>NW_027362764.1:642203287-652203287 GCF_046119375.1 Phyllobates terribilis
CATTCGAGTCTATTTATTTGTGAAAAACACGTACTGCACACGGATGGTATCCATGTACCGTCCGTGTTTAAAGGTGTATTCCCATCTCCAAGACCCTATCCCAATATGTAGTAGGTGTAATAATAATATTAGCAAATGCCTCCAATTAGAAATGTAGTATAGTTCTTCTGATTCGCTATGTCGCTTACCATAAGTGCAGGGCATTGCAGTATATTAGATATCTATGGTTACGACCACTAACAACTAACTGTCTCTATATGAGTGGTCGTAATCATGGAAACCTACGCTACTCCAATGCCCTGCACGTGGGGTAAGAGACGTAGTATAGTTCTTCTGATTTGCTATGTCTCTTACCCCACGTGCAGGGCATTGCAGTAGCTTAGGTATCCATGATTATGACCACTCATACAGTGACAGTTGTTAGTGGTCCTAACCATGGATATCTAATATACTACAATGCCCTGCACATATGGTAAGCGACATAGCGAATCAGAAGAACTATACTACATTTCTAATTGGAGGCATTTGCTAATATTATTATTATTACACCCACATATACCCACCTACATAAGATGTTGGAGATGGGAATACCCTTTTAACATTACAAAGTATAGGAGAAGTTTTTAATTTATTTCTTTATCCAGCCGTGAAAAACACTCATGGCCAAAACAGACACACGGATGCACAACATTGATTGACATCAGTACTATTTTCTCACATACGTGTTTAAACACGGTCATGTGAATGAGGCCTTAAGGAGTGAACGTGAACTTTCATAGACTTCATTAGAAAATGACCGAAGAATCAAGGGCGCATTACAACGCGGTGTTGTTCGCATGTGCACCATGGCACTTGCAGTCTTTGCGTCTGTAACGTTGGGCACAGTTTTTATTCACTTATTTTTTTGCACAGATGTAGAATGAATCCTCACCTCACCTTTTTATCGCATTTTTGGTGCTGTAGTTTTTGTCTCTTTTTTGGTATTAAATGTTTTAAATAAAGCTGCTTCATTTTTGATACTTCCTGGTATTTGGCTTTGAAAAAACTTTATTTATACAGTCAAGTGCGGATTACATGCATTTTTACCTGTTGACTTTCATCATGAGTGGCTTAGTGGTTAGCACTGTATGATGGCCCAGTGGTTAGCACTGTTGCTCTTCAGCGCTGGGGTCCTGGATTCAAATCCCACCAAGGACAACATCTGCAAGGAGTTTGTATGTTCTCCCCGTGTTTGTGTGGGTTTCCTCCGGGTTCTCCGGTTTCCTCCCACACTCCAAAGACATACTGATAGGGAATCTAGATTGTGAGCCCTAATGGGGACAGCGATGATAACTTATGTAAAGCGCTGTGGAATTAATGGCTCTATATAAGTGAATTAAAAAATAAAATAAATCTCATGCGCTCATAAAACTCACCCATACTCACAAGAGAAATCAACAGGTTGCGGATTTCAAACACTTTAGGTCACATTATGCTTCAAAAAAGCACCGTGTGCATGAGATTTCTATAAATCCCATCCACTTTGCTGGAAGTGTAAAATACCTGCTTTTTTTGCAAACTTATCGAGGGACCTTAACCTTATGGAGCATGTAACACAGTGCGGCCAACAATGAAAAATATCCACCACGTTCATCCTAACTTTAAGCCTAAATGCACACAGTGCGTAATTGGTGCAGAAAATTTGCAGCGTAATACAATACCGGCTAAGTAATTAAGATTTTAAAATCCTCATCTACCCATTGGGGAAATTTTGCGCACATAATTTGACCAGCTTTATGCGTTGTAAAATCTTCAGCATGTCTATGCTGTGTGCACGACCCATTGCGGTCTTCCGCATGTCTACGCTGTGTGCACGACCCATTGCGGTCTTCGGCATGTCTATGCTGTGTGTACGACTCATTGCGGTCTTCAGCATGTCTATGCTGTGTGTACGACTCATTGCGGTCTTCAGCATGTCTATGCTGTGTGCACGACTCATTGCGGTCTTCAGCATGTCTATGCTGGGTGTACAACTCATTGCGGTCTTTAGCATGTCTATGCTGTGTGCACGACTCATTGCGGTCTTAAGCATGTCTATGCTGTGTGCACGACTCATTGCGGTCTTCAGCATGTCTATGCTGTGTGTACAACTCATTGCGGTCTTTAGCATGTCTGTGCTGTGTGTACAACTCATTGCGGTCTTCAGCATGTCTATGCTGTGTGCACGACTCATTGCGGTCTTCAGCATGTCTGTGCTGTGTGCACGACTCATTGCGGTCTTCAGCATGTCTATGCTGGGTGTACAACTCATTGCGGTCTTTAGCATGTCTATGCTGTGTGCACGACTCATTGCGGTCTTAAGCATGTCTATGCTGTGTGCACGACTCATTGCGGTCTTCAGCATGTCTATGCTGTGTGTACAACTCATTGCGGTCTTTAGCATGTCTATGCTGTGTGCACGACTCATTGCGGTCTTCAGCATGTCTATGCTGTGTGTACAACTCATTGCGGTCTTCAGCATGTCTATGCTGTGTGCACGACTCATTGCGGTCTTCAGCATGTCTGCTGTGTGCACGACTCATTGCGGTCTTCAGCATGTCTATGCTGTGTGTACAACTCATTGCGGTCTTCAGCATGTCTATGCTGTGTGCACGACTCATTGCGGTCTTCAGCATGTCTATGCTGTGTGCACGACTCATTGCAGTCTTCAGCATGTCTATGCTGTGTGCACGACTCATTGCGGTCTTCAGCATGTCTATGCTGTGTGCACGACTCATTGCGGTCTTCAGCATGTCTATGCTGGGTGTACAACTCATTGCGGTCTTCAGCATGTCTATGCTGTGTGCACGACTCATTGCAGTCTTCAGCATGTCTATGCTGTGTGCACGACTCATTGCGGTCTTCAGCATGTCTATGCTGGGTGTACAACTCATTGCGGTCTTCAGCATGTCTATGCTGTGTGCACGACTCATTGCGGTCTTCAGCATGTCTATGCTGTGTGCACGACTCATTGCGGTCTTCAGCATGTCTATGCTGTGTGCACGACTCATTGCGGTCTTCAGCATGTCTATGCTGTGTGCACGACTCATTGCGGTCTTCAGCATGTCTATGCTGTGTGCACGACTCATTGCGGTCTTCAGCATGTCTATGCTGTGTGCACGACTCATTGCGGTCTTCAGCATGTCTATGCTGTGTGCACGACTCATTGCGGTCTTCAGCATGTCTATGCTGTGTGCACGACTCATTGCGGTCTTCAGCATGTCTATGCTGTGTGCACGACTCATTGCGGTCTTCAGCACATTGCATGAAATTCTCAACAAAATCAGCATGTATGGATTTTGATGCGGAAACGCAGTGGAAAATTCACAATGGATGCATATACTTTAAGGCCCGTTTTACACATCTGGGTTTCATGGCCGGAGCACTATGTCTGGAATGGCTGCTGGTCTCCTGGCCTGAACTCTTCTGGGTGTTATAATCCTTACACATGTAAAATACCGATATGTGAACTCAACCTGAAAGTTGAAGGATGTGGGACTTTTTTGTAACAATTGGGTTGCCGTTGCCTGTGGTCCTCCATGCCACCATATTGACCATCAATATATGCGATAGTGAGGTCTTCAAGTCGAATGACACATGTCATTGTGTAGCCCTAGCCTGAAGCATTGCCCTGCTCTGGTTTTTAACCCACTGTGATTTATGAGGATATTAGTCACACATAATGTGGCTCTATTCTTTGTAGTGGCCATAAGGGTCAAAACCTATAATTACTCCCACTGGGGTGAGACCTGTCACTTCTACCCTACTGGGCAAGGAAATCTACCATGATGCAGAACAGCTAGCTCTGATGGATGAGGAGTAGATATTCATTTCCTTAAACTTGACCTGGTGGCTCAGCGAGGATGATTTAGATTTAAGAAGGCGGCCAGCTAATTTGTTCTTTAAAGGCTTTAGTTATATTCACAATGGACAGCCTGCTATGACAAGCTGTTTGGAAGATGGCCTGCAGAGATAAGGGATGACATACATGCCATCATCAGATTAGGATGCCTTGTGCTGGTGATATTCTAATGTCGCGCTCATTATGAAGGCGATAAGTGGGGGCACTGAGCTGCTGTGCTGCGTGATGTGGGCTTTGTGTAGGGCCTATGGTTAGGGCAATAATTGCAGCAATGTGCCCCTCACATTGAAGAGGGGCAAGTGTAGTGGGTGTTATCTGATGTGGTGGGCTGTCGCTGTCAGTGATGGCTCCATGGTGAATAGGCTGCAGAGATCATGTTCATCCGGTGCACGGTTTTCTTTCCATGGTCTTTTACCTGTATAACTTGTAATATAATACACACTGCTTTATACTGCTGCAGCTCTCTAGGAATATTTGCTTGGATTATTTTTGTCATGCGTGCTCTATTTTTCTTTTCTTCTTTTTTTCTATTTATTTCACTCACTTATATAGCGCCATTAATTCCACAGCTCTTTACAGACATTATGGGCGCTGTCCCCATTGGGGCTCACAATCCCGATCAATATTGTCTTTTGCAGTGTGGGAGGAAACCGGAGAACCCAGAGGAAACCCACGGGGAGAACATACAAACACAGGATCCCAGCGCTGCAAGGCTGCAGTGCTAACCAGTGAGCCACCATGCTCTATCCATTTTTTTCAATTAAAGAACATGTACCTGTTCTATTCTATGGGCCTGTTCACATGGGTTTTTTTTTTTTGTATCTGCCTGTTTTTTGGGGCTATGTAGCATATTCCTAATTGAATGAGGTTGTTGCATCTTCTATCTTCAGGACTCTGCGTATGTCTCGTCCACCTCCAGACTTGCTGCTTGCTAGGGGTCGGTGCTGTCCTGATGACTGACAGTCCAGACCAGCAGCATGGAGGAGCATAGGGGCACTGAAGCTAGCCGGATCCAGTCAGCTTACAGCGGTGCTTGCGTCCGCTCCTTGCCTAGCAGACTGGCTACCTCTGATAGATTGCAGAGGAGGCTGGTAACCCAGGCAGCGAACAGTAAACTAAATTTAAAAAAAATCCCTCAGTTCTTGAGAATGGAGAGGATTTTTAATAAGAGGTAAATTGCAAAGTTGCTTGTTTCTAAAGGGGTCATGTGCTGGTGACAGATTTCTAATGAAGGTCCTGCCGATGGTGAAATACACCCAGCTTGATGGTGCATGGTAGAATTCACTTTCTGTTTACTTCCCTTTTCCTGTGTAACAGAATGACATTTTAGAAGCATATAACCTCATATTACATGTCAATGTGGGGTCTTACTGAAAGCTGGAAGTGTAAGAAGATGGAAAGAATGACTCAAACTTTAATCTGAAGCAAAACCTTGACCTTTCAGAACTTCCAACCCTAGGGGAAACATTATGTGACAAATACGGCTGCAGCGGTGGCCCGTGCCTCTGCTTTTTTTTATATTTATTTTCATGTTGCACTTTGTGCTCTTTGTGTTTTTACACGTAAAAGGTTGTCTGCAAAATGTGCCCTGATTCATGGCAGCAGATCCTGGTACGGAGATAAGATGGCGATATCTTAGAGCAATGTTTCGGCATTATTGTCTGGTTCTGGAGTGCGCTGCCATCCATTGGTCGTTAGAAGAGCTTTCCTATTTAAAGGGAATATATATATTTATATTACATAGAATAGTGGCACAAGTTGTATAATTCTTCTACTGTGAGGCCCTGTCCCTTTATAAATCAGGAAGGTTTGCCAGCGCTGCTTGTGTCCATTATGACAAGTCTCTGTCCCGCACTGTGGTTTCCGTTTATAACAGAAACCACAACACAGATGTGAACACAGCGTAGCAGTATTGTGTGCACAAAGCCCTGCGCTCACCATGTACACCGGGAAAACCTCCTGATGTACAACGTATCCATTGGGCCTCAATCACCCGATGGCAGCCATTCTCTTCTGGCTGGTGATCCTGCTTGTTTTTCAAGAGGAAGACTCTTGTGGACACGTCAACTTTTTTTCTTTTTTTTTTCTTGAATTATCTTTTTTTAACGGGTCTTTTCAGTGAAGATGAGTTGGAGCAGAGGGGATTGCATTCTGATCAAGTTTTTGACTGCTGGCTTTTTTTTTTCAGTGTGTTTTTTTTTTCCCCAGCGTTTTTATGGCATCTTTTTTTAACTGGTGTTTTTTTTTTTTCACTTTACTTTTTTTTTTTCATTTCCATTCAGTAATGAAGAAACTGCTAAGAGTTTTTTTCAAGCCAAAATGCTGGCAGAACGCTCCAAAAAATACCTGGGCGTTTCATGAGCCTTCCCATTGACTTCTGTTGTAAATGACAGCGTCTTCAGAGCAGAAGAATGGGTCAGGTCACTTATTTTAACCACTTTGTGTCTTTGGAAACCTGAAGTGGTTAAAAAACACTCAAAATATTGGATATAGGCACAGCAAGTCATTTTTAGATAGAAATGTGTATGTACATTTTTTTTTATGTTTTCTGGAGGCTTTTTCAGGCCCAGTTTTGGTGGACCAGCCTGAAAACACTGTGTGCACATTGCTCTAAGGCCTCATTCAGACGTCCATGTTACATGTACATGTTTGTATTCATTTTTTTCACGGATACAACAGATACCTATTATAACCTATGGGGCTACTCGCATGTCTGTCTCTTTCACTGACCGTTTGTCCATGCAAATACCAGTACAAGTCTATAAGTCTGTGAAAACACGTACAGTATATGGATATCAGTGTACAGTCTGTATTTAACTCTGCAAATAGGAGGAGCTTTATCATGTATTTCTTTCTTTATCCATCCATGAAAAACACTGACGGCGCGCTCACTGACGGCGCGCTCACTGACGGCGCGCACACTGACGGCGCGCACACTGACGGCGCGCACACTGACGGCGCGCACACTGACGGCGCGCACACTGACGGCGCGCACACTGACGGCGCGCACACTGACGGCGCGCACACTGACAGCACCATTTTTTCACGTACGTGTTTGAATACGGACGTGTGAATGAGGCCTAAGGTATGTTGACATGCTTACAAAAATATGCATATTGGGGCATTATTTAGGTAGGAATATCTCTTATAGTAAGAGACTGGTGGTGACTAGGTCTATTTATGTGTCATTTTAAAATTATGGATTTTTGACAAGATTCCAACACGTTATATTTCTCAATTATTTCAGCCAAATATCTAGTAAGTATATGGTATCTCATTAATAAAGAAAACCAACCTTTCTGGGGATTTGGGGACTTAGGTTGGGAGAAGGGGGGTGTTGCATTTTGATGAAAATGAAGTTTGGTAAGCATTAGGAGGGCTTGGTTGTGGTTGGTGGTTCTTCAGGTTTCAAGGTCACAGGTTATCATTAGCGCTGCTCTTTGGACTTTTCCCCAGTTAACCCTTTAGCGGCAGCCTGTATAGAGGCCTATTACAGCTGCTTCTGGGTACGGCTGAGCTGCTGTCCTCCACGTACTGTGCAGTATGCAGCACTGATTAATGCTTTATAAGTGGGGTCACAGCTGGGATCCCCTGAATGAAGGGGGCTCCCCTAATACTGATATTAAGGTCTGCCACCAGAAAACCCGTCTAGTGAACATTCAGACACAGGGTTTATAGCAAACAAAATATTGCTGGATTTATTTCTTTATGGAAAATTGTGGTTATTTGGGATTTTTTTTTAATTAAATTGGATAAAAAGTCTCTGCTGCCACCAACACGGCCTCTGCCGAGCGCTGCGATTACCGACGTTGTGTGCTGGGGCTGTCAGTGTGACATTTGGCTACTGCCCATTATGACCCCCTTTTTTCTGGGACTGAGCCCTATATGTAAGGGCTTGCTCAGACCGGCATATGTTACGTCTGTGTGCAAACCCACCGCACAGGGCTCATGGCAGGTCGGTGGGGTGGGGCAGTCCCCGTGGGTGTGACTGATCGTCCGTGTGTAAAATATCGCAATGGTACTACTAAGAGGCATTTTTCGGATCTGATGCGTACGTTAAATAATAATCTTTATATAGCGCCAACATATTCCGCAGCGCTTTACAATTCAGGTTAAACACAGTAGATGTTTTAAAAACAGATGTCATCCTGGACCCATTACTGTTACTAAACATGGGAAACTGTATTCAGCCTTTTATTATTTGTTGATGCGTTTAGAATGGAGGCCAGGAGGATCAGAAGTGGTCTTCTCTGGTTAGTTGCTATTGGCAACGCCCCCTATGTCTGAGCCAGGTCTAGTACTGTAGGCCTTGTGTGTATAAATAGACCGTGGCGCCGTTACCCATAGCAACCAATCAGCGTTCACTTCCCCAGCGCCCACTGCGGAATGACAGCTGCGCTGATTGGTCCGTGTCTTTCCTGGACTATTTTATCAGGAGGCACTAATAAATGATTGCGGTTATCCGTCTCCTGTCAGAGCTGCGGTGCGGAGCAGCGTGACGGGGCCGGGCTGTCAGTCGTGTGGCTGGCTCGGGGGCTATGACGGGGGGAAGCGTAGACGGCAGCCATTGGAGGGTTAATTGCATAATCCTCAGTCAGTCTCCCGGCTCCGCCCTGCGCGAGAGGAAACCAACTGAAACTGGTAGCGGCCGCCGGACCAAACTCCAGTCACAGAGCGGCGCATAGTAAACAGTGTGAGCAATGTGAGGAGGCGGAGCTGCCAACCCCCCCGGCTGTCACTCCTGAGCAGCAAACAACCCCCCCCCGGCTGTCACTCCTGAGCAGCAAACAACCACCCCCGGCTGTCACTCCTGAGCAGCAAACAACCACCCCCGGCTGTCACTCCTGAGCAGGAACCCCCCCCCGGCTGTCACTCCTGAGCACCACCACCCCCCCCCCCCCGGCTGTCACTCCTGAGCAGGACCCCCCCCCGGCTGTCACTCCTGAGCAGGACCCCCCCCCGGCTGTCACTCCTGAGCAGGAACCCCCCCCCCGGCTGTCACTCCTGAGCAGGAACCCCCCCCGGCTGTCACTCCTGAGCACCACCACCCCCCCCCCCCCCCCCCGGCTGTCACTCCTGAGCAGGACCCCCCCACGGCTGTCACTCCTGAGCACCCCCCCCCCCGCTGTCACTCCTGAGCAGGAACCCCCCCCCCCCCCCCCGGCTGTCACTCCTGAGCACCACCCCCCCCACCCCCGGCTGTCACTCCTGAGCAGGACCCCCCCACGGCTGTCACTCCTGAGCAGGACCCCCCCCACGGCTGTCACTCCTGAGCAGGACCCCCCCCCACGGCTGTCACTCCTGAGCAGGACCCCCCCACGGCTGTCACTCCTGAGCAGGAACCCCCCCCCCCGGCTGTCACTCCTGAGCACCACCACCCCCCCCCCCCGGCTGTCACTCCTGAGCAGGACCCCCCCCCCGGCTGTCACTCCTGAGCAGGACCCCCCCCACGGCTGTCACTCCTGAGCAGGACCCCCCCACGGCTGTCACTCCTGAGCAGGACCCCCCCACGGCTGTCACTCCTGAGCAGGACCCCCCCACGGCTGTCACTCCTGAGCAGGACCCCCCCACGGCTGTCACTCCTGAGCAGGACCCCCCCACGGCTGTCACTCCTGAGCAGGACCCCCCCACGGCTGTCACTCCTGAGCAGGACCCCCCCACGGCTGTCACTCCTGAGCAGCCTCCCCCAGGCTGTCACTCCAGAGCAGCCTCCCCCAGGCTGTCACTCCTGAGCACCCGAAACCCCCCCCCCCCACCCCCACGGCTGTCACTCCTGAGCACCCGGAACCCCCCCCCCCACCCCCACGGCTGTCACTCCTGAGCAGGACCCCCCCCCCACCCCCACGGCTGTCACTCCTGAGCAGGACCCCCCCCCCCACGGCTGTCACTCCTGAGCAGCGAACAACCCCACCCCCCACGGCTGTCACTCCTGAGCAGGACCCCCCCACGGCTGTCACTCCTGAGCAGGAACCCCCCCCCCCGGCTGTCACTCCTGAGCACCACCACCCCCCCCCCCCGGCTGTCACTCCTGAGCAGGACCCCCCCCACGGCTGTCACTCCTGAGCAGGACCCCCCCCACGGCTGTCACTCCTGAGCAGGACCCCCCCCACGGCTGTCACTCCTGAGCAGGACCCCCCCCACGGCTGTCACTCCTGAGCAGGACCCCCCCCACGGCTGTCACTCCTGAGCAGGACCCCCCCCACGGCTGTCACTCCTGAGCAGGACCCCCCCCACGGCTGTCACTCCTGAGCAGGACCCCCCCCACGGCTGTCACTCCTGAGCAGGACCCCCCCCACGGCTGTCACTCCTGAGCAGGACCCCCCCCACGGCTGTCACTCCTGAGCAGGACCCCCCCACGGCTGTCACTCCTGAGCAGGAACCCCCCCCCCCCGGCTGTCACTCCTGAGCACCACCACCCCCCCCCCGGCTGTCACTCCTGAGCAGGACCCCCCCCACGGCTGTCACTCCTGAGCAGGACCCCCCCCACGGCTGTCACTCCTGAGCAGGACCCCCCCCACGGCTGTCACTCCTGAGCAGGACCCCCCCCACGGCTGTCACTCCTGAGCAGGACCCCCCCCACGGCTGTCACTCCTGAGCAGGACCCCCCCCACGGCTGTCACTCCTGAGCAGGACCCCCCCCACGGCTGTCACTCCTGAGCAGGACCCCCCCCACGGCTGTCACTCCTGAGCAGGACCCCCCCCACGGCTGTCACTCCTGAGCAGGACCCCCCCCACGGCTGTCACTCCTGAGCAGGACCCCCCCCACGGCTGTCACTCCTGAGCAGGACCCCCCCCACGGCTGTCACTCCTGAGCAGGACCCCCCCCACGGCTGTCACTCCTGAGCAGGACCCCCCCCACGGCTGTCACTCCTGAGCAGGACCCCCCCCACGGCTGTCACTCCTGAGCAGGACCCCCCCCACGGCTGTCACTCCTGAGCAGGACCCCCCCCACGGCTGTCACTCCTGAGCAGGACCCCCCCCACGGCTGTCACTCCTGAGCAGGACCCCCCCCACGGCTGTCACTCCTGAGCAGGACCCCCCCCACGGCTGTCACTCCTGAGCAGGACCCCCCCCACGGCTGTCACTCCTGAGCAGGACCCCCCCCACGGCTGTCACTCCTGAGCAGGACCCCCCCCACGGCTGTCACTCCTGAGCAGGACCCCCCCCACGGCTGTCACTCCTGAGCAGGACCCCCCCCACGGCTGTCACTCCTGAGCAGGACCCCCCCCACGGCTGTCACTCCTGAGCAGGACCCCCCCCACGGCTGTCACTCCTGAGCAGGACCCCCCCCACGGCTGTCACTCCTGAGCAGGACCCCCCCCACGGCTGTCACTCCTGAGCAGGACCCCCCCCACGGCTGTCACTCCTGAGCAGGACCCCCCCCACGGCTGTCACTCCTGAGCAGGACCCCCCCCACGGCTGTCACTCCTGAGCAGGACCCCCCCCACGGCTGTCACTCCTGAGCAGGACCCCCCCCACGGCTGTCACTCCTGAGCAGGACCCCCCCCACGGCTGTCACTCCTGAGCAGGACCCCCCCCACGGCTGTCACTCCTGAGCAGGACCCCCCCCACGGCTGTCACTCCTGAGCAGGACCCCCCCCACGGCTGTCACTCCTGAGCAGGACCCCCCCCACGGCTGTCACTCCTGAGCAGGACCCCCCCCACGGCTGTCACTCCTGAGCAGGACCCCCCCCACGGCTGTCACTCCTGAGCAGGACCCCCCCCACGGCTGTCACTCCTGAGCAGGACCCCCCCCACGGCTGTCACTCCTGAGCAGGACCCCCCCCACGGCTGTCACTCCTGAGCAGGACCCCCCCACGGCTGTCACTCCTGAGCAGGAACCCCCCCCCCCGGCTGTCACTCCTGAGCACCACCACCCCCCCCCCCCGGCTGTCACTCCTGAGCAGGACCCCCCCCACGGCTGTCACTCCTGAGCAGGACCCCCCCCACGGCTGTCACTCCTGAGCAGGACCCCCCCCACGGCTGTCACTCCTGAGCAGGACCCCCCCCACGGCTGTCACTCCTGAGCAGGACCCCCCCCACGGCTGTCACTCCTGAGCAGGACCCCCCCCACGGCTGTCACTCCTGAGCAGGACCCCCCCCACGGCTGTCACTCCTGAGCAGGACCCCCCCCACGGCTGTCACTCCTGAGCAGGACCCCCCCCACGGCTGTCACTCCTGAGCAGGACCCCCCCCACGGCTGTCACTCCTGAGCAGGACCCCCCCCACGGCTGTCACTCCTGAGCAGGACCCCCCCCACGGCTGTCACTCCTGAGCAGGACCCCCCCCACGGCTGTCACTCCTGAGCAGGACCCCCCCCACGGCTGTCACTCCTGAGCAGGACCCCCCCCACGGCTGTCACTCCTGAGCAGGACCCCCCCCACGGCTGTCACTCCTGAGCAGGACCCCCCCCACGGCTGTCACTCCTGAGCAGGACCCCCCCCACGGCTGTCACTCCTGAGCAGGACCCCCCCCACGGCTGTCACTCCTGAGCAGGACCCCCCCCACGGCTGTCACTCCTGAGCAGGACCCCCCCACGGCTGTCACTCCTGAGCAGGAACCCCCCCCCCCGGCTGTCACTCCTGAGCACCACCACCCCCCCCCCCCGGCTGTCACTCCTGAGCAGGACCCCCCCCCCCGGCTGTCACTCCTGAGCAGGACCCCCCCCACGGCTGTCACTCCTGAGCAGGACCCCCCCCACGGCTGTCACTCCTGAGCAGGACCCCCCCCACGGCTGTCACTCCTGAGCAGGACCCCCCCACGGCTGTCACTCCTGAGCAGGAACCCCCCCCCCGGCTGTCACTCCTGAGCACCACCACCCCCCCCCCCCGGCTGTCACTCCTGAGCAGGACCCCCCCCCCCGGCTGTCACTCCTGAGCAGGACCCCCCCCCACGGCTGTCACTCCTGAGCAGGACCCCCCCACGGCTGTCACTCCTGAGCAGGACCCCCCCACGGCTGTCACTCCTGAGCAGGACCCCCCCACGGCTGTCACTCCTGAGCAGGACCCCCCCACGGCTGTCACTCCTGAGCAGGACCCCCCCACGGCTGTCACTCCTGAGCAGGACCCCCCCACGGCTGTCACTCCTGAGCAGCCTCCCCCAGGCTGTCACTCCTGAGCACCCGAAACCCCCCCCCCCACCCCCACGGCTGTCACTCCTGAGCACCCGAAACCCCCCCCCCCACCCCCACGGCTGTCACTCCTGAGCAGGACCCCCCCCCCACCCCCACGGCTGTCACTCCTGAGCAGGACCCCCCCCCCCACGGCTGTCACTCCTGAGCAGCGAACAACCCCACCCCCCACGGCTGTCACTCCTGAGCACCGCACCCCCCCCCAGGCCTATAAATGTCTGTCCTATTCCTGATCTAAGGGTCTAGACTTTTATCTGAGATGAATCTGTGCTACAGTAAATTTATCACTTAAACATGAGCCATGTATGAGGGAGTCGTGGAAATGGAGGAGTCGGAGGTTTGGCTTGCACAGCCCTGGCTGTCACTCCGGCCTGGGGGGAGGCGGAGCCGCCGGGCCGTGCGCTGTCACTCTGGGCTGGGGGGAGGCGGAGCCCTCGGGCGGTGCGCTGTCACTCCGGCCTGGGGGGAGGCGGAGCCGCCGGGCCGTGCGCTGTCACTCTGGGCTGGGGGGAGGCGGAGCCGCCGGGCGGTGCGCTGTCACTCCGGGCTGGGGGGAGGCGGAGCCGCCGGGCCGTGCGCTGTCACTCCGGGCTGGGGGGAGGCGGAGCCGCCGGGCCGTGCGCTGTCACTCCGGGCTGGGGGGAGGCGGAGCCGCCGGGCCGTGCGCTGTCACTCCGGGCTGGGGGGAGGCGGAGCCCTCGGGCGGTGCGCTGTCACTCCGGCCTGGGGGGAGGCGGAGCCGCCGGGCCGTGCGCTGTCACTCCGGGCTGGGGGGAGGCGGAGCCGCCGGGCCGTGCGCTGTCACTCCGGGCTGGGGGGAGGCGGAGCCGCCGGGCCGTGCGCTGTCACTCCGGGCTGGGGGGGAGGCGGAGCCGCCGGGCCGTGCGCTGTCACTCCGGCGGCAGCAGCTGATCACGTTTCCTCGCTTCCTCTCCTGCTGGGGGTTGTTGTTGTTGCCTGGCGCTGGATGTTGCTCGCAGGGAGATGATCCCCACCACAGACTTCGGCTGACAGTGATGTGCTGCTCTGGATGTGACTGCAGGTAACTTAGAAACTTTTCTGCTGGCTGCTGAATAAGCAGATCTACCAACATAGAGGCCAGAGGGCTGTGAGTGTGGGGGGCTCCTCTGACCTTGGTCACCACATGACCCCTGGCCTTAGGGGGTAGCTGATGACCGCAGGTGCACGGCTGGGGGCTCCCCCTCTACTGTCAGGAATCGCATTGGGCACAGGCCATGTCAGTGCACTTGTTTTGCATGTGAGAGGGGAATTCATTGGAAATGCTGATCCGGCTTATTGTGTGATCAGCAGCATCTCGGGGAGAGCTACAACTTTTCCCTCTGTGTCTTCATTAGCTGATCACCCTGCTCCTGTTACCGTGGTAACGGGGGGGTGTTGCTGCTCCCCCCTCTCCCTGTAGTTGTGTACATGGCATTATTCCTCTGCTGCTGCTGCATTCCTGACTATTGAGGTGGAGTTCACTTAGGCAGATACTCAGCTGGTTTCCCTTTGTAAAACCTGCAGAACCAGTTTGCCCCCTCCTCCTCTATTAATAATGACATAGTTTAATGATTATCATCTTATGACCTTCCCATAGTAATTCCAGGACAGGAATGTAGGAGCTGGTGCATCAGGCGCCTGTCATTAGTGATGGCCTAGGTGTAGTGCATGTGAGCTCACATGTGACTGCTGCGCTGTAATTATGTGTCAGCGGTGTGTATTGTAAGGTGAGCGCTGTGTGTATATACTGAGCATTGCTCTCCCTGTCACTTCCTAGGTGATCATAGACATGTGCAGGACTTGTCACTGCTGAACATGGCGACTATCACAGCTTTCTGTTTTGGGGTCTGTGAGCTTCCAGATTATTTTGCAGTCTTGGAATAAAGCTTTCACTACTTTTTTATTTTCCCATGATTCTTTTTGCATAGTTTTGTTAAGGGTTTATTTTGGCCTTTAACAAACCTATTTTTTTTACGGTAAGAACGGTGCAATCTGCATCACTGGTATCCCTGATCAGAGTGACAGGACCGTGGCAGACCCTATAATGGCAGTAGGGGGCTGTCCACATCTGCCAGCAGTCATTTGGATGGGTGTTTCATACCTGTCATGGCTTCATTATATACAGAAGATGTGATGTTGGTGTAAACAGGTTTAAAGGGGTAATTTTTTTTTTTTTACATTTTATTCAAAGTAATGGCCTGTCACTTAAATATATCATTATATAATCAGAGAGGTTGCGAGCTTTGTGATCCTGAGAATGAAAGGGCCATCCCTGCATATTGGGGAAAGGGCCAAATTGGCTTCTCGGACCCTTCATTCTCAGCATTTATAGGAGATTCCAGAGGTCAGCCCCCCACCGATCATAAAGTGTTAACTTATTCTAACAATGTGCTTTTACTTTATAAAGTGTGAATAAGGCTGTGTGCCCACGTAGCATTTTTCAAGCGTATATGCTGCGGAATTTCCGCAGCGTAAACGCTTGAAAAACGCATGTATATCCGCACCCCATGTTCCCCAATGGGATTCCGCAAGTTCTATGCACATGCTGCGGATTTTTCCGCAGCGTTTATGCCGCGTTCAAAAATCCGCAGCATGTCATTTAATTTTGCGTTTCCGCAAGCGGAATTGCCTTTGCCCAATGCATAAAAAACGCAAGGCAATTCCGCATGTGGAAAACGCGCGAAAAATGCGCGATAAACGCGTGCGGAATTCCGGATGCGTTTTTCCGGGAGAGGACTTGCATTTATGCAGCAGAAATTTTCTGCTTCATAAATGCAACGTGGGCACATAGCCTAAGGAAGGACGAAAACACAGACTGCTGGTTATGTTGCAGAAAGGTCTGAAAATGTCCTATTCTGATGCAACTCCAATGTGATGAATCCAAGCATTAATGAGCTGCAGAAATTTCTGAAAATAGCAATTCTGCCTGTCAGATTTGCTATTTAGCAGCCTGGGACATAAAGTAACAACCCTTAAGGAGCTATTATGGCGACAATTTATGTTGTCTTTTTAGAAAACATCAAAGGAGTGATTAAAAAATAGGTAAAATGAATGGAAGTGAATGACTAAGGCCTGTATTTTCAGTCATGACTGTAATGTTTAAAGGAGCATTTCTACCAGGAACCTAAAAAATCACCAGGACAAACTTTACAGTTATGACCTTGGAAAGACATTCTGCCATCACCTTGGTCAGAAGTGTAGACCAAATGACCACTGGGCGAGGGGCATCGCACAGCTGCTGCCATGACAGGTGTGATGGGAGTCGTAGCTCCAACCATTGGGGTGTCTTAGCCAAGTGGGTGGTGAGATGCTGTAATCTTTTGTCCAACCTGAAGTTCCATAGATAAAAATGTTTATCGCATTATGTAAAGCGTCCTATAGGTATTGTAGATGGTCCATATTAAAAGGGTGTGAAAACGCATTTTCATTTACCTTGTTAGGATATTCTGAGATGTTAGAGGGGGTGCCTCAATTCAGGATCCTCATCTTAGTTGATAGCAGGCAAAGAGTCCGTCCCTCTGTACCTCTGCCTCTCATCTTTTCTTTCCCATTGATGTGAATGGCTATTGATTCATGTTTCCCTTTTGGTGTTAAAGGAAAGTTGAATATTTGATGTCTAGTCACCCTACAGATTGTAACTTTATTCTGGTGGATCCAGCAAGAGAAAAACTGTGATCATCTTTTATTACATGGAATCTGTCATCAGGATTTTGCCACTTATTTTGAGTGTAGCATAATTTAGAGACCAAGACACTGATAGCAGCAATGTGTCACTTACTGATCTGCTTAGGATAGTTTTCATAAGATCGCTGTTTTATCAGCAGGAGATTATCACTGGAGAACTAGTAACCCTTCTGCCATGTAGTCCTCCATATTCATGAGCTCTGTATTACCCTTCCCCCACCAATGATTGGCAGCTTTCTGCCTATGCACAGTGCACACAGAAAGCTGCCAGTGGTGTGAGTAGGGTAAGACAGCGCTCAGCATTCAGAGCACTGCTAGATCTGCAGCAGATTAAACAGTGATTTTATCAAAACTGCAACAAGCAGCCCTGTAAGTGACACATCACTGGAATCGGGGTCTCTGCCCCTACATCATGCTGCTCTCAAATGGGGTAACAAAAACCTGCTGACAGATTCCTTTTAATAGACCTAATCTTCATGCACATTTTTCTCGGGCATGTGTTGTGTTTTAGGCCCCATTCAGACCTTCGATTTTCATGGATAGGACACACACCCATTAAAGTCTATGGGGCTGCTCACATGTCTGTGTCTCTTTGTGGACCGTGTGTCCATACAAAAATCATGAAGACGTATTTTTTTGGGTTCTTTTACCGGGATCATTGATTTAAACTGCCAATACAAGTCTATGGATCGAGAACATCATCCATCACATGGATGGCATCAGTGTACAATCCATGATTGACTACAAAGGATAGGAGAAGCTTTGTAATTCATCTATCCATAAGTGAAAATCACTGATGGTATAAGCTGGCACACTGACCAAACTCTGACACTAGGATCCAAAATACTGATGACACGTGTACCGTTTTTTTTGCGTACATGAAAAAACATATACGTCTAAATAGGGCTTTAAACAGACAGCACCTCAAAAAACGATTGAGTTAAGAAAGTATAAGTGCTGTATGTCTCATGCAGGGGAGATAACGCGGTAGTGTGAGGTTATCTCCTCTCAGTGAGCAGTAGAGACTTTGTGCTGACGAAGCACTGACCTCTGTGCAACCTCCACATTACTTCTTTCTATCTTTTTCTCTTATTACCCTGTTGTTGCTTATTACCAGCAGCATGGAGTCAATGTATTATCAGGGTTATCTCCTCTATTAATATGGATGCATTGTAAGATCAGGATGATATGCTGCAGCAGAGATTCACAACTTTGAGACCCCTTAAATGACTTATTCTATAATTGTTGCTGATTAGATTTCTCAAGCGTTTATGATCAGGGTTAAATAATTCCTCACCTGTACCCTAGAAGCTGACCTCGGGATGGTTGCTAATACTCCAGTGCTCCAGTCCGGCTTAAGTCCATCCTCATCTCCCCTAAGATTGCTAAATGTTGGTGGAGCAAACACAAGGCCCATTCTGATACCTGGCGTAGTGCCCCTTATTCTACAGGTACCACCCTTGGTTCTGAACATCTTGTAAATTATCTGTGTGTTAAAATAAAAAAAAAAAAGGAACAAAGCAGTAAGGAAGTAAAATAATATAGATAGCAATGAGCTGTCTTTTATGTTTTAGACCAGAACTGGTAGAAAAAAATTATGTTCTTTCATTTTCTCTATCAAGTAAAATCCATTCATCAACACTTGTGAAGTGAGGAGGGCCTTAGATAACAATGTGCTGGGGTCCGTACTAACTTAACACTTATCTGCTTCATATCATTGTGGTGACAAATATCTGAAGCCGGCCATGAACGTTAGATGGCTGTCAGCCGAACCATGCTTCTGCCAATTATCCAGCCGACTCTCCCATAGACAGGAGCACTGGTTCGGCTGCATACTTCCATGGTCTCTAGAAGAAAGAGAACAATGCGATCTGCAGTCCGAAATCAGACATGCCAAAATGACATCTCACCTGAAGATCAGTCGGCTGGCACCCCCATAAATATTGGACTGCCAGCCGAATCCGTCAATCTATCAGAGTTCGGCCAACATTAGCCTGTGTGTGGGGCAGTAGAGTCTAGTCGGCACATGACCACAAGTACGCTAATCACAAGAACGCTCTCCCGCACTGGGAATACAAGGGAATTGTGACAATGTGCACATCACACGCTGTCAATGCGGCAATCTGTAGTCCTATAGTGACTGCAGACTTATCTTCTTACACTGGACAACTTCTTTTAAAGATGCTTGTTCCCTTTAAAGCAATGATATACATTTTTTGCAATGCTCCAGTGTGAAATCTAGAACAGAAGCCGTATGAAAATCAGGTTGGACGTTCACTGGGGTATAAGCAATGTAGTTAGTAAGAGGACTTTCCGACTGATTTGCCTATGGCTTCTACACTGGATTTCTCATGACTAGTACAACAGGTCTTCCTGCATATGAGCAGTCGGGTTCCCTTTTAAAAGCTTTCAATTCTTCTGATGTTTTATGACGTCACTTTTACAGACACTTTGAGGAACATGATGCAAAACATCTCTAATCCCTAATATGAAGTAACCAGAAGCTTCCTTCAGCCATCGGAGCGGACAGATTCTAAACAGCAAGGCTTCTAGGAATCTCACAAACCCACTGTTGCCTTTGTAAACCTGTCAGCAGTCAGATTGTTCAATGACAGCCTGCTATGCTGAGCACTGACAGATCACAGACTGCCCAAAACAGCAGCTAGCTGATAGGTGTGCAGTCAGGGGGGATCTGATCCCACCAATACTCCTGTACTGACTTTACCAGAAACTTTTTTGCTAGTACAGGAAACATTTCTGATAACATAATGTTATTTCTGCAATTCCTTATTTTCTGTATGTACATAACACCTTTGGAGGAAACTGAACAGTGTTTTATCATTTGGCAGCACATGTGGATCTCTGCTGATCATCATTCCTTTTTTTTTCTTTGCTTTAGTTGCTGATATGTGTACAAGATGAGTGGAATAGGAGATAATCCCTCAGACCCTTCCAGGGTGGAGCAGCGGAAGAGGAAAGAAAGTCCCGATCAGCTTGGCCCAAGGTAATTGTGCCGTGTTATTATAGGGCAGCTAAATGATTGTACTTCAGTCCACAGACAAGAATCATGGTGTCCCGCTGCATAGAAATCTTCTAAGACCTTCTGTCCTCCTAAATTGGGTGCAATGTGTTTCTTTGACTTACATATACAGCGTTTTTATAGTATAAAAGGGTATGTTCACACAACTAGTGCAATTGGGAATTCATTTGATTGCCATTCATACGGTCACAAATTTTTCTTCTTGGGTTTTGAAAACTGCCTCAATAAGTGAGATGTTATCCATTGAGGCAGATCCTGCTCGAAAACAACTCGTGACAGTTTGAACTGAGAATCTGCGGCAGAAAAGGATTTCCTACACAAACTCTTCTACAAATGCAATTTGTTTGTTTTTTTCTGACAAAAAAATAAAACCTTTGTGTGAACATACCCATAAAGTGGTGCAAGGCTCATATTAAAGGGCGTCTGTCAGCACAGAGTGACTGTTCAAACCAAGTACAGGCGCTCTGCTTCACGGCAGGGCCATTCATTTACATACTCCTTCCCACCTGCTTGTTTTCCCTCAGTCTCCACCCCCTTCTTATTTGATTGACAGTTCTGGCTTCATAGAGCCAGAGAAGGATGGAGAGATATGTAAACCAAGCAGGTGGGAAGGTGTATATAAATGACTGTCCCCTCCATGAAGCACAGCTCTCCTGTATTTGGTTTGAACAGTCATTCTTTGCTGACAGTCCCTTTAAGGTAGCTCTGTAATGTACTTATTCCATGTGCACACAGCTGAAAGTATCCTCCAGAAAAAGCTCCTGGCATATATGTAACTTTCCACTCTTCACCACATGGATGTTCTTTTCGTCTCAATCTTGCAGGTATACCATTGATTTAACTTTTATAGAAAAGCGTTAATTCAGCTTTCCTATACATATGGTTACCTAAAAAAAATTGTTAATTTGTCTTAATTGAGGACGAATGCCTAAGGCATAACAGGTTTTCAGCTTCCATTCATTGACAGCAAGCAAACTATGAATACTGATTAAAGGGCTTATTTAAAGTTCCTATCGAGAGGAGCGCATTGATCCTCCCCAGCCTCTGTTTCCTGCTTTCCAGTTGGCAAAGATAGACAGCTGGGGCTAGCAGCATGGATGAGCCACTGGCCTGAAATGTGCCCTCTCCCATGTTGCCAGCAGAGTCATCGGAGAAGCACATGGGCTCTAAATCTGGCTGCATCTGGCCAGCGATCTGTACAGAATACGGCCTGCGGGCACGTATCATACTCCTCACCTAGGAAATTGGCCACCTCTGAGGTGGCTGGTAACTCTGGGAATGAACTGTAAATAATACAATTAAAAATCCCTGCTTTGAGGACAGAGATTTTTTAATAAGGGTTAAATCGCAAAGCAGCTGGTTTTGCAATTGTACCCAATTAATAAGGTGAGACTGCCCCTTTAATGTACAACTCGTAATTGTACAAAACTCGTCATTAGATTCCTTCTATCTGATCCCCCTGATAATATATGAGGTATATGGGAAGGGGCAGCCATGGGTGGATAATGTAATGGCACCCTCCAGGTCTTGTTGCATTGCCTACAGAAGGCGGCCGTGATTCTCAGGAGTTTAGGATGCGTGTCTGTTGGAAGTTTTTGTGATGAAATTGTGTTGGTGTGTGATGTAAACCTCTTCATGTTGTACATGCACACAGATTTACACACGTATGTGCACTGGATCATATGAGAGGTGTGGGAATAGGGACAAACCCTGTGACTAATAGATTCTTGTGACTGTCTTGTGTGATTGAGATTCATGTTTTGCTCTGGACTGAAGACTAGAATTATTGTTTTATCGCTGAAATCCAGCATGTGGTGTTACAGTGTTAATTCCCTCACAGAGTCTCATTATTTTTCACATTCCTATTAAGTCTGTACAAATAAGGCAAATTGCTCACATGACCCTAACGAAGAAGGCCGTACTAATCATTTACATGCCGTAGTCATAACTGTAAGGGTACTTTGTGGGGTAAGGAAGAATGGTGTATCCCCACTTCTGGCTCCTGTTGTAGACACTTCTAGGTGGTGATTGATAGCAGACGACACTAGAGGATATATTGATATAAATTTTCCTGTGACAGGTGTTTCCATTCTTGTTAGGAGGGTCACATGGTAATTTTTACAGTATCCTACTGACTTCCATTAAATATTAACATGCTCATCATATGTATGGGAACGCTAAGGATGGCTTTTAGAAATGAACCTGCTTTGTAGTTGACCCCCCCCCCCCCCCCCAATTTAACCCTTTGGCGCCTCTTGTATATTTTCAGACCTGGTGCTGTGTAGTTGGCCCCATAAATTTGCAGCACTCAGTCAGTTTGAGCACTCCCATCCCAGATATCTGCCACCTTAGATATCACAGTCAATAGTGTTGAGCGAGTATGTTCTATTAACCCTTTCGCCGAGTATGCTCGGGCCGAGCTCCGAGTATTTACAGCTGCTCGGTGATATGGTTGAATCGCTCCCGTGTGCATGATTTGCGACTGTTTGACAGCTTTATTATATGTGAGGAATGTCTATTTCTTACACATTCCTCACATGCAATAAAGCTGTCAAACAGTTGCAAATCATGCACACGGGAGGGATTTAACCATATCACCTAGCAGCTATAAATACTCTGAGCTCGCCTGAGCATACTCGGACAGAACATACTCGCTCAACACAAACAGTCAACAGTGTTCACAGCATCTGTTTGCTCAGACTGTAAACTTCTGTCTACATGGACCAACCAGCGGAATTAAACAACCGCCAATCGGTAAACTTTTACTGATCGACAGTCATTTAATAGCCTGTTTAGACTGGCAGGCCACAGTAAATGATGTGCGCTGAGCGATCAGTAATTGGTCGCGCATACCTCTTAGGCCGCCATTCCTCTCAGCAGTGCGCGTCTGGTTTACACAGGACGGTGCGTCGTAGCGAACGATGATCATTTCAACCGGTGGATGAGCGTTTTGTTCGTTCATCGGGTGATCAGCAGCCTGTTTACACAGAAAGATTATGGTGAAAAAATCATTCTTGAGAACGCTCATGCATGCTAATCTTTTAGTGTGAATGCTCCATTAGACTGTTTCTTCATTATAATTTTTTAACAAAAGATAAATTTTTTAGGCTAACAGATTCTAAATGGTAAACTTGTACATTTCTAGTTGGTTGCAGTAGATCACCCAGAATATCTGTATTGCCTGTCAAGTAACGTGGTTTCCAGAAGCTTTTGTGTTGATAGTTTTTTGGCAACTCTTCCACCTCTTCACGGTAGTTGTATTGTTCTGATAATGGAAGCGAAGCTTGTTCCTATCTGACATCTGGAGTCTGATCACAAGAAGGCTGTTTTATCCCTCGCATGCTATAAAAGTACTGAAAATGATTATTATCATGACATAAACAATGTGTGCTGTATTTATAAGCCTTTCTAATATACACATATAGAATTTATGTCTACTCTCTGAATGATCCTTTAGTTTAGAGTTGGACCAAACTTTATACATCTGGATAATTGTTCACATCTTTAGTATATTGATATATAATGGCTCCCATACACATTAGATTAAATCTGCTGAACCCACCGATTTCTGCAGGATCGTCCAACAGTCTGTCCGGGGCCACCTGTCTCATAGAGGACACAGCAGTGCTCGGCCAAGTGCCCCTGTGCACGAGGGAGTCTGGAGGGATTGCTATCGGCTATACGATGGTTCAGAAGGTCTTGGGAGAACGCTGTGTTTTGTGTATAGCCATCATAAAGTTTACCTCAACTGCACAACATGTCTATGCAATCTGACACTATCAGCACTGATTGGACAACGTCAGAGTATATGTAGTGACAAGGAATGGAAACATCTGTCAGAGTACGTCAGCTGTCAGAGTATTCATGCATTTCCAGGGGGAGTAATAGAGGAATGGTGCAATGAAGAGTTCTAAGAAGTGTCCCAGAATTATTTCAGAGTGTCTATATGTATTTAATAAATTGGACATTTCTGCTGAGCCGATGGGTACTGTACAAATATACACTGCCATGGTATTAGACCGGTGAACTCGTCACACCCATCGCTGTAGTGTAAGGAACATAGTGTACTTTACAAAAATAAGGAGCTGTTATGTGCTACACATTGGATCCAGCGTGATATGTATTGTACTGATTTTAGCTGAGGAATGTCCCAGTTACTTGTGGCGCTCATTCATTCTTTCAATGTATTTTGCAGCCCCAAGAGGAGCACTGAGAAGCGTAACAGAGAGCAGGAGAACAGATACATTGAGGAACTGGCAGAGCTGATTTTCGCAAATTTCAATGATATTGACAACTTCAACTTTAAACCCGATAAATGTGCAATTTTGAAGGAAACTGTGAAGCAGATTCGGCAGATCAAAGAGCAAGGTAAGACATTTGAGAAGAGTGTGAAGCAATGGGGAAGGAGCACCTGTACTGTTGGAGGTGTTTGTCAGAAGCCGGATTCTTTAAAGATGCACTGCCAATTGGAGCATTAGCAAACTATTCCAGTATAACCAGCTTTCCCAGTCTTATTACAATATTTTCTCCATTTAGTATGACGTGTATAACATTATGCAAGGTTTTTATTCAGCAAGCATCTTATTAGTATGAAGCTTAGCATAGTGCTTGCTAAGCCACAATAGTATCTGTCAGAATGGGAAAACAATCTCTTGGCCAGTCAGGTGCTGCAGTAGTACAATGAAAGGGCAAAATCTGTAAAAATGTGTCAGTTTCTATCCAGCTTTTCCAGCATCCTGAATAGCATATCTGCCCATTTCTGCTTAGCTTTGAAAATGTGTTCAGAAGTCTGAGGAAGCTAGGTGGTAATCTATATAGGACTGTATTGGGGGTTTTATTGGTGGGGTCACCAGCTGGTGATGTAGCCGGCATACGAGCGATCAGCCATGTGCTTGGCCGCAGCAACCATGCACTGTAGTCGTAACCGGATCATCGGTTGGAGAGCTGTGCTGCTGAGGGAAGTACAATACACCGTTGTTTTTATATATCAATATATTTAGAAAATAAGAATTTTAACCTGGAAAACCCATTAAATATTATTTGAAATAAATTGAATAGAATATTTAACGACTTGATAGAAGAAGACAAAAATAATAAAACTGAAGTGCATTGTAACGAGATTCCTCTTAATGTGGTTTCAGGAGAACTTGCTGTGTCTGCCTCTAGATCCTTCCTCCTCCATAGAATCTTATGAGCACCTACTGTCCTCCTCCTATCTCAGTACACAACATACTACATAACATAACATTTTACAAAGTTGTTTATTTCATGTGCACTATTGATTTATGGGAAAAAAACAAAAACAGTGGTTACTCTTTAAAGATGTTGTGTCAACAGGTCAGAAGTGACCAGTTCTTGCTGTTATTTTTATGGTCTTTACCAAGGGGCCTGTCCTCACCAGGTAATAATAGAGCTCAGCCTGAAGAGACTGCTTGTAGGCCCCCTTCACACATACACACGCACACCCATTTTAGTGTATGGAACTGCCCCCATGTCCGTGTGTCCCACACGTAGACATGTCCGTTTTTTTCCAACAGCATGGATGACCCTACGTACCGCACACGGATGACGTGTGTGACACTTAGCAGAATAGAAATGACAAATTGTTAGGTGTTAGAAATGTACAAAGAGATAGATAAGGGGTAGATAGATAATAGATAAATGGATTTCTTTGAGATACATAATTGGTGCTTTGTGTGTGTAGTGTACTGTACATGTATTAACCTAATGAAACATGATGTGGGGTCCCCCCTGTTTTTGCTAAGTAGCAAAGGTAAAGCAGACAGCTGTGAGCTGACATTATCAAGGTGGGAAGGTATATGGTTATTGGGCCCTTCCCAGCCTAAAATACCAGCTCGCAGCCGGCCCAGAAGTGGCACATCACATAGATGATCCGTTTCTGGCACTTCGCCTTCTCTCTTCCCAGTTGCCCTGGTGTGTGGGCAATCAGGGTAATGGGGCTTGGGGTTGATGTCAGCTGTGAATTGTCCAAAAACACAGCCAACATAAAGCCCTGGCATTATTAATGGAGAGGCGTCTATCAGACACCCCTATTAACAACCCGATAATAAAAAAAACACATCTATCTCTATCTTTGCACATTTTTCACACCTAAAAATCTGTAATTTCTATTCTCCATTCTTCTCCGGTATGTGACTTACGGATGGTACACACGGACGGCCAAAAGATAACCACACAGATAGTAAAAGCGGACTGTCTCATGCGTACTTTTTTTTAAGCAGACTTGTGAAGGAAGCTTTGAATAAGAGCCTTAAAATTAGCACTTAATAAAAAGGCTTATATCTGGGAAACCGTATAGCTAATTTACAAAAAAAAACGAGTACTTAGAAGAGCAGCGGGTAAAAAAAGAAGCTGTTTTTTGATCTGGTGACAGCCTTCTTTTTTCCAAACCCTATAGCTGCCATGGTTTATAACATGGGGTTCTGGACATCATCTATCCCCATAATAATTTTAGTCACCATGTCTTATTTTTCATGTGTAGTCTGATGTGACTTGTATATAGGCATCAAAGTCCCTGTCAGGAGCGTCTCTGCCTCTTTATCCTATGAGTAATATATCCTGAGTAATAATAAGTAAAGGACAACACTCGATGACATTGTATAATGTCAGGACTTGCACTTACACAGGAGACATTTCCTGGGCTGTGGGAAGGTAACATCTGTGTGCCACCTTCTCATGGCACCTGGGCATGTGCATACATCTGTAATGATGTATGATGGCTGCATGATGTCATCATCTTATTAATTACTGGCACTTGTTAGGCTGTCATAACAAATCGTATTAGCCACCAGTGTTCTCTGTGCTTGTCACATAGACAGATGCCCGTACATCACTTGGCACTTTATCTGACAGCCACGTGTTTGTCTTGCAGGGTCCTGCTACTTGCTTTGTAGGTTTATTTGGATTTGAGAGTCCTCAGTGGTTGATACCTTTTAATGGCTAACTGAAAAGATGGTAACAAATTGCAAGCTTTCGAGGCTACTCAGGTCTCTTCATCAGGCATAGTATACCACAAAATCTGAAGAGTCTCATATTTATACATAATAAGACACACAAAAAATGCAATGATTTCTAGACCCTGCTCTTTTCTACTTTGGTGTAGATGTGCTCTAGTAGGAATGTGATCACACACAGCGGTTAACATTTCATCAAGTCCACACATGAGATAGTGCTTGGGTTTTACCTCAATTTGCTGCTTTAGGCTGCGTACCCACGTTGCGTATTACAAGCGTATATGCTGCGGAATTTCCGCAGCATAAACACTTGTAAAACGCATGTATATCCGCACCCCATGGTCCCCAATGGCATTTTGCAATGTCAATGCCCATGCTGCGGATTTTTCCGCAGCGTATATGCTGCGGTCCAAAATCCGCAGCATGTTCATTAATTTTGCGGAAGCGCAGCGGAATCAATGTGCGGATGGTACCCAAGTCTGGATGAGAGGAGACTCTCATCCAGACCTGGGTACCAAAGAACCTGTAAAAAAAAGAATAAAATGAAGTTTATACTTATCTTCTGATGTTTTCCCTCCGTCGCGCTGTTGTGTGAAGGACCTGCCACGTCATTGAGTCATGTGACCCATCACATGACTCAATGACTTCACCGCAGGTCCTACACACAACAGCGTGAGCCGCTCAAGACTCCGGACGGGGAAGAGAATGCATCGGAAAGTGAGTATAAACTTTATTTTTTTATTTTTTACCATTCTGATTCTTTTTTTTTAACTATTACTTGGTCACACTATATAAATCCATGCCGGTTGCATGGATTTATATAGTGTGAACAAGTTGTCAAGCACTTTTCCAAGTGATGCTTGAATCACTTGGAGAAGTGCTTGATAACCCGCATGCGGAAATGCATGCAAAGACGCCTCACAAACGCTTCTACCTGGCGGGAAAACCGCATGTAAAATCCGCATGCGATTTTCCCGCCAGGGAGAAGCGTAAAAAATATGCTTCAGTTCCGCAACGTGGGCACTTAGCCTTAGTGATTTGTAATGCAGTAATTGGCTTCACAGTTTTTGCAGTCGTCTCAGGTGTAAAAATTGTGAGAGTTTGCTAAAATGTAACCACTCTGCGGCCTCCTGAACCTGCTCAGGGTAGTGACGCATCTGGATGCTTTACATTGTGACCTTTTGGTATTACATATAAAGTTTCAGATAATTTTTTCATCCGTTACGTTCTGCCTTCATGTCTTTGGCGGTGGTTTCGCTTGTGTTGTCTGTACTCGGGAGTCTTATCCCCCCCTTAATTCTCTTATGTATTTCACTTCTGCATTGTAGGCTTCACTTTTATATTCGCTGCTGGACTCTTTCCCGTAAACAATCTTTTCTTTTTCAATTCTGCAATAACTTGTCCTTCGGAAATGTAGTATTCAAGCTGTTTCAGAGGCGGGTATTATGGGTACATTAGTGTGCCTGTATTACAGATCTGTGAAACGGTCAGTTTGGGTCCTTGGTCGGGACTTTCACCCATAATGGGGCCACACAAATCCACCCATTATACCCTCATCTGAAACTGGACTGGAGATAATATTTTTACTACATATTGACCATCGTCTGCTGCTCAGGACAGACATTTAAAAGGGGTAGTCCAGGTTTTAAAAAAACATGATTGCTTTCTGTCTAAAACAGTGCCACACTTGATTTTGGGTTGCCTCTGTCACTTCAGCTCTTCACTGAAGTGAATGGGGCTCAGATACGTTAGCTGGGTCTGGTATAGTGAATGTTCACTGAAAGAAATTGACCCATGATAACAGATAAGTTTACTTTTGGGGCAGTTTAACACATGTGGAATTATATACTTAACAAAAAAGTGTGAAACAGCTGAAAATATGTCTTAAATTCTAGGTTCTTCAAAGTAGCCACCTTTTGCTTTGATGACTGCTTTGCACACTCTTGGCATTCTCTTGATGAGCTTCAAGAGGTAGTCACCGGAAATGGTTTTCACTTCACAGGTGTGCCATGTCAGGTTTAATAAGTGGGATTTCTTGCCTTATAAATGGGGTTGGGACCATCAGTTGTGTTGTGCAGAAGTCTGGTGGATACACAGGTGATAGTCCTACTGAATAGACTGTTAGAATTTGTATTATAGCAAGAAAAAAAGCAGCTAAGTAAAGAAAAACGAGTGGCCATCATTACTTTAAGAAATGAAGGTCAGTCAGTCCGAAAAATTGGGCAAACTTTGAAGGTGTCCCCAAGTGCATTTGCAAAAACCATCAAGCGCTACAAAGAAACTGGCTCACATGAGGACCGCCCCAGGAAAGGAAGACCAAGAGTCACCTCTGCTTCTGAGGATAAGTTTATCTGAGTCACCAGCCTCAGAAATCGCAGGTTAACAGCAGCTCAGATTAGAGACCAGGTCAATGCCACACAGAGTTCTAGCAGCAGACACATCTCTACCACAACTGTTAAGAGGAGACTTTGTGCAGCAGGCCTTCATGGTAAAATAGCTGCTAGGAAACCACTGCTAAGGACAGGCAACAAGCTGAAGAGACTTGTCTGGGCTAAAGAACACAAGGAATGGACATTAGACCAGTGGAAATCTGTGATTTGGTCTGATGAGTCCAAATTTGAGATCTTTGGTTCCAACCACCGTGTCTTTGTGTGACGCAGAAAAGGTGAACGGATGGACTCTACATGCCTGGTTCCCACCGTGAAGCATGGAGGAGGAGGTGTGATGGTGTGGGGGTGCTTGGCTGGTGACACTGTTGGGGATTTATTCAACATTGAAGGCATACTGAACCAGCATGGCTACCACAGCGTCTTGCAGCGGCAAGCTATTCCATCCAGTTTGCGTTTAGTTGGACCATCATTTATTTTTCAACAGGACAATGACCCAAACACACCTCCAGGCTGTGTAAGGGCTATTTGACCAAGGGGGAGAGTGATGGGGTGCTACGCCAGATGACCTGGCCTCCACAGTCACCAGACCTGAACCCAATCAAGATGGTTTGGGGTGAGCTGGACCGCAGAGTGAAGGCAAAAGAGCCAACAAGTGCTAAGCATCTCTGGGAACTCCTTCAAGATAGTTGGAAGACCATTTCCGGTGACTACCTCTTGAAGCTCATCAAGAGAATGCCAAGAGTGTGCAAAGCAGTCATCAAGGCAAAAGGTGGCTACTTTGAAGAGACTAGAATATAAGACATATTTTCAGTTGTTTCACACTTTTTTGTTAAGTATATAATTCCACATGTGTTAATTCATAGTTTTGATGCCTTCAGTGTGAATGTACAATTTTCATAGTCATGAAAGTACAGAAAAATCTTTAAATGAGGCGTGTCCAAACTTTTGGTCTGTACTGTGTGTGTATGTATGTGTGCATATATATATATATATATATATATATATATATATATATATATATATATATATATATATATATATATATATATATATATATATATATATATATATATATATATATATAATATAAAAAAAAAATTCCAAATCTTATTTATTTATTTTTATTTTGAGTGAAATCCCTGAACAACTCGGGTCACTGATGGTTGTAGTCATAATTGTTTTTGCAATGAAATGTCTGATTAAAAAAGGCTGGATTCATAAATTTGTGTGTCAGACCATGATGCATGGATTGGCCGCAGGTCTCCTGACTCGCTCTCAACAGCCTTATATATGCCGGAGATGCTGTTGAGATGGGAGGATGAGGAGATGCGCTGCTGGGACGTGCATCATGAACCGTGCCACATGGATGTGTGAATGCAGCCTAAGGATGAGTTGATACATAGAAACTCCAGTGTACAATATGCATGGCTGCTGCCACATAAAAGCCAGAAACTTACATTACTTATTCCTGTATTAAAGATCTGGTTTGGAGACACACACATTAGATTCAGCTGTAATCACACCGGCAGGCAGTATGCTGTGTGGTTGAAGGGCTGCATGGTGAAGCTACATATATTCGCAGTGATAGTATGTTTCACCTTTAAAAACTGTGCAGACAGGCTCCTGATTCAACAGTAATTTTTGAGAACTCTTGAGTAAAATGAACAAGATTTTTTGCTCAGTTCGTATTTGCTTAAAAAAAGAAGGGACTTTTGGCATTTTTATGCCAAGTACGGACAGCTCTGCCAACTTTTTGAAAAATAGGCAGCGCTTAGTTAACAGGGGGCATGCACTAAATTCATTAATATAGGCAGCGCTTAGTTAACAGGGGGCATGCACTAAATTCATTAATATAGGCAGCGCTTAGTTAACAGGGGGCATGCACTAAATTCATTAATATAGGCAGCGCTTAGTTTAACAGGGGGCATGCACTAAATTCATTAAGAGGTGCTCGCTCCTTAATGAATGTCGCCCACCTTACTTCAGCACACACTGCAAAACGCCAGTCTTGAAGGATCGGGCCCTGAGACTTGCGCAGGTTTTTCTGTGGTCTTTGACTGCTTGGCACAATACTTGGCTGTGTGAATACGCTGTAACAAGCAGACTAGATCTTATAATTGCACCTTCTAGTTTAATTTGCCTTCTCTTTTTAAGCATGATATAACCAATGTAAACTATCTACCTTGCCTTCATGTTTAATTCTGCGATGTATAATTAAAGAATAGATGCAGCACCCTGTGTACTCTGATCTTTCGACCATTCTCTACAATTTGCCACCCCAAACAAGAAGTAGGGACAGATAAAAGGGATTGACAATAAAGTCAGATTATTTGTGGTCTGTAAGCATAGATGAGACACAAATCTGTATAAGCAGTCACCAGAAAACAGTAGAAAATGTATAATCCCTGATATTTGCGGAGTTGCTTTATTTTAGAGCAATAATTATAGTTTTGTGGAGCTGTAGTATGGGGCTTCTGAATGACATTATTCCCCCCCCACTAGTGTCATATAATATCAGTGATGTTTATGGGATTTCCCATCTTTACATTTTTGAGTAATGGTTTGATGTGTGTAACAATAAGATTCATTTTCTTGCCCGCTGTCTCTGCCCTGCTGCCCCTGGGTCTTTGTTGGCACGACTTCCGCCTTGTCACTAAAGACCATGTGCAGCAAGCTGCAGAAGGCTGTTTTATTTTTTTATTAAATATATAGTCACATACATTAAAGCGTTTAGTCTCAAAAAAGGTAAACCTGGGGAAATCCCCTTTCACATTATGTACGTGTTCTTCCTGTAGTGAGCAGTCGGAGGACGTTTTTCCTGTCTCACTGAGCAGTACACTGTCTACTCTTGATAAGGGATCCAGTCTATGTTTTGCAGGTTTGTGACTGCTACAGTGAAATGTGATTGTATGGGTTAACTTTACAATACTTTAACCAGAAGAGTTGTCCGCTCTGTGGTCCTCCTCTGTATGCTTAGTCATCTCGTCACGCGCTTCACAAAACCATTCCTGGCATTGCTGACAGCGCTTCAAAGTCTCACTTTCTTGGCTAAGAAGGGAAAAACGGAATTGCGCCTGGACCGGTGATATCTTTTCTGGGGAAGCTGTGATTTTGCTAATGAGGGTGAAGTATATATGCGATAAAGGGGAAGTGATTGTCTGATGTGCCGTCGGCTGCTCCTGGTGAGAGCGCGTGCAGCTGCGCCCATTCCTTTTTTTCCTCGTCACTGTGGGAGTTTTCAGCAGCCGGATGATATATGGTGCATTATTGGTGAAAAGATAAACAGATTCTCAGAGCGCAGGAAGGGCCTTGTGTTTTTCTGCCAGCAGAATGCTTCCTAATGAATATGAATGTGATGCCGGCTTCACCAAGCCATATGGCAGCTTTTCTAATTTTAGTATTGTGCAGATGTATAATTGTCTCACTTGCTTACCTCCTAAAGCTTTCCTGAGCAGCAACATGTCCTTAATTCCCGAGAGGCCTACATTGTCTTACATGTCTGTACTCAGGGAGAAGCCCTGTAATATAATCGCTGGCTGTATCTCCGAATGGTCCTCCCATTAATAGGTGCCGATTCTCTCCCCGATCTTCTTATTCAGTAGTCTAATAATCTGGAAATTGTTACTGATCCAGCATAGGTTTTGTTCCTGGGTGGATTTCTTTACTTCCTCGTCAGTCTATCTGTAACACACAGGACTCCGGTGTTTGGAGCTTAGTAGTAACCTCTGCGTTTCCTCCATAATACAATGAGACGTATTCTTCAAAACAACAACATGTTTCATTATTGCAGTCCTAACCCCCATCGGTGCATTTTACTAGATCTGAGTCATATTCTGATTCTCTGCTGCCCAGCCTTTCCATCTTGGGAACTAAATAGGTCTGGTGTTAAAAGGAATGTACCAAATTTTGAAGTTACCCCAAATTATAGGAGATAACTTCCCGATTGCTGGGGGGACAAATCCATGGGACCCAAATCTACTCTGCGAACCGGGGCTCTTGACTGGAATTGTGGTCAATCATGTGCACCTCCGCTCCATACATGCTTAATGGGAGTGCCGAAGAGCAGCCGATCAGGCTGGTCCTTTAAAGAAAGAATGAATGGAGCGGAGCACATGATCAAACACAACACTGTTCACATGGGGCTCTCAGAAACAGTGGGGGTCCCAGAGTTTAACCGCCAGCAGTTGGGAAATTATCACCTTCCTTATCGATGGAGGATTATATCCAAACTTGGTACACCACCATTAAAAGATCACATGGCAGTGACCAGATTGCCTCATTAAACACTGCTCAAAAAAATAAAGGGAACACTCAAATAACACATCCTAGATCTGAATGAATCAAATATTCTCATTGAATACTTTGTTCTGTACAAAGTTGAGTGTGCTGACAACAAAATCACACAAAAATCATCAATGGAAATCAAATTTATTAACCAATGGAGGCCTGGATTTGGAGTCGCCCCCAAAATTAAAGTGGAAAAACACACTACAGGCTGATCCAACTTTGATGTAATGTCCTTAAAGCAACTGAAAATGAGGCTCAGTATTGTGTGTGGCCTCCACGTGCCTGTTTGACCTCCCTACAATGCCTGGGCATGCTCCTGATGAGGTTGCGGATGGTCTCCTGTGGGATCTTCTCCCAGACCTGGACTAAAGCATCTGCCAACTCCTGAACAGTCTGTGGTGCAACGTGACGTTGGTGGATGGAGCGAGACATGATGTCCCAGATGGGCTCAATCGGATTCAGGTCTGGGGAATGGACGGGCCAGTCCATAGCTTCAATGCCTTCATCTTGCAGAAGCTGCTGACACACTCCAGCCACGTGAGGTCTGGCATTGTCCTGCATTAGAAGGAATCCAGGGACAACCGCACCAGCATATGGTCTCACAAGGGGTCTGAGGATCTCATCTCGGTACCTAATGGCAGTCAGGCTACCTCTGGCGAGCACATGGAGGGCTGTGCGGCCCTCCAAAGAAATGCCACCCCACACCATTACAGACCTACTGCCAAACTGGTCATGCTGAAGGATGTTGCAGGCAGCAGATCGCTCTCCACGGCGTCTCCAGACTCTGTCACATTGCTCAGTGTGAACCTGCTTTCTTCTGTGAAGAGCACAGGGCGCCAGTGGCGACTTTTGCCAATCCTGGTGTTCTGTGGCAAATGCCAAGCATCCTGCACGGTGTTGGCTGTGAGCACAACCCCCATCTTTGGACGTCGGGCCCTCATACCACCCTCATGGAGTCTGTTTCTAACCGTTTGTGCAGACACATGCACATTTGTGGCCTGCTGGAGGTCATTTTGCAGGGCTCTGGCAGTGCTCTGGCAGTGCTCCTCCTGTTCTTCCTTGCACAAAGGCGGAGGTAGCGGTCCTTCTGCTGCATTGTTGCCCTCCTACGGCCCCCTACACGTCTCCTGGTGTACTGGCCTGTCTCCTGGTAGCGCCTCCAGCCTCTGGACAGAACGCTGACAGACACAGCAAACCTTCTCGCCACAGCTCACATTGATGTGCCATCCTGGATGAGCTATACTACCTGAGCAACTTCTGTGGGTTGTAGAGTCCATCTCATGCTACCACGAGTGTGAAAGCACAACCAACATTCAAAAGTGACCAAAACATCAGCCAGAAAGCATTGGTACTGAGATGTGGTCTGTGTTCCCCACCTGCAGAACCACTCCTTTTTTGAGAGCGTCTTGATAATTGCCAATAATTTCCATCTATTGTCTATTCCATTTGCACAACAGCATGTGAAATTGATTGTCAATCAGTGTTGCTTCCTAAGTGGACAGTTTGATTTCACAGAAGTTTGATTTACTTGGAGTTATATTCTGTTGTTTAAGTGTTCCCTTTATTTTTTTGTAGTATAGGAAACATTCACACATACTGTACCATAAAATCAGGTAGTAGGTAGTGAAGTGCAATGAATTTTTTTAAAATTTTTATAATTTTTTTTAAATACACCCATGTTTTTCATGAAGAAAGAAAAAGGCAAATGGTCAGCTCACCCGCATAGCAAATCCGCGCTCGGAACCAGCAGTGCAGCAGTGGTCCAATGCAGGAAAGGAGTATGTTCCAGCGTCAGGATAGAGTTAAAACTTGAAAAATGTAATCATGCAATGAAGATGCAGGTCTGAAATGCGTTTGCTAATAACCACATTTTGTCTGGCTGTGACCTAGGGTGGGGATTTTATCTATTTGCCCACTATAAATTTTTCAAATTTTAACCCTATACTGACTCTGGAACATACTTCTTTCCTGCATGTTTTTCATGATCTATATGTGTGTGTCTATCATGTACGTCATGCTCTGGGGTTTGACTTTTTGGTGTTTTTTTGTTTTTTTCTTTTCCTACCATACTTTACCCAATAGGAAAAGCTTCAGAATAAATGCATGTGCAAAATTTCCAATGTACCACAAAAACCCCCCACCAAACTAGCAAAAAAAAAAAATCTTTTTGAAATAGCACTTGAAATTCATAGCATTTTTAGAAGCTGTGAAAAACACAGTGCTGCTACAGCTTTGGTCAACTCCTTGTGATTTTTTTCTTTGAGTCTTCTATCGGGAACCCTGAGCCATAGTAGTTAGGCCAATGCAGCCTCCGCCTCTTGCACTAATGAAAAAGGTAATATATACCCATCTGAATTAACCCTAGATTTACACACTTCACACTGGATGAGAGTGAAATGTTCCCATCTGTAAGGATCTCATCACTGTTTTGTCATATCGCGAGCAGTGAAGAAAGCCCAGTTGAAATGTATTTGCCACATAGTGGAAATTACTTTATTTGCTTAGGCTATTTGAAGGGTGCTACAAAGCCCCAATGTAAGTTGACGTCTCTCCTCGACTACATTAGCGCAGCCGCTTCTCTTCATAAAAGGTCGGATTGAGTTTGAAATCTGGGACAAGATTCAAATTAAACCCCAGAAATCCCCTGATGCTGATTTTACTAGAGAGCAGTAGGAAATGTCTGTTTGCTTCTACATTTGCCAGATTAAAGTGCATTTTCATGTGCGAGCTGTAACCCAGCTGAGCGTCAGGCTTCCCTCTATCTTCCAGAATAAGTTCACATTGATGTGGGGAATAAGAGCTATTTGTGGAATGCAGATGGACAGGACCTCTCAATTTGGAGATCTTTCCAATTTAGCTGAGGATACTGTGTCTATTTGCTCAGTATGTTGTAAAGATTCCTCGCATATGGAGATCAGTCTAAATCTACAACCTGGCGTCCCACAAACTAAAGCATTGTTTAGTTTGCACAATATTAGGGCATGTCTATAAGGGGCATAAAAATATCACCTCTGATTTTGCTGCAACTGAGCCGAGAAGCTGTCCCACGTTCCATGTGGGTTTTACTGTGATTTTGAAGACTGTTTGCCCTATATACAGTATCGCTTTCTCTGAGATTTGTGGTCTGCCTGCTGGGCCATTTACTTGTACGACTTAATTATGCAAATACATTGACTTTTTTAAGCGTACGGCTGTGTTCACAAGTTTCGGTGGCATTGGTTGTTTTTTTTTCCTGCACTTGCCGCAAAAAAAGCATAAATAGTTTTGCTCAGATTTTGGAAAAACATTGAGATTCTCTTATGATTGCGGCAAAAATGGAAAACAATAATGCAGCCTAAGCGATCTTGTAATTTTGTTATTTTTTTTTAATGAACTGAAATGTCATAGTTTGTCTAAAACTAGACAAACTCTTCAATATCACACTAGAATGTCCTGCCGCTTCTGCCTAATGTGTATGGGGCACTGACCGACTGATGGTCAGGGGAGATTTTGATTCCACATGTCCGATTTCACACTGCTGATCGCATGGTTTTCCCGGAGATAAGCACCCGGCCGACATGTAGGTCAGCAGCTTTCTCATAGAGAACACAGGAGCACTTGGCGGAAAGAGTGTATGGCGAAGTCCGAAGCATTATTTCCCGGTTAGCCATCTAAAGGGGCAGAGAGACGGCCGTATTTCTCGTGTGAGGATCGCATCGCATTGCACGGACTGGCCAGCAGCTCTCCTGACCTGAGCGTGGCAGCATGATGTATTTCTATGCAGCTGTCACGCTCAGGTCAGGAGAGCCGACGGTCAGTCTGAGGATTGCAATGCGATCCTCACACGAGAATAACACCCCCTAATGTGTATGATCATCCTAAGTTAACAGCTATTGTTATTTGTATTTATGTTCTTAATAAAGTAAATTGTTATTCCTTTTATAACAATTACACATATGCAAATTAGATTCTCAACCAATGCGTTTAACCCCCTCCCCCCATACCCTGAAACCCCCCTCCCCCCCATCATGTTATTCAGAATACCATATTGTAGGTATATGTCCACACAAAACAGAATAAATCAGGCCGATCAAGAGCAGCCAAGTAGAAAGGCACAGAGCACAATGTGTAGTGACTCCATAACAAGTGCTACACATCTAACAAGACCCTATCAAGGCTGATAACTGGTTGTCTCCAAGCCAGGGACCCCATAGTATTTTGTATTTATGTTCACTGTTAACTATTCATTGTATTTTAGTTATTTTCATATCCTAAAAGTTCTCTTCTTTTATGCAGAAAAAGCAGCAGCTTCAAATGAGGATGAAGTTCAGAAAGCGGATGTATCCTCTACAGGCCAAAGTGTCATAGACAAGGATGCACTCGGACCGATGATGCTCGAGGTATACGTCGTCACACCGTAGTGTTGGTTTTGCAATTACTGTTGAAGGGCTCAATTATCATTATTAAAAATTATTTTGACATGTCTTTCATGCCTGCCAAATTGATCCTTAGGCCCCATTTAGTCAATGGAGGCTTAAAAAGTGTCATAGCCTTCATTGTATATTATAGCTTATGTATGCATGTGTGTATATGCAAGTTCATTAAGGAATATATATATAGATATAGATAGATAGATATCTCTCAGCCTATGGGCAATGAATGCCCCCCTATATCTGTGTCATCCATTGGTGGTATCCATTGTAACTCCTCGTACGCATACCTCCGCTGGGTGCTATGTGAGGGGTGTAGCAGGTGCTCAGTGGCTGGTGCATGCCCTGTCCTGGTAGCCGCAGTTTCCTGGTAGACGGCGTTTCCTCCTGCTCGCTGCCGTCCTTGCATTAGCTGCTGACTTCAGTTTCTCCTTTCTGCACTTGTTCCTCTCTGCTTCCTGCGTTGTCTACTGCTCTCTGTAGTCAGACACTCTGTAATAACCAGGACACCATTCTACTAGGTGCCTGTTAGTATTTCTCATGCCCGTGCCTCGCCTGATTGTATTTTCTTGTGCCGTGAATCAGCTAGTTGTGCAGTCAGATGTTATCCTGCTATAGCATTATACAGTATGTGTGAGCTGTGTCTGCGGTATTATTCTGCTGTTACTGTATGTGCCTCTTCTACACGTCAGTAGAACGCTCAGCAAGGAAGCATCTGTTTCTTATTGTTTCTTGAAATGTCTGCATTTGCATGTCATAAGTATATGGCCGTCACTAAGCAACCGAGCAGGAATTGCAGTTTCCTTCAGAGGAGTAAACATCACGTGATGTGCCGAGGTGCACGCTCGGCGGCGTCCTTGTTCAGGGCACGCTTGCTTCTGCTTAGTTACTCAGTAATAGTATGGTGGAGCCCTAGGAGCAGCTGAGAACCGCTTCTGCTCACATCTCAGGTATGTCGGCTGTAGAGAAGAACTAAGGAAGGTCGCCTCCTGCTCTCATCTTACTCATTATAAAGGAAGAATTACTGCACGGTCCAAGGAAAGATTACTAACAAGCGCTGTAGAGCTGTGCTTGTGAGCATACTAGTTGGCACATAGCTGCTGTAAAAGCGAGTATGACTAAAAGACACAAAATCAAGTTTGCTGTGTTGGATGACACTAGAAAATGACGTTTACGCTGTCTACCCGATTCAGTCGGACGCTAACAATTCCTGCATTACACTGTTGGTTGTGTGGCTGTATGTTTCCCTCCCGCGGTGTGCGCTTCGGCCCCCGGCGTTACTCATCCCTATGTAGGTGTGCGCTGTCTCATGCATTCTCTCGCTGTATGGCAGCCAGTGTACATCAGTAAACAGATGAATCATGGAGCTAAACCCATTTGTGCATCCTGGCAAGTAATTCATCTATTATGTTTGGCCTGCAGTATTATTAGAGTTGTTTTGATGAGTAATTGCTCGTTTTATAAAGTTAGGAGATAAAGGGGAATGGCTGCTTAACTTATGCCAATGTCCCTTTTCTCTTTAAAAGTATGTAAGTTGTGACTGAAGTGCTGCACATAGCGGACAGGTGACATGTGTCAGCGTACGGACCACAGATATCAGACTGTCCACAGGTCTCCTGTCCTGAACCCAGCAGCCTCATACATATTGAGACTGTCGACTATAGGTCAGTCTGTGCATTGCAGTTCTTACTCTGGCTGAATTCAGACGTCTGTGTATTGTGGCCCAAGAGGGTAATGATTTTGTATGCACAGTGTCCATTTGGTGAATGTGCCACCAAATCTCCTTGTGTATACATGAAACATGACCATACTGTCCAAAAGTGTCCTTCTAGAGTGTAGTTTTACCTGGCAGCATATTGGCGATGTATGCCTACAAAATGACAAACATCAGAGACCTTTATTCCAGGTATACAGCAGTCAATACCCCCAACTTATACCTGTACACTTCAGACACTGCGAGAAGGCACACTACCATGAATGGAAGCTAAACCTACATATAAGCAAAGTACTCTATGGGATATGCATCTTCTCGGATCCTTAGGCTTCCCACCAATAAGCACCGCAATGATCACTAGGAAGGGGGGTTCAGAGACCCTTGCTGAATAGAGCAGCAGTCGAGCATGCATACCGGTGCACTTCTTAATGTTTATTGGGTTTCATGTGTCCCTAGACTTTGAATGCAGTGGCAATGTGCATGCTCGTCCGCCGCTCCATGCAGACTGGGGGCTGTCCTGTTTGGTGGGCCCAGTGATTAGCAGCTGTGATTGTGGTGCTCTACTGCCATATAAAATGGTGAGAGAAGTGAGCTGCTGAATGTACTGGGAGAACTTAAATGTCTGCTGCTCCTTCACTTCTATGTGCCATGCTTTGTCCAGAGGGGGATGCAAGTGTCGGCCCACCTTTGTATGAACTGATTACATGAGAACCAGATCTATAAAGCTCATTCTGTGATCAGGACCTAAATGCTGATCCATGTAACATTACTTTCCTTCTCTAGGCCTTGGATGGATTCTTTTTTGTGGTGAACCGTGAAGGGAATGTAGTGTTTGTCTCTGAGAATGTGACTCAGTATCTCCGGTACAACCAGGAAGAGCTAATGAATACCAGTGTATATAACATATTACATGTCGGAGATCACACAGAGTTCATCAAAAACCTGCTGCCAAAGTCTTTAGGTAAAATCCACCATCTTGTTATAGTTCTCATTTACTGCTCGTTAGAAACTGAACTTCGTGGCTTATGTGTTCTCTTTTTGTATATTTTCTCCCCAGTTAATGGGGGACCTAGACGAAATAGCCATACCTTTAATTGCCGTATGCTGGTGAAGCCAACAGCAGAGTGTGAAGAGGAAACTCATGACAGCCGAGAAACGCACCAGAAATATGAAACTATGCAGTGCTTTGCCGTATCCCAACCAAAGTCCATTAAGGAAGAAGGAGAAGGTATGATTATTGTGGAACCAGATAAAGGGCTTGCCGTTTCTACTCTCAAGGTGGCACATCGTATACTGTGCATAAACCTGTCCTTATGACTTGACCTTCACTAGGATTGTTCACCTTCTCATTGTAGTCGGTAGATCACCTGTAAACAAAGCCATCATCCCCTTTTTATTTGATTGTTCGGTGTGAACTCCTCATTCTTGTATGAAATAATTGTTTCACTCCTTTGAAGATTTACAGTCTTGCTTGATATGTGTGGCTAGAAGAGTTCCAATGAAAGAAAGACCTCCTCCTCCCTCATCCGAAACATTCTCAACTCGTCAGGACTTGCAAGGTAATCGTCCCCCATGCTGTCATTACCTGTCTGTATCACCAAGAAGAGTAAGTGTATTGCAGTGTTTTAGGAAATTATTTGCAGAGCTGCAACAGATGATCAGTAATGGACCCGATCTGTTGGATAGTCTGCAGAAGTTCAAGCACTTTTGTTGTATTATACAGCAGTTCCACAATCCTTTTCTGGCTATGTGTTGTATGGATCTCAAATACGCAGCCCATGATATCCTATGTCCCCGCTCACTGACTCCCGATGTAATCCACCGTACTACATACATTACATATCCCTAGAAGTATTTCCTCCACCAGGATTTTTAAGGAGCAATAAGGCTATGTATTCTGGATCCAGATTGCTGTCTTGGCCTAGCTATCAGTTATATTTTGTGTGTGTGTGATCTATGTTAATACGGTACATACATATAGATATATAATGAATTTTCAAATTCCTAAAGAGCTTTTATAAAACATACGTTGTTTCATATATACTATAGTTCGGTAGCCTCGGGGCACCAAAGGGCGAGATATCTTATCTATTTACACGTACGGTACATTTAAAGTCAATTATATACATTTATGTATACTTCAACTGGCGGGTAGCAGTCGCAAAAGTATATTTCCGCAGGTTTTAATGTGTTAACCGACACAATATGTTTATGCTGTCCTTTCAGGTAAAATCACCTCTCTGGACACGAGCACCATGAGGGCGCTGATGAGGCCAGGCTGGGAGGATTTAGTGCGACGGTGTATTCAAAAATTTCATTCTCATGATGGCGAATTATCTCTCAGCAAAAGACATCACCAAGAAGGTAACTGTGATGATGAACACTTAGAAAATGATGGTTCATTTCATTTGTTTTCTTAAAGTGTACCTCCAGTTTGCTTAAACTTTTGATTTGGTAAGTTGCATGCTGAGACAACGACTGATTGCTGAAATGATGTGACCAGTGGTCCGCTGAGCACTGAGCCCTTTAACTGTGTTGGGCTCTGTCTACTATGTTGTTCCTTGAAAAGATGGTTAGACGTGTTCAGATTCTGGAGTCTGTGCACTGCTCCACTTATGTCCCAGAGCACAGCTCTTAGATGAGAGCTTCTGATATGATTGATGGTTATCTTGGCACCCAGACGCTCACCGATCAAAGCTTATACATATCAGTATGAAAAGTCAGTATTTTTCTGAAAATGGAGATACATTTCTAGCAATTGCCCCATGTTAAATGCTGAGAATATTCATCCCCTCTTCTCAATTTCACCAGCAACAAACACAAATACAGGTGGCCTAAAAGGGGTTGTCCACATCAAAAAAATCTATCCATGTGTTAGAAAACTTGCCTCTTATTTGAAAACATGACCCAATCTGTAGATAACAGCAACTGTCCCCGGGGGTGCCGGCAGCTCGACACAGGAGTATTTCTTATGTAGTCACATTTTCATAGCTTTGTGTGCAGGGACTGCTGTCTTGTTTCAGTAGCTAATCCAACCCTTCTCCTTGTCTGCTGTAACAGAGAAGGGGGCTGGCTGGCTTGTTTCAGTAGATAATCCAGCCCTTCTTCTTCTCTGCTGTAACAGAGAAGGGGGCTGGCTGGCTTGTTTCAGTAGCTAATCAAACACTTATCCTTGTCTGCTGTAAGGCTATGTGCCCACGTTGCATTTATGAAGCAGAAAATTTCTGCTGCATAAATGCAAGTCCTCTCCCGGAAAAACGCATGCGGAATTCCGCACGCGTTTAACGTGCGTTTATCACGCGTTTTCCACATGCGGAATTGCCTTGCGTTTTTTATGCATTGGACTAAGGCAATTCCGCTTGCGGAAACGCAAAATTAAATGACATGCTGCGGATTTTTGAACGCGGCATAAACGCTGCGGAAAAATCCGCAACATGTGCATAGAACTTGCGGAATCCCATTGGGGACCATGGGGTGCGGATATACATGCGTTTTTCAAGCGTTTACGCTGCGGAAATTCCGCAGCATATACGCTTGAAAAATGCTACGTGGGCACACGGCCTCACAGAGAAGGGGGCTGTCTTGGCTATTGAAATTGACCCTTCAGCCAGCCCAGCCTTCTTTACACACTGTCCTGATGTCGCCTCAGCAGAGGAACTCTCATTTTTATTAAATAGTTAACCTCTTTAGATTCTGCTTAGTTAACCACTATCACAGCTATTTATGTATTTTTCATTCCTCTGCTTTTAATATTTTTACACCTACTGTAATTTTAATAACTGTTTAGGGAATGAAAGCATTGATAGTGCAAATTAGGTCCTTCCAGATCATGTTGGTATTACTGAATAGCGTGAATCTAGAGCATGTTGGTATTACTGAATAGCGTGAAAAAATTACATACAATATACCAATTAATCTATCTAATTAGCTTGGTTTAATGACTGTTAATATCGCCCGCCTCTCTTCTTCCTGCAGTTCTCAGGGTAGGACTTTCATTAAGTCCTATATACCGATTTTCATTGTCTGACGGCACAGTTGTTGCTGCCCAAACGAGGAGCAAGCTCATCCGCTCTCAGAATACAAATGAACCTCAGCTTGTAATATCCATACACATGCTTCAAAGGTAAGGAGCCATGTCATGGGTATGTCAGAAGGAGGCAACCTCTCTTATTGCCGTGGCATATGATCAGTGTGTTTGGGAGGGAGGCAAGGTATCTACTCGCAGGAATACTAATGGCTCATTATCCAGGCTGATAGTGTGTTTGCCATGAGTTACAGATGGGTCAGGGGTAGGTTGTAGAGACCACAGTACCCTGTGTATCTATGTGTTTAAGCTTTTAGGGCTCAAGAGGCGGTCTGTGAAAAATTACTACGCAGAGGTCTTAAGTTACAGCAGTTGCAAAACAGGTGCAAAGTTGTGGCTGAGAATCTATAGTTAGCCAGCGGCCTCACATTGTCATTGCGACCATTAGACTTTTTAGTGGGCTTATTGTTCTATTCTATGACTTGTTTTTATGTGGCCAAAAGGACATTAAAACGCTTTTTTTATGGTTTTCTCTGATCTCTCCTGAGTTTATATACACAGTAAATTCTGCACATTTAATATGTGAATATCCAGTTTTATGTACGTTAAGCTTAATCACCATATAAATGGAAAAGTTTTACAACTTTGTAATATACTTTGGCCCTGATTCATCAAGACCGACATTTTTAACGCCAGGCTTGGTGAAGAAGCGTGCTGGAATCAGACGCTCCTGATTCAGTGAATCCGGCGCGTTTGCCTCTGTGTGCACCTCACCACAAATCTTGTTCTAGTCGAGGACTGGAGTAAGATTTGTGGCGTGAAGAACACCGCCGCTCGTCATGAATTTGACAGAGCAATGCCACTCACCTGTCCTTTCCACTTTGTCGAAACTGGGAAAAAATGACTTGGGATTGCCAAAAGTCGCAAAACTTTAGAGTTGCGCCAACATTTTACAACTTTATTTCCCGAAACTTTTTACGCCAGAATTTTGACATAAAAGCTTTGATGAATCAGGCCCTTGTGTTTCAATTCTTTAACATTTTACCATCAAAGTAATAATTTGTTCCAAGTGAATGAGCTTCACAGCTAGTCCTGCACTGTAATTGTATCCAGTCTAGGTAATGCTTGGCCATGCTGATACAAACTATCGGAGAGACTTGTATTTATTTTCACCATTATGCTAACACGGTTTCCTTTGTCTTCCAGAGAGCAGAATCTATGTGGATTAAACAGTCAGGACATGACTGGACAAAACATGGGTAAGATGATAGACCCAGTTGTTTCCAGCAGCCCGGCTCATCAAGCGGTGTGCGGCGGGAACCCTGGTCAGGACATGACCATAAGTAGCAATATGAATTACGCCATAAATGGCCCAAAGGAACAAATGGGCTTGTCAGCTGGCAGATATGTTGGCTCGGGAGGGATTAACCATGTCTCCAGCATGCAAGCTACCACTCCTCAGGGTAATAACTATGCACTCAAAATGAATAGCCCTTCACAGGGAAGTCCTGGCATGGGCCAGGGTCCACCTAACTCTATGCTTTCCCCAAGGCATCGTGTCAGCCCGGGAGTGGCGGGAAGTCCTCGTATTGCACCCAGTCAGTTCTCCCCTGCAGGAAGCTTGCATTCTCCCGTTTGTAGTAGCACAGGAAATAGCCATAGTTTTGCCAATAGCTCTCTGAATGCACTTCAGGCTCTTAGTGAGGGCCACGGGGTTCCTCTTGCTTCGCCTGACATGAAAAGTGGGAATGTACAAAACTCGCCAGGTAGCATGAACCCTCCCCAGCTAAGAAAAATGGGGAGTTTGGATGCTAAAGATTCTTTTGGGCTTTACGGGGAGCAGTCTGAGGGTGGAACTGGGCCAGCAGAGACTAGCTGCCGCTCATCGGACCAGAAGGATTGTAATGATGGCATGGCTCCTGCTGGTGACAAAATAGATGGTCAGAACAGACTGATGGACAGGCAAGGCCAGACAAAACTATTACAGTTACTTACCACCAAATCTGATCAGATGGAGCCCTCGCCACTTAACTCTTTGGGAGATACAAACAACAAAGACTCCTTGGGACATTTTGCAGCCAACAGTATGTCTGCCTCAGCACATGGAACCTCACTGAAAGAGAAGCATAAAATTTTGCACAGACTTCTTCAGGACAGCAGCTCACCGGTTGACCTGGCCAAGCTCACAGCCGAGGCCACTGGCAAAGAACTGAATCAGGAGTCCAATAGCACAGGCCCCGGCTCTGACGTTACTATAAAGCAGGAACCAGTGAGCCCCAAAAAGAAAGAAAATGCACTACTTCGTTACTTGTTAGATAAGGACGATAGTAAGGATAATCTAGCGGATATCACGCCCAAGCTGGAGCGCTTGGAGAACAAGATGGACTCTTCAAATTGCACCAAGTTAACATCTATAAAGGTTGAAAAAGAGGAGCCTGGATTTCCATCTGATCAGGTAAGAAGAAATGAAATGTGGATGGATTATTAATTAGTCTGAACTTGGCTGTATACGAAGAGTAGGGTCATGAGCTGGTGCACCACTGTGCAGAATTCCCATGAGCCTTTTGTCCTTGGTGTCAGGTTGTACATTAATTGCACAGAAGCCACGGCCACATTCAGATGTCCATATATCACGGTCTGAGTACGGACTGGGGGTCATGATCCAAACCCAGTGGTCTCATATATGCCTAGGAGGCTATTGAGTTTGGATCAGGAGACCCTCCGTCCATTCTGGGACCACTGTATATAGACAGCCTTAAGCCACAGACAAAGCGCTTATGTAAATATAGTGACCGCTCTCCGGTAGGGTCATTTCCCTGGTGAAGCGCTAGCACAGTTTGCTTACTGTATGCTACAATTTTCTCTTCCATATAAAACACTATATTGCCTTGTCATCCATATACAGTTTGGTGAATGGTTTGTGGTCATGAATCAAAAAGAATAACTCCTCACCATAGAATAAGCAGAGTGAACACCGTCCTGTGTGCTGTCAGCCATTCACTATTATTGTGCAGACAGAAGATACTAGGTGGACTGGATAAAACGCCATGAGGGCTGAGGGTTAAATGTGGGTGTCATGTAATGTACAATGTGCGTTTTGTTTGTACCTTGGTTATGACATGTTATCACATTGTTATTACTCATCCTGGGCAGTTTCTCTTTAGGCCGAGCAGCGAGTCTTACCCCACCCTGTGTATTGTCGGCTCAGTACCAGATAATATGTCACGTGCCCTTTCCTGCTCTTTTCTTCCCTCATCCATAGCTCTTTAGTGCCCTGTAACCCATCCACATGACTTAGTATGTATCTTGTGGTACACAAAAGCCAAAACTGGTATTTCCCCCCACGACCCAGCTGTACCTATATAGCTTTCCTGATGTACTGCATGTGCCAAGTCTGTTCAGTATGAAAACACTAAACCAGCTTTCTCGGGAAAAAAACCTAAACCTGTCACTGATCTGATCATATTTATTGTGCTGAACAATAGCTTGCACATAGCCTAAGTCGTACACTGAGGGTCTGTGGCAGTAATAGCATTAGGGGTCTCTCAGATATGGGAACATCGATTAGGGGTTACCCTGCGCTGAGCAATATTTGTACCCACTATCATGAACCTCTGCTTTCCTCAGGTTACTTCAGTAGCATAACACCCGGCGGTGTGTGGACAGAAGGTTGTATTTATGGCCTGGAAATAAACCTGATGCCTCTGAATATTTTTCTCCTTTGACAAGGCCCGTGGCTTGGAGCATTGTAGAGGAGGCTTGTTCTGCTGTATGGGAAGTCCATAGAGGGTTAATGTGGGAAGGTCTGCAATTTAGGCAGGAACACTAGGCGATATAAGCGGTAATCCATGGGTGTATGCTCACCTGTCATCTACATATTACAGTCTAAATATAGAGTGAATCTATAGCAGAGGTGTGAATAGTGTAATTATAACCCATTGTTCCCACACTTCAGGCTGCAAAGCTCCGATCTCCCTGCTGGTTCAGGATCTGCACTGAAGCTGCCCTGGTCCTTTCTTTTTGACAAGCGGGGTCTTGTCATTTCCCCCAGTCACTGGCAGCATTTAGTACCTATACCTGTTCCTTGGTTAGGACTAATTGTTGTAGGATGCTTGATTAATGACATTAGTAGACTATTGATTCCTAGGTACTCACAGTATATAGATTATGTCTGTATACCGTCTGCTGAAATGTGCCACTCGCAGCCACACTCAAGCAAGACTCACCAGCACGGCCTGAGACCTAACAGCGGTACAATCAGATCCAGGCCGGTCTCTTAGCATCACAGTCTCGTCCTTCCTCAAGGTTAATCCCAGCCACTGACATTTCTGTGCAAGAACTACATAAAGTTTACTGACCTAGGATACAATGGGAAATGTCTTCACTGTTAAGGCTGTGTTCACACTCCTAGCACATACTCCGAGTGTATTGGTGAGCTCCCATTCACCTGTCAAAGCCCGCAGAGCGTCCCTTCTGCATCCATCGGTGTGGTGTATGAAAAGTGTAGTGCTTTTATATAGTCGGCCACTGTAGAAAAACGTGGTGTATAAGTCTGGGAATATTACTGATGTTGGACATTTACTTTTACCATTGCTTGTGGCTTGTTTGTCAGTGTATGGCAGCGTTACATTATGGCCGTATATGGCTGTAATGGGGCAGCATGAGTTCCTACTGTATCTCCATGCTGAGCGTATGCCTGTTGGCATTATTAGATCAGGCTTTATATGCCCAGCCTTATTATGTAGTCCATTAGTCCTGCATCGATGGTACATGTAGTTCTACAGCATGAGAGAGAACCGAGACAGTCTCGATCTGCGCCCCACATTTCTTTATGCATTTTCTGCTCTAGATCTGCCATTTTGGGGCATTAAATACTTGGTTATTACTTAGGAATTTCTCCAGAATTTTTACATGTCACCTACATACAAATTGTTCGGCTTTTCATGCAAAAGAAAAGAAGGAAGCCTGTGTCTGTGTTTGTCTTCCTGGATGGCTGACATTTCTCTAATGAGGCTAAATGACTCTTCTGCTTCCCCTCTAATTATGGAGTGAACACGTCTTGCTAGTTGCCGGTTGCTGCCATTAGCTGGGAAAATAGAGGCTTCAGATGCTAGATTTCAATAACTTCCAGCTAAGTAACATGACAACTATGGTACATAAGTGTGCACACAGGTATAAGGCGCTCCATGTATGCCGCACTGCCTCTGCCAGCAGATGTGCGCATTTCTTCCCGCTGGCAGTGTGAACACAAGCTAGACAGCACTGCAGACTTGGTCGGCCTGCGAGACCTGGACACCAGCAATCTGCAGACGGTCGGTTGACATGGCCGTGCCAATTCTTCCCTTGCAGACAGAGCAGTAAAGCCGCACAAGCCTTGCTCATGTATTATCTCACGTGCTCATTAGGGTTGAGCCGAGTATGTTCTGTCCGAGTATGCTCAGGCCGAGCTTCGAGTATTTATAGCTGCTCGGTAATATGGTGGAATCGCTCCCGTGTGCATGATTTGCAACTGTTTGACAGCTTTATTACATGTGAGGAATGTGTAAGAAATAGACATTCCTCACATGTAATAAAGCTGTCAAAGAGTCGCAAATCATGCACACGGGAGCGATTCAACCATATCACCGAGCAGCTGTAAATACTCGGAGCTCGGCCCGAGCATACTCGGCGAAAGGGTTAACAGAACATACTCGCTCAACACTAGTGTTCATTTCTTGCATTAGTGATACCATAAATACCATACCAGGCAGAAAGTGCTGCTGATGTGATAGGTGTCCATGCTGGGCTTTCCCATGCAGATATAGTACAGCTGGATATCAGAATCGATTCCCAGGGCCCGGTCCAGGGGCCACATCAATCATCTGTGCTCGCTGGACCGGAGCCTTGAAAACCTCTTTTTCTTTCTGTGTGATTTTATTTCTCCCACTTCTCATATTTTTGCTTTTTCTTTCTATTTCTCTCTCTGGTTTTGTTATTAACAGAGAATTTAAGTTTTTGCTTCTTTCGCTACAGAATCCTAGACTGACAATCCTAGAATTTCCTTCTGCAGCTAATAATCATTTTTGGCAGTTTTGTGTTTGGCGTTATCCTGGTTTTGTCCTGGATGGTCCCCCTGCATCGGGATCCCTGCCCCCGTTCTGTGCATCATCCCTTAGTATTTTCTCCCCTATAACTCTGAGCATTGTGGTTATTTTAAGATGTTTTGTGTGATAAAGCTGTAATGATTCTCTCTCCTTATGTGACAAAAATACTATTTGGGTGATCCGGGGGTAGCAATGCCATCTGGACCGCTTGGCTGTTTCTCGGCTTTTCAGAAAGTATTCTGGGACTTGCGCGTCTGTTGTTTAATTGAGAGCCATTACTTGGACGGGGCGGCCCAGATTACAGCTGCTTATGGTTTAGAAAGGCTTCTTGCTGGGTAGCAGGTTCAGTGTTTGTACAAGGGCAGAGCCAAGAAAAGCTGACACGAGGCAGATTGACGCTGTTAACACTTCCTGTGCTGCTACATTTCAGCCGGGTGCCTGCGCGCTTACATTCCTCTCCATTATGGATGTCTCAGCCTGGTCTCATTCATTGTATCGGTGGTTGGTTACCTGTCCCCAGATGACCTAGATGCTGCACATCCCAGCGGTGCCTTCCTACAGATGCTGAGCATGTTCTCACGAGGAGCTGTGTGTGACGTCCGTGCCTGCGTTCGCTGCCATTTCCTTGGCATGTTACAGCTGGGAGAGATTTTTGACATTTCTTAGTCTGGAGATTGATGGTAGAAACATCACAGCCAGGAGAATGAGCCGCTCCTCTGGTCTGGGCTGGTAGTAAAACACAAAGATGACGCTGTGCCCAGTCCATGTGCAGTGTCAGTGATGACCCGGGCACTGTAGTGTGTGGCACACCTGATGGCATAAAGAGCAGGAAATGCTGATCTCTGCCCCTCACCACCGCCCACAGCGGTTACCTCCCCGCTCATCCATGTCGGTAGTAACTTCATCCTGGATGTAGAAATTCTTGTCTGCTTCTAAACCGGTCAGCACGATTTTGTAATGTAAAGACATGGCTGTAATGGCGCTGTCTTGGTAAAGAAATCCACTATTTTTTTTGTTATTTAATCAGAAGTTAGTTTTCTTCAAATGAGATTTTTAGTGCACGGGGGCTGGACTGTACACTAGGTATTCTCCTCCTGCCTTGACCTCTCCGTCTGCCTCCGGTATTTGAATGACAGGTCACCTATTTTTCAATGACATGCCTCCTTTTTTAAAATCTGGCATCGGGACCATCATTTCTGTGGTCGGTACTTGCACAGCGGGTCTACAATAAAATGGTACAGTGGGTTTTACGTGTGCCGTCTTCTCTAAAACGTCACCGAGTCAAGATCTCAATCTGTGCATGCGCTGCCCACAGTGACACTTTATTATAGCCCAGCCAGGAAATCAATCCGTCCATGGCAATGATGGCTCCTGATTTCAACCGGGAGGCAGGACACTGAAAAATAAGTGACCGGTCATCCAAACACGGAGTCAGGCGGACGGGCCGGGGGCAGAAGGTGAAGACCCCGTGCACTGTCCGTCCCTTATGCACCAAAATCTAATTAGCAGAAAACTTCAATTGCCGATAACAGAGAACAAAATAGCAGATTTCTTCACCAAAGGTATCACTTTAATCAGTATCACAGCACCATTACAGCCATGTCTCTGTCTGTTGCAGAATCGTGCAGGCTGGTTCTCCTTAAGTGAGTATACAATAATTTTCATGACCTTCATAGATATTGAATTATGGACTTTTTACTATTCAGCCTACTCTTCTGCAGTTCTGGTTCTGTTTTTCAATGCCATCATTTTGGGCACTTATGATTTATTTATTAGGCTTCTATTCGTTTTTATTTGGCATAATTGAACAAAAAAAATGCATTTTTTTTTCTAAAAGTCGAGTATACCCTGGGTACCAGATTGTCAGATTCTGGCTTATCACATAATCCTAGAAAATGATGTAAATGTAGGCAGCCACCAGGGATACACCAGACCGCTGGTACAACGGGTTTCATCAGGGAGCTGTGATCTCGATACTTTGATGAAATCCCATATTCTGGATGACCAGAATTCTGTACTATTGGATATCTGATCACAAGGATGTCACTGAATGTGCATGATGCTTTAACCCTTGCTATGATGTTAAACAGATTGTTGCTTTTTTTTATCATATCCAAAGCTTTTACCGAGCAGCTCTGATTTGGATAACCTGGATGAAATCCTGGATGATTTACAGAAAAGCCAGCTTTACGCAGACTCTCGGTCTGATGCGAACTCTGTGGATAAACAAGCGATCATCAATGACCTGATGCAGATCGCTGGTGATAACAGCTCTGCCCTACCTCCCAGCGTGCACAGGCAGAGAGTTCTCCAGATGCAGCAGAACAGTAAGTCTCCGGCCCTGACGTAGGGTTTCCTGTTCCTCTCTGTCTGGTAGCAGCAACCACTTGTTTTCTTTGTTTTGCCTTAGAAATATTGTTTGTAAACAAGCAGCGCCCCCTGCTGCTGACTACTGGACATTAAAGCCGTCAGCTCTTTAATGTATGGACCTAACAGAAATTTGCACATTTTTTTGCTTGTCATAATGCACGGCCCTTTACACGAGTCGATGGTCGGCTGCATCAAATGCCATCCTGCCTAAAATTGGTTATGGTAAAGGTAAAAAAAATGCTGTCTTCACATCTGTTCCCCATTAGAAATGTTTTAGTAATGGAACTATTTTTTTTCCTACATTGCAGTCATTCCCTATTGACTTTCTATGAAATTTATATCCACGACATGGCCACGTGAGCTAGCATTCTTTTCACTTTATATCCATGCAGTGTTCAATAATCCCCATCCTGCACAGCTTCAGCTTGGAAGACTTTTACCAAACCAGAATGTACCAATGGATATCAGTTTACAAAACCAGTCGCCCGCTGGATCCTTCCAGCCGATGAGGAATACCAGTCCCTTCTCTGCCATGCCACCCTCTGGAATGATCAGCAGTCAGGGAATGATGGGAGGGCAGGGTGGCGTTGGCACCAGTAGTCCTGGTAGGTGGTGCATGGATTTCCTTTACTACATAACGTCTTGTTATTCCCAGGAAGGCACTTTGGGTTCTCTCTGCAGCTATATATGTCTTTAATCCATTGTACGTGATATTACATGCATTGATATACAGTCACTGCAGATGCAGGGATAGGTATGGTTGGTATGTTTAGTGCCATATCTGATGAAAGAACTTAAAACAGACATTAAAATATTGTGTAAAATATTTCCCAATAACTTTTCTAATGGCAACCACGTGAATCCTGCAAAAAAATTCAAGGAGCGGACCACCTCCATTCTTTATTCATAGTGCGATAACAGGCAAACATGAGCTCATGTCAGGCCTGCAGGACACTTCTCAAATGAGAATCCTAAGCACTCGGCCATCACACTAGCATCGAAAAAAATTGAAATACATAAAAAAAAATAAAAACTATGCAATGCCTTTAATCGTAAGGAAATGTATAAAATGAAACTTAATTAGTAAATGTCACTAACTGCCACTAGGGGATCTAACCTTTTCTGAACAGCTGACTGGCAACATTTTAATAGAAAGATATGTATTGTTTTGTGACCGTAATGTAAAGGCTTCTTGTGTGTCTGTGCTTGTGTTAGGTTTTCTGCTACAATGTTATTGATGGCTTAACATGGAATCAAGGTAGGTCACCAGTACACAGGTGGAGTCTGACACTTTCCACTCCTACCAATCGGAGATGCCTCGAGGGTAACTGCTTGCTGATCATCACGTTGTAATAAGTGTCATCTGCCCATAGACACAGGTGTATGGCTAGGAGTAGTCACAGGTCATCATGCTGACCGTCCGCGAGTCTGCCCATAGACACAGGTGTATGGCTAGGAGTAGTCACAGGTCATCATGCTGACAGTCCGCGAGTCTGCCCATAGACACAGGTGTATGGCTAGGAGTAGTCACAGGTCATCATGCTGACCGTCCGTGAGTCTGCCCATAGACACAGGTGTATGGCTAGGAGTAAACTCAGGTCATCATGCTGACAGTCCGTGAGTCTGCCCATAGACACAGGTGTATGGCTAGGAGTAAACTCAGGTCATCATGCTGACAGTCCGTGAGTCTGCCCATAGACACAGGTGTATGGCTAGGAGTAAACTCAGGTCATCATGCTGACAGTCCGTGAGTCTGCCCATAGACACAGGTGTATGGCTAGGAGTAAACTCAGGTCATCATGCTGACAGTCCGTGAGTCTGCCCATAGACACAGGTGTATGGCTAGGAGTAAACTCAGGTCATCATGCTGACAGTCCGTGAGTCTGCCCATAGACACAGGTGTATGGCTAGGAGTAAACATAGATCATCATGCTCACAGTCTGCCCATAGACACAGATGTGTGGCTAGGAGTAAAAACAGGACATCATGCTGACAGTCTGCGAGTCTGCCCATAGACACAGATGTATGGCTAGGAGTAGTCATAGGTCATCATGCTGACAGTCTGCGAGTCTGCCCATAGACACAGATGTATGGCTAGGAGTAGTCATAGGTCATCATGCTGACAGTCTGCGAGTCTGCCCATAGACACAGATGTATGGCTAGGAGTAAAAACAGGACATCATGCTGACAGTCTGCCCATAGACACAGATGTGTGGCTAGGAGTAGCCACAGGTCACCATTCTGACAGTCAGTGTGTCTCTTCTGACCTAAGTCTGTTTTATTGGTAAAGATGTTAACCAAGTGTGTACATTTGTTCCCACCAGCAAATATATATTTGGTGTTTCCGTATGATTACCTCACTCTAACACTGGCCATAGTGAGCGTGCAGCTATGATTAGGTGACGCAATCCGCTTCTCAGCCTTGTCATAAGGTGTACCTTTCTGTGTTAGACTTAAAAAGTAAGAATTACTAAAAGTTTTGGATATTTTTCAGGAATGATAGGTGGAAATGGCCCAAGGCCAGCTTTACAGTCACCAGAGTGGGGTTCACAGACATCAAATCCCGTGAGGGCAACCTGTCCAACAAGTGGCAATGCCATGAGCAGGCCAATGCAGGGCATGATTCGCAGTCCAACCTCAAATATTCCAATGAGGCCCACCAGCCAGTCATGTCCGAGGCCCATGATGCAGTCCCCTGTTATGAGTATGGGTAAGTCTAACTGCTGTATAGCGACATCCATGTATTTTAATAATCTTGATAAAAGACTGATTATTCCAGGTCCTATAGCCACACACTGTATCGTCTGGTAGGAGTAGATTGCATACTGATGCTGGATAGCAAATCCAGCATTTATCAAAAACGCACGGTTATAAAACAATACAAATTTCTTTCTTCGCTTCAGGAACTTCTGATCTGGACATGAACCTGACCGGACCACCATATACCCAGCAGCAGGCGCCTCCGAACCAAACCGCTCCATGGCCTGATAGTATTTTGCCTATTGATCAAAGTTTCAACAATCAGAACAGGTAGGCCTCTAACAAGCCCAGTCTGATGTGTGGCCATAATGTGAGAACCTTGTGTCACGGTTTTCCTACTTGGTATATGATGCCTTCAGTTTTGTCATTTGTAGGCAACAGTTCAGCTCAGCGGAAGACTTACTTTGCCGACCACCTCCATCCGAGTCTCCAAATGAAGAGGGGAACCTCCTTGATCAGCTTTATATGGCTTTGCGGAATTTTGATGGTTTGGAGGAGATTGACAGAGCGCTTGGAATTCCAGAATTAGTCAGTCAGGTACATTCCTGGTTACCAATGTCATTTTTGTTTTAATCATTTTCTTATTTAGATATAATATGTATGGCTAAGGGCTGATTGTAGTTAAACAGACCTTGTGTACTTTTTTCAGAGTCAGAGCGTTGATCCAGAATCTGCGTTCGTTAGTCAAGACTCAAATTTGATCATGGATCAGAAAGCGCCTCTCTTTAACCACGCTTACACTGCTCAAGGACAGATGGCTCAGAATAGCTATGCTCAAATGCCAGATCCAAACTTCCATCCTATGGGACAGCGTCCAAACTATGGGATACTGCGCATGCAAACGCGGCCTGGGCTGAGGCCCACCGGGATGGTACAGAACCAGCCAAACCAGCTAAGGCTCCAGCTGCAGCATCGGCTACAACAGGCACAGCAGGTACCTTTATGCCACCTTTTAGTAGGAATACGTGTTGTACTTGCTCTTATCTTGTGTCCCAGTAAGTTTAAAGGGAATCTGTCAGGATCAACGCTCCTAAGCCGTCTATATGGGCATTTAGGTCATAGAACGATAGATAAAAAGATATCTTGATAACTGTGATCTAATTGCATTCTACCTGAAAAATCCATGTTTTTCTTAATTTGTAAATGACCTGTAAAGATCTATTGGCCGGACACAGATCTCCCTGAGAATCTGCCGCCAGAGCTTATTGTAAATAATGGGGCGTTATTAGTGTGTGACATGTAGATCAGGAGAGCAGACTGTCAGTCATTACATGTCTCACACTGGTAACGCCTCCTGTCATTTATAATAATCTCTGGAGTCAGATTCTGTGGGAGATCTATATCCGGCTCATAGATCTTAACAGCTAATTTACATATTAAGAAAAACGTGGGTTGCTCTGGAATAAGACATCGGATTGCAGATATCAAACTATAATTTTGTTCACTTTCCTATAACCTGCATGCCCATATACACAGCTTAGGAGGGTTGATCCTACTGACAGATTCCTTTAAAGAGATATAAAAAAGGCTTCGAAAAACAAAAGCAGAAAACCCCAGAATTCTCCCCTGCTGCTCAGGCGGTTCCCTTTGGCTTGGTGTTTAGCTGGCAGACGTAATCAGGCTAGCCACAGTAGTAATGGCGTATGTACGACTGAAGGCCGCTGAGGCCAAGCTGTGAAGGTCACATGGATGTATGGCACGTGATCACTGCAGCAAAGTAGACAGAAACCGGCGTGTACCACCAAAGCCACAGCAGTGGGTGACTTACTCTGGGAGTACTTATTTATGTTATGTTTAAGTAAAATGAAGAACACATGTAAAGCGCCATGGAATAAATGGCCCTATAATAATAAAGACGTGTTGTGCAATGTGCATTGAAATTGTTCCTGACCTCAGTATTTCTTTGTTTCCTAGAATCGGCAACCACTAATGAATCCTATGAATAATGTCTCCACCATGAGTATGGCTATGAGGCCAGGAGTACCAGCACAGATGAGGGAGCAGGTAACGCGCAGGGCATATTGTAGGCTCAGACAGGCTGTAAGGAGCAGCACGTAATGTTACTCCTCATACTCATTATGCTGTTTGACCTTTACTTGCGACCTCTTGTAGTATATGGATTGTAAATCTTACAAAGGATTCATAGTCTTGACTTGTTTGGAGAGTAGTTTTATGCTTGTTACGTGGAGTAAGTATAAAGTACCCGCATATCCATGTTATAGTTCGTATTTAAATATTAAATAGTGTAAATATTAACTTTTTTTTTTTATGTTTGTGTATTAACGTAAAATCCAGTTTTGTAATTTCTGCCAAATGTGTTTGCAGGGACCCATCAATGCACAAATGATGGCTCAAAGGCAAAGAGAGATCTTGAGTCAGCACCTACGGCAAAGGCAGCTTCAGCAACAACAACAGCAGCAGCAGCAAGTGCAGCACAGGGCCATGATGATGAGAGGACAAGGACTGTCTATGCCACCAAACATGGTGGCTTCTGCAGCCATGTCAGGATCAATAAGCAGCCCTCGGATACCACAAGCCAATGCACAACAGTTTCCTTTTCCTCCGAACTACGGTACTGGAATTCCATCCCCACCACCTTTCACCAGTCCTTTCTCCCCAGTGCCCCCCAGCCCTGGGTCACAGTCGCTCTCTCACAGCTCTTTGCATGGCTCCCAGATGAATCTGGCTAACCAAGGGATCATGGGGAGTATGGGAGGACAGTATGGCCCTGTCTTGAATCCCCCAATTCAGCACAATGCCTTCCAGTTTGCCAGCTCAGGTACCACCTTCCACTTTTAAGTGCAGGTTTTGCTTAACCTCTTTAGTGTCGCTAGGCCTGCAACCTATTGCTAAGCAGTACATTGCAGTCCAGCCCCTTACTTATGAAGGGGTTTCCAGTATCCGCAGTCTTCATAGGCTTGACGAGTTCTTGGAAGTGACTGGGTGGCAAACAAATGAGCCAGTCTTCGCACAATCGTCTTTTCACTCTTATATGTGCTACAATCTGGTTTAGTCCTTACTGACCGAAGCCTGCTTCATAAGCTTGATACCTCTGGATCCCAGTAAATTAATCCCATCTGCTTTTATATTACTTTATCCTACAGAAAAAAAACATTTGAAGTAGGCAGTGTAAGTACTTTCGGCATTTACAAGAGTGAAAATATTAAAAATAAATCTCATTATTCTCTTGATCCCTGAGATGTTGAATTATTTAACTGCATGTGAATACTAACATGTCATTAACATCCACTGACCGATCTAATACATCTCTTAGGTTTATTTTAACCTGTGATTATTAGGCCAGTACACCGAATTTGCCAAGCCTATAAACATAAATTAGCTTTGTCATTCCTGTGCTTGTATGAAGCTTCTTCTGCAATGTTTCTGTTGTTCACCTGTCCTCTGCTTAGATCATGTCTACATCTTTTTACATGTTACCTCCGTGTCTTTTTTTGGCTTGGCTTTTTCATGTGTGCTTCATTTTCCATTCTGAATGTTTCATGTTGTTATTATGGGATATATTGTCACCACCTATCATATTAGGACTAGCTGACAAAGCAATGGCTTCTAATTCTGTAGCACCACAGCTGAGGGGGCTACATACAGCTGGCAACATCACTATGAGGGGGCTACATACAGCTGGCAACGTAACTATAGGTTGGTGCCAGGCTGTGTACCCTGTGCACTGCAAATTGTCCGCTCTGCCACATCAGTGGAATCAATGCCAGGGACATGTGATGTAGGGCTTGTGACTAATTGTGATTAGGGGCCAAGGAACTTCAAGAAGTATTTGAAAGTTTTGCCCTATTAATGAGATTGATCGCTGGGGGTCCAACCGCTGGGACTCCACAGATCTCAAGAACCAGTGCTCTGAAAGCTCCATGTGAATGGAGCGGTGGATCATGCACACCTCCACTTCAATCATTCGTAATAGGACCACCAGAGTTAGCGCTGCGTTCGACTGGTTTTCTAAAATAATGAAAGGAGCGGCAGTTCACATCATTGAGTTCGGCTCCATTCATACAGTGCTCTTCAGAGTCCCAGTACTCAGGATCGGTGGGGGTCCCAGCTATCAGATCCCCAGCGATCAGGAGAATGGTCTCTATTCCATGGATCGGGTATAACTTTCAAACTTGAGAATACCCCATTAAGGTAACACCTCTGCATGCAGTGCTGTGATAGGAATGCCTCTCTTATTCCTGTTTTATACTTTATGCATAGTTGTGGATTTAGGTAGGTCATATACACGTGCACATCCAGTAGCCCTTAGATGCAGTAAATTAAGACTCTTTCATTTTAAATGAATTTGGTTTATAGGTAAATAAGTAAGCGCAACTGTGTCTATATTTTCAGTCCAGAAAAAAATTAAAAGGGTAATCCAACTCTCCTGTATCGGCAGATGAGCTGGGCTTGAGACATCATGTCTACATACATCTGCTGGGTTGTGGGCGCTAGCAGTCCTGGCCTATTAATTTGGGCAGTTTTGCGATACCTGCTGCTTGCGCTCACAACGCATTTCATATATCTGTATATGTGACCTCATGAGTTAGATTACCCCTCTATTAGGAATCTGTCAGCTGCTATGACCCTACCAAAAACCAGGTCTTGCAATGTCGGGTTTAAAGGGACTCTGTCGGTACAAAATGACTGTTCAAACCAAGAGCAGGTGTTGAGTGCACCCTTAGTGTGGCAAACATTTAGGTACACCTTCCCACCTTCTTGTTTTCCCTCTATCTCCACCCCTCTGTGGCTTTTTAAAGTCAGAGTTGTCAATCAAAGAGGAGGAGGGGTGGAGATCGTGCCTGTTTTTGATTTGGACAGTCATTCTGTACAGACAGAGCCCCTGTAAACACATCAACGATCGGGCACCACACACTGATTAGCAGGCAAGTGCCCATTAGGTGTTCATAGAGCCTAAAGTGTGAATCTGAGCCTCCCTCACCTTCCCACCTTAATGTGGCAGGCCCCTGCTCCACAACGCAGGACACATCAGGCACAACTAGTTACACCAGTAAAAGCCACAGGAGGCTTTACAGCAAAAGAGTCAATACTTCAGATTTTCAGAATCTCATAGATGACCCTTGGCTGCTAATTTGCATTTTTAGTTGTTTTTTTTTTCAGCCACGTGATAGGCGATATAAATATGTTTAAAGCAAAACTGCTACCAGATTTCAAATTACAAGTTGCATATATAATTAAATAGATCTCTTAGACTGAATGAGCCTTATGTACTTACTTTGAAATCTATGTCAAAATGCCTACATAATCCTATTGTTAAAAGGAGCATTTTATCCCCAGTCCGCACTTCTAAAATGCTCATTTTAATATTTGTAAGGGAACCGTTCAAACAGCATTGTCCAGTTTTTCTGACAATGCTGTAAGTACACCAGTCTCAGCAGGTCTAAGAATAATGTAAGCAGTTTGTATCGTGAAATTTGGTGACCAAATTCTCTTTAAAGTATACTTGACAGGGGTGGGCTCACCTCTGTGGGCAGAATTTCTCCCGGCTATAGTTTACAGAGGATGAGATTACTCTTCACCCGTTCACTATGGGCATGCATTCATACATCTCTCACAATATCTCACCATTCCTGCTGCGCTTTGGGGTCTGGCGTGTCTCTAGTTGGCATTAGCGGGTGCTGTACAGTGCTGGCCTTTCTGTTTGATGTGTTGCCTGCCATGTGAACTTTCACTGAAGTCTAAATGAATGTATTCTTTAGGAATGAGCCAGCAGTCAGACCCTGGATTCACTGGGGCAACTACTCCTCAAAGCCCAATTATGTCACCCCGAATAGCCCATAGCCAGAGTCCCATGATGCAGCAGTCACAAGCCAACCCAGCGTACCAGTCCACTGACCTGAATGGATGGGCACAGACAAGTAACGGAGGAAACAGGTATAATGTCAGGATACTTGTACACGTAATTCAAATTTACTTTCCAGGCGTTCGTGTCGTAGTATTAACAGATTCTTGATTTGATATTGGCCGTGATACTGTAGCGTTTATATTGCTGTTTTATCTTTTAGTATGTTTTCACAACCATCTCCACCACACTTCAGTCAACAAGCTGGTGCTGGCATGTATAATACCAATATGAACATCAACGTGTCTATGTCATCCAATGGCAATGTGATGAGTAGCATGAATCAGATGGCTGGACAGATCAATATGACTTCAGTGACCTCTGTGCCTACATCAGGGCTGTCCTCTATGGGTCCAGAGCAGGTAAGCACAATGCATTCATTTTTTTGTACTGCCATTCAGGATCCCTAGTGATCCAAATTAGTTGGATGTACATGTACTCCCAATTTGATCAAGACCATGACATCGGGACAATATTGTATCTTGGCCCTCATGCAGGTGCTTGCATTATAGGAGCGCAGTTGGGTCGTTCACTATTTGTCTGGCAACAATGACAAGCTATTGTCACATCCAGGATACAACAATATAGATTTACAAATATGCTGAACTTTTTATGTGATTACATCCATATATGCCTAAACTGTAAAATGGTGTTCTGAAATTCTAAAAATAATTTTGATTAAAAACAATGTATAGATTGCAATCATAGTTCTATATAACACTGTGTGTTGTGGAGTCACCTTAGTATTCTGGAAGGTATTTTCTTACTTAATGATCCCACTCTGAGAGGATTCAGTCTTTTTTCCAAACCATCTACCTGGGATGGATATGATTAAACAAGTAGAATAAGAGAGAGGCAATGTGTGAAAGTGGTACAGAGAAAATGTCATAAATAATCTACATCCACTACTGGCATAAAATGTGGAAGCAAGCCATTATAATACTATAATCTATGTCATTTAAAGGTAGTAGCAATATGTATGAGTTAGTATCTTCCGAGGTTTCCTCAACATAAAACATAAATAAATTGCCTATAAGTAGCTCGGCTTACTGTGACCCATATGGAATATATTAATTATATAATAAGGCTAAGTGCCCACGATGCAGAAATGCTGCATATTTTTTCCGCTTCTCCCTGGCAGGAAAAATGCATGCGGTTTTTACATGCGTTTTTCCCGCCAGGTAGAAGCGTTTGTCAAGCGTTCTTCACATGCATTTCTGCATTCGGGTTATCGAGTGCTTTTCCAAGCGATTTTAGCATCACTTGGAAAAGTGCTTGACAACTTGGTCACACTATATAAATCCATGCAACCGGCATGAATTTATAGTAGTGTGACCAAGTTAGTTAAAAAAAAAAAAAAAAAGAATAAGAATGGTAAAAAATAATAATAAAAAGGATTATACTTACCTAGCGATGTCCTCCTGGTGTTTTCGCCGCTGCGTCCGGTGTCTTGCACTGCTCGCGGTGGTGTGAAGGACCTGCGGTGACATCATTGAGTCATGTGACAGGTCACATGGCTCAATGACCTCATGGCAGGTCCTTCACAACACTGCGACCCATACAGCCGACCAGACGAAGGGGAGAAAACACCGGGAGGACATCGGAAGGTAAGTATAATCTTTATTTTTTATTTTAAATTCTTTTTTTTTTTTTTTTTTTTTTAACTGTTTCTATGGTACCCAGGTCTGGATGAGAGTCTCCTCTCCTCCACACCCGGGTACCATCCGGACATTGAACCGTGTGATATCCGCTTATGCAGATGCAGTGATGCGGATGTCACGCGGTCCAATGCAAGTCAATGGCGGCGATTACGCTGCGTGTCCGCAAAATTAATGGACATGCTGCGGATTTTTGAGCACAGTATAAATGCTGCAGAAAAATCCGGAGCATGGGCATTGACATTGCGGCATGTCATGGGGGACGGATTACCAAGCGTTTCCCAAGCGTTTACGCTGCGTAAATTCCGTAGCATAAATGCTTGGAAAATGCTTCCTGGGCACGCAGCCTAACCGTCTCTGCTGCCCTTACAGGAAAAAGCGAGTTTTTGGTACTTGTGGAAAAAATGCTCAATAGTAAGAATGCCAAAAAATAGAGGTGTTAATAGTTTATTTTTGTCAATTTAGCAAAGTGAATGAACTAACAAGAAATCTGTATCAAATTAAAGGGAACCTGTCACATCCTAGCTGCCCTCTAGAGTGCCCCCATAGCGTTGTTAGTGATGCAATGTGCATCACTAACAAGCTGATTTAATGAAAGGCAGGTAGGATCTAAGTATATTAAACGTTATAAAATCATTATAGCTGCACCAGTTTTCATGAAAACAGCTCCCTGCACATTAACCCCCGAAATGTTGCGATCGAAATCGATCGCAGCATTCCGGTTGCAAGAGGAGGTAAGACCTATACTTACCTTCTCTGCCGGCATCCAACTGCGTCTGAGTCCGGTCCCTGATGTTGTCATTGTTATCCGATGTCATCATGACAACATCCGGGTCACCAGGAGGCAGGAAGTTACTTTGGTCATGCGCAGTGCACGACCAAAGTAATTTCTCCCTGTGCAGCGCTGACAGGCTGCATAGCACAGGGATGGTGCTGCATTCCTGTGTTATACAGCCGATCAGGCTACAAAAAGTGAAAGTCCCATAGTGGGACAATGTGTAAAAGAAATAAAAATGTCAGGAAGTAAAAAAAAAAGAAAAAAAATTGTAAAAATATAAAAAAAAAAAAGAAAAAAATAATAAAAAAATATATATTGTACCCATAAATAAATTAAATAAATAATCTTATGAAAAAAATCAGGTTGTGCTAGAGTTAGAGTTGGGTTAGGGTTGGGTTAGGGTTAGGGTTGGGTTAGGGTTGGGCTAGGGTTAGGGTTGGGCTAGGGTTAGGGTTGGGCTAGGGTTAGGGTTGGGCTAGGGTTAGGGTTGGGCTAGGGTTAGGGTTGGGCTAGGGTTAGGGTTGGGCTAGGGTTAGGTTAGGGTTAGGTTAGGGTTGGACTAGGGTTAGGGCTAAGGCTAGGGTTAGAGTTGGGCTAGGGTTGAGGTTGTGCTAGGGTTAGGGTTGGGCTGGGGTTAGGGTTGGGCCGGGGTTAGGGTTGGGCCGGGGTTAGGGTTGGGCCGGGGTTAGGGTTGGGCCGGGGTTAGGGTTGGGCCGGGGTTAAGGTAGGGTTAGGGTTGGGCCGGGGTTAAGGTAGGGTTATGGTTGGGCTAGGGTTAAGGTAGGGTTATGGTTGGGCTAGGGTTAAGGTAGGGTTATGGTTGGGCTAGGGTTAAGGTAGGGTTATGGTTGGGCTAGGGTTAAGGTAGGGTTAGGCTTGTGTTGAGGTTGGGATTTTTTCAGAAGTAAAGAAAATAAATGATGACGATATGGCGACTAATGTTGAGCGCAAGTGCTCGCTACTTGAGTTTGTATCGGGTGCTCGGGTATGCACCGAGTATAGCGGGTGCTGGAGTGACATTCTCGAGTCTCCGCCCCAAATGTTTTGCAGCTGTTATATAGCCAAAAAAACCTCGCGGGGATTGCCTGCCATGCACGAGCGATCCCCGCATGTTTTTTTTTTTGGGTGTCTTAATAACCTTGAAACATGCGGGCGGGGACTCGAGCATGTCACTTGAGCACCCGCGATACATGGTGCATACCTGAGCACCTGATGCAAACTCAAGTAGCGAGCATTACTTGATGACCTAATGTTATCAAATTCTGTGTCGTACCTCTGGGTTCAAAATGTTCACTATACCCCTTGATAAAATCCTTGAGGGGTCTAGTTTCGAAAATGGAGTCACTTGGGGGTGGGGAGGAGGGAGGGGGGGGGGTTTCCACTGTTTAGGTGCATCAGGGGCTCCCCAAACGCAACATGGCATCATCTAATTATTCAAGAAAATTTTACATTCAAAAAGTCAAATGGCGCTCCTTCCCTTCTGAACCCTGCCGTGTGCCCAAACAGTGGTTTTCCCCCACATATGGGGTATCTGCGTGCTCAGGAGGAATTGCACAACAACATTTAGGGTTCATTTTTTAATGATACCCTTGCTAAAATAAAAAAATTGGGGTCTAAAGTAACATTTTTGTGAAAAAAAATAAATGTTCATTTTTTTCTTCCACATTCCAAAAATTCCTGTGAAGCACCTAAAGGGTTAATATGCTTCTTGAGTGTGGTTTTGAGCACCTTGAGGGGTGCAGTTTTTAAAATGGTGTAATTTTGGGGTATTTTCTGTCATAAAGACCTCTGTCACTTAAAATGTGATCTGGTCCCTAAAAAAATGTTTTTGTAAATTTTGTTGTAAAAATGAGAAATCGCTGCTCAATTTTTAACCCTTATAGCTCCCTAACAAAAAAAAATTTTGGTTCCAAAATTGTGCTGATGTAAAGTAGACATGTGGGAAATGTTATTTATTAACTATTTTGTGTGACATATCTCTCTGATTTAAGGGCGTGGAAATTCAAAGTTTGAAAATTGTGAAATTTTCTACATTTTCGCCAAATTTCCATTTTTTTCACAAATAAGTGCAAGTGATGTCGAAGAAATGTTACCACTATCATGAAGTACACTAAGCTTTTACACAATACTGTATTTATCCTTTTGCTAAGCTGTTTACCCTGCCATTCACAAATGGGACAGGATGTTCAGTGTGACAGGTTCACTTCATTATTTTGGGGAAGAATTAAAGCCCTGAAAGTGCTCTGACGCCCACACGGATGAATCATAAAATGAATTGACATACCTTTGTAATGTGGATGGGATGATGGATGATGACTTCGATTCATACCTGTTGAAAAGTGATTTTTTTACCTTTTAGTAAATCCCTCTTTAGTGACACAAAAAAAAGATTGTTAACCCTTCAAAGCATTGTTCAGTTTGTTTGACAAGTGATGTCTGTTCTGAATTATCAGCATGCAGAAGTGATAAGATGAATGTACATAGGTTATTTGCACGTACATTTACTTTATGTGACAGCCATGTTGTAAATGGCTTTGGGACTGTAATGTAGGTTCTTGGCAGTGTAGAGTGCTTGATTCATGTGTTCTCTGCCTGTAACTACAAAACGTGACCCTTGTCCTCCACACGCCCATTTAACGAATGGCAGAAATTCTATGAATAATTGAATATTCTGCTGGAAAGAGTAATGGTCGTGAGATGACTTCACAAACTTTAAACTTGCACTACAACCAATTAACCTTAAGTATATGGCTGGTCTGTGTAGCCTTTCTCCTCTTGGGCTTAGTACTAAAAGCAATGCCATGTTTACTGGGGTTCAGCTGCTATGATGTCAGCCTGGGCTTCATACAACAGCACACGTTATGCAATAACTGCATTTCATACTCACAGAATACTGGTAAATGGCAATGTTTGTTGCCGTATATACAGTCAGGACATATAGTGCCTTACTTTCACCAGGTATACTTTCCTAGTGGAAAGGATTCTGCACTTCGTATTACAGCTGCCAAAAGAACTGAAGCTTCAGGGAGCAGACGATGAGTTCCCTTTACTTGTCTAGATGGTAAATAAACCATTATCTACCATACATTATCTGCCATACTATACTAAAATGCCTGCATCTTTACATGTAGAGAGGTCACCAATCCTTTGGCTGCCAGCTTCACTGCTGCATCACACCAGACTCTAGACTTATACCATCATTCGGGGGCCGTACAAAAATATCAACTTGATAATGATCCTGATATATTGGGTCAAATAGTTAATTAACTCACCCATAATATGATGGCTGGAACTGCTTCACATCACATGGGTGACACTGGGGCTGGAGAATACACATCCCGTGGGAGACGCTGGGGCTGAAGAATACGCATCACGTGGGAGACGCTGGGGCTGAAGAATGCGCATCACGTGGGAGACACTGGGGCTGGAGAATGCGCATCACGTGGGAGACGCTGGGGCTGGAGAATGCGCATCACGTGGGAGTCTCTGGGGCTGGAGAATACTCATCACGTGGGAGACGCTGGGGCTGGAAAATGCGCATCACGTAGGAGACGCTGGGGCTGGAAAATGCGCATCACGTGGGAGACGCTGGGGCTGGAGAATGCGCATCACGTGGGAGACGCTGGGGCTGGAGAATACGCATCACGTGGGAGTCTCTGGGGCTGGAGAATACTCATCACGTGGGAGACGCTGGGGCTGGAAAATGCGCATCACGTGGGAGACGCTGGGGCTGGAGAATACGCATCACGTGGGAGTCTCTGGGGCTGGAGAATACTCATCACGTGGGAGACGCTGGGGCTGGAAAATGCGCATCACGTAGGAGACGCTGGGGCTGGAAAATGCGCATCACGTGGGAGACGCTGGGGCTGGAGAATGCGCATCACGTGGGAGACGCTGGGGCTGGAGAATACGCATCACGTGGGAGTCTCTGGGGCTGGAGAATACTCATCACGTGGGAGACGCTGGGGCTGGAAAATGCGCATCACGTGGGAGACGCTGGGGCTGGAGAATGCGCATCACGTGGGAGACGCTGGGGCTGGAGAATGCGCATCACGTGGGAGACGCTGGGGCTGGAGAATGCGCATCACGTGGGAGACGCTGGGGCTGGAGAATGCGCATCACGTGGGAGACGCTGGGGCTGGAGAATGCGCATCACGTGGGAGACGCTGGGGCTGGAGAATGCGCATCACGTGGGAGACGCTGGGGCTGGAGAATGCGCATCACGTGGGAGACGCTGGGGCTGGAGAATGCGCATCACGTGGGAGACGCTGGGGCTGGAGAATGCGCATCACGTGGGAGACGCTGGGGCTGGAGAATGCGCATCACGTGGGAGACATATTAAGGTTGTATATTTACAGGATCTATTATGGATTGCTAAGCTTTGCAACCCCAAGTTTAGAAAGAATCATCTAAATTCTGATGTTTTAGGATATGGGCACGAGTTCAGTATTTGCAGCAGAAAAATCTTCAAATACTGATGTGTTGGCAGGAGAAATGCTGCTTAAAATACACACATTTGTGACAAGTTTTTGATGAAACTGCTTCCAGTCTTCAAGATTAAAAATAAGGAACATGCATGAGATTTCATTCACTTTGCTAGGACAGTAAAATGCTTAATTTTCTGTTGCAAAAACACGACGTGGACATATCCTTAGGTTACGTTCCCCCTTCTTCCTCAGTTGTGTGATGCTCATGTTTTAAGGTGTCCACCTTTTGGGGCCATTTTTTTTCTTTAATGCATGTATTTAAAGGGTTGGTCCGGTACTGGAAATGTCCTTTATAAATAATTGTTTTTACACCCTAATCACTTTTGTAATTAGCTTTATTATAAAATGCCCTACAAGTATTCTAGCTAATCCCTCTATCTAGTTTGTTTTTTTTACTTCACCTACTGTGACATTTTGTTTGAGAGGAGTCTCAAATATGACATCACAGGAGGGCTAGAGCTGCACTCCTCGCATCCTCTATCGCCCCTTCTAGAACACGATGAGACAGGAGGCTGGACCTGCAGTCGCTTCAATGCAGCATCTAACGCCCTCCTAGAACAGCGAGTCATCAGGGGGCATCATCGCCACTCTATGAAGATGTCCTTTCACTGTACTGACAGAAGCTGGGAGAGGTGAACGCAGCGCCTTCACTCTGCTTCGGTCTTGGCTGCTGCATCTTCTAACTGTGAAATAAGAAATAATCAGTTCGCACAGATGTAAGCAGTGAGTGACATCAGTGCCGCCGCCCCACAGCTTCTAGCTCCGCCCTCAATCGACATCGGGGGCAATGCTGGCGTCACTCGCTGCTTATCTACACCCCTTAACGATGCCTTGTTTCACACTAAAGGCCCCGTCACACTAAGCGACGCTACAGTGATCCCGACACCGATACGACCTGTCAGGGATCGTTGCTGCGTCGCTATGTGGTCGCTGGTGAGATGTCAAACAGTCAGATCTTCCCAACGACGCAGCAACGATGCGGCGACCCGTAACGATCTGTATAACGATGCACGCCTATGTGTTTCTGTGTCTGGGTCGTTAACAAGGTCGTTGGTAAGGTGTCAAACACACCGATACATGCTACCCAGCGGGACCTCAGCGATCAAAGAAATGTCCAGACCATTCCGACACGACCAGCGATCTCACAGCAGGGGCCTGGTCGCTGTTAAGTGTCAAACGTAGCGAGATCGCTGCTGAGGTCGCTGTTGCATCACAAAACTTGTGACTCAGCAGCGATCTCGCTAGCGATCTCGCTTAGCGTGACGGGGGCTTTAGAAGCTGCAGCGGTGGAGATAAAAGCAGAGTGTCAGCGCTGCACTCACCTGTCCCACAGCTTCTATCAGTGCCGTGGCAGGACATCTTCAGAGAGCGGCGTTTAAAGAAAGTATAGTAAGTAACTGCAGCACCGCCCCTGGTGATGTCCTGTTCCAGGAACGGTGATAGACACTGCGGAGAAGTGAGTGCAGCCCCAGACCTCCTCTTGACGCTTCGTTTGAATGTCACAGGATGTGGAGTAAAAAAAAAAATGACATTTAGGTATTAGCAGGATTAGGATAAGTGCAGGGTATTGTATAAAAATGCTAATTACAAAATTGTTTAGGATGTAAAAATAGATAATTAGAAACGACATTTTAGGTACCTAAGCACCCCTTTTAAGTCTGAAAATCATGTTGGCAATTGGGTTTCATTAAAAATGTTGCACCATTGGGCTTTTACAGGCTCTTTGCTCTTTTGTCTGTTCAACTTTGTTGTTGCCTGTGGTCATAAATCCGCTCGGAGGAGCTCAAAAAAAGACAGACAAAAGAGTTGCAAACTGAGACATTCTTAATTAACTCATAGACAATAGCCAACAATGCAATAGAGAGGCTATAGATGGCAAATATTGAACCGTTTTTAATGAGACTGAATTGTGCATATATATATATATATATATATATATATATATATATATATATATATATATATATATATATATATATATATATATATATATATATATATATATATTTATGTGTGTAAATAATTTTTTATATATGTATATATAATTTTATTTTATTTATTTTTTTTAGTCCTGATTACATGTACTTAAGGTGTATCTGTCAGTAGTTTTTTGCTATTTAATCTGAGAGCAGCATGATGTAGGGTAAGATGGCCTGATTGCAGGGATTCGTTACTTACTATTCTGTATGGTGTAGTTTCTTTACGATTAGTGATTTATCAGCAGAAGATTATCACTGATGGACTACGTCTCACATGCAGGCCTGTCCAGCTAATGTGTAACCCCATTCCCACCACTGATTGGCAGCTTACTGACAATGTACAGTGTACACCGGAAGCTACCAGCTATTACTGTGGGCGGGTAATACACAGCTCAGCATTCTGACCACTGCTACATCTACAGCACTGCACCAAGTATCCCAGTAACTGATACATTGCTGGAATCAGGGTCTCTGCCCCAACATCATGCTACCTTCAGACTACATAGCAAAAATTTGTTGACAGATTCCCTTTAAAGAGGTTGGCTAGTACCTATTTTATGGATGACTTATGATATTGGTGTTAGTGTGAATAGGGGTGAATCTGCAGTAGACCACCGTGGCCACTATAGAAATGATGGTGCTGCTGTGTTCCTGCTGCATCCGACTACTTCCAGCCGATGGGGATGCCGAGTGTCGCACCCCCATTAATCAGATATTGATGGCCTATCCTGAGGATAGGCCATACTTAAAATGGGTTGGTCACTACTTTATTTAAGAGAAAAAAATGTCTCAAACCCCTTTTAAGGCCAGCAGGCTTTTTAGGTTTGTCTTCTCTAGGGTGATCATAACTTTTATTATACCTGTAGTAAATATTTAATGAGAATGTTTTTTGTTTAAGTAATAGTTTAATTTTCCTAACCCATTGCCCTATACAGAGATTTTATGAGATGTCAGGTCTGATTTATTGTGCTAACCATTCACTTAAACGAGCCGAATTAAAAATGTATAACTTGTCCCCATTAGTCATTCCTTGATAGGTAATTATAGTGGTTCCCTTTAAAAGCCAGTCCGCCCCTTATGAGCTTGTAATTTTCTGCACGTTATACCTTCGTGTTCCCACCATGGTGAAGTGGGACATTCAGTCATTACATGCAGTTGTCTGTCACTTTCTCTCATTGCCTTTGACTGGTGAAGCCAATAGTATAGCGAAGACCCTCTTCTACTTGCACTGTTAGGACATATTGAAGCTATGAATGCTTGCACCTGAACATATCTAATATTGGCGCCCCTTTTTGTGTAACTGACTGGTCAGTACATGACGCCGGCATCTATTCATTTTGAATGGGCACAGAGGAGACCCAAAATATACCCAGCGCCTGAAGAGATACAAGAGATGCTGCACAAACGCTGCTGGTTTTCGTTGCAGTCACATGGTACAAGCATGTCACCACTGCCATCTTAACCTTGCAGATTGTTTACACAGTGCTTTTATTTTCACACTGGGGGTGAGATATGGAGACACTGAAAGTGGTTGTCTGGTTAAAAGTTATCACCAGTCCTAGTATTAAGGATAGGTGATAACTTGCTGATTGGATGTTATTTGGACCTGCACCGATTGGTAGATCGGGGAATATATATTTCAGATGGGGAACTTTTATCCCTGTTACAAAACTTTATGGGACTGTCGGGGAAAAAGTTGAGCACAGTGCTCCTCAACCCCATAGAAAATAAAGAAAGTATATGTTGAGCATGCGCACTGCTGCCAGGATTACATTCCATTCTGCCAATCGGTGCAGGTCCCAGCAGACGGACCCCCACAGATCAACAAGCTTTTCCCTGCACAACCTCATGGATTTTACAAATGTTTTTACTTTAGGTGCCTTGAGTTAGGCAGAGCTTTCATATTTTCAAACTGTTATGAATCAAAGGAGCTGTCCAGGACTACAAAAACATGGCTGCTTTCTTGTAGAAACAGCGCCACACCTGTCCACGGGCTGTGTCTGATATTACAGCTCCGCTCCTATGAAATGATTTTCACTGAATTGCCCTGTCACAGACAATCTGCGAATACCTTAAATATACTAGTCAAATACTGAGAAGGGAGGCAAGCTATAGTCACCATTTGTGGCACGTTACAGTGTTGGAAACCAAGCCTAAAGGCATCCTATAAAGGCAGTTTGCTTTGATTATGTTTTTTTTTCTAATTGTTTCTTTTTTTTTTTTTTTATCTTTTTGCTGCAGAAATACTGCTGACCCTGAAGATGGCGGGGATGTGTTGTCTTTCTGCTGACCAGCTGGAACCTTTCTCTGAACTGGAAGAGTCTTGTCACCTTGGTTGTGTTCCTATAGACTGGTGGGAGATGCCAGCTCGCAGGCCCTTGTTGAGGTGACCGGACCCGTCTCCAGATACAAAGCTGAAGTTGTGTTTTCCGTGATGCAGCCTCTTCACCGGGCAGTGTGGAGCTACAATACAGACAGGGGGCCCGTCTGTTCACTGCATTCACCTTAGTGCGACTTAGATACCTGCTGTGGAGTCATTATGGACAGGCAAATTTCATTGGACTATTTGAAATGAATGTATTTAATTGTATGTATTTAAGGAAAACTATGCTTTTTTTTGTTTTTGTTTTTCATTTTCCTCTTTTCTCAAGTTTTTGACACTGGTTTCTACCCTTCTTTTTCTTGGGCTTTTAGCCCATTAAGATACCTTTTGCTACCAGATGAAGGCTTTTTCCCCTCCTTTCCCTTGTTTTTTGGAAATGTATATTTTTTATTTGTGGGTGGGAAGGTATAAATTTCTGGGTGAAAGCCAGGTTATTAGTAAAACGCACCCCAGCAAAGCATGACTAAATTAATGTAAAGGCACTGTGGAGTCACATTCTGCACCTCCCTATACTGGGTCTTTCATAGACCAGAATGGTTTTAGTAGGCAGGTTTTATTTTCGACTACTCTTTTAGGTGTTTGTTTTTCTGAGGCTAGTCAATTGTAACAGGGAGCGTACAATTAAGGAAAATATATATTATATGAGTAATTTGTGGGACGGCCATCTGCTGTTTCTATCAGTGCTCTGCTTTGAATTATAATTACGTATAGCTGAATGTGAATTTTCTTAAATTGAAAGTGTGGGGTGCAAATACTTTTTATAATTGTTTGCAAACCCTCTTACTTTTTTTAATCAATCATCAGAAAACAAGCATATCACGGTTGCTTTCATTAATGCCACTTCCAAACACAGTAGTCGTTTTTTAATCAAATTTTACAGCCAAGAAGGGGTTGATCTGCAGATAGCCTCCTCATCTCTTGAGTAATTCTTCACTTTCCCCCCTCCGTTACTGAAATATTAACTTTTTTTCTTTTATGAAATCCAACTCCCCCCCCCCCCCCCCCAAAAAAAAAACTCTTCAGGTTTAATTTTCCTAGAACAGGGTGGATTTTTATTATGGTACATAAATAATAGCTTCTGTGTAACCGAGCAATAATTTAAGTTGAAAAAGAGGTTTTTATTTGTAAACGTTTTTTTGTTTTGTAGAAAAAAAAAAAAACGAGAAAAAATTGTGTTGTCTATTTGAAAAAAAATAAATAAAAAAATAAAAAGGTACTTCAGTATTAAATAGGTAATTTCTGAACTGTGGCTGCCGTGTGGCTTTCATGGTCACAACGCTTTTGATAGAACTAGTTTGTAGGCATAACCCTTTCTAAAGTAAACGTCTTGCTTGAACTTCTGTATAATCCGAGGTGTACTAGTCTAAAGAGCGTCAAGACAATTTTGTAAAATGTTTTTTTTTTTTTGTTTTTTTTTTAACTCTAGAAAAGGAAAACTGTTTTTAGAGGAGATCACCCTGTCATTTACTTTACACACCATTAATGAGAAACCCTATTGGCTCCTGCACACAGTGGCACTGGTATTTGGATTGACTCTAGAAGTGGTAGTGAAAACTGATGAAAAGTAACTTTTGTGCCCCAAACTACTAAAAATGAATTTGGGATTGTCAGTGATAATGAACTCTCTTGATTTGCTCCATTGTATCAAAAAAGGTGCTATTCATCAGATTCATTTTCAATGTTAGACTTTTTTTAAGGGACTAAGACCAGTTTTACACTTCCTGCATTCACGGTCCAAGTACTGACTGTGATGTCCTGACTGGACGCCCGTCTCCGCCTAAAAAAAGCAGTTTAGTTCAGGTCAGGAGACCTGTGGCCAATCTGGACGTCATGATCCGTATTCAGACCATGAATGACGACAGCCGGCCTAATAACACGTATTGACATGAACACTCTAAAAGGAAAGAAATCAATCGAATACCTGATCCAGGTAGTAATAACACTCACCTTCTGACCAATCGGTGGGCACATAACAGTAAAATCTTGAATCTCTAAAAATACCTTTAAAAAGTGTAGGTCACCAGGCTTGTTTTAATGTTTTCTGAAATGTATAGACATCATGTAATATATAAACGTGACCGAATTCCTCTCTGCTCAACATCCAAACATGTTAAAGTATATTACGTAGATGTCATTTTTTCCTTATTCTGTAAGATTTCTTATGTCCTAAATTGATCAGCAGTTTTCACAGATATGTTAAATTGGCATAAAATGTTCCTGCCACCCAGTAGGAAGGTTATTAATGGACTTAGGAACCAGTGACTTTTCTAAAGTTTTAAGTTTTTTTATATTTCATTTTTAATTAGTTACTGTCTATCCTTGGATACCATTTTCTCTCTTTGCGAATAGGTTCAACATTCTGTGTGGATTACATTTTTATAATTTCATAGAGGTCAGAGCTTTGTTTTTCTAGTGCAGCCTCTCAGATCTGCTGTAAATGCATAAATCTATATCCTTGCATTCCAGCGGTCTGCAGCTACCGCAAGAGGGGGCCCTGCAGCAGATCAGACCCCTATAATGATATATAAACACGTTATCCGCCCTGAATTTTGGACCTAAGCGCAAAATGGTAGAAAGGAGAAATGAGCCCACAATCTTAAATGAATTCCCCCTCCAGTTCCAGTGTTGTGGTAGAATTGTGATTCCTCCCAGAGTGTGAATTTGTCCCATACCTGTAGCCACCATCCCCGTGCCCCCTGTTGATGGTGCTGTGCATCTCCCAGTCCTGCTCATCTTCATATGCTTTCACACATGTATACCTCACTCGGCTAATTCACAAAGAGAACCATGCTCCTGCTCTGAACCACCAAGTACTGACGATGGATAACAGTGTGTCCAGGCGCGTGGAACTGCAAGAATTGCACTTTGGACATAGATATAATGTAAATTATTCATTTTTACATTTCTCCTTATTAGACAGATTTCAGCAGATCACTTTCACACCATGATACTATTTTAAGGAGAGCTGTAAATCCACATCCAAAAGGTTTATTGTACAGGCCTGTTCTTTTCCCATTATGCAAATGAATTCATTTGTTACACAATTAAAATCTTTCTAGAAATGTTTGGTCTTCATTCTGTGTGTATTTCGGCTGAAGTGGGACTCTTGCTTCTTACCTCCAACATCTGTTTTTCATCATACATTGAGGCCGTGGCCCTGATTCATCAGTTTGTGCCAGAAATCTGTTGTAAAACTGTTTGAAATGTTGCAAAATTTTAGTTGTACAAATATTAAGCAGCATTTTTTTTTCTCCCGCACGCACCATTAACGTTTAGAAAAGTGGCTGGAGATTGGCCGGGGTGCGAGGTCAGAGAAATTCAGAATAATTTATGCCACCAAAAATAACACGTACTCCCGTCCACGATTTTTTTCACTGGCTCACAGCTGCTGAAATTCATAATAAATTTGGCGCATCTTTCTCCAGCAGATTCTTCATTAAGACAAAATGGTGCTCTTGATGAATCCGTGCTTTAGTTATTCTTCCTACCTATAATGTGCATCTACCAGGCATAGAGCCTTTTTTCTTTTGTTTTTATATGATGCTAACCAATGAATGTGAAAGGCAAATAATGTGAAATCTCTACCGTTTTGGGCCATATGTAATGATTTAGGTTAGAAGATGTAGGTTTACCAAAGTTTTTTCCTACCATTACATAATGATCATTTCAATAGTATATGTTACTTGTGCGAACTCCTCAGTTTACAAGTCTTAAAGGGAACCTGTCATCAGGATTATGCTAAGTAAACTGCAGGCAGTGTCAAGCTTGGCGCTGTTACACTGATTAAAATGATGCCTGGGTTGAAGAAATCTGTCTTGTGGTTGTTTAATCAGTGTTTGCAGTTTTGAGTTAATGAGATGCTCCTGCTCCGGGGCAGGACTTTGTTTGGTGCTCTGGCCTCATCATCATACTGGGCTTACAGGTCACTGAACCTTCAGTGACCTGCCTACCATTTTAAATACTGCACCTGCGCAATTAATATTGTGGTCTTAAAAAAAAAAAAAAAAAAAAATTGGCTCCAACAAAATGGCGCCTGCGGTGGCGCACCAAAAAAAAAAAAGCCCTGCCCACAGGCCTGCCCCAGAACATGGGCGTCTCATTAACTCAAAACTGCAAACACAGATTAAACAACAACCACAAGGCAGATTTCTTCAACCCAGGTTTCATTTTAATCAGTGTAGCAGCGCCAACCTGACACTGCCTGTAGTTTACTTAGCAAAAGCCTGATGACAGGTTTCCTTTAATGAACTTGCATGACAGAGAGAATTACAATGCTCCTCCTGTACTCATTTTTTTGCAGAGTACAGGCTGTCCTTGCATCCTATGTTCTGTACATTGATTAAAATAGAAAAATGGCAATTTGGGGAATTTTCCATGGACTTCCCACTGTATCAGTATATTCTGGAATAGGTAAGGCAGTTCTGTCATGTGCAATTATAAAGCTGTCCCAAAATACTGTTCTGTCTAGAATCTTTTATGGGCTGAAACACACAGATTTAGAAAACCAAAGTTTTTATTTAAGGAAGTTTCTCTTTTCTTATATATCTCTCCCATATCTGATGAACCATTGGCAATCATAGCCAAAAAACACTTTTTTTTTTCAGTTTTGTATTTTTTTTTTTGCACTTTCTTAAATTAAAGCACACCAATCAATATATGGCTTCCTGGAACCCAAAGTTATTCACCACTCCAGGCATTGTTTAAAAATTCTGTAATTTATACAGGGAAGCTTTGTGTATATTGTGTTCATTTATAAGAAACCTTATCAATTTAGCAAGAAGCACAAGCCTGGCCCCTTTGTAGTCAGGTTCCCAAAAAAACAGAGCATGGGAAGTGAATCTTATCAGTGGTAGTTTTGTTGCCCCTTTCCATATTGTCCTGTTAGGGCATGTGGATGTAAGAGAGATTGTGTACCCTACTGGGGTCCATCTGTAGGACTGGACTGAGCCTCATCGAACAACCCATTCAGACGGGCCACTACAGGCAAGCCGATCGGCGGCCGTTTAGTTGCCTGTTAAGACAGGCCGGCCGCACTTCTGTGAGCATTGAGCGATTTTTTAATACAATTGTCTGTGCACATAAAACATCATGTTATCGGCAGCAAATGTCCTGGTTACATAGGATGATGTGCTGCTGGGAATGATGATTTTTAGGCTTACTTAGGGCCCATTTAGATGAGTCGTTGATCAAAGAACGATTGCTCATTCCCGAATGTTGTCCTCTCTAAGCAGCCCGGCAAACACGAGACAAACAAGCAAAACACCCAGCCCATCTAACGGGCTCTAACATTGTCTCGTTCACATAAAGCTGGTGGTGCCTGTGCCTTACACCTACTAACGATAGTGAGGGGGCTGCAGCATGAGAATTAGTGGTCTGGATTGGTGTTCTAATACTACCTTGCTGATACAATCATGGAGGATCCCTTGTATTAGAATTGCCCTTTATAGACAAATAATTGCTAAGCACATCACAAATGCAGGGCGCATGGAGCTAATGTGACTTTCTTTTTGTCCTTTGCAAATTCATCAGTTGTTACCCGTCCAGAAAAAGAATTATAAAATGAAAACGGCAATATCTGATATTGCTTGCTAAATTCAGGCCTTTATAGTTACTGGTCAATTTTTTCCTCTGTGAAATGCAAACCCACACAACAAAAGTAGCAACCCTGAGAACTTGTCACATAGTCTCCCAAGTATTATATGCTGTTTGTAACTAAGACCTGAAAGTAAAGGTTTGATCCAATACAGTAATATTGGTGACCTAGCTCTAGATCAGTGGGGTCGGTCCCCCAGGACCTCTGCCGATCAGCTGTTGTAAGCTCCTGCAGTGGCCAGATGTAAGCAGTTGAACGGCACAGCTGTGTCAGCTCCAGTTGCTGCTGCCAGATATTGCAGCTCCGCAGCCACTGTTCCTTAAATAAGGAACCATGACTGTAAAATCCAGTAATGTTATCTGTATGTCATCGTAAAGAATCACCTACATTCTTTTTTTTTTTGTCATTCCCATTATGACATCATCATATTGAAGACTAGCTACTATTTGTTATCCAACTCTGCCCACAGCTGCTCATTGCATTATGGAGCAATGGTATAGAAATTCTAAGAGGACAAACCCAATTATTAAACGGGTAGTTCCATCTCCAAGATCCTAGCCCAATATATAATAGGTATAATAATATTAGCAAATACCTCCAATTAGAAATGTAGTATAGTTCTTCTGATTCTCTGCGCCTTTCCTTATGTGCAGGCATTGCAGTAACTTGGGTATCCATGGTTATGACCAGTCATATAGTAACAGCTAGTTGCTAGTGGTCGCAACCATGGATACCTAAGCTACTGCAATGCATAGCGAATCAGAAGAACTATACTACATTCCTAATTGGAGGTATTTGCTAATGTTATCATTATTACAGCTACTACATATTGGGATAGGATCTTGGAGATGGGAATACCCTTTTAATCTTATTTCAGTAGATCTCCCATCATCCAATCTGATCTGATGAAGCTCTGGTACTTCCCTCCTGTAGTCTAAAATGGCTCTTTCAACGTTTTACGTTATTGGACACCCACAGCCTCGCCACCCTGCAGTGACACCAATATTTTGGAGATTTTAATTTATTATTACTTGTAAGTTTGTATAATATACAGTTTTGGGTGTGGACATGGCTTTTTTTTTTCTATAATGAATACCAGTGGCCTATCTCCACTTTATAGATCCCAAAGATTCATAATCCATTCTGAAACAAAACAAAAGCCATGAAGTGTAAGTAAGATTTGGATGTTTTTGTAGCCTTTGTAATGTGGAGTGCGACCTATATACAGAGCAAACCTTGTCTGCACAATCTCTGGTGTACTCGGCCTTCCTTACGCTCCCTGCTCCTTCTACAACACTTTGTCAGCGCGGACACATCTTCGATAAATTTCTACGTTGTAAACCATCAGCCTGGGCACTCACAAAGTGTACCACAATTATTTGTGTCTTTTCCACCAGTTATTTCTTTAGAAACTAAAACTGATTTATTTAAGTTTACTACAGGTGAATAGAAAGAAAAACTAAAAAAAAAAAATAAAGCTACGTGCAAGAACCTCAAAATGCTAATAAAATAGCATAATGCCTTAGATCTGTTTTTAAGTATTGTATATTCCTACGTAGCTGTTTGATGTATAATATTTGTATAGTATATCGTGTACATTTTGGAACAGCGACTCCATCTCGGATCTTTGTTTGAATCAGTCAAGATGGACCTCTTTCCAAAATCCTTTTAATTGTATTTCTCGCCATCTACCTATTTTCCTGTTGGTTGTGAATTTTATTTGTACAGCTGAACTCCTCTACAAAAATAGTGTGTGTGCGTGTGTGCATTTACATTGCGTAAAAGATGTATACAAGGGTAATAATAAAGCAATATATAAAATATGGTCCTTCAGGAGAAAGCTTACAGTATTGCAGGTCTTGACTCTTTCTTCGCTTCCTTTGGATAGTTGAGTTTCCTCTTAACCGCTCTTTGTCTCACCTGCATTGATGTCTATTTCTATAGTGTGAGCAGTTTATGCAAAGGTAGATCTATTTAGAGAGATTTTAAATACACTTATGCAAGTTAATATTGCTTTGCTGAAGCTTCTTTGCGTATTTGATGTCAAATAATGCTACTGTAAATAAAGAATTGTTACTGCATCAATTAATAAATTTTAATGCCTTTTGGGTTTATACAGCATGTGGCCTCTTTTTGTAACAGACCATCGTCAACTAAACTTATTACATCCCACTATTATCGTACATGTTTGGCTCATAGGAACATAAACGAGTTGGACACCTGACACCTACAGAAGGTTTTATGACTTCACATTCTAAATCCATAGGCATCAATATGAAGTTGGTGACCCCCTTTGCAGCTTTAACAGCTTTTACAAAGATTTTAGAGCTGTCTTGGGTATTTTCACCCATTCATCCATAAGAGAATTTGTGAGATCAGACATGAGAGGGCCAGGGCTATCAATCTTGGCTCTAATTCATTCTAAAGGCATTCATTGGCATTGAGGTTGGGACTCTGTGCTCTCAGACAAGTTCTTCCACATCAAACCCGCCCAACCTCTGCCTTTATGGGCTTTGCTTTGTGCATTTGGGCACAGTCGTGCTGGAAAAGAAAAAAAAAACCTATAGTTTATTTCCACTTTGTGTCCGATTCAGCAAAGCTTTCATACCAGAATTCTGGCATGAAAGCTTTGAAAATTTGGAAAAGTTTGGCACAACTCGAAGTTGCGCCTAAATTTTGCAACTTGGCGTCTTCATACTAGTTTCCCCCAACTCCACCAAATGGGGCAGAGCTGGGGTAGGATGCCACAACCCACTCTAATTTATGACTAACTGTGGTGTTACCTACTCGAGAAATCCCACTCCAGAACCTGACTGGAGTGAGATTTCTGGCATAGTGAACAGAGGTGCACACTACTCATTAGATTCTCCAGATTTATAAACAGGCGTGCACCTCATCAATCAGGAGCGTCTGACTCCAGCACACCCCCTCATCGACGCCAGTCTTAATGAATCAGGCCGTTTGACTTTTTAATGATACCACTCAGTTGATGGTAGAATATTTAGGAGGGAAGAGATTATTACAATGGTGCCCTATTACTGTACTTTGCTAAAGTTCAGTAACCACTTTAGAAATAGCCGTTCTTTCACAAATGTTTGTATAGGCCGATTACATTGCTAGGTGCTGGATTTTGTAAACCTATGGCATTGAGACTGAATGAAATACCTGAATTTGAAGGCTCCAGTTTGGAAGCTGAAACTTTGTACCTACAGTGGCTTCTGAAAGTATTCACCCCCTTGGCTTTTTACCTATTTTGTTACATTGCAACCTGTTTAAATATTTTTGTAATCTGATTTGTATGTGATGCCTCAGCACTAAGTTGGTAAAGTGAGAAAAATATAGGCATAAGGCTTTGTGCCCACTATGCGTTTTTCAAACGTTTTTGATGCGGAATTTCCGCAGCAGAAACGCTTTAAAAACGCTTGGTAATCCATGCCCCATGATCCCCAATGAAAATCTGCATGTTCTGTGCCCATGCTGCGGAATTTTCCGCAGCGGATTTTCCTTGCTGAAAAATCCGCAGTATGTCCATTAATTGTGCGTTTCTGCATGCGGATTTGAGGTCCCAATGCACTTGAAAAACGCAAGTCAAATCCACATGTAAAAACGCGTCTAAAATCCGCAAGCGTTTTTGACTGCCAAGAACATGCAGAAACGCTGCAGAAATTGTCTGCATCGTGGGCACATAGCCTAAATTAAATTTATGGGATCAAATAACTAAAAATTGGCATGTGCATATGTATTCATCCCTTTTGCTATGAAGCCCCTAAAAATTTCTGGTGCAAGCAATTACCTTCATAAGTCACATGCTTAGTGACAGGAAGTCCACATGTGTGCAATCTAAGTATCACATGGTCTGTCAGTATATACACTTTACCTTTTCTGAAAGGCCACAGAGGCTGCAACACCTTTAAGCAATAAGTAGAGATGAGCGGTGTTCGACTAGAACTGTTCGCCAATCTCAAATTCGAGCTGTTTTGGGCGGTGTTAGAGTTGTTCGACGAACCCGAACGATTTGCAAAAAATTCGGCTGTTCGAGGTTATGTTCGATAACTGTTCGTGCACCAAAAGCGTGTCCTGCATGTCTGGCGCTATTTAGAGCACCAATCATGCAGGGATTGTCTGCCACTCACTGTAATGCCACAGCCATGGAGGTTGTGGCATTACAGTGATTGCCCAAATCGATGGGAACAGTGCTCACAGTGAAACACGAAAAGCCGGCAATTCATCAGCGGCATACACCGGTACCCGACACTTTAGAACCGAAAGAATAGAGCTTCACACATAGATTAGATAGAAACATGTCAGTCACATATATATGAAGTACAGTGACAGTGTTGATTACTGTGCTTGTCATTTAGTGTTAAAATAAAGGATTTATTTAAAAAAAAATTGGCGTGGGATTCCCCGTAATTTTAGTCTCTAGCGGAGGTTAAGCAGACGGCTGGGGCAGATGTTTGAAGCCTGGGAAGGGGGTAATACCCACGGAGCTTCCCAGGCTACTAATATCAGCCCCCAGCTGAATACCTAGCCTTTACTAGCTATTAAAATGGGGACCCCCAAAAAAATTGACGTGGGGTCCCCCCTATTTTAATAGCTAGCAAAGGCTAGGCAGACAGCTGGGGGCTGATATTAATAGCCCAGGAAGGGTGCCATGAATATTGGCCCCCTCCCAGGATAGAAACACCAGCCGTCAGCCGCCCCAAAAATGGTGCATCCATAGGATGCGCCAATTCTGGCACTTAGCCTCGCTCTTCCCACTGCCCTGTAGCGGTGGCAGTGGGGTAATAGGGCTGGGGTTGATGTCAGCTTATAATGCCAGCTGACATCAAGTCCAGGTTAGTAATGGAGAGGCGTCTATAAGACACCCCCATTACGAACCCCATAGTCAAAGTTCAAAAAAAAACCACAAACACCCAGAATAAAGTCCTTTAATTGAAATAAACACACAATTCTTTATTGTTCTAAATTGAACCATACTTACCGTCACGCCCATTCCAGCTGAAGCCAACGATCTCCTGCAAAAAGAGAAAAATAATAAAGCAACATAATCCTTACCTTTCCATGGTTCCCACGACAGCTTCAGCTCGCCTACATCGAGATGACAGGCTGGACCGCAGCAGAAAGCTGCCATCCAGCCTGTCATCCCGCAGACACTGAGAAGCGCAGGCATGCTTGCGCTCCTCAGCGTCTCTCTGTGACGGCATCCAGATGAGCCGAGGTCATGTCCAATGAACTCAGCTCACCTCATGCACGTCACTGACAGCGTGGGAAAATTCTCACGCTGAAGCGCTGAGTGCAGGAGAATTTTCCCACCCTGTCAGTGACGTGCATGAGGTGAGCTGAGTTCATTGGACATGAGCTCACCTCATGCACGTCACTAACAGCGTGGGAGAATTCTCACGCTGAAGCGCTGAGTGCAGGAGAATTTTCCCACGCTGTCAGTGACGTACATGAGGTGAGCTGAGTTCATTGGACATGACCTCGGCTCATCTTTATGCCGTCACAGAGAGACACTGTGGAGCGCAAGCAAGCCTGCGCTTCTCAGTGTCTGCGGGATGACAGGCTGGATGGCAGCGTTCTGCTGCGGTCCAGCCTGTCATCTCGATGTAGCAGAGCTGAAGCTGTCCTGGGAACCATGGAAAGGTAAGGATGATGTTGCTTTATTATTTTTCTTTTATTGCAGGAGATCGTTGGCTTCAGCTGGAATGGGCGTGACGGTAAGTATGGTTTAATTTAGAACAATAAAGAATTGTTTGTTTATTTCAATTAAAGGACTTTATTGTGGGTGTTTGTGTTTTTTTTAAATACTTTACTAGAAATTCATGGTGGTCATGTCTAATATTGGCGTGACTCCATGAATTTCGGGCTTAGGGCCAGCTGATAATGCCAAGCTGGCCTTAACCCCTTTATTACCCAGTGAGCCACCGCACCAGGGCCCTGGATGAGTTGGGTACAGCGCCAGAAGATGGCGCTTCTATGAACGCGCCATTTTCCGGGGTGGCTGCGGACTGCAATTTGCAGCGGGGGGGGGGCCCAGAAAGCTTGGGCCTCCCTGCGCTGCGGATTCCAGCCCCCAGCTGCCTAGTTGTACCTGGCTGGACACATAAACAGGGTGAAGCCCCACGTCAATTTTCTTTAAATTATTTCATGAAATAATTAAGAAAAAAGGGCTTCCCTATATTGTTGTGTCCGGCCAGGTACAAATAGGCAGCTGGTGGTTGGGGGCAGCCCGTTCCTGACTGCTGTACCTGGCTGGACACACATATAGTGCGAAGCCCTACGTCAATTTTTTTTAATTATTTCATGAATTTCCTGAAATAATTAAAAAAATTGAAGTGGAGCTTCGCACTATATTTGTGTCCAGCCAGGTACAGCAGGCAGGAACGGGCTGCCCCCAACCACCAGCTGCCTATTTGTACCTGGCCGGACACAACAATATAGGGAAGGCCTTTTTTTCTTAATAATTTCATGAAATAATTAAAAAAAAAATACGTGGGGCTTCGCCCTATTTTTGTGTCCAGCCAGGTACAACTAGGCAGCTGGGGGCTGGAATCTGCAGTGCAGGGAGGCCCAAGCTTTCTGGGCCCCCCCCCGCTGCAAATTGCAGTCCGCAGCCACCCCGGAAAATGGCGCATTCATAGAAGCGCCATCTTCTGGCGCTGTACCCAACTCATCCATGGCCCTGGTGCGGTGGCTCACTGGGTAATAAAGGGGTTAGGGCCAGCTTGGTATTATCAGCTGGCCCTAAGCCCGAAATTCATGGGGTCACGCCAATATTAGACATGACCGCCATGAATTTCTAGTAAAGTATTTTTAAAAAAACACAACACCCAGCAGAAGCCAATGATCTCCTGCAATAAAAGAAAAATAATAAAGCAACATCATCCTTACCTTTCCATGGTTCCCACGACAGCTTCAGCTCTGCTACATCGAGATGACAGGCTGGACCGCAGCAGAACGCTGCCATCCAGCCTGTCATCCCGCAGACACTGAGAAGAGCAGGCATGCTTGCGCTCCTCAGTATGCACGTCACTGACAGCGTGGAAAAATTCTCACGCTGAAGCGCTGAGTGCAGGAGAATTTTCCCACGCTGTCAGTGACGTGCATGAGGTGAGCCGAGTTCATTGGACATGACCTCGGCTCATCTGGATGCCGTCACAGCCTGACACTGAGGAGCGCAAGCATGCCTGCGCTTCTCAGTGTCTGCGGGATGACAGGCTGGATGGCAGCTTTCTGCTGCGGTCCAGCCTGTCATCTCGATGTAGCAGAGCTGGAACCGTCCTGAGAACCATCGAAAGGTAAGGATGAGGTTGGTTTATTATTTTACTTTTATTGCAGGAGATCGTTGGCTTCAGCTGGAATTGGCGTGACGGTAAGTATGGTTTAATTTAGAACAATAAAGAATTGTGTGTTTATTTCAATTAAAGGACTTTATTCTGGCTGTTTGTGTTTTTTTTTTAACTTTCACTATGGGGTTAGTAATGGGGGTGTCTTATAGACGCCTCTCCATTACTAACCTGGGCTTGATGTCAGCTGGCATTATAAGCTGACATCAACCCCAACCCTATTACTCCACTGCCACCGCATCAGGGCAGCGTGGAAGAGCAAGGCTAAGTGCCAGAATTGGCGCATCCTATGGATGCGCCATTTCTGGGGCGGCTGACGGCTGGTGTTTCTAGCCTGGGAGGGGGCCAATATTCATGGCACCCTTCCTGAGCTATTAATATCAGCCCCCAGTTGTCTGCCTAGCCTTTGCTAGCTATTAAAATAGGGGGGACCCCACGTAATTTTTTTGGGGGGGTCCCCCATTTTAATAGCTAGTAAAGGCTAGGTATTCAGCTGGGGGCTGATATTAGTAGCCTGGGAAGCTCCATGGGTATTACCCCCTTCCCAGGCTTCAAACATCTGCCCCAGCCGTCTGCTTAACCTCTGCTAGAGCCTAAAATTATGGGGAACCCCACGCCAATTTTTTTTTTAATAAATCCTTTATTTTAACACTAAATGACAAGTACAGTAACCAACACTATCACTGTACTTCTTATATATGTGACTGACATGTTTCTATCTATCTAATCTATGTGTGATGCTCTATCTTTCTGTTCTAAATTGTCGGGTACAGATGCTGAATTGCCGGCCGGCTTCTTTAAAGAGATGGTGCATGAAAACACTATTATTTTTTTAAATAAATCCTTTACACTAAATGACCAGTACAGTAACCAACACTGTCACTGTACTTATTATATATGTGACTGACATGTTTCTATCTATCTAATCTATGTGTGATGCTCTATCTTTCTGTTCTAAATTGTCGGGTACCGCTGCTGAATTGCCGGCCGGCTTTTTTAAAGAGACGGTGCATGAAAACACTAATATTTTTTTAAATAAATCCTTTACACTAAATGACAAGTACAGTAACCAACACTGTCACTGTGCTTCTTATATGCGTGACTGACATGTTTCTATCTATCTAATCTATGTGTGATGCTCTATTCCTTCTTGTCTAAATTGTCGGGTATCGGTGTATGCCGCTGCTGAATTGCCGGCCGGCTTTTTTAAAGAGAGTGTCTTCTGAGCAGTTAGTCAGCTTTTGGACACCTTTGAAGGTGTTTTCTATGTGTTTTTGTTTGCCTGCCATTGGTTTTAACGGTGTTCGACGAACAGTTCGACGAACAGTTCCTCGAACATCTCGGTGTTCGACGAACCGAACCCGAACACTACGGGGGTGGCTCAACACTAGCAATAAGCACCACTAACCAAACAACACCATGAAGACCAAGGATATCTCCAAACAAGTTGTTGAGAAGTACAAGTCAGCGATGGGTTATAAAACAAAAAAAACCAAAACATCCCAATCTCTGATGATCCCCCGGATCACTGTCCAATCCATTATTATCAAATGGAAAGAACGTGGTACCACAACAAACCTGCCAAAAGAGGGCCGCCCACCAAAACTCTCAGCCGGGGTAAGGAGGGCATTAATCAGAGAGGCAACACAGACACCAAAGGTCTCAGGGTCAAACCCTGAGGGATCTGTAGAGTTCCCAGACAGTGGAGTATCTGTCCTGACCACAATAAGCCATACACTCCATAGAGGTGGCATTTATGGAAGAGTGGGCAGAAAAAAGTCTTTACTTACACAAATTGTAAGGCTCGTTTTGAGTTTGCCAAAAGATATGTGGGAGACTCCCCATATATATGGAGGAAGGTGCTGTAGTCAGATGAGACCAAAATGGAACTTTTTGGCCACCAAGGTAAACGCTATGCCTGGCACCAAACCAACACAGCTCATCACTAGTGTTGAGCGATACCTTCCGATATCAGGAAATATCGGATCGGATTGTTTCGGGCCGATACCCAAAAAGTATCGGATATCGCCGATTTCGATACCGGAAACCAATGCAAGTCAATGGGACACAAATATCGGAATGAAAATAAACCCTTTCTTTCCTTGTAGGTTAATTCTACATGAAGGAAAACAACTAACAATAATGTAGAATGTATTGGGGGAGGTGGTTGCCCAAATCGATGGGAACAGTGCTCACAGTAAAACATGAAAAGCCGGCAATTCAGCAGTGGCATACACCGGTACCCGACAATTTATAACAGAAAGAATAGAGCTTCACACATAGATTAGATAGATAGAAACATGTCAGTCACATATATATGAAGTACAGTGACAGTGTTGCTTACTGTACTTGTCATTTAGTGTAAAGGATTTATTAAAAAAAATATTTGTGTTTTCATGCACCGTCTCTTTAAAAAAGCCGGCTGGCAATTCAGCAGCGGTACCCGACAATTTAGAATAGAAAGAATAGAGAATCACACATAGATTAGATAGATAGAAACATGTCAGTCACATATATATGAAGTACAGTGACAGTGTTGATTACTGTACTTGTCATTTAGTGTAAAGGATTTATTTAAAAAAATATTAGTGTTTTCATGCACCGTCTCTTTAAAAAAGCCGGCCGGCAATTCAGCAGAGGTACCCGACAATTTATAACAGAAAGAATAGAGCATCACACATAGATTAGATAGATAGAAACATGTCAGTCACATATATAAGAAGTACAGTGATAGTGTTGATTACTGTACTTGTCATTTAGTGTTAAAATAAAGGATTTATTAAAAAAAAAAATTGGCGTGGGGTTCCCCCTAATTTTAGTCTCTAGCGGAGGTTAAGCAGACGGCTGGGGCAGATGTTTGAAGCCTGGGAAGGGGGTAATACCCACGGAGCTTCCCAGGCTACTAATATCAGCCCCCAGCTGAATACCTAGCCTTTACTAGCTATTAAAATGGGAGACCCCCCCAAAAAATTACATGGGGTCCCCCCTATTTTAATAGCTAGCAAAGGCTAGGCAGACAGCTGGGGCTGATATTAATAGCCCAGGAAGGGTGCCATGAATATTGGCCCCCTCCCAGGCTAGAAACACCAGCCGTCAGCCGCCCCAGAAATGGCGCATCCATAGGATGCGCCAATTCTGGCACTTAGCCTCGCTCTTCCCACTGCCCTGTAGCGGTGGCAGTGGGGTAATAGGGCTGGGGTTGATGTCAGCTAATAATGCCAGCTGACATCAAGCCCAGGTTAGTAATGGAGAGGCGTCTAAAAGACACCCCCATTACTAACCCCATAGTCAAAGTTAAAAAAAACACAAACACCCAGAATAAAGTCCTTTAATTGAAATAAACACACAATTCTTTATTGTTCTAAATTAAACCATACTTACCGTCACACCCATTCCAGCTGAAGCCAACGATCTCCTGCAATAAAAATAAAATAATAAAGCAACATCATCCTTACCTTCCCATGGTTCCCAGGACGGCTCCAGCTCTGCTACATCGAGATGACAGGCTGGACCGCAGCAGAACGCCGCCATCCAGCCTGTCATCCCGCAGACACTGAGAAGCGCAGGCATGCTTGCGCTCCTCAGTGTCTGGCTGTGACGGCATCCAGATGAGCCGACAATGAACTCAGCTCACCTCATGCACGTTACTGACAGCGTGGGAGAATTCTCCTGCGCATGTGGTGACCGTGAGAGACTCGGCTCATCTGGATGCCGTCACAGCCTGACACTGAGGAGCGCAAGCATGCCTGCGCTTCTCAGTGTCTGCGGGATGACAGGCTGGATGGCAGCGTTCTGCAGGTCCAGCCTGTCATCTCGATGTAGCAGAGCTGAAGCTGTCCTGGGAACCATGGAAAGGTAAGGATGAGGTTGGTTTATTATTTTTCTTTTATTGCAGGAGATCGTTGGCTTCAGCTGGAATGGGCGTGATGGTAAGTATGGTTTAATTTAGAACAATAAAGAATTGTGTGTTTATTTCAATTAAAGGACTTTATTCTGGGTGTTTGTGTTTTTTTTTAAATACTTTACTAGAAATTCATGGTGGTCATGTCCAATATTGGTCGTGACCCCATGAATTTCGGGCTTAGGGCCAGCTGATACTACCAAGCTGGCCCTAACCCCTTTATTACCCAGTGAGCCACCGCACCAGGGCCCTGGATTAGTTGGGTACAGCGCCAGAAGATGGCGCTTCTATGAACGCGCCATTTTCCGGGGTGGCTGCGGACTGCAATTTTCAGCGGGGGGGGGGGGGGGCAGAAAGCTTGGGTCTCCCTGCGCTGCAGATTCCAGCCCCCAGCTGCCTAGTTGTACCTGGCTGGACACAAAAATAGGGCGAAGCCCCACGTATTTTTTTTTTTTAATTATTTCATGAAATTCATGAAATAATTAAGAAAAAAAGGGCTTCCCTATATTGTTGTGTCCGGCCAGGTACAAATAGGCAGCTGGTGGTTGGGGGCAGCCCGTTCCTGCCTGCTGTACCTGGCTGGACACAAATATAGTGCGAAGCTCCACGTCAATTTTTTTTTAATTATTTCGTGAATTTCCTGAAATAATTAAAAAAAAATTGACGTGGGGCTTCGCCCTATATTTGTGTCCAGCCAGGTACAGCAGGCAGGAACGGGCTGCGCCCAACCACCAGCTGCCTATTTGTACCTGGTTGGACACAACAATATAGGGAAGCCCTTTTTTTCTTTATTATTTCATGAAATAATTAAAAAAAAAAAATACGTGGGGCTTCTCCCTATTTTTGTGTCTAGCCAGGTACAACTAGGCAGCTGGGGGATGGAATCTGCAGCGCAGGGAGGCCCAAGCTTTCTGCCCCCCCCCCCCGCTGCAAATTGCAGTCCGCAGCCACCCCGAAAAATGGCGTGTTCATAGAAGCTGGATGCTGTACCTGGCTGGCATACAAAAATATGGCAAAGCCCACGTCAAAATTTTTGGGAAAAATTAATTAAAAAATAAATAATAATTTAGGGACTGCATCTTTATTAACTCCTCAAATGTGATTTAGTATTAAAATAAAGGATTTATTTAAAAAAAAATTGGCGTGGGATCCCCATAATTTTAGTCTCTAGCGGAGGTTAAGCCGACGGCTGGGGCAGATGTTTGAAGCCTGGGAAGGGGGTAATACCCACGGAGCTTCCCAGACTACTAATATCAGCCCCCAGCTGAATACCTAGCCTTTACTAGCTATTAAAATGGGGGACCCCCCCAAAAAAATGACGTGGGGTCCCCCCTATTTTAATAGCTAGCAAAGGCTAGGCAGACAGCTGGGGGCTGATATTAATAGCCCAGGAAGGGTGCCATGAATATTGGCCCCCTCCCAGGCTAGAAACACCAGCCGTCAGCCGCCCCAGAAATGGCGCATCCATAGGATGCGCCAATTCTGGCACTTAGCCTCGCTCTTCAACGCTGCCCTGGTGCGGTGGCAGGGGTAATAGGGTTGAGGTTCATGTCAGCGCCAGCTGCCATGAAGGCCAGGTTAGTAATGATGGGCGTCTATAAGACACCCCCATTACTAATCTACAAAGTGTTAAAAAGAAAAAAAAACACTACACCCAGAAAAAAATAATTTATTTGAAATAAAACAAACCATTTTATTTAATTCTTAGTTTACAAAAAAAAATAGTTACCTGTCCACGTTCCTGCGCTGATCTCCCATGCACAGCTGTCACATCTGGAGATGGTGACAGCTGTCATTGCTGCTGTTAGCTCACACTGCCGGGAACACGTCCGCTCCCGGCAGCGGGAGCCACTGACTGAGGTCACCGGAGTGCATTCAGGCAGCGCAGCTCCGGAGACCTCCTTTACGGCACTGCTGTACCGTGGGAATTTCTCACGATACAGCAGGGCCGTAAAGGAGCTAACCGGAGCAGCGCTGCCTGAACTCCGGCGAACCCGCTTATGCAATGACGGGGCTGCTTTACGGCCCCATCATTCTAGCGGCGGCGGCGGTTCAGAGCGGTCACATTCTATGTGGCTGCTCTAAACTGGAGATCATCGTGGGACACTCGTGGACTACTACGGAGGGGTAAGGATAAGGTTGTGGTTTATTATTTTATATTTTATTACAGGAGATCGGTGGCTTCGGGGAATTAGGTGTCTAGGTGAGTATAGTTGTAGTTTTTTATTTTTTACTTTATTTTAGGTGGCGATCGGCGGGGACAGGCAATGTATAAACTAATTTATTGTAGGTAACCACTGGCCACCAATGACATGTATTTAAAATTTATTGGGGACACAGTAGGGCAATTTAAATAGCAGGATCAGGCTGATGGGAACTACTGCTCCCATCGAGCTGATCCTGCTGGCACAAGTGGACGGGAGACAGACATAGGCCGATGGGAGTAGTAGTGTCACATCGGCCTATGTCTGCCTGCACGCACACACTCCCCAGACATCGCACAGACACGCACACACCGCACAGACACCGCGCACACCCGCACACACTCGCAGACATCGCAGACACCGCGCACACACCCGCACACACCCGTAGACATCGCACAGAAACCGCACACACTCGCAGACATCGCACAGACATCGCACACACTCGCAGACATCGCACAGACACCGCGCACACCCGCAGACATCGCACAGACACCCACACACACCAATCATGACCGGTCTGATGGTCTGGGAGGTGTGGCTGACCTGTGCGACCGTGGGAAAGTTCATGTGAGTTCATGCAGTCAAGCATGAACTCACATGAACCCTCTGAGGGCACCGCGGCGACTTCAAATGAACAGCTGATCGGCATCACCTGATACCTCAGCTGTTCATTTGAAATAACCGGCGGGAGAGCGCAGCACAGAACGGGAAAGCCGGCGGTGAAGTCTTTTCACTGCCGGCTTCCCCGCCCGGGTCCTTCGCTCCCCGCCCGGTCCTAACTTACGATCAGGATGGGGGGAGCGGAGGATCGGAGTGGGAGGCTGCGGGGAAGCAGTATGGGGCTGTGTGATTGTTTAAAAGCCGGCGGCTTTTTACCGCCCGCCGGCTTTTAAACAATCAGGAGAATTCTCTCACGCTGGGATGGCATTCTGATGACAGGCTGGATCGCAGCTGAATGCTGCCATCCAGCTTGTCATCCTTCAGAGACACTGCAGAGCGCAGGCATTATGGGAACTTCCGATTCCGGTATTCGATATTGTAAAAGTATCGGAATTAAGTATCGGAATTCTGATACCGCGAATATCGGCCGATACCCGATATTTCAGTATCGGAATGCTCAGTCATCACCCCAAGAACACCATCCCCATAGTGAAACATGGTGGCAGCATCATTCTGTGGGGATGTTTTTCGGCATTAAAGACAGGAAAAATGGTCCAAGTCCAGTGGAAGATGGATGGTACAAAATACAGGAATCTTCTTGAGCAAAAACCTGTTTCAGTCTGTCAGTGATTTAAGACTGGGACGAAGGTTCACCTTCCAACAAGACAATGACCCAAAGCATACTGCTAAAGCAACACTCGAGTGGTTTAAATGGAAACGTGAAAATGTTCTGGAGCGGCCTAGTCAAAGCCCAGACTTTAATGCAATTGAGAATCTGTGGTCAGACTTGAAGATTGCTGTTCACCAGAGGAAACCATCTAACTTGAAGGAGCTGGAGCAGTTTTGCCTTGAGGAATGGGCAAAAACCCCAGTGGCAAGATGTGGAAAGGTCATAGAGACTTATCCAAAGCGACTTGCAGCTGTAATTGCCGCAAAAGGAGGCTCTACAAAGTGCTAACTTTAGTGGGGGTGAATAGTTTTGCACACTAAAGTTTTCATTTATTTTGTCCTATTTGTTGTTTGCTTCACAATAAAAAGAAAACCAAATATTCACAGCGGTGAGCATCTTCTTTACATGAACTGATGCAAACCCTCAAAAAAACAGTGAAATTCCAGGTTGTGAGGTAGCAAAACACGAAAAATGCCTATGGCGTGAATACTTTTGTGAGCCACTGTAGATGGGTAAATAACTCATTTTTCACTTTGTCCCCCTTTAGAGCTGCCTCCTTTTTGCTCTTTTGTACCAACATTGTTGAATATGCGTGGCACTTGCCATAGAAACTGGAATGTTGGTGCAGCATATTTAGTGGATATTTCTTGAGTTACCCTGCAAAAACATGATTTATAATATGTTCATAGCTTATGAGATTGAATACTGACCAGTGAGCAGGAGTGCTGGTACTATATTGGCAGATTTCAATATTGGCTGCTTATGAATGAGACTGCATAGTATAAGAAAGCATTCGATGATTTTCATTGCACCCTTTCATTTTAATGTTCAGAGCTGCAAACAGAACTTGACCATTCACAGATGCAGAAGCTTAAACTTGATCACATTTTATGAACTGTACTATTGACATCATAAAACATTAACTCCTTAACGACCGCCGATACGCATTAAACTGGTTGCCGTTAATGGGCCTTTTTCCCTCATGGCCGTTTTAAATTGGCGATAGGAAATTACGGTATAGCGCCCCCCAGAGTCCAAAAATCTCTGGGGTCTCAGGACCCTGGAGAACATGATCAGGGTCGGATTTTCCAGTCCCCAATTACGTGATCGCTGTGAATAACGGCAATCACAAAAAACAACCTGCCTGCTGTGAAAATAATTTCTCTCTCTTCTGACATGGTATACATGTCAGAAGAGAGAGAAATGATGTCTGTGAGCCTACCACCCACCCTCCAATACCTCCGTCATCCCCCGGACCTCTTGCTCCATCCTCCCACCATCTGTGTCATCTCCCCCCCACCCCAAAAAAAAATGGCGGGAGCATGCACAGTGCGGCCGCTGAGATCTACCGGCCGGCAACAGCAGAGGTATTTTTCCTATTGGTTAATTTTGATCACTGTGATAGACGCTATCATATTGATAAAAAGACAATAATTAGTAGTCCTCCTGCCCTCACGTGTCATCCCTTTAGTCGGATTAATTTTATTTTATAATTTTTATTTCTTTCATTCTTTACAGTTAGGCTTTGGCTTGAGGGGGTTTTCCACAAACAAAAGTTGATTTTTATCAACAGATCTTGGAATAATAATTTCCACAATTGGATGTATTTAAATAAAATGTTCCTGTGCTGAGATAATCTTATACATGTGCCCCTGCTGTGTACTGTGTAATGGCTGTGTCTGACCGTACAGGAACATGATCTGATCATACCACATCTCCTGGGCAGGGGAGGAAGGAAAAGTGGATACAGACAGGACAGCAGGGGGTCACAGCTGATTCATTCTGTGACATTTCTTTGCCTGTTTTTAAGCTAAAAGTCTGCTATCACTTAGAAACAAACTGAAAGCTTTTTGTGGTTGCATAAATGTAAACACCCTTTTATAAATGGGGATGTGGTTGTGTTAAGAATTAGCCAATCACATTTAGGCTATGTGCCCACGATGCAGAAATGAAGCAGAAAATTTCGGCAGCATTTCTGCATCTCCCTGGCAGAAAAAACGCATGCGGATTGTACATGCGTTTTTCCTGCATAATACATGCGGATTCACATGCGTTTCCGCATGCGGATTGACAAGCGCTTTCAAAGCGATTTTAGCATCACTTGGAAAGTGATTGACAACTAGGTCACACTATATAAATCCATGCAAATAGCATGGATTTATATAGTGTGACCTTTAGAATGGTTAAAAATAAAAAAAATAAACCTTGATACTTACCTTCCGATGGCCCGGAGTGTGTTGCTGCGCTCCTTCCTGGCTGCCAGCTGATCGCTGCACTGAAAGACCTGCCGTCACATGACTAACATCAGCGCAGGTCCTTCAGTCTGCTGGCAAGCACAGGGAAGGAGACCGGGGGCCGTCGGAAGGTGAATATAATCTTTATAATTTTTTTTTTTTTTTTTTCTTTTACAGTTTCTATGGTACCCAGGTCTGGATCAGACTCTCCTCTCCTCCAGACTTGGGTACCATCCGCACATTAGAACGCGCCAATTACGCAAGTACAGATGCAGTCTTGAGGAATTGGTGCGTTCTAATGCAAGTCAATGGCGGGGAAAACGCAGCGCTTCCACAAAATTAATGGACATGCTGCGGATTTTTGAGCGCAGAATAAACGCTGCGGAAAAATCCGCAGCATGGGCATTGAAAGTGCGGAATTGCATAGGGGACCATGGGGGAAGGTTTACCAAGCGTTTCCCAAGTGTTTACGCTGCGGAAAATTCTGCAGCAAAAACGCTTGAAAAACGCATCGTGGGCACACAGCCTTAAAGGAAACCTGTCACCATAAAAAACTATATTAACCTGCAGGTATGTTGTTAATCTGCAGGTTAATAGTGTTATTAACCTGCCCGGTGCCCACACTTACCTGAACGCTGTCAGCAGAAAATTAACCTCATTCTCTCTGGCAGCGCTCTGGTTTCAGTCACGGGGGCTGCTCCTGCTCTCGCTCAGTCACCACTCTGAGACCACAAAGTGTTGACTGTAACTATGCCCCCAGCTCTCACTGACAATGGCTCTGTATTGGGGCCAGCTGTCAGTCAGAGCCATGGGAGCAGTTACAGCCACTGCTCTCTATACTCAGAGAGGTGGCTGAACCTGCACCGATGTTGCTCCATGACTGAAACTGAATGCTGCTAAGGAGAATAAAGTTAACTTTCTCCCCGCAACATTTGGGTAACTGCAGGCACCGGGCAGATTAGTAACGCTATTACCCTACAGATTAACCGTATATCTGCAGGCTAATAGCATTTTTTGTGGTGACAGGCTCCTTTTAAACTCATGTTAAATAGTTGTCAGTACACAGCTGCCATCATTTAAAGAGATTCTGATTTACCCCATATAAAGTTAAGCTGTTCTAGTAGGATTTTCCTGACCTTAGTTGCACTTTACAACAAAAACCATGGTCCGTAAACAGCTTACAACACAGCAAAGGGATCTCATTGTTCAAAGTGATATATCACTCAGGGTACAGAAACATTTTCAAGACATTAGATATACCATGGAACACTGTGAAGACAGTCATCAAGAAATAGCTAAATGTTTGCACAACAGTGACATTACCTAGAATTGGACATCCCTCAAAAATTGGATCAAATGACAATGACGCGCCCCCTGGGCCAGTGTTGTTTGGGGGATACCCGGAGCCGGATCAGATGGGGGTTGTAGTCTCCGAGTGGCGGTGACCCGGTCCGTGCCCAGGGTGTCAAGCTCAGTGTGTGGCAGTCCTACAGATGTTGCTGGATGTTCTTTAGTGTCGACTACGCCACCCGTTGATTTGCGGTCAGTACGGCCGCCGCTGCAGCAGGGTCCGCTGAGGCTGGTGGTGTGTGTGCAGCTCAGGTAGTATAACCCCCAACGGGAGGGGTATAGCCTCAGGGGGTCAGTTGCAGAGGATGGTGGTTGTGGTGGTGCAGTGAGAGTGGTAATAAGACTCCGAGTCGGGCTGTGCAGTTCAGGGTTTTACTTACTGCTTTTGTGTTGGTCACTCCGGCCTTGAGTGACCGCCCGAGCCGTGCTGCGTCCACCAGGTCCTGGACTCGGCCAACCCCCAGGTGATTCTGGAGCGTGGTCCTGAGCTCCCTTTCTGACTTGTCCTTCTCTCTGGCCTTCCCCACCAGGGATCCACCTAAGTCTGGCTCCCTCGGGCCTCTTGTTGGTAAAACCCTTGTCTCTGGGTTCCCTGACCCTATTCACGGTTTGCCTTCCGGGTGGATTTAGTGGGTGGTCGTGGCAGATCCTGCCCACGACCTCCGGTCTCTGGCTAAGGATTAGGGCCCTCCACCAGCTTGGGATCCGGTACCCTTGTGCCAACTCTTCACCCTCTGGTCTAATTTTGGGTTCTTGGAGTTCCCTCTTCTCCCCCTCTGGGTCCTTCCTTCTCCTCTCTCTCTCTCTTGGCCTTGGAGCTGGCTGAGCTGCTCTGCTTCTCTGACTCAACTCTGACAGACTGACCCTGATCTAAGGTGGTTTCCACCTTATATACTCCCACTATGTGTGAGCTCAGGTGACCAGCACCCAATGAGCTCCTAGCATTACCCAGACTGCTCCCCCTATCTGCCCCTACACTACTGGGATGTTCCACCCCCCTCCCACTCCAGCCAGGGACAGACACTGTCGTACCTGCACATTTCTCTAGTGGGAGTACCATTGGTCTGTCCCCCGGAAATGGGATGTGTGTAGTGCATGCAGCCTACTGAGCTCAGTTCCACACTCCATCCTTACCCGGGAGTGGAATACCACACCTCTGGCTTGAGGTGTAATACCCCTGTAGCAGCCGAATCCTCAGGGTGCTACATTCCCCCCTGGTAAATCACAGCACGTCCTCGGGCTGTAAGATACAAAAACATCCAAAACATACAATTTTTTTTTTCATAAACATAAACATATAAAACATCACATAAAACTTTTCATAAAAACTCTTCATAAATAACGTCCTTGTAAACACTCTTGCTCCTCCGGCCACGGTGCAACTTGTGACCGGGAAAAGCGCGACAGTCTCTTTAAGAAAAACAACAGTTTACTATAAAACCGGTAGGGGGCGCCTTAGGAAGCGCAACTATATACAAGGGGAATATGGCCGCTCTCAGTCCTCGGCCAGGTAATGGGAATAGGGACACACGGGTTAACAGTTCACTCTTGTCCCAACGGGGACTTATTTAAAGCAGCAACAGTTCACTGTACCCCGATGGGTAACTATTTACAGTCTCTTTACCGTACTTTAACGACGGCGTCCTCCTGCTCCTTCTTTATCTTCAGACCCGTCCGGGTCCTCTTGCTCCTCCTCACACCGCAGCTCCTCCTCCGTCAGGCGATGCACATGGAGGGCGTAGGGTCCTTTGGCACACTTGTGCCGGGTGAAGGTGACCTCGTCCCCTACATACAGGTCACGACCTCTGTGTCCCTCCGGCAGATGGCTTTCTACGTCTCTGCGGGTCACAAAGACGTCGCCGGGGGTATGATGGTCTCTAATGAAGCCCCACCCATGCTGCATGTTGAATTTTATCACAGTCCCGGTGGAAGGGGGACCATGAGCTGCACGGGGATTCCTCCCGGTCCGGCTCTTCTGCCCTGCGCTCTGTTCCTGCAGCCGCTGCTCACGGATCCGCCTCTCTTTCCGTTCTCGCTCGAAGTCTGCCAACTGCTGGCGGCAGCACTCCACTCGCTCTGCTGCAGCTGCCCGCGTTTCTTGAGTGAACCCCATGAGATCTCCTCCGGTGGGGTCCCACTCGAATTGTGCTTCTTCTAGCGGGAGCGGGGTTCTCCTGACGGGCTTCGGAGCCGGAATCAGGGGCTCGCACAGGGGCCTTGCTCTTTGGAGTTCCAGTTGGTAGTACTCCTGGGGCCATACAAAGGGCTGCCATCCGGGCACGTGTGCTGGGCAAATAGATTTTCACCCAGGTGCGGCACTCTAGATGTTGAGGGCGCGTTGATGGTAGCGGCGCCCGGGTTGACCAGGCCTTGCGACCAGGCTTGGGGCACCCTAAAGGCAAAGGGCACCGTAAGAACGGCGGCGCCCTGGGTTACTCGGCCCTGCGACCAGGCCGGTGGCTCCGCGGAGGTAGGGGGCGCTGTTGGAATTGCGGCGCCCGGGGGTACTAGGCCTTGCGACCAGGCTGATGGTATTTCCTGCTTGGCCACGCTCGAGGTCGAGGCGTGTGACGTCACAGGGGTCGCGGCCGCGGTTTCCGGTTGAGGCCTAGTCGGCGGCGGTGACGATGCAGCGACGGGCACGGCAGGGGGAACTTTGGGCTCTGCGACGGGGAGCTGGGGCAGGCTCGCGGTTTCCCGGCTCGGGGTAGAGACGTCCCCTTTACCTGCCTCCGTCCGTTCAGCTCCCTTCTCGGCGCCGTCTCCGGCCTTCAGTCCTCCTGCACCATCCTCAGAGGCGGTCTGTCTCCTCGTCTCGGGTGGCGTGCTCCGCTGTCGGGTTTCGGTCTGCTGGGCCATCTCTCGGCTCCACTCCGCCAACGTCTCTCGCTGTACCCGGGCCATCCTCCGTGCGAGGCTCTCCAGCGCAGTCTGTGCACACTCCCGGTCTCGGGGGAGCTGTGCCAGGACCTCCACTAAGCCTAGTGGGGTCGTTGCTTGCAGCAGGCTCCTGACCACTGGGTCGGTGCTGCCTGTCTCTCCCTCCATCTCCGGGTAGGCTTTCTCTGGACTCCTCTCCAGACTTCTTGTCTCCGGGTGCGCTCTCTCCAGACTGCTCCAGGCGACACCCATCTTTGCTCTCCTGTTCTGTCTCCACCCACATTGAAGGTGGTCCCGGGGCAACTTTTTGATTGTCAGTTCCAGGGGCAGTTCTCTCACGCTGATGGACACTTCCAGCATCACAGTCTCTGTTGGTGGGCGCGGTTTCCGCTTTTGGTGTCATTCTTCGACCTGGCCCACGATGGGAGGTGGCCTCTTGCCACCCTCTGGCACGCCCATAATGGCGTCCGCTCTTCCAAGGCGGGAAATCTTTGGAAATGGCGGGAATCGTCTCCCAGTGGCGGGAAACTCCATGGATGGCGGGAAAAAGCTGTAAATGGCGGACAACCGGCGGGAAACGACCTGTGATGGGGTCCGTTGGCGGGGACCCTCCGGAACCGGCGGGAGACTTCTTTTTAAGGTAACGGTGAACTTTTCTTCAGGCACGCAGTACCCGGTTGTTGCGGGCACGTTATCCTGCCGACTACGCCAAAGTTGACGCGCCCCCTGGGCCAGTGTTGTTTGGGGGATACCCGGAGCCGGATCAGATGGGGGTTGTAGTCTCCGAGTGGCGGTGACCCGGTCCGTGCCCAGGGTGTCAAGCTCAGTGTGTGGCAGTCCTACAGATGTTGCTGGATGTTCTTTAGTGTCGACTACGCCACCCGTTGATTTGCGGTCAGTACGGCCGCCGCTGCAGCAGGGTCCGCTGAGGCTGGTGGTGTGTGTGCAGCTCAGGTAGTATAACCCCCAACGGGAGGGGTATAGCCTCAGGGGGTCAGTTGCAGAGGATGGTGGTTGTGGTGGTGCAGTGAGAGTGGTAATAAGACTCCGAGTCGGGCTGTGCAGTTCAGGGTTTTACTTACTGCTTTTGTGTTGGTCACTCCGGCCTTGAGTGACCGCCCGAGCCGTGCTGCGTCCACCAGGTCCTGGACTCGGCCAACCCCCAGGTGATTCTGGAGCGTGGTCCTGAGCTCCCTTTCTGACTTGTCCTTCTCTCTGGCCTTCCCCACCAGGGATCCACCTAAGTCTGGCTCCCTCGGGCCTCTTGTTGGTAAAACCCTTGTCTCTGGGTTCCCTGACCCTATTCACGGTTTGCCTTCCGGGTGGATTTAGTGGGTGGTCGTGGCAGATCCTGCCCACGACCTCCGGTCTCTGGCTAAGGATTAGGGCCCTCCACCAGCTTGGGATCCGGTACCCTTGTGCCAACTCTTCACCCTCTGGTCTAATTTTGGGTTCTTGGAGTTCCCTCTTCTCCCCCTCTGGGTCCTTCCTTCTCCTCTCTCTCTCTCTTGGCCTTGGAGCTGGCTGAGCTGCTCTGCTTCTCTGACTCAACTCTGACAGACTGACCCTGATCTAAGATGGTTCCCACCTTATATACTCCCACTATGTGTGAGCTCAGGTGACCAGCACCCAATGAGCTCCTAGCATTACCCAGACTGCTCCCCCTATCTGCCCCTACACTACTGGGATGTTCCACCCCCCTCCCACTCCAGCCAGGGACAGACACTGTCGTACCTGCACATTTCTCTAGTGGGAGTACCATTGGTCTGTCCCCCGGAAATGGGATGTGTGTAGTGCATGCAGCCTACTGAGCTCAGTTCCACACTCCATCCTTACCCGGGAGTGGAATACCACACCTCTGGCTTGAGGTGTAATACCCCTGTAGCAGCCGAATCCTCAGGGTGCTACAACAAGAAAATTGGTCCACGACACTGCTAAGAGGCGTACAGCAACATTAAAGAAGCTGCAGGAATTCCTGGTAAGTACTAGTTGTATATTGAATGTGAAAACAAAATCTTGTAATCTTCATATGTTTGACCTGTAGGGTGGCAAGATGGAAGCCGTTTTTACCAAGAAAAACCCCTTCAACATATAGAAGGCATTTGGATGCTGTGCTAAACGCCTTAGTCGTTTAATCAAGACTGGCGTTTTACATACAAGTCGTGATGAATGGTGCACTGGAATAGAATGCAAAAAATGTCTTAAGATGGATTAGCCTCTTAGTAAATTTGGCATATCCTTCAGATGGCGTACACCACTGTAAGAACTGTATCGCAGTCAGTGAAGTTAGTATATTTCTGTTGACTTTAACAACACTTTTGTTGTGTACATTTTGATGAATCTGGTATGCTGTAGGCCGTCACCCATTTTCGCTGAAGCATGTCCACTTTTCAAAAAGTGGGTGGAGCTGGAAAAAAAACTAATGCTGCACAACTAGGTTGTACAAAAAAATTCAGCGATTTTAAGCAGTTTTACGCCCAAAAACTTGCATAAACTGCTTTATGAATCATTCTTTTCATGTCTGTTCAGACTCTACTAAGAAGGCTTATGCTTGTATGAAATGCATTTTTTCTATCTTGTGGAACCTTAAAAGATAACCTAATCTTTAAGTGTTTTGTTAATGTTTTCCTAAAGGTGGCCACCATCTAGTTTTTTCTTCGGATCCTCATGTAAAGAGGTTATTGAAAGACAAACCAGAATGAGATCTTCCATCCTGGAGTCATTATTGTCATTGTACTTACTTGGTCTTGCAGGCTATGCAAGTTTTATATTTTGTTGTATGACAAAAAAGCAATGTCTCTCCCAGGCAAATATTTCAAAGCAGACTGGTATTTCAACATGTGCTGTTCAAGCTCTTTTAAAGAAGCCTCAAGAAATGGGCAGCACTGAGGATGGGGGATTCAGTAGATGGTAACTGTGCAGCAGGTGAGAGACCCATCATGCTTACTCGCCCTTGAAATGGGAAGATGTCCAGCAGTGCCATCAGCTCAGAAGTGGCAGAAACCAGTGGGACCAATCTGCTGTTTTGACAAGTCTGGCTAGAAGTGGTCTTCATGGAAGAATTGAGGCTAAAAAGTCATGCCATAGGCATAGAGGCAAGGCAGCAACAACATAGGAAATGGGATTCAGAAAAATGGCAGCACGTGCTCTGTGCTGATGAGTCAAAATTAGCGTTGAGCGAACATGCTCGACACTGCTCGGTACTCGCCCGAGCATCACGCTACTCGGGATGTTCGGCGAGCACCGAGCATTTCCGGGTTACTCGGGCGGGAGCTCGGGTCTCCGCCCTGCATGTTTGGTGCTCTTTACAGAGCCAATGAACATGCAGGGATTGCCAGCCAGTCACTGTAATGCCGCAGCCATGTTGTTTGTGGGCATTACAGTGATTGGCTGGCCGCACAGCGTCACCTCGAGTATTTAAAACCGGGCGCCGCCATCTTGGACACAGTCGCTCCGGATCAGACAAAGTAGGGACAGCGCTGCTGATTTAGGGAGAGATATAAACTGCGAAATAGTTAGTGTAGGGTCTGTAAAGGCTGCCAGATCAAACAAACAGTCCTTCTCAGGACTAATATCCATCCCAGATATCAGGCAGGCAGGCTGTATAGGAGACGCAGTGGTTATACCAGCAAACGCTGCATTACAGTCCTGTGTGCTGCTCCTGTTGCTGAAATTGCTGGACTTAGCTCCAGGTCTCAGGGGACAGGAAAAATCCTTTTTTTTTTCATCTAAATCCTCTTTTTTTTATCCTCCTTCACACTGTACAAATACCCGTCTTATTAACCTTTTGGTGCCCCCCCCCCCCCAAAAAAAAGCGTGTCTCTGATTTTTCAGACACAAATATATCTGTTGAAAATAGTCAGGTGTAGGCTAGAGAAACAGAAGTGTTGTTTTGCACTTCCACGGTTCAAACCTCTGTATTATCCACTTTTGGGCCATTTGTATCTAAAAAAAAAAAAACAGTTTGAGTGTGTCGCTCACTGTTCAGCCGCAAATATATCTATTTAAAAAAGTCTGGTATACCCCAGTAAACAATAACTGTGGTTTTGCCATCCCACGGTAAAAAATCTCTATTATTCAGATTTTGGTATATTTTCCATAAAGAAAAACAGTAGTGTCTCCTGACTGTTGTGACACAAAAATATATCTGTTGAAAATAGTCTGGTGTAGGCCCGACAAATCCCAGTGTGGTTTTGCAGTTCCACGGGTCAAATCTCTGTACTATCCAGTTTTGGGCCTTTGGTATCTAAAAAAACACAGTTTGAGTGTGTCGCTCACTGTTCAGCCGCAAATCTATATATTTAAAAAAGTCTGGTATACCCCAGTAAACAATAACTGTGGTTTTGCCATCCCACGGTAAAAAATCTCTATTATTCAGGTTTTGGTATATTTTCCGTAAAGAAAAACAGTAGTGTCTCCTGACTGTTGTGACACAAAAATATATCTGTTGAAAATAGTCTGGTGTAGGCCCGACAAATCCCAGTGTGGTTTTGCAGTTCCATGGGTCAAATCTCTGTACTATCCAGTTTTGGGCCTTTGGTATCTAAAAAACACAGTTTGAGTGTGTCGCTCACTGTTCAGCCGCAAATCTATATATTTAAAAAAGTATGATATACCCCAGTAAACAATAACTGTGGTTTTGCCATCCCACTGTAAAAAATCTCTATTATTCAGGTTTTGGTATATTTTCCGTAAAGAAAAACAGTAGTGTCTCCTGACTGTTGTGACACAAAAATATATCTGTTGAAAATAGTCTGGTGTAGGCTCGACAAATCCCAGTGTGGTTTTGCAGTTCCACGGGTCAAATCTCTGTACTATCCAGTTTTGGGCCTTTGGTATCTAAAAAAAAACCAGTTTCAGTGTGTCACTCACTGTTCAGCCGCAAATCTATATATTTAAAAAAGTCTGGTATAACCCAGTAAACAATAACTGTGGTTTTGCCATCCCACGGTAAAAAATCTCTATTATTCAGGTTTTGGTATATTTTCCGTAAAGAAAAACAGTAGTGTCTCCTGACTGTTGTGACACAAAAATATATCTGTTGAAAATAGTCTGGTGTAGGCTCGACAAATCCCAGTGTGGTTTTGCAGTTCCACGGGTCAAATCTCTGTACTATCCAGTTTTGGGCCTTTGGTATCTAAAAAAACACAGTTTGAGTGTGTCGCTCACTGTTCAGCCGCAAATCTATATATTTAAAAAAGTCTGGTATACCCCAGTAAACAATAACTGTGGTTTTGCCATCCCACGGTAAAAAATCTCTATTATTCAGGTTTTGGTATATTTTCCGTAAAGAAAAACAGTAGTGTCTCCTGACTGTTGTGACGCAAAAATATATTTGTTGAAAATAGTCTGGTGTAGGCCCGACAAATCCCAGTGTGGTTTTGCAGTTCCATGGGTCAAATCTCTGTACTATCCAGTTTTGGGCCTTTGGTATCTAAAAAAACACAGTTTGAGTGTGTCGCTCACTGTTCAGCCGCAAATCTATATATTTAAAAAAGTCTGGTATACCCCAGTGAACAATAACTGTGGTTTTGCCATCCCACGGTAAAAAATCTCTATTATTCAGGTTTTGTTATTTTTTACGTAAAGAAAAACAGTAATAGTTTCTCCCTGATTGTTCAGATTGTTTAAAAGAGTCGGGTGTAGGCCAGAGAAATAGAACTGTGGTTTTCCTCTTCCACGGTTCTAATCTACTTTTTATTACCCTTTTTCCATTGATAGTGCAAGTGTAAGCTATTTTACTTCCTTTACAATGGGCAAGGCGCGTGGCAAGGGACGTGGAAGTGGACGTTCTGGTGATGGTTCGTGCAGAGGACGGGGCCGTGGCCAAGGTGAAAATGTGCCACAACCAACAGCCACATCTTCTCGCTCCCACTTCTTGACCGAATTACTAGGGAAGCACAGAACAACACCAGTATTGAGAACTGATCAGTGTGAACAGGTTATTAATTGGATAGCAGATAATACTTCCAGTTACCTGGGCACCACCACCTCCGGTCTGTCTTCCACACGGTCAACTGTTAGTAGCCGTGAGTCTCGACCGCATACTCCTCCTCACCCTGATGCTCCTTCCTCCCACCATGCCGAGTGTCATCAGACAGCAATTGATCCCACACTTGGACACTCTGAAGAGCTGTTCACTGGTCCATTTCCATATTTGTGCCCCTCGCCTGATACGCTTGAAGTGGTGGAAGAGGAGATCCCATGTAGCGATGCCCAAATATTTGAACAGCCACGGCCACAGAAAGTCGACGCTGGCAATTTGTCACAAGAGGTGGACGATGACGAGACACAATTGCCAGGAAGTGAGGAGGAGCATCGTGGTGCGCAAGTGGAAGAGGAGGAGGTGGTGGATGATCTAGTAACTGACCCAACGTGGCAGGAGGACATGCAGAGTGAGGCCAGCAGCACACAGGGGGAGAGAGGCAGAGTACCCCAACAGGCAGGAAGAAGCAGTGTGGTGGCCGCAGACAGAAGGCGGGCAACCGTTCCCCGTAATACCAATACAAGGGACGTTGCCAGTACAAGCGGTAGGTCTTCCAGAGTCTGGAATTTTTTAAAGACTGCTGATAACCGCAAAAAGGCCATATGTTCCACCTGCCATGCCAGCATCAGCAGGGGTGGCAAAACTACAAGCTTGACCACCACCAGCATGATCAGGCACATGGCAGCAAAGCACCCGACTTTGTGGGGCGAAACCCAGGGTCCACGACCAGTGTCAGCGGGTGTCACCACTGCTTCTTCCACTGTTGTGGAAGAAGCCCCTGTTGTGTGTGGAAAGGCAATCCCCTGTCCATACTGCATGTAAAGATGCCCCCTCCTCTCAGTCTTCACTTGTTATGGCAGTTTCTGAAGAAACAGCATCAACATCCACGTCCACGTCCCACCGCAGCATTCAATTGTCCATATCCCAGACCTTTGAACGAAAGCGGAAATTCGCAGCTAACGCCCCACAGGCCACAGTCCTAAATTCGCACATTTCACGACTGCTTGTGTTGGAAATACTGCCTTTTAGGCTGGTGGAGACGGAATCCTTCCGCAATCTTATGGCGGTGGCCGTCCCTCGGTACTCGGTCCCCAGTCGACACTATTTTGCCCGGTGTGCCATCCCCGCACTACACAAGCACGTGTCCCAAAGCATCTGCCGTGCCCTCAACAACGCAGTTACTGGGAGAGTCCACCTGAAAACGGACACGTGGACAAGTGCTTGTGGCCAGGGACGGTACATCTCTCTGACGGCACACTGGGTAAACATAGTGGAAGCTGGGACCCAGTCAGACCTTGGGACGGAACACGTCCTCCCCACACTGAGGATTGCGGCCCTATGTCAGTCATAGTTGCCCCCACAGTGTATAGCTCCTGCGCATCCTCTTCCTCCTCCTCCTCATGTTCAGCCTCCATCTCCGATATCACCACATCAGTTACAAGCTGGAAGCACTGCAGTACTGCCTCCACCAAGCGGCAACAGGCTGTGCTGAAACTCATAAGCTTAGGTGATAAACCTCACACTGCTTGTGAGTTGTGGACAGCTGTGAAAGAGCAGGCAGATCTGTGGCTGAGACGGCTGAACCTACATCCCGGCATGGTCGTGTGTGACAATGGCCGTAACCTGGTGGCGGCTCTGAGGCGAGGTGAGATCACACACGTACCATGCCTGGCTCATGTGCTTAACCTCGCGGTTCAGCGGTTTCTTAAATCGTACCCCGAGTTGCCAGATCTGCTCGTGAAACTACGCCGCCTGTTAGCTCATTTTCGCAAGTCGGCTACAGCTTCCGCCGCCCCTGCTGTATTGCAGCAGCGTTTGCAGCTTCCGGCACACCGACTGGTGTGTGATGTCCCCACACGTTGGAACTCTGCCCTCCACATGTTGCAAAGGATTTGTGAGCAGAAGAGAGCAGTTGTGGAGTACCAGATGCAACAAGGCCGTCAATATTCAGGTCAGACTCCACACATAAAACCTCAGGAGTGGACCTGGATGTCTGACATATGTACCATCCTGACAAACTTTGAGGAGGCCACCAAGATGGCGAGTGGCAATGACGCCATCATTAGTGTCAGCATCCCACTTGTCTGTCTTTTGCAACTCTCTCTGCAGAGAATTAAAGAGGAGGCATTGCAGCCAGAGTATGATGAGATGGATCAAGAAGCCGTAGCGGTCGATTACACACAGCCCAGCCTCATCTCATCCCAACATGCACTAGGGGACAATGAGGGAGAGGAGGAGGAGGAGGAGGAAGAACAGGAGCTGGTATCATGCGCTGTAGACGGTAGTACCTGTACAAGTGTCATACCGTCGGTTCAGCGTGGGTGGCCTGAGGACGGGGGGAGGAGGAGGAGGAGGAGGAGAGCATGGTCAGTCTTCATCTTGGTGAGGACACGGAAATCTTGCCCGTTACCAGTCTGGCATGCATGGCTGACTTTATGTTACGCTGCCTTAACCGTGACCCTCACGTTGTCAAAATGTTGGGTGACAGTCATTACTGGTTGGTGACACTTTTAGACCCCCGATACAAGGAGAACTTTCACTCTCTTATTCCTGAGGTGGAGAGGTCTACAAAAATGGGGCAGTACCAGAAGGCCCTTGCTGCAGAACTCTTAAAAAAATTCCCATCTGAACACGCTAGCGGCAGAGGTCACAGTTCGTTGCCCAACCAAGGCGTACAGGCGAGAGAGTTGCAACTCCAATCCAGCAGAGGCAGGGGAACACTGTCAACATTCTGGGACAGATTTCTGACACCCGCCCAGCTTACAGGCCCTGAGGCGCGGGGTACTCTCACAAGGAGTGGAAAGTTTCAAAAGATGGTGAGGGAGTACCTTGCCGACCGTACCAGCATCCTCCGTGATTCCTCTGTGCCTTTTAATTATTGGGTATCCAAGCTGGACACATGGAATGAACTCGCTCTGTACGCCTTGGAGGTCCAGGCCTGCCCTGCCGCTAGCGTGTTATCGGAGCGTGTTTTTAGTGCCGCTGGGGGAATTATAACTGATAATCGCACTCGCCTGTCAACTGACAATGCTGACAAGCTGACCGTTATCAAAATGAACAAGGGCTGGATTGGGCCAGACTTCTCATCACCACCAAATGACAGCAGAGTAACATAAAGTCAAATCCACTGTGTTATTTCGGAAGGTGTATTCACATGCACCGCTTCACACCCACACATGGGTATACGCTTCCTCATTTCGGCTGTTTTATGTTCTTCTCATTATCCTCAGCCTCCACCACCACTATACCACCAGGGTGCCAGCATTGCAAGTTCCTCCATCCTTATTTTTGTCAACTTTTGCTTGGAAGGCATAAGCAAAGACTGTGGGAGACCCACTCCCCAATAATGGCACTTATGTTTGTAATATGCTGTACTGCATGGCTCTTGTAAGGGGCATTGCAAGTTGCTCCGTCCTAATTTTTGGAAGCTTTTGCTTGGAAGGCATAAGCAAATCCTATGGGAGACCCACTCCCCAATAATGGGACTTATGTTTGTAATATGCTGTACTGCATGGCTCTTGTAAGGGGCATTGCAAGTTGCTCCGTCCTAATTTTCGGAAGCTTTTGCTTGGAAGGCATAAGCAAATACTATGGGACACCCACTCCCCAATAATGGGACTTATGTTTGTAATATGCTGTACTGCATGGCTCTTGTAAGGGGCATTGCAAGTTGCTCCGTCCTAATTTTTGGAAGCTTTTGCTTGGAAGGCATAAGCAAATCCTATGGGAGACCCACTCCCCAATAATGGGACTTATGTTTGTAATATGCTGTACTGCATGGCTCTTGTAAGGGGCATTGCAAGTTGCTCCGTCCTAATTTTTGGAAGCTTTTGCTTGGAAGGCATAAGCAAATCCTATGGGAGACCCACTCCCCAATAATGGGACTTATGTTTGTAATATGCTGTACTGCATGGCTCTTGTAAGGGGCATTGCAAGTTGCTCCGTCCTAATTTTTGGAAGCTTTTGCTTGGAAGGCATAAGCAAATCCTATGGGAGACCCACTCCCCAATAATGGGACTTATGTTTGTAATATGCTGTACTGCATGGCTCTTGTAAGGGGCATTGCAAGTTGCTCCGTCCTAATTTTCGGAAGCTTTTGCTTGGAAGGCATAAGCAAATCCTATGGGAGACCCACTCCCCAATAATGGGACTTATGTTTGTAATATGCTGTACTGCATGGCTCATGTAAGGGGCATTGCAAGCTGCTCCATCCTAATTTTTGGAAGCTTTTGCTTGGAAGGCATAAGCAAATCCTATGGGAGACCCACTCCCCAATAATGGGACTTATGTTTGTAATATGCTGTACTGCATGGCTCTTATAAGGGGCATTGCAAGTTGCTCCGTCCTAATTTTCGGAAGCTTTTGCTTGGAAGGCATAAGCAAATCATATGGGAGACCCACTCCCCAATAATGGGACTTATGTTTGTAATATGCTGTACTGCATGGCTCTTGTAAGGGGCATTGCAAGTTGCTCCGTCCTAATTTTTGGAAGCTTTTGCTTGGAAGGCATAAGCAAATCCTATGGGAGACCCACTCCCCAATAATGGGACTTATGTTTGTAATATGCTGTACTGCATGGCTCTTGTAAGGGGCATTGCAAGTTGCTCCGTCCTAATTTTCGGAAGCTTTTGCTTGGAAGGCATAAGCAAATCCTATGGGAGACCCACTCCCCAATAATGGGACTTATGTTTGTAATATGCTGTACTGCATGGCTCATGTAAGGGGCATTGCAAGCTGCTCCATCCTAATTTTTGGAAGCTTTTGCTTGGAAGGCATAAGCAAATCCTATGGGAGACCCACTCCCCAATAATGGGACTTATGTTTGTAATATGCTGTACTGCATGGCTCTTATAAGGGGCATTGCAAGTTGCTCCGTCCTAATTTTCGGAAGCTTTTGCTTGGAAGGCATAAGCAAATCCTATGGGAGACCCACTCCCCAATAATGGGACTTATGTTTGTAATATGCTGTACTGCATAGTTCTTGTAAGTGGCATTGCAAGTTGCTCCGTCCTAATCTTTGGAAGCTTTTGCTTGGAAGGCATAAGCAAATACTATGGGAGACCCACTCCCCAATAATGGGACTTATGTTTGTAATATGCTGTACTGCATGGCTCTTGTAAGGGGCATTGCAAGTTGCTCCGTCCTAATTTTCAGAAGCTTTTGCTTGGAAGGCATAAGCAAATCCTATGGGAGACCCACTCCCCAATAATGGGATTTATGTTTGTAATATGCTGTACTGCATGGTTCTAGTAAGGGCATTGCAAGTTGCTCCGTCCTAATTTTTGGAAGCTTTTGCTTGGAAGGCATAAGCAAATACTATGGGAGACCCACTCTCCAATAATGGGACTTATGTTTGTAATATGCTGTACTGCATGGCTCTTGTAAGGGGCATTGCAAGTTCCTCCGTCCTAATTTTCGGAAGCTTTTGCTTGGAAGGCATAAGCAAAGACTATGGGAGACACACTCCCCAATAATGGGAATAATGTTTGTAATATGCTGTACTGCATGGCTCTTGTAAGGGGCATTGCAAGTTGCTCCGTTCTAATTTTCGGAAGCTTTTGCTTGGAAGGTATAAGCAAATCCTATGGGAGACCCACTCCCCAATAATGAGACTTATGTTTGTAATATGCTGTACTGCATGGTTCTTGTAAGGAGCATTGCAAGTTGCTCCGTCCTAATTTTTGGAAGCTTTTGCTTGGAAGGCATAAGCAAATACTATGGGAGACCCACTCCCCAATAATGGGACTTATGTTTGTAATATGCTGTACTGCATGGCTCTTGTAAGGGGCATTGCAAGTTGCTCCGACCTAATTTTTGGAAGCTTTTGCTTGGAAGGCATAAGCAAATCATATGGGAGACCCACTCCCCAATAATGGGACTTATGTTTGTAATATGCTGTACTGCATGGTTCTTGTAAGGGGCATTGCAAGTTGCTCCGTCCTAATTTTTGGAAGCTTTTGCTTGGAAGGCAAAAGCAAATCCTATGGGAGACCCACTCCCCAATAATGGGACTTATGTTTGTAATATGCTGTACTGCATGGCTCTTGTAAGGGGCATTGCAAGTTGCTCCGTCCTAATTTTTGGAAGCTTTTGCTTGGAAGGCATAAGCAAATAGTATGGGAGACCCACTCCCCAATAATGGGACTTATGTTTGTAATATGCTGTACTGCATGGTTCTTGTAAGGGGCATTGCAAGTTGCTCCGTCCTAATTTTTGGAAGCTTTTGCTTGGAAGGCATAAGCAAATACTATGGGAGACCCACTCCCCAATAATGGGACTTATGTTTGTAATATGCTGTACTGCATGGCTCTTGTAAGGGGCATTGCAAGTTGCTCCGTCCTAATTTTTGGAAGCTTTTGCTTGGAAGGCATAAGCAAATCCTATGGGAGACCCACTCCCCAATAATGGGACTTATATTTGTAATATGCTGTACTGCATGGCTCTTGTAAGGGGCATTGCAGGTTGTTCCGTCCTAATTTTTGGAAGCTTTTGCTTGGAAGGCATAAGCAAATCCTATGGGAGACCCACTCCCCAATAATGGGACTTATGTTTGTAATATGCTGTACTGCATGGCTCTTGTAAGGGGCATTGCAAGTTGCTCCGTCCTAATTTTTGGAAGCTTTTGCTTGGAAGGCATAAGCAAATCCTATGGGAGACCCACTCCCCAATAATGGGACTTATATTTGTAATACGCTGTACTGCATGGCTCTTGTAAGGGGCATTGCAGGTTGTTCCGTCCTAATTTTTGGAAGCTTTTGCTTGGAAGGCATAAGCAAATCCTATGGGAGACCCACTCCCCAATAATGGGACTTATGTTTGAAATATGCTGTACTGCATGGCTCTTGTAAGGGGCATTGCAAGTGGCTCCGTCCTAATTTTTGGAAGCTTTTGCTTGGAAGGCATAAGCAAATCCTATGGGAGACCCACTCCCCAATAATGGGACTTATGTTTGTAATATGCTGTACTGCATGGCTCTTGTAAGGGGCATTGCAGTTCCTCATAATTTTTGGAAAGCTTTCCATTCACTGCTTAGGCCAACAGTGCACAGGAGACCCAGTTGCTATAAATGGAAAAAAAGGTTTAGTTAAGGCCCTCTGACCTCCATGTCATTTCCAAGGGGTATTGGAGTGCCTCGAAATTTTTGGTAGGCATTGCACTCACTGTATGCCCTATAACTGTGTAGCCGAACCGCTCCTTTTGTTACAGAAACACATCCTACAAGACATATCTGGTTGACTGGCCTGATATTGATGTGAATGGTCCCTGTTCCTCCTGCTCTTTCTCCTTTGCCACTACCTCATCCATCATGTATCACCTGAAGCTTTGTTTTAACTGGAGTCATAGAACTTGGATAGTAGCAGGAAAACATCCAGCAATCCTCGGAGGAGGTAGGATATGCGCCAAAACGCTGACCACCTCAGGCCTAGCTGCTACTACATACATGCGCTTGCATTACAACAAAACAAAGCAGATGCTAACTTCTATCATCCTCATCATGCTCCTCACCTTGGCATTCTCAACTCCCCTGATGGAGAAGCCAGGGCCCACCGGAGGAGTCTGGTTGTCTGGTGGGCTCCGCCAATGCTGCCCTAAAGCTGACCAGGCTAAGAAAAGTGTGGGAAAGGTTACCGGGACAAATAGGGGTGGCTGGGGACCGAGTACGGACACCCGACCGCCCCCTGGAGGCTGGGGAGCAAGCGGGGACATCCGGCCACCGGGCGGCTGGGGACTGAGTATGGATACCAGGCCGCCGACGCAGCCATGGCGTGGTGGCCAGATTCCGCCTCCACATGCCTAAAAGGCCCAATTAAAAGTGCAAGCAAGCAAGCAGTATGGTATTGCAGCCTGGGGGTGGGTGGGTGGCAGGCTGCATACTTGCGCTTGCATTGCAAGGAATGGGAGAGGTACAATTGAACACTGCCCTGGGACAACGACTTGAACGGGGATAGTTGCAAGTCTGCAACGACAGGTGCAGGGTGGGAGGCATCTTCGCATGTACCATGAATAGGGGTTTGGCATGCACACACTACAGCGGAATAGGCTCTCCTTCCCACTAAATGCACTGGGGAGGGCACAGGTAATGTTTTGGTATACGCGCTTAATCTTATGTATAAGGCACACCAGGACAAATAGGGGCGGCTGGGGACTGAGTATGGATACCTCGCTGCCGAAGCAGCCAGGAGGTAGTAGCCAGCTTCGGCCTCCTCCAAACTAAAAGGCCCCATTTCAAGTGCAAGCTAGCAGTATGGCATTGCAGTCTGTGGGTGGGTGGGTGGCAGGCTGCACACTTACGCTTGCATTAAAAGAAAACAAAGCAGATGCTAACTTCTGTCATCATCATCATGCTCCTCACCTTGGCACTCTCAACTCCCCTGATGGAGAAGCCAGGGCCCACCGGAGGAGTCTGGTTCTCTGGTGGGCTCGTCCAATGCTGCCCTAAAGCAGGCCGGGCTAAGAAAAGTGTGTGGGGGGATGTTCCAAGGAGAAATAGGGGCGGCTGGGGACCGAGCATGGACACCCGGCCGCCGGTCGGCTGGGGACTGAGTATGGATTCCAGGCCGCCAACGCAGCCATGACGTGGTGGCAGATTCCGCCTCCACATGCCTAAAAGGCCCAATTTCAAGTGCAAGCAAGCAAGCAGTATAGTATTGCAGCCTGGGGGTGGGTGGGTTGGCAGGCTGCATACTTGCGCTTGTATTGCAAGGAATGGGGGAGGTACAATTAAACACTGCCCTGGGACTAGAACTTGCACGGGGATAGTTGCAAGTCTGCATCTTCTGATGCGGCAAGGATCACTTATGATGGGCACACTTTTAGACAGTGACCTGGGTGTCAGAGATGCTTCCAGGGGTCTTCCCCATGCTGTTCCCATGTCTTTTCAGCACTTTATGCATGTGTCACACAGCACATGGCCAGATAAGGATGTAAAATGTTAAAATGACATTTCCCGGTGAATGCATTTGTCACAGTTGAAAGCAATACAAAAGTGCAAAAACGCATAAAAAAATGCTACTTGTGAACATAGCCCAAGGTGTGGAGGAGTATTTTTGTTTTTGGTTATTTATTTTACCTTATACACAAGTCTTTACCCTGGAAAAGAAATTCCTTAACATATTTCACAGGAAAAAAGTTTCAGTTTCGTTTTTGAACGTTTTATTGTGAGCCCGTAAAAGTGGTTTAATACCTCTGACCACGTTGTTGACAGCAGTGACCTGGGTGTCAGAAATGCTTCCTGGGGCGATCCCCATGCAGTCCCCATGTCATTTGAGCACTATCACTATCGTTTTGGCCACTTGTCAGGCTTTTAAAAGACTGCCGGGGGTGCCGCCGCATTAATGCTCGGGTCTCCCATAGACTAACATTGGGCTCGTTGCTCGGGTCGAGCACCCGAGTATCACGGCGAGCTCGGCCCGAGCTTCGAGCACCCGAGCATTTTAGTGCTCAATCAACACTAGTCAAAATGTGAAATATTTGGCTGTAAAAATGTGATCGCCGAAGGACTGGAGAGCAGTACAATAATGAGTGTCTGCAGGTAAAGGTGAAAAAGGTGAATGTTTTTTGCAAGTTTGGGACTGCAGTTCAACAAATGCAGTTGGGAATTTGATCAGGATTAATAGTGTTCTCAATACTGAGAAATACAGACAGGTGCACCGACTATTGATTTGATTTAGATTTCTCTTTTGGTCATTCACTTAACTTATTATATAATCAATGAACAAAATGCAATTAACACTTCTATTTTTTAAAGCATTCTTACTTTGCTGCATTCTTTCCACACTTGCCAAAAACTTTGCACAGTACTTTGCAATAACTACATTTGTAATCCATTTATTTGGAAGTCACATCACATCTTTGTGAACCACAATTAACTGGATGCAGAGTTTCCATCTGTCCTAATTGCTCAAGGGGGCAGAATCATCACATTATTATTTTGTTAGGATCAAAATAAAGAGATTAACATCAAAGATCAAAACTTTATTTTGGTTACATTTAGGAGGAGGTAACCATTTTGTGACGTGTAACAAAATAATGTCAAAAGCCAATTATGTGACAGGCAATTGAGAGAAGAAAACATGGCAGTGGTCTAAAGGTTTCAATGCAAACAATAGAATGGAAAAGAAATGTGATCATACTCCTTGACTAATAAAGGGGGGAGTTTAAAGTACATATTAATGAATAGATATTGGAATAGAAATAATGTATGCAATTTGAAGGGTTAATAAAATGTTCCTGTGCTGAGATAATCTTATAAATGTGCCCCTGCTGTGTACTGTGTAATGGCTGTTTCTGACCATGCAGGAACATGGTCTGATCATACCATATCTCCTGGGCAGGGGAGGAAGCAAAAGAATATACAGATATTACTGCAGGGGATCACAGCTGCTGGTTTCTGTGAGGTAAAACATTTCTCTTCCAATTTAAAAAGTACACAGCAGAGGCACATTTATGAGATTATTTCAGCCAAGCAAAAAAAAAATAACACCTCCAATTATGGAACTTATTATTATTCCAAGATCTACTGTCTTTATTCGTGGGACAACTCCTTTAAGTATCTCAGAAATGACCATTTTTGTTGGTCTGTAAATCTATTATTGTGGTTGTCCAGTGAGTTAAAATGTATTAATAATCGTCCAAAATAGGATCACAAATTAAGTAAAAATCACGTCACCGATTTTGCTTTTTTCCCCTGTTCCTTGACTACCTGGTTCTCATTCCCTAGGTCCCAATTTCCTGGCCCAGTCTCAACACACAAAATGCTGCTCAGCCAATCGATGGTTGATGCTGGTTCCTGCTCAGCTAAGCAGTTCCCTGCAGTTGTGCTTAGGGTGCCTTATCTTCAGAACTTTCCACTGCCTGAAGCACCTAGAAATGGGCACATGAGCATCAGAAAGAGATCATGTAAAACATTTTTTTTTTAATATGGCCAGCTATATGCGTGTGTGTGTGTTTGGCATCAGGACACACTATCAAACAAATGTGAACAAGTGGCAGCAATATGGTGCTCTGGGCAATGTTCAGCTGGGAAATTTACAGTCTTGGCATTCACGTCGATGTCACTTTGATATACAGTAGTGTTCAAAATAATAACAGTCCAATATGACTAACCAGATTAATCACTGTTTTTGGTATACATTATATTACCACATGTCAAACAATTTACCAGTTGGTGCAGTAGATTCTAAGAAAACCAACAGACTCAGCATTCATGATCTGCAGGTTTTTGAGTCTGTGTATTTGAATGATTAATTGAATGGGGTGTGTTCAAAATAATAGCAGTGTGGAGTTCAATTAGTAAGGTCAATCATTCTGTGCAGAAACAGGTGTGAATCAGGTGGCCAATGATCAGCTCCAGGATGATCAAAGACAGTCTCAAGCTACCTGTGAGTACTGTGACAGTTAGAAGATGCCTGTGTGAAGCTAATCTCTTAGCAAGAAGTCCCTGCTAAGTCCCACTGTTAACAAAAAATAAAAAAGAAGACATGTACTGAAGCGGATACAATTTGCCAAAGAATGCATCAACTGGCCTAAAGAGAGATGGAGAAACATTTTGTGGACTGATGAATGTTAAATTGTTCTTTTGGGGTCCAAGCACCGCAGGCAGTTTGTCAGACGAACCCCAAACTCTGCATTCAAGCCACAGTACACTCTGAAGACAGTGAAGCATAGTGGTGCAAGCATTATGATGTGGGCATGTTTCTCTTACTATGGTGCCGACCTATTTACCAGCATACCAGGGATCATGGACCAGTTTGCATATATTAAAATACTTGAAGAGTACTTAATGTTGCCTTACGCTGAAGATGATATGCCCTTGAAATGGGTGTTTCAACAAGTCAACAACCCAAAACACACCAGTAAACAAGCAAGATATTGGTTCCAGTCAAACAAAATTGTGGTTATGGAGTGGCCAGCCCAATCCCCGGACATTAATCTGATGCAGTTTCTGAGGCAAAGCCAACAAATGCCAAAAAAAGTTGTGGGATATAGTCAAAGCATCCTGGGCTGGAATAACCGTTGATAGGTGCCAGAAGTTGGTTGACTCTATGCAACATAGATGTGAAGCAGTTTTAAAAAAACTGTGATTATACAACTAAATATTAGGTTAGTGATTCACAGCCTAAAAAAAAAGAGTACATATTGTGAGTTTGTAAAATGCAAAATGCCAAATGCAGACACTGCTATTTTTTGAACTGCCCAATGTTCATTTTTTATTATTTTCTGTAAAGTAGTTAAAATTATATATATTTCTCTTCATGTTTTGAATTAGAAAACAGTGTGCAATGTTCCCAATGCATGGAAATAAAAACTAGTATAAAGATTTTGTGCTTAACTCATGTTTTTGAACAAACTGCTATTATTTTAAACACTACTGTACATATGAAGGGGGGTCAAAGGCTGGTTTGCAATGGACTCTTACTGAGTTCTCTTTGCCCTGAAACCCCTCTTCTAAACAGGAACAAGAGTGGAGTGTACTGTGTGGTGCAGTTCTTTCTTTACTCACTTACTTCAGAAGTCCTTGTTACCTCCCCATCCTTGGGACCGGTTACAGCTGCAAACAAGAAAGGAGACCTTGGGTTCGGGTTAACAGGTTCAACTTTACTGTGCAATTCATTTACACCCGTCTGCAGCATACAGATTAAGACAGAGTCTTTTTGTGGTGATGGTGTTCCCTTGGTTCTGTATTCTACCAGTCCTTGTCCCCGTCCTGTCTTAAGACCCACCATCTTCCTCTCCCCCTGTGACCCGGCCGACATCTTCCTCTTCTGGGAGACTGAGGCCTGCTTTTCAGACCCTCTTCTGGACCATAGCTTCAAGTCTGTCGTGGCGTCCAGACGTAGGGTGTGGGAAAGACTTAGTGCAACACAGAGGGAAGAGGGAAAGGGAGCCCAGACACTAGGGAAAGGGGGGGAGTGGACACCTCCTTGTCTGGTCTAGTGTCACCCTGTCTCAACTACCGTCCCTATATTGGCTCTTCACCAATCACCGCACTCGTGCTTCGCCCTGACTTTCCCTGGCGTATGGCTAAGGCTAGGGAAGGGTGGAGATGAGCACTAGTCTATCTCCACTAAACTCTATAGACAACAAGGGTAGACACACGGCCTCAAGCTCCAGAAAGGACTAAGTACTGCTCTTGCTAAAGCCTCACGAGTAGTAAAGGATATCGCCTGCACCTCCCTCTCAGACACACCAGGTATTTATACACTCAGGACTGGGAGCTAATTAGACAGAGGGAGGTAGCCGCTGGGTCCTAGAGACAGCCAGCCTCTAAGAAGATGTCTTTAATGCCAAACATAGAAATCTCCTGCAACCAACTGCAGGGCGACTGTCTGTCACCTCTGACACACCCGTGACAGATGTGTCCTCATTCTATTAAGAATCTCAAACTTACAGAACACTTTCTTTTCCTGCTGCATCTGCTTCTAGAAACCTGCTTTCCTGGCTATTCAGCCTTGCTTCCCCCACTCCACTCCCTTAACAGAACTTGCACTTGTTCTGAGCTGTGTGAGTCATGGACTCTAACTGCCTTCAACCCAGAAAACCTTTTCTATAAAACTGTACTAACTCCTCCTGTACTGTGGGCTAATCCCAATGTTAACTATCTATTCCATGTGTAATGCAAACTGTATCAATATCTCCTGTATGGTTCACCTAGTGGACAGACCTCCCACATTCCCAGGAACGGCCTTAAAGCAAAGCCTATAGGAGAACCGACATACAATAACATCCATAGGGATAAAACATAACACACTTTATCACACAAACTGAACTGGTACAATAAAACATAACATGACTTGATAGCCCTAACCCTTTAGTTGACACAGCGTCTTCTTCAGCTGCCATCCTCCTACACATACTACCAGTCTAAACATTGTTGCATATAAAGTACACATCCCCGTGCCAATTATGTTCCATAATGGCAGTTGGCCACTTTCAGCAGAATAATTCACCCTGCTGCAGTAATTGTTCAAGAATGGTTGAAGGAACACAACACAGAGATTTAAAGGACTCTGTCAGCACAGAATGACTGTTCAAACTAAGTACAGGCGCTCGGTGCTTCACGGCACGACCATACATTTATATACACCTTCCTACCTGCTTGTTTTCCTTCAATCTCTACCCGCATTCCTCCCACCTCTTCTTTGATTGACAGCTCTGGCTTCATAGAGCCAGAGGAGGGCGGAAATAGATGGAAAACAAGCAGGTGGGAAGGTGCATATAAATGATTGGCCCCGCTAAGATGCACCGAGCGTCTGTACTTGGTTTGAACAGTCATCCTGTACTGACAGTCCCTTTAAAGCAGACATCACAAGACCTGTTTTAAGGTGTTGACTTAACCTACAAATTCCCCAGATCACAATCTGATCGAGTATCTCCGGGACGTGAACAAAAAAACAAATCTGAGCTATGGAGGATCCACCTCACAACTTAAAGGATTTAAAGAATCTGCTGCCCTGGTATCAGGGCTTGGATTCATGGCCAGAAGTAAATCTTCTACAAACTATAAGGCAGAACCAGTCACCATATTTTTGTAAAGCCACTGACTGTAATGGCAATGTAATTCTGATTACATTGATACCTTTGGTGAAGAAATCCAGTTTATGGTTCTTTTATCACCATTTGAAGTCTTCTGCTGATTAGATTTCGGTGCACAGGGGCCGGACTGTGTACTCAGTCTTCTTCTCTCTGTCTGTGATTCCCCTGACCCTCCGCCTGCCTCCAGTGTCTGAATGACAAATGACAGGTCACTGCTGAGATTTCAGAGGCGGCCGGTCACTCAAAGACAAGAGTATATGAAATTTGAATAGCATTACCACTCTAGAAAATAGAAATAACTAAGAAATCTTAACGCATAAATTGGCCAATTCGTGTGTACCCGGCAGCCACGGTAAGGCGACTCTCGTTGCCAGGAACCTACCTAATGTGAATCCTCTCCTAGAGACTAAGTCTGCATGTGTATTGGAAGGTAAGACCCTGCTGTAATTAAAACCGCCTGAGGCTCCATCCCTAAGCCTCAGGCGCCATGTTGCTCAAGGTACCAATAAGTACTTACTACATCACTTCTCCTTGCTCCTATTTGTCCAGTTTTGAGACATGCTAAAAATAGCAATATACATATTAAAACTTTCTTTGAGCATATAACTGCTACATGTGTTTGAATTACACAATGTATTTGCAAATACTATAACCCATTTGTTCTCATGCAACATACAGTTAGGTCCATATATATTTGGACAGAGACAACATTTTTCTAATTTTGGTTCTAGACATTACCACAATGAATTTTAAACAAAACAATTCAGATGCAGTTGAAGTTCAGACTTTCAGCTTTCATTCGAGGGTATCCACATTAAAATTGGATAAAGGGTTTAGGAGTTTCAGCTCCTTAACATGTGCCACCCTTGTGGGGAACTCTTGCAGCTCATAGATTAAATGGTTGCTTTAGACATTCCTTTCACCTACCTTAATGCTGGACAGATTGGATTTACATCTCATTCATAAGAATAAACTATTAAACTGTTACGGCTCATTTACACTGCATGATGTGCAGCATTGAATGACTGTCGACCAGAAACCCAGAAACGTATTTGTCATCATTCTTAACCCGTTTACACAGCACGTCCCAGCTTCAGATGTGCACTGATCGATATAGATTATTCCGTGCATATAGGCTGCCACTGTTCTCAGCAGCACAGGTTCTGTTTACGTAGGGCAATGTGCTGCCGAGAACGATGATCTGTTGTGCAGCCTGTTCACACTGCACGATTATTGTGAACCATGCCTTCCTAGGAGCACTCATTCCTGATAACCGTGCAGTGTAAATGCAGCTTTAACAAATGTGCTTGGGAAAACAAAACTAACTACGGTAACATTATTTACATTAAACACACAATATAAAAGTGTCCATTGAATTCATATATGGGTTTAACATCAATGGTAATTTATTTATTTTTTGTGCTGCACATTCAGTAAACTCCATATGATGATGGCTATTTAGATCCCGTGTCCCTGCGGGATACTACCTAATCCTCGTATATAATGCCATGGTGCAATAAATCTTATGCTCATTTACATCAGTGACTGATGTCCATTTATTTAAGTTGACTTTAAGTGACTGCTGTGAGCCTCCTCCTCCTACTTCTTCTAAGGGCAGATGTCAGTAATACTGGACAATGGCCTGAAGACTGCAGAACTTTATTTTTCTTACTTCCCTATGAAGCCAAAGGAGGAGGAGGAAGATGAGACTGCCTGCATGTGGTTTTGTCATCTCCTTTCATTTATTTATCCCCTATAAGTGAGTAAAATACATGTTGAAACCTTTCCACGAGTCTATTCCCGGTCACTTAGTACATACAGCCTGTTAGACATTGCAAGGTTTACCCTATGGGTCCTTCTGTGCATCACAGGAAGAAGGAATTAACCATTTATACCCACACCCATGTAGTCAGGGATTTGATTGCCATTACCTCCTGTAAATCCTCATTGCATCATTTACGTCTCACATATGAGGCTGACATATATCACAGCTACTAACAAAATAATGTCATTGAGGTTGCAGACGCAAATTGCAACAACGTAGGAAATACGTTGTGACAGTGAATACACAGAGCATCGAGCTTTCACAACTCAGGCACTTTGTGATAATTTTTCACTTTCAGTAGGGTGATTCTTTAACCCCTTTAAACCCGAAGGCTGTTTGCACGTTAATGACCACGTCATTTTTTACAATTCTGACCACTGTCACTTTATGAGGTAATTACTCTGGAACGCTTCAACGGATCCCACTGATTCTGAGACTGTTTTTTCATGACATATTGTACTTCATGATAGTGGTAAAATTTATTTGATATGACTTGCGTTTATTTGTGAAAAAAAAAATGTAAATTTGGCAAATATTTTGAAAATTTCGCAATTTTCAAACTTTGAATTTTCATGCCCTTAAATCGGAGAGATATGTCACACAAAAGAGTTAATAAATAACATTTCACACATGTCTACGTTACATCAGCACAATTTTGGAACCAAATTTTTTTTGTTGACCAGCAATTTCTAATTTTTCCCCAAAAATTTGCAAAACCATTTTTTTAGGGACCACATCACATTTGAAGTCACTTTGATGGGTCTATATAACAGAAAACACCCAAAATTGTGACTATTCTAAAAACTGCACATCTCAAGGTGCTCAAAACCACACTTAAGAAGTTTATTAACTCTTCAGGTGCTTCACAGAAAATTTTGGAATGTGGAAGAAAACAATGAACATTTAACTTTTTTTTTTACAAAAATGTTACTTTAGACCCAATTTTATTTTATTTTTGCAAGTGTAATTGGAAAAAATGGACCCCAAAATTTGTTGTGCAATTTTTCCTGAGCACGCCGATACCCAATATGTGGGTGCACGACAGGGTTCGGAAGAGAAGGAGAGCCATTTCACTTTTTGAATGTATAATTTGCTTGAATACTTAGCGGACGCCATGTCGAGTTTGGTACACATATTTGGTATCTCCGCATCTGGAACAACCTGACCTATAAAATGGTCCCACTAGTTAACCCCTTTAGTGAACACGATAAAAAAAAAACTAAGCAAAAAAAGGTGCTTTATCATCCTACTGCCGAACAAAATGTGGAATAAAACACGATCAAAAAGACGAACGTAAATAAAAATGGTACCGCTGTAAACCTCATCTTGTCCCGCAAAAAAAAAGCCACCACACAGCTCCATCAGCCGAAGAATAAAAAAGTTATAGCTCTCAGAATAAAGCGATGCAAAAAAAATTTCTTTTTTCCATAAAATAGTTCTTATTGTGTAAAAAAAAACAAAAAACAATTCCTGAATTGTTTTTTTTTATTATTATTCTGCCTCCCAAAAATCGGAATAGAAAGCGATAAAAAAAGTCACGCGTCCGTAAATGGTACCAATAAAAATGTCAACTTGTCCCGCAAAAAACAAGCCCTTACATGACTCTGTCAGCCGAAATAAGGAAAAATTATCGCTCTCAAAAGATGTCAATGCAAAAGCTAGTCTTTGCAAAAAAAAAAGTTTTTTAATGTGTGACAGCTGCCAAAAATTAAAAACCCGCTATAAATCTGGTATCGCTGTAATCGCACCGACCCAAAGAATAAAGTCGTCTAATCACTTATATGGCGTAAAAAATAAATAAAACCAATTCTTCACCTGCTGCTGATTTGTTCATTCTGCCTCCCAAAGATTGCAGTAAGGCTCGGCTCAGGTTTCAGTGTAAATCTCTGAAATACGTGATTCAGACGGAACCCCTGGCAGAATATTCCCTGTAATGAGGCAGACAGAGGCACCATGGGCGCTGTCTGGCCTGTGATCCCACGGTGTCCGTCTTTTTATTAGGCGTGCATAAAAGTGCCGTTGGCCATAGTTTTGTGAACCTCTGATAAAAAGGACACCACTAAACAGAGGCCAGACGGAGTCCAGAGTAATTCTGCTGCCTCATTATAGTGAATGGATCCCTGGGGGGTTTCATCTGAATTACGTCATTTGGAGATTTAAATGGAAACTCCAAAATCAGTGCTTAGCGTAGAGAACAGGATAAATGGGAACATTTTACATAACATTTTGGATCACATTAAAAGCTTCGACTTAATCCACAAAAAAAGCAAGTCCCCACTCAGGTCCGACTTGTGTTAACAGAAATATATGAGGCTTCCACGTTACTAGTACCACAAAGGCTCTGGAAAGGTGAAATGGCCCTTGCCCCCACCCCCCCAAAAAATTCAGCAAATTCTGTTCTCCCAATTACAAATGCCCACCTCCCTTTTGAGCCCCACAGTGTGCCTAAACCGCAGTTAGTGTCCACGTTGGAAATTTCTGTAGCGATGAGAGCCTGCCTAATTTACAGGTGCATGTCTCCAGAAGCACGAGCTGGATATAACGTTCTGGTCACTACAGCGTACTGGTCACTACAACGGCAGTTTGCAATATTGACTCAGCAACTTCCATTGCTGCTTTTTTTTCTGGAAAACACCCATGTATTTAAAATCCTCGCCAAACTTGTAGATAAATTCCCAAAGGGGTATAATTTCCAAAACGGGGTCACTTGAGGGGGAATTCTGCTCTTCTAGCACTTTGGGTCTCTGTATATGGAATCTGCATTCTATTCAAGGAAAATCTGCGCTCTAGGAGGCAAATAGCGCTCTGTCCCTCCCAAGTCTTGCCGTGAGGCTAAGCAGTACTGTACAGCCACATATGGGGTATTTCTACATTCAGCAAAAAATGTGTGACAAATTTTGATGCCATTTTTACCCATTTCCCAGTGTGAAAATATAAAATCTGGGGCTAAAACAAAACTTTGGTGGTAAAAATTTAATTATTCTTTCTTCACCACCCAATGGTGTAAAATTCCACGAGGCACACATGGTGTCAACATGCTCATTGCACCCCTAGATGAATTCATTTAAAGGTGTAGTTTGTAAAATGGGGTCTCTTATAGGGGTTCTGCTGTTCTGACACCTTAGGGGCTCTGCCAATGTGACATGGCACCGTCAAACCAGCCCAGCAAAATATGAACTCCAATATGGCGCTTCTTCCCTTCTAAGCTTTGCACTGTGTACTCAGGAGAAATTGCACAACAAATTTTGGGGTCCATTTTCTCATGTTATTCTTGTGAACATGAAAATATTGGGGGCTAAAACATTTTTGTAGGAAAAATATATTTTTTTCATTTTTACAGATCCACATGGTAAAATTCTGTGAAGCACATGTGGGTTAAAGGTGCTCACCACATATCTAAATAAATTCCTTGAGGGGTCTAGTTTCCAAAATTGGGTCACTTGTGGGGGGGTGCAATATGACACCCGCAGACCATTCCATGAAAGTCTGCATTCCAAAACCTCACTCCTTCCTTTTTGAGCCCTGCCATGCGCCCAAACAATAGTTTTCCTCCACATATGGGGTATCAGCGTAGTCAGGAGAAATTGCACAACAACTTTTGGGGTCTACTTTCTCCCGTTACCCTTGTGAAAATAATTTTTTTTTTTTGCTAAAATAACATTTTTGTGGAAAAAGTGTTTTTTTTTTTTTTTATTTTATTTTCACAAGTCAACATTATAATTTTCTGTGAAGCACCTGGGGGTTTAAGGTGCTCATCACACATCTAGATCAATTCATTGGGGGGTCTAATCTCCAAAAAGGGGGCATTTGCTGGGCATTTCCACTGCTACATGACACCCGCAGACCATCCCATCTAAGTCTGCATTCCAAAACGTCACTCCTTCCCTTCCGAGCCCTGATGTGCACCCAAACAGTGGTTTTCTCCCACATATGGAGTATCAGCGTACTCAGGAGAAATTGTACAATAACTTTTGGGGTCCAATTTCTCCTGTTACCCTTGTGAAAATAAAAAAATTGGGGTTAAAAGATAATTTTTGTGGAAAAAAAGAGATTTTTTATTTTCACGGCTCTGCGTTATAAACTTTTGTGAAACACTTGGGGGTTCAAAGTGCCCAGCTCCATCTAGATAAGTTCCTTAAGGGGTATAGTTTCCAAAATGGTGGCACTTGTGGGGGAGCTCCAATGTTTAGGCACATCAGGGGCTCCCCAAATGCGACATGGCATCCGCTAATTATTCCAGCAAATTTTACATTAAAAAAGTCAAATGTGCTCCTTCCCTTCCGAGCCATGCCGTGTGCCCAAACAGTGGTTTCCCCCCACATATAGGGTATCGGCGTACTCAGGAGAAATTGCACAACACATTTTGAGGTCCATTTTTTCTGTTACCCTTGCGAAAATGAAAAAAATTGGGGTCTAACTTTTTTTCCCCAAAAATGTAATGTTCATTGTTTTCTTCCACATTCCAAAAATTCCTGTAAAGCACCTGAAGGGTTAATAAACTTCTTGAATGTGGTTTTGAGCACCTTGAGGGGTGCAGTTTTTAGAATGGTGTGACTTTTGGGTATTTTCTGTCATGGAGGCCCCTCAAAGTCCCTTCAAATGTGATGTGGTTCCTAAAAAATGGTTTTGTACATTTTGTTGGAAAAATTAGAAATCGCTGGTTAACTTTTAACCCTTATAACTTACTAACAAAAGAAAATTTTGTTCCAAAATTGTGCTGACGTAAAGTAGACATGTGGCAAATGTTATTTATTAACCATTTTGTGTGACATATTTCTCTGATTCAAGGGCATGAAAATGCAAAGTTTGAAAATTGCTAAATTTTCCAAATTTTTGCCAAATTTCCAATTTTTTCATAAATAAACGCCAGTCATATCAAATAAATTTTACCACATGAAGTGCAATATGTCACGAAAAAACAATCTCAGAATCAGTGGGATCCATTCCAGAGTTATTACCTCGTGAAGTGACACTGGTCATTAACGTGCAAACAGCCTTTGGGATAAAGGGGTTAAAGAATCACCAACTGAAATACATACACCAGATACCACCTTATTCATGTGTATTTCAACAAACATGGCTTAGTGTGGAATCGTTCACTTTCATCCAGCACACCAGTTGTCACGTTGGACCCATCAAGGAGCTGGATCGCCAAAAGCTACATGTGTTTTTTTTAGTTTTGAGTAGAAAGCAGTGAAAAGCTGGATCCCGCCTAAAAATTTCAAATTTTTCAGTAGGTAAGGTCCTCATGATGTCACAAGACCCAGTATATTGATCTGCGAATGTGTAAGGTGCACAGAGCAGTAGGCATAGACAAGTTGCTGTTGTTCTCCCACAGCCTGGCACCCTACAAATAAACTGTGTACCAGTTCCGATGTGCTGTGGGTGTAGTGAATAACACTCACGTTTCGTCCAGAGGCCTCCACTTTCTCCATGATCACGGATGCAGGAACAGCTGAACATAAATCGGGGGACACTTGCTTCATAACCAACTGTTCAATTTTACTTAACAGTCCATGTTCAAATGATGTTACGGCACAGTACGTTTCCATATTCTCTGCTCGTTCGGCCTGAGCTATCCCTTCGCTTGATGGCTACCGTGGCCCCTGGGATACTCTACCCATCCCCGCAGCTCTCATGAGTCCGGTCGCCTTCACACGTCTCCCAGTCCGGCATCCCATTGTGGGAAGGGAATAAGACACACTTCCCAGTGTCTAGTTGTGGCTGTATGCCCGAACATTGCAGGCAAGTCCGCAGAAAACAATAAATGACATACTCATGCTGCCCGAACAGTCCGTACTTCTCGTGTCCTCTGGCCTTGAACACTGCTGACTCTTTCTTTATCTTGCAATCTAATCTAGCTATCTCTATCTGACTAAAACCAGGAAGTGGTTGCTTTTTACTGGCAAACTTCACCTTTCACCTACTTAGCTTCAGTCACTAACTTCTAACAGTATGCACTGAACTTCCTATATTGAATGTGCCCCCAACTGAATCTTTCCCCTTTTTAACTTAATCCCTAAATCCTATGCTATGCCTATGCTCTAAACCTAACCCTAGGCTTTCCCTATATACTATCGATTGTTCACATTACACATTAATCACAAAATAGAATAAAACCATGTCATAATACGTATTTAAATACACTTTCTTGCAGACGTTGTCTTCAGGGGGAGAGGTGTATGACGTCTCCTGTCACACCCTTACAAATGCATCGCCCCAGGTACTGACAGCATGAGATCTCAGGACAGAAACCAGGTCACTGAAACAAGAGTGATCTGTCATTCAGAGACAGGTGGCAGGTGGGGAATAGTGCGGGAAAGCAGGAGAGCTGCAAGTGCAATGCCCCACCCTGAAGCACTTGGAGTTCATTTGAATACAATTTCAATGCTGGATTTCTCAGAAACTGCTAAATAGATTATTGCAATTAAGGTGTGGATTTAATCAGCTTCAATACGCCTGTATATACAGTACAGACCAAAAGTTTGGACACACCTTCTCATTTAAAGATTTTTCTGCATTTTCATGACTATGAAAATTGTACATTCACACTGAAGGCATCAAAACTATGAATTAACACTTGTGGAATTATATACTTAACAAAAAAGTGTGAAACAACTGAAAATATGTCTTATATTTTAGGTTCTTCAAAGTAGTCACCTTTTGCTTTGATGACTGCTTTGCACACTCTTGGCATTCTCTTGATGAGCTTCAAGAGGTAGTCACCGGAAATGGTTTTCACTTCACAGGTGTGCCCTGTCAGGTTTAATAAGTGGGATTTCTTGCCTTATAAATAGGTTTGGGACCATCAGTTGTGTTGTGCATACGTCTGGTGGAAACACAGCTGATAGTCCTACTGAATAGACTGTTAGCTGCTTTTTTCTTGCCATAATACAAATTCTAAGTAAAGAAAAACGAGTGGTCATCAACACTTTAAGAAATGAAGGTCAGCCAGTGCGAAAAATTGGGAAAACTTTGAAAGTGTCCCCAAGTGACGTTGCAAAAAACATCAAGCGCTACAAAGAAACTGGCTCACATGAGGACCGCCGCAGGAAAGGAAGACCAAGAGTCATCTCTGCTTCTGAGGCTAAGTTTATCCGAGTCACCAGCCTCAGAAATCGCAGGTTAACAGCAGCTCAGATTAGAGACCAGGTCAATGCCACAAAGAGTTCTAGCAGCAGACACATCTCTTCAACAACTGTTAAGAGGAGACTTTGTGCAGCAGGCCTTCATGGTAAAATAGCTTCTAGGAAACCACTGCTAAGGACAAGCAACAAGCAGAAGAGACTTGTTTGGGCTAAAGAACACAAGGAATGGACATTGGACCAGTGGAAATCTGCTTTGGTCTGATGAGTCCAAATTTGAGATCTTTGGTTCCAACCACAGTGTCTTTGGGCGACGCAGAAAAGGTGAACGGATGGACTCTACATGCCTGGTTCCCACCGTGAAGCATGGAAGAGGAGGTGTGATGGTGTGGGGGTGCTTTACTGGTGACACTGTTGGGGATTTATTCAAAATTGAAGGCATACTGAACCAGCATGGGTACCACAGCATCTTACAGCGGCATGCTATTCCATCCGGTTTGCGTTTAGTTGGACCATCATTTATTTTTCAACAGGACAATGACCACAAACACACCTCCAGGCTGTGTAAGGGCTATTTGACCAAGAAGGAGAGTGATGGGGTGCTACGCCAGATGACCTGGCCTCCACAGTCACCAGACCTGAACCCACTCGAGATGGTTTGGGGTGAGCTGGACCGCAGAGTGAAGGCAAAAGGGCCAACAAGTGCTAAGCATCTCTGGGAACTCCTTCAACATTGTTGGAAGACCATTTCCGGTGACTATCTCTTCAAGCTCATCAAGAGAATGCCAAGTGTGCGCAAAGCAGTCATCAAAGCAAAAGGTGGCTACCTTGAAGAACCTAGAATATAAGACATATTTTCAGTTGTTTCACACTTTTTTGTTAACTATATAATTCCACATGTGTTAATTCATAGTTTTGATGCCTTCAGTGTGAATGTACAATTTTTATAGTCATGAAAATACAGAAAAATCTTTAAATGAGAAGGTGTGTCCAAACTTTTGGTCTGTACTGTACATACTATTGGTTTCAGGTAAAAATTCATCATGACAGGCTCGCTTTAAACAAAGGTATTCTGTCCCAAAAGGTCTTCAACTTCTATACTGATTCCAAAATCCTCTCATAATAATACTAACACTGGAAATTAAAGGCCATTTTGTTTATGCCACACATTGGTAGTATTACTGCAGTCACATTTATCCCATCCGTCAACCCTACACTGTGACAGCAATTCCTCAGTTTGCTCATTACCATGTAATGTGACACCAGTGTCTGTTTACCCCTGTGCAGGTGTATCACTATTATCGCTTTCCTGTGACATCACACAGGTGTGGTTATTATACCTATAGTGTGACCTCACTGTGTGTTTTATACATGTATTGTGCCATCACTGGGATAGTTGCTCGATCGCTGAGTTAATAATCTCTGTACTGTGACATTTCTGTATTTTTAATCTCTGTACCAAGAAATTTCTGTAATTAATGTGCATATAATTTGACATAATTTGTTTGTGACATTAAATTGTTAATCTTTGTAATGTGACGTGACTGTGTGTATTATCCCTGTACTGTGATATCACTGTGTGTATTATCGTATTATCCCTGTGTATATTATCGTATTATCCCTGTACTGTGACATCTCTGTGTTTATTATCCCTGTGCTGTGACATCTCTGTGTTTATTATCCCTGCACTGTGACATCACTGTGTGTATTATCCCTGTAGTGTGACATCACTGTGTGTATTATCCCTGTAGTGTGACATCACTGTGTGTATTGTCCCTGTACTGTGACATCACTGTCTATTATCCCTCTACTGTGACATCACTGTGTGTATTATCCCAGTATTGTGACATCACTGTGTATTATCCCTGTACTGTGACATCACTGTGTGTATTATCCCTGTACTGTGACATCACTGTGTTTATTATCCCTGTACTATGACATGACTGTGTGTATTATCCCTGTACTGTGACATGACTGTGTGTATTTTCCCTGTACTGTGACATCACTGTGTATTATCCCTGTACTGTGACATCACTGTGTGTATTATCCCTGTACTGTGACATGTCTGTGTGTATTATCCCTCTACTGTGACGTCTCTGTGTTTATTATCCCTGTACTGTGACATCACTGTGTGTATTATCCCTGTACTGTGACATGACTGTGTGTATTATCCCTGTACTGTGACATCACTGTGTATTGTCCCTGTACTGTGACATATCTGTGTGTATTATACCTGAACTGTGACATCACTGTGTATTATCCCTATACTGTGACATCACTGTGTGTATTATCCCTGTACTGTGACATCTCTGTGTATTATCCCTGTACTGTGACATGTCTGTGTGTATTATCCCTGTACTGTGACATCTGTGTGTATTATCCCTGCAGTGTGACATCACTGTGTGTATTATCCCTATACTGTGACATCACTGTGTGTATTATCCCTCTACTGTGACATCTCTGTGTGTATTATCCCTGTACTGTGACATGACTGTGTATTATCCCTATACTGTGACATCACTGTGTGTATTATCCCTGTACTGTGACATCTCTGAGTGTATTATCCCTGTACTGTGACATCACTGTGTGTATCATCCCTGTACTGTGACATCACTGTGTATTATCCCTGTACTGTGACATCTCTGTTTGTATTATCCCTGTACTGTGACATCTCTGTGTGTATTATCCCTGCACTGTGACATCACTGTGTGTATTATCCCTGTACTGTGACATCACTGTGTGTATTGTCCCTGTACTGTGACATGTCTGTGTGTATTATCCCTGTACTGTGACGTCACTGTGCATTATCCCTGTACTGTGACATGACTGTGTATTATCCCTGTACTGTGACATCACTGTGTATTATCCCTGTACTGTGACATCACTGTGTGTATTATCCCTCTACTGTGACATCACTGTGTGTATTATCCCTGTACTATGACATCACTGTGTATTATCTCTGTACTGTGACATCACTGTGTATTGTCCCTGTACTGTGACATGTCTGTGTGTATTATCCCTGTACTGTGACATCACTGTGTATTATCCCTGTACTGTGACATGTCTGTGTGTATTATCCCTGTACTGTGACATCGCTGTGTGTATTATCCCTGTACTGTGACATCACTGTGTATTATCCCTGTACTGTGACATCACTGTGTGTATTGTCCCTGTACTGTGACATGTCTGTGTGTATTATCCCTGTACTGTGACATCACTGTGTATTATCCCTGTACTGTGACATCACTGTGTATTATCCCTGTACTGTGAAATCACTGTGTGTATTATCCCTCTACTGTGACATCACTGTGTATTATCCCTGTACTGTGACATCACTGTGTATTATCCCTATACTGTGACATCACTGTGTGTATTATCCCCTGTACTGTGACATCACTGTGTATTATCCCTGTACTGTGACATCACTGTGTGTATTATCCCTGTACTGTGACATCACTGTGTATTATCCCTGTACTGTGACATCACTGTGTGTATTATCCCTGTACTGTGATATCACTGTGTGTATTATCCCTATACTGTGACATCACTGTGTATTATCCCTGTCCTGTGAAGGTGGCGTGCTGCAGCTTCTGTGAGTCGGCAGTCAGCTTGACAGTTGGCTCAGAGAACAGCAGTCTCTCAGTCTGGGGGGTGGCAGAATGCAGTCGCCGGGGGTGAAACTTCGGACAGCTGCATTAGGCGGCCCGACTGCTCCCCCTGCTGGCTGCGCCCACGACAGATACCCCGGCTGCCCCCCTTTAGATACGCCTCTGCGCCTCACCATCATATCCATTATCATCAAATGAAGGAACATAGTACCACAACAAACCTGCCAAGAGAGGATCGCCCACCAATACTCTCAGCCAGAGCAAGGAGTGCATTAATCAGAGATATGAGAAAAATATAGTCTGCACTCCGTTGTCTTGGATCCTCTGTGGTGCACGTGGAAAATGAAAATCAAACATAGAAAGCAGGTCCCGGCACTCACATGTAGAAAATCAATTCATTTATTCCACATAGAGAAGTTACAAGACGTTTCAACCCCTTACGAGCTTTTATCAACTGTGCTCATTAATCAGAGAGGCCTCACAGAGACCAAAGGTAACCCTGACAGTGATGCAGAGTTTCCAAGCAGAGACTAGAGTATTTGTCCATACGACTACAATAAGCTGTACACTCCAAAGAGGTGACCTTTATGGAGCAGAAAAAAGCCTTTACTTACACACAGAAATTGTAAGGCTCATTTTGAGTTTGCCAAAAGGCATGTGGGAGACTCCCCAAATGTATGTTGGAAGGTGCCGTGTTCAGATGAGACCAAAATTGAACTTTTTGGCCACCAAGGTAAACGCTTTGCCTGGCACCAAACCAACATCGCTCATCACCCCAAGAACACCACCCCCACAGTGAAACATGGTGGTGGCAGCATCATGCTCTGGGGATGTTTTTCGGCACCAGGGACAGGGAAAATGGTCTGAGTTGAGGATAATATGGATGGTGCGAAATGCAGAGACATTCTTGAGCAAAACCTGTTTCAGTCTGTCAGTGATTTGAGACTAGAACGGAGGTTCACCTTCCAACAAGACAAGGACCCAAAGCTTACTGCTAAAGCAACACTCGAGTGGTTTTAAGGGAAACATGTAAATGTTGTGGAGTGGCCTAGTTAAAGCCCAGACCTAAATCCAATTGAGAATCTATGGCCAGGATTTTTTCCTGAGCATTTCTGCATCTCCCTGGAAGAAAAAACGCATGCGGATTGTACATGCGGATTGTACATGCGGATTGTACATGCGTTTTCCTGCCAGGGACATGTGGAAATGAAGCGTTCTTCACATGCATTTCCGCATGCGGGTTGACAAGCGCTTTCCAAGCGATTAGCATCACTTGGAAAGTGTTTGTGACAACTAGGTCACACTATATAAATCCATGCAATCAGCATGGATTTATATAGCGTGACCTGAGAGAGTGGTTAAAAATAAAAAAATAAACCTATACTTACCTTCCGATGGCCCCCGCAGTCTTGCTGCGCTCCTGTGCTGGCTGCCGGCAGATCGCGGTACGTTGTACTGAAAGACCTGCCGTCACATGACTGTGACGTCAGCGCAGGTCCTTCAGTCCTGCGCGATCTGTCGGCAAGCGAAGAGAAGGAGAGTCCGGGGGCCGTCGAAAGGTGAATATAATCTTTATTTTTTATTTTATTCTTTTTTTTTATGGTACCTGGGTGTGGAGGAGAGTCTCCTGTCCTCCACACCCGGGTACCATCCGCACATTAGAACGCGCCAATTACGTAAGTACAGATGCAGTCTTGCGGAATTGGCGCGTTATAATGCAAGTCAATGGCGGCGAAAACGCAGCGCTTCCGCAAAATTAATGGACATGCTGCGGATTTTTGAGCGCAGCATAAACGCTGCGGAAAAATCCACATCATGGGCATTGAAAGTGCGGAATTGCATTGGAGACCATGGGGGAAGGTTTACCAAGCGTTTCCCAAGCGTTTACACTGCGGAAATTCCGCAGCGTAAACGCTTGAAAAACGCATCGTGGGCACCCAGCCTAACAAGTTGCTTATTTTCATGTGTGCTATTGATTTATGAAATAAAAATTAAAACAATGGTTACTCTTTAAGTAAAATCTCTACAGTCACTCTATGCGACAGCAGATTCCTGAATCCTGAGAGTGAGCAATATTCACACTGTCCAGATTGTGCTCTGCTGCCTGCTTGAGCAGGTGGTCATGTGATCACAAGTATGGGATTTGGATAAATGTGGTCTGTAGTCGCATAAAATGGTTGCAAAATACAAATATAGCCTGACAATTCTGACCTCTTATGGCAAAACTCAGATCTCCAATTTTTTTCATTCTATATGATTCTCATGTAATTGGAGATTTGTTATTTTCTATACTGTGCTCTTATACTGTAATATGAATATTTTATTTTGCGAGAATTACATTTATTGTAAGAATAATGATGATGCTGAATATATATTTTATTTACATCAGCAAATTGTATTTTAAAAAGATCCCCATTGCTGCGTGTTGTTAAGCAAACCATTCATGTTCATGTCATAAAAAAGCACCACCTGGTGGACATCTTTAGGAACTACTCTGTTAGAGAAACTCGAAATATGCTATGAAGTTGGATGCAGCCATTTAATTTTTATTGGTTTCCCTGTATTTATTGCTTATTGTCACATCATATGTAATCACTATCAGTCAATTCCAAAATTAGACACTCAAGCAACATAATGCCCCCAAATACATTTTATTTCTAGGAAGAAACACACCCTCCATGCACAAGATAACTGCACTTGATACTTGAGTATTGCACTTAAACATACAGGCTGATGACCGGATCATGCAACTTTATATGAAAATCCCTATTTATCAAAATTGCCAGACCTGAAATAACAAGCGCTTTTCACCTATTGTGTCCCCCCTTTTCCTTGTAGAATGTAAGCTTGCGAGCAGGGACCTCACTCCTAATGTAACTGTTTAAACTGTCTTAAATTGTATTGAATTCTTTGTCTGTATATGTCCCCGCTTAATTGTAAAGCGCTGCAGAATATGTTGGCGCTATATAAATAAAAATTATTATTATTATGGAGTCACGAAGAAGCAAAAAGGAAACTACAGTAACAAGAATTATTGTGTGAGATATAGGACTATTATAACAGAAATATACTCGGACTACCAATATCCTACATGGACTCATGTGGCCATTTCTTTCTTCCCTGCCTTTTGATTTTCCTTTTATCCCATTTTTTATGTTCAAGAAATGATGTTGAAAAATCTTAATAGAATCGTGGAGACATGTCCATTTTTGCTCCGAGCCATGGATCAAAATTGCCCATAAAAGTCTATGGGTCTTTGAAAAATCACTGACAGCGCACGGATAATATACAAGTGCATCTCACTAAATTAGAATATCATCAAAAAGTTAATTTATTTCAGTTCTTCAATACAAAAAGTGAAACTCATATATTATAAAGAGTCATTACAAACAGAGTGATGTATTTCAAGTGTTTATTTCTGTTAATGTTGATAATTATGGCTTATAGCCAATGAAAACACAAAAGTCATTATCTCAGTAAATTAGAATACTTTATAACAACAGCTTGAAAAATGTTTTTAAAATCCGAAATGTTGGCCTACTGAAATGTATGTTCAGTAAATGCACTCAATACTTGGTCGGGGCTCCTTTTGCATCAATTACTGTATCAATGTGGCGTGGCATGGAGGCGATCAACCTGTGGCACTGCTGAGGTGTTATGGAAGCCCAGGTTGCTTTGATAGCAGCCTCCAGCTCGTCTGCATTGTTGGGTCTGGTGTCTCTCATCTTCCTCTTGACAATATCCCATAGATTCTGTATGGGGTTAAGGTCAAACAAGTTTGCTGGCCAATCAAGCACAGTGATACTGTTGTTTGTAAACCAGGTATTGGTACTTTTGGCAGTGTGGACAGGTGCCAAGTCCTGCTGGAGAATGCAATTTCCATCTCCAAAAAGCTTGTCGGCAGAGGGAAGCATGAAGTGCTCTAAAATTTCCTGGTAGACGGCTGCGCTGTCTTTGGTGTTACGGATCCGGGTGGTGGAACCTCTGTGCTGCGGGGCAAGGAGGGACCAGAGGGGCGTAGCTAGGTATCAACTCGGACTGACCAAGGTCGCACGGTGGTTCAATCGACTCCGTGAACCAGGGAAGGACCGAGCAGAGGGACCAGGTGCTACTCTGGGCCAGTCCTTGTATGAGAGCAGGTGACTCCCACGGGTCAGAAGGCAGGGACTGACCGGTACAGCAGATGAGCACGGCAGGCAGGCAGAAGGACTGGCAGACACCACGGGTAACTGGCAGGAGCCTCCAAATAGGCAGGCTGGTAGGCACGGCAGGTAACAAGCAGGAGCCTCCAGGTAGGCTGGCTGGTAGGCACGGCAGGTAAAGGCTCCGGATAAGCAGACTGGCCAAGCCCATAGACAGGCTGGCGGGCTGGGCTGTGGGCAGACTGTCGGGCTGGACTGGTAGTCAGGCTGGCGGACTGGACTGGTAGTCAGGCTGGCAGACTGGACTGGCAGTTAGGCTGGTGGACTGGACAGGTAGTCAGGCTGGCAGGCTGGACTGGTAGTCAGGCTGGCGGGCCGGACTGGTAGTCAGGCTGGCGGGCTGGACTGGTAGTCAGGCTGGCGGGCTGGACTGGTAATCAGTCTGGTTGCGGGACCTGAGGGCTGAAGCAGAGTAAGTACACAGAGCTACAACCTTGCACGGGCACCTCCATTTTGGAGGAGGTGCCTTTTATATGAGAAGTCCTTCATATAAGGCCGGGGGCTCCTTAGGATGGCAGCAGCAGCAGCAGGAGAGCCGGAAGATGCCGGGCCAGGAGCGCGGCGGTAAGGGGGACGGCGTCTCTGCCTGTCAGGGGGCTACATTTGGTCTTGATAAAACACAGTCTTGGCATTCTCTTGATGAGCTTCAAGAGGTAGTCACCGGAAATGGTTTTCACTTCACAGGTGTGCCCTGTCAGGTTTAATAAGTGGGATTTCTTGCCTTATAAATGGGGTCAGGACCATCAGTTGTGTTGTGCAGAAGTCTGGTGGATACACAGCTGATAGTCCTACTGAATAGACTGTTAGAATTTGTATTATGGCAAGAAAAAAGCAGCTAAGTAAAGAAAAACGAGTGGCCATCATTACTTTAAGAAATGAAGGTCAGTCAGTGCGAAAAATTGGGAAAACTTTGAAAGTGTCCCCAAGTGCAGTTGCAAAAACCATCAAGCACTACAAAGAAACTGGCTCACATGAGGACCGCCACAGGAAAGGAAGACCACCTCACCTCTGCTTCTGAGGATAAGTTTATCCGAGTCACCAGCCTCAGAATTCGCAGGTTAACAGCAGCTCAGATTAGAGACCAGGTCAATGCCACACAGAGTTCTAGCAGCAGACACATCTCTACAACAACTGTTAAGAGGAGACTTTGTGCAGCAGGCCTTCATGGTAAAATAGCTGCTAGGAAACCACCGCTAAGGACAGGCAACAAGCAGAAGAGTCTAATGAGTCCAAATTTGAGATCTTTGGTTCCAACCACCGTGTCTTTGTGCGACGCAGAAAAGGTGAACGGATGGACTCTACATGCCTGGTTCCCACCGTGAAGCATGGAGGAGGAGGTGTGATGGTGTGGGGGTGCTTTGCTGGTGACACTGTCAAGGATTTATTCAAAATTAAAGGCATACTGAACCAGCATGGCTACCACAGCATCTTGCAGCGGCATGCTATTCCATCCGGTTTGCGTTTAGTTGGACCATCATTTATTTTTCAACAGGACAATGACCCCAAACACACCTCCAGGCTGTGTAAGGGCTATTTGACCAAGAAGGGGAGTGATGGGGTGCTACGCCAGATGACCTGGCCTCCACAGTCGCCAGACCTGAACCCAATCGAGATGGTTTGGGGTGAGCTGGACCGCAGAGTGAAGGCAAAAGGGCCAACAAGTGCTAAGCATCTCTGGGAACTCCTTCAAGTTTGTTGAAAGACCATTTCCGGTGACTACCTCTTGAAGCTCATCAAGAGAATGCCAAGAGTGTGCAAAGTAGTCATCAAAGCAAAAGGTGGCTACTTTGAAGAACCTAGAATATTAGACATATTTTCAATTGTTTCACACTTTTTTGTTAAGTATATAATTCCACATGTGTTAATTCATAGTTTTGATGCCTTCAGTGTGAATGTACAATTTTCATAGTCATGAAAATACAGAAAAATCTTAAATGAGAAGGTGTGTCCAAACTTTTGGTCTGTACTGTACACCAGGAGGTGACATGGCTCCCCAAACCATCACTGATTGTGGAAACTTCACACTAGACCTCCAGCAGCTTGGATTGTGGCCTCTCCACTCTTCCTCCAGACTCTGGGACCTTGATTTCCAAATGAAAAGCAAAATTTACTTTCATCTGAAAACAACACCTTGGACCACTGAGCAACAGTCCAGGTCTTTTTCTTTTTGGCCCAGGTAAGACGCTTCTGGCGTTGTCTATTGGTCATGAGTGGCTTGAGACAAGGAATGTGATACTTGTAGCCCATGTCCTGGATACGTCTGTGTGTGGTGGCTCTTGAAGCAAAGACTCCAGCAGCAGTCCACTCCTTGTGAATCTCCCCCAAATTTTTTAATGGCCTTTTCTTAACAATTCTTTCAAGGCTGTGGTTATCCCGGTTGCTTGTGCACCTTTTTCTACCACACTTTTTCCCTCCACTCAACTTTCCATTAATATTCTTGGATACAGCACTCTATGAACTGCCAGCTTCTTTAGCAATGACCTTTTGTGGCTTACCCTCCTTGTGGAGTATGTCAATAACTGCCTTCTGGACATCTGTCAAGTCAGCAGTCTTCCCCAGGATTGTGGAGCCTACTGAAACAGACTAAAGGACTTTTTTAAATGCATCCGAAGCCTTTGCAGGTGTTTTTGTTAATTATTGTAATGTACTGAAATAATGACTTTTGTGCTTTCTTTGGCTGTAAGCCATAATCATCAACGTTAGCAGAAATAAACACTTGAAATAGATCCCTCTGTTTGTAATGACTCTATATAATATATGAGTTTCACTTTTTGTAGTGAAGAACTCAAATAAATGAACTTTTTGATGATATTCTAATTTAGTGAGAAACACTTGTATGTGAAATAGAACAAGCACTGACGTCTGCATGAAGCTGAAGTAAAATACATTTATATTTTACTTCTGATTTACTAAACAAAGACTATTTTCACATTTTAGGTCCCCATAAAGCTCTGCACTGTTATTCTTTGCAAAATTATTGTAAAAAATTAGCAAAAGTTCAAAAATAGAAACATCCCTTAAATCATTAGTTATATCCTTTTTGTAATTTGACCTTGAATCTGATTCTTAACTCTAATTCATTATGCAATCTATATTGTGTAGTGTCTTCACCACTACCTGGTAAGTAATAAAAATCCTCCTGCTCCAGAAATAATCCCAAACTTCATTTCGGACTACAGTAATCTGAAATTTCCAAGATCCAAGCACAATAAAGTTTACACAATTGAAGTCAAAAGTGATGTTCTGTAAAGAAAGTTCTTGAGGTTGTGAATATAGAAATCACAACATCCTTCATTTTAATTAGTCTTGAAGCTGTGAACCCCCTATGAGTTTTTGGTGCGTTTTTGATGCTGCGGATTCTCGATGCATCAAAAAAACATTATCTTCCAATTCCAGCAAAGTGGATGAGATTTATAGAAGTCTCTTGCCCGCTGTGCTTTTTTTTTACTCAGCGTAATCTTACCTGAGCATGTTTCCAATCCGCAACATGTAAATTTCTCTACGTCTGAGTTTTCTGTTTGGATTTTCCCCATAGACTTGCATTAGGTGCAGAAAATCCGCAGGTAAAAACTGCACATGCATTTTTAGTACATTTCTGAAACGGAAACGGATCCAAAACATTTATAATCCACACATGACTGTGTCAATAAAGTTTTGTCTTAGCCAAATACCAGTAAGTATCAAAAACAAAGGAGCTTTATTTAAAATAATACATACCAATAAGAGATAAAAACTGCAGCGATAACAATGCTTGCAAATAAAACACTCAAAAACGCAATGAAAAAACACGAGTAACCTAATTTACTGAAAGACTTGGTCCACTACATTGTATAATTCGCCCATCAATTACACCTTTTGAATAAGTCTTTTTGTAAATACCTTCTGCTGCCATATGTGCCTGTGAGCGGCGCTATCGCTGCTCGCTCAGTCCGCACCACGTCACGGCTGCATCCACCTCTGACATCTGCTGATGTCGCATCAACTTCTGGATTTTCCCAGGTGGGCACAGTCACACACATCCCCCTGATTGACTGGGCTGTGGGTGGAGTTTCACCGCATGTCACAGCTCAGTATCCAGCGAGCGCTTACGGCCATTGCTGCCACCTGGAATTTTGGGGCCCCATACTGGCAACATTTTTGGGCCCCCTTGAGACCCCGCCCAGACTCCACCCCAGCTCTGCCTCCACCACAGCCCCGCCTCCACCTCCCACTCTTGGAAAAACTCCACTTCTGCACCACGTCCTCACCAATCACAAATTAACAGTTCCCATCGAACACCATATCACATACATAGCCAGCAGATTTTGTTTTGGCCAAAAGATTTTTTTAAGCCACCACCACGACAAGGAGACTCTTCTGGTCGGGCCCTACTCTACTCTAATCTGTTAAACATTTCTTATAATACCGAATACTCTTTTAGGTATATTTTTATTTATTTATATTTAAGGGATTGTGTCACATACATTTTTTTAAATGACCAATAATATCACGTACAAGGAACAAATACCATAACACCATGACCATACCACATATTACCACCACATAGTGACTGAATAATAGCACATACCGGGAACAAATGCTGCCACGCCATGACCAGACCTCATATTACCGCCACATATTGACCGAATAATACCACATACAAGGGAGAAATACCGCCACACCATGACTAGATCACATATTACTACCACATAGTGACTGAATAATACCACATACGAGGAATAAATACCACCATACTGTGACCAGATCAAATATTACCACCACATAGTGACCGAATAATACCACATACAAGGGAGAAATACCGCTACACCATGACCAGACCATATATTATCACCACATAGTGACCGAATACTACCACATACAAGGTACAAATGCCGCCACACCATGACCAGACCACATATTACCATCACATAGTGACTAAATACTACAATACTGATCATTAATAAAAAAAAACAATACTAATATTACCATAAGTGCCATTATACATAGGAGCTCTGTACATAGTAGACTGTGTATAGAGTCAATGTACAGATAACAAACTGATTCACTGGTAACATCTCTAGTTGAAGTCCTCCATCTTCGCTTTTCCACTTCATCCAGCACAGAATGCCATCACTTCTTCCAGCGAGGACTCGTCTTTACATAAAATAACACAGTTATCTAGAGTACCGCTTCCAGAGCACATTCCCCAATTTTTCCCCAACCTCTATAATACGCCAGATGAAGAAAAAAAGTAACATAGTGTCGCCCTGCACAGTAACAGGACCCCCTCACTGAAAGCAGTAATCTCATAAATAAAATACATCACAGCAGTAATAATAACCATAATTAGCCCCTACAGTAATATCCCTCATCGGGCCCCCATGTCTCCATTCTGTCCCCCTTGTCTCTATTCTGCCCCCCATGTCTCCATTCTGCCCCCAATGTCTCCATCCTGCCCCCAATGTCTCCATCCTGCTCCATTTGTCTCCATTCTGCCCCCAATGTCTCCATTCTGCCCCCATGTCCTCATCCTGCTCCATGTCTCCAGTTGTCTCCATTCTGCCCCCATTGTCTCAATCCTGCTCCCATTTGTCTCCATTCTACCCATTGTCTCCATCCTACTCCCATTTGTCTCCATTCTGCCCCCATTGTATCCATCCTGCCCCGATGTCTCCATTCTGACCCCAATGTATCCATTCTGCCCCCATGTCTCCATCCTGCTCCCATGTCTCCATCCTGCCCCCATGTCTCCATCTTGTCCCCAATGTCTCCATCCTGCCCCATGTCTCTCCATTCTGCCCCCATGTTTCCATTCCGCCCCCAATGTCTCTCCATTCTGCCCCAATGTCTCCATTCTGCCTAAATGTCTCCATTCTGCCTAAATGTCTCCATTCTTCCCCAATATCTCCAGCCTTCCCCCTGTCTCTTCATTCTGCCCCCATGTATCCATTCTGTCCCCAAATGTCTCTCCATTCTGCCCCCATGTTTCCATTCTGCCCCAATTTCTCTCCATTCTGCCACTATGTTTCCATCCTGCCCCCAATGTCTCCATTCTGCCCCCCATGTCTTCAGTCTGCCCCCCATGTCTCCATTTGTCTCCATTCTGCTTCCATTTGTCTCTATTCTGCTCCCATTTGCCTCTATTCTGCTCTCATTTGTCTCCATCCTACTCCCATTTGTCTCCATCCTGCTCCCATTTGTTTCTATTCTGCCCCCAATGGTCTCCATCCTGCCTCCAATGTCTTCATACTGCCCCATTTGTCTCCATTCTGCCCCTTGTTTCTATTCTGCCCCCAATGTCTCCATGCTACCCCAATGTCTCCATCCTGCTCCCAATGTCTCCATCCTGACCCAATGTCTCCATCCTGCTCCTAATGTCTCCATTCTGCCCCCAATGTCTCCATTCTGTACCCAATGTCTCCATCCTGTACCCAATGTCTCCATTCTGCCCCCAATGCCTCCATCCTGACCCAATGTCTCCATCCTGCCCCCAATGTCTCCATTCTGCCTCAGTGTCTCCATCCTGCCCCCAATGTCTCCATCCTGCCCCATTTTTCTCCATTCTGCCCCCAATGTCTCCATTCTGCCCCCATGTCTTCATCCTGCTCCATGCCTCCATTCTGCCCCGATGTGTCCATTCTGCCCTCAATGTCTCTATTCTGTCCCATTTATGTCTATTCTGCCCCCATGTATCCATTCTCCCCCATGTCTCCATCCTGCCCCCAATGTATCCATTCTGCCCCCATGTCTCCATCCTCCCCCATGTCTCCATCCTCCCCCATGTCTCCATCCAGCCACCATGTCTCCATCCTGCCTCCATGTCTCCATCATGTCCCCAATGTCTCCATCCTGCCCCATGTCTCTCCATTCTGCCCCCATGTTTCCATTCTGCCCCCAATGTCTCTCCATCCTGCCACCATGACTCCATTCTGCCCCAATGTCTCCATTCTGCCGCAATATCTCCATTCTTCCCCAATATCTCCAGCCTTCCCCCCTGTCTCTTCATTCTGCCCCCATGTATCCATTCTGTCCCCAAATATCTCTCCATTCTGCCACCATGTCTTCATCCTGCCCCCATGTCTTCATCCTGCCCCAAGTCTTCATCCTGCCCCATGTCTCTCCATTCTGCCCTCAATGTCTCCATTCTGCCCCATTTGTCTCTATTCTGCCCCCATGTATCCATTCTCCCCCATGTCTCCATCCTGCCCCCAATGTATCCATCCTGCCCCCATGTCTTCATCCTGCCCCTAATGTCTCCATTCTGCCCCCATGTTTCCATTCTGCCCCAATGTTTTCTGCATTCTGCCACCATGTTTCCATCCTGCCCCCAATGTCTCCATCCTGCCCCCAATGTCTCAGTTTTGCCCCCATGTCTTCAATCTGCCCCCCATGTCTCCATTTGTCTCCATTCTGCTCCCATTTGTCTCTATTCTGCTCCCATTTGTCTCCATTCTGCTCCAATTTGTCTCTATTCTGCCCCCCAATGGTCTCCATCCTGCCCCCAATGTCTCCATTCTGCCCTCATTTGTCTCCATTCTTCCCCATGTTTCTATTCTGCCCCCAATGTCTCCATGCTATCCCAATGTCTCCATCCTGCTCCCAATGTCTCCATCCTGCTCCCAATGTCTCCATCCTGACCCAATGTCTCCATCCTGCCCCCAATGTCTCCATCCTGCCCCCAATGTCTCCATCCTGCTCCCAATGTCTCCATCCTGACCCAATGTCTCCATCCTGACCCAATGTCTCCATCCTGCCCCCAATGTCTCCATCCTGTCCCCAATGTCTCCATTCTGCCTCTATGTCTCCATTTGTCTCCATTCTGACCCCATTGTCTCAATCCTGCTCCCATTCGTCTCCATCTTTCCCCGATTTGTCTCCATTCTGCCCCATTGTCTCCATCCTGCCCCATGTCTCCATTATGCCCCCATTTGTCTCCATATTGCCCCCATGTTTCCATTCGGCCCCCATGTTTCCATCCTGCCTTAATGTCTCCATGCTACCCCCAATGTCTCCATTCTGCCCCCAATGTCTCCATTCTGCCCCCAATGTCTCCATCCTACCCCCAATGTCTCCATCTGGCCCCATGTTTCCATTCTGCCCCCAATATGTCCATTCTGCCCCATGTTTCTATTCTGCCCCATGTTTCTATCATGCCCCATGTTTCCATCCTACCCCATGTTTCCATTCTGCCCCCATGTTTCCATCCTGCTCTATGTTTCCATTCTGACCTTATGTTTCCATTCTGCCCCCATGTTTCCATCCTTCCCCCAATGTCTCTCCATCTTGCCCCCATAGTGCGGCTTTACAACAAAAAAAGTTTAAAAAAAAAGTTTCTCCTTACCTTGCCGCGCTCCAGCGGCGCCTGACTCTCCCATTAGACGAAGCACGGTCACTGGTGCATGACAGTGACGTCATACACCAGCGACGTGCATGCTAACGTCAGCTGCCAGCCTGTGATTGGCTGGTGGCTGTTAACTATTGCCGAAGCTTCCCGCACGGCAATAGATTTAAAGTGCACCTTTCGGCAGGATTGTGCTTAGTAAACCACATACACTGTCAGGTGGGCACTGTTACACTGAGTAAAATGATACCTTTCTTGATGAAATCCATGCTGTGGTTCTTTTATAATCTTTATTTTCATTTCTGCCATAATGATATGCTCGTGCTTCGGGGCGGCCTTTGGTAAGGGACTTTAACTGGTGCTCTCATTATCTATGCCTATCTCTGGCTTCTGACAGGTCGCTGTGCTTTCCGTTACCTGTCTACTATTGTACATACTGCCTGTGTAATTTCTGTGCCAAAGTGAAATTTACATGCCGCAAAATGGCCGCCGCCGGCCACACATGCGAAGTAGCATCTTTCGGTTGCCGATGCTATTGCGCACCAAAGAAATTTGCCTGCAGAAATATGGCCCCTGCCGCCTGTGCTTGTGTAGTAGTATTTCTCAGTGGCCGAGAGATTCTACTGTGCTTGTGCGGCGCCATATTGCTGCACCCAAATTATTTTTCCAAAGGCAAAATGGCGCCTGTGCGTGCGCAGTAGCATCTTTCGACAACCGAAAGATGCTACTGCGCATGCGTGGGCGGCCTTTTTGCGGCATGTAAATTTCACTTTGGCACAGAAATTTCAAAGGCAGTATTTAAAATAGTAGGCAGGTCACTGAAAGCTCAGTGACCTGTCAGAAGCCAGAGATAGGAATACATAATGAGAGCACCAGCTACAGCCGCTCCAAAAAAGTCCCGCCCCAGAACACGAGCATCTCATTATGGCAGAACTTAAAATAAAGATTATAAAAGAACCACAGCACGGATTTCATTAACAAAGGTATCATTTTACTCAGTGTAATGGCGCCCACTTGACAGTGTATGTGGCTTACTAAGCACAATCTTGCTGACAGGTGCGCTTTAAAGTGAACCTGCATAAGAGGACACACGTTCACAGATAACTGAACTGGCAGAATCCTGCCACTGGGTCCCATACACCAGTAAGGGCAGTAATGCTCCGATGGCTGCCCTGTTTGCGGCCAATGAAAGCAGAGGAGAGAATTAAAGCGCGTGCTGGATACTGGGCTGTCACGTGTGGTGAACTGCAGCCCACAGCACAGTCAATCGGGGGGGTGCGTGCGACTGGGTCACGCCTGGGTGAATCCAGGAAATCCGGAAGTTGATGCGACATCAGCAGATGTCAGTGGCAGCTGAAGCCAGGGTCATGTGATTTGGACTCAGTGAGCAGCGATAGCACTGCTCATAGGCAAAAATGGCAACATAAGGTATTTACAAAAATACTTATTTAAAAGGTGTAAATCGATGGGTGAATTATACATTGTAGTGCAACGCCTCCTTAATGAGTGCAGAAAATCTGCAACATCAAAAACTCACCAAAAGCTCATTGTGGGAATGTAGCCTTCGTGGTCTCTGTGCATTCTATGAATTTTCAGCAAGTTTGCCATACATTTGCAGCAAAATTTGCACATGCTAAATGTGGGTTTTGGCACAGACTTTGTTGCAGAATTGTTGCGTTGCAGAAAAAAATAATATTTGAAAATCCACATTGCAGGTCAATTTACATGGGGAAAATATCAGTTCAGAAAATCCACAAATAAGGAATAATTGGGCATATTTATCAATACTATTTACTTCTTTAACATTAAGCCATGTCCATTTATAGCAAAGCCATATACCCTTGTAAGACAAGGCGCAGAAAGCTCAGATTCATCAAGACTAGTGTTAAGCGAATTTGTTTGGCATTTCAAATTCGGGTTTGTGTTCGGGGTTCCGGCTTTTTCACGCCAAAAACTCGGCTCCGCCCACACACATCCCTGATTTGCCACGCAGATATCAGCGCGAAAGAGTGGCAAATCAGGGACATTTTAAACAGTTTTACTTCAGAAATATGGCAAAGTGTCTAACACACATAATAAATAAGGGGCAAGTCATGAAAGACAGTTTTTTCAGAATTCTGTCACATTTACCTTAACAAACCTCCTCCTATATGTGCATTCACCCTAAAAAATGCTCAAAAATTAAAAATATTTGGCATTTCTCCTGTGGAATTTTTCCTCAAAAGTTCTACAAAACCAATCACTTGCATTCAGTTGTCATGTGAATATTTAGTAACTGAGCTCCTTGCCTGGAGGATCCTTGGTGAGTGAAGGCAGAGTGACATCAGGTCCACTATGGATCTGTTTATATAGGGCACACTCCCTGCAGACCATTAAGTGCTTGTAAAGTCTTACTGTCCAGTGTGTCTCTGGTGTCTACAAAAGCTGAGACGAGAGCATGTGAAAGAGCAGAACCTAATTACTGAGGGTATTAGGATTTCTTTGGCAATTACGAGGGAAATTAGTTTAAGTCATTTTCATTTACCAGATAAATGCTTTCTTTTGTTATCATTGAGAAAGTGATGAAAGATTAAATAAAAATAAAAATCCAAATAAACTACATGATGCTGCTCTCGCTAAGGCCTCCCTCACACATCAGTGTCTGGGGTAAGAGTAGTGACAATTTCCACACGTACTGGAGACACTTCCACACATAGATCCATTCAAATGAATGGGTCTGTGCACCTGTCAGTGTATTTCCAGGGACCTTGTGTCCATGGGCAAAACACATTGACATGCACACTGATGACACACGGATGACATCTGTGTGTCATCAGCGTGACACGTACCGGCGCCTGGGAAACAGTGGTACGGTTCGCGCTGTTCCCCGGCGCTGGGTGCTGAATGCATCTCACATCATTGTTGCCTGCTCTCCCTGCGATCAGCACATCCAGGTGATAATGATGGGAGTTGTATTGAGCACCCACACTGTACATTGTATGTAAAATCAAGAATTAAATTAAAAAAATGCTTGGGCTCACGCCGATTATTCATAACCAGCAGAGGTTAAGATATTACTAGCCAGGGAAAGGGGCCACTAGCCCAAAAAGTTCCCTGGCTATTAATAACATCTCACAGCTGTTTGATTGAGGTTGCAGCATGTCATTAAAGCTGTGGTTCCTACAGGCAGCTGTGACCTCACTGAGATCACTGTGACAAATTTTCTCATTTCTGGGGCTGCTGAGGGCTGATGTTATTAGTTTTGGAGGGGGGCAATTTCCATGGTCTCTTCCCTGGCTATTAATATCAGCCCACAGCTGTCTGTTTAGCCTTTGCTGGTTAGAGTTTATAGGGTAACCCTATGTAAAAAGTGTTCTGGGGTCCCTTTGTAAACTAGCCAGTAAATGCTAATTGCCTGGGAACATTTTGGGCTAATAGCCCCTTTCTTTGGCTAGTAATATCAGCCCACAGGGGGGCGGCTTTCCCTCTGCTGGTTATGAATAATCAGCGGGAGCCCATGCAGTTTTCTTTATTTAATTCTTTATTTTACACACAATGTACTGATGTGATGACTACGATGCCCATCGTTGTCGCCTGGTTGCGCTGATCTCAGGGAGACCAGGTAACAATGATGTGAGCTGCATTCAGCACTCGGTGCCTAAGCACAGCACGAACTGTGCTGGATTTTCAAAGGTGCCGGTACGTGTGATAGTGATGAAGCACACACACGGTTGCCACATGTGTGCCACACGTATAAAACACACGGACAGTACCGGAAATATCAGGACGTGTGAAAGAGCCCTAAGACTTGGGCAAACAGCAACTCTATGAAAAGTCACACGAAAAAAAACATTTTTGCAACTTGACTGCGACTTGCTGTAAATAAAACAGCCAAGTTGCAGACGGCTCGCATGTCACTTGCAACTTGCCCTGAAGTCTACGGAATGTGTGTCGCTACAACTGGCAGCCGGAGGCAGAAAATCCAACACATCTGGAAACATCTGTGACTCTGAGCTGCAGGAGGTCGCAACGTCACTCCATAAGAAACATGTTGCAATGCTACTTACGATTTCAGTGTTGCATGACACATGGTGTCTTTTGAGCCTTCCCACTGACTTCTATTATAAAACATTGGAGCGTCTTCAGAGCAGAAAACGCTCAGATCACTTCTTTTAACCACTTTGTGTCTTTGGAATCTTGAAAAGGTTAAAAGACGCTTAGGTTGTGTGCACATGAAGAGGTTTTGGAGAGTTATTGATGCTGCATATTTTCGCTGTGTCAAAAACGCAGAGTCTTACAGTTCCAGCAGAGTGGATGGGATTTATAGAAGTCTCATGCTCTCTGTGCTTTATTCACTCAGTGTAAACTGACCTGCGGTGCGTCTTTCGAATCCGCAACATATCAATTTCTCTCGTGGGTACGCAGAGATTTATGTGCAGATGTTTCTCCATAGATTTACATTAGATGTGGAAAATCCACAGGTAAAAAATGCATCTGCATTTTAGTAGGTTTCCGCAGCAGAAACGCATCAAGAACACATGTAATCTGCACATGACTATATCAATAACGTTTTGTCATAGCCAAATACCAGGAAGTATAAAAATGAAGGCAGCTTTATTTATAACATGACACACCATCAAGAGACAAAAACGCAGCATCAAAAATGCGATTTACAATGCATGTAAAAAAATGCACACAAAAACGTAATGAAAAAACGTAACTGACCTAAATTACTTATTATATGCAGAAAATCTGCAACATCAAAAGCTCATTGTGGAAACATAGCCTTTAAAGACTGAACATATGAACAGCAAGTTGTTTTTACATCGCATTTCATTTTTTTGCGCATTTTGTTAGCGCTTTTTCAGGTGGTTATCAGAGCGGGATCCAAAGGCCGGGGTCACGCGGGTGTCAATTCTCTCATCTTCTCCATTCTCTGTGTCCGTCGTAAACAGACTGCACTCAGATGACATGCAAGTGCAGTCCAATGTTTCACATGCACCCATAGACGTGTGCGATTGTTCAATTCGGTATGAGGAAAAGAAATTGCAGCTATGCACTGCCACATAGTATAACATTGGGCCAAGTGCTATCTGATAAAACAGCGGATAGCACTCGTCCATGTAATATGGTCGTGTGAGCGAGCACTAAGGCTGTGTGCCCAAGAGGTAAGCTCAGGTAAGGTTTGATGCTGTATATTTTCGCATTATTTTTAATACCTGCATGTTTGTTGTTTGATTGGATATATGACTGGTGCAACCTGCGCAGCCGCACAGGGGCCCAGGAGGTGAGGGGGCCACTTCTGTCTACAACACAGGTGGATTTGTGTATTCTGATGAGCTATTAGACTGCAGAGGGCCATATAGTGTTCTTGCACAGGGACCTCTTCTGTCTGATAGGCAGATTTACATGCACATACTAATGTTTGGGCAACAAAGGTATGTAAGAATGTTTTTCCTTCCGCCTGGTCAATGGCCCATGTAAAAGTGCCAAATATATGTAGTAATGGATGTTGACATACGGAGAGGTTTCAGCCCAACACTTAGGTTATTTTCTATTTACTGTATATATGACCATCACCTCCTAACAAAATGAAGGAAATATGGACAGGTGTGGGCAGCAGTAACTGTGATGTATTCATACCAAAGATTACAGCACCATACCGCATGTTACAGTACATGCAAACATTGAAGATATGAATATTATACCGCATTACTGCCATGTAGGCCCCAATTCATCAAGACTGTTAGACTGTACCTACAAAGTTGTGATACTTAGCTCATAAATGAATTACTGTGTGCCCACAGTGACGTAAAGGTGGACCTTTCTTTGATGGGAGTTTTTTTTCACATAGCCATCGCTCTCAGCTAAGGAATACAAGTTTAAAGGGCAGGTAAGATCCAACGCTAATTAAATGATGACTAGTAATGACCGGTTTAATATTTGGCTGGGCCCATCCCATCTTTTTGGATGTTTTAACTAGAGCTGGATCTTACTTGCCCTTTATATTTGTAGGGCTTGGGCCAGGAGAGGTAAGTCTGACTTTTAAAAAAAAGAAAAAATTAGTAACCCATCAAAGAAAACTACACCTCTTCATGACTGAAAGGAGCACACACAAATTAACCAATTTATCTGCTAAGTATCTTCATTTTCTAAGTATATGCTATATAGCGTTAATGCCATTTAAAATTCATATATTCAATGTTTGTATACATCTTCGGTTCAGTTTCCATGATGAGTTTTTGATGTTGCGGAATTTTGCTGTGCAATAAATGGCGTGTCTTACGGAGTGTACACTCCTTGAGAAAGCATTTCTTGCAAAACACGCATCGATGTGGCTGAGGTGGTCTCTATTCTACAATATGGGTAAGCAGTAGCAGTATTTTGTGACATGTGTATATTGATGCCCCTATGTCTATAGGCAACTATGTAGGATTGGTTATTCATGTATGGGAGCTATTCTTAACATTTGTGAACTGCTAACCTTGCCCCTTACTAGTTCCACCTTCCCCATTACTTGATTCTTCTCTTTTTGAACTTTATTTTTGTATTTATTTTTTGTTACTTTATATATTTTTAAATTTATGCAATAAAAAGTAGCAATTTTGGATATATCTGATATATTTGTGAGTGGTTCGTGAATACCTCCCCTTTAAATTTGTAGGCTTTGACCCAGGAGAGGTAAATTTGATAACAATAAAAAAAAATAGGGTCCCATCGAACAAAGGTTGTCATGACCAGTGGGCACACACAAATTGGCCAATTTGTGCATTGAGTATTTTTGTAAGAATAGTCTTGTGGCAGGAATGAAGTTTAAAATCCATATATTCAATGTTTGCATGTACCTTGGAGCACACAGTATGTTCCTGCACTGTTGATAGCTATCTATCATGTTTTTTATATTACATTATGTCGTTGCATTTTTTTAAATTATTTATAGAAATAAATGATAGACATATATGCAGTACTTTTTATTTCCTATTGCAATTCACACCAAGAATCTGGTGACCTGGATGTTTGCAATACTTGTAACAATATAAGTAAGGCTATGTTCACATGTCCAGTAATCATCCTTTAGAAGGGATCCAGCAGCAATCCATTGGCAAAAAGTTGTTCAGACACGACTTTTTTGTCTGCCTGAAAAAAACTAATCTGTAAAGGATCCATTTTCTCGCTTAATGGATCATTTTGAAATAGATGATTACTTGAAAGCTCACATGTCCAGTAGTATGTGTTAAATATTTAGTTTTCCACCTCCAATAAGCAAAAAACAGATCCTTTACAAATGGGAGAAAAACGCATGACTATTTAAAGGATCCATTTTCCATAGACTTCATTGTTAAAAAACCGGACCCAGTTGAAATTCGTATTTCTCAGGCGGACAAAAAGATTGTGTCTGCATAACGTTTTTGCCAATGGATTGCTGCTGGATTCATTTTAAAGGATGATTACTGGACATGTGAACATAGCCTAAAAGAATTGCATTCTTCTAATTGATCCCCACCCATAAAATACAGACCCAAAAGATTGACAGATCCTATTTAAGGAGTGATAAGATCTCCATCTGATAAGTAGTCGGGGATTAACACCTTCCTATTTCTCTTTTTAGGCTCTTAATTGTCAGATTATCTCTTATCACTTGTGTGCTCCTTTGTCTCTAATTATAATGTGTGGCCCAGGTACAAAGCCTCAATGCCAAGCTAATCATGAAAGTGTATGCTGTGCTATGATGGCACATGTGCACTTATTACTCCATGTGCTGAAAGGAACAGTCCCAAGCCTGGGGCCACAGATAGCGTACAGTGATCTGATCCTCTCGGAAGAGGTGAACACGGAGAATAAATGTCTCCATCTTCTCCATTCTGTCAATCTGGACAGTCTGATGATTTCCATGGACTCATTGATTTTTTTTAATTTAATTTTTATTTTTTATTTTGTGCCCCATAGAATAATATTGGTCCAAGTGCTATACGATGTTTTGTCAGATCGCACTCGGACCTAAAATACGGCCCATGTGCATGAGTCCTAACAATGTAGAATTGTCCATGGCACACTATGGATTCAATGCAAAATTGGGTAAGGCTAGGTTTTCATTTATCCAATGCTTCAGGAAAAGTTTTCATTGGTTTTCTTTTGCCTCAGCTGATGACAACTGCTGTCACAAATGCATTTGATGTCAGACAGCTTTTTCTTTTGTACCAGCTTCTATTGCAGAAAAACGTAAAGCATTTTTTGATCCATTTCCTGAAAAGGGTTATCTTGGAGTATTTATTTTTTTTTTACTCATTGGCCTAAGACCTAACAGGCAGGTAGTTGCTGACTACCTACCTGTACTGCCTGACGCCTACTCAGTGTTAGAACCCTCCTGTTTGTTTTTTCTATCTTGTGTTTTGCGGTCACGTGACCATCTGCCTATATATTCCAGCTCCGCCCTTCTGGCTTTGCTGGACTTCAGTGTTGTTTGACTGTCTTGCTAGCCTGGTGCTTCGGTGCCTATCTCTGTCAGTTCGCTTGGTCCTCTGGGACCTCTAGTACTTTTTGTCAGTTTGTCTTTTGTGTTCTACAACAACTTCTGTTTAGGAGGTGTCCCATTTTTGTCCCAGTCCTTAGTTCTTTTAGGGACCCCTCCCTTAATTCTATAGGTCTCCGTTCAGACTAGCCGAGGACTAAGGCGGGTCTGTTCACTAGGAACAGGCAGCCCGCTATATCGTAGGGATTCAGCTTAGTCTTACTGTAGGGACAGCTTTCCCCTATCTTTCCTTAGTTCTTGTTGCAGATCATAACACTCAGAATGATCACAGACGGCTCCTGCCGGTGATTCTGCTGCAGCTCTTTCTCTTCTGGTCTGCTCTGTTGACGGGGCGTCACTGACAATATCATGCTGACTGACAGCTGTTCCCCGCAGTAATGCAGCCAGGAGCTGGCTGTCCATCAGCATAACATCGGCAGTCACGTCCTGTCAGCAGAGCAGAAGAGAAGAAGCTGCCATCAACGTGACCTCACCAGAAGCCGCAAAATCACCGGCAAGGGCAGTCTGTGACCGCTCTGAGGTGCCTGTACGTTCATAGGGCCATAAGAGAAAAAATAAAATAGTCCCTGATAACCCCCTTTAAAGGGTCTGATGCAAGAACTGATGGATCAGGTTCCCTGTTGCGCTTCACTGCCTGGAGTAAAACAGGATACTTACTTACTTTAGATTTTACATTCAATATTACTACTGTAGAAGTCTTAATTTAGTTAGTACATAATTTAATTTCTGGAACTAGAAATGATATTTCAGTCTGGCTCAAACCTTTATGAAGTCGTGTATGAAAATGTGACATACCAGTGGTAATAATGCAGTGAATCAGCAGTGATAATAATGCAGTGAATACGCAGTGAGAGATGGTCATCTGTTCTTACAGCTATATGGACTTGGACCTCATAGGTTAAAGAGGTTGTCCACTACTTTATCATTGATGACAAGGGATGAGAGGACCCACGGAAGTTCAGGTTCTGGTACCCGACCCAAATTTTATTCCAAAGTTCAGTTCGGGCACCAGAACTGTACCCAAACTTGAAGCAGAATCCAAACTCCATTGAAAACAATGAGGAACTGAACTTTGGGTCTGGGTAAGAAAACAAAGATCTCTCTCTCTTTTTCTCTCGCTCTCTTTCTTTTCTCCCAGAACTCTCAACATTGTAACGGACTTCCGGGGAAAGTCTGTGTTTGACGTTTAGCACAGGACAATAATTGTTCGGTACGAGCAACGAACTTTTAAGTTCGGGTTCACTGAACTCTATTGATGACTTATCTGGTCAGAACTGCTCAATTGTGGAGCTGCTCCGTCTTTTGATAGTGACCGGTTGTGATCAGTCACAAGAAGATTGATCCTGATGGGATGGATAAAGGGAAAGATATATGACGGATACATAATCTTGTACATTGGACACATGGATCTGCTGCACAGGATGTGGCTGAAATGTTGGGTTAATCATTTATCACAGTGTTTCACTGCATTCTCTAGCTGCAACATTAGGGATATTCCTATATTGGATATATCATACATGTATGATAAGTGTTTAACCTCTGGTCCTATCACTTATTGGGGGAAGGGTGGCACTTTCTTCAGGGGTGGACACTGACTGCTTGGGGCCCCTGTGCAAGAAATGTGTCTGTGTCCCCCTCCTCTTATGGTGACAAAGCTACAGATTTATATATAGCCACACACCTGTACTGTATATCTTACATAGCCTCCTTTTTTATGTATATCGCCGTCTCTTATTACACAGTGCCGTCTCTTGTTATGTACAGCTCCGTCCCTTACATATCGGATTATCTATAGCGCCCCCTGTCTCTCTTATATACCATCCTTTCTTGTTAGATATATAATGCAATGACGGCTGATGGAGCATGGGAAAGCTTCTTATCTGATGGAGGAGCTGATGGACTGGTCTTCTGGTCACCGGCTGCTCCATCAGCAGTCATTATACATCTAACAAGAGAAGACTGTGTAATAAAAGAGGGCGCTGTGATTAACAAAAATACCAAGAATACGTGTGCCTGGATGACCTCTTCCTCTTTAGGGCCTTTTGATAGAGGTTTTTTTTACTAGGATTTAGAAGCTGATTTTATTGCAAGTTCAAATACTTCTAATAAAAACTTTCTATTAGTTTTACTGCAAAATGTTACAAATAACAAGAAAAAACGGCACTGTGTGCACTAAGGGAGCTTTTCCCATTAATATTGGTTGGAAACTTATTCAAAGAATATTTGATGCTATTTTTATGTGGATTAAGGCCACGGCCCCACTATTAGTATTCGGTCAGTATTATTTCTCAGGAGTGGGAGCCAAAACCAGGTGAGGAACAATCAGAGAAAAGGTATAATAGAAACAAGTCACCAATTCTGCATTTATCACCCACTCCTGGTTTTGGCTCCCACTCCTGAGAAACAATACTGACCGAATACTGACCAAATACTGATAGTGGGGCTGTGACCTAAGGAGCAGAATATATTTCTAAATCCTTGTAAAGAAAAACCTCAGTGTGAACATACCATTAGAGTGCTGATTTTGGAGGTAAGAGTCCTGTATGTAGAATTTGTACCTATCAGATATTTATAGTATATACTTTTGATATGCCAGAAATGTCACAAAAGATAATACCCCTTTAATTTTTAGTGCCCCCCCCCCCCCCCCCGTTGGTTTAGTATGACAATATGGCCCTTAGAAAAAAAAAATTGCGCACCCTTGCTTTAAAGCATCCGGCTTCCAGGATTTATTAGTATGGGTCCTACAATGTAACAACCTGTTCCTGTTCTTCCTTTCACTCTGGGATAATGTGATCTAAGGAACAGAACAAAAAGTGAATATATAATTGCCATTCTACACTGATCTACCCTTATCACAAGTAACCTGTGGAGGTTTTATCAATGCAAAGTGATGTAATGACAGAAGTCCTCCTCTACATGGCAAAGATTGAGGTGCAGCAGATCGTGGGTTCATTTTTGATCATTTTGTAGATCTTTGAACTCCACCTTTTATTTAGAAAAATAAAAAATTTCTAGTAATTAATATTTATATCCAACAGATGCAGGATGATTCTTGGCTATTGCCACAATGTAAGTAAATTTGGTAAACAGATGTTTTGGAAATATGATGCATCTTGCCTCTTCTTGCAGGATATTAAAGCTAAATTCCCACAATAAGAATCCCAATGGTGCAGATTTTCTGCCGCATTTCTGCACCAGTTACCTACGTTAGGTTTTTTTTTTCGTTTTTTTCACATCACATTTTTTCAACTGCAGTTTTTGTCTTTTTGGTATTTCAGATTTTAAATAAGATTGCTCTGTTTTATATACTGCTGGTATTTGGCTTTGATAAAATCATGTGTGGATTACATGTGATTTTTATTGCATTTCTGCTGCTGAAATATAATAAAAAAGCATGAGTTTTGGGGTTTTTTTTTATCTGCAGATTTTTCTCATGTCATTCAAGTCTACAGTGAAAATCCACAAACGAAATGTATTACCACAAGAGAATTTGACATGTTGCAGAGTTTCAAAATGTCATCATGGGTCAGTTTCTGCGCCAGCCCAAAAAAAAAAAAGCACAGTGGGCATGAGATTTATATAGATCCCATTCACTTTAGTGGAATTGTAATATGCAATTTTTTTTGTGCACGAAAATTCACAACATAAAAAGTGCACCAAATGCTCACTATGGGAACGTCGCTTAAAGGGCCTTCTACACAGGGAGATAATGATCTGAATAATCAGCCATAGGCTGGGGTCACACAACAGTATAAAAATTTGGTCTGATTTTCATCCATAACAGTGGGGTGACTTTTTTTTCTTCACACATGCAGAATCAGTCAGTGAGCAAAATCATTATTCTGCACTGTCCCATTGGATATTATTAGTCCATATTTTTAATAGATAGTACTCAAACCAAAAATACAGTCATATGCACGAACCCATACAAATCTTCATACTCATTGCGCAGTGTGAACATGCCAAGCGATTGAACAGCAGATAATAATTCACATTGCTCATAGCATCTTTTAAGACCTGGGCTACACAAGGACAGCAATTCTCAGACAAGTCATATGTCATCAAAAATATTTGAGCAATTTGCTAGTGACTTGCTGTCGCTTGACTATATTAGAACAATTTTGCTGTAAAAAGTCAGCCATATTGCAGATAAGTTGCAAAATCTTACCAAATCTATATCTGTCCCATGATGAAGCAATGGCGAAACATGCGTTGGGTGCAAACACATGAGGTGAAGTGGTTTGTTTCATCCAGCCTTACTGTTTTTGCTCTAATCCTATAATAAAGGGATACTATTTTACATTTTGTGTCATCTTTATTGTATCAGAAAACCAACATAAAAGTACACCATAGTTATGTCCTATAGTACAGCTAAAACTAGTACAACAATCATAAATAATTGAGCATAAATGTTCACAATTATACAATCCATTCAGAGATCACGTCAGATCAAGCTGCTTCTTCAAATGAAAATGTGGTGAGACAATTATTCCAGCTACTGAATAAATACTTAATAGATAAAGAGGTAGCTGAGTATTCATAAAGTGCAGTTTGTTAACCTAATCACATGCACTTTATTTATACAAAGTCCCAAAGTGTAATGTGAACAGCTACATAGCCAGTCAAATGGTGCTGGGTATAATTGCATCATGATAAATGCATGGGGCAAATAAAGTATATTTAATATATGATTATCAAATATACAGTGTCAGAAAAGTAGCAGTCATAGCATTTAAAAGAATATAATCTACAGAGATATCCAATAAACTGCCAAACTCTGCCAGTTTATTTGATATCTGTATATAGTATTATATATTTTATTATAAATGTTATGTACTAAGCACTTTTTTTCCCTACATATCTACCGCTGTCATTGCATTATTGTAGAATAGAATCTATATATTAGGAACATCCACCAGTTTTAGGGAAGTCATTCTTCCTGCAATTCTAATATTATTTTTCTTCCTGCAACACCGCATCAATTGCTGTACTGTACTTTGGAACAATTTTTTTTAGATATATTTTGATTCACAGGATTTAAATAGACCTAACCAGACATTTCTTGGTTGATGTTTGTAAGATGGTATCTCTAAGCACATATATGTACATGTACATTTTATATGTTAATAATAAAGCTATATGTTTCTAAACTACTTATGGTATATGTAGTCTTTCTTTATAGGTTTAAAAAAATTATAATTGGCACAGCAGGGCAATTTAGGTGTGGAAAATGTACACAAGGATGACATCTTTAAAGTAATAACTGGTGATGCCGCATCTTGCTGTGAATTTTCTGCACCATGTATTTGCACCAACAACTGCAGCACATTGATACATCTGTGCTAGTGAAGAGAACATATTACAGGTTTTGGTTTGGCATTCTGATTTATAATCAGGTGTTAAAAAAAAAAAAAAAGTTTGATAAGTAGAAATGCTCCATTTTTTCTTTTCCTGAAACAATTTTTAAGCGTTTTGGAAATTTTTTTTTTATTATTTCCTGAAGCATTTTTTAGGCCTTTTGATTGGACAGTGCCTAGTTTGGACAGTTGTCGTGCACTTTCTTCTTTTTTTCCACCAGGTGTTTTTAAAACGCTCAAATGGAAACAAATACTAAAGAAAAGAAAAAAACTCATGAACAGCAAGAAGGATTAACATTGAACTTAATAGCCCTCCTTATATTAGGAGCTTTTTGTGGCTTTTTTCTGTAGCTGCTCCACTCCAAAAAACTCTAGAAAAATTTTGCACGCACCCTAAAGCTATGTCCCCACAATCAGTATTTTTACGCTGCGTATATAAAAAAAAATGCAAATAACCTATTTTACCTAATGGGTGCAGAGAATCTACATAATCAAAATGTCACCAAATTCTCATCATGGGACTGTAGACTTAGTCTGACCTAAGGCACAGAAATCCAACCAGGTCACATCACAACTACATTTTTGCATTAGGAGCAGTGCTGCATTGTGCTTTGCAAGTGCTAATACCCACTGATGAGAGGAGTGAGTGGGATCCTTGGCTGCAGCCTGAGGTTTGTGTACAGTAAATGTCTGCCCCCTGCTGCTCTGGGGTGTGCTGTGCAGGGTGGGGACCTCTGAATATGATAATTAGATATTGTCTTCTTTACAACACCATTGTTAACCAAAGCTAGAGAAAAAAAACTCATTAGTACTGACTAAACTACAGAAGTCCAGATCTCATCCTCCCACAACTGTTAGCTAACAGTTTATATGACAACTCCTGGCCATCAATGCTTGTTCTACAATTGTATTACTTAGATACCTGCTAAACGGCTTGTAAGCTCCTAGTACTAATTCACACTGGGACTCTATGAATACTTCAACAATAATGTTGTGACTGCAGAGAAAGTTCTGGAGTAAATGGAAAAAGAGTAAGAGTTCCAAAAATAATTCAAGAAATAAGAACATGATCCAATAAATATTTTCTATTTTATAATAATTATGTCAGCAGTAAAAGAAAATATTTTGTAGCTTCAGCATCATAGCAGCAAGAATCATACATCAGCTCCGACCAGTACAGGATTTACAATAGTGAGGACTGTGTACCCACAGTATCAGTAATACTATAATCTACCAGCACTATGTACACAGCCTGATGTTACTGAGCTTTAGCTTATGATTGTGCGCTGGGATTCTAACTGCAGAATAGTTCACCTAAATGCCCAATGTAGGAGAACTTCTATAACTGACATGTACACAAAAATATGTTTATGTGTGTGTGCAAAGAAAATATAAAATCTGCGGATGTATAGCTATATTTATCTAATCTCACAGACTAAATAAATTAATTCCAGGTACAGCTTATTAATACAATGTATTATACAATGTATTATAATGCACATGTACCATGTGCATTATAATACATTTGCATATCATATTATAGTAGAAATATAGGTGCAGCACCAGTAAAATATTAATAATAGGGTGCAAAGTCTTTTAGGTATGACCAGTCCTCCAATATATATATATATATATATATATATATATATATATATATATATATATATATATATATATATATATATATAAATTGAAGCAGCACACTAATATGAAGAAATAGAAATATATTTAATTGCCCATAATGGTGAGGTTTCGGCCCATATGAGAGGACCTTTCTCAAGCGAAAAAAAGTTATGCCACTATGGTCCATTAAATAATTTTCCTTTTTTTTTATATTGGTGTGCTACCCCCATTCTTTGGATATATAATACGTATGTATATACTGTATGTATGTCCTATTTATTCAGTAATATATATATATATAATTAATAAATAGAACACACAATGTATAACATACGAAATACATAACTGATGTGTGTGTAATTTATAATATCACTAAATATAATGAACATTTGTGTTAATATACTAAATACATAAAATACATAATACGAATTCTGTATATGATACAAAGAATATATTTCACACAAATAGATGTAATTTTATATATATAGATATATATATATCACAGATACTTCTTACAAAAATAACAGATATGACAACAGTTAGTATATATGATACTCAGACTACAAGGAGAGTGTGTAAAAGATTTGATCTAATTAATTGATAATTCACAAAACACAATAACCTGTAACACAAATAATTCTTATAACACATCTGTATGCACTATACATCATTAAATCATGTGTTCTATTCCCTTCAACTATATTATGTTTCTTTAATCAGCTCCATAAATGTCAGCCTTTAGTGTGAGCTGCTTACTGAGTATGATGTTCTGTTCTTATATTTCTGCCCTGTTATTTTCCCATACTGCTGTATTAGGGTTTGCTGTGTTACTATATGTATTTGTGGTTTATTGAAATGTTCCTTTATTCTGCATCTGGATCGATAGATTGTAATCGAATATCTGTATTTTATCGTCGGATCATTGTGTCGGTTGTGTAGATGAACCATCAGCATTAAACACCTCGCAGCTTCCTATGGTTTCTGGCTGTATGCTTCGTGCTCACAAGGCTTTATCCATTCAGTCTGATGACTTGATTAGAGATAACACTGTTGGAGTGGGATGAGGTGCCTCCATATAACATTAAACATAGTGGCTCCCCTTACTGGTTGTGCTTTATTATAACTGCTCAGTGTGTGCAGTAAGAGATTTACCCATAAAGTGCGACATGATGGGTGATTTGGCTGTGGGATGTATAGAGTAAGTGCTTGAGGGGGGTGGAGATGAATAAAGCCATTGCATATTGTGTCTGAGGGTGAGGCTGGGCTCTGGGTACAGACAACCTGTAAGTAGAGTGGTCAGGGGAGATGAGCAGCTCTGCAGCCAATGGTAATAGTCAGAGGGTGGGAGGAGGGGCAGTGGCTGCCTAGTATTGAGCAAGGACTTGTGGTCCACTCTGGTTTCTATCCCCCTCCCTTTCTTGCCTTTTAACCCATCTGCCTTCATTTGCCTTTGCATACAAGTAAGACCCCACACCCTGCATCTGTAAGACATCACCCTAGTTCCAGTAGAAGGAGATGGACAGAAACACAGGAGCCTCCTCACCTCACTAGAACCCATCACTGTGCTCTGGAGTTTGGGAGACCTGAAGTCTACTTAACAATTATAAGGATCTGTAATATCACAGTAAGTAAGACAGGTATCAGGAAACTCCTGAGAGTCACTCTCCAATATAGAAGTGGCTCATGTAGTACTTCTGCTAGAGAATCAAGAGATGGCTACATCCCATGAGTGGCTGCTGATGGCTCAGGGTGTCATTGCTGCCTCCTTAATGTGAAGAGATGTGTTCATTATTGTGACCTTTCCTCTGACCCCATGTTCCTCTATGCGAGTGTCACGACCCTGTTTTGTCTGACCCATTGGCTGCCATTGATCTGGCCAATCTATCAGAATCATGAAGATTTAAGCTCCCTGTGCTCAGCGTTGTTCACCGATCATTGGAAGGAGGTTTTATTAATAGACTGGTTAACCCCAGAGCAGAGATACTTCTATGTATCTAGAGCTATAGGGGCCAGTGCCTGGATAAACATTGTATCTGAAAAGGATGATGTGCAATAATAATAATACATGATATTGTGGTATGTGTCAGCCAGAAAAATCTATGCAAATACTTTTATACCCCAAAAGACAAAAGTATTCTAAGAGGGATGCATTTATTTGCGAAGCAGAGAAATTATATTACCAGCTTTCAGAGCACAGAGGCTCCAAATGTCCTATTGTAACATCTGTTAAATGTTGTGTTCTTGTCTCAGTCATTCATTTGTAGTCAGCCTGATGAAGGAGCTTCTGTGCTCGGAAAGCTGCTAATATCATTTTTTTCAGGTTAGAAAATAAAGGAATCGGTCCTAAAATACTTTTAGGGCATAAAAGTATTTACATAAATATATGGAAAGGAGAAATTGTGATCCAGGAGCCAGCACATAATTATGGTTATTAATATTTGTGTGATTGTAATATAAATGTATTTTTAGGGTAGAGATCAGTGATGTAGGTACAACCGTAAGAGTGAATGTAAATCATTTAAAAGCACTTAATTTTAACTTCAGTTACTTCTTTGAACAATAATTCTGAATGTGTGTAAATGTCTCTATTTTGAGAAAGGCTCTGTTATGAGACAAAACCGTTGCTAATAAAAAGTCCTTTTATTTTTTTTTTTATATCGGACTGGAATGCTGCTTATTTTCTCTATCTATCTATCTATCTATCTATCTATCTATCTATCTATCTATCTATCTATCATCTATCTATCTATTCTCATGATGCATGCTACGTTATAGATAAAAAAAGAAGATTAATATTGATCAGTCATTGATGTCGTTTTTTCTATTTTCTCCCTTTTATCTTTCGGTTAGAATATATTATTAAATATGTTTTCCATTATTTCTCCTTTGCTCTATTTCCTACATACGATCGTTATGTGTAATGATTGACATTAAGTTAACATTTTAACATTTTTGCAGGGCTATTAGAATATAGTTGTGGTGCTTTAGGTAAATGTGGGTGTAAATAATGGTATTGACGATTTCAGAAAAATAGGGAAAAATCAAGAGAAACAAGAAAAAAAAATAGGCATGTACTAAATATTTTTTTTGGGCATAATGTTATGGTATGGTGGTATGGTAATACACTGATACAGCCCGGGAGATCCTGATATCACAGGGTCTATCCACTAATTTTATGCTTTATTTGTGAGACATTGAAGGTGTACAACTGATCGGGCAGACAGGATCCTGGAAAAACCGGGCTAATATATATTTTTTCTTTGCCCGATAATTACAATCATATGTTTAAAAAAACCGAAACAAACTAAATACAAATCACCATTTTCTATATTTCGTTAGTACAATGAATTAACAAGAAAATAATGACATTTAGAGGATTTGCAGAGATAATTGAAAATTCAATATAACTTTCGTTAATGAATCAGTCGGGATTGTTTCTAGAAAGCATAGTAACAAGAACAAAATACAAACTAATGTGATTACAGCGCTACAACATGGAAGGTAACATCATATTGGAGGAGACTCTAGAGCTTATATTTTATTTCGATCTTCTGATTTCGGATTTACACCATTTGTCTTTTTACCGATCAAAATATAACAGATTTAGAGGAATGACTGGATATTTCTTTTTGTACAGGGAAGTTTCTCTCAGCTGCTGATGGTCATTTCTGCTTGCAGGTTGCAGGTAGCCCCGGAGAGAGGATGGCAGTGTCTGTGCCCAGCAGCGCCCTCACCCCCCCAAACATGCACCGCCTGCCCCTAAATATGGCCTCCTATTTCCCAGCATTTCTGCCCCCGGGGAACCCATACCTGGGCGTCCTCACCAATAACCCGCATTACTTGCTGAATCCTCTGAAGTCTCTGGGAAGTTTTGTCACCAAATCTTCACCCCTGGGGCCCATCAATTTTAGGGACATCGCCTCCATGCTGACACACAGTCCCCCGCCACTGGAGCCCTTCTTCCCCCATCCTCCTTCTACCTACCCCGTGTTTGGGAACACCCCGAGTGGTGTGAACAGTAAGGAAGCGGCCTGCGGCAATCATAATATAATTATTGGGCAATCACCGGGGGCAGCGCCCCTGCACCACCCCCCACCCAGCCCCAAACCCAAGAGGTGCAGAGGGGCTGCTGTAATGGGCTCCCCCGGTCTGGAGGGGATGAGCACTGTCAGCACCTACCAATTCACACAGGAGGAGCTGAACACTGTCCTGTATGGCTACAACAGCAGCTACGGGGACCACAGAGCCCAGCAGTGCGCACATGCCATCTCCGGGCTCCGCATCCCCAACACCTGCACAGGTACAAGCGTCTGTCATCAATCTATCTATCTATCTATCTATCTATCTATCTATCTATCTATCTATCTATCTATCTATCTATCTATCTATTCATCATCTGTCTATAATAATAACATTTTTATTTATATAGCGCTAACATATTCCGCAGCGCTTTACAATTCTGACAAATTATATACATTATGGGCACTGTCCCCATTGGGGCTCACAATCTGCATCCCTTATCAGTCTATCTATCTATCTATCTATCTATCTATCTATCTATCTATCTATCTATCTATCTATCTATCGGCATATAGGGCTCTATATACAGCTGTATGTACTGTATATGCATCTATATGTATAAATATATATCCGTATATCTATCTATATATCCATGGATCGATCCATCATGTGTCTGTGTGTGTATATATATATGAGATAGATACAAACATGGATGCAAAGATCTTTCTAATATATGTATATGTGTGTATATATATATATACATATATATACGATAGATACTGCTTTGCATCCATGTTTGTATATCTCATATATATAAATATATATGTACATTTATATACATATATATATATATACGATACATACAAACATGCATGCAAAACTCTATTTGTTATATATATAACTATATATATGTGTACATATATAAATATAAAAAATAAATAAATATATATATGGCAAATAGAGCTTTCCATCCATACACACACAGGATAAATAGACCTTTGCAATCATGCTTCTATGCTTGTATCCATCGATATATATATGTATATATATATATATACATATATAATATACTGTGTGTATATGTATATATATATATATATAATTACAAATATGGATGCAAAGATCTCTATCTATCTATCTATCTATCTATCTATCTATCATCTTTTATATTAGATAGATATATTAGATATATCTCCATCTATCTAGAGATAGAAAAATAGAAGCCACACCTTTCATGCAAACATAGATGCAAAGCCTTATCTATTCATCTCATCTATTTATCCATCTTCTATGTATCTATCTCCTGTCAGTGTATCTATATCTCATATCTATCCATCTATTAATCTTTTAAACTAGGAATGGAGCCTCAGATTTTGGACAGAGAAGCCCTGCAGTTACCAGAAGGTACATTATTCCATTATTATAATTACATTGCATTGATTTCTGTTGTGATAAGGATCATATGCCAATCAGAATATGTGTACTGTATTTTAGGACTGACAATACTGAAAATGAAATATGGAGATTTACCCAAATCTGGGGTGTTCAGTACAAGTGTCATCCCCAAAGGAGCTAAGTACGGTCCATTCCAGGGGAGAGTGGTGAACACCAGTGAGATCAAGACCTATGATGACAACTCTGTGATGTGGGAGGTGAGGGGGCTTCTCTGCTGTCATCTTCTCATCTCTGTCCATCTTCTCTTACCACTTCTTAGCTACTTCAGAGAATGATTTCCTTCTTAAAACTTATCTCTACAACGTAGATAATCTTATATTTCGTTTTTTTCTGTTATTTTTAAGATGGTTCTCTATTTTTTTCCAGTCAAATTATGATGTGTGTAATATAACCATGTTTGCTATATAAAAATCTTTTAATTATTCTGGCTGTATTGTCACAGTCATTTCTTAACATTTGATCACATTTTCTATGTTAATAACTTCATACTGATATTAATATACTTATATTTACATTATTGGCACACTAAGACAATATTAAAATCACAATAATTTGCTATTATATATATGTATAAAATAGTTATTAAATCTCATAAAGTTCATTCTCTTGCTTTAATTCCTCTTTATATTACATGACAAATATATATGAAACTGATCTGCTGGCAATAGTGACATTATCGCATTATTACTGTTAATAATCTGTGTACTGACATAAGATTTATAGATGTGACACTGTTCCTTGTGTTTCCTCCGGCAGATCTTTGAGGATGGCAAGCTCAGTCACTTTATAGACGGGAAGGGCGCATGCGGTAACTGGATGGCGCTTGTGAATTGTGCCCGATTCCCGCAGGAACAAAACCTGATGGCAATTCAGTGTAAGAACGAAATTTACTATGAAGCCTCCAAAGAGATCGCACCCAGACAGGAATTACTGGTCTGGTATGGAGGCTGCTACGAGCTACACCAGGGCATCCCGGTCACATTCAAGGGCACAGATGAGGGCAAAGCTTCCTTACAGCACGAAGAAGGTAATCCATGTAACCCACCTGCAGGCTCTTTATTAGATTGCCATTATATTAGTTTTAGTAGGAGGACATCATGCACTAAATTATCAATAAACTTAAATCTAATAATTTCCTATGTCATGTAGCATTATAAAATCTAATTTATTCCAATCAATGTTCATATCATAGGTAAATGCCCAGTGTTCAATAAGGTCCTGTAATTTTAGAGTTAATTATATATGCATAATATTTATATATAATAATATTGCAAATAAGATACTATGATGTGCAAATGTATTATAATGTATATGATACTATAGTGTATCTGGAATTTATTTCTTTAGTCTGTGAGATCTATCTATTTATTTATCTATCTTTCTGTATGTGTGTGTATATATAATCTATACCCAGAGATACAAAATCAATAAATATATACATATAAAACATATCTGGGTGTGTATATATATATATATATATATATATATATATATATATATATATACATACAAATATATATGCATATATATGACACACACACATATACCGAAAAATCAATAGATATATCTCACAGACTAAAGAAATAAATTCCAGTTACATCTTATTAATAAAATATAGTACCATATGCATTATAATACATGTGCTCATCATAGTATCTTATAGTGACCAATTATGGGATTATTGACAAGGCTGCGGTTAGGTGGCTTCATAACTGGCTCAGTGATCATACTCAAAAGAGTGTTAATAAATGGTTGCACATCCAATAGGAAGAGTGTTTCAAGTGGGGTACCACAAGGCTCTGTCCTGGTCCCAGTGTTGTTCAACATTTTTGTAAATGATCTCTATAAGGGAACTGAAGGTAAACTAATCACATTTGCAGATGATGCAAAGCTAGAGAGGATAGCTAACACTAGAGAAGACAGAGAAAGGATTCAGAAGGCTCTAGATAAGCTTGAACAATGGGCAGTGATAGATATAGAATAAAATGGTATTTAACAGGGAGAAATGCAAGATTCTACATCTGGGCAAGAAAAATGAAAATTACATCTACAGAATGGGAAAAATAAAACTAAGCAACAGCACATGTGAAAAAGACTTGGGTATACTAATAGACCACAGACTGCACATGAGTCAACATTGTGATACAGCAGCAAAAAAAGGCAAACACAGTTCTGGGATGTATTAAGAGAAGCATACAGTCTAGATCACGTGAAGTAATTATCCCCCTCTACTCCTCCTTGGTCGGACCTCATCTGGAATACTGTGTCCAGTTCTGGGCACCACATTTTAAAAAGACATAGAAAACTGGAGCAAGTTCAGAGAAGAGCGACCAAAATGGTGAGCGGACTGCAAAGTATGTCCTACTGGGAACGGTTAAAGGATCTTGGAATGTTTAGCTTGAAAAAGAGAAGGCTAAGAGGAGCCTGAATAGCTGTCTACAAATATCTGCAGGGATGTCACAGGATAGAGGGATCATCCTTATTCTCATTTGCATATGGAAACACGAGAAGCAATGGAATGAAACTCAAAGGGAGAAGATACAAACTAGATATTAGAAAAAACTTTTTGACAGGGAGGGTGATCAATGAGTGGAACAGGCTTCCAGTAAAGGTGATGATTTCTCCGTCAATGGAAGTCTTCAAACAAAGGCTGGACAGACATCTGTCTGAGATGGTTTAGTGAATCCAAGGGGTTGGACACAATGACAATTCTAACATTCTATGATTTGCAATATTATTATTTATTATTATGCTTTGCTTACATAGTGCCATCATATTCCACAGAACTTTACAGACATTATCAGCATTGTTCCCATTGGCGCCCACAATTTAGATTCCCTATCAATATGTTTTTGGAGTGTGGGTGGAAACTGGAGTACCTTGCGGAAACCCACACAAACACCAGGAGAACATACAAACACCTTACAGACGGTGTCCTTGGTAGGATTTGCCTATAACAATAAATTATAAGAAAATCAAACTGAAATTATTATAGCTCATTATATTTTTTATTATTTTTTCTAGTCATATTAGGAATGTATTTTATAACATTCAATATTGTTACATTAAATACTTTTTTTTGCCCAATTCCTCTTTAATAGTAGACTAATCCAGATTAGTAACATATAATAATCACACACAATGTAGTCTGATATGATTATGTGCAGCACTAGAATTCATTACCTGCTTGCTCTTATACAGGGGGTGCGCTCTATTATTGACAGGTGAATAAGTGCGTATTAAACCTGTGCTGTAATCCTTACTAGGAGAATCCAGTGCTGAGCTGAGGTCCGGCAGATAAAGCGGCTCAGTAATTGGTATTGACATTAGCATATTCTGATGAGCAGGATTATCTGCGCAGTCATTAACTGCTAATGATTCAACTATTGTAAAGTAGAACTCGCATTATCTTTCCATTTATACACCCACTAGTGCTTGTGCCTTGAATGATTTCACCTTATTGTAAATGTTACTTTTTTTTTAATCACCTGTGTAATGTGAGAGCAGCACGCGGCTCATGTGTTGGCTTTTTTGGAAAGTCACCCTTTATTTTTCGCTTACCCCTATAGAGTCTGGAGAGGGTTATAAATGTGACAGATGTGGTAAAGTCTTTGCCTATAAATATTACCGGGACAAGCACCTTAAATACACCCGCTGTGTGGACCAAGGGGACAGAAAATTTCCCTGCAATCTGTGTAAAAGGTCTTTTGAGAAGAGGGACAGACTGAGGATTCACATCTTACATGTTCATGAGAAGCACAGACCTCACAAAGTAAGTGGCGCCATTATTTCTCCAACCAGCAGCTTGGGAGCCACATTTATCACTTGGGCCCTTTGCATGTGGCTCTATAGCCGAAGATGGCTGAATGTGAATGTCAAAGAATTGGCTCTACTGACTATTCTGTATGTTTATAAATTATTGTTTTATTTATTTATTTGTTTTACGCATTTATATACTTGTATAGGTCCATTAATTTCACAGCGCTTTACAGACATTATGGGTACTGTCCCCATTGGGGCTCACAATCTAGATTCCCTATCAGTATGTCTTTTGGAGTGTGGGAGGAAACCTGAGAGCCCGGAGGAAACCCACGCAACATACAAACTCCTTTGTCCTTGTTGGGATTTGAACAAGGACTCCAGTGCTGCAAGACTGCAGTGCTAACCACTGAGCCACCGTGCTGCCCATGTCTGCCTATATTTTCTTATTTTTTTATTTCTTAAAGTCTGTATTATCTACTTTTGCTTTCTGTTTAATATAAATTCTAATTATTCTGAATTCTATTTGTGCGTCCGGCAGTAGAGCATTTATTTCAGAGCAGAGGCTGTAATATCATGAACCTACTGTTATATATTGTTATACTATGTCAGTCCGATAAGAGGGCGGCAGTGTCCGCTTCACCAGAGTAGAATATAGGCTCTTACTAGAGTGAGTTTGCATTCTATTGATGGTCGTATATGGCAATGGCAGGGAATTTCACCAGCTCTACTTGTTAATTAGCAGCAGGTAAGCCTATATATGAATGCTATATTTCAGCAATGTATTCTCACATTAGGTTTTTGACCTGAAACCACTGTTGTGGTTCTCCTGAAGAAGCTTTTCAACTTCGAAATGCGTTGAGAATGAAATCGAATAAACATTTTGATACCGCATATAGGGTCTTTATTGTGGATCCAAAACCAGCAGCGCAGATCACCCACTTTTTTTTTCCACCATTCGAGTTTATTGTGTAATAAGGACTATAATTTGGAGTTGTAACTCCAAAAGAAAGTAGCATCAGTCCAGTGGAAAAAGCTGTTATGTTATTAGTAAAACAATGTAGAAATATCTTCTCTTCCCTTACCCCTGGACTGACGCTACATTCTGTTGTACTGACGACACCAATTTAGTATCATTCATATTTGTCTATTCTTCCTTGGTGAACTGTCCAAAACCCCTCTACAGAAAGAAGGGCACACCAGAAGGTGCCAGGTGTTAGCAGTCACTACAGTTCTTCCTATCCAGTAATAGGGTGGGATCCGCTTGTCCACAACATCAGAGAGCTGATCACTCCCCTGTTGGAAACCTCTGCTCTTTATACTAATCGGTCAAGGTTTTTACATGAGGGGACGTCCATTTTGGTTCATTTTACATATCTACAAGTCCCAGTTATTCGTTTTTTTCAGATGAACCGTCCCAGCATTGCCTTATATACTCATCCTGACAGTGTCAGACTAAGGTGTCGAGGGCCCACCACTAACATTGACTCTGGGGGCCCACTGTTCTGTTACATGTAAATACACATTTAGCTATACCTCTATATAATAATATACTTAGTAGTGTGTTAAATGAATGAGGAGATATTGCCTTTTCTGTACATAGTGAATCATGTATATTGTGCTGAATACTGGTAATATAGGAGGGATGGACCCGTACCTGAACAGGGGCCCACCAGAGATTCACCTGTTCCCCGGTGGGCCAGTCTGAACCTGCATCCAGCAGAATCTAGTGATAAATGGACTTTTCTCTCCAGCAGAGGAAGCGTTAAGTGAAGTCATGGGTGGCTGCCATTATCTCAGTAGGGGTTGGCTGGAGGCCCCTTATTTAGATCTGAAAGGCTTGTAAACTGAAATAGATCCAGGTCTGGCTCAATGAGACACACTTCCATTTCACGGGCCAGCTTACATTATTTAACAGTTCAGTTGGCTGCGATCATTTTCTTGAGTGTTTTACACATATTTGGAACTAATGCATTGTGCGTAATATTAGAGATGTGTCTAGGATCAATACAAGGTTTTTGCCTCCCTGACACAAGACCTTGGAGCCTGGGTGCACACTATAAAGAGGCCCATAAACGAGCCCTAAATACCTACCTGCATGGCTATCTATGAATGCCTTGTTGTCCATATTTTTCCAGCTGTATAATGGTGGCCACATACATCAGAGAAAGGTTTGGTAAATCCCCTGATTTTGCCGAGACCAGCCGACCATCTAATATATATAGTGGTGTAGGGGTCTCCATTCTCCCTGGATGACAGATGTGGGCAGACAGTTATCGAAGATGTTTCTAATACATTGAAATGTGATCTGAGTTACATTCATTAAAGGGGCACTAAATCCTAAGAACATGCTGGAGTTATAAGGAAATGGAGGTAGATACTTGCAATTCAATTAATCGCTGTTGTCCCACACACAAAACTGCATTCAATTGTGCAAGAAATTGAGATACTTTAGGGTTAAGTCCCTTTAAAATTGTCCATATTGCCTGTGCATTAAGCTAGTTCATTAAGGTGTCTGCAGCCCTATGTAAAAGTAAAGATAATACTTGTACATGATGGTATCTTGATGAATTATGCGAAATGGCAAACTCCTCAGCACGTCACTTCATACAACAATCTCAACCCTGCTCCGTCAGTATTCTAAAAAACTGATTGTTTGATTGACACCTGTCTCTCCGGTTACAGTGCACAGTGTGTGGGAAGAGCTTCTCTCAGTCATCCAGTCTCAACAAGCACATGAGAGTTCACTCTGGAGAAAGACCTTACAAGTGTGTCTACTGCAACAAGGTAACAGCACCTTCCTATTACTGTAGTGCTGAGATTTTCATTTCATCGTCCCGTTTCAAATAACTTTATCCCATAGGCTCATTGATGTGTAAAATCAAATTGATTTTGAATTAATGCCACTGCACCAGTCTTTTTGATCGACTGCAGCGGTGACGTCAAATTGACAGCACTGCAACCAATCACTGAGCTGGACAACTATGCCGATTTGTAGATGGCCTCGTAACGACCCATCTAGCCATCCATTCTTTTTTTCTTCTGGCGTTGCATAGTTTGCTATGGGACCGTTTATATTCATCCCACTCATCAATTGTTGCACCGGACACTTCAAGGAGCCGTGATAGAAAACTCTATATGTTTCATATTTTGATGTGGCTCACCAGAATTGCAATAGACTGGTGACGAGTGACGCTGTTTGGACACGAGTTGTCATTAGTTGAGGCACAACTGAAGCAGAAAGGCCTTAGGTCAGATTTCCAAATATCTGTCCCATTCTGATTAGTTTTCTTGTGCTTCATCTCATGACAAGTGATGTCAAAACGCTACTAGTTGTCATAAGGATTTTTCACCAGTTTCTACTCCTAAATTCGTGAACCAATAGAAAAATGTAATGTGTACCGTTTTCAGAATCCGGCTGTTTGGAGGGTCCCGTGCAACAACTGACGTGCCAGATGAATGTGACCGATCCCATACCAAACTATACTTTTTTTTTTGAGCTTTTTAAAGGGTTTTAATGGAATTAAAAAAAAACTAACAGAAGTGTAATTGTAAATATATTGCTAAATTCTTTTTAATTAGCAAATCAACCTTGTTTTGTCTATGGAGGTTATCAATATAGAATTTCAATGGGTGCCATCTTGTTACCCTGATTGAAATCCAGCCTAGAACGTTAGGACTAGTGCCTGTGAGCATGTGCAAGTAGGAATCCCTACCCCTCCCTTCATGCGTAGGAAAATGTGCTCACCATTAATATTCTGATCTAATACTGGAGACAGGGCCAGCATTAGGGGAAGGCAAACTAGGCAATTGCACAGGGTTCCCACTCCACCAGCGGCCCCAAGCCAGTGGCGTGGCGCTAATGCAAGATACATTTTTCTGTATGGTGATGCAATATGTTAGCATTTGGGGCACCACTTTAAAATTTTTCACAGGGCCCCATTTTGGAGATAGCAGTGGTGCTATCACCAAACTGGAGACAGCAGTGGTGCTGAGGTAAGAAGAGGCCGCTCACACTGCTGTCTACCCTGTCTATCTGAACTAATACTGTAGATACTAGGGGCACTGAGGTAAGAAGAGGCTGCTCACACTGCTGTTCACCCTGTCTATCTGATCTAATCCTGGAGATACTAGGGGAGATGAGGTAGGAAGAGGCCGCTCACACTGCTGTCTACCCTGTCTATCTGATCTAATAATGGAGATACTAGGGGCACTGAGGTAAGAAGAGGCTGCTCACACTGCTGTTCACCCTGTCTATCTGATCTAATACTGGAGATACCGGGGGAGCTGAGGTAAGAAGAGGCTGCTAACACTGCTGTCCACCCTGTCTTTCTGATCTAATACTGAAGATACCAGAGGTGCTGAGGTAAGAAGAGGCTGCTCACACTGCTGACCACCAAGCATTTCTGAATACTGAACAGCTGCATTGTTGGAAGTAACCTATCCCACATACTGTCACCTTATATCCAGATCACAGCAGTGGAGCTTCCTATCGCACATGCTCACAGGCACCAGGCCTAACCATCTAGATCAGGTTTCTGTCAGTGTAACACGGCAGTGGCCTCTTCAAGTTAATTTATTTTAGTGATTACTCTCATGGACAAAACAATTGTTATTCATTAATAGAAGATATTTAGTGATTTATTTATAATGACATTTTCTTTAGTTATTTATTTAGATTTTTCATTTTTTCATTTCTGGAGAATCTCCTTTAATGCTATATATTGTGATGTATATGCATTATTCATCATCAGAATTTCAAAGTAGTTTCCAGCTGCTATAAAAGCAGCTTTTACATTGATTCCATCATGATATATCTTGGATCAACACATCATCTTTTTAATTTTTCTTTCAATTAGGCATTTACAGCTTCCAGTATCCTCCGCACCCACATACGGCAACATTCTGGAGAAAAGCCCTTTAAGTGCAAACACTGTGGCAAGGCCTTTGCGTCACACGCTGCGCATGACAGTCACGTGCGCCGCACACACGTTAAGGAGAAAGGCTATAGCTGTACGACGTGTGGACAAAACTTCATGGAGATGGAGCAATTCCGATATCACATGCGGATTCACTCTGCTCTCTAAGCATCTGCTCTCCCTCATCACCTGAATCATTTAGCCAATTCTATTTAATTTTCTTATTGTAATTAACCCCTTAATGATGGGCATAGTACATTTAAAGAAGCATTCGCATCTATATTCTTTTTTTTAATTAAATGTGTACACATGAATGTAATGTAGTGTGAGTGTATTAATATACTCACCTACCACCGCTATCTCCGGGATCCAGTTCTGCTCCACTTCTAAGAGACGTCACTTCTCTGCAGACTCTCCGGGTCAGTATGACCCGGAAGTGACGTTACAATGTAATCCTATGGAGCATCAGAACAAGGATCCATAGGTTTTCATTGTAAAAGAGACTTCCGGCTCACACATGGATCATAGAGTGAACCGGCAAGTCGCAATAGCGGTGACGTCACTGAGAAGAGGAGCAGAACAGTGTTGGATCCTGGAAAAAGTGGCGGAAGGTAAGTATTTTAATACACTCACATCACATTACGTGCATATATACACACATTTAATAAAAAAAAATATATATACATGGGATTGCTTCTTTAAGGGAGTTGTGCGCCTTCAATACATGGAGCGGAGCCTGCACCCAACTGTAACTGATGTCGGAGCTAGCAATAAAAAGTGATCAAAACATAGTGTGTAGTGTAAAATGGTATCAATAAAAAAAAACAAGCCCTCGCACAAGCCCCCCATTGATGGAAAGTTAAAAATTATGAATCTCAGAAAAGTCAATTTTTTTTTTCAAAATTCTAATTTTTTTTTAAACCAGTGCAATATGAAAAAGTATACCTTTGATATTACTGTAGTCACTCTGACCTGAAGAACCATGTTGCCAGGTTACATTTACTGAACTCTTTAAAACTAAAACTCAAAAAACAAAGGTAGAATTATTTTTTTTTTCAACATTTCAAAGTTATGACTTTTGAAAAAAGGGAAGGGGAAAAAAAAGAGCAAAAATTTGAAATTGCCCGGTTCATAAGAGGTTAATCATAATAATATCAATAATATCTTTATTATAACTTATGATTGTTCAGATGATTATGATATAATACACTATGTAAGTTAAATCACTTTTCGTTGACCCAGTCTGGTTGAACTAGATGCTTTTATTTATTATTCTCTAACCTATGCATTTTGATGAGGACAATATCTTGTACATAATTATGTTTGGTAACTATATACAGGTGACATTGATTTTAATTTAAAGCATGATATGTTTAAATCCATAAAGTTCTTGGGTAAGTCATTTTCCACTGGAGTGTACAATGAGCTGATATACAAGATGATTGTACAGGCTACATTATTGCAACTAATACCGGCCAACTCATAAAGGGGCAGAAGCCGGATTGACCACACTCAAATCAACTATATGTAAAAATAATCATGCTAGAATCCGTTTCCGATTAACATGACCCTCATGTTGCCACCTTTCAGTTAGTCTGTATGTAGCTGCTAAACTCAGACCTACCTTAGATCAACATGAAACCCTAAAAAGTGGCCCTTCTGACACCAGATAAGGCCAAACGGCGAAATCTCAAACTTAATTGGGTCTTTTATATGGTCATAGCTACAATGTAGCACAGAGCCTACATTTTCCAAGCAGCATACATTTAATGGGGTTGTCCGGGGCTGTAAGATTGAGGGTCTATCTTTAGGATCAGTCATTAATGCCTGATCGGTGGGGGTGCGACACCCGGCACATTCGCTGTTCCCTGTGGCTGCCGGTACTTCTCAGTTGCAGAGCTGCACAGCACACCTCTATCAACAGAATGGTGGTCATGGCTGGGTACTGCACAGCTCCCTATTGATAGGGGGCGGACATGCATTACCCAACCGTGGCAACTATACAGGTGATGGAGCTGTGCATCTCCCCACCTGAGAAGTTCCAGCCACCACTGGCACCGGAAACAGCTGACGGGGCTGATGGGTGTCGCACCCCCATGATCAGACAGGACCAAAGGATAGGCCATCAATGTTAAAGTCTCAACCAACCCCTTTAAGAGGTGGTTCTTCTTCTGAAAAGTATAACGCATATAAGTTATCCATGTCTATATGTTAGCAATGCAAATTTCTCTGGCGTTATTTAGAAAGCAGCCACTTGTTGTGTTGGTCTGGATCTGTCGTATGGCCTCTAATATGCTCTCTCCCACCCAATAAACCGTATCCTGTTTTAGTAAGAAAAATGACATTGGCCAAATAGAAAACAATATATTTTTGTGCTACAGGCTGCTAACAGGGATGGAAAAATGGACCCGTTATATGCAAATGGGAAGTGCGAGATGGTTTGGGTCCCGATCAAGTAAGGGTTTGATCCTATAGATGCTGTCGGATATTAGAGAAAATAATTATATTCTTAATCTTCACTTAAAACTAAAACCAGAGCTAATCGCTTGCCACTGTGACACGTAGAGACATACACATAAATGACATAATAAAGATTCTTTGGGCATGGGTCTCTTGGTGAGGGGCATATACAAATGGCCTCTAATGCAGGAGCTGGCTTAGGTCCAATATCGGGCAATCTCCGCTGTAGATGTTCAGCTGACCCCAGGAGTAGGGTAGTCAGCTCTGAGCTTATATCCGGAGATTCTTCTCTGAGAGATCAGACTTATCCAGGTTGTCTTTTTTTATTAGCTTCACGCTCTGACGCTCATTGATCTTGTGTCCTGTGCTGTAATACTGCACGCTCTTTCAGCTCGTTGTAATAAAACGCTTTACCATTATCTACTGATGACAATATTAAGTTGCTTTAACAACATGATGCAAAGCAATGTTTGTCATTCCATTATTGTTTCAGATCTCAGTACTGTCTGAGAACGGGCCATGATAAGTGTCTGTGCCTACCATAACCTGCCCAGAAGATGTCGCTGTGAAGGTCCAAAATAGGGCAAAAAGAGGGGTCTTTTAAGAACTTGGTTATTCTTGTTTGCCTTGGTCTATAACAAATCTATTGTGAATACAAATATTGGTCAATACCTAGAATAATTATGTAAAATTCTCCAACTATAAGCTATAATCTCACTACAAATGATATCTAAAATGTATGGACAAAACTCAGATAACAATATAGTATTGGCTCTCTTATAGAACGCATCTTACAGATCTGGCCCCTTTATAGTAGATGTGGACAACTATTTAGAATATTTAACTATTTGAGCCCCATATAAAATCTTAAGTTTCACATTCCCTAAGGATTCTTTGGACTCCATCAGCAAATTGTAGGCTGCAACCAATGGTCTACAGACACGGGGTCATACGTAGCCTCTGACAAGTTTCTCCTCTCCTGTAAGTTATCATTGAAATGATCCATTTCTAAATAATGATTCTGATAGTATCATTGTATCAGAGGACTGTTTTTCTTATTTTCTTATGGGATTCTCAGTATGTTATGTAAAGTAGCGCCCAATGTAAGGGCAACCTGAGTGTGGACAGGGGTCAAGAGGTATTTCAGTGTGGTGTCCCATTAGGAAACTCCCTGTCAATGCCCTACTATGTACATTATTGTGTGGACCCCCAAGGTTGCCTTGTATAGATTACATTGAAGAGCTGAGGCATAAGAGCACCCCCTGACCCAATCCATCCCGTATGTTGCAGCTCAGTATGAGTTTGGTGAATATGTGTGTGTATATGTATATGTATATATATATATATATATATATATATATATATATATATATATATATATACAGTAGATATGTAGATATATATGTTTCTCTTGATGCGGCAAGGCGTTAGACATCACTTACCCTTAATAGGATAAGTAACTGCAGTTTGCACAGCTCTCGGCTTTGATGCTGCTCTGCACTTTATTGAATGTAGATAAAAATTAATTTATATCACATAACAAAACAGACAAGATGTGACCTGCCCGGGATATTTGGATTGGTTTGGGCTGTTTTATGACTGTATTTTTTTTTTAATTATGGAGGACCTTTTGAAATTGTTAGTGTAAACCTCACTGCTATAGAACAAACACTACATTTTTCAAATGTTAGTCCTTTCCTGTATTGTTTTGAGATTTATATATTAATTTCTCATATCAAGCTTTAATTCTATAAACCTTTATATTTTCGGGCTGTAATCATATTGTCCATCTGTCACTGAAGTTTCTTAGACTATTTTATTGCTTTCGTTGTCATTCTAAAACAAATAAAATACATGTTTAATGAACATCAAGTGAAGACTTTTTCTTTTTCCTTTATGTATTTAGTGACTTTGTGACCACACTAGAACTGATTTGAATATAATTAAAGACAAAAAAAAGTTTTAATAGCATGATTTATCATAGAAGTATCCCCTCTAGTATAGAGGTTATCCAGGGCTAACATACAGATGACCTTTCCTATTCAAATGAATAGGAGTTGGTCTACTATACCCACCAGTGGGCACTCAACACTGTGCGGAGCCGTGATGTTCCTGCTTTGTATGTTGTTTATATCCAGCCTCTGCAGCTGCTTGCCATACATCAACCAACAACTGTCAGAACACAGGTCAGGAACCCAAAAATATGGGAAAAAAATTGGCCAAATCAGATGATTTTGGCAAGACTGACCAAATATCTTATGACTGTCTCCAACAGATAATTTTCGTTGAAAGAAGGATTGAGCTGTTGGATTTCAATAGGCCCAAACCCTTTGTCTCAAGGAAAAAATAAATCGCCTGCCAGAGGTGACTGATGGAGACTTATTCCTCTGTCACATGTGTATAAGGGGGTAATGAAGGCTGTATGGGCAACTTTACAATATTTTGGTAAAACTTCCTCTCATAATTTTGCAGTTTGGGTTCAGGTGATGCTACAGCTACATGGATAGAAGGAAACGTTATATTTAGCAAAATGTGATGAAAATTATTTACTTTAGCTATAAGAGCAGCCAAATAATAAATATTTGTAATACATTTATGGCCAAAAGTGTTGGCACCCTTGAAATTGTTTCAGAAAATGAAGTATTTCTCCCAGAAATTTATTACAATTACACATGTTTTGTTATTCACATGATCATTTCCTTTGTGTGTATGGGAATGACACAAAAAAAAAGAGAAAAAAAGGCAAATCGGACACAATTTCACTCAAAACCTCAAAAGGGGCCGGACAAAATTGTTGGCACCTTTCCAAAATTGTGGGTATACAACTTTGTTTCAAGCATGCGATGCTCGTTCAAACGCACTTGTGGCAAGTAACAGGTGTGAACAATATGAAAATCACACCTGAAACCAGATAAAAAGGGAAGAAGTTGTTTGCATTGTGTGTCTGTGTGTGCCGCACTAAGCATGGAGAACATAAAGAGGAGAAGAAAACTGTCTGAGGACTTGAGAACCAAAATTATTAAACAATATCAACAATCTCAAGGTTACAAGTCCATCTCCAGAGATCTTGATGTTCCTTTGTCCACGGTGCGCAACATAATCAAGAAGTTTACAACCCATCGCACTGTAGCTAATCTTCATGGACAGCAGAGAAAAAATGATGAAAGGTTGCAATGCAGGATAGTCCATATGGTGGATAACTAGCCCCTTTCAAGTTCCAAAGAAATTCAAGCTGTCCTGATGGCTCAGGGGGCATCAGCATGAACTATCCGTCGACATTTGAATGAAATGAACGCTATGGCAGGAGACCCAGAAGGACCCCACTGGTGACACAGAGGCATAAGAAAAGCTAGATTGCAGTTTGCCAAAATGTAAGAGAGTAAGCCAAAATCCTTCTGGGAAACCTTCTTTAGGACAGATGAGACCAAGATAAAGTTTTTGGTAAAGCACATCATTCTACTGTTTACCGAAAATGAAATGAGGCCTACAAAGAAAAGAACACAGTACTACAATCAAATATGGTGGAGGTTCAAAGATATTTTTGGAGTTGAGTTATTTTGCTGCCTCTGACATTGACTGACTGTGTGCAAGGCATCATGAAATCTGAAAATTACCAAAGGATTTTGGGTCACAATGTAGTGCCCAGTGTCAGAAAGCTGGGTTTGCGTTCTAGGTCATGGGTCTTCCAGCAGCACAATGACACTAAACATACTTCATGAAGCACCTAGAAATGGATGGAAACAAAGCGCTGGAGAATTCTGAAGTGACCAGCAATGAGTCCAGATCTAAATTCCATTGAACACCTGCAGAGAGATCTTAAAATTGCTGTTGGGAGAAGGCCCCTTCTAATATGAGAGACCTGGAGCAGTTTGCAAAAGAAGAGTGGTCCAAAATTCCAGTTGAGAGGTGTAAGAAGCTTGTTGATGGTTATAGGAAGCGATTGATTGCACTTCTTTATTCCAAAGGGTGTGCAACCAAATATTAAGTTGAAGGTGCTAACAATTTTGCCTGGCCTATTTTAGGAGTTTTGTGTGAAATTATGTCCAATTTACGTTTTTTCTCTTTTTTTTTTCTAATACAGACAAAGGAAATAACCATGTGTATAACAAAGATATATAATTGCAATAATTGTCTGGGAGAAATACTTAATTTTCTGGAACAATTTCAAAGGTGCCAACACTTTTGGCCATAACTGTAAATAGTACTAACCATAATGATGCCTATAGTAATTATTTATAGTCAGTAGTATAGACTTTCAAATCTGAATTAAAAATTTTCCTAAATGGTTATCCCATCTCCTACAGTTATGGCATTTCTGCAAGATGTATCCTATAGAATGTAAGCCTGCAAGGGCAGGGCCCTTTTCCCCTCTGTACCAGTCTGTCATTGTTAGTTTGTTCACTGTAATTTATATTTGTATTTTATATGTAACCCCTTCTTATGTACAGCGCCATGGAATTAATGGTGCTCTGAAAATCAATAATAATAATAATAAAAACAAAATGGAGGCTTCACTAAAGGCACCCATATCCATCTGGAGAATGGGCCTTGCTGTGCACTGCTTTGAGTTTAGGGGTGGCTGGAAATCCTATACAAAAGAATAAGAATGTGGACCACCTCTCCATCAGCGTGAGGAAGAGTCATGTCCTCAAGTTACATGCAGGTCTCTTTTCTGGGATACAATTCTACTACTCATTTATAACATATACTATGGAAATGCCTTAAATATAAGAAATTGGGACACTCCTTTCAGTTCCAAATGTATTATTGGGAAACACCTATTGTGTATAACACTGATCATGGAACATGAATGGACAGGATGGGTTTTAGACCTAGTGTGGTTCTTGACAAAAATTAAAAGTGGAACCTCACATTCCAACTCATTGCACCATCACAGAAAAACATCCAGGGTCCATTTACACAAGGAGATTTCTGACTTGGTGCCTTTCAACTATATTCGACTCAAGTCGCTTGTTTACCAGCTTCTTTACAAAAGCTGATGACGAATGATGGGGTCAGACTGATCACTAATGGTTCATTCTCTCCCCATACAGTGTCATGTTATCATCATCAGTACATCTCCTGTTAACATGGGACGGGGTGCTGTCGAGAACGATGATTTTTATTTTGGCATAAACAGTCCAATTACCTGCTGAATGAGCATTTTATGATGATTACCGATATGTTACACCCATAAACGATCATTGGCTACTGCTGGTATTTTTAAACGTTGATAACGCACACACTGAATGTTACACACACTGAATATTACACACAATGTATGTTACACACTCTGAATGTTGCACACAATGTATGTTACACACACTGAATATTACACACAATGTATGTTACACACACTGAATGTTACACACACTGAATATTACACACAATGTATGTTACACACACTGAATATTACACGCACACACTGAATGTTACACACACTGAATATTACACACAATGTATGTTACACACTCTGAATGTTGCACACAATGTATGTTACACACACTGAATATTACACACAATGTATGTTACACACACTGAATGTTACACACACTGAATATTACACACAATGTATGTTACACACACTGAATATTACACACAATGTATGTTACACACACTGAATGTTACACACACTGAATATTACACACAATGTATGTTACACACACTGTAACTGCATATTACACACACACATTGTATCTGAATGTTAGGCTGGGGTCCAAGACCGTCGATTCTCTCATGTAAGAGAATCGGGCTGATTATGCTAATGTCACTCGGATCAAGTTCTGTCAGAGATTAATCCGAGTGTCATCTATCTGTCTGTGATCTGATTCCCTCGCATGAGAGAATCGTATTACAGGTGCGGTGCAGACAGAAAACTTAAAGGGGTTGTCCACTACTTTTTATTTTCCCCCTAACGTATTCCCCCGGGCCCATAAGGGTTTTTATAAATACCTTGCGTTGCAGTTACTGCCTGTGAGCTCACAGGCATCACATGACCCCCGGTTGCGGCCGGCTCTGACATCCGCTGATGTCACGTCATGTTCCGGCTGCAGCAGGAGGTACTTACTTCTGCGTTCCACGGTGGATGCCAGGCTGTGGGTGAGGTTACCCTGCGTGTTACACCCAGCATCCACCGCGCGCTCTCCCTCTCGCCATTCATTAGGAAAGCGTGTGGTGGATGCTGGGTGTGACGAGGTGGGGTAACCCCGCCCACAGCCCAGCATCCACCGCGGGGACTGTGTCACTGATGTCACGCCTCACTTGACGTGACATCAGTGGTGGGTCATGTGATGCCTGTGAGCGGCCCGCGATTGTGCCACTCACTGGCAGTAGCTGCAACGCAAGGTAATTACAAAAACTCTTATGGGCCCCGGGGGAATACATTGGGGGGGATAATAACAAGCAATGGACATCTTCTTTAATTTCTACATCTTCTCCATTCTCTGTGTCCACAGTAACCGGACTGCAATTGAAAGACATCTGAGTGCAGTCCGATGTTTCACACGCACCCATAGACTTGTATGGGTGAGCGTAATACGATCATCGGATGCACTTGCAGCATGCTCCAGGACTGGTATTATCTGTTCATTTTCTGGTGTGGGATGGGGCTCTTGGTAATTGCCAATTTGTTTCCCTTCTCATCTTCCTTATGATGGCCCTAGGTAATGGAGGGGATAGAGATGGTGGGAAATAATGAAGCTATTAAAATAAAAACATTAAAGGGGTATTCCCATCTCCAAGATCCTATCCCAATATGTAGTAAGTGTAATAAAAATAATATTAGCAAATACCTCTAATTAGAAATGCAGTATAGTTTTTCTGATTCTCTGTGTCTCTTTCCTCATGTGCAGGCATTGCAGGACCTTAGGTATCCATGGCTACAACCACTGATATAGTGACAGTTAGCTAGTTGATCATAACCATGAATACCCAGCTGCATAGTAGAGCAGTTGCAAGGAAGCGGGAGGCAGCTGTAACACACAGTCGGACTCCCCATAGAGAAGGCAAAGACAGTTTATAATTGCCTTTGAGTTCCCAATCGCTGTATACACAGTACTAAGCAAGTGCTGACAGTGCATCCTCCTCCGCACCCAGCAGTCATCTGGATTCTAAGAGTTCCAGCCAGCTCTGCTATGCAGCCAAGAGGCTGGCATTTCCTCTATAACTTGGGCTAATATACCAGTTCCAGTAGAAATCAGATAAAGAAAAGAGCATTTAAACGTTGAAATGGTCCTCAGAGGACTTTTATGAGTTTAGGTGGTGTAGAAAATGCGAAATAAATGACAAATAAATACATAAATACCTAAAAAGCAGGGGAACTCAATATGTTCAGATTATTCCAAATTGCTGTTTCAAGCCTAGACCTCGTAAAACAAACAAAAAAGTGTCCAATGTATAAAAATATAAAAATGGGGAAAGATTTTGAGTGGTCCATTGTGGTCATAAACAAAAATAAAAAAATGTGAAAAACGCATACATGTTTCCTTTATTTTCCCACTGATAGCACCCAATATACACACACATCCAAAAAGAAATAACATAAAAATGAAGCCCCATACATTATAAAATAGGATTAAAAATCATGAGAATATCTGAACGAGAACATTTTTTACAGCTCTTTGAATAGCATGTACAAAAAAATCTGAGACTGTGCCTGGTCAGGAATGGGGGAAACTGGCCAGGTCTTGAACTAGTTGAAATTAATGAAATAAAAAAAGTAAACATGTTTGGTATTACCATGTCTGTAAAAGTCCATTCTATCAAAATTTTAAATTTGCACATATGGTAAAAAATATAACTAAAAATAAATCAAAAAGCCAATATTGCAGGATTTTGGTCATTATTAGTGATGAGAGAGCACTAAAATGCTCGGGTACTCGTTTGATTCAACCATATTGGAATGCTCGAGTTCTCGGTCTGAGTAACGAGCCCAATGTAAGTCTATGGGAAACTCGAGCATTTTTCCGGCGACTCACCCTGGCGGTCTACAGAAGCTTAAAAATTGTCCAAATCAATGGGAACAGTGCTCAAATGACATGGGAACAGCATGGAGAAGACCCCTGGAAGCATTTCTGACTCCCAGGTCACTGCTGTCAACAATGTTGTCAGCAGTATTACGCCACTTTTACGGACTCACAATAAAACACAAAAACGAAACCAAAATGGATTTTCCTGGGATATATGTTAAGGAACGTCCTTTCCAGGGTAATGACTTGCATATAAGGCAAAATAAATATACAAAAACAAAAATGCTCTTCCACACCTTGGGCTATGTTCACAAGTAGCGTTTTTGATGCGTTTTTGCACTTTTGCATTGCTTTCAACCAAGATAAATGCATTCACCTGGAAATGTCATTTTAACGTTTTACAACCTTATCTGGCCATGTGGTGTGTGACACATCATCAGACACATCCTGTTTCATTTATGATGGAGGGACTCTGAAAGTCACAAAGCCTATTTTTATAGGGCCATCAGGCGGCCCTTACTATTCTTAAAGGGCCAGCAGTCAGCCCTCGCTATTGTTAGAGAGCCATCAGCCGGCTATGCTTTGTTGTTCCCACTATTAACGAGTGGGTCTCCCTCACTTTTATTGCGTATGCAGTGACTGCAAGTGCTGCCAAAAATTTGGAGGAACTCCAATGCCCCTTGCAAGAGACGTAGAGGTCAGAGGCCTCCTGAAAACCATGTTCCCATTATTAGAAAGTGGGTCTCCCATATTGTTTGCCTATGCAGTAAAGCAACAGCTGCCAAAAATTTGGAGGAACTCCAATGCCCCTTGCAAGAGACGTAGAGGTCAGAGGGCCTCCTGAAAACAATGTCCCCATTATTAGGAAGTGGGTCTCCCATACTGTTTTCCTATGCAGTGAAGCAACGGCTGCCAAAAATTTGGAGGAACACCAATGCCCCTTGCAAGAGACGCAGAGGTCGGAGGGCCTCCTGAAAAAAATGCTCCCATTATTAGGAAGTGTGTCTCTCATACTGTTTGCCTATGCAGTGAAGCAACAGCTGCCAAAAATTTGGAGGAACTCCAATGTCCCTTGCAAGAGACGTAGATATGTTAATATGGTTAATATGGTACATATGGTGGTGATATGGTGGTGGAGGATGAGGATGTGGAGAAGGAGGAGGACAAGAGCAAATAGACAAAATCAGGAAGAGTATACCCATGTCTGGGTGTGAAGACAGAGATGCATGGGAATAGAGTTAGACCTCCCAAAAAAAAGACACTGTATTTGAGTTTATGTTACGCTGCTATCATTCGGTGGTGTTGAGAAGTCTGGCCCAATCCAGCCCTTGTTCATTTTTATAAGAGTCAGGACGTTGGTACGGTCGACAAAGTACTCCCTCAGAATCTTCCGAAACTTGTCCCTCCTTGAGAGAGTACCCAGCGCATCAGAGCTTGTTCGATGGGAGGGTCTGAGAAAACTGTCCCAGAACTTTGACAGTGCTCCCCTGCATCTGCTGGATTGCATTTTTGTCTCTCTTGCCTATACTCCATGGTTGTCCAACGAACTGTGACCTCTGCTGCCAGCGTTTTCAGATGGGTTTTTATTTAATGATTCCGCAACAAGTGCATTCTGGTACTGCCCCATTTTATTAGGCCTGTCCAGCGTGGGAATAAGAGACAGAAAGTTTTCCTTGTAGCGTGGGTCTAGAAGTGTCACCAACCAGTAATGACTGTCACCCAAATTTGGACAACGCAAGGGTCACGGGAAAGGCAGCGTAAAATAAACTCAGCTATGTGTGCCAGACTGCAAAGAGGCAAGACTTCCGTGTCCTCACCAAGAGGAAGACTGCCCATGCTCTCCTCCTCATCCTCATCCTCCCTGTCCTCAGGCCATCCACGCTGAACAGATGGTATGACAGTTGTGAAGGTAGTACCGTCTATAGCATAGGAAACTAGATCCTGTTCTTCCTCCTCCTCCTCTTCCTCATTGTCACCCAATCCACGTTGGGATGAGATGAGGCTGGGCTGTGTGGAATCACCCTGTATGGTTCCTTGCTCCATCTCATCGTGTTCCACCTGTAATGCATCCTCTTTAAGAAGCGGGATGGTGACGCTAATTATGGCATCATCGCCGCTCACCATCTTGGTGGAATCCTCAAAGTTTTGGAGGATGGTACAAATGTCTGACACCCATGTCCACTCCTGAGGTCTTATGTGTGGAGTCTGAACTGAATACCGACGGCCTTGTTGATGCTGGTACTCAACAACTACCCTTTTCTGCTCACAACTCCTTCCCAACATCTGCAATATAGAGTTCCAACGCGTGGGGACATCACAGATCAGTCGGTGAGCTGGAAGCTGAAAACGCTGCTCAAGCACGGCAAGGGCGGCGGAAGCTGTCGCTGACTTTCTAAAAAGGGCACACAGGCGGCATATTTTGACAAGCAGATCTGGCAGATCCGGGTAGGTTTCGAGAAACCGCTGAACCACGAGGTTAAGCACATGGGCCAGGCATGGTACGTGTGTGAGCTCACCTCGCCTCAGAGCCAACACCAGGTTCTGACCATTGTCACACACAACCATGCTTGGCTGTAGGGTCAGCGGTGTCAGCCACAGATCTGCCTATTCTTTCAGAGCTGTCCACAACTCTTCAGCGTTGTGCGGTTTGTCACCTAAGCATATTAGCTTCAGCACAGTCTGTTGCCGCTTGGCCGAGGCAGTGCTGCAGTGCTTCCAGCTTGCGACTGATGTAGTCATTTCGGAGATGGAGGTTGAAGAGGAGGAGGTGCAGGAGCTGTAGAATGTGGGGGAAACCCTGATTAACTCAGGGCCCGCAATCCTTGGCGTCGGTAGGATGTGTTCTGTCCCAAGGTCCGACTGGGTCCCGGCTTCCACTATATTAAACCAGTGTGCCGTTAGCGAGATGTACCATCCCTGCCCACAAGCACTTGTCCACGTGTCCGTGGTTAGGTGGACTTTCCCAGTAACTGCGTTGTTGAAGGCACAGCTAATGTTGTGGGACATATGCTCGTGTAATGTGGGAATGACACACTGGGAGAAATAGTGGCGGCTGGGGACCGAGTACCAAGGGACGGCTGCCACCATCAGGTTGCGGACAGCTTCCGTCTCCATGAGCCTACAAGGCAACATTTCGAGCGCAAGCATTCGCAAAATGTGTGAATTAAGTAGTGTGGCCTGTGGGGGTTCGGCTGCTTATTTGCGTTCCAAGGACTAGGGTAGAGACAACTGAACGCTGTGCTGGGACAATTACGTGGACATGCTTGCTGATGGTGCTAGTTGAAAGTGTGCAATGACAGGTGCTGGGCGGGAGGCATCTTGGCATGCGCAATGGTCAGGGGATTGGCATGCATGCACAACAGCGGAACAAGCAGTGGTATCACCTGCAGACACTGTTGCTGGACCCTGGGGTTCGGCCCACTTAGTTGAGTGCTTTGCTGCCATGTGCCTGATCATACTGGTGGTGGTAAGGCTGCTAGTTTTGCTACCCCTGCTGATGCTGGTCTGGCAGGTGGTGCAAATGGTCTTTTTGGGGTTAGCTGCAGAGTCTTTAAAAAATAACCAGACTCGGAAAGACCTAATAGTTGTACTGGCAACTTCCGTCGTGTTGGCGTTATGAGGAACGCTTTCCCACCTTGTGTCTGCGGCCACTACACTGCTTCTTCCTGCCTGTTGTGGTGCTACGCCTCCCTCCCCCTGTGTGCTGCTGTCCTCGCTCTGTATGTCCCCCTGCCAGGTTGGGTCAGTTACTGTATCATCCACCACCTCATCTTCCACTTCCGCACCCTGGTCCTCCTCCTGACTTTCTGGCAATTGTGTCTCATCATCATCATCATCCACCTCTTGCGACAGTAATTGCACTTTCCCACCGTCGCCTTCATGTGACCATGGCTGCGCCAATATTTGGACATCGCTACATGCATTCTCCTCTTGACTCGCTTGAAGCTGGCTGGGTGAGAGGCCCGAATCTACAAATGGAAAAGTGAACAGCTCTTCTGAGTGTCCAAGTGCAGGATCAGTTGTCTCCGGGTACTCGGCATGGTGGGAAGAAGGAGGATCATGGTGAGGATTATGCGGTCCAGACTCACGGCTACTGAGACTTGACCGTGTGGAAGAAAGGGTGGTGGTGGTGGTGGCAAAGTGACTGGAAGCATTATCTGCTATCCAACCAACAACCTTTTGACACTGCTCTAGGTTCAATAGTGGTGTACTGTGGTCCCCTAGTAATTGGGACAGGAAGGTCGAGCGACAAGATGTGGGTGTTTGTTGTGGCCCAATTTCAGCATGCCCACAGCCACGTCCTCGGCCTCTGCATGCACCATCACCATCACGTCCACTTCTCTATCCCTTGCCATGCACCTTGCCCATTTTTAATGGAGGACAATATTTTCCACGTTCATGAGAAATGACTGATTTTGGAATGCAGTTATATGTGATACGTCTGACAGAAAACCACGATTTTAAATAGCAGGCCTGTAATTTACTAATACTATTCGTCACATTTGTAGTGTGAATAGCTTGACCGACACACTGTAACAGAATGGAAATGGAAGAACTGTCTGATTTTGGAACAGTCTTATAGGTAATATGTCTGACAGAGAACCACGGTTTTAAATAGCAGGCCTGTAATTTACTAATACTATTTTTCACAGACACCTAGTGTGAATAGCTTGACCGACACACTGCAACAGAACGGAAATGGAAGAAATGTCTGATTTTGGAACAGTCTTATAGGTGATGTGTCTGACAGAGAACCACGATTTTAAATAGCAGGACTGTAATTTACTAATACTATTCTTCACAGACACCTAGTGTGAATAGCTTGACCGACACACTGCAACAGAATGGAAAAGGAGGCCAATATTTTCCACGTTCAGTTCAAATTTCTGGATTTTTATCGCTGAAATATGGAACAGATCTGGCTTTACTCTGCAGTGAGAACAAGCAAATGGAGCAGAAAAATGGTGTATTCTGGATTGCTTTTTAAGCAAATAACCAGGATTAATATAAAAAAAATTGCCCTGGCCCCTGATATCTCGGGCTATGTCTACAAATATCTGTAATTATTACAGCAGCAGCAGATAGGACATTCAATGGACCCCCTTGTGCTGTATCATACACTGCAGTCTGCCACATACACTGCCTGCCTGCCTAGCACTGATTATATGCAGCTGGATTAGTCCTCAGAAGGACTGTTAGTTCAGATGGATATATATACACTGCTCAAAAAAATAAAGGGAACACTTAAACAACAAAATATAACTCCAAGTAAATCAAACTTCTGTGAAATCAAACTGTCCACTTAGGAAGTAACAGTGATTGACAATCAATTTCACATGCTTTTGTGCAAATGGAATACACAATAGATGGAAATTATTGGCAATTATCAAGACACCCTCAATAAAGGAGTGTTTCTGCGTCTGGGGACCACAGACCACATCTCAGTACCAATGCTTTCTGGCTGATGTTTTGGTCACTTTTGAATGTTGGTTGTGCTTTCACACTCGTGGTAGCATGAGACGGACTCTACAACCCACAGAAGTTGCTCAGGTAGTGCAGCTCATCCAGGATGGCACATCAATGCGAGCTGTGGCAATAAGGTTTGCTGTGTCTGTCAGCATAGTGTCCAGAGGCTGGAGGTGCTACCAGAAGACAGGCCAGTACACCAGGAGATGAGGAGGGGGCCGTAGGAGGGCAACAACCCAGCAGCAGGACCGCTACCTCCGCCTTTGTGCAAGGAGCAACAGGAGGAGCACTGCCAGAGCCCTGCAAAATGACCTCCAGCAGGCCACAAATGTGCATGTGTCTGCACAAACAGTTAGAAACCGACTCAATGAGGGTGGTATGAGGGCCCGACATCCACAGATGGGGGTTGTGCTCACAGCCCAACACCATGCAGGGTGCTTGGCATTTGCCACAGATCACCAGGATTGGCAAAGTCGCCACTGGCGCCCTGTGCTCTTCACAGATGAAAGCAGGTTCACACTGAGCACATGTGACAGACATGACAGAGTCTGGAGACGCCGTGGAGAGCAATCTGCTGCCTGCAACATCCTTCAGCGTGACCAGTTTGGCAGTGGGTCAGTAATGGTATGGGATGGCATTTCTTTGGAGGGCCGCACAGCCCTCCATGTGCTCGCCAGAGGTAGCTTGACTGCCATTAGGTACTGAGATGAGATCCTCAGATCCCTTGTGAGACCATATGGTGGTGCGGTTGGCCCTGGGTTCCTCCTAATGCAGGACAATGCCAGACCTCATGTGGCTGGAGTGTGTCAGCAGTTCCTGAAAGGTGAAGGCATTGAAGCTATGGACTGGCCCTCCCGTTCCCCAAACCTGAATCCGATTGAGCACATCTGGGACATCATGTCTCGCTCCATCCACCAACGTCACGTTGCACCACAGACTGTCCAGGAGTTGGCGGATGCTTTAGTCCAGGTCTGGGAGGAGATCCCACAGGAGACCATCCGCCACCTCATCAGGAGCATGCCCAGGCATTGTGGGGAGGTCAAACAGGCACATGGAGGCCATACACAATACTGAGCCTCATTTTGACTTGTTTTATGGACATTACATCAAAGTTGGATCAGCCTGTAGTGTGTTTTTCCACTTTAATTTTGGGAGTGACTCCAAATCCAGACCTCCATTGGTTAATAAATTTTATTTCCATTGATGATTTTTGTGTGATTTTGTTGTCAGCACATTCAACTTTGTACAGAACAAAGTATTCAGTGAGAATATTTCATTCATTCAGATCTAGGATGTGTTATTTGAGTGTTCCCTCTATTTTTTTGAGCAGTGTATATATGTTGTGGAATATCTATACTAACTATAAACAAGCAAATCTCTCCCTAGCTCAGCAGCACCTCTCCCTACTCTGCCTGAGTCCGGAGTGACTGTGACGAGCAAAGCAACGCCTGGTCTTATATAGACCTGATGACGCTGTGCGGCCAGCCAATCACTGTAATGTCCACAACCAACATAGCTATGGCATTACAGTGCATGGCTGGCAATCCCTGTATGTTCATTGGCTCTCTAAAGAGCGCCAAACATGCAGGGAGGAGACTCAAGTTCCCGCCGAGCAACCCCGGAAATACTCGGCGAGCTTGTCGAGCACAGTGATGCTCGGGCGAGTAACGAGCAGTGGTGAGCACGTTCGCTCATCACTAGTCACTACTCTTTAAAATATGCAATAAAAAGCCTTTAAAATATTCTATACACTTCAATCCGGAATCAATAAAACTACCACACGCAGCACAATCAACAGAAAAATAAATACATTATTTTGAGTCTTGAAAAATGGAGACATAAACACAATTTTTTTTTTTATTACAAACTTCTGAATATTTTTAACCACAACAGCAAAAATCTTTGCACATTTATTGCCATAAATGTACTGACCTGAAGTATTTTAATTCCAGCTTATTTTTACCACAGGATGAACGTTTTAAAATCAAAACCCAAAAACCACGGTGAAATTTAATTTTTTTTCAACATTTCATTTTTTTCCTGTTTTCCATTACACTAAATGGTAAAATGAATGGTGTCACTGAAAGCTACAACTTGTCTTCCAAAAAAAAAAACACCTAGCCCTCAAGCAGTTATGGAAGAAGAGGGAAAATGCAAAGATGTAAGTTGGCTGTGTTTTTAAGGGGTTAATATTATCAAATTTTATCTAATTTTGGGGCAATGTAAGCAAAATTGTTGTATTCTATTTTTCTCATTTGTTTTACAATTTATTATCACTGTCAGGAATCATTGCTAGCTGTGTCCCTAATCCAATGGCATCCAATTGGGATAGTAGCATTCTAGAATGCTGACATTGAAAAGAAAGCATTCTATGGAAACTACTGATGTGGGTTTTGTGTGTATTAATTGTCTTTAAGTTGATTCATATTGGCTAGTAAAAGCAAATATTGGGCTATTAAAAGTACAATATTGGCACTCACATTCATTGGGTGCATTGTAAAGAGCCCAAGAGCCACATTCACAGCTTCCTATTGTTAGATGTTGCATTCTGTTCATTCTGGAAGGGATATGTGTCAGGGCCATTGAAGTCAGAGGGCTGCCCTGTTTGCTTTGTCAGTCAATAGGATTTTGTTTATTTTGGAAGCAGTGAGGGTCCTTAGACCTGTAATCTGGCACACTCCCAAAAGGTTTCCTGTAAATTTGTATGGTCACTTACATTAAAGCAGGGGCTTCCTGCTCAATAGAGCTGGAATATTCATGCACATTACTGTAAAATATTGATTGCTTTGCTCCTCAGGGAATTTTGTCCAGCTGTTGGCTCAGCTTTAACTAACAAGCTTTGCTCAGCTTTTATTCAATGGACAGTCTGGAAGAGTTGCTTAGATCTACAGTCCAACTTTTTGGACTTGTATATAGAGGGATAAGACCTCCCCAACCATAGGTGGTCCTATCAAGTCCAGCTGACTAAAATATGACAAGATATAAATTTCATCCAAAATTGTATCAGGACATCATGATTAATAGTACAAGTAAAACCTTTACATTGTGCTAGTGTTGGTAATTAACTACTTTCCCAGTGATAAAAAATAGGGCAAAAATAAAAAAAGGAAATGCAATATTATCTACCGTGAGAGAAAGTCATCAATCTGGGACTTTATGCTAGTTTTGGAAGTCCGGGTACGTAATGTAGCATAGCCAAAAATAGGGCCCAAGAGTACATTTTCCTACAATTCAGATATTTGGTGTGTTCCATAAATATTAGTTTTACATAATTTTTTGTTGCCATCTAATTACACCAATACTAACTAAACCAGTTCGGCAAATTGCAAGGCCTGATGTTATTAAGATCCATTATAGTGACTTGTTTAATTATGACAATTCCACTGAGAGATATATATGAAATACATTTTGTCTGTCCCCCCACTTCCAAATGTTTTAGGCAAGTGTGGAAAAAAAATGCTGCAACAAATACTTTCAAAAAGAGAAGTGTTTTTCTCAATTAAAAAAAATGCAAAAGAGATCTAAGTCAAATCAATATTTGGTGTGACCATCGATCACCTTCAAAACATCAAAGTATCAAAGAAATACAGGCTGCTACTTATCCATCATGCAATACCAATAGGGAGGTGTGTGATTAGCTCCAAATTAATTCCGCAGCAGGACAACGGCCTCAAACATACAGTCAATGTCATTAAGGACTATCTTCAGCTTAAAGAAGAACAGGGAGTCCTGGATGTGATGATAAGGTCCCACAGAGCCCTAATCTCAACATCATTGCGTCTGTCTGGGATTACATGAAGAGACAGAAGAATTTGCGCAAGCGACATCTACAGATCTGTGGTTAGTTCTCCATGATGGTTGGAACAATTTCCTTGAGTGCAAGTCTACTTAGAAGAACTGATGCCACTTTGAAGGCTAAAGGTGGTTACACTGAATATTGACCTGAATTAGATTTCTCCTTTGTTTATTCACTTGCATTCTGTTAATTGATTCAATTAAATAAAATAAGACTTTTGCTTTTTAAAGCATTCTTACTTTTTGATGCACTTTTTCAACACTTGCTGGAAACTTTCACACAGTTCTGTGTATATAAATATATATACACACACTTTGGTGACATGACCCTGTTCTATTTTTTCGCACCTCTTTTGAAATCTTTATGTGGATTCACACACCCTACATTTAAAAGAAATTGCAACAAACTAAGCTGTGTTACCCTCTTCACAATTCTGTAGAAGCTTTATGGTAGATACTGCAAATCTCTTAGTGAATGTCTAGACTTAGCAGTTTAGCCAGAAAATAAATTTGCAGTTTATGTAAAATATACAGTATAACAATATATATTTATATACAAAATATATAACAATAAAAATATACATTAAAATAATTGAAAAATATTGTCAATTGTATCATTATTGATACTATGATGGTGTTGTAGGGTTGTGTGAAGGTTATATCCCCTTTAAAATGCTGAATACAATCAATACCTACCTATAAGGACTGTGGCATGTGGTACACTAAATAATCTTTAACCACCTCTCTGAGGCTATGTGCCCACGATGCAGAAATGCTGCATATTTTTTCCGCTTCTCCCTGGCAGGAAAAACGCATGCAGACTTTACATGCATTATTCCCGCCAGGTAGAAGTGTTTGTCAAGCGTCTTTGCAGCGTCTTTGCATGCATTTCTGCATTCGGGTTATCAAGCGCTTTTCCAAGTGATTTTAGCATCACTTGAAAAAGTGCTTGACAACTTGGTCACACTATATAAATCCATGCAACCGGCATGGATTTATATAGTGTGACCAAGTAATAGTTTAAAAAAAAGAATAAGAATGGTGAAAAATAAAAAATAAAGATTATACTTACCTTCCGATGGCCCCCGGTCTCCTTCTCCGCTCCGTCCAGTCTGCCCGGTGTCTTGCGGTGGTGTGAAGGACCTGTGATGATGTCATTGAGTCATGTGACAGGTCACGCCACCGCCAATGGCAGCGGTCACGTGACCTGTCACATGACTCAATGACGTCATGTCAGGTCCTCACATCACCGCGAGCCGCCCAACACACCACACGCATCGCTGAGGAGACCGGGGGACATCGGAAGGTAAGTATAATCTTTATTTTTTATTTTAAATTCTTTTTTTTACAGTTTCTATGGTACCCGGGTCTGGAGGAGAGTCTCCTCTTCTCCAAACCTGGGTACCATCCGCACATTGAATCGCTTCATATCCGTGTGTGCACATATAGTGATGCGGATATGAAGCGTTTCAATGCAAGTCAATGGCGGCAATTACGCTGCGTGTCCACAAAATTAATGGACATGCTGCGGATTTTTCCGCAGCGGAAATTTCCGCAGCATTATCATTGGGGACCATGGGGCAAGTATTACCAAGCGTTTTTTAAGCATTTTCGCTGCAGAAATTCCACGGCAAAAACGCTTGAAAAACGCATAGTGGGCACACAGCCTAAAGGTATGTGCCCATGATTCAGAAAATTTCTGCAGTGTTTCTGCATGGTCTTGGCAGTAAAAACGCTTGCGGATTTTACATGCGTTTTTGACGCGTTTTGACATGCGGATTTGACTTGCGCTTTTCAAATGCATTGGGACTTCAAATCCGCATGCAGAAATGCACAAATAATGGACATGCTGCGGATTTTTCTGCAAGGAAAATCCGATGCGGAAAATTTCGCAGCATGGGCACAGAACATGCAGATTTTCATTGGGGATCATGGGGCACGGATTACCAAGCGTTTTACAAGCGTTTACGCAGCGGAAATTCTGCAGCAAAAACGCTTGAAAAACGCATAGTGGGCACACAGCCTAAAAGTGTGCCTTAGAGTATTACTATGCATGACTCTATAGGACAGACTTCTGTACACCTGTAGTTGGAGCAGTCTGGTGGCTGATCGGGTTGCAAGGTAGGGAGGAGAATCTGTAGGGACACATTATGAATGACAATAGGAGATATAATGAGATGGACCTAATTCTTAAACCTTAGACTGACAAGTCCTAAAAACAAAGGCTGCCTTAGTGACATCTGCTTTGCTTTGATTGATTCTGTCCTGTTACCAAATGTTCTCATTTGTGACTTCACTTTCAGAGTTGCTGTTCTTCAAAGATTTGATTGTATTCTAAAGGTTAGTCATCTGGTTGGAATAATTGTAATGTGCTGTATGGAACAGAATTCAAGGACAAGTTAGCTTTAAAATAAATTCTTGTTTACAGCCAGTTTAGCAAAAATTCATTGATATTTTCTTCTCGAAATAACCACTAATTTTTATTTTTGTGTTGTTTTGTGCTTTACAAAATGATTAGATTTGACATGCTTTTATGAATCTTAATTTGCAGGTATTTTTAATAATCACAAACCAAATATGGTACATCTTGATTGGTCTACAAATTGTGAACCCAAAGATGAGATGCCTGAGCATATATTCAAAATAAATAGTATCCCCAGTATTGGATCAGATAGAATGGTTAGACAGCAGTGTGAGCAGCCTCTTCTTACCTCAGCACCCCTGATATCTCCAGTATTAGATTAGATAGACAGGGTGGACAGCAGTGTGAGCAGCCTCTTCTTACTTCGACACTTGTGCTATCTTCAGTATTAGATCAGAAAGACAAGGTGGACAGCAGTGTGAGCAGCCTCTTCTTACTTTGACACTTGTGCTATCTTCAGTATTAGATCAGAAAGACAGGGTGGACAGCAGTGTGAGCAGCTTCTTCTTACCTCAGCATCCCTGGTATCTCCAATATTGGATCAGATAGACAGGGTGGACAGCAATGTGAGCAGCCTCTTCTTACCTCAACTCCCTTGGTATTTCCAATATTAGATTAAAATATCCTCTACGAGCACATCTTGCTGTACATTAAATAAGGTGGAGAGTTTCCTACAGCACATGCTCACACGCACTACTACTATTAACATTCAAGGACAGGTTTCTGTTCCTGAACAAAGATGGCAGACATTTAAATGCATTATAGTGATTACCTCCCAAGACAAAATGAGTGTGATTTGATAGATAAAAGTATTTAGGAATTTACGTATAATGATCTTTGCATTTCTCTATTCATGGAGAACCCTTTTCACAAATTTAATATTCTATGGAATTTACTAATGGTCACATATTTCTCCCTCAATGTAGCAAATTGTCTCTTCAGAGAGTAAGAGAACTAGAACTCTAGTGTCACCTATTGGAAATAGAAATCATGAAAATCAATATCGACTCTCTAACGAGCCTTGTCACATGACTTAGGATAAAAGCCAGACTCTCAATTTGCAGACACTGTGTTTCAGGGTACTGCCCCTCATCAGTGCAAAGTGTGAGATCTGGTTGGGCTGGGTGAGAGGCGTCTGACCGGGACCAAGGGATAATGTTTCTCCTTGCGGAGAGTGACATGTTAAGCTCGTCAGGTGAGGAGACTTTTGAGCTGAAATGCTCCTCTGGAAAATATGCAAATTGTCTCTTCAGAGAGGAAGAGAACTAGTCTTCCCTCTGTACCAGTCTATAATTGTTAGTTCATTTGCTGTAAGTGATATCTGTATTTTGTATGTAACCCCTTCTCATGTACAGCGCCATGGAATCAATGGTGCTATATAAATAAATAATAATAATAATAACTCTAGTGCCACCTCTTGGAAGTACAGTAGCAATCCTAAAAGTCAATATCGACTCTCTAATGGGCTTTGTCACATGACTTAATATAAAAGCCAGAACCAGAATCTCAATTTGCAGACACTGTGTTTCCATGTACTACCCCTCATCAGTGCAAAGTGTGAGATCTGGTTTGGCTGGGTGAGAGGCGTCTGACAATGTAGATGTGCCTCCTGTTCATGAGTCTGTCATGAAGAAAAACAACACCTGATTGGACCTAACAAGTAGAAATCTAATGGAAAAGTTTGAGGAATAAGTCACATTTTGTGTGACTGAAGTCCAAACTAACTCCCCTACCCTTTGACCCCTCCAACAGAATTCACATGTATTGGAAAAAGTGGTTCAGGAGCTTCATAAATATGGTAGCCTAAACTCCTTATTGTTTTCATTTATTTACTGTATTTTAGAATGTTATCTGCATTCCTAAACCACATCTCCTGAGATTTTTTATACCCCTAATGGTGTGGATTAGGTAGTAGTCTACAATACGGAAGCCAAAAATTATATAACAGTGTGGCAGGTGACCTCTCCGGTCCCTGAGAATTGTCATGATTTGGAGAACCAAGGATATATACAGAACATTAACAAGTGTCCTATATCTCCCATGATGAAAAATCAATCACCATACATAAACTAATTGTCTTGTCAGTATTAGTGTGACCCTGCTTCTCTTATTAGTTGACAAGTGTTCCTATATAGGTTGATGGAAAAGCATGAGCAAACCAAACAGGAAAAGATAAAGAAACTAAGATAGTAGTGATGTTTTAAAAGATGTATACAGTTTGTTCGGAAGAGGGTTGAATATGAGTCTGCCACCCTCTTACAAAAGTTGAAGACATTAAAGACTGTTGCCACCAAAATGCCTGCCGATCACTGCTGGTAACCTCTTAAATGCCGCTATCAAGCACTGACATTTAAGCTCTGTGATACAGCCCAGATGTTAGTTCGATCATCCATCAGCCATGAGATTGCAGAGAGCCAATGGGTAGCTATGATAGGCAGGGGGCCAGCTCAATGCCCCCCTGCTTGTCATGTGACCTCTTCTGTGATGTCCAGCCCGTGGCTTGGAATTATAGGATTACTATAAACAGAAATACTTCAGTATTGCTGTGTATAGTAAAAGTGATCAGGCAATCATAGGTTAAAGTCCCTTAACAGGACAAACAAATAAAGTAAAAGGTAGAAAAAAAGTTTTTAAAATTATAATAAGTATTTGATACACTGCTGATTTTGCAAGCTTTCCCACCTACAAAGAATAGAGAGGTCTGTAATTTTTATCGTAGGTGCACTTAAAGCTCACCTGTTAGCAGGATTGTGCTCAGTAAACTACATACACTGTCAGGTGGGCGACATTACACTGATTAACATGATACCTTGGTTGATGAAATCCGTCCTGTGGTTCTTGTGTAATCTTTACTTTCAGTTTGGAGATAATGATATGCTCATGCTTCGGGGTAGCCTGTGGGGGGCGCTCTATCTGGTGCTCTGCTTATATATTCATCTGTATGCTCTTATGACAGCTCACTGTGCGTTCACTGACCTACCTCCTATTTTACATAATGCCTCTGGTAGTGCGGGGCTAGGTAAAATAGGAGGCAGGTCAGCCTTTACATAGTAATTTTCCTCCTGTTGAAGTCCTAAATTCCTCTTTCATTGCCCCCATAAAGTATGATGCCAACAAATGTGCCCCCCAAACACAGTATGATACCCCCATGGTGAATTACTCCACATTAGCCTCCACATGCACAGTGTAATAACCCTACTATAAATCCTACTATACCCCACCTAAACTCCTAAGGCAAAGTATGGTGACCCCAATACAGTATGATCCCCCACACAGCCCTCCATGCAGTATCATGGGACTACATACAGTATAATGGCCCTACACTGTATAATGGCCCGTACTAGCCCTACAAATAGTATAATGGCCTCCTCACAACGCTCCACAAAGTATGATGGACCCCACACAAATCTTCACACTGTATAATTGCTTGCATACAGTATAATGGCCCCCACATATTACAATGGCCCCACAAAGCCTTCCATTTAGTATAATGCACCCCCATAATATAATGCACCCACCATGGTCCTCCATAGAATATAATGCACCCCCTATGGTTCTCCATATAATATAATGCACTCCCCATGGTCATCCATACAATATAATGCACCCCAATGGCCCTCCATAGAATATAATGCACTCCCCATGGTCCTCCATAGAATAAAATGCTCTCCCCATGGTCCTCCATATAATATAATGCACTCACCATGGTCCTCCATGCAATATAATGCACCCCCTATGGTCCTCTATACAGTATAATGCATCCCCATGGTTCCCATACAATATAATGCACCCACCATGGTCCTCCATACAATATAGTGCACTCCCCATGGTCCTCCATACAATATAATGCACACCCCCATGATCCTCCATACAGTATAATGCATCCCTAGAGTCTTCCATACAGTATAATGCACCCACCCATGGTCCTCCATACTATATAATGCACCCCCCATGGTCCTCCATACAGTATAATGCACCTCCATGGTTTCCATACAATAAAATACAACCCCCATGGTCCTCCAAACAGTATAATGCACCCCCTATGGTCCTCCACACAATATAATGCACCCCCATGATCCTCCACACAATATAATGCACCTTCATGGTCCTCCACACAATATAATGCACCCCATGGTCCTGCACACAATATAACACACTCCCCCCCCATGGTTCTCCACACAATATAATCCGCCCCCAATACTCTATTATGACCAGTCACTGATTTAAAAAAATAGATACAATGCTCACCCCTCCTCGGTCCACCCAATACTCCGGTCTCATCAGTGTGTGGTGTGAAGAGCCAGACATCTCACTCAGAGCAACAGGCGCCCTGTAATGACATCATCACATCCGCTGCTCTGACACATCAGACGCAGAGAGGGAATGATGGGGGTGGAAGCGCCTGCTGACGTTCCCTCCTCCATCATCATTGCTCGCGTTGACGGCCGGTGCTCTGGCTGTCAGCACGAGCAATGGTGATGGAGGAGGGAGTGTAGCCTGTGGCGGGCGTGGCCTGCCACCATTGCCGGTACACCACTGATAAGAAGCATTTTCATAAATTATTGTTTTAATGATATTGTTTCCACTTGGTGTCCAATGGGATTTCTTGAATTGTTGTCTATGTTGGTGGCACTACAACTGTATGAGAAATGGGTCGTTTCCTCTAAAACTTTGCATTGATGTGTTGTCATTGATGTGTTGTCATTGATGTGTTGTCATTGATGTGTTGTCATTGATGTGTTGTCATTGATGTGTTGTCATGGTTGAATCACCTCCTACAGTCTCCAACTGGATTATCGGTAAAGAGTTATATTTTCATGGACTGTTTAATACCACTAAGGCCATGTTCACACGTTCCGTATTTGGTCAGTGTTTTACATCAGTATTTGTAAGCCAAAATCAGGAGTGGAACAATCAGAGGAAAAGTATAATAGAAACATGTGCATCAATTCTGTATTTTTCACCCACTCTAGGTATTGGCTCATAAATACTGAGATAAGAAACTGACCAAATACTGAACGTGTGCATGTCCCCATTGGAGTCGACAATCTAGATTCCCTATCAGGATGTCTTTGGAGTGTGGGAGGAAACCGGAGAAGCCGGAGGAAACCTGCGCAAACACGGGGAGAACATTCTTGGTGGGGTTTGAACCCAGGACCCCAGCACTGCAAAGCAACAGTGCTAACCACTGAGCCACCGTGCTGTATTTTTCACCAGTAATGTACTTTCCATTGGGAATCTATAGGCACAGAAGACTTTTGGTGTATGTGGGATCTTGGGCTAATGGAAGGCTCCAGCCTAACCTATCGTCCGCTCAGCATATAGTATTTTTACCCACACCACCTTGTGATCCCAACCCCTAAGCGTGGGTCTAAGGCCATTTTTAGCTGACATTTTATCATCGTCTTTCTTAATCCCTTTCAATGCTCAATGCTTTAAGATCCAATTGGGCTGAGAATATTTTAAGTAGAATTAGTTGTAATTTAAATAACAACATTTGGGGCGCATTGAATGTGTTGAATAACTTTATTCTTTACCTGTTATTTTGGGTTAGTTTCTATTTCTCACATTCACAAATTATAAATAATTTATTACGGTAATTGTATTCTGTGGGTTTTTACAATTATGGCGATGCTAAATTTGTATAATTTATTTTTTAATTTATTAGCTTTGTAAAAATATATTTTTTTTTACAAAATTCCTTTTTGTTTTGCTGCACTTAAAGACTAGTAACATTTTTACTTTTTTAGTAACAGAGCTGTGTAAGCCAGAGTTAAAGTTTCTTTTTCACTAATTTTGGCGCACACACAAGTTGTTGATTACTTTTTATATTTTTTTTAGGAGAGATGAACAATAATCAGAAATTTTAGCATTGGTTGGGCTTTTTGGAACAACTTTTATGGTCCAGGATCATTTTTTTTAAACATTATTGATGCAGAAATTCCAATTATGTCACAATTATTTAACGTTTTTATTGGAAAAAATATATATATATTTTTACCTTGCATTTAATGCTAGTTGCTGCAGTCAGCATCGATCACTACCTCTAGGTGGTTGAATATATGGGATTAGAGTTATCTCTGATCTTTGCTCTTGCAGTGGGGATGCCATGGATGGCCCTGAGCCCAATAGTTTCGCATCGTGCGTAAACTACACCCTCAAATGTATTATTACACTGCAACAGTAAAAAGGCAAGTCCATTTTTTTTAAATAAGAGGCCATTCAGACGTAGGATCTGTGATTTATATTCAAAGCTTTCTTATTCAGGATAGGGAAGTTTATACAGTACAGACCAAAAGTTTGGACACACCTTCTCATTTAAAGATTTTTCTGTACTTTCATGACTATGAAAATTGTACATTCACACTGAAGGCATCAAAACTATGAATTAACACATGTGGAATTATATACTTAACAAAAAAGTGTGAAACAACTGTAAATATGTCTTATATTCTTGGTTCTTCAAAGTAGCCACCTTTTGCTTTGATGACTGCTTTGCACACTCTTGGCATTCTCTTGATGAGCTTCAAGAGGTAGTCACCGGAAATGGTCTTCCAACAATCTTGAAGGAGTTCCCAGAGATGCTTAGCACTTGTTGGCCCTTTCGCCTTCACTCTGTGGTCCAGCTCACCCCAAACCATCTCGATTGGGTTCAGGTCTGGTGACTGTGGAGGCCAAGTCATCTGGCGTAGCACCCCATCACTCTCCGTCTTGGTCAAATAGCCCTTACACTGCCTGGAGGTGTGTTGAAAAATAAATGATGGTCCAACTAAACGCAAACCGAATGGAATAGCATGCCGCTGCAAGACTGTGGCTGTGGTAGCGATGCTGGTTCAGTATGCCTTCAATTTTGAATAAATCCCCAACAGTTTCACCAGCAAAGCATCCCCACACCATCACACCTCCTCCTCCATGCTTCACGGTGGGAACCAGGCATGTAGAGTCCATCTGTTCACCTATTCTGCGTTGCACAAAGACACGGTGGTTGGAACCAAAGATCTCAAATTTGGACTCATCAGACCAAAGCACAGATTTCCACTGGTCTAATGTCCATTCCTTGTGTTCTTTAGCCCAAACAAGTCTCTTCTGCTTGTTGCCTGTCCTTAGCAGTGGTTTCCTAGCAGCTATTTTACCATGAAGGCCTGCTGCACAAAGTCTCCTCTTAACAGTTGTTGTAGAGATGTGTCTGCTGCTGGAACTCTGTGTGGCATTGACCTGGTCTCTAATCTGAGCTGCTATTAACCTGTGATTTCTGAGGTTGGTGTCTCGGATAAGCTTATCCTCAGAAGCAGAGGTGACTCTTGGTCTTCCTTTCTTGGGGCGATCCTCATGTGAGCCAGTTTCTTTGTAGCGCTTGATGCTTTTTCCAACTGCACTTGGTGACACTTTCAAAGTTTTCCCAATTTTTCGCACTGACTGACCTTCATTTCTTAAAGTAATGAAGGCCACTCGTTTTTCTTTACTTAGCTGCTTTTTTCTTGCCATAATACAAATTCTAACTGTCTATTCAGTAGGACTATCAGCTGTGTATCCACCAGACTTCTGCACAACACAACTGATGGTCCCAACCCCATTTATAAGGCAAGAAATCCCACTTATTAAACCTGACAGGGCACACCTGTGAAGAGAAAACCATTTCCGGTGACTACCTCTTGAAGCTCATCAAGAGAATGCCAAGAGTGTGCAAAGCAGTCATCAAAGCAAAAGGTGGCTACTTTGAAGAACCTAGAATATAAGACACATTTTCAGTTGTTTCACACTTTTTTGTTAAGTATATAATTCCACATGTGTTAATTCATAGTTTTGATGCCTTCAGTGTGAATGTACAATTTTTATAGTCATGAAAATACAGAAAAATCTTTAAATGAGAAGGTGTGTCCAAACTTTTGGTCTGTACTGTATGTAACTGAAAGTTCTCTCTTTGTTCCTTGGGCAGTTTGGAGGATACACAAAGTACCCATGCTTTTTGTGTGAATAGGACAGCTGGAATAAGATTTATCACTAGAGCCATAAAAGTAGGTCAATGAGAACATTTTTGCAACGTGGACTCAAGAACATAGTTGCAGAAAGTTTAGTTGATCCCACTAAAGTTCTCCTGAAACCACTTCACATTAAGTTTGGACTCATGAAGCAGTTTGTGAAAGCTCTACTGAAAGAAGGAGAAACTTTTGAGTACCTGTGTGCCAAGTTTCAGGGACTGTGCGAAGCAAAACTGAAGGAAGACATTTTTGTGAGTCCAGATATTTGGAAATTCATGAAGGTCAACGTGTTTGAAACAAAAATGAAAGCTGTTGAGAAAAGGGCTTGGGATTCTTTTAAAGAAGCCATGAAGAAATTTCTATGCAACAACAAAGATCCAAAATTTAAGTCCATTGTGGAGATCATGCTGAAACGTTTCAAAGCCTTAGGTTGTCTGATGAATTTGAAGTTACATTTTTTACATTCCCATTTGAACTTTCCTGAAATCCTTGGTGCTGTTAGCACAGAGCAAGGAGAAAGATTTCATCAGGATATTAAGGAGATGGAACGATGATGCCAAGGTAGATGGAACGTAAGCATGAACGTAAGCAGAGAAGATCCGTAGGCCTTCTAGAAGAGAAAAGGTATCAAGAGAAGCTTTGAAGAGAAAAGGAAAAGGCATAAGAATTAAGTTCCAATAAAGTTGCAGAATGAACGTTGAAACATATTTTTATATATGATATTGTGTACATTTTTGGCTATAATAAAGATTTTTCTTCTTCCACTCACTTGTTGATAACTTCATGCGCGTTTTGTGCAAAATGCATAGATGATGCTTAAAAATTGAACTGTTTTTTCTTTTAAATCAGGGCATAAGAAAATCTAAGAATCAATCATTGGATTTGAAAAAAAATTCATAAACCCAAATTTTACATACCGTTGTAATTATTGCAATCCCCTAGTGTCTAACCACTACAATGTGCTGCCTAAAGGTAGTGTACATAGAGGTTACACAAGGATAATTAAGGCACAGTCATTAAAGCACCACTCCAACATTTTTTTTTTAAATTTCACCGCTGAAGTGGTATCACTATTGTAAGTTCCCTGCGCTTAGTCTCATACTCACCAGCCGCCATCATCTGCTGTTTTTGGCTTGGCTCCAGTTGTCTTCTGCAGGTTGTGACCTGCCGGATCCCTTCAGTGTTTGCTGGGTGAGCCAGAAGTCACAACTCAATGTAAGTCTATGAGAGCTGGAACGAGGCCAGAAGGAGGTCCTCATAGACTTACATTGAGCACTTGTAACCACTACCTCTGACATTCAGCCAGCCAGGAGCTCCGGTTCCAAGATGGCATAGCGAGACCGGAGTGGCGCCGGGAAGAGCAGAAAATGTATTTTATTGGGGAAGGGAACAGAAATTAGTGATACCACTATGATGGTGAAATAAAAAAAACGCTGAGTTGGTGCTTTAAAAACAATCAAACATTGTTTAATTCTTTTCCAAGGGAATAGTACAGTATTATTAGTGAAAATGCCTCGTTCTCCTTCTGGACTGATGATTTGCTCTCAATTCACTGCTAAAATCTGTATTCATGATCTTTCCTCACTGAGTAATCAGGTTGCAGTTGCTGCTCATAAATGTCTATGAAGAGAATAGTGGGATGGAGAGGCGAGCTAGAGGCAGACGCTGAAATGCTGCTGCAAGTTCATTAGAAGCAACAGTTACACTTTAGGAAAAAGTGAGTTTCTTTTCCTGATGAAGGAGTTTGTTCAATTCTGAGATGCGTGCATTAATAAAACTGCTCTTTGTTCAGCACAATCATCTCCATTGGATATCTTCTTGACCAGCAGCGCAGCAGAATTAACTGTGTATCCTTTTCTGCTATTGACTTTTGGAAAAGTAACTCTCTACCACAAGACATCAGACTCTCTTCCATCATCTAAACCTTCAAAACTGACTTGAAAATCTAACTTTTTTAAAAAAGCCTATAGCCTGCAATCACCCTGCCATCACCCTGCTATCACCCTGCCATCACCCTGAAATTACCCTGCCATCACCCTGAAATCACCCTGCCATCACCCTGCCATCATCCTGCAATCACCTTGCCATCACCCTGCCCTCACCCTGCAATCACCCTACTATCAACCTGCTATCACCCTGCCATCACCCTGAAATGACCCTGAAATCACCCTGCAATCACCTTGCCATCATCCTGCAATCACCCTGCCATCACCCTGCTATCACCCTGCAATCACCCTGCCATCACCCTGCAATCACCCTGCTATCACAATGCCATCACCCTGCCATCACACTGCCATCACCCTGCAATTACCCTGCTATCACAATGCCATCACCCTGCCATCACCCTGCCCTCACCCTGCCATCACCCTGCACTCACCCTGCACTCACCCTGCCATCACACTGCCATCACTCTGCAATTACCCTGCTATCACTCTGCCATCACCCTGCACTCACCCTGCCATCACCCTGCCATTACCCTGCTATCACTCTGCTATCACCCTGCCATCACCCTGCACTCACCCTGCCATCACCCTGTCACCACCCTGCACTCACCCTGCACTCACCCTGCACTCACCCTGCCATCACCCTGTCACCACCCTGCCATCACCCTGCACTCACCCTGCACTCTGTCTGCAATCACTCTGCCATCACACTGCCATCACCCTGCAATTATCCTGCTATCACCCTGACTTCACCCTGCACTCATCCTGCTATCACCCTGCCATCACCCTGCAATCACCCTGCCATCACCCTGCAATCACTCTGCCATCACCCTGCACTCACCCTGCCATCACCCTGCAATTACCCTGCTATCACTCTGCTATCACCCTGCCATCACCCTGCACTCACCCTGCCATCACCCTGCACTCACCCTGCCATCACCCTGTCACCACCCTGCACTCACCCTGCACTCTGTCTGCAATCACTTTGCCATCACACTGCCATCACCCTGCAATTACCCTGCTATCACTCTGCTATCACCCTGCCATCACCCTGCCATCACCCTGCACTCACTCTGCACTCACTCTGCACTCATCCTGCTATCACCCTGCCATCACCCTGCCATCACTCTGCCATCACTCTGCCATCACTCTGCCATCACCCTGCTATCACCCTGCCATCACCCTGACATCACCCTGCACTCACCCTGCCATCACCCTGCAATTACCGTGCTATCACTCTGCCATCACCCTGCACTCACCCTGCCATCACCCTGCAATTACCCTGCTATCACTCTGCTATCACCCTGCCATCACCCTGCACTCACCCTGCCATCACCCTGTCACCACCCTGCCATCACCCTGCACTCACCCTGCACTCTGTCTGCAATCACTCTGCCATCACACTGCCATCACCCTGCAATTACCCTGCTATCACTCTGCTATCACCCTGCCATCACCCTGCCATCACCCTGCACTCACCCTGCACTCACCCTGCACTCATCCTGCTATCACCCTGCCATCACCCTGCAATCACTCTGCCATCACCCTGCCATCACTCTGCCATCACCCTGCTATCACCCTGCCATCACCCTGCAGTTACCCTGCTATCACTCTGCTATCACCCTGCCATCACCCTGCCATCACCCTGCACTCACCCTGCACTCACCCTGCACTCATCCTGCTATCACCCTGCCATCACCCTGCAATCACTCTGCCATCACCCTGCCATCACCCTGCAATCACCCTGCCATCACTCTGCCATCACACTGCCATCACCCTGCTATCACCCTGCTATCACCCTGCAATTACCCTGCCATCACCCTGCACTCACCCTGCACTCATCCTGCTATCACCCTGCAATCACTCTGCCATCACCCTGCCATCACCCTGCAATCACCCTGCCATCACTCTGCCATCACACTGCCATCACCCTGCTATCACCCTGCTATCACCCTGCCATCACCCTGCTATCACCCTGCAATCACTCTGCCATCACCCTGCCATCACCCTGCAATCACCCTGCCATCACTCTGCCATCACACTGCCATCACCCTGCTATCACCCTGCTATCACCCTGCAATTACCCTGCCATCACCCTGCACTCACCCTGCACTCATCCTGCTATCACCCTGCCATCACCCTGCAATCACTCTGCCATCACCCTGCCATCACCCTGCAATCACCCTGCTATCACCCTGCCATCACCCTGCCATCACCCTGCACTCACCCTGCACTCATCCTGCTATCACCCTGCCATCACCCTGCCATCACTCTGCCATCACCCTGCCATCACCCTGCAATCACCCTGCTATCACCCTGCTATCACCCTGCAATTACCCTGCTATCACCCTGCCATCACCCTGCAGTCACCCTGCCATCTGAGCATCTTCACCTTCTATTTCTTTCCCACGCCATGCCCTGATTGTAAGCTCTATGGAGCATGCAGTACAGTCTGTCCCTCAGGAAGCTTATTATTGTTTCATGTCATATATTTAAATATGGAATAATAAAGAAACATTATTATATCATGATATGATATGTACAAGATTTCCCCTTTAATAGACGGACATTACTGCTGCGGAATAACAACATTCTCTCCTCTTCATCAAGAACCAGAAAGCCTGCGTTCACAGATCCTTGTGGTTGTAGGCCACCTTTTTGTCGTCTCCCAAGGGCACTGACAAGCGACATCTCTTTCTCATGCTGTCTTCCTACAGACCGCCTCTGAGTGACTGCCTGACAGTTTGTATTTCAGCCATAAAACGGTTCCTTACAGAATTAGCAGTAGTGCTGACCACTGACTGACATATTACCTGCATTGATTATCTAACAGCTGCCAAGGTGAAAAAAAGAAGAGGCTAAAGCAGCCTTCAACATCTTAGCTGAGTAGGATCATAAACACGCTTTTAAGAGGCTTTGTTCAATAGCATCCATCTCTAAAGTAAGAGAAAACACATCCCCTACCCTCTCCTCCAACATAACAGGGTCATTGCATACACACATATGTAAGGTAATAAATGAAATATTTCTTTCATGTTAGGTGGATGCATATTTTTCAGAACTTTTTATTTATTTTACTCACTTATATAGTGCCATTAATTCCACAGTGCTTTACAGACATCATCATCATCACTGTCCCCATTGGGGCTCACAATTTAGATTCCCTATCAGTATATCTCTGGAGTGTGGGAGGAAACTGGAGAACCCAGAGGAAACTCAAGCAAACATGGGGAGAAGATATGAACTCCTTGCAGATGTTGTCCTTGGTGGGATTTGAACCCAGGACCCCAGTGCTGCAAAGCTACAGTGCTAACCACTGAGCCACCATGCTGCCCATAGAACTATACAATTTAATGACTAGCCTTCAGCGAGGATTATTATTATCATCACACTAGGCTAGGGTCACACAACCTTTTTTCTCCCATCCTCAGAGTTTAATCAGTGCTTGATCAGAGTGTGATCCAATTTTCTCAGATGTGGAGAATGAAAAAAAAAAGAGTTTCTCCATCTTCTCCATTCAGTCTGTCCGTGAATATTGGACCACACTCAGATGTCACCCGAGTGTGGTCCAACTTTTTCAATGGACCCATAGGCATAAAAAGTTGAGTTTGTTCTGATTATCAGAGGCAAATCGTGCAGGCTGTGATTTTTTTTCCTTGGGTAACTAGGTCTGACAAAAAAATCAGACATGTGCACAGGCTCATTGAATAACATGGGGTCGAGTGCAATCCATCAAAACGACAGAGAGCACATGTCTTATTTTTGACGGTTGTGCGCACAAGCCCTAACACCAGCAAAGTTAAGAAGGAGCCATCATTGAGTAGCATAGTAAAGTCTAGAAATAAACTGCTTGGACAAGGTAATCAGACTAGTTTCTTGGTGTAGTCATTTCTTGCAGTCATACTTTAAAAATGAAGATCCAAAGATTCATGAAGATTCATTTTTTATTTTTCTTAATGAAGTATCTTAAATTAAAAGCTAGTCACACTGAGGCAATCCTGCCATTCAAGGCAGCAGATGATTATCGAATATGATCACTCAAATTAGTGTCTACATCAGACTTCAGCACAGACATTAAAGAGAAGCTGTCAGCATGATTTAGCAAGTTAAAGTCATGGCCATAATGTGACTGATACAACGATTAAATTGATATGTTTGGTGAATAAATCCGCTTTGTTGTCTTTCTTTAATCAGCATTTGAAGTTTTCTGGTAATGAGATTTCGGTGCACAGGGGCCGGGCTGTACACCAGGTTTTCTGCTCCGGCCCCGGCCCCTCCGCCTGACTCCATTTTTGAATTTCAGAGACCTGTCTCCTTTTTGACATTTTTCGCCTGTACCGTCATTGCTGCGGGCGGCGCATGCGCAGAATGAGAACTCATCTCAATGTCGTCTTTTATTGCTGTTCTAGAGAACACCACTTTATTTTAATAGACTGATTATTGGAATTATACAGACAACCTGTTCTGAACACTGTTACAATTGTTTAATCCATATATTAGAATATGAAAGTCTAGAGGAGAATGAAGTTCATACCGCCATTACATACTGTACATAGCACTGTTATACAGCGGAGCACAAAGTTGCACATTATACTGGTAATCACTTAGCTAATGATAAATAAATGTAATTATTTCTAGTATGAATGTGGAAACCTTAATGCAAGTTTTTGGAATTAACTTCCCATTCCTGGAATAAGAATTCTCTCACCAAAATCTGTCACCAATTTTCGATATTGAAAGAAGTATCATTTATCATCTTTTTCCTTTATTACATTGCATAGTTTTCATTTGTGAACAAGAAGAGATACTTTCTTTTAATTAAGGCTCTAGAATGAGTGTGTCCATGTGTCAGATGAAGGGACTCACAGCAGATGACTTCTTTGGGTTGGCAGATGTTATTCTCTGCTACTTCTCCTCCTCTTGATTAAATTCTGTCTTCCTGAATGTCCCAGTGGAGTCAATCTCTATAGTTACTTATTCACTTCTGCCCTGTAAGACGGCTAAACATTTTCTAAGCTTCTTTGTAATTAGACTGGGCGACCACCATGAATAGCACCTATTGAAGATTCTGCAATTTACAATTCTTCAATATAATCATCAATTTCGCAACAAGGTCAACAAGTGTCTCTATGGTAAAGGACACATATTTTTATAGATGTTGCGTTGGTTAATTAGTTGACTAAAAAACTTTCACTGATAAGATATGTTCACAAGGAGCAGATATGTGCTGATATTCTGTTCATATTTAAAAATCATTTTCAGCATATAAAGTGGATGAGTAAATCTCATTTACACATGGTAATAAGTCAGCACTTACCTTCAATGGAAATTAACCTATGGTGCGTTTTTAAATCTGTATCATATCAATTTATGCTGCAGATTTTCATTGTGGATTTCACCTTTTGCAATAGATCGGGTGAAATCTGTGGCTAAACCGAATCTAACTCATGGGTTTTGTTACAAACTTACAGTAAAATCTGTAGTTATTTTTTTCTTCTCTTTTTAGTTCACATATGGGCATACCTGTAGTTGTCCACAATCTGGCATTTGTATATCGCAGAAAATTATTTATCTGACATCAACGCAATGTGCATAAGTAACAACACGTGCTTCAAATAATTCTATGCTTAGTTTCATGTCTCACTTTTTATGACTTTATATGTCACTATTCATCTTGGGCTGTATCCACAATATACAGCATACAGTGGTGTGAAAAAGTGTTTGCCCCCTTCCTGATTTCTTATTAATTTTTCATGTTTTGTCACACTTAAATGTTTCAGATCACAAAACAAATTTAAATATTAGACAACAATAACACAAGTAAACACAAAATGCAGTTTCTAAATGAAGGTCTTTATTATTAAGGGAAAAAGAAATTTAAACCTACAGGGCCCTGTGTGAAAAAGTAATTGCACCCCCCTAAAACATAAATTAACTGTGGTTTATCACATCTTTGGGAATCTGAGTTCAATTTCCCTAGCCACACACAGGCCTGATTACTGACACACCTGTTCCTAATAAAGAAATCACTTCAATAGGACCTGCCTGACAAAGTGAAGTAGACCAAAAGATCCTCATGCTGCGATCCAAAGAAATTCAGGAACAAATGAGAAACAAAGTAATTGAGATCTATCAGTCTGGAAAAGGTTATAAAGCCATTTCTAAAGCTTTGGGACTCCAGCGAACCATAGTGAGAGCCATTATCCACAAATGGTGAAAATATGGAACAGTGGTGAACTTTCGCAGGAGTGGCTGGCCGACCAAAATTACCCCAAGAGTGCAGCGATGACTCACCCAAGAGGTCACAGAAGACCCCGCAACAACATCCAAATAACTGTAGGCCTCACTTGCCTTAGTTAAGGTCAGTGTTCATGACTCCACAATAAGAAAGAGACTGGCAAAAATGGCATACAGTACAGACCAAAAGTTTGGACACACCTTCTCATTTAAAGATTTTTCTGCATTTTCAAGACTATGAAAATTGTACATTTACACTGAAGGCATCAAAACTATGAATTAACACATGTGGAATTATATACTTAACAAAAAAGTGTGAAAATACTGAAAATATGTCTTATATTCTAGGTTCTTCAAAGTAGCCACCTTTTGCTTTGATGACTGCTTTGCACACTATTGGCATTCTCTTGATGAGCTTCAAGAGGTAGTCACCGGAAATGGTTTTCACTTTACAGTTGTGCCCTGTCAGGTTTAATAAGTGGGATTTCTTAACTTATAAATGGGTTTGGGACCATCAGTTGTGTTGTGCAGAAGTCTGGTGGATACACAGCTGATAGTCCTACTGAATAGACTGTTAGAATTTGTATTATGGAAAGAAAAAAGCAGCTAAGTAAAGAAAAATGAGTGGCCATCATTACTTTAAGAAATGAAGGTCAGTCAGTCCGAAAAATTGGGCAAACTTTGAAAGTGTCCCCAAGTGCAGTTGCAAAAACCATCAAGCGCTACAAAGAAACTGGCTCACATGAGGACCACCCCAGGAAAGGAAGACCAAGAGTCACCTCTGCTTCTGAGGATAAGTTTATCCGAGTCACCAGCCTCAGAAATCACAGGTTAACAGCAGCTCAGATTAGAGACCAGGTCAATGCCACACAGAGTTCTAGCAGCAGACACATCTCTACAACAACTGTTAAGAGGAGATTTTGTGCAGCAGGCCTTCATGGTAAAATAGCTGCTAGGAAACCACTGCTAAGGACAGGCAACAAGCAGAAGAGACTTGTTTGGGCTAAATAACACAAGGAATGGACATTAGACCAGTGGAAATCTGAGCTTTGGTCTGATGAGTCCAAATTTGAGGTCTTTGGTTCCAACCACCGTGTCTTTGTGCGACGCAAAAAAGGTGAACGGATGGACTCTACATGCCTGGTTCCCACCGTGAAGCATGGAGGAGGAGGTGTGATGGTGTGGGGGTGCTTTGCTGGTGACACTGTTGGGGATTTATTCAAAATTGAAGGCATACTGAACCAGCATGGCTACCATAGCATCTTGCAGTGGCATGCTATTCCATCCGGTTTGCGTTTAGTTGGACCATCATTTATTTTTCAACAGGACAATGACCCCAATCACACCTCCAGGCAGTGTAAGGGCTATTTGACCAAGATGGAGAGCGATGGGGTGCTACGCCAGATGACCTGGCCTCCACAGTCACCAGACCTGAACCCAATCGAGATGGTTTGGGGTGAGCTGGATCGCAGATTGAAGGCAAAAGGACCAACAAGTGCTAAGCATCTCTGGGAACTCCTTCAAGATTGTTGGAAGACCATTTCCGGTGACTACCTGTTGAAGTTCATCAAGAGAATGCCAAGAGTGTGCAAAGCAGTCATCAAAGCAAAAGGTGGCTACTTTGAAGAACCTAGAATATAAGACATATTTTCAGTTGTTTCACACTTTTTTGTTAAGTATATAATTCCACATGTGTTAATTCATAGTTTTGATGCCTTCAGTGTGAATGTACAATTTTCATAGTCTTGAAAATACAGAAAAATCTTTAAATGAGAAGGTGTGTCCAAACTTTTGGTCTGTACTGTACATGGCAGAGTTCCAAGACGAAAACCACTGCTGAGCAAAAAGAACATAAAGGCCCCACAAGAACATCCAAAGAACATAAAGGCTCATCTCAGTTTTGCCTGAAAACATCTTGATGATCGCCAAGACTTTTGGGAGAATACTCTGTGGACTGATGAGACAAAAGTTGAACTTTTTGGAAGATGTATGTCCCATTAAATAGAAGTAACACAGCATTTCAGAAAAGGAACATCATACCAATAGTAAAATATGGTGGTGGTAGTGTGATGGTGTAATGGACCTAGGGTGGCTGTGATGGCGAGGGAATGCTGTGTTCCTTCACCCCGGCTCCCAGACAAAGACAAATGTCCCAATCTTCCCGTGTTGTGCTTGTGATGCATGGCACTTATGTTTTGGTTGCAGGTTTCCTCAAAAGTGATCCTTTTCCTTCAGGGACTGCCACCTGTACACTAAGGGACTTCCACTCCTTTTTGTAAAAAGCAACTTTACTTTCAGCTTTCAATTCAACGTAGCAGAGCATACAATGTTGGATAGTTGCACTGCCAGGGTTACAGTTCTTTACACAGCACATGTTCTTAATTTACCGTCCGTCCGTCCTGAGCTATCCCTTTCTTAGTTGGCCGCTTTGGCCCTTGAGATGCTTGAGACACTTGCAGCCGTGTGAGTCCCGCACAGTCTTCTCTGAACTAATCCCCATCCGACTAATCCTCCGCTTTTGGAGGTTTTGAGGAAGCTTCACTGCTACCTCTTGTGGACCGAAGGTCCCGAACGCTATGGGACAGCCTGTGTCAGATTTACAGACCGACGTTTCTCTGCTGCTCGACAGACCGTGCACCTACTGTTCCCCTGGTCCTGCAACAAGTGCCCTCAAACAGGAACTTCCCCCAGTCTCCACTATCCTGCTCCTCCCACACTGAGCAGCTCCAAAACTTTTAAATGTTTCCTAACTTGACTATCTCCTATATTAAAGTGCCCCCCTTCTGCACCACCACTGTCAGCTAACACATCCGACAACTGTCACATGCATGTTCATATACATATAATAAACAGAGTATAATACAATGTGCACAAGGAGGGAAGAGGTGCATGACTGTTCCGGTCACCCCCTTACAATGGTCTGGGGCTGTTTTCTGCTTCAGGACTTGGAAGACTTGCTGTAGTAAATGGAACCATGAATTCTGTTGTCTACCAAAAAACCTGAAGGAAAATGTCCAGCCATCTGTTTGTCACCTCAAGCTGAAGCGAATTTGGGTTATGCAGCAAGACAATGATCCGAAACACACCAGCAAGTCCACCTCTGAATGGCTTAAGAAAAACAAAATTAAGACTTTGGAGTGGCCTAGTCGAAGTCCTGACTTTCATCGGATTGAGATGCCGTGGCATGACCTTAAAAAGATGGTTTATGTTCAGAAACCTCCAGTGTGGCAGAATTACAACAATTTTGCAAAGATGAGTGAGCCAAAATTCCTCCAGAGGGTTGTAGAAGACTCATTGCCAGTTATCGCAAACGCTTGATTGCAGTTGTTGCTACTAAGGGTGGTCTAACTAGTTATTAGCTTTAGGGGGCAATTAATTTTTAACACAGGGCCCTGTAGGTTTCAATTTCTTTTCCCTTAATAATAAAGACCTTCATTTAAAAACTGCATTTTGTGTTTACTTGTGTTATCTTTGTCAAATATTTTAATTTGTTTTGTGATCTGAAAACATTTAAGTGTGACAAACATGCAAAAGAATAAAAAATCAGGAAGGAGCAAAACACTTTTTCACACCACTGTATATGAAAACAATGAATATATGAAGTTTGAATTGCATTAAAGGAGTTGTTCGGTCTAAAATTACAAGTCTGCAGTCACCATGTGTGACTGTAGACTTGTGAATCCTCACATCGTGTAGACTGCGCACTGTGAAGATTGTCCGGGTCCGTGTCTGGAACATCAGTCATGTGAACGCAATATGCATACTGTAATGCAGCGGCTTGCTGCATTGCTAAAATGTCCAGGGGGTGTGTTCTGGCTGACCATTTACCTCCCCCTCAGGTGACTGATCACATGACTGTGACATCATCACAGGTCCTGTGTGCACAAAAGGATATATAAATCCTGGTGGTTTTTGAAAATGGAGAGAGAGGCCTGGTGAGGCCTGGTGAAGCCTGGAAGGCAGAGGCTGATCCCTGTGTCTGGGACACCACTAGCCCTGGAAGGCATGAGGCCTGGAGGCCACATCTGGTGAGCCTTAAATGACAGCTTTGGCAGAACAGAGCTGAGAGAAGCAGCTAAGACCCGGCAAAGGTAAAAACGCTGCTTGATGTGGACATTGATATTGTTACCTTGCTGAAGGTTGTATCTGGAGACAAGTGGGCATATCTGTCACTGTGTCACTGGAAAGGCTCTTGGATATTATATGTGTAACATGTCGGCGAGCCACTGAGATCGACTATGTTATAGGCAGTTTATGATGTGTAATAAACTGCTGGACTGTGAATTACCGGAAAAACGTTGCATGTGTGCTTTAATTGACCCGGTGAAGCGAGTGCCCCTCGACATGATGAATAGCGCTACCTTACATGTGCTTGGAGAATGCGAGCAACTGCAGCCTGGTTGCTAGGGGTAACGGTACAGGACGACGAGTGTGGATACAAGCATCTTGCTGTGGCTTGGTGGGGTCACGAAGATTAAAGCATCTGGCTGTAACTCGGCGGGGTTACAAAAATTGTCGTCGCACTCAAACCTGGTTTGCTGTGGCTCGGTGGGGTCACGAAGATTAAAGCATCTGGCTGTAACTTGGCGGGGTTACGAAAATTGTCGTCGCACTCAATCTTGGTTTGCTGTGGCTTGTTGGGGCCACGAAAATTTTCCGGGGAGAGTGGTGTGAAGTGTCTAGTGTGAACAGTGTACCGTGATGGCTATGAATGGAGCAGTATCCCGACAGAATGGAGAAGTGGGATGACCAGTTGCAAACATTCTGGAGGAAAATGGAGTGTCCTGAAGAAATGCAGGAGCTGATAAGGATGGCTCTGAAGGGAGCAGAAAAGGAGACTGAAGCTATTGAGCGATTAAAGTGCCTGTTGCAGCAGCAGCAGGACGTGGTACAGGAACGGCAGGAGCTGTTGGCACGTTACAGAATGGCTGCAGAGGACCATTCTGTGAGCTCTCCTGGGGCGCCGGGTGAGTTCTCCTGGGGCGTCGGTATTGTCCCAGAGTGCCCGGGGAGGTGGTAAGAGATGTTGTGAACTGGGTCCTAAGACTATTGCTGTTTTTTTTTGTAAAATACCCCCTACCGGTGTGGTTGTTTAAAAGAGGGCGGAGTCAAAAGGGGTGGAGCATACAAAACCAGAATTGGTTACTGGTCGTGTGCTGGTACCGCCTAAAAATGACAATTTGACCGTTGATAACGGGGTAGCTCCAGTAGAAGGGGTTGACGTCAAAGTGGGAGGTGATTTGTTGGTCCGCAACCCCATGGGGAGTGACACAGACCCCATAGCTGACGATGACACTACAAAAGTAGAAAGAGAGTTCAGTCAGGAGGAGCTAGACGAGGTGAGAAAGTCCCCCTCTCGTCGTCGAAGGCGCAAGGGTCACAAAAACGGTGCTCCTGTAGCCTTTGCGGAAAGGGTAAATAAAGAAAATGCAATGCTGTGTGCCTTTATTCCTAGTGTGGATCCTCCTTTAGAAGCAGAGGAAATCATGAGGGAAGAGGAAGTGACGTTGCCAGTAGCAACCTCCGGTACAGTATCAGACAACAATGAAGATCAGGAGGAAGAGTTGGATGCAGTTCTGCAGATTTGTTACAAGCAGGATGATCTACTGAGACAGAAGGATCAGGAACCAACAGCCCTGAAAGGGGTGCTGAAAGAGGAGGTGGCCAATCATGACCAAGAGCTGGAGCCTGTCGGGCAGCAGTATCAGAGTGACGTGCAGCAACTAAGGAAAAACCTGGAGAACGTGTCCTCTGACCAGCTGAGCCAGGAGTCTGAACGGCAGAAAATAAACCAGTTTGTGAGGAACTTGCAGCGAGAACTGGAGGAAAGCAGTGAGGAAATCAACAAATGGAAGGAAAAGTTCCAGAAAAATAAAGAGGAGGTTTTTCAGTTGGAGCTTGACAAAGCGGAGTTTGAAGATGAGCTGTGTGAGGTGAAAGATCGTTTCTCCCTGGTACAGTTAGAGCTGATGCAGGTGAAGCAAAAGCTGGATGAGGGTCTACACCAGAGGGATAGGGAGCTGTCTGCCTTAAAAGAGGCGCTGCAGGATGAAGTTTCTGGACGTGATCAAAACCTAGAACGACTGCGCGAATAGTTCAACCGGGAGTTGTGTGACTCCAAGAAGGAGTATGGTGAACTTATGAGGGAGTTGCAGCAATTCCAGGACCAAGTAAAGCCTCTAATGCAGGAGAAAGAGCGGCTGGTGGACTCTCTGTACCAGCGAGACCGGGAGCTATCCGCCCTGAAAGAGGCAATAAAAGATGAAGTGTCTGGTCACGACCGTGAGGCAGAAAAGAGGCATGAAAAGTTTAATAGGGAACTGCAACAAATCAAGAGAGACTATGAGGATCTCCTCAAGGTTAAGGAAAAACTAGAGGATGATAAAATTGATGCAGAGCACATGCGCCAAGTGATTGAGACCACTCTACAGGACACCCGTGATGAGAATGATGATCTCCGCAGAAAGATCCCAGGACTGGAAGCTCAGGTGAAGGAGCTGCAGACGTTCTGTGGTGATCTCCAGAGGGCAGAGACATGCCTTAAGGATAGAATCTGCAGGATGGAGGAGTCTATCGGAGAAGGGAGGTATGATGCAAATGCCTCTGCGAATAATGTGAGCTTGGATGATTCGGTGGATGTAAGAGCCGAGATCCAGGAGCTCAAGGAGACGTTACAAGCCCATTTGAAGCAAGAGAAGCTTGAGAGACTGGCTGTCGAGAGCCGAGTGGGCGCATTGGAGACAGAGAGGTCTGAGAAAATTCTGCTGATAAAGGAGCAGTTGAAGCCGGAAGAGCTTCAGAGATGGGTTGCAGAGAGGTGAGTAGCTGAGCTAGAGGAAGAAGTTTTCGAGTTCAAAGGTCGCCTGGCAAAGTACCAATCAGTGAACGAGGCCTCCTTGCGCTTAATCCTTTATACCATGAGAAGGTGGACCTGAGGAGAGCTGAGAGAATGTTAAAAGAAGATAAGTATGAAATGGAAGTGGTCAAGATGAGAATTCTTGAGTTCATAGCGGTGAGTCTGCTCAGGGGAAGCATACAGGGTGAAGAAGCTGCAAGTCAGTTGTCCCTAAAACCTAAGCCAGATGATCATTTGGAGACCACTGGTGAGATGGAAACGTCTCGGTACAAGTGCCTCATAGATGTACCTGAAGATTTGAGAGAAGAATGCACCAGAGAGTCAGTGCATGAAGAGTTTAAGAAGGCCGTGGGAGCCTGTAAGGTGTACTCGACCTCAGAAGCTAAACAGCTGGTGGTCCTGTCCACAACCGAAGTCACAGTGAAGAGGGTGGCTATCCTAAGTGACATGCACTGGCGATGTATTCGCACAAAGCAGTTTGTCCGGTTGAAGATGGAACAAGCCATTAGACAACTGGAGCTTATGAGAAAAGCTCAAAGTCTGCGGAAAGAAGTAATCCGGGTGCCTCATGCTCTGGTAAGAAAGCTCATTGGGAGAAATGGCCGAACCATGCAAATGATGGTAAAGAAGTCTGGTGTGATGAAAGTAAGCAGTCCACGTGATCGTCCGGACTGGATACCAGATGAACAACCTCGGCACTCGGATTCGTTCAAAGAAGTACAATTTTAATGCAGTCCATAAATTAACAAAACGTTTCGGTCAAACAGACCTTCATCAGTACACAGACTGCTTGGAAGAGGTAAGGCATGAGTGCAGGGGTACAGGACTCAGTGTCTCAGTACGGCACAAAACTACCTTAGATACAGCATATGTAGAGAGTCTGGCATAGAACGCGGTATCCGGTGCACCCGGAACCAGCGGCGGATACCGCGTTCTATGCCAGTCTCTCTACATATGCTGTATCTAAGGTAGTTTTGTGCTGTACTGAGACACTGAGTCCTCTACCCCAGCACTCATGCCTTACCTCTTCCAAGCAGTCTGTGTACTGATGAAGGTCTGTTTGACCGAAACATTTTGTTAATTTATGGACTGCATTAAAATTGTACTTCTTTGAACGAATCCAAGTGCCGAGGTTATTCTATAGTATTGTATGGGTTCGGCCCTTACTCAAGCACCAGTGTCCAGCTGTGCAGCGATTTCTTTCTACTATTGGATACCAGATGAAGATGGCATGGTGTCATTCTCCGCTGTAGGAACGGAAGAAAGTCTTGCATATATACGCATGCTGATGGAGTACCGAGTGACCTACCTGCGAGAGGCAGAACAGTTGAATCTCGCCAGACTGCAAATAGAAAGACAGCGTCGCCTGAGCAGCAGAAGGTGGCAGCCGTCTATAAATTGTGAGCCCAGACAGAGAAAGGGCCCTCCAAATAATAGAATGGTTACAGTAGAAGTTAGAGACCTTTCAGGATGTCCTGAGGATAGTGGGCGTGGGTTTAGAGGTAGTGAGACCTCCAGTAACTCAGGTCTGAGAGGCCTATGCAAACGACCCAATAGAGTTCGGGACAGCACGAAGTCAGACCTGACCTTAGATACAAGGGCAAGTGAGTCACACTGCTGTATTGACAGCTGGGATCGGGGGAGGTCTGACCAGGTTACGACTGACCGCTGGGAGCGGGGGAGGTCTGACAAGGCTATGACTTGGAAATGTGACTTGACGAAGTTTGTGACAATGACAGATGGTAGGTCCCTAAGGAATGGGCTAATGTTGATGACTAATGTTCCAGGGGCTGAGCAGCGCAAATGTCAAGTACATGGTCTCTGTGTGAACTGTGGGTTATAATGATTGTGTATATTATGTGTTCAACCCCACAAGTTTGAACAGAGGGGGGGATATGAAATGCAGCGACTTGCTGCATTGCTAAAATGTCCAGGGGGTGTGTTCTGGCTGACCATTTACCTCCCCCTCAGGTGACTGATCACATGACTGTGACATCATCCAAGGTCCTGTGTGCACAAAGGATATATAAATCCTGGTGGTTTTTGAAAATGGTGAGAGAGGCCTGGTGAGGCCTGGAAGGCAGAGGCTGATCCCTGTGTCTGGGACACCACTAGCCCTGGAGTGCATGAGGCCTGGAGGCCACATCTGGTGAGCCTTAAACGACAGCTTTGGCAGAACAGAGCTGAGAGAAGCAGCTAAGACCTGGCAAAGTTAAAAACGCTGCTTGATATGGACATTGCTATTGTTACCTTGCTGAAGGTTGTATCTGGAGCCAAGTTGGCATATCTGTCACTGGAAAGGCTCTTGGATATTATATGTGTAACATGTCGGCGAGCCACTGAGATGGACTATGTTATAGGCAGTTTATGATGTGTAATAAACTGCTGGACTGTGAATTACCGGAAAAACGTTGCATGTGTGCTTTAATTGACCCGGTGAAGCGAGTGCCCCTCGACAAGATGAATAGCGCTACCTTACAATACTCACAGCCACAATCTGAATAAAGTGTTTCCAGCCTGGCTCAATACACTTACATTGAGCAAGGCCATGCCCATCTAGTCGGATTGTGGCTGTGAGTATGCATATTGCATACTTGTGGTCACATATCCCAAGTGTCGTAAATCATTTAGATACAGTTTATTGACATACAGAGTAGTAGAAGAAAGATAATGCAAGTATCTAACTCAGCATGAAAATACATAATTTTTTTAAATGATTTTGTCTTTGGAAATCTAGCAGTTAATCCTGCCAGAAAAATTATCAACTTTGCTGCTCATGGTTACATTCTTGGTGTTTGGCTGTCACCCTAAGGCTTACCTTGGCATGAGGAATCTTGTTAAAAGGTTTAGCAGATATTCATTGGACCCTATAAACAAGAGATGAGCATACATTTTTGAGAGGAATTGAATTCTACTCGAATATTACAAAAATACCACATTCTCCAAACTGCCTTTTTTTTGTAACTCACTTCCATGTAGGTAAAACAGTGTAGAGAGTGGATTATACAAACACTCCCAAGTCACTTAACATATGCATAGAGCAAAATACCAACAAGTGTCTAACCTGACATTCCAGATTAGATGTTAGAATACTGCTTTGTAGGCCATGAAGATCATTGTAGAAGTCACTTGACCTGCCTCACAGCTATCTTTTTTATCTGTTTTGGGTAATTACCAATGCAATTTTTGCCTGAAGCTACTGCTCACATGCATGATAATGCAACCTATATACATTATAATCAAACTCATTATACTGGTAGTTGTAATCTTACTCAAATTTCAAGAACACATCCACGGGTTTGGCTTTTTTTGTGAAAGTAGTCATAGTCTTCTTAACAATAGAAAGGGCAAACATCTAAAGTTTTATGGAGAGCAGAGAAAGAAGGCCCTAGACAAGTGGGGGGAAATAAGTGGAATGTTAAAGCAATTGAAGATACATAGAGATCACATCTAGCCTATATTACTGCGAGAGACAGTCTCATAAAAGAAAAATCTGAATTTGGATCAAGCTGAAAACTACATATTAAGGGATCTGAAAATGAAAGAAGGAGTGAAGATTGCAGACAGAAACTTTATTAACTAAAGGTAATCGCTAACATATGATAAAAGTATTTTTCCAAAATCAAAGGTGTCTTAAAAGCCTTAAGTACTTAGTGAATTTGATTGGTATTTAGATGCAGAATTAATGCCTAAATCCTCATCAAATATAATTTGACATTATCCATCCAAAATAAGTGATGGATTATTTCATATCCATTTACATAAAAAGAGCATGAAAAATTGTAAAAACAATTCTACTTCTTCAACCCTCACTCCTCATGCCTCTAGCACTGTGGTGCTGATGAAGACACCTACTTGGAATAAAACCACACACCTAGAAAGGGCTGGACACATGTGTAAGCAGGTCACTGCAAAGGACAAGGCGGAAGTAACCAACTTAACTATTTATTCTCCGGAGGGAATACAAAAGGGGGGTGGTTGGAACAAAGAGTAATTTGTGAATAACAGGGTATTTACAGAGCACAATATTCAATATACAGTAATAGCAACTTTATTATCAATGCACTGTAACTCCTGCAGCGCGACTTTACTCCATTACTTATATCTGGTTTCTAATGAGAACAATATTCACAGTAACAAGGATGTCATTAAAACAATCCTATCTATCTTCTGGGCCCTAATGTGGGTCACCGGTTCTTCCTGATAGGTCGCAAGTCCTTTTGACAAACTCAATCAATGCTCTCTGGGCCTCCCGCACTCTGGTAGGTCCCCACCCCATCTGTTGAACCACACCAAACTGTTCCCTATACCGTACGCCAATGTCAGAAGTAATGGCCCGGTTCACTCGCGCTTCCTGGTCACTGCCGCAGACGTTTCCTTCCGGATTAGGGTCCTCGCCAGATCTTCAGGGTTTGACCTGCGTCTGTAGGATATGGATGGACAAGGGCTGGGCCTTGCCTGGAGTAGTCTGGTCCACTGATCAGTCTGGCAGAACCTCAGGTCTTGGCCGGCATGGTTTGGTTCACGGAAATTGCATGGCCCAGTCTGTATTTCACTTGTGGGCGGGTGGTCTGGTCTCTCACGTGCGTCCCGGTATCTCGACTGCGACGTCCCCTGAGCACAAGTCCCGCTGCTCTTTCATTGGCGCCAAGTGTCTTCCCGCCTTCTCACTCTGGCTTTTTATATAGGGGTACTGCATCATGAATGTCACCTGACCTGGAGCTCCATCTAGACTCGAAAAACTTGCCCCTCTTATTGGTTGCGCAGGGTTCTGGTTGGACATTAAGTGGCAGTGTCCGGTCACCAATGCCGCACAGCTCTGAGGAGGTTCATCTTTCATGGCACACTCTCTTACAATTGTATCTCCATACTCAGAATAATGTTTTCCGACTCTGCTAAGACCAAAAGGACCACACAACCATCTAATGTGTATGAGAGGTCTCCTGACTGACAAATTAGGGGAGAGGATTGGGTATATTGAACTTAATTGCCCAGTCCTCTTGTTATCTCTGCAGATAAGCTGCCACTAAAAGGGTCTGGCAGCAGCTTACTACTTTCTCCCATACAGAACAAATGCACACTCAACTGAATTGAGCATACATGTATATGTTTCAAGAGAGATGGTATTCATTTAATGACTACACACGTGGTCAAAATTGTTGGCACCCCTCGTTTAATGAAAGAAAAACACACAATGGTCATAGAAATAACTAGAATCTGACAAGTAATAATAAATTAAAAATCTATGAAAATGAACAAATGAAAGTCAGACATTGCTTTTCAACCCTGCTTCCACAGAATTTAAAAAAAATTAAACTCATGAAATAGGCCTGGACAGAAATGATGGTACCCCTGAAAATAATGTTCCAAAGGGATATGTTAAATCAAGTTGTGTCCACTAATTAGCATCACAGGTGTCTACAATCTTGTAATCAGTCAGTGGGCCTGTATATAGGGCTACAGATACTCACTGTGCTGTTTGGTGACATGTTGTGGACCACACTCAACATGGACCAGAGGAAGCAAAGTAAAGAGTTGTCTCAGGAGATTTCCTCCTGGACGTGGCCGCAGGAGGAAAATTGATGACAAATCAAAAACACGGATAATACGAATGGTAACAAAAGAGCCCAGGATAACTTCTAAAGAGATTAAAGGTGAACTTCAAGCTCAATGAACATCAGTGTCAGATCGCACCATCCATCGTTGCTTGATCCAAAGTGGACTTCATGGGAGACGATCAAGGAGAACACCATTGTTGAAAAAAAATCATAAAAAAGCCAGACTGGAATTTGCCAAACTACATGTTGACAAGCCACAAAGATTCTGGGAGAATATCCTATGGACAGATGAGACAAAAATGGAAGTTTTTGGCTAGACACATCAGCTCTATGTTCACAGACGGAAAAATGAAGCATATCAAGAAAAGAACACTGTCCCTACTGTGAAACATGGTGGAGGCTCTGTTATGTTCTGGGGCTGCTTTGCTGCATTTGGCACAGGGTGTCTTGAATCTGTGCAGAGTACAATGAAATCTCAAGACTATCAAGGGATTCTAGAGAGAAATGTGCTGCCCAGTGTCAGAAAGCTTGGTCTCAGTCGCAGGTCATGGGTCTTGCAACAGGATAATGACTCAAAACACACAGCTAAAAACACCCAAGAACAGGGTCGGACTGGGGTGCCTAGGGCCCACCAGGGGAACTGACTCTAGGGGCCCACACTACAGCCCACCATAAACGGTTTTATTACTTGTTATGCTTGTCTATAATGCACTATAGTTACATGATTGGCCGCGCTGTGGAGCACTGAGCGGCAGGACTTTGTTCGAACAGTCATTCCGTACTGCCAGAGTCCCTTTAATGGTAACTTGTCACCTTGAAAAACGCTATTTATCTGCAGATATAGGGGTAATCTGCAGGTAAATAGGGTTTAAAGCCTGGTTAGACGGCTTATTGGAAAAGCGTTGGCTACACAGAGAAAATTACATTTTATTCTCCCTGCCGCCACTCGCTTCCTGTCATAGGATCGGTGCAAGGAGGGAGACATTACAGTCACTGCGAACTACAAAGTGAGGGTGCTGCAATAACGTCTGGCACCTTGATTGTGACACTTCCATGGAGCCCAACCTCAGGCTGAGCTTCATTGAATGATGAACATGGCAGCAGCACCTGGCAACTAGTGCTGAGCGAGAATGGTCAGATAAGGTGTGATCCCAGCATGCTCAGGTGTTATCCAGGTATCTTGTAGTGCTCTGCTAATATGCTCGAGTCCCCAGGGTAGCATGTTTTGCGGCGGTAGACAGACGCAACACATGCAGGAATTGCCTGTTTGTTAGGTAATCCCTGCATATGTTGCTTCTGTCTACCGCCGCAAAACATGTTACCCCAGGGACTCGAGCATATTAGCAGAGCACTACAAGATACCTGGATAACACCCGAGCATGCTGGGATAACACCTTATCCGACCACGCTCACTCAGCACTACTGGCAACCCATCAGCAATCTGCAACTGCGTCACAGGGGGCAGAAGGGAGCAGGTGACTGCATGCACCGGCCATCGTGCTAGCTAAATGCTGCTGTCAGTGATTGACAAGGGCACTTAAATACTCAAAACAGCAGCAATCAAGGCGAGCTCTGATCACTGCTGTTACAGGCTGACGCCGGCTATGTAACACAGCCGACATCTGCCTGGTATGGAGCAGGCTCAGCTCCTGAACCCGCTCCATACAAGTACAACCCTATGGTTATGACAAGGTTAGCAAATTTCACTTGTCTGTTCCTAAATGTGGAAAGACAAATGGAATTCCCTAACACATGTGAGTGAGTCCTAATAGATTTAGTAAAGGTGCCTCAAGCATATGAATGTTATTAGACACCACAATGGACTCTTACATACACGCATCTTACAAAATACATATTATTCCAGATACGTAGACGCGCACAAACACGCAAAAGCGCACACACACGCAGACGCGCACAAACACGCAGACGCGCACAAACTCATCAGTACATGAATACATCATCTGAACCACCATCATTTGTAATGTCAGGTCAGCCCCATATATCTTTGTATCACATAAACCTACAACTCCCAGTATGTAATTAACAATAGAGATACTGGGAGTTATCAGTCATCATCAGACTGCAGACCATACAGGAACCACAGTACTGATGAGACGCAGGCAGGATCACAAATGAACATTTACATCTAGGTATCTTACCTGAGACGGCTTCTCTGATTAGAGTCGTTCTCTCTCTTTTCGTCTCCCTCTTGTCCAGTCTCCATGATGACTTTTCTCATCCACAGATCGTCTCTGCAGACTTCCATCTTCTCCGGTCTTCTGCAGATCATCCCCACACGATGCCCTTAAAGATAGCAGTGTCATTATAATGCTCCTGAATAAAAATATCTGCACTGAGCCCCTGAATAAACCTAACTATTACAATGCTCCCTGCACAAAAAACATGACATACACTCTACCCCTCTTATGGTACCTGCTCTCCACACTGTCCTCTCCTTACCATACTGGGCCCCCTCTTCACACTGTCCTCTCACACTGTGTCCCCCCTATACTGCCCAGTCTCTATACTGTGCCCCTTCATCACACTCCCCCTCCTCAGCATACTGTTCCCTCCTTGCTGTGCCCTCACACTGTTCCCCGCATACTGCCGCATCTCTATACCTTCCCCCACACTACCTAGTCTCTGTGCTGTGTCACCTCACACTTTTCTCCCCCCATACTGTCTCCTCACACTATTCCCCCGCTCTCCATACTGTCTTATACATCCCTTCCCCATTCTGTTCCCGCACCCATTCCCACCCCTCCCCTAGTTCACCATACTGTTTCTTCACACATCTCCCCATTCTGTCTCCTAAAATTTCTCTCCCATCTCTCTCCAAATATAATAAATCTTCGGAAGAGCACACAGACATGCAGAAGCACGCTTACACACACAAAAGCGCACACAGACACATATTAAGGGCTCTTTCACACGTCAGTACATGCGGTGACCGTTTCCACACGTACCAGAGACACTGACACACGTAGACCCATTCACATGAATGCATATGTGCACATGTCAGTGTGTTTCCACTTTCTACAGACCATGTGGTGTCCGTGGGCAAAACACGCTGGCATGTCTGTTTTTTACCTGCTGTCCAGACCGCAAAAAGTCCCGCACACTGATGACAGTTAGCACGCGGTGCTTGGGAAGAGCGCTGAGTGCTGCCCTCATCATAGATCCCTGCAGGCGCTGCGATCAGTACCAGCAGGGTCAATGATGAGAGTAATAGTCTATACAAGCTGTGTCCAACTGTAAAAAGAATAAAATAAAAAAAACCTTATACTAACCTCTACTAAGTGTCACCCACTGTAATCCGTGCGAGCGCTCACGCCGAGGAGAATGTCTCCTGCAGCGAGTGGGCTCCGGAGCTGCGCTCAACAAGCGGTGCCCTGTCATTCACTAAGCGCAGCTCTGGAGCAAGCTCGCTGCAGAAGTCATTCTCCTCGGCGTGAGCGCTCGCACGGATTACAGCGGGGGACACTTAGGAGAGGTGAGTATAAGGATTTTTTTATTTTATTCTTATTTTTACAGTTGGACACGGACACGGTGGGAGTAGACTACTACTCTCATCATTGACCCCGCTGCTGCTGATCACAGCGCCTGCAGGGATCTATGATGAGGGCAGCGCTCAGCACCCGGCTCTTGGGAACAGCGCTAACTGTATACTGATTCCCAAGCGCCAGTATGTGTCACTAAGGATGACACACAGGTGGACACGGATATCTCCAGTCCCGTAAATATCAGGACATGTGAAAGAGCCCTAATATACACACGCAGATACAGATACTCACAGAAATGGGGACAAGTACACACACAGGCAAGCACACACAGAAATGCACAGACACACTCAGACAATCACACACAAAAATGCAGACACGCAGGGAAGCACACACACACACGTATGTGTGAAGACACATAAACACACAGGCATACACAATGGACACACACAGGCATATACACACAGAGGCATATACACACACACACATACAGGCATATATACACACACACACAGGCATATAAACACACACACACAGGAATATAAACACACACAGGCATATAAACACACTGTACACACACACAGGTATATACACACACACAGAGACATACACACACAGGCATATACACACACTGTACACACACAGGCATATACACACACTGTACACACACAGGCATATACACACACTGTACACACACAGGCATATACACACACTGTACACACACAGGCATATACACACACTGTACACACAGGCATATACACACACTGTACACACACAGGCATATACACACACTGTACACACAGGCATATACACACACTGTACACACACAGGCATATACACACACTGTACACACAGGCATATACACACACTGTACACACACAGGCATATACACACACTGTACACACACAGGCATATACACACACTGTACACACAGGCATATACACACACTGTACACACAGGCATATACACACACTGTACACACACACACACATATACACACACTGTACACACACACACACACACAGGCATATACACACACTGTACACACACAGGCATATACACACACTGTACACACAGGCATATACACACACTGTACACACACAGGCATATACACACACTGTACACACAGGCATATACACACACTGTACACACACAGGCATATACACACACTGTACACACAGGCATATACACACACTGTACACACAGGCATATACACACACTGTACACACACACACACACACACATATACACACACTGTACACACACACACACACAGGTATATACACACTGTACACACACACACAGGCATATACACACACTGTACACACACAGGCATATACACACACTGTACACACAGGCATATACACACACACTGTACACACACAGGCATATACACACACTGTACACACACAGGCATATACACACACACTGTACACACACACAGGCATATACACACACACTGTACACACACAGGCATATACACACACACTGTACACACACACACAGGCATATACACACACACTGTACACACACACGCATATACACACACACACTGTACACACACACAGGCATATACACACACTGTACACACACACATGCAGGCAGCATATACATAAAAATCCATACAAACACACAAATATTACAGTACCTTGGCTTGTCTCCAGCCCATACAGTGTACAGACATGCTCCTAATGTGGGAGACTGCAGTGCAGGGCGCGCTGTGACGTCACTTTTAGCAGACGTGCTTCCCTGTCTGCTGAGTGTGACGCTGCAGTGCAGCCCCTGCTCTCCTGCTCCCAGGCCCCTCCCGCTACTGTCCTGGGCATCGCGTCGGTGAAAGTGCGTGCGCGCGCCCTTAAAGGGCCCACGACCACTTTTTTTTTTTTAAATTCTTCAGTTCCCTCTGCATGGGGCCCGGGGCCCACCGGGAAATTTCCCGGCGCCCCGCCAGGCCAGACCGAGCCTGCCCAAGAATGGCTAAGAGGAAAACATTGGACTATTCTGAAGTGGCCTTCTATGAGCCCTGGCCTAAATCCTATTGAGCATCTTTGGAAAGAGCTGAAACATGCTGTCTGGAAAAGGCAACCTTCACACACAAGACAACTGGAGCAGTTTGCTTATGAGGAGTGGGCCAAAATACCTGTCGAGAGGTGCAGAAGTCTCATTGACAGTTACAGGAATCGTTAGATTGCAGTGATTGCCTCAAAAGGTTGTTCAACAAAATATTAAGTTAACGGTACCATCATTTCTGTCCAGGCCTATTTCATGAGTTTAATTTTTTTTTACATTTTGTGGAAGCAGGGTTGGAAAGCAATGTCTGACTTTCATTTGTTCATTTTCAAAGATTTGTAATTTATTGTTACTTTTGTCAGATTCAAGTTATTTCTGTGACCATTGTTGGTTTTTCTTTCATTAAACAAGGGGTGCCAACAGTTTTGAGAACGTGTGTATTTTAAGTATATAGCCATCTTTAAGAGGACTTGTTACTTGCTACAAATATGTACATTTGAATACCTGCTCTAAATGTCACTATTCTCCTTAATCTGCCAGATTATTATTATTATTATTATTATTATTAATAATAATCTGGCATTTTTTTTTATTTCTGCCCCTCTCTATTCCTAAAATATGTCCCCCTTTTTCCTGTATGTAAACCTAGTCTTGTTCTCTGTGCGTGTCTTCATGAGTATAAAGCCCCCTTGGCTAACAAGATTACAGATGGCTGCTGAAAGGCTGCAGCATTCACATGACATAATGTCACTAGATAGCTGGGACACACAGCACAAGGAGCGGAGGATCGGCAATGGTCTGGGAAGTAAGCAGATTTTTTTTTTTATTTAAATTTTCTAGTTACATTAATGACATTGAAAAAAGGTTGTCCAGTAGTTTAAAAATTGAAGATGAAGATTTCCTAATAAAATTTCATAATAGAATCATATCATAGATATGATTACAATCATTACATTCTATATACTGTATGATTATATAATATATGGTATATTATTATATGGTATTTCCTTTATTTGTAGATTCTTTAAAGGGAATTTGTCACCAGGCTTTTACTACCTCATCTGAGAGCAGCATAATGTAGGGAAAGAGACCCTGATTCCAGCGATGTATCACTTAGTTTACTGGGTGCAGCAGTTGTGACACAATCAGAGTTTTTAGTTGTAACATAAAGCAGAGCACAGAAAGCTAATCTGCCCACAATACAGCTCTTTATGTACATTGTCTATTGACAGTGAGGGGGCGAAGTCAGACTATCAGTTGCTTGCACATCCCTCCTGGCAATGATAATCTCCTACTGATAAGACCTTCATTGTAAGTAAACAACACACAGCTTGATAAGTGACACATCTCTGAATTCTGTGCTTCAGTCCCTATCTCCTGCAGGCTTTAGATTAGATAACTAAAACCGGCTGACAGATTCCACTGTCTGCAATACAATGGAGGCAAACATACTTTTCAGCATTTTAACCAGCAGCCTTATTTTCTCAAGTAGCCATTATTTATTAAATGAATTATGAAATTTCACTGAAAATTAGCAAAATACTTAGTTTATATGGGAGAGAAAGATGTAATTTTTATAAATCAACAATCTGCCCGCTCTATTACTAAGATGCTCATTGAAGCCAGGCACGCAGCGAGTAGAGCAACCCCGACCATCGACTACAGATGCTGATGTGCGAGAGCTGTTTAGTGGATTTAGAAGGATTAGGCAATACACAAGGAGACATTACGGTTTGCAGTGATGGCCTTCTTCAAGGGCTGCAAGCTAATAATAAAATCCCCAATGACCAATAATATGATAAGAGCTTGTACAAAGCAAACCACTACTAAAGGCAGAAGATAGGAAAACCGGAGAGGAGATGTTCAGCTGATTGATGGAAAAGGGTGATAAAGCCAATCTTATCAATAAATGTCATTCAGAATTAACACAGCTGATGGAAATTCTGCCAGACGGGGGTTTAATTTATGCAGGGGCCTTCCTTTCCCCTCCCCCTCCGCCCCTTCTTGGCACCTTGTCTGCTATAATCAGGCCTGAGGTCTTTCCCTGATAGATGCCTGGAATGTCAGGGAGTAGATTTTAAGTTAATCATGACAATGACTGTGATAATCGCAGCTCTTTAGTCACAGCTTAAACAAGTGAGGAGACATTGAGTCCAATAGGCGCCGCTCTCTTGTGCCAGCTGACCGCTGCCTTGTTGAAATGCTTTATATGTTTTATGGTTGCGGAGGTCATTCACCTCTGACCTTAACCAGCTTTGCTGACATGATTAGAACGCCATAGAGGAACACTATGAGACATCTCTGCCTTATACACACTGCGGGGGTAGACTCAATTCTGTCCATTGCGGTTTTATTCGATCACTATTTTGCATCTCCTAATTACCATGGGCAATGAAAAGAATATCTCCACCTTTTTACTGGACAGTCCACATCTTGAGGGTCACAGATATGGCAAGTGCCAATCAGATTAATGCCACAAAAAGGAGGTTGAAAAAAATGATTCTAATTGTGACACACACTACATTTATTTATTTGCTTAAAGGGAATCTGTCAGTAGGATGAACCTTCCTAAGCCATCTATATGGCCATGTAGGTCACAGGAAGTTGAATAAACTGACACCATGATATCTGTGATCCTATAATTTATTTCAGAGTAATCCACATTTTTCTTAATATGTAAATTTGCTGTTAAGATCTATGGCCCAGACACAGATCTTTCTGAGAATCTGCCTCCAGAGCTTATTTTTAATGAAAGGGGGCGTTACCAGTGTGAGACATGTAATGACTGACGGTCTGCTCTCTTGATCTACATGTCTCACACTGGTAACACCCTCTTTTCATGTAAAATAATCTCTGTAGGCAGATTTTCAGAAAGGTCTATGTTCAGCCCATAGATCTTAACAGCTCATTTACATAGAAGAAAAACATGGATTTCTCGGAAATAAGACATCGGATCACAAATATCAAGGTATCATTTTATTCAGTTTCCTATAACCTGTACGCCCATATTGACGGCTTAGGAGGGTTCATCCTACTGACAGATTTCCATTAAACATCTCCATATTCGACAGCGCTTTACAGAGATCATAATCGCTGTTCCCATTGGGGCTCACAATATAAATTCCCTATCAGCATGTCTATAGAGTGTGGGAGGAAACTGGAATACCTGGAGGAAACCCACACAGACACGGGGAAAACATACAAACTCCTTGCAAATGTTGTACTTAGTGGGATTTCAACCTAGGACCCCAGTGCTGCAAAGAACAGTGCTAACCATTTTTAATTCGTAAAGTCCCAAAAATTGTTTGATAAGTTTCTGAATCTCACATTTTATCTAAATTCACATAAAAATTGTTTAATTTTCTTCCAAAAAAAGGCCATTTTTTCATTTGTATTTCAATCCATTTTTATATATCAGCAGATATTAAAATTTACAAGACCAAATACAGCTTCCTCTGTAAATGAATTTCAATGTATCCGTAAAAATCAGATGCTATATGGTTTATCCATATGGAATCTCATTTTTTTTTTATACAAATACCATATTTTTCGCTTTATAAGAAGCACCTACCCCCCCAGATTTGGAGGAAATATAGGGGTGCGTTTTACAAAGCGAAATCACCTTGTGGTGGAGTGGGGTCCCATGGTTTCTGCTGGCGAGGCAGGAGATGCTGCGGAGGCAGGAGTTGGGAGATGGCTGTGGGCCCCATGCTGTCTGCCAAGTTCTGCTGGAGGTGTTCGGGGGTGCGGGGACTCCGCCGACATTTTGTGGAAGCCGGAGCCCCGCACCTTCCATACTGTCCTATACGGTGGACTCTGGGAAAATTGCTGCCGGAGGTGGCGCATGCTCAGATTGAGATCTCGGTGCCGGCTTTGACAAAATGTCGGCGGAGCCCCTGCACCACCGAACACTTCTAGCAGAACTTGGCAGACAGCATGGGGCCCACAGCCATCTCCTGACTCCTGCCTCCAAAAACCTCGTCCTGCCTCCGCAGCATCTCCTGACTCAGCCAGCGGCAACCCTGTGACCCCGCTCTACCAACGCCGCTTCCCCCAGGTAAGCTGATAATACTCACCGGTTTATTAAAAAACATTTTTTTCCTATTTTCCTCCCCAAAATTTGGGGTGCGTCTTATAAACCGGTGCGTCTTATAATCCACAAAATACGGTAGATTGGAACAGTTTAGGGTCTCATCTGAAATACTGAACAATCTAGTGCTTACTGCAATTTTTTTCATGTGGACATTCTGTCCATGAAAACAAAATGGTCATCTGAATAAACCTATTGAATAACATTGATCCAGGTGCTGTCAGTTGTTTTCACGGACAGCACTTGGACCGAAAATACAGTAATGTGAACGCAGTCCTTCAGTGTTCAGCATTCATTCATGTGGCATTGATCAATGATTTATGATAACTTCTATCTGCGTGGTGCCTGTGTGTTGTATTATTTCTCAGCTATCCTCCAATGACCACTTTGAAGGATTTTCCTGCGTGAGCAAAATTGGAGTAATTATTGGCTCAGCCAGATATTCTAAATCCCTAATTTACCTGTGCACCTGTCATAGATATCATTAAGGCAAGGCTTGTTAATTTGCAGAAATGTCTTGTAATGCTTAGTACGCAGCATAAGACATAAAGGGATTTATATCAAAGGAAATTGTATACTTTACCTACTACAGCAGGGATTTTATTATGTACAGGTCACATTTTGATTAGCTGTCTGCAGAGGGAACCAGCCTAGCGAGCAAGAACATTAATATGTTTAACTTATAGATGAGAAGATTGTGGCTATTATAGATGAGAAATCGCTTTGAGATGAATTGAATTTGCCTCAAATTTTAGAAAAAAATTGAATTCTTCTGAATCCAAACTTTTTGTGATTTGTTTTGGGTGTGGCTCCCTCTCGCCTCTCCATGTTTGAAGTTTTGGGGTGTATTTGACCCTGTTTAATGGCACCAATTGCTTGATAAGAAAACCAACATGTAAGTACATGCTTAATGTGTTTATTAGGTCCTCCTTTTATACAGATGTTTTTGGCTCTGTGTTCTATCCACATGTTTCTTTTATGGTCCATTTACACCTAATGACTGGTGGCACTAAATAACAACCAATCAGCAACTTGTTTGCTGCTCGGGTATCTATTGTCTGTTTACACAGGCTGACCTGTTATAATCTGTATTGGATCGCTCAGTGTGCATAGGTTGTCATTGTTCTCGGCAGCGCGAGTTATGTTTACACAGAACAATGTGCTGCCGAGAACGAGTATCTTTTGTGCAACAAAACGATCATTCATCAGGTGATCAGCAACCTGTTTACAGTATGTGATTAATCCTTGAAACTCTCGCTAATGATAATCTTTCAGTGTAAATGCACCTTTACTAAGATAATGAACGGATTAGCAACAAATAAGCAGCTAAAAAAAATTGTCCCCCAATTTTTTTCCTACTTTTCTCTGTTTGAATCTATTCTAGAGATTCAAACAGACTAGAAATGAAAGGAATCAGAAAAAAATTGACAGGTTCCCAGAGCATAATAAAAGTAAGATGTAAAAATCTGAATTAAATACTTATACTCATCTCTCTGGCAGCTCCCACTGGTCCTTGCCTGCTGTCCGATCCTCTGCATCTCCATTGCATCATATCTCTGGCCGAGTATTCACTCTAGGCTGGGACTTCCGGCTGCAGGCAGGCCCCTGAATTAACTATGCTGCACAGTGACCTCCAGGTCCTGCAGCTGGAATTCGCAACCCAGTGTCCACTGTAGGCCAGGACTTCCGCTCTTAAGTAGACCCCAGAGCAAGTGCAGTAAACTCTGGAGACTCTGGGAGCCACGGGCCAATGTGAGCATGGGTCAGAGATGAGATTGCTGGCCAACATTTTGCTGAATTCACAGGGAACAAATTACAAAAAATCTGTATTCTTCAGAATGCAGATTTTTGTAAAATTCAATTCCACTCACATAAATTTGCGCATCTCTAATAGACACATCCAGTGATCTTTTCTTCCCTTGCTTTTTTTTCCCACTACAAGTGGGAATGGGTCCCTTTATATGGATGAAAAAAAAAAAAAAAAAAAAAAAAAAAAGAATCATAAAGAACAGTTCTAGAAAGTTATTCTTCTATTTGGATCAATTTAATTAAAAAAATCAAACAAAACATGAAAAGGATATTCGATTTACTTTGATATGAGCCCTACTGATCTGATATATGTATGCACTAGATTTGCATTATCTACTGAAATATAAAAGGACACATCAAATTCATAATAGGGTCATACAATCTCAAAATTTATTAGATCATTAAGTTAAAAACATGATAAGATATCTTTGACAAAGCATTGGCGGAACGCGCGTCGGATGTGAGGTGTGGTGCCCAGGGGGTCAGTATTTCTTACTAACTTCATTGTATTTTGAGCTCATGTTTCTCCGCATATTATATGTTCACTTGTAGTACACTTTGTTACATACAGATCCTCTGAATATCCAGCTAGGGGCATTATTGTCTTTTAGGCATTGTGCACTTTATTTATTTATGCTTTTGCTCCCATTCAAAATTGTGGTATCTGTTATCAACATTTACACATTTCAGTGATGTTTTCTCCCACTGTGGTTATATATGCTATGTTATGTGGACATGAGAGTCATCTTTTTATCTACTATTGATATTTACTTATATATCCCCCTATGTACGCCCCGCCCCCTCTTTGGATTTTTTTCTCCCCCTTTTTCCCTTATCCTCTTATCATGTTTTTAACTTTATGATCTAATAAATTTTGAGATTTTATGACCCTATTATGAATTTGATGTGTCCTTTTCTAGGTTTTTGAATTTTGAGTGACACACAAATACTATTTATTTGCTATTTCAGCTAACTTTTGTGGTGATCTATTGAAATGTGTCACATTAAAATAAAAGAAATCAAACAAATTACTTTATCCAAATTTATCATATTTCTAAACATGTTACCGCAATAAAGAAAAATGTAAAAATAAAAGATAATTGTGGAACATACAAAAATGTTTCTATAAATTCTTCTTTTTGTAACACTTTTACCAGCCATAACAATTAGCTACGCTCCCAATTGTACAAGCAGGAGGGCAGTAACTTAGTCTCTCTAGTTCTGCAACAATAAGATTAAAAAAGAAGAAATAGCTAAATTTGTGTTTAAACATTGATGACTTCATATTGGTTCCCATTTCCTGTGCACTAACCTCTCCATTCCTCAGACTAATGCACTATGGGAAGCATCTAAGTTTAAATAGCACATTTTAAGCACTTGCCGGGCAATAAATGGAGCCATAGAGGCTGCGTGGTTAACACACCATTGTGTGAACTGCCTGTGAGTGACTGTGTGTATGGGATATCACTCTTAGCCCACATTCACATCTTCAGCATTTGGTCAGTATTTTCCATCAGTATTTGTAAGCCAAAATAAGGAGTGGAACACCAATTCCTGGTTTTGGCTTACAAATACTGATGTAAAATACTGAATGTGTGAACGTGGCCTAAATGTGACTTCAGGGTTGATGTCATTTTTTGGTGTTCTGGCATATATGGATCTTCTGCAACAACTATACATATACCTATGGGCTGTCTCATGTTCTTACTCCCTGCTATGAATGGGCACAGAGAGAAGAGGTCTCCTGTGCAAGAACAGTATATGGGCCCTTTGCAGTCCTATAGCTCATCATAATGCACAATTCCACCTACTTTGGAGATGGAAATGGGCCCCCTTACCTCATGGGCCCCTGTGCGGCTGCACATGTTGCCCCTATGGTATGTCTGTCTCTGCTCCCTACACATAATTACAATAAAATTTTATATTTAGAACTAGACACAATAAAAATGTCTTCTTATGGGGTATTCTCTGTTAATCAACCATATAATTCTTTAAAGATACCTGATGGTGTTTGTGGCTATTATATGACAGAAGGTGTAACTATACTATGAATACAATATACAAGTAATGTATATGATATCCATTCCACATTCATGTTTAGGCCACGGCCCCACTATCAGTATTGGGTCAGTATTCGGTCAGTATTTTTTCTCAGGAGTGGGAGTCAAAACCAGGTGAGGAACAATCAGAGAAAAGGTATAATAGAAACAAGTCAACAATTCTGCATTTATCACCCACTCCTGGTTTTGGCTCCCACTCCTGAGAAAAAATACTGACCGAATACTGACCAAATATTGATAGTGGGGCCATAGCCTTATCCTGAGCCTCCCTGTGTATCCTTGGGAGTAGATGATAAACTAAGCTTTTATTTAATAAAATGCATTCTTTTATTTATTTGTTACGATATTTTAGCTTTTTTATCTCTTTTTGCCCCTTCTTTTTTCATTTTTCCCCTTGAGTTTTATTTTTCTCTCAGTGATAGATTATGACATAACAATTTGCAATCTGCTCCCCAATGCTCTTTGTATAAGGAGTTACAAACACTTTCCAATATAGAATTCTAATATAACAGTTTTCTTGGCAGGAGCATTATTCACTCTTTGGGCTCGTATTTTCGGTCTGAGTGCTATCCGTTAAAAAAACAGACCGCACTCAGAAATCAGATGAGACTCACCCATTCAAGTCTATGGGTGTGAGAAAAAAATTGGATGCCACAGTACAGCATCGGATTTTTACGGATACATTTCAGTTCTGTACAATAGTAAACTGTAAATGGTCCTGAAACTGATTAATAATTGATACTGTAAAAAGCGGATTGCATACGGATGACAAGTGAGAAAAAAAATCGTCCCACTTTTCTGGATAAAAATCGGACCGACTTTTTTATAGTGTCGTGTGACCCTAGCCTTTATGTCATCCATTTATATTCAATTAAGGAAATTTGTAGCAAGTCTTTTTCTCTGCAGACACTGATCACTAAGTATGTGTACCTGCTGATGTGGTATTCTTATTTCCCCACTACCTGAAATGATGAGAAAGCGGTTGATCCCAGTTAGACTGGGTAGCCTCAATGAGAAGCATTTTCAGACAGAGATCCACATTTCCATAGTCAGGTCTCAACCTCTAAACTGCCAACTACCAGCCCCACTGTGCTGTGGAGCTAACCTCATAGTATTGTACAACATACTTACCGGCTACATGATTCTCCCTATTTCCTAGTCAGGAAATTAAAGGTGAGTAACCAGTCAACATCTATAGTAACTTTCACTTTCGTTGCCAGTCCATGTCATTCAAGACAGTGGCATAGTGTAGGGCAGGGGCGAGGAACCTCAGGCCCACGGGAAGTTTAGGGCCATCAATGACCTTTTATCCAGCTTTCGAGCAGCCTGGGGATCACAGTGCTTGGGCCGGCAAGACGGTATTTTGCAGGCCGCCGGCCCTTTAGTGTCTTCTTGCTCTATGAGCATGCGCACGCAGTGTTCACTCATGAAAGATTCTGTCCTGACATCAATGCCAGCGTCAGGTTGTACTTTGTGGGCGAAGTTAGCATGATTTGTAGGACCCCAGAAGGATAGTATAAATATCCTAATGGCCCTTTGCAGAAAAAATATTCCCCACCCCTGGTAGAGGGTGTCAGTTCCTAGAGGGATGCGATTATCGCACGCCTGTGACCCAGTAATAATTCTCCCAGAGTGCTCCCTTAAAATTAATAAACAAATATTGCCCCCTGTGTGTCCCCATTAGAAATTAATGCCCCCTATGTGCTTCCCCCACAAAAATTGAAGTGTATACTCACATAATCCAAGCGTCTGAGTTCTCTTCCCCTTGTGCACAGAGTGGACCTGTACAGGTGGCGCAATGCAGTGATGTCATTGCTCCATCAGTGCACGGCTTATGACTCCTTGCTGTTCCAAAGTATCCAACTGTATTGGCATCATGTTGACACCAATAGATCTAAAAGTGGTGCTTGTCCAGAGACGTGGACTCCAGAAGTCTGGGATATGTGCACTGCAACAGATCTTCTTCACTAATAAGACCCCCAGCCACTCTACTCTGCTTTTCTTTTGAAAATTGCACTTCTAAAAATTGTCGGATCCAGGGTAACAGCTCCTATTGCCCTGTAAACACAAAGCAAGACTATTAGGCTATAGCTCCATGGCTCCATCTGATCACTCTGAGTCATGGTAAACCTGTGGGATTACTGCAATTCATATGCATTCTCATAGAGACCCTCTGGGGGAAAAGGATACAAGGAAAATTGTCCTCAAATTTTTTCCTTATAGAGAATCACTGACGTTCTGTGCAAGAACTTTTAAAGTTGGGATTTTTCTGCGACTCACGAGCAGCCAAAGTAAATAATAATTATACTTTAATAGATTTCATTGAAAAAAATATAAATTTCTCCATTGTCACTTACATGAAGCAATATACTAATAGTTTTCCCAATATTGGCACAACCATCACAGTAGTCTACCTGCTATAAATCCTTCTTTCAAGAAAATTACCCATTTCCCCACACTATTTACTGAATGCAAATACCTTTTCTTTTTCCTGCTCGCCATTGACTTTACTGTTCAGCAGCACTGGTGATTGCACCGAGGAACGCTCTCTAGAGTTTACTAAGCTGCTTACTACCTATATTTACATTTATTTTTCTGACCGGTAGACTTGTCTGTCAATATCCAATCATGTTACTCCTGCGATTTCCAGAATTATATGTAAGCAAAATATATCATGCAAACATTTACCTTCTCATGTTTGTTTATTCCTATGTGACATTGATTTCTTGATTTTCTTTAATGCTTTTTAGCATAAATGTTTCTATTCCTCTACTGTATTGGTGATGTGAAAGTGCATCTTAAGTGATTGACAATCAGCTGAGGCTCAGAAATGGCACACATGACTCTCCTTAGTCATTATATTGAATATGTCTTACTTTAAGGAATGTGACCTCGATTTGTCATTGGTTTGGTAAACCAGGCCTCTATTAGGAAGCATCCATTAATGTTCTACTCTGCTGCTTACAAGACAACCCATCTCCCAAAGGGACACAAGATAAAGGGGTTTTACTATCCTCTAGGCACCAGGATCCATTTGGAAAACCTACATGCTGGAGGTGATGAATTATAAAACTCACTTGTTTTATTTTTGGAAAGAAATGTACATACTGTAACTAATTATTTGACTCAGTTGTGAAGGATAACATCAACCAGATACATATTTAATAGGATAGGTAAGTGAGTTAGTGGAAACCCTCATATGACATGTAAAGTATAAATAGCAGTAAAAACTATATTCGTAAAAAAGTGTAGGTTCCTGCAGTTTTATTTTAAAGGGAACCTGTCACTTCCCAAAATTCCTATTAACCTGCAGATATGTGGTTAATCTGCAGGTAAATATCGTGACAATGCTGCCTGGCCACCATACTGAAAATACAAATGCCAGGAGAAAAGGAACTTATTTCCTCCCAGGAGCCACCGGTTTTTAGTCATGGGGGCATGCATTGCGTGCCTGCAGTCACCGCTCACAGCACCATTCACTATAATTCGAGTGGCGGCTGTAAGCACGCCCTTATTTTTTGAATGACAGCTTGCTCGATCTGCAGCGCATCTTTACAGCTGTGTAGAGCGAGCTGTCAATCAAAGTGTCGGGGCATACTTACGGTTACTACTCACAGTATCGTGAAACCAAGCAATGTGAACTGAGGTCTAAGATGGTAGACATGCAAGAAATAGGAGCATGTTCACACTAGCAAAAAGAAGCAAAACCTACAAAAGACAAAAATATATCTCATACCCTACCATCATTATATATAAATGTAAAGCAAAGTTGCATAATAAATATAGGGTACTTAGTGAACTATTTTTGATCAAAAAAAGTATACAAGCCGTCCCACCAGCGGCAAGGTGACCCTAAATTGGGACGGTACCTATACTGCCTATATTAAAAACCTTACTGTATATCAAAGTTGAAGTAATGCATATAAAAGGGTAGACAAATAGGACCGGGTCCCAACTCCAGACCACCTAGGCCCGTGGTAAGCTACATATATACTAATCAGCTCAACAAAGGGGATGCCACACCCTTAAATTGCACAGAATGCAAACAAGACAAAAAACCAAGCAATGTGAACTGAGGTCTAAGATGGTAGACATGCAAGAAATAGGAGCATGTTCACACTAGCAAAAAGAAGCAAAACCTACAAAAGACAAAAATATATCTCATACCCTACCATCATTATATATAAATGTAAAGCAAAGTTGCATAATAAATATAGGTGTAGTGCCGGCGTCCCTGCCCTCTGCTAGGCAGGGACGCTGTTCCCCTCACCGCTCTGCTCCGTGCCCGGCGTCCCTCTCCCGCTCTGCTGGCAGCGCGCGCTCCTTCCCGGCCACTGTGCTTAGGGCGCGCGCGCGCGCCCTCCCTCCCTCTTAAAGGGGCCGCGCGCGCCGTCCTAAGGAGTCCCCGGCCAATGGCCGGAGGACTTTACCATATATAAGGCACCTCCTCCAAAATGGAGGTGCCCGAGCAATGTTGTTGCACCGTTCTACTCTGCTTCAGCCCTCAGGTCCCGTTGCCAGTTACCTGCCAGTTACCTGCCAGATTCCTGCCAGCTTGCTGTCCTAATCCTGCCTGATTTCCTGTTACCTGCCTGCCTGCCTGAGGTCCGACGGTCTGCCTTACAACTCCGGTCAGTCTGTCTAAGGACCAACTTGCCCGCTCACCTGGGAGCGCACATCAGCTACCTGCCTGCTTGCCTGAGGTCCGACGGTCTGCCTTACAACTCCGGTCAGTCTGTCTATGGACCAGCTTGCCCGCTCACCTGGGAGCGCTTCTCCGCTACCTGCCTGCTTGCCTGCCCGGAGGCTCCGCTGTCACGTGCTGTGACCACCAGCTATTCCAGACTCTTGCCCGCTCACCTGGGAGCGTTTCTCCGCTACCTGCCTGCTTGCCTGCCCGGGGGTTCCGCTGTCACGTGCTGGGACCACCAGCTATTCCAGAGACTCTTGCCCGCTCACCTGGGAGCGCTTCTCCACTACCTGCCTGCTTGCCTACCTGGAGGCTCCGCCGTCACGTGCTGTGACCACCTGCTATTCCAGAGACTCTCGCTTGCTCACCTGGGAGCACACATCCTCCATCTGCCTTGCTAGCCTACCTGGAGGTGCAGCCATCACTGGTCGTACCTACCCTTTACCTAGAGACTGCCCCGGTCACTTGCCGTGACCTCCAGCCCGTTCTTCCAGAGACTGCCCCGGTCACTTGCCGTGACCTCCAGCCCGTTCTTCCAGAGACTGCCCTGATCACTTGCCGTGACCTCCTGCCCGTACACCCAGAGACTGTCCCGGTCACCTGCTGTGACTGCCTGCCTGGTCGCCACCCGCTCCCTTACAAGGACCGCTCCCTTGTATAGTAGCCCAGAGGTTCCGCCTCCCAGACCCGTTACAGTTTGCTCGGGCCATGGAACCCGGTGGCACCCAAGCTCCCTCGCTCTCGGACCTGTGTCATGAACTGTCCCGTCAAAGGTCCCAACAGGAGTCCATCCTGGGTCACCTGCGGAATGTCAATACTCGCCTGGACACTCTGACTGTTCCACCAACAACCTCCGCCAGTGCCATGTCTCGCAATCCGGCAGCTCCGCTGTCCACTAACACCATGATATCCTACCCCGGATCTCGGCTTTCTGCACCTCCTCGCTTCGGAGGCGACTCAGCCCAGGCTCGGGGCTTCATAAATCAGTGCACCCTGCACTTTGAACTATTGTCCCACCAGTTTAACTCCGACCGAGCCAAAATTGCATTCATCATGTCCCATCTCACCGGGGAGGCCCTGGCCTGGCTAAATCCTCTATGGGAGAGAGGAGACCCCCTGGTGTCCAACTTGCCTGCTTTTCTCACGGCTTTCCGGAAAGTCTTCGACGAACCCGGACGGAAGACCTCATCCGCATCATCGTTGCTACGCCTCCGTCAGGAAAGTCTCACCGTGGGCCAATATGCCATACGGTTCCGTACCCTTGCCTCGGAGCTGGCCTGGGATAACGACGCTCTGGTTTCCGTCTTCTGGGAGGGTCTGTCCGGCCGTATTAAAGATGAACTTGCCGGTCGGGACATTCCTACCACTCTCGATGACTTAATAACTCTTGCCACCCGGATTGACCTACGGTTCCAGGAGCGTGCCAGAGAGGTCACCCGTGAGAGGAGGTTACCACGTCTAGCTCCTACTTTTCAGAAACCCGTCACTCCTTCTGTCTCTAACCAGGTACACCCTCCTGAGCCTATGCAGGTCGACCAGACCAAGATGGTCAAGACCCGTCAGGACTTACGCCGTGCCGAGGGGACCTGCTTCTACTGTGGCAGTAAGGAGCACCGGATCCGTGCCTGCCCGGAGAGGTCGGGAAACGCCTGTGTCTAGGTTCGCTCAGAGAGGTCCACCTAGACAAGAATAAATCCTCTCCATCCCTGCTGTTGTCAGTTTCAATCGTCTACGGGGAGAACCGTTATTTCGAACTAGCCCAACTGGACTCTGGAGCAGCCGGGAATCTTATTTCACAGTCCCTGGTAGAGAAATACCGCATCCCCTCAAACCTCTGGCTGTACCCTTGTCTGTTGCTGCCGTGGATGGGGGGCTCTTACCACGCCCCATCCAACTCATCACCGAATCCATTACTCTGCAGGTGGGAATGCTGCATTCTGAAAGTATCTCCTTCCATGTTCTGCCTGGACTCTCTCACGCCCTCTTGCTAGGCCTACCTTGGCTCCAGAAACATGCACCCGTTCTTGACTGGCAGACCGGAGAAGTCCTTCGCTGGGGACAGGGCTGCCATAAGACCTGTCTGGTTCCCGTTCATCCCGTCCGTCCTTCTCCTACCCCAGCTAATCTACCTGGACTTCCGATTCCTTATTGGTCTTATGCTGATGTCTTTAATAAAAAGGAGGCAGAGACACTACCCCCTCATAGACCATATGACTGCCCTATCGACCTGTTACCTGGTACTTCTCCTCCCCGTGGGCGTATTTATCCATTATCCGCTGCTGAGACCCGGTCGATGTCCGAATATATTGAGGAGAATCTGGCCAGGGGATTCATCCGGAAATCTACCTCCCCGGCGGGAGCAGGCTTCTTTTTCGTCAAAAAGAAGGACGGCTCTCTCCGTCCCTGTATAGACTATAGAGGCCTTAACCAGATCACGGTGAAGAATAAGTACCCCCTTCCGCTCATTCCGGAGTTATTTGATCGTCTGAGGGGGGCTAGAATCTTCACCAAACTGGACCTCCGTGGGGCGTACAACCTGGTTCGTATCCGTCAGGGGGATGAATGGAAGACGGCATTCAACACCCGGGACGGCCACTATGAATATCTGGTAATGCCCTTTGGCCTCTGTAACGCTCCTGCCGTCTTTCAAGAGTTGGTCAATGACATCTTCCGGGACCTTCTCTACTCCTGCGTAGTGGTGTACCTGGACGACATCTTGGTCTTCTCTCCGGATCTCCAGACTCACCGGAGGGATGTTCGTCAGGTCCTGCTCAGGCTCAGGCAGAACCATCTCTACGCTAAATATGAGAAGTGCCTCTTTGAGCAGACCTCGCTTCCGTTTCCGGGCTACATTATCTCTCAGACCGGCCTACAAATGGATCCTGAGAAACTGTCTGCCATCGAGAAATGGCCCCGACCAGAGGGGTTGAAGGCTATTCAACGGTTCCTGGGCTTCGCCAACTATTACCGCCTCTTCATCCCGCACTTCTCTTCCCGGACTGCCCCAATTTCCGCGCTCACCCGTAAGGGTACTAATCCCAAAGAGTGGCCGCCCGAAGCAGAGGAGGCCTTTCTTTCCCTAAAACAGGCCTTCTCTTCCGCCCCGGTGCTGCATCGCCCGGACGGCAACAAGCAGTTCTTCCTGGAAGTTGACGCCTCCTCCTCTGGAGCCGGAGCGGTACTTACTCAAAAATCATCTTCCGGGAGAATGGTAACTTGTGTCTTCTTCTCCAAACTCTTCTCCTCTTCTGAGCGCAACTATTCCATAGGAGACCGAGAGTTATTGGCCATCAAGCTGGCGTTGGAGGAGTGGCGTTACCTACTCGAGGGGGCTCTTCATCCGGTAATAATTTACACTGACCACAAGAACTTGGCTTACCTCCAGCATGCCCAGAGACTTAACCCGCGCCAAGCCCGGTGGTCCTTGTTTTTTGCTCGCTTTGATTTTGTTCTTCATTTTCGCCCGGCTGACAAAAACGTCAAAGCAGACGCCTTGTCCCGATCCTTTCTGGTGTCCGATCTCGAGGAAGAACCTAAACATATCATCGATCCCGCCAGAGTAATGCAGGTGGCTCCCGTGAGTCTAAATCGTCTCCCTCCCGGTAAGACGTTTGTTTCAGTACCTGATCGGGAGAAGATCCTACACTGGGGCCATTCGTCTAAACTAGCTGGCCACGCCGGTCAGAAAAAGACCCTCCAGCTTATTGCCCGGCACTATTGGTGGCCTACCCTGCACAAGGACATAATAGACTTTGTTTCTGCCTGTGTGTCCTGCGCCCGCAACAAAGTCCCGAGACATCTGCCAGCCGGACGCCTCCTTCCGCTTCCTGTACCTGCTGCCCCCTGGCAGCATATAGCAATGGACTTTATAACTGATCTCCCCGTCTCTGCCGGTTGTACGGTCATTTGGGTGGTCGCTGACCGCTTTTCCAAGATGGCTCACTTTATTCCCCTGCCAGGTCTTCCGTCTGCACCCGAGCTGGCTAAAGACTTTATCCGCCACATCTTCCGTCTTCATGGCCTGCCCCTCCACATCGTGTCGGATCGTGGGGTACAGTTCACCTCACGTTTCTGGAGAGCCACTTGTAAACTACTAGACGTCACCCTGGACTTCTCTTCCGCTTACCACCCACAGTCCAATGGTCAAGTGGAGCGGATCAATCAGAACCTGACCAGTTACCTCCGGCACTTCGTTAATGCCCACCATTCTGACTGGGTGGATCTCCTACCATGGGCCGAGTTCTCTTATAATAATCACGAGAGCGAATCCTCCTCCAAATCCCCGTTTTTTGTAGTCTTTGGTCAGCATCCTCGGATTCCTTTTCCTGTCTCCACCTCTGTGGACAACCCGGCTGCGGAATCTCTCGTTAGCAAATTTTCCTCCATATGGGAGAGTACCCGGTCCGCACTCCGTCTGTCATCCGAGCGTATGAAAAGACACGCTGACAAAAAACGCCTGGATCCTCCACAATTTCGTCCAGGAGATAAAGTCTGGCTCTCATCTAAATATGTTCGACTCAAGATACCTTCTTACAAGTTAGGGCCTCGGTTCATCGGTCCTCTGGAGGTCATCAGTCAGATCAACCCGGTGGCCTATAAATTGAAACTCCCGGCCAACTTATGGATCCCTAACTCCTTCCATGTATCTCTCCTCAAACCCGTGGTGCTTAACTCTTTTTCCAAGTCTACAGGTACGCCTCCTGCTCCGGTTTCTGCTGAGGACGAGTTTGAGGTAGAGAACATTCTTGCCACCAAAAGGGTAAGAGGAAAGACCTTTTTTCTGGTAGATTGGAAGGGGTTTGGTCCTGAGGAGAGAACGTGGGAGCCCCGGGAGAACATCCATGCCCCTCTCATCCTAGCTAAATTTCTATCTGGCCTAAAAAAGGGGGGGCCTAAAGGGGGGGGTACTGTAGTGCCGGCGTCCCTGCCCTCTGCTAGGCAGGGACGCTGTTCCCCTCACCGCTCTGCTCCGTGCCCGGCGTCCCTCTCCCGCTCTGCTGGCAGCGCGCGCTCCTTCCCGGCCACTGTGCTTAGGGCGCGCGCGCGCGCCCTCCCTCCCTCTTAAAGGGGCCGCGCGCGCCGTCCTAAGGAGTCCCCGGCCAATGGCCGGAGGACTTTACCATATATAAGGCACCTCCTCCAAAATGGAGGTGCCCGAGCAATGTTGTTGCACCGTTCTACTCTGCTTCAGCCCTCAGGTCCCGTTGCCAGTTACCTGCCAGTTACCTGCCAGATTCCTGCCAGCTTGCTGTCCTAATCCTGCCTGATTTCCTGTTACCTGCCTGCCTGCCTGAGGTCCGACGGTCTGCCTTACAACTCCGGTCAGTCTGTCTAAGGACCAACTTGCCCGCTCACCTGGGAGCGCACATCAGCTACCTGCCTGCTTGCCTGAGGTCCGACGGTCTGCCTTACAACTCCGGTCAGTCTGTCTATGGACCAGCTTGCCCGCTCACCTGGGAGCGCTTCTCCGCTACCTGCCTGCTTGCCTGCCCGGAGGCTCCGCTGTCACGTGCTGTGACCACCAGCTATTCCAGACTCTTGCCCGCTCACCTGGGAGCGTTTCTCCGCTACCTGCCTGCTTGCCTGCCCGGGGGTTCCGCTGTCACGTGCTGGGACCACCAGCTATTCCAGAGACTCTTGCCCGCTCACCTGGGAGCGCTTCTCCACTACCTGCCTGCTTGCCTACCTGGAGGCTCCGCCGTCACGTGCTGTGACCACCTGCTATTCCAGAGACTCTCGCTTGCTCACCTGGGAGCACACATCCTCCATCTGCCTTGCTAGCCTACCTGGAGGTGCAGCCATCACTGGTCGTACCTACCCTTTACCTAGAGACTGCCCCGGTCACTTGCCGTGACCTCCAGCCCGTTCTTCCAGAGACTGCCCCGGTCACTTGCCGTGACCTCCAGCCCGTTCTTCCAGAGACTGCCCTGATCACTTGCCGTGACCTCCTGCCCGTACACCCAGAGACTGTCCCGGTCACCTGCTGTGACTGCCTGCCTGGTCGCCACCCGCTCCCTTACAAGGACCGCTCCCTTGTATAGTAGCCCAGAGGTTCCGCCTCCCAGACCCGTTACAATAGGGTACTTAGTGAACTATTTTTGATCAAAAAAAGTATACAAGCCGTCCCACCAGCGGCAAGGTGACCCTAAATTGGGACGGTACCTATACTGCCTATATTAAAAACCTTACTGTATATCAAAGTTGAAGTAATGCATATAAAAGGGTAGACAAATAGGACCGGGTCCCAACTCCAGACCACCTAGGCCCGTGGTAAGCTACATATATACTAATCAGCTCAACAAAGGGGATGCCACACCCTTAAATTGCACAGAATGCAAACAAGACAAAAAACCAAGCAATGTGAACTGAGGTCTAAGATGGTAGACATGCAAGAAATAGGAGCATGTTCACACTAGCAAAAAGAAGCAAAACCTACAAAAGACAAAAATATATCTCATACCCTACCATCATTATATATAAATGTAAAGCAAAGTTGCATAATAAATATAGGGTACTTAGTGAATTATTTTTGATCAAAAAAAGTATACAAGCCGTCCCACCAGCGGCAAGGTGACCCTAAATTGGGACGGTACCTATACTGCCTATATTAAAAACCTTACTGTATATCAAAGTTGAAGTAATGCATATAAAAGGGTAGACAAATAGGACCGGGTCCCAACTCCAGACCACCTAGGCCCGTGGTAAGCTACATATATACTAATCAGCTCAACAAAGGGGATGCCACACCCTTAAATTGCACAGAATGCAAACAAGACAAAAAACCAAGCAATGTGAACTGAGGTCTAAGATGGTAGACATGCAAGAAATAGGAGCATGTTCACACTAGCAAAAAGAAGCAAAACCTACAAAAGACAAAAATATATCTCATACCCTACCATCATTATATATAAATGTAAAGCAAAGTTGCATAATAAATATAGGGTACTTAGTGAACTATTTTTGATAAAAAAAAAAAGTATACAAGCCGTCCCACCAGCGGCAAGGTGACCCTAAATTGGGACGGTACCTATACTGCCTATATTAAAAACCTTACTGTATATCAAAGTTGAAGTAATGCATATAAAAGGGTAGACAAATAGGACCGGGTCCCAACTCCAGACCACCTAGGCCCGTGGTAAGCTACATATATACTAATCAGCTCAACAAAGGGGATGCCACACCCTTAAATTGCACAGAATGCAAACAAGACAAAAAACCAAGCAATGTGAACTGAGGTCTAAGACAGTATTGTGAGCAGTGCTGTGAAGGACGACTGAAGCCACTGCATGCACACCTCCATGACTGAAAGCTGGTGACTCCCTGGAGGATATACTGTATGATAATTTTCTCCTGACATCTGCATCTTTAATAAGACGGCCTGGCAGCATTATAACGCTATTTACATAGTAATGCTATTAACCCTATATCTGCAAGTAAAAGAGTTTTACCAAGGTGACAAGTTCCCTTTAAAGTCCTCTTTGAGCTTATATATTGAAACACCACAAATACTGCTAAAAAAGTTTTTACAGAGAACTATGGTTTATGCTGTTTTCTAATATGTTAAATGTAGGTTCACCAAAGGTCACCTGCACTATAAACAGAGTAAGTGCAGATCTGTATGACGATAAATGGGTTGTTCACCATTCAGACATACCTGTCATATATACAGTACAGGCCAAAAGTTTGGACACACCTTCTCATTTAAAGATTTTTCTGTATTTTCATGACTTTGAAAATTGTACATTCACACTGAAGGCATCAAAACTATGAATTAACACATGGGGAATTATATACTTAACAAAAAAGTGTGAAACAACTGAAAATATGTCTTATATTCTAGGTTCTTCAAAGTAGCCACCTTTTGCTTTGATGACTGCTTTGCACACTCTTGGAATTATCTTGATGAGCTTCAAGAGGTAGTCACCGGAAATGGTTTTCACTTCACAGGTGTGCCCTGTCAGGTTTAATAAGTGGGATTTCTTGCCTTATAAATGGAGTTGGGACCATCAGTTGTGTTGTGCAGAAGTCAGGTAGATACACAGCTGATAGTCCTACTGAATAGACTGTTAGAATTTGTATTATGGCAAGAAAAAAGCAACTAAGTAAAGAAAAACGAGTGGCCATCATTACTTTAAGAAATGAAGGTCAGTCAGTGCGAAAAATTGGGAAAACTTTGAAAGTGTCCCCAAGTGCAGTTGCAAAAACCATCAAGCGCTACAAAGAAACTGGCTCACATGAGGACCACCCCAGGAAAGGAAGACCAAGAGTCACCTCTGCTTCTGAGGATAAGTTTATCCGAGTCACCAGCCTCAGAAATCGCAGGTTAACAGCAGCTCTGATTAGAGACCAGGTCAATGCCACACAGAGTTCTAGCAGCAGACACATCTCTTCAACAACTGTTAAGAGGAGACTTTGTGCAGCAGGCCTTCATGGTAAAATAGCTGCTAGGAAACCACTGCTAAGGACAGGCAGCAAGCAGAAGAGACTTGTTTGGGCTAAACAACACAAGGAATGGACATTAGATCAGTGGAAATCTGTGCTTTGGTCTGATGAGTCCAAATTTGAGATCTTTGGTTCCAACCACCGTGTCTTTGTGCGACGCAGAAAAGGTGAACGGATGGACTCTACATGCCTGGTTCCCACTGTGAAGCATGGAGGAGGAGGTGTGATGGTGTGGGGGTGCTTTGCTGGTGACACTGTTGGGGATTTATTCAAAATTGAAGGCATACTGAACCAGCATGGCTACCACAGCATCTTGCAGCGGCATGCTATTCCATCCGGTTTGCGTTTACTTGGACCATCATTTATTTTTCAACAGGACAATGACCCCAAACACACCTCCAGGCTGTGTAAGGGCTATTTGACCAAGCAGGAGAGTGATGGGGTGATACGCCAGATGACCTGGCCTCCACAGTCACCAGACCTGAACCCAATCGAGATGGTTTGGATTGAGCTGGACCGCAGAGTGATGGCAAAAGGGCCAACAAGTGCTAAGCATCTCTGGGAACTCCTTCAAGATTGTTGGAAGACCATTTCCGGTGACTACCTCTTGAAGCTCATCAAGAGAATGCCAAGAGTGTGCAAAGCAGTCATCAAAGCAAAAGGTGGCTACTTTGAAGAACCTAGAATATAAGATATATTTTCAGTTGTTTCACACTTTTTTGTTAAGTATATAATTCCACATGTGTTAATTCATAGTTTTGATGCCTTCAGTGTGAATGTACAATTTTCATAGTCAAGAAAATACAGAAAAATCTTTAAATGAGAATATGTGTCCAAACTTTTGGTCTGTACTGTATGTATATATACTATTTCTCCAGTGTAAGACTCAAATAACAGATACTCATTTCCCATATTAGCACTGTTCCAGCAATATCGGCATCCAATCTACCGGGGCTCACAGAATATTATGCCACATGAGTGTTGGCAGCGGATTAATCTCTATACTGTCCAGCCGCTCAACAGTGAATATATATTTATACAGGAACAAAGATAACACGGCTTACAACTGGTATTTCTTATAGCTTAGGATCTAAGTATCTTGTCTGTCAGCTTGCAGAGTGAAAGTAAAATGTGCTCCAGCTACAAACACAGTGAGCAGGAACTTCCTGGTTATTTTATTTAACAGTGCTTTACTGGCAATATAATACTATTGCTGGCGACAGAAACTCATGCACTATAAAACAGTGCTAAATAGTAGTTGTTGCAATATATACAATAATAATCATAAAAATATTCAAAAAACATATATTGTCCAATCTGGCTGGAGTCATGATAAAGTCAGTCTCCCCATAAATTAATCAGCAGTGGATTACTATATATATATACCTACATCTGGGTACAAAGTATCCAGAAAAAGCCACTGACGAAAGGCTATAATACAAAAAAATATTTAATGTTATTCATATTCAGTTAAAACCATGAAGTGCCACACGTACACAAGGCACACAGACAAACAGAGTTTTGTGCAAAGAGGATTATCCAAATAATTACAGGCAGTGGTAGAAAAGCAATCAATATACATTCATTGCATCAAAATGTTTAAAGTCATGTTCATATTGGGTAATGGCTGCCAGCACTGCTGCTGGTAGTAAGCCCATGTCAATTTAGACCATATATTTGAGCATGATTAATGTCTCAATCAGAACTTACCCATATTGGGAAACCACCAGAAGCCGCCCCGACGCATGTTTCGCACACACCAAAAGTGCTTTCTCAAGGGGAGTGTGTTATAATGCCGTACATACCCTGCATTTATACCTGCACCACTTCACCGGGAGCCAATTGTGTCAGCGCATGCGAGACTCACTTCCGGATAAAGGTGCAATTAGTTCCGGCATTCACCACAGCCGTGTATCTGCGAGGAAAATCTCCTCGTGACATCATCGACACGTGACCGCAGTAATAAGAAGCCTTCACTAATGCAATGACTGGGGTGAGATACGCATGCGCAAGATCGGCGCCATGTTATTGAAGCAAACAAAGGGGAATATCGTATACCCAAACCTCTCACCTCAGGAGTCTTATGTAAACATTCCTGGGGAAAAGCCGCCAGTTTTATAGAGTATAATGGAGGTGGCCATAACTTCCAACACAGAAAGGATAGCCCCGAATGCCGTGATCTACATCCATGGGCACTACAGACCAACATCCTGGACCGTCCCAATGGGCCCGGAACAGGACCAGAGGGTAAGTAAGTTATATTCAGTCAGAAATTGTTGCACGTCTCAGAACCGGTATGCATCGACCAATCCAAAGACATGCCACACAAATGACAAAAGTCAAACAAAATCCACATACAAAAAGTTAATGCAGTCTCGGGGGGGGGGGGCATAACAGAAGGGGCATAATTATACTGGGAATCACCCAACTTAGCCTCTAAGGGTGCAATAAAGACATAAATTCACCATCTATACAACCCCATACCATGATTCATATAATACAATCAATTTCATGTCAATCACAGATTTACATATTAAACAAAACAAATACTATCCAAATGGTGTTCTTCATCTCGTTGATGTTCTTTGTCTGATTGGTTATATTCATCAGTAGATTGATCCCAAATAGCCCCAAAACAGTGTCCATATCTGTATTAAATAGTAGTTGTTGCAATATAATGCAATATATAATAATAAGCAGCATGATTCCAACATGCAGTCAATCAGCAGCTGCTAACGTGCTGCTCCGCTCACCTTCTGACAAACCGCAGACATCCAAAGGAAATGTGAGCACAGCAGCTCATTAGCGACCACTGATTAGTTGTAGTGCTCACGTGGCATAATCATATTACTCACACGAGCCTATGGAGACATCGCTAGACTGGTGCTGGTACAGGTGGTATCTGTTATGTTTATTTTACATCCTAGTAGTGGACAACTCCTTTAACATTTATTCTACAGAGCAGTAGAATATCTGTCTGCCATTGAACCTATCCTTATGTTTTTGTAGTGTGGGAGGAAACCCATGCAAACACCAGAAAACATAACGTCTCTGCACTCCTTGATTGGATTTGAATCCAGTAACCCAAAACTGTAAGGCAATATTGTTGACCACTGATGCACCATGCTGCGCTATACGTTCTGTTTTGGGCACAATTAAAGCCAATAATGATAAGTTTTCTTTTAGCAAAGATTACTCTAGGCTTGATCATAGTTTGGCACACACAGTTGAAGTCATACACATTTGAGCTGAAGGCAATAAAATTCATGTTTATATCCTCCACAGATTCAAGGTTAAAGAAGCACTCCTCCTCCCATCAACATTTTTATCCTCTTAATATATTGCACTCATCATATTATACAGCACTGTGTACTTACAATTGCTCATCTTGCTCTTCTACCCAGCTAATTCCTCTGTTTTCCATTAGGTCTATGAGATCACGTGCTTAATAACTGACTATTTGAATCCTACTAAGCTCTATGTAGAAACAGGAGGTAAATTTTCCCTCTATGGGCTATAAGTCACTGCAAAAGTCAATGGCAGGGGGAGGAGCTTAGTCAGGAGTTGTAAAGGGGAATGATAAATGCAGGATAAAGAGACTTCCTGTTTCTACATAGAGCAGAGAAAAGAGAAGAATTATATGGGTAGAAAGGCAAAATGAGCAATTGTAAGTACACAGTGCTATATAATATGATGATTGCAATATATTAAAAGGTTAAGAACTTTGATGGAAGCACCTCTTTAACAAACTCTAATTTTTGCACGTTGTTTAGGATGTCTACTTTAGGATGTCTGCTTGGTACATAACACCAGTATTATTATTAACAAATGTTGACAAGCAGATCATTTCATTTATAATTCACTATATCAAAATCTCTGACTCATAAGTTTGCATACACTAAGTTGTTTCTGCCTTTTAATAGTTTCAATAACTTCTAGAAAACACAGTCAGGCATTTAGGAGCTTTTGATAAGCTAATAAACATCATTTGAATTTATTGGAGGTGGAAATGTGGAAGTATTTTAAGGTCCACCCTCAAGATCTACTTGCCTCTTTGCTTAATATCAAGGGAAAATCCAAACAAATCAGTCAATACATCACAAAAAAATGGTGAACCTCAACAAGTCTGATATGTTCTTGGGAACAATTTACAAACATCTGAAGATCCTACCTGATCCTATCTGAAGTTTGATATATATGATCAAGCAATAATCTGCACTTTCAGGGACCGACTGGAACTGAAATGCAGCCCTGGTGTTTGAAAGCACACAGACCCATGCTGTCACAGCCTCCTTCCTCAGATTGGGGTCGCTATTACTAATATTACCCTTCCTAGAGGAATTCAAGATTTACTATAAAAACTAATATTTCTAAAAATACTGCTATATAATAATAATAATAATAACAATAATAATAATAATAATAATAATGCAATATAACAGACAAATAACACCAAAAATAACCAAATATTACCAGCATTTACAGTAATAATAATACCATAATAATCATTAATCACAACCACTGTACTAGGACTGATGTAACCACCATATAGTGACCATATAAAGGTAATATCAGTTGTACACCAGTGCTCTGCAGACCATAAATGTGTATACTGTACAGGTTCTCCAGAGTGATGTTCTCACTGATTATGTCACAATTCTGTTGTCGGGTATCCCGGGGCCAGGGGCTCCTTCCCTGTCCCTAGCGCTAGGGGCGCGCTAACTGGCCCTGTTCCCCAGATTACTTCTGAAGGTGAAAACAATGGGGCCACGTACCTTGTCTGAGCTCCTCAATCTGCCCTCAGTCTGGTCCCTTCCCCCACCCATGGAAGAGGGGACTAGTAGCGTATGGCAGTACACCAACCAGATTAACTAAGTAATACAAACAGGGCTAAAGGAAAATACCAATCATACAAATATATGTGCACAAACAACAGAGGTAAACACCAGGGAGTGGAGGATGGGGAAAAAAACAAAATAGGAGAAGAAGAGGATTACGCACAACCTAAACCATGCAACAGTCTTAGCTGAAATCTTCAAAACACCTTCTCAGACAACAACAACACTCCACCACCACACTCCTAGAATCATGCAGCATAAGCTAGCACTGGCAATGACTCCAAGCCAAAGCCCAGAATATATAGGAGCGGGGAGAAGCTAACACTGGACAGCTGAGAGCCTTAATGCAGGTAAGCTTCCAGGATCTCACAACTGAGCAGATTAACCCCTGCACTGCTGAAAGAAACCTGCACCATTTAATATAAAGGTGAAAGGCTTCTGGTCAGTGCAGGAGTGAGACGAATCAGACACTGTGGTCTTCTAGCTCCTCTCTGTTGCAGTAAACCCGTGACCGATTGTTATCATTCATTTTCCCTTTTCTTTTCCATTCAGCCCAAACCGCCATGACATTCCTCTTCCATCCATAACACGTGTTAAGCTCATAACCTCCATTACACACCCTGCAACTTGACGGACATCTTTGGCTTTCTGCTTTCCTAGCCCCCTCACATTCTCTCACTTTCACACAAACCATATAGTGCTAAAACCAGTGCCCTAAACAGGCTTGTTTCTGATAAGGGATTGATTTCCCAAATCCAATATGGTGCCCATCGCTCCAAAATGCTCTTTGAGCATGCGCGGGTATTCTCATGGATCCTGTGTTGTTGTGATTGGCGGGAGTCCTATGACGAGCGCAGACATGTGCAGTGTTGTGCTTCCTGACGCCATGTATTGGCGGTATAATGCACTTGTATGAAGTAAATATAATATATGGGTGAGTCCCTCCTCTCTCTATGCTAATGTCACACATGTGCAAGTGATGCACCAATTATTGCACATAGCACTTTATTGAAATGATTATGATAAAATATTATAAAATCATGATGGAGTTTATCTAAATCATGTTTATCATTGCACTAACTAATCATGTTTTGTCTTAACATATATTTATCACTATATTTTAGGAAATTTTTGTAAATTGTTCTATGAAACTATTATGTATAACTATTATGTATAAATGTATCTCACTGACCATTGCACATTGCTTGAAAAAGGCTGTGTTCAGCCGAAACGTTGCCACTTTTTTGATGGGCTAATGAAGTCCTCACTTATGCAAGTATTAATGGAGTGCTGCCTGCTTTTCTTTTGATATATGTGACTATTAGACAACGGAATTATTGTCTGGGAGGCCTTGCACCCACCTGTGGATTTTTGGTGCTGTTCCATTTTCTTTTGAAATATATGTTCTTTCCTGGAAATTTTGCACAGAATTATTTTATCTTTTTGCTCCTTCATTCCAAAAGGAGCATGAGTAACCCCAACATGGAACCAGGTGTGTTCACTTACACTATGGAGGACGAGGAGAGAATTCTCAAGGGCATTGATGGTGATGCGGCTTTTTTAAGTATACCTTCTTTATTGGACTTAAAATGAAAGTATGAAAATGATATGAAAGGTATAACTACTTTGCAACTACATCTGACTACGTTTGGTGAATATTACAAAGCTAAAAAAATACCCTGTGAAAATGTGAATGTATCTTGATTCTTGATATCTTTCACAATAAAAAATTATCTGATTGAAAAAAAAAATACCCCATGGCCTTAGATCAAACATCTGGCCTAAGCTATTTTTGAGGGATTCTCAATTTTGCACTAGATTTTGTATGGTCTCAAATAAATATGCTATGGACACTATTTTATTAAATATAGAATTTTTACAAAAAGAAATAAGAAATTTTCAGGATGAATTACCTAGTATGGAATCTAAGAATAAATATTAACCCTGAGGAATTAACTATTTTTCATGATACCATTATGTCAAGGATTGAAAAATTACGGTTGACCTTGGAGGATACCAAACGTAGGAAATCGAATAAGATATGGAAGATTATAAAATGGGGAACATCTATTCCTGGCAGAGAGAAGGAGCCACTAATACATGACGGAAACGAGGTTATAAACGTCATGGGAAGAATGTGTTTAACAAATGTGACTTTGCTTCATTACCTGTTAATTCCACCCTTTGCAGAGATGGACAAGTCAACACAGGATTACAGCTACGGAAAAGTAGAGGGGGCAAGCACCACCACCAACAACAAAAATGAGAAACAAGGGAAAAGCAAACCGCAAGTAACACGGCAGATGGGTAAAAGGTGGCGGGAACCACGTTAGTGGTAAATATTTCTCGAAAAGTTCTAACGGACTCACAAATATCGGTTCTTAATAAAGGTTTGAACTTTGGTCCGAAATCACATATTAACTGGTTTCAGATGGAAATTGACTGGGAGTGTTTGTTGAGAACTTTAAAACTTAAGGAATGGTTTTATAATAAGACTGTATTACCTAAGATCTCTAACTGTGAATTTAATTTACAGGTGGCATCCATCTCCAAGAAAATTCATTTCACACCACCCACAAATTCGGCAGTAATTGATGCCTTTATTGCAGCGGTGAAACAAGATTTTGAAACTCTTAAAAATACATCAGGTAATAAAAACTTTAGACATCCCAATTTGACTAGGGATGAATTTCAAGCATTGGAGGAGCTTGTCCATGACGACGACATGATTGTTAAACCTGCCGATAAGGGAGTGCTGTCGTCGTCAAGGACAAAGCATCCTATATATGTGAAGGAGAGAGACAATTAAGTGATATGGAGGTGTATCAGAGACTGAACGGTGACCCTAAATTTCAAATTTTGAAAGAATTTAAATTTTTTTTAGATACTGCAAGGAGTGTTGGAGTAATTGATCAGGATTTATATGATTTTCTTTACACTGAACATCCCACCACACCAGTGATATATATATTGCCCAATATACATAAGTCGCTGATTAACCCCCCAGGACGACCCATTGTCTCTGGGGTTAATTCAATATTCAACAATGTAAACATCTTTTAGATAAAGTTATTAACCCGTTGGTGGGAAGTTCAGAGTCGTATATTAAAGATACCACAGCCGAAACTTTGCCACTTTTTTGATGGGCTAATAAAGTCCTCACTTTTGCAAGTATTAATGGAGTGCTGCCTGCTTTTCTTTTGCTATTAGATATAGATAGATAGATTTATGGCAGATATGTAAGATGCCGGAAGGCGGAGCTGCTGCTCCATAGAGCTCTGGCACTTTACAGGAAAATCGTGGCTCCACTGTCTCAAGGCCTCCATCTTCTGGAGCAGCTGCACATACAGTTAGGTCCATATATATTTGGACAGAGACAACATTTTTCTAATTTTGGTTCTAGACATTACCACAATGATTTTGAAACAAAACAATTCAGAGGCAGTTGAAGTTCAGACTTTCAGCTTTCGTTTGAGGGTATCCACATTAAAATTGGATGAAGGGTTTAGGAGTTTCAGCTCCTTAACATGTGCCACCCTGTTTTTAAAGGGACCAAAAGTAATTGGACAATTGACTCCAAGGCTATTTCATGGACAGGTGTGTGCAATCCCTTCGTTATGTCATTCTCAATTAAGCAGATAAAAGGCCTGGAGTTGATTTGAGGTGTGGTGCTTGCATTTGGAAGGTTTTGCTGTGAAGTAAACATGCGGTCAAAGGAGCATGCAGGTGAAACAAGCCATCCTTAAGCTGCAAAAACAGAAAAAACCCATCCGAGAAATTGCTACAATATTAGGAGTGACAAAATCTACAGTTTGGTACATCCTGAGAAAGAAAGAAAGCACTGGTGAACTCATCAATGCAAAAAGACCTGGGCGCCCACGGAAGACAACAGTGGTGGATGATCGCAGAATAATCTCCATGGTGAAGAGAAACCCCTTCACAACAGCCAACCAAGTGAACAACACTCTCCAGGAGGTAGGCGTATCAATATCCATATCTACCATAAAGAGAAGACTGCATGAAAGTAAACACAGAGGGTTCACTGTATGCTGCAAACCACTCATAAGCATCAAGAATAAAAAGCCTAGACTGGACTTTGCTAAAAAAAACATCTAAAAAAGCCAGCACAGTTCTGGAAGAACATTCTTTGGACAGATGAAACCAAGATCAACCTCTACCAGAATGATGGAAAGAGAAAAGTATGGCGAAGGCGTGGTACAGCTCATGATCCAAAGCATACCACATCATCTGTAAAACACAGCGGAGGCAGTGTGATGGCTTGGGCATGCATGGCTGCCAGTGGCACTGGGTCACTAGTGTTTATTGATGATGTGACACAGGACAGAAGCAGCCGAATTAATTCTGATGTTTTCAGAGCCATACTGTGTGCTCAGATCCAGCCAAATGCAGCCAAACTGATTGGTCGTCGTTTCATACTACAGGTGGACAATGACCCAAAACATAAAGCCAAAGCAACCCAGGAGTTTATTAAAGAAAAGAAGTGGAATATTCTTTAATGGCCAAGTCAGTCACCTGATCTCAACCCAATTGAGCATGCATTTCACTTGTTAAAGACTAAACTTCAGACAGAAAGGCCCACAAACAAACAGCAACTGAAAACTAACACAGTGAAGGCCTGGCAGAGCATCAAAATGGAGGAAACACAGCGTCTGGTGATGTGAACGAGTTCAAGACTTCAGGCAGTCATTGCCAACAAAGGGTTTTCAACCAAGTACTAGAAATGAACATTTTATTTACGATTATTTAATCTGTCCAATTACTTTTGGTCCCTTTAAAAACAGGGTGGCACATGTTTAAGAGCTGAAACTCCTAAACCCTTCATCCAATTTTAATGTGGATACCCTCAAATGAAAGCTGAAAGTCTGAACTTCAACTGCATCTGAATTGTTTTGTTTAAAACTCATTGTGGTAATGTCTAGAACCAAAATTAGAAAAATGTTGTCTCTGTCCAAATATATATGGACCTAACTGTAACTCTGGGGACACCCAGTTAGTTTCTTCAACTCACTGAATTTTACTGGATCATTCAAGTTCATCAAATTATAACTTGCAGTACCGGGCACAACACTTCTTATTTCTTGTTTCCTTGACACAGCACATTTCCAGCATTGCTATCCTGTCCTCCTGGACTATCCCTTCATTTACTGGTTCTGTCAGCCCCAGAGATTTCCCGTCCAGTTCCGCAGAACACCCGGGATCCATTACCTTCCCTTCATTCGGTTCCACATCCATTTTCCTCTGTACGCCATCATAGTACCTATATCGAGCCTTGGACTATGGCCGTTGCAAGAATGTTCCAATAAGGCCCCCCACTGCTCCGAACAATAGGTTCTTGCTTCTACTATCAGACCACTGCAACTTGAACTTGACCTTGGTTAACTGACTTCCCTATCTGAATGCCTATCAGGAAGCAGTCCCTTTTTGCTGGAGCTTGCCCTTCCCACTATGGGCTAGTCCCGAACTTTGACTATGTCTGTCCCTACATCAGTAGCTGACAGATCTCCTTCACAAATGTTATGCATTAAATTTACATACATTTAACATATTACACCTATAATGCTTACCAAAGTCTATCTTGCCCTGTCGTCACTTTATGTCCTAAAACCTAACCTATGTCTATACTTTATAACTTATCATATCACAGTCTATATCACAATACTCTCTAAAAACCACAGGACATAGTTCACACTTCACATAACACAATATATGTATACAAACGCATGACATCATTTACATAACGCGATTGTTGTCTTCAGGGGCAGGAACGTGATCGTACAGTCAGCCACCACTCTTACAGATATACAGTTGCAAACCCCCACCAACATATAAAATTACACCCTTTAGTGCCTTGCATGAGGACCATATTGTACAGCTTTCTATGAATCTAATAAATTAATAAATAAATGAAAAAACGACGTGGGGGTATTTTTTGTTTTTACTTTTTTTTTTTTTACATGAATTAGTGATGGGGGTGTCTGATAGACACCTCTCCATTACTAGCACCAGGGCTTGATGTCAGCTCCATGTAACCAATGGAGGCCTGGATTTGGAGTCACCCCCAAAATTAAAGTGGAAAAACACACTACAGGCTGATCCAACTTTGATGTAATGTCCTTAAAACAAGTCAAAACGATGCTCAGTATTGCATGTGGCCTCCACGTGCCTGTATGACCTCCCTACAACGCCTGGCCATGCTCCTGATGAGGTTGCGGATGGTCTCCTGTGCGATCTCCTCCCAGACCTGGACTAAAGCATCCGCCAACTCCTGGACAGTCTGTGGTGCAACGTGACGTTGGTGGATGGAGCGAGACATGATGCCCCAGATGTGCTCAATCAAATTCAGGTCTGGGGAACGAGCGGGCCAGTCCATAGCTTCAATGCCTTCATCTTGCAGGAACTGCTGACACACTCCAGCCACATTAGGTCTGGCATTGTCCTGCATTAGGAGGAACCCAGGGCCAACTGCACCAGCATATGGTCTCACAAGGGGTCTGAGGATCTCATCTCCGTACCTAATGGCAGTCAGGCTACCTCTGGCGAGCACATGGAGGGCTGTGCGGCCCGCCAAAGAAATGCCACCCGACACCATTACTGACCCACTGCCAAACCGGTCTTGCTGAAGGATGAATCTACAGTGATATTTTATCATGAAAGTAGAGCATTTAAGCAGAATCATGCAATGGTGATTTCCTCATCTCAAACAATTTATTGAAAGAAAAGCCAACAATAGTGGTGAGTATACCACTATAAGTTCACCAAAAAGGTTAGAGTGCATTTTAGGATTATCCTGAAATTTCACCCAAAAGGCATTAGGCCTTAGGTAGCGTTCACACAGGCAATGCAGTTTTGGTCCAAACACATGTGCAGTTTTTACTGCTATCCACAGGTTGCACAGCACCAAAATAGACTCATAAACATAAATTCCTAGCCTTGTCCAGGTGCTAACTAAGCAGAACAGACCCTGGCTACTCAGACACGGCTGAGCAAGCCCCAACTCGGTCAAACAAAACAGTTATTGTCCAGAGCAACCACTGATACTTGCAGTTCTCTGCGCACGGCCTGTCCAGACTATTCTCAGTGAGGGATTCTGACCTGTCTTTCTCTTTAGCTCCAAGACACATCCAGTCTGGTCAGCTTCCCTGAGCTGACTGACTAAGGAGAACAGCTAGCCTGGTTATATGCAGGGATAGCCAGGTGATCTAATCAGAACCTGTAGAGATAGGATTTAACCCTAGCCTACCTGACTTTGCTACAATATACCCAATAAAAACAACTTAACACAACAACAACCTCCTCTTCCTGGTGACATCACATCGTTTTCCCCTTACATTAACACCCAAAAAACGGCAGCAAATATGCAATCATTTTTAGACCTGCATTTTTATAATGTTTTTTACTAACTTCATTGAAGTCAATGGGTGAAAAAAGCTGCAAAAACGCTGAAAGAATTGACACGCTGCAGAACCTGCAACAAATCTGCAAGTCACAAATAAGGAATGTGTGCATGAGACTTCAAGATTCTCATTCACTTTGCGGGCATCAGGTAACCCTTTAGGTTTTGTGACAAATCCGCAGGGAAAAAAAGCAATGAAAATGCAACAAAAACGCTTGTTTGTAACACCCTTTTTTCTGTTGTTTTTGAGCTTATCTCAGATAATTTATGGCCAAAGTCTACGTTAAAACTGAATGTGCAGAGAAACAAAGAGCCTATAAAAGCCAAACATTGCAAAATTTGTAATGAAACGCCAATTGCAAAAGTGATTTTTAGGCTTAAATACATACATTTAAGTAAAAGCAAACAATTGCCCCAAAAGGTGGGCAACCCCTTTAAGGATAACAAAGTGGAGGTGATGGATTGACCATCACAAAGTCCTATCCTCAATGTCATAGAAAATTTATGGGCAGAACTGAAAAAGTGTGTGCGATCAAAGAGGCCTACGAAACCTGACTCGGTTACACCAGTTCTGCCAGGAGGAAAATGTGACCCGAAATGTGTAAGCAAAGTTTGACAATTTAAAGGCAATGCCAACAAATACTAACTGTGCGTATGTAACCTTCTGCAAATGTGATGAAAGAAATAAAAGCTAAAATTAATGATTGTCTCTAGTAATATTCAGAGATTCCACATTCTTCAAATATAGTAGTGATCTTAACTGACCTAAGAGAGGAAATATGTACTAGATTTAAATATTATCAAGTAAGAGAAAAGCCGGCATTTGGTTCTTCTTGAGAAAAACTCTGTGTTTCTTGTAACTTTATTGCATAAAACCACTGAACACAGATCATAAAACAACTGACGCATTTCAGAAGTAAACTTCCTTAATCATCGCCAACAACAACATATCCTGAGAGACCAAAAATTTAATTTTAGGATTTGCGAAAAACCGTGTTTTGATGAATATGGCTAGGTTATATGTAAACTTAGGACTTTAGCTGTGTATAACAATCATCCTCCTTTTTTTCAGAGATTTTTTTTGTTGTTGCTGAGGCTCTACACCTTTTTGCTTAAGTATCCCTAGCATGCGGTCTATGATGCTTACAGTGCACTATTGTTGCCTATATTGTCCTGTCCCTGCTCTTCAGATTCTTGTGTTTGCTTTTCAAAATTAAAACCCTGAAGCTATTACGTAGATTTGGATGAATAATTAGCAAGAACCATTCAAGTAATTGTTTTCCCCTAAGTTAATAGAGTACTATGTGATTTATTACCTACTCTACTACACAAAATATCTTAACTCAGATACTTACAGTAGTTAGAACAGTGGAAGGACTTTATTGAGTGGTATGGGAAATACTTTTTAATAATAATAATAATAATAATAATAACATACTTAAAGGGGTTCTCTGGAAATAGAAAAAAAAATAACTAAAGGAAATGTCATTATAAATAGGTTCCTAAATACATTTAATCAGCAAATCCCAATCATTTTGTCTAGGGAAGTCATCATTATAGAATTAAAATGGCTGCTGCCTTGTTTCACTGAAAGAAACCTGTCCTAGGATCTTAGGACAGGGGCCTGTGAGCATGTGCAGTAGGAAGCTTCGCCCTTCTTTATAAGTAGGAAGATGTGCTCCACTAATACTAATGGAGATACCAGAGGTGCTGAGGTATGAAGAGGCTGCTAACACTGCTGTCCACCCCATCTATCTGATCCAATACTGGAGATACCAGAGGTGCTGAGGTAAGAATAGGCTGCTCACACTGCTGTCCACCCGGCCCATCTTATCCAATACTGGAGATACTAGAGGCACTGAAGTAAGAAGAGGCCACTCATACTGCTGTTCTCCCTGTCTATCTGATCTAATACTGAAGATACCAGAGGTGGTGAGGTAAGAAGAGACTGCTCACACTGTTGTCTACCATGTCTATCTGATCCAATACTGGAGATAACAGAGGTGCTGAGTTAATAAGAGGCTGCTCACACTGCTGTCCACCCTGTCTGTCTGATCTAATACTGGAGATATCAGTGGTGCTGAGGTAAGAAGACGCTGCTCACACTGTTGTCCACCCTATCAATCTGATCCAATACTGGAGATAACAGAGGTGCTGAGGTAAAAAGAGGCTCCTCACACTGCTGCCCACCCTGTCTATCTGATCCAATACTGGAGATAGCAGAGGTGCTGAGGTAAGAAGAGGCTGCTCATACTGCTGTCCCCCCTGTCTATCTGATCCAATACTGGAGATACCAGATGTGCTGAGGTAAGAAGATGCCGCTCACACTGTTGTATGCTCTGTCTTTCTGAATAACAATAGAAGTATCTCCAGGTCACCACATAGGAGCTTCCTACAGCACATAGTCACAGGTCCCGGTCCTAACATTTTAGGATGGGTTTCTGTCAGGGTAACAAGGTGGCGGCCATTTTAATTCTATAGTGATTATCTCTCTAGACAAAACGATTGTGGTTTGCTAATTAAATATAATTAGGAATTTATTGATACTGACATTTCCTTTAGTTATTTATTTTTTTATATTCTCGGAGAACACCTTTAATAGAACACTCAACCTCTGAACTAGTGTACAATCTCTATTCTGACCATAAAACAAGCTTTTCTGGTGGAATCAGATCGTGAAAGATTTCAACATTATTTATTTTACATGAAATGAATGGTTTACATGTACATTGCTCAAGAATTTTCTATTTGGGCAGGAGCCTGCAATATGGATTCTGTTGTTTCCGGCCAGGAATACAGTGCAGTATGCAGGACACCTAGCTGGAACATGACAGACATCATTGGATTGCATATCTATGGTTTCTTTGTGGCCCTCCAAAACTTCCAATATTGCCTTTGATCATCTCTTAAACTTTAATCATATTCTTAATGTATTCAAAATAAAAAGTATTATTTTTATAAGCTTTGTGGACTCCAGGTTTTCTCCTTTTTTGATATGTTAATCGGAGTTGCTATGTTAGAATTGACTTATATTATTTAATTGATAAGCAGATCTGGAATTATATAGGGACCTATGGTGGATGGATCCGATGCCACGTTATGATTTCCATTTATAGTGGAAACACTGGCAGTGCACGACTAGCATAATACAGATATAGGCAAAAAAATATTTTTTATTATTTTCATATTAACAATCAACCGATACAGCAGGTCAGCTTTTTTTTATTAATAGCTGTAATATTTTGCAGCCTAAAACAGACAATCCGAATACACCTGCAAAAGATCAATCGAGAATCTGAACCAAGCGCATACTCTTAAGTGCAGGAAGACAGAAGTTAATGATGGTGTGTAATATATGGTGTTTTATTCTGAGCTCTTATGTATTGCTGACATCTATCTCTACATAAGCATGATCTGCTTTAGCTTTTACCAGAAAGAAGTGCAGCTAAATGGCAGCGTCTGCCTACTGGTTCTCCACTTTTTCAGCTAATGGTTCTTAAAACATATGCAGGTTGCTGTATTATGTGGAATGGTTTAACTCCTTTCTGTATATAGGTGGGAGATGGGATGTTTTACCTGCTCCTCAGCCTTATATGAAATAACTAGATGATGGCCCGATTCTAACGCATCGGGTAGTCTAGAACAGAGGTCCCCAACCGCCGGTCCGCGGACCAGGACCGGGCCGTTGGGGTTTTTCAGCCGGTCCGCGGCGCCGCTGACCAGGGCCGGCGTCAGCACCCGGGCAAATGCCGGGGCTCTGAGCAGGCAGAGGGGCCCACTGGCGGTCGCGCACCCCGCTGGGCTATGGGTGGAGGAGAGCGGTGTCAGCGCCCGCCCTTCTCCGCCGCTTGCTCAGGGCCCCGGCAGCCCGATACTTACCTCTCCCCGTGCCTCCGCAGATCAGCTGTCTTCCTGCTCTGCGCTCCCTGTGACGTCTCAGGTCAGAGGGCGCGGTGACGTCTTTACACCGCGCCCTCCCCTGAGCCGTCACAGGGAGCGCCGAGCGGGAAGAAACGACAACGCTGGAGTTCGGAGCCGAGCAGCGAGCGGCGGGCAGCAGGTAGCAGGTGAGAAGGGAGGTGAGTATTTGATTTTTTTTTTTTTTTTAATGTATGGAGGCATGGGGCATTATAAAGAGGGGAGGGGGGGCATCCTGCTTGGGGCATTATAAAGAGGGGAGGGGGGGCATCCTGCTTGGGGCATTATAAAGAGGAGGGGTGACAGCCTGCATGGGGCATTATAAAGAGGGGGGCAGCCTGTATGGGGCATTATGTGGGGGGTAACAGCCTGCATGGAGCATTAAAAGGGGGGGGGCCTGTATGGGGCATTATGTGGGGGGGAACAGCCTGCATGGAGCATAATAAGGGGGGGGCAGCCTGTATGGGGCATTATGTGGGGGTAACAGCCTGCATGGAGCATTAAAAGGGAGGGGCCTGTATGGGGCATTATGTGGGGGGTAACAGCCTGCATGGAGCATTATAAGGGGGGGACAGCCTGTATGGGGCATTATGTGGGGGGTAACAGCCTGCATGGAGCATTATAAGGGGGGGACAGCCTGTATGGGGCATTATGTGGGGGGTAACAGCCTGCATGGAGCATTAAAAGGGGGGGGCCTGTATGGGGCATTATGTGGGGGGGAACAGCCTGCATGGAGCATTATAAGGGGGGGGGGCAGCCTGTATGGGGCATTATGTGGGGGTAACAGCCTGCATGGAGCATTAAAAGGGAGGGGCCTGTATGGGGCATTATGTGGGGGGTAACAGCCTGCATGGAGCATTAAAAGGGAGGGGCCTGTATGGGGCATTATGTGGGGGGTAACAGTCTGCATGGAGCATTATAAGGGGGGGACAGCCTGTATGGGGCATTATGTGGGGGGTAACAGCCTGCATGGAGCATTATAAGGGGGGGACAGCCTGTATGGGGCATTATGTGGGGGGTAACAGCCTGCATGCAGCATTATATGGGGACCGGTGTCCTGTATGGAGCGTTATATGGGGGCCAGTATTCCGTATGGGGCCTTATATGGGGGCCAGTATTCCGTATGAAGCGTTATATGGGGGCCAGTATTCCGTATGGACGTTATATGGGGACCAGTATTCCGTATGGGGCCTTATATGGGGGCAAGTATTCCGTATGGGGCCTTATATGGGGGCAAGTATTCCGTATGGGGCCTTATATGGGGGCAAGTATTCCGTATGGGGCCTTATATGGGGGCCAGTATTCCGTATGAAGCGTTATATGGGGGCCATTATTCCGTATGGGCGTTATATGGGGACCAGTATTCCGTATGGAGCCTTATATGGGGGCCACTATTCTGTGTGGAGCGATTCACCGGTTTCTGAGCTATTGTAGAATTTACAATAGATATCACTCATGAAGTGAAATCTTTGCATTGTACTATATATATATATTTCTCCGCCGTATCTCTGCATCATGAATCGTGGTATGTGTTAAAGGGGCCCACTGAGACTCTTTCGCCCGGGGCCCAGAAAAACCTGGAGCCGGCCCTGCCGCTGACAGCTAGCTCCGCGGCCCTGCGCCTGGTCAGAACTCGCTCTGTGTGGATTTATAATGTTTTCTGCCATAGCCGTGACAGCTCGCAGCTCCCGGCAGAGAACATTATGCAGGACGGGGTGGGGCGTCGGGCGGGTCTTAGTGACGCAGCCCTCCACAGCACAGCATGGTACCTGTTGTACGTCACGGGGCGGGTCTTAGTGACGCGGCCCTCCTGCACAGCATGGTGTGTTCCTGACGGGGTGGGGCGGCAGGCTCTCCTCACTGACACGCCCCCGGCAGAACATGTTATGTGGGGCGTGCTGGGGCAGCAGACTGGCTTCAGTGACGCGGCTCCCGGTACCGGTGTTCAGTGTGTAGCGCTGCTAAGCAGCAGCGCTGTATACACTGACGCTCAATGTACAATGCTGCTACTTAGCAGCGCTGTACACCGAGGTCCCGCCAGCATCCTCCCCATACAGCTCCACCCCTCCATAACCCCACCCCCATATGACCAAAGCCCCGCCCCCACCCCCACCGGGCCATGGAAAACTGGTCTTGCTTAAAGCCGGTCCCTGGTGCAAAAAAGGTTGGGGACCTCTGGTCTAGAATATATATGCTGGCCGCGACCAATCAGAGAAGCGGGTTTTAAATTTCGCACCAATATCGCTGATTGGTCGCGGCCGGGCGGGTGCGACCAATCAGCAAAGCGTGTTTTAAATCCGGCGCCAATTCGCGGCCGGACTGCGCTCGTTGCCGATTGGTGGCGGCCGCCGGCCGCGACCAATCAGGACAGCGGTGTTTTAAATTTCGCGCCAATATCGCTGATTGTTCGCGGCCGCGACCAATCAGCGAACCATGTTAGTGAGGACAGGGGAGCGACGCTGCCTGTGCGGGTACTTCCGCTGCGAGCAGCCAGGAGATGACCGGCTAGCGCCGGTCATCTACCGGCTGCATCGCCACTGACCTCCATGTGTGGCGCCCCTGAGGGTTCAGTCGCCACAGGGGTACTGCACCTCAGATAGAGGTGTGGTATCTCCTCTTCCAGGTAAGGATGGATCATCACCCAGGATCCCACTTCACACTCAACACTACACCACTCCTGTCCTGCAGGGGGCCTAAATGCACCAGGGTGCTGCCCCGTTTCGGGATAGAGGAGATGGGGGGGAACCAAAGATAGGGGGAACCTAGTAGTGGGTGAGGGTGGAGGAAACACTTACAAAAAGCACTTATAGCAACATATAAAACCAACGGCCATCTTAAGTTCAAGGTCTTTTGATTGTAGTCTTCTGTCAGGGTCCAGCAAGAGTCTGTAGCTGGCTGAGGATTCACGGTCCTTGTTCTCAGGCCTCAGGAGAGGAGAGGAGGGGAGAGGAGGGGAGGGGAGGGGAGAGGAGGGGAGGGGTAAGTATGACGCCGGGTGCCAGGGTCCTGATCGAGCGGAGGGAGGGACGGGAGGAGAGGGGAGGGGAGAGGAGAGGAGAGGAGGGGAGAGGGGAGGAGGGGAGAGGAGGGGAGAGGAGGGGAGGGGTAAGTATGACGCCGGGTGCCGGGGTCCTGATCGAGCGGGGGGAGGGACGGGAGGAGAGGGGAGGGGAGAGGAGAGGAGAGGAGGGCAGAGGAGAGGAGGGGCGTCACACTTGTCCTCGGGAGATAAGCGGCCATAGCCGCTGATCTCCCGACGATAGCCGCATGTAGGTCAGCGGCGCCTGCGGTCGGGGGACTTATGCTGCGAGTAGCCGGCTGCATCGCCGCTGACCCCCGTGCCGCACATGAGCCGCTAACGGCCGCCATGTTTTTCAGAAATGCCGCATCGTTGATTGGCCGCGGCCGGACCAATCAGCGACCCGGGATTTCCAGGACAGACAGACAGAAAGACAGACAGACAGACAGACGGGATAAGACAATTATATAGTAGATTGCTGTGCAAGGCACATAAGGGATGTTAGTTCTTTTCATTAATATATCACAATAATCTTTTTGTCATATGTCACTAATATAAAAGAACATAATTAGCTATCCACAACCGTGTGCTGCAATTAGCCGCTATCTTTTTCTTCCCAGGCCATAAGTTTCTCTTATGTGTCTGCGACAGTAGCTCCATAATATAAATAGTCCTCTATGAATTCCAACCTCTGATATAGATTGGCAGCTTAGACATTTTCTGTCCATTCTCTGAGTTTGCTATGTTAAGGGCTGGGCGCAATTGCATCGCAATGCTCGGACTGGCCGGCTGCTCTCCCAACCCAAGCTTGAGACCTGCATAGAAATATATGCTGTCACGCTACGGTCTGGAGAGTGGCCGGCCAGTCCAAGCATCAAGATTGGAAAGAATATGGTGAACATTATGCCCTACCTGTGATTTATCTCAGCCTTTATGGCTTTTCAGCAGCCTTATTTGAAAGAAGTAAATAAAAAAATTACATCAGGCGTCAATTTTTCAAAGAAACTCATGGATTTCTATTTGGGTATGAAGACCATCTCAACTTCCAAAATTACATTCGCACTCTAAATACCGATGCACAGACATCTATTTTGGCTTAATTAGCCCCTAATTGACAAATTTAATCTTAATGAGTTATTTGTCTCAGCTGTAGTGAGGGTTTTCCCAACGCAAACATTTTTGGCATATTCAGAGGATGGGCGTATATGTCTGATATACTGTATTTGGGTCCCTCGAATATAAGATGAGGAGAACAGGAATCAGATCATTGAATCCAGCGAGAGAATGAATTGAGAGGTCGCCACATGTGTGCAGCTTTCTAAATTCAGGTTTATGAGAGTTATTGAGTACTAGATGGTGGCCCGATTCTAATGCATCGGGTATTCTAGAATATGTATGCGGCTGACATTTGTGTTAAAAATCGCTGATTAGTCGCTGGCGCTACCCGCGACCAATCACCGATTTGGGCGCCAAATTTAAATATCGGCCGCGACCAATCACTGATCTTGGCTCCACATTTAAACACCGCTGTGCTGATTGGTCGATGATTGGTCCGAAGACTGCGACCAATCATCGAATCGTCTTGGTGAGCACCGGGGAGCGGCACTGCCTGTGCGGGTACTTCCGCTGCGAGAACCCGGGACATGAGCGGGTGCTCGCAGCAGAAGTATCCCGACCCGCAGCGCCGCTCCCCGGTCCTCTCTTCCGCATGGAGGTCAGCGACGCCGGCGGTCCTTCCGCTGCTACCGGCCGGGAGATGAGCGCCTCGCGCCACTCATCTCCCGGCTGCATCTCCTTCCCGCAGATGGGTCCGGCGGTCGAGGTCCTTCTGCTGGTACCGGCCGGGAGATGAGCGCCTCGCCGCTGAGCTCCGTCCCGCAGATGAGCCGCTAACGGCCGCCATCTTTTTTCAGAAATCCCGCGGCGCTGATTGGCCGCTGCCGGACCAATGAGTGACGCGGGATTTCCTGGACAGACAGACAGACAGACAGAAAGACAGACAGACAGACAGACGGGATAAGACGATTATATATATAGATGGATGAGGCTTCCAGAGCCCACATATATCAGACATTTATGGCATTTCCAGTTGCCATAAATGTCCCCTCCTTACGTTTCATCACCTTCTGTCACCTTTAACACCTTTTTCCTAGAAGCAATGATAGGTCAGTCTACACATTTCTGCCAGGTTATGTGTATAAAAAAAACTCTGCATGCTTTTGTGTTCATTTAAAGTTATTCTACATGAAAGCCCTATTACAGTTTTGTAATAGTGTCTGGAGGGAAATAGATACTTGCCTGTGCCGAGTGTGCCGAGTGAGTGGGAGAAATAGATTGCCACTAAATGAGCATTAGTTTGACACCTAAGGTGTACAGCCATCTAAATGTTTTTTTTTTTGCTTTATCTTTCCCCCTCTTATTTTTTTTAAAGGGCTCAAACCGCTTAAAAAATAATAAAAATTGTAATACCCTCACAAATCCCCTACAGCTCCCATTCCAACACCTATTTAATTCCTGTTGGTCTTTCCTTCTTACTCTTGGCTCATCACTTTGGAAATTATTATTATTATTTATTATTATAGCGCCATTTATTCCATGGTGCTTTAATAGCTGGAAATATCTCCTAGAAGCAACGTTAAGGCAGTCTACACATTTCTGCCAGATTATTTGCATGAAAAAACTGCATTCTTTTGTATAAAATGCCCCCAACATGAAAGCCCGGTACAGATCTGTGCAAAACATAACCCCATGAATATAAGATGTTCATGAAAGAGAACCTCCATTCTTCTTGTCCTCAACTAACACTGATATTATAGCAAGTGCAGTGTTCTCTTTATGATATAATGCATATGAAATCACTAGGTTAGTCCAAAAATGTTTGCAAGAAAGCTATGGCACCTATGTTTCTCAATCCTATGTGATTTAGAAAATGGGAAAAATAATGAAATTAGAGGTTGTAAACTGTTTTGGATCTATTGGGCCTGTATTGTGCTTACTTGTAATGGAACTATTTTTAATTACTTAACAGACACAAAGTGTTAATTTTATTTTTTTCCTGACAAATGGCAGAGGATTTTCAATCATGGCCAGATTCCTCAAGATGTTTTCATAAAACACCTTGAATTGTTACAAATTTTATACAAACCTAGTGTAAGGCTATGTGCCCACGATGCAGAAATGCTGCATATTTTTTATGCTTCTCCCTGGCAGGAAAAACGCATGCGGATTTTACATGCGTTTTTCCTGCCAGGTAGAAGCGTTTGTCAAGCGTTCTTCACATGCATTTCTGCATGCGGGTTATCAAGCGCTTTTCCAAGCGATTTTAGCATCACTTGGAAAAGTGCTTGACAACTTGGTCAAACTATATAAATCCATGTGACGCGCCCCCTGGGACATATTCCTTTTTGAGGGGAATACCCGGCACCGGATCAGATGGGGGGTTGTAGTCTCCGAGCGGCTGTGACCCGGCCCCGTGCCCAGGGCGTCAAGCTCAGTGTTATGTGGCAGTCCTACAGATGTTATTAAGAGTTCTTTTGTGTCGACTACGCCACCCGTTGTGATGCGGTCACTGTGGCCGCCGCTGCAGCAGGGTCCGCTGAGGCTGATGGTGGGTGCGCAGCTTGGTGGGATAACCCCCAACGGGAGGGGTATAGCCTCAGAGGGGACAGGCGCAGAGGATGGGGGTTGTGGTGGTGTAGTGCAGACGGCAGTGAAGACAGAGTCGGGTTGTGCAGTTAAGGGTGTTTACTTACTGCAGATGTTGTACTGGTCACTCCAGCTGCTAGTGACCACCCGAGCCGTGCTGCGTCCACCAGGTCCTGGATCCAGCCAACCCCCAAACAAGTCCGGAGCGTGGCCCTGAGCTCTCTTTCTGTCCCGTTCTCTGGCCGTCCCCACCAGTAATCCACCTAGGTCCAGCTCCCTCGGGCCTTCTGTTGGGACACCCTTGGCCCTGGGTTCCCTGACCCTTCATGTGGTGTGCCTTCGGGGTGGATGTGATGGGTGACCGTGGCAGACGCTGCCCACGGTCTCCGGTCTCTGGCTGGGGAATGTTTTTACCCCCACCAGCTTGGGTTCCGGTACCCTGATGCCGACTCTTCACCCGGTGCTTTTAGTTGGGATCTCAGAGTCCTTCTCTTCTGTGCTCTGGGTCTCTCTCTTTTCTCCTCTCTCACTCTGGGTCTTGATCTTTCTTCTCTCCTCTCCTGACTTGTTCTCTGCAGCTGATCCTCTCTGCATCTGATCCTCTGCATCTGACCCTGATCTTAGTTGGTGCCCACCTTATATACACCCTCTATGTGTGAGCTCAGGTGACCAGCACCCAATGAGCTCCTATCTTTACCCAGGCTGCTCCCCCTATCTGCCCCTACACTACATGGGATGTACCACCCCCCTCCCACTCCAGCCAGGAACAGACTCGGTCGTACCTGCACATTTCTAAGTGGGAGTACCGTCGGTCTGCTCCTCGGAAATGGGATGTGTGTAGTGCATGCAGCCTACCGAGCTCAGTTCCACACTCCTTCCTTACCCGGGAGTGGAATATCACACCTCTGGGTTGAGGTGCAATACCCCTGTAGCAGCCGAACCCTCAGGGTGCTACATTCCCCCCTGGTAAATCACAGCACGTCCTCGGGCTGTAAAGACAAAAACACCAAAACATACAAAAATTATTATTTTTTTTTTTTCATATAAACATATAAAACATATAAAACATTATATATATAAAACTTTTCATATAAACATTCTCGTCGTCTCTTGTTTCAGGTTCCTCCTCCGGACACTGTGCAACGTGTGTCCGGGAAAAGTGCGACAGTCTCTTAGAAAAACTGGTTTTCCTATAAAACCGGTAGGGGGCGCTTTAGGACGCGCAACTATATACAGGGGATATGGCCGCTCTCAGTCCTCGGCCAGGTAGAGGGAAGGGAATGGCTGCTCACAGTCCTCAGCCTGTGGGATTAAGGGGTTAACGGGTAAACAGTTCACTCAGTTGGTCCCAACGGGGACTATATATATGTAGCAACAGTTTCAGTTTCTTTATACCCCGATCGGGTAACTATTTACAGCACTTCTCTGCCGCACTCAACGGCGTCTTCCTCCTGCTCTTTGCTTACAGCTGGTTGTTACTTCAGACCCGTCCGGGTCCTCTTGCTCCTCCTCCTCGCACCGCAACTCCTCCTCCGTCAGGCGGTGTACGTGGAGGGCGTAAGGTCCTTTGGCACACTTGTGCCGGGTGAAGGTGACCTCGTCTCCGATGTAGAGGTCACGACCTCTGTGCCCCTCCGGCAGATGGGACTCCACGTCTCTGCGCGTGACAAAGACGTCGCCGGGGGTGTTGTTGTCTCGAATGAAGCCCCACCCGTGCTGCTGGTTGAACTTGATCACTGTCCCGATGGTGCGGGGACAATGCGCTGCACGGGGGTCCCTCCTGGTCCGGCTCTTCTGCTCCGCGCTCCTCACTTGAGCTTGCTGTTCCCGGACCCGCCTCTCTCTCCGCTCCCTCGCAAACTCCTCGAGCTGTTGGCGGCAGCACTCAGCACGCTCCGCTGCAGCCGCCCTGGTTTCCTGAGTGAACCCCATTAGATCTTCTCCGGTGGGGTCCCACTCAAACTGCGCTTCCGCTAGCGGGGGCGAGATCCTTATTACGGGCTTCGGAGCCGGAATCAGGGGTGCACACATGGCCCCAACCCTCCTCTGGTGCTCCAGTTCGTAATACTTCTGGGGCCAGATGAAAGGCTGCCCGTCCGGCCACGTGTGCTGGGCAAACAAGTCCTCTCCCAGACGCGGCACCCTTGGTTTCACGGGCGCGGGCGCGGTGGTGGTGGCGCCCGGGTTGCCCAGGCCTTGCGGCCAGGCCTGGGGCACCTGGAAGGTGAAGGGCACCGTTAATACGGCGGCGCCCTGGGCTACCTGGCCTTGCGGCCAGGCCGGAGGCTCCGCGGAGGTAGGGGGCGCTGTTGGTGTTACGGCGCCCGGGAATTCTAGGCCCTGCGACCAGGCTGGTGGTACTTCCTGCTTGGTCACGCTCGGGGTCGAGGCGTGTGACGTCACAGGGGTCGCGGCGGCGGCTTCCGGTTGGGGCCTAGTCTGCGTCGGTGACATGGCGTTTTCGGGCACAGCAGGGGGACTTTCGGGCTCTGCGACGGGGAGCTGGGGCAGGTAAGCGGTGTCACGGCTTGGGGTATAGGCGTCCCCTTTACCTGCCTCCATGCGTTCGGCTCCCTCCTCGGCGCCGTCTCCGGCCTTTGGTCCTCCCGCGCCATCCTCAGAGGCGGTCTGTCTCCTCATCTTGGCTGGCGTGCTCCGGGTCTTGGTTTCAGCTTGCGTCTTGGTTTCAGCTTGCTGGGCCATCTCCCGGCTCCATTCCGCCAATATCTCGCGCTGTACCCGGGCCATCCTCCGTGTGAGGCCCTCCAGGGCCGTCTGCGCACACTCCCGGTCTCGGGGAAGCTGTGCAAGGACCTCCACTAGGCCTAGTGGGGTCGTGGTGTCCAGCAGGCTCCTGACCAACGGGTCGGTGCTGCTCTGCTCTTCTTCCAGCAGGCTCCTGGCCAGCGGGCCGGTGCTGCTCTGCTCTCTGGACATCTCCGGGTGAGCTTTTCTGCTACTCCTCTCCAGGCTTCTTGCCTCCGGGTGCACTCGCTCCAGACTGCTCCAGGCGGCACCCATCTTCGTTCTTTTTTCTCGTCTCCTCCCACTTCGAGGGCGGTCCCGGGGCAACTCGGTGACTGTCAGCTCCAGGGGTAGTTCTTTCACGCTGACAGACACCTCCAACATCACAGTCTCTGTTGGTGGGGGCGGTTTCCACTTTTGGCGCCATTTTCTGTCCCGGCCCACGATGGGAGGTGGCCTCTTGCCCTCCTTTGGCACGCCCATAATGGCGTCCGCTGCTCTTCCAAGGCGGGAAATCTGCGGTTTTGGCGGGAAGCGTCGCCCAGTGGCGGGAAACTCTGCAGATGGCGGGAACAAGTTGGAAATGGCGGACAATCGGCGGGAAACGACTGGTGATGGAGTCCGATGGCGTGGACCCTCCGGAACCGGCGGGAGGCTTCTTTCTGAGGTAAACTTGCACTTTTCTTCAGGCACGCAGTACCCGGTTGTTGCGGGCACGTAATCCTGCCGACTACGCCAAAGTTGACGCGCCCCCTGGGACATATTCCTTTTTGAGGGGAATACCCGGCACCGGATCAGATGGGGGGTTGTAGTCTCCGAGCGGCTGTGACCCGGCCCCGTGCCCAGGGCGTCAAGCTCAGTGTTATGTGGCAGTCCTACAGATGTTATTAAGAGTTCTTTTGTGTCGACTACGCCACCCGTTGTGATGCGGTCACTGTGGCCGCCGCTGCAGCAGGGTCCGCTGAGGCTGATGGTGGGTGCGCAGCTTGGTGGGATAACCCCCAACGGGAGGGGTATAGCCTCAGAGGGGACAGGCGCAGAGGATGGGGGTTGTGGTGGTGTAGTGCAGACGGCAGTGAAGACAGAGTCGGGTTGTGCAGTTAAGGGTGTTTACTTACTGCAGATGTTGTACTGGTCACTCCAGCTGCTAGTGACCACCCGAGCCGTGCTGCGTCCACCAGGTCCTGGATCCAGCCAACCCCCAAACAAGTCCGGAGCGTGGCCCTGAGCTCTCTTTCTGTCCCGTTCTCTGGCCGTCCCCACCAGTAATCCACCTAGGTCCAGCTCCCTCGGGCCTTCTGTTGGGACACCCTTGGCCCTGGGTTCCCTGACCCTTCATGTGGTGTGCCTTCGGGGTGGATGTGATGGGTGACCGTGGCAGACGCTGCCCACGGTCTCCGGTCTCTGGCTGGGGAATGTTTTTACCCCCACCAGCTTGGGTTCCGGTACCCTGATGCCGACTCTTCACCCGGTGCTTTTAGTTGGGATCTCAGAGTCCTTCTCTTCTGTGCTCTGGGTCTCTCTCTTTTCTCCTCTCTCACTCTGGGTCTTGATCTTTCTTCTCTCCTCTCCTGACTTGTTCTCTGCAGCTGATCCTCTCTGCATCTGATCCTCTGCATCTGACCCTGATCTTAGTTGGTGCCCACCTTATATACACCCTCTATGTGTGAGCTCAGGTGACCAGCACCCAATGAGCTCCTATCTTTACCCAGGCTGCTCCCCCTATCTGCCCCTACACTACATGGGATGTACCACCCCCCTCCCACTCCAGCCAGGAACAGACTCGGTCGTACCTGCACATTTCTAAGTGGGAGTACCGTCGGTCTGCTCCTCGGAAATGGGATGTGTGTAGTGCATGCAGCCTACCGAGCTCAGTTCCACACTCCTTCCTTACCCGGGAGTGGAATATCACACCTCTGGGTTGAGGTGCAATACCCCTGTAGCAGCCGAACCCTCAGGGTGCTACACATGCAACCGGCATGGATTTTATATAGTGTGACCAAGTTAGTTAAAAAAAGAATAAAAACGTTAAAAAAAACCAAAAAACATTATACTTACCTTCTGATGGCCCCCGGTCTCCCCGGCTGCTCGCGATGGTCTAAAAGGACCTGCCATGACGTCATTTAGTCATGTGACAGGTCACGCGACCTCCGAAATCAGCGGTCGCGTGAGACGTCACATGACTAAATGACGTCATGGCAGGTCCTTTTAGACCATCGCGAGCTGCTGGGGAGCGAGGACCCATCGCTATGGAGACCGGGGGACATCGGAAGGTGAGTATAATGTTTTTTTTTTATTTTAAATTCTTTTTTTTACAGGTACTTATGGTACCCAGGTCTGGAGGAGAGTCTCCTCTTCTCCAGACCCGGGTACCATCCGCACATTGCATCGCTTAATATCCGCATGTGCACATGTAGTCATGCGGATATTAAGCGATTCAATGCAAGTCAATGGCGGCAATTACGCTGCGTGTCCGCAAAATTAATGGACATGCTGCTTATTTTTCTGCAATGATAATCCGCAGCGGAAATTTCCACAGCATGTGCACAGCACATGCGGATTATCATTGGGGACCATGGGGCACGTATTACCAAGCGGTTTTTAAGCGTTTTCGCTGTGGAAATTCCGCTGCAAAAACGCTTGAAAAATGAATAGTTGGCACGTAGCCTTATACTTCTACAACTTCTGGCGTTTTTACACTAGGCTCGCCCAGATCTGCCAAAGTGGGCAGACCTTGACCGGGACGGGTTGTTGTGAGGCCCTCCAAGCAAATTCATCACAATTTACTCCACTTAAGTGGTGTTAGTTACACCAAAATGTATTTCAGTCCCTGACTGGAATAACATTTTTGGCAGAAGTGCATGGTAGTTGTAAGATGTGCCTACTTCATTGCATTAGGTTCATCTTACTCCGGCTGTGCCTTCATTAACAATTAAAAAAAAAACAGATTCTCATTACATATAATATAGATACATTCAACCTTTATATATATTTTTTTAATTCACTAGAGTAGCATGTGCTGCTTCTCCTTGCTTAGTAATGGCAATTTATGAACCAGAACATTTGCTAATTACTATTGCTGCTAATAAACACAAGACGGTAGGGGACTGGGGACTGTTAGGGACGTCAGGGACGACATCGGGGAGATTGCACAATATCCCACCGCTGCTGTCACTTTGTCAAGAATTCAAAGGATTGAGCAGGGATTCGCGAGCACACGAACCCGATTGCTCACTACGTAGCTATCGGCAAGCGCCCAGTGAGCATATGGCGATCACTCCTCCGATTCCCAGCGCATGGAATATGTGTATACGCCCAGTATGGTCACTGCCAGATTCACGATAGCCCAATTATTATTATTCACTGCCACCACTGGCCAGTTTGATGCCTGCATTCTGGTAGCGTATATGGCTTCGGATGAGGGAATGATTACAGAGCAAAAGAAACAGGACTATTACATTTTATATTTAATCCAAAAGGGAGGCAGTGTTTAGGGAAAATATACAAGATTTTACAAATGGAGACAATACAATACATATGCAGTTAGACAAAATAATAAGGATTAAAGGAGAAACTTACTATACGATCGCAGAGACGATTCAATATAGGTGGAGGGGAGGCACTCCAGATTTGACCGTTACCGAACAGTATCCGTTGCTTATAAGTAATATATATACTCCCTGCAATGAATGCTACTCCCCCTTCGGCTGCGTCCTTTATGCCGAAGGGGAGATCTGCCCACACACCCCCTGGGATGACATCATATGGGCTGGCCTCCAGCCTTCATATTTTTACTAGAATATCTGGCTTTTGTGATAACTTATTGCCAGTTGGTTGCAGAAACTCGAAAACGGTACCATATTTTCTATTATGAATTTACCTTTTTCCAGAGACCACACATGACATAGTTGCGGTCTGTTATTTTGGTACTGATGCGCCACAGCTCCCCGGAGGGGCTTACAGCTATGGTAAAATAAGCATATTTTCCTTAGCTGACCCTGTCATTAAAAATATGGGCCCCATTATTATCGGACGTATGGAACTTCAGTTATTCCACATTTCAGTCTGCAGACCTCTGTTAAATTCCCTTTGACGTCCTTGGAATACAACCTTCTCAGCTAGATGTAAATTTATCACAAGCCTGTGTTAATTGGGTTTGGTAGCACTTTTTGTGCTAGCATTTGCTTACCAGGCATTTCTCATTTGTGTGTTAATTTGCATGTAGACAGATGGTAGATTGTCAGCTCTTCTCTTCTGATAAATATTATACTGGAGGGCGCAGAAGAAGATGGGTCTGGGAGTTAGAAATTCTTAATAATTTTCTGACAGGGACAATTTAATACAAACGTTCATGATGCATCCACATGTTATCATGACATTCCCTCCTCTTCCTATGATGAAAAATGCAGGGGTGGACATACTATTGGTGCAACTTGTGCAACTGCACAGGGGCCCGAGAGGTAAAGGGGTCCATTCCTACCTCCAAATTAGGTGGAATTGTGCATTATAATGAGCTACTGGACTGCAAAAGGCTCATATGTAGTGATGAGAGAGCATGCTCGCCACTATTCGTTACTCGCCCAAGCATCACAGTGCTCGAGATGCTCGTTACTCGTTGATTATTGAATGTTTGGGCGGGACCTCAAGTCCCCGTCCCGCATGTTGGGCTCATTTCAGGCAGCCAATTAACATGCAGGGATTGTCTAACAGTCACTGTAATGCCATAGCCATCTTGGTTGTGGCATTACAGTGATTGGCTGGCCATATAGCGTCATCGGGTCTATATAAGACCTGAGACCCTATGCTCATCACAGTCTACTGATCAAAGAGACAGAGTAGGGAGAGCTGCAACTGAGCGAGGGTGTGAATTGGCGGTTATTTTAAACAGAGGTTCCACACCACTATTATAAATTTACTCTAACAGTCATTGTAAGGGCTTATTCTGAAGAATATTAATCCTGCTGATAGCAGTAGTTAGGCAGAGTTTGAGGAAAGCTACTATAGTACAGAATAGGGTTCATTGCATGTTCTTTTTGCTGCTGGAACTCCAATCAATAGCCCTAGATATCAGGGCTGATAATATTATTTTTGCTCTTAATCCTGCTAATTTTGGTGAAAAGCAATATAATACACAATTTTTACTGCTCCATTTGCTTGTTAGCAGCATACTGCCAGATTTGGTTGATTTGACTAGCATTGCTGTTTTGTGGAGGCAGAGAAACTTATCCATCATCTCAGGTGGTCAAATATTACTGCTGTATTAATCCTGTTTTTTTCCAATCTGAAAAAGATTATAGTCCATCTAAAGTCTGCTACTTGTGTGTCCAAAATATATTCACACTTGTTCGTTGACCAATATCATCACTATACCCTCACTGGGTAGAAGAATTGGTCATCAGACGTGATCAAATACTGAGGTATGAATCCTGATTTTTTTGCAAGCTGCAAAAGATTATACTTGTTATGATCTGCAACAAGTACTAAGGAAAGAAAGGGGAAATCTATCCCTACAGTAAGACTAAGCTGAATCCCAACGATGTAGCGAGTTGCCTGTTGCTTGCGAACAGACTCGCCTTAGTCCTCGGCTAGTCTGAACGAAGACCTATAGCATAAGGGGAGGGGTGCCTAAAAGAACTAAGGACTGGAACAAAAATGGGACACCTCCTAAACTGAGAAGTTGTTGCAGAACACAAAAAGATAAACTGACAAAAGGTACTAGAGGTCCCAGAAGGACCAAGCAAACTGACAGAGAAAGGCACCGAAGCACCTGGCTAGCAAAACAGTCAAACAACACTGAAGTCCAGCACAGCCAAAAGGGTAGAGCTGGAATATAAAGGCAGATGGTCACGTGATCGCAAAACACAAGATGGAAAAAACAAAGAGGAGGGTTCTAACAGTACCCCCTCTTTTATGAGGATCCTCCGGATCCTCCAGACCCAGGCCTATCTGGAAACCTCCTGTGGAAAGCTCTAACAAGCCTAGGAGCAGAGACATCATCTGCCCTTACCCAGGAGTCATCTTCGGGACCGAAACCCTTCCAGGAGACGAGATACCGTAATCTCCCTCTATGCCATCTAGAATTCAAGATACGAGAAATTTCATATTCACCGTCTTCCACCACAGGAGGAACTGTGACAGTGGCATCCCTATCTGATACATCAGCTTTTTTCAACAAGGAAACATGAAACACAGGATTAATCTTCCAGGAAGTAGGGGCATCCAACCTAACCACAGACGGGTTAATAACCTGAAGCACTTTAAATGGACCCACAAACTTAGGACCCAGTTTTTTAGAGGGAATCCTCAACCGCAAGTTCCTTGAGGACAACCAAAACATGTCACCAACAGTAAACAAAACCTCCTTACATTTCCTGTCAAAATACTTCTTGGACTTCTTGTTAGCCTCTTGAAGGTTGCAACGTACATTAGTCCAAACTCTCTCCAAATCACCGGAAAAATTCTCCTCCTCCGACACCGCCGACCCCAATTTGGAGAACGAACCAAAAGAAGGATGTCTCCCAGTACAACAAAAAGAAGGAGAACACCCAGCTGAGGAGGATGTATGATTGTTAAGATAAAATTCTCCGAGAAGCAGAAACTCAGACCACACCTCTTGATTGTCTGCCACAAAACAACGCAAAAACTGTTCTACATCCTGGTTCTTTCTTTCAGTCTGTCCATTAGACTCAGGATGATACCTAGACGAAAATGACAAATGAACTCCCAACCTGTCACAAAAAGCACGCCAAAAGTGAGCCACAAACTGAGGTCCTCTATCAGAAACAATATCCGTGGGAACGCCATGAAGCTTGACAATCTCCTTAACAAACGCCTTAGCGAGAGTCTTGGCGCAGGGCAACTTAATGAATGGAACCAAATGACACATCTTACTAAAACGGTCCATGACCACCCAGATGACAGTAAAACCCTCGGACACAGGCAGATCAGTAATAAAATCCATTGTGAGATGCGTCCAAGGCGCACTAGGAACCTCCAGAGGACAATGCAACCCCGCAGCAGGAGTATGTGAAGCCTTTGACCTAGCACACACAGTACATTGACACACCCACTTGATGACTTCTTTCTGCCATCCAGGCCACCAAAAACTGCGACTGATAAGTCTCTTAGTCTCAGAAATTCCTGGATGACCTGCCAACCGAGACTCATGACACTCCACAAACAAATCTCTCCTAAAGGTTCTAGGCACGAACAACCTCCCATGGGGAGTGTTAGATGGAGCATCATCTTGAGCTTTCAGAATCCCATTCTCCAAAATGGAGTCCAATGCCGCCACCACAACTCCTTTCTGTGAAATGCTCTCCTCCTCCTCGGCACCGACTGTAGGAGAGAAGCTGCGAGATATAGCATCGGCTTTAACATTCTTAGTACCAGGGATCTAGGTAACAGAAAAATGAAACTGAGAAAAAAAAAGTGTCCACCTAGCTTGACAGGCATTAAAGCGCTTGGCAGCATCCAGATAGATCAAATTCTTATGATCTGTGAAAACCTGAATAGAAAATCTAGCGCCTTCCAAAAAATGACGCCAATGTTCAAATGCGAGTTTAATAGCCAGCAACTCCCGATTTCCAACATCATAATTCAGTTCGGTTTCCAAAAATTTTTTCGAAAAGAAGGCACAAGGATGTACTCCTTCCCTGTTCTCCTGAGACAAAACTGCTCCGACCCCCACCGATGAAGCATCCACCTCGACCAAAAAAGGCTTGGTCTCATCAGGCTGCATAAGGATAGGGGCAGAACTGAACCTCTCTTTGAGATACTTAAACGCTTCAATAGCCTCAGTAGTCCACTGGACCGTATTCACACCTTTCCTGGTGAGATCAGTTAGAGGCTTAACAATTACAGAAAAATTCTTAATGAATTTCCTGTAATAATTGGCAAAACCCAAAAATCTCTGTATAAATTTCAAACCAATAGGCCTAGGCCATTCCTGAACAGCCTGAATCTTCACCGGCTCCATCTCAAAGCCCTCGCTGGAGACAATGTAGCCCAAAAAACAAATTTTCTGCACAGCGAACTCACATTTCTCTAGCTTAGCAAAGAGTGAATTATCACTCAATAATTGCAAAACTTCATGTACACTCTGCCAATGGGACTCCAGATCTGGCGAATAAATCAAAATGTCATCTAAATACACAACCACATTGTTACCAATTAAAGGTCTCAGGATGTCATTAATAAGGTTCTGAAAAAATGCAGGTGCATTGGTAAGACCAAAAGGCATCACCAGATTCTCAAAATGACCTACCGGAGTGTTAAAAGCAGTTTTACATTCATCACCCTCCTTCACTCGTAACAAATTGTATGCCCCCCGGAGATCAATCTTAGAGAACCACTTGGCCCCCACTAACTGGTTAAACAAGTCAGGAATTAACGGCAATGGGTAGGAATTGCGTACGGTAATCTTATTAATTTCACGAAAATCCAGACATGGATGTAAACCCCCGTCCATTTTTTAACAAAGAAAAATCCAACTGTCACAGGCGACTAAGGTCTAATGTGACCAGCAGCCAGGCTAGTCTGTATGTACTCCTCCAAGGCCTTCTTTCTTTCAGGGATAGTCAGATTAAATAAGCGACTCTTGGGAAGATTAGCTCCCGGAACAAACTCAATGGCGCAATCATAATCCCTATGAGGAGGTAAAACTTGCGACTCCTCCTCCGAAAAAACCCTCCAAAAATCTTGAATAGGTACAGGTAATTCCCCTTTTTCCACAGCCACAATGCGACCATTACAACATTTATCATAGCACTTCGGACTCCAAGACTTTATCATATTAGTGGATCAGTCCAGCAAAGGATTGCGCAGTTTTACCCAAGGAAATCCTAGAACGACCGGAGAGGGTAAATTATTTAATACAACCAAGTCCAAAATTTCTTGGTGAAGTCCATTCACAGTGAGAGGAAATGCAGCAACCTTGTAAGCAATACATTTCAAGGGAGTGTTATCAATTGCAATCACAGAAATAGGTGATGACAAAGGTTTGGATTTCAATTTAAGTTTTTCCAAAAACCCTTTATCAATCACATTAAGTGTTGAACCACAATCCACAAATACCTAAAATTCAATCACATTTTCCTTCAAAGTAGTACTCCCTGAAAGAAATACTCCTGCAGAGCGTAAACAAGCTATTCTTTACTTAAACGACGCTCACAATACTTAATCAAATGGTCAGCTTTACCACAATAAAGACACAATCCCTCGGCGAACCTCCGGTCTCTTTCCTGAGAGGGGAGCGAATTCGCCCCAACCTCCATCGGTTCTCTGTCGTCTGAGCAGATTTTCTGGGGACTAGGACCTGGCATTACAGGAGTTTTTACTTCATTCTGCCTAAATCTCAGTGTCCTATCCATACGTACAGCTAATTGCATGGCATCCTGCAGAGTCTCAGGTGCGGGGAATGCAATTAGCAAAACCTTAACCCTTTCACTCAGATCAGCAAGAAATAGACATTTCAGAGCAGGATCATTCCATTTGACTTCTGAAGCCCATCTTCTAAAGTGTGTGCAATAATTTTCAACATCACCTGACCCCTGATTCAAACGCCTGAGTTCTGCCTCAGCAGATGAGATTCGATCAGGATCGTCATATAATAGACTCATAGCAGAAAAAAATTCCTCTACAGAACTAAAGCATGGATCATTAGGTTGGAGAGAAAAGGCCCACCCCTGTGGTTCATTGCGCAAAAGTGATATAATAAAACCAATGCGCTGTGATTCATTCCCAGAGGACCTTGGTCTCAAACGAAAATATAACAAACAAGCATTTTTAAAGGAAAAAAAATCTTGATGTTTACCATAAAAAACATCAGGCAGTCTTACCTTGGGTTCCACAAAATGTGCTCCAGAACAGCTACTCACGTGTTGCTGGAGCTTGGCCACCTCCAGAGACAATCCCTGCAAGCGTTGAGCCAAAACTTGGATGGAAGCCATACTGATCCCCAAATTTATTTCCTTTAGTTTTTTTGGGCTGGACTTAATGTTATGATCTGCAACAAGTACTAAGGAAAGAAAGGGGAAAGCTATCCCTACAGTAAGACTAAGCTGAATCTCTACGATGTAGCGGGCTGCCTTTTCCTTGCGAACAAACTCGTCTTAGTCCTCGGCTAGTCTGAACGAAGACCTATAGCATAAGGGGAGGGGTCCCTAAAAGAACTAAGGACTGGAACAAAAATGGGACACCTCCTAAACAGAGAAGTTGTTGCAGAACACAAAAAGATAAACTGACAAAAGGTACTAGAGGTCCCAGAAGGACCAAGCATACTGACAGAGAAAGGCACCGAAGCACCTGGCTAGCAAAACACTCAAACAACACTGAAGTCCAGCACAGCCAAAAGGGCAGAGCGGGAATATAAAGGCAGATGGTCATGTGACCGCAAAACACAAGATGGAAAAAACAAACAGGAGGGTTCTAACAATACTCCATTTAAAGTCTGCTACTTGTGTGTCCAAAATATAATCACACTTGTTCGCTGACCAATAGCATCGGTATATCGTGACTGGGCAAAATAATTGTTCAACAGACGTGATCAAGTACTGCGGTATTAATCCTGATTTTTTTTGCAAGCTGTAAAATATTATTCTCCATTTAAAGTCTACTTCTTGTGTGACCAAAATATATTCACACTTGTTCGCTGATCAATAGCATCAGTATACCCTCACTGGACAAAATAATTGGTCATCAGATGTGATCAAATACTGCGGTATGAATCCTGACATTTTTTTGCAAGCTGTAAACGATTACACTCCATTTAAAATGGGCAAGGTGAGTGGTAAGGGACAGCGAAGTGGACGTGATGCTGATGGCGCACGCAGAGGCCATGGCAATGGGCTAGATGAAACTGTGCCTGCTGAGGGAGCACAACAAACACCCACATCATGTCGACCTACCTTCCTGTCCCACTTTCTGGGGGGTCGCGGAACATTACTCTTGAAGCCAGAGCAGTGTGAAAAGGTTGTTGGTTGGATAGCAGATAATGCTTTCAGTCAGTTTGCCACCAACACCACCACCACCCTGTCTTCCACACGGTCCAGTCTCAGTAGCCGTGAGTCTGGACCACATATTCCTCACCCTGATCCTCCTTTCTCCCACCATGCCGAGCGCCCGGAGACAAGTGATCCCACACTTGGACACTCTGAAAAGCTGTCCTCATTTCCATTTATAGATTCTGGCCTCTCATTCAGTCTACTTCAAGCAGGGAAAGAGGAGATCACATGTAGCGATGCCCCAATATTTGAGCACCCACGGTCACACGAAGGCGATGGTGGGAAAGTGCAATTACTGTCGCAAGAGGTGGATGATGATGATGAGACACAATTGCCAGTAAGTCAGAAGGAGGCCCAGGGTGCGTACGTGGAAGATGAGGTGGTGGACGATGAAGTCACTGATGAAACCTGGCAAGGTGACATGCATAGCGAGGACAGCAGCACAGAGTGGGAGGGAGGCATAGCACCACAACCGGCAGGAACAGGCAGTGGGGTGGCCACCGACACAAGGCGAGCAACTGTTCCCCAAAACACCAATACGAGGGAAGTTGCCAGTCCAACTGCTAGGTCTTCCCGAGTCTGGCTGTTTTTTAAAGACTATCCAGTTAACCCAAAAAAGGCCATTTGCAACATCTGCCATGCCAGCATCAGCAGGGGCAGCAAAACTACCAGACTGACTACAACCAGCATGCTCAGGCACATCACAGCAAAGCACTCGACTAGTTGGGTGGAACGCCAGGGTCCAGAGACAGTGGCGGGTGACACCACTGCCTCTTCCACATTGTACATGCACGCCAAGCCTCTGTCCATGATGCAGGCGAAGATGCCTACCACCCTGCACCTGTCATTGCACACTTGCAACCATCACTGTCAGCAACCACGTCCACGTCCTTTTCCCAGTGCAGCGTTCAGTTGTCCCTACCCCAGTCCTTGGAACGCAAATGCAAATACGCAGCCAACTACCCACAGGCCATAATACTAAGCTGCCACATTTCTTAACTGCTTGCACTGGAAATGTTTCCTTTTAGGCTTGTGGAGATTCAAGCTGTCTGCAACCTCATGGCGGTGGCCATCCCTCGGTACTCAATCCCCAGCCTTCACTATTTCTCCTGGTGTGCCCTCCTTACACCAGCACGTGTCCCAAAACATTACCCGTGCCCTCAACAACGCACTTACTGGGAAGGTATACATAACCACTGACACGTGGACAAGTGCTTGTAGCCAGGGATGGTACATCTCACTGATGGCACACTGGGTTAATATTGTGGAAGCCGGGACCCAGTTTGACCCTGGACAGAACACGTCCTGAAGACGCCGAGGATTGTGGGCCCTGGGCCAATCAGGGTTGCCCCCACATTCTACAGCTCCTGCACCGCCTCCTCTTCAGCCTCCATCTCTGAAATGACCACTTCAGTCTGAAGCTCGAAGCACTGCAGCACTGGCTCGGCCAAGCGGCAACAGGTTGTGCTGAAGCTAATATGCTTAGATGACAAACCGCATACTGCTGCAGAGTTGTTGAAAGCTGTAACAGAGCAGGCAGATCTGTGGCTCTCACCGCTGAACCTAAAGCCAGGCATCGTCGTGTGTGACAATGGCTGGAACCTGGTGGCGGCTCTGAAGATTGGCAACTTTGCACACGTACCATGCCTGGGCCATGTGCTCAGCCTGGTGGGTCAGTGGTTTCTCAAAACCTACCCGGATCTTGTGAAAGTACGCCCATTTCAGAAAGTCAGAGTGTGTGCCCATTTCAGAAAGTCAACTACAGCTTCTGCCACCCTCGCCATGCTTCAGCAGCGTTTGCAGCTTCCAGCTCACTGACTGGTGTGCAATGTTACCACGCATTGGAATTCAACGTTGCATATGTTAGGAAGGATTTGTGAGCAGCAGAGGGCAGTTGTTGAGTACCAGCTTCAACACGCCCGTCGGTATTCAGGTCAGCCTCCGCACATAAGAGCTGATGAGTGGGCATTGATGTCTGACATCTGTCCCGTCTTCCAAAACTTTGAGGACTCCACCGAGATGGTGAGCTCCAATGACACCATAATTAGCGTCAGAATCCCGCTTCTCTGTCTACTGAAACTCTCGCTATTCGCATTTAAAGAGGAGGCATTGCAAGCAGAACACGATGAGATGGCGCAAGGAACTATACAGGGTGATGCTACACAGGCTAGCCTCATCTCATCTCAACTCGGATTGGGTGATAGACTAAGTGCCCACGAAGCAGAAATGCTCCGGATTTCTTCTGCATCTCCCTGGCAGGAAAAACGCATGCAGATTTTACATGCGTTTTTCCTGCCAGGTAGAAGCGTTTGTCAAGAGTTTTTGCATGCATTTTCGCATGCGGGTTATCAAGCGCTTTTCCAAGCGATTTTAGTATCACTTGGAAAAGTGCTTGACAACTTGGTCACACTATATAAATCCATGCAACCGGCATGGATTTATAAAGTGTGACCAAGTTAATAGTTAAAAAAAGAATAAAAATGGTAAAAAAAACAAAAAAAAACATTATACTTACCTTCTGATGGCCAGCGGTCTTCTCAACGATGCGTCCTGGCTCCCTGACGTCGGCGGTCGCGTGACCTGTCACATGACTAAATGACGTCATGGAAGGTCCTTTTACACCATCGCGAACCGCCGGGGAGCCAGGACGCATCGCTGAGGAGATCGGGGGCCATCGGAAGGTAAGTATAATTTTTTTTATTTTAATTCATTTTTAACTACAGGTACTATGGTACTATGGTACCCATGATAATGCCCCGTCTCATGCTGCACATAACACATCTGCATCTCTGGCTGCTCTGGGCATAAAAGGGGACAAACTTATGGTGTGGCACCCATGCTCCCCTGACCTCAACCCCATTGAGAACCTCTGGCGCATCATCAAAAGGAGTGTCTATGATGGCGGGAGGCAGTTCACATCTAAGCAACAGCTCTGGGAGGGTATTCGGTCCTCATGCAAAACAATTGAAGCAGAAACCATCCAAAACCTGACAAATTCAATGGACGAGAGAGTTCAGAAGCTCCTTTCGAACAAGGGGTCCTATGTGCAAATGTAACATCACCTAGAATAAAGTTTTGAGTTGAAAACTGTTTGATTTCAGTTTGTAATAACCTGCTAATGCTTATAATTTCAAAAATGACCATTTTTTTTTGTTCTTTATTAAAATGAAAAGGTTGAAAACTCTGCTGTGCATAATAATTTGGAACATGCATTTTGAGAGCAGTTTGAGTTTTTTATTTTTTTAAAAATATACTGTTATCATAGGCAGTTTGTACAAAAACCTTTCAATTGTACTCTAATAGTTATTTGACTGGAAAATTACAATGACTGCAATTCATATAGGTAATTTGGGAAAATCTGAGAAAATATTATTTGCATAATAATTTGGAACACAGTGTACACTATGTTCATGTATACCCCCCAGGAGTAAATGTTTTTAAGCCCATACATTTAGTGCATGGGCATTACCAGTATAGGAGGCCCACTACTTTATAATGGGAACATTTTTTTTAATGAGACCCTCCACTATGTGTCTTCAGAGGGGTATTGGAGCGCGTCCTAATTTCTGGCAGCCCTTGAACTTGCTGCATATGCAATAACAGTATAGGAGACCCACTCCTTAAGAAGGGAAAAAGTACTGAGGTCCTTCACTACGTCTATTCAAAGTGATATTGGAGTGCGTTCTAATTTTTAGCAGCCCTTGATCTTGCTGAATATGCAATAACTGTGTAGGAGACCCACTCTTATTTTGTATGTTGCAATACCAGATGGCCCTTGTTGAAGAATTATTTAAAAAATTCCCATCTGACAACGCTGGTATCAGAGGTCACAGTTTCTTGGACAACCAAGGAGTACAGGCGAGGAAGAAACAAAGCAGATACAGAAGAGGCAGGGGAACGCTGTCAAAAGTCTGGGACCATTTTCTCAGACCCTCCCAGCGCCCAGCGATGAGCGGGTTACTGTGACAAGAAGGGAAAAGTTTTTGAAGGGCTAACTTGGTGACTGTAACAGTATCCTCCATGATTACTCTTTGCCTTACAACTATTGGGTATCCAAGCTGAACACATGGCATGAACTGTCTCTCTAGGCCTTGGAGGTCCTGGCCGCTAGCGTTTTGAAAGAGATGGTTTTTAGTGCCACCGGGGGTATTATAACATATATGCAATACCAGTATAGGAGACCCACTCCTTAATAATGGGAAGGCCAATTCAATATTCTACAATATTACCTCTCTTATTTGAAATTAGTTTACCGGTGAGCTATCGCAATATGGATAGTGTATTACACCAATTCAGGCAGGTATTATTGCCTTATACTGCATACTGCTGCTGTGGAAAAAAAAATAAAAATCTATTCTATTCCTTATTGATACTGCTGTTACCTTGCACCTGTCCCTATTGTAAATGCAGCTATCATTAACTAGAGATGAGTGTTGTTTATTGTCGTCGAATACATCTCTTTCACAGTGCATTACTTGATATTTTCCATGCACTTATTGACCAATTCATAATTTTTAACGGTGATCTGTAATTAGAAATTGATGAAAGCAGACAGAGTTGCTTGCGTTCCTTCACAGTTTGGTGGTGCAACGTACCAAAGAAACCTCTTCGGAACTGGTTAAATTCTATTTTCTATTGTACTATATTACCTCTCTTATCTGAGATTCATGTACGGGTGACCTATAGCAGTTGGGATAGCATCTTACAGGCATCTAGTCAGGGATTATTGTATTATACTCCGTGCTGAAAAAAAAATCTATTCCCTATTGATAACGTTAGCTGCTTTTAAAATAGGGAAAGGTGCTAGATGGTATTATCAGCTGGAAATGAGCGTTCATTCTGGATGTGTCTGATCATGTTTCACACACCACATGGCCAGATAAGGTTGTAAAATGTTAAAATTACATTTACTGGTGAATGTATTTTTTACCGTTGAAAGAAATGCAAAAGTGAAAAAATGCATCAAAAACTCTATGTGTGAACATAGCCCAAGGTGTGGAGGAGCATTTTTGTTTTTGCTTATTTATTTTGCCTTATATAAGTCATTAACCTGGAAAAAATGTTTCTTAATATTTTTTCCAGGAAAATCCATTTTTGCTTCATTTTTGTATGTTTTATTGTCAGTCCGTAAAAGTGGTGTAATACTCTGACAACATTGTTCACTGCAGTGACCTGGGAGTCTGAGAAGCTTCCAGGGGTCTTCCCCATGCTGTTCCCATGTCATTTGAGTACTGTTCCCATTGATTAGACCAATTTTTAGGCCCTCTGCAGACCGCCGGGGGGAGCCGCCTGAAAAATGCTCAACTTTCCTATTGACTTACATTGGGCTCGTTACTCGGGTCGAGCACCCGAGCATTACGATTTGCTCGACCCGAGCATCGAGCACCCGAGCATTTTAGTGCTCGCTCATCACAACTCATATATCATTCTTGCACAGGGGGCCTCTTCTGACTGTGTCCAATCCTGCGAAAAAGGGAATAATTTCTACAAACAAACCCACAATAATTTACACACTAGTCTCCAGTTTTGCAAATCCAGTGGGGACGGTCTGAACTGAGTGTCCTCTAAGCCATGTCCAGGATTTGGGCACTCTGCTTTCTAACATCCCACTGGGTGCCTATAAAGTTGCATATATCAGTCATTGATACCTATTTACAAAAAACTTTATACTGTGTGGCATACTTATTTTGTAGTATTCCATGTATGCTTTAGCATACTAGTGCAAATGTTTGTCAGTGTTCATGACTTACAACCTGCACAAACTGCACTTCATCGACATGAATGTGTTTGATTTTAGAGAGAATCTTTCACCAGGATTTTGCCACCTAATCTGAAAGTAGCATAATATAGAGACAGAGAGCCTGATTCCAGCGATGTGTCACTGACTGGGCTACTTAGTGTTGTTTTGAATAAATCACTGTTTTATTAGCAGGGGATTATCATTAGAGGATGAGTAAACCTCCTGCCAGGTAGTCCTCCATATTCATGAGCGCTGTATAACCTCGCCCCCACCACTCTTTGACAGATGACTGTCTTCTGCTAACGGTGCTTTTAATACCTTTAACAGAATACAGGTTGCCATAACCTGGCAAATGGCATCTTTATCATGGTGATGCAGCTCCTTACTGTGATAGGAGATGTCATCAGTGATAGAAGTAAAGTAAGTGATACCAGCGCCACCCCACAGATTCTATCCCCGCCCTCAAACAAAAAATCATCAGGGGGCAGTGATAGAAGCAGGGTGAGTGACACCAGCACCACCACCCCACTGTTTCTATCCCTGCCCTCAAATAAAAATTCATCAGGTGGCGGTGATAGAAGCAGGGTGACTGACACCAGTGCTGCCCCCTGATGATGATTCATTTAAGAGTGGTGATAGGAGCTGTGGGGTGGCACTGGTGTCACTCACTCTGCTTTTGTCATCGCACCCTGATGACGTCTTGTTTCACAGTAAGAAGCCAAGGTGGCAGGGACAAAAGCAGAGTGTCAATGCTGCAAACACTTCTCCTACAGCTTCTATCTGCACGCTGGTTTCAGGACATCTCTCAGAGGGCCACGATGAAAGAAACTGTAGTAATTGACTGCAGCGCTGAACCCTCATGACGTCCTGTTCGAGGAGGGGTGATAAACGCTGCAGAAAAGTGACTGCAGCATCAGTTCCTGATGATGCCTCATTTGACACATGACAGAGAGTGGAGCAAAAAAACACATTCAGGGATTAGCTGGAAGGGAGGAGTGTAGGGTATTTTATAATAAAGCAAATTGCAAAAGTGCTTAAAATGTAAAAATAGATATTTATAAAGGACAATTTAGGTATCGGACCAACTTTTAGTCAGTCTCAGTCTGGTATGGCAGCTTAATTCCCTCCTAAAAAAAATTTTTGTAAACTTTTTGTTATTTTTGCTTGTGCACTTTTAACTTCACTGAAGAGACTTGAAAAAGAAATGAAATCAGAATGATTTAATGTTCTCCTCCCTGATCTATCAGCCAGGTAAGTAAACAGTGGTTTTCACACCATGTAATTATACCTCAGATGATGAGCATCCTTCATTAGTTATTTAATTATGACATAATTAAGGAAAAATTTATTGTATCCTCAGTGGAAAAACTTTACAGGTAGGCATTCAGGAAGTGATGAATGGGATAAAGGTGCAGTCATTAGCTGGTTAGAAATAATGTAGTCTGGCTGTCCTTGCATGGCTTTCAGCACCAGTGCATCATTGATCCTGGTTGTGAAGTTAATAAGGTTTAGGATAATTAATCCAATGGGTAGGGACTGGAACTGCACTGCATGGTTTAATCAAGTCATCAGAACACTTTGACCATGAAAAAGATAATTAAAGGCAGGGAGTGGAATACAGTAACAGGGTTAGGAGAATATTCTTACGTCTTAGAGAACTCCCATATGTTATATGCACTAAATGTCCAGGGTTGCTTGGGTGAAGCGACTTAGGTTAAGGAACTATATATGTTTTGTGCAGTCTGAAAGTGCAGACACAGCAGCCTATGACAATGATAATCTAGTTGGTCTATTGAGAGTTAAGACTACAGTTATTGAAGGTGTATGGAAAAGCTTAAAGGTAAACTGTCGACACAAAATGAAGCGCTTGGTGCACCCTTAGTGTGGCCAAGCAGTTGAGTGCACCTACCCATAAACTAGTTTTGTATTGTGGAGTTTTCAATCTATCTCCATCCTCCTCCTTGTTGGTTAACAGTTCTCGCATCACAAGAGAAAGGCAGAGATAGATGGAAAATAAGTAGTTGGGGAGCTGCACTGAACCACTTGGCCAAACCTGTGCTTGGATTGAACAGTCATTCATTTTGTCTTGAAAATGTCATTCATATCATTTTGTGCTGACAGATTTCCTTTAAGAGTGGAGTTAAAAGTAGCTAGACGAGGTGTCCACACACAATAGATAAACAATTGCACACTTGCCAATATCTGCAGAATCATATTTCCAAAAATAAGAACCTAGGCCATTGCCTAGGGCGTAGGAGTCAGTAGGGGCCTAAATACAGAAGAAATAACAGCTAAATATTTACAAATTTTTCAGTATTATTTTGAAAATGCTATACAAAATGCTGTTTTTTATATTTACATTCATATATATTAAATAAATTGAGCGATAATTTACGTAGCCCATCTCTACAGCCTGCACTGTCTTGTTCAATCACAGTTAAAAAGCATTTGTTATTTCTCTCACACATTCAGCGTAAACCTTGTGTTAAAGGAAAATTCCAGATTTGGCATTGCAATAGTAATTCCAAGTGATCCATTACACTAATACTGTATCACTTGACTTCTACATATCTACTGCCATCATATATGCTCTAAAATACCTTGAAAGTGACGAAACCCAAAAAGCAGGAACTCGAACAGAATCTAGAGGTATACTCATCAAGCTGCGAAGACGTGAATCAGTGTTCATGGCACAGTTTTGGGAAACAGTGCTGCTCAGATTACACCAAGTGAATAAATATGTGCAAAACGTGGAAAATGATGTTTTGGAAGTTGAAGAAGTTCTCCAATCACTAGTAAAGTTCTTGAAAGAACTGCGAGAACAGTTTGATTTATATGAGGAAAAACCTCTCAACATTTCTTGATACAAAGTATATGAGCGTGATGAAAAGCGTTTGACTCTCAGGAAACTTCAATCTGATGAGACACGTGATGATGAAAATCTTTTAAGTGTTTGTGACAACTTTTGAATCAATACATTTCTAATCAACTTTATGAGAAGGTGGATGTGGCACAGAACTATGTGCTTCGGCATAGGGTGTAGAAATATATAAGTCCGGCCTTGGATATCTGCAGAACCGGCCAACAATCTAATGTGGGGGTGTGTCGAACCTATCCAATAACAAATATTGGGGGAAAGAAGGATGAGGCATGTTGGCTTCAACATACTTTGATCTCATGGAATTTAAGCCACTACCAGAGGTCTATGCAGTGACTTTTTCCTCATTTCACTGAAAAAAAACATACTTGGCTGAGGCGAATGTACATTAGTATCATGGGTTGGGAGGCATAGCTAGCTGTCACACAAGATGTGGGAAAGACTAAGTGCAACACGAAGGGAAGAGGGGGAGAAAGCCCAAACACTAGGGAAAGGGAGAGTGGAGAACCCTAGGCAGATCTAATATCACCCTGCCTACCCTACCATCCCTATATAGGTTCCACAGCTATCGCCGAGCAGGACCCTAAGCCCTGGATGTCCCCAGAGCTTGGCCAGCGATAGGGAGGGGGAGGGTGAGCACTGGTCAGACCCCACTATAAACTAAAGACAGCAAGGTAGACAAACAAAGGGAATAAACTTAGCTTGAGCAGACACCAGAGGAGTAACGCCAACTGTCCTCCAAGGGCACCAGAGAAGAAGTTAGCCGACTGCTAATGCTCCATGCCTGCATAAAGGTACATAGAAGTATCACCAGCGATTCCCTGGAGCAAACTGAGTGTTTTTAACTCCCAGGCAAGGGTGTTTCAATCAGCAGCAGGAGGGAGGTCGCCGCTGGGTCCTAAAGGAAGAAGGATTAAGAAGGCATCTGTAATGCCAAGCTCAGTGACCTTCTACAGCCAGATCTAGAGCGACTGTCTATCACACCCGACACACCCGTGGCACTAGCAGTCAAATGAGCATTAGACTTACTGTAAAGGTGTATAGCCATCTGAATGGTTTTTGACTTTACCTTTCCCTCCTTATTTTTTAAAGGGCTCAAACCGACTAAAAAAATAAAAATAGTCATACTTACCCTCACAAATCCCACTCAGCTCCCATTCCAATATGCAACTGATTTCTGCTGATCTTTACTTCTTGCTTTCATCTCAACACAATAGAAATATTTGGAAATGCCTGCTTAGCTAATCACAAGCTGTAGAGATCACCCACCTCAGCCAAAAATGTTTTCATGTCTATAACCAGATTTATGATCTAAACTTAAGACTTCCATAGACTTTAATTGGCCACAATTTTGCCAAATATGTTCCTCTTTGCCAAACACATGGTGGGGTTTAATTCCGAATAAATTGCTTTCACAATATATAAATGTATGGACTGCTATACTTTTCAAAACATTAAATAAATACATGGATAAAATAAATATAAATGTATTCATCTTTTATTATTTAATAAACATAACAATACATATTTTGAGCTTTTTGAAAAAAAAATTAATCCAAAAGCGTTCTTCACTTTCCCTTAAAAAGAGTATTTATCAAGCTGATGGCAATAGTAAGGAATCAGCAATACATTTGGCAAACAAACAAAAAAACATCACACATGAAATCCATTCTTTCATCTCTATTAAACTCTATCTGAAGTAAATACATCATGCACTCTTTTTTAGCAGCATCTTCAGAAATCCAGTAAAAAGCATCAATGCAGCTAATGATTTCCTCCATTTACAACCCATTTTTAAAAGCACATTTGCTATTAATTTTTGAAACATAAAAATGTTAAAGTGATGAAAGCAAAGATTCCATTAAAAGACGAAAAGCTGATTTTTAACTATTGAGAACGGTCTGTGGAGTCTCATATTGTAACCAGCCTCAATTAACTATTCGTAACAATTACCAGAAGAAAGAAAAAATGGACAGTAGCCAGTAATATCGACATCGAAACAGCATAGATTAGACTCACGAGAAATTACATTTCCTCAATAAGGCTGTAAAATACAGTATATATAAAGATATTAGGAAGGAGATGAATGAAATACCCCTTCATTAATTTAAGGGTACATTTACACTGGTCGCACATCCAGAATTAGTGTCTTCTTAGGTGTGCTCCTTTCCCTATAATCAGCCAAGTTCGAATGCAGGTACCATTCAGCATGATAAGAGTGCAGATGGGTGCAAGGGAGCTCCTCTTGTCTCACAATTTATCACATCTGTGTGATGTAAGGGGAGTAATCACATCACAGGCCCAATCTGATTACTGAGGCTGAGGAGTATAACTAAGGCCACGGCTCCACTATCAGTATTTGGTCTGTATTCGGTCAGCATTTTTTCTCAGAAGTGGGAGCCAAAACCAGGTGAGGAACAATCAGAGAAAAGGTATAATAGAAACAAGTCACCAATCCTGCATTTATCACCCACTGCTGGGTTTGGCTCCCACTCCTGAGAAAAAATACTGACCGAATACTGACAAAATACTGATAGTGGGGCCGTGGCCTTACTGTGAGGGGTGGTGACAGGCTGGTAGGGGTATAAAGTTTTTTTTAGTTGATAGAGTTGTATTAGGGTTTTTTTGGCAGTATGAAGTGTATTTTTTACTGGTACCATTTTGGGGTCCATAAAACTTTTTACAGTAATGTCTTCTGAAACCTCAAATTCTCAGTGACGTCTGGATCCAGCATTCAGACACTACTACAGTTGCTGCTCTAAAGAGCAGACAAGGTGGGGATGTTGGAATGCTCCTTTTATCACAATGTGCTTTCCAGATCATTTCCCCTTTCCTCCCATCCATCCCTCCCTTATATTGCCTTCCTTTGAAGTCCATACCGTTAGACTCTTCAAACTCTTCTCCCTGCTAGTGGTGCTTGCGTATGGCCCCCTTTCCCAGGCAAAACCAACCAGTTCTTGGATCACTTTGCCACCTGGCTTCCACACTATCTATCCTGTGATATTTTCACCCTCATGATGGGGGCTTTTAGCATCCCCATTGATAATCCGCTCTCCCCATCTGCTACTCATCTTCTTTCTCTAACCTCCTCCTTCGGCCTTTCACAGCTTACTAATTATCCTACACATGAGGACAGGAGTATGCTGGATCTGGTCTGCTCCTGACTCTGCTCAGTGCATGACTGTATTAACTCCCCTCTTTGCTCTATGACCACAACTTTCTTTCTTTGTCAAGAACTGTCTCCCCACTTACCACACATACAGAATTGTACTTGCCATCAATACGCAGCCGCTTATGAACAATCTAGTCATCTTTAGCTCCGATCTTCTCCCTCTCTTGACCAGACTCATAATTGTTGCATTATAATAATACATTGCAGAGTACCCTGGATGAAGCAGCACCTTCTCCCCCCATAATACCTGGCCCAGTTGACATCAATCCCTAGCACACGCTGCAAATACGTTTTCTCCAGCGTTGTTCAAGGTGTGGTGAACATCAGCTTACTTTCAGCAGAAGACTTCCTCCACTATAAGTTCATGCTCAAAACTTATAGCTTTGCTCTCCATCTGGCCAAACAAGTTTACTTCACCACCCTCATCACATCACTAGCTGACAATCCAAAATGACTCTTTGAAACGTTCCACTCCTTTATGAGCCCTAAAGTACAAGCACCCGTCACCCACCTCAGTGCTGAAGATCTGGCCACTTATTTAATGGAAAAAATCAAATAGATCCATCAGGACATTTTCACCCAATGCCCTTAAAATTTGGATCCCCTTCCCTTGCACACCTTAACCTTACTTTCCACCTTTGAATCTGGTACGGAAGAAGATAGAAGGCTCCTTGCTTGCTCTCGCCCTACAATCATCACCAATGACCCTGTTCCCTCACATCTCTTTTAGTCCCTCTCTTCAGCTGTCACTGCCCACCTCCCTAAAATATTTAACCTCTCTGTTCCGGTATCTTTCCCTCTTCATTCAAACATGCCATCATAACCCCTCTACTTAAAAAAAACATCCCTTAACCAGAACTGCACTGCTAACTACAGACCTGTCTTAAATCTTCCCGCTATCTCTAATCTCCTGGAACGCTTAGTCCACTCTCGTTTAATCCACTAGCTCTCAGATAATGCTCGTCTTCACCCTTCAAAATTCAGTTTCCACTCTTTAAACTCTACTGAAACTTCCCTCAATAAAGTCCCTAACGATCTATTAAAAGAAAAATCTAATGGCCACTACTCCTTGCTGATTCTCATGTATTTCTTTGCTGCATTTGACACTGTGGATCACCAGCTACTCCTCACTATGCTCTGCTCTATCGGCCTTAAATATTCTGCTCTCTTTTGGTTCTCCTCCTACCTCTCTGATTGCTCCTTCACTGTATCATATGCCAGCTCGTCTTCCTCTCCTCTTCACCTTACTGACAGGGTTTCTCAAGGCAAGGCCCCCTTCTCTCTATACACTGCCCCTATTGGACAAACCATCAGCAGATTTGGTTTCATCTCTATGCTGATGACACCCAATTATACACTTCTTCTCCTGACATCACCCTCACCTTAATACAAAATACCAAGAATTGTCTGTCCGCTGTCTCTAACATCATGTTCTCTCTATATCATAAACTGAATCTCTCCAAAACTGAACTTCTCCTGTTTCCTCCCTCTACTAACTTACCTGTACCCAATATTGCAATTTCCTTGGGTGGTTCAACCATAACTCCCAAGTAGCATGACCGCTGTCTTGAGGTTATATTTGACACAGAACTTTCCTTTATTCCCTGTTTCCTATAGTTTACTCATTCATGTTACCTATATCTAAAAAACATCTCCAGAATCCGACCTTTTCTCACCTTTGAATCTGCAAAAACTCTTACTCTTATTCATTCCCGTCTGGACTACTGCACCTCTCTACTGATCGGTCTATCTCTAACCAAACTTTCTCCTCTCTAATTCATCCTGAGTACGGCAGCCAGGGTCGTGCAACTGACCTAAGACTAACATCCTCCATTATCCAAACCTCTCACTTCCGACTCCAAGACTTCTCTTGTGCTGCACCAGTTTTCTGGAATGCTCTACCCCAGACGATCCAACTAATACCTAGACCCCACATTTTTGTCTCTTTAGACAAGCCTATCACCTCAAGTCAATAATCTAACATTTGATTGTTCCCACTTTCTAAATTTTCCTCAGAATCTGGTCCCTCCTATTTATATGTTTCCACATCCTCCATGCACCTAACAGCATTTGGTAACTGCACTTAGACAGATCCTGGCTGATGACCGGATCATGCAGCTTATATGAACTGCCGTATTTATTATAATGATGGTTGGACCATACATGACAAAAACATTCTACCTATTGTGTCCCCCTTTTTTCCTTATAGATTGTAAGCTTGGGAGCAGGGCCATCACTGCTCCTGTGACTGTTAACTATGTGTTACTTTGTATTGTATTTATTGTCTGTACATATCCCCACTTACTTGTAAAGTGCTGCGGAATATGTTGATGCTATATAAATAAAATTATTATTAATCTCTTTATTACATGTTTTGGGAGATAAAGTGATAAAAAAGCAATCCTTCCACTTTGGCTTTCTTTCCTCTCATTTTGGCATTCTCCGTGTGAATTAAACATAATTTTTTATTAGCTTGGACAGCTGAACATGTGTTGATACCAAATATGTTAATGTTTTAATATTTAGATGTAATGTTTTGGAAAAAGTATGGTGATTTGAACTTATATATATTTTTTTACAATAACAATTTCCTCTGGTATACCATAACTGACAAAAATATTTTCAGTGGGCACTATTTTCAGGAAGCACTACATGTGGTTGTAATATTTTCAGGGGTTACTATATGTACCATTGAGATTTTCAGTAGGCAATGAGTGCTGCACAGCACAGAGTTGGCGCTATGGGAGACATTTGTATTTTCAAGTAACTCAGTCTTTGTCAGTATATTATTAACATGGTACAATGTGGGGTGTTATTTATTCAAGGAGCACAGCATGTGGTGTCATAATATTCATAGGGAAAAAGGTGGTATAATATATTTGGAGGTAGAGTGGGTTGTACATTTAAATTTAGGAGTCTTTATGTTGTTTATTATGTGATATAATTACGTATATTAAGGGGGCACAGCATTATGTAATTATATTTGTGGGCAGAGTTTTGTGGTGCAATTATATTTAGGGTGCATGTGAGAGCAAAGTTAGGAGTCAAGGGGCTTCCAAACACAAAGCGCTGTAAAGACAACTGATGATCATAATGGTCTGGGCCAGATGGAGAAGAGAAGAAATGAGAACAACCACAATCAATGTACATGTCACTTGTGAGTCATAACTGAATTTCCTAGTGTTTCTAAGGCACATAAATGCAATACACACTAAGGGCTTATATGTATATGGCCGTATAATGACAATCTAGATGCTATGGTCCCTTTTTACCCCATGTTTGTCTCTGTTTTTATATGGAAGTAAACAAAGGTGGTTTTTACAAAGATCTGGCAAAAAAAGTGGTATGTTTTATTGGATATCATATGTATAGAGCTGTTTTCCTTAGGATGCAATGATCTTCTTTACATATGACACTTGACGGATTGCGATACAGCAGCATATGTGTAAGGGTCTGTCTGATCTGGCCTTACAACAGGGCCCTCAGGGTTGTGTCCACGGATTAACTTCTGGCTGAATGATTGAGCTTTAGGAAGAATGGTCAAACTAGCAGGGTCAACAACTGAAGTGACAATAATAGCGACAAAATCAGTAGAAATATTGAAGTCAACAAAATAGCTGGGGTTAGGTACCCAGAGGTCTGACAAAGTGGTGTCAAGCAAGTCAAGGTCAAGGCTAATCGCAGAGTCAGATGAAGTCAGGGTCAAAAGCTGGGTTAGGAACAGAAACGATAGCATAATAGAAATGTAGAGATAAACCAAAGTACAATAAGTGGCAACTTCCAGTCAGAGTACTGGGAGTTTAAATAGGGTGTGGTATTTCCCTATTGGTCACAGAATGAAATACTACTCACACCTCCTAACTAGCCCAAAACTAGATTGGTCAGAAGAAACACATTAATTGGCGATGCGGCAACACAACGTACCGTGCTTAACTGGATGTTACTGCAACTTGTTGGCAATGCTAGCACTGTGCACACAGTAAGGTGGTGAGAGGTACATAGACACTGATGCAGTAAGCCGAAGTAATTATGTTACAATGTGGAACGTTTTCCATCCTCCGTATGCTGCTTTAAATGCTCGATTCCAAAAGATCAGATTAGTGTATGTAGTCTACGAATAATTTATTACAAAATGTTTTGAAATGTGGGTGGTTTTCAATGAGCACATTGGGAGAACAGACAAATACCACTGAGATGTTATCTGGTCCAGACCCCATTACATAGAGACGACTGTTCTAACCTCCATGCCAAATAATGAAATTATTATTAAAATTTGGTTATTTCAAATACATTTCTTTGAAACTGGACAAATAAAAAACTGCACCCAATATCCAAAACAAGGAGAAAGAAAAAGCAATGAGTACTATGTGTCCTCTAGGGAGATGAAGTAGAAAAAAATGACTTAATTGCCTCAGAAAGAGTGTTGGTTTTCACGGCTTGCAAATACCGGTAATGGCCTTTTTTTAAGCTTTATAACTATTGTTATTACTGTGCTGTTATCCCCATTAATTTAAGTATGTTTATAATGGAAAAAGGAGAGCAACTCACACTGGCCTGGTTCTAAGTGTTGGACGTGGCTTGAGGGAATTATAGCAATATAGGTTTTAGAAAGCTGCATTTTTTACTCTACTCATGGGTGGAATATTCAAGTCCAAAGCACTTTCTTGTGAACTGTTAGGGCATAGGGAAAGGATGTGAGGTTTAAGGAGAAATGTAAAGAGGAGAAGTAGAGAAGATAATACTCAGGTCATGATAAAGACATGTTAAAGAAGCAGAAAAGCACATTATCATTTTATGGAACAGAAAAAAAGGTATAAAGTACAAGAAGATGAGTAAATAATTAGAAGGTTACAATGACCATTGCAAATGGCCAATACATGGAAAAGGATTAAATATATACTAATAAGTACTGTCATATGAAGTGAAAGTGGAGTTTTAGTTTTAGGGTATATTTTTTCAATCATGAACAATATAGACTTCCATATACTGTCCCAAGTAAAACTTTAATTAGATTTCCAGTTCTAATAGTAGTAGTTATGGACTGACTACTGAGGCCATTGATTGAATGCAGGTGCAGGCGCCTATATGCATAGGACGTCATCACTTCCAATTCCGGGGACAAGAACCATTTTAGCGGTGCTCATTGACAGGCAAAACCATGTCTGATCCCTTTAAAAAGTGATTGGGGAATCCCTTAAAATAATTATTGTTTTAGTATGAAAAGTTTTGGAGTTCATTAATGAAATCAGCAGTTTACGTCTTCTGGCACATTTCCTATTTATGAATAACTAATTTCAGCTCTTATACAGCAATTATTCAGCTGCGCGGAAAATCGAGAGAATCAATTAGTTTATCATTTGTCACTGGTCTACAACAGTTTATATTCTGCTTGTTCTGAGATGTGCTACTATAGTGATTTACTATGAGATTGATTATCTATGTGTTTATTTCATTTACTGTGTTTTCTGCTAGACTGAGCATTGGGAAATTTTGTAACGGCTAGCTAATTTTCTGTGACACCATATTTGTTCTAATCTTGTTTCTTTTACATCTAATCCCATTTTCACCTAAATTATAATTATTATTATTGCGCCATTTATTCCATGGAGCTTTACATGTGAAAGAGGTATACATAATAAAAAACAAACAGGGGTATGGCCATAGACCAAAATAGACGACAAAGTTGGTATATCACCCTCACATCAAACATATGGGATTAATTGCTAACACTTCAACCTCCATTGAAGTAGGACTCAACATTGAACATTGAAGTTATAGCTGAGGAAAAAAGAAACTAATTATAACTAGGGAAGTGAGAAAGAGAGCTAACACTTCAACCTCTGTTGAATTAGGGACCTGCTGCAGTGTCCAGGCAGTTACAGCAGAGAAATGTTTTGAGAAAAGGACAGCAAGACTAGGATTTATTTAATCAGAGGTGGGAAAGTACGCTTTTGAGGCATAAGCTTCTTCTGATCAAAGCCAGGATTGCAGACCTTTTGGAGCCAGTAGTCAGTGATGAATATTGGGGTTTTTCATCAATCTGATATTGATGGGAGATATATTTTAGGCGTCATAGCGAAGGGACCGACATAATGCATTAACTCACATCACCGTAAGGCTGGCAGAATCCTTCCAACTTAATATCGGTCCAATGGATGGTGCTATCCATGTCATCTTTAATTTCTATAGACAGGAAAAATCACGATAAGAAACATGGCAATATCTACCGTCTGGGACCTCCAGGGCGAAGATATCCTGTAAGTTGGGGATCTCATAAAATTCTGACAGACCTAGCTCATCCCACAACCAGTCCCCACATGAGCTCATCAAGGGGAGATATGTGGGTGTAACCTTGATCTAATAAAGAGCAGAATTTGGGTGCATATCTTTGTCATTCTGGAAACCGTAGTTCGCTGTGAGAGTGGTCCATTTTCCTAATCGGAGTGCTTCCCTCCATAAAGATAAGAGCTATTCCTGCAACATCAGGTTTAGTAATTCTCTTTTGTTATTCTTTTTTATTTTAGGGCAGCACGGTGGCTCAGAGGTTAGCACTGAAGCCTCGCATCACTGGGGTCCTGGGTTTAAATTTCACTAAGGACAACATCTGCAAGGAGTTTGTATGTTCTCCCCGTGTTTGTGCTGTTTTCCTCCGGGTTCTCCAGTTTCCTCCCACACTCCAAAAACATACTGATAGGAAATGTAGATTGTGAGCCCCAATGGGGACAGTGCTGATAATGTCTGTAAAACGCTGTGGAATTAATGGCGCTCTATTAGAGGGTAAAATAAATAAATACATTTTATGTAATTGTATATATTGTACTGTTTTGATCCCATTTTGTATCATCTTTGTATATTTTTATAAACACTGCCTACCTTAAGATTAACCCTTGTGATCTCTCTGGGATTTCTATAAGGCTAGGTGCGGACGACCGTGTATTCTCTCATTCGAGGGAATCAGGTCAATTAAGCTAATCACATTCTGATCAGACTCTGATCAGCATTTGTGATCCGATTCTCTCAGATGAGGAGAAGATGGAGAAAAAAAGTTCTCCATCTTCTGCATTCTGTCAGTTCAAGGAAATCAGACTACACTTAAATGTCATCCGAGTGCAGTCCGATTGTTTCCACGGACTCATTGACTTGAGTGGCTGAGTGCGGTCCGAATATCGAATCAATCTCAACCATGCATCAATTTTTTTCCTCACACTGGCTCAGCCTGGGGAAAAAATCTGACATGTGCATGGCTCCATAAAGTAATATGGGAAAAACTTTTCCTTTAGAAAAATAGTTTTTTTCCTCCTGGAGGATGGTTTGTCTTTCTCATCCTTGTAGGAGAATATGATAAACTGCAGTGTATGTCGGCATATATTAAAAAAAAGGCAAAACACTTTTATAAAAAAAAACAAATAATGCAATTTTTTTACAGTCCTCTCTGAGTGAATTGTTCAGTTACTTGTACCACTGAATTTATACTGGATGTCAGGATCCACCATGCACAGTATGTGTGAATTGGACGTGCTGTGAATTCTTTGTTTCTTGTATATAAAGTTACAAAAATATTACAGGGAAAATTGGAATTTGGAAAAATGAAAACATCAGGAGAATATTAAGAGATCCACAAAAATGTAATTATTTTATCAGATGACCACTGCTATGAATATATAACATGTTCAAGAGCCGGCTTACATTAACAAAGACATAATGTGACATTCAGTGAGAGATGGGGGCTCAGGGGTCACGGAAATGATGTGATGTAACTAATATATAATTCAACATAGTGGTTTAAGAAAAAGGCAAGAAATGATATAATAGCTACATTTGCTATACATGAAAGACTTAAAAGTAAAGGAATTTAACTATAATATGCAGAAAAAAAAGGACTGAGGTTTAACTTAAATGTACAAATATGTTTTACAACAATAAGTAGGGGATGTGGTCAGATTCAATAACTGTCATTATGGTCCTTGGGAGACATCCAGGGTGCTATTTTTCTGCTAAAATGTGTAGTAATTAGGCAGCAGTCGTGTGATAATGGTCATTGTTTTACATACATTTTAGCTTTGCCACGTAACAGCCCAGATAATAGATAGGTCAGATATTGTATGCATTGTAATACAAGGATAATGCATTCATGTGCCTTATGTGCTACTTTACAGTTTGTTCCACTTTCTGCAGGAATTATAATCCGCAAATTCTTGCGCAGAATCCATCAAAGATTCAGCATACAATTCTTTGGATAACAGTTCACATGTCTTCCCTGCTCACCCACTCAAAATAATAATGAACAGATCAAATAGACATTTAATTATGCTGTATACTGAATATTATTTCTTCTTTGATTGAGGATGGATTTCTGACATTTATCACTGTATACAGTTGATGCAAATTGATTTGCAGGACCCGGTCCAGTGGCCAGGTCAGTATTCTGTGGCTGTCAGATCTAAGCCGTGAGAACAGACTCCTACCTCCCACAATCCGCGGCTTGAATTGTCAGCTTGGCGCAACGCCACATGTGCGTCATACCACAACAATAACGTTACACCAGTCTGACTAATCAAAAGAGGATGTTATCAGGTACAGGGATGGACAGGACAGGGATGTCATCAGGTAAGAGGCAGTTCGCAGGTCTCCTGTCCGACGGGCACAGATTACTTACCTGGTCGCTGGACTGGGTCCCACAAATTGATTCCCTCCATCTATACTACTGTATATTCTCTTTTCTTTCAGAACATTGTGCACTTTGTTATCACAGCATGGAGGAATAGAAGGAAATGGTAAGCATTTTATCGGCTGTATCCTGCACACATCTCCATTCACTTTTCTAGAACTCCTTATTTAAAGGGAATGTTGGGACTCTGTAAAAAAAAAAAATTATGTACCTAAGCACGAACAAGCAGGTAATTGCTATCTACCTGCCTCTTTTGCCTGGCGCCATTCTTCACTGGCATATAATGGTCACAGTCCTCTTCTGCCGGCAATTCAGCTGCCTTTGCTGATTTCACATCTACAGAGTGACGGCTTATTTTCTGTTCTGGTCTGTTGACAGGACTGAACTGCCGATGTCATTCTGATTGACAGCCGGATACCCGCTGCCTAACTGGAAACGATAATGGGTTTCCTAAAGGAGAAAAACTGTGGCGCTATCTAAGCGTAGTAAGATTTGATCAATTAAAAGGGTGAGTATCTATAGGAAACTGCTCACCTGATGCGGTTGTTCAAACAGAGGCACAACTCCCGCTTGTAGTATGGATGAATTTGCAAAAGACTGCAGCCGACCTGGTGAGGTAGGATTGAATCCTGAGATAGGAGTATCCCACAATGAGGATGCCAAAAAGGAAGAACCAGGTGATGGCGCTGTCTTTGCCACCAAGTGAGATCAAGGTCCTTGATCTCACTTGGTGGCAAAGACAGCGCCATCACCAGGTTCTTCCTTTTTCACTGCCTAACTGGGGGAGCCGGCTGTCAATCAGCATGACGTCGTCAGTCGTGGCCCCTCGATAGAGCAGGGCAGAAAAGAAGCTGCTGCTCTGTCGATGTGACATCAGCAGAGGCATCTGAATCACCGGCAGGAGTGGTCCATGACCGCTCTTTGCCAGTGAAGAACAGCGCCTGCACCTACCTGCCTGTTAGTGCTTAGGTACAATTTTTTTTACAAAATCCCTTTTAATTTAAATGACCTTCCAAGTTAAGCAAATAAAACGTGTTTTTGCTGGGCGCTTTTGGTTCATAAACCCACCAGCTACATTACATTTGATAAGTGGTCTAGCAACTTTTTATTTATCCCTTTTTCTTGAAGAACAAGAGAGCTTTACAAAATTATGTCCTTGTTATGCGCTAACGCAGTGAGACTCAGCAACACTGGCATCAAACCAGCAAAGACGCAGAAGCCCTTGGCGCAAGCTGCCCCAGCTAGGCGAGCCTTAAAGGGCCGGGATACTCTTCACCGAGCTCCCAGGAAATGGGAGGGGGACTTTGACAGAGCCTTTCCCAGGCCCGCTGTCGCTGGGCAGCTGGCGTCTGGTGACGCGGCCAGTGCCTAGTCAAGAACCAGGTTGGTACCTCTGCAAGAAACCCTGGGAGTGTAGCACGAAGAGACAAGGAGAAGAACCTTAATATAAACCCTGAAAAGAGAGCAGCCAATACTGCTAGCACCACCCACCACCTCAGCACATATGAACTGCAATAAACAGCAAAGACCTGGGCTGGGAACAGGATTAAATAGCCCTCCTGATGCTGGAGGAAATCATCAGGCGTTGAATACCTCCCAATCATCCCCAGACCACCACTCTCTAACCACTCGCTAACCTGCACAGCAGAATGGACACAATCCCACCACTGCCTAGTACCAGACAAAACAGCGTCCTGCATTGCCTGGCAACCGAGGAACACAGCGTCCCATGTTCCCTGGGCAGTGAAATCCGTGGAAGATATGGTGACTCGCGTCTCCACACATCCTAATTCTCCAGAATGCGATGCTCAACAAGATTGGGACAGTTTCCTGCGCGCGTGGTAGCTCCGCCACCGGGGTGAACAGACCCCTTCCTGATAACCAGGAAAGGCTGACAGTGTACCTTCTCGGGGCCAGCAGCACAATGGCGGCACTTGCAGTCGGAGTAGCTTAACACCAGGCCTGATCCATTCCCAGGTGGGAGCACAGAACCACAATTCCTAACAGTCCTTCTTTCAAACTGTCACTAAGTCTATACTTGACCCGCTTTCCTCACCCTCTGTTTAATACATGGGACTCATAGAGAGAGTTTTTTCCCTACTCCACTGCAGTCGTATCATACACACAGGTTGGTTGACGAAAAACAGAACCCTGTTTCTTCACAGTACTGTATTGTGCATAAAATTACAAGAACATGTACATGGCTCTGTTCACATTTTTATCAAAGAATATTGGACCCACATCCTGTGTACCCAGAGCCATGCTGACTTTTGGATCAATTAGTGACTGACAGTGTGAATTTTGCAATTATTATACAGTATCATAACAACTGTGGGGTTTTTTAAGAAGATCATTTCTAAATATTGGCATATTTTAAAACAAGATAAGATCATTGGGGAATTTTTACCTATCTTTCCCCAATTTGTCTACAGACGGGCACAAATTTTGGGTAAATGTATTGCCCCCACCAGTAATGGCAGTACTCTACCTATAAAACAACAGAAACCACATCTACAACACAACATGGGAACGGCCTTCCAAAACAAGGAGGTTTCTCGTCCTGTGGCCATTGACTTTGTTATAAAGGTTCCTCAAAACAGAATTTACCAAGGGACAAAAAGTTATGAGATCAAAGACAGCATTACATGCTCCATCATGGGGATTATATATATTGTAGAATGTCCATTCAATAAAATTGATTCGGGTTGCACCAAGCGAATGCTGTCCAAATGGATTAAAGAACACCTTAACAACATCAAGAAGGAGTTCATAATCAATCCCAAAAGGATCTCAAATTTTATGGGATTCATGTGGTCCCAATACAATGGAGGGGGTTACCATATTTTTCAGACTATAAGATGCACTCCCCCACCCCAAATTTGGGAGGAAAATTTGGGTGCCTCTTATAGTCTGAATGTAGCTTCCTGGGGTGGAGGGGTGGTGGCAGCGGTGGAGCGGTGTCACAGAAGGCAGGGTCGCTGCTGCAGGAAGCAGGCGGTGGCAGGAGTGAGGTGATGCTGCGGGCCCTGGACTGGGAGGAGGGGGTGTTCCTGCGGTGCGAGGCAGGAGCCATTGATCTCCCGGCAGTGGGATTCATGAAAATGTTGGTATATAAACAAAATGTCTAGAGTAGAATCCAGGTGTTTTTTTTTACTGAACACTTTGACCCCAAAGGACCTCAATCACTATATTGAATTGTGCGACTTTTGAGGTTAGGATGGAAGTGAGAACCTATATGGACATCTCCCCAATTTATGTGCCTTTTTTTATAATTGGGTCATTTACCCAATATATGGTGGTGTCTATACCTGTTTTTAAACTCAATATTTTCTACTAACATTATTCATCCAAACAAAGGTATAAAACTAGCACTGCATGATTCCCCTCTAAGCAGTGCATGTAATCCAGCACTGGGCTCATGTTTTTCCAATCTTTTAATTTTTGCATATTCAACATATACATTGTTGTATGTATACATTTAACCCTTTTCTTTTTAGGGTGAATTGTTTTGTATAATTTTGGATAACCTCTAACCATGAGATACTTTTTTATAATATACTGTACTTTTTTATCATTATACCTTTATTCTGACACAAGTAATAATTAATTGCGTTAGAAAAATACTGCAGTAAGTAGCAGTATTTTAAAACATTATGTTTCATTCCAATAAATAGTAATGATCAAAAAATTTGTTTTTAGCTTAATATATAATTATTTGCATGTATTTTGTGATTAGTATTTGATTCCAATATCCAACAATATTTCATGTATTAAGTTTCTCTTGCCGCACTCCTTTTTTTTTCTTAGAGCAAGTATCCATATGGGATTGGTTTCAAGCTATAAATTTCCTTTTGTGGTGCCTGTCCAGCATACCCTGATGAAGGGGCACTGAGCTTCCCCGAAACGCGTAGGTTTCTGGACCCCACAGGAACCTATAGCAAGCAGCGGTGACGTCACACGCTACATCTACATCCGCCCTTGTGGTAGCCAGAAATGCTACTGGCCATAACGCCCTGGTATTACTGACTCTGACAGCAGGATATTGTGCACAACGGAGGATGCACAAGGAAGGCAACAATTAGCATTAGCCATTTGGATATTATGGACCTAATCAAGGAATCAGCTCTACAAAATCTATGTTCATACCACACCATTTATACAGCATTGTCTGCTTATTTTTTAGCATTGGTTATTTACATCGTACGACTACATTAGTTCATCTCAAGTTGTAAGTGCTCGCCTATTCTTATTGAGAAATTACGGTATATTGTGCACCTGTTATGAAGCATCCTTTATTGTATACCATTATATTAGTATTCTCTCTATAAGAATCATCACTGCTATTAATTAACCCCATGTGGGTTCCCTTTCCATCAAAATCATACCGATTTTTAGTTATATAAAATTTTCTTTGCATCTCTACCTGCTTTAAGCGTGACTCATTCATTTTCTAACTATGTTTTTTCGTCATACAGCCGACAAAAAAGTGAAATAAAACGCAATCAAAAAGTCGTATGTAAACAGAAATGGTAACCCTGAAAACGTCATCTTGTCTCACAAAAAACAAGCCCCTACACAGCTCCATCAGCGGAAAAATAAAAAGCTATTGCTATCCAAATAAGACCATGTAAAACCAATTTTTTTCTAGAAAATAATTTTTGTTGTGTAAAAGTAGCAAAACACAAAAAACAATATAAATGTGGTATCGCTGTGATCATACTGGCATTTTACGAAACTCCTGAATTGCTGTTTTTTGCTCATTCTGCTTCCCAAAAAGCGCAACAGAATGCGATCAAAAAATATTATGTGCCCAAAAATGGCGCCAATAAAAATGTCAATTCGTCCCGCAAAAAAAAATAAGCCGTCACATGACTGTCAATAGAAAAATGTAAAAACCTGTAGCCTTCAAAATATAGTGATGCAAAATACTTTACTTAGTAAAAAAGCGTTTTTAGTGTGCAAAACCTTAAAAAACTATATAAATCTAACATCGCTGTAATCATACTGACCTGAGGAATACAGCCATCTTATCACTTATACTGCAAAATGAATGGCGTAATTAAAAAATAAATAAATAAAACCAATTCTTGAACTACTGTTGATTTTTTCAGTGATTTAGTTAAAAATCCCGATGGAAACTTCACTGTAATGAGGCAGATGGAGTCACTTTCTTCTGGCCTGTGATCCGTCAGCGTCCTTTTAGCCGTTTTGCGGGAGCGCCTGCACGCCAACCCACGTATGACTTTTCTAGAAGTGGGGGCGGAGGCACGTGTGAGGTTGCAGGAGATGGGGGTGACGGCCCTGGCAGGGATGGTCCAGAGTAATGAGGTACCTACCCCGCCTGCAGCTGAACCGGAATGGGCTCGAGAGATGTGAAAGGAGATACAGGAGATGCGGGATGAATGGTCCAGTCTCAAGAACACCCCTGCCCCGACACCAGAGATACCCAGATCGATTGCTCCAGTTATGGAAAGTATTGAATTCAGGACCCCCCCCTGCAGGAGAGTTCCATAGGGGAGTGTGGCAGCCCTACACAGACAGAGACATGACCTGCTGGAACTGTGGAGGCGCAGGACATTACGCCAGGGGCAGTGTTAGCCGAGGGCGGCCCCTGTCGTGGCAGCCATTAAACTAGCGGGCTCCGTGTTTGGGGGACACAGCCCGGAGCCTGAGGAAGGGGATAGAAAAAGAGGAAGTCCCAAGGACCTGGTTTCCACCAGCCTGACTGTCTGGGCCGAAATAAGCGGTCGGCCTGTTCACTGCCTGATTGACACGGGATCCCAAGTGACTACGATGACAGAAGCCTACTTCCAACAGTGATTTCCAGAGATAGCGCCGCCTGAATGGGGACCAGTAATTAGACTCACGGCAGCTAATTACCCATCCCGGTCGCAGGGGTGGTGTGGATGAAGATCCGAGTGTGTGGAAAAGATGTGGGAAAAAAGGAGTCATCCTAGTCGCAGGGGGAACCAGAAGTGGACCCCCGGTGACCCTCGGAATGAATGTGCTGAAAGAAATCGGGCAAATCCTGATTAGTGAGCCGAAGGAGATTCCTCTAGACCAGTGGGACCCGCGAACCCCCCAAAGGAGGGTTCAACAACTAATCCAAGCTGCCCAGGCTCAGGAGACGTCAAGTGAAGGGAAGATCCTGGGGAAAATAATAGTGCGAGCAGCTACGGCGATCACCTTACCGCCCGGACAAACTGTACTCACGTTATCCGCACGGGCCTGCACACCTCTTGAGGGGGTCAAAGTTCAGATAGAACCAACATCAATGGACAAAGTACCCCCCGGACTCTTGGTGGCTCGGACACTGGCCACCGTTCAAGGTGGCAATCTTATAGTGTGGTGTGTTAATCTGGGCGAAGATGATCTCACACTCCCTCCCAGGGCAGAAATAGCCCAGATTCTGGGAATGCCAGAGAAGTTGGTGTGACCTGATGTGGTACAGCTATCTGCTGTATGAGGAGACCCCTGGACTTTGGCGGTCACCGTGCCGCCGGAATCCCACCGGGCTAGTGCGAAGGGGGGATGAAGAATCCTAGAACAAATGCAAGCTGAATTGACAGGACTTACACCTACACTGGTGCAGTAGGTTGAGGAGGTACTGGAGCGGTACCAGGAAGTCTTTGCTCGCCATGAGAATGATTTTGGCTGCACCGAAGCCATTACTCACGAGATTCCCACGGGGAGCGCTGCCCCAGTGCGGGAGAGATACCATCAGATACCTCCCCATATGTATAAAGAGGTTAAGGGGATGCTAGCTCGTATGTTACAGAATGGTGTGATACGGGAGAGTCAGAGTCTGTGGGCAGCCCCGATTTTCCTGGTTCGGAAGAAAGATGGGACCCTGCGATTCTGTGTGGACTATAGACGGCTGAATGCCTGTACAGTACGGGACTCTTACCCACTACCCCGAATCGAAGAGTCTCTGTCGGCCTTGGGGAAGGCAAGATACTTCTCCTCCTTGAATATGGTCAGTGGGTACTGGCAGGTGCCGGTGGCCGAACGTGACCGTGCGAAGACGGCGTTCATATTACCCATGGGACTGTTCGAATTCAATCGGATGCCCTTCGGCCTGACTAACGCCCCCGGGACGTTCCAGCGTCTGATGGAGAGGTGCCTGGGCGATTTGAACTCGAGGCGACACTGATTTACCTTGACGACATAATTGTCTATGCCGCCACCTTCGAGGAGCACCTCCAGCGACTGGAGCAAGTACTGAGTCGCCTACAGAGTCATGGCCTAAAGGTGAAGCCCCAGAAGGGCCACCTGTTCCGCAAACAGATCGAATATCTCGGTTATACTGTGTCCGGTGAAGGAGTCAGGCCCACCCAGGAAAAGGAGGCCGCCGTACAGGAGTGGCCTACTCCAAAGACAGTGAAGGACGTTTGGGCCTTCCTGGGACTTGCCGGGTACTACCGAAGATTCGTGAAGAACTTCACCCGCATAGCCAACCCATTGCTGGAGCTACTTAAGGGAATGCCGGCGGGCGCCAAGAATCAGGCGATTCGGTGGGGAAGCAGCCAGGAAGAGTCCTTCCGCGCCCTAAAAATGGCCCTGACCGAGGCCCCAATACTAGCCTATGCGGATTTCTCCCAACCATTCATACTCCACACTGATGGGAGCCTACATGGTCTGGGAGCCGTGTTATCCCAAGTATAGGAGAGGAAAGAGCGCGTGATTGCGTACACCAGCCGCTCCCTTCACAACTCCGAGAGGAACCCAGATAATTATAGCTCTTTTAAATTAGAGTTGCTGGCTCTGGTTTGGGCAATGACCGAGAAGTTTGCAGAGTATTTGTCCGGGTCCGAAGTACTGGTGAGAACAGATAACAACCCGCTGGCCCACCTGGAGAATGCAAAATCGGGGGCCCTGGAGCAGCGGTGGGTGGCCCACATGTCCAGGTACCAGTAAAAGATCGCCTACCGGCCTAAGGCCGAGAATGCGCACACCGACACCCTCTCCAGAGTGACTTATGAACGGCCTGATCATGACCGCGATGAAGATTTGGAGGGGGATGAGACCCCTAGCTTCCTAAGTTTCGTGGGACCACTGGCAGCGTCGCAGGGACAGATCGGAGAGACGTCGGAAGAACAAGTGCTAGGGCGGCCAAGAGATGACTAGATCCGACTTCAACAGACTGACAGAGAAGTTGCTCAATTACATCAATGGGTGGCTTTGCAGCAAGTCCCCAGTCGAGAAGAGAGGAGAACCCTGTCCCCGGGAGCACTGAAAATGCTGGGACAATGGGAGAGACTGTGTTTGCGAGACGGGCTGCTGTACCGACGGGTGCAGCTACTGCGAGAGTTCGGGACCACCTGGCAAGTGGTGATCCCAGAGAAGTTGGTCGGAGTAGTGGCTAAGGAGGCTCATGAACGAGGGGCTCACTTCATACCAGAGAAGATGTTTCAGTGGTTGCACAGACTGGTGTATCATCCCCGACTGCGAGCAACAATAGAAGACACTTGTCGAAGATGTTGGAGCTGTGAGCTGGTTAAGCCCCTGGAGCAACGGGTCCCCATACAAACCATTGTGACATCTGCCCCCTGGGAGGTGCTGATGATCGACTATTTGACTGTTGGACAGGCGCATCTCGGGTATGAACATTGCCTGGTAATGACAGACCACTTCACAAAGTTTGCGGTAGTGACCCCGACCAGAGACCAGACCGCCGAGTCAGCTGCGCAGGCCATCTGCCGAGACTTTACTCGGGTGTACGGCAGCCCAAAGAGGATCCATTCCGATCAAGACGCCTGATTCCAAGGCCAGGTGATGGAAGAGCTGCACCAGTTGTACAAGATTGAGAAGTCACGGACTACTCCTTACCACCCTCAAGGAAATGGGGCCTGTGAACGCTTTAATCGGACACTGATCCAAATGCTCCGCACTTTGGAGGAAGATCGGAAGGTATGATGGCCTGAGTTTGTGGCCGAGCTGGTGTGGGTCTACAACAACCGAGTGAATAGTACGACGGGGTTCACTCCTTATACCTTGCTGTTCGGGCGAAAGGGCGAGAGATTACCGAGTTAGAGCTGGACCCTGAGGAGGACTACCCACGGACGGGGATGTCTTCCTGGGTCCGGGAACATCGGCATCGACTGCAGACCCTCCGACGGTTGGTACAACAAAACTTTCAGGAGTTCAAACATCATGAGACATTGCCTCTTCGAGGGACAGCTCTGAGGCCCAGGGAGCGGGTGTTGGTTCGGGACAGGTGGCCCCTGGGAAAATTGAGTAGGCGGTGGGAACGGACCCCGCACCGATGGAAGCGCAGGATTGGCGCTGAAGGACCTGTGTATGAAGTTCAACCCGAGGGGGCTGAAGGAGCCCCTACCAGAGTGGTTCATCGTAGTATGCTGCGACTCTGTCTGTCTAAAGATGACGAGGATGGAGAAGAATCACCTGCTTCTAGAGAGGGTCCTGTCACAGTTGCCCCAAGCCACGATGTGGACGAAGAAGAATTGTTGGTTCTACCTCCGAGCCCCAGCACTCGATTACCTGCAGTCCCCAGTGCAGGCGGCGAGGGCACAACCTCGGTTGAAGCCACCGGGCAGACGGAGATTGGGAATCCGAGTGACCCTGCACCCCCCATCGGTCAAACTGAGTTACGCCGGTCAGAACGAACAACAGCAGGAGTGCCTCCTCACCGTTACGAACAAGATCAATTCATATGGTACCGTATCGTCCAGGAAATCCAAGAATGTGAACGTTTGTTGAAGGAACTCTCGCCCATGGAATGGCGAGCTAAAGGAGAGTGGGGGTTTAAGTACTGTCAGAACAAGGGATCCGGAACTGCCGGGGCCGTACCTCTGGTTGCAGGGGGAAGACTTCCAGCACAGGAGTCACGTGACTGGGAAGCTGGGGGCGTGTCCAGAGGGAGAGCTGGGAGGTCAGGTGACCGGAGAACTGGTGGCGTGGCTAGAGAGAAGGAGAGACGAGGACTTTTGCACGGGAAAGCGAGAGCAGAGTCCCGCTCAGGAGAGCAGTGTGAGAGGGTCCAGGCTCCTAGCTCCAGTACTGGGAGCAAGAGCCGAGTGCAGTGGACCGGAGGAATCAAGCCGACTAGAGAAGAGACGCAGGGTCTGTGGAGCCAAGCACGTGAGGTGCCGTGTTATGGACTAAGGGCTCAGCGGGTAAAACCGGAGACCGCCCGCTGCCGCCAGAAGACGGAGCATTGTTTGGGCGGGGAAGCCTGAAGAAATCAACACCGGCATCAGCTGGCAACTGCCTTGTGGAGGAAAAGAGTCAGCTAAGTGTAAAAACTGTTGATTAAAACCGGTTCGACTCTGCTATATCTAGTTAAACTGTGAACTGTCAGTTAAAAACTTTTACCTGCTACTTCCCTTGTTTTCCCCCATATTTTCCCCTGTTACTCCCTGCGTGGAGATTGATCCTGTTATTATAAACTTCCCCTGTTTATTAACCCGGTATTGGCTGTTCTGTGTTTCTGTGTTGCTGCATCTAAAGTACCCGTGTTACACATCGATGGTTTTATGCACCTTTGAAAAAGCGGACATGACTGAACAGAGGCTGGATGGAGTCCAGAGTAACACTGCTGCCTCATTATAGTGAATGGATCCATCAGGGGTTTCATCTGAATCACGTCATTCGGAGATTTAGAAGGTATCCCTGTTGTAAGGCTCAGCGTAGAGCACAGGATAAATATGAACTGATCTAAAATCTGTGAGGGTGGAGAGAATGACATTTCTCCTCTGTGGAAAACTCCTGTTATTTTAAATGTACTGTTTGTATGTGTTATCCTCTAAAAGGCTGCAGTACCTGCTTGTCAGGCATGTTAGGGTTACCTGTAGGGCCAGCCCAATGTTGGGGATGAGTAACAGGGACCTGTGGGTTATTTTCAGTTTCAGTTTAGTAGTGAGTCTGAAGAAAGGAAGGAAGACTGAAAGGAAATTCTCAGAAAAGGTAATTTTCACTAGGTGTGTATGGGGGTGAAGAGAGCAGGAAGCACAAGAAAGACCAAGAGAAGAACCAAACAGTAGCAGTGGTTTTATATAAGCAGACAAGTTTGTGAAATATTCAGCCAGGAGCTTTTGGGAGATTCCTAAGGGACTCTGGGGAACATACTCGTGTCAGCCAGGTCTTGGAAGCTGCAGTCAATAAGACAGAGTCAGCAAGGATGGCAGCACGCTGAGTAAGATGACAGCATGTGGCGCATCATTACTTGGTTCTCAAGAAGTGGGCTGGAGGATAGTGGCCATAGGAACAAGCACGGCTTACAGTGGCGCTACACTGGGAAAGAACAGAAGTCCTCCACCTATCTTGCAATTCTAATAATCTGTATTTCACCAACTGTAACGCTGTCCATAACTAAGGGGAACATGTCTCAATATTGTACAGAAGAACGTAGCGAGCTCATATCCTGTTATTCTCTGCATATCAGTTTGGTTGTTAGTTAACCCTTTCGTGCCAGAGTCTGTTTTCACCTTCATGACCAGGCCAATTTTGTCAATTCTAACCACTATCACTTTATGAGGTAATAACTCTGGAACACTTCAACGGATCCCACTGATTCTGAGACTATTTTTTCGTGACATATTCATGATAGTGGTAAAATTTCTTCGATATGATTTGCGTTATTTTGTGAAAAAAAAAGGAAATGTGACGAAAATTTATCAATTTTCAAAATTTTTATTTTCATGCCCTTAAAACAGAGAGATGTCACACAAAATAGTTAATAAATAACATTTTCCACATGTCTACTTTACATCTGCACAATTTTGGAACCCAATTTTTTTTGTTAGGAAGTTATAAGGGTTAAAAGTTGACCTCTGATTTCTCATTTTTCTAACACAATTTACAAAAACATTTTTTTAGGGACCACATCATATTTGAAGTGACTTTGAGGGGCATTAATGACAGAAAATACCCAAAAGCGACACCATTCTAAAAATTGCACTCCTCAAGGAGCTCAAAACCACATTCAAGAAATGAATTAACCCTTTAGATGCTTCACAGGAATTTTTGGAATGTGGAAGAAAATAATGAAGATTTAACTTTTTTTCACAAAAATGTTACTTTAGACCTATATTTTTTTTTTTTCGCAAGGATAACAGGAAAAAATGGACTACAAAATTTGTTGTGCAATTTCTCCTGAGCACGCCAATACCCCATATGTAGGGGAAAACCACTATTTGGGCACATGGCAGGGCTTGAAAGGGAAGGAGCGCCATTTGACTTTTTGAATGTAAAATTTGCTTGAATAATTAGAGGACGCCATGTCGCGTTTGGGGAGCCCCTGATGTACCTAAACAGTGGAAACTCCCAACAAGTGACACTATTTTGGAAACTAGACCCCTCAAGGAACTTATCTAGATGTGTGGTGAGCATCTTGAACCCCCAAGTGCTTCACAGAGGTTTATAACATTGAGCCATAAAAATACAATTTTCATATTTTTCCCACAAAAATGTTTACTTCAGACCCCAATTTTGCATTTTCATAAGGGTAACAGGAGAAATTGCACCATACCATTTGTTGTGCAATTTCTCCTGCGTAAGCCGATACCCCATATGTGGGGGAAAACCACTGTTTGGGCACACGGCAGGGCTTGGAAGGGAAGAAGCGACATTTGACTATTTGAATGTAAAATTAGCTTGAATAATTAGGGGTCGCAATGTTGCGTTTGGGGAGCCCCTGATGTGCCTAAACAGTGGAATCCGCCACAAGTAACCCCATTTTGGAAACTAGACCCCTCAAGGAACTTATCTAGATGTGTGGTGAGCAAAGTGAACTCACAGGTGCATCATACAAGTTTATAACGTAGAGCCGTGAAAATAAAAAAATCTAATTTTTTCCACAAAAATTATCTTTTAGCCCCAATTTTTTTATTTTCACAAGGGTAAGAGGTGAAAATGGACCCCAAAAACTGTTGTGCAATTTCTCCTGAGTATGCTGATACCCCATATGTGGTAGAAAACTACTGCTTTGGCACACGGCAGGACTTGGAAGGGAAGGAGCGCTATGTTTGCTGGGATAGGTTGCGGACACCATGTCACATTTGAAGAGTTGCTGGCATGACGAAACAGCAGAAACCCCCACAAGTGACCCCATTTTGTAAACTACACCTCTCAAGGATTTTATCTAAGGGAGTAGTGAGTATTTTTAACCCTCAGGCGATACACAAACTTATAACATTGGGCTGAGTAAATGAAATATTACAATTTTTTCCCACTAAAATGTTGCTTTGACCCCAAGTTTGCAATTTTCAAAAGGGGTAATAAGAGAAAATGTTACTCAACTTCTCTTAAGTACATCAATACTCCATAAGTGGTTGAAAACTACTTTTCAGGCACAATGCAAAGCTCATAAGGGAAGGAGCGCCTTATTACAGTGCAGATTTTACTGTTGTGGTTTGCAGGTGACATGACTCACTGGGAGATCCCCTGAGGTCCCAGAACAGCAGAAAGCCCCCATAAGTGACCCCATTTTACAAACTACACCTCTCAATGAATTCATCTTGGGGTGTAATGATCATATTGACACCACATGTGACTCAAAGAAATTTATACCATTGGGCGATGAAGAAAAAATATATTTTTACCCCCAAAAAATTGATTTAGCCCCATATTTTACATTTTCACACAGGGCAATGGGTAAAAATGGTGCCGAAATGTGTCACACAATTTCTTCTATAGGTGGCAATACCCCATATGTGGCTGTACAGTACCGTTTAGCCATACGGCGAGACATGGGAGAGACGGAGTGCTATTTGACTCTTGGAGAACAAATTATTGTAGAATAGTTTGCGGACTCCATATACAGGGCCCCTAAGTGCTAGAAGAGCAGAATCCCCCACTCAAGTAACCCCATTTTGGAAATTATACCCCTTTGGGAATTTATCTACAGGTGTAGTGACGATTTTGACTTCATGGGTGTTTTCAGCAGTGGATATTGTTGAGTGAAAATTTCAAACTGCCGTTGAAGTGACCAGTACGTTATAGTGATCAGTACGTTGTGCCCAGCTCATGCTTCTGGAGACATGCACCCGTAAATTAGGCATGCTCTCATCGCTAAAGAAATGCCAAACATGTGGACCCTAAATGTAGTTTAGGCACAGTGAGGCTCTGAAGGGGGGGGGGGGCATTTGGATTTGGGAACACAGAATTTTCTGAATTTCTTTTGGGTGGCAAGGGCCATTTCGCTTTTGCAGAGCCTTTGTGCTACCAGAAACGTGGAAGCCCCTTATATTTTTGTTAACAGATGATGGAACTTAGTGGGGACTTGCTTTTTTTGTGGATTGAGTTGAAGCTTTTATTGGGAACATTTTACATAATGTTTATCTGGAGCTCTAGGCTGAGCACTTACATCGGGGTTTCCAACTAAATCTCCAAGTGATGTAATTCAGATAAAACCCCCACTGGATCCATTCACTATAATGAGGCAGCAGAGTTACTCTGGACTCCGTCTGGCCTCTGTTTAGCAGTGTCCTTTTTCTCAGAAGTGCACAAAACTGTGGCCAACCGCACTTTTATGCATGCCTAAAAAAACTGACACCGTGGGATCATACTGAGAACAGACACTGCGCTTCTGGGTTTCTTTCGGTGCACAAGTAGGACCCTAATCCGTAAATAGTAAAAGAAAAACTTGGCACTCGTATTCTTTGTGCAAAACAAATGAATTTTTAATTGTTCAAAGAAATTCCAGAAATAATAAGGCGTTTCGGTCAATCAGACCTTCATCAGTCATCTGGAGATGATTGTACTGCCTGCTGCAGCGCTAGGGAGATGTCTGCAGTATCCACTGCTCAGCACCACATGTCTGAGCAGTGAATACTGCAGACATCTCCCTAGTGCTGCAGCAGGCAGTACAATCACCTCCAGATGACTGATGAAGGTCTGATTGACCGAAACATCTTATTATTTCTGGAATTTCTTTGAACAATTAAAAATTAATTTGTTTTGCACGAAGAATACGAGTGCCAAGTTTTTCTTTTACCGTGGGATCATAGGCCAGGCGGTGTCCACAGTGCCTACATCTGCTCATCACAGGGAATCTTTCACTGGTGGTTCATTCTGAATCACGTATTTCAGAGATTTACACGGAAATCCCGGTGTAAGTGCTCAGCGCAGATCACAGAATAGATGTGAGCAGAGCCATACTGCATTGTTTTGGGAAGCAGAATGAACAAATCAGCAGCAGGTGAAGAATTTTTTAAATTATTTTTTCGCCGTTCCTCGTGCTGTATAAGTGATTAGACGACTTTATTCTTCGGGTCAGTGCGATTACAGCGATACCAGATTTATATTGGGTTTTTATATTTCGCAGCTGTCACACACTAAAAGACACTTTTTTTTGCAAAATCTAGTTTTTGCATCGCCATATTTTGAGAGCTATAATTTTTCCAGATTTTGGCCAACAGGGTTATGTTTTGTTTTTTGCGAATGAGTTGATGTTTTTATTGGTATCATTATCGGGCACACAACATTTTTTGATCGCTTTCAATTCCATTTTTTGGGAGGCAGAATCAACAAAATACAGCAATTCAGGATTTGTTTTTTAGGTTTTTCTTTAATGTCATTCCGCGTGCGGTAAAAGTGATAAGGCAGTTTTATTCTTCGGGTCAGTATGATTACAGCGATACTACACTTATATAGTTTTTTTTATGTTTTGGCGCTTTTACACAATAAAAACTATTTTATAAAAAAATAATTGTTTTTGCATCACTTTGTTCTGAGAGCTATAACTTTTCTATTTTTTCACTGATGGAGCTGCACGGCAGCTTTTTTTGTGGGACAAGATGCGTTTTTAGCCGTACCATTTTTTTTTACATTTGGCTTTTTGATCACATTTTATTCCACTTTTTGTTTGGCGGTATGATGAAAAAGCATTGTTTTTTGCTCCGTTTTTCATTTTTTATTTTTATGGTGTGCACAGAAGGGGTTAATTAGTGTGACAATTTTATAGATTGGGTTGTTCCGGACGCGGCACTACCAAATATGTGTGCTTTTTTTGCATAAATATACGGATTTATTGGTTTAATATAATTTTTTTTATATTTATTTTGTGATTTCTTTTAATAGTATGAAAACATTTTTAGACCTTTTTTTTAACTTTTTTACTTAGTCCCTGTATGGGACTTCAATTTTTATTTTTCTGATCACTGGTCTCATGCAATGCAATAGACATGTATTGCATTGCACGAGAGCTGACAGTTTTACACTGTCAGATCTCCTATTAGACTCAGCTGCTGGCTGAACCTAGCAGGCCACCGTACATGGCAGACCCGGAGGTCATCATGTGAACTCCGGCTGCCATGACAACGCCAGATCTCATCACGGGGGCCGTCGGAAAGGTGAGTGGACGACCCCCTCTCCCTCTCACTATCTTCTAAATGCCGCGATGGCTGTGAATCGCGACATCTAAAAGATAGCAAAGGGTTAACATCATTGTGACCTGATCCAATCAGGTCCCAATTATGTTACCTGTCAGAGTTGTCACTCTGCACAGGAATCACAGCGCTTGCAGGACCCTGGGAGTCCTGAGCGCTGTGAGACCGCCAACCATTGATAAACGTCGGCGCTGCACAGAGCCCAGCAAGCGCAGACGTCGTTTATGTTCAGTGGGTGATAGGGAAGCGGTTAAAAAGGACTTTGTTTTTACGAGCTTGTGTGGTTTCCTTATCGTAAGGTGCTGAGTAAAGCATGGCAGAGCTCAACTGGGAGGTGTCTGCAATGGAAACACGACTACACACACACAACGAGTCAGGATCCAGGCCGGGGCGCAGAAAACAAGTCTCTTGACAGAGGCTACTGTGACGCCCAGCTGCCCTTGGTATCACAAATCCTAGAAGGGTGTATTGACGGATTCCTCCACAAGAGGCCCCCATAACCATTCACACATCTCCACCTTCCACCTCAGACCACCAGAGGGAGCCCGTTAGGGATAGATAGATAGGGAAGGTGGAGCCAGGCAGCAGTCAGTCGAGTCCAGAGTCTAGTTCAGTCTGGTTTAGCAGTGAGTCCAGTGCAGTCTGAGAAGAGTTACCTCAGAGGACAAAAGCCTGTTCCAGCTCCTTCAATTGCTATCCTGCAGTGGAGCTAATCCAGATCAAGACTCCGGGTAGCTCAGAGAGGTGAGCTTTAGGTGTGCCGGCGCCATAAAATAAGTGAAGCGCGGCGAGCTGCCGTTTGTGTGAGTAGCCTAGTGAGGGCCCGAGTAGGCTGAAGGCAAGAGGGAGTTAGTACATAGGGGGCAGAGGAGCTTAACTAGCTCACCCCGAAGCAGTTACCGGACACCGGGTCCGAAGCTTACTGGGATCTCTATGACCCAGTAAGATAAACCGGAATCCCTGGAGAACTACCAGTCCCAGGATCGCTAAAGTGCTGATACGGAACAGAGCCAGGAGTCACATAGGCCCCGTAAGTCGGGAGCGTGCACTCCAAGAGAAGGCCCTACCACAAGGTCAGCCAGCGCAGAACAGAGACAAAGTTAGGCCTAGCTCCAGGCAGGTCAGAAACTTACTACGCAGAGGCAAGTAACAGGAGGCCCAAAAACCCGCTCATTGGGGAGGATCCTGACATGCACCCTTCACCCTACAGTGCTCCGGGACGTGCCTGAATTTCCATCAGTAAAAGGTACTGAAGTGACCATCGTGTCTGTCCCTGTTCTTGCTCTGACCCGGCTCGGTCTCGCCTGTCCTGCATTCCCCGTCATACACTGCCCTGAGGCCTAGCTCCGCCTGTGGGGAGCTATACCACCCAGCTGCCTTATCATCGGCCTCAGTGGACTGCACAGCGCTGGTGATTCTCACCAGAAGCCACAGGTGGCGTCACGAACTCTTTAATAAAATAAACAACCATAAACGCTTTTAAGGAGCAACCCCAGGGTACGGGCCTGGGAGCCGACCACCGCGACATCCCTAAAGGCCAGGCTAAAGGCCCGGGTACCGAGTCATCCCCATTCCCCTGGGCGAGTCACTACTGCCAAGAGCCACATTAGAAATGTTCTGTGTTAATGGAAATATAGGGGGCTTCCATGTTACTGGTAACACAAGGGCTCTGAGAAAGAACCATGGCTCCCAAAAGAAATTCAGCAAAATCTGTGCTCCCAAATCCAAATGCCTTCCTCCTTTCTGAGCCCCACAGTGTGCCTAAACCACAGTTAACGCCCACATGTTTGGTATTACTTTAGCGAGGACAGCTAGCTTAATTTACAGGGTCCATGTCTCCAGAAGCACAAGTAGAGGACAATATAGTGGTCACTATAATTTATTGGGCACTACAATGACATATTCAATTTTCATTCTTCAATATTCACTGCTTTTTAACTCCATCGGTGTTTTCCAGTAACAAAATCATCACTACATCTAGAGATGAATTCCAAAATGGAGTCGCTTGAGGGTGTTTCTGCTGTTCTGGTACTTAGGGGCTCTGTATATGGAGTCTGTAATCTATTATAGGAATTTCTGTGCTCCAAAACTCAAATACACTTTCCCTCCTGAGCCCTGACGTGGGGACAAACAATATTATACAGTCACATATGGGGTATTTCCACATTTAGGATAACTTGTTTAACAGATTACGGGGTCATTTTTACCTATTTTCCCTTGAAAAATTGGAAATCTAGGGCTAAAAAAACATTTTAATAGTAAAAATGTAATTTTTTTTTTCCACCAGCCAAAACTATAAGATTTTGTGACACACCCGTGGTGTCATTATGCTCACTACACCCTTAGATTAATTTATTGTGGGGTGTAGTTTGCAAAGTGGGGCCACTTATAGGGGGTTTCTGCTGTTTCGGCACCTCAGAGGCTCTGTTAATGAGATACACACGTGGTCAAAATTGTTGGTACCCCTCATTTAATGAAAGAAAAACCCACAATGGTCACAGAAATAACTTGAATCTGTCAAAAGTAATAATAAATTAAAAATCTATAAAAATGAACAAATGAAAGTCAGACATTGCTTTTCAACCTGCTTCCACAGAATTTTTAAAAAAAATTAAACACATGAAATAGGCCTGGGCAGAAATGATGGTACTCTTAACTTAATATTTTGTTGAACAATCTTTTGAGGCAATCACTGCAATCAAACGATTCCTGTAACTGTCAATGAGAATTCTGCACCTCTCGACAGGTATTTTGGCCCACTCCTCTTGAGCAAACTGCTCCAGTTGTCTCGTGTTTGAAGGTTGCCTTTTCCAGACGGCATGTTTCAGCTTTTTCCAAAGATGCTCAATAGGATTTAGGTCAGGGCTCATAGAAGGCTACTTCATAATAGTCAAATGTTTTCCTCTTAGCCATTCTTGGGTGTTTTTAGCTGTGTGTTTTGGGTCATTATCCTGTTGCAAAACCCATGACCTGCACTGAGACCAAGCTTTCTGACACTGGGCAGCACATTTCTTTCTAGAATTCCTTGATGGTCTTGAGATTTCATTGTACCCTGCAAAGATTCAAGACACACTGTGCCAGATGCAGCGAAGCAGCACCAGAACATATCATAGTCTCCTCCATGTTTCACAGTAGGGACAGTGTTCTTTTTTTGATAAGCTTCATTTTTCCGTCTGTGAACATAGAACTGATGTGCCTTGCCAAAAACTTCCATTTTTGTCTTATCTGTCCATAGGACATTCTCCCAGAAGCTTTATGGCTTGTCAACATGTAGTTTGGCAAATTCCAGTCTGGCATTTTTATGATTTTTTTTCAACAATGGTGTTCTCCTTGGTCGTCTCCCACTTTGGATCAAACAACGACGGATGGTGTGATCTGACACTGATGTTCCTTGAGCTTAAAGTTCACCTTTAATCTCTTTAGAAGTTATCCTGGGCTCTTTTGTTACCATTCGTATTATCCGTCTCTTTGATTTGTCATCAATTTTCCTCTTACGGCCACGTCCAGGGAGGTTGGCTACAGTCCCATGGATCTTAAATTTCTGAATAATACGTGCAACTGTAGTCACAGGAACATCAAGCTGCTTGGAGATGGTCTTATAACCTTTACCTTTAACATACTTCTCTATAATTTTCTTTCTAATCTCCTGAGACAACTCTTTCCTTTGCTTCCTCTGGTCCATGTTGAGTATGGTACACACCATGTCACCAAACAGCACAGTGAGTATCTGTAGCCCTATATACAGGCCCACTGACTGATTACAAGATTGTAGACACCTGTGATGCTAATTAGTGGACAGAACTTGATTTAACATGTCCATTTTGTCACATTATTTTCAAGGGTACTATCATTTCTGTTCAGGCCTATTTCATGAGTTTAATTTTTTTTTTTAATTCTGTGGAAGCAGTGTTGAAAAGCAATGTCTGACTTCCATTTGTTCATTTTCATAGATTTTTAATTTATCATTACATGTCAGATTCAAGTTATTTCTGTGACCTTTGTGGGTTTTTCTTTCATTAAACGAGAGGTACCAACAATTTTGACCATGTATGTATAGGACCCATAAACCTTCCCTTCTTAGGTTTGCACTGTTCCTGAAAAGCAGTTCCTGATTACATGTAGGATATTGCCGCACTTAGGAGAAATTGTATAACAAACTGTGTGGTCCATTTTTTCTTGCTAGCTCTTTTAAAAATTAAAAACTTGGGGCTCAAACAACAATTATTTTTTCTTCATCGCCCAATAGTATAAAATTTTGTGACACACCTTTGGTATCAATATGATCACTACAGCTCTAGATGAGTTCATTGAGGGGTGTAGTTTATGAAATAGGGTCTGATTTTCTGACATGTCAATGTGACATTGAACCCCCAAGCCATTCCAGCAAAATCTGAACACCAATATGGTATGCCTTCCCTGCTGAGCTTTGGTCTGTGCCTCAAAAGTAGCTTACGACCACTTATGGGTTAGTGGCAAACTGTGGAGAAATTGTTTACTCAGCAAATTCAACATGGTGTCCACAATCTATTCAAGCCAAAATTGCGCTTCAAAATTCAAATAGCGCTCCTTCCCTTCCATGCCCTGCCATGTCCCCAAACAATACTTTTCTCCCACATGAGGGGCATGGTTCGTGCTCAGGAGAAATTATACAGTTTCTCCTATTGGTGCTTTTGAAAATTAAAAACTTGGGGCGAAAGCAACATATTAGTGGAAAAAATGGTAATTTTTCATTTCCACAGTCCAGTGTTATACAATTTTGTGACTCACCTCAAGGTTTAAAATGCTCACTACTTGAGCATTCTGCAGTTTCCAGAATGTGTTTACTTGTGTGAGGTTTCTGCTGTTTTGGCATGTCAGGGGCTCTTCAAATGCGAAATGGAGTTCACAGTCTATTCCAGCCAAAATGATGCACCAAAATTCAAACAGCCCTCCTTTCCTTCCGAGGCTTGCTGTATGCCCAAAGAGTAGTTTCTGGCCACATTTTGGGGTATCGTCGTACTTAGAAGAAATTGCTCAACAAATTAAGACGTCCATTTTCTCTTGTTACTCTTGTGAAAATGAAAATTTGAGGCTAAAGCAAATTTTCTGAAGCACCTGTGGGTTCAAGATGATCACAACACACCTTATTGCATTCCTTGAGGGGTGTAGTTTCCAAAATTGTGTCAGTTGTGGGGGGTTTCTACTGTTTTGGTACCTCTGGGGCTCACTGAACGTGACATGGTGTCCGCAATCTATTCCAGCCAAAATTGCGCTCCAAAATTCAAATAGCTCTCCTTCCTTTCCAAGCCCTGCCATGTGTGTGGCGCCCTGCAGCGCACAGGTGCCACAGAACCCAGTAGGGTGCATGGATGGACTTCTCCACAAGAGGCCCTCATTACATTCACACACCTCAACTCTACCACCTAAGACCACAAGAGGGAGCCCGTTAGGGATATATATATGGAGGGTGGAGCCAGGCAGCTGAGTTAGTTTAGTCTGTGAGTTGGAGAGAATGCTGACGCTGAGAGCAGCGAAGACGCAGCTCGTCTGCTGCTGCTGTAGTGAGGGCCCTGAGTGTGGCCGACGGCAAGGAGGAGAGGAGAGAGGAGTTGAGGGGGGCAGAGGAGCGTACCAGACTCACCCCGAACTATATACCGGACACCGGGTCCATGCCTACAGGGTCCCTTTATACCTAGTAAGGACCACCGGTCACCTGGAGGACTACAAGTCCCAGGTCGACCAATGCTGACTACAGTACCAGGGCTAGGAGTCACGGAGGCCCCAGCGTCCAAGGAGAGTGATTTCCAAGAGAAGGCCCTACCACCAGGTCAGCAGGTGCAAGAGAGAGAGACAGTAATTAAGACAGGCCTAGCTCCAGGCAGGTCAGAAGCTTAGCAAGTGGAAGCAACGGATCAGGAGGCCCTATACCCGCTCACTGGGGAGAGTCCAGAAGTGCACCCTGCCTACTGAGTACCCTGGACCATACCTGCAACTACACCAGTAAAGGTACCGAAGCGAACCCCCTTGTGAGTGTCCGTCATTTCTCCCTGACCCGTCCTGGCCGTCTCTCACCTGTACCACCATCCATTACCCCACGCTGTCCTGAGGCCCGCTCCACCTGTGGGGAACCGTTCCATCATAAGCTGCCCTAACATCTGCCTCAGAGGACTGCTCCCTTTAGCCGCATTCCACAGGTGGCGTCACGATCACTTTACAAATCCCCTATAAATAATCCCCTTTTTGGTGACCGCCCTGGGCCACGGACCGGACCAGCCACCGTGATATCCCCCACCGGCATCCATAGGCCCAGCTGCCGAGTACCCCACGGCTCTGGGGGCGAGTCATGTGCCCAAACAGTATTTTCCCCCACATAAGGGACATCGTCATGCTCATCACAAATTGCACGACATTTTCTCCCGCTACCCTTGTGAAAATGAAAAATTTAGGGCTAAAGCAACATCTTTTGTGGAAAATAAATAATTTTTCATTTTTTGTTTCCACTTTGTTTTAATTACTATGAAGCACCTGAAGGGTTAACAATCTTCTTAAATGTGGTTTTGAATACCTTGAAGGGTACAGTTTTTAAAATGGGGTCACTTTTGGGGCGTTTATTTTGCATATAGGCCCTAAAAGTTACTTCAAATGTGAAGTGATCCCTTGTAAAGTTTTGTAAATTTTGCTGGAAAAATGAAAAAGTGCTGCAAAAATGTTAACCCTTCTATATTTCTAACACACAAATATGTTTAATAATTATGCTGCTGTAATGTAGACACGTGGAAAGTGTTAATTATTTTTATTGGCATGACTGTTATCTGTTTTAAGGGCATAACAATTCAAAGTTCAAAAATTGCGACACCAAAGTTAAAAATTTTCACCAAATTCCCAATTTTCTTTTTTTTTCATAAATAAATGCAAATCATATCGACCTAAATTTATCACTAATATGAAGTAAAATGTGTCACATAAAAACAATCTCAGAATCACTGGGATATGAAGCGTTCCAGAGTTACTACCACATAAAGTGACACTGGTCAGAATTGAAAAATTTGGCCTCGCCAGAAAGGTGAAAACAGGCTTCGGCGGTAAGTGGTTAATGGTTAAATGGGAATTACCAAGTAAAAATCATGCAGATTAGTAGCCTTTCATGATTTTTGCATGCCAGAAATTTTAATTTATTGTATGAAACTTAAATTGGTTCCAAATACTGTATGTGTAGCAAAAACAGTCACAACCCCTCAACTGCAAAAAACAAGATTTCTAGATTAATCTTGGAGAATAGTTAAAGCATACATTTAATAAAGAACACTACTCAGAGTTCTAGTAATAATATTTATTTTCAATTTGCTTGCCTTAAATAATATAAATTATATTTTTATGTACATTGTAAATGATAATTTCACAGTTAAAATTACAATAATGTCATACTATAAGGACACTTTGAAATGTTACATGGACATAAAACATACGGAAATGTGACATATTGCTCTACGCTACTTGTGTTTTCATTCCTGGCATTTAATGATTTCTTTCCTCAATCGAATCTAGAATTTTTAAAAATGTGGAGGAAAACATTTTCGAGAAACACAAGAATGAAACAGCGCCTAGAGATTCAATTTGCTGCCTAATATCTCCCAGGAGAGCCTTATTGTAGATCATATTATAGATGAAGTGAGGACGTTGAAGGGACGGAGTAAAATTGTAGATGGCTGTTTAAAAGGTTTAACCCATGAATAAAAGCTGACCTCGAAAACAAAGGACTGTTTTCTGAAAAGGACAACTTTCTTTCTTTTCCCCAACAACAAGCAGTGACAAAAGAGGGACGTTTTTGACCTCTCGCTCTTGAGGTTTGTTTGATTTACCCAGACTGACAACAAATGGGTTAAAATGAGTCTGACATGTTACTAGAGACAGGGCCGCATTACAGGCACATCTGCCATTCCTTCCACCTGTGCTGGATCCAGACTGGAAGAGACAGTTGGATGAAATGAAATCTTCTCATGTGCCACGTAAAAGAGTGAGGTGCTGAAATGCCCGGCTACTGGGCCAGGCTCAGTTTACACTGGCAGATGGAACATACTGTCTTGTGGTCATTAGATCATGGGGTGATCTCCAACCACTTACGCACCTTGTACCTGCATTATGTTCCTAATACACATCACTACCATGTCTCGAGACCCTAACCGAGCTACAAGACTGTTAAAAAGTGGAAAAATGGAAACACAAGAACTCATAGTTCAACAATTTAATTGTAAATCCATTCCATACATTTAATAACATACATTAATAGTAATTATAGCCTCTTTCTATAATGTAATTTTTGACATACTTATACTGTCATGTTTTTTCTTCATTCTCCCTCCATATAGCACTGAGTAAGGTCATGATTCCCACTACGTTTGGGTGATTCATGGTATCTCTGTGATTTCTGCCCCTTTTCACTGACTCTTTGTAATATAAATATTTACAGCTAGGCCACTTTGTTGGCAACGTGCAATTGTGCCGTATCACGGAATTGTTGTGAATGCATTACTATATTTATCCTACCTGAAAGCACTTTACCATCTGACACTACCTCTATGTCTGTACTTCATTTTTACCTTTTTTGTGTTTTATATTTAATAAAGCATTGAATATCTTTTGCAAATCTTTGCTGAGTTATACTCCTCTTTTTTTGATGTCACTTTTCAGCATGCATGTGGACAATCATCTGTAATTTTACAGAATATTGTCCACTTTCTCTTTTTTGACATTTATGGCATTTTTTTGTTGTTTGATGAGATTCTATGTAGAGGGGAGGGAGAAGGAGGATAGGGGAGCTAGAGCCAGAGAAAAATGCTAGAACCGGAAAAATGCTGCCTAAAAAATGTATGTTTTTCTCAGTCATTAAAATGGGTGAAAAATGCTGAAAAAAATGTTAAAAAAATAAAATGCTGTAGATTTGAAGCTGCTTCTGTTCAAAAAGGGAAAAAATAAGCAGCATGTGTAGGAGATTTCAGAAATCTGATTCACTTTGTTGGTACAGTAGAATGCAGTGACAAAAATGCATGAAAAAATGAGAAAAAAGACAGCAAAAATGTGCCATGTGCACATACCCCATCATAGAACCTACAACATTAATAGATACAAACCATTATTCAGATCAAGTCAATGAGTATCGCACAAATGGACTAACACTAGCCAAGTCTCTAATGGGAAATAATTATGCAAACCCCAGAGATGTAAATTAATTTTTACCACCCCATAGTTTTTGGAAAACATGTTACGACACATTGGATAAAACTGTCCTCATTTACTGAGCAGTGAACGCTGCATATATGGAGAGTGTTTAGAAAGTTGTCCTATTAAAAGTACTCAGCTAACAGTAGATGACATGTTTGTCACACCTTCCTATAATAACACCTGTCCCGATATGGGCCACTTGTCTGATTTTATCAAACACAACCACTCAGGCCATACACAAACAATGCCCAAGGTGGCTTATTAGCTGGCTCATTACCCTGGACAATGTTGTAACATATAAGGAAATTTGGTGTAATGACCTTTGATGTTTGCCCAGGAGTGTTACCACTGTGAGGTAATTACTTTTGCGTTTGTAAAATAACCAGTAGAAGTTGATGTTGACCAGCGATATTACATATGATCAAATACCAAACGTAATACATACTGTATATAATGACAAGCACCATAATATACTGTAGAGAACAGTGCCATAAAGTATTAAATACCGTGTTACCAAGTTTATGGTACTCTGATGGTAGTCAAAAGTATTTACAGAGACCTTTATTCCAGCGCAATATCTCTTACTTTAATCATTTCATTCAATTTCATGAGTCCTCCGGTTATCTTTCACAGCATTATCTGCAGAATCTTTGATATTCTGTAATGCCACTGATTGACAGCCATTTCCTAGTGCACAGTATATAGAAAAAAACTGTCAATCAGCTGCAGAGATGGGATGAATAGGAAAACTCCATGCAAAAATTTCTATCAAAGAGGGCACCACTAATTGTTTGGGATCAACCTATTACATGCTAAGTGAATGCCAGGTAAAGAGAAAGAAAAGTATCTGAATACAAAGGGATCACCATACAAAAAAATTTCATTTCATTGTATGGATATATAGGGGACAAGAAAAGATTAAAAACAAGTAACAATCCAATGAGCTATACATACTAGTCCGGTGTAACCACAATAAGGTAACAACCTGCCCCCCTGTGCAAAGCATACTATTATTATTATTTATTATAGCTCCATTTATTCCATGACACATTACAGAGTGCCCTACATAAGGTATCATCAAGAACTAAAAAGTGCTAGTGCAAACAATGATATAATCAATGAATAATCAATTGGTGTCTTATATAAATATCTCCATTTACAAACACATATTGCATGTGAAATTGCAAACTGAGGTGGAAAAAAAATACTGGTATAGCATGGATGTGTGGAGCCCGTGTCTATATCGCCACAAAATGCCACAAAATGCCTCCATGTGTAATATAATTCATATATATTACCAGTTATGGTGAGGGTAAGTTCTCTGCTGTTTTCATTGCATCCACACATTGTTATCCGATCCCTTACTGAAGGACTGGGCACTTTTGCCTAAACTAGTGATGCGTCCATCATGAAGGATCCAACACAAAGAGCCGGCTCCCTGCTGTGACTGATGGGAGCCGGCCCCCCAGTGAGAGCCACTAACTTCTCTTAATGGCTCTCACTGGGTGTAAAATTTTTGTGTTTGTCAGACATAACCCCGCCCACTCTCCAATTTAATTGACTAATTGTGAATGGGCGGAGTTTTGGCAGTGGGTGGGCGGAGTTACGACTGCATCATTGTCATCTTAAATATGTGTTCACTTGTAGTGAACACATATTTAATAGGGATCCATTTAGGATCACAGATCCAGTAACTGTTCACCTTGGGCCCAAGGAATCGTCTACCAGAGGTATACTTAGCAGCAGGAAGGCTGCACAACCTCACAGCAGAGAATCTGAACTCCCACCATGTAGGTCTGTCAAAAACCCTGTATGTGAATTGTATAGAAGCTTCTTGAACTGTTTGCAGAACTCCAGTAAAAGGTACAAAATGGTTATCACCCTATCTCAAGCTGATTATTCCCTGCTGCGCCGTTCCTGCTCCAACATCCCTGGGAGCCAGACCTGGTTGGGAAGGGTTAATCATCTGGCACTGCTCATCACCACCTAACTCCCAGGGACCCCCATCAGTGCCCGGCCATACCAAGCCGAACATCCCAACTGGCGTCACAAACCTTTTTATTATTTTATTATTAACCCCCACAATTGACAAAGACTGTCGCGTGTCCCCGGTCGGATCAGACCAGCACTCGGACCGCCATGCACCAGTACCGTGACCGCAGCGGCCCGGCCGGGGAGGCACAGATGCATAATTCACCAAGCGATTATTTTATCAGGAATGATGGTGTATATAAAGATTCAAGTAGTAATAACAGAACCTCAACTAAAGGTACCAGCAATGCATAAGTGACAGCCAGATGAATAGACATAAGATGGACCTGTTAGGGTGAGGCAGAGAAGGGATGAAAAAACCCCACATATATCGCCACTCAATCTCTGGCTTCCTCAGGGGTGAAGTCTATAAGTTTTCAGAGACCTGGATTCCAGCGCTTTATCACTTATTTTGATCCTTTCAATCAATATCATGAATCCTCCAGTTATCTTTCACAGCACTAGCTGCAGAATCTTTGATATTCTGTAATGCCACTGACTGACAGTCATTTCCCAATGCACAGTGTACAGAAAAAAGAAGCGAAAAATTCCAGCTCCAAAAAGTTATATTAAAAAATTCCAAGTTTTTATTACATAATTTTAAAATCTCATGAGGTCACAAGGTACATAGCAATAGCTATGTGAATTTCCATGTACCTTGCGACCTCATAAGATTTTAAAATGATGTAATAAAAGCTTGAAATTTTTTAATATAACTTTTTGGAGCTGGAATTTTTCACTTCTTTTTTGCATTGATTCCACGTGTGACCATATGTTGTTCCTGCCTTCGACACGCTGAAATCACGCTGAAGCAGATAACCATCGATTTTCTAAAAATGCCTACAAGAGAAAGTAAGTGACACCGTACTTGAAACAGTGCTCTGTCACTTCTTTATGCTGCCCTATAAGTAAGGAGGAACTGTCGCACTTCAATGCCAAAAATGGCATCAAAAGAACATCTTCTTTATTACAGCGAACATGAAAAAGTAGTGACGTTTCGACTCACACCTATGTCTTATCAAGCTCCTTTGATAAATACTTGATGAAGACTCAGATGTGAGTGGAAACGTCGCTACTTTTTCAGGTTTGATGTAATAAAGATGTTATTTTGATACAATTTTTGACATTGAAGTGCTGCAATTCCTCTTTACTTATGCGTTTCATTAAGGTTGGTGGACTCAGGTCTTATTCTGCAAGCGTTGCTTCATAGTGGTGCTGTTTATTCTTTTTACTACTTCACGCTGCCCTCAGATAAACTTATTGAAGATTCCCTAAATATGTTTGCTGTTGTTACAATAAACTTTACATAAATCAATAGTACATGCAAGTATAAGAAACTGTGATATATTTTTATTAAAAAGGTGCTTCTTTCTCCACTTATGAGCCACTTTTCCCCCATCCACATGCTTCCTGAACTCATCATCTATTCTGGAAAACAGCACAAATCTGTTTAAGTCAAAGATGGACTGCCAGCTCATTGATGTATGAGGCTATAGCTTCCACTCTTCTGGGCAGGCATTGTACAAGATTTTGGAAGAAGCAAGGCGAAACGTGCATCAGGGTGGAGGGAGGCTGCACAATTTCTCCTGTGGATGCCATCAGCAGTTTGAATTATCAGGCAAAATCTACTTCTTGTACCCATAACTTTAGTTGTAAAGTGATCCACTGTAGGCACCTACAGATGAAACCAGAAGTTTACATACACTATATAAAAAGACACATATGCATGTTTTTCTCAATATCTGACATGAAATCAGAATAAACCTTTCCATTTTAGGTCAATTAGGATTACCATCATTTTTAATATTTGCCAAATGCCAGAATAATGAGAGAGAGAGGATGTTTTAAGGCATTTTTATTACTTACTGCAAAGTCAAAAGTTTACATACATTTCATTATTATTTGGTACCATTGCCGTTAAACTAAATGACTTGGGTCAAACGTTTGGGATAAACTTCCACAAGCTTCTCACAATAGTTGGTCGGAATTTTGATCCATTCCTTCTGACAAAACTGGTGTAACTGATCCAGGTTTGTAGGTCGCTGTAACATACCTGGCGGCGTCCTTGCATAGTGGTCCATCTCCCACTGTGCAAGAGCGCGCACTTGATCTCCAGTCCAGACTGCCACTCTGGCTTCTTTCCATGTTGTCTACTTTGCTTTGCTCTTGCTGTTTAGGGCGATGTCCGCCGAACTTCCTGATTCTTGTAGCTGCTGCAGACACACCCCTAATGCGTCCTCAGCCTATTGCTGTCTGTCACCTGGTATTTAACCCAGCTCCTCCCTGGAATCCAGGCCTAAGCATCTTGTTCTGTCAGTTGGCTTCCGGTCGCTGACATGCCAGGTCCTGTCTATGTTTCCTGCCTTACGGTATCAGTTCCCGTGTCTGAACTGTGTCCTGTCTGTGCACTCTAGCCAGTTGTTTCTCTGCCTTCCTGGAGGCTGTATTTCCAGGCCTGTCCGAACACGCTCCTAGCCTGTTCGTCTCGCCCTCTGGGGGCCGCATACCCAGACTCGCTCCTGTATTTGTTGTAGTACAGTTCCTGTCTGAACTGTCTCCTAGCTTCCTACCTGTTTTATCTTTATGTCCGTTTGTTCCCTTTTTCTGCAGTGTCTGAACCAGCACTTGGCTTTACCTAGGCTCGTTCCTGCATTTTGTTGCAGTAACTGTTCTTGTCTGAACTGTCTCCTAGTTTCTTATCTGTTTTGTCTTTATGTCCGTTTGCTCCCTTTTTCTGCAGTGTCTGAACCAGCACTTGGCTTTACCTAGGCTCGTTCTTGCATTTTGTTGCAGTAACTGTTCTTGTCTGAACTGTCTCCTAATATCTTATCTGTTTTGTCTTTATGTCCGTTTGTTCCCTTTTTCTGTAGAGTCTGAACCTGCACCTAACTTCTACTCGTTGTCATTGTACTTCCGTTTGTGAGTAGGAGTCCTTTCGCTACTTCTTTGCAAGTACCTTGTGTGTATCTGGTTCTGCCTTTCTTTTCCAGTCTGTTCCGTGTGAACAGAGCCCTGTCCCCTTTGCTTTGTCTTTGTTTACCGCTTCGGCGATTTATCTCTGTCCTGTCTTACTTACCGCTTCTGCGGTTCCTGCCTGCTCAGCCTTGTCCACCGCGTCTGCGGTTTTGCTCTGCTCAGCCTTGTCTACCGCGTCTGCGGTTTCGCTCTGCTCAGCCTTGTCCACCGCGTCTGCCGTTTCGCTCTGCTCAGCCTTGTCCACCGCGTCTGCGGTTTCGCTCTGCTCAGCCTTGTCCACCGCATCTGCGGTTTCGCTCTGCTCAGCCTTGTCCACCGCGTCTGTGATTTCGCTCTGCTCAGCCTTGTGCACCGCATCTGCGGTTTTGCTCTGCTCAGCCTTGTCCACCGCGTCTGCGGTTTCGCTCTGCTCAGCCTTGTCCACCGCTTCTGTGGTTTCGCTCTGCTCAGCCTTGTCCACCGCGTCTGCGGTTTCGCTCTGCTCAGCCTTGTCCACCGAGTCTGCGTTTTCGCTCTGCTCAGCCTTGTCCACCGCGTCTGCGGTTTTGCTCTGTTCAGCCTTGTCTACCTCGTCTGCGGTTTCGCTTTACTCTGTTTGTTTACCGCATCTGCGGCTCTGAACTCGTCTCCCAGTCTGTACTGGACCCTACCCAGCCTGCGCTCTAGTCTGCCTGCTCCTGTATTCCCTAGTGTGGGTCAACAGCCGTGTCCGGAGTCTGACCTGGAGTAGACCCTGGTCCCTCTGCTCGGTCCCTCCCTTGTGCACTGGCGTCGTATGCCGTCGTGCGACCTTGGTCGGATCGGGCAGATACTTAGTTACACCCCTCCAGGCACTCTCCGGTTCATGGCACAGTGGAACCACTATACAAGCACACGCCAGTCAGTCCGGGCGTGTGCATTACAGTCGCCTTGCTCGCACTTGCCTTTTCAGCTATGCCCATACATTTTCAATAGGATTGAGATCAGGGATTTGTGATGGCCACTCCAAAACATTGACCTTGTTATCCCTAAGCCATTTTGTTACGATTTTGGCAGTATGCTTCGGGTCATTGTCCATGTGGAAGACCCATTTCCGCTGAAGCTTTAACTTACTGGCTGATGTCTTGAGATGTTGATTCAGTATTGCCACATAATCTTCTTTTCTCATGATGCCATCTATTTTGTGAAGTGCACCAGTCCCTCCTGCTGCAAAACAAACCCACAATATGATGCTACCACCCCAGTGTTTCACAGTTGGGATGGTGTTCTTAGGCTTCCAAGGTTCTCCCTTTTTCCTCCAAACGTAATGATGGTCATTATGCCCAAAAAGTTCAATTTTAGTTTCATCAGACCACAGGACATGTCTCCAAAAGTTAAGGTCTTTGTTCCTGTGTGCATTTGCGAACATTAATCTGGCTTTTTTATGTTTCTTTTGGAGTAATGGCTTCTTCCTGGCAGAGTGGCCTTTCAGCCCATGTTGATACAGTACTCGTTTCACTGTGGCTATTGACACAATCTTACCAGTTTCCGCCATCATCTTCACAAGGTCTTTTGTTTTTGTCCTTGGGTTGATATACACATGTTTTACCAAAGCACGTTCATCTCTGGGACACAGAACCCGTCTCCTTCCTGAGCGGTATGATGGCTGGAGATTCCCATCTTGTTTGCACTTGCGTATAATTGTGTGTACAGATGAACGAGGCACCTTCAGGTAACTTGAAATTGTACCCAAGGATGAGCCAGACTTGTTCAAGTCCACAATTCTCTTCCTGATATCTTGGTTAATTTCCTTAGACTTTCCCATGATGCTACACAAAGAAAGCAGTGTGTTTCAGGTGTGCATTAAAATACATCCACAGGTGTGTCTCTAATTAACTCAAATGTTGCCAAAAAACTATCACAAGCTTCCAAACACATGAAATTATCATATGGGCAGTTCAGAATTGTTTAAAGGCATAGTAATGTTAGTGTATGTAAACTTTTGACTTTGCATTAAGTAATAAAAATACCTTAAAACATTCTCTCTCTCATTATTCTGGCATTTGTCAAATATTAAAAATTATGGTAATCCTAATTGACCTAAATGGGAAAAGTTTATTCTGATTTCATGTCAGATATTGAGAAAAACATGCATATGTGTCTTTTTATATAGTGTATGTAAACTTCTGGCTTCAATTGTACATGTATAAACTCCCTCAACCATGCGTTTATGGACCTTCCTTTGTGCACTGGGGTTAAGTTGTGTTAGAAAAAAAAGAGCTTTACTCAAACTGTTCCCATAAAGTTGGAAGTATACAGTGGGTATGGAAAGTATTCTGACCCCTTTAAATTTTTCACTCTTTGTTTCATTGCAGCCATTTGGTAAATTCTAAAAAGTTCATTTTTTTTCTCTCCCCTTAATGCACACTCTGCACCCCATCTTGACTGGTAAAAATTTCTACATTTCTGTTTTTTTCAATTTATTAAAAAAGAAAAACTGAAATATCACATGGTCATAAGTATTTTGTGCTGTTAATGCCAGTGAAAGTTCGCACTCTCCAGTCACTGAGTCAACATAGCGATGGTGACTTTTATGCACTATGCACCTCATGCCGACCTCACTCTGTAACTTTATGTGGTCTCCGCTTCTTGGCTAAGCTGACGTGGTTTTTAAGTGCTTTCACTTTTCAATAATACAATTCTCAATTTATCAAAGAATAATTAGGATGAAGAAATTTATGAACTGACTTGTTACAAGATCACGCTAAAAATTAGTGATCTCTTTAAAACATCCAAATCTTTCACAAACGTTAGTAAAGGCAGACGACATGACTAAGGGCTGGATTTTATACATCTGTGGAAATGGGATTGAATGAAAAACCTGAATTTGATGATTAAAGGGAACCTGTCACCAGAAAAAACATTATTAGCCTGCAGATATCTGCATGTTAATAGTATTATTAACCTGCCCGGCACCTGTACTTAGCCGAACGCTGCAGGGAGCAAATTAATTTTATTCCCCCCGTCAAAGTTTGGGTTTCAGTCATGAGGGTGGCTCCGGCACTGGTTCAATCACTGCTCTGAGAATACAGAGCAGCGGCTGTAACCGTGACCCCGTCACTGACTGACAGCCGGCCCAGTGCAAGGCCAGTGTCAGTCAGTGCCGGCGGTGCGGTTACAGCCAGCCGCCGCTCTCTTGTCTCATGAATAAGCCCTAGCATCCAACCTCCAAGCAAGAAACAAAGCTCTCAGAAATTGGAACATATGGGCCTCCTCTCATCTAGCAATACATATTAGTGGTATCTGATTCATTTGTCTGTCCTTCAGACTCCTTTTCATTCATACCTATCCCTTGTCAAATTTAGTCCCTTGCCTTCATGCCAGACCATCCTCCTCTGTTTCCCTCCTTTCCCGGATTGCACTTATCATATTGCTCCAAATTATTTATTTGGTTCAGATATTAACAATATACAGTAGCTAACCTGCGTGGTTGCCTTAAAAACCTTCCCGGTCTGTGCTCGGGTATGTGTTGCATTGTTTTATGTTAATTTGGTTTCTTTAATAATAAAATAAAGATTGGATCAAAAAAACTGGGCGAAAATCCCTTCAACAACAATCACTGCCTGGTTAGATACTGGTAGTTGTGTCTGTCATGTAGTTCTAAAGGTATGTTTACACTGGCAGACCACACTTCCATGCCCATGAAACAATCGTTAATATGTGCGTGTAAAATATCATTGTTCTTGGCAGCACATGACCTGTTTATATAAGACAGTGTGATGTTGAGAATGATGATTTTTGTGCTGCTAGAAATACTCATTCCTAATTATCAGCCAGTGTAAAGGCACCTTAAAGGGGTTTTCCCATGAACAAAAGTTGATTTTAATCAATAGATCTTGGAATAATAATAATTTCCACAATTGGATGTGTTTAAATAGAATGTCCCTGTGCTGAGATAATCTTATAAATGTGCCCCTGCTGTGTACTGTGTAATGGCTGTGTCTGACCGTACAGGAACATGATCCAACTATACCACATCTCCTGGGCAGGGGTGGGGGAGCAAAAGAGTATACAGACATTACAGCACACACAAATGATTCTTTTTGTGAAGTAAAACATTTCCCTGCCTGTTTTAAACAATGTTTTACGTCAAAGAAAGAATCATTTGCGATCCTTGCAGTTGCATGTCACGCAAGGTGAGGGAAAGAGTCAGTGCAACACGAAGGGAAGAGGGGAAGGAAGCCCAAACACTAGGGAAAGGGGGAGTGGAGACCCCTAAGCAGATCTAATATCACCCTGCCTACCCTGCCATCCCTATTTAGGTTCCACTCCTATCGCCGAGTCGGAACCTAAGCCCTGAATGTCCCTAGAGCTTGACCCTAGATAGGGAGGGGACAAGGTGAGCACTAGTCAAGCCCCACTACAAACTAAAGACAACAAGGTAGACAAACAAAGGGGATACACTTATATTGAGCAGACATCAGAGCGATAACGCCAACTGTCTTCCACGGGCACCAGAGAAGAAACTAGCCAACTGCTAGTGCTCCAAGCCAACACAGAGGTAAATGGAACTATCACCGGTGGCTCTCTGGAGAAATTGAGAGCTTTTAACTACCAAGAAAGGGTGTGTCAATCAGCAGCAGAAAGTGGAGGTAGCTGCTGGGTCCTAAAGGAAGAAGGATATAACAATACTAAAGAGATGAGAGGATCAAGAAGAAGAAGAAGGATCTGCAATGCCAAGCGCAGTGACCTTCTGCAGCCAGCTCCAGAGCAACTGTCTGTCACACCTGACACACCCGTGATATTACGTCTGTACACTTTATTTCTCCCCTCCTGGCCAGTAACTGAGGAAAGATCAGACCATGTTCCTTAACAGTCAGACACAGTCATTACATAGCACACAGCAAGGCCACATTTAATTTATTAAAATTAACTTTTGTTCGTGGGAAAACCCCTTTAAGAGTTGCTCTCATGAGGGACGGTGGTATCCTCCAGCATTGGGTCTGTAAAACTCACAAAGCAGTAGCGTTGGGTGATCTAAACACAGTTTCTGTCAGAAGGTCCCTTGTCACACCTTTGTTGGCCTGGTATATGGACCCTGTGTTTCTTTCAAGACTCTCTTTACTATTGCACAGTCTCTTATAGGTATCCTGCTTATTTTTCACTGGTCAGCCTTGACCTCCTTTATCGGACCTTCTCTGAACCCTGCATCACCAGGCGGCTTCTCACTTGAAACTGATCTGTACCCTGTTTGGGCACACACCCCACTGCATTCATTTTCTTGCTAATTAACCCCATGCATAGTGTCTATAGCACTCTCACTTATGCAGCTGCATGTTCTAGGCACATATTGCAGCTGGCACTAAGATAGTCCCACCTAGGATCCAGGCGCTAAGAGTTGATTAGACTAACATGCCCAGGTCAAACACCACCACTTTACTGCATAAAATGATATGACCACAAGGCATAATTAACACAATGAAAATATATGCAAATATAAATGAACACATAACGCAATGCAATTTCCTGATAAAAATATACTCTTAGGTCCAACGAGCTCAGATGAACCAAAAAAAGAACTCTAAAGTACTGGAAAGAGCAAAAACAGAGGAAGATGAGGATTTCTTCTATCCTAGCTAAGTATGCGTATATAATTTTTATAAAAAGGATTTTTTAAATAATAAATTAAAAAAAAAAAAATTAACACCTACCATCACTAATTATGAAGATATTCCTCTGATTCACTTTGGAGATTTTGTCTGGAACAGAAGCGCCAGCCAGAAAACCCCATTCTTTGTTTTTTATACATCCACGTGGAAGGGATTATCCGGGAAGGATTAGTTACCTACACAGTACACTGGAACGGCAGCTACCAAGTGAACGATGTGTGGAAACGATGTGTGGCGTTGTGCCTAACTGCACAACTCATAAAGGTGAGTGTGATATATAAGCATTCATCTCCTTCATAAATCAGACGAACTTGCTACGCTTAGATATCTCTTTCTGTGTCTTTTTTCCCCACTATCTCATCCTTTCAGAATCTTTGAAGTATACGTGACAGTAAGTGGCCACCTAAGACCAGTCTTATAGACATTGAAATTAGCCAGAGAGGTCAAAAATCTGAGTGTAAACCCAACCCAAAATAATTAGGTCTAGGAACCCTAAATGAGTGGGAGTGATTCAGAAGACAATTACAGAATATACAAGGTTAGGTAAAACCAAAGAAATGAACCGGAACATAAATTGGTATAAATGCAATGTGTAAGAGCATGTAAAACAAAAGGAGCAAATACCCTGTAGAAAATAAATAATAAATAGTAATAATACAAGTAAATAACATGGGATAGTTGGTTAACACTATTTTGATAAAGAAAAGCATAAAATCCATCCCACCGCGACAAGGTGTACCCAATCGGGACAGTCCTATCCATAGTATTAAACCTTCACTTTGTGTCATCCAACCTCAATATAGATGGGAGCAGAGCAGGACTCAGGCCCGACTGTTCAGATAACTGCCCATGGGAAGCTAAATAGATCAAATGCCTAGCTGAAAAAGAGGGAGCCACACCCTGTTTGTGCAAAGTACAAGAATCAACAGCAAAACCAAAGAAATGAGCTGGAACATACGATGGTATGAGTGCAATGTGTAGGAGCATGTTCACACTGTGACCATTTAACAAACAATCCTAAGATAAAACCGAAATGAGCATATACCCTGTAATAATTAAATAAATAGTAATAGATGAAATGCCTAGCTCAGAAAGGGGGAAAACCACCCCTGTTAGTACAAAGTACAAGAAACTACAGCAAAACCAAAGAAATGAGCAGAAACATAACTAGAGATAGTTACACATCTCGATTGGGTACACTGTGGATGGTTTTAACATTTTTTTGATCAAAATAGTGTAAACTAAGTACCCCAATGTTATTTACATGTACTATTTATTGTTTACTTACTACAGGGTATATGCTCACTTATTTTTATCTTAGGTTTTGTATATATAAGGTTAGGGGTTCATCTATCTTCTTTTCACTATAGTTACCATAAAACCCAAGGTGCGAAGACAAGCTCAATGTATTTCACTAACTTAACTGCTGATCTAAGCAGCTGTCTCTATGTAAAAGAGCACTATGGCCGTAAAGACAGCGAGGTAGGGAAAAGGGAAAGATCGACTACAGTACAACCCCCAATAAAAGCTTTTAGAGCACATTCCCTTTTATTATCTAGCCTACATGGCTGATAGAAGCCCACATAATCATGATGCCATAGAGCCTAAAACAAAGCCTGGGGCACATGCAGACACAATTACTAGTCCTCCGCACACTTTACATCTTAATGGAGATTTACTCAGCTCAGCACGTGTGGTGCACACTCCCTGCGCCCTCCCACTAATTTTATGGAAAGGAATAGATCATTGATAATAGCACAGGATGTAGTTTCAAGAAAACAGAACGCCAATCTGTGCATCAGGCCGGCTATTTACAGTCCAGATGTGCCTGTGAATGCACAGTGTGCTATTGTATCAGTCTGTGCCACGAAAGAATTCACTGAAAGGACACAGCAAAAAATAAAAGAGAACAATCAAGCAACATTTGGAGTTTAAATTTGAATATCCATTTTGGTGGAATGCATTTTTTATACTTTTATATTACTATTACTGTTGAGCGAGTATGAATTGTTAACCCCTTCGGTGAGCACGCTCGGGTGCTCGCCGAGTATTTGCGGCATGCTCGGCATCGATGAAAGTTTCCCTGTGGCTGCATGTGTCACATCTGTAATACACCTGTGACACATGCAGGGATTGCTTGACAAACACCTGAGTGTGCTTGCCGAAGGGGTTAACAATTCATACTCGCTCAACACTAATCACTATATGTTTAATCATCAGTTTGAGGTTTTTAGACACTCTATTATGTCATTAAAAAGAAAGGGGCCCTCATTCATCCATTAGCCACAGTGTAGAGGAGCTACATAGTGTGTATCTCACTTTGGAGGACCCGCATGTCCATGCATTATACAGGCATCTCATTGACTTTTATTGTAATTGTGTAATACTTCATTTTTCCAGTGGTGGTGCTGCTGCAAAATTTGACACTTGTCGCCAAGATCCATAGCAGGTTACAACCACCCTGTGACTAGCTCATCATCTAGATATCCTTCAAGAAAAATAGGACAAACTCTTAACAGTCTTAACTTATTTAAATAAAAAAGTAGAATATGTGGTGTCATTGCATAGCTCATCCCAAAATAAAAGTCATTTCTCTAGATTTAAAAGACAAAAAAATCCAAAATCAGCACCAGAAATATTTAGGTGCAAAGCCTTCCAGGTACGTGCCAAGCCTTGTAAATCCAAAAAATATAAATGGAGGCAGCACACATATAGAGTGAAAATTGATGTTATTTAATAGCCCATGTTCCCTAGATTTAGTTATCAGCTAGGGAACTCTAGACCTATATCCAAACCATCAACACTTACTCACATAGACCTGTAAAATGAATTTTTTTTTAGAAAATTACCTATTATATCAGGTTTCTGTGATAATTCTTTTAATACTTTTTGGCATATCATGATCTGTATCAAAAAGTAACATGAGTAATCTAACATTTTTACTGACCAATGGGGCTACTTTAGATTTATACTTCCTTTTTTGTCATGAAGAGTTTACAGCAGTTTCGTTATCAACACAGCCTGGATTACAATGACAGGTAACACCTCTACACACAGTTGATAACACAAGATCCACCAATCACAGTAGGAAATTTCACAGCTCTCCCTCTGTTCACAATGACCTTAGCACGAGATGTTCAATGCAGAAGATAGGGTCATAGTCAGACTTTATTTTTGACGGTAATCACATATCCACACAAAATCCCTTAAAAATCTGATAGATGTGACGCGCCCCCTGGGACATATTCCTTTTTGAGGGGAATACCCGGCACCGGATCAGATGGGGGGTTGTAGTCTCCGAGCGGCTGAGACCCGGTCCCGTGCCCAGGGCGTCAAGCTATGTGTTATGTGGCAGTCCTTACTGATGTTATAAGTTCTTAATGTCGACTACGCCACCCGTTGTAATGCGGTCACTGTGGCCGCCGCTGCAGCAGGGTCCGCTGAGGCTGATGGTGGATGTGCAGCTTGGTGGGATAACCCCCAACGGGAGGGGTATAGCCTCAGAGGGGACAGGCGCAGAGAATGGGGGTTGTGGTGGTGCGGTGCAGCCGGCAATGAAGACAGACTCGGGTTGTGCAGTTAAGGGAGTTTACTTACTGCTGATGTTTCGGTCACTCCAGCTGTTAGTGACCACCCGAGCCGTGCTGCGTCCACCAGGTCCTGGATCCGGCCAACCCCCAAACAAGTCCGGAGCGTGGCCCTGAGCTCTCCCTCTGTCCTTTCTTCAGCCGTCCCCACCAGTGATCCACCTAGGTCCAGCTCCCTCGGGCCTTCTGTTGGGCAACCCTTGGCCTTAGGTTCCCTGACCCTCCATGTGGTATGCCTTCAGGGTGGATGTAGTGGGTGGCCGTGGCAGATGCTGCCCACAGCCTCCGGTCTCTGCCTAGGGATGTTTTTGCCCCCACCAGCTTGGGTTCCGGTACCCTTGTGCTGACTCCTCACCCGGTGCTCTAATTTGGGTTCTTGGGTCCCTTCAGTCTTCCCCCTCTGGGTCTTTCTCTTTCTTTCTCCTCTCTCTCTCTCCAGGACTGCTGTTTCCTTCTCTGCAGCTGACTTGTTCTCAGCGTCTGACCCTGATCTAAGTTGGTGCCCTCCTTATATATCCCTCTATGTGTGAGCTCAGGTGACCAGCACCCAATGAGCTCCTATCACTACCCAGACTGCTCCCCCTATCTGCCCCTACACTACATGGGATGTACCACCCCCCTCCCACTCCAGCCAGGAACAGGCTCGGTTGTACCTGCACATTTCTAAGTGGGAGTACCGTCGGCCTGCTCCTCTGGAATGGGATGTATGTAGTGCATGCAGTCTATCTGAGCTCAGTTCCACACTCCTTCCTTACCCGGGAGTGGAATATCACACCTCTGGGTTGAGGTGCAATACCCCTGTAGCAGCCGAATCCTCAGGGTGCTACATTCCCCCCTGGTAAATCACAGCACGTCCTCGGGCTGTAAGACAAAACACCAAAACATACAAAATTTTTATATGAACATATAAAACATATAAACATTATATATATATAAAACTTTTTTCTATATAAACATTCTCGTAGACTTCTCTGGTTTCAGGTTCCTCCTCCGGACACTGTGCAACGTGTGTCCGGGAAAAGTGCGACAGTCTCTTAGAAAAATCTGGTTTTCTTATAAAACCGGTAGGGGGCGCTTTAGGAAGCGCAACTATATACAGGGGAATTTGGAAGTTGGCCGCTCTCAGTCCTCGGCCAGGTAGAGGGAAGGGAATGGCTGCTCACAGTCCTCAGCCTGGTTTGGGTAGGGGACACACGGGTTAAACTGTTCACTGGTCCCAACGGGGACTAAACTTTAAAGCAGCCACGGTTACTTGGGTACCCCGACAGGTAACTATATACAGTCCTTTGTACTATCTCAGTCATAGTACCTTCTAGCCTTGAACCCGTCCGGGTCTTCTGGCTCCTCCTCCCTACACCGCAACTCCTCCTCTGTCAGGCGATGCACGTGGAGGGCGTAAGGTCCCTTGGCACACTTGTGCCGGGTGAACGTTACCTCGTCACCGACGTAGAGGTCACGGCCTTTGTGACCCTCTGGCAGGTGGGACTCGACGTCCCGTCGGGTAACGAAGACGTCACCCATGGTGTTCCGGTCCTTTATGAAGCCCCACCCATGCTGCGCATTAAACTTCATTACCGTCCCGATGGTACGGGGACGATTTGCTGCATAGGGGTCCCTTCTGGTCCGACTCTTTTGCTCCGCGCTGCGGGTCTGGGCCCATTGCTCTCTGACCCGCCTCTCCTCCCGTTCTCTCTGAAACTCTGCCAGCTGTTGACGGCAACACTCTGTGCGTTCAGCTGCAGCTGCCCGAGTCTCTCCGGTGAACCCCATCAAATCTTCTCCCGTGGGGTCCCACACGAATTGGGCTTCTTCTAGTGGAGGCGAGACCCGAGTCACGGGCTTTGGAGCCGGGATCAGGGGCTCACACAGGGGACCTAACTTCTTTTGTCGCTCCAGTTCCAAGAATTCTTCGGGCCAGATGAAAGGCCGCCCGTCCGGCCACGCCAGCTGGCTGAAGGGGTCCTCTCCCAGATATGGCACCCTTGGTGTTTCGGGTGCGGGCGCGATGGTGGGGGCGCCCAGGTTACCCAGGCCTTGCGGCCAGGCCGGGGGCATCTGGAAGGTAAATGGAACTGTTAACACGGCGGCGCCCTGGGCTACCTGGCCTTGCGACCAGGCCGGAGGCTCCGCGGAGGTAGATGGCTCTGCTGGGGATGCGGCGCCCGGAAACGCTAGGCCCTGCGACCAGGCCGGAGGCTCCTCTTCCTTCGCCACGCTCCGGGTCACGACGCGTGACGTCACCGGGGTCGCGACGGCGGCTTCCAGTCGGGGCCTAGTCGGTGGCGGTGTCATGGCGGTCTCGGGTACGGCCGGGGGATCTTCGGGCTCTGCGACGGGGAGCTGGGGCAGATAAGCGGTCTTCCGGTATGGGGTATAGGCGTCCCCCTTACCTGCTGCCATGCGTCTCGCTCCCTCTTCTGCGCCGTCTCCGGCCTTGGGTCCTCCCGCGTCATCCGCAGAGGCAGTCGGTGTCTTCTTCCAAGGGAGCGGGTTCCGTGGACGGGTTCCAGCTTGCTGGGCCATCTCCCGGCCCCACTCCGCCAGGATCTCCCTCTGCACTCGGGCCATCCTTCCCGCGAGGCCCTCCAGGGCACTCCGCGCGCACTCCCGATCTCGGGGAAGCTGCGCCAGGATCTCCGCTAAGCCTAGCGGGGTTGTTGACTCCAGCAGGCTCCTGACCATCGGGTCGGTGCTGCTCTGCTCTCCTCTTTCTTCTTTTTGCAGGCTCCTGGCCAGCGGGCCGGTGCTGCGCTGCTGCCGCTCCATTCCCGGGTCTACTCTTCCTCTCCTCGACTCCGGGTGCTCTCGCTCTGGACACCTTGCCTCCGGGTGCGCTCGTTCTAGACTGCTCCAAGCGACACCCATCTTTTCTCTTTTCTTTCGTCTCCTCCCACTTCGAGGGCGGTCCCGGGGCAACTCGGTGACTGTCAGCTCCAGGGGGAGTTCTTTCACGCTGACAGACACCTCCAGCATCACAGTCTCCGTTGGTGGGGGCGGTTTCCACTTTTGGCGCCATTTTCTGTCCCGGCCCACGATGGGATGTGGCCTCTTGCCCTCCTTTGGCACGCCCATAATGGCGTCCGCTGCTCTTCCAAGGCGGGAAATCTGCGGTTTTGGCGGGAAGCGTCGCCCAGTGGCGGGAAACTCTGCAGATGGCGGGAACAAGCTGGAAATGGCGGACAATCGGCGGGAAACGACTGGTGATGGAGTCCGATGGCGTGGACCCTCCGGAACCGGCGGGAGACTTCTTTCTGAGGTAAACTTGCACTTTTCTTCAGGCACGCAGTACCCGGGTGTTGCGGGCACGTAATCCTGCCGACTACGCCAAAGTTGACGCGCCCCCTGGGACATATTCCTTTTTGAGGGGAATACCCGGCACCGGATCAGATGGGGGGTTGTAGTCTCCGAGCGGCTGAGACCCGGTCCCGTGCCCAGGGCGTCAAGCTATGTGTTATGTGGCAGTCCTTACTGATGTTATAAGTTCTTAATGTCGACTACGCCACCCGTTGTAATGCGGTCACTGTGGCCGCCGCTGCAGCAGGGTCCGCTGAGGCTGATGGTGGATGTGCAGCTTGGTGGGATAACCCCCAACGGGAGGGGTATAGCCTCAGAGGGGACAGGCGCAGAGAATGGGGGTTGTGGTGGTGCGGTGCAGCCGGCAATGAAGACAGACTCGGGTTGTGCAGTTAAGGGAGTTTACTTACTGCTGATGTTTCGGTCACTCCAGCTGTTAGTGACCACCCGAGCCGTGCTGCGTCCACCAGGTCCTGGATCCGGCCAACCCCCAAACAAGTCCGGAGCGTGGCCCTGAGCTCTCCCTCTGTCCTTTCTTCAGCCGTCCCCACCAGTGATCCACCTAGGTCCAGCTCCCTCGGGCCTTCTGTTGGGCAACCCTTGGCCTTAGGTTCCCTGACCCTCCATGTGGTATGCCTTCAGGGTGGATGTAGTGGGTGGCCGTGGCAGATGCTGCCCACAGCCTCCGGTCTCTGGCTAGGGATGTTTTTGCCCCCACCAGCTTGGGTTCCGGTACCCTTGTGCTGACTCCTCACCCGGTGCTCTAATTTGGGTTCTTGGGTCCCTTCAGTCTTCCCCCTCTGGGTCTTTCTCTTTCTTTCTCCTCTCTCTCTCTCCAGGACTGCTGTTTCCTTCTCTGCAGCTGACTTGTTCTCAGCGTCTGACCCTGATCTAAGTTGGTGCCCTCCTTATATATCCCTCTATGTGTGAGCTCAGGTGACCAGCACCCAATGAGCTCCTATCACTACCCAGACTGCTCCCCCTATCTGCCCCTACACTACATGGGATGTACCACCCCCCTCCCACTCCAGCCAGGAACAGGCTCGGTTGTACCTGCACATTTCTAAGTGGGAGTACCGTCGGCCTGCTCCTCTGGAATGGGATGTATGTAGTGCATGCAGTCTATCTGAGCTCAGTTCCACACTCCTTCCTTACCCGGGAGTGGAATATCACACCTCTGGGTTGAGGTGCAATACCCCTGTAGCAGCCGAATCCTCAGGGTGCTACATTCCCCCCTGGTAAATCACAGCACGTCCTCGGGCTGTAAGACAAAACACCAAAACATACAAAATTTTTATATGAACATATAAAACATATAAACATTATATATATATAAAACTTTTTTCTATATAAACATTCTCGTAGACTTCTCTGGTTTCAGGTTCCTCCTCCGGACACTGTGCAACGTGTGTCCGGGAAAAGTGCGACAGTCTCTTAGAAAAATCTGGTTTTCTTATAAAACCGGTAGGGGGCGCTTTAGGAAGCGCAACTATATACAGGGGAATTTGGAAGTTGGCCGCTCTCAGTCCTCGGCCAGGTAGAGGGAAGGGAATGGCTGCTCACAGTCCTCAGCCTGGTTTGGGTAGGGGACACACGGGTTAAACTGTTCACTGGTCCCAACGGGGACTAAACTTTAAAGCAGCCACGGTTACTTGGGTACCCCGACAGGTAACTATATACAGTCCTTTGTACTATCTCAGTCATAGTACCTTCTAGCCTTGAACCCGTCCGGGTCTTCTGGCTCCTCCTCCCTACACCGCAACTCCTCCTCTGTCAGGCGATGCACGTGGAGGGCGTAAGGTCCCTTGGCACACTTGTGCCGGGTGAACGTTACCTCGTCACCGACGTAGAGGTCACGGCCTTTGTGACCCTCTGGCAGGTGGGACTCGACGTCCCGTCGGGTAACGAAGACGTCACCCATGGTGTTCCGGTCCTTTATGAAGCCCCACCCATGCTGCGCATTAAACTTCATTACCGTCCCGATGGTACGGGGACGATTTGCTGCATAGGGGTCCCTTCTGGTCCGACTCTTTTGCTCCGCGCTGCGGGTCTGGGCCCATTGCTCTCTGACCCGCCTCTCCTCCCGTTCTCTCTGAAACTCTGCCAGCTGTTGACGGCAACACTCTGTGCGTTCAGCTGCAGCTGCCCGAGTCTCTCCGGTGAACCCCATCAAATCTTCTCCCGTGGGGTCCCACACGAATTGGGCTTCTTCTAGTGGAGGCGAGACCCGAGTCACGGGCTTTGGAGCCGGGATCAGGGGCTCACACAGGGGACCTAACTTCTTTTGTCGCTCCAGTTCCAAGAATTCTTCGGGCCAGATGAAAGGCCGCCCGTCCGGCCACGCCAGCTGGCTGAAGGGGTCCTCTCCCAGATATGGCACCCTTGGTGTTTCGGGTGCGGGCGCGATGGTGGGGGCGCCCAGGTTACCCAGGCCTTGCGGCCAGGCCGGGGGCATCTGGAAGGTAAATGGAACTGTTAACACGGCGGCGCCCTGGGCTACCTGGCCTTGCGACCAGGCCGGAGGCTCCGCGGAGGTAGATGGCTCTGCTGGGGATGCGGCGCCCGGAAACGCTAGGCCCTGCGACCAGGCCGGAGGCTCCTCTTCCTTCGCCACGCTCCGGGTCACGACGCGTGACGTCACCGGGGTCGCGACGGCGGCTTCCAGTCGGGGCCTAGTCGGTGGCGGTGTCATGGCGGTCTCGGGTACGGCCGGGGGATCTTCGGGCTCTGCGACGGGGAGCTGGGGCAGATAAGCGGTCTTCCGGTATGGGGTATAGGCGTCCCCCTTACCTGCTGCCATGCGTCTCGCTCCCTCTTCTGCGCCGTCTCCGGCCTTGGGTCCTCCCGCGTCATCCGCAGAGGCAGTCGGTGTCTTCTTCCAAGGGAGCGGGTTCCGTGGACGGGTTCCAGCTTGCTGGGCCATCTCCCGGCCCCACTCCGCCAGGATCTCCCTCTGCACTCGGGCCATCCTTCCCGCGAGGCCCTCCAGGGCACTCCGCGCGCACTCCCGATCTCGGGGAAGCTGCGCCAGGATCTCCGCTAAGCCTAGCGGGGTTGTTGACTCCAGCAGGCTCCTGACCATCGGGTCGGTGCTGCTCTGCTCTCCTCTTTCTTCTTTTTGCAGGCTCCTGGCCAGCGGGCCGGTGCTGCGCTGCTGCCGCTCCATTCCCGGGTCTACTCTTCCTCTCCTCGACTCCGGGTGCTCTCGCTCTGGACACCTTGCCTCCGGGTGCGCTCGTTCTAGACTGCTCCAAGCGACACCCATCTTTTCTCTTTTCTTTCGTCTCCTCCCACTTCGAGGGCGGTCCCGGGGCAACTCGGTGACTGTCAGCTCCAGGGGGAGTTCTTTCACGCTGACAGACACCTCCAGCATCACAGTCTCCGTTGGTGGGGGCGGTTTCCACTTTTGGCGCCATTTTCTGTCCCGGCCCACGATGGGATGTGGCCTCTTGCCCTCCTTTGGCACGCCCATAATGGCGTCCGCTGCTCTTCCAAGGCGGGAAATCTGCGGTTTTGGCGGGAAGCGTCGCCCAGTGGCGGGAAACTCTGCAGATGGCGGGAACAAGCTGGAAATGGCGGACAATCGGCGGGAAACGACTGGTGATGGAGTCCGATGGCGTGGACCCTCCGGAACCGGCGGGAGACTTCTTTCTGAGGTAAACTTGCACTTTTCTTCAGGCACGCAGTACCCGGGTGTTGCGGGCACGTAATCCTGCCGACTACGCCAAAGTTGACGCGCCCCCTGGGACATATTCCTTTTTGAGGGGAATACCCGGCACCGGATCAGATGGGGGGTTGTAGTCTCCGAGCGGCTGAGACCCGGTCCCGTGCCCAGGGCGTCAAGCTATGTGTTATGTGGCAGTCCTTACTGATGTTATAAGTTCTTAATGTCGACTACGCCACCCGTTGTAATGCGGTCACTGTGGCCGCCGCTGCAGCAGGGTCCGCTGAGGCTGATGGTGGATGTGCAGCTTGGTGGGATAACCCCCAACGGGAGGGGTATAGCCTCAGAGGGGACAGGCGCAGAGAATGGGGGTTGTGGTGGTGCGGTGCAGCCGGCAATGAAGACAGACTCGGGTTGTGCAGTTAAGGGAGTTTACTTACTGCTGATGTTTCGGTCACTCCAGCTGTTAGTGACCACCCGAGCCGTGCTGCGTCCACCAGGTCCTGGATCCGGCCAACCCCCAAACAAGTCCGGAGCGTGGCCCTGAGCTCTCCCTCTGTCCTTTCTTCAGCCGTCCCCACCAGTGATCCACCTAGGTCCAGCTCCCTCGGGCCTTCTGTTGGGCAACCCTTGGCCTTAGGTTCCCTGACCCTCCATGTGGTATGCCTTCAGGGTGGATGTAGTGGGTGGCCGTGGCAGATGCTGCCCACAGCCTCCGGTCTCTGGCTAGGGATGTTTTTGCCCCCACCAGCTTGGGTTCCGGTACCCTTGTGCTGACTCCTCACCCGGTGCTCTAATTTGGGTTCTTGGGTCCCTTCAGTCTTCCCCCTCTGGGTCTTTCTCTTTCTTTCTCCTCTCTCTCTCTCCAGGACTGCTGTTTCCTTCTCTGCAGCTGACTTGTTCTCAGCGTCTGACCCTGATCTAAGTTGGTGCCCTCCTTATATATCCCTCTATGTGTGAGCTCAGGTGACCAGCACCCAATGAGCTCCTATCACTACCCAGACTGCTCCCCCTATCTGCCCCTACACTACATGGGATGTACCACCCCCCTCCCACTCCAGCCAGGAACAGGCTCGGTTGTACCTGCACATTTCTAAGTGGGAGTACCGTCGGCCTGCTCCTCTGGAATGGGATGTATGTAGTGCATGCAGTCTATCTGAGCTCAGTTCCACACTCCTTCCTTACCCGGGAGTGGAATATCACACCTCTGGGTTGAGGTGCAATACCCCTGTAGCAGCCGAATCCTCAGGGTGCTACAGATGCATGTCTGGCAATTTTCTACACTTTTATAGGAGTGACGTGCTTGTCACAACTCCTCTCCGTTAGGATCAGCACTGGATAGGGTCCTGTTCTTAAAGGGGTTGTCCAGTCCAAATCGATAAGTCTGCAGTCACTCTGTGTGACTGCAGACTTATGAAATCCCCCCAGTGCATACACCGTGCGCTGTAGGGACTCACCGGTTTCTGAGCTGGGACCGGAGGGTATGTATGCGTTACACATACTTTCGACCAGAGCCCGTCGAGTGGGCGAGGTCTCACTCTATACACTTGCATGGAATGGTGCCATGCCCTCTAGCTGGCTACGCCACAGGACGGGGGCGCCTCTAGTCAGGGCACAGCCTCTCTCGATACAAGTGTATGGAGCAAGGCTGCACTCACTGGACGGGCTCTGGCACATACATCACAGCCGGTCGCGAGTCAGAGACCGGTGAATCCTCATAACGCACACTGTGTGCATTGGGGGGATTCATAAGTCTGCAGTCACTCAGAGTGACTGCAGACTTATCGATTTGGACTGGACAACCCCTTTAAGATTCTTTGGATTTGCCGCAAATAATTCTAGTTATTAAAATAAACCCCATAAAACTTTACATTTAAAATTGAAAATCATTTTTTTTTAGCCATTTTTGAGTGTAACTGCTTCACAATTACAAAACAAAATCACAACCTACAATAATGTTATCAATGTGCATTAATATTTATGATTTAGATATTTAAGAGTTAAACTCTGCTTTCCGGTTTTGGTATATTTGTGTTGCAGCTTTATTAGCAGGGCTCACCGTATTATGACATACACATGACTTGAGGACAGTAGCAGTAATCAGAGGGGCATCATATTGGCTTGTTGTTTATGGAAATCTGTGTTTGTCCCTGCCTTCTGGTGCTTTATGTTCTCTGTATACCCCACACGCTTAGAAGTGCCGCCTTTTGCCTGTTATTAGCCATGCACACAGGCTTCTGTCCCTGCTAATCCTTCTCTGCCACTAAAGTCGAAGAAGCTGATCAGTGAAAATCTTTAAAGAGACTGTTTACCAAGTCCACGTGATTAATGCACATCCATATGCCTTGTGCTGGTTGTTCATCGAACATTTTTATTCTGCATTTTGATTTTGTGAAAAAGTTATTTCCTCTGGGATTCTGATTCTTGGTGTGATAAATACATGTATATTATACATGCTCTAAATATTATCAGTATGAAAACTTTCTAGAATTAATGTAGTAGTTATTACAAAAGTGATTTGCTGTTTATAAGCGGGAACCCTGAACATGAACACGAATTTGAAATGCTGAACAAATTCACTCAACACTATTTATAAGGCAAAATGTTCTTTCAAGCACCACTCCAGCGTTTTTTATTTTAGCCCTGGAGTGGTGCTTTAAATGTAAGCACTCTGCACCTGTTCTTGTACTCATCATCCGGCAGCTTCACCTTTTACCGATGCCGCTCCGGTCCCGTGACCCCATCTTGTGACCGAAACGCCTGACTGGCCGGAAGTCAGAATTTACATCACAAGAGCTCAATGCAAATCTATGAGAGCCAGAAAGAAGCTTCTATTTTGTGAAGTGCACCTGTCCCTCCTGCAGCAAAACAACCCCATAACATGATGCTGCCACCCCCGTGTTTCACAGTTGGGATGGTGTTCTTAGGCTTCCAAGCTTCTCCCCTTTTCCTCCAAATGTAACAATGGTCATTATGCCCAAAAAGCTAAATTTTAGTTTCATCAGACCACAGGACATGTCTCCAAAAATTAAGGTCTTTGTTCCTGTGTGTATTTACAAACATTAATCTGGCTTTTTTGTTTCTTTTGGAGTAATGGCTTCTTCCTGGCAGAGTGACCTTTCAGCCCATGTTGATACAGTGCTCATTTCACTGTGGTTATTGACACAATTTTACCAGCTTCTGCCATAATCTTCACAAGGTCTTTTGCTTTTGTCCTTGCGCTGATATGCACATGTAGGACTGAAGCACGTTCATTTCTGGGACACAGAACCCGTCTCCTTCTTGAGCGGTATGATGGCTGGACATTCCCATCTTGTTTGTACTTACATATAATTGTTTGTACAGATGCACGAGGCACCTTCAGGTATCTTGAAATTGTACCCAAGGATTAGCCAGAGTTGTGCAAGTCTACAATTCTCTTCCTGATATCTTGGCTGATTTCTTTAGACTTTCCCATGATGCTACACAAAGAAGCAGTGTGTTTCAGGTGTGCATTAAAATACATCCACAGGTCTGTCTCTAATTAACTCAGAAGGTTCCAAACAAATGACATCATCATATGGGCAGTCCAGAATTGTTTAAAGGCATAGTAATTTTAGTGTATGTAAACTTTTGACTTTGCTTTAAAACATCCCCTCTCCTTCATTATTCTGGCATTTGACAAATATTAAAAATTGTGGTAATCCTAATTGACCTAAAATGGGAAAGGTTTATTCTGATTTCATGTCAGATATTGAAAAAAACATGCATATTTGTCTTTTTATATAGTGTATGTAAACTTCTGGCTTCAACTGTATATGGGCCCTTTACAGCCCAATAGCTCATCATAATGAACAATTTCACCTGCTTTGGAGGTAGTAGTGGGCCCACTACCTCTTGAGCCCCTGTATGGCTAACACAGGTTGCACCAATGCCATGTCCGCCCCTGGTTTAATTGCCCATTTGCACAGACCACGGTAAACAATGCACAATAAGCGATCAATAATAGATCTGCAATAGATCCTTAATTGAGTGTAGACTGCCATGTTTCTTCTTTTTGAGTTTTCATTTTCATACTATGGATCAGGTCTATGGAGATCGAGCATGAATTACTTGCTGTTTATTTTCACTACCCTGCTGTTTATTAAAATTGCCAGTTTCCTGTATTCTCCTTAGCAGTGAAAACAGAAGAATTCAAATAAAAAATAAATAGCACCCAAAAGCCTTCTTTCCAGGTGAAAATAAGTGCCATTCCAGTTGGAAACTTGAGTTTACACATACATTTCCAATTTAATATTTTACATTGTTTTGAATAAATTAATCTTTTCATTAATTCATGATTTCATGGGATAAAATGGGCAGTGATTGTCAAGGAAATGGATATTTTCAAGTTACATATATTTTGATGTTTGCTCGTAGCAATTTAGGTAAAACAAATTGTTACTCCACATAATATAAAGAATGTGATATGTACATAAAGATAGAAATAAACAGATTTAATAAGGGTCATAACTATATTACAACTATTCTCGCTCCCCACCTCAGTCATCTCATTATTATTTGACAGGCTAGGTGTCAAGGACTAACAACTACTGGTAACAGTGATTTTATTAGGAGACAAAGCTGCATACAAAGGTTATAAAATACACTTCAAGGAGAAAAGTATTGGGACACCTACTGTACATGAGTTTTTATGACTTCCTATTCTATGTCCCCTGGCATTAATCTGGAGTTGGTCCCTCCTTTGCATCTAAAACAGTTTCCATCAAAAAAGCATATACAAAAAGCATATACAGAATGGGAGGAATAGGGCTAACCAACAGCACATGTGAAAAAGACTTGTGTATACTAATAGATCACAGACTGAACATGAGTCCACAGTGTGATGCAGCAGCAAATAAGGCAAACATAATTCTGGGTTGCATTAACAAAATCATACAGTCTAGATCACGTGAAGTAATTATCCCTCTATACTCCTCCTTGGTCATACCTCATCTGGAATACTGTGTCCAGTTCTGGTCACCACATTTTAAAAAATACATAGAAAAACTGTAGCAAGTTCATAGAAGAACGACCAGAATGGTAACTGGTCTGCAAACAATGTCCTACGAGGAACGGTTAAAGGATCTGGGAATGTTTAGACTAGAAGCAATGTGATTAAACTGAATGGTAGAAGATACAAATTAGATATTAGGAAAAACTTTTTGACAGTGAGGCGATCAATAAGAGGAACAGGCGGCCACAAGAGGTGGTGAGTTCTCCTTCAATGCAAGTCTTCAAACAGACCCTGGACAGACATCTGTCTGAGATGGTTTAGTGAATCCTGCATTGAGCAGGAGGTTGGACACGATGACCCTGGAGGTCCCTTCCAACTCTAATGTTCTATGACTCTATGATTCACTCTTCTGGGAAGGCTTTCAACAAAAGTTTGGAGGTGTCTAGTTCACCCCAAAGGTGTTACACACCAAACTCTCCCAACCATGCCTTTATGAACCTTGCTTTGTGCACTAGGGCACAGTCATGCTGGAACAAAAAATGGCCTTCATCAAGCTTTTTTCACAAAGCTGGAAACAAACAATTGTCCAAAATGTCTTGATATACTGAGACATTAAGATATCCCTTGACTGAAACTAAGGGCTTAAGTCAATCCCTGGCAAACAACCCCAAAGCATTATACCTCCTCCAAAAGACTTTACAGTTGGCGATGCAGTCAAGCAGGTAACATTATTCTGGTATTTGTCCATCAGACTGCAAGAAAAAAAAAAGTGATTTGTGACTTCACTTCACACAACACATTTTCACTGCTCCGGAGTCCAGTATCATCATGCTTCACACCACTCTAACTGACATCTGGCATTGTGCTCGGTCAGATAAGTCTTGTATGCAGCGGCTCCGCCATGACAAGCTGTGCCATAAAGCTCCTGGTGCACAGTTTTTGTGCGGATTTTTATACTAGAGGAGGTTTCTATCTCTGATCCTGCTCTGTAACTTTATGTGATGTCCACATCATGACTGAGTTGTCGTGGTGCCTAAATGATTTCACTTTTTAAAATATGACTCAGAGTTGATCATGGAGTGAATTAAATTCAAGGAAGGACTTGACGATGGCTTCCTATCAAAGAATAACTCTCAAATTCAGTGAGATCTTTACAATGAGACATTCTTTCTCAAATATTAATAAAGGCAGACTGCATGGCGAGGAGCTGGATTTTATTTACCTGTGACAGTGGGGCCAATTTAAAAGCCGGAATTCACTGATTACAGGAGTGACTCAATACTTTTGCCTATATAGTGTATCTTAATTAAATTGAAGGCTTTACTAAAAATCCAAGTTGTATATGCAGCCCCCAGTACTGGTGGCACCAAAAGCGGCACTAACTTATGGCTACAAAATCATAAAGCCAGCTGTGGCATTGTGAAGCTCCATCCAGCTGGGTCACCTAAAGCTTGTACCATATGATGCACTGGCTAGATGTTAGGCTCACCTGGTGAGGTGGATTCTCTAAGCCTCAGTTCCGGGTGGGCACACGGACCCTGGGAGTTGATGCAGCAAGCAGGAAGGCATGTGGGAAGGACACAAAAATCTCAGGAGCATCAGGACAGATGAAGTGGAAACCAGCCCAAACACAAAAAGAGCAGATGGTGGAGCACACCAAACATTGGACTAGAGTCTCAATTCAAAGACACAGGTGTGTGTGTGTGTCAATGGACCTCAAATGTATCTAGGCACATGATGTCATGGAAGCACCGCGGGGCAATTGTAAAACCAAATGTGGAGCACAGAAGAGGCCAGCAGCCATAAGGGAAGGTGACGAAGCCCTGCCGAGTCGAGGCAGGTGCCTAACAGTAGACATATCACTGTGAATCCTATATGCCTTAAAATGAATAGACACACCTATATTTTGTGGATAATTTCTTTATATACAATGAACACTGTAATATTTTTGCAGGGCCTCAGAAGGTAGAAATCTCTTATAGGTATTAAAACCACAATGTATCACACAATTATTCAGAAATTGCTCATGCTCGAGCCCAGGACAATATCTTCTATGCTATAATTTATTTATTCCTTATTATGATTACTGGTATAATGTTAGGTTCTCAGGAACTGAAGTATCTGCGTTGTCCAAGCATAAATGATGTCCACATGATCATGAAATGACTCATCCCAGCTCCTTCTACTAACAAGAGGCGTTTGTCTACGATATATCCTTGACCTTGACAGTGTGTCAGAGCCTTTTTCTCACCACACAGCAGTTAAAAGTATTTTTTGTCAATGACTTTGCCCTTTGGGAGAATGTTTATTAACCTTGACTTGAATGTGGTCTGGAGCTGCCAGTCATGTATTATTCATCGTTATTCCACCCTCTAACCTCCCTCTCTATCTTTATTGATACAATTCACACAGTATAATATTATCTTGAACTTCTCCTCCGCAAGAACTCCCTAGGTATTGCTCAAATGATTATTATTGAAGAGAAATACTTAGAAAAGAGTAAGGGACCTTGTACATGAGCACCTATCAATGATCTAGGGTAAGGTTAAATGGAGCAGACATATTGTGAGCAAAAATTCCAGAAGCCTCTAGCCACAGCAGTTTTTTGATTGTTTAACAACCACTTTCCTGATTTTGATACAATCGGTGTTGGCGTTGAAATAGCTGTTCCCCCAACAAAATCAAGTGATTGTTGAACAAACTATTTGAAATCCACAGTGGCTACTTGCCATGGTGTGGGCATACCATGCCAGCGACCTAGCTTTTTCATTTGGCTTTAACCTTATCAAGTCAATCATCGATGAATCAGCTCCATCTATGTGGAGCAATCATTGGTAAAGTGCAAACTATATGGGGACAAAAGATAATTGTGATCATGTGGTTGCATTATTGTTGCTTTTTAAAGGAGGGGATGAGTTGCCACTAAATGATGATTTTTTTGCCCCCATAAAAGATGCAATCAGCCAACAAATAAGTGTATGCTTGTTTATAGGCTGATCTCTAGGCATGGTTACATGGGCAATAATTGGGAACAAAAATTTCGATGAATGTGGAAGAGGTTCTTAAAAGGAATCTGTCAGCAGGTTTTTGCTATCTAATCTAAGGACAGCGTTAGATAGGGGTAAAACACAGATTTCAGCGATATGTCACTTATCAGGCTATGTGTTGTTTACTTACAATGAAGGTTTTATCACCAGGTGATAATCATTGCTGGGATTAGGTCTCACATGCCTACGACCACTCCCCTTCCTGCGTTAAGCAGCTCACTGTCAATTGACAATGTGCACAGAGAGCCTTGTGTGGGCGGGAGCAGCTTTCTCAGCTCTTCTTCATGATACACTTAAGAACTCTAATTGTGTCACAACTGCTGCACCCAGTAAGCTAAGTGATACATCTTTGGATTCAGCTTCTCTTTTCCTATATCGTGCTGCTCTCACATGAGGTAGCAAAAACCTGGTGACAGGTTCTCTTTAAGTCACATCAATTGTTACATTATCATAAAATTATTTTCACAACACACTGACATAGGTGATACATGTTTGAATGTGTACTTGAAATGACAAATAAATTATGGGAAGGGCTACAGTATCAGTGTCCTTATGTAGAATATAAATGATCAGATTCATCTTTGCTCTGTGTGTTTGAATCTTATTTCTAAAAGTTTATAGTCCTCATATAGGCCAATGATATTCTGATTGCATTTTCAGATTGTTCTTAAAGGGAATACAACCATAATCCTCACTCCAAATTCCAGTACTGATTCATCATAATTGAATACAGGACATTCTATCATCATCTTGGAGAAGACTGGGATTTGGGTGCAACCTTTAGGCACATTGCAAGGCTGACAGGCTGTCAGATATCGACACATAGGGTAGCTACCTCCAAAAGGTGGCACTTTGTTGGCAGATTTCTTCCTTCTGGAGGAGAGTCAATTTGAAAGTAGTACAATAAAAACTAGGTGGCTTGGAAGATCAACCAGGGATAGATAACCATAACCTAGTTTTAGAAAGGTGATCACATCCAGCCATGTCTTTCTAAACAGCTTAGAATGTACTAAGATAAGAAAAGAAGTCTTTCTCATCCGAATGATCCCCCACCACTCTGGTTCATGACCTTACTGGTTCCTCCTCCACTTCCTGCACCAGGTATGACTTCCCTGATATAAATGCCATGACAATAATCACTGGCCCAAGAAGTGATTTCTTACAGCCAGCGATTGGTTTCAGTGGTCACATGTCCTTGACAGGGAAATACCCCTTTTATCTCAATTATATACCATTAACTTGTTAAGTGTCCAATTAAGGAATATAAAGTTTTACATTTGACTGACATATATCTTCAAGGAGTCCACCAGAGAAGCATTTTTGAATCACCTTTGGATTTTTTTTTTTTAAACAAGGCGGAATTTGTTGGGCAAATAGTCAGACCCCATCAAACTGATCTGGATGATCAATTTATAAGAGACGATCAACAAGAAAAACTACTTTAATAAGGCTGTGTGCCCACGATGTGTTTTTTAAGCGTTTCCGCATCGGCAAAAACGCTGCAGAAACATTTAAAAAACGCATGGTAGAAGGCCTGCCATGTTCCCCAATGATAATCCGCATGTGCTGTGCACATGCTGCGGAAATTTCCGCTGCGGATTATCATTGCGGAAAAAAACGCAGCACTACCAATTATTTTGCGGAAGTGCTGCGTTTTCGCCGCCATTGACTTGCATTAGACCGCATGGATTATGCATCACTGCATATGTAGATGCGTATTCCATGCGTTCTAATGTGCGGATGGTACCCAGGTCTAGAGAAGAGGAGACTCTCCTCCGGACCCGGGTACCATAGAAACTGTTAAAAAAAAAGAATAAAATAAAAAATAAATGTTATACTTACCTTCTGGCAGCCCCCGCAGCGCTCCTCCTCACATGCCGGCAGTTCGCGATGGACTGAAGGACCTGCGCTGACGTCATAGTCATGTGACGGGTCACGCAACGCTGACGTCGGCAGGTCCTTCAGTGTACCGCTGCCGGCAAGGGAGAACGGAGCGAAGCAAGACACCGGGGGCCATCAGAGGGTAAGTATACATTTATTTTTTATTTTTTGACATTCTCTCTGGTCACACTATATAAATCTATGCTGTTTGCAAGGATTTATATAGTGTGACCAAGTTGACAAGCACTTTCCAAGTGATGCTAAAATCGCTTGGAAAGTGCTTGTCAACCCGCATGTGGAAATGCAAGTGAAGAACGCTTCACTTCCGCATGTCCCTGGCAGGAAAACGCATGTACAATCTGCATGTACAATCCGCATGTACAATCCGCATGTACAATCTGCATGCGTTTTTTTTCTGCCAGGGAGATGCAGAAACGTTCAGGAAAAAATCCTGAGCATTTCTGCATCGTGGGCACATAGCCTGAGGCTATGTGCCTACGATGCTGAAATGAAGTAGAAAATTTCTGCAGCATTTCTGCATCTCCCTGGCAGAAAAAACACATGCAGATTGTGCATGCGTTTTTCCTGCAGAATACATGCGGATCCACATGCGTTTCCGCATGCAGATTGACAAGCGCTTTCCAGGCGATAGCATCACTTGGAAAGTGCTTGACAACTAGGTCACACTGTATAAATCCATGCAAACAGCATGGATTTATACAGTGTGAACCGTAAAAATAAAATAAAGCTATACTCACCCCCGAGGCACTGGCGTGGCTGCAGCGCTGCTTCCTGGCTGGTTCCCGGCTGCCGGCATATCGCGAGACAGAGCGGTGAAGGGCCTGCGGTCACATGACTGTGACGTCACCGAAGGTCCTTCAGCGATGCCGGCATGTAGAGAAGCCATCGGAAAGGTGAGTATAAACTTTATTTATTATTTTATTCTTTTTTTACAGGTACAATGGTACCCAGGTCTGGATGAGAGTCTTCTCTCCTCCAGACTTGGGTACCATCCGCACATTGAAACACATATAGAATCTGCTTGTCAAATGTACAGACGCACATTCTATGCGTCTCAATGCAAGTCAATGGCAGCCATTCGGCTGCGCTTCCGCAAAATTAAATGACATGCTGCGGATTTTTGTACGCAGCATAAACGCTGCAGAAAAATCCGCAGCATGGGCATAGAACATGTGGAATCCCCTTGGGGACCATGGGGTGCGGATTACCTAGCGTTTCACAAGCGTTTACGCTGCGGAAATTCCGCAGCATAAACGCTTGAAAAACGCTACGTGGGCACCAAGCCTTAGGCTATGTGCCCACGATGCAGAAATGCTGCATATTTTTTACGCTTCTCCCTGGCAGGAAAAACGCATGCGGTTTTTCATGCGTTTTTTCCCGCCAGGGAGAAGCGTTTGTCAAGCGTCTTTGCATGCATTTCTGCATGCAGGTTATCAAGCGCTTTTCCAAGCGATTTTAGCATCACTTGGAAAAGTGCTTGACAACTTGTTCACACTATATAAATCCATGCAACCGGCATGGATTTATAGTAGTGTGACCAAGTTAGTTAAAAAAAAAAGAATAAGAATGGTAAAAAAATAAAGATTATACTCACCTTCCGGTGTCCTCCCGGTGTTATCTCCGCTGCGTCCGGTGTCTTGCATTGCTCGCGGTGGTGTGAAGGACCTGCGGTGATGTCATTCAGTCATGTGTCAGGTCACATGACTCAATGACGTCATGGCAGGTCCTTCACAACAGCGCGAGCAATGCAAGAGACCAGAAGAAGCAGACAAAACACCGGGAGGACATCGGAAGGTGAGTATAAGCTATATTTTTTATTTTAAATTCTTTTTTTTACAGTTTCTATGGTACCCGGGTCTGGAGGAGAGTCTTCTCTCCTCCAGACCTGGGTACCATCCGCACATTGAACCGTGTGATATCCGCTTATCCACATGTAGTGATGCGGATGTCACGCGGTCCAATGCAAGTCAATGGCGGCGATTACGCTGCGTGTCCGCAAAATTCCGGAAAAATCCGCAGCATGGGCATTGACATTGCGGCTTGTCATTGGGGACCATGGGGGACGGATTACCAAGCGTTTCCCAAGTGTTTATGCTGCGGAAATTCCGCAACATAAACGCTTGGAAAATGCTTCGGAAATTCCGCAACATAAACGCTTGGAAAATGCTTCGTGGGCATGCAGCCTTCGTGAACTCACTTGACCATTGTGGGCAATTGCTTAATTGACAGTCATTTTGTTGTATTTTATAAATACGTATTATATATAAACTCAGATTAAAGCATAGCTGCCGTTTCAGGTAACTTTTAAAAATAAGCTATCCTTATTGTACATGATGAGGAATTACAGCATTTCTCACAATAAAGTGAGTTGTATCCTGCATTTTTCACCAATTGTCCTTCTGTAGTCAATTTCTAATTTTAGAATTAGAATATCATCAAAAAGTTAATTTATTTCAGTTCTTCATTACAATGTTGATGATTATGCCTTACAGCCAATGAAAACACAAAGCCATTATCTCAGTAAATTAGAATAATTGACAAAAACACCAGCAAAGGCTTCCTTTCCTAAGCATTTAAAAAGGTCCCTTAGTCTCTTTCAGTAGGCTCCACAATCATGGGGAAGACTGCTGACTTGACAGATGTCCAGAAAGCAGTCATTGACACACTCCACAAGGAGAGTAAGGTCATTGCTAAAGAAGCTGGCTGTTCACAGAGTGCTGCATCCAAGCATATTAATGGAAAGTTGAGTGGAAGGAAAAAGTTGGTAGAAAAAGGTGCACAAGCAACCCGGATAACTGCAGCCTTGAAAGGATTGTTAAGAAAAGGCCATTCAAAAATTTAGGGGAGATTCACAAGGAGTGGACTGCTGCTGGAGTCATTGCTTCAAGAGCCACCAGACACAACGTATCCAGGACAAGGGCTACAAGTGTCGCATTCCTTGTGTCAAGCTACTCATGACCAATAGGTAACGCCAGAAGCGTCTTACCTGGGCCAAGGAGAAAAAGACCTGGACTGTTTCTCGGTGGTCCAAGGTGTTGTTTTCAGATGAAAGTAAATTTTGCATTTTATTTGGAAATCAAGGTCCCAGAGTCTGGAGGAAGAGTGGAGAGGCTCACAATCCAAGCTGCTGGAGGTCTAGTGTGAAGTTTCCACAATCAATGATGGTTTGGGGAACCATGTCATCTGCTGGTGCAGGTCCACTGTGTTTTATCAAGACCAAAATCATGCTTCCCTCTGCCGACAAGCTTTTTGGAGATGGAAATTTCATTCTCCAGCTGGACTTGGCACCTGTCCACACTGCCAAAAGTATCAATACCTGGTTTAAAAACAAGAGTATGACTGTGCTTGATTGGCCAACAAACTTGCCTGACCTTAACCCCATAGAGAATCTATAGGGTATTGTCAAGAGGAAGATGAGAGACACCAGACCCAACAATGCAGATGAGCTGAAGGCTGCTATCAAAGCAACCTGGGCTTCCATAACACCTCAGCAGTGCCACAGGCTGATCGCCTCCATGCCACGCCGCATTGATGCAGTAATTGATGCAAAACGAGCCCCGACCAAGTATTGAGGGCATTTACTGAACATACATTTCAGTAGGCCAACATTTTGGATTTTAAAAACATTTTTCAAGCTGTTGTTATAAAGTATTTTCATTTACTGAGATAATGACGTTTGTGTTTTCATTGGCTGTAAGCCATAATCATCAACATTAACAGAAACAAACACTTGAAATAGATCGCTCTGTTTGTAATGACTCTATATAATATATGAGTTTCACTTTTTGTATTGAAGAACTGAAATAAATTAACTTTTTGATGATATTCTAATTTAGCGAGAAGCACTTGTACCTGCCATTCAGGACCTTACCTCCTGCTTTCTTACAATAAATATATTTCATTCATTTTTACCAATACACAACTCATCTTTTACCTCTCCTGCCGCCTTGATGCCTGCTGTCAAGTCGAATTCTTTCGGCCAATGCGTGCCACATCTTCGTACTCTTCACTATAGGCCAGGACGTACGGCCGTGTCCAGTTGTCAGAGGTAAATGGCCATTATAAGATTACATCGCATGCCACATCGTCACGACCTTAGAACACGCAGTGACCGCTGATGCATGTATGGATGTTCTTGCCTATAGTGAAGATCCTGGGCATGCAGCATGCGACAAAGGAAAGAGGAGAATGTGGGCGGTGAGTAGCAGGATGGCTGGAGTGTTGAAGGGTAAGGTATTAGTTTTTGTTTTGAACATCCGACCTTCGTATCTACGAGCTGTACGTAAGTCAGATGTTCACAAGTCGGGGGACTGTCTATAATAGGAGGTGTAAACTGACTATGCTGGATGCCCATCTTGCTTTAACCAAGACGGATTTAACCTGTTTTTCAAAGTGGATGGCGAGTTCAAGAGGCAGGGAAAGAAATGGCTCATAAGTAGAAAAAGGAGTGTATTTTTATATATGTTACAAAGTTTCTTATATTTCCTTTTACTAATGATTTATGCTATTTAAAGTGAACCTGACATCTGATACATGCTGCTGAATCCATGAGCAGCGTGAATCAGACATTGGCTCTGTGATCGCAACCAGTGTCTGTTACGTTTCAGAGAAAAACATAGTTTTAATGGTAGGTGCAGACGACCATAGATCCTCTCATCTAAGAGAATCTGGTCAATTATGCACATGACACTCTGCTCACACTCTGATCAGAGTTTGGTCACTGTGAACACAGCGGGATTCGAATCTCTCGAATGCGGAGAAAATAGAGAAATAAAATTCTCCATCTTCTCCATTCTGTCAATCCATGGAAATCGGACTGCACTCAGATGACATGCAAATGTAGTCCGACGGTTTCTATGGACGCATTGACTTGCATGGCCAAGGCAGTCCAAATATTGGCTCAAATTCAGACATGCAGCAATTATCCCCAAAAATTGGACATGTACACGGCCCCATAGATTAACATTGGTCTGAGTGCAATCAGATGTTTTGTCGGATCGCACTCAGATGGAAAATTAGAATTGTGGCTGCAGGGAGAAAATGAAATTATGTCCCCCTGGCAGCTGTTCACTTCCAGTCATCGGGGCGGCAGATGTTTCACACTTTACCCCCACAGACAATTTTTGATTTTATGTTTGTATTCCCCTAATTCTACCAAAAGTCATACGTTTTTTATTTTTCTGCCGACAAAGGAACATGAGGTCTTATTTTTTTTTCAGGATGAGTTAAAGTTTTCCATAACAACATCCATTTTAACATACAATGCCCTGAAGAACTGAGCATGGCAACATGATTTTCCAGGTCATTACAATTACAGAAATACCAGGCTAGATTTTTATTCCAATTTAAGTGTTAAAAAAAATTAAATTGTGTAAAAAAAAACATTTTGGATTTGCATTGCCATTTTCTGAGACCCGGAATGTTTTTATTTTTCCTTCAATAGACTTATGTGATGGCTTGTTTTTGGCGTGGTGAGCTGAGATAGCTTTTTATTGCATTTTTTTTAGGGAGGAGTGGTGACCGAAAAACCACAATTCTTACATCTTAATTTTTGTTTCTGTACGGCATTTATGGATTAGTTAATTTTATATTTTGATAGACTGGACTTTTATGAAGATGATAATTCCAAATATGTTTATATTTTTAAATTTATTCTTTTTAATGAGGGAAATTTTTATATATTTTTTTTTACAGTTTTTACATTATTTTATAAGTTATTACTGTTCTCTTACACATAACACTGCAATATTACAGCATTGCAGTAGGTAGTGTAAATTGTGATCTACTATAAAGCTCAGACTGTGACTTAGCTTCACAGGAACACCAAGATGGCTGTGACAGAGGTGTACAGCAGGCCCATGGCTGATATGGTAGCCTATTTGTTCATTGCGATCCTGATGGGCCAAAGGGAGCTGATGTGTGAGCACCGGCAACCGTTCTATATAATTGATGCAATCAAATGGTTAACAGCAGCGATCTGAGCTCAGCTACGGTCGCTACTATTGGAGACAGATGCCGGTTATGTAACATAACTGACATCTACCACATGTAGCGGAAACTCAGCTTTTGAGCCCCTCCACACATGCAGACCCCAGCGTTGACGTACAGTTACGACAATTTGCACTAAAGGGTTAATCAAGTATTTACCTTCAGATTACCATTATGTCTGCAGGTAAGTAGCATTGCTTTGCTGACAGGTTCCCCGACATTTTAAATGTATCACACCATGTATTAGCATGGCATAGACTGAGATGACTTTACTTGGAGAACTTTACTATTCATATTAACTTTTTTTAATTGGGATGGATTCAGGGCAGCCAAGCCTCTTGTAGCTATTTTTCATGCCATACAGCCAGTGACTGGAACATAGAACTTTACACTGATCAATTAGTCATTGACCAAATTGCTGCTGTAAGTGACTCTGGGGAATGACCAAATAAAGCTCAAAATACTTTATGTAATGAGGCTTTGTAGAACAGTTAATAAAAGCCTGTCTGAGGTTGTTTTGTTTCACAATTCAGAGACAGATTTCTACATGGCAAGATAAGAAATAATTTGGCCTTTATAAAGTTTTCCCCATAGACAATCTCGAATTATATGCCTCCATTTTTTTTTGCTTCTGAATAGTATTTCGTACAGGTCTATATTATAATGTCTATATGAAGATGAGGGGATACAGAGGTACAGTACAATAGAGTCCCATACACTTTTATTTTATTCCTTATTTTATAGTACCAATATCTCTCCCAATCCAAATTGCAAATTAGTCTACCCATATGTTTTTGGAGTGCGGGTGCAAAATAACTCTCTCTTGTAGAACAAAACTATCTTGCAAGTACCACATAGTAGAGGTGTCTACCTTATAAGCCTTGGATCCCCAACTTGTAGCTCGCGATTCAAATATGGCTCCTGAGCCACATGTGGTTCATGGGCCCAAGATGTGAGGAATATTCCTTTATTACCTATATCCAATTGCTCACTCTCTCATGTCACCTGCATCTTAAAATCATCTCCAGAGTCTGACCTTATCTCACATTTGAAACTGCAAAAGCTTTGTCGCTCCTATTCATTCTTGTCTGGACTACTGCAAATCTCTACTGATCGGTTTCCTTCTTATCAAATTTCCTCCCGTCCAATCCGTCTTGCGGCAACTAGGGTAGTATTTCTGTCCAGGCGCTACCCCGATACCTCCCTCCACCTTGTGCCAGTCATTGTACTGGTTGCCCATTCGCTACAGAATACAATACAATTTATATCTAATTTATCTCTCTTACCCAAGTAGCTCTCCACAGTTCTGCACCACTCTACATTCCCTCCCTCATCTCTATCTATCATCCTATCCGTGCTGTGTGTTCTGCAACTGATCTAAGACTAACATCCTCCATTATCCGAACCTCGCACCTTTGTCTCCAAAACTTCTCTCATGCTGCGCCAGTTTTCTGGAATGCACTACCCCAGACAATCCAACTGATACCTAGTTCCCATACTTTTAACCTTGCTTTAAAAACACATCTGTGTAGACAAGCCTGTCACCTCACTTCACTAATCTAACTCTTCCTTCTTTCCTCTTTCTAAATTTCCTCAGAATCTGGTCCCTCCTACCCATCTGTTCCTCATCCATGCACCCATTAGCACTTGGTAACTGCACTTAGAGAGATCCTGGCTGATGACCGGATCATGCAGCTTTTTTGTAATGCCCTATTTTTTATAATGATGGCGGGACCATACATAACAAGCACTTTTTACCTATTGTGCCCCCCCCTATTTTCTTATAGATTGTGACTTAAGAGCAGGACCCTCTCTCCGCCTGCAATTGTTGAACTGTGTGCTACTTTGTATTGTCTTTATTGTCTGCACATGTTCCCACTTAATTGTAAAGTGCTGCTATAAAATTATTATTATAAGATGTGCGACTCTCACCTGTCTGCTATCTTCTTACATGAGCACCAGGCCTAGCAAGCAGCTATGAAGAGAAGATCTCCAGACATTGACTTTTCTAAGTAGCGCTGCACAGAAGAGAAGATCTGGATGCACAAATACTGGGCTTAAAGGGAAGATAAATATGGTAAGCTGGAGCCAGGGTGATACTTCCACTTAAAGAGGCAGTGGAAGCTGGGTGCAGTAACGTGGTGGGAGTGCTTGATGTAAGAAAACCAAATGGGTTAGAGTGTTGGTGGAAATGAATGCAAACACTGGGGGTACGTACAGTATATAACAAAAGTGAGTACACCCCTCACATTTTTGTAAATATTTTATTTTATCTTTTCATGGGACAACACTAAAGATATGACACTTTTGATACAATGTAAAGTAGTCAGTGTACAACTTGTATAACAGTGTAAATTTGGTGTGCCCTTTAAATAACTCAACACACAGACATTAATGCCTAAACTGCTGGCGAAAAAGTGAGTACACCCCTAAGTGAAAAGGCCAAATTGTGACCAAAGTGTCAATATTTTGTGTGACCACCATTATTTTCAAGAACTGTCTCAACTCTTTTGGGCATGGAGGTCACTAGAGCTTCAAAGGTTGCTACTGGAATTCTCTATGACGACATCACAGAACTGGTGGATCTTAGAGACCTTGCGCTCCCCCACCTTCCATTTGAGGATGCCCTACAGATGCTCAATAGGGTTAAGGTCTGAAATCATTCTTAGCCAGTCCAGCACCTTTACTCTCAGATACTTTAGCAAGGCAGTGATCATCTTGGAGGTGTGTTTGGGGTCGTTATCAGTGACCCTGCGACCAGGTTTCCATCAGCACTCATGCAGCCCCAAACCATGACATTTCCACCACCATGCTTGACTGTAGACAAGACACACTTGTCTTTGTACTCCTCACCTGGTTGCCGCCACACACGCTTGACACCATCTGATCCAAATAAGTTTATCTTGGTCTCATCAGACAACAGGACATGGTTCCAGAAATCCATGTCCTTAGTCTGTTTGTCTTCAGCAAGCTGTTTGTGAGGTTTCTAGTGCATCATTTTTAGAAGAGGCTTCCTTCAGGGACCACAGCCATGCAGACCAATCTGATGCAGTGTGCGACATATGGTCTGAGCACTGACAGGCTGACCCCCCCCCACTCCTGTAACCTCTGCAACAATGCTGGCAGCACTCATACATCTATTTTGAAAAGACAACCTCTGGATATGACATTGAGCACATGCACTCAACCTCTTTGGTGGCCCATGGCGAGGCCTGTGATGTGTGGAATCTGTCTTGTTAAACCGCTGTATGGTCTTGCCCACCATGCTGCAGCTCAGTTTCAGGGTGTTGGTGACTCGCCCAGGGGGATATGGGGGACTCGGTACCCGGGCCTTTACCTTCTTTGTAGGATGTCACGGCAGTCGGCTCCCGGGCCCGTCCTCTGAGGTCACTCTTTAAAAGGGGTTTTAGTGTTTTTGTTAACAGTTTGTCTCATGACGCCACCTGTGGTTTCTGGTAATAGTTACCAGCGCTGCTGCAGACCTCCGGGGGTGATGGGATGGCAGCTGGGATGTTTCTGCTCCCCACAGGCGGAGCGGGCCCCCGGGGCATGGTTGATGGATGGGATGCAGGTGAGAGATGGCCCGGCTGGGTCAGGGGGAATGACGGACACGCACACAGGGGATTCGCTTTAGTACCTTTACTGGTGTAACGGCAGGTATGGTCCAGGGTACTTTCTAGGAAGGGTGCACTTCAGGACTCTCCCCAGTGAGCGGGTATAAGGCCTCCTGATCAGTTTCTTCCCCTCTCTAAGCTTCTAGCCCGCCTGGAACTTGGCCTAGCTTCTATGTTGTGTTGCTCTCTCACCTGACCGCTTGGTAGTAGGACTTTTCCTTGGCAGCTTCAGGATGACCAGGGGTCTGGAAGCCTCCTGGTATGCAGGTTGTCCCTACTGGGTGTAGAGAACCCTGTAGGTGCGGACCCGGTGTCCGGATTGTGTCTTGGGGTGAGCCTGTGATGCTCTTCTGCCCCCTCAACTCCTCTCTCCTCTCCTCTTGCCTCGGCCACACTCGGGGCCCTCAACACACACAGCAGCTCACGTGCTGCTCTCAGACTGCTCTCAGTGTCAGCACACTCTCTCTCAGACTGAGAGACTAACTGCCTAACTCCACCCTCCAGTTTATATATCCCTAACAGGGCTCCCTCTGGTGGTCTGAGGTGGAAGGGTGGAGGTGTCTGTTTGTAGTGAGGGCCTCTTGTGGAGAAGTCCGTCCATGTACCCTTTTGGGTCCTGTGGTACCTGTAGTAGCAGGGTGCCACATTCCCTCCTAGTACAACTCAGTACTCCTGGACTGAAGCATTTTAAACAGGTAACAAAAAGTAACAATAGTAATAACAATGTTACAGTAAGTCCTGTCTCCAGGTGTCCATTTCACTGATGAAGGTGTAACAAAAGGAAGCATGAGGGACCCGCCTGAAAACCCTCAACGTAGGCCCTGGGCGTGGCTACAGGGCATAAGTGATCCAGGTGTTGGACCACGTCTTCGGCCACGCCAAACGGGTTTTTGTTCTGTGGTCTTTTTATGAAATTAAGGAGGCACTTTGATAAGTGCAACTATGTACAAAGGAAAGTTTTTCGGTTATTCACCGTCCATAACCTACAGTCTTTATACCCTTACGGGTAACTAAAGGAACACATTATTTTCAGTTCACACAATAAATAACAGTAGGCAATACCCAACTGGGTAACTATTTACAATGCAGGCACTTTGTACTTATTCCCTATAGCTGGCAGGGATTTGGCCTTGGGTGCTGCGTGTGGACCTTCGTAGCACTGGGGTTATACTGGTGTCTGTGCATACACTCTCTGTTAACCTATCAGATCTACGTGCTGGTAGATTATAAAACTGCCTCAATCTCTCTATGGGACTGGCAAGTGCACTGATTACTGGGACTTCAGGCTCTGCCTCAACGGGTGATCCTCCTCTTACTGGGGACTCTTCCTGTTCCTGAGCAGGTTCTTCTAGGGCGCTCACAGGTTCTTCTTGTGGTTGACAGAATTGTATTACTGGTATAATAACTGCTCAGTCAAGTTGAGGCCAGTCCGCAGGGAAGTCTCCTAGAACTGTATGAAGTACATGTTCCTTGGGTTTCTCCGGTATTACAAGAGGTGTTTCTTCCTCCGGTGTCTTCAGTAGACCTGGGCACAATTTCAAGTGGTCTCTTGAGACTGTTGCGGTTGTTTTACCTCCATCCTTGCTGATCAGGCAGGTTTTGGTGTTGTCGAATTTGGAATTTAACACTGTCTAGGGCTCTCTTTCCCAAGCTTGTGACCTCTTCTTTTCCGCTTTAGCAATATTTTTCCTGGTGCCAAGGGTTCTGCTGGTGCATGTTTGTTATACTGCCCTTCTTGTCTTTCCCTCACCTTGTTTAGACTGTCTTCGACACAGGACTGTACTTTCCTGTACTGCTCTTGCCGACTTGTGTCCCAATCTTCAGTGGATGTATCTGCAGCAGGTTCTACCACTCCGAGCTCCAGGTCCATGGGCAATTTTCCAGGTCTTGCTCTCATGAGGTACACTGGGGTACAATTAGTAGAACTCACAGGTATGTGGTTATACAGGTCCACTAGGTCAGGTAGCTTGTCTGGCCACTGGTTCCTGTCTTCCAAAGGTAGGGGTTTTAGCAGGTCTATAACGATGTTATTCATTTTCTCACACATACCGTTGGTTTGTGGATGATATGGCGTAGTCCGGATCTTCTTGCATCCATACAGGTGACAGAATTCCTTGAATAGCTCAGCTTCAAAAGCAGGGCCTTGATCTGTTAGCACCTTGTCCGGATATCCATGGGGTCTGCAGAAGTAGGCTTGGAACGTTCTTGCTGCAGTTTCTGCTGTCAGATCCTTGACAGGGGCTACCACCAGGAACCGGGAATAGTGATCCACCATGGTCAGGGCATAGGAATAGCCTGATCTGCTGGGCGACAGCTTGACGTGATCCAGAGTGACAATCTCCAGGGGTTGGGTAGTTTTGATAGACTGCAAGGGTGCTTTCTGGCTGCCGTAGTCTTTCCTTCTGAGGCTACAGGGCCCACAATTCCGGCACCACCTTTTTATGGAACTTCGCATTCCAACCCAATAGAATCGGTCCTTCAGCAGGGTTTCCAGCTTCTTCCAGCCAAAGTGACCTGCCTGGTCGTGGTAGGCCTCTAACACCATCTGGATATCCGTCCTGGGTACAACAATCTGCCACACTATTTCATGGGTTCTGGGGTTGACATACCTTCTGCACAGCTTTTCTCTGTAGATGAACAGCCGGCTTCTCTCATTCCACAGGTGTTTGGCTTGTGGAGGAGCATCCTTCTCCAGGTGAGAACCTTCTTGGGTTATCAGTCCTTTAATGAGGCTGACAACCGGGTCACTGTCCTGGGTCTCCTTCCAACTGTGATGAGGTAAAGGATTCAGCGTCCTACCATGACATCTTCTGGAGGCGTGTTGCTCGTGGACCACTCCGCTTCTGTGGAAAGCAGGTAATTCAATTTCTTCTAGGTCATCCACTTCATCCTCGGTGTCCGACTGCTGGGGCATTCTTGACAGGGCATCAGCATTGGTGTTCTTGTGACCTGCCCGGTACTTGATTGTGAACTGATAATTCGACAACCTGGCCACCCAACGCTGTTCCATGGCTCCCAACCTGCCTGTCTCCAGGTGTGTCAAGGGGTTATTGCCGGTAAAGGCTGTGAATTTAGTTGAGGCTAGGTTATGCTTGAATCTTTCAGTGATAGCCCAGACCAAGGCCAGGAACTACAGCTTGAAGGAACTGAAATTCTCTGGGTTCCTCTCAGTAGGGCGAAGCTTCCTACTGGCATAGGCAATTACCTTTTCTCTGCCGTTTTGCTTCTGGGACAACACAGCTCCCAGTCCCTCGTTGCAAGCGTCGGTGTACAACAGGAAAGGTTGGCTGTAGTCGGAGTAAGCCAGGATTTCCTCACCGGTTAGGACTTCCTTCATTAATGCAAAGGACTCAGTATGCTCCTTGCCCCACTGGAATGGGGGAGTTTTACCTCTTTTGGACTGTCCTACCAGGAGGTCTTGTAAAGGTGCTGCCTTTTTGGTATAGTCCTTAATGAACCTCCTGTAGTACCCGACCAGTCCCAGAAATTGACGTACTTCTTTGATGTTCCTTGGTTCAGGCCACTTCTGGATGGCAGAGACCTTCTCCGGGTCTGGTGCTACTCCCTCTGAGCTGACCACTTGTCCCAGGTACTGAACCTTCTGTTTGAGCAGGTGGCACTTGGAAGGTTTTAGTTTCATCCTATACTGGGACTGCCTCAAATACATCTGCCAGGTGGTTTAGATGGTCTTCATACGTCCTCGAGTACACGATAACATCAACCAGGAATAGCAGCACTGTCTCAAGGTTCCGGTGTCCCAAGCAACACTCCATCAACCTCTGGAACATTCCGGGTGCGTTGCAGAGTCCAAATGGCATGCTGTTGAATTTGCATAATCCCATCGGGGTGGTGAAGGCTGTCTTCTCCCGGTCTTCTTCAGCAACAGAGACTTGCCAGTGCCCGCTAGTGAGATCCAATGTAGAGAAATAATTGCCAGATTTTAGTGCAGCCAGGGATTCCTCTATACGGGGCAAAGGGTATGCATCTTTATGTGATATCCGATTAATTTGTCTATAATCTACACACATCCTCATGCTACCGTCCTTTTTTCTGACCAGGACCAGGGGAGCTGCCCAGGGGCTACAGCTATCCCTTACTACCCCTGCCCTTTTCATGTCATGCAACATTTCTTTGGCTTTTTGGTAATGTGCTGGTGGTATGGGTCTGTAACGCTCCTTAATGGGTGGATGGTTACCGGTGGGTATGTGGTGTTGTACCCCTTTAACCCTTCCAAAATCAAGTGGGTGTTTACTAAACACCTGTTCATATTCCTGAACAACTCTGTAAACACCGTGTTTCTGATGGACAGGAGTGGCGTCAGTCCCAACATGGAGTTGTTGACACCATTCCTCCTGCTGAGCTTCGGAGTCCTTGTCCTCCACTGTATCCGGTGGGGTCAAGGATTCCACTGTGTGTATGGCATCATTATTCACAATATATAGTCTGGCAACAGTGGCGTATCTAGGCAATTTGACTTCCTCCTCCCCACAATTTAGGAGACGTACGGGTACCCTCCCATTGCGTACATCAACTACCCCTCTAGCAGTTAGGAGTGTAGGTCTGTGCTCTGAGTTGATGGGCTCTACTACCGCTTGGTAGTACTGTCCCTTGAGACCTATTGCTGCCCTACACCAAATCAGCATTTTACTCATTGGGGGAATCATAATGGGTATCGGGTCTGTCACCCGTACATTACCAATCTCACCACCTGTTAGCTTTACCTGTTGCTGGTACAGGAGGGCGCGAATTTCCTTCTGGAGCACCTTCCTCTGCCCTGGATTGGCAGTGTCAGCAATCTGTTGGAGTAAAAACAACACTTCTCCCAAACAGTTACCAACAACATTTGTACCAAGTATCATATATGGATTTGTATCACCAGGGTTAGATTCTATGACAATCAGTCCTTGGTCCTTTAGTTCCACTCTCCCCACCTTCACTGTCACGTCCTTAACCCCTACTAGGTTAAGAGGAAGGCCATTGGAGGCATACACAGAGAGATTTGGGGCTGGCGGGTGGAGTTCATCTATGGACCAGTACCTTTTGTAGAGGACATCAGGTATGATGGTTATCTGTGAGCCGGTGTCCAGTAGTGCAGGTGTTGCTATGCCGTCCAGCACAATGGACAGGAAAGGCCTTCCTCCTACAACCCGGTCGTACCAGCTTGATGGGCCTGGTTGATCTACTCCTGGGTGTCGGCCCTCGGCCCCAGGGTTTGCCCGTTTAAAGGACAGATCCTCGCGGTGTGGCCTGCCTTGTGGCAACAGTAGCAGATGAGTTCTCCTGGAGGGCGACGTTGGTCGTTGGTCCTCCCACGGGGTGGCGTTGTCCTCTTTCTTCTCCTCATCCAGGGGACATACTCAGGACTGTCGGCGAGTAGGATCCTTCCATCCGGCTCGGGCTCCGCCTATAGCTGCAGGGTGCTCAGGACAGTGGTCAGGGTTTTACTTAGCTGACGCACTTCAGAGCGCAGGCTGTCTAGCTCGCTAGGGGGCGCTGTTTGCACTTTTGTCTCAGCCGCTAATGAAGGGGCAGTGAGTGCTGTGGCCATTGGGGTGGCCCCACCCTGGTAACGCTGGATAGCAGTATCTGATGTTTCCAGGGGCTGAAGGCCCTTAATAGCCATGTCCTTCAGGGTGTCATGTCGCCGGGCGCGAATTGAACATCGGGAGCGTTAACTGGTGCTCCGGCATCTTGCTGGTCATCGGCCATGGTTGCGCCCCCCTAGTAAACCATAGCCTACCTTCTCTTTCTTTTTCAGGTAGGCCGCAGCTCCGCAGACGATGGTCTCCTTCCAGAACCTGACGCTTCCTGGTGCTGCGTCAGAGCGCGAGGCGGGGCTTGAGCTTCGCGCGCTTCCAACAGTCACGCCTCTCTGGTTCCCGCGGTTACGCCTCTCTTCTTCCCGCGCGGCGACGAGGTAATGGAGGCGATGTTCACCACAGTACAAACACAGTTCAAATACGGCACACAGTACCCGGTGGCAACGGGCACGAAATCCTGTTCGTGACGCCAGGAAGAGATGACTCGCCCAGGGGGATATGGGGGACTCGGTACCCGGGCCTTTACCTTCTTTGTAGGATGTCACGGCAGTCGGCTCCCGGGCTCATCCTCTGGGGTCACTCTTTAAAAAGGGTTTTTGTTAACAGTTTGTCTCGTGACGCCACCTGTGGTTTCTGGTAATAGTTACCAGCGCTGCTGCAGACCTCCGGGGGTGATGGGATGGCAGCTGGGATGTTTCTGCTCCCCACAGGCAGAGCAGGCCCCCGGGGCAGGGTTGATGCATGGGATGCAGGTGAGAGATGGCCCGGTCGGGTCAGGAGGAATGACGGACACGCACACAGGGGATTCGCTTCAGTACCTTTACTGGTGTAATGGCAGGTATGGTCCAGGGTACTTGCTAGGAAGGGTGCACTTCAGGACTCTCCCCAGTGAGCGGGTATAAGGCCTCCTGATCCATTTCTTCCCCTCTCTAAGCTTCTAGCCCACCTGGAACTTGGCCTAGCTTCTATGTTGTGTTGCTCTCTCACCTGACCGCTTGGTAGTAGGACTTTTCCTTGTCAACCACTATCCCTGGATGCCGGGGCCTTCGTGGTTCCTAGTCCTATTACTGATGGTAGCTTCAGGATGACCAGGGGTCTGGAAGCCTTCTGGTATGCCGGTTGTCACTACTGGGTGTAGAGAACCCTGTAGGTGCGGACCCGGTGTCCGAATTGTGTCTTGGGGTGAGCCTGTGATGCTCCTCTGCCCCCTCAACTCCTCTCTCCTCTCCTCTTGCCTCGGCCACACTCGGGGCCCTCAAGACACACAGCAGCTCACCTGCTGCTCTCAGACTGCTCTCAGTGTCAGCACACTCTCTCTCAGACTGAGAGACTAACTTCCAACTCCACCCTCCAGTTTATATATCCCTAACAGGGCTCCGTCTGGTGGTCTGAGGTGGAAGGGTGGAGGTGTCTGTTTGTAATGAGGGCCTCTTGTGGAGAAGTCCATCCATGCACCCTTTTGGGTCCTGTGGTACCTGTAGTAGCAGGGTGCCACATTGGCAATCGTCTTATAGCCTAGGCCATCTTTATGTAGAGCAAAATGTTTTTTTTCTGTTTTGCAGATCTCAGAGAGTTATTTGCCATGAGGTGCCATGTTGAACTTCCAGTCAGTGTGAGAGCGATAACACTAAATTTAACAAACCTGCTCCCCATTCACACCTCATACCTTGTAACACTAATGAGTCACATGACATGGGGGAGGGAAAATGGCTAATTGGGAATGATTTGGCCATTTTGACTTAGGGGTGTATTCACTTTTGTTGCCAGCGGTTTAGACAATAATGGCTATATGTTGAGTTATTTAGAGGGTATACCAAATGTACACTGTTACACAAGCTGCACACTGACTACTTTCCATTATATCAAAGTGTCATATCTTCAGTGTTGTCTCATGAAAAGATATAATAAAATATTTACAAAAATGTGAGGGGTGTACTCACTTTTGTGATACATTGTACAAGCTCCATGCAGATATTGCCCTTGATTGGATTCAAACCCAGCACCCCAGTGCTGTAAGAAAAAAGTAGGACATTTTACCATTGTGCTGCCATGTTCTGGGTACAGGACTTTCTTCTGGAACTTTTCCATAGCCTTCACAATGCAACTTGAAAATGGGAAAGAGCATGTTTAAAATGTTAAAAAAAATAGTCATCAAAATCAATTATAAAATCCACAATGAATAAAGCCTGAAATTTGCAGCAATTTTCCCAAACATTTTAAAACGCTGATAACTATGTAAAGATTTGATGTCTCTGCTTATGTAAAATTTTTACAATTAAAAATAAAAAATCTAAACAAAAAAACACTGCAGAGAACCATGACCAATATATATAATAGGGAGTAATTCAATAAAAAGCAGCAGCCTGGTGACAAGGGCTCAGATTCCCAGCCACGTGCTAGCAATGCTTTGCTATTTGGTGCGCGACAGTCAGTCATGTGGAAAGTGATTTTGCCAAACAAGCTTTTGAGTCCCGACCATCTGTTTGTATGCTGGGAGGACTATCTGATGACCCCATGGTTTTAGTAGTGATATCCTGCTTCAGGAGTGTGCCTAACCATTCTGTTTCTCTTTTTCAAAGGGTCGATCATAGCACATATCTACTGTACATTAGGATTAGTTTAAAAAAAATGGCTAAGGAGTGGAAAATGAATAGTAATATAACATATTCTATACAAATAATATTGCAATTATTTAAAAGGCCGCCAACTAATACTGTTATCATGTGGAAAGCCTAATCTCCCAGATAATACATGGAGCCATCCTCTCTGAAATCCATAGTCCCTAAAACTAAGTGAACTCCTTCATGGTGTCCATCTAGAGACAACAGTTCATAAACTACTGCACCGGGTTAAAAGGGTGGTCCGAAATCCAAAGTAATTTTCATCATAAATTCTTATGTGCTTAATGCCATAATCTAAACTATTTTCTAATATATTTTAAGGTAGGCCCTGCGTGATGTGCACTGTACGATGTGCACAATAACAGCGCGCTCCCTCACTGGATCAAATCATTAGTATCTTAGTATCAAGCTGTCTGGAGAGCGCACAGTGTCAGTGCGTGTTTTCAGACAAATATCCAGTGTACAGAGACCAGCACTGCCCCTGCATGTGACTACACTGGTCTCTGCACGTCAGGTATTCTGACACTGCGCACTAACAGTGCAATCTTCTGCTGGCTCGCTACTACTGATCTGAGCTGGCGAGGGAGTGCGCTGTCATTGTGCACATCACGCAGGGACTAGCCCAGCCCCTAAAATGAACGTCACTGATGAGGTTTCGTTTAAGGGATAGGGCAGAGGCACCGGCAGTGACCACAGCCTCTGCCCTCTGATGACGCTTCGTCTGAGTATCACAGCATGCACTGGAAGGTTGTAAGAAAAAAAGTAGTTAGGTAATGTAGTTAGGGAAGGATAGGGAATTTTTTATTAAAATATATTAGAAAATAGTTTAAATTGTGGCATTAAATAGATCGAGATTTAAGATTAAAATTAGCTTGGATTTCAAACCACCCCTTTAAGTCACTATTTTGCAAGCTAAATTGTAGTGATGTACAATACAATTGGTTATATATATCTCTATATATATAGAGATATTCAAAGAGTAGCTATCAGTAGTCTGTGGCTGCCCCATTTTATTTAAAAAAGCAGTGAGCAGCAGTAGATGATTTTACTAAACATCACTTATTAACAAAAATTCCCAGAACTTTCCCTAATTCTAGGCAAAATTAACCGAGTTTATAGCAAAAGTCAGGTCCCAACTGTTGGTTTGTGGGATCCCACTCTGCATGCTCGGGTGTCACACAAGGTTTCACGGCTCCCTCACTGTAAAACCGCATGATCTTGCTTGTAGTTGTATGATTTCTTTTTTTTAAAACTTTTCCAGCTCCAATGTATCCTTTACGGTGCAGTTACAGACTTGTCACATCATTGGCGCAGCTAACAATTGGAAAATGCTCAGTAAAGAATGCAGCACTAAAATAGTTCAAAGACAGAGATTTTACGAGTGCTCATGAAATCATGTGCTTTCATAGCGAGCGGACCCTGAATGGTTGTGGGTGCAAGCTCTGTCTGCCGGGATCCCACAAAACAGAAGCTCAGATTCGACTTTTGCTAGAAAGCCGGATTCTTTAGCCTGCGATTGGACACATCTGACAATTTTTGTCAATATGTTAGATTTATCAAAATCATCTGTCTGCATCTAGCCACCGTATATAAAAGGGCAGCCACAGACAGGTGATAGGTACTCTTTAATGCAAAACAAAAAACACACCAAGACCCAAATAGCGGTAATAATAGGAACACTTCACACTATTGTGATTCTACACTCAATAAATCCCCATTACTGTTCTATAGGACTTACCATCTGGACTGACACACAACAGGATTCCTAACTCATTGAATTTCTGTAGGTAACATTGTGGAAGCTTTTCACATTCATTGAGAAGTGTTCTTTTAATGCACTTACGACTGATAAATCCTGCTGGGCTGTGAGAACAGTCTTACCTGGTAGGTACTTTTCTAAGAAAGAATTTGATTCATGCATTATAAAAGAAGCAAGAAGGACAATTTCTCCTGTTATGGAAATTAAGATACAAAGCCATGGAGGGAGAATGGAAGCTTTGTAAGAGTCTTTGTTAGGGATCAATTCAAAGCTTTTGTTTTTCAGTACACAGAATACAGGTACATTACCTGCCATGCTGTCCATTGAAGGAACAACAAATGATAGAAGACGTCTACAATCCTGCAGCTTCATTTTATATAATAGTTAGCAACCCCAAGACAACATCTTTAACTACACAAATTAAAAACTGGTCAAAATAACTTGATTATGATGTAAATAATTGCTGGTTTACACCGTCTGAATTGATTGCTGATCGGCTACATGTGTTACATGGTGCGGGGCAGTAGCACTGGGGCGCAGTTATGGAGAACAGAAAAGGCCCTTCCTATCGTTGTGGGAACAGTTTGGGGAATGGTCTTTTCTGTTCTCCATGACTGTGCCCTAGTACACTAAGTAAGGTCCATAAAGGCATGGATGGGTGAGTTTGGTATGGAAGAACTTGAGTGCTTATAACCCCACAGAACCTCAACCCCATTGAACACCTTTTGGAGATTATGAGCCAGGCCATACATCAATGTCTGACCACACAAATGGCTTCTGGATGAATGTGCAAAAATTCCCACAGACACCTCCAAAATCTTGTTGGAATCTTTTCCAGAAGAGCGTAAGTTGTTATACCTGCAATGGGGGATCAACTCTATGTTAATGTCTATGGATGTATAATGGGATGTCATTAACATAGGTGTAATGTAGAGGTGTCCCAAAACTGTTGCCAAAATAATGTATATATTACACAGAAAAATAGGAAAACATGTGGCCTTTATGATTTGATCCATAATTTCTGTTTATAGGTTATCTGAAATACCAGAGAACAGAAAGGAACCCATGTATTCAGGTGTTAACAGAACCAATATAGATTGAATCCAAGCAATAATGACTTACAAGGATGTCAGTGCAGTGTTAGGTGCACACTTACGTCATGTCTGAAGATGGATCAAATTTCATAACGTCAATGTCAAATCTCATCTATAATATGTTGAAAATTATTTGATTCATTTGTGACTTTTTTATCAGCCGATGTGTAGAAACGTAATATCCAATTGATTAACACGACAAGCACAAGAAGATGAGCTGGTTACAAAGAGTCCGCAGTGAAGTTGTACCTAATGTGATAACCTCAATAACACTGTATTGTATCACAGCACAGATTAGGAATAATGTCTATAAAATCTTTTTATTGATTACAATTAATACTTATGTTCTTCTGCTGGAAAGACCTGTTCTATCTATACATAGTGTGCAATGTACAGTCATATGCACCAAACTGGGGAAGGTAGATGCAGGGTGCAACAGCTAAATATGAAGTTTGAGGATATGATTATATTCCTAAAGTCTTCTACTGTATTTTCTCTGCAAACTCGTTTCTTGGTCCACATAGTAACCCTATAATGTCTATGTCCCCTATAAGGCATAAGCTTAAAGGGGTTTTTCCACAAACAAAAGTTAATTTGAATCAATAGAACTTGCAATAATAATAAGTTCCACAATTGGATGTGATTAAATAAAATGTTCCTGTGCTGAGATAATCTTATAAATGTGTCCCTGCTGTGTACTGTGTAATGGCTGTGTCTGACCGTGCAGGAACATGGTCTGATCATATCACATCTCCTGGGCAGGGGAGGAAGCAAAAGAATATACTGATACTACTGCAGGGGATCACAGCTGATTCTTTTTGTGAGGTAAAACATTTCTCTGCCTGTTTTTAAACAATGTTTTACCTCAAAGAAAGAATTATTTGTAATCCCGTGCTGCAATGTCTGTATACTCTTTTGCCTCCTCCCCTGCTCAGGAGATGTGGTATGATCAGACCATGTTCCTGTATGGTCAGACACAGCCATTACACAGTACACAGCAGGGGCACATGTATAAGATTATCTCAGCACAGGAACATTTAATTTAAACACATCCAATTGTGGAATTTATTATTATTCCATTTATTATTATTATTATTATTATTATTATTAATTAAAATAAACTTTTGTTTGTGGGAACACCCCTTTTAAGGATCGTCGTGAGCAGACAACCACCTCAAGCTAATAGGTCAAATCAATCTCTGTGGAGAGTAATGTGGTTGGAAACACAGCTTCTTCTCCTCTTGCAATCCGTTCTGGTGAAGGCCTAATAATTGGCCGAAATGTAAATTTATGCAGTGGGTTGCTTTGTGAAATACAATAAACCACGTGTTGCATCATTTTTGGAGTGCCAAGTTCTAATACTTTTTATAGCTTCAAGATATGTGTTTGCAGAGATCTTGGAAAATTTGAATCTAATAATGGAAACCTGGCCAAACAAATTAATCCTTTGAGTTTGTTTAATTTCTTATAGATATCTCACAGTTTGTGCAGAGCAGTAGCCAGGTTCAGCTTGCTTCCTCTAGCCCTGTATCTAAATACCCTGGCCAAGGCAAGATGGTTTGTTGGCACCCCCCGCAGGCTTTCAGCACTCATAGCATATGTCCCAGTTGCCCTCCCTCCAACCTCCAGCTACCACTATGCCAGTCTGTCATACTATGAGACTGGTGGGGGTTTGGCAACAGCTGACACTAAAGGCCATAATACAAATTAGAGTCATGGTACCTGACCTACAGTGTAGATTACAACCAATGTATTGGAAAAAGTAGTCATGGCGTGTTCACAGATATTTTACAGGATAGATAATATGACTAGCAATGGAGTTAGTGACTATGAACATCAGGACATTTTTGCTACTTTTCAATGGTTTAAATCTTGTAGTTCTGGAGGAGATCACAGTAAACTTCATTCCATACTGACTACAGTACAATATGAAGTAATAAAGCATTGAAAGTACAACAAGACTGTCCCCTAGTGGTTGTCTAGCTAACTGTACCAAAATTTGTATGAACCCCTGTTCTGATTAAATATGCAATAAAAAACGCTACAAAGCACGGCTCAAAGACACGGGGTAACACAGGACAATGACAACTACATTTAAATGAAAATGAAATTTAGAAAAGTTGAAGAGTAAAGTCGCACATGCAGAACTTGTATTGTTTAACTGCCAATGACATGGCTATAGAAAACAGAGGATTTGATATGAAGACTCACCACTACCATAGTCCATATAGTGTATATTGGCTTAGTGTGTATGGGTGACAGTTTTACATATATATATTAAATAGATATTATTTGTTAGTGTCAAGATCAGAGATAATTCAATAAAGTATAACTTTTAATTAAATATATATAAAAGTTAAGGGGATTAGCTCAAATACACACAAATTAAAAAGTATAGTACTAATGGAAAGACAAACACCAACATTGTATGGGCCAAAAGCAAATGTCACACATAAAAGGAAGAAAGTAAGCCATATAATAACCATGTCTATAATAAATAGGCTAGGTCTCACCCACGTCTGATGAAACAATGCTGTGATCCATGGAGATCCATAGGTGTCAACGTCAGGAAAAAAAAGGAAATGTAAATACTTTCTATAACTGTCGTGCCCCATGTAATAGCTCCCACCTTCACAAGGGCAGTACTCAAGCATTGTACTGATCCTTGCTACAACAACCCCAAAAGAATCCCTCCTGACGCGTTTCTACCTCAATAATGAGGAGGGGAGGGAAAACGGAGGTAGAGGGTCCTGTAATGACAGGTTTCCCTCTGCAGAATTATTAGTCGTTTATGGCTATCATGTGAACCTTGTCCATTGCAAAGGTTTTTTTTAAACTATTTAAGGTTTTTCATTTATTTGTCCTGCAATAAAGAAGATTTGGCTATTTTATTCCTTGGATGTCGCTTTTTTTCTCTATATAATTATATCAAGCTGACACAATTATTAAAGGAAAACCTACAGTACATCGTAAAGAAATACCAAAATATATATAAATGAACTTTAACAGCCAATGAATAGCAAAAAATATATAATAACCCTACCAAAATGTATTCAAAAGAAGGCAATATAATATAAGTACTTTATTTATAGAAAATCAATAACACGATCATGATTAAAAAAGATAGAATTCACAACAGACAAAATAAAAGAAAAAAGGATAAAATGAGGAGGAAGGATCTGCCAAAATATATGAATATGTTACAATACTTCATCTGTGAATCAATAAATCTCTCTGGGAATGCTCCTGATGAGGTTGCGGATGGTCTCCTGTGGGATCTCCTCCCAGACCTGGACTAAAGCATCCGCCAACTCCTGGACAGTCTGTGGTGCAACGTGACGTTGGTGGATGGAGCGAGACATGATGTCCCAGATGTGCTGAATCGGATTGAGGTCTGGGGAACGGGCGGGCCAGTCCATAGCTTCAATGCCTTCATCTTGCAGGAACTGCTGACACACTCCAGCCACATGAGGTCTGGCATTGTCCTGCATTAGGAGGAACCCAGGGCCAACTGCACCAGCATATGGTCTCACAAGGGGTCTGAGGATCTCATCTCGGTACCTAATGGCAGTCAGGCTACTTCTGGCGAGCACATGAAGGGCTGGGCGGCCCTCCAAAGAAATGCCACTCCACATCATTACTGACCAACTGCCAAACCGGTCATGCTGAAGGATGTTGCAGGCAGCAGATCGCTCTCCACGGCGTCTCCAGACTCTGTCACGTCTGTCACATGTGCTCAGTGTGAACCTGCTTTCATCTGTGAAGAGCACAGGGCGCCAGTGGCGACTTTACCAATCCTGGTGTTCTGTGGCAAATGCCAGGCGTCCTGCAGGGTGTTGGGCTGTGAGCAAAACCCCCATCTGTGGACGTCGGGACCAATCAGTTTGGCTGCATTTGGCTGGATCTGAGCACACAGTATGGCTCTGAATACATCAGAATTCATTTGGCTGCTTCTGTCCTGTGTCACATCATCAATAAACACTAGTGACCCAGTGCCACTGGCAGCCATGCATGCCCAAGCCATCACACTGCCTCCGCCGTGTTTTACAGATGATGTGGTATGCTTTGGATCATGAGCTGTACCACGCCTTCGCCATACTTTTCTCTTTCCATCATTCTGGTAGAGGTTGATCTTGGTTTCATCTGTCCAAAGAATGTTCTTCCAGAACTGTGCTGGCTTTTTTAGATGTTTTTTAGCGAAGTCCAGTCTAGCCTTTTTATTCTTGATGCTTATGAGTGGCTTACACCGTGCAGTGAACCCTCTGTATTTACTTTCATGCAGTCTTCTCTTTATGGTAGATTTGGATATTGATACGCCTACCTCCTGGAGAGTGTTGTTCACTTGGTTGGCTGTTGTGAAGGGGTTTCTCTTCACCATGGAGATCATTCTGCGATCATCCACCACTGTTGTCTTCCGTGGGCGCCCAGGTCTTTTTGCATTGATGAGTTCACCAGTGCTTTCTTTCTTTCTCAGGATGTACCAAACTGTAGATTTTGCCACTCCTAATATTGTAGCAATTTCTCAGATGGTTTTTTTCTGTTTTTTGTAGCTTAAGGATGGCTTGTTTCACCTGCATGGAGAGCTCCTTTGACCGCATGTTTACTTCACAGCAAAACCTTCCAAATGCAAGCACCATACCTCAAATCAACTCCAGGCCTTTTATCTGCTTAATTTAGAATGACATACGAAGGGATTGCCCACACCTGTCCATGAAATAGCCTTGGAGTCAATTGTCCAATTACTTTTGGTCCCTTTAAAAACAGGGTGGCACATGTTAAGGAGCTGAAACTCTTAAACCCTTCATCCTATTTTAATGTGGATACCCTCAAATGAAAGCTGAAAGTCTGAACTTCAACTGCATCTGAATTGTTTTGTTTAAAATTCATTGTGGTAATGTCTAGAACCAAAATTAGAAAAATGTTGTCTCTGTCCAAATATATATGGACCTAACTGTATATATATAAAGTGCACTGTGCATGAAATATACAAAATGTCAAATATGAATTAATAATAAATATATATAAATATGTAATTGTCTAGTAATCAAAGAAACAGCAATATTAAATCCATAAAAATACAATGTTATTTAAATAGTTGAAATCTATCTACATACCAATGGGTATAATTAGAAAAACTTCATTACATTGGTCAATGACCAGTTATAAAGTAGGAATACTAACGAGAATGGCACACCTCAAACCCCCTCACACCACTCAACGTGCGTTTCGCTATCGCTTCGTCAAGGAAAATTAAATCAAGTTGAAATAGTCAACCTCCCCCTCTTCTGTGATAGGCCTTTCTGGTTCTGACTCTTCTGAGGACTCTGACTTTGGAATTCTGGAGGACTATTATTTATTTCATAAAGAGAATTTCCATAATTAGATTAGAGGTGTTGTGGTAAATGAGAGAATCAATAAAGTACAAGCACACACATGTAGTGTCCAGCAAAGATTCCGCTTTAATGAACTGCAGATGGGGTCTATATACCCCCCTGGCAAGAAAGGGCTTTATGCCAATAAGCAAGCAACTGTTTTGTGGGATTCTAAGTGTCTGGTTCGATCCAGGATCTCAGGGCCTTGGAATGTGTAGGGGGGTTTCTGTGCAAAGGTGCTGCGTGATAGATTTAGAGCATAAAATGTGGATTGAGAAGACAAAATGGATCCTGATTTCTCACACCGTTAAAGTCTGTAATGTATAAATACAAGGACATCAGGGAACAACCTAAGAGGGAAGCATTATATTACTTTCCTAGATCTGAGAGTAAGGCTACATTCACACATTGCGTATTTTTGCACGCTTTTTTTGCGCGCGCTTTTTGAAAATACGCAATGTGCTTTGTGTCTGCCAGCAAAGTGAATGGGAAATTCACTTTGCCGTTCAGACACTGTGTAATTTTATGCAGCGGGAAAGCGCAGCTGCGTAAAGAATTGGCATGTCAATTCTTTACGCAACTGTGTCCTGCGCTTTCTCTCTATTGTGCCCATTATAAGCGATGGAATTACGCAGCGGTGTTCACACACTATGTAATTCCATCGCTTTTTTACGGAGGCGCAGGATGGATACTCACCTACCCGATGTCAGGGGAGAGGCGTCCGGTCCGGTCCGCTCCGGTCCCGCGCTTCCAGCATCTGCCGGTGCGCCGATCAGCTGTTAGCTAACCGGCTTGTAACCGGCCGGTCAGCTGATTACAAGCCGGTCATGTGACAGTCTGCTGATCGCTTCACGGCAGATGCTGCAAGCGCAGGACGGAGCAGACGCGTCTCTCATCCATCGGGTAGGTGAGTATCCATAGTCTGTACATACACTGCTAGGGACACACACACGACACATAGACACACAGGACACATACACACAGACAGTACACACACGACACACAGACACAGACAGTACACATGTCACACTGAAATGAAGTGTGACATTACACATGTCACCCTTCATTTTCACACTGCGTTTTTTGCTGCGCTTTTTTACGCAGTCTGTGAATGGAGGTGCTTTTTTTACCTGCTTAAAAAAACGCAGGTAAAAAAAGCAGGAAAATACGCAGCGTAAAAAAAAACGCAGGGAAATACGCAATGTGTGAACGCAGCCTAAATCCTTTCCATTCCATCCCCTCTTGAAACTGTGTTTTCAAATGGATTGAAACAAACCAGATAAGAAGATTGACCTCTGTTTAAGATTCAAGTCTGTCTATAGATTAGACCAGACCTGGGCAAAGTTCAGCCCGTGGGTCACATCAGGGCTTTGGCTGATCCAGCTTGGCCTGCAGACTAAGACAGCCAAAGAGCTGAAAACACTTATCCATGGGCCAAACCATGGGCCGCTCTTCCCCGCCCAGCATCCCAATTTCACTGCCATCTAGATCCTCAGCAGTGAATATAATGGTGGAGAAGGGAGACTGAGATAGCTGACATGATGACTTCACTATATTGTGTCTGATCTGAGGAGAGCCCAGCAAAGACCAAAGCAGAGCACCTGGAGAACAGAAGCAAGGTGAATATGTGTTTTTTTTTTATTTGTGTGAATGTGTGTGGGATGTGTGTCGGTATATCGAAGGGCTATGTGAGGGATCTTACTGTGTACGGGGGGCTACATGGGGGCTCATACTGTATATTAAACAGAATTAATTTCAGCCTATTGGTTCAGCCAGTCACAGTCTCTAATGTGGTCACTCGGGAAAAATTAATTGCCCACATCTGGATTAGACCATTCTTTTTTGGACAGTGGGAGACGCTCCTAACGGTGGATCTAGCAGTAGCTAAACGGTCTAAGAAATCTATTTTCACATCTAACAACTCATGCCTCTTGAAAGACCTCATGGACAGGAAAGTAGATTCATTATTTAAGAAATTATATTCTTCCTCCACTTCCGTTTCTCAGTCTGCCATATTGACGATCCCTGTAGCAAGATCATTCCATATACGGTTGAGCCATCTAACAAATGATCTGCACAACTTCTCTAGAAAGAACTTTAACTCTGAAAAAAAATGGGATTTAGGATACCAACCTCCAAGGCTTTTCCGGTAGGCGTAAGGCTAACTGCCATTACACCAGCTTGGCTAGAAACTTTCTGACGACATGTGGTCACATTTAGTCATTCTAAAGGGTTACTCTCTAGAGTTCGTGCCCCCTCCTACAGGAAAGGTTCCATCTCAATGTTCCCCTCAATTATAGGTCATAATTTAAGAATTTGTCTCCAAAGGAGCCTTGGAATTGGTCCCTTGTGTTCAAAAGGGACAAGGGATTTACTCCAGGATCTTCTTAGTTCCCAAACTCAAGAAGAAATGTAGACAAGTGATAGATCTTACAAATTTTTAGGCCAGGTGCACACAATCATATTTTTGGTCTGAGTGCGATCCGACAAAACACTTAATCACACTTGGACGAATGTTATTCTAAGGGACCACGCACATGTCCGATTTTTTCCTCGGACCAAACAGGAAAAAAAATTGCAGCATGTCCGAGTTTGATCCAATTTTCAGATAGCAGTCGGCAATGCTAGTCAAGGAGTGCGTGGAAATCAGTGGACTGCACTCAATGGAGAAAATTTGCTCTCCATCTTCTCATATCAGTGTGCTCTGATTCTCTCTATGTTAACACTCTGATCAAACGCTAATCAGAGTTTCAACAGACTGTTATTTGCATAATCGGATGAGAGAATCTACAGCCATATGAGCCTAGCCTAAAACAAAATGTTTTCTTCATGGAACAAGTCAGTCAGTTCATTGGACAGCCATCTTCTGATTTCTTAAGAGACAAAACAGGACATGGAGTGGTGGTTACAAGAAGAGAATCTATATCGCAGTCAATCTCTGAGTCCCTCAGAAAGTGATTCTCATTATGGATGCCTCAGTCTTTGACTGGGTTGCCAATGTCTTGAATGCTTGGGTTCAGAGGAAGCAGTTTACCCAGGAAAAGTTCCTGTCCTCCAACTTCAGACACATGCGTGCTGTCAAACTAGCCCTCCATCATTCCATTCTCTCTTATGAAATGTGGATGCAGTGGTACAATCAAAAAGTCAGTCAGTAGGTTTTTACCTCAACAAGCAGGGGAGAAAAGAAATGCCCTTCTGAAGTCAGAATGCAAGAAGATCATGTTGTGGACAGGGGACAACTTAACTCATATCTCATTGATTCACATTAGGGAGTCTCTCAATACTCTAGTCGACTGGCTGAGCAGCAACTCCCTTCCTTCTTAAGAATGGAGTCTGAACTAGGAAGTATTTGCACAGATTCACCTGAAGTTCGGCCACATTTAGGTAGATGTCTTCACCTCAAGAAAAAACACCAAGCTCTGAAACTGCTATTGTCTAAATCACCAAGATCATCCGGAAATTGTGGACAGTCTTTTGGTGTACTGGAAGAAAATATTTGCATACGTATTTCCTCCGATTCCAATGATTCCCAGAACTTTGAAGAGAATAAAAGAGGACAACGCGAGGGCCATAATGATACATTAATTTTAGCCTCAAAGGGCCTGTTTTTTACTCGGTTTGTTTCTCTCGATAAACATCTTGGAAGCTGCCATTGTGGAAAGACCTTCTAACCCAAAAAGGTTGGTCATCCCACTCTGAAGCATGGAGTATAAACTAACTCTTCATGAAAAGGAGGAATTCCCAAAGGAAGTAATAAAAACCATATCAACCTCTAGAAAGCCAAAAAGTAGAGGAATATATGACAGAATCTGGAAGGTTTTTCATAGCCATTTGTTATGATTGTATAAGCACACTCCCATGGGTTACGTACAAACCAGGAGACAAACACCTGAACCCAACAGGTCCCTGTTCGGACAAGGAAAGTCCCTAACCTGACCCATATATGTCCCTGCCTTACAGCGGAGATTGGTGCCCTAAGTATTCGCAATGGTGCCCCCACTCAACGCCGATTTACCCTGAATGTCCTTAACTGCATCTGTATAAACAATGTTCAACACTAGAACAATAATAACTATAAAGTGAAGCGCACAGAAATCTGGGGAAAAGCATAGTATTCCCCCCAACAAATTTATTGCTGCATACTAATTCAAGTCTGGTTTATTGGCATGGCCTTATAAAGTGTTAACCCTTATTGCTGCTAATTATTGGTGACTGATTCACTTTTGTTATAATCAGGGAAGTAACCTTAACCCATACATTTCTGCTGTAGGACTCCAGGAAATGAAAATTTCAGGTAATAAATTTTATAAATTTTTTGGATAGGTTCCCTTCAACTGAAGGTCTAATACAATACAATGCTGCCATCTAGTGGTCGAAAATGAATTGACACTACATGTAAGGGTTTGCAGACATAACAGGATTAGGGCTAAGAAATATTAACACTTTTGTCCACTGCTTGTGTCTGGCACTGCATATCACTACATATCACAGCTATTCACATAAGTCAAATGACAATAAAGAACAATCACAATTCTGACTTTTCTTTTTCAATATTGGTCTAAGAGAAAAGCATTTGAATGACAGTATTTGCAGCATTTGAATGACAATCAATACAATTTTAAATTTACCCATAATTGGCAAAAGGATTCTATCTCTTTTCTGGATCTAATTCTGACTTCCAAAGATAATAGAGTGGATACTCGCACTTATCGTAAGGGAATATCGGTTAATACTATCCTAAATGCCAATTCATGCCACTCTAGAAATAGCATCAAGGGTGTGCCTGTATGAGAGCTGACCCGTGCACGTAGGAATTGCACTGATGATGGGGTTTACCACCAGGAGGAAATATGCATATGTTCAAGGTTAAAGAAAAGACATTATCCAGATTGGACTTTGAATTATCCCAAGAACAAAATTAGTCACATTAATAGACAAGATCTTCTAAAATATAATAACAAATCACTTCCCAGTGGCAACAAACCAATTTTTGTCACCACTTATAGTAAAGAAATCTCTGAGATAAAATATATTAATAACAGATATCTTCCAGTGTTATTCCAGGATGATAAGCTTAGGACCACAGTTCACAATGGATGCGTTTTTTCAGCAAAAAAAGCCCCCACATTAGGTAATGCTATATCACTGAGTATGATTAATGTAAATAGGAATCGCGGCGGGTTTTGGTTAAATTACAAGGGTTTCTATAAGTGTGGAATGCAGCGATGCACATGTTGCAAGTATGAAATAGTTATTTTTGACACCATTGAGTATAAATTAAAACAATTCTTGAATTGCAACTCTACGTATGTTGTGATGTTGTGTATCATGCACACTGTGATTTATGTCAACTTTCCAATATAGGGTGTACTACTCGCAAGTTGAAACAAAGAATCAGAGAGTATGCCAGAGATGCCTCTGACCCTAACGCACCTGATCCGTCCAATGTGTCCAGGCACTTTCTGCAGACACATGCGGGAGATTTAACTCACTTTTCCTTCAGTGCCATTGAGAGGGCTAATAGGCGGGGTGATTGGAGGAGAGCTCTCAGAGAAACATATTGGATTCTAATGTTACATACCACATCTCCCATGGGGCTTAACACAAGGTCTGATTTAATCTTGCATTATTAATTGTATGATCATTTGTTTGGAATTTGTTTTCTCATGTTTTTTATATATATATATATATATATATATATATATATTGTTTTCTGTTATATTTGCATATTCACTTGTGTGTGTCTCTTTCCATTGGTTTTACTATTTGTACACATGTGCAGGCTAATCAATCAGCCAGACTGGGATTACATATAGTCGTGTGATCTCAGGTGAACATGTAGGCAGTGATTAAGGACCACAAGGGTTAGAAACGTGTTGCCTTATCTATTCATGGTTTCCCTCTATGCCTCATGGAGTACGGCTGTGTGAACTGTTGCTGATGTTATCTTTACTGAAATAAATCTCTTTTTTTTTATGGATGAAGCGTGTACTGGTCTCTTCCTGGACTTTCTGCTTTGAGCTTTTATGACCGTGCACTAAACAGGTGAGCTGAACTACAACCTTTTTCTCCTTCCCTTTAGAAATGTAATATTTATTGTTGATTTAGAAACAAATTGTGTGTGCATGCCAGATCCAATTTTTGTTAATTTTTGCCATCAGTGTGGCATCTGTTTTTCTCTAATACAATAAAAAAAATTCCAAGTTTTTCCTACACATTAAACTGTTAAAAATGATATTGATGCTAAGTTCACATTACAAATATTGCTGTTTCTATAGACAAAATAGTGTAGTTTACTCTACAATTCCACCCAGTAAAAATAAAAATATCAATAAAGCAGAAACACATTGAATCACATTTTGTTTCCTTTTTTACTCATTTCCTAAGACTGATATTGATGAACTCTGTTTAAGGTCAGATGAATTTTAGCTGTTTTTTTACAGTGAATTATGAGTTCAGAAGGTCGGAGTAGGAAGAAGGGAATGGATGATTTGGAGAAGTGGCTAATAGGCGGAGAAAGAAGAAAATTTCTCTGCTTAGATATATTCCAAAGTTTCTTATTTTCGCTTGTATCATTGATTTCTGCAGTTTGTTGAAAGTGCAGTTCCCATTTAGGATTTATCATCAATGTCAGATGGGTGGGAGGCCCACTCCAGCCCCCCCCCCCACATCTCCCTCAATCAATAATCAAGTGAGTAAGTGAGTAAGGGTCTCTGTTAGTGTTGTACCCTCTTCATTCTTTATCAGCTTTGCAGCTCAGTCAGGTATGGGGTAGTACAAATCAGCTCTACAAATATAGGAAAAGTCTCACTCACTGCTAAACGTACAAAGCTGAGCCTGGTGAACAGTGTTCTAACTAGAGTCTGATGCAAGATTTGGACCGGGCCCTCCCCCATCCTGGTATATATATGTGTCCCGCATCCTTGCCCCATCCTGGTATATACGTATATATGCCCTCCATCCTGATATATATGTCCCTCATCCTGGTATGTATGTTCCCCATCCTGGTATGTATGTTCCCCATCCTGGTATATATGTCCCCCATCCTGGTATATACAGTGGCTTGCTAAAGTATTCAAGCCCTTGGCTTTTTAGATACTTTGTTACATTACAACCTGTGTTTAAATATTTTTTTAACCCTATTTGTGTGTGATGCATCAGCACTAAATAGTCTAAGTTGGTGAAGTGAAGTGAGAGAAATATAGGCATAAATTAAATTTATGGAATCAAATAACTTAAAATTGGCATGTGCATATGTATTCACCCCTTTTGCCCCTAAAAATTTTTGGTGCAAGCAGTTACCTTCATAAGTCATATGCTTAGCGAAAGGAAGTCGACCTGTGTGCAATCTGTCACATGGTCTGTCAGTATATACACACCTTTTCTGAAAGACAAACTCAAAAAAAGAATGATCCAATGTCCTAAATAATAATCAAAATACAAAGTTTATTAGAAAGATAAGATGTAAGGGGGAGGGTACATATACAAATAAAAACATGGACGCATATCACATGCAGGTGTGTGCCAATTGACTATATTTAGCTTTCTCATATTTTTCAGCAGTGGGTAAGTAGGGCTCAATAAGACAATTGCATAACCTTGATCTACCTAAAGTGCAGTTCTAACACATGTCCCAGGTTGTCAGTATAGTAGTATCCATAATTATAAGGTAGATAAGTCAGAGCATAGACTTAATACACACAATTACCTGGGGAGAAGTAACACCCTATACATCAGGCTCCTGGGCGGACATGCGTCCACCCCGACGTGCGTTTCGGCAAAGCCTTCGTCTGGGGCCCTGAGCAGTGGGAATAAAATAAGAGCAAAAACAATACACTTGTGACCTGGTGACATGTCCTTTTTAAAAGATAGATAGCACATGTAAGACAAATATGTGAATTAGGCCTTACTTTGAATGTAAGACCTTCTGGCTAGAGATGGGACAATTGATTCGCAGGAATCTGTGACCAGTGGACGAAGATCTGAAATTTTCTTATATGTCATTCCCAGAACTCTTTTTGATTACCTGGTTAACAAAAGGAAGAGCTGGAAATCCCAAGAGGTAAGGAGATTTGCTGGTTTCCTGTCCAGTGGTCACATATTACTGACCTGATTGATAGTTCCTGAGAATCAATTCTCGTATCTCTACTTTAAGCCTTATCCAGTGCAGATGGCAGAAACGTTTTGACACTTACAATTAAAGGTGTTTTCTCATCATGAAAATGCCCTATATGGCAAATTGTACAAATGGATAAAGAATGGTTTGAGGGGCTGAACTGCTGGAAAGAATTGTCTTCAAAATTAATTTGATAAGGTTTTTATTGTAACACGTCTTAGCGCCAGACCGGCACATTTTTCAAGACAAAAAAACAAATATCCCTATTCAAAGCAGTTTATGTCTTTTTAGTCACCCTTCCAAATAATAATCAAATCTTCAATATACAGTGGTGTGAAAAAGTGTTTGCCTCCTTCCTGATTTCTTATTCTTTTGCATGTTTTGTCACACTTAAATGTCTCAGATCACAAAACAAATTTAAATATTAGACAAATATAACACAAGTAAACACAAAATTCAGTTTTTAAATGAATGTGTTTATTATTAAGGTAAAAAAAAATCCAAACCTACAGTGCCCTGTGTGAAAAAGTGATTACCCTCTAAACAAATAACTGGTTGGGCCATCCTTAGCCGCAACAACTGCAATCAAGCATTTGCGATAACTGGCAATGAGTCTTTTACAACCCTCTGGAGGAATTTTGGCCCACTCATCTTTGCAAAATTGTTGTAATTCAGCCACATTGGAGGGTTTGCGAGCATGAACTGCCTTTTTAAGGTCATGTAAGTCGTGTACCTGGGGTGTTCTTCAGGACTCGGCAGAGTTACGGACAAAGAAAACTGACTCTTACACTCGTTCTCAAGAAAAACTATTTTAACCAGACAAAAATTACTGTGACGGCTATTTAGCCCTGAGTGAAGTGTATCACAGTTAAATAACTGTCCAATAATTTAATGCTCCGTAGAAACTTTCTCCTGAAAGAGAATGAAGTTCAAGTTTGGACCGGAGTCCATTTTGTGCCATGTCGGCACCTGAGAGTGGATTTGGATTTTTAGTTATTAAACAAACAGAAAACGTGGCAGCAGATCCGCAAGTCCTGGATGCTGAAGATATCAATAAACGTATTTTACATCAGTCAATTTACCTAACTATCTAACTACAGGCTATATCTCAGCCTTAGCTATTTTGGCGCCAAAATGTTATGCGATGCATTCACAGTTACTCACTGTGGGGCACCTCCAACCGGTGAGCAGTACCAATGATGCTTGTGGCTTGAACCCTCAGCGGCGTCCTTCACCCCTCACTGTGGGTCCTTCCCTTTATAATTTTTAACAGCGTTCCTGACAGAAATCTCCTCAAATCTGGACAGATTCTGGCAGGGCCATCTCCAGGTTTTTGTGGGTCCTGGGCGAAAGAGTCTCAGTGGGCTCCTTTAACACATACCACGATTCATGATACACAGATACCGCAGAGAGATATAGATATAGTACAATGCCAAAGATTTCACTTCTTACATTACATGAGTGATATCTATTGTAAATTCTACAATAGCTCAGAAACCGGCGAATTCTCACAGCACACAGTGCAGACCGGACAATATAGTCCTCCGTACAGTATTACTGGCACCACTAAGTCCTCTATGCAGTATTATGGGCCCCATATATTGCTCCATACAGAATAATGGACTCCATATAATGCTCCATGCAGAATAATGGACCCCATATAATGCTCCATACAGGATACTGGCCCCCATAAAATGCTCCATGAGGAATACTGGCCCCCATATAACGCTCCATACAGAATACTGGCCCCCATATAACGCTCCATACAGAATACTGACCCCCTTATAATGCTCCATACAGAATACTGGCCCCCATATAATGCTCCATACAGAATATTGGCCCCCATATAATTCTCCTTACAGAATATTGGCCCCCATATAATGCTCCATACAGAATACTGGCCCCCATATAATGCCCCATGCAAGCTGTGCCCCCAAATAATGCCCTATGGAGGCTGGGCCCCCATATAATATCCCATGCCTCCTGGGCACCCAAATAATGCCCCATGCAGGTGCCCCATATAATGACCCATGCAGGTTAGGTCCCCATATAATGCCCCATGCCTCCTGGGCCCTCATATAATGCCCCATGCCGGTGCCCCATACATAAAAAAAAAAAAATCAAATACTCACCTCACCTGCTGCCGCTGCTTTCATCGCTGCCACTGCTCCGGACTCCTCAGCTGCACCACCGTCTTCCCGCTCTGTGCTGTGACTGCTCAGTAGAGGGCACGGTGCAAAGACGTCATCGCGCCCTCTGACCTGAGACGTCACGGTGCAGCAGCCACGGAAGACTCCCGACCTGCTGCGGAGGCACGGGGAGAGGTAAGTATTGTGCCGGGGCCCTGGGCGGGCTCTGGCATTGCTCTCCTCCGCTCACGGGTCCCATAGTGTGCCGGGGTGCCCGACGATGAGTGGGCCCCCCCCCCTGCACAGGGCCCCGGCACTTGCCCGGGTGCGCCGGGTTCTGACACCGGGCCTGGGTTCTGGTCACGAGCAAGTTCAGCTCCAATCTGCTGCTTCTCTGCTGTCTGTGGGATGCTCCCAGATGCAGATGCGGCTGGATCCTTTCCCAGCAGGTCCTTTCACTGTTTAGGACATTTCTGGACTGCACACAAGATGGCCATACTTCCTCTTCCTGTGTCTCATGAGTCAGACTGTAACCCCACCTTTGACACTTCGATATGCATTTCACAGTCTTTCAACAATACTTAGGCAACAGCGACATCTTGTGGCCAGATAATAACATCATTGTAAAGAAGCAAAATTTATTTACAACAAGTACAGTGTTACACTGGTATGAATACAGGTATACAAAACTATATCACCCGGATGGATTGACACACATCTCACATATTGTGTGTGGCCTCCACGTGCCTGTATGACCTCTCTACAATGCCTGGGCATGCTCCTGATGAGGTTGTGGATGCTTCATTTTTTCTTCTGCATGTGTTCGTACTACATGACGCAATAACAATCTTCTCTGATTATTGCGTGTTTGCGGCATTTGTTATGCGTTTTCCACTTTATTTGATGTGAATCCGTGTTTTTAATGCTTTTTTTTAATAGTACAGAAAAGCTTTGATTCTGTGCTTAAATATGCAAGTGATTTTTTTTTTCCTTGCATTTTTTTCAGGTTCTCCATAGGAGCACGTATAGAGGAAAAAAAGCACCAAGACCGCAGAGTACAGCAGCAACTTTAGAAGCACCAAGGGCTGAGCTTTCATGAAATCACATCTACTTTGCTTGGAAAGTTAGGCCGTGTTCACATGTAGAGTAAATGCTGCGTATTTTCTGCTGCTTTTATTGCACAGAAATTCTGCTGTGTTTAACTGTTCAAGCAAAGTGGATGTGATTTCATGAAAACGGTGCCACTGTGTGTCTAAGATGTTGCTGAACTGTGCTGTTTTGGTGCTTTTTTTCTCTGGAGGTTTCTATGTGGAGCCTAAAAAAATACATGTAAAAAAACTGCAGTCACTTTTTTAAGTGCAGAATCAAAGTCTTTCTGTACTATAAAAAACACATTAAAAACACTGCTTCACAACTGCACTAAAAACACATCAAATAAGAGGGGAAAAGGCATAACAAATGCTGCAAGAATGCAATATTCAGAGAAGATTGTTATTGTGTAGTTTCGTGTGGACACCTTCAGAAAACAAAAAACACAGTATGTATACATCGTGTGAACACAGCCTTACCTTACAGAAACCGAAAAGCCAAATTTCATATAGTGAAGCTACTTAAAGGTGAAAAAGTTCTGGCTGCTTCAATTGTGAATGAATGAACAAAACATAAATCCACAGGTCCCAACTAGAGATGAGCAGGCCGCACAGATGACGTTGTGCCAGCCCTAGCTATTCAAAACCTTGCCATAAACACTGGAAGTAAGAGATTTGCAGCCTCCTGCCCAGCCGCCCAGTACCACTGACGTGGATGCTGGACCGGAGTCCCGTGAATCAATTCGCTCATTTCTAGTCCAAAAGGTCCCGAATACAGCAGGACAGTCCCAGATTTGGGTCTGCTTCTCTTCAGTCTTGGGAGTCTGCTGAATTTTGCTCATTGCTGACGGCCCTCTGATATCTCTTCCTGCCAGGGTAGAAACAAATGGTAAATGGCCATGGATTCCCCACTTTCTGTTTTTCAAAAGTTGAGAGGTATGCAAGAGTCAGGAAATGAGCAGAATCCTTAAAGAAGCACTCCTCACATCAGAGTTTTTATCCTCTTTATATATTGAAGTCATCATATAATATGACTCAGTGTACTTGTGCTAGGGTTAGGGTTGTGCTAGGGTTAGGGTTGAGTTAGGACTGTGCAAGGGTTAGGGATAGGGTTGTGCTAGGGTTAGGGTTGTGCTAGGGTTAGGGTTGTGCTAGGGTTAGGGTTGTGCTGGGGTTGGGGTTGTGCTAGGGTTAGGGTTGTGCTAGGGTTAGGGTTGTGCTAGGGTTGTGCTAGGGTTAGGGATAGGGTTGTGCTAGGGTTAGGGTTGAGTTAGGACTGTGCAAGGGTTAGGGATAGGGTTGTGCTAGGGTTAGGGTTGGGCTAGGGTTAGGGTTGGGCTAGGGTTAGGGTTGGGCTAGGGTTAGGGTTGGACTAGGGTTAGGGTTGTGCTAGGGTTAGGGTTGTGCTAGGGTTAGGGTTGTGTTAGGGATAGGGTTGTGCTAGGGTTAGCGTTGTGCTAGGGTTGGAATTGTATTAGGGTAGGGGTTAGGGTTGTGCTAAGGTTGGGATTTCTTCAAAAGTAAAGAAAAAAAAAATGATGATGGTATGGCAAACTCAAGTAGCGAGTACTTGCGCTCAAGACTATTGACAACTTATTCAATATGATTACCTAATGTTATCAAATTCTGTGTCGTACGTCTGGGTTCAAAATGTTCACCTATACACCTTGATAAAATCCTTGAGGGGTCTAGTTTCCAAAATGGGATCACTTGTGGGGGGTTTCAACTGTTTAGGCGCATCAGGGGCACACCAAACCTGACATGGTGTCTGCTCTCGATTCCAGACAATTTTGCGTTCAAAAAGCCACACAGTGCTCCTTCCCTTCTGAAACCTGCCATGCACCCAAGCAGTGTATTTTCCTCACATATGGGGTATCAGCATACTGAGGAGAAATTGCTCAACAGTTTTTGGGGTCCATTTTTTCCCTTTTACCCTTGTGAAAATAAAAAATTAGGGGCTAAAATAACATTTTTGTGGAAAAAGTTTGATTCTTTTATTTTCACGGCTCTACGTTATAAACTTCTGTGAAGCACCTGGGGGTTAAGGGTGCTTACCACACATCTAGAGAAGTTCCTTGAGGGGTTAAGTTTCCAAAACTGTGTCACTTGTGGGGGGTTTCCACTGTTTAGGTATATCAGGGGCTCTCCAAACGCGACATGGCGTCTGCTAATTATTCAAGCAAATTTTACATTCAAAAAGTCAAACGCCGTTCCTTCCCTTCCGTGAGCCCAAACAGTTGTTTTCCCTCACATATGGGGTATCGGCTTACTCAGGAGAAGTTGCACAACAAATTGCATGGTGCAATTTCTCCTGTTACTCTTATGAAAATGCAAAATTGGGTGCTGTAAAACATTTTTGTGGGAAAAATGTGAAAATTTTATTTTTACGGCTCAATGTTATAAAGTTCTGTGAAGCACCTGGGTGTTCAGGGTGCTCGCCACACATCTAAAGAAGTTCCTTGAGGGGTCTAGTTTCCAAAAGGTGCCACTTGTGGGGGGTTTCCACTGTTTAGACGCTCCTTCCCTATGCCCGAACAGTGGTTTTCCCCCCACATATAGGGTATCGGCATGCTCAGGAGAAATTGCACAACAAATTTTGGGGTCCATATTTTCCTATTACCATTGCGAAAATTAAAAAAATTGGGTGTAAAGTAACATTTTTGTGAAAAAAGTTAAATGTTCATTTTATTCTTACATATTCCAAAAATTCCTGTGAAGAACCTCAAGGGTTAATAAACTTCTTGAATGTGGTTTTGAGCACCTTGAGGGGTGCAGTTTTTAGAATGGTGTCACTTTTGGGTATTTTCTGTCATAAAGGCCACTCAAAGTCACTTCAAATGTGATGTGGTCCCTAAAATAATTGTTTTGCAAATTTTGTTGGAAAAATTAGAAATCACTGGTCAACTTTTAACCCTTATAACTTCCTAACAAAAAAAATGTTGGTTTCAAAATTGTGCTGATGTAAAGTAGACATGTTGGAAATGTTATTTATTAACTATTTTGTGTGATATATCTCTTTGATTTAAGGGCATGAAAATTAAAATTTTGAAAATTGCAACATTTTCTAAATTTTCGCCATATTTCCGATTTTTTTTCACAAATAAATGCAAGTCATATCGAAGAAATTTCACCACTATCATGAAGTATAATATGTCACAAAAAAACAATCTCAGAATCAGTGACAGTGATTCGGAAACCAAAGTCTGCACGCCGCAATACACGCTGCGACTGCTGGCTTCACAAGAGGATGCACGCAGCACGGGAGTGAAGAAACAGTGAGTATTTATTTATTTTTTAAAAATCATTGGCCATATTAGTATGGATGACTATGGGAGTGCATTATACTACTATGGAAGGGGTGCATTATACTACTATGGAAGGAGTGCATTATACTACTATGGATAGGGTGCATTGTACTACTATGAATGGGGTGCATAATACTACTGTGGATGGGGTGAATTATACTACTGTGGATTGGGTACATTATACTACTGTGGATGGGGTGCATTATACTACTGTGGAGGGGTGCATTATACTACTGTGGAAGGGGTGCATTATACTACTATGGATGTCTGGATGTCTATATGGTGCATTATACTACTATGGATGGGGTGCATTATACTACTGTGGATGTCTATGGGGTGCATTATACTACTGTGGATGTCTATGGGGGTGCATTATACTACTGTGGATGTCCATGGGGGTGCATTATACTACTGTGGATGTCCATGGGGGTGCATTGTACTACTGTGGATGTTTATGGGGGTGCATTAGACTACTGTGGATGTTTATGGGGGAGCATTAGACTAATAAAACTTGAATTTTACATATTTCTGAAGCTGGATCTATTCTGCTATCCATTGCTAATTTATGCCATCATTGTCTAATCAGAAGACTTACAACCAGTGTGGGAGTAGCAATAGCAAAATTCAAGTACCACTATGGTTCCTGCCAACTTTGCTGAAGCTTTTAAGGAGTCAGCATTGCTTAACCCCTTGTACCTGCAAGTCAGTAGCGGGTGTACGGAGCGGGCTGGGCTGGATAGTTGCATTGTCATGCTAGTACGCCACAAATACTTATCCTTGGATTACATGGGAAACTGTTCTAAGCTTTTGTAGTAATTGCACTCAGCCCAGGTTCGCTTTATTACTATTTACGCTGGTTGAAAAAGTTTCTACCTGGATTGTATGTATGCGTCTATTATGGTGCATGTATGCGCACATCGGATCTGGTCTTCTTGCATCTGGCACATACGCTGTACTCTTATTCCGGATCAGGTTTCTCCTGCCCAATATGCTCTGTATGTGTCCATTACGGTCAGTTTCTTTAATACATTAAGGATATGGAAATTTTTAATTTATTCGCTTTTTGTTTTTTTCTCTCCTCTTTTCAAGGGCCTAACTTTTTTATTTTTCCATCGACATAGACGTGTGAGGCACTATTCATTTCACCATGTAATGTACCGAAACACAGACAAAAAAATTCAAGTGTGATGAAATGGGGAAAAAATGTTCAAGTGTCTTAAGGGTTTTACAATAAAAAGAATAAAAAATGTAAAAAAAAAATCTTAATAATATTAAAAAAAAACATAAAAATCTGAAATACCAAAAATGCAACAAGAAGAGATCAAAGCCTCATATCCACAAAATAGTATCAATAAAAACATCAGGTCGTCCTACAAAAAATGAAGCCCTCACAAAGCTACATCAACTAAAAAAAGTGAAAATAGGGACAAAACCTACTGTAATTTTTTTCCACAAATTTCCAAAACATTTTTCACCACTTAAAGGAAAATGCAGTCCAATTACAGGCATCATGTTATAAAGCAAAATAAAAAAAAAAAACTAAGCTGGGCTATAAGCTGGTATATGTGCAAAGTGTAAGAGCACGTTCACACTGTGGCCATTTCACAGACAAAACCCAAGAAAAAAAAAAAAAGAGCCACATCTGCTGTTTGTACAAAATACAAGAGATAACAACAAAACGAGAAAACTGAGCTGAACTACAAGCTGGTATACATGCAAAGTGTAAACTCACGTTCACACTGATGGATGGTGTTTTTGGTCAAAATAGCGTTAACTAAGTACCCTCTGTTTTTTCCATGTATTATTGCCATTTACTGATTTACTCGCTGTAGGGTATATGCTCTATAAGCCACACAGCTTATAAATATAGGCAATTATTCAACTACTTCTAAAATCTAGGGATTTATTTAACCGGGAGACTCTTATAAGATTGATTGATCCTGATAGCGCGATAGTAGGGTATCCTATATGTGGTTTTATACTTTATGCATCTCTTATTATTATTAACTGAAAGAATAAAAGTTATTTTTTATTTAGGTCTTTAGTTTAGAGGTTCCCTTTTGTCTAATGGCAATCTATAATTATATTGAATTACTCCTACGCTGACTGAAGAACAGTGATTTGCCTTTGTCTAATTTTTACTCTTTGTCTGCTAAATAAAGGGCCTTTATGTATTAAGCGAGATTTACCCAATAAGGTGTTTGTTAATAGTATTTTTCCAGAAGAAAAAAACAAATGAATGACTCCTTCAGACATCTGTGAGTCATGTAGGTGTTCTGTTTGTTTTTTATAAATAGACCATGTACCCCTTTATAGTATATTTGGCTGTACACATGTCCATGTTTTTTGTGGACCGAGCGGTCTACATTACATCTTACTAAAAGTTTTTTAGGATTTGACTTCTATTCTCACCAGAACTACTTTTGGAAAGGCTCAATTACCACTCTTAAAAACGACGAGAGTTGTTTTACTCGTCAGGCTGTTGTATTTTTAGACTATTGTTTCTTTTTTGAGCTTGATCAATTTTACTTTGGCTCAGTGAACTAAATAGCAGAAAGCGAACACGCAGTCAACTCAATAAGGAATTCCTGCACTCGCGGGACATTTTCCATGAGTGCATGATTCTAAGAGCCTGGATTCTTAATCCACATCTACTGACCATCTCTCCCAACATATATTCAGTCTGATACTTTCCAGCTAAAATAAGTGTTGAATAAGGACACCGACTCCATTAAATATGAATCATCTGCTAAATGAAGCAAAAACCTTATATAAATGATAAACTAGCAGTTGCATCTTCATTATTATCACTTGTGAATTAAATTGTGTTGACTAAGTGAAGCCATATTACTTAAAAAGATAGCAGAACTTATTGATAAAAAGAACATAATTCTTTTTGAAATTTTTAGAAAAATATTTGAAAGATTATGCTGAATGTATTGGATCCAGTGACATACATAAATTGCGGATGTGAGTGGCTCCACGTGCAGCTTCATGAGCCTGTCCAGATAGCGGTCGGATGCAGGAGCTGCACCATTCTGGTCCGTAAGTTGACCAACAAAACTGACAAGGTATACAGGCAGCTGTGCGTAGGAGAAGCAGGGGGCCAGTAGATGGGTATATTTTTTATTATTTTTTTACACCACCCCTGCTGATTTGATAAAAAAAAAAAATAGTGGACAACCCCTTAAAGTATTTATCTTACAATAATTCAGTATATTAAACCACATGCAGAGGCATATCTAGGAAGTGGGTAGCCGGCAGGGGGGCGCCGTTGGGCCTCATAATGCAGTGGTCCGAAGTGTCTCCCCTGGTGGCTACATTCTGCTGCCCCCCCACACTGGGATTTGGCTGTTCTCTGAGCTGGCTGTCAAGCTGACAGCAGGCTCACAGAACATGCAGCTCACCGGCTCCCAGAGTTCAGTGATCAATTGTACTCGTGTCTTTCAGACGTCTTTCAAGAAGATCTGACTGCCGTGTCAAAGCAACGCCAGCAGCGTGATCAGGTCATGTGATCACGCTGCTGACATCACTCATCGGCGCCGCAGACAGGGGTGTGCATTGGTGGTAAGTGCTCCACACTGGAGCTGAAGACACCGAAGATTCAGTGTAACATTGGGAATTTAGGATGGGGGTATTCAATGTGTGTGTGGGGGTGATTTTGGATGGGGCTATTTAGTGTGTGTGGGTGATTTAGGATGGGTGAGTGGGGGTATGGTAATGGTGCGGACACAGTTTGGTGAGTGGGGGGTGCAGACACAGTATGAGGAGTGAGGGGGGATCGGTGCAGACACAGTATAGTGAATGGGGGATTGGTGCAAACACAGAATGGGGAGGATGGGTGCGAACGCAGTATGGGGAACAAAGGGGGGAATGTATGCAGACACAGTATGGGGAGCGAATGGGGGTATGGGTGCAGACACAATATGGTGAGTGGGGGATTAGTGCAGACACAGTATTGGGAGTCGGGGGATGTGTGAGGATGCAGTATGGAGAGTGAGGGGATAAATGTGTGAGGAGACATAATGGTTAGCAGGGGGATGTGATAGGAGATAGTATGAGGAGGGAGTGAGAAACATGTGAGGAGACTATTGAGGGGGATAGTGTGAGGAAACAGTATGGGGAGAGAAAGTGTGAGTGGGTACAGAATAAAAACTGAGTAGTGTGGAGGGAGGGTAGCATGGGGGGGGCGGTGTAAGGGACAGTATGCCAAGGAGGGAGGAGTGTGATGAGGGGTACAGTAAAGAGACTGCACTCTATAGGGGGGACACAGTATGAGAAAAGAGTGTGAAGAGGGAGCCCAGTATGGAAAGGAGAGGTCAGTATGGAGGGCATGTACCATAAGAGGGACAGTGTGTGGGTCATATTTTGCGCAGGGAATATAGTGAGGGGAAATTAATTATTCAGGGGCTCAGCGTAGGGCAGATATTTTTAGTTAGGAGCATTATAATGACACTGCTATTTTTAAGGGTATCGTGTGGAGATGTGCTGCAGAAGACTGGAGAAAATGAAAGTCTGCAGAGACAAGCTGTGGCTATTGTGGTAGATCGGCTCATTGGGTTGCACTTAGAGGTAGACACATGAACACTGTCTCTTTAAATCTTCTGTGGTTTATTAAGAGCACTGCATAAACCACGGCAATGTTAGCAAAAACAAACATGGCATTCCCGGCCTAACAGGAAAAACAAAATATAACGTATGGCACAGTCTTTTTCTACTACGGATAACCATCAGAAACAAACTCAATGTTTAGCTTGTCTTCACATGACAAAACAGCTCCAGAGCTTGTGTCTCCAGACACACCCTACACACCAAATGCTTTAAAAGGCTGGGAATTTATCCTCTGACCTCCTCCCTCTCTACAGGTGTTTAATCACCCTAGCTTTAAAGATGGCTGATTAACCCTTATCACTTTGTGTGCTGGAACCTTTTTCCAGTTTAATTACTGGAACCTACTGGAATTACTGGAACCTTTTTCCAGTTAAATTACTGGAGCTAACAATCTCAGTGCTACATATCTCCCCTCCAGTACTTTGCCAGTGATTTTGTCACATATCTCCCCCCTCTGCCAAAAGCCGTAGGTTTTGGCACCTTGAGTCACCAAACATGGAAGTCTAAACTAGGCATCTTTACCGTTTTACTGTGCAGCCTCCCAGGCCTGTGTTTCACATGAAAGATGAAGATCTATAGCCCAGAGTTTCAACTCTTGGAAAGCCATTTCTGCTTCAAGAGGCCATTTGGCCATTGACGTCTTCGTGCCCTTAAGAAGGTTGGTCAGGGGTGCGGCTATCATGGCTAAATTCGGGATACCCAGCTGATAGTGTTTCATCATTCCCAGAAATGCCCGAAGCTCTTCCTTGGAGACTGGTTTCGATCATATTTGGACTGCCTCCACCTTATTCACTTGCGGCTTTGCTTTGCTTCTTCCAACAATGTACCCAGGTATTTTCCCTTCTTTTTCTCGATGGCACACTTCTTTGGGTTTATGGTAACCCCCCCTTTCCTCAGCGCATCCAGCACGGTCTGGACCTTCTGCAGATGACTTCTCCAATCCGGGCTGAATATCACAATCTCGTCAAGGTAAGCTGTGGCGTACTTTTTGTGAGGGGCTAAGATCAAGTCTATGGCTTAGTCTCTTTGTAGGTCAAATGGACTTCTGGTATACTGGAAGCAACTGTCAGATGTAAAAGAGGTCATCTTCTTCTTGCCACTTTGAGAGAGGAGGATTTGCCAGAAACCTTTTCTTAGGTCCAGGGAGGTGACGTATCTGTCTGACCCTAGTTTCCATATGAGTTCATCGTCGCAGGGTATCGGATATGCATCAAATTTAGCCCCTTCCTTCGAAAACACCTTGCCGTGGGCTTTGGGGATTCTATACGGCTTTTGGTTCACCTGTACATGTGGTTCCCTCCGGATTCCATGTTCATCAACCTCCGTACGTCTTGTCAACTCTGAAAACAGGTCCCGATGCCGCTGAAGCAGTTTTCGGCACTGTTGTTTCTGGGCCGGTGACAGAGTCTCTGCCACAGAGACACCCTTAGTGTCACCTTGTGGTTTGTCCAGCTCACATGGAGTTTCAACTTGGTTTCTCTGTTGCCCTGCCTTGGCTGATAGCAGCACGGGAGGATTTTGGAAGGGAGTGGTGGTAGCGGTTAACTGGCAGGTGGGACAGGACTTGCAATATTTTAGGATTTCATGGTGACATCTGGGCCAATGCATGACCCGTTGTTGAGTTTTGTCCACCCCCAGATGGCCACCCAAGACATGTGAATGGGCCCCGTCCAACACCCTTTGTCTATAGGGTCCTAGTACCAATAATTTCCCCACTCTTTCTTCCCTTACCTTATTAACCCGGTATAATAAGTCCCCACCCAACAGGAAATAGAGAAACCTGGTGTCAGCTCCCGACTCCTGTGTTATGCCGTTTATAACTGTTACCTTATTGAATGCCTCTTTTAGAGAGGCTGGACAGACATCTGTCTGAGATGATCTAGTGAATCCTGCTTTGAGCAGGGGGTTGGACCAGATGACCCAGGAGGTCCCTTCCAACTCTACAATTCTATGATTCTATGATTCTATGATTCTATGAGTTAGGTCCCTATATTGGGTAAATCCAAAATTTTCTCTGGTCACCCCTAACTCACGAATATCTGCCTTAGGGGATACTATCTTCTCCTCTTCACCCATCACACAGAAGGGAAACTCGTCAGACTCTGGGGTTGGTGAGACTGTTTTAGGGCCAACCTGTTTCTTACCCAAGCAATAGAGGTATCCGCCCCTCCCCCACAAATCCCAAAACAACACAAAGTCCTGAACTATGATAATTGGGTGCAACAAATCCTGGACCACACCGACCTCATGGGACTCAGTACCTCGGGCTGTCTCAATGACCACTCTGGCCACCAGATAGTCTTTAGCATCCCCGTGAATGCAGTGGACGCCCATCTTCTTCGCAGGGATCAATTGGAGAGGGAAGCAGTCCAGTAAGGATGGCACATTGTGCTTGTAGGGGGAAACCAGCTGGGTGGCCATCCAGTAATCAGCACTTGTAACAATGTGAGCAACTCGGCAGTCGTTGCGCAGGCACAGCAGAATGTATTGGCTCATGTGTGCCAGGCTGCTCAGAGGCAACGACAAGCTGTCTTCGGTGGAATGTGTATCGTCTAGGTCCTCTGTATCATCTGTATCCCCCCACCATGCTCCAGTGATGCCTGCTTTCAGTGTCACCCTGCTGTGAACACGGTTGTTCCTCCTCCTCCTCTAAAACTGTCCCCTGGCAGTTGAGTACCGGGCCGCTGTTGGTAAAGGAACCCATCCTAAAAGCCATGTGTGGACGACTGACTTGCTAATGGTGTTAATGGTCTCTGTTCCTCCTCCTCTTACTCCTGTGCCACCACGTCATCCATCACCACCTGAAGCTTTTTTTTCTAGGAGGCGTAGAAGTGGGATAGTAATGCTGATGATGGCATCATCAGCGCTGGCCATGTTCTTGTGGTACTCAAAGCAGCGCAACATGGCACACACGTCCGCCATGGAGACCCACTCGCTGGTCATGAAGTGGTGTTGCTCTGCAGAGCAAAACCTGTGCGTTCTGCAGAACTTCAGAATAGCCTGCAGCTGGCACAGTCTCTCCAGTATGTGCAAGGTGGAGTTTCACCTTGTGGGTACATCGCATATGAGGCGGTGAGCGGGAAGGCAGAAGTGAAGCTGCAGAGCAGACAGTCAAGCAGCAGGGTGAGAATGCTGAAAGCACGCACAGACAGCCCGCACTTTCAGCAGCAGCTCTGACATATCGGTATAATTTTTAAGGAAGCTCTGAACCACCAAATTCAGAACATGCGCCAGGGATGTGAGTCAAACCAGCTAGGCCCAGAGCTGCTACGTAATTTCGCCCATTATGGCACACCACCAGGCCGAGCTTTAGGTTCAGCTGTGCCAACCACTCATCTGTCTGTTCTTTGATCACCAACCATAGCTCCTGTGTGCTGTGGGATTTTTCCCACAAACAGATGAGTTTCAGAACAGCCTGCTGTAAGGACAGAGAAACATAAAAAAAAACATCAAGCAATCCTCCGTGATGGAAGGACATGCATCAAAACGCTTTCTGCCTCAGGCTCAGTCAGCACAAAATTTACCCAGTGGGCAGTTAGAGAGATATAACGTCCCTGCCCGTGCTTACTGGTCCATGTATCGGTGGTTATGTGGACCTTTAAACTGATGGCATTGCGCAGTGCACACCTGATTTTGTCCGCAACATGTTCGTGCAGGGCAGTGATGGCCCGCCTGGAAAAGTAGTGGCTCCCATGATCCCAACATATTGTTGGCCCTTTATAAATCACTTGTGAGGCCACATGTAGAATATAGGATCCAGTGTTTGGAGGATGTACAGCTGAACAGTTCAATAGGGTGGTGTGGAAATGCTTGGTGACACTGCTGGTGGTGGTCCTGTCACATCCTCACTTTGCGGGAGCCAGGTAGCCCTGTTTGGAAAAGTGGAGGAAGGGGGATTAAGGTGCCGAGACCGAAGCAAAAGAAGGAGCAGGAGGAGGCTCAGATCTTTTCTGTTTTTCAGGTGTGTACTTCAGGGCAATCAGGAAGGGGCAGGCAAAGCGTGATCTAATGTGATGCGCCAATTCTAGGGCCACTGCGAGCTGGTATTTTTAGGCTGGGAAGGGCCCAAGGGTTTATTCTATTACACCCCTGCTCCCTTAGAAGTGGACAGAGCAAGGTAACAAATTTCTAAGGGAGCAGTGGTGTAATGTGTGACCCCACTTGGTCCACTTCTTTGGGAGTAGTAATACGGTGGATGGAGCATGGTGTCACTGGTAGCGTAGCTAGAGTTTTGGATGGTGAAGCTACTGAGTGGGCCCCAAACCAGGTAACCCTGATTACAACTACAGTGGTGCACCCTAATAGTACATGTAGGAGAACCTCAGCAGGTGACAGCGCTGTTACTAAAAATATAAAATACTCCATATAGTAGAATACCCTCCCCATCGGACTCCATACAGTAGAATACACACCTCTACGGGCTCCATACAGTAGAATGCTCTCCCCATCGGCCTCTATACAGTAGAATGCTCTCCCCATCGGGCTCCATACAGTAGAATGCTCTCCCCATCGGGCTCCATACAGTAGAATGCCCTCCCCATCGGCCTCCATACAGTAGAATGCCTTCCCCACCGGCCTCCATACAGTAGAATGCTCTCCCCACCGGCCTCCAATATCGGCCGCATGGCAGTGTAGGGAGATCATGTCCCCCTGCTCTGCTGAAAAGTTTATCTGAATCGCCGCAAGTCGATACAGTTTACAGTAGCATAGCTCTGGGTGGGCCCCTCAGGGCGTGGGCCCCTCAGAACGTGGGCCTGAGCAAAATTCCCACTCTGTCCCCCCTACTGGGTGTCACACATTACACCACTGCTCCCAAAGAAGTGGACAGAGTGGGGTCACATCTTACATACGTTAGATACTGCGTATCTAATCCATCCTGTGTGATACACTGCGTTGAGCTCAATATCTAATCCCATCATGTGATACACTACATTTATTTATTTTACTCACTTATATAGCGCCAATAATTCCACAGCGCTTCACAGACAATATCAGCATTGAGCACTGTATCTAATTCCAGCATGTTACTCTAAGCGTATCTAATCACACACGTGATACACTCTGCTTATCTAACCCCAGCTTATGATGCAGCTGGCAGCACCATCCAACAGAATCGGTACTGTCGGCCGTCCTTGTCAGTATCACTGGCAGTCACCAACAAAATGGCTCCACACTGTGATCCTAATCTTCATCCTCTCCTATCCTGTTACAATCACCCAGAAGTGGAGGAGAGGAGTGATGTCACACACATGTGAGTAGATCCAGCCTACATTTACTGCAGTTCCTAATATGAGCTAGTTGTACACTAGGTTTTCATGACAAATTTCAGCAGCTGCTCCCCCTAGTGTTTAAAAGTGGAAATACCAAACCTTTTTAAATTATTTTTTATATTTTACTTCATTAAAAACAAATGATAATATTTTTTTAAAAAAATTTAAACATTAATACTTAAAATTTTTTCAATTGTTGAACAATTTTTTTATGACACCTTCCCTTTAACCCCTTTAGTGAACACCGTAAAAGAAATTATCAAAAAACGTGACAAAAAAATATGCTTTTTCATCATACCGCCAAAAAAAGTGATATAGTTGAATGTAAATAAAAATTGTATCACTGAAATTGTCATCCTGTCCCGCAAAAAACATGCCACCATACAGCTCCATCAGCGGGGAAATAAAAAAGTTATAGCTCTCAGAATATAGCGATGCAAAAACAATTCTTTTTTCTATAAAATAGTTTATATAAATGTGGTATTGCTGTAATTGTACTGACCCGAAAAATAAAGCTGTCCGATCACTTTATGGTGAATGTCATAAAAAATAAAATAAAATTGAATTGCTGTTCATTCTGCCTCCCAAAAATCGGAATAGAAAGAGATCAAAACATGTTATGTGCTCGAACATGGTACCATTAAAAATGTCCCGCAAAAAACAAGCCAGCACATGACTCTGTGCGCAGAAATGTAGAAAAATTATAGCTCTCAAAATATGGCGATGCAAAAACTTGTTTTCGCAAAAAAAGCGTCTTTTAGAGGGTGATAGCTGCCAAACATAAAAAAATATATAAATCTGGTATCTTTATAATCGCACAGACCCGAAGAACAAAGTCGTCTAATCACTTATACACAGTCCGCCACAGTTTTGCGCACTTCTGAAAGGAAGGACTCCGCTGAACAAACGCCAGACACAGGGGAGTACATAGGAATCATGGGGCCCCATAGCTGAAGCTCTAATTGGGCCCCCCCCCCAAAAGAAAATGTAAATAATAGTCGGGGTCACCAAAGATCAGATCTCACAACTTTCCATCCTTTACATAGTAATTTTCCTCCTGCTGAAGTCCTAGATCTCTCTTTCATTGCCCCATAAAGTGTGATGCCAATAAAGGCCCCCCAAACACAGTATGATACCCCCATGGTGAATTCCTCCACATACGCAGTATAATGACCCTACTATACCCCACCTCCACTCCCAGGGCAAAGTATGCTGACCCCCACACAGTATGATCCCCCAACTGTGAGCCCCTAGAGCTAGAGAGGATGGTACATAATAAGGGAGGGTGTTATACATAATAAAAGAGGAAACTATATAACTAAGGACGGCGCTATACATAATAAGTGAGTACACTATATATTAAGGGACTGTGCTATACATAATACGGCTACATTCCTGCATCTGTGTGCAGTGTCGGTGTGCTGCCCTGTTTTACGGACGCATTGAGCATGTCCTATTCTAATCCTCAAAATCGGATCAGAACAGGACATTCTCTGACCCTCACAGATCTCATTCTCAGATCCGTGATTTTCATGGATGTGTGAATGGATCTATAAAACTCAACGAGTCCGTGGACCATCATATAAAAAAATCTGGCAGCACACGGACATTTCACACAAATGTGAGAATGCTGCCTAAGGGATTTTACAGATAACATTATCACACCAAGTCACACAGTGCAGATACAGAATAATATTTACATCCAGGCACTTACCGCTGACGTCTCATCTGATCAGAGCCGGTTGCTGCTGCTTCTTCTCCATCTGGTCAGATTTTCATGTCGACATCTCCCAGCCACGACTCGTCTTGTCACGATGATCAGTGCAGCCCTGAAAATAACAAGGTCACATATTGTATGTATACATGTGTCTCCCCCGCTCTGTGTCCTCGAATACAGATATGTACCCCCCCATTAATATACTATTAGCCACTTAGTAATCAAAATATAAAGTGATAAGCCCCCCATTAACTATAATCTCCACCAGCCAATAATATAAAGTATTCAGTCTCTGTGACTCTCCCCAATTAACTGTAAGGCTATGTGCACACGGAAAACATACAAGGCTTCACAGTACAAGCAAAGAGACCCCCATCATTGCTCTCTCCCAGCACCCCCATCATTGCTCTCTCCCACCACCTCCATCATTGCTCTCTCTCAGCACCCCCATCATTGCTCTGTCCCAGCACCCACGTCATTACTCTCTCACAGCACACCCATAATTGCTCTGTCCCAGCACCCCCATCCTTGCTCTCTCCCAGCACCCCCATCATTGCTCTCTCTCAGCATCCCATCATTGCTCTGTCCCGGCACCTCCATCATTGCTCTGTCCCAGCCCCCCATCATTGCTCTGTCCCAGCACCTCCATCATTGCTCTGTCCCAGCACCTCCATCATTGCTCTCTCCCAACACCCCCATCATTGCTCTCTCCCAGCACCCCATCATTGCTCACTCCCACCATCCCCATCATTGCTCTGTCCCAGCACCTCCATCATTGGTCTCTCCCACCACCCCATCATTGCTCTCCCAGCACCCCAGTCATTGCTCTCCCCTTCCCCACCATCCCCATCATTGCTCTCCCCAGCCCTATCAGTCCCATTATTGCTCTCCCCAGCCCCATTATTGCTCTCCCCAGCCCCATCATTGCTCTCCCCAGCCCCATCATTGCTCTCCCCAGCCCCATTATTGCTCTTCCCAGCCCCATCATTGCTCTTCCCAGTCCCATCATTGCTCTTACCAGCCCCATCATTCCTCTCCCCAGCCCCATCAGTCCCATTGCTCTTCCCAGACCCATAAACCCCATCATTCCTCTCCCCAGCCCCATCATTGCTCTCCCAAGCCCCATCAGCCCCATCATTGCTGTCCCCAGCACCATCATTTCTCTCCCCAGCCCCATTATTGCTCTTCCCAGCCCCATCAGCTCCATTATTGCTCTACCCAGCCCCATCAGCCCCATTATTGCTCTCCCTGGCCCATTCCGCCCCATAATTCCTCTTCCCGGCCCTATCAGCCCCATCATTACTCTCCCTGGCCCCATCAGCCCCATTATTGCTCTCCCCAGCCCCATAATTCCTCTCCCCAGCCCCATCAGCCCCATTATTGCTTGCCCCAGCCCCATCATTGCTCTCCCCGGCCCCATCAGCCCCATTATTGCTCTTCCGGCCCCATCAGCCCCATCATTCCTCTCCCTGGCCCCATCAGCCCCATTATTGCTCTCCCCAGCCCCATCATTCCTCTCCCCAGCCCCATCAGCCCCATCATTGCTCTCCCCAGCCCCATCATCCCATCATTCCTCTCCCCAGCTCCATCAACTCCATTATTGCTCACCCCAGCCCCACCATCCCATCATTGCTCTCCCCAGCCCCATCAGCCCCATTATTGCTCTCCCTGGCTCCTTCCGCCCCATAGGGCCGGGAAGAGGAATTATCAGCCCCATTATTGCTCTCCCCGGCCCCATTATTGCTCTCCCCAGCCCCATTATTGCTCTCCCCAGCCCCATCATTCCTCTCCCCAGCCCCATCATTCCTCTCCCCAGCTCCATCAACTCCATTATTGCTCTCCCCAGCCCCACCATCCCCATCATTGCTCTCCCCAACCCCCGTCATTCCTCTCCCCAGCCCCATTGTAACATCCCTGGCGGCTTGCTTGCATAGTGCACCACCTCCCACTATGCAAGACCGCAATCTTACCTGTCAGTCCAGCCTGCAAATCTTGCTCCAGTTCATGCTGTGTGCATGTCTCTTGACTGACTGCTTATGGCGGCGGCCCGGTTACTTCCTGATCCTTATAGCTGCTGTGGGTGCACCCCTAATACGTCTCCAGCCTATTGCTGTGAGTCACTGGATATTTAAACCCCCTCCACCCAGTAGGAGGGGCCTGAGCAACACTAACATTCAGTGTACTCCTTTACTCTGAAGTTACCAGGTCCAGTTCTGCTTCTTGTCTGTTTCCGCCATCTCTGGGGGCTGCATACCCAGACCTGTTATCTGTGACTTCTGTCCGTTTCTGCCATCTCTGGGGGCCTCATACCCAGACCTGTTATCTGTGTCTTCTTGTCCGTTCCCGCCATCTCTGGGGGCTGTATACCCAGGCTCGTTCTTGTATCTCTTTGCAGTAGCAGTTCCTGTCTGAACTATATCCTAGCCTGTTATCTGATTGTCTCTATGTCCGTACCTTCCCTTTTCCTGCAGTATCTGAACCTGCACCTAACTCCAACTCGTTGTCTCTGTACTTCTGTTTGTGAGTTTTGTGTCCACTCGCTACTTCATAGGAAGTACCTTGTGTGTATCTGTCCCTTTTCCCTTCCTCCGTATCTTCCTGCATTTTCCAGTCTGTTCCATGTGAACAGAGCCCTGTCCTCTCTGCCTTGCCCACCGCTCCGGCGGTTTCTCTCTGCTCTGACTTGTCTACCGCTCCGGTGGTTTCCCTCTGCTCTGCCTTACCCACCGCTGCGGCGGCTTCTCTCTGCTCTGACTTGCCCACCGCTCCGGCGGCTTCTCTCTATTCTGACTTGCCCACTGCTCCGGCGGCTTCTCTCTGCTCTGCCTTGCCCACTGCTCCGGCGGCTTCTCTCTGCTCTGCCTTGCCCATGTGGGGCCCCTGCTGCGCATTGGTGCCACAGATCCTAGAGGGGTGCATGGACGGATTCCTCCACAAGAGGCCCTCATAGCATTCACACACCTCCACCTTCCACCTCAGACAACCAGAGGTAGCCCGGATAGGGATATAAAAAGGGAAGGTGGAGCTAGGCAGTGCAGTCTGAGTCTGGGAGAGAGTCTAAAGCCTGCTGCAGCCAGAGAAGTTGCCAGTCCAGCCCAGACTCAGAGAGCTCAGATTAGTTAGCCTAAGGCGTGCCAACGCCATAAGAGCAGTGAAGAGTAGCGAGGCCTACTTCCAGTGTGAAGCCTAGTGAGGGCCCCGAGCGAGGCCGAAGGCAAGTGGAGTAAGCGAGCTACATAGGGGGCAGAGGAGCTTAACCAGCTCACCCCACAAGCATTTACCGAACACCGGGTCCGTGTCTGCAAGGATCGCTAGGACCAGCAGAAACAACCGGAACCCCTGGCGAACTACATGTCCCAGGAACACCAAAAGCTGACTGATATACCAGGGTCAGGAGTCACTGAGGCCCAAGAGACCAGGGAGTGTGAACTCCAACAGAAGGCCCTACCACCCGGTCAGCCGGTGCAAGACAGAGACCAAGTTAGGCCTAGCTCCAGGCAGGTCATAAACTTATCAGGAAAAGGAAAGAAACAGGAGGCCCCACACCCGCTCACTGGGGAGAGTCCTGAAATTCACCCTTCACCCTACAGTGCCTGGATCGTGCCTGAAACACCACCAGTAAAGGTACTGAAGTGAACTGTTGTAAGTGTGCCTATTCTTCCTTTGACCCGGCTGGGTCCCCTCTGTCCTGTATCCCCTCTCCTACGCTGCCCTGAGGCCCCGCTCCACCTGTGGGGAGCCGCACCAACTAAGCTGCCTGACCACTGGCCTCAGAGGACTGTAGCAGCGCTGGTGATTCTCACCAGACACCACGGGTGGCGTTACAAACTTTCCCCTTTCCCATACACCTTTTCCCCCATTATTCCTTGCTTTTAAGAGTGACCCCCGGGTATGGCCCCGGGAGCCGGCCACCGCGGCATTCCCCAAAACCAACAACAAGGCCCGGCGAGTCGCCCCCCATCCCCTGGGCGCGTCACCCACCGCTCCGGCGGTTCCGCTCTGCTCTGCCTTATCCACCGCACCTGCGGTTTCTCTCTGTTCTGCCTTGTCTACCACTCCGGCGGTTCCGCTCTGCTCTGCCTTGCCCACCGCACCTGCGGTTTTCGCTCCGCTCTGCTTGCTCACCGCACCAGCAGTTCCTCTCTGCTCTGCCTTGTCCTCCGCTCCGGCGGTTTCACTTTACTCTGCTTGTCTACCACATCTGCGGCTCTGTACCTGTCTCCCAGTCTGTACTGGACCCTATCCAGCCTGCGCTCCAACCTGCTAGTACCTCCCTGTCTGCATACCAGCCGTGCTTGCCAGTGCCCACCTGTCTGCATACCAGCCGTGCTTGCCAGTGCCCACCTGTCTGCATACCAGCCGTACTTGCCAATACCCACCTGCCTGTATGCCAGTCTAACCTGCCTGTTCCTGCATTCCCCGGTGTGGGTCAACAACTGTGACCGGGGTCTGACCAGGAGTTGCACCTGGTCCCTCTGCTCGGTTCCCCTTTGGTCCACGGAGTCGACTAAGCCGCCGTGCGACCTTGGTCGGATCGAGTTGATACTTAGTTACGCCCCTCCAGGCACTCCTCGGTTCATGGTACAGTGGGATCACTAATCACGCTCACGCCAGTCAGTCCGGGTGCGAGCGTAACAGTTTGCTCAGGCCATGGTTCCCGTTGAGCCTCACGGCCTTTCGCTCTCAGAGACATTTTGGATCCTTGTCTTGCGAATACGTGCACCAAGAAAAAAAAATAAAATTTTTTCTCAAGCTATGGCCCAGGCGATTTATGCACCAGCCCAAATGGATCTATCAGCACTCGTTCCTGCGGATCCACCACGGTACTATGGGGATCCAAAACGAAACCGTGCATTTATGGAGCAATGCATGCTGCATTTCAAGTTCTATGTTCACTATTTTCCTACTGATCGGGTTAAAGTAGCATTCATGATGTCCTACCTAGAGGGTGATGCCTTGAAATGGATCACCCCCTATGGGAAGCATGGGATCCTATCATCTTTGACCTGCAGGCCTTCCTGGTGGCCTTTCTAATGGTCTTCGATGACCCTAATCCTGAAGCCTCTGCTAAAGCTTTCCTTCCCAATATCCCGGAGCAGCCCCAATGGGAAATGTGTGTAGGTAGCCTACCAGTCCTCCAGCCCGAAGAGACTGCTGCCCACCCAGAATCCACACAGGATGACTATGCTCCACAGAATACTTCTCTTCCCAACCTCAAGAGGCAGTCCAGACGTGCAAGGCGTAGAGGTAAACCGTCACGCCAGGTTCTGTCCTCCCAAAAACCTCCTGTTCCCCAGCCTGTAGAAGCAGCTTTCCGCACAGAATCCATGAAGGATGACTATGTTCGTCAGGCAAAGCAGAAGCCATAACTCAGTCACAAAATCGGATTGCATTACATATGAAGAAGTTCACATTCCAGGTGCTGACTGGCTTACCCACAGGTCGTCCAGAGCCGAGAGATCTAGTGCCCGCTCAGGTCTGGAGATCCTGCATGGTATATCCTGGGGGACTGCTAAGGTACAAGGGGTGTCCAGTCCCCACATCTTCAGGACAGTCAGCAGTTTCTTCTTCTTCTTCACCAGATCTGCTAGTCGCTGACTCGCTGTGCGCTGAAGTCTCCGAAGGAAGAGAAGCGGAGGCGTTGTCCCCACACAGTCTCGACGATTGTACCAATGATCTGGCTTCAGGTACCGTCCCGCCTTACAGACAAGTCATCTCTGAAACCAGTCTGAAGATGGTCCTAAAGCAAGGACCCGCCATCTCTAATAAATCTGGTCCTACGTCCATCAAGGCGGTGTTTACCCCAGAGTCTCTGCACACCTGCAACCAGGTGGAGGACCTCCAGTTGTCTCCTGAATCCTCCGGGGTGCTACCTGATAACAAAGGGAGAGAGACTTTCCTACACCCTGTACCTGGTACTTCGCCCACTTCATCCAGTAAGCTTGGCAAAGTGTACATCGAAGCAGTGATTACCCCCGAGTCTCTGCACCCCTCCAACCAGGCGGAGGACCTCCAGTTGTCTCCTGAATACCCCGGGGTGCTACCTGATAACAAACGGAGAGAGACTTTCCTGTGTGCTGTTCCTGGTACTTCACCCACTTCATCTGTTGCTGAGGATGGCTTGATAGGAGGAAGCATCCTAGTCACCAAGATGATGAGATCAGTTTCGTTTCCTCTAATGGACAGAAGAGGTAATCCTCTTGAAGAGAAGGATTGGCCTCCAAATTCTTCTGCAGAAGACCCTTGCAGGCTTGAAGAAGAGGGGGCGAAAAGGGGGGGGGGTACTGTAACATCCCTGGCAGCATGCTTGCATAGTGCACCACCTCCCACTATGCAAGACCGCAATCCTACCTGTCAGTCCAGCCAGCAAATCTTGCTCCAGTTCATGCTGTGTTCATGTCTCTTGACTGACTGCTTAGGTTACTTCCTGATTCTTATAGCTGCTGTGGGCGCACCCCTAATACGTCTCCAGCCTATTGCTGTGAGTCACTGGATATTTAAACCCCCTCCACCCAGTAGGAGGGGCCTGAGCAACACTAACATTCAGTGTGCTTCTTTACTCTGAAGTTGCCAGGTCCAGTTCTGCTTCTTGTCTGTTTCCGCCATCTCTGGGGGCTGCATACCAGCCGTGCTTGCCAGTGCCCACCTGTCTGCATACCAGCAGTACTTGCCAGTACCCACATGTCTGCATACCAGCCGTACTTGCCAATACCCACCTGCCTGTATGCCAGTCTAACCTGCCTGTTCCTGCATTCCCCGGTGTGGGTCAACAACTGTGACCGGAGTCTGACCAGGAGTTGCACCTGGACCCTCTGTTCGGTTCCTCCTTGGTCCACGGAGTCGACTAATCACTAATCACGCTCTCGCCAGTCAGTCCGGGCGCGAGCGTAACACCCATCATTGCTCTCCCCAGCCCCACCATCCCATTATTCCTCTCCCCAGCCTCATCAACCCCATCCCCATTATTGCTCTCCCCAGCCCCATCATTCCTCTCCCCAGCCCCATCATTCCTCTCCCCAGCCCCATCATTCCTCTCCCCAGCCCCATCAGCCCAAATATTGCCCTCCCCAGCCCCATCACTCCTCTCCCCAGCCCCATTATTGCTCTCCCCAGCCCCATCAGCCCCATTATTGCTCTTCCCAGCCCCATCATTCCTCTCCCCAGCCCCATCAGCCCCATTATTGCTATCCCCAGCCCCACCATCCCACCATTGCTCTCCCCCCACCTCCCCTCCCCAGCGTTTCAGTAAAAAAAAAAAAAACTTACCTCAGCTCGCTCCCCTGCAGCATCCTCCTGGTTGCCGGCAGCTTTTTTCCTGACCCAGGCGCGCGCTGCATGATGACGTCATCAAGCTGCGCGCGCCTGGGTCAGGGAGGAAACAAAGGACGAACCCTCCAGCTCCGCTGTGATTCTCCTCCTGACAGCAGCAGAGCTCCAGGGATCGCTCACTGACCGCCACGTGCAGGGAGCAGCTGCACCTTGCGGGCGGCGGTATGTCCACCCCTGGACTGCTATGGGGCCCCCCGGCTCACGGGCATCATAGCAGTCGCGTGGTCTGCCGCCATTGGCGGTACGCCACTGGCCAGACAAAGTCCCGAGTAACTCTGCTACCTCATTATATTGAATGGACCCATTGAGGGTTTCATCTGAATCACGTCATTTGGAGATTTAGATGGATACCCGGATATAAGTGCTCAGCGTAGAGCACAGGATAAATGTGATCCAAAATGTTCTGTAAAATGTTTTTAATAAAAGCTTCAACTCAATCCACAAAAAAAGCAAGTCCCCACTCAGGTTCGTCATCTGTCAATGGAAATATAGGGAGCATCCACATTACTGATGGTGTGGCGCCCCTGAGGGTTCAGTCGCCACAGAGGTACTGCACCTCACCCAGAGGTGTGGTGTCTCCCTTTCTCTCAGGTAAGGAGGGAGTGCTGCACGGAACCCCAACACCTACATCCAACACTACACTTCCCCAGGCCAGCAGGAGGGGCAAGACGCAATGTAGTTTTCTGCTGAGCCCTGACCCTGGCTGGGGTGGGGGGAACCCAAAGGTAGGGGGAACCAGTATTGGGTTTGGGTGGAGGAAGTAGTTCATGGGAGCACTCATACAGTAGACATCTTAACAGTAGGGGAGTTGTGTAGGGACAGTTCAGAGGAACAGTCTGGGAGCAGAGGCTCGGTAGGAGCTCTGCTCCACTACAAGGGCCCAGGACTGAGGCCCAGGAGGGAAGCAGGGAGTAGGCTCCGTTCTACAGAAGGGATCCTAGGGGAGTACGGCAAGTGCAGGCGGCACCCGTACACCCCGAACCTGCCAAGTGTTAGGAGGATCTAGGCCGCAAGAAGGGGACCGGCCCCTGGCCCAGTCGTGCAGCTTCAAGCCTCGGCTAGAAAAACCGGAGGCTTCTGACTTCTAGAGCCAGGAGCCAAACTCTCACTTCAATCCAAAAGTAAGGTCAAGCAGGTTTGTGCAACTCCGACGGACAGGGGGGACCTCGCAGCACCCGAACAGGATTCACAGTGGGAAGCGCAGGGCAGGAGGGAGTAAAGACCCAGCGTGAAGTCGGTCTAGGAAGGTACATAGGAAAGTGGGGTTCTGCCAGGCACATCCGAGCTACCTGAGGAAGGACTGAACCCCTGCCTGGTGAACGCAGCGCGACGCGGGAGGCTTGCACCAGTACTGTGCACCTGTGGACTGTCTAAGAACTGTGAGTAAATCTTGGATGACTGCACTACACTGCCTCCGCTCCTTTATTTCGCCAGTGCCATTTCCCTCCCTGCAATACAACGCCCAGCGCACCTCCATTTATTCTACACTGCCCTGAGGCCTGCTCCACCTGTGGGGAGCCGTTCCATCTCAAGCTGCCCTATCATCTGCCTCAGAGGACTGTCGCAGCGCTGGTGATCCTCACCAGACACCACAGGTGGCGTCACGAATAATCCCAAAAACCCCATATAAAAGTTTCACCCCATTTCACTGACTGCCCTGGGTCATGGACCGGGCCAGTCACCGTGATACACTCCCAGCAACCAGAGGCCCGGCTGCCGAGTACCCCATGGCCCTGGGGGCGCGTCAATGGCACAAAGCCTCTGGAAAAGCGCTTTGGCTCCTCACCCCCTAAAAGAAATTCAGCGAATTCTGCACTCCCAAACCCAAATGACCCCCCTCCCTTCTGAGCCCCACAGTGTGCCTAAACCACATTTAGCGTCCACATGTTTGGCATTTCTGTAGCAATAAGAGCCCGCCTAATTTACAGGTGCATGACTCCATAAGCACGAGCCGGGCATAATGTACTGGGCACTACACTGGCAGATTTTCACTTTTCACTTGGCAACATCCACTGCTTCTTGTTTCTGGAAAACACTCATGGAGTCAAAATCGTCACTACACCTGCAGATAAATTCCCAGAGGGGTGTAACTTCTAAAATGGGGTCACTTGAGGGGGAATTCTTCTCTACTGGCATTTAGGGGCTCTGTATATGGAGTCCGCAAACTATTCTACCACAATTTGTTCTCCAATAGTCAAATAGCGATCATTCCCTCCCAAGTCTCGCCATGTGGCTAAGCAATACTGTACAGCCACATATGGGCTATTGCCGCGTTCAGAAGAATTTGTGCGTGACATTTTGCTGTAATTTTTACCCATTTCCCTGTGTGAAAATGTAAAATGTGGGGCTAAAACAATTTTTTTTGTGGTAAAAATGTAATCATTTTTTCTTCACTGCCCAATGGTATAAAATTCTGGGACGCAATCGTGGTGTCAATCTGATCACTGCATCCTTAGATTAATTTATTGAGAGGTGTAGTTGTAAAATGGGGTCACTTATGGGGGGGTTCTGCTGTTCTGGCACCTCAAGGGCTCTTCCAGTGGGTCATAGCATCCTCAAACCATAACAACCAAATCTATACTATAATATGGCACTCCTTCTCTTCTGAGCTTTGCACTATTGACTCACTCAGGAGAAATTGAACAACAAACTGTGAGGCCAAATTTTTCCTATTAGCCCTTGTGACAGAATCACTGGTATAATATATGAGGGGAGGTATGTGTCACGCAGGTTGCTAGCCTGTGTGAACTAAAACCAATAAACTTTCTGCCATCATGTTAGATGCTGGGGCTTAACTCTTTTAAAGGATGTGGTTTTATGGGAATGACATAGAGATGGGAGGGAACTCATTCCCCTACCTCCCCTCAGGGTGTGGCTGAGCAGGGTAAAGTGGTCAGTCTCCAGGCTGTGTTTGGGTGAAACCAGAGAGCAGCACCGGAGGACTGGTGTTGCTGAAGACTTCACAGTGCTACCTGCAGCTGGCAGAGCTTCGCTTACTATTGGACTCTGTCATACCTTATCTTTTTGTTTTTCCCGTTAACCCCGAGAGTGTCTGTTTATTTTTATGGGACACTGCTGGAGTTTATGCCACTGAATAAACCAGCAGGAAGTTAACCCAAACCGTGTGTCCTGTGTCTGCTCTGGAGAGCCGAGCAAGTCGCTTTACCACACCCTTATAAAGATTAATAACTTGGCGCTAAAACAACACTTTGGTAAAAATTTAATTATTCTTTCTTCACCGCCCAATAATATAAAATTCTGTAATGCACATTTGGTGTCAACATGCTCAATGAACCCCTAGATTAATTAATTGGGGTCCCTTATAGAGGGGTTCTGCTGTTCTTACACCTCAGGGGCTCTGCCAATGTGACATGGCACCCTCAAACCACTCCAGCAATTAACTCTTCTTCCCTTCTGAGCTTTGCACTGTGCCTCAAAAGTAGTTTTTGACCACTGTAAGGCAGCACTTGTCATTATCCTGGGGGATACTCGCTTCGCTGCGTCAATCAACTCACATATGATAAGCTTTCCGTTTTCCAACAATGCTCAGCAGTTTATTCCACTTCATAAACAGCTTATTTCCGGGTCCAACTCCGTGGCCCACCGACACACTGATAAAGTCCACGAGCCCAAGTGGCAGACCGGCCCACTTGGCTCTAATTACAGCCTTCCGCAAGGTAATACTAAAACAATGTCCATGTAAATGTCCATAACACAAGAGTATTACCTTCGCCGGCTTCAGCTGTTATAGTCCTTTTCATACGCCACCACTGTGGCTCTACGGCTTACCACACGTGGTCTCCAGCCGTCACTCCCTTTAAGGCTTACTGGCATATTACACATATCATACCCAGGCTTCACCCTCCAGGACGCTTGTGTGGCACTCCGAGGCTTACTGGCATCCCCCCACACTCTCACACTGGGATCCAGGCTTCACCTCCCAGGAGTCCACCAGGCCTCACAGGAGCGGTGTTCCCCCCCCCCCCACACAGGGAACAGCCTCGTGCCTCTCACACGGTGCCCACACAGGAGCTCCCAACACCCAGGAACTCCCACACACAGGAACACACCCACACAGGAACACACAGGGTTTATATATACTGCAGAACACACACACACACAGATAGGACATTAACTGATGTCACAGTCATGTGTCCAGACCTTCTGTGTGCATAAGGACCTGTGTGATGTCACGGTCATGTGACCAGTCAGTTAAAGGGGAAGGTACATGGTCATTCAAAACACACTGAACCATTAAAGGGATGTCTGCTGCATCACATATTCCCCCCCTCTGTTCAAACTTGTGGGGTTGAACACATAATATGCACAAACAGTCTATATCCCACAGTTCACACTGAGACCATGCGCTTGACCCTTGCGTTGTCCAGCCCCTGGAACATTAGTCATTGATATTAGCCCACTCCTTAGGGACCTACCATCTGTCAATGTCATCGACTCCGTCAAGTCACATTTCCGGGTCGTAAACTTGTCAGACTTCCCCCGCTCCCAGCGGCTCCCCCGCTCCGAGCGGTCAGTCGTAACCTTGTCAGGTCTCCCCCGCTCCCAGCGGTCAGTCGAAACCCTGTCAGGTCTCCCCCCGCTCCCAGCGGTCAGTACAGCAGTGCGACTCTACATTGCTCCGTCCTCTATTGGGTCGATTGTATGGGCCACTCAACCCTGAGTCACTGGAGGTCTCACTACCTCCAAACCCACTCCCAGGACATCTTGAAAGGTCCCTAACCTCAGCTGTTCTGATATTTAGGGAGCCCTTTCTCTGTCTGGTCTCACACTTTCTAGACGGCTGCCATCTTCTGCTGCTCAGATGATGCTGTCTATCCACTCGCAGTCTAGCGAGATTCAACTTTTCCACCTCTCGCAGGTAGGTCACTCGGTACTCCACCAGCATGCTCATATCTGCAAGACTTTCTTCCGTTCCTACAGCATAGAACGGCACCATGCCGTCTTCATCCGGCATCCAGTCCCGCCGATCACGGGGACTGCTTACTTTTACCACACCAGACTTCTTCACCATCATCTGCATGGCTCGGCCATTTCTCCCAATGAGCTCTCTCACCAGAACACGAGGCACCCGGATGACCTCTTCTCGCAGACTGTGAGCCTTTCTCATCAGCTCCAGTTGTCTAGCGGCTTGCTCCGTGTAACGGGTCTGGGAGGCGGAACCTCTGAGCAACTTATACAAGGGGGCGGTCCTTGTAAGGAAGCGGGTGGCGACCAGGGAAGACAGGCAGGCAGTCACAGCAGGTGACCGGGACAGTCTCTGGGTAAACGGGCAGGAGGTCACGGCAAGTGACCGGGACAGTCTCTGGGTAAACGGGCAGGAGGTCACAGCAAGTGACCGGGACAGTCTCTGGGTAAACGGGCAGGAGGTCACAGCAAGTGACCGGGACAGTCTCATAGAATCATAGAATCATAGAATCATAGAATCATAGAATGGTAGAGTTGGAAGGGACCTCCTGGGTCATCTGGTCCAACCCCCTGCTCAAAGCAAGATTCACTAGATCATCTCAGACAGATGTCTGTCCAGCCTCTGTTTGAAGACGTCCATTGAAGGGGAACTCACCACCTCTCGTGGCAGCCTGTTCCACTCATTAATCACCCTAACTGTCAAAAAGTTTTTTCTAATATCTAATCTGTGTCTCCTCCCACTTAGTTTCATCCCATTGCTTCTAGTCTTTCCTTGTGCAAATGAGAATAAAGATGATCCTTCTACAATGTGACAGCCCTTGACATATTTGTAGACAGCTATTAAGTCTCCTCTCAGTCTTCTTTTTTGCAAGCTAAACATTCCCAAATCCTGCAACCGTTCCTCATAGGACATGGTTTGCAGACCAGTCACCATTCTGGTCGCTCTTCTCTGAACTTGCTCCAGTTTGTCTATGTCTTTTTTAAAATGTGGTGCCCAAAACTGTACACAGTATTCCAGATGAGGTCTGACCAAAGAGGAGTAAAGACCGATAATGACTTCACGTGATCTAGGCAAACTTCACGTGATCTAGGTAAATCTAGGTCTCTGGGTAAACGGGCAGGTATGACCTGTGACGGCGGAGCCTCCAGGTAGGCTAGCAGGCAGATGGCAGATGAGTGCTCCAAGGTGAGCAGGCGAGAGTCTCTGGATAAGCAGGTGGTCACAGCATGTGACGGCGGAGCCTCCAGGTAGGCTAACAGGCAGGTAGCAGATGAGCGCTCCCAGGTAAGCGGGCAAGAGTCTCTGGACTGGCAGGTGGTCACGGCACGTGACGGCGGAGCCTCCAGGTAGGCTAACGGGCAGGTAGCAGATGAGCGCTCTCAGGTGAGCGGGCAAGAGTCTCTGGACTGGCAGGTGGTCACAGCACGTGACGGCGGAGCCTCCAGGTAGGCTAACAGGCAGGTAGCAGATGAGCTCTCCCAGGTGAGCGGGCAAGAGTCTCTGGACTGGCAGGTGGTCACAGCACGTGACGGCGGAGCCTCCAGGTAGGCTAACAGGCAGGTAGCAGATGAGCGCTCCCAGGTGAGCGGGTTAGCTGGTCCATAGACAGACTGACAGGAGTCGGAAGGCAGACCGTCGGACCTCAGGCTAGCAAACGGGTAAGCGGATAACAGGCAGGAATCAGACAGCAAACTGGCAGGAAACTGGCAGGTAACTGGCAGGTAACTGGAAACGGGACCTGAGGGCTGAAGCAGAGTAGTGAACAGTGCAACAACATTGCTCTGGCACCTCCATTTTGGAGGAGGTGCCTTATATATGGAGGGATCCTCCGGCCATTGGCCGGGGACTCCTTAGGGCGACGCGCGCGGCCCCGTTAAGAGAGGGGAAGCGCGCGCGCGCCCTAAGCACAGTGACCGGGGGAGAGCGGGCGCTGCAAGCAGAGCGGGAGGAAGCCGCCGGGCACGGAGCAGAGAGGTGAGGGGAACAGCATCCCTGCCTAGCAGGAGGCAGGGACGCCGACGCTACAGTACCCCCCCCTTTAGGCCCCCCCTTTTTTAGGCCAGACAGAAATTTAGCAAGGATGAGAGGGGCATGGATGTTCTCCCGGGGCTCCCATGTTCTCTCCTCAGGACCAAACCCCTTCCAATCCACTAGAAAAAAGGTCTTTCCTCTTACCCTTTTGGTGGCCAGAATGTTCTCTACCTCAAACTCGTCTTCAGCAGAAACCGGAGCAGGAGGCGTACCTGTAGACTTGGAAAAGGAGTTAAGTACCACGGGTTTGAGAAGAGATACATGGAAGGAGTTAGGGATCCGTAAGTTGGCCGGGAGTTTCAATTTATAGGCCACCGGGTTGATCTGTTTGATAACCTCCAGTGGGCCGATGAACCGAGGCCCTAACTTATAGGAAGGAATCTTGAGCCGGACATATTTGGATGAGAGCCAGACTTTATCTCCGGGACGAAATTGTGGGGAATCCAGGCGTTTTTTGTCGGCGTGTCTCTTCATCCGCTCGGACGACTGAAGGAGTGCGGATCGGGTACTCTCCCAAATGGAGGAAAATTTGCTAACGAGAGATTCCGCGGCCGGGTTGTCCACAGAGGTGGAGACAGGAAAAGGGATCTGAGGATGCTGACCGAAGACTACAAAAAACGGGGATTTAGAAGAAGATTCGCTCTCGTGATTGTTGTAAGAGAACTCGGCCCATGGTAGGAGATCCACCCAGTCTGAATGGTGGGCATTAACGAAGTGCCGGATGTAACTGGTCAAATTCTGATTGATCCGCTCCATTTGACCATTGGACTGTGGGTGGTAAGCGGAGGAGAAGTCCAGGGTGACATCGAGCAGTTTACATGTGGCTCTCCAGAAGCGTGAGGTGAACTGAACCCCACGATCCGACACGATGTGGAGAGGCAGACCATGGAGACGGAAGATGTGGTGGATAAAGTCTTTAGCTAGCTCGGGAGCAGACGGGAGGCCTGGCAGGGGAATAAAATGAGCCATTTTGGAAAAGCGGTCAGCGACCACCCAAATGACCGTACAACCGGCAGAGACGGGGAGATCTGTTATGAAGTCCATAGCTATATGTTGCCACGGGGCAGCAGGCACAGGTAGAGGAAGAAGGCGGCCGGCAGGCAGGTGTCTCGGAACTTTGTTGCGGGCGCAGGACACACAGGCAGAAACAAAGTCAATTACATCCTTGTGCAGGGTAGGCCACCAGTAGTGCCGGGTAATAAGCTGGAGGGTCTTTTTCTGACCGGCGTGCCCAGCTAGCTTAGACGAGTGACCCCAGTGTAGAATCTTCTCCCGATCGGACTCCGTTACGAACGTCTTACCGGGAGGGAGACGATTTAGGCCCACGGGGGCTACCTGCATTACTCTGGCGGGATCGATGATGTGTTTAGGCTCCTCCTCAAGATCAGACACCAGAAAGGATCGGGACAGGGCGTCAGCTTTGATGTTTTTGTCAGACGGACGAAAATGAAGAATGAAATCAAAGCGGGCAAAAAACAAAGACCACCGGGCTTGGCGCGGGTTAAGTCTCTGGGCGCTCTGGAGATATGCCAAGTTCTTGTGGTCAGTGTAAATTATTACCGGGTGGAGAGCCCCCTCGAGCAGGTAACGCCACTCCTCCAGTGCCATCTTAATGGCCAACAATTCTCGGTCTCCTATAGAATAATTGCGCTCAGAAGAGGAGAAAAGTTTGGAGAAAAAGCCGCAGGTTACCTTTCTTCCGGAAGAAGATTTTTGGGTAAGTACCGCCCCAGCTCCAGAGGAGGAGGCGTCAACTTCTAGGAAGAATTGTTTGTTGCCGTCCGGACGATGCAGCACCGAGGCGGAGAGGAAGGCCTGTTTTAAGGAAAGAAATGCCTCCTCTGCTTCGGGCGGCCATTCTCTGGGGTTCGTACCTTTACGGGTGAGAGCAGAGATAGGGGCGGTCCGGGAAGAGAAGTGCGGTATGAACAGGCGGTAATAGTTGGCAAAGCCCAGGAACCGCTGAATAGCCTTCAACCCCTCTGGTCGGGGCCACTTCTGGATGGCAGACAGTTTCTCAGGATCCATTTGTAGACCTGTCTGAGAGATTATGTAGCCCAGAAATGGAAGAGAGGTCTGCTCAAAGATGCACTTCTCATATTTAGCGTAGAGGTGGTTCTGCCTGAGCCTGAGCAGGACCTGACGAACGTCCCTCCGGTGAGTAGGAAGATCCGGAGAGAAGACCAAGATATCGTCCAGGTACACCACCACGCAGGAGTAGAGAAGATCACGGAAGATGTCATTGACCAACTCTTGAAAGACGGCAGGAGCGTTACAGAGACCGAAGGGCATCACAAGGTACTCATAGTGGCCGTCCCGGGTATTGAATGCCGTCTTCCACTCATCCCCCTGACGGATACGGACCAGGTTATACGCCCCACGGAGATCCAGTTTGGTGAAGATTCTAGCCCCCCTCAGACGGTCAAATAATTCAGGAATAAGCGGAAGGGGGTATTTATTCTTCACAGTAATCTGGTTTAGGCCTCTATAGTCTATACATGGACGGAGTGAGCCGTCCTTCTTTTTGACAAAGAAGAAGCCTGCTCCCGCCGGGGAGGTAGATTTCCGGATAAATCCCCGGGCCAGGTTCTCCTCAATATATTCAGACATGGACCGGGTTTCAGCAGCGGACAAAGGGTAGATTCGCCCACGGGGAGGAGTAGAGCCGGGCATCAGGTCGATTGGGCAGTCGTATGGTCTATGAGGAGGTAAAGTCTCTGCCTCTTTTTTATTGAAGACATCCGCATAAGACCAATAGGGAACCAGAAGACCGGGCAGATTGTCTGGGGTAGGAGAAGGACGGGCAGGACGAACGGGAACTAGACAAGTCTTATGGCAGTCCTGTCCCCAGCGAAGGACCTCTCCGGACTGCCAGTCAAGCATGGGTGCATGTTTCTGGAGCCAAGGCAGGCCAAGCAATAGTGCGTGAGAGAGTCCAGGCAGAACATGAAAGGAGATGCTCTCAGAATGCAGCATTCCCACCTGTAGAGTCAGAGATTCGGTGATGAGTTGGATGGGATGTGGTAAGAGACCCCCATCCACGGCGGCGACAGATAAAGGTACGGCCAGAGGTTTGGTGGGAATGTGGTATTTTTCTACCAGGGATTGAGAGATGAGATTTCCAGCAGCTCCAGAGTCAAGTTGAGCCAGTTCAAAATAGCGGTTCTCTCCGCAGAAGATAGAAACAGACAGCATCAGGGATGGAGAAGGTTTACTTTTGTCTAGGGCGACCTCTCTGAGCGATCCTAGACACAGGCGTTTCCCGACCTCTCAGGGCAGGAACGGATCCGGTGCTCCTTACTGCCACAGTAGAAACAGCTCCCCTCGGCACGACGTAAGTCTTGACGGGTCTTGACCATCTTGGTCTGGTCGACCTGCATAGGCTCAGGTGAGTGTGCCTGGGGAGTAACAGAGGGAGTGACGGGTCTCTGGAAGGTAGGGACTAGACGTGGAATCCTCCTCTCACGGGTGACCTCCCTAGCGCGCTCCTGGAACCGGATGTCAATCCGGATGGCAAGTGTAATCAAGTCGTCGAGAGTGGTAGGAATGTCCCGACCGGCGAGTTCATCTTTAATACGGCCGGACAGACCCTCCCAGAAGATGGACACCAGGGCGTCGTTATCACAGGCCAGCTCCGAAGCAAGGGTACGGAACCGTATGGCATATTGGCCCACGGTGAGACTCCCTTGACGGAGGCGTAGCAGAGATGAGGCGGATGAGGTCTTCCGTCCGGGTTCGTCGAAGACCTTCCGGAAAGCCGTGAGAAAGGCTGGCAGGTCGGACACCAGAGGGTCTCCTCTCTCCCATAGAGGATTTAGCCAAGTCAGTGCCTCTCCCGTGAGATGGGACATGATGAAGGCTACTTTGGCCCGGTCAGAATTAAACTGGTGGGACTGGTGTTCAAAGTGCAGGGTGCACTGGTTAATGAAGCCCCGAGCTTGAGCGGAGTCGCCTCCGAAGCGAGGAGGTGCAGAAAGCCGGATTCCAGAGCAGGATACTATGGTATTGGTGGGCAGCGGAGCAGCCGGGCTGCGAGTCATGACACTAGCGGTGGTTGCTGGTGGAGCAGTCAGTGTCCAGGCGAGTATTGACATTCCGCAGGTGACCCTGGATGGACTCCTGTTGGGACCTCTGTCGGGACAGTTCATGACAAAGGTCCGAAAGCGAGGGAGCTTGGGTGCCACCGGGTTCCATGGCCCGAGCAAACTGTAACGGGTCTGGGAGGCGGAACCTCTGAGCAACTTATACAAGGGGGCGGTCCTTGTAAGGAAGCGGGTGGCGACCAGGAAAGACAGGCAGGCAGTCACAGCAGGTGACCGGGACAGTCTCTGGGTAAACGGGCAGGAGGTCACGGCAAGTGACCGGGACAGTCTCTGGGTAAACGGGCAGGAGGTCACAGCAAGTGACCGGGACAGTCTCTGGGTAAACGGGCAGGAGGTCACGGCAAGTGACCGGGACAGTCTCTGGGTAAACGGGCAGGAGGTCACAGCAAGTGACCGGGACAGTCTCTGGGTAAACGGGCAGGAGGTCACAGCAAGTGACCGGGACAGTCTCTGGGTAAACGGGCAGGTACGACCTGTGACGGCTGAGCCTCCAGGTAGGCTAGCAGGCAGATGGCAGATGAGTGCTCCCAGGTGAGCAGGCGAGAGTCTCTGGATAAGCAGGTGGTCACAGCATGTGACGGCGGAGCCTCCAGGTAGGCTAACAGGCAGGTAGCAGATGAGCGCTCCCAGGTGAGCGGGCAAGAGTCTCTGGACTGGCAGGTGGTCACGGCACGTGACGGCGGAGCCTCCAGGTAGGCTAACAGGCAGGTAGCAGATGAGCGCTCTCAGGTGAGCGGGCAAGAGTCTCTGGACTGGCAGGTGGTCACAGCACGTGACGGCGGAGCCTCCAGGTAGGCTAACAGGCAGGTAGCAGATGAGCGCTCCCAGGTGAGCGGGCAAGAGTCTCTGGACTGGCAGGTGGTCACGGCACGTGACGGCGGAGCCTCCAGGTAGGCTAACAGGCAGGTAGCAGATGAGCGCTCTCAGGTGAGCGGGCAAGAGTCTCTGGACTGGCAGGTGGTCACGGCACGTGACGGCGGAGCCTCCAGGTAGGCTAACAGGCAGGTAGCAGATGAGCGCTCTCAGGTGAGCGGGCAAGAGTCTCTGGACTGGCAGGTGGTCACAGCACGTGACGGCGGAGCCTCCAGGTAGGCTAACAGGCAGGTAGCAGATGAGCGCTCCCAGGTGAGCGGGCAAGAGTCTCTGGACTGGCAGGTGGTCACAGCACGTGACGGCGGAGCCTCCAGGTAGGCTAACAAGCAGGTAGCAGATGAGCGCTCCCAGGTGAGCGGGTTAGCTGGTCCATAGACAGACTGACAGGAGTCGGAAGGCAGACCGTCGGACCTCAGGCTAGCAAACGGGTAAGCGGATAACAGGCAGGAATCAGACAGCAAACTGGCAGGATACTTGAAGGTAACTGGCAGGTAACTGGCAGGTAACTGGAAACGGGACCTGAGGGCTGAAGCAGAGTAGTGAACAGTGCAACAACATTGCTCGGGCACCTCCATTTTGGAGGAGGTGCCTTATATATGGAGGGATCCTCCGGCCATTGGCCGGGGACTCCTTAGGGCGACGCGCGCGGCCCCTTTAAGAGAGGGGAAGCGCGCGCGCGCCCTAAGCACAGTGACCGGGGGAGAGCGGGCGCTGCAAGCAGAGCGGGAGGAAGCCGCCGGGCACGGAGCAGAGAGGTGAGGGGAACAGCGTCCCTGCTAGGCAGGGACGCCGACGCTACACTCCGTCTTCAACCGGAGAAACCGCTTCATGCGAATACATCGCCAATGTATGTCACTCAGGATCGCCACCCTCTTCACCGTGACTTCAGTCGTGGACAGGACCACCAGCTGTCTAGCCTCTGAGGTCAAGTACACCTTACAGGCTCCCACGGCCTTCTTAAACTCTGCATGCACGGACTCACTGGTGCATTCTTCCCTCAAGTCCTCGGGTACATCTACGAGGCACTTGTACCGAGACGTTTCGGTCTCACCAGTGGTTTCCAGACGATCAACCAGCTCCGGTTTCAGGGACAACTGACTTCCAGCTTCTTCACCCTGGATGCTTCCCCTGAGCTGACTCACAGCTACAACTTCACAACTTTTCGTCTTGACCACCTCCACTTCACCTTTATCTTCCGACACCATACTCTTAGCTCTCCTCAGGTCCACCTTCTCATGGTCTAAGGAAGTAAGTGCAACTTGCTTGCCTTTTCCCTTTTCCAAGGAGACCTCGTTCACCACGTGACACTTTGCTAGCCGACCTTTGAGCTCTAAAACTTCTCCTTCCAGCTCCTTTACTTGCCTCTCAGCAGTCCATCTCTGAAGCTCTTCCTGCTTCAACTGCTCTTCCAGCAGCAGAGCTCTCTCAGACCTCTCCGTCTCCAATGCGCCCACTCGGCTCTCAATAGCCAGTCTCTCACGCTTCTCTTGCGTCCACTGGGCTTGTATCAACTCCTTGAGCTGCTTGATCTCAGCTCCGACATCCACCGAATCCTCCGAGCCCACATCACTCGAGGAGGTATCTGCTTCATACCTCCCATCACCAGTGGTCAACTCCTGGCCCTGGTCTGTGGCTTTTCCGATGGACTCCTCCATCTTCTCTCGCTCGGCTTCCATCTTGCTGACTGTTTCCTTAAGGTACGTCTCCGCCTTCTGGAGAGTATCACAGGACATCTGTAGCTCCAGCTGTAGCTCCTTCACCTGAGCTTCCAGACCTAGGGTCTTTCCCCGGAGATCATCATTCTCCTCACGGATATCTTGCAGAGTGGTCTCAACCACTTGGCGCACTTGCTCCGCATCCGCCTTATCCTCCTCTAGTTTTTCTTTTACCTTGAGGAGATCCTCATAATCTCTCTTACTCTGTTGCAGTTCCCTACTGCGTTCACCACACTCCTTCTTGGAGTCACACAGCTCCTGGTTGAGCTGTTTGCGCAGTCGTTCTAGGATTTGTTCATGTCCAGAAACACCATCCTGCCGCGCCTCCTTCTCAAGCTTCAACTGCAAAACCTCTTCCTTGATTTTGCGGCGGTCCTCCTTAATTGCGTGGAACATCTCCTTCCACTGGACAACTTCCTCATTGCTTCCCTTTAGATCTCGCTGTAAGTTCTTCACAACCTGGTAGACCCTCTGCCGTTCAGACTCCAGGCTCCGCTGGTCTGAGGACACGTTCTCCAGGTACGTCACCTCCTCTTCTGCCTCTGAAGGAGGATCCACACTTGAAACAATGGCACACACCATTACATTTTCTTTACTTTCACTTTCAGCAAAGAGTACAGGAGCAACCTTTTTGTAGCCCCTGCGCCGTCTACGACGAGAGGTGGACTCTCTCCCCTCGTCTAGCCCCTCCTGACTGACCTCTCCTTCTACTTCCGTAGTGTCACCATCAGCTATGGGGTCTGTGTCACTCCCCATGGTGTTGTGGACTACCAGGTCACTTCCCACTTTGACTTCACCCCCTTCCACTGGAGCTACCCCGTTATCAACGGTCACATTGTCATTTTTAGGAGGTATCCACCCACAATCATCAACAATTTCCAGTTTTCTACACTCCACACTCTTGTGAAAATCCGCCCCCTTTTTAGACTCCGCCCCCTTTTTAACAACCACACCTGTAAGGGAATTTTTACAAAAAACATCAGCGACAGTCTTAGGACTCAGTTCACAAGATCTCTTACCACCTCCCCGGGCACTCTGGGACAACACGGGCGCCCCCGGAGAGTTCATAGAATGGTCCACTGCTGCCATTCTATACGGTGCCCACAGCTCCTGCAGTTCCCGCACCATGTCCTGTAAGAGTCTCTCAAATACCTGCTCCGGTCCCAACCGGCCCTTCAAACGCTCATTAGCTCCAGACACCTCTGCTGCTTTGCTCACAGCCATCACGGTACACTGTTCACACTTGAACTTCACCGCTCTCCCAGAAAAAAATTTCGTGGCCCCGCCGAGCCACCGCAAACCAGGTTTTGAGTGCACGGACAACCTTCGCAACCACGCCGAGTTGCAGCCAGATGCTTTGAACTTCGTGAGCCCCGCCGAGCCACAGCAAACCAGGTTTGCGTTCGACGACAACCTTCGCAACTCCGTCGAGTTGCAGCCAGATGCTTTGACCTTCGTGAGCCCCGCCGAGCCACAGCAAACCAGGTTTGAGTGTGACGACGACCTTCGCAACCCCGCCGAGTTGCAGCCAGATGCTTTAAAACACTCGTCGACCTGTGCAGTTGCTCCCAGCAACCAGACTGCAGTTGTTCCCAGCAACCAGACTGCAGTTGTTCCCAGCAACCAGACTGCAGTTGCTCCCAGCAACCAGACTGCAGTTGCCCCTAGCAACCAGACTGCAGCTGCCCCTAGCAACCAGACTGCAGCTACCCGCACTCTCGAACCACATGTAAGGCAGCGCTTGTCATTATCCTGGGGGATACTCGCTTCGCTGCGTCAATCAACTCACATATGATAAGCTTTCCGTTTTCCAACAATGCTCAGCAGTTTATTCCACTTCATAAACAGCTTATTTCTGGGTCCAACTCCGTGGCCCGCCGACACCACGAGCCCAAGTGGCAGACCGGCCCACTTGGCTCTAATTACAGCCTTCCGCAAGGTAATACTAAAACAATGTCCATGTAAATGTCCATAACACAAGAGTATTACCTTCGCCGGCTTCAGCTGTTATAGTCCTTTTCATACGCCACCACTGTGGCTCTACGGCTTACCACACGTGGTCTCCAGCCGTCACTCCCTTTAAGGCTTACTGGCATATTACACATATCATACCCAGGCTTCACCCTCCAGGACGCTTGTGTGGCACTCCGAGGCTTACTGGCATCCCCCACACTCTCACACAGAGATCCAGGCTTCACCTCCCAGGAGTCCACTAGGCCTCACCAGGCCTCACACGAGCGGTGTCCCCCCCCACACACAGGGAACAGCCTCGTGCCTCTCACACGGTGCCCACACAGGAGCTCCCAACACCCAGGAACTCCCACACACAGGAACACACCCACACAGGAACACACAGGGTTTATATATACTGCAGCACACACACACACACCCACAGATAGGACCTTAACTGATGTCACAGTCATGTGTCCAGACCTTCTGTGTGCATAAGGACCTGTGTGATGTCACGGTCATGTGACCAGTCAGTTAAAGGGGAAGGTACATGGTCATTCAAAACACACTGAACCATTAAAGGGATGTCTGCTGCATCACACCACATATGGGGTATTGGAGTACTCAGGAGAAATTGAGTAACAAATTGTGCCATTAATTTTTCGTATTATCCCTTCTGAAAATAAAAAACGTGGTTCCAAAGCAACATTTTAATGGAAAAAAATGATAATTTTTCATTTCCTCACCCTAATGTTACACAATTCTGTGAAGCACCTGTGGGTTCAAGGTGCTCAACACACCTCTAGATAAGCTCCTTGAGGGGTCTAGTTTTCAAAATTGGGTCAGTTGTGGGGGTTTCAACAGTTTAGGCACATCAGGGCCTGCGCAAACACGACAAGGCGTCCGCTATGTATTTCAGCCAATTTTGCACTCCAAAAGTCAAATTGTGCTCTTTCCCCACATATTAGGTATCGGTATACTCAAGAGAAATCCCAGAACAAGTTGTATGGCCATGTTCTCCAGTTACCCTTGTGAAAATTGAAAATTTGGGGAAAAGGCAACATTTTTGTGAGAAAATTATTTTTCTAATTTTCACGGCTTAACGTTATAAAATTATTTGAAGCAACTGGGGGTTCAAGGTGCTCACCACACATCTAGATAAGTACGTTGAGTGGTTTAGTTTTCAAAATCGGGTCACTTGTGGGTTTTTTCCACTGTTTAGGCACATCAGGGGCTCTCCAAACGCGACATGACGTCTGCTATCGATTCCAGACAATTTTGCATTCCAAAAGTCAAATGGTACTTCTTCCCTTTCGACCCCTGCTGTGCCCCCAAACAGTAGTTTTCCACCACAAATGGGATATCAACGCACTCAGGAGAAATTGCACAACAAATTGTATGGTCCATTTTCTCCTGTTACCATTGTGAAAATTCTAAATTTGGGGCCAAATCAACAATTTTGTGGGTAAAAGTAAAATTTTAATTTTTCCTTCCACAATGCTTTAATTCCTGTGAAGCACCCGAAGGGTTAATAAGATATTGAATGTGATTTTGATCACTTTGATGGGTGCAGTTTTTAAAAAGGTGTAACTTTTGGGTATTTTCTGCTATACAGGCCCCTCAAAGTCACTTTAAATGTGATGTGGTCCCTAAAAAAAATTGGTTTTGTTAATTTAGTTGGAAAATTTAAAAATTACTAATTCAACGTTTAACCCTTCTAACTTCCTAACAAAAAACAATTATGTTTCAAAAATTATGCTGATGTAAAGTAGACATGGGGTAAATGTTGTTTATGAACTATTTTGTGTGACATAACTCTCTGGTTTAAGGGCATAAAAATTAAAAGATTGAAAATTGCTAAATTTTCTATAGTTTTGCCAAAATTCTGATATTTTTAGAAATAAATGCAAAAATATATCGGCCTAAATTTACCCATAATATGAAGTTCAATGTGTCGCTAAAAAGAATTTCAGAATCACTGGGATACATTGAAGCGTTTCAGAGTTGTTACCACATAGATTGACACTGGTCAGAATTGTAAAATTTGGCCTGGGCAGGAAGGGGAAAATGGGCTCAGGGGGAAGGGGTTAAAGGCCCGATTCATGAAAGTGTGGCGCCCCTGAGGGTTCGGTCGCCACAGAGGTACTGCATCTCACCCAGAGGTGTGGTATCTCACTCTCAGGTAAGGAAGGAGTACAGCTCAGGACCCTTACACCAGCATTCACTACACCACATTTCCGGGGGACAGGGCGAGATTGCTCCTACGGGAGAGCACAGTCCCTGGTCCCTGGCTGGAGTGGGGGGAACCACCTAGAGAGGGGGAACCATGTAGTGGATGGGGTGGAGGAAGTAGAAAAGGGGAGCACTTGCCCGGAGCAGCATAAAAGGGGATGGAACCATCTAGAAGCAGACAGTCAGAGGAGGAGAAGTGACAGAGCAGGGGCTCTGCAGGAGCTCTTCTCCGGAGGCGGGCGTAGTCTGTGAGGCCCAGGACTGAAGGAGAAGGAGAGAGGAGCAAGGAAGGCTCCAGAAGGATAGAGGGGATCCTAGGGGTACGGGCAGTGCTGGAGGCCACTCGTACCCCCGAATCTGCAGGAACGTGGAAGGATCAAGCCGCAGAGGGGACCGGCCCCTTAACTAGTCAAGATACTGCAAGTCTAACTAGCAACCGGAGGTGGCTGTACTTTCAGGGTGCAGTTGCCCACCACCACAGTTAATACTCGTCGAAAAGGCGGCCACAGAGGGTCCAGGGGACTGCAGGTCGCCTGCCAAGACCCGAGGCCACCGGATTGGGACACTGACTGTGAGGCGCAGGGCAGGAGGGAGAAAACCAGCGCAGGAAGACGACTGAGGAAGGCACACAGAACAGGGTCCTGATAAATACTCTGGAAGTACCTGAGGGTGGACTGAACCCCTCCCTGAGTAAGCACGGAACGACGAGGGCCGTTACACGGGTCCCTGTAACTGCAACAACTGTGAGTAAAGACCCTGGGACTGCACTGCACTGACTCTGTGGTTATTACTGACACCCTGCACAACCACCATCATCCACACACTGCCCTGAAGCTAACTCTTCCTGTGGGGAGTTATACCACCCTTGCTGCAAAACCATCAGCTTCAGAGGACTATTCCGCAGCAGCGGCCTCCATTATCCGCATTCCACAGGTGGCGTAGTCGGACATTATAAAAACCTATAGTTATCATTTCCCTTGGATTGACTGCCCTGGGTCACGGTCCGGGTCACCGCCACAGTGACTACAACCCCCACCATCTACCGGCCTGGCACCGGGTTCCCCACGGCCCAGGGGGGCGCGTCAAAAGCGGGTGGAGCTGGGACGGGATGGGGTCATGGCGACTGCCGCTTATCAAACTCATGACTAGCGTTTGCTACGCCACAAATCTTGCTCGAATGGTGTATGCCATCTCCTCAAGACCTGCATGAACAACGCTGGTCTTGATGAATCGGGCCATAAATGTTGGATTCATCAAGATGGTTTCATCAGTTTTCTGGCATAAAACATATTGAAATCTCACAAAATGTTTGCACAAATTGAGGTTGTGCAAAAATTGGGTGGAGCTGGGGTGTGAGCAAGTGTACCTCGCCTTATTCATGATAATTTACAGCATTAAAGTGGTGTAAATAAGGACAGAAGTGTATTCCAGTACCTGACTGGAGTAAAATTTTTGACAATGGCACATGACAGTTGAAAGATGTGTAGTAGAAGGCAGCAAAACATCAGGAGAACTCTTGCAGGATGTGTCATTAGTGATGAAAGACTGTCATCTGCTGGCCAGGTGAAATCAAGCGGAAGCAAGTTGTGCTAGACAATTTGAAGGGGGAGTAAATTCAGATGCCGGACCTGAACAGGTGACCCACAAGGAAAGATTCCTAGATATTAAAGCCCTGCGCGCCAAACCGCAGGCAGATTTGACGCCAAGCAGGAGAGCAGACGTGCTCTGGAGGTGCCACAGAACCGAGTGTGACAGGCATCAGGAGGAGGACTGCGTCCCCTAAGTGCCGGACACCAACTTACAAGCTCCGGACCCCTCACAGAAGTGACCCGAGTTCTGCATATGCTGATCAGGTACAGGACTCGCACTCCGCCTTGATTGATATTCCAGAACCTGAAGTCACCTGTCAAGAGCCGAGGTCTGGGCCCCCGTCCCCCAAGCCTGAGAGACTACCATCGACGGTCAAGCTGAGTAAAGCTGAGAGAAGACTGCGACAGGAGAAGCGCGCCAGCAGTAGCGGAAGAACAGCACAAGTGAACAGGGCCGTCACTTCCAACTTTCACCTACAGTACCGGGGACAGTTGGGATTAGGACTTCTGGTTGGGAGGGGGCTGGTTGGTGCATGGGAGGCTCAACGAGACTTGATTGACTACAACTTGACTGACTACATTCGAGAGAGGATTGCGGCCTAGCAGGAATAACCGGTGACCCCCACTGGGGCCGTATATAGAGAACTTACTTGGTGACTCCCACGACTGGGTGCACTGCATTACAGAAAAGAACTTTACTGTTACTTGCTGAAAGATTTATTTTTGTTATTTCAAGTTACTGTTGATTTCCATTGTTACTAACCCCTTTAAAATAATTGTTATATACACTGTGTTCCAAATTATTATGCAAATAATATTTTCTCAGATTTTCCCAAATTACCTATATGAATTGCAGTCATTGTAATTTTCCAGTCAAATAACTATTAGAGTACAATTGAAAGGTTTTTGTACAAACTGCCTATGATAACAGTATATTTTTAAAGAAATAAAAAACTCAAACTGCACTCAAAATGTGTGACACCCCAGGGGTCTGGTTACCACAGTAATAGAAATATTACGTCTGAGAGCAAGTGGGAGGTTTCCTGGTCAGGAACCCTTAAACATGCAACACCTCCTGTCCCAGACCAGACAGGGGAGGAACCTGCCCTATATAAACTGGATCTGGGGCGGGGTTAGTCAGTCAGAGCCTGGAGTTTGTTCCAGACACAGGGAAAGTAACAGCAAGGAGCTCTGTAGGAGCAGGAGCTGAAGACCAGGGACTTGAGCTAAGCGGAGTTCGTCGTGGCAGAAGACACTAAGAACCGGACACAGGAGTCCGAGGCTGTGGGGACGTATATATACCCAGCAGCAGAAACCCGCCGGCAGGGGATTTCAGGTCCTCTGGCCATAGAAGCCCGGAGGCTCAGTCACGAGCAAGGAACCAGCACCGCCATCAGAAGGCCCCAAGTCACCAGCCATACGGGTGAGCACCACACGGTACATTCAGGGACGTGGGCTACTTCCACTCGCTTACAGCAAGGTAGCCAGGAAGAGTGCAGATAGACGGGGAGGCCTACAACTCCACCTGGCCAGGGGAACTCCTATTTGCTCACAGACTGACCAGGCCTCTTATGCTAGCCAGTACTCCTGGGAGGGTCTGCCTTATTATCATCAGTAAAGACCCTGAACTGCACTGCAAAGACTCTGAGTCGTTCCTGCTGCGCTCGTGCACCATCACTCCCATCATCCACACTCACTGCCCTGAGGCTATACTCCTCCCATGGGGAGTCATCCCATTCTCTGCTGCGCATACAACACCAGCCTCAGCGGTCTGCCTCGCAGCGGCGGTACACCCTGACTGCAATCCACGGGTGGCGTAGTCGGACAATTAACCTAAAACCTATAAAAGACTGCCCCTGGTTTGACCACCCTGAGCCACGGGACCGGGTCGCCACCACGGAGACTACAACCCCCAGAGACCCGGCCCCGGGTATCCACACACACGTGTACACATACGGCCCAGGGGGCGAGTCAACTTTGGCGTAGTCGGCAGGATTGTGACCAACCCGCCACAAACGGGTATTGCGTGCCTGAAAAAGACTTTGCACTTACCTGAGTGAAGTTTCCCGCCATCCGGAGCCATTTCCCGCCATCTTCAGTCGTTTCCCGCCGTCTTCAGCCGTTTTCCCGCCATCAGACGCCATCTTTAGGACGCCGCGCGGGAAGAAGAGGGGCGTGGACGTCCAAACCGCGTGAGACCTGAATTTCCGCCCCACGCACCGACGCTGCGCAAGGTCCTGGAAGGGAGAGAGAGCGACGCTGACGTCACCAGGACGCGATGCAAGGTCCTCGTTCGGAGCAGCACCAGCGGAGCCGTGGCCTACAGAAGAGGATCGTAGGAAGGTAGGCCACACTTAACTAGGGGGGAGGAAGATGACGGACACGGAGGGACCCTCTACCACCAGCGCGGCCACTGCCGCAGTAATGCCGTTCAATATGCCATACATCCCCGGAGCGGCCTGGTTGCCCCAATACTCAGGGGAGTCACATACCCTAAGCGACTTTAAAGAGAGACTGTACAGCCTATTTAAAGTATACCCTCTGACGGAGGGACAGAAAGTGAGCATATTGATAGGCCAGTTAACCGGCGCAGCCCAGCGTGAAGTAAAGTCCTGGTCAGTCCGGGACAAGGAGACCGTAAAGGAGATCTTGGCCCGTCTGAAGGACACTTTTGATACCCGCACCTCAGCCGAGATCAAAATGAGATTTTATGGGTGCAAGCAGCGGGCCCAAGACAGTATAAGAGACTATGCTTTGAGTTTGCAAGAGGCCTTGGGAGCCATTAAACAGGCAGACCCTGACAGTGTGCGGAATGCAGATGAACTGTTAACTGAGCAATTCATTGAGGGTCTGTTGTCCAACGCCCACCGAACCCAGTTATGTGCAATGGCCTGGCAGAACCCTGGTTTAGACTTTGCAAAGTTCAAAGACAGGGCCATCCGGGTGCTCCGAGAACCGGCATCGGGTAGCGCTGTAACCCACCGGCGCCCTGCTATTACCTATCATCAGGAAGCGGCGCCCTTGTCTACAGAGTTTGTAGGAGCTGGTGCGCAGGATTTGGACAACAACCCGGGTACAGACCTGCACTATCAGGTCCAAGAGCTGACTAAAAGCGTAGCCGCGCTAACCAGAACTGTGCAGTCTTTACAGGTCTCTCCTCCAGGAAAGATCCAGCTGGCATCCGGACCGGAGGACGTCCCGTGGCGCCGACAGAGGAGGATCCCAACGTCCAGAGGAAGACCCAGCGACAGATACAACGAGGACGGACAACCCATCTGCCGCCGCTGCAATCAACCCGGACATATGGCAAGGTACTGTCATTTAAACGGGCACAACCTGGTCCAGAGGGCCAACCCCCAGGCATAAGATCATCAGGCCCCTCAAACTGGCGTGATAAATACGTAGGGGGACATCCAGTCTTGCCTGTGGTACTGGATGGCATTCCTATGAGTGCCCTACTAGACACCGGGTCACAGGTAACTACCATCCCTTATGTGCTCTTTAAGCGGTACTGGAATGACTCGGACATAACCCGCTACCCAGATGACGACCTGAGTATCATCGCCAGCAATGGTCAGCCCATGCCGCAGGTGAGATTCAAAGAGGTGACCATTAAAATCGGTAAAGTCGAACTGGAGGCACAAGGACTGATCATTGTGGACATTGACCGTCATGAGAGTCACCCTAAAATAACCTTGGGAACTAACGTGATTGAAAATTGTCTTGCAGAGATAATTCTCATTTTACAGCAGGTTGCCAAGAACACCAGTTCGAGCCAGCAGCGTGTTCTCCAAAAAGAGATCCGGGCACTGATGAAACGGCAACAAGTGGAACTATCTGGTGGTGAGATTGGTAGCGTGAGAATGTGTGACCCGTTCCCTATTGCCATGCCCCCGAAAAGTGAGATGATGATCTGGTGCCGGGCAGCTATTGGTCTAAGAGGTAGAGACTACCAAGCAATGGTAGAGCCCGTCTACTCAGACAGTAGGCCCACCATTTTGACAGCACGGGGAGTGGTCGATGCACGCCATGGGAGGGTACCTGTCCACATCGTAAACATCGGGGAGAGAGAAGTACACCTGCCCCGGTATGCCACGCTAGCCAAATTGTTCACCATAAACCAAAATTCTGTAAAGGCCGTAGAACCCTTGCCTCCATCTCAACCAGAGGAAGGTAACAGCTCTAAGAAACAAATGGAGGACTGGTGTCAGCAACTGCATTTGGGTACTGACCCCACTCCCTCACACCAAAAGCAGGGAGTCTACCGGGTGGTTCAGGAGTACGAAAGAGTCTTTAGTAAACACCCGCTAGACTTTGGGCGAGTAAAGGGGGTAGAACATCACATCCCCACAGGAGACCATCCACCCATAAAGGAAAGTTACCGACCTGTACCCCCTGCACACTATCAGCATGCAAAGGGGATGTTGCGGGACATGAAGGAGGCTGGGGTAATCAGGGACAGCTGTAGCCCCTGGGCAGCTCCACTAGTTCTAGTTAAAAAGAAGGACAACACAATGAGAATGTGTGTAGACTACAGAAAGGTCAACCGTATCACACACAAAGATGCGTACCCGTTACCTAGAACAGAATAATCTTTAGCTGCATTAAAATCTGCTAACTTCTTCTCCACTTTGGATCTTACTAGCGGGTACTGGCAGGTTCCTGTAGCAGAGGCAGACAAGGAGAAGGCTGCATTCACCACCCCGATGGGTCTCAGCGAATTCAACTGTATGCCGTTCGGGCTCTGCAACGCACCAGGAACCTTCCAGCGGTTGATGGAATGCTGTCTGGGACACCGGAATTTCAAGACGGTCCTGTTATACCTGGACGATGTCATCGTTTATTCCAAGTCCTGCGAGAACCATCTGAAACACCTGGCAGAAATGTTTGACGCCCTGGCAAGCTACGGCCTAAAGGTGAAACCCTCCAAGTGTCACCTGCTGAAACCAAAGGTTCAGTACCTGGGACACGTGGTGAGTGCTGACGGAGTGGCTCCCGACCCCGATAAGATCACCGTGATTAAAGACTGGCCAAGACCCTCCAGCATAAAGGAAGTGCGGCAGTTCCTTGGGTTGGTAGGTTACTACCGAAGATTCATCCCCTTTTTCACCAAAATGGCAGCTCCTATGCAGGACCTCCTGATAGGTCAATCCAGGAAGGCCAAAAACCAGAAGCCGCCCTTCAGGTGGGAAAAGCTGGAAGAGGAGTCCTTCCGCCAGCTGAAGATGGCCCTCACGGGGGATGAAATCCTGGCGTACCCTGACTACGGCCAGCCCTTTATCCTCCACACGGACGCGAGCAACATCGGGCAAGGAGCCGTACTGTCCCAGATCCAGCAGGGGAAAGAATGGGTAATCGCTTACGCCAGCCGAAAACTACGGCCCACAGAGAGAAACCCTGAGAATTATAGCTCATTCAAGCTAGAGTTCCTGGCAGTGGTGTGGGCAGTGACCGAACGTTTCAAGCATTACCTTGCCTCTTCCAAGTTCACCGTGTACACGGATAACAACCCGTTGACACACCTGGACACTGCAAGACTTGGTGCCCTGGAGCAGAGATGGATGGCCCACCTGTCCAACTATGAATTCACCATCAAATACCGGGCGGGACGCTCAAATGCCAACGCGGAAGCCCTGTCCAGAATGCCAAACTTACCGGACGTAGGGGAAGATCCAGAAGAACTGGAAGAAGTCGAACTCCCTGCATTCCACCATCATGGGATTACCCTGTATTCCCACCGTGTAAGGGACAGGCGCTCTGCTACGTTCAATCCCTTACCCCACTACAGCTGGGGGGAGACTCAAGACAGTGATCCCGCAGTCCGTCTGGTGAAGGAAATGCTGACACAGGCTGTTGCCCGTCTTGACCCAGACGCTCCGGAGGAGATCAAGCAACTGTGGAAGGAGAAAAGTAAACTGTTTCTCTACAAGGAGAAGCTGTGCCGGAGAATGGTCAACTCTAGAACACATGAGCTGACCTGGCAGGTAGTGGTCCCAAGACGAGACGCGGCTATGGTTCTGGAGGCATACCACGACGGAGCAGGACACTTCGGATGGAAGAAGCTGGAGTTCTTGTTGCGTGGACGGTTCTACTGGGTAGGCATGAGAGGAGCCATCGAGACGTGGTGCAGAGACTGTGGCCCGTGCAGCCTAAGGAGAAGAGACTGTGCCAGCCAGAAGACTCCCCTGCAGCCCATCATCACCAGGCAGCCACTGGAACTGGTAGCCCTGGACCATGTGAAACTGGCTCCAAGCAAATCTGGGTACGTCTACGCCCTCATCATCGTAGATCACTACTCCCGATTCCTGGTGGTGGTCCCTGTCAAGGACTTAATTGCTCAAACAGCAGCTAGAGCCTTCCAGCAGCACTTCTGCTGTCCACATGGGTATCCGGAGCAAGTGTTGACTGACCAAGGTCCAAGGTCTTCCAAGAGTTCTGCAATCTGTATGGCTGCAGGAAGATAAGAACAACGCCCTATCACCCTCAGACCAACGGACTATGTGAGAAAATGAACCAGGTGTTGATAGACTTGCTAAAAACGTTGCCCCTGGAAGAACGCAGTCTGTGGCCTGATCTGGTGGACTTGTATAATCACATCCCCGTAGGTTCCACCAACTGTACCCCGGCTTACCTAATGAGAGCAAGACCTGGTAAGCTGCCTATTGACCTGGATATGGGAGTCCTGACACCTGAGGACACCTCGCCAGAGGCAGACTGGGATACAGAACGGCAGCAGCAGTATCGGAAAGTACAGGAGAGCGTCGAGCGAAGTCTGTCTCAAGCAAGAGAAAGGCAAGAGAAGATTTATAACCAGCATGCTCCCGCTGTTCCCCTGGTACCTGGAGAGCAGGTCTTGAAGAGAAAGAGGCGGCTCCACAAGTTGGACGACCAGTGGGAGAAGGACCCGTACACAGTACTGCCCTCAAGCCATGATAATCCAAAAGTCTGCATAATCAGTAAGGATGGAGGAGAAACCACAGCCATTGTTTCCAGAGACCACCTGAAAAAGTGTCCCGAGCAGCTGCAAAGCACTGACGAAGATCAGGAGAACCCTCAACCCGCAGAGGAAAGGGAAGAAATGATCAGTACAGTACTCGGAGACTTTCCCCAGTCCTGGACACAAATCAACAACGCTATCGTGGTACCCGTCCTCACCTTTCTCCAGCCAGCCCCTCAAGGGCCTACTGAAGAACAGGGAGTGTCAGATGAGCAGCCGGCCCAGGAGGCAGAAGTATCCATACAAGCAGCCCAGGAGAATCAACCCTCTGCTAGTAGTGAGCCTGCCGTGCCCCTAGTAAGCCAAAGAGTACGCAGAAAGCTGCCAGACCTACCTGCAACACCTCCTACACCCTGTAGTGCAGAACCAGATAGTGGGTTACGTAGGTCCACCAGTAGCACTAGAGGACAGATGCCCGCTTGCTGGAGAATCTAAACTATAACGTGGATTTACCTGTAAACTGCAAATGTTGAAAATGGTTTATGTTTGTTGCCTGCTTATTAATTATGTTTCACTAGTTACCCTTCAGGTTTATTTGGACTGACAGGTTATGGACGCTGAGTAACCGGAACTACATTGTAAATAGTTGCACCTGGTGCCTCTTGCGAAGACGGCCACGGAAGAAAAACCTGTCTGGCGTGGTCCCGTGTGGTCCAAAGAAATTAGCTTCGCCTTGCAGCCACGCCCAGGGCCAACGTTTTGGGTTTGCTTTGGACAGGTCCCCTACTCTGTTCTAAAACTTCACCTTGGGTGATATGGACACCTGGTTACGGAAGCGCCGTGACCTTAAAGACAAAATGTCCTTGTACATACTTTATGTTATTGTTTATACCCTTGTATATGTGTTTTCTTAAAAAAATGTGTTTAGTCCCGGAGTACTAAAATTTAATAGGGGGGAATGTGGCACCCCAGGGGTCTGGTTACCACAGTAATAGAAATATTACGTCTGAGAGCAAGTGGGAGGTTTCCTGGTCAGGAGCCCTTAAACATGCAACACCTCCTGTCCCAGACCAGATAGGGGAGGAACCTGCCCTATATAAACTGGATCTGGGGCGGGGTTAGTCAGTCAGAGCCTGGAGTTTGTTCCAGACACAGGGAAAGTAACAGCGAGGAGCTCTGTAGGAGCAGGAGCTGAAGACCAGGGATTTGAGCTAAGCGGAGTTCGTCCTGGCAAAAGACACTAAGAACCGAACACAAGAGTCCGAGGATGTGGGGACGTATATATACCCAGCAGCAGAAACCCGCTGGCAGGGGATTTCAGGTCCTCTGGCCATAGAAACCCGGAGGCTCAGTCACGAGCAAGGGACCAGCACCGCCATCGAGGAGCGGGGGCTATCAGAAGGCCCCAAGTCACCAGCCATACGGGTGAGCACCACACGGTACACTCAGGGACGTTGGGCTACTTCCACTCGCTTACAGCAAGGTAGCCAGGAAGAGTGCAGATAGACGGAGAGGCCTACAACTCCACCTGGCCAGGGGAACTCCTATTTGCTCACAGACTGACCAGGCCTCTTATGATAGCCAGTACTCCTGGGAGGGTCTGCCTTATTATCATCAGTAAAGACCCTGAACTGCACTGCAAAGACTCTGAGTCATTCCTGCTGCGCTCGTGCACCATCACTCCCATCATCCACACTCACTGCCCTGAGGCTATACTCCTCCTGTGGGGAGTCATCCCATTCTCTGCTGCACATACAACACCAGCCTCAGCGGTCTGCCTGGCAGCGGCGGTACACCCTGACCGCAATCCACGGGTGGCGTAATCGGACAATTAACCTAAAACCTATAAAAGACTGCCCCTGGTTTGACCACCCTGAGCCACGGGATCGGGTCGCCGCCACGGAGACTACAACCCCCAGAGACCCGGCCCCGGGTATCCACACACACGTGCACACATACGGCCCAGGGGGCGCGTCAAATGCATGTTCCAAATTATTATGCACAGCAGAGTTTTCAACCTTTTCATTTTAATAAAGAACAAAAAAATGGTCATTTTTGAAATTATAAGCATTAGCAGGTTATTACAAACTGAAATCAAACAGTTTTCAACTCAAAACTTTATTCTAGGTGATGTTACATTTGCACATAGGACCCCTTGTTCGAAAGGAGCTTCTGAACTCTCTCGTCCATTGAATTTGTCAGGTTTTGGATGGTTTCTGCTTTAATTGTTTTGCATGAGGACAGAATACCCTCCCAGAGCTGTTGCTTAGATGTGAACTGCCTCCCGCCATCATAGACACTCCTTTTGATGATGCTCCAGAGGTTCTCAATGGGGTTGAGGTCAGGGGAGCATGGGGGCCACACCATAAGTTTGTCCCCTTTTATGCCCATAGCAGCCAGAGATGCAGATGTGTTATGTGCAGCATGAGACGGGGCATTATCATGCATGAAATGATCTCGATGGTCTAGATGGATGGAGTGGGGGATGGCTGGTTGATGGACACCCCATGCAAACACGGCTACGGCGCTAACAAGGAGGAGGTGGAGTAATGTTTTGGGCTGGAATCATGGGGAGAGAGATTGTCGGCCCTTTTAGGATCCCTGAAGGGGTAAAGATGAACTCCATAATGTATGTTGAGTTTCTCAAACAGCACTTCCTTCCATGGTTCAAGAAGAAGAACCGTGCATTCCGCAGCAAGATCATTTTCATGCATGATAATGCCCCATCTCATGCTGGACATAACACATCTGCATCTCTGGCTGCTATGGGCATCAAAGGGGACAAACTTATGGTGTGGCACCCATGCTCCCCTGACCTCAACCCCATTGAGAACCTCTGGAGCATCATCAAAAGGAGTGTCTATGATGGCGGGAGGCAGTTCACATCTAAGCAACAGCTCTGGGAGGGTATTCTGTCCTCATGCAAAACAATTAAAGCAGAAACCATCCAAAACCTGATAAATTCAATGGACGAGAGAGTTCAGAAGCTCCTTTCGAACAAGGGGTCCTATGTGCAAATGTAACATCACCTAGAATAAAGTTTTGAGTTGAAAACTGTTTGATTTCAGTTTGTAATAACCTGATAATGCTTATAATTTCAAAAATGACCATTTTTTTGTTCTTTATTAAAATGAAAAGGTTGAAAACTCTGCTGTGCATAATAATTTGGAACATGTATTTTGAGTGCAGTTTGAGTTTTTTATTTTTTAAAAAATATACTGTTATCATAGGCAGTTTGTACAAAAACCTTTCAATTGTACTCTAATAGTTATTTGACTAGAAAATTACAATGACTGCAATTCATATAGGTAATTTGGGAAAATATGAGAAAATATTATTTGCATAATAATTTGGAACACAGTGTATATAAAGTGGTTATATCAACCCCTGACTGTTCCCGCCTCGTGGTCGCTGTGCATTGCGTTCCGGCACCTGTGTTACATTTGGCGTAGTCGGCAGGATGCAACATTCAGACACAGAGATGGCGAATTAGTCTGTGACCGAGCCCGGCAAGGGACATATACCCTTGGGGGCTATGCTCAGCAATCCTCCCAAGTTCACGGGGGGACAGCATGTCACTGTGGGACTGGGTGGAGAGACTGAGAAGTATGCTGCACATGTATCCCCTTACCCCTTAAGCCCAGGCAGAGCTGGCCCTCGTAACCCTTGTTGGGGAGGCCCAGCGCATGGTGATGTACCGCCCATCTAGGGACCATGACACTGTGGACAAAGTGATAAAAATCTTGGAAGATATGCACGGTGATACCATGGACCTAGGGCACCTTTGCCTGTGGTTGTTTCAGTGGGTCCAAGGGGAAAATGAGACCATAACTCAGTATGTTAATGCATTGCAGGAAGTGACGGCCCATATCGTCAAGAAGACTTGAGATGGGAGCCGAGAACTAGGACCACTAGATGAAGTGCTGCGTGACCAATTAATTTCTGGCCTGAGGGATCCCTCCCCTAAACAGATCTTAAAGCGCAGCAGGATTGTGCTCAGTAAACCACATACACTGTCAGGTGGGTGACATTGCACTGATTAAAATGATACCTTGATGAAATCGATCCTGTGATTCTTGTGTAATTACTTTCAGTTTGGAGATAATGATATGCTTGTGCTCCGGGGCGGCCTGTGGGGTGCGCTCTTCTGGTGCTCTGCTTACATATTCATCTGTATGCTCTTATGACAGCTCACTGTGCCTTCACTGACCTGCCTCCTATTTTACATAATGCATCTAGTAGTGTGGGGCTAGGTAAAATAGGAGGCAGATCAGTGAAGGCACAGTGAGCTGTCATAAGAGCATACAGATGAATATGTGAGCAGAGCACTAGATAGAGCCCACCCCACAGGTCGCCCCAGAGCACGAGCATATCGCTATCTCTAAACTGAAAGTAAAGATTACACAAGAACCACAGGATGGATTTAATCAACCAAGGTATCATATTAATCAGTGTAATGTTGCCCACCTGACAGTGTATGTAGTTTACTGAGCACAATCCTCCTGACAGGTGAGCTTTAAAGGAGCGACTGCCCTTGAGCCCCGATCTGGGCTTCCTAGAGGTCAGGGCCGAAGCTAGAGTCTTGAGAGAGATCCCTGTTCTCACAGCCACAGTCCGGAGCTATGAAGTGGCCACTCCTGAATTAACCCGCAGTGAGCCTGACTGGGTGCAGGAGATACATCAAGAGATCCGGGATATTTGAGGTGCGCTGTGCAGTATTAAGGGCACCCCTGCTGCCATCCCTCTGGCTGATCGCACGGCTCTACGTGGACGAAGGTCAGAGCGAGAAAGGCACTCCTTCCAAACCCCATCACGCCGTGTACGAAGCCCATCAGGGGAACGTGAGCCAGAGTGTTGGACCTGTGGCAGTAGAGAACATATCTCCAAAGACTGCCCGAGTCGAGAAAGGAGAAGGCGGGGGCGGCTGTTAAACTAATGTGCCCCACGGTTGTTGAGCATACCGTGGGATTCCGAGCCTCAGAAGGCGAGAGGGAGAATTCTGAGGATATTGTCTCGAAGAGGCCCATTATCTGGGCTGAATTTAATGGACAACGCATTCGACCACTATGCCTGAGGCGTATTTCACACTATCCGGCTGGTGGCGGCTAACCAACTACCTATTCCAGTAGCGGGACTAGTGTGGATGTCTGTCCGGGCATGTGGAAAAGACCTGGGCTGAAAAGGGATAGTGCTGACCACAGGGTCCGGAGGAGTAGGGCCCATTGTAACCCTGGGCATGAATATGCTAAAAGAAGTGGGACAATTCTTGGCCGAGAGCCCAGACAAAAACAACTGGACCCGTGCCACTCATGACCCGGTCAGTAGAGAGTATTTCAGCATCTCATGCGAGCCAGCCAAATTCAAAAGTTATCCGCTGCCTCCCAGTATCTCGGCAAGGCATCGATACTGCCCGAAGCCACCGTGACACTGCCGGTGCGACAGACTGTACTCACTGTACCAGTACTGGCACATGTATCTTTAGAGGATGTGAATGTTCATATTGAACCAATGGAGGGAGATGGAGAAGAGGCGCTCTCCGGGCTATTGGTTACCCACACCCTGGCCACCGTGCCCCGACAAGAGGTGGCTCGAGTTTGTATAATGCCGGAAGATCTTACCAAAGCTGATGCTATAAAACCATGGACGCTAGAGGTGTCACTCAACAGCCAGGAGAATGGAAGCGAACCACTGGCTGGACGTCACCTCTTGGAACAGATGGAGGCCAACCTCATCGAGTTTTCCACGAGACAAGTTAGACAGGTTGAACAATTACTAAAGAGTAGTGTTGAGCGAGCACTAAAATGCTCTGGTGCTCGAAGCTCGGGCCGAACTCACCGTGATACTCGGGTGCTCGACCCGAGCAACGAACCCAATGTTAGTCTATGGGAGACCCGAGCATTTTTGCGGCGGCACCCCCCGGCAGTCTGTAGAAAACCTAAAAAGTGCCCAAAACGATAGTGACAGTGCTCAAATGACATGGGGACAGCATGGGGATCGCCCCAGGAAGCATTTCTGACCCCCAGGTCACTGCTGTCAACAACGTGGTCAGAGGTATTAAGCCACTTTTACGGGCTCACAATAAAACGTTCAAAAACGAAACTGAAACTGTTTTCCTTTAATATGTTAAGGAACATCCTTTCCAGGGTAAAGACTTGTGTATAAGGTAAAATAAATAACCAAAAACAAAAATACTCCTCCACACCTTGGGCTATGTTCACAAGTAGCATTTTTTATGCGTTTTTGCACTTTTGTATTGCTTTCAACCGTGACAAATGCATTCACCGGGAAATGTCATTTTAACATTTTACAGCCTTATCTGGCCATGTGCTGTGTGACACATGCATACAGTGCTGAAAAGACATGGGAACAGCATGGGGAAGACCCCTGGAAGCATCTCTGACGCCCAGGTCACTGTCTAAAAGTGTGCCCATCAGAAGTGATCCTTGCCGCATCAGAAGATGCAGACTAGCAACTATCCCCGTGCAAGTCCTTGTCCGAGGGCAGTGTTCAATTGTACCTCCCCCATTCCTTGCAATGCAAGCACAAATATGCAGCCAACCACCCACCCACCCGCAGGCTGCAATACTATACTGCTAGCTTGCACTTGAAATGGGGCTTTTTAGTTTGGAGGAGACCGAAGCTGGCCACTACCTCATGGCTGCTTCGGCAGCGAGGTCTCCATACTCAGTCCCCAGCCGCCACTATTTGTCCCGGTAACCTTACCCACACTTTTCTTAGCATGGCCTGCTTTAAGTCAGCATTGGATGAGCCCACCAGACAACCAGACTCCTCCGGTAGGCCCTGGCTTCTCCATCAGGGGAGTTGAGAGTGCCAAGGTGAGGAGCATGATGATGATGATACAAGTTAGCATCTGCTTTGTTTTCTTGGAATGCAAGCGTAAGTGTGCAGCCTGCCACCCACCCACCCCCAGGCTCCAATACCATACTGCTAGCTTGCTTGCACTTGAAATGAGGCTTTTTAGGCTGGTGGAGGCAGACGCCGGCCACCATGTCATGGCTGCATCGACGGCCTCGTATCCATACTCAGTCCCCAGCCGCCCGGCGGCCGGGTGTCCACACTCGGTCCCCAGCCGCCCCTATTTGTCCCGGTGCACTTTATATACAAGTGCACATACCAAAGCATTACCTGGGCCCTCTCCAGTGCATTTAATGGGAAGGACAGCCTATTCCACTGTAGTGTGTGCACGCCAACCCCCTGATCATGGCACATGCTAAGATGCCTCCCGCCCTGAACCTGTCGTTGCAGACTTGCAACTATCCCCGTTCAAGTCCTTGTCCCAGGGCAGTGTTCAATTGTACCTCCCCCATTCCTTGCAATGCAAGCGCAAGTATGCAGCCTGCCACCCAACCACCTCCAGGCTGCAATACCATACTGCTTGCTTGCACTTGAAATTGGGCCTTTTAGGCATGTGGAGGCGGAATCTGGCCACCACGTTATGGCTGCTTCGGCGGCCTTGTATCCATACTCAGTCCCCAGCTGGCCGGCGGCCGAGTGTCCACGCTTGGTCCCCAGCAGCCAGGGGGCGGCCGGGTGTCCATACTCGGTCCCCAGCCTCCCCGCGGCCGGGTGCCCACACACGGTCCCCAGCCGCCTGGGGGCGGCCGGGTGTCCATAAATGGTCCCCAGCCGCCCCTATTTGTCCCGGTGCGCCTTATACACAAGCGAGCGTACCAAAACATTACCTGTGCCCTCCCCAGTGCATTTAGTGGGAAGGACAGCCTAACCACAAACACGTGGACAAGTGAATGTGGCCATGCATGGTCCGTCTCCCTGACGCCTTCACACTGGGTTAATATTGTGGAAGCCGAGACACAGTTGGACACTGGGATGCATCACATCCTCCAGACATAGAGGATTGCGGGTCCTGGGTCAATCAGGCTTCAACACAAAGTTCAAAAGGTAGACAGCAGCAGTGGTCAGCCTCCTACACAACGAGTAAATTATTCATGATCATGAGGCCATCCATCTCCTTAGCTTTCTGTTCCCTGGAATGCAAGCGCATGTATGTAGTAGCGGCTAGGCCTGAGGTGGTCAGCATTTTGGAGCATATCCTACCTCCTCCGAGGATTGCTGGATGTTTTCCTGCTACTATCCCAGTTCTATGACTCCCGTTAAAACAAAGCTTCAGGTGATGAATGATGGATGAGGTGGTGGCAAAGGAGAAAGAGCAAGAGGAACAGGGACTATTCACATCAATATCAGGCCAGTCAACCACACATGTCTTGTAGGATATGTTTCTGTACCAAAAGGAGCAGTTCGGCTACACAGTTATAGGGCATACAGTGAGTGCAATGCCTACCAAAAATTTCGAGGCACTCCAATGCCCCTTGGAAGTGACATGGAGGTCAGAGGGCCTTAACTAAACCGTTTTTTCCATTTAAAGCAACTGGGTCTCCTGTACACTGTTGGCCTAAGCAGTGAATGGAAGGCTTTCCAAAAATTATGAGGAACTGCAATGCCCCTTGAAACAGACGTGGATTACAGCGTACTAAAAACCTTCTACCCATTATTGGGGAGTGGGTCTCCCTTAGTGTTTGCCTATGCATTGAAAAGCAAAAGCTGACTAAAATTAGGAGGAAATGCAATGCCCGTTGGAAGAGTCGTGGAAGTTAGAGGTAATTAAAAACAACATTTCAATGCCCCTTGGAAGAGCTGTGGAGTTCAGAGTGGTTTAACAAGACGATTTTAATGCCCTTTGGAAGAGTGGTGGAGGTCGCAGTGGAATAAAAAGACAATATCAATGCCCCTTGGAAGAGACGTGGAGGTCCCAGTGGAATAAAAAAGACAATATCAATGACCCTTGGAAGAGACGTGGAGGTCACAGTAGCTTAACAAGACGATTTTAATGCCCCTTACTAGAGCCATGCAGTGCAGCATATTAAAAACATTATTCCCATTATTGGGGAGTGGGTTTCCCATCGTCTTTGCCTATGCCTTCCAAGCAAAAGCTGACAAAAATTAGGACGGAGCAACTTGCAATGCCTCTTACAAGAGCCATGCAGTACAGCATATTAAAAACATTATTCCTATTATTGGGGAGTGGGTCTCCCATTGTCTTTGCCTATGCCTTCCAAGCAAAAGCTGGCAAATATTAGGACGGAGGAACTTGCAATGCTGGCAACACGGACCACGGTCACCCTGGAGGTATAGTGGTGGTGGAGGTTGGGGATAAGGAGAAGAAAAAAAAACAGCCGAAATGAGGAAGCGTATACCCATGTGTGGGTGTGAAGCGGTGCATGGGAATACACCTCCTGAAATAACACAGTGGATTTGACTTTATGTTACTGACACGCCCCCAGGGCCGTGGGGTACTCGGCAGTTGGGCCTCCGATAGCCGGGGGATATCACGGTGGCTGGCCCGGTCCGTGACCCAGGGTGGTCAGTGAAAAGGGGAACTTCTATTATATGGGGTTTTCGGGATTATTCGTGACGCCACCTGTGGAATGCGGCTACGGGGCGCCGCCGCTGCGGAGCAGTCCTCTGAGGCAGATGGTAGGGCAGCTTGTGATGGAATGGCTCCCCACAGGTGGAGCGGGCCTCAGGGCAGCGTGGGGGATGTACTGGATGGTGGTGCAGGGGAGAGACGGCCGGACGGTCCCGGAGGAAGGATGGACACTCACACAGGGGTAAGCTTCAGTACCTTTACTGGTGATGCTGCAGGGTACTCCAGGTGAAGGGCGCACTTCTGGACTCTCCCCAGTGAGCGGGTATAGGGCCTCCTGATCCGTTGCTTTATTCTCTAAGCTTCTGGCCTGCCTGGAGCTGGGCCTAGCTTGGTTACTGTCTCTCTCTGCACTTGCTGACCTGGTGATAGGGCCTTCTCTTTGGAGATCACTCTCCCTGGACACTGGGACCTCCGTGACTCCTAGCCCTGGTACTTTAGTCAGTGTTCGGTGAACCTGGGACCTGTAGTCCTCCAGGGGTTGAGGTGGTTCCTACTGGGTGTAAAGGTCCCTGTAGGCGCGGACCCGGTGTCCAGTATATATATCGGGGTGAGCCTGCTATGCTCCTCTGCCCCCTCACTACTCCTTCTTTCTCCTCTCGCCTTCGGCCCACTCAAGGCCCTCACTAGGCTTCCACACGTGCTGTAGGCCTTGGCTCGCCTAAGCACAGCAGCCAGCTTGCTGCTTTCTTCACTGCTCTCTGAGCGTCAGCACACTCTCAGCTCACTCTGAGCTCTGTTCCTCTCTGTGTCTCAGCAGGAACTAATCTAAGCTGCCTAGTTCCATCCTCCCTATATATGTCCCTAATAGGCTCCCTCTGCTGGTCTGAGGTGGTAGGGTGGAGGTGTGTGAATGTGTGAGGGCCTCTTGTGGAGAAGTCCATCCATGCACCCTTCTGGGTTCTGTGGGAGCAATGCGTAGCAGGGGCGCCACATTCCCCCCTAGTAAAACTCAGTACTCCTGGACTGAAGCATTTTTGCAAAACAGGTTAACAATAACATTTCTTCCCTTTATGGGAGGCACTTTCTTGAATGTTACAGATAACATTATGAACACAATAAATATTTATAAAGCAAGTTTAGAGTTTTTCGAGTAAATGGTGTCCATTTCACCGATGAAGGAACATGAGGGACCCGCCTGAAAACCCTCAACGTAGGCCCTGGGCGTGGCTACAGGGCATAGGTGATCCAGGTGCTGGACCACATCTTCCGCCACGCCAAATGGGTTTTTGTTCAGTGGTCACTTAAAAGGGCACTCCAAGGAGTGCAACTATGTACAGGACAGTTTTGGGCTGCTCACAGTCCTCAGCCTACAAGTCTCTTTACCCTTACGGGTAACTAAATGCACATATATTTAATTTCAGTTTTTACAATAAACATTATGCAATACCCTACTGGGTAACTATTCACACTGCAGGTATTTTTAATTTACTCCTTATACCTGACAGGGAACTGGCCTTTTGTACTGCGTGTTGACCTATGTAGTACTGGGGTGTTGTTGACGTCTGTATTTGCATTGTCCGCTACCCTATCAGATCTACGTGTGGGTAAATTGTAGAACTGTCTTAACCTCTCTATGGGGCTGGCAAGTACACAGGTTACTGGGCCTTCTGGCTCTGCTTCTACCAGTGATCCTTCTTCCTGGGATTCTTCCTGAGCAGGCTCTTCTGGGGCACTTACAGGTCCTACTTGCTGTGGAGGGTCTTCTAGCTGTTGGTAGAAGTGGATCACAGGTATTATCACTGCTCCTCCTAGCTGGGGCCAATCTGCCGGGAAATCTCCTAATTCAGTATGTATTACTGCTTCTTTAGGCTCCTCCGATACGATGAGAGGCACTTCTTCCTGGGGCTTTAGCATACCTGGACACAACTTCAGATGGTCTCTAGATACCGTTGCAGTCGTTCTTCCTCCGTCCCTGGTAATTAAACAGGTCTTCCTGTTATCAAATCTTGAATTTAACACTGGTCATCAAGTTTGTGGTTTCTTCTTTTTCTCTTTAGCACAACTTCTCCAGGTGTGAAGGGTTCTGCTGGCGCACTCTTGTTGTACTGTGCTTCCTGCTTGTCTCTCACCCTATTCAGACTGTCTTCGACACATGCTTGTACACTCCTGTATTGTTCCTGTCGCGTCGTATCCCAGTCTTCAGTGGACATATCTGCTTCGGGTTCTACTACATCAAGCTCCAGGTCCATGGGCAACTTTCCGGGTCTTGCTCGCATGAGATATGCTGGAGTACAATTGGTGGAACTCACAGGTATGTGGTTGTACAGATCTACCAGGTCAGTTAGTTTGTCTGGCCACTGGTTTCTTTCTTCTAGCAGTAAGGTCTTCAACAGGTCGCTGACGATGTTATTCATCTTCTCACATAACCCATTGGTTTGGGGGTGGTACGGTGTAGACCGTATCTTCTTACACCCGTACAGATGGCAAAACTCCTTGAACAATTCGGCTTCAAAGGCAGGGCCTTGATATGTCAGTACCTGCTCCGGGTATCCATGGGGCCTGCAGAAGTACGCCTGAAACGTCTTCGCCGCAGTTTCTGCTGTCAGACGGGGGCGACCACCAGGAACCGAGAGTAGTGATCCACCATGGTCAGGGCATAGGAATATCCTGACCTGCTGGGTGACAGCTTGACATGATCCAGGGCCACGAGATCCAAGGGTCGAGTTGTCTTAATGGGTTGCAGGGGTGCCTTCTGGCTGCTGTAGTCTTTTCTTCTGAGGCTACAGGGTCCACAATCCCAGCACCATCTCTCTATGGAACTGCGCATTCCAACCCAATAAAACCGACCTTTCAGCAGGGTTTCTAGTTTCTTCCAGCCAAAGTGCCCCGCTTGATCGTGGTAGGCCTCCAACACCATCTGGATATCCGTACTAGGCACTACGATCTGCCATACCATCTCATGGGTCCTCGGGTTGACGTACCTTCGGTACAGCTTCTCTCTATAGATAAACAGCCGGCTTCTCTCATTCCACAGTTGCTTGGCTTGTGGAGACGCGTCCTTCTCCAGGCAGGAACCTTCCTGGGTTATCAGTTCTTTGATACGGCTGACAACTAGGTCGCTGTCCTGGGTCTCCTTCCAGCTGTGGTGAGGCAAAGGGTTTAACGTCTTACCGCGATGCCTCCTGGAGGCTCGTTGCTCGTGCACCATTCCATTACGGTGGAAGGCAGGTAGCTCAATCTCCTCCAGGTCATCCACTTCTTCTTCAGTGTCCGACTGGTAAGGCATCTTGGACAGGGCATCGGCATTGGCATTCTTGCGGCCTACCCGGTACTTAATGGTGAACTGGTAGTTTGACAGCCGAGCCATCCATCGTTGTTCCATGGCTCCTAACTTGGCAGTTTCTAGATGAGTCAAGGGGTTATTATCAGTGTAGGAAGTGAACTTACTGGAGGCTAGGCAGTGCTTGAACCGCTCGGTGATGGCCCAGACCAGGGCCAGGAACTCCAACTTGAAGCTGCTATAGTTCTCTGGGTTCCTCTCGGTCGGGCGGAGCTTCCTGCTTGCATAGGCGATCACCTTCTCTCGGCCATTCTGCTTCTGACTTAACACAGCTCCTAATTCTTCGTTGCTGGCATCAGTGTACAGCAGGAATGGTTGGCTGTAGTCAGGGTAGGCTAGGATCTCTTCTCCGGTCAGGATCTCCTTCATCACCTTAAAGGATTCAGCTTGCTCCTTACCCCACTGGAACGGGGGGTTTCTGCCTCTCCCGGACTGTCCTACCAGGAGATCTTGCAAAGGCGCCGCTTTCTTGGTACAGTCCTTCACAAACCTCCGGTAATACCCGACTAGTCCAAGGAACTGACGTACCTCCTTGAGGCTCTTCGGCTCCGGCCATTTCTGGATGGCAGTGACCTTCTCCGGGTCCGGTGCTACTCCTTCTGGACTGACGATGTGCCCCAGGTACAGTACCTTTCGCTTGAGCAAGTGGCACTTGGAGGGCTTCAGCTTCATCCCATACCGGGACAGCGACTCAAATACCTCTGCCAGGTGCTTCAAATGGTCCTCGTACGTTTTAGAGTACACTATCACGTCATCCAGGTATAGCAGTACGGTCTTGAAGTTGCGGTGTCCCAGGCAGCACTCCATCAATCTCTGGAACGTTCCGGGGGCGTTGCAGAGTCCGAACGGCATACTGTTGAACTCGCAGAGTCCCATCGGGGTAGTAAAAGCCATCTTTTCCCGATCCTCCTCAGCAACAGCTACTTGCCAGTACCCACTAGTGAGGTCAAGGGTGGAGAAGTAATTTGCAGACTTTAATGCAGCCAGGGATTCCTCTATACGGGGCAAAGGGTATGCATCTATGTGTGTTATGCGATTTACCTGTCTGTAATCTACACACATTCTCAATTCTCATGCTTCCATCCTTAAACCTGACTAGGACCAAGGGAGCTGCCCAGGGACTACAGTTATCCCTTACTACCGCTGCCTTCTTCATGTCGTGCAACATCTCCTTCGCCTTCTGGTAGTGTGCTGGTGGTATGGGCCTGTAACTTTCCTTGATGGGTGGATGGTCACCTGTGGGTATATGGTGTTGTACCCCTTTAATCCTCCCAAAGTCAAGTGGGTGTTTACTGAATACCTGCTCATATTTCTGAACCACCCGGTGTACACCCTGTTTCTGATGGGCAGGAGTGGTGTCTGTCCCAACATGGAGCTATTGACACCAATCCTCCACCTGGGTTCCCGGGTCATTATCCTCTACTTCGTCTGGTGAGGTTAAAGACTCCGCCATGTGTATGCAGTTGTTATCTACTGTGTACAGTTTGGCAACAGTGGCATAGCGTGGTAATCTAACCTCGTCCTCCCCATAGTTTAGGAGGCGTACGGGCACCCTCCCATTGTGTACATCCACTACCCCTCTGGCAGTCAAGAGTGTAGGTCTATGCTCCGAGCTAAGGGGCTCTACTACCGCCTGGTAGCTCCATCCTTTGAGACCTATTGCTGCTCTACACCAAATCAGCATCTCACTCATCGGGGGAGTCACAATGGGTATCGGGTCTGTCACCCGTACATTACAAATTTCACCATCTGATAGCTTTACCTGTTGCTGGTACATAAGGGCTCGGATCTCTTTCTGGAGCACCCTCCTCTGCCCTGGTTTGGTGGTGTCGGCCATCTGTTGGAGCAAAAACAACACTTCTCCCAAACAGTTACCGACAATATTTGTGTCAAGTACCATATACAAGTCTGTATCATCAGGATTAGTCTCTACTACAATTAGTCCCTGGTCCTTCAGTTCCACTCTTCCCACCTTTACTGCCACATCCTTAACCCCGACTAGGTTAAGGGGAAGGCCATTGGAGACATACACGGAAAGGTTTGGAGCTGGCGGGCGAAGTTCGTCTATGGACCAGAACCTTTTGTAGAGGACATCTGGCATGATGGTTACCTGAGATCCAGTGTCCAGCAGGGCAGGTGTCGCGATGCCGTCCAGCACAATGGACAGGAAAGGTCTTCCTCCCACGAACCGATGGTACCAGTTTGATGGGCCGGTTTGTTTTACTCCTGGGTGTCGGCCCTCGGCCCCAGGGTTTGCTCGTTTAAAGGACAGTTCCGCACTGTGTGGCCTGCCTTCTGGCAGCGGTAGCAGATGAATTCTCTTGGAGGGTGACGTTGGTCGCTGGTCCTCCCATGGGGTGGCGTTGTCCTCCTCCGGGGCGACGTTGTCCTCCTACGGGGTGGCGTTGTCCTCCTTCTTCTTCTCATCCAGGGGACATCCTCAGGGCTGTCGGCAAGTAGTATCCTTCCATCTGGCTCGGGCTCCTCGTGTAGCTGCAGGGTGCTCAGGACAGTGGTCAAGGTTTTACTTAACTGGCGCACTTCAGAGCGTAGGCTGTCCAGCTCGCTAGGAGGCACTGTTTGCATCTTTGTTTCGGCCATTAGTGGAGGAGCAGTGGGTGCTGCGGGCACTGGAGTGGCCCCACCTTGGTAACGTAGGACAGCAGTATCTGTTGTTTCCAGGGGCCGCAGACCCTTTATAGCCATGTCCTTAAGGGTGTCAAAGGTGGCATCTGGATGATCTAAGGCCCACCACCGTACAGTTCTGCTCTCCTCCTGGGACCTCAACCCCCGTATAAACTGTTCCGTCAGCATTTTATTTTCATCTTGTATGCTGGCTGGACTAACCTGTTTCAGGGCCCGCAGGGCTTCCTGTAAGCTCCAGGCATAGTCCCGGATACTGTCCTCAGTTTTTTGGACACAATGGTAGAACCTCATCCTGAGATCCGTCTCGGTGCGGTTTTCAAACACAGTCTGCAGTCTCTTAAAGATGATGGATACTGATTCCTGCGGCTGGCCAGGTTTCAACCTCCCGCTCTGCGGCACCAGTCAATTGTCCCAAAAGTACAGCAGCTCTCTGTTTGCCAGTCAAAGAATACATATCTAGCACACCGCATATTCTTCTCTTGAATCCGGAAAGGGTGTCCGGTTTGCCTTTATACTGGGGGAGCCACTTCGCTCCAGGGATATACGGCATGGCCATAGGTAATAATGGGGTCACGACCCCTGCTGGTGGAGCGGCCGGGCGCAAGTTGGGCATCAGGAGCATTAACCGGTGCTCCGGCGGCTTGCTGGTCGTCGGCCATTGTTGCGCCCCCCTAGTGAACCAGAGCCGGGCCTCCGATAGCCGGGGGATATCACGGTGGCTGGCCCAGTCCGTGACCAGGGCGGTCAGTGAAAACTTCTATTATATGGGGTTTTTGGGATTATTCGTGACGCCACCTGTGGAATGCGGCTACGGGGTGCTGCCGCTGCGGATCAGTCCTCTGAGGCAGATGGTAGGGCAACTTGTGATGGAATGGCTCCCCACAGGTGGAGCGGGCCTCAGGGCAGCGTGGGGGATGTACTGGATGGTGGTGCAGGAGAGAGACGGCAGGACGGTCCCGGAGGAAGGATGGACACTAACACAGGGGTAAGCTTCAGTACCTTTACTGGTGATGCTGCAGGCACGGTCCAGGGTACTCCAGGTGAAGGGCGCACTTCTGGACTCTCCCCAGTGAGCGGGTATAGGGCCTCCTGATCCGTTGCTTTATTCTCTAAGCTTCTGGCCTGCCTGGAGCTGGGCCTAGCTTGGTTACTCTCTCTCTGCACCTGCTGACCTGGTGGTAGGGCCTTCTCTTTGGAGATCACTCTCCCTTGATGCTGGGACCTTCCGTGACTCCTAGCCCTGGTACTTTAGTCAGTGATCGGTGAACCTGGGACCTGTAGTCCTCCAGGGGTTCCGGTGGTTCCTACTGGGTGTAAAGGGTCCCTGTAGGCGCGGACCCGGTGTCCGGTATATATATCGGGGTGAGCCTGGTATGCTCCTCTGCCCCCTCACTACTCCTTCTTTCTCCTCTCTCCTTCGGCCCACTTAAGGCCCTCACTAGGCTTCCACACGTGCTGTAGGCCTTGGCTCGCCTAAGCACAGCAGCCGGCTTGCTGCTTTCTTCACTGCTCTCTGGCCATCAGCACACTCTCAGCTCACTCTGAGCTCTGTTCCTCTCTGTGTCTCAGCAGGAACTAATCTAAGCTGCCTAGTTCCACCCTCCCTATATATGTACCTAACGGGCTCCCTCTGCTGGTCTGAGGTGGTAGGGTGGAGGTGTGTGAATGTGTGAGGGCCTCTTGTGGAGAAGTCCATCCATGCCCCCTTCTGGGTTCTGTGGGAGCAATGCGTAGCAGGGGTGCCACATTACTCTGCTGTCATTTGGTGGTGATGAGAAGTCTCGCCCAATCCAGCCCTTGTTCATTTTGATAAGGGTCAGCTTCTCAGCATTGTCAGTTGACAGGCGAGTGTGCTTACCAGTTATAATTCCTCCAGCGGCACTAAAAACACGCTCCGGCACTAAAAACACGCTAGCGGCAGGGCAGGCCAGGACCTCCAAGGCGTACAGAGCGAGTTCATTCCAAGTGTCCAGCTTGGATACCCAATAATTAAAAGGCACAGAGGAATCACAGAGGACGCTGGTACGGTCGGCAAGGTACTCCCTCACCATCTTTTGAAACTTTCCACTCCTTGTGAGAGTACCCCGCGCCTCAGAACGTTGACAGTGATTCCCTGCCTCTGCTGGATTGGAGTTGCATCTCTCTCGCCTGTACGCCTTGGTTGGGCAACGAACTGTGACCTCTGCCGATAGCGTGTTCAGATGGGAATTTTTTTAAGAGTTCTGCAGCAAGGGTACTGCCCCATTTTTGTAGACCACTCCACCTCAGGAATAAGGACAATACGAGGGTCACGGTGAAGGCAGCATAACATAAAGTCAGCCATGCGTGCCAGACTGGTAACGGGCAAGACTTCCGTGTCCTCACCAAGATGACGACTGACCATGCTCTCCTCCTCCTCCTCCCCCCTGTCCTCAGGCCACCCACGCTGAAATGACAGTATGACAGTTGTACATGTACTACCGTCTACAGCGCATGATACCAGCTCCTGTTCTTCCTCCTCCTCCTCTCCCTAATTGTCCACCAATGCACGTTGGGATGAGATGAGGCAGGGCTGTGTGTAATCGCCCGCTACGGCTTCTTGATCCATCTCATCATACTCTGGCTGAAATGCCTCCTCTTTAATTCTCTGCAGAGAGCATTGCAAAAGACAGACAAGTGGGATGCTGACGCTAATGATGGCGTCATCGCCACTCACCATCTTGGTGGACTCCTCAAAGTTTGTCAGGATGGTACATATGTCAGACATCCAGGTCCACTCCTGAGGTCTTATGTGTGGAGTCTGACCTGAATATCGATGGCCTTGTTGCAGCTGGTACTCCACAACTGCTCTCTTCTGCTCACAAATCCTTTGCAACATGTGGAGAGTAGAGTCCAACGTGTGGGGTCATCACACACCAGTCGATGTGCCGGAAGCTGCAAATGCTGCTGCAACACAGCAAGGGCGGCGGAAGCTGTAGCCGACTTCCAAAAATGAGCTGATAGGCGGCGTACTTTGACGAGCAGATCTGGCAACTCGGGGTACGATTTAAGAAACCGCTGAACCACGAGGTTAAGCACATGAGCCAGGCATGGTAAGTGTGTGATCTCGCCTCGCCTCGGAGCTGCCACCAGGTTTCGGCCATTGTCCCACACGACCATGCCTGGATGTAGGTTCAGCGGTCTCAGCCACAGATCTGCCTGCTCTTTCACAGCTGTCCACAACTCACAAGCAGTGTGAGGTTTATCACCTAAGCTTATGAGTTTCAGCACAGCCTGTTGCCGCTTGGCTGAAGCAGTACTGCAGTGCTTCCTGCTTGTAACTGATGTGGTGATATCTGAGATGGAGGCTGAACATGAGGAGGAGGATGATGCGCAGGAGCTGTACACTGTGGGGGCAACTCTGACTGACATAGGGCCCGCAATCCTCGGTGTGGGGAGGATGTGTTCCGTCGCAAGGTCCGACTGGGTCCCGGCTTCCACTATGTTTACCCAGTGTGCTGTCAGGGAGATGTACCGTCCCTGGCCACAAGCACTTGTCCACGTGTCCGTTGTCAGGTGGACTCTCCCAGTAATTGCGTTGTTGAGGATACGGCAGATGTTTTGGGACACGTGCTTGTGTAGTGCGGGGATGGCACACCGGGCAAAATAGAGTCGGCTGGGGAGCGAGTACTGAGGGACGGCCACCGCCATAAGGTTGCGGAAGGATTCCTTCTCTGACTCGCCCCCTGGGCCGTGGGGTACCCGGAACCGGGCCTTCTGGTGTACGGTGCTGATGGGGGTAGTAGTGGTGGCAACCCGGTCCCGTGGCTCAGGGTGGTCAGACCAAATGCTGTGGCAGTCTATTTATAGATTTGAATGTCCGACTACGCCACCCGTGGATCGCGGTCAGGGATAACCGCCGCTGCTAGGCAGACCGCTGAGGCTGGTGTTGGTGTGCAGCATAGGGATAGGATAACTCCCCACGGGAAGAATGTAGCATCAGGGCAGTGTAGGTGGATGCTGGGGGTGATGGTGCAGGCGCAGCAGAAATCACACAGAGTCCAATGGTGCAGTCCAGGGTTTTTACTCACAGTTATTATCCATGTCACTTCTGTCAGCAATGACTGCCCAAGCCGTGCTGCGTCCACCAGGTGAGGGGCTCGGTCAACCCCCAGGCAATTCAGGAGTATGGCACAGGACTCCCTTCTGTCCTTTCTCTGGCCTCTCGTGCCCCACCAGTGACCAAACTTCTGTCCAGCTACCACGGACCTCTGCGGGCAAGCGTTGGCCCCCGCTTCCCTCTATCCTATATGGTGCCTTCCTAGCAGGTTTGGCGGGGGGTCGCACCAATAGATGATCACGACCTCCGGTTCTTGGCTGAGGGATAATTTACCTCCACCAACTTGGGAATCCGGTACCCTTCTATAGCCTGACCCTTCACCCGATATAACGCGGGCTTGCAACGGTTGCTGTCCGTTCTGCTCTCTTAGGGTCCCTTCTGCCTTCTTGTTTCTGGAGCCTTTCTACTTCTCTGTCTCCCCTCTTTCCTTCCTTCTGTTTCTTCTCTTCTCCTCTCTGGCCCCGGCCTTTCCTCTAGGCCTGCCTTCTGAGCAGAGCTCCTACAGAGCCTGTGCTCCCTGTCACCTCTCCACTGTACTGAACTCCTTCTCTAAGATGGCTCCCACCTTTTATCTACTTCTCTGTGTCTGAGCTCAGGTGACCAGCACCCAATGAGCTCCTTCCTATGCTCCAGAAACCGTCCCCTTCTGCTCCTACATCACTGGGTTCTCTCCCCCCCCTCCCCACTCCAGCCAGGGACATGGTCAGTTGTGCCTGCATTTAAATGTGGGAGCGCCGTCGAGCCGTCCCCCGGAAATGGGGTGAGTGTGTGTATGCAGCTAACTGAGCCCTGGTCCATACTCCATCCTTACCTGGGAGTGAAATATCACACCTGTGGTTGAGGTGCAATACCCCTGTAGCAACCGAACCCTCGGGGCGCTACATCTCCACCAGCTTAAAAGGCAGCATTTCCAACGCAAGAAGTCGTGAAATGTGCGAATTTAGGACTGTGGTCTGTGGGGCATTGGCTGCGAATTTGCGCTTTCGTTCAAAGGTCTGGGATATGGACAATTGAACGCTGCGGTGGTACGTGGACGTTGATGCTGCCATAACAAGTGGAGACTGAGAGGAGGGGCATCTTTGCATGCAGTATGGACAGGGGATTGCCTTGCACGCACAACAGGGGGTTCTCTTACACGCACAACAGTGGAAGAAGCAGTGGTGACACCCGCTGACACTGGTCGTGGACGATGGGGTTCGCCCAACAAAGTCTGGTGCTTTGCTGACATGTGCCTGATCATGCTGGTGGTGGTCAGGCTGGTAGTTTTGTCACCCCTGCTGATACTGGCCTGGCAGGTGGTACAAATGACCTTTTTGGGGTTATCAGCAGAGTCTTTAAAAAAATTCCAGACTCTGGAAGACCTACCGGTTGTACTGGCAACGTCCCTCGTGTTGGTGTTACGGGGAATGGTTGCCCGCCTTCTGTCTGTGGCCACCACACTGCTTCTTCCTGCCTGTTGGGGTGTACTCTGCCTCCCTCCCCCTATGTGCTGCTGGCCTCACTCTGCGTGTCCTCCTGCCACGTTGGGTCAGTTACTAGATCATCCACCACCTCCTCCTCTTCCACTTCCGCACCACGGTCCTCCTCCTCACTTCGTGGCAATTGTGTCTCGTCATCGTCCACCTCTTGTGACAAATTGCCAGTGTCGCCTTCCTGTGGCCGTGTCTGTTCAAATATTTGGCCATCGCTACATGGGATCTCCTCTTCCACCACTTCAAGAGGAGCAGGCGAGGGGCCCAAATATGGAAATGGACCAGTGAACAGCTCTTCAGAGTGTCAAAGTGTGGGATCAGTTGCTGTCTGACGACACTCAGCATAGTGGGAGGAAGGGGCATCAGGGTAAGGAGGAGTATGCTGTCGAGACTCATGGCTACTAAGACTTGACCGTGTGGAAGACAGACCGGAGGTGGTGGTGCCCAGGTGACTGGAAATATTATCTGCTATCCAATTAATAACCTGTTCACACTGATCAGTTCGCAATTGTGGTGTTGTTCTGTGCTTCCATAGTAATTTGGTCAAGAACTGGGATCGAGAAGATGTGGCTGTTGGTTGTGGCACATTTTCACCTTGGCCACGGCCCCGTCCTCTGCACGCACCATCACCAAAACGTCCAGTTCCACGTCCCTTGCCACGCGCCTTGCCCATTGTAAATGAAGTAAAATAGCTTACACTCGCACTATCAATGGCAAAAGGAGATTTGAACTGTGGAAGAGGAAAACCACAGTTCTAGTTCTCTGGCCTACACCAGAATCTTTTAAACAGATATATTTGTGTCTGAACAGTCAGTGAGACACTCAAACTGTTTTTTTTAATGTAAAAAAAGGCAAAAAGGTGGATTACACCCAGATTTGAACCGTGGAAGAGGAAAACCACAGTTCTAATTTCCTCTCGTATACCAGACTTTTTTAAATAGATATATTTGTGTCTGAACAGGCAGCGAGACACTGAAACTGTTTTACTTTTATGGAAAAAAGGCAAAAAAGTGAATAATACAGAGATTTCAACCGTGGAACTGCAAAACCACAGTTCTAGTTATCTGGCCGAAACCAGACTCTTTTAAACAGATATATTTGTGTCTGAACACTCATAGACACACTCAATTTTTTTTTGGAGGGGGGGGGGAGAATATCAAAAGGTTAATAAGACGGGTATTTGTACACTCTGACTGAGGAAAATAAGAAAAAAGAGGATTTAGATGAAAAAAAAAGGATTTTTCCTGGCCCCTGAGACCTGGGGCTAAGTCTAGCAATTTGAGCAGCAGCAGCACACAGGACTCTAATGCAGTGTTTGTTGGTATAACCACTGTGTCTCCTATACAGCCTGCCTGCCTGATATCTGGGATGGATATTAGTCCTCAGAAGGACTGTTTGTTTGATTTTGCAGGCTTTAGAGACCCTACACTACCTATTTCGCAGTATAAATCTCTCCCTAGCTCAGCAGCACTCTCCTTACACTGTCTGATCCAGAGCGACTGAGTCCAAGATGGCGGCGCCCGGTTTTAAATACTCGAGATCACGCTGTGCGGCCAGCCAATCACTGTAATGCCCACAACCAACATGGCTGCGGCATTACAGTGACTGGCTGGCAATCCCTGCATGTTCATTGGCTCTGTAAAGAGTGACAAACATGCAGGCCGGAGACCCGAGCTCCCGCCCGAGTAACCCAAAAATGCTCGGTGCTCGCCAAACATCCCGAGTAGTGAGATGCTCGGGCGAGTACCGAGCAGTGTCGAGCATGCTCGCTCAACACTACTAAAGAGATATCAGGGGGTGTTTGCACAACATGAAGATGACTTTTAGTGCACCCAGACCATTCAGCACAAAATACCTACAGGAACTACTGCTCCCATTCGAGAGAGGTATCGGCAGATCCCACCTCAAATGTATGAGGAGGTGAAATGATGGCCCCCATGTTGCGGAATAGCGTGATCCGTGAGAGTCCCTGGGCAGCCCCTATCATGTTGGTTCAAAAGAAGGACAGTACCCTGAGGTTCTGCGTGGACTACCGGAGGCTTAATGCATGTACTGTGTGGGACTTCTATCCCATACCCAGAATCGAGGAGTCTCTGTCTGTGTTGGGAAACCCTAAATTTTTCTCTTCCCTTGACCTAGCTAGTGGCTATTGGCAAGTCCCAGTAGCTGAGAAGGACCATCCGAAGACTGCCTTTGTCCTTGCTATGGGCTTGTTCGAGTTCAACCGTATGTTGTTTGGACTGACAAATGTGCCAGGGACCTTTAAGCATTTGATGGAAAGATGCTTGGGAGGTTTCAACTTTGAAGCCACTTTGATATACTTGGATGACATAATCATTTATTCCGCTACATTTGAAGATCATCTCAACCGGCTGGAGAAAGTGCTGGAACGGCTTCAAACGCACGGGTTAAAAATCAAGCCTTGTAAGTGTCATCTATTTAAACAGGAGATTGAAAACCTGGGACACACAGTGTCTAGCACGGGAGTATATCCTACCGCAGAGAAAGTGGCCCACCCCTACCAACCTGAGAGAACTGAGGGCATTCCTGGTGCTTGCCGGATACTACAGCAGATTCATAAAGGACTTTGCTAAGATTACGGTACCACTCAAAGAGTTGTTGAGATGAACAGCCGGCAGAGCCAAGCGTCAACCCATTCAGTGGGGCCCACGACAAGAGAAAGCGTTCCGAGCATTGAAGATGGCACTAACGGATGCCCCAATCCTGGCCTACGCTGACTTCTCACAGCCCTTCGTGCTGTACACTGATGGGAGCTTGTACGGGCTGGGAGCAGTATTGGCTCAGGTGCAAAAAATTTTTCTATTTAAGGATAAAATATACCTCCAAGATAGAGGTACTGCGATGGGGGCGTCTTGTGCGCCCTCATACACGTGCCTCTTCCTTGGCTTCTGGGAACAAGGCATTACCTATACAGATGGTGCTCAAGGGGCCGTCCACATGTGGGTTCGATTTATTGATGATTTATTCATCCTATGGCAATGGAAAGCCGACAGACTGGACAAGTTCCTTCAAGAATTAAATGTAAATCCGTACAACATCAGGTCGACCCATTTGTCAAGCCCTAAAGAAATTGACTTCCTTGATTTAAAAATCAAAAAGGAATATGATGGGACAATTACAACTAATATTTTCAGGAAAAAGACAGCTGTCAACGCCTTCTTGAATGCATAGTCCTCTCACCCCCCGCAGGTTCTAAAATATATACCAACAGAACAATTGTTGAGGGCTCGACGCATATGTTCAACTGATGATTTATTTGAAAATCAAGCTTTAGAATTAAAGAGACGATTCAAAGCCTGTAATTACCGTGATATTATCATCCAACAGGGTTACCACAGAGCAAAGGCCACCCCGAGGGACAAACTGTTGAAAGCGAAAGAAAAGAATAAAGATCAGCAGGTGAGGTTAATTACTCCCTATCATGCCCAATGGAGGGAAATCTATAATATCTTCAATAGATACTGGCCTATCCTACTTTCAGATCTGACTTTGAACAAACTCCAAACCCTTGATAACACCTAAGAGGTCTAAGACATTGAATTATATTCTGGTATGAAGCCATTATGTCCCCCCGATTTCTCAAAGATCAATACTGGGAACCAGTACCCCAAGATTGGGTTGTTACTCCTGCGGATCCTGTGGAGCTTGCCCACAGAGAGATAGATCTCTAGATTTTTCAGATTCATCTGGATCTATAACATATAAAATTCTGAATTTTATAAACTGCCGCTCCACGGAGGTCATTTACTGGGCAATTTGCCCATGTACATTAATATATGTAGGCCTGACATCACGTGAGTTCCGAGTGCGAGTAATAGAACATATTAGGGACATCAAAAATGCGCCCAAATGTGAGAAACTAGAAGATATTGCAAAATTAAAAAATATCCCAAAACATTTTAGGGACTATCATAATTGTAATTGGAGATTGCTAAGGTTCCGTGGGATAGATAAAATTACATTAGGAGCTGGGGGGTGACCTGAAGAGGTTACTGGAGCAAAAAGAAATCAAATGGATTACTACCTTGGATACGGTAAAACTTAGGGGACTCAATGACATGACTAGTTTTTCCCCATTTCTTCCATAACTTACGACATTGTTGTTTTTTTTTTAAAGGGAGGAGCTTATAAATACCAAATATGATGCACCTTATGCTGATAAGTGTTTTTAAACTGGGTGTTTTATGACATATATACATTATGCTAAATTGCATAAATAACATCTTGTAGGGGGATTCTTTATTATGGACTAGATTGGCTAGCCTGATAGCTAGCGTAATCATCCATGGAAACCTCTGTTAAGATCACTTGAGAAATGATACACCACAAATAGGATACTCTGGCTAGTTTAATATGGGTTATCCAATACATGAATGATATAATCAGAATGTGGAATAAAAATTATGAGATAAATTGAAAACTGGCATTATAACTTGTACCTAGTGATATCTCACTGTATACTGATATATTTTCTGAAACGTATTATGTACTGTACTAGCCCTTTGGTTAGGGTATCTTTTGTCTATAAGTAATACCAGATAAGGTACTTAATGAAGTTTTACAATATACTAACTATCTATATATATAATCGGCTTATCCCGTCTGTCTGTCCAGGAAATCCCGCGTCGCTGATTGGTCCGGCCGCGCCAATCAGCGACGCGGGATTTCAGAAAAAGATGGCAGCCGTTAGCGGCTCATCTGCCGGACGGAGGTCAGCGGCGATGCAGCAGGGAGATGACTGGCACTAGCCGCTCATCTCCCTGCTGCTGGCAGCACAAGTACCCCGACAGGCGGCGCCGCTCACCTCCATGCGGCTAACGTCGGGAGATCAGCGGCTTGGCCCGCTGATCTCCGGAGGGCAAGTGTGAACGGGGGACCGGGGAGCGGCGCCGCCGGTCGGGATGCTTCTGCTGCGAGCAGCCGCTCATCTCCCGGCTTCTCGCAGCGGAAGTAGACACACAGGCAGCGCCGCTCCCCGCTCCTCACTAATACGACGCTGATTGGTCGCGGTCGACGCCCGCGACCAATCAGCGATATGGGCGGAAAATTTAAACGCCGCTCTGCTGATTGGTCGCGGTCGCCGGCCACGACCAATCAGCATTATTGGCGCCACATTTAAACCCCGCTCTGCTGATTGGTCACGGTGGCCGGCCGTGACCAGTCAGTGATATGGGCGGCAAATTTAAACGCCGCTCTGCTGATTGGTCGCGGTCGCCGGCCGCGACCAATCGGCAGTATTGGCGCCAAATTTAAACCCCGCTCTGCTGATTGGTCGCGGCCGCCAGCCGCGACCAATCAGCGAGATTGGCGCCAAATTTCAACAATGCTCTGCTGATTGGTCGAGGCCGCCGGCCGCGACCAATCAGCGATTTTGGCGCCAAATTTAAACACCGCTCTGCTGATTGGTCACGGCCGGCGGCCACAACCAATCAGCGAGATTGGCGCCAAATTTAAACAATGCTCTGCTGATTGGTCGCGGCTGCCGGCCGACCGCGACCAGTCAGCAATTTTGGCCCCAAATTTAAACACCGCTCTGCTGATTGGTCGCGGCAGCCAGCCGGCCGCGACCAATCAGCGAGATTGGCGGCAAATATAAACACCGCTCTGCTGATTGGTCGCGGCTGCCAGCCACGACCAATCAGCAAGATTGGCGGCATATTTCAACAACGCTCTGCTGATTGGTCGAGGCCGCCGGCCGCGACCAATCAGCGATTTTGGTGCAAAATTTAAACAACGCTCTGCTGATTGGTCGCGGCCGCCAGCCGCGACCAATCAGCGAGATTAGCGCCAGATTTAAACAAAGCTCTGCTGATTGGTTGCGGCCGCCCGCCGGCCGCGACCGATCAGCGACATTGGCACCAGATTTAAACAGCGCTCTGCTGATTGGTTGCGGCTGCCGCCGACCGCGACCAATAAGCGATTTTGGCGCCAAATTTAAACACCGCTCTGCTGATTGGTCGCGGCCGCCAGCCGCGACCAATCAGCGAGATTGGCGCCAAATTTCAACAATGCTCTGCTGATTGGTCGAGGCCGCCGGCCGCGACCAATCAGCGATTTTGGCGCCAAATTTAAACACCGCTCTGCTGATTGGTCGCGGCTGCCGGCCGACCGCGACCAGTCAGCAATTTTGGCCCCAAATTTAAACACCGCTCTGCTGATTGGTCGCGGCAGCCAGCCGGCCGCGACCAATCAGCGAGATTGGCGGCAAATTTAAACACCGCTCTGCTGATTGGTCGCGGCCGCCAGCCGTGACCAATCAGCGAGATTGGCGGCAAATTTCAACAACGCTCTGCTGATTGGTCGAGGCCGCCGGCCGCGACCAATCAGCGATTTTGGTGCAAAATTTAAACAACGCTCTGCTGATTGGTCGCCAGTCGCAACCAATCAGCGAGATTAGCGCCAGATTTAAACAACGCTCTGCTGATTGGTTGCGGCCGCCCGCCGGCCGCGACCGATCAGCGACATTGGCACCAGATTTAAACAGCGCTCTGCTGATTGGTCGCGGCTGCCGCCGACCGCGACCAATAAGCGATTTTGGCGCCAAATTAAACACCGCTCGGCTGATTGGCGCCAAATTTCAACAACGCTCTGCTGATTGGTCGAGGCCGCCGGCCGGCCACGACCAATCAGCGAGATTGGCGCCAAATTTAAATCCCGCTTTGCTGATTCGTTGCGACCGCCGGCCGCGACCAATCAGCGAGATTGTCGGCAAATTTAAATACCACTCTGCTGATTGGTTGCGGCCGCCAGCCGCGACCAATGAGCGAGATTGGCGCCAAATTTCAACAACGCTCTGCTGATTGGTCGCGGCCGCCGCCGACCGCGACCAATCAGCGAGATTGGCGCCAAATTTAAACACCGCTCTGCTGATTGGCGCCAAATTTAAACAACGCTCTGCTGATTGGTCCCGGCCGCGACCAATCAACGAGATTGGCGCCAAATTTAAGCTACACTCTGCTGATTGGTCGCGGCCGCCGGCCGACCGCGACCAATCAGCAAGATTGGCGCCAAATTTAAACACCGCTCTGCTGATTAGTCGAGGCCTCCGGCCGCGACCAATCAGCTATTTTGGCGCAAAATTTAAACACCGCTTTGCTGATTGGCCGGCCGCCGGTAGACCGCGACCATTCAGCGATTTTGGCGCCAAATTTAAACACCGCTCTGCTGATTGGTCGCGGCCTGCAAACGCGACCAATCAGCATTATTGCCGCCAAATTTAAACACCGCTTTGCTGATTGGTCGCGACTAATCAGCGATTTTGTTGCCAAATTTAAACAATCTCTCCAGTCCTCACTAAAACGGTTCGCTGATTGGTCGCGGCCGCCGCCCGCGACCAATCACCGATATTGCCACCAAATTTAAACACCACTTTGCTGATTGGTCGCGGTTGCCGGCCGCGACCAATCAGTGATTTTGGCGCTACATTTAAACACCACTCTGCTAATTGCGCCCGGTCGGCCGCATACATATTCTCGAATACCCGATGCGTTAGAATCGGGCCACCATCTAGTCTTTTTATATCTACACAAGACAGCAGGCTTGCTCTGAAAACATGAATATATACAACTGTTTAATAAATAAAGCAAAGTAAATATATGAAGTCTACATTTTAAGTACACTGAATTGTTTATATTCTGCTCTTTGCAGCTAAATAATAAATATGTGATATGATATGCATCTGGGTATTTAACATCTGCCCTCACTTGTTATGGCCTATACTCAGCATTGTGTGGTTGCGTATGATGCGCCCCCTGGGCCGTGGGGTGCTCGGTAGCCGGGCCGGTCGGTGCTGGGGGATGTCACGGTGGCAGTGACTCAGTCCGTGACCCAGGGCGATCAATTAAAGGGGAATAAAATAAAAGGTATAAAGTTTTTATATATATTGTTCGTGACGCCACCTGTGGTATGCGGCTATATGGGGCCGCCGCTGCGTTGCAGATCCTCTGGAGCTCATGGTGACGCAGCAGAGTTGGTTCAGCTCTCCACAGGCAGAGCTTAGCTCCAGGGCAGTATATAGTGGTGTTATGAGGTAGATGTTGGTGGTGCTGTGTAGTGCAGGGCTGGTGATGGCGCAGCAATAATTCTAGGACACAGTGGGGTGCAGTCTTCGGTTTACTCACAGTTGTCAGACTCCAGGTTCCCAGCTCCAGGGTGACCTCCCACGCCGTCCTGTGTTTACCAAGGCAGGGGTTCAACAATCTCCCAGGTGTTTCAGGAATACATAACGGGACCCCATTTTGTGTGCCTTCCTCAGTCGTCTTCCTGCGCTGGCTCTCACTCTCCTGCCCTGTGCCTCGCAACCAGTGTCTCAAGCCGGTAACCTCGGATTTTGGCGGGCAATATGCAGTCCCCTGAATCCTACCTTTTTAGCGATTTAGTTGCGGTTGTGAGCAGCTGCACCCTGAAAGTACAGTAGCCTCCGGTTTCTAGCTGAGCCTTGTAGTTCTCCACTAGTTAGGGGCCGGTCCCCTTTGCGGCATGATCCCTCCATGTTCTGGTAGATTCGGGCGCACGGGTGGTTTCCGCACTCGCCGTGCCCCTGGGATCCCCTCACTCCTGGAGCCTTCCCTCTGCTCCCGTCTTCTTCCAGCCTGTCCTCCTGGGCACCTCAATCTAGGCCCTCTCCTCTGAGCAGAGCTCCTACAGAGCTCCTGCTCCCCTCAGACTGAACTCCTCTGTCTTACTGGACTCTCTGACTGATCAGTCTCTCCCAAGATGGTTCCCCTTTTTATACTCCTACTGAAGGTGCTCCCCTGCTCTGCTTCCTCCACCCACACTCACTACATGGTTCCCCCTCTCTCGGTTCCCCCCCAATTCCAACCAGGGACAGGGCTCAGCATAAGCCAGGGCATCTTGCCCTGCCTGCTGGTCTGGAATGGTGTAGTGTTGGATGCAGGTGGGTCCCCGGGCAGTACTCCCTCCTTACCTGAGAGTGGGGTACCACACCTCTGGGTAAGATGCAGTACCTCTGTGGCGACTGAACCCGTAAGGGCGCCACATACCCCCCTGGTAAAACACAGCACGTCCGCGGGCTGGAACAGAGTAAAAACAAGGTATTTTAGACATACAAAATTTTTTAGAATGCATCACATAGAAGAACAATTATACCTTTTCTTCCCTTTATGGGAGGCTCATTTTCTTAAAAGTTACAGGTTTCCTTATCAAAACATTATAATACTTTCTCCAATAAAATTTTCTTCACATCTATAAAACATTTTTCATATAAAACAATTTTCAGCTCGATACAGTGAGATCCATTATCGTGTGTCCATCTCACTGAAGAAGGTGCAATTTGAGGGACCCGTCTGAAAACCCTCAACATAGGCAATGGGAGTGGCTGCAGGGCATAGGTGATCCAGCTGTTGGACCACGTCTTCGGCCATGCCAAACGGGTTTTTGTTCAATGGTCTTTATAAAACCAATAAGAAGCACTTCAAGAAGTGTAAACTATTTACAGTTAAAAGTTTTTGGCTGCTCACTGTCCTCAGCCTAACAATTTATATACCTTTACCAGGTAACTATGGAAGCACACAAACTTTTCAAATTCAGTCAAACAATGGTGTATCCTTCCGGGTAACTATATACAGTTCAACTTTTAAACCAGGAGTTCAGTAGTGGTTCTCCCTCCTGGGAGACACCTGTCCTGCATAGGCTGGCCCAGCGGGGTCGTCAGCCTCGGACTGCAGGGGCATGTCCTCTTCCTCCTCCACTACCCTGTGCATATGGAGGGCATACCACCCGCACTCTCCCTTATGCTGGGTATAGGTGACACGGTCACTAGGGTACAGGTCTCTGCCGGGAGGTCATTGCTGGAGGTGGGAATCCACGTCCCTCCTGTTGACAAAGAGATCCTTGGCTACCTGTGGTTCTCTGATGAAGCCCCACCCGAGTTCCAGGTTGAACTTCATGACAGTCCCTTCTGCACGGGGACTGGGTGTGGCCGCCTTGGTCTTACGGGCCCGGGTTTTGGCTGCGGGCCTCCATCCGTTCCCATCTTTCTTGCCGCTCCCGGCGCTCTGTGGTCAGCTTCCGGAGCTCCCGCTCGCACTGCTCTTCCCTCCTGAGGGCCTCTATCTCAGTCTCCCTTGGGAACCCCTTGAAGTTACCCTCTGGGTTGTCCCACCAGTACGCTTCTCCTCCCTGGCAGGCAACCGGGGTTGCGGGCGTGGGTACTAGAGGGGCTCTCTGCTGGTCCTCATACTTGTCTGACCAGTCCCACGCAGGGCGCCCGTACACCCACGCAGGGCGCCCGTACACCCATGCGGGTGCAGGGAAAGAAGGTTCCTGTAGAGGGCCCAGGAGCAGGCTGTCGCTGCAGGCGCCTGGGGCAGGGGCTTGCTATGCAGGCAACAGGAGCAAGTTGGCGTTGTAGGCGCCCGAGGAAGGAGGTTCCGGAAAAGGGCCCAGGATCCAGTTGGCGTGGTAAGCGCCCAGGGAAGGAGGTTATGGTAATGGGCCCAAGAGCAGGTCAGCGCAGCCTACGCCCGGGGCAGGGGCGCCGTCATTACCTTTCCCTGCGGCTGCTCCAGCACCACTTGGTACCTCCTGGTCCAGGAGAGGCTACGCCGGGGCTGGGGTGCTGCTGGTGGCATGCAGCACGGACTTCTGCCAGATCTACAACTTCTCCAAGAGTTCGGCTTTCCAGATGGTAACGGCAGCCTGCTGGGCCTCCTCCATCCGCCGGCCCAGCTCCTGTACCTCATTGCAGAGGAAGCTCGTATCCTCCAGGGACAGTTGAGATAATACCCCTTCAAGGTTGAGGGGTGCAGCTGTAGGCTGCAGGCCACGGGCCAGAGTCTTAGGCTGGTCTCCATCCATCGTGCCTGCCGGGTGCGGTCTGTCTGCACTGCTGGAGACTACACCCTGTCTCCATGGTCTCTCTTCTCCTCTCCCCTTTCTAGGGCGGTTCCATGGCTGCCTGCTGTCGGCCACACCTGGGGGCGGTTTCCTCAGACTGATGGACACGTCTAGGTATTTGGCCACAGGTGCATGAGACGGGCTTCGCTGTTGGTGCCATTCTGGAACCCGGCCCACGATGGGAGGTTCCTTGTCGTCCTTGATAACACACATAATGGCGCCCGTTTTTCTGGGGCGGGCGCCACATTCAGTATACAAACACAGTCTCTAGGCGCACAGTACCCGGTTACAACGGGTTGGTTCATATCTTGTTTGTGATGCCAAGTATGACGTGCCCTCTGGGCCGTGGGGTACTCGGTAGCCGGGCCGGTCGGTGCTGGGGGATGTCATGGTGGCAGTGACCCGATCCGTGACCCAGGGCGGTCAATTAAAGGGGAATAAAATTACAAGAATAAAATTTTTATATATATATTGTTCGTGACTAGTGTTGAGCAAGCACTAAAATGCTCGGGTGCTCGAAGCTCGGGCCGAGCTCACTGTGATACTCGGGTGCTCGACCCAAGCAACGAGCCCAATGTTAGTCTATGAGAGACCGGAGCATTTTTGCGGCAGCACCCCCGGCAGTCTGTAGAAAGCCTAAAAAGTGCCCAAAACGATAGTGACAGTGCTCAAAAGACATGGGGGCAGCATGGGGATCGCCCCTGGAAGCATTTCTGACCCCCAGGTCACTGCTGTCAACAACGTGGTCAGAGGTATTAAGCCACTTTTGCGGGCTCACAATAAAACGTTCAAAAACGAAACTGAAACGGTTTTCCTGTGAAATATGTTAAGGAATTTCCTTTCCAGGGTAAAAACTTGTGTATAAGGTAAAATAAATAACCAAAACCAAAAATACTCCTCCACACCTTGGGCTATGTTCACAAGTAGCATTTTTCATGCGTTTTTGCACTTTTGTATTGCTTTCAACCGTGACAAATGCGTTCACCGGGAAATGTCATTTTAAAATTTTACAACCTTATCTGGCCATGTGCTGTGTGACACATGCATACAGTGCTGAAAAGACACGGGATCAGCATGGGGAAGACCCCTGGAAGCATCTCTGACCCCCAGGTCACTGTCTAAAAGTGTGCCCATCAGAAGTGATCCTTGCCACATCAGAAGATGCAGACTTGCAACTATCCCCGTGCAAGTCCTTGTCCCAGGGTAGTGTTCAATTGTACCTCCCCCATTCCTTGCAATGCAAGCAAAAATATGCAGCCAACCACCCACCCACCCGCAGGCTGCAATACCATACTGCTAGCTTTCATTTGAAATGGGGCCTTTTAGTTTGGAGGAGGCCGAAGCTGGCCACTACCTCATGGACGCTTCGGCAGCGAGGTATCCATACTCTGTCCCCAGCCGCCCGGCGACCGGGTGTCCACGCTCGGTCCCCAGCCGCCAGGTGGCGGCCAGGTGTCCATACTCGGTCCCCAGCCGCCCTGATTTCTCCTGTCACCTCCCCCCACACTTTTCTTAGCCTGGCCTGCTTTAGGGCAGCATTGGACGAGCCCACCAGAGAACAAGACTCCTCCGGTGGGCCCTGGCTTCTCCATCAGGGGAGTTGAGAGTGCCTAGGTGAGGAGCATGACGATGATGATAGAAGTTAGCATCTGCTTTGTTTTCTTGGAATGCAAGCGCATGTATGCAGTAGCGGCTAGGCCTGAGGTGGTCCGCGTTTTGGCGCATATCCTACCTCCTCCGAGGATTGCTGGATGTTTTCCTGCTACTATCCCAGTTCTATGACTCCCGTTAAAACAAAGCTTCAGGTGATAAATGATGGATGAGGTGGTGGCAAAGGAGAAAGAGCAGGAGGAACAGGGACCATTCACATCAATATCAGGCCAGTCAACCAGATATGTCTTGTACGATATGTTTCTGTAACAAAAGGAGCGGTTCGGCTACACAGTTATAGGGCATACAGTGAGTGCAATGCCTACCAAAAATTTCGAGCCACTCCAATGCCCCTTGGAAATGACATGGAGGTCAGAGGGCGTTAACTAAACCTTTTTTTCGATTTATAGCAACTGGGTCTCCTGTGCACTGTTGGCCTAAGCAGTGAATGGAAAGCTTTCCAAAAATTATGAGGAACTGCAATGCCCCTTACAAGAGCCATGTGTGGCACCCCAGGGGTCTGGTCACCACAGTAGTAGAGATATTACGTCGGAGAGCAAGTGGGAGGTTTCCTGGTCAGGATCCCTTAAACATGCAACATCCTCCTGCCCCAGTCCTAGGAGGGGAGAATTCTGTCCTTATAAACTGGATCTGGGGCGGGGTTGAGTGAGTCAGAGAAGAGTCAGAGTCAGAGTGAGAGCAAGGGAAAGTAACAGCAAGGAGCTCTGTAGGAGCTAGGAGCTAATGACCAGGGGCTGGAAGCTGAGCAGAGCCCGCCCCGGCAGAAGACAATAGGAACCGGACACAGGAGTCCGAAGCTGTGAGGACTTATATATCCAGCAGCAGAAACCAGCCGGCAGGGGATTTCAGGTCCTCTGGCCATAGAAGCCCGGAGGCTCAGTCACAAGCAAGGGACCAGCACCGCCGTCGTGGAGCGGAGGCTAACAGAAGGCCCCAAGTCACCAGCCATACGAGTGAGCACTACACGGTACACTCAGGGACGTGGGCTACTTCTTCCCGCTTACAGCAAGGTAGCCAGGAAGAGTGCAGACAGACGGGGAGGCCTACAACTCCACCTGGCCAGGGGAACTCCTGCTTGCTCACAGACTGACCAGGCCTCTTATGCTAGCCAGTACTCCCGGGAGGGTCTACCTTATAATCATCAGTAAAGACCCTGAACTGCACTGCAAAGACTCTGAGTCGTTCCTGCTGCGCTCGTGCACCATCACCCCCATCATCCACACTCACTGCCCTGAGGCTATACTCCTCCCGAGGGGAGTTATCCCATTCTATGCTGCGCACACAACACCAGCCTCAGCGGTCTGCCTCGCAGCGGTGGTACTCCCTGACCGCAATCCACGGGTGGCGCAGTCGGACAATTAACCTCAAAACCTAAGAAAGACTGCCACTGGTTTGACCAGCCTGAGCCACTGGACCGGGTCACCACCACGGAGACTACAGACCCCAGAGACCCGGCACCGGGTATCCCACACACGTGTACACACGGCCCAGGGGGCGCGTCACATGCAGTACAGCATATTACAAACATAAGTCCCATTATTGGGGAGTGGGTGTCCCATAGTATTTGCTTATGCCTTGAAAGCAAAAGCTGCCAAAAATTAGGACGGAGCAACTTGCAATGCCCCTTACAAGAGCCATGCAGTACAGCATATTACAAACATAAGTCCCATTATTGGGGAGTGGGTCTCCCATAGTATTTGCTTATGCTTTCCCAGCAAAAGCTGCCAAAAAATTAGGACGGAGCAACTTGCAATGACGCTTACAAGAGCCATGCAGTACAGCATATTACAAACATAAGTCCCATTATTGGGGAGTGGGTGTCCCATAGTATTTGCTTATGCCTTGCAAGCAAAAGCTACCAAAAATTAGGACGGAGCAACTTGCAATGCCCCTTACAAGAGCCATGCAGTACAGCATATTACAAACATAAGTCCCATTATTGGGGAGTGGGTCTCCCATAGTATTTGCTTATGCTTTCCCAGCAAAAGCTGCCAAAAATTAGGACGGAGCAACTTGCAATGCCCCTTACAAGAGCCATGCAGTACAGCATATTACAAACATAAGTCCCATTATTGGGGAGTGGGTCTCCCATAGTATTTGCTTATGCTTTCCCAGCAAAAGCTGCCAAAAAATTAGGACGGAGCAACTTGCAATGACGCTTACAAGAGCCATGCAGTACAGCATATTACAAACATAAGTCCCATTATTGGGGAGTGGGTGTCCCATAGTATTTGCTTATGCCTTGCAAGCAAAAGCTACCAAAAATTAGGACGGAGCAACTTGCAATGCCCCTTACAAGAGCCATGCAGTACAGCATATTACAAACATAAGTCCCATTATTGGGGAGTGGGTGTCCCATAGTATTTGCTTATGCCTTGTAAGCAAAAGCTGCCAAAAATTAGGACGGAGCAACTTGCAATGCCCCTTACAAGAGCCATGCAGTACAGCATATTACAAACATAAGTCCCATTATTGGGGAGTGGGTCTCCCATAGTATTTGCTTATGCTTTCCCAGCAAAAGCTGCCAAAAATTAGGACGGAGCAACTTGCAATGCCCCTTACAAGAGCCATGCAGTACAGCATATTACAAACATAAGTCCCATTATTGGGGAGTGGGTGTCCCATGGTATTTGCTTATGCTTTCCCAGCAAAAGCTGCCAAAAATTAGGACGGAGGAACTTGCAATGCTGGCACCCTGGTGGTATAGTGGTGGTGGAGGCTGAGGATAAGGAGAAGAAGATTAAACAGCCGAAACGAGGAAGCGTATACCCATGTGTGGGTGTGAAGCGGTGCATGTGAATACACCTCCCGAAATAACACAGTGGATTTGACTTTATGTTACTCTGCTGTCATTTGGTGGTGATGAGAAGTCTGGCCCAATCCAGCTCTTGTTCATTTTGATAAGGGTCAGCTTGTCAGCATTGTCAGTTGACAGGCGAGTGCGCTTATCAGTTATAATTCCCCCAGCGGCACTAAAAACACGCTCCGATAGCACGCTAGCGGCAGGGCAGGCCAGGACCTCCAAGGCGTACAGAGAGAGTTCATTCCAAGTGTCCAGCTTGGATACCCAATAATTAAAAGGCACAGAGGAATCACGGAGGACGCTGGTACGATCGGCAAGGTACTCCCTCACCATCTTTTGAAACTTTCCACTCCTTGTGAGAGTACCCCACGCCTCAGGGCCTGTAAGCTGGGCGGGTGTCAGAAAACTGTCCCAGAACGTTGACAGTGTTCCCCTGCCTCTGCTGGATTGGAGTTGCATCTCTCTCGCCTGTACGCCTTGGTTGGGCAACGAACTGTGACCTCTGCCGCTAGCGTGTTCAGATGGGAATTTTTTTAAGAGTTCTGCAGCAAGGGCCTTCTGGTATTGCCCCATTTTTGTAGATCTCTCCACCTCAGGAATAAGAGAGTGAAAGTTCTCCTTGTAGCGGGGGTCTACAAGTGTCACTAACCAGTAATGACTGTCACCCAACATTTTGACAACGCGAGGGTCACGGTTAAGGCAGCGTAACATAAAGTCAGCCATGCGTGCCAGACTGGTAACGGGCAAGATTTCCGTGTCCTCACCAAGATGACGACTGACCATGCTCTCCTCCTCCTCCTCCTCTTCCTCCTCCCCCCTGTTCTCAGGCCACCCACGCTGAACCGACGGTATGACACTTGTACAGGTACTACTGTCTACAACGCATGATAGCAGCTCCTGTTCTTCCTCCTCCTCCTCCTCCTCCTCTCCCTCATTGTCCCCCAATGCACGTTGGGATGAGATGAGGCTGGGCTGTGTGTAATCGCCCGCTACGGCTTCTTGATCCATCTCATCATACTCTGGCTGCAATGCCTCCTCTTTAATTCTCTGCAGAGAGCGTTGCAAAAGACAGACAAGTGGGATGCTGACACTAATAATGGCGTCATCGCCACTCACCATCTTGGTGGCCTCCCCAAAGTTTGTCAGGATAGTACATATGTCAGACATCCAGGTCCACTCCTGAGGTCTTATGTGTGGAGTCTGACCTGAATATCGACGGCCTTGTTGCAGCTGGTACTCCACAACTGCTTTCTTCTGCTCACAAATCCTTTGCAACATGTGGAGGGTAGAGTTCCAACATGTGGGGACATCACACACCAGTCGGTGTGCCGGAAGCTGCAAATGCTGCTGCAACACAGCAAGGGCGGCGGAAGCTGTAGCCGACTTGCGAAATTGAGCTGACAGGCGGCGTACTTTCACGAGCAGATCTGGCAACTCGGGGTACGATTTAAGAAACCGCTGAACCACGAGGTTAAGCACATGAGCCAGGCATGGTACGTGTGTGATCTCACCTCGCCTCAGAGCCGCCACCAGGTTACGGCCATTGTCACACACAACCATGCCGGGATGTAGGTTCAGCGGTCTCAGCCACAGATCTGCAGGCTCTTTCACAGCTGTCCACAACTCACAAGCAGTGTGAGGTTTATCACCTAAGCTTATGAGTTTCAGCACAGCCTGTTGCCGCTTGGCGGAGGCAGTACTGCAATGCTTCCAGCTTGTAACTGATGTGGTGATATCTGAGATGGAGGCTGAACATGAGGAGGAGGAGGAGGAGGAGGATGCGCAGGAGCTGTACACTGTGGACGCAACTCTGACTGACATAGGGCCCGCAATCCTCGGTGTGGGGAGGATGTGTTCCATCCCAAGGTCCGACTGGGTCCCGGCTTCCACTATGTTTACCCAGTGTGCCGTCAGAGAGATGTACCGTCCCTGGCCACAAGCACTTGTCCACGTGTCCGTTGTCAGGTGGACTCTCCCAGTAACTGCGTTGTTGAGGGCACGGCAGATGCTTTGGGACACGTGCTTGTGTAGTGCAGGGATGGCACACCGGGCAAAATAGTGTCGGCTGGGGACCGAGTACCGAGGGACGGCCACCGCCATAAGATTGCGGAAGGATTCCGTCTCCACCAGACTAAAAGGCAGCATTTCCAATGCAAGCAGTCGTGAAATGTGCGAATTTAGGACTGTGGCCTGTGGGGCATTAGCTGCGAATTTCCGCTTTCGTTCAAAGGTCTGGCATATGGACAATTGAACGCTGCGGTGGGACGTGGACGTGGACGTTGATGCTGTTTCTTGAGAAACTGCCATAACAAGTGAAGACTGAGAGGAGGGGGCATCTTTACATGCAGTATGGACAGGGGATTGCCTTGCACACACAACAGGGGGTTCTATTGCACGCACAACAGTGGAAGAAGCAGTGGTGACACCCGCTGACACTGGTCGTGGACCCTGGGTTTCGCCCCACAAAGTCGGGTGCTTTGCTGCCATGTGCCTGATCATGCTGGTGGTGGTCAGGCTGGTAGTTTTGTCACCCCTGCTGATGCTGGCATGGCAGGTGGAACATATGGCCTTTTTGGGGTTATCAGCAGAGTCTTTAAAAAAATTCCAGACTCTGGAAGACCTACCGCTTGTAGTGGCAACGTCCCTCGTGTTGGTGTTACGGGGAACGTTTGCCTGCCTTCTGTCTGCGGCCACCACACTGCTTCTTCCTGCCTGTTGGGGTACTCTGCCTCCCTCCCCCTGTGTGCTGCTGGCCTCACTCTGCATGTCCTCCTTCCACGTTGGGTCAGTTACTAGATCATCCACCACCTCCTCCTCTTCCACTTGCGCACCACGATCCTCCTCCTCACTTCCTGGCAATTGTGTCTCGTCATCGTCCACCTCTTTTGACAGATTGCCAACGTCGACTTCCTGTGGCCGTGGCTGTTCAAATATTTGGCCATCGCAACATGGGATCTCCTCTTCCACCGCTTCAAGCGTATCAGGTGAGGGGCCCAAATATGGAAATGGACCAGTGAACAGCTCTTCAGAGTGTCCAAGTGTGGGATCACTTGCTGTCTGACGACACTCGGCATGGTGGGAGGAAGGAGCATCAGGGTGAGGAGGAGTATGCGGTCGAGACTCACGGCTACTAAGAGTTGACCGTGTGGAAGACAGACCGGAGGTGGTGGTGCCCAGGTAACTGGAAGTATTGTCTGCTATCCAATTAATAACCTGTTCACACTGATCAGTTCTCAATACTGGTGTTGTTCTGTGCTTCCCTAGTAATTCGGTCAAGAAGTGGGAGCGAGAAGATGTGGCTGTTGGTTGTGGCACATTTTCACCTTGGCCACGGCCCCGTCCTCTGCACGAACCATCACCAGAACGTCCACTTCCACGTCCCTTGCCACGCGCCTTGCCCATTGTAAATGAAGTAAAATAGCTTACACTTGCACTATCAATGGAAAAAGGGTAATAAAGAGTAGATTAGAACCGTGGAAGAGGAAAACCACAGTTATTGTTTACTGGGGTATACCACACTTTTTTAAATAGAGATATTTGCGGCTGAACAGTGAGCGACACACTCAATCTGCTTTTTTTTTAGATACCAAAGGCCCAAAACTGGATAGTACAGCTATTTGACCCGTGGAACTGCGAAACCACACTGGGATGTCGGGCCTACACAAGACTATTTTCAACAGATATATTTTTGTGTCACAACAGTCAGGAGACACTACTGTTTTTCTTTACGGAAAAAACTACCAAAACCTGAATAATAGAGATTTTTTACCGTGAAACAGCAAAACCACAGTTATAATTTACTGGTGTATACCAGGCTTTTTAAAATATATATATATTTGCGGCTGAACAGTGAGCGACACACTCAAACTGTTTTTTTTAGATACAAATGGCCCAAAAGTGGATAATACAGAGGTTTGTACCGTGGAACTGCAAAACCACACTTGTATTTCTCGGGCCTACACCAGACTATTTTCAACAGATATATTTGTGTCTGAAATATCAGGGAGACACTATTTTTTTTTTTTTTACAGCAAACAATGCAAAAAGCAGGATAATAGAGATTTTTTACCGTGGAACAGCAAAAGCACACTTCTGTCTCTCTGGCCTACACCAGACTATTTTCAACAGATATATTTGTGTCTGAAAAATCAGGGAGACACTATTATTATTTTTATACAGCAAAAAATGCCATAAACAGGATAGTAGAGATGTTTTACCGTGGAACATCAAAACCACAGTAATAATTTACTGGTGTATACCAGGCTTTTTAAAATATATATATATTTGCGGCTGAACAGTGAGCGACACACTCAAACTGTTTTTTTTAGATACAAATGGCCCAAAAGTGGATAATACAGAGGTTTGTACCGTGGAACTGCAAAACCACACTTGTATTTCTCGGGCCTACACCAGACTATTTTCAACAGATATATTTGTGTCTGAAAAATCAGGGAGACACTATTTTTTTTTTACAGCAAAAAATGCAAAAAGCAGGATAATAGAGATTTTTTACCGTGGAACAGCAAAAGCACACTTCTGTCTCTCTGGCCTACACCAGACTATTTTCAACAGATATATTTGTGTCTGAAAAATCAGGGAGACACTATTATTATTTTTATACAGCAAAAAATGCCAAAAACAGGATAATAGAGATGTTTTACTGTGGAACATCAAAACCACAGTAATAATTTGCTGGTGCATACCAGGCTTTTTAAAATATATATATATTTGCGGCTGAACAGTGAGCGACACACTCAAACTGTTTTTTTTAGATACAAATGGCCCAAAAGTGGATAATACAGAGGTTTGTACCGTGGAACTACAAAACCACACTTGTATTTCTCGGGCCTACACCAGACTATTTTCAACAGATATATTTGTGTCTGAAAAATCAGGGAGACACTATTTTTTTTTTTTTACAGCAAAAAATGCAAAAAGCAGGATAATAGTGATTTTTTACCGTGGAACAGCAAAAGCACACTTCTGTCTCTCTGGCCTACACCAGACTATTTTCAACAGATATATTTGTGTCTGAAAAATCAGGGAGACACTATTATTATTTTTATACAGCAAAAAATGCCAAAAACAGGATAATAGAGATGTTTTACCGTGGAACATCAAAACCACAGTAATAATTTACTTGTGTATACCAGGCTTTTTAAAATATATATATATTTGTGGCTGAACAGTGAGCGACACACTCAAACTGTTTTTTTTAGATACAAATGGCCCAAAAGTGGAAAATACAGAGGTTTGTACCGTGGAACTGCAAAACCACACTTGTATTTCTCGGGCCTACACCAGACTATTTTCAACAGATATATTTGTGTCTGAAAAATCAGGGAGACACTATTTTTTTTTTTTTTTTTTACAGCAAAAAATGCAAAAAGCAGGATAATAGAGATTTTTTACCGTTGAACAGCAAAAGCACACTTCTGTCTCTCTGGCCTACACCAGACTATTTTCAACAGATATATTTGTGTCTGAAAAATCAGGGAGACACTATTTTTTTTTTTTTACAGCAAAAAATGCAAAAAGCAGGATAATAGAGATTTTTTACCGTGGAACACCAAAAGCACACTTCTGTCTCTCTGGCCTACACCAGACTATTTTCAACAGATATATTTGTGTCTGAAAAATCAGGGAGACACTATTTTTTTTTTTTAGAGCAAAAAATGCATAAAGCAGGATAATAGAGATTTTTTACCGTGGAACAGCAAAGCACACTTCTGTCTCTCTGGCCTACACCAGACTATTTTCAACAGATATATTTGTGTCTGAAAAATCAGGGAGACACTATTATTATTTTTATACAGCAAAAAATGCCAAAAACAGGATAATAGAGAAGTTTTACCGTGGAACATCAAAACCACAATAATAATTTACTGGTGTATACCAGGCTTTTTAAAATATATATATATTTGCGGCTGAACAGTGAGCGACACACTCAAACTGTTTTTTTTTTAGATACAAATGGCCCAAAAGTGGATAATACAGAGGTTTGTACCGTGGAACTGCAAAACCACACTTGTATTTCTCGGGCCTACACCAGACTATTTTCAACAGATATATTTGTGTCTGAAAAATCAGGGAGACACTATTTTTTTTTTTTTACAGCAAAAAATGCAAAAAGCAGGATAATAGAGATTTTTTACCGTGGAACAGCAAAAGCACACTTCTGTCTCTCTGGCCTACACCAGACTATTTTCAACAGATATATTTGTGTCTGAAAAATCAGGGAGACACTATTATTATTTTCATACAGCAAAAAATGCCAAAAACAGGATAATAGAGATGTTTTACCGTGGAACATCAAAACCACAGTAATAATTTACTGGTGTATACCAGGCTTTTTAAAATATATATATATTTGCGGCTGAACAGTGAGCGACACACTCAAACTGTTTTTTTTAGATACAAATGGCCCATAGAACTGCAAAACCACACTTCTATTTCTCTGGCCTACACCAGACTATTTTCAACAGATATATTTGTGTCTGAAAAATCAGAGGCACACATTTTTTTTTGGGGGGGGGGGGGGCACCAAAAGGTTAATAAGATGGGTATTTGTACATTGTGAAGGAGGAAAAAAAAAAGAGGATTTAGATAAAAAAAAGTATTTTTCCTGGCCCCCGGGACCTGGAGCTAAGTCCAGCAATTTCAGCAACAGGAGCAGCACACAGGACTGTAATGCAGCGTTTGCTGGTATAACCACTGCGTCTCCTATACAGCCTGCCTGCCTGCCTGCCTGATATACCTGGGATGGATATTAGTCCTGAGAAGGACTGTTTGTTTGATCTGGCAGCCTTTACAGACCCTACACTAACTATTTTGCAGGATATATCTCTCCCTAAATCAGCAGCGCTGTCCCTACACTGTCTGATCCGGAGCGACTGTGTCCAAGAAGGCGGAGCCCGGTTTTAAATACTCGAGGTGACGCTGTGCGGCCAGCCAATCACTGTAATGCCCACAAACAACATGGCTGCGGCATTACAGTGACTGGCTGGCAATCCCTGCATGTTCATTGGCTCTGTAAAGAGCGCCAAACATGCAGGGCGGAGACCCGAGCTCCCGCCCGAGTAACCCGGAAATGCTCGGTGCTCGCCGAACATCCCGAGTAGCGTGATGCTCGGGCGAGTACCGAGCAGTGTCGAGCATGTTCGCTCAACACTATTCGTGACACCACCTGTGGTATGCGGCTATATGGGCTGCCGCTGCGGGGCAGGTCCTCTGGAGCTGATGGTGACGCAGCAGAGTTGGTTCAGCTCTCAACAGGCAGAGCTTAGCTCCAGGGCAGGATATAGTGGTGTTATGAGGTAGATGTTGCTGGTGCTGTGTAGTGCGGGGCTGGTGTTGGCGCAGCAATAATTCAGGGATTCGCGCTCCGCATTGATTGATATTCCGGAACTCAACGTCGCCTGTCTAGAGCTGAAGTCTGGGCCCCCTCGCGCCAAGCCTGAGAGACTACCGTCGACGGTCAAGCCGAGAAGAGCTGAGAGAAGGCTGCGACAGGAGAGGTGTGCCAGCAGTAGAGGAGGAACAGCGCGAGTGAACAAGGCCGTCACTTCCCACTTTCCCCTACAGTACAGTTGGGATTAGGACTTCAGGTTGGCACGGAACCATTTGGTGCCTGGGAGGCTCAACAGGACTTGATTGACTACATTCGAAAGAGACTTGCGGCCTAGCGGGAATAACCTGTGACCCCCGTTAGGGCCATATAGAGAGAAAGAGAACTTACGTGGTGACTCCCACGACTGGGTGCACTGCATTACAGAAAAGAACTTTACTGTTCCTTTTTGTTATTTCAAGTTACTGATGATTTTCATTGTTACTAACCCCTTTAAAATAATTGTTATATACTGTATATAAAGTGGTTATATCAACCCCTGACTGTTCCCTCCTCGTGATCTCTGTGCACTGCATTCTAGCACCTGTGTTAGAGATGCACCAAATTTATTAAGAAGTGCATGCCTTTTAATAAATTGGAGTATAAGCTGAACATATATGTGGCACCCCAGGGGTCTGGTTACCACAGTAATAGAAATATTACGTCTGAGAGCAAGTGGGAGGTTTCTCTGGTCAGGAGCCCTTAAGCATGCAACACCTCCTGCCCAGCCCTGGGAGGGGAGGAATCTGCCCTATATAAACTGGGTCTGGGGCGGGGTTAGAGAGTGAGATCCTGGAGTGAAGTTCCAGACACAGGGCAAAAGACAGCTAGGAGCTCTGTAGGAGCATGAGCTGAGTGCCAGGGACTGGAAGCAGATATATTGCTCATCCTGGCTGAAGAGACTACTACCGGACAACGGAGTCCGAGGCTGTGGGAACCTCTAAGTCCAGCAGCAGAACCAAGCCGGCAGGGGATTCCAGGTCCTCTGGCCATAGAAGCCCGGAGGCTCAGTCACAAGGAAGGGACCAGCACCGCCATCGAGGAGCGGAGGCTATCAAAAGGCTCCAAGTCACCAGCCATACGGGTGAGCACCACACGGTATACTCAGGGACGTGGGCTACTTCCACTTGCTTACAGCAAGGTAGCCAGGAACAGTGCAGATAGATGGGGAGGCCTACAACTCCACCTGGCCAGGGGAACTCCTGCTTGCTCGCAGACTGACCAGGCCCCTTATGCTAGCCAGTACTCCCGGGAGGGTCTGCCTAAATATCATCAGTAAAGTCCCTGAACTGCACTGCAAAGACTCTGAGTCGTTCCTGCTTTCTCACCGCATACAGCACTACTAGTACTGGGACGCCCGCGCACCATCACTCCCATCATCCACATTCCCTGCCCTGAGGCCATACTCTTCCCGTGGGGAGTTATCCCATCTTTAGCTGCGCACACCACACCAGCCTCAGCGGACTGCCTCGCAGTGGCGGTACACCCTGACCGCAATCCACGGGTGGCGTAGTCGGACATTAAACCACAAAAACCCTATAAAGACTGCCACTGGTTTGAATACCCTGAGCCACGGGACCGGGTCGCCGCCACGGAGACTACAACCCCCAGAGACCCGGCTCCGGGTATCCCACACACGTGCACACACGGCCCAGGGGGCGCTTCAACTTTGGCGTAGTCGGCAGGATTTCGTGCCCGCAACCCCCGGGTACTGCGTGCCTTCAAAAGACTGTCATACCTGCCGTGGTGAAGGTTCCCGCCATCCGGAGCCGTTTCCCGCCATCTTCAGAAGTTTCCCGCCATCCGCAGCTGTTTTCCCGCCATCCGCAGTCGTTTTCCCGCCATCGGACGCCATCTTCGGGACGCCGCGCGGGAAGAAGAGGGGCGTGGACACCGAAAGCGCGCGAAGCTCCGCCCCACGCACCGACGCTGCGCAAGGTCCTGGAAGGGAGAGAGAGTGACGCTGACGTCACCAGGACGCGACGCAAGGTCCTCGTCCGGAGCAGCACCAGCGGAGCCGCGGCCTACAGAAGAGGATCGTCGGAAGGTAGGCCACACTTAACTAGGGGGGAGGAAGATGACGGACACGGAGGGACCCTCTACCACCAGCGCGGCCACTGCCACAGTAATGCCATTTACAATGCCTGACATCCCCGGAGCGGCCTGGCTGCCCCAATACTCAGGGGAGTCGCATACCCTAAGCGACTTTAAAGAGAGACTGTACAGCCTATTTAAGGTATACCCCCTGACGAAGGGCAGAAAGTGAGCATATTGATAGGCCAGTTAATCGGCGCAGCCCAGCGTGAAGTAAAGTCCTGGTCAGTCCGGGACAAGGAGACCGTAAAGGAGATCTTAGCCCGTCTGAAGGACACTTTTGATACTCGCACCTCAGCCGAGATCAAAATGAGATTTTATGGGTGCAAGCAGCGGGCCCAAGACAGTATAAGAGACTATGCTTTGAGTTTGCAAGAGGCCCTGGGGGCCATTAAACAGGCAGACCCTGACAGTGTGCGGAATGCAGATGAACTGTTAACTGAGCAATTCATTGAGGGTCTGCTGTCCAACGCCCACCGAACCCAGTTACGTGCAATGGCCTTGCAGAACCCTGGTTTAGACTTTGCAAAGTTCAAAGACAGGTCCATCCGGGTGCTCAGAGAACCGGCACCGGGTAGCACTGTAACCCACCGGCGCCCTGCTATTACCTATCACCAGGAGGCGGCGCCCTTGTCTGCAGAGCCTATAGGAGCTGGTGCGCAGGCTTTGGACAACAACCCGGCTACAGACCTGCACCATCAGGTCCAAGAGCTAACTAAAAGCGTAGCCGCGCTAACCCGAACTGTGCAGTCTTTACAGGTCTCTCCTCCAGGAAGGATCAAGCTGGCCACCAGTCCGGAGGACGTCCCGTGGCACCGACAGAGGAGGATCCCATCGTCCAGAGGAAGACCCAGCGACAGATACAACGAGGACGGACAACCCATCTGCCACCGCTGCAATCAACCCGGACATATGGCAAGGTACTGTCATTTAAACGGGTACAACCTGGGGCAGAGGGCCAACCCCCAGGCATAAGATCATCAGGCCCATCGAACTGGCGTGATAAATACGTAGGGGGACTTCCGGTCTTGCCTGTGGTACTGGATGGCATTCCTATGAGTGCCCTACTAGACACTGGGTCACAGGTGACTACCATCCCGTATGTGCTCTTTAAGCGGTACTGGAATGACTCGGACATAACCCGCTACCCAGATGACGACCTGAGTATCATCGCCAGCAATGGTCAGCCCGTGCCGCAGGTGGGATTCAAAGAGGTGACCATTAAAATCGGTAAAGTCGAACTGGCGGCACAAGGACTGATCATTGTGGACATTGACCGTCATGAGAGTCACCCGATAATAACCTTGGGAACTAACGTGATTGAAAATTGTCTTGCAGAGGTGATTCTCATTTTACAGCAGGTTGCCAAGAACAACAGTTCCAGCCAGCAGCGTGTCCTCCAAAAACAGATCCGGGCACTGATGAAACGGCAACAGGTGGAATTATCTGGTTGTGAGATTGGTAGCGTGAGAATGTGTGACCACGGGGAGTGGTCGATGTACGTCATGGGAGGGTACCTGTCCGCATCGTAAATATCGGGGAGAGAGAAGTACACCTGCCCCGGTATGCCACGCTAGGCAAATTGTTCACCATAAACCAAAATTCTGTAAAGGCCGTAGAACCCTTGCCTCCATCTCAACCAGAGGAAGGTAACGGCTCTAAGAAACAAATGGAGGACTGGTGTCAGCAACTGCATTTGGGTACTGACTCCACTCCCTCACACCAAAAACAGGGAGTCTACCGGGTGGTTCAGGAGTACGAAAGAGTCTTTAGTAAACACCCGCTAGACTTCGGGCGAGTAAAGGGGGTAGAACATCACATCCCCACAGGAGACCATCCACCCATAAAGGAAAGATACCGACCTGTACCCCCTGCACACTATCAGCATGCAAAGGGGATGTTGCGGGACATGAAGGAGGCTGGGGTAATGAGGGACAGCTGTAGCCCCTGGGCAGCTCCACTAGTTCTAGTGAAATAGAAGGACAACACAATGAGAATCTGTGTGGACTACAGAAAGGTCAACCGTATCACACACAAAGATGCGTACCCGTTACCTAGAATAGAAGAATCTTTAGCTGCATTAAAATCTGCTAACTTCTTCTCCACTTTGGATCTTACTAGCGGGTACTGGCAGGTTCCTGTAGCAGAGGCGAACAAGGAGAAGACAGCATTTACCACCCCGATGGGTCTCAGCGAATTCAACTGTATGCCGTTCGGGCTCTGCAACGCACCAGGAACCTTCCAGCGGTTGATGGAATGCTGTCTGGGACACCGGAATTTCGAGACGGTCCTGTTATACCTGGACGATGTCATCGTTTATTCCAAAACCTACGAGGACCATCTGAAACACCTGGCAGAAGTGTTTGGTGCCCTGGCAAGCTACAGCCTAAAGGTGAAACCCCCCAAGTGTCACCTGCTGAAACCAAAGGTACAGTACCTGGGATACGTGGTGAGTGCTGACGGAGTGGCTCCCGACCCCGATAAGAAGTGCGGCAGTTCCTCGGGTTGGTAGGCTACTACCGAAGATTCATTCCCGGTTTCACCAAAATGGCAGCTCCTATGCAGGACCTCCTGATAGGTCAATCCAGGAAGGCCAAAAACCAGAAGCCGCCCTTCAGGTGGGAAAAGCTGGAAGAGGAGTCCTTCCGCCAGCTGAAGATGGCCCTCACGGGGGATGAAATCCTGGCGTACCCTGACTACAGCCAGCCCTTTATCCTCCACACGGACGCGAGCAACATCGGGCTAGGAGCCGTACTGTCCCAGATCCAGCAGGGGATAGAACGGGTAATCGCTTACGCCAGCCGAAAACTACGGCCCACGGAGAGGAACCCTGAGAATTATAGCTCATTCAAGCTAGAGTTCCTGGCAGTGGTGTGGGCAGTGACCGAACGTTTCAAGCATTACCTTGCCTCTTCCAAGTTCACCGTGTACACGGATAACAACACGTTGACACACCTGGACACTGCAAGACTTGGTGCCCTGGAGCAGAGATGGATGGCCCGCCTGTCCAACTATGAATTCACCATCAAATACCGGGCGGGACGCTCAAATGCAAACGCGGATGCCCTGTCCAGAATGCCAAACTTACCGGACGTAGGGGAAGATCCAGAAGAACTGGAAGAAGTCGAACTCCCTGCGTTCCACCGTCATGGGATTACCCTGTATTCCCACCGTGTAAGGGACAGACGCTCTGCCACGTTCAATCCCTTACCCCACTACAGCTGGGCGGAGACACAAGACAGTGATCCCGCAGTCCGTCTGGTGAAGGAAATGCTGACACAGGCTGATGCCCGTCTTGACCCAGACGCTCCGGAGGAGACCAAGCAACTGTGGAAGGAGAAAAGTAGACTGTTTCTTTACAAGGAGAAGCTGTGCCGGAGAATGGTCAACTCTAGAACACATGAGCTGACCTGGCAGGTAGTGGTCCCAAGACGAGACGCGGCTATGGTTCTGGAGGCATACCATGACGGAGCAGGACACTTCGGATGGAAGAAGCTGGAGTTTCTGTTGCGTGGATGGTTCTACTGGGTAGGCATGAGAGGAGCCATCGAGACGTGGTGTAGAGACTGTGGCCCGTGCAACCTAAGAAAGAAGGCCCGCGCCAGCCAGAAGACTCCCCTGCAGCCCATCATCACCAGACAGCCACTGGAACTGGTAGCCCTGGACCATGTGAAACTGGCTCCAAGCAAATCTGGGTACGTCTACGCCCTCACCATCGTAGATCACTACTCCCGGTTCCTAGTGGTGGTCCCTGTCAAGGACTTAACGGCTCAAACCGCAGCTAGAGCCTTCCAGCAGCACTTCTGCCGTCCACACAGGTATCCGGAGCAAGTGTTGACTGACCAAGGGCCAGCCTTCGAAGCGGAGGTCTTCCAAGAGTTCTACAATCTGTATGGCTGCAGGAAGATAAGAACAACGCCCTATCACCCTCAGACCAACGGACTATGTGAGAAAATGAACCAGGTGGTGATAGACTTGCTAAAAACGTTGCCCCTGGAAGAACGCAGTCTCTGGCCTGAAAAACTGCCTGATCTGGTGGACTTATATAATCACATCCCTGTAGGTTCCACCAACTGTACCCCAGCTTACCTAATGAGAGCAAGACCTGGTAAGCTGCCTATTGACCTGGATATGGGAGTCCTGACACCTGAGGACACCTCACCCGAGGCAGACTGGGATACAGAACGGCAGCAGCAGTATCGGAAAGTACAGGAGAGCGTCGAGCGAAGTCTGTCTCAAGCAAGAGAAAGGCAAGAGAAGACTTATAACCAGCATGCTCCCGCTGTTCCCCTGGTACCTGGAGAGCAGGTCTTGAAGAGAAAAAGGCGGCTCCACAAGTTGGATGACCAGTGGGAGAAGGACCCGTACACAGTACTGCCTTCAAGTCATGATAACCCAAAAGTCTGTGTAATCAGTAAGAATGGAGGAGAAACCACAGCCATTGTCTCCAGAGACCACCTGAAAAAGTGTCCCGAGCAGCTGCAAAGCCCTGACGAAGATCAAGAGAACCCTCAGCCCGCAGAGGAAAGGGAAGAAATGATCAGTACCGTACTCGGAGACTTTCCCCAGTCCTGGACTCAAATCAACAACGCAGTCGTGGTACCCGTCCTCACCTTTCTCCAGCCAGCCCCTCAAGGGCCTACAGAAGAACAGGTAGTGTCAGAAGAGCAGCCGGCCCAAGAGGCAGAAGAATCCATACCAGCAGCCCAGGAGAATCAACCCTCTGCTAGTAGTGAGCCTGCTGTGCCCCTAGTAAGCCAAAGAGTACTGCCAGACCTACCCGTAACACCTCCTACACCCTGTAGTGCAGAACCAGATAGTGGGTTACGTAGGTCCACCAGGAGCACTAGAGGACAGATGCCCGCTCGCTGGAGAATCTAAAATATAATGTGAATTTGCTTGTAAATTGCCAATGTTGAAAAAGGTTTATGTTTTTGTTACCTGGTTACTAATTATGTTTCTCTAGTTACCCTTCAGGTTTATTTGGACTGACAGGTTATGGACGCTGAATAACCGGAGCTAGATTGTAGATAGTTGCACCTTGGTGCCTCTTGCGAAGATGGCTGCGGAAGATAAAAACCTGTCTGGCGTGGCCTCCTTGTGGCCCAAAGTAGCTAGCTTCGCCTTGCAGCCACGCCCGGGGCCAACATTTGGGGTTTGCTTTGGACAGGTCCCCTACTCTGTTCCAAGACTTCACCTTGTTGGGTGACATGGACACCCGGTTACGGACACGCCGTGACCTCTAAAGACTAAAGCTTCTTGTACATATGTTGTTGTATTATTGTCTATACCCTGTACTTGTGTTTTCTTAAAAATGTGTTTAATCCCGGAGTACTAAAATTTATTAGGGGGGAATGTGGCACCCCCAGGGGTCTTGTTACCACAGTAATAGAAATATTACGTCTGAGAGAAAGTGGGAGGTTTCTCTGGTCAGGAGCCCTTAAGCATGCAACACCTCCTGCCCAGACCTGGGAGGGGAGGAATCTGCCCTATATAAACTGGGTCTGGGGCGGGGTTAGAGAGTGAGAGCCTGGAGTGTAGTTCCAGACACAGGGCAAGAGACCGCTAGGAGCTCTGTAGGAGCAGGAGCTGAGTGCCAGGGACTGGAAGCAGATATATTGCTCGTCCTGGCTGAAGAGACAATTACCGGACAACGGAGTCTGAGGCTGTGGGAACCTCTAAGTCCAGCAGCAGAACCCAGCCGGCAGGGGATTCCAGGTTCTCTGGCCATAGAAGCCCGGAGGCTCAGTCACAAGGAAGGGACCAGCACCGCCATCGAGGAGCGGAGACTATCAGAAGGCCCCAAGTCACCAGCCATACGGGTGAGCACCACACGGTATACTCAGGGACGTGGGCTACTTCCACTCGCTTACAGCAAGGTAGCCAGGAAGAGTGCAGATAGACGGGGAGGCCTACAACTCCACCTGGCCAGGGGAACTCCTGCTTGCTCGCAGACTGACCAGGCCCCTTATGCTAGCCAGTACTCCCGGGAGGGTCTGCCTTAATATCATCAGTAAAGACCCTGAACTGCACTGCAAAGACTCTGAGTCGTTCCTGCTTTATCACCGAATACAGCACTACTAGTACTGGGACGCCCGCGCACCATCACTCCCATCATCCACATTCCCTGCCCTGAGGCCATACTCTTCCCGTGGGGAGTTATCCCATCTTTAGCTGCGCACACCACACCAGCCTCAGCGGACTGCCTCGCAGCGGCGGTACACCCTGACCGCAATCCACGGGTGGCATAGTCGGACATTAAACCACAAAAACCCTATAAAGACTGCCACTGGTTTGACCACCCTGAGCCACGGGACCGGGTAGCCGCCACGGAGACTACAACCCCCAGAGACCCGGCTCCGGGTATCCCACACACGTGCACACACAGCCCAGGGGGCGCGTCATATACACAAGTCATTTTTACATTGCAATGCTTATGTTCATTCTTTTTTGTGTTTATTTATCATCCTGAAAAAAATGTGCACATTACCTTAGGTAGTTTTTAATTATTGCTGGATCCTATCCCGTAAAATTTGTAGACTTTTGGCCTCAGAGCGACATAAAACGTAGGGTCCCATCAAAGAGAGGTATGCTTTGCATTGGCTGATGGGTATACATGAATTGGCCACTTTGTGCAGGAATGCCATTTAATACTGACATACTCAATGTTTGCATAGATCCATAGACTTGTACGGGTGATTTTGATCCATGACTCAGATCAAAAATGGACATGCCTCCGTGATTTTTTTGTGGACACGTGGACCACAAAATAATGACACGTGAACAATAGCCCATAGAATATGATGTATACGTGTTCTGTCGGCTGATTGCATGTATTCAAAATGTATGTGAAAAACAGACATCTGAATGAGGCCTTAGGGTTTGTTTGTTTTTTGCAAGGAAAAGCAGTAGCTTCCATCGGTTACTTTTTGCTTTTTCTTTTTTGTCCCACTGGTTGAATGGACCATGCTGAATTTCTTCTATAATACACTGTAGTACTTCTGTATTGTAGTGTATTATACCTATCGGTGTAAATGTAACAGGAAGTTATTTTAAAAACACTAAGATGGCAACCATATGGGCAATTGTTAGTACACCAGAGCCATAGAAAACATTGGCATCCTGTAATAGTCTTGCCAGTAGGGTGGAGGTGATCTGATCTCTTTTTGTAAATCTCTTACATGTTGCAGTCACTATTGACCATGACACCTAAGGGGTTAAACCGCTGGATTGTTCCGATCTTATCCATTGCAGCAAGGTGTCAGCAGATTTCTCTGTGTTCATATACCAACCAGAATAGGGTATCCTGGAGGCACATGTCATGTCAGCCTGTTAGCATGGATACACTTAAACAAATAGATGAACATAAATGTGGACAAAGTAGTCCGCCATCAACCTGCTGCTGCCTGCTCTGTGCTGGCCTTTTCCACCAACTCCATCAGTGGTTACCTCCATTATAGAGGAGCTCCTCCAGCTTTCTGGAGTTGCTCTTTTTGATTGTTTTCAAGCTGCAGTGGTGATGTCACAACTACAGTGCAAGTGACCACTGCAGCCAATCACTGAGCTCAATAAATGGATGATACTTTATTCAGCTTCCTATGACCTATATGCCCACATAGACGGCTCAGAAGGGTGTGTGCAATCTACTGACAGATTCCCATTAAAGCGAAGAGATTAGAGCATCTGAATTTAAGATGACTGGAATAAATGCAGTTTGCATCAAGGTGTCATTAATTAGTCATGGTCAGTATAAAAATGCATTACTAGCGCAATATTGCTTAGGATGACCTTTATCTTGTGTGTTAATTATGTAAAAGTGCATCTTAAATGCCCATAGGGTCCTGTGACAATCTAATGTCTATGGGTTCAGTGTGACCCCCAACATCTGCAGTCAGATAAAATATAGATCAGGTATATTAATTTTCATATGCTGGATCCTTTCTTCCCTATTGGGACAAACCATGTATCACTCACAGCCACTTTTTCCTATCTTTTCCCTAGCTTCAATTTCAGCGCTTTGTGACTTTGTGACATGAATTCTGTGATTCGCGCCCCAGTAAGGAATACAGAAATAGAATCCAGTGTTAAAGGGGTTTTCTCAAAGTTGATTTTAATCAATAGATCTTCGAAAAATAGTAATTTCCACAATTGGATGTGTTTAACCCCTTTATCCTTGAGGGTGGTTTGTATGTTAATGACCAGGCCAATTTTTACAATTCTGACTACTGTCACTTTCTGAAGTAATAACTATGGAATGCTTTAACGGATCCCACTGATTCTGAGACTGTTTTTTTGTGACATATTTTACTTCATGATAGTGGTAAAATTTATTTGATATGACTTGTGTTTATGTGTGAAAAAAGGGAAATTTGGTGAAAATTTTGAAAATTGTGCAATTTTCAAACTTTGAATTTTCATGCCCTTGAACCAGATAGATATTTCACACAAAATAGTTAATAAATAACATTTCCCACATGTCTACTTTACATAAGCACAATTTTGGAACCAAATTTTTGGTTTGTTAGGAAGCTATAAGGGTTAAAAGTTGTCCAGCGATTTCTCATTTTTCCAACAAAATTTACAAAACCATTTTTTTAGGGACCACATCACATTTGAAGTGACTTTGAGGGGCCTTTATGACAGAAAATACCCAAAAGTGACACCATTCTAAATACTGCACCCCTCAAGATGCTCAAAACCACATTCAAGAAGTTTATTAACCCTTCACGTGCTTCACAGGAATTTTTGGAATGTGGAAAAAAAATGAACATTTAACTTTTTTCACGAAAATGTTACTTTAGACCCCAATATTTTTTATTTTTGCAAGGGTAACAGGAAAAAGTGGACCCCAAAATTTGTTGTGCAATTTCTCCTGAGCACGCAAATACCCCATATGTGGGGGAAAACCTCTGTTTTGGCGCACGGCAGGGCTCGGAAGGTAAGAAGAGCTATTTGACTTTTTGAATGCAAAATTTGCTTGAATTAGCGGACGCCATGTTGCGTTTGGGGAGCCCCTGATGTGCTTAAACAGTGGAAATGCCCCACAAGTGACACCATTTTGGAAACTAGACCCCTCAGGGACCTTATCTAGATGTGTGGTGAGCACCTTGAACCCCCAGGTGCTTCGCAGAAGTTTATAACATTGAGCCGTAAAAATAAAATTTTTACATTTTTCCCACAAAAATGTTTTTCATCCTCCAATTTTGAATTTTCATAAGGGTAACAGGAGAAATTGCACAATACCAGTTGTTGTGCAATTTCTCCTGAGTAAGCCGATACCCCATATGTGGGGGAAAACCACTGTTTGGGCGCATGGCAGGGTTCGGAAGGGAAGGATCGCCATTTGCCTTTTTGAATGTAAAATTTACTTGAATAATTAGCAGACGCCATGTTGCGTTTGGGGAGCCCCTGATGTGCCTAAACAGTGGAAATCCCCCACAAGTGACAACATTTTGGAAACTAGACCCCTCAGGGAACTTATCTAAATGTGTGGTGAGTACCTTGAACCCTCAAGTGCTTCACAGAAGTTTATAACATGGAGCCGTGAAAATAAAAAAATCTAACTTTTTCCACAAAAATTATCTTTTAGTCCCAAATATTTTATTTTCACAAAGGTGAGAGGAGAAAGTGGACCCCAAAAAGTGTTGTGCAATTTCTACTGAGTATGCTGATACCCCATTTGTGGGGAAAATACACCGTTTGGGCGCACGGCAGGGTTCAGAATGGAAGGAGCACTATGTGACTTTTTGAACGCAAAATTGGCTGGAATCGAAAGCGGACACAATGTTGCATTTGGAGAGCCCCTGATGCACCTAAATAGTGGAAACCCCCCACAAGTGACCCCATTTTGGAAACTAGACCCCTCAAGGATTTTATCAAGAGGTATAGTGAACATTTTGAACCCAGAGGTACGACACAGAATTTGATAGCATTCGGTCATCTTATTGAATAAGTTGTCATTAGTCTTGAGCGCAAGTGCTCACTACTTGAGTTTTGCATTGGGTACTCGGGTATGCACCATGTATTGCAGGTGCTCGAGTGACATGCTCGAGTCCCCGCCCTGCATGTTTCACGGTTGTTAGACACCCAAAAAAAAATGCGAGGATTGCTCGTGCATGGCAGGCAATCCCTGCAAGTTATTTTGGCCGTGAAGCATATGGGGCAGAGACTCGAGCATGTCACTCGAGCACCCGCGACACTAGGTGCATACCCAAGCACCCGATGCAAACTCAAGTAGCGAGCACTTGTGCTCAACACTAGTCGCCATATTGTCATCATTTTGTTTATTTACTTTTGAAAAAATCCCAACCCCAACACAACACTAACACTAGCACAACACTAACACTAGCACAACCCTAACCCTAGCACAACTCTAACCCTAGCACAACCCTAACCCTAGCACAACGCTAACCCTAGCACAACTCTAACCCTAGCACAACCTTAGCACAACCCTAACCCTATCAGAACAGAACCCTAACCCTAGAGTTTATTTTTTACGCCTTTCCTCGTGAGGTGTAAGTGATTAGACGACTTTATTCTTCAGGTCGGTGCGATTACAGCGATACCAGATTCATATCGGGTTTTTATGATTGACAGCTGTCACACACTAAAAAAACTTTTTTTTTTTGCAAAGGCTAGTTTTTGCATCTCCATATTTTGAGAGCTATAATTTTTTCATATTTCTGTCGACAGAGTCATGTGACAGTTTGTTTTTTGTGGGACAAGTTGAAGTTTTTATTGGTATCATTTTCGAGCATGTGACTTTTTTTGATCGCTTTCTATTCTGATTTTTGGGAGGCAGAGTAAACAAAAACCAACAATTCAGGAATTGTTTTTTTTTATGCCGTTCCGCGTGTGGTAAAATTCATAAGGTAGCTTTATTCTTCGGGTCAGTACGTTTACAGCGGTATGACATTTCTATTGTTTTTTTATGTTTTGGCGCTTTTACACAATAAAAACTATTTTATAGGAAAAAAAATGTTTGTATCTCTTTATTCTGAGAGCTATAACTTTTTTATTTTTCGGCTGTTGGAGATGTATGGTGGCTTGTTTTTTGCAAGACAAGATGACATTTTCAGTGGTACCATTTTTATTTACATTTGTCTTTTTGATCGCTTTTTATTCCATTTTTTGTCTGGTGGTATGATGATAAAGCATTGTTTTTTGCTTCGTTATTTATTTATTTTTTTTACTGTGCTCACTAAAGGGGTTAACTTGTGGGACAGTTTTAGAGCTCAGGTCGTTCCGGACGTGGTGATACCAAATATGTGTACTTTTATTGTTGTTTTTTTTTCATAATAATATTTATTTATGGGTACAGTATATTTCTATTTTTTTGGATTATTTTTTTCATTTTTTTTAAAAATATTTTTACAATTTTTGTTTTCACTTTCTGATACTTTTTTTTTACTTTTACACTTTGTCCCACTATGTGACTTTCATTTTTTGCAGGCTGATGACTTGCATAGCATAGAGTGTGTCAGCTGTGTGTCAGCGCTGCACACTCAGAAGTTACTTTGATCGCGCACTGTGCATGATCAAAGTAACTTCCTGGTGTCTGGTGTCCCGAATGTTGTCATGACGACATCGGGTCACCATGACAGCTATCGGGACCCGGCACAAACAGCGCGAAACGCCGGAGAGGAGGTAAGTAAACTGTGCTTACCTCCCCCTGCTCCTGGAATGCTGCGATCGACTTCGATCACAGCATTTCGAGGGTTAATGTGCCAGTAGTGGTGCGGTAATGCTCCTTGCACACAGCACCAGGTGTCAGCTGTGAGAATCAGCTGACACCTGACGGCGATCGCGCCCGCACAACCGGTGTGCGGGCCCGATTGCCATGGCGTAATAATACGTATCTGGTCCAATAGGGCGCAGATACACATTATTATGCCTGACGTCAGAAAGGGGTTAAATAAAATGTTCCTGTGTTGAGATAATCTTATAAATATGCCCCAGCTGTGTGCTGTGTAATGGCTGTGTCTGACCGTTCAGGAACATGGCCTGACCATACCACACCTCCTAGGCAGGAGAGGAAGAAAAGAGTATACAGTGGTGGCCAAAAGAATTGGCACCCCTGCAATTCTGTCATATGATACTCAGTTTCTTCCTGAAAATGATTGCAATCACAAATTCTTTGGTATTATTATCTTTATTTAATTTGTCTTCAATGAAAAAACACAAAAAGAATTGTCCTAAAGCCAAATTGGATACAATTCCACACCAAACCTAAAAAAGTGGGTGGACAAAAGTATTGGCACTGTTTGAAAAATCATGTGATGCTTCTCTAATTTGTGTAATTAACAGCACCTGTAACTTACCTGTGGCACCTAACAGGTGTTGGCAATAACTAAATCACACTTGCAGCCAGCTAACATGGATTAAAGTTGACTCAACCTCTGTCCTGTGTCCTTGTGTGTACCACATTGAGCACGGAGAAAAGAAAGAAGACCAAAGAACTGTCTGAGGACTTGAGAAACCAAATTGTGAGGAAGCATGAGCAATCTCAAGGCTACAAGTCCATCTCCAAAGACCTGAATGTTCCTGTGTCTTCCGTGCGCAGTGTCATCAAGAAGTTTAAAGCCCATGGCACTGTGGCTAACCTCTCTAGATGTGGACAGAAAAGAAAAATTGACGAGAGATTTCAACGCAAGATTGTGCGCATGGTGGATAAAGAACCTCGACTAACATCCAAACAAGTTCAAGCTGCCCTGCAGTCCGAGGGTACAACAGTGTCAACCCGTACTACCCGTCGGCGTCTGAATGAAAAGGGACTGTATGGTAGGATACCCAGGAAGACCCCACTTCTTACCCTGAGACATAAAAAAGCCAGGCTGGAGTTTGCCAAAACTTACCTGAGAAAGCCTAAAACATTTTGGAAGAATGTTCTCTGGTCAGATGAGACAAAAGTAGAGCTCTTTGGGAAAAAGCATCAACATAGAGTGTACAGGAAAAAAAAAGAGGCATTCAAAGAAAAGAACAAGGTCCCTACAGTTAAACATGGCGGAGGTTCCCTGATGTTTTGGGGTTGCTTTGCTGCCTCTGGCACTGGACTGCTTGACCGTGTGCATGGCATTATGAAGTCTGAAGACTACCAACAAATTTTGCAGCATAATGTAGGGCCCAGTGTGAGAAAGCTGGGTCTCCCTCAGAGGTCATGGGTCTTCCAGCAGGACAATGACCCAAAACACAATTCCAAAAGCACTATAAAATGGTTTGAGAGAAAGCACTGGAGACTTCTAAGGTGGCCAGCAATGAGTCCAGACCTGAATCCCATAGAACACCTGTGGAGAGATCTCAAAATGGCAGTTTGGAGAAGGCACCCTTCAAATATCAGGGACCTGGAGCAGTTTGCCAAAGAAGAATGGTCTACAATTCCAGCAGAGCATTGTAAGAAACTCATTGATGGTTACAGGAAGCGGTTGTTCGCAGTTATTTTGGCTAAAGGTTGTGCAACCAAGTATTAGGCTGAGGGTGCCAATACTTTTGTCTGGCCCATTTTTGGAGTTTTGTGTGAAATGATCAATGATTTGATTTTTGCTTCATTCTCTTTTGTGCTTTTTCCTTGCAAGCAAATTAAATGAAGATAATAATACCAAAGAATTTGTGATTGCAATCATTTTCAGGAAGAAACTGAGTATTATCTGACAGAATTGCAGGGGTGCCAATACTTTTGGCCACAACTGTACAAACATTACAGCAGGGGATCGCAAATAATTATTTATTTGAGTTAAAACATTTTTTAAAAACAGGCAATGAAATGTTTTATCTCACAAAAAGAATCAGCTGTGATCCCCTGCTGTAATGTCTGTATACTCAGTTGCTTCCTCCCCTGCCCAGGAGATGTGGTATCATCAGACCATGTTCCTGTACGGTCAGACACAGCCATTACACAGTATACAGCAGGGGCACATGTATAAGATTATCTCAGCTCAGGAAAAATTTTTGTAAACACATCCAATTGTGGAATTTATGAATATTTCAAGATGTATTGATTAAAATGAACTTTAAAATTAACTTTGTGGAAAAACCCCTTTAAATCCTCTATTCCTTCTGTGCTCCCCTCCTGTCTGTCTATACTTTACTGCAGTGAGGATCTTTCCATACCCCCACATGACTGCTGCAGCCAATCACTGGCCTTAGCAGTAATGCTTGCACGAATGGCACCAGACTGCTGAGGTCAGTAATTGGCTGCAGTGATCATGCTGTTGCTCATGGTATCATCGCGGCAGGAAGGTAACTAGAGACCATCGGGAACCACAGCTGGAGCAGGATGGGGTTTAACAGGTGAGCACTATTTTAGCAGTTTTCCTGCTGCCAGACTATATTATTTATTTTAATAAGCTCTTAAACTAAAGCACATGGTGAGCTTAATGAATCAATCTATCTGCAAAGAAAGTCCACCTTGTAAAGGTCACCATGCCTGCTTGGACTGGCTCAAAGAGGACAGATGAATCCTCCTTCGGGCCCCTGAGAAAGAGTGGGCGCCCAGTCTCTCACCCCCTCTACATGATCAGTGCTTGGCACAGCACACGTAATGCAATATATACAAAGGCGGCATACAGCATCTCATCATTTATTTAACACACTTCTCAGTTTGGTTTTATATAAAAGCATAGGCAGAGATGACTTAAAGGAGCAGTAACAGATTACATAGTATCCTCCATCCTCAGACGTCTGAACATTGCTGCTGGGCCCCTTTTCCCACCAAATCAGCTTTTTGCTGTGGCATAAAGAGGATCGGTCACCAAGTTTAAAGTGACCAATTTTTATGTTTGGGAAAAAAGGAGACAAGCGCCTATAGGGTGATATGATCTGATGAGATTGAGTTGGGGGTGGATTTGTGATGGAGTTTCCTCCAGCAATCATGTGACATTATTATTTAAAGGAGTTGTCCAGTACTTTTGACAAATGCCCCAATGTATTTACCTTGGGCCCATAAGTGTTTTTGTAATTACCTTGCTGTGTCTTTATGGCCTGTGAGCGGTGCTATCGGTGGCCGCTCACAGGCATCACGTGACCCCCGGGTGCAGCCGGCTCCAACATCCGCTGAAGTCACGTCAAGTTCTGGCTGCAGTTCTGTTCCCCGCGCGTCACACCCAGCATCCACCGCACGCTTTCCCTCTCCTCATTCATTGGGAAAGCGCGGTGGATGCTGGGTGTGAGGCGTGGGGTTACCCCGCCCACAGCCCAGCATGCACCGCGGGGAGCGCGTCACTGATGTCACACCTCACTTGACTTGACATCAGAGGAGGCTGCAGCCAGGAGTCACATGATGCCTGTGAGCGTCACGCGATAGCGCCGCTCACAGGCCATAAAGACACAGCAAGCTAATTACAAAAACACTTTTGGGCCCAAGGTAAATACATTTGGGGACATTGAGGCATTTATCAAAAGTACTGCACAACTTCTTTAACATGACTTCTGCAGCCAACTGAACTTCTGTTCCATTGGAATACTGAAGGCTGTAGCCGATCAACAGTCGCTGATGGGCAGCAGTGGCCTGTCGGGGATGTAAGAATGTGTTTTTTTATTTTATGATGGACAGTGGAGCTGTTAAAGAAGCTCTCCTGCCAAAACTTTTATCCACTAAATCTTTTGAAATATGTTTGTAATGTAGAGTAGATGTAAAATACTTACCGATAGCCATCTTGCCCACTTTCCATCACTCTGACCCTCTTGAGTCAGACGAGTGCTCCTCTCCTTTGTCGACTTACATAGGGATGGTTGAACGAGGCAGAGCTTCTTCCACCAATGTAAGGCCATGGGGTCTCAGAACGTGGGTGCCTAGACTTACATTGTGAAAGAGACTTCTGGTCCACACATAAAGCCCTCTGTGATTTGGCTACTCTGACCTGAACTCATGTGACCCAGGAGAGGACAGGAGCGACATTGGAAACCGGGGAAGACAGAAATTGGTAAGTGTTCTAATTTACCAACACTACATTACAGACATAGTTAGAAAGGATTAGGGGATGCAATTTGTGTGTTTTCATTTTTTCCGTTGACGTTGATGTTTGAGGGCTTGTTTTTTGCAGGACTAGTCGTGCTTTCAATGATACCATTTATTTTACTAAATGATGTGCTGAAAGATGAGAACATTTTTTTTAAGTGTAATGACATATTTTTTGCTTTTACAGCATTCATTGTGTGGTACAAAATGACCTGACAACTTGATTCTTCGGATCATTTACAGTGTACAATTACAGCGAAACAAAACTTGCTTTGGTTTTTTTTAAGTGATGAAACAAAATTCGGAAATTTGTTAAAAAAAATAAAAATAATAATAATTTGGTTTTTGCTGCTGTTTTCTGAAACCTGCAACTTTTTTCAATTTTCTGTTGATAGAGCTATGTGAGGCTTGTATTTTCTGTGGCAAGCTGACAATTTATTGCTATCAATTTGGGGTATATAAGATGTTTTCATCGCTTTTTATTGCATTTCTTAGGGAGGTGTGGTAACTTAAAAAAATGTAATTCTGGTGTTTTGATATTTTTTCGCTTTTCAACATTTACTATTGGGATAAGTATAGATTGAACTTTTACAGAGGACGCGATACCGAATATTTATTAATTCTTTTTACTCATTTTTATTGTGGCAAAAGGGGGGTGATTTGAATTTTAAATACTTTTGTATTGCTGTATATAGAGAAAATACTGTTCTCCTTTGAAGTCTAACCTATATGACTAAGATTGCAGCAAAGAAGGCATTCAGAAGTTCCCTGGCTGCCATGAAAACCCATTGAAAATCAAGGCGTTTAAATGCTGCTGTCAGTGACTGACAGTGGCATTTAAAAAGGACCTGTAATGAGGTCAAAATGACCAGTTTTCACTCTTATTTTATTCTCCACTGCTCCAGAGTATTCCTATTTTCTTTTCTTATAACCCCTGTACGGTTCAGGAGATTTGTGCCTTTTTATTCAGTACTAATTTTTATGGTCTTTGCAAGGGTGGCTTTGCTCAAAGAGTAATAATGCGGAGACATGCCTCTAGACAATCCTGTGAGCCACACCTTCTTGATATAGACTATTAAAAATTAACGTTAAATAAAAAGGCCCATGTCTCTGAAACCCTATTGTGGATTAAAAAAAAGAAAAAAGCAGAATACTCAGGGGAGCAGCAGGAATAAAGAGCAAAAATTGGACCCTTTTGACCAAGCTCCGGTTGCTGCTGTTACGTGGGGACCCAATGTAATGTATGTAATATTGCCTCCTACATCGGGAAAGGGGTAAAATAAATTACTTTTTTAAATTCCTTTCAACACTTTCCGTGGGGATCTGTAAGTCCAAATATGCTTTAACAGCTGCACATATTGAGGACACACTGTGATTTAAAAAAAAAAAACAACTATTTTTTTAAGCTTTCGAAAGAATACAGAAATAAATGAAGTACAGAGAAGCATTATCAACAAAGCAAGAACCATATAACTATACAATTGTAGGGAGTAGTAATTCAGTCGCCACAGAGATACTGCATCTCACCCTGAGGTGTGGTATCTCACCCTCAGGTAAGGAAGGAGTACAGCCCGGGACCCTAACACCTGCATTCACTACACCACATTTCCGGGGGACAGGGCGAGATTGCTCCTATGGGAGAGCACAGTCCCTGGTCCCTGGCTGGAGTGGGGGGAACCACCTAGAGAGGGGGAACCATGTAGTGGATGGGGTGGAGGAAGTAGATTCTGGGAGCACTTGAAAGGAAGCTGTATAAAGTAGAGACACCATCTTAGATCATGAGTCAGTTCAGTCAGAGGAGGAGAAGTGACAGGAGCAGAGGCTCTGTATGAGCTCTGCTCCAGAGGCAGGCCTAGCCAGTGAGGCCCAAGTCTGAGAGAAGAGGGAGCAGGAAGGCTCCAGGCCACCCGTACGCCCGAATCTGCCGGGAGGTGGAGGGGTCAGGCCAGAAGAAGGGAACCGGATCCCTCAACTAGTGAAAGATTGCAAGTCTTAGCTAGAAACCGGAGGCTGCAGTACTTTAAGTCCTGTAGCCACAAGTCCACGGCAGTTTCACCGAGAAGGTAGCCACATAGGACCCAGGGGACGGAACATACGTCGCCCGCCAAGGCCCGCGGGTACCGGATTGGAGTCACTAGGTGTGAGGTGCAGGAAAGAGGCCAGAGAAAGGACACAGAAGGGGGTCCTTCTAAGCACTCCGGAGCTATCTGGGGGTGGACTGAGCCCCTCACTGAGTACCCACAGCACGACGGGGGAGATTGCTCTGGTACCTGTAATCTGGACTGCAACAACTGTGAGTAAAGACCCTGGGACTGCACTATCTTGTCTCTGTGTTCCTTGCTGTGCCATCCCTCACTGCACTACAACGCCCAGCACAACCTGTACAACCACCATCATCCATACACTGCCCTGGAGCTAACTCTTCCTGTGGGGAGTTATACCATCATTGCTGCAAAATCACCAGCTTCAGAGGACTGTTCCGCAGCGGCGGCCCCCTTTAGCCGCACTCCACAGGTGGCGTAGTCGGACTCTTTAATAAAACCCCTATAAATTCCCCTTGGATTGACCGCCCTGGGCCACGGACCGGGCCACCGCCACAGTGACTACAACCCCCAGCATCTACCGGCCCGGCACCGGGTACCCCACGGCCCAGGGGGCGCGTCATGATCATAAAGCTTATCAAACTAGCAGAATTTCCCCGCAATCAATACACAAGAGTTTTCATCTTCTGGACAGACTGCACTACACCAAATATCTTTCACCACATTTTTCATGTTGAACAGGACACGATGTAATAGTGGCTGTAGAGCAAAATAAAACATTAATTAATTTATTTAAATTTCTCCTCTCCGTTGCGGACATGTTAGCAATCAAAGTATTTGGCATCTAATGAGTTAACTTTTTTTTCAGTCCAAGTGGGTGTTATCAGACAGTTTTCACTGGGGGTGTGTACCGGATTTTTCGGACCATAAGACGCACTTTTTTCCCCCCAAATTTGGAAGGAAAATGGGGGGTGCGTCTTATGGTCCGAACCTTACTTTATCGGTGGTGGTGGAGCAGGGATTGCAGGGTCCTCCGGCAGCGGCAGAGGTGACATGCGGCTGGCGCCTGAGTCTGTACCTGTGCTGGAGCCGGGGCCTATGCCGGGCTGTGAGCGGCGTCCGGCGGTGTTGCAGAGGAGCGTGTGCGGCTTCCGGTGGCCGCGTCCATCTTCCTGAGGCTGTGATCTACAGGAAAATGGCCGCGGGAGCTGGCGCATGCGCCAACCGGGAGCTTCGGTGGCCATTTTCCTGTAGATCACGGCCTCAGGAAGATGGCCATGGCCACCGGGAGCCGCACACGCTCCTTTGCCTCAACGCCGGACGCTGCTCACAGCCTGGCACAGGTCCCGGCTCCTCCTCCTCACCGCCTGACGCTGCTTACAGCTTGGCACAGGGCCCGGCTCCTCCGCCTCATCGCCGGATGCCGCTTATAGTCAGGTGACAGGCCGCAGCAGGTGACAGGCCCCAGCAGGAGACAGGCCCCAGCAGGTGACAGGCCCCAGCAGGAGACATGCCCCAGTCAGACACCCGCCCCCCAGCATTTCCCATCTTCTGCTGCCGCCGCTGGGTTCCTAAGGCAGGGAACAGAGGGACCTGCGATCCTGCTGCACCACCACCGCAACTCACAGATGCTGGAGCACCGGCTTCATGTATCCAGGGTCCGCAGCATTCCTCCACTTCCGCCGGGCAAGTTTCCTGAAGGACCCTGCCTCCTGTGACCCCCACTCCACCACCCCCCAGGTAAGATACCGTACCTATTCAGACTATAAGACGGACCCCCATCTTATAAAAAAATATTTTTTTTCCTATTTTCCACCCCAAAATTTGGGGTGCGTCTTATGGTCTGGTGCGTCTTATAGTCCGAAAAATACGGTATTTCTTCTCCCTGTGTAATGCTGATCAATCATAAGCAGGAAGCAATACACAAAGGAAAGAAGAACACATCCTCACCATAGTGCACAGCAGGGGTCTCAAACACATGACCCCCAAAGTAATTGTTTGTGGCCCACAGCCAGGGCAGGGTAGCAGAGGGGTAGCTATCAGCTTGGCAGGCACTGTGTGCCTTTAAATGTGCCGGATGCTCTCCCTGCCGCATCACAGAAATATATATAAGAGGGCAGTCTGGCAATCATTCTGTACTTAAGGGGCTGTGGGGTCGCAATACACTAGATTTTGCAATGCGACACTATTGCTAGTAGGGCATTGTGATAAAGCAGCTACACAGAGCAAACTTTGGCCACATGACCTCTGTCGTGTCATGTAACCCCAGCCTAAATGTACCCATGTGGCCCATGCCTTAACACGATTTTTCGTGGCCCTGGACCGCATTTTAGTTTGAGACCCCTGGCTTAGAGCAAGTTTCTCAGTGTGTGAGGTGTAATGATACAGCCCTGATCTCCCGGTTTCACCTCCTAAATTCAATAGCCAAAGGCCAAAAAATCGCATTTTAACCTATCCAGAATAAAACATAACTTTTAATTGTTAAATTAAACATATAAGTAACTAGTGCAAATTGTTTGTTAAAGTGCACATTAAAATGACACTCTGTTCTGAATAAATCTGAAGCGATATGGGGCGCATAGAAGGCATACAATGAGCATCTTTTCTCTTAAAGGAGTTGTCCACTACTTTCACACTGATGCCCTATCCGTAGGATAGGACATCAATGTATGATCGGCCGGGGTCCCGCACGCGGCACCCCCGCTGATCAGCTGTTAGCGGTGCCAGTGGCCGCAGGCCGGAAGTGCTTACCTGCGGTGCTTGGCCGTCAAGTTGTAGTGGCCGCAGCGGGGTACTGCACTTCCACCTCCCATTCAATTGAATAGGAGGCGGATGTGCAGTAACAATCCCAGTGTTATCTGTACACTATATACTATATACAGAGCTCCTTAATTGTAAAGTGCAGCGGAATAAGTTGGAGCTATATAAATAAAAATTATTATTAAATTATTGAGCTCCTGCGTATGATGTCACCAGTGGTAATATTACTGTTATTAGTATTGTGGTTTTTATTAATGATCAGTATAGTAGCATTCGGTCACTATGTGGTTGTAATATATGGTTTGGTCACGGTGTGGTGGTATTTGTCCGTTGTATTATTGGTATATTGGTCTTGGTATAGTGGATTGTGTTGTGTATGGAAGTCACTTGTTCTCTCTGATATCAAAAAGGAGAAGATTCTCTATTTCCAATACTTGGAAATTTAACCCCTTCTTGCCTGTGACTCAGCAGCAAAGATCCCTATACAGGAAATTGTTCTCCGATAAAAACAAGTAATATCGCCTATCCACAGGATAAATAATAACTTATTGATTAGTGGGGGTCAGACATCTGGGACCCGCACTGATTGGCAGAATGTGAAACTTTTATCCCCATTACACTGTGTTCCAAATTATTATGCAAATAATATTTTCTCAGATTTTCCCAAATTACCTATATGAATTGCAGTCATTGTAATTTTCCAGTCAAAGAACTATTAGAGTACAATTGAAAGGTTTTTGTACAAACTGCCTATGATAACAGTATATTTTTATAAAAATAAAAAACTCAAACTGCACTCAAAATGCATGTTCCAAATTATTATGCACAGCAGAGTTTTCAACCTTTTCATTTTAATAAAGAACAAAAAAATTGTCATTTTTGAAATTATAAGCATTAGCAGGTTATTACAAACTGAAATCAAACTGTTTTCAACTCAAAACTTTATTCTAGGGGATGTTACATTTGCACATAGGTCCCCTTGTTCGAAAGGAGCTTCTGAACTCTCTCGTCCATTGAATTTGTCAGGTTTTGGATGGTTTCTGCTTTAATTGTTTTGCATGAGGACAGAATACCCTCCCAGAGCTGTTGCTTAGATGTGAACTGCCTCCCGCCATCATAGACACTCCTTTTGATGATGCTCCAGAGGTTCTCAATGGGGTTGAGGTCAGGGGAGCATGGGTGCCACACCATAAGTTTGTCACCTTTTATGCCCATAGCAGCCAGAGATGCAGATGTGTTATGTGCAGCATGAGACGGGGCATTATCATGCATGAAATGATCTCGATGGTCCAGATGGATGGAGTGGAGGATGGCTGGTTGATGGACACCCCATGCAAACACGGCTATGGCGCTAACAAGGAGGAGGTGGAGTAATGTTTTGGGCTGGAATCATGGGGAGAGAGATTGTCGGCCCTTTTAGGATCCCTGAAGGGGTAAAGATGAACTCCATAATGTATGTTGAGTTTCTCAAACAGCACTTCCTTCCATGGTTCAAGAAGAAGAACCGTGCATTCCGCAGCAAGATCATTTTCATGCATGATAATGCCCCGTCTCATGCTGCACATAACACATCTGTATCTCTGGCTGCTATGGGCATAAAAGGGGACAAACTTATGGTGTGGCACCCATGCTCCCCTGACCTCAACCCCATTGAGAACCTCTGGAGCATCATCAAAAGGCGGGAGGCAGTTCACATCTAAGCAACAGCTCTGGGAGGGTATTCTGTCCTCATGCAATACAATTAAAGCAGAAACCATCCAAAACCTGACAAATTCAATGGACGAGAGAGTTCAGAAGCTCCTTTCGAACAAGGGGTCCTATGTGCAAATGTAACATCACCTAGAATAAAGTTTTGAGTTGAAAACTGTTTGATTTCAGTTTGTAATAACCTGCTAATGCTTATAATTTCAAAAATGACAATTTTTTTGTTCTTTATTAAAATGAAAAGGTTGAAAGCTCTGCTGTGCATAATAATTTGGAACATGCATTTTGAGTGCAGTTTGAGTTTTTAATTTTTATTAAAATATACTGTTATCATAGGCAGTTTGTACAAAAACCTTTCAATTGTACTCTAATAGTTATTTGACTGGAAAATTACAATGACTGCAATTCATATAGGTAATTTGGGAAAATCTGAGAAAATATTATTTGCATAATAATTTGGAACACAGTGTAGACTGGAGCGGTAAGAATTAGTGTTGAGCGAACATGCTCGACACTGCTCAGTACTCGCCTGAGCATCACGCTACTCGGGATGTTCGGCGAGCACCGAGCATTTCCGGGTTACTCGGGCGGGAACTCGGGTCTCCGTCCTGCATGTTTGGCGCTCTTTACAGAGCCAATGAACATGCAGGGATTGCCAGCCAGTCACTGTAATGCTGCAGCCATGTTGGTTGTGGGCATTACAGTGACTGGCTGGCCGCACAGCGTCACCTCGAGTATTTAAAACCGGGCGCCGCCATCTTGGACACAGTCGCTCCGGTTTAGACAGTGTAGGGACAGCGCTGCTGATTTAGGGAGAGATATAAACTGCGAAATAGTTAGTGTAGGGTCTGTAAAGGCTGCCAGAACAAACAAACAGTCCTTTTCAGGACTAATATCCATCCCAGATACCAGGCAGGCAGGCTGTATAGGAGACACAGTGGTTATACCAGCAAACGCTGCATTACAGTCCTGTGTGCTCCTGTTGCTGAAATTGTTGGACTTAGCACCAGGTGTCGGGGGCCAGGAAAAATCCTTTTTTTTTCATCTAAATCCTCCTTTTTTTTTCCTCCTTCACACTGTACAAATACCCGTCTTATTAACCTTTTGGTGTGTCCCCCCCCCCCCCAAAAAAAAGCGTGTCTCTGATTTTTCAGACACAAATATAACTGTTGAAAATAGTCTGGTGTAGGCTAGAGAAACAGAAGTGTTGTTTTGCACTTCCACGGTTCAAACCTCTGTATTATCCATTTTGGGCCATTTGTATCTAAAAAAAAAAAACAGTTTGAGTGTGTCGCTCACTGTTCAGCCGCAAATCTATATATTTAAAAAAGTCTGGTATAGCCCAGTAAACAATAACTGTGGTTTTGCCATCCCACGGTAAAAAATCTCTATTATTCAGGTTTCGGTATATTTTCCGTAAAGAAAAACAGTAGTGTCTCCTGACTGTTGTGACACAAAAATATATCTGTTGAAAATAGTCTTGTGTAGGCCCGACATCCCAGTGTGGTTTCGCAGCTCCATGGGTCAAATCGCTGTACTATCCAGTTTTGGGCCTTTGGTATCTAAAAAAAAAGCAGTTTGAGTGTGTCGCTCACTGTTCAGCCGCAAATATCTCTATTTAAAAAAGTGTGGTATACCCCAGTAAACAATAACTGTGGTTTTGCCATCCCACGGTAAAAAATCTCTATTATTCAGGTTTTGGTATATTTTCCGTAAAGAAAAACAGTAGTGTCTCCTGACTGTTGTGACACAAAAATATATCTGTTGAAAATAGTCTTGTGTAGGCCCGACATCCCAGTGTGGTTTCGCAGTTCCACGGGTCAAATCGCTGTACTATCCAGTTTTGGGCCTTTGGTATCTAAAAAAAAGCAGTTTGAGTGTGTCGCTCACTGTTCAGCCGCAAATATCTCTATTTAAAAAAGTGTGGTATACCCCAGTAAACAATAACTGTCGTTTGCCATCCCACGGTAAAAAATCTCTATTATTCAGCTTTTGGTAGTTTTTTCCGTAAAGAAAAACAGTAGTGTCTCCTGACTGTTGTGACACAAAAATATATCTGTTGAAAATAGTCTTGTGTAGGCCCGACATCCCAGTGTGGTTTCGCAGTTCCACGGGTCAAATCGCTGTACTATCCAGTTTTGGGCCTTTGGTATCTAAAAAAAAAGCAGTTTGAGTGTGTCGCTCACTGTTCAGCTGCAAATATCTCTATTTAAAAAGTGTGGTATACCCCAGTAAACAATAACTGTGGTTTTGCCATCCCACGGTAAAAAATCTCTATTATTCAGCTTTTGGCAGTTTTTTCCGTAAATAAAAACAGTAGTGTCTCCTGACTGTTGTGACACAAAAATATATCTGTTGAAAATAGTCTTATGTAGGCCCGACATCCCAGTGTGGTCTCGCAGTTCCACGGGTCAAATCGCTGTACTATCCAGTTTTGGGCCTTTGGTATCTAAAAAAAAAGCAGTTTGAGTGTGTCGCTCACTGTTCAGCCGCAAATATCTCTATTTAAAAAAGTGTGGTATACCCCAGTAAACAATAACTGTCGTTTGCCATCCCACGGTAAAAAATCTCTATTATTCAGCTTTTGGTAGTTTTTTCCGTAAAGAAAAACAGTAGTGTCTCCTGACTGTTGTGACACAAAAATATATCTGTTGAAAATAGTCTTGTGTAGGCCCGACATCCCAGTGTGGTTTCGCAGTTCCACGGGTCAAATCGCTGTACTATCCAGTTTTGGGCCTTTGGTATCTAAAAAAAAAGCAGTTTGAGTGTGTCGCTCACTGTTCAGCTGCAAATATCTCTATTTAAAAAGTGTGGTATACCCCAGTAAACAATAACTGTGGTTTTGCCATCCCACGGTAAAAAATCTCTATTATTCAGCTTTTGGCAGTTTTTTCCGTAAATAAAAACAGTAGTGTCTCCTGACTGTTGTGACACAAAAATATATCTGTTGAAAATAGTCTTATGTAGGCCCGACATCCCAGTGTGGTCTCGCAGTTCCACGGGTCAAATCGCTGTACTATCCAGTTTTGGGCCTTTGGTATCTAAAAAAAAAGCAGTTTGAGTGTGTCGCTCACTGTTCAGCCGCAAATATCTCTATTTAAAAAAGTGTGGTATACCCCAGTAAACAATAACTGTGGTTTTGCCATCCCACGGTAAAAAATCTCTATTATTCAGCTTTTGGTAGTTTTTTCCGTAAAGAAAAACAGTAGTGTCTCCTGACAGTTGTGACACAAAAATATATCAGTTGAAAATAGTCTTGTGTAGGCCCGACATCCCAGTGTGGTTTCGCAGTTCCACGGGTCAAATCGCTGTACTATCCAGTTTTGGGCCTTTGGTATCTAAAAAAAAAGCAGTTTGAGTGTGTCGCTCACTGTTCAGCCGCAAATATCTCTATTTAAAAAAGTGTGGTATACCCCAGTAAACAATAACTGTGGTTTTCCCATCCCACGGTAAAAAATCTCTATTATTCAGGTTTTGGTATATTTTCCGTAAAGAAAAACAGTAGTGTCTCCTGACTGTTGTGACACAAAAATATATCTGTTGAAAATAGTCTTGTGTAGGCCCGACATCCCAGTGTGGTTTCGCAGTTCCACGGGTCAAATCGCTGTACTATCCAGTTTTGGGCCTTTGGTATCTAAAAAAAAAGCAGTTTGAGTGTGTCGCTCACTGTTCAGCCGCAAATATCTCTATTTAAAATAGTGTGGTATACCCCAGTAAGCAATAACTGTGGTTTTGCCATCCCACGGTAAAAAAATCTCTATTATTCAGCTTTTGGTAGTTTTTTTCAGTAAAGAAAAACAGTAGTGTCTCCTGACTGTTGTGACACAAAAATATATCTGTTGAAAATAGTCTTGTGTATGCCCGACATCCCAGTGTGGTTTCACAGTTCCATGGGTCAAATCGCTGTACTATCCAGTTTTGGGCCTTTGGTATCTAAAAAAAAAGCAGTTTGAGTGTGTCGTTCACTGTTCAGCCGCAAATATCTCTATTTAAAAAAGTGTGGTATACCCCAGTAAACAATAACTGTGGTTTTCCTCTTCCACGGTTCTAATCTACTTTTTATTACCCTTTTTTCATTGATAGTGCAAGTGTAAGCTATTTTACTTCATTTACAATGGGCAAGGCGCGTGGCAAGGGACGTGGAAGTGGACGTTCTGGTGATGGTTCGTGCAGAGGATGGGGCCGCGGCCAAGGTGAAAATGTGCCACAACCAACAGCCACATCTTCTCGCTCCCACTTCTTGACCGAATTACTAGGGAAGCACAGAACAACACCAGTATTGAGAACTGATCAGTGTGAACAGGTTATTAATTGGATAGCAGATAATACTTCCAGTTACCTGGGCACCACCACCTCCGGTCTGTCTTCCACACGGTCAACTCTTAGTAGCCGTGAGTCTCGACCGCATACTCCTCCTCACCCTGATGCTCCTTCTTCCCACCATGCTGAGTGTTGTCAGACAGCAACTGATCCCACACTTTTACACTCTGAAGAGCTGTTCACTGGTCCATTTCCAGATTTGGGCCCCTCGCCTGATACGCTTGAAGTGGTGGAAGAGGAGATCCCATGTTGCGATGCCCAAATATTTGAACAGCCACAGGAAGTAGACGTTGGCAATCTGTCACAAGAGGTGGACGATGACGAGACACAATTGCCAGGAAGTGAGGAGGAGCATCGTCGTGCGCAAGTGGAAGAGGAGGAGGTGGTGGATGATCTAGTAACTGACCCAATGTGGAAGGAGGACATGCAGAGTGAGGCCAGCAGCACACAGGGGGAGGGAGGCAGAGTACCCCAACAGGCAGGAAGAAGCAGTGTGGTGGCCGCAGACAGAAGGCAGGCAACCGTTCCCCGTAACACAAAAACGAGGGACGTTGCCAGTACAAGCGGTAGGTCTTCCAGAGTCTGGAATTTTTTTAAAGACTTTGCTGATTACCCCAAAAAGGCCATATGTTCCACCTGCCATGCCAGCATCAGCAGGGGTGACAAAAGTACCAGCCTGACCACCACCAGCATGATCAGGCACATCGCAGCAAAGCACCCGACTTTGTGGGGCGAAACCCAGGGTCCACGACCAGTGTCAGCGGGTGTCACCACTGCTTCTTCCACTGTTGTGCGTGCAATAGAACCCCCTGTTGTGTGAGCAAGGCAATCCCCTGTCCATACTGCATGCAAAGATGCCCCCTCCTCTCAGTCTTCACTTGTTATGGCAGTTTCTCAAGAAACAGCATCAACATCCACGTCCACGTCCCACCGCAGCGTTCAATTGTCCATATCCCAGACCTTTGAACGAAAGCGAAAATTCGCAGCTAATGCCCCACAGGCCACAGTCCTAAATTCGCACATTTCACGACTGCTTGTGTTGGAAATGCTGCCTTTTAGGCTGATGGAGACGGAATCCTTCCGCAATCTTATGGCGGTGGCCGTCCCTCGGTACTCGGTCCCCAGCCGACACTATTTTGCCCAGTGTGCCATCCCCGCACTACACAAGCATGTGTCCCAAAGCATCTGCCGTGCCCTCAACAACGCAGTTACTGGGAGAGTCCACCTGACAACGGACACGTGGACAAGTGCTTGTGGCCAGGGACGGTACATCTCTCTGACGGCACACTGGGTAAACATAGTGGAAGCCGGGACCCAGTCGGACCTTGGGAAGGAACACATCCTCCCCACACCGAGGATTGCGGGCCCTATGTCAGTCAGAGTTGCCCCCACAGTGTACAGCTCCTGCGCATCCTCCTCCTCCTCCTCCTCCTCATGTTCAGTCTCCATCTCAGATATCACCACATCAGTTACAAGCTGGAAGCATTGCAGTACTGCCTCCGCCAAGCGGCAACAGGCTGTGCTGAAGCTCATAAGCTTAGGTGATAAACCTCACACTGCTTGTGAGTTGTGGACAGCTGTGAAAGAGCAGGCAGATCTGTGGCTGAGACCGCTGAACCTACATCCCAGCATGGTCGTGTGTGACAATGGCCGTAACCTGGTGGCGGCTCTGAGGCGAGGTGAGATCACACACGTACCATGCCTAGCTCATGTGCTTAACCTCGTGGTTCAGCGGTTTCTTAAATCGTACCCCGAGTTGCCAGATCTGCTCGTGAAAGTACGCCGCCTGTCAGCTCATTTTCGCAAGTCGGCTACAGCTTCCGCCGCCCTTGCTGTGTTGCAGCAGCGTTTGCAGCTTCCGGCACACCGACTGGTGTGTGATGTCCCCACACGTTGGAACTCTACCCTCCACATGTTGCAAATGATTTGTGAGCAGAAGAGAGCAGCTGTGGAGTACCAGCTGCAACAAGGCCGTCTATATTCAGGTCAGACTCCACACATAAGACCTCAGGAGTGGACCTGGATGTCTGACATATGTACCATCCTGACAAACTTTGAGGAGGCCACCAAGATGGTGAGTGGCGATGACGCCATCATTAGTGTCAGCATCCCACTTGTCTGTCTTTTGCAACGCTCTCTGCAGAGAATTAAAGAGGAGGCATTGCAGCCAGAGTATGATGAGATGGATCAAGAAGCCGTAGCGGGCGATTACACACAGCCCAGCCTCATCTCATCCCAACGTGCATTGGGGGACAATGAGGGAGAGGAGGAGGAGGAGGAGGAGGAGGAAGAACAGGAGCTGCTATCATGCGTTGTAGACGGTAGTACCTGTACAAGTGTCATACCGTCGGTTCAGCGTGGGTGGCCTGAGGACAGGGGGAGGAGGAAGAGGAGGAGGAGGAGGAGAGCATTGTCAGTCGTCATCTTGGTGAGGACACGGAAATCTTGCCCGTTACCAGTCTGGCACGCATGGCTGACTTTATGTTACGCTGCCTTAACCGTGACCCTCGCGTTGTCAAAATGTTGGGTGACAGTCATTACTGGTTGGTGACACTTGTAGACCCCCGCTACAAGGAGAACTTTCACTCTCTTATTCCTGAGGTGGAGAGGTCTACAAAAATGGGGCAGTACCAGAAGGCCCTTGTTGCAGAACTCTTAAAAAAATTCCCATCTGAACACGCTAGAGGCAGAGGTCACAGTTCGTTGCCCAACCAAGGCGTACAGGCGAGAGAGATGCAACTCCAATCCAGCAGAGGCAGGGGAACACTGTCAACGTTCTGGGACAGTTTTCTGACACCCGCCCAGCTTACAGGCCCTGAGGCGCGGGGTACTCTCACAAGGAATGGAAAGTTTCAAAAGATGGTGAGGGAGTACCTTGCCGACGGTACCAGCGTCCTCCGTGATTCCTCTGTGCCTTTTAATTATTGGATATCCAAGCTGGACACTTGGAATGAACTCGCTCTGTACGCCTTGGAGGTCCTGGCCTGCCCTGCCGCTAGCGTGTTATCGGATCGTGTTTTTAGTGCCGCTGGGGGAATTATAACTGATAAGCGCACTCGCCTGTCAACTGACAATGCTGACAAGCTGACCCTTATCAAAATGAACAAGAGCTGGGTTGGGCCAGACTTCTCATCACCACCAAATGACAGCAGAGTAACATAAAGTCAAATCCACTGTGTTATTTCGGGAGGTGTATTCACATGCACCGCTTCACACCCACACATGGGTATACGCTTCCTCGTTTCGGCTGTTTTATCTTCTTCTCCTTATCCTCAGCCTCCACTACCACTATACCACCAGGGTGCCAGCATTGCAAGTTCCTCCGTCCTTATTTTTGGCAGCTTTTGCTTGCAAGGCATAAACAAATACTATGGGACACCCACTCCCCAATAATGGGACTTATGTTTGTAATATGCTGTACTGCATGGCTCTTGTAAGGGGCATTGCAAGTTGCTCCGTCCTAATTTTTGCCAGCTTTTGCTTGGAAAGCATAAGCAAATACTATGGGAGACCCACTCCCCAATAATGGGACTTATGTTTGTAATATGCTGTACTGCGTGGATCTTGTAAGGGGCATTGCAAGTTGCTCCGTCCTAATTTTTGGCAGCTTTTGCTTGCAAGGCATAAGCAAATACTATGGGACACCCACTCCCCAATAATGGGACTTACGTTTGTAATATGCTGTACTGCATGGCTCTTGTAAGGGGCATTGCAAGTTGCTCCGTCCTAATTTTTGGCAGCTTTTGCTTGGAAGGCATAAGCAAATACTATGGGACACCCACTCCCCAATAATGGGACTTATGTTTGTAATATGCTGTACTGCATGGCTCTTGTAAGGGGTATTGCAAGTTGCTCCGTCCTAATTTTTGGCAGCTTTTGCTTGCAAGGCATAAGCAAATACTATGGGAAACCCACTCCCCAATAATGGGACTTATGTTTGTAATATGCTGTACTGCATGGCTCTTGTAAGGGGCATTGCAAGTTGCTCCGTCCTAATTTTTGGCAGCTTTTGCTTGGAAAGCATAAGCAAATACTCTGGGAGACCCACTCCCCAATAATGGGACTTATGTTTGTAATATGCTGCACTGCATGGCTCTTGTAAGGGGCATTGCAAGTTGCTCCGTCCTAATTTTTGGCAGCTTTTGCTTGCAAGGCATAAGCAAATACTATGGGACACCCACTCCCCAATAATGGGACTTATGTTTGTAATATGCTGTACTGCATGGCTCTTGTAAGGGGCATTGCAAGTTGCTCCGTCCTAATTTTTGGCAGCTTTTGCTTGCAAGGCATAAGCAAATACTATAGGAGACCCACTCCCCAATAATGGGACTTATGTTTGTAATATGCTGTACTGCATGGCTCTTGTAAGGGACATTGCAAGTTGCTCCGTCCTAATTTTTGGCAGCTTTTGCTTGCAAGGCATAAGCAAATACTATGGGAGACCCACTCCCCAATAATGGGACTTATGTTTGTAATATGCTGTACTGCATGGCTCTTGTAAGGGGCATTGCAAGTTGCTCCGTCTTAATTTTTGGCAGCTTTTGCTTGCAAGGCGTAAGCAAATACTATGGGAGACCCACTCCCCAATAATGGGACTTATGTTTGTAATATGCTGTACTGCATGTGACGCGCCCCCTGGGCCGTGTGTACACGTGTGTGGGATACCCGGTGCCGGGTCTCTGGGGTCTGTAGTCTCCGTGGCGGTGACCCGGTCCCGTGGCTTAGGCTGGTCAAACCAGTGGCAGTCTTTCTTAGGTTTTGAGGTTAATTGTCCGACTGCGCCACCCGTGGATTGTGGTCAGGGAGTACCACCGCTGCGAGGCAGACCGCTGAGGCTGGTGTTGTTTGCGCAGCAGAGAATGGGATAACTTCCCACGGGAGGAGTATAGCCTCAGGGCAGTGAGTGTGGATGATGGGGGTGATGGTGCACGAGCGCAGCAGGAACGACTCAGAGTCTTTGCAGTGCAGTTCAGGGTCTTTACTGATGATTATAAGGTAGATCCTCCCGGGAGTACTGGCTAGCATAAGAGGCCTGGTCAGTCTGTGAGCAAGCAGGAGTTCCCCTGGCCAGGTGGAGTTGTAGGCCTCCCCGTCTGTCTGCACTCTTCCTGGCTACCTTGCTGTAAGCGGGTAGAAGTAGCCCACGTCCCTGAGTGTACCGTGTAGTGCTCACCCGTATGGCTGGTGACTTGGGGCCCTCTGTTAGCCTCCGCTCCACGACGGCGGTGCTGGTCCCTTGCTTGTGACTGAGCCTCCGGACTTCTATGGCCAGAGGACCTGAAATCCCCTGCCGGCTGGTTTCTGCTGCTGGATATATAAGTCCTCACAGCCTCGGACTCCTGTGTCCGGTTCCTATTGTCTTCTGCCAGGGCGAGCTGTGCTCAGCTTCCAGCCCCTGGTCTTTAGCTCCTAGCTCCTACAGAGCTCCTTGCTGTTACTTTCCCTTGCTCTCACTCTGACTCTGACTGTTCTCTGTTCTCTTACTCACTCAACCCCGCCCCAGATCCAGTTTATAAGGGCAGAATTCTCCCCTCCCAGGACTGGGGCAGGAGGATGTTGCATGTTTAAGGGATCCTGACCAGGAAACCTCCCACTTGCTCTCCAATGTAATATCTCTATTACTGTGGTGACCAGACCCCTGGGGTGCCACACATGGCTCTTGTAAGGGGCATTGCAGTTCCTCATAATTTTTGGAAAGCCTTCCATTCACTGCTTAGGCCAACAGTGCACAGGAGACCCAGTTGCTATAAATGGAAAAAAAGGTTTAGTTAACGCCCTCTGACCTCCATGTCATTTCCAAGGGGCATTGGAGTGGCTCGAAATTTTTGGTAGGCATTGCACTCACTGTATGCCCTATAACTGTGTAGCCGAACCGCTCCTTTTGTTACAGAAACATATCCTACAAGACATATGTGGTTGACTGGCCTGATATTGATGTGAATGGTCCCTGTTCCTCCTGCTCTTTCTCCTTTGCCACTACCTCATCCATCATTTATCACCTGAAGCTTTGTTTTAACGGGAGTCATAGAACTTGGATAGTAGCAGGAAAACATCCAGCAATCCTCGGAGGAGGTAGGATATGCGCCAAAACGCTGATCACCTCAGGCCTAGCCGCTACTACATACATGCGCTTGCATTACAACAAAACAAAGCAGATGCTAACTTCTATCATCCTCATCATGCTCCTCACCTTGGCACTCTCAACTCCCCTGATGGAGAAGCCAGGGCCCACCGGAGGAGTCTGATAGTCCGGTGGGCTCGGCCAATGCTGCCCTAAAGCAGGCCAGGCTAAGAAAAGTGTGGGAAAGGTTACCGGGACAAATAGGGGTGGCTGGGGACCGACTATGGACACCCGGCCACCCCCTGGAGGCTGGGGAGCAAGCGGGGACACCCGGCCACCAGGCGGCTGGGGACTGAGTATGGATACCAGGCCGCCGACACAGCCATGGCGTGGTGGCCAGATTCCGCCTCCACATGCCTAAAAGGCCCAATTTAAAGTGCAAGCAAGCAAGCAGTATGGTATTGCAGCCTGGGGGTGGGTGGGTGGCAGGCTGCATACTTGCGTTTGCATTGCAAGGAATGGGAGAGCTACAATTGAACACTACCCTGGGACAAGGACTTGAATGGGGATAGTTGCAAGTCTGCAACGACAGGTGCAAGGTGGGAGGCATCTTCGCATGTACCATGAACAGGGGTTTGGCATGCACACACTACAGCGGAATAGGCTCTCCTTCCCACTAAATGCACTGGGGAGGGCACAGGTAATGTTTTGGTATACGCGCTTAATCTTATGTATAAGGCACACCAGGACAAATAGGGCGGCTGGGGACTGAGTATGGATACCTCGTTGCCGAAGCAGCCATGAGGTAGTGGCCAGCTTCAGCCTCCTCCAAACTAAAAGGCCCCATTTCAAGTGCAAGCTAGCAGTATTGAATTGCAGTCTGGGGGTGGGTGGGTGGCAGGCTGCACACTTACACTTGCATTAAAAGAAAACATAGCAGATGCTAACTTCTGTCATCATCATCATGCTCTTCACCTTGGCACTCTCAACTCCACCGATGGAGAAGTCAGGGCCCACCGGAGGAGTCTGGTTCTCTGGTGGGCTCGTCCAATGCTGCCTAAAGCAGGCCGGGCTAAGAAAAGTGTGTGGGGGGATGTTCCAAGGAGAAATAGGGGCGGCTGGGGACCGTTTATGGACACCCGGCTGCCCCCAGGCGGCTGGGGACCGTGTGTGGCCACCCGGCCGCGGGCGGCTGGGGACCGAGTATGGACATCCGGCCGCCGGGTGGCTGGGGACTGAGTATGGATTCCAGGCCACCAACACAGCCATGACGTGGTGGCCAGATTCCGCCTCCACATGCCTAAAAGGCCCAATTTCAAGTTCAAGCAAGCAAGCAGTATGGTATTGCAGCCTGGGGGTGGGTGGGTGGCAGGCTGCATACTTGCGCTTGTATTGCAAGGAATGGGGAGGTACAATTGAACACTGCCCTGGGACTAGAACTTGCATGGGGATAGTTGCAAGTCTGCATCTTCTGATGCGGCAAGGATCACTTATGATGGGCACACTTTTAGACAGTGACTTGGGAGTCAGAGATGCTTCCAGGGGTCTTCCCCATGCTGTTCCCATGTCTTTTCAGCACTTTATGCATGTGTCACACAGCACATGGCCGGATAAGGTTGTAAAATGTTAAAATGACATTTCCCGGTGAATGCATTTGTCATAGTTGAAAGCAATACAAAAGTGCAAAAACGCATAAAAAATGCCACTTGTGAACATAGCCGAAGGTGTGGAGGAGTATTTTTTGGTAATTTATTTTAACTTATACACAAGTCTTTTCCCTGGAAAGGATGTTCCTTAACATATTTCACAGGAAAAAAGTTTCACTTTCGTTTTTGAACGTTTTATTGTGAGCCCGTAAAAGTGGCTTAATACCTCTGACCACGTTGTTGACAGCAGTGACCTGGGGGTCAGAAATGCTTCCTGGGGCGATCCCCATGCTGTCCCCATGTCATTTGAGCACTGTCACTATCGTTTTGGGCACTTGTTAGGCTTTTAAAAGACTGCCGGGGGTGCCACCGCAAAAATGCTCGAGTCTCCCATAGACTAACATTGGGCTCGTTGCTCGGGTCGAGCACCCGAGTATCACGGCGAGCTCGGCCCGAGCTTCGAGCACCCGAGCATTTTAGTGCTCGCTCAACACTAGTAAGAATACAAGGAGAGAACAATGGAAAGGACACCATTGTAGACATTTACTACAGGCAAGCTGAAGATATGGATGAACTCTTTATGTATCAAATGACCAAGTTCTCCAAAAAATATGATGTAGTGGTCATGGGAGATTTCAACTATCTAGACATTTGTTGGGAATCTCTCTCAAGTAAAACTAACAGGTCAAGCAAATTCTTATCCTCTCTTGCTGACAACTTTATCTTAAAAAAGGTAGGGGAGAAAACAAGGGGATCTGCTACTTTGGATCTAATCCTTATAAACAGGGAAGAAATGGTTGAGGAGGTAAAAGTGGCTGGGACCCTAGGAGGCAGCGATCACGCTATTATAGAATTTTGGATAACTAGAGGAGGAAGACATGTGAAGACTCAAACTTCAAGGTTAGATTTCAGAAAGGCAGATTTTAAGCGACTCAGAAAGAGAATAGGAGGGATCCAATGGCTGGATGTCCTTAAGGACAAAAATGTCCAGGAAGGATGGGAAATTTTTAAAAATGAGATTCTCAAAGCACAATCGTTAACAATCCCAAAAAGTAGGAAGAATGGGAAGCATTTAAGGAAATGAACACAGAACTTAAACACATGCTAAAAAGAAAGAAATGTTTATCAAATGGAAAGAGGGAGGCACATCTAAAGAAGATTATAATGCAGTCTGCAGATCCTGCAGGGCATGTATCAGGTTAGCTAAAGCTGACAATGAATTAAGGCTTGCAAGAGATATCAAAAGTAGAGATGAGCGGTGTTCGACTCGAACTGTTCGCCAATCTCAAATTCGAGCTGTTTTGGGCGGTGTTCGAGCCGTTCGGCGAACACGAACGATTTGAAAAGAATTCGGCTGTTCGAGGTTATGTTCGATAATTGTTCGTGCCCCAAAATCATAACTGGATTTTTTCTCAGTAATGCTGAAAATTAATGTTGAAAATTAATGTTAATACGCAGTTTGAGTGTACAGCGGGGCGGGGGGAGGGGCAGGGGATGGATCTCTGCAGGAATAATGAAGATCTCCATTTTTTTTTCTCTTTCCCGCATTTACAGTGGGGAGGTGCAATCTGTCAGCCTATCAGGAGCGCACACACGGAGCGAAGTGCTTTTTTTCACACAAGCAAGGGCATGTGTCATTGGCAGTGTATGTCACATGTCCTTGCACTATAAGACCCAGCCATTTTCCCCGTCGCCACCATTTTCTCACTGCTGCAGCTGCGTGTTAGATGGCACCGCTGTTGCTGTGTGCGCTATACCTTGTTAATTTCAAGCCAATTTTCGCACAAATCTACAGATAGCTTGGGAGTAGGGAAGAGTTGTGATTGCAGTCCTTTTAAGGACTAGGTTACAGCATTTCCTACGACTTTTATCAGGGAGGTCTGTGCTCTTAAATAGATAGGTTGGGAGTAAAGACTAATTGTAATTGCAGTCCTTTTCAGGACTAAGTTACATCAGTTCCTATCAGTTTTTGCCAGGCAGGTCTGTGCCAGTGCTGTGCAAGTTTTTTTCACAGCATTTGGCTAAATCTAGCAAAGCAAATCCTTTTTGGCCTATTGCAAAGTGTGTTAGTCAGTGGAGTAGCCTATCTGTGTTGCAAGCTACACCACCTGTGTATAGAATACCAATTTTTTTTTACTGCACCTAGTGAAGTAAAACCTTTTGGGCATAGCATCATTCTATTAGTCCATCTACACTAACCTCCACCAGGTTGCAAATTGAATATAATTTTTTTCTGCATCTAGCTCTGAAAAAATATTTGGGCTTCTAGCAGTGTGTGGGACTTGTTCTATTAGTCCATCTATACTGACCTCCATCAGGTTGCAAATTCAATATAATTTTTTTCTGCATCTAGCTCTGAAAAAATATTTGGGCTTCTAGCAGTGTGTGGGACTTGGTCTATTAGTCCATCTATACTAACCTCCATCAGGTTGCAAATTCAATATCATTTTTTTCTGCATCTAGCTCTGAAAAAATATTTGGGCTTCTAGCAGTGTGTGGGACTTGGTCTATTAGTCCATCTATACTAACCTCCACCAGGTTGCAAATTAAAAATAATTTTTATCTGCATCTAGCTCTGAAAAAATATTTGGGCTTCTAGCAGTGTGTGGGACTTGGTCTATTAGTCCATCTATACTAACCTCCACCAGGTTGCAAATTAAAAATATTTTTTATCTGCATCTAGCTCTAAAAAAATATTTGGGCTTCTAGCAGTGTGTGGGACTTGGTCTATTAGTCCATCTATACTGACCTCCATCAGGTTACAAATTCAATATAATTTTTTTCTGCATCTAGCTCTGAAAAAATATTTGGGCTTCTAGCAGTGTGTGGGACTTGGTCTATTAGTCCATCTATACTGACCTCCATCAGGTTGCAAATTCAATATAATTTTTTTCTGCATCTAGCTCTGAAAAAATATTTGGGCTTCTAGCAGTGTGTGGGACTTGGTCTATTAGTCCATCTATACTAACCTCCACCAGGTTGCAAATTAAAAATAATTTTTATCTGCATCTAGCTCTGAAAAAATATTTGGGCTTCTAGCAGTGTGTGGGACTTGTTCTATTAGTCCATCTATACTGACCTCCATCAGGTTGCAAATTCAATATAATTTTTTTCTGCATCTAGCTCTGAAAAAATATTTGGGCTTCTAGCAGTGTGTGGGACTTGGTCTATTAGTCCATCTATACTAACCTCCATCAGGTTGCAAATTCAATATAATTTTTTTCTGCATCTAGCTCTGAAAAAATATTTGGGCTTCTAGCAGTGTGTGGGACTTGGTCTATTAGTCCATCTATACTAACCTCCACCAGGTTGCAAATTCAAAATAATTTTGATCTGCATCTAGCTCTGAAAAAATATTTGGGCTTCTAGCAGTGTGTGGGACTTGGTCTATTAGTCCATCTATACTAACCTCCACCAGGTTGCAAATTAAAAATAATTTTTATCTGCATCTAGCTCTGAAAAAATATTTGGGCTTCTAGCAGTGTGTGGGTCTTGTTCTATTAGTCCATCTATACTGACCTCCATCAGGTTGCAAATTCAATATAATTTTTTTCTGCATCTAGCTCTGAAAAAATATTTGGGCTTCTAGCAGTGTGTGGGATTTGGTCTATTAGTCCATCTATACTAACCTCCACCAGGTTGCAAATTAAAAATAATTTTTATCTGCATCTAGCTCTGAAAAAATATTTGGGCTTCTAGCAGTGTGTGGGACTTGGTCTATTAGTCCATCTATACTAAACTCCACCAGGTTGCAAATTAAAAATAATTTTTATCTGCATCTAGCTCTGAAAAAATATTTGGGCTTCTAGCAGTGTGTGGGACTTGTTCTATTAGTCCATCTATACTGACCTCCATCAGGTTGCAAATTCAATATAATTTTATTCTGCATCTAGCTCTGAAAAAATATTTGGGCTTCTAGCAGTGTGTGGGACTTGGTCTATTAGTCAATCTATACTGACCTCCATCAGGGTGCAAATTCAATATAATTTTTTTCTACATCTAGCTCTGAAAAAATATTTGGGCTTCTAGCAGTGTGTGGGACTTGGTCTATTAGTCCATCTATACTAACCTCCACCAGGTTGCAAGTTAAAAATAATTTTTATCTGCATCTAGCTCTGAAAAAATATTTGGGCTTCTAGCAGTGTGTGGGACTTGGTCTATTAGTCTATCTATACTAACCTCCACCAGGTTGCAAATTAAAAATAATTTTTATCTGCATCTAGCTCTGAAAAAATATTTGGGCTTGTAGCAGTGTGTGGTACTCATTGTATTAGGCCATCTATACCAAGCTCCACCAGCTTTGAAATTAATAATAATTTTTAGCTGCATCTAGCCCTGAAAATAATTTTTCTTCCCAATAGTGGTAGCAATAGAAATATGGGGCGCGCACCTAGCTAACAAAAATATACGCTTCATAACAAAAAACACCAGCCTAGCGCATTGCATTAATAAGATGGCATCATCGTCTCTCCCAGTGCTAGGCCTACTACGCCGGCTAGCATTCCTGTGCCTAAAACACAATGTATGGGTCCGCGCTAGCCACTATGCTGAGGGGTCTAACGCTGCTGCTAACGCTTTATAACAATTCAATTGGCAGATTTTCACAGAGCTCTTCCCCAACGCCCACCCATCGGGCAGCAGTTGCCCACCCTCCCTATGGGATCTAGTGGCGAATAGTTGATGCCATTAATCAGAGCGTCAGTTGCCCCGTCGACGTGGCAAGCATACGGTAAGGCATGGGAAGAGTGGACACGACTAGTAGCAGGCAGACGGGTTGACCAATGTGAACAAGCCAGATCACAAGTCACCATAGAATTTCTCCACCAGCTAATGATGAGGGGCATATCAGGGGCGTCAGCGCAGCGGTGTCTGACCGGAGTAGCATTTCACTTCCAACTACTGAATTGGGGAGATGTGACAAAGATTCATCATCAGACAATCCATAAAAGGGTGGAAAAGGGGTCAGCCAAGTCAGGAGTGTAGACGTCCCGTCCCGTGTCACTAAAACTGATTTCTCACATCATATCCCTAACACCATTAACATGACACTCACAATTTGAAGCAACACTAATGTCTACTGCATTTGTGATCGCCTTCTTCGGGGCGCTATGCATAAGCGAATTAGTCCCTCAATCCAAAATTACCACCAGTGGAGGCTTATTACACCAGGACGTAGTCATAGCCAATAATGCAATACGTCTACGCATACGCCAATCGAAAACGGTTCCAGCGGGCAGGGGCACTTGGGTACTTCTACAACCCACAAACGGTACACTGAGTCGGGTAACAATAGTAAAAACATATATAACCGCCAGATCACAAAGTACTTTCTTCCTATCACACATTGATGCAACGCCATTATCAAGATACCAGTTCCAAGCTATATTTAATAAATGCATAACATCGACAGGGAACCACCCCAAAGATTACGGGACACACACATTCCGCATAGGCGCGGCCATGGAAGCAGCAAGAGCAGGACTGTCAGAAACGGAAGTTCAGAGGATAGGGAGATGGCGATCCACGTGTTTGGCGAGATACATAAGACCGGACTTGTTATCCTAACATGGTTTGTTTCTTTTACAGGTGACGCTAAGCCAACAGTGTGGGTGATAGGCCACTTGTATATATATTTGGCAGAAAAAAGGGCGAAAGTCCGCCCAGGCGGGAGGAAATTTGAGTTTCATAACACATATTTCAACTGGAGAGGTATTAGAGGCCTGCTATGGCCACAGGTACTAATGGAGGTAATCAAGATAGGGAGAGAGGCAAGAGGTCTGGTCATCTTAGTTATACAGGCCGGGGGAAACAACCTAGGTCATCACAAGAGCGCATAACTAATGGCAATAATGAAAGTAGACACTGAGCGCTTCAGAGAATTTTTCACAAAACTAGTTAGAGTATGGTCAGAGATTGTGCCGATAGCGGTATGGCAAGGTGCGCGAGACATCACGGCCATCGAACGGACAAGGCGGGTAATAAATATTCAGATGGCAAAATTTAGAAGAGACAGAGGCGGTGTAGTGATACAACACCGACAACTGGAAGGAGATAAAGCAGGCCTCATACGGCCCGACGGTGTTCACTTAATGGATATTGGACTGGACATATTCCTGTCAGGACTCCAGGACGGAGTGGAACAAGCGTTAAGAGTGATGGGTGGGGGTCAGAGTCCTACATACGAGTACGCAGGATCCTCCGTGGCCTGGAAATAGAAAGGACATGTTGGAGAGTTACAGTTGTTGGCCAACTTGCCGGAGTGGAGACCCAGGGCATGCTGCAACAAGCTGAATTATTTTCTAATGGAATAAGTATAAAGAGTTAATAAAGCTGTGACCGATCCTCACCCATCCAGTTGTAAGAGTTACATTATTGTATTGTCAAGGAAAGGGGGGCGGTAGGGGGGCTGAGCGTCTGGGTTTGGTTGGGGGTCCCCACAGTCTGCCTAGGCTAGATGCATTTAAAAATTCTTATTAGATACACAGGCGGTGCAGCTTGCTTCGCAGCTGGGCTACTACGCCCAAAGTATTGCCTAGGCTAGATGCAGTTAAAAATTCTACGCTGACTAGCAGACACTGAAGCTTTGGAGCAGACCTCTGAGTAAACAGCTCTTCACACTCAACCATCTGTGTTACCCCAAGCCATAGTGTATGTAGTTTCTTACAGTTAAAAGGGGGGGGGGCGACCCAACCCACCTGGAATTGACGATGCCAACGTCACGTAAGACACAGCAAGGGGACTCCAAAAAGAGTCTCCATTTTTTCCCAAAATTGTGGCACAGACACCACTTAACCCTAGAACGCATACCTGGGGCCTCGCAGGCCTGTTAATTGTTTTCTATTTTTTGCAAGATTACTTTAGTTAGAATTTTGAAACTCTAGGTATTCTTCATGTATATAGTTGTTTGTCATTTGACTTTAAGTTATTCCATGTTATTTGCACACGGGCCTAAAAGGTCCCAGGTATGTGAAAGTGTAGATTTTTATGGTCATGCGTTCTAGGGTTAAGTGGCATCAATTGCCCCACAGTTGCTTAAAACGGTTGGTGAGGTGATTTTACGAAATCCTCAAGCTTTTAGTCTCCCCAGGATGACACAGGGGTAGAAAAGTCCTTGCGAATCCATGATTTGTTCATCTTTATGAACATGAGTCTGTCTATATTATCAGTGGAGAGCCGCGTGCGCTTATCTGTTAGCACACCACCAGCAGCGCTGAACACACGTTCAGAGAGAACGTTGGCTGTGGGGCATGACAAGGTCTCCAAGGCGTGAGTGGCGAGCTCCGGCCATTTTTCCAGATTGGAATCCCAAAATGAGCAAGGGTCCAGTGACACAGTCATGGCTTCAATGTTTACTTGGAGATACTCCTGTACCATCCTCTCTTGGCGTTGACTATGTGTCAGACTTCTTGTCTCCTGTGGCCTTGCAAAGGATGGTCTAAAAAAGTGGTGAAACGATTCCACAAAATTGCTGTTACCAGCAGATACTGTGTTACTGTTACGGTTTGAGTGATGAAGACTCGACAGTCCCACGGTTGGCAAGTTAGAACTGTGAGATTCACTACGTGCACCACTGGTGTTTTGTGGAAAAGCACATGTAAGATTCTGCAACAGCGTCTGCAGATACTCCTGCATGCGTAAATCCCTTTTTATGGCAGGAATTATTTCGGCAAATTTACTTTTGTACCGGGGATCTAAGAGTGTGGCAACCCAGTAGTCAGGATTACTTCGAATTCTGACAATCCGAGGGTCATGTTGCAGGTAGTGCAGCAAGAAGGCACTCATGTGTCTTGCGCATCCAGGAGGACCAAGTCCTTGTTGTGTTGGTAGCGAGGTAAGAATCATGCTTCCTTCCTCTGCCCTCTCCCCCCAACCTCGCACAACAGAAATGTGATCAAGGTCTCCCTCATCTGATGAGTCTTCCATGCCCATCGCCAGTTCGTCCTCCACTTCTTCCTCGGCTCCTGCACCTTCCTCAACAGTTTGGCTGCTACCATGCGCCCTGGTTAATCCGTCTCCCCCACCCTCCCATGCCTGCCGCCTTGGTGCTGCCGACCGTCTGGACCTTGGAGATGTTATTCCTTCCGCATACGACTCCTCCTCTACTTCCTCCACCTCCTCTTGTCCCACCACCTGACTCTGAATTCTGTTTAATGTGTGCTCCAGCATGTAAATCACCGGAATAGTCATGCTGATAATGGCATTGTCGTCAGCACTAAACATCTTCGTCACCATTTCAAAACTGTGCAGAAGGGTGTGTGGCGCCCCTGAGGGTTCAGTCGCCACAGAGTTACTGCATCTCACCCAGAGGTGTGGTATCTCACCCTCAGGTAAGGAAGGCGTATGGCTCGGGACCCTAACACCTGCATCCAACACATTTCACATGTAAAGCGCCATGGAATAAATGGCGCTATAATAATAAATAATAATAATAATAATACCCGCAGTGGGGGTAGGGCGAGATTACTCCTAAGGGAGAGCACAGTCCCAGGTCCCTAGCTGGCGGGAGGGTCCTATGTAGTGGGTGCTTAGGGGAGCACATGACAGGGAGAGTATAAATAGGAAGCTATCTTAGAAAGAGCAAGCCAGTCAGAGGAGGAAAAGTGACAGGAGCAGAGGCTCTGCATGAGCTCTGCTCCGGAGGCGGGCCTAGCCTGGGAGGCCCAGGACTGAAGGAGAGAAGAGAGCAGTGGGAGCAGGAAGGCTCCAGGAACCGAAGGGACCCTAGGGGTACGGGCTGTGCAGAAGACCACCCGTACTCCCGCTGCTACCAGGAGGTAGAGGGGTCAGGCCAGATAAGGGGAACCGGTCCCTCAACTAGCGGAGAAACAGCAAGGCTCAACTAGAAATCGGAGGCTGCAGCATTTCATGTACTGCAGGCCAAAGTCCACACCAGTCTCACTAAGAAGGTAGCCACATAGGACCCAGGGGACGGAACACACGTCGCCCGCCAAGGCCCGAGGATACCGGATAGAAGTGTCACTGGGTGTGAGGTGCAGGGAGAAGGCCAGAGAAAGGACACACAGAAGGGGGTCCTGCTAAGTACTCCAGAGCTATCTGGGGGTGGACTGAGCCCCTCACTGAGTACGCACAGCACGACGGGGGAGATTGCTCTGGTACCTGTAATCTGGACTGCAACAACTGTGAGTAAAGATCTTGGGACTGCATCACACGGACTCTGTGTTCATTACTGACTCCCTGCACTACAACCACCATCATCCACCCACACTGCCCTGAAGCTACACTCTTCCTGTGGGGAATAATAATACCATTGCTGCAAAACCACCAGCTTCAGAGGACTATTCCGCAGCGGCGGCCCCTTTTGCCACACTCCAGAGGTGGCTGTAGTCAGACATTATAAAACCCATATATACAAATTACCCTTGGATTGACCGCCCTGGGTCACGGACCGGGTCACCGCCACAGTGACTACAACCCCCAGCGTCTACCGGCCCGGCTCCGAGTACCCCACGGCCCAGGGGGCGCGTCAACTTCATAGGTCCCTGATCTGAGACCACTCCTGCAGTGTGATTTGCCCCACCTCTGGATCTCGTTGGCCCAGGCTATATGTCAGAACTTATTGCACCAGGGCTTGTCGGTGCTGCCACAGTCGCGGCAACATGTGCAGAGTTCCACCGTGTCGGCACATCGCATTTCAGCCGGTGAACTGGCAGGCCCAACGACTTCTGTAGAGATGTAAGTCGTTGAGCTGCGGGATGCGAACGGCGGAAGTGAGCACACAGCGACCGTGCCGTCTGCAGAAGGCCATCTAGTCCGGGATAGTGGGCTAAAAATTGATGGACAACCAGGTTCAACACGTGAGCCATACAAGGCACGTGTGTGACATTGCCCCGGCAAAGGGCCGCACCCAGGTTTGCAGCATTGTCGCACACGGCTTTCCCTGGTTACAGGTCCAGTGGAGACAACCATTCATGAAACTGGGTCTCCAGAGCTGACCACAACTCCTTAGCTGTGTGACTCACATTTCCCAGACATTTCAAAGTAAAAACGTTGAGCCCTGCTGCCAGCATAGTAAGGAGGTGTGCAGGATCTCTTCTGCGCAGTTAGAAAGCTTGTGGCATGACCAGACAGGCTTTGGGTGCAGGTGGAGGACCGAGAGGAGGTTGAGGAGGCAGAAGCAGTGGAGGAACTTTGAGATAAAGAGGATTGACGCACAACTCGTGGGGACGGCAAGACTTGGACAGCAGCCCCTTGTCCTGCTGTCACCATAGTTATCCAGTGCCCAGTCAGCGACATGTAACGCCCCTGTCCATGCCTACTCGTCCAAGTGTCTGTGGTGAAATGCACCCTGTCACACACAGAGTTTCTCAAAGAAGTGGTGATGTTGTGTGCGACATGCTGGTGGAACGCAGGCACACCTTTCTTTGAGAAGTAGTGCCGACTGGGCATCTCGTACTGGGGCACTGCGACATAAGGTCTCGAAAATCCTCTGTGTCCACCAGGCGGAAAGGAAGCATTTCTGTAGCCAAGAGCTTGCAGATGGTGAAATTCAACCTCTTAGCTTTCTCATGGCTAGGAGGAAATGGTCTTTTACTTGTCCACATCTGAGGGACCGAGGGCTGGCTGTTGTGCTTAGACGGGGTTGAGAAGGGTGTCCCCGGCAAACTGTCGGTCTGTGAGGAAGATGCTGGCGGACATGTTAGGTTGCCTTGATCCAAAGGTGGTGCTCTCGATGTCGGAGAGCGCTCAACACCAGCAGGTGTTTCCACTTCCCAATGAACTGACGACCTGCCAATCACACTGGCTGTTGCGGGTAAAGAGGTGGCAGGTCTGCGTCCAAAAACATGTGTGACTGCTGTCCCCCCTGTCACAGAGGATGAAGAGGCTGCGAATGCACAAGATGGGGCAGACAGTGGTTGGCCCGGCCCGGCCCGCTAGGCCGCATTATAGCACAGTGAGCTTCCCACTGCAACTTATGCTTCATATCCATGTGACGGTACATGCATGAAGTACTCAAACTATGGATTTTTTGGCCTCTACTTAGCTTTTGGTGACAAATATTACAGATAACACGAGTTGGGTCATCCTTATTAATTTGAAAAAATGCCCAGGCTATGCAAGGCTTAGAGCCCATGCGACCTGAAGAGCCACCATGACTTGTGGTCAGAGGCAGAGTTGTGGTTGAGGATGCAGTTGTTGACGTGCTTCCAGTACTCCGTCTCTGTCCAGGAAGGCGCAACCTAACCTCATCGTCAATAGCATCTGTGATGCCCCGCTGCGCTTGGTATCACAGATCCTAGAAGAGTGCATTGATGGAACCCTCCACAAGAGGCCCCCATAAACATTCACACATCTCCACCTTCCACCTCAGACCAGCAGAGGGAGCCCATTAGGGATATAAATAGGGAAGGTGGAGCTAGGCAGTTCAGTTCCTCTGAAGAGTTCCTGCAGTAGAGAAGCCTAAGAGAGGTCAGTCTGCAGTGGAGCTCAGTCTAGTCTAGAGAACTCAGTTAATAGTTCAGCAGTGGAGCACGAGGCTCCTGCTAGCTAGATTCAGGGAGCCCAGATAGAGGTTAAGGTGTGCCGGCGCCATAAGATCGGTGAAGCGCGGCAAGCTGCCGTTAGTGTGTATAGCCTAGTGAGGGCCCGAGTATGCCGAAGGCGAGTGGCGAGTTAGTACATAAGGGGCAGAGGAGCTTAACCAGCTCACCCCGAAGCATTTACCGGACACCGGATCCGAGCTTACCGGGATCTCTATGACCCAGTAAGGCATAACCGGAATCCCTGGAGAACTACAAGTCGCAGGATCGCTAAGGTGCTGATACGTAACAGAGCCAGGAGATTCTTAGGCCCCGCATACTGGGAGCGAGAACTCCAAGAGAAGGCCCTACCACAAGGTCAGCCAGCGCAGGACAGAGACAAAGTTAGGCCTAGCTCCAGGCAGGTCAGAAACTTACTACGCAGAGGCAAGAAACAGGAGGCCCTACACCCGCTCATTGGGGAGGATTCTGATATGCACCCTTCACCCTACAGTGCTCCGGGATGTGCCTGAATTTCCACCAGTAAAAGGTACTGAAGTGACTACCATGTCCGTTCCCGTTCTTGCTCTGACCCAGCTGGGTCTTGCCTGTCCTGCATTCCCCCTGCATACGCTGCCCTGAGACCTAGCTCCACCTGTGGGGAGCTATACCATCGAGCTGCCTTATCACAGGCCTCAGTGGACTGCTGCAGCGCTGGTGCTTCTCACCAGATACCACAGATGGCGTCACGAACTCTTATAAAATTAACAATTATCCACCCTTTTAAAGAGTGACCCCAGGGTACGGGCCAGGGAGCCGACCACCGCGACATCCCCAAGGCCAGGCAAAGGCCCGGGTACCGAGTCATCCCCATCCCCTGGGCTAGTCACATCCTCCTCCACCTCCTCTGCTGACCTCATCGACTGGCTGACTGTGGGTTGACAGTAAGTGGGATCTCCAACCTCGTCATCATCACCCTGTGTGTTCTCACACATGTTGTCCTCAGAGCCAACCTCTTCCTGCCCTGACCGAAAAGTCAAGTTGTCGCTCCAATCAGGTATTTGAGTCTCATCATCATCTTCCTCATTGTCTCCACCAACAGGAGTTACAGTTTGGGAACGAGGGTCTACATTATGCTCAGAACCTTCTTCATCTGGTCCTGGATCCGACTTATAAAGATTCTGGGCATCAGTGCAGATCATTTCCTCGTCTGGATTAACAGAAGCTCTGAAGCAGACCTCCGTTTCCCAGGCTATAGTATGAGTAAACAGCTGTGCAGACTCAACCATCTGTGTTACCCCATACTCAGACGGGCAGCTGGAGACTTGGGAGCTGTGAGGAAGCAAGTGCGATTGGGGTGACACCTCTGAGGACTGGAGTATTTGTGATATTGAAGTTGAGGTGGAGAAGAGCCCACTTGAAGGAGCACTTGATATCCGTTGAAGCACCTGCTGTTTTTGTGCCTCATCTGGAATTTGTAGCGATTGGCGTGGCCGTAAGAAAGGGATCTTATCACATTGTCCACGAAAAGAAGTCGACATCTTAGTTTGGCTGGAAGATGGTCTTTCTTCTGCAGATGTTACTCCCCCCCCCCCACCGCGAGGGGGCTCGATCCACCAGCGGACAGGCACCAGTATTGGGTCCGTCAGGGTCCACCGCGGCTCTGGCAGAAACCCGGCGACACGGAGGTGGCACGGGCAGGAATGGACTGGCCGTGTCGGCTTCGCACTTCTTTGCTTTTAGAAGGGCATGGCATGCCTATATCTGTGTCTCCCCCTCCTTTTACTCCTCCACCTCTTTTCTTTTCGCATGACTATATGTACTTGTCACTTTTCCATGTGTTAGTTGTGTCTTCTGAGCAGTTTGTCAGGTTTTGGACACCTTTGAAGGTGTTTTCTATGTGTTTCTATGTGTTTTTGTTTGCCTGCCATTGGTTTTAACGGTGTTCGAAGGTGTTCGACGAACTGAACCGAACTCGAACACTACGGGGGTAGCTCAACACTAGTCAAAAGCAATAAAAAAGGATTTTGGGGGTATGTCAAAAGTAAAAGAAAAGTCAAAGATGCTATAGGATTTTCACAGGATGAAAATGGTGAAATGATAAGAAAGGATGTTGAGAAGGCCGAACTTTTTAATTCCTATTTTGCATCAGTTTCCTCTCAGAAATAAAATGTAACATCAACTGATCTTCACTGTCCTATTAAAGGAATAGAGGAATCCAAGTTATCTGTAAACAGAAAGATTGTGAGGGAATATTTAGCGAACATAAATGAGTTCAAGTCTCCAGGTCCAGATGAATTACACCCCAGAGTACTGAAGGAGATCATAGAAGAAATTTTAGAACCACTCTCCATAATCTTTGAAAATTCTTGGAGAACAGGAGAAGTCCCAGAACACTGGAGAAGAGCAAATGTTGTTCCTATCTTCAAAAAGGGGAAGAAGGTGGACCCAGGGAACTATAGGCCGGTGAGTCTGACTTCTATACCAAGAAAGATCTTTGAACAAATTATTAAACAACATGTATGTAAGTACCTGGATAAGAATGAAGTGATTAACCAGAGTCAGCATGGGTTTGTAACTAACAAGTCATGTCAGACTAACTTAATTTCCATCTATGACAGAATCACTGACTGGGTGGATCAGGGAAATGCTGTAGATATAGTATATCTTAACTTCAGCAAAGCATTTGACAAAGTATCTCACACCATCCTTATTGAAAAAATGACCAAGTATGGAATGGACAAGGCAACTGTTAGGTGGATTCAGCATATACAGAATGGGAGGAATAGAGCTAAGCAACAGTACATGTGAAAAAGACTTAGGTATACTAATTAGTGTTGAGCGAGCATGCTCGACACTGCTCGGAACTCGCCCGAGCATCATGCTACTCGGGATGTTCGGCGAGCACCGAGCATTTCCGGTTTACTCGGGCGGGAGCTCGGGTCTCCGCCCTGCATGTTTGGTGCTCTTTACGGAGCCAATGAACATGCAGGGATTGCCAGCCAGTCACTGTAATGCCGCAGCCATGTTGTTTGTGGGCATTACAGTGATTGGCTGGCCGCACAGTGTCACCTCGAGTATTTAAAACCGGGCGCCGCCATCTTGGACACAGACGGCTGGGATCAGACAGTGTAGGGACAGCACTGCTGATATAGGGAGAGATATATTCTGCAAAATAGTTAGTCTCAGGACTAATATCCATCCCAGATATCAGGCAGGCTGTATAGGAGACGCAGTGGTCATACCAGCAAACGCTGCATTACAGTCCTGTGTGCTCCTGTTGCTGAAATTGCTCGACTTAGCTCCAGGTCTCGGGGGCCAGGAAAATCCTTTTTTTTTTCATCTAAATCCTCTTTTTTTTTTCCTCCTTCACACTGTACAAATACCCGTCTTATTAACCTTTTGGTGTCCCCCCCCCCCAAAAAAGTGTGTCTCTGATTTTTCAGACACAAATATATCTGTTGAAAATAGTGTGGTGTAGGTCAGAGAAATAGAAGTGTGGTTTTGCTGTTCCATGGGCCATTTGTATCTAAAAAAAAACAGTTTGAGTGTGTCGCTCACTGTTCAGCCGCAAATATATATATTTCTGGTATATACCAGTAAATTATAACTGTGGTTTTTCTGTTCCACGGTAAAAAATCTCTATTATCCTGCTTTTGGCATTTTTTGCCGTAAAAAAATAAATAATAGTGTCTCCTGATTGTTCAGACACAAATATATCTGTTGAAAATAGTCTGGTGTAGGCCCGAGAAATACAAGTGTGGTTTTGCAGTTCCACGGGTCAAATCTCTGTATTATCCTGCTTTTGGCATTTTTTGCCGTAAAAAATAAATAATAGTGTCTCCTGATTGTTCAGACACAAATATATCTGTTGAAAATAGTCTGGTGTAGGCCCGAGAAATACAAGTGTGGTTTTGCAGTTCCACGGGTCAAATCTCTGTATTAGGCATATTTTGCCGTAAAAAATAAATAATAGTGTCTCCTGATTGTTCAGACACAAATATATCTGTTGAAAATAGTCTGGTGTAGGCCCGAGAAATACAAGTGTGGTCTTGCAGTTCCACGGTACAAACCTCTGTATTATCCACTTTTGGGCCATTTGTATCTAAAATAAACAGTTTGAGAGTGTCGCTCACTGTTCAGCCGCAAATATATATATTTAAAAATGTCTGGTATACACCAGTAAACTATAACTGTGGTTTTGCTGTTCTACGGTAAAAAATCTCTATTATCCTGCTTTTGGCATTTTTTGCCGTAAAAAATAAATAATAGTGTCTCCTGATTGTTCAGACACAAATATATCTGTTGAAAATAGTCTGGTGTAGGCCCGAGAAATACAATGTGGTTTTGCAGTTCCACGGTTCAAACCTCTGTATTATCCACTTTTGGGCCATTTGTACCTGAAAAAAACAGTTTGAGTGTGTCGCTCACTGTTCAGCCGCAAATATATATATTTAAAAAAGTCTGGTATACACCAGTAAATTCTAACTGTGGTTTTGCTGTTCCACGGTAAAAAAACTCTATTATCCTGCTTTTGGCATTTTTTGCCGTAAAAAATAAATAATAGTGTCTCCTGATTGTTCAGACACAAATATATCTGTTGAAAATAGTCTGGTGTAGGCCAGAGAAATACAAGTGTGGTTTTGCAGTTCCACGGGTCAAATCTCTGTATTATCCTGCTTTTGGCATTTTTTGCCGTAAAAAATAAATAATAGTGTCTCCTGATTGTTCAGACACAAATATATCTGTTGAAAATAGTCTGGTGTAGGCCCGAGAAATACAAGTGTGGTTTTGCAGTTCCACGGGTCAAATCTCTGTATTATCCTGCTTTTGGCATTTTTTGCTGTAAAAAATAAATAATAGTGTCTCCTGATTGTTCAGACATAAATATATTTGTTGAAAATAGTCTGGTGTAGGCCCGAGAAATACAAGTGTGGTTTTGCAGTTCCACGGTTCAAATCTCTGTATTATCCACTTTTGGGCCATTTGTATCTAAAAAAAACAGTTTGAGTGTGTCGCTCACTGTTCAGCCACAAATATATATATTTAAATAAGTCTAGTATACACCAGTAAATTATAACTGTGGTTTTGCTGTTCCACGGTAAGAAATCTCTATTATTCAGCTTTTGGTATTTTTTCCGTAAAGAAAAACAGTAATAGTTTCTCCCTGATTGTTCAGATTGTTTAAAAGAGTCGGGTGTAGGCCAGAGAAATAGAACTGTGGTTTTCCTCTTCCACGGTTCTAATCTACTGTTTATTACCCTTTTTCCATTGATAGTGCGAGTGTAAGCTATTTTACTTCCTTTACAATGGGCAAGGCGCGTGGCAAGGGACGTGGAAGTGGACGTTCTGGTGATGGTGCGTACAGAAGACGGGCCGTGGCCAAGGTGAAAATGTGCCACAACCAATAGCCACATCTTCTTGCTCCCACTTCTTGACCGAATTACTAGGGAAGCACAGAACAACACCAGTATTGCGAACTGATCAGTGTGAACAGTTTATTAATTGGATAGCAGATAATACTTCCAGTTACCTGGGCACCACCACCTCCGGCCTCTCTTCCACACGGTCGACTCTTAGTAGCCGTGAGTCTCGACCGCATACTCCTCCTCACCCTGATGCTCCTTCCTCCCACCATGCCGAGTGTCGTCAGACAGCAACTGATCCCACACTTGGACACTCTGAAGAGCTGTTCACTGGTCCATTTCCAGATTTGGGCCCCTCGTCTGCTCCGCTTGAAGTGGTGGAAGAGGAGATCCCATGTAGCGATGCCCAAATATTTGAACAGCCACGGCCACAGGAAGTCGACGCTGTCAATTTGTCACAAGAGGTGGATGATGACGAGACACAATTGCCAGGAAGTGAGGAGGAGGATCGTGGTGCGCAAGTGGAAGAGGAGGAGGTGGTGGATGATCTAGTAACTGACCCAATGTAGCAGGAGGACATGCAGAGTGAGGCCAGCAGCACACAGGGGGAGGGAGGCAGAGTACCCCAACAGGCAGGAAGAAGCAGTGTGGTGGTCGCAGACAGAAGGCTGACAACCGTTCCCCGTAATACCAACACGAGGGACGTTGCCAGTACAACCGGTAGGTCTTCCAGAGTCTGGAATTTTTTTAAAGACTCTGCTGATAACCCCAAAAAGGCCATTTGTACCACCTGCCAGGCCAGCATCAGCAGGGGTGACAAAAGTACCAGCCTGACCAACACCAGCATGATCAGGCACATGGCAGCAAAGCACCCGACTTTGTGGGGCGAACCCCAGGGTCCATGACCAGTGTCAGCGGGTGTCACCACTGCTTCTTCCACTGTTCTGCGTGCAATAGAACCCCCTGTTGTGTGTGCAAGGCAATCCCCTGTCCATACTGCATGCAAAGATGCCCCCTCCTCTCAGTTTTCACTTGTTATGGCAGTTTCTCAAGAAATAGCATCCACGTCCACGTCCCACCGCAGCGTTCAGTTGTCCATATCCCAGACCTTTGAACGAAAGCGGAAATTCGCAGCTAACGCCCCACTGGCCACAATAATAAATTCGCACATTTCACGACTGCTTACGTTGGAAATGCTGCCTTTTAGGCTGGTGAAGACAGAATCCTTCCGCAACCTTATGGCCGTCCCTCGGTACTCGGTCCCCAGTCGACACTATTTTGCCCGGTGTGCCATCCCCAGTAACGCAGTTACTGGGAGAGTCCACCTGACAACGGACACGTGGACAAGTGCTTGTGACCAGGGACCGTACATCTCCTTGACGGCAGACTGGGTAAACATAGTGGAAGCCGGGACCTAGTCGGACCTTGGGACGGAACACATCCTCCCCACACCGAGGATTGCGGGCCCTATGTCAGTCAGAGTTGCCCCCACAGTGTACAGCTCCTGCGCATCCTCCTCCTCCTCCTCATGTTCATCTCAGATATCACCACATCAGTTACAAGCTGGAAGCACTGCAGTACTGCCTCCGCCAAGCGGCAACAGGCTGTGCTGAAACTCATAAGCTTAGGTGAGAAACCTCACACTGCTTGTGAGTTGTGGACAGCTGTGAAAGAGCAGGCAGATCTGTGGCTGAGACCGCTGAACCTACATCCATGCATGGTCGTGTGTGACAATGGCCGTAACCTGGTGGCGGCTCTGAGGCGAGGCGAGATCACCCACGTACCATGCCTGGCTCATGTGCTTAACCTCGTGGTTCAGCGGTTTCTTAAATCATACCCCGAGTTGCCAGATCTGCTCGTCAAAGTATGCCGCCTGTCAGCTCATTTTCGCAAGTCGGCTACAGCTTCCGCCGCCCTTGCTGTGTTGCAGCAGCGTTTGCAGCTTCCGTCACACCGACTGGTGTGTGATGTCCCCACACGTTGGAACTCTACCCTCCACATGTTGCAAAGGATTTGTGAGCAGAAGAGAGCAGTTGTGGAGTACCAGCTGCAACAAGGCCGTCAATATTCAGGTCAGACTCCACACATAAGACCTCAGGAGTGGACCTGGATGTCTGACATATGTACCATCCTGACAAACTTTGGGGAGGCCACCAAGATGGTGAGTGGCGATGATGCCATCATTAGTGTCAGCATCCCACTTGTCTGTCTTTTGCAACGCTCTCTGCAGAGAATTAAAGAGGAGGCATTGCAGCCAGAGTATGATGAGATGGATCAAGAAGCCGTAGCGGTCGATTGCACACAGCCCAGCCTCATCTCATCCCAACGTGCATTGGGGGACAATGAGGGAGAGGAGGAGGAGGAGGAGGAAGAACAGGAGCTTGTATCATGCGCTGTAGACGGTAGTACCTGTACAACTGTCATACCGTCGGTTCAGCGTGGGTGGCCTGAGGACAGGGGGGAGGAGGAAGAGGAGGAGGAGGAGAGCATGGTTAGTCGTCATCTTGGTGAGGACACGGAAGTCTTGCCTATTACCAGTCTGGCACGCATGGCTGACTTTATGTTACGCTGCCTTAATCGTGACCCTCGCGTTGTCAAAATGTTGGGTGACAGTCATTACTGGTTGGTGACACTTTTAGACCCCCGCTACAAGGACTACTTTCACTCTCTTATTCCTGAGGTGGAGAGGTCTACAAAAATGGGGCAGTACCAGAAGGCCCTTGTTGCAGAACTGTTAAAAAAGTTCCCATCTGAACACGCTAGAGGCATAGGTCACAGTTCGTTGACCAACCAAGGCGTACAAGCGAGACAGAGGCAACTCCAATCCAGCAGAGGCAGGGGAACACTGTCAACGTTCTGGGACAGTTTTCTGACACCCGCCCAGCTTACAGGCCCTGAGGCGCGGGGTACTCTCACAAGGAGTGGAAAGTTTCAAAAGATGGTGAGGGAGTACCTTGCCGACGGTACCAGCGTCCTCCGTGATTCCTCTGTGCCTTTTAATTATTGGATGTTCAAGCTGGACACTTGGAATGAACTCGCTCTGTACGCCTTGGAGGTCCTGGCCTGCCCTGCCGCTAGCGTGTTATCGGATCGTGTTTTTAGTGCCGCTGGGGGAATTATAACTGATAAGCGCACTCGCCTGTCAACTGACAATGCTGACAAGCTGACCCTTATCAAAATGAACAAGGGCTGGATTGGGCCAGACTTCTCATCACCACCAAATGACGGCAGAGTAACATAAAGTCAAATCCACTGTGTTATTTCGGGAGGTGTATTCACATGCACCGCTTCACACCCACACATGGGTATACACTTCCTCGTTTCGGCTGTTTTATCTTCTTCTCCTTATCCTCAGCCTCCACCACCACTATACCACCAGGGTGACCGTGGTCCGTGTTGCCATTATTGAAAGTTCCTCCATCCTTATTTTTGTCAGCTTTTGCTTGGAAGGCATAAGCAAAGACTGTGGGAGACCGACTCCCCAATAATGGGAATAATATTTTTAAGATGCTGTACTGTATGGCTCTTGCAAGGGGCATTTAAAATGTCTTGTTAAGCTACTGCGACCTCCACCACTTTTCCGAGGGGCATTAAAAGCGTCTTGTTAAGCTACTGGGACCTCCACGTTTCTTCTGAGGGGCATTAAAAGCGTCTTGTTAAGCTACTGGGACCTCCACGTCTCTTCTGAGGGGCATTAAAAGCGTCTTGTTAAGCTTCTGCGACCTCCACCACTTTTCTGAGGGGCATTAAAAGCGTCTTATTAAGCTACTGGGACCTCCACGTCTCTTCTGAGGGGCATTAAAACCGTCTTGTTAAGCTACTGCAACCTCCACGTCTCTTCTGAGGGGCATTAAAAGCGTCTTGTTAAGCTACTGGGACCTCCACGTCTCTACTGAGGGGCATTAAAACCGTCTTGTTAAGCTACTGCGACCTCCACATCTATTCTGAGGGGCATTAAAAGCGTCTTGTTAAGCTACTGGGACCTCCATGTCTCTTCTGAGGGGCATTAAAACCATCTTGTTAAGCTACTGCAACCTCCACGTCTCTTCTGAGGGGCATTAAAAGCGTCTTGTTAAGCTACTGGGACCTCCACGTCTCTTCTGAGGGGCATTAAAAGCGTCTTGTTAAGCTACTGCGACCTCCACCACTTTTCCGAGGGGCATTAAAAGTGTCTTGTTAAGCTACTGGGACCTCGACGTCTCTTCTGAGGGGCATTAAAAGCGTCTTCTTAAGCTACTGGGACCTCCACCACTTTTCCGAGGGGCATTAAAACCGTCTTGTTAAGCTACTGGGACCTCCACGTCTCTTCTGAGGGGCATTAAAAGCATCTTGTTAAACCACTCTGAACTCCACAGCTCTTCCAAGGGGCATTGAAATGTTGTTTTTAATTAACTCTAACCTCCACGACTCTTCGAACGGGCATTGCATTTCCTCCTAATTTTTGGCAGCTTTTGCTTGGAAGGCATAAGCAAAGACTATGGGAGACACACTCCCCAATAATGGGAATAATGTTTGTAATATGCTGTACAGCATGGCTCTTGTAAGGGGCATTGCAAGTTCCTCCGTCCTAATTTTTGGCAGCTTTTGCTTGGAAGGCATAAGCAAATACTATGGGAGACCCACTCCCCTATCATGGGAATAATGTTTGTAATATGCTGTACTGCATGGCTCTTGTAAGGGGCATTGCAAGTTCCTCCATCCTAATTTTTGGCAGTTTTTGCTTGGAAGGCATAAGCAAATACTATGGGAGACCCACTCCCCAATCATGGGAATAATGTTTGTAATATGCTGTACTGCATGGCTCTTGTAAGGGGCATTGCAAGGTCCTCCGTCCTAATTTTTGGCAGCTTTTGCTTGGAAGGCATAAGCAAAGACTATGGGAGACACACTCCCCAATAATGGGAATAATGTTTGTATTATGCTGTACTGCATGGCTCTTGTAAGGGGCATTGCAAATTCCTCCGTCCTAATTTTTGGCAGCTTTTGCTTGGAAGGCATAAGCAAAGACTATGGGAGACACACTCCCCAATAATGGGAATAATGTTTGTAATATGCTGTATTGCAATGCTCTTGTAAGGGGCATTGCAAGTTCCTCAGTCCTAATTTTTGGCAGCTTTTGCTTGGAAGGCATAAGCAAAGACTATGGGAGACACACTCCCCAATAATGGGAATAATGTTTGTAATATGCTGTACTGCATGGCTCTTGTAAGGGGCATTGCAAGTTCCTCCGTCCTAATTTTTGGCAGCTTTTGCTTGGAAGGCATAAGCAAATACTATGGGAGACCCACTCCCCAATCATGGGAATAATGTTTGTAATATGCTGTACTGCATGGCTCTTGTAAGGGGCATTGCAAGTTCCTCCGTCCTAATTTTTGGCAGCTTTTGCTTGGAAGGCATAAGCAAAGACTATGGGAGACACACTCCCCAATAATGGGAATAATGTTTGTAATATGCTGTACTGCATGGCTCTTGTAAGGGGCATTGCAAGTTCCTCCGTCCTAATTTTTGGCAGCTTTTGCTTGGAAGGCATAAGCAAAGACTATGGGAGACACACTCCCCAATAATGGGAATAATGTTTTTAAGATGCTGTTGTACTGTATGGCTCTTGAAAGGGGCATTAAAACCGTCTTGTTAAGCTACTGCGACCTCCAACACTTTTCCGAGGGGCATTAAAACCGTCTTGTTAAGCTACTGCGACCTCCACGTCTCTTCCAAGGGGCATTCAAACCGTCTTGTTAAGCTACTGGGACCTCCACGTCTTTTCCGAGGGGCATTAAAACCGTCTTGTTAAGCTACTGTGACCTCCACGTCTCTTCAAAGGGGCATTAAAAAAGTATTCTTAAGCCACTCTGAACTCCACAGCTCTTCAAAGGGGCATTGAAATGTTGTTTTTAATTACCTCTAACCTCCACGACTCTTCCAACGGGCACTGCATTTCCTCCTAATTTTAGTCAGATTTTGCTTTTCAATGTAAAGGCGAAAACTAAGGGAGACCCACTCCCCATTAATGGGTAGAAGGTTTTTAGTATGCTGTAATCCACGTCTGTTTCAAGGGGCATTGCAGTTCCTCATAATTTTTGGAAAGCCTTCCATTCACTGCTTAGGCCAACAGTGTACAGGAGACCCAGTTGCTATAAATGGAAAAAACGGTTTAGTTAAGGCCCTCTGACCGCCATGTCATTTCCAAGGGGCATTGGAGTGCCTCAAAATTTTTGGTAGGCATTGCACTCACTGTATGCCCTATAATTGTGTAGCCGAACCACTCCTTTTGTTACAGAAACATATCCTACAAGACATATGTGGTTGACTGGCCTGATATTGATGTGAATGGTCCCTGTTCCTCCTGCTCTTTCTCCTTTGCCACTACCTCATCCATCATTTATCACCTGAAGCTTTGTTTTAATGGGAGTCATAGAACTGGGACAGTAGCAGGAAAACATCCAGCAATCCTCGGAGGAGGTAGGATATGCGCCAAAACGCTGACCACCTCAGGCCTAGCCGCTATTACATACTTGCGCTTGCATTCCAAGAAAACAAAGCAGATGCTAACTTCTATCATCATCATCATGGTCCTCACCTTGGCACTCTCAACTCCCCTGATGGAGAAGCCAGGCCCACTGGAGGAGTCTAGTTCTCGTCCAATGCTGCCCTAAAGCAGGCCGGGCTAAGAAAAGTGTGTGGGGGGAAGTTGACAGGAGAAATAGGGGCGGCTGGGGACCGTTTATGGACACCCGGCTGCCCCCAGGCGGCTGGGGACCGTATGTGGACACTCGGCTGCCGGGCGGCTGGGGACTGAGTATGGATACAAGGCCGCCAATGCAGCCATGACGTGGTGGCCAGATTCCGCCTCCACATGCCTAAAAGGCCCCATTTCAAGTGCAAGCAAGCAAGCAGTATGGTATTGCAGCCTGGGGGTGGGTGGGTGGCAGGCTGCATACTTGCGCTTGCATTGCAAGGAATGGGAGAGGTACAATTGAACACAGCCCTGGGACAAGGACTTGAACGGGGATAGTTGCAAGTCTGCAATGACAGGTGCAGGGTGGGAGGCATCTTCGCATGTACCATGAACAGGGGTTTGGCATGCACACACTACAGCGGAATAGGCTGTCCTTCCCACTAAATGCACTGAGGAGGGCACAGGTAATGTTTTGGTATGCACGCTTAATCTTATGTATAAGGCACACCGGACAAATAGGAGCGGCTGGGGACTGAGTATGGATACCTCGCTGCCGAAGCAGCCATGAGGTACTGGCCAGCTTCGGCCTCCTCCAAACTAAAAGGCCCCATTTCAAGTGCAAGCTAGCAGTATGGCATTGCAGCCTAGGGGTGGGTGGGTGGCAGGCTGCACACTTACGCTTGCATTCCAAGAAAACAAAGCATATGCTAACTTCTATCATCATCATCATGGTCCTCACCTTGGCACTCTCAACTCCCCTGATGGAGAAGCCAGGGCCCACCGGAGGAGTCTGGTTCTCTGGTGGGCTCGTCCAATGCTGCCCTAAAGCAGGCCGGGCTAAGAAAAGTGTGTGGGGGGAAGTTGACAGGAGAAATAGGGGCGGCTGGGGACCGTTTATGGACACCCGGCTGCCCCCAGGCGGCTGGGGACCGTGTGTGGACACTCGGCTGCGGGGTGGCTGGGGACTGAGTATGGACACCTGGCCGCCCCCTGGCGGCTGGGGACCGAGTGTGGACACCCGGCCGCCGGGCGGCTGGGGACTGAGTATGGATACAAGGCCGCCAATGCAGCCATGACGTGGTGGCCAGATTCCGCCTCCACATGCCTAAAAGGCCCCATTTCAAGTGCAAGCAAGCAGTATAGTATTGCAGCCTGGGGGTGGGTGGGTGGCAGGCTGCATACTTGCACTTGCATTGCAAGGAATGGGAGAGGTACAATTGAACACAGCCCTGGGACAAGGACTTGAACGGGGATAGTTGCAAGTCTGCAATGACAGGTGCAGGGTGGGAAGCATCTTCGCATGTACCATGAACAGGGGTTTGGCATGCATACACTACAGCGGAATAGGCTGTCCTTCCCACTAAATGCACTGAGGAAGGCACAGGTAATGTTTTGGTATGCACGCTTAATCTTATGTATAAGGCACACCGGACAAATAGGAGCGGCTGGGGACTGAGTATGGATACCTCGCTGCCGAAGCAGCCATGAGGTACTGGCCAGCTTCGGCCTCCTCCAAACTAAAAGGCCCCATTTCAAGTGCAAGCTAGCAGTATGGCATTGCAGCCTAGGGGTGGGTGGGTGGCAGGCTGCACACTTACGCTTGCATTCCAAGAAAACAAAGCATATGCTAACTTCTATCATCATCATCATGGTCCTCACCTTGGCACTCTCAACTCCCCTGATGGAGAAGCCAGGGCCCACCGGAGGAGTCTGGTTCTCTGGTGGGCTCGTCCAATGCTGCCCTAAAGCAGGCCGGACTAAGAAAAGTGTGTAGGGGAATGTTCCAAGGAGAAATAGGGGCGGCTGGGGACCGTTTATGGACACCCGGCTGCCCCCAGGCGGCTGGGGACCGTGTGTGGACACCCGGCCGCCCCCTGGAGGCTGGGGACCGAGTGTGGACACCCGGCCGCTGGGGACTGAGTATGGATACCAGGCCGCCAATGCAGCCATGACGTGTTGGCCAGATTCCGCCTCCACATGCCTAAAAGGCCCAATTACAAGTGCAAGCAAGTAGTATGGTATTGCAGCCTGGGGGTGGGTGGGTGGCAGGCTGCATACTTGTGCTTGCATTGCAAGGAATGGGGGAGGTACAATTGAACACTGCCCTGGGACAAGAACTTGCATGGGGATAGTTGCAAGGCTGCATCTTCTGATGCGGCAAGGATGACTTCTGATGGGCACACTTTTAGGCAGTGACCTGGGTGTCAGAGATGCTTCAAGCGGTCTTCCCCATGCTGTTCCCATGTCTTTTCAGCACTGTATGCATGTGTCACACAGCACATGGCCAGATAAGGTTGTAAAATGTTAAAATGACATTTCCCAGTGAATGCATTTGTCACGGTTGAAAGCAATACAAAAGTGCAAAAACGTATAAAAATGCTACTTGTGAACATAGCCCAAGGTGTGGAGGAGTATTTTTTGGGGGGGTTATTTATTTTACCTTATACACAAGTCTTTACCCTGGAAAGGAACTTCCTTAACATATTTCACAGGAAAGCAGTTTCAGTTTCGTTTTTGAACGTTTTATTGTGAGCCCTTAAAAGTGGCTTAATACCTCTGACCACGTTGTTGACAGCAGTGACCTGGGGGTCAGAAATGCTTCCTGGGGCGATCCCCATGTCATTTGAGCACTGTCACTATCGTTTTGGGCACTTTTTAGGCTTTTAAAAGACTGCCGGGGGTGCCGCCGCAAAAATGCTCGGGTCTCCCATAGACTAACACAGGGCTCGTTGCTCGGGTCGAGCACCCGAGTATCACGGCGAGCTCGGCCCGAGTTTCGAGCACCCGAGCATTTTAGTGCTCGCTCAACACTAATACTAATAGATCATAGACTGAACATGAGTCAACAATGTGATGCAGCAGCAAAAAAGGCAAATACAATTCTGGGATGTATTAACAGAAGCTACAGTCTAGATCACGTGAAGTCATTATCGCACTTTACTCCTCTTTGGTTAGACCTCATCTGGAATACTGTGTCCAGTTTTGGGCACCACATTTTAAAAAAGACATTGACAAACTGGAGTTCAGAGAATAGTGACCAGAATGGTGACCGGTCTGCAAACCATGTCCTATGAGGAACGGTTACAGGATTTGGGAATGTTTATCTTGGAAAAAAGAAGACTGAGAGGAGACTTAATAGCTGTCTACAAATATGTCAAGGGCTGTCACATTGTAGAAGGATCATCCTTATTCTCATTTGCACAAGGAAAGACTAGAAGCAATGGGATGAAACTGAATGGGAGGAGACACAGATTAGATATTAGAAAAAACTTTTTGACAGTTAGGGTGATCAATGAGTGGAACAGGCTGCCACGAGAGGTGGTGAGTTCCCCTTCAATGGACGTCTTCAAACAGAGGCTGGACAGACATCTGAGATGATTTAGTGAATCCTGCTTTGAGCAGGGGGTTGGACCAGATGACCCAGGAGGTCCCTTCCAACTCTACCATTCTAAGATTAAAGCATTGTCACACCAAAAACTTTATTTAGCTCCAAAAAGCATTCATTGATGTACAAAAACGCTTACAAAAATGCATCAAAAACCGCGTGTTTTTTCCACAGCGTTTTTCCTGCCAAGATGTAGAAACGCTGCAGTAATTTCTGCTTCAAATCCTGAACGTGCGCACAAAGCCTAATGCAAACTACCATAATTATACATCCCAGTTATGGTGGCGCACAGTAGATATGCAGGAGCCTCCTGTGTCTTACTGTCAATGCGTCACTATAACGGAGATAACGACTAACAGGTATTTGCATATAGCTGTAGGGTGGGCTCCTAGAGTAATTTCTTCCTGTGGGCCCCAGACACCCCAGTCCGACCCTGCTCAGCTGAGTCGGTCTCCAGCTCTGTCAGTCCTCAGTTGTGCAGCTCTTTAGTTCTGTGGCTGTTTAGTTCTGCAGCTCCAGCTGTGCTGGTCCTCACCGCTGTCGGTCCTATGTTCTGCATTTTCTCAATTCTGGAGAGCCTCAGCTCTACTGGTTCTTATCTCTGCCAGTCCTCACCTCTGCCGGTCCTCAGTTCTGGAGCTCCTCAGCTCGTCTCTGACAGTCCTCAGCTCGGTTTTGCTGGTCCTCAGCTCCTCAGCTTGCCTTTGGCGGTCCTCAGCTCAGCCAGTCCTCAGCTCTGCTTTGGTGGTCCTCAGCTCAACTCTACTGGTCCTCAGCTTAGATCAGCTCTGCCGGTCCTCAGCTCAACTCTACCGGTCCTCGGCTTAGATCAGCTCTGCCGGTCCTCAGCTCAACTCTACCGGTCCTCAGCTTAGCTCAGCATAGCCGGTCCTGAGCTCAACTCTACCAGTTCTCAGCTCAACTCTACTGGTCCTCAGCTTAGGTCAGCTCTGCCGGTCCTCAGCTCTGCCGATCCTCAGCTTAGTTCTGTCGGTCCTCAGCTCAGCTCTGCTGGTCCTCAGCTCAGCTCTGCTGGTCCTCAGCTTAGCTCTGCTGGTCCTCAGCTTAGCTCTGCCGGTTCTCAGCTTAGCTCTGCCGGTTCATAGCTCAGCTCTGCCGGTCCTCAACTCTGCCGGTCTTTAGCTTAGCTCTGCTGGTCCTCAGCTCTGCTGGTCCTCAGCTTAGCTCTGCCGGTCCATAGCTCAGCTCTGCCGGTCCTCAGCTCTGCTAGTCCTCGGCTTAGCTCTGCCCATCCTCAGCTTAACTCTGCCGGTCCTCAGCTCAGCTCTGCTGGTCCTCAGCTTAGCTCTGCCGATGCTCAGCTTAGATCTGCCGTTCCTCAGCTTAGCTCTGCCGGTCCTCAGCTCAGCTCTGCCGTTCCTCAGCTCAGGTCTGCCGGTCCACAGCTCAGCTCTGCCGGTTCTCAGCTTAGTTCTGTCGGTCCTCAGCTCAGCTCTGAAGGTCCTCAGTTCAACTCTGCCAGTCTTCAGCTTAGCTCTGCCGGTCTTCAGCTTAGCTCTGCCGGTCCTCAGTTTAGCTCTGCCGGTCCTCAGCTCAGCTCTGCTGGTCCTCAGCTTAGCTCTGCCGGTCCTCAGCTTAGCGCTGCCGGTCCTCAGCTCAGCTCTGAAGGTCCTCAGCTTAGTTCTGCCGGGCCTCAGTTCAGCTCTGCCAGTCCTCTGCTCAGCTCTGCCAGTCATCAGCTGAGCTCTGCCGGTCCTCAGCTCAGCTCTGCCGGTCCTCAGCTCAGCTCTGCCGGTGTTCAGCTTAGTTCTGCTGGTCCTCAACTTAGCTCTGCTGGTCCTCAGCTCAGCTCTGCTGGTGTTCAGCTTAGTTCTGCTGGTCCTCAACTTAGCTCTGCTGGTCCTCAGCTCAGCTCTGCTGGTGTTCAGCTTAGTTCTGCTGGTCCTCAGCTTAGCTCTGCCGGTCCTCAGCTCAGCTCTGACGGTGTGCAGCTTAGTTCTGCTGGTCCTCAGCTTAGCTCTGCTGGTCCGCAGCTTAGCTGTGCTGGTCCTCAGCTCAGCTCTGCCGGTGTTCAGCTTAGTTCTGCTGGTCCTCAGCTTAGCTCTGCCGGTCCTCAGCTCAGCTCTGCCGGTGTTCAGCTTAGTTCTGCTGGTCATCAGCTTATCTCTGCCGGTCCTCAGCTCAGCTCTGACGGTCTTCAGCTTAGCTCTGCTGGTCCTCAGCTCAGCTCTGCCGGTGTTCAGCTTAGTTCTGCCGGTCCTCAGCTTGGCTCTGCTGGTCCTCAGCTCAGCTCTGCCGGTGTTCAGCTTAGTTCTGCTGGTCCTCAGCTTAGCTCTGTTGGTCCTCAGCTCAGCTCTGCCGGTGTTCAGCTTAGTTCTGCTGGTCCTCAGCTTAGCTCTGTTGGTCCTCAGCTTGGCTCTGCCGGTCCTCAGCTCAGCTCTGCCGGTGTTCAGCTTAGTTCTGCTGGTCCTCAGCTTAGCTCTGTTGGTCCTCAGCTCAGCTCTGCCGCTCCTCAGCTGAGCTCTGCCGGTCCTCAGCTCAGCTCAGCTCTGCCGGTCCTCAGCTTAGTTCTGCCGGTCCTCAGCTCAGCTCTGCTAGTCCTCAGCTCCGCCGGTCCTCAGCTCAGCTCTGCCGATCCTCACTCCTGTACTTGCCCCGGAGATCCTCCGCTGTCACACGTCACTCACCGTCCTGAGCACCAGTGGTGGGCGGGGCTTCTCGGCAGGTGGGGAGGGCTGGGAGAGAACAGACGGACAATAGGAATACTGCGTCCTGATTGGCTGACAGTCCCTGCTCTCCTTTCTCTGATTGGCTCATAGCGCTGCGCTTGCCCCTTGCATCCCACTAGAGCAGATTGCGAGGCAGAAGAGAGTGGATGTGTGGCAGGAGATTCCCTTGTCCTGGGGATAACGGGAGCAGTGACCGGCGGCACACGTCAGGGCTTCTCCTCCTCCCAGTGGTAAGAGCCGGGGCCCGGCGGAGCACGCATGGTGACTGTGCACACACAGCGGACAGGCTCGCACGGTGAGTAGTTGAGCTCTGCTGCATCTCTGCTTTCTGCACGTTATTTGCCCCATAACTCCGTGCTGAAGTGCTGGTCCCGGTGTCTGAGCTGTGCTGCACTAATCCTCTGCTCCTATTACCCATCCCGCAGCCCCACTACTGAGGGGAGACAAAGGCACAAGCCGAGGATGGGATTACAGGAACAAAGGGGGCAATGCTGGCATGGTGGCTGTGCTGCCATCCTGCCACTGATGGGTTCTGTACAGTGAGGTGCTGGGACAGATGCTGCAGCCAGGAGCACAGCACAGGACAGCAGTTAACCCTTGCTTGCCTGCGCTCAGCTGCGCGGTCTGTGCAGGGCATGCTCCTGTATAGCACTGACATAGCAGAGGTAGCTTGATTTCCTGTGCAGAATCTGCTGTCAGTCACCTGGTGTCCCCTGATACATTCTGTGCATTGTCACCCTATTAGATTACCGGCTTCTTCTCACTATGTCCTGCCATGTCCCAGCTCATCTCCATTGCAAAACCTGCCAGAACACTTACTATGATCCCCTTAGTCCTTGGAGGTAAAAAAGAAAGCAGTCAGTGCTATATAAAGTCACTAACTGCAGCTTAAAGGCATCAGTGGTGCAGAGTATTGTGCGCCTGATAATGGGCTCCGGGCTTACCGTGTATCAGCTATTCATTGGGAACCAAACATTGGGGATTTATTCGTGCTCACCCTCAGGCGTAGTGGCATTGGGTCTAGTTGTCCCTTTATTTGATCTTGCATGGTCCATCAGTGTCACCACATCTCTACAGTACATACTTCTTGTGTGATTATTTGCTGGGGTTTGCCTTATGTGGGATTTACCATGGGACAGGTATGTGGGATTTACCATAGGACATGTGTGTGGGATTTACCATGGGACAGGTATGTGGGATTTACCATGGGACATGTACGTGGGATTTACCATGGGACATGTGTGTGGGATTTACCATAGGACATGTGTGTGGGATTTACCTTGGAACATGTATGTGGGATTTACCATGGGACATGTATGTGGGATTTACCATGGGACATGTATGTGGGATTTACCATGGGACATGTATGTGGGATTTACCATGGGACATGTACGTGGGATTTACCATGGGACATGTGTGTGGGATTTACCATAGGACATGTGTGTGGGATTTACCATAGGACTTGTATGTGGGATTTACCATGGGACATGTATGTGGGATTTGCCATAGGACTTGTATGTGGGATTTACCATGGGATATGTACGTGGGATTTACCATGGGACATGTGTGTGGGATTTACCATAGGACATGTGTGTGGGATTTACCATAGGACTTGTATGTGGGATTTACCATGGGACATGTATGTGGGATTTACCATAGGACTTGTATGTGGGATTTACCATAGGACATGTATGTGATGAAGGACACACACGTCTGTAGACGCTTCTTGTAGAAAGATTTGTATCTTTTACTGCCCGTGGATTGAGCACAGATTGTCTTGGGTCATTATCTTGGCAGATGACATCACATCTTTTGTTATTTCTAGGGGCAATAGAAGTCATTATATCTATAGGAAAGATCTAGATGCCTGAAGGTTAGGATTTTCATTTATGAAGAATGTTTTCATTGCCACACACAGTCATGTCATCACTGTCTGTTCTTTACGCTGTCACAAACTCGCCCTGGGCAGATCAGACATTGTAGTCACATTCTTGACCAAAGTTATTGTATTAGAGTAGGATATTCCCTAGTACAAGATCTTCTTCTACACTGGTCAGAACATTGAAGCCATATAAACCAATGTTCATGTTCAGTGTAATATGGGAAGATGAACGGGAGTGGTGCAAACCCTCTACCTATTGCTTAGGATTGGTTCATGGTTGGTCATTGAAAGTACATGGTTCCAAATAGTACATTATGGAAATATGGAATCTATCTAAAAGTCATATACTATATAGTGTCCTTGAACTTACCTATACATGCAGCCAGATTGCTATGGTAACGTATATGAAAATTAATATATGTGAATTTCTTCAGTAGTGTCAGATATACCGTGCAGCTATGGAAAATAATACTAAGAGCTCTGTTGACAGATCTGAATTCCATAAGGTGCCATTTCTCCATATAGATAAGCTTGCATATCTAGAAGCGTTCCTCCTTCAGTTATCCATACTTAGTTGCTATATTTAGAGCACCATTTCCAAAGAATTCACCGGATAGATGTTTTATTAAAAAGCAAGTATCTCTTCTTGTGGTTTACCTTAATTAGAGCTAATTAAAGTGAAGCTTTGGGAAAAAACTGCTCTTTATCTATCCCAAAGCATTACTTTCCTGAGGCACTGCACTGCAGGGCGTCCCTGGTCAGCTTCTTTTAGATCATGACCTCTCAGGACCTACAAGGAACAATGACGTGATCCTCCTTGTATAGTCGGATCCTGAGGGATCTATCAGTTGGGAGACTGAATATTACTTTGGTTTGAATTTACATTTTAAAGTTTTGATAATGTTAATATAATTCACAAGTGGGCCAGGTTCCAGAGACATTAGGCTTTGAAGCTAAATTTCTTCATCACAGAACACCTACACCGTTCTCTAGTTCTAGTTATAAGATGCCAGCTAGTATTTTAGTTTTTTTTTGTCATATACCTGTTTGTTTCTAGAATCTAGCCTCCAGTGTGTCATTTTTTTTAATAATTTTCTAATAAAGTGATATTACAGTGAATATCTATCTCTCTATCTATCTATCATATACAGTAAAGGTTAGTGTGGTACTACAGAGAATAAAGAGCTTTGGTCATGTTCACACGTTCAGTATTAGGTCAGTATTTCACATCAGTATTTGTAATCCAAAACCAGGAGTGGGTGATAAATACAGAAGTGGTGACGTGTTTCTATTATTCTTTTCCTCTGATTGTTTCACTCCTGGTTTTGGCTTACAAATACTGATGTAAAATACTGACCAAATACTGATAGTGTGACAGTAGCCTTATATAGATTTGTTGTTGTTTTTATGTTATAGTTTCTCACAATATTGACTTGGTAAATAATAAATATGTAATGAAGCTATAAGTGTAATATAACTGTATACATCCTTATATTTCTAAGGCTATGTGCGCACGTTCAGGATTTGAAGCAGAAATTTCTGCAGTGTTTCTGCATCTCCTTGGCAGGAAAAAACACTGCAGAAAAAACGTACGATTTTGCAGTGTTTTTGAAGTGTTTTTTTTTTAAAGCGTTTTTGTACATCAATGAATGCTTTTTGAAGCTAAATAAAGTTATTTTGGCGGGACATTGCTTTAACCCTTGGATTACCGTCAGAACTGGGGTGAGTATATTGGTTAATTTAAATGATTAAAGAATGTGTCTGTTGCATTTCAAATAAAGTGTTTACTCTGTGTTTGTGTTTATTTAACTTTTTACTTTACTTTAATTAGGTTTGGTGATGAAAGGGTCTGATTGACACCTTGTCATCGCCAAACAAAAGAGCTAGGTGTCAGCTAATTCCATTCACCTAATCTTCATTAGCATTTCCATTCATGTAATTTCTGGGGCAGCTCTGAAATGCTACATTTAGCCTAGAAAGGTGTCATAAAGCAAACATGGTCCCTGGCTTCTGTTTTTTGGCACAAGGTTAGAGGAGGTTGGCTTTTTATAAAGCTGGGAAAATTGCATCACCGGGTCTTTCCTAACGATGATAGTGAACAAGCCATAACCCGAACAGGCTAATTAATGTCTGAAACCTTGGTCAAAGTTATCTGAGCACACAAATCGCCAAGGGTGCCAAAATATTGCATTGGCCGGTTTTCCTTTTTGTAATTTTTAAAATAAAAAAAATGACTATATATTTTGCCTAAAATACAAAAGAAATGTGTCATCTTTAACTTTAGGCCTTTCAGAGATCATTTCATCTTCAGCTTGCTTAACTGTTCACAATAACAGTAATTTTGACCAGGGATGCCCAAACTTTTACATGCCACTGTATGTATATATACTGTATGTATGTACAGTACAGACCAAAAGTTTGGACGCACCTTCTCATTTAAAGATTTTTCTGTATTTTCATGACTATGAAAATTGTACATTCACACTGAAGGCATCAAAACTATGAATTAACACATGTCAAACTATATACTTAACAAAACAGTGTGAAACAACTGAAAATATGTCTGATATTCTAGGTTCTTCAAAGTAGCCACCTTTTGCTTTGATGACTGCTTTGCACACTCTTGGCATTCTCTTGATGAGCTTCAAGAGGTAGTCACTGGAAATGGTTTTCACTTCTCATGTGTGCCCTGTCAGGTTTAATAAGTGGGATTTCTTGCCTTATAAATGGGGTTGGGACCATCAGTTGTGTTGTGCAGAAGTCTGGTGGATACACAGCTGATAGTCCTACTGAATAGACTGTTAGCTGCTTTTTTCTTGCCATAAAACAAATTCTAAATAAAGAAAAACGAGTAGCCATCATTACTTTAAGAAATGAAGGTCAGTCAGTGCGAAAAATTGGCAAAACTTTGAAAGTGTCCCCAAGTGCAGTTGCAAAAACCATCAAACGCTGCAAAGAAACTGGCTCACATGAGGACCGCCCCAGGAAAGGAAGACCAAGAGTCCCTCTGCTTCTGAGGATAAGTTTATCCGAGACACCAACCTCAGAAATCGCAGGTTAACAGCAGCTCAGATTAGAGACCAGGTCAATGCCACACAGAGTTCTAGCAGCAGACACATCTCTACAACAACTGTTAAGAGGAGACTTTGTGCAGCAGGCCTTCATGGTAAAATAGCTGCTAGGAAACCACTGCTAAGGACAGGCAACAAGCAGAAGAGACTTGTTTGGGCTAAAGAACACAAGGAATGGACATTAGACCAGTGGAAATCTGTGCTTTGGTCTAATGAGTCCAAATTTGAGATCTTTGGTTCCAACCACCGAGTCTTTGTGTGACGCAGAAAAGGTGAACGGATGGACTCTACATGCCTGGTTCCCACCATGAAGCATGGAGGAGGAGGTGTGATGGTGTGGGGGTGCTTTGCTGGTGACACTGTTGGGGATTTATTCAAAATTGAAGGCATACTGAACCAGCATGGCTACCACAGCAGCTTGCAGCGGCATGCTATTCCATCCGGTTTGCGTTTTAGTTGGGCCATCATTTATTTTTCAACAGGACAATGACCCCAAACACACCTGCAGACTGTGTAAGAGCTATTTGACCAAGAAGGAGAGTGATGGGGTGCTACGCCAGATGACCTGGCCTCCACAGTCACCAGACCTGAACCCAATCGAGATGGTTTGGTGTGAGCTGGACCGCAGAGTGAAGGCAAAAGGGCCAACAAGTGCTAAGCATCTCTGGGAACTCCTTCAAGATTGTTGGAAGACCATTTCCGGTGACTACCTCTTGAAGCTCATCAAGAGAATGCCAAGAGTGTGCAAAGCAGTCATCAAAGCAAAAGGTGGCTACTTTGAAGAACCTAGAATATAAGATATATTTTCAGTTGTTTCACACTTTTTTGTTAAGTATATAATTCCACATGTGTTAATTCATAGTTTTGATGCCTTCAGTGTGAATTGTACAATTTTCATAGTCATGAAAATACAGAAAAATCTTTAAATGAGAACGTGTGTCCAAACTTTTGGTCTGTACAGTATGTGTGTATATATATATATATATATATATATATATATATATATATATATATTCACACTGCTCAAAAAAATAAAGGGAACACTCAAATAACACATCCTAGATCTGAATGAATGAAATATTCTCATTGAATACTTTGTTCTGTACAAAGTTGAATGTGCTGACAACAAAATCACACAAAAGTCATCAATGGAAATCAAATTTATTAACCAATGGAGGCCTGGATTTGGAGTCACCCCCAAAATTAAAGTGGAAAAACACACTACAGGCTGATCCAACTTTGATGTAATGTCCTTAAAACAAGTCAAAATGAGGCTCAGTATTGTGTGTGGCCTCCACGTGCCTGTATGACCTCCCTACAAGACCTGGGCATGCTCCTGATGAGGTTGCGGATGGTCTCCTGTGGGATCTCCTCCCAGACCTGGACTAAAACATCCGCCAACTCCTGGACAGTCTGTGGTGCAACATGATGTTGGTGGATGGAGCGAGACATGTTGCCCTAGATGTGCTCAATCTTATTCAGGTCTGGGGAACGGGAGGGCCAGTCCATAGCTTCAATGCCTTCATCTTGCAGGGACTGCTGACACACTCCAGCCACATGAGGTCTGGCATTGTCCTGCATTAGGAGGAACCCAGTGCCAACCGCACCAGCATATGGTCTCACAAGGGGTCTGAGGATCTCATCTCGGTACCTAATGGCAGTCAGGCTACCTCTGGCGAGCACATGGAGGGCTGTGCGGCCGTCCAAAGAAATGCCACCCCACACCATTACTGACCCACTGCCAAACCGGTCATGCTGAACGATGTTGCAGGCAGCAGATTGCTCTCCACGGCGTCTCCAGACTCTGTTAAGTCTGTCACATGTGCTCAGTGTGAACCTGCTTTCATCGTTGAAGAGCACAGGGCACTAGTGGCGACTTTGCCAATCCTGGTGTTCTGTGGCAAATGCCAAGCGTCCTGCACGGTGTTTGGCTGTGAGCACAACCCCCATCTGTGGACGTCAGGCCCTCATACTCGTGCCCTCGGTTTCTAACTTTTTGTGCAGATACATGCACATTTGTGGCCTGCTGGAGGTCATTTTGCAGGGCTCTGGCGGTGCTCCTCCTGTTCCTCCTTGCACAAAGGCGGAGGTAGCGGTCCTGCTGCTGGGTTGTTGCCCTCCTACGGCCCCCTCCACGTCTCCTGGTGTACTGGCCTGTCTCCTGGTAGCACCTCTAGCCTCTGGACACTGACAGACACAGTAAACCTTCTTGCCACAGCTCGCATTGATGTGCCATCCTGGATGAGCTGCACTACCTGAGCAAATTCTGTGGGTTGTAGAGTCTGTCTCATGCTACCACGAGTGTGAAAGCACAACCAACATTCAAAAGTGACCAAAACATCAGCCAGAAAGCATTGGTACTGAGATGTGGTCTGTGGTCCCCACCTGCAGAACCACTCCTTTATTAAGTGGGTCTTGATAACTGCCAATAATTTCCCTCTATTGTCTATTCCATTTGCACAACAGCATGTGAAATTGATTGTCAATCAGTGTTGCTTCCTAAGTGGACAGTTTGATTTCACAGAAGTTTGATGTACTTGTAGTTATATTCTGTTGTTTAAGTGGTCCTTTTATTTTTTTGAGCAGTGTATATTTAATATATAATCTATATAAATAAAAATGAACGTTGCATTCGAATACACGCATGTTTTTATATACCTACTATGTTTTTATATACCAGCTGTTGGACGTAAAAGCAACACACGCTATACCCATCTGTTGGACTTAAAAGCAAAACACGCTATACCCATCTGTTGGACGTAAAAGTAACACACGCTATACTAAATATTTTACAATTCCATTTCAGTGTTTCCGATTGAATTGTTAAATTGAATTTTCATAGATTTCGATTTATTTTCAGTTTCATTTAATTTAATTATTTCTTGTGACATTGCGTTGGAATTGAGCTGTGTCGTATACCATAGCGTGCATTTCGTGAGTATACTTTATTCTGCGTTTGATTTTAGAAACGTGCGCTTTCTCTTTTCTTTCTTTTCCATTTAACCACACTGAGCCACAGCAACGCGTGGCCGGGTACAGCTAGTATATAATATTGTCTGTCAAGTGTTCAAGAATAGGCAGTAGCTGAGGATAATTTTTCATTGAAAATTTGTTCCAAGTTTTATGGTGGGACTCAAATTGTTAACATAAAAGATACAGTTTACTACCACTTTTAAAGTTTAAAGTCTACACTTTTAAAATCTAAAGGTATTTTGGCACAGTTTTTTACTTGGATTTTTCTGGCTCAAAAATCCACTTCTAAGAACTGCCTTTTTGTAAGAAAATATTTATTTTGCGCTGTTTTGATGCATTTTTAATTGTAACATGGGGTGTAGAAATAGGGTGTGGTTTTTGTTTCTGCTGCAAAAACCTAGCCAAAAAACGCATCAAAACCTGTGATAAAATCAGTACTGACATTTCACTTTTTTTAAACGCACAGATAAAGCCGTGACGTGTACTATAGGCATGTAGTATGATTGGCTGCAGCAGTGATGTGAACTGTCGATGTGCTGTCACTGCTACAGCTAAAACACTGATAGAGAAGCACTGGAACCGAGAAGTATAAGTATTCTCTGATTTTATTTTACACAAGTTCTGTCATTTTGGTGCCACTTTTTTACAAGTGGAAAACCCCTTTAAAGTGTAGTTTTTAAAAATTCTCTGCAGAAAAATCGAGATTCTCCAGCAATGAAAAAGGTATACGGTATATAAAACGTCACTTTTTATTGGAAACTTTAAAATAGGTATTCACGGCAAACCACAGGTGATCCAGTAAAACCAACGCGTTTCGGTGTTAAGCCTTAGTCATGGTACTAATAATTCTCTTGTATCATGTGTTATTCACAGAGTGAAAACTTTTTAGATATTACAACAACGTCTGTGTAACATTGAAAGGTCCCATTTTTTTCTTCAGGTCACAGTATCCCCCTTTTATGATCTCCTTGTGGTTTCATCAGACAATGCCTTAAAGGGAGACTGTTAATAGGTTTCCGCTGTATCTGAGGGTAACAGCCTGATTTCAGCATTGTGTCACTTGCTAGATATCTTAAAGTAGTGTTCGTAAAAACAAAGTTTATTTGCTGTAGAGTGAGTCCTTGATTGACATCTTTCCCTATCTAATTATGCACTGAGCGACAGCTGTCAGTCAGTAGCTCATGAATGTCAGGCACTACTGATCTGAGAGCTCATAGAGTATACCGCTCCACTCACAATACAGAAGTTAGATTCGGATTTTATAATTTTTTTTTTAAAAGATTTCCAGTAAGTGACAAAATTGGAATCAGAATCTCTAGTTATCAGATATGGCAGCAAAAACCTGGGAATTTCCAAAGTTTAGTGCAATAAGCTGCTGTATATCTATAGGCAGTCCCTGACTTACGAATGTCTGACTTACGCATGACTCATAGTAATGAATGTAAGGTGGAAAAAAAATAGAAAAAAAATAATACTCACTTCATCGCTCTCCTCTCCAGTGAAGTGGCCAAAGAAGTGAGCGATGAGGGTAGTATTTTTTATTTTTGTCACCAGCCTTATTCCAACTTTCATACAAGTTCTCTGGGGGTGTGTGCTTTCAGTCCACCCAGACGCTGCCAATCATAGCCTGGCAATGTCTGAGACTGTTACATTGCTGTGCTGTGAATTGGCAGCTTATGGGAGGAGTGAACGTGCATTCCCCACAGAAGTTTCTGAAGAAATGCCCAGTTGGTCTGCAAGCAGAGATTTCACATACTGCACTCCAAAAGCAATAAATGTGCATATCTTTGCAATGGAGTGACACAGTGAAAAAAAAAGGAAAAGCATGAAAGAATCAGGGGTCTTCGGAGACATTTACAAGGTATCTCACAACAAAATTTTGTGTTTTTGCTGCATTTTTCTGTCCGTTTTTAGGGAAGAAAAAAACTCGGCATTTTTAACTACAACAAAATGAATTTCTAAATGCCTGAAAGAGATTTTTACAATTTCATTCAGATGTTGTGTTTAACCCCTTTACCCCCAAAGACTGTTTGCACGTTAATGACCAGGCCAATTTTTACAATTCTGACCACTGTCACTTTATGAGGTAATTACTCTGGAACGCTACAACGGATCCCAGTGATTCAGAGAGTGTTTTTTCATGACATATTGTACTTCACGATAGTGATAACATTTATTCGATATGACTTGCTTTACTTTGTGAAAAAATTGGAAATTTGGCGAAAATTTTGCAATTTTGAAATTTTTTATTTTCATGCCCTTAAATCAGAGAGATGTCACACAAAATAGTTAATAAATAACATCAGCACAATTTTGGAACCAATTTATTCATTTTTGTTAGGAAGCTATAAGGGTTAAAAGTTAACCATCGATTTCTCATTTTTTCAACAAAATTTGGCGTAATAATACGTACCTGCTCATTAAGGCCCAGGGCACAGGGACGTATTACGCCTCACATCAGAAAGGGGTTAATTTCTTTATGTTTATTGACCTGCAGTGTGTGTTTTTTTAAACCCATACGCCAGTTCTTTCAGAATATTTGTTGCATTTTGCCCATTGAGATTAATGAGGCTGAGCAGGGAAAAAATGCATCAGCAATGCACAAAACTGCACATTCCAAAGCAGAATTGCCATTGCATATTTCTTGTAATGTCTGCTTTTTTTCCTGCTCAAAAACACCCAGCAAAAGCACTGCATGAAAACAGAACCCCCTCAGCATTTTTAGGGTATTTTTATTTGGCAGATACGGTAAATATTTAGTGCAATGTGTGGTATAGAGGCTGCAGCTGCATCCCCCTTCTCTATTTACTGTAAATTGATTTTTTTTAGCGGCAAAAGGCAGGTTCTGAATAATTAGAGAGATCATTCATTAATACAGTGGCATGTAAAAGTTTGGGCACCCAGGGTGCCAAAACTTTTGCATTGACCCATTTTCCTTTTTGTAATTTTTAAACTAATAGATGAACATATATATATCTAAATATTTTTTCCCTAAAATACAAAGGAAATTTGTCATCTTTAACTTTAGGCCTTTTAGAGATCATTTCATCGTCAACTTGCTGAACTGTTCACAATAACAGTAATTTTGACCAGGGGTGCCCAAACTTTTACATGCCAGTGTATATTAATTCAAGCATGTTACTGATTTATGCAAAAATAACTAAAAAACAAGATATAGTGATAGGAACACTTTAAAGCCAGTCTGGTGGTGCAGGGTCTTAACCCTCATAAATTCTATAATAGATAAAATGGCTAAATGGTTGGTATGTGGCAGAATTTTTTTATTTACAAGTTGATATCAGTATAAATATATTTTTTGTGTGTGTAAAATAAGGCAAAATATATGTTGACCTTTATAGGGCGATCTTATTGCCATTGCCTAAAATTGCATCTGGACCTGTCTTTATCCGAAATAAAGTCTGCATTAATACTGTTTAATCTTATTTATTTGGTACTTGGTGGACAAAATAGAGATTCTTGATGTCATTGTGGACTTCTGATTGCAGTTGTGTTCTAGTTGGAAAACTTTCTCACTTTTGCAGATCAGGTATTTTCTTAATAATTTGCGCAATAAAGGAGAGTTAGCACATATAGCACTTAAGATTCCCATAAGCCTCGTCCGTACTTTGCTGACAGAAGCACAGCGCTGACCTTCTTTGCTTTTTCTCTATGCATTACAGATCAGCACAATCGCCGGTGGAAACATTTACTGGAGACAATGGGGACGAAAGAACTGCTGTCTATGGTGGAACCAGAGATGTGAAAGATGACGGTGATTGCAGAATGGCACCGTTTTGTATCCCAGCCTGAGGCCTCATCTCTTCTAATGCCTCTTCATTGTTGATCACCATCTTATCCGAATGGAACAGAGTACAGGAAATCAGTGCAGGGACAGCTGCTTGGCTGTTTTTCTGTTAATCCTAAGGACATGTATTCTAAAGACTATTAAGTTCATTATGCCACCTTTATGGAGAGCCCAGTGCAGAATCACTACTGTTCTGTAGGGTAGCGGGATGATGAACCATGAAGATATGTGAAATGGTTTAGATTATGACATTAGCGTTTCAATACATTTTTATATCATTTCACATTTCAGTCATCTTCGGCCATGGAAGATCCAAATCCACAATTATTCAGCGTCACTTACTACTCTAGTGAGGGTCATCAGGATGAACAATTGGGACCCACTGAGAGAAATGACACTTATCGGTCACTAAGTTTGCCTGTCTTAAATGGGTTTTGTAAGGCAAACTTTCAAGCATTTCAGCCGATGGTGGTAGATACGTCACAGACGGCAGTTATTGAGAAAAGAAGTTTCCTACATAGTCAAAGAGAATCAAACTTGAAACGTGGCCATCACAGGACTTTGTCATCTCAAAGCAGCGCACCTTCCTCTAGGACAATCTTTTCTTTTACAGCATCTGGCTTTCTAAGTGCGGAGAGAGCAGAATGCAGTGGCGCCACTAACAATAAAAAAGGCATTTCTTCATCAGCAACACTCTCTACAATAAAGAGTAGCCGTGGTCTTGGCATAGCACTGACAGATTCCCGATGCTTTCTTGTCTGTATGTCCTTTTTGACTTTCATCCAGTCATTAATGGTGTCTGGCTACTTAAGCAGTGTGATAACTACTATTGAAAGAAGGTATAGTCTGAAAAGCTCTGAGTCTGGACTTCTAGTGAGTTGTTTTGATATCGGTAGCCTTTTAGTAGTGGTTTTCATCAGTTATTTTGGTGGAAGAGGACGTAGACCACGTTGGCTCGCCATCGGTGGCTTGTTCATTGCTATCGGAGCAGCTCTGTTTTCCTTACCTCATTTCATTTCTCCACCATATCAAATTCAGGAGCTGAACTCTTCTATTTCAAATGAAGGGTTGTGCACAAATGGCAACACAAGTGCCAAAGATCCCTCAGAGTCATCCATGTGTCCCGCAGACTCGAGTGGAAAAGACCATTCTCTCTATGTAGCTTTATTCATCTGTGCTCAGATTCTCATTGGCATGGGATCGACACCGATCTACACACTGGGCCCAACCTACTTGGATGACAATGTTAAAAAGGAAAATGCTTCACTCTACTTAGGTAAGTGTATAAGACACTGTTTTTGGGCGATTATTATACTTTTGGTCATTATACTTGGAGAAATTGGAGGAGAATAAAAAAAAAAATGTCTATTGTAGGATGGCATTTGTATTCTGAAATGAGGTGAAACTATCAACGGTTACTCATAAGGGCTCATGCAGACGGCCATAATCGGACGAGTGCTATTCGGATTGTACTCGTCCCCATGTTATTCTATGGGACTGTGCAGCACATGTCCGATTTTTTTCCACCGTTAGAGCCCGACTGGGTAAAAAATTAAAAATTGCAGCAATCTCGAGTTTGATCCGATATTCGATTCGCACTCGGTCATACAAGTAAATGAGTCCATGGAAAACATCGGATGACATCTGAGTGCAGTCAAATTTCCATGGACTAACACAATGGAGAAGATGGAGAATTTTTTTTCTCCATCTTCTCATCCAAGAGAATCAAATCACACTATGATCAAACTCTAATCAGAGATTGATCAGAGTATGATCATAGTGTGATCTGATTCTCTCGGATGAGAACACATATGGTCATCTGGACCTAGTCTAAGGAGGATTCATTTACATTTCTCTTTTTCAAATTGCTGGGTCTGAGTGAGGTTATATTTGTTGTGTCTGTGGGTTTAACATGTTATTTTAGACTTACAGATTTCTGCATTGATTGCTTGCGATTTTCATTTCAAGATGTTTAAAGATGTTTTCCAAGAATATTTTTCAGCCCAATTTTCCTTAGATTAGTGGAATAAACTTAATTCTCTGAACCAGGAATGCTGGTTTTTGGTGACAGGACAAGACCATATGACCGCTGCAGCAAATCACTTGGCTCTGCATCTCTGCCAATGTACATAGCTGCAGTCATATGCAATGCGCTGTAGCTGTCAATCCACTTCTAAGCCACTTCTAAAGAAAAAAAAGCTACAACTGCTATTTTTTGTATCACTTCACGTTGACAATATTTTATAAAAACTGAAAATAATACCAACTAAAATTACATCCCACAAAAATCAAGCCTTCATACACCCTTGTCATCCAAAAATAAAAAAGTTAAAGGGGTTTTCCCACCAACAAAAGTTCATTTTAAGCAATAGATCTTGGAATAATAACTTCCACACTTGGATGTGTTTAAATAAAATGTTCCTGTGCTGAGATAATCTTATAAATGTGCCCCTGCTGTGTACTGTGTAATGGCTGTGTCTGACCGTGCAGGAACATAGTCTGATCATACCACATCTCCTGGGCATGGGAGGAAGAAAGAGAAAGTACACAGACATTACAGCATTGGATCACAGCCGATTCTTTTTGTGAGATACAACATTTCCCTGCCTGTTTTTTTTTTTAATTTATTTATTTCAAAGAAAGAATCAGCTGTGATTCCGTGCTGTAATATCTGTATACTCTTTTGCTTCCTCCCCTGCCCAGGAGATGTGGTATGATCAGACCATGTTCCTGCACGGTCAGACACAGCCATTACACAGTACAAAGCAGGGACACGTTTATAAGATTATCTCAGCACAGGAACATTTTATTTAAACACACAAGATCTATTGATTAAAATGAACTTTTGTTTGTGGGAAAACCCCTTTAAGGCTCTTTGAATATGGCAACACAAAAAAACCCCATTATAATGTGAGATAGTAATTGTATAAATAAACAATATATACATGGTATCGCTGTGTGCAGAACAACCAGAACTATAAAATGAGCACACTATTTATCCTACCTATTAAACGCTTTAAAAATAAAGCAAGAATTGCCTTTTTTATGCTCATTTTACTTAAAAAAATGTAATAAAGAGCGATCAGTTTTTATGTTACCAATAAAAACTAAAGTTTGTCACTAAAAAAATAAGCCCCCATACAGCTTTGTCAGTGAAAAAAAAAGTTGCCGCTGTTACAATATAGCGACTCATAAAAACATTTATTTTTATTATTTTTGGAAAAATTGGATTTTATTGAAATATAAAAAGTGATAAAATATGCATACTATTTATCCCACACAGTGAACACAGTAAGAAAAGTCAGAATCACTGTTTATGTGTTATTTGTTTGAAGAAAAGATGCCTTCACTGCCACTTTACAATTACAATACTATAAAACCAAGCAGGTGTTCAGAAGCTTTTTGTCAGACGCAGTGTTGCTTTGCAATATGTAGACACTCCTGAGTATGTGGACATGATGCCGGATTCCACCTGCTTGAAAAAGCGCTAAAAAATACTCTAAAGAATGTCACATATGTCCAGCAATGTAAAAGGACCTGCTGTTCACACGTTCAGTCTTTTTGATCTTCTTTTAACCACTTCAGTCTTCTGAAATGGCTAAAAAAAAGTGACTTAACTATTCTGGCAGCTTACACATAGAAGCCGCTCACTTTTAATACATACAGTTTGGAAATAAAAACCCCCAGCGGCAAAGTTGAAGAAAAACACTACTGGCATTCTCCTGAAGCCTCCTATGAAGGAAAAACTGAGTGGTGCGCTGTGTGCACATGCTCTAAAACTTCAATCCCAGCAGATATGGAAAGTGCGGCACTGTACGCTGACGCTTTAATCCACTTAATTCCAGTATGAAGCACAAGGTAACACAATGTAACAAAAAAGGCATACAGTTTACAGCTGTTCACGTGTGGTCCCTCTTCTTTAAGGCCTTGCCGTGTATTGTCATACCCACTCTTTAGTAGCTCTTTATGGCTATCTCCTCCTCTAACTAGGATCTGTTCACAATGTAATCCCAGAATACGCAGGCAGCGAGGATCACCATTGTGCGCCTCCCGCATATGTTCTATGGATCTAGGAGAGCCCTATCCCAACTGTAATGTGTAGATGTGTGTAGATTATGAATTCATTGTTTTCACAATTCACATACAATTTCATACACTGTGAATTTGGCTTTGCATGTAAAGAACTGGTTAATATTAAATGTTAAAAAGGTTGTCCACTACTTATTTCTGCACTTTGTGCTACAGTTTCCATTCTGCGGGTTTGGACAAGATAAGCTAGCCTTACCTTCCTATTCACATTAGTGAACCGTGAGCATCCATGCTACTCTCATAGGTTCACCAGTAGTGATGAGCGAGCATGCTCGTTACTCGAGATTTACGTGCATGCTCGTGTGTTTTCCGTGTATCTTCAGCGTGCTCGGGTGTTATGTTTGAGTCACTCCGTGCTCATGAGTTGCGACTGTTTGACAGCTTTAATACATGTGAGGAATGCCTGTTTCTTAGGCATTCCTCACATGTATTATAGCTGTCAAACAGTCGCAAATCATTCACACAGGAGTGACTCAAACATAACACCCGAGCACGCTGAAGATACTCAGCGAGCACCCGAGCATGCCCGCCGAAAGGGTAAACAGGACAAACTCACTCATCACTATTCACCAGTTGTCCTTTCTTATACTACTTTTAATAGTTACTAACCATTGCATACTGGGAACACCTGAAACCTGTCATTTTGTAGATGTTCTAACCCAGATGTTTATCCAGTACTTTTTGGCCCTTATTTTTCACATTGTTACCTTTGTCCATTTTTGTCTGGTTCCAACATGTCAATATTAAAGAGGATGGTCACTACTTTTTTATTGATTGATCCTCAGGATAGGTCATCGTTATCTGATCGGTGGGGGCGCGACACCCGGCACTCCTATTGATCGGCTGTTACCTGCGCCAGCGGCGGCGGGAAGCTCTAGGATGCTGCTGGAACACAGCAGCTAGGTGAAACCTATAGTAGCCTTTACCAGGTACTGCAGATCATTGCACCCTCACCAATTAAATATTGATGGCCTATCCCAAGGATAAACCCATGATAAAAAGAAGTGGCCCACCCCTTTAAGAACTGAATGTTAATTTACTTGATTAATGCCTTTCCCTCTTTGATAAATGCGATTGTAATGAAGCAATCAATGTCAGTGGTGTTAGTTGTGGCTGACCAAAGTATATCACTACTGTAAAACCGGTGTTTAAGGGATCTAAAAAAGTTTCAGGCAACTCGAGCCTTAGGTATTTAATAGTGGTGACATTTATTATAAGAACAATTTCTTTTTAAAGTGACGCCAGTCTGGCGATCAGATGGCCTTTTAAAATGAAATTTAATATTAGGGACTTGAGGGTCAACTTCTCTAATGTTAATAGGATTTGAATAGGCTTGTGATTTACAGCGATGATACATATTTATCGCTAACAAACGGAGAAATGTTATCTTCCAATGTATGAAGATATTTCTAATGAGCCAAAAAAAAGTAGATCTGATCCTCTGTGTTTGGGTGTCAAGTATATAAATATTTTCTTTTTACAAAAGTAGAACAAAAATTATTATAGAAAAATGATTACTGACACCTCACCCTCCACCAGGTCACACATTAAACAGTTTTACACCCAAAACGTCTGTCTCCAGTTCTTAGGACCGGCACTGGCTTATCCTGCGGAGTGCAGAAGTGATAGTGGTGCAAGCTGTATGATAATGATGTTTTTATAGGGAAAGGCTGAAATGAAAGATTTAAGAAGAAAAGGAAATAATTATTGAAAGCTCTTAAGGGGCTTGTCTTTTCCCTTGTTGCTTTGGCGCTTGCTTCATTGCTTAGGGCTCATTCAGACATCCATGGATCTCGGGCTGATTTCGGACTGTAATGCATCATGTAATGGGTCTCTCGCCTATAGCCTGATAGCTTCATATATTTCTGCATGAGCCCTTACAGATTTTAAAAAGATTCTTCCGACGTAGATGAGAAACCTTCAATGTCCTGCAACTTTTTAGGGCCTCCACCAATCTGATATAGAGGACCTTTCCTAAGGATAGGTAATGAATTTCAAAGCAGCGGACAAACCCTTTAAGATATGGGAAACTTGAACAGCTAAAGTCAGTCTATGCCTGACATTAAGAAGAATTGCGACTTACTATAGCAGGTTTCAGAGAAGCTTGTTATTATTTGCTGGTCGCAGTTCTTAAAAGCAGGGCTGTGGAGTCGGTACCAAACCTACGACTCCTCAATTTCCCTGACTTCCAACTCCTGACTCCACAGCTCTGCCTCACTACTGAGCGTGTACATAAAGTGCAGCTCAGATTCATCTCCTCTAAAAGCCAAGATCCTTAGATCAGGAACAGAACAGACATTTATAGGGCAATTCATAACTTCCCCAGATTCTTATGAAAACATTTACAGCACATCCTGCATGGTACTACAGTACCCAATTTATTATATAATTTAGGAGTCTAAGTTGGTCCATTTTACACCGACTCCGACTCTGGCTTCACCAAAATGGACTCCGACTCCACGACTCCGACTCCACATCCCTGGTTAAAAGGATTGTCATTTTTCAAAAAACTTTGGGCTATAAGCCGTTGTGGTTATAATAAATACAAACTGAGTATTATTTGCCCTTCCTGGGTCGAGCGCCGGTTCTCTGCCGCTGCCCCGACATCTCTTTTTTTTCCTGCAGAGCTCATGTCATGTTGACAGTGGGGCAGCCAATCGCTGAGCTTGGTGGCAGTCCCATGTAGATGGAGCAAGCTGCTGAGCTCAGTGATTGACTGCAGCTCTATCGACCTGATGTCAACACTGCAAATAATAATCTCCAAGGAGAGACACAATCAAGCAGCACACAGCTGGTGCTGGACCCAGAGTAGGTAAGTGCTATAGTTTGATTTTTTTAATTATTTTTTTTGTATTATTTTTATTATTTTTCTGAATGGGTGCAACTCTTGCAAAATATTGAAAGTTGAATTCTAATATAAATGTTGTTAGACTGGCTGTTCAGCTATGTATAATCCAGAGCACATGGGAATTTGCAAGCACTTGTCCGGTGATATATCTTATATGAATCAAATATCGTATGTGCTGTTCATTTTTAGCTTCAGCCCCTGCCATGAAGGAAGTAAGATATCAAATTTCCTTTGTTCTTTCTTGATATCCATTTGATACATCAGATTATCTCGACCACATTGATTTAGAGTTCTTAAGATTCTGGCTTTAAAGAAAAAATGGTTGCAAGGTCATGTGCTGAGTCTGCAGGAATTAAGTGGCATTAGTAAAATATAAATGATAAAGGTATCACATGAAAGTCTAGTGGTTGGGGACAATTTACAATAAAATAAATGAAATACTTAAAAAAAAAAAAAAAAAATTGTATACTAAAAACCATTCCAACACTATGCCTAGAGAAAGTGTCTATCTTTCAGTAGAAAGACGTGTAATCTGAAATACGCGTATAATAATACAGGATGGTATGGTAATATGATTGTCTGCAGATTGGAGGTGGATTATCGTTTCGATTATTATGTGTGTATTGTTGCATCCAATAAAATGAAATAGAAAGGTGCACATAGCTTTCCAATTTACTCACTAATACACATTGAAATTGCAACACCAAGAAGGAAGAGTTGTGGAATTACGAAAATCACAGGATCAATAGACATGATAATAATATGTATTCTGATCCCATAACTAAGCTGCAAGTGTGGGGCTCTTGAGACACTGTTTCTTGGCTCTCTCTCTATTTACGAGTACTCACACAAAGAGATTTCATTAGATAGCTTGACTCGACTGCAGGAGGCACGTATGGAGATTTCAGAAGAAGGTTTATTTCAAGCTGAATTGTTGTAGTTATGCACAATTACAGTGGCAGTAGCTGCAACCGCTGCAGTAGGTAAAAAAAAAACTATCCTGAACCAGAGCTACAAGACATGAGCTTCCTAAGATGGCTGACACAGAATGAGGAAGAAAAAGAAGGTATGTTGCTGACATCAGAGTTAGAGAGGCAGAGAGGCAGGACAAACTTCTAAAAGGCAAGCCTTATTGCATAACAACAGCAACAATACAATACTTTATGATTCCCAAGTTGTGGGACATGACCGTATGCAAATGATGAAGAAATTGAAACAATATCTTCAAAACATCTCGAGTATGAGCTCCATGAGCAGAAATACACATACTTATACATCTTGGCATGTTATCAGTGAGGTTATTAATGGTTATCTGAGGAATGTTCTTCTGCGCTGAATGTACTTGAACAAATCATCAAGATCTGCTGCTGGCAGCTCCTTTGCAATTGTTAACCAATGACATCTAAGATGTGCTCGATGGGAGACTAGTCTGGAGATGCTGCCGGATATGATAGTGCATTTGGGCCATGCAGGCTGCTCACAGTAGCATGAACAATTATTAATAACCTTATTGATAGCAGCAAAGACGTGCAAGTGCGTGTATTTCCGCGCGTGGTGCTTTTGACGCGCCCCCTGGGCCAGTGCTGTAGTGCGGCGCGCGTGCGTGCCGGGAGTACCCGGAGCCGGATCCGATGGGGGTAGTAGTCTTCGTGTGGCGGTGACCCGGTCCGTGCCCAGGGTGGTCAAACTAAGTGGCAGTTATTGGTATGATGGTATTAGTGTCCGACTACGCCACCCGTTGAATGCGGCTATGAAGCCGCCGCTGCAGGGCAGTCCGCTGAGGCCGGTGGTACGGATGTGCAGCGTGGATGGTATAACCCCCAACGGGAGGGGTATGGCCTCAGGGCAGAGGATGAGGTTGATGTTGGGAGTGATGGTGTGGATGTCCCAGCACTAATGGTGCGACAAGGAAGCACGGAGACGCGAGGGTACAGTTCAGGGTCTTTACTGATGGTACAAGGCAAATTCCCCCGGGAGTACTGGCTAGTAGTTGGGGCCTGGTTAGTCTGCGAGTAAGCCGGAGTTCCCCTGGCCAGGTGGAGTTGTAGGCCTTCCCGTTAGTCTGTACCCTTCCTGGCTACCCTGCTTTCGGCGGTTACAAGTAGCCCACGTCCCTGGGTATACCGTGTGGTGCTCACCCGTATGGCTGGTGACCTGGGGCCTCCTGTTAGCCTCCGCTCCGGGATGGCGGTGCTGGTCCCTTCGTTGTGACTGAGCCTCCGGGCTTTTATGGCCAGAGGACCTGGAATCCCCTGCCGGATGGATTCTGCTGCTGGGTATATCTTAGTCCCCACAGCCTCGGACTCCTGTGTCCGGTTTTAGTACCTTCTCCCAGGGCGAGCTCTGCACAGCTCCAGCCCCTGGCGCTTCTCCTTGGCTCCTACAGAGCTCCTGATGTCTATCTGTCCCTGTTTCTGCGTGTCCAGACCAGACTCCGTCTCTGTCTGGAACTCCTCTCTCTAACCCTGCCTCAGCCCCAGTTTATATAGGGGAAGTTCTTCCCCTCCCAGGACTGGGCAGGAGGTGTGGCATGCTTAGGATTCCTGCCCAGGAGACCTCCCACCTGCTCACAGACGTAATACTGCTATTACTGTGGAAACCAGACCCCTGGGGTGCCACATTCCCCCCTAGTAAAATTTAGTACTCCCGGACTAAACATAACAGGGTATAAACAATAACAATTAAATACATGAGATGGTCACGGCGTGTCCGTAACCGGGAAGCAATAAGGGTGTCCATTTCACCAAAGATCAGGGAGCCGTAACCAGGTAGGGGTCTGTCCTGCCTCGAGTCTTTAACAGTCTGTAGTCCATTCCTGGGTTACGCTCCAAACATATTTACAACAGAGTTCCGGTTACTCACTGTCCATAACCTGTCAGTCCATATAAAGAAACCTGTAACTGAAAAACATAATTAGCAACGGCTACAACAAAACAGGTAAACATAAAATAGTTAAAGCAACTAGCCAACTTAGATTCTCCAACGTACGGGCATCTGGCCTCTGGTAACCCTAGTGGACCTACGGAGCTCACTAACTGGTCCTGCACTACAGGGTGTAGGAGGTGTTATGGGCAGGCTGGGCAGCTTTCTGCGCACTCTTTGGCTCACTAGGGGCACGGCAGGCTCACTACTAGCAGAGGGTTGATCCTCCTGTACTGCTGGTGTGGACTCTTCTGCCTCTTGGGCCGGCTGCTCTTCCAGCTCTACTGGTTCTTCTGTAGGCACTTGCGGGGCTGGCTGGAGAAAGGTGAGGACGGGTACCACGACAGCACCGTTTACTTGTGTCCAAGACCGGGGGAAGTCTCCGAGTACAGTCCTGATCATTTCTTCCCTTTCCTCTGCGGGTCGAGGGTTTTCTTGATCTTCTTCTTCAGGGCTTTGCAGCTGCTCGGGACACTTCTTCAGGTGGTCTCTGGAGACAACGGCTGTGGTTTCTCCTCCATCCTTACTGATCACGCAGATCTTTGGGCTCTCATGGCTTGATGGCAGTACGGTGTACGGGTCCTTCTCCCACTGGTCGTCCAACTTGTGGAGCCGTCTTTTCCTCTTCAAGACCTGCTCTCCAGGTACCAGGGGAACAGCGGGAGCATACTGATTATAAGCCCTCTCTTGCCTTTCTCTAGCTTGAGACAGACTTCGCTCCACTCTCTCCTGCACTTTCCGATACTGCTGCTGCCGCCCTGTATCCCAGTCTGCCTCTGGCGAGGTGTCCTCGGGCGTCAGGACTCCCATATCCAGGTCGATAGGCAGCTTACCAGGTCTCGCTCTCATTAGGTAAGCCGGGGTACAGTTGGTAGAACCTACAGGGATGTGGTTGTATAGGTCCACCAGATCAGGCAGCTTCTCAGGCCACATACTGCGTTCTTCCAGGGGCAATGTTTTCAGGAGGTCTATCACCACCTGGTTCATCTTCTCGCAGAGTCCATTAGTTTGTGGGTGATAGGGCGTTGTTCTTATCTTCGTGCAGCCATACAGGTTGCAGAACTCCTGGAAGACTTCCGCTTCGAAGGCTGGCCCTTGGTCTGTCAGCACTTGGTCCGGGTACCCGTGTGGACGGCAGAAGTGCTGCTGGAAGGCTCTAGCTGCTGTTTGAGCCGTTAAGTCCTTGACCGGGACCACCACCAGGAACCGGGAGTAATGATCTACGATTGTGAGGGCGTAGACATACCCAGATCTGCTTGGAGCCAGTTTCACATGGTCCAGGGCTACCAGTTCCAGTGGCTGTCGGGTGATGATGGGCTGCAAGGGAGTCTTCTGGCTGGCACGGTCCTTCCTTCTTAGGTGGCACGGTCCACAGTCTCTGCACCACCTCTCGATGGCTCCTCTCATGCCTACCCAGTAGAACCGTTCACGAAATAAGAACTCCAGCTTCTTCCACCCGAAATGTCCTGCTCCGTTGTGGTACGCCTCCAGAATCATAGCCGCGTCTCGCCTGGGGACCACTACCTGCCAGGTCAACTCATGCGTTCGAGAGTTAACCATTCTCCGGCACAACTTCTCCCTGTAGAGGAACAGCCTACTTTTCTCCTTCCACAGTTGCTTAGTCTCCTCTGGGGCGTCTGGGTCCAGACTGGCATCGGCTTGGGTCAGCATTTCCTTCACCAGACGGACTGCGGGATCACTGTCTTGCGTCTCTGCTCAGTTGTAGTGGGGCAAGGGATTGAACGTCGCGGAGCGCCTGTCCTTCACACGGTGGGAATATAGGGTAATCCCATGACGGTGGAACGCAGGGAGCTCAACTTCTTCCAGATCTTCTGGATCTTCCCCTACGTCCGGTAAGTTCGGCATTCTAGACAGGGCATCCGCGTTGGCATTGGAGCGTCCTGCCCGGTATTTGATGGTGAATTCAAAGTTGGACAGGCGAGCCATCCATCTCTGTTCCAGAGCACCGAGCCTTGCAGTGTCCAGGTGTGGCAACGGGTTGTTATCCGTGTACACGATGAATTTGGGGGAGGCAAGGTAATGCTTGAAACGTTCGGTCACTGCCCACACTACTGCCAGGAACTCCAGCTTGAATGAGCTATAATTCTCAGGGTTCCTCTCGGTGGGTCGTAGCTTTCGGCTAGCGTAAGCGATTACCCGTTCTTTTCCTTGCTGGATCTGGGACAGCACGGCTCCTAGCCCGATGTTGCTTGCGTCCGTGTGGAGGATAAAGGGCTGGCTGTAGTCTGGATATGCCAGGATTTCATCCCCCGTGAGGGCCATCTTCAGCTGGCAAAAGGACTCCTCTTCCAGCTTTTCCCACCTGAAGGGCGGCTTCTGGTTTTTGGCTTTTCGAGATTGACCTATCAGGAGGTCCTGCATAGGGGCTGCCATTTTGGTGAAACCGGGAATGAATCTTCGGTAGTAGCCTACCAACCCGAGGAACTGCCGCACTTCCTTTATGCTGGAGGGTCTTGGCCAGTCCTTAATCACGGTGATCTTATCAGGGTCAGGAGCCACTCCGTCAGCACTCACCACGTGTCCCAGGTATTGCACCTTTGGTTTCAGGAGATGACACTTGGAGGGTTTCACCTTTAGGCCGTAGTTTGCCAGAGCTTCGAACACTTCTGCCAGGTGTTTCAGGTGGTCCTCGTAGGTCTTGGAATAGACGATGACATCGTCCAGGTATAACAGGACCGTCTCGAAGTTCCGGTGTCCCAGACAGCATTCCATCAACCGTTGGAAGGTTCCTGGTTCGTTGCAGAGCCCGAACGGCATGCAGTTAAATTCGCTGAGACCCATCGGGGTGGTGAATGCGGTCTTCTCCCGGTCTGCCTCTGCTACAGGAACCTGCCAGTACCCGCTAGTGAGATCCAAAGTAGAGAAGAAGTTAGCAGATTTTAATGCAGCTAAGGACTCTTCTATCCTTGGTAACGGGTACGCATCTTTGTGTGTGATACGGTTGACCTTCCTGTAGTCTACACACATTCTCATAGTGTTGTCCTTCTTTTTCACTAAGACTAGTGGAGCTGCCCAGGGGCTACAGCTGTCTCTGATTACCCCAGCCTCCTTCATGTCTCTAAGCATCCCCTTGGCGTGTTGGTAGTGTGCAGGGGGTACGGGTCGGTATCTCTCCTTTATGGGAGGATGGTCTCCCGTGGGGATGTAGTGTTCTACCCCCTTTACTCGCCCGAAGTCTAACGGGTGTTTACTAAACACTCTCTCGTACTCTTGAACCACCCGATAGACTCCTTGTTTCTGGTGTGAGGGAGTGGAGTCAGTACCCAGATTTAGTTGCTGACACCAGTCCTCCATTGGTTTCTTAGAGCCGTTACCTTCCTCTGGTTGAGATGGAGGCAAGGGTTCCACGGCCTGTACAGAATTCTGGTTTATGGTGAACAATTTAGCTAGCGTGGCATACCGGGGCAGGTGTACTTCTCTCTCACCGATATTTATGATGCGAACGGGCACCCTCCCATGGCGTACATCGACCACCCCCCGTGCTGTCAAAATGGTGGGCCTACTGTCTGAGTAGACGGGTTCTACCATTGCTTGGTAGTCTCTACCTCTTAGACCAATAGCTGCCCGGCACCAAATCATCATCTCACTTTTTGGGGGCATGGCAATAGGGAACGGGTCACACATTCTCACGCTACCTATCTCACCACCAGATAGTTCCACCTGTTGCCGCTTCATCAGTGCCCGGATCTCTTTTTGGAGCACACGCTGCTGGCCGGAACTGGCGTTCTTGGCAACCTGCTGTAAAATGAGAATCACCTCTGCAAGACAATTTTCAATTACATTGGTTCCCAGGGTGATTCTAGGGTGACTCTCATGACGGTCTATGTCCACTATAATCAGTCCTTGTGCCGCCAGTTCGACTTTACCGATTTTAATGGTCACCTCCTTGAATCCCACCTGCGGCACGGGCTGACCATTGCTGGCGATGATACTCAGGTCGTCGTCTGGGTAGCGGGTTATGTCCGAATCATTCCAGTACTGCTTGAAGAGCACGTACGGGATGGTGGTGACCTGTGACCCAGTGTCTAGTAGGGCACTCATAGGAATGCCATCCAGTACCACAGGCAAGATTGGACGTCCCCCTACGTATTTATCACGCCAGTTTGATGGGCCTGATGGTCTTATGCCTGGGGGTTGGCCCTCTACCCCAGGTTGTGCCCGTTTAAATGACAGTACCTTGCCACATGTCCGGGTTGATTGCAGCGGCGGCAAATAGGTCGTCCGTCCTCGTTGTATCGATCGCTGGGTCTTCCTCTGGCCGGTGGGGTCCTCCTTGGTCGGCGCCACGGGATGTCCTCCGGTCCGGATGCCAGCTCGATCTTCCCTGCAGTAGAAACCTGTAAAGACTGCACAGTTCGGGTTAGCGCGGCAACGCTTTTAGTTAGCTCTTGGACCTGATGGTGCAGGTCTGTAGCCGGGTCACTGTTTAAAGCCTGCGCATCAGCTCCCACAGGCCCTGCAGACAAGGACGCCGTCTCCTGGTGATAAGTGATAGCAGGGCGCCTGTGGGTCACAGCGCCACCTGGTGCCGGTTCTCGGAGCACCCGGATGGCTCTGTCCTTGAACTGTGCAAAGTCCAGGTCAGGGTCCTGTAAGGCCATTGCCCGCAACTGGGTTCGGTGGGCATTGCACAGTAGACCCTCAATGAATTGTTCAGTCAACAGCTTATCTTCATTTCCCACGCTGTCAGGGTCTGCCTGCTTAATGGCTCTCAGGGCCTCTTGTAGGTTTAGAGCATAGTCTCTTATACTCTCATGTGCCCGTTGTTTGCACCCATAAAATCTTAGTTTTATTTCGGCTGAGGTGCGGGTGTCAAATGTGTCTTTCAGCCGGGTTAGTATGTCTCTGACAGTCCTCTTCCTCCCAGGTGGCCAGGACTTTACCTCCCTTTGGGCTGCCCTGATTAATTGGGCCACCAGGATGCTCACTTTTTGCGCCTCCGTGAGGGGATACACCTGGAAGAGGCTATCCAGCCTTTCTCTGAAGTCATTTAGGGTATGTGACTCCCCTGAGTACTGGGGTAGCCAGGCTGCCCCCGGGATATAGGGCATGGTGAAAGGCATGACCGCAGCAGCGGTGGCGCTGGCGGCGGCTGTGGCGGTGAAGTTCTCCTCCGTATCCGACATCCTCCTCCCCCCTAGTGGACCGTGGCCTACCTTGCGATGATCCTCTTCCGTAGGCCGCGGCTCCGCAGTGGATCGTCAGGGTTGAGGACCTTCCGTCGCGCTCCTGTGACGTCGGCGTCTGCTGGACTCCTTCCAGGACCTTACGCAACGTCCGGACGTGAGGCGGGGCTTCAGTTCTCGCGGGCTTTCGGAGTCCATGCCCCTCTTCTTCCCGCGCGGCGCCCTCAAGATGGCGTCCAATGGCGGGAAAACTCCACGGATGGCGGGAAGAAGGCAGAAGATGGCGTCGGATGGCGGGAATCGGCTCCAGATGGCGGGAAACGACTCCGGACGGCGGGAAACTTCACCACAGGTAAGTATAAAAGTCTCTTTTTTCAGGCACGCAGTACCCGGTGGTTGCGGGCACGTAATCCTGCCGACTACGCCAAAGTTGACGCGCCCCCTGGGCCAGTGCTGTAGTGCGGCGCGCGTGCGCGCGGGGAAAACCCGGAGCCGGATCCGATGGGGGTAGTAGTCTTCGTGTGGCGGTGACCCGGTCCGTGCCCAGGGTGGTCAAACTAAGTGGCAGTTATTGGTATGATGGTATTAGTGTCCGACTACGCCACCCGTTGAATGCGGCTATGAAGCCGCCGCTGCAGGGCAGTCCGCTGAGGCCGGTGGTACGGATGTGCAGCGTGGATGGTATAACCCCCAACGGGAGGGGTATGGCCTCAGGGCAGAGGATGAGGTTGATGTTGGGAGTGATGGTGTGGATGTCCCAGCACTAATGGTGCGACAAGGAAGCACGGAGACGCGAGGGTACAGTTCAGGGTCTTTACTGATGGTACAAGGCAAATTCCCCCGGGAGTACTGGCTAGTAGGTGGGGCCTGGTTAGTCTGCGAGTAAGCCGGAGTTCCCCTGGCCAGGTGGAGTTGTAGGCCTTCCCGTTAGTCTGTACCCTTCCTGGCTACCCTGCTTTCGGCGGTTACAAGTAGCCCACGTCCCTGGGTATACCGTGTGGTGCTCACCCGTATGGCTGGTGACCTGGGGCCTCCTGTTAGCCTCCGCTCCGGGATGGCGGTGCTGGTCCCTTCGTTGTGACTGAGCCTCCGGGCTTTTATGGCCAGAGGACCTGGAATCCCCTGCCGGATGGATTCTGCTGCTGGGTATATCTTAGTCCCCACAGCCTCGGACTCCTGTGTCCGGTTTTAGTACCTTCTCCCAGGGCGAGCTCTGCACAGCTCCAGCCCCTGGCGCTTCTCCTTGGCTCCTACAGAGCTCCTGATGTCTATCTGTCCCTGTTTCTGCGTGTCCAGACCAGACTCCGTCTCTGTCTGGAACTCCTCTCTCTAACCCTGCCTCAGCCCCAGTTTATATAGGGGAAGTTCTTCCCCTCCCAGGACTGGGCAGGAGGTGTGGCATGCTTAGGATTCCTGCCCAGGAGACCTCCCACCTGCTCACAGACGTAATACTGCTATTACTGTGGAAACCAGACCCCTGGGGTGCCACATTTTTACTAGAAAATCTTGTGTCCATTATATCATTTGCATATCATTAACCCGTCTTGCGATCCTGTGATTTTAATAATTCCACAGCTTTTTCTTCTTGATGTTGCAATTTCAATGTAGTGGGATGTATATTGTCACAGATGATCAGTTAATTGGTTGGAGTACAAAAAAAATACATGTGCAGCAATGCACAAAAGCAACATTTACACAATTAACATAATTTTGCGCAGAAGAAATTCTCCAGATTTATGGCGATAACTTAAATGTATTTGTCATTGAACCCACTGCATACATGGCAGGTGTCAGCTGTATTATATACCTGACACCTTCATATAACTGTCATTGTCAGAGCTAGCTCAGATTTTGGCAGGTAAACCCCTTAGAGGACCTTTCACCAGTTCTAGCATGTTAAACGGGCCAAAGAATACTCCCCAGACAATGTCAGACCCAGCTTTCTCCTGTGAGACCTGTAATGACACACAGCCTTGCTCTCCTTTGTGATCTGAATGTTTGTACATATTGTGATGATAAGAGGGGGAGGGGAGTAGAGCCGAGCTGTGTGTCATTACAATCACCTATTACAGATCTCCTCTCACAGCACTATCAACTCTGCTCTGCTACCCCTTCCCCCATACTGACAGTGCTGTGAGATGAAGTGCATTCAGTGTGACAGAACAGTCATCAGACAACCATTTATAAAGTGTGAAAGTGTGAGTATTTCTGTGAGAGGTGTTTGTAGTAGACACAGCTCTGCTCTGCTGTCCTGCTTTTTTTCACAGTAGCTGCTGGCAGTGAGATCAGTGAGAAGAGCAGGGCTGTGTGACTGTACAAGAGAAAAAGCCATGTCTAACATTCTCTTGGGGTTATTTTTTCCCTTGCATGAGGTTGACCAATCATAAGGAGGAAGAATACAAATCTCTGGTAATGCAAATTTGAAATATATAATAAATTATAACGTAAACTTTACAAGCTAATATCTCTGCAACAGAGAGGAGAAATTAAGAACTAAAATCAAGTTTCATTCAGCTCTGCAGCCACTATCCCACCATGTGGCCAGTGTAACATGCTCAAACTGGTGAAAGTCCTGTTTAAAGTGGTCGCCCCAGAGTTATTTTTTCAAACTGTAGTCTAATAGCCTTTCTAAAGTAAGCCAGCCATGCCTTCAGATACTCACTAAATTCTTTGCTTGCGTCCACATAACACTGGGTTGGAGTTTTTTTTATGCAATCGCTGTAAAACTTCATAGTTTTTGGCACAATTCGAGAAAATCACACCCAAAGGTTTATTTTTTCACGGTTGCCATAAAAAAGGCATTGTGGCTGCAGCCTTAGGCTGTGTTCACACATTGCATTTTTGCTGCGTTTTTTATGCATATTTTAAGCTGTGTTTTACAATACCAGCAAACTCTGAGATTTCAGAAATCTCATGCCCACATATTGTTTTTTTTTCTGACTTATTTGGCAAACTGTAGCATGTCGCTTCTTTCAGTGTTTTTTCAGCGTTATTGCAGCGTTTTTCACTCACAGAAAGCAATGGATAGTGCAAAAAGGCTGCAAAAAATGCAGGTATCGGATTTTGCTGCGTTTTTGGTGCAAAAACTTGAGGAAGTTGAATCATGTTTTTTTTATGCACAAGAGACTAATATACCTGACAAAAAAGCATCAAAATCTGTTTTTTTGACGCGGATTCTTTACTGCCAAGAGTGAACATAGCCTTATATGTTTTTCTAGTTCCAGCTCCTACATAAGGCTGCGTTCACACGTTCACTATTTGGTCAGTTTTTTACCTCAGTATTTGTAAGCCAAAACCAGGAGTGGAACATTCAGAGGAAAAGTATAATAGAAACACGTCACCACTTCTGTATTTATCACCCAGTTGCAAAAACTGACCAAATACTGAACGTGTGAACATGACCTAATTGTGCCTCCTCCAACTGCTCTGTGCCCATTTAGTGGTAACAAGGACGAATCTGATAGGAGACATCGTGCTGTGCATAGTTTCTACTATTATATAAAAAAATGTAGTTACCGTATTTTTCGGACTATAAGACGCACCTAGGTTTTAGAGGAAGAAAAAAAAAATTAAGCAAAATATGTGGTCATGATGCACTTTTAAGGGGGAGGGGGTCTTCTGCTGACACTGGTATAGGGGTAATGTCCCCCAATTCTGACAATATCCCCCATCCTGGTATATATGCCCCCCCCCTTCCTTTTATATGTGGTCCCCTTCCCCATCCTGGTATGCCTGGCATCCCTCCATCCTGGTATGCATGGAACCCCTCCATCCTGGTATGCATGGCACCCCTCATCCTTATCCTAGTATGCATGGCACCCCTCATCCCTATCCTGGTATGCATGGCACCCCTCATCCCTGTCCTGGTATGCATGGCACCCCTCATCCCTGTCCTGGTATGCATGGCACCCCTCATCCCTGTCCTGGTATGCATGGCACCCCTAATCCCTATCCTGGTATGCATGGCACAGCAATCCCCATCCTGGTATGCATGGCACCCCTCATCCCTATCCCGGTATGCATGGCACCCCTCATCTGTGTCCTAGTATGCATGGCACCCCTCATCCCTGTCCTGGTATGCATGGCACCCCTCATCCCTATCCTGGTATGCATGGCACAGCAATCCCCATCCTGGTATGCATGGCACCCCTCATCCCTATCCTGGTATGCATGGCACCCCTCATCTGTGTCCTAGTATGCATGGCACCCCTCATCCCTGTCCTGGTATGCATGGCACCCCTCATCCCTGTCCTGGTATGGATGGCCCCCCTCATCCCTGTCCTGGTATGCATGGCACCCCTCATCCCTGTCCTGGTATGCATGGCACCCCTCATCCCTGTCCTGGTATGCATGGCACCCCTCATCCCTGTCCTGGTATGCATGGCACCCCTCATCCCTGTCCTGGTATGCATGGCACCCCTCATCCCTGTCCTGGTATGCATGGCACCCCTAATCCCTGTCCTGGCATGCATGGCACCCCTAATCCCTATCCTGGTATGCATGGCACCCCTAATCCCTATCCCGGTATGTATGGCCCCCTCATCCTTATCCTAGTATGCATGATCCCCCTAATCCCCATCATGCTGCACATAAAAAAAATAAACACGCCTACACACCTTTCTTCTCTCTCCTCCAGCGCTGCGTCCGGTTTGCCCGCACTGATCTCTCCATGTGAGCCGCGCATGACGTCATTGCCATGCGCGGCTCACAAGGAGAGATCAGCTGCCGGAAGTCACTGCTCCCCACGCCGGGACTGTGTGCGCGGGGAGCAGTGACTTCACTCTCCTTCATAGCCGGCACACAGCGTAGGCGCGCTGCGGCTCCTGCTGCTGACGGCTATCTTGTGTGCCCGCTTATTAAAGGGCATGAATATTCACCCCCTCCCCACGCCCATGGGCATGGAGAGAGGTTGAATATTCATGCCCTTTAACAGCGGGCACAGGCGATTCCGGCAGCAGCAGGAGCCGCAACGCGGCTACACTGTGTGCTGCTATTAAGGAGCATGAATATTCAGTGCTCCCCACTCCCCATGGGCGTGGGGACCAGTGAATATTCATTTTCTTTAGCAGCGGGGACAGTGTAGGCTGCAGCGGACGGCTGCAGCCAGCTGTGCCCCGCTCCTCCACCGCTACCGCTCCCCCCACACCCCACATATATATACACCCCCCCAAACATTCGGACTATAAGACGCACCCCCCATTTTCCTCCAAAATTTTGGAGGAAAAAAGTGCGTTTTATAGTCCGAAAAATACGGTATATGCTTGTTTGACACCAGGTTTATTTTCATACTGAGTATATTTTTATTCTATTTTATCCTCTTTGTGCATTTTTTTTCTTGATATGTGTTTAATTTTCTGTGCTTTTGGGACAGCATAAGTTCACCCACGTTTAGTATTTGATCAATATTTTACATCAGTATTTGTGAGCCAAAATCAGGAGAGGACCAATCAGAGGAAAAGTATAATAGAAACACGTCACCACTTCTGTATTTATCACCCACTCCTGATTTTGGCTTCAAATACTGATATAAAATACTGACCAAATACTGAACGTGGCCTTACCTTTACTCTCACTATGATCTACATCTACAGAATTGCAAATCAAGATCTAATTCTAAAGTTCACCTGCCCGGGTAGCATGGTTATTACCTCGGAGCTATACTACTAACATACTGACCTGTAGTGAGGCATTTTTCCATTTTTGCCTGCGTGTGACCCGGTTTGATGAGTCAGACCTGCATTTTGACTACCCTTGAAAGTGGTAGCCTAGAAATGAAAATCCCTAGAGGATTTAGACTGATGCTGCTTGTCACGCCATGGCTTTTCTTCTGCATGACATTCTGCTCTCCACTGAATTTGATACACACATATTTGTGCCTCTTACTTTGTCTTTTATGTATATTTTTATATCTTATATTATATACTTGTATATATTTTTGTGCCTGCTATTGTTGTTGCTTGATGTATTTGAAACAAACACAACGAATATTGTTCTGGATGGTTGCTGTCTTGTTTTGGCTCACGGTCTTATGTGAAAACTAGCAGTTTGAGGCATGTGTGGGTGGGATGCAGCGGGAGAAAATAGGTTATTTAGCTTTCAGTTTGGCCCCCACAGATGAGTCCTACCCGGCAGTTTGTAAGAGTAAAATTAGTTACCAATATTGTCTTTCCTGTGAGGGACTCGTGTAGTGTTAATCCATGGAATCCTGCAGTCAGTACCGAACACATATTACATTTTAAGTATCTTCCACCTACACACAGCAGAAGCAGCTACATTGTCAGGATTACTACTATTCACCACACGGCATCTAATAAATTCACTAGAAAGAGGCAGCGATGCACTAATATCACTGCGGAAAACGTGATGCTTCTATTTTATGTTAATCCTTCGCCATTTTATGAGCCATTATTTAATGAGAATTTGTCAGTAGGAGGAACCCTCCTAAGCCATTTATATGGCCATGTATGTCATTGGAAGCTGAATAAAATGATACCTTGTTAACCATGATCTGATGTTTTATTCCCGATAAATCCACATTTTTCTCACATGTAAAATGATCTGTTTAGGATTATGGGGTGGGCACTGATCTCCCTGAGAATCTGCCTCCAGAGATTATTATATATGATGGGGGAGTTACCAGTGTGATGTGTGATGGCCGCTCTCTGCTCTCCTGATCTCACTGCAGAGCTGTGTGTGATTATACCTGACACATCTGCAGGTTCCTCTCAGCCCCCAGCTCACAGGCAGACAGGGCTGCAATATTGTTGCAATACAGCAGAGCTGTGAGATCTGCAGCTGCTATCATACAGTGTTTGTTATGAAACATGTAACGGGTCCGGGAGGCGGAACCTCTGAGCTACTATACAAGGGGGCGGCCCTTGTAAGGGAGCGGGTGGCAGTCTCTGGGTGAACGGACAGGGAGTTACGGCAAGTGATCAGGGCAGTCTCTGGGTAAGGGGTAGGTACGACCTGTGATGGCGGAGCCTCCGGGTAGGCTAGCAGGCAGATGGTAGATGTGTGCTCCCAGGTGAGCAAGCGAGAGTCTCTGGAATAGCAGGTGGTCACGGCACGTGACGGCGGAACCTCCGGGCTGGCAGGCAGGTAGGTAACGGAGAAGCGCTCCCAGGTGAGCGGGCAAGAGTCTCTGGAATAGCTGGTGGTCACCGCACGTGACAACGGGACCTCCGGGCTGGCAAGCAGGCAGGTAACGGAGATGCGCTCCCAGGTGAGCGGGCAAGAGTCTCTGAGATAGCTGGTGGTCACAGCACGTGACAACGGAGCCTCCGGGCTGGCAAGCAGGCAGGTAGCGGAGAAGCGCTCCCAGGTGAGCGGGCAAGCTGGTCCATAGACAGACTGACCGGAGTCGTAAGGCAGACCATCGGACCTCAGGCAAGCAGGCAGGTAGCTGATGTGCGCTCCCAGGTGAGCGGACAAGTTGGTCCTTAGACAGACTGACCGGAGTTGTAAGGCAGACCGTCGGACCTCAGGCAGGCAGGCGGGTAACAAGTATTCAGGCAGGAATCAGGCAGGTAACTAGCAGGAAACTGGCAGGAAACTGGCAGGTAACTGGCAGGTAACTGGCAGGTAACTGGCAACGGGACCTGAGGGCTGAAGCACAGGTGAGACACAGGTGCAAACAACATTGCTCGGGCACCTCCATTTTGGAGGAGGTGCCTTATATATGATGAAGTCCTCCGGCCATTGGCCGGGGACTCCTTAGGACGGCGCGCGCGGCCCCTTTAAGAGGAGGGGAGCGCGCGCGCCCTAAGCACAGGGGCCGGGAAGGAGCGCGCGCTGAGAGCAGAGCGGGAGGAGGACGCCGGGAAGGAGCGCGCGCTGACAGCAGAGCGGGGAGAGGACGCCGGGCACGGAGCAGAGCGGTGAGGGGAGCAGCGTCCCTGCCTAGCAGAGGGCAGGGACGCCAGCGCTACAGTACCCCCCCCTTTAGGCCCCCCCTTTTTTAGGCCAGACAGAAATTTAGCTAGGATGAGAGGGGCATGGATGTTCTCCCGGGGCTCCCACGTTCTCTCCTCAGGACCAAACCCCTTCCAATCTACCAGAAAAAAGGTCTTTCCTCTTACCCTTTTGGTGGCAAGAATGTTCTCTACCTCAAACTCGTCCTCAGCAGAAACCGGAGCAGGAGGCGTACCTGTAGACTTGGAAAAAGAGTTAAGCACCACAGGTTTGAGGAGAGACACATGGAAGGAGTTAGGGATCCGTAAGTTGGCCGGGAGTTTCAATTTATAGGCCACCGGGTTGATCTGACTGATGACCTCCAGTGGGCCGATGAACCGAGGCCCTAACTTATAGGAAGGGATCTTGAGCCGGACATATTTGGACGAGAGCCAGACTTTATCCCCAGGGCGGAATTGAGGAGGGTCCAGACGTTTTTTGTCAGCGTGTCTTTTCATACGCTCGGATGACAGAAGGAGTGCGGACCGGGTACTCTCCCATATGGAGGAAAATTTGTTAACAAGAGATTCCGCAGCCGGATTGTCCGCCGAGGTGGAGACGGGAAACGGGATCCGAGGATGCTGACCGTAGACTACAAAAAACGGGGATTTGGAGGAAGACTCGCTCTCGTGATTGTTGTACGAGAATTCGGCCCATGGCAGGAGATCCACCCAGTCAGAATGGTGGGCATTAACGAAGTGCCGAAGGTAACTGGTCAGGTTCTGATTGATCCGCTCCACTTGACCATTAGACTGTGGGTGGTAAGCGGAGGAGAAGTCCAGGGTGACGTCCAGCAATTTACAAGTGGCTCTCCAGAAACGGGAAGTGAACTGTACCCCACGATCCGACACGATGTGACGGGGCAGGCCATGAAGACGGAAGATGTGGCGGATAAAGTCTTTAGCCAGCTCGGGTGCAGACGGAAGACCTGGCAGTGGAATGAAGTGAGCCATCTTGGAGAAGCGGTCAGCGACCACCCAAATGACCGTACAACCGGCAGAGACGGGCAGATCAGTAATGAAGTCCATCGCTATATGCTGCCAGGGGGCAGCAGGTACTGGCAGAGGTAGGAGGCGACCGGCCGGCAGGTGTCTCGGAACTTTGTTGCGGGCGCAGGACACACAGGCAGAAACAAAGTCTATTACATCCTTGTGCAGGTTAGGCCACCAGTAGTGCCGGGTAATAAGCTGGAGGGTCTTTTTCTGACCGGCGTGGCCAGCTAGTTTAGACGAATGACCCCAGTGTAGGATCTTCTCCCGATCAGGTACTGGTACGAACGTCTTACCAGGAGGAAGACGATTTAGACTCACGGGAGCCACCTGCATTACTCTGGCGGGATCGATGATATGTTTCGGATCCTCCTCGAGATCAGACACCAGAAAGGACCGAGACAAGGCGTCCGCCTTGACGTTTTTGTCAGCCGGGCGAAAATGAAGGACAAAATCAAAACGAGCAAAAAACAAGGACCACCGGGCTTGGCGCGGGTTAAGTCTCTGGGCATGCTGGAGGTAAGCCAAGTTCTTGTGGTCAGTGTAAATTATTACCGGGTGAAGAGCCCCCTCGAGCAGGTAACGCCACTCCTCCAATGCCAGTTTGATGGCCAATAACTCTCGGTCTCCTATGGAATAGTTGCGCTCAGAGGAGGAGAAGAGTTTAGAGAAGAAGCCACAAGTTACCATCCTCCCGGAAGATGATTTTTGAGTAAGTACCGCTCCGGCTCCAGAGGAGGAGGCGTCAAGTTCCTGGAAGAACTGCTTGTTGCCATCTGGGCGATGCAGCACCGGGGCGGAAGAGAAGGCCTGTTTAAGGGAAAGAAAGGCCTCCTCTGCTTCGGGTGGCCACTCTTTGGGATTAGTACCTTTACGGGTGAGCGCAGAAATTGGGGCCGTCCGGGAAGAGAAGTGTGGTATGAAGAGGCGGTAGTAGTTGGCGAAGCCCAGGAATCGCTGAATGGCCTTCAACCCCTCCGGTCGGGGCCATTTCTCGATGGCAGACAGTTTCTCAGGATCCATTTGTAGGCCGGTCTGAGAGATAATGTAGCCCAGAAACGGAAGCGAGGTCTGCTCAAAGAGGCACTTCTCAAATTTAGCGTAGAGATGGTTCTGCCTTAGCCTGAGCAGGACCTGACGAACGTCCCTCCGGTGAGTCTGGAGATCCGGAGAGAAGACCAAGATGTCGTCCAGGTACACCACTACGCAGGAGTAGAGAAGGTCCCGGAAGATGTCATTGACCAACTCTTGAAAGACGGCAGGAGCGTTACAGAGACCAAAGGGCATTACCAGGTATTCATAGTGGCCGTCCCGGGTGTTGAATGCCGTCTTCCATTCATCCCCCTGACGAATATGAACCAGGTTGTACGCCCCACGAAGGTCCAGTTTGGTGAAGATCCTAGCCCCCCTCAGGCGATCAAATAATTCTGGAATGAGCGGAAGGGGGTACTTATTCTTCACCGTGATCAGGTTTAGGCCTCTATAGTCTATACAGGGACGGAGAGAGCCGTCCTTCTTTTTGACGAAAAAGAAGCCTGCTCCCGCCGGGGAGGTAGATTTCCGGATGAATCCTCTGGCCAGATTCTCCTCAATATATTCGGACATTGACCGGGTCTCAGCAGCGGATAAAGGATAGATACGCCCACGGGGAGGAGTAGTACCGGGTAGCAGATCGATGGGACAGTCGTATGGTCTATGTGGTGGTAATGTCTCTGCCTCCTTTTTATTAAAGACATCTGCATAAGACCAATAAGGAATCGGAAGTCCAGGTAGATTAGCTGGGGTAGGAGAGGGACGGACGGGATGGACGGGAACCAGGCAGGTTTTATGACAGTCTTGTCCCCAGCGAAGGACCTCTCCGGTTTGCCAGTCTAGCACGGGTGCATGTCTCTGGAGCCAGGGCAGACCTAGCAAGAGGGCGTGAGAGAGTCCAGGCAGAACATGAAAGGAGATACTTTCAGAATGCAGCATTCCCACCTGCAGGGTAATGGATTCGGTGATGAGTTGAATGGGGCGAGGTAAGAGGCCCCCATCCACGGCAGCGACAGACAAGGGTACAGCCAGAGGTTTGGTAGGGATGCGGTATTTCTCAACCAGGGACTGTGAAATAAGGTTCCCGGCTGCTCCAGAGTCAAGTTGGGCTAGTTCGAAATAACGGTTCTCCCCGTAGATGATCGAAACTGACAACAGCAGGGATGGAGAGGATTTATTCTTGTCTAGGTGGACCTCTCTGAGCGAACCTAGACACAGGCGTTTCCCGACCTCTCCGGGCAGGCACGGATCCGGTGCTCCTTACTGCCACAGTAGAAGCAGCTCCCCTCGGCACGGCGTGAGTCCTGACGGGTTTTGACCATCTTGGTCTGGTCGACCTGCATAGGCTCAGGAGAGTGTACCTGGGGAGAGATGGAGGGAATGACGGGTTTCTGGAAAGTAGGAGCTAAACGTGGAATCCTTCTCTCACGGGTGACCTCTTTGGCACGCTCCTGGAACCGTAGGTCAATCCGGGTGGCAAGGGTTATTAGATCATCGAGAGAGGTAGGAATGTCCCGACCAGCAAGTTCATCTTTAATACGACCGGACAGACCCTCCCAGAAGACGGATACCAGAGCGTCGTTATCCCAGGCCAGCTCCGAGGCAAGGGTGCGGAACCGTATGGCATATTGGCCCACGGTGAGACCCTCCTGACGGAGGCGTAGCAGAGAGGATGCGGATGAGGTCTTCCGTCCGGGTTCGTCGAAGACTTTCCGGAAAGCCGAGAGAAAAGCAGGCAAGTTGGACACCAGGGGGTCTCCTCTCTCCCATAGAGGATTTAGCCAGGCCAGGGCCTCCCCGGTGAGATGGGACATGATAAAGGCAATTTTGGCCCGGTCGGAATTAAACTGATGGGACAAAAGTTCAAAGTGCAGGGTGCACTGATTTATGAAGCCCCGAGCCTGGACGGGGTCGCCTCCGAAGCGAGGAGGTGCAGAGAGCCGGGGTCCGGGGTAGGATACCATAGTATTAGTGGGCAGCGGAGCTGCCGGATTGCAAGATATGGCACTGGCGGAGGTTGTTGGTGGATCAGACAGAGTGTTCAGGCGAGTATTAACATTCCGCAGGTGACCCAGGATGGCCTCCTGTTGGTACCTCTGACGGGACAGTTCAAGACAGAGGTCCGAGAGCGAGGGAGCTTGGGTGCCACCGGGTTCCATGGCCCGAGCAAACTGTAACGGGTCCGGGAGGCGGAACCTCTGAGCTACTATACAAGGGGGCGGCCCTTGTAAGGGAGCGGGTGGCAGTCTCTGGGTGAACGGACAGGGAGTTACGGCAAGTGATCAGGGCAGTCTCTGGGTAAGGGGTAGGTACGACCTGTGATGGCGGAGCCTCCGGGTAGGCTAGCAGGCAGATGGTAGATGTGTGCTCCCAGGTGAGCAAGCGAGAGTCTCTGGAATAGCAGGTGGTCACGGCACGTGACGGCGGAACCTCCGGGCTGGCAGGCAGGTAGGTAACGGAGAAGCGCTCCCAGGTGAGCGGGCAAGAGTCTCTGGAATAGCTGGTGGTCACCGCACGTGACAACGGGACCTCCGGGCTGGCAAGCAGGCAGGTAACGGAGATGCGCTCCCAGGTGAGCGGGCAAGAGTCTCTGAGATAGCTGGTGGTCACAGCACGTGACAACGGAGCCTCCGGGCTGGCAAGCAGGCAGGTAGCGGAGAAGCGCTCCCAGGTGAGCGGGCAAGCTGGTCCATAGACAGACTGACCGGAGTCGTAAGGCAGACCGTCGGACCTCAGGCAAGCAGGCAGGTAGCTGATGTGCGCTCCCAGGTGAGCGGACAAGTTGGTCCTTAGACAGACTGACCGGAGTTGTAAGGCAGACCGTCGGACCTCAGGCAGGCAGGCGGGTAACAAGTATTCAGGCAGGAATCAGGCAGGTAACTAGCAGGAAACTGGCAGGAAACTGGCAGGTAACTGGCAGGTAACTGGCAACGGGACCTGAGGGCTGAAGCACAGGTGAGACACAGGTGCAAACAACATTGCTCGGGCACCTCCATTTTGGAGGAGGTGCCTTATATATGATGAAGTCCTCCGGCCATTGGCCGGGGACTCCTTAGGACGGCGCGCGCGGCCCCTTTAAGAGGAGGGGAGCGCGCGCGCGCGCGCCCTAAGCACAGGGGCCGGGAAGGAGCGCGCGCTGAGAGCAGAGCGGGAGGAGGACGCCGGGAAGGAGCGCGCGCTGACAGCAGAGCGGGGAGAGGACGCCGGGCACGGAGCAGAGCGGTGAGGGGAGCAGCGTCCCTGCCTAGCAGAGGGCAGGGACGCCAGCGCTACAAAACAAAGTTCAATTCTACTGTTCTGTGTTATAGACATGTCTCACACTGGTAACTCCCCCTTTTATTTAAAATAATCTCTGGAGGCAGATTCTCATGCAGATCAGTGTCCGCCCCATAGCCTGGAACAGCTCATTTACATATAAGAAAAACATGGATTTCTCCAGAATCGGACATCAGATGATCACAGATATCTAGGTATCATTTTATTCAGCTTCCTATGACCTAAAGGTGCTTCTCACTAAATTGGAATATCATGAAAAAGTTAATTTATTTCAGTTCTTCAATACCAAAAGTGAAACTCATATTATATAGAGTCATTACAAGCAGAGTGATCTATTTCAAGTGTTTATTTCTGTTAATGTTGATCATTATGGCTTACAGCCATTGAAAACAAAAAAGTCATTATCTCAGTAAATTAGAATACTTAATAAAAAACACCTGCAAAGGCTTCCTAAACATTTATAAAGGTCCCATAGTCTGTTTCAGTAGGCTCCACAATCATGGGGAAGACTGCTGACTTGACAGATGTCCAGAAGGCAGTCATTGACACAATCCACAAGGAGGGTAAGCTACCAAAGGTCATTGCTAAAGAAGATGGCTGTTCACAGAGTGCCGTATCCATGCATATTAATGGAAAGTTGAGTGGAAGGAAAAAGTGTGGTAGAAAAAGGTGCACAAGCAACCGGGATGAGCGCAGCCTTGAAAGGATTGTTAAGAAAAGGCCATTCAAACATTTAGGGGAGATTCACAAGGAGTGGACTGCTACTGGAGTCATTGCTTCAAGAGCCACCACACACAGACGTATCCAGGACATGGTCTACAAGTGTCACATTCCTTGGGTCAAGCCACTCATGACCAATAGACAACGCCAGAAGCATCTTACCTGGGCCAAGGAGAAAAAGACCTGGACTGTTGCTCAGTGGTCCAAGGTGTTGTTTTCAGATGAAAGTAAATTTTGCTTTTCATTTGGAAATCAAGGTCCCAGAGTCTGGAGGAAGAGTGGAGAGGCCACAATCCAAGCTGCTGGAGGTCTAGTGTGAAGTTTCCACATTCAGTGATGGTTTGGGGAGCCATGTCACCTGCTGGTGTAGGTCCACTGTGTTTTATCAAGACCAAAGTCAGCTCAGCCGTCTACCTGGAAATTTTACAGCACTTCATGCTTCCCTCTGCCGACAAGCTTTTTGGAGATGGAAATTTCATTCTCCAGCAGGACTTGGCACCTGTCCACACTGCCAAAAGTACCAATACCTGGTTTACAAACAACAGTATCACTGTGCTTGATTGGCCAACACACTCGCCTGACCTTAACCCAATAGAGAATCTATGGGGTATTGTCAAGAGGAAGATGAGACACCAGACCCAACAACGCAGACGAGCTGAAGGCTGCTATCAAAGCAACCTGGGCTTCCATAACACCTCAGCAGTGCCACAGGCTGATCGCCTCCATGCCACGCCGCATTGATGCAAAAGGAGCCCCGACCAAGTATTGAGTGCTTTTACTGAACATACATTTCAGTAGGATAACATTTCGGATTTTAAAAACATTTTTAAAGCTGTTGTAATAAAGTATTCTATTGCGACGGCACTAACGGCCGTTCAGCCTTTGCATCAAAGCAATGTAGCTGCAATGCGGTGCATTTTAGTATTCCTACTCCGGCCACAGTAACTGAGCCCCCACATATCCAGCCATCTGTTATTTTTTATTTTAGTTTCGTAGCGAAACGCTGGATGAAAACTGAAAGCAGTGCTGATCCTATAGATTTCTTTTGGGTCATTCCCAGGCATCCAATATATCAGTTGTTGAGCTAGACTGTTCATGCAATGTTTTTTTTTTGCTCCGACTGTGGACACTGTGACAACTTTGCATCAGTTCAGTCTCTGTATAAAGACTCAAAATTCCAGGGAAGATGTAAAAGTATCATTTTTGGTCCAGGATTTTGCAATTTGTTTGCCCTTTTAACCATGGTCAGAGTATGTAAGGTATATAGAAGGTATATAGAAGAGATACAGGAGGGCAGTTTCCCTTCCATGCAGTTGTGAGATGTGGTGTTTCACATAATAGGTGTAATACATTTCCATCTAGTGAAGGTAATTGAGTTATTCTATGCTGCTCCATACAAGAAATTTCTCCTGGGAATATTCGCAGTGTGAATCCGATGTGTCTTATGAATTCCGAACCATCAGTATTTCTTCATGTGGATACAGCATGTCAGACACAGAATCCACATTTAATTGAGCATAGAATAAAAAAGGCGAAAAGCTATGGCACAAATTTCCCAAGTGTATTATGGATTAATCAGCGTGTATGTAATTTGAAGAGCAAATTGACTTGATCACTTGGTTGCTTTTCGAGGTCAAAGGTAATGCAAAGACATTGGATGTCAATCCTCCTGTAAGTAATGTAAGCCCCAGATAATCTGTCTAATAGAAGCAAGCGATCATGTCACCCTCATCGGAATAAAAGTATTAATTGGAAAAGGTGAATGTTATTCAGGATGAAACAGGAAATCCAGAATCGCATGGTAGGACCTATCAGGAATATCTTTTAGAAAAAGACGTTACAAGACATGAATACAGAATGTGAGCCTGGGCTAAGGCCAAGAACAGATTAAAGGGAACGTATCATGTTCCAAAATGCTATTAACCTGTGTATATGGGAGTAATCTGCAGGTTAATGGCATTTTAAAGTTGTGCGGCCACCGCAATGAAATCCTGGCTGCCGGGAGAAATTAACTTTATTTCTCCCGGTAGCCTCCGGCATTCAGTCATAGAGGCACGGCGTCAGTCACTGCTCAGTACATAGTGAGCCTGGGATGTATCCATGCCCCGGCACTGACTGACAGCCGGCGTACGGCTGTCAGTCAGTGCCGAGGCGTGGTTGCGGCTGCCACTCACTATGTACTGAGCAGTGACTGAAGCCACATTGGCCACACCTTTATGACTGAAAGTCTGAGACTGCTGGGAGGAAAAAAAGGTAATTTCAGCTTTCAGTCCGGCAGCCGCATGGCTTTAGAACGCTATTAGCCTGCAGATTGATCCCATATCTGCTGTTTAATAGTGTTTTGGGACATGACAGGTTCCCTTTAAGGGTACATTCACACATCTGTGTTTATTTTTAGATGTGTTAAATGGACCGTTTTTCTCCCATTTGTCATCTGTGCTGCCTTCATTTCATGTTGCATCTGTTTTTTTGTCATTTGTGTTTTTCACTGCAGCAGGTAGACTGCACTTGTTTTTTATCCATTGATTCTTAACAGTGAATCAATTAAAAACAGATGAAACATGGATGAAACTCTGAAGTAAAAAGTATGGCGCAAATGTATTAAGTCTGACTTTTCGTACGCCAGTCTTAATGAGGGGCGTGCAGGAATACTGCAGGAGACTGGAGTAACATTTCTGGCATAAGAAACGCCTCCGCTTTCTATGAATTTGACAGGTAGGTGTAACCACGACCCATCCTGCCCTGGCTCCTCTCCAGCTCTTTTGCAATTATTCAAAGTGTTTTACTCTAGTATTCTGGTGTAAGTGCTTTGATACGTCGACCCCTTTTTCTTTTTCATCCATACATAACAGAACTCCATAGAATTTAATGGCGGAGTCTGATATATTAAATGGTTGAGAATAGCACATGCTCTGAGTCTCCTGATCAGACACATGGATCTGTTTTTAAAACGGATGTGTCTATGGATCAGTGAAACTCTATGGGTTGATGTGCTGTCCGGGCAGCTCACGGACCTGTATAATGTATGGTGTCCGCTAACAATTTGAGCCGATTTTCCATTCAATTTGTTAGCGGACACCATGTTGCGTTTGGAGAGCCCCTGTGTGCCCAAACATTGGAGCTCCCCCACAAGTGACCCCATTTTGGAAACTAGACCCCCCCAAGGCACCTATCTAGATGCATAGTGAGCACTTGGAACCCCCAGGTGCTTCCAAATTGATTCGTAAAAATGAAAAAGTGAAAAAAAAAACACTTTTTCATTTTTATGAATCAATTTGTGAAGCACCTGGGGGTTCCAAGTGCTCACTATGCATCTAGATAGGTGCCTTGGGGGTCTAGTTTCCAAAATGGGGTCACTTGTGGGGGAGTTCCAATGTTTGGGCACACAGGGACTCTCCAAATGCAACATGGTATCCGCTAACAAATTGTCGGCTCAAATTGTTAGTGGATACCATGTTGCATTTGGAGAGTCCCTGTGTGCCCAAACATTGGAACTCCCCCACAAGTGACCCCATTTTGGAAACTAGACCCCCAAGGCACCTATCTAGATGCATAGTGAGCACTTGGAACCCCCAGGTACTTCACAAATTGATTCATAAAAATGAAAAAGTGTTTTTTTTTTTCACTTTTTCATTTTTATGAATCAATTTGTGAAGCACCTGGGGGTTCCAAGTGCTCACTATGCATCTAGATAGGTGCCTTGGGGGGTCTAGTTTCCAAAATGGGGTCACTTATGGGGGAGCTCCAATGTTTGGGCACACAGGGACTCTTCAAATGCAGCATGGTATCCGCTAACAAATTGTCGGCTCAAACTGTTAGCGGACACCATGTTGTGTTTGGAGAGCCCCTGTGTGCCCAAACATTGGAGCTCCCCCACAAGTGACCCCATTTTGGAAACTAGACCCCCCAAGGCACCTATCTAGACGCATAGTGAGCACTTGGAACCCCCAGGTGCATCACAAATTGATTCATAAAAATGAAAAAGTGTTTTTTTTTTCACTTTTTCATTTTTACGAATCAATTTGTGAAGCACCTGGGGGTTCCAAGTGCTCACTATGCATCTAGATAGGTGCCTTGGGGGGTCTAGTTTCCAAAATGGGGTCACTTGTGGGGGAGCTCCAATGTTTAGGCACGCAGGGGCTCTCCAAACGCAACATGGCGTCCGCTAACAATTTGAGCTGATTTTCCATTCAATTTGTTAGCGGACACCATGTCGTGTTTGGAGAGCCCCTGATGTGCCTAAACAGTGGAGCTCCCCCACAAGTGACCCCATTTTGGAAACTATACCCCTCAAGGATTTTATTAAGGTGTATAGTGAACATTTTGAACCCAGAGGTACGACACAGAATTTGATAACATTAGGTCATCATATTGAATAAGTTGTCATTAGTCTTGAGCGCAAGTGCTCACTACTTGAGTTTGCATCGGGTACTCAGGTATGCACAATGTACAGCGTGTGCTCGAGTGACATGCTCGAGTCCCTGCTCCGCATGTTTCACGGTTATTAGACACCCAAAAAAAAACATGCGGGGATCGCTCGTGCATGGCAGGCAATCCCCGCAAAGTTTTTTTGGCCGCGAAGCATATGGGGCGGAGACTCGAGCATGTCACTCAAATACCCACGATACTCAATGCATACCCGAGCACCCGATGCGAACTCAAGTAGCGAGCACTTGCGCTCAACACTAGTCGCCATATCGTCATCTTTTTTTCTTACTTTTGAAAAAAATCTCAACCCCATCACAACCCTAACCCCAAACCCAGCCCTAACCCTAGCCCAACCCTAACCTGAGAGTTTATTTTTTACGCCGTTCCTCGTGCGGTATAAGTGATTAGACGACTTTATTGTTCGGGTCGGTGTGATTACAGCAATACCAGAATCATATGGGGTTTTTATGACTGACAGCTGTCACACACTAAAAGACGCATTTTTTGTAAAATCTAGTTTTTGCATCGCCATATTTTGAGAGCTATAATTTTTCCAGATTTTGGCCGACAGTCATGTGACGGCTTCTTTTTTTTGCGGGATGAGTTGACGTTTTTATTGGTGCCATTTTCAGGCACGTGACATTTTTTGATCGCTTTCTATTCCGATTTTTGGGAGGCAGAATAAACAAAAACCAACAATTCAGGAATTGTTTTTTTTTATTCTGTTCCGCGTGTGGTAAAATTGATAAGGCAGCTTTATTCTTCGGGTCAGTACGTTTACAACGGTACCACATTTATATAGTTTTTCTATGTTTTGCACTTTTTCATAATAAAAGCAATTTTATAGAAAAAAATATTTTTTAGCATAGCTTTATTCTGAGAGCTATAATTTTTTTATTTTTCGGCTGATGGAGCTGTATGGCGGCTTGTTTTTTGCGGGACGAGATGACGTTTTCAGCAGTACCATTTTTATTTATATTTATCTTTTTGATCGCGTGTTATTCCATTTTTTGTTTGGCGGTATGGTGATAAAGCATTGTTTTTTGCTTCTTTTTTTTGCCGTGTTCACTGAAGGGGTTAACTAGTGGGACAGTTTTATAGGTCAGGTTGTTCCGGACGCGGCGATACCAAATATGTGTACTTTTATTGTTTTTTTTGTTTTTTTTTATAATAATATTTATTGATGGGTACATTATATTTTTATTTTTGGTGGATTATATTTTTTATTTATTTTTTAATATTTTTGCAATTTTTTTTTTTCACTTTCTGATAGTTTTTATACTTTATTACTTTGTCCCACTATGGGACTTTCACTTTTTTTTCTCTGATCGCCTGCATGGCACAGGAATGCAGCACCATCCCTGTGCCATGCAGGCTGTCAGTGCTGGACAGGGAGAAGATAGTTTGGAGATGCACTGCGCATGTCCAAAAAATCTTCCTGCTGTCTGGTGACCCGGATGTTGTCATGATGATATCGGGTCGTCATGGCAACATCCTGGAAGCCGCGGCAGACATCGCTGGAGGGCGGAAGAGGAGGTGAGTATTGGCGATCACCTCCCCTTGCCACCGCAGTGCTGCGATCGACTTCAATCGCAGCATTGCGGGGGTTAATGTGCTGGGAGCGGTGCGGATCGCTCCCTGCACATAGCCCTGGGTGTCAGCTGTGACAATCAGCTGACACCCGGCGGCGATCGCGCCCGCACAGCCTGTGTGCGGGCGAAATCGCCAGGGCGTACTAATACGTATCAGGTCCATAAGGCCCAGGACACAGATACGTACTAATATGCCCTTGGTCGTAAAGGGGTTAAATACAGTATATGTATATATGCATGTAATGTAGTGTGAGTGTGTTAATGCTGAATATTAATATACTCACCTACCTCTGCTCTCTCCAGGATCCAGCGCCGTCCTGCTCCTCTTCTCAGTGACGTCACTGTGGTTGCGACTAGTCAGCTCACTGTATGCTCTATGTGTGAGCTGGAAGTCTCTTTTACAATAAAAGCCTACGGAGCCTCGTTCTGATGTTTTATAGATTTACACTGTAAAAGCCACTTCCGGGTCACGCAGAGCGGAGTGTGACCTGGACAGTCTGCAGAGCGGTGACGTCACTGAGAAAAGGAGCAGAATGGAGCTGGATCCTGGAAAGAGCAGCTGTAGGTGACTATATTTATGTATTAACACACACTACATTACATGCATATATACATACATTTAATAAAAAAGATATAGATGGGAGTGCTTCTTTAAAAATTATACATAACCATTGGTTATAGCTGTTTTTAAAATAAAATAATTGATCATTAGTCACAAATGGAAAAGTCAGGAAAATATAATAAATGAGCAAAAATCAGAGTAGTGTTGGGGATAAAGTATGTTTTATATAGACTTTAAAAATGTAGATATATTAGATGTTATTTTAGTAAGATTGCTGGCTGCTGCTTTACGCTTCTTTATTCTCCTCAGTTGGATTTTCTTTTGCAGATCACTGACTGTGAAGTTCTTTCTAGCCTTAGCCTCTTATATGATATAAGTCATGTAAGGACATGTTCTGCTCACATGCAACCCCTAGTCATTGAGGAAGCTTTCTAAAGCTTGGAGAATATTTGTACCGTCTTTTATATATACAAGGTCATGTACGGCTGATAGATATTGTACTTTGGCTTTGAACATGCTTTTATTGTAATGAACTGTGTGGTTACCAGAAATGTGTAATTACCTATTACCTACCTATTGCAGACACTGGGAAAAGCTCTCGATGTATGCCTCCGACAGCACCTGCAAATGTCCAGGTATAAAGTTGGATATGCTGCAGTGTAATTTAATTTTAGTGGCTACCATTATATGGAATAATGTAGTCTACAACACAATTTCAGTTATATTTGTGATATTTTGATGTTTTCAGGCCTTAGACAGACCTTAAAGGAAAGCTATGGACATGGTTTGCATACAGTGCATTGTGAAAGTATTGGACCCCTTGAACTTTTCTACCTTTTGTCACATTTCTGGCTTCAAACATAAAGATATAAAATTCTAATTTTTTGGGAAGAATCAACAACAAGTGGGACACAATCGTGAAGTGGAACGAAATTTATTGGATATTTTAAACTTTTTTAACAAATTCAAAACTGAAAAGTGGGGCGTTCAATATTATTCTGCCCTTTTACTTTCAGTGCAGCAAACTCACTCCAGAAGTTCAGTGAGGATCTCTGAATGATCCAATGTTGTCCTAAATGACTGGTAATGATAAATGGAATCCACCTGTGTGTAATCAAGTCTCCGTATAAATGCACCTGCTCAGTGATAGTCTCAGGGTTCTGTTTCAAGTGCAGAGAGCATCATGAAGACCAAGGAACACACCAGGCAGGTCCGAGATACTGTTGTGGCGAAGTTTAAAGCCGGATTTGGATACAGAAAGATTTCCCAAGTTCCCCTTCGCAACCCTGGGATTTTCCGTTTTTGCATTTTCGTTTTTTGCTCCCCTTGTTCCCAGAGCCATAGCGTTTTTATTTTTTGGTCAATATGGCCGTGTGAGGGCTTATTTTTCGCGGGACGAGTTGTACTTTTCAACGCCATTACTAGTTTTACCATATTGCGTATGGGAAAACGGGAAAAAAATTCCAGGTGCGGTGAAATTGCAAAAAAAAGTGCAATACCACCATATTTTTTTTACCACGTTCACTGAATGCTAAAATTGGCCTGCCATTATTATTCTCCAGGTCATTACGAGTTCGTAGATACCAAACATGTATAGGTTCATTTTTATTTAAGTGGTAAAAAAAAATTCCAAAGTTTGGTAAAAAAAAAAAAAAAATAGCGCCATTTTCTAAGACCTGTAGCATCTCCATTTTTCGGGGCCGGGTGAGGGCTTATTTTTTGCGCACCAAGCTGAAGTTTTTATTGATACCATTTTGGGGTAGATCCGATGTTTTGATCGCCCGTTATTGCATTTTATTGCAATGTTGCGGTGACCAAAAAACGTAATTCTGGCGTTTAGAATTTTTTTCTCATTACGCCGTTTACCGATCGGATTAATTCTTTTTTTATATTGATACATTGGGCGATTCTGAACGCGGCGATACCAAATATGTGTATGTAGGTTTTTTTTTATTATTATTTTATTTTGAATGGGGCGAAAGGGGGGTGATTTAAACTTTTATATTTTTAAATTTTTTTTAATATTTTTAAAAACATTTTTTTTTCACTTTTTGCTTGCTTCTATAGTCTCCATAGGAGACTAGAAGCAGCAGTTGTCTGATCGCCTCTGCTACATACAGATGATCAGCAGATCACCTGTATGTAGCAGAAATGGTCCTGTGCTATGAGCGCTGACCACTAGGTGGCACTCATAGCGACCAGCTCATGACAACCACTGGAGTCTGCTGCAGACCCAGGGTTGTCATGACCACCCATCGGTGACCCGCGATCACGTGACGGGGTCACCGATGGGCGGGGTAAGTGACGTGCTTCCGGCGCGGCGCTGTTAAATGCCGCTGTCAGAGATTGACAGCGGCATTTAACACGTTAACAGCCGCGGGTGGATTGCGATTTCACCCGCGGCTGTTGTGGGCACATGTCAGCTGTAATAATCAGCTGACATGTGCCCGGTTCAGTGCGGGCTCAGCACCAGAGCCCTCACTGAACCGGGGTATTACAGCCTGTGCGTACTAATACGTCACAGGCTGTAAAGGGGTTTTAAACATCTCAAGGAGCACTGTGCAAGCGATCATATTGAAATGGAAGGAGTATCAGACCAATGCAAATCTACCAAGACCCGGCCGTCCCTCTAAACTTTCATCTCGAACAAGGAGAAGACTGATCAGAGATACAGCCAAAAGGCCCATGATCACTCTGGATGAACTGCAGAGATCTACAGCATAGGACAACAATCAGTCGTACACTGCACAAATCTGGCCTTTATGGAAGAGTGGCAAGAAGAAAGCCATTTCTCAAAGATATTCATAAAAAGTCTCGTTTGAAGTTTGCCACAAGCCACCTGGGAGACACCAAACATGTGGAATAAGGTGCTCTTGTCAGATAAAACCAAAATCGAACTTTTTGGCCACAATGCAAAACTATATGTTTGGCGTAAAAGTAACACAGGTCATCACCCTCAAAATACCACCCCCACTGTTAAACATGGTGGTGGCAGCATCATGGTTTGGGCCTGCTTTTCGTCAGCAGGGACAGGGAAGATGGTTAAAATTGATGGGAAGATGGACGGAGCCAAATACAGGACCATTCTGGAAGAAAACCTGTTGGAGTCTGCAAAAGACCTGAGACTGGGACGGAGATTTATCTTCCAACAAGATAATGATCCCAAACATAAAGCAAAATCTACAATGGAATGGTTCAAAAATGTATCCAGGTGTTAGAATGGCCAAGTCAAAGTCCAGACCTGAATCCAATCAATAATCTGTGGAAAGAGCTGAAAACTGCTGTTCACAAACGCCCTCCATCCAACCTCAATGAGCTCGAGCTGTTTTGCAAGGAAGAATGGGCAAGAATTTCAGCCTCTCAATGTGCAAAACTGATGACATACCCCAAGCGACTTGCAGCTGTAATCGCAGCAAAAGGTGGCTCTCCAAAGTATTAACTCAAGGGGGCCGAATAATATTGCACGCCCCACTTTTCAGTTTTGAATTTGTTAAAAAAGTTTAAAATATCCAATAAATTTCGTTCCACTTCACGATTGTGTCCCACTTGTTGTTGATTCTTCCCAAAAAAAATTAGAATTTTATATCTTTATGTTTGAAGCCAGAAATGTGGCAAAAGGTAGAAAAGTTCAAGGGGGCCAAATACTATCACAATGCACTGTATAAAATACTGTGCAAAACTTTTATGCAAGTGTTGAAAAAATGCTACAAAATAAGAAAATTTTTAAAACTAGTTAATAGATAGTGTTAATAGCTTGTTTTTAATCATTTAACAAAATGCAAAATGAAAGAAACAGAAGAGAAATATAAATTAAATCAATATTTGGCCTATAATTTATTTGACCGCCCTTTGCCTTCAAAAAAGTATCAATTTTTCTAGGTACACTTGTACATAGTTTTTGAATGAACTCAGCAGGAAGGTTGTTCCAAACATCTTGGAGAACTAACCACAGATCTTCTGTGTATGTAGGCTTTGTGATAATCCTTCTGTCATTTCATGTAATCCCAAACAGACTCGATGATGTTAAGATCAGGGCTCTGTGGGGGCCATATCATCACTTCCAGGACTCTGTGTTCTTCTTTATGCTGATGTGGTAGATCGCTCACTCAGCTGCACACGGAGGTACACACAGGTACCCTGTCTCTTTAAAACTTCTGGTTGGTTTATTAAATTGTAGCATAAACCAACACTGAGTCCATAAAAGAAAACACGGACCTTTGGGCAAAACAAGGAAAGCAAAGCAAAATGATGACACAAAAGCACAGTCTTTGTGGTAGCAGGGATCGGCCTGCTCAGAGTTCAGCAACTCCACACGGTTCAGGATAGCTCCACACAAACAAATCTGGAGTTCCTTTCTCCAGATCTACTGAACACTGAATGCCTCAGCAGGCCGAGTATTTAAACCCCAGACCACAACCTGGGGTGGAGATTTGGTGAATGACCTCCCACCCGCACTATGGTCATTCACTCAAACTGGCCCATTTAAATATGAATGATTAACCCTCTCAGCACATACCATGCAGGAGAAGACTTCCAGTTTCACATCACTGAAGCTAATAGCCTCAGTGAAACATATCTCCCCTCTGACACTCTGCCAGTGACTTTGTCACACTGAAGAAAGATCTTAAAGCACCACTCCAGTGTTTTTAGTCATTCCAGCACCAGAGTGGTGCCACTAAGGTAAGGTCCCTGACCCTGGTATTATACTTACATGCCGCTGTCTTCACCTCTTCCTGGCACTGCTCCGGTCCCATGTTGCCATCTTGTGACTGACCGGAAGTCAGAGGTAATGGTCACAATCTCTCAATGTAAGTCTATGACTCTCAAACACCTACATTGAGTTGTGACCGGCAGGTCACAAGCAGCTGGAGACCGGCCGGAGCTGCACCGAGAACAGAAGAAAACTGCGGCTGGTGATAATGAGACTAAGCTCTGGGACCTTAGATTAGTGGCACCACAGCGATAAAATAAAAAGAAAGCTGGAGTGGTGCTTTAATGACATTGGGTCCAAATTTATTCTACATCATGAAAGTAACCCCAAAAAACATCCAATCAGATCCCTCCCTGGCCTTTTTGCAAAAAAAAGTGTAATCTGACTTTTCGGTTATACTATCTTCCATCCGTTTTGAACTTTATTCTAACATACATTTGGTAGCTAACAAAAAGAACAGAACAGATAGAGGAGATTATTAATTCCAAGTCAGACAACACAGTGTTTGTTGTCTGTTACCATGGAAATGCACAGGTCTGCAGAAGAGCTGTAGAAACAAAAAATAGAACATTTTAAACAAAGACTATTGTAAAAGTTACTTCATTTTATTTTGTAGATACTTTTGACAATACAAAAAAAAAATGTTTTTAAAGGTGGACATTGTCTTTAAAATCTAGGATATAAATTTATGTAATTTCTCACAACATTGCACAGTGTGTCCGACGTGCAATGTGATATGAAGGTTGGTGGGAAACATGACTGAACTCAACCAGTGGCAATATTTTAAAAATGTCATTGTGAGTGATCCAGGGAATGCTGAGGGAATGATGAGCACTGTCTGTGCATGATCAAGTTTCCTTTTCAGATGCCAAATCCAGTAGCCACACCAGACCTAACGCGTCGTGATGGGAACACATCATACTTTGGATCTGTACACGAATAACCGTGTCAGAGGGGACATAAAAATAAATCAGCCGATCTTTCCTCTCTGATCACTGCCATTAATACAGGTGGACTGGAATACCAGATCATTGCATGTAATTGTGTTTTTTTGAACTTTGTCAGAAGTTACTGTTGTGGATATATAACCTCTTACCACCACAGCTAGTTTTGTCGTTCTTTATTACCATGTGATTTTTTTTTTTTCTGTTTTTCTTCCTCACTTTCTGAGAGACATACTGGTAACTTTTTATGTTTATTCTGTTGAGAAAATATAAAGGTTTGTCTTTGCTGGTCATATTTTTTTTCAATGGCACCATTTTGGTGTAAATGTAACTCATTATTGAACTCTTAACTGTTTCAGGAGTAATGGGGAAAAAAAGCTATTCCCCAATTTGCTTTTTTCTTTTTTTTTATATGCAGAGTTCACCATATGCTGTAAATGACAAGTTAACTGGAAATATATATTCACCTCCCTTGGCATTTTTCGTGTTTTGCTACCTCACAACCTGGAATTTCCCAGTTTTATTTGAGGGTTTGCATCAGGTCATGTAAAGAACATGCCAACAACTGAGAACATTTGGTTTTCTTTTTATTGTGAAGCAAACAACAGATAGGACAAAATAACTGAAAACTTCACAGTGCATAACTATTCACCCCCCCATTGTACAGCCTCCTTTTGTGGCAATTACAGCTGCAAGTTGCTTTGGATAAGTCTCTATGAGCTTTCCACATCTTTCCTTTGGGATTTTTGCCTGTTCCTCAAGGCGAAGCTGCTCCATCTCCTTCACGTTAGATGGTTTCCTCTGGTGAAAAGCAATCTTCAAGTCTGACCTCAGATCCTCAATTGGATCTAGGTCTGGGCTTTGACTAGGCCACTCCATGTTTCCCCTTAAACCACTTGAGTGTTGCTTTAGTAGTATACTTTGGGTCATTGTCTTGTTGGAAGGTGAACCTCCGTCCCAGTCTTAAATCACGGACAGACTGAAACAGGTTTTGCTCAAGAATATCCCTGTATTTCGCACCATCCATCTTCCCCTCGACTCTGACCATTTTCTCTGTCCCTGCTGCCGAAAAACATCCCCACAGCATGATGCTACCACCACCATATTTCACTGTGGGGATGGTGTTCTTGGGGTGATGAGGAGGTAATAATATTATATCGGTACAGCCGGGGTTACACTGTACATAGGCTCCAGAGTGATATAAAATAATACAGGTTGGGGGGGAGGTGACAACTGTTATTTTGTCCATGTGGATAATTTTCTGTGTGGGCAGTTTTACGTTTGAGCAATTTTCCATGTGGGTAATTTTTCGTGTGGGCAATTTTCTGTGTAGGCAACTATTCCTTTTGGGCAATTTTCATGTGGGCATTCATGGCTGTGGGCTTTTTTCTGTGGGCATTTTTCCTGTGGGCATTTTTCTGGTCACCTTACTTTTGAGCCTCTTAAAAGTGGAGACTTTGTAGAAAAATGGTTGCAATTCCTAAATGTTTCACAGGATATTTTTGTTCAACCTCTTTAAAGGGTTTCTGGTTTTCACCAGAAAATGCTATTACCCTGCAGATATGACAATAATTTGCTGGTTAATAGCGTTATTGACCTGCCTGGTGCCTGCACTTAGCCGAACGCTGCGGAGAGAAAATTAACTTTATCCCCCCGGCAGCATTATGATTTCAGTCATGGGGGTGGCGCCGACTCAGGTTCAGTCACCGCTTTGAGTACAGAGAGCGACGGCTGTAACCGCGCCCCCGGCCCTGACTAACACTGGCTCTGCATTAGGGCCCCAAATCTTTAATGTTTTCATTTATTGTTTGCTGCTTGTCACCAAAGGGACTGACCTCCACTGCAGGTTTTGCTGTAGTGGCTGAACATGCACAGTACTTACAAGGTCTTTTCTCTTGAGCTTGCAAGCACTGCACTGAGGCTTTCTGGGATTTCCGAAGTGCACCTTTAGCTCCCTATCACCTCTGAGTTTCATGACACTTTCTTATCCTACAAAGACAAGGTCACCTCATATAGCAGCATGGAGAGCAGTGTGATGATGCCACTGGCTGGAACTATCAATCAATGAGGATGTCAGAAAGCTGTGGAGGGGTATGTTTCTAAAAAAAGAAGAAGATGGAATTAACTCTTTAGGTGTATTTGACTAATGGCGCTGCTTTGTGGATGATCGTAGTGCTGGATTTCCTTGATTCTTACAACTTGTGTTTAGGTCATGTTTGTTTCTTATGTAGCTCTATAGCTGCTTATTATGCTGGGTGTATCTTTTGCTTCTGATCTCTGGAGACATGACTTGTTGACATTGTTGGTCTGCTTACGTAATGTAAAAATACCAAATGTTCCATTATATGCATTCAGTTTAGGCATTTTTCATTACTTTTACTGTTCACAATTGGATCTGGCATGCTGCAGTTAAAGAAAAAAAAAACCCACAGCATTTACTGCACACTATTGTTGTTCCAGCAGCAATGTGTCAAAGTGATTTTTACAAATCCTCTTCAAAGTAGTGTAACATCTGGCCACTGCAATAGGTTATGGCCGCAGCAAAAGACTGCATGATCCTGTGTATGACCTGACCTTACTGTATTAGAGACTGTAGACAACATTTTTGTTACTGAAAAGGTATATAGAGAGCCACCCGGTTTACAACGGGATTTAGTATCGTGTAATTTCATTATGTCCTAAGCAAAAATAAAAATAATAGGGTTGTGATGGAACTCTGTAAGCCCAGGAGAGCCCCTGGGTGCTTTGTGCTCTCTTCCTGAGACTCTCCCTACAAATAGCAGCAATGTGGAGGAGAAGATAAGTACACAACTGTCTCTGTCCTCATCGTACATCCCACTCTTATTATAACTATGCTGAATTTTCTGCCTCTTCCTCTTAACAGCAGCGTGCAGTTTAAATCAACCCTAAAAGCATTAACCTTGGTGTATCTTTTTTTCTTTTCATGCATCTGGCTTCTTTTAGCTTATTTTTCCTTTTTTTTTTTTGCGCAAAGCATTATGTTGAAATAACGTAGATTAAGCAAGTATATACTGTATGTTATGCAAAGGGTGAAAATAACAGATTTTATTCATTATACGTGTTGAGCATTCCGATACTGAAATATCGGGTATCGGCCGATATTCGCGGTATCGGAATTCCGATACTTAATTCCAATACTTTTACAATATCGAATACCGGAATCGGAAGTTCCCATAATGCCTGCGCTCTGCAGTGTCTCTGAAGGATGACAAGCTCAGCTGCGATCCAGCCTGTCATCAGAATGCCATCCCAGCGTCAGAGAATTCTCCTGATTGTTTAAAAGCCGGTGGGCGGTAAAAAGCCGCCGGCTTTTAAACAATCACACAGCCCCATACTGCTTCCCCCCAGCCTCCCACCTCAATCCTCCGCTCGCCTCGCCACCTCCCATCCCGATCGTAAGTTAGGACCGGGCGGGGAGCACAGCACCAAGGAGCGGGGAGCGAAGGACCCGGGCGGGGAAGCCGGCAGTGAAAAGACTTCACCGCCGGCTTTCCCGTTCTGTGCTGCGCTTTCCCGCCGGTTATTTCAAATGAACAGCTGAGGTATCAGGTGATGCCGATCAGCTCTTCATTTGAAGTAGCCTCGGTGCCCTCGGAGGGTTCATGTGAGTTCATGCTTGACTGCATGAACTCACATGAACTTTCCCACGGCCGCACAGGTCAGCCTCACCTCCCAGACGATCAGACCCATCATGATTGGTGTGTGTGGGTGTCTGTGCGATGTGTGCGGGTGTGCGCTGTGTCTGTGCGATGTCTGCGGGTGTGTGCGTGCAGGCAAACATAGGCCGATGTGACACTACTACTCCCATCGGCCTATGTCTGTCCTCCGTCCACTCGTGCCAGCAGGATCAGCTCGATGGGTGCAGTAGTTCCCATCAGCCTGATCCTGCTATTTAAATTGCCCTACTGTGTCCCCAATAAATTTTAAATACATGTCATTGGTGGCCAGTGGTTACCTAAAATAAATTAGTTTATACATTACCTGTCCCCGCCGATCGCCACCTAAAATAAAGTAAAAAATAAAAAACTACACCTATACTCACCTAGACACCTAATTCCCCGAAGCCATCGATCTCCTGTAATAAAATATAAAATAATAAACCACAACCTTATCCTTACCCCTCCGTAGTAGTCCACGAGTGTCCCACGAAGATCTCCAGTTTAGAGCAGCCACATAGAATGTGACCGCTCTGAACCGCTGCCGCCGCTAGAATGACGGGGCCGTAAAGCAGCCCCGTCATTGCATAAGCGAGTTCGCCGGAGTTCAGGCAGCGCTGCTCCGGTTAGCTGCTTTACGGCCCTGCTGTACCGTGAGAAATTCCCACGGTACAGCAGTGCCGTAAAGGAGGTCTCCGGAGCTGCGCTGACTGAATGCACTCCGGTGACCTCAGTCAGTGGCTCCCGCTGCCGGGAGCGGACGTGTTCCCGGCAGTGTGAGCTTACAGCAGCCATGCACAGCTGTCACCATCTCCAGATGTGACAGCTGTGCATGGGAGATCAGCGCAGGAACGTGGACAGGTAGCTATTTTTTTTTTTTAGTAAACTAAGAATTAAATAAAATGGTGTGTTTTATTTCAAATAAATTATTTTTTTCTGGGTGTAGTGTGTTTTTTTTTTTAACACTTTGTAGGTTAGTAATGGGGGTGTCTTATAGACGCCCATCATTACTAACCTGGGCTTCATGGCAGCTGGCGCTAACATGAACCCCACCACTATTACCCCCTGCCACCGCACCAGGGCAGCGTGGAAGAGCGAGGCTAAGTGCCAGAATTGGCGCATCCTATGGATGCGCCATTTCTGGGGCGGCTGACGGCTGGTGTTTCTAGCCTGGGAGGGGGCCAATATTCATGGCACCCTTCCTGGGCTATTAATATCAGCCCCCAGCTGTCTGCCTAGCCTTTGCTAGCTATTAAAATAGGGGGGACCCCACATCATTTTTTTGGGGGGTCTCCCATTTTAATAGCTAGTAAAGGCTAGGTATTCAGCTGGGGGCTGATATTAGTAGCCTGGGAAGCTCCGTGGGTATTACCCCCTTCCCAAGCTTCAAACATCTGCCCCAGCCGTCTGCTTAACCTCCGCTAGAGACTAAAATTATGGGGAACCCCACGCCAATTTTATTTTTAATAAATCCTTTATTTTAACACTAAATGACACTTGAGGGGTTAATAAAGATGCAGTCCCTAAATTATTATTTATTTTTTAATTAATTTTTCCCAAAAATTTTGACGTGGGCTTTGCCATATTTTTGTATGCCAGCCAGGTACAGCAGGCAGGAACGGGCTGCCCCCAACTGCCTATTTGTACCTGGCCAGACACAACAATATAGGGAAGCCCTTTTTTTTTTAAATTATTTCATGAAATAATTAAAAAAAAATTGAAGTGGGGCTTCGCACTATATTTGTGTCCAGCCAGGTACAGCAGGCAGGAACGGGCTGCCCCCAACCACTAGCTGCCTATTTGTACCTGGCCGGACACAACAATATAGGGAAGCCCTTTTTTTTTTAATTATTTCATGAAATAATTAAAAAAAAATTGATGTGGGGCTTCGCCCTGTTTTTGTGTCCAGCCAGGTGCAACTAGGCAGCTGGGGGCTGGAATCCGCAGCGCTGGGAGGCCCAAGCTTTCTGGGCCACCCCCGCTGCTAATTGCAGTCCGCAGCCACCCCGGAAAATGGCGCGTTCATAGAAGCGCCATCTTCTGGCGCTGTACCCAACTCATCCAGGGCCCTGGTGCGGTGGCTCACTGGGTAATAAAGGGGTTAGGGCCAGCTTGGCATTATCAGCTGGCCCTAAGCCCGAAATTCATGGGGTCACGCCAATATTAGACATGACCACCATGAATTTCTAGTAAAGTATTTAAAAAAAAACACAACACCCAGAAAAAAGTCCTTTAATTGAAATAAACAAACAATTCTTTATTGTTCTAAATTAAACCATACTTACCATCACGCCCATTCCAGCTGAAGCCAACGATCTCCTGCAATAAAAGAAAAATAATAAAGCAACATCATCCTTACCTTTCCATGGTTCCCACGACAGCTTCAGCTCTGCTACATCGAGATGACAGGCTGGACCGCAGCAGAACGCCGCCATCCAGCCAGTCATCCCGCAGACACTGAGAAGCGCAGGCATGCTTGCGCTCCTCAGTGTCAGGCTGTGACGGCATAAAGATGAGCCGAGGTCATGTCCAATGAACTCGGCTCACCTCATGCACGTCACTGACAGCATGGGAGAATTCTCACGCTGAAGCGCTGAGTGCAGGAGAATTTTCCCACGCTGTCAGTGACGTGCATGAGGTGAGCTGAGTTCATTGGACATGAACTCACCTCATGCACGTCACTGACAGCGTGGGAAAATTCTCATGCTGAAGCGCTGAGTGCAGGAGAATTTTCCCACGCTGTCAGTGACGTGCATGAGGTGAGGTCATGTCCAATGAACTCAGCTCACCTCATGCACGTCACTGACAGCGTGGGAAAATTCTCCTGCACTCAGCGCTTCAGCGTGAGAATTCTCCCACGCTGTCAGTGACGTGCATGAGGTGAGCCGAGTTCATTGTCGGCTCATCTGGATGCCGTCACAGAGAGACACTGAGGAGCGCAAGCATGCCTGCGCTTCTCAGTGTCTGCGGGATGACAGGCTGGATGGCAGCTTTCTGCTGCGGTCCAGCCTGTCATCTCGATGTAGCAGAGCTGAAGCTGTCGTGGGAACCATGGAAAGGTAAGGATGATGTTGCTTTATTATTTTTCTTTTATTGCAGGAGATCGTTGGCTTCAGCTGGAATGGGCGTGATGGTAAGTATGGTTTAATTTAGAACAATAAAAAATTGTGTGTTTATTTCAATTAAAGGACTTTATTCTGGGTGTTTGTGTTTTTTTTTAACTTTGACTATGGGGTTAGTAATGGGGGTGTCTTATAGACGCCTCTCCATTACTAACCTGGGCTTGATGTCAGCTGGCATTATAAGCTGACATCAACCCCAGCCCTATTACCCCACTGCCACCGCTACAGGGCAGTGGGAAGAGCGAGGCTAAGTGCCAGAATTGGCGCATCCTATGGATGCGCCATTTCTGGGGCGGGTGACGGCTGGTGTTTCTAGCTTGGGAGGGGGCCAATATTCATGGCACCCTTCCTGGGCTATTAATGTCAGCCCCCAGCTGTCTGCCTAGCCTTTGCTAGCTATTAAATTAGGGGGGACCCCACGTCATTTTTTTGGGGGGTCCCCCATTTTAATAGCTAGTAAAGGCTAGGTATTCAGCTGGGGGCTGATATTAGTAGCCTGGGAAGCTCCGTGGGTATTACCCCCTTCCCAGGCTTCAAACATCTGCCCCAGCCGTCTGCTTAACCTCCGCTAGAGCCTAAAATTACGGGGAACCCCATGCCAATTTTTTTTTAAATAAATCCTTTATTTTAACACTAAATGACAATTACAGTAATCAACACTGTCACTGTACTTCATATATATGTGACTGACATGTTTCTATCTATCTAATCTATGTGTGATGCTCTATTCTTTCTGTTGTAAATTGTCGGGTAACGGTGCTGAGTTGCCGGCCGGCTTTTTTAAAGAGACGGTGCATGAAAACACTATTATTTTTTTTAATAAATCCTTTACACTAAATGACAAGTACAGTAAGCAACACTGTCACTGTACTTCATATATATGTGACTGACATGTTTCTATCTATCTAATCTATGTGTGAAGCTCTATTCTTTCTGTTCTAAATTGTCGGGTACTGGTGTATGCCGTTAATGAATTGCCGGCTTTTCGTGTAATACATTCTACATTATTCTTAGTTGTTTTACTTCATGTAGAATTAACCTACAAGGAAAGAAAGGGTTTATTTTCATTCCGATATTTGTGTCCCATTGACTTGCATTGGTTTCCGGTATCGGAATCGGCGATATCCGATACCCAAAAAGTATCGGTCCGATCCAATCCGATACGATATTTCCTGATATCGGAAGGTATCGCTCAACACTATTCATTATACATTTGTGTGGTGTGCCAGGTTTTAGTGGCCATGTTCCAATCAATTGAGTTTTTATGTGTCAATTTTGTGCATTTGGCATGTTCTGTGATGACTGAAAAGACCCAGGGAACACTATTGTATGTTAAGCTTGTGTAACTGGAGCATTTTAGATTTAAAGGGAATCTGTCAGTAACTTTAACCTTTTGAATCATGTATATGGCTGTGAAGCCCCTTTAAAGATAAACCAGTTTTTACATTTTTGGCCACAAAGCACTGTAACAGCAGCGAGAAATTGTGTTTTGAAGTTGCATAAACTACAGCAATGTTAGCAAAAACAAACACGGCCTTCCTGGCCTAACAGGCAAAACAAAATATAACCATAAGGTATGGCACAGTCCTTGTTGCTATGGGTAACCGCTCGCTTCAGGAACAAATACTCCCAGGTTTGTCTTTCCTTCATATGACCAAAACAGCTCAGAGCTTTCACCTCTAGGCCCTGCCAACACCAAATGCTCTGAAAGGCTGTGATTTTATCCTCTGAGTTCCTCCCTAGCACTAAGATGGCTGATTAACCCACTCGTGTGCTGGAACCTTTTTCCTATGTATAATTACTGCAGCTATTAATCTCCGTGCTACTTATCTCCCCTCTAGTACTGTGCCAGTGACCTTGTCACACCTCCTTAATATATTAGTCATCATATCGAATATCACTCTGTACTTACAATTGCTCATTCTGCCTTTCTACCCAGCTAATTCTTCTCTTTCCTCTGCTCTATGTAGAAACAGGAAGTCTTTTTTCCCTGCATGAATGATCCCCCTCTTCAACTCCTGACCCAACTGCTCCTGCCTCCTTACTACCAGGGACTTTTGCAGTGACTGATGACTCATGCAGGGAAAGGAGACTTTCTCTTCCTACATAGAGCTTTGAAGGATTCAGCTAGTCAGTTTTTAATCATGTTATGTCATAGACCGTAGTGGAAAAGAGAAGAATTAACTGGGTAGAAAGGCAAAGTGAGCAATTGTAAGTACACAGTGCTATATAATATGATGGCTGCAATATATTAAGAGGATACAAATTTTCATGGGAGGAGTGGTATTTAAGGGGTTGTCCGATATGTAAATAAAATAGGAAATGACAGGGATGGTTTTAAATGCTGAGGCATGCAAACCTGTTCTAACTCCTGTGGATATGGCACAGGCGCTCCAGTGGTCTGCCCTGGAAGCTGGGGTCTTTGATGGGTTGCAGTGGTCTACGAGCTAGAACAGTGCATCATCTGACACTCATCCAATGACGTACCGTCCCTATCATCTTTATTATAAGTAGGTTTATGACCTTAGTTCCACTACACATGTAGTCACTTTGAGCGATATTACTAGGCATACCATGATAATACCGCAGGTCTCTCTGCAGCTTTGGTGAATCAGCAAGTTACCATGGCAACCCAATCTAGCGTTTTAAATCATTTTGATATTATTAGGAGGTCAGACTGCAGACTAAACACATCTCTGCCGGTAATACTCACCGAGCCCCATTACAAACATTGCATTATAAACATGCTCTTATTCTGCCCTTTAGAAAGTTTCAGAAGCCGAAGCTAATAGACGAAAAAAACAAACATAGAAGGCGGAGGGCTGCTACTGTCTCTTCTGTATGTGTCCCTACACTTCCATTTCAACAGAAGCTTAAAGGGATATTCCCATGTCAGCCATTTGTGACATATTCTCTCCATTCATGCAGTGTCCAGATATAGAGACCACCTAATCAGATGGAACAGTGGTCTGCACACATTCTTTCTCAACATAGGTGCTGGGCATACGGGTGGGACATGCAATGATCAGACATCAAAAGAGTTTCCATTAGAGAAAAATATTCTTAATAATACAAACGAATAAGAATTTTATTTCTATAGCGCATGTTACAAATCCGGGGGGACATGTACAGACAATTTAAGACATTCCAGAATGACACATTATAAAACAGTTACCAAGAGGAGTGAGGGTCCTGCTCTCAAGCTTACAATCTATAAGGAAATAGAAATGACACAAAAGGTAAATAGAGTTTGTGTTGTGTGATCCAGCCATGATCGTAATAAATAGCAATCTTCAAATAAAGATGCATGAATCGTTCATCAGCAAGTTGTATAAGTACAAAGTGCTATTGAGTGCATGGAGCATCCTCGACTGTAGTAAGATGTTGAAGGCAGAGGCCTAGCTAGGGGTTCATCTCAGGGATGGGGCGAAACATCTGAGTGGGCCACTAACCGGTAACCTTGATTACAACTACAGTTGTGCACCCTGATCGTGGGTATAGGGACCAGCAGATGACCTTGTTGTTACTGAAAATAAATTTCTACACAAAGACCAACACTGATATCACCGCGATACGGTGGCCACGTAGTGGTAGATTCTAGCGCCGCTGAACATATAAGAGATTACTGTACAGTTACAGTAGATACAGAAAGTATTCAGACCCCTTTAAATTTTTCACTCTTTGTTTCATTGCAGCCATTTGGTAAATTCTAAAAAGTTCATTTTGTTTTCTCATTAAAGTGCACTCTGCACCCCATCTTGACTGAAAAAAAACAGAAATATAGAATTTTTTTGCAAATTTATTAAAAAAGAAAAACTGAAATATCACATGGTCATAAGTATTCAGATCCTTTGCTCAGACACTCATATTTAAGTCACATGCTGTCCATTTCCTTGTGATCTTCCTTGGGATGGTTCTACTCCTTCCTTGGAGTCCAGCTGTGTTTAATTAAACTGATAGGACTTGATTTGGAAAGGCACACACCTGTCTATATAAGACCTCACAGCTCACAGTGCATGTCAGACCAAATGAGAATCATGAGCTCAAAGGAACTGCCCAAGGAGCTCAGAGACAGAATTGTGGCAAGGCACAGATCTGGCCAAGGTTACAAAAGAATTTCTGCATTACTCAAGATTCTTAAGAGCACAGTGGCCTCCATAATCCTTAAATGGAAAACGTTTGGGACCACCAGAAGTCTTCCTAGACCTGGCCGTCCAGCCAAACTGAGCAATTGTGGGAGAAGAGCCTTGGAGAGTGAGGTAAAGAAGAACCCCAAGATCACTGTGGCTGAGCTTCAGAGATGGAGTAGGGAGAAAAACAGGCATTGCTCATCACCTATCGCACGGTCACCAAGCGCACTCTGCTCCATCTGACAACATGTTGCAAGGTAACTTTAATTTGCTATTTTGGATCTGAGTCCTAGACAAGGTTACACTAGAGATAGGACTAGTTGGCACCCATTTTATGATGGATTTGGTACATATCTAGCCGTTTCAGTATAGACCAGTAATACACTGCTCAGTGCACTCTATTGTTCGGTATAAATACTAGGAAACTCTATAAACTTGAAACTCGATGGGGACCTTGTGTCTCCCCCCTCCTTTCACTATGGTAGACTTTTCACATCTTTTACCATAGTGTTTTTGCAGTGTTTCTCACCCTACTTTTTATATGATCTTTTTTGTCTTGTGTATTTTTATAATATTGAATAAAATGTATTACTTTTTCATAAAACTGTTCCCCCAGTTTTCTTTATTTTCTGTTCGCCTCCAATAAGATGCTATGATAATATATCATTATATACTAGATGGGGTATATGTAACAGGGAATCTCTTTTTTCCTCTTGGAACTGTATTGATTTTGGGATTGATTCCACTTTTTTAAATGTTATCTTTATAGGTTTAGAATTGCTCATCACCTGCCCAATACAATCCCAACAGTGAAACATGGTGGTGGCAGCATCATGTTATGGGGGTGCTTTTCACCTGCAGGGACAGGACGACTGGTTGCAATTGAAGGAAACATAAATGCTTCCAAGTACAGAGATATCCTGGATGAAAACCTCTTCCAGAGTGCTCTGGACCTCAGACTTGGCCGAAGGTTCACCTTCCAACAAGACAATGACCCTAAGCACACAGCTAAAATAACAAAGGAGTGGCTTCAGAACAACTCTGTGACCATTCTAGACTGGCCCAGCCAGAGCCCTGACCTAAACCCAATTGAGCATCGCTGGAGAGACCTGAAAATGGCTGTCCACCAACGTTCACCCTCCAACCTGACGGAACTGGAGAGGATCTGCAAGGAAGAATGGCAGAGGATCCCCAAATCCAGGTGTGAACAACTTGTTGCATCATTCCCAAGAAGACTCATGGCTGTACTAGCTCAAAAGGGTGCTTCTACTCAATACTGAGCAAAGGGTCTGAATACTTAGGACCATGTGATATTTCAGTTTTTCTTTTTTAATAAATTTGCAAAAATTTATAAATTTCTGTTTTTTTTCCAGTCAAGCTGGGGTGCAGAGTGTACTTTAATGAGAAAGCAAAATTAACTTTTAAGAATTTACCAAATGGCTGCAATGAAACAAAGAGTGAAAAATGTAAAGGGATCTGAATACTTTCCGTACCCACTGTATATATAGTGACTTACAGCTGACGTTCTTTCTGATGGAGTCATTCATTTTTCCCATCCTTTTCCATCTGGTCCAGACCGATAGGACAACTTCTTCCAGCCACGATTCGTCTGCAGAGATTACAACAAAGACACATTTCACTTCTCACATTTCCTGCACTGTCCCCATCTATTCCCAACCTGTATAACCGCCTCATCCTACTGATACCCAATACTGAGCCGCTGCTGCCGTACATGACCCTATTACTGCACCTGCTCTATGGTACAAAAATAGCACTACTCTTACTACCCCACATAATAATGCCACCACTGTGCCCCTTACATAATAATAATGCCTCCTTTGTGCCCTCAAGATCGTAAAATTGGCCACTAGAAAATGTTGACCCTTTGATGGACACAATACTCTGAGTGCCCCTATAACAATTATGCTTCTTAAGTGCCCACTTAACATTTAATAATGTACACTGAGTCTCCCGATGTACATCTCCTCTATGCACAGTATGATAGGCCCACAGCTCCTCTATACACAGTATGGTGAGCCCTTAGCTCCCCTATACACAGTATGATGGGCCTACAGCTCCGCTATACACAGTATGATATCTCCACAGCTCTGCTATATATAGTATGATGTCTTTTCTGCTCCACTAAAACACAGTATAATGACCCCCCACAGTAGCATTCACACTGTATAATGCCCCCCACAGTAGAACCTACAATGCATAATCGCCCCCGTACTGTAGTCCCAAAACTAGCCCTCAAACTGTGTAATTGCACCCACATTAGCCCCTTGATGAAGCTGCACTTAGCAGCGACATGCGTTGGGTCTCGGTACCTGCAGGTAATACTATGTCTCCTAGGTCACTATTTTATCCCCTTGACTGATGTTTTGTGCCATAACTTGGATGCATATATAGCATATGGGCTTGTATAGTCTGTACACTTGCAACACTTCCTTTTTATTGCTAGTGTTTGCTCATTTAGAACACTGGTTATGGTCTCACATGTTTTGCAATATTAACAGGATGCATCATGTAATTATGTATTTTGTCATCTACCTGTAGTTGGGGTTTGTAATATTAGGTTATTCTACCCAACCCCTGTATAACTAATGTGTGTACTTTTTTAAATGCTTTTAATATTCCTGTCTTGGTTGTTTTTTGCTATTAATCATGTCTAGATAAAAAATGTTGATACTTTTTCTAATCTGGGTTTGCACATATTGTTCCTCGCCCTGCATCCGTTTTCTCCTGCTTCTATTGCTTATTTATGCAGGGTTTTCATCGCACCCCGTTAATATATTTTGGATGTGCCCCCTTATGCCTTCCTTTTCTGTAGCCCCTAAACTGTATAATGGACCCGCATTAGCCCCCAAAATGTTTAATGGCCCCCACATTAACCGCAAAACTGTATAATGGCCCCTACATTATCCCCCAAACTATATAATGGCCCCCACATTAGCCCCCAAACTGCATAATGGTCCCCACATTAGCCCCCAAACTGCATAATGGCCACCACATTAGCCCCCAAACTCTGTAATGGCCTTCACATTAGCCCTCCAATTCTGTAATGGCCTCCACATTAGCCTCCAAACTGTATAATGGTCCCCACACTTTATAATGGCCCCTACAGTAGTTAATATAATATTTGAGGGCCCCTACTGTTTATGATGCCCCCACAAATTTTAATTAAAATTAAAAACATCATATACTCACCTAATCTAGGATCCTGATGACTCCACTGGCAAGGCCCGGGCGGACCAACGCTCTTTCATCTTGCTGGCACATGCAGATGACATCAGACTCCCGGCGCAGCGAAGCCGCCGACCTCGAACTCTGACCTCCTGTGCGTAAGTTGGTGCCTCCTCCATTCTATAGACCGCATGTCTGATTTATTAAAAGAGAACAATGCCAGTGGATGAATCAAGGCCATAGCTCTCAACTAAAAGTGCTGAAAGGGGATGTCCACAAGTTGCTGCTAGAAATAAAAAATGAGTACTCTGTCCTTCAGTTTTGTGACGCAATCTATCTGATTGGCTAAAGCATTAACAATTCCATCAGCGTGCGTCCCCTAGAATAAAATCCACTGGCGGCCCCTATCTTTGTAGGGAAAAATTATGATGGTCCATGCCAGAAATCTGCGACTGTCTCACTGAATCGTAGACACTTTTCATTGTCATAGCACTGGAGAGCCTGGTATTGCACAGAATATAGCTGTATACCAGGAGATAGATAGATAGATAGATAGATAGATAGATAGATAGATAGATAGATAGATAGATAGATAGATAGATTATGCGGTCCTGTGCAGTAGCTGGTATATAGTATTTTTAAAAATGATTTATTTAACTTAATTCTTTAGTGTAGACAGTTTAAATCTTCAAGGTTACACCAGGATGAGATTTCATTTCAGATGCCTTTGGGGGCAGCTGCCAAATTTCTGCAAGCCAGCTAAGTGGCTCAGTGAACTAACGTGCATCAGCAATGTACTGACAACCTTAGGAAGAAATGTTCCTCTAGTATTTGAAAATTAATTTTTACTTAAGTATTAGTTTTAGACCTTTGATATTAGATGCTAAGAAGATAAAAACCTTGTCCACTGACACAATGCAAAGCCTAAGAACTACTTGTACAAAGCCGCGGGCCAACCTTGTTATTTATTACAAAAATGTTTACAAGTCAGAAGGTTTTTCCTTATCATTCCTTACAGAATAATGGGCCCCACATAGTCCTCCATACAGAATAATGGGCCCCACATAGTCCTCCATACAGTATAATGGGCCCCACATAGTCCTCCATACAGAATAATGGGCCCCACATGGTCCTCCATACAGTATAATGGGCCCCACATATTTCTCCATACAGAATAATGGGCCCCACATAGTCCTCCATACAGTATAATGGACCCCACATAGTCCTCCATACAGAATAATGGGCCCCACATAGTCCTCCATACAGTATAATGGGCCCCACATAGTCCTCCATACAGAATAATGGGCCCCACATAGTCCTCCATACAGTATAATGGGCCCCACATATTTCTCCATACAGAATAATGGGCCCCACATAGTCCTCCATACAGAATAATGGCCCCACATAGTCTTCCATACAGAATAATGGGCCCCACATAGTCCTCCATACAGAATAATGGGCCCCACATAGTCCTCCATACAGTATAATGGGCCCCACATAGTCCTCCATACAGAATAATGGGCCCCACATGGTCCTCCATACAGTATAATGGGCCCCACATATTTCTCCATACAGAATAATGGGCCCCACATAGTCCTCCATACAGTATAATGGACCCCACATAGTCCTCCATACAGAATAATGGGCCCCACATAGTCCTCCATACAGTATAATGGGCCCCACATAGTCCTCCATACAGAATAATGGGCCCCACATAGTCCTCCATACAGTATAATGGGCCCCACATATTTCTCCATACAGAATAATGGGCCCCACATAGTCCTCCATACAGAATAATGGCCCCACATAGTCTTCCATACAGAATAATGGGCCCCACATAGTCCTCCATACAGAATAATGGGCCCCACATAGTCTTTCATACAGAATAATGGGCCCCATATAGTCCTCCATACAGAATAATGGGCCCCACATAGTCTTCCATACAGAATGATGGGCCCCACATAGTCCTCCATACAGAATAATGGGCCCCACATAGTCTTTCATACAGAATAATGGGCCCCACATAGTCTTTCATACAGTATAATGGGCCCCACATAGTCCTCCATACAGAATAATGGGCCCCACATAGTCTTTCATACAGAATAATGGGCCCCACATAGTCCTCCATACAGAATAATGGGCCCCACATAGTCTTTCATACAGAATAATGGGCCCTACATAGTCTTTTATACAAAATAATGGGCCCCACATAGTCCTCCATAGAGAATAATGGGCCCTACATAGTCCTCCATAGAGTATAATGGGCCCCACATAGTCCTCCATAGAATATAATGGGCCCCACATAGTCCTCCATATAATGTAATAGGCCCCACCTAGTCCTCCATACAGTATAATGGGCCCCACATAGTCCTCCATACAGAAAAATGGGCCCCACATAATCCTCCATACAGAATAATGGGCCCAACATAGTATTCCATGCAGAATAATGTTATTATCAGTGATTGATGCCTACAGCCCATAATTCTGATATGAGGACATCAGCTGCAATAACTGTTATCACTGTAATCTGTAAAATTATGATAATTACAGGCAAAATGATCTGTATACGTTTCTTCAGCTTCAAAAAAATCACGAACGCCTAAAAAATTTAGGGCAATAAAGTGACCAGTTTTTACGGACTTCCTTGGAATCTCTGGACCGTTGGCAACCGTGACCGGACCAATTTCAGTCTGAGGTGTCTATCTTAGATTACCATAACTGAAATGAATATTCCTTCGTAATCTTGAAAATATATTAAATTGATTTTCTCTCCAGGTACATAAAGGGTTAATTCCTTTTGCGCTATATTAGGCAACTTTGTAGCAACTGATCCACAGTGGTTCCCTATTACATAATGTCTAACTGGCCACTACAAAGAATTTATAGATAATACCTACAGTAATAGAAAAAAGAGGAACAGTAAAGTCTGGATAATGAAATTTCTATTTAGTACATATATAATTATCAGTTGCGTACTGTGTAATAGAGAGTATAGCCAGGTGTATTCTGTTTCTGTTACCTGTCAATGTTTATGATATTGTGCAATAACTGTTTGATGTTTTAATATATATCTACTCAATAAAAAGATTTGGATTTTTATCCCTATACTCTGGTTTGTCCCCCATACACATCAATGCTCAGCAATGTTGTATTTCATATTAAAAATAAAACCTGTTTAAAAAATGTTTCATTTGTTGCGGGAGCAAGCAAGCGCGTGACCTCAAGTATGCTATTTGCACACATGCGGTCACATGCCAACTAGATGTGTGTAGCTTCTCTCAATACAAGTGAATTGAGCAAAGCTGGACAAGTCTAGTCTGAATGTGGCCAGAAGTATGTAAACCGCATACTTGCGGTCACATGACTGGGACCGGAGAATAATCACAGCATGCAGTGCACATGATGTGACTGCAGACTTGTACCCCAAAGCTAGACAACCCCAATTACTTACTCCAGTTGTTGAAATTCTGTGGGGGAAGTGAATTGACAATTGCTCCAAATACATTTCTTTACAATCCATAGCAAGCTATATAACTTTACTATTAGTAAAGGTTTTGGCCAAAGCCCAAATGTTTTTTCCAAAGACTGTAAAATTATATCCCCACCCCCCCACATGTTGTTTCTCAAATAACATTTTGATACTTTTCTATTCTTTTCTGTATCCAGACGATTTCTGACTTCTTTCCGCACTAACTATATTTCCCACAGTGCTTTTGCCCTCCCTCTGAACTCCCACCATTTCTTAGAAGTGTTTCCACCCACTACACTGCCCTCTAACTATTCTGTTCCCCTCCCCTGCATAGCAAAGCAATGAAATTGCAAGAGTGTGTGACGCGCCCCCTGGGCCATATTCTTTAGGGGAATACCCGGAGCCGGATCAGATGGGGGTTTGTAGTCTCCGAGTGGCTGTGACCCGGTCCGTGCCCAGGGTGTCAAGCTCAGAGTATGTGGCAGTCCTACAGATGTTACAAAGTTCGTTATGTCGACTACGCCACCCGTTGGATTGCGGTCACTACGGCCGCCGCTGCAGCAGGGTCCGCTGAGGCTGATGGTGTTGGTGCAGCTTTAGATAGTATAACCCCCAACGGGAGGGGTATGGCCTCAGGGGGTCAGGTGCAGAGGATGGGGGTTGTGGTGGTGCAGCGTAGATGATAATTAAAGACAGAGTCGGGTTGTGCAGTTCAGGGTGTTTACTTACTGCAGATATTCCGGTCACTCCGGCCTTGAGTGACCACCCGAGCCGTGCTGCGTCCACCAGGTCCTGGATTCAGCCAACCCCCAAGCAAGTCCGGAGCGTGTCCCTGAGCCCTCCTTCTTGTCCTTTCTTCTGGCCGTCCCCACCAGGGATCCACCTAGGTCCAGCTCCCTCGGGCCTTCTGTTGGGAGACCCTTGGCCTTGGGTTCCCTGACCCTACACGTGGTTTGCCTTCAGGGTGGATGTGGTGGGTGGCCGTGGCAGATCCTGCCCACGGCCTCCGGTCTCTGGCTGAGGTATGCTTTAGCCCCCACCAGTTTGGGATCCGGTACCCTATTGCCAACTCTTCACCCTAGGGTTGTACTTGGGTTCTCAGAGTTCCTTCTGTCTCCCCCTCTGGGTCTTTCTTGCTCTCCTCTCTCACTCTTGGGCTGGGGCTGCTCTGCTCTTCTGCTCTCTCTCACAGACTGACAGACTGACCCTGATCTTAGATGGTGCCCACCTTAAATACTCCCTCTATGTGTGAGCTCAGGTGACCAGCACCCAATGAGCTCCTATCTTTACCCAGGCTGCTCCCCCTATCTGCCCCTACACTACTGGGATGTACCACCCCCCTCCCACTCCAGCCAGGAACAGACTCGGTCGTACCTGCACATTTCTAAGTGGGAGTACCGTTGGTCTGCTCCTCGGAAATGGGATGTGTGTAGTGCATGCAGCTTTCTGAGCTCAGTTCCACACTCCATCCTTACCCGGGAGTGGAATATCACACCTCTGGGTTGAGGTGCAATACCCCTGTAGCAGCCGAATCCTCAGGGTGCTACATTCCCCCCTGGTAAATCACAGCACGTCCTCGGGCTGTAAGATATAAAACAACACCAAAACATACAATTTTTGCATAAACAACATAATAAAAACATATAAAACATATATAAAACATCATAAAACTTTTCATATAAAACTTTCTCGTAGTCGTTTCTTGCTTCTAGCTCCTCCTCCGGACACTGTGCAACGTGTGCCCGGGAAAAGTGCAACAGTTTCTCTAGAAAAATGGTTTTCCTATAAAACCGGTAGGGGGCGCTTTAGGAAGCGCAACTATATACAAGGGATATGGCCGCTCTCAGTCCTCGGCCAGGTATTTAGGAAAGGGATGACCGCTCTCAGTCCTCGGTCAGAGGGATTAAGGGAAATACGGGTAACAGTTCAATTCTCTGGTCCCAACGGGGACTATATTAGCAGCAACGGTTCACTGTGCCCCGACGGGCAACTATATACAGCTTCTACTCTGCTGTACTCAACGACGACGTCCTCCTGCTCTTTCTTTGTGATTCACTTTAGCTTCAGACCCGTCCGGGTCCTCTTGCTCCTCCTCACACCGCAGCTCCTCCTCCGTCAGGCGATGCACATTGAGGGCGTAGGGTCCTTTGGCACACTTGTGCCGGGTGAAGGTGACCTCGTCCCCTATATACAGGTCACGTCCTCTGTGTCCCTCCGGTAGGTGGGACTCAACGTCTCTTCTTGTCACGAAGACGTCGCCTGGGGTGCGGTGATCTCGGATGAAGCCCCACCCGTGCTGCATATTGAACTTGATCACAGTCCCGGTGGAAGGGGGACCATGAGCTGCACGGGGACTCCTCCTGGCCCGGCTCTTCTGCTCCGCGCTCTTTATTTGGGCTTGTTGTTCCCGGACCCGCCTCTCTCTCCGCTCCCTCTCAAAGACCTCGAGCTGTTGCCGGCAGCACTCTGCACGCTCCGCTGCAGCTGCCCGGGTCTCCTGAGTGAACCCCATGAGATCTTCTCCGGTGGGGTCCCACTCAAACTGTGCCTCCTCTAGCGGGGGCGAGGTCCTTTTTACGGGCTTTGGAACCGGAATCAGGGGTTCGTCTAGGGGTCTCTCTTTCCGGAGTCGGGGATGGTGAAACTCCGGTGGCCATATAAAGGGCTGCCCATCCGGGCACGTATGTTGGGCAAACAGATCTTCTCCCAGATGCGGCACTCTTGGTTTTATGGGCGCGGTGGTGGAAGCGGCGCCCGGGTTGCCCAGGCCTTGCGGCCAGGCCTGGGGCACCTGGAAAGTGAAGGGCACCGTAAGGACGGCGGCGCCCTGGGCTACTTGGCCCTGCGACCAGGCCGGTGGCTCCGCGGAGGTAGGGGGCGCTGTTGGTATTGCGGCGCCCGGGGGTACTAGGCCTTGCGACCAGGCTGGTGGTACTTCCTGCTTGGTCACGCTCGGGGTCGAGGCGTGTGACGTCACAGGGGTCGCGGCTGCGGCTTCCGGTTGAGGCCTAGTCTGTGGCGGTGACGTTGCGGTTACGGGCACGGCAGGGGGTACTTCGGGCTCTGCGACGGGGAGCTGGGGCAGGTACGCGGTTTCCCGGTTTGGGGTAGAGACGTCCCCTTTACCTGCCTCCTTTCGTTCGGCTCCCTTCTCGGCGCCGTCTCCGGCCTTCAGTCCTCCTGCGCCATCCTCAGAGGCGGTCTGTCTCCTCGTCTCGGGTGGCGTGCTCCGCTGACGAGTTCTTGTCTGCTGGACCATCTCACGGCTCCACTCCGCCAACGTCTCTCGCTGCACCCGGGCCATCCTCCGTGCGAGGCCCTCCAGCGCAGTCTGTGCACACTCCCGATCTCGGGGGAGCTGTGTTAGGATCTCCACTAAGCCTAGTGGGGTCGTTGCTTCTAGCAGGCTCCTGACCAACGGGTCGGTGCTGCTCTGCTCTCCTTCCGTTGTCTCCAGCAGGTCTTCTGGAGTGGCGACCGACAACAGGCTCCTGACCACTGGGTCGGTGCTGCCTGGAGTGGCGGCCCGCATCAGGCTCCTGACCACTGGGTCGGTGCTGCCTGGCTCTCCCTCCATCTCCGGGTAGGCTCTTTCTGGACTCTGCTCCAGGCTTCTTGTCTCCGGGTGCGCTCTCTCCAGACTGCTCCAGGCGACACCCATCTTTGCTCTCTTGTTCTCAGTCCTCCCACTTCGAGGGCGGTCCCGGGGCCACTTGGTGATTGTCAGCTCCAGGGGCAGTTCTTTCACGCTGACAGACACCTCTAGCATCACAGTCTCTGTTGGTGGGGGCGGTTTCCACTTTTGGCGCCATTTTCGGTCCTGGCCCACGATGGGAGGCGGCCTCTTGCCATCCTCTGGTACGCCCATAATGGCGTCCGCTCTGACAAGGCGGGAAACCTTTGGAAATGGCGGGAATCGTCTCCCAGTGGCGGGAAACTCTGCAAATGGCGGGAAAAAGCTGTTAATGGCGGACAACCGGCGGGAATCGATCTGTGATGGAGTCCGATGGCGGGGACCCTCCGGGACCGGCGGGAGACTTCTTTTTGAGGTAAACTTGTTCTTTTCTTCAGGCACGCAGTACCCGGGTGTTGCGGGCACGAGATCCTGCCGACTACGCCAAAGTTGACGCGCCCCCTGGGCCATATTCTTTAGGGGAATACCCGGAGCCGGATCAGATGGGGGTTTGTAGTCTCCGAGTGGCTGTGACCCGGTCCGTGCCCAGGGTGTCAAGCTCAGAGTATGTGGCAGTCCTACAGATGTTACAAAGTTCGTTATGTCGACTACGCCACCCGTTGGATTGCGGTCACTACGGCCGCCGCTGCAGCAGGCACCGCTGAGGCTGATGGTGTTGGTGCAGCTTTAGATAGTATAACCCCCAACGGGAGGGGTATGGCCTCAGGGGGTCAGGTGCAGAGGATGGGGGTTGTGGTGGTGCAGCGTAGATGATAATTAAAGACAGAGTCGGGTTGTGCAGTTCAGGGTGTTTACTTACTGCAGGTATTCCGGTCACTCCGGCCTTGAGTGACCACCCGAGCCGTGCTGCGTCCACCAGGTCCTGGATTCAGCCAACCCCCAAGCAAGTCCGGAGCGTGTCCCTGAGCCCTCCTTCTTGTCCTTTCTTCTGGCCGTCCCCACCAGGGATCCACCTAGGTCCAGCTCCCTCGGGCCTTCTGTTGGGAGACCCTTGGCCTTGGGTTCCCTGACCCTACACGTGGTTTGCCTTCAGGGTGGATGTGGTGGGTGGCCGTGGCAGATCCTGCCCACGGCCTCCGGTCTCTGGCTGAGGTATGCTTTAGCCCCCACCAGTTTGGGATCCGGTACCCTATTGCCAACTCTTCACCCTAGGGTTGTACTTGGGTTCTCAGAGTTCCTTCTGTCTCCCCCTCTGGGTCTTTCTTGCTCTCCTCTCTCACTCTTGGGCTGGGGCTGCTCTGCTCTTCTGCTCTCTCTCACAGACTGACAGACTGACCCTGATCTTAGATGGTGCCCACCTTAAATACTCCCTCTATGTGTGAGCTCAGGTGACCAGCACCCAATGAGCTCCTATCTTTACCCAGGCTGCTCCCCCTATCTGCCCCTACACTACTGGGATGTACCACCCCCTCCCACTCCAGCCAGGAACAGACTCGGTCGTACCTGCACATTTCTAAGTGGGAGTACCGTTGGTCTGCTCCTCGGAAATGGGATGTGTGTAGTGCATGCAGCTTTCTGAGCTCAGTTCCACACTCCATCCTTACCCGGGAGTGGAATATCACACCTCTGGGTTGAGGTGCAATACCCCTGTAGCAGCCGAATCCTCAGGGTGCTACATGTGTACAGCGAGGTTATAATAGAGCACAAGTCTGATGTGAAAGCTTTATTGGATCGCTTTGTATATTGATGGGAAAGCCCAATAATGTAAACATTTATTTTGATTATAAGATTGGGCTGCTCTAATTGACTGTCTGGAATTGTACATGCGCAGAGGGCACCTCGGGCTGGAGTCGACAGTTTGGCATGTGCAGTAGCAGATTCCTTCTTAGGCCTCATACACACATCAGTTTTTCCTGTATGAGGGCAATCAGTTTTTTTTTTCACGGATAGAGGGCTATAGGGCATTTGTGCACATCACAGATGCCCTGTAATTAATTTTTTTGTGTTGAATATATATTTTTATTTTTTTGGTAACATTTCTTTTTTTCCATATCAGTCTATATTAAAAATAAAAATTAGAAATGGGGCTATTTTAGACTCTTCCTGTTTCAAGAAATTCACGTGCACATTAGTAGCAGTAGACTGACACAGACTATCTTTTGTACTGAAGCATCTAATGAGCATGTGTAAATGGTCATTGTAAAGGGAGGGGGAGATGTGATATCACCTATTGTGATTGGTGGATCCTGTGTTATCAGCTTTGTATAGAGCTGTTACCTTTGGAATCCTGCCTCTGATGATAAGGAGTCTGCTGAACACTGTTCCTGAAAGGACAGGAAGTATGAGTCTAAAGTAGCTTCAGTGGTCAGCGAAAAAATTGCAAGATTACAAATTTTGTGTTTTAATATAAGTCATGATGTGTAAAAAAATACCTATACATGTAACAGAAAAAAACTGATTAAACCAATAGATCATTTTATAATGTCACATTTTAAGATAATATATTGAAAGATTGCTTGTAATCACTATGACTATTATTTGGACCATGGTTGTTCAGTTCAGTTCTGGACAACCCATTTGATGTCATAATACCTATCAATTGACCTAAAAAGTCAAAGGCTCTCCTATTGGAACTTAAACAACACCTACAAAGAAAATCTAGGAGTATAAAGCCATGTAGAATTTCAATAAATTTTATTAAGTAAATAGACAACAAATAACATAAAAATAAGAGGAAATGAGGGAGACCCCTCCGAAGAAGCCAGACGTGAAACGTGCGTTAGGGGTGTTCTTTTGGATACCAGCTCTGTCCTTGGGTAATTATGCCATTCTAAAACCATTTGGGATTGCTTCCTGCATGCATTAAGCAGGATCAAGGGAAACATATACGTGATTTATGATACCTAACCTGGGCTCTAGCATACACTATTGAGGGCACAATAGCACCTAGATGGAATCAATCTCTGTTTGAAAACACTGCTAACGCCATGTAGGATTGCTGTGTCCACATGTCAGATAGATTTTCGACTAAGTGCTTGCAATTCTGTTTATATACTTCATACTTTCTGCTACTCAGTGGAACCCTCTTGTATATGTTTTGTGAATATTGTATGCACAGTAAGAGTATTAACTGTGCACCCATTATATGTTGATGGTATTGAATCGTAAATATATATATTTTTGTGAATCTAGATGAATATCCCCTTACCTTCTACACTTTTATATGCTTGTCAGATGCATTATAGTTTTTCTTCTGGTTTTATTATTATTATGCTTTGCTTAAAAAGCGCCATCATATTCCACAGCGCTTTACAGACATTATCATCACTGTCCCCATTGGGGCTCACAATCTACATTCCCTAACAGTATGTCTTTGGAATGTGGGCAGAAACACACACAAACATGGAGAACATACAAACTCCTTGCAGATGTTGTCCTTGGTGGGATTTGAACCCAGGACCCAGCGCTGTAAAGCAACAGTGCTAACCACTGGGCCATCATACAGTGCTAACCACTGAGCTGCCCATGGCTACAAATTCAATGTTTTTTGCATACAAACATTGATGCAAAATTCTGCCCAATTGATTGGATTCATTAATTTCCGAGGGGTTAGTATCTGATTGATAGTAATCGGAAATAACCAATTAAACACTACCTATTACCTGGGAACTGTCTCTGTTATTATGGCCATAATTAATACTCCTTAATTAATCATACTGACATGTGAATGATGCCTTAATCTAAGAGGTCTCCTATTCTGAACCCTCAGAATTGAGCGCAGCAGTAATGCTCACTCAGGAGGACCCGGTATGTCCTTGCTTTCTATGGACAGCCTGTTGACACCAATGAGAACTGGGTAATTCTCTGTTTCCTTAGTGGCGCTGAAAGAAATTGAATACTTCTGAATATTCCCCACAGGTTATTCCATTGTAGGATTCTTCTACCAAAAGCGGATTCCTCAAAGAGACAAACTTTTATACTGAATCCTATGGGCAGCACCATGGATCTAAATAGCGAGCTGTCTGGACATGCTTTTTCCCCAAAAACTATTGCATATAATTCATGAATTTCATGTGATATATGCAATTTACAAGATAAATGTTTAGCATTGAAATGAGATTGAATATTTATACTGTGGAGATTCCCATCCATAAATGTTTCCTCTTCTGATGAGTGTATAGTAATGGGATGGCTGTTTGGCTGGATGTCAGCATTTCCATCCTGTAATGAGCGGCTGTGCTCAGTCAGCAGATGTACAATGTGGCTGCACCTCAGTTCTGCTGCTGGTAATTGAAGATATGACTCTTTCCTTGTGAGACTCTGGAGCCTCCATCCATGAAGTAACAAATGCAGATACATAGAAGCGCAGACGTCCCTTGGGTAATGGTGTGTATCTACTTTTAAGAGTTGACACTGTCCTTGATGAAATGATTGTCTTAAGTCATTGATTGGATTCATTAATTTCCAAGGGGTTAGTATCTGATTGATAGTAATCGGAAATAACCAATTAAACACTATCTATTACCTGGGATCTGTCTCTGTTATTATGGCCATAATTAAAGAGGTGCTGAGACAGTCTTTCCTTCCTTATATGTTCAGTATTCTTACATGGCCAATGACTTCAGATTTGTGGAGAAAATGAGAAGCATGGCTGTTTAGTGTTCAAGGCCATGGGTTAATAACAGATACTGTCAGTATATGCATCATGCTATTATTTCAAGTTTATTATCTTTTCATTATCCAAAATCATGCTCCCACCATGACAGTCCCTGACCGTATGTGCTTCTAGGGCATATAGAGGTCGTAGTTCACCTCTCGGACCCCCCTCTATGAGCCAGATTGTACTGGGCTTGCAATTTTTTGAAGGGCTGGCTTGTAATATCACATTTTCAATGCAGAGGCCACAGCAGGAGGAATGTGTAGCCAGACGTAGCTTCTCCATGCCAATAGCAGCTTATTGCTGGGGGTTAGAGGAGCTGGCCCTGTGGCGGCAGTCCTCTGATCACCCCGCCAGTTTATTTTTAAAACTGAATGTCTCTGTGAGATGATCCACATTTAAATTACTAGATCCGTTTGCAATGATATTGGGCCTATAATATGTACGTGTGCACGAGACTGCAAAATTACATCATGTTCCCTTTTGGGGACTAGGACTCCTGTGAGTATATTATAATAACGCTGTCGTTGACTTAGTAACTGGTATTAGAGGTGTTGTCCAGTCTTTTTGGTATTATTGATGTTATGAAACATTTAATATACTTGGTATTTCCGTTCCCACCAAGATTTTCCCTTTATGTATAGAGTGGAGAAGAGATACCGAGATTCTCAGTCACATTTAGAAGCTGAATATCTACACAATGAGCTGCAGTTTAGGCAGAATGTGTGATCAGAAACGAAACGACCTATTATTTAAATGAGGTTTTTTATTTTACTTTTTTTTTTAAACTTTTTATGTTTATTTTTATCAGTCTAGCAGTCCATCGAGCCATGGTGACTTGGTGGATGAACTCTCTGTAGAAAGATCGATCTTGTGTAAGCCTAGATAGGTCCATCAGGGTCATTGCCGCCATTATATTGATTGTATCAAGCCATCGAGTTGCTGGTCTTCCTCTTTGCCTTGTTCCTTCTATTCTGACCATGATGGCCTTCTCCAGTGATTGCTCTAGTCATATGATGTGTCCAACGTAGGCAAGTCTTAGCTTGGTGATCATTGCTTCCAGTGACATGTCTGGCTCCATCTGTTCCAGAATTGATTTATTTGTCCTTCTTGCCATCCATGGTATTGATAGCATCCTTCTCCAGCACCATATTTTGAAAGTGTCGAGTCTCCTTCTCTCTGGTTTCTTTATCGTCCAGGTTTCGCATCTGAGTGTTATCTATTGATCTACACATATAAAAATCTTGCAGTTCTCACACTGGCCCTTAGGTCGAATATTAGACTCCTACTTCCTGCTATTCATATGAACATTAGCCGCTATAGACTGATTCAGACCCTATTTGCTTTTATATAACCGTTATCTGAGCATAAAAAAAACATTAAAAAAAATGGATTGAAACAATAGGTCATTTTCTGATGACACATTCCCTTTAACACAATTATTCAATAACACCCTGGCTATGAACTGTCATCACTGTGTGAAGCCACATCTCACCATACCTTTCTGCTGATACAACCAATGTAGTGGAGATGCACATATGGATTTAGCAGGGCCATATCTATAGGGAGTATAGAGGCTGCAGTCACTCTCAGGCCTGGAGCCTTAGGCTGCGTGCACACGTTGCGTATTACAAGCGTATATGCTGCGGAATTTCCGCAGCGTAAACGCTTGTAAAACGCATGTATATCTGCACCCCATGGTCCCCAATGGCATTCCGCAATGTCAATGCCCATGCTGCGGATTTTTCCGCAGCGTATATGCTGCGGTCAAAAATCCGCAGCATGTTCATTAAGTTTGCGTTTCCGCATGCGGATGGTACCCAAGTCTGGAGGAGAGGAGACTCTCATCCAGACCTGGGTACCAAAGAACCTGTAAAAAAAAGAATAAAATAAAGTTTATACTTATCTTCTGATGTCTTCCCGGTGTTTTCCCGCCGTCGCGAGGTGTGTGAAGGACCTGCCACGTCATTGAGTCATGTGACCCATCACATGACTCAGTGACGTCACCGAAGGTCCTGCACACAACAGAGTGAGCCGCTCAAGACTCCGGACGGGGCACAGAATGCATCGGAAAGTGAGTATAAACTTTATTTTTTTATTTTTTACCATTCTGATTTTTTTTTAAACTATTACTTGGTCACACGATATAAATCCATGCCGGTTGCATGGATTTATATAGTGTGAACAAGTTGTCAAGCACTTTTCCAAGTGATGCTTGAATCACTTGGAGAAGTGCTTGATAACCCGCATGCGGAAATGCATGCAAAGACGCTGCAAAGACGCCTCACAAACGCTTCTACCTGGCGGGAAAACCGCATGTAAAATCCGCATGCGATTTTCCCGCCAGGGAGAAGCGTAAAAAATATGCTTCATTTCCGCAACGTGGGCACATAGCCTTAGGGTCCGCCTGCCCCATAAAATAAAAATTGAAATGTGGGGGTTTCAAGCTATTCCTCAGCTGTTTATCACTCTTGCCAGAGAACAGTCCCAAGTGGAAGTGGACAATTTTCTTTTATGACATCCATTATGTTCTAATAGGACAGATAGAAATTGGTTGTCATGTAAAGCAACTCATTAAAGGGGGGATATCAAGATTGCAAGGTATCAAATTGTATCAACATAATTGGTGATCTTTTGTTGACTGGGATTTAAAGGGGTTTTCCCATGAACAAAAGTTCATTTTAATCAATAGATCTTGGAATAATAATAAGTTCCTCAATTGAATGTATTTAAATAAAATGTTCCTGTGCTGAGATAATCTTATACATGTGCCCCTGCTGTGTACTGTGTAATGGCTGTGTCTGACCGTGCAGGAACATGGTCTGATCATACCACATCTCCTGGGCAAGGGAGGAAGGAAAAGTGGATACAGACAGGACAGCATGGGATCACAGCTGCTGCTTACTGGGAGGTAAAAAATTGTTTAAAAACAGGCAGGGAAATGTTTTACCTCACAGAAAGTATCAGCTGTGATTCCGTGCTGTAATGTCTGTATCCACTTTTCCTTCCTCCCCTGCCCAGGAGATGTGGTATGATCAGACCATGTCCCTGTACGGTCAGACACAGCCATTACACAGTACACAGCAGGGGCGCATTTATAAGATTATCTCAGCACAGGAACATTTTATTTAAATACATTCAATTGTGGAAATTATTATTATTCCAAGATCTATTGATTAAAATGATATTTTGTTCATGGGAAAACCCCTTTAAGTACATTCTTTTAAAGGTCAATTTTCCAATAGAGATGCAACACTGTATATGGCAATTTTGGCAGATGAATCATCATGGCCGTGGTCATAGTTTCATGAAATATTTTTGTTTCTGAGATGATTGAAAGTTTCGCTTGCAGTGACCTGGATTCTTTGCCCTTTTTCCTGACAGTATTTTCTGCAGAGATATAATATGATTTGCTGTGGATCATTTCAGAAAGTCTTCAGAGACCTCTCTTTTTCAGGGGCAAAAAGCTAAATATGATTCTATGGCTTCATGACTTATTAATGAATTTCAATATTTCGAAAGTTTTCCTGTCTTTGGTTTCAGTTGTTTTTTATATCATGTATCATCATAACCATGGCTGTTTTATTTATCACAATAAGTAATAAAAAATAACATTTTGTGTTATACGTTTAATGTGAATTTGCACTTTCTGATACCATTCTTATGGGTTTTGTTTTTACAGCAATCATGTATGTCATGGGTGCCCTTGGTCCAGCAGCCGGCTATTTGTTAGGTGGAGTACTTATTGGATTTTATGTTGATCCCCGCACCATTGTCAACATAGAGCAGAGCGACCCACGATTCATCGGCAACTGGTAAGGCCATAACTAGCTAAAAGAGAAGAAGTAAATTCCCATGCGCAGTCTGCCCGGAAACAGCGGAGAGTAGCCACACATGGCTGCCCCATTGACTGCAGACACTCCATGATGTCAAACCGGGGGAGAAATCCAAGGGTTAGCCACCAGGGCTGTGGAGTCGGAGTTTTGGAGTCAGAGTCTGTGTCCATTTTGGTGGAGACGGTATAAAATGGACCAACTCTGACTCCTAAAATATATAATAAATTGGGTACAGTAGTTCAATGCAGTTTGTGGGGAATATTTTTTCATAAGAATTTGGGAAAGTTATGAAATGTCCTATAAATGTCTGTCCTATTCCTGATCTAAGGGTCTAGACCAGTGCTGGCGAACCTATGGCACGCGTGCCAGAGTTGACATGCAGAGCCCTCCCTAAGGGCACCCGCGGCTTGGCCCAGCACTAGTGCCACTGGATCAGGACCTGGCCCGGCGGGTGAGTACTGGGAGCCCGCCGATGCCAGTCCCCACTTCAGCTAGATGTGCGTTCTCTGACACACATCTAGCTGAAGTGTATTGCAGCGCACGAGTTGCCAGGCCCATGCGCCGCAATACACGCTGCTGGCCAATCAGAGGCCAGCGCCGGCCAATCAGAGGCCAGCAGCTGATGTCAGCGTACAGGCGACCGGGCGCATGGCAGTGACGTCATGCGGCCCCGTCGCTAGGACGCTGGATTCAAATGTCGGCTACAGGAGAGGACGCGGCGCGGGAGAGGAAGGAAGGTGAGTAGGAGGGTGTATTATGTTTTTTTTTTTTTATATGAACAGCGGTGCCAGCAGGATGGAATGGGGGCGGCGGGGGGTGGACGACAACAATATATACTGTACATGGAATGGGGGGCGGAAGGGGGGAACAGCAATATATACATGGAATGGGGGGTGAGGGAAACAGCAATATATACATGGAATGGGGGGCGGGAGGGAAAGAGCATATATACATGGAATGGGGGTGAAAACAGCATATATACATGGAATGGGGGGGACAGCATATATACATGGAATGGGGGGGACAGTGTATATAAATGGAATGGGGGAAAACAGCGTATATACATGGAATGGAGGGGAAGCAGCATAAATACATGGATTGGGGGAAGGCAGCCATATATACATAGATTGGATTGGGGGAGGGAAAGAGCATATATACATGGAATGGGGGTGGTAACAGCATATATATATGGAATGGGTGGGGGAACAGTATATATACATGGAATGGGGGGGAACAGCATATATATATATGGAATGGGGGGGAAATGGCATATATATATATGGAATTGGGGGGAAGAGCATATATACATGGAATGGAGGGGGGAAACAGCAAATATACATGGAATGGGAGGGGGGAAGGAAACAGCATATATACATGGAATGGGGGGGAAACAGCATATATACATGGAATGTGGGGGAAACAGCATATATACATGGAATGGGGGGGAAACAGCATATATACTTGGAATGTGGGGGAAACAGCATATATACATGGAATGGAGGGGAAACAGCATATATACATGGATTGGGGGAGGGCAGCCATATATACATGGATTGGGGAGGGTGGCATATATACATGGATGGGGGTATATAACAAGATGGGGGTGAGCACATTCTTTATTTCTGCGGTCTCAGACCCCTGCTCCTTTCTGTGGCTGCTCTATGCTGCCCTCGTCTGCTCTCTGTATGAGCTGTGTTTTCTAAACTAAAACCTCAGTATTCAGGTGAATTTGCCGTGTTGGCACTTGGCGATAAATAAGTGGGTTTTGGATTGCAGTTTGGGCACTCGGTCCGTAAAAGGTTCGCCATCACTGGCTAAGACTTTTAGCTGAGATGAATCTGTGCTACAGTAAATTTATCACTTAAACATGAGCCATGTATGAGGGAGTCGGAGTCGGAGTTGGAGTCGGTGTCATGGAAATTGAGGAGTTGGAGTCGGAGGTTTGGCTTACTGACTCCATAGCCCTGTTAGCCACAAACTTCTGCAGCAAAATCTAGTGCAAATATGTGTCAGATTTTTCCACACAAAAAATCTACTATGGAACATTCCTTCAATGACTCCATCATTTAGTAAAATCATGTAGCCATTTAGTTTAAAATGTATTTTTTTCCATTATATTACAGAATAATGTAACCCCCAGTCTCCTAGTATATGGTGCTGATCTTTTGTTAAAGGAAACAGTCAGCAGGCTTTTGCTATGTAATCTGAGGACAGCATGAGATTGAGGTTTAAACACTGAATTCATTGTGTCACTTATCAGGGTATGTGCTGTTTTTACTTACAATGAAGATTTTATCACTAGGAGATTATCATTGCTGTGACTTGTTGCCTTGTTCCAAGTGGTCCAACCACACCCCCTCCTGTGATAAGCAGCTCACTGTCAATAGACAATTTACACAGAAAGCTGTGGTGTGGGCAGGGTTAGCATTTGAGCTCTGCTACATGCTACATCTAAGAACTCTGTGTCACAACAGCTGCATCTAGTAGAGTAAGTGATACATCGTTGGAATCAGGGTCTCTTCCCCTACATTATGATACTCTCAGATTGGGTAGCAAAAACCTGGTGACAGATTCTTTTAACATTCACAATCATTTGAAAATTGCTAAGATTTAAGAATACAACCAACAACTTTATGCATAGACTAGAAATCTTCTACTGATTGTGTGTACACGTCATATGATGTCGCCATGGTAACAGACTACAAATAACCACTGTGTAGTCTGATCCTGGATTATGCACAGTCTATCAATCTGTTACTATAGTTACATACTGGCAGGCATGAAAAACATTTAAACAGTTGATACATTTTGGATGGTGTGCAACAATAAATAAAAAAATTGGTGGCGAAAATGGAACTTCACATTAATATTGTTTACTGGAGTACTGTAGGACTGCATTGTTCCTGACGCTCAGTAGATGCATAATGACATTGGAATTGGGAATCTTTGCATTGGAAATACAGTGGGGAAAATAAGTATTTGTTTCTCTGCAAGTTTTCCCACCTACAAAGAATGGAGAGGTCTGTAATTTTTATCGCAAGTACACTTCAACTGTGAGAGACAGGATCTAAAAATAAAAAGCAGAAAATCACTTTGTATGATTTGTAAATAATTACATTGCATTTTACTGCAAGAAATAAGTATTTGATCACTTACAAACAAGCAAGAATTCTGGCTCTAAGGCTGTGTGCCCACGTAGCGTTTTTCAAGCGTTTATGCTGCGGAATTTCCGCAGCGGAAACGCTTGTAAAATGCTAGGTAATCCGCACCCCATGGTCCCCAAGGGGATTCCGCATGTTGTATGCACATGCTGCGGATTTTTCCGCAGCGTTTATGCTGCGTACAAAAATCCGCAGCATGTCATTTAATTTTGCGGAAGCGCAGCGGAACTCCCGCCATTGACTTGCATTGAGACGCACAGAAACCGCGACTGTACATTTTTACAAGCGGCTTCTATGCGTCTCTATGTGCGGATGGTACCCAGTTCTGGAGGAGAGGAGACTCTCATCCAGACCTGGGTACCATTGTACCTGTAAAAAAAGAATAAAATAACAAATAAAGTTTATACTCACCTGTCCGGAGGCTTCTCTCTGAATGCCAGCAGCGCTGAAGGACCTGCGGTGACGTCACAGTCATGTGACCGCAGGCCCTTCACCGCTGTGTCTCGCGATATGCCGGCAGCCGGGAACCAGCCAGGAAGCAGCGCTGCAGCCACGCCGGGGCATCGGGGGTGAGTATAGCTTTATTTGTTTTAATTTTTACGGTTCACACTGTATAAATCCATGCTGTTTGCATGGATTTATACAGTGTGACCTAGTTGTCAAGCACTTTCCAAGTGATGCTATCGCCTGGAAAGTGCTTGTCAATCTGCATGCGGAAACGCATGTGAACCCGCATGTGGATCCGCATGTATTCTGCAGGAAAAACGCATGCACAATCTGCATGCGTTTTTTTCTGCCAGGGAGATGCAGAAATGCTGCAGAAATTTTCTGCTTCATTTCTGCATCGTGGGCACATAGCCTAACAGACCAGTTAGTTTTTCTTTAACAAGCCCTCCTACTCTGCACTCATTACTAGTATTAATTGCACCTGTTTGAACTTGTTACCTGTATAAGAGACACCTGTCCACACACTCAATCAATCCCACCCCAACCTCTCCACCATGTCCAAGACCAAAGAGCTGTCTATTGACACCAGGGGAAAAATTGTAGAGCTGCACAAGGCTGCGATGGGCTACAGGATAATAGGTTAGCAGATTGGTGAGGAGTCAGCAACTGTTGGCGAAATTATTAGAAAATGGAAGAAACACAAGATGACTGTCAATATTCCTCAGTCTGGGGCTCCATGCAAAATCTCGCCTTGTGGGGTAAGGTTTATTCTGACGAAGGTCGGGAATCAGCCAAGAACTACACGGGAGGACCTGGTCAATGACCTGAAGAGAGCTGAGACCACAGTCTCAAACATTACCGTTAGTAACACACTACACCATCATGAATTAAAATCCTGCGGGGTACTTAAGGTCCACCTGCTTACACCAGCAGATGTCCAGGCCCGTTTGAAGTTCACCTTCTTCCATGCCTCCTCTGGATCATCATCATCAAGATGGTCTTTGGTGATGTGGTCAGATGAGACCAAAATAGAACTTTTTGGTATGAACTTCACTTGCCGTGTTTGGAGGAAGAAGAATGAGTACAACCCCAAGAACACCGTCCCAACCGTGAAGCATGGTGGGGGAAACATCATATTTTGGGGTGCTTTTCTGCAAAGGGGACAGGATGACTGCACAGTATTGAAGGGAGGATGGATGGGGTCATGTATCGCAAGATTTTGGCCAACAACCTCTTTCCCCCAGTAAGAGCAATGAAGATGGGTAGTAACTGGGTTTTCCAGCATGACAATGACCTGAAACACACAGCCAGGGCAACTAAGGAGTGGCTCCATAAGAAGCCTTTCAAGGTCCTGGAATGGTCTAGTCAGATTCCAGACCTGAACCCAATATAAAATCTTTGGATGGAGTTGAAACTCAATGTTGCCCAGCGACAGACCCAAAACCTGAAGGATCTGAAGAAGATATGTATGGAGGAGTGGGCCAAAATTCTGCTGCAGTGTGTGCAAACTTGGTCAAGAGCTACAGAAAACGTCTGACCTCTGTAATTGCAAACAAAGGTTTCTGTACCAAATATTAAGTTCTGTTTTTCTATTTCATCAAATACTTACCATCTTTTTCGGACTATAAGATACACTTTTTTCCTACAATATTTTGGAGGAAAGTGAGGGGTGCATCTTATAGTCCAGATGTATGGTGTTATGTTCTGCTACCAGAGCTAAGGAAAGAGAGGAGATCTGTCCCTACGATAGAACTCCGCTTAATCCCTACGATGTAACAGGGGACCTGATCCTGCGATCAGACCTGCTAAAGTCCTAAGCTAGTCTGTACGGAGACCTATAGATGTGGGGAAGGAATCCCTACAAGTACTAAGGACTGGGAGGAAAATGGGACACCTCCTAACAGAAATAGTAGCAGACAGACGAACAAACAAAATATATAGAACATAGAGGTCCGTAGACCAAGCAAACTAACAGAGTCAGATACAGAGCACAGGCTAGCTAGAAAGTAGTTAAACAATGAAGTCCAGCAAAGCCAGAAGGGCGGAGCAGGATTAAATAGGCCAACTAGGTCATGTGACCAGCAAAGGAAAAAACCTAAGAACAAGGTTCTAACAGTACCCCCCCTTCTAAGAGGATCCTCCGGATCCCCTAGGACCAGGCTTATCAGGAAATCTCCTGTGAAACGCTCTGATAAGTCTGGACGCGGAAACATCATCCGACCTCACCCAAGAGTTATCCTCGGGTCCGAAATCTTTCCAGGCCACAAGATACTGCAAACTACCTCTATACTGTCTAGAGTTAAGGATGCGAGAAATTTCATATTCCCCGTCCTCCACCACCGGAGGAACAGAGGCAGAGGCGTCACAATCCGATACAACAGCTTTTTTCAACAGAGAGACATGAAATACCGGATTAATTCTCCAGGAGGTAGGAACCTCCAACCTAACAGCAGATTGGTTGACAACCTGAAGCACCTTAAAGGGCCCTACAAACTTGGGACCCAATTTCTTAGAAGGAATCCTCAACCGCAGATTCCTAGAGGACAACCAAACCATGTCACCAACAGCGAACAAATCCTCCTGTCGTTTCCTATCAAAGTAGTCTTTAGATTTTCTGTTGGCCTCCTGAAGATTACCACGCACATCCGTCCAAACTCTCTCCAAATCACCGGAAAAATTCTCCTCCTCAGGCACGGCAGATCCCAACTTGGAGAACGACCCAAAAGATGGATGTCTCCCAGAACAACAAAAAAAAGGCGAACAACCAGCAGAAGAAGATGTATGATTGTTCAGAGCAAATTCAGCAAGTGGCAGAAACTCAGACCACCCCTCTTGATTGTCTGCCACAAAACAACGCAAGAACTGCTCAACATCCTGGTTTTTCCTTTCTGTCTGGCCATTAGATTCAGGATGATATCCGGACGAGAACGACAAATGAACTCCCAACCTGTCACAAAAGGCACGCCAAAAACGAGCCACGAACTGAGGACCCCTATCAGAAACAATGTCAGTAGGAACGCCATGAAGTCTGACAATTTCCTTGACAAAGGCCTTAGCGAGAGTTTTAGCGCAGGGCAGTTTGACGAAGGGAACCAAGTGACACATCTTGCTAAAACGGTCCACGACCACCCAAATGACAGTAAAACCCTCAGAGGGGGGAAGGTCAGTTATAAAGTCCATAGCCAAATGTGTCCAAGGAGCACTGGGAACCTCCAAAGGACAAAGCAACCCCGCAGCAGGAGTATGTGAGGACTTAGATCTAGCACATATAGTACATTGACGCACCCACTTAATGACTTCCTTCTGCCATCCAGGCCACCAAAAACTGCGACCCACCAGTCTCTTGGTCTCAGAGATTCCAGGATGACCTGCCAACCGAGATTCGTGACACTCAACAAACAAATCTCTCCTAAAGGTCCCAGGCACAAACAACCTCCCATGAGGAGTGTTAGATGGGGCATTCTCCTATGCTTTAAGAATCTCATCTTCCAAAATGGAGTCCAAAGCAGCTATCACAACACCTTCTTGTAAAATGTTCTCCTCTTTCTCAGCACCGACTATGGGAGAAAAACTGCGAGACAAGGCATCCGCCTTAACATTCTTAGTACCAGGGATGTAAGTAACGGAGAAATTAAACCGCGAGAAAAACAGTGCCCACCTAGCCTGACGGGCATTCAGGCGCTTGGCAGCATCAAGATATATCAGATTTTTATGATCCGTAAGAACCTGAACGGGAAATTCCGCACCTTCCAAGAAGTGGCGTCAGTGTTCAAATGCGAGTTTAATAGCCAATAATTCCCGATTACCAATATCGTAATTCAGTTCAGTCTCCGAAAATTTTTTTGAAAAAAAGGCACAGGGATGTAATCCATCCCCGTTATCCTGAGACAATTCTGCGCCAACCCCCACAGAGGAAGCATCAACCTCAACCAAAAACGGCTTAGTCACATCAGGCTGCATAAGGATGGGAGCAGAGGTGAACCTCTCCTTGAGATACACAAAAGCTTCAATGGCCTCAGAAGACCACTGAACCGCATCAGCACCTTTCCTGGTGAGATCGGTCAGAGGTTTGACAATACTAGAAATTTTTTTTATGAATTTTCTGTAATAATTGGCGAAACCCAAAAACCTCTGTATCGATTTCAAACCAATAGGCCTAGGCCATTCCTGTACAGCTTGAACTTTAACCGGGTCCATCTCAAAACCTTCTCTGGAGATAATGTAGCCCAAAAAACTAATTCTCTGTACAGCGAACTCAAATTTCTCCAGCTTAGCAAAAAGCGAATTGTCCATTAATAACTGTAATACCTCACGTACGCTCTGCCAATGAGACTCCAGATCCGGCGAATAAATCAAATTGTCATCCAAATACACAACCACATTTTTGCCGATCAAAGGTCTAAGGATGTCATTAATAAGATTCTGAAAAAATGCAGGAGCATTAGTAAGACCAAAAGGCATAACCAGATTCTCAAAATGACCCACAGGAGTGTTAAAAGCAGTCTTCCATTCGTCACCCTCCTTCATGCGCAACAGATTGTATGCCCCCTTAAGGTCAATTTTAGAGAACCACTTGGCCCCCATTAACTGGTTAAACAGATCAGGAATCAATGGCAGTGGGTAAGGATTGCGTACAGTAATTTTGTTAATCTCACGAAAATCCAGACAAAGACGTAAACCGCCGTCCTTTTTTTTTACAAAAAAAAATCCAACCGCCACAGGAGACTTAGAGGGCCTAATGTGACCGGCGGCCAAACTTGTCTGTATGTATTCCTCCAAAGCCTTTCTCTCAGGAATAGTAAGGTTAAATAAACGACTTTTAGGAAGAGTCGCTCCAGGGACAAATTCAATAGAACAATCATAGTCTCTATGGGGAGGCAAAACCTGCGATTCCTTCTCAGAAAAAACTCTCCAAAAATCCTGAATAGGAACAGGCAATTCTCCCCTATCCAAAGCTGCAATACGCCCGTTACAACACTTGTCATAACATTTATGGCTCCAGGATTTAATTTCACTGGTAGACCAATCCAGTACAGGATTGTGAAATTTTAACCAGGGCAATCCCAATATTACTGGAGAAGGCAAGTTATTCAACACTACCAAATCCAATTTCTCATGGTGAACACCATTAATAGTGAGAGGAAATTCACAGACCTTGAGAGTAATATTCTTCAAAGGGGAACCATCCACAGAAACCACAGCAATGGGGGATGATAAAGGTTCGGGTTTTAAATTGAGTCTTTCCAAGAATCCCCCATCAATAACATTCAGAGTAGACCCACAATCAACAAACACCCGAAATTCCATTAATTTTTCCTGAGCAATCGTGGAAGCAGCTAAAAATACACCCTTGGAATTTAAACAGGCAATACGGGCATGACTGACCATTTTTTTTTCTTTCTTGATACGAAGCTCACAGTCTTTAATTAAATGACCAGATTTTCCGCAATAGAAACACAAGCCTTCAGAAAATCTGCGATCTTTTTCTTGAGAGCGAGGTGCCATCGCTCCAATCTCCATCGATTCGCCACTGTTAGTACACACATTCTCATAACCAGAAACTGACATAGCAGAGGATTTGCTCTCATTAACCCTTGCACGCAGTCTCCTATTCACCCGTATAGCTAATTGCATAGCCTGTTGCAAATCTTCAGGTGTAGGATAAGCAATTAGCAGGTCTTTAACCCTTTCACTGAGCCCAGCAAGAAATAGACTTTTCAGAGCAGAATCGTTCCACCCTGTTTGAGTAGACCATCGACGGAAATGAGTACAATATTTTTCCACATTACCTGATCCCTGTCTCAAACGTCTTAACTCAGTCTCAGCTGATGAGACACGGTCAGGATCATCATATAATAGTCCCAAAGCAGAAAAAAAACTATCCACTGAACTGAAGCATGTATCACTAGGTTGCAAAGAAAAGGCCCACTCCTGAGGCTCTTTGCGCAAAAGTGACATTATAAACCCTATACGCTGGGAATCATCCCCAGAGGACTTGGGTCTCAAACGAAAATACAATAAGCAAGCATTTTTAAATGAAAAAAATTCTTGGTGTTCACCAAAAAATAAATCCGGCAAACGTACCTTAGGCTCCAAGAAACGTGCTCCAGGACAGTTACTCACGTGCTGACGGAGCTCAGTCACCTCCAAAGAGAGTCCCTGCAGGTGTTTAGCCAAATCCAGAACCGACACCATGATGGAACACAAAAAAAAAACTTTCCTTAGAGCATTTGCTGGGCTGGACTTACTGTTATGTTCTGCTACCAGAGCTAAGGAAAGAGAGGAGATCTGTCCCTACGATAGAACTCAGCTTAATCCCTACGATGTAACAGGGGACCTGATCCTGCGATCAGACCTGCTAAAGTCCTAAGCTAGTCTGTACGGAGACCTATAGATGTGGGGAAGGAATCCCTACAAGTACTAAGGACTGGGAGGAAAATGGGACACCTCCTAACAGAAATAGTAGCAGACAGACGAACAAACAAAATATATAGAACATAGAGGTCCGTAGACCAAGCAAAGTAACAGAGTCAGATACAGAGCACAGGCTAGCTAGAAAGTAGTTAAACAATGAAGTCCAGCAAAGCCAGAAGGGCGGAGCAGGATTAAATAGGCCAACAAGGTCATGTGACCAGCAAAGGAAAAAACCTAAGAACAAGGTTCTAACATATGGTACCTTAAAGTCCAGCTGTGGATGGTGGGGTGTGTGGGGGGAGAGGTAGAGGAGCGGGTCACAGGAGGCAGGAGTAGGAGGTGGGGCTAGCACTGTGCCCGCTGTTAAAGAAAATTAATATTCACTGCTTCATTGCTCCCCACGCCCATGGGAGTGGAGAAAAGTGAATATTTATTCTTTTTAATAGCGAAGCCGCTGCAGGAGCCGACGGGGCTGCTAACAATTTGCGTTCTATTAAGGAAAATGAGTATTCCTTGCTCCACATGCCCATAGTCCCGGACGTGGGGAGCAGAGAATATTCTGGCAGCTGACTTCAGCATGTGAGGGCGCATGGCAGTGACGTCACGCGCTGCTTACACAGTGAGATCAGCTCCTGGCAGCAGAACAGGAGCAGAGGGAAGGTGAGTATGATCCTTTATTCTCTGTGTGCAGCATGATAGGGATGGGGGTGCCATGCATACCAGGGTGTGGATGGAGGTGCCATGCATACCAGGATGGCCATGGGGGTACCATGCATCCCCGGATGAGGTTGGGGGTGCCATGCATACCAAGATGGGCATGCGAGTGCCAAGCATATCAGGATGTGGTTGGGGGTGGCATGCATACCAGGATTGGGGTGCTATGCATACCAGGATGGGGATGCGGATGACATGCATACCAGGATGGGGATGCGGATGACATGCATACCAGGATGGGGATGGGAGCCACGTATATCAGGATGGGGTGGCCATATATACCAGGATGGGGGCATATTTATACTAGGATGGGGGATATTAGTACAGAATTGGGAGACATTACCCCTACAACTGTGTCAGCAGCAGACCCCCCCCCCCATAACAATGGATTTTTGACCACATTTTTTGTTTAAATCTTTTTTCTATTTTCCTCCTCTAAAACCTAGGTGCGTCTTATGGTCCGGTGCGTCTCAAAGTCCGAAAAATACCTTATTTCATGCAATAAAATGCTAATTAATTATGTAAAAATCATACAATGTGATTTTCTGGATTTTTTTTTAGATTCTGTCTCTAACAGGTGAAGTGCACCTATGATAAAAATTACAGACCTCTCCATTCTTTGTAAGTGGGAAAACTTGCAAAATCGGCAGTGAATCAAATATTTATTTTCCCCACTCTATTACCAGAAACGCCCCGAGTTGGCCTCTTCTGCCAGTTTGTTGTAAAATTCTATTTTTCATAATATATATTTTTCTCATAGTCTATTTTCCAAGCAGCAAAAGAAATTGTTGGCTCTCACAGGGACTTTTTCATACTCTTAAACTCGTTGGGAAGTTAAGGAAATCGCAAAATCTTCAGATTGGTTTGAAACAATAGCAGTAACAATACTCATCTCGCATATCCTCTTCTGCTCTAATTCTGATGTTACCTGGTACCCCACCAGTCTCTATTTCCAGCTGCCGCAATGATATCCTGTCACATGAAAATGTGACAGCAGCAGATCTGGATGACAATCCTTGCAAGGACTCGCTCACACGAGCGATGATTCTCTCTTCCAAGAGAATTGAATCGATTATGGCAATGACACTCGGCGCAAACTCTGATTATAATTTGAGCCGAGTGTCAGTTTATTCTGATGCAAGAGAATCATATCACAGGTGCGGAGAAGATAGATAACTAAATTTCTCCATTGACGGAGTCCACGGATGTTGGACTGCACTCAGATGACATCCGAGTGCAGTCCTATGTTTTACTTGCGCCCATAGACTTCAATGGGTGTGCGTGATCCGATTTACAGAACCACTCGCAGAAACTTATCGGCATGAGAAAAAAACGCAGATTTACACTGCCCCACAGTGTAACATTGGTCCTAGTGCTATTAAATAAAACATCACTCGGCCGTGTTATACGCTTGTGTGAACGAGCGAATGAATAATGACCATTTTGATTTCTCACAAGCTGATATAAACAAGGAAACGGCTGAATAGAACTTTACTCAATTTCCATTATCTTATAGCAAGTGACGAGCTGTAGGGATAAGAAATACTGAACTTTAAAATTACATATCAGCTACTTACATCCAGCCCCTCCAGGTCCTGTCATTTTACGTTTATGTATTGCTAGCCTCTCTTCAGGGGAAGGAGAAAAGCCGGTATTAGCTTTTAGTCTTACACTGAGTCAGCAGCTGCAGTAATTGTCAGAAACCATACATTTTAAAAAGTTCCTATCATTTTATTTATTTTTTATTCCACCCTAAATGTGCTGCAGGTCAGACCTTTTGGACAGAGTGGTGTACGGGCTCAATAGTAAGACTAAGAGATAATACAGCGCTATGCTGGTGCGATCGTGCAGGAACTGAGCACTGCTACTTTCTGAAGTGAGCACTTGTGAGCAGTCTTTTTTTGGATTGGTGGGGTGTGAAGAATGGCACCAGAGAGACCTCGCAGAATCCCACCGCTACCACCAATGTGATGAATGGCATTGGAGAGATCCCGCAGAATCCCACCGCTGCCACCACTTGTGATGAATGGCACCAGAGAGATCCCGCCGAATCCCACTGCTTCCACCACTTGTGAAGGATCTGCACCTCACCACCCGCCTGGCGTCACAGTTACGTCAGATGGAACCCGTGATACGGATGTGCCCTTTGCACCAACGTGACGTTCCGCACCCCCTCGGGGACGCGTAAGGTCAGATTGGTACAGTTCTACACAGGCATCCCCTGTCCACATGGGTACAAGAAGGCACCGGGAGTGAGAAGAGCTAGCCTACTCAGTCACTGACGTGGCACCACACTCGCTCACACCCCTGACAGGCTGAGAGGCCCTTAACTAGCCCCAGTGATGCAGAACCTTGTCGGCCTGGTAGAGCTGCCACCAGTTTCTGTTAGAATCACCCGGTTCTAGCGGGAATTATATCAGCCCAGAAACCAGCCCCGGTAGCGTGTTCTTTGGACCGAATAACGGATGTGAGAGTTCGTAGATCAAGGTTAAATTATATATTTAATTGCCTTAAGGGCACACTAGACATTACACTATATACATAAAGGTTATACATAGATAATGGTCAGAGATGCAAACAATAGTAATGGTACAAAAGATTTAAGCAGTTATTGAGAGTCAGTTACCAGGCCTGGCTTGCAGGGGAGGGGCTTCCACATGGGAGGCTTTTGGTCCCCTTTGTTGCCGGACTTCTCCCACATGATGTGTCATTGCGACCTCCCAGGAAAAAGACACTGGGCTATAGCTGCTGGAGCACTTAACCCCTCTGGGTCACTCCCCCTCCTGCCCCCTGGCTGGACCTAAATCTCCACCCCTGGTCTCTCAGCTACAAACTCTAAAAGCTACAACGGGCTATACATCCTTAATGGACAGTCCTAGGAAGCCGGTTCTGGGGTCATCGGATCCAACCGGTCCCCTGCTATGCGTGGAGACCAAACACAGTGGCCCTAGGGGTTTCCGAAAGGCTGTGCCATGTATCTCCCCATCCCTAAGTGCTAGACTGTTCTGAAAGCTGGAAGGGTGACATTCCTCCTGTTCGTGTGATTCTAAAAATCGATTTGGTGTATCGCTGGGATGTATTCCCATAACTTGGTATTGTCTGACACAAAGGACATGCCGCATGGCTGGGGTCCACAGGGGATCTTTCTGTGGCAGCTCAACTGAAGAAGGTGGGGGTTTTATCACTCACTGTCCCTCAGTGCCCTCCCTTCTTGTTTAGCTGCAAAAGTTTATGGTTACAGCTGTACATAGTAGACTTCTATAATTCCCTGCCAAACAGGGCACCATGATTGACATGGGATTATATCTTCACTATTCTTCACACCTCCACCTTTAAAGGGCTCTAGGGGGCAGCACCACCCGTTGTTCCCCCATGCGCCCGTCCGCAATTTCCCCTTATCGGGATAAGCCATCGGCATTGCCATGGACGCGGCCCTTTTTGTGGTGAATGGCGGAGTGGTACTGCTGGAGCGCGAGGCTCCAGCATAGCAACCTCCTATTTGTTCTGGATATGGTGTGTAACCAGCTGAGGGGGTTGTGGTCTGTTTCCATGGTGAATTGGAGTCCGTACAAGTATGGCTGCAGACGCTGCAGGGCCCACACAATTGCCAGACATTCCTTCTCCATCGTGGAATAGGCCACTTTCCTCGGCAGGAGCTTCCGGCTCAGGTACAAAACAGGGTGTTCATGGCCCGTAGTGTCGACCTGGCTGAGCACAGCACCGAGGCCAAAGTCACTGGTGTCGGTCTGTACCACAAACGGCCGCGTGAAGTCGGCTGCCTGTAGTACTGGGGAGCTAGAAATGGCGGTCTCCTGTGTCTGGAAGGCCGTCTCACAGTCGTTTGTCTAATCGACTGCGGAGGGCAGCTTCTTCTTGGTGAGGTCCGTCATGGGCTTCGCCAGGCTACTATAGCAAGGAACGAACCTCCTATAGTACCCAGCGGCGCCCAGGAAGGACATTATCTGTTTCTTGGTCCTGGGGGTGGGCATCCACCTTCCCGGGTTCAGGCTTTAGCGCACCCCCACCTACCTGGTGTCCCAGGTAGTGGACCTCACTCATACCCAGCTGGCGCTTTTCTGGCTTAATGGTCAAGCCTGCCCGTTGGATCCGCCCGAGCACCTGCGCCAAATGCTCCAGGTGATCCTCCCAGGTGGGACTGTAGATGGCAGTGTCATCCAGGTACGTGGCCGCATACACTTCGAGTCCCTTGAGCAGTGTGTTGACCATCCGCTGAAAAGTGGCAGGGGCATTCTGGGATGTATTGTATTCCCATAACTTGGTATTGAATTACAATTCAAATAAATCAATAGATCCAAAATAAATACGGTCATAATCAATTAAATCAAATCAGAAAATGACACCCCATTCCTAAATACAAGATGGGGTAATCAAACCATGACCACAGCAGTTGTCATTAAGATTAATGTTTATTAATACCAAAAATTTATTTATAAACAACATTAAAATACACAAAGCAAAGTACCTCAGTTGTGAGGGACAGCAGATAGCTCTGCCCTATTATAAGTTATTGCTCTAACAATCAAATTACGTCTAATTGGGAAGGTTCATAATTATAATAAATATGCTCAGATAGCAAACATCAGCAAATTACCAATCCAATAATTAACACATGAAAAACATTCACAAAATCACATAATTCATATGGTAAAAAATGAATGACCAAATAGGATGGAATCCATGTCCTGAAAGGAGTAAAGTGCAAAGTGCAGATAATACCAATATGAAATGAGAAGCAAGTCTCAAGTAAAATGCAGCACTCCAACACTCAGTTGCATATGAATATCCAGCAATTGCCATGAATTACCTGTGATAATGGAGGAGCACTGTATAGGGCATACACGCGTCCCTCAACCTCGACGCGCGTTTCGTAAACACTTCCTCAGGGGGCGTGACACAAAGATTGAATTATACTTGTCTGACACAAAGGACATGCCACATGACTGGGGTCCACAAGAGGTCTTCCTGTGGCAGCTCCACAGCAGAAGGTGGGGGTTTTGCCACTCACTGTCCCTCAGCCCCCTCCCTTCTTCTTTAGCTGCAAAAGTGTCCGGTTACAGCTGTACATGGTAGACCTCTATAATCCCCCGCCAAACAGGGCACCATGATTGACATGGGATTATATCTTCAATATTCTTCACATGGGGATCTCAGGACCCAGGTCCCATTGATCTGTAGCATGTTTGGGGAGGAATAGCATGTCAATAGAACAATTTAAGTTTCATTAGCATTAACTACATAGTCAACTTCAAAAACATTTCAATACAAGGTATCCCTACATCATGGTTAATGTCTATAGACTTTTATGTATTTTATGTCATAGGATCAAAACTATGGAATAAGCAAGTAGCAAAATATTATGCTTGCTTGGTTTTCAAATGGGCTAGTTTTAAACAAAGTGTGGCCCCAGGCAAAGCTGAAAGTAGGTCATTAAATGCTGAAATATTGTTTCAACAACACACTTTATTTAGTTTAGAAGGCGAAATGCTTGGGGTGTTGCTAGAGCCTTAAAAGAGCAGGGGCACAAGTCCTTAGGCATATGCCATCCACCTTCCAAAGAAAAAAGAAAAAGTATATGTATATATACAGTGAGCAAAATAAGTATTTGATACACTGCCGATTTTGCAAGTTTTCCCACCTACAAAGAATGGAGAGGTCTGTAATTTTTATTGCAGGTACACTTCACCTGTGAGAGAGAATCTACAAATAAAAACCAGAAAATCACTTTGTATGATTTTTAAATAATTTAAATTGCATTTTATTGCATGAAATAAGTATTTGATCACCTACCAATCAGCAAGAATTCTGTCTCTCACAGACCTGTTAATTTTTCTATAAGAAGCGCTCTTACTCTGCACGCATTACCTGTATTAATTGCACCTGTTTGAACTCATTACCTGTATTAATTGCACCTGTCCACACACTCAATCAATCACAAGCCAACCTTTCCACCATGTCCAAGACCAAAGAGCTGTCTAAGGAGACCAGGGGCAAAATTGTAGACCTACACAAGACTGGGATGAGCTACAAGACAATAGGCAAGCAGCTTGGTGAGAAGACAACAACTGTTGGCACAATTATTAGAAAATGGAAGAAACACAAGATGACTGTCAATCTTCCTCGGTTTGGGGCTCCATGCAAGATCTCGCCTTGTGGAGTAAGGATGATTCTGAGAAAGGTCAGGAACCAGCACAAAACTACACGGGTGGACCTGGTCAATGACCTGAAGAGAGCTGGGACCACAGTTTCAAACATTACCATTAGTAACACACTACGCCGTCATGGATTAAAATCCTGCAGGGCATGCAAGCTTCCCCTACTCACGCCAGCACATGTCCAGGCCCGTTTGAAGTTTGCCAATAACCATCTGGATGGTCCAGAGAAGGCATGGGAGAGGGTCATGTGCTCAGAAGAGACCAAAATAGAAATTTTTGGTATCAACTCCACTCATAGTGTTTGGAGGAAGAAGAAGGATGAGCAAACCCCAAGAACACCGTCCAAACCATAGAGCATGGTGGGGGAAACATCGTACTTTGGGGGTGCTTTTCTGAAAAGGGGACAGGATGATTTCACCGTATTGAAAGGAGGATGGATGGGGCATGTATATCGAGATTTTTGCCAAAAACCTCATTCCCTTAGTTAGAGCATTGAAGATCATGGCTGGGTCTTCCAGCATGATAATGACCCAAAATACACAGCCAGGGCAACTAAGGAGTGGCTCCGTAAGAAGCATTTCAAGGTCCTGGAGTTGCCTAGTCAATCTCCAGACTTCAACCCAATAGAAAATCTTTGGAGGGAGATGAAACTCAATGTTGCCTAGTGACAGCCCCGAAACCAGAAAGATCTGGAGCAGATATGTATGGAGGAGTGGGCCAAAATCCCTGCTGCAGTGTGTGCAAACCTGGTCAAGAACTACAGGAAACGTCTGGCCTCTGTAATTGCAAACAAAGGTTTCTGTACCAAATATTAAGTTCTTTTTTTCTATTGTATCAAACACTTATTTCATGCAATAAAATGCAAAGTAATTGTAAAAATAAAATGTAAAAATCATACAATGTGATTTTCTGGATTTTTTTTAGGATTCTGTCCTTCACAGTTGAAGTGTACATACGATCTAAATTACAGACCTCTCCACTCTTTGTAGGTGGGAAAACTTACAAAATCGACAGTGTATCAAATACTTATTTTCCCCACTGTATGTATGTGAAAGAGGAGTTAATAAATAAGCCCCACTCGAAGTACAATACATGGCAGGACAGAAAGCCCCATGGTGGATGCTTATATCTTCCCCCGCCCTCTCACCCTTTGCCAAGCTGTACCATCTTACAACAGCAGAAAGGACCTACCGCTAGTGTAATATAATGCAGCTACTGAGGTGGGTGATGGTTCATGGGAGTACAAAGAGATGTGGACTCTGAATAATTGCTTAGTTCAGCTTGCTTCCCCCATACTTCCACCTGTACAGTTGATAAAAGTTACATTGGATAACAAAGGGTTATTCCCAAAATACACTGTGTGCAGAACTATTAGGCAAATGAGTATTTTGATCACATGATACTTTTTATACATGTTGTCCCACTCCAAGCTGCATAGGCTTGTGAGCCAACTACCAATTAAGTAAATCTGGTGATGTGCATCTCTGTAATGAGGAGGGGTGTTGACTAATGACATCAACACCCTATATAAGGTGTGCTTAATTATTAGGCACCTTCCTTTCCTTTGTCAAAATGAGTCAGAAGAGAGATTTGACGGGCTCTGAAAAGTCCAAAATTGTGAGATGTCTTGCAGAGGGATGCAGCAGTCTTGAAATTTTCAAACTTTTGAAGCGTGATCACCGAACAATCAAGCATTTCATGGCAAATAGCCAACAGGGTCGCAAGAAGCGTGTTGGCCAAAAAAGGCGCTAAATAACTGCCCATGAATTGAGGAAAATCAAGCGTGAAGCTGCCAAGATGCCATTCGCCACCAGTTTTGCCATATTTCAGAGCTGCAATGTTACTGGAGTATCAAAAAGCACAAGGTGTGCGATACTCGGGGACATGGCCAAGGTAAGGAAGGCTGAAAAACGACCACCTTTGAACAAGAAACATAAGATAAAACATCAAGAATGGGTCAAGAAATATCTTAAGACTGATTTTTCAAAGGTTTTATGGACTGATGAAATGAGAGTGACTCTTGATGGGCCAGAGGCTGGATCAGTAAAGAGCAGAGCGCTCCACTCCGACTCAGACGCCAGCAAGGTGGATGTGGGGTACTGGTATGGGCTGGTATCATCAAAGATGAACTTGTGGGACCTTTTCGGGTTGAGGATGGAGTGAAGCTCAACTCCCAGACCTACTGCCAGTTTCTGGAAGACAACTTCTTCAAGCAGTGGTACCGGAAGAAGTCGGTATCGTTCAAGAAAAACATGATTTTCATGCAGGACAATGCTCCATCACATGCATTCAACTACTCCACAGCGTGGCTGGCCAGTAAAGGTCTAAAAGAAGAAAAAATAATGACATAGCCCCCTTGTTCACCTGATCTGAACCCCATAGAGAACCTGTGATCCATCATAAAATGTGAGATCTACAGGGAGGGAAAACGGTACACCTCTCGGAACAGTGTCTGGGAGGCTGTGGTAGCTGCTGCATGCAATGTTGATCGAAAACAGATCAAGCAACTGATAGAATCTATGGATGGAAGGCTGTTGTGTCGTCATAAAGAAAGGTGGCTATATTGATCACTAATTTTTTTGTTTTTTGTTTTTGCATGTCAGAAATGTTTATTTCTAAATTTTGTGCACTGATATTGGTTTACCTGGTGAAAATAAACAAGTGAGATGGGATTATATTTGGTTTTTATTAAGTTGCCTTATAATTCTGCACAGTAATAGGTACCTGCACAAACAGATATCCTCCTAAGATAGCCAAATCTAAAAAAAACCCACTCCAACTTCCAAAAATATTAAGCTTGGATATTTATGAGTCTTTTGGGTTGATTGAGAACATAGTTGTTGATCAATAATAAAAATAATTCTCTAAAATACAACTTGCCAAATAATTCTGCACACAGTGTAGTAAGTTATTCCCTGTCTCGAGAATAGGACATATCCTGCTGATTGCTAGGGGTTCCGACTGATGAGAGCCACAAATATCCTGGGATGGTGGTCCTGAAACCCTTAGAACAGGGCTCTGGAACCCTGAGAACGTGGCTCTGCACAGCCCCTTCTTGAATGGAGCAGTAATGTGCAATCTCTACCTCCATTCCATTCACTGTCGACGGGACTTCCAGAAATAGCCGAGCATTGTACTTGGCTTTCTTCATCAATCCCATAGACAATAAATATAGCGGAGGTCGTTCATGCGCTCTACTGCTCCAGTAAATATAGGGCTCTGTAGAGTCCTGTTCTCAGGATTCATAACCGTATTTTAAGTGGTTTCAAGTGATCAGCAAGTATCTTACGGATAAGGGCTGACTTGAGTTGCTATTTTGGGAATAACCCTTTAAGGACTTGACAGGTTGGACCATATCAATTACTAGAGCACTTCAGAATCCCCACCCCCACATGTACACAAAAAAGGTAAAATGGATTTGAATGAAGTGTGCTGCTGCTATTGTTTAACTGATCAATATATCTGGGTATTATTTATACTGATCTGACTTTCTGCTTGCAGGTGGAGTGGGTTTCTACTCTGTGCTATGGCTATGTTACTTGTCATCTTTCCAATGTTTACCTTTCCAAAGAAGCTTCCCCCTCGACAGAAGAAGAAAAAGAAGAAAAAGAAAAGTAACTCATATGATGTTTCCAGTGATGATGATGTGATGAAAGAGAAATCTAGCAACATAGTGAAAGCAGATACTGCTGTTGGCCCATCCATAGGGTTTGGACAAAATTTTAGAGGTAAAGTAACATCAGTGATGTCATTATTTGTAAGTTTTATTACATTCCCAACTCCTCATTGGCTTTGGTTAAAACAAATCTTTGATATTATTGCTCAAGAGCTTTGTATGTATTTGTCATGGGGCAAGATGCTAGGAAAATGTGATTATCACCTGTGAGAAATTTTAAGCTCATAAAGGTGGGGGCTCCTAGTATTCGAGACCTTAATTTATTACCCAAAGCCGAGATCGGCTTCAAGGAATGTGTCTGGTTCTAGAGGATTGACATAGCCAGGCATCACATAGGCTGTCCATTAATTACAAGGTGCAGTGCTTAAATGGATTTTCACAACTTGCCAAGTTATCACCAATCCACAGAATAAGTGATAACTTGCTGATCGCTGAGATCACGACTGACCCAGGGAACTACTGTAATTTCCATTTGACTGCAAATAAAGCAAAGGATCCCGCCCCCGCACCAAGTATATCACTCTCCAGCAGTTCTGTAGACATTAAATGGAGCTTGGCACTCATGTGTGGCCACTGCTCCATTTTAACAAGGCATTTTAGTCGATAGGTGATGACCTTCTGAATTTGAACTACCCCTTTAAATTCTTCTGAGTCAATACTGCTGGGAAAATTAACCCTTGCTGCTGAATTTCCATACAGATTGACACTGATCCCAGTAGTGGGACACTCTACGCTCCTATAATTATTGGGGAACTCTTCCAACATAAAGGCATTGTTCAACACTAATAATTTGCTTTATCGTCTATTGACTTTTCTGCCCATAGTTGGTTGTAGATAGATCTCTGATTCAATAATCTGAACTTGCAAGACTATTGGGCACTGACCATTGGCTCAAGCAAGAACCTGATGATTCATTTTCTTATTAGCATTGATTTTTGTATCATCTAGGTAATATTCATAGAACATTAGAGTTGGAAGGGACCTCCAGGGTCATCGTGTCCAACCCCCTGCTCAATACAGAATTTACTAAACCATCTCACACCGATGTCTGTCCAGCCTCTGTTTGAAAACTTCCACTGAAGGAGACTGGAATAACACATAATAATCACATATTGAATAAGGTTCCTCTTCAGAAGTGAACCATTGGACTTTGCTGAAGAATACTTGTTGCCTTGACCTTTCTCAGATAGCTGTTTGTTGGTGATAGGTAGGGAGGTTGTAGGGATCATTGTGTAATTACTCCTTTAATATGTATATTAGTGAGCATTCAATTATTTTCAGAGAAATTAATAAATTGTCCTTTGCCTGTATTTTTGACAATTAAGTATCTACAATAATGTGTGACTTGTCAGCTTGGTGACAAATCTCTTGCAAGGAAATCCATTACACGCCTGTCATTTCAGGGATTCTACATATATAGTTTTATTTTTTTCCATTCATTTTTTATAAACTTCATCTCTTGTCATTTTTAGACCTTCCAAGAGCAGCAGTCAGAATTTTAAGCAACATGACTTTCCTTTTTGTGAGTTTGTCATACACTGCTGAGAGTGCCATTGTCACCGCTTTTATTACCTTCATTCCCAAGTTCATCGAGTCTCAGTTTGGCATCCCTGCTTCCAGTGCCAGCATCTACACTGGTAAGATCATGCTAATGGTGCATGTAAATTACAATAGGAAATGGACTATTTAATAAAATGATTGATACCGGCATCGTTTACTTACGGGTTGTAAAGAATTTATATAAAATGGTAAGTATATTGTTAAAAGGGTTCTAACTACTTATCTCGATATCTGTAAAATATCTTTTGTAGCTACTCTTGTATTGTTTCACTAGCTCATAAACACCTGAAAATGACACATTATTTTCTTTTGTAAAATCCTTTACATTTTCACTTTAAAGTATTTTTAGTTATATCTGTTTCAGTATCCATCAATATACTGTATATGCAGACATATCTTGGGCTATGGGAATACTGAGTGGCACCTTTTTTGAAAGCTATAATGTCAGCCAAATTGGTCTTTATCCAGCAGCTCCAAAACAGAAATAAATCAACTTGACAGAGGAGGACGAAGTGAAGACTTTTCAGAATTCTGGATAAATATATTTTGTTTTGGTTCAAGGGAATTGTTCTTCCTTCTAGATTGGATTTTGGGTTCAATACATAAAGATTACCTTAAATCTTAAACAAAGATCAATTCATATGTACTTTATTTAAACCCCAAGAAAGTAAATATAGATGTATATACACAGTCATGGCCAAAAGTTTTGGCACCCTTGAAATTGTTCCAGAAAATGAAGTATTTCTCCCAGAAAAATTATTGCAACTATACATGTTTATTTCTTTGTGTGTATTGGAACAACAGAGAAAAACAGAGAAAAAAAGGCAAATTTGACCTAATTTCACACAAAACCACAAAAATATGCAGTGCAAAATTTTTGGCACTTTCCAAAATTGTGGGTAAACATCTTTGTTTCAAGCATGTTATGCTCATTCAAACTCACCTTTGGCAAGTAACAGGTGTGGACAATATGAAAATCACACCTGAAACCAGATAAAAAGGGGAGAATTGACTCAATCTTTGCATTGTGTGTCACACTAAACATTGAGAACAGAAAGAGAAGAGAATTGTCTGAGGACTTGAGAACCAGAACTGTTGAAAACTATCAAGGATCTCAAGTAGTGATGAGCGAGTATGCCTCATTGACCCTTTCGGCGAGCACACTCAGCTGCTCGCCGAATATTTTGGCGTGCTCGGCGTTTCATTTATTGTCACCGCGCCTGCAGGTGTCACGACTGTTAGACAGCTGTGACACATGCAGACATAGCCTGGCAAACAGGCTACCTCTGCATGTGTCACAGCTGTCTAACAGCCGTGACACTTGCAGGCACGGCGACAATAAATGAAACACCCGGCAAGCCAAAATACTCGGTGAGCACTCTCGGGTGCTCGCCAAAAGGGTTACTGAGGCGTACTCGCTCATCACTAATCTCAAGGTTACAAGTCCATCTCCAGAGATCTTGATGTTCTTTTGTTTGTCCACGGTGCTAATCAAGAAGTTTACAACCCATGGTATTATAGCTGATATCCCTGGACTTGCACGGCAGAGAAAAATTGATGAAAGGTTGCATCGCAGGATAGTCCGGATGATGGATATGTTCCAAAGAATATAAAGCTGTCCTGCAGGCTCAGAGTGCATCAGTGACAGTGCAAACTATCCGTTGAAATTTGAATGAAGTGAAACGCTATGGCAGGAGACCCAAGAGGACCCCACTGTTGACAGACAAAAAAGCTAGACTGCAGTTTGCCAAAATGTACGTAAGTAAGCCAAAATTTCTCTGGGAAAGCGTCTTATAGACAGTTGTGACTAAGATAGAGCTTTTTGGTAAAGCACATCATTCTACTGTTTACCAAAAATGAAATGAGGCCTACAAAGAAAAGAACACATTATCTACAGTCAAATATGTTGGAGGTTCAAAGATGTTTTGGGGTTGTCTTTCTGCCTCTGGCACTTGGTGTCTTGACTGTGTTCAAGGCATCATGAAATCTGAAGATTACCAAAGGATTTTGGGTCGCCATTAGTGTTGAGCGATACCTTCCGATATCGGGAAATATCGGATCGGATTGGATCGGACCGATACCCAAAAAATATCGGATATCGCCCGTTTCCGGAAACCAATGCAAGTCAATGGGACACAAATATCGGAATAAAAATAAACCCTTTCTTTCCTTGTAGGTTAATTCTACATGAAGGAAAACAACTAAGAATAATGTAGAATGTATTACATGAAAAACCGGCAATTCAGCAGCGGCATACACCGGTACCCGACAATTTAGAACTGAAAGAATAGAGCATCACGCATAGATTAGATAGATAGAAACATGTCAGTCACATATATATGAAGTACAGTGACAGTGTTGCTTACTGTACTTGTCATTTAGTGTTAAAGGATTTATTAAAAAAAATAATTGTGTTTTCATGCACTGTCTCTTTAAAAAAGCCGGCCGGCAATTCAGCAGCGGTACCTGACAATTTAGAATAGAAAGAATAGAGCATCACACATAGATTAGATACATAGAAACATGTCAGTCACATATATATGAAGTACAGTGACAGTGTTGATTACTGTACTTGTCATTTAGTGTTAAAATAAAGGATTTATTAAAAAAAAAATTGGCGTGGGGTTCCCCGTAATTTTAGTCTCTAGCGGAGGTTAAGCAGACGGCTGGGGCAGATGTTTGAAGCCTGGGAAGGGGGTAATACCCACGGAGCTTCCCAGGCTACTAATATCAGCCCCCAGCTGAATACATAGCCTTTACTAGCTATTAAAATGGGGGACCATAAAAAAAAAACTGACGTGGGGTCCCCCCTAATTTAATAGCTAGCAAAGGCTAGGCAGACAGCTGGGGGCTGATATTAATAGCCCAGGAACGGTGCCATGAATATTGGCCCCTTCCCAGGCTATGGATGCGCCATTTCTGGGGCGGCTGACGGCTGGTGTTTCTAGCCAATATTCATGGCACCCTTCCTGGGCTATTAATATCAGCCCCCAGCTGTCTGCCTAGCCTTTGCTAGCTATTAAAATAGGGGGGACCCCATGTCATTTTTTTGGGGTCCCCCATTTTAATAGCTAGTAAAGGCTAGGTATTCAGCTGGGGCTGATATTAGTAGCCTGGGGAGCTCCGTGGGTATTACCCCCTTCCCAAGCTTCAAACATCTGCCCCAGCCGTCTGCTTAACCTCCGCTAGAGACTAAAATTACGGGGAACCCCACGCCAATTTTTTTTTAATAAATCCTTTATTTTAACACTAAATGACAAGTACAGTAATCAACACTATCACTGTACTTCTTATATATGTGACTGACATGTTTCTATCTATCTAATCTATGTGTGATGCTCTATTCTTTCTATTCTAAATTGTCGGGTACCGATGTATGCCGCTGCTGAATTGCCGGCCTGCTTTTTTAAAGAGACGGTGCATGAAAACACTATTATTTTTTTTAATAAATCCTTTAACACTAAATGACAAGTACAGTAAGCTGAGCGCTGCCATCCAGCTTGTCATCCTTCAGAGACACTGCAGAGCGCAGGCATTATGGGAACTTCCGATTCCGGTATTCGATATTCTAAAAGTATCGGAACTCCGATACCGCGAATATCGGTCGATACCCGATATTTCAGTATCGGAATGCTCAACACTAGTCGCCATATAGTTCCCAGTGTCAGAAAGCTTGGTTTGCGTCCAAGGTCATAGGTCTTCTAGCAGGACAATGACCCCTAATATACTTCAAGAGGCACCCAAAAATGGATGGAAACTAAGCGCTGGAGAGTTCTGGCCAGCAATGAGTTGTGATCTAATTCCCATTGAACACCTGTAGAGAGATCTTAAAATTGCTGTTAGGAGAAGGCACCCTTCAAATATGAGAGACCTGAAGCAGTTTGCAAAAGAAGAGTGATCCAAAATTCCAGCAGTACAACAGTATTGGCAGTAATGCCCTGCCCTCTGATGATTCTGTCACAATCTACACAGCAAAGCTAAAAAGTTAAAGTAATAGGCAGATGAGAAAGTGCACAGTGACAATATTTTGAATAGGCTTCTAAAGAAAACTTAATTTAAATAACTTATTTACTGATTATACATTCCCCTCAATGATCTTCTAGAATATAACAAATTTCTAAGAAATGTTGTTCCATGACTTTATGAATCTCCGTTGGGTTACCACGTTGAGAACTTAGTGTAAGCTGGTGTGAGAATATGCAGTGTCCACTTGCTGAGCAGATTATTGCGCTTTGATTACCCTATAGATGTATACATCTGGTCTATTCTGTCGAATGTGAAAAATGCAAGCGCAGACAACTTCATTCTGCAGCAGTAATCACAGAAGAATGCCGAGCTGTAATCTCCCAGGGCGTTGTGTTTGTATATTAAGCATTGCTGTCACAAATGGCACAGCAATTATTTTAGCCAAACAAATCTTTAATTTTGAATCATTACCGAGTCTTAAATACCAAACGCCTATAATAAATGTTGACATTTTCTTGGAAATGGCTAGCAACCTCTACGACTGGAAATAATAACAGGACATGTTTTTTTTTATAATTAAATTGGATCTCCGGCTTCAACGTTATTGCCAAGTGTGTTATGCCTGCACTGTCTGCTGATAAAAAGGCTTTGCAGTTTATAATAGAAAGTAGAGTTAAAAAGATTTGCAGGATCGTGGTCCAGCGTCATGAGGGCGTCACACCGCAATGTAGACGTTATGCTTGGCCTAATAATCAGAAGAAACGCTGGGAATGGGAGCAGGAAGGAGGAGATTCGCAGGGCTTTGGGTTCGGTGGCCATGGACTTAGCGAGGTTGCCGATGGACAAGGGTCCTGCAAATGTTTTTGCTGCACTCTAGTGAAAAGTATGTAAAACCAGTAAAAGCTTTGTTCTATTTGAATATGCCCTCTTTGAAAATGCAGACACAATAGTGAGAGTGGAGTCAATGTATGATTACATGCCACCTATACAAATTAAAAGGAAACCGTGTAATACTTTAATCTTGTAATGCCACATATTCCAATTACTATAACTAGTCGGAGAAGTGTGCATTTAATGCTGAAACAGCCCAGCCCACGATATCAAGCACACAGAGGTGTGGTTGTAGTCTCTGTAGTCCCCCTTGGCCTTCTCCCTTTTTCCTAAATCAAACAAGTCCCTGATGGCCACCGTAACTTTGAGAATGCGCAGTGATCTTCTGCATATATGCCATAGCCCTGGCCTCACTGTGTAGACTTGAATTCTGACCGACCGAGAGCTTGCCTCTGTGCTCTCCCAGCAGATATGCTACACTGCTGTCTATAATGCTGAGTCGGCAAGTAGTGACACATAGGCAGAAATTCACTGTCCTTGTGCCACTAGCTTGTTTCTCTAAAAATAAGACAGGGTCTTATATTATTTTTTGCTTCGAAAGATGGGGTAGGGCTTATTTTCAGGGGATGTCTTATTTCTTTTCCATGAACAACAATCTACATTTATTTTTGTACAAAAAAATCAACATTTATTCAGATTTAATCATGTAGACACACACACTGCACATACATACACATGCATATGCACATACAGTACACAAAACATATACATACACATGTATATACACATATGATACATACCAGCCTGTCTCCTCTTCAGTTCCTCTTGTCTTCCGCAGTTAAGGGACCTTTGTTGACATCATGATCACATAAACTTGATATCACCAAAGGTCCTTAAGCGGTTTTAACCTCAGAATAGAAATGCTGGGGGCCCTAAGAGAGTGGGGGTCATGAGAAATTGCCCTTCCCCTAATGCCTGCCCGGCATACCAGCATGTATCCTCTTCAGTTCCTTTAGACTCCCGCTGTTAAAGGACCTTTTGTGACATGGTCACATTACCTTGAAGTAACCAAAGGTCCTGAAACAATCTTAACTTTGGAATAGAAATGCAGGGGGCCCCTAAGAAAGTGGTGACCCTAGGCAATTGCCCAGTTTTCTCCCTCCCCCTAATGCCAACCCTGCCTGTAACTAGGGCTTATTTTTTTAGTAGGGCTTATATTTCACGCATACTCCAAAAATCCTGTAAAATCATTCTAGTGCTTATTTTCAGGGTAGGTCTTGTTTTCAGGGAAATGCTGCACTTTCCGGCTTAGCCCTATACACAGCACCGCTACACACCTGCTGTGAGATTGCAGAGGCAAACCCTTGGTTGGTCAGAATTTGGGTCTATGTGGTGACGCCAGGGCAGTGGCACATAGGCAGATGATCACTGTACATACCTAAAGCTGTGGTGGCCGCCAGGCATTTGTGGGATTTAGGAGGCAGGGAAGAGGCGGAGGAGTACGATAGAGACTAGAACCACACCTCTGTGAGCATGATAGAGACTGGCGGGGCTGCACTGCTCAGCACTAAGTGCACGCACGTCCGGCTAGCCAAACTAGTGAGGACATGCAGCAACACAAGACTAAAATGCTGATTTTACGATTGTGCTGGCAACTTTCCCTTAACATTGGGGTTGCTAGAAATCAGCTTTACAATGCAGTGCTGTAATTAGGTTATAGGGGTAAATCTTGCTGTCACTTTCCCTTTAAGGTCCACTATTTAATTATATAGCAGAGACATTAAAGGGTTATTCCCATCTCGACATATCCACAGGATATGGTATCTATGATAGATGCAGGTCTTAGAAGTGAATCGAGAGCGCCATGGATGCGTGACCACAATTCGATCCACGGTGCCTGCAGAACTGGGGTCAGGGACCACTTTTCTAAAGATAGGTGCTGGTCCCAGATGTGAGGCTCACCTCTACAAGCCATTTATGGCATATGTGAATGTGCTATAAATGACTAAGATGAGACTATATATAAAGCTAATGTGTTGGATTGTGATCTGTGGCAGAATAAATGGTAGAAACCAAAATAATACATGACAATGGAAAATCTGTATCTAGAGCAGTCTCTGTAATGAGGATATATAGGATTGTTGGTGCCTATTGCATCTGCAGAGTAGTGATTCATACACATTTCTTGAATATTACATCGAACTGCATATATCCTGCAAATAACCAGTAATAACATGTACATTTCTGCTGATGGATCCCGCTGGAGAGGAGATGAAAGGATGAGAACGGAAGAGATGAGTAGACAGGTCGTCCTTTTCCATGGCAAGGCGGCACAATGCTATTACTTTCTATTATATTACAGTTGGAGGTCAATTAACACATTTTTGTAGGTTGAGCGAGCGGCGCAGCAAATTGCACTTTATGTGTCTGGAGATGGAGGAGTGTAATGACTGCCTTGCTATATTGCATTTGTTATTTCTATTTCACTTGACTTGAGATTGCATTAAGGCAAATAGCTGAAACTGTCAGTAACCACCCGGCTTGTCTAGTTGTATCTGACGGATGTGATAAAGCACTTAACGTATTTTATATAATATTCAGATTCAGACAAATACTTTATCTACTCGAATGTCCAAAACATGAATATTTTACACCCTAAAAAGGCAAAAACAGAACAAGAAGTGTAAATTATGGAATAATATCACTGGTTCCGCGCCCCCTATTATAACAATAGATGTATTGTTCCGTACTTGTCAGTGATTTATGGTAAATCAATGATCCTTATTTTACATTGCGGTTTCTGTGCCAGGGAAGACTGTAAGCCCCTTAATGCAGTGCATTAAAAGACTAGAGCACAATGAAAGCTTTTAGTGGATTTCATATCACGGCTATAAATAAACAGCAGCATTTCTAGAAAGTAGATATTCAGCCGGGGGATGACGCATAGGGGATCCGATGTTTAAACAGGTTAAAAATTGAATATTTTTAGCATAAGGTGACTTTCTGTCCCTGCGTTACTGCAGAATATTCACAAAAGCAAAGGCCGGACAGCCCAGTATTGAGTCCTGCTGGGGATGGGAGAGATTTGTCCTTGAGAAATATCTGAGTGCGTAATCCGAATGTATGATCACGTCGCCGTATAGTGGGTGTTCTATTTATACACCCTGTATGTCTGGAAGCCCGCTAGTAACATCATTTGTGTTCGCTACCAGACGGCATAGCAATGGTATGAGACGAGATCACGTGCAACTGTTCCTGTGTGAGTGATAACAGATTTAGCTTGAGATTAGGACATTTTGATTTTGTCTTCAGCCTCGGTATTTTACATCAGTATTTGTAAGCCAAGATGCTTCCATCAGAAAGGGGCCTTCAGATAGATGGTGATGTCATTATATATCTACGTCTAATATCAGGCTTCAGATAGAAAACCATCTTGCTATCACTAACTTCACTAAGCCCAAAAATAGTTTGCCCAGCATTTTAGTTTAGTAGTGATGAGCGCAAGTGCTCGCTACTTGAGTTTGCATCGGGTGCTCGGGTATGCATCGAGTATCGCGGGTGCTCGAGTGAGAACTCATGCTCAGACATGAGTTTTTTTCTCGAACGATTTCTATCTGCGAAAAACACAGATAGCACTCATTCTTATAATAATCTATGATGTAGCTCACATTTCCGATTATTTTCTTCGGACCGAGTGGTCTGCATAAAAGCACAGAGCTCGTCCAATATTGCTCCGAGTGTTGGATGAAACTCACCTAATTCAAGTTTATGGATCCATGAGAAAAAAACGGACAGCACTCAGATGTCACCCGTGTGCTGACTTTTTTCATAGAAGCTTGAGAAAACTATCAGTTCTTTTTTTCATATGAGAAATACTGACCAAACTCTGATGGTAAAAACTGACACTCTGACCAAACTCTGATGGTAAAAACTGACACTCTGACCAAACTCTGATGACACTGTGATCAAAAACACTGGTGAAACTTGGACTTTTTTTGCACTCTTAAAAAAACACTGACATCTGAATGAGTCCTAACTCAGTAAATAGGCAGCATAAAATCCACAGAGTAGTGCAGTCCTATCAAAGTCAATGTAGAGATCTACGCTTTGTATTTGAAGTCTGCAGGACATAAGTTAAGGCTGCAGATTTTCACCGCAAGTTTCATCCTTTGCGATGCATAGAATGCAATCTGTGACAAAACAGCTTTTCTAATGCTGATTTTCCATTGTGGAAAGCCTGCAACCAGGGCTGCCACCATGAATTTCAGGGCCCCATACTGGCAAAATTTTCGGGCCCCCTTGAGACTCCGCCCAGGCTCCACCCCAGCTCCGCCTGTATCCCTCAAACCTTCCACAGTCCCACCTCCCACTCTTGGAAAAACTCTACTTCACCACGTCCTCACCAATCACACATTAACAGTCCCCATCAAACACCAGATCACATACATAGCCATCAGCTTTTGTTTTCGCCAAAAGATTGTTTAAGCTGCCAGCATGACAAGGTAGAGTCTTTTGGCCAAGCCTACTCTACTCTAACCTATTAAACATTTCTTAAAATACCCAATACTCTTTTTAGGTATATTTTTATTTATTTTTCTTTAAGAGAATGTGTCACATACATTTTTTAAAATGACCAATAATAACACATACAAGGGACAAATACCGTCACATCATGGATGAACCACATAGTGACTGAATAATACCACATACAAGGGAAAAATACTGTTACATGATGACTGGACAACATATTACTATCACATAGTGACCAAATAATACCACATACAGGGACAAATACTGCCACACCATGACCAGATCACATATTACCACCACATAGTGACTGAATACTACAATACTGAACATTAATAAAAAAACACAATACTAATATTAACATAAGTGACATTATACACAAGAGCTCTATACACAGTATACAGTGTATAATGTCAGTGTACAGGTAATACAGTGATCACCAGTAACTTTATACACAAGATCTCTGTATATAGTGTATAGGTAACACACCAGTGACGTCTCTAGTTGAGGTCCTTCATCTTTATTTTTCCTCTTCATCCAGTGCAGACCACCATCACTTCTTCCAGCCAGGACTCGTCTCAGCAGAAAATAATAGTTATCTAGAGCAGCTTCCAGAGCACATTCCCCAATTTATCCCCAACTTCTACACTATGCCACATGAAGAAAAAAAAGCGATATAGTGCCACCCTGCACAGTAACAGGACCCCCCTCACTGAAAACAGTATCCTCAAAAATCAAATACATCACAGCAGTAATAATATCCATAATTAGCTCCTACAGTAATAAAATCCCACATCCTGGCCCCCTTGTGTCTCATTCTTGGCCCCAGCCATATGTTTTCCCATCCTGCCCCCTTGTGTCTCCATCAAGCCCCCTTGTGTCTCCATCCTGCCCCATATGATTTCCCATCCTGCCCCATATGATCGCCCATCCTGCCCTATATGATCTCCATCCTGCCCCATATGATCTCCATTCGTCCCCATATGATCTCCATCCTGCCCCTTGATCCTGCCCCATCTGTCTCCATCCTGCCCCATCTGTCTCCATCCTGCCCCATGATCCTGCCCCATCTGTCTCCATCCTGCCCCATGATCCTTCCCCATGTGTCTCAATCCTGCCCCATGTGTCTCCATACTGCTCCATGATCCTGCCCTATCTGTCTCCATCCTGCTCCATGACCCTGCCCCATCTGTCTCCATCCTGCTCCATGATCCTGCCCCATCTGTCTCCATCCTGCTCCATCTGTCTCCATCCTGCCCCATGATCCTGCCCCATCTGTCTCCACCCTGCCCCATGTGTCTTCATCCTGCTCCATGATCCTGCCCCATGTGTCTCCATTCTATCCCATGATCTGCCCCATCTGTCTCGATCCTGTTCCATGATCCTGCCCCATCTGTCTCCATCCTGCCCCATCTGTCTCCATCCTGCCCCATCTATCTCCACCCTGCCCCATCTGTCTCTATCCTGCTCCATGATCCTGCCCCATCTATCTCCATCCTGCTCCATGATCCTGCCCCATATGTCTCCATCCTGCTCCATGATCCTGCACCATCTGTCTCCATCCTACTCCATGATCTTACCCCATCTGTCCCCTTATTGCGCTTTCAGTACAAAAAAAAGTAAAAAAAAAAAGGTTTCTGCTTACCTGGCTGCGCTCCAGCGGCGCTCGGCTCTCCCTTATCCATTCGAGGCACGGACTCGTTGGCGCATGGCAGTGACGTCATACACCGGTGATGTGCGTGTGACGTCAGCTCCCGGGCTGTGATTGGCTGGCGGCTTTTAACTATCACTGTGTGGCTTCCCACACGGTAATAGATTTTTAACTGAACGTGCGTCCTCGGAACCGGCAGCAGCCTGCCGTTGGGGCCCGGTGAGCAGAAGAGCGGAGGCTCGGCTGGGCCCCTCTGCTCACCATGCCCCATGTGCCAGTAAGGGCAGTAATGCCCTGATGGCGGCCCTGACTGCAACAAATCAGTGTGGACTTAGGTCCTTCTAGTTCAATTTATGATCATGTAATATATATCCAGATACAGGCAAAACAACCTCCTAAAAGGGAATCGTCACCCCCTGGGACATACAGTCATATGAAAAAGTTTGGGCACCCCTATTAATCTTAAGCTTAATGTTTTATAAAAATTGGTGTTTTTGCAACAGCTATTTCAGTTTGATATATGTAATAACTGTTGGATACAGTAATGTTTCTGCCTTGAAATGAGGTTTATTGTACTAACAGAAAATGTGCAATCTGCATTCAAACAAAATTTGACAGGTGCATAAGTATGGGCACCTCACCAGAAAAGTGACATTAATATTTAGTAGATCCTCCTTTTGCAAAAATAACAGCCTCTAGTCGCTTCCTGTAGCTTTTAATGAGTTCCTGGATCCTGGATGAAGGTATTTTTGACCATTCCTCTTTACAAAACAATTCCAGTTCAGTTAAGTTTGATGGTCGCCGAGCATGGACAGCCTCTTCAAATGATCCCACAGATGTTCAATGATATTCAGGTCTGGGGACTGGGATGGCCATTCCAGAACATTGTAATTGTTCCTCTGCATGAATGCCTGAGTAGATTTGGAGCGGTGTTTTGGATCATTGTCTTGTTGAAAGATCCATCCACTGCGTAACTTCACCTTTATCACTGATTCTTGAACACTATTGCCAAGAATCTGCTGATACTGAGTGGAATCCATGCGTCCCTCAACTTTAACAAGATTCCCAGTGCCGGCATTGACCACACAGCCCCAAAGTATGATGGAACCCCCACCAAATTTTACTGTGGGTAGCAAGTGTTTTTCTTGGAATGCTGTGTTTTTTTGCCACCATGCATAACGCCTTTTTGTATGACCAAACAACTCAATCTTGGTTTCATCAGTCCACAGGACCTTCTTCCAAAAAGAAATAGGCTTCTTCAAATGTGCTTTTGCATACCTCAGCCGACTCTGTTTGTGCGTACTTGCAGAAACGGCTTCTTTCGCATCACTCTCCCATACAGCTTCTCCTTGTGCAAAGTGCGTTGTATAGTTGACCGATGCACAGTGACACCATCTGCAGCAAGTTGATGCTGCAGCTCTCTGGAGGTGGTCTGAGGATTGTCCTTGACTGATCTCACCATTCTTCTTCTCTGCCTTTCTGATGTTTTTCTTGTCCTGACACTTCTGGCCTTAACAAGAACTGTCCCTATGTTCTTCCATTTCCTTACTATGTTCCTCACAGTGGAAACTGACAGGTTAAATCTCTGAGACAGCTTTTTGTATCCTTCCCCTGAACAACTATGTTGAATAATCTTTGTTTTCAGATCATTTGACAGTTGTTTTGAGGAGCCCATGATGCCACTTTTCAGAGGAGATTCAAACAGGAGAACAACTTGCAAGTGGCCACTTTAAGTAGCTTTTCTCATGATTGCATACACCTGGCTATAAAGTTCAAAGCTCAATGAGGTTACAAAACCAAAAAAAGTGCTTTAGTAAGTCAGTAAAAAGTAGGCAGGAGTATTTAAAACAAGAAAATGATAAGGGTGCCCATACTTATGCACAGGTCAAATTTTGTTTGAATGCAGATTGCACATTTTCTGTTAGCACAATAAACCTCATTTCAAGGCAGAAACATTACTGTGTCCAACAGTTATTACATATATCAAACTGAAATAACTGTTGCAAAAACACCAATTTTTATAAAACATTAAGCTTAAGATTAATAGGGGTGCCCAAACTTTTTCATATGACTGTATATAACCTATTAATATGGGCATACAGGTGATAGAAATGTTAATCTAGTCCTACCTGTATGCCTCATATTAATGGTCTTGTTGTTGTGAAATGTGATATTATATCTTTATGCTAATGATTTCTTCCTGGCCCTGGAGGAAATCCCCGCCTCCTCTCTTCATTATAATAGCACCCACGTCCCCTGCACATCACTGTGTCCTGTGCCGTGCCATTGCCGCGCTATGATCCCCCACCTGCGCCCTACACTCCCTCCACGATCCTCCCTTTGCCGCAACTGCACGTCACAGAACACTGTGATATGCAGGGGATGTGGGTGCTATTATAATGAAGAGAGGAGGCGGGGATTTCCTCCGGGGCCTGGAAGAAATCATTAGCATAAAGATATAATATCACATTTTACAACAACAAGACCATTAATATCAGGCATACAGGTAGGACTAGATTAACATTTCTATCACCTGTATGCCCATATTAATAGGTTATATATGTCCCGGGGGTGACAGATTCCCTTTTAAGTAGTAGTCCTTTTTCTTGAAGAAGATATTATACAAGAATTATAATAAATTCCTGGCTCACTGACCCATCTCAAGCATTCCACTAAAGATAGGTCGTTATATTCTTTCTTTCAAGAAAGGCATCTAAATCCCTTTTAAATTAATTGAACTCTTTGAGTGCCAGGAATCTGGATGCAGTACTTGACTGTAGATATTTCATTGGAGGATCCTCCTGGAAAAGTCTGTGGCTAGGTTTAGATACTTTTTTTTAAAGTTTCCGAGGTTGATTTGATGAGCATGTCAATACAAACAAACACTAGCCCCTTACACCGCTACCATGCTTCACCAAGCACACAGATGGGGTCTGCCAGGTACAAGGAGAATAATACAGGAAAGTAAAACACATTTGCCATTTTTTTCTGGAAACCATGGTGCCTTGCCATCAGCATCCTATGGACCCTATCCCTATTGACATAGAATGGGGTCTGCCAGGTACTGCCATGTTTTCTGCTAATATTAGGTGAAGAATAATTGTTCTAACCTTCATATCTGCTGGAATCAACAATGTACAGATGCAGCATTTCTTAAAATAACAAAGATATCAGGATGCTGAAAGGTGTAGCTCAACACCTAATATACAAGTCCATTGACTTTTTTTGTGTTAAAAGGGAACCTGACAGCTAATTTGAACCACAGTCAGCATTAGTCTGACACTGGCTGTGTTATTGGAGCCGTGTATGTTTTAATGCTGGGTTGTTTCGGAGAAAACATACTTTGAAAAGTTGTCTAAGGACTATACGTCTTGGATGACTCTTCTGGGGTAGGTCCCTGGTGGCTTCTTCCTGCCCACTCACCGTGACTGGCAGGTCTTTACCTATATGTGTGTATAGGAAAAAACCTGTCAATCTAGGGGAGTAGGCAGGGATAGCCTGCCCGGTCCGGCCTCAGACTAGTCATCCGAGATGCCTAGTTCCTGGCCGGCTTTTCAAAGTATGGAGCATTTCTGAGTAAAACATACAAGGCTGCAATAATGCTGCCAGTGTCTGATTCATGCCAATTCCCCTCAAGGGCAAATTTTTGGCATTATGATATCTTTCTTGTGTGTTAGTTTAAGAAATGCTACTTCTGTAGGCTTCAGCGCTTATGCGGTGGTTTGATTGTGCCAGGTCCTCAAGATTGTGAGAACTTGTACAGAAATTCAACCTTGATATGTACTGCCAATCACATCTGCCCTTTTGATTGTTTTTGCTTTGAGACATTACTCTTCAGTGCCTACTACAGATATCTTGATTGGTATGGTACACTTGGAGGCCTTCACACCGGGTGCAACCCTTTTAAACGTTTTGGCTCCCACTCTGTCTACAATCTCCATTGACTTTACTAAACAACATCAATTTTAGAACAGTATTTGGGCATGGGCATGTACTTAGAATAGAAATGCATCCATGCAAATACTTGGATGTCATCCATAGAAACTTTTGGATATAATTGTCACCGAGAAGCGAATAGGAATAGTTATACAATGCAAACAGGACAAGATGTCTAAATATGTACAATATTTTTGTGCAGCAAATGTGTCAGAGGGATATTGTAGTTTTGACAATTTATTGCCTATCCACTGGATAGGTGATAGCTGATAGATTGGTGTAGGTCCTGCCTGATCACTGGAACATGGGTACTTTTCCCCCAAATTCCACCCTAACAAATCACCTCGGCGTTGAGCAGCTAAATGTAATGCTGGTCATGCCTGCGCACTGCCATCCTATTTGAAGAATATAACACTGTGAAAGGTGAGCTGGGCGTTATGGCCGTTCATGTGATGATCTTTAGGCGTCTCAACTAGAGACGAGCGATTAAGGCAAAATTCGAATGCGCCTGTTTGCATGGATTTTCCCAGGAAATTCGATTTTTCGGAGACCCTGACCTAGCATGTGCATATGCATGATCCTCCCATGCCAGGCCTTATCAGAGCTGGGAGTCTTGGCTCAATGTGGGAGACCCTGTGATTTCAGCATCTGAAGATGCGATGAGTACCAGATGTATGATGGGGGGAAGCAAAGGGGCCAGAGAAGTGAGCGTTGAGATAAGTATAAGGTTTTTTTTAATTATTTTTCTAAAAAAAAAAATGTTAACATTTTGATAGTCCTGTGCAGTTCAGAAAATGCTGAATCTGCTCAGAAGCTTATTACAAAAAAATCTGCACTTGTGGATTTTTGTAAAATTCCAGTTGAATGAATTTGCTCATCTGTAGTCCCAGCAGTCAGACCCACACCGATCTAACAGTGATCGCCAATTCAGTGGATACTGGATAATTTATTTAGACTCGAATACACCTTATATTCACTACTTATTCTAAATTTAAGAAAAATACTGATGCACCCAAAAATATGAGTACATCACAAAATATATCCTATGTAAAGCTGCTGAACAAAACAATTAAGACATACACTAGAGATCCTTTAAAAAAAAGGTTCATTACAATAATAAATCTCAATGAATTTATAGACATTTATGGTAAAAAGATCCAATTAAAATGGTTTATTCATAAAAATACAAAATGTATGTATAGAATACCCGCAATTTATAAAATACAAACCTCATATGTGAAATATCACCCTGACAGCCTTTTCTGCTAGACCTTATTAGAGGTGAACACATCAGTGGAACTATTCATATTCTTAACTGTTTGCAGACTTACCATAGATAGACTATAAATGTCCAAGCAGTTTGCATATTACTCTGCAGTGATGTTCTAAAACGTCACTACGTAATATAGCAGCTGCACAAGATTATTTATCTGCTGGATTCCCCATAGAGAAGGCAGAGATAGTTTATTACCATCTTTGCTTTTCCTTATAACTCTATACACAGCGGTGAACAATCGTTGTGCATACAGTATAGGAAGCAATGACAGATAAAATATAACATTTAAAATATATTTTATCATAAAAAAGTGAAAAATACGTGCATATTTCCTTTATTTGCCTCACAATATTGCCCCAAAAAAGATAAAAAGAGAGTATAAAAATAACACAAAAATTAGGCCTCATACATATTTGGTAAATTCTAAAAAGTTCATTTTGTTTTCTCATTAAAGTACACTCTGCACTCCATCTTGACTGAAAAAAATCAGAAATGTAGAAATTTTTGCAAATTTGTTAAAAAAGAAAAACTGAAATATCACAGTCATAAATATATTCAGACCCTTTGCTCAGACACTCATATTTAAGTCACATGCTGTGCATTTCCTTGTGATCCTCCTTGAGATGGTTCTACTCCTTCATTGGAGTCCAGCTGTGTTTAATTAAACTGATAGGACTTGATTTGGAAAGGCACACACCTCTCTATATAAGACCTCACAGCTCACAGTGCATGTCAGACCAAATGAGAATCATGAGCTCAAAGGAACTGCCCAAGGAGCTCAGAGACAGAATTGTGGCTAGGCACAGATCTGGCCAAGGTTACAAAAGAATTTCTGCATTACTCAAGGTTCCTAAGAACAGAGTGGCCTCCATAATCCTTAAATGGAAGAAGTTTGGGACCACCAGAAGTCTTCCTAGACCTGACCGTCCAGCCAAACTGAGTAATCATGGGAGAAGAGCCTTGGTGAGAGAGATAAAGAAGAACCCCAAGATCACTGTGGCTGAGCTCCAGAGATGCAGTAAGGAGATGGGAGAAAGTTCCATAAAGTCAACTATCACTGCAGCCCTTCACCAGTCGGGCCTTTATGGCAGAGTGGCCCGACGGAAGCCTCTCCTCAGTGCAAGACATATGACAGCCCGCATAGAGTTTGATCAAAAACACATGAACGACTTCCAGACTATGAGAAATAAGGTTCTTTGGTCTGATGAGAGGAAGATAGAACTTTTTGGTGATAATTCTAAGCGGTATGTGTGGAGAAAACCAGACACTGCTCATCACCTGCCCAATACAATCCCAACAGTGATACATGGTGGTGGCAGCATCATGCTATGGGGGTGTTTTTCAGCTGCAGGGATAGGACGACTGATTGCAATTGAAGGAAACATGAATGCAGCCAAGTACAGAGATATCCTGGATGAAAACCTCTTCCAGAGTGCTCTGGACCTCAGACTTGGCCGAAGGTTCACCTTCCAACAAGACAATGACCCTAAGCACACAGCTAAAATAACAAAGGAGTGGCTTCAGAACAACTCTGTGACCGTTCCTGACTGGCCCAGCCAGAGCCCTGACCTAAACCCAATTGAGCATCTCTGGAGAGACCTGAAAATGGCTGTCCACCAACGTTCACCCTCCAACCTGACGGAACTGGAGAGGATCTGCAAGGAAGAATGGCAGAGGATCCCCAAATCCAGGTGTGAAAAACTTGTTGCATCATTCCCAAGAAGACTCATGGCTGTACTAGCTCAAAAGGGTGCTTCTACTCAATACTGAGCAAAGGGTCTGAATACTTATGACCATGTGATATTTCAGTTTTTCTTTTTTAATAAATTTGCAAAAAAATCTACATTTCTGTTTTTTTTTCAGTCAAGATGGGGTGCAGAGTGTACTTTAATAAAAAAAAATGTACTTTTTAGAATTTACCAAATGGCTGCATTGAAACAGAGTGAAAAATTTAAAGGGGTCTGAATACTTTCCGTACCCACTGTACATCACGAAAAAAGATGCAAAAATCATTTGCATTCCTACACACACATTTTTTTACAGCTCTTTAAACCACATGTATGAAAAAAAATCCCAAAATGTGCCTTGATTTGCTTAATGAATTCCTGAGGTATGTCTAAATTTAAATATGTTTTAGCCAGGAGCCTGTTTTGTGTTATATGAAATAAAATTTGTGATATTATCATATTTTTGCTATTTATTTTGTGTATTTCTCGTGTTTGGTATGGTCTAAGGCTGGGTTTGCATATATTAGTAGCATATGGTCAGTTTTTTTTAGCTCGGACCCAGCTGATGCAAAGCTTTGCTCCACAGCTAAACTGGGGCATCCACTAATGTGCCGGATGAATAAGAATGATCCCATAGGGATCCCACTAAGGGATCGCTTACCACATCAGTTTCCCTCCAGTGGTGTTGAAACACGCTGGGGAAAACAACAAAGCTGGATGGATAAATGGAAACAAGGCCTAACATAGGGCAGCATGGTGGCTCAGTGGTTAGCCTTGCAGCGCTGGGGTCCTGGGTTCTAATCCCACCAAGGAAACATCTGCAAGGAGTTTGTATGTTCTCCCCGTGTTTGCTTGGGTTTCCTCTGGGGCTTCCGGTTTCCTCCCACTTTCCAAAGACATACTGATAGGGAAGTTTAGATTGTGAGTCCCAACAGGGAAAGTGATAATGTCTGTAAAGCACTGTGGAATTAATGGTGCTATATAAGTGAGTAAAATAAATAAATAACATACAGAAGCAGATTGAGCTCATAGCTGGTGATGTGTGGTCCACAGGATGCATGGTGGCTCAGTGTGTGACTGATTCTGGGGCCTGGGTTGTACTAGTTCCAGTTCCAGTGTCTGTGTATTTTATGTTACCTGGTCCTGGTACTGTTTTTGAATTTGAACTACAAAAGCATGAAGGGTCTCCTTGTAGTTAGCCTAATTTTCTGACACTACTGCTAAGTGACAATGCTGTAGCGACCAGTATGTAAGTCAAATTTGCATTATTATTTTTTTTTGTGCATGTTATGCATAAAAAATGTACAGTATATTCCACTACCTATTGATGAGGTTGGCTCTTGTTTTATCTCTGTCTGAAAAATTGCTCCAGAGTGCCAGCCAATATGAGTGTCCCATCTGTTTAACTTTATGTCAACTGCCCATTGTCAAGTATAGTCTGTATAATCTCAGCAGTTGTCTCTCTGCCTGTACACAGACATAACAGAAAGGCAATTGGACAATGCAGGCACAATTTATGCCGGGGATATGTAGAAGAGAAAGTTCTAACACCTACAGTGCTGGCAGAATGCTGATGAAAAGAAACCGCTACTACTCAAACAGGATAGATCACAAGTAGTGTTGAGCGAACGATCCTCGGATAATGGGTTATCCGAGTGTGCTCGGGTGCTAATAGAGTATCTTTGGCGTGCTCTAAAATTATGTTCGCGTAGCTTCGGCTGCATGTCTCACGACTCTTGGATGGCTGCACCACATACAGGGATTGCCTGTTTGTTAGGTAATCCCTGCATGTGTTGTGGCTGTCTTAACAGCCGCGAGATATGCTGCTGCGGCTAATCGAACATAATTTTGGAGCACGCCGAAGATACTACCGAGCATGCTCAGATAACCCATTCTCCGAGCACGTTCTCTCAACACTAATCACAAGCTAAGAGCATGAGAGTCAGAACTGTTTCTGGACATATTACACTAATATTAGACAATATAAAACTAAGAAGAAATAACAAACAACTGATATAAGCGGATGATATAAGCTGAGCAAAAATAATATTTTGTGCTTCTTTAATTTAGGGGAAATTCACTTTCATTTCTTGCTCAATCGAATCATCTTCATTATTTTTAATTCAATCAGCCTAAGCGTCATCCTGCATTACTACAGCTTACAGCTCTGTGTCCAGAGTAGTAAAACTTATCAATGCACATTACATATATTATAATGAACGATGCTGTGTGAGCAGAGAACTATCAGATTTAAATCGGGAGATAACAGAAAATGATGATGATCTATTATTTTTCTGTTCTTAGGCCTTATCATTGTCCCAAGTGCTGGTGTGGGGATTGTGCTTGGTGGCTACATCATCAAGAAGCTGAAACTAAGTGCACGGGAATCCGCCAAACTGGCCATGATCTGCAGCGGCGTCTCCTTGCTCTGCTTTTCCACCCTTTTCATTGTGGGATGTGAAAGTATCAATCTTGGTGGAATCAATATACCTTACACTACCGGGTAAGTATGCAGAAAATGTAATTGTATCGGAGACGATTTATTGTGGTGACAGACAGTGCTGCCGATGACACTACCATAGTCAGTACCCTGACAGCCAGCGCTGTATTTATAGTTAGTGCTGCCAAAATCACCGAGATCTGCACTTTTACTGGGAGTCTCCTGAATGATTCCCTAGATGTTGGCAGGTATGGTATTCATTTAAAGGAGTTGTCTGAAATTATTATTATTTTTTTTTATATTATAGCAGGGAATTATATGAAATTCTTACCAGTTAAATATCCTCCAGCTCCATCACCACAACTGGAGTGGTCCTAGATGGTCAATGTTAACTGTACTGCAATGGTCACGTAGCGTGAAGGTAAAAAAAAAGACCCTGCAGCAGAGAGTTCATGTAGGTAGTCTGTGACTGCCACACCAGAACCTTGAAAACCTCCTACCTGCTGGCATTCCCGATGCCTCTTCTGATGGCTTGGCATAATGTTATGGGTGGTTTGTGCCACAATAATGGCGAAGCAGGGTCTACTAATCAGACAAAGTGCCAGGGATTACCACAAGTAGGAGGAGGATTGCAAGACTCTGGACTGACGACCATTGACTACATATGTGACCGCTGAGCCAGGATCCAACAAATCATTTCCTGTACCATAGCATTCATCCACCTGTCTACCAAAGCCAATCAGTGACGTCAGCAGTGATGCCTGTACGTACGACTGGCTGCAGCGGTCATGTGAATGCATGTGACACGACTTCTGCAGCACAGTAAACAAAAACTGTGGCTATCACTGGAATAGCAGAGTGGGAATGGCAGTGTGTATTTTATACTTAAATAAATAAATGCTACCTACAGTACACAGATAGCAACAAATGTACACTATATATAACCTTATATATAATTATTAGTGTTGAGCGAACGTGCACGGATAACGTGTTATCTGAGCATGCTCGGGTCTTATCTGAGTATTTTCAGCGTGCTTGGCTAATATGTTTTCTTCCCTGCAGCTGCATGTTTTGCAGCGGTAGACTGACGCAACACATGCAGGGATTGGCTAACAATCAGGCAATCCCCACATGTGTTCTGTCTGTCTACCACTGCAAAACATGCAGCCGAAGGGAGTCAAACATGTTTGGGTGTGAGGGACACTCTTGCTCAGCAACTTTCCCCTGTGATATCCGTATGCTCTAATACAGCATTAGAACTAGAGTTGTCTTATTGAGCAAACGCTTTAAAGAAGCACTCCTCCTCCTCCTCCCATCAAAGTTTTTATCCTCTTAACATTTTGCAGTCATATTATATAGCACTCTGTACTTAGGCTGCGTGCCCACTATGCGTTTTTCAAGCGTTTTTGCCGCGGAATTTTTGCAGCGAAAACGCTTAAAAAATGCTTGGTAATACGTGCCTCATGGTCCCCAATGATAATCCGCATGTGCTGTGCACATGCTGCGGAAATTTCCGCTGCGGATTATCATTGCGGAAAAATCTGCAGCATGTCCATTAATTTTGCGGACACGCAGTGTAATCGCCGCCATTGACTTGCATTGGACCACGTGACATCCGCATCACTGCATCTGCACATGCGGATATCACACGGTTTAATGTGCGGATGGTACCCAGGTCTGGAGGAGAGGAGACTCTCATCCAGACCTGGGTACCATAGAACCTGTTAAAAAAAGAATTTAAAATAAAAAATAAAGATTATACTTACCTTCCGATGTCCTCCCGGTGTTTTCTCCGCTGTGTCTGGTCTGCTGTATGGGTCGCGTTGTTGTGAAGGACCTGCCATGACGTCATTGAGTCATGTGACCTGACACATGACTCAATGACGTCACCGCAGGTCCTTCATAACACCGCGAGCAGTGCAAGACACCGGATGCGGTGGAGAAAACATCAGGAGGACATCGGAAGGTAAGTATAATCTTTATTTTTTACCATTCTTATTCTTTCTTTTTTAACTAACTTGGTCACACTACTATAAATCCATGCCGGTTGCATGGATTTATATAGTGTGGACAAGTTGTCAAGCACTTTTCCAAGTGATTCTAAAATCGCTTGGAAAAGCGCTTGATAACCCGAATGCAGAAATGCATGCAAAGACGCTTGACAAACGCTTCTACCTGGTGGGAAAAACACATATAAAAACCGCATGCGTTTTTCCTGCCAGGGAGAAGCGGAAAAAATATGCAGCATTTCTGCATCGTGGGCACATAGCCTTACTATTGCACATTTTGCCTTTCTACCCAGTTAATTCTTCTGTTTTCTCTTTGCTCTATGTAGAAACAGGAAGTCTCTTTTTCCTGCAGAAATCATTCCTCTCTTCAACTCCTGCCCCAGCTGCTTCCTCCTCCCCCTGCCAAAGACTTTTGCAGTGACTTATGACTCATACAGGGAAAATTGACCTCCTATTTCTACTTAGAGCTTAGAAGTATTCAGCTAGTCAGTTTTTAATCACGTGATGTCGTAGACCTAATGGAAAACAGAAGAATTAACTGAGTAGAAAGACAAAGTTAGCAATTGTAAGTACACAGTGCTATATAATATGATGATTGCAATATGTATGTAATCTACTGCTGTATGTCATCACTCTAGATGGGAATAACCCTTTATTACTACATTTCTCCTGCAATGATGGGTTGGATTTCAAGAACTGCATTAACGTAATTTTATCAATGACGGTAAAATATATAAATTGAGATGTGCAGCAGATGTGTCCATATAACATCCCTGAGCTGGTGTAGCATAGCACTATTGGGAATACTGGGAATACCTTGGCCGACTAGTCAAACACTTACCTTTGGAACTGTCCTAACAAAACTATGAATACAAATTCATTAGCAACCGCTCATAGACTATAATACAAATCCATGTGCGTTTGTCAGGGAAATGTCAGACTTCCTTCACATATGAAGCATTAATGGCTTTGTGAGTGTAGGTCTGTGTCTGAAGCTCTCGGGGCTCTGACAGCTCTAATCCACCTCGTAGGATGATGGTGCAGTCCTGACATTGCTCTTTACTTGTGATCTCTTTATCCAGTTCTGCACATAATAGTTTAACAATCTAGATACAGTTATGGCTGTTTCTTTTAGAAAGATGAGTGACAAGCGATATAGTCAGCATTACATCCCAGTGACACTTCTCCGACATTTGTAGTAGTGGTGTATTTAGGGTAGGAGGATAGCAGAACATGTATCGTAGGTACTAGATACTTGGGGATGGAGCACCAACATGCCTCTCTGCTTGATCCGGGTATTTAGATATGAACCTAGGACAAAAAAGGGATGAAAAGCTTAGCTGCTTCTTGGGGTGCATAACAAGGAAACAAGGAAAGCTAGGTCTAAACCCCATAGTAACACAATTTCTAGGACTGTCTAAAATTTATTGAATGGATCCTAGCAAATTAGGGTAGTTCCCGGTCCAAAAAGGGTGCAGGTTTACACAAATCTAACAGTGGGCGGTTTTGTCTAGTTTTGCCAATTTTGGGAAGGGGAACTTAAATTTTCCTAGTTTAACAGCTTAGATTGTTAAAGGGGTTGTCCACAACATAAAAGGCCCTGTATAAATAACTATTTTTAAGCCTTGACCACTCTTGTGATTTGCTTTATTTGAAAATTCCCTACTATTCTCCGTACGCTTCTAATCTCTATGTGTATTTTTATTACTTTTCTTCCTGTGATGTTTTGTTTGAGGGGTGTCTACAAGAATTGTCATCAGGAGGCTGGCCCTGCAGTCACTTCCCCACAGCTTTTTATCACTCTCCATCTAAGAGGACGTCATCAGGGGACAGCGCTGCAGTCACTTACCACTGCTTCTTTCACCACCGTCCCCTGATGACATGCAGAATTAATTGCAGTGACAGAGGCAGAGAGAAGTGACGCAGCACCACGACTTCTATCACCGCCGCCCGCAGCTTCTGTGCCCACTGTCACACAGCTTTTTTTCTCCTCTACCTTTTTCACTGAAATGAGATTTCATCAGTGAGGGTGATAGAAGCAGTGTGAGTGAGATGCCAGTGCCACCCCTTGATGATGATTCTTTTCAGAGTGGTGAAAGAAGCTGTGGGGTGGCGCAGTTGTCACTTACTTATATCACTGGCCCTTTTTGACATCTTGTTTCAGTACAAAGTGGAGGCGGGGGCAGAATCAATGTGGTGACGGGCACAGAAACTAAAGGGTGCAGGTGACAAAAGAAGTGTGATGGCAGTGATAGAAGATGCGGCACCGTGGTCACTTCTTTCTGCCTCCTTCACCGTGATTGATTCCGGATGTCATCAGGGGACGGCGGTGAAAGAAGCTGTGACAAGTGACCTCAGTGCCGCCCCCTGATGACGACCTGTTTCAGTGGGGGTTATACAAGCAGCAGGGAAGTGGCTTCAGTGCCATCTCTTGTTTGAGACTTCACACAAATTAAATTTAACAGGAAGTAAAGCAAAAACACACACATAGGGATTGGCTGAATGTGGAGAATAGTAGGGAATTTTCAAAAAAAGAAAAGTGGTTAGGTCTTAAAAATAGATCATTTTATAAGGCCTTTTTAGTATAGGACAGCCCCTTTAATAAATATGCAACTCATTTAGACAACTCATGGTTTTACATTTACAGCGAATGTGCTATTATTTTTTAAATTGTATGGAGAAATGCTAATCACTTTTGCATTTGTTACTAAGGAGAACAAGAACTTGTAGCTCCACAATTGCTGGAACTCCATAAGTTCTCAAGATCCTTTATAATGAACCTTATGGTAAGTGATTTAATGCAACCTGTTAAGTAACTTTGTAATTTATCTCTTGTGCAGCCCCACACTAACGATGTCACACAGGAATCTAACAGGTGGCTGTAATGTTAACTGCGGTTGTAAAATTCATGAATACGAGCCAGTGTGTGGATCAGATGGAATTACATACTTCAATCCTTGTCTTGCTGGATGCATCAATGTGCGAAATCAAAGCATTGCTGTAAGTACAAAATGTTACCTACTAGGACAGACGCATTTTTGGAATATTGGCCAAGACTGTACCTTTACCCTGCATTTACAACACAATTAAAGTATCCTTCTTCGTGCAGGTGTAGACGATTGTATTATTGGTTCAAGAGGGATCCGAAAAAACATCGGATCGCACCCGTGACCAGTGTTAGTCTATGGGGCTGTGCACATGTCCGATATTAAAAATTGCTGCATGCCCGAGTTTGATCCGATATTCGGATCATACTCAGCCATGCAAGTCAATGAGTGCATGGAAAACATCGGGCTGCACTCGGATGACATCCTCATCTTCTGTAACAGAGTCTCAACAGCAAAAAAATGGTAGTGTTCCATGTTGCAATGACTGTCACCTCTGAAACGGGAATGACTCACATCCTAAATGTGATTCTGGGAAGCAGGATTGTCAGTATGATATAGCAATCTCCAAACTGAGATGTGATCTCTGTGCGCAGAGTGCAGATCTATGGCATGCTGGCATTCCAGTCTCTCAAATCTGAACCACGGCAACTTGAGCAGCCTGTGAACCACCAGTTATTGTTTCCTCTATGTCTGATCGTCTTGCTGCAGGTTTATGTACTTCTTCTGCTTGACTTATTTTGTTATGTGTCTGATTACTGAACGATGCCGTGTGTCAGAACCTGCCATGTCAGTTGCATATACTGCATCTAAATAATATATTCCTAGTTAATCAGGGTCTGGTTGCTACAGTTAACTTAATTTTGATCAATATTATAATTACTTTATATTTGTATCGCTTATTATTGAGCAGATATAAGTCTGTTGGCTAACTGCTCCTGGTAATCTGTGTTACGATAGGGCTTATTGTAACATGTATTCGTGCCGTTAGGAGCTAATCAAAACTCTCTAATTAACTGTTTTTTATAAAGTTCATAAAAAGCAGTAAATCATACTGCTTACGTTACTACTTAAGTATATACAGTTAGTGTACCTTGGTCAATATGATGTCCCCACAGCTCCCTCCAGACAGTATGATGCCCCTAAAGCCCACCAGACCATATGAGGCCTCCACACATAATAGGATGCCCCCACAACCCACTACACATGATATGATGCTACTAGTCACCCCCACACAGTATGATGCCCCCACAGCTCCCCACACAGAATGATGCTCCCACTGACCCTCCCACACAGTATGATTCCCTCAGTCACCCCCACACAGTATGATGAGCCCACAGCTTCCCATACAGTATAATACACTTTTTGCCCCTGAAACACAGTATGATACCTCCATAGTTCCCACACACAGAATGATGATAACACAACTCTACCAACACAAAATATAATACCCTAAAAACACCCACACACAAGATAATTACCCCATAGCATTATTCTTCCACAGCACGCCACACACAGTATGATGCCCCTCAACTCTCACAGTATCATGCATTCCCAGCCACTTCCACACAATATAATGACCCCACAGTTCTCCCCACATACAGTATGATTCACCCATACAGTATAATTTGCCCTCTGCCATCCACATAGTATGATTCTACCACTGCCCCCCACACACAGTACGATCACCTCACAGCCACCCACATACAGTATGATACCATCACTCCCATACACAGTATGATTCCCTCACAGTTCTCCACACAGTATGATGTCCCCCCATCGCCCCATACACAGTATGATGTCCCCACAACCATATAAATACCCCCACTGCCTCACACACAGTATAATACACTCACTGCCCCACACAAATTATGATTCCTCCACTACCCCACGCAAATTATGATGCCCTCACATATTTCCATAGACAGTATGATTCCCCGAGAGTCCCCCACACAGTATTATGTTGTGACATCCCTTACATATAGTATGATACCTCCACAGCTCTTTACACAGTATGATGCCCACACAGTTCCCCACTCAATATGATACCCCCTACCCAGTATGATACGTCGCTGCCCATCTCAGCAGCACTGTAGATGTGGGCAAATTAATAGATTAGTATAATGTTTTTATTTATTTTAGCACATTCTCTCATTTTAAGTATGGTATTTTTTATATATATAACTTTGATATTATTTCATATTAAAAAGACACCCAAAGCTTTGGCAATAACACCCGCATATTTTGATGCAACCCTACACTTTTCACCACAATTTGATAAGTTTGTATGTGACCGAAAATTTCCTTTGAAGGAAATGATAACATATTTGTCATGATCTTTTAATTTTTCAGCACTGTGACTCAAATATTCTTAGTACATACAGAAATAATGGTGCATGTGCTTCTGTCATAGGTGAAGAACTATACTGAATGTGCTTGTGTCCAGAGTCGACAGGTTATCACTACACCCACAGTCGGTCAACGCAGCCAACTCCGAGTGGTCATTGTCAAGACTTATCTAAATGAAAACGGCTACGCTGTATCAGGAAAATGTGATCGAACTTGCAACACACTCATTCCATTCTTGATATTCCTCTTCATTGTTACTCTTATCACAGCATGTGCACAACCCTCGGCCATCATAGTGACTCTCAGGTGAGAAGGAGACGTATGTACTCAGAAAATACATATGGTTGTGTGCACATTGGGGCTGATTTATCAAAGTGTTTGCGCCAGTTTTCTGGTGTAAAACACTTTGAAAAGAAAACCACTTTGTTGTGTCCTCGCCATTCTGGGTTGCTAACTGTCAAGAAATTCCAGGACAGTCCGTAAAAATTGGTCACTTTTTTGCCCTGTCCGTAAAAAAAATGTAAGGCGTCCGTGATTTCTTTGAAGCTGAAGAAACGTATGCAAATTATTTTGACTGTCCGCTAAAAATATTGTCTGTCCATGATTTTTTCAAAAGCTGTGTTGAAAAAATAAAAAGTCGCCCAGTGAAAAATACCGAATGATGCCAGGGAGAATAAAGTTAATTTTCTCCCTGCAGTGTTTGGCACCGGGCAGGTTAGTAACGCTATTAGCCTACAGAGTAACCCCATATCTGCAGGTTAATAGCGTTTTTCCTGGTGACAGGTTCCCTTTAATTCATGGACTTCTATGGTTTCATTTCTTTTCCTGTGTGGATTGGATGAGTTGTTTTCAGCATCTGGTGAGAATTTCATATCTTTAGCACCTTTATAATATATTTACTTAGAAAGTTGGTGACTTCTTCAATACTTATTTCACCCGTTGTGTATATATACAGCGGCTTGCGAAAGTATTCGTCCCCTTGGCATATTGCGTGTTTTGCTACCTCACAACCTGGAATTTCACAGTTTTTTTTGAGGGTTTGCATCAGTTCACGTAAAAAACAAGCCTACAAATCTGAACATTTGGTTTTCTTTTTATTGTGAAGCGAACAACAAATAGTACAAAATAGCTAAAAACTTTAATGAGCATAACTATTCACCCCCCTAAAGTCAGTACTTTGTAGATCCTCCTTTTGCCGCAATTACAGCTGCAAATTGCTTTAGATAAGTCTCTATGAGCTTTCCACATCTCGCCATTGAGAGTTTTGCCTATTCCTCAAGGCAAAACTGCTCCAGCTCCTTCAAGTTAGATGGTTTCCTCTGGTGAACAGCAATCTTCAAGTCTGACCACAGATTCTCAGTTGGATTAAGGTCTGGGCTTTGACTAGGCCACTCCAAAATATTTACATGTTTCTCCTTAAACCACTCAAGTGTTGCTTTAGCAGCATGCTTTGGGTCATTGTCTTGTTGGAAGGTGAACCTGCGTCCCAGTCTCAAATCAGACAGACTGAAACAGGTTTTGTTCAAGAATATCCCTGTATTTCACACCATCCATCTTTGACTTCCACACGGCGTGATGCTGCCACCACCATGTTTCACTGTGGGGGTGGTGTTCTTGGGGTGATGAGCTGTGCTGGTTTGGTGCCAGACATAGCGTTTACCTTGGTGGCCAAAAGGTTCAATTTTGGTCTCATCTGATGACAGCACCTTCCTCCATACATTTGGGAAGTCTCCCACATGTCTTTTGGCAAACTCAAAACGAGCCTTACAATTTTTATGTGTAAGTAAAGGCTTTTTTCTGTCCATTCTGCCATAAAAGCCACCTCTAGGCAGTATACAACTTATTGTGGTCGTATGGACATATACTCCAGTCTCTGCTTGGGAACTTTGCAGCTCCTTCAGGGTTACCGTTGATCTCTGTGCTGTCTTTTTGATTAATGCACTCCTTGCCCGGGCTGAGAGTTTTGGTGGGCGGCCCTCTCTTGACAGGTTTGTTGTGGTACCAAGTTCTTTCCATTTGATGATAATGGATTTGATGGTGCTCGGGGGATCCTCAGAGATTGGGATATTTTTTAACCCTTTTACAGCCTGTGCCATATTTGTACGCGAAAGGCTGTAACCCACGGTTCAGTGAGGGCTCCGGCGCTGAGCTCTCACTGAACCGGGCACATGTCAGCTGATTCTTACAGCTGACATGTGCCCGCAACAGCCGCGGGTGGAATCGCGATCCACCCGCGGCTGTTAACATGTTAAATGCCGCTGTCAATCTCTGACAGCGGCATTTAACATCGCCGCGCCGGAAGCGCGTCACTTACCCCGCCCATCAGTGACCCCGTCACGTGATCGCGGGTGACCGATGCGTGGGCATGACAACCCTGGGTCTGCAGCAGACTCCAGTGGTTGTCATGAGCTGATCGCTATGAGCGCCACCTAGTGGTCGGCGCTCATAGCGCAGGACTATTTCTGCTACATAGGGGTGATTTGCTGATCACCTCTATGTAGCAGAGGTGATCAGAGAAGTGCTGCTTCTAGTCTCCTATGGAGACTATAGAAGCAAGCATAAAGTGAAAAAAAAATGTTTTTAAAAATATTAAAAAAATATAAAAGTTTAAATCGCCCCCCTTTCGCCCTATTCAAAATAAAATAATAATAAAAAAAAACACATACACATATTTGGTATCGCCGCGTTCAGAATCGCCCGATCTATCAATATAAAAAAAGAATTAATCCGATTGCTAAACGGCATAACGAGAAAAAAATTCTAAACGCCAGAATTACGTTTTTTGGTCGCCTCAACATTGCAATAAAATGCAATAACGGGCGATCAAAACATCTGATCTACCCCAAAATGGTATCAATAAAAACTTCAGCTCGGCGCGCAAAAAATAAGCCCTCACCCGGCCCCAGATCCCAAAAAGTGGAGACGCTACGGGTCTTGGAAAATAGCGCCATTTTTTTTTATTTAGCAAACTTTGGAATTTTTTTTCACCACTTAAATAAAAAAGAACCTATACATGTTTGGTATCTACGAACTCGTAATGACCTGGAGAATAATAATGGCAGGTCAGTTTTAGCATTCAGTGAACGTGGTAAAAAAATAAAAAAAAACATCCGTGGTATTGCACTTTTTTTGCAATTTCACCGCACTTGAAATTTTTTTCCCATTTTCCCATACATGATATGGTAAAACTAGTAATGGCTTTGAAAAGTACAACTCGTCCCTCAAAAAATAAGCCCTCACACAGCCATATTGACCAAAAAATAAAAATGCTATGGCTCTGGGAACAAGGGGAGCAAAAAACGAAAATGCAAAAACGGAAAATCTCAGGGTTGCGAAGGGGTTAATAACCAAACCCTGAGTTGTACTTCTCAACAACTTTGACCCTGACTTATTTGGAGATCTCCTTGGTCTTCATGGTGTTGTTTGGTTAGTGGTGCCTCTAGCTTAATGGTGTTGCAGCCTCTGTGGCCTTTCAGAAAAGGTAAAGTGTATATACTGACAGACCATGTGATACTGAGATTGCACACAGGGGGACTTCCTGTCACTAACCATGTGACTTATTAAGGGAATTGCTTGCACCGGAAATTTTTAGAGGTGAATACATATGCCAATTTTTATTTATTTGATCGCATAAATTTAATTTATGCCTATATTTTTCTCCTTTCACTTCACCAACTTAGGCTATTTAGTGCTGATGGATCACACGCAAATCAGATACCAAAAATATTTAAAACAGGTTGTAATGTAACAAAATAGGTAAAAAGCCAACGGGGTGAATACTTTCACAAGCCACTGTACAAAAGTTTTAGGCAAGTGTAGAAAAAAAGGTTTCATAGTAAGAATGCTTTCACAAATAAAAGTGTTAACAGTTTATTTTTATCAATGAACCAAGTGGAAAGTGGGTGAATAAAACAGAAATCTAAATCAAATCAATGTTTGTTGTGACTGCCCTCTGCCTTCAACACATTATCAGTTCTTCTAGGTACATCTGCATACAACTTTTGAAGGAACTCGGCTTGGAAGTTGTTCTAAATATCTTGCAGAACTAGCCACAGATCTGTAGGCCTTCACAAATCCTTCTATCTTTATGTAATCCTAGATAGACTCAGTAATGTTGAGATCTGTGGAGACTATTTCATAATTTTCAGGACTCCTTGTCCTTCTTTATGCTGAAGATAGTTATTAATGAAATTGGCTGTATGTTTGGGGTCATTGTCCTGCTGCTGAATATATTTGGAGCCAATCAGACGCCTCCCTGATGGTACTATATGATGGATAAGTATCTACCTGTATTTCTCAGCATTGAAAGCACGAAGAAAAGGGCAATGTTGAGAAGCATAGACGCAGTGGTCAGCCAAGGAAACGTAGTGCAGCAAATGAAAGACACATCATGCTTACTTTCCTTTGAAAACCACCACCAAGATCTGTGGTTAGTTCTCCATGATATTTGGAACAACCTTCCTGCTGAGTTCCTTCAAATACTGTGTGCAAATATACCAAGGAGAATTAATGCTTTGATGCTGTTTTGAAGGCAAAGGGTGGTCACTAGTGTTGAGCGAGTATGTATCATTAACTCTTTTGGCGAACACGCTTGAGTGCTCGCCGAGTATTTTGGCATGCTCGGCGTTTCATTCACTGTCGCCGCGCCTGCAAGTGCCTGTTAGACAGCTGTGACACATGCAGAGATTGCTTGTTCGAGTGTGCTCGCCGAAAGAGTTAATGGTACAAACTCGCTCAACACTAGTGGTCACACCAAATATTGATTTGATTTAGATTTTTCTTATGTTCATACACTTTGCATTATTTTAATTGATAGAATTAAACCATTACCACTTCTATTTTTGTAAGCATTTTTGCAGCATTTCCACACCTAGTTAAAGCTTTTGCAAAGTACTTTGCAGATGTACTTGGAATCATTGTCCTTTGTATGACCCACTTTCAGCCTAGCTGTAGACTTTGGATAGATGGCCTCACATTTGAGTCTAGAATACTTTAGTATAGAGAAGAGTTCATGGCATGGTCGACTCAATGATTGCAAGGTGCCCAGGTCCTTTGACTGAAAAATAAGCCCACATCATCACCCCTTCACCTGTTCAACTGAACAGTTCGTAAGAAATTTCTGTACTGATATGTTGTGTTTTGTTTATGACAAATGTGGCGCATGATATTATGGCCAAACATCTCCACTTTGTTTCAGAAGTCTTGTTGGTTTTTCAGATGCAACTTCACAAACTTGAGCCGTGCTGCCATTTTCTTTTTAGAAAAAAGAGGTTTTTATTCTTGGCAATCCTTCCAAACAAGCCATACGTGTTCAGTTTTTTTTTATAATTATACTGTCATCAATTTGAACATTTACCGTTCTAACTTAGGCCTTTGGAATCTGAGCTGTATCTCTTGGGTTTTTGCAGTTTTCTTTGAACACTACACGGTTTGACCTTAAATGTTTTCCAGTTGTGAATGATATTTCTTACTGCAGAATGATAGACTCTAAATTGTTTATATTGTTTTGAAATAACGTTATAACCCTTCCCAGAATAATGGGTAGCAGCAAATGCTTCTATGGATCTTTGCTGATGTCTTCCCTCCTTGGTTTTGTGTTAATAGTCTCCTTAATGCTCCATTTTTATTACACATACTGCTATGTGTGAATACATTAGGCCTCATTTACCAAAACTGTCTGAAAGAATAACTGACTTTGGTGCCCATGATAATCAATCAGTGCTCAGCTATCATTTTTTAAACTGGCATGCTAAAATGAGAGCTGCCCTGTGATTGGTTTCTGTGAATTTTCATTTTAGACACTTGATAAATCTACTGTACCTCATATTTTTCATTGTATTCACCTCAGAAAAATTCCAAGTTTCATAATGATTTGATAAAACAGCTTGATATACATTGATATACATTCAGTCACGCACACCAAATAATATTACACCAGAACAAGTAGTGAGCATTTTCATGTATTATGGGGGAATAGTTTTAGGACTACTGTATGTGGCATCCCATCCCTTAGGATTAACGTCAATTATTAATTGGGCAGTCTGAGCGTAAAATGTCTGAAATCTGACATTTGTTATTGTAGCTTTAGAGGCACACACAGACCCTTACTTTCAGCTACACATGATACAAGTCATATAGTCTGCAAACACATTACTTTACCATTCTGCATCATTTGTTCTGTCACCAGTGTCCTGGAATAAACTCCATCAAATATCAAAGACTCTTAGTTTATGAAGCTCAAGCCTGGGGCTTCTTTTCACTGAACTGTTCACTTTAAAGAGTAATTCATAGAGGACCTGCCACTTGCCAAAAAGATGTATTTTTTTCTTACCTGGTGTAATTACCACTGTTTTCCTGAATCTGATATTGTTTATTTTTTGCTCCTGCTCCTCTCCATTCCTGATATGGGTTCCTCTTCTCTGTATTAGAATCTGTTTTTTTTTAGCCAGATGGGCGCTCTCTTATGCTTCTTTGTAGGAGTCTTCTTGAAGACCTCACCCAATAGGCTAAAAAGACTAGATTTATGTACAGAGAGAAAGCGGCAATATCTCAGCAATGGAGAAATGCTAGAACATAACTCAAACAATGCCAAATTCAAGAGAACATCAGATAAAAAGTGACATATTCATATTTAAAGGGGTATTCCCATCTCCAAGATCCTATCCCAATATGTAGATGTAATAATAATATTATTAACAAATAATACCTCCAATTAGAAATGTAGTATAGTTCTTCTGATTCGCTGTGTTTCTTTCTTCGTGTGCAGGCATTGCAGGACCTTAGGTATACATACTTACTTTCAGTGGTGTACCGCCAATGGCGGTAGGCCACGCCACTACTATGGGGCCCGTGAACCCGGGGGGGCCCCGAAGCAGCGGGGGAACGAGGAGGATAGTTGAGTATCCTATTTTCCTGGGGGGGGGGGGGGGTTGCGGCAGCGGAGGAGCGGGCCACACATACCTGGATTGGGGGATGACGGGGCAACACATACCAAGATTGGGGGATGACGGGGCCACACATACCAGGATTGGGGGATGACGGGGCCACGCATACCAGGATTGGGGGATGACGGGGCCACGCATACCAGGATTGGGGGATGACGGGGCCACGCATACCAGGATTGGGGGATGGGGGGCCATGCATACCAGGATTGGGGGATGAGGGGGCCACGCATACCAGGATTGGGGGATGAGGGGGCCACGCATACCAGGATTGGGGGATGAGAGGGCCACGCATACCAGGATTGGGGGAATGAGGAGGCCACGCATACCAGAATTGGGGGATGAGGAAGCCACGCTTACCAGGATTGGGGGATGAGGGGTGCCATGCATACCAGGATTGGGGGATGAGGAGTGCCATGCATGCCAGGATTGGGGATGAGGGGTGCCATGCATACCAGGATTGGGGAATGAGGGGTGCCATGCATACCAGGATTGGGGGATGAGGAGTGCCATGCATGCCAGGATTGGGGGATGAGGGGTGCCATGCATACCAGGATTGGGGGTTGAGGGGTGCCATGCATGCCAGGATTGGGGGATGAGGAGGCCACGCATACCAGGATTGGGGGATGAGGGGTACCATGCATACCAGGATTGGGGGTTACGGGGTGCCATGCATACCAGGATTTGGGGTGAGGGGGGCCACGCATACCAGGTTTGGGGGTGAGGGGGCCACACATACCAGGATTGGGGGATGAGGGGGCCACACATACCAGGATTGGGGGATGAGAAGGCCACGCATACCGGGATTGGGGGATGAGGAGGCCACGCATACCAGGATTGGGGGATGAGTGTTATGATCTGCAACAAGTACTAAGGAAAGATAGGGGAAAGCTGTCCCTACAGTAAGACTAAGTTGAATCCCTACGATGTAGCGGGCTGCCTGTTCCTTGTGAACAGACCCGCCTTAGTCCTCGGCTAGTCTGAACGAAGACCTATAGAAATAAGGGAGGGGTCCCTAAAAGAACTAAGGACTGGGACAAAAATGGGACACCTCCTAAACAGAAATTGTTGTAGAACACAAAAGACAAACTGACAAAAAGTACTAGAGGTCCCAAAGGACCAAGCAAACTGACAGAGATAGGCACCGAAGTACCAGGCTAGCAAAACAGTCAAACAACACTGAAGTCCAGCAAAGCCAGAAGGGCGGAGCTGGAATATATAGGCAGATGGTCACGTGACCGCAAAACACAAGATAGAAAAAACTAACAGGAGGGTTCTAACAATGAGGAGGCCATGCATACGAGGATTGTGGGATGAGAGAGCCATGCATACCAGGATTGGGGGATGAGGGAGCCACGCATACCAGGATTGGGGGATGAGGGAGCGACGCATACCAGGATTGGGGGATGAGAGGGCAACGCATACCAGGATTGGGAGATGAGGAGGCCACACATACCAGGATTGGGGGATGAGGAGGCCACGCATACCAGGATTGGGGGATGAGGAGGCCACGCATACCAGGATTGGGGGATGAGGAGGCCACGCATACCAGGTTTGGGGGATGAGGGAGCAATGCGTACTAGGATTGGGGGATGAGGGGTGCCATACGTACCAGGATTGGGGGATGAGGGGTGCCATACTTACCAGGATTGGTAATGAGAGAGCAATGCGTACCAGGATTGGGGGATGAGGGGGCCATAAGTACCAGGATTGGGGGATGAGGGGTGCCATACGTACCAGGATGGGGAAATTTACCAGTAGCTGCTGCATTTCCCACCCTAGGCTTATACTCGAGTCAATACGTTTTCCCATTTTTTTCTGGTAAAATTAGGGGCCTCGGCTTATACTCAGGTCGGCTTATTTAAAATATACGGTATTTTAAAATCAGTGAGTACGTAGTGCCCATAATACTGCAGGACTGTGGGGTGCATTATACTATATGGGGGCTGCATTTTACCCTATGGGGTGTGTAATATACTGTATGGAGGACTATAGGGAGTGCGTTATATTCTATGGAGGACCATGGGAAGTTCATTATACTATATGGAGGATTATGGGGGGCACATTATACTATATGGAGGATTACAGGTGGCGTATTATACTATAAGGAGGGCTATGTGGGGCCATTATAGTATTTTGAGGGCTATGTGGGGGGCCATTATACTGTATGAAAGCAATTATATGGTGTGAAGGTTTGTGTGGGATCCATCATACTGTTTGGAGGGCTGTGTGGGATCCATCATACTGTTTGGAGGGCTGTGTGGGGCCATTATACTGTTTGGAGGGCTAGTGAGGGCCATTATACTGTATGTAGGCCCATTATACTGTATGGAGGGCTGTGTGGGAGTCACAGTTGGGGGATCATACCGTGTTAGGGTCACCATACTTTGCCTTGGGAGTTGAGGTGGGCTATAGTAGGGTAATTATGCTATGCATGTGGAGGCTAATATGGAGGAATGCTCCATGGGGGTATCATACTGTGTTTGGGGGGCACTTTTATTGGCATCATACTTTATGGGGGCAATGAAAGAGGAATGTAGGACTTCAGCAGGAGGAAAATTACTATGTAAAGGCAGGAAAGTTTTGAGATCTGATCTTCTGTGACACAGACAAATATTTATTTATTTTTTGTGGCGGGGGCCCAATTAGAGCTTCTGCTATGGGGCCCCATGATTTCTATGTACGCCCCTGCTTACTTTTACACTTATCCTTATAAATGGAACAATTTCCTAAGATATGTTACTAACCTTGTCTGCCTAGCATTTAATCATTTGTTTCTGTGATTAGATATCAGTTTGTGGCTACTATCATACTTGCACTTCTGTAATCTGATTGTTATTCCATTTTGACTCCCATTAGGTGGGGACATTGTACAATGGATTATTGATCTTTATAATTACTTGTATTTATTCATCCATGGATACTGAATAGAATTTCCCCATATGGACTCATATTCAGTTTAATGTATCTTTTTGTATCATCTATTGAATATTTGATTAATATCTGACAGTGACATGTTTATTGGCTGTAGATCCGCTTTTTTGTTATCTGAATATATGTTTAATAAAAACACTTTTTTAAAGATAACATTTATCTTATTATTATTCTTTATTGGAGTATTCTTTTTGGCTTGTCACTTACCCCATGTGCAGGGCATTGCAGTAGCTTAGATAGAGATGGTTACAACTCCTATAGTGACAGTTAGTTAGCTGTTAGTGGTCGTAACCATGGATACCTAAGCTACTGCAATGCCCTACACATGGGGTAAGCACCATAGCAAATCAGAAGAACTATACTACATTTCTAATTGGAGGAATTTGCTAATATTATTACACCTACTACTTATTGGGATAGGATCTTAGAAATGAGAATACCCCTTTAAAGCAATTTTTAATCCTATGATTAGGATGTTCATTCTGATCAGAAATGATGCCTTGTTTCTGGATCACTTGTTTCAGTATTGCTAACTTTATAAATTGTTTTTCAGGTCAGTAGATGAAGGAGAAAGGCCTTTTGCATTAGGAATGCAGTTTGTTTTGTTGAGAACTCTTGGTAAGTACTAAGGGTAGTATGGTACATTCATGATGAAAATAGTGTCTCATCTGTAGGCTTTTATAGAACAGTAGCTAATCAGAATGCATTTATTCAATAAAATCCGTGGTGTCTGTATGCATAGGAGTCCAGTGGGCGGTCCTAGTCAGTGACTGCATGCAGAGGTAGCTTCCAATCACTAGTAGGACTCCCTGCTTGACTCCTATGCAGGGATTTCAATTAATAAATTAGAAGTTACACTGAATATTTTCCAACAAACCTGAATATCATTCTGCTCAGCTTCTCCTTCTCTATAACATACAGTCCACAGATCAGACTGAATGTACAACGTGACAGTTTACCTTTAATGGGTGTTGGAGAAAATGGATTTCTCAGGTATCAAAACATTTCTCACTTTTAATACTAACTTGAACTATGGAGTGGAAAGAGGTTGTGGCAAAGGTAGCCAATGCATTAATACTTGAAGATGCTCCAGTGCTGTCAGTCACTCCACTGCTCCTCACTGGTCATTACATATACACCTATAAAGATATCACTAAAAAAGTGAGATCAATCCCCAATATAATAATAAACCGAAAAAACAGTGAGTTCCTGAGTCCATATCACCACATTGGTGATCTATAATTATTATGTTCCATTAGGAATGGACATGAATTCTTAAACAAACTGTGGGGTCAGTTTTATGAAAAATAGTAATTTTTATTTGACACGATATAAATATACAACATAGAAATAAATCATATAGAAGTTTAAGATGAGAAAAAGAAGAGGACTGAAATGACATTATATATAGAAAAAGTCCATTACAGTAAAAATATTACAGAGACACACTAGATCCCATGCATATAATTGCTAGTAATTAATTTGGTAAATCGCCACAAAGGGTTTGCACACACTCCGGTATTATTTTTCTATGTCCCAATAAGAGCTCAAGAGCAATATATAATATAGGAATAGTCTTATATCATAAAGAAGATGTCAGGGGTCCATATGCTAGCCTCAAATATCTATAGCAGTAAAAGAGTTTCAGAGACATACTGAATCCCATATATATAGGTAGGACTTCCTAGTACTCATATAGAGCTGTGGGGCATCTGGTAGTTGATCTTATAGATCGCCACAAGAAAATAGTATACAGCCTGATTCTGTCTCTCAGTGTCATAGATCAGACTCAGAGACAGTAAAGACAATACGTAGTGTAACAAATACCTTGTGTCATGGTGTGTGGTTGTTAAAGGTATGCTAGGGGTCCGTGCGCTAGCCTAATGGAACATAATAATTATCCTCACTGGTCATTGCTTACAGGGCTGCAGCAGTACCATCCCTTTTATAGCAGTGCCGTCCCTTTTACAGCAGTATCATCCCTTTTACAGCAGTATCGTCCCTTTTACATCAGTGCCATTCCTTTTACAGCGGTATCGTCCCTTTTACAGCGGTATCGTCCCTTTTACAGCAGTATCGTTGCTTTTACAGCAGTGCCGTCCCTTTTACAGCAGTGCCGTCCCTTTTACAGCAGTAGATGCTGCAGTCAGTCTCTGGCCTCCTTAGTCTCATGCCACCTACATTGGCTTCACCACTAAGGCCAGTGATGTCTACAAAATACTGATGAACTATCCTAAACATAGGTCATCAATTCCAATGTGGTTGGAATCCATTTAAAGAGGAAGTCTAATTATTGACATTTATTCAACAATTAAAGGACATTCCATAAATGTCTGATCAGTGGGGGCATAACCATTTTTGCCCCCACTAATAAGAATGGAGATCCCATTTTCCCTGTTCCTCTTGGTCTTACAGTGATGAGCGCCTCCATCGAAGGCTGCAGCTAATCAACGGTCATAAAACATGCGTATGTCACTACTGGGTGATTGGCTACAGCGGTCACATGATTGATAGATGGGACATTATCATTGCTGGACCAGCAGGGTTAAGGAGTAAGTAATGCTTTTGTTTGCCCACTTTTAAAAAATCCTGGAAAACTTTTATGTACCAGTGTAACGGAATAGAACAAACTGCTCATGAGGTAGTAATTCATGTTCAGATTTCGTTTGCGGTGAAGAAGTGGAAAAAAAAACACAAAAAACACAATTTTATTTCTATATTGTTTATTACATACGAATCAAAAAACACCAAATAATTTAATCAGAACTGTAACATTTATGATGACAGTTTAGAGTTTGACAATAAAGAGCACTAAACACGTTTTTTTTTGCCTCAAATACATTATTTACATATAAGTGTCCACAAATTTATAAAAAGAAAGTACAACTTGAGTGAAAATATATATACTGTATATTTAAAAAAATGATTGTTATTCCAAAATGTTGAAATTATGTATTCGTAGCTTTTGTCCACTAGGTGGTGCTGTTAAGCAGTTTATAAAAAGAAAACCTTTATTTACTATGTAGGTTCTGTTTGATTCAACCAATTGTCAAAAGTCAGAAGTCACCCAAGTGCAAAATAGTAATGATGCATGCAATGAGGCATTCTTAGGCTACGTTCCCATGATGAGCTCTTATCGTATTTTTGACGCTGTGTATTTTCCCTGTGTCATAGTCGCAGTGTCTTACAGTTCCAGCAACGTGGATGGGATTTCTAGAACCTCATGCACACTGTGCTTCTTATTTACGCTGCGTAAACTGACCTGCGGTGCATTTTTCATATTCGCAACATGTCAATTTCTATTGCGGGTACGCTGAGTTTTCTGTGCAGATTTTCCCCATAGACTTATATTAGATGCAGAAAATCCGCAGGTAAAAAGTTAATATGCATTTTCAAAAGCACATGTAATCCGCACCTACGTATGTTCAGTAGGGTTCAGCGTAATCAAAATATCAAGAATGACAAAGCAAGCAGAGACAAAAACTACAGCGTCAAAAACACGATAAAAACACATATTAAAAGAACGCACACAAAAACGCAAGAAAAAATGCAAGTAACCCAAGTAATAGTTGCATAAATGCTGCAACATCAAAATCACACCAAAAGCTCATCATGGGAACGTAGCCTTAGGCTTTGTTCACATATGCGTGATTTAAACAGACAGAACACAGACGGCATGCATGCACTGTCTGTTTTTAGCAGACCCTTTCATAAGAATAGGTGGGGGTTTGACATTTGCTGTCATACCATGCATATGTGACCACCATTATAAATATTAAAGGATCGTCATAATCTCATGAATACATGCTCCATCGTTTCCCACAGCTCTTTATTTTTCTGGAGACGACTGTTGATGTTGTCATAAACCCCTTTACTGTTCTAGATGACCAGGGATGGTTACACTGCCCCTAGGTCACTAGGTCTCCCTACAATAACCCCTTTTCTGGTCCAAACCACCTGGGATTTTGATATTTGACTTTAGATCAGCCAAAGAAGCTAGCTTTGACCCTATTACTTACCCTAGATCCCAAAAGTCCTTTGTTTGATGTCATGACCTGTGCGGCAGCCAGAAGAAGGGGCCTAAATGACATATAGTTTGGCTTATGGCATTATACTGCATATTAACCTTACTATAAAAAAAACTATTATTTACCACACTCAATAAACATGACATACGCAGATTTGGTTGGAAAATTTATGGCCACGGCCTTTATTAAAAATTCTTATACTTAAAAAACCATCACTTTAATAAAACTCTTATAACACCGCAGCTTAGCCATAAGCTCAAGCCCGTTTACCTTACCAACCTGCTGTCCATTCAGTCTCCTGAACGACTAACCCCAAACGGCCATCGTGACTAAAAAGACACGCATGGCCCCGCCCCACCAAGGGCCAACTCAACCATTGCTTGTAAATTTAGGTTGAATATGTCAAAACCTACATCAGATAGGTGAACACAATCAACCTGAAAAAGGCCTGGCAATCCTCCTTCCAAATCCACGTGTCTAAATGAAAACCCACCAATTAGTGGCATGAATTTACTCAAAGACCTGTTTAACCTTTTACGTATTTTCTCACAAAACTTCAGCTCCGCTGACCTAACCCACAAAAGCCTGGAAACAACCTCAGAAAATATAATCTTAACATTATAAAATGACTTTTTTACCTCTAACAAACTCTTCTTCATCTGGAATAACAGGTCAATAGTGCCCAACTTCCCAATGTGGTTTCCTCCTAGGTGTACGATAATGATGTCAGGGGCCGGAGCTCAAATACCCATTAGGGTCACTTGATCCAAAAGACCGTCTTTGTCCACTAATTCCAAACAAAAAAATTCTCACTTTATCCGAAGACAATGATAAATTTGGCCCGTAGCAGCGCTGTTGCGCCCTCCATTCAGCCCATCGGATAAATGAATGGCCCAAACTCCACACTGTGACACCTAGAAAAACTACAACAGAAAAAACAATAGTGTTAATTATCTCCTAATGTACAACTTATAACATTTCGAATCCCACCTTCCCAATCTCTTAATGACTTCCTCACTCAATCCCAATCTGGCGGCCTCTGTCGCAGCACCAATCCTAAAGGAATGGGTAGAAAAATATCTATCCCCCAACTGCATCACCGACAAACACTTTTTAAGACTACTCCTAAACTGGAATTGCGTCAGAGGCTCACCAGACCAATGAAGCAGGAACTTCTCTCCACTTGCGGAGCGAATATCCAAATAGCTCTTCACCCTGCAGACTGGACAGATAGCTGCATCCAAAAAACATTTTAAATGAATACCACAACCTTTACCGGACTGATCTGTCTTTGATCTAGCTATAAAAAGCATTAATGATTTTTTTTTTCAACTTCACGTGCTGCCATGACAATCCTTCTGTGCCCGTCTTACTTCTGGGTAACAGTTCACCTATACTAAGAGCTCCAAAAAAAAACATTAAAACTGCTGCTGTGGAAAATAAAATAGCCTCAAATTCATTATAACAACAAGTAAATGCCACTTCACACAGATTTTTTAGCATAGTTGGGGAAATCGGGCACCTTCCATCACGAACAAAACGCTTCCTCTTGTACCCCTTCAATACCTGCTTAATTAAAAAATAATCATTAATTGGACGCTGACCCAGAATTTTAAGAAAGAAAGAAATACCGGATACATTTTTTGCTATTGTTGAATATGCAAGCCCTTTATCAATACATGGCAACACAAAAGTTAAAGCAGCCTGCTCTGAACACCTGTCAGCTCTCAACCTGCCACCTGCACAGAATTCTGACCACAGCTCCCAAGCCGCCAGGTAACCCTTCCAGGTTGAACCCGCTAGTGACCTTTGCAACAATTCCATTATTAGGCCCAGATTATTCCCCACATATATCCTGGACAATCCTCTCCTATCCGTTGAGCGTGGGGTGCGAGCCTGAAGAAATCTGAGAACTGTAAATGAGAAAGTGATTCAGCAACTGCACTATATTTATTGTCAACTTCTACCGCCTTCAGCCAAATGTTCCTTTTGAGACACAACAGAACTAAATGCCTGAGCAGTCTAACTACTAATTTACATTTACTTGACAAGCAATTCACAGCAAGAACTACTCCTTTCCTACTGGAATGAATGAGAATATTCCTATTAGACAACTGCTCTCCCCAAATCGCTATTGACACCAAAATGGGAAAAACTTCTAACAAAATTATATTATTTAAAATGCCATTTTTTAACCAGGCAGGGTGCCATTTCTCTGCACACCACTTACCACCCAGATAGACACCAAAACCTAAGGAAGAATTTACATCCATATATCACTCCAATTCAACTTCAGCAACAAAGGCAGACCGCCAGATTGATAGGCCATTAAAATACTGCAAAAAATCTAACCAGACTTCTAAATCCTCCTTGACCTCCTTGGTTATGCGCACATGAAACTGCGGGTTCCCAACTCCTGCAATGTGCGCGGACAAGCGTCTACTGAAAACTCTACCCATAGGCATAACTCTAGACGCAAAGGCTAGCAAACCCAACACAGACTCAACTTCTTTGACCATTGCTTTCTTCTTACTGAATAATGCTAGCAATGCATTCCTACATTTGTCAATCTTAACTAAAGGTAATCGACACTCGCCCCTAACTGTATCTACTACAATACCTAAATATTCAATACAACTAACCGGATGAATAGTTTTCCCTCTAGCTAGCGGGATACCAAACTGCACACAAATTGATTGAAAGATAGCTAACAGCTCACTACAAACATCAGAATCAGCTGGGCCTACAAAAAGAAAATAGTCCAAGTAGTGCGCTATACCGCCCTTCATGGACCTGACTGCTGTCACCCACTCCATAAATGAAGCAAACGCCTCAAAATAAAAACACGATACTGAACAACCCATAGGCAGGCATTTATCTACATAGAAAGAACCATTAAACTGAAAACCAAGAGAATTAAACCCACTAGTTTGTATAGGCAGCAGCCTAAAGGCAGATTCTATGTCGGCCTTGGCCATTAAAGCCCCAGGCCCAAAACTTTTAACTATCTCCTCTGCCGTATCAAATGATGTATAGCTAACAGAAATAACGCTATTGTCAATGCTGTCATTTAAAGAAGACCCGTATGGATATGATAAGTAGTGAGTAAGCCTAAACGAATTTGGTTCCTTCTTAGGGATTACACCCAGAGGTGATAAACGAAAATTCTTAAACGGACGCACCCTAAAGGGGCCTGGTACTCTCCTTCCACTATTTCTTTACTTAATTTCTTCTCTACCACCTCTGGGTGTAGATCCACAGATTTTAAATTATTCACCCATATGCAGCCTTCCCCCAGGGATTGGGGAATATAGAAACCCTCCGTAAAACCAATACTGTAGTTAGTAGGCTGGCTCTCTTGTGGTCTGGGTACCGCTCTAACCAGGGGCACATTTTCTCCAGATTTACTGGAGTCAATGCCGTTGTTAAGGTGCTCCTTTCTGGAGGGCTGTCCTGACAGGCTCGCTTTTTTAAAACACCTGGACATAGGATGTGACCCTCCACAAAAGGAGCACTCGTGTTTGTATTTGCAGGTGTTGGGCTATTTACACTGTGTTTCATTGAAAGCGAAGCAAGTACCTTTCCTCACTGTAGTTTGAGCCGGTATTTGGCGCTGAACATTAGCAGGTTTGGAGGGCAACATAAGGTTCAGCCACAAACCCACATCCTTAACCCCCCATCTAAGGGATGGGTATACCGATAGTTTCTGTCTAAAATTCTCATCATAGAAATACCAGCTCAGATTACCAAAATGCTTGTATGCTTCCATTACTATTTCCACATGTTGGAAAAGCCCTGAACACTTGCTTGGAAACCTCTCACCGATAACACTGGCGTAAATACAAAAGGCTTGCAGCCAATTATTAAAAGACCGTGGAATCGGTCTGCGTCTATCATCGTCTTTCTCCAACCGGGACAAAAAGTCCTTAGAAGCTGGCAGCAAAGACAAGATATCCAAATATTCATTACGTCAAATTTTTTCTTTCACTGTTATGGGTAAGTGATAACCTAGGGGGGAGACAGTGCATACTAACGCTTCCTTATAACAATCCTCCCCTACCCCTTTAACCCCTGAGGCTACAGGAGTTAACATGGATTCCTGCTTCCCCCTCTCGCCCCCCAGGTCCTGGTCTAAGTGCTTCCATACCTCAGCTACACCCGGGGCCCTGGAGGACAGACTAGCTGGCCTAGAAGGCACAGCAGGGGGCTGTAATAAGTCCCTCAATGAGGACAATACATGTGACAACTGTTCCAGAGTGTAGTGTGTATCATGATGGCTATACTCACCGCCCTCAGACGACCCGTCTTGACTGTCCTCACGCCTGAAGACCTCGTTCTCTGCGGGCTCTCCAGCTTGCGGACCGTCAGCCTCAGGACCAGCAATGGCTTCCTCCAGCCGGTGGTCAACTGAGGCCAGCTTGGTCCTTGTGTGTGGGGTGACATCAGCGGCACCCCTGCGTCCTCGCCTCCTCCCTGGTGTCCCGTGCGCCCTCACTGGGGATGGAGAGTATACCACTCTCCTCCTCTTGCTCCTGGCTCCGGCGCACAGGACCGCGCCGCCGGATGACGTCATCAAGGCTTTCGGCTCTGCGTCAGTGATGCGCTCCTCCAGTGCTTCCTGTTGTCCGTTCAGTCTGCGGACGACACTCGGTCCGGGCACATCTCCCTCGTCCTGGTCCAGGCATCGACGGATCCACGACAGGGCACCTTCCTCCCCCATCTTGCGGCGCAGCTCCTCAATCAGGGCGTCCATGGTGACACAGGCACGACGGCAGCAGCAGCACTAGATGAGCAGCGTCTGAGGACTGGCACTCTCCTCAGGCGCTGCCATCTTTAATACCCTGCACCACCAATGTTTAATAAATATTAGGACCCTATCAGCAGCTGTCGCATAGGGAAGAAGTAGTCTTCCCCCTGCGACACCTCACTGACAGGCTGGCTACCTGAGCCAATCCCCAGCATGGCGGGAAACCATTCCAGCCACATTCACCCTTTCAGGAGAGGAAAACAATGCATAATAATGCCATGCATTCCCCTCCTGAAGGTCCGGGTCTTAACATTACTTTGCATTTTTTCATATTTTGTAAGTCTGTGACTTATTACATGTTTCAGATTTAGCATATGGGTTTTGTGAGAGCTCAAACATTACGAATAGATGTCATGTGATTACATTGGCAGTAGTCATCAGTTTTACAAGTCATTTATTGTGAGAAAAGCTGCCGATTTCTAAATGTTCCTATGTTCCTTTGTTGTTGCAGCTTACATTCCTACACCAATCTACTTTGGGGCTGTTATTGATACGACTTGCATGCTTTGGCAACAGGACTGTGGCGTACAAGGTTCCTGCTGGGAATACAACGTGACATCATTTCGTTTTGTTTATTTTGGACTGGCAGCTGGTCTTAAATTCTTAGGATTCATTTTTATATTTTTGGCTTGGTATTCCATAAAACACAAAGAGGATCAGTTGCAGAGACGAAGGTGGCGGGCGTCCCCGATAAGCACAGTCAGCGAGATGGTCGGCAGTGCTAGAGCAGAGCCAAATTATGCACGAACCAGGTCCTGTCCTGCCTTCGGCGCCAAGGAAGACCCAAATGAAGACAGTGATTTGGACAAAGGAATCCAACACTCAGCACAAACCTATCCTGGGCCTTTCATGGAAGCAATAAATTCATCATTGGAAGAATCTCAAGAAGAGACCCGAGCAGACAAGGAAATAGGATAATCAGAATCACTGTTGGCTGAAGTCAATATGGCGCCTTGTACAACACGTGCCTTTTACTGAACTGCGTGCATATGAAATAAATGAAATCATTTCAATCTGAAGCTACAGGGTTATTGAGGGCTGGTTACCTCAACTCTTATTTTATTCACTCTACTCTAATTATGAAGGATTTTTTAATTGTTATTAATATAGCCCTTATGCTTCACTTCTGTAACAGATTTTCCCAAAGGGCAAAACGATAAATGAACAAGACAGCATGAAACGGCACACCTAGAAATATAGGGTCCTCTTTGGGGAATGAGACAATGGAGAAGATAGAAGGGAGGATATCCCATAACAAAGAGTCACATGGTCCCCATTATACTGCCCTGTATTTTCACCCAGAACAGAAGGATTTATAGTTTGTTCTCACTCAACGCCCTAGTAAGTGTCAGAAGGCCAATTCCCCATCTTGGAGACAGAAGTGCTAAACCAATTATTGCCACAATATAGCTAAAGGGACAGGACAACTAGGGTAGAGCCTCTTTTCTCCTTGGACCCCATACCAGCCTTAAATTTTGCCTCTTCTGTTAAATAAGGTGTTTCCAGTTGTCCTCTCTTTACTGTCACATATCTCCTTAGTCTGAAGACCAACTTCTTGAAGGTTCTTTAATGATGGTTTTCATATTGAAACTAGATGAATGCTGAAAGGTGATCCAAAATAATCCCAGATCCAGTTGTGATTGGAGACCTTCATGCATCTTAAAGTTTTAAGCTTCAGGAATATGGAAGCATTGTGTAGAAGGTAGATGTGAGCATTTCTAAGTGAGACGTTTCATGACTGTATTATGAACATTTTTGAATGATTCTTTGTTGAAGTTCAGGGAGCATTTGATTTATACTAACCATGCTTTAGTCCATCCTGCTGATGCCAGTAATTTGTGGCTGCTATGTATTTCTGGAGCTGCAAGTCTGTATTTGGCCACTGGCTGACATAATAGGCTGCTTTCTTGAAATAAGGAAGAACCTTGGGTTCCTTAAAAAAGAATTCTACTCAAAACCCAATAACTTAGCTTGGAGTAGAGATCTTGAGACCCCTAAATTCTGCTTCACCTGGGAATAATGTGGGCTACAGTGTGGTTGCACCTTGTAGTGTTTAGTTATTAAGAGGACAGTTGATGTCCGTGAATTTAGACTTTGTAATGGGGACTTGGAGATTGCTAGAAAATGCATTCACGGCTAGACTTTTGGGTGGAGATCTCTAAGAGAATTGGCTGGTAAATTAGCTGTAATGAATGGTTACTGTATGTTATATACATTGCTGTGAGGTACGCTTTAAAGCACAACTAAATTAGCCTGAACTATGCAACTACTTTGTGGAGAACTGCATTCGGAGCATGGCAGAAAACTTAGCTAAGGAAGAGAACCCATAAACGTGAAAGCCATATTAAAGCTACCTACCTAGCAAAGTGATACCAACTGCAAATGTATCGCTATGGGCATTCGTACATCAACCATACACCCTAGAGTGTTTCACTTGTATATATTATCTTCTGATCAGTCTAGTCAGTACTTGAAACTAGTTTGATGAAACTATTTCTAAATTTTTAATTTCTTTAAAAAAAATTCAGTTTGGTCAGTTTTGTAGTTAGATGTGCAAGCTTATTTTGTGGACTTATCAGCAGAAAGTTGCTTATTTCTATGAATGTGTTTAGAATTCCTAATATCTCACTCAATGTGGAGTTGAAAACAGAATTTGAGAAGACACCTTGTGTCTCTGAACCACATGCACATTATTGTATGGAATCAGAAACAATAATTATGTCTAAAGGTGGTCATACATATTAAGGTTGACGAAAATGGATGATTTCAACTATAATGAACGTTTAATAATAATAATCGAGCATTTAAGCCAACCGATGACAGACCCCATTATGTAGAACGAAGCCAATACATAAACAAGTGTTAGTCTAAGATCTTTTGCCCTTTTGTAGCAAACTCACTTACAGCAATATATTGGCCCTTGTCCAGTGTAAATGTAAGTCTAAGGCCACTTTGGACAACTGAAATGACTAATATCAAGTAAAGCCTCATTCACATATCCGTGTTTAAACACGTACGTGGAAAACATGGGACATGTGAACAGCCCCATAGGTTGTAGTGTGTACGTGTCTATCCATGAAGAAAACAAATACAACATAACATGGACATCTGAATGAGGCCTAAAATGTGTATGCAGAATGGTGGTTCATTCTATGGTTGTCCGTCTGACTTCTATCTTATATGTATGGTCATCTTAAAGCTCTGTGCACACTAGTCTATTTTTCTTATTTTGTTGAATAGACCAGTTATTGATTTGTAAGAAAAGTGACTATTGAAGGTGTTAGCGCTATAGTACCTCATCATGCTTCTATTCTCCAGTGTCCTCTATATTTGTTGCTTCGGATGGTGGAGAACAGACTACTACTGTATTGAACTTAAGACCAAGGCTGACCCAACAGTGTGCTGTCTTATGTACCCATATTGCAGCATCACTGGATGGCATTAATGAGGTTTTTCTTAGTGCGGTAGCGTAGGCAAGTTACATTCAGTGGAAACCTTCAAATGGCCACCTGATTGCATTGCCAAAATCATGGGCACTGTGAGTTCAACTGATGTTGCCACGTAGTCTAGGTCCAACCTTAGTCCCGCTGTGGTATTTTTGATATTACACTTTTTGATGTTTTTATCTTAGTTCTTATGAATTTTGAAATGTAGGTTAGTATCTTTATTCACTGTGTGACACACCACAACTAAGCAATCTTTGAAAAATTATGGCTGACTAATAGAAAGTTTATAATTAGAGTTGATGTGAATCGATTCACTGGACCCGGTCCATCATCCTGGTCAGTAATCTGTGGCCGCTGGCTGGGACCACTGAGAACTGCCTCCTACCTGACAACATCTCAGGCTCCTCTTTTGATTGGCTGGCTTGGCACGAGGTCACATGGACGTCATGCTGTAAAAATGATGTCGTGCCAGGCCTTCTAATCAAAAGAATAGCCGCGAATGCCAAGAGGTAGGAGGCGGTTCTCAGGACACCAGTATAGTGAGTAGAAATTACTAACATAATGGATCAAGACCTGCCAATCAATACGCACTAACTTTATTTATAATAATGACTATTCAGTGGAGATGTCACCTCCTGGGTATAAACAGTTAATATGAATATGTGCTATAGGTATACATACTGTACATAGATAGAGCAATAATAGTTGTGAATTGTGGACACACAAAGCTTAGACTTTCTCTGTACAACTTCAGATATGTATTTTGTATTTAAAGTATTCTTCAGACCGTAGTGAAGCTCTCCTGTCCTAAAGCAATTGGAATTTTATACATTTTAAACTTGTTTTAAAGAAAATCTGTCAGCAGGATGTAGACCCCAAACATTCCCTATTGTAAATATTCAGATTCACAATGACAATCTTCTTTCGTCTGGTAAATTAGGCATGAAGGGGAAAAATAACTTTGAGCACTGAATAAAAATTCTAGATGTCATCAGGGTGAAGCCCCTTATCCAAACATGAAACCAGATGGCCAGCCTCTCCTTCTGGATTAATAGATGTCTCAATAGCTGGGAATATCCTCACAAGCCTCCTCCAGCGGCATCCGGTGCCTGCGCGGTGTGCAGACCTACACTGCGCATGCGCTGAGTGCTCCCGCCACAACTACTGGGTGGCCATGCTGATGTGACAGACAGCCGTGTGTTTGTAATGACTATTTTATGAAAATCATGACTTCAGGTAATAGTCACTGTTACCTTTTTTTTATTTGAAATGGCAAAATTATTTTGTAACTCGTATCGTCATAATAGAATTAGAAATCAGCCTCTTCCAGATTTCTTAATAGAAAATTATTTTAAACCAGACATAGTTTTTCTATAAAAAAAGTCAGCATCTGAATACAGCAACATTCACTAGCTTTATGTTGGAAGTGTGTGAGCTATCGATTGTCTTTGTTAGCTCCAACACTTAAGTAAGGGCTGATTCAGACTTCAGTTTTATATTAGTCTACGGGGCTCTTCACACGTCCGTGTATTTTCCCAGACTAAGTTAGCCACACAAAATCACATAGACATGGCAAATAGTGAACAAACTCACAGACCGAACTCGCCAATGCACGTCTATGGATCTGTGAAAAAAATTGGACATCATATGTGTCATCATATAGAAATAATGCGCATTATTATGTATTTCAACTGTGAATAACTGAACATAGCAACTTATGGAGCAGCTCCCACCCCCCCATCATTCCGTTAGAAAAACTGCTGGCACTTACACATTACATGTCAACAGATCCAGTTAGAAACATCAGTTTCATATATACAGTTAGAAATTTACAACTGACTAACTGTCCCTTTCTTTAACAAGAAATGTATAGTCCAGCAACTCACAGATTGGGTTGACACAGCTCTAAGTAAATATGCTATAAACCCAGAGCTACACTACATAAATAACAACAGAGAGAAAGACTGAGTGTAAAACCCGTAAGTGAACTTTATATATGTGCCAAGTACAAATAATTCTTTATTATAGAATTATATAAAAGTGTCAGACAATTGCTAAATACACCTAAAACATAGTGATGATGACAATCAGGTACTCCTGAGGAAGCCACAATTTGTGGTGATACACATGTCTCTTTGTTCCCTAATCATTTTTCCTGTACATCATACAGGACTGTAGGAGTCTGGAACCTGCACTCAGGGGCGTAACAATAGTGGGTGCAGAGGATAGACTAGGAGTCTGTGGGGTGGGGGCAAAAGGTCTGTTTGGCCTATATGAGAAAACCAATAGTATCAAAAACACAAAAGTTTGGGACCCTATTGCAGATTTTGCATTGAGGCCAAGGAGCTATCCTTTTTCCAGGTTGTATGTGTATATATAAATATATATATATATATTGTGGTAAAGCGACAAGCTCAGCAATGTGCGGAGGTACATAAGGAACAGTCTCTTTAAATTACAAGTTACTTTATTCAGCGCCATAGACTAACCTGGAGTCCATAAAGAAAAAAACAAAGTCCATTCGGCATAAAGGCAAAACAAAATAAAAAGTTGTATCACAGTCCGTATATCGGCCGAGCTCTGGCCACTCCGGGTTAATCACACATGGTCCAGCACAATACGTGTTAGCTCCTCTCTGGAGCAAGCCTTTCCAGATACTGACCACCAGGGCTGGCTCCAGGTTTTTCTGGGCCCCGGGCGAAAGAGTCTCAGTGGGCCCCTTTAACGCATACCACGATTCATGATGCAGAGATACAGCGGAGAAATATATATATATATATATATATATATATATATATATATATATATATATATATTACAATGCAAAGATTTCACTTCTTACATTACATGAGTGATATCTATTGTAAATTCCACAATAGCTCAGAAACCGGTGAATCGCTCCACACAGAATACTGGCCCCCATATAAGGCTCCATACAGGATACTGGCCCCCATATAACGCTCCACACAGAATACTGGCCCCCATATAACGCTCCATACAGGATACTGGTCCCCTTATAAAGCTCCATACAGGATACTGGCCCCCATATAACGCTCCATACAGGATACTGGTCCCCTTATAAAACTCCATACAGGATACTGGCCCCCATATAACGCTCCATACAGGATACCGGTCCCCTTATAACGCTCCATACAGGATACCGGTCCCCTTATAACGCTCCATACAGGATACTGGCCCCCATATAATGCTGCATGCAGGCTGTTACCCCCCACATAATGCCCCATACAGGCCCCCCCCCCTTTTAATGCTCCATGCAGGCTGTTACCCCCCACATAATGCCCCATACAGGCTGCCCCCCCCTTATAATGCTCCATGCAGGCTGTTACCCCCCACATAATGCCCCATACAGGCCCCCCCCCTTTTAATGCTCCATGCAGGCTGTTACCCCCCACATAATGCCCCATACAGGCCCCCCCCTTATAATGCTCCATGCAGGCTGTTCCCCCCCACATAATGCACTATGCAGGCTGCCCCCCCTTTATAATGCCCCATGCAGGATGTCGTCCCCCCTTTATAATGCCCCATGCAGGATGCCCCCCCCTTCTCTTTATAATGCCCCATGCAGGCTGTCCCCCCCCTCCTCTATATAATGCCCCATGCAGGATGTCCCCCCCCCTTTATAATGCCCCATGCAGGATGCCCCCCCTTCTCTTTATAATGCCCCATGCAGGCTGTCCCCCCCCCTCTATATAATGCCCCATGCAGGATGTCCCCCCCCTCTATATAATGCCCCATGCAGGCTGTCCCCCCCCCTATATAATGCCCCATGCAGGCTGCCCCCCCCTCTATATAATGCCCCATGCAGGCTGCCCCCCCCTCTATATAATGCCCCATGCAGGATGTCCCCCCCTCTATATAATGCCCCATGCAGGATGTCCCCCCCTCTATATAATGCCCCATGCAGGCTGCCCCCCCCTCTATATAATGCCCCATGCAGGCTGCCCCCCCCTCTATATAATGCCCCATGCAGGCTGCCCCCCCCCTCTATATAATGCCCCATGCAGGCTGCCCCCCCCTCTATATAATGCCCCATGCAGGCTGCCCCCCCCCTCTATATAATGCCCCATGCAGGATGTCCCCCCCCTCTATATACTGCCCCATGCCTCCATACATTAAAAAAAAAAAAACAAATACTCACCTCCCGTCTCCTCACCTGCTGCCGTTGCCCGCCGCTCGCTGCTCAGCTCCGAACTCCAGCGTTGTCGGCGTCTTCCCGTTCAGCGCTCCCTGTGACGGCTCAGGGGAGGGCGCGGTGAAAAGACGTCACCGCGCCCTCTGACCTGAGACGTCACAGGGAGCGCAGAGCAGGAAGACAGCTGATCTGCGGAGGCACGGGGAGAGGTAAGTATCCAGCTGCCGGGGCCCTGAGCAAGCGGCGGAGAAGGGCGGGCGCTGACACCGCTCTCCTCCGCCCATAGCCCAGCGGGGTGCGCGACCGCCAGTGGGCCCCTCTGCCTGCTCAGGGCCCCGGCATTTGCCCGGGTGCGCCGGGTGCTGACGCCGGCCCTGCTGACCACACCTGAGTGTCAGGGCTGGCTGTTTAAAGCCCAGACACTCCCCCGATTGGAGGGATGGTGGGATGGTGGATACTTGGTTGAGCACTTTCTGTCTCTTTGTTTTAGCAATTTTGGGGGAGGGACTCATAACTTTTGACATGTATTTCTTATAAGTTAAACATTTTCTGAAAGTGCAGATACTTTAACTATATGGATTATAGGTAAACAATAGAATGTAAATCAGAAAATATTTTTCTGACATTTCATTACAGAAATGAATTTGATCCTCTATATAAAATAATACATTATCACTGTACCTAGTCAATATTGACTCATATCGCAAATTCATTTCTTTCTGTGGATCTTCGTGGCCAGTTTGGAAAAAAAAAATTGCAATCCAGTGCTCTGTTCATCCTGTTGTCTAAGCTTCCTTTTATTAAAGGATCTGAAGAAAGTGAAATGAGCCTAGATACGATTTTTCCAACAGATTTATATTTTTTCACGCCTGAAAGAATTGCAAAGCAGATTACACTTTATCCTATGAAAACAACAAAAAGCTGATGGAATGAAGAGTGAACAGAGGCTCCAATACATGATTATAAAAATAATGTGTTAGCTAAAATAGCTGTAGTAGTCTAAAGCCAACCACTCAAAGTGTCGGAAAGACATGGGCTAACCTGAAAAGCAAAAATTGTCTTGAAAACGTTCTCATTGCTCTCAAATCATTCACATCTTTGGATAATTCACAATATTCTGTACATCGCTGAGGACTGATTGTTGACCTGATCATCTTGATCAGTTGGAATTATTAGTTTAGAAAAAAAGATTGCTAGCTGTTCTTTGGTATGAACACACGTTACTAAAGGGAATCTGTCATGTCAAAAAACGCTATTAACCTACAGTCATGGCCAAAAGTTTTGAGAATGACACCAAAATTATATTTTCACATGATCTGCTGGCCTCTGGTTTTTATTAGTGTTTGTCTGATGTTTATATCACATACAGAAATATAATTGCAATCATATTATGAGTACCAATAGGTTATATTGACAGTTAGAATGAGTTAATGCAGCAAGTCAATATTTGCAGTGTTGCCCCTTCTTCTTCAAGACCTCTGTATTTCTCCCTGGCATGCTCTCAATCAACTTTTGGACCAAATCCTGACTGATTGCAATCCATTCTTGCATAATCAATGCTTGCATTTTGCCAGAATTTGTTGGTTTTTGTTTGTCCACCCGTCTCTTGATGATTGACCACAAGTTCTCAATGGGATTAAGATCTGGGGAGTTTCCAGGCCATGGACCCAAAATCTCTAGGTTTTGTTCCATGAGCCATTTAGTTATCACCTTTGCATTATGGCAAGGTGCTCCATCATGCAGGAAAAGGCATTGTTGGGCGCCAAACTGCTCTTGGACGGTTGGGAGAAGTTGCTCTTGGAGGACATTCTGGTACCATTCTTTATTCAAGGCTGTGTTTTTAGGCAAGACTGTGAGTGAGCCGATTCCCTGGGCTGAGAAGCAACCGCACACATGAATGGTTTCAGGATGCTTTACAGTTGGCATGAGACAAGACTGGTGGTAGCGCTCACCTCTTCTTCTCCAAATAAGCTGTTTTCCAGATGTCCCAAACAATCAAAAAGGGGATTCATCAGAGAAAATGACTTTGCCCCAGTCCTCAGCAGTCCACTCCCTGTACCTTTTGCAGAATATTAGTCGGTCCCTGATGTTTTTTCTGGAGAGAAGTGGCTTCTTTGCTGCCCTCCTTGAAACCAGCCCTTGCTCAAAGAGTCTCCGCCTCACAGTGCGTGCAGAAGCACTCACACCAGCCTGCTGCAATTCCTGAGCAAGCTCGGCACTGCTGGTAGTCCGATCCCGCAGCTGAAACAGTTTTAAGATACGGTCCTGGCGCTTGTTGGTCTTTCTTTTGCGCCCTCGAGCCTTTTTGACAACAATGGAAGCTCTCTCCTTGAAGTTCTTGATGATGCGATAGATTGTTGACTGAGGTGCAATCTTTGTAGCTGCGATACTCTTCCCTGTTAGGCCATTTTTGTGCAGTGCAATGATGGCTGCACGTGTTTCTTTAGAGATAACCATGGTTAACTGAAGAGAAACAATGATACCAAGAACCAGCCTCCTTTTAAAGTGTCCAGCGATGTCATTCTTACTTAATCATGACTGATTGATCGCCAGCCCTGTCCTCATCAACACCCACACCTGTGTTAATGGATCAATCACTAAAACGATGTTAGCTGCTCCTTTTAAGGCAGGACTGCAATGATGTTGAAATGTGTTTGGGGGTTAAAGTTCATTTTCTGGGCAAATATTGACTTTGCAAGTACAGTAATTGCTGTTAAGCTGATCACTCTTTGACATTCAGGAGTATATGCAAATTGCCATTACAAAAAATGAAGCAGTAAACTTTGAAAAAATTACTATTTGTCTCATTCTCAATACTTTTGGCCATGACTGTACAGCTATGGGGTTATTCTGCAGGTTAATAGCATTCTAAAGACGTATGTCCGTCGCACTGAAAGCCCAACTGCCGGGAAGAAATTAATTTTATTCCTCCTGGCAGCCTCCGGCTTTCAGTCATAGAGGCGCGGCTTCAGTCACGGCTCAGAACATAGTGAGCTGTGGCTGTAACCACTCCCTGGCACTCACTGACAGCTGGCTCAGTACTGCATCACTACAGTGATGCCTATCTGTCAGTGACGGGTCTTGATTACCGCCAACGCTCAGCATGTACTGAGCGGTGACTGAAGCCGCTCAACCATGACTGAAAGCCTGAGGCTGTCAGGAGGAATAAAGTTTATTTCTTCCTGGTAGCCTGGCTTTCAGTTCGGTGGCCACACGACTTTAAAATGCTATTAATCTGCAGATTAACCATACATCTGCAGGTTAATAGCATTTTGTTTTTATTTGACAGGTTCCCTTTAATTAAACGGTGAAGGTCAGCTCGTGGTTTCCAACTTATTGCTCTCCATCTGTTGCAAAAAATCAATTCCCATTTTGTGGGCATCTGGACATGCTTGTTGTAGTTTTGCAATGGCTAAAGATGGGAGACTAAAGGTGTTGCATTTATTAACATGTTTATCAATTTTCTGAAAAACAACATTATGGATTTCTCCAATGTTGTTAATAAATATTTCACTGACTAATCCAATTGGAGTAATAATAAAATGTAACTTTTATTTTTGAAGGATAAAATTCCCAACATTACCAAAAAAAAACAACCCAAAAGTGAAAAGATGAAAAAAGTGAAGAAATACACTAAAATGTTCACCAGCAACTATTCAAGGGAGGTATCCCCTTGTTAGTTCTGTACGTGCAGGATATAGTCATAGCCTATTCAATTCGCTAATGAAATAAATCACCAAAAGGATTTCTCTGGAACATATTGACATTCCTATAGTGAGAAATCATCTCGGCAGCAAACTGATTTTGATTATGTTGCTGCTTATATTTGGACCCCAATAAGTTATCCCCCCTCCTGTTGTTATATATTAGACTTCTCTCAGCTTGAAATTTGTTTATCCGCTCTCATAGGATATCACATAGCCTCGCACGCTAATGGGACGATGATATGCTAATGACCGTGCCTGCTAGGCTTCACAGAAGCTGCCGCCTATGAGATTGTGATTTATTTCACTAGCGAATAGAATAGGCTATGACTATATCCTGCACATAAAGCACTTTAACAAGGGGAATATAGACAGTTGATACCTCCCTTGAATAGTTACTGATAAACGTTTGTGTATTTTTTTCACTTTTTTTTTGGTAATGTTGGGAATTTTATTCTTAAAAAATAAAAGTTACTTTTTATTAAATACTTCAATTGGATTAGTCAGTGAAATATGTTTATTCATTTTGTCCTAATTCTCCTGTCCAACAATGGCAGGTCATTCAGAACAAAATGACCAATGTATCAAAATGTAGATGGGCAATTTAGATGTGCATAATGCACAGAAGGCACAAACATGCCAAAACATACCATGTGTGCAGACTGGAACTGCACAGGGACCAAGAAGCTAAATCCCCCCCACCATATCCACTAGAGCAATGTTGTTCGAACCCTCCGATATCGATGGGATCAGCCAACAGTCTAACCCAACTTTTCTATGGGAGCCATGGGCAATTTAATGTTGTGGGAAATATTGATCAGACATGCTTGATTTCAGACTGACGATCGTATCGCCTCCTGCCAGGTAAGTCTAGAGACAGATTTCTCTGTGAAAACTCACTCAGTCGGAAGAGCGCGGAAGAGCTGGCCAAGATGGCTGTTGGCTGAACCATTGTTCGGCTGACAGCCATCTAACGTGTATGGTGGGCTTAAGGATGGGTTGTTTAGATGGCTTTGAATGTTTAGAAACAATGGGTCAGATTCTATTAAATCACTGTGATAAATTTGGTCCCTTTTTAGTCTGTCCAGTCTTTTGACAGGATTGATAAATCTGCCTCAATGTTTTTATATTACTAAATGGTATAATGTAGCAAAACCTATAAATAAATTACTGTATATTGAAAGTGCTGTATTATATGAAAAATAGGTCATCTACCCCCCACCTTTCTGGAAAAATTAGGTATTTTTCCTCATATTGATAACCCCTTTTATACATCCCCTTTACAAAATGTGCACACAATTGTTAATATAGACCGAAGTAAACCAAAGTCGCAGCAATTGTAATATAATGGTGGTTTGCTACGAACACATGGCAGTTTATAACTTGTTGAAAAGCGTTACTAATTATCTGGTAATAGCTCTGGCTCCGACAGAAAGGAAAGAGGAAAGGTTTTTCCAGCAACCAAAATCAGTATTCAAACACCGTATATATTTTAGATGTCAAACGGAAACCTTTCTGAAAAATTGCTCCTACTTTTTTTTTTGCCATAAAAATGAAAGGTTCTTCATAGTACCGAAAATTAGCCATCCTCTGGTTCCAGCCTTGCCTTTTCCTACATTAGTTTAATGGCATATATTAACATTGCTGCTTATGATTGAACAAAACACAATATGCAATAATACGTAGTTTACCATGTAATCTTAAACCACATTATCCAGAATGCTTTACATTACATATTAAAAATCATAGGGTAAGAACAAGCATGATTACTTGGGAATGTTGCATGAAAATCTTTCTATTCTTATCAGAATGAAATCATTGTGTCCTTGAATTAGATATAGATTTCTCAGATAGTGTGCATTTCGTAATACTTCTTATGTGCCAGTATTAACCAATTGCAAGTGATTTTTTTTTTTTTAATTAAAAACTATACACTCAAATCTAGATCTTCTTATATAATGATATCTTAAGAGAAAATATCTAAAATGTTCATCTATAGACTTATAAGTAAAGGATATGTTACCACGACATAGAACGTTAAATAAATTGTGCAGTAGAACAAAGTCTGACTATACTTAAAGGGCAAGACCGTTTGGCACACCGATGACTTCACAAGCTGATTACATTTGTGAGAAGATTTCTTGGGTTCAAGCGGGAATGCAGTATGCATTTTCCATAAGAAAATGTTCCTGGATCTGGTTATCTAGAAGCAAATAACCAAAGGAGTTTTTCTATAGTAGACTCTAATGACAAGATAATTAGACCTTTGTTAGGGTCACGTTAGAGATGGTCTGTGAACTGGAACCTCCACCGATAATGAGAAGAAATTGGTTCCAGCAGGGATTTTAATGGAGACATATGCAGTCTTCAATCAAATAAACTTACGGAACGAACATGCCCCCAAATCGATCAGCTATGGAAAGCCAATTGTTTTTACTGGCTATATGACTGTACATGCAGAGCAGTGGAAGTTGTTGATTTGTGACATCAGTAGGGGTCTAAGCCCTCATCACAGTTCTTTGTATATAATAATGTAACATTTTAATTATAAATATTACAACATTTCTGGAAGAATTTCTTTAATGGTTAACTTAAGAAGGTATTCCCATTATTTAAAGTTAATGGATTGGAAATGACTTACTATCCCGAGAATGGAGTGGAGGTGCGTATGCTCAACCTCTGCTTCATTCATTAGCAAAGGGACTGATGGGAAATAGCCAAGCACTGTACTAGGATTCATCCGGTTGTCCCATAGACAGTAGGTAAAGTGAAGGTCAAGCATGCGCAACTCAACTTCATTCAAGATAGGGCTCTGCAAATCTCCATTCTCAGGGTCAGAGCCTCATTGGTAAAATGACTGGAGATCCCGGCAGTTGAACTCCCAAGTGAACAATATGTTGTGCTAGATCCTATGGGCAGGGTATAGCTTTCAACTCTGGAAAACTCTATTAAAGGGGTTCTAAAGGGAAGACACAAAGCCGGGAAGCAATTGACCATCAATAGCGGGTTAGGTTTGACAACCCCTTAAATTAGTCTGCCAAGAAAAAATGGGAGCACCTGCACATTACTGCAGGGCAGATTTACTATTACATACAAATTACATGAATGATTGCGTTACCATGTAATACCTGATATCACAGAGTCTTTGCAGTGGCTCCCAGCTCTTCCTGATTGAGTCCTGAGTGGTATGGAGCCTTTCATCCCCATATAGACTTTTGAATTAAAATGATAAATAAAACTGTTTTAGAGATACGTTATTACTTACAGGTTTTTATGTCTTTTTAACATCATTATTTCCAGTGTATTTTGTTTATAAGGACCCGATGACTTACATTTCATTAGCATAGGTTGTTTGTGTTTGAATCTTCATGTCATAACCAGGATATGTACTGTATATTGATATGAGACATTAGAGGCTAATGGTCTGTGATAGGACTAGAGTGCAAGACTTAGTAGACAGTAACCCTCCCATACCTAAACATCATACTATTTTTTACATGACCTGTTAAATGTTTACCCTTCTTTCTCCAATTGACATCATGTGTCGATAATAGTTTTGTTAATTAAAGTTAGAGACAGGCGAATTCATTTGGATGAAATTGAATTCCACTTGAATTTTACAAACATCCATATTCTCCACAATATGGATATTTGGTAATACGTGCTGCATAAATTCGTAGGAAGCTGGGACTTCAGGCCAAGACAAGGCCTCGGAGGCCACTGCAGGTGGCATTGCACGTTGTGATGTCATGACCTTGTAATGCACTGGGATGTCCGAAGTCTGGTCATGGCTGGAAGTCCTAGTCTAGAGTGAAGACATCGACGATGCGGCATGTGACGACAGAAAGAAGAGGCCCTGACAAACGGATGTTGGACACCAAGCAGCAGGGTGACCGGAGAGGTATTATTTTCTTTTTAACATCTTATGCTAATTATGCTCTGGGGTCTGGGGAGACCCTTCAGTGTGATAAGGAATATTAAGTTCACAGAGCATAATTTTGCTGGAAAGGAAAACCCAAATGTTTTACCGAATACTCGACAGGTACGCTCATCTCTAATATCATATGACTTTTCAAATAGATTATATAAATCAAGGTTAAAGATGGGGTCACAAATCACCAAACTGAATGTCACAGCTTTCTTAATTGAAGGGTCAGTTTCCAGGAAGAAGGATGTAGTACAGAGGGCATTGCCATAAGCTGTATCAAGTACCTCTACCAAAACTTCTCACTATCATTCAGATAAAAAAAAATTAAAACTGTTCGCTATAGCTAAAAAAGTTAAAGTTCCAGAGAACATTTTTGGAAATTTGTACATAAAGAAAATGGTTTACCTAATGTCTGCCAATGATGGTCGTAAAATGACTGTTTTTGCAATTGACTTCATAAGACATTTGGCTATCATTAAATAGAGCGCATTATATATTGTGGTTCGGAATGAATGAATGTGTGCTGGTGCTATGTCTAAGGACAGTGTATCTCTGCTTGCACATTAAATGCCAATATTCTAATTGCAGATGTCTGAGGAATGTGTTGTTGCTTAATCATTGGTGAAGGACATGTATTATCACATTGGTTCCGGCACAAGAGTGTTCGTATAAATGTGTTTCACTTGTAGGACAAGGCTCATACAAATCTTGTTTTTGCTCGTTAGACTTGTTTTTAAACTTGATATTTATTTCTTTGATGACCTTGAAATCATTTTTGGAAAACCTCAAACTGGTTTGTTCAATTCAAAATGTTGTTTACAAACCTTTTCGATACTTGATATATTATAATGTAATAAAGAAGAAATGTTCATACTGTGTATTTCAATTGTGGCATTTTTTGTTTCCTTTATGAATTGATCCAATTACTGCATTTGACTATTCTAACAAAAAGGCTCCCTTAACACCACCCTGCCGTGCGCAGAAGTCATTTTGCATCCAGAGATTTAATTGACTGTGAACTACAAGAAACTTTAATAAAGACCAATCTGTGAATATGTTATACTCCCCTTTAAAGCTGTATGTTGTTAAAGAGGTTCTCCACCTCACCATTTTTTTTAATAAGGCAGATATAAAGATATAAGAGGCAATACCATTATGAGCTAAAGTATACACTCGTATGAGACTGGTTGCTAAGAACATGCTATATGGCAGCACCTTTGAAAAACAGTTGTTGGACAATGTATTCTTAACCTGGATCCATTTCAGGGGTCTTTAAAAGTTAGCAACAGTGATGCAGATACTTTGAGTATCTTAAATTTGAGGGGGTGATGGACCTATTATATCAACTCTTCTCAGCCCTCATATAGTAAAGATATCAGCATACTGCTCCACCAGCTTTATCGCATCACCTTCTCCACTGTGAGATGACCACCCATGTTAAAAATGCAGATGATTCATAGTTTTTATGGTTTTATAGAGAACCTATTAGCACAATTGTGCATGTGCCATAATGGTACTGTTATACAGTTTAAATAGATACCTTTTGTGAAGAAATCTGCATGGTGGTTGTTCTTTAATCAGCATTTGAAGCTTTCCTGTAAAAAGCTTTTAGGTGCAAAGGGATGGGACTGTGGATAGGGTCTTCGGCTCCTACCGTGGCACCTCTGCCTGCCTCTGGTGTCTGTATCTGCCTTCTGTTTGAAAGTTTGCGCCAGCGGCATTCTCGCTGCGGGAGGCGCTTGTGCAGATTGATCTTCCGGTGGTCTTTAATAAATTGGCATCGTGCTGGCGCATGTGCCGACTGACCTCCTGGCGGTCATTGAACAGAGATCTCCATCTGCGCATGCTCCGCCATTTTACTGAAGAACGCCTGGAGGTCAATCTTCGCATTCACCGCCACTTTATTGAAGACTACCGGCATATCAATCAACAAAAATGCCATCCATGGTGAGGACGTTGCAAACTTTCAAACAGGAGACAGATAAAGATACAAGAGGCAGGCAGGGTGGCCAGGGCAGGAGCCAAAAACCCTACCAACAATCCCAGCCCTTTAAATCTAAAGCTTACTACACCAAAACTTCAAATGCTGATTAAAGAATAACCACTATGCAGATTTATTCACTAAAGGTATCTATTTAATCTGTATAACTGTGCCATTGGTAAGTAACCCATGCACTGGTAAGTAACATTGAATTTTCTGTCCACTCAAACACCCAAGTCTTTCTTAATGACTGTTTTACTCAGTGTTTTACCATTTAGAAAATAATTGTACATTTTATTTCCTTGGCCCACGTGCATGACCTCATATTTATCTATATTAAAATTCAATTGCTAATTCTCAGCCCAAGTCTCCATCTTATATAAATCACTGTGTAGTATTAAATTATCCTCCTCGGTGTTAACTACCTTGCAGAGTTTAGTATCGTTTGCATATATTGAAATTGTACTCTATGTCCACTATAAGGACATTAATAAATATATTTATAAGGAAAGGGCCCAATACTGACCCCTGTGGTCAACTGTAACTTATTAACCACTCACTTTCCTATTTCTAAGCCAATTGTTAACCAAATCACACATATTTTCCCCAAGTCCCATTGTTCTGATTTTGTGTACCGACCTTTTGTGTTGCACTACATCAAATGCCTTTGAAAAGTCCAGATAGACAAAATCCACGACCTTACCCTGGTCCAGTCTGCAACTTACCTCTTCATAAAAGCTTGACTGATTAGTTTGAAAGGACCGATCCCTCATCAGGCAATGTGGATGGTTGGTTATTATGTCATTTTTGTGTGACATATGGCAGGATAGAATTCCTTAGAAAACCATTAAAGATTTTGCACACAGTAGAAGTTAAGCTTACCAGCCTATAGATTTGCAGGCTCAGTTTTTGACCTTATTTGGAATATTGGCACTACATTTTCTATGTACCAGACCTGCGGAACAGACACCGGTTATTATGGAATCCTTGAATATAAAAAATGATTGTATGTTGGTCTGCTTAATTCCTCCAGTACTTGGGGGTGTATGCCATCCGGGCCTGTTGATATGTCTATTTTTGTGTATTTGAGGGAGCACCGTATTTCCTGCTGGTTTAAAGGGAACCTGTCATGTCCTTTGCTATTAAACTGCCCCCAGTGTCTAGTTAGTGTCTCCGGAGCATGCGCACATAGGATATGAAGCTGGGATGTACACCCATATTCAGTGCGCATGCTTGGAAAGCTGAGCGTCATTGCGCAATATCTGCTGGGAGATTGCGGTGATGTAGGGTGACTGAAAAGTTAGAGCTGCCCACCCCTATGACTGAATCCAAAGGTATGTGGGGCACTCAAAGTGTAAAAAGTTATTTTTGAGCTAAATACAAGGACGTTTTGCTTGAGATAAACATGTTAGTGATGCAATGTGCATCACTAACAAGACACTGGGGGCAGTTTACTAGCAATAAATGTAACAGGTTCCCTTTAAGCATATTTAATGGAGAATGTATGGTATTCCTTATGTCTTCTGCCATGGGATAAAGAGTGTAGAAAAGTAGTCGTTTATAGAGGTTCTCCAAGAATGAGATAAATTGCCATCCGTGATATGATTCAAACTGCAGTCCGTCCCAGTCACATGTCAGTACAGGCTGCAGACTGAAGACATACCAGGTCATGGCTGTCATATGTGAAGAAATATATTTCTTCCTTGCTGAGCACAAAGAGAGTTATCTCCAGCTTCATCCTTCTCAGTGTTTGTTTTCCAGGTGGGCGCAGTCAGTCTCTGTACACTGCTATAAAGCTATCAAATTGATGGGAAGAGGAGGAAAGTGAAGCTGGAGATCTCCTCGCTGAGCTCGTGGGTTAAAACATATTTCTTCACATATCACAGCCGTACTCCCATCCGCCATATGTGTGATACAGTCTCGAGATCTGTAGATCTTCAGTCTGCAGCCCGTATGGCCACGTGACTAAGATGGGCTACAGTTTGAATTCTATCAGGGAAGCCATTTTCCTCCTTGGAGAACTCTTTAATAGATTGGCCTTTCCGTCATCCTCTTCCAACCATTTCATCCAAACTATTTTATAGAGGGGCCAACATTATAATTTTGGATTCGATAAGGGTATGTGCACACGTTCAGTATTTTCAGCAGATTTTTCTTCTACAAATACTGGAAAAACTGTGTAAAATAAACACATTTTAAAGCTTTTTTTCTTTGCATTTTTCCCATTCATTTAAATAGGTGAAAAACACTGCAAAAATGTTGAAAGAATTGACATGCTGCAAATTTGAAACTGCTTCAAATCTGCAAGTAAAAATGAGCAGAATGTGTCTGAGATTTCAAAAATCTCATTTGCTTTGCTGCTACAGTTAAAGGCTATTTTTTTTACAGCAAATCGCGACAAATGCAATGTGTGAACATACCCTTACTGTTTATGTAGTTGAATATTTTTGGATTATTATTAGATTCTTTGGCAATTAAACTCTTTTATTCCAATCTTTGCTGCCTTAATTTGCCTTTATTACACACTTTTTCTCTGTATAAATTTTTTAATGTCTTGTCACTATCCTCTTGTTTTCATTTTCTAAAGGCTTCATTTATTGCCCCCCTTATACCTATTCAATCAAAGTGGTTTTCTCCTCTATTTTGTTTATTCTCATAAAGGTACATATTGTGCACAAATGTGATTTAGGATTCTTATAAAAAAAGGTGTCCCATTTGCTTTGTGTGCTTCTATTTTTGAGGACATTATCCCAGTTTCTGACAATAAGATCATCTCTTAACCAATGGAAATTTTCCTTTCTGAAGTTTAGTTGTTTTGTAACACTTCTACTAAACATCTTATTAAAGAAGAAGTAAAATTTTATTATTTTGTGATCACTATTACCTACCCCCAACCTGTACATTTGATACTCTGTCTACCCTATTGGTAAAATGAGGTTTAGAAGTGCCCCCCAATCTGTCTTTTGAGTCTGTTCTCTTCGCCTGTTATTTGGCTGGGTTCATTACAAACAATACTTTTCTCTTGCACAAAAATTCTATTCTGTCTCCTTTTACCAGATTCCTCCCCTTTTCCACTGCAGATCATTGCCCCTCACTATCCACAGCTAGCAGACCATACCCTATAAATTAAATACACAACACAAATATTTTCAATGTAATAAATGTTTATTATAACAAATGAATCATGTTAGAAAGAGGGAAGGGGACAAGGGAAAATGTGCACAGGTGGATAAAAAATTGCGAACCTGTGGGCATTTTCCCTTGTCCCCTCCTTTCTTTCTAACACGATTCATTTGTTATAATACAGATTTATTAAAATTGAAAATATTTGTGTTGTGTATTTAAATTTATAGGTTGTTTGGGTTCCAGTAGGGTATACAATATATATTATGGCTCCTTGATACATACTAGCTGCCAGACCATGTAGCAACTACCATGTTGGCAATTAAGGTCAGTCTGGTAAGGTTTATTTGTGTGCAACTATTTATTTAAAGCCCAACACAATAATGGCTATTTGGGTCCATTTTATCCTTTCACATTGTAACCGTGCTGGTAATCCTGTGTCTACCCCTGGAGCCAGGCAAACATCAGATCGCATGTCAGGGGACATTGCAATTTAGGGAAGCATGCTTTATACTTTTCAATGCATGGATTGGTTACTGTGGCAAAAAGAGAACATTTTAATGGATGTGTCCTCTAGACATAATAAATGAAAAGTGTTTGCCTTTGAGATATGTGATGAAGTGGTGCCTTTGAAAAACTGGTGATAAAATGCAATATAAAAGTCATATGATGGTCAGACATGTATACACTCACACTTTAGCTTATTCTAAAAAAAAACTGACAGGTACGCTGTAAACAAAAGGAAAGTTTTAGCTTGTAAAATTAAAGCACATTTTTTATTTGAGGAAACGTTGCTTCGCGACTTTCCTGAAGCCCGAGTTGTTCTATAAAAGTATAACATACTATACATGATTAAAAAAGAAAAAAAAACAAAAAACACAAAACCTATAATCTGAAATCTATTTACAAAAGAGGAAAAAGTACTTTCATCACCATAAATATGTTTCTACTGCCATCATGTTGATGACATGCACAGTAACAAGTAACTTTTAGCATATGTACATAGACCATCTCAGGACTGCTCAATATTCGTAACTCCATGGATCAACTGCGATAAAGAAGGTTTTTATGTCTTACGTGAATTCCAACAACAATTTGAGGATAAAACTGGTAAAACAAGCCTTTTGAGGTAAGCAGTGAATATGCTTTTTAAGATCAGTCCGCTTTTTACCTGCGAGTACTGAGGTTTTCTTATACAATGTGCCGTGCAATGGACCATTACTAATTGTCTATATTGATTACCATCTATACTACTCTCATTGAATGTTTGTTTGCACATATTTTAAGAGGTACATGCAAATTTTGAATGCTACCTTTTAAGGCACAATTTTGGCACAGTTTTATTTTTTCTTTTCGATGCGCAGCTTTTAATACAAACAGGACACAAAAAAATTAAAGTAATGGGATAAACTTTGTGACCAAGCTCGAAAAGCTTTAAAAAGTGCAAAATTAGTTTAATTAAGAAACTCCAGTGGTTAGAAAATAAAATATAACAAAAATATATTTAGTGGAGATGAAAGATAATTTGTGGTGTTTAAAGAAAAATAAAAAAAATTATGAGCCCAAATGGTGAACAGGAACTAAAAAGAACGTTTTAACAATATGGTATTGTAGTAAAACTTTGTGATGTGGTGATGTACATAGCAAATGTCATATTGGAACTGATGGACAAAACCACTTGCACAAATTATGATGCAATAAAGAGAAACAGTTAAGAGTACCAAATCTGGAATGTCAAGTGCCACAAATTGTTGCCTGCTGTTTTTGTATCATGCATGGTGCCTAGTTAGAAGTGGCCAGGGATCAGCCACTGCCTTCTACATCAATATTTGTGTTAATCTCTTCTGGAGATTTTTTTGTAGCTCTAACTTTTGTGCTTTCTTGATGTTCAGAATCATACGCCTGATCTGCAGCTGAGGCATTGTTTTTCTGTTGAGTCACGGAGTCAATGGGAAGGTACATCTGATCTTTAAAAATATCTTCTCTTCCATGACTGAGATGTTGTTGAGTTTCTGTAGGGAGATAACTAATAGTCTGAACATTGAAAGAACTCTTAGATTCTAGTTCCATGAACCCATTTCCACTGAAATCCATTTCGTAAGTATCTAAATCCGCATGGTCTCCCCATTTTTCTGTTTTACTCTTGATCCAGTGTGCCTGGTTTGTTTTCTTCCTCTGAGGAATATCGTTATTTCTTTCAAGTTTTTTCTTGTGATTCAATATCACTGTGCTCAAATTCAAGATACCAACGTTGGTTTCCATTTTAGGTTCCCTTTCTTCTGCAACTACACCACTAAATTCATCTTCAGAATCAGCAGAGGACATTTCCACCAGAGTTGAAGAATCGGAAAGCCCAGAAATTTGTTCAACCACAGTTGTTTTTGCTGTACTTTTTTTAGGGATACTGTTCAGCAGTGCAAAAATTCTATCTACATCCTTCAAGTAATTAGTCCAGTCATCCGGACTAAGCCCATAGTTGTTTCTGTAGCCATACAAGCTTTCATTTATGCTGTACAAATCTTCTAGTCCTTTCCAGTCAACATCCTCTGTGAAATTTGGCAGGTTAACCTTCCCATCCGTCCCATAGTTGTCCTCTGTGAAAACACAAATTGGATTTGTGAGATTCAGGGACAATTTTTTTTCCACCAACTGAATTAATTTTGCGTCTTATAATGGAAATGAAATTAACAAATGCGAGAAATTATTTTTTGGAAATTATGAAAGCATGAGAATGTAAAATGATACGTTATATATGGATAAATCACTTACCAAAAAACGTATAACACGTTTTAGGCAGTAGGGTGCAAGTCTTCGATTTCATTTGTACAATATACTTTATGCATAAAAACCAGCATGATGGTAAATTATAACTTACTAGTTTCAAATTTTAACTGGAAAATGATATAGGAAACGTCTCCAGCTTTGTCTTCATTATGCTTTATACAAAAAGCTAATAAGACCTATGGCATATCTTGAGGTGTAGGTCATCTTAGCTCATTTCCACATTGGGAGGTGAGCAGCGCTAGTGACGTATCTGGAAGGATCTGGGTATCTTTAAAGGAGTTGTAGATCTCTTCACTCTTCTCTCCAATTAATATCGATCGTGAAAAAATTCTGCGATTGCAAGTGGCAGATATCTCGCACATGTCCTATGCATTAGAATTGGACAGATGCACGATACTTGGTGCTCATGCAGGTGAGCAGGCAGCCATCTACATGTGACGTCACAAGCCTCCCTATATGAAGTGAGTGGAGCGCATGACCCATCTAAAGAGGGTGTGTAGTACCTGCTCTTCTTCTCAATCTGACAAGGCCTACTTCACATGTCCGTGTCTCAGGTACGTGTGGCATACGTTTTTTTTTTTCACGGATGCTACACGTACCCATTATAACCTATGCTGCTGTGCATATGTCTGTGTGTTTGCATGGATCGTGTGTCCAAATAAACCACACAGACACATGTCCATTTTTTACCGGCAGCATGGATGACAAGGGCCAATTCAAGTCTATGGGTCCGTGTAAAAGACGTACAGCACACGGATGGCATCCGTGTGCCACCGGTGTGCTTTATGTGTTTCACATTGCAAGTACAGGAGAAGCTAAGTCATTTCTTGTTCCATACTGGAAAAGCACCTATGACACACTGATCCAAAACACTGATGACACCGGTCCTGTTTTTTCCGGTACAGGTTTGATACGGACATGTGGCCTCAGGCACAGGGATGTTGCTGCTCACTAAGCAGCATTCTAATAGCACCAGTGCAGGACACCTACACAGCATCTGTCCAAGCTCAATACTAACTAGGTAGAAGAGATCGGAGCTGCACAACTCCTTTGAGGATCTGCAGTACATGTCTGACAACTCTTCTTAGCTTTTTTCATAACACCTATATATATAGATATTATATACTATATATCTCATAAATGTCTATTGCAGAAGACCCCTTTTATCAACAACCCCTTGCAGCGCTGGGATCCTGGGTTCAAATCCCACCAAGGACAACATCTGCAAGGAGTTTGTATGTTCTCCCCGTGTTTACGTGGGTTTCCTCCAAGTTCTCCGGTTTCCTCCCACACTTCAAAGACATCCTGATAGGGAATGTAGATTGTGAACCCCAATGGCACTATATAAGTAAGTAAAATAAATAAATAAACCTTGACTTGCATTCTTTTAATTTTTTTAGTGCTATTCGTATGACTCCTTATGCAGTAAATGGGTTTTCCACTACAATGATATGGATGTCCTCTCCTTAGGATAGGTCTTCAATGTGGGAGTCTGAATTCCCGACACCCCTCCTTATTTAGCTGTTACCAGCTCTAATAGCAGCTGGATGTAAACAGCGTGATGGGGCGCCGGTATTCAGCTCTTTACACTCTTAGTGGCCACTCCTGTGTACTGCAGAACAGCTTCAATTCAGCTGTAGTGGAAAACCCCTTTAACATGTTTGAGATTAAGACCTGGAAACTGAATGAATTGGTTTCTGAACGCTTGCTGAAAAGAAAAAAAAGTTGTCTACTAATCACATACATTAATTAAACATGCCCAATATAAAGGATTTGCTTAAACATTTTTTTAAAGCACAGATCACCAAAATGCTCACCTAGCAATACAATTATATATATATTATATATATATATACACTGTATATATAAAATCACAATAGAGTAGGACATGGCCTCAGTTGATTCTGACCATTCCCATTGGAATAAAGAGACAGAACCCACCACATTCAGAGTTTCCAAACAACGGCGTGTGCCATAGAAGAGGCAGTCAGAAGATGTGCAAAACCTGTTTTTCTTTATGCTACCTCTTCTACACTATTTTACGGCTAAAAACTTGTGTATGCCAGTAATAAATCTAACAAAACCATGTCCCTTTTTTGAGACATTGTCAAGCGTATTGCAAACATCCGTGTTTTTTTGCTGCATTTCACTGATAAATTTGGCAAAATTAATTGCAGCAAAATTATGCCAGAATTCTGGTGCGAATACATGCCTAAATCTGCTTCAGGGTTTATAATGTTTGCCAGCAACATATTTTTTTTCAGTAATTTGGATGTCATTAAATGTCATAATAACGCCACCTCCATTACCTAATGCTGCATTTCTACACAGCTGCTTTTACATGCATGTATGTTTAGCAAGCACGTAAATATACAGTAAGTAGGGCAAAAATGTTATAACATGAGGAATAATGACAATGCCAAATAAATGAACATATAAGGATAGCGGAATCATACGCAGGCTCTCACCATTCGTAATGGAAACCAAAGTATCTTATGAAATTCATTTTGAAAAATCACAAGTCACAAGCATGAAATGGGATGCATGAGGTCTTGCTGTGAAGATGAGATTACGTGAATGGTAGACCTCAGACCACTGACCATTAAAGGAAACCATGGTTAGAAGTCGCATGCACCAAAAACTATGCCGCGTGCCATATGACAGGGTACAAACATTAGTCAGAATGGGCTGATCATGCAATTATTTGGGGAGAAGCTGCTGAGAAAGATAAATAAGAAAAAAGGACATATACCTGTGTGGATCATAGGTTCCTCCATCTTTACTTCCTGATATAGGAAAATACAAGAGTAACGCTTGTTAACGTTTGGAAGAGAAATCAATCACAAAAAGTAGATTGCCACGTCTTCTAGAAAGATGGGTTAAAGTTGTACCTATTGCCTAAACACAGAATAGGCTGCCATTTTGTAGGCTCGACCAATAGCCATGAGCATGGACCTTTTCAAGTTCATCAAATTGCATATTGACCATTCCTTCAAAATGACTGAATTCACTTTAATAGGAGTTTAGATTGATCAGCAGTAGCTGAAAATGGGTAATGTATTGAGCCATTGACTAAAAAAGGTCAAAAAAGGCAAAAATTTCTGAGAATTTATGAGAGTCACATAGAATATATGTTTGAAGGCCACTGATGTTTGAGTGAAGATAATAGTGTAAGTCTTGGAAAAGATACATTGCACTATACAAGGTGTCAGCGGGTTAGTTGGCAGCCCCTGGCTAAGTTCAGCCTAGTAACTGTTAGCTAAGAGGTCAATGGTGGCGGTAAGCTTTGCTGTCTAGGTCAGTGAGACCTTTCTCTTAAGAACCCCTTGGAGAAGATCTGAAGAGCTCAGCGTGTAAGGATTCAGTAGTCCACTGCACAAGTATACATGGAAGGTGCAGCTTTATCCTTCAGTGGTCTGTTTCCATTACCCCTGTAATAAACCCTAAAGGGGCCTCCAAAACAATTGTATCTGCCATTACAATTATCATAAGATATATGCAAACATCATAACTTAAAGTTACCTGTTTCCAATCCTTTCGGCCTTGGGTTGCATTGTCGATGACCTTGGCAGCTCCGTAGCTCCATCAGTTGCACGTGAAGCTGATTTAATACTCCTCTCTCTACCGTATGTACAGAATTTGTTAACTGCAAAAGAAAGTATGACAGTCTCTGTAAATTAAAATGCTCCATTACGATAAAGCCTCATGCAAATTGCAGCTTTGAACACAGTGGAATAACTATAGTGGGTGCAGAGGTAGCGGTCACGCCAGAGGTCCGATGCCTAGGAGGGCTCCATAAGATCCCTTTGACCAATGTAAGAAGATTGATGCATTAAAAAGACCTGTGGGGGCCTTTCTGGGGATTTTGCATTGGGGCCACAAGCTTCAAGTCATAGCACTCTACATTGTATGGGATGGTAATATGGCACTCAGACAGTCTCCGTACTAAGGGACCCGGAGAAAAAGAAATGTACTATAACTAGACATATTTTCTGCATCTATAGTTATTAAACAAGCCCACATATGTTTACCTGATATGGGTCGATGTTCATGTCAAAATATTCCAAGAATCCAGTAGCAAATTCGCAAAATAGAAAATTATGAGTCTCATTGACGGTTCTCAGACACCAGTACGTGTTATTATTGGAGCTGGTACAGGCACAGAAAGACCCCACTGTGAACAAAGAGGACAAACATGACAGCAGGTTTATAGGAGATTTCTAAGCTGGACAGCAAACTGTGAAATATGATAATTAGAGGATAATTAGAATACTACAATATAAAATATCAATAGAACTACATAACTGTACAGGTATGGTGTTTTTTCTAATGAATAGAGATGAGCGAACTCAAACTGTAAAGTTTGAGGCTTGTATCAGACACCTAGTGTCCGGTGCTGAACTCCGAACATAGACTTCTCCTGGAAATCCATTTTACAGTTCAGGATTGCGGAAACAGAGGGAGGGGGAGAGGTCTTACAATTCCAGAATGGAGCAGTCTGCCAGTGGTTGTTGTCATGAGTGAAACAGGTGAGACCCGGAAGGCTGCACTCTTCTCCCTTTTTCTGACGTTTCTTTTCCTTTCTCTCCTTTTTCCGTCTACGGTTTTCCTTAAAGATTTGAAGCTTATTGTCAACCTCTTGAGCACCTTCCCTGAGGGAGGAAAAAAACATGAATCTAATGCAAGCAGCAGTAATAAAAAATGTCTTATTCATTTTTTGAGATGTTCGTGTACGTTGGTTTGTGTTTGTATCTTTTCCTCTAGCTGCTAAAATGGGATACCTATATGCAAGTTATTAGTAAACACAGGTGAATACCTTACTAATGCCCTAACTTAATCATATTACAAACTTTGACTTCTCCTTTTCAAACATCCCACTCTAGTCTATAAGATGACCAGTATAGCCAAGTAGGTTTTGGACAACCACTTTAAATTCCAATTTTCCTAACAGTAAACTGAGTACTTAATATATAACTATTTAATTAAAAAAACTAACTACTTTTGTAATGTACATAAATTAAAAATTCCCTACCGCTTCCTCTTTACTTTAATTTTCCTCTGTATGTTTTTTTTTTTTAACTTCCAGTATGCCCTGGGAATTCTCAATCAGAACGTCAGAGTGCCAAGGCTGCTGTCACGCTCCCTGGCTTCTTTCTCCACCTTGAAATGCGCCTTTATCAGGGAGCTGGCACTGTAGTCACTCCCCTCAGCTGCTATCACCACCCTCAAATGTGACATCATCACTGACGCCCATTTAAGGGGCTAGTTGGTCTCTCTTCTACTGAGTATGCGCCAGTTGTTGATCCTCATGCATGCTCAGCATTCGCTCGTTGCATTCTTTCCCCTTTCAATGCGCATTGTCTATGTGCTCCCTCGCCAGCTCAACTTTCCTCTTTATAGCTGATGAGGGGCACACTGGCAGTGCACACTGAAAGGAGAGTGCACTGAACATGCTTTGGAATTGATAACCAGCTTTGCGGTTTTCAGAATTATTAAACAGGAAAAACAAAAATATGAAAAGATCAGTGAACAAAGACTTGATGAATATAGACAGCATACAACTGAATTACACTAAGCTATACAGTGAATAAGGATTGAAGTCTCTCTAGGAATAATTCAAGAGTAGAAATAGTTGAGAGTCTCTCAGAGTGTTAGAGGCAGATCTTCTTAATTTGCCCATTTCTCGCTTTCTTTAATAAATGGAATTAAACTGAACATCTGTCTTCCGTTAAATAAGAAAAATTTAAACAGAACATGACTGTAATTATATGTAATAAGGGGAAGAAAAGGTGGGAGGGTACGGAGGGGGTATTGAAGTGGGACTTAAAGCCCGTCAGTAGCTGTGACTACTTGGTCTTAAATTAAAAGTTAGGTGTTCTAGCTCTATTTCTTGACGGTGTTTACTTCTGTGATTGCATCTAATGAAAGGTGTCATCTTAGGATTTACACGTTTCTTCATTAAGAGGAGGTCTCTAAAACATTTGGTCCTGTATGGGGAATTAAAATGGATTGTGTTTAAGAGAACAAGGGGCCCAGATTTTATTGAACAGTATATGTCGCTTAAGCTACCAACTCACAAGTTGTTCTGTAGATTAACTCTACTCCAGATTTCCAATGGAGAAGAGATGGGGGATTTGCAGATGTTCAACGAGCAGGGATTAATATTCTAGCTGTTCCCCAGAGCATCTAAAAAGCGAGAGTTTATGTTTGGGGATGTTATCAGTGAATAGGTGGAAGAAATTCAGTTTAGGGGAAAAGGGTATAGAAATCCCAAAGCATGATAGCTTCATGGACCTCAATTTTAGTGCAGAACCACCCACATGTGGAGAAAGGAGCTCATTTCTTCCTGACACCACTAGGATTTAGGGTTGTTATGGTGATTAAGCTTGTTCATGAGGGTTTTACAATCAGTTTCATGTAACGTAACACGTTTAGACACCGGTTTATGGGTTAAAGGGGTTGTCCCACGAACAAAATACATTTTAATTAATAGATCTTCGAATAATAATAATAATAAGTTCCACAAATGAAAGTTCATATTCCTGCACGGTCAGACACAGCCATTACACAGTACACAGCAGGGGCACATTTATAAGATTATCTCAGCACAGGAACATTTTATTTAAACACATCCAATTGTGTACATTATTATTATTCCAAAATCTATTGATTAAAATGTACTTTGTTAGTGGGAAAACCCCTGAATTTGAGACTAAATATAATAACAAAAAAAATAAGAGAGAGATTAGTGAAGGAAGTACTAGGATGTATTTTATCTTTATTCAGTGTTCCTTTAACTGGTGAACATCTACTCAATGAGAACTAATGATACCTACTTGAATGGATGGACATGGCTCTTTATCTTATCTTGAGTCCTAATTCCTTTCTCTTTTTTGTAAAATCTGCAAATCAAACAGGATAACACTTGAGTTGATATGTATTGATGCTCCAAAGCTGTACAATTAATCATTTCAAGACCAGGCTCTTTTTCTCCCAATCACATTTTTTTGGGGGACATGCGGTTTAAAGAGCCGTAAAAAATTTTACTTATTCAGATATTCAGTAATTTTTGCAACTTTTTTTCGTGAAACCTGTGACTTAATTCTTATGTTATTTTCGTACCTTCTTTTTTCACTCCTGAGCTACGCACTTCCTAGAGGTCTTTTGCGTGATCGGGGAAGGTCTAAAGACCAGACCCATATCAATCTGCTCAGAATTAAAGGGCTTAAAATATAAAAGATATTTCCTACAAATTAAGTTACTTTTTAGTTGAAGACAGGCACTGTTAAAAATGTAACCAGTACTGTAGTTCCTGCATGTTCTGCAGTCTGATGATGGCTAGTAACAACAACTCCCATCATTTCCTTACCATTGTTAAGGGGGTTATAGGAAGTTTCGCCCCCAGCAGTTCGCCCCCAGGAAGATTCGCCCCCAGGAAGATTCGCCCCCGGACCGGGGCGAACTGGGGGCGATATGTGCGGGGATGAAATGTGCGGGGGCAAAACATCCTGGGGGCCAAATGCTGGGGACGAAATGTGCGGGGGCGAAATGTACCCGGGGGCGAATCATCCAATTCCCAGTTAAGGGCCGGTTCATGGGAGACAATTGTACATTCCAGGGGCTGTCATGACTTTGCAACTGATCGCTGTACTAAGCTTGGTGCTGTATTCATATATTGATGGTGGTTCTGGTGCTGTATTCATGTACAGATGGTGGTTCTGGTGTTCTCCTATATTTTCTACTAGCTAGTATAGATTGGAAAGGGTATAAAGAAAGAAAAAGATGTGGGAATAAAATTTAGCTTTTATTAATATAATTAAAAAACTCTTGTTTTATAAAAATTATTTATAAATGAATATTCATACATCAAATGATGTATATAGGGCTACTGCTGTATAATTTTAAGCAGTTCTAGCCCACAAGTTACTTATTTTAAATGTGAGGACACAAAAATAAATTATCCACAGCCGATGTCCCTATAATTGTTGGCTGGGTATTATAAGTTGTGTGTCCCAAGTATCCCAACCCTCTCTGTCAAATAATTTGATTATTATAAATTCCATATATAAGATGCCGTAAAAATGTGAGGGATAATAATTAATTCTCCACTAGTGAGCCTCTTGTGGCTTCTTATATTCTCTGCACTGTTAGTGAGTTATTAACAGTATTAATGGGGAGATAAAATATTATGCTTGTGCGATCTCACTGCTATAGATGACATAAAAGAAACAGCTATATGGCTGAACTTACATCTATGAGCCAAGCACTAATCTAATGTGGGTAATATATGCGGTTTAGCAGTATCCCTAGATACATCATTTGATGTATGAATATTCATTTATAAATAATTTTTATAAAACAAGAGTTTTTTAATTATATTAATTAAAGCAAAATTTTATTCACACATCTTTTTCTTTCTTTATACCCTTTCCAATCTATACTAGCTATTTGAATCAGTGGTGACCACTAGTGTGAATTTCGTCCATTATCCTAATCAGTATTCTATGTAATTATATTTTCTACTAGAAAGCTGCTGCTAAACATCTCTGTGGCGTCTTATCTCTTAGAGAACAATAGAATATGCAGTGCCAAATTGGACATGCCTGATCCTTATCTTTGCTGACAATCATCTGCTAGGGGCCCAGATAAACATTAGTTTACGGTGTATGACAGCTTTAACTAGTATTTAAAGAGTATGGGCTCTATTAGTCTGAATGATAACCAGCATGAATGACAAATACGACCTTGACTATTGCGTCAATACCGGCAGATAATGGCTGAGGTACACAACCAGGATCTGCCAACATGTGGAGACTAGCTGCTGTTAACCACATAAATGCCACTGTCAATTTCTAACAGCGACATTTAAAGTGAGCGAACCAGGAGTGCACCATTCCACCGTTATTTTCTCAGTCTGTAGCTGGGCTTCATAGGAGACTGTGATTTTTACTATATACTACAGTACTGAAGTATTGCAGTGTATATAGTACAAGTAATTGGATAATCACAGGTTCAAGTTCACTGAAGGGAATGAAATAAAAAACTTTGTACAAATCTTCAAAAAAAATTTGAATCTCCCGTTTTTTCTCTATTAAAAATATATAAAAATAAAAAATGTAAATAAGAAACACGGTATGGCAGTGTGCATAAAAGTCCATATGAAAATATAAAATGGATTAACCCAATTGGTAAATGCGGTAATGAGAGAAAAAAATTGAAAAGACTATAATTGAAGTTTTTTGAGTGCCGCAACTCTAAAAAAAAATCCAGTAAGAAACGATGACAACGTATCTACCCCAAAATGGTATCGATAAAAACATCAGCTCGCCCTGCATAAAAACAAGCTCTCAGACAGCCCCATTGAAAAAAAAAACTAAAACATTAGGGGTCTTATAAAATGGCAACTCAATATTTTTTTTTATGAATTTTCAAAATTTATTTCAACACCAAGTTTGGTATCAGTGTAAGCGTAAGGACCTGGAGAATCATGTTCACAAGTCATTTTTACCAAACATTAAATACTGTAAAAACAAAATAATTGCGGAACTGTGGTTTTTTTTCGCAGGTTCACTGCAGTTGGAATTTTTTGTCACGTTTGCCAGTAAATCAAAGAGTAAAATGAATGGTGCTATTCAAAACTACAAATTGTCCCGCAAGATAAATGGAAAATCGCCTGGTCTTGAAGGGGTAATCTAGATATCAGTATACAGCACTAAGCAAAGTGCAGAATCTACGCTGCAAACTCTTAATGATAATCTGCAGCTTAGTGACTCAGTGGTTAGCACTGCAGCGCTGGGGTTCTGGGTTCACATCTCATCAAGGACAACATCTGCAAGCAGTTTGTATGTTCTCCTCGTGTTTGTGTGGGTTTCCTCCGGGTTCTCCAGTTTCCTCCCACACTCAAAAGACATACTGATAGGGAATGCAGATTGTGAGCCCCAATGGGGACAGTGGTTATGACTTCTCTAAAGTGCTGTGGAACTAATGGCACTATAGAAGTGAGTAAAATAAATAAACAGGTAACCAAAAAACTAGTAATAGAGCTGAACTACCAGGCTTATATATTATCAGTTTATTACATTTAGACTAGGCAGAGATTTAGCTCTGCTCTGTTCTGTAATCACAAACAAAGCAACAGAAATGTATATGCCCATAGATAATGTAACTCACCCAGACTTGCTGCAGTCACATTCATCTGGCTTTCTTCTCTTCAGATGTCCTCTTACTTCTCTTAAATTCTTTATTTTGTCTTGTAACGCTTCAATCTGACAAACCCAATAAGTAAGTACATCCATATTAAGGAGTTTCCACTGAACAATGGCACTCATATGAGTGGAATATGACAAATAAAAATACATAGGCGCAAGAGACAGGCAGATTAGCAAATAAAAGGTTACTAGCAGATTTCCTGGGTGTAGGTGGACACCACTGCTAAAGTCAAGGCAAAGTTTTGAAGATGGAGACATGACAAATCTTTTCGGCAATAGACCCATTTGATGTTGTGTAGGAGAATGCAACCCCCTATCCAGCAGCAGCAGTACAAGGTCAAGGTAAGCTGATAATTAGGCCACTAAAGTGAAAAATCTAAATATGCATGGCAGAATACAGCAATTTCTATACATTACTTTGTGGGAAAGTGGCACCATAGGTGAAAAAAACTTCTTGCTTGTGTAAGGTGGCTGCCGGACACATAGTGGATGGGAGATATGTATCACAGAGGTGCATGTCCTCTGTGATATAAACCTGGAGTAATGAGGGGATAATTGGCCATGACAAGTTGATTGGGTGCAGCTGAGGAGTTGGGAGAGAAGGCTGCTCACCATATCTCCACCCCTGGGTGTGGTTCACTTTGTAAAATGAGGCCTGTTTGTCTCACAGAAGTTAGTGTTTGTAGAGGTTTGTGGATCTCCAGTATTGAGTGCCTTTGCTAAAGGACTAGGAAGCTGAACCTTAACCCAAGCGGGCGAACCCGCACTATTGTAAGGACTTGTTACTTTTGTGCCAAAGGCTGTATTCGGCTTTTCCTGTTATGCGGTTTATGAGGACTGAAATGAACCAGCCGGACTTTTAAATAGAAACTGTTCCGGTGATAACGCATATCGCACCAAAGTAAGTAGCATTGTTACAATTGTCATAAGCATGATTGCACATTCGATAGTATCATGCTTTCCGGAAGGATGTGAAAATGATAGTTATGTTACACGCAGATGCATGGCGAGATCTGCAAGATCCTGCTGACAGTGTCTGTGGGGTACTGACAGTGTCTGTGGGGTACTGACAGTGTCTGTGGGGTACTGACAGTGTCTGTGGGGTACTGACAGTGTCTGTGGGGTACTGACAGTGACAATAGCAGAGTTGTATGATTTATGTGCAAAATTAGTTCTACGTTGGGACTGCAGGAAAATCCACACACTGTGAAATCAATGATGGTAATCTTAACATAATAAAAAAGTCAGAGTAGTTGGACTATTCAGATTAGAACAATAAATACAAGTGACATGCAAAGTCTTTAATAATCAGTTTACCTCCTTGTCAATGTAAGCTTTGTGATCCTTCCAGGCTCTGCTTGAATGGTACAGTTCCCTCTCACAATGTACTGTGTCATTAGTAAGTATGTAACACCTATGTGAGGCAAATAAATACCATGAACGCCAAGCAGCACAATATCTACAGAATAGCAGGCACTTACCAGCTGGAGACCAGACGGACTGTCCCAGAATTGTACGATGTAAGTGTAACATATGCTGATGTGGTTTGAGATTGGCAATGTGGCTAATCCGGAATATCTCAGCCATGCCTTACATTAACCAGGGGAGGAGTCCTGAGGAGATAATTTGCATATTCCCACTGCATTTTGGGGTAAGTGAAGAGTCTCCGCGAGCTCAAAGAACACTGGATTTTGGCTGTTGGAGCTGAAAAGAGGACATCGGTAAACCGCGCGCCTACCGACGCGCGCATTTTGAAGCTTTTTTTTTAAGCTTTTTTCACTGTTTTCAGAACATTAACAATAAGAACATGGAAGAGTCCAGGAGCCATTTGGTGAGCTGCATATCCTGCTACATGTTCACAGACTTGCCAGTGGAAAAGCCAAACTTCACATGCCAGAAATGCAAGCTTGTGTCCCTGTTGGAGGAAAACTTGCGAAATCTAGAAGAGAGGTTAACTACCTTGAAAATCATTAAGGAAGGTGAAGAGTTCTTAGACAGAGCAGAATTATCTCTTCATGATTCAGAAAGAGAAGAAATTCGAACTGCACCTGACGAAACAGAGGAATGGAAGCATGTGACCCACAGAAGCAGGAGGATCGAGAGGCAGTCAGCACCCATACTGCTCAGGAACCAGTACCAGGCTCTCACGCAGGAGAACCATGAAGAAATACAGCAAAATAAGACTTTGCCAGCAATGAATAACCTTGTAAGCCCTCAGAATCCTCCTGGATGGAGAAAGAAGAATGTTGTGAAGAAAAAACGGAGAGTGGTGGTCATGGGGGATTCCCTGTTAAGAGGAACAGAGGCCACTATCTGCAGACCAGACATAACCTCAAGAGAAATGTGCTGTCTTCCAGGAGCAAAAATTAAAGATGTGTCTGACAGGATATCAAGACTCTTCAGACCTACAGATCACTACCCATTCCTGCTAATACATGTGGGGACAAATGACACCGCAAGAAAGGACCTGGAAACCATCTGCAGTGACTTTGAAGACTTAGGCAAGAAAGTGAAAGAATGGGGAGCGCAGGTGGTCTTCTCATCCATTCTCCCAGTGGATGGCCATGGAACAATGAGGTGGAATAAGATTCTACAGGTGAACAACTGGCTACGTCGATGGTGCCGTCAACAAGGATTTGGATTTCTGGATCACGGAATGAATTACCTATACGATGGACTACTTGCTAGAGATGGGGTGCACCTTACGAAGACTGGAAAACATGTATTTGGAAGTCGCCTTGCTACACTCATCAGAAGAGCTTTAAACTAGAACAATGTGGGAAGGGAAGCAAAAGGCCAGAAAAAGCCATACAGCTGACAAATACTATTGAGATCTCTGCTACTGGAAGTGGAAAGGAAGAACAAAGACAAAAAAATCTAAATAATAAAAATATGGGAGGAAGAGAAACCAATCACAAACTAAAATGTTTTTATACAAATGCACAAAGCATGGGCAACAAACAAGGAGAATTGGAACTACTAATGCAGGAAAAGGAATATGATGTCATTGGAATCACTGAAACTTGGTGGGACGATACACATGATTGGAATAAAAGGCTAAAAGGATACAACTTATTTGCAAGAAACAGACTTGATAAACGAGGAGGAGGTGTCGCATTGTATGTTAGAAAAGCGTATATCTGCACAGAGATTGAAGCTTCAGAGACTGGGAGTTCTGTGGAAACTGTTTGGGTAAGAATACAAGGAGAGAACAACGGAAAGGACACCATTGTAGGCATTTACTACAGGCCACCTGGGCAAGCTGAAGATATGGATGAACTCTATGTATCAAATGACCAAGTTCTCCAAAAAATATGACGTAGTGGTCATGGGAGATTTCAACTATCCAGACATTTGTTGGGAATCTCTCTCAAGTAAAACTAACAGGTCAAGCAAATTCTTATCCTCTCTTGCTGACAACTTTATCTTCCAAAAGGTAGGGGAGAAAACAAGGGGATCTGCTACTTTGGATCTAATCCTTATAAACAGGGAGGAAATGGTTGAGGAGGTAAAGGTGGCTGGGACCCTAGGAGGCAGCGATCATGCTATTATAGAATTTTGGATAACTAGAGGAGGAAGACATGTGAAGACTCAAACTTCAAGGTTAGATTTTAGAAAGGCAGATTTTAAGAGACTCAGAAAGAGAATAGGAGGGATCCAATGGCTGGATGTCCTTAAGGACAAAAATGTCCAGGAAGGATGGGAAATTTTTAAAAATGAGATTCTCAAAGCACAATCGTTAACAATCCCGAAAAGTAGGAAGAATGGGAAGCATTTAAGGAAACCAGGATGGATGAACACAGAACTTAAACACATGCTAAAAAGAAAGAAAGAAATGTTTATTAAATGGAAAGAGGGAGGCATATCTAAAGAAGATTATAATGCAGTCTGCAGATCCTGTAGGGCACGTATCAGGTTAGCTAAAGCTGACAATGAATTAAGGCTTGCAAGAGATGTCAAAAGCAATAAAAAAGGATTTTGGGGGTATGTCAAAAGTAAAAGAAAAGTCAAAGATGCTATAGGATTTTTACAGGATGAAAATGGAGAAATGGTAAGAGAGGATGTTGAGAAGGCCGAACTTTTTAATTCCTATTTTGCATCTGTTTTCTCTCAGAAAGAAAATGTAACATCAACTGATCTTCACTGTCCTTTTAAAGGAATAGAGGAATCCAAGTTATCTGTAAACAGAAAGATTGTGAGGGAATATTTAGCTAACATAAATGAGTTCAAGTCTCCAGGTCCAGATGAATTACACCCCAGAGTACTGAAGGAGATCGTAGAAGAAATTTTAGAACCACTCTCCATAATCTTTGAAAATTCTTGGAGAACAGGAGAAGTCCCAGAAGACTGGAGAAGAGCAAATGTTGTTCCTATCTTCAAAAAGGGGAAGAAGGTGGACCCAGGGAACTATAGGCCGGTGAGTCTGACTTCTATACCAGGAAAGATCTTTGAACAAATTATTAAACATGTATGTAAGTACATGGATAAGAATGAAGTGATTAACCAGAGTCAGCATGGGTTTGTAACTAACAAGTCATGTCAGACTAACTTAATTTCCTTCTATGACAGAATCACTGACTGGGTGAATCAGGGAAATGCTGTAGATATAGTATATCTATACTTCAGCAAAGCATTTGACAAAGTATCTCACACCATCCTTATTGAAAAAATGACCAAGTATGCAATGGACCAGGCAACTGTTAGGTGGATTCATAACTGGCTTAGTGATCGGACTCAAAGGGTGGTTGTAAATGGCTTCACATCCAGCTGGATGAATGTCTCAAGTGGGGTACCACAGGGCTCCGTCCTGGGACCTGTATTGTTCAACATCTTTATCAATGATTTAGATGAAGGAATTGAGGGTAAACTGATGAAATTTGCTGATGACACAAAGCGAGGAGGGATAGCTAATACTAGAGAAGAGAGAGAGAGGATTCAAAAAGACCTAAATAAACTGGAGCAGTGGGCAGCAACCATCAGAATGGTTTTTAACAGGGAAAAATGCAAAGTACTACATCTGGGCAATAAAAATGAAAAAAGCATATACAGAATGGGAGGAATAGAGCTAAGCAACAGTACATGTGAAAAAGACTTAGGTATACTAATAGATCATAGACTGAACATGAGTCAACAGTGTGATGCAGCAGCAAAAAAGGCAAATACAATTCTGGGATGTATTAACAGAAGCATACAGTCTAGATCACGTGAAGTCATTATCGGTCTTTACTCCTCTTTGGTCAGACCTCATCTGGAATACTGTGTACAGTTTTGGGCACCACATTTTAAAAAAGACATAGACAAACTGGAGCAAGTTCAGAGAAGAGCGACCAGAATGGTGACTGGTCTGCAAACCATGTCCTATGAGGAACGGTTGCAGGATTTGGGAATGTTTAGCTTGCAAAAAAGAAGACTTAGAGGAGACTTAATAGCTGTCTACAAATATGTCAAGGGCTGTCACATTGTAGAAGGATCATCTTTATTCTCATTTGCACAAGGAAAGACTAGAAGCAATGGGATGAAACTAAATGGGAGGAGACACAGATTAGATATTAGAAAAAACTTTTTGACAGTTAGGGTGATCAATGAGTGGAACAGGCTGCCACGAGAGGTGGTGAGTTCCCCTTCAATGGACGTCTTCAAACAGAGGCTGGACAGACATCTGTCTGAGATGATCTAGTGAATCCTGCTTTGAGCAGGGGGTTGGACCAGATGACCCAGGAGGTCCCTTCCAACTCTACCATTCTATGATTCTATGATTCTATGATTCTATGATTACTTCTGCACTAGCCTTGATTCTTGTATTTGCTAATGGGATCATCTGTATGTTCAACATCATGAACACAAGGTCGATTCACTTTCAGCACTAGCAGAAGTTTTAACTGTTGTACTTTAATTATCCAACCTGCTTCCTACTCCCTAAAAAAACTCTAGATCAGTGATCTTTAAGCTCAGTTGTGCTACATATTGCCTTGAAATTTGCTGGACTAACTTCGGCTAGTGACCAAAAATCCACAGCTGTTTCGTCAAAGTGAATCATGAATCAAATGCTAAGAGCATGGATTCATTCTTCACACATTTATGACTAAGAACAAAATCCTCATTCCCGGTAGTAAGCCACATCATGAGCCAAATTCACCAAACAGAGATTGATGAAGAATAGTGTGAAGAATGCCACTTTTAAATTAACTCCGGATTTCAAAATCATTAACGTTATTAGTTTTGGATTTTCCATAACTAGAAATTGAGCCAGAAGGAGGTGGAGGATGGTAGAAACGACATAAAAGATCCATTACTCACTAGTTACATCCTCTGCATTTCAGTGTTGCTCCTCCCAGTTGGCCTTTTTACTGTGCAGTGATGATGACACCCATCACCATCATGTGGCAGAAGTAAACCACAACTCGTATCAGCCAATCACAGGCCATAGCGATGCACTGCTGAGGCCAGCAATTGGCTCCAGAAGTCACATGAGAACACTGCTGACACTAGTGATTGGGGGCAGCAGTCATATGGGCAGTGAGGGATGTCATAGCCAATACTTGCAGGTTTGTATTTACTGTGTTGCTGCAGAGCTGGCATGAAGGGAATTTATCCTGTGGTGTGGGTCATAGATCTTTTATTTTTTATCACTTCCACCCCTTTTGTTCTTGGAAACCCCTTCAAGACCCTATATAAAAGTGTAATAAACTGAAAAACCGTGGAGAGAAAAAGTATAAAACAACCCCGTTAAAATGACAAGTTTTTGTCAAATAACAAAATCATACCAAGAATCATCATTTCAGAGCATTTTCCACCTTTAAAAAAAAAGTCACCAATAATCTGTACAAATCCATTGAGAAACAAACTAAAATAGTAATTTATTTTGGGAAAAATAAAAATAACAAAAACTAAAATAATGTAGTTGCATAAGTGTGAACACCCTCTTATAGTTTATGGTTCCGAATTAGCCAATCACATTTAAACTCATGTTGAAGGGAATCTGTCAGTCGGATCAATCCCTCTAAGCCTTCTATACAGGCATGTAGGACACAGGAAGCTGAATAATATGACACCTTGATATCTGATGTTTTATTTCAGAGAAATCCACATTTTTCTCATATGTAAATGAGCTGTTCCAGGCTATGGGGCGGACATAGATCTCCCTGAGAAAGGGGAGTTACCAGTGAGACAAGTAATTAATATAAAAACGTAGAAATGAACTTTGTCTCCTTACAAACACATTTTTTGCAGCTCTCTGAGCTCTGCTGTATTGTAACAATATTATAAGCGTCTGCCTGTGAGCTGGAGGCTGAAGCTGAGAGGAACCTGCAGATGTGTCAGGTATAATCACACACAGCTCTGCAGTGAGATCAGGAGAGCAGAGAGCGGCCATCACACATCACACTGGTAACTCCCCCTTCATGAATAAGAAGCTCTGGAGGCAGATTCTCAGGGAGATCTATGTCCGGCCCATAGTCCTGAACAGCACATGTAAGGAAAATGAGGATTTCTCTGGAATAATTCATCAGATTGCAAATATCATAGTGTCATTTTATTCAGCTTCCTACATCCTGCGTGTTCATATAGATGGCTTAGGAGGGATGATCCTACTGATAGATTCCCTTTAAATAGTAGTAGGTACACAGTTAACATCATTTAAAGTGATGCTGATTAACTCCATATAAAGTTTAGCTGTTCTAGCAGGATTTGCCTGACATTTTCTTAGTCTTATTTTCCAGCAAAACCCATGGTCTGTAAACAGCTTACAACACAGCAAATGGATCTCACTGCTGAAAGTTATCAGTCAGAAGAAGGGTATAATTTTTTTTCCAAGGCATTAGATAAACCATGAAACATTGTGAAGATGGTCATCAAGAAATGGCCTAAATTTAGCACAACAGTGACATTACCCTAGAACTGGACGTCGCTCAAAAATTGATAAAAAGTGGGTAATGTAGCAACACAGAAGCCTTTTCTAACAATGAAAAACATCCAAGCCCAGTTGTGTTTTATCAAAATCTATAATCAAGTCTGTCAAAAGCATGTTGGAAAACATGTTCTGGTCTTATAAGTCCAAGGATGATTTTTTTTTGCCATAATTTCAAAAGTTATGTTTTGCGCAAAGTCAACACTGCGCATCACCAGAAGAACACTAAACCCACAGAGAAGCATGGCGGAGGCAGCATTATGCTTTGGGCTGCTTTTTGGCCCCTGGATCTGGGGCTTTAGTCAAAGTGGAAAGAATTATGAATAGTTCCAAATAGTCAATTTTTCATTAAAGCCTTCAGGTCTCTACTAAAAATCTGACGATTAAGAGGAATTTCACCTTTTAGCATGACAACAAACCTAAGCATACCAAAAAATTAAAGAAAAAATGGCTTCACCAGAAGAAGATCAACATTTTAGAATGGCCCAGCAAAAGCCCAGACCGGAATCCAATTGAAAATCTGTGGCCACTGTACACAGTAGATGCCCTCGCAATCTGATGGACTTGGAGCGCTACTGTAAGGAAGAGTGAACAAAAAGTACCAATTCTAGATGTGCCATGCTGATCGACTCAAAAAAGACTGAATGCTGTCAAACGAATACTTTTTTAATTTATGCAACCACATTATTTTAGTTATTATTTTTTTTTTTTAAACAAAAAATATTTCAGTTTATTCCTCAAGGAATTTTTACAAATTATTATGGGTGACATTAAAGGTGAAAAAAGTTCTGAGATTATTCTTCTTGGTATGATTTTTTACACAACAAAAATGGCATTTTAACAAGGGTGTATAGACTTTTTACATCCACTGTAACTGACACTATCAGGACTCTAGTGCTATCTTATCTGAAAGAAGCATAAAATAGTTGAAAGTATGCGGAGTTAGTGGCTATAAAGCTTTCTATGAATTGATTTAAAAACGTTTTACTAAAAAATTTAGAATGCTGCAAAAGCCTTTCTTCAGCCTCCTCACCCACACTCAGTGATTGACAGCTTCTCATATAGGTGTTGATATACAAGAAAAACTGTCAATCAATCACTCTGTGGGTGTGAAATGTAGTACATTGGCTTTCTCAGTGAATCCTGGCAGCATTTAAAAACTTCATACGCAAAAATACTGAATCAGATCATTAAAACAAAAAAATTGGGGGTTTTCTAGTATAAATTGTCACACTAATTGCAGAATAAAAATTGATTAAAACTATCCATATAATAACAAAAATAAAAAAATAGTTACTTGTGAGTGACTCGAACAGATGCCGAATGACTAGTTTCAATCACCCCATCAGCCACCATTACATCATCTTCATTTGGGGTTGTGAAAGTGTCTTCATCCTCCTCGTCTTCATCCTCGTTCTCCTCTTCTTCCTCTTCAGAGGTGTAATGTCTTTTGGTTCTTGAAGCCTGCCCATTATCCTCATCATCTAAACTTATATCATAAATCTCTCCTTCAAACTCAACAGCCAAAGAACGTGCTTGACGTGTGTGAACAAAACGAGGGTTGAATTCTGCAGGGTGCAACAACATTTCAGAAAGTAAATTTAATTTTTTTATGTGCTATATGTGTTTGACAGAAGTAGCGATTAACATAGTATATTTATGTGTGAAAATATCTTATTTAATAGCCATGTTGCACCCACCATTAAAATAAATGTAGGCCAAGAAGAATAAGTGCATTCATACGACACTATAAGATTACACAAGTAGTACATTAGTGTGAGATTGAGAATTAAATACCCAAGGCAAAGAGAGAAAAAAAAAGTGTTAAGGCTAGGTCCCATAAAATTCATCTGTCCAATTATAATTGCAGCTTTTTATCCCTTGTTGCAGAGTGAAGACCAAGTTAAAGGGGTTGTCCGACCTTAGGGTACAAGTCAGCACTCATTCTATGTGACTGCAGACTTGTTAATCTTAACAGCGCCCTCCCTGCGTGCTGTGAGGATTCACCGATGCTGGGAGCGGGTGGTCAAGTGACTGATGTGCATACATGCGGTCAAGTGCCTACTAGACATGTCCAGCCACACCCAATACACTTACATTGAGCAAGGCCGCACAAGCCTAGTTAGCACGTGACCGCATGCATGCATATCACATACTTACAATCACAAGCCTGCTGCATCCAGGCGCTCGCACCAGAGAATGTTACAGTGTGCAGTGAGCGTGCTGTGAGGATTCACAAGTCTGCAGTTACATACAGTGATAGCAGACTTGTACCCTAAGGCTGGAAAACCCCTTTAAATACTGTCCAGAGCAAAACGGCTGTACTCTTGCTAGGAATGTACAATACCATTGTCTGAAATGTTATTACTGAGAAAAATCAGAGGTGACCCTAAAAGAAAAAAAGCTTGAAGTGCACAATGGAAATGTTACCAATAGTGGTCATTCAATAGCTAAATACACGTCCATTTGAGAGGTCTGCGCTGCTGCCGAAAAGGAGCGCTGAAATTTTATACATGTTGCCCAACAATAAGAGCATCAACACTGCTTTGCCTTTGTGGTATATAGTAAGGGGAAATCAAATATATCTATCTTAACATGTGATAAAAATAATGAAGCAAAGAAGAGAAAAAGGAAATTTGTTTTCAAAGGATGGTATTGAGCAATTTATTCTCTTTTTTTGCTATTTGGCTGAACTATTCACAATTTTGCAAAATAAAAAAAGAAATAAGTACAACAACATGTATCTCTTTTAGCCTTTAGTGAAACAAAATGGTTTGCTGTAGGATATTACCAGCTTCATACAATCCCGCTGTATACTTTCTAACCCAGAACATCTGCTGCCCTTTCATTAAGCACATTGACCTTTGTCCCCTTCAGTGCCCTTTTCATCACAAGGGCCAATAATACTAATTACAAAATAGCCTCAATAAAACACAGGTACCACAGTGATTTATGGTATTGGCTATAAAAAGAAGACAAACATTGCATTAGTGAAAGTCTAATTTTCATGTAAACCATAAGTAAAAATCAACCTTTATTGATATGGCAGCTATTCTGCTACCTATAAGTCCTTAGACATAAATTAGAATGATCAAAAGGTTTTTTTTATGCCATTTCCTAAAAATCCACTAGGGGCCACTACTGCTTAATCATACTCTGGCGCTTGGCGTATTCCTTCATTAATTCCAGATTTAATTATTTTAAGTCACAGACTTTAGCAGAGTGGCGATTATGGAGTTTCAGAGACTAAGATGAATTAGGGTATTATGTAACCAAATTCTACAACTTTAGATCACGTTTTCACAGGATTTATGGAAAAATAAACTTTTAGGATTTGGTATTAAAAATAAGACTAAGAGGAAATACAAATCAGGCATATTTTCACACTCCTACATCTGTAAAAAATCATTTAAAACCCAAAGATGTTCAGGTCGGGAATCTCAATTTTAACAGAAAAAAAGTGTTAACTTACGAGTGAATTAATAGGCTTCAGCTATAGAGCAGGTGAGGGAATTTAGGGCCCAATTCATTATTGCATTAACTCATATGTTTTGTCTAGTTTTTCTATTTTTAAGGGACATATTTTTGTGCCCCACATTTTTCTTTTAAGTTGCGCCTATTTTGAAGTCTATCTGCTACTTATTTGTCTGTTTTTTTTCTCTGTTCGCCGTTGTGGGCATATTTCTTTTTGGTTGTTGTATTTTCTTAAATCCAGAGGTTTGCAGCAGATTCATTATTATTAACTTTTTAAAAGGTCAAACATTTTGCACAAGTGTACCACAGTATTCCCTAGGACTGATTTTTTTTATTTTTTGTACTCCAGAATTTTTTCCAAAATGTTAGAGTTTCTTGCAATATTTTAATGGTCCGTATGACTTTTTTTTGCTGTAAAAAAAGGCACAACAAAAAATAGGAAAAACACAGAAAAAGGATTACTTATTGTGTGCTAAATTGAAGAGCCCAACATGCGCCATTTTTAAGAATTTTGTGCTAAAAACTGCTCTAAAAAAAGTGATAAAACCCCCGCAAATTATGAATTGGGCTCTAGTGTAAAATCCACATAAAAATATATAAATAATAATAATGCAAGTACTCTACCTATTGATTTCTATATTAAATCCACAATGTTGTTCATACAAGGGTTGTGGAGTCGGTGTTCATTTTGGTGGAGTCATAGTTGGTATAAAATGGGCCGACTCCGAAAATATATAATAAATTGGGTACAGTAGTACAATGCAGGATGTGCTGTAAATGTTTTCACAAGAATTTGGGAAAGTTGTGAAATGTCCTATAAATGTCTGTTGTGTTCCTGATTTAAAGATCTCAGCTTTTAGTTGAGATGAATCTGTGCTGCACTTTATGTACACGCTCAGTAGTGAGGCAGTGCTGCACTTTATGTACACGCTCAGTAGTGAGGCAGTGCTGCACTTTATGTACACGCTCAGTAGTGAGGCAGTGCTGCACTTTATGTACACGCTCAGTAGTGAGGCAGTGCTGCACTTTATGTACACGCTCAGTAGTGAGGCAGTGCTGCACTTTATGTACACGCTCAGTAGTGAGGCAGTGCTGCACTTTATGTACACGCTCAGTAGTGAGGCAGTGCTGCACTTTATGTACACGCTCAGTAGTGAGGCAGTGCTGCACTTTATGTACACGCTCAGTAGTGAGGCAGTGCTGCACTTTATGTACACGCTCAGTAGTGAGGCAGTGCTGCACTTTATGTACACGCTCAGTAGTGAGGCAGTGCTGCACTTTATGTACACGCTCAGTAGTGAGGCAGTGCTGCACTTTATGTACACGCTCAGTAGTGAGGCAGTGCTGCACTTTATGTACACGCTCAGTAGTGAGGCAGTGCTGCACTTTATGTACACGCTCAGTAGTGAGGCAGTGCTGCACTTTATGTACACGCTCAGTAGTGAGGCAGTGCTGCACTTTATGTACACGCTCAGTAGTGAGGCAGTGCTGCACTTTATGTACACGCTCAGTAGTGAGGCAGTGCTGCACTTTATGTACACGCTCAGTAGTGAGGCAGTGCTGCACTTTATGTACACGCTCAGTAGTGAGGCAGTGCTGCACTTTATGTACACGCTCAGTAGTGAGGCAGTGCTGCACTTTATGTACACGCTCAGTAGTGAGGCAGTGCTGCACTTTATGTACACGCTCAGTAGTGAGGCAGTGCTGCACTTTATGTACACGCTCAGTAGTGAGGCAGTGCTGCACTTTATGTACACGCTCAGTAGTGAGGCAGTGCTGCACTTTATGTACACGCTCAGTAGTGAGGCAGTGCTGCACTTTATGTACACGCTCAGTAGTGAGGCAGTGCTGCACTTTATGTACACGCTCAGTAGTGAGGCAGTGCTGCACTTTATGTACACGCTCAGTAGTGAGGCAGTGCTGCACTTTATGTACACGCTCAGTAGTGAGGCAGTGCTGCACTTTATGTACACGCTCAGTAGTGAGGCAGTGCTGCACTTTATGTACACGCTCAGTAGTGAGGCAGTGCTGCACTTTATGTACACGCTCAGTAGTGAGGCAGTGCTGTGGAGTCAGAGTCAGGGAAATTGAGGAGTCGGAGGTTTGGCTTATCGACTCCACAGCCCTTGTTCATACTTCAAGTTTATTTGCAAGTATTTTTTTAAAACAAAATTTTGAAAACCTTGCCACTAAAAAAAAAAAAAGAAATGAAATTGCATGTCATGTATTTGATGTGGACTCCTCATGGAATCTTCTCCAACCTTGTGTGGAAAAAATAAACTTAAAACACTGCATCAGGTCTGAAAATCAAAAAAACAGTACATTCCTGACGTGGATTTATCAGTCTCAAAAAAAAAAACAACAACCTCTGTTGGAATATACCTTAATAGGGCAGTATAGGCTGCGAGGATAGTCATTGTGGACATGTGCATGGTGCAGCTCAGTAGATGATCAGGTAGAGTAATATCAGTTACTGTTCGATATTATGGTTACATGTTAAAGGGGATGTCCAAGCTTGGGGTTCAAGTCTACAGTCACTCTTTGCGACTGCAGACTTGCGAATCCTCACAGTGCGCTCTCAGGATTCTCTGGCAGCAGGAGCGCTCATGCGACTGCAAGTATGCAGATTGCGTACATCCGGCCATATTCCAACTAGACATGTCCAGCCTCACTTAATATACTTGCATTGCATTGAGCGATGCCACGCCCATCTAGTCGGCACGTGATCGCATCTATGCAAATCGCATCCTACTCACTCCCGGCGCTGGAGAATCATGACAGCGCGCAGTGTGCACAGTGTGAAGATTCACAAGTCTGCAGTCACAAAGTGACTTGAACACCAAGCCTGGACAATCCCTCTAAAGATTTCTTTATTTGGAGTCGATAAAATACTTCTCTAAGTGGATCCTACTATGATAGAAATTTGGATGGGATTATTGACTTGAAGTCACCTGGTTACTTACTTTTGGAGTTGGAAGCTCTCAAGAAAATCCTTTGTTTTTTTCTCTGGTTTTTACTTGTTCTATAATCCGTATCTGGACAGATACAGTCTTTGTGTTTGCTTCCATAGCCCCTTGAATTTATGCTTCGTGTTCTCTTCCTTAGTGATAAAACATCTGTGGATCCTTTACACTTATGAATTCGCAGTTTTCCAGACATATCTTCTATACACTGCCACTTCTGAGAAGAAACAACAGATGTAGGAAATACAGTTAGCAGATATGGTCAATGGGCAGTGTTACCACTCCACCCACACATCTGATAGTCTCCTGTCCATGGCCAGACGTGCGGGCAGCGGGAAGGAACACCGGCTCAACAACTACCACTATAGGGGAATATTGAAAATAAACTATTCATTCTAGAATTGCCTGACCCAAAATCCATAAGTAAAAATTAACTAAATTACTTCGAGGACCTTTCACAAAATTTTTCATGTTGAGTTTCACACAGGCCATTCTGGAGATATTAACCAAAGTTAACCGATTAGGTACCAAATACTTTGATTGCTAAGTCCAAGTGAGTGTTATCAAATAGAAACTTATAGAGGGAGAGAAGTGCATCCCCCCAGTGCAAACTATCTGATAGACTTAACTAAAGTTAAGTGGGTGTTAATTCATTAGGTCATTAGGTGCCAAATACTTTGACAATATCTCCACAACGAAAAAAGCAAACTTTAAAAAACAAAACAAAACAAAAAAAACACAAACACAAAAAATGTTTTATTTCGCTCTGCAGCCAATATTACATTGTGTGTCCAGTTCAACATGAAAATATACTCTTTAAAAATTGTCAACCCTTTTCTACTGCAATGAAAAAAAAGCAAAGAATTTTTGTGTAACTGAAGCCACACCTCTAGGACTGAAATGGTGGGTGCAGACGGCCGTATTATCAGTCTGAGTGCAATCTGACAAAACATCGGATAGCACTCAGACCAATGTTAGTCTATGGGGCCGTGCACATCTGATTTGTAGGAGAAAAAAAAAAAAAAGAAAAAAAATGGCGGCATGCCAGAGTTTGATCCAATATTCGAATTGCACTCAGCTATGCAAGTCAATGAGTGCATGGAAAACCTGAGACTGCACTCGGATGACATATCAGTGCAGTTCAATGTGCACAATGGAGATGGAGAAATTTTTTTCTCCATCTTTTCCTCAGTGTGCTCTGAGCGAATCGTGTCACACTATACTCACACTCTGATTTGAGTTTGATCAGAGTTTTATTTGCATAATCAGCCCAATTCTCTTGGATGAGAGACTCTACGGCCGTCTGCACGATCCCAAAGCCAAAGGCTGCCGGGAGGAGTAAAGTTTACTCCCCCCCCCCCCCGGGTAGCCAGGACTCAAGGGCGGCAGCACACCATTGACCCCATGTCTGCATGTTAATAATGTTTTTTTCACATGACAGGTTTCCTTTAATAAACCATTCTCAGGTTAGCTGTACTGCCCCATGTGTACTACTTAAAAGGGGCATGGCTTCATCTTTGAGACAAGCATATGCTACTGGCAGGAGAGAAGCCCAGAGGCATAGATGGAACACAGGAAGATTAAAAGACAATTAAAAAAAAATTATATATAATTTTTTGTTAATTTATTTATTACACACACTGAAAGCTATAAGTGAGAATGAACGTCAACGCCAGGATCAGATCACTGTATGGTATGTAGCGATATACATACCTTCTTCACTTCTACTACTTTCCTAAATAGACGTGAGAGTGGGAATCTCAGTCTAATATACACTAGACCAGATGAAGTGTCTTTTCAGCCTTAGTATCGTGTTACTGCCTTCAGATCAAGTGTCGGGCAGCCATGATATATTTATGTACAATGGTTAGGACAGGAACAGTCAACTCAACAGCTGATACATTCACTTGATGGACACTTTAACTTGCCCAGAATTTAGTCTCCTGTGAATCTGTTACTATTGGCATTTTTTATACGATTTTGCAAGAGAGATTGATGGCAGCTGAGGAAAAAGAAAAACACAATCTTTCTGGAAGCTGTGTAATTAAATCTATGCTGTTCTTAAAAATGTACAGTATCAAGTAAATAGATGTCTAGTCTAAGGGCGGTGAAAATAACTCAGCTGGGGACCTTCATGCCTTCTCTGTATCTGCACCTCAGCGTGGGTTACGTGCTAGTAAACAGGAAAAGTTCCATCTTATCTAAACTAAGCCCAGCTTCGGGAATGAAGCAGATTCAGTTTGTTTATAATAGTTTGTTACAGGAAAGAGAAATATTCGCAACTCAGGCAAAACAGTTTGCCAGGATTGGGAAATTAATCTTTTTACAGAGTTCTGGTAGCACATTATAAAACACATCGTCAATAGAACAGCTGTCAGAACCATAAGTGACATTTCATTTTAAGTCACACTCAGAAATGATTAAAAAGTATTTTTTTAAGCATTTTTTTTTTTTACTAGAAACAAATCTTAAAAAAAAAAATGACAAAGTATATTGCGCACTATGTCCATAGTCGATCCTCATTTCTCTTCAGTGTTTTAGCAAATACTTGCACTTCACATGAAATAATTCATATTGGTCGTGAATAGTTAAGAATATATTGACAACTGAGCATTAACATCCCCTGTTCAACAGTGTCGGTAGTGTCAGAGACACCCAGTTGTCAATTCATTCATACATTTCTAGTAGGAAGAACATAGGAACGGTAAAGCGCAGAGAACAAAAGATGCTCTAGAATTGTGATTTTATAGGGAACAAGATTATTTACTAGATTAAACATTTTAGGAGAGGTGTTCTGTATACAGAGCAGAAGCCATAAGGACACATTCTGTTTGTTTCATAGGGATTGCTCATACATCAAATTGCAATTATTTTAATAAATATTTTAATAAACATTATTAACTATATCTGTCAGGGCTATATCACTATTGGCTCACATTTACATTCTTGTTTTATCAATTTCTTTATTGTTTTTGATATTTATCCATATTTTCAAAAACATTATTCAACTCTTACGTTTTAACCTCCCCAGTTTTGAGAGTGAAATAGCTTTAAAATGGGTTTTTAATGCTGAAAAACAAACAAACGAAAAAACCACACAGCATTTAGTAATAATGGGCCCTAGATTGTTAAAAATCAGGTTTTCAGTGATTTGTCTATTGCTCCTTTACCACAGCTTATTCCCCTACAATGTTTGAGTGCTAAATAATTCTGCTGAAAGCTGAAGTATACAACAGGAACTGTTGAACTTCCAGAAATGACTGCTGACATATTGTCACATCTCCACCAGGACCTGCGCCTGCGACGTCTGCTTCTGTCACCAGGTACCACTGTATTCATTCTATGGGTGGTGCAGGCGATAAAACAGACATTGGAACCAGAAGCTCTGGACAATGCAGGTTCTGCCCAGGCACTAAGATTAGGGTGTGCTGTCCAGCTGGAGTTATCAGCTCGCTGCTCCACCCAACTGGAGAACACCACACCCTACTTAAACTTCCAGTTTACTGCTGGAAGCTGCCAGATATAGTCTTATGCTTCTCTGGTTCAGCCCTTTAGTTCAGCTCTAGTATAGTGTGTTTGTTTCCCGTTTTTTATGTCAGCTTCTATTATTGACTATTTTTGCATCTTTGGATTTCATACTTTTCCTGCCCTTTTGGTTCTGGCCCAGCTACCTGCAGGGCTGCACAACCGTGGAGCAGATTATTCCGTGGCCCCAGCCCAAGGACCCCTGTTTAAATCCAGATCACTGTACACTGGTTAGAGGGTGAAGGCCAGGGCAACCACCGAGATCTGGTAAGCAGACTGGCTTGCACGAACCCTGTCCGTGGTAGCCATTTTAGAGTTGCCAAACGACCACTGACAGAGCTATGTTACATATATGGATGTCACAAACGAGCTAATGTACCAATTACGGTGTCTGGAAAACCTTTTTAAGCAACAGTCGGAACTGATTATTATTATTAATCATTCTTAATCATTAATCATTCTTAAGTTGCTAGTCTCAGTACGGAGTTGAAAAATAGATTGCCTTTACATAGAGCAGATACGGTAGTCCAGGTACAGTATAGCACAAAACTTGATGTAGATGTAATTCTCAACCCCTTTACAGCAGGTCTATTCAATGGTTTCCCTTCTTGGCTAAATTTGTTACTTCTCTACTTGGCCTCTTTTCCTACCAAGGGTGTAGTTGTAGCTTTATAGAATAGTATTTGAATATAGTAAAAGTAAGTAAAAATGACTAAAATGTCCCGGAACTAATGAACATCATCCACACACACACCCCAACAGTCATTTCACATACGGTCTTACCCCAAATGCGAAGATTTTTGGATTGTACCACAACAAAAACAAAATCCGGCATAACTGGTCTTACATTAAATAGGATATGAAAGTGTAAAAAGTATGTAACTTATTCTGATCCAACCTTTAAAATTTAAAAATGGCTGAAGTCCAGCTAAACACACAGGTCTTTAATATTGATAAAACACTTATCCTTGGATCATAGAAGTAAAAGGAGTTCCTGTTTTTGTCTTCTATTATAGCATTTTTATGCCCTTTATGCAGTAGCTGGAATAGAGAGGGAGTGAATTGATCAGAAACAGCTTCTCCCTTGCGGGATGAATCACAGTTGTGATAAGACCGAAATATTTGTCTGGTATTTGCCTGTCAGTATCTGCTTCACCATCTGACACCTCCACCTCTCAATCCCAGACATGTGTGGTTTTCTACAGAATCCACAGCTGGCCGTAGACTGGAAGTTTACAAATGTATGGTTGGAAAGATGTTTATTTTATGAGAAAAATCACATGGATGAGCCAAACCAGACTGCATGAGCTTTTGTCAGAATTATTAGAAGGACCATGCTTCCCTGCAGAATGGAAACTATTCAGACTGCAAGCTTTGTGCAAAATGCAGAAAAACTATACTGTGAACCCGGGCAAAGCAGGAAAGTGTTCAAATGCCAGGAATATGGTTTTATTGCATTCAAAAGAAAGCACTGATTGACAGAGAGTCATGTTGTAAAAGCCTTTGCTACTTTACATAGATTTTCCAAGACTTTGTCATTGATGACCTAGCAGATCCTTGAGTGTCCGACTGTCAATAGTCAAACCAGTCAGATGACTGAAGTCACTATAGAACATTGGAAACGGCACAACTCTGGACATTGTGTAATGGCTGAACGGTCCTGCAAGCCGTCTTTCATTTTCTTGTACTGCATGACAAAGAGTTAGCAGTACCACTTGCGGCCATTACCACTTCCGGTGCATCCCAGAGTAAAGGACCATGGCACACTGGACAATCCAATCAACTTAAAAGAGGACACAACCTTTACAACAGACCTATCTTCTCCTTCTCTCGCTCCAATAGTATTTAAACCTTTATGTTGTTATGTAGGGAGCACAACGGTTGCCTACAGAATTGACCCACAGAGAAAATAGCAAATATATACTGTGAAGTTTTGAAGGGGTATTTTGTGTTGCCCAATCATCATCCTTGATCTGTTCGATCATCGTGTTATATCTATAGTGCATCTGCCTTAAAGAGAACATGTCAGAAACTTCTACGCCCCCAAATCATTGATATGTTTGACTTGCCCTTTAAAAGATAGAAAAATATCAACTTGGTTATCACCCCAAAGTGATATCTCCCTTTTTGAAGTTCAGTATATGTGTGTCTGTAAGTGCAGTAGGCAGTGACGATGCACTTACAGCACTTCACGCTATATTTCCTGCCTAGCGCCAAGTTCCTCTGGTTGATTGACAGGTCATTGGCTCCTATACATGGCAGAGGAATGCAGCGTGAGGCTGAGGAGCTGTAAGTCCATCATCATGCCCCAATGCATTTGAGAACACACATGTACAAAACTTAACAACGAGATTTCTCAATCTTTGAGCATTGCTTTGGGGTCATAAGGGGTCAATTTGCTTATCTTTTAAATGACTCACAGATATTTAAACTGTTTGGAGGTGCAGAGGTTTCTGACAGGTTCCCTTTAAACTTTTGGCAGTACTCATCTTTGGAGCAAAACCTACCTGTACGATGCCCATTTTCTGCGGAGTTCATTCTGCATCCCAAAAAATATGAATAAGAGCAGAATGAATAGAATCCATCAATTTAGGAATTGTTTTTATTTTATTTATTTTTATGCAATTCACTATGCAGTAAAAGTGATAAGACCGATTTCTTCTTTTAGGTTAGATTACAGTTGATACTAGGTTTACATAATTCATGACACTAAAATTAAATATTTTACAAAAAATAATATAGTCTAATATATTCTTAGAGCTGTAACTTTATTTTTCTGCCGACAGAACTGTAGGGGTTTGTTTTTTGTGAGAGTTGACGATTTCAGTGATACATTTTTTTATAAAAAACAAATAGTTGTGACGCTCGCAACCCTACCCTGGGAGATGGGGGACTCGGAGCCGGGTCCTATGTTGTCGGTGGGGTGCAGCCGTGGCCAGGACCCGCTCCGTGCCCAGGGCCGTCACATTAAAAAAAGGTGGTACGGGCTTATCAGGGTTGAGTGGTTGCTATCGAATACGCCACCTGTGGTACCTGGTGAAGGCCACCAGCGCTGCAGCAGTCCTCTGAGGCGGGATGTTGTGGCAGCCAAAGTTGATACTACTCCCCACAGGTGGAGCAGGGCCTCAGGGCAGCGACAGGGATGGAGGGGGTTGTAGTGTAGGAGGTCCAGTGCTAAGTGGTGCGGTGCAGTGCAGAATAAAGAGTCCGGAGGCCATAGGGGTCGACTTCCAGGGTTTTTACTCACGGTGGAGAGTACAGCTGCAAGGCTTCTCCCTGCTCCTCGCGGAGTTCTGCGGTCACCAGGAACGGGGGTCCGACAACCTCCGAGTGATGCAAGTGCTTAATCAGGACCCCGCACCGGAGTGTTCCTAGACTTCAGACCGGGTCCTTTCCTGTCTGTGTGTATGTAGATAGGCCGGGTCTCCCTCTGGACTTCGCTCAGAAAAAAGGGTACGGGTGGCAGCTCCGCTCCTTCCGTTACCCGGTGGGATCCTCTGGGCCTACCGGGCTTCCCTGACCAGGACGTAGAGTAGCAAGGTCAGGTGTCGGGGGCCGGTTCCCCTCTTGCAGCCGGAATCCCCCTGGCTAGGCCAGAATAGCGAGGACAGGTGGCGTATACTGCTCCATCAGCATCCCCCTGGGGTCCTTTTGCGGTGGAGCTACACTCTTAAGCTCCAGGCCTTCTTGGTCATGGTCGTTGACCGGGTTGAGACATACGTTATCTGCAACCTGCCCCTCGACCCAGGATCGTGTCCCCATCCACTGCAGGTTCTTCCAGAAGCCACGTTCAGGGAGATCACAATCAAAGAACCATGAGCCAAGATGGCTGTTTATTAAATATCAAATATTAAGTGTCACTAAATGTGAGTCCTCCACCCTCACCCACTAATTGGTTCCCCCTATCTCTTGGTTCCCCAGTCTCCCAATTTCCAGTAGGGGCAGCACTCTAGTGCCTAATAGCCCCCTCTGGTGGGAGAAGTGTGGTGTTGGATGTGGAGGTGAGGTCCTGACCATTGCACCATTCTTACCTCAGAGGAGGAACACCACACTCCTTTAAAGAGGTGCAGCATCCCTGTGGCGGTCGAACCCTCAGGGGCGCCACATAGTCACAATAGTATAATTCAAAAGAAAAAACTTTGGCATTTTCTTCATGTAATTTTTTATGGTGTTCACTGTATGAGATGAATGAGACCGTTTTATAGTTTGAGTCGTTCTGAATAGTGATACTTGTTTTTGTTTATTTTTTCTTTTTTAGCGGAAAAAGTTTTGCTTGCCTTATTTGTGTGTTTTTCATTAAATTTCCACAAATCTGTTTAATTTATTTTTTAAATTTTTACTTAGCCCCATACGGGACTTGAATGTTTTTCCCCTTGATCACTGGTCTCATACACGTCAATACTTTACTGCGGTGCATGAGACATGTCAGTCTTACACTGCCTCCGCCCATTAGACTTGGAATATGCAATGGCCTAACAGGCCCTCAAACCCTGAGGTAATTTGCTGCAATTGCAGGGTGAGAATAGGGTTAAAGAGGGAGCACTGTTTGTATGTCAACCTTCTAGATGATGCCGGCGCAGTCGACAGTGGAATCTAGAAGTTAAATGGCCATTATGGATGCGAAAACCAATGTTGGTTGATGCAGCATGATGTTAGCTATAATATACAGCTGACACCCGCTGTACTTTTGCCTGTCAGGGGCGCTATTTGCTTATTCCTCAGCTCCACCTTTTTCTAGAGCTTATAAGGTCCCTTTACGACCACTGTAAAAAGGCATAATAGCAGCCGTTAACTTCATTGTAAAGGTATTCCTGCATCTTGTATAATGCGCTGGTGCTTATACAGTAAAACTCAGTACAGCAGGTGGAGGGAGCAACAATCCTCAGAGGAAATGGTTTATAGAAGAAATTGCTTGGTGTGCACTTTTACAGAGATTAACAACTAATCATTTGTGTGGCAAGTAGGAAATTCTTTCCTGGGAGATTTGGGCTCAGCAATAAGCTTACGATTGGCCATTGGAATGCAATCCTATGTTAATCTGCACAGGAATTTCTAAGAACAAGGATAAGTTAGACATATTAATAATGGTATATGTCAGAAAACAGCAATCTGAAATTAGACGCCTCTATTAGCAATTCTTTTCAATAAGTAAGCAGCATTCACTAGAGGCAACATTTCCTAATACAGGTAGTTCCAAGATCAAAAGAATAAGCGTGAGAAGTCTTATATCGAAAATTATTATCAAGCAAGTTTCAAGAACATAAAGAAGTGATCTAAGGATCATGATGCAAGAGTTTTCGGTACAGGAGTTGTGTTTAGTGGTGGTTACACACTGGTTCACATGGTCATCTGCAGACAAGAGCTGCTTCTGTAATCCAGATGGTTTATTTATTTGCACACCGACAGTAAATGAGTAGTAAGAAATGTCCTTTATTTGTTCGTTATTTCTACATGCTGTTTCTATAGACCTCCACTACGGGAAGAGAAAACCGCCAGAACTTGGAATCTCTGAAAAAGACTTTTCTTCTTTTCATTGTAAATAAGCTTTAAAATAAATTACCAAAAAAAAACCCAAATGCTTCCAGACCACCTAATCATTCCCATAGCCAAAGGCCCATATGGTGGTCAATTTTCCTTAAATACATCTTTATAATGAAAGAAAGTACAGTCTTAGAAGCAGAGCCAATCGGAGCCTCGTTTCAATGGGGTCTTCTTTGCACTCTGTCACTACTTGCATAGAACTTGTTACCCCTTTCTATTTTTTTGCAGGAGTATAATCTGGTCAACTCAGCTTCCTTTTTGCCATCATTGCTGGGATTACGGATAGGTTAAGCCTTCGTACCTACCTGTTCAGAACCTATAAAAAATAAGAAATGGGGCTGCATTTTTTTGGCTCCACAGGAACGGATTGGGTGGACTCCATAGTATCTATGCCTATGCTATAAATAAGTCTTTGCATCTGCAACCACAGCCATTGTTTGGAGAGTCTATTCTTTTGCATCTATTTGTCTTAATTAAAGGGCAAGCAGTGTGTAATATGCACCAGACAAGTTGGAATAGACTATAGTATGGCCTCTTACTTGGCAGTACTTTGCTCTGACCTTTTTAATTAAGCTTTGCAATGATGACATTTATTATAACTTCAGCAACACTTAATATCTATACTGCAAACATAAGTGAAATTAAGGAACTCCGCAGTCTGCCAGATGAATGTCGAATGAATGACTTTTAATTGGTTTGTTTAAAGGGAACCTGTCATGTGAAAAAACACTATTAGGCTAGGGTTACACAACCATGTGTTCTCTGATAAAACTAATCATAGTGTGATCCCATTTTCTCGGATGAGGAGAAGATGGAGAAAAAAACTTCTCCATTCTGTCATTCCGTGGAAATCTGACCGAATGCAGTCCGATGAGGACAGCGCAATAGCGTCTTATCCGGGAGAAAATAAAGAGCGTTTAAAAAAGTTATGCTAACCTGATTCAGTTGTGTATACACAACATTTTCATGACATATAGAGCTGCTGCAGGTCCAACAGGTCATCAGACCGAAGAAACACAGGAAAGGAAGATTTGTGGATGATCCGCGCTACTGGTAATCAATGTGATAAATCCAAGTCCAGACAAGTGGTATTTCTAGTTTCTTTATTTACAGCAGTGTTCAAAATAATAGCAGTGTGTTCAAAAACATGAGTTAAGCACTAAATCTTTCTACTAGTTTTTACTTCCATGCATTGGGAACACTGCACACTGTTTTCTAATTCAAAACATGAAGAGAAATGTATATAATTTTTAACCACTTTACAGAAAATAACAAAAAATGAACATTGGGCTGTTCTAAAAAGTAGCAGTGTCTGCATTTGTCTTTCCAAACTCACAATATGTACTTTTTTGAGGATTTAGCATTCCTGTGAATTACTAACCTAATATATAGTTGTATACACACAGTTTTTTTTAGAACTGCTTCACATCTATGTTGCATAGAGTCATCCAACTACTGTCAACTGTTATTCCAGCCCAGGATGCTTTGACTACAGCCCACAATTTTTTTGGCATTTGTTGGCTTTGCCTCAGAAATGGCATTTGGCTGGCCACTCCATAACCTCAATTTTGCTGGACTGGAACCAAGATTTTGCTGGTTTACTGGTGAATTAGGGTCGTTATCTTGTTGAAACACCCACTTCAAGGGCATATCCTCTTCAGCGTAAGGCAACATGACCTCTTCAAGTATTTTATTATATGCAAACTGGTCCATGATGCCTGGATGCGGTAAATAGGTCCGGCGTCATAGTAAGAGAAACATGCCCATATCCTGATGCTTGCAGAGCCACCCGATTCTTCACAGAATGATTGACCTTACTAATTGAACTCCACACTATTATTTTGAACACACCCCATTCAATTAATTATTCAAATAAACAGACTCAAAAACATGCAGATCATGAATGCTGAGTCTGTTGGTTTCCTTAGAATCTACTGCACCAACTGGTAAATTGTTTGACATGTGGTAATATAATTTATACCAAAAACAGTGATTAATCTGGTTAGTCATATTGGACTGCTATTATTTTGAACACTACTGTAGTCAACATGTTTTTCGAGTTACAACAGACTTCATCAGATGAAGATCTGTAGTACTTTATTTAGTCAACACATTTCAAAGAAACCGCAAACACCACTTGTCCAGATTTGGATTTATCACATTGATTACCAGCAGCGCGGATCATCCACAAATCGTCCTCAGCTCCATAGTAAACATTGGTCCGAGTGCTATCCAACATTTTGTCAACTTGCACTCTGACCAAAAATACGACCATGTGCACAAGCCCTTAACATGCATATATGGAGGTTAATCTGCTGGTTATTAGCATTCTGAAGCTGCCCGGTCACTGCACTGAAAGCCTGGCTATGAAGAGGAAATGATCCTTAACCCTCCCAGTAGCTTCGGGCTTTCAGTCATAAGAGCGAGGTCAGCCCGGCATCAGTCACCAATCAAATTACAGTGATCGGCGGCTGAAACCATGCTCCAGCACTGACTGACACCCAGCTCAGCAGTGCATCAGTACAAAACCAGCTGTCAGTCAGTGCTGGGGTGTAGTTACAGCTGCCGCTCACTGTGCCTGAGGGGTGAGTGGAGGCGCGCCCCTATGAGTGGAAGCCCGAGGCTGCCAGCAGGAATAAAGTTAATTTCCTCCCGTCAGTGGGACTTTCAGTGCAGCGGCTGGGCAGCTTCAGAACGCTATTAACCATATCTGCTTGCTAATACTGTTTTTTCACATTACAGGTTCCCTTTAAGCAGTTACTTACCGGATATTCTCTTTCACAACAATCTCTGGAACTCACAATCTAGCTTCTTGATTGCTGATAGGTTTGGACTCATAGGATGTTCATTAAGCTAGACTGTATGAAGGAAACCATGATGAGTCAGAAACTATTATATATTATGTGTGTGTTTTCCCAAGATGGCCAAAATGATTTGCTCTACTGTTATACATGAAATATTTGTATTTTCTTTTCACACAATCCAAGTAACTCAACCACCATGATTGCCATCAACTAAAGGGAGTGACATTGAAAAATGTTCTCCTTACCTGGCCAGGCTGTTCACAAGCTGTCTGGTACCGAGCCTGTTGGCACAGCTCCTTTACCCGCTCATATTTTGGCAAATGATTGGACTGGGGAGTAGTTTTGTTTGGTTCCTCTTTCTTTCTGATAAACTTTCTGTTAAGAAATAAAATGTATAAAAGAAAGAGAGAGTGATTGAGTTACAGGGTACTGACATGATCCTGAATATAGCATTAAGATCTATGGGCCTATATTGTATCCCTGTATGACTTTGATGTTACAACATGAAGTGATTCTCTGTGCGATGGACACAGTGTGCCTGTATCTTAATATTAAATGGCTTGTTCCAATGTACAATCATTGTACATATGCCCCATCCCCTAAAAAACATGGTCACCTGTAGGGCTCCACATGATACATTATGTCTTAGTCAAGGAGACAGATTGCTCTTTTGTGGCCCGCTAGTATAAAGGCTCGAAGTCTGCATTTATAGTCAGCACTGTGTTAGAATATCCAGGATAAGACTAGGGTCAGATGGCTGTAGATTCTCTCATCCAAGAGAATCACACACTCTGATCACACACTCTGATCACACACTCTGATCACACACTCTGATCACACACTCTGATCACACACTCTGATCACACACTCTGATCACACAGTCAGCATAATGTGATCCCATACTCTCGGATGAAAGAATTGGAGTACACTGTGAGAAGAAGATTAAGCAATAAATCCTGAACGGGGCAGGTAATATACGTGATAACCTAGATAGGTAAATCAGATACTACATCCATCATTATATACACACACATCTGCGGGACACATATATTCTTTGGGACCATTCGGAAGAAGCACAGAAACCAAGTAGAAAAATCCCGAACTGTTTAGTCGTAAATAATCACATAGATATCAATAAATATAAAACCTTTATTGAACATATAATTGGTTAAATAGTGACACTGAGGAAGACAGATGCACACACACACACACACACACATCACATAAAACATATACAAAAATCTAACCATAGTAAAAACATAAAATCACGGATCTAAAAATATATACATAACTGGACGCATTTAAGTAAAAAGGTATTCAAGGTGTGTATGTTCAAAAAATCTCAATATGATGTTTTAATTAAATATAGAAACTACACTGCCCATGTGTTAAGTAAATGCATGATTAATAACATGCTTAGGTGGTTAAATTGTAACCAAATATGGCACATGGGCAAAATAAATATTCAGGAGCTATATATCACAATGGGTCCCATACAAATACACTCTATTGTCCCAAAATAATAACCAATTATATGTTCAATAAAGATATTTTATTTATTGAGATCTAAGGGATTATTTATGACTAAACAGTTGTTTTTTTCTGATTGGTTTCTGTGAGAAGATGGAGAACAAAATTTCTCCATCTTCTCCACTCTGTTAGAACGCAGAAATCGGACTGCATTCAGATGTCATCAGAGTGCAGTCCGATGATTTTCACGCACTCATTGACTTGCATGCCAAACACAATCCAAATATCGAGGAAACTCTGACTTGCTGCGATTTTTTCCTTGGACAGGCTCGATGGTGTGGGCGAGCCCTTAGGGTGGTGAAAATGGTAACTAAAATAGTATAAGCTTTAAGGGTTATTAACAATGTGTTAAGTTATCTCCTATCCACAAGCTAAGTAATAACTTGCTGAATCTTTGGGATTTGACCGGTAAACCCTCACCAATCATGAAAATGGGGCATGTGTCACCCCTCCACCATTGTGTAAAGCACTGACGTCTATCTCCTGCAGTTCCATAGACAGTAAATGGAGCCAATGAATGGCATAATTCACATGCAAAGTGCCATGGAATAAATAGTGCTATAATAATAATAATAATAATAATAATAATAATAATAATAATAATAATGTAGAACTTCTAACCAGTGAAATTATTCAACAGCTCAAGTCCTCCACTGACAAACAGCCTGGATACGTCTACGGCTCTATAGGTCAAGGGACCACCTTCCTTTGTTCTCTATGCCATAGTAAATGTATAAATGCGTTGTGTGAACCATACAACACCTTTAAGTACATTTGTTATTTTCAAATAATTCTTTACATTACTATTTGTACTATTGCCAGCTTAATAATATGTGGTTTACACATAGCTGGAATGAGATATGCGGGGTTATAGCCCCAACGATGCACAAACCGCGAAGAAAAATGAGGATGAATGCTACAGACTGACCTTGTGCCAAATGTACTATTACTCCATGACATGTTTATATTTCACAGACATGTTAGATGAATTCAGTCATTGCATAAAAAATAAATACATTCTTACCCTCTTTCCACCAGGAACGTATCTCTCCAGATCTTGGGCTTTTTACTTGTCCGAAGTCTGAAAATAAAGACAGGATTGTAGGAATAAGAACGAGTTGTCCATAATGTTTATAGAACGCATGTAGCTGAGAAATAAAACATTTAAGAAAATCTTCTATATCTAAGATTATTAACTAGTTCTGCCATCCTCTTCCTCTATTAACTCTCCTTTTATATGAGGGTGGTAAGTGTTTAAGAAACTGTACCCCTTGCAAGACCATTGGCCTACATTTCAGTAAATGCCAAGAGTCAAGCCATTCCTGGTGGTATGAATGGGGACTGCATATCTGAGATAGTTGGGACTCCATCTATCAGGTGATTAAGGTATACCCGATACAGTTGCCATTAGTGTCCAGATGGGAATACCCTTTTAAAAGCTGAACACTTTTACTGTTATTGAATGTACTACAAGAAATGTTTAGAAAAAAAAAATACAACACACAATGTTTGAATGGGGCTATAAGACCCTGGGTAGTAGGGCTAAGAGCGCCGTCCCTGAGTAGTAGGGCTAAGAGCGCCGCCCCTGGGTAGTAGGGCTAAGAGACCTGTGCCAGACTTCAGAAACCAAGATGGACTGCTCCCTATGCTAAGTACTGGCTGCTTCTGCTCTGATTCAAAAATGGATCCACACTAAAGTGTTGACTGACTGCATTTTTTGGGTTCACTTTTTGTGCTGGCTGACTGCGTACACTGCATTCACCATTTGTGCTGGCTGACTGCGTGCACCGCATTCACAGTTTGAGCTAGCTGACTGAGATCACCATTTGTGCTGGCTGACTGTGATCACTGCGTTCACCGTTTGTGCAGGCTGACTGTGTTCACGGTGAGCAATGGTTCACTTACAAAGATAGCACCTGCTCCTTGTGTTAGAGCCGCCCCCTCTATCGGCTGCATCTTCTGTGGTTGCATCTGCTCAGATTCGAAAATTGCATCAGCTCCCTGTCATGGCACTGCCCCCTCTGCTAAGCACAGTCTGTGTCAATGTAGAATGCAGCCAGTACTTAGTATAGGCAGTGGAGCCAGCACAGGGGGCGATTGCCTTCTTAGATTTTGAGCTCCCTGTACGGAGAGCTGGTCAGAGCAGTGTTGAAGTGTGTCCTGACCTCACGGACCGTATAGAATGACATGACAGCCTGGATTTGGCCCGTGGGCCTTGAGCTTAACACCTTTCAAGTTTTTTTTTTTTACTTACAGTTGTGCTCAAAAGTTTACATACCCTGGCAGAATTTTTCCTTTCTTGGCCTTGTTTCAGAGAATATGAATGATAACAAAAAAAAATTTTCTCCACTCATGGTTATTGGTTGGTTGAAGCAATTTATTGTCAAACCACTGTGTTTTCTTTTTAAATCTTAATGACAACCAAAAAAAACATCCAAATGATCCTGATCAAAAGTTCACATACCCCAGTTCTTAATACTGTGTGTTGCCCCCTCTAACATCAATGACAGCTTGAAGTCTTTTGTGGTAGTTGTGGATGAGGTTCTTTATTTTCTCAGATGGTATAGCTGCCCATTCTTCTTGGCAAAAAGCCTCCAGTTACTGTAAATTCCTGGGCTGTCTAGCATGAACTGCGCGCTTGAGATCTCCCCAGAGTGGCTCAATGATATTGAGGTCCGGAAACTGAGATGGCCACTCCAGAACCTTCACTTTGTTCTGCTGAAGTCAATGACAGGTCGACTTGGCCTTGTGTTTTGGATCGTTGTCATGTTGGAACGTCCAACCAAGTACGTCCCATGCGAAGCTTCCGGGCTGATGAGTGCAAATTTGACTCCAGTATTTGCTGATAACGTGCTGCATTCATCTTTCCTTCAACTTTTACCAAGTTTCCGGTGCCTTTGTAACTCACACATCCCCAAAATATAAGCGATCCACCTCCGTGCTTTACTGTAGGAAAGGTGTTCCTTTCATCAAAGGCTTTGTTGACCTCTCTCCAAATGTAACGTTTATGGTTGTGGCCAAAAAGTAAAATTTTGGTCTCATCACTTCAAATTAACTTGTTCCAGAAATTTTGAGGCTTGTCTCTGTGTTGTTTGGCATATTGTAGGCGAGATACTTTGTGGCATTTGCACAGTAATGGCTTTTTTCTGGCGACTCGACCATGCAGCCCATTTTTCTTCAAGTGCCTCCTTATTGTGCATCTTGAAACAGCCACACTGCTAGTTTTCAGAGAGTCCTGAATTTCAGCTGATGTTATTTGTGGGGTTTTTTTGCAACCCGAACAATTTTCCTGGCAGTTGTGGCCGAAATTTTTGTTTGTCTACCTGACCGTGATTTGGTTTTTACAGAGCCCTTGATTTTCCATTTGTTAATCACAGTTTGAACGCTGCTGACTGGCATTATCAATTCCTTGGATATTTTTTTGTATCTCTTTCCTGCGTTATACAGTTCAACTACCTTTTACCGCAGATCTGTTGGCAATTTTTTTTGCTTTCCCCATGACTCACAATTCAGAAACGTCAGTGGCTGGATGAAGGATGCAAGAGTCTGTCTGGATCCCAGAAACTCACTCAGCTTTTATGCACACACACTGATTACAAGCAAACAGGTCACAGGTGAGGATGTTACCTTTAGTAGCCATTCAAACCCACTTGTGTCAAATTCTGTGCATGTTATCAGGCAAAAATCACCAGGTTATGTGAACTTTTGATCAGGGTCATTTGGATGTTTTTGGTTGTCATTAAGATTTAAAAAAAAAAGAAAAAAACAATAGTTTGACAATAAATGGCTTCACCCAATCAATAGCCATGAGTGGAGAATTTTTTTTTTGTTTGTCATCATTCATATTCTCTGAAACAAGGCCAAGAAAGCAAAAATTCTGCCGAGGTATGTAAACTTTTGAGCACAACTGTATGTAAAACCATATCTAGCTAATATTATTACTAGATGTACTAGATACGGTTTTACATAAAAAAAAAAAAAAAAAAATTTGAATGTAAAAGACTTAAATAATTTTTAAAACTGCGTAAACCCCAAATCAAAACTAGGGAGGCAGTTATTGAGATCCAGAGGTAGTAGTTGCACCCGGGCCCTGGTTCCTGAGGGGACTCAGTCACTTAAATTACCAGTATTAAAAATAGCATTTAGTAATCTGGAGCTATCCTACAGGTTTTACATTAGGACCCAGGAGTTACACTTCTGACCTAATTCTTTGGATGCGGTCATCTAATCTGCTAACCTAATGAGCTAATAATTATGGAGACACATTAAACATATAAGAAACACCAACCTGTTTCCTGGTCTCTCTATATCCATCAAGTTAAGGACAGACTTTCCATCCATGTCAGGAGGAGTGTCCAATCCTGCAATATCCAAAATAGTAGGGGCAATATCCAAGTTCAGGACAATGTGAGGAACACTGCAAAATAGAAAGACAATAAAGTCATCTATAATTGTACAATAGGACAGGTTGATAATACAGCCAAATGTTGATCACACTTTATATTGCAAGGTATATCATTAAAATATAGTAGTATAAGTGCAGATTTTTGGTCATTCTATACATTTCCCGATCCTATAACGAGAAGATGAACTATTACAAATGGTCGAACACTGTGGAATCATTGTACAAGTTACCATAGTCAAGAGTGGAATAAGAAGGGAACTGGGGGGCAATCACTTATGTACTTCTATACCCCATGTTGAAGGAAAGAATATAAGAAAAAATCCCTGAGACAAAGGATCTAGAAGGTGGCACACAATGGACATTTTACTTTGGGCAGTTCTCAATAAAAGGTGGCCACACATAAAAATTGAGTAATATGAAATATTTCAACCTAAACTATCATCTGAGTGAAATTTAACAGCATATAATCATATCACTCAACTTACAACAGATTCTCACTGTCTGGAAAGAAATTGCAGTTTTTACCATTTTTGACCAAAAGTGGCTAGTCCACGAAAGATCCTTCTTTCCAGAAAGATTGTTCATCTTTCGGCCAGTGTCATGTAACATGTGGCCAGATTGAAAGGGTGGAACAGTTAATATGAACTAAAAGGTGTACGGCTGCTTTAGAAAAATGATCAGTCACCAGATGATTATTTGTTCAACAGTTGTTTAACCATCAACCTACTCCTATTTAATGTGTATGGTCCCCTTAATCTGGTTGTGGTTGGCCTACAAATTCAGCAATGTAAAAAATGTCAGGCAGCACAGCCCCTCATTTATATTAGAAGTATTTGTAGATGTTCCAATTTGTTTCCAAGACAGCAAATTATACACAATTAGTAACGTTTTGTCTGATTCGGAAACTGAAAAATAACAAATAGAACAATCCGTAAACTGATCATTAGGACCAGGTGCTGGCCACTGAGAGTTTGGTTACAATCAATTGCTACGTTTCTGCAAAACATCGCTAGTTATTTAACTAGACCCCTTTGATATAATATCCCCTCCCTACGGTACACAGTTATTTCTGTAGAGAATACACTGCAGACCCCCAGGGTTCGGTATTTGTATTTACTGCATTTAACCAAGTTTAAAAAAAAAAAAAATTAAAAGAAAAATTATTTTCTTTGTCTAAATAAATTAATTAAGTAGTTTGATGCCGATGAAGTCCAGGACAGGGTATCTGAAAGAGACAACCATTTATCTGAAAGTATAGGATAGATATATTAGCTGTAAACCAGAAAAAAAACAACTTACATTGATCCTGGCTCCACATTTGGACCACGAATAAAAAATGGGACTCGAATATCAAAGTCGTATGGCATGGACTTTCCTTTTACAAGGCCAAACTGTCCTATGTGGTAGCCATGGTCGGCCGTGTAGATTATATAAGTGTTGTCAAGTTCTCCAGTTTCAACCAGCATGTTATACAGCTAAAATATAAAAAGGATAATCAGATGTTACATCAAGAACCCAAACTAATAATAATCATTTTAATTCTAACACATTCCGCAGCACTTTACTATTAAATGAGAAGAAGTACAGGCAATAATGACAATACAAAGTAACACATAGTTCAACAGTTACAGGAAGATTGAGGGTCCTGCTAGCAAGCTACAATCTATAAAGGCATGTGCCCACGGTCAGGAGCCGCCTACGGCCCCAACGCTGCGGAATAGCTGTGTGATTTTTTTTTTTTTTTTCACATGCGGACTTTCCTCATAGATGTTAATCTATGGGGAAAGTCCACTAGCGAACCCGCAAAGGAAACTGACATGCTGTGGATCTGAAAAATGCGCCGCATGTCAGTTTCCGCGGGTGATCCGCAGGTGTACAGAGATGCATAGTGGACACGGGATTTCTAGAAATCCATCTACTATGCTGTAATATCTGGAAGCTGCGGGTTCGATGCTGCACAGACACGCAGCGTCAAACCCGCAGCGGCTCCTGACCGTGGGCACATACTCTTAGGAAATAGAATGAACACAAAAGGTAAAAAGTGCTCGTCATGTATGGTCCAGACATCATTGTAATAAATAGGGGTTTTAAAATAAAGCTGCATGATTTGGTCATCATCCAGGATCTGTCTAAGTACAGTTACCAAGGGCTATTGAGTGCATGGAGGATGTGGAGACAGATGAATAGGAGGGAACAGATTCTGTAAAGAGTTTAGAAATGGGGAACAGGGAAGAGCTAGATTAGTGAAGTGAGGAGATAGGCCTGTCTAAAGAGATGTGTTTTTATATCACACTTACAAATGTGGGAACTAGGTATTAAATCAGATTGTCTAGGGTAGTGCATACCAAAAACTGGAGCAGCTCAAGAGACGTCTTGCAAACAGAAGTGGAAGGTTTGGATTATGGAGGATATTGGTCTTAGATCAGTTGCAGAACAGAGAGTATGGGTAGGGTGATGAGACAGAGATAAGGAAGGAGCTATATGATAGTGCAGAACTGTGGAGAGCTTTGTGGATGAGAGGGCTAAGTTTATATTGTACTCTGTAGCTGATGAGTAACTAGTGCAATGAGTGGAACAAGGTGGAGGCATCAGTGTAGTGGCTGTATAGAAATACGACCCCGGCTGCATCATTCAGGAAGGATTGGAGCTGAGAAAGTTTAGTAAGAGGGAGAGTGATTAGTGGAGAGTTAAAGTAGTTCAGACAAAAATAAAAAAAAAGTGTGACAGTAATAGCTTTTGCAATTTCTAAGGTGAGAAAAGGTCAGATTCTGGAGAGGTTTTTAAGGTGCAGGTGACATAAGCGAGTGAGTGATTGAATTTATGGAATAAAGGAAAGTTCTGTGTCAAATATGACCCCAAGAAAGTGAACGTGCTGCTTGGAAGTTATGGTTGAACCACCCAAGGAAATTGCAATATTGGGCATAGGTAGGTTAGTAGAGGGAGGCAACACTAGAAACAAAGTATTATTTAGAAAACCAGTGATGAAAAAAATGAAGAGAAAACAAAACCAGAACCCAACAGCTGCAAAATCTTGAGTTATTTTAAGAACCATAGGATAGAGCAATAGTCTTTAATCAGCCCTGGCATTAGAAGACGATTATAGGTGGCATATAACTAACATATACAAAACTTTATTCAGTGCAAATAAAGGAGAAAAAGGGTAAAATACCTTCTCCATTGAATCATCCACAGACAGAAGTGTCTGCAATCTCTTCCTGTGAAGCACATTTGTAAACTCCATATGGATTGGTAGCATGGCCCCTGTATACTGCATGATCCAATGTTTGTCCATATTTGGTGCGTAGTTGTAGCTTGGAGTTCTGAGGAGTAAGATATATGTACAATCATAAAAACTTCTATAGACTCAAAAATGTTGATCTCTTAAGAACTCCTTTTGTTCAAGAGTTTCCATGAAAAATTAAGTTAATCACTTGAAGTTTAGCGGCTGAGAATCCCATTGATCAGCTGCAATATGTGGGAGACAGGGGTGGACATATCATTGGTGCAACCTGTGCGGCTGCACAGGGGCCCAAGAGGTAAGGGGGCCCATTTCTACCTCCAACGCAGGTGCAATTTTGCATTTTTAGGAGCTCTTGGTCTGCAAGGGGCCCATGTATTGTTCTTGCACAGGGGCCATTTTCTGTCTGTGTCCGCCAGTAGTGGGGGCTGTATGTAGGAGCATGTTTTTAATTCTCTGACAGTGCTACCACAGGGGATTTAAAACTTTGGAAGATGCTCATTGAAATCAATGGGTCAGCCATGTAATATAGGGATGTGTAAGTCCCTCTAAAGCAGGGGTCAACAAGCTGCTTCACTCCAGCTGCTGTGAAACCATAACTTCCAGCATATTCTAACAGCCTGGGGTGACGCAGGTTGCCGATCCATGCTCTAGAGATATACTTTCTAGCTTTGACCAAGGAACTTCCCTAATAAGATTTTTGAAAATGGCAAACAAACCCTTTAAAGGCCCACTTCAGATGTCTAAGTTTTCATGCGCGCAGCAAATTGTCCAAATCACATCAGTGTTTTCAATCAAATTTTCATCAGTGTTTCAGTCTTCACCATCAGAGTTTTTTTATCAGCAATTTTTACATATGAAAAAATAAATGTCAAAGCTTCTATCCATTACAATCTTAAATCTGAAAGTTTTTATCCTATTAATTATATTGCAATCATTATATTATATAGCACTATGCAGTAAAGTTACAATTGCTCATTTCGCTTTTCTACCCAGGTAATTCTTCTTTTTCCTCTGCTCTTTGTAGAAACAGGAAGTCTCTTTTCCCTGCAAAAGTCATTCCCCTCTTCAACTCCTGACCCAGCTGCTCCCCCTTCTCCCCTTGCCAGTCATTTTTGCAGTGACTCATGACTCATACAGGGAAAATGGAACTCCTGTTTCTACATAGAGCTTAGAAGGATTCAGGTAGTCAGTTTTTAATCACGTGATGTCATAGACCTAATGGAAAAGAGATGAATTAACTGGGTAGAAAGGCAAAATGAGCAATTGTAAGTACACAGTGCTATATAATTTGATGACTGCAATATATTAAGGGAATAAAAACTTAGCTGGCAGTGCTTCTTTAATCATGGACAGCGCAATGATGCCGTGATTTTCACATATCCATAAACTTGTATGGGTAATTTTGAATTGTGAAGCCGCAAAAAAATAAAAAAAAATCATGGAGACATGTTTATTTTGATCAGACTTATGCTCTGCAAAAAGACGCAGACAAATGAACACCATCATAGACTTTAACGGGTACAAGTTCTATTGGCGAAAATCACGGATAGAAAACATACATGATTCGTAGATGTCTGAATGAGGCCCAAGTTTCAGCTCAATTTTACAGTTTCATAATCTTGGTCCAACTGTGTTAAGGGATTCAAGATAGTTGTATGTGTTATCTAGAAATAAATCTGACATTGATGTCATATACAATACCAAATTATTTATAAATATATATTATATATATATATATTTTATAAACACACACACACACACACACACACACACACACAGTATAAATTGACAAACATTTTGATAACTTTACTCTTTATTTTTTTGATTCTGTGCTAACATTCTCTTTTTTAGAAAAGAAAGAAATAAATACAAATGAAAATGAAGTGAGGGAAGGAAATTGGAAATAAACTGGTTACAGACAGCTCCGGTTTAACAATCTGGAGGGAACATCTTTTGGATCCTTGAAGCAGTTACACCCCAGCTGGATTATTTCAAGTATATTATCACTTGGACAAATGTTCTTGGAAAATATTTTTATTTCTTTCCGGCTTTTTTTTTTTTTAAGCCAATTACATTTGAGTTGTTTTTATTTTATCTGACAAGAGTACATTGGAATAAGTAAATAACCAGTAAACAATTAAAAAAAAAAAAGTTAAAACAAAAAGTAGAAAATATTTTAAAATAATTCAGGTTTTTTGTTTTCAAAGAATGTCTGTGACGGCTTCAACATTTTATTACTTGGGCCCTAGAGGCAGAGTTTTATGAAGGCGATTGACGTTGCGGAACCAGCACTACATAACTCTCATAAGAAGTAAATACCAGCAAATGAATAGCCCTTGAAATCGAGCAATGCTAACAATTTTCGCTGTCATCATGCTTGAGATAAGCACAACAGTATGAGAGTAAACCTTGTGTTATTACTGGAGTATACTGCTAGACCAGAGGAACGTTGTAAAGGATAATTACAAGAAAAGCAGACAAATCCACCGGCAAATATACAGTAAAAAAGGCAATAGTTTTCAACTTATAATAGCACAAACTGGAATTCTTTAAAGGGTATTTATAATATTAATACAAATTATATTGCTAAAGCAGGGATGTCAAACTTAAACACACAGAGGGCCAAAATTAAAAATAACCACTCTGCAGGCAAAATTTGGCCAACGGGCCGAAGTTTGACATGTATGGGTTAAAGGATACAGACACCGTTGTGGCATTTTGTTATTAAAATTTATATATTTTGAGCTATAATTGTTTACAATTTACAATTACTAAAAATCCATCGATAACCTCCTTCTGACCGAGTGTCTGTATATTGGGCCTTTTTCTGAGCTCCTGTCACCTGAGTTTCGGCCACATCAAAGTTCAACTCAACTTTGAAGTGGTGTATGGGGGTCAAAGAGTTACAACCCACCCCCTGTCATAATGAGCTCACTGATGGATTCTCAGTTAACAAATTTTGCAGCAGTAGGCAATGTGTAGGGATTTAAAGAGCCTGCGGTGCAAAATTTTTTACAGATCTCAGTGCAAAAATTTTGTATGCATTTAGGTAAAAATTAAAAATGTTCCTACAGGGTTCCATATCCTTTAAGGGCACCCAAGAACAATTATGAAGAAGCTCTGCTCGCCCTAATTTAAAATATCCTATCATTTTGTGTTTGGTTTACAGGTTCCAAGCAAACCTATGTGCAAACGTCCTTTAAATGAAAATAAAAATGTAAAAGAAAGTCATAAGCTACTTACCGGTAATGGGATTTTTCGGAGACCATGACAGCACCACAAGAGAGGGGATCCGCCCACCAAGGACAGGAAACCTACAGGTTTAAAGGGGCGGCCCTCTCTTCTCGCCTCAGTTTGGATTACAGAGCATTGAGAGGACCACCAGGTTATTAGACATAGCAAAACATGATAAACCAACATTTCTATAAATCACCAACTTAAGAGTGAAAATTAATAAACAAGGAGTGCTCCCACCAATGTGAAGGGAGGGAATATAAGGGTGCTGTCATGGTCTCCGAAAAATCCCGTTACCGGTAAGTAACTTATGACTTTATCATTCGACCATGACAGCACCACGAGAGAATTACAGAGATGAAGAAGTTTAGGGAGGGACAACAGCTTGTAGCACCCTTCTCCCGAAAGCAAGATCAGATGAAACACCCGAATCCAGTCTATAGTGCCTATATAAAGGTAGATGGAGAAGACCAGGTAGCAGCCTTACATATGTCTTCTATCGAGACACCCATCTTCTCCGCCCAGGAGGTAGTCACTGCCCAGGTGGAGTGAGCCTTCAATTCTTGTGGTATTTCCTCACCACTGGATGTATAAGCTAGGGAAATAGCCTCCCTGATCGATCTAGCTATGGTGGACTTTGTGACTTTAGAGCCTTTCCTAACACCTTGGTAGGATATAAATAACGAACTATCTTTTCTAAACTCTTTGGTGACCAAGAGGTACCTAATTACACATCTCCTTACGTCTAGTGTATGAAACTCTTCTTTCCGGTTACCCGGATTAGGGCAGAAGGAGGGTAGGACTACTTCTTGGAGTCTGTGAAAACGGGTAGCTACTTTAGGGAGATAGGCGGGATTAGGTTTAAGAATTATTTTATCATCCAGGATCTGAGTGAAGGGCAAGGCTGAAGACAGGGCATGAATATCACCAACTCTCCTAGCAGATGTTAAAGCTATCAGAAGTGCTGTTTTAAGGGAGAGGGATTTAAGAGTGGCTAACTATTGGCTCAAAGGGTGGACCAGTTAAGGCTTTAAGAACCAAATTTAGATCCCAGGGTACCAATTTGCTTTTGACAATGGGCCTGGACCTAAAGGCGGCTTTAATGAAACGAGAAATCCAATAATTACTCACCAGATCACAGCTATATAAAGGCGCCTAAGGCGGACACCTGAACCTTCAGGGAGCTAGTGGCTATCCCTAACTTAAGACCTTTTTGCAGAAATTCTAGAATTTCACTTATTGGAGCCTCCTCACCGACTCTGGAACCGGAAAAAGATAAAAACTTCTTCCAGGTTCTCGCATAAATTCTGGTTGTAATAGGCTTACAGCTACGCATTAAGGTTGTCACTAAGCCTTGGGAGAATCCTTTTTTTCTTAATAGCTCCCCTTCAAGTTCCATACTGTCAAGTGGAGGCCAGACACTTGAGGATGGACTATAGGACCCTGGAAGAGGAGATCCAGAACTTCTGGTGGAACCCAAGGATCTGACACAGACATGCTCCTGAGGCATGAGAACCAGGGCCTCCTGGGCCAAAAGGGTGCGACCAGCAGAACTCTCGCCTTGTCCTCCCTGATCTTCCTGATAACCATAAGAAGAAGGGTTAATGGAGGAAAGGCATAGGCTAGACTGAACCCCCAAGGTATCTGGAGAGCGTCTACTGCCAGGGGATTTTCTTTGGGATCCAGGGAACAGAAGAGCTGAGTTTTCCGATTTAACTTTGTAGCAAAGTCCACTACTGGAGGTCCCCATCTTTGGACAATTTGGGAGACCATGTCCTGATTTAGTTCCCATTCCCCCTGTCTCAGGGTATAGCGGCTTAAGTAGTCTGCCTTGAATTTTCTTTCCCCTATGAAGGGATATGAAGGGCTGTTAGGGAACGAAGATGTCATTCCGAGACCAGAAAGAGATGATCCGCCAATCTCAGAGATCTTGATCGTGTATCCCCTTGGTGGTTCACGTAAGCTACTGTGATTTTATTATCAGAGAAAACTTTTACATCACGATTTTGAAGAAAAACTAGAAAATAATTGACTGCCCTGTCTATCGCTAGCAACTCTTTAGCGAAGGAGGAGAGACTCTTTTCCAAATTAGACCATGACCCCTGGGTTACCATATCTCCCAGATGGGCCCCCCACCCACTGGAACTGGCATCGGTAGTAATTGTTCGGGTTGCTCTAAAAACCCAGGGGACCCCTCTGGATAACTTCACTTCATTATCCCACCACTGTAAGGATTTAACTGACCGGGAAGACAAGGAAAACCTCCCCTCCAAGCGCCCCTTCAACATAACTTCATTATGCAGTACATCCCATTGTAAAACCCTGGAGTGATATTGAGCCCACAGAACCCCGGGAAGGCAAGATGTCCGGGTACCTAACAGGGACATCGCAGCTCTCAGGGACATGACTGGGTTTGACACTGCCCTTCTTACTTGATCCCTGATCTTTAGTTTTTTGGCTTCAGGGAGGTAACGAGTCTGAGAATCTGAATCCAGCATAACTCCTAAGAATTGCTGTACTTTTGTGGCCGTTAACCTAGATTTATTTAAATTGAGGACCCAGCCCAGATTCTTTAAGATGGAGATCACTATTTTTAGATGCTTACTACATTGAAGGGCCGAGTTACCAACTATCAGGAAATCATCCAGATAAGGGATAATTAATATTTCACCTTATTACCCAAGTGAACTTTCTCAAAGATCACTTACCCAGAGCTCAAATAGCCAGTACCGGTTTAGCTGGAGGACCTTTCTCAGCCGGGGGATTGTCCCTAGGGGCTGCAGATTCGTCCGTCTTGTTAGAGTCACGATGGCCGGACCGGGTTAGTCTTCCTGCAGTCCGAGAATTGCTGGTGACTCGAGGGGGTCGTGTCTCCTGGGGCTCCCCAGGCGACCACTGAGATGGAGAAAGCAGCGGCATCTGGATTTGCTGCTGCTGGTCTTCAGAATCCATTAACAATAGAGTTCTGAACTAGCTGGGAAGCCTAGAGCAGTGATATCTGGACGCTTAAATAGGAGGGTCTACTTCCCTTTAATTTCCCCCTCTTTTTTTTTTTTAATTGCCATCTGCTGGTTGGAGGGGAGAATGCAGCACTCACGCGGTGTCTGCATGCATGTGGACCGGGCTTCCTGTCTGGTCACATGACCGCCCTGCATCAGGCCCCGCCCCCAGCCTAGTAAAAGACCGGAAGCATGCGGCGCCTGTCAGAGGAGCTGCTCCTGTAATCGGCGCTTTCTCCCTCCAGCTGCCTGCTCCAGCTAGTGTTTACCTGCTGCTAGGGGTGGCCCTACCCCGGCCAGGGTGCCGCTCCCCCAGTGTCCAACGCGCAGGTCTGGGGCTGCCAACCCCAGACAGGGGCACAGCCCCCCAATGCTGTGCCCACCTCAAGTTGGGGCTGCCGTCCCCATGATCCATCTGGCTGGAGCTGCCACCCCAGACAGGGGTGCAGCTCCCACAGCCCAGGGCACAGGACGGTACTGGAGCTGCTGATCCCAGACAGGGGCGCAGCTCGACAGCACGCTTCTTCCGGACATCTTCACAGGTAAGCCTGTCAGAGGTTCCCTCCATCAAGGACAGGAAACCAAACTGAGGCGAGAAGAGAGGGCCGCCCCTTTTAAGCCTGTAGGTTTCCTGTCCTTGGTGGGCGGATCCCCTCTCTAGTGGTGCTGTCATGGTCGACCGATAAATTGACATATTGGCTTTAATATGATCAATTTCTGAATATAACACCAAGCTACAACTGCTTTAAAGAGGTTGTCTAACATTTTTTCATTGATGATCTTTCCTTTCATCAACGTCTGATGGTCCAGGGTCCGACACCCAGCACCCCCGCCGATCAGCTGTTACCGTTGGTGGCGTTCGCCTGGCAGAAGTACATACTTGCAGAGCTGGCCGTCTTCTTGTAGTGGCCGAGGCTTAGTACTACACATCCGCCTCCTACTGGATAAGCTAATAAGGATAGGCCATCAATATAAAAGTAGTGGACAACCTCTTTAAGCCCTTAGTGACCGGACCAATTTTTTTAAATCTAACCAGTGTCACTTTATGTAGTAATAACTCTGGAACGCTTCAACATATCATTGATTTTGAGATTGTTTTTTTGTGACACATGATACTTTATAATAATGGTAAACTTAGGTTGCTATGTTTTGCGTTTATTTATAAAAATATCAAAAATTTGACAAAAATGTTTTAAAAATTGCAATTTTCAAACTTTGAATGACTATCCCTTTAATCCCGATAGTCATACCACACAAAAACATTAATAAGTAACATTTCTCTTATGTCTGCTTTACATCAGCAACATTTGTAAAGTGTTGTTTTATTTTGTTAGCATTTTAGAAGGTTTAAAAATGCAGCAGTAATTTTTCATTTTTTCAAGGAAATTTACAAAAATTATTTTTATAGGGACCTGTTCAGATTTGAACGACTTTGGAGGTCCTATATGTTGGAAACCACTCAAAAGTGATACCATTTTAAAAACTGCACCCCTCAACGTATTTAAAATTGCTTTCAGGTAGTTCATTAACCCTTCTGGTTCTTTTCAGGAAGTAATGGAAAGTGGCATGATAAGAATGAAAAAGTTTATTTTTACCACCTAAACTTTGATAACTTCTGAACAGGCCGCTATAGCCCACAGTTATTTGGCTATGAACTGTCAAGGCAAACATCAGGACCACACAATCAAGATCTCAGGGTGCCGATGAGGTTAAAGAGGAAGCCCCCACACTCTGTTAACTATTTAGATTCTGTAGTCACTATTGACAGCAGAATCTAAGGGGTTAAACGTCCATGATCCCTGCCAACACTGATCGTAGCTGATGCAGCAAGTTGTCAGCTATAATGTACAGATGACAGTTACAGGATTGTCACCTGTCGGGGAACGCTAGTCTCTTATATCGCAGGTCAGTAAAAAGACGTCTAGTTGTCACTAAGGGGTTAAGACTAGTGATGAGCGAGCATGCTCGCCACTGCTCGGTACTCGCCCGAGCATCTCAGTACTCGAGATGCTTGGAGCAAGCAGAGTCCTTGCGCGATGCTCGGGCAGGAGCTCGGGTCCCCGTCCTGCATGTCTGGCGCTATTTAGAGCACCAATCATGCAGGGATTGTCTGCAACTCACTGTAATGCCACAGCCATGGTGGTTGTGGCATTACAGTGATTGCCCAAATCGATGGGAACAGTGCTCACAGTGAAACACGAAAAGCCGGCAATTCAGCAGCGGCATACACCGGTACCCGACAATTTAGAACAGAAAGAATAGAGCATCACACATAGATTAGATAGATATTATATATGTGACTGACATGTTTCTAAGTACAGTGACAGTGTTGGTTACTGTACTTGTCATTTACTGTTAAAGGATTTATTAAAAAAATAATAGTGGTTTCATGCACCTGTCTCTTTAAAAAAGCAGGGCGGCAATTCATCATCGGTACCCGACAATTTAGAACAGAAAGAATAGAGCATCACACATAGATTAGATAGATAGAAACATGTCAGTCACATATATAATAAGTACAGTGATCGTGTTGGTTACTGTACTTGTCATTTAGTGTTAAAATAAAGGATTTATTAAAAAAAAATTGGCGTGGGGTTCCCCGTAATTTTAGTCTCTAGCGGAGGTTAAGCAGACGACTGGGGCAGATGTTTGAAGCCTGGGAAGGGGTAATACCCACGGAGCTTCCCAGGCTACTAATATCAGCCCCAGCTGAATACCTAGCCTTTACTAGCTATTAAAATGGGGGACCCCAAAAAAAAAATTATGTGGGGTCCCCCCTATTTTAATAGCTAGCAAAGGTAGGCAGACAGCTGGGGGCTGATATTAATAGCCCAGGAAGGGTGCCATGAATATTGGCCCCCTCCCAGGCTAGAAACACCAGCCGTCAGCCGCCCCAGAAATGGCGCATCCATAAGATGCTCCCACGCTGTCAGTGACGTGCATGAGCCTTTGCTAGCTATTAAAATAGGGGGGACCCCACGTCATTTTTTTTTTGGGTCCCCCATTTTAATAGCTAGTAAAGGCTAGGTATTCAGCTGGGGGCTGATATTAGTAGCCTGGGAAGCTCCGTGGGTATTACCCCTTCCCAGGCTTCAAACATCTGCCTCAGCCGTCTGCTTAACCTCCGCTAGAGACTAAAATTACGGGGAACCCCACGCCAATTTTTTTTTAATAAATCCTTTATTTTAACACTAAATGACAAGTACAGTAACCAACACTGTCACTGTACTTATTATATATGTGACTGACATGTTTCTATCTATCTAATCTATGTGTGATGCTCTATTCTTTCTGTTCTAAATTGTCGGGTACCGGTGAAAGCCGCTGCTGAATTGCCGGCCGGCTTTTTTAAAGAGACGGGTGCATGAAAATAGGAGGGCACTAGTGTGTTCCAAGAGCCCTGCTATGTTTTTCATGCACCCTCCTATATACCCTGCCTGCCTGACGTTTAATTGAGCACTGTTCCCATCGATTTGGGCAATTTTTGACCTTCTGCAGACCGCCGGGGGGGACCGCCAGAAAAATGCTCGAGTTTCCCATAGACTTACATTGGGCTCGTTGCTCGGGTCGAGCACCAGAGTATTCCAATGTGCTCGACCCGAGCTTCGAGCACCCGAGCATTTTAGTGCTCGCTCATCACTAGTTAAGACCAAACCAGGAAAGCTGAGATTGGTGTATAAGCAGCAGAAATAATGGAGATATTACACATTTTCTTCTACATCCCAAACTATAATTTGATGACAAAATGTGATGAGATCTTTGGACCAGCCACTGCTGAAGATCTTCTTTAACTCATTTAGAGTGTAGTGTGGAAGGGAACCACAGCCATAGTTGAACCACCCTAAAGGATAACAATGTCTTAACATTGCACCTTGTAGATCAACCATCTAAATAGAAATTTGAGATCCTTTTAGGATCATGAGAATCAACTGATTTAACTTTACAAAGAGAAAACCTTTAAATTTCACCTACTTCATGTAACAGGCCACTCATTCTCGGGCTTACACAATCCAAATAAAATCATTTCTATAATCTAATCTATTCTATATATTTTGAGCAAAAAATAAATAAAATCACAGAAATCTTTTCGGAAAAGTAAAAGACTCAATGTGAAAGAAACAATATTAGAGATGAACAAATCTGCCAAATTTCTAAATTGGCAGATTCGCTCAAAATTGGCCACTGGAAAATTCAATTCACATGGAATTTATCTGATGTGAAATCGAAAGAGCCCAAATTGCCATTAAAAATATAACAATAATATGCTTTTTATTATACTCTGATTGGTTTCTTGACCCTAATGCAAAATAAGTGGATATGCCAGGAAGTGGTGAAAAAAACTAAATTAATTCTCACCTAGCGTCTCCCTGTTCCTGAAGCCACTTCCTCACCGTTTCTCCTCTGGGTTCCAAAGTCCCAACCCACTCCGGCACCGGTCTCCTCTTCAATGTCACTCGAGACCCAACCAGCGCCTGCAGAGAGTGAAGAGGAGCCAGCGGTGGAGTGGAATGGGAGCTCTGAAAGACATAGGATGATCGGCCAGGAGTTGTGATGGCAGGGACAGGTGAGGGGCTAGATGAGTATGAGTTTTATTTTTTTAACCCCTTTGTGAACTATATGAATCCAAAGAAATTTCAGCCAGCTGGCCATTATTTTGCAGGATTTGTGCAAAATTAATTCCCAAAAATTCAGAATTGATAGAATCTGTGATATTTGTGAAATTCTATACAAATTTGATTAGTTACGATTGATTTGCTCATCCTTAAATCAATACATTTGTTACAAGAAATTCATTGTTAGCCTCTTGTTGGACTGCAGAATTAAACTCACATATGCTGGGAAGCGTTTGGGAAGAGCTCTGAAAATTGAGGAGCAGAATCTTCAGGGCCGTGTGGTGCAGCGTGACTGATGACCATCATAATTGGTCGATGTGGGTACATCCTCTTTGTCTGTTTAAAGTAACTGATGCTGTCATTGGTGATGAGATCTGTGAAATAATCCTTAGAAAACAAAAAGGGAAAATAAAATTACTTAGAGGCGAATTTGATCTATTATTACTAAATAAGTGTCATTTTTGGCTCCTGAATTACAGGTCGCTTTTAGAAACCATTAGCAATACTACTATATCCAGTAAAACTAGTAAATATAAGTCATGGAGCTGTCAATTTGTTACATTTTCCACTCTGCCATTTTAACTAATATAGATGTACAGTAACATCTGAGAAAGTTGTCTGACTATCCATGGAAAAATCTGTATGAGCAGCTATATTATGCATTAGCTAGTTTCCCCAGAAAAAAAAAAGCTTTAAAAATTGTTTAACAAGTTGACAGAAAGAAAACAATTTCCACATGATTTTTTGATCTTGGGTGGACGCAAAACATATCACTAAGAATAAAGGATGTGTATCACCCTGATGAGTTTCATATGAACTTCAGGACTACACCTCTCTGCACATGCCAAGCTAAATATCTGATATCCTGAGAGTACAAAGAAAGTTGATAAGGTGGTTATAGTATAGGGGACAAGGCAGGGTCATTTATTCTGCTCTTTTTCTAATTCACATTATGTTTTTGATATACAGATACATTTTCAATACATTTTTCTCACAGCCTGCTGTTCGTGTTTTTTTTTAGCTCTGCTGTGTAGACCAGGACACAACTAGCAGAGTCATGTCATTATCATTAGATGGCTGGTGGAGGTTTTAATGAAAGGTGAAAGCTCTGTTGTACTCATGGAGGTCTAGATAGGACATGATCATAAAATTATAAACAGGTAGTGCTCTATATGAAGCTCATTTGTGGCTTCTTAGTTTCTGTAGAAGCAGTAAATTTCTTAGAAAACGTTATACAACAACATTCTCTGACCATTGACTTCCATTCATTGCAGCTGGTATAAAGCACATCCTCCTGCTGTACTTTCTATGTACAAATAATGCAAGAATAAAGTGTGTCATGTTCCATGACTTGGTAATCATACAATATTTGTTTGTACTGTTGCTGTTATGTTGCTACGCAATAGGTTTGCCTTTCGCAGTTTGTCCTCCCTCTCTCCCTGTTTGCCTCCTTAGCTTTGATGTCAGTAACCCCTCCTTTCATCTTCCTCATTTTTAGTATGTCAGCCATCTTAAAAGGGGTTGTCCGGTCAAAAGTGATAAGTCTGTAGTCACTCTGTGTTGAGCAAGGCCGCTCCCTGACTAGCGACACAGCCGACCAAACTTATCGATTTGGACCGGACAATTGCTTTAAGAAGTTCATATCTTGCATTTCTGGTTCAAAATAGTCCTTTTTGACTACTATAATTGTGCATATCTACAAGAATTCAGCCTCAAAATAAACCTTCTGGAATCTTCATATGAGCCTCTTCAGCCAAGTCAAGCTATCTGATGAAATCTTTTTGTGTGTGTACTCGTACATAGAGACAACCAAGAAACAGTGTCTAAAGCGGCCTACACTCGCAGCCTAGTTATGGAGTCAGAATAAAGTGTGTGCCATTGGTTAGAACATCTAAAACACCCACAAAAATTATATGTCTGACACAGTCAAATTCATAAAATTAAAATGAAAAACCTACAAGTTATTCCCTTTGCTGAATAATTTCTATTCAAGCAAAGATCAAAGGATTATATTGCATTAAATTGATCAGGCACATGGTAGTATGGTAGAAACTTCAAATCTATTTTCTGGTGCAACTATGCACCTACTGAATCAAGATATGATCTATTGAAAAACTCTACTAAAAACATTGACTTGTGTCTTGATTTTAGAATTGCCTTTAGGAAAAGATCTCATGTTTTTTTTATCTTTTATACAATAGCTATTAAAATCAGGTTTAAGGCTTTCAGTAGGTGCAAATAATTGGATTTTAACCATAACATAGGCAAACAGACTTGCAAAAGCATTTCTGGTGTACAAGGTCAGATCATTATTACCGGCATGATCACTAGGTTAGCGCAGCTGCTGTTATTAAAAGAGCCTGATTTCCAAATAAGTATACTTAACCTATAGCCAAGAAATCTCACGGAAATTGTGTGGTTCAGGGAAATTGAGGAAATGGAACAAAAGAGGAGGGGGTTGGGGATGAAGATGAATTTTTAAATTAAACCACCTGCCACCACTACTTGCCTGCAGTCTCATGCAAACTTCATTGGAAAATGACTCCATTACAAGTGGTCAGGTGGCTTGTACTTAGGACTTAGATTTTGTCTCCTTGGCCGTGCTTATGCAGCTGTTCTGTGTTCCTTGCTGTATTGCATAAGTGAACCAGGTGTTGCCACCTACCCCCTCCCACCTTTCTGTCCTTAGTTTACAATATGAAAAGATTAGGCTTGTTATAATGGGATTCCCCCCAAAATATGACATTCTGGGATTAATGAAAAATGATATGTTGCTCATCTACAATTATATTTTTCATCTAGGTAGGGAAATCCAGTAACTATTAAACATAAATTTAAAAAAAACAATCATGATATATTGCTGCATTTTTTAGGCTGACACAATAGAGAACAAAACCTGCTATATTACAATGGATACACAGTCAGACCTCGCAACTTCATTTGATGGTCAAATAACAGGAATGGAAAAGGACCAGTGTTCAGCTTCATGCTCTACCAAGTGTGGATTCAAAAACTGGACATCTCCGAATGTTTGATAGGATATCCAATTAATGAAAAGGAAAATAGTTCCAATAATAATTTAAAGCACAAATAGTGACCACTATATGGACTATGGTCTAGTAATGTGGTATTTTAAAGTGGTGGTATAGTTTGAAAAAAAAAAAAAAAGTTTTCAAATTGTTCAAAAAGAAAGCCAGGGCAGACGGCGCCTCTTGCTTTGAAAGATTCAGCATGTCCATGCATTACATGGTCAGCCCATGGATTTTAATAAGACCTGTGTCATACCTCATTTGCCCTGTGGAGGCACTGCAGGGAAATTGAACATTGGTGGAAAGCTGCCACTAGGTTACCTGGAGAATGAGAATACCTTTTAGATCTACCTATTTTCATGGGACACTAACAGAAAGGGATTGTCCATATAAAGTATATTTTGTACAAGTGCACAATCTGTTCGGAGTTGAATTTGCCTCAAATTTTTCTAGAAAAAAACAATCTGAAGATTTTCTACAATACATGTTTTTTTGTGATTCGCTTTGTGCAAATCCAGCAAAATGGCTATCAGCTATTTTGCGAATTTGTAGAGGGCCAGGGAAGGGGCAAAAAATAAAAACAAATAACACCCATCTTGGTGTTCCCCTCTCCTGGCCTCTACAACACTCCCTCAATCCTATTCTTTATTTCTCCATGCCGTGCAACGTCATCTTCCTCTATCGGCGAGTAGGACTGGGGTGGCGGGATAGTTGAGTGGTAAGGTATGGTTTACATTGTTTTCACCTTTTGATTAATCGAATAACTTTGATGCAAACATAATTTCCTAGTCAAATTCAAGAAAAACTTCTGAATACAAAATTTGGCAGATTTGTTCATTATTAGTATTTAATTGCAAAGTACAGCTGGCCACGGTGTAATAGTTTGGCCAGATCAGGGTGAAAATTCCACCAAGTTGGAGAACTACCGTAACTCTCATAAGCACTGGAAGGCAACACTTTTAGCAAAGTAAGGCCTGAACACCGAAAAAGCTTTTCATCAGCCGTTGATGTCAAAAAGTTTCCAGCCCTAAAGGTTATTTTCAGATTCTGTATCCACTTCCTTTACACTCTATTTCCTGTAGATAGCCCAAGCAAAAAAAGGAAAATAAAAGGTGCATTCAGATGGCTGATCTTGGGCCATTAACAGATCGACTCTATACAAGTAAAGGGCACTCGTTTAAATGGTCCACTAGTCTGTTTCCATCAGTTTATATTGATTTAGCAGTTTTGACAAAATTCGATTTCAGCAGTTTGCTTGAATTTGGCAAGGAAGAAATGGAACATTATCTCAGAAGACCAGAAAAGAATGAAACTGGAGAACCCGGCAGGGAGCTGGACAGGTGAACAGTTTTTTTTTTGTTAATCTCTTTCACGTCTCTCTACAATGCTGCAAAATTGCGAAGTGAATTAAAAAAAAAATAATTAAAATCAAATCCGGTGAATTTGAATTTTTAATAAAATTTGAGCAATTGTTAAATATCCATTCTGTCACTTCTACAGCTTCATGTTGTCAACAGCACATGCCCTGTTTACACACGCAAGGTGTTGCTGGTAATGGTTGTTGTGCCAGTATAAATTATCTGATCACCTGATGAATGAGCATTTTCCTTGTTCATTGGGCGATTGGGAAAAAGCGTTCATACAAATGCTCGTTCACCGATTCTGCTCTAAAAATGTGTCTTGTTCATCTGTTTGATATGTTGTCCACCTCAAGTCATCAGAAAACAATAGATTGTTTAAATCATGTTTTTTAGATTAAAAAAATAAATTTTCTATATATCCATTTATAAAAATTCTGAAATCTTGCTATTTTCACAGTGGCCACTAAACCTAAAATGGAGTTCAGATTTCCTGTTCTTTATAGCAAACCTGTCAGCAGGATTTTGCCAAGTAAACTACAGGCAGTGTCATGTTGGGGTCGCAGCACTGATTAATATGATACCTGAGGTGAAGAAATCCATCTTGTGGTTCTTGTGTAATCAGGGTTTACAGTTTTGAGTTAATGAGATGCCCGTACTCCAGGGTGGGACTGTAGGCAGGGTCTGATCCTGGTGCTCTAGGCCAGATCAGCAAGAAAAGACCGACCCACAGGACGCCCCAAAGCACAAGTATGTTCCTCATCATAGAGACAGCTAGACACAGAGAGATAGGGGCAGGCCTGTGGGTCGGTCTTTTCTTGCTGATCTGGCCTAGAGCACCAAGATAAGACCCTGCCTACAGTCCCGCCCCAGAGTGCGAGCATCTCATTAACTCAAAACTGCAAACCCTGATTACACAAGACGGATTTCTTCACCTGAGGTATCATATTAATCAGTGCAGCAGCCTCAACATGACACTGCCTGTAGTTTAATTAGCAAAATCCTGCTGACAGGTTTGCTTTAAGTTCTCAGCAGTCATATCATCACAGGTAGAATGATAACTGATAACACCTTAATATCCAGCAGATAACACAAGATCCACCATTCACAATAGGCGATAGTCAATGTTCAGTACAGTACAGATTATAGAGAAAGCCTAGAAAACTCTCATCTCAAGTCAATGAGTCAAAGCACGTCTATGGTACTCTCTCTAAATACTGTTAACAGAAGCTCAACAGATGGCTGCCCCAGTAATCTTGAATATAAAATAAAATCTGTGATAAAAAAGTAGACTAGATAAAAAGAATATGCATCTTTATCTGGCTTGTTTTAATTATTAAAAATATAGGTGAAACATTCCCTTTACAAGTCAGTTGGAGTTTATTGATATTGCACCAAATGCTCTCCAGAATGAAGCTCATTTTTATGCAACATTAATACATTCTCCCCAATATTCTTGTGTGTAGTGCCATTGTAAAATATTCTTTAATTCCTTCTCTGTCACTGACCACTGGCTTTAGTAAGGCAAGTTAAAGGGGTGGTCCGAATTGTAAATTAAATTTCATTCTTAATCCCCATCTAATGTCATAAATAATCGAAACTATTTTCTAATACATTTAAATTAAAAATTCCCCATCCTTCACTCACTACACTATCTAACTGCTTTATTTTTTTCCCTAGTTCTTTTTTGATGATGTTCCATCTGAGAAACCCAGTGCATGCTGGTATATTCAAAACAAGTGTCATCATGGGGTAAAAAATGTGGTCACACCTGCAATCGCTGCCTCCTCCCTGAAACAAAGTCATCAGTGACCTTCATTTCAGGGACTGGGCTAGTCCCTGCGCCATGTGTACATTGACAGTGCACTCTTTCACTGGATCAGATCACCAGCAATGATCTGGCAACAGAGTGCACTGTCAGTTCACTCTGTAAGAAACTGACAGTGGGCTCTGTTGCCAGCTTGATACTGCTGATCTGAGCCTGAGAGAGAGCGTGCTGTCATTGTGCACATCGCACAGTGCACATCGTGCTGAGACTAGCCCAGCCCTTGAAATGAAGGTCAATTATGATGCTTCATTTCAGGCAGGGAGCAGGGGTTGCATCAGTGACCGCAGCCCCTCGATGATACTTCGTTTGAGTATCCCAGCACGCACTGGAATTATCAACGAAGCGTCATCAAAAAGGAAATAGGAAAAAAAGAAGAAAAGCAGTTAGATAATGTAGTTAGCGAAGGGGGGGGGGGGATTTTTAATTCAAGTGTACTAGAAAATGGTTTAGATTATTATTAAATAGATAGGGATTAAGGATGAAAATTCATTTGTATTTTGGACCACCCCTTTAAATAAAGCAAATTTGTAGGTCGCATTCTAACTTACCCAGGTGCCACAATATCACAGACCATTAGAATCCCACATACGGTACATATCCGTATTCCCATGCCTGTGCCCTACAAATTCCTGAAAACTAGACGGACGCCACCCAACACAACCATATCATTTTACATTATGTAGTGTTAAAGTTCCTAATACCTTTGTTCTACTTAATTAAATCCACAGCATAGAAAACAGACAATTAACTTAATAGCAAAGGTGTCTATTACAGAGGGTGATATTAAACAGAATGCAGTCTGGCTTTCTATTAAAATACCAGTAGATTATGCGCATATAAAAGTAAAATAAAGGACGATTAGAACGTATCACAGAGTAGTAAAAGGAGGTTATTCCGAATTAATTTCAAGCTATACATCTTCCAAGACCTAAGGGGATGAGCACCACTAAGCTTGTAATCTTATGTGCAATCCCATTACATGGGTCAAATGCCATAACTGGAACATCTGTGTCACTGGCTGACGGAATCCCAGCATGCTGTCATCACATTGAAAAGGCTTACGCTTTGCAGCAGTTAGAGGCTCTGTGAAATCTCATGGCTGTGGGCAGGTCACCTTGGCACACATTCCCAGCTTTTGTTACAAGAAACGTCTAAATGTCGAAAATCTTCCCAGAACCTTGTTAGTTTTTCTCCACGTCTATTCCAATTGTACTACCCTGAGATTTGACAGCGCAAAACACTTTTTCCAAAGCATAATGAAAAACAGCAAAAGGTCCAGGTCTTGTTTATGAGTTTTATAGATGGAAATACCCGGTAACATCATCCATCCCAACATTACAGAACCAAAGAACACCATATGTTGCCCGATTCTCTCGCTGCGGACTGAAATTTCACAGGATGAAACTTTTTTTTTTTCCCCCTTCCATTGGACGTCAGAATAGATCAGGACGTTCACAGGCAAATGAACTGAATTCATGACAATAAACTAAAAATATTACATTCCAAATAGATAAGTATGACGAAGATTTAGCAACATCTGGTAAAATAAACAGAGAGGAAGGGAGACAACTGTGATAATAACTTCAAAGTCAGGTCAAACCTTGCAAAGAGCAATGTAATTTATAAGTCAGCATTAACGTCAGTAGCACTCATACAGATCTGTTCTCTGGATGTTATTATATAGCTAAATATTCTCCAGGCCACTCCAGGCTCCACTCTGTTTTATACATTTGGATCATTGTAGCACCAGGATTGAAATTGAATAATGCAATATAAACTGTTATGCAATATGGTTTTCTGCTCCTTCTCATCTATGTGTATGTGCACATTTGGTTTCTCCTGCGTAAAAATCTGCTGCACATACTCAAAGTATATATTTTTCCTGCTAACATTTATGAGCTTTTACTTGTGTTTTTTCCCCCATTTATCTAAATGGGTGGAAAAAAAAGCTGTAAAAACGCTGAAAGAAATGACGTGCTGTCGATTTGAAGAAACAGTTCATATACAGTACAGACCAAAAGTTTGGACACACCTCCTCATTTAAAGATTTTTCTGTATTTTCATGACTATGAAAATTGTACATTCACACTGAAGGCATCAAAACTATGAGTTAACACATGTGGAATTATATACTTAACAAAAAAGTGTGAAACAACTGAAAATATGTCTTCTATTCTAGGTTCTTCAAAGTAGCCACCTTTTGCTTTGATGACTGCTTTGCACATTCTTGGCATTCTCTTGATGAGCTTCAAGAGGTAGTCACCGGAAATGGTTTTCACTTCACAGGTGTGCCCTGTCAGGTTTAATAAGTGAGATTTCTAGTCTTATAAATGGGGTTGGGACCATCAGTTATGTTGTGCAGAAGTCTGGTGGATACACAGCTTATAGTCCTACTGAACAGACTGTTAGAATTTGTATTATGGCAAGAAAAAAGCAGCTAAGTAAAGAAAAACGAGTGGCCATCATTACTTTAAGAAATGAAGGTCAGTCAGTATGAAAAATTGGGCAAACGTTGAAAGTGTCCCCAAGTGCAGTTGCAAAAACCATCAAGTTCTACAAAGAAACTGGCTCACATGAGGACCGCCCCAGGAAAGGAAGACCAAGAGTCACCTCTGCTTCAGAGGATAAGTTTATCCGAGTCACCAGCCTCAGAAATCACAGGTTAACAGCAGCTCAGATTAGAGACCAGGTCAATGCCACACAGAGTTCTAGCAGCAGACACATCTCTACAATAACTGTTAAGAGGAGACTTTGTGCAGCAGGCCTTCATGGTAAAATAGCTGCTAGGAAATCACGGCTAAGGACAGGCAACAAGCAGAAGAGACTTGTTTGGGCTAAAGAACATAAGGAATGGATATTAGACTAGTGGAAATCTGTGCTTTGGTCTGATGAGTCCAAATTTGAGATCTTAGGTTCCAACCACCGTGTCTTTGTGCGACGCAGAAAAGATGAACGGATGGACTCTACATGCCTGGTTCCCACTGTGAAGCATGGAGGAGGAGGTGTGATGGTGTGGGGATGCTTTGCTGGTGACACTGTTGGGGGATTTATTCAAAATTGAAGGCATACAGAACCAGCATGGCTACCACAGCATCTTGTAGCGGCATGCTATTCCATCCGGTTTGCGTTTAGTTGGACCATCATTTATTTTTCAACAGTACAATGACCCCAAACACACTCCAGGCTGTGTAAGGGCTATTTGACCAAGAAGGAGAGTGATGGGGTGCTACGCAGGATGACCTGGCCTCCACAGTCACCAGACCTGAACCCAATCGAGATGGTTTGGGGTGAGCTGGACCGCAGAGTGAAGGGAAAAGGGCCAACAAGTGCTAAGCATCTCTGGGAACTCCTTCAAGATTGTTGGAAGACCATTTCCGGTGACTACCTCTTGAAGCTCATCAAGAGAATGCCAAGAGTGTGCAAAGCAGTCATTAAAGCAAAAGGTGGCTACTTTAAAGAACCTAGAATATAAGACATATTTTCAGTTGTTTGACACTTTTTTGTTAAGTATATAATTCCACATCTGTTAATTCATAGTTTTGATGCCTTCAGTGTGAATGTACAATTTTCAATGTCAAGAAAATACAGAAAAAGCTTTAAATGAGAAGGTGTGTCCAAACTTTTGGTCTGTACTGTATATATCTACAAAGAAAAAAAAGGTAGCACAAGTATGAGACTTCGGAAATCTCAGGTCACTTTCCTGGTACTTCGGTAAAAACGCAGTGTGAACAAGCCATAATATTGTAAAATAGTTTACTCTGCCACAATGTCCGACTGCTGAACGATTCTGCTGAAAGCTGAGCTTTGCAACACTGATAACAAACAAGTTATTCTAAGAGCTTCTTAGAAATGGCAGCTATAACTGCTTTAATTTTCAATAGTTTCTATGAAATTTTCAATTTTGAATAATGGTTTATCACTCAAATAAGTGCATGACAGGTCTGAAAAATATTTAAAATTGAGAGTCCTCAGTGGTTGATACCTTTTAAAGGCTAAAAAAGATGGTAACAAATAGCTAACTTTCAAAACTACTCAGGTCTCTGGAGACCCAGTAGCCTCAAACCCTTGGTATTTGTTATCATCTTTTCAGTTAGGGCGGGGTCACACGAATGTCGATTCTCGCATGGAAGAGAATCGGATCGATTATGTAAATGACACTCTAATCTAACGATGAACAGAGTTTGATCAGAGCGCCAACTTAATGGGATCCAATTCTCTCATAGCACAAGTGAAGATGGAGAACAAGGTTTCTCCACCTTCTCCATTGTATGAGTCGGCGGAAATCTGACTGCGCTTGGATGTCCTCTAAATACTGTTCGATGTTTTCCATGCACCCATAGACTTGAATGGCCTAGTGCCATCCGATTTGCACCAACCCGAATTGGCATAAGAAAAAAAAATTCTGATCAGCACTGCCCCATAGAATAACATTGGTCTGAATGCTATCCGATAAAACACCAGATAGCATCCGTCCGCGGTAAAGTTTCTGGCGAGCGAGCCCTTAGCCATTAAAAGGTATAAACCACTGAGGATTCTCAATTTTTTTATATATTTTTTTTTTATCTACTGGCTAACACAGTACAAAGATATATTTTTTCTGCAGGCCTGAAGGACGTTTTCAGTTCCATGAAAAAAATTCTAGTTTGGTTTTACACTATATTAAAAGAGGTTGTCCAGACTTAGAAAACTGATGACTAACTTAGGATTCAACTCTGCAATCCAATATGTGAGACGGATGTGTTCATTCTTGTGCATTCCACAATGGTATATAGGTGTGACATCTCAGTCCACAATTCCAAACCTTTGTCTGATCAGTGTGATTAGGTCACAGACAGCGTAGCTGCTCTAGCGCTCATCAGTCATTTATCTATCTGTTTTCCATCTATTCTTCATACACACAAACATGTGGTCAGACAAAGGTCCAGAATTGTGGATCGAAACATCACACATACGTGTGGTCGCAGAAGAATAGGAACATCTCTCATTTATTGGAGTTATTCATCTATGATTTATACAGAGCAGAACCCTACTTGGGCACCATTCAACCAAGAGTGCCATATATATCTTAAACTTGTAAACTTATGATTTTGATGATTTATCAGTGGAGATCAGATAACCGGTTCTCCCACAATCATCTGTTTTTAGGTTCTGCGGTGGCCAAATGTGAGCAATGTATATAGAGTCGGGACATCACACCTCCGTACACTGTGGAGTGGCCATTCTTGGGTCCTGCACCTCAGCTCCCATTCACTTGATTAATGCCTAAAGGAACACTGAATGCCATCTTCCTTCATGTGGGATTGTTTGACTCATGCCTATCTAGCAGGAAGTCTCAAAAATAAAATAATTGTCCATTAAACCAATCCAGCGCGGGCCAAGGTATGCAAATGATATTTTCACATAGAAACAAGGACTATGTTAAGTGACTAACAATCATGAAGTAGACTGCTGGTTCAGAGGTGAGTATATTTGGTCAGTGTCCTGTCCATGTGCTGATTGGGCAGCTGGTTGACCCAATAATAACCTGCCATTTTTCATATGTACCCTGCAAAATGAATCTAAAGAAACAAAAAGAACACCAAGGGCAAAATAAGAGTCAGGACGACTGTCACCATTTTGGTGACATGGGTAATTGTTTGCGTAGAACGGATGTTTTCAACTCATGTGAATGAGCTGTTACACAAATGACATGTGTCTGGCAATGTCACCGAAGGCATCATATTTGCAGCTGCTAAAGCTGTATTTTGGTAAATCCGAGATGGGTGCTCCCAGACAAAGGCCTGTCCAGCTTCTGATCACTTCTTTCACCACTGCCTACTAAACTGCTCTTCATCAAAAATGGATTGACACTAATTACATTGCCTCACAGTTTGAGAAGTACAGATCTAAGATCTACAGTGTCATGTAACATCAACAGTGATTACCCTCCTACTGAAATAATCAGAAATCCTTATTATGCATAATTGCACAGCTATCAACAGCTCTATTTCCACTACATATTAAGGTTTCTGAAAAAGTGGGCTTCGTTTTCGAGATAGTTCATGGCTGGTATTAATATATCAATAGAGGGTTTGCCTTGTTAAATAGTCTGGGGCACGCTGCTCATCTATACTTCACCTACATGGAAAAGTATTTTTTTCATGAAAATATAAAGTTGCAGATTACTAATAGTGATCATTAAATTATTACTCATTGGTTACTTCAAAGAGCTACTCAAACAAGAAAATTTGGAAGATTTAAATTATAGGCCGCTAGTTTCCACTTGTAAATTCCTGACATACTTTTACTGTTTCAGGATTTTATCACATAGTCACGAAAGCAAAAGTAGATATTCATGTATCAGAGCGCGTGTCCTACAGGAACACCACGGAATAATACACTGTCGTCTGAGCTTCTTTAGTGGAGTCAGAAACACTCAACACTCAATGTTAGGACTAGTAATAAGAAAAGAAAATACCTTCTCATAATCAAATCCATGTTTTTCTTTGTATCCATTCCTGCATATTGTGTAGTTATAAAATCTGGAGTTCTTGACCAGTCCCAGCCACTCTCTCCAGCCCGGGGGTATATAGCTTCCATTGTACTCATTGAGGTATTTTCCAAAAAATGCTAAATAAAACAAAGAAAATAGATCAAAAATGCTCAATGAGAATTCAGCACATGAGGCTTCATGCACATTTTGCTGTATACTTTTGATTTCCATAAAAAAAAAAAAAGAAACTGTGCACATGTTATAGTAATAAAATATATTCAAAAAAGGTCAGAATTAGAACATACAAATTCCACATCAATGACTTTTATTCTAACAACAGTCCAATTACCCACTGCATGCCATACAAGTTGTATTTCTGCCACTTGGCATTGGAAAATCAGAAAATAAATACCTCATTTTGCCAAATATTTCCTGATCCAGACTTACTATGTAATGTGCCAGTGGCTGTATCAGTCCTAGCATCATCTGATGCATTTAGCAGATTGATAGAGGTCACCTTCTGCCAAATGTATTTATAAAAAAATAAAAAATGAAATAATGCTTAAATGAATAGAATGCTGCAGAAGTTTATCCATTTATGTCTAGCACAGATATAAAGGGTGGTCCGAAATCCTAAACCCATTTATTTATTGCCATAATCTAAACTATTTTCTAATATACTTGAATTAAATTCACTATCCTTCCCTAACTACACTATAACACTCCTTTTCTATTTTTTTTTTTTTTACAACCTTCTTTTTGATGACACTTTGTTTGAGAATCCCATTGCAAGCTGGGATACTCAAATGAAGTGTCATCAGGGGGCAGAGCCCAAGCCCTCTGCCTGAAACGAAGCATCATAAGGGATGCTCATTTCAAGGGCTGAGCTAGTCCCTATGCGATGTGCACTGTTAGTGTGTGTTGTGAGACGAATACCCGGCTTGCAGAGAACCGTGCGCGATGTAAAAATACCCGGCATGCATAGACCAACGTTGCCCCCACAAGTGATGTTCCTTGCGTGGGCTTCGACAGTTTCTGCATGCTGGTTATTTTGACAATGCGCACTGACAGTGCACTTTGTTGCCAGCTCGTTACTGCTGATCTGAGCCGTCGAGAGAGTGCACTGTCATTGTGTACATGGTGCAGGGACTAGCCCAGCCCCTGAAGGGAGCATCACTGATGACGTTTCATTTCAGGGAGGGGGTAGAGGCTATGACAGTGACCTCAGCCTCTGCCCTGTGATGATGCTTTGTTTGAGTAACACAGCATGCACTGGTGATTCTCAAAGAGTCACCAAAAAGGAAGTTGTAGAAAAAAAAATCTAAGAGAAGAAGTAGTTCGATAATGTAGCTAGGGAAGGATATGGAATTTTTAGATTATGGCATTAAATAGATAGGGAATTAGGATGAAATTTAAGTTGCATTTTTCAGCCAAAGCAGATAAAAGTTGTCGGCTCTTTCGTAAACATGCCTATGTGTGATTCCAAAAAGTGAATTAAAAAAGTTCCACAACAGATGTGTGTTATTCCAGCTTTTGTTATTCTCCACGATGCAAAGGAAAAAAAAATGATAATGCCAAAAGTGTTTTTTCTCTTTTTTTTTGTAAATATTTTTAAGCAAAAAAGCCGCCCCTAAACATTATTTTAGCCATCAGTCAATTTAGGAAAATAGTACGTGCACTACAAGCACTGCATTTTTGTGGCATCTTTTTTCACTTTCGGTGCGTCCTTAGGTTACGAGTGCTGCTTTCATGACACAATTGAAAAGAAATGTATTTAATTCACATGCCATAAATGTTTATGCTGGATAGCACCGCTTTAAATCTTGATAACACTTTTAACCATTGCATAGCCTGTAAAAAGGCTCTAAATCTGCTCTCATATGATCCACTACATTTAAAAATATATATATTATATTCAACTACTTGAAAAAAATGGTACAAAGAAACTAATCCCTGATTTACTGGAAATATTTTAGGTAAAATCCATAAAAATAAAGAGAATAAGAATAGCACATGATCATAATGCAGGCTGGATTAATTTCACTAAATCTCTTTCCAATTAACATGGAATTTCCGTTTTTATTCAGCGCTGAAAATACTTCGAAGCCTATTAAATGCCCATTGCATTATTGTACCAAGGGAACCATTGATGCATCTGTGACAGAATGCAGATTTTTCTGATGAATGCTATCTCTTTAAGAATAGGAGCTCTGTGATGGGTTCAAAGTTCAGGACAAGACTGAGACAATGAGAAAAGTATTTTGCTGGCAAGCTGTGCAGGTCCACAAAATGTCTCGATGAATACCAACAACTGCAAGTAAATTAGCGGTACGTTTATTTTCATTTTTTATAAAAATGCATGAAAAATGAAGCTTTTTAGAAACACAGTTTAGACAAAAAAGTTCATAATATTTGCAGTAGCCCTATAGAACTGCATTCATGGGTATATACAGAGGAGAAGAGGGCCCATATGAAAAATAGAAAGTCCCTGATCCAGTGCTGGCCCCATGTTGAGTCACCGCTCTCCCGCCTCGTGTGATTACAGAGCACAGTCTAAAGTTCATGCAGAACCCCCAACTTACCTCTCATGGGAAAAGGAAGGCCAGTCTGACCTGGGGCCCCACAGGGGCTCTCTCTTAGACACCTGCAGTGATGATTATTAAGTATTGTGGACTCAAATCAACAAAACTGTTTTATCACCATATTATATATTTATGGTTCAAATCACATCCATCTGTGCTCCAATATGATCTCCAAAGATCCTTAATAGTAGAAATGAGTGGATCGATCTGCAGAAGAGTAAGTTAGAGTGGAAGTTCCCAAAATACCTGGTTCCACTCGAATTCAATCACATTTGAGATATGATTTCTGGTCTGCAAAAAAGACAAAACAACTCCCTCTCTTGTAGTGTGTAAGCTTTTGTGGTCAGTGGGGTCCTCTCTCGTCTCTAGTGTGTAAGCTCTTATGGTCAGCGGGGTCCTCTCTCTCCTGTAGAGTGTAAGCTCTTATGGTCAGTGGGGTCCTCTCTCTCCTGTAGAGTGTAAGCTCTCATGGTCAGTGGGGTCCTCTCTCTCCTGTAGACTGTAAGCTCTTATGGTCAGTGGGGTCCTCTCTCTCCTGTAGAGTGTAAGCTCTCATGGTCAGTGGGGTCCTCTCTCTCCTGTAGAGTGTAAGCTCTCATGGTCAGTGGGGTCCTCTCTCTCCTGTAGAGTGTAAGCTGTTATGGTCAGCAGGGTCCTCTCTCTCCTGTAGAGTGTAAGCTCTTATGGTCAGTGGGGTCCTCTCTCTCCTGTAGAGTGTAAGCTCTTATGGTTAGTGAGGTCCTCTCTCTCCTGTAGAGTGTAGGCTCTTATGGTCAGCAGAGTCATCTCTCTCTCTCCCTTTTGTAGTGCGTAAGCTTATAAGGTCAGCGGGGTCCCCTCTCTCGCTCACCTGTGATGTGTAAGCTCTTATGGTCAGTGGGGTCCCCACTCTCACTCTCCTGTAGTGTGTAATCTTAGAAGGTCAGTAGGGTCCTCTCTTCTATAGAATGTCAGCTCTTATGGTCAGCAGGGTCCTCGCTCTCTCTCTTGTAGTGTGTAAGCTCTTATGGTCAACAGGGCTCTCTCTTTTGTAGTGCGTAAGCTTATAACATCAGAGGGGTCCTCTCTCTCTCTCCTGTAAAGTGTAAGCTCTTATGGTCAGCAGGTTCCGCTCTCTCGCTCACCTGTGGTGTGTAAACTCATAAGGTCAGCGGGGTCCCCACTCTCACTCTCCTGTAGTTTGTAAGCTCTTATGGTCAGTGGGTTCCTTCCTTGTCTGTAGAATGTAAGCTTTTACAGTCAGTGGGGTTCGCTCTCACTCCCACTTGTATTTTCTGAGCAGTTACCAACTTTCCAGTATTGCTGGAATTTATTTGAAGCAAATCGAATTTTAGGAAAAAATTCCTCAAAGCCGAATTTCAAAAGATCCGTTCATCTCTACTTAATAGGTTTTTACTAGTTTGCACCCTACAGTGGATTCTGCATTCATGTGTCTTAAAAGCCATTAGATAAGGTTAGTGACAGTACTTACCCGTTCTGTATCCTGTATTATTTAGATACACAGCAAAGCTGCGAGGTTCATGTATGGCTTGCCAGGAAGGAGAGGAGCAGTTTTCGTTGTTTGTATAAATGTTGTGGTTGTGGACATATTTCCCAGTTAACATAGACGAACGCGAAGGACAACACATCGGAGTGGTCACAAAGGCATTGATGAAATGTGCACCTCCTTCTTCCATCATTTTTCTGGTCTTGTTCATCACCTGCAACGATCCTGAAATAAATAATACTCTTTGCTAATGTACAAGACAGACATGTTTGTAAGGCAGCTTAATATAATTTTTTTAGTCATCCCGTTATAAGCAGTAAGTTCTATACATTCAGCAAACGAGGCAAAATGAGGACACTGGATCTCTTACATCTTAGTCAAGTATTTATACACCATTTGCAAGTCTGAGCTGCAATACTAGCCACATCCCATGGTCAAGGATAGCGCTGTATTAGAAGGGCTCGTTCACACTGGCGAGTAGCCAGCGAATAACTCGGACGAGTGCTATCTGAAGTTTCATCGGACAGCACCGCTCCAATGTTATACTATGGAGCAGTGCCGACTAGCACTTATTTTCTCATGCAAAGTCGGCAAGAAGAAAAAAAATAAATAAATAAAATAAATAAAAAATAAAAAAAATCGCTGCATGTTGTGACTGGCAGCGTATATTGGACGGTGTGCATCTAAGCAAGTTTAAAGGTGTGTGCAAAACCTCGGATTGCACTCAGATGTCATCTGATTGCAGTCCAATTTACACCGACTCACAAAATGGAGAAATTAAGTTCTCCATCTTCTCCGCACCTGTGATCCAATTCGCGCATGCAAGAGAATCGGATCACAGTAAAATTACTTTGATCACGCTCGCAGCAGAGTTTGAGCCAAGGGTCATTTGAATTTAGCACCCGACTCTCTCACATGAATCATCGGATGCTACTCGCCAGTGTGAACGAGCCCTAAAACACAGCACATATCCCACATATTATACCTATGAGGCTAGCTTCTCATAGTTTTTTGAGAAATTCTAAAACGACAAAGTTTTCAAGCGGAATCCACTACAGAAGCACTTCTTTTTGGGGGAGTTTTTGGTTCAGCTTTTCTTTTCCTTAAGTGGTTTTAAAAAGATTTGGAAGTGTTTTTTTTTTGCTGCCTTTTGATTGGACAGTACGTAGTATGGAGTGGAGTAGAGGAGAATTGGCGTGCCGTGTGCACACAGCAAATGAGGCGAGGTGCAGGAGGAAGGGAGTGGGGAGCGCCTGGATCATCAAGTAGAGAAAATTCGGCCACACTCCAAAGGTGAATGCAAGTACTTTTATTACTTAATTGCAAGTGCAGGTAGATGACAAAATCGAAATGAGGTGTGAGAGTATCCCCTTGGTTTGAGTGTCTTGTTGAGCGCTCCTGCGCCTCTGGCACGCATACCATAGGCGCAGGAGCGCTCAAGACACTCAAAATAAGGGGATACTCCCACACCACATCCCAGCAGGGATCGAAAACATTTTATGAAAAAAATCTCCATATAACAAGAGCGAGTATGTGAGCAAGACCCAGGATCGGGTCGAAACATTAAGTCGCCTCCATCACTTCAAATTTTGTCATCTACCTGCGCTTGCAATTAAGTAATAAAAGTTCTTGCATTCACATTTGGAGTGTGCGGCGAATTTTCTCTAGTATCGAGTGGACTCCTTCATGATCCACTACAAAGAAGAGACAAGCACTTATTTCAAAAATCAAAGTAGTAAAAAAACAAAAAAAAGCTCAAAGCACTGATCACGTCACCGGCAAAGTAGTTTTATTATTGAGATGAACATGAGTTTTTCAAATGTTATTAGTGATTTTTCAGGCATTGTTCCCTCTATTCTGTGCGCTTTGGGAATGATTGAGTTAAAAACAAACAAAAAAAAACCCCACACACAACATACTGTGCATCCAGGTATATCTTTAATCTGGCTCATTTCCTTCATTAGTGTGTTGTTTTAACTCTTTCCTTTCCAAATTGCTCGGCTCAAAGGGAACACTGGCCGCAGAGTGTGCTTTATGGCTCATGCATAGAGTCAAAGAGGCAGTATGGCAGTGCACGGAAGCAGTATGGCAGTGCACAGAGGCAGTATGGCAGTGCACAGAGGCAGTATGGCAGTGCACGGAAGCAGTATGGCAGTGCACAGAGGCAATATGGCAGTGCACGGAAGCAGTATGGCAGTGCACAAAGGCAGTATGGCAGTGCACAGAGGCAGTATGGCAGTGCACAGAGGCAGTATGGCAGTGCACAGAGGCAGTATGGCAGTGCACAGAGGCAGTATGGCAGTGCACAGAGGCAGTATGGCAGTGCACAGAGGCAGTAAGACTCCATAGTATGAGTGCACTTTTGTAGACGCTCTTGGGAGTTTTGGGGTCAGATATATTCTGCTTTAGGCTGGGGTCACATGGCCGTAGATTCTCTCATCCAAGAGAATCGGGTCAATTATGCTAATGACACTCTGCTCAAACTCTGATCCGAGTGTCAGCACAGTGTGCCCCGATTGAGTGCTATCTGATAAAATCGGCTAGCACATGTCTGATTTTTACAATTGTTTGTACGAGCCCTTAAAAGCAGAATATTTTTGACATCCTATATTTTGTCATTATTAATCATACATCACAGAAAGGAAAGGGCCAGATGTCCTTTCACCACTAAGCATATACCATGCCCAATATGTTTAACTGGAAGTTAGTTCTATACTTCCTAAATTGGGTTATTTCTGATTTATGTTAATGGATTTCTGCAAGCCCTATTCAGATTAGCCTAGAAGTTTTGCAAAGATCTAAAAATATATATAAAGACTGCTCACCTAATTCCACATCCTGGTCATCTGTGAGGACAAGAATAATATTCGGCCTGATATTCCTCCTATCTGGTGCGATCCGTCCTCTAAACTTAGGTGCTTTCACCGACGTACAATAGCTTGCTGGCAGGAGCACGATGAGGAGTGCAAAGCAGTAATACTTCATTGTAGACCTGCAGGTTGATGCAATGTGAACAGACGATGCTACGGCTTCTTCTGTTTGTAGACAATTTGCAGCTGCAACAGAATTATTAAAAAGTAATTTTTATGCCATTTAAACCAGCATAAATTTCCATGCATTAGGATGTGACACAAATGATCCCCACCAGGTCAAGCTAATAAATAATTATCTCCAGTGATTAGTTGGGGGAATGGGATCAGCCATGGGAGGTGAAACATGAAGATTTGTACCAGGGTGGAAACAATCTATACAGAGTTACACACAACACAACAGCTATGCATTTTAGGACTCATGGAAATGTCCTTTTTATATTTTTTCACGCATGTTAAAAAAGTCCCATATTCATCAGTGTTTAGTCAGCGAGTCTGTATTTGCCATTAGTGCTTGATTAGTGATTTACTCCGATGCAAAAAGTATAACTTAAAATTAATAATGTGTAGAAACACTGTTGATAAAAAAAGCACTAGTCATCCCATTGCAACAATATGACAAAAGAAAAAATGCAAATATTCTCCTACTTATTGCAATGCTAAAAACGGACAACCCATGAATTGCAATGACTCTGCGCTGTCCAAGATTATCATGGACCCATAGACTTGTATGAGTGATTCAATCAAAACATCATATCTACTCCAACATGGTATCAATAAGATCATCAGCTCAGGGCACAAAAAATACGTCCTCACATAGCCCCAGATCCCAAAAAATGAAAACGTTATGGGTCTCAGAAAATGGCAACAAAAGCAAAATATTTTAGTTATTTTTTTTTACAAAATTTCCAATTTTTTTTTAACCACTTAAATACAAATGTATAAACTATGCATGTTTGGTATCTACATACTGACACGGACCTGGAGAATCATATTGCCAGGTCAGTTTTACCATATATTGAACATGGTAAATAAAATAAAAAAAACAACATTTGTGGAATTGTATTTTTTGCAATTTCAACACACTTGGAATTTTTTTTTACAATTTGCCAGTAAACTACCGTAGATGGTAGAATGAATGGTGTCAAAAGTACAACTCGTCCTGCAAAAAACAAGCTCTCATGCGGCTACACTGACAGAAAAATCAAAAAGTTATGGCTCTTGGGATATTAAAAAAAAGTGTCATAAGAGGGCATAAAGGTCGGTGCCGCAGTCGCTGCCCCATCCCAGAAACAAAGCATCATCAGTGACCTCCGCTTTCAAGGGCTTGTCTAGTCCCAGCATGATGTGCACAATGACAGCGCACGCTCTGTTGTCAGCTCAGATCAGCAGTAACGATCCGGCAACAGAGCGGTGTCTGAATACCCGGCATGTAGAGAGCAGTGGCGTCACTTGCGCGGGCGTCACTTGCTTCATAGAACAGCAATTTCACTATACACTGCGGTATTGTAGTATATAGTGCAAAAACCCCTTTCAAAAGTAAAGAAAATATTTTTTTCTTTAAATAAAAATGTTTGATATTCTCATGACCGAAAAAGTACAATTTATGAATATTTAAAATGATTGTTAAATGCAGAAAAGGGAAAAAAAGCATTCAAGATATCATATATACACTAAAATTGTATGCAGCAAATCAAATCGTTACCCTTATTTTACTGCCCATATAGGTGGGTATGTGCACACATGAAGTATTCGCTGCAGACATTTCTGCACCAAAAATGTGTCTTTTAGCATGAAAAATGCTGCGTAAAATGCACTAGTTTTTACTTGCATTTTTTACTTGCGCATTTGTTGCCATGCATTGGAATGGGTTTAGCATCGCTTTTCAATGCTGAATTAACATGTTGCAGATATGAAACTGCATCAAAGGAAAAAATAAGCAACGTGTGCATGAGACTTCAGGAATCCCAATCACCTCGCCCGTACTAAGAAAAGTTTCAGTTTTTGTGACAGAACTGTGCAGAAAAAAACGTGACTAAAACACAAATACTTAACGTGTATGCGCACCTTAAAATAGTTAGAGGTTTCAGAAAATGGCAACAAAATACATTGCTAATTTACATGGCTCTGAATTTTTTAGCCAGTAAAATAAAAGAAACAAAAAAAACCCACAACTACTGTTTTGGTATGCTTATAAACATATTGATCTGGAGAATCAGATCGCCTGGTCATTTTTGCCATATATTGAACACCATGAAAACTAAAATTCAAAAAATAATATTTTACTAACTTACGGTATATAGCGCCATTTATGCCAGAGCGCTTCGCAGACATTATCAACAAAAGAATAAAATGAAAAAATGTCCAGGTCTTCAAAGGCTTAAAAAAGGTTGTTTTTTTTTCTTAGTGGTGTGGCATATTTCATTGTCCAAGTACAGACCATAATGCCTGGAACAATTGCAGCTCTCCTGACCCAAACTCCACAGCCTCGTATACGCCTATGAAGCTGTGGAGTCAAAAACGTAACGTCTTACAGTTACGCTGCGTAAACTGACCTGCGGTGAATGTTTCAAATCTGTGGCGCCCTTGCGGGTCCAGTTGCCACAGAGGTACTGCATCTCACCCAGAGGTGTGGTACTCCACTCTCAGATAAGGAGGGAGTACTACCCGGGACCCACACACTCACATCCAATACACTCCACTTCAGTAGGGAAGGGCGAGATTGCTCCTAAGGGAGAGCACAGTCCCTGGTCCCTAGCTGGAGGGTGGAACTAGGCAGAGGAGGTGGGTGGAGGAAGAAGTTCAGTGGAGCACAGAGGGTAGGAGTATAAAAGGAAGGGATGGAAAGTTCTAGATAGAGTTCTGCTCAAGGGAGCAGTTCAGTCAGCCTCCTGTTCCAGGGCTTGGAGCAGGAGGGGAGTTCAGTCGGGCCCAGTCAGAGGGGCCCAGGAGAAGGAAAGAAGACGGGAGCAGTGAGGAGAGCTCCAGAGAGACAGAGGGGATCCCAGGGGCATGGTGAGGCCACCCGTGCGCCCGAATTCACGCTGACTTGGAGGGATCAGGCTGCAGTAGGGGACTGGTCTCGGCTAGCAAACCGGAGGCTGCAGCATTTCAGGTGCTGCAGACACACTCCACACTTAATCGCCGAAAAGGTGGCCATAGAGGACCAAGGGTACAGACCAGACGTCGCCCGACAAGGCCCGCGGCCACTGGCTTGAGACACTGAGTGTGAGGCGCAGGGCAGGAGGGTGAGAGCAGGCGAAATGACACGACCGGGAGAGGTACACAGAACAGGGTCCCGTCCAAGTGCTCCTGAGGTACCTGAGAGTTTGCTGGATCACTACCCCGGAGGACACAGGATGACGAGGGGCGGTTTTAACCTGGCCATTGTAACCTGGAGGACTGAACAACTGAGTAAAACCTGAAGACTGCACCCCACTGTGTCCTTGACTAATTGCTGCGTCACCCGCCCTGCACTACACCGCACCAACAACATCTACCTCCTAAAATCATCTACACCGCCCTGGAGCTTAGCTCTGCCTGTGGAGAGCTGAACCAACTCTGCTGAGTCACCATCAGCTCCACTGGATCTGCACCGCAGCGGCGGCCCCATATAGCCGCATACCACAGGTGGCGTCACGAACATTTATCCTAAAAACTTTATTCCCCTTTTCTTTAATCTTTATTTGACAACCCGGGGCCACGGACCGGGTCACTGCCACTGTGACATCCCCCAGCATCGACCGGCCCGGCTACCGAGTACCCCACGGCCCAGGGGAAGCGTCAAATCCGCAGCATGACAATTTCTCTTGTGGGTATGCTGAGTTTTATGTGCAGATTTCCCCCACAGACTTGCATCAGATGCGGAAAATCTGCAGATAAAAAATGCTCAAATGTTTTTAGTGCGTTTCCTCAGCGGAAATCTGCACCTAAAGTATATGAGAAAGTTTCAAACAACAAGCCAGCTTTATTTAAATAGGTCTTCTCATAGCAGGTGTAATAGCAAATACTTCTAATTAGAAATGTGGTATAGTAGTTCTGATTCGCTATGTCTTTCCTCATGTAGGACATTGCAGTAGCTTAGGTATCCATGGTTACGACCATTAAGAGCAGTCTAGCTAACTAACTATCACTATATGAGTTATCGTAACCATGGATACCTAAGCTACTGCAATGTCCTACATGAGGTAAGCGACATAGCAGATCAGAAGAACTATACCACATTTCTAATTGGAGCCATTTGCTATTATTATTATTACACCAACTACATATTGGGATAGGATCTTGGAGATGGGAATACACCTTTAAAGAATGATAAAAAGCAAAGAGACAAAAATTACCGATTCAAAAACGCAATAAAAATGCATGTAAAAAAAAAAAAAAACACAAGTCACCTAATTTAAATAATAGGTGCAGATATTCTGCAACATCAAAACTGCACCAAAAGCTCATTTTGGGAACGTTGCCTTACTCCTTTAGCGCTGGATAAGTTAGCAAAGAGAAATAATGCCATGGCTGGTTGCATTTGACAACTGCACGATATTGTGTCTGCATTAGTTTATATCCGGGATCCTCTTCGGCCGGTCTGTGGTGTGGTAGAAATAAGGCCTTATTCACACATACCAGTGCTTTGTTTTTGTGTTTGTTTTTTGTTCACGGATAGCGCTCGCACCTGTGACAGTCTATGGGTTTGTTCACATGTCAGATGTTTTCATCGGACCGAAAGGTTTGTGAAAAATTAGAGACATGTCCGATATTGATCCGGATGTCGTATCAAAATCTGCAATGCGAGTGTATGGGTCAGTGAAAAAAATCTGACAGCATTCGCATGTCATCCGTACGCTGTCAATTTTTCAATGACAGATAGGAGAAGGTGGAGAAAATTATATATATATATTTTTTTCTCATCAGTGAAAAAAAACTGATCAAAATCTGACCAAACTCTGATTAAAATCACTGGTGAAACTCAGTCTGTTTTTTCACACGTCAAAAAACTGACATCTGGATGAGGCCCAAGATATCCCAGACCTATAGACATCCCTGTGCATAACAGCTGGGAATAGAGGAGTTCATAAATTCCCAGAGAGATGTGGGGCAAGTAAAAAAGGCTCCTAATATGAATATGACCGACAGGAAAATGTATAAGAACTGGCACTTGGAGTAGTTGCCCATATGGAGGCACATGGAGTCTTTGCAGCCATGTGCTGCTGTATAGCGCTCGTTATGTCACCTCATTATTGAGCATTGCTCACAGAAGAGCATCCAAATCTCTAAAGTAAGGACCTACGGGGGCTCTACTGCTGCCTCTATAGTCCATAGGAGACCTAAAAGTGATTAAAACTGCAATAACACAGAGACCAAACAAGCATCTGCTGCATCATTTTCTGCACGTCCTAAAAGGCCGGGAAGCTTCAATGAATGACAGTATTGATGATCAGGTTTAGCAGTGTAGGAAGAGCTGCATCTCATCAATCAACATTGGCAGAAGCTCGGCTCTATTCATAATCCACTGAGCCTTGGATGATCCTCGTTTCTCCCTGCTGTTTATACAGACCCATTATACTCTCAGCATTCTTTAGTGCTTGTCATTTAGGATGATACACAATCAGAAGTGATAGAAAACTCATAGTCTAGGGCAGGGCCGGCGTCAGCACCCGGCGCACCCGGGCAAATGCCGGGGCCCTGAGCAGGCAGAGGGGCCCACTGGCGGTCGCGCACCCCGCTGGGCTATGGGCGGAGGAGAGCGGTGTCAGCGCCCGCCCTTCTCCGCCGCTTGCTCAGGGCCCCGGCAGCTGGATACTTACCTCTCCCCGTGCCTCCGCAGATCAGCTGTCTTCCTGCTCTGCGCTCCCTGTGACGTCTCAGGTCAGAGGGCGCGGTGACGTCTTTTCACCGCGCCCTCCCCTGAGCCGTCACAGGGAGCGCTGAACGGGAAGACGCCGACAACGCTGGAGTTCGGAGCTGAGCAGCGAGCGGCGGGCAACGGCAGCAGGTGAGGAGACGGGAGGTGAGTATTTGTTTTTTTTTTTTTAATGTATGGAGGCATGGGGCAGTATATAGAGGGGGGGGACATCCTGCATGGGGCATTATATAGAGGGGGGGGGCAGCCTGCATGGGGCATTATATAGAGGGGGGGGCAGCCTGCATGGGGCATTATATAGAGGGGGGGGCAGCCTGCATGGGGCATTATATAGAGGGGGGGACATCCTGCATGGGGCATTATATAGAGGGGGGGACATCCTGCATGGGGCATTATATAGAGGGGGGGGCAGCCTGCATGGGGCATTATATAGAGGGGGGGGCAGCCTGCATGGGGCATTATATAGGGGGGGGGACAGCCTGCATGGGGCATTATATAGAGGGGGGGGACATCCTGCATGGGGCATTATATAGAGGGGGGGGGACAGCCTGCATGGGGCATTATAAAGAGAAGGGGGGGCATCCTGCATGGGGCATTATAAAGGGGGGGGGACATCCTGCATGGGGCATTATATAGAGGAGGGGGGGGACAGCCTGCATGGGGCATTATAAAGAGAAGGGGGGGGCATCCTGCATGGGGCATTATAAAGGGGGGACGACATCCTGCATGGGGCATTATAAAGGGGGGGCAGCCTGCATAGTGCATTATGTGGGGGGGAACAGCCTGCATGGAGCATTATAAGGGGGGGGCCTGTATGGGGCATTATGTGGGGGGTAACAGCCTGCATGGAGCATTAAAAGGGGGGGGGCCTGTATGGGGCATTATGTGGGGGGTAACAGCCTGCATGGAGCATTATAAGGGGGGGGCAGCCTGTATGGGGCATTATGTGGGGGGTAACAGCCTGCATGGAGCATTAAAAGGGGGGGGGGCCTGTATGGGGCATTATGTGGGGGGTAACAGCCTGCATGCAGCATTATATGGGGGCCAGTATCCTGTATGGAGCGTTATAAGGGGACCGGTATCCTGTATGGAGCGTTATAAGGGGACCGGTATCCTGTATGGAGCGTTATATGGGGGCCAGTATCCTGTATGGAGTTTTATAAGGGGACCAGTATCCTGTATGGAGCGTTATATGGGGGCCAGTATCCTGTATGGAGCTTTATAAGGGGACCAGTATCCTGTATGGAGCGTTATATGGGGGCCAGTATTCTGTGTGGAGCGTTATATGGGGGCCAGTATCCTGTATGAAGCGTTATATGAGGGCCAGTATTCCGTATGGAGCCTTATATGGGGGCCAGTATTCTGTGTGGAGCGATTCACCGGTTTCTGAGCTATTGTGGAATTTACAATAGATATCACTCATGTAATGTAAGAAGTGAAATCTTTGCATTGTATATATATATATATATATATATATATATATATATATATATATTTCTCCGCTGTATCTCTGCATCATGAATCGTGGTATGCGTTAAAGGGGCCCACTGAGACTCTTTCGCCCGGGGCCCAGAAAAACCTGGAGCCAGCCCTGGTCTAGGGGCCAAGGAAATCTAATCACTGCAGATGTTCCTACAGGCTTCTACTTAGCAAACAAAAAGAAGGTACAATGAAATATTAACTAAAAGTAATTAGAATTGTTCCTGACATCGTTCTGATGATTTCCTTGGTTGAATGAAGCAGGTGAACACTCGACTCCCTTCCTTTAAAGAAAAAAAAAAAAAGGAAACAAGCCCAAATATATTACCGGATCAGCGGTTTGGCACCTGAGACATTGTGCAAAGCAGTGTTTAGACATGCAACATTAACCTGAATCAGACAAGCAAGTGGAACTAATTAAGTGAGAAATATCCATCGTTGGGGAGAGGAAGGGGCTGTGTAGTCAGCGCGGGGGATTTCTGTCAGGCAGTGAAAAACAAAATTGCGTCTTGCCTACAACACCAAAGTAAAATGCAGTTTTAATGAAGCGCCATTTGTCTGCTTACATCAGTCACTGCAAATCATCTAAAATTCAGGAAGGGCATGTGCGTGAAAGCAAAGGACAGAAAAGACACTGGACACTTCAAGGGATTATCATCCAAATCTCCCTAGCACATTTAAAGGCCTTGAGCATATAATCTGATCCAAGGACAGCAGTTTATTGAAAATGGAGTAAGGCAGATTAATACATTTGTTGGGGTGGTGGGATTGAGGGGTGGCGGAAGACTTTTTTCAGACATTAGTTTTCATCTACGAGTTTATTCATGTTTTTCACAATTAGCACTCATATCTATGATAATATTTCGGGTGGTTCACATGTCTAATTTGAACCACCCGAAATTTGAACTAATTTTTGGTTGAAAAAAAGAAAAAAAATGGACAGCACTCGAATGAGATCCGTGTGCTGTCCGTTTTTTCGCGGACTGTTTGATAGGAGAAGCTGCACGAAAAAAACTGATGGAGCCCTAAGGACACATTCACACGTTCAGTGTTTGGTCAGTATTATCCATCAGTATTTGTAAGCCAGAATCAGGAGAGGCACAACCAGAGGAAAAGTATAATAGAAACACGTCACCACTTCGGTATTTATCGCCCTCTCCTGGTTTTGGCTTACAAATACTGATGTAAAATACTGACCAAATACTCAACATGTGAATGAGGCCTTAAGCTAAGTTCAAACAAGCCTCTAAAAAAAAAAAAAAAAAAAATTGTGCATCTGTCATCCAGAAAAAAAGAGAATTTTTTTTTTACCTGTATTGTTATTCATATGCAATTTGTTTTTTACATATCACCAGTTATTAAAATTTACAAGAACAAATACAGTTTTCCTATGTTAAAGAATTGCAATGTATCTGTCAAAATCAGATGATATACAGATGAGCCATATGGGATCCGGTATATATATATTTTTTTTTGAGAATTCATAAACTTGAATAGGCCAGTCTCATCCGAAATATGGAGAAGACTAGTCCATGCTGCAATTTTTTCACAAGGAAATTCTGTTCGTAAAAATAATAATGTTCATCTGTCTGTACAGACCTATTGAACAACAATGGTCTAATTGCTGTCAGTTTTGTTTTTTTTCATGGACAACTCTCAGATCAAAAATAGCCTGAGTTGTAAGTTTTACTTTAGTTCTTGCTCATTCTGGGTTTGAGTCCAGTGGGCAGTTTTACATTCTGTTATCCCTGTATATACATTTATAAAAACGGCCTGTCACAGTGGTACTTTGTCATCCATGTTGTCGAATGCTTGAGGCCTTTTCTACTTCAGGGAAACCACCCAAAATGCGAGGGACCGCATTGCTAGCCATAAGAGGTAAAAACCTGGCTCCCACTACCACATCACTTTACTGAAGCCAAAAACTCGGTATCCCAACTACGATTTCAGGTATTAGAACAATAGGAAACCTACTGGATCCACACCATCCAAAACCTAGCCCCAAGCCCCAAGGGTACTCAACAGAGAAATTAATTTGCTAACTAGACTTCTTTTTCACCAGACACACTTACCTCCCTCCCCCCCCCCCCCCAGCCACAGGCTATACTCCACTTTCCCCACAGGGCCTGGGGAGGTAAGAAGCCCTTTTTTTTTTTTTTTTTTTTTTTTTTTATACATATTTGTATATATTTTTTTCCATTCTTCTATATTTTTCCATAATTACATAACCCAACCTGATGACATTCCTTCCAGATCTCTCATGCTATTGTCACTTCCCACCTTCCTTTAGCGGACAAATCTCACACACTATAATCCCCCATATTCCCATTTGTCTTTCTTCCGCCCCACCTCCCGCCCTAATCCATAGCGCATTTCCCTCATCACGACACTCCCAGCATAGGGTCTATATTTCTCCTACTGCTCCATATACTGCCACAGTGCTCGCCCATACCATCCTGCCCCATGCCATTAATAGTTAACCCAGGGGCGGACCTACCGCCCCTGCAGCCCATTCATTGGGGCCCCCCCCCCTTGTGCGTCTCCTCATGGGGGCCCCCGCAGGGCCGGCGTCAGCACCCAGGCAAATGCCGGGGCCCTGAGCAGTCGGGGGGCCCTCACCGTCGGGCACCCCGCGCGCTATGGGACCCGAGAGCGGTGCCAGCGCCCGCTCCCCCGCTTGCTCAGGGCCCCGGCAGCTGGCACAATACTTACCTCTTCCTGTGCCTCCGCAGCAGCTCCTGCATCCTTCGCGGCTGCTGCACGGTGACGTCTTTACACCGCGCTCTCTCCTGAGCAGTCACAGCGCAGAGCGGGACGAGGCTGGCGACGCTGGAGTCCAGAGCAGCGGCAGCAGGTGAGACGTGAGGAGTATTTGATTATTTTTATTTTTTTATTGCATCGAGGCCTGTGGCAGTATAAGGGAGGGGTGTGTGTGTGACATCCTGCATGGGGCATTATAAGGGAGGGGGGTGTGACATCCTGCATGGGGCATTATAAGGGAGGGGGGTGTGACATCCTGCATGGGGCATTATGAGGGAGGGGGGGTGACATCCTGCATGGGGCATTATAAGGGAGGGGGGGGGTGACATCCTGCATGGGGCAATATAAGGGAGGGGGGGTGTGACATCCTGCATGGGGCAATATAAGGGAGGGGGGGTGTGACATCCTGCATGGGGCAATATAAGGGAGGGGGGGTGTGACATCCTGCATGGGGCAATATAAGGGAGGGGGGGTGTGACATCCTGCATGGGGCAATATAAGGGAGGGGGGGTGTGACATCCTGCATGGGGCAATATAAGGGAGGGGGGGGTGTGACATCCTGCATGGGGCATTATAAGGGAGGGGGGTGACATCCTGCATGGGGCATTATAAGGGAGGGGGGGTGAGACATCCTGCATGGGGCATTATAAGGGAGGGGGGGGTGTGACATCCTGCATGGGGCATTATAAGGGAGGGGGGGGGTGTGACATCCTGCATGGGGCATTATAAGGGAGGGGGGGGGTGACATCCTGCATGGGGCATTATAAAGGAGGGGGGGTGTGACATCCTGCATGGGGCATTATAAGGAAGGGGGGTGTCATCCTGCATGGGGCATTATAAGAGGGGGTGACACCCTATATGGGGGGGGGGGGACAGCCTGCGTGGGGCATTATGTGTGGGGAACAGCCTGTATGGAGCGTTTTATGGGGGCCAGTATTCTTTATGGGGGCCAGTATCCTGTATGGAGCGTTATATGGGGGCCAGTATCCTGTATGGAGCATTATATGGGGGCCAGTATCCTGTATATAGCGTTATATGGGGGCCAGTATCCTGTATGGAGCGTTATATGGGGGCCAGTATCCTGTATGGAGCGTTATATGGGGGCCAGTATCCTGTATGGAGCGTTTTTATGGGGGCCAGTATTCTTTATGGGGGCCAGTATCCTGTATGGAGCGTTATATGGGGGCCAGTATCCTGTATGGAGCGTTATATGGGGGCCAGTATCCTGTATGGAGCGTTATATGGGGGCCAGTATCCTGTATGGAGCGTTATATGGGGGCCAGTATCCTGTATGGAGCGATTAGCTGGTTTCTGAGCTATTGTGGAATTTACAATAGATATCACTCATGTAATGTAAGAAGTGAAATCTTTGCATTGTACTATATATATCTCTCTTCGGTATCTGTGCATCATGAATCGTGGTATGTGTTAAAGGGGCCCACTGAGACTTTCGCCCGGGGCCCACAAAAACCTGGAGCCGGCCCCCGGCCCCATGCTGAGCGATAAGCGCCGGGACATCTCAGCGCTGCTTTCCTCTGTGTAGCAGTGCAGCGCCGCTGCGGCAGCGCCTTCATGATTCCCCTGACTTCCGGTCATGTGACGGCGCCGTCACATGGCCGGAAGTCAGGAGAACCTGGTGGCAGCGACGTTGACGAGCGCCAGGATTCTGCAGGGATCGCATGGGGGTAAGTATAACAAGTTTTTTTTTTTTTAAATACAATTAATTAACTAGGAGTCGGGGCAATCAGAGCTGCACATGGGGGGGGGGGGTGAGAGATGCACATGGGGGGGTTATGTTTGCATAACTTTGTTGCCCTATGAAGGGCAGGGGGGGGGCCCAAAAAATTTCTTGCACAGGGGCCCACTACAGTCTGTGTCCGCCCCTGAGTTAACCCCACTTTAGGTCCAGCCCTCACCTCTGTAAATTCTACACCCTAATACTCCGTTCCCGTATGTCCACTGTCCTCCCCCTCTTGTCTTAACCCTTAGTGCTTTTTCCTATATCACAGCACTCCCCATATCAGGCAATGCAAGTCCCTTACCACTACATTCACAATTTCAATAGCTACTGCATAGGAGCCGGAGTCCCCGTAGCCACAGCTACACACTGTACTTTGACACACCCCATCACCTCCACGTCATGTAAGGAGATGGACATACTGTCATGTTCCCCATTGAAGGCAAGAGTACTGTTATGGTGCATAATGTAAATTATGATATGTTATTAGTGACAGCGTTGTAGTTTGACCGACAGTAGAGAGGGTTAGGATTAATGATTGAGACTAGCCCAGAATGGGAGGGGCTAAGGTGAAGGGACAGACAGTTTTCTGTCAGGAAGTCAGATAGGGCCCAGCATGTCCCAAAAGCAGACCTAAGGTCTTACTACTAGTCAACAGAGCCACATGACGTGAGTGTTCCTGATATGTGTGGATAGCGAGATCCAGAGTTAAGGAAGGAGAGAGTGATCAACCGGAGACAGGTCCTGAGACAGGACGCCTAGCAGTACGGCTCAGAGTTTATAACTCGGAGAGGGAACGGTCCAGGATGGAACAGAGGATATGAGTTGAAGAGAGTGCCCCGGGCGGGAGTTCCAAGGCATCAGCAAGCAGCAAAGCTAAGTACTGGCCATATTGGGAAACTAGTTCCCTTAAAGGGGCTTTCCCATGAACGAAAGTTGATTTTAAATCAATAGATTTTGGAATAATAATAACTGATTCTTTTTGTGAGGTAAAACATTTCTCTGTTTTTAAACAATGTTTTACCTCAAAGAAAGAATCAGCTGTGATCCCGGCTATAATGTCTGTATACTCTTTTGCTTCCTCCCCTGCCCAGGAGATGTGGTATGATCCTGACAGTGTCCCTGTACAGTCGGACACAGCCATTACTCAGGGGAACATTTATAAGATTATCTCAGCACAGGTACATTTAATTTAAACACATCCAATTATGGAACTTATTATTATTCCAAGATCTATTGATTAAAATCAACTTTTGTTCATGGGGAAAACCCCTTAGAGGCTTAGTGCCCACGATGCAGAAATGAAGCAGAAATTTTCCTGAGAATTTCTGCATCTCCTTGGCAGAAAAACGCATGTGGTATTTACATGCGTTTGACGCGTATTTGCATGCGTATTTGCCATGCGTTTTTCCAATGCATTGTATAGGCAAATAAGCATGCGAGTGACTCGCCCTCCCTGAGCGGTGGGGTACTCTGAGCCGGGCCTTGCAGATGTCGGAGGGGATGCAGTCGTGGCCTTGGCTTGTTCCGTGCCCAGGGCTGTCACCTGAAAAATGGGCTTTTTGGGATGAGTGGTTGTTCGACTACGCCACCTGTGGTTTCTGGTGAAGGCCACCAGTGCTGCGACAGTCCTCTGAGGCTGGTGTTCTGGCAGCTCGGTTGGTACTACTCCCCACAGGCGGAGTAGGCCTCAGGGCAGTGTTTGGTGAACTGTATGGAGGAATGGTGGGTGCAGTGCCATGCAGGAATAAACATGCGGAGGCGGTGAATGAAGTCATCTGGGTCTTTACTCACTTTAGATGTACTTTCAGCCGCAAAGCTTCTCTCTGCTACACACTGTGTACTGCGGCCACCGGGAAGGGGGGTTCAGCACTTCCCAGGTAGATCAAGAGCACCTGCCAAGACCCCGCTGGTGTGTTCCTCTCCTTCTTATCTCCTCCCGCTTGTGTTCCTCCCTGGGATCCACTAAGCCGCCGGGCGTTTCAAACAGTGACATGAAGTACACAGGCGGATATCTGGGGCCGGTCACCCCTTTTGCAGCAGGAATCCCTCTGGCTAAACCAGAGTGAAGAATACAGGTGGCGACTCCACTCCGTCCGTCCGTATCCCCCTGGGATCCTTTTGCCTGTGGAGCCTATCTCCTCTACTCCCCTCCAAGGCCTTCTTAGAACAGGACCCTGACCGGGCAGAGACACTGGTTAACTCTGACCCGCTCCTCGCCTCTAGGCCAGAGAACGAGGACCGTGAATCTTCAGCCAGCTACAGACTCTTGCTGGACCCTGACAGAAGACCACAATCAAAGACCTTGAACTTAAGATGGCAGTTTGTTTTATATGTTTCTATAAGTGTTTCCTCCACCCTCACCCACTACTTGGTTCCCCCTATCTTTGGTTCCCCCATTCTCCTCTATCCTGGGACAGGGCAGCACCCTGGTGCATTTAAGCCCCCTACAGGACAGGAGTGGTGTAGTGTTGAGTGTGAAGTGGGGTGCTGAGTGATGCTCCATCCTTACCTGGGGGAGAGGAGATACCACACCTCTATCTGAGGTGCAGTACCCCTGTGGCGACTGAACCCGCAGGGGCGCCACACATGCAGAAACGCACAAGACTTGGTCATGTCCGTATTTTTTCTGCGAGTAAAATCTGCGCGGAAAAAATATGGACCATGTGCACAGAACTTGCAGAATGTCATAGGAAGTCATGGGATAAGGTATGCAATGTTTCTGGAGTGTTTACGCGCTGCAAATACGCACCAAAAACGCATCGTGGGCACACAGCCTAAGAGAGAAAATGCGGAACCAGGGGTTGAGAAGAGGACTCATTAACTGGACTGTTGTAGTGCACTGGGTATAAACCTCCTGCTTGTCACCTTTTAGGCTATGTGTTGCTTGCAGACATTTCTGCAGCGTTTCTGCAGGGTTCTGCATCTCTTGGCAGCAAAAATGCTGCGGAAATTCAATTTCTGATGAGTTTTCATGCATGTGTGATGCTTTTTTGCCTGCGGATTTGCCATGCACTTTTTCTAATGGATTGTACAGGAAAAACGCACAAAGAATGGACATGCTGCTTCTTTTAACGCACATGAAATTATGTAAGGAAAAATCCTGATCATGTGCACAGATCTTTCAAAATCTCATAGAAACTGCTGGGATAAGGTTTGCAATGTGTTTTTGGAGCCAATTCCGGGTGGATTTACCGCATCAAAAATGCATGAAAAAATGCGCTGTGTGCACATAGCCTAAGGCTGTGTGCCCACTATGCATTTTTTCAGCGTTTCTGCAGCGGCAATTCCGCTGCAGAAACGCCTAAAAAACGCTTGGTAGAAGGTCTGCAATGTTCCCCCATGATAATCCGCATGTGCTGTGCACATGCTACGGAAATTTCCGCTGCGGATTATCATTGCAGAAAAATTGGCAGCACTACCAATTATTTTGTGGAATCGCTGCGTTTTCGCCACCATTGACTTGCATTGGACCGCATCACTACATATGCACATGCGGTTCAATGTGCGGATGGTACCCGGGTTTGGAGAAGAGGAGATTCTCCTCCAGACCCGGGTACCATAGTACCTTCCAAAAAAAGAATAAAATAAATATACATTATACTCACCTTCTGATCGCCCCCTGTGTCCTTATCCGATCTGTCCTGGCTTGCCGCCAGCTCGCGATGGTCTAAAAGGACCTGCCATGACGTCAATTAGTCATGTGACGGGTCACGCGACCACGGACGTCGGCGGCCGCGTGACCCGTCACATGGCTAAATTACGTCATGGCAGGTCCTTTAAGACCACCGCGAGCTGCCGGCAAGCCAGGACGGATCGGATAAGGACACCGGGGGCCATCAGAAGGTAAGTATAATATTTATTTTTTACCATTCTTTCAGTCACACTATATAAATCCATGCAGTTTGTATGGATTTATATAGTGTGACCAAGCTGTCAAGCACTTTCCAAGTGATGCTAAAATTGCTTGGAAAGCGCTCGTCAACCCGCATGTGAAAAACGCTTCACTTCCGCTTGTCCCTGGCAGGAAAAACGGATGTAAAATCCACATGTGTTTTTTCTGCCAGGGAGATGCAGAAAGGCTCAGGAAAAATCCGGAGCATTTCTGCATCGTGGGCACATAGCCTTAGGCTACATGTATTAGACAGACATGTAAACCAGATGTGCCCCTAATGATGTGGGACACAAATATTTGATTTTATTTGTTATACCTCATACAGTTATCTTAAGTGAGGCTCCTGCATTTGCCATATCCATGCTTTTTATTCTTTATACTGTACAACATGTATATTAAATAATGTGACACCAGTGGCGTAACTAGTGTCTGAAGGGCCCTGGTGCAAGATTTGGACTAAGGTCCTCCCAACCTGAGATATGTCCCTTATCCTGGTATATGTCCTTCTAAGCTTTATGTAGAAAAAGGTCAATTTTCCATGTATGAGTCATAAATCTTTGCAAAAGTCCCTGTCAGGGGGGAGGAGGGAGCAGCTGGGTCAGGAGTTGCAGAGGGGAATGTTTTCTGCAGGGACAAGAAGCTTCCTGTATCTACATGGAGTAGTGAAAAGAGAAGAATTAACTGGGTAGAAAGGCAAAATGAGCAATTGTAAGTACACAGTGCTATATAATATGATGATTGCAATATATTAAGAGGATAAAAACCTTGATGGGAGTGTTTCTTTAAGGAAACAGGTCTGAGAAATATTCCTGGAACGGTTTCATAACCACATATGAAGTACTGAATGTAAAATCAGCACAAGTAGTTTTTACATGTGGTTTTCCACACTGCTGTTTTTCACAACTGGTATCAATGCGGGGGAAAAAAAGCCACAACAACACTATACATAGAGCATTCTGTAACTTCAAAGTGCAGTGTGCGCTAAAACCAACACAAAACCACAGAAAATAAAAAAAAATATGCAAAGTGTGAATGAGAGCTCATAAATCCCAATTCAATAATACTGCACATCTGGCAACAGTGGTAAAATACAGCAAGCGTCAAGCCGCTTAAGAGACTTGTATATAGCCTGTAGGAATTCATGTGTAAAAGTTTTGTGCTCCATTTTTTTGGAATATGTATTATTCCAACCTTAAATTGAAAGTGTTGGCAGGACTAACACATAGCTTTTAACTGATTTATTGCTGCAACAACTCATGGTCTATGGGGTTTCGTGAGTTGTATGTGTGCTACGATTTTTATTGAAAAAAGTCACATTGAGGGTAAATTTCCACATAGTGAAAACACAGCAAATATTCTGCTGCATATTAGCTTGCAGAAAATCTACTGTACCAGCACAGTGCAAGAGATTTTAAGAAATCTCATGTTCATACTGCAAAATATATTTGCAGCGTAAATTGCCAAGAGATTTGGATGTGAAATCCAAAGAGAGTAAATTTATACTGCCGATGTGGTACTAATGTCCCCAGTGGGGGATACAGACAGAAGAGGGCCCCTGTACAAGAATATTACATGGGCCCCTCTGTGTCTGTGACAGGAACGGCTTGCTGATTTGAAGGTGAAAGTGGCCCTTATTGCCTCTTGGGCCCCCGCGCGGCTGCACACATTGCACCAATGATATATCAACCCCTGAATGTCACAGTTTGCATTGCATTCTTCGCAATGATATCCGCAGCAGTAAGTGCTGCTGTGGACATCGCTATTACCTCTCCACTATGCGGGAACTTAACCCTAAATATTAAGAAAGAAATGCATTAGGAAATATACTGAGTTTTCTGCAGTCATTCCCTGAAAAAAGTCATAGTCAATAACTGTATATCATATAATGATAGCCTCCATCCTGTGATTTTCCAGATGTTTCCACATGCTAGGAGATGTAGTTGACCAATAGCTAAAGAGCCACAGGCTGATGGATGTGTAGCACCCCGAGGGCTCGGTTGCTACAGAGGTATTGCACCTCACCCAGAGATGTGATATCTCACTCTGGTAAGGATGGAGTGGGGATCAGGACCCCGACACCTGCATGCATTACACCACATTTCCGGGGGGCAGGGTGACCGATATGCTCCAAGTAGAGCACGACAGTCCCTGTCCCTGGCTGGAGTGGGGGGAGGGAACACCGAGGAAGGGGGAACCCTGTAGTGCATAGGAGGGAGAGGGCAGTTCCTGGGTGCACCTAGAGGGAGGTATAAAAGGTGGGCACCATCTTAGTTCTGAGAGAAGTCAGTGTGAAGTCAGTCAGCTCAGTAGCTGGGAGCAGAGGCTCTGCACGAGCTCTGCTCCACAGGCAGGCCAGAGAGGGCGGCCGGAGACTGGAGGAAGAAGGAAGAAAGAGGAGCGGAGGAGTCTCCAGGAACAAGGAACGAAGGGACCCCAGGGGTGCAGACCAGCGAGTCGCCACCGCAAGCCCGAATCTACCTGCGTAGAAGGGTCAGGCCAAAGGGGGAGACCGATCCCCGAAACTAGTGGAGGCGGGGAACTACCCTCAGCTAGAAACTGGAGGCTGTGACATTTCACGTGGCGCAGCCCCTCGCTATACTCGCTTGGAAGGCACCATATAGGGTCAGGGAAACTGGTGCCAAAGTTTACCAGAGAAGGCCCGAGGCAGCCGGACAGAAGCGAGGTCACTGGCGGGGTATGACAGGCCAGAGAAAGTACACACAAAGGTGTCCTGTGAAACGCTCCAAAGTTATCTGGGAGTAGGCCGAGCCCCTCACCTGGTGAACACAGTGCGACGAGGGACGTTATGACTAGCTGTAGTAACGTGGATAAAGAACTGTGAGTAAATACTCTGGACTGCATTACAGGACTCTGTAGTTACTGCTGCTCCCGCGCACCATCACCCCAACATCTCCACTTTCTGCCCTGAGGCTATATTCCTCCCGTGGGGAGTTATACTATTTGCTGCTGCACTCAACACCAGCCTCAGCGGTCTGCCCTGCAGCGGCGGTTCACTCTGACCACAATCCACGGGTGGCATAGTCGGACATTCAGCTTATAGACTGCCATTTGGTTTGACCACCCTGAGCCACGGACCGGGTCACCGCCACGCGGAGACTACAACCCCCAGCATCCCACAAAAGGCCTGGTTCCGGGTATCCCCACACACGCGCGGCCCAGGGGGTGTGTCAGATGCATCAGAAAAAAACTGTATTGAGCTCAAGTTGATCCTAGCAATAAGTTGACAGGTATGGTGGGCTATTAAAGGGGTTTTCCTTCAATGTAGATTTTAATTAATAGATCTTGGAATAATAATTTCCACAGTTGGATGTGTTTAAATTAAAATGTTCCTGTGCTGAGATAATCTTATAAATGTGCCCCTGCTGTGTACTGTGTAATGGTTGTGTCTGACCATACAGGAACATGGTCTGATCATACCACATCTCCTGGGCAGGGGAGGAAACAAAATAAAGTATACCGACAGGACAGCATTGGATCGCCGCTGCAGCTTTCTGTGATGTAAAACATGTTTAAAAAAACAATACTCTCCATGCTGTGATGTCTGGTGGGAGCTTAACAGGGGTTGTCCATTAAAAACAAGTTATTACCTAGCCATACAATAGGTGATAACTTGCTTGATTGGTGGGTATCTGACTGCTGGGACCTGCATTTTTATCCGCGATGGGAAACTTTTATCCAAGTTACAAAACGGAGCAGCAGATTGGATACCCGACCGCTGCTCCATTCATTCTTTATGTGGCTGCCAGAAAAAGCTGATGGCAACCTTGTAGGGGCCCATAGTGCCCTGTTTGGTCAGACCAACCCCCCCCCCCCCCGCCCCCCCACGATCAACACATGGTTACGTCACTTGATTTCAATGGTCAACTCATTTAAGAAAACACATCTCATTTTCAATGTAGTAGAATTTATTAATTCAAAATAGAAAGTTTCTTTAATCATCAAGTGGTTCCATATAACATATATATATATATATATATGAGAAAACCGAGAGGAGACTGGCCTAATACCAGAAGGATTCACACACAAAAAAAGCCAGGGTTCACTTATTGAAAAAGATGATAATCCTTTCTAACTGCTTGGCTACACAATCCAAATATGAATACACCTCCCACTGCTCCATGTAATCCTGGAAGGAGCTGCTATCTGACGCCACCCTGCAGTCTGTATACATAGGAGTGCTGCCATTCACATTCCTGTGCAGAATGAGGCCAATAGGGTAAGAGGGATTGTGATTAGTCAGTGCTACCTTCAAGATACTATGGGATAAAGGTTACTCCCAAATAGCCATGAGAATCCTCATTTTTTCACAAAAAGAACCCTATAATGTAATGGCAACAAGAATATACACATTATGTTGTGTAGAATATATAATTAAAATGAATGTGAAAACGTATCTTTTTTCAGAATTGCTTTGTTTGTTGGGGTGGAGTTTTTTAATGCTTGACGGACTGTGCAAAATATAGACATGTTATGTCTCTGGGCCACAGATATGTGACAAGTTAGTAGATCTTCATACGGTCTTTGGCAAAACACAAGAAATCGGCCAATGTTCTACAACATTCAATATTTAACTCGACAAAGTGGGCCCTCACTTTTCAACTTGGCAAATAAAAATCTTAAAGTAGTCATAGCTGACTGATAATCCTCATGTATGATGGAAATTCGGTTCTGTTAGAGGATACTCATCTGACAGGGGTTGGATATACAGCAGATATATCCTCCATTGTTTTCGGTGAAAAATCTTCTGCATATTACAGTTAAAAGAAAGGAAAGAGGAGTTCCATGTTTAATACTGCAATGACAAGTAGATAGGTAAGGGAGAGTACCACTGACCTGAGTGAGTTGTGACCTGACACAGCTCCATAGAATGCGATGAGGCACAAAGAGAGGCTGCTGCTCTGGCCGCTGACGCCCACCATGGTGGGGAGAAATTGAAGAGACTGGAGGATAAAAGCGACGTCTTCTGGGTGCTGCCAAGAAGAGTTGGAGTCTGGACGTGTGTTAATGTGGAGAATTTATTCACACAACGCATTTCAGAGATGGTTCGACTCTTTCCTCAAACCCGAGGAATGAGTCGAACCATCTCCGAAACGCGTTGTATGAATAAATTCTCCACATTGGCGCAAGTTCTGAGGAAGGAGTTGAACCGTAACCAAAACACTTGCTATGAATAAATGCTCCACATTGACGCGCGTCCAGACTCCTACTTTTCTTGGCAGCGTCCAGGATACGCCACTTTTTTCTTCAGTCACTGAATATTATAGTGTCAGCCTTGTGGGTGAGATTTTACAAAACCTCATCTACATGATGTGGAGAAAATCTGCAGGGCTGATCAATATATAATGCTGATTATCACTGCTATGCATGAGTGAAATCTGCAGCAAACACCGCAGTGAATTTATACAGTGAAGAAAGTATCATTTTGTATGAAATTTTACCACAGAGCCATCACCTGCATGGATGCATTCTTACTGTTCTGTGCACATTTTCCTTTGGTTGAAAAAAGAAGAAGAAAAAACCCACAAACAACAATATCATAAGGCTAATTAGTTGCTGGGCTAAGTAACAACAATTAACAATTTCCCTTTTCGACCAGTACAAAACTATTGGGGTATGTTCACACATAATCTTCCGTCCTGATTTCCAAGATGCAAACTGGATGACATTTAACAAATGTTATCAACACCGTGAAGGAACAAAATCTGCAGTGGAAATCGATTTAAAATCCCCATTATGTTAATTTATGCAGCCGATTTTACCCTTTCATTACATAGGAAATCTATAGCAAAACTTGCACATTTTGGTACAAGCTGCTGTTTAAGAAATTTGTACAAACTGACTGTACCTTTAGGCTATGTTCCCATGATGAGTATTTGGTGAATTTTTCCACGTTACAGATTGTCTGCACGTATTAAATAGATTAGGTCACTTGCATTTTTTTCATTGTGCGTATATCGAGGGTTTTTTTACTTGTCATGTTTTAAATAAAGCTGCTTGACCTTTGATACTTCCTGGTATTTGGGTTTGACAAAACTTTATTGATAAATTCATATGTTTCTACAGTGGAAACAATTTAAGAACACATATTCATTATTACCAGGAATGAGCGGACCTGTGCAAGTTCGGGGTTCTGGTTCACGACCCGAACTTTAGTATCAGAATTGTACCCAAACTTAAACCAGAACCCGAGCCCCATTGAAAACAATGGAGACCCGAACTTTGAATTTGGGAAAAATCTCTTCTCCTGGAAAAGTCGGTGTTTGGCGTTTAACACTGGACACTAAAGTTATATTCACACATTGCATTTTTGCTGCATTTTTTTTATGCAAATTAAAAGATGTGTTTTACAGTACCAGCAAAAGCTGTGAGATTTCAGAAACCACATTGTTTTTTTTTCCTGACTGAATTGCAAAACTGCTGCGTTTTTGAAAACTCCAGCATGTCATTTCTTTCAGCATTTTTGCAGTGTTTTTTTTACCCGTAAGTGCAAAAAAGCAGCAATAACACAGGTATCAGGAACAGGCATTAAACAAAACAAAAAAAACGCAGCAAAACCTACTTTTTTTTTTAAGCAGCTTCTTTACTGCCAAGAGAACACAGCAGGTTTGGCCTGCAGAAAAAAAACACAGCAAAAACGCAATGTGTGAACATAGCCTGTCCGGTGCGAACCCCAAACTTTTAAGTTCAGGTTCGCTCATCTCTAATGATTACCTTTTGGGTTTTCGGCATCTAATGATATTCTATGAGTAAAATCTGCACATAAAACTCAGCGTACTTGCAAGAGAAATTGTCATGTTGCAGAGTTCAAAACAAGCACCGTAGGTCATTTATTTTTTTGCTGCAGCGAAAACACCGTGTCAAAAACTCAACAAAAACTCATTATGGGAACTTAACATTAGATTTCTGCTAAGATTTAGAGACTTTTCAAATTAAAGCGAGCTCTACATTATACTACAAGATGTTATCTGAATGAATACAATTAAAAATTAAAGCCTAGCACTGGTGTGTAAAACATTTTTTTTTTTACTAGATTTTCTTTAGTTACTTTTGTTTTGCTTATATTTTTAGAAAATAGATCTTAAAGTCATCAGAAAATTAACAGAATAATTAAGCAAAGTTTCAAAAATCAATTGCATCTGAGTCATTCATTCAATTATGGAAGCCAGAAAACTGAACGGATGAACGGCCAGCTCTGCTCTGGGCCGTTTCTAGGTCCCAGCTGCTCTCCTTGGGAAAGGCATACAGGGATGTGTTCGTCACACAACATAAAAAGCTACTAAGATGCTCTATAAAGAATTATAAACCGGCAGAACCTAAAGAAGTTAACAAAAGATCCATTAAGTCATGTACACATCTCCTACAACACAGCGCACATTTTTTAAAGTAAACACACAGTGTATTATCATTCCCAGAGGAAAAGTTAAGAGTTTAACTCACCTCCGTAAAACTTCATGTGAAATGTCCCACACCATTTTTTGTAACAGTGCAGAAAAAAACGTTTCAGACAATGTTGACCCAGAAAGTGCAGTCATCCTGACTACACTGTGCAAACACGGCACGGAAGTGTTTAAATAACCCCCTATGGTATGAAAGAGCTGACAACTATGTCCCGATGGTAATAAAATTCACACCCTTGCACCATGTCTTTTGAATCCTATCAGTTAAAACACAATTATGCTTTTAGTTTTTATTCCTAGCACATGTAGGTATATTATTTTAAATTCTTTGAAAAATCAGATTATTATTTATTTTTAGTGCACCATTGAGTCCATGGTGCAGAAGATGCTGTACAGGTGAAAAGGGGTTACATACAAAATACATTGAACAAACTAACAATGACAGACTGGTACAGAGAGGAGAAGGCCCTGCTCTAGTGCAGGGTTCCCCAACTCCAGTCCTCAAGGCCCACCAACAGGTCATGTTTTCAGGATTTCCTTAGTATTGCACAGGTGATGGAATTATTGCCTGTGCAGGTGATGCAATTATCACCTGTGTAATACTAAGGAAATCCTGAAAACATGACCAGTTGGTGGGCCTTGAGGACTGGAGTTGGGGAACCCTGCTCTAGTGGGTTTACAGTCTACATGATAATGGGGATGGAGACCGTAGGATGGAGGGTTGTGGCAGCTCCGATGGTGGTGAGGAGGCAGCGGGGTCATTGCAGGCTGTAAGCTTTCTTGAAGAGATGGGTTTTCAAGTTCTGTCTAAAAGTTCCAAATGTGGTGGATAATCGGACATGTTGGGTCACAGAATTCCAGAGAATGGGGGACACTCGGGAGAAGTATTGGAGGCGATTGGATGAGGAAAGTACAGGTGTGGAGGAGAGAAGGACATCTTAGGAGGACCAGAGATTACTTGTGAAGCAATCAGTATTGTTTTTCATTTTTACATTTAGACAGTTTGATTTATTTCCTCATCAAAATAGTTAACGTTCCACATACAGTGCAAGTGAATGATGTCCTTTATATATCATTGATATAAGCAGGTAAAAAAAAAAATCTGGGTAGATTTTTGTCCATGGTGTGGACATTTGGTTGAACATTGGACACAATAATACAGAGTGAGTACATAGAGAAATTTTCACGTAGAAGGGACTTCCAAAATTAACAATGACTAACAAAACCATTAATAACTTATACGGCTTGTCTGGTCTAAAATAATAAATCTGCAGTCACTTTGTGATTGCAGACTTATGAATCCCCTCAGCGCATGCACCGTACGCTGCAAGGATCCGCCAGTTTGAGCCGGGAACGCCAGGATGTATGCGTTATACATACTCCTGGCCAGAAGATGACTAGTAGGCGTGACCTCGCTCCATATACTTGTATTGATTGAGGCCGCACCCACTAGCCACTAGACGGCTACACCCACTGGACTGCCGCGTCGCTAGGTGGGGCACGGCCTCACTCAATACAAGTGTATGGAGAGAGGCTACGCCCACAAGTCGGGTTCTGGCTGGGAGTGCATATCACATACATCACCGCCGTTCCCGGCTCAGAAACTGGTGAATCCTTGCAGCGCACAGTCTTCGTTTCAGGATTCATAAGTCTGCGGTCACACAGAGTGACTGTAGAATTATCATTTTAGACCAGACAACCCCTTTAACTTATACATCTCTGATCTAACCTCCCAATATATATTATCTGGTCCTCAGCAAACCCCCTTCTCCTCTTTCTTCTTCTTTACTCTTCACACAACAGTCTTAATGTTTTCTCAGATGCCTTCTCCCATACTGTGGACTTTGCAAACCCAACTGATCAGTTTCTCCACAACTTTCAAATTAAAGGGAACCTGTCGCGTGAAAAAAATGCTATTAACCTGAAGATATGGAGTTAATCTGCAGGTTAATAGCATTCTGAACCTGCTCGGTGTCGGCACTTAGACCCCGACTGCTGCAAGTAAATTAACTTTATTCTTCCAGGTAGCATTTGGGTTTGTCATGGGGGCGGCACCAGTGTGGGTTCAATCACCGCTTGTGTATAGAGAGCGATGGCTGTAAACTATGCTTGCCGCACTGACTGACAGCAGCTCAGCATTAGAGATGGCTGTTAGTACGGGGAGCGCCGTTACAGCCGCTGCTCTCGTAACACAGAATGGTGACTGTGCGGTGCCGCCCCCTTGACTGAAACCCGAATGCTACCAGGAGGAATAAAATTCATTTCCTCCCAGTAGTGGGGGTCTAAGTGCAGGCGCCGGGCAGGTTCAGAACGCTATTAACCTGCAGATTAACCCCATAACTGCAGGTTAATAGCATTTTTTCACGTGACAGGTTCCCTTTAATTTTAAACAAAAAAAAACCATCACTTCAAGAATGCCTACAACCTACAATGACGCTGCTATTACCGGAGACACCTACTGTCTTCTTCTCCCCTCCCTAAGACTTAATGGACAGGGTCCTCACTCCCATTGCAACAGTCTGTCACTTATCAAAGTAACTAAACATGGCTATGTATTTCTAAATGATTGCACGCTGAACTGTGCTTTCATATGTACAGCTCTATAAAGTGAATTAAATAATACAAAATAATAAAGCTTATTCAGTAGCTACATAATGCAAACTTTTGTAGTTCTTTGCCGGCTAGCAGATACTTCTATTTCCTGACATTTTTATAAACTGCTATTTATAATTAAAGTTGGGTATTCTTCTTTATGGCATGAGCAGACAATTTCACTCATTTGTACAAAAGCTTGCTAATTTTTAGATGCTTTTACCTTGTACATCTCCAAAATCAGGTATAAATAAAGTAAAGTCAGGAAATTATTGCCTCGACAAGGTATGAGGAGGTGCTACATGACAAAATCATTCTCTTTGGGTGTTTATTTTAGTTCCTATGTCATACAATGATCCCACAGGCCCCACACAGGGTATAATACAGAATTGGCTTAGTGTTATGGGGACTTTCCATTTGTTGTCATTGGGCTCATTGATGTTCATCACATTCCGAACAAGTCCCTTTATATACTCTGCAGCCCACACTACCAGCTATATTAACTATTCACATTTCCAATATTCATCTTTAGCAAGGCATAAAATTCTGACAATAGTTGCTCTACTACATCAGGGACCTGGAGATGACTGTGTGGGAGGCTTTAATACTCACTTCAGTGGAAGTCAAAGCAAAGATTTACGGCTACACTAACAAGGATGTAAAACATTTTTCCATATGGAGGTTGACTACAGCCCACTTAATATATCAACAGCAAATCCATGGTACATAGAAGCTATGAAAAATGTTTAGCATAAGCCAAGCTTTCTCTTGCATGACTCAATAGTAAATAGTATATATAAGAGACTCCTGCCCAAATATGGCAGAAAAATTATTGCCATGTGCTCAAATATAATGTACGTAAATTTTTATGCAACACTTCATTAGCCTTTAACATTTAGAGAACACTCTTGTCAATCAGAATTGCCTGGAACAAGAGGTACTTGCCTCAGACACAACATTCAAGGGGAAACAGGAAAAAACAATATTTTTTCATGCACCTACTGTATATATTTTACAAAATTATACTATATATACACACACTAAGTGCTAGGGTCTACTTGTCTAAGCTCTGCAATCTACTGAAGACCTGAATGAATGAAGACATTGATTGCTAGAAATGTGCTGCATCACAACCTTATGGTTTCTGCTAGAGATGAGCGGATCTTTTGAAATTCAAATTTGCCATCTTTTCCCCCCAAAAATTGATAGACAGGAAATAAATTTGCGTGGATTTCAATACTGGAAAGCTTGTAATTGCTCATAAAATACACACAGAGGAGAGAGAGAAGAAAAGACAGGACCCCCACACTCAACAAGAAAGACAGAGAGAACCCCACTGACCATACATTCTGACTCTCTAGAGAAGAGAACGACTTAGCCAGTGACTCTGGAGATTGAAAACGACTCTGCCATACAAACTGTGCTCCACTGGGACCCACTCATCTGTGATGGCCCCACTACTGCCCACCACTGTATATGATGTCTATAAGATGTAATGGCTGAAGAGCATTTAGAGGAAGCCCACACAGAGATGAAAAAGGACATTAGCTGGTTCTCTGATGCTTCAGCAATGTTAGAAGTGTGGGAAATGGTGTTAGCCAAGTTTATTTTTTGTGAACCATGAATCGAATTTCAGAATGTTTGAATTTGTGCGAAACCGCGAATTTCCGGAAATTTGGCTGGAACTCAAATCTCCGCCAATCGATCCTCTGATCTCTATTTTTTTACAATATGCATCCATAACACCAAATCTGTCAGGTCTGGCCCTGTTTAGCTTAAAACTATATTGTCAGAGTGCAGAGAGAACAGAAGTATATTAGCAAATTGGTAGATGTCGATCGATGCCATTGTCACACTATGATAATAATCAGATCAAGCCTTGTTGTAGGACCTCCTTTGCTCTGTCTATAAGAGTACTCGCCCATTAAGCAAAACCAAAAAAGAACCTCTGAAACCTTAATAAGAGATTGATTTGATCAAAAAGTCAGAGATTGAGGATCATCTGGTCCAGCAATGGACACTTCCGAGGCTCATTTGGATGCAATTTTGCCATAATCTGACATGACAATTCATCCGTTTCAATTGAATTGAATTCTTTTATATCAAATGCTTCTTCTTTCTCAGTAATTATGATGCCAACTTTTAGGAGTCATATCTCAGCAACAAGGTGAACAGAGTTTAAAAGCGTTATATTTCTTTTTCTCTGAGAATAGTTTAAAATTCTGTGACATTTTTACAGCTTGTTCCTTCTAAAATTCCAGGAACTGTATCCATTTCATACAGTTAATGGTTTATTTCCCGACCTTTCTACTAACTTGCACCCTGACTTCCAGATCTCACTTAAAAGAAGAGGAAAGAAAGTAAAATGTGCTTCTTGATGAGTAAGACAATAGAATATTTGCTCTAGAATATTGGCAGATTCTACCAAACCCTTAGATGTTTCATATGAATTGCATTTGCACAATGAATTAAAAAAACGAAAGTCTGAAGTTGGAAACATACATTGCAGATAAACGATATGTATATCATAGATAAAAAGGAAACAGAATGACCCAAGGTTCAACATGAGGTAACAGCAGAGATGTAATGAATTCCATCTGTACCATTTTATATAAATATTATCCATTACTTGGTAAAAGTTGTATAAACTTTATGAACTTAATCTTTCCAGGATGTAGCCGTTATCTCTTCCTTTTTGAGCTGGTTTGGTTGAGTTAGCAAAGCTTTTGTATAAATGGTAATGATCTCTGCTTTCTTCTTAGAACAAAACATTGTAATATACAGTAAGAATAATGGAGAATTTTTCAAGGTTCATAACGTAAGATATACATTTTGTTTTAATTGTGTTGTGACGACTTTCTGAATTTATCTTTACATCAAAATAACTTTATAGAAAATGGTCAACTAATAGATTCATATACTTTCTTCATGAATATCCATGTACCCAAGTTTTCTTCTGTGCTGCAGCTGTACTCTGGAATGCTCTGTTGTTTAGGGTATGTGCATACGTTCAGTATTTACAGCAGAAAAATCTGCTGCAAATACTGATATGTTGGTAAGAAAACCGCAGCTTAAGATGCATTTGATGTGTTTTTGTCACTTTTTTCTTTCATTAGAATAGGTGAAACGTGTGTATGAGACTTCAAGGATTTCATTCACTTTACTGGTGCTCAGTTTTGTGACAAATCTGCACAGAAAAAACCCCACAACAAAAACACAGCAAATACTTAACGTGTGCACATACACTTAGTATGACACCAGATGGCTAATATAATTCATCAACACTGCAAGTATGTATTGACTTTCCAACTATTTCTTTCTTATACAGTGTAACATATGCTCTTCTAATGTTATCATCTGCCCTCACTAATGCCACACGACACTATTTATACCCTACTTGTTCAAACAAATCCTTTTGCCTTCTGCGCCATGACTCTTTCCCCTCAGACGTCATGAAAAAACAGGCGGCTGGCAGCACTCTCCAGGAGGACGCAAGGTCCAAAACACCAGGGAATGGACTTGGAAACGATTATATTCACTCACAGTAGACAGCGTCCAAACTCCAGGTGATGGATTAAAATGTAGTTTATTCTGCCATAAATACAAGCGACACAACGTTTTGACCTGTGTTATGTCTTTGTCAAGTGATCTAACACAGGTCGAAACATTGTGTCACTTGTATTTATGGAAGAATAAGCTACATTTCTATCCATCACCTGGAGTTTGGGCGCTGTCTACTGTGAGTGCACCTCATTCCTCTCAGGTCCGAAGCTCTAATAAGCAAGGCCCTGTCTTCAGAAAACATTGGGACATAGTTACGAATATCGGACCAGTACCAATACTAGCCAATGTGCCCTATATGAATTCATGTGTATTACTATGGCTCATTTACTACAGTAGTGTACTCAACATCAGGAGAGTCTCTGTAATAGCCCAATGCCACTTATCCAAATTGACTGCATGCAATTATAAAAACTTGACATCTATTTTTAACAATGAAAGTAAATCTGTAAATATAGTAAAGTGACAAAAAGTAAAGAATAGTGTTGAGCGAGTATGTTCTGTTCCGAGTATGCTCTGGCCGAGCTCCGAGTATTTACAGCTGCTCGGTGATATGGTTGAATCGCTCCCGTGTGCATGATTTGCAACTGTTTGACGGTTTTATTACATGTGAGGAATGTGTAAGAAATAGACATTCCTCACATGTAATAAAGCTGTCAAAGAGTCGCAAATCATGCACACGGGAGCGATTCAACCATATCACCGAGCAGCTGTAAATACTCGGAGCTCGGCCCGAGCATACTCGGCGAAAGGGTTAATAGAACATACTCGCTCAACACTAGTAAAGAGCAACAAACAGATGTAGAAATCTAGCAATCCACTTTTACAAATGTTTTGTGGTTAAGAAGAGTAAGAATTTTCAGTTGGATATTAATGTTGCTGAACAATCCATGCTGTATGGTTATTGTAAATAAGCTAATATATTATAAGTATATAGTCAGGAGGGGGCTGTAATCTCATACATTATAACTGTGTGACAGGTACTGTGCAGTTATCATTATCTTTGATATGAGTTTCTGCTTCCCCTCTTTGCAGAGTGGAGAACCTCAGGGTTACCGTCCAAGAATTTATAGGTAGTTCTGGTGACCCCTTGACAGAAGAAAAAAGGTATGTAATTCTCATTGGGTAACCATGTCATGACGTGTAAGCCTCCTGACACTGACATGTCAGGCAAGTCACTCTCCACAAGGAGAAACGTTATCCCTTAGATCCCATTCTTAAGCCTCTCAAACAGCCAAATAAGATCTCATACTTTGCAATGACGAGGGGCAACCCCCCCGAAACACTGTCTGCAAATTGAAATTCTGGTTTGGCTTTTATCCTACGTCATGTGATAAGGCTCTTTAAAGAGTCAATGTCCACTTTTAGGATCGCCGCTTCCAATAGGTGGCACTAGAGTGCAAGTCCTCTTCCTCTCTGAAGAGGCAATTTGCATATCTGAATTATTATGATGATGGATTTACCCCATAACACTATTCAATTATTACTAAATGAAAAGTTATCCCTTCAAGATAAAATCTTTAGCGAGTGCCTTATTTGTATCTTATGAACTTTTATATTAGATACAGTCAATAGTTTACTTGTCTCAAAAATCTGTGAAGTTGCAACCATGGTAGAAAGTGAAGATGCTCTCATGTTTTCTACAAATTCTGGAACAGGTTTGAGCAAAGATATATCCAAGGAACAGCACAGAGAATGTTACAGCATTGTATGGCAGACTTCTGTATACCTGACTCTTACAAAACTTTGACTAAAAATACAATTTTAGAAATGCAATTACTAAATGCCAGGTGCAAGGATTTTATATCCAATGGAAAATTGCTGACATTGGTTTATTATCTGTGGACTAGACCACAGGAGATTAACTATGGCCTTGAGAACATCCAAAATAATGGAAACAAATCCCAGTTCAATTTCCGGCAGGATTTCCAGTCTACAGGCAGAAGGACAGAGCATAGAAACTGTATACTAAACCCTGAACCTTGGGCTTAATTCACAGTCCTAAGATTCCAGCATATGATTTGTAAAGTATACATGAAATAGAAGTCATCATCATGCACATGTAATACAAAACCCCTGTATAATATAGAGCTAAAATATAATGGGGCAGATTTACTAATCCGGTCTGATATAGATCCATAAGGCTTCAAGCTACTATATGTAGCCAACCTCCCCAAACTTTGGTGTATTTTACAACAAGTTCTACGCGCATACACAATCTGTGCCAATGTCTAAGCAAACGAGAAAATACAAAAACTGCAAATATTACTTAGGGCTTAAGTATTTATGGCCTATTAGGATTGTTGATGGTTGGAACCCCATGACATCTACCAATTAGCAGAATTATTAAGCTATGCAATGTTCACATAGGAACAGAGTCAAGTACAGAAGCTCAATCCCATTCAAGAATAGGCCATCAATATTAAGGTTCTCGCTTGAATCTATGATCGCCCGATTACCTATGCAATACAACAGTATTGCAGTGCATCGTGAAATAGATGATCTCCTATGAAGACCAGCGACAGGCTGACCAGGGGGACAGTGGCCGGCAGAAGTGATGGTCACCATCTTGCAGACTCTTAAATGTTGCTGCCTTGTTTGACAGTGGCATTTAAGAGGTTAAACTAATGTGATTGGAGCTAGATTCAATCACATCTGCTATTGTCGGGTACTGACTATGTAACAGCTACCATGCTACACGGAACAGGGTTAGCTCCCACGCCAGCTTCATTTAGTAATGGTGCATGGCTGGGGTATACTGTACGTGCTGCGGTTGTCACCAAGTGGTTAAAGACATGAATTGACAAATCTCAATAAAAATACATGTACACATATTTGTGTTAATTATTGTTAATATTTGTGCAATTACCAAAAGGCTTGCCAGTTGGCAGTCATTTAAAAGTTTTTTTGCCACCCAGTGTGAGAGCAGCATAATGTACTGCCAGAGACCCTGATTCCAGCAATGTGTTACTTACTAATCTGCTTGATATTGATAAAGTCACTATTTTATCTGCTGCAGATCAAGCAGTTATCTGCATTTTGATCTCTGTATAACCCCACACTTGATTGGCAGCTTTCTGTCCATGTGCAGTGTACACTGCTGCCAATCAATGTTGGGGGTGGGGTTATACAGATCTGATGAATATGGAGGACTACATGGCTGCAGGTTTACTGGTCCTGTGATTTTATGAAAACTACACTAAGCAGCCCAGTAAGTGACACATCCCTGGAATCAGGGTCTCTGCCACTATGTTCTGCTGCTCTTAGGTTAGGTGGCAAAAACTTGATGACAGACTCAATTTAATGACCTGTTTATACAGGGGGACCCCACTTTGTTCAGTAGGTATCTAATCTATTACAGTATAAGCTACCATTGTTCCGGGCAGCAATAGTCCTATTTACACAGGACAATCAAGAACAATGATCTTTCATACAAACCGAAAGATTACTTCACCTGATGAATTTTGCTTGTTCGCCTGGTGATCAGCAGACTGCACAATTATTTTGAAAGGAGCATTCCTAGGAAGGCTTATTCGTGATAATCGTACAGTGTAAATGGACCTTTACATATCCCAACTCGCTGGCCTAACCTAAGAATAAGGTGGGCATCTAGTCAGGCCAGGTACAGAAAATAAATGCTTTTAGTGACATTTGATCAATACATATATCCACATAATAATAATCTTTATTTTTACATCTACATGGATGGATATAATTCAATGATATTTGTTAACATATGCTTCATCCATACAAGCGAGATATGTCCAGAATATACTTTTATTTGTCTTAAGACCTTGTGGATGAAACTTAACTTTTATCTTCACTGAAGAACCCCTTTATCACCTATCCACAGGTTGGATGATAAGATTGGTGGGGATCCGACTGCTGGGACCTACATTGATCGCCAGTATCGGGCACTTTTATCCCCATTATGGATGCCCTATTCATTCCCTACAGGGCTGCAGAATGCTGCGCTCAGCTTTTTCCATCAGCCCCATAAAGAATTAATGGTGCGGCAGTAGGGCAGGCGCACAGACCCTCCATTCTAACAGGAATAAAAGTCATTCTGATAATCAATACAGGTCAAAGGGGTCAGATCCTCACCGATCTAGAAGTTATCACCTATCCCACAGATAGGTGATGACTAGTCTTCACCAGACAACACCTTTAGTCTATGTGCCCAAGATGCAGAAATGCTCCGGATTTTTTCCTGAGCGTTTCTGAATCTCCCTAGCAGAAAAAAAGCATGCGGATTGTACATGCGGATTGTACATGCGTTTTTCCTGCCAGGGACAAGTGGAAGTGAAGGGTCGCATGCGGGTTGACAAACGCTTTCCAAGCGATTTTAGCATCACTTGGAAAAGTGCTTGACAGCTTGGTCACACTATATAAATCCATGCAACCGGCATAGATTTATATAGTGTGACCGAAAGAATGTTAAAAAATAAAAAATAAATGTATACTTACCTTCTGATGGCCCCCGGTGTCCTTGTATTGGCTTGCCAGCAGCTCGCGGTACATTTAGGGACCTGCTGGCGTCAGCGGTCTCGTGACCCGTCACATGACTAAATGACGTCAGTGCAGGTCCTGCAGTCTACCGCGAGCTGCCGGCAAGCGAAGACAAGCACACCGCAGGCCATCAGAAGGTAAGTATAATATTTATTTTTTATTTTATTCTTTTTTTTTTTTTTTTTTACAGGTACCCGGGCCTGCAGGAGAGTCTCCTCTTCTCCAAACCCGGGTACCATCCGCACATTGAAACGCATGGATTAAGCATGTACAGATGCAGTGATGTGGATTACATGCGATCTAATGCAAGTCAATGGCGGCGAAAACACAGCGCTTCCGCAAAATAATTGGTAGAGCTGCAAATTTTTCCGCAATGATAATCCGCAGCGGAAATTTCCGCAGCATGTGCATGCGGATTATCATTGGGGAACATGGCAGACCTTCTACCAAGCGTTTAAGCGTTTCTGCAGCGGAAGTGCCGCTGCGGAAACGCTTAAAAAACGCATAGTGGGCAAACAGCCTTAAATTCCTCCATCCACATTAAATAGCTGTCGGCTGAAGCTACCTCTCCCAACTCCTTCATACACAGGAAAGCTCGTCCTCTTTGGGAAAGCCACTGTCAGACTCCTCCAGCATTTGGCTTTTCTCTGCGGAGAACAAATGATCGGCCGTTGGAAATCCAATGTTTCTGATCCTTCTGTCCCTCAACATCATATGTCTGAGAGTTAGGAGACTCCAAAACACATTAAACTGTTGGCCCATCCAACCAATATCGACGAGTTCGACCTACTTGTAGGATGGCCTTTAATTCTCATTTCCATGAGGACTAAGAAAGACCGATGATTCTTTAAAAAAACAACTTTCTTTTATTTTTCTTGAGAAATTAAACCTAACTGCAGCATCATTATTTGGTTCCATTTTTTAATTCCATATTTTTAGATCTGTGGTTTATGTTGTGCTGAGGTTTGAAATGCACGTCTCATCTTGTGCTAAAAATATACTTGTCAAACAAAGTAGGCTGATATAATTAAAACAGATGATTTGTCGCTGCAGTAAAATCAGCCATTCATGAATGTTGGTCACCAGAGGCCATTTCAAACAATGCATATTTCAGAGGAATCTGTAATCCCTTCTCTGCACTGATTCACTTTCCTGGCTGTCTCAGGCACATGTGGCCGGCAAACGGAGGCTTATTAAACCCTCATGTTATATAGCAGATTCAAAGTAGTCCAGGTTTTACTGTAATTTCATATTTAATATTGTTGGCTCACTACTGAACTTTTAGAGGAAATTATTTGCATATTCTATATGGATATGTTAAAAGTAGTTACTGGTCACTGAGAAAGCCAAATGTCGAGTGTCAGTACTGACTAAGGCCTCATTCAGACGTCCATATCGTTCTTCCGTGTTCTGTGTTTTTCACACATAAAACATGTACCCTTTATAGTTTATGGGGCTGTTCACATGTCCATGTTTTTTGCGGACCATGTTGTCCGTGCAAAACTCAGAGACCTGTTCATTGATTTCCGGCATCACTGATGAAATGTGCTAATGCAAGTCTATGGGTCTGTGAAAAACACGTACAGCACATGGATGGAATCTGTGTGCCATCCATGTTTAACATCACAAAGGATAGGAGACTCTACAGCGGGTCAAATAAGTATTGAACACGTCAATTTTCTAGGTAAATATATTTCTAAAGGTGCTATTGACATGACATTCTCATCAGATGTCGGTAACAACCCATCCAATCCACACCGGCGAAGAAATCAAACCATAGATGTCCATAGATTAAGCTATGTGTAATAATGAGAAATGACACGCTTACTGAAATGTATTTAATACTTTGCACAAAAGCCTTTGTTGGTGATGACGGCATCAGGATGCCTCCTGTATGGAGAAACTAGTCGCATGTATTGCTCAGGTTTGACTTTGGCCCATTCTTTCACACAAACTCTCTTCAAATCCTGGAGCTTACGTGAACTCCTTCTATGAACTCTGAGCTTTAGTTCCTTCCATACATTTTCTATTGGATTCAGGTCAGGTGATTGGCTGGCCCGTTCTAGCAGCTTTTATCTGAAACAAATTGAGAGTTTTCTTGGCTGTGTGTTTGGGATCATTGTCTTGCTGAAATCTCCACCCTCGTTTCATTATTATCCTGGTAGATGGGAGCAGATTTATAAAGAATGTCTCAGTACATTTGTCCATTCACCCTTCCTTCAATTATATGAAGTTTGCCAGTGCCGTATGCTCAAAAAAAGCCCCACACCATGATGTTCCCATCTCCAAACTTCACCGTTGGTATGGTTTTTTTGGGGTGATATGCAGTGCCTTTTGGCCTCCAAACCTCCAAACATGGTGTATATTATGGCATCCAAAGAGTTAAATTCTGGTCTCATCTGACCAGACTATATTCTCCCAGTATTTCACAGGCTTTTCTAAATGTTATTGAGCAAACTTCAAACGCGCTTGAACATGCTTTTTGTTCAGCTATGGAGTCTTGCGTGGTAAGCGTACATACAGGCCATGGGAGGTTGAGTGCATTACTTATGGTTTTCTTTGAAACAATTGTACTTGCTGATTCCAGGTCTTTCTGCAGCTCTCCACAGGTGGTCCTTGGCTCTAGGACAACTCTTCTGATAACTCTTTTCACTCCTCTGTCTGAAATCCTATAGGGAGCACCTGGTCGTGGCCGGTATATCGTGAAATAATGTTCTTTACACTTCTGGATTATGGCCCCAACAGTGCTCACTTCAGTAGTTTAGAAATTCTGTAAGAAATGCCATCAGTATGTTTTGTAACAAGGTTTTGAAGGTCCTGAGACAGCTCACTAGTTTTACCCATCATGAGATATTTCTGGTGTGGTACCTTGGTAATGAGACACCTATTTATAGGACATCAGTTGAACCAGCTGATATTATTTTCCACTAAGTAGCAGGATTGCCTTCTAATTACTGATGGATTTCAGCCGGTGTCATGACTTTTCATGGCTTTTTGCTCTGTTCTTCATGTGTTCAATACTTTTTCCCTGTGTCATTTCTCATTACTGCACATAAATTAACCACTTCGCGCCAGAGCCTGTTTTTGCCTTCGTGACCGGGCCAATTTTTTCAATTCTGACCACTGCCAGTTTATGAAGTAATTACTCTGGAACGCTTCAACGTATTCCCCTGATTCTGAGATTGTTTTTTCGTGACATATTGTACTTCATGATAGTGGTAAAATTTCTTCGATATAACTTGTGTTTATTTGTAAAAAAATCGGAAATTTGGCGAAAATTTTGAAAATTTTGCAATTTTCAAACTTTGAATTTTCATGCCCTTAAATCAGAGAGATATGTCACACAAAATAGTTAATAAATAACATTTCCCACATGTCTACTTTACATCAGCACAATTTTGGAACCAAAATTTTTTTTTGTTAGGGAGCTATAAGGGTTAAAAGTTGACCAGCGACTTCTCATTTTTCCAACAAAATTTACAAAAACATTTTTTTAGGGACCACATCATATTTGAAGTCACTTTGAGGGGTCTTTATGACAGAAAATACCCAAAAGTGACACCATTCTAAAAACTGCACCCCTCAAGGTGCTCAAAACCACATTCAAGAACTTTATTAACCCTTCAGGTGCTTCACAGGAATTTTTGGAATGTGGAAAAAAAAAATTAACATTTAACTTTTTTTACAAAAATGTTACTTTAGACCCAATTTTTTTTATTTTCACAGGGGTAACATGAAAAAATGGACCCCAAATTTTTTTGTGCAATTTCTCTTGAGCGTGCTGATACCCCATATGTGAGGGAAAAACCACTGTTTGGGCGCACGGCAGGGTTCGGAAGGGAAGGAGCGCCATTAGACTTTTTGAATGTAAAATTTGTCTGAATAATTAGCAGACGCTATGTTGCGTTTGGAGAGCTCCTGATGTGCCTAAACAGTGGAAACCCCCCACAAGTGCCACCATTTTGGAAACTAGACCCCTTAGGGAACTTATCTAGATGTGTGGTGAGCACCTTGCACCCCCAGCTGCTTCACAGAAGTTTATAATATTGAGCCGTAAAAATACAATTTTCCCATTTTTCCCTCAAAAAATGTTTTTCATTCCCTAATTTTGTATTATCATAAGGGTAACAGGATAAATTGCACCATGAAATTTGTTGTGCAATTTCTCCTGAACACGCCGATACCCCATATGTGGAGACAAATTACTGTTTGGGCACATGGCAGGGTTTGAAAGGGAAGGAGCGCCATTTGACTTTTTGAATGTAAAATTTGTTTGAATAATTAGCGGACGCCATGTCACATTTGGGGAGCCCCTAATGTGCCTAAACAGTGGAAACCCCCCCACAAGTGCCACCATTTTGGAAATTAGACCCCTTAGGGAACTTATCTAGATGTGTGGTGAGCACCTTGCACCCCCAGCTGCTTCACAGAAGTTTATAATATTGAGCCGTAAAAATAAAATTTTCACATTTTTCCCATAAAAAATGTTTTTCATTCCCTAATTTTGCATTATCATAAGGGTAACAGGATAAATTGCACCATGAAATTTGTTGTACAATTTCTCCTGTGTACACCGATACCCCATATGTGGGGGAAAACCACTGCTTTGGTGTACGGCAGGGTTCGGAAGAGAAAGAAGCGCTATGTTGGCTGGGATAGGCAGCAGACACCATGTCACATTTGAAGAGTCGCTGACATGCCAAAACAGCAGAAACCCCCACAAGTGACCCCATTTTGTAAACTACACCTCTCAAGGAATTCATCTAGGGAAGTAGTGAGCATTTTTTAATTTTTAAATTTATACCATTGGGCAGTGAAAAAAGCATAATTATATTTTTACCACAAAAAAATGTTTTACCCTCAGATTTTACATTTTCACACAGGGCAATGGGTAAAAATGGTGCCGAAATATGTCACTCAAATTTCTTCTAAAAGTGGCAATACCCCATATGTGGCTGTATCGTACCGCTCAGCCATATGGTGAGATCTGGGGGGGACGGAGTGCTATTTGACAATTGGAGAACAAATTATTGTAGAATAGGCATTTGGATTTGGGAGCACAAAATTTTCTGAATTTCTTTTGGGGGGCAAGGACCATTTTGCTTTTCCAGAGCCTTTCTGCTACCAGTAACTTGGAAGTCCCTTATATTTTTAACAGATGACGGACCTGAGTGGGGACTAGCTTTTTTTGAGGACTGAGTTGAAGCTTTTATTGGGAACATTTTACGTAACATTTATCCGGCGCTCTAGGCTGAGCACTTACATCGGGGTTTCCATCTAAATTTCCAAGTGATGTAATTCAGATGAAACCCCTCCAGGATCCATTCACTATAATGAGGCAGCAGAGTTACTCTGGACTCCGTCTGGCCTCTGTTTAGTGGTGTCCTTTTTTTCAGAAGTGCACAAAACTGTGGCCAACCGCACTTTTATGCACTCCTAAAACAAATGACACCGTGGGATCCCAGGCTAGACGGCGTGTCCACAGTGGCCTATATCTGCCTCATTACAGGAAATCTTCCATCATGGGTTCTGGCTGAATCACGTATTTCAGAGATTTACACGGAAACTCGGGTGTAAGTGCTCAGCGCAGAGCGCAGGAAAAATGTGGGCAGAGCCTTACTGGGATCTTTGGGAGACATAATAAACAAATCAGTAGCAGGTGAATAATATTTGTTTTATTTATTTTTTATGCCGTTCCTAGTGTGATATAACTGATTAGATTACTTTATTCTTCGGGTCGGTGCGATTACAGAGATACCAGATTTATATCGGGTTTTTATGTTTGGCAGCTGTCACACACTAAAATACGCTTTTTTTGCAAAATCTAGTTTTTGCATCACCATATTTTGAGAGCTATAATTTTTCCATATTTCGGCCGATAGAGTCATGTGATGGCTTGTTTTTTGCGGGACGAGTTGACCTTTTTATTGGAACCATTTTTGGGTACGTGACATTTTTTGATCGCTTTCTATTCCGTTTTTTGGGAGGTAAAGTTAACAAAAACAAACACTTCAGGAATTGTTTTTTTTGTTTTTTTTTATGCCGTTCTGCGTGTGGTAAAAGTGATCAGGCAGCGTTATTCTTCGGGTCAATACGTTTACAGCGATACTACACTTACTGTATTTTTTTTATGTTTTGGCGCTTTTACACAATAAAACAATTTTATAGAAAAAAAAATATTTTTTTTGCATTGCTTTATTCTGAGCGCTATAACTTTTTTATTTTTCGGCTGATGGAGCTGTATGGCGGCTTTTTTTTGCGGAACAAGATTAAGTTTTCAGTGGTACCATTTTTATTTCTATTCTGCTTTTTGATCGCATTTTTTTCCACTTTTTGTTTGGCGATATGATGAAAAAGCATATTTTTTTGCTCAGTTTTTTATTTATTTTTATTACGGTGTGCACAGAAGGAGTTAGTGTGACAGTTTTATAGCTCGGGTTGTTTCAGACGCGGCGATACCAAATATGTGTACTTTTTTTGGTTTTGTAATAATATACGGATTTATTGGTTTATTATTTTATTTATTTATTTTTATTTATTTTGTGATTTTTTTTAATAGTTTAAAAACTTTTTTTTTACTTTTTTTTACATTTTTACTTAGTCCCTGTATGGGACATTAATTTTTATTTTTCTGATCACTGATCTCATGTAATGTAATAGACATATATTACATTACATGAGATCTTCACTGACTGTTTCAGTCTCCTGTCTGGAATCCGCTACATACAGGCTGAAGCCAGACAGGAAGGACACCATATATGGCAGAGCTGGAGGCGGTCATGTGACCTCCAGCTGCCATAGCAACCCCAGGTCCTCAAACGAAACGGAGGTCTTCGGAGGTAAGTAAGACGACCCCCTCTCCTCTTGCTGTCTCCTATATGCCGCAATCACTATAGATCGCAGCATATAGAAGACAGCAAAGGGTTAACATCACTGGGACCTGATCTAATCAGGTCCCGATGATGTACCCTGTCAGAGCTAACGCTCTGCACCGGAATCACAGTGCTTGCAGGACCCTGGGGGTCCTGAGCACTGCGAGACCACCCACCGTTTTTAAACGTCGGCGCTGCACAGAGCCCGGCAAGCGCCGACGTTTATCTACAGTGGGCGGTCGGGAACCGGTTAATTTATGGACATCTATGGTTTGATATCTTTACCGGTGTGGATTGGATGTGTTGTTACGGACATCTGGTGAGAATTCCATGTCAATAGCACCTTTAGAAATATATTTACTTAGGTATTGAACATGTGACCAATTTTCTATTTCATCCACTGTATGTAAATTAATTATCCATATGTTAAAAACACTGATGGCACCAGTACCATTTTTTTTAGTGTACATTAAAACGCTAATGTCTGAATGAGGCCTATGATTTAAAAAATATGACAATGTTGTAACTGAAGAACAAAAACAATTTACAGACTATGCCTAAAAGTGGAATTTTAATGGACAATTACAAATTGCAATTACATTTTAATCAATTATTTTTTCAATTGTATCAAGCACAAGACAGATTGAAGGTCCCCAGTCATGATATATTAATGTTGGCCAACCCTGTTGATTTTTGTTACCCGGGCCAACCATTGAATATGTTTTGAGGTCTCCCGATTCTTCTGTCAGGGTAGATAAGGTTCAGACCTGTCAAATGACAACACCTGATCTTGCTGTTTCCCAGGACATAGACAGCCACAGAGGTGCCTGCCAAGATTAATGGCCACCTTACACATTAGTTGGCTGTCGGCCAAACAATGGTTTGGCAGATCATTTGGCTAATAGCCATCTCAGCCATCTCTCACTAGCATGCTTATTCAGCCAAGTGCTCCTGTGTTCTCCATGAGAAAATAGGGAGGATACGAGTACACACAGGGTGATATTGAAAGGTACAAATAAGAAGGGAGTTATCGAGTTGCTTACCTGAAAAGGTTGTGATTGTCACAACCCCATGAATATTACAGCTTCTCCAGTCCTGTCTGCAAATGAAGGAAAATCCTCTTTTGCATATCGATTAGTAGAAAAAGGAGAGTGATGTTTCAGGGTAGAAAAAGGGCTCGGTGCGACCATGAAACGCGTGAAAATAAAAACTACAAAATTACCTTTTCATTCTGGAAATGGTTCCTTCATACAGCAGCATGGTTTACTCTGAAACATCAATCTCTGTGTTCTCTATGAGACAGTTGTTGCCAGACATCTCTGGCGGGTGCTTATCTCCAGTAGAACAAAGTCCAAAATCGGAAATGCCCGATCAACATGTCCTCTGACAATCGCTAGTCCGGGGCCCCCATTACATTATACTGTCAGCCGAATTTGGCGTTACTGGTGGCTTCAGCCATTAGTATATTGTGTATGAGGGGCTTAAAGGCCCCCCATGAATATTAGATTAAAGTCATCCAAACCTGCTGATTTATCTGTTAGGAACCCCATACATGGCAGATGATTTTGGGCAAGAGAAGGATCCAGTTATCCAGTTGGTGACTTCTTTAGAGATCTGGTAAAGTCACACAGTGGGGCTGATTCATCAAAGCTTTCACGACAGAATAGTGTAATAAAAGTTTTGAAAAGTTGCAAAATATAGGCACAACTCGGAGTTGCGCCAAAATTTAATGACTTGGCATTCTCATGCTAGTTTCTCCCAGGTCTGACAAAAGAGGCAAAGCTGTGCCAGGACGGGGAATGGTGACCGCCATCCGTCCAATTCATGACAAACAGCGGTATTCACTACGCCCCAAATCTCACTTCAGCGGGGCCGGAGTTGTATTTCAGGTGAGTTGATCATCCAATGCTCCAGATTCTTATGCCTTTTCATGAATCAGGAGCGTCTTACTCCAGCATGCCCTTTCAGCATTTTGATGAATCAGGGCCATTGATTCTAAGCAATAGCATCAAAATAATTGGTTTGACTCCATTCAAATCAACATATGTAAATTTGTGTAAAATAACCAACTTGTGAATCTGAAGTTTCATTGAATGAATAATGCTTGAAAACCTCTGTAAACCTCACAGATAAGCACTCACAGCTTTATGCCCTTTCAATTGTTCCTTTAATTTCATTGAATTATGTTCCAGTTGGTCATTGAAGATATGTTCCTACACACATCTAATACAACTTTTTTGGATTCAAAAGAAGCATTTGTGAATTTTGAGAATAATTACAGATTAAGGATACAATATGGGCATTAGTAATTATTCCCTTTGCATACCTCCTTGTAGAGTCATTGGACACATGGGTCATGCCTGCACAAAACAAAAGTCCATTTATACAAAAAGAGGAGACGATTTAAAGACACCCGAGATTGCCATATCTCGAATGGCTTCAACATGTTTCTTATAGCTGAATGTGCCCACATTTGTTTTGTTTTCCTTCCATCCATGCAGCCTGGAAGGATCAAAGCCAGGAATTCAGAAGTCAAAGAATGTATACAGCGACATGCAGCATTATCTACACTGGTAAGCTACTTGCTAACTGAGCATGTCACCAGTTCATTATGTCGTCCTAAGTAGACCCTGGGGTTCTCCAAACATAACTTTTCACTTGGAACGTGTTTACAGTATACACAACAGTGTCAGGAACTAGAAAGTGCACATTAATTAGCAGCCCACAGGTTTTGGCATTTAATTTAACAAAAAATAACAAAGAATGGGAAAGAATTTGGGTTGACACTTTTGTTTTCAGAGTTTTGTAGCGGGGGCTGAGGTCTACAATCACAATCAAATTCTGTTCTTGCAGTTACCTGAAATAAACAGTAAAGAAATAGAATGGGGTGTGTAAGGCTCAGCAGAATCAAGTGGTGCAAATCAGGACTGATGAAGAAACACAATGTAGACTTAATTGAAAATCCCCAATGATATAGAAATTTGAAGGAGACTGAAAACATGATGAAATCAAGCACAATTGTCTTGGATTAGTGGTGTAGAGAGTAGGGATGCTGTCAGCAGATGAGGATACTGCCCAGAAAAAAATCCAATAGGCATTTGTGGAAGTATATCAACACAAAATAACTATTCAAACCAAGCACAGCCGCTTGAGGCACTTTTGATGTGGTTGATCAGTTTAGTGCATCTTCCCACCTACCTATTCAATATCTATATCCGCCCTCCTCTGGCTTCTGTAAAGTCAGAGCTAACGATCAGGAACTAGGGAGTCTATATGCTTAACAAGCAAGCACAGAGTGTACTAAACTATATGGCCCACGTCAAGGGTGCACTGAATGCCTGTGCTTGGTTTGAACAGTCATATTCACAGAGACTTCGCTTAACTGCATCACTATGAGGTGTGCATCATGAAAGAATGGCTACATATGATTCAAGGGTTATTCTAATGTTCTATCTGCAGGAGCACATCCCTCCTGGCCCTTGACTCAAGCAACATGAGTGTTCTCAGGCAACTAGAAGAGGCTCTCAAGTGTAAGGAGATGGAAAAGTGAGAAGACTAAAGCCCCCGTCTCACATAGCGAGATCACTGCTGTGTCACGGTTTTGGTGACGCAACAGCGACCTCACCAGCGATGTCGCTATGTGTGACACTTTGCAGCGATCAGGCCCCTGCTGTGAGGTCGCTGATCGCTGCAAAGTATCCTGGACCATTTTTTGGTCGTTGCCCTCCCGCTGGTCAGCACACATTGCTGTGTGTGACCAGCGGGAGCAACGATCAGGCTGGTAACCATGATAAACATCGGGTTACTAGGGGCACACGCGCACCTAGTAACCCGTTGTTTATTATGGTTAAGAGCCTGCTAAAGTGAGCGGTAACCTCCCGCTCACCGTAGCAGAGTGGTAATCATGATAAACAACGGGTTACTAGAGGCACGTGTGCCCCTAGTAACCCGATGTTTATCATGGTTACCAGCCTGCTCCTGCTTCAGCAGGCTGGTAACCGGAGCAGGACATCGTGGAAAGATTCTTTCCACGATGTCGCTGCTCCCCTGATCGTTGGTGAGCCTGCCTGTTTGACAGCTCACCAGCGACCACATAGCGACGCAGCAACGATCCCTGACAGGTCGTATCGTTGTCGGGATCGTTGCAGCATCGCTAAGTGTGACGGGGCCTTTACACAGTTAATGCTTGACCGAGTGTCTACAAGTGGACAACCCCCATCTGATGGTCAAAGATTATAGGGAAAGCCAAGAGAATTGCATTAGCAGGAGCTGAATAGTGAAGAAAATGTTCCCTGGAGGAGGGGATTGGAGGAGACACCAGGCCAGGTGATAGCTGTGTCGCAGTTGGGAATTATAAAAGGCCCAGGTGGGCAGAGAAAGGAGTTGATGGCTGAACCTGTATCAGGAGAGACATAAAAGTAGCTACCAGCATGGGCCAGACCAGTAAAGTGAAGCCTCAGCTTCGAATGAGAAATTGAGACGACCCGAGAGAGAGAGCTGACCAGAGAAGTTGAGATGGCGCAAGAGGGAGAGTGCTGACCAGAGACAGCAAGATGACTCGAAAGAGAGCTAACCTGAGAAGTAGAGACGACCCGAGAGAACACCGACCAGACATCGAGATGACCTGAAAGAGAGATCTGACCAGAGAAGTCAAGATAACCGGAGACCTAGAGCCGACCAGAGGAACTCTGGTAACTGGGGTGTAAATTACAGTACAGAGGGGACAGCGCATCAGGAAACAGAGGCGGCCAGATTAAAAGATATCGCTGAAGCAACTAGTTAATAAGAGATTTGTGTCCTAAAGGAGTAGTATCTCTGACTCCCAAGAAACTGAGAAGGAATTTAGTTTGTGAGCCCTAATGGGGACAGCGATAATAATATACGTAAAGCACTGTGGAATATGATGGCGCTATAAAAGTAAAGCAAAATAAATTATAAACACAAAAAGAGGCGCTCATAGGGCAAGTATATTGGTAAAGCTAAAAATGGCAAATTATAAAGGCTCACTTCACTTTATGTAGTTCTGCAAACATAGACATGACGCTATATAATGTATGATGTGCTGCCAGATGTTTTTTCTAGCTGCGAACTGGTATGGCTGAAGTGCTACACCATTAAAGAAAATCAATTGTTCTTCAAATGAAGAGTAGAAAACCATTCATAAGGTGCATTAAACCACACGTCTTGATTGAAAAAGGGACTTCTTTATTGCAAAAATCTAACACAACATGTTTCAGAGCTGTCGGCTCCTTTTTAAAATGACAAGACTATACAGACTATATTCTATACACTGTGTAGTCTTATCATTCGAAAAAGTGGACAAATCTGAAACGTGCTGTGTTAGACTTTTTTTTATTAAAAAAAAACCTTCTGTGGTCAAGACAAGTGGTTTAGTGCACCTTATGGATGTTTATAGAGGTGGGAAAGTATATTTCCCCTAATATGGGTATTTAAAATCTCCCTCAGGGGTTTTGCTTTCCTTTGAATCAACTTGTAATGACTATAGGTTGACCTTGATGCACCTTTTGTCTTTTTTAACCTTAATAATTATAATTACAAACTGAAAACAATCCATGGCTGTTCAAAGGTTGGTCAGATTTTGAGTAATTGACTATTTAATGCGTCAGACTGATGTTTTCCAGGATAATCATGCTTGTTGACCCACATAAAGGGTAAAATTTATGCTAACCCCTGAGTACGCACTTAGGGGGTACACTTAGCTGTTCTTGCCATTTGCATGGAGAAAACAATTATGATTTTTAAATAGAAGATGTAGCATATCCAAGCCTAATATATGGACAGGCCTGAAGATATTCCTTGCAAACCACACAACATTGTGTCTGAAAAGCCGACAGCCTCAGTTTAAATACCACTAATAGTGTACTAACATTTAAAAGCAAAGACAAAACATGAAGTATGTACTTTTATTTGGCAATATGAGGTTTAGTAATCCATCACAGCTGTCTAACCTCAGGTCCATAATTTATTCTGTATACAGCATATTCCCGCATGCAAATAAAGTCCAATGCCACTACACTTCTGCCCTGAAATGGCTTCAGGTTGTTACACAATCGCTAATTGCTTCCTAATTAGAGGACTGCAGTACGCCATGTTACAAGTCAATGAATGGGAGATATTCTAACCGAGCACACGGAGACCGTTCAGCTGAGTCACCAACACAAAACCAACTTGTCATTTTGATGAAAAGAAAATGCTTAGATTTTAACAACTGCTATCAAAGCCCATGTGCAGCTTAACCTAAGACACCACCAAAATCCCAAAACATGTGGAAACGAATAATAACTCCAGACAGTAGCAGAGAAGTGATAACATTAAAGCCATGATTAAAATACTCGTCTGCATTGTGTTTTAGGACAAAGAGAAACATGTTTAAACTTTGATTTTCCTTTACAGAAAATCCTTTTCTTCAGTAACTATGTCGCAGCTCAGTCTAGTTAACCACTTTTATTATCATGCTTCCTTATGTATTGCTTTGGATGTCACAGAATAAACAGTTCAGTTTATTTAACCGGCTCTTTATGAGATCTGCTTTCTTTGTTCTCTTGGTGAAAGGAACAATATAATTCTGCTTCATGTTAGTGGGATACGATTATTACATAGAAAAGGCATGTCACGTATACAATGTTTTTTTTTTTAAATATATTTAATATTTTTGTAACTTATTATACACAGACTTTACAGTGCCCTAATGACCTTATTTTTTTAAAAAGAGTGTTCTTAGAAAAAAAATGTTGAGTTTATCCTGTATTGTGATCAAATTAATGGTCCTCTGTATAGGAGAAAAAACTACCTAAATGTTCTTAAAGTTGTAAGTTAGGGCTCATTCAGACGTCCAATTTTCGCGTACAAGTGCAGTTAGCCTTCGTACCTGTGATAGTCTATGGGACCATTCACATGTCCAATTTTCTCCTCTGACAGAGCGGTCTTTGGAAAATATCAGACACATCCAATTTTTACTCAAGGGTCGGATCAAAATCAGCAATGCAAGTCAATAGGTTCGTGACAAAAATTGGACTGCACGCTGATGAAATCAGAGTGTGGTCTGATTTTCACAGATTGCCAGAATGGAGAAATTATTATTTTTTTTTAATTTTTCCATGTACCAGAAAATCGGATGACACTCATACCACATTCTGATCAAACTCTATCACAATCGGTCTGATTTTCTTGTATGTCAAAAAAACAGACACCTGAATGAGACCTTATACTGTACATCTTATTAAAGCTCTTCTATTATCACAGGTGTCCACTTATTTATTCATCCCCTCTAGTCCTAGATTGAACAGCTCCACTTTTGACCCAGTCTTGATGTCAGGACTTAATCAGTGCTGTGTGTGAAGGAGGCTGACCAGCTCGTTACAATAGCTAAGCCAGCTCCCGTCTATGTCATGAGCATGTCAAGCAGAAACTGGAAGTGAAACTGGGTCTGGAGTAATATTAGTAAGTTTGATAAATTACTATTTGGATAGACATTTCAGACCTTCCCACTCAGGACCTGCTGGACACCAGATTAAGACTAACATATTTATGATTTTTGCCTATACTGAAAGGCTCTGAAAACCCTCCACATGGATATTGTTCCCACAAAAGGGGGTATGGAGATGTAAATGCTTCTCCCTTACCTCCATCTCTGGTATGCAACCAATCTAACTCACTGCTACATTCCAATACGGATATTTCTTGGTAAATATAAATTCGACATATATATGGATACATTGAGTATAACCTACTGTAAAAATGATTACATAGATGGGTTTGGCTGTGTCTCACAGGGGGAGTGTAGGTCAGGTCTGGGTGCAGAGTTTTGCTATATTTGTATGTCTAGCTATTGTTCAGAGCTGTTGTGGCAACAATGCTAACAAATAAAGGAATCAAAAAATGTCGCAATTCTACCTCTCAATATGTCTGGGATGCAGTTACTGCCAGCTCAGTCGTCCAGTCTGGTGCAGGGGTGTGCTGAGCTGACGGTGTTTTGACTGATGGCTTGGTTGGTCAGTCTGGTGCAGGGATGTGCTGAGCTGACGGTGTTTTGACTGATGGCTTGGTTGTCCAGTCTGGTGCAGGGATGTGCTGAGCTGACGGTGTTTTGACTGATGGCTTGGTCGGCCAGTCTGGTGCAGGGGTGTGCTGAGCTGACGGTGTTTTGATTGATGGCTTGGTCTGCCAGTCTGGTGCAGGGGTGTGCTGAGCTGACGGTGTTTTGATTGATGGCTTGGTCTGCCAGTCTGGTGCAGGGGTGTGCTGAGCTGACGGTGTTTTGACTGATGGCTTGGTTGGCCAGTCTGGTGCAGGGATGTGCTGAGCTGACGGTGTTTTGACTGATGGCTTGGTCAGCCAGTCTGGTACAGGGGTGTGCTGAGCTGACGGTGTTTTGACTGATGGCTTGGTCGGCCAGTCTGGTGCAGGGATGTGCTGAGCTGACGGTGTTTTGACTGATGGCTTGGTCGGCCAGTCTGGTACAGGGGTGTGCTGAGCTGACGGTGTTTTGACTGATGGCTTGGTCGGCCAGTCTGGTGCAGGGGTGTGCTGAGCTGACGGTGTTTTGACTGATGGCTTGGTTGGCTAGTCTGGTACAGGGGTTTGCTGAGCTGATGGTGTTTTAATTGATGACTCGGTTTTCCAGTCTGAGACTGGGAGGTTCTGGGCTGCCTTCCGATGTTCCCTGTCGCAGGTGATTGCTCAGCTACTTAGCTGGGCTGTCAGTCCCAGGTCTCTGCCAGACGTACGTTCAGCTCTGTGTGGTTTGGCTCTCTGTGCCTTGTACTCTGCTTGTGGATGTTTTTTGCTGCCTGGCCTTGGACCTCGTTCTGACCATCTGTTTTGCCTCCTCCCTTTGTTCTGATCTGCTTTCCTCCTGGTAGTCTGACCTCGGACCGTCTCCTGACTACGCTTTGTCTATTCCCTCTGTTTATGATGAACCCTCCTGACCTTTGACCTCGGATTCCTTGACTACCCTGACTCTCGGCTTCTCCGAGAGAAGTGACTCCGCATCACTAAAACAATTAAAATAGGCTGCGCTAGTGGAAGAAGACGACTTGCTGCAAAAGGACATGAAGAAGATTCTCTTATCAGGGCAATGCATTTCGATGCAGGACAGGCATCTTTATCAAGTCAAAAAAATGACAGATGGGATAAACCGGTACATAGAGGAATTTAAAGTCAAGAATGGGAGCAAAGAAACATGTGGACGACCCATTGTTGGGAGGGTACAGAAATTGAAATATACAAAAAACATCAGACATAGATAAATGAACAAAATTTTTCACAAAAGAAGAACAAGATGAAGGAGTAGAGATCAATATTAATTTATGAATAAATGGATAGATAAAAAAGGGCAAAAATGAAGCAAAGATGTGTTAAATCTGTGGGGCTCAAAGCAGAAAAAGATGCCAAGAAACAAAGTAGGAAAGGTATGGTTAGTGAATAGAGCTATGGAGTGCTAACATGTCGAGTAACAGGGTTCTAGGATTTGGCCCAGTTGCAGTCATAATATGGATACTAAATGCAGCAACTGTCTGTGTGAACCTGAACTAACCTGCACTCTATAAAACAACTTAAAAACAACCAAGCTAGAAAAAGTTATAGAATGAGAAACAAGAGTGTGCCAATTGCAAAGAAATGCAGTGACAAAATGGATTTCTTCATCCATTAATATCTTACACTGTAATGGACTAGAACAAGTCATAAAATCAAACTGATCCAAAAAAGCACAGTGCATTAACGAGGGCATCCCAAATCATATTTCCCACAACCAACTTTTCATCCATTTCTTGATCTTGGCAGACCTAGGTGTATTGGGAATATATTGGGATATAGCCAAGGAGGAAAGTTCCCATGACTCATGTTAACTTAACAGGACATTTTTGTTTCTTACAGTATATTTTTAAAAAGCTGTAATTTATCCTCATTTAACAGTAGTATTTAGACCTGAACATTCACAAATCTGTTTGAAGGACAACGCAGTCTGACTCCACTAACATACTTGGAAAGCTCTAACAAGAAAAGTTATTCATAACATCACAGACAGCCATAACACCGTTCATTATGAAAGCCATTCTGTCTCCCAAAAGATCTTTATTGCCCTGTACAATCCTACACTTGGTAGAAGGTGAAGTGAAAAGATGGATTCTGTCATGGCAGCAAAAACTAGTCACACATAACACAACATGTGTGGCCCATCAACCAGGGCAATGCCAATGAGACAGGGTTAAAGAGGTTATCCGGAACTATTATATATATTTTTTTTAACTATGGGTCTAAAAAACTAACAGGCAGGTAGTTGCTAACTACCTGCCTTTTCTACCAGGCGCTGGCACAGAGTGGTTGTTGAGCGCCCCTGCAGGCAATTTAGCTGCTTTATGTCAAGAAAGCAGCTATTCCTCTAATGCTGATTGACAGTCGGCTCCCTGCAGTTAGCGGGGAGCTGGCCATCAACTGAGTAGAGCGTAAGAGAAGCTGCTACACAGCAGACAGGAACGAAGCAACTACCTGCCTGTTAGTATTTATGTCCATAGTAATAAAAAAAAAAAATAGCCCTGTATAACCGCTTTAAATAAAGCAGTCCATTATTGTGACAATATTCTTTTTAATAGGTGCAGTAATGAACTCTTACATCTGTGATATTTTTTCTTTATGGGACTAATTCATTATTGAGCTAAAAAAAGGTCTTTTTTTTGGTGCTGGGTAGGTTAAGGCTACGTACTCATGATGAGCTTTTGATTCATTTTTGACGCTGCAGAATTTCTGCACCTATTTTAATTTCATTGCGTTTTTGTGTTCTTTTTTTTAACATGCATTCTTGACCAATTTTTTTTCTCTAGGTGTGTCATGCTTTAAATAAAGCTGCTTTGTTTTTACACCTTCTGGTATATTTTTTTTTTTGACAAAACGTTATTGATATACATAGATGCAGATTACATGCGCTTTTGATCTGTTTCCACCAGGGAACCGCATTGGCGGATTTTACCACATCTAATGTAAGTCTATGGGGAAAATCCGCACATAAAACTCAGCGTACCCGCAAGAGAAATTGACATTCCTCGGCTGTGAAACACGCACCGCAGGTCAGTTTACGCGGAGTAAAAAAAAAAAAAGCACAGTGAGCATGAGATTTCTAGAAATCCTATCCACCATGCTGGAATTGTAAGCAGCAAAAATACGCAGCGTCAAAAATGCACCCAAAGTTCATCGTGGGAACGTAGCCTCCGTGTCAAGAATCACATCATAGAAATTAGTAATTGAGTGGAGAGTTGGTAAAAACGGTGATCAGCGTGTAAAAGCTATACCAGTCTAGGTGCAGTGTCTACTGGACCCATAGTGATCAGAAAAGGGGGTCATTGTGATGGCCGCTTAGCTTATTTCATTTGTTCTAGTTATTAATATAATGACTATCATTTCTGATGCATTCAGTATGGATTGGTAGGTGAAAAACAGAAATTGGGTGGGAATAGAGGGGTTAAAATTAGTGGGCAACACGGTGGCCCAGTGGTTATCACTGTTAGTTTGCTGCACAGGGGTCCTGGGATTAATCCCCATCAAGTAGTTTGTATGTTCTCCCCATGTTTGCATGAGTTTTCTCCGGCTTCTGTTTTTATCCCACACTCAATACATACTGATAGGGAATGTAGATTGTGAGCCCCAACGGGGACAGTGATGATGTGTGTAAGGCGCTGTGGAATATGATGGCGCTATATAAGTGAGCATAACTAATGTACATATGTCCATACAATGCACATTATTCTAATGGTTCCCATGCAGTTATCATTTGAGCTTCTCTTTTCTCCTCTTGAAAACCCCCAAGAGCTGTGTCTCCTATCTAGTTCACAACTCACTATCAATGCATCTAATGTTTATTTATTTCCTCATTTCTTCTGATCACCTTTAGTTTTCACTTTACACATACGACAAAGGGATCCAATATACAGGTCTATAGGTTGCTCTCTGTAGATCCATCAACGTGTCCTTCTGTTTCTACCTCCTTGACTATCCTTTTCCACTATATAAATCGTGTACATTTCCATTCATAAATAAATGATTAGCGGAACTTCATTAGTTCTGCCTTCTGGTGCTGTAGGATATGCTCTGCTCCTGTGTCTCCATGTTTTTCCTATACATGTTAAAGAGGAAGTGACCGATACCAGCAAAATGTGATGTGTTTATTCCTAGTATGTCCTCTTTGACATGTTCATTTTTTTTTTTTCCATTTTTCAAATGGAAAATAAATGATGAGGATGTTGAGAAGCTGTTATAAAAAAAAAAATCATAATTGGCTATAAATAATACATTAATCCACTTAAAGGGGTTGTCTGAGATATGAATTTTACATACTCCGCTAGGGAATTTGGAGTTAATAGCGCGATCGCTAATAGAGGGTCTTTGTCAATTAACCCAGGCAGAAATCAGCTACATGTATGCAAATTATAGAAAAAGACCATGAATGTGCATGGCCATTATGTAATATTCCATTTCCTCTGTGGTGCCACAGAGAAATTAAACAATTCAGGGCAGATGTCACTATAGATTATTGTTATGTTCTGCTACCAGAGCTAAGGAAAGAGAGGAGATCTGTCCCTACGATAGAACTCAGCTTAATCCCTAACAGGGAACCTGATCCTGCGATCAGACCTGCTAAAGTCCTAAGCTAGTCTGTACGGAGACCTATAGATATGGGGAAGGAATCCCTACAAGTACTAAGGACTGGGAGGAAAATGGGACACCTCCTAACAGAAATAGTAGCAGACAGACGAACAAACAAAATATATAGAACAAAGAGGTCCGTAGACCAAGCAAACTAACAGAGTTAGATACAGAGCACAGGCTAGCTAGAAAGTAGTTATACAATGAAGTCCAGCAAAGCCAGAAGGGCGGAGCAGGATTAAATAGGCCAACAAGGTCATGTGACCAGCAAAGGAAAAAACCTAAGAGCAAGGTTCTAACAGTACCCCCCCTTCTAAGAGGATCCTCCGGATCCCCTAGGACCAGGCTTATCAGGAAATCTCCTGTGAAACGCTCTGATAAGTCTGGACGCGGAAACATCATCCGACCTCACCCAAGAGTTATCCTCGGGTCCGAAACTTTTCCAGGCCACAAGATACTGCAAACTACCTCTATACCGTCTAGAGTTAAGGATGCGAGAAATTTCATATTCCCAGTCCTCCACCACCGGAGGAACAGAGGCAGAGGCGTCACAATCCGATACAACAGCTTTTTTCAACAGAGAGACATGAAATACCGGATTAATTCTCCAGGAGGTAGGAACCTCCAACCTAACAGCAGATTGGTTGACAACCTGAAGCACCTTAAAGGGCCCTACAAACTTGGGACCCAATTTCTTAGAAGGAATCCTCAACCGCAGATTCCTAGAGGACAACCAAACCATGTCACCAACAGCGAACAAAACCTCCTGTCGTTTCCTATCAAAGTAGTCTTTAGATTTTCTGTTGGCCTCCTGGAGATTACCACGCACATCCGTCCAAACTCTCTCCAAATCAGCGGAAAAATTCTCCTCCTCAGGCACGGCAGATCCCAACTTGGAGAACGACCCAAACGACGGATGTCTCCCAGAACAACAAAAAAAAGGCGAACAACCAGCAGAAGAAGATGTATGATTGTTCAGAGCAAATTCAGCAAGTGGCAGAAACTCAGACCACCCCTCTTGATTGTCTGCCACAAAACAACGCAAGAACTGCTCAACATCCTGGTTTTTCCTTTCTGTCTGGCCATTAGATTCAGGATGATATCCAGACGAGAACGACAAATGAACTCCCAACCTGTCACAAAAGGCACGCCAAAAATGAGCCACGAACTGAGGACCCCTATCAGAAACAATGTCAGTAGGAACGCCATGAAGTCTGACAATTTCCTTGACAAAGGCCTTAGCGAGAGTTTTAGCGCAGGGCAGTTTGACGAAGGGAACCAAGTGACACATCTTGCTAAAACGGTCCACGACCACCCAGATGACAGTAAAACCCTCAGAGGGGGGGAAGGTCAGTTATAAAGTCCATAGCCAAATGTGTCCAAGGAGCACTGGGAACCTCCAAAGGACAAAGCAACCCCGCAGCAGGAGTATGTGAGGACTTAGATCTAGCACATATAGTACATTGACGCACCCACTTAATGACTTCCTTCTGCCATCCAGGCCACCAAAAACTGCGACCCACCAGTCTCTTGGTCTCAGAGATTCCGGGATGACCTGCCAACCGAGATTCGTGACACTCAAACAAATCTCTCCTAAAGGTCCCAGGCACAAAACCTCCCATGAGGAGTGTTAGATGGGGCATTCTCCTGTGCTTTAAGAATCTCACCTTCCAAAACGGAGTCCAAAGCAGCTATCACAACACCTTCTTGTAAAATGTTCTCCTCTTTCTCAGCACCGACTATGGGAGAAAAACTGCGAGACAAGGCATCCGCCTTAACATTCTTAGAACCAGGGATGTAAGTAACGGAGAAATTAAACCGCGAGAAAAACAGTGCCCACCTAGCCTGACGGGCATTCAGGCGCTTGGCAGCATCAAGATATATCAGATTTTTATGATCCGTAAGAACCTGAATGGGAAATTCCGCACCTTCCAAGAAGTGGCGCCAGTGTTCAAATGCGAGTTTAATAGCCAATAATTCCCGATTACCAATATCGTAATTCAGTTCAGTCTCCGAAAATTTTTTTGAAAAAAAAGGCACAGGGATGTAATCCATCCCCGTTATCCTGAGACAATACTGCGCCAACCCCCACAGAGGAAGCATCAACCTCAACCAAAAACGGCTTAGTCACATCAGGCTGCATAAGGATGGGAGCAGAGGTGAACCTCTCCTTGAGATACACAAAAGCTTCAATGGCCTCAGAAGACCACTGAACCGCATCAGCACCTTTCCTGGTGAGATCGGTCAGAGGTTTGACAATACTAGAAATTTTTTTTATGAATTTTCTGTAATAATTGGCGAAACCCAAAAACCTCTGTATCGATTTCAAACCAATAGGCCTAGGCCATTCTTGTACAGCTTGAACTTTAACCGGGTCCATCTCAAAACCTTCGCTGGAGATAATGTAGCCCAAAAAACTAATTCTCTGTACAGCGAACTCAAATTTCTCCAGCTTAGCAAAAAGCGAATTGTCCATTAATAACTGTAATACCTCACGTACGCTCCGCCAATGAGACTCCAGATCCGGCGAATAAATCAAAATGTCATCCAAATACACAACCACATTTTTGCCGATCAAAGGTCTAAGGATGTCATTAATAAGATTCTGAAAAAATGCAGGAGCATTAGTAAGACCAAAAGGCATAACCAGATTCTCAAAATGACCCACAGGAGTGTTAAAAGCAGTCTTCCATTCGTCACCCTCCTTCATGCGCAACAGATTGTATGCCCCCTTAAGGTCAATTTTAGAGAACCACTTGGCCCCCATTAACTGGTTAAACAGATCAGGAATCAATGGCAGTGGGTAAGGATTGCGTACAGTAATTTTGTTAATCTCACGAAAATCCAGACAAGGACGTAAACCGCCGTCCTTTTTTTTTACAAAAAAAAATCCAACCGCCACAGGAGACTTAGAGGGCCTAATGTGACCGGCGGCCAAACTTGTCTGTATGTATTCCTCCAAAGCCTTTCTCTCAGGAATAGTAACGTTAAATAAACGACTTTTAGGAAGAGTCGCTCCAGGGACAAATTCAATAGAACAATCATAGTCTCTATGGGGAGGCAAAACCTGCGATTCCTTCTCAGAAAAAACTCTCCAAAAATCCTGAATAGGAACAGGCAATTCTCCCCTATCCAAAGCTGCAATACGCCCGTTACAACACTTGTCATAACATTTATGGCTCCAGGATTTAATTTCACTGGTAGACCAATCCAGTACAGGATTGTGAAATTTTAACCAGGGCAATCCCAATATTACTGGAGAAGGCAAGTTATTCAACACTACCAAATCCAATTTCTCATGGTGAACACCATTAATAGTGAGAGGAAATTCACAGACCTTGAGAGTAATATTCTTCAAAGGGGAGCCATCCACAGAAACCACAGCAATGGGGGATGATAAAGGTTCGGGTTTTAAATTGAGTCTTTCCAAGAATCCCCCATCAATTACATTCAGAGTAGACCCACAATCAACAAACACCCGAAATTCCATTAATTTTTCCTGAGCAATCGTGGAAGCAGCTAAAAATACACCCTTGGAATTTAAACAGGCAATACGGGCATGACTGACCATTTTTTTTTTCTTTCTTCATACGAAGCTCACAGCCTTTAATCAAATGACCAGATTTTCCGCAATAGAAACACAAGCCTTCAGAAAATCTACAGTCTTTTTCTTGAGAGCGAGGTGCCACCGATCCAATCTCCATCGGTTCACCACTGTTAGTACACACATTCTCATAACCAGAAACTGACATAGCAGAGGATTTGCTCTCATTAACCCTTGCACGCAGTCTCCTATCCACCCGTATAGCTAATTGCATAGCCTGTTGCAAATCTTCAGGTGTAGGATAAGCAATTAGCAGGTCTTTAACACTTTCATTGAGCCCAGCAAGAAATAGACTTTTCAGAGCAGAATCGTTCCACCCTGTTTGAGTAGACCAACGACGGAAATGAGTACAATATTTTTCCACATTACCTGATCCCTGTCTCAAACGTCTTAACTCAGTCTCAGCTGATGAGACACGGTCAGGATCATCATATAATAGTCCCAAAGCAGAAAAAAAACTATCCACTGATCTGAAGCATGTATCACTAGGTTGCAAAGAAAAGGCCCACTCCTGAGGCTCTTTGCGCAAAAGTGACATTATGAACCCTATGCGCTGGGATTCATCCCCAGAGGACTTGGGTCTCAAACGAAAATACAATAAGCAAGCATTTTTAAATGAAAAAAATTCTCGGTGTTCACCAAAAAATAAATCCGGCAAACATACCTTAGGCTCCAAGAAATGTGCTCCAGGACAGTTACTCACGTGCTGACGGAGCTCGGCCACCTCCAGAGAGAGTCCCTGCAGGCGTTTAGCCAAATCCAGAACCGACACCATGATGGAACAGAAAAATCTTTCCTTAGAGAATTTGCAGGCTGGACTTACTGTTATGTTCTGCTACCAGAGCTAAGGAAAGAGAGGAGATCTGTCCCTACGATAGAACTCAGCTTAATCTCTACGATGTAACAGGGAACCTGATCCTGCGATCAGACCTGCTAAAGTCCTCAGCTAGTCTGTACGGAGACCTATAGATATGGGGAAGGAATCCCTACAAGTACTAAGGACTGGGAGGAAAATGGGACACCTCCTAACAGAAATAGTAGCAGACAGACGAACAAACAAAATATATAGAACAAAGAGGTCCGTAGACCAAGCAAACTAACAGAGTTAGATACAGAGCACAGGCTAGCTAGAAAGTAGTTATACAATGAAGTCCAGCAAAGCCAGAAGGGCGGAGCAATATTAAATAGGCCAACAAGGTCATGTGACCAGCAAAGGAAAAAACCTAAGAGCAAGGTTCTAACAATTATAGCAGATTACAGAGGGCCCCGGTATATTTTAGAAAGCCATCTAATTTAAAAGAATAGTCCAAAAAGGATAACCCCTTTAACCAAACCCAGTATCTGAAAAAAGCCTTTTTTGTCTACAATGCAAATTTATAGAGGGTATTTCAGTATTGAGCATTAAAGAGATTGTCCACTACTTTTTGATTGATGACCTTAGGAGAGGTCATCAATGTCTGATTGGCCTGGGTCCCACACCTGGCACCCCCGCCGATCAGCTGTTATCGGTGTCCGCAGCGGTCGCCAGCCGGAAGTGCTCACTTGCGGAGCTGGCTGTCTTCTAATAGTGGCCACCGTAGGGTACTGCACATCCACCTCCTATTGATTTGAACAAGAGGCGGATGTGTAGTACCCTACGGCAGTCACTACCAGAACACGGCAAGCTCCGCAAGTGTGTACTTCCGGCCGACACCGATAACAGCTGATTGGCGGGGGTTCCGAGTGTCGGACCCCTACCGATCAGACACTGATGACCTGTCCTTAGGATGGGTCATCAACCAAAAAGTAGTGGACAACCTCTTTAATCAAGAAAATGTGTATTGCATAGTTAGTTTTCTCCATAAACTGTATTAAATCACACGCTTACTTACATTCAGTAACGTTGAGGATGGACTTCTATAAAAACAAGTTTTACTGCCAAGCCATCATCCAATAAAACAACTAATAACATTTTATGGAAAATTCTAATTAAGCCCTGCAATGGGATATCATGAAAAAGGATGCTTATAGAGAGATCTGTGACTACTAATCCTTGGGCCAGTCCAACAGTTACGACAGTCTCGGTTCGAGTACAGACCACAAGGTTTAGATCAGCCTTGATGCTCCTGCCCCAAACTTAACAGCCTCATATACGTCTATGAGAGTGTTGATTCCGGGGCAAGAGAATGCGGCCGCTGAAAACATCGTGGTCCGTACTCAGATGGTCTACGTCAGAAGTATGAAACCGGTCTTACACATACAAGTATTTTGAAAATAATGATAATTCTGAAAATAAATCACTTACCTGGTTAAAGAGCTCTATAAACATGGAATAACGTCTTTACAAAACATGATATTCCCATATTATAAGGACTTCCAGCAAAGCAAGCGCCAAGTTTTAGCGTTTCCTAAAGTCATAAAAAAATATATGTATGTTAGAAAATAATAGAAAAAACCTAGAATATAAATCACCGCTTAAAGCCACATTCACATATCCATCTCCGTTTTAGGCTTGTTTCACAACATGTTTTTGTAGGGTACTTGACATATCCATTAGTACTGTAGAAAAAAAAAACATTTAAACAGAAGTTTTTCACATTATATTCTAGGTAAATACAAACTTATGTCAACTGTGTATGTTTGACATGGTTTATGCACTTTTTTTTTACCAAAATGCACAACAATACAGTCTGCTAAGCTTTTTCATTGATTAAAAAAAAACAAAAAACGGATGAAAAATGTATCCTTTTATTACATTTGCAATCTTTGGAAAATAAATGCAAACATACACATTTGCATCTCTTTTTCATTCCTTTTTTCCGTTTTTATTTTCCACAAAATAAGTCATATAATATTTAACAGTACTACCAAGTCATTTGAAAAACGATGTTTTTTTTAATGGACGCAATATATATTTTGAAAAACAGTGCTACCTGCCATCCGTTTGCATCAGTTTTAGATACAGCTTATTTTTTTTTTTTGTCTATAGTATAAAAACGTGTAGCTATTAAAGATTATAAAAAAAGTGATGTCAAACCAGCCTGACATCCATAAAAAAGGACCGTTATTCTTCTATGTATCATCCATTTCACATCCAATTTTTTCTCATCTTTTTTCAAATCCTTAATGAGGTAAACTGTCTGCATTTTTTCCATTGACATTTCACAATAAATCAGTTAAAAATGGAAATAATTCACTTTTCATCTGTTTTAGACAGATCCCCATAGACTTGAGTCTGGTCCACAAAAAGGGATGAGAATGGGACAATAACTGACTTTAAAGCACCTCTTAAGCATTTTTTTTTTTTTACTGCAGCGTTGGAGTGGTGCTACTAATCCAAGTTCCCTGGGTCTAATTTTAGACTGAAAAGGCAGCCGTTTTCATCTTTTATAGGCGCTGCTCAGGCCGTTCTCCAGCAGTTTGTGACCTCCCGGATCGCTCCAGAGTTTGCCGGGTGATCCGGAAGTCATAACTCAATGTAAGTCGATGAGAGTCGCCAGAATGAGGCCAGAATGCGGCTCTCATAGAGAGATAGAGATTACATTGAGAGCTTGTCACCGTTACCTCTGACTTCCCATCAATCAGAAATTGCGGTCACAAGATGGCAGATTGTTACCTGACTGGTGCCGGGAACAACTGAAGATGGCGGATGGGGCGTATAACACAAGGGTCAGGGAACTTAGATTAGTAGCACCACTCCAGAACAGAAAAAAACGCTGGAGTGGTACTTTAACTGAACAGACACATGGATCATTTAAAAAAAAATGAATGTGTGAAGGGTACCATTACACTTTATGGTTATGTGTTGAAAACAGACAGCACACTGATAAGCTAAGTGCACACAGAGTTTTTTTTTTTTTTTTTGGAGCTTTTAGAGTAAACTTTCTAAATCTCAAAACTCCTCAAATTGAGTTTCTGCTCCAAAAACTGAGCAATAAGGCTCCGTGTGGTATTCTGATTTCAGCAAATAAAGCTTATTCTTTGTTGAATGTGATTTTGATTTTTTTGAATAGATTTAAATACACAGAAAGAAAGACATTTTTCGCTCTGTTGTTATTCTAGCTCTGCTAGCGTGTAATTATAAATCACTGGTAATAAGACTTAGCCTAGAAATGATAATAGACAGCAGTAGTAGATTAATTGTTCATCTCAAAGTGAATCTTTCTTCAATATTAAATTACAATGTTTGTTTCATTACATTACAAAGAAATGCACTAAAACATTTATTACTGTAAAATAGGCAATAAGTACGGTAAATCATATTTCTATGTCACCCTAAATAAATAAGTAGTTGGTTCATCTCAGCTACTTTGTCCCTGAATGACCCTGATGAGGTTACTACAGAAATACAGCTATAAAGATCTGTGGATAGGTGACAACTTGTTTTCATTGGACAACCCCTTTGAAACTAGGGACATGTTAGATGTTCTGATCGATGGTGGTCTAGGTGCAGAGAAACTCACCAATTGGTAAAGTGGAGAGGCAGAAGTGGTCATCAGAGAGCAGCTCTCCTTAGAGACTGAAGGTGTGGTCTACACTGTCTAGAGATCCTACCTTAAAGGACCACCATACACATTAGACTAATGTTGGATGACCCCGCCGATATCGAAGGGTTTGGCCAAAGTATAATGTGTAAGGGGACGCCGGACAACTAATTGTCAAGGGAAAGGCCGGGCATGTTTGATTATATTTTTCTCCTGGAGATAAGCCGCCATCCGACATGGCAGTCGGCGCCTTTCTCATTGAGAACCTAGAAGTGCTTGGCCGAACAGCGCTCCTGTGTATGGGAGAGTCAGCTGAGGACAATCGGCCAAAGCATTGTTTGACAGCCATCTAATGTGTAGGGCCAGCCTTAGTCTCAGAGGTGAGCAGCTCATGGATAAGCACTGCTAACACTTAATTTTAGTTATCAGTGTGCGTCTCAGAATCTGGATACCCCATTTTAAGAAAACTTAAGATGTCCCTATGACATTTTAAACAAACTGTAAAAGTGTAGTTAATATGTACAAAGAAAAATGTTTACGTTGCATTAAAATATCATAAAGGAACACTTTTGGTGGAACTGATGAACTGGGTGATGCCTAATTCCAGGCCTTTGGGAGTGACATATGACACAGGAGTACAAAGAGCACCAAAGAGAAGTCATACAAGAGGTGTAATGTATGGTGTATCACTTTTGCCAGGAGTGTTCTTTTAACAGAATCTAAAACTAAATATTAGTTTTATCATTTAAAGTTGTACTATATTTTTTGTGAAAATTTATCAATTTTAAAAAGATTATACAAGAGTCATGTATTTGTTATATATATATATATATATATATACACAGTACAGACCAAAAGTTTGGACACACCTTCTCATTTAAAGATTTTTCTGTATTTTCATGACTATGAAAATTGTACATTCACACTGAAGGCATCAAAACTATGAATTAACACATGTGGAATTATATACTTAACAAAAAAGTGTCAAACAACTGAAAATATGTCTTATATTCTGGGTTCTTCAAAGTGGCCACCTTTTGCTTTGATGACTGCTTTGCACACTCTTGGCATTCTCTTGATGAGCTTCAAGAGGTAGTCACCGGAAATGGTTTTCACTTCACAGGTGTGCCCTGTCAGGTTTAATAAGTTGGATTTCTTGCCTTATAAATGGGGTTGGGAACATCAGTTGTGTTGTGCAGTAGTCAGGTGGATACATAGCTGATAGTCCTACTGAATAGACTGTTATAATTTGTATTATGGCAAGAAAAAAGCAGCTAAGTAAAGAAAAACGAGTGGCCATCATTACATTAAGAAATGAAGGTCAGTCAGTCTGAAAAATTGGGAAAACTTTGAAAGTGTCCCCAAGTACAGTTGCAAAAACCATCAAGCGCTACAAAGAAACTGGCTCACATGTGGACCGCCCCAGGAAAGGAAGACCAAGAGTCACCTCTGCTTCTGAGGATAAGTTTATCCCAGTCACCAGCCTCAGAAATTGCAGGTTAACAGCAGCTCAGATTAGAGACCAGGTCAATGCCACACAGAGTTCTAGCAGCAGACACATCTCTTCAACAACTGTTAAGAGGAGACTTTGTGCAGCAGGCCTTCATGGTAAAATAGCTGCTAGAAAACCACTCCTAAGGACAGACAAAAAGCAGAAAAGACTTCTTTGGGCTAAAGAACACAAGGAATGGACATTAGACCAGTGGAAATCTGTGCTTTGGTCTGATGAGTCCAAATTTGAGATCTTTGGTTCCAACCACCGTGTCTTTGTGCGACGCAGAAAAGGTGAACGGATGGACTCTACATGCCTGGTTCCCACCGTGAAGCATGGAGGAGGTGTGATGGTGTGGGGGTGCTTTGCTGGTGACACTGTTGGGGATTTATTCATAATTGAAGGCATACTGAACCAGCATGGCTACCACAGCATCTTGCAGCGGCATGCTATTCCATCCGGTTTGCGTTTGTTGGACCATCATTTATTTTTCAACAGGACAATGACCCCAAACACACCTCCAGGCTGTGTAAGGGCTATTTGACCAAGAAGGAGAGTGATGGGGTGCTACGCCAGATGACCTGGCCTCCACAGTCACCAGACCTGAACCCAATTGAGATGGTTTGGGGTGAGCTGGACCGCAGAGTGAAGGCAAAAGGGCCAACAAGTGCTAAGCATCCCTGGGAACTCCGTCAAGATTGTTGGAAGACCATTTCCGGTGACTACCTCTTGAAGCTCATCAAGAGAATGCCAAGAGTGTGCAAAGCAGTCAAAGCAAAAAGGTTAAAAAAAAAAAAAAAAAAAAAAAAAGTACAGTAAAACTACAACTCAACTTTCAATACATTAGAGCTTGGAAAGTTTTACTCCCGAGATCTAGATGTACCATTCAAAGTGTGTACCCTAGTGGTAAACTGTTTTATTAACAAGCGCACTGTGCTGTAAAAAGGTGTCTGGATTTTAATTATATAAATCTGTTTATAATGTGACCAGCTCCCTCTTGAGTAAGTGCAGCCAAGCTAAACATTTAAGTGATGTTTATAGGTTACACTTAGCAATTTTCCTTGAAAAGATATACCTCCCACATGGAAGGGTCAATGTACCTGCTGTAAAAGTTAAATAAATATGTCTGATATTTTTACAATTAACATAGCTTTGATGTTCTTTATCCAAGTATAAAACACATACTAATATATCATATAAGAATCATTATATTTCATAAGATAGTTTGTAGTCTTCATACAACTTAGGAGAATAATTTCCCATTAAATGAATTGTTATGCACACGCCCGGACTGACTGGCGTGTGCGTGTTTAGTGATCCCACTGGACCATGAACCGGAGAGTGCCTGGAGGGGCGTAACTAAGTATCTACCAGATCCGACCAAGGTCGCACGACGGCTAACGACCCCAGAGCACCAGGGAGGAACCGAGCAGAGGGACCAGGTGCTACTCCAGGTCAGACCCCGGACACGGCTGTTGACCCACACCGGAGAATACAGGAACAGGCAGGTTAGGCTGGCACACTGAGTGGTGGGTATAGGCAGGCACGGCTGGCATGCAGACAGGCGGGCACTGGTAAGCACGACTGGGATGCAGGCAGGGGGTACTGGCAAGCACGGCTGGAGTGCCGACAGGGAGGCACTAGCAGGTTGGAGCACAGACTGGATAAGGTCCAGTACAGACTTGGACTCAGGAACAGAACCACAGATGCGGTAGACAAGCAGAGCAGAGCGAGACCGCCGGAGCGGTGAGCAAAGGCAGAGCAGACGGGACAGGGCTCTGTTCACACGGAACAGACTGGAAGGGAAAGGCAGAACCAGATACACACAAGATACTTGCAATGAAGTAGCGAGTGGACTCTAAACTCACAAATGGAAGTACAGTGACAATGAGTAGGAGTTAGGTGCAGGTACAGACTGCAGAAAAAGGGAAGGTACGGGCAAAGAGAAAAACAGGAACTAGGCTAGGAGAGTGTTCAGACAGGAACTGACACTGCAGCTCGATACAGGAGCGAGTCTGGGTATGCGGCCCCCAGAGGGTGGGACGAACAGGCTAGGAGCGTGTTCAGACAGGCCTGGAAATACAGCCTCCAGGAAGGCAGACAGGCAGGAGAAACAGAACAGGACCTGGCACATTCAGAGTCAAGAAGCACACTGAATGATAAAGTTGCTCAGGCACCAGCTTCCAGGTGAAGCTGGTTTAAATATCCAGTGACTGACAGCAATAGGCTGACGACGCATAAGGGGTGTGCCCACAGCAGCTATAAGAAACAGGAAGTGACCGGGCCGCCGCCCTAAGCAGCCAGAACAGAGGCAAGCAGACAGCATGGAAGGAAGCCAGGCTAACAGACTGGACTGATGATCAAGTTTGCGATCTTGCATAGTGGGAGATGGTGCCCTATGCAAGAATGCCGCCAGGTATGTTACATGAATCTGTCATGAAAATGCAAAATTCTTGTTTGAAATTATTGCTGTACAAAAGTAATTACTTTTATATATTACAGAATGATCTGACTTAGTAATATTGGTGTATCGCATTCAAAGAAGTTGCTCATGGATATTCATTCAGGGGTCCAATGTAAGGATACATAAGTTAGCTGCATAATTTAATCACTACAATATAGCCAATGATTGGCCTGTTAAGTGACTCCCTATTCACTTCTGTGCACCAGTCAGCACTGAGGCTTTAGTTTATAGACGCACTCAGCCCACTCACTTGATGTGCTTATCACGGGAAAAGCCAATGTTCTTGTGATGAGTGGGAGTCTCTACAGTTGGAACCTTAAACAGCAAGTGACAGCATCTTGTTCCTAAACTAGAAGAGTCCCTTACTAGTTTAAAGGTGTCAAGCCGACGACTTGCATGGGCGGTAAGTGCTGCCCTACTTACTGTGGTCACCGCTCTGCTCCTCCCAAATCTCGGGTTGTATCGCTGAGCTGCTTCTTGCAGCATTTCCTGCTCTGCTGCATCCTACTGCTGCTGCCTCCACCCGGCTATAGGGAGGTGAGGCCAGATTTTGCAGGAACTTAACCACTTGTGTCCTGCAGACGTTAGCTTCCCCACCCTGTCCCTAGTTTATTAAGCAGTTCCTCCCACCACTGTTTGCCTGAACATAGGTTCCTAGTTGCTTACTTCTAGATCCTATTGGTGCATGTTCGTTCTGTCTCTTCTGCTACTGACGCAGCTCGTTTTCGGTCTATCCTGATCTCTCTGCTTCTGAGAAGGCTATTATATTGAACCTGTGCTGCCTGCCCTGACCCCAGATTGTCTGACCACATCTTTTTCTTCATCCACCTGTACCTCGAACCCGTGACTCTGACCCTCCGTTCAGCTGCTACAGACTTGGGGACTGCCCTGGAGTGGTACCTGGTGACTTCCTGCGGCCAAGCCTATCCTCACCATCAGAGGCTCTAGTGAATACCAGGTAGCCACTTTATTACGCCCCCCCAGGGTAAGCCTGGCCACTGGCGCAGTGTGTCCACATCCACCCGCATTACGGAAAAGGCAGCTTTGAATTTTTTTTTATTGCATTATATGTATTATGTAAAAAAATAATTTCTGTAATGGGTTTTAATCAGGAATATTTAGCCATTTTGCTTCTGCAGCTTGCATGTATTACCATATAGTACAAGCTGCCCAATGCTGTTGCTTGTCAATACCAACTGCTTGGCTACTTGTCTGCTTAGTCTTCAACCCCTAATACATTCTAAATCAAAGGTCAATTCTGATTAGATGACATTAAATCAGGATTGAGCTTATATTCACATTCAGAAAACAGAAGGCGCTGGAGACTGAGTCTTCTAGGAGTCCGGCAGTCAGCACTGACACTGAATGGCTTTGAGCAGCTTGCAATCTTTTGTAATACATGCAGGCTTCAGAAGCAAAATGATTAAACATTTTTTCTTAAAACCAATTACAGAAATTTTCTTTACAAAACACATGCAATGCAAACGTATCCATAACATGTAATTTATATCTGTTGCCTGGAATGTAAAACCATAGCAAATAATAGATCTTATCCTATTAAAATCCATATTTTGTTTTATCCACACATAGGAGTTATAATACAGAATTTACCAGACAAAATAAAGGATTCTCTGAAAATGTCAGAGATCACTGGTTTAGTTTTTCACCCCCAAGGGTTATGGACACGTACCACCCATTAAGCAGAAACTGAACAGAAAGGTCTGAGAGACAGTACAGTCATCCTATACTCTGTCCTCCCTAACAAGCTTGCCCCTGGACTTGTCAATCAATCACCGTCACAATGGGCAGCATGTGTGGCTACTAACTTGGTATTAAATAGTTCCAACATTATTAACAGCATAAAAAGTAAAATGCTATATAAAATAATGTGTTTTGCGCCTATTTTCTCTATGCATTTTATTAAGGCTTGTCATGGCTGTTTTATACACTTGCTGGTAACAGAAAAGCACATGTAAGGAATGCCGAATCCACCATAAATATTTCGCCTGAGTGTTCACCACCTGGAACAGTAAATTATACTTTGACAATAAGCTGGACTTCCCCAGAGGCAGCACCATTTAACTGCTTTATTTATTGCACAGGGGGACAATTACTTCATTTCTTTTAAGTTCACACAACAGCTTTACTGTAATTCCTTTAATAAATCTCAAATAAGTGTCTTTTTGTTTTCTTCTCAGACTCTGAGACTGGATTATGGGTTTGGTGGCTACATGTGGATAGCACTATTCCTGGACATTGCTACTTTAAGAGCAAATGACTTCATCATATAACAAAATAGTCTGAATAGTCATACAGTATATTGTAATCCTGGGAACAAGGCGCCCAATATACTTTATCACATGCTTTCTAATCCATTAAGTGAAGGTCACAAAACAGAATATTATACTTAAAAGAAAGGGTTTTAAATAAAGGTGTAAAGTGTAAATTCATTTAATCCTACATCTGATATTCTTACAGTCTAGCACATATTTCTGGTATTATTCTGTAAAAAAAATTTGGATGCAGAAGATTAATTATTAGACTATCAATAATGAGATTTCACTGGTCTGGTTTAATAAATCGGAATATTGATTGATTGATTGATTGATTGATTGAAGAGAACTTGCCAGGACGACTTTGTAAATGTAGAGTAAAGACATAGCTGTAATAACGCTGTAATAACGCTGTAATACTGATGATTACCTGCAAGGAGTTTGTATGTTCTCCCCGTGTTTGCGTGGGTTTCCTCCGGGTTCTTTGGTTTCCTCCCACACTCCAAAGACATACTGATAGGGAATCTAGATAGTAAGCCCCAATGGGGACAGCGATAATGTCTGTAAAGCGGTGTGGAATTAATGGCGCTATATAAGTGAGTGAAATAAATAAATAAATACATACATTTTTATTATGCTTTGCTTATACAGCGCCATTAATTCCACAGCGCTTTACATAAGTTATCATCGCTGTCCCCATTGGGGCTCACAATCTAGATTCCCTATCAGTATGTCTCTGGAGTGTGGGAGGAAACTGGAGAACCTGGAGGAAACCCACACAAACACGGGGAGAACATACAAACTCCTTGCAGATATTGTCCTTGGTGGGATTTAAACCCAGGGCCCCAGCGCTGCAAGGCTGCAATGCTAACCACTGAGCCACCGTGCTGCCTATAATATTGATACAATTGGTAAAGAAATCCACTTTATTGTTCTTTTATCACCATTTGAAGTCTGAGATTTCAAACAGAGGAGACCAGTCATTCACAGACCAGAGGCAGCAGAGGGGCCAGGGAATCACAGACAGGGAGGAGAAGACCCAGTGCACAGTCCGGCCCCTGTGCACCAAAATCTAATTAGAAGAAAACATTTTGCAATATTCAGGTCACTGGAGGCATGGTTTATTTTTCACATATATGGGATATTTTAGATGTTTCTGCCTCATACAATTACACAATAAAATAATGATGTTTAGAGAGCTCTCATTAATCTGGTGATATATAATTAATGCATATATCTATAGTCAGCATCGTAACATTGAAGCATAAACAAATGCTTCTAAAATGTGAATGTCAATTAAGATCAAACACTGGTTTCCTAACCAAAAGGATAAAAGATAAATCTGCTATAAAAATAAATAAAGATATACTTGTCCACGCTCTAAAACACTTATTATCTCGCAGTGATGTTCTGATGAATTACGGTACTTCTAGGACATGTCCACAGTTCTCAGGATTGGTGGGAGTTCCACTGATAAAGACTTTTATGACTTCTCCAGTAAATATGTCATATTAAGCAATAATCTAAAAACCAGTACAGCCGGACCCTTTTAAAAGTACCGGAAAACATGCAAAACGCCAAACAGCAGGATTCACAAAATGTCACAAGAAATATAAAAAATCCATACTTTCCCTTTGTATTTGATATTTTTATCCTGTATTTACACATAAAGTGGTCTGTAAGCATTTACACAATGGCTATGGTTTTCACTACTTAAAAAAACTATAGTTTAACTACTGTAAACACCTATAGGACGGACTTACTCTACAGACTGCTTAGATTATAATGATTTATTAATGTGTATATTACCAAATGGTTGTGAACCCTTTTTAACCTAAAAGCTTATGTATGGAAGACAACTAAATGCTTGGTTAGAGGGGTTGTCCAGTAGATGTGAACAAAAATCTCAGTTTAGTGCAACTTGTGCCAAATTGGAAGCGCCAACTTCTGTGCTGGTATTAACAGAGAGAGGGCAGACACTTCTTTTTTTAAGTGACCACATGTGATAAAGGGGGCTGGCTATGGCTCATTTCATTAGCTAAGCAAAACCCCTTTTCTGACTCTACGTCACGACAAAAAAAGAGGCTGGCTTATGGAAATAATCAAGACAGCCTCCCTGTCATCCACACAGGCATGAAGAACTCTATGCCTGCATCAGAACAAATGTGGAAGTGGAACTGCGAGGACGGCAAGAAGGGCTCAGACGGGATCATCAGGGCACTTGTGAACAAAAAAGTATATTAGTAAAGTACAATTAAGTAAGATATTCATACATACACACACAGTGAAATTTCAGGTCACTTGACAGACTCTTTAAAATCTAGACACCCATATATATAAAAAATTAAATCAGTAAATGCTACATAGCTTTACATTACAGCTATACCAATAGGATGGTGAATGGAAATTCAACACAATCCTCTTAATTTTTACACTGTTATAACATGATTGGAAAAAAATGAAGTCTGTATTAATAGTGATGAGCAAGCACAAAATGCTTGAGTGCTCGGTTCTCGAATTGAGCAGGTCGGACGCTCGGAGGCGCTCGAGTCAAGCAACAAGAATAATGGAAGTAAATAGGAAACTCAAGCATTTTTCCTGAAGACCCGAACAGGAGGGCTGGGGGGGTGCAGGAAAATCGCTGAAATGGATGGAAACAGCACTCAAATTCAACGATAACAGCATGAGGAAGACGCCGGGACACATCTCTGACTCCCAGGTCGCTGCTGAGAACAATGTTGTCAGAGGATTACTCCAGTGTTACAGGCTGAAAATAAAACATACAAAACCGCAGATAAAATTAATTTTACCGGAAACATTCTTTCCTGTACACGGACTTGTATATAAGGCAAAAATTAAATACAGAAAAAAAAATGTCCGCTCCACCCCTTAATAGCCGGGTATCTCTTACTGTATTTCCCTGTCCCCTATGACTACAGTAGATGTCATAGTAGAGGGGTAAATAAAACTGTGTGACATGGTTAGTCACATCCTGTTTAATTTATGAAGAAGGGACTCTGAAACTCACAAAGCCTTTGAGGACAATGCCAGAACTGCCAAAAATTAGAAGGAAGAGAAACTCCGATACACCCTGTATTAGACATAAAGGAAGGCCTCATACACATTCTGTTAAAATTGTTAGGTAGTGGGACTCCTAGACTGGTAAAGCCTATGCATTAGGTACAAGGCCTGAAAAGCATTTACCCCTGGGGGGTATACAAATATATAAGAAAATTGTTGAGGTAGGCCTCATACACATCCTGTAAAAATTGTAGAGAGCATCAAACACACCCTAGAAAAAATAAGAACGAGGGCCGCCTGATGACCTTCTAAAAATTTGGAGCCAGGGCCGCATGATGACCCTGCTGATATAGTGGAGGAGGACAAGAAACCATGAACCGTATACTTTTTTGGGGGTGAGAAGGGGTGCATGGGAATACACCAGAAAAAAAAGGAACTTTAGAATCTGCCATCCAACCGACCACCTGATTGGTGTTCCTCGCGCCCCTGCAAAGTGAGACAGGAAGCTAGGTCTTGTGGATGAGCGTGTTTGTTGTGCTCCCATAGCAGGCACAGTTTCACCTGGCCCACGGCCTCTGCGTGAACCATCAGCAGCACATCCACTTCCCTGTCCCTTACTGCATGCCTTGCGCATTTTAAATTAGGTATATAATATATGCCTGCAAACTTTCCTCTATTAATTGGAAAAAGAAAATATGCAGCCCTGAAAAGGACTTTTGTTTTTAGGTGTCAGCAGCAGTATACTTATAGAAGGACTGTAAGGTAAGAAATTCTGCCTATATGCATCTAATCCAAAACTATCCCCCCCTCCACCAGCTACCCCTACATTGAATTCAGGTAATAGCGGTTTTACTAGAGAGAGGACAGTATGTAGCCCTGAAAAGGACTTTTGTTTTAATGATGCAGCAGCGATATACAAGTACTGCAATAGCAATTAAACACTGCCTATATGTCTGCTCTAATCTAAACTCTCCCTCCTAGATCAACTCTCCCTGAACTGCTTCCAGAGGAGACTGTGCCTACATGGCAGTAGGTTCTCTAGTCCTTTAGTGATAATTCACTGCTGATAAAACAGTGATTTTATCAAAACTACAGCAAGCAGCCCAGTAAGTGACACATCGCTGCAATCAGGATCTATTTCTTTACTTTATGCTGCTCTTATATTAAGCAGCAAAAACCTGATGACAGACTGCCTTTAAATGAGGATCTACAGAAATTGAGAAGGGAAAGGCAAGTAAGAAGGGTAAAGCTAGTAACTACTCACAGACTTACCGTGAGGCAGGATAGACAAAATGTCTGGGTCAGTAATAAAAGGGCTCATAATAGACAAAGGGAAAAGATAAAAGAGTAGTCAGGTAACTGTTCGAGGTCAGAGAATTAGGAAGGTAGCGGATCATGACAAAGGGGTAAGTCAAACGGATGGTCAAAGGTAAAGCCAAGATGGGCAACGGAGATCAGAATCCAACTCCAAGCACAGAGCAAATACACACACCACTTGAGCAAAGCTACAATTGGCAATGGTCTGACAATTGTCAGAGTGCTAAATAGACCTGTAATCACACAGAATGGATAACACCTAGTGGAGATCCCATAGACCATGACAGATCGGACGATTGAGCTGTCATTTATAATTCGCACACCTCTGCCTCAGATTGGGCGGTAGAGCTGTCACTCTCATTCCTGGCAGCAAAGCAAGCCCTCAATCCGATAGGGTGGCAGAGCAGTCATTCACAGCGTCCATAGGACACCGTGAGTGGTGGAATCGTGACAAGAAGCCTTCAATTTCTATAAAGTATTTGCAATTGTTTCACCAAATGATAACTCCATAGCCGCTAAAAGAAGCTTAGCTTCTGACTTGTGCTACAAGAAGTAGTCACACCCAGAAAACAAGAGGCTTGCATAGAAGAAAAAGAAATCAGGGAGTACCTCAGATATAGGACCACTTTCACACACATTTGTTGCCATCTTTGTACAGTCACAGTCTGCTTTGAGCCAGAGCTTTAATGTACACAGTCTCTGACAATATAACCTTTGTCCATCTGCATTTATCTAAAGTCATTGAGTAATCCCTACTTATTCATTAACGTTATTTTCATATGACCATACATTTCTATGAATTGCATTAGTAAGTGCACTTTTAATTTAATTTTATTTTTTTTATTATCGCTTATTTTAAGCAAAAATTCATCACCATTTGCAATGTATATAGACTTTACTCTACTACATACTGAAAGAGTAACAGTTATTTTAACTTGTACTTTATAACTTAATAGTACACATGAAAATAAGAACATTTCTAATATATCTGATAAGAGAAATCTGCTTCTTTCTCCTGCATTGATCTTTGGCTCTCAGTTTATGGGTAAAATCTGAATTCAATGAAGACAGATTTCCCCATTATTGAGTTGGGTGATGAAAGTTGGTGTCTACAATTTTATGGAGAGGGAGAAGCTAGAAGTAGACACACATTCTGTTGCAAGTTCCACTAAAATGACAGTTACAGTTCTCCATAGAACTTTATGAGCACCAAGTGTCACCACCAATAGGAAAATCATTATTCATCGAAGACAAATTTTAGCTGAGAATTAAGAATATTGAGAATGAATCATCAGTTAAGGAGGAGAAAGCAGCAGACTTCTCCGATAAGATATATTACTTTTTTTTTTATTTCACATCTACTATTGATTTATGAAAAAATTATTAATTGAAGGGTACTCTTGAAGATATTTGTGTAAAAGTGGCAAGCTTCTTAAAGGAACAGTAATTTAAAATATTTTTCATTTTTTTTTACCAAGCAAAATATTTTTGGTAATACCACAACTTCTTCCAAAAAAATTACCAGTTGGAACTTATTATGAAGGCATCCAAATACACCAATTTTCACTGCCTAATACTAGTTCCAGAAAGTAATGCTCATAAACCAAAATTACTAATTGTTAAATAAGTATGTAGAAAGATTAGTTTTGTACCAATGGTGAAATTTTATGATAAAGTTAGCAAAAATGTCAGTGTCAGAACTTTGCACATAAACCAGAAGATACGTTTGTTAGTTCATTCTTGTATAATCTGTGCGTTTCAAGTTCTCACTTTGAATTTCTGTAACATACCACAAAACAGATAAGCCCGGGGGAGATTATGTATTCCATAGCACTCAACTGCATTTTATCCAGTACAACCAGGGTTAGAGGCACTTTGCAATCTAATAAAATGCACCATATGTGTTAGGCTATGTGCCCACGTTGCGGACCTGAAGCATATTTTTTACGCTTCTCCCTGGCGGGAAAATCGCATGCGGATATTACATGCGGTTTTCCCGCCAGGTAGAAGCGTTTGTGAGGCGTCTTTGCATGCATTTCTGCATGCGGGTTATCAAGCACTTCTCCAAGCATCACTTGGAAAAGTGCTTGACAACTTGTTCAGAATGGTAAAAAATAAAAAAATAAACTTTATACTCACCTTCCGATGCATTCTCTGCCCCGTCCGGAGTCTTGAGCGGCTCACGCTGTTGTGTGCAGGACCTGCGGTGACGTCATTGAGTCATGTGGTGGGTCACATGACTCAATGACGTGGCAGGTCCTTCAGACAACAGCGCGACGGAGGGAAAACATCATAAGATAAGTATAAACTTTATTTTTTCTTTTTTTTACAGGTTCTTTGGTACCCAGGTCTGGATGAGAGTCTCCTCTCCTCCAGACTTGGGTACCATCCGCACATTGATTCCGCTGCGCTTCCGCAAAATTAATGAACATGCTGCGGATTTTTGACTGCAGCATATATGCTGCGGAAAAATCCGCAGCATGGGCATTGACATTGCGGAATGCCATTGGGGACCATGGGGTGCGGATCTACATGCGTTTTTCAAGCGTTTACGCTGCGGAAATTCCGCAGCATATATGCTTGAAAAACGCTACGTGGGCACACAGCCTTACATTGGGTTACTGGCAAGAAAAATAATAAAAAAAGGAATGACAAAAGCCAAACCCAGAGTTGTTTCTTTGCCAAGTTGGTGTCAATCAACAGGCTAAACATTGATATTTTGCTGTGGGTAACTGTACACTTACAAAGTGTTGGTATGTTGCATTTATAGCGACCAGCACATTTCTGGACCAGTTGCAATAACAGATAATTGTATAGGGGCTCGTCCATAATGTCGATGAGATCAATGTAAATTGGATGACATACAGCTTGTAAATGTATCACTTTTGAACAATCATGGACTTTGTTTCGAAAGAGTAACAAGTTGGGCTCCAAAGATACCCTTGATATGCTACCCTTAAGAAAGCACAAATCAGCTGTTGTATACTATGGGTTGCCAAGTCAAATTAAAGGGAATCTGTCAGCAGGTTTTTGCTATGTAATCTGAGGACTTCATGAGGTAGGGGTTATAACACAGATTTCAACGATGTGTCACATGTCCATATGTGTGCTGCTGTTTACTTAGACTGAAGGTTTTAGGACCTAGTGATTATCATTGTCTAGACTGCAGAAGTCACAGCAGTATGTGCTTGCTAATCTGACTCCACCCCTTCCTGTGATAAACACCTCATATCTATAACTATGTGCACAGAGAGCCTGGTGTGGGCGGGGTTAGCTTCCACAGCTCTGCTGCTTGCTAAATCTAAAAACTCTGATTGTGTCAGATCGGCTGCACCCAGTAATCTAAGTGATTCATCATTGGATTCAGGGTCTCTTTGCCTACATCAGGCTGCTCTCAGATGAAGTAGCAAAAACCTGCAGACAAATTCCCTTTAAGGGTCTGGAAATCTGAATAGCTGAGGGGCTGCCTTACATTTCTCCTAGAGTGGCCACTACTAGGGAAAACGTGGTAATACAGATGAAAAATCACTAAGACAATTCAAATGAAAGGTATAATACATGGTGGCATGACTTAGCAGCAGATCCATGCTCCAGTTAATAAAGGGAGTTAAATGAAGTAACCTCTATATGACATGCTCAATGCTTAATAGGACACTTAGAAAATGCTTGGAATGATTTACATGGTTAAAGTGGATAGCTAAGTATACCATACACTTAATCCCCCAGGAAAGTACAACTTGAATTTTAAAAAGCAGAACACACCACGTTTCTGATCATACTTCACGTGCTTATCTAAATTTTGCTGTCATGTGTTACTTTGCTTCTATGTCAATCTCTGTGAAACAGCAGAATGCTTTCTGAAACCAAATCTGTTCTCTCTAAGTAAGATTGACAGAGACTTAACCGCTAATAATGTGATATCACGAATTGAAATACCAGTATCCTTGAGACAATGCTCTTCGCATAGCTGGCACTGTAACGCTAGCTCTCAGGTATGGATGGATGTGTTCTTTATACATGAAAACATCTATAGCAACACAAAACCCAACTAAGTAGCCATGTAAAACTGGAGAAAGGCTAATATACAGTAGAAAGTAAAAATCATAATTATTTGTACACCAAAGCTTAATGTTGTGGAGTGATCTAAGCTTCTAATTACCTTAGGACTTACTCATTTTAATCAGTGACTAGGGTCACTTTTCATTGTAGTCTGGGATTAAGTAGCAACCTGCAGTATTATTATTATTCACCACTGTTTTATGGAGTTTCTAAATATTTGTCTGTAAATGTATCTTGTGTATTTCACTTCACTGACAAACCACATGCTATTAAATATTAAACTATTCAAGCTGGTAAAGTCCTCATCTGGCACTTGTGAGCACAGGTAAAAAAAGATCAATGTCTGGAATAAAGTTTTGGACTGTAAGGCCATGTTCACATCACGTGGATATGCTGGAAATTTTCGGTACCATTCTTTGGGCACAAAATCCTCAGCATCCTACAGTAGCACCAAAGTAATCCTCATCCAAACACAGCAGAGAAAGAATCCATATGGTTTCTGTTTGAAAATTGACCTGTAATGCAGATTTTAAATTTGCAGCATGTCAATTTATACAGCAGAATTTCACCACAAATGTCATATTTTCCATTGCATAAGTGAAAACGGCAACTGAGTCCATAGATTTGCAGCGAATCTACCAGCAGTGGAAATATCGACCACTTGTGTTCTAAGAGCAGCTATTGGAAGAATTATTTCTTTGAATCATGGACATTGTAAATGTCAATTCTGGGGTTTTTGCAGTATCTATGAGATTTTTTGCACTACAAGTATCGTCTATGTAAAGATTAGACAGCCATTCTCTATAATATTGGTAGTGTTACTATATGTAGCCTTTGCATTGGTAAGATAATGTAATGCAACATCATTTTGGCACAAGACCATCAATAGAATATTGCAAGAATTTTGATACTACATGACTCAAGCTTGTCTGTGTGCTGTATTTTAGGGGTATATGTACTGAATGTTTGCATTGAAGCCCAATGAGAATGGAGGGAGTGGGGGGCAACCAGCTTATCCTAATGTGCCAATGAGTGTAGGGAGCTTGAGTACACTGTACCATGAACAAGGGACAAAAACCAAAATGCCATTCATCAATCCTTCCTGCTACAAGAATAGGTAGAAGGTAAGAGAAAAATAGTTGGACCTTCCTGACCTAGAATGGGGAACCTGTAATGCCATGTGGCCCCTCTCCTAAATGTTTGTCCCTAACTTTCTGCCATCCAGCAAAAACACATGACAAGTGGTTCATAATAAATATCCCAGAGACTATTCAATAAATTATATGCAACATTACAAGAGCAGAGACAATGTATATTACAACCTGTTCATCCATGTGAACTAGCAAGAAAATTGTAACTTTACTGTTTTTCCCGTAGGATTACTCAAAAGAAATCCCCAAAATATGTGTCCCCCTGATCCATACTTTTGAGTCCTAAAAAAAAGCTACAAAAGGTTTATAATGGTGATTTCTATTTTCTATATGCGCCTATATCTATTTGCACAAGCTAGTAACTGCTTATACCATAAATACGGAGAATTCTACAAGACTTAAATCTGTAACATATAAATCATGAGGGTCAAGTAATAAGTCTCTGGGATTTAGAAACACGTCTATAATTTATTACAAAATATGGTAAAGGTTTGTTTCAATTGACAACATATATTCCCATAAATGTGACATCATGTCCAGAAGAAGTCACATATGAGACCACATTTCTGAGTTTTCTGTAGTTAAATGGCATAAACCTTTCATAGTTACAAGATGTTCTGAATTCATTTGTGAGATCAGTATTCAGTATGTGCCATTGTTAAGCAGTCGCACAATGTATTGTGCAATATTTTCTATACATGATCCCCATTGCACAGGCCTTATATTAGGGATTTTGTACATCCTTAAGCCATTTTATCAAAGTTCAGCCATATGTTATATATTTTTTTTATAAACATGAGAAATGTAGAATATTTCGTTTTGCACTTAGGTATATTATCCCAGCCGAACACAGTGAGAACATTTGATTCATTTTTCACCTTTGATAACATTTGTCATCTTGCCTTACATTGCAATCAGAAGCAGCCCCTGAGCCATAAAGAAACAAGCCCTGACACACCAAGAGAAACACATGCCGGTAGATCCAGTGACAGGCATAAATAATAAAGCTGAATTACCTGCGCAGCTCAGGTAAGATGTCACAGGCCATTTATTCACACAATGTTAATTCTGAATAATGATACATTGGGGATTTGGTACCACTGTCCCCAGAGAGGAGGATCTTATTTAGCAGATATCAGCCAACCAAATATACACAATACTAACTTATAAATGAAAGACACCAGGTAGCAATGTTACACTGCATACAATCCACTACCATCAAAGCATGTCAGTCTTCACAGCCAGCCCAGGATATGAGAAGCCCAATGACTGGAAGGAGATATGAGACATTGTTATCCAGAATTTACACTTTACAGGAAAGTAAATAAACACATAATGACTGCCTCTTGTGTCTGATTATATGTGGTCTGGGGGAACATAATACTGTACTAATGATGTGTGACAACAAAACACCAGCTATTTCCTCTATGTCCAAGAGGCACTTAACCCTTACATTACAACCATTTATTGTACTCTGGTGAGGAATGCACTGTAACAATCAGTTATCCTTCTGTAGCATCAATCATGGTGAATCATGAAGAAAATGCCACTCAAAGACTGCAGGCTAAGGGAATAGTCACCAGCATCTTCCAGAATGATTAGAGATATGACTGCATGCAATTGTCAATTAGAAAATATTATCACATCTTTTAAATGAGCAGACAATTATTAATTTCTACAAGATAGATAGATAGATAGATAGAAAGGAAGAAAGAGATGGATAGATAGATGGATGGATAGTGGAGTTAAAATAATACAAACTAACACAATGCCTACCAGTCATCTCTGTCACAGGTATCTTTAGATTTAGCAGGTCTACCTCAGAAATCTGAATAAACTCAGTGTGAGATTACAATGAATGGTTTTACATAGGACTGCAGATGAACCTGCTATATTATCTTATTATTACAATACACATACAGGTAAGCTCTTCTACCTCTATTCAGATGTAGTAGATTACAATATTCCCCACCGATTGCATATTACAAAAAAATTGTTTTACATGGGACTGCAGATAATCCTTCTGCATTATTTTAACTCAATACACAAACAGCTCTGCTACATACAATTAGCTATTTATGTAGATTTAGGAGAGCTGCATTTGTCCCAACTCAATGTTTTTTTTAACTTAGGACTGCAGATGAACCTGCTATATGATCTTAACTCAGTAATTACACTACACATACAAGTCAGCTCTCCTCTCTCTATCCAGATGAAGCAGATTACAGTAGTCCTGACCTATTACATATTACACTAAGTGATTGTTTTGCATGGAACTGCATTTTTGTAACTCAATACACCAACAACATGCATTTAGCTATTTATGGAGCTGCATTTGTCATTTGTCCCAACTTAATGTAATATCACATTTCTTTTTTTGCATGGGACTGCTGATTTACTTCTTTCAATAACTCAGAGATGTATGCAGCTGGAATAGTGACACAGTAACAGATCCACCATCTATAGTCATACTCCCGATACTTCTATCCTAATACAAGCTACTTTACTCTTTGCTGTCTAATAACAATATTTACATGATCCCAATTTATTGTTATTACTGTATCCACTCTATAAAAAAGTTACACAAAGTCCTGACAGCAGATTAATCACTGAAGAACTGGTGACAAACACTTCTGAATAATTCAGTAAGTTCTTCTTTAACCCTTCAGAGCCTGGGCCAGCAGGTAAACTGAGCCTGCATGTATGTATGTCCTTCCCCGGGGCTCCAGAGCAAACAAGAGACCCTGGGAGCAGGGAGAGGAGGCTGCACTCACACACACACAGCCGGCACTCAGCCGGCACCTCCTGCAGCAGGAAGGACTAGAAGACATTGCACTGTACCTGAAGAAGCTTCTCCTGGTGTCTCCCCTTCACTTGCAGAAGACCACACAGCTCCAGCACTGCAGCCTCCCTGCTCTAATCCCCACTCCAACGTGATGACACACTCTAACCCCAACCATCTGTTGAAACACGTCCTGCAGCACTCAGCACACTCTGCTATGTCAGGACAGGCTGCCCAATCCAAGCACTGGGGCTGGATGTGTCTTCTCTAGCTGCAGGTCTGCACACAAGTAACCTGAGCTAGGGAGAGGGGAGCTCTATAAGAAGAGTGTGAGTGAGTGAGTGGGAGGGAGGGAGGTGCTGGCTGGGGAAGGTACAGAGGGTGTGATCACATCTGATGGCCACTTGTGTTCATTCTCACAGCAACCCCCCTGCAATCCCCTGGGACCACTAGGACCCTTTACAACTGAAATCATCCTTTTATGGTTATAGGGGGGTCATTTCCTTTGAGGGGTACACTTTTTGGATGCACAGTTTTGGGGGCAGATCTAGGGTAATAGGGTGCTGTGAGCTGATCCCTGGAGGCCAGCACCTTCTCTGCTGCTCCCTGCAGTCCTGTGTAAGATGCAACCTGGGCCATGCACTCAGCATTCAGTGGCCAGACACTGCAGGGCTTGGCTTCTGTGACTTGGCACACCACTCATTACATCTATGGTCTGTATCCAGCAGTAGATGATCATAAAGAGCATTTACCTCTAACATAACTCCTTGAAAAAGATTTCAATTTGAGAGTTGATACCTTCAAATTGTAATATTTTTCTATCCACTGGCTAACAGGGTACAAACACATCTATTTTTCCTGTATCATAATAACTCCTTGAGTAATTCTCACTTGTTACATAGTTAAAATCTACCCTGCAGTTTCCTGGTTATATCTGTTTCTAGCAAAACTGTGAGATCCATCAATGTGGAAGTCAGGACAAGTAGGATGAAAATCCCTGTGGGAACAGAAATGGCGACTAAATTAGCTGTTACCCAGCTTTTCCAGAAGCTGATATAACTAAGAAAGGGTTAAAAAAAAGTTTTATTTTGAATGTTTTTTTTTTTTATATTTAGGTGGAAATACTCCTTGTGGTGATGAAGAAATTCTGCAAAGAGTTAATGTCAACTTCAGCGCTGCCAGCAAAGTTCTCATTGTGAATCAATGGAAGAAATCATCAGTTACATATGGAAGTGCAGCACATGCACCAGTCATGTAAACAGTTAAATACACCGAGAAGCAGCATTTACTTTGAAGGAGAAAAAAAAAAGAAAATGAGAAGCAGTGATTCAATTGGACTCATTGGGGATCCCAGGAGTTGCTTGTCTGCCCCTCACACATCACCACAAGCATTCACTTCTTTATTACTGCTTGAACATGCTGCAAAGAGAAGGGGGACAATGGCAGCCAGCAGGATTTCATGTAACAACACATGGCCGGTGCATGCAAGTTCACAGTTCAGCTAATTGAAAAGAAAAAAAAAAGGGGAGTGGGGTAATAGAATAATCATGAAGTCTTGCTGCTGGCAGCGGGAAAGGACTTTAGTTAAAATGGCATTTACATCAATTTAACAAAAACTGAATCAAAAATCGAATCAGAAATAAAAAAATAAATAAATGACCCGCAGACAACTCAATAATACAATAATAATTCAGATTTACCTAGAAGGAAGGAAATATCGATGCACGTTGGTACAACCTATAATTGTAATATTACAAAGTGTTTCCATAGGGTTCCAAGTAATCGTAATACTACTTAACTGAATTGGGTATCATGATGCACAAAAAAACCCCCACTGGTTTGGTAGTGGGCGGTGGAGTGGCATTCTTCATGGTTGCTTAATCCCCTCCTCCTCATCTCTGTAGCACAACTCCTAAATGAAGAATTTCTTACCTATAGATCAAAAAGCAGCCCTAACCTTAGGAAACAGTGGTTAGGGCTGCTTTTTGATCTATAGGTAAGAAATTCTTCATTTAGGAGTTGTGCTACAGAGATGAGGAGGAGGGGATTAAGATGTGAGATGGGAAAAGTTTGTGAAAAATTGAGCCCTAGTATTTCTATATGCAAAACATCAGATGTGTAGAAAAGTAATGGTCATTGTTGGGGACGTCATCACTGGATAAAGAGGTAGAGACTAGCTATCTTTAAAAAGTAACAGTTCTTTTGATGTTTATTACATAAAGCAGTACCCATGAAAATAAGCAACTTTGTAATATATCTTATAGAAATTTCATTCTTTCTCTACCAGAACTGATCATTTATTTTCAAAATTCTCAATTCTCTGGTAAAATCTGTTTTCAGTAAAGACAGACTTTCCCATTACTGAGATAGGAGATGACATTTGGTGCTCATAAGACTCTATGTAGAGAGGAAGCGGTGATGGGGGGAAGAGGAGCTAGAATCAAAGCTCATGCCTCCTCCTTCCTCCTCCCATCTGCATAGAATCTTACCAATAGCAGCTGCCATCTTCTATCTCAGTAATGTAACAATATCTTCTCACTGAATACAGATTTCACCAAGGAATTCAGAATTTTAAGAATGAAAAATCATTTCAAGAGGAGAAAGAAGCAGATTTCTCTGATGAGATATATTGCAAAGTTTCTTATTTTCACTTGTACTATTGATTTATGAAATAAAAATGTAAAGGACAGTTACTCTTTAATATATATTTGCCTGGATAACCATTAAAAGTATATTCACGTGTTCCGTATTTTCTGTGGGTTTTGTGTGCAGAAAAATGGTTAAAGAAAGATAAAAAACAAAGAGCATTTTTTTTTATTTTGCTCTAGATTCGTGAACAATGTGCACCATCCACCATTTTGAAGAACTTGCTGCAAAATCATCAACCAGTACCACAAGACAAAAAAAAAAGAAAAGTGATTTAAAAAGATACAAATGACAAATTGTCTTACTTTAATTCTTTACTGTACATTGGCAACAATATGTTACTATTTTGGTTTCTGAGACAGAGAGAAACATTTAAATCGTTAAACTGAAACATTTTGGATCATTTAGAGGACTTTCACTTTAACTGTTTTTATATTTTTTTCATTTTTCTGCCACTGCTTTATATTGCCACAATGGAGTTATGTTACAGTGTTGCTCAAGGACTGTAAAAATTGTGTTTTTCTCCTCCATCAGCCGGTGCCTGAGCTGTTTGGGCTTTCCTTGTTTGCCTACATAGGTGTAAATATGCATACTTGGCCTATCTTTGTTTGCAAATTTATGAAAAGATGTTTTTTTGTCATGTTGGTACATACAAGAACCAGGTAGACTGACTCTTGCAACAAGTAACAGTCATTGTTTGTGTTTTTGCTTCCTAGAACGATGTCTTGTTTCTTTGTATGGAAACGGGAGCTCTCGGATGGCACACACATTTACTGTCCTCGAAATGCGACACTTTGTGCATATGGAAAGAAACAAAAGCATTGGCATATCAGCAACTCCAGGGACTGTTGATTGCCACCCTAACACAACGATTCCAGCCTCAGTGTCTGCTACTAATAGTAGCTTCAGTATATTGTGCAACAAATTCTAAAAAAAAAATAAAAGATCATTGTAACATCTGGTAGGACTGGCATCTGCTTGAGTCCAGAGACCTCTAAGACATAAATTACCCACTGACAAACACAATGCATTTAGCATTTCGGTCTATATTTTGAGTACATAATCAAATGGTTAATATACAGTATGTCACTCAAAGCCGCAACCTAAAGCTTCTTGGTCCCAAAGCAAGATCTGTAACATGTCGAACCATATTTCATGTGACGTTTGTAGCATTGGTTGTCTCATTTAGACCTTTGGTGTTAATGTAAGTTCACCAAGTACCATCTATACAGTTGGGTACAAGAGTAGTTGAAGTATTTCATAATTAATTCATTGTGCTACAATTACATTTGGGCCTGTGAAGATAGAGGGGCTGTGTAAAAATGGATTTAATTACTTATCTATTAATGCAATATTTTTGGAAACCTCTTAAATTAATGCTAAAGTGTACACTTCAATCACATCTTGATGGCTTTATTTTATATCCAGTATATAAGTGTACAGACGTCTGTCTGGCTGCCTTGGCCGTCATCAAGGTCTGAGGACCGAAACGTTGGCCTGAATCCTGTACAGACACTTTTGCTGCATTAAAATATGTTTTCACTTGCAACACGTTTGTGCAATGGTGCTTCATCGAGCATGAAATCTACTCTTACAGCTGAGTGCCCACCATACCATCTTCTACTGGTCCTTGGTGGGATGTGAAACCAGGACCCCAAGACTACACCTCTTACCACTGAGCCACCATGCTGCCCATATTATTATTTTTATTTTCTATACAGTGGCATGTAAAAGTTTGGGCACCCCTGGTCAAAATTACTGTGATTGTGAACAGTTAGGCAAGTTGAAGATGAAATGATCTCTAAAAGGCCTAAAGTTAAAGATGACACATTTACATTGTATTTTAGGCAAAAAAACATTTTCATCTTTTATATTTTAAAAATTACAAAGAGGAAAATGGGCCAGTGCAAAAGTTTGGGCACCCTGCATGGTTAGTACCTAGTAACACCCCCTTTTGTAAGTATCACAGCTTGTAAACACTTTTTGTAGCCAGACAAGAATCTTTCAATTCTTGTTTAGGGATTTTCATCCATTCTTCATTGGAAAATTCTTCCAGTTCTGTGAGATTCCTGGGTCGTCTGCATGCACTGCTATTTTGAGGTCTAGCCACAGATTTTCAATGTTCCCGTGCCATTGGCTGCAACACAACCCCAAAGCATGATTGAACCATCCCCATGCTTAATGATGTTCTTTTCCTGAAATTCTGTGTCTTTTTTCTCCACACATATCTTTGATCATTGTGGCCAAAGAGTTCTATTTATCCTCATCCTTTCCACATGACTTGTTTCCAAAACGCATCAGGCTTGTTTAGATGTCATTTTACATACTTCTGACACTGAATTTTATGGCGAGGATGCCGGAGAGGTTCTTCGGATGACCCTTCCATGAAGGCCATATTTGTGCAGGTGTCTCTGAACAGTAGAACAATGTACCACAACTCCAGAGTCTGCTAAATCTTTCTGAAGGTCTTTTGCAGTCAAGTGGGGGTTCTTATTTGCCTCTCTAGCAATCCTACGAGCACCTCTCATGGAAATTTTGCTTGGTCTTCCAGACATTATCTTGACAACCACTGTTCCTATTAACTGCCATTTCTTCATTACATTTTGAACTAAGGAAAGGGCAACTTGAAAACGCTTTGCTATCTTTTCCTGCTTTGTGGGCCTCCACCATTTTCATTTTCAGAGTTTTAGGCATCTGTTTAGAAGAACCCATGGCTGCTGTTTTTGGCACAAGGTTAGAGGAGGCTGGGTTTTTATAAAGCTGGGAAATTTGCATCACCTGGCCTTACCTAATGATGATAGTGAACAAGCCATAACCCTAACAGGCTAATTAAGGTCTGAAACATTGGTCAAAGTTATCTGAGCACACAAATCTCCAAGGTTGTCCAAACTTTTGCCCATTTTCCTTTTTGTAATTTTTAGAATTCCTTAGAACGCTATTAACCTGCAGATTAGCCCTATATCTCTGGTTAATAGTGTTTGGGGACATGACAGGTTCCCTCTAACTTGTATCTCCAGGCATGTATGTCAAAAATACTGAACAAGGGGAAGACAGAATGAGCAGAAGCATAGGTCACTGTCATAGGGAAAAATTAAAATCCATAAAGACATCTCCGGAGAGGGGACAAATCACCCTCACATTGAACATATGGGATTAATTATAACTGGCGAAGTGAGAAAGAGCTGACACTTCAACATACATTGAAGTAGGGACATCCTGCAGTGACCAGGTAATTACAACAGGAGATCTTCTCTGAGAGCCAGACACTAAGCATGGGATTTGAGTATTCAGAGGCAGAAACGTACACTCCAAGGCAATAGCTTCCTTTGTTCAAGCACTAGTGCCCCAAATATTGGAGTTTGCATCAATCTGATATTCATGGAAGATATATTTTCGGTGTCGTAGGGAAGGGACGAACATAACGCATTCACTCACATTACCGAATGGCCATTCTAACCCCTCCAACTTAATATTGGTCTGATGGATGATGCTATCCATGCCATCTTTCATCTCTATAGAAAGGAAATCACAATAGGAAACATGAAGACAATATCTACCACCTGGCACCTCCAGGGGCAAAGAGTTTGTATGTTCTCCCCATGTTTGTGTGGGTTTCCTTTGGTTACTTCGGTTTCCTCCCATACTCCAAAGACATACTGATAAGGCATGATTTCTATGAAATCCTTTGGAAATGAATGGTGATAAGTAAGCAAGAAAAATAAATATTTCCTAAACAGAGAGGAAAATCAACTTTATTTACATATGTGGACATTACTAACATGAGAAACACATATTTAGCAGAGCATATTTTTGCTCACTGGGTTAATTGAGGCTGATAGACGATTGTCCATCTGACAGCTGCCGTGTTGAATGTCAGGGACTCTACCTTGAACACCAAGAGTTAGTTTTTGTTGGTTGACAAGTTGCTGAGGCAAATTTACAACACAAACAGTTAGAGATCATGACTAAGGCTGCGTGCCCACTATGCGTTTTTCAAGCGTTTTTGCCGCAGAATTTCCGCAGCGAAAACGCTTAAAAAACGCTTGGTAATACGTGCCCCATGTTCCCCAATGATAATCCGCATGTGCTGTGCACATGCTGTGGAAATTTCCGCTGCGGATTATCATTGCGGAAAAATACGCAGCGTAATCATGCCAATCAAAATCCATTAATTTTGCTGACACGCAGCGTAATCATGCCATTGACTTTCATTGGACCGCGTGACATCCGCATCACTGCATCTGCACATGCGGATATCACACGGTTCAATGTGCGGATGGTACCCAGGTCTGGAGGAGAGGAGACTCTCATCCAGACCTGGGTACCATAGAACCTGTTAAAAAAAAGAATTTAAAATAAAAAATAAAGATTATACTTACCTTCCAATGTCCTCCCGGTGTTTTCTCCCCTCCGTCTGGTCTGCTGTATGGGTCACGGTGTTGTGAAGGACCTGCCATGACGTCATTGAGTCATGTGACCTGTCACATGACTCAATGACTTCACTGCAGGTCCTTCAAAATCGCTTGAAAAAGCGCTTGATAACCCGCATGCAGAAATGCATGCAAAAACACTTGACAAACGCTTTTACCTGGTGGGAAAAACGCATGTAAAATCCGCATGCGTTTTTCCTGCCAGGGAGAAGCGGAAAAAATATGCAGCATTTCTGCATCGTGGGCACATAGCCAAAGACTTGCTAAAGTTGAAATGCGTAGATCGAGCTGTTGTGTGTTGGTGTGGTTTGTCCTACTCAGGATTATTTTAACGGAATCAATAAAGGAAGATACTTTTATTTTATCGCTGGACATTTCCTCTTTTTCCCCGAACACTAATAGTCACTCCTGAAAAGCTACTATCCTAATGTGGCTCCCTTGCGGGTTCAGTCGCCACAGAGGTACTGCATCTCACCCAGAGGTGTGGTATCCCACTCTCAGGTAAGGATAGAGTGCTGCCCGGGACCGTAACACCTGCATCCAACACGTCCACTTCAGTAGGGCAGGGCGAGATTGCTCCTAAAGAAGAGCACAGTCCCTGGTCCCTGGCTGGAGTGGAGGGGAACCAAGTGAGGGGGAACCATGTAGTGGGTGTGGGTGGAGGACGTAGTTCAGGGGAGCACATGAAAGGTAGTGATATAAAAGAGGGAACTATCTTAGAAAGACAGGCCATTCTGAGAGGAGAAGTAAGGGGAGTGGGGGCTCTGCACAAGCGCTGCCCCAGAGTGGGCCTCGCAGAGAGGCCCAGGACGGAGAAAGAGAGAGGAGTAGGAAGGAAGGCTCCAAGAGGAACGATGGGATCCTAGGGGTACGGGCAGTGCTGGAGGCCACCCGTACGCCCGAATCTACCAGGTGTGGAAGGATCAAGCCACAGAGAGGGGACCGGCCCCTAAACTAGTGGAGAACTACAAGGCTCAGCTATAAACCGGAGGCTGCTGTACTTTTAGGGTGCAGTTGCCACAGCCACAATTACATCGCCGAGAAGGTGGTCACAGAGGGTCCAGGGGACTGCAGGTCGCCCGACAAGACCCCAGGCTACTGGATTGGGACACTGATTGTGAGGCACAGAGCAGGAGGGTGAGAGCCAGCGCATGAAGACGACTGAGAAAGGCACATAGAACGGGGTCCTGTCAGGCACTCTTAAATTACCTGAGGGATTGCTGAACCCCTGCCTGGTGAATGCAGCGTGACGTGGGAGGCTGTAATCTGTACAGGGCAACCTGAGGAACTTAAGAACTGTGAGTAAACTCTGAAGACTGCACCCCATTGTCTCTGTGAATTACTGCAGCGCCATCACCCCCTGCACTACACTACCCAGTATCATATACAACATCTATAACAACATCTACACTGCCCTGGAGCTAAGCTCTACCTGTGGAGAGCTAAACCAACTCTGCTGCATCAACAACAGCTCCAGAGGATCTGCTCCGCAGCGGCGGCTCCATATAGCCGCATACCACAGATGGCGTCACGAACTTTATATAAAGAACTATTAAATCCCCTGTAAATAAGTCCCCTTTTATTGACCGCCCTGGGTCACGGACCGGTTCACCGCCACTGTGACATCACCCCTAGCAACGACCGGCCCGGCACCAAGTACCCCACGGCCCAGGGGGCGCGTCACTAATTAAAAGAAGTTTTATGAGAAATATTTCCAGCGTTTTACAACTTTCTCAACCATAGTATTGTGCCATACAATGGTTGTATCTCTCTCTGTCTCTGTTGGCATGAAGTGCCACATCCTACATACCTGAAGGTACATGTTTTCGTATGGCAGGTGCAAAGTATAGGCAATATCCCAGTGTATGCGACTTTTTAACTTAGGAGTTTAGTTGCTTACTAAAAACAACTCTTCCTATAGCAGATATGACTTCTTGATCCATTACATAGCAGGCCATTCATTTTAAGGGCTGCGTGTAATACTATGTTATGGCTTTAAAGTCCTTAAAGTAAAGTCCTTTGGTGATGAGTTGTTTCAGCAGCTGGATGGCAACACTGAGCTGATCGTAGTGGTTTGTACAGAAGGGATTGCAGACCCAAAGTTGCTGTAATTAACAAGGCAAGCGCTTTGGCCACAAGTCTAGATGATAAGGCCATAATAGAGTATTTCTCCACTTATGGAGTGAATTGACCCTTAACCATTGCTTTTGTTAATCTATTTTTGGGTCACTCCAGTCCATCTAACAGTCAGCAACACTATTTTTAACAAACAATTCTGTATGTGAGTTCTACAAAGCCGTCCACTGTATGTTCCCAATTATATTAGATTATATTGCAAGCAATAGCAGACAGACTTCTCTATTTTGAATTCATGCCTTACCGCTGAATATCATAAAAACCATTATGCGATCTAAATAAATGCACATTTTACATAAAATATGCTCTCTTTAGTACTTGGTGCCAGCATTTAGATAACTAGGCATGAGAGCTTTAAGCACGATAAGTAATATATCTGGCAACTCCCTTTATTCTCAAGGTTATTTCCAGTTTACGTATTTGTCCAAATAATGCGAGTCCTTAAAGCAAAACTCCAAGCAAAAACGATCAAGTAGTTAAGCCTAGTGCTAGGCCTAAGTGCTTATCGATAATAATGCATTAAACACCAGATTGTTATAGTCTCCTCTTTCACAGGCCTATATATAGATATATACAGTGCTGGCCAAAAGTATTGGCACCCCTGCAATTCTGTCAGATAATACTCAGTTTCTTCCTGAAAATGATTTCAATCACAAATTCTTTGGTATTATTCTCTTCATTTAATTTGCTTGCAAGGAAAAAACACAAAAGAGAATGAAGCAAAAATCAAATCATTGATCATTTCACACAAAACTCTAAAAAAGGGCCGGACAAAAGTATTGGCACCCTCAGCCTAATACTTGGTTGCACAACCTTTAGCCAAAATAACTGCGAACAACCGCTTCCGGTAACCATCAATGAGTTTCTTACAATGCTCTGCTGGAATTGTAGACCATTCTTCTTTGGCAAACTGCTCCAGGTCCCTGATATTTGAAGGGTGCCTTCTCCAAACTGCCATTTTGAGATCTCTCCACAGGTGTTCTATGGGATTCAGGTCTGGACTCATTGCTGGCCACTTTAGAAGTCTCCAGTGCTTTCTCGCAAACCATTTTATAGTGCTTTTGGAAGTGTGTTTTGGGTCATTGTCCAGCTGGAAGACCCATGACCTCTGAGGGAGACCCAGCTTTCTCACACTGGGCCCTACATTATGCTGCAAAATTTGTTGGTAGTCTTCAGATTTCATAATGCCATGCACACGGTCAAGCAGTCCAGTGCCAGAGGCAGCAAAGCAACCCCAAAACATCAGGGAACCTCCGCCATGTTTGACTGTAGGGACCGTGTTCTTTTCTTTGAATGCCTCTTTTTTTTTTCCTGTACACTCTATGTTGATGCTTTTTCCCAAAAAGCTCTACTTTTGTCTCATCTGACCAGAGAACATTCTTCCAAAACGTTTTAGGCTTTCTCAGGTAAGTTTTGCCAAACTCCAGCCTGGCTTTTTTATGTCTTGGAGTAAAAAGTGGGGTCTTCCTGGGTATCCTACCATACAGTCCCTTTTCATTCAGACGCCGACGGATAGTACGGGTTGACACTGTTGTACCCTCGGAATTCAGGGCAGCTTGAACTTGTTTGGATGTTAGTCGAGGTTCTTTATCCACCATCCGCACAATCTTGCGTTGAAATCTCTCGTCAATTTTTCTTTTCCGTCCACATCTAGGGAGTTTAGCCACAGTGCCATGGGCTTTAAACTTCTTGATGACACTGCGCACGGAAGACACAGGAACATTCAGGTCTTTGGAGAAGGACTTGCAGCCTTGAGATTGCTCATGCTTCCTCACAATTTGGTTTCTCAAGTCCTCAGACAGTTCTTTGCTCTTCTTTCTTTTCTCCATGCTCAATGTGGTCCACACAAGGACAGAGGATAGAGGTTGAGTCAACTTTAATCCATGTTAACTGGCTGCAAGTGTGATTTAGTTATTGCCAACACCTGTTAGGTGCCACAGGTAAGTTACAGGTGCTGTTAATTACACGAATTAGAGAAGCATCACATGATTTTTCAAAGGGTGCCAATACTATTGTCCACCCCCTTTTTTAGGTTTGGTGTGGAATTATATCCAATTTGGCTTTAGGACAATTCTTTTTGTGTTTTTTTCATTGAAGACAAATTAAATGAAGATAATAATACCAAAGAATTTGTGATTGCAATCATTTTCAGGAAGAAACTGAGTATTATCTGACAGAATTGCAGGGGTGCCAATACTTTTGGCCAGCACTGTAGGTATCCATAGACATTTGAGAAAATTTGGCCAAAATGGAGGCAAAAATCTTCTGAGGGGTTTCCGTCACTGTAGTGAGAGCTGCCCCTCTGTTCCTCTGGATTCCATGTAAATAAATTATCTCCACATTTGAATAATGGAAGCCTTAGGTTGGCTTTAAATGTGATAATGTATTGTATATAGTATATACACTTAGAATAAATGCAATTATTGCCTTTGAGCATTATAGCCTATTACCATCCCAGGTGATGACTTCTAATAGCCAAAACGGCAAGAGCAAATCCTCTGGTGTGTAAAACATGTTTATTGTGAGTATGTAAGATAATGATGTCTAAATGCAATCAGTCAAATCAATAGCCTTGACAATGAAGCAGAGTGTGGATTTGTGTGACAATTATCTAGGTCGCAAAATTGTTTAATTACTAAATCTAAAGACTTACAATAAACCTCATTCACGGTATTGTTAATGATTAGATTCTTATCCATTGTTTAAGTCCAAAATAGTCCTCAGAATAATAGCGCATAATTTAATCTAACTTCTCCTGGATGAACAGAAATAAAACATAGCGAAGGTAGGGGGGGGGGATTTATCCAGACTTTCCTTAATGAAAACCTAGTAAGGTTAAGTTCACACGTAGCGTTTTTGAAGCGTTTTTGCGGCGTTTTTCCGGCCGCGTTACATTGAGACGCAGCAAACCCGCCGATAAATGTGGATTTGCTGAGTTTCAATTAAATTCAATGGCCGCGAATTTGCAGCGTGATCATGGTGCGTGTGGTACCCAGGATGAAGAGGAGACTACAACTCATCTCATCCCGACCACCACTCCCGCTGATAACAGACAGAGAAAAAGTAGATAACAGACAGAGAAAAAGTAGCCTTCCCAGACAAGCTGGCTACCACGCGTGGTAAAAAATTTTTTAAAAAAATAAAACTCTATACTCACTTGTCCGGTGGCCCCCAGCGGTGATCTTCTCCTCCCGGCGACCAGCGGTAGTTACAGGACCTGCGTTGACGATGTCACAGATCAGCTGATGGTCACAGATCAGCTGATGGTCTCATGACCATCAGCTGAGCGGTGACGTCAGCGCAGGTCCTGATGGTCATGTGACCGTCAGAACCTGCACTGATGTCACAGATCAGCTGATGGTCACGTGACCGCTCAGCTGATGGTCACGTGACCATCAGCTGATCGTAAGCCCATCGGGGCTGATCAGCGGATCTTCAGCTGATCAACCCCAGTGACCTCCTGCAGCATGTATACTTTTTACACCCCTTTCAGTATACATTGCTGTATTCTACAGCAGTGACATCAGTGATGGCTGATGTCACTGCTGTAGAAGTGACACGAATCGTCGTGGGACACTCGGTGGTACATGGACTGCGTAGTTGACGGCGGACAGGTGAGGAATATGGTTGTTTGTTATTTTACTATTTTTCAGGAGATCGAGGGCTTCGCGGAGGCATGTAATAAAAAAAATTTGTTTTTTATTTCATTAAAATACTTTATTCTGGCCGTGTCTTTTATTGAAAAAGCGGCGACCATTTTATTACGCAGTTAGTAATAGGGGCGTCTTATAGGTGCCCTCCATTACTAACCTGGGCTTCACGTCAGCAGCCAATACAAGGCTGACGTGAACCCCAACTCCATTACACCACTCGCCACTGCTACAGGGCAGTGGGAAGAGCTAGGCTAAGCGCCATATTTGGCGCATCTTACGGATGCGCCATTTCTGGGACTGCTGAGGGGTGATATTAATAGCCGTGGAGGGGGCTAGTATCCATGGCCCCTTTCCTGGCTATTAATATCAGCCCGCAGCTGTCTAGTTTAGCCTTTGCTGGTTAAATTTTATAGGGGTACCCTATGTCAATTTTTTTCTGGGGCCCCCCTGTAATCTAGCCAGTAAAGGCTAAACAAACAGGAACATTTTTGGCTAATGGCCCCTTCCCCTGCTGCTAATATCAGCCCCCAGCAGTCGGATTTCCCTCTGCTGGTTATAAAATGACGCGGGAGCCCACACCATTTTTTTTTTTTAATTTTCGGCTCTGTGCCCACGATCTGATGTAGCAGCGCTTTGGACACATTTTTTTTGTGTGTCCAAAATGTTGCATTCTAAATCCACTGAACCATGCGGATTTACCGCATTCAATACTTTCTAGTTTTAAAATTTCTGTTGCAGAGACCAGCGACTCCGCATGAGAATTTGACATGCTGCAGTCCTGAAAGACGCGCCGCATGCCATTGTCCACGGGTGATTCGCAGCCTCTGATGCACGTATAGTGGACATGTGATTTCTAGAGATCCCATCCACTATGCTGTAACATCTGGACGCTGCGGGTTTGACGCTGTATAAACACGCAGTGTCAAACCTGCAGTGGCTCCTGACCTTGGCCACGTACCCAAACTCACCCACAGCATGTCAATTTCTGTAGCGGACACGCCAGTCTCCGCTGCAGATTTTGACCAATTGAAGTGTCATTATATGCGGTGGATTCACATTTACCGACAACAAAAGTGCGGCATTAGAACACCGCGTTTTGGACGCAGCAAAAATAAGCTGTGTCCAAAGCACTGCTGAGTGCTGATCGGGGGGACGTAGAGGCTAACGAACTGTGAGATGTTATTAATGGCCAGGGGCCATGTTTGCCTAATGGCACCTTCCCAGGCTAAAAATAGCAGCTCACAGCAGCAGCATAAATTACGTGAATATAAATGCTAATGAAGATTGGGTGAATGGGACTAGGAAGGTGCCATTAGGCAACCATGGTCCCTGGCCATTAATAACATCTCACAGCTGGTTCATTAGCCACTACGTCCCCCGATCAGCACTCAGCAGTGCTTTGGACACAGCTTATTTTTGCTGCATCCAAAACGCGGTGTTCTAATGCCCCACTTTTGTTGTCGGTAAATGTGAATCCACCTCATATAATGACACTTCAATCGGTCAAAATCTGCAGCGGAGACTGGCGTGTCCGCTACAGAATTTGACATGCTGCGGGTGAGTTTGGGTACGTGGCTACGATCAGGAGCCGCTGCAGGTTTGACACTGCGTGTTTATACAGCGTCAAACCCGCAGTGTCCAAATGTTACAGCATAGTGGATGGGATCTCTAGAAATCCTATGTCCACTATGCATGCATCAGAGGCTGTGAATCACTCGTGGACACTGACATGCGGCGCGTTTTTCAGGACCGCAGCATGTCAAATTCTCTTGCGGAGTCGCTAGTGTCCGCAACAGAAATATGACCACTAGAAAGTATTGAATGCGGTAAATCCGCATGGTTCAGTGAACACATCTGGATTTACCTGTGTGCAATAGAATGCAACGTTTTGGATGCAGCAAAAAATATGCATCGAAAGCACTGCTACGTCCGCATCGTGGGCACAAAGCCGAAATTAAAAAAAAAAAAAAAGGCATGGCCTCCCGCATCATTTTTATAACCAGCAGAGGGAAAGCTGACCGCTGGGGGCTGATATTAGTAGCTGGGGAAGGGGCCATTAGCCAAAAATGTTCACTGGCTATTAATATTAGCCCACAGCTATTTGTTTAGTCTTTACTAGCTAGATTACAGGGGGACCCCAGAAAAAAATTGGCGTGGGGTCGCCCTATAAAATCTAACCAGCAAAGGCATACTAGACAGCTGCGGGCTGATATTAATAGCCAGGGAAGGGGCCATGGATACTAGCCCCCTCTGCGGCTATTAATTTCATCACTGATGTCACTGCTGTAGAAGACAGCAATGTATATTGACAGGGGTGTAAAATCGCCCCCTGTCAGTGTACATTGCTGCAGGAGGTCACTGGGGTTGATCAGCTGAAAATCAGCTGATCAGCCCCAGTGAGCTTACGATCAGCTGATAGTCACGTGACCATCAGCTGATACTGACATCACCGCTCAGGTGATGGTCACGTCACCATCAGCTGAGCGGTGCCGTTAGTATCAGCTGATGGTCACGTGACCGCTCAGCTGAGTGGTGACGTCAGTCTCAGCTGAGCGGTGATGTCAGTTTCAGCTGATGGTCAGTTGACTGCTCAGCTCATGATCACGTGACCATCAGCTGATACTGATGTCACCGCAGGTCCTGTAAGTACAGTATACTACTGGAAGTGAGCCCGCTCCCAGTAGTATATCGCCGGCCGCCGGGAGGAGAAGATCGCCGCCAGGGGCCGCCGGACAGGTGAGTATAGAGTTTTATATTTTGATTTTTACTTTTTTTTCTTTTTCTGTTTTTTTTACACCGTGTGGTAGCCGGCTTGAATGGGAACACTACGGCTCCTTCCATCCACGCTGCTCCCGCTGTTATCAGTGAGAGCGTCAGTGAGGAGAAGAGGAGTTGTAGCTTCCTCTTCATTTCGGGTAGCACACGCAGCGCATTTGCGCCGCGAATTCGCTGCCATTGAATTTAATTTAAATGCAGCAAATCCACATTCACCTGCGGGTTTGCTGCATTTCAGTGTAACTCAGTGGGCGCGAATTCGCGGCGTGATCGCGCTAGAAATGGCCATGCGCGTTTTGCAATGTAATGCTAATTTGGTGTGTTAATTAATGCATCATGTGCACGGCACGTTCAAATTCGTATTGCTATGCATGGCAGACCGATTAACAAGCATTTGTGAACTTAACCTAAGGGTTCGCTCCCACTTGCGATGAAATTGGACGAATGCAATCCGATAAAAAATCGGATTGCATTCGGACTAATGTTATTCTATGATTCTGCGTTTATCTGCGATTTTTTATCCAGCTCGGATCGGAATCGGACTGGAAAAAAATCGCAGCATGTAATCGCAAATTGGATCGCATTCAGCAATAAAAATCAATAGATGCGATTTTAAATCGGACAGCACTCGAGTAATCCAAATGCCATGCGATTTTGTAGTAACATTCTCCACTGTCCCAGGAAATTGCATCACAATCCCATGAAAAACGGATGTAAATAGGAAAAAACCTGCAGAATCGCATTGCAATCGCAGAAGAATCGGAAACAAAATTGCAGAAAACTCGTCCGACTCTCCTGCATCAAAATCGGACTGATTTTAAATTCGCTAGTGTGTCTCCGGCCTAACTGGCAGTGGAAGGCCGAGACTCAGGTGATTAAATAGAGAACAGTCCCACTCAGGGTTCCCAGCAGGGAGAAATTCTAACAAGCCTAGAAATATCCCACAGGCTTCCAGGCTTTGTGATACCACAAATGCCCGGAATAAAAAATGGGCTACAGCATAGCAGCCTTGCGTCGCCCAGATGCAGATGGGACAGGTACTGGCATGAATGTTACACAGATGATATTCATCAAAATACCTTTATATATAACTGCTCAAAGGTGTATTCCAGATTTGTAAAACCCCAGTACCTCAGCTTGACTCACTACCCCTAGGTCCAGCGCTGAGTCTCCTCTGCTGTTTCTGGTGTTTGCTATTATCTGTAGCACTGACACCACAGTGAAAGTGGTGCAGGCAATAACTTACCTTAGCGGCTCTGTGCCGTCAACTCGTGCAGAGCCTCTGAGTTCAGATATTAGCTGCAGAGCTGCCGACGTGTTGCAGACAATAAGAGACACCAAGAGCAGCAGTAGAGACTCAGTTCTGGACCCAGGGAGGTTGAAGGAAGCACAGTTTGTTTTATGAAACAAACTGTGGTTGAAGAACAAAGGTTTTGAGAAACTGGACAATTTCCTTATGAATGGAGCCAAATTTAAGAATCTCAGAATTTTTCCATTTTTGTCTCAGAGCATACGAGCGGTCAAACCTTTTTTATTTTTACATCTACATAGTTATTCAGAGCTTTGTTTTTTTGCCAGACGAGTTGTAAGTGTTTATAGAGATTGTTTAAAGGTATATATAATATAATGTTAGATTGATATTTTTTTATGTTGGTTTCTAATAAAAAATGCAATACTGCCAAGTGTTTTAAAAAATTTTAAGTTGTTACCATAATACAGAATTTTTTTTTCCTGCATGCGTCATTACCAATATGTACATGTATATGTTTTGCTATTAATATTTATCAAATATTTTTTTAAAAAAAATCATGTTTCATTTGTGTTTTTTTGTAGCTATTGTTTCAATTGTAAACTTCATTTAATAATTGTTAACATTTTTCTAGTACAATTAGGGACTAATGTAACAACATATGGTTATGTAATATAATATGTTTATATGATGGTACATTATATTCTGTGCACGGTAATTCTTAGTATATGTCATAACAGGGAATTACATTGGACAGTTCTTGGGTCCTTTTTCAAGCCCAATGCTGATAGTATAAATCTAACATCACCTGTTATCACAACGTTAGGGCTGGCGGTGCTATGACATTAGAAGCCCCCTCCCTTTGATAGCACTGCAATTTTCAGTGATTGCATTGCAAACGATTTAATGGCCAGGATCAGAGTTTTCTCAGATCTTCACCAGTAGTGATGGAGAGTGGCAATCACAGCTGTCCTTTAGAGGTGATCACATGGACACGGCTTACATCTCAAATTTGTAAGCCAAGATGTGGGATAAAAACCCTTTGTTAAGTTACTTATATACAGTAATGTGGGAAAAGGTTAATAGTATAATAGGAGAATCCTACTTTGAAGAAAAAAGGAACAGTAGCAGGAAGATACCTGTTTTTCTTCTTTTTTCTAGTATATGTAAAAAAAAAGATAGACAAACAGTTGTTTCCCTTTTTCCTGTGAAATTAAAGTGTGAAACTTTGTCTTGGAGTCTTCTCTGTATAGAATCTTACCACAGTTTATGATGTCATTCTTTCATTTATATTCTCCTTTGATGTAGGTTAAGATAAGTGGTGTTTGACCCAATACCTGCATGAGGGTTTGCTTGTTTTGGGTTGAGCATCCTATGGAAGCTTTGAAAGAATAGAATTCGAGCCCTCAGCATGGCAGAACTGATTTGAACGATTCCGCTTGTTGCTACAAACACGTTGGTCGATTGTGTCATTTCTCCTTTATGTAAGAGAAAGCGGGAAAAAATATGAAATCAGAAATACAAATGTTCATTAAAAATGCTTAGAATCAGTTTATGGAAATAGACCAATTTGGCCATACATTCGGAGCTTTACTTGCCGTTTTTTTGTTCAAATAATATGTACCTTTTTGCATTGTTATAAAGTGCATTTGAAAAATACCTTTACATGGGTCGAAACATTGTTTTTTATATGTGTCAGTGAAATAATAAAGACACTTCCTGCTATTTCTCACACCTTGTGCTTTTAAATGTGGCAGGATATTCACATATTCAACATTCTTTTTTTAAGAATCAGGCATACTGAATTTTAACGTGTCCGATCCTTTGTTCTCACTAGGCTTATTGTTATTCATCTAAGCAGACAACTGAGCTGACACAGGGGAGATAGCGCGCCTTGCACATCGCCCATGGGAGACCGTGCAAGGGGGAGACAGCAGGGGCAGAGCACCACCACTGAAACAAATGTCACTGATGACCCTTCATTTTAGGGAGGGGGCAGGGGCTGTGACACTGACTACAGCCTCTGCCCCCTGATGAGCATTCTCAAATAAATCATCATCATACAGGAAGTAGGGAAAACAATACAATAACTGTCAGACAATGTAGTTAGGGAATGGTAGGGAAGTTTTAAAACAAGCAAATTAGAAAATAGCTTATGTTATAGCATCAAATATTTTATTGTATTCACTTATATAGCATCATTAATATTACAGCGCTTTACAGACATCATCGCTGTCCCCATTGGGGCTCACAAACTAGATTCCTAATCAGTATATCTTTGGAATGTGGGATGAAACCTACAAAAACACAGGGAGAACATACAGAGATTGTCCTTGGTGGGATTGAACCCAGGAGCCCAGTGCTGCAAGGCTACAGTGCTAACCACTGAGCCACCGTGATGCCCTTAGTAGATAGGGAGTAAGGCCACAGCCCCACTATCAGTATTTGGTCAGTATTCGGTCAGTATTGTTTCCCAGGAGTGGGAGCCAAAACCAGGAGTGGGTGATAAATGCAGAATTGGTGACTTGTTTCTATTATACCTTTTCTCTGATTGATCCTCACCTGGTTTCAGCTCCCACTACTGAGAAAAAAATGCTGACCGAATACTGACCAAATACTGATAGTGGGGCCGTGGCCTAAGGAACAAAATAACTTTGCCTTTGGTCCATCCCTTTAATAATTGACACACACAATCAATTGTCAGTAGGCATGAGAGGAAATGAGTTAGTAAGATGGAAGTTTTAGTAAAAGCAGAAAGTAGATGATAGTGGAAAACAGTAAAGGGAATGATACTTGGATAATGGCTGCTAATACCACTCTAGACTATAAAGTCCAACGTAAAATGTAAAAAGGAGCAATTACAATGTTCTCTAGTCCTCTCCTGCGAGATTTAATAAGATGACTGGACCACCACAAGTGTGTGTTTGCTATTTCTGTTTATAGGAGGTAAATACCTTCTTTTGAGCAATTGATAATGATTTTCTTGAAAATGCACATACTACAAGAAACCATAGAAATTAAACAGGATATGGAGGAGAGGTGGTAATTCAAACCAGTTGACAGCCTGTAATATGGGCGGTTTAAGATATCTATTATCCAAATAATGGGAAAGCAGGCCACAAAAACATCACATACATTGCTATTGCTGCTTTTCACATGCACACATATTACACGTACATGTGACAATAATTATGCAGGAAATGTCTGTTTATTATAAGTGCACTAGTGATGATATGTCACCATTTGTGGTCTATATTTAATTACTCTTCTTGTAGCTTGAACACATCTAACAAAACAAAATAGTTACATTCATGGCAGAAAGTGTTGGCACCCTTGAAATTCTTCAAGAAAATGAAGTATTTCTTCCAGGAAATTATTTCAATTACACGTTTTGTTATACGCATGTTGATTTTCTTTGTGTGTATTGGAACAACACAAAAAAAACAGAGAAAAAAAGGCAAATTGGACATCATTTCACACAAAACCCCCAAAATGGGCCAGACAAAATTGTTGGCACCCTGAGCTAAATATTTGGTTGCACATAGTGTTGAGCGAGCACTAAAATGCTCGGGTGCTAGAAGCTCGGGCCGGGCTCGCCGTGATACTCGGGTGCTCGACCCGAGCAATGAGCCCAATGTTAGTCTATGGGAAACCCAAGCATTTTTGCGGCGCCACCCCCGGCAGTCTGTAGAAAGCCTAAAAAGTGCCCAAAACGATAGCGACAGTGCTCAAAAGACATGGGGGTAGCATGGGGATCACCCCAGGAAGCATTTCTGACCCCCAGGTCACTGCTGTCAACGTGGTCAGAGGTGGTCAGAGGTATTAAGCCACTTTTACGGGCTCACAATAAGGCTATGTGCCCACGTTGCATTTATGAAGCAGAAAATTTCTGCTTCATTTCTGCAAGTCCTCTCCCGGAAAAACGCATGCGGAATTCCGCACGCGTTTATCGCGCATTTTTCGCGCGTTTATCACGCGTTTTCCACATGCGGAATTGCCTTGCGTTTTTTATGCATTGGACAAAGGCAATTCTGCTTGCGGAAACGCAAAATTAATTGACATGCTGCGGATTTTTGAACGCAGCATAAACGCTGCGGAAAAATCCGCAGCATGTGCATAGAACTTGCGGAATCCCATTGGGGACCATGGGGTGTGGGTTACCAAGCGTTTTACAAGCGTTTCCGCATCAAAAACGCTTGAAAAACGCTACGTGGGCACACAGCCTTAAACATTCAAAAACAAAACTGAAACGGTTTTCCTGTGAACAGGGGTGGATTAAGAGTAGCAAGGGCCCCGGGAAGTTTAGAAGGCGCCCCCCCCACACACACACCTGATGTATCACGTGACATGTCACATGATCCCCTATCATAGATCATGTGATAGTTCACGTGAAATTAATTTGGCACAATATTAATTATAATAATTTTTTTTAGGCTGTGTGCCCACTATGTGTTTTTTAAGCGTTTCCACAGCGGCAATTCCGCTGCAGAAATGCTTAAAAAACGCTTGGTAGAAGGCCTGCCATGTTCCCCAGTGATAATCCGCAGCACTACCAATTATTTTGCAGAAGCGCTGCCTTTTCGCCGCCATTGACTTGCATTAGAACGCATGGAATCCGCATCACTGCATCTGTACATGCAGAATCCATGCGTTTCAATGTGCGGATGGTACCCGGGTTTGGAGAAGAGGAGACTCTCCTCCGGACCCGGGTACCATAGAACCTGTAAAAAAAAGAATAAAATAAAAAATAAATATTATACTTACCTTCTGATGGCCCCCGGTGTCTTTATCCGATGCGTCCTGGCTTGCCGGCAGCTCGCAATAGTCTGAAAAGGACCTGCCGTGACGTCATTTAGTCATGTAACGGGTCACGTGACCGCTGACATCGGCAGGCCATCAGAAGGTAATTACATATTTATTTTTTATCATTCTTTTACAGTCACACTATATAAATCCATGCTGGTTGCATGGATTTATATAGTGTGACCAAGTTGTCAAGCACTTTCCAAGTGATGCTAAAATCGCTTGGAAAGCGCTTGTCAACCCGCATGCGGAAATGCATGTGAAGAACGCTTCACATCCGCAAGTCCCTGGCAGGAAAAACGCATGTACAATCCGCATGTACAATCCGAATGTACAATCCGCATGCGTTTTTTCTGCCAGGGAGATGCAGAAACGCTCAAAAAAAAATCCGGCGCCATCTATACACAGCGGGAGGCCGCACGGCGCCATCTATACACAGCGGGAGGCCGCACGGCGCCATCTATACACAGCGGGAGGCCGCACGGCGCCATCTATACACAGCGGGAGGCCCCACGGTGCCATCTATACACAGCGGGAGGCCGCACGTAGCCATCTATACACAGCGGGAGGCCGCACGTAGCCATCTATACACAGTGGGAGGCCGCACGATGCCATCTATACACAGCAGGGGGCTGCACGATGCCATCTATACACAGCGGGAGGCCGCACGGCGCCATCTATACACAGCAGGGAGCCACACGGCACCATCTATACACAGCAGGAGGCCGCACATAGCCATCTATACACAGCGGGAGGCCGCACGATGCCATCTATACACAGCAGGGGGCCGCACGATGCCATCTATACACAGCGGGAGGCCGCACGGTGCCATCTATACACAGCAGGGGGCCACACGGCGCCATCTATACACAGCAGGAGGCCGCACATAGCCATCTATACACAGCAGGAGGCCGCACGTAGCCATCTATACACAGCAGGAGGCCGCATGTAGCCATTTATACACAGCGGGAGGCCGCACGGAGCCATCTATACACAGCGGGAGGCCACAGGGCGCCCTATACACAGCGGGAGGCCGCACGGCGCCAACTATACACAGCGGGAGGCCGCACGTAGCCATCTATACACAGCGGGAGGCCGCACGTAGCCATCTATACACAGCGGGAGGCCGCACGTAGCCATCTGTACACAGCGGGAGGCCGCACGTAGCCATCTATACACAGCGGGAGGCCGCACGCAGTCACGCACAAACATATACAGACATATACATACACGCATAAACACATTTGAAACACAAAAATACATATAAACAGACATCACACAATGATATCTGCCTCCACACACACACTCACCATCCCCCGGCTCAGCCCCAGTCCTCCTGCTCTTTTCCGGTGCCGCACTGCAGGCTGGGTGCGCACTGCATGACGTCACAGCTAGGAGACATGGCCACGCACAGGGCCGGTCTCCTAGTATTGACGTGGCCGGGCCATCACAGGGAAGTTAACTGCTGCAGTGCTGTCCCGGCCGAAGAAGTAGTAGCTGCCGTGCACCGCTAGTGGGGGATCGGTCAGGGGCCCCCCCGCCACTGTCTGCCGGTATGTGCCGCGGCGCCGCACATATAATGAGGGCAATCTGGCTATAGACACCCCGGAGCCCCTGGAGGTACGGGGCCCTGGGCGGTAGCCCAGATTGCCCTCATTATAATCCGCCTATGCCAGTGAAATATGTTAAGGAATTTCCTTTCCAGGGTAAAGACTTGTGTATAAGGTAAAATAAATAACCAAAAACAAAAATACTCCTCCACACCTTGGGTTATGTTCACAAGTAGGATTTTTCATGCGTTTTTGCACTTTTGTATTGCTTTCAACCGTGACAAATGCATTCACCGGGAAATGTCATTTTAACATTTTACAACCTTATCTGGCCATGTGCTGTGTGGCACATGCATACAGTGCTGAAAAGATATGGGAACAGCATGGGGAAGACCCCTGGAAGCATCTCTGACTCCCAGGTCACTGCCTAAAAGTGTGCCCATCAGAAGTGATCCTTGCCGCATCAGGAGATGCAGACTTGCAACTATCCCCGTGCAAGTCCTTGTCCCAGGGCAGTGTTCAATTGTACCTCTCCCATTCCTTGCAATGCAAGCGCAAATATGCAGCCAACCACGCACCCACCCCCAGGCTGCAATACCATACTGCTAGCTTTCACGTGAAATGGGGCCTTTTAGTTTGGAGGAGGCCGAAGCTGGCCACTACCTCATGGCTGCTTCGGCAGCGAGGTATCCATACTCAGTCCCCAGCCGCCTGGCGGCCTGGTGTCCACGCTTGGTCCCCTGCAGCCAGGGGGCGGCCAGGTGTCCATATTTGGTCTCCAGCCGCCCCGTGGCCGAGTGTCCACACACGGTCCCCAGCCGCCTGGGGGCGGCCCGGGTGTCCATAAACGGTCCCCAGCCGCCCGTATTTCTTCTGTCACCTTCCCCAACACTTTTCTTAGCCTGGCCTGCTTTAGGGCAGCATTGGACGAGCCGACGAGAGAACCAGACTCCTCCGGTGGGCCCTGGCTTCTCCATCAGGGGAGTTGAAAGTGCCAAGGTGAGGAGCATGATGATGATGATAGAAGTTAGCATCTGCTTTGTTTTCTTTTAATGCAAGCGTAAGTGTGCAGCCTGCCACCCACCCACCCCCAGGCTGCAATGCCATACTGCTAGCTTGCACTTGAAATGGGGCCTTTTAGTTTGGAGTAGGCCGAAGCTGGCCACTACCTCATGGCTGCTTCGGCAGCCTGGTATCCATACTCAGTCCCCAGCCGCCCGGCGGCCGGGTGTCCACACTCGGTCCCCAGCCTCCAGAGGGCGGCCGGGTGTCCATACTCGGTCCCCAGCCACCCCGCGGCCGGGTGTCCACACACGGTCCCCAGCCACCTGATGATGATAGAAGTTAGCATCTGCTTTGTTTTCTTGGAATGCAAGCGCATGTACAGTGGCATGTAAATGTTTGGGCACCCCTGGTAAAAAAATACTGTTATTGTGAACAGTTAAGCAAGTTGAAGATGAAATTACCTCTAAAAGGCCTAAAGTTAAAGATGACACATTTCCTTTATATTTTTGGCAAAAAAATATATATTTTGTTATGTTTTACAGTTTAAAAATTACAAAAAGGAAAGTGGACTGATGCAAAAGTTTGAGCACCCTTGGAGATTTGTGTTCTCAGATAACTTTGACCAAGGTTTCAGACTTTAATTAGTCTGTTAGGATTACGGCTTATTCACTATCATCGTTAGGAAAGGCCAGGTGATGCAAATTTCCCAGCTTTATAAAAACTCAGCCTCCTCTAACCTTGTGCCAAAAAACTGCAGCTTTGGGTGCTGCTAAGCAGTTGATTAGCACTCTGAAAATGAAAATGGTGGAGGCCCACAAAGCAGGAGAAGGCTATAAGAAGATAGCAAAGCATTTTAAGTTGCCCTTTCCTCACTTCAAAATGTAATTAAGAAATGGTAGTTAACAGGAGCAGTGGAGGTCAAGATAAGGTCTGGAAGACCAAGCAAAATTTCAGTGAGAGCTGCTTGTAGGATTGCTAAAGAGGCAATTAAGATCCCCCTCTTGACTGCAAAAGATCTTCAGAAAGATTTAGCAGACTCTGGAATTGTGGTACATTGCTCTACTGTTCAGAGACACCTGCACAAATATGGCCTTCATGGAAGAGACATCAGAAGAAAACGTCTCCTGCGTCCTCACCATAAATTCAGCATTAGAACTATGCAAAAGAACATCTAAACAAGCCAGATGCATTTTAGAAACAAGTCCTGTGGACTGATGAGGTTAAAATAGATCTCTTTGGCCACAATGATCAAAGGTATATGTGGAGAAAAAACCCACAGAATTTTAGGAAAAGAACATCTTGCTAACCATTAAGCACAGGGGTGGATCAATCATGCTTTGGGGTTGCGTTGCAGCCAATGGCACGGGGAACAATTCACGGGTAGAGCAAAGAATGGATTCAATGCCATTTTAACGAATTCTGGATGCAAACATAACACCATCTGTAATAAAGCTGCAGTTGAAAAGAGGATGGCTTCAACAAATGGATAATGATCTTAACACACATCAAAATCCACAATAGCCTACCTCAAAAGGAACAAGCTGAAGGTTTTACAATTGACCTCACAGTCCCCTGATCTGAACATCATTGAAAATCTGTGGCTAGACCTCAAAATAGCAGTGCATACAAGATGACCCAGAAATCTCACAGAACTGGAAGAATTTTCCAAGGCAGAATGGATGAAAATCCTTCAAAGAAGAATTGAAAGACTCTTGACTGGCTACAAAAAGCATTTACAAGCTGTGGTATTTTCAAAAGGGGATGCTACTAGGTACTAACCATGCAGGATGCCCAAATTTTGCATGTGCCCATTTTCCTTTTTATAATTTTTAAAATGTAAAAGATAAAAATATATAATTTTTATTTGCCTAAAATACAAAGGAAATGTGTCATCTTTAACTTTAGGCCTTTTAGAGATAATTTCTTTGTTAAGTTGCTTAACTGTTTACAATAACAGTAATTTTGACCAGGGGTGCCCAAACTTTTACATGCCACTGTATGTAGTAGCGGCTAGGCCTGAGGTGGTCAGCGTTTTGGCGCATATCCTACCTCCTCCGAGGATTGCTGGATGTTTTCCTGCTACTATCCTAGTTCTATGACTCCCAATAAAACAAAGCTTCAGGTGATAAATGATGGATGAGGTGGTGGCAAAGGAGAAAGAGCAGGAGGAACAGGGACCATTCACATCAATATCAGGCCAGTCAACCACACATGTCTTGTATGATATGTTTCTGTACCAAAAGGAGCGGTTCGGCTACACAGTTATAGGGCATACAGTGAGTGCAATGCCTACCAAAAATTTCGAGGCACTCCAATGCCCCTTGGAAGTGACATGGAGGTCAGAGGGCCTTAACTAAACCATTTTTTCCATTTATAGCAACTGGGTCTCCTGTGCACTGTTGGCCTAAGCAGTGAATGGAAGGCTTTCCAAAAATTATGAGGAACTGCAATGCCCCTTGAAACAAACGTGGATTACAGCGTACTAAAAACCTTCTACCCATTATTGGGGAGTGGGTCTCCCTTAGTGTTCGCCTATGCATTAAAAAGCAAAAGCTGACTAAAATTAGGAGGAAATGCAATGCCTGTTGGAAGAGTCGTGGAGGTCGCAGTAGCTTAACAAGACGGTTTTAATGCCCCTTGGAAAAGTGGTGGAGGTCACAGTAGCTTAACAAGACAGTTTTAATGCCCCTCGGAAGAGACGTGGAGGTCGCAGTAGCTTAACAAGATGGTTTTAATGCCCTTTGGAAATGTGGTGGAGGTCACAGTAGCTTAACAAGATGGTTTGAATGCCCCTTGGAAAAGTGGTGGAGGTCACAGTAGCTTAACAAGACGGTTTGAATGCCCCTTACAAGAGCCATATAGTACAGCATCTTAAAAACATTATTCCCATTATTGGGGAGTGGGTCTCCCATAGTCTTTGCTTATGCCTTCCAAGCAAAAGCTGCCAAAAATTAGGACGGAGGAAATTGCAATGCCCCTTACAAGAGCCATGCAGTACAGCATATTACAAACATTATTCCCATTATTGGGGAGTGGGTCTCCCATAGTCTTTGCTTATGCCTTCCAAGCAAAAGCTGCCAAAAATTAGGATGGAGGAACTTGCAATGCCCCTTTCAAGAGCCATGCAGTACAGCATATTACAAACATTATTCCCATTATTGGGGAGTGGGTCTCCCATAGTCTTTGCTTATGCCTTCCTAGCAAAAGCTGCCAAAAATTAGGAGGAAATGCAATGCCCGTTCGAAGAGTCATGGAGGTTAGAGTTAATTAAAAACAACATTTCAATGCCCCTTGGAAGAGCTGTGGTGTTCAGAGTGGTTTAACACGACGCTTTTAATGCCCCTCGGAAGAGACGTGGAGGTCCCAGTAGCTTAACAAGACGGTTTTAATGCCCTTCGGAAGAGACGTGGAGGTCGCAGTAGCTTAACAAAACTGTTTTAATGCCCCTTGGAAAAGTGGTGGAGGTCGCAGTAGCTTAACAAGACGGTTTGAATGCCCCTTGGAAAAGTGGTCGTGGTCACAGTGGCTTAATAAGATGGTTTTAATGCCCCTCGGAAGAGACATGGAGGTCGCAGTAGCTTAACAAGACGGTTTTAATGCCCCTTGGAAAAGTGGTGGAGGTCACAGTCACTTAACAAGACGATTTGAATGGCCCTTGGAAAAGTGGTGGAGTTCGCAGTAGCTTAACAAGACTGTTTTAATGCCCCTTACAAGAACCATAAAGTACAGCATCTTAAAAACATTATTCCCATTATTGGGGAGTGGGTCTCCCATAGTCTTTGCTTATGCCTTCCAAGCAAAAGCTGCCAAAAATTAGGATGGAGAAACTTGCAATGCCCCTTACAAGAGCCATGCAGTACAGCATATTACAAACATTATTCCCATTATTGGGGAGTGGGTCTCCCATAGTCTTTTTCTTATGCCCTCCAAGCAAAACCTGCCAAAAATTAGGAGGAAATGCAATGCCCATTCGAAGAGTCGTGGAGGTTGGAGTTAATTGAAAACAACATTTCAATGCCCCTTGGAAGAGCTGTGGAGTTCAGAGTGGTTTAACAAGACGCTTTTAATGCCCCTCGGAAGAGACGTGGAGGTCCCAGTAGCTTAACAAGACGGTTTTAATGCCCCTCGGAAGAGACGTGGATGTCGCAGTAGCTTAACAAGATGGTTTTAATGTCTCCTGGAAAAGTGGTGGAGGTCACAATAGCTTAACAAGACGGTTTTATTGCCCCTTGGAAGAGACGTGGAGGTCCCAGTAGCTTAACAAGACGCTTTTAATGCCCCTCGGAAGAGACGTGGAGGTCGCAGTAGCTTAACAAGACGGTTTTAATGCCCCTTGGAAAAGTGGTGGAGGTCGCAGTAGCTTAACAAGATGGTTTTAATGCCCCTTACAAGAGCCATACAGTACAGCATCTTAAAAATATTATTCCCATTATTGGGGAGTGGGTCTCCCACAGTCTTTGCTTATGCCTTCCAAGCAAAAGCTGACAAAAATAAGGACGGAGGAAATTTCAATAATGGCAACACGGACCACGGTTACCCTGGTGGTATAGTGGTGGTGGAGGGTGAGGATAAGGAGAAGAACATAAAACAGCCGAAATGAGGAAGTATATACCCATGTGTGGGTGTGAAGCGGTGCATGTGAATACACCTCCCGAAATAACACAGTGGATGTGACTTTATGTTACTCTGCTGTCATTTGGTGGTGATGAGAAGTCTGGCCAAATCCAGCCCTTGTTCATTTTGATAAGGGTCAGCTTGTCAGCATTGTCAGTTGACAGGCGAGTGCGCTTATCAGTTATAATTCCCCCAGCGGCACTAAAAACATGCTCCGATAGCACGCTAGCGACAGGGCAGGACAGGACCTCCAAGGCGTACAGAGCGAGTTCATTCCAAGTGTCCAGCTTGGATACCCAATAATTAAAAGGAACATAGGAATCACGGAGGATGCTGGTACGGTCGGCAAGGTACTCCCTTACCATCTTTTGAAACTTTCCACTCCTTGTGAGAGTACCCCGTGCCTCAGGATCTGCCCGAAGGGAGTGTCTGAGAAAACTGTCCCAGAATGTTGACAGTGTTCCCCTGCCTCTGCTGGATTGGAGTTGCGTCTCTCTCACATGTATGCCTTGGTTGGGCAACGAACTGTGACCTCTGCCGCTAGCGTGTTCAGATGGGAATTTTTTTAACAGTTCTGCAGCAAGGGCCTTCTGGTACTGCCCCATTTTTGTAGACCTCTCCACTTCAGAAATAAGAGAGTGAAAGTTCTCCTTGTAGCGGGGGTCTAAAAGTGTCACCAACCAGTAATGACTGTCACCCAATATTTTGACAACGCGAGGGTCACGGTTAAGGCAGCGTAACATAAAGTCAGCCATGCGTGCCAGACTGGTAACGGGAAAGACTTCCGTGTCCTCACCAAGATGACGACTGACCATGCTCTCCTCCTCCTCCTTCTCCCCCCTGTCCTCAGGCCACCCACGCTGTACCGACGGTATGACAGTTGTACAGGTACTACTGTCTACAGCGCATGATACAAGCTCCTGTTCTTCCTCCTCCTCCTCCTCTCCCTCATTGTCCCCCAATGCACGTTGGGATGAGATGAGTCTGGGCAGTGTGTAATCGACCGCTACGGCTTCTTGATCCATCTCATCATACTCTGGCTGCAATGCCTCCTCTTTAATTCTCTGCAGAGAGCATTGCAAAAGACAGACAAGTGGAATGCTGACGCTAATGATGGCGTCATCGCCACTCACCAGCTTGGTGGACTCCTCAAAGTTTGTCAAGATGGTACATATGTCAGACATCCAGGTCCACTCCTGAGGTCTTATGTGTGGAGTCTGACCTGAATATCGACGGCCTTGTTGCAGCTGGTACTCCACAACTGCTCTCTTCTGCTCACAAATCCTTTGCAACATGTGGAGGGTAGAGTTCCAACATGTGGGGGCATCACACACTAGTCGGTGTGCCGGAAGCTGCAAACGCTGCTGCAACACAGCAAGGGCGGCGGAAGCTGTAGCCGACCTGCGAAAATGAGCTGACAGGCAGCGTACTTTCATGAGCAGATCTGGCAACTCGGGGTACGATTTAAGAAACCGCTGAACCACGAGTTTAAGCACATGAGCCAGGCATGGCACGTGTGTGATCTCGCCTTGCCTCAGAGCCGCCACCAGGTTACGGCCATTGTCACACACGACCATGCCTGGATGTAGGTTCAGCTGTGTCAGACACTGATCTGCCTGCTCTTTCACAGCTGTCCACAACTCACAAGCAGTGTGAGGTTTCTCACCTAAGCTTATGAGTTTCAGCACAGCCTGTTGCCGCTTGGCGGAGGCAGTACTGCAGTGCTTCCAGCTTGTAACTGATGTGGTGATATCTGAAATGGAGGCTGAACATGAGGAGGAGGAGGAGGATGATGCGCAGGAGCTGTAGACTGTGGGGGCAACTCTGACTGACATAGGGCCCACAATCCTCGGTGTGGGGAGGATGTGTTCCGTCCCAAGGTCCGACTGGGTCCCGACTTCCACTATGTTTACCCAGCCATCAGGGAGACTTACCGTCCCTGGCCACAAGCACTTGTCCACGTGTCCGTTGTCAGGTGGACTCTCCCAGTAACTGCGTTGTTGAGGGCACAGCAGATGTTTTGGGACACGTGCTTGTGTAGTGCGGGGATGGCACACCGGGCAAAATAGTGTCGGCTGGGGACCGAGTACCGAGGGACGGCCACCGCCATAAGGTTGCGGAAGGATTCCGTCTCCACCAGCCTAAAAGGCAGCATTTCCAACGCAAGCAGTCGTGAAATGTGCGAATTTAGGACTGTGGCCTGTGGGGTGTTGGCTGCGAATTTCCACTTTCGTTCAAAAGTCTGGGATATGGACAATTGAATGCTGCGGTGGGACGTGGACCTTGATGCTGTTTCTTGAGAAACTGCCATAACAAGTGAAGACTGAGAGGAGGGGGCATCTTTGCATGCAGTATGGACAGGGGATTGCCTTGCACACACAACAGGGGGTTCTATTGCACGCACAACATCGGAAAAAGCAGTGGTGAAACCCACTGACACTGGTTGTGGACCCTGGGGTTCACCCCACAAAGTCGGGTGTTTTGCTGACATGTGCCTGATCATGCTGGTGGTGGTCAGGCTGGTAGTTTTGTCACCCCTGCTGATGCTGGCATGGCAGGTGGTAAAAATGGCCTTTTTGGGGTTATCAGCAGAGTCTTTAAAAAAATTCCAGACTTTGGAAGACCTACCAGTTGTACTGGCATCGTCCCTCGTGTTGGTGTTACGGGAAACTGTTGCCTGCCTTCTGTGTGCGGCCACCACACTGCTTCTTCCTGCCTGTTGGGGTACTCTGCCTCCCTTACCCTGTGTGCTGCTGGCCTCGCTCTCCATGTCCTCCTGCCACGTTGAGTCAGTTACTAGATCATCCACCACCTCCTCCTCTTCCACTTGCGCACCACGATCCTTCTCCTCACTTCCTGGCAATTGTGTCTCGTCATCGTCCACCTCTTGTGACAAATTGCCAGCGTCGACTTCCTGTGGCCGTGGCTGTTCAAATATTTGGGCATCGCTAAATGGGATCTCCTCTTCCACCACTTCAAGCGGAGTAGGCGAGGGGCCCAAATCTGGAAATGGACCAGTGAACAGCTCTTCAGAGTGTCCAAGTGTGGGATCAGTTGCTGTCTGACGACACTTGGCGTGGTGGGAGGAAGGAGCATCAGGGTGAGGAGGAGTATGCGGTCGAAACTCACGGCTACTAAGATTTGACCGTGTGGAAGACAGACCGGTGGTTGTGGTGCCCAGGTAACTGGAAGTATTATCTGCTATACAATTAATAACCTGTTCACACTGATCAGTTCGCAATACTGGTGTTGTTCTGTGCTTCCCGAGTAATTTGGTCAAGAAGTGGGAGCGAGAAGATGTGGCTGTTGGTTGTGGCACATTTTCACCTTGGCCATGGCCCCATCCTCTGCACGCACCATCACCAGAACGTCCAGGTCCACATCCCTTGCCACGTGCCTTGCCCATTGTAAAGGAAGTAAAATAGCTTACACTCGCACTATCAATGGAAAAAGGATAATAAAAAGTAGATTAGAACCATGGAAGAGGAAAACCACAGTTCTATTTCTCTGGCCTACACCCGACTCTTTTAAACAATCTGAACAAACAGGGAGAAACTATTACTGTTTTTCTTTACGGAAAAAATACCAAAAGCTGAATGATAGAGATTTTTTTACCGTGGAATGGCAAAACCACAGTTATTGTTTACTAGGGTATACCAGACAATTTTAAATAGATATATTTGCGGCTGAACAGTGAGCGACACACTCAAACTGTTTTATTTTTAGGTAAAAATGGCCGAAAAGTGGATAATACAGAGGTTTGAACCGTGGAACTGCAAAACCACACTTCTATTTCTCTGGCCTACACCAGACTATTTTCAACAAATATATTTGTGTCTGAACAATCAGGGAGACACTATTACAGTTTTTTTTTTACGGCAAAAAATGCCAAAAGCAGGATAATAGAGATTTTTTACCGTGGAACGGCAAAACCACAGTTATAATTTACTGGTGTATACCAGACTTTTTTAAATAGATATATTTGCCGCTGAACAGTGAGCGACACACTCAAACTGTTTTATTTTTAGGTAAAAATGGCCCAAAAGTGGATAATACAGAGGTTTGAACCGTGGAACTGCAAAACCACACTTCTATTTCTCTGGCCTACCACAGACTCTTAAAAAAATATATTTGTGTCTGAACTGTCACAGACACACTTTTTTTTTTTTTTTGGGGGGGGTGTGGGACACCAAAAGGTTAATAAGATGGGTATTTGTACAGTGTGAAGGAGGAAAAAAAAAATAGGATTTAGATGAAAAAAAAAGGATTTTTCCTGGCCCCCAAGACCTGGAGCTAAGTCCTGCAATTTCAGCAACAGGAGCACACAGGACTGTAATGCAGCGTTTGCTGGTATAACCACTGCGTCTCCTATACAGCCTGCCTGCCTGATATCTGGGATGGATATTAGTCCTGAGAAGGACTGTTTGTTTGATCTGGCAGCCTTTACAGACCCTACACTAACTATTTTGCAGTATATATCTCTCCCTAAATCAGCAGCGCTGTCCCTACACTGTCTGATCCCAGCCGTCTGTGTCAAAGATGGCGGCGCCCGGTTTTAAATACTCGAGGTGACGCTGTGTGGCCAGCCAATCAATGTAATGCCCACAACCAACATGGCTGCGGCATTACAGTGACTGGCTGGCAATCCCTGCATGTTTATTGGCTCTGTAAAGAGCGCCAAACATGCAGGGCGTAGACCCGAGCTCCCGCCCGAGTAACCCGGAAATGCTCGGTGCTCGCCGAACATCCCGAGTAGCGTGATGCTCGGGCGAGTACCGAGCAGTGTCGAACATGTTCGCTCAACACTAGTTGCACACCCTTCGGAATAAACAATTGCAATCAATCGCTTCCTATAACCATCAACAAAAACAAGCTTCTTACACCTCTCAACTGGAATTTTGGACCACTTTTCTTTAGCAAACTGCTCCAGGTCTCTCATATTTGAAGGGTGCCTTCTCCCAACAGCAATTTTAAGATCTCTTCACGGGTGTTCCATAGAATTTAGTTCTTGACTCATTGCTGGCCACTTCAGAACTCTCCAGTGCTTTGATTCCATCGATTTCTGAATGCTTCTTGAAGTATGTTTGGGGTCATTGTCCTGCTAGAAGACCCACATTTCTGACACTGGGCACTACACTGTGACCCAAGATCCTTTGGTATCTTCAGATTTCATAATGCTTTGCACAAAGCCAAGGCAACCAGTGCCACAGGCAGCAAAACAACCTCAAAACATATTTGAACCTCCATCATATTTGATTGTAGGTATTGTGTTCTTTTCCTTGTAGGCCTCATTCCATTTTCGGTAAACAGTAGAATGATGTGCTTTGCCAAAAAGCTCTATCTTGGTCTCATCTGTCCACAAGACGCTCTCCCAGAAGGATTTTGGCTAACTCACATACATTTTGGGCACACTGCAGTCTAGCTTTTTTATGTCTCTGCATCAGCAGTGGGGTCCTCCTTGGTCTCCTGCGATAGTGTCTCATTTAATTCAAATGTCAACAGATAGTTTGTGCTGACACTGATGCACTCTGAGCCTGCAGGACAGCTTGAATTTCTTTGGAACTGCTTATCCACCATTCAGTTTATATCAAAAAGGTCAAGCATTATTCCTCTAATATAGATATATTACACACATAAACCACAGTTATATAAACTTGGTTTTAAAGGAAGATATACTACAAATCTGATAAAATCATTATTTTTATTTCAACAATTTAAGAACATGATAAAAGACAAGTAAAAGCAGGTACCTTGAAAACTAATCAAAGAAGACCTTTCCAAAGCAGCTTAAACACATGTAACATTACTTATTCTTGGAAAAATATCTACCAAGTTGCCAATATTGCACCAATCCCAAGTGGTAAATGACTATAACAGCTAATATTGCATTACTCCCATAAAGTGCTAAGACAAACTTTTTTCCTTTTAAACAGTGCTATGCACAGTACAATCAGATATAGGGCAAAAGTTATTTGGACAAGTATCACTTCCTATATATGGATAGAGTCATACAATAATAATATATGAATGTGAAGTGCTCCAATAAATAAATAAATAATGTTAAATATAGTATATTACAAATATAAAGTGCCAGAGAAAATATTTGGACAAGTGTCTCTCCCTATATCTTTAGGCAAAAATATTCAATATGCACTTATAATTCATACTCTCGCATAGTAACAAAAGAGTCAAAGCTTACACAACCTATTGAAGAAGCATATAGCGAAACGGCGTCGTCGGGGCAGTTCCTTTCCAAGGAGACCTCCAGGCATATACCAGTACAAACAATTCACGTGTAAGTAATATATTATAATGGTTGTGTAAACCTTGATGTCATTATGTGCACCCATCATTTGTTCTACAGCAATATCTAATGTTTATTTGAATCTCCTAAAAGTATAACTCTTTTGTGACTATGCGAGAGTATGAATTATAAGTGCATATTGAATATTTTTGGATCTCAGTTCCTCAGATAGTTCTCGTCTCCTCTTTCTGTTCTCCATGCTTAGTGTAACACACACAGATACACAATGCAAAATTGAGTCAACTTCTCCCCTTTTTATCTAGTTTCAGGTTTGATTATCATATTGGTAAACTAAAGAACTATTTGGGACAATGAGGTAAGGATACCATAATAGGTTAAAGTCATATCAATTTATTGTATAAGACACCACTTGACAAAACAAATGTTAAAAAGACATGCAAGACCTGACAAAAGAATATAAATGCTAAAAAGGAGAGGCAAGGAAACATCAACAGCCTTGAATAATAATTGCATATTGCTGGATCATAAAGCAGAACATATTGTATGCGTCAGAATATAAAGTGCTAGTGCACATAAAGGGACAACATGCAAGGTATAGGAACAGGTGTATTAACCCCTTTCTGACATTGTCAGTAATAGTACGTCCCTGTGCCCTGGGCATATTGGACCAGGTACGTACTATTAGGCACAATGTGATCGCGCCCGCACAGAAGCTGTGCGGGGCAATCGCCGCCGGATGTCAGCTGATTCTCACAGCTGACACACGGTACTATGTGCCAGGAGCAGTCCCACACCACTCCCGGCACATTAACCCCCAAAGTGCTGCAATCAAAGTTGATTGCAGCATTTCCGGGCAGGCAGCGGTAAGAGCGCCCCTCTTACCTTGTATCCGGGGTCCCGGGCTGGGTCCCGATCGTTGCCATGGTGACTTGATGTCATCATGATGACATCTGGGTCACCAGGTATCAGCAAGTTAGGTAGATCATGCTCAGTGCACGATCTATATAACTTGTGTCTGCAGGGGCTGACAGCCTGCATAGCATAAGGATGCTGCTGCATCCCTATGCTATACAAGTGATCAGCCTGAAAAAGATGAAAGTCCCATAGTGGGACAGAGTGTAAAAGTAAAAAAAAGTGTAATAAAGTCAAAACAAAATAAAAAAATGGTAAAAATATATATAAAAAAATGAAAAAGTAATCAAAAAATATATATACTGTACCCATAAATAAATATGATTCTGAAAAAAAAAACCCAAGGCAATAAAAGTACACATATTTGGTATCGCTGCGTCCGGAACGACCTGACTATAAAACTGTCCCCTTAGTTAACGCCTTTAGTGAACACGGTAAAAAAAAAAAATGAAGCAAAAAATGATGCCAAAGAAAAGATGGAATAAAACGCGATCTAAAAGACGAATGTAAATAAAAATGGTACCACTGAAAACGTTATCTTGTCCCGCAAGAACAAGCGGCCATACAGCGCCATCAGTCAAAAAATAAAAAAGTTATAGCTCTCAGAATAAAGCAAAACTAAAAAATAATTGTTTCTATAAAATAGTTTTTATTGTGTAAAAGCGGCAAAACATAACAAAAGATATAAATGTGGTATCGCTTTAAACGTACTGATCCGAAGAATAAAGCTACCTTATCAATTTTACCACACACGGAACGGCATAAAAAAACAATTCCTGAATTGTTGGTTTTTGTTTATTCTGCCTCCCAAAAATCGGAATAGACAGCAATCGAAAAATGTCATTTGCCCAAAAATGGTACCAATAAAAACGTCAACTTGTCCCATAAAAACAAGCCCTTACATGAGTCTGTTGGCCTAAACATGGAAAAATGATTGCAAAAACTAGGCTTTGCAAAAAAAAAGGATCTTTTAGTGTGTGACAGCAGCCAAACATAAAAACCCGATATGAATCTGGTATCACTGTAATCGCACCGACCCAAAGAATAAAGTCGTCTAATCACTTATACCAAACGAAGAACGACGTAAAAAATAAACTCTAGGGTTAGCGTTGTGTTAGGGTTGTGCTAGGGTTAGGGTTGTACTAGGGTTAGGGTTGTGCTAGGGTTAGGGTTGTACTAGGGTTAGGGTTGTGCTAGGGTTAGGGTTGTGCTAGGGTTAGGGTTGTACTAGGGTTAGGGTTGTGCTAGGGTTAGGGTTGTACTAGGGTTAGGGTTGTGCTAGGGTTAGGGTTAGGGTTGTGCTATGGTTAGGGTTATGTTAAGGTAGTGGTTAGGGTTGTGTTAGGGTTAGGGTTGTGCTAGGGTTAGGGTTGTGCTAGAGTTCTTTTAGTGCTGGGGTTGTATTAGGGTTGGGGTTAGGGTTGTGTTGGGTTTGGGATTTTTTCAAAAGTAAAGAAAAAAATGATGATGATATGGCGACTAGTGTTGAGCGCAAGTGCTCGCTGCTTGAGTTTGCATCGGGTGCTCGGGTATGCACCGCATATCGCTGGTGCTCGAGTGATATGCTCGAGTTTCTGCCCCATATGTTTCGAGGCTGTTTTACAGCAAAAAGAAACTCGCAGTGATTGCCTACCATGCACGAGCGATCTCCGCATGTTTTTTTTGGGTGTCACAACTGTGAAACATGCAGGGTGGGGACTCAAGCATGTCACTCGAGCACCCGTGTTACATGGTGCATGCCCAAGTACCCGATGCAAACTCAAGTAGCGAACACTGGCATCCGCTCTTGATTCCAGCCAATTTTGCGTTCAAAAAGTCACACGGTACTCCTTTCCTTCTGAACCCTGCCGTGTGCCCAAACAGTGTATTTTTCCCACATATGGGGTATCAGCATACTTAGGAGAAATTGCACAGCAGTTTTTGGTGCCCAATTTCTAAACTCTTACTCTTGTAAAAATAAAAAAATTTGAGGCCAAAAGATAATTTTTTTTAAAAGTTTTATTTTTTTTATTTTATGCTTTACGTTATAAAATTCTATGAAGCATCTGGGGGTTCAAGCTGCTCACCACACATCTAGATAAGTTCCCTGAGGGGTCTAGTTTCCAAAATGGTGTCACTTGTGGGGGGTTTCCACTGTTTAGGCACATCAGGGGTTCTCCAAATGAGACATGGCGTTCGCTAATTATTCAAGCAAATTTTACATTCAAAAAGTCAAATGGCGCTCCTTCCCTTCCCAACCCTGCCGTGTGCCCAAACTGGTTTTCCCCCACATATAGGGTATTGTCTTACTCAGGAGAAATTTCCCAACATATGGTATGGTGCAATTTCTCTTGTTACCCTTATAAAAATGTAAAATTGGGGGCTGAAAAACAATTTTGTGGGAAAAATGTGAAAATTTTATTTTTACGGCTCAATATAATAAACTTCTGTGAAGCACCTGGGGGTTCAAGATGCTCATCACACATCTAGATAAGTTCCCTGAGGGGTCTAATTTCCAAAATGGTGTCACTTGTGGGGGGATTCTACTGTTTAGGCACATCAGGGGCTTCCCAAACGCAACATGGCGTCCGCTAATTAATCAAGCAAACTTTACATTCAAAAAGTCAAATGGCGCTCCTTCCCTTCTGAACCCTGCAGTGTGCCCAAACAGTGGTTTTCTTCCACATATGGGAAATTGGCGTGCTCAGGAGAAATTTCACAACAAATTTTGGGGTCCATTTTTTCCTGTTACCCTTGCCAAAATAAAAAAATTTGGGTCCAGAGCAACATTTTTGTGAAAAAAATGTAATGTTCATTTTTTTCTTCCACATTCCAAAAATTCCTGTGAAGCACCTGAAGGGTTAATAAACTTCTTGAATGTGGTTTTGAGCACCTTGAGGGGTGCAGTTTTTAGAATGGTGTCACTTTTGGGTATTTTCTGTCATAAAGGCCCCTCAAAGTCACTTGAAATGTGATGTGGTCCCTAAAAAAATGGTTTTATAAATTTTATTGGAAAAATGAGAAATCGCTGGTTAACTTTTAACCCTATTAACTTCCTAACAAAAAAAAAATTAGGGTTTCAAAATTGTGCTGATGTAAAGTAGACATGTGAGAAATGTTATTTATTAACTATTTTCTGTGACATTGACATATCTCTCTGATTTAAGGGCATGAAAATTCTAATTTAGAAAATTGTGAAATTTTCAAAATTTGCACCAAATTTTAGATGTTTTCACAAATAAACGCAAGTCATATCAAATAAATGTTACCACTATCATGATGTACACTATGTCACGAAAAAAACAATCTCAGAATCAGTGGAATCCGTTTGAAGCGTTCCAGAGTTATTACCTCATAAATTGACAGTGGTCAGAATTGTAAAAATTGGCCTGGTCATTAGCGTGCAAACCACCTTCGAGGGTAAAAGGTTTAAGATAAGTGCCCAAGTATATAGAAGTAGGCAATATATAACACCAAAATGTGCATAAGAGTACTGACACAAATTCATGCTGGAGATGTGTCCACGCCGCCCCTCACTCCAACGCGCATTTCACACGTGCTTCCTCAGGGGGTGATTTTCATATTGCTCACACCTGTTACTTGCCACAGGTGAGTTTGAACGGGCATCACATGCTTGAACAAAGTTGTTTACCCACTGTTTTGGAAAGTTGCAAACAATTTTGTCCTACCCATTTTTGAGGTTTTGTGTGAAATTATGTTCAATTTGCCTTTTTTTCTCTGTTTTTTTGTGTTGTTCCAATACAAACAAAGGAAATAAACATGTGTATAACAAAACATGTGTAATTGAAATAAATTTCTGGGAGAAATACTTCATTTTCTGAAACAATTTCAAAGGTGCCAACACTTTTGGCCATGACTGTATATGTGAAAAGTTGTCAACTATCATTTAAAGAGGACCTATCAGTAATGTAAAAGAACATAAAAAGTGACAGTAAAAGAGATAACACTTTTCTCAAATACAAGTCATTCGCATATCAGATGGTTTCCCTAAGTGATACAGGGACAAAGGGTTACTCTCACTTTACTAGAGTGGACTCAAAATTTCGTGAGCTTTAATTCTTTGGAATATACCAACTGTGAGGAGGGAGCTAATTTTAGATAGCGTCTGAATTGCAAAATGGAGCCTCATGCTCAAATCCTGCTGGATTTGGTCTGTTTTGCTGTTATTATGACTCAAGGGTTCATAGAATATAACGGACGTCTCGATTAACCTTTTCTTTTTCTCTCATAAATTGACCAAAATAATCATAATCATGTTAAATTAATTTACCAATGTATCCCATTGGGCAGTAAATTAGTGAAATGCAAATTAGGTAAACATTTACCTCACCTCCAACACCTAAATTTCTCCTCATACTGTATCATCCTATTGCTTTATGACAGATAACATATTTGGACTTAAACGGAACTCGATTTCCTTTTAAAAAGAACAAGCGACATGATGAACATGGACATCTATCTACATTATGGACATTCATTGCAATATGATCTGTTGTGCACCATATATGTTGTTTAAAGTATATATCATGTGCGGGGTATTTATTTTTCTATGTGGGAGCAACCTCGTGTTCTCTCCCATATTTGTCCCCTGCATGTCCATGATTGGTACCTCACCCTCTGCGGTTATGTGGGCTGACCTTATGCGCATGCGCCGGGTTCTGCGGTCATGTGACTGTGACGCGGCCTCTGATGGGCGGCGTCCCGGAACATGTGACGTCAATGGGGGAGCTCCCCTCTTCCGGGACGCCGCCTGAGACCGCGCTGCTGTCACCAATGTCCGGGGGCACGTGGCGCTATGCGCCTCTATTGGTCAGTGCCCACCTCTTTTCCTTCTGGTTCACATACAGTTATATGAAAAAGTTTGGGCACCCCTATTAATCTTAAGCTTAATGTTTTATAAAAATTGGTGTTTTTGCAACAGCTATTTCAGTTTGATATATGTAATAACTGTTGGACACAGTAATGTTTCTGCCTTGACATGAGGTTTATTGTACTAACAGAAAATGTGCAATCTGCATTCAAACAAAATTTGACAGGTGCATAAGTATGGGCACCTCACCAGAAAAGTGACATTAATATTTAGTAGATCCTCCTTTTGCAAAATTAACAGCCTCTAGTCGCTTCCTGTAGCTTTTAATGATTTCCTGTATCCTGGATGAAGGAAAAGCGAAGAGTCTCCATCAGCTAGAAGATCATTGGGTACAGCCGGGACCAGCTGCTTGGAAAGCATCACCAAACCTGGGATTGAAGCTTGAAGAGGACAATTTGCATATTCCAGGTGCCTTCTGGGAAAAGCGAAGAGTCTCCTTCAGCTAGAAGATCGTTGGGTACAGCCGGGACCAGCTGCTTGGAAAGCATCGCCAAACCAGGGATTGAAGCTTGAAGAGGACAATTTGCATATTCCAGGTGCCTTCTGGGAAAAGCAAAGAGTCTCCTTCAGCTAGAAGATCGTTGGGTACAGCCGGGACCAGCTGCTTGGAAAGCATTGCCAAACCAGGGATTGAAGCTTGAAGAGGACAATTTGCATATTCCAGGTGCCTTCTGGGAAAAGCGAAGAGTCTCCTTCAGCTAGAAGATCGTTGGGTACAGCCGGGACCAGCTGCTTGGAAAGCATCGCCAAACCAGGGATTGAAGCTTGAAGAGGACAATTTGCATATTCCAGGTGCCTTCTGGGAAAAGCGAAGAGTCTCCTTCAGCTAGAAGATCGTTGGGTACAGCCGGGACCAGCTGCTTGGAAAGCATCGCCAAACCAGGGATTGAAGCTTGAAGAGGACAATTTGCATATGCCAGGTGCCTTCTGGGAAAAGCGAAGATTCTCCTTCAGCTAGAAGATCGTTGGGTACAGCCGGGACCAGCTGCTTGGAAAGCATCGCCAAACCAAGGATTGAAGCTTGAAGAGGACAATTTGCATATTCCAGGTGCCTTCTGGGAAAAGCGAAGAGTCTCCTTCAGCTAGAAGATCGTTGGGTACAGCCGGGACCAGCTGCTTGGAAAGCATCGCCAAACCGGGGATTGAAGCTTGAAGAGGACAATTTGCATATTCCAGGTGCCTTCTGGGAAAAGCGAAGAGTCTCCTTCAGCTAGAAGATCATTGGGTACAGCCGGGACCAGCTGCTTGGAAAGCATCGCCAAACCGGGGATTGAAGCTTGAAGAGGACAATTTGCATATTCCAGGTGCCTTCTGGGAAAAGCGAAGAGTCTCCTTCAGCTAGAAGATCGTTGGGTACAGCCGGGACCAGCTGCTTGGAAAGCATCGCCAAACCGGGGATTGAAGCTTGAAGAGGACAATTTGCATATTCCAGGTGCCTTCTGGGAAAAGCAAAGAGTCTCCTTCAGCTAGAAGATCGTTGGGTACAGCCGGGACCAGCTGCTTTGAAAGCATCGCCAAACCAGGGATTGAAGCTTGAAGAGGACAATTTGCATATTCCAGGTGCCTTCTGGGAAAAGCGAAGAGTCTCCTTCAGCTAGAAGATCGTTGGGTACAGCCGGGACCAGCTGCTTGGAAAGCATCGCCAAACCGGTCGCCTGACGGTTTAATTTGTTTAATCCTAGGGTATCACAAGAAAGAAGACAGACATCAAGTCAGCAGGGACAAGGAGCAGCATGGCAGATGTGACAACCTACATGGTGAGCTGCAACATGTGCTACATGTTCACAGATCGACCAGAAGCTGAAACCAACTTCACCTGCCAGAAGTGTAGACTACTGGCTCTTTTAGAAGAAAAGGTGCGAGGACTGGAAGAAAGAATTGCGACATTAAAACTCATCAAGGAAAATGAAGACTTCCTGGACAGAACAGAAGCGTCACTACTGGTCACGGAAAGTGAAGGAAGCGTCAGAGAACCTCCAGAGGCAGACAAGTGGAGGCAAGTGACCAAAAGAAGCAAGAAGACCATGGAGACACCACCAACCACACAACTGAGAAACAGATTCCAAGGACTTGTGGAGGACGAAGATGGCACACCTAAGGATGAGGAACTACCAGCAAGCAAAAAAGAAAGAGTACCCAGAAACACCCAGAAGCGACAAGAAAAAGGACAGCCAAGAAGGGAAGAAGAGTGGTGGTGGTGGGAGACTCACTACTGAGAGGAACAGAAGCAGCTATCTGCAGACCGGACATAACCGCAAGAGAAGTATGCTGCCTCCCAGGGGCGAAGATCAAGGATGTTACCGATAGGATACCGAAGCTCATCAGTTCCAAGGATGTCCACCCATTTCTTCTGATACATGTTGGCACCAATGACACGGCAAAGAAGGACCTACCGACAATCTGCAAGGACTTTGAAGCATTGGGGAAGAAAGTAAAAGAACTGGATGCGCAGGTAGTTTCTTCTTCTATCCTTCCAGTAGACGGGCATGGCGTCAGGAGATGGAACAGGATCCTTGTTGTGAACAACTGGCTGAGACGATGGTGCAGACAACAAGGATTTGGATTCCTGGACGACGGTGTGAATTACCTCTATGACGGACTCCTTGCCAGAGACGGACTACACCTCAACAAACCCGGGAAACACACATTCGCCAGGAGACTCGCAACACTCATCAGGAGGGCGTTAAACTAGAAGAAGAGGGGATGGGAAGAAAAACGCCGGACATGAACATGCAACCAGAGAACATACTAATGAAAGATATGAAGTGCGACAAAGAAGGTCCAAGACAAGATACTTGGAAGGGAGGTAAGAAAATTTCTAATGCAATCCACAGGGAGAAGATTGGAACAAAACAAAATCGTGTAAACTGCATGCTAGCAAATGCCAGGAGCCTGACAAACAAGACGGATGAACTGGAAGCAGAAATATCTACAGGTAACTATGACATAGTGGGAATAACCGAGACATGGTTAGATGAAAGCTATGACTGGGCAGTTAACTTACAGGGTTACAGTCTGTTTAGAAGGGATTGAAGAAGTCGGAAAGGGGGTGGAGTCTGTCTATATGTAATGACGTGTCTAAAGCCTACAATATGGGAGGATGTATGGGAGGGAAATGAGGAGGTCGAGTCCTTATGGGTGGAGATACATGGGGCAAAAAACAATAATAAAATTATCATACGAGTCTGTTATAAACCACCAAATATAGCAGAAGCCACGGAAAGTCTATTAATGAGACAAATAGACGAAGTAGCAAAAAATAACGAGGTGATTATTATGGGGGACTTCAACTACCCCGATATAGACTGGGAAACCGAAAGCTGTAGATCTCAGAAAGGAAACAGGTTTCTATCAATTATCAAAGACAATTATTTGTCACAACTTGTGCAGGAACCAACTAGAGGGACGGCCCTTTTAGACTTAATATTAACTAACAGGCCAGACAGAATAACTGAGGTGCAGGTCGGGGGGAAATAGTGACCACAACATTATACAATTCCACATGTGCTTCAGTAGGGTGCCCAGCAAAGGAGTCACAAAAACACTGAACTTCGGGAGGGCAAAGTTTGATCAGCTAAGAGATGCCCTTCACCTTATAGACTGGGATAGTATCTTTAGTAATAGGAGCACGGATAGAAAATGGGAAATTTTCAAAACAGTCCTACATAGTCACTGTAGAAGGTACATACCTTATGGGAATAAAAGGGCTAGGAATAGGAGGAAGCCAATGTGGCTAAATAAGGAAGTCAAGAGGGCAATGAAAAACAAAAAAAGGGCTTTCGGTAAACTTAAACAAGAAGGCAGCGAGGAAGCGCTAATATCTTATAGGGAAATAAACAAAATCTGTAAGAAACAAATAAGAATAGCAAAAGAGGAGACAGAGAGACTAATTACCAAGGAAAGTAAAACGAATCCCAAACTGTTCTTTAACTATATAAACAGTAAAAGGATTAAAACTGATGGAGTTGGCCCATTGAAAAATAACCTGGGTAAAATCATAGAGGGCGACGAGGGTAAAGCAAACCTACTCAATAGCTTCTTCTCCACTGTTTTCACAAAAGAAAACAATTTATCGGAGGAAATGCAGAGTGATATAGTAAACCCTCCGCTAAATATCACCCACCTAACCCAGGAGGAAGTTCAGAAACGCCTAAATAATATCAAAATAGACAAGTCACCAGGCCCAGATGACATACACCCCCGGGTACTAAAAGGATTAAGTAATGTGATAGACAGACTGCTGTATCTTATGTTCAAGCACTCTTTATGGACAGGGACTGTCCCACTAGACTGGCGCCAAGCAAATGTGGTACCAATATTCAAAAAGGGGTCTAAAAGTGACCCTGGGAACTATAGACCAGTCAGCTTAACGTCTGTTGTGGGTAAATTGTTTGAAGGATTTCTTAGAGATGCTATTGTAGAATATCTTAATGATAATAACTGTCTAACTCCATATCAACATGGATTCATGAGGGATCGCTCCTGCCAAACAAACCTGATCGCCTTCTACGAGGAGGTGAGCTCACAGCTGGACCGGGGAGAGTCAGTGGATGTTGTATACCTTGACTTCTCCAAAGTGTTTGATACCGTGCCACGCAAAAGGTAGGTATATAAAATGAGAATGCTTGGTCTGGGGGATAATGTGTGCAAGTGGGTAAATAGCTGGCTGAGTGATAGAAAGCAGAGGGTGGTTATCAATGGAGTAAGCTCAGGGTGTGTCAGGGTTACTAGCGGGGTGCCTCAAGGGTCTGTCTTGGGTCCTATATTATTTAATATATTTATTAATGATCTAGTGGAAGGGTTGCATAGTAAAATAGCAATATTTGCAGATGATACTAAACTTTGTCAAGTAGTTAATACAGATGAGGATAGGGCACAGCTACAGGAGGATTTAGATAAATTGGGGAGTTGGGCCAAAAAATGGCAAATGGGGTTCAATGCCGATAAATGTAAGGTCATGCACATGGGAAAGAAAAACAGCAGTCACCCATACATATTAAATGGGAAACCGTTGGGGAAATCTGACATGGAGAAGGACCTGGGCGTCTTGGTTAATAGCAAATTAAATTGGAGTGCCCAGTGTCAGGCAGCAGCTGCGAAGGCAAATAGAGTCATGGCATGCATCAGAAGAGGAATAGGGGCATATGATGAGAACATTGTTCTTCCTCTGTATAAAGCGCTGGTAAGGCCGCACTTAGAATATTGTGCACAGTTCTGGGCTCCGGTGCTCAGGAAAGACATATTGGAGCTAGAGAGGGTACAAAGGAGGGCGACTAAGGTAATAAAGGGAATGGAGGGACTAGATTACCCAGAGAGGTTGTCAAAATTAGGCCTATTTACGTTGGAAAAGAGAAGGCTTAGGGGAGACCTCATAAACATGTATAAATACATCAGGGGGCAGTACAGAGATCTCTCCCATGACCTGTTTATACCAAGGATGGTGACAAAGACGAGGGGGCACACTATGCGTCTGGAGGAAAGGAGGTTCCTGCACCAGCATAGAAGGGGATTCTTTACGGTCAGAGCCGTGAGACTCTGGAACTCTCTGGGAGAGGAAGTGGTGATGTCCAACTCACTTAATGAGTTCAAGAGAGGCCTGGACGCCTTTCTTGAGAACAATAAAATTACATCTTATGCTTAGTTAATTAATCCAGGGATTTAATCTGACTGCCAGATTGGTGTCGGGAAGTGAATTTTTCCTCAATGATGTAAATTGGCCTATACTGCATGTTTTTTTTTTTTGCCTTCCCCTGGATCAACGCTGCGGAATAACTGCAGTGCACAAGAAATAGGCTGAACTGGATGGACGCTTGTCTTTTTTCGGCCTTATAAACTATGTAACTATGTAACTATAAGGTATTTTTGACCATTCCTCTTTACAAAACAATTCCAGTTCAGTTAAGTTTGATGGTCGCCGAGCATGGACAGCCCTCTTCAAATGATCCCACAGATGTTCAATGATATTCAGGTCTGGGGACTGGGATGGCCATTCCAGAACATTGTAATTGTTCCTTTGCATGAATGCCTGAGTAGATTTGGAGCGTTTTTTTGGATCATTGTCTTGCTGAAAGATCCATCCCCTACGTAACTTCAACTTTGTCACTGATTCTTGAACATTATTGTCAAGAATCTGCTGATACTGAGTGGAATCCATGGGTCCCTCAACTTTAACAAGATTCCCGGTGCCGGCATTGGCCACACAGCCCCAAAGCATGATGGAACCTCCACCAAATTTTACTGTGGGTAGCAAGTGTTTTTCTTTGAATGCTGTGTTTTTTTGCCGCCATGCATAACACCTTTTTGTATGACCAAACAACTCAATCTTGGTTTCATCAGTCCACAGGATCTTCTTCCAAAAATAAATTGGCTTCTCCAAATGTGCTTTTGCATACCTCAGCCGACTCTGCTTGTGGCGTGCTTGCAGAAACGGCTTCTTTCGCATCACTCTCCCATACAGCTTCTCCTTGTGCAAAGTGCGTTGTATAGTTGACCGATGCACAGTGACACCATCTGCAGCAAGTTGATGCTGCAGCTCTCTGGAGGTGGTCTGAGGATTGTCCTTGACTGATCTCACCATTCTTCTTCTCTGCCTTTCTGATGTTTTTCTTGGCCTGCCACTTCTGGCCTTAACAAGAACTGTCCCTGTGTTCTTCCATTTCCTTACTATGTTCCTCACAGTGGAAACTGACAGGTTAAATCTCTGAGACAGCTTTTTGTATCCTTCCCCTGAACAACTATGTTGAATAATCTTTGTTTTCAGATCATTTGACAGTTGTTTTGAGGAGCCCATGATGCCACTCTTCAGAGGAGATTCAAACAGGAGAACAACTTGCAAGTGGCCACTTTAAGTAGCTTTTCTCATGATTGCATACACCTGGCTATGAAGTTCAAAGCTCAATGAGGTTACAAAACCAAAAAAAGTGCTTTAGTAAGTCAGTAAAAAGTAGGTAGGAGTATTTAAAACAAGAAAATGATAAGGGTGCCCATACTTATGCACCTGTCAAATTTAGTTTGAATGCAGATTGCACATTTTCTGTTAGTACAATAAACCTCATTTCAAGGCAGAAATATTACTGTGTCCAACAGTTATTACATATATCAAACTGAAATAGCTGTTGCAAAAACACCAATTTTTATAAAACATTAAGCTTAAGATTAATAGGGGTGCCCAAACTTTTTCATATAACTGTATATAAGAGGCCCTGTATCCACACACACCCCACCACTGCCCCCTGAGGAAGTATGGAAGCACGTGTCGGGGCCTTCCCTGACACTGTTGGTTATCTCCTACCTCTTACTAAGTATGTCTTATTTAGCCCTACCCATGTGATATCTGCATCTTTGTGTGTTGTAGGATATGACTTATGATTGTCTGCACGGACCTTATATGGGCCATATAATCAATGTTACTGTGACTTTACCTACACACTTTTTGCTGTGATCAATGGACTGTTTTGGTTGGACTATGTGACTTTATATGTTGTAGGCTTGGTTTAAATCTGATACCTTCTGTGTCTCTATCTACCCTCTGTTGCCTCATTTACCCATGTTATGTCTGATATTATACAGAACTTATACAATGTGTGTCTTTTTAAATATATTCAATAAAGTATCAAATTTATTTAGCCATCACATTGTGCCCTAACTATGTCGTATTCTGGGGTGTTTGAAACACTTATGGTCTTCCTTTTTTGCTCAACTGATATTTAGTGGTATGCCCCTTATTACCTATGAGGTCATGTTCTCCATTGTTATTTTTTTGTATCATACTGAATATTGTTGTAGCATCGGCGTCTCTGCCTCCTGTTAGGCAGAGACGCCGTCCCTCTCACCTTCCTCCAGCGCTCCTTCACTCGCTGCTGCCGGCGCGCGCTCCTCCCCGGGCACTGTGCTTAGGGCGCGCTCCCCCTCTCTTAAAGGGACCGCGCGCGCCGTCCTAAGGAGTCCCCGGCCAATAGCCGGAGGACTTCCCATATATAAAGCACCTCCTCCAAAATGGAGGTGCCCGAGGAAAGTTGTTGCAAAGCATACGCACCTCTGCTTCAGCCCTCAGGTCCCGTTGCCAGCCTGACTACCAGTCCGGTTTGCCTGCTTGTCTTCTCTTCAGCCCGACAGTCTGCCTCCTGCATCCGCCAGTCTGTCTATGGGTGAGTCCACCTGCGGACCAGGAAGCACCTGCCAATTACCTGCCTGCTACCTGCCGTACCTGCTAACCCGCTCACCTGGGAGCGCTCACCTGTGGACTTTGTCGCGGCCTGTTCATCCTGTGCCCGTAACAAAATTCCCAGACATCTACCAGCTGGCCATCTCCAGCCACTTCCCGTACCTGCTGCTCCATGGCAGCACATTGCTATGGACTTTATCACCGATCTTCCTGTTAATGCCAGTTGTACAGTCATTTGGGTGGTCGCTGACCGTTTTATAAAATGGCCCACTTCATTCCCCTGCCTGGTCTCCCATATGCACCCGAGCTGGCTAAAGACTTTATTCGCCACATCTTCCGTCTCCATGGCCTACCCCTCCACATCGTGTCGGATCGTGGGGTTCAGTTCACCTCTCGCTTCTGGAGAGCCACATGTAAGCTGCTAGACGTCACCCTGGATTTCTACTCAGCTTACCACCCACAGTCCAATGGTCAAGTGGAGCGGATCAATCAGATCCTGACCAGCTACCTCCGGCACTTCGTTAATGCCCTCCATTAGGATTGGGTGGATCTCCTACCTTGGGCTGAATTCTCTTATAATAACCATGAGAGCGAATCCTCTTCCAAATCCCCGTTCTTTATCGTCGGTGGCCAACATCCTTGGATTCCAGTTCCTGTCTCCTCTTCTGTTGACAACCCTACCGCGGATTCTCTTGTCAGCGAATTTTCTACTATGTGGGAGAGTACCAGGTCCGCTCTTCTTCTGTCCTCCGAGCGGATGAAGAGATATGCTGATAAGAGACGTCTGGATCCGCCTCAATTTTGTCCGGGAGACAAGGTTTGGCTCTCTTCCAAACATGTGCGGCTCAAAGTACCCTCCTACAAGTTGGGCCCTCGATTCATCGGACCCTTCGAAGTCCTCAGGCAAATTAACCCAGTGGCCTACAAATTAAAACTCCAGGCCACCCTACGCATTCACAACTCCTTCCACGTATCCCTCCTCAAACCCGTTGTCCTTAACACTTTTTCCGACAATCCAGGTACTCCTCCTACTCCGGTTTCTGCTGAGGACGTCTTTGAAGTGGAGAGTATCCTGGCCACCAAGAGGGTAAGAGGGAGAACCTTTTTTCTGGTGGATTGGAAGGGGTTTGGTCCTGAGGAAAGAACTTGGGAACCCAGGGAGAACATCAACGCTCCGCTTCTCCTTGAGAAATTTCTTATGAATACCTCTATTTTGACTTACATGCACATGGAATATCATACCTAAATATACAACACAGCGCGGCCAGCAGGTCTTCTCTGTAATTTTTATGAACTACTTTGTGTACTATTACACAAAACTTTATATTGAGCTAATTTGTGTTCTTTTACACAAAACATGTATCTTGGAAAATATTTTTTTAATTTAATAAAAATTCTTTAGAAAAATATAACTTTAGCTAAAGGGATGACTTTAGCTTGTACCCTTGGCCCCCACCCACTGACATTTTCTGTATTCTTTTGGAAAGTGATTATGTGGTATCTGTTTCAGCCTCTTAAACCTCTTTTACCGATGTTTAGTGTTTACTCAAGCTTTGTTCCCTCATCTAGATAAACAATGAAAGCAGCATTGTATTTAACAATGTAGTAAGCGGTTAAGGTGGGCTGAAGCTTCCGTCCCATGAGTCTTACCTGACTTTGTGGAACCAATGTAAGACAGTTCTTCTTTATCCTTCCAGATATGGAAGTAACAAGAGTTCTCCATGATATTGTCAGTTTGAAACCCCCTGATACCATGGTACAGATACTTGGTGTTGGCATTGTTGAACATTTAATGTTTCAGCAATGTAATGAAAACTTCTAGAATACAAATAATCAGATAGTTCTACTAGCAAGATAATACGAATGCATATTATGCATATATTCTAAATATGATATTTATGAAACTGTATCATTTTATATTCATAAAGGAGTTATCCAACTAAACAAAAAACTTTATTTGTTGGCAAGGTTGTTCGCACACCAAATCTGGCACACAATTTTTGGTGCATTCTGGATCCAATTTATTCATTGTGGCTTTTTTCCCTTCACTTCCTTCTATATCCTGTTGTATTAGCTGACGTTTTTAGCTTTCAATTTATCAAAATGGTGCAGACTGTTCATGTATTTTCGGCAATGCCAAAAATTGTCTTTTTTCTGTCTTTCATCATTTAAAAAAAAAAAAAGTTGCAAAAATTGCTCCAAATTTTTATTTTTTTTTTACAGAACTAAAACAATAAACAGGTGAACAGATACAAAACAGATATCAATGAAGGCGTAAATTGAAAGATGAATTTAGTGCAACTAAAGAAAAGGGCGCAAAACACCAAGAACTGTACAAAAACAGAAGCATATCCAATAATGATTCAGGTCCTTTGTAACAGAATTGTGAAGGATTTTGCTACGTAAATTTGCCTCGATGATGTTTCACTACTAGAATAATATGCATCCCGTTATGTTGGGGGCTACCTGGCTGATCCTGCCAGTAGAATATGCTTATCTCAAAGATTAATCCATGCAACAGACAGAACCACCGAGCACTGTGTCTTCCAGAACTGAAAAATTACAAAAACCCAAACTCAGATTTTTATTAGATCAAGGTTATGCCCACATACCTCCCATTGGTGAGCTCATATGAGGGTCTGGGATGTGCTAGATCTTTAGAAGATTATGAGATCCCCAGCTTTCAGGATATCTTCACCCCTGGAGGTCCCAGGCAGGAAATATTGTTGTCATGTTTCCTATCATGATTTTATCTTTCTACAGAGATGAAACATGGCATGCATAGCATCATCCATCTGATCCATCTATTAAGTTGGAGGTGTTTGCGGTGATGTGAGTCAATGCGTTATGTTCGTCACTTCGCCACGATGCAGAAAATATATCTCCCATAAATATCGGATTGATGCAAACTCCAATATTCATCACTGACCACTGGCTTCAGAGTGTCTGAGATAATTCCTTTGAACAGAGAAAGCCCCTGCCTGGGGAATTCTACTTCTCTGCCTCTGAGTATATGAATCCTTGACTTGGTGGCTGGCTCTCAGCAGATCCCCTGTTATAATTATATGTTGAAGGCAGGAGGTCTTACTTCAATGGAGGTTGGACTGTCAGCTCTTTCTCACTTCCCAGTTATAAGTAATCCCATATGTTCAATGTGAGGGTGATATGTCCCCTCTATGGAGATGTTTTAATGGATTTTACAATTTTTCTCTAAGACACATTGATATCATAGTACAGTTATAAAACAGTGATGTTACAGTACAGAGATAATATACACAGTAACGGCCTAATATAGGGAAAACAATATTACAATGATCCACCACAAGAAAAAAGGGTCGGCACTACTATGTAATATATAAAATAGTCAAAATCCACAGGTCTCTGCATTTCAAATGGGTGGTGCTCTGTGTAAATCAGAAGACAACAAAATCTTTCATGAGGAAAGGTATATTCACGGCAATATTCACTGCGACTGCACATTTGTCTGCAGTATAATTTCTGTATGCACTTTATATAAATAGACTGAAATCTTGGATGAAGGTTTATGTGATGAGTGCCATGAATATACCTCTCTTCATGAAACCTTACAGTGATAGTATATCCAGTGATGTCACAGTACAAAGACTATAAACACAGTGATGTCACAGTACATAGATAACAAACACAGTTAGGTCACAGTACAGGGATAATATAAAGTGATGTCACAGTATAGGGATAATATACAGTGATGTCACAGTATAGCGACAATACACAGTGATGTCACAGTACAGGGATACTATACACAGTGATGTCACAGTACAGGGATAATATACAGTGATGTCACAGTGTAGGGATAATATACAGTGATGTCACAGTACAGCGACAATACACAGTGATGTCACAGTACAGGGATAATACACACAGTGATGTCACAGTACAGGGATAATATACATAGTGATGTCACAGTACAGAGATAATACACACAGCGATGTCACAGTACAGGGATAATACACACAGTGATGTCACAGTACAGGGATAATACACATAGTGATGTCACAGTACAGGGATAATACACACAGTGATGTCACAGTACAGGGATAATACACACAGTGATGTCACAGTACAGGGATAATACACACAGTGATGTCACAGTAGAGGTATAATATACACAGTGATGTCACAGTACAGGGATAATACACACAGTGATGTCACAGTACAGGGATAATACACACAGAGATGTCACAGTACAGGGATAATACAGACAGTGATGTCACAGTAGAGGTATAATATACACAGTGATGTCACAGTACAGGGATAATACACACAGTGATGTCACAGTACAGGGATAATACACAGTGATGTCACAGTACAGGGATAATTCACAGTGATGTCACAGTACAGGGATAATACACATAGTGATGTCACAGTACAGGGATAATACACACAGTGATGTCACAGTACAGGGATAATACACACAGAGATGTCACAGTACAGGGATAATACGCACAGTGATGTCACAGTAGTGGGATAATATACACAGTGATGTCACAGTACAGGGATAATACAGTGATGTCACAGTACAGGGATAGTACACATAGTGATGTCACAGTACAGGGATAATACACATAGTGATGTCACAGTACAGGGATAATACACACAGTGATGTCACAGTACAGGGATAATACACACAGAGATGTCACAGTACAGGGATAATACGCACAGTGATGTCACAGTAGTGGGATAATATACACAGTGATGTCACAGTACAGGGATAATACAGTGATGTCACAGTACAGGGATAGTACACAGTGATGTCACAGTACGGGGATAATACACATAGTGATGTCACAGTGCAGAGATAATAAACACAGTGATGTCACAGTTCAAAGATAACAAACACAGTGATGTCACAGTACAGGGATAATATACACAGTGATGTCAAAGTACAGGGATAATACACACAGTGATGTCACAGTACAGGGATAATACACACAGTGATGTCACAGTACAGGGATAATACACACAGTGTTGTCACAGTACAGGGATAATACACACAGTGATGTCACAGTAGAGGGACAGCACACAAAGTAATTCAACATTACGGGAATAATACACACAGTGATATCACAGTACAGAGATAATAAACAGTGATGTCACAAGACAGAGATAATAAACACTGAGATGACACAAGGAAAGATAATGATGTCACAGTACAGAGATTATAAATTCAGTGATGTCACTCTACTGATATGAATAAAACAATGATGTTGGGATTATAACCTAAGTAAAGTCACAGTAAAGGGATAATTGGCAACAAGCGATAATGTAGCAAATGCAAGATGTCACTTCAAAGGAGTAATGAGTGACTGAATTATTTGATCATGACACAGTACAGGTGTAATAAAGACAGTGATATCAAACGAGACAAGAAATTACTAGGTAAAATAACAGCACTGTAATAATAGCCACATTGATGTCACAATGCAAGGATAATAAACTCTGTGAAGTAATAAAAAAGGATAATTTTAAACAGTGATGTTACAAAATGGATATTATCAACGAACAAGAACCATATTAATATTACAGCTAACAGTTAAGAACCAAAGTGGCGTCACAGCACTTACAAGAATAATGAAAAAATAGATCTTGCAAAAGGTAGCTAAAACACAGCATCATATACTGGGATAATAAACACGTTATGTTACAATATATTGAAACACACTTTTGTCACAGTGCATGAATAATGCACACAGCAATGTCATAGTGCAAATATAACGCACACAGCAATGTCACAGTGCAAGGATAACGCACACAGCAATGTCACAGTGCAGGGTTAATGCATACAGCAATGCCACAGTACAAGGATAATGCACACAGTAATATCACAGTGCAGGGATAATGCACACAGCAATGTCATAGTGCAAATATAACACACACAGTAATGTCACAGTGCAAGGATAACGCACAAAGCAATGTCACAGTGCAGGGATAATGTACACAGCAATGCCACAGTACAAGGATAATGCACACAGTAATATCACAGCGCAGGGATAATGCACACAGCAATGTCATAGTGCAAATATAGCGCACACAGCAATGTCACAGTGCAAGGGTAATCCACACAGCAATGTCACAGTGCAGGGATAATACACACAGTAATATCACAGGGCAGAGATAATGCACACAGCAATGTCATAGTGCAAATATAACGCACACAGAAATGTCACAGTGCAAGGATAATCCACACAGCAATGTCACAGTCCAGGGATAATGAGCACAGCAATGTCACAGTGCAGGGATAATGCACACAGTGAAGTTTAACCTGTGAACAAGACTCCAGGAAAAAGCATAAACAATCCAACAAGTGTTATTATACTTCAACTGCTTCATCAGGGGTCTTTTTCCATTTTGCTTTTGACACATTGCACATGCATTAGGAATTGTACGTTTGCTTTTGAAATACTCTTTTCATTATGGTATTAATGAGCAAAACATACTATTATTCATATCTCATGAGGCCAGTAATCTTGTAATACAAGCTCAGAAGGATGCAATAATTCCCTATATCATAGGGTGTGGAACGGAAATGCAGGAAAGTTCTGTTATATTCTGTTAAAGAGCCACAGGGTAATGGTCCAGTTTTAAGGCATTTAATTACACTATCTGTATAAGACAGTTCTCAGTCCTATATGACAATGTCCTATATAACAAATTTATGTAAATATATAGAATAAGTTTATATGCAGCAAATTTGTTGCAACAATGTCTTCAATTATTGCATTAATCTGATTGAAGCTTGTAGCAATCCATGCTTGCTAGTAAGAAAACTAAATTCATAAAAATATTCTTAGTTGCAGAAATTTCTGCAACAAATGTGCAGGGTTTGTCCAGACTTGAATGACTGCAGACTGCTGAATCGTGACAGTGTGTGGTGTGTATGCTGTCACGATTCCCCATCAGTGACAGGGCGAGCAGGCAGTCACATGACCGTATACGTGTGATTTGCGTACTTGTGGTCTCATGCTGACTAGATGAGTTCAACTTCTCTCAATAGAAGTGAATTGAAAAAATCTTTTTAATGCACTTAGTTTTTTCTCCAGATTCATAGGAGTCTGCTTGTACAATAATATACACTGAATATTGCCGGATAGATTCCCAATTTGGTAGTGTAAGACAAATTTGTCATGGGTGCCATTCATGCTCCTCACAGCTTCATGCATTCTCTATGGTAGTACCAAGTACATGTCACGAGTGTGTCACGTCCTGATATGACCCCCGGGGGAAGGGGGGATCTGGGATCAGAAGGTCACAACTCTTAATTGATCGCAGGTCCTCCTTGGAGCCGGTTTGACAATTTCCATTCTGGTTGTGAATTTGTAGCTTTAGAACTCAGCTACAGAACCCTGGGGTCACCTGCTTCCACTATATAAGCCCACTCCTAGCTTCATCACTTGCCGGTTATAGATCTTCTATACTGACCACTTTGAAAGAGCCTGTCTCTGGATAAGCTGTGATGTTCATTCCTGTTGCAGCAACAAAGTTTCCTTTTGGATAAGCTGAGGAGTGCTATTTGTTGTGTCTTTTCCCACCTGTTTGTCTTTCCTTCCTCATGTTGTCTTATTGTAGTAGTGGGACTAGTGTCTCGATGGCCTTCGCATTAGACAGGGTGTTCAGGGCCAGTGAGGGCTTAGGCACGTGATCGCGCATGGGGGGAGGAGGACCTGTCTAGTGACGATAGGGAGTGCAGGGATCTGACTCAGGTTTATATTAGGAGGTAACCCCTCTTCCCCCTCCCTATCGCCACTGCCTTCCTTGTACATCTTCTCTGGTGTTCCCCTTGTGTTTGCACCACACACTGGGCATCCTCTCACCACCGGCGTGACAGTACAGTGTTTCGTGGATGAAAATGAATGGAGTTGTTAAGGGGTCGGTTGCAAACAACATTATTAAATAATGGAAAGCAACCGAACCCGGGGTCCGCGATAAAGCCTGGAGGACTGCGGCCGAACACCTTCCGGGTAAGAAGGTAAAACAACCAACTGAAATAACAATCCCTTCCGTGTTACTGCACACCGGAACGGGAATAGGGATTCGCACTATCTCCGTTGACTGCATGAGAGATGTGCGATAAATAATGTATCTGTAGCCCTGTTTACAGCACAGGGACTACACAGCAAGTGCTAGGATGCGTGTGTGATACACGCCGGCGTATACGTGCTCCCAGCCGGCGTGCTACCGGACTGAGGAGTATCTCTCCACGTGGCTTACAGGCGGTGCCGGGAATACGGCGTCTGCAGACTGCTCGGGGTGTATGGCGACCCCTTTGTAGGAGCAAGACTGTCAGACGAAGCTACCTGCCTCCCTCCATATAAGGCTGCCTATCCCCCGCTAAACCTGCCTGACAGAAGCTAAAGCACACGTGGAGCCCAAACGACCAAGCGTCCACACAACAACACCATCACAGCTCAATGATCAGAGCGCGCCGCCATGTTTGTGGGCGGGCTATTTAAAGATTAAGCCCTGCCCACCGTCGCACTATTGGTGACGTCACCCTCGAACCAATCAGGCGGTGCCAGGTCAGCGGATCAGCTGACTCCCAAACCACCAATCACGGTCTGCTATGTCATGAGCATGCTCAGTGTAGTGAATCCTGGACTTAGGCTGTAGCAGCCCTGTTTCCCTCCGCAACCTACGCTTCATGTTGCTGGGAACAAAGACCCAAGAGACAACTTGTACATCTCGTGCACCAGCTAGGCGCTGGGACTGACGACGATGCTGAGCAGCATCAGCCCCGGCTGGACTGGAATTGGAAACCACAGAATCCACTGATGGTTCTGAACCCATTTTGAATCCAGCAGACGCCCGACACCTAACAGGAGTTATGGCCACTGATGCATTCCCACGGAGCACATCAGAGGCTTGTTATTTAGAACTGGTGAGGGTCATAGTAGTTGGGGTCCCTCTAATCAGATATTTCAATGTTGGGTGGAACATTTTAGGGAAGATTCTGGAGTATGGGGAGAACTTAGGAAGTACATACAGGTAATAGTGTAATATAATAACTCCACAAATGTATTATCCTGTAAAGATTTTATATCCAAGATCACAACAGTGTCAGGAAATATACTTAGCACTTACAATTCTTTTATTTCTTAAAATACAAAAAACACTTACATCAACTTGATAGCTTAAACATAACATATATATTTTACATGTATATATATGAATATATGGTGAATATGCATTTTTGTTTTTATATAAACAGTATGTGTATATATACAGTATATATATATATATATATGTGTATATATATACCTGTATATATATATATATATATATATATATGTATATATATATACAGTACAGACCAAAAGTTTGGACACACCTTCTCATTTAAAGATTTTTCTGTATTTTCATGACTTTGAAAATTGTACATTCACACGGAAGGCATCAAAACTATGAATTAACACTAGTGTTGAGCCACCCCCGTAGTGTTCGAGTTCGGTTCGTCGAACACCCGTGTGTTCGCCGAACTGTTCGTCGAACTGTTCGTCGAACACCTTCGAACACCGTTAAAACCAATGGCAGGCAAACAAAAACACATAGAAACACATAGAAAACACCTTCAAAGGTGTCCAAAAGCTGACAAACTGCTCAGAAGACACAACTAACACATGGAAAAGTGACAAGTACATATAGTCATGCGAAAAGAAAAGAGGTGGAGGAGTAAAAGGAGGGGGAGACACAGATATAGGCATGTCATGCCCTTCTAAAATCCAAAAAGTGAGAAGCCGAGACGGCCAGTCCGCTCCTGCCCGTGCCACCTCCGTGTCGCCGGGTTTGTGCCAGAGCCGCGGTGAACCCTGACGGCCAGCCCCCCTCTCCCAATACTGGTGCCTGTCCGCTGGTGGGTCGAGAGAGCCCCCCTGTGGTGGAGGCAGCTCTAAGCTTTTTAATTTAAATTGTCCCTCTAATTTGAATGAATACACTTTAAATCCATTTACAAGGATCTATTGGAGGGCAAGTCTCATGCCAGCAGCCGCGTAATTCCAGCTCCAGTAGCGTCCACTAAAGCTGCTGCAGTTAAAAAGCTTTTATAAGGATCGAGCTCGGCTGTCCACCGCAAGGCATCCTAGTGCCAGTCCCAGCCCCTATGCCTTGGGGTGCCTCCTGATGCTCTTCACTAAGTATCCCGTGGTCCCGAAGCATTTCCTTTGAAAAAATTAAGTGTCCAAACTACAGGTGGTGTAGCTTGCTTAACAGCCGGGATAATCCGCTGACTAGCAGACACTGCTACTAGGCACAAAGTATTTCCTGGGCTAGATGCAGTTAAAAATTTGTAAGTAGATACTCTCGTTGGATGCTGAGAAAGCATTCCATAGAGTCTCCTGGCACGCCATATATGATTCTCTTAAAAAGCTTCGGGTAGGGGTCTAGGGGACCCTTTTATAGCCAAAATCACGGCCCTGTATCACAATACGTCACCTAGGCTGAAGATAAATGGAACTGTAGCACCGAGGGCTCGGTTGCTACAGACGTATTGCACCTCACCCAGAGGTGTGATATCTCACTCTCAGATAAGGATGGAGTGTGGATCAGGACCCGACACCTGCATGCATTACACCACATTGCCGTGGGGCAGGGCGACCAATATGCCCCTGAGATGGGCACGACAGTCCCTGTCCCTGGCTGGAGTGGGGGGAGGGAACACTGAGGAAGGGGAACCCTGCAGTGCAGGAGCAGGGAGGAAGCAGTTCCTGGGTGCATTGAGAAGGGAGTATAAAAGGTGGGCACCATCTTAGTTCAGTGCAGAGAAGTCTGAGCAGAAGTGGCAGGGAGCAGGGGCTCTGCATGAGCTCTGCTCCGGAGGCGGGCCTAGTAACAGAGGCCCAGGCCTGCAAGAGGGAGAAGGAAGGAAGAGGAGCGGAGAAGGCTCCAGGAACGAGGAATGAAGGGATCCCAGGGGTGCGGACGGGCGAGTCGCCACCGCACGCCCGAATCCACCTGCGTGGAGGGGTCAGGCCAAAGGGGGAGACCGGTCCCCGAACTAGTGGAGGCAGGAAACGACCCTCAGCTAGAAACCGGAGGCTCTGACATTTTATGTGGCGCAGCCCCTTGCTCCACCCGCTAGGAAGGCACCACATAGGGTCAGGGAAACTGGCGCCAAGTTTACCAAGAGGAGGCCCGAGGCAGCCGGACAGAAGTGTTGGTAAGAAAGGCCAGACAAAGGACACACAAAGGGGGTCCTGTGAAGCGCTCCAAAGTTATCTGGGAGTTGTCTGAGCCCCTCACCTGGTGAGCACAGTACGACGTGGGCAGCCGTTACCTGCAGACGTGGTCTGGATAATAAGAACTGTGAGTAAAGGCCCTGAACTGCATCACTGACTCCGTGTCGTTACTGCTGCTGCCCTGCACCATCACCCCCATCCTCCGCATACACTGCCCTGAGGCTATACTCCTCCCGTGGGGAGTTATGCTACGCTCTGCTGCACCCACAACACCAGCCTTAGCGGTCTGCCCTGTAGCGGCGGTTCACTCTGACCGCAATCCACGGGTGGCGTAGTCGGACATTTAAACATCAAAACCACATAAATAGTTCCGCCACTGGTTTGACCGCCCTGAGCCACGGAACCGGATCGCCGCCACGAAGACTACAACCACCAGCATCCACCAAAAAGGGTCCGGCTCCGGGTGTCCCAAGGCCCAGGGGGTGCGTCAGAACATTTTCATCACCTTTCACAATCACCAATGGGACAAGGCAGGGATGTCCTCTGTCCCCTCTCTTATTCATCCTAGTGATGGAGCACCTGCTCTCATCAATTCGCCATAACCCCAATATTAGGTGGATTGAGGTGGGAGGCACCGAGTACAAGTGCTCTCTATTTGCTGATGATGTCCTAGTATATATCACTCAATCACATATATCCATCCCTGCTGTTATGGCTGAAATAGATCACTTTGTTACATGGTAAAATTTTAAAATCAATGCAGCGAAGTCTGAGGCCCTCGATGTCTCCCTCCCTAAATCCATATAGGATTCCATCCAGTCCAACTTTCCCTTTGCCTGGCCCTCACAGGGTATCAAATACTTAGGAATTCCTATTCATAGAGACCTCTCCCATCTATGTTATCTTAATTTTGGGCCCTTTATTGAACAATTCCATACAGACCACGGTTGGCAAGTTGGAACTGTGAGATTCACTACGTGCACCACTGGTATTTTGTGGAAAAGCACATGTAAGATTCTGCAACAGTCTCTGCTGATACTCCTGCATGCGTGCATCCCTTTCTATGGCAGGAATAATTTCTGCAAATTTACTTTTGTACCGGGGATCTAACAGTGTGGCAACCCAGTAGTCAGGATTATTTCTAATTCTCACAATTCGAGGGTCATGTTGCAGGTAGTGCAGCAAGAAGGCACTCATGTGTGTTGCGCATCCAGGAGCACCAAGTCCCTGTTGTGTTGGTGGCGAGGTAACAATCATGCTTCCTTCCTCTGTCCTCTCCCCCCAACCTCGCACAACAGAAATGTGATCAAGGTCTCCCTCATCTGATGAGTCTTCCATCAGTTCGTCCTCCACTTCTTCCTGGGCTCCTGCACCTTCCTCACTAGTTTGGCTGCTACCATGCGCCCTGGTAAAATCATCTCCCCCACCCTCACATGCCTGCCGCCCTGGTGCTGCCGACCGTCTGGACCTTGCAGATGTTAGCCCTTCCGCATACAACTCCTCCTCCTCTACTTCCTCCACCTCCTCTTGTGCCACCACCTGACTCCGAATTCTGTTTAACATGTGCTCCAGCATGTAAATCACCGGAATAGTCATGCTGATAATGGCATCGTCAGCACTAAACATCTTCGTCACCATTTCAAAACTGTGCAGAAGGGTGCATAGGTCCCTGATCTGAGACCACTCCTCCAGCGTGATTTGCCCCACCTCTGAATCTCGTTGGCCCAGGCTATACGTCAGAACGTATTGCACCAGGGCTTGTCGGTGCTGCCACAGTCGCTGCAACATGTGCAGAGTTGAATTCCACCGGGTAGGCACATCGCATTTTAGCCGGTGAAGTGGCAGGCCCAACGACTTCTGTAGAGATGTAAGTCGCTGAGCTGCGGGATGTGAACGGCGGAAGTGAGCACACAGCGACCGTGCCCTCTGCAGAAGGCCATCTAGTCTGGGATAGTGGGCTAAAAATTGCTGGACAACCAGGTTCAACACGTGAGCCATACAAGGCACGTGTGTGACATTGCCCCGGCGAAGGGCCGCACCCAGGTTTGCAGCATTGTCGCACACGGCCTTCCCTGGTTTCAGGTCCAGTGGAGACAACCATTCATGAAATTGGTTCTCCAGAGCTGACCACAACTCCTCAGCTGTGTGACTCACATTTCCCAGACATTTCAATGTAAAAACCGCCTGATGACGTTGAGCCCTACTGCCAGCATAGTAAGGAGGTGTGCAGGATCCCTTCTACGCAGTTAGAAAGCTTGTGGCATGACCAGACAGGCTTTGGGTGCAGGTGGAAGACCGAGAGGAGGTTGAGGAGGCAGAAGCAGTGGAGGAAAAATGACATAAAGAGGATTGACGCACAACTCGTGGGGACGGCAAGACTTGGACAGCAGCCCCTTGTCCTGCTGTCACCATAGTTACCCAGTGCCCAGTCAGCGACATGTAACGCCCCTGTCCATGCCTACTCGTCCAAGTGTCTGTGGTGAAATGCACCCTGTCACACACAGAGTTTCTCAAAGAAGCGGTGATGTTGTGTGCGACATGCTGGTGGAGCGCAGGCACACCTTTCTTTGAGAAGTAGTGCCGACTGGGCATCTGGTACTGGGGCACTGCGACGGACATAAGGTCTCGAAAATCCTCTGTGTCCACCAGGCGGAAAGGCAGCATTTCTGTAGCCAAGAGCTTGCAGATGGTGAAATTCAACCTCTTAGCTTTCTCATGGCTAGGAGGAAATGGTCTTTTACTTGTCCACATCTGAGGGACCGAGGGCTGGCTATTGTGCTTAGACGGGGTTGATAAGGGTGTCCCCGGCAAACTGCCGGTCTGTGAGGAAGATGCAGGCGGACATGTTAGGTTGCCTTGATCCAAAGGTGGTGCTATCGATGTCGGACAGCGCTCAAGACCAGCTGGTGTTACCACCTCCAAAGAAAATGATGACCTGCCAATCACGCTGGCTGTTGCGGGTAAAGAGGTGGCAGGTCTGCGCCCCAAAACAGGTGTGACTGCTGTCCCCCCAGTCACAGAGGATGAAGAGGCCGCGGATGCACAAGATATGGCAGACGGTGGTTGGCCCGGCCGGCTAGACCGCATTGTAGCACACTGAGCTTCCCACTGCAACTTATGCTTCATGTCCATGTGCCGGTTCATGCATGAAGTACTCAAACTATGTATTTTTTGGCCTCTACTTAGCTTTTGCTGACAAATGTTACAGATAACACGAGTTGGGTCATCTTTATCGATCTGAAAAAATGCCCAGGCTATGCAAGGCTTAGCACCCATGCGACCTGAAGAGCCACCACGACTTGTGGTGAGAGGCAGAGTTGTGTTTGAGGATGCAGTTGTTGACGTGCTTCCAGTACTACGTCTCTGTCCAGGAAGGCGCAACCTGACCTCGTCGTCACTAGCATCTTCCTCCACCTCCTCTGCTGACCTCATCTCTTGGCTGACTGTGGGTTGACAGTAAGTGGGATCTCCGACCTCATCATCATCACCCTGTGCGTTATCACACCCGTCGTCCTCAGAGCCAACCTGTTCCTGCCCTGACAAAAAACTAAAGTTGTCGCTCCAATCAGGTATTTGAGTCTTATCATCGTCTTCCTCATTGTCTCCACCAACAGGAGTTACAGTTTGGGAATGAGGGTCTACATTATGGTCAGAACCTTCTGCGTCTGGTCCTGGATCCGACTCATAAAGATTCTGGGCATCAGTGCAGATCATTTCCTCGTCTGGATTCACAGAAGCGCTGGAGTCGACCTCTGATTCCCAGGCTATAGTATGAGTAAACAGCTCTGCAGACTCAACCATCTGTTCTACCTCATACTCAGACGGGCAGCTGGAGATTTGGGAGCTGTGAGGAAGCAAGTGCGATTTGGGTGACACCTTTGAGGACTGGAGTATTTGTGATGTTGAAGTTGATGTGGAGGAGAGCCCACTTAAAGGAGCACTTGATATCCGTTGAAGCACCTGCTGTTTTTGTGCCTCATCTGGAATTTGTAGCGATTGGCGTGGCCGTAAGAAATGGATCTTATCACATTGTCCGCTAAAAGAAGTAGACATTTTAGTTTGGCTGGAAGATGGTCTTTCTTCTGCACCTACCCCACGGACACAACCTTTTTTCCCCTTCCCAACACGCCTATTCCCCTTTCCACCAGCAGCAGGCCTTTTTCCACTCATTTTGGTGGTTAACTAATTCACAACTCTGGAGTTGTTTGCACAAAAAAACAATGGATGGTAACCGAGCAGAGCTGAGTGGCCAAACTGTGGTATTAGGCCAAAACTATTGGCTGGGTTAGATGCAGAAAAAAATTATTTTTAATTTGCAACCTGATGGAGGTCAGTATAGATGGACTAATAGACCAAGTCCCACACACCGCTAGAAGCCCAAATATTTTTTCAGAGCTAGATGCAGAAATTTTTTTTATTCAATTTGCAACCTGATGGAGGTCAGTATAGATGGACTAATAGACCAAGTCCCACACACTGCTAGAAGCCCAAATATTTTTTCAGAGCTAGATGCAGAAAAAAATTATTTTTAATTTGCAACCTGATGGAGGTCAGTATAGATGGACTAATAGACCAAGTCCCACACACTGCTAGAAGCCCAAATATTTTTTCAGAGCTAGATGCAGAAAAAAATTATTTTTAATTTGCAACCTGATGGAGGTCAGTATAGATGGACTAATAGAACAAGTCCCACACGCTGCTAGAAGCCCAAATATTTTTTCAGAGATAAATGAAGAAAAAAATTATTTTTAATTTGCAACCTGATGGAGGTCAGTATAGATGGACTAATAGACCAAGTCCCACACACTGCTAGAAGCCCAAATATTTTTTCAGAGCTAGATGCAGAAAAAAATTATTTTTAATTTGCAACCTGATGGAGGTCAGTATAGATGGACTAATAGACCAAGTCCCACACACTGCTAGAAGCCCAAATATTTTTTCAGAGCTAGATGCAGAAAAAAATTATATTCAATTTGCAACCTGCTGGAGGTCAGTATAGAAGGACTAATAGAACAAGTCCCACACACTGCTAGAAGCCCAAATATTTTTTCAGAGCTAAATGAAGAAAAAAATTATTTTTAATTTGCAACCTGATGGAGGTCAGTATAGATGGACTAATAGACCAAGTCCCACACACTGCTAGAAGCCCAAATATTTTTTCAGAGCTAGATGCAGAAAAAAATTATATTCAGTTTGCAACCTGATGGAGGTCAGTATAGATGGACTAATAGAATGATGCTATGCCCAAAAGATTTTACTTCACTAGGTGCAGTAAAAAAATTGGTATTCTATACACAGGTGGTATATCTTGCAACACAGATAGGCTACTCCACTGACTAACACACTCTGCAATAGGCCAAAAAGGATTAGCTTTGCTAGATTCAGCCAAATGCTGTGAAAAAAACTTGCACAGCACTGGCACAGACCTGCCTGGCAAAAACTGATAGGAACTCATGTAACCTAGTCCTGAAAAGGACTCCAATTACAATTAGTCTTTACTCCCACAATCTATCTATTTAAGAGCACAGACCTGCCTGATAAAAGTCGTAGGAAATGCTGTAACCTAGTCCTTAAAAGGACTGCAATCACAACTATTCCCTACTCCCAAGCTATCTGTATATTTGTGCGAAAATTGGCTTGAAATTAACAAGGTATAGCGCACACAGCAACAGCGGTGCCGTCTAACACGCAGCTGCAGCAGTGAGAAAATGGTGGCGACGGGGAAAATGGCTTGGTCTTATAGGGCAAGGACATGTGACATACACTGCCAATCACACATGCCCTTGCTTGTGTGAAAAAAAGCACTTCGCTCCGTGTGTGCGCTGCTGATAGGCTGACAGATTGCACCTCCCCACTGCAAATGCGGGAAAGAGAAAAAAAAATGGAGATCTTCATTGTTCCTGCAGAGATCCATCCCCTGCCCCTCCCCCCGCCCCGCTGTACACTCAAACTGCGTATTAACATTAATTTTCATCATTACTGAGAAAAAATCCAGTTATGATTTTGGTGCACGAACAGTTATCGAACATAACCTCGAACAGCCGAATTTTTCTCAAATTGTTCGTGTTCGCCGACCGGCTCGAACACCGCCCAAAACAGCTCGAATTTGAGATTGGCGAACAGTTCGAGTAGAACAACGCTCATCTCTAATTAACACATGTGGAATTATATACTTAACAAAAAAGTGTGAAATAACTGAAAATATGTCTTATATTCTAGGTTCTTCAAAGTAGCCACCTTTTGCTTTGATGACTGCTTTGCACACTCTTGGCATTCTCTTGATGAGCTTCAAGAGGTAGTCACCGGAAATGGTTTTCACCTCACAGATGTGCCCTGTCAGGTTTAATAAGTGGGATTTCTTGCCCTATAAATGGTGTTGGGACCATCAGTTGTGTTGTGCAGATGTCAGGTGGATACACAGCTGATAGTCCTACTGAATACACTGTTAGAATTTGTATTATGGCAAGAAAAAAGCAGCTAAGTAAAGAAAAACGAGTGGCCATCATTACTTTAAGAAATGAAGGTCAGTCAGTCCGAAAAATTGGGCAAACTTTGAAAGTGTCCCCAAGTGCAGTTGCAAAAACCATCAAGCGCTACAAAGAAACTGGCTCACATGAGGAAAGCCCCAGGAAAGGAAGACCAAGAATCACCTCTGCTTCTGAGGATAAGTTTATCCGAGTCACCAGCCTCAGAAATCGCAGGTTAACAGCAACTCAGATTAGAGACCAGGTCAATGCCACACAGAGTTCTAGCAGCAGACACATCTCTTCAACAACTGTTAAGAGGAGACTTTGTGCAGCAGGCCTTCATGGTAAAATAGCTGCTAGGAAACCACTGCTAAGGACAGGCAACAAGCAGAAGAGACTTCCTTGGGCTAAAGAACACAAGGAATGGACATTAGACCAGTGGAAATCTGTGCTTTTGTCTGATGAGTCCAAATTTGAGATGTTTGGTTCCAACCACCGTGTCTTTGTGCGACGCAGAAAAGGTAAACGGATGGACTCTACATGCCTGGTTCCCACCGTGAAGCTTGGAGGAGGAGGTGTGATGGTGTGGGGGTGCTTTGCTGGTGACACTGTTGGGGATTTATTCAAAATTGAAGGCATACTGAACCAGCATGCCTACCACAGTATCTTGCAGCAGCATGCTATTCCATCCGGTTTGCGTTTAGTTGGACCATCATTTATTTTTCAACAGGACAATGACCCCAAACACACCTCCAGGCTGTGTAAGGGCTATTTGACCAAGAAGGAGAGTGATGGGGTGCTACGCCAGATGACCTGGCCTCCACAGTCACCAGAACTGAATCCAATCGAGATGGTTTGGGGTGAGCTGGACCACAGAGTGAAGGCAAAAGGGCCAACAAGTGCTAAGCATCTCTCGGAACTCCTTCAAGATTGTTGGAAGACCATTTCCGGTGACTACCTCTTGAAGCTCATCAAGAGAATGCCAAGAGTGTGCAAAGCAGTCATCAAAGCAAAAGGTGGCTACTTTGAAGAACCTAGAATATAAGACATATTTTCAGTTCTTTCACACTTTTTTGTTAAGTATATAATTCCACATGTGTTAATTCATAGTTTTGATGCCTTCAGTGTGAATGTACAATTTTCAAAGTCATGAAAATACAGAAAAATCTTTAAATGAGAAGGTGTGTCCAAACTTTTGGTCTGTACTGTATATATATATATATATATATATATATATATATATATATATATATATACACTGCTCAAAAAAATAAAGGGAACACTCAAATAACACATCCTAGATCTGAATGAATGAAATATTCTCATTGTATACTTTGTTCTGTACCAAGTTGAATGTGCTGACAACAAAATCACACAAAAATCATCAATGGAAATCAAATTTATTAACCAATGGAGGCCTGAATTTGGAGTCACCCCCAAAATTAAAGTGGAAAAACACACTACAGGCTGATCTAACTTTGATGTAATGTCCTTAAAACAAGTCAAAACGAGGCTCAGTATTGTGTGTGGCCTCCACGTGCCTGTATGACCTCCCTACAATGCCTGGGCATGCTCCTGATGAGGTTGCGGATGGTCTCCTGCAGGATCTCCTCCCAGACTTTGACTAAAGCATCCGCCAACTCTTGGACAGTCTATGGTGCAACGTGACGTTGGTGGATGGAGCGAGACATGATGTCCCAGATGTGCTCAATCGGATTGAGGTCTGGGGAACGGGCGGGCCAGTCCATAGCTTCAATGCCTTCATCTTGCAGGAACTGCTGACACACTCCAGCCACATGAGGTCTGGCATTATCCTGCATTAGGAGGAACAGAGGGCCAACCACACCAGCATATGGTCTCACAAAGGGTCTGAGGATCTCATCTCGGTACCTAATGGCAGTCAGGCTACCTCTGGCGAGCACATGGAGGGCTGTGCAGCCCTCCAAAGAAATGCCACCCCATACCATTACTGACCCACTGTCAAACTGGTCATGCTGATGGATGTTGCAGGCAGCAGATCGCTCTCCACAGCGTCTCCAGACTCTATCACGTCTGTCACATGTGCTCAGTGTTAACCTGCTTTCATCTGTGAAGAGCACAGGGCGCCAGTGGCGACTTTGCCAATCCTGGTGTTCTGTGGCAAATGCCAAGCGTCCTGCACGGTGTTGGGCTGTGAGCACAACCCCCATCTGTGGACGTCAGGCCCTCATACCACCATCATGGAGTCGGTTTCTAACCGTTTCTGGCCTGCTGGAGGTTATTTTGCAGGGCTCTGGCAGTGCTCCTCCTGTTCCTCCTTGCACAAAGGCGGAGGTAGCAGTCCTGCTGCTGGGTTGTTGCCCTCCTACGGCCCCCTCCACGTCTCTGTTATGATCTGCTACATAAACTAAGGAAAGATAAGGGAAAGCTGTCCCTACAGTAAGACTAAGCTGAATTCCTACGATGTAGCGGGCTGCCTGTTCCTTGTGAACAGACCCGCCTTCGTCCTCAGCTAGTCTGAATGGAGACCTATAGAATTAAGTGAGGGGTCCCTAAAAGAACTAAGGACTGGGACAAAAATGGGACACCTCCTAAACAGAATTTGTTGCAGAGCAAAAAGGACAAACTGACAAAAAGTACTAAAGGTCCCAGAGGACCAAGAACTGACAGAGATAGGCACCGAAGCACCTGACTAGAGAGACAGTCAAAACAACACTGAAGTTCAGCAAAGCCAGAAGGGCGGAGCTGGAATATATAGGCAGCTTGTCACGTGACTGCAAAACACAAGATAGCAAAAACTAACAGGAGGGTTCTAACAGTACCCCCTCTTCTATGAGGATCCTCTGGATCCTCCAGGCCCAAGCCTATCAGGAAACCTCCTGTGGAAAACTTTAACAAGCCTAGGAGCAGAGACATCATCCGTCCTTACCCAGTAGTTGTCTTCGGGACCAAAACCCTTCCAGGAGACAAGATACTGTACTCTCCCTCTATGCCATCTAGAATTGAAAATAAGAGAAATTTCATACTCGCCGTCCTCCACCACAGGGGGAACTGTGACAGTGGCGTCCCTATTAGATACGTCAGCCTTTTTCAACAAGGAAACATGAAACACAGGATTAATCCAGCAGATGGGTTAACAACCTGAAGCACTTTAAATGGACCCACAAACTTAGGACCCAGTTTTTTAGAGGGAATCCTCAACCGCAGGTTCTTCGAGGACAACCAAACCATGTCACCCACAGTAAACAAGACCTCTTTACGTTTCCTGTCAAAATACTTCTTGGATTTCTTGTTAGCCTCTTGCAGGTTACAACGTACATTGATACAAACTCTCTCCAAATCACCGAAAAATTCTCCTCCTCCAGCACCGCCGACCCCAATTTGGAGAACGAACCAAAAGACGGATGTCTCCCAGTACAACAAAAAAAAGGAGAACACCCAGCAGAGGAGGATGTATGATTGCTAAGAGCAAATTCTGAGAGAGGCAGAAACTCAGACCACACCTCTTGATTGTCCACCACAAAACAACGCAAAAACTGTTCTACATCCTGGTTCTTTCTTTCAGTCTGTCCATTCGACTCCGGATGATAGCCAGACGAAAATGACAAATGGACTCCCAACCTGTCACAAAAAGCATGCCAAAAACGAGCCACAAACTGAGGTCCTCTATCAGAAACAATATCCGTGGGAACGCCATGGAGCTTGACAATCTCCTTAACAAACGCCTTAGCGAGTGTCTTGGCGCAGGGCAACTTAACGAATGGAACCAAATGACACATCTTACAAAAACGGTCCACGACCACCCAGATGGCAGTAAAACCCTCGGACACTGGAAGATCAGTAATAAAATCCATAGTGAGATGCGTCCAAGGTGCACTAGGAACCTCCAGAGGTCAAAGCAACCCCGCAGCAGGAGTATGTGAAGCCTTTGACCTAGCACACACAGTACACTGACGCACCCACTTGATGACTTCCTTCTGCCATCCAGGCCACCAAAAACTGCGACTGATAAGTCTCTTAGTCTCCGAAAATCCTGGATGACCTGCCAACCAAGACTCATGACACTCCACAAACAAATCTCTCCTAAAAGCTCTAGGCACGAACAACCTCCCATGGGGAGTGTTAGAAGGAGCATCATCTAGAGCATTCAGAATCTCATTCTCCAAAACGGAGTCCAATGCCGCCACCACAACTCCTTTCTGCAAAATGCTCTCCTCCTCCTCGGCACCGATAGTAGGAGAGAAGCTGCGAGATAAAGCATCGGCTTTAACATTCTTAGTACCAGGGATATAGGTAACAGAGAAATGAAACCAAGAAAAAAAAAGTGCCTACCTAGCTTGACGGGCATTCAAACACTTGGCAGCATCCAGATAGATCAAATTCTTATGATCTGTGAAAACCTGAATGGGAAATCTAGCGCCTTCCAAAAAATGACGCCAGTGTTCAAACGCAAGTTTAATAGCCAGCAACTCCCGACTTCCAACATCATAATTCAGTTCGGTTTCCGAATTTTTTTTCGAAAAAAAGGGCACAAGGATGTACTCCACCCTTGTTTTCTTGAGACAAAACTGCTCCGACCCCCACTGATGAAGCATCGACCTCAACCAAAAAAGGCTTGGTCTCATCAGGCTGCATAAGGATAGGGGCAGAACTGAACCTCTCTTTGAGATACTCAAATGCTTCAATGGCCTCAGTAGTCCACTGGGCCGTATTCGCACCTTTCCTGGTGAGATCGGTTAGAGGTTTAACAATTACAGAAAAATTCTTAATGAATTTCCTGTAATAATTGGCGAAACTCAAAAATCTCTGTACAGATTTCAAACCAATAGGCCTAGGCCATTCCTGCACAGCCTGAACCTTCACTGGGTTCATCTCAAAGCCCTCGCTGGAGACAATGTAGCCCAAAAGACTAATTTTCTGCACAGCGAACTCACATTTCTCCAGCTTAGCAAAGAGTGAATTATCACTCAATATCTGCAAAACTTCACGTACACTTTGCCAATGGGACTCTAGATCTGGTGAATAAATCAAAATGTCATCCAAATACACAACCACATTCTTACCAATCAAAGGTCTCAGGATGTCATTAATAAGGTTCTGAAAAAATGCAGGTGCATTGGTAAGACCAAAAGGCATCACCAGATTCTCAAAGTGACCTACCGGAGTGTTAAAAGCAGTTTTCCATTCATCACCCTCCTTCACACGTAACAAATTGTATGCCCCCCGGAGATCAATTTTGGAGAACCACTTGGCCCCCACTAACTTGTTAAACAAGTCAGGAATTAACGGCAATGGGTAGGAATTGCGTACAGTAATCTTATTAATTTCACGAAAATCCAGACATGGACGTAACCCGCCGTCCTTTTTTTTTAACAAAAAAGAATCCAACTGCCACAGGTGACTTAGAAGGTCTAATGTGACCAGCAGCCAGGCTAGTCTGTATGTACTCCTCCAAGGCCTTTCTCTCAGGGATAGTCAGATTAAGCAAGCGACTTTTGGGAAGAGTAGCACCCGGAACAAACTCAATGGCGCAATCATAATCCCTATGAGGAGGAAAAACTTGTGACTCCTCCTCCGAAAAAACCCTCCAAAAATCTTGAATAGGTACAGGTAATTCCCCTTTTTCAACAGCCGCAATGCGACCATTGCAACATTTATCACAGCACTTCGGACTCCAAGACTTAATCACATTAGTAGACCAGTCCAATATTGGATTGTGCAGTCTTAACCAAGGCAATCCTAGAACAACTGGAGAGGGCAAATTGTCCAAAACAACCAAGTCCAAAATTTCTTGGTGATCTCCATTGATAGTGAGAGGAAATGCAGCAGTCTTGTGAGTAATACATTTCAAAGGAGTGTTATCAATTGCAACCACAGAAATAGGTGATGACAAAGGTTTGGATTTCAATTTAAGGTTTTCCAAAAACCCTTTATCAATCACATTAAGTGTTGAACCACAATCCACAAATACCTGAAATTCAATCAAATCTCCTTGCAGAGTAGTACTCCCAGAAAGAAACACTCCTGCAGAGCGTAAACAAGCTATACGGGCGTAACTGACCTTTTTTTTTTCTTTACTTAAACGACGCTCACAATACTTAATCAAATGATCATCTTTACCACAATAAAGACACAAACCTTCGGCGAATCTCCGATCTCTTTCCTGAGAGTGGAGTGACATCGCCCCAACCTCCATTGGTTCTCCGCTGTCAGAGCAGATTTTCTGGAAACTAGGACCTGAAGTTACAGGAGTCTTTACATCATGAACCCTGGACCTCAGTCTCCTGTCCACACGAACAGCTAACTGCATAGCTTCCTGCAGAGTCTCAGGTGCAGGGAATGCAATTAGCAAATCCTTAACCCTTTCACTCAGACCAGCAAGAAATAAACATTTCAGCGCAGAATCATTCCATTTAACTTCTGAGGCCCATCTCCTGAAGTGTGTGCAATAATTTTCAACATCATCTGACCCCTGATTCAAACGTCTAAGTTCTGATTCAGCAGATGAGATTCTATCAGGATCGTCATATAATAGCCCTATAGCAGAAAAAAATTCTTCAACATAACTTAAACACGGATCATTAGGCTGGAGAGAAAAGGCCCAACTCTGTGGTTCTTTGCGCAAAAGTGACATAATAAAACCAATGCGCTGTGATTAATTCCCAGAGGATCTTGGTCTCAAACGAAAATATAACAAACAAGCATTTTTAAAGGAAAAAAAATCTTGCTGTTTACCATAAAAAACATCAGGCAGTCCTACCTTGGGTTCAACAAAATGCGCTCCAGGACAGATACTCACGTGTTGCTGAAGCTCGGCCACCTCCAGAGACAATCCCTGCAGGCATTGAGCCAAATCCTGGACGGAAACCATACTGATCCCCGAATTTTCTTTCCTTTTAGTTTTTTTTTTGGGGCTGGACTTACTGTTATGATCAGCAACATAAACTAAGGAAAGAAAAGGGAAAGCTGTCCCTACAGTAAGACTAAGCTGAATCTCTATGATGTAGCGGGCTGCCTGTTCCTTGTGAACAGACCCGCCTTCGTCCTCGGCTATTCTGAACGGAGACCTATAGAATTAAGTGAGGGGTCCCTAAAAGAACTAAGGACTGGGACAAAAATGGGACACCTCCTAAACAGAAGTTGTTGCAGAGCAAAAAGGACAAACTGACAAAAAGTACTAAAGGTCCCAGAGGACCAAGAACTGACAGAGATAGGCACCGAAGCACCTGACTAGAGAGACAGTCAAAACAACACTGAAGTCCAGCAAAGCCAGAAGGGCTTAGCTGGAATATATAGGCAGCTGGTCACGTGACCGCAAAACACAAGATAGCAAAAACTAACAGGAGGGTTCTAACAATCTCCTGGTGTACTGGCCTGTCTCCTGGTAGCGCCTCCAGCCTCTGGACACTACGCTAATAGACACAGCAAACCTTCTTGCCACAGCTCGCATTGATGTGCCATCCTGGATGAGCTGCACTACCTGAGCAACTTCTGTGGGTTGTAGAGTCCGTCTCATGCTACCATGAGTGTGGAAGCACAACCAACATTCAAAAGTGACCAAAACATCAGCCAGAAAGCATTGGTTCTGAGATGTGGTCTGTGGTCCCCACCTGCAGAACCATTCCTTTATTGAGGGTGTCTTGATAATTGCCAATAATTTCCATCTATTGTCTATTGCATTTGCACAACAGCATGTGAAATTGATTGTCAATCAGTGTTGCTTCCTAAGTGGACAGTTTGATTTCACAGAAGTTTGATTTACTTGGAGTTATATTCTGTTGTTTAAGTGTTCCCTTTATTTTTTGAGCAGTATATATATATATATATACACCGCGTGCAGAATTATTAGGCAAATGCATTTTTTGATCACTTCGATAATTTTTATACATTTTGTCCTACTCCAAGCTGCATAGGCTTGAGAGCCAACTACCAATTAAGTAAATCTGGTGATGTGCATCTCTGTAATGAGGAGGGGTGTTGACTAATGACATCAACACCCTATATAAGGTGTGCTTAATTATTAGGCAACTTCCTTTCCTTTGGCAAAATGGGTCAGAAGAGAGATTTGACGGGCTCTGAAAAGTCCAAAATTGTGAGATGTATTGCAGAGGGATGCAGCAGTCTGGAAATTTCCAAACTTTTGAAGCGTGATCACTGAACAATCAAGCGTTTCATGGCAAATAGCCAACAGGGTCGCAAGAAGCGTGTTGGCCAAAAAAGGAGCAAAATAACTGCCCATGAATTGAGGAAAATCAAGCGTGAAGCTGCCAAGATGCCATTCGCCACCAGTTTTGCCATATATCAGAGCTGCAACATTACTGGAGTATCAAAAAGCACAAGGTGTGCGATACTCAAGGACATGGCCAAGGTAAGGAAGGCTGAAAAACGACCACCTTTGAACAAGAAACATAAGATAAAACGTCAAGAATGGGCCAAGAAATATCTTAAGACTTATTTTTCAAAGGTTTTATGGACTGATGAAATGAGGATGACTCTTGATGGGCCAGATGGATGGGCCAGAGGCTGGACCAATAAAGGGCAGAGAGCTCCACTCTGACTCAGATGCCAGCAAGGTAGAGGTGGGGTACTGGTATGGGCTGGTATCATCAAAGATAAACTTGTGGGACCTTTTCGGGTTGAGGATGGTGTTATGAACTGCTACAAACACTAAGGAAAGATAGGAAAACTGTCCCTACAATAGGACTAAGCTGATTCCCTACCATGCAGCGGGGGACCTGTTACTTGTGAACAGACCCGCCTAAGTCCTCGGCTAGTCTGAACGCAGACCTATAGATATAAGGAAGGGGTCCCTACAAGAGCTAAGGGCTGGGATATAGTTGGACACCTCCTAGCAGAAATTGTAGCAGAGCCAAGACAAACAAACAAACAGAAGTACTAGTGGTCAAAAGACCAAGCAAACTACAGAGTAAGGTGCAAGGCACCTGGCTAGCTTAAGAGTAAATGTAACACTAAAGTCCAGCAAGGCCAGGAGGGCGGAGCTGGATTATATAGGCAAAAAGTCATGTGACCAGCAAAATAGAAAAAACTAACAGGAGGGTTCTAACAGTACCCCCTCTTCTATGAGGATCCTCCGGATCCTCCAGACCCAGGTCTATCAGGAAACCTGTGAAACGCTCCGACAAGTCTAGGATCAGAGACATCATCCGCCCTTACCCAGGAGTTATCCTCGGGACCGAAACTTTTCCAAGCGACGAGATACTGCAATCTCCCTCTATGCCATCTAGAATTAAGAATGCGAGAAATTTCATATTCACCGTCTTCCTCCCCCGGAGGAACAGAGACAGTAGCGTCCCTATCAGAAACATCAGCTTTTTTCAATAAGGAAACATGAAACACCGGATTAATCTTCCAGGAGGTAGGAACCTCCAACCTAACAGCAGATTGGTTAACTACCTGAAGCACCTTAAACGGACCCACAAACTTCGGGCCCAATTTCTTAGAAGGAATCTTCAACCGCAGATTCCTAGAGGACAACCAAACCATGTCACCAACAGTAAACAAAACCTCTTGACGTTTCCTGTCAAAGTACCTCTTAGATTTTTTGGTAGCCTCTTGAAGGTTACGACGTACATCAGTCCAAACTCTCTCCAAATCACCGGAAAAATTCTCCTCCTCCGGCACAGCCGATACCAATTTGGAGAATGACCCAAACAACGGATGTCTCCCAGTACAACAAAAAAAAGGAGAACACCCAGCAGAAGAGGATGTATGGTTGTTAAGAGCAAATTCAGCCAGTGGCAGAAACTCAGACCACCCCTCTTGATTGTCAGCCACAAAACAACGCAAAATCTGTTCAACATCCTGGTTCTTCCTTTCTGTCTGTCCATTAGACTCAGGATGATAACCAGATGAAAATGACAAATGGACTCCCAACCTGTCACAAAAGGCACGCCAAAAATGAGCCACGAACTGAGGTCCCCTATCGGAAACAATGTCGGTAGGAACGCCATGGAGCCTGACAATTTCTTTAACAAAAGCCTTAGCGAGTGTCTTGGCGCAGGGCAGTTTGATGAAGGGAACCAAGTGACACATCTTGCTAAAACGGTCCACGACCACCCAGATAACAGTGAAACCCTCAGAGGCAGGAAGGTCAGTAATAAAATCTATAGCAAGATGCGTCCAAGGAGCACTAGGAACCTCCAGAGGGCAAAGCAACCCCGCAGCAGGAGCATGTGAAGACTTAGATCTAGCACACACAGTACATTGACGCACCCACTTAATAACTTCCTTCTACCACCCAGGCCACCAAAAACTGCGACCTACAAGTCTCTTAGTCTCTGAAATTCCTGGATGACCTGCCAACCGAGACTCATGACACTCCACAAACAAATCTCTCCTAATATTCCTAGGCACAAACAACCTCCCATGGGGAGTGTTAGATGGGGCATCCTCCTGGGCTTTCAGAATCCCATCTTCCAGAACGGAGTCCAATGCTGCTATCACAACACCTTCCTGTAAAATGCTCTCCTCCTCCTCGGTACCAACCATGGGAGAAAAACTGCGAGATAAAGCATCAGCTTTTACATTCTTAGTACCCGGAATGTAAGTAACAGAAAAATTAAACCGCGAAAAAAAAAGTGCCCACCTAGCTTGACAGGCATTCAATCACTTGGCAGCATCAAGATAGATCAGATTCTTATGATCAGTAAAAAACTGAGTGGGAAATTTAGCACCTTCCAAGAGATGAAGCCAATGTTCAAATGCGAGTTTAATAGCCAGCAACTCCCGATTACCGACATCATAATTAAGTTCGGTCTCAGAAAATTTTTTTGAAAAAAAAGCACAGGGATGTACTCCATCCTTGTTTTCCTGAGACAAAACAGCACCGACCCCCACCGAAGAAGCATCAACCTCGACCAAAAAAGGCTTGGTCTCATCAGGCTGCATAAGGATGGGGGCAGAACTGAACCTCTCCTTGAGATACACAAAAGCTTCAATGGCCTCAGTAGTCCACTGGACCGTATTTGCACCTTTCCTGGTGAGATCGGTCAGCGGCTTAACAATTATAGAAAAATTCTTAATGAATTTTCTGTAATAATTGGTGAAACCCCAAAATCTCTGTATTGGTTTCAAACGAATAGGCCTAGGCCATTCCTGAACCGCCTGAACCTTCACCGGGTCCATCTCAAAGCCCTCGCTGGAGATAATGTAGCCCAAAAAACTAATTCTCTGCACAGCGAACTCACATTTCTCCAGCTTAGAAAAAAAGTGAATTGTCGCTAATCAAAATGTCATCCAAATACACCACCACATTCTTACCGATCAACGGTCTTAGGATGTCATTGATAAGGTTCTGAAAAAACGCTGGTGCGTTGGTAAGACCAAAGGGCATAACCAGATTCTCAAAATGACCCACTGGAGTGTTAAAAGCAGTTTTCCACTGGTTGAAGAAGTCAGGAATTAATGGCAGTGGGTAGAAATTGCGTACTGTAATTTTATTAATTTCGCGAAAGTCCAGACATGGACGTAAACCGCCGTCCTTTTTTTTTTACAAAAAAGAATCCAACAGCCACAGGTGACTTAGAAGGTCTAATGTGACCGGCGGCCAAGCTTGTCTGTATGTATTCCTCCAAGGCCTTTCTCTCAGGGATAGTAAAATTAAATAAGCGACTCTTGGGAAGAGTTGCTCCAGGGACAAATTCAATAGTACTATCATAGTCCCTATGAGGAGGCAAAACTTCCAAAAATCCTGAATAGGTACAGGTAATTCCCCTCTTTCCACAGCAGCAATGCGACCGTTGCAACATCTATCATAACACTTAGGACTCCAAGACTTAATTTCATTGGTAGACCAGTCCAGTACAGGATTGTGCAATTTTAACCAAGGCAACCCCAAAACCACTGGAGCAGGCAAATTATTTAATACCGCCAAATCCAAATTCTCTTGGTGGATACCATTAATGGTGAGGGGAAATTCAAAAACCTTGTGAGTAATACCTTTCAAGGGAGAGCCATCAACAGCAACCACAGAAATAGGAGATGACAAAAATTTGGATTCTAATTTAAATTTTTCCAAAAAACCCTCATCAATCACATTGAGTGTAGAACCACAATCCACAAATACCCGAAATTCAATCAACTCCTCCTGGAATGAGGTGCATCCAGATAGAAATACTCCTTTTGAGTTTAAACAAGCTATGCGGGCGTAACTGACCTCTTTTTTTTTTCTTTGATCAAACGAAGCACACAGTTCTTAATAAAGTGGTCAGATTTACCGCAATAAAAACACAATCCTTTAGCAAACCTGCGGTCTTTTTCCTGAGAGTGGGGTGACATCGCCCCAATCTCCATCGGTTCTCCACCCTCCGAACAGACCCTCTGAAAACTAGGAGCTGCCATAGCAGTATTTTTCTCTTCATTACTCCTAGCACGCAGTCTCCTGTCCACACGTATGGCTAATTGCATTGCCTCCTGCAAGGTTCCAGGTTTTGGGAAGGCAATCAGCAGATCCTTAACCCTTTCACCTAGACCATCAAGAAACAAACATTTTAATGCTGAGTCATTCCATTCCACTTCAGCTGACCATCTTCTGAAGTATGTACAATAATTTTCCACATCACCTGATCTCTGCTTCAAACGTCTTAATTCAGTTTCAGCAGATGAGACTCGATCAGGATCATCATACAACAACCCCATTGCAGAAAAAAAATCTTCCATAGATCTAAAACACGGATCATTAGGTTGTAGAGAAAAGGCCCATCCCTGTGGTTCTTTGCGCAAAAGTGACATTATAAACCCGCTGTGATTCATTCCCCGAGGATCTGGGTCTTAAACGAAAATATAATAAACAAGCGTTTTTAAAGGAAAAAAAATCTTGCCGTTTACCATAAAAAGAATCTGGCAGTCCTACCTTCGGTTTGACAAAATGCGCTCCAGGACAGCTACTCACATGTAGCTGGAGCTCGGGCACCTCCAAAGACAGTCCCTGCAGGCGTTGAGCCAACTCCTGAACCGACACCATGCTGAAATCAGGATTTCTTTCCATAGAGTGTTTTATTTTTAGGCTGGACTTACTGTTATGAACTGCTACAAACACTAAGGAAAGATAGGAAAACTGTCCCTACAATAGGACTAAGCTGATTCCCTACGATGCAGCGGGGGACCTGTTCCTTGTGAACAGATCCGCCTAAGTCCTCGGCTAGTCTGAACGCAGACCTATAGATATAAGGGAGGGGTCCCTACAAGAACTAAGGACTGGCATATAGTTGGACACCTCCTAGCAGAAATTGTAGCAGAGCAAAGACAAACAAACAAACAGAAGTACTAGTGGTCAAAAGACCAAGCAAACTACAGAGTAAGGTACAAGGCACCTGGCTAGCTTAAGAGTAAATGTAACACTGAAGTCCAGCAAGGCCAGGAGGGCGGAGCTGGATTATATAGGCAAAAAGTCATGTGACCAGCAAAATAGAAAAAACTAACAGGAGGGTTCTAACAGATGGAGTGAAGCTCAACTCCCAGACCTACTGCCAGTTTCTGGAAGACAACTTCTTCAAGCAGTGGTACAGGAAGAAGTCGGTATCGTTCAAGAAAAACATGATTTTCATGCAGGACAATGCTCCATCACATGCATCCAACTACTCCACAGCGTGGCTGGCCAGTAAAGGTCTAGAAGAAGAAAAAATAATGACATGGCCCCCTTGTTCACCTGATCTGAACCCCATAGAGAACCTGTGGTCCATCATAAAATGTAAGATCTACAGGGAGGGAAAACAGTACACCTCTCGGAACAGTGTCTGGGAGGCTGTGGTGGCTGCTGCACGCAATGTTGATCGAAAACAGATCAAGCAACTGACAGAATCTATGGATGGAAGGCTGTTGAGTGTCATCATAAAGAAAGGTGGCTATACTGATCACTAATTTTTTTGGTTTTTGTTTTTGCATGTCAGAAATGTTTATTTCTAACTTTTGTGCACTGATATTGGTTTACCTGGTGAAAATAAACAAGTGAGATGGGATTATATTTGGTTTTTATTAAGTTGCCTAATAATTCTGCACAGTAATAGTTACCTGCACAAACAGATATTCTCCTAAGATAGCCAAATCTAAAAAAAAACACTCCAACTTCCAAAAATATAAAGCTTGGATATTTATGAGTCTTTTGGGTTGATTGAGAACATAGTTGTTGATCAATAATAAAAATAATCCTCTAAAATACAACTTGCCAAATAATTCTGCACACAGTGTATATATATATATATATATATATATATACAGTGCCTATAAGTAGTATTCAACCCCCTGCAGATTTAGCTGGTTGACACATGCGGAATTAACTTGGCATTGTGACATTTGTACTGTAGATCAGCCTGGAAGTGGGAAATGCACTGCAGAAAATTTTTTTTTTTTTAAACGTTAAAAGTTAATTCAGAGTGTCATTTATTATTCAACCCCTCAAACCACAAGAATTCTGTTTGGTCCCCTTAAAGTATTAAGAAGTAGTTCAGGCACCAAGAATAATGAGCTTCACATGTGTGGATTAAAGATCTCTTTTGCCAGCCTTTTCTGACTATTTAAGACCCTCCCCAAACTTGTGAACAGCACTCAGACATGGTCAACATGGGAAAGACAAAGGAGCATTCCAAGGCCATCAGAGACAAGATCGTGGAGGGTCACAAGGCTGGCAAGGGGTACAAAACCCTTTCCAAGGAGTTGGGCCTACCTGTCTCCACTGTTGGGTGCATCATCTGTAAGTGGAAGGCTTATGGAACTACTGTTAGCCTTCCACGGCCTGGACAGCCTTTGAAAGTGTCCTCCCGTGCCGAGGCCAGGCTTGTCCGAAGAGTCAAGGCTAACCCAAGGACAACAAGGAAGGAGCTCCGGGAAGATCTCATGGCAGTGGGGACATTGGTTTCAGTCAATACCATAAGTAACGTACTCCACCGCAATGGTCTCCGTTCCAGACGAGCCCGTAAGGTACCTTTACTTTCAAAGCGTCATGTCAAGGCTCGTCTACAGTTTGCTCATGATCACTTGGAGGACTCTGAGACAGACTGGTTCAAGGTTCTATGGTCTGATGAGACCAAGATCGAGATCTTTGGTGCCAACCACACACGTGACATTTGGAGACTGGATGGCACTGCATACGACCCCAAGAATACCATCCCTACAGTCAAGCATGGTGGTGGCAGCATCATGCTGTGGGGCTGTTTCTCAGCCAAGGGGCCTGGCCATCTGGTCCGCATCCATGGGAAGATGGATAGCACGGCCTACCTGGAGATTTTGGCCAAGAACCTCCGCTCCTCCATCAAGGATCTTAAGATGGGTCGTAATTTCATCTTCCAACAAGACAACGACCCAAAGCACACAGCCAAGAAAACCAAGGCCTGGTTCAAGAGGGAAAAAGTCAAGGTGTTGGAGTGGCCTAGTCAGTCTCCTGACCTTAACCCAATTGAAAACTTGTGGAAGGAGCTCAAGAATAAAGTCCACATGAGACACCCAAAGAACCTAGATAACTTGGAGAAGATCTGCATGGAGGAGTGGGCCAAGATAACTCCACAGACCTGTGCCGGCCTGATCAGGTCTTATTAAAGACGATTATTAGCTGTAATTGCAAACAAGGGTTATTCCACAAAATATTAAACATAGGGGTTGTATAATAATTGACCCACACTTTTATGTTTAAAATTTAATAAAATTCAACTGAGCAACATAACTTTTTGGTTTGTAAGATTTATGTTTCTGTTCATAAAACCTACTCTCGTTTGCAGGGGGTTGAATACTACTTGTAGGCACTGTATATGTATATATATATATATATATATATATATATATATATATATATATATACTAAACTTGTCATTTAGTCTCAATCTATTTTTATTTTCTGATTGTATTTATATATATATTTTTACTTTATTTTCTGTACACTATTATGGTCGCAGCCATACACATGGCTGATCCCCAAAATGGCCCCTGACTGTGAGAAAACTCCAATAGAAAACAACTCACTCAGTGAAGAAAGTTTTCTAGAAATGCTTTACGATCTGTGTGGAGGTCCTTGTACAGGGAGGGGGTGGCCTATAACCATAGCCTATTGTCTATAGTGTCTCTGGTGGATCCTTTCTTGTCTGCTTCTTTATCATAGAGGTGATACCTTTCCTTGTATTCCTACCCTCTAATTAAGATAATTGCTACAAAGTTATCTAAAAATAGGAAGTGTCATCCCACTATGCTTTAAAATGGTAATATTTACATAAAAATCATTACTCATAATTACAAGTCCACAAACACTATGGTACAGATCATTCCAATGGCAATATTTGTATTGTAATAGAATAGATTTATACAATATAAAGCTCGATTACATCCTATAATAACCATCTTAGAATGTAACATTTCCGTACTCGAGTTTTTCTAGCTCTTGTTCCTTAGAAAAACAATTTATCTTAAGGTAGATATCATCTACATTACATTGTATAAATAATCACTGGCCCGGGAGTGACATTTCAGGAGACGCAGGAAAGGTTAATCCTAGTCGGCTCATTTTAAAAATGCTTTTTGTTATTTCAAGTCACAATAGTAAAATGATCCCTGTGCCGTGGAGTTCCGCATTACGATGGAGAAGAAAGAAAGTTTTTTTTTTTCAATAGACTATGGATCATGTAGTGTCATCGCTGTTTGCAAGACACATTTGTCTTTACCATGAAATTGACGAGTATGAAGACGTTTTAAAATATTGCACTTTATAAATCAGTCTCAACTTGAGCTGGAGGGAAGTCTGTACGACAGATCTAATCTTTCAGTGCATATACCATTTTTTTTTGCAGAAGCAGCTTGTAATGGTACATGTTACAACGTGAAATTTCTTTGAGACCACCAGACTAATTTGCATTGAAAAATGGCGTTCAAAGATGTGCTACATACATATTATACAGGGTAGGCCACAAAAGATAGACTCTTTTGTAGTTTGTATTGGATAATATTTATTGGGCCGCATTTATTAAAATTGTCCTACAGTAAAATTGTATTTGTTGTCCACAGCAAACTATCAGAGATCATCTTTCTTTTTTCCACAGCAGTGAATGAATGAATGAGGTCCATCAAATCCTTCCCTGCCTGTGGAGTGTTCTGCGTAGTGACAGTCCAAAATGCCGTCTTCAATCCAACAAAGAATAATATAATATAGTTTTGCGATTGTCTTTTGAGTTTTGTTTTTCATTTTAAAGAAGATCTGCCACCATATTTCATGATGCAGGTGATATACATTAAAAAATAGACATGTTTGGACCTGATGAGGCCGGTCTACTTACTTTAGAAAGCTGTGTCAGAATGGCTGTTAATTACCCAATAACAAATGTACAATAAATATGGGACTCATAAAATGCTGTTTTAATCCCTTAACAATCTTTCATGTACATTTTCATCTCAAGTCACATTCAGGGAATTTAGAGTGGGCTCTGGAGCCAGCATCTGTCTCTAACAGCACTGACCAGAGCTAGCTCTAATCGCTGCTGTTTAACCGTTTAAAAGTTGCTTTCATTCACTGATAACACCCCGATGGCTGCCATTGTAGTCACCCTGTGAAGCACAGCCTTACACGAGTGTATTACATGGCTGAATGCTATCCGATGTTCTATAAGTGAGTGTGAGACAGTCCAATTATCACGGACACAGATAATGCAGAAAATGGAGAAATTAAAGAAGTTGTCCACTACTTTTTCATTGATGTCCTATCCATAGGATAGGGCATCAATGTTTGATTGGCCGGGGTCCCGCACTCGGCACCCCTGCTGATCAGCTGTTATTCGTGCCGGTGGCGGCGGCCGCCAGCCGGAGGTACTTGCGCGCGATGCTTGGCCGTACATCTGTAGTGGCCGCTGCAGGGTACTGCACATCCGCCTCCCATTGAATTGAATAGGAGGCGGAAGTGCAGTATCCCGTGGCGGCAACTACAGATGGACGGCCAAGCACCGCAAGTAAGTCCTTCCAGCCAGCGACCACTGCTGCCAGCATTGATAACGGCTAGTCAGCAGGGGTGCCAGGTGCAGAACCCCGGCCGAACAAACATTGATGCTACGGATAGGGCATCAATGAAAAAGTAGTGGACAACTTCTTCAAGTTCTCAGTGTTCTCCGCACCTGTGCCCTAGATTTTCTCATGTGAGCGAATTGGATCACACTAAGGTGACACTTGGATCAATCTCTGACAGAGTTTGTTCCAAGTGACATTAGCATAATCGGTCCAATTTTCTTGAATGATTGAATCAAGGCTGTGTGACCCTAGTTTTAGACTGGGCTTCATAGGAGAACATCAGCTATACTATATGCTTCAATACCATAGCATTGCAGTATATAGCATGAATGCAAATTAAAGTCCACTAAGGCCCCCTTCACACATCCTTATAAAACCGGTAAAGGAAAAAACAGTACCAGTGTCTTCAGTGTTTTGGATCAGTGTGCCATCAGTGTTTTTCCGGTATGGCTAAAGAAAAAGAACTGACAAAGCTTCTCCTATACTTTGCAATGTTAAACACGTACAGCACATGGCTGGCACTTGGAAGTCATCTGTGTGCTGGACTTGTTTTATTCGGACCCGTAGACTTGTATTGGCCCTTGTTATCCATGCAGCCGATAAAAAACAGACATGCACAGCCGCATAGGTTATAATAGGTACGTGTGGAATCCGTGAAAATCCGTATGCCACACGTACTGGAAACACGGACATGTGAAGAGGGCCTAAGAGGAATTAAAGAACCCCCCAAAATTTTAAAAAATATAAAAACATATACAAAAAAATAAATAAACATTTGGTAACATTGTGTCCATAAGAGTCTGATCTATCAAAATATAAAAGTATTTAAACTGTACATTAAACAATAACAAATTAAATGAATTGCCATTTTTGGTCACTGCACTCCTCCAAAAAAATGCAATAAAAAGCATTCGTTACAATCCAAAATAACAAGTTTCAGCATGTGATAAAAACCTTGCCCTTTATTAAATATACATTAAAAGCTTTACTAAACATTCCATTTCTTGTCCAATAGAGAGCTGAAATGCTTCTCCTGAGACTTGTGGTTCTATTGGACATGAATGTTTTGTAAAACTTTTAATGCATATTGAAAAAAAGGTCAAGATTTTTATCCTGTGCTGGATCGATTATTTTGGTTTGCATTGCATACCTCTTGAAGCTCATCAAGAGAATGCCAAGAGTGTGCAAAGCAGTCATCAAAGCAAAAGGTGGCTACTTTGAAGAACCTAGAATATAAGACATATTTTCAGTTGTTTCACACTTTTTTGTTAAGTATATAATTCCACATGTGTTAATTCATAGTTTTGATGCCTTCAGTGTGAATGTACAATTTTCATAGTCATGAAAATACAGAAAAATCTTTAAATGAGAAGGTGTGTCCAAACTTTTGGTCTGTACTGTATATATATATGTATATATAAAATATTTTTTAATTTGGTATCGCTGTATTTGTACTGACCTTGATAATAATATTGCCAGCTCATTTATACAGCGCAAAGAACACCGTAAAAAAACAAAACTCAAGAAACATTCACGGAATTGCATTTTTTGTTTTTGTTCAGTACCATATTTGGTAAAATGACGGGTGTCGTTCAAAACTACAACTCCTCCTGCAAAAAAAAATCTCTCATATGTCTGTCAACCAAAAATGTAAAAAAAACCTGGCTTTTGTTATAAAAGAAGGAAAAAATGAGAGCACAAAAACAAAAAAATTGCCAGGTATGGAAAGGGTTAACATCAGAAAGGAAAAACTTAGAGAAGTTTTTTTAAACAATTTTATTATTCAGTTCAATAAATAATACATACACTTTGCATTGTGAAATATTTTAAATACACGGAAGTAATAAAAGCTGGACAGTTGGACAGAATTTAAGTTTGGCGATACATAGCACATACAAAATGGTAAACATTTGTATCTGCAAATAAGACCAGAGGTCACTGTTTAAAATAAAGATTTTATGGGAATATATATATAAACCCCATTCATATACATGACAGTGTTTCAAGTACATCTTCTATTCATTTTTCTGTAGTCTATGGCAGCGGTTCTCAACCTTTTTTTACCTTGAGAGCCACATTCAACTCTTAAGAGATGGTCGTGAGCCACATCCAGCCATCCCTCCTCCATAGTAATGACTCTCAGAACAAGCCATGACTGGTGTGATGAGAGCCAAAGTTTCCCCACAGAAAGCAAACTGAGACCTTGTGCCCCCTTCCATATACTCAGTATATTTACATCCTAGGGTTCTCACTGTAACCCCCATTCAATATTCCCGTATCATGCACACTCATCACACTTGCGTCCAGCTTCAAGCACTTGGTCTATATATCAGTATCTTCTTATCTCCAGCTTACAATATATATTTCTCTCCCCCATGTTCCTGCCAGTATATTCACATCCAGATCTGCTCTTCTATGCAGCGCTGCTCACAAAAGTCACCGTCTGGAGACCTTCTCTTTATAGCTGGTTGCTAGATCTAATGCTAATGCACCAACATGGCAGATAGCTGCCAACCACACATCATGGGCCCGTGAGCCATATGTGGCTCCCAAGCCACAGGTTGGTTATCCTTGGTCTATGGTCATATTCATATGTGGACCCTGTGTCTGCAAAATAAAAAAACAGAGGCATGTTGAATTTTGATCCAATTTGCTGATCTAAATTGCCTATTTAAGTCAATGGGTCCTTGAAAAAAGCACCTCTGCACATGGACGCCAACTGTGTTGCATTCTAGTGCTGTTCGCTAAGAAAAAGTTGCAAAAAAATTTTGGCATACAATAAAAACGGATGACAAGCTGATGGTAAAAAGTGTCATACAGGCTAAAAATAGATGTAACTGGAAAAAAACACTGATCAAAATCCACCCCCACAAATTTCTCATATGCAATAACTCATAATGTGTATTGAGCTTTTATAAACACTCTCTCTACCTCTTTCCATTTAGGTTTATACATTATATGATTTACATGGTCAACCCAGAGGCTGTGTGCCCACTATGCGTTTTACAAGCGCATATGCTGCGGAATTTCCGCAGCATAAACGCTTGGGAAACGCTTGGTAATCCGCACCCCATGGTCCCCAATGACAAGCCGCAATGTCAATGCCCATGCTGTGGATTTTTCCGCAGCATTTATGCTGCGCTCAAAAATCTGCAGCATGTCCATTAATTTTGCGGACACGCAGCGTTATTGCCACCATTGACTTGCATTGTGACGCATTTAATCCGTGTCAGTATATTTGTACACATGGATATTATGCGTTTCTATGTGCGGATGGTACCCAGGTCTGGAGGAGAGGAGACTCTCCTCCAGATCTGGGTACCATAGAAAACTGTAAAAAAAAGAATTTAAAATAAAAAATAAAGTTTATACTTACCTTCCGTTGTCCTCCCGGTGTTTTGTCTGCTCCGTCCGGTCTATTGCAATGCTCGCGCTGTTGTGAAGGACCTGCCATGATGTCACTGAGTCATGTGACCCATCACATGACTCAATGACGTCACCGCAGGTCCTTCACAACAGCGCGAGCCGCCCAACACACCGGACGCAGCGAAGATAACACTGGGAGGAAAACGGAAGGTGAGTATAAACTTTATTTTTTTATTTTTTACCATTCTTATTCTTTTTTTTTTAACTAACTTGGTCACACTACTATAAATCCATGCCGGTTGCATGGATTTATATAGTGTGAGCAAGTTGTCAAGCACTTTTCCAAGTAATGCTAAAATCGCTTGGAAAAGAGCTTGATAACCCGAATGCAGAAATGCATGCAAAGACGCTTGACAAACGTTTCTACCTGGCGGGAAAAACTCATGTAAAATCCGCATGCGTTTTTCCTGCCAGGGAGAAGCGTAAAAAATATGCAGCATTTCTGCATCGTGGGCACATAGCCTGAACCTGTAAAATATTCTCATTATAAGGCCAAGTTCACACGTTCAGTATTTGGTCAGTATTTTACATCAGTATTTGTAAACCAAAACCAGGAGTGGAACAATCAGAGAAATACGTCACCACTTCTGCATTTATCACCAATTCCTGGTTTTGGCTTACTAATACTGATGTAAAATACTGACCAAATACTGAATGTGTGAACATGGCCTAACGATTGTTATTTTGCATTTATGTACTCCTCCATATTGTGCACTGCGGTACCATATCAGATGTCCCACTGTATTGTGATATGCGATTCCCACACATATACTTGTGCCTGGAATTCTTCAAATAATAAATTCAAATATTTAAAGTGAAGTAGAAAGATACCATATAGAAAAAAAATTACCTTTTCGACACACTTATCACAGCCAGATAAGAACATATGAACTGTCTGGGCTATCAGTGATAACTTCCTCTCTAGTGTTTGGGGAGTAATTTTGACAACTTTAGTTTATTGCAGATCTGCCAAAAATGAGTGTAGAAAAAAGTACAATCTGGAGTTTATTATATCAGCAGGAAAAACTGTAAGCAAAACTCTTTTAGCCGTTATTCAAGAAGTGATTTGTGTTTCTTTTCTCATATGTCTTTTTGTGTCATTGACATTTTGGAACTTTCCACCTAAAATGCAAACTGGTAATTATTGGGACCTACTCTCACTTTTCTGTATTAACTGGCCATGCGAGGACTACACATTTCTTGGCTAGATTTGGGAGCAGATCTCATTAGAAGAAAGCAGAAGCATTGTTTGGAAAAATATTCCTGCTTTACTCGGATAAAATGAGTTAGGCTGTGTTTGCATACATCTGTAAGGGAATTGTATTTCCTCTACCTGTAGAGGAACATGCTGGATGCATACAAGAAACCTAAATGAAAAATCCATCCTTTCATTTAGGAGAACATTGACCTTATGGTTCTTTACTAAATTACTCTGCTATAAAAAAGACCCCTGATGAAGCATTTGTGAAACGCGTGTCGGGTGTTTGGTGGGTGAGCTTATGATTTATTACCATTACCTGCTGTGACCTCTCTGTGAGATATACTTTTATTTACATATTTGCACTGAGCACATTTTTTATGAATATATATTTAAATATTTAATTAATTCTGATTCATATACATGTTTTACCCTTCTGTAATTGTATGTTATACTATGTGTAAACAATGCCTGATACTATTGGGATCCCAGAGTTGCTCGCCCACCAATCTTAATTAATTTTTTATCTGTAATGCTGGGATTATTTACACCCGTTGTTTTTATGAATTTAAACTTATAAAGTTTATTATGCATTTGGAATCATTATTTCTGTCCTGGCACATACTTGTATATTTATTTTTCGGTTTTCTTGATCCATACAGTGCCTTTCTGGGACACTCACATTCACTGGGATTACAATTTTCAGTAGCTCATAAAAAAGACTTCTAATTCTGTTGAAAAGAATGGGATCAGATGTGCCATATGATGACCTCCAAATTCCTGGGTACATTACAAGTAAAAGTGAATGGAATGATCTGTGAATCAGCTCAAGTCTAATTTTCTGAAATTCATGGTTTCATGCGAATTCGAACATTTTGAGATTCGATTCACGGTTTTAAAAAAAGAACAAACTTCTTCGCCCAACTTCTTACACTGCTGAAGCATCAGAGAGTTGGCAAATCTTAATTTTCATTGCCACACAGGACTCTCCATATTGTTCTCCAGCCATGACATCTTATATATTATCATACCTTGTACAGTGGTGGTCAGTACCAGGGCCGTCACAGATGAGTGGGTCCCAGTGGAGCACAGTGTGTATGACAGAGTCATTTTCCATCTCTAGAGTCACTGGGTGAGTCTCTATCTCCTGTAGACTGTAAGCTCTTATGGCCAGCGGGGTCCTCTGTGTTTTTCTCTACTGTATAGTGTAAGTTCTTATGGTCAGCGGGCTTCTTTCCCTCACTTCTGTATCTTACGTGTATTTTCAGTTCAATTATAAGAATTAATATTCCCTTGAATTTATTCGCCTCAAATAAAATTTTTGGGAAAAAAATCAGCAAGGTTAGGATATTCAAATTTCAAAAGATCTGCCCTTCTCTACTTACAAGGCATGTGTAACATACCTGGCGGCGTCCTTGCATAGTGGTCCATCTCCCACTGTGCAAGAGCGCGCACTTGATCTCCAGTCCAGTCTGCTAGCCTGGCTTCCCTCCATGCTGTCTGCTTGCCTCTGTTTCTGCTGCTTAAGGGCGGCGCCCGATCACTTCCTGCTTCTTGTAGCTGCTGCAGGCACACCCCTTGTGCATCCTCAGCCTATTGCTGTCTGTCACCTGGTATTTAACCCAGCTCCTCCCTGGAATCCATGCCTGAGCATTGTGTTCTGTCAGTTGGCGTCTAGTCACTGATGTGCCAGGTACTGTCTATGTTTCCTGCCTTGCGGTATCAGTTTCCGTGTCTGAACTGTGTCCTGTCTGAACTATCTTCTAGCCTGTTGTCTTCTGCCTATCCTGGAGGCTGTATTTCCAGGCCAGTGTGAACACGCTCCTAGCCTGTTCTTTCCGCCTTCTAGGGGCTGCATACCTAGACCCGTTCCTGTATCTTGCCTGTTCCTGTCTGAACACGCTCCTAGCCTGTTCGTTCTGCCTTCTAGGGGCCGCATACCTAGAACCGCTCCTGTATCTTGCTGCTGTGTCTATTCTTGTCTGAATACTCTCCTAGCCTGTTACCTGTTTTTCTCTATGTCCGTACCTTCCCTTTTCCTGCAGAATCTGATCCTGTACCTAACTCCTACTCGTTGTCCCTGTACTCCCGTTTGTGAGTTTAGAGTCCACTCGCTACATCATTGCAAGTATCTTGTGTGTACCTGGTTCTGCCTCTCCCTTCCAGTCTGTTCTGTGTGAACAGAGCCCTGTCCCCTCTGCTCTGCCTTGCTCACCGCTCCAGCGGTTCTTGCCTGCTCTGCCTTGCTCGCTGCTCCGGCAGTCTCGCTCTGCTCTGACCCTTTGCTCGCTGCTTCGGCAGTCTCGCTCTGCTCTGACCCTTTGCTCGCTGCTCCGTCAGTCTCGCTCTGCTCTGACCCTTTGCTCGCTGCTCCGGCAGTCTCGCTCTGCTCTGACCCTTTGCTCGCTGCTCCGGCAGTCTCGCTCTGCTCTGACCCTCTGCTCGCTGCTCCGGCAGTCTCGCTCTGCTCTGACCCTTTGCTCGCTGCTCCGGCAGTCTCGCTCTGCTCTGACCCTTTGCTCGCTGCTCCGGCAGTCTCGTCCTGCTTCTCTCGCTCACCGCTCCAGGCGGCCTTGTCCTGCTCTTCTCTCGCTCACCGCTCCAGGCGGGTGGATACTTAGTTACGCCCCTCCAGGCATTCACTCTCCGGCACGGTCCAGTAGAATCACTACATATACACGCACACGCCACTCAGCCCGAGCGTGTGCATTACAGCATTTTTGGTAATTAGAATGAGATACATGTCATACTAAAGGGTTTATGTCATAATAAGTCCCAATAAAGAGAGTAGACTTTGAGTTTAGGGCAAGATATTCTCAAAATGTGGAGCAATAAGTGCAATTAGCTTTCATTTCTGTTTACTTTGATCCTGTGATTTCTCCCTGCCAATCCGTTGACTGAATACAATGGGGTGTAGAAGAGCTTTAATTTTTACTTAATGGAGTTGTTTAAAAGAGTTTTAAGAGCTAGTCTACCATTCTACAGAGTGAGTCACGGATATGGTATATGATGGTTATGGTCATTACTGGTGGTAAATATCATAATAATCGTGAAGCAATATATGCAGAACACTATACGTGACATAATCCCTAATATATGATCTAAAATGAAAGGTAAAAGCCAAAGGTTTATCTAATATTTCCAGTTTCAATTATACAATGTTGCATTACCTCAGCTCTTAAAATGATAAATGAGCATTACACATTGACAATAGCAAGAAATATCTTCCAGCAATTACAAGATATATGGTTTTATCATTTAACCCATGATCCCTCCTCTTAATAATGTTTATTAATACAGGTATTTTACTGAGACCTAATGCATTATAAAATTTACATTAATTCTAAAACCTCCAGCTATTAAATAGTATTAATATGTCATGAAACATCTGTATTTAGACACAAGTATAACTGGAAAGCTTTAAGTTATTGAGTTCATATAAAAAAGCGTTTCCAGTGACTTCATGTATAGAAATGCCAGCCCTGCCTACACAGGTTCTTGCTTTGGTGGTAATTCTGCATATCTGACTTTTAGATCCATTTTGTAGAGAATAAAGAACTGACAACATGTCTATTGTGAATTTATTTTATCCCAATGAAATCAATTGAGATAAATTACAGATCAATTTTTATGGATTTATGGGGAGAGATTATAAATCATAGGTATAAATTTACTGTGTATCACAGATACATTTTCTACACATGATGGCAATGGAGTTATATCACCTAATAAAACAATTGGAGAGTTGAAAGGAGTTTTCCTAGTGATCAATGTTTTTTTTTAAGAAACTATTAGCATTCTAGAAAAACTTGAGCAGAGCTGAAAGAGAGTAGCACCAAGATTTTTTATTGCTGCCAATCACTTTAGTGATCTGCAGGGATTATAGCTGACAGTAGCCCACCAATCAGACAATCTTTGTGATGCGACAACCTATAATTCAGCCTTTGATTCACTGATTTTCTAGGCTCCTAGAACTTCCAAGAACTAAGGGCTCCTACTTCTAATATATCGAGCAAATACAAATTTCAAGGAGATTTGAATGAATGAGCCCCGAGTATTCTTTCTAGCATTCTATTATCTTTTGGGGCATGTGCTCACTAATGTTTTTTGCAGTATATGAAAACAATTTATCATCTTTTTCTCTACCTCTCATCCTATGCTGCTTTCCTTTCTGTGAATGATTTAAGGCTAACATCCTCCATAATCTGAACTTCCCGCTCCCATCTCCAGAACTCCTCTGATGCTGCACCAGTTCTTTGGAATGCATGACTCTTGACAGTTACAGTACTCTAATTCTCAGTGTCCACAGTTTTAAGCATGATCTAAAAACACATCTTTTTAGACAGGTATGTCACATCACTTCTATAATCTAACACGGTACCTTATTTCAACAGTTTCTCACACACTCCATGCACTCAGTAACCCTTCATAACTGTACATCTGATACTTTATAACAAAGAGAAAAAATGAAGCCTTCAATAGCTTAGAACAATTATTCAAATTTTATTGCGTATAAAGATTAAAATCAGTAACAAAAAACACCCATATAACATTTATGCACAACAATGTGATCAACACAGACCTCAGGCTGTGAGTAACCAGTGGAGGCTATTACAATGTGGTATAATGAATAGTGACTGTGCCACAAAGGCATTCCTATACATAGTACATACTGATAGTATCTAATGAGTCCATAAGTTAAACCCTGAGTCCAAGGAAAGGTATAGTACCTAGTGCATCTTGGTAGTTATCAATAGGCTCAAGTGAGAATACATATTAAATAATTGGACTCATGAACATACCCAGTAGTTGGAGATGGATGCCAATGGGACCGTCAGCCTGGTGAGAAGATTCCCCACGTCCCCTACGCACGTTTCGCTTGTATAAATGACCGCTTCATCATGGGGGATTCCCCCATCTGGCTGATGCAACTTTACATATACTAACTTATAAAAGATGGCGACCACCGTTTCTGTTGTCGCCACTGGAGAATCCTCACAGCGTGCAGGATGTGAGTAATCACAAGTCTGAAGTCACATAGAGTGACCGAAGATTTGCAAGGTTTTTTTTTACATAGGAGAAAAATACTGACTGTAAAGCCACATTGAGGCTATGTGCCCACGATGCAGAAATGAAGCAGAAAATTTCTGCAGCATTTCTGCATGTTCTTGGCAGTAAAAACGCTTGCAGATTTTACACGCGTTTTTGACGCGTTTTTACATGCGGATTTGACTTGCGCTTTTCAAATGCATTGGGACCTCAAATCCGCATGCACAAACGCACAAAGAATGGACATGCTGCGGATTTTTCAGCAAGTAAAATCCGCTGTGGAAATTTCCGCAGCATGGGCACAGAACATGTAGATTATCATTGGGGCTCATGGGGCACGTATTACCAAGCATTTTGCAAGCGTTTACGCTGCGGAAATTCCGCATCAAAAACGCTTGAAAAACGCATAGTGGGCACACATCAGTATCTGGTCAGTTTTTGACATCAGTAATTCTAAGAGAAAAAAGGAGTGGAACAATTAGAGGAAAAGTATAAGGCTGCATGCCCACTATGCGTTTTTCAAGCGTTTTTGCCGCGGAATTTCCGCAGCGAAAACACTTAAAAAACACTTGGTAAAACGTGCCCCATGGTCCACAATAATAATACGCATGTGCTGTGCACATGCTGCGGAAATTTCCGCTGCGGATTATCATTGCGGAAAAATACGCAGCATGTCCATTAATTTTACGGACACGCAGCGTAATTGCCGCCATTGACTTGCATTGAAACGCTTGATATCTGCATCACTACATGTGCACGTGCGGATATCATACGGTTCAATGTGCGGATGGTACCCAGGCCTAGAGAAGAGGAGACTCTCATCCAGACCTGGGTACCTTAGAAACTGTATAAAAAAAGAATTTAAAATAAAAAATAAAGATTATACTTACCTTCCGATGTCCCCCGGTCTCCTCAGCGATGCGTGCAGTGTGTTGGGCGGCTCACGGTGGTGTGAGGACCTGACATGACGTCATTGAGGCATGTGACAGGTCACGCGACCGCCGACGTCACCGGGGAGACCGAACGCATCGGAGAAGGAGACCGGGGGCCATCGGAAGGTGAGTATAATCTTTATTTTTTATTTTTCACCATTCTTATTCTTTTTTTTAACTATTAACTTGGTCACACTATATAAATCCATGCCGGTTGCATGGATTTATATAGTGTGACCAAGTTGTCAAGTACTTTCCAAGTGATACTAAAATCGCTTGGAAAAGCGCTTGATAACCCGAATGCAGAAATGCATGCAAAAACGCTTGACAAACGCTTCTACCTGGCGGGAAAAACGCATTTACAATCCGCATGCGTTTTTCCTGCCAGGGAGAAGCGGAAAAAATATGCAGCATTTCTGCATCGTGGGCACATAGCCTGATAGAAACACGTCACCACTTCTGTATTTCTCACCCACTCCTGGTTTTGACTTACACATACTGGTGTTAAATACTGACCAAAATACCGTTGTGGGAGCGTGGCCTTAAAGTGGACAAACTGACTAAACTCTGATGAAAATTTGATCCAGCATGCAGAGAAAAGAACAGATGTCTCAATGTCTGAAATTGTTTATACACGTATCCTCTGAATTATAAAGTGCTGCGGAATAAGTATATAAATGAAGATTATTGTAATTTGACAGATCCTATTCATTTTTACAGGACAATTACAGGTAAAATACAAACGTTTGCAATATTATTATTATTAATAATAAAACATACCAATGATACTACTAGTGTAGAAGTATCCCTAAAATGTCTGGTAACCTTTTTGCATTCTTCCACTTAAATACTGTAACAATGGATGACTCAGAAAGCAAGTTACCGTTAGCTGAAGTAGGACACAGATGACTCATGTCTGTCAGGAGCAGGTCAAGGGGTGGGGAGGTTAAGAGGGTTTAGTCAACTCTTCCCAGGCATCTCTCCCTCTTTGGCCTTTTAAGAAGCACATAGTGTGAGAGAAAGGCAGCCACAGAGCCCCAGTAATGCACACGGTTCTCATATACATCAATGACTGATATGTCCAGTCGTTGACCCCAAGCACATACAATATATTTGTTTTTTAGTTTCCAGTGAATGTTATAACAGATGAGCCGGTAGAACCTGTCTCAAATGGACACAAAAACTTTCATCTATCCCTAATTAGTCGACTGTGGGATTATGGAGGGCACCGAGTGTCACAGGTACAGTTTACATTGGGTTGAACAAAACTATTGGGAAAGTTGGAACAGAACTAAGGGCTCTGAGCTGTACAGAACAGTAATAGGGCACCTATAGAAGTGTATGTCCATATTTTACCTTCCAATTTGAAACAGGTTTTTTTTTGTTGATGTTTGTATTAACCTAATCTGAGATCGGATGCCAAATTGCAGAGGTATTTTCTCCTAGAATATTGTACAATGGTGCTGTACAGACACATCATGTGGCAGTAAATGAAGTACTACCAATGGTACAGCCAGTAATCGCATGTAAGAAACACGACCAAGTGCTTTCAAAAGCACTCAGTATATTATATGCACTGTGTTCCCTTCATATCAGTGGTCGGCCCTCACTGATTGTTTGTCTTTAGAGACCATGACTATAAATCATAATTTTAGGCAAAGTCAGATGGGACGGCCATTGTGTGGCTGAAAACCGTGAAGTCATACAAACAAGCTGCAATTTTTAAAATTGATTGCTAGCATGGCTGTTTATTCTTAAAGAGGTTATCCGGGACTTTTATTATTTTTGTGCATGAGGCTAAGAACTGAAAGGCAGGTATTTGCTAACCCACTGCCTGTTCTGCCCGTTGATGATTTGTGGCAGCTTAGAACCCGTCTTCCGCTGATGTCATGTTTACAGAGCAACGCCAACAGGGCCACCGAGGTTTTCATGTTGTTTGTTAAAATTTAATAGATAATTTGATTAGGTTCAGTGAATGAATGTGTGGTTTTGTGGGTACTTTTATTACTTTTGTGTATAGGGCTAAGAAATAACAGGCAGTTTTTTGCTAACTATAGAACCTGCCTGTTCTGCATGGGGACAATTTTTGCCAGTTCAGATGGTGATTCCCCTGCTTCACTTCAACTCACGTCAACAGAGCAGCACCATATCATGAAGAGTTAATGATATGCAAACGAAAAAATCGAAACAACATTTTCAAAACATCTCAATTTATTCATTATTAAGTATGATCACTACATGCAAAAATACAAGCTCTTACATACCTTAGCATACTATCAATGAAGTTCTTAATGGTTGTCTGGAATGTTCTGCCATGCTGAATTTGCGCACTCCAATCATCAAGATCCTCTGCTGACAGCTCCCTTTGCAATTGCTGATCCAGGAAATTCCATTTCTCCAAAGTGTCCCAGAAGCAGTTTTTTCAGTGTCATTGGAGGTCTGGCCACTGGGATTTCCTCCGATCCCAAGAACAGGATTGTGCAGAGCCCCATCTGAATAGAATGGAAGTCAACTATGTGCATCTCCAATAAATTAATTCTCTATGAGACTGGGGGAGATAGCTAAATACAGCCCTGACTATTTCCAGCAGTCCCATAGAGGATAAACATAGTATGGGTGTGGATGTTTGACCCCCGATTCATTCATCACAGCCCTATTCTCAGGAGGATCAGTAAGGTCCCAGCAATTGGTCATGTGGCGCCCCTGAGGGTTCGGTCGCCACAGAGATACTGCACCTCACCCAGAGGTGTGGTGTTTCCCTTCTCTTAGGTAAGGAGGGAGTGCTGCACGGAACCCCAACACCTACATCCAACACTACACTACCCCAGGCCAGCAGGAGGGGCAAGACGCAATGTAGTTTTCTGCTGAGCCCTGACCCTAGCTGGGGTGGGGGGAACCCAAAAGTTAGGGGGAACCAGTAGTGGGTGTGGGTGGAGGAAGTAGTTTATGGGAACACTCATACAGTAGATATTTAAAAAGGTAGACATCTTAACAGTAAGGGTGAGTAGAGAGAGTGTGGTCCAGAGGAACAGTCTGGGAGCAGAGTTTCTGTAGGAGCTCTGCTCCACTACAAGGGCCCAGGACTGAGGCCCAGGAGGGGAGCAGGGAGTAAGCTCCGTTCTACAGAAGGGATCCTAGGGGAGTACGGCGAGTGCAGGCGGCACCCGTACACCCCGAACCTGCCAAGTGTCAGGAGGATCTAGGCCGCAAGAAGGGGACCGGCCCCTGGCCCAGTCGTGCAGCTTCAGGCCTCGACTGGAAAAACCGAAGGCTTCTGACTTCTATAGCCAGGAGCCAAACCCCCACTTCAATCCAAGTAAGGTCAAGCAGGTCTGTGCAACTCCGACGGACAGGGGGGACCTCGCAGCACCTGAACAGGATTCACAGTGGGAAGCGTAGGGCAGGAGGGAGTAAGACCCAGCGTGAAGTCGGTCTAGAGAGGTACATAAGAAAGTGGGGTTCTGCCAGGTACACCCGAACTGCCTGAGGAAGGACTGAACCCCTGCCCGGTGAACGCAGTGCGACGCGGGAGGCTTGCACCAGTACAGTGCACCTGTGGACTGTCTAAGAACTGTGAGTAAATCTTGAATGACTGCACCGAGCTGCCTCCGCTCCTTTCTTTCGCCGGTGCCATTTCCCTCCCTGCACTACAACACCTAGCGCTCCTCCATTTATCTACACTGCCCTGAGACCTGCTCCACCTGTGGGGAGCCGTTCCATCTCAAGCTGCCCTAACACCTGCCTCAGAGGACTGTTGCAGGGCTGGTGATCCTCACCAGACACCACAGGTGGCGTCACGAAAAATCCCCAAAACCCCATATAAAAGTATTCCCCCATTTCACTGACCGCCCTGGGTCACGGTCCGGGCCAGCCACCGTGATGTCCCCTGGCAGCCATAAGGCCCGGCTGCCGAGTACCCCATGGCCCTGGGGGCGAGTCAGTCACCCAGCGACCAGGAAGTTATCACCTATTTTGTGGTTATCGAACAAGTTCCATGGTTAGTACAAACCCTTAAAGTCTTGAAACCCTTTTATGCACATTTTCCTTTAAACTGGTCATTACTAGATAACATGTTATTTATTACTGTAGTAAAATACCTCAGCAGTCTCAACTTTTCATAACCACTGTCTGTGAACTTAAGGCTCCCATACACATTAGACTAATATCGGCTGAACCCACCAATATCGACAGGTTTGGGTGACAGTCCAATGTATATGGGGACACTGACCAACTGATGATCGGTAGAGACAGCGATCGTGCATGTCCAATTTCGGACTGCTGATCACATTGTTCTTCCGGAATTAACTGTCGGCCATCGTGTCAGTCCTTGTCTTTCTCATGGAGAACACAGGAGAATTTATCAGAAAGAGCGCTCCTGTGTATGGGAGATAAAAGAAAAATATCAGAAGGAAATTAGATGAAAACGTGATGGTTTTATTGTTATCCAGAACTGTCCATAAGATTAACGTTTCGGTCCTACTTGGACCTTCATCAGATAAATACTGTATGGACAAAGGAATAATAGTCTAAATGACAATTATGACACATAATGTGAATGAGAACAAAACGGAATCTGATAAATTAACTGTTCATTTTAAAGAAAATTTCAGACATCCGTTGAACATAATGGGGAGGTGATGTGGTTTATCAGTGTTGTTATGAAATCTCTTTTTGCACTGTAAAAGTAAGGTGAAAAAATATCAATCAGCACATACTGCATAATAAAGCTAAAAACATGCAAGGAGTAAAATAGGTAAATGAAGGAAGAAAATGAGAAAAGAGAGCGGGCAAGGTAGTTGAAACTTAGGAAAGAAGTTTAGGATGAAGATGGTGAACAGAGGGTGAGACAAATAAACACATGATCAGGTAAGGAAAAGGACAAGAGCTATAGTATACTATAGTAGAACATGAAAGGTGTAAAAAGTCAGGGAGAAGCACTGTGTTTGAAATATTAACCATATTGAAGTACTGCCAAAGACATATGAGAAAATCAGCAGAAAAGTAAAATATAGAAAAACTGGACAAGAATGTAAAACACTAAGAAAACAAAAAGGGGGAGGATGAGACTGAAGAGCAAACGCCTAGTAGTGCACAGAGAGCTTGATACGTATATAAAGATTGCAGACCGCACAGTATGGACATCCCTGTGTGAAACTAAAGATGCCCTGGGCTTGAATGGGCAGGGAGGAGCCCAGTGGCAGAGGACTTACGGAACTGTCTCAAGAAAGATGCCGAGTTTGGGAGAGTCGGCTGCGATGGCTGTCGCCCAGCAATCTTGTAATGTGTAAGGTCGGCTTTACTGTAAATCTTCATGCTATAAAGGTAATAATAACCAAATGAAGACAAATGATTATCAAAAGATTTGTGGCCATTTACAGCTTTGAGCAGGGGGTTGGACCAGATGACCCAGAAGGTCCCCTCCAACTCTACCATTCTATGATCTTACACACTTGTTTGTAACCAGATGCTGAAATTTCCATATATTGCTATTTAACCCCATTGCACAGGTACACAGTGACCTGTGATGTTATTCTTGGTGCAGTATATAAATCATTTGCCAATCTTCTTTTACAAAGAAATGTGTGGAAGTTTAGCAGTGCCATCAAGATCAGCCCACAGGGAAGTAAACTACTTATTACCCCATCTCACAATCAAAGAGTTTTATAGCAGGGCTATAAATTGCTCCAGGTGAAATCTAACAATAGAGTCATTTGGTTAATTTCCATACTGACCATCCCTAATGGGCCTGATCTCTATGCAAGATATGCATAAGCCTTTGTATGGTACAAATGTAAATCAGCGCATATCGTCTGCAAAGTAGCATTTATTGTGCACAAGTGTCATAAATACTTTTGTTCTCAGAGGAGCCCCCCCCAGAGGTATTCCACTAAACTTTACATGGACCTTCCAACAGTGGAAGTTGTATCTAGATTTAAGATATTTGAAGGTAAGCAACAAAGTCTGACTTCAGAAAATAGACCTGTCATGCAATGAAAAGGATGCCTTCTTGGTATCATAACATCATGTACGAAAAACCAAGAAGTCTACTCAACAGCCAGGTAAGCTAAAAGGATCACTGGTCATGAGGGGCTGAAAATGGCAAGGACCACATTATCTACACCACTCATTAAGCAATACTTTGCTTAAATGTTGCTAATTTACCTATAATGGCAGCTAAGTAAAACAAATAAATCATTATCATTAGTGTTGAGCGAGCACTAAAATGCTCGGGTGCTCGAAGCTCGGGCCAAGCTCACCGTGATACTCGGGTGCTCGACCCGAGCAACGAGCCCAATGTTAGTCTATGGGAGACCCGAGCATTTTTGCGGCGGCACCCCCGGCAGTCTGTAGAAAGCCTAAAAAGTGCCCAAAACGATAGTGACAGTGCTCAAATGACATGGGGACAGCATGGGGATCACCCCAGGAAGCATTTCTGACCCCCAGGTCACTGCTGTCAACAACGTGGTCAGAGGTATTAAGCCACTTTTACGGGCTTACAATAAAACGTTCAAAAACTAAACTGAAACTGCTTTCCTGTGAAATATGTTAAGGAACATCCTTTCCAGGGTAAAGACTTGTGTATAAGGTAAAATAAATAGCCAAAAACAAAAATACTCCTCCACACCTTGGGCTATGTTCACAAGTAACATTTTTTATGCGTTTTTGCACTTTTGTATTGCTTTCAACCGTGACAAATGCATTCACCGGGAATGGCGATGTGCTGTGTGACACATGCATACAGTGCTGAAAAGACATGGGAACAGCATGGGGAAGACCCCTCGAAGCATCTCTAACACCCAGGTCACTGCCTAAAAGTGTGCCCATCAGAAGTGATCCTTGCCGCATCAGAAGATGCAGACTTGCAACTATCCCCGTGCAAGTCCTTGTCCAGGGCAGTGTTCAATTGTACCTCCCCCATTCCTTGCAATGCAAGCGTACGTATGCAGCCTGCCACCCACCCACCCCCAGGCTGCAATACCATACAGCTTGCTTGCACTTGAAATTGGGCCTTTTAGGCATGTGGAGGCGGAATCTGGCCACCACGTCATGGCTGCGTCGGCTCAGTCCCCAGCCGCCCGGTGGCCGGGTGTCCACGCTTGGTCCCCAGCCGCCAGGGGGCAGACGGGTGTCCATACTCGGTCCCCAGCTGCCCCTATTTGTCCCGGTGCGCCTTATACACAAGCGCGCATACCAAAACATTACCTGTGCCCTCCCCAGTGCATTTAGTGGGAAGGACAGCCTAACCACAAACACGTGGACAAGTGAATTTGGCCAGGGATGGTCCATGTCACTGACGCCTTCACACTGGGTTAATATTGTGGAAGCCGGGACACAGTTGGACGCTGGGATGCAACACGTCCTCCAGACATAGAGGATTGCGGGTCCTGGGTCAATCAGGCTTCAACACAAAGTTCAGAAGGTAGACAGCAGCAGTGGTTGGCCTCCTACACAACGAGTAAATTATTCATGATCATGAGGCCATCCATCTCCTTAACTTTCTGTTCCTTGGACTACAAGCGCATGTATGTAGTAGCGGCTAGGCCTGAGGTGGTCAGCGTTTTGGCGCATATCCTACCTCCTCCGAGGATTGCTGGATGTTTTCCTGCTACTATCCCAGTTCTATGACTCCCGTTAAAACAAAGCTTCAGGTGATGAATGATGGATGAGGTGGTGGCAAAGGAGAAAGAGCAGGAGGAACAGGGACCATTCACATCAATATCAGGCCAGTCAACCACACATGTCTTGTAGGATATGTTTCTGTACCAAAAGGAGCGGTTCGGCTACACAGTTATAGGGCATACAGTGAGTGCAATGCCTACCAAAAATTTCGAGGCACTCCAATGCCCCTTGGAAGTGACATGGAGGTCAGAGGGCCTTAACTAAACCTTTTTTTCTGTTTATAGCAACTGGGTCTCCTGTACACTGTTGGCCTAAGCAGTGAATGGAAGTCTTTCCAAAAATTATGAGGAACTGCAATGCCTCTTGAAACAGGCGTGGATTACAGCAAACTAAAAACCTTCTACCCATTATTGGGGAGTGGGTCTCCCATAGTGTTCGCCTATGCATTGAAAAGCAAAAGCTGACTAAAATTAGGAGGAAATGCAATGCCTGTTGGAAGAGTCGTGAAGGTTAGAGGTAATTAAAAACAACATTTCAATGCCCCTTGGAAGAGCTGTGGAGTTCAGAGTGGTTTAACAAGACGGTTTTAATGCCCCTTGGAAGGGACGTGGAGGTCACAGTAGCTACACAAGACGGTTTTAATGCCCCTTGGAAGAGACGTGGAGTTCAGAGTTAACAAGACGGTTTTAATGTCCCTTAGAAGAGACGTGGAGGTCACAGTAGCTTAACAAGATGGTTTTTGGAAGAGTGGTGGAGGTCCCAGTGGAATGAAAAGACAATATCAATGCCCCTTGGAAGAGTGGTGGAGGTTACAGTGGAATAAAAAGACAATATCAATGCCACTTGGAAGAGTGGTGGAGGCCGCAGTGGAATAAAAAGACAATATCAATGCCCCTTGGAAGAGACGTGGAGGTCACAGTAGCTTAACAAGACGGTTTTAATGCCCCTTGGAAGAGACGTGGAGCTCAGAGTGGTTTAACAAGACGGTTTTAATTCCCCTTGGAAGAGATGTGGAGTTCAGAGTGGTGTAACAAGACGGTTTTAATGCCCCTTGGAAGAGACGTGGAGGTCACAGTAGCTTAACAAGACGGTTTTAATGCCCCTTGGAAGAGACGTGGAGTTCAGAGTGGTTTAACAAGATGGTTTTAATGCCCCTTGGAAGAGACGTGGAGGTCACAGTAGCTTAACAAGACGGTTTTAATGCCCCCTGGAAGAGATGTCGAGGTCACAGTAGCTTAACAAGACGGTTTTAATGCCCCTTGGAAGAAACGTGGAGTTCAGAGTGGTTTAACAAGACGGTTTTAATGCCCCTTGGAAGAGACGTGGAGGTCACAGTAGCTTAACAAGATGATTTTAATGCCCCTTGGAAGAGACGTACAGTTCAGAGTGGTTTAACAAGACGGTTTTAATGCCCCTTGGAAGAGACGTGGAGGTCACAGTAGCTTAACAAGACGGTTTTAATGCCCCTTGGAAGAGACGTGGAGTTCAGAGTGGTTTAACAATACGGTTTTAATGCCCCTTGGAAGACACGTGGAGGTCACAGTAGCTTAACAAGACGGTTTTAATTCCCCTTGGAAGAGACGTGGAGTTCAGAGTGGTTTAACAAGACGGTTTTAATGTCCCTTGGAAGAGGCGCGGAGGTCACAGTAGCTTAACAGGACGGTTTTAATGCCCCTTGGAAGAGAACGTGGAGCTCAGAGTGGTTTAACAAGACTGTTTTAATGCCCCTTGGAAGAGTGGTGGAGGTCCCAGTGGAATAAAAAGACAATATCAATGCCCCTTGGAAGAGTAGTGGAGGTTACAGTGGAATAAAAAGACAATATCAATGCCCCTTGGAAGAGTGGTGGAGGTCGCAGTGGAATAAAAAGACAATATCAATGCCCCTTGGAAGAGACGTGGAGGTCACAGTAGCTTAACAAGATGGTTTTAATGCCCCTTACAAGAGCCATGCAGTACAGCATATTAAAAACATTATTCCCAATATTGGGGAGTGGGTCTCCCATAGTCTTTGCCTATGCCTTCCATGCAAAAGCTGCCAAAAATTAGGACGGAGGAACTTGCAATGCCTCTTACAAGAGCCATGCAGTACAGTATATTAAAAACATTATTCCCATTATTGGGGAGTCGGTCTCCCATAGCCTTTGCCTATGCCTTCCAAGCAAAATATGCCAAAAATTAGGATGGAGGAACTTGCAATGCCCCTTACAAGAGCCATGCAGTACAGCATATTAAAAACATTATTCCCATTATTGTGGAGTGAGTCTCCCATAGTCTTTGCCTATGCCTTCCAAGCAAAAGCTGCCAAAAATTAGGACGGAGGAACTTGCAATGCTGGCAACACGGACCACGGTCACCCTGGTGGTATAGTGGTGGTGGAGGCTGAGGATAAGGAGAAGAGCAAAAAACAGCCGAAATGAGGAAGCGTATACCCATGTGTGGGTTTGAAGCGGTGCATGGGAATACACCACCCGAAATAGCACAGTGGATTTGACTTTAAGTTACTCTGCTTTCATTTGGTGGTGATGAGAAGTGTGGCCCAATCCAGCCCTTGTTAATTTTGATAAGGGTCAGCTTGTCAGCATTGTCAGTTGACAGGCGAGTGCACTTATCAGTTATAATATCCCCAGCGGCACTAAAAACACGCTCCGATAACACGCTAGCGGCAGGGCAGGCCAGGACCTCCAAGGCGTTCAGAGCGAGTTCATTCCAAGTGTCCAGCTTGGATACCCAATAATTAAAAGGCACAGAGGAATCACGGAGGACGCTGGTACGGTCGGCAAGGTACTCCCTCACCATCTTTTGAAACTTTCCACTCCTTGTGAGAGTACCCCACGCCTCAGGGCCTCTAAGTTGGGAGGGTCTCAGAAAACTGTCCCAGAACGTTGACAGTGTTCCCCTGCCTCTGCTGGATTGGAGTTGCATCTCTCTCGCCTGTACGCCTTGGTTGGGCAACGAACTGTGACCTCTGCCGCTAGCGTGTTCAGATGGGAATTTTTTTAACAGTTCTGCAGCAAGGGCCTTCTGGTACTGCCCCATTTTTGTAGACCTCTCCACCTCAGGAATAAGAGAGTGAAAGTTCTCCTTGTAGCGGGGGTCTAAAAGTGTCACCAACCAGTAATGACTGTCACCCAACATTTTGACAACGCGAGGGTCATGGTTAAGGCAGCATAACATAAAGTCAGCCATGCGTGCCAGACTGGTAACGGGCAAGACTTTCGTGTCCTCACCAAGATGACGACTATCCATGCTCTCCTCCTCCTCCCCCCTGTCCTCAGGCCACCCACACTGAATCGACGGTATGACAGTTGTACAGGTACTACCGTCTACAGCGCATGATACCAGCTCCTGTTCTTCTTCCTCCTCCTCTTCCTCTCCCTCATTATCCCCCAATGCACGTTGGGATGAGATGAGGCTGGGCTGTGTGTAATCTCCCGCTACGGCTTCTTGATTCATCTCATCATACTCTGGCTGCAATGCCTCCTCTTTTATTCTCTGCAGAGAGCGTTGCAAAAGACAGACAAGTGGGATGCTGACACTAATGATGGTGTCATCGCCTCTCACCATCTTGGTGGACTCCTCAAAGTTTGTCAGGATGTTACATATGTCAGACATCCAGGTCCACTCCTGAGGTCTTATGTGTGGAGTCTGACCTGAATATCGACGGCCTTGTTGCAGCTGGTACTCCACAACTGCTCTCTTCTGCTCACAAATCCTTTGAACATGTGGAGGGTAGAGTTCCAACGTGTGGGGACATCACACACCAGTCGGTGTGCCGGAAGCTGCAAACGCTGCTGCAACACAGCAAGGGCGGCGTAAGCTGTAGCCGACATCCGAAAATTAGCTGACAGGCGGCGTACTTTGACGAGCACATCTAGCAACTTGGGGTACGATTTAAGAAACCGCTGAACCACGAGGTTAAGCACATGAGCCTGGCATGGTACGTGTGTGATCTCGCCTCGCCTCAGAGCCGCCACCTGGTTACAGCCATTGTCACACACGACCATGTCTGGATGTAGGTTCAGCGGTGTCAGCCACAGATCTGCTTGCTCTTTCACAGCTGTCCACAACTCACAAGCAGTGTGAGGTTTATCACCTAAGCTTATGAGTTTCAGCACAGCCTGTTGCCGCTTGGCTGAGGCAGTACTGCAGTGCTTCCAACTTGTAACTGATGTGGTGATATCTGAGATGGAGGCTGAACATGAGGAGGAGGATGACGCGCAGGAGCTGTACACTGTGGGAGCAACTCTGACTGACATAGGGCCCGCAATCCTCGGTGTGGGGAGGATGTGTTCCGTCCCAAGGTCCGACTGGGTCCCGGCTTCCACTATGTTTACCCAGTGTGCCTTCAGGGAGATGTACCGTCCCTGGCCACAAGCACTTGTCCACGTGTCCGTTGTCAGGTGGACTCTCCCAGTAACTGCATTGTTGAGGGCACGGCAGATGTTTTGGGACATGTGCTTGTGTAGTGCGGGGATGGCACACCGGGCAAAATAGTGTCGGCTGGGGACCGAGTACCGAGGGACGGCCACCGCCATAAGGTTGCGGAAGGATTCCGTCTCCACCAGCCTAAAAGGCAGCATTTCCAACGTAAGCAGGACTGTGGCCTGTGGGGTGTTGGCTGCGAATTTGCGCTTTCGTTCAAAGGTCTGGGATATGGACAATTGAATGCTGCAGTGGGACGTGGATGTGGATGTTAATGCTGTTTTTTGAGAAACTGCCATAACAAGTGAAGGCTGAGAGGAGGGGGCATCTTTGCATGCAGTATGGACAGGGGATTGCCTTGCATGCACAACAGCGGGTTCTCTTACACGCACAACAGCGGAAGAAGCAGTGGTGACACCCGCTGACACTGGTCGTGGACCCTGGGGTTTGCCCCACAAAGTCGGGTGCTTTGCTGACATGTGCCTAATCATGCTGGTGGTGGTCAGGCTGGTAGTTTTGTCACCCCTGCTGATGCTGGCCTGGCAGGTGGTACAAATGGCCTTTTTGGGGTTATCAGCAGAGTCTTTAAAAAAATTCCAGACTCTGGAATACCTACCGGTTGTACTGGCAACGTCCCTCGTGTTGGTGTTACGGGGAACGGTTGCCCACCTTCTGTCTGCGGCCACTACACTGCTTCTTACTGCCTATTGGGCTACTCTGCCTCCCCCCCGTGTGCTACTGGCCTCGCTCTGCGTGTCCTCCTGCCACGTTGGGTCAGTTACTAGATCATCCACCACCTCCTCCTCTTCCACTTCCGCACCACGGTCCTCCTCCTCACTTTGTGGCAATTGTGTCTCGTCATCGTCCACCTCTTGTGACAAATTGCCAGCGTCGCCTTTCTGTGGTCTTGGCTGTTCAAATATTTGGCCATCGCTACATGGGATCTCCTCTTCCACCAATTCAAGCAGAGCAGGCCAGGGGCCCAAATCTGGAAATGGACCAGTGAACAGCTCTTCAGAGTGTCCAACTGTGGGATCAGTTGCTGTCTGATGACACTCGGCATGGTGGGAGGAAGGAGCATCAGGGTGAGGAGGATTATGCATTCGAGACTCACGGCTACTAACACTTGACCGTGTGGAAGACAGACCGGAGGTGGTGGTGCCCAGGTGCCTGGAAGTATTATCTGCTATCCAATTAATAACCTGTTCACACTGATCAGTTTGCAATAGTGGTGCTGTTGTGTGCTTCCCTAGTAATTCGGTCAAGAACTGGGAGCGAGAAGATGTGGCTGTTGGTTGTGGCACATTTTCACCTTGGCCACAACCCCGTCCTCTGCACGCACCATCACCAGAACATCCAGTTCCACATCCCTTGCCACGCCCCTTGCCCATTGTAAATGAAGTAAAATAGCTTACACTCGCACTATCAGTGGCAAAAGGGTAATAAAAAGGAGATTTGAACCGTGGAAGAGGAAAACGACAGATCTAGCGATCTGGCCTCCACCAGACTCTTTTAAACAGATATATTTGTGTCTGAACAGTCAGCGAGACACTCAAAATGTTTCTTTTTTATGGAAAAAGGTGGATTACACCCAGATTTGAACCGTGGAAGAGGAAAACCACAGTTCTAGTTATCTGGCCTACACCAGACTCTTTTAAACAGATATATTTGTGTCTGAACAGTTTGCGAGACACTCAAAATGTTTTTTTTTATGCAAAAAGGTGGATTACACCCAGATTTGAACCGTGGAAGAGGAAACCACAGTTCTAGTTATCTGGCCTACACCAGACTCTTTTAAACAGATATATTTGTGTCTGAACAGTCAGCGAGACACTCAAAATGTTTTTTTTATGCAAAAAAGGCAAAAAAGTGGATGATACAGAGATTTGAACCGTGGAACTGCAAAACCACAGTTCTAGTTATCTGACCTACACCAGACTCTTTTAAACAGATATATTTGTGTCTGTACAGTCATTGAGACTCTCAAAATGTTTTTTTTTTATGCAAAAAAAGTGGATTATACAGAGATTTGAACCGTGGAACTGCAAAACCACAGTTCTAGTTATCTGGCCTACACCAGACTCTTTTAAACAGATATATTTGTGTCTGAACAGTCAGCGAGACACTCAAAATGTTTTTTTTTTATGGAAAAAGGTGGATTACACCCAGATTTGAACCGTGGAAGAGGAAAACCACAGTTCTAGTTATCTGGCCTACACCAGACTCTTTTAAACAGATATATTTGTGTCTGAACAATCAGCCTGACACTCAAAGGCTGGGTGCCCACGTAGCGTTTTTCAAGCGTTTAAGCTGCGGAATTTCCGCAGCGTAAACGCTTGTGAAACGCTAGGTAATTCGCACCCCATGGTCCCCAAGGGGATTCCGCATGTTCTATGCACATGCTGCGAATTTTTCCGCAGCGTTTATGCTGCGTACAAAAATCCGCAGCATGTCATTTAATTTTGCGGAAGCACAGTGGAACTCCCGCCATTGACTTGCATTGAGACGCATAGAAACCGCGACTGTACATTTGTACAAGCGGCTTCTATGCGTCTCTATGTGCGGATGGTACCCAGTTCTGGAGCAGAGGAGACTCTCATCCAGACCTGGGTACCATTGTACCTGTAAAAAAAGAATAAAATAACAAATAAAGTTTATACTCACCTTTCCGAAGGCTTCTCTCTGATTGCCGGCATCGCTGAAGGACCTGCGGTGACGTCACAGTCATGTGACCGCAGGCCCTTCACCGCTCTGTCTCGTGATATGCCGGCAGCCGGGAACCAGCCAGGAAGCAGCGCTGCAGCCACGCCGGGACATCGGGGGTGAGTATAGCTTTATTTGTTTTAATTTTTACGGTTCACACTGTATAAATCCATGCCGATTGCATGGATTTATATAGTGTGACCAAGTTGTCAAGCACTTTCCAAGTGATGCTATCGACTGGAAAGCGCTTGTCAATCTGCATGTGGAAACGCATGTGAATCCACATGTGGATCCACATGTATTCTGCAGGAAAAACGCATGCACAATCTGCATGCGTTTTTTCTGCCAGGGAGATGCAGAAATGCTGCAGAAATTTTCTGCTTCATTTCTGCATCATGGGCACATAGCCAAAATGTTTTTTTTTATGCAAAATGGTGGATTACACCCAGATTTGAACTGTGGAAGAGGAAAACCACAGTTCTAGTTATCTGGCCTAAACCAATCTCTTTTAAACAGATTTATTTGTGTCTGAACAGTTAGCGAGACACTCAAAATGTTTTTTTTTATGCAAAAAGGTGGTTTACAGCCAGATTTGAACCGTGAAAGAGGAAAACCACAGTTCTAGTTATCTGGCCTACACAAGACTCTTTTAAACAGATATATTTGTGTTTGAACAGTCAGCGAGACACTCAAAATGTTTTTTTTATGGAAAAAAGGCAAAAAAGTGGATGATACAGAGATTTGAACCGTGGAACTGCAAAACCACAGTTCTAGTTATCTGACCTACACCAGACTCTTTTAAACAGATATATTTGTGTCTGTACAGTCAGCGAGATACTCAAAATGTTTATTTTTATGCAAAAAAGGCAAAAAAGTGGATAATACAGAGATTTGAACCGTGGAACTGCAGAACCACAGTTCTAGTTTTCTGGCCTACACCAGACTCTTTTAAACAGATATATTTGTGTCTGAACAGTCAGCAAGACGCTCAAAATGTTTTTTTTAGGCAAAAAGGTGGATTACACCCAGATTTGAACCGTGGAAGAGGAAAACCACAGTTCTAGTTATCTGGCCTACACCAGACTCTTTTAAACAGATATATTTGTGTCTGAATAATCAGCCTGACACTCAAAATGGTTTTTTTTTATGCAAAAAGGTGGATTACACCCATATTTGAACTGTGGAAGAGGAAAACCACAGTTCTATTTGTTTGGCCTACACCAGACTCTTTTAAACAGATATATTTGTGTCTGAACAGTTAGCGAGACACTCAAAATGTTTTTTTTTATGCAAAAAGGTGGATTACAGCCAGATTTGAACCGTGGAAGAGGAAAACCACAGTTCTAGTTATCTGGCCTACACCAGACTCTTTTAAACAGATATATTTGTGTCTGAACACTCAGCGAGACACTCAAAATGTTTTTTTTTATGCAAAAAAGGCAAAAAAGTGGATGATACAGAGATTTGAACCGTGGAACTGCAAAACCACAGTTCTAGTTATCTGACTTACACCAGACTCTTTTAAACAGATATATTTGTGTCCGTACAGTCAGCGAGACACTCAAAATGTTTTTTTTTATGCAAAAAAGGCAAAAAAGTGGATAATACAGAGATTTGAACCGTGGAACTGCAAAACCGCAGTTCTAGTTATCTGACCTACACCAGACTCTTTTAAACAGATATATTTGTGTCCGAACAGTCAGTGAGACACTCAAAATGTTTTTTTTTTTATGCAAAAAGGTGGATTACACCAAGATTTGAACCGTGGAAGAGGAAAACCACAGTTCTAGTTATCTGGCCTACACCAGACTCTTTTAAACAGATATATTTGTGTCTGAACAGTCAGCAAGACACTCAAAATGTTTTTTTTTATGCAAAAAAGGCAAAAAAGTGGATGATACAGAGATTTGAACCGTGGAACTGCAAAACCACAATTCTAGTTATCTGACCTACACCAGACTCTTTTAAACAGATATATTTGTGTCTGAACAGTCAGCGAGACTCTCAAAATGTTTTTTTTATGCAAAAAGGTGGATTACACCCAGATTTGAACCGTGGAAGAGGAAAACCACAGTTCTATTTATCTGGCCTACACCAGACTCTTTTAAACAGATATATTTGTGTCTGAATAATCAGCCTGACACTCAAAATGTTTTTTTTTATGCAAAAAGGTGTATTACACACAGATTTGAACTGTGGAAGAGGAAAACCACAGTTCTAGTTGTTTGGCCTACACCAGACTCTTTTAAACAGATATATTTGTGTCTGCACAGTTAGCGAGACACTCAAAATGTTTTTTTTTATGCAAAAAGGTGGATTACAGCCAGATTTGAACTGTGGAAGAGGAAAACCACAGTTCTAGTTATCTGGCCTACACCAGACTCTTTTAAACAGATATATTTGTGTCTGAACACTCAGCGAGACACTCAAAATGTTTTTTTTTATGCAAAAAAGGCAAAACAGTGGATGATACAGAGATTTGAACCGTGGAACTGCAAAACCACAGTTCTAGTTATCTGACCTACACCAGACTCTTTTAAACAGATATATTTGTGCCCGTACAGTCAGCGAGACACTCAAAATGTTTTTTTTTATGCAAAAAAGGCAAAAAAGTAGATAATACAGAGATTTGAACCGTGGAACTGCAAAACCACAGTTCTAGTTATCTGACCTACACCAGACTCTTTTAAACAGATATATTTGTGCCCGTACAGTCAGTGAGACACTCAAAATGTTTTTTTTTGTTCAAAAAGGTGAATTACACCCAGATTTGAACCGTGGAAGAGGAAAACCACAGTTCTAGTTATCTGGCCTACACCAGACTCTTTTAAACAGATATATTTGTGTCTGTACAGTCAGTGAGACACTCAAAATGTTTTTTTTTATGCAAAAAAGTGGATTTTACAGCGATTTGAACCGTGGAACTGCAAAACCACAGGTCTAGTTATCTGGCCTACACCAGACTCTTTTAAACAGATATATTTGTGTCTGAACAATCAGCGAGACACTCAAAATGTTTTTTTTTATGGAAAAAAGGCAAAACAGTGGATAATACAGAGATTTGAACTGTGGAACTGCAAAACCACAGTTCTAGTTTTCTGGCCTACACCAGGCTCTTTTAAACAGATATATTTGTGTCTGAGCAGTCATCAAGATACTCAAAATGTTTTTTTTTTATGGAAAAAGGTGGAGTACACCCAGATTTGAACCGTGGAAGAGGAAAACCACAGTTCTAGTTATCTGGCCTACACCAGACTCTTTTAAACAGATATATTTGTGTCTGAACAATCAGCCTGACACTCAAAGGCTGGGTGCCCACGTAGCGTTTTTCAAGCGTTTAAGCTGCGGAATTTCCGCAGCGTAAACGCTTGTGAAACACTAGGTAATCCGCACCCCATGGTCCCCAAGGGGATTCCGCATGTTCTATGCACATGCTGCGGATTTTTCCGCAGCGTTTATGCTGCGTGCAAAAATCCACAGCATGTCATTTAATTTTGCGGAAGCGCAGTGGAACTCCCGCCATTGACTTGCATTGAGACGCATAGAAACCGCGACTGTACATTTGTACAAGCGGCTTCTATGTGTCTCTATGTGCGGATGGTACCCAGTTCTGGAGGAGAGAAGACTCTCATCCAGACCTGGGTACCATTGTACCTGTAAAAAAAGAATAAAATAACAAATAAAGTTTATACTCACCTTTCCGAAGGCTTCTCTCTGAATGCCGGCATCGCTGAAGGACCTGCGGTGACGTCACAGTCATGTGACCGCAGGCCCTTCACCGCTCTGTCTCGCGATATGCCGGCAGCCGGGAACCAGCCAGGAAGCAGCGCTGCAGCCACGCCGGGACATCGGGGGTGAGTATAGCTTTATTTGTTTTAATTTTTACGGTTCACACTGTATAAATCCATGCCGTTTGCATGGATTTATATAGTGTGACCTAGTTGTCAAGCAATTTCCAAGTGATGCTATCGCCTGGAAAGCGCTTGTCAATCTGCATGCGGAAACGCATGTGAATCCACATGTGGATCCGCATGTATTCTGCAGGAAAAACGCATGCACAATCTGCATGCGTTTTTTCTGCCAGGGAGATGCAGAAATGCTGCAGAAATTTTCTGCTTCATTTCTGCATCGTGGGCACATAGCCAAAATGTTTTTTTTTATGCAAAATGGTGGATTACACCCAGATTTGAACTGTGGAAGAGGAAAACCACAGTTCTAGTTGTTTGGCCTACACCAGACTCTTTTAAACAGATATATTTGTGTCTGCACAGTTAGCGAGACACTCAAAATGTTTTTTTTTATGCAAAAAGGTGGATTACAGCCAGATTTGAACCGTGGAAGAGGAAAACCACAGTTCTAGTTATCTGGCCTACACCAGACTCTTTTAAACAGATATATTTGTGTCTGAACACTCAGCGAGACACTGAAAATGTTTTTTTTTATACAAAAAAGGCAAAACAGTGAATGATACAGAGATTTGAACCGTGGAACTGCAAAACCACAGTTCTAGTTATCTGACCTACATCAGACTCTTTTAAACAGATATATTTGTGTCCGTACAGTCAGTGAGACACTCAAAATGTTTTTTTTTGTGCAAAAAGGTGGATTACACCCAGATTGGAACCGTGGAAGAGGAAAACCACAATAGTAGTTATCTGGCCTACACCAGACTCTTTTAAACAGATATATTTGTGTCTGAACAGTCAGCGAGACACTCAAAATGTTTTTTTTTTATGCAAAAAAGTGGATAATACAGAGATTTGAACCGTGGAACTGCAAAACCACAGTTCTAGTTATCTGGCCCACACCAGACTCTTTTAAACAGATATATTTGTGTGTGAACATTCAGCGAGACACTCAAAATGTTTTTTTTTATGGAAAAAAGGCAAAAAAGTGGATAATACAGAGATTTGAAGTGTGGAACTGCAAAACCACAGTTCTAGTTTTCTGGCCTACACCAGACTCTTTTAAATAGATATATTTGTGTCTGAACAGTCAGCGAGACACTCAAAATGTTTTTTTTTATGCAAAAAGGTGGATTAGACCCAGATTTGAACCGTGGAAGAGGGAAACCACAGTTCTAGTTATCTGGCCTACACCAGACTCTTTTAAACATATATATTTGTGTCTCAGCAGTCAGCAAGATACTCAAAATGTTTTTTTTTTTATGGAAAAAGGTGGATTACACCCAGATTTGAACTGTGGAACTGCAAAACCACAGTTCTAGTTATCTGGCCTACACCATAGTCTTTTAAACAGATATATCTGTGTCTGAACAGTCAGCGAGACACTGAAAATGTTTTTTTTTATGCAAAAAGGTGGATTACACCCAGATTTGAACCGTGGAAGAGGAAAACCACAGTTCTAGTTATCTGGCCTACACTAGACTCTTTTAAACAGATATATTTGTGTCTGAACAGTCAGCGAGACACTCAAAATGTTTTTTTTATGAAAAAAAGTGGATAATACAGAGATTTGAACTGTGGAACTGCAAAACCACAGTTCTAGTTATCTGGCCTACACCAGACTCTTTTAAACAGATATATTTGTTTCTGAACAGTCAGCGAGACACTCAAAATGTTTTTTTAAGGAAAAAAGGCAACAAAGTAGATAATACAGTGATTTGAACTGTGGAAATGCAAAACCACAGTTCTAGTTATCTGGCCTACACCAGACTCTTTTAAACAGATATATTTGTGTCTGAACAGTCAGCGAGACACACAAAATGTTTTTTTTTTATGCAAAAAGGTGGATTACACCCGGATTTGAACCGTGGAAGAGGAAAACCACAGTTCTAGTTATCTGGCCTACACCAGACTCTTTTAAACAGATATATTTGTGTCTGAACAATTGGCCTGACACTCAAAATTTTTTTTTTCATGCAAAAAGGTGGATTACACCCAGATTTGAACTATGAAAGAGGAAAACCACAGTTCTAGTTATCTGGCCTAAACCATACTCTTTTAAACAGATATATTTGTGTCTGAACAGTTAGCGAGACACTCAAAATGTTTTTTTTATGCAAAAAGGTGGATTACACCCAGATTTGAACCGTGGAAGAGGAAAACCACAGTTCTAGTTATCTGGCCTACACCAGACTCTTTTAAACAGATATATTTGTGCCTGAACAGTCAGCGAGACACTCAAAATGTTTTTTTTATGGAAAAAAGGCAAAAAAGTGGATGATAGAGAGATTTGAACCGTGGAACTGCAAAACCACAGTTCTAGTTATCTGACCTACACCAGACTCTTTTAAACAGATATATTTGTGTCTGTACAGTCAGCGAGACACTCAAAATGGTTTTTTTTTATGCAAAAAAGTGGATAATACAGAGATTTGAACCGTGGAACTGCAAAACCACAGTTCTAGTTATCTGGCCTACACCAGACTCTTTTAAACAGATATATTTGTGTCTGAACAGTCAGCGAGACACTCAAAATGTTAGTTTTTTATGGAAAAAAGGCAAAAAAGTGGATAATACAGAAATTTGAATCGTGGAACTGCAAAACCACAGTTCTAGTTATCTGGCCTACACCAGACTCTTTTAAACAGGTATATTTGTGTCTGAACAGTCAGCGAGACACTCAAAATGTTGTTTTATGCAAAAAGGTGGATTACACCCAGATTTGAACCGTGGAAGAGGAAAACCACAGTTCTAGTTATCTAGCCTACACCAGACTCTTTTAAACAGATATATTTGTGTGTGAACACTCACTGACGCTCTAAATTTTTTTTTTGGTGGGGGAAATACCAAAAGGTTAATAAAACAGGTATTTGTACAGTCTGACTGAGGAAAAAAAAAAAAAAGAGGATTTATATTAAAAAAAAGGATTTTTCCTGGCCCCTGAGACCTGGCGCTAAGTCTATCAATTTGAAAAGCAGCACACAGGACTGTAATGCAGTGTTTGTTGGTATAACCACTGCGTCTCCTATACAGCCTGCCTGCCTGCCTGATATCTGAGATGGATATTAGTCCTGAGAAGGACTGTTTGTTTGATTTTGCAGGCTTTAGAGATCCTACACTACCTATTTTGCAGTATAAATCTCTCCCTAGCTCAGCAGCACTCTCCCTACACCGTCTGATCTGGAGTGACTGTGTCCAAGATGGCGGCGCCCGGTTTTAAATACTCGAGGTGACGCTGTGTGGCCAGCCAATCACTGTAATGCCCACAACCAACATGGCTGCGGCATTACAGTGACTGACTGGCAATCCCTGCATGTTCATTGGCTCTGTAAAGAGCGCCAAAAGTGCAGGGCGGAGACCCGAGCTCTCGCCCGAGTAACCCGGAAATGCTTGGTGCTCGCCGAACATCCCGAGTAGTGAGATGCTCGGGTGAGTACCGAGCAGTGTCGAGCATGCTCGCTCAACACTAATTATCATCATAAGGCTGGCCAAACACCTTAAATCAGAGAGGATGGAGGATTTCCAGAAAGTCTATGTGAAAGAAGGAGAAAATAAAAAGTGCTATCTATAAGTATTGTAATTAGTATAAGCAATAAAATGGTGGAAGCTTAAATGGGGTGTACTTTCACCAAAAAGGGTTCTTCAATCCTTTGGCACAACTCCATTAATGTTAGGCTCACCTTTTTAAGTGGACCCCCTAAGAGCCAGGTCTGGGTGTGTACATGGAATTCGAGAGTTGTTGCAACTGGCAGGTTGGCACGTGGGGAGTGAGTACGTGGCATACTCAGGAGTCTTGGGAGATGAAGGATGGATTAAGTGAAGTTAGCATGAGTAGAGGCAGGTAAAGCACAGTGTGCGCAGGATGTGGAGTACATAAAACTGGAGTTTTTAATCACAATCTGAGGACACGGGTGTTTTCTAATGGACCTTAAATAGGATCATGGAGATGACATCCTTGAGCCATGTCGGGTAACTTGCAAAACCCGACGTGGAGCACAACAAAGGGCAATGGACTGAGGTGAAGGAAGCCAAGCCCAGGATACCTGGGACAGCTGTGTAACAATTAAATTGCTCAATATTGTTTCAGTATCTAGCCAATGCTGCAGAGAGGCTGATGATCTTCCAACCAGATCAGCATGTTGAGTTAACATCTGCGTGACAGCGTAGAAAATCAGGGATGTTCATGGGCGGAGCCGATTCTTTGGTGCGAACAAGCCGGAACACGAACACGAATTTGAAATGCTGAACAAATTCGTTCAACACTACTTGCTATCACAGCCAACACTAACATTTTATAATTTTTTTTAGTTTTTTTTTTAAATTTGTGCTACAGTAACTCATAAGTGCAATTGGACCAGACAAACCTCCCCATGTGCATCTGGCGTACCTTCTTTGGACCACTTTTGGTAGGTTCTACGACTACAACACCCTACAAGCTACTGTTTTGAAGATGCTCTGACCCAGTCATCTAGTCATTACAATTTGAGCCTTATTGCTCAAATTCTTACTCATTACCCAAGAACTGATTGTTCACATGTTTCATAATATTTTCCACCTCCTAACTGATTCCATTATCAGAAACATAATCAAAGTTAGTCAATGGTTTTGTAGGTGTATATATGCATCAATGTAATGATAAATGAGTGAATTTCAGGTTCCAATGTACCAAGACACATAAGACACATGCGCCATTAGCACCTCTACTTAAGGGATGGGATGGAGCAATTTGCAGAAAAAAGAATTTTGTTTGGGTAATTGTGTCCTAGTATTAATACTTATTATACCAAGTCAGAAGTGTTCTTATTAAAATAAAGAAATAGTCGTGTAAATTCCCTGCCCAAAATCTGAAAAAAACAACAACAATCCATATATACACCTAACATGTAATTGAATAGCACAATTACCATCAGAAGGTTGCTTTCTTTAATAACAGTAAGTGCAAAGTTTTAGATTTGCTTTCTAATGTGACTCAAATATACTGATGATAGATATTTTGCTTTATTTTTTCAAATTCTCGGTACAGTAGGATTGGGTACCTAGACTCAAATGGATGTTTCAAGTGTATATAGTGACTGAATGATAAAGTCCCTATGGGCAGCCTAAATATCAAGTGTCAGTCAAAACACAGTAGCAAACTAAGACATTGTACACAGGTATACATGCCTTCAGAACGTTGAAGAGTTTGCTTCCATGCCTCCAGGCACATGGAAACCTTTCAAAATATCCTTGAGATGTTTATTAGCATTCCACATTGTCTGCTCTCTACTTTCACACACTGCTGGTATTACCTCAGAAGCACAAAAAGACGAGTATACGATAAAGGAACAGAGCTATAAGCCCAGATTCTAAATACCCTCTCCCCCACCCCTCCAAAAAAATGCAGGCATTCAGCTATTTTACTTCTCTGATAACAGATTGTGTGAATAAACATTTATACCTTGTTGTCACTCTTCTATGTATGGAGACTTTTTTAAAGATCATTTCCTCCTAAAATACCTGGAATTGTAAGCCCTTCTGTTTTTCTTTTGTGTGTGAAGTCATTACATATTCTCTGGTTCTGTCTAGATGTTGAATATGCAAAAGTAATAGCCACTAATGGCAGTAGTTGCATGGGGGTCTCAGAGATTCCCATATGTTATGGGATGTAGCATAACAATGCAAAATTATTTAACATTTAAAGGGGTTGTCTGGTCATAAGCTACAAGTCTGCTGTAACTCTACATGACTGCAGACATGTGGATTCTCACATTGCGCGAACTGCACACTGTGATGAACCTCCGGTGTAGGGAGCAGGCTGTCATGTGACCACAAGTATGCAATTTGCATACTTCTGGCCACATTCTGAATAGACTGTAGCTGGCCTAGCTCAATTCACTTGCATTGAGTGAAACTGCCACCATCTAGTCAGCACATGAGCACATGTATGCAAATCACATACTTGTGGTCACGCGCCCGCCACTCCTGGTGCCAGCACTGGAGAATCCTCAAAGTGCGCAGTGCACACTATGTGAGGATTCACAAGTCTGCAGTCACATAGAGTGACTGCAGACTTGTAGCTTACCACCAGACAAACCCTTTAAGGCTACTTAAATATTCCACAAATCCTAGATTTCCAAAGGGCACTGTAATGGTGGCCATTAGTGATTATTACTCACCTGTTATCCAGGCACAACAGTTTATTGAAGGGGATATTCTTTAAGATAAAAACTGAAAATAAGTTCATGTGAAATGCATATTACAGAAACATTTTTTGTCAAAAGTTGAGTTTGCCAAAATGTATTTCACTCTTTCTGCCCCAATTACATAATGGAGCTCCATTCAGGAGAGTAACAATCAATCTCCCATCCCGTTTCCTGAAAAGTACTTTGGGCATGAATTAAAGAGAATACCATTGTTTTTTTAAAACTGATGGCCTTCAGTATTTATTATTCTCCTTACTGTGCAAACTTCCTTATCTGCTGTCACCAAAGGTTGCTGAAGGTCTTTTGCAGTCACTCAAGGGTTTTTGACCACCTGCCTAGACGGGAATCTGGAGACATTCAGTGAGAGCTCCCTCTTTCTGCCACATTAAGCTAGTAGTGTAGCCAAGTGTTCCAGTAACTTTGAACCTGAGAACTATACTTCCAGCTGTATCTTTAGGAACACTCAATTGCTGTACTATTTTTGTATCCTTTTCTTGTTTGTGCAAGCAAAGCATAACTTATTTCTACCACTTATTTGATAACCCAAGAATATTAGTGAGCTGGAGGCCATTGTCCATGAGGAATGGGCTAATATTCCTCAAAAATGGTTCCAGAAACTGGAATCTGGCTGTGCATCTTTTTTAGAGCAGAACATAAGATCCAAAGGATGAGCTACTAAGTGCTAAAGAGATGCTTAGTATGAAGGGGTTGAATAATTCTGAGACTGCAGTAGTCATTAAAAGTGGCATTTTGTGCTGAATTTAGAGAAACCACTTGATATATTAGTTTATTGTTTTTTTTAATGGCCTTCAGCTTGATCTCGAGCCATGGAGACTTGATGGATGAACGATCTGTAGGAAGATTGATCTTGTGCAAGCCTCGATAGGTCCAACAGGGTCTTCTCTGCCGTTATCTTGATAATATCAAACCATCGGGTAGCTGGTCTTCCTCTTTGCCTTGTTCCTTCTATTTTTCCAACCATGATGTCCTTTTCCAGTGATTGCTCTCTTCATATGATGTGTCCAAAGTAGGCAAGTCGTAGCTTGGTGATCCTTGCTCCGAGTGACATGTCAGGCTTGATTTGTTCCAAATTGATTTATTTGTTCTTCTTGCTCTCCATGGTATTGATAACATTCTTCTCCAGCACCACATTTAAAAGGCGTTGATTCTTCTTCTGTCTTGTTTCTTTATCATCCAGGTTGCGCATCAGTATGTTACTACAGAAAAGACAAAACTATGTATGAGCCATATCTTTGCCACCAGTGAAATGTTCCTTGAGTTGAAGATCTTGTCCATTGACTTCATTGTTGATTTGCCCATGCCAGTATTATCGTTACATCTTGAGTGATAATTGATCCAAGTAGGTTGAAGTCCTTTACAACTTCCAGTTCGTCACCGTCCATCTCAAATGAGTCCCAGTCGTACCTGGCAGTAGTTCAATATTTTTATCTACTTTGTATTGAGTAGCAGTCCCATGTTAGCTTTCCTTCTTGACACTCCGTAATAAGACCTTCATTCCATTTGTGCTTGTTGCTATAAATGTTGTATAGTCTGCGTATTTAAGGTTGTTGATGATTCGTCCAGCAATTTTGATTCCTTTTTCTTTTTCAAAAAGTCCAGCCTTCCTGTAAATAGCTTCTGGATATAAATTGACGAGAATTGGTCACAGGATGCAGTTTTGTCCGGTGCCTTGTTGTATTTTGAACCATGCCATGTTGCTTCATGGTCAATGTAAAGGTTCCTAATAGTTTTGAGCTATTTAAATAGTTCTTGGTTGATTGTTTGTTGTAAATAGCAGAAAGTTTGTAAATTTTGCAAAGAAATCAAATTTGCATTGTGGGTTAAATAATTTTTATTACAATTGTAATTTCAGGTGGGTAACAAAAACTTCATAAAAATCCATGTGTGATCCAATGAGGTTAGGATTCAGGAATGATGTTCTTCAGGACTAGACACCTTTACTTCATAAGGGCACGTCCCACGCTTGAATCATTCCAATTACTGTATACTGCTGATCTCATCTATACGGGGTCCAATTTATGGTAGACGTCTACAGCTGGAAGTCGGCGATGATGTTTACATTCCTATGGGAAGACATCATTGTATGTAAACAGCAAATAAACAGTATTCCAACCAAAAGTGTATTTTTAGAGATAAGTTTTTATGGGAAAATACAGCATGAATTATACTATAAATATATTCTGATTTTACAAATTATAAGGATAAAAACCATTCCTGTTTTGAAAGTATCTGCTGTCTGCGTCTGTTCTCTCCTGAATTTAGACAATTTAGGTTAAGAGGTGTTGTTTTCAGCATAGCATTTGCCTCATATCATAGTATATAGTCAGAAAAATGATTCAATATTGGTAATTACTGCACAGAGAGGCAATTGCACATTGTGGAAAGTCTTATTCAATGAATGTCATAAGGGCCAAAGCTGCTATTCTTTTAATTTTTCACTTTACATAGTCATGAACTAATCCTTATGCAAGGAAAGGAATTTTGTAAAACCGACTGGTAAATGTCATTACTATTGATCATAGCAGATGTTCATGTTCGTTAATGCTGCAATTCCTAGAACACCCTATTTCTAGCTTAACGTTGATCAGTACAGAAACTGTTTTTTGTTAAAGGTAACACACAGTCATATCAATTCATTTATGAAAAGATTAGCAACTATATAAATAGTAGAAATAAGCAGATAGATTCGCGGAGAATCAAGTTTGAGTTGAATTTCCTGAAATTTGTGGTTTCACACAAATTTGAAAAAATTGAAATTCGATTCACGGTTTGCTAAAAAATAAAAAAACTTTCCCGACACACTGCTAAAGGATCAGAGAGCAGGTAAACATCATTTAGCATTGCCACAAGGGCTTTCCAATAATGCCCTGCAGCTGGTACAGTGGTGGTCAGTACCGGGCCATCACAGACCAGCGATTCCCAGAGGAGCACAGTTTGTACTGCAGAGTCGCTTTTCCGTCTCCAGAGTCATTGGGTAACTGTATCTCTCTCCTGTAGAATGTAAGCTCTTATAACGAGTGGGATCCTCTCTCTCTCCTGCAGATTGTTACCTCTTAAGGCCAGCGGAGTATTCTTTTTCCTGTAGTGTGTAAGCTCTTATCGTTAGTGGGGTCCTCTCTCCCTTGTCTGTTAAGTGTTAGCCCTGAAGGTCAGTGAGGTTCTCTATCTCTTTCTTTTCCCCCATATGTATTATTCGTGCAATTACAACCTGTCCAGTATTGAAATTTATTTGCCACAAATCAATTTTTTGGAAAAAATATGGATCTTATGGATCTTCCTATGACTAAGGGCGTTTGTTGTGCCAGAAATGTGTCAGATTTTAAAGTTTGTTATATGGATCCTACTGTTTTAATGGAACTCTAACAAAGAAAATTGTTTTTATTAGATGGATGTGTCGACAGTTTCCCGCTTTTTCCTTCTTGCATTTTGGCAGTCCTTTAATAGCCTGTTTAGACAAGCTGACTTCACTTGCATACAAAGAGAATGATCGTTAATACAATCGTTCTTTCCTCATAGACTATCGTTGATCTGGGCAGCACATGTCTTGTGCTGAACACAAAGGACAATGTGTTGCTTAAAGGGAATCTGTCAGCAGGATTTCACCCCCTAAACTATATTCACATGTAGCTCTTTCTAAGACAAGTCCAGCAATACCTTTGCATGGCCATTCAGTTCCTCCATTACTAAGAAATAAGCGTTTGAATTGATATGCAAATGTGGATGAATAGCTAATGTAGATCTGAAATCTCTTGTCACTCCAGCTCTAATCCCCATCCAGTGTTGCCTGCATCTGCTTGACTAACGTTCTCTATGTTGTGTGACTTCAGGCCAAGGAGCCATTATTAAAGCAGGAGAAGGCGGCACTGGTTGGGGAATAGAGCTGGAGTGACAGAGACTTCAGACCTAAAAATAGCTCTTCTGGCTCATTTGTATATCAAATTAATGCTGATTTCTCAGTAACCATGGAATAAACTGGTATTGCTGGAATTGTCTTTGAAAGAGCTACATGTGCAAGTAGCTTAAGGGTAAAAATCCTGTTTTCAGATTTAGTTTAAAACAATGATTTTTAAGCAAGCTTAAAAATCATTTGTCCCAATGAACGAGTGATTTGCTCCTTTGTTGGCCAATTGGAAGCCTATTTAGACAGGTCGATAATTGGGAATGAACACTCCTTGGAAGGCTTGTTCTCAATTATCTGCCAGTGTAAATGCACCATTAGGATATAAACATTGTTCAAAAGAAGTAAGGCCACTCAGTGTTTTAATAAATTTAGTAAGGTTAGAGGAATTTGGGGTGGGTTTTGCCTTATCTTACTATTATCTACTTTTTTTTACTATTTAGCACAATAAACTCTTTCTGTTCTGACAAGTTTGTTTTTCATGCCCTTAAGTTGATTACAATTACATTAAAACTATATAAAATGGAATTTAAAAATGAAATTCCAACTTCCCAGATACTGGTTTAGTGGAACAACCATTTAATGTTAATTGAAACTGTACAAAGAAGCTACTAATACTAAATATAGGAGCCCAGGAAACAAAGTGAGCTTTCTATTAAACAGAAGCAATCATCAGAAAATGAACTATTGTTTAAATCAGATTTTTGTGTTAAATCTATTTTTCAAAAAATGGTGTCATTTTTTTTTCAGATCACAATCTTTATTAAAAAAAATAATCTTGCAATTTTCATAACTGACCACTGGGGCTTTTCTTTTAGACTGATTAGTGATGAGCGAGCATACTTGCAAGTACTCGGAGCTCGCCGAGTACTTGCGAGATGCTCGGGCGGATGCTCGGGTCTCCTCCCTGCATGTTTGATGCTCTTTACAGAGCCAATGTACATGCAGAGATTGCCTGCCACTCACTGTAATGCTGCAGCCATATTGGTTGTGGCATTACAGTGATTGGCTGGCCGCACAGCGTCATCAGGTTTATAACAGACCTGGCGCCGCCATGCTCGTCAGTCTACTCCGCAATCAGACAGTGTAGGGAGAGCTGCTGATGAGCTAGGGAGAAATTTGCTTGTTTATTAGGTAGTGTAGGTAGAACAGAAGTATATTACACATATCCATTTCAACAAACAGTCCTTCTGAGGACTAATCCATATGCAGAGATATCAGGCAGGCAGTGTATATAGGCAGGCAGGAAGTGTATATAGCAGACTGCAGTGCATATAGCACAAGAGGCTCCATTCCAGTTCTGTCTGCTGCTGCTGTTAGACATTCCTAGACATAGGCCCAGGAATAATTTTTTTTGGATCTTAATCCTCATTATTTGCTTAAAAAGCAATCCAGAGAACACCGTTTATCTGCGCCATTTGCTTGTTGGCACTGCAGAATACAGCCAGGTCCTTTACATATTACAGCGCCAAAAATCCAGCTATTTAAAACTGTGGTTTGTCCAACACACGGATCACATATAATTGCGCTGAAAATATTGCCATTTCTGGCCTCCATTTAAATTTTGTTGCAGTGTGTCAGTGAACTGAATGACACGAGGTCGGCACTGTTAAAAATAGTTACCTACAGGCCAGCTATTTAAAACTGTGGTTTGTCCGTCACACGGATTACATATAATTGCGCTGAAAATATTGCCATTTCTGGCTTCCATTAAAATTTTGTTTCAGTGTGTCAGTAATGTTACTGACACTGGTTTGCTGTTAAAAATAGTTACCTACAGGCCAGGTATTTAAAACTGTGGATTCTCCGTCACACGGATCACATATAATTGCGCTGAAAATATTGCCATTTCTGGCCTTCATTGAAATTGTGTTGCAGTGTGTCAGTGAAACTATTGACACCAGTTTGCTGTTAAAATAGTTACCTACAGGCCAGCTATTTAAAACTGTGGTTTCTCCGTCACACGGATCACATATAATTGCACTGAAAATATTACCATTTCTGGCTTCCATTGAAATTTTTTTGCAGTGTGTCAGTGAAGCTATTGACACCAGTTTGCTGTTAAAAATAGTTACCTACAGGCCAGCTATTTAAAACTGTGGTTTGTCCGTCACACGGATCACATATAATTGCGTTGAAAATATTGCCATTTCTGGCCTCCATTAAAATTTTGTTTCAGTGTGTCAGTGAAGTTACTGACACCAGTTTGCTGTTAAAAATAGTTACCTACAGGCCAGGTACTTAAAACTGTGGTTTCTCCGCCACACGGATCACATATACGTTTTCAGAAAATTCTGCCATTTCTGGCCTCCATTAAAAAAAATTTTCAGTGTGTCAGCAAAGTTTTTGACATTGGCTTGCTGTTCAAAATAGTTACGTACAGGCCAGGTATTTAAAACTGTGGTTTGTCTGTCACATGGATAACTTCGCTCCAAATTCAGCCATTTGTAGTGAGCGTGGAAGATATTGTCCTCCATTTAAAATGGGCAAGGCGCGTGGCAAGGGACAGGGAACTGGAATTTATGGTGGCTGAAACTGTGCCACAACAAACACCCACATCTTCTCGTCCGACCTTCCTGTCCCAATTCCTAGGGGACCACAGCACACCACTATTGAACCCATGTTACGGATCCGGGTGGTGGAACCTCTGTGCTGCGGTGTAAGGAGGGACCAGAGGGGCGTAACTAGGTATCAACTCGGACTGATCAAGGTCGCACAGTGGCTCAATCGACTCCGTGAACCAGGGAAGGACCGAGCAGAGGGATCAGGTGCTACTCTGGACCAGTCCTTGTATGAGAGCAGGTGATTCCCACGGGTCAGAAGGCAGGGACTGACCGGTACAGCAGATGAGCATGGCAGGCAGGCTGATGGATGATCCAGGAAGATGGACTGGCAGACACCACGTGTAACTGGCAGGAGCCTCCAGGTAGGCTGGCTGGTAGGTACGGCAGGTAACTGGTACGTTCTCTGGGTAGGCAGGCAAGCCTGGCCCATAGACAGACTGGTGGGTTTGGACCGTAGGCAGACTGTCGGGCTGGAGAGTGTACTTGGCTGGCGGACACAGGTAGACAGGCTGGCGGACAGGACTGGTAGTCAGGCTGGCTGACTGGACTGGTAGTCAGGTTGGCGGACTGGACTGGTAGTCAGGCGGGCGGACTGGACTGGTAGTCAGGCTGGCGGACTGGACTGGTAGTCAGGCTGGTGGACTGGACTGGTAGTCAGGCTGGCGGACTGGACTGGTAGTCAGACTAGCAGCGGGACCTGAGGGCTGAAGCAGAGTTTATAACACAGAGCTACAACCTTGCATGGGCATCTCCATTTTGGAGGAGGTGCCTTTTATATGAGAGGTCCTCCGACCATTGGCCCGGGGACTACTTAGGACGGCGCGCGGGGCCCCTTTAAGAGGGAGGGAGCGCGCGCGCCCTAAGCACAGTGCTCGGGAAGCTGCACGCGCCGGCAGCAGCAGGAGGGCCGTAAGACGCCGGGCCCGGAGCGCGGCGGTAAGGGGGACGGCGTCTCTGCCTGTCAGGGGGCAGAGACGCCGATGCTACAACCCAGAGCAATGTCAAAAGGTTGTTGGTCGGATAGCAGATAATACTTCCAATCACTTAGCCACCACCACCACCACCCTTTCTTCAACACTGTCAAGTCTCAGTAGCCGTGAGTCTGGACTGCATATTACTCACTCTGATCCTCCCACCATACCGAGTGCCTGAAGACAACTGATCCCACACTTGGACACTCCGAAGAGCTGTTCACTTTTCCATTTATAGATTCGGGCCTCTCGCCCGGTCCACTTGAAGTGGGGCAAGAGGAGATTGCATGTAGCGATGCCCAAATATTTGAGCAGCCACGGTCACACGAAGGCAACGGTGGGAAAGTGTCACAAGAGGTGGACGATGATAAGACATAATTGCCAGAAAGTCAGGAGGAGGACCAGGGTGCGGAAGTGGAAGACGAGGTGGTGGATGATATAGTAACTGACCCAACCTGGCAGGAGGACATGCAGAGCGAGGACAGCAGCACACAGTGGGAGGGAGGCAGAGCACTCCAACAGACAGGAAGAAGCAGTGTGGTGGCCACTGACAGAAGGCAGGCAACCGCTCCCCGTAACACCAACACGAAGGAAGTTGCCAGTACAAATGTTAGGTCTTCCCAAGTCTGGTTGTTTTTTAAAGACTCTGCTGATAACTCCAAAAAGGCCATTTGCACCACCTGCCAGGCCAGCATCAGCAGATTTGGCAAAACTACCAGCCTGACCACCACCAGCATGATCAGGCACATGACAGCAAATCACCCAACTTTGTGGGCCGAACCCCAGGGTCCAGAAACAGTGTCTGCGGGTGGCACCACTGCTTCTTCCGCTGTTGTGCATGCAAGCCAAACCTCTGTCCATGGTGCATGCGAAGATGCCTCCTGCCATGCATCTGTCTTTGCACACTCTCAAGTAGCAGCATCAGGAAGTACGTCCACGTCCTTGTCCCAGCGCAGCGTTCAGTTGTCCATACCCCAGTCCTTGGAACGCAAGCGCAAATACACAGCCAACGCCTAACAGGCCACACTACTAAATTCCCACATTTCGCGACTGCGCTCGAAATGTTGCCTTTTAGGCTCGTGGAGACGGAAGCATCCGTCTGCTGTACTCGGTCCCCAGCCGCCACTATTTCTCCCAGTGTGCCATCCCCGCATTACACAAGCACGTGTCCCAAAAGCATTAGCCGTGCCCTCAACAACGCAGTTACCGGGAAAGTCCACCGAACCACGGACACGTGGACAAATGCTTGTAGGCAGGGACGGTACATCTCGCTGACGGCACACTGGGTTAACATAGTGGAAGCCGGGACCCAGTCGGACTTTGGGACGGAACACGTCCTCCCGACACCAAGGATTGCGGGCACTAGGTTAATCAGGGTTGCCCCCACAGTCTACAGCTCCTGCACCTCCTCCTCCTCAGCCTCCTCCTCCTCTTCAGCCTCCATCTCCAAAATGACCACATCAGTCACAAGCTGGAAGCACTGCAGCACTGCCTCGGCCAAGCGGCAACAGGCTGTGCTGAAGCTGGTATGCACAATGCTGAAGAGTTGTGAACAGCTGTGAAAGAGCAGGCAGATCTGTGGCTCACACCGCTGAACCTACAGCCAGGCATGATCGTGTGTGACAATGGCCCAGAACCTAGTGGCGGCTCTGAGGCGAGGCGAGCTCACACACGTACCATGCCTGGCCCATGTGCTTAGCCTCATTGTTCAGCGGTTTCTCAAATCCTACTCTGAGCTGCTGGATCTGCTTGTTAAAGTACGCCACCTGTGTGCCCATTTTAGAAAGTCACCTACAGCTTCAGCCGCCCTTGCCGTGTTTCAGCAGCGTTTGCAGCTTCCGGCTCACAGACTGGTGTGTAATGTCCCCACGCGTTGGAACTCTACACTGCAGAAGTTGGGAAGTATTTGTGAGCAGAAGAGGGCAGTTGTTGAGTACCAGCATCAACAAGGCCATCGGTATTCAGTTTAGACTCCACACATAAGACCTCAGGAGTGGACATGGATGTCAGACATATGTACCATCCTCCAAAACTTTGAGGACTCCACCAAGATGTGACGCCATCATTAGCATCACCATCCCGCTTCTCTGTCTTCTGAAACGCTCTCTGCTCACAATCAAAGAGGATGCATTGCTGGCGGAGCACGATGAGATGGATCAAGGAACCATACAAGATGATTACACACAGCCCAACCTCATCTCATCCCAACGTGGATTGGGTGACAATGAGGAAGAGGAGGAGGAGGAGGAAGAACAGGAGCGAGTTTCATGCGCTGTAGACGGTACTATCTGCACAACTGACATACCGTCTGTTCAGCGTGGATGGCCTGTGGACAGAGAGGAGGAGGAGGAGAGCATGGTCAGTCGTCCTCTTGGTGAGGACATGGAAGTCTTGCCTGATAGCAGTCTGGCACGCATGGCTGAGTTTATGTTACGCTGCCTTTCCCATGACCCTCGCATTCTCAAAATTTTGGGTGACAGTCATTACTGGTTGGTGACACTTCTAGACCCACGCTACAAGGAGAACTTTATATCTCTTATTCCTGAGGTGAACAGGTCTACAAAAATAGGGCAGTACCAGAAGGCCCTTGTTGCGGAACTATTAAAAAAATTCCCATCTGAAAACGCTGGCGGCAGAGGTCACAGTTCGTTGGACAACCAAGGACTACAGGCGGGAGAGACACAAGTCCAATCCAGCAGAGGCAGGGGAACACTGTCAAAGTTATGGGAGAATTTTCTCAGCCCCTCTCTTCGCACAGGCCCTGAGGCGCAGTGTACTCTCATAAGGAGTGCAAAGTTTGGGAAGATGCTGAGGGAGTACCTTGCCGACTGTACGAATGTCCTCCGTGATTCCTCAGTGCCTTATAATTATTGGGTATCCAAGCTGGATACGTGGAATGAACTGGCTCTCTATGCCTTGGAGGTCCTGGCCTGCCCTGCTGCCAGCGTTTTATCAGAGCGGCTTTTCAGTGCCGCTGGTGGAATTTTAACTGATAAGCGCATCCGCCTGTTAACTGAAAATGCTGACAGGCCGACTCTTATAAAAATGAACAAGGGCTGGATTGGGCCAGACTTCTCAACACCACCAAATGATAGCAGTGTAACATAGACTCAAATCCAGTGTCTTCCCATGAGGAGTATTCTCATGCACCTTTTCACACCCACACATGGGTATACGCTTCCTGATTTTGTCTATTTGCTCTTGTCCTCCTCCTTCTCCTCATCCTCCACCACCATATCACCAGGGTGACCTTGGTCCGTGATGCAACACCCACATAAATTTTTAAAGGGTGTTTATAATGTCCGTAAAAAATTTTTTTTATACAGTATGTTCATGTATACCCCCCAGGGGTAAATGTTTGTCAGCCCATACACTTAGTGCATGGGCATTACAAGTATAGGAGACCCGCTCCTTTCCAATGGGAACATTTTTTTATGAGGCCCTCCTCCACGTCTCTTCCAAGGAGCATTAGAGTGCCTCCCAATTTTTGGCAGCCCTTGCATTCACTGCAGAGGCCAACACTATGGGAGGCCCACTTCCTAATAATGGGAACATTTTTTCATGAGGCCCTCTACGTCTCTTACAAGGGGCATTGGAGTGCCTCACAATTTTTGGCAGCCCTTGCATTCACTGCGTAGGCCAACACTATGGGAGACCCACTTCCTAATAATGGGAACATTTTTTTATGAGGCCCTCCTCCACGTCTCTTCCAAGGGGCATTGGAGTGCCTCACAATTTTTGGCAGCCCTTGCATTCACTGCATAGGCCAACACAACGGGAGACCCATTTCCTAATAATGGGAACATTTTTTCATTAGGCTCTCTACGTCTCTTCCAAGGGGCATTGGAGTGCCTCACAATTTTTTTTTCAGTCTTTGCATTCACTGCATAGGCCAACACTATGGGAGACCCACTTCCTAATAATGGGAACATTATTTTCAGGAGGCCCTCTGACCTCCGCGTCTCTTCCAAGGGGCATTGGAGTGCCTCCAAATTTTTGGTAACCCTTACATTCACTGTATAGGCTAACACAATGGGAAACCCACTTCCTTATAATGGTAAAAAAATTTTTCAGGAGGTTCTACTCTACGTCTCTTCCAAGGGGCATTGAGGTAGGTCCAAATTTTTGGCTGCCCTTGCATTCACTGCATAGGCAAACAGTATGGGAGACCCACTTCCTAATAATGGGAACATTGTTTTCAGGAGGCCCGCCTCTAAGTCTCTTCAAAGGTGTATTGGGGTACGTCCAAATTTTCAAAGGGGTATTGGGGTGCTCCCAAATTTTGGGCAGCCCTGCCACTCACTGCAAATGCAATAACAGTATAGGAGACCCACTCTTTAGTAATGGGAACAACAAAGCATAGCCGGCTGATGGCGCTCCAAGAATAGTGAGGGTTGACTGCTGGCCCTTTAAGAATACTAAAGGCTGCCTGATGGCCCTATAAAAATAGGCTTTGTGACTTTCAGAGTCCCTCCTTCATAAATGAAACAGGATGTGTCTGATCATGTCTCACACACCACATGGCTAGATAAGGTTGTAAAATGTTTAAATTACATTTCCCGGTGAATGCATTTGTCACGGTTGAAAGCAATGCAAAAGTGCAAAAACGCATCAAAAACGCTACGTGTGAACATAGCCTATGGTGTGGAGGAGTATTTTTGGTTTTGGTTATTTATTTTGCCTTATATACAAGTCATTACCCTGGAAAGGATGTTCCTTAACATATTTACCAGGAAAATCCATTTTGATTTCGTTTTTGTATGTTTTTTTGTGAGTCCATAAAAGTGGCGTAATACCTCTGACAACATTGTTGACAACAGTGATCTGGGAGTCAGAAATGCTTCCAGGGGTCTTCCCCATGCTGTTTCCATGCCATTTGAGCACTGTTCCCATCGATTTGGGCAATTTTTAGGCCCTCTGCAGACCGCCGGGCGCAGCCGCCTGAAAAATGCTCGAGTTTCCAATAGACTTACATTGGGCTCGTTGCTCGGGTCGAGCACCCGAGTATTCCAATGTGCTCTACCCAAACAACGAGCACCCGAGCATTTTAGTGCTCGCCCATCACTGGTACCAACACTGATACTTCCTTAAGGCTGCGTGCCCACGTTGCATATTACAAGCGTATATGCTGCGGAATTTCCGCAGCGTAAATGCTTGTAAAACGCATGTATATCCGCACCCATGGTCCCCAATGGCATTCCGCAATGTCAATGGCCATGTTGCGGATTTTTCCGCAGCGTATATGCTGCGGTCAAAAATCCGCAGCATGTTCATTAATTTTGCGGAAGCGCAGCGGAATCAATGTGCGGATGGTACCCAAGTCTGGATGAGAGGAGACTCTCATCCAGACCTGGGTACCAAAGAACCTGTAAAAAAAAGAATAAAATAAAGTTTATACTTATCTTCTGATGTCTTCCCGGTGTTTTCCCGCCGTCGCGCTGTTGTGTGAAGGACCTGCCACGTCATTGAGTCATGTGACCCATCACATGACTCAATGATGTCACCGCAGGTCCTGCACACAACAGCGTGAGCCGCTGAAGACTCCGGACGGGGAAGAGAATGCATCGGAAGGTGAGTATAAACTTTATTTTTTTATTTTTTACCATTCTGATTCTTTTTTTTAAAATTATTACTTGGTCACACTATATAAATCCATGCCGGTTGCATGGATTTATATAGTGTGAACAAGTTGTCAAGCACTTTTCCAAGTGATGCTAAAATCACTTGGAGAAGTGCTTGATAACCCGCATGCGGAAATGCATGCCAAGACGCTGCAAAGACGCCTCACAAACGCTTCTACCTGGCGGGAAAACCGCATGTAAAATCCGCATGCGATTTTCCCGCCAGGGAGAAGCGTAAAAAATATGCTTCAGTTCCGCAACGTGGGTACATAGCCTAACTTTTAGGAAGAGTTTTCAGCAAAACTCCTTATCATCAAAGGTTGGATTATAATGACAGATAACACCTTTGTACTGATCTGATAACAAAGGATCCAAAGGATGCACACCTGACCTCCTCCCCCTCCCTTCTCAATGACCTTTGCATAGACTCATTAGACACCTCAACACAAAAGATTGGGTCACAGTATGTGTTTTTTGGCTAATGTACATGTTGTTTCATGAAACTGTAGGACATTAAAGGCCCAGTGGCCACTGTGAAAAGTGCAGTTTTTTTTATTATTATTTTTAATACAAATTTTGATATGAATCAAAAAAATGGCAAAAATATTTAACTAATACTTTTCACACAAAAACCTGATTTAAACAGTCATTTTCTGATGATATCTTCCATTTGAACACTATCGTTTATGCAAAGTATATAGCACTGACCACAGGAAGACCTGCTTTAAGTTCTGAAGAAATATAGCATATTGTGAGTTTCTTAAAGACTGTGGATCAGTTAAATCTTGACTAATAAGTATATCATGTTGAAATAGGAGGTTTAAACAAAATATTAAATGAGACTTTTTGAACCTTAAGAAACTAAACATTTGTCAATTATTATTTATGAAGGTATGGAAAGAGTCTATTTAAGAGGGCATGTAAAAGAGAGATTTATAGGTAAAATAGGAAAATAATATTTTCCCATAACTCTTACATTTCTTGCATCAGACCCAATTTTTTGAGAAGTTCAACATTTGCATCCAGATATGACTAAAATGTCAATGAGATTTCTAAAAACTTTATGTTTTTTAAAACATGACCACAGATCTGATATTCAATATTCTTTTCCAGACCTGCTTCTGGGAACAGGACAGGGTCCCATTTACCGACATTTGGTTTTGTCATAATTAGAATTGAGCGTTCGGCGTTCGTACTGGACAGTTAGTGTCCTGTGCTAAACGCCGAACACAGACTTTCCCTGGAAAATTCGGAGTTCCAGTAGAAGTCTGAGAGAGAGATTTTTTTTGTTACCTAGACCCAAAGTTTGGGTCTCCATCGTTTTCTATGGGGTTCGGGTTCTGGTTCAAGTTTGGATACAGTTCTGGTACCCAACCCGAACTTTGGAATAAGGTTCGGGTTTGGTACCAGAAACTGAACTTCCACCAGTCCGCTCATCCCTAATTATAATGTTCTAAAATAGTATTTATTTTGCATTTTGTGACCTCCCTCTTCTTGTTGGAATAAAGCTCCCCACTGTTGAGCCCCCATATACACTGTATCATCCTAAAATCAGACAACTTTTATCTAATGTATGTAACCAGCTTAAGGGTGGTTTCACATTTTTTTTAAAGCAGTTGTTATAGAGCCGAACCCAAAATTCCTATATTTCCTAGGGCACAAAAAAACTGCATCAAAAATTGTTATGAATTTTTTTCAAAAAAACCATAAGGCATGTTTGTCAATACCGATATCATCCACTAAAAAAAGTAACTGCCATCTGCTATCTGCATCACCAAACACAACAATGCAACAAGCATTACCACGTAATGCTTCACACAATTTGCCATCAGTTGTTCATTGTCATTTAGTCTAATCCCGCACGTGAAGAGGGAATAGAAACTTTATTTAACATTCGGTAAAAAAATATCTCAAGTTATGTATCATGTTCCTAAGTACACAGTATAACAAGAGCATAATGTGGCTATGGAAATTTGCCAAAATCCTGTACGCTGATGTTGAATGTAATGTAATACAATGCAAATCGTGGCTACCAGCAATTTATATTCCTAAAACAAGAGCAATCAGCCTCTTACAATGGCTTTTAGAAAGCTCTGTCGCAAATATTCTAAACATGCTTCCTTACCATCAGGCTGGCTAACACTTTTTTATTGCTTTTCAAACAGTGAATTATGCCCCAAGTGTTTGCCTCTGAGTACAGTCCAACAGTTCCAAAAAACGTCAATTTATAAACAAGCAGCAATTACAGAAAATTACTTGTTAACATGCTGTAAAACAAGCTCAAAGTCTTGTAGTCAGAGCTCCTCTGATTCTCACAGCCATATATTAAGATCAGACAAAAAAAGGAAACAGGATCCCAATACATTAACTGGTAAAAGCTCTGTAATTGTGTGAACCCCCAATGAAGTCCAAACAACAAGCCTAGTAAACAAGTCAGGGGACATATATTTGACAGGTCAGGGTTACTCTGCCTGATAAAATATGCATAGGACTTTTATAGGTCTCCAGCAGGGTTTTGATATTTAAAATAAGGGTGACCTCAAGTTTCTTTGGTTCTTTGTTATGGTAAATGATCCTTGTTAGTTTTTAGGACAATGGACTGTGATGTGAATGTAAATATTGATGAAGAACTGGTCATTTGAAGTGTGAGCCATGAAGGACACTTTCCCTAGATCTTTAATCATCTCACCTTTTTATTCTAGCTATTCCACTTTCTGGATCAGGATAAATATACATCAAAAGACTTCACCTTCTTTTATTTGAATAGTCCTCCAATTTGTATTAATAATAAACTAACGACGCACTTTTGAGGTACATGAAGCTTTCTGTGCTAAATTGCCTAAAACATATGCACAGGTGGCGTTCAAAGCATTACAGGGTCACTTTTCTCCAGTACCTTGTGTGTTACTATAGATCTGCACTTCTCCATTGCTGCATGTTTGAACACTGTTTTATTATACTTAGTTTAGTTTATTAGAATAAACTGTAGAGTGAACCAACCAAGTGTAGAATTGATAGAGGAAGGTTGAACTTGATGGACCTAGGTCTTTTTTCAACCTATGTAACCAGGAAACTGTCAACTTTTGCTGCTATTTCCAAGAAATTTTGGAGCCACATGGAACAACAAATCCACTAGTTTTGTAATTTTTTACTGATGCCAGATTCCTATCAGAAAAGAAAACATCCAGACCAGAGCATAATCAATGTGATGTTTCACAAGGGCACTTTTCATGGTCACCTGGCAGCTCCAAAATAGCTACCACGAACAGACTTGGCGCTAGCTACTTCGTTTTTCAGGACCCAGGGGTTGCCCTGGCTTTCACCCTTTTTACAAGGATCTAAACTTACAAAGAGGTCCCTAGGCTGGGCCAAGGAGTTAACTGCTGTTCGGTGGTGCAAGCAGGCAAGAAGGATAATCAGGTAGCCGAGTCAGAACCAGGAGGTAACACCGAGGACAAAATCGTAAAGCAAGCGGGAAATCATATATCAAACTGAGGTCAAAGACTGGAAAAATTGGGAGAAGGCACAGGAGCACATAACAGTGGTATATAACAGGACAGAAGAGCTATTGACTGGCAGTGGGAAATGATTCACAGGGGTTAAAATAGTGACCAGTCCCACCCTGTGCTGACAGCAGAAAGAAATACCAACTAATAGAATTTAACTTCATAGTTTCTAGATTGGCCAGAGCCACAAATCCCAGGAATAAAACAGGGTTAAAATATAGCCACTTTGCGTTGGCCGATGAGCGAATCAGGCCTAGATGTCACAATATGTAAAAAAAAAATCATTATACTTATCTTACTGCTCACCCCTCTGGCTCCTCTGCTACTTAACGCCACCGGTTCAGTCCTCGCAAAATCTTCTCATCCCTTGTCGCTTGCACTGAAATCCCTGCGCATTTCATGCTCAGCGGCACTTCCTGCTTTCATGAGGCCCGGGGGTGTTCTGTGCAATTGAGCGGAAAGGCACAGCATCATGACATCATGGAGATTTCAGTGTGATTGGCAGAGGATCAAAAGATGCAGCGAGGACTGGATGGGTTGCTCATCTGTACATGCAGCAATAAAGATTAATCTTTTCAGGCTGATGTCACACACAGTGAAAAGTTTATGAAAATTGTCCCTTTTTTGGACAGTTTAAACTTAGGGTAGACAGTAGAGTTGAGCAAAATGAGGCAGGATCCCTATCCAGTGGCTGGCCCTGTTGGTAGTACGTGGCTGATGGACCAGAGGACTATGAGTCTCAATCTACCTCCTGGAATCATTGGTGTCTCTTCTGATTTGCAGACTCAGCATGACATCATACGTACATCATGTTGCATCATAGACATCATATGCTTTAATCTGAAGAGGCAATAAGGATGCCAGTAAGTAAGACGAGGTTTGCAGGGCTCTACTCTGGCGGCCACAGACTACTGCTGTTTTAGCTGGACCAATGTCCTACAAACCCATTTGCTCAACTCTAGCAGGCAGTCTTAAATTTCATCAAATTTATCACAAATGAGCACAGTTTATGTTGGAAGACAAATTTGGTGCTGCAAAGTTATGTCCCTCGCCAACAAAGAGTAAGAGATGTCCAAAAACTGCACGCCAGACTTGTCTGGGCAGTGTGTGGGTCCATCCTCTGGACCTAGACTGAACTATGCTACAGAAATACTGTGCATGTAGTGGGCATAGAGGAGGTGTCATATTGTGGACATCTGAATGGGAGTGCCATATTGTTTTTTTGCACATAGCTGTTATACATTAAGTTATCTAAAAGTTTTATTTGCCTCACGTTTTTAGCCTCTGTTTAACATATATGCTGAGAAAAACAGTGGTGTCCATTATCCTGCACCCGAGTCTACTCATCTTTTCAAGATTGTTTGCAAATAGAGTAATGCCACCAGGGTCAGACTGGGGTGTCTGGGGCCCACAGGGGTAATTGACCATAGGGGCCAACCATACAGCTATATGCAAATATATGTTAGCCGTTATCCCAGTTATAGTGAAGCATACTGTGCGCCACCATAACTGGGATGTACAATTACGGTAGTTTGCATTAAAGGGCTTCTTTGGTTAAAGGAAGTTATAATAATACCACATACAAGGGAGAAATACTGCCACACCATGACAGACCACATATTACCACCACATAGTGCCTGAATAATACTACTTACAAGGGAGAAATACTGCCACACCGTGACCAGACACATGTTACCACCACATAGTGACCGAATAATACTACATACAAGGGAGAAATATCACCACATATTGACCAGACCACATATTAGCACCACATAGTGACCGAATAATACTACATACATGGAGAAATACTGTGACACCATGACCAGATCACATATTATCACCACATAGTGACCAAATACTACAATACTGATCATAAATAAAAACCACAATACTAACAACACTGTTATTACCACCAGTGACATTATACACAACACCTCTGTATGTAGTAGATGTTACGCACACGCCCGGGCAGACTGGCGTGAGCGTGATTAGTGATCCCACTGTACCATGAACCGAGGAGTGCCTGGAGGGGCGTAACTAAGTATCAACCCGATCCGACCAAGGTCACACGGCGGCTCAGTCGACTCCGTGAACCAGGGAGGAACCGAGCAGAGGGACCAGGTACTACTCCAGGTCAGACCCCAGTCACAGCTGTTAACCCACACCGGGGAATGCAGGAACAGGCAGGTTAAACTGGCATATTGACTGGTGGGTACTGGCAGGCACGGCTGGTATGCAGACAGGTGGATATTGACAGGCACAGCTGGTATGCAGACAAGTGGGCACTGGCTGGCACGGCTGGCATGCAGACAGGTGGGCACAGGGAGGCACGGCTGACATGCAGACAGGCGGGTACTGGCAAGTAGAAACGCAGGCAGGATAGGGACCAGTACAGACTGAGATACAGGAACAGAGCCGCAGGTGCGGTAGACAAGCAGAGCGGAGCAAAACCCGCAGATGCGGTGAACAAGCAAAACAGAGCAAAACCCGTAGATGCGGTGAACAAGCAAAACAGAGCAAAACCGTAGATGCGGTGAATCAGCAAAGCAGAGCAAAACCGCAGATGCGGTGAACTAGCAAAGCAGAGCAAAACCCGCAGATGCGGTGAACAAGCAAAGCAGAGCAAAACCGCAGATGCGGTGAACTAGCAAAGCAGAGCGAAACCCGCAGATGCGGTGAACTAGCAAAGCAGAGCAAAACCCTCTGATGCGGTGAACAAGCAAGGCAAAGCAAAACCGCAGATGCAGTGAACAAGCAAAGCAGAGCAAAACCCGCATATGCGGTGAACAAGCAAAGCAGAGCAAAACCGCAGATGCGGTGAACAAGCAAAGCAGAGCAAAACCCGCAGATGCGGTGAACAAGCAAAGCGGAGCAAAACCGCAGATGCGGTGAACAAGCAAAGCAGAGCAAAACCGCTGGTGCAGTGAGCAAGCAGAGCAAAGCAAAACCCGCAGATGCGGTGAACAAGCAAAGCAGAGCAAAACCGCAGATGCGGTGAACAAGCAAAGCAGAGCAAAACCGCAGGTGCGGTGAGCAGGCAGAGCAAAGCAAAACCCACAGAAGCGGTAGACAGGACAGGGCTCTGTTCACATGGAACAGACTGGAAAACACAAGAAGACAGCTGGAACACAGGAGCTACATACAGAGGGAGGGAAACAGAATGAGTAGAACCAGATACACACAAGGTACTTACAATGAAGTAGTGAGTGGACACAAGACTCACAAACAGAAGTACAGAGACAACGAGTTGGAGTTAGGTGCAGGTTCAGATATTGCAGGAAAGAGGGAAGATACAGACATAGAGACAAACAAGTAACGGACTAGGAACTGTTCAGACAGGATCTGAACCAGGAGCAAGATACAGGAATGAGCCCGGGTACTCAGCCCCTCGGGTGACAGAAACTGACTAAAAGTCACAGGTACAGGTAGAGGCCCTGGTTACTCAGCCCCAAGGGTGGCGGACAGACTAGAGTCAGGACAGGACCTGGCAACTCACAGTTGCACAGAACAGACTGTAAGAAAGTGTTGCTCAGGCCCCTCCTACTGGGTGGAGGGGGTTTAAGTATCCAGTGACTCACAGCAATAGGCTGGGGACGCATTAGGACTACGCACACTGTAGCTTTAAGAATCAGAAAGCAACAGCACCGACGCCCTAAGCCAGCAGACAAGAGACATACAAACAGCAGGTACTGAAGCAAAAGTGTGCAGCCTGGCCTGAAAGGTAAGATTGCGGTCTTGCATGGTGGGAGATGGTAAGCCATGCAAGCACGCCGCCAGTGATGTTACAGTAGACAGTGTATAGTGTAAGTGTACAGGCAGATAATACAGTGATCACCAGTGACATTATACACAGGATCTCTGTATATAGTGTCAGTGTACAGGTAATACAGTGATCACCAGTGACATTGTACAGAGGAGAGCTGTATATAGTGTCAGTGTACAGGTAATATAGTGATCACTGGTGCCATTATACACAGGAGCTCTGTATATAGTGTACAGGTAAAACAGTCTCCTAAAAGGTAAATTATATTACAGCAGTAATAATGTCAACCACTTGCCACCATAAACTAATAATGTATGTTCCTCATTCTGACCCCCATACAGTAATTAAAGGGAACCTGTCAGGTCCCCATACCCTCCAACCCAGCAGCATTCACTTATTTATGAGTAAATTCCCTGCCTAACCAGCTCTGTATAATGTTTTTCTGTAAAAATGAGGTTTAAAAAAAGCATTGATAATGTCCCCATTTGCTATGCTAAATGAGGGCTTTGACCAGTCGATGAGGCGTTAGTTGCCCCAGGTTGGTCAGCCCTCTTTCCATGCTATCACGCCCCTGTGGGCGTGATAACAAAATTTGCAGGAGCCTGCTTATCGCACGCGCATTGAACATCTTGGCAGCATCATTGCACTTCTGCAGCTGGGTGTATGCTTCCCGGCTTCAGAGGCTCCATGCGCATGATCGGAAGCCATCCTCTGAACTTCCGGACATGCGCAGTGTGCCTCTGAACCCCGTGATAACATGGAAAGAGGGCTGACTAGTCTGGGGCAACTAACGCCCCATAAACTAGTCAAAGCCCTCATTTGCATAGGAAACATAGGACCTAGTGGGCCAGGGCCAAGGGGGCACAGCCAGGGACCAAGGAGGCACAGCCAGGGACCAAGGGGTCACAGACAGGGGCCTAGGGAGCACAGCCAGGGACCAAGGAGGAGCACAGCCAGGGACCAATGGGGCACAGACAGGGGCCTAGGGAGCACAGCCAGGGACCAAGGGGGGGTGCAGCCATGGACCTAGGGGGGCACAGCCAGGGGCCTAGGCGGGCACAACCAGGGCCAAGGGACCTAGGGGGCACACTCAGGGACCTATGGGGGCAGAGCCAGGAACCTAGGGGGTGGACAGCAAGTGACCTGGGGGGGCACAGCCAGGGACCTAGGGGGCAGAGCCAGTGGCCTAGGGGGGCACAGTCAGGGGCCTAGGAGGGGAAACATTCAGGGGCCTAGGGGGACACAGTCAGGGGCCTATGGGTGCACAACCAGGGACCTGGGGGGGGCACTGCCAGGGCCGAGGAACGTAGAGGCCCTATGTCCCTTTACCCTGGCTGTGCCCCCTATGTCCCTTGGCCTGGCCCCAGCATCATGCCTTATCCAGTGACAGCAGTGTAAATAAAAAAAGGTCCCATTTACCTGCCTGCGTTCCCGGCGCCGTGCGGCGTCCTCTTCTTAGATCCGGCACGCTCATGTTAAAATGGCCGCCAACCTAGCAGAGGCCGGCAGCTGACTTGAGTGCGCCCATCGCAGGCGCCGCATGACAGTCATATGCTGGCGACATCACTGTCATGCGCCACCTGTGTCGGGCACACACACGTTATCTGCTGGCCTCTGCTAGGTTGGCGCCGTATTGCGACAAAGATGGGGCAAAACATTTCAATTCAATGTGCATCCGAGGACGCACATTCAGTTCAAACCAGCGGGCCCCCTCTACGTCCTGCTCAGGGGCCCGCCAAGGCCCCGGGGCCCATCAGAGAATTCTCCGGTGTCCCGGTGGGCCAGTCCGATCCTGAAAGCCACTATAGTGAGAATCTCTTCAGGTTGAGGGATGCAAAACTGAATTTTTGCCACAGGTGAAGGAAAACATATCTACGCCCCTTGCACCAATTGAATCAGTGATACTGTTGATGATTCAATGATAGAGATGGGTGAATTTATTTGAATAGAATTGAATTCTACTTGAATGTTACAAAAATTCACATTCAGGGGAATACATATTTTTATAATTTTCTTCTCACGGATTCAGCAAAATGTCACCCAGCTGTATGCTCAGTGTCTCGCTGGGTTGGCGGTACGTCACAAAGGAGGCGCAGAAGAGCAGACATCAGTCAGTGAGTAGTACCGTCTGGAGAGGTAAGCAGTGGAGTGTGAATTTTTGCTGTCTTTATACATCTTATGTTTTTTATGCTCCTGGATATGAGGAGACCTCAGAGCATAACAGGGAACATTGAATTAATGGAGAATAACTTTGCTGCAAAATCAAATTTCCTGGTAAATTCCGCACTATCTGAAGTATTCAAATTTTGTCAAATCCGCTCATTTCTATTCAATAATTCATAACAATACTATTGTACATTATACATTGTAGTGCAATGTTTTATGATTGTCAATGTAAAATAGTATATAGCCATGAGAGGTCTATGTCTTTTTATTAGGCCCTCAAATTATTTGAAACCTCATACCTCTGTTAAAACACTTATGTGGTATATAAGAAGCCAGACAGCAGAGATTTGATATATCTATGACCATTTTGGTGGATTATTATCTATATATTAGAGCCATCACCCCAAACTCTGCTTCAGTATGGCAGTCTGGTATGGTAATTTGTAGCAATGAAGTGGTTAAATTGACCTTATTGCTGTGACATATTTTGCTATCTGAATGTTCAACATGAAAGAGGCAGATATGCATATTATATTTACCACAAAGGAAGTAATTTTCAGCATGGAAAATCGCTCACGTCATGGCAAACTCCTTCTATTGCCCAACATGTATTTTTATTGGAAAATGGTACAGTACATGGTATGCGAATAACATTTACTACAATTGGCCATGCAAAATCTTAAAGCAGATCCATGTTGAGATAGATCAAACACGTCTCTACTAGTTTGACTTAGAATAAAGATTAGAAAAGAACAATGAATGGAAGCATTGACTGTTGCGCAGGCACATGGTTGTCTTGGCATCACAGCGTTGGCCAGCAGAGTCAATCTAGAGATGTGATAAAAAGGCTGGATGCTCTAATTAGGCGCTGTTCATACTTTCGGCTATTTGAGACAAGTGTATTTTTGGTCATTGTACTTTCTGTACTAGGATGATCTGTGCGGAAAAAAATATTATGGTCCAGAATAGTGCATGAAATAGGAGGCAGCTCCTGCTCCCATCCATGATGCGGACGGGCACACGGAACTAGTATTGGAGCCAATCTTACAGACGTGACTAGTCCGATTTTTAAAATGGCTATCTTAATGCGGACTTATATGAGTTGGCCCCAAGTGTATTGTAGCCATGATTTTGTAGCACTTACTAATATATAAGAATTACACCTCCTCCTCATTCCTCATTGACAACATAGCTCTCCTGTCGTCAAAATGGCTGGAGCAGCATGTGACCAGACCACACCATCAGCCTCCTCCAGTGGAAAATCAGCATTTCCATATGCAGTTTTTTTTTTCAGTTTTCACCTTGAGAGGAGGGAATGCCCCCAACTTAAATTCTAAATGTTTCCATATGCCCCCATGTACCCCGTGTATCCCAAAAGAGTATCTTATTGGCTGATGCTAGGGTGGTGTGTGCCTGCCTTTTATTACTCTCTATAGAAAAGTGTTGTCTGCTCTTCTTTCCCGTGCAGAGAGACATAGTGAAGTTACATATAGCTTGTCGTATACTTTTTTTTGTAATGGGAGTCAATGGCTGCCATATACCACTGTATGCCTGCATCTGAGACCCCTATCACAAAATACTCCTAATATATACCCCAACAAAAGCATGATATGAGGTATAACAGCACATTAGTATGTAATAGGAAAAGGAGCAATGCTGACACCAGAAGCTATAGAGGGTCTCCAGCTTTTATAAGAGATGGCATATCACTATGATATAATATCACTACTTGATTGATGGGGATCCAAATTTTGGGACAACCACAATCCTCAGAAGTAAAAAGTTAAATTCTTTCCTGTAAGAGCTTTGTGACTATGGAACTCTGTGGCACATGATATTGTCATGGTTGATTCACTACAAAAGTACAATGAGGGCCTGGATGCCTTTTTGAAATATCTAATATTAAAGGTTATGGGTACAAGATTCTGTGATAGGATATTGATCCAGTGAAATAGTCTGATTGCCGTATGTGGAGTCGGGAAGCAATATTTCCCCTGATATGAGACAAGTAACACCTGTCTCATGTGGTGTTTGCCTTCCACTGGATCAACCTGTTAGGATATAGGTTGAACATGATGGACTTGTGTTTTCTGTCAACCTTAAAACTATGAAACTAGTGGCTCCAAGTCATCTAAATAGGAGAAAAAGCTGAAAGTCCCTCTCTCCCTTCTTCTCACAAAGGTCAAACTCCCATCAATCAAAATGTTGTGGTAGATCCTAGTGATATGCCATAGCTTTCTGAAATGTTTGCTCTGGCCCTTTGCTGTGCTCTACAAGTGAGCGAATGTTGAGTTGAAGTGTGTAGGAAGAAAAGCGGTCCAGATCTGCTTTGGGTACCTGCTTTTGAAAATTAATGAAAATTAATTAAATTAATGAAAAAAAAAGTTATATCAGCAACAAAGCGCAGTAAGATAACATGGGAAAAAAAAATGTATGCGAATCCAAAAAAATCAACCAAGACATCAATATATCAATATATTCCAACCAGCCATAACATCCGGCTTCTGCAGCTTTACATGAATGGTTACAGTTATCATAAAAGAGGACTGGACCCTACTGTGGGAGCAGTTTTTCCCTTTTTTGTAATTCTTATTCTCTAATAGATTGTAAGCTCTTATCAGCAGGGCCCTCGCCCCTCTGGTTTGATCTGTTGAATTATGTGTAAGGTTTTATTTATACTGCAAGAATATCACAAATGAGCATTCCTAGGAACTCTCATTTTCCCAATAATTTTACAGTTCAAACAGGCTGCCGATCATCCGACAATGAGCAAAATGTTTGTTCATTTGGTGAAATTATCTTTTGTGCTGCTCAAAAGATCATCATTCTCAGCAGCACATTGTAAGCAGGACCCATGCTGCCGAGTACAATGCCAGCCTGTTGTACGGAACGATCTATTTTCAGATCATTCAGTGCATATTGTTAAGAGCAGTCTACCTGTGTAAACAGGTTGTTAAACTACTACTGGACAGCAAAGAACTTTCTGGTCATCTGTCATTTAGTGCTGGCAGTCGGTTCGTGTGAACCAGTGTTTCCCAAACTTCAGTCCTCACGGCCCCCAACAGATCATGTTCTCAGTATTTCCTTAGTATTCCACAGGTAGTGCAAGTATCATCAAGGTATCAAGAAGTTTCTCACCTGTGCAATACTATGGAAATCCTGAAAACATGACCTGTGGGGGGCCACGAGGGCTGGAGTTTGGGAATCATTTGTGTAAACCAACCTCAAGTCTATAACCTCTCACATTGTTCCCTCTGAATTGTTAAGTAATTCTAAATAATTTTATATTATTACTAACAATTACTTAAAATAATTAATTATTACTAACAATTCTACTGATATTCCTTTGATTCCCTTCATGGTGCCAATATAGCTCTGACCTGTCACAAATGGATTGAACAAAACCTCTGAAGGTGCCATGTGTTATCTGGCACAGAGACATTAGCAACAAAGATGAGGTCTTCTTGTTTCAGACTTGTTCAGATGCTTGATTGCAATAAGATCAGTGGAGATTGGGGACCAAATCAACACCTTAAACCGTTCGTCATGCTCATCAAACCATTACTAACCATTTTTTCAGTGTGTAAGGGAATATTGATGGCATAGAGGGGCTGTACATGGTATGCAACAATGTTTAGGTGCTGTCGGTGGTGCATGTCAAAGTACAATCTACACGAATTCCAGGACCCAAGGTTTCCCAGTAGCATATTGCCCTATCAGCATCAAAGAACCTTGGGTGGCCAAGACTCCGTTGTCAGTTATTATTATGCTTATTATTATTATTGTTATTAATATTTAGTTTCTCCTTTCACCAATTATTGTAGATATTATCCATTGAATGCTGGCGACATCCATAAGGCCTGCCATTTTAAAGATGCAATAAACCAGGTTGTCTGGATATCACAATACAGTATGGTCGAAATCACTCAAATCTTTACTTTTGCCAATTTTTCATTTTTTCCAATATATAAATTGCCAAATGCCGAAATGTAACTGATAAACAAGTATATGAGATTATGTACAAGAGTTTCATTGTAAGGTTTTCTAAAAAAAAAATATTACAGCAAAACCAGAGCAGCGAGTTCTGTAGAAATCCCTGAACACATCACTGTACTAAATATTGTCATCAGTTACACCTGCAGCATGAGGTCATTAACATGTTTAATTAAATAAGTGTCGACTGAAAACAGAACACAAAGCTCCATCAGTGTTAGAAGAGGGTGATACTGGGTGTTTGTGGAGAGTTTAGAGAATGTGGTCAAAGTGTTTGTTCCACAGCCTGGATTGTCCTTGGCGGCCGAGGGTGGGGGATGTGTTGTCTCATACAATCACAGCTGTTAGGGCATCCAGTCAGGAAATGTTGTTTGCTTTGTGCACGTTGCCTCTGGCATTGACCTAGAGTGATAAATATCAACACTAATAAAGCTATCGAATGTCTGTTACCCGTTGCAACAGCTGAAAACAGAACAGCAGGAGTGGACTTAAGGTCCTTCGGTGGGACATAGGACAGTGGGTTCATGTCTTATACACTTCATATTCTTGTATCCTCAAAAGAGTCTAGAGGTGGATGACAGGGAACACAATGCAATCCCGAGACTCAGGTCTCTGCTTTGCAGTATTTGGTTCATTCGTAGATTTATGGAAAATTACAGCTTGAAAGGACACAAAAGATGTGTCCTAATACTGAGCACAGTAGGACAATTTGGGGAAGTAATGCATAGGATATAAGAAAATGGATTTTTATAATTCCCCTCACTTGCTTATATAGCACCATTAATTCCACAGCACTTTACACTGTCCCCATTGGGGCTCACAATCTATTTTACCTATCAGTATGTCTTTGGAGTGGGGGAGGAAACCGGAGAACCCAGAGGAAACCAATGCAAACACAGGGAAAACATACAAACTGATGTTGTCCTTGTGGAATGTGATCCTGGGACCAGAGTGCTGCAAGGCTACAGTGCTAACCACTGAGCCACCGTGCTCCACTCAGCAGTGAAATGGCTGAATATACACGGCCAAAGCACAACTGCTTGTTGTGGCCAATGACCACACAATATATCTGTATGATCTACCAGTTTCACCCATAAAGGCAACGTTGGTATCGTTTATCTTATATAGTTTTTCAGTTTTATGTAACTTAATCATAATCATGATGAAAGGAAAAGTTTTACAATTTTCTAAGATATTTTCTAGTTTTCAAGATTTTCTCCTACTGTTATTGAGTAAAACCAACCTTAGAGGTGAAACAATTTGCTCATCTTGTTTCTTTTGACAATGTAAGAAAACAAAAAACTTTTGCATGAGGGTCCATTTAAAGACACCATACTCTTAGGAATAAAGTTGTCTAAGCCCACCAATTATGGCCGAGTGGTAGAACAACTGATGTGTATGGAGATTTCCCAGTTCTCTGGCAGTTGATGCTTAAATTTTGTTTTGATACCTATGTTCTGAAAGTGGCTTTCTCTCCACTGAGAACACATTTTCATGTATGTGTATGGTAGAGTTGAAAGAGAGAGCTATCAGCAGAACAAGCGTTCAGATAACAGCTATCTAATGTGTACGGCCATGTTTAGTCCTACTTCACTTAGGCACATTAAATGCACCATAACTTTCAATAACTTTAATATTTTTATTCTGTGACATGTTGAAAAGCATTTGACATTTTAAAATTTCTATAGAGAAAACTATAAGGGATAAATAACAGAAATTGTCAGACCTAGTACATGTAGCTACAAAAATAAAAATGCTACATGTGAAGCCATTCTCGTATTGACTTATTATCACTAAGATGGGCAAACAAAATGCGGACGAGCTACAAAAAGGCAATGAAAATATATGAAAAGGCTGTGTGTTAAAACCTCTTAGGGATGTCTCACCATATGGGAAATCCTGGTTAATAGCATCATTAGATTTTCATACATATATGTGTGCGGGATGGATTAATTCTCCAAAGTAGGCCTCAGTTACATGTCCGTGTTGCACTTAGGTGTTGTATCACATTTCTTCACGGATACCACATGTACTCATTATAACTAATTCTGCTGTTCACATGTCCGTGTTTTTCATGGACCGTGTGTGCAGCAAAACACACAGAGACATGTCCATTCTTTTCCAACAGCATGGATGACAAGGACCAATTCAGGTCTATAAGTCTGTGAACAACACGTACAACACACAGATGATATCGGTGTACAATCCATGTGCTGTCCGTATTCAATATTGCAAAGTATAGGAGAAGTTTTGTAATTTATTTGTTTCTTTATCCATCTTTGAAAAACACTGATGACACACGGATGGTAAAAACGGGCACACGGACCAAACACTGACACACTGATGACACCGGTACCATTTTTCTCATACATGTTTAAACACAGTCATGTGAATGAGGCCTAAGAAAATATTTCCAAAAGACAGATTTGTTGCAGAAATTTCCAAAATGGATTCTCTACATCTAAATTGTGCTTGCAGAAATCCATACTCATGCTGAGGAAACAATCTCAGTTACATATATGGAACAGAAGTATATTACTAGAACACATTCTATACATTGCTATTTTAGCCACATTTGTATACTCCTAGAGAACCACTTTGATTTACCAGTGTCCTTGACTTACTAGAAGTGTGCTCTAAAATTCTTTTACGTCGTGTAACCTTATATGTAATACAGAAGACATGGATCTTGGTGACAGGTTTGCTTGGTGGAAAAAAAACTAAAAGGGCTTGACACAGATGCATACACGGGAAAAGCAATGTCATTACGCTTAAATAAAACCAATCAAGCTTAAGTGACACTTATTCCTTTGTCCCTGCAACCCCTTTATTGTTTTCTCAATGATTGAGTCAAACAAGCTGTTAAGGACAACAGTTGGCGAGGAAAGAAAGGTCAAAGGAACATGAGCAGGCCCTGCTTACAGATGACTATGTACCTTTGCATATGGAGGAAAGTCAAGTCACAGACTGGCTGCAAAGGTTGGATGCAATTATGATATTTTATAAGTGTAAGGCCATGTTCAGACATTGAGTATTTGGTCAGTATTTTACTTTAGTATTTGTAAGCGAAAACCGTGAGTGGGTGATAAATACAGAAGTGGTGACGTGTTTCTATTATACTTTTCCTCTGATTGTTCCACTCCTGGTTTTGGTTTACAAATACTGATGTAAAATACTGACCAAATACTGAATATGTGAAAGTGGCCTAACTAACATACCGGGTATGTGCATTTTCTTGATGCCACAATAGTGTGCAAATATGCATTTATAGGCTGGATTCTATTGTCATTATAACAATAGTATTCATTTATATGTCATTTTCATCCTGCCTCTGCTGATAATTAGCCTACTGAAAACTCTTCCTTAAAAAATAGGAAATATGAGCCTAAAATTGCCCCAGTGACCATTGTGAAAATTGAAAAATTACTTTTTTTTTTTTTTTAGAAACATCGCTATATGTATGTAAAAAAATTGCCATATTTAAAAAAAAAATACATGAAACACATAAAACTGATTTAAACAATAGGATTCTTTCTGAAAACAGCTTCCGTTTAAAAATGGCTGAAGATATTTTTCATAACTGTGGAAAATCAGAAAAAATAGATTAATAGTAGAGCTAAAAATATATAAAATATGTGTTTCTTAATATGCTCACCTTGCGAGCTATGCAAGCAGGCATAGCAACATAGCAAGAAGTCGACTGCAGCTTCTCCTCTTCGGATCATCGTAGGTTCTCCTTGGTGAATCAAGGTGAGCAATGTAGACCCAGGAATATTCTTTGGCATAGTCTAATTGCAGAACATATCCCCACTTCCAAAGTTATGGAATAGCTTATTATTTTATAGGGGAAATGTAATAAGGTAAAACATACAGTACAAATGGTCTACAAGAATAAACGCGTTTGTGATCTTGGTCTAGGATCTTTATCAGGTTCTAGACGCACTGATAACTGGACATAGGGTGAGAAATACTACTTTATTTCCCCAATCATCTTGTGTCTCGGTAGCTACTCTGCAGACAGTTAGATGCATTTCCGTTCTATTTCTGAGCCATATATCATATCTGTGGCTGCCTAATTAATACACATCATCTCTGAGTTTAGAATCAGCAGAGCGCATTTCCACACTATTGTGCGGCTGCTTTCCCTCCATGCTGTCACAATCCTGAATATGCTAACCCCTGCCCTTTGTCTTCTTTGCCAATGTAAAAGTGATGCTTTCAGGAAACTAATGGAGCAAGGAGAGCAGGGTTAGTCAGTCAATACTTTAATGAATCACTTAGCGACGTGTTAACTGCAAGATCTTGTGTAGACTTAATTTTATTATCATTTTGGATAAACTGAACTGCAAAAATAAAAGAAAAATCAGTAAATTAGGAAATAAACGATAATAAGCTATTGAGATATTTTCATGCATCACTGATTTGGGGCAGAAATTTCTGCTACTGAAAATGAGTTCCATATCTCTGAACATTGTTGCTTTGGATTCAAGCAGATGGATGTCTGAAAACTCCATTCAGATAAATAGAAAACCTATGCATCTAATTCACTATACATGTTTTTTTGCAATAATGGTTCTCAGGTCATGTCATACAATATGTGTCCAAACTCAGTTTTACAGATTAAATTTAGATATAAATTTTTTTAGATAAATCTGTTTATTTCAATGAGAATTAGATAAAGCTATTACTGTTATAACATTTTTTCCCTTTTGACATACAAATATTTACAGTACATATATTTAAAAAGGATTTGAAATAATTGTGTGACCATGAAACCATAGTGACAATTGTAGTTTGCTCCATTAGTTTGTGCCAATGTAAGGTGCCAGAGGGTGGTAGCCATGTTTGAGCTGCTGCTCCATGTCGCTCTGGCCCTTTAAAGGAAAATCGTGTCCCAGTCCCAGTGTGCTGTCAGGTGTGGGGTGCATCACACTCACTTGTAGGCCACAGGCCTCCGCTGTCTTCAGTTCTCCAATATTCAGGAACAGCCGCACACAAATCAGTGGACATCCGGTTCGTTCCAACACATAAAAGTTTATTAGACAGTTGAAGTACATCAGATTGTAACATGCAGTATCAGGCACAGCACCCTCCGTTTCTTGTTTCCTTAATATAGTACATTTTCAGCCTTACTTTTCGTTCTGCTCGGACTATCCCTACGCTTCATATTCTTGTCAGCCCCAAGGATTTCCCGTCCAGTTCTGCAGTATTGCCGAGATCCGTCATCTTTCCCTCACGCGGTTCCACCTCCATCTTCCTCTGTACAAAAGGGGTTAAGGTGCTCTCTATAGCATCTGTAACAAGCCTAAGGCCACGGCCCCCCTATCAGTGTTTGGTCAGTATTTGGTCAGTATTTTTTCTCAGGAGTGGGAGCCAAAACCAGGTGAGGAACAATCAGAGAAAGGGTATAATAGAAACAAGTCACCAATTCTGCATTTATCACCCACTCCTGGTTTTGGCTCCCACTCCTGAGAAAAAATACTGACCAAATACTGATAGTGGGGCCGTGGCCTTAGGCTCTGGATGTTGCATGAATGTCTGCAGGGAATTTTGAAAGACCTCATACCGCACAGAACAATACGTACTCCTTTTGCTATCAGCCCACTGCATCTTGAACTTGACCTTGTCACTGTCTTTAACAAACTCCAATTCTATCTCTATCTGATCCACTATCAGGAAGTGGTCTGCTTTTACTGGAATTCGCCCCTCACACAATGGGCTAGTCCCGAACATTAACTGTATCTGTCCCTAATGTCACTAACTTACTACAATTACTATTTTATAACAGTATGCACTAAGCATATTACACTTACAATGCCTATCACACTTTATTTTATGTCCTAAATCTTAATCTATATCTCACTCTATGCAGTCATATGCTGTACACTACCAGTACTATGCATTACCTTTACACTATGCATATTACCATATCACAGTCTACATCACAATACACACTAAAAACTGCAGGACATAGTTTACACTTCACATGATACAACATATATATAAAAACGCATGACACTTATTCACATGATGTGATTGTTGTCTTCAGGGGCAGGAACGCGACAGTACAGTCCACACCCTTACACCTACTGCCACTTTTGGTCTTTCGCAAGTTTCCCTATAGGAAATATGGCTGAAGGCAACTTTTTCTTGCTATTGGCCTTGTCCAGGTATAGCCAGTGACCTCCTGCATTATTAATTGTTTTTAAGTAGCCCATTGGGAGGGTCCTGTTCTCTGAAATCCAGTGTGATCCAAGTGTTTATTTAGCTCATTGCTTCTCAAGCTATCAGGCATCAACTAGTGCCTTGTGAGGCGCAGCTAGAAGGCAAATTTCATATAAGTGATCGTATTCTGCACTGTCCATTCTATGGTTGCAGCATTTTCAATTTTAGCAACGTAAATTACTAATTTTGTACTTGTTGTGATTTCATATTGGGTTCAGGGCACCAAAAGAAGGAAATAGGAGAAATAGTTCAGACAGTGATTATATTTGGTTGTCTGACGAGGCCTCGGTAGAAAAAGAAGAACTAATTCAGTTGCTCTTACATCAATGACAGCGACATCTGGTTACTGTACCAGCACTTTATAATTTGTACTGTATTTTGCACTATTGCTTGAATTCTCTCTTTTAGAGAATCATAATAATGATGCTGGTTCATAAACTACTGAAAATATATAGCACAGACCAAAAGTTTGGACACACCTTCTCATTTAAAGATTTTTCTGTATTTTCATGACTTTGAAAATTGTACATTCATGCTGAAGGCATCAAAACTATGAATTAACACATGTGGAATTATATACGTAACAAAAAAGTGTGAAACAACTGAAAATATGTCTTATATTCTAGGTTCTTCAAAGTAGCCATCTTTTGCAGAAGCAGAAATTTTCCTGAGCATTTCTGCATCTCCTTGGCAGAAAAACGCATGCGGTTTTTACATGCATTTTTGATGCGTATTTGATGCGTATCTGCATGCGTATTTGCCATGCGTTTTTCCAATGCATTGTATAGGCAAATACGCATGTAGAAACGCACAAGAATTGGTCATGTCTGTATTTTTTCTGCGAGTAAAATCTGTGCAGAAAAAATACGGACCATGTGCACAGAACTTGCAGAATGTGATAGGAAGTCATGGGATAAGGTATGCAATGCGTTTCTGGAGCATTTACGCGCTGCAAATACGCACCAAAATTCGCACCAAAAACGCATCGTGGACACACAGCCTCAGAGCATTCTCTTCCTATCTCTATTGCTCACCTTTGAGGTTTGCAAAACTCTCACTATCCTAAAATCATCCTAAAAAGGCGGCTTAGGGGTTTATACAGGCTATGATAGCAGGTATGCCATGTGATGTGATAGCTGCAATGCATTGTACGGAAGCTAACATGGTTGTGCTTAGAGTCACATCAGCCTTCTGTGGCTGATGCAATATTCTGCAATGTGTAAAAAGGCAGCGTTTTTTAATTTTTTGTGATTTGCGCAAATTGAGTCTCAAATTGTTTTTTTTTTTTGATTTTCTTAAAATTTGACTCTAATTTGCATCAAATCAATTAGATTATCTCTATTCTGCACTCAATTTAGGAGAATTAACTGGTTTACTTACGAAATCAACAAATACTTAATACAATGCCGTGTGCTGGCCTCCCAAGATAGTCTCTCCAGCATAAGCCTGCAGCTGCTGTGTATATCAATAAGTCTATCAAGCCTCTTGATATTTAAACTTTGCATCTGTGCCCTCCTGTTTAGTGAGTCAGTGTAGTATAATATTATTTGTTCCTGGTACAATAATTAGTTGGTAATAGAGATGGGGATACATAGACATACAAAAATAAAATTCTCATAGGCTCCCACTGATAATTAAATGCAAACAGAATGTGCGTGATGAAAAAAGAAATACAAACTGGCTGTCATTAATACATGTGATCAATGAGAAATAGGAAAGAAAACACCTTCCTGGGCAATCCACTTCAAGCAGAATTATTTTTTTAACAGTTTATAGTTACCATCATTTAGCAAAGGGCAGAAGAGCACAATCTACATATATAGTATATATGCGGGGCGTTTAGATTGATGGTTTGAGTTGTAAATGAAGAGTACAAAAATAACTGCTGTGGCCGCGGCATTGCTTTGTTGGGCGATTCATAAAAAATGTATAAAATTCAACCATTGCTTCTAGCGATACGCAAAGCAAACACAGAGCTATGGTCATAATGTCACTAATCCCTATGGGTAAATCCACAAGTGCTGTATTTTTCTGCTTCAAAGAAAAAAGAGGTAGTACTCAACATGGTAGTGTAAAATATTATGGAATATAATTAATCTAGTGACAGCAGTGATGCCACTTCACTGAAATAAACCTTTTATTGATATGCAAATTAAACAAATTACATGTGAATTTTCATTTTCATTACGCTTTCTAAAACTCAATGTAGACAAAACGGAACTCATAATGTTTCCTCTATCTCACTTTTCCCCTACCAGACCTATCTAGCACAATAACTAACATCACACTTCGCCTGTATCAGCAGTCCACTGACTCAGTGTGACCCTTGATTTTGCACTGTCCTTCAAACCTCACATTCAAGCCCTCACCACCTCCTGCCTCCTCCAACTCATAAATATTTCCAGAATTGTGTTTTCCTCAACCCTGAATCTACTAAAATGTTGGCATATCATCATCTCCCCGCCTCATTGATTGCAGTATCCTCCTCTGTGGTCTCCTGATTGACAATCTTGCATCTCTTTGTCCTTAACTCAGCTGCCTGATTAATATACCTCTCCCCTCACTACGCCTTCACCTATCCCTTTTGCCAATCCCTTCAGTGGCTTCCAATTCCCCTGCAAATCCAGTTTAAACTACTATGATTTACAATGCCGTCCATAATATGTCTCCTCTAGTGTTGAGCGAACATGCTCGACACTGCTCGGTACTCGCCCGAGCATCACGCTACTCGGGATGTTCGGCGAGCACCGAGCATTTCCGGGTTACTCGGGCGGGAGCTCGAGTCTCCGCCCTGCATGTTTGGCGCTCTTTACAGAGCCAATGAACATGCAGGGATTGCCAGCCAGTCACTGTAATGCCGCAGCCATGTTGTTTGCGGGCATTACAGTGATTGGCTGGCCGCACAGCGTCACCTCGAGTATTTAAAACCGGGCGCCGCCATCTTGGACACAGTCGCTCCGGATCAGACAGTGTAGGGACAGCGCGGCTGATTTAGGGAGAGATATATCCTGCAAAATAGTTAGTGTAGGGTCTGTAAAGGCTGCCAGATCAAACAAACAGTCCTTCTCAGGACTAATATCCATCCCAGGTATATCAGGCAGGCAGGCAGGCAGGCTGTATAGGAGACGCAGTGGTTATACCAGCAAACGCTGCATTACAGTCCTGTGTGCTGCTCCTGTTGCTGAAATTGCTGGACTTAGCTCAAGGTCCCGGGGGCCAGGAAAAATCCTTTTTTTTTATCTAAATCCTCTTTTTTTTTTCCTCCTTCACAATGTACAAATACCCATCTTATTAACCTTTTGGTGCCCCCCCCCCCCCAAAAAAAAAGTGTGCCTCTGATTTTTCAGACACAAATATATCTGTTGAAAATAGTCTGGTGTAGGCCAGAGAAATAGAAGTGTGGTTTTGCAGTTCTATGGGCCATTTGTATCTAAAAAAAACAGTTTGAGTGTGTCGCTCACTGTTCAGCCGCAAATATATATATATATTTTAAAAAGCCTCGTATACACCAGTAAATTATTACTGTGGTTTTGATGTTCCACGGTAAAACATCTCTATTATCCTGTTTTTGGCATTTTTTGCTGTATAAAAATAATAATAGTGTCTCCCTGATTTTTCAGACACAAATATATCTGTTGAAAATAGTCTGGTGTAGGCCAGAGAGACAGAAGTGTGCTTTTGCTGTTCCACGGTAAAAAATCTCTATTATCCTGCTTTTTGCATTTTTTGCTGTAAAAAAAAGAAAAATAGTGTCTCCCTGATTTTTCAGACACAAATATATCTGTTGAAAATAGTCTGGTGTAGGCCCGAGAAATACAAGTGTGGTTTTGCAGTTCCACAGTACAAACCTCTGTATTATCCACTTTTGGGCCATTTGTATCTAAAAAAAACAGTTTGAGTGTGTCGCTCACTGTTCAGCCGCAAATATATATATATTTTAAAAAGCCTGGTATACACCAGTAAATTATAACTGTGGTTTTGCTGTTCCACGGTAAAAAATCTCTATTATTCAGGTTTTGGTAGTTTTTTCCGTAAAGAAAAACAGTAGTGTCTCCTGACTGTTGTGACACAAAAATATATCTGTTGAAAATAGTCTTGTGTAGGCCCGACATCTCAGTGTGGTTTCGCAGTTCCACGGGTCAAATCGCTGTACTATCCAGTTTTGGGCCTTTGGTATCTAAAAAAAAAGCAGTTTGAGTGTGTCGCTCACTGTTCAGCCGCAAATATCTCTATTTAAAAAAGTGTGGTATACCCCAGTAAACAATAACTGTGGTTTTCCTCTTCCACGGTTCTAATCTACTCTTTATTACCCTTTTTCCATTGATAGTGCAAGTGTAAGCTATTTTACTTCATTTACAATGGGCAAGGCGCGTGGCAAGGGACGTGGAAGTGGACGTTCTGGTGATGGTTCGTGCAGAGGACGGGGCCGTGGCCAAGGTGAAAATGTGCCACAACCAACAGCCACATCTTCTCGCTCCCACTTCTTGACCGAATTACTAGGGAAGCACAGAACAACACCAGTATTGAGAACTGATCAGTGTGAACAGGTTATTAATTGGATAGCAGACAATACTTCCAGTTACCTGGGCACCACCACCTCCGGTCTGTCTTCCACACGGTCAACTCTTAGTAGCCGTGAGTCTCGACCGCATACTCCTCCTCACCCTGATGCTCCTTCCTCCCACCATGCCGAGTGTCGTCAGACAGCAAGTGATCCCACACTTGGACACTCTGAAGAGCTGTTCACTGGTCCATTTCCATATTTGGGCCCCTCGCCTGATACGCTTGAAGTGGTGGAAGAGGAGATCCCATGTTGCGATGCCCAAATATTTGAACAGCCACGGCCACAGGAAGTCGACGTTGGCAATCTGTCACAAGAGGTGGACGATGACGAGACACAATTGCCAGGAAGTGAGGAGGAGGATTGTGGTGCGCAAGTGGAAGAGGAGGAGGTGGTGGATGATCTAGTAACTGACCCAACGTGGAAGGAGGACATGCAGAGTGAGGCCAGCAGCACACAGGGGGAGGGAGGCAGAGTACCCCAACAGGCAGGAAGAAGCAGTGTGGTGGCCGCAGACAGAAGGCAGGCAACCGTTCCCCGTAACACCAACACGAGGGACGTTGCCAGTACAAGCGGTAGGTCTTCCAGAGTCTGGAATTTTTTTAAAGACTCTGCTGATAACCCCAAAAAGGCCATCTGTTCCACCTGCCATGCCAGCATCAGCAGGGGTGACAAAACTACCAGCCTGACCACCACCAGCATGATCAGGCACATGGCAGCAAAGCACCCGACTTTGTGGGGCGAAACCCAGGGTCCACGACCAGTGTCAGCGGGTGTCACCACTGCTTCTTCCACTGTTGTGCGTGCAATAGAACCCCCTATTGTGTGTGCAAGGCAATCCCCTATCCATACTGTATGTAAAGATGCCCCCTCCTCTCAGTCTTCACTTGTTATGGCAGTTTCTCAAGAAACAGCATCAACGTCCACGTCCACGTCCCACCGCAGCGTTCAATTGTCCATATCGCAGACCTTTGAACGAAAGTGGAAATTCGCAGCTAACGCCCCACAGGCCACAGTCCTAAATTCACACATTTCACGACTGCTTGCATTGGAAATGCTGCCTTTTAGGCTGGTGGAGATGGAATCCTTCCGCAATCTTATGGCGGTGGCCGTCCCTCGGTACTCGGTTCCCAGCCGACACTATTTTGCCCGGTGTGCCATCCCCGCACTACACAAGCACGTGTCCCAAAGCATCTGCCGTGCCCTCAACAACGCAGTTACTGGGAGAGTCCACCTGACAACGGACACGTGGACAAGTGCTTGTGGCCAGGGACGGTACATCTCTCTGACGGCACACTGGGCAAACATAGTGGAAGCCGGGACCAAGTCGGACCTTGGGACGGAACACATCCTCCCCACACCGAGGATTGCGGGCCCTATGTCAGTCAGAGTTGCCCCCACAGTGTACAGCTCCTGCGCATCCTCCTCCTCCTCCTCCTCCTCATGTTCAGCCTCCATCTCAGATATCACCACATCAGTTACAAGCTGGAAGCATTGCAGTACTGCCTCCGCCAAGCGGCAACAGGCTGTGCTGAAACTCATAAGCTTAGGTGATAAACCTCACACTGCTTGTGAGTTGTGCACAGCTGTGAAAGAGCAGGCAGATCTGTGGCTGAGACCGCTGAACCTACATCCCGGCATGGTCGTGTGTGACAATGGCCGTAACCTGGTGGCGGCTCTGAGGCGAGGTGAGATCACACACGTACCATGCCTGGCTCATGTGCTTAACCTCGTGGTTCAGCGGTTTCTTAAATCGTACCCCGAGTTGCCAGATCTGCTCGTGAAAGTACGCTGCCTGTCAGCTCATTTTCGCAAGTCGGCTACAGCTTCCGCCGCCCTTGCTGTGTTGCAGCAGCGTTTGCAGCTTCCGGCACACCGACTGGTGTGTGATGTCCCCACACGTTGGAACTCTACCCTCCACATGTTGCAAAGGATTTGTGAGCAGAAGAGAGCAGTTGTGGAGTACCAGCTGCAACAAGGCCGTCGATATTCAGGTCAGACTCCACACATAAGACCTCAGGAGTGGACCTGGATGTCTGACATATGTACCATCCTGACAAACTTTAAGGAGGCCACCAAGATGGTGAGTGGCGATGACGCCATCATTAGTGTCAGCATACCACTTGTCTGTCTTTTGCAACGCTCTCTGCAGAGAATTAAAGAGGAGGCATTGCAGCCAGAGTATGATGAGATGGATCAAGAAGCCGTAGCGGGCGATTACACACAGCCCAGCCTCATCTCATCCCAACGTGCATTGGGGGACAATGAGGGAGAGGAGGAGGAGGAGGAGGAAGAACAGGAGCTGCTATCATGCGTTGTAGACGGTAGTACCTGTACAAGTGTCATACCGTCGGTTCAGCGTGGGTGGCCTGAGGACAGGGGGGAGGAGGAAGAGGAGGAGTAGGAGGAGGAGGAGAGCATGGTCAGTCGTCATCTTGGTGAGGACACCGAAATCTTGCCCGTTACCAGTCTGGCACGCATGGCTGACTTTATGTTACGCTGCCTTAACCGTGACCCTCGCGTTGTCAAAATGTTGGGTGACAGTCATTACTGGTTGGTGACACTTGTAGACCCCTGCTACAAGGAGAACTTTCACTCTCTTATTCCTGAGGTGGAGAGGTCTACAAAAATGGGGCAATACCAGAAGGCCCTTGCTGCAGAACTCTTAAAAAAATTCCCATCTGAACACGCTAGCGGCAGAGGTCACAGTTCGTTGCCCAACCAAGGCGTACAGGCGAGAGAGATGCAACTCCAATCCAGCAGAGGCAGGGGAACACTGTCAATGTTCTGGGACAGTTTTCTGACACCTGCTCAGCTTACAGGCCCTGAGGCGCGGGGTACTCTCACAAGGAGTGGAAAGTTTCAAAAGATGGTGAGGGAGTACCTTGCCGATCGTACCAGCGTCCTCCGTGATTCCTCTGTGCCTTTTAATTATTGGGTATCCAAGCTGGACACTTGGAATGAACTCGCTCTGTACGCCTTGGAGCTCCTGGCCTGCCCTGCCGCTAGCGTGCTATCGGAGCGTGTTTTTAGTGCCGCTGGGGGAATTATAACTGATAAGCGCACTCGCCTGTCAACTGACAATGCTGACAAGCTGACCCTTATCAAAATGAACAAGGGCTGGATTGGGCCAGACTTCTCATCACCACCAAATGACAGCAGAGTAACATAAAGTCAAATCCACTGTGTTATTTCGGGAGGTGTATTCACATGCACCGCTTCACACCCACACATGGGTATACGCTTCCTCGTTTCGGCTGTTTAATCTTCTTCTCCTTATCCTCAGCCTCCACCACCACTATACCACCAGGGTGCCAGCATTGCAAGTTCCTCCGTCCTAATTTTTGGCAGCTTTTGCTGGGAAAGCTTAAGCAAATACCATGGGACACCCACTCCCCAATAATGGGACTTATGTTTGTAATATGCTGTACTGCATGGCTCTTGTAAGGGGCATTGCAAGTAGAGATGAGCGTTGTTCTACTCGAACTGTTCGCCAATCTCAAATTCGAGCTGTTTTGGGCGGTGTTCGAGCCGGTCGGCGAACACGAACAATTTGAGAAAAATTCGGCTGTTCGAGGTTATGTTCGATAACTGTTCGTGCACCAAAATCATAACTGGATTTTTTCTCAGTAATGATGAAAATTAATGTTAATACGCAGTTTGAGTGTACAGCGGGGCGGGGGGAGGGGCAGGGGATGGATCTCTGCAGGAACAATGAAGATCTCCATTTTTTTTTCTCTTTCCCGCATTTGCAGTGGGGAGGTGCAATCTGTCAGCCTATCAGCAGCGCACACACGGAGCGAAGTGCTTTTTTTCACACAAGCAAGGGCATGTGTGATTGGCAGTGTATGTCACATGTCCTTGCCCTATAAGACCAAGCCATTTTCCCCGTCGCCACCATTTTATCACTGCTGCAGCTGCGTGTTAGACGGCACCGCTGTTGCTGTGTGCGCTATACCTTGTTAATTTCAAGCCAATTTTCGCACAAATATACAGATAGCTTGGGAGTAGGGAATAGTTGTGATTGCAGTCCTTTTAAGGACTAGGTTACAGCATTTCCTACGACTTTTATCAGGCAGGTCTGTGCTCTTAAATAGATAGATTGTGGGAGTAAAGACTAATTGTAATTGGAGTCCTTTTCAGGACTAGGTTACATCAGTTCCTATCAGTTTTTGCCAGGCAGGTCTGTGCCAGTGCTGTGCAAGTTTATTTCACAGCATTTGGCTGAATCTAGCAAAGCTAATCCTTTTTGGCCTATTGCAGAGTGTGTTAGTCAGTGGAGTAGCCTATCTGTGTTGCAAGATATACCACCTGTGTATAGAATACCAATTTTTTTACTGCACCTAGTGAAGTAAAATCTTTTGGGCATAGCATCATTCTATTAGTCCATCTATACTGACCTCCATCAGGTTGCAAACTGAATATAATTTTTTTCTGCATCTAGCTCTGAAAAAATATTTGGGCTTCTAGCGGTGTGTGGGACTTGGTCTATTAGTCCATCTATACTGACCTCCATCAGGTTGCAAATTAAAAATAATTTTTTTCTGCATCTAGCTCTGAAAAAATATTTGGGCTTCTAGCAGTGTGTGGGACTTGGTCTATTAGTCCATCTATACTGACCTTCATCAGGTTGCAAATTAAAAATAATTTTTTTCTTCATTTATCTCTGAAAAAATATTTGGGCTTCTAGCAGCGTGTGGGACTTGTTCTATTAGTCCATCTATACTGACCTCCATCAGGTTGCAAATTAAAAATAATTTTTTTCTGCATCTAGCTCTGAAAAAATATTTGGGCTTCTAGCAGTGTGTGGGACTTGGTCTATTAGTCCATCTATACTGACCTCCATCAGGTTGCAAATTAAAAATATTTTTTTTCTGCATCTAGCTCTGAAAAAATATTTGGGCTTCTAGCAGTGTGTGGGACTTGGTCTATTAGTCCATCTATACTGACCTCCATCAGGTTGCAAATTAAAAATAATTTTTTTCTTCATTTATCTCTGAAAAAATATTTGGGCTTCTAGCAGCGTGTGGGACTTGTTCTATTAGTCCATCTATACTGACCTCCATCAGGTTGCAAATTAAAAATAATTTTTTTCTGCATCTTGCTCTGAAAAAATATTTGGGCTTCTAGCAGTGTGTGGGACTTGGTCTATTAGTCCATCTATACTGACCTCCATCAGGTTGCAAATTAAAAATAATTTTTTTCTGCATCTAGCTCTGAAAAAATATTTGGGCTTCTAGCAGTGTGTGGGACTTGGTCTATTAGTCCATCTATACTGACCTCCATCAGGTTGCAAATTGAATAAAAAAATTTTCTGCATCTAGCTCTGAAAAAATATTTGGGCTTCTAGCGGTGTGTGGGACTTGGTCTATTAGTCCATCTATACTGACCTCCATCAGGTTGCAAATTAAAAATAATTTTTTTCTGCATCTAGCTCTGAAAAAATATTTGGGCTTCTAGCAGTGTGTGGGACTTGGACTATTAGTCCATCTATACTGACCTCCATCAGGTTGCAAATTAAAAATAATTTTTTTCTTCATTTAGCTCTGAAAAAATATTTGGGCTTCTAGCAGTGTGTGGGACTTGTTCTATTAGTCCTTCTATACTGACGTCCAGCAGGTTGCAAATTGAATATAATTTTTTTCTGCATCTAGCTCTGAAAAAATATTTGGGCTTCTAGCGGTGTGTGGGACTTGGTCTATTAGTCCATCTATACTGACTTCCATCAGGTTGCAAATTAAAAATAATTTTTTTCTGCATCTAGCTCTGAAAAAATATTTGGGCTTCTAGCAGTGTGTGGGACTTGGTCTATTAGTCCATCTATACTGAACTCCATCAGGTTGCAAATTGAATAAAAAAATTTTCTGCATCTAGCTCTGAAAAAATATTTGGGCTTCTAGCGGTGTGTGGGACTTGGTCTATTAGTCCATCTATACTGACCTCCATCAGGTTGCAAATTAAAAATAATTTTTTTCTGCATCTAGCTCTGAAATAATATTTGGGCTTCTAGCAGTGTGTGGGACTTGGTCTATTAGTCCATCTATACTGACCTCCATCAGGTTGCAAATTAAAAATAATTTTTTTCTGCATCTAGCTCTGAAAAAATATTTGGGCTTCTAGCAGTGTGTGGGACTTGGTCTATTAGTCCATCTATACTGACCTCCATCAGGTTGCAAATTGAATAAAAAAATTTTCTGCATCTAGCTCTGAAAAAATATTTGGGCTTCTAGCGGTGTGTGGGACTTGGTCTATTAGTCCATCTATACTGACCTCCATCAGGTTGCAAATTAAAAATAATTTTTTTCTGCATCTAACCCAGCCAATAGTTTTGGCCTAATACCACAGTTTGGCCACTCAGCTCTGCTCGGTTACCATCCATTGTTTTTTTGTGCAAACAACTCCAGAGTTGTGAATTAGTTAACCACCAAAATGAGTGGAAAAAGGCCTGCTGCTGGTGGAAAGGGGAATAGGCGTGTTGGGAAGGGGAAAAAAGGTTGTGTCCGTGGGGTAGGTGCAGAAGAAAGACCATCTTCCAGCCAAACTAAAATGTCTACTTCTTTTAGCGGACAATGTGATAAGATCCCTTTCTTACGGCCACGCCAATCGCTACAAATTCCAGATGAGGCACAAAAACAGCAGGTGCTTCAACGGATATCAAGTGCTCCTTTAAGTGGGCTCTCCTCCACATCAACTTCAACATCACAAATACTCCAGTCCTCAAAGGTGTCACCCAAATCGCACTTGCTTCCTCACAGCTCCCAAATCTCCAGCTACCCGTCTGAGTATGAGGTAGAACAGATGGTTGAGTCTGCAGAGCTGTTTACTCATACTATAGCCTGGGAATCAGAGGTCGACTCCAGCGCTTCTGTGAATCCAGACGAGGAAATGATCTGCACTGATGCCCAGAATCTTTATGAGTCGGATCCAGGACCAGACGCAGAAGGTTCTGACCATAATGTAGACCCTCATTCCCAAACTGTAACTCCTGTTGGTGGAGACAATGAGGAAGACGATGATAAGACTCAAATACCTGATTGGAGCGACAACTTTAGTTTTTTGTCAGGGCAGGAACAGGTTGGCTCTGAGGACGACGGGTGTGATAACGCACAGGGTGATGATGATGAGGTCGGAGATCCCACTTACTGTCAACCCACAGTCAGCCAAGAGATGAGGTCAGCAGAGGAGGTGGAGGAAGATGCTAGTGACGACGAGGTCAGGTTGCGCCTTCCTGGACAGAGACGTAGTACTGGAAGCACGTCAACAACTGCATCCTCAAACACAACTCTGCCTCTCACCACAAGTCGTGGTGGCTCTTCAGGTCGCATGGGTGCTAAGCCTTGCATAGCCTGGGCATTTTTTCAGATCGATAAAGATGACCCAACTCGTGTTATCTGTAACATTTGTCAGCAAAAGCTAAGTAGAGGCCAAAAAATACATAGTTTGAGTACTTCATGCATGAACCGGCACATGGACATGAAGCATAAGTTGCAGTGGGAAGCTCAGTGTGCTACAATGCGGTCTAGCCGGCCGGGCCAACCACCGTCTGCCATATCTTGTGCATCCGCGGCCTCTTCATCCTCTGTGACTGGGGGGACAGCAGTCACACCTGTTTTGGGGCGCAGACCTGCCACCTCTTTACCCGCAACAGCCAGCGTGATTGGCAGGTCATCATTTTCTTTGGAGGTGGTAACACCAGCTGGTCTTGAGCGCTGTCCGACATCGATAGCACCACCTTTGGATCAAGGCAACCTAACATGTCCGCCTGCATCTTCCTCACAGAACGGCAGTTTGCCGGGGACACCCTTATCAACCCCGTCTAAGCACAATAGCCAGCCCTCGGTCCCTCAGATGTGGACAAGTAAAAGACCATTTCCTCCTAGCCATGAGAAAGCTAAGAGGTTGAATTTCACCATCTGCAAGCTCTTGGCTACAGAAATGCTGCCTTTCCGCCTGGTGGACACAGAGGATTTTCGAGACCTTATGTCCGTCGCAGTGCCCCAGTACCAGATGCCCAGTCGGCACTACTTCTCAAAGAAAGGTGTGCCTGCGCTCCACCAGCATGTCGCACACAACATCACCGCTTCTTTGAGAAACTCTGTGTGTGACAGGGTGCATTTCACCACAGACACTTGGACGAGCAGGCATGGACAGGGGCGTTACATGTCGCTGACTGGGCACTGGGTAACTATGGTGACAGCAGGACAAGGGGCTGCTGTCCAAGTCTTGCCGTCCCCACGAGTTGTGCGTCAATCCTCTTTATGTCATTTTTCCTCCACTGCTTCTGCCTCCTCAACCTCCTCTCGGTCTTCCACCTGCACCCAAAGCCTGTCTGGTCATGCCACAAGCTTTCTAACTGCGCAGAAGGGATCCTGCACACCTCCTTACTATGCTGGCAGTAGGGCTCAACGTCATCAGGCGGTTTTTACATTGAAATGTCTGGGAAATGTGAGTCACACAGCTGAGGAGTTGTGGTCAGCTCTGGAGAACCAATTTCATGAATGGTTGTCTCCACTGGACCTGAAACCAGGGAAGGCCGTGTGCGACAATGCTGCAAACCTGGGTGCGGCCCTTCGCCGGGGCAATGTCACACACGTGCCTTGTATGGCTCACGTGTTGAACCTGGTTGTCCAGCAATTTTTAGCCCACTATCCCAGACTAGATGGCCTTCTGCAGAGGGCACGGTCGCTGTGTGCTCACTTCCGCCGTTCGCATCCCGCAGCTCAGCGACTTACATCTCTACAGAAGTCGTTGGGCCTGCCACTTCACCGGCTAAAATGCGATGTGCCTACCCGGTGGAATTCAACTCTGCACATGTTGCAGCGACTGTGGCAGCACCGACAAGCCCTGGTGCAATACGTTCTGACGTATAGCCTGGGCCAACGAGATTCAGAGGTGGGGCAAATCACGCTGGAGGAGTGGTCTCAGATCAGGGACCTATGCACCCTTCTGCACAGTTTTGAAATGGCGACGAAGATGTTTAGTGCTGACGATGCCATTATCAGCATGACTATTCCGGTGATTTACATGCTGGAGCACATGTTAAACAGAATTCGGAGTCAGGTGGTGGCACAAGAGGAGGTGGAGGAAGTAGAGGAGGAGGAGTTGTATGCGGAAGGGCTAACATCTGCAAGGTCCAGACGGTCGGCAGCACCAAGGCGGCAGGCATGTGAGGGTGGGGGAGATGGTTTAACCAGGGCGCATGGTAGCAGCCAAACTAGTGAGGAAGGTGCAGGAGCCCAGGAAGAAGTGGAGGACGAACTGATGGAAGACTCATCAGATGAGGGAGACCTTGATCACATTTCTGTTGTGCGAGGTTGGGGGGAGAGGACAGAGGAAGGAAGCATGATTGTTACCTCGCCACCAACACAACAGGGACTTGGTGCTCCTGGATGCGCAACACACATGAGTGCCTTCTTGCTGCACTACCTGCAACATGACCCTCGAATTGTGAGAATTAGAAATAATCCTGACTACTGGGTTGCCACACTGTTAGATCCCCGGTACAAAAGTAAATTTGCAGAAATTATTCCTGCCATAGAAAGGGATGCACGCATGCAGGAGTATCAGCAGAGACTGTTGCAGAATCTTACATGTGCTTTTCCACAAAATACCAGTGGTGCACGTAGTGAATCTCACAGTTCCAACTTGCCAACCGTGGGACCGTCAAGTGTTCAGCACTCAAACCGTAACAGAACCACAGTATCTGCTGGTAACATCAATTTTGCGGAATCATTTCACCACTTTTTTAGCCCATCCTTTGCAAGGCCACAGGAGACAAGAAGTCTGACACATAGTCAACGCCTAGAGACGATGGTACAGGAGTATCTCCAAGTAAACATTGAAGCCACGACTGTGTCACTGGACCCTTGCTCTTTTTGGGCTTCCAATCTGGATAAATGGCCGGAGCTAGCCACTTACGCCTTGGAGATCTTGTCATGCCCCGCAGCCAGCGTTCTGTCTGAACGTGTGTTCAGCGCTGCTGGTGGTGTGCTGACAGATAAGCGCACGCGGCTCTCCACTGATAATGTAGACAGACTCACGTTCATAAAGATGAACAAATCATGGATCCGAAACGACTTTTCTACCCCTGTGTCATCCTGGGGAGAGTAAAAGCTTGATGATTGGTTAAAATCACCCTACCAACCGTTTTAAGCTTTCAAATTACTAATCATGTTTATCTGTATCTTGACTGGAAAATAATTTGGGCTTTGTAGCAGTGTGCAGCACTGATCCTATTAGGCCATCTATAATAAGCTTCACCAGATTTAAAATTAAAAATAATTTTTAGCTGCATCTAGCCCGAAAAATAATTTTGGGGCTCCGAGATGCGCAAGACACATAAGTGCCTTCTTGCTGCACTACCTGCAGCATGACCCTCATATTGTCAGAATTCGAAGTAATCATGACTACTGGGTTGCCACACTCTTAGATCCCCCAAACTTTTCGATCAACCTTTTCATTTTAATAAAGACCAAAAAAATGGTCATTTTTGAAATTATAAGCATTAGCAGGTTGTTAGAAACTGAAATCAAACAGTTTTCAACTCAAAACTTTATTCTAGGTGATGTTACATTTTCACATAGGACCCCTTGTTCGAAAGGAGCTTCTGAACTCTCTCGTCCATTGAATTTGTCAGGTTTTGGATGGTTTCTGCTTCAATTGTTTTGCATGAGGACAGAATACCCTCCCAGAGCTGTTGCTTAGATGTGAACTGCCTCCCGCCATCATAGACACTCCTTTTAATGATGCTCCAAAGGTTCTGAATGGGGTAGAGGTCAGGGGAGCATGGGGGTCACACCATAAGTTTGTCCCCTTTTATGCCCATATCAGCCAGAGATGCAGATGTTTTATGTGCAGCATGAGATGGTGCATTATCATGCAGAAAAATGATCTTGCTGTGAAATACACGGTTCTTCTTCTTGAACCATGGCAGGAAGTGCTGTTTGAGAAAATCCACATACATTATGGAGTTCATCTTTAGCGCCTTCAGGGATCCTAAAGGGGCCGACAATCTCTCTCCCCATGATTCCAGCCCAAAACATTACTCCACCTCCTCCTTGTTGGCGCTGTAGCCGTGTTTGCGTGGGGTGTCCATCAACCAGCCATCCTCCACTCCATTCATCTGGACCATCGAGCGCTGCACGGCACTCATCCGTGAACAAAACAGTTTTGAAATCAGTCTTCATGTAATGTTTGGCCCACTGGAGCCGTTTCTGCTTGTGTGAAGTGGATAGAGGAGGTCGACAGGATGGCGTATGCACAGCTGCAAACCTCTGAAGGACCCTGCATCTTGTTGTTCGGGGGACGTTGGAGGCACAAGCAGCTTCAAAAACTTGTCTGCTGCTATGACAAGGCTTTTTTGCCGCTGCTCTTTCAACCTGACGTAATTGCCTGTAGGAAAGAGTCCTCAATTTGCCCTTATCAGCACGCACACGTGTGTACTGTGAATCAGCTACATACTTCTTGATTGCCAAGACACTTCATCCTGATCATCGCACAATGTTGATTGTAGTCATGCCTTGACCTAAACACTCCACAATTTGTTGCTTCTCAGCAGCCGACACATCCTTTTTCTTTCCCATTTTGGCAGAAAATGTAGGCTGCTTAATAATGTGAGAGAGCCTTCTTAAGTAGTCTTGCCTTTATTGGACACACCTGCCAAACTAATTAGCACAGGTGTCTGCAATTGCTTACAGTGATATAAAGAGCCCTGACACACATCACCATCAATGAGTTTAACTGACAAACAAACAAATTCTTCCCTTATCACTCCTAAACACTTTTTGCATAATAATTTGGAACGCGGTGTACATGTGCTTTTCCACAAAACACCAGTGGTTCACGTAGTGAATCTTACAGTTCTAACTTGCCAACCGTGGTCTGTATGGAATTGTTCAATAAAGGGCCCAAAATTAAGATAACATAGATGGGAGAGGTCTCTATGAATAGGAATTCCTAAGTATTTGATACCCTGTGAGGGCCAGGCAAAGGGAAAGTTGGACTGGATGGAATCCTATATGGATTTAGGGAGGGAGACATCGAGGGCCTCAGACTTCGCTGCATTGATTTTAAAATTTTACCATGTAACAAAGTGATCTATTTCAGCCATAACAGCAGGGATGGATATATGTGATTGAGTGATATATACTAGGACATCATCAGCAAATAGAGAGCACTTGTACTCGGTGCCTCCCACCTCAATCCACCTAATATTGGGGTTATGGCGAATTGATGAGAGCAGGTGCTCCGTCACTAGGATGTATAAGAGAGGGGACAGAGGACATCCCTGCCTTGTCCCATTGGTGATTGTGAAAGGTGATGAAAATGTTCTGACGCACCCCCTGGGCCTTGGGACACCCGGAGCCGGACCCTTTTTGGTGGATGCTGGTGGTTGTAGTCTTCGTGGCGGCGATCCGGTTCCGTGGCTCAGGGCGGTCAAACCAGTGGCGGAACTATTTATGTGGTTTTGATGTTTAAATGTCCGACTACGCCACCCGTGGATTGCGGTCAGAGTGAACCGCCGCTACAGGACAGACCGCTAAGGCTGGTGTTGTGGGTGCAGCAGAGCGTAGCATAACTCCCCACGGGAGGAGTATAGCCTCAGGGCAGTGTATGCGGAGGATGGGGGTGATGGTGCAGGGCAGCAGCAGTAACGACACGGAGTCAGTGATGCAGTTCAGGGCCTTTACTCACAGTTCTTATTATCCAGACCACGTCTGCAGGTAACGGCTGCCCACGTCGTACTGTGCTCACCAGGTGAGGGGCTCAGACAACTCCCAGATAACTTTGGAGCGCTTCACAGGACCCCCTTTGTGTGTCCTTTGTCTGGCCTTTCTTACCAACACTTCTGTCCGGCTGCCTCGGGCCTCCTCTTGGTAAACTTGGCGCCAGTTTCCCTGACCCTATGTGGTGCCTTCCTAGCGGGTGGAGCAAGGGGCTGCGCCACATAAAATGTCAGAGCCTCCGGTTTCTAGCTGAGGGTCGTTTCCTGCCTCCACTAGTTCGGGGACCGGTCTCCCCCTTTGGCCTGACCCCTCCACGCAGGTGGATTCGGGCGTGCGGTGGCGACTCGCCCGTCCGCACCCCTGGGATCCCTTCATTCCTCGTTCCTGGAGCCTTCTCCGCTCCTCTTCCTTCCTTCTCCCTCTTGCAGGCCTGGGCCTCTGTTACTAGGCCCGCCTCCGGAGCAGAGCTCATGCAGAGCCCCTGCTCCCTGCCACTTCTGCTCAGACTTCTCTGCACTGAACTAAGATGGTGCCCACCTTTTATACTCCCTTCTCAATGCACCCAGGAACTGCTTCCTCCCTGCTCCTGCACTGCAGGGTTCCCCTTCCTCAGTGTTCCCTCCCCCCACTCCAGCCAGGGACAGGGACTGTCGTGCCCATCTCAGGGGCATATTGGTCGCCCTGCCCCACGGCAATGTGGTGTAATGCATGCAGGTGTCGGGTCCTGATCCACACTCCATCCTTATCTGAGAGTGAGATATCACACCTCTGGGTGAGGTGCAATACGTCTGTAGCAACCGAGCCCTCGGTGCTACAGTTCCATTTATCTTCAGCCTAGGTGACGTATTGTGATACAGGGCCGTGATTTTGGCTATAAAAGGGTCCCCTAGACCCCTACCCCAAGCTTTTTAAGAGAATCATATATGGCGTGCCAGGAGACTCTATGGAATGCTTTCTCAGCATCCAACGAGAGTATCTACTTACAAATTTTTAACTGCATCTAGCCCAGGAAATACTTTGTGCCTAGTAGCAGTGTCTGCTAGTCAGCGGATTATCCCGGCTGTTAAGCAAGCTACACCACCTGTAGTTTGGACACTTAATTTTTTCAAAGGAAATGCTTCGGGACCACGGGATACTTAGTGAAGAGCATCAGGAGGCACCCCAAGGCATAGGGGCTGGGACTGGCACTAGGATGCCTTGCGGTGGACAGCCGAGCTTGATCCTTATAAAAGCTTTTTAACTGCAGCAGCTTTAGTGGACGCTACTGGAGCTGGAATTACGCGGCTGCTGGCATGAGACTTGCCCTCCAATAGATCCTTGTAAATGGATTTAAAGTGTATTCATTCAAATTAGAGGGACAATTTAAATTAAAAAGCTTAGAGCTGCCTCCACCACAGGGGGGCTCTCTCGACCCACCAGCGGACAGGCACCAGTATTGGGAGAGGGGGGCTGGCCGTCAGGGTTCACCGCGGCTCTGGCACAAACCCGGCGACACGGAGGTGGCACGGGCAGGAGCGGACTGGCCGTCTCGGCTTCTCACTTTTTGGATTTTAGAAGGGAATGACATGCCTATATCTGTGTCTCCCCCTCCTTTTACTCCTCCACCTCTTTTCTTTTCGCATGACTATATGTACTTGTCACTTTTCCATGTGTTAGTTGTGTCTTCTGAGCAGTTTGTCAGCTTTTGGACACCTTTGAAGGTGTTTTCTATGTGTTTCTATGTGTTTTTGTTTGCCTGCCATTGGTTTTAACGGTGTTCGAAGGTGTTCGACGAACAGTTCGACGAACTGTTCGGCGAACACACGGGTGTTCGACGAACCGAACCGAACTCGAACACTACGGGGGTGGCTCAACACTAATTGCAAGTTGCTCCGTCCTAATTTTTGGCAGCTTTTGCTGGGAAAGCATAAGCAAATACTATGGGAGACCCACTCCCCAATAATGGGACTTATGTTTGTAATATGCTGTACTGCATGGCTCTTGTAAGGGGCATTGCAAGTTGCTCCATCCTAATTTTTGGCAGCTTTTGCTGGGAAAGCATAAGCAAATACCATGGGACACCCACTCCCCAATAATGGGACTTATGTTTGTAATATGCTGTACTGCATGGCTCTTGTAAGGGGCATTGCAAGTTGCTCTGTCCTAATTTTTGGCAGCTTTTGCTGGGAAAGCATAAGCAAATACTATGGTAGACCCACTCCCCAATAATGGGACTTATGTTTGTAATATGCTGTACTGCATGGCTCTTGTAAGGGGCATTGCAAGTTGCTCCGTCCTAATTTTTGGCAGCTTTTGCTTGCAAGGCATAAGCAAATACTATGGGAGACCCACTCCCCAATAATGGGACTTATGTTTGTAATATGCTGTACTGCATGGCTCTTGTAAGGGGCATTGCAAGTTGCTCCGTCCTAATTTTTGGCAGCTTTTGCTTGCAAGGCATAAGCAAATACTATGGGACACCCACTCCCCAATAATGGGACTTATGTATGTAATATGCTGTACTGCATGGCTCTTGTAAGGGTCATTGCAAGTTGCTCCGTCCTAATTTTTGGCAGCTTTTGCTGGGAAAGCATAAGCAAATACTATGGGAGACCCACTCCCCAATAATGGGACTTATGTTTGTAATATGCTGTACTGCATGGCTCTTGTAAGGGGCATTGCAAGTTGCTCCGTCCTAATTTTTGGCAGCTTTTGCTTGCAAGGCATAAGCAAATACTATGGGACACCCACTCCCTAATAATGGGACTTATGTTTGTAATATGCTGTACTGCATGTGACGCGCCCCCTGGGCCATGTGTACACGTGTGTGGGATACCCGGTGCCGGGTCTCTGGGGTCTGTAGTCTCCGTGGCGGTGACCCGGTCCCGTGGCTCAGGCTGGTCAAACCAGTGGCAGTCTTTTTTAGGTTTTGAGGTGAATTGTCCGACTGCGCCACCCGTGGATTGCGGTCAGGGAGTACCACCGCTGCGAGGCAGACCGCTGAGGCTGGTGTTGTGTGCGCAGCATAGAATGGGATAACTCCCCTCGGGAGGAGTACAGCCTCAGGGCAGTGAGTGTGGATGATGGGGGTGATGGTGCACGAGCGCAGCAGGAACGACTCAGAGTCTTTGCAGTGCAGTTCAGGGTCTTTACTGATGATTATAAGGTAGACCCTCCCGGGAGTACTGGCTAGCATAAGAGACCTGGTCAGTCTGTGAGCAAGCAGGAGTTCCCCTGGCCAGGTGGAGTTGTGGGCCTCCCCGTCTGTCTGCACTCTTCCTGGCTACCTTGCTGTAAGCGGGTAGAAGTAGCCCACGTCCCTGAGTGTACCGTGTAGTGCTCACCCGTATGGCTGGTGACTTGGGGCCTTCTGTTAGCCTCCGCTCCATGACGGCGGTGCTGGTCCCTCGCTTGTGACTGAGCCTCCGGGCTTCTATGGCCAGAGGACCTGAAATCCCCTGCCGGCTGGTTTCTGCTGCTGGATATATAAGTCCTCACAGCTTCGGACTCCTGTGTCCGGTTCCTATTGTCTTCTGCCAGGGCGAGCTCTGCTCAGCTTCCAGCCCCTGGTCTTTAGCTCCTAGCTCCTACAGAGCTCCTTGCTGTTACTTTCCCTTGCTCTCACTCTGACTCTGACTGTTCTCTGACTCACTCAACCCCGCCCCAGATCCAGTTTATAAGGACAGAATTCTCCCCTCCCAGGACTGGGGCAGGAGGATGTTGCATGTTTAAGGGATCCTGACCAGGAAACCTCCCACTTGCTCTCCGACGTAATATCTCTATTACTGTGGTGACCAGACCCCTGGGGTGCCACACATGGCTCTTGTAAGGGGCATTGCAGTTCCTCATAATTTTTGGAAAGCCTTCCATTCACTGCTTAGGCCAACAGTGCACAGGAGACCCAGTTGCTATAAATCGAAAAAAAGGTTTAGTTAACGCTCTCTGACCTCCATGTCATTTCCAAGGGGCATTGGAGTGGCTCGAAATTTTTGGTAGGCATTGCACTCACTGTATGTGTAGCACCCTGAGGATTCGGCTGCTACAGGGGTATTGCACCTCAAGCCAGAGGTGTGATATTCCACTCCCGGGTAAGGATGGAGTGTGGAACTGAGCTCAGTTAGCTGCATGCACTACACACATCCCATTTCCGAGGAACAGACCGACGGTACTCCCACTAGAGAAATGTGCAGGTACAACAGTGTCTGTTCCTGGCTGGAGTGGGAGGGGGGTGGAACATCCCAGTAGTGTAGGGGCAGATAGGGGGAGCAGTCTGGGTAGTGCTAGGAGCTCATTGGGTGCTGGTCACCTGAGCTCACACATAGAGGGAGTATATAAGGTGGGAACCATCTTAGATCAGGGTCAGTCTGTCAGTCTTTTGTCAGAGCAGAGCAGAGGAAGAGAGCAGAGGAGAAGAGCAGCTCCAAGGCCCAGAGAGAGAGAGGAGAGAGAAAGACCCAGAGGGGGAGAAAGAAGGAACTCCAAGAGCCCAAATTAGACCAGAGGGTGAAGAGTTGGCAACAGGGTACCGGATCCCAAGCTGGCAGAGGCTACAGCACACCTTAGCCAGGAACCGGAGGTCGTGGGCAGGATCTGCCACGACCACCCACTAAATCCACCCGGAAGGCAGACCAGGAATAGGGTCAGGGAACCCAGAGACAAGGGTTTACCACCAAGAGGCCCGAGGGAGCCGGACATAGGTGGATCCCTGGTGGGGAAGGCCAGAGAAGAGGACAGGACAGAAAGGGAGCTCAGGACCACGCTCCAGAATCACCTGGGGGTTGGCTGAGTCCAGGACCTGGTGGACGCAGCACGGCTCGGGTGGTCACTTAAGGCCGGAGTGACCAGAACAACTGCAGTAAGTAAACAAACCCTGAACTGCACAGCCCGACTCTGAGTCTCATTTCCATCCTCGCTGCACCACCACAACCCCCATCCTCTGCAACTGACCCCCTGAGGCTATACCCCTCCCGTTGGGGGTTATACTACCTAAGCTGCACACACATCACCAGCCTCAGTGGACCCTGCTGCAGCGGCGGCCGTACTGACCGCAATTCAACGGGTGGCGTAGTCGACACAAAAGAACATCTAGTAACATCATAAGGACTGCCACACACTGAGCTTGACACCCTGGGCACGGACCGGGTCACAGCCACTCGGAGACTACAACCCCCATCTGATCCGGCTCCGGGTATCCCCAACAACACTGGCCCAGGGGGCGCGTCAACTTTGGCGTAGTCGGCAGGATAACGTGCCCGCAACAACCGGGTACTGCGTGCCTGAAGAAAAGTTCATCGTTACCTTAAAAAGAAGTCTCCTGCCGGTTCCGGAGGGTCCCCGCCATCGGGCCCCATCACAGGTCGTTTCCCGCCGGTTGTCCGCCATTTGCAGCTTTTTCCCGCCATCCATGGAGTTTCCCGCCACTGGGAGACGATTCCCGCCATTTCCAAAGATTTCCCGCCTTGGAAGAGCGGACGCCATTATGGGCGTGCCAGAGGGTGGCAAGAGGCCACCTCCCATCGTGGGCCAGGTCGAAGAATGGCGCCAAAAGCGGAAACCGCCCCCACCAACAGAGACTGTGATGCTGGAAGTGTCCATCAGCGTGAGAGAACTGCCCCTGGAACTGAAGTTGCCCCGGGACCACCCTCGATGTGGGCGGAGACAGAAGAAGAGAACAAAGAGGGGTGTCGCCTGGAGCAGTCTGGAGAGAGCGCACCCGGAGACAAGACGTCTGGAAGAGAGTCCAGAGAAAGCACACCCGGAGATGGAGGGAGAGCCAGGCAGCACCGACCCAGTGGTCAGGAGCCTGATGCGGGCCGCCACTCCAGGCAGCACCGACCCACTGGTCAGGAGCCTGTTGCAGGTCGCCACTCCAGAAGGCCTGCTGGAGATCCTAACACAGCTCCCCCGAGACCGGGAGTGTGCACAGACCGCGCTGGAGGGCCTCGCACAGAGGTTGGCCCGGGTGCAGCGGGAGACGTTGGCGGAGTGGAGCCGAGAGATGGCCCAGCAGACCGAAACCCGTCAGCGGAGCACGCCACCCGAGACGAGGAGACAGACCGCCTCTGAGGATGGCGCAGGAGGACTGAAGGCCGGAGACGGCGCCGAGAAGGGAGCCAAACGAATGGAGGCAGGTAAAGGGGACGTCACTACCCCGAGCCGGGAAACCGCGCGCCTGCCCCAGCTCCCCGTCGCAGAGCCCGAAGTACCCCCTGCCGTGCCCGTCGCTGCAACGTCACCGCCGCAGACTAGGCCTCAAACGGAAGCCGCGACCCCTGTGACGTCACACGCCTCGACCCCGAGCGTGGCCAAGCAGGAAGTACCATCGGCCTGGTCGCAAGGCCTCGTACCCCCGGGCGACGCAATACCAACAGCGCCCCCTACCTCCGCGGAGCCCCCGGCCTGGCCGCAGGGCCGAGTAACACAGGGCGCCGCCGTTCTTACGGTGCCCTTTACTTTCAAGGTGCCCCAGGCCTGGTCGCAAGGCCTGGTTAACCCGGGCGCCGCTACCACCACGGCGCCCATAACACCTAAAGTACCGCACCTGGGTGAGGACCTGTTCGCCCAGCATACGTGCCCGGATGGGCAGCCCTTCGTATGGCCCCAGGAATACATCCAGCTGGAGCTGCAAAAAGCAAGGGCCATGTGCGAACCCCTGATCCCGGCTCCAAAGCCCATGAAGAGGATCTCGCCCCCGCTAGAAGAGACCCAGTTTGAGTGGGATCCCACCGGAGAAGACCTCATGGGGTTCACTCAGGGGACTCGGGCAGCCGCAGCGGAGCGTGCAGAGTGCTGCCGCCAGCAGCTCGAGGTCTTTGAGAGGGAGCGGAGAGAGAGGCGGGTCCGGGAACAACAAGCCCAAATAAGGAGCGCGGAGCAGAAGAGCCGGACCAGGAGAAACCCCCGTGCAGCGCATGGTCCCCGTACCATCGGGACTGTGATAAAGTTCAATCTGCAGCATGGGTGGGGTTTCATCAGGGATCACCGCACCCCAGGCGACGTCTTCGTGACCAGGAGAGACGTTGAGTCCCATCTGCCGGAGGGACACAGAGGTCGTGACCTGTATGTAGGGGACGAGGTCACCTTCACCCGGCACAAGTGTGCCAAAGGACCCTACGCCCTCCATGTGCATCGCCTGACGGAGGAGGAGCTGCGGTGTGAGGAGGAGCAAGAGGACCCGGACGGGTCTGAAACTGAAACTGTCCACAAAGAAAGAGCAGGAGGACGCCGTCGTTGAAGTACGGTAGAGAGAGACTGTATAAAGTTGCCCGTCAGGGTATAAGAACTGTTCTAGTTAAAATATAGTCCCCGTTGGGACCAGCCAATTGAACTGAAACTCGTGTGTCCCTATTCCCACTGACCGAGGACTGAGAGCGGTCATTCCTCCCTAATACCTGGCCGAGGACTGAGAGCGGCCATATCCCCTTGTATATAGTTGCGCTTCCTAAAGCGCCCCCTACCGGTTTTATAGGAAACTGTTTTCTTCAAGAGACTGTCGCACTTTACCCGGTCACAAGTTGCACCGTGACCGGAGGAACCAGAAACAAGAATGTTTATATGAAAAGTTTATTGCTGCTGATGATGTTTTATATGTTTTATATGTTTATGTTTATGAAAAAAAAATGTATCTTTGTGGATGTTTATATCTTACAGCCCGAGGACGTGCTGTGATTTACCAGGGGGGAATGTAGCACCCTGAGGATTCGGCTTCTACAGGGGTATTGCACCTCAAGCCAGAGGTGTGATATTCCACTCCCGGGTAAGGATGGAGTGTGGAACTGAGCTCAGTTAGCTGCATGCACTACACACATCCCATTTCCGAGGAACAGACCGACGGTACTCCCACTAGAGAAATGTGCAGGTACAACAGTGTCTGTTCCTGGCTGGAGTGGGAGGGGGGTGGAACATCCCAGTAGTGTAGGGGCAGATAGGGGGAGCAGTCTGGGTAGTGCTAGGAGCTCATTGGGTGCTGGTCACCTGAGCTCACACATAGAGGGAGTATATAAGGTGGGAACCATCTTAGATCAGGGTCAGTCTGTCAGTCTTTTGTCAGAGCAGAGCAGAGGAAGAGAGCAGAGGAGAAGAGCAGCTCCAAGGCCCAGAGAGAGAGAGGAGAGAGAAAGACCCAGAGGGGGAGAAAGAAGGAACTCCAAGAGCCCAAATTAGACCAGAGGGTGAAGAGTTGGCAACAGGGTACCGGATCCCAAGCTGGCAGAGGCTACAGCACACCTTAGCCAGGAACCGGAGGTCGTGGGCAGGATCTGCCACGACCACCCACTAAATCCACCCGGAAGGCAGACCAGGAATAGGGTCAGGGAACCCAGAGACAAGGGTTTACCACCAAGAGGCCCGAGGGAGCCGGACATAGGTGGATCCCTGGTGGGGAAGGCCAGAGAAGAGGACAGGACAGAAAGGGAGCTCAGGACCACGCTCCAGAATCACCTGGGGGTTGGCTGAGTCCAGGACCTGGTGGACGCAGCACGGCTCGGGTGGTCACTTAAGGCCGGAGTGACCAGAACAACTGCAGTAAGTAAACAAACCCTGAACTGCACAGCCCGACTCTGAGTCTCATTTCCATCCTCGCTGCACCACCACAACCCCCATCCTCTGCAACTGACCCCCTGAGGCTATACCCCTCCCGTTGGGGGTTATACTACCTAAGCTGCACACACATCACCAGCCTCAGTGGACCCTGCTGCAGCGGCGGCCGTACTGACCGCAATTCAACGGGTGGCGTAGTCGACACAAAAGAACATCTAGTAACATCATAAGGACTGCCACACACTGAGCTTGACACCCTGGGCACGGACCGGGTCACAGCCACTCGGAGACTACAACCCCCATCTGATCCGGCTCCGGGTATCCCCAACAACACTGGCCCAGGGGGCGCGTCATATGCCCTATAACTGTGAACCGCTCCTTTTGTTACAGAAACATATCCTACAAGACATATCTGGTTGACTGGCCTGATATTGATGTGAATGGTCCCTGTTCCTCCTGCTCTTTCTCCTTTGCCACCACCTCATCCATCATTTATCACCTGAAGCTTTGTTTTAACGGGAGTCATAGAACTGGGATAGTAGCAGGAAAACATCCAGCAATCCTCGGAGGAGTTAGGATATGCGCCAAAACGCGGACCACCTCAGGCCTAGCCGCTACTACATACATGCGCTTGCATTCCAAGAAAACAAAGCAGATGCTAACTTCTATCATCATCATCATGCTCCTCACCTAGGCACTCTCAACTCCCCTGATGGAGAAGCCAGGGCCCACCGGAGGAGTCTGGTTCTCTGGTGGGCTCGTCCAATGCTGCCCTAAAGCAGGCCAGGCTAAGAAAAGTGCGGGGGAAGGTGACAGGAGAAATCAGGGACCGAGTATGGACACCTGGCCGCCAACTGGCGGCTGGGGACCGAGCGTGGACACCCGGCCGCCGGGCGGCTGGGGACAGAGTATGGATACCTCGCTGCCGAAGCGGCCATGAGGTAGTGGCCAGCTTCGGCCTCCTCCAAACTAAAAGGCCCCATTTCAAGTGAAAGCTAGCAGTATGGTATTGCAGCCTGCGGGTGGGTGGGTGGTTGGCTGCATATTTTCGCTTGCATTGCAAGGAATGGGGAAAGTACAATTGTACACTGCCCTGGGACAAGGACTTGCATGGGGATAGTTGCAAGTCTGCATCTTCTGATGCGGCAAGGATCACTTCTGATGGGCACACTTTTAGACAGTGACCTGGGGGTCAGAGATGCTTCCAGGGGTCTTCCCCATGCTGATCCCTTGTCTTTTCAGCACTGTATGCATGTGTCACACAGCACATGGCCAGATAAGGTTGTAAAATGTTAAAATGACATTTCCCGGTGAACGCATTTGTCACGGTTGAAAGCAATACAAAAGTGCAAAAACGCATGAAAAATGCTACTTGTGAACATAGCCCAAGGTGTGGAGGAGTATTTTTGTTTTTGGTTATTTATTTTACCTTATACATAAGTTTTTACCCTGGAAAGGAAATTCCTTAACATATTTCACAGGAAAACCGTTTCAGTTTAGTTTTTGAACGTTTTATTGTGAGCCCGCAAAAGTGGCTTAATACCTCTGACCACGTTGTTGACAGCAGTGACCTGGGGGTCAGAAATGCTTCCAGGGGCGATCCCCATGCTGCCCCCATGTCTTTTGAGCACTGTCACTATCGTTTTGGGCACTTTTTAGGCTTTCTACAGACTGCCGGGGGGTGCTGCCGCAAAAATGCTCGGGTCTCTCATAGACTAACATTGGGCTCGTTGCTTGGGTCGAGCACCCGAGTATCACGGTAAGCTCGGCCCGAGCTTCGAGCACCCGAGCATTTTAGTGATCGCTCAACACTATCAGTCGTCATCTTGGTGAGGACACGGAAGTCTTGCCCGTTACCAGTCTGGCACCCATGGCTGACTTTATGTTACGCTGCCTTAACCGTGACCCTCGCATTGTCAAAATGTTGGGTGACAGTCATTACTGGTTGATGACACTTTTAGACCCCCTCTACAAGGAGAACTTTCACTCTTATTCCTGAGTTGGAGAGGTCTACAAAAATGGGGCAGTACCAGAAGGCCCTTGCTGCAGAACTATTAAAAAAATTCGCATCTGAACACGGTAGCGGCAGAGGTCACAGTTCGCTGCCCAACTAAGGCATACAGGTGAGAGAGACGCAACTCCAATCCAGCAGAGGCAGGGGAACACTGTCAATGTTCTAGGACAATTTTCTGAGACCTGCCCAGCTTACAGGTCCTGAGGCGCAGGGTACTCTCACAAGGAGTGGAAAGTTTCAAAAGATGGTGAGGGAGTACCAGAGTCCTCCGTGATTCCTCGGTGCCTTTTAATTATTGGGTATCCAAGCTGGACACTTGGAATGAACTCACTCTGTATGCCTTGGAGGTCTTGGCCTGCCCTGCCGCTAGCGTGTTATCGGAGCGTGTTTTTAGTGCCGCTGGGGGAATTATAACTGATAAGCGCACTCGCCTGTCAACTGACAATGCTGACAGGCTGACCCTTATCAAAATGAACAAGGGCTGGATTGGGCCAGACTTCTCATCACCACCAAATGACAGCAGAGTAACATAAAGTCAAATCCACTGTGTTATTTCGGGAGGTGTATTCCCATGCATCGCTTCACACCCACACATGGGTATACGCTTCCTCGTTTCGGCTGTTTAATCTTCTTCTCCTTATCCTCAGCCTCCACCACCACTATACCACCAGGGTGACCATGGTCCATGTTGCCAGCATTGCAAGTTCCTCTGTCCTAATTTTTGGCAGCTTTTGCTTGGAAGGCATAGGCAAAGACTATGGGAGACCCACTCCCCAATAATGGGAATAATGTTTTTAATATGCTGTACTGCATGGCTCTTGTAAGGGACATTGCAAGTTCCCCCTTCCTAATTTTTGGCAGCTTTTGCTTGGAAGGCATAGGCAAAGACTGTGGGAGACCCACTCTCCAATAATGGGAATAATGTTTTTAATATGCTGTACTGCATGGCTCTTGTAAGGGGCATTAAAATAGTCTTGTTAAGCTACTGTGACCTCCACGTCTCTTCCAAGGGTCGTTAATATTGTCTTTTTATTCCACTGCGACCTCCACCACTCTTCCAAGGGGCATTAAAAGCGTCTTGTTAAGCTACTGTGACCTCCACGTCTCTTCCACAGGGCGTTGATATTGTCTTTTTATTCCACTGTAACCTCCACCACTCTTCCAAGGGGCATTGATATTGTCTTTTTATTCCACTGCGACCTCCACCACTCTTCCAAGGGGCATTAAAACCATCTTGTTAAGCTACTGTGACCTCCACGTCTCTTCCACAGGGCATTGATATTGTCTTTTTATTCCACTGTAACCTCCACCACTCTTCCAAGGGGCATTAAAACTGTCTTGTTAAACCACTCTGAACTCCACGTCTCTTCCAAAGGGCATTAAAACCATCTTGTTAAGCTACTGTGACCTCCACATCTCTTCCAAGGGGCATTAAAACTGTCTTGTTAAACCACTCTGAACTCCACATCTCTTCTAAGGGGCATTAAAACCGTCTTGTTAAACCACTCTGAACTCCACAGCTCTTCCAAGGGGCATTGACATGTTGTTTTTAATTACCTCTAACCTCCACGACTCTTGCAACGGGCATTGCATTTCCTCCTAATTTTTGTCAGCTTTTGCTTTTCAATGCATAGGCGAACACTAAGGGAGACCCACTCCCCAATAATGGGTAGAAGGTTTTTAATACGCTGTAATCCACGTCTGTTTCAAGGGGCATTGCAGTGCCTAATAACTTTTCGAAAGCCTTCCATTCCCTGCTTAGGCCAACAGTGTACAGGAGACCCAGTTGCTATAAATGGAAAAAACGGTTTAGTTAAGGTCCTCTGACCTCCATGTCACTTCCAAGGGGCATTGGAGTGCCTCGAAATTTTTGGTAGGCATTGCATTCACTGTATGCCTTATAACTGTGTAGCTGAACCGCTCCTTTTGGTACGGAAACATATCCTACAAGACATGTGTGGTTGGCTGGCCTGATATTGATGTGAATGGTCCCTGTTCCTCCTGCTCTTTCTCCTTTGCCACCACCTCATCCATCATTCATCACCTGAAGCTTTGTTTTAACAGGAGTCATAGAACTGGGATAGTAGCAGGAAAACATCCAGCAATCCGCGGAGGAGGTAGAATATGCGCCAAAACGCTGACCACCTCAGGCCTAGCTGCTACTACATACATGCGCTTGCATTCCAAGGAACAGAAAGCTAAGGAGGTGGATGGCCTCATGATCATGAATAATTTACTCATTGTGTAGGAGGCCGACCACTGCTGCTGTCTACCTTCTGAACTTTGTGTTGAAGCCTGATTGACCCAGGACCCGCAATCCTCTATGTCTGGAGGACGTGTTGCATCCCAGTGTCCAACTGTGTCCCGGCTTCCACAATATTAACCCACTGTGAAGGCGTCAGTGAGATGGACCATTCCTGGCCACATTCACTTGTCCACGTGTTTGTGGTTAGGCTGTCCTTCCCACTAAATGCACTGGGGAGGGCACAGGTAATGTTTTGGTATGCGCGCTTGTGTATAAGGCGCACCGGGACAAATAGGGGCGGCTGGGGACCGTTTATGGACACCCGGCCACCCCCACGCGGCTGGGGACTGAGTATGGACACCCGGCCGCCCCCTGGCGGCTGGGGACCAAGCTTGGACACCCGGCCGCCGGGCGGCTGGGGACTGAGTATGAATACCAGGCTATCGACGCAGCCATGACGTGGTGGCCAAATTCCACCTCCACATGCCTAAAAGGCCCAATTTCAAGTGCAAGCAAGCTAGCAGTATGGTATTGCAGCCTGGGGGGGTGGGTGGGTGGCAGGCTGCATACTTGCGCTTGTATTGCAAGTTATGGGGGAGGTACAATTGAACACTGCCCTGGGACAAGGACTTGCACGGGGATAGTTGCAAGTCTGCATCTTCTGATGCGGCAAGGATCATTTCTGATGGGCACACTTCTTCCAGGGGTCTTCCCCATGCTGTTCCCATGTCTTTTTAGCACTGTATGCATGTGTCACACAGCACATGGCCAGATAAGGTTGTAAAATGTTAAAATGATAGTTCCCGGTGAATGCATTTGTCACGGTTGAAAGCAATACAAACGTGCAAAAACGCATAAAAAATGCTACTTGTGAACATAGCCCAAGGTGTGGAGGAGTATTTTTGTTTTTGGTTATTTATTTTACCTTATACACAAGTCTTTACCCTGGAAAGGATGTTCCTTAACCCCTTTCCGACCTGGTCAGTAATAGTACGCACCAGGTCGGGAAGGCCGGTTCAGCGGGGGCTCCGGCGGTGAGCCCGCACTGAAGCGAGCACATGTCAGCTGATTATTGGAATCGCAATCCACCCGCGGCTGTTAATATGTTAAATCTCTGACAGTGGCATTTAACTCGCGCTTCCGGGAGTCCTAAGCCCCGCCCATCAGTGACCCCGTCACGTGATCGCGGGTCACCAATGGGTGGGCATGACAACTCAGGGTCTGCAGCAGACGCCTGTGGTTGTCATGTGTCAATTGCTATGAACGCCACCTAGTGGTCAGCGCTCATAGCAAGTGAGCATTTCTCCTGCATACAAGCGATCTGCTCATCGCTTGTATGCAGTAGAAGCAATCAGACAACTGCTGCTTCTAGTCTCCTCTGGAGACTATAGAAGCAAGCAGAAAGTGTAAAAAAAAGTTTTTAAAAAAATAAAAAAAATAAATAATATATAAATGTTTAAGTCACCCCCCTTTCGCCCCATTCAAAATAAAATATATATATATATATATAAAAAAAAAAACACATACACATATTTGGTATCGCCGCGTTCAGAATCGCCCGATCTATCAATATAAATGAAGAATTAATACAATCAGTAAACGGCGTAACGAGAAAAAAAATTTAAACGCCAGAATTAAGTTTTTTTGGTCGCTACAACTTTGCAATAAAATGCAATAACGGGCGATCAAAACATCGGATCTACCCCAAAATGGTATCAATAAAAACGTCAGCCCGGCACGCAAAAAATAAGCCCTCACCTGGCCCCAGATCCCGAAAACTGGAGAAGCTAAGGGTCTCGGAAAATGGCGTCATTTTTTTTTGTTTTTTTAGCAAGCTTTGGATTTTTTTTTCACCACTTAAATAAAAAAGAACCTATACATGTTTGGTGTCTATGAAATCGTAACGACCTGGAAAATAATGATGGCAGGTCAGTTTTAGCAATCTGTGAACGTGGTAAAAAACGGACCCAAAAAACAACTGTGGAATTGCATTTTTTTTGCAGTTTCACTGCACTTGGAATTTTTTTCCCATTTTCCAGCACACGATATGGTAAAACCAGTGATGGTGTTTAACCCCTTACTCACCGGGGACGTATTAGTACGCATATTTGCGTACCCTCCGTTCAGTGAGGGCTGCTGCGCTGAGCCCTCACTGAACGGAGCACATGTCAGCTGATTCTTACAGCTGACATGTGCCCGCAACAGCCGCGGGTGGAATCGCGATCCACCCGCGGCTGTTAACCAGTTAAATGCTGCTGTCAATCTCCGACAGCAGCATTTAACGCGCGCTTCCGGGTAGCGCGTCATAAGCCCCGCCCACCGGCGACCCCGTCACATGATCGCGGGTCGCCGATGTTCGTGCATGACAACCCAGGGTCTGCAGCAGACGCCTGTGGTTGTCATGATCTTGTCGCTATGAGTGCCACCTAGTGGTCGGCGCTCATAGCACAGGACCATTTCTGCTGCATGCAGGGGACCTGCTCGTCCCCTGTATGTAGCAGAGGTGATCGGATAGTTGCTGCTTCTAGTCTCCTATGGAGACTATAGAAGCATGCAAAAAGTAAAAAAAAAAAGTTTTTAAAAATATAAAAAAAAATAAAAATATATAAAAGTTTAAATCACCCCCCTTTCGCCCCATTCAAAATAAAATATATAAAAAAAACCCCCACATACACATATTTGGTATCGCCGCGTTCAGAATCGCCCGATTTATCAATATAAAAAAAGAATTATTCCGATCGATAAACGGCGTAGCGAGAAAAAAATTCTAAACGCCAGAATTACGTTTTTTGGTCGCCGCAAAATTGCAATAAAATGCAATAACGGGCGATCAAAACATCGGATCTACCCCAAATGTTATCAATAAAAACGTCAGCCTGGCTCGCAAAAAATAAGCCATCAACCAGCCCCAGATCACGAAAAATGGAGACGCTACGGGTCTTAGAAAATGGCGCTATTTTTTTATTTATTTTTTTACCAAATTTTGGATTTTTTTTTCACCACTTAAATATAAAACAACCTATACATGTTTGGTGTCTATGAACTCGTAATGACCTGTAGAATAAGAAGGGCAGGTCAGTTTTAGCATTCAGTGAACATGGTAAAATAAATAAATAAAAAACAACTGTGGTATTGCACTTTTTTTGCAATTTTACCGCACTTGGAATTTTTTTTCCGTTTTCCCGTACAGGATATGATAAAACTAGTAATGGCGTTGAAAAGTACAACTCGTCCCGCAAAAAATAAGCCCTCACATGGCCATATTGACCAAAAAATAAAAACGCTATGGCTCTGGGAACAAGGGGAGCAAAAACGAAAATGCAAAAACGAAAAAATGCTCCGGGGCTTAAGGGGTTAAAAGTACAACTCGTCCCGCAAAAAATAAGCCCTCACATGGCTATATTGAACGAAAATTAAAAAAGTTCTGGCTCTGGGAAGAAGGGGAGCAAAAAAGGAAAACACAAAAACAGAAAGACCCATGGTCGTTAAGGGGTTAACATATTTCACAAGAAAGCACTTTCACTTTCGTTTTTTAAACGTTTTATTGTGAGCCTATAAAAGTGGCTTAATACCTCTGACCACGTTGTTGACAGCAGTGACCTGGGGGTCAGAAATGCTTCCAGGGGCGATCCCCATGCTGTCCCCATGTCATTTGAGCACTGTCACTATCGTTTTGGGCACTTTTTAGGCTGTCTACAGACTGCCGGGGGAGCCGCCGCAAAAATGTTCGGGTCTCCCATAGACTAACATTGGGCTCGTTGCTCGGGTCGAGCACCCGAGTATCACAGTGAGCTCGGCACGAGCTTCGAGCACCCAAGCATTTTAGTGCTCGCTCAACACTAGTCTCCTCCTTACAAACAAATCTCCAGATACTTCCCGACACATAATCTCAGGTCCTCATAAGGCTTCCTTTCCTCTGCCCTTATACGTTCCTCACCGAATCGCTTCAAGATTTTTCCTGAATATTGTCCATCCTCTGGAATTCAGTGTCCCAACAGGTCCGATTGTCTTTCTCATTTGGAACCTTCAGATGCAACTTGAAAACACATCTCTTCAGATAAGCCTACAGCTTGCAATAATCCCGCTGCCACTGCAGTACCATTGGAGCTGCTCCAACCCCGGACCTACTGTCTCCTTCCCCATTACTCTGTAGATTGTAAGCCTAAGAGATCAGTGTTCTTCCTCCTCGATACCATTCTGTCAGTCTGTTTACTTTATTTTATATATAATATGTATATCACATGTATGTAACCCTTTTCACATGTTTTAAGAATATATAGTAATAATAATAATAATAATTTTCAGTGCAATAACAGTTTTTTGCTTCTTGCTGCATGGCCCCTCCTCACTGTTATGATCTGCAACATGTACTAAGGAAAGATAGGGGAAAGCTGTCCCTACAGTAAGACTAAGCTGAATCCCTACGATGTAGCGGGCTGCCTGTTCCTAGCGAACAGACCTGCCTTAGTCCTCGGCTAGTCTGAACGAAGACCTATAGCATAAGGGGAGGGGTCCCTAAAAGAACTAAGGACTGGGACAAAAATGGGACACCTCCTAAACAGAGAAATTGTTGCAGAACACAAAAAGACAAACTGACAAAAAGGTACTAGAGGTCCCAGAAGGACCAAGCGAACTGACAGAGAAAGGCACCGAAGCACCTGGCTAGAGAGACAGTCAAACACTGAAGTCCAGCACAGCCAAAAGGGTTCTAACAGTACCCCCTCTTTTATGAGGATCCTCCGGATCCTCCAGGCCCAGGCTTATCCGGAAACCTCTTGCGGAAAGCTTTAACAAGCCTAGGAGCAGTGACATCATCCGTCCTTACCCAGGAGTTGTCTTCGGGACCGAAACCCTTCCAGGAGACAAGATACTGTAATCTCCCTCTATGCCATCTAGAATTCAAGATACGAGAAATTTCATATTCGCCATCTTCCACCACAGGAGGAACTGTGACAGTGGCATCCCTATCTGACACATCAGCCTTTTTCAACAAGGAAACATGAAACACAGGATTAATCTTCCAGGAAGTAGGGACATCCAACCTAGCAGCGGATGGGTTAACAACCTGAAGCACCTTAAATGGACCCACAAACTTAGGACCCAGTTTTTTAGAGGGAATCCTCAACCGCAGGTTCTTTGAGGACAACCAAACCATGTCACCCACAGTAAACAAAACCTCCTTACGTTTCCTGTCAAAATACTTCTTGGACTTCTTGTTAGCCTCTTGAAGGTTGCAACGTACATTAGTCCAAACTCTCTCCAAATCACCGGAAAAATTCTCCTCCTCCGGCACCGCCGACCCCAATTTGGAGAACGAACCAAAAGACGGATGTCTCCCAGTACAACAAAAAAAGGAGAACACCCAGCAGAGGAGGACGTATGATTGTTAAGAGCAAATTCTGCGAGAGGCAGAAACTCAGACCACACCTCTTGATTGTCTGCCACAAAACAACGCAAAAACTGTTCTACATCCTGGTTCTTTCTTTCAGTCTGTCCATTAGACTCAGGATGATACCCAGACGAAAATGACAAATGGACTCCCAACCTGTCACATAAAGCACGCCAAAAGCGAGCCACAAACTGAGGTCCTCTATCAGAAACAATATCCGTGGGAACGCCATGAAGCTTGACAATCTCCTTAACAAACGCCTCAGCGAGTGTCTTGGCGCAGGGCAACTTAATGAATGGAACTAAATGACAAATCTTACTAAAACGGTCCACGACCACCCAGATGACAGTAAAACCCTTGGACACAGGAAGATCAGTAATAAAATCCATTGTGAGATGCGTCCAAGGCGCACTAGGAACCTCCAGAGGGCAAAGCAACCCCGCAGCAGGAGTATGTGAAGCCTTTGACCTAGCACACACAGTACACTGACGCACCCACTTGATGACTTCTTTCTGCCATCCAGGCCACCAAAAACTGTGACTGATAAGTCTCTTAGTCTCAGAAATTCCTGGATGATCTGCCAACCGAGACTCATGACACTCCACAAACAAATCTCTCCTAAAGGTTCTAGGCATGAACAACCTCCCATGGGGAGTGTTAGATGGGGCATCATCTTGAGCTTTCAGAATCCCATCCTCCAAAACGGAGTCCAGTGCCGCCACCACAACTCCTTTCTGTAAAATGCTCTCCTCCTCGGCACCGACCGTAGGAGAAAAGCTGCGAGATAAAGCATCGGCTTTAACATTCTTAGTATCAGGGATATAGGTAACAGAAAAATGAAACCGAGAAAAAAAAAGTGACCACCTAGCTTGACGGACATTCAAGCGCTTGGCAGCATCCAGGTAAATCAAATTCTTATGATCTGTGAAAACCTGAATAGGAAATCTAGCGCCTTCCAAAAAATGACGCCAATGTTCAAACGCGAGTTTAATAACCAGCAACTCCCGATTTCCAACATCATAATTCAGTTTGGTTTCCGAATTTTTTTTCGAAAAGACGGCACAAGGATGTACTCCATCCCTGTTCTCCTGAGACAAAACTGCTCCGACCCCCACCGATGAAGCATCGACCTCGACCAAAAAAGGCTTGGTCTCATCAGGCTGCATAAGGATAGGGGCAGAACTGAACCTCTCTTTGAGATACTTAAACGCCTCAATGGCCTCAGTAGTCCACAGGACCGTATTCGCACCTTTCCTAGTGAGATCGGTTAGAGGTTTAACAATTACAGAAAAATTCTTAATGAATTTCCTGTAATCATTGGCAAAAGCCAAAAATCTCTGTATAGATTTCAACCAATAGGCCTAGGCCATTCCTGAACAGCCTGAACCTTCACAGGGTCCATCTCAAAGCCCTCGCTGGAGACAATGTAGCCCAAAAAACTAATTTTCTGCACAGCGAACTCACATTTTTCCAGCTTAGCAAAGAGTGAATTATCACTCAATAACTGCAAAACTTCACGTACACTCTACCAATGGGACTCTAGATCTGGTGAATTAATCAAAATGTCATCCAAATACACAACCACATTCTTATCAATCAAAGGTCTCAGGATGTGATTAACAAGGTTCTGAAAAAATGCAGGTGCATTGGTAAGACCAAAAGGCATCACCAGATTCTCAAAATGACCTACCGGAGTGTTAAAAGCAGTTTCCATTCATCAGCCTCCTTCACTCGTAACAAATTGTATGCCCCCCGGAGATCAATTTTAGAGAACCACTTGGCCCCCACTAACTAGCTAAACAAGTCAGTAATTAACGGCAATGGGTAGGAATTGCATCCGGTAGTCTTATTAATTTCACGAAAATCCAGACATGGGCGTAAACCCCCGTCCTTTTTTTTAACAAAGAAAAATGCAACTGCCACAGGCGACTTAGAAGGTCTAATGTGACCAGCAGCCAGGCTAGTCTGTATGTACTCCTCCAAGGCCTTTCTTTCAGGGATAGTCAGATTAAACAAGTGACTCTTGGGAAGAGTAGCTCCCGTAACAAACTCAATGGCTCAATCATAATCCCTATGAGGAGGTAAAACTTGCGACTCCTCCTCCGAAAAAACCCTCCAAAAATCTTGAATAGGTACCAGTAATTCCCCTTTTTCCACAGCCGCAATGCGACCATTGCAACATTTATCATAGCACTTCGGACTCCAAGACTTAATCACATTAGTAGACCAGTCCAGTAAAGGATTGTGCAGTTTTAACCAAGGCAAACCTAGAACGACTGGAGAGGGTAAATTATCCAATACAACCAAGTCCAAAATTTCTTGGTGAACTCCATTGATAGTGAGGGGAAATGCAGCAACCTTGTGAGTAATACATTTCAAGGGAGTGTTATCAATTGCAATCACAGAAATAGGTGATGACAAAGGTTTGGATTTCAAGTTAAATTTTTCCAAAAAGCCTTTATCAATCACATTAAGTGTTGAACCACAATCCACAAATACCTGAAATTCAATCAAATCTCTCTGCAAAGTAGTACTCCCAGAAAGAAATACTCCTGCAGAGTGTAAACAAGCAATATGGGTGTACCTAACCTTTTTTTTTTTTACTTAAACGAAGCTCACAATACTTAATCAAATGGTCCGCTTTATCACAATAGACACAATCCCTCAGCGAATCTCCGGTCTCTTTCCTGAGAGCGGAGTGACATCGCCTCAACCTCCATCGGTTCTCCGCTGTCTGAGCAGATTTTCTGGGGACTAGGACCTGACATTACAGAAGTCTTTACCTCATTCAGACTGAACCTCAGCCTCCTGTCCACACGAACAGCTAATTGCATGGCATCCTGCAGAGTCTCAGGTGCAGGGAATGCAGTTAGCAGATCCTTAACCCTTTCTCTCAGACCAGCAAGAAATAAACATTTCAGCGCAGGATCATTCCATTTGACTTCTGAAGCCCATCTTCTGAAGTGTGTGCAATAATTTTCAACATCACCTGACCCCTGATTCAAACGCCTGAGTTCTGCCTCATCAGATGAGATTCTATCAGGATCGTCATATAATAGACCCATAGCAGAAGAAAATTCTTCTACAGACCTTAAGCATGGATCATTAGGTTGGAGAGAAAAGGCCCACCCCTGTGGTTCATTGTGCAAAAGTGACATAATAAAACCAATGCGCTGTGATTCATTCCCAGAGGACCTTGGTCTCAAACAAAAATATAACAAACAAGCCTTTTTAAAGGAAAAATCTTGCTGTTTACCATAAAAAACATCAGGCAGTCCTACCTTGGGTTCCACAAAATGCGCTCTAGAACAGCTACTCACATGTTGCTGTAGCTTGGCCACCTCCAGAGACAATCCCTGCAAGCGTTGAGCCAAATCCTGGACGGAAACCATACTGATCCCCGAATTTCTTTCCTTTTAGTTTTTTAGGCTGGACTTACTGTTATGATCTGCAACATGTACTAAGGAAAGATAGGGGAAAGCTGTCCCTACAGTAAGACTAAGCTGAATCCCTACGATGTAGCGGGCTGTCCCTAGCGAACAGACCTGCCTTAGTCCTCGGCTAGTCTGAACGAAGACCTATAGCATAAGGGGAGGGGTCCCTAAAAGAACTAAGGACTGGTACAAAAATGGGACACCTCCTAAACAGAGAAGTTGTTGCAGAACACAAAAAGACAACCTGACAAAAAGGTACTAGAGGTCCCAGAAGGACCAAGCGAACTGACAGAGAAAGGCACCGAAGCACCTGGCTAGAGAGACAGTCAAACACTGAAGTCCAGCACAGCCAAAAGGGCGGAGCTGGAATATAAAGGCAGATGGTCACGTGACCGCAAAACACAAGATGGAAATAAAAACAAACAGGAGGGTTCTACCACTCACTTCTTGATTAGCAATGAAGAGCACAGGTGGCATTATGCTGCAGAGCCACTTGTTTCCGCTGTCAATCGAGAAGCCGTTGCGGCGCCAGCTGGGAAAAGCAAAAAGGTGCCCTAAATTGGAATTCTACTGATATGCCCATAAGTGCCCTTGTGAGCCTAATTTACCTATTAATAAAGGCTGAATTTTGGCACAGCGATGGATGGGATCGTGCCGGAATATGTATCTTTCATAATGTTTTTCACTTCTTTATCCTGCACTATCTCTGCTTACTCAGGAATTCTCTTTATGGCTCTTTCACATGAGCATATTATACGGATGGATGCTGACCACGTGCGCCATGGATCGCACATGGAGAGCACACACAAACAGCACCTGGACCATTTTTCATATAGACGAATGGTCTGCATGGAAAAATTCACAACATGCACAACTTTGGTCCAATTTGTGGACTAGGCTAGTGCATGCAAATAGCAGGCAGCTTCTGCACTCGCCCGATATGTGGAGGAGCACACAGAGCTTCATACAAAGCCGGTCACATTCACAATTTAGGCTAAGTGCCCACGATGCAGAAATGCCCCGGATTTTTTCTGAGGAAAGTGAAGCGTTTTTCACATGTATTTCCGCATGCGGGTTGTCAAGCGCTTTCCAAGCGATTTTAGCATCACTTGGAAAGTGCTTGACAACTTGGTCACACTATATAAATCCATGCAACTGGCATGGATTTATATAGTGTGACCGTAAAAGAATGGTAAAAAATAAAAATAAATATTATACTTACCTTCTGATGGCCCCCGGTGTCCTTATCCGATCCGTCCAGTGTCCCCGGTGTCTCGCGGTGGTCTAAAAGGACCTTCCATGACGTCATTTAGTCATGTAACGGGTCACGCGACTGCGACGTCAGCAGTCGCGTGACCCGTCACATAACTAAATGACGTCATGGCAGGTCCTTTTAGACCATTGCGAGCTGCCGGGAACACCGGACAGATCGCTATGAAGACCGGGGGCCATCAGAACCTAAGTATAATGTATATTTTTTAATTTTATTCTTTTTTTTTACAGGTACTATGGTACCCGGGTCTGGAGGAGAGTCTCCTCTTCTCCAAACCCAGGTACCATCCGCACATTGAACCGCATGATATCCACATGTGCACATGTAGTGATGCGGATATCATGCGATTCAATGCAAGTCAATGGCGGCGAAAACGCTGTGATTCCGCAAAATAATTGGTAGTGCTACGGATTTTTCCACATTGATAATCCACAGCGGAAATTTCCGCAGCATGTACACAGCACATGCGGATTATCATTGGGGAACATTACAGACCTTCTACCAAGCATTTTTTAAGCGTTTCTGCAGCAGAATTGCCGCTGTGGAAACGCTTAAAAAACGCATAGTGGGCACACAGCCTTAAGGCTCTATGAATCTGGCCTAAAACTCATGGATTACAATGCGAAATCTGTAACAGTCACCCTATCATGTGCTACTTATAAAACTGATGGCTTCCTATCTGACCCCATGGTTTGGGTGTGTGACTGATACCTCTGCACTCTCTATAGCTACTCCTCTGTAACATTGTACCACCATGTAACACTGGGGTTAACAGATAAGGACATAGGCTTGAATTTAGACAAGAGTTTATATATTTGTATTGTGACAAAGTCACTGGCAAAGTACAGGTGGGGAGATATGTATCACTGAGGTGATATGAACCTAGGAAAATTCTCCACCACATTAAGTGCTGAGAGGGGATAATCGGCCATGTTTAGGGCTAATTTGAGTGATTAGCTGTAGAGCGGGTGGGAGGCTGTTGACCATATCTCCACCCCAGGGTGGAGTCCAAAGGATAAATACACAACCTTCTGACTCATTCAGTGTTGGATGTGCCTGGAGGTGCAAGCTCCAGAGCTGTGTTTTCATGAGAAGGAAAGCTGAACCTTCTGTTATTTGTTCCTGAGCTGGTGGATCCCTGCAGCAACATGGACTGCGCCATTTGTTATGTTTCGTTTTTCTCGTTACCCCAGAAAGCCTGTGTTTATATTGCTAACTCTTCACTGGTTTGTGCAGTACCTCAATAAACCAGTAGAAGATTTAAAGAGACAGTGTTCCTGTGTCTACCTCTATGTGCAGCCGAGTGAGCCGATCTACTACAGTATGTACAGTCTCCAGAAATGTTCTACTTTTTCATAGATGTCAGACTGAGATTTGCATTTGTAGATACAAAATGCCTAGTACACTTGGTACTTCTCATCATATTGTCAATGATCTCTGACTTAAAGAATAACACAAAGTTATATTATATCATATACAATGCACAGGTAACAGTGAGTCTAAATAATAGTACCATTTTATGGACATAGACCCAAACCACATCTAGGTAAATTTACATACAGGGTCACATAATATTTTCTATATTCGCACGTATAAATACAGTGCCCATACAATAGTGCCATTTAGTGACAAAATAGTGCACTCAGATCTACTTGCCTTGGCTAAAAATTATATCCATCAATTACAGATAGAACAGCTTCCTTCTAGTGACTTGTGTAAACCAATTTCACTCCATTATACAGTATTTAACCCATAAGGGATGAAACAAAAATTACAAGTAGCCTGAAATATTCTACGGATTATTGGTGTGAATTTTAATTTTGAACATCTGCAAGCTGTTGTTTCCTGTGGAAAATTGTACCGCACTGTACTGTAATATTGAATACATTCCTGCCCCGTCATTGATCACAAGCATACTCAGCAGCAAGTAATGTTATTGTTATAGTGTTGCTAAGTAAAACTCCTACGTCTACACGATGATTTACTCTATTTATGACTGCCTGAAAGGTCACTTATAATGTAAGTGATATTTCCAGTAACTTGTAATTTTGAAATCAAGTTGGAAAGTGACTTCATTATGTTATGCTGTTGTCTATTCAGAGAGTTTTATATCTTTCATATCAAATCTAATAATTAAAAATTATGTTTTTACTTTTTGGTTCATTTACAGTTCGTTACTCTCAGAGTTTGTCTGTAGAATATTCCTCTTTGGCCATAGAAAATTTGTAATCTAATACACAGAACAGCTCTTAAAGGATATATGTCCACTCACTGCAACAGTTTTTTTCAATACATCAAAAATTAATAATGAAACAGCTTACAAAACTTTAATGTCTACTGCTCATATGAAGACATATATGTTTCCATGGTAACAGACAACAAACAAGTTGTGTAGTCTGGTCCTAAAGTCATAGTATTATTCATCTCATCCATATCTGGTGAGTAAAATTTTCTTTTACTACTGCTCCGGTGTAATCTCAAACTTCTGTTGAGACATGTGGTGATTGGCTATGTGTAATGCACACGCCCGAGCTGAGCGGCGTGTGCGTGATTCCACTGGACCGTGCCGGAGAGTGAATGCCTCGAGGGGCGTAACTAGGTATTCACCCGATCCGACCAGGGTCGCACGACGGCATACGACGCCAGTGCACCAAGGAGGAATCGAGCAGAGGGACCAGGTGCTACTCCAGGACAGACCCCGGACACGGCTGTTGACCCACACAGGGGAATACAGGAACAGACAAGTTAGGCTGGCACACAGACTGGTGGGTATAGGCAGGCACGACTGGTATGCAGGCAGGCGGGTATGCAGGTAGGGGGGTACAGGCAAGCACGGCTAGAGTGCAGACAGGGAGGCACTAGCAGGTAGGAACACAGGCGGGATAGGAACCAGTACACACTGGGACTCAGGAACAGAACTACAGATGTGGCAGACAAACACAGCAGAGTAAAGCCGCCCAGAGTGGTGAGCGAGAGCAGGGCAAGACGAGACCGCCAAGAGCGGTGAGCGAGAGTAGAGCAGGACGAGGCCGCCTGGAGCGGTGAGCAAGAGTAGAGCAGGACGAGGCCGCCTGGAGCGGTGAGCAAGAGTAGAGCAGGACGAGGCCGCCTGGAGCAGTGAGCAAAAGTAGAGCAGGACAAGGCTGCCTGGAGCAGTGAGCAAGAGTAGAGCAGGACAAGGCCGCCTGGAGCGGTGAGCAAAGGGTCAGAGCTGAGCGAGACTGCCGGAGCAGTGAGCAAAGGGTCAGAGCTGAGCGAGACTGCCGGAGCAGTGAGCAAAGGAGTCAGAGCAGAGCGAGACTGCCGGAGCAGTGAGCAAAGGAGTCAGAGCGGAGTGAGACTGCCGGAGCAGTGAGCAAAGGGTCAGAGCGGAGCGAGACTGACGGAGCAGTGAGCAAAGGAGTCAGAGCAGAGCGAGACTGCCGGAGCAGTGAGCAAAGGAGTCAGAGCGGAGTGAGACTGCCGGAGCAGTGAGCAAAGGGTCAGAGCGGAGCGAGACAGCCGGAGCAGTGAGCAAAAGGTCAGAGCGGAGCGAGACTGCCGGAGCAGTGAGCAAAGGGTCAGAGCGGAGCGAGACTGCCGGAGCAGTGAGCAGCAAAGGGTCAGAGCGGAACGAGACTGCCGGAGCAGTGAGCAAAGGGTCAGAGCGGAGCGAGACTGCCGGAGCAGTAAGCAAAGGGTCAGAGCGGAGCGAGACTGCCGGAGCAGTGAGCAAAGGGTCAGAGCGGAGCGAGGCTGCCGGAGCAGTGAGCAAAAGGTCAGAGCGGATCGAGACTGCCGGAGCAGTGAGCAAAGCGTCAGAGCGGAGCGAGACTGCCGGAGCAGTGAGCAAAGGGTCAGAGCGGAGCGAGACTGCTGGAGCAGTGAGCAAAGGGTCAGAGCGGAGCGAGACTGCCGGAGCAGTGAGCAAAAGGTCAGAGCGGAGCGAGACTGCCGGAGCAGTGAGCAAAGGGTCAGAGCGGAGCGAGACTGCCGGAGCAATGAGCAAAGGGTCAGAGCGGAGCGAGACTGCCGGAGCAGTGAGCAAAGGGTCAGAGTGGAGCGAGACTGCCGGAGCAGTGAGCAAGGCAGAGCAGGCTAGAACCGCCGGAGCGGTGAGCAAGGCAGAGCAGGGGGGACAGGGCTCTGTACACACGGAACAGGCAGGAAGGGAAAGGCAGAACCAGATACCCACAGGGTACTTGCAGTGAAGTAGCGAGTGGACCACAAGCTCACAAACGGAAGTACAGAGACAACAAGCAGGAGTTAGGTACGAGTTCAGACTCTGCAGAAAAGGGAAAGGTACGGACATAGAGAAACACAGGAAACAGGCTAGAAGAGTATACAGACAAGAACAGACACAGTAGCAAGATACAGGAGCGGGTCTAGGTATGCAGCCCCTAGAAGGCGTGAGGAACAGGCTAGGAGCGTGTTCAGACAGGACAGACAAGATACAGGTGCGGGTCTAGGTATGCAGCCCATAGAAGGCGTGAGGAACAGGCTAGGAGCGTGTTCAGACAGGACAGACAAGATACAGGAGCGGGTCTAGGTATGCAGCCCCTAGAAGGCGGGAGGAACAGGCTAGGAGCATGTTCAGACAGGCCTGGAAATACAGCCTCCAGGAAAGGCAGACAAGCAAACACAGAAGGGACCTGGCACATTCAGAGTGAAAGAGCACACTGAATGAAACACAATGCTCAGGCAGGGATTCATTGGAGCAGCTGGGTTAAATACCAGGTGACAGACAGCAATAGGCTGAGGACGCACAAGGGGTGTGCCCGCAGCAGGTACAAGAAACAGGAAGTGATTGGGCGCCGCCCTTAAGCAGCAGACACAGAGGCAAGCAGACAGCATGGAGGGAAGCCAGGCTAGCAGACTGGACTGGAGATCAAGTGCGCGCTCTTGCACAGTGGGAGATGGACCACTATGCAAGGACGCCGCCAGGTATGTTACACTATGTTTGAGATAAACATGAATATAATCTTCCAATGTTTACGGCTGACACTCAAATGCAAAATTTGCCACTATATAGATACAATATCACATGTTATCTATAGGCATCAATGTGATAATATACATACAGTGGGTGAAATCACACCTGAGCAATGCATGCGACTAGTTTCTCTATATAGGAGGTGTCTTGAAGCTGTCATCACAAAGAAAGGCTTTTGTACAAAGTATTAAATACATTTCAGTAAGGGTGTTCAATACTTTCCCCTGTGTCACTTCGCAAGATTACACATAACTTAATTTATGGACATCTATGGTTTGATTTCTTTGCCTGTGTGGATTGGATGGATTGTTACCGACATCTGATGAAAATTTCATGTCAATTGCACCTTTAAAAATATATTTAATTAAATCATTTGGTGACGTGTTCAATACTTTATTCACCAGCTGTATGTACAGTACAGACCAAAAGTTTGGACACACCTTCTCATTTAAAGATTTTTCTGTATTTTCATGACTATGAAAATTGTACATTCACACTGAAGGCATCAAAACTATGAATTAACACATGTGGAATTATATACTTAACAAAAAAGTGTGAAACAATTGAAAATATGTCTTATATTCTAGGTTCTTCAAAGTAGCCATCTTTTGCTTTGATGACTGCTTTGCACACTCTTGGCATTCTCTTGATGAGCTTCAAGAGGTAGTCACCGGAAATGGTCTTCCAACAATCTTGAAGGAGTTCCCAGAGATGCTTAGCACTTGTTGGCCCTTTTGCCTTCACTCTGTGGTCCAGCGCACCCCAAACCATTTCGATTGGGTTCAGGTCTGGTGACTGTGGAGGCCAGGTCATCTGGCGTAGCACCCCATCACTCTCCTTCTTGGTCAAATAGCCCTTACACAGCCTGGAGGTGTGTTTGGGGTCATTGTCCTGTTGAAAAATAAATGATGGTCCAACTAAACGCAAACCGGATGGAATAGCATGCTACTGCCAGATGCTGTGGTAGCCATGCTGGTTCAGTATGCCTTCAATTTTGAATAAATCCCCAACAGTGTCACCAGCAAAGCACCCCCACACCATCACACCTCCTCCTCCATGCTTCACGGTGGAAACCAGGCATGTAGAGTCTATCCGTTCACCTTTTCTGCGTCGCACAAAGACACGGTGGTTGGAACCAAAGATCTCAAATTTGGACTCATCAGACCAAAGCACAGATTTCCACTGGTCTAATGTTCATTCCTTGTGTTCTTTAGCCCAATCAAGTCTCTTCTGCTTGTTGCCTGTCCTTAGCAGTGGTTTCCCAGCAGCTATTTTACCATGAAGGCCTGATGCACAAAGTCTCCTCTTAACAGTTGTTGAAGAGATGTGTCTGCTGCTAGAACTCTGTGTGGCATTGACCTGGTCTCTAATCTGAGCTGCTGTTAACCTGCGATTTCTGAGGCTGGTGACTCGGATAAACTTATGCTCAGAAGCAGAGGTGACTCTTGGTCTTCCTTTCCTGGGGCGGTCCTCATGTGAGCCAGTTTCTTTGTAGCGCTTGATGGTTTTTGCAAATGCACTTGGGGACACTTTCAAAGGTTTCCCAATTTTTCGGACTGACTGACCTTCATTTCTTAAAGTAATGATGGCCACTCGTTTTTCTTTACTTAGCTGCTTTTTTCTTGCCATAATACAAATTCTAATAGTCTATTCAGTAGGACTATCAGCTGTGTATCCACCTGACTTCTGCACAACACAACTGATGGTCCTAACCCCATTTATCAGGCAAGAAATCCCACTTATTAAACCTGACAGGGCACACCTGTGAAGTGAAAACTATTTCTGGTGACTACCACTTGAAGCTCATCAAGAGAATGCCAAGAGCGTGCAAAGCAGTCATCAAAGGAAAAGGTGGCTACTTTGAAGAACCTAGAATATAAGACATATTTTCAGTTGTTTCACACTTTTTTGTTAAGTATATAATTCCACATGTGTTAATTCATAGTTTTGATGCCTTTAGTGTGAATGTACAATTTTCATAGTCATGAAAATACAAAAAAATCTTTAAATGAGGTGTGTCCAAACTTTTGGTCTGTATTGTACATATATATTCCTTTTTACTAGATGACTATACATCTCTAATAAAAAACACAGAGACTGCTAAGGAGTTTGTATGTCCTCCCTGTATTTGCGTGGGTTTCCTCCTTGTTATCTGGTTTCGTTCTACACTCCAAAGGCATACTGATAGGGAATCTAGATTGTGAGCCCCAATGGGGACAGTGCTGATATTGTCTGTAAAGCGCTGTGGAATTAATGACGTCTATAAATGTGTAAAATAAATAATGAGGATGTAGGTAATGTTGAGATAGAGATGAGGTCAAGGAGTGTAAAAACTCAATGCCACAATAACTTCGAGCTCAAGGGACATTGGCACAACACATCTCAGCTAAGAGGCAGAGAGCAGTACAGCTTGATATCAACAGTCATATGAACAAATGACCTTTTGGACATAAATGCCAGTGTTTACTCTAGTATCTAAACCAAGACAGATGCTGCATATCTCAAATTCTCTGTTTCAAGGGTATGTGGAGCAACCAGCAGCTCTTTAAAGTCTCAAACATCAGGTGTGGCATCCAGATCTTCTAGGTAATTTCATGACAGCGCATTGCCCATCTTGGGAATGCCACATCTATTCACAGGCCTCCTGACAGCATGTGACAACCCACTATGTGTCAACTCAACTCAAGCAGGGCTGGAAAAATAGTCCTTCATCTTGGGTCCATTAAGACTGGCTGCAGACTGCCAAGATTTTTAGAATTTAGAGAATGTTGGAGATATAAAATGGAGAACAGTTTACCGCTTGGCTCTAATCTTGATCTTCCCATCAGGTAGAAACATTTAGGTGTGATGCAAGGAAGGATACAGTGAGCCAGATAAACTCATTGAAACAGAAGTATCCAGCAATGAAACCAATGGTAATCCACTCAATCTTAAAGGGGTTTTCCTACAAACGAAAGTTGATTTTAATCAATAGATCTTGGAATAATAATAACTTGCACAATTGAATGTATTTAAATAAAATGTTCCTGTGCTGAGATAATCTTATAAATGTGCCCCTGCTGTGTACTGTGTAATGGTTGTGTCTGACCGTGCAGGAACATGGTCTGATCATACCACATCTCCTGGGCAGAGGAGGAAGCAAACACCCTAGACCTAGAGCTGTTAGATATTATACTTTAACCAGCATAGACTATTAGATATCCAGTACCTTTCAAAAGATTGGACATACCTATTCAGACATTGGATTTTGGAATGTGCACATGGTAGACTCAGACTGAAGGCAGCAGGAAGAAACACATATGGAAACAGGGAGTAACCATGTGATATTTCAGTTTTTCTTTTTTTTTTAATTTGCAAAAATTTCTACATTTCTGTTTTTTTTTCAGTCAAGATAGAGTGCTGAGTGTACATTAATGAGAAAAAAATGAACTTTTTAGAATTTACCAAATTGCTGCAATGAAACAAAGAGTGAAAAATGTAAAGGGGTCTGAATACTTTTCGTACCCACTGTATATGTATAAAGTAAAAATCATAATATAGATAGCATGGATGCTCAATGATTAACACTATAGCCTTGGGGTCCTGGGTTTAAGGACAACATCTATAAGAAATTGTACGTTCTCCCTGTGTTTGCGTGGGTTTCCTCCTGGTTCTCCGGTTTCCTCCCCCACTCTAAAAACATACTGATAGGGAATTTAGATTGTGAGCCCCCATGAGGAATGTGATGATAATGTCTGGGAAGCGCTGTGAAGTTATATGCCCTAAATGATCTGGGGCACTTATCAGAGGCATTTTGGCTAGGACCTAGGAGAGCATCTGTTGATGGAAACTCCAGTATTGGGACTAAACGCCTTGCAATGGTGAAATAAAAATATTTTTTTAGTGATATCATTCATCATTAGGTCATTCAGCAGTGCCCATAACTTGTGACATTTTGTATGCTTAGGTTCTACAGTACATTATCAAAATAGCGGGAAAATAGAAATAATGGGGGGGGGGATAATTTTACTGAATTTAAGAGAAATTAGCAAATTATTCTAGTATCTGTAGTAATTGTTATTACTGTTTTTTGTAAAGCTCAATAGCTTTTCTTGAAAATAACAGTTGCTGAACAATGGGGCATATTTATTCGGACTAATTTTTAGACAGTGCATGTTTAGACTAGACATTCTTAAAATGCACCAAATTTATCATAGTATTTCATACTGTTTTAAAAAATTTGTACAGGCTGCATAGTCTTAGTTTACACTACTCCCACCCTTGCTGGGTAAGTTGCGTAAAGTGTCTAAAATATATAATAAATAAGGGAAAAGTCACGAAAGACTTGCACTAGAATTCTGCTGTCTTTATCTTCATAAATCTCCCCCACTATTTCCTATTAATATCAATAAAGCTTCCCGCAACCCTGGAAGGTAGTGGGAGTATAGTTTGTTCTGTGTGAGTTTTGTGTCCCGTAAATTGTGCCTCTTGTATTAATAAGAGTTCATGTACAAAAGTCGCTATGTCACGGAATATAATCTACTCCCACGTCCAGATGATGGGACAGAAGATGACATTTTATACTGTAGAGTATTAGAAGCAAAGATTTAAACAGAAAGGACCATTTTGGATGCTGTGTTTAAATTAATTTTTCTAAAGCCATCTTCTTAACCCCTTTCTGATTGGGACATTTTCAGTTTTTGCGCTTTTGTTTTTTTCCTCCCTTTTTGCAAGAGCCATAACTTTTTTATCTTTCTGTCAACATAGTTGCATGACGGCTTACTTTTTGTGAACAAGTTGTAGTTCTGAATAACACCATTCATTTTACCATTCAATCTATTGGAAAATGGGAAAGAAATTTCAAGTGTGGTGAAATTGCGTAAAAATAAATACAAGTTCGCAATTTTATTTTAAGTTTTGTTTTTATGAAGTTCATTGTGCTGTAAAAATGACCAGGCAACATTGTTCTCCAGGTCAGTACAATTACCAATCTTGTATAGTTTTTTTTGTTTAGGTAATGAAAAAATTCAGAAATGTGAAAAACAAAATGTTTCGTTTTGTCACCATTTTCCAAGATCTGTCATGTTTTATTTTTTACTTTGATAAAGCTGTCTAAGGGCCCGTTTTTTGCAAAGCAAGCTGACACTTTTGATCACTTCTTATTCCATTCTTTGGTGGAGTTGTGGTAAGCAAAAAAAACACAATTCTGGCAATTACATTTTTTTCACTTTACAGCAAGTACCGACAGGTTATTAATTTTAGATTTTGATAGATCATATTTTTACAGATGCAGCAATACCAAACATGTTTATTTTTTAATAACTTTTATTTCTTTATTTTATTTTCTTTATTTTATTCAGGGATAAAGAGGGGTCATATTTTTTAAAACTTTTTTTTATACTGTATTTTTCAGTCCCCTTAGGGGACTAGAACCTGAGATAGTTTGATTGATTATATTATATACTGCAATGGAACATTGCAAACTTAGACTAGAAAGCGGTGAATCTTCATAATCTCTACTCTAAACTTATACTACCCGCACAAGTCATAGAGATAAGAGGATTAATTTGTGGACAATTGAATTCAAGTTGAACTTCCTCAAATTCGAAGGTCTCCATGACGGTGAACAATTTTCGATTTGATTCGTGAGGAATGCAAAAAAACAAAAAAATGCTTGCTGTGGTAGTCTCAGTCTGTGTATAATAATCCAAAGATTCAAGTGATATACAGCACAGACCAAAAGTTTGGACACACCTTCTCATTTAAAGATTTTTCTGTATTTTCATGACTATGAAAATTGTACATTCACACTGAATGCATCAAAACTATGAATTAACACATGTGGAATTATATACTTAACAAAAAAGTGTGAAACAACTGAAAATATGTCTTATATTCTAGGTTCTTCAAAGTAGCCACCTTTTGCTTTGATGACTGCTTTGCACACTCTTGCCATTCTCTTGATGAGCTTCAAGAGGTAGTCACCGGAAATGGTTTTCACTTCACAGGTGTGCCCTGTCAGGTTTAATAAGTGGGATTTCTTGCCTTATAAATGGGGTTGGGACCATCAGCTGTGTTGTGCAGAAGTCTGGTGGAAACACAGCTGATAGTCCTACTGAGTAGACTGTTAGAATTTGTGTTATGGCAATAAAAAAAGCAGCTAAGTAAAGAAAAACGAGTGGCCATCATTACTTTAAGAAATGAAGTTCAGCCAGTGCGAAAAATTGGGAAAACTTTGAAAGTGTCCCCAAGTGCAGTTGCAAAAACCATCAAGCGACAAAGAAACTGGCTCACATGAGGACCGCCCTAGGAAAGTAAGACCAAGAGTCACCTCTGCTTCTGAGGATAAGTTTATCCGAGTCACCAGCCTCAGAAATCGCAGGTTAACAGCAGCTCAGATTAGAGACCAGTTCAATGTCACACCGAGTTCTAGCAGCAGACACATCTCTTCAACAACTGTTAAGAGGAGACTTTGTGCAGCAGACCTTCATGGTAAAATAGCTGCTAGGAAACCACTGCTAAGAACAGGCAACAAGCAGAAGAGACTTGTTTGGGCTAAAGAACACAAGGAATGGACATTAGACCAGTGGAAATCTGTGTTTTGGTCTGATGAGTCCAAATCTGAGATCTTTGTTTCCAACCACCGTGTCTTTGTGAAACACAGAAAAGGTGAACGGATGGACTCTACATGCCTGGTTCCCACTGTGAAGCATGGAGGAGGAGGTATGATGGTGTTGGGGTGCTTTGCTGGTGACACTGTTGGGGATTTATTAAAAATTTAAGACATACTGAACCAGCATGGCTACCACAGCATCTTGCAGCGTCATACTATTGCATCCGGTTTGCGCTTAGTTGGACCATCATTTATTTTTCAACAGAACAATGACCCCAAACAAACCTCCAGGCTGTGTAACGGCTATTTGACCAAGAAGGAGAGTGATGGAGTGCCATGCCAGATGACCTGGCCTCCACAGTCACCAGACCTGAACCCAATCAAGATGGTTTGGGGTGAGCTGGACCGCAGAGTGAAGGCAAAAGGACCAACAAGTGCTAAGCATTTCTAGGAACTCCTTCAAGATTGTTGGAAGACCATTTCCGGTGACTACCTCTTAAAGCTCATCAAGATAATGCCAAGAGTGTACAAAGCAGTCATCAAAGCAAAAGGTGGCTACTTTGAAGAACCTAGAATACAAGACATATTTTCAGTTGTTTCACACTTTTTTGTTAAGTATATAATTCCACATGTGTTAATTCATAGTTTTGATGCCTTCGGTGTGAATGTACAATTTTCATAGTCATGAAAATATAGAAAAATCTTTAAATGAAAAGGTGTGTCCAAACTTTTGGTCTGTACTGTAAGTGCTGTACCTGTATTAATGTAACTGTGAATAGATTAATCTGTATTATCCTGCAGTAACAGCACCTTGATATAATTTTTTTTAGTCTTCACATACTGCAACAAGGCGGGAAGTTTAATACCCCATAGTTGTAATTTTACTACTAAACCAAAATTCTGAAACCAAGGCTTGTGTGCAACAGAATGTGTGGTTCCTGTATTGTGACAGAGGCAAGCATTCCCTTTTTTTCTTTTTAAAGACAAAGAAATATTTTCATAATCCAGAAATGTAAGCACAACTGTCTAACTCAGAAAATCTTTGTGTTGTGAAAATGTTTTTTTTTGTGCTCTTTTCCTTGTTGTAATACTCCAATATTAGATCCATGCAAGCAACCTGAATACAATTGGTGGTTACCACCAGTTTCCATTCATTTTCCCCTGATCAGATAGGTTAAGGTTACTTAGACATATTGGCCCCAATTCATCAAGACTGGTATTGTTCATGCCAGTCCTGATGAGGAGGTGTGCTGGAGTCATATGCTCCTGATTCATTCAGAGTCGTAACGAATCCGGGCACGTTTGAAAAGTGGTGTGTGCCTTGATGTGTTCCTCTCCACTTATCTTAATCCAGTTGGGAACTGGAGTAGTATTTGTGGTGTATGGAATGCTCCGCTTGACATCACTTTGACAAGCGAGGGTTGCCACACCCCTTGTTCTGCCCCAGCTTTGCCCACTTTGTCGGAGCTGGGCGAAAATAGCGTGAGGCTGCCAAAAGTTGTGACTATATTTTGCAACTTTTCAAATTTTTTTACGTTAGAATTCTGGTGTGAAAGCTTTCATAGATATGTGCATCATGTTTAGGCAGATAAACTTGCCGAGTTTTGAAAGAGGAAAATGTTTCAGGAAATGTCATAGTTTTTTCATGAAGCATCTTTTTTTAGTTTTTTTTGGTTGCTTCCTGAGTGCCTTTAACAATGTTTTTGACCACTAGAATTTTTTTTTAGCTTTTTTTCCAGCATTTTTGTGTCATTTTTTTTTTACTGCTGTTTTCCGGTAATTTTTTTAAACTCTATTCAACAATGAAAAAAACGCTAGCAGTTTATCAAGCGAGAACAGTGGCAGATCGCTGAAAAAGACGCTTGGGTGTCTTTCGGGCATCTTTTAAGACTTCCCATTGGTTTCTATGATAAAGTAAAAAGCATCTGCAGAGCTGAAAATGCCTGTAGGATGGTCAGCTTACTTTTTAACTACTTGACATCTTTGGAATCCTGAAGTGGTTAAAATATGTTCAAAAGACTGAACATATGAACAGCAAGTTATTTTTACATAGAAATTCATATGTTTATTCTTTTGAGCATGTAGTTAGCGCTTTTTCTTGTGGTTTTTGGAACAGAATTTGCTTGGAAAAGACGTAGTGTACAAATACCCTAATAAAGCTGTGTTTGCATTGAACAGCTTAAAAGGGTAAAATAAAGTTGTAGGAGACCTCAGAGTGTTATACAAATATTTTGTAGGCAATTAGAATTCGCCGCAAAACAAATTTTCCCCCCAAATTTGCAAAAATTTATGAATTTGAATTTCACATGATCCCCTAATCCCTAACAAGTTACGAAAGACTTAGCACGAAATTGCACTAGAATCTTACCATAATTAGCTGAATAAATCTAAAGAAGTATTTCCCTTGAAAGTAGTGGGAGTATTGTTTGTGTCCTGAGCACTTGTTCCTGTAAATTGTGTTTCTTGTATTAATAAGAGATGGTGTGTGCAAAAGCTTTTATGTCACGGAATAAAATCGACTCCCCCGTACAGCTGATGGGACAGAAGATGACGTTTTACATCACCGCAGTGTATAAGATGCAAAGGTTAAGAACAGAGAAGGACCATTTGTCATGATGTATTTAAATAGATGCTTCAAAATCCTTCTTCTTAATTTAATATCCAGCGGTAAATGAAGGTGACTTTTTAATCCCAAACCAGATGTTAAAATTTGGCTATAGTTTATTTGTATAAAAAGTGCAAATAATATTACTCTTTGTCCTTTGACTTCACCATTTGTCCTTTTTGCATTTAAATGTGTATATAACTACAGTTCCAGGTTATGGTGCCTAGTAGGGGGGTGAAAAAATATAGTGAAATATGAAACAATATTTTTCTCTAATACAGCAAAATCCTTTTAATCCAGCATTAACAGAAATTGCTTTGCTAAGGATTGGTGGAGTATTTTGCTATTGCGATAAATATTAGCCTATGGAGTACATCTATAGTAATTTCTCTGCAGGAGAGAACAAGGCTCAGGGACACACGACTTAATATGGCTATACAGACATAGATAGTCTATGATCTATGTGACAATATTATACCTTCTTATGCCTTTATGCTCCATTGGAAGCTATATTACATACAAGTATACACTAGATGTGAATAGAAGCAAATAGTGCCCATGGTCCTTATTTCATTACACCAAAAGCTCAGCGTGAGAACGTAGCCTCAAAGGAGTTGTCTACTACTTTTTACAATGGCCCCAATGTATTTACCCTGTGCCGATAAGTGTTTTTATAAATACCTTTAGTTGTCCATCTTGCCTGTGAGCGGCCGCTCACAGGCATCACATGACCCCCGGATGCAGCCGGCTCTTCCTTCAGCTGATGTCATGTCAAGTGAGGCGTGACATCAGTGACACGCTCCCCGCGGTGGCTGCTGGGTTGTGGGCGGGGTTATTCCGCAAGTCACACCCAGCATCCACCGCGCGCTTTCCCAATGAATGAGGAGAGGGAAAGTGTGTGATGGATGCTGGGTGTGACGCGCGGGTTAACCCCACCCACAGCCCAGAATCCACCGCGGGGAGCGTGTCACTGATGTCACACCTCACTTGACGTAACATCAGCGGAACGAAGAGCCGGCTGCAGTTTGGGGTCACGTGATGCCTGTGAGTGGCCAGTGATAACGCCACTCACAGGTAAGAAGGACAACTAAAGGTATTTACAAAAACATTTATCAGCACAGGGTAAATACATTGGCGCCAATGCAAAAAGTAGTGGACAACTTCTTTAATCCCTTACAGACATATGACGCACTAGTATGTCATATGCCTGCTCCCTGATTTCGATGTCGGCACACATGCCGATCCCACATCTTTCCCGGCATATGATGGCAGATTAAATCAGCCATCATATGCCGTTAACAGCTGTGGGTGGAGCAGAGCTCTGCCCATTGGTGTTACCTGTTAAATCCCACTGCCAACCTCTAATAGTGGCCTTTAACACACGCCGGCAGGGGGCTCGTCATTCCAAGTGCCCATTTGCGCACCCGTGACATGATCGCTGGGTGCCGATGGCTTGTCATGGCAGCTGGCGGTCTGATGAAGACCCTCTTGCCTGTCGTGGCGATCCTCCTGTGGAAGCTAGTACTGCTATGTATAGCACAAGCAATCAGATGATCACAGTTTCAAGTCCCCTAAGGAAATTATTAAATACAGTAAAAAGATAAAAAAAAATGTTTTTAAAAATATGAAAGATAATCCACAAATGTTCAAATCACCCCTCTTTTGCCCCCTTAAATACACCAGAATTCGTTTTTTTGGCCTCCACAACATTGCAATAAAAGGAAATAAGAGACGATCAAAACATTGTATCTACCCCAAAGTGGTTTCAGTAAAAAAGTCTGTTGAGAATGCAGTAAATAAGTCCTCAAACAGCCCCACATCTCAAAAATTTAAAGTGTTACAGGTTTCGGAAAGTGGCGATGCAAGAAAAGATTTTTTTTTTTAGAGTTTGCCAATTATTTTTCCACCACTTAGATGAAAAAAAGCGACATGTTTGGTATCTGCGTACTCATACTGACCTGGAAAATCATATTGCCAGATCAGTTTTACCAAGTAGTGATCATGGTAAATAATAATAAAAAAAAACAATTGTGAAATTGCACTTTTTTATTTTATTTCAATGCACATGCAATCAGAAAGATCTATCATAGCCTACATATAAAAGCCTACACAAGTAATGTACCAGCCATTTTAGGGTAATTTTAGGATACTGAGAGGATGTCAAAGGTCACTAATCAACAAAATAAACAACAGCAGTAAAGATGACTGTCATAGTCTGTGAATAATGCAGAGATTCAATTTATAGTGTGAGAAAGAAATAGGAGAGGTGCCAAAAACAGTGTCAGACTCAGGCCTCTTTCACACGTCCAGATATTTACGGTACTGGAAAAACCAGTACCAGACATATCCATGTCCGTGTGTATGATAAGTGTGGCAACCGTGTGACGCCCGTGTGCCACATCAGTATCACACATACCGGTGCCTGGGAGTAAGCAGTACAGTTAGCGCTGTTCCCAAGCGCTGGGTGCTGAAGCCTGCTCTCATCATTGTCCCCTGCCAGCGCTGTGATCAGAGTAGTATACTGCTCCCACTGTGTCCGCTGTGTCCAAAACATGTAAAAATTAGAATAAAATGAAAATAATCCTTATGCTCACCTGTCCTAAGTGTCCCCTGCTGTAATCTGACACCTCACTCTGAGGAGAATGACTCTCTGCAGCGAGCAGGCCCTTGCTCTGTGCTGAGCTCAGTGAGTGACAGGACACTGCTTGGTTTTAGACACAGCGTGAGCAGAATACTACTCTCAATATTGTCCCTTGCTCGCGCTGATCGCAGTGCAAGCAGGGGACAATGATGAGGGCAGTGTTCAGCACCCGGCGCTTGGGAATAGCGCTAACTGTACCCCTGATTCCCAGGTGCCAGTATGTGTCACACAGATGACACACCGATTTCATCCATGTGTCATCAGTGTCCACGTGTGTGGGATTTTTTTGTGGCCTGTGTTGCGAGAAAAAATGGACATGTCAGCAAGTTTTGCCCATGTGGAAACATACTGACGTGTACACTTACACATTCATTTGAATGGGTCTACGTGTGTCACTGTCTCCAATATGTGTGGAAACGGGCACAAAACGTACTGGAAAAACTGAAGTGTGAAAGACCCCTCAGTGTGATTGATAAGTGATATGGTGTAGCTGGAATAAGTTCTGCTGCATTTGAATTACAATTAATCAGCTTTTTTCTTCATTCTTAATGCACTAGAAAGAAGCATTAAGACAACACAATAGTTTCTACAGAAAAAAAGAAATCAGAAATTAGTGTTAGATGGTGTTAGATGGTGTGCAAGTCACAAGCGGCTGTACTAAGTTCTTTAATTTCTTCTGCAATTCAGGTGCTGGCTTTTTGGTCTTCTGCCTACTTAGCATTTATTTCATAATTTTTGGCAAAGGGGATGAATTTTGTTATAAACAAAACCTCAAAAGAAATGTTGACATTTTACTGTGCATGTCTGTTTCTCATTTTGCTTTCTATATGTTTCTATACATGCCTAGAGTTTCATATTATGTCCTTTTTCAAGAGTTGAATAATTGGGGTTGAAAAGATTGTTAAAAGTTAATTATAGTGTTGTACAAAATGTATGGTAAAAAAAGTGGCAATGGCAGTAAGCTTGGCAGTATAAAAGAAAAAAAAAACATATGATGGCTAAGAATTTGGTAGTACAACCAAACACAGGCAGGCTACAATTGGAGACCTTTGTCTTCAGCAAGCATATTAGTAGAGAGGAAGCCGAGTGTGTTGCGAAATATATGGCACATCACTCATCTTAATCACAGCTGTATGATATTACCTCTAACAGAGACACTGTCAGTTTGAGACAGTGGTCTGCACAAAATGGTTTGTCTGATCACAAATTCTTAAGGGATAATTTTTGGACCCTGTTTTAATCTTAAAAAGCTTGAAAAGTCTGTCAGTGCTTGTTGGATAAAAGGGTAGGCACTTGACCACAAGTATGTCTACTGGCAGTCAAGAGCCAACTAGCTTCTTATCCACTTTTCTCAAAGCTCTATGAGAAGCTAATCACCACATGACAGAAAATATGCAAATCACATACTTGCTGTCATCTGATGGTGGCTTGAACTGGCAAGCAGATCGGTATCCTAATGGTAGGAATATCACTCACTGATAAGATTCAGAGCAGTGCTTGCTGAAAATTTCCCTAGGGCTGAACAACATTTATAATTTGGAATGTAAACTGTTAGACTGATGTGAGTGATGACAATATCTATACAGTGGTGCGGAAAATTCTGGCAATATATAAATGTATAAAATAAATACATTTGTTCTTTTTTGTACTTAAAAATAGCTTGATGGCATTTTTGTTTTATTACTTTTCTGAATTTTCAAACAGCAATGTTACATTATAAGTACGCAAGTGTGCAGCTGCAGAAGGAAAGAGGCAGCTGTCATACATAGTATATGAACATTTTATTGCTGCCTTCCTCTTCTTGATAGATAAATACACAAGCGTCATGTATACATGAGCAACAATGTTTATTACCACATTATTCCTCAATTCAATGTATGGGCCTGAACTAAACCCTTATCAGATTTGAAATGTTTTCACTGTTACAGGCATGTAAAAAGTTAAAGGAACTTATAACCTTATGGAGATAAAATATTTAACATAAAAAAATTAAAAATAAAAAAAAATATTCGAAAATATGGAAACAAAAATGTCATTACTATCAGCAAATTTTGCGCTGGCTTTGACCCAAAACTGTGTGCTACATATACAGTACAGACCAAAAGTTTGGGCATACTTTCTCATTTAAAGATTTTTCTGTATTTTCATGACTATGAAAATTGTACATTCACACTGAAGGCATCAAAACTATGAATTAACACATGTGGAATTATATACTTAACAAAAAAGTGTGAAACAACTGAAAATATGTCTTATATTCTAGGTTCTTCAAAGTAGCCACCTTTTGCTTTGATGACTGCTTTGCACACTCTTGCCATTCTCTTGATGAGCTTCAAGAGGTAGTCACCGGAAATGGTTTTCACTTCACAGGTGTGCCCTGTCAGGTTTAATAAGTGGGATTTCTTGCCTTATAAATGTGGTTGGGACTATCAGTTGTGTTGTGCAGAAGTCTGGTGGATACACAGCTGATAGTCCTACTGAATAGACTGTTAGAATTTGTATTATGGCAAGAAAAAAAGCAGCTAAGTAAAGAAAAACGAGTGGCCATCATTACTTTAAGAAATTAAGGTCAGTCAGTCCAAAAAATTGGGAAAACTTTGAAAGTATCCCCAAGTGCAGTTGCAAAAACTATCAAGCGCTACAAAGAAACTGGCTCACATGAGGACTGCCCCAGGAAAGGAAGACCAAGAGTCACCTCTGCTTCTGAGCATAAGTTTATCTGAGTCACCAGCCTCAGAAATTGCAGGTTAACAGCAGCTCAGATTAGAGACCAGGTCAATGCCACACAGAGTTCTAGCAGCAGACACATCTCTTCAACAACTGTTAAGAGAAGACTTTGTGCAGCAGGCCTTCATGGTAAAATAGCTGCTAGGAAACCACTGCTAAGGACAGGCAACAAGCAGAAGAGACTTGTTTGGGCTAAAGAACACAAGCAATGGACATTAGACCAGTGGAAATCTGTGCTTTGGTCTGATGAGTCCAAATTTGAGATCTTTGGTTCCAACCACCGTGTCTTTGTGCGACGCAGAAAAGGTGAACGGATGGACTCTACATGCCTGGTTCCCACCGTGAAGCATGGAGGAGGAGGTGTGATGGTGTGGGGGTGCTTTGCTGGTGACACTGTTGGGGATTTATTCAAAATTGAAGGCATACTGAACCAGAATGGCTACTACAGCATCTTGTAGCGGCAAGCTATTCCATCCAGTTTGCGTATAGTTGGACCATCATTTATTTTTCAACAGGACAATGACCCCAAACACACCTCCAGGCTGTGTAAGGGCTATTTGACCAAGAAGGAGAGTGATGGGGTGCTACGCCAGATGACCTGGCCTCCACAGTCACCAGACCTGAACCCAATCGAGATGGCTTGGGGTGAGCTGGACCGCAGAGTGAAGACAAAAGGGCCAACAAGTGCTAAGCATCTCTGGGAACTCCTTCAAGATTGTTGGAAGACCATTTCCAGTGACTATCTCTTGAAGCTCATCAAGAGAATGCCAAGAGTATGCAAAGCAGTCATCAAAGCAAAAGGTGGCTACTTTGAAGAACCTAGAATATAAGACATATTTTCAGTTGTTTCACACTTCTTTGTTAAGTATATAATTCCACATGTGTTATTCATAGTTTTGATGCCTTCAGTGTGAATGTACAGTTTTCATAGTCATGAAAATAGAGAAAAATCTTTAAATGAGAAGGTGTGTCCAAACTTTTGGTCTGTAAAGTGTGAAAATGAATATCCTGGAAAGTGGAACTCATTCAAAAGACTTTATTTTGGTGATATTAAAAATGTAATTGATAAATTCTCTACAATTTCAGCATCTTCTAGGATACTGTTGTAGATGTTACAGCCCTAATAAGGACCAACAAATTTGGTTGTATTAGGGTTTATTAAATTATTCTCTTGCGACATTGATTTCAACGAGTGTTGCTGTCACGGGTGTATCAAGTGTGACAGACAGTTGCTGTGGATCCATCTGTAGAAGGTCAAGAAGGTCACTGCGCTTGATGTTGCAGATGCCTTCTTGATCCTCTTATCTCTGTAGTGTAGTGATATCCTTCTTCCTTTAGGACCCTCCAACCTTCTTCTGCTAATTGACACACCCTTGCTTGGTAGTTGAAAACTCTCAGAGTATCCAGAGAGTGGCCGGTGATAGTTCTATGTTCCTCTGTCCATGCCTGGAGTATTAGTAGTCGGCTAGTTTCTTCTTGGACTTCCCTTGGAGGACAGTTGGCGTTATCTCTTTGATGTCTTCTCAAGCTAAGTGTATCCCCTTTGTTTGTTTACCTTGTTGTCTTTAGTTACAGTGGGGCCTGACTAGAGTTCACCCCGTCCCCTCCCTACATAGGGCCTAGCTCTAGGGACATTCAGGGATTAGGTTTCCTGCTCGGCGATAGGTGCGGAACATATATAGGGACGGTAGGGTAGTCAGGGTGAAATTAGATCTGCCTAGGGGTAGGGGTCTCCACTCCCCCTTTCCCTAGTTGTTGGGCTCCCTTCCCCCTCTTCTCATTGTTGTACACTTGTTCCTTCCCTCACCTTGCGTGACAGTTGCTCGAATGTGCCCGGATGAGGTGTTATCCGAGCATGCTGGAGTCCTCACCGAGCATCTTCGGTGTGCTAGCAAAATATGTTTGCGTCGCCGCGGCTGCATGTCTCGTGGCTGTTCGACAGCCGCAAGACATTCAGGGATTGTCTAACAAACCGGCAATCCCTGTATGTGTTGCGGGCATGCCAAAGATACTCAGTTAGGACTCGAGCATGGTCGGATAATGCCCTATCCGAGCACGTTCGTGCAACACCAACATCAACCAATATGAGCATTTGTGATTTCCTTATACCTTGTTCATTCTATATCCGTTTGGGTTCGGTTCAAAATGCATTCTCCAAAAACATAGGTGGGTCGTAAAAGGAAAAGAAGCATGTATGAGAGTTTTAAAGTCCACTTTAATAATTCTCATTTTTACAAAAATTGCACCAAAAATGAAGCATGGCCTTTTTGTATAGATTTGGAAGGTTTAAGTCTGGATATAATTTTTGTTGGGGAACTAAAAAGTGTTGGTTACTAGAAAATTTGGTACTACTAAAAATGTATGCTTTACAAAAAAAATCAATGAAATGAAGTAAATGGCACATGAGTATACACTTATACATTTTTGCACAGTATATACTAAAATACAATGGAGACCAACTGTGAATCTCCCTTTTATGCATATTTTAAGGGATTGGTCAACACATCCATGGCATTCTTTTTTTTTATTTTTCCCAGATATATTATTTGTCTTGACTTTTATTATAAAATGAGAGTACATTTGTAGATGGGTCTTTCCTGATTGTTAGAATAAATTCCTTGTTAGCTTAAAACTATGCATAAAAACTTCACCAAACTGCATTGAGAGAACAACTACTTATAATATCTTTAGAAAAAAAAATAATGTTTCTACTTGATCTAGCTGCATTTTAGGGTCTGCACATAGACTGAAGGGGTCACTTTGCAAAGATTTAACTGGCTACACAATTATGGTTATAGGTTTTGTCATCCAGCAGGAATGGCAGGATGTTTGATTTCTCTTTCATCCCCCAATCCCATGAACCAATTCCACATTCTTTTGTTTGTTAACAACTTGGTGCTTCTAAAAAGGAGAGTCTTGCACATGTTCTTGCAAAGGCACAAACAAGATGTGCCTCCCTCTCTCTATGAGCCCCATAAGAAACTGCATGCCCTACCTTTACAGTATTGGTATTATTGGCTTAAGATCCAAATGCTGTGTCTGTAGTACAGTAGTTAGAGTATGATCTCATTACAATCATCCAAAACAAACCAAAGATTTCTTATGGCCCTCAGTATATTTTTATCAATATACTTTAATTCAAATACTACTTAAAGGGCTTGTCCAGTTTACTGATAAAAGTTAGCAGCCTCTTTATGTGATTGCAGACTTTTAAATCATGACAGTGTGCAGTGCACACGCTATTAGGATTCGCTGGTATGACGTGCCTAGCTTCTCTTAATACAAGTGAATTGAGAGAGGTCGAATGTGTGGAAATCTCATACTAGCGTTCATGTTATCGTCTTCTCTCACCTGCAGTACCGGTGAATCCTGAGACAGCGCATCACACTGAAGTCAGGATTAAGAAGTCTGCAGTCACATGAATGACTGCAAACTGTTATTAGAAGACCAGACAACTCCTATAATATATCAAGCGATTTGATTAAACAGTTTATCAAACTTAAAAAAAGAAACATACACACCTCTTCTATTCGCTGAGGGTATTCCTAGCAACTAATTAATTGCAGAGGTGTTGTGCCAGACACCTGTTAGCAAAGTCAGAGAGGACCGCCAGAGGAACAGCACTTGAAATACAGAAAAAAAGAGGTGAGTTGTATTTTTTTTAATAGCATTTATACCTGTTTTCAAAAATGTTGTAAAAAGTTGTACAAACTCTTTAAGGAATAGTAGAGACATAAAAGTTAATTTATTACAATTTTCTCAATGTGTATGAGCTGAAACGTTGCATTGCACTTTTTAAGCTAATAGAGAGTCTGTCTTTTCTGTCTGTCTCAGCAGGTTTTTGCTATGTAGTCTGAGAGCAGCATGATGTAAGGGCAGAGAGCCTGATGGGTCACTTACTGGGCTGCTTGGTGCAGTTTTGATAGAATCCCTGTTTTCTCTGCTGTAGATGTAGCAGTGGTCAGAATGCTAAGCTGTGTAAAACGCCCATCGTAATGACTAGCTGCTTCCTGTGTACACTGTACATTGTCAGCAAGTTGCCAATCACTGGTGAGGGTGGAGTTACACAGATGAGCTGGACTGGTCCGCTTGTGAGACCTAGTCAGGCAGTGATAATCTCCTGTTGATAAAACACTGATTATATTGAAATTACAGAATACAGCTCAATAAGTGCATCCATCCCTGGAATCAGGCTTAGTTGCCCTATATTATTCTGCTCTCAGATTAAATAGCAAAGGCCCACTGACAGATTTCTTTCTACTATTGGAGTGCCGCCCTCCTTTTTTTGGTTAGTTATTATGGGGTTTTTGGTAATCCTCTAAAGGCAGGCACCTGGAAACATACTACTAGTGCTACATTTTTGTATTTCTATCTATCTATCTTATTTGTATGTATGTATTTGAATATAGGTTTTACAGATACTCATTTCACTAATATATTTTCAGTTAGCGTGAGAACTTTCCTGCTTCTACAAACCCCTTTTAGGATTCAACGTTGCACCTGCCACTTAGCTTAAATAACAATAGAAGGAGGACAGTAAGATCCTGTAATAATGGGCTGCATCCTGGCCTCCTGAACCAAGTGGCCATGCCATGTGCTACCAATGTGAATAGGAAAATGGTCAGATCAAAGTTCAGTTCTTCTACAGCTGTGGGAATTTTTTTTCGTTAGAGTTCATGCCAATCTTATTTTGAAGTTCACGAGCGATCTTTCATAGCCTTCATTTTGGCCGATTGTGAAAACATGCTGTTAGTAAAGGCCACATGGGTTTCCTATATTTGTTTGTACAAAAGGGTCTAATTATGCCCCCCTCAAATTCCCTGTGCATACAAGAATATGAATGTCAGCTGTGCACCTCTCCGAATTGTGAGCTCCAAAAGAGCACTGTTGCTGTTTCTCATTAAGGTCTTTTAAGCAAATTCTAGAAGGTAGTTTCGAATCAAGTGTATTCAATAAAAAAAACCTTATTTTAATAGGAAACTAGGAAATATGTTGTTCCCTAGTGTCATAAAATCAGTATTCCTCCCATGGTCCTATGTGGAATCGATGCAATAAAAATAATCCTTATTTATAACTCTCATCAACTACTTACAGTAAATCTGTCACCAGATCCAATTGTTTCTTGGAAAGAAATAACATGTTCCCTTCACTGATAGAATAACTGTGAAAATGATTTCAATTTTTTTCTTAGACAACGTATAGTAATATATCTAATAATTTCATATTGCTCACTATACGAGCTCTTTGATGTGTATGACTCGCCCCCTAGGCCGTGGGGTACACGGAACCGGGCTTCAGTGCGATGCTGGGAGTAGTAGTGGCAACCCGATCCCGTGGCTCAGGGTGGTCAGACCAAATGCTGTGGCAGTCTATTTGTAGAGCTATGAATGTCCGACTACGCCACCCGTGGATTGCGGTCAAGGATGACCGCCGCTGCAAGGCAGACCACTGAGGCTGGTGTTAGTGTGCAGCACAGGGATAGGATAACTCCCCACGGGAAGAGTATAGCCTCAGGGCAGTGTAAGAGGATGCTGGGGGTGATGGTGCAGGCACAGCATAGATCACACAGAGTCCAATGGTACAGTTCAGGCCTTTTACTCACAGTTGAAATCCAAGTCACTTCTGTCAGCAATGACTGCCCAAGCCGTGCTGCGTCCACCAGGTGAGGGGCTCGGTCAACCCCCAGACAGTTCAGGAGTATGGCACAGGACCCCCTTCTATCCTTTCTCTGGCCTCTCGTGCCCCACCAGTGACCACGCTTCTGTTCAGCTGCCTCGGGCCTTCTCTGGTGAAACTTGGCGCCAGTTTCCCTGACCCTATGTGGTGCCTTCCTAGCGGGTGTAGCAAGGGGTCGCACCAAAAAATGATCACGACCTCCGGTTTTTGGCTGAGGGATGATTTACCTCCACCAACTTGGGAATCCGGTACCCTTCCACGACCTGACCCTTCACCCGATATAACGCGGGTTTGCAACGGTTGCTGTCCATTCTGCTCTCTTAGGGTCCCTTCTGCCTTCTTGTTTCTGGAGCCTTTCTACTCCTCTGTCTCTCCTCTTTCCTTCCTTCTCCTTCTCCTCTTCTCCTCTCTGGCCCCGGCCTTCTCCCCAGGCCTGCCTCGTGGAGCTGAGCTCAGGCTGAGCCACAGCTCCCTGTCAGCTCTCTCAGGCTGAACTACTTCTCTGAACTCCACTCCCTCCAAAGATGGCCCCCACCTTTTATCTACCTCTGTGTCTGAGCTCAGGTGACCTGCACCCAATGAGCTCCTTCCTATGCTCCAGAAACCGTCCCCTACTGCTCCTACATCACTGGGTTATCTCCCCCCTCCCCACTCCAGCCAGGGACATGGTCAGTTGTGCCTGCAATTATATGGGAGCAGCGTCGAGCTGTCCCCCGGAAATGGGGCGAGTGTAAATGTGTGTATGCAGCTAATTGAGCCCTGGTCCACACTCCATCCTTACCTGGGAGAGGAATATCACACCTCTGGTTGAGGTGCAATACCCCTGTAGCAACCGAACCCTCGGGGCGCTACATGTACAAAACCTAATGATGACACCAAGACTCTATCAATTTATACTATGTGTGTCGCAGTACTGATCTCAATGTTGTGGTGTCATTGTAACACGGGTACTTTAGATGCAGTGACACAGAAACACAAAGCAGCCAATACGGGGTTAATAAACAGGGGTGGTTTACAAGAACAAGGTCAATCTCCACGCAGGGAGCAACAAGGAAAATATGGGGGGGGGGGAAACAAGGAAAATAGCAGGTGAAAGTCTATAACTAACAGTTCACAGTCTGACAAGATGTAGCAGAGCTGAACCAGTTGTAAACGTCAGTTTGTACAGTTAGCTGACTCTGGCTCCTCACAAGACAGTCGCCAGTGGATGCAGGTCATGATTTCTTCAGGCTTCCCCGCCCAAACAATGCTCCGTCTTCTGGCGGCAGCGGGCGGTCTCCGGTTTTACCCGCTGAGCCCCTAGTCCATAACACGGCACCTCACGTGCCTCTGCTCCACGGACCCTGCGTACCTTGTCTCTATAGTCGGGCTTGATTCCTCCGGTCCACTGCACCCGACTCCTGCTCCCAGTACTCGAGCCAGGAGCCTGGACCCTCTCACACTGTTCTCCTGCGCAGGACTCAGCTCCGCTTTCCTGCACATAACATCCTCGTCTCTTCCTCTCTCCAGTCACACCAGAAGTCCAACTTCCCAGTCACATGACTCCTGTGCTTGCAGTCTGTCTCCCCCCTGCAACAGGAGGTACGGCCCCGACAGTTCCGGATCCCTTGCTCTGAAAGCACTTACACCCCGGTCTTCCCCCTTACATCATCCACCTAGGAGAAATACGGCTAGTAAAAATATTTTGATAATATATATGCTTCCAATGGGAAACTAAATAATTTAGCTTCTGCTGGATTCTGTAGCATTAACCCCTTTATCAACATTTGATGTACATTTACGTCAAATGCTGGCTCCCAGACTTTGATGCAGACTTGCACACCAAGCCCGCATCTTTCCTTGCAGATGATGGCTGTGTTATTCAACCATTATCTGCCTCTAGCAGTCCCTGGTGGAGTGGAGTTCCTCCTGTGGCTGTTAACCTGTCAAATGCTGCTGTCAGTCCCTGACAGAGGCATTTAGTTTGCACTGGCAGGTAGTCATTCTATGTGCCCACTGGCACGCCCATAATACTGTTGCGAGGTGCTGATAGGGGGTTTGCTGAAGACCTCAATACTTGTCATGATGGTACTCCTGTGAAAGCCAGCCTAAGTAGCTGGCATTCATACGAGACTAATTTTTTCTATACATAGCAGTACGTATTGCTGTGTATAGCACAATCGGATGATTGCAGAATCAAGTCCCCTAAGGGGACTAAGAAATACATTAGAAAGTGATAAAAAAATATTTTTACAGATATGAAAAAAAAAAGATCAACCCCACTTCCCCCCATTAGAGATAAAGAAATAAAAAATAAATAAAAAAATACACATATTTGGTATCGTTATGTCTGTAAAAGTCCAATCTATCAAAATATAAAATTAGTTAACCTGATCTGTACTCAGTGTAATGAGAAAAAATGGAAAGGACAGAATTGCGTATTTTTGTGGCCACAGCAACACTGTAATAGAATGCAATAAGAGGCGATCAAAATATTGTATTTACCCCAAAATGGTATCTTGGAAAATGACGACACAAGCAAAAATTTTTTTTTTTTTTAAAATGTTGAAAAAAATTTTCACCACTGAGATAAAAGAAAAAAAACGATGCATGTTTCATATCTGCTTAATCATACTGACCTGGAGTATCATATTGCCAGGTCAGTTTTACGGTATAGTGAAAATGGTAGATAAAAAAAAACAATTGTGGAACTGCACTTTTTTCGCAATTTTGATGCACTTTAAATTTTTTTCCCGCTTTCCAGAACATGACATGATAACTTGAATGGTTTCATTCAAAAGTACAAACTCTCATATATCTATGTGGCTAGAACAATAAAAAAAAGTTATAGCTCTTGTAAGAAGGGGAGAAAAAAAAGCAAAAAAACAAAAAAAGAAATGAAATTGAGGCAGGATGGGGTTAAATCTGTGTTCACATGATGTGTTCCTGATGGATACTTTTTTTTGCCTTAAATTATCCAAATATGCTGTAAAATTGGAAAATCAAGCAAAAAAATGCATCGAGAATGCATCATCAAAACACGGAAATCAGAGGCTGCTTAGTTAGAGGTAATGGCTAAGGTGTTGAAATCATATTTATGATTGTGATTTTCCTTCTTCAATATCTTATTTTTGCAGCTTGAATAAGGATTTAAAGGGGTTATCCACTACTACAACAACCCTGTCTTGATCAAAATGTTTGGCGCCAATAAAATAAAAAGCTTATAGTCACTTCCCTTGCCGACACCATTCCAGCGGTGTTGGCACTCACGTTCCCTGGGCTCTCCTGCAGTTGTTATGACACGTGATGCCAGGCGCCCAATCAGCACTGGCATCACTGTCTGCGCCTTTGGACAAATCGACCATCAAGAGGAAATGAGAGAGCAGCCGCAGCCCTGACTTCCTCTTGATGTTCGATTTGTCTGAAGGCGCAGACAGTGATACCAGTGCTGATTGGGCACCTGGCTCACGAGTCATGACAACAGCACCAGAGCCCCGGGAACGCGAGTGTCAACACTGGGTGGTCCGTCCAAGGGGCGTTCTCGCTGTGGCATCTGTCCTTCCTCTCTACTTCCAATCGCGTCCTTCTGCTTTGATTGATGTGGACGCATCATCCACATTGCGAATCGAGATATCGCGCCTGTACACAGAACCGCACAGACGCTCTCTGCTCTGCCATACTGTGAGCAGAGCATAAAACAACACTGCGCTAGCGCCTAGCTTTGATTCATGTGAACGACGTTGCTATGCACTTGCGCAGTGCTGTTTTATGCTCTGCTTACAGTAGGGCAGAGCAGAGTGCGTCTGCGTGGTCCTGTGACACTACTGCGCAGGCGCGAATATCTCAGTTCGCAATGTGGATGATGCGTCCTCATCAATCAAAGCAGGAGGACGCAGTTAAGAGCAGAAAGGAGGGACAGACGCCGCAGCGAGGATGCCCCTTGGACCGGACCACCCTTATTTACATACAGAGCGGGAGCATATCACATGGTATTTTGCGGTATACAGGGGGAGTTGGGAGCTGATAGACATGTTTGTGGGATGCAGCAGAGGAGCAGTTAAAGGTGGTGGCATTTATTCATAGGCTCAAAAACTGGTGACAGGTTCACTTTAATGCAATAGAGTTTCTCCCAAGTAACGTCACTTCCTTTTGTGGACGGATGCGCGTCACACGCCAACGTTTCATTCATCCAGGCCTCATTCAGTGACACTATTTAAGGCTGCCTTACACCTTATCTACTTGCGCTATTCACAGCACATATGTGCCTTTCTCCTAAACGCTGCAATGCAACAACTTACTTATTGCTTATTGCCTGTATTGTCTCTTCTCCTGCAATCCGGTGAGTGATCTGTTTTATGTGATGTGCTCATTACTTCTTTATCTGTTATTAATCTCTTTTAGGGTCTAATTTCCAGCCAAGTTGATTATATACTGACATCAGCCTGAACCGCTTCCCACACCCATAGCCTCCCACTCTGCTCCAACTACAATGATCAGTCATACTTTGGGCCTTCAGCTATCATTTCACATATTTCCAGTGTACTATGTATATACAGTGGGTACAGAAAGCATTCAAACCCCTTTAAATTTTTCACTCTTTGTTTCATTGCAGCCATTTAGTAAATTCTAAAAAGTTCATTTTTTTCTCATTAAAGTACACTCTGCACCCCAACTTGACTGAAAAAAAACAGAAATGTAGAAATTTTTGCATACTTATTAAAAAAGAAAAACTGAAATATCACATGGTCATAATTATTCAGACCCTTTACTCAGACACTCATATTTAAGTCACATGCTGTCCATTTCCTTGTGATCCTCCTTGAGATGATTCTACTCCTTCATTGGAGTCCAGCTGTGTTTAATTAAACTGATAGGACTTGATTTGGAAAAGCACACACGTGTCTGTATAAGACCTCACAGCTCACAGTGCATGTCAGACCAAATGAGAATCATGAGCTCAAAGGAACTGCCCAAGGAGCTCAGAGACAGAATTGTGGCAAGGCACAGATCTGGCCAAGGTTACAAAAGAATTTCTGCATTACTCAAGGCTCCTAAGAGCACAGTGGCCTCCATAATTCTTAAATGGAAGAAGTTTGGGACCACCAGAAGTCTTCCTAGACCTGGCCGTCCAGCCAAACTGAGCAATCGTGGGAGAAGAGCCTTGGTGAGAGAGGTAAAGAAGAACCCCAAGATCACTGTGGCTGAGCTCCAGAGATGCAGTAGGGAGATGGGAGAAAATTCCACAAAGTCAACTATCACTGCAGCCCTCCACCAGTCAGGCCTTTATGGCAGAGTGGCCCGACGGAAACCTCTCCGTCCTCAGTGCAAGACATATGAAAGCCTGCATAGAGTTTGCTAACAAACACATGAAAGACTCCCAGACTATGAGAAATAAGATTCTCTGGTCTGATGAGACGAAGATAGAACTTTTTGGTGATAATTCTAAGCGGTATGTGTGGAGAAAACCAGGCACTGCTCATCACCTGCCCAATACAATCCCAACAGTGAAACATGGTGGTGGCAACATCATGCTATGGGGGTGTTTTTCAACTGCAGGGACAGGACGACTGGTTGCAATTGAAGGAAACATGAATGCGGCAAAGTACAGAGATATCCTGTATGAAAACCTCTTCCAGAGTGCTCTGGACCTCAAACTTGGCCAAATGTTCACCTTCCAACAAGACAATGACCCTAAGCACACAGCTAAAATAACAAAGGAGTGGTTTCAGAAGAACTCTGTGACCATTCTTGACTGGCCCAGCCAGAGCCCTGACCTAAACCCTATTGAGCATCTCTGGAGATACCTGAAAATGGCTGTCCACCAACGTTCACCATCCAACCTGACGGAACTGGAGAGGATCTGCAAGGAAGAATGGCAGAGGATCCCCAAATCCAGGTGTGAAAAACTTGTTGCATCATTCCCAAGAAGACTCATGGCTGTTCTAGCTCAAAAGGGTGCTTCTACTCAATATTGAGCAAAGGGTCTGAATACTTAGGACCATGTGATATTTCAGTTTTTCTTTTTTAATAAATTTGCAAAAATTTCTACATTTCTGTTTTTTTCAGTCAAGATGGGGTGCAAAGTGTACTTTAATGAGAAAAAAAATGAACTTTTTAAAATTTACCAAATGGCTTCAATGAAACAAAGAATGAAAAGTTTAAAGGGGTCTGAATACTTTCCGTACTCACTGTAATTTTGATTAGCGCCCCACTCAATTGTGTAAAGTGTTTTGTTTGGCACTTATTCACACTATGCATAATATAGCCCAAAATCATCCATCCAGTTATGATAGTTTGAGTCATTGGAAATTTATGTGAAATATTATCTTTCTATGCATTATCCATTTGCTGTCCTGATGCAACATATTCATATATTTTAGTCTTCTGTACAGAACAATCGATTTCAGATTGTTTTTGTTATTTCTCATCTATAGTTTTGATGAAGGCCTAATTGGACGAAAAGTCAAATATATTTAGTGGATTGCATTATGGAAATAAACTACAAATTTTGTTTTTATCATTACTTGGAGTACCAAGTTTTTTATATATATATTTTTATAATCCTACAAAATTCCTGACTTAGTGCAAGTATACCTAGAAGAATTGATGGTGCTTTGCACCAAATGGTGCTCACACACCGAATATTGTTTTGATTTAGATCTCTGTTTTGTTCATTCACTTTGCATTTTGTTAATTAATAAAAAATAAATTAAATAAAATAGCACTTCTTGTTTTGAAACCATTCTTTGCGGCAGTTTTTTTCTACACCTGCCTAAAACTTTTGCACAGGACTGTAGATCTGTAAGGACTCCATCCGTAGCTGTACAGGGTCTGTGCAATGCCATGTGCTGGTAAACAGTACTTTGGTTTCTATATCAAACATAACAAAAAAAAATAAAGCACAGTCTGCTTTATTAAATCCTCTGAATACATTGTTGGAATACATGTAAAGGAAAAAATATAAAAATTGTATTTACTCAATGACATAATTAAACATTTAAATGTCAGCAAGTTGACATGATCATACAGGAGACATTTATGAGCAAGTGCTCTGAAATAACCTTGCTGTAAATATTCTCTTCAGTGGATCAGGCATCGTTCTCAATCCAAAAAGTTATTTCCTGGAATAAGGAGTAAAAATCATAATTTAGAGCACTTCCACAAAATAATGATCTTGCCGGATTTCTGGGATACTTTTTCAGATAAAATCTGGGTGTTTTAGGCTTAATGCCTGACATGAAGTCAAATTATTGTTGGTGATATTTCAGCACATATTTGTTGAAGTTGGCAGCTAATTTGAGATTGTGTCTTTATCTACTTTGAAAATATGCAAAAATGTCAAATATGGGTCAAATGTAGTGTACAGCGTATGTGCTCTCACACAAGCCTCACCCATTAAACTATGATCACTGGCAAGCTTTGTTGGCTGCAAGATTGTATTTAGTTTATATCTGAATTTATATGTTAATGGTTATAAATTAATTTATCTGTCTTGATTTTTACTAAATTGGTTCAGATATTAATGTCCTAACCTTGATAAAGTTCAGCACAATCAGTGCAAAGGTATTCATAGCCTCTAATCCCTTCCCGACATCTCCAGGTATGACGCATGTTGGATGCAGATGTATGGAACCAACATTTTCATTTAACAGCATCATCCAGATCTTGCTCTGATTGCTTCTGTTTAATCCCTTAAATGCTGCTGTCAATCAGTGAAGTGCAAGGTGTGAGATGCAATGTGATTCCATGGTTTTGATGGGTTGCCATGTCAGCTGAAGGACTCCATTGTTGCCATCTGTTTGCTCTTATGAAGACCAGCCAATGGCTGGTCTTCGTAGGAGATTGGTCTTTTGTCTATAAACTACATAGTAAATAATATTGCAGTCCTATATTGCAGTATATAGAACAATCTGTTAAACAATCATAGCTTCAAGTCCTTGAAAGGGACTAATACATAGTTTGGTATGACTGTAATAATACTGACCTGAAATATCTTTTTTACAGGTTATATTTACCATATACATAAAGGGAACCTGTGATGCAAAAAAAAAGCTATTAACCAGCAGATATGGGGTTAATCTGCAGGTTAATAGCATTCTGAAGCTGGCCGACATCCATAATGAGAGCCTATGTACTGAGCGATGACTGAACCCACGCCAGTCCACCACTATGACTGAAAGCCCAAGGCTGCCAGGTGGGAAAAAGTTACCATATTTTTTGGACTATAATATGCTCTTTTTTCCCCCAAATTTGAGAGGAAAATGGGGGGTGCGTCTTATAGCCCGAACGTAGAGCTTACCTGATAGTTGCGGTGGAGCGAGATTGCAGGGCCCTCCGTTCCCTCCCTCCTTCAGGAACCCGGAGGCAGCATGAGAAAAGGTGAGATGCTGCGGGCCGGTGTCTGGCTGGGGTCAGCGGCCAAAGTGGGAGAGCAGCGTGTGCGGCTTTCTGGTGTGCACGGCCATCTTCCTGTAGCTGTGATCTACCGAAAAATGGCCTCTAGAACCGGCGCATGCGCAGACTCGTAGCTCTAGCGACCATTTTCCTGTAGATCACAGCTTCAGGAAGATGGCCGCGCACACCGGAAAGCCGCACACGCCGCTCACCACCCCCCAGCCAGACACCGGCCACGGCCCCCAGCCAGACACTGGCCCCAGGCAATGGTCCCCAGCCAGCCACCGGCCCCCAGCCAGGCACTGGCCCCCAGCCAGGCACTGGGCCTCAGCCAGACACCTGGCCTCAGCTAAGGCATCGGGCGTCAGCCATCTCACCTTTTCTGCTGCAGCCACCAGGCTCCTGATGGAGGGAATGGAGTGCTCTGCGATCCTGCTCCACCACCACCGCAACTCCCCGCTGCTGGAGCACCGGTTTCCTGAAGGACCCTGCTTCCTGTGACTCTCGCTCCACTGCTCCCCAGGTAAGAGACCTATTCAGACTATAAGATTGACACCAATCTTATAAAAAATTTTTTTTATCCTATATTCCACCCCAAAATTTGGGGTGCGTCTTATGGTCCGGTGAGTCTTATAGTTCGAAAAATTCGGTAACTTCCTACCAGCAGCGGGGCTTTCAATTCAGGTGATGGGTAGCTTCTGAACGCTATAGACCTGCAGATTAACCCCATATCTGCAGGTTAATAGAGCTTTTTTACAGGACAGGTTCCCTTTAACACAGTAAAAAGATTTTTTTTCAAAATTTCACAACACTTTCGATTCTGTTTTCAATTTCAACAGAGTATATGGTAAAAACAATGATGTGTTAACCGATTCCCGACCGCCCACTGTACATAAACGTCGGCGCTGCTTGGGCTCTGTGCAGCGCCGACGTTTAAACCACGGTGGGTGGTCCCGCAGCGCTCAGGACCCCCAGGGTCCTGCTGGCGCTGCGGTACCGGTTCAGAGCGATAGCTCTGACATGTGGCATCATGGGGACCTGATTAGATCAGGTCCCCATGATGTTAACCTGTTCCTATCTTCTAGATGCCGCGATCCATAGCGATCTCGGCATTTAAAAGATAGTGACAGCCGGTGGTCGGCGATCAGGACCCCCCACATACCTGCCAGCGGCGGGGATCCCGATGCTGTGACCTCTGACATCATCGAGACCTGATTGGCTCAGGTCTCGATGATGTCAGCGTCACACCAGCCAATCAGAGAGATCACCAGGGAAGTTTGTTTTAGCAACAAACTTTCCCGGGCGATCTGCCTGATAAATACACTGTTTCTCCTCCGATCTCAGTGAGAGAGCAGAGGAGAAACACTGTGACAAGAGCTGTCAGCCTTGCCACAGTAAAAGTGAAAAAAATAAAAAAGAAAGTAAGAGTTAGGGTTAGTCAGTCCTGTCAGATCTGTCAGTCAGTCAGTCCTGTCAGATCAGTCAGTCCTGTCAGATCAGTCAGTCAGTCCTGTCAGATCAGTCAGTCCTGTCAGATCTGTCAGATCAGTCAGTCCTGTCAGATTAGTCAGTCCTGTCAGATCTGTCAGTCAGTAAGTCCTGTCAGATCTGTCAGTCAGTCAGTCCTGTCAGATCAGTCAGTCCTGTCAGATCAGTCAGTCCTGCCAGACCTGTCAGTCAGTCAGTCCTGTCAGATCAGTCAGTCAGTCAGTCCTGTCAGATCAGTCAGTCCTGTCAGATCAGTCAGTCAGTCAGTCCTGTCAGATCAGTCAGTCCTGTCAGTCACTCAGTCCTGTCAGATCAGTCCAGTCAGTCAGTCCTGTCAGATCAGTCAGTCCTGTCAGTCTGTCAGTCCTGTCGGTCAGTCAGTCCTGTCAGATCAGTCCAGTCAGTCCTGTCAGATCAGTCAGTCCTGTCAGGTCAGTCAGTCCTGTCAGATCAGTCCGGTCAGTCCAGTCCGGTCAGTCCAGTCCGGTCCCGTCCTTTCAGTCCGGTCCGTTCAGTCCGGTCTGTTCAGTCCAGTCAAAAAATATAAAAATAAAATGGCCCGTCAGACTTATACTGCAGAAGAGCTGTATGCCCTGCTATGTTCTGACACTGATGACAGTGCAATCTCAGATGGAGATATGGATTTTGAGGGCTTTAGTAGCGGCGACACTGAGAGCTCAGAAATGAGCAGTGATTCTGGTCCATCCTCAAGCCCAAGGACCAGTACAGGAATAGGGGCAAATAACGCTACTGGAGAAACGTCTCCAAATCAGGGAACACTGCCCAGTACAAGCGCTGTCCCTGCTACCAGTGAATTGGTGCACGCCAGTGTACAAGGGGCGTTGCCACATGATCTAGCATTTCCCAAATGGGAGGCTTCGGATTCGGCTGCTCCATTCAGCCCTGATTTCAACGCCATTCCTGGTATAAATGTGGAGGTGGAAGATTTTGGACCAATTCATTTTTTTAATTTGTTTTTTACAATTAAAGCTTGCTAGATTAAAGCTTGCTAGAGCATATTGTCGTGCAAACAAATTTATATGCATCCCAATTCATAAGCCAGAATCCCCGATCTTACTATGCTAGGGCAAATTTATGGACACCAGCTAATGTCCCGGAAATACAAAAATTTTTAGGACTTACATTTGCCATGGGGCTTGTTAAAAAAACGAGCATTCGATCCTACTGGTCCAACCACCCTGTTCAAGCCACCCCTATGTTTTCAGTCGTTCTGCCTAGGACCCGTTATGAAATGCTCATGCGGTTTTGGCATTTTAACGACAATAGTCAATGCCTGCCCAGAAATGCCCCAGAACATGACAGGTTATATAAAATTAGACCCATCATTGAAAATTTGTCAGAAAAATTCTTAAGCCTCTACACCCCAACACAAAATATTTCTTTAGATGAGTCCCTTGTAAAATTCAAAGGAAGACAGCACCTCAAACAATTTATCCCATCTAAAAGGGCAAGGTTTGGAATAAAGCTCTATAAAATGTGCGAAAGTTCAACCGGATACACATCCGCTTTTCGCATATATGAGGGGAAAGATAGCCAACTAAACCCACCAGGATGCCCTACTTATCTGGGGACATCTGGAAAAATTGTTTGGGAGCTGATAAGTCCATTTTTTCAAAAAGGCTACAATCTATATGTGGACAATTATTACACCAGCATACCCCTATTTAAAAGTCTGGTTGAACACAACATCGGGGCTTGTGGGACCATCCGTAAAAACCGTCAGGGGTTTCCACAACCATTGGTCAACCAAAAGTTTCAAAAGGGGCAGTCAGGGGCTGTACGCAACGGAGAGCTGCTTGCCCTGAAATATAGGGATAAGAGGGATATTTTTGTCCTCAGCTCGATCCACACAGATGCCACAAGGGCCACTGTAGAACTAGGATCCACCACTCCGAAGCAAAAACCTGTGTCAGTCATTGACTACAACAAACACATGGGGGGTGTGGACATAGTAACATAGTAACATAGTTTGTAATGCCGAATAAAGACTTGCGTCCATCAAGTTCGACCTGTTAGTTCTGTAATTGCTAAAGTTGATCCAGAGGAGGGCAAAAACCCCAAATGATTTAGCCAATCTTCACCTGAGGAAAAATTCCCTCCCGACTCTGAAACCAGCAGTCAGAATAAATCCCTGTATCAACCTACTATTTTATTTTATTTTTAAGTATATGCTGAAATCTGCCTGGTATCTAGAAATGCATCCAGTCCCCGCTTGAACTGGTGTAGTGAATCCGACATTACCGTCTCCTCACTCAGTGAATTCCATATTCTCACTGCTCTTACCGTAAAGAACCTCTTCCTATGCCGGTGCTGAAACCTTTTCTCTTCCAGTCTTAGTGAATGCCCCTTGTTACCGTAATATCCCTCCTTTTGAACAAATCCCGGGCAAGATCTCTATACTGTCCCCTAACATATTTGTACACATTTATTATGTCCCCCTCAACCTTCTCTTTTCCAGGCTGAATAGTCCTAGTTTTGCCAACCTCTCTGGGTATTGCAGTCCCTCCATTCCCCTTATTAATTTTGTTGCCCTCCTTTGTACCTTTTCAAGCTCATTTATATCCTTTCTATATATTGGGGCCCATAACTGAGCACAGTATTCCAAGTGTGGTCTGACAGTGGAAGAACAATGTTCTCATCCTTTGCAGCTATACCTCTTCTGATACATCCCATTACCCTGTTTGCCCTTACAGCAGCGACCTGACTTTGGGCACTCCAATTTAGTTTGCTATCAATCAAGATGCCCAAGTCCTTCTCCATCTCTGAATTCCCCAATGATTTCCCATTCAGTGAGTAGTGGTGACTTCCATTTTTCCTTCCCATATGTATGACCTTACATTTCTCCTCGTTAAACCTCATTTGCCATTTAATGCTCCACCTACCCAGCTTATCCAAATCCCTCTGTAGGTCTGCACTGTCCTCTTTTGTATTAATTGTTTTACATAACTTTGTGTCATCTTCTAATATTGATATTTTACTATTTATCCCGTTGACTATGTCGTTAATAAAGATATTAAATAACATTGGGCCTAGTACAGACCCCTATGGTACCCCACTAGTAACGCTTACCCAATCTGAGAATATTCCATTTATAACCACCCTCTGCCTTCTATCCTTTAGCCAGTTAGCTACCCACGTGCAGACATTTTCCCCCAGCCCCATCATTCTCATTTTATATACCAACCTATTATGTGGCACGCTATCGAACGCTTTTGAGAAGTCGAGATATAACGACATCCACTGGTTCCCCCTGATCTAATCGAGAGCTAACCTCCTCGTAGAAGTCAATCAGGTTTGTTTGGCAGGAGCGATTCCTCATGAATCCATGTTGGTTCGGGATTAAAAGATTATTAGCATCAAGATGCTCCGTAATTACCTCTTTAATGAAGCTTTCAAAAACTTTGCCCACAACGGACGTCAGACTCACCGGCCGATAGTTTCCGGCGTCACTTTTCGCTCCCTTTTTGAATATTGGCACTACATTCGCCTGTCGCCAATCAAGTGGTACAGACCCAGTCTCAACAGAGTCCTTAAATATAAGATATAACGGTCTGTCTATCACATTACTTAGTTCCCTTAGTACCCGTGGGTGTATGCCATCAGGTCCTGGTGATTTGTTTATTTTAATGTTACTGAGGCGTTTCTGTACCTCAACTTGGGTTAGATTAGTCATACTTAGTGGAGGATTAAGCTTGTCACTTCTCATTTCTCCTGTTAGTTCTATTTCCTTTTTGAAAGTTGTCGAAAAAAATTATTTAATAGATTTGCTTTATCCTCATCTTCCTCTATGATTTTGCCTTCCTCACTTTTTATCGGTCCAATATTATCCGATTTAATCCTTTTACTATTTATATACGTAAAGAACATTTTGGGATTTGATCTACTTTCCCTAGCAATACGTTTCTCTGTTTCCTCCTTCGCTATTTTTATTTGTTTTTTACAGGTTCTCGTTTTTTCCTTGTAACACATTAGTGCCTCCTTACTGTTTTCCTGTTTTAATCTCTTGAATGCCTCTTTTTTGCTATTTAACGCCCCTTTTACGTTCTTGTTCCACCATATTGGTTTCCTCTTATTTCTGGCCCTTTTATTCCCATACGGTATATACCTCTCGCACTGAGTATTCAGAATTCTTTTCAAGGTTTCCCATTTACTATTCGTATTCCATTGATTAAGTACTTTGTCCCAGTCAATAAGTTGAAGGTTTTCTATCAGCTGATCAAACTTCGTCCTCCTAAAGTTTAATGATTTTGTTGTTCCCTTATTGATAACCCTACTGAAGGGCATTTTGAAGTCGATAATATTATGGTCGCTATTACCTAGGTGCCCCCCTATCTGTACCTCAGTTATTTTATCAGGCCTATTAGTCAATATTAAGTCCAACACGGCCTTCCCTCTCGTTGGTTCCTGCACTAGTTGGGAGAGATAATTATCCTTAATATTTGTCAAGAACCTTTTTCCTTTCTGAGATCTACAGGTTTCTGTTTCCCAGTCAATATCCGGGTAGTTGAAATCCCCCATTACAATCACTTCATTATGTTTTGCTACTTTGTCTATTTGTCCTAATAGCAGATTCTCATTCTCCTCTGTTATATTTGGTGGCTTATAGCAGACCCCCAGTAATATTTTATTATTATTTTTTGCCCCCTCTATCTCTACCCACATGGACTCGACCCCCTCTTCTCCCTCTCCTATATCTTCCCTTAGTCTGGGTTTTAGACATGACTTTACATATAAGCAGACTCCTCCGCCTTTCCCCTGTTTCCGGTCCCTTCTAAATAAACTATAATCTAATAAATTTACCGCCCAGTCGTAGCTATCGTCTAGCCAAGTCTCTGTTATACCTACGATGTCATACCTCTCCTCCGATATATGCGCCCGCAGCTCATCCGCCTTATTGGTCAGGCTTCTTGCGTTGGTCAGCATGCAAGATAAAACTTTGGGGTTATTTAGCATCCTATTCTTCTCTAACGATCTAACTGTACTATCCCCACCCCCCTCTCCACCCTCATTATATTCACTTCTCCCCTTCCCCCTTGCTTGCCTCACATCCCACCTATTTCCTTGGTTTCCCCCCCCGTCTCTAGTTTAAAAACTTCTCCAACCTATTAACCATCTTCTTCCCCAGCACCGCTGCACCCTCCCCATTGAGGTGCAGCCCGTCCCTACGGTAGAGCCTGTAGCCGACCGCGAAGTTGGCCCAGTTCTCCATGAACCCAAACCCTTCTGCCTTGCACCAACTCTTTAGCCACTTATTCACCTCCCTAACTTCCCATTGGCGCTCCTGTGTGGCTCGCGGGATTGGTAGTATTTCTGAGAAAACTACCTTGGAGGTCCTTGCCCTAAGCTTCCTACCTAGGTCCCTGAAATCATTTTTAAGGACCCTCCATCTACCACTCACTTTGTCATCGGTGCCGATGTGGACCATGACCGCTGGGTCTTCGCCAGCCCCACCCAGTAACCTGTCAACCCGATCCGCGATGTGCCAGACTCGAGCGCCAGGGAGGCAGCACACCGTTCGGCGATCCCGGTCTTTGTGACAGATTGCCCTGTCTGTCCCCCTAATAATAGAGTCACCCACTACCAGAACCTGTCTTGCCTGCCCTACACTTCCCCCCTCCCCCTCATTACTGGAGCATACACTCCCCCGGCGGTCAGAGGATCTGTCGTGCTCCAATAATGCTGGTTCTGAACCAGCCTTCCTATACTTCTTCCCTCTATCCCTCCTAACTGTTATCCAGCTCCCTGCCTGTTCAGCCTGCACTTCCCCTCTATGCTCCACCCCCAGTATTGACCCATTGAGTGTCTGCTCGGTGAGCAGCAAACTCCGTTCCATGTTGTCGATGCTCCTCAGTATCGCTATCTGAGCACATAGATCCAGAATTTGGGCTTCCAAGTGCACGATATGCTCACATCTCTCACAGCAGTATGGATCCTCGAGCGGTTGCTCACGGAATGCATACATTGCGCAAGATGTACACTGCACGGCTCCGGCCAACATGGACGTCATTCTAAATATGGGGATACAGTCAGTATATATATACAAGTACAAAACACAATTATTTATATATAGGTGTATGGACGGGGATCAATTAGGGATGTGCAAGTGTATCAATTAGATATCACCTGGGGATCAGTTAAGTATGGACGGGGGATCAATTAAGTATCAAGTATGGACGGGGGAATCAGATAAGTAGGTCAGGTGGATTAATTAAGTAAAAAGTAAAGTAAAGAAAGAATGAAATACAGTCAGTAATTCAGTCCTAAGTCCTCCCTTCCAAACTCCCTGAATCCAAAGTCACTGAAAAACAAGTCACACACTTACTTTCATTCGCACTTACGCTCCGGACACACGCAGCTCGTTCACACTCGCAAACTAAGAGATTTAAAGAGTTTTTTTTTTTTTTTCCTTTTCCAGCAATGCACCCTTCACCTCAATGCAGACCAGGTTCTACAGCCATACCAGGTATCAAGAAAGTCCTATACCTGGTATAAAAAGTTGGTTATTTATTTGTTTCAGGTGGCCACATACAATTCTTTTGTGTTGTACAAAAAAGCAGGAAATTCAGATCCTTTTCTTGATTATCAAGAAAAGGTAATTGAAAATCTTGTCTTTCAAAGTGTTAGCCCCGCTCATCCATTAGAATCTGAGGATGTGAAAAGACTCACTGAGCGACATTTTATTGCACTTATTCCAGCAATGGAAACAAGAAGGAACCCCCAGAAAAGATGTCGTGTATGTACTAAGAGAGGAATGAGGCGTGATACCCGCTACTATTGCCCACAATGCCCATCATTGCCAGCCTTATGCGTCACTGACTGCTTTAAAATCTTCCACACAGAACCACGTTTTTAAACTGTAAAAATGTATCCCAATTTGTCATTCAAACATTTGGTTCATTTAGTGAATGACACATTCGAGTAGAGCTCACTTAATTTCCAGGGGGGGTTCTCCAGAATCTAAACCTTCCATTGCGTGCTTGTTTCTGGAAATCATCCATTGAGTTAAAATGGTCACTAAACCCATAGATGAATTCCCAGAGGAGTGTCATTTCCAAAATGGGGTCACTTCAGGGGGGATTCTTTAGCTCTGGTACTCTGAAAAGTGCCAGAACAGCATCTATGGGTTTAGTGACCATTTACCTATCTACTTATTTTCCCACCACTAGATTAATTTATACAGAGGAGTAGATTGTAAAATTCGGTCACTTGTTGTGGGTTTCCTCTGTTTAGGCACCTCAGGGGCTCTCCAAATGCAACATGGCGTCCGCTATCCATTCCAGTCAAATTTCCATTCCAAAAGTCAAATGGCGCTCCTTACCTTCCGAGCCATGCCGTGTGCCCAAACAGTGGCTTTGCACCACATATGGGGTATCAGCGTGCTCAGGAGAAATTGCACAACACATTTTGGGGTCCATTTTTTCTGGCTGCCCTTGTGAAAATTAAAAATTTGAGGCTAAAGTAGCAGTTTTGTGTTAAAAATGTGTTTTTTTATTTTCACACTTCAACATTATAAAATTCTGTGAAGCCCCTGGATGTTCAAGGTGCTCACCACACATCTAGATAAGTTCCTTGAGGGGTCTAGTTTCCAAAATGGGGTCACTTGTTGGGGGTTTCCTCTGTTTAGGCACCTCAGGGGCTCTCCAAATGCAACATGGCGTCCGCTATCGATTCCAGTCAAATTTCCATTCCAAAAGTCAAATGGCGCTCCTTACCTTCCGAGCCATGCCGTGCGCCCAAACAGTGGTTTTGCACCACATATGGGGTATCAGCGTGCTCAGGAGAAATTGCACAACACATTTTGGGGTCTATTTTTCTGGCTGCCCTTGTGAAAATTAAAAATTTGAGGCTAAAGTAGCAGTTTTGTGTTAAAAATGTGTTTTTTAATTTTCACACTTCAACATTATAAAATTCTGTGAAGCCCCTTGGGGTTCAAGGTGCTCACCACACATCTAGATAAGTTCCTTAAGGGGTCTAGTTTCCAAAATGGGGTCACTTGTTGGGGGTTTCCTCGGTTTAGGCACCTCAGGGGCTCTCCAAATGCAACATGGCGTCCGCTATCGATTCCAGTCAAATTTCCATTCCAAAAGTCAAATGGTGCTCCTTACCTTTCAAGCCATGCCGTGCGCCCAAACAGTGGCTTTGCACCACATATGGGGTATCAGCATGCTCAGGAGAAATTGCACAACACATTTTGTGGTCCATTTTTTCTGGCTGCCCTTGTGAAAATTAAAAATTTGAGGTTAAAGTAGCAGTTTTGTGAAAAAAAGTTAAATGTTCATTGTTTTCTTCCACATTCCAAAAATTCCTGTGAAGCACCTGAAGGGTTAATAAACTTCTTGAATGTGGTTTTGAGCACCTTGAGGGGTTCAGTTTTTAGAATGGTATCACTTTTGGGTATTTTCTGTCATAAAGGCTCCTCAAAGTCACTTCAAATAAGATGTGGTCCCTAAAAAAATGTTTTTGTAAATTTTGTTGTAAAAATTAGATATCGCTGGTCAACTTTTAACCCTTATAGCTTCCTAACAAAAAAAAATTTTGGTTCCAAAATTGTGCTGATGTGAAGTAGACATGTGGGAAATGTTATTTATTAACTATTTGTGTGACATATCTCTCTAATTAAAGGGCATGAAAATTCAAAGTTTGAAAATTGCAAAATTTTCAAAATTTTTGCCAAATTTCCGATTTTTCCACAAATAAACGCAAGTGATATCGAAGAAATTTTACCACTATCATGAAGTACAATATGTCACAAAAAAACAGTCTCAGAATCAGGGGGATCCGTTGAAGCGTTCCAGAGTAATTACCTCATAAAGTGACAGTGGTCAGAATTGAAAAAATTGGCCCGGTCACGAAGGCAAAAACAGGCTCTGGCACGAAGTGGTTAAACTTAGAACTACAACTCACCCTGCAAAAAATAAGTCACCATATAGATGAGTTGGTGAAAAAGTAAAGAAGTTTTGGCTCTTGGAACAAGGGGAGAAAAAACTAAAACTGTCCTAGCAGAAAGGGGTTAAAGTAATCGCATGGTCTAAAACCTTAAGAAATTATATCATAGAATCATAGAATGGTAGAGTTGGAAGGGACCTCCTGTGTCATCTGGTCCAGCCCCCTGCTCAAAGCAGGATTCACTAGATCATCTCAGACAGATGTCTGTCCAGCCTCTGTTTGAAGACGTCCATTGAAGGGGAACTCACCACCTCTCGTGGCAGGCTGTTCCACTCATTAATCACCCTAACTGTCAAAAAGTTTTTTCTAATATCTAATCTGTGTCTCCTCCCATTTAGTTTCATCCCATTGCTTCTAGTCTTTCCTTGTGCAAATGAGAATAAAGATGATCCTTCTACAATGTGACAGCCCTTGACATATTTGTAGACAGCTATTAAGTCTCCTCTCAGTCTTCTTTTTTGCAAGCTAAACATTCCCAAATCCTGCAACCGTTCCTCATAGGACATGGTTTGCAGACCAATCACCATTCTGGTCGCTCTTCTCTGAACTTGCTCCAGTTTGTCTATGTCTTTTTTAAAATGTGGTGCCCAAAACTGTACACAGTATTCCAGATGAGGTCTGACCAAAGAGGAGTAAAGACCGATAATGACTTCACGTGATCTAGACTGTATGCTTCTGTTAATACATCCCAGAATTGTATTTGCCTTTTTTGCTGCTGCATCACACTGTTGACTCATGTTCAGTCTATGATCTATTAGTATACCTAAGTCTTTTTCACATGTACTGTTGCTTAGCTCTGTTCCTCCCATTCTGTATATGCTTTTTTTCATTTTTATTGCCCAGATGTAGTACTTTGCATTTTTCCCTGTTAAAAACCATTCTGTTGGTTGCTGCCCACTGCTCCAGTTTATTTAGGTCTTTTTGAATCCTCTCTCTCTCTTCTCTAGTATTAGCTATCCCTCCTAGCTTTGTGTCATCAGCAAATTTAATCAGTTTACCCTCAATTCCTTCATCTAAATCATTGATAAAGATGTTGAACAATACAGGTCCCAGGACGGAGCCCTGTGGTACCCCACTTGAGACATTCATCCAGCTGGATGTGAAGCCATTTACAACCACCCTTTGAGTCCGATCACTAAGCCAGTTATGAATCCACCTAACAGTTGCCTGGTCCATTGCATACTTGGTCATTTTTTCAATAAGGATGGTGTGAGATACTTTGTCAAATGCTTTGCTGAAGTCAAGATATACTATATCTACAGCATTTCCCTGATCCACCCAGTCAGTGATTCTGTCATAGAAGGAAATTAAGTTAGTCTGACATGACTTGTTAGTTACAAACCCATGCTGACTCTGGTTAATCACTTCATTCTTATCCATGTACTTACATACATGTTGTTTAATAATTTTTTCAAAGATCTTTCCTGGTATAGAAGTCAGACTCACCGGCCTATAGTTCCCTGGGTCCACCTTCTTCCCCTTTTTGAAGATAGGAACAACATTTGCTCTTCTCCAGTCTTCTGGGACTTCTCCTGTTCTCCAAGAATTTTCAAAGATTATGGAGAGTGGTTCTAAAATTTCTTCTACGATCTCCTTCAGTACTCTGGGGTGTAATTCATCTGGACCTGGAGACTTGAACTCATTTATGTTAGCTAAATATTCCCTCACAATCTGTCTGTTTACAGATAACTTGGATTCCTCTATTCCTTTAAAAGGACAGTGAAGATCAGTTGATGTTACATTTTCTTTCTGAGAGAAAACAGATGCAAAATAGGAATTAAAAAGTTCGGCCTTCTCAACATCCTCTCTTACCATTTCTCCATTTTCATCCTGTAAAAATCCTATAGCATCTTTGACTTTTCTTTTACTTTTGACATACCCCCAAAATCCTTTTTTATTGCTTTTGACATCTCTTGCAAGCCTTAATTCATTGTCAGCTTTAGCTAACCTGATACGTGCCCTGCAGGATCTGCAGACTGCATTATAATCTTCTTTAGATATGCCTCCCTCTTTCCATTTAATAAACATTTCTTTCTTTCTTTTTAGCATGTGTTTAAGTTCTGTGTTCATCCATCCTGGTTTCCTTAAATGCTTCCCATTCTTCCTACTTTTCGGGATTGTTAACGATTGTGCTTTGAGAATTTCATTTTTAAAAATTTCCCATCCTTCCTGGACATTTTTGTCCTTAAGGACATCCAGCCATTGGATCCCTCCTATTCTCTTTCTGAGTCTCTTAAAATCTGCCTTTCTAAAATCTAACCTTGAAGTATGAGTCTTCACATGTCTTCCTCCTCTAGTTATCCAAAATTCTATAATAGCATGATCGCTGCCTCCTAGGGTCCCAGCCACCTTTACCTCCTCAACCATTTCCTCCCTGTTTATAAGGATTAGATCCAAAGTAGCAGATCCCCTTGTTTTCTCCCCTACCTTTTGGAAGATAAAGTTGTCAGCAAGAGAGGATAAGAATTTGCTTGACCTGTTAGTTTTACTTGAGAGAGATTCCCAACAAATGTCTGGATAGTTGAAATCTCCCATGACCACTACGTCATATTTTTTGGAGAACTTGGTCATTTGATACATAAAGAGTTCATCCATATCTTCAGCTTGCCCAGGTGGCCTGTAGTAAATGCCTACAATGGTGTCCTTTCTGTTGTTCTATCCTTGTATTCTTACCCAAACAGTTTCCACAGAACTCCCAGTCTCTGAAGCTTCAATCTCTGTGCAGATATACGCTTTTCTAACATACAATGCAACACCTCCTCCTCGTTTATCAAGTCTGTTTCTTGCAAATAAGTTGTATCCTTTTAGCCTTTTATTCCAATCATGTGTATCGTCCCACCAAGTTTCAGTGATTCCAATGACATCATATTCCTTTTCCTGCATTAGTAGTTCCAATTCTCCTTGTTTGTTGCCCATGCTTTGTGCATTTGTATAAAAACATTTTAGTTTGTGATTGGTTTCTCTTCCTCCCATATTTTTATTATTTAGATTTTTTTGTCTTTGTTCTTCTTTTCCACTTCCAGTAGCAGAGATCTCAATAGTATTTGTCAGCTGTATGGCTTTTTCTGGCCTTTTGCTTCCCTTCCCTTCATTGTTCTAGTTTAAAGCTCTTCTGATGAGTGTAGCAAGGCGACTTCCAAATACATGTTTTCCAGTCTTCGTAAGGTGCACCCCATCTCTAGCAAGTAGTCCATCGTATAGGTAATTCATTCCGTGATCCAGAAATCCAAATCCTTGTTGACGGCACCATCGACGTAGCCAGTTGTTCACCTGTAGAATCTTATTCCACCTCATTGTTCCATGGCCATCCACTGGGAGGATGGATGAGAAGACCACCTGCGCTCCCAATTCTTTCACTTTCTTGCCTAAGTCTTCAAAGTCACTGCAGATGGTTTCCAGGTCCTTTCCTGCGGTGTCATTTGTCCCCACATGTATTATCAGGAATAGGTAGTGATCTGTAGGTCTGAAGAGTCTTGATATCCTGTCAGACACATCTTTAATTTTTGCTCCTGGAAGACAGCACATTTCTCTTGAGGTTTTGTCTGGTCTGCAGATAGCGGCCTCTGTTCCTCTTAACAGGGAATCCCCCATGACCACCACTCTCCGTTTTTTCTTCACAACATTCTTCTTTCTCCATCCAGGAGGATTCTGAGGGCTTACAAGGTTATTCATTGCTGGCAAAGTCTTATTTTGCTGTATTTCTTCATGGTTCTCCTGCGTGAGAGCCTGGTACTGGTTCCTGAGCAGTATGGGTGCTGACTGCCTCTCGATCCTCCTGCTTCTGTGGGTCACATGCTTCCATTCCTCTGTTTCGTCAGGTGCAGTTCGAATTTCTTCTCTTTCTGAATCATGAAGAGATAATTCTGCTCTGTCTAAGAACTCTTCACCTTCCTTAATGATTTTCAAGGTAGTTAACCTCTCTTCTAGATTTCGCAACTTTTCCTCCAACAGGGACACAAGCTTGCATTTCTGGCATGTGAAGTTTGGCTTTTCCACTGGCAAGTCTGTGAACATGTAGCAGGATATGCAGCTCACCAAATGGCTCCTGGACTCTTCCATGTTCTTATTGTTAATGTTCTGAAAACAGTGAAAAAAGCTTAAAAAAAAAGCTTCAAAATGCGCGCGCCAGTAGGGAATAGTGGGAATATGCAAATTATCTCCTCAGGACTCCTCCCCTGGTTTACCGATGTCCTCTTTTCAGCTCCAACAGCCAAAATCCAGTGTTCTTTGAGCTCGCGGAGACTCTTCACTTACCCCAAATTGCAGTGGGAATATGCAAATTATCTCCTCAGGACTCCTCCCCTGGTTTACCGATGTCCTCTTTTCAGCTCCAACAGCCAAAATCCAGTGTTCTTTGAGCTCGCGGAGACTCTTCACTTACCCCAAAATGCAGTGGGAATATGCAAATTATCTCCTCAGGAGTCCTCCCCTGGTTTACAGATGTCCTCTTTTCAGCTCCAACAGCCAAAATCCAGTGTTCTTTGAGCTCGCGGAGACTCTTCACTTACCCCAAAATGCAGTGGGAATATGCAAATTATCTCCTCAGGACTCCTCCCCTGGTTTACGGATGTCCTCTTTTCAGCTCCAACAGCCAAAATCCAGTGTTCTTTGAGCTCGCGGAGACTCTTCACTTACCCCAAAATGCAGTGGGAATATGCAAATTATCTCCTCAGGACTCCTCCCCTGGTTTATAGTCAATGGTTGAATTAGAAAATCTCTATAATGCAAAGTTACTTGAAGTTGAAGTTATATCCAATTATTGCCTCAGATGGAGTAATGTGTATAGCGTATTGATGTATGAGTAGCATTTAATGATTTTATTTAGCAGTGGAGTCTCCTTTTATGGCTACAGCTAATTGTATACTTAACATCTATCTTCACTTGCATTCTTTTCTTCCTCTTATATTTTATTTGGCAAACACTAGTGAATCAGTGATTCCAATAAGGGATAGGGAGGAACATTCGATCCTTCCAAGTTCAAAAGGTAAGTGTTGGTATATCAACATAATTGTAAAACCACAAAGCTAGATTGTATGGTTACAATAATAGAAAGACGGCTTAATTCACGGGAAAACATGCAGAGTATCAACATTTTCCTAGATGGAAATATGGAAACAGCATGACAGAATTTTATGTAGATGTTTCATACTTGAACTTAGAAGTGAAAAGACATTATTGGCTTATCTGAACAGGCTTGTCAATGATTCTACAATGTTTGAAGTAATCATATTATATGACGGGTCAGGAAAAAAACATGTCTGGATGTATTGAAAAAGACAACCATCTAAATCCCTGCCAACAATGCAGCCCATTGAAAGAAAACTGTGAGCTATTTAATGGCGCAGAGTATAATTGCTAGTCAGGATCAATTTGGTATTTAATGGTAGTATCTTTGTATTGGTTAGATACATGTTACTGTTTACAAGGATAGTATACTAAACGCTTTCTAGAATTTGGGCATAAAATTATTAAGGCTAAATTCACATGTCCAGTAATCATTCATTTGAAACGGATTCAGGAGCAAATTTGAAAGTTCATATGTCCAGTAGCATATATGAAATATTTAGATTTCCTATTCCAATAAGCAAAAACAGATCCTTTTCAAATGGGAGGAAAACGGATGGCTATTTAACAAATCTGTTTTCCATAGATTTCAATGTAACAAAAAACAGATCTAGTTGAAATAATTTTTTTTCAGGCGGACAAAAAAGGATCAATTTTTTGCTTACTGGATCCGATTCAAATGGATGATTACTTGACAGTTCATATGTCCAGTAGTCATCTGTTTGAAACAGGCCCAAGTAAAGAAAAAACTGATCCATTTCAAATGGAAGAAAAACAGATGGCTATTTAAAGGGGTTGTACACTACTTTATATTACCCCCCTCCAATGTATCCCCCCGCAGCCCCTAAGACTTTTTGTAAATATCTTATGTTGCAGATAATGCCTGTGAATGGCGCCATCACTGGCTGCTCACAGGCATCATGTGACCTCCGGCTACAGCCGGCTCTGACATCTTCTGATGTCACGACAAGTGCTGGCAGCAGCCAGGGGTCTTTGTCTTCTGCATTCCAGGTGGATGCCAGGCTGTGGGCGGGGTTACCCCCCCACATCACACCCGGCATCCACCTCGCACTCTGCCTCTCCCCATTCATTGGGAAAGCGCGTGGTGGATGCTGGGTGTGATGCGGGGGTTAACCCCGCCCACAACCCAGTAGCCACTGCGGGGACCCCAGCGCTGAGTCACGCCTCACTTGTCAAGACATCAGTGCGGGGCCACGTGATACCTGTGAGCGGCCACCGATAGCGCCACTCACAGGCATTATCAGCAACATAAGGTATTTACAAAAAGTCTTAGGGACCCCGGGGGAATACATTGGGGGGGGGGAGGGGGGTAATATAAAGTAGTATACAACTTCTTTAACAGTTTTCCATAGTACAAGAATGCAACGCCAGAATCACTGTCAGTACGTGAATGCAGCACCAGAACCACCATCAGTACATATATGCAAAATCAGAACCAACATCAGAACATGAATGCAGCACCAGAAATACCATTTGTACATGAACACAGTGCTAGAACCACCATCAGTCCATGAATGGAGCTCCAGAATCACCATCAGTATATGTATACAGAACTAACCTTAGTAAAGCGATAAATTGTAATGTCAGGTCAGCCTCATATATAATTGTATCACATGAACCTACTATTCCCAGTATATCCATAACCTAACAATGGTAAATAAATACTGGGAGTTGTTGTTACCAGCCATCATCAGACTGTGGACCAATCCCCCGAATTGCCCAATGTACCCCATAGCCTGATAATGTCCCAAATTGCCCCATAATATCTCCCAGTGCCCCAATATGTTACCCATTTCCCCATTATGTGTCCTCATAGTAACACATCTCTCCCACTTCATCTAAAATAATCGAACGTTTCATGTTTAGCTCTGCTATGGAGCACTCACTGATGCCCGATGTGTCCACTTCCTCTGCAGCGCCGGTACCAGCGTAATGGGGTAGGCAGCGTGCTGACCTGATCACACTGCTGCACGTCAGGGCAGGCGCTATAGAGTTCAAATGTGTTTGTGTCTGAAAGACATAAATGCATTTGAATAGAGGAAGAACGGAGTGGCATCTCCCGGATAACTCCACGGGCAGCAGTAAACCCTTCAGTGTAAGTTGTGCAGGCCTGGTAAAAAAGGCATATGGAAGGAAATTTCTTAACACGTCACCCCTTTAAAGGGGTGGATTTTAGTCATTGCAAACTAAAAATTGTTATGGCTCTATCTTCTTGTTTATTCTGTATTTTTGGAATACTCCGTACTCCTCTATTACATTGTACACCACCAAAACAAATAGCCGCACCTACGCAGTAGACTATTACCATTTGCTATGCATAGAGGTACAGTTGTGCTCAAAAGTTTACATACCCCGGCACAATTTTTCCTTCCATGGCCTTGCTTCAGAGAATATGAATGATTACAAAAATTTTTTTCTTCACTCATGGTTATTGGTTGGGTGAACCCATTTATTGTCAAACTACTGTGTTTTCTCTTTTTAAATCTTAATGACAGCCAAAAACATCCAAATGACCCTGTTCAAAAGTTCACAACCCCCATTTCTTAATACCGTGTATTGCCCCCTCTAACATCAATAATAGCTTGAAGTCTTTTGTGGTAGTTTTGGATGAGGTTCTTTAATTTGTCAGATGGTAAAGCTGACCATTCTTCTTGGCAAAAAGCCTCCAGTTCCTGTAAATTCCTGGGTTGTCTAGCATGAACTGTGTGCTTGAGATCTCCCCAGAGTGGCTCAATGATATTGAGGTCAGGAGACTGAAATAGCCGCTTCAGAACCTTCAATTTGTTCTGTTGTAGCCAGGTTGACTTGGCCTTGTGTTTTGGATCGTTGTCATGTTGAAACGTCCAAGTACGTCCGATGCGCAGCTTCCCGGCTGATGAGTACAAATTTGACTCCAGCTTTTGCTGATAATGTGCTGCATTCATCTTTCCTTCAACTTTTACCAAGTTTTCTGTGCCTTTGTAACTCACACATCCCCAAAACATCAGTGATCCACCTCCGTGCTCTACTGTAGGAATGGTGTTCTTTTCATCATAGGCCTTGTTGACCTCTCTCCAAATGTAACGTTTATAGTTGTGGCCAAAAAAGTTAATTTTGGTCTAATCACTCCAAATTACCTTGTCCCAGAAGTTTTGAGGCTTGTCTCTATGCTGTTTGGCGTGTTACGCTCACGCCCGGACTGACTGGCATGAGCGTGGTTAGTGATCCCACTGGACTATGAACCGAGTAGTGCCTGGAGGAGCGTGATTAAGTATCAACTCGGTCCGACCAAGGTCGCACGTCTGCTCAGTCGACTCCGTGAACCAGGGAGGAACCGAGCAGAGGGACCAGGTGCTACTCCAGGTCAGACCCCGGTCACAGCTGTTGACCCACACCGGGGAATGCAGGAACGGGCAGGCACAGCTGGTATGCAGACAGGTGGGTACTGGCAGGCACGGCTGGTATGCAGACAGGCGGGTACTAGCAGGCACGGCTGGTGTGCAGACAGGCGGGTACTGGCAGGCATGGCTGGTATGCAGACAGGCAGATACTGGCAGGTATGAACGCAGGCTGGATAGGGACCAGTACAGACTGGGATACAGGAACAGAGCCGCAGGTGCGATGGACTAGCAGAGCAGAACCGCAGGTGCGGAGGACAAGCGGGGCAGAGCAGAGTGAAACCGCAGGTGCGGTGGACAAGCAGAGCAGAGCGAAACCGCAGGTGCGGTGAACAAGCAGAACAGAGCGAAACCGCAGGTGCGGTGAACAAGCAGAGCAGAGCGAAACCGCAGGTGCGGTGAACAAGCAGAGCAGAGCGAAACCGCAGGTGCGGTGAACAAGCAGAGCAGAGCGAAACTGCAGGTGCGGTGAACAAGCAGAGCAAAGCGGAACCACAGATGCGGGGGACAAGCAGAGCACAGTGAATCCGCTGATGCGGTGGACAAGCAGAGCAGAGCGAAACCGCAGATGCGGTGGACAAGCAGAGCAGAGAGAAACCGCAGGTGCAGTGGACAAGCAGAGCAGAACAGAGCAGAAGGTGCAGGCAGACAGGACAGGGCTCTGTTCACATGGAACAGACTGGAAAATACAGGAAGATAGTTAGAACACAGGAGGTAGATACGGAGGCAGGGAAACGGGACAAGCAGAACCAGATATACACAAGGTACTTACTATGAAGTAGCGAGTGGACACAAAATTCACAAACAGAAGTACAGAGACAACGAGTTGGAGTTAGGTGCAGGTTCAGACACTGCAGGAAAACGGAAGGTTCGGACATAGAGATAAACAGGTAACGGGCTAGGACACAGTTCAGACAGGAACTAAACCAGGAACAAGATTCAGGAACGAGCCTGGAAACTCAGCCCCCAGGGTGGCGGAAACAGACTAGAAGTCACAGATACAGGCAACAGGCCTGGGTATACAGCCCCCAGGGCGGCGGAACAGAATAGAAGACACAGATACAGGTAACAGGTCTGGGTATACAGCCCCCAGGGTGGCGGGAACAGACAAGATACACAACAGGACCTGGCAACTCAGTTGCACAGAACACACTGTAAGAAAGTGTTGCTCAGGCCCCTCCTACTGGGTGGAGGGGGTTTATGTATCCAGTGACTCACAGCAATAGGCAGTAACTATAAGAATCAGGCAGTAACTGCGCTGCCGCCCTAAGCAATCAGACAAGAGACACAGCAGGTACTAGAGCAAAGTGAGCAACCTGGACTGATAGGTAAGATGGCGGTCTTGCATGGTGGGAGGTGGTAAGCCATGCCAGCATGCTGCCAGGGATGTTACAGTAGATGAGATACTTTGTGGCATTTGCGCAGTAATGGCTTTCTTCTGGCGACTTGACCATGCAGCGCATTTTTCTTCACGTGCCTCCTTATTGTGCATCTTGAAACAGCCACACCGCTAGTTTTCAGACAGTCCTGAATTTCAGCTGATGTTATTTGTGGGTTTTTCTTTGCATCCCGAACAATTTTCCTGGCAGTTTTGGCTGAAATTTTTGTTGGTCTACCTGACCCTGGTTTGGTTTTTACAGAGCCCCTGATTTTCCATTTGTTAATCACAGTTTCAACGCTGCTGACTGGCATTATGAATTCCTTGAATATTTTTTTGTATCCCTTTCCTGCGTTATGCAGTTCAACTACCTTTTCCCATAGATCCGTTGACAATTCTTTTGCTTTCCCCATGACTCACAATCCAGAAACATCAGTGGCTGGATGAAAGATGCAAGAGTCTGTCTGGATCCAAGAAACTCACTCAGCTTTTATGCACACACACTGATTACAAGCAAACATGTCACAGGTGAGGATGTTACCTTTAGTAGCTATTCAAACCCATTTGTGTCAAATTCTGTGCATGTTATGAGGCCAAAATCACCAGGGTATGTGAACTTTTGATCAGGGTCATTTGGATGTTTTTGGTTGTCATTAAGATTTAAAAAGAGAAAACACAGTAGTTTGACAATAAATGGCTTCACCCAACCAATAACCATGAGTGGAGAAAAAGTTTTTTTGTTATCATTCATATTCTCTGTGTAGCATCGGCGTCTCTGCCTCCTGACAGGCAGAGACGCCGTCCCTCTCACCTCCCCGCTCCCCGCGCGGCATCCTCCTGCGCTCCTCTTCCTGCTGCTGCCGGCGCGCGCAGCTTCCCGGGCACTGTGCTTAGGGCGCGCGCGCGCTCCCTCTCTCTTAAAGGGGCCGCGCGCGCCGTCCTAAGGAGTCCCCGGCCAATAGCCGGAGGACCTCCCATATATAAGGCACCTCCTCCAAAATGCAGGTGCCCGAGCAAAAGTTGATGCACAGCATACTTACCTCTGCTTCAGCCCTCAGGTCCCGTTGCCAGCCTGACTACTGTTCCAGTCCGCCAGTCTGACTACTCTCCAGCCCGACAGTCTGTCCTCCGTTCAACCCGCCAGTCTGTCTATGGGCAAGTCTGCCCGCTTACCAGGAAGCACCTGCCAGTTACCTGCCTGTTACCTGCTAGCCTACCTGGAGGCTCTGCCGTCACGTGCCGTGACCACCCGTCTGCTAACCTAGAGACTTCTGCTTGCTCTGCCGTCACGTGCTGTGACCACCCGTCTGCTAACCAAGAGACTTCTGCCTGCTCTGCCGTCACGTGCCATGACCACCCGTCGGCTAACCTAAAGACTTCTGCCTGCTCTGCCGTCACGTGCCGTGACCACCCGTCTACTAACCCAGAGACTTCTGCCTGCTTGTTGTGCCTTTCCGCTATACCGGTCAGTCCCAGTCATCTGACCCGTGGGAGCCACCTGCTCTCTTACAAGGTCGTCCCCAGAGTAGCACCTGGTCCCTCTGCTCGGTCCCTCCGTGGTCACGGAGTCGTTAGCCGCCGTACGACCAGGGTCGGTCTGAGTGGATACTTAGTTACGCCCCTCTGGGTCCCTCCTTGCACCGCGGCACAGAGGTTCCACCACCCGGACCAGTAACACTCTGAAACAAGGCCAAGAAAGAAAATATTCTGCCTGGGTATGTAAAATTTTTGGGCACGACTGTATACATACAGTCAATGTTTTCCTGGAATTTTTATTATAGAATCTTCTTCTTATGTTTGGAATTAATTTCCCATCTTGTTCTCTAGGTTCTTTATACTGGTTGAACTGGATAACATGATATAGTTCAGTAGGATATGCTAGGATGACCCCATGACACGTTCTCTTCACGTATTCCTCTGTGATTTACTGCCACATTGATTAAGGATACAGTTATATGAAAAAGTTTGGGCACCCCTATTAATCTTAACCTTAATGTTTTATAAAAATTGGTGTTTTTGCAACAGCTATTTCAGCTTTGATATATGTAATAACTGTTGGACACAGTAATGTTTCTGCCTTGAAATGAGGTTTATTGTACTAACAGAAAATGTGCAATCTGCATTCAAACAAAATTTGACAGGTGCATAAGTATGGGCACCCTTATCATTTTCTTGTTTTAAATACTCCTACCTACTTTTTACTGACTTACTAAAGCACTTTTTTGGGTTTTGTAACCTCATTGAGCTTTGAACTTCATAGCCAGGTGTATGCAATCATGAGAAAAGCTACTTAAAGTGGCCACTTGCAAGTTGTTCTCCTGTTTGAATCTCCTCTGAAGAGTGGCATCATGGGCTCCTCAAAACAACTGTTAAATGATCTGAAAACAAAGATTATTCAATATAGTTGTTCAGGGGAAGGATACAAAAAGCTGTCTCAGAGATTTAACCTGTCAGTTTCCACTGTGAGGAACATAGTAAGGAAATGGAAGAACACAGGGACAGTTCTTGTTAAGGCCAGAAGTGGCAGGCCAAGAAAAACATCAGAAAGGCAGAGAAGAAGAATGGTGAGATCAGTCAAGGACAATTCTCAGACCACCTCCAGAGAGCTGCAGAATCAACTTGCTGCAGATGGTGTCACTGTGTATCGGTCAACTATACAACGCACTTTGCACAAGGAGAAGCTGTATGGGAGAGTGATGCGAAAGAAGCCGTTTCTGCAAGCACGCCACAAACAGAGTCGGCTGAGGTATGCAAAAGCACATTTGGAGAAGCCAATTTCTTTTTGGAAGAAGGTCCTGTGGACTGATGAAACCAAGATTGAGTTGTTTGGTCATACAAAAAGGCGTTATGCATGGCGGCAAAAAAACACAGCATTCCAAGAAAAACACTTGCTACCCACAGTAAAATTTGGTGGAGGTTCCATCATGCTTTGGGGCTGTGTGGCCAATGCCGGCACCGGGAATCTTGTTAAAGTTGAGGGACGCATGGATTCCACTCAGTATCAGCAGATTCTTGACAATAATGTTCAACGCAGGGGATGGATCTTTCAGCAAGACAATGATCCAAAACACCGCTCCAAATCTACTCAGGCATTCATGCAGAGGAACAATTACAATGTTCTGGAATGGCCATCCCAGTCCCCAGACCTGAATATCATTGAACATCTGTGGGATCATTTGAAGAGGACTGTCCATGCTCGGCGACCATCAAACTTAACTGAACTGGAATTGTTTTGTAAAGAGGAATGGTCAAAAATACCTTCATCCAGGATCCATTGAAATGAGGTTTATTGTACTAACAGAAAATGTGCAATCTGCATTCAAACAAAATTTGACAGGTGCAAAAGTATGGGCACCTCACCAGAAAAGTGACATTAATATTTAGTAGATCCTCCTTTTGCAAAAATAACAGCCTCTAGTCGCTTCCTGTAGCTTTTAATGATTTCGGCAGAAACATTACTGTGTTCAACAGTTATTACATATATCAAATTGAAATAGCTGTAGCAAAAACACCAATTTTTATAAAACATTAAGCTTAAGATTAAGAGGGGTGCCCAAACTTTTTCATATAACTGTATATCCTCATAGAAATATGAACTTTGGAGATCCTTCCTAATCTTTGTCACAGCAACTATATGTTAAAAAGAGAAAATACGACTTTCCTAGAACTATTCCAGATTGCAATTGTGTAATAACTAGTGTTGAGCGAGCACTAAAATGCTCGGGTGCTCGAAGCTCAGGCCGAGCTCACCGAGATACTCGGGTGCTCGACCCGAGCAACGAGCCCAATGTTAGTCTATGGGAGACCCGAGCATTTTTGCGGCGGCACCCCCGGCAGTCTGTAGAAAGCCTAAAAAGTGCCCAAAACGATAGTGACAGTGCTCAAATGACATGGGGACAGCATGGGGATCGCCCCAGAAGCATTTCTGACCCCCAGGTCACTGCTGTCAACAACGTGGTCAGAAGTATTAAGCCACTTTTACGGGCTCACAATAAAACGTTCAAAAACGAAACTGAAACGGTTTTCCTGTGAAATATGTTAAGGAACTTCCTTTCCAGGGTAAAGACTTGTGTATAAGATAAAATAAATAACCAAAAACAAAAATACTCCTCCACACCTTGGGCTATGTTCACAAGTAGCATTTTTTATGCGTTTTTGCACTTTTGTATTGCTTTCAACCGTGACAAATGCATTCACCGGGAAATGTCATTTTAACATTTTACAACCTTATCTGGCCATGTGCTGTGTGACACATGCATACAGTGCTGAAAAGACATGGGAACAGCATGGGGAAGACCCCTGGAAGCATCTCTCACACCCAGGTCGCTGCCTAAAAGTGTGCCCATCAGAAGTGATCCTTGCCGCATCAGAAGATGCAGACTTGCAACTATCCCCGTGCAAGTCCTTGTCCCAGGGCAGTGTTCAATTGTACCTCCCCCATTCCTTGCAATGCAAGCGCAAGTATGCAGCCTGCCACCCACCCACCCCCAGGCTGCAATACCATACTGCTAGCTTGCTTGCACTTGAAATTGGGCCTTTTAGGCATGTGGAGGCGGAATCTGGCCACCACGTCATGGCTGCGTCGGTGGCCTGGTATCCATACTCAGTCCCCAGCTGTCCGGCGGCCAGGTGTCCACGCTTGGTCCCCAGCCGCCAGGGGGCGGCCGGGTGTCCATACTCGGTCCCCAGACGCCCCTATTTGAAGGACAGCCTAACCACAAACACGTGGACAAGTGAATGTGGCCAGGGATGGTCCATCTGACTGATGCCTTCACGCTGGGTTAATATTGTGGAAGCCGGGACACAGTTGGACACTGGGATGCAACACGTCCTCCAGACATAGAGGATTGCGGGTCCTGGGTCAATCAGGCTTCAGCACAAAGTTCAGAAGGTAGACAGAAGCAGTGGTCAGCCTCCTACACAACGAGTAAATTTTTCATGATCATGAGGCCATCCATCTCCTTAGCTTTCTGTTCCTTGGAATGCAAGCGCATGTCTGTAGTAGCGGCTAGGCCTCAGGTGGTCAGCGTTTTGGCGCATATCCTACCTCCTCCGAGGATTGCTGGATGTTTTCCTGCTACTATCCCAGTTCTATGACTCCCGTTAAAACAAAGCTTCAGGTGATGAATGATAGATGAGGTGGTGGCAAAGGAAAAAGAACAGGAGGAACAGGGACCATTCACATCAATATCAGGCCAGTCAACCACACATGTTTTGTATGATATGTTTCTATATCAAAAGGAGCAGTTCGGCTACACAGTTATAGGGCATACAGTGAGTGCAATGCATACCAAAAATTTCGAGGCACTCCAATGCCCCTTGGAAGTCACATGGAGGTCAGAGGGCCTTAACTAAACCATTTTTTCCATTTATAGCAACTGGGTCTCCTGTACACTGTTGAAAGCTTTCCAAAAATTATGAGGAACTGCAATGCCCCTTGAAATAGACGTGAATTACAGCGTACTAAAAACCTTCTACCCATTATTGGGGAGTGGGTCTCCCTTAGTGTTCGCCTATACATTGAAAAGCAAAAGCTGACTAAAATTAGGAGGAAATGCAATGCCCGTTGGAAGAGTCGTGGAGATTAGAGGTAATTAAAAACAACATTTTAATGCCCCTTGGAAGAGCTGTGGAGTTCAGAGTGGTTTAAAAAGACGGTTTTAATGCCCCTTGGAAGAGTGGTGGAGGTCGCAGTGGAATAAAAAGACAATATCAATGCCCCTTGGAAGAGTGGTTGAGGTCACAGTAGCTTAACAAGATGGTTTTAATGCCCCTTGGAAGAGTGGTGGAGGTCACAGTAGCTTAACAAGACGGTTTTAATGCCCCTTGGAAGAGACGTGGAGTTCAGAGTGGTTTAACAAGACGGTTTTAATGCCCCTTGGAAGAGACGTGGAGGTTACAATAGCTTAACAAGACAGTTTTAATGCCCCTTGGAAGAGTGGTGGAGGTCACAGTGGAATAAAAAGACAATATCAATGCCCCTTGGAAGAGTGGTGGAGGTCACAGTAGCTTAACAAGACGGTTTTATTGCCCCTCAGAGGAGTGGTAGAGGTCACAGTAGCTTAACAAGACGGTTTTAATGCCCCTTGGAAGAGACGTGGAGGTCACAGTAGCTTAACAAGACAGTTTTAATGCCCCTTGGAAGAGTGGTGGAGGTCGCAGTAGCTTAACAAGACGGTTTTAATGCCCCTTGGAAGAGATGTGGAGTTCAGAGTGGCTTAACAAGACGGTTTTAATGCCCCTTGGAAGATACGTGGAGTACAGAGTGGTTTAACAAGACAGTTTTAATGCCCCTTGGAAGAGACGTGGAGGTCACAGTAGCTTAACAAGACAGTTTTAATGCCCCTTGGAAAAGTGGTGGAGGTCGCAGTGGAATAAAAAGACAATATCAATGCCCCTTGGAAGAGTGGTGGAGGTCACAGTAGCTTAAGAAGACGGTTTTAATGCCCCTTGGAAGAGTGGTGGAGGTCGCAGTGGAATAAAAAGACAATATCAATGCCCCTTGGAAGAGTGGTTGAGGTCACAGTATCTTAACAAGATGGTTTTAATGCCCCTTGGAAGAGTGGTGGAGGTCACAGTAGCTTAACAAGACGGTTTTAATGCCCCTTGGAAGAGACGTGGAGTTCAGAGTGGTTTAACAAGACGGTTTTAATGCCCCTTGGAAGAGACGTGGAGGTCACAGTAGCTTAACAAGACAGTTTTAATGCCCCTTGGAAGAGTGGTGGAGGTCGCAGTAGCTTAACAAGACGGTTTTAATGCCCCTTGGAAGAGATGTGGAGTTCAGAGTGGCTTAACAAGACGGTTTTAATGCCCCTTGGAAGAGACGTGTAGTACAGAGTGGTTTTAATGCCCCTTGGAAGAGACGTGGAGGTCACAGTAGCTTAGCAAGACAGTTTTAATGCCCCTTGGAAGAGTGGTGGAGGTCGCAGTTGAATAAAAAGACAATATCAATGCCCCTTGGAAGAGTGGTGGAGGTCACAGTAGCTTTAGAAGACGGTTTTAATGCCCCTTCGAAGAGTGGTGGAGGTCACAGTAGCTTAACAAGACGGTTTTAATGCCCCTTCGAAGAGACATAGAGTTCAAAATGGTTCAACAAGACGGTTTTAATGCCCCTTGGAAGAGACGTGGAGGTCAGAGTGGTTTAACAAGACGGTTTTAATGCCCCTTGGAAGAAACGTGGAGTTCACAGTAGCTTAACAAGATAGTTTAAATGCCCCTTGGAAGAGTGGTGGAGGTCGCAGTAGCTTAACAAGACGGTTTTAATGCCCCTTCGAAAAGACGTGGAGTTCAAAGTGGTTTAACAAGACGGTTTTAATGCCCCTTGGGAGAGTGGTGGAGGTCGCAGTGGAATAAAAAGACAATATCAAAGCCCCTTGGAAGAGTGGTGGAGTTCACAGTAGCTTAACAAGACGGTTTTAATGCCCCTTACAAGAGCCATGCAGTACAGCATATTAAAAACATTATTCCCATTTTTGGGGAGTGGGTCTCCCATAGTCTTAGCCTATGCCTTCCAAGCAAAAGCTGCCAAAAATTAGGTCCGAGGAACTTGCAATGCTTGCAAACAAGAGCCATGCAGTACAGCATATTCAAAACATTATTCCCATTATTGGGGAGTGGGTCTCCCATAGACTTTGCCTATGCCTTCCAAGCAAAAGCTGCCAAAAATTAGGACAGAGGAACTTGCAATGCTGGCAAACAAGAGCCATGCTGTACAGCATATTCAAAACATTATTCCCATTATTGGGGAGTGGGTCTCCCATAGTTTTTCGCTATGCCTTCCAAGCAAAAGCTGCCAAAAATTAGGACGGAGGAACTTGCAATGGTGGCAAACAAGAGCCATGCAGTACAGCATATTCAAAACATTATTCCCATTATTGGGGAGTGGGTCTCCCATAGTCTTTGCCTATGCCTTCCAAGCAAAAGCTACCAAAATTAGGACGGGGGAACTTGCAAGGCTGGCAAACAAGAGCCATGCAGTACAGCATATTCAAAACATTATTCCCATTATTGGGGAGTGGGTCTCCCATAGTCTTTGCCTATACCTTCCAAGCAAAAGCTGGCAAAAATTAGGATGGAGGAACTTGCAATGCTGGCAAACAAGAGCCATGCAGTACAGCATATTCAAAATATTATTCCCATTATTGGGGAGTGGGTCTCCCATAGTCTTTGCCTATGCCTTCCAAGCAAAAGCTGCCAAAAATTAGGACGGAGGAGCTTGCAATGCTAGCAAACAAGAGCCATGCAGCACAGCATATTCAAAACATTATTCCCATTATTGGGGAGTGGGTCTCCCATAGTCTTTGTCTATGCCTTCCAAGCAAAAGCTGCCAAAAATTAGGACGAATGAACTTTCAATGCTGGCAAACAGTTCTGCAGCAAGGGCCTTCTGGTACTGCCACATTTTTGTAGACCTCTCCACCTCAGGAATAAGAGAGTGAAAGTTCTCCTTGAAGCAGGGGTCTAAAAGTGTCACCAACCAGTAATGACTGTCACCCAACATTTTGCCAATGCGAGGGTCACGGTTAAGGCAGTGTAACATAAAGTCAGCCATGCGTGCCAGACTGGTAACGGGCAAGACTTCCGTGTCCTCACCAAGATGATGACTGACCATGCTTTCCTCCTCCTCCTCCTCCCCCCTGTCCTCAACCCACCCACGCTGAACCGACGGTATGACAGTTGTACAGGTACTACCGTCTACAGCGCATGATACTAGCTACTGTTCTTCCTACTCCTCCTCTCCCTCATTGTCCCCCAATGCACGTTGGGATGAGATGAGGCTGGTCTGTGTGTAATCGCCCGCTACGGCTTCTTGATCCATCTCATCATACTCTGGCTGCAATGCCTCCTCTTTAATTCTCTGCAGACAGCGTTGCAAAAGACAGACAAGTGGGATGCTGACGCTAATGATGGCGTCATCGCAACTCACCATCTTGGTGGACTCCTCAAAGTTTGTCAAGATGGTACATATGTCAGACATCCAGGTCCACTCCTGAGGTCTTATGTGTGGAGTCTGACCTGAATATCGACGGCCTTGTTGCAGCTGGTACTCCACAACTGCTCTCTTCTGCTCACAAATCCTTTGCAACATATGGAGGGTAGAGTTCCAACGTGTGGGGACATCATAAACCAGTCGGTGTGCTGGAAGCTGCAAACGCTGCTGCAACACAGCAATGGCGGCGTAAGCTGTAGCTGTCTTTCAAAAATGAGCTGACAGGCGGTGTACTTTGATGAGCAGATCTGGCAACTCGGGGTAAAATTTAAGAAACCGCTGAACCACGAGGTTAAGCACTTGAGCCAGGCATGGTATGTGTGTGATCTCGCCTCGCCTCAGAGCCGCCACCAGTTTACGGCCATTGTCACACACGACCATGCCTGGATGTAGGTTCAGCGGTCTCAGCCACAGATCTGCCTGCTCTTTCATAGCTGTCCTCAACTCACAAGCAGTGTAAGGTTTATCACCTAAGCTTATGAGTTTCAGCATAGCCTGTTGCCGCTTGGCTGAGGCAGTACTGCAGTGCTTCCAGCTTGTAACTGATGTGGTGATATCTGAGATGGAGGCTGAACATGAGGAGGAGGATGATGCGCAGGAGCTGTACACTGTGAGGGCAACTCTGACTGACATAGGGCCCGCAATCCTCAGTGTGGGGAGGATGTGTTCCGTCCCAAGGTCCAACTGGGTCCCAGCTTCCACTATGTTTACCCAGTGTGCCGTCGGGGAGATTTACCGTCACTGGCCACAAGCACTTGTCCACGTGTCCGTTGTCAGGTGGACTCTCCCAGTAACTCTGTTGTTGAGGGCACGGCAGATGTTTTGGGACATGTGCTTGTGTAGTGCGGGGATGGCACACTGGGCAAAATAGTTTCGGCTGGGGATCGAGTACTGAGGGACGGCTACCGCCATAAAGTTGCGGAAGGATTCCGTCTCCACCAGCCTAAAAGGCTACATTTTCAGCGCAAGCAGTCGTGAAATGTGCGAATTTAGGACTGTGGCCTGTGGGGTGTTGGCTGCGAATTTGCGCTTTCGTTCAAAGCTCTGGGATATGGACAATTGAACGCTGCGGTGGGACGTGGATGTTGATGCTGTTTCTTGAGAAACTGCCATAGCAAGTGAAGACTGAGAGGAGAGGGCATCTTTGCATGCAGTATGGACAGGGGATTGTCTTGCACGCACAACAGGGGGTTCTATTACACGCACAACAGCGGAAGAAGCAGTGGTGACACCCGCTGACACTGGTCGTGGACCCTGGGGTTCGCCCCACAAAGTCGGGTGCTTTGTTGACATGTGCCTGATCATGCTGGTGGTGGTCAGGCTGGTATTTTTGTCACCCCTGCTGATGCTGGCATGGCAGGTGGTACAAATGGCCTTTTTGGGGTTATCAGCAGAGTCTTTAACAAAATTTCAGACTCTGGAAGACCTACCGGTTGTACTGGCAACGTCCCTCGTGTTGGTGTTACGGGGAACTGTTGCCCACCTTCTGTGTGCGGCCACCACACTGCTTCTTCCTGCCTGTTAGGGTACTCTGCCTCCACCCCTCTGTGTGCTCCTGGCCTCGCTCTGTGTGTCCTCCTGCCACGTTGGGTCAGTTACTAGATGATCTACCACCTCCTCCTCTTCCACTTGCGCACCACGATCCTCCTCCTCACTTTGTGGCAATTGTGTCTCGTCATCGTCCACCTCTTGTGACAAATTGCCAGCGTCGACTTCCTGTGGCCGTGGCTGTTCAAATATTTGGGCATCGCTACATGGGATCTCCTCTTCCACCACTTCAAGTGGAGCAGGCGAGGGGCACAAATCTGGAAATGGACCAGTGAACAGCTCTTCAGAGTGTCCAAGTGTGGGATCAGTTGCTGTCTGACAACACTTGGCATGGTGGGAGGAAGGAGCATCAGGGTGAGGAGGAGTATGCGGTCGAGACTCACGGCTACTAAAACTTGACCGTGTGGAAGACAGACTGGAGGTGATGGTGCCCAGGTAACTGGAAGTATTAACTGCTATCCAATTAATAACCTGTTCACACTGATCAGTTCACAATACTGGTGTTGTAGTGTGCTTCCCTAGTAATTCGGTCAAGAAGTGGGAGCGAGAAGATGTGGCTGTTGTTTGTGGCACATTTTCACCTTGGCCACGGTCCCGTCCTCTACACACACCATCACCAGAACGTCCAGTTCCACGTCCCTTGCCACGCGCCTTGCCCTTTGTAAATGAAGTAAAATAGCTTACACTCGCACTATCAATGGAAAAAGGGTAATAAAAAGGAGATTAGAACCGAGGAGGAAAACCACAGTTCTATTTCTCTGGCCTACACCAGAATCTTTTAAACAGATATATTTATGTCTGAACAGTCAGAGAGACACTATTACTGTTTTTTTTAATGGAAAAAAGGCCAAAAGCAGGATAATACAGAGATTTGAACCGTGGAACTGCAAAACCACAGTTCTAGTTATCTGGCCTACACCAGACTCTTTTAAACAGATATATTTGTGTCTGAACAGTCAGGGAGACACTATTACGTTTTTTTTTACGGTAAAAATGCCTACAGCAGGATAATACAGAGATTTGAACCGTGGAACTGCAAAACCACAGTTCTAGTTATCTGGCCTACACCAGACTCTTTTAAACAGATATATTTGTGTCTGAACAGTCAGGGAGACACTATTTCGTTTTTTTTTACGGAAAAAATGCCAAAAGCAGGATAATACAGAGATTTGAACCGTGGAACTGCAAAACCACAGTTCTAGCTATCTGGCCTACACCAGACTCTTTTAAACAGATATATTGGTGTCTGAACAGTCACAGACACACTCAATTTTTTTTTTTTGGGGGGGGGGGGGATGTCAAAAGGTTAATAAGATGCGTATTTGTACAGTCTGACTGAGGAAAAAAAAAATACAGGATTTAGATGAAAAAAAAAAAGGATTTTTCCTGGCCCCCTGAGACCGGGGAATAAGTCTAGCAATTTGACCAGCAGGAGCACACAGGACTGTAATGCAGCGTTTGTTGGTATAACCACTGCGTCTCCTATACAGCCTGCCTGCCTGCCTGATATCTGCGATGGATATTAGTCCTGAGAAGGACTGTTTGTTTGATTTGGCAGGCTTTAGAGACCCTACACTACCTATTTCGCACTATATATCTCTCCCTAACTCAGCAGCACTGACCCTGCACTGGCTGATCAGGAGCGACTGTGTCCAAGATGGCGGCCCCCGGTTTTAAATACTCGATGTGACGCTGTGTGGCCAGCCAATCACTGTAATGCCCACAAACAACATGGCTGCGGCATTACAGTGACTGGCTGGCAATCCCTGCATGTTCATTGGCTCTGTAAAGAGCGCCAAACGTGCAGGGCGGAGACCCGAGCTCCCGCCCGAGTAACCCGGAAATGCTCGGTGCTCGCCGAACATCCCGAGTAGTGAGATGCTCGGGCGAGTACCGAGCAGTGTCGAACATGCTCGCTCAACACTAGTAATAACATGACAAAACCCTAAATATCACATAGTATAAACAATGAATTTTTGTCTTTTCTATCCTTTATTTCTCCTAGAGATAATCGCCATCTAAAGGTCTAGAAGTTTTGATTATTCCTTCGAGTAAAGGAGGCCATACACATTAAACAAGCACTTCTCCCCTCAAAGTTATTACCCTCTTAATATTTTGATGCCATCAGATTGTATGGCACTGTGTAGTTGCAATTGCTAATTTTGTCTTTCTACCCAGTTAATTCTTCTGTTTTCCATTAGGTCTATGACATCAGGTGATTAAAAACATACTAGCTGAATCCCTCTAAGCTCTATGTAGAAACAGGAAGTCTCTTTTCCCTGTAGGAGTCATAAGTCACTGCAAAAGTCCCTCGCAGAGCCACCTTTTGCTTTGATGACTGCTTTGCACACTCTTGGCATTCTCTTGATGAGCTTCAAGAGGTAGTCACCGGAAATGGTTTTCACTTCACAGGTGTGCCCTGTCAGGTTTAATAAGTGGGATTTCTTGCCTTATAAATAAAGCAAAAGGTGGCTACTTTGAAGAACCTAGAATAGAAGACATATTTTCAGTTGTTTCACACTTTTTTGTTAAGTATATAATTCCACATGTGTTAATTCATAGTTTTGATGCCTTCAGTGTGAATGTACAATTTTCATAGTCATGAAAATACAGAAAAATCTTTAAATGAGAAGGTGTGTCCAAACTTCGGAATAGAAAGCGATAAAAAAATGTCATGTGCCTGAAAATGGTACCATTAAAAATGTCAACTCATCCCACAAAAAACAAGCCATAACATGACTCTGTCGGCCAAAATATGGAAAAATTATAGCTCTCAAAATATAGCAATGCAAAAACTAGTCTTTGCAAAAAAAGCGTCTTTTAGTGTGTGACAGCTGTCAATAATAAAAACCCACTATAAATCTGGTATCGCTGTAATCACACCGACCCGAAGAATAAAGTTGTCAATCAATTATACAGCACGAGGAAAGGCGTAAAAAATAAACTCTAGGGTTAGGGTTGTGCTAGGGTTTGGAGGATGCGCTAGAGTTAGGGTTGCGCTAGAGTTAGGGTTGCGCTAGAGTTAGGGTTGCGCTAGGGTTAGGGTTGGGTTAGGGTTAGGGTTATGCTAGGGTTAGGGTTGTGCTAGGGTTAGGGTTGTGCTAGGGTTCAAAATGTTCAGTATACCCCTTGATAAAATCCTTGAGGGGTATAGGTTCCAAAATGGGGTCACTTGTGGGGGGTTTCCACTATTTAGGCGCATCAGGGGCTTTCCAATGACTGCTGGTGGAGGAGCAGTGACCAGACCAGTCCATGAGCCTTGTCCAATTGAAAACCTCACATGAGAAAGCTGATTTTCTATAGGACTGCTCCTCCACCACCAGCCATTGTATGGACAGTGTTAGAACCCTCCTGTTTGTTTCTTCCATCTTGTGTTTTGCGGTCACGTGACCATCTGCCTTTATATTCCAGCTCCGCCCCTATGGCTGTGCTGGACTTCAGTGTTTGACTGTTTCTCTAGCCTGGTGCTTCGGTGCCTTTCTGTGTCAAGTTCGCTTGGTCCTCTGGGACCTCTAGTACATTTTTGTCAGTTTGTCTTTTTGTGTTCTGCAACAACTTCTCTGTTTAGGAGGTGTCCCATTTTTGTCTCAGTCCTTAGTTCTTTTAGGGACCCCTTTATTCTATAAGTCTTCGTTCAGACTAGCCGAGGACTAAGGCGGGTCTGTTCACTAGGAACAGGCAGCCCGCTACATCGTAGGGATTCAGCTTAGTCTTACTGTGGGGACAGCTTTCCATTTGAGACCAAGGTCCTCTGGGAATGAATCACAGCGCATTGGTTTTATTATGTCACTTTTGCGCAATGAACCACAGGGGTGGGCCTTTTCTCTCCAGCCTAATGATCCGTGTTTAAGGTCTGTTGAAGAATTTTTTTGTGCTATGGAGCTATTATATGACGATCCTGATCGAATCTCATCTGCTGAATCAAAACTCAGGCGTTTGAATCAGGGGTCAGATGATGTTGAAAATTATTGCACACACTGCAGGAGATGGGCTTCACAAGTTAAATGGAATGATCCTGCGCTGAGATGTTTATTTCTTGCTGGTCTGAGTGAAAGGGTTAAGGATTTGCTAATTGCATTCCCTGCACCTGAGACTCTGCAGGATGCTATGCAGTTAGCTGTTCGTATAGACAGGAGACTGAGGTGCAGGCTCAATGAGGTAAAGACTCCTGTAATGCCAGGTCCTAGTCCCCAGAAAATCTGCTCTGATCGCGGAGAACCGATGGAGGTTGGGGCGATGTCACTCCGCTCTCAGGAAAGAGACCGGAGGTTTACCGAGGGATTGTGTCTTTATTGTGGTAAAGCTGACCATTTGATTAAGTATTGTGAGCGTCGTTTAAGTAAAGAAAAAAAAAAAGGACAGTTACGTCCATATAGCTTGTTTACGCTCCGAAGGATTATTTCTTTCTGGGAGTACTACTTTGCACGGAGATTTGATTGAATTTCAGGTATTTGTGGATTGTGGTTCAACACTTAATGTGATTGATAAACGGTTTTTGGAAAACCTAAAATTGAAATCCAAACCTTTGTCATCACCTATTTCTGTGATTGCAATTGATAGCACTCCTTTGAAATGTATTACTCACAAGACTGCTGCATTTCCCCTCACTATCAATGGAGTTCACAAAGAAATTTTGGACTTGGTTGTTTTAGATAATTTACCCTCTGCACTTGTTCTAGGATTGCCTTGGTTAAAACTGCACAATCCTTTATTGGACTGGTCTATTGTGATTAAGTCTTGGAGTCCGAAGTGCTATGATAAATGTTGTAATGGTCGCATTGCGGCTGTGGAAAAAGGGGAATTACCAATACTTATTCAAGATTTTTGGAGGGTTTTTTCGGAGGAGGAGTCGCAAGTTTTACCTCCTCATAGGGATTATGATTGCGCCATTGAGTTTGTTCCGGGTGCAACTCTTCCCAAGAGTCGCTTGTTTAATCTGACTATCCCTGAAAGAAAGCCCTTGGAGGAGTACATACAGACTAGCCTGGCTGCTGGTCACATTAGAATTTCTAAGTCGCCTGTGGCAGTTGGATTTTTCTTTGTTAAAAAAAAGGACAGCGGTTTTTCGTCCATGTCTGGATTTTCGTGAAATTAATAAGATTACCGTATGCAATTCCTACCCATTGCCGTTAATTCCTGGCTTGTTTAACCAGTTAGTGGGAGCCAAGTGGTTCTCCAAACTTGATCTCTGGGGGGCATACAATTTGTTACCAGTGAAGGAGGGTGATGAATGGAAAACTGCTTTTAACACTCCGGTAGGTCATTTTGAGAATCTGGTGATGCCTTTTGGTTTTACCAATGCACCTGCATTTTTTTCAGAACCTTATTAATGACATCCTGAGACCTTTGATTGTTAAGAATGTGGTTGTGTATTTGGATGACATTTTGATTTACTCATCAGATCTATAGTCCCATTGGCATAGTGTACGTGAAGTTTTGCAGTTATTGAGTGATAATTCACTCTTTGCTAAGCTGGAGAAATGTGAGTTCACTTTGCAGAAAATTAGTTTTTTGGGCTACATTGTCTCCAGCGAGGGCTTTGAGATGGACCCTATGAAGGTTCAGGCTGTGCAGGAATGGCCTAGGCCTATTGGTTTGAAATCTATACAGAGATTTTTGGGTATTGCCAATTATTACAGGAAATTCATTAAGAATTTTTCTGTAATTGTTAAACCTCTAACTGATCTCACCAGGATAGGTGCGAATACGGCCCAGTGGACTACTGAGGCCATTGAAGCGTTTGAGTATCTCAAAGAGAGGTTCAGTTCTGCCCCTATCCTTATGCAGCCTGATGAGACCAAGCCATTTTTGGTCGCGGTCGATGCTTCATCGGTGGGGGTCGGAGCAGTTTTGTCTCAGGAGAACAAGGATGGAGTACATCCTTGTGCCTTCTTTTCGAAAAAATTTTCGGAAACCGAACTGAATTATGATGTTGGAAATCGGGAGTTACTGGCTATTAAACTTGCGTTTGAACATTGACGTCATTTTTTGGAAGGCGCTAGATTTCCTATTCAGGTTTTCACAGATCATAAGAATTTGATCTATCTGGATGCTGCCAAGCGCTTGAATGCCCGTAAAGCTAGGTGGGCACTTTTTTTTTCTCGGTTTCATTTTTCTGTTACCTATATCCCTGGTACTAAGAATGTTAAAGCCGATGCTTTATCTCACAGCTTCTCTCCTACGGTCGGTGCCGAGGAGGAGGAGAGCATTTTACAGAAAGGAGTTGTGGTGGCGGCTTTGGACTCCGTTTTGGAGAATGGGATTCTGAAAGCTCAAGATGATGCTCCATCTAACACTCCCCATGGGAGGTTGTTCGTGCCTAGAGCCTTTAGGAGAGATTTGTTTGTGGAGTGTCTTGAGTCTCCGTTGGCAGGTCATCCAGGAATTTCGGAGACTAAGACTTATCAGTCGCAGTTTTTGGTGGCCTGGATGGCAGAAGGAAGTCATCAAGTGGTGCATCAATGTACTGTGTGTGCTAGGTCAAAGGCTTCACATACTCCTGATGCGGGGTTGCTTTGCCCTCTGGAGGTTCCTAGTGCGCCTTGGACGCATCTCACAATGGATTTTATTACTGATCTTCCTGTGTCCGAGGGTTTTACTGTCATCTGGGTGGTCGTGGACCGTTTTAGTAAGATGTGTCATTTGGTTCCATTCATTAAGTTGCCCTGCGCCAAGACACTCGCTAAGGCGTTTGTTAAGGAGATTGTCAAGCTACATGGTGTTCCCACGGATATTGTTTCTGATAGAGGACCTCAGTTTGTGTCTCGCTTTTGGCGTGCTTTTTGTGACAGGTTGGGAGTCCATTTGTCATTTTCGTCTGGTTATCATCCTGAGTCTAATGGACAGACTGAAAGAAAGAACCAGGATGTTGAACAGTTTTTGCGTTGTTTTGTGGTGGACAATCAAGAGGTGTGGTCTTAGTTTCTGCCCTCGCAGAATTTCCTCTTAACAATCATACATCCTCCTCTGCTGGGTGTTCTCCTTTTTTTTGTTGTACTGGGAGACATCCGTCTTTTGGTTCGTTCTCCAAATTGGTGTCGGCGGTGTTGGAGGGGGAGAATTTTTCCGTTGATTTGGAGAGAGTTTGGGCTGGTGTGCGTTGCAACCTTCAAGAGGCTAACAAGAAGTCCATGAAGTATTTTGACAGGAAATGTAAGGAGGTTTTGTTTACTGTGGGTGACATGGTTTGGTTGTCCTCGAAGAACCTGTGGTTGAGGATTCCATCTAAAATACTGGGTCCTAAGTTTGTGGGTCAATTTAAATTGCTTCAGGTTGTTAACCCGTCTGCTGCTAGGTTGGATTCCCTACTTCCTTGAAGATTAATCCTGTGTTTCATGTTTCCTTGTTGAAAAAGGCTGATGTATCAGATAGGGACGCCACTGTCACAGTTCCACCTGTGGTGGAAGACGGCGAATATGAAATTTCTTGTATCTTGAATTCTAGATGGCATAGAGGGAGATTACAGTATCTTGTCTCCTGGAAGGGTTTCGGTCCCGAAGACAACTCCTGGGTAAGGACGGATGATGACTCTGCTCCTAGGCTTGTTAAAGCTTTCCACAGGAGGTTTCCAGATAGGCCTGGGCCTGGAGGATCCGGAGGATCCTCATAAAAGAGGGGGTACTGTTAGAACCCTCCTGTTTGTTTTTTCCATCTTGTGTTTTGCGGTCACGTGACCATCTGCCTTTATATTCCAGCTCCGCCCCTATGGCTGTGCTGGACTTCAGTGTTTGACTGTTTCTCTAGCCTGGTGCTTCGGTGCCTTTCTCTGTCAAGTTCGCTTGGTCCTCTGGGATCTCTAGTACATTTTTGTCAGTTTGTCTTTCTGTAGGGACAGCTTTCCCCTATCTTTCCTTAGTACTTGTTGCAGATCATAACAGACAGGAGATCTATGCTGTGTGTGAAGAAACCTGCAGGAACAAGAGCAGGAGAAGAATCTGCCATATCTATATAAAAGTAAGTGCCACAAAATCATGGCTAAACCCTTAAAATAGTGTTAAACATGAGGCATATATTCTAATACTTTCATACTCAACTATTATGAATTTATAGCCTTATGCCTCATTCACACATCCGTTTTTAAACATGTACGTAAAAAACAGTATCGGTGTCATCAGTGTACGGTCTGTGTGTCCTTTTTTACCATCAGTGTGTCATTGTTTTTCATGGATGGATAAAAAAATAAATACTGCACGGTGGCTCAGTAGTTAGCTCTGGGGTCCTGGCAGGGTCGGACTTGGGTACGGGGACACCCAGGTCCTCAGCGGACCCCCGAGTAGGACGCATGGAGGCCCCTGGTTAACATGGCCGCCGGTGCTCTGCACTGCAGGGGCCCGGAGGGTCAGGAGGGGCCTTGCAGTGTGGCTGATGAGGGCAATCTGGCCTGCTTCTCGGAGTCCCAGGCTCCGGGGGGCCCATGGCCAGATTGCCCTCATCCTGTGCGGCGGCCAGGGAGCGATCCCTCCAGGTCCGCTGCCGACAGGAGGTTAATGGCAGCGGAGCTGGAGGGATCCGTCCTCTGCTTCCTGCCCGGCGCTTCATCCCTGCCACAGGCTCGCGCTGCTTGATGACGTCATCATGCAGTGTGAGAAAGATGCCGGGCAGGAAGCAGAGGATGGTGCTGCGGGGGAGTGCGCTGAGAGGTAAGTTTTTTTTTTTTGGAGGGAGAGCAATGGTGATTGAGGAGGTGGGGGGAGATACGACATGGTGGGGGAAGATATGGCATGGCAATGAGGGAGGTGGGGGGAGATATGACATGGTGGGGGATATATGGCATGGCAATGGAGGAGGTGGGGGAGATATGACATGGTGGGGGATATATGGCATGGCAGTGGGGGAGGTGGGGGGAGATATGCATGGCATGGTGATGGAGGAGGTAGGGGGAGATATGCATGGCATGGTGATGGAGGAGGTGGGGGAGATATGGATGGCAAGGTGATGGAGAAGGTAGGGGGAGATATGCATGGCATGGTGATGGAGGAGGTGGGGGGAGATATGGCATGGCAATGGGTGAGGTGGGGGAGATATGACATGGTGGGGGAAGATAATGTATGACATGGCAATGGGGGAGGTGGGGGGAAATATGACATGGTGGGGAAGATATAGCATGGCAATGGGGGAGGTGGGGGAAGAAATGACATGGTGGGGATATATGGCATGGCAATGGGGGAAGTGGGGGGAGATATGCATGGCATGGTGATGGAGGAGGTGGGGGGAGATATGCATGGCATGGTGATGAAGGAAGTGGGGGGAGATATGACATGATGACATGGCATTAGTGATAGAGGAGGTGAAGGAGATATGGCAATGATGATGGAACAGGTGGGGGGAGATATGGCAAGGATGGAGGTGGTGGGGGGAGATATGGCAATGATGGTGTTGGGGGGGAAATATGGCAATGATGGAGGAGATATGATAATGATGGAGGAGATGGGGGAGATATGACAATGATGGAGAAGGTGGGGGAGATATGACAATGTTGGAGAAGGTGGGGGAGAGCAATGATGGGGATGGGAAGGAGCAATGATGGAGGAGGTGGGGGGAGAGCAATGATGGGGATAGGGGAGAGCAATGATGGGGAATTATTTGTACTCTATATGCTGTTAATATCTGGTCTGGTCATGGTGTGGTGGTATTTCTCCCTTGTATGTGGTATTATTCAGTCACTATGTGGTGGTAATATGTAGTCTGGTCATGGCGTGGTGGTATTTCTCCTTTGTATGTAGTATTATTCGGTCACTATGTGGTGGTAATATGTGGTCTGGCCATGGTGTAGTACTATTTCACCCTTGTATGTGGTATTATTTGGTCACTATGTGGTGGCAATATGTGGTCTTGTCATGGTGTGGTGGTATTTCTCCCTTGTATGTGGTACTATTTGTGTTGGTACAGTGCATTGTGTTGTGTATGGCGGTCATTTGTTCTCTCTGATATTAATTAGTAAAAGATTCTTTATTTCCATTAGTGATTAAATACTTGCAACAAGATGCACTTACAGGGGTTCTCCGGGGAAAACAAGTAATCACCTCTTCACAGGATAAGTGATACATTATTGATTAGTGGGGGTCTGACTACTGGGACCCACACCGATTGGTAGAATGTGGAGCTTTTATTCCCATTAGACTGGAGCTCATCTGCAACTTGACTACTGATCCATTCATTTCTTCAGTGGCTGTTCTTTTTTTTTTCTGGAAACCCCAAAGAGAATGAATGGAGCTGCGGTCAGACATCCCACCTGCCGCTGCCTTTTAAAATGGGGATAAGTGTCCTGTCAGGGATAAAACTTCCCCATTCTTCATATCGGTGCTGTTTCCAATGTTTGGACCCAAACGATCAGTAAGTTATCACCTATCCTGTTAAGCTCTTGGATCGGTGATAACTTGTTTTAACCAAAGAACCCCTTTACTGCAAACTACTGTAATTGTACATCCCAGTTATAGCATGTGCACAGAAGATGTGCCGGAGCCGCCTGTGATTTACAGCAGATGCTCCACTATAACGGGGATATCGACTATCAGGTATTTGCATATAGCTGTAGGGTGGACCCTGAGGATCAATTCCTCCTGTGGGCCCCAGACACCACAGTCTGACACTGGGTCCTGTGTTCAAATCCCACCAAGGACAACATCTGCAAGGAGTTTGTATGTTCTCCCTGTGTTTGCACGGGTTTCCTCCGAGTTCTCCGGTTTCCTCCCACACCCCAAAGACATACCGAGAGGGAATCTAGATTGTGAGCCCCAATGGGGACAGTGCCGATAATGTCTGTGAAGCGCTGTGAAATTAATGGCGCTATATAAGTGAGTAAAATAAATAAATACTTTATGAAGCTTCTCCAGTATGTTGGAAATACAGTACATACTGCACATGAACTGTATGGTGCTGCCATCCGTGTGCTGTACATGTTTCATGGAACCATAGATGTGTATTGGCCCTTGTCATCCGTGATATCAGAGAAAAACAGACATGTCTCCATGAGTTTTGTACGGATACACGATATGTGATAAAACATGGACATGTGAATGGCCCCATAGATTATAATGGTTACATGTTCTGCCTGTGAAAAAAGCGCCTTAGGGCCACATTCACATGTTTAGTATTTGGTCAGTACTTCATATCAGTATTTATAAGCCAAAATCATTCCATGTTTTTTCACGGACTGTGTGTCCACACAAAACTCATGGAGACATGTCTGTTTTTCTCTGGTATCACAGATGACAAGGGCCAATACAAGTCTATGGGTCCGTGAAACACGTACAGCACACGGATGGCGTCAGTGTACAGTCCATGTGCTTGTAGTATTTAACATTGTAGAGAATAGGAGAAGCTTTGTCCTTTATTTGTTAATCCATCCATGAAAAGCTCTAATGACACTGATAGTGAAAAACGTACACATGGACAACACGCTGATGACACACTGATCCAAAACACTGATGACACACTGATCCAAAACACTGATGACACACTGATCCAAAACACTGATGACACTGGCACCATTTCTCACATGTGTGTTTAAACACGGATGTATGAATGAGGTCTTACCTTTATAGATCTGCACTGATAGTTTACAAATGACTAGTTCCCTTTGCAGATCAGGCAGTAGTTTTTTTAACCCTGTATTATTCCGATACTTCAGTCTGCTTGTGCTGTGTAAACTTTAAAGGGCTATTTATAGTGAACACAAACCCTGTTTCAGAACATTTATCCCATTAATCACATAATGCAGACCACCCCATTTCCTTTGGCAAGCTTTTCCTTTTTCGCACATTCTTTTTTTGACATGCATCTTCATGTCCAACTGTATTTCTAATCCCTTCAGTGTCCCCAGGCATGTCCTAAGGGTTGATAGAGCTATGTCTTCCTATTGTTCTCCATAGGTGTCTGTCTTGCCAAGAAGCTTGTCCAGAATTGTGCTCATTCACTGGACTAACAGGTCATCCTGCTTTCACAGGCAAATCCTTATTCATGGCTTTCCACACCTAATTAAATGACTGGGGGAGTCTCTGCTGTAGCCATTGTAAGCTGCTTTTGTAACAGAACTTTCCATTCTGCTCAAAGTATCCTGTGAGTGTGAGTATCAGTTTCATGTAATCAAGCTAATGTATGTATTATACCATTATGTCACCCTCGCTGGATAGGGGAGGCTCCCTTATAGTGCTGGAAGTTAAAATAGCATGTGTGTTTCACATGATAGTTTTTTGTTTAAGTTTAAGTCTATTCCCTCTTTATGCAAATTGTTACTTCACAGAGGAAAATAAATTGAACTCTAGTGCCACCTATTGGAAGTAGCAATTCTAAAACGTCAATATCGACCCTTTAACAAGCCTTGTCACATGGCTTAGGATAAAAGCCAAACCAGAGCCTAAGGCTGTGTGCCCACGATGCGTTTTTGGTGCGTATTTTGGTGCGTATTTGCAGCGCGTAAACGCTCCAGAAACGCATTGCATACCTTATCCCATGACTTGCTATAACATTCTGCAAGTTCTGTGCACATGGTCCGTATTTTTTCTGTGCAGATTTTACTCGTAGAAAAAATACGGACATGACCAATTCTTGTGCGTTTCTGCATGCGTATTTGCCTATACAATGCATTGGAAAAACACATGGCAAATACGCATGCAAATACGCGTCAAATACGCATGTAAAAACTGCATGCGTTTTTCTGCCAAGGAGATGCAAAAATGCTCAGGAAAATTTCTGCTTCATTTCTGCATCGTGGGCACTAAGCCTAAGTCATATGCCAAGGCTCCTTAAACGGTCAATATTGACTTTTAGGATTGTTACTTCTAATAGGTGTCGCTAGCGTTCTAGTCCTCTTCCTCTCTGAAGAGGCAATTTGCATATTTAATTTCCCAGAGGCGCATGCATGGCATGTAAATCTCCTCACTCTGACATGCCAGGCCTGGCTTGTCACTCTCAACAAGGAGAAACTTTACATCTTAGATCACTATTCCCTCTTTAGACACTTGTGTAATATCCACAAGCTACAACATAGATGTCTAATAAGAGGAGGCTCTTTAACCCCTCCAGTCAAGAGATAATTGCACTCTAATAATAATAATAATAATAATAGTTTATTTTTATAGCGCCAACATATTCCGCAGCACTTTACAAATTTTAGGGGGGACTTATACAGACAATACAGAATAAGCATATCTCATATCGAACGGAGTGAGGGCCCTGCTCGCGAGCTTACAGTCTATGAGGAAGTGGGGGAGACACAAAAGGTAAAAAGTACATATATTGTATAATGCAGCCTTGATATACTGAATAGGATAAATAATAATACATGGACTGGTCGCCAGCCAGTATGTGTGCAGTCCTGACAGAGGCTTTTATGTGCATGGTTGGTTTGAACCCGAAGTTGAAGAAGATTTTAATATGGGGGAAAGCTGGGATGGACAGAGTGTGTTTAGGTGATACGCCAGTCTAAAGAAATGTGTTTTTAGGGTTCGCTTGAAACTGTGGGTATTGGGAATTAATCGAACTGTCCTGGGTAGTGCATTCCAGAGAATTGGCGCAGCACGCGAGAAATCTTGGAGACGGGAGTGGGAAGTTCGGATTATGGAGGATTTTAGTTTCAAGTCATTTGCAGAACGGAGGGCACGTGTAGGGTGGTAGACTGAGACAAGGGAGGAGATGTAGGGGGGTACTGAAGCATGGAGCGCTTTGTGGGTAAGCGTGATAAGTTTAAAACGAACTCTATATTGGATGGGCAACCAATGCAATGACTGGCACAGGGAAGAGGCATCTGAGTAGCGGTTGGCGAGGAATATGATCCTGGCTGCTGCGTTCAGGACGGATTGGAGAGGGGAGAGTTTAGTAAGAGGGAGACCGATTAGTAGAGCGTTGCAATAGTCAAGACGAGAATGAATAAGAGCGACAGTAAGAGTTTTTGCTGAGTCAAAGGTGAGAAAAGTCCTGATTCTTGAGATGTTTTTGAGGTGTAGATGACATGAACGAGCGAGTGATTTGATGTGAGGAGTGAAAGAAAGATCTGAATCAAAAATGACCCCAAGACAGCGGGCTTGTAGCTGGGGAGTAATGGTTGAGCCACAAACGGAGATGGCAATATCGGGCACAGGTAGATTAATGGAGGGAGGAAAGACGAGTAGTTCAGTTTTTGACAGATTCAGTTTTAGGTAGAGGGAGGACATAGTGTTAGACACAGCAGAAAGACAATCACTGGTCTTTTGTAGTAATGCAGGGGTGATGTCCGGAGCAGAGGTGTATAATTGGGTGTCATCAGCATAGAGATGGTACTGAAAACCGAATCTACTGATTGTTTGTCCAATAGGAGCGGTGTATAAGGAGAAAAGAAGGGGGCCTAGGACTGATCCTTGAGGAACCCCGACAGTAAGAGGAAGTAGGGAGGAGGAGGAGCCGGCAAAAGACACAGAGAAGGAGCGGTCAGAGAGATAAGAGGAGAACCAGGAGAGAACCGTGTCCTTGAGGCCAATAGTGCGGAGCATAGTGAGGAGGAGCTGGTGATCCACAGTGTCAAATGCTGCAGAGAGATCCAGGAGAATCAGCAGGGAGTAGTGACCATTAGATTTAGCTGTTAGTAGATCATTAGAGACTTTAGTGAGGGCAGTTTCAGTAGAATGTAAAGAGCGGAAACCAGATTGTAAAGGGTCAAGAAGAGAGTTGTCTGAGAGATAGCGGATTAGACGGGAGTGGACCAGGCGTTCCAGGAGTTTAGAGATAAAGGGAAGATTGGAAACAGGTCTGTAGTTGGCCGTGCAGTTCTGGTCGAGGGATGGTTTTTTAAGTAATGGTTGTATGCTGGCGTGTTTAAAAGAAGAGGGAAAGATACCAGATGAGAGGGAAAGGTTGAAAATTTTAGTTAGGTGAGAGGTGACAGCTGGAGCAAGGGACTGAAGGAGATGTGAGGGAATAGGGTCGCTGGTGCAGGTGGTAGGGCGAGAAGATGCAAGGAGCCTGATCACTTCATCTTCCGTGACTGGTTCGAAGTCAGAAAATGAGCAAGATACAATGTGGCGGGGGGGAGCATGCATAACATTTGGGGATTGGGAGAAAATTTCCTGTCGGATATGGTCAATTTTTTCTTTGAAATAGTTAGCCAGATCGTCAGCGCTGAGGTCGGTGGTCGGGGCCTGTGCTGTTTGATTGAGGAGAGAATGAAACGTGTCAAAGAGTCATTTAGGATTATTGGAAAGTGAGATGATGAGGTTGTTAAAGTAGGTTTGTTTGGAGAGGTGAAGGGCAGAGTTATATGTTTTCAGCATAAATTTATAGTGGAGGAAATCTTCGGGCAGATTTGATTTTCTCCACAGCCGTTCAGCGCACCTGGAGTACCTCTGGAGAAGACGTGTTTGAGGCGTGTGCCAGGGTTGTCGCCGTCTATGCCGAATTGTTCTTTGTGTAGGAGGTGCGGCTTCATCCAGGGCGCATAGCATTATTTTGTTATAATGCTTCAATGCAGATTCGGGACATGAGAGGGAGGAGATTGGGGCCAATGATGATTGCAACCTTTTTATAAATTTCTGGGTGTTAATGGCGCGTAAATTTCTATAAGTGTGGACGGTGGGAGTGTCTTGAGTAAAGTCACAGTTCTTGACAGAGAATGAAAGAAGATTATGGTCAGAGAGTGGAAGGGGAGAGTTAGTAAAGTCATGTACTGAGCAAAGCCGGGAGAAGATCAGGTCCAATGTGTTCCCGTCCTCATGTGTAGGAAAATTAGCAAGCTGTGAAAGGCCGAAGGAGGAGGTTAATGATAAAAGATGCGTGGCAGATGGGGAAAGAGGATCGCCAATTGGGATGTTAAAGTCTCCCATGATTATCGTGGGGATGTCGCAGGATAGAAAATTTGTAAGCCAGGCAGCAAAGTGATCCAGGAATTGACGGGGGGGACCTGGGGGGCGATAGACAACCGCCACTCGCAGGGAGAAGGGCCGGTAGAGTCTGACTGTGTGGGCCTCAAAGGACGGGAAGATAAGGGAGGGTACAGGGGGGATAACCTGAAAAGTACATTTTGTTGAAAGAAGCAGACCAACACCTCCACCTGATCTGTTGTCAGGTCGTGGGGTATGAGAGAAATGTAGGCCACCATAGGAGAGAGCTGCAGCGGCGGTGGTGTCCGACTGCTGGATCCAGGTTTCAGTGAGAGCCAGAAGGTTGAGGGAATTAGAGAGGAAAAAGTCATGGATGTAAGAGAGTTTATTACAAGCTGAGCGTGCATTCCAAAGGGCACAGTTGAATGAGACAGAAGATATGCAGGGAATATTAATGAGATTAGCAGGGTTTCTGAATGTAACAGGGAAAGAGTTAGTGTTATTATTACTGGAGGGTCCTGGGTTGGGAGAAATATCACCTGCGACTAATAGAAGGAAGATACAGAGAGTGAGCAGATGATTGAGTGATTTGTGAGAGCGTTTCCTGCGTTGTATGGTGGGAATGAATGGATCTGCATGGTATAACATTGTGAAGAGAGCATGACAACTGTACATAGGAGAAGAGAGGAGTGAGGGATTAATATGGATGAAGTGTGCCGCATTTGTGGGTGAACGGTGAATGTGGATGATTGTAGCAACCAGAGTATAAATGGCACAGATACAAATGGTGAATACTGTTTGCCAAAAAGATGACCTGGAAGCAAGTTTGTTTAATTGTCTTGCATGTCTTACCTGTCTCCTGCCCTGTCCAACTGCCATTTTCTAACTGCCAGGGCACTTTGCTAAATTATGGCACTTCGATAAAGTATGCATAAATGCTATATGCATAAATGCCCCCGCATAAATGCCTCCCCTTAACTAAGTCTCAATATATAGGGACGTATCTGCTTAGATCTGCACAGATTTAACTCATTAACAATCAATCACTAGCTTAAAAGACAACAGGAGACCATAAAGTGCAGGGAAAAAAACAAAAAAACAAAACAGACTAGTAAACTCGGCATGGATCATAAACTCTTAAAGTAAGTGTGATGACCTTTAAGTATCATGGAATAAAAAAGCTAGAGGAGTGAAAAAATATATACCAGAAATTGATAGGCTGCAGAGCATTGCATGGAGATATAATGCAGTTTTCAGGACAGATCACACAAGCAGTGAAAAATATATACCAGAAATTGATAGGCTGCAGAGCATTGCATGGAGATATAATGCAGTTTTCAGGACAGATCACACAAGCAGTGAAAAATATATACCAGAAATTGATAGGCTGCAGAGCATTGCATGGAGATATAATGCAGTTTTCAGGACAGATCACACAAGCAGTGAAAAATATATACCAGAAATTGATAGGCTGCAGAGCATTGCATGGAGATATAAGTATCACTCTAAGTATGAACCTTTTTTTTAATTCAATAAACTGCCTTTCCTAATTTATATATTTGTGTCATATCCAACAGGAAAAAAAATGTTTGAAAAGTGATGTCTCAAATAAAGAGGTAGAAGCACAAGTATGTAGCTCTCTCCATTGAAATCTACAGGAAGCAGACTAATAATGTCCTGCTAATAAAATCTCATTGTTATATTGGTGTACAGTCATGGCCAAAAGTATTGAGAATGAGACAAATAGTAATTTTTCCAAAGTTTACTGCTTCATTTTTTGTAATGGCAATTTGCATATACTCCTGAATGTCAAAGAGTGATCAGCTTAACAGCAATTACTGTACTTGCAAAGTCAATATTTGCCCAGAAAATGAACTTTATCCCCCAAAACACATTTCAACATCATTGCAGTCCTGCCTTAAAAGGAGCAGCTAACATCGTTTTAGTGATTGATCCATTAACACAGGTGTGGGTGTTGATGAGGACAGGGCTGGCGATCAATCAGTCATGATTAAGTAAGAATGACATCACTGGACACTTTAAAAGGAGGCTGGTTCTTGGTATCATTGTTTCTCTTCAGTTAACCATGGTTATCTCTAAAGAAACACGTGCAGCCATCATTGCACTGCACAAAAATGGCCTAACAGGGAAGAGTATCGCAGCTACAAAGATTGCACCTCAGTCAACAATCTATCGCATCATCAAGAACTTCAAGGAGAGAGCTTCCATTGTTGTCAAAAAGGCTCCAGGGCGCCCAAGAAAGACCAGCAAGCGCCAGGACCGTATCTTAAAACTGTTTCAGCTGCGGGATCGGACTACCATTAGTGCCGAGCTTGCTCAGGAATGGCAGCAGGCTGGTGTGAGTGCTTCTGCACGCACTGTGAGGCGGAGACTCTTTGAGCAAGGGCTGGTTTCAAGGAGGGCAGCAAAGAAGCCACTTCTCTCCAGAAAAAACATCAGGGACCGACTGATATTCTGCAAAAGGTACAGGGAGTGGACTGCTGAGGACTGGGGCAAAGTCATTTTCTCTGATGAATCCCCTTTTCGATTGTTTGGGACATCTGGAAAACAGCTTATTCGGAGAAGAAGAGGTGAGCGCTACCACCAGTCTTGTCTCATGCCAACTGTAAAGTATCCTGAAACCATTCATGTGTGGGGTTGCTTCTCAGCCAAGGGAATCGGCTCACTCACAGTCTTGCCTAAAAACACAGCCATGAATAAAGAATGGTACCAGAATGTTCTCCAAGAGAAACTTCTCCCAACCGTCCAAGAGCAGTTTGGCGCCCAACAATGCCTTTTCCAGCATGATGGAGTACCTTGCCATAAAGCAAAGGTGATAACTAAATGGCTCATGGAACAAAACATAGAGATTTTGGGTCCATGGCCTGGAAACTCCCCAGATCTTAATCCCATTGAGAACTTGTGGTCAATCATCAAGAGACGGGTGGACAAACAAAAACCAACAAATTCTGGCAAAATCCAAGCATTGATTATGCAAGAATGGACTGCTATCAGTCAGGATTTGGTCCAAAAGTTGATTGAGAGCATGCCAGGGAGAATTACAGAAGTCTTGAAGAAGAAGGGGCAACACTGCAAATATTGACTTGCTGCATTAACTCATTCTAACTGTCAATATAACCTAATGGTACTCAAAATATGATTGCAATTATATTTCTGTATGTGATATAAACATCAGACAAACACTAATAAAAACCAAAGGCCAGCAGATCATGTGAAAATATAATTTTGGTGTCATTCTCAAAACTTTTGGCCATGACTGTAATACCTCATTAAAATCAACAATGCGTAGGCTACCAGCAAATGCATTCTACAAAGATGAATATGTGGCACTCACCATGCTGTCTTCAAATACATGAATATATTTATTTAATCCATATATAAAACAGTCAGGGGTATACCTTCCAAATGTTTTATATATAACTTAAATCAATATCTTAATGGATTTGATCACAACGTGGTGAGCGCTACATATTTATCTTTTGTGGAATACATTGATGGACTAATTCTGAATAATGCTTAAAACCATCTAATCCCTCTGATTGGAACTCTAGCTGTTTATTTGTGGGCTAGTGCCGACTGTATGTGCTATTACATGAACCAAGACAACAAAAGTATTCTCAGTATATACAGTGTCTTTACAACAAAAATGGCAGTTTTTTGTCATTTAAAAAAATCATACCAAAAAGACTAATTTCAGAACTTTTTCCACTTTTCATATACAATAATTTACTAAAGCCTCAGTTCCAGAGGCCAAAAAACAACTCCAAATCACAATGCTGCCTCCACCATGCTTCACTATGGTATGTTTTTTTTTTGCAATGCACAGTTTTGGGCTTTGCGCCAAACAAACCTTTTGGAGTTATGGCCAACACGTTCAACCTTTGTCTCTTCAGATCATAAAATGTTTTCCCACATACTTTTGGCACCCTACCCCATAGGACAGATATAAAGAATTATTCTCACATGTAGTACATAACCAAAAAATGTAATGTTGCTGTAAGCCACTTGGCAGTATTTTCATCAATTTTGTAACAGAAGAAACAGAATCAGAAGACAACACCATAGAGGAATAGCAAGGTTGGAAAACCACCAGGTCAGTCTAAAGAAAAAGTCAGACAAACTAAAGCCAGATCAGGAGGGATCATGGCGACATACATAGTCAGAGTCACCACGTGGGTCAATAACAGCATGAGTAACAGAAGAATATCATGGGAATACAGGCAGTAAGCCAAACACAATAACCGGCAACTCCCAGTAGTATCCTGACTGGTCTGTGCCAGCACCATCAATTGATATTGGCCATGAGGTCTCCTCCATCACCAGTACTGCCACAGAGTAAATAAACCTGGTGACAAAAGCAGATGTTATTTTAACAGGTCCAGGTAGGGCTCTAACAACATCTGAACACCCCCCCCCCAAAAAAAAAACAAAAAAAAACAAAATAAGCATATACCCAGTGCTATGTAAACAAGTAAATAGTAATAGTACATGTAAATAACATGGTGTACTTAGTTAACACTATTTTAATCAAAACGGCGTAAAGCCCATCCCACCACAACAAAGTATACCCAATCAGGATGGTCCTATCTCTAGTATTAAAACCTCACCTTGTGTCAGTTGACCTCAATATAGATGTTGCAGAGCAGAACAGGGGCCCGACTGTTCAGACACCTGCCCATGGGAAGTGTACTGTGGGCGGGCATTCCTTACTTCCGGTTTACGGTAATTCTTTCTAGCCCAGCTGATTGGCCATCCTTCCTTTTAACCTCCCTGGTTTCAAAGCCCAATACACCCCCTGACGAAGGACGCCCACGTCCGAAACGCGCGTCGGGGTCAGCCGCACATCCCTTCTCCTATATCCCACTAGCAGGTATGATGTTCATGTTTCTCTTACATATATATTTTTTTGCTGCTACATTAATTATGCACCACATATGATTCCAGTACTAATTATACAGTATAATGAATGATACATTGACCTGGTTCCTATCATATGTTTTTGGGTGTTTTCTGCTTTTTTGCTGTCTGTATTGATACTTTCTAGGTGATTAGTAAAACCATGTATTGATTTTTTTGATAGCAGCAATAGGCTTCATTCATATTTGCTAGTGGAGTATTAATATGTTTACCATAGTCATTTTCGATTTATATCGTTTGGTGATACTATTTTAGGGATGGCGACTCTCCATGTGTTTGTCACACCACTATTTTGACCATTTCCTTAATAAAGGTCTTTTATAAATATATTGAATCATGTTCTTTATTCTGGACTAGACATTCGGTAGTTCTCCCTTTTTGGTTTCAACCGAATGGTCTGCCATTCATTGTCCACACATTATATACAATCTATTTCTGGTGGGGGAGTCACATTGACCTGAGTGTCTCTAAATGACTCATTTCCCACAGTGTGGATGTTCCTAAGTGTATCTACCATGGGAAGTTATGTAGAAGAAATGCCTAGCTCAAAAAAGGGGAGCTTCGCTCCTGTTTGTACTAAGTACAATAGACGACAGCAAAAGCAAAAAAATGAGCGGAAACAGGTTTTTGTTTTAGCATCTCAACTGATATGGGGCAGTATGGTGGCTCAGTGGTTAACACTGAAGTCTTGCAGCGCTGGGGTCCTGGGTTCAAAACCCACCAAGGACAACATCTGCAAGGAGTTTGTATGTTCTCCCTGTGTTTGTGTGGGTTTCCTCCAGGTTCTCTGGTTTCCTCCTACACTCCAAAGACATGCTGATAGGGAATCTAGATTGTGAGCCCCAATGGGGACAGTGCCCATAATGTCTGTAAAGCACTGTGGAATTAATTGCGCTATATAAGTGAATAAAATAAATAAATAAATATGGTAGTTGTTCATCTATTAGAGATGAGCAAATTGTCTTGTAGGGGCCAAATTAGTGGTCTGCTGCCTCTAAATAGAAGCCCTGTAAATGGATTCATATCTGGCAGAATTCTCAGCAGCTTTTCTTATTAATAGGCTTAAAGCAATTACATGCGTGCATCATGCTGCAAAGATGAAGTCACTCCGGGACTACAATTCAGAAGAAGCGTTCGGGATTCTGTGATTAAGGCTGTGTGCCCACAATGAGTTTTTGGTCAGTTTTTGATGCTGCATATTTTAGATGCATCAAAAATGTAGCGTTTTACAGTTCCAGCCAAGTGGATGGGATTTATAGAGGTCTCTTGCCTGCTGTGCTTCCTCTTTTACTCAGCGTAAACTGACCTGCGGTGCGTGTTTGAAATCCACAACACGTAAATTTCTCTCGCAGGTACGTTCAGGTTTATGTGCAGGTTTTTCCCATAGTCTTGTATTAGATGTGGAAAATCCGCAAGTAACAAACTCTCGTGCGCTTTAATAGAGTTTCCTCATTTGAAACTCATCAAAAATGCACGTAATCCGCACATGAATTTATCAATACAGTTTTGTCAAAGACAAATACCAGGAGGTATCAAAAACAAAGCAGCTTTGTTTAAAACATGACGTACCAACAAGAGACGCATGTTCCCTTGCAGGCCCACTATTACATTGATTGCATAACATTTATTTATTTGTCTATACTATATGTCTACTTGTTTTCGCCTGACTAGCTGGGGTCACTTTGGCATTGGGGCCCCTTGTGTGGCTTTAGCCTTCTGTCTGACATCCTCCTTTTATGTATTTTTACCTTGTTTGTATTTTTCAATAAAGATTTCTATGTAATTTTTCGTTGTTATACTCCCTGTCTCTATAGGTTTCTGCTTCCACATTAGTCAGTGTAGTATAAATGTAGATTTTAACCCCTTAATAACATCTGACGTACTAATACGCGTCTGTGCCCTGGGACTTAAGAGCCAGACCCGTATTAGTACGTCATCGCGATCGCGCCCGCACACAGGCTGTGCGGGCGCGATCGCCGCCGGGTGTCAGCTGATTGTCACAGCTGACACCCGGTACTATGTGCAGGGAGCGGTCACGCACCGCTCCCAGCACATTAACCCCCGCGATGCTGCGATCGAAGTCGATCGAAGTCGATCGCGGCATTGCGGGGGCAAGGGGAGGTGATCGGCGATACTCACCTCCTCTTCCGGCTTCCAGCGCAGTCTGCAAAGGCTTCCCGGGTGTTGCCATGACGACACGATGTCGTCATGACAACATCCGGGTCACCAGAGAGCAGGAAGATTGCTTGGACATGCGCAGTGCATCTCCAAGCAATCTTCACACTGTGCACTTCTGACAGCCTTCATGGCATAGGGATGGTGCTCCATTCCTGTGCCATGCAGGCGATCAGAAAAAAAAAAGTGAAAGTCCCAGAGTGGGACAAAGTAATAAAGTGTATAAACTGTGTGAAAGTGGAAAAAAAAAAAAAAAAAAATGTGCAAAAATATTATAAAAAAATAAAAAAAATAATACACCAAAAATAAAAATATAATGTACCCATCAATAAATATTATTATAAAAAAAATAAAAAAAAAACAATAAAAGTACACATATTTGGTATCGCCGCGTCCGGAACAACCTGACCTATAAAACTGTCCCACTAGTTAACCCCTTCAGTGAACACGGTAAAAAAAATAAAAAAAAAAACAAGCAAAAAACAATGCTTTATCACCATACCGCCAAACAAAAAGTGGAATAACACGCGATCAAAAAGACGCATATAAATAAAAATGATACCGCTGAAAACGTCATCTCGTCCCGCAAAAAACAAGCCGCCATACAGCTCCATCAGCCGAAAAATAAAAAAGTTATAGCTCTCAGAATAAAGCGATACTAAAAAATATTTTTTTCTATAAAATAGCTTTTATTGTGTATAAGCGCCAAAACATAGAAAAATGATACAAATGTGGTACCGCTGTAAACGTACTGACCCGAAGAGTAAAGCTGCCTCATCAATTTTACCACACGCGGAACAGAATAAAAAAAAAAAAAAAAAAACAATTCCTGAATTGTTGGTTTTTGTTTATTCTGCCTCCCAAAAATCGGAATAGAAAGCGATCAAAAAATGTCACGTGCCTGAAAATGCCACCATTAACAACGTCAAGTCATCCCGCAAAAAACGAGCCGTCACATGACTGTCTGCCAAAATCTGGAAAAATTATAGCTCTCAAAATATGGCGATGCAAAAACTAGATTTTACAAAAAATGCGTCTTTTAGTGTGTGACAGCTGTCAGTCATAAAAACCCCATATGATTCTGGCATTGCTGTAATCACACCGACCCGAAGAATAAAGTCGTCTAATCACTTATACCGCACAAGGAACGGCGTCAAAAATAAACTCTTGAGTTAGGATTGGGCTAGGGTTAGGGCTGGGTTTGGGGCTAGGGTTGTGCTGGGGCTAGGGTTGTGCTGGGGCTAGGGTTGTGCTGGGGCTAGGGTTGTGCTGGGGCTAGGGTTGTGCTAGGGTTAGGGCTGGGGTTGGGATTTTTTTCAAAAGTAAGAAAAAAAGATGACGATATGGCGACTAGTGTTGAGAGCCAGTGCTCGCTACTTGAGTTTGCATCGGGTGCTCTGGTATGCATTTAGTATCGTGGGTATTTGAGTGACATGCTCGAGTCTCTGCCCCATATGCTTCGCGGCCAAAAAACTTTACGGGGATTGCCTGCCATGCATGAGCGATCCCCGCATGTTTTTTTTTGGGTGTCTAATAACCGTGAAACATGCGGAGCAGGGACTCGAGCATGTCACTCGAGCACACGCTGTACATGGTGCATACCTGAGTACCCGATGCAAACTCAAGTAGCGAGCACTTGCGCTCAAGAATAATGAAAACTTATTCAATATGATGACCTAATGTAAACAAATAATGTGCCGTACCTCTGGGTTCAAAATGTTCACTATACACCTTAATAAAATCTTTGAGGGGTATAGTTTCCAAAATGGGGACACTTGTGGGGGAGCTCCACTGTTTAGGCACATCACGGGCTCTCCAAACGCGACATGGTGTCCGCTAACAAATTGAATGGAAAATCGGCTCAAATTGTTAGCGGACGCCATGTTGCGTTTGGAGAGCCCCTGTGTGTCCAAACATTGGAGCTCCCCCACAAGTGACCCCATTTTGGAAACTAGACCCCCCAAGGCACCTTTCTAGATGCATAGTGAGCACTTGGAACCCCCAGGTGCTTCACAAATTGATTCGTAAAAATGAAAAAGTGAAAAAAAAACACTTTTTCATTTTTATGAATCAATTTGTGAAGCACCTGGGGTTCCAAGTGCTCACTATGAATCTAGATAGGTGCCTTGGGGGGTCTAGTTTCCAAAATGGGGTCACTTGTGGGGGAGCTCCAATGTTTGGGCACACAGGGACTCTCCAAATGTAACATGATATCCGCTAACAAATTGTCGGCTCAAATTGTTAGCGGATATCATGTTGCATTTGGAGAGTCCCTGTGTGCCCAAACATTGGAGCTCCTCCACAAGTGACCCCATTTTGGAAACTAGACCCCCCAAGGCACCTATCTAGATGCATAGTGAGCACTTGGAACCCCTAGGTGCTTCACAAATTAATTCGTAAAAATGAAAAAGTGTTTTTTTTTTCACTTTTTCATTATTACGAATCAATTTGTGAAGCACCTGGGGGTTCCAAGTGCTCACTATGCATCTAGAAAGGTGCCTTGGGGGGTCTAGTTTCCAAAATGGGGTCACTTGTGGGGGAGCTCCAAAGTTTGGGCACAGAGGGGCTCTCCAAACGCAATGTGGCGTCCGCTAACAATTTGAGCCGATTTTCCATTCAATTTGTTAGCGGATACCATGTTGCATTTAGAGAGTCCCTGTGTGCCCAAACATTGGAGCTCCCCCACAAGTGACCCCATTTTGGAAACTAGACCCCCCAAGGCACCTATCTAGATGCATAGTGAGCACTTGGAACCCCTAGGTGCTTCACAAATTGATTCGTAAAAATGAAAAAGTGTTTTTTTTTTCACTTTTTCATTATTACGAATCAATTTGTGAAGCACCTGGGGGTTCCAAGTGCTCACTATGCATCTAGAAAGGTGCCTTGGGGGGTCTAGTTTCCAAAATGGGGTCACTTGTGGGGGAGCTCCAAAGTTTGGGCACAGAGAAGCTCTCCAAACGCAATGTGGTGTCCGCTAACAATTTGAGCCGATTTTCCATTCAATTTGTTAGCGGATACCATGTTGCATTTAGAGAGTCCCTGTGTGCCCAAACATTGGAGCTCTCCCACAAGTGACCCCATTTTGGAAACTAGACCCCCCAAGGCACCTATCTAGATGCATAGTGAGCAGTTGGAACCCCCAGGTGCTTCACAAATTGATTCATAAAAATGAAAAAGTGTTTTTTTTTTCACTTTTTCATTGTTACGAATCAATTTGTGAAGCACCTGGGGGTTCCAAGTGCTCACTATGCATCTAGATAGGTGCCTTGGGGGGTCTAGTTTCCAAAATGGGGTCACTTGTGGGGGAGCTCCAATGTTTGGGCACACAGCAGCTCTCCAAACGCAACATGGTGTCGCTAACAATTTGAGCCAATTTTGCGTTAAATTTGTTAGCGGACACCATGTTGCATTTAGAGAGCCGCTGTGTGCCCAAATATTGGAGCTCCCCCACAAGTGACCCCATTTTGGAAACTAGACCACCCAAGGCACCTATCTAGATGCATAGTGAGCACTTGGAACCCTCAGGTGCTTCACAAATTGATTCATACAAATCAAAAAGTGTTTTTTTTTTCACTTTTTCATTGTTACGAATCAATTTGTGAAGCACCTGGGGGTTCCAAGTGCTCACTATGCATCTAGATAGGTGCCTTGGGGGGTCTAGTTTCCAAAATGGGGTCACTTGTGGGGGAGCTCCAATGTTTGGGCACACAGGGACTCTCTAAATGCAACATGGTGTCCTCTAACAAATTTAACGGAAAATCGGCTCAAATTGTTAGCGACACCATGTTGCGTTTGGAGAGCCGCTGTGTGCCCAAACATTGGAGCTCCCCCACAAGTGACCCCATTTTGGAAACTAGACCCCCCAAGGCACCTATCTAGATGCATTGTGAGCACTTGGAACACTCAGGTGCTTCACAAATTGATTCATAAAATGAAAAAGTGTTTTTTTTTTTCACTTTTTCATTGTTACGAATCAATTTGTGAAGCACCTGGGGGTTCCAAGTGCTCACTATGCATCTAGAAAGGTGCCTTGGGGGGTCTAGTTTCCAAAATGGGGTCACTTGTGGGGGAGCTCCAAAGTTTGGGCACACATGGGCTCTCCAAACACAACATGGCGTCCGCTAATTATTCAAGCAAATTTTACAATCAAAAAGTCAAATAGCGCTCCTTCCCTTCCGAGCCCTGCCGTGCGCCCAAACAGTATTTTTTCCCCAAATATTGGGTATCTGCGTGCCCAGGGGAAATTGCACAACAAACTTTGGGGTCCATTTTTTCTTGTTACCCCTGTGAAAATAAAAAAAATTGGGTCTAAATTAACATTTTTGTGAAAAAAGTTAAATGTTCATTTTTTTCTTCCACATTCAAAAAATTCCTGTGAAGCACCTGAAGGGTTAATAAAGTTCTTGAATGTGGTTTTGAGCACCTTGAGGGGTGCAGTTTTTAGAATGGTGTCACTTTTGGATATTTTCTGTCATAAAGACCTCTCAAAGTGACTTCAAATGTGATGTGGTCCCTAAAAAAATGGTTTTGTAAATTTTGTTGGAAAAATGAGAAATCGCTGGTCAACTTTTAACCCTTATAGCTCCCTAACAAAAAAAAATTTTGGTTCCAAAATTGTGCTGATGTAAAGTAGACATGTGGGAAATGTTATTTATTAACTCTTTTGTGTGACATATCGCTCTGATTTCAGGGCTTAAAAATTCAAATTTTGAAAATTGCAAAATTTTCAAAATTTTCGCCAAATTTCCGTTTTTTTCACAAATAAACGCAAGTGATATCGAAGAAATTTTTCCACAATCATGAAGTACAATATGTCACGAAAAAACAATCTCAGAATCAGGGGGATCCGTTGAAGCGTTCGAGAGTAATTACCTCATAAAGTGACAGTGGTCAGAATTGTAAAAATTGGCCCGGTCATTAACGTGCAAACCACCCGCGGGGCTTAAGGGGTTAAGGAATCATATAGAATACATCATATTCATTGTGGATTTTTTTTCTTAAACATGGTTTAAGATGAAAGTGTTTATAAAATCAAAAATTCTGGTAACTATTGAGTCCTTGTGTTCTGTTAGACATCCATTTTTCTCACGTACGAGATTAATGGACTGATTATTTTGATTAGGCTTTGATCAGAATGTGGTCCGAATTTCATCAGTTATTCTCATACAATGAGAAAAAAAAAGTTTCTCCACATTCTTCTTTCTGACAATCCATGAAAATCGTACTGTACTTGGATGTCATCAGACCTATAGACTTGCATTGGCAATTTTGATCCAATACTTGAATCAAAATCGGACATGTCTCCGATATCTTATGTCGACCACTCGATCCAAGGAAAAAGTCAGACGTGTATAACTCAAAAGAATATCATATGTACAAGTCCTAGCCATGAAAATCAAGGATAGCACTCGTATGAGAAAATTGGACATGTGAATGAACACCTAGTTTTTTTGGTATCAGTTTGGGGTCCATACAACTTCCAGATCTCTTTCTATTTAATTTTTTATTGGGGAGGTTAAATGACAGAACTGCGAATCTGCCATTTTTTTTTTTTTGTTTATAGTCACCGTATGAGATAATTATTATATTTTTTTATCTAAACTCGGCGGTGCAACACAGCCGGAACTATCACTTTGTGAAACAGGCCCAGCTCTTGAGCCCGCTCCACCTCCACACCTGAAATGTGTACAGGGCTGGCTGAGCCCCACAAGTGCTGGCACCAGCCCTCCATAAATATTTTTATATCAGTATTCAATCTATAAATATGCTTAAAGAAATAATTCTAATTTTCCTTCTAAAACAAATTTAACAAGTTCACTCATGTCTTTTTGGAGTTTTTTTTAAACCTTTTTATTGAAATATTATCAGATTTTGCTGTTTAAAAAAACAAAAAATCAAATATTGTGTTTTTAGACAAGATACACATGTCAGTTTGGTGCAGACGTGAGTGTAGCCATTTAGAGCTCTTCTTTCTCCTTTTATTGTTTATGTATATACATTTTTACTAGTGTTGAGCGAGCATGCTCGACACTGCTCGCTACTTGCCCGAGCATCACGCTACTCGGGATGTTCGGCGAGCACCAAGCATTTCCGGGTTACTCGGGCGGGAGCTCGGGTCTCCGCCCTGCACGTTTGGCGCTCTTTACAGAGCCAATGAACATGCAGGGATTGCCAGCCAGTCACTGTAATGCCGCAGCCATGTTGTTTGTGGGCATTACAGTGATTGGCTGGCCACACAGCGTCACATCGAGTATTTAAAACCGGGGGCCGCCATCTTGGACACAGTCGCTCCTGATCAGCCAGTGCAGGGTCAGTGCTGCTGAGTTAGGGAGAGATATATAGTGCGAAATAGGTAGTGTAGGGTCTCTAAAGCCTGCCAAATCAAACAAACAGTCCTTCTCAGGACTAATATCCATCCCAGATATCAGGCAGGCAGGCTGTATAGAAGACCCAGTGGTTATACCAGCAAACACTGCATTACAGTCCTGTGTGCTCCTGTTGGTCAAATTGCTAGACTTATCACCCCGGTCTCAGGGGTCAGGAAAAAATTTTTTTTTTTCATCTAAATCCTGTTTTTTTTTTTCCTCAGTCAGACTGTCCAAATACGCATCTTATTAACCTTTTGGTATCCCCCCCCCCCAAAAAAAAAAAAAAAAATTGAGTGTGTCTGTGACTGTTCAGACACCAATATATCTGTTTAAAAGAGTCTGGTGTAGGCCAGCAAAATAGAACTGTGGTTTTGCAGATCCACGGGTCAAATCTCTGTATTATCCTGTTTTTGGCATTTTTTGCTGTAAAAAAACCTGTAATAGTGTCTCCCTGACTGTTCAGACACAAATATATCTGTTTGAAAGATTCTGGTGTAGGCCACATAACTATAACTGTGGTTTTGCAGTTCCACGGTTCAAATCTCTGTATTATACACTTTTGGGTCTTTTTTACATAAAAAAAACAGTTTGAGTGTGTCGCTGAATGTTCAGCCCCAAATATATCTATTTTAAAAAGTTTGGTATACGCCAGTAAATTATAACTGTGGTTTTGCAGTTCCACGGTTCAAATCTCTGTATTATCCAGCTTTTGGCCTGTTTTACGTAAAAAAAAACAGTATTAGTGTCTCCGTGTCTGTTCAGTCACAAATAAATCTGTTGAAAAGATTTTGGTGTAGGCCAGACAAATAGAACTGTGGTTTTCCTCTTCCACGGTTCTAATCTCCTTTTTGTTACCCTTTTTCCATTGATAGTGCGAGTGTAAGCTATTTTACTTCATTTACAATGGGCAAGGCGCGTGGCAAGGGACGTGGAACTGGACGTTCTGGTGATGGTGCGTGTAGAGGACAGGCCGTGGCCAAGGTGAAAATGTGCCACAACCAACAGCCACATCTTCTCGCTCCCACTTCTTGACCAAATTGCTAGGGAAGCACACTACAACACCAGTATTGCAAACTGATCAGTGTGAACAGGTTATTAATTGGATTGCAGATAATACTTCCAGTTACCTGGGCACCACCACCTCCGGTCTGTCTTCCACACTGTCAAGTGTTAGTAGCCATGAGTCTCGACCGCATACTCCTCCTCATCCTGATGCTCCTTCCTCCCACCATGCCGAGTGTTGTCAGACAGCAACTGATCCCACACTTGGACACTCTGAAGAGCTGTTCACTGGTCCATTTCCATATTTGTGCCGCTCGCCTGCTCCGCTTGAAGTGGTGGAAGAGGAGATCCCATGTAGCGATGCCCAAATATTTGAACAGCCACAGCCACCTGAAGTCGACGCTGGCAATTTGTCACAAGAGGTGGACGGTGACGAGATACAATTGCCACAAAGTGATGAGGAGGATCGTGGTGCGCAAGTGGAAGAGGAGGAGGTGGTAGATCATCTAGTAACTGACCCAACGTGGCAGGAGGACACGCAGAGCGAGGCCAGGAGCACACAGGGGGGTGGAGGCAGAGTACCCTAACAGGCAGGAAGAAGCAGTGTGGTGGCCGCACACAGAAGGTGGGCAACAGTTCCCCGTAACACCAACACGAGGGACGTTGCCAGTACAACCGGTAGGTCTTCCAGAGTCTGAAATTTTTTTAAAGACTCTGTTGAGCTTTGAACGAAAGCGCAAATTCGCAGCCAACGTCCCACAGGCCATAGTCCTAAATTCGCACATTTCACGACTGTTTGCATTGGAATTGCTGCCTTTTAGGCTCGTGGAGACGGAATCCTTCCGCAACCTTATGGCGGTGGCTGTCCCTCGGTACTCAGTCCCCAGCCGACACTATTTTGCCCGGTGTGCCATCCCTGCACTACACAAGCACGTGTCCCAAAACATCTGTCGTGCCCTCAACAACGCAGTTACTGGGAGAGTCCACCTGACAACGGACACGTGGACAAGTGCTTGTGGCCAGGGATGGTACATCTCCCTGACGGCACACTGGGTAAACATAATGGAAGCCGGGACCCAGTTGGACCTTGGGACAGAACACATCCTCCCCACACCGAGGATTGCGGGCCCTATGTCAGTCAGAGTTGCCCCCACAGTGTACAGCTCCTGCGCATCATCCTCCTCCTCCTCATGTTCAGCCTCCATCTCAGATATCACCACATCAGTTACAAGCTGGAAGCACTGCAGTACTGCCTCAGCCAAGTGGCAACAGGCTGTGCTGAAACTCATAAGCTTAGGTGATAAACCTCACACTGCTTGTGAGTTGCGGACAGCTGTGAAAGAGCAGGCAGATCTGTGGCTGAGACCGCTGAACCTACATCCAGGCATGGTCGTGTGTGACAATGGCCGTAACCTGGTGGCGGCTCTGAGGAGAGGCGAGATCACACACGTACCATGCCTGGCTCATATGCTTAACCTCGTGGTTCAGCAGTTTCTTAAATCGTACCCCGAGTTGCCAGATCTGCTCGTCAATGTACGCCGCCTGTCAGCTCATTTTCGCTAGTCGGCTACAGCTTCCGCCGCCCTTGCTGTGTTGCAGCAGCGTTTGCAGCTTCCGGCACACCGACTGGTGTGTGATGTCCCCACACATTGGAAATCTACCCTCCACATGTTGCAAAGGATTTATGAGCAGAAGAGAGAAGTTGTGGAGTTCTAGTTGCAACAAGGCCGTCGATATTCAAGTCAGACTCCACACATAAGACCTCAGGAGTGGACCTGGATGTCTGACATATGTACCATCCAGACAAACTTTGAGGAGTCCACCAAGATGGTGAGTGGCGATGATGCCATCATTAGCGTCAGCATCCCACTTGTCTGTCTTTTGCAACGCTCTCTGCGGAGAATTAAAGAGGAGGCATTGCAGCCAGAGTATGATGAGATGGATCAAGAAGCAGTAGCGGGCGATTACACACAGACCAGCCTCATCTCATCCCAAAGTGCATTGGGGGACAATGAGGGAGAGGAGGAGGAGGAAGAACAGGAGCTGGTGTCATGCGCTATAGACGGCAGTACCTATACAACTGTCATTTGGCTAAGCTACTGCGACCTACACGTTTCTTCCAAGGGGCATTAAAACCGTCTTGTTAAGCTACGGCGACCTCCACCACTTTTTCCAGGGGAATTGATATTGTCTTTTTATTCCACTGCGACCTCCACCATTCTTCCTAGGGGCATTAAAACCGTCTTGCTAAGCTACTGCAACCTCCACGTCTCTTCCAAGGGGCATTAAAATCATCTTGTTAAGCTACTGCAACCTCCAAGTCTCTTCCAAGGGGCATTAAAACCGTCTTGATAAGCTACTGCAACCTCCACGTCTCTTCCAAGGGGTATTTAAACCGACTTGTTAAGCTACTGCAACCTCTACGTCTCTTCCAAGGGGCATTAAAACCATCTAGTTAAGCTACTGCGACCTCCACCACTTTTCCCAGGGGCATTGATATTGTCCTTTTATTCCACTGCGACCTCCACCATTCTTCCAAGGGGCATTAAAACCAACTTGTTAAGCTACTACCACCTCCACGTATCTTCCAAGGGGCATTAAAACTGTCTTGTTAAGCTACTGCAACCTCCAAGTCTATTCCAAGTGGCATTAAAACCTTCTTGATAAGCTACTGCAACCTCCACGTCTTTTCCAAGGGGCATTAAAACCGTCTTGTTAAGCTACTGCGACCTCCACCACTTTCCCCAGGTGCATTAAAACCGTCTTGTTAAGCTACTGCGACCTCCACCATTCTTCGAAGGGGCATTAAAATCATCTTGTTAAGCTACTGCGACCTCCACCACTTTTCCCAGGGGCATTGATATTGTCTTTTTATTCCACTGCAACCTCCACCATTCTTCCTAGGGGCATTAAAACCGTCTTATTAAGCTACTGCGACCTCCACCACTTTTCCCAGGGGCATTGATATTGTCTTTTTATTCCACTGTGACCTCCACGTCTCTTCCAAGGGGCATTAAAACCGTCTTGTTAAGCTACTGCAACCTCCACGTCTCTTCCAAGGGTCAGTGAAACCGTCTTGTAAAGCTACTGCAACCTCCACGTCTCTTCCAAAGGGCATTAAAACCATCTTGTTAAGCTACTGCGACCTCCACCACTTTTCCCAAGGGCATTGATATTGTCTTTTTATTCCACTACAGCCTCCACGTCTCTTCCAAGGGGCATTAAAACCGTCTTGTTATGCTACTGCAACCTCCACGTCTTTTCCAAGGGGCATTAAAACCGTCTTGTTAAGCTACTGCAACCTCCACGTCTCTTCCAAAGGGAATTAAAACCATCTTGTTTTGCTACTGCGACCTCCATCACTTTCCCCAGTGGTATTAAAACCATCTTGTTAAGCTACTGCGACCTCCACCATTCTTCCAAGGGGCATTAACACCGTCTTGTTAAGCTAATGCAACCTCCACGTCTCTTCCAAGGGGCATTATAACCGTCTTGTTATGCTACTGCAACCTTCATGTCTCTCCCAAGGGGCATTAAAATCGTCTTGTTAAGCTACTGCGACCTCCATGTCTATTCCAAGGGGCATTAAAACCGTCTTGTTAAGCTACTGCGACCTCCACAACTTTTCCCAGGGGCATTGATATTGTCATTTTATTCCACTGCGACCTCCATTAATCTGCCAAGGGGCATTAAAACCGTCTTGTTAAGCTTCTGCGACCTCCACCACTTTTCCAAGGGGCATTGATATTGCCTTTTTATTCCACTGCGACCTCCACCATTCTTCCAAGGGGCATTAAAACCGTCTTGTTAAGCTACTGCGACCTCCACCACTTTTCCCAAGGGCATTGATATTGTCTTTTTATTCCACTGCGACCTCCACCATTCTTCTTAGGGGCTGAAAAACCATCTGGTTAAGCTACTGCAACCTCCACGTCTCTTCCAAGGGGCATTAAAACTGTCTTGTTAAGCTACTGCGACCTCAACCAGTTTCCCCGGGGGCATTGATATTGTCTTTTTATTCTACTGCGACCTCTACGTCTCTTCCAAGGGGCATTAAAACCGTCTTGTTAAGCTACTGCAACCTCCACGTCTCTTCCAAGGGGCATTAAAACCGTCTTGTTAAGCTACTGCAACCTCCACATCTCTTCCAAAAGGCATTAAAACCGTCTTGTTAAGCTGCTGCAACCGCCACGTCTCTTCCAAGGGGTATTAAAACCGACTTGTTAAGCTACTGCAACCTCAACGTCTCTTCCAAGGGGCATTAAAACCAACTTGTTAAGCTACTGCAACCTCGACGTCTCTACCAAGGGGCATTTAAACCTTTTTGTTAAGCTACTACCACCTCCACGTATCTTCAAAGGGGCATTAAAACCGTGTTATTAAGCTACTGAAACCTCCACGTCTTTTCCAAGGAGCATTAAAACCGTCGTGTTAAGCTACTGCGACCTACACCATTCTTCCAAGGGGCATTAAAACCAACTTGTTAAGCTACTGTGACCTCCACCATTTTTCCCAGGGGCATTCATTTTGTCTTTTTATTCCACTGCGACCTCCACCATTCTTCCAAGGGGCATTAAACCGTCTTGTTAAGCTACTGCGACCTCCACCACTTTTTCCAGGGGCATTGATATTGTCTTTTTAATCCACTGCGACCTCCACGTCTCTTCCAAGGGGCATTAAAACCGTGTTGTTAAGCTACTGCAACCTCCACGTCTCTTCCAAGGGGCATTAAAACTCTCTTGTTAAGCTACTGCAACCTCCACGTCTCTTCCAAGGGGTATTAAAACCGACTTGTTAAGCTACTGCAACCTCCACGTCTCTTCCAAGGGGCATTAAAACCATCTAGTTAAGCTACTGCGACCTCCACCACTTTTCCCAGGGGCATTGATATTGTCCTTTTATTCCACTGCGACCTCCACCATTCTTCCAAGGGGCATTAAAACCATCTTGTTAAGCTACTACCACCTCCATGTATCTTCCAAGGGGCATTAAAACTGTCTTGTTAAGCTACTGCAACCTCCAAGTCTATTCCAAGTGGCATTAAAACCTTCTTGATAAGCTACTGCAACCTCCACGTCTTTTCCAAGGGGCATTAAAACTGTCTTGTTAAGCTACTGCGACCTCCACCACTTTCCCCAGGTGCATTAAAACCGTCTTGTTAAGCTACTGCGACCTCCACCATTCTTCGAAGGGGCATTAAAACCATCTTGTTAAGCTACTGCGACCTCCACCACTTTTCCCAGGGGCATTGATATTGTCTTTTTATTCCACTGCAACCTCCACCATTCTTCCTAGGGGCATTAAAACCGTCTTATTAAGCTACTGCGACCTCCACCACTTTTCCCAGGGGCATTGATATTGTCTTTTTATTCCACTGTGACCTCCACGTCTCTTCCAAGGGGCATTAAAACCGTCTTGTTAAGCTACTGCAACCTCCACGTCTCTTCCAAGGGTCAGTGAAACCGTCTTGTAAAGCTACTGCAACCTCCACGTCTCTTCCAAAGGGCATTAAAACCATCTTGTTAAGCTACTGCGACCTCCACCACTTTTCCCAAGGGCATTGATATTGTCTTTTTATTCCACTACAGCCTCCACGTCTCTTCCAAGGGGCATTAAAACCGTCTTGTTATGCTACTGCAACCTCCATGTCTTTTCCAAGGGGCATTAAAACCGTCTTGTTAAGCTACTGCAACCTCCACGTCTCTTCCAAAGGGCATTAAAACCATCTTGTTTTGCTACTGCGACCTCCATCACTTTCCCCAGTGGTATTAAAACCATCTTGTTAAGCTACTGCGACCTCCACCATTCTTCCAAGGGGCATTAACACCGTCTTGTTAAGCTAATGCAACCTCCACGTCTCTTCCAAGGGGCATTATAACCGTCTTGTTATGCTACTGCAACCTTCATGTCTCTCCCAAGGGGCATTAAAACCGTCTTGTTAAGCTACTGCGACCTCCATGTCTATTCCAAGGGGCATTAAAACCGTCTTGTTAAGCTACTGCGACCTCCACAACTTTTCCCAGGGGCATTGATATTGTCATTTTATTCCACTGCGACCTCCATTAATCTGCCAAGGGGCATTAAAACCGTCTTGTTAAGCTTCTGCGACCTCCACCACTTTTCCCAGGGGCATTGATATTGCCTTTTTATTCCACTGCGACCTCCACCATTCTTCCAAGGGGCATTAAAACCATCTTGTTAAGCTACTGCGACCTCCACCACTTTTCTCAGGGGCATTGATATTGTCTTTTTATTCCACTGCGATCTCCACCATTCTTCCAAGGGGCATTAAAACCATCTTGTTAAGCTACTGCGACCTCCATTACTTTTCCCTGGGGCATTGATATTGTCTTTTTAGTCCACTGCGACCTATACGTCTCTTCAAAGGGGCATTAAAATCGTCTTGTTAAGCTACTGCAACCTCCACGTCTCTTCCAAATGACATTAATACCGTCTTGTTAAGCTACTGCAACCTCCACATCTCTTCCAAAATGCATTAAAACCATCTTGTTAAGCTACTGCAACCTCCACGTCTCTACCAAGGGGCATTTAAACCGTTTTGTTAAGCTACTACCACCTCCACGTATCTTCCAAGGGGCATTAAAATCTTCTTGTTAAGCTACTGCAACCTCCAAGTCTCTTCCAAGGGGCATTAAATCCATCTTGATAAGCTACTGCAACCTCCACGTCTCTTCCAAGGGGAATTAAAACCATCTTGTTAAGCTACTGCGACCTTCACCACTTTTCCCAAGGGCATTGATATTGCCTTTTTATTCCACTGCGTCCTCCACGTCTCTTCCAAGGGGCATTAAAACGGTCTTGTTAAACTACTGCAACCTCCACGTCTCTTCCAAGGGGTATTAAAACTGTCTTGTTAAGCTACTGCAACCTCCACGTCTTTTCCAAGGGTCATTAAAACCGTCTTCTTAAGCTACTGCGACCTCCACCACTTTCCCCAGGCACATAAAAACCGTCTTGTTAAGCTACTGCGACCTCCACCACTTTTCCCAGGGGCATTGATATTGTCTTTTTTTCCACTGCGACCTCCACCATTCTTCCTAGGGGCATTAAAACCGTCTTGTTAAGCTACTGCGACCTCCACCACTTTTCCCAGGGGCGTTGATAATGTCTTTTTATTCCACTACGATCTCCACGTCTCTTCCAAGGGGCATTAAAACCGTCTTCTTAAGCTACTGCAACCTCCAGGTCTCTTCCAAGGGGCATTAAAACCATCTTGTTAAGCTGCTGCGACCTCCACGTCTCTTCCAAGGGGCATTAAAACCGTCTTGTTAAGCTACTGCGACCTCCACCACTTTTCCCAAGGGCATTGATATTGTCTTTTTATTCCCCTGCGACCTCCATGTCTCTAACAAGGGGCATTAAAACCGTCTTGTTAAGCTACTGCAACCTCAACGTCTCTTCCAAGGGGCATTAAAACCATCTTGTTAAGCTACTGCAACCTCCACATCTCTTCCAAGGAGCATTAAAACCATCTTGTTAAGCTACTGCGACCTCCATCACTATCCCCAAGGGCATTAAAACCGTCTTGTTAAGCTACTGCGACCTCCACGTCTCTTCCAAGGGGCATTAAAACCGTCTTGTTAAGCTACTGCGACCTCCACCACTTTTCCCAAGGGCATTGATATTGTCTTTTTATTCCCCTGTGACCTCCATGTCTCTTCCAGGGGGCATTAAAACCGTCTTGTTAAGCTACTGCAACCTCCACGTCTCTTCCAAGAGGCATTAAAAGCATCTTGTTAAGCTACTGCAACCTCCACGTCTCTTCCAAGGGGCATTAAAACCATCTTGTTAAGCTACTGCGACCTCCATCACTACCTCCAGGGGCATTAAAACCGTCTTGTTAAGCTACTGCGACCTCCACCACTTTTCCCACTGGCATTGATATTGTCCTTTTATTCCACTGCGACCTCCACCATTCTTCCAAGGGGCATTAAAACCGTCTTGTTAAGCTACTACCACCTCCACGTATCTTCCAAGGGATATTCAAACCGTCTTGTTAAGCTACTGCAACCTCCAAGTCTCCTCCAAGGAGCATTAAAACCATCTTGTTAAGCTGCTGCGACCTCCACGTCTCTTCCAAGGGGCATTAAAACCATCTTGTTAAGCTACTGCAACCTCCACCACTTTTCCCAGGGGCATTGATATTGTCCTTTTATTCCACTGCGACCTCCACCATTCTTCCAAGGGTCATTAAAACCATCTTGTTAAGCTACTGCGACCTCCACCACTTTTCCCAAGGGCATTGATATTGTCTTTTTATTCCCCTGCGACCTCCATGTCTCTGACCAGGGGCATTAAAACCGTCTTGTTAAGCTACTGCAACCTCCATGTCTCTTCCAAGGGGCATTAAAACCATCTTGTTAAGCTACTGCAACCTCCACGTCTCTTCCAAGGGGCATTAAAACCATCTTGTTAAGCTGCTGCGACCTCCATCACTATCCCCAGGGGCATTAAAACCATCTTGTTAAGCTACTGCGACCTCCAAGTCTCTTCCAAGGGGCATTAAATCCGTCTTGTTAAGCTACTGCGACCTCCACCACTTTTCCCAAGGGCATTGATATTGTCTTTTTATTCCACTGCGACCTCCACCATTCTTCTTAGGGGCTGAAAAACCATCTGGTTAAGCTACTGCAATCTCCACGTCTCTTCCAAGGGGCATTAAAACTGTCTTGTTAAGCTACTGCGACCTCAACCAGTTTCCCCGGGGGCATTGATATTGTCTTTTTATTCTACTGCGACCTCTACGTCTCTTCCAAGGGGCATTAAAACTGTCTTGTTAAGCTACTGCAACCTCCACATCTCTTCCAAAAGGCATTAAAACCGTCTTGTTAAGCTGCTGCAACCGCCACGTCTCTTCCAAAGGGTATTAAAACCAACTTGTTAAGCTACTGCAACCTCCACGTCTCTTCCAAGGGGCATTAAAACCATCTTGTTAAGCTACTGCAACCTCCACGTCTCTACCAAGGGGCATTTAAACCGTTTTGTTAAGCTACTACCACCTCCACGTATCTTCCAAGGGGCATTAAAACCGTGTTATTAAGCAACTGAAACCTCCACGTCTTTTCCAAGGAGCATTAAAACCGTCGTGTTAAGCTACTGCGACCTACACCATTCTTCCAAGGGGCATTAAAACCAACTTGTTAAGCTACTGTGACCTCCACCATTTTTCCCAGGGGCATTCATTTTGTCTTTTTATTCCACTGCGACCTCCACCATTCTTCCAAGGGGCATTAAACCGTCTTGTTAAGCTACTGCGACCTCCACCACTTTTTCCAGGGGCATTGATATTGTCTTTTTAATCCACTGCGACCTCCACGTCTCTTCCAAGGGGCATTAAAACCGTGTTGTTAAGCTACTGCAACCTCCACGTCTCTTCCAAGGGGCATTAAAACTCTCTTGTTAAGCTACTGCAACCTCCACGTCTCTTCCAAGGGGTATTAAAACCGACTTGTTAAGCTACTGCAACCTCCACGTCTCTTCCAAGGGGCATTAAAACCATCTAGTTAAGCTACTGCGACCTCCACCACTTTTCCCAGGGGCATTGATATTGTCCTTTTATTCCACTGCGACCTCCACCATTCTTCCAAGGGGCATTAAAACCATCTTGTTAAGCTACTACCACCTCCATGTATCTTCCAAGGGGCATTAAAACTGTCTTGTTAAGCTACTGCAACCTCCAAGTCTATTCCAAGTGGCATTAAAACCTTCTTGATAAGCTACTGCAACCTCCACGTCTTTTCCAAGGGGCATTAAAACCGTCTTGTTAAGCTACTGCGACCTCCACCACTTTCCCCAGGTGCATTAAAACCGTCTTGTTAAGCTACTGCGACCTCCACCATTCTTCGAAGGGGCATTAAAACCATCTTGTTAAGCTACTGCGACCTCCACCACTTTTCCCAGGGGCATTGATATTGTCTTTTTATTCCACTGCAACCTCCACCATTCTTCCTAGGGGCATTAAAACCGTCTTATTAAGCTACTGCGACCTCCACCACTTTTCCCAGGGGCATTGATATTGTCTTTTTATTCCACTGTGACCTCCACGTCTCTTCCAAGGGGCATTAAAACCGTCTTGTTAAGCTACTGCAACCTCCACGTCTCTTCCAAGGGTCAGTGAAACCGTCTTGTAAAGCTACTGCAACCTCCACGTCTCTTCCAAAGGGCATTAAAACCATCTTGTTAAGCTACTGCGACCTCCACCACTTTTCCCAAGGGCATTGATATTGTCTTTTTATTCCACTACAGCCTCCACGTCTCTTCCAAGGGGCATTAAAACCGTCTTGTTATGCTACTGCAACCTCCATGTCTTTTCCAAGGGGCATTAAAACCGTCTTGTTAAGCTACTGCAACCTCCACGTCTCTTCCAAAGGGCATTAAAACCATCTTGTTTTGCTACTGCGACCTCCATCACTTTCCCCAGTGGTATTAAAACCATCTTGTTAAGCTACTGCGACCTCCACCATTCTTCCAAGGGGCATTAACACCGTCTTGTTAAGCTAATGCAACCTCCACGTCTCTTCCAAGGGGCATTATAACCGTCTTGTTATGCTACTGCAACCTTCATGTCTCTCACAAGGGGCATTAAAACCGTCTTGTTAAGCTACTGCGACCTCCATGTCTATTCCAAGGGGCATTAAAACCGTCTTGTTAAGCTACTGCGACCTCCACAACTTTTCCCAGGGGCATTGATATTGTCATTTTATTCCACTGCGACCTCCATTAATCTGCCAAGGGGCATTAAAACCGTCTTGTTAAGCTTCTGCGACCTCCACCACTTTTCCCAGGGGCATTGATATTGCCTTTTTATTCCACTGCGACCTCCACCATTCTTCCAAGGGGCATTAAAACCATCTTGTTAAGCTACTGCGACCTCCACCACTTTTCTCAGGGGCATTGATATTGTCTTTTTATTCCACTGCGATCTCCACCATTCTTCCAAGGGGCATTAAAACCATCTTGTTAAGCTACTGCGACCTCCATTACTTTTCCCTGGGGCATTGATATTGTCTTTTTAGTCCACTGCGACCTATACGTCTCTTCAAAGGGGCATTAAAATCGTCTCGTTAAGCTACTGCAACCTCCACGTCTCTTCCAAATGACATTAATACCGTCTTGTTAAGCTACTGCAACCTCCACATCTCTTCCAAAATGCATTAAAACCATCTTGTTAAGCTACTGCAACCTCCACGTCTCTACCAAGGGGCATTTAAACCGTTTTGTTAAGCTACTACCACCTCCACGTATCTTCCAAGGGGCATTAAAATCTTCTTGTTAAGCTACTGTAACCTCCAAGTCTCTTCCAAGGGGCATTAAATCCATCTTGATAAGCTACTGCAACCTCCACGTCTCTTCCAAGGGGAATTAAAACCATCTTGTTAAGCTACTGCGACCTTCACCACTTTTCCCAAGGGCATTGATATTGCCTTTTTATTCCACTGCGTCCTCCACGTCTCTTCCAAGGGGCATTAAAACGGTCTTGTTAAACTACTGCAACCTCCACGTCTCTTCCAAGGGGTATTAAAACTGTCTTGTTAAGCTACTGCAACCTCCACGTCTTTTCCAAGGGTCATTAAAACCGTCTTCTTAAGCTACTGCGACCTCCACCACTTTCCCCAGGCACATAAAAACCGTCTTGTTAAGCTACTGCGACCTCCACCACTTTTCCCAGGGGCATTGATATTGTCTTTTTTTCCACTGCGACCTCCACCATTCTTCCTAGGGGCATTAAAACCGTCTTGTTAAGCTACTGCGACCTCCACCACTTTTCCCAGGGGCGTTGATAATGTCTTTTTATTCCACTACGACCTCCACGTCTCTTCCAAGGGGCATTAAAACCGTCTTCTTAAGCTACTGCAACCTCCAGGTCTCTTCCAAGGGGCATTAAAACCATCTTGTTAAGCTGCTGCGACCTCCACGTCTCTTCCAAGGGGCATTAAAACCGTCTTGTTAAGCTACTGCGACCTCCACCACTTTTCCCAAGGGCATTGATATTGTCTTTTTATTCCCCTGCGACCTCCATGTCTCTAACAAGGGGCATTAAAACCGTCTTGTTAAGCTACTGCAACCTCAACGTCTCTTCCAAGGGGCATTAAAACCATCTTGTTAAGCTACTGCAACCTCCACGTCTCTTCCAAGGAGCATTAAAACCATCTTGTTAAGCTACTGCGACCTCCATCACTATCCCCAAGGGCATTAAAACCGTCTTGTTAAGCTACTGCGACCTCCACGTCTCTTCCAAGGGGCATTAAAACCGTCTTGTTAAGCTACTGCGACCTCCACCACTTTTCCCAAGGGCATTGATATTGTCTTTTTATTCCCCTGTGACCTCCATGTCTCTTCCAGGGGGCATTAAAACCGTCTTGTTAAGCTACTGCAACCTCCACGTCTCTTCCAAGAGGCATTAAATGCATCTTGTTAAGCTACGGCAACCTCCACGTCTCTTCCAAGGGGCATTAAAACCATCTTGTTAAGCTACTGCGACCTCCATCACTACCTCCAGGGGCATTAAAACCGTCTTGTTAAGCTACTGCGACCTCCACCACTTTTCCCACTGGCATTGATATTGTCCTTTTATTCCACTGCGACCTCCACCATTCTTCCAAGGGGCATTAAAACCGTCTTGTTAAGCTACTACCACCTCCACGTATCTTCCAAGGGATATTCAAACCGTCTTGTTAAGCTACTGCAACCTCCAAGTCTCCTCCAAGGAGCATTAAAACCATCTTGTTAAGCTGCTGCGACCTCCACGTCTCTTCCAAGGGGCATTAAAACCATCTTGTTAAGCTACTGCAACCTCCACCACTTTTCCCAGGGGCATTGATATTGTCCTTTTATTCCACTGCGACCTCCACCATTCTTCCAAGGGTCATTAAAACCATCTTGTTAAGCTACTGCGACCTCCACCACTTTTCCCAAGGGCATTGATATTGTCTTTTTATTCCCCTGCGACCTCCATGTCTCTGACCAGGGGCATTAAAACCGTCTTGTTAAGCTACTGCAACCTCCATGTCTCTTCCAAGGGGCATTAAAACCATCTTGTTAAGCTACTGCAACCTCCACTTCTCTTCCAAGGGGCATTAAAACCATCTTGTTAAGCTGCTGCGACCTCCATCACTATCCCCAGGGGCATTAAAACCATCTTGTTAAGCTACTGCGACCTCCAAGTCTCTTCCAAGGGGCATTAAATCCGTCTTGTTAAGCTACTGCGACCTCCACCACTTTTCCCAAGGGCATTGATATTGTCTTTTTATTCCACTGCGACTTCCACCATTCTTCTTAGGGGCTGAAAAACCATCTGGTTAAGCTACTGCAACCTCCACGTCTCTTCCAAGGGGCATTAAAACTGTCTTGTTAAGCTACTGCGACCTCAACCAGTTTCCCCGGGGGCATTGATATTGTCTTTTTATTCTACTGCGACCTCTACGTCTCTTCCAAGGGGCATTAAAACCGTCTTGTTAAGCTACTGCAACCTCCACATCTCTTCCAAAAGGCATTAAAACCGTCTTGTTAAGCTGCTGCAACCGCCACGTCTCTTCCAAAGGGTATTAAAACCAACTTGTTAAGCTACTGCAACCTCCACGTCTCTTCCAAGGGGCATTAAAACCATCTTGTTAAGCTACTGCAACCTCCACGTCTCTACCAAGGGGCATTTAAACCGTTTTGTTAAGCTACTACCACCTCCACGTATCTTCCAAGGGGCATTAAAACCGTGTTATTAAGCAACTGAAACCTCCACGTCTTTTCCAAGGAGCATTAAAACCGTCGTGTTAAGCTACTGCGACCTACACCATTCTTCCAAGGGGCATTAAAACCAACTTGTTAAGCTACTGTGACCTCCACCATTTTTCCCAGGGGCATTCATTTTGTCTTTTTATTCCACTGCGACCTCCACCATTCTTCCAAGGGGCATTAAACCGTCTTGTTAAGCTACTGCGACCTCCACCACTTTTTCCAGGGGCATTGATATTGTCTTTTTAATCCACTGCGACCTCCACGTCTCTTCCAAGGGGCATTAAAACCGTGTTGTTAAGCTACTGCAACCTCCACGTCTCTTCCAAGGGGCATTAAAACTCTCTTGTTAAGCTACTGCAACCTCCACATCTCTTCCAAGGGGTATTAAAACCGACTTGTTAAGCTACTGCAACCTCCACGTCTCTTCCAAGGGGCATTAAAACCATCTTGCTAAGCTACTGCAACCTCCACGTCTCTACCAAGGGGCATTTAAACCATTTTGTTAAGCTACTACCACCTCCACGTATCTTCCAAGGGGCATTAAAACCTTCTTGTTAAGCTACTGCAACCTCCAAGTCTCTTCCAAGGGGCATTAAAACTGTCTTGATAAGCTACTGCAACCTCCACGTCTCTTCCAAGGGGCATTAAAACCGTCTTGTTAAGCTACTGCGACCTTCACCACTTTTTCCCAGGGCATTAATATTGTCTTTTTATTCCACTGCTACCTCCACGTCTCTTCCAAGGGGCATTAAAACCATCTTTTTAAGCTACTGCAACCTCCACGTCTCTTCCAAGGGGCATTAAAACCATCTTGTTAAGCTGCTGCGACCTCCATCACTATCCCCAGGGGCATTAAACCCATCTTGTTAAGCTACTGCGACCTCCACGTCTCTTCCAAGGGGCATTAAAACCGTCTTGTTAAGCTACTGCGACCTCCACCACTCTTCCCAAGGGCATTGATATTGTCTTTTTATTCCACTGCGACCTCCACCATTCTTCTTAGGGGCTGAAAAACCGTCTTGTTAAGCTACTGCAACCTCCACGTCTCTTCCAAGGGGCATTAAAACTGTCTTGTTAAGCTACTGCGACCTCAACCAGTTTCCCCGGGGGCATTGATATTGTCTTTTTATTCTACTGCAACCTCCACGTCTCTTCCAAGGGGCATTAAAACCGTCTTGTTAAGCTACTGCAACCTCCACATCTCATCCAAAAGGCATTAAAACCGTCTTGTTAAGCTGCTGCAACCACCACGTCTCTTCCAAGGGGTATTAAAACCGACTTGTTAAGCTACTGCAACCTCCACGTCTCTTCCAAGGGGCATTAAAACCATCTTGTTAAGCTACTGCAACCTCCACGTCTCTACCAAGGGGTATTTAAACCGTTTTGTTAAGCTACTACCACCTCCACGTATCTTCCAAGGGGCATTAAAACCGTGTTATTAAGCTACTGAAACCTCCACGTCTTTTCCAAGGGGCATTAAAACCGTCGTGTTAAGCTACTGCGACCTACACCATTCTTCCAAGGGGCGTTAAAACCATCTTGTTAAGCTACTGTGACCTCCACCATTTTTCCCAGGGGCATTCATTTTGTCTTTTTATTCCACTGCGACCTCCACCATTCTTCCAAGGGGCATTAAACCGTCTTGTTAAGCTACTGCGACCTCCACCACTTTTTCCAGGGGCATTGATATTGTCTTTTTAATCCACTGCGACCTCCACGTCTCTTCCAAGGGGCATTAAAACCGTGTTGTTAAGCTACTGCAACCTCCACGTCTCTTCCAAGGGGCATTAAAACTCTCTTGTTAAGCTACTGCAACCTCCACGTCTCTTCCAAGGGGTATTAAAACCGACTTGTTAAGCTACTGCAACCTCCACGTCTCTTCCAAGGGGCATTAAAACCATCTTGCTAAGCTACTGCAACCTCCACGTCTCTACCAAGGGGCATTTAAACCATATTGTTAAGCTACTACCACCTCCACGTATCTTCCAAGGGGCATTAAAACCTTCTTGTTAAGCTACTGCAACCTCCAAGTCTCTTCCAAGGGGCATTAAAACTGTCTTGATAAGCTACTGCAACCTCCACGTCTCTTCCAAGGGGCATTAAAACCGTCTTGTTAAGCTACTGCGACCTTCACCACTTTTTCCCAGGGCATTGATATTGTCTTTTTATTCCACTGCTACCTCCACGTCTCTTCCAAGGGGCATTAAAACCATCTTGTTAAGCTACTGCAACCTCCACGTCTCTTCCAAGGGGCATTAAAACCATCTTGTTAAGCTGCTGCGACCTCCATCACTATCCCCAGGGGCATTAAACCCATCTTGTTAAGCTACTGCGACCTCCACGTCTCTTCCAAGGGGCATTAAAACCATCTTGTTAAGCTACTGCGACCTCCACCACTCTTCCCAAGGGCATTGATATTGTCTTTTTATTCCACTGCGACCTCCACCATTCTTCTTAGGGGCTGAAAAACCGTCTTGTTAAGCTACTGCAACCTCCACGTCTCTTCCAAGGGGCATTAAAACTGTCCTGTTAAGCTACTGCGACCTCAACCAGTTTCCCCGGGGGCATTGATATTGTCTTTTTATTCTACTGCAACCTCCACGTCTCTTCCAAGGGGCATTAAAACCGTCTTGTTAAGCTACTGCAACCTCCACATCTCATCCAAAAGGCATTAAAACCGTCTTGTTAAGCTGCTGCAACCACCACATCTCTTCCAAGGGGTATTAAAACCGACTTGTTAAGCTACTGCAACCTCCACGTCTCTTCCAAGGGGCATTAAAACCATCTTGTTAAGCTACTGCAACCTCCACGTCTCTACCAAGGGGTATTTAAACCGTTTTGTTAAGCTACTACCACCTCCACGTATCTTCCAAGGGGCATTAAAACCGTGTTATTAAGCTACTGAAACCTCCACGTCTTTTCCAAGGGGCATGAAAACCGTCGTGTTAAGCTACTGCGACCTACACCATTCTTCCAAGGGGTGTTAAAACCATCTTGTTAAGCTACTGTGACCTCCACCATTTTTCCCAGGGGCATTCATTTTGTCTTTTTATTCCACTGCGACCTCCACCATTCTTCCAAGGGGCATTAAACCGTCTTGTTAAGCTACTGCGACCTCCACCACTTTTTCTAGGGGCATTGATATTGTCTTTTTAATCCACTGCGACCTCCACGTCTCTTCCAAGGTGCATTAAAACCGTCTTGTTAAGCTACTGCAACCTCCACGTCTCTTCCAAGGGGCATTAAAACCGTCTTGTTAAGATACTGCAACCTCCACATCTCTTCCAAAAGGCATTAAAACCTTCTTGTTAAGCTACTTCAACCGCCACGTCTCTTCCAAGGGCATTAAAACTCTCTTGTTAAGCTACTGCAACCTCCACGTCTCTTCCAAGGGGTATTAAAACTGACTTGTTAAGCTACTGCAACCTCCACGTCTCTTCCAAGGGGCATTAAAACCATCTTGCTAAGCTACTGCAACCTCCACGTCTCTACCAAGGGGCATTTAAACCGTTTTGTTAAGGTACTACCACCTCCACGTATCTTCCAAGGGGCATTAAAACCTTCTTGTTAAGCTACTGCAACCTCCAAGTCTCTTCCAAGGGGCATTAAAACCGTCTTGATAAGCTACTGCAACCTCCACGTCTCTTCCAAGGGGCATTAAAACCATCTTGTTAAGCTACTGCGACCTTCACCACTTTTTCCAAGGGCATTGATATTGTCTTTTTATTCCACTGCTACCTCCACGTCTCTTCCAAGGGGCATTAAAACTGTCTTGTTAAGCTACTGCAACCTCCACGTCTCTTCCAAGGGGCATTAAAACTGTCTTGTTAAGCCACTGCAACCTCCACGTCTTTTCCAAGGGGCATTAAAACAGTCTTGTTAAGCTACTGCGACCTCCACCCTTTTCCCCAGGCACATTAAAACCGTCTCGTTAAGCTACTGCGACCTCCACCACTTTTCCCAGGGGCATTGATATTGTCTTTTTATTCCACTGCGACCTCCACTATTCTTCCAAGGGGCATTAAACCGTCTTGTTAAGCTACTGCGACCTCCACCACTTTTTCCAGGGGCATTGATATTGTCTTTTTAATCCACTGCGACCTCCACGTCTCTTCCAAGGGGCATTAAAACCGTCTTGTTAAGCTACTGCAACCTCTACATCTCTTCCAAAAGGCATTAAAACCGTCTTGTTAACCCTCCGTCACATACAGTATCGGTTCTAACGAGTTCACATACAATGTGACTGTCAGGCGCAGGCTAGAAAAATACCTATAATATCTAATGTTTGCAATTTCAGTGCTCTAAAAGTGGTCAGTGACCTTCATAGGGATGTAATAAAAGAGACTACACATAATCAGGTGCAAAAAAAAAACATTTACTTAACATAAAACTAATAACTCTGAAATACAAACATTTCAAAACTCCCGCCAAATAGTCCCCAGTTCGACTCTGTCAAAAAACTCTACAAAGAAAATTTATGGAAACAAACTTAATTTTAAGGTACTTTAAGTACTATTAAACACATATTCAATCAGAATTAGATCATGAAGTTTCCCCAGAAAAATTACACTTGCAGAGCAAAGAGCAAGAATTACACATCATTTTTGCATGTGTCAGGCAGATTGCATTATGACATTTGTGACATTCATAATTAGAAAGCCTTCTGATTCCGCTTTCCGTGGTGCAGGTGGTGCATCTCCTTCTTTTGGGAGGTGGTGCAGGTGGTGAATTTTCACTATCATCTTCTGGGCGGAATCTTTTGAGCTGAACTTGAAGGCGAGAGGGGATACCGATTGTTTTTATACTTCTGCGTAGCTCTCCAAGCACTAGTTCATGGGCCAATTTTTTCAGATAGAATCGTCTACGGAGTGGTTCAAGCTTGTTTTCAAGGTAAATGACTTGTGAATTTATACCACCCAAATTCAACATAGCAAAAAATATGACCATTGGCCAGCGTTTGGTGTTTCTGCTGACGTTGAAAGTTGAGCACATCTGATCAGCTGTATCAACACCCCCTTTGGTTGCATTATAAAATGTAATTATCTCCAGTTTTTTTTGTGCCTCAGTCCCAGGATCGATGGCATCATCATCATGAAGTGTTGATAGAAGAAGTACAATTTTTTTTGCTTGTGGTACATAGGAAACCAAAACCTTTCCATTATGGAATGCAAACATACTGCTGTACTGTTGTCTCCATTTCACACTTACAAACTGTGTAGGCAATTCTTTTTTATTTTTTCTTACAGTTCCGACATATGAAAGCTTCTGCATTTTCAGATAATCAATCAGATCACAATTTGAAAACCAATTGTCAGCTGTTATATTGCGACCCGATCCAAATAAGGGCTCAGCCAGTCTTTTTAAAACATCACTGGGTTTGTTGCTGACACATTAAGGACCTTCTGGTTGTTTTCCTGCATAAACTTCCAGGTTGTAAGTGTAGGTCTTACTGGCATCAACAAGGGCATACATTTTTATTCCATATTTGTTAGGCTTTGATGGAATATATTGACGAAAGGCACATTTACCACGAAAACCAGGGAGCATTTCGTCAATAGTGAGATTCTCCCCAGGGCAATAGCTTTTTTTTACAGTTTTCAACAAATTTTTGGAATATATCACGAATTGGAGCAAGTCGGTCATGTGTTTTACGTTCGGTTCGGGTAGTTCTGTCGTCAAACCGAAGGCAACGAATTAGAAGCTTGAATTTGTTTATGGACATAACAAGGCCAAATTTTTCAACTCCATCCCCATCTTTACTCCAAAGTTCCTCCAAACTTTGTCTATTTGCCCTGTAAGCTCCTGCAAGGTATAATAATCCAAAAAAAGCACGCAGTTCTATTTCATCTGTGGTCTTGATGGTTCTGTTGCAGATGAACTTGTCCTTTATAATGTCTATATATTGGTTGGTATATGTGACAATAGAGTCCAGAATGTCATCTGTGAATAAACTATTCCAGCATTCAACTGCAGTTTTTGCATTACTTGCAGTTCCTATAACTGCAGGAAGGTGAGTAATAATGTTTTGAGGTTCCCTAAGTTTTTTCTGGAGTGGCTTCTTGTTGCATTGTTTTTTTTTATCTTTTCCCATATAATAAGATTCTACATCTTTATCCTCATCACTGTCACCATCTTGCTCTGTTTCAGAATCCACTTCACATACTTCCACCTCATCATGAGAATCAATCTCACTTTCCTCTCCTAAATCCTCATTCAGTGCGGGGTCTGCATCATCTAACAGCATGTTTGTTACTTCCTCAACATCAAGGTTTTTGATAAATTGTACATTTTCCTCTCCATTTCAGCAGATAATCTGAAGCAAGAGAAGGAATATGTGTTAGGGAACTACTGTATATGCCTGAGCAGCACACTTTCTTTTTTAATCTGCCTTTTTTCTATGAAATATCCTCACACTTTGTGCTATACATTCATAAAATAAGCTAAATAAACAATTGTGATGAATAAAAACATAAAATACCAACCTTATTGAGTGTGACGTGTTCACATACAATGAGCCTGAGAGATTAGCGCAGTTATAACTGTCCTCCTGAAGCTCTGCAATCCAACTGTGGTATGAGGTTTCATAGAGCTGCTGGGGACAGGAGACTACCTGGAGGGAGGGGATTTCCTCACAATCTGGTGAGGAAGGAGAAATGAAAGTAAAAGAGATGTGCCTGTCAGGCCTATTGTATGTGACGGAGGGTTAAGCTACTGCAACCGCCACGTCTCTTCCAAGGGGCATTAAAACTGTCTTGTTAAGCTACTGCAACCTCCACGTCTCTTCCAAGGGGTATTAAAACCGACTTGTTAAGCTACTGCAACCTCCACGTCTCTTCCAAGGGGCATTAAAACCATCTTGTTAAGCTGCTGCAACCTCCACGTTTCTACCAAGGGGCATTTAAACCATTTTGTTAAGCTACTACCACCTCCGCGTATCTTCCAAGGGGCATTAAAACCTTCTTGTTAAGCTACTACAACCTCCAAGTCTCTTCCAAGGGGCATTAAAACCGTCTTGATTAGTGTTGAGCCACCCCCGTAGTGTTCGAGTTCGGTTCGGTTCGTCGAACACCCGTGTGTTCGCCGAACTGTTCGTCGAACTGTTCGTCGAACACCTTCGAACACCGTTAAAACCAATGGCAGGCAAACAAAAACACATAGAAACACATAGAAAACACCTTCAAAGGTGTCCAAAAGCTGACAAACTGCTCAGAAGACACAACTAACACATGGAAAAGTGACAAGTACATATAGTCATGCGAAAAGAAAAGAGGTGGAGGAGTAAAAGGAGGGGGAGACACAGATATAGGCATGTCATGCCCTTCTAAAATCCAAAAAGTGAGAAACCGACACGTTCAGTCCGCTCCTGCCCGTGCCACCTCCGCGTCGCCGGGTTTGTGCCAGAGCCGTGGTGAACCCAGACGGCCAGCCCCCCTCTCCCAATACTGGTGCCTGTCCGCTGGTGGGTCGAGCGAGCCCCCCTGTGGTGGAGGCAGCTCTAAGCTTTTTAATTTAAATTGTCTCTCTAATTTGAATGAATACACTTTAAATCCATTTACAAGGATCTATTGGAGGGCAAGTCTCATGCCAGCAGCCGCGTAATTCCAGCTCCAGTAGCGTCCACTAAAGCTGCTGCAGTTAAAAAGCTTTTATAAGGATCGAGCTCGGCTGTCCACCGCAAGGCATCCTACTGCCAGTCCCAGCCCCTATGCCTTGGGGTGCCTCCTGATGCTCTTCACTGAGTATCCCGTGGTCCCGAAGCATTTCCTTTGAAAAAATTAAGTGTCCAAACTACAGGTGGTGTAGCTTGCTTAACAGCCGGGATAATCCGCTGACTAGCAGACACTGCTACTGGGCACAAAGTATTTCCTGGGCTAGATGCAGTTAAAAATTTGTAATTAGATACTCTCGTTGGATGCTGAGAAAGCATTCCATAGAGTCTCCTGGCACGCCATATATGATTCTCTTAAAAAGCTTGGGGTAGGGGTCTAGGGGACCCTTTTATAGCCAAAATCACGGCCCTGTATCGCAATACGTCACCTAGGCTGAAGATAAATGGAACTGTAGCACCCTGAGGGCTCGGTTGCTACAGAGGTATTGCACCTCACCCAGAGGTGTGATATCTCACTCTCAGGTAAGGATGTAGTGTGGATCAGGACCCGACACCTGCATGCATTACACCACATTGCCGTGGGGCAGGGCGACCAATATGCCCCTGAGATGGGCACGACAGTCCCTGTCCCTGGCTGGAGTGGGGGGAGGGAACACTGAGGAAAGGGAACCCTGTAGTGCAGGAGCAGGGAGGAAGCAGTTCCTGGGTGCATTGAGAAGGGAGTATAAAAGGTGGGCACCATCTTAGTTCAGTGCAGAGAAGTCTGAGCAGAAGTGGCAGGGAGCAGGGGCTCTGCATGAGCTCTGCTCCGGAGGCGGGCCTAGTAACAGAGGCCCAGGCCTGGAAGAGGGAGAAGGAAGGAAGAGGAGCGGAGAAGGCTCCAGGAACAAGGAACGAAGGGATCCCAGGGGTGCGGACGGGCGAGTCGCCACCGCACGCCCGAATCCACCTGCGTGGAGGGGTCAGGCCAAAGGGGGAGACCGGTCCCCGAAACTAGTGGAGGCAGGAAACGACCCTCAGCTAGAAACAGGAGGCTGTGACATTTTATGTGGCGCAGCCCCTCGCTACACCCGCTAGGAAGGCACCACATAGGGTCAGGGAAACTGGCGCCAAGTTTACCAAGAGCAGGCCCGAGGCAGCCGGACAGAAGGGTTGGTAAGAAAGGCCAGACAATGGACACACAAAGGGAGTCCTGTGAAGCGCTCCAAAGTTATCTGGGAGTTGTCTGAGCCCCTCACCTGGTGAGCACAGTACGACGTGGGCAGCCGTTACCTGCAGACGTGGTCTGGATAATAAGAACTGTGAGTAAAGGCCCTGGACTGCATCACTGACTCCGTGTCGTTACTGCTGCTGCCCTGCACCATCACCCCCATCCTCCGCATACACTGCCCTGAGGCTATACTCCTCCCGTGGGGAGTTATGCTACGCTCTGCTGCACCCACAACACCAGCCTCAGCGGTCTGCCCTGGAGCGGCGGTTCACTCTGACCGCAATCCACGGGTGGCGTAGTCGGACATTTAAACATCAAAACCACATAAATAGTTCCGCTATTGGTTTGACCGCCCTGAGCCACGGAACCGGGTCGCCGCCACGGAGACTACAACCACCAGCATCCACCAAAAAGGGTCCGGCTCCGGGTGTCCCAAGGCCCAGGGGGCGCGTCAGAACATTTTCATCACCTTTCACAATCACCAATGGGACAAGGCAGGGATGTTCTCTGTCCCCTCTCTTATACATCCTAGTGACGGAGCACCTGCTCTCATCAATTCGCCATAACCCCAATATTAGGTGGATTGAGGTGGGAGGCACCGAGTACAAGTGCTCTCTATTTGCTGATGATGTCCTAGTATATATCACTCAATCACATATATCCATCCATGCTGTTATGGCTGAAATAGATCACTTTGTTACATGGTCAAATTTTAAAATCAATGCAGCGAAGTCTGAGGCCCTCGATGTCTCCCTCCCCAAATCCATATAGGATTCCATCCAGTCCAACTTTCCCTTTGCCTGGCCCTCACAGGGTATCAAATACTTAGGAATTCCTATTCATAGAGACCTCTCCCATCTATGTTATCTTAATTTTGGGCCCTTTATTGAACAACTCCATACAGACCACGGTTGGCAAGTTAGAACTGTAAGATTCACTACGTGAACCACTGGTGTTTTGTGGAAAAGCACATGTACACTGTGTTCCAAATTATTATGCAAAAAGTGTTTAGGAGTGATAAGGGAAGAATTTGTTTGTTTGTCAGTTAAACTCATTGATGGTGATGTGTGTCAGGGCTCTTTATATCACTGTAAGCAATTGCAGACACCTGTGCTAATTAGTTTGGCTGGTGTGTCCAATGAAAGGTAAGACTACTTAAGAAGGCTGTCTCACATTATTAAGCAGCCTACATTTTCTGCCAAAATGGGAAAGAAAAAGGATGTGTTGGCTGCTGAGAAGCAACAAATTGTGGAGTGTTTAGGTCAAGGCATGACTACAATCAACATTGTGCGATGATCAGGATGAAGTGTCTTGGCAATCAAGAAGTATGTAGCTGATTCACAGTACACACGTGTGCGTGCTGATAAGGGCAAATTGAGGACTCTTTCCTACAGGCAATTACGTCAGGTTGAAAGAGCAGCGGCAAAAAAGCCTTGTCATAGCAGCAGACAAGTTTTTGAAGCTGCTGGTGCCTCCAACGTCCCCCGAACAACAAGATGCAGGGTCCTTCAGAGGTTTGCAGCTGTGCATACGCCATCCTGTCGACCTCCTCTATCCACTTCACACAAGCAGAAACGGCTCCAGTGGGCCAAACATTACATGAAGACTGATTTCAAAACTGTTTTGTTCACGGATGAGTGCCGTGCAGCGCTCGATGGTCCAGATGGATGGAGTGGAGGATGGCTAGTTGATGGACACCCCACGCAAACACGGCTACAGCGCCAACAAGGAGGAGGTGGAGTAATGTTTTGGGCTGGAATCATGGGGAGAGAGATTGTCGGCCCCGTTAGGATCCCTGAAGGCGCTAAAGATGAACTCCATAATGTATGTGGATTTTCTCAAACAGCACTTCCGGCCATGGTTCAAGAAGAAGAACCGTGTATTTCACAGCAAGATCATTTTTTTGCATGATAATGCACCATCTCATGCTGCACATAAAACATCTGCATCTCTGGTTGATATGGGCATAAAAGGGGACAAACTTATGGTGTGACCCCCATGCTCCCCTGACCTCTACCCCATTCAGATCCTTTTGAGCATCATTAAAAGGAGTGTCTATGATGGCGGGAGGCAGTTCACATCTAAGCAACAGCTCTGGGAGGGTATTCTGTCCTCATGCAAAACAATTGAAGCAGAAACCATCCAAAACCTGACAAATTCAATGGACGAAAGAGTTCAGAAGCTCCTTTCGAACAAGGGGTCCTATGTGAAAATGTAACATCACCTAGAATAAAGTTTTGAGTTGAAAACTGTTTGATTTCACTTTCTAACAACCTGCTAATGCTTATAATTTCAAAAATGACCATTTTTTTGGTCTTTATTAAAATGAAAAGGTTGATCGAAAAGTTTGGGGGATCTAAGAGTGTGGCAACCCAGTAGTCATGATTACTTCGAATTCTGACAATATGAGGGTCATGCTGCAGGTAGTGCAGCAAGAAGGCACTTATGTGTCTTGCGCATCTCGGAGCCCCAAAATTATTTTCCGGGCTAGATGCAGCTAAAAATTATTATTAATTTTAAATCTGGTGAAGCTTTAGTATAGATGGCCTAATAGGATAAGTGCTGCACACTGCTACAAAGCCCAAATTATTTTCCAGTCAAGATACAGATAAACATGATTAGTAATTTTAAATCTGGTGGAGCTTATTATAGATGGCCTAATAGAATCAGTGCTGCACACTGCTACAAAGCCCAAATTATTTTCCAGCCAAGATACAGATAAACATGATTAGTAATTTGAAAGCTTAAAACGGTTGGTAGGGTGATTTTAACCAATCATCAAGCTTTTACTCTCCCCAGGATGACACAGGGGTAGAAAAGTCGTTTCGGATCCATGATTTGTTCATCTTTATGAACGTGAGTCTGTCTACATTATCAGTGGAGAGCCACGTGCGCTTATCTGCCAACACACGTTCAGACAGAACGCTGGCTGCGGGGCATGACAAGATCTCCAAGGCGTAAGTGGCTAGCTCCGGCCATTTATCCAGATTGGAAGCCCAAAAAGAGCAAGGGTCCAGTGACACAGTCATGGCTTCAATGTTTACTTGGAGATACTCCTGTACCATCGTCTCTAGGCGTTGACTATGTGTCAGACTTCTTGTCTCCTGTGGCCTTGCAAAGGATGGGCTAAAAAAGTGGTGAAATGATTCCGCAAAATTGATGTTACCAGCAGATACTGTGGTTCTGTTACGGTTTGAGTGCTGAACACTTGACGGTCCCACGGTTGGCAAGTTGGAACTGTGAGATTCACTACGTGCACCACTGGTATTTTGTGGAAAAGCACATGTAAGATTCTGCAACAGTCTCTGCTGATACTCCTGCATGCGTGCATCCCTTTCTATGGCAGGAATAATTTCTGCAAATTTACTTTTGTACCGGGGATCTAACAGTGTGGCAACCCAGTAGTCAGGATTATTTCTAATTCTCACAATTCGAGGGTCATGTTGCAGGTAGTGCAGCAAGAAGGCACTCATGTGTGTTGCGCATCCAGGAGAACCAAGTCCCTGTTGTGTTGGTGGCGAGGTAACAATCATGCTTCCTTCCTCTGTCCTCTCCCCCCAACCTCGCACAACAGAAATGTGATCAAGGTCTCCCTCATCTGATGAGTCTTCCATCAGTTCGTCCTCCACTTCTTCCTGGGCTCCTGCACCTTCCTCACTAGTTTGGCTGCTACCATGCGCCCTGGTAAAACCATCTCCCCCACCCTCACATGCCTGCCGCCTTGGTGCTGCCGACCGTCTGGACCTTGCAGATGTTAGCCCTTCCGCATACAACTCCTCCTCCTCTACTTCCTCCACCTCCTCTTGTGCCACCACCTGACTCCGAATTCTGTTTAACATGTGCTCCAGCATGTAAATCACCGGAATAGTCATGCTGATAATGGCATCGTCAGCACTAAACATCTTCGTCGCCATTTCAAAACTGTGCAGAAGGGTGCATAGGTCCCTGATCTGAGACCACTCCTCCAGCGTGATTTGCCCCACCTCTGGATCTCGTTGGCCCAGGCTATACGTCAGAACGTATTGCACCAGGGCTTGTCGGTGCTGCCACAGTCGCTGCAACATGTGCAGAGTTGAATTCCACCGGGTAGGCACATCGCATTTTAGCCGGTGAAGTGGCAGGCCCAACGACTTCTGTAGAGATGTAAGTCGCTGAGCTGCGGGATGCGAACGGCGGAAGTGAGCACACAGCGACCGTGCCCTCTGCAGAAGGCCATCTAGTCTGGGATAGTGAGCTAAAAATTGCTGGACAACCAGGTTCAACACGTGAGCCATACAAGGCACGTGTGTGACATTGCCCCGGCGAAGGGCCGCACCCAGGTTTGCAGCATTGTCGCACACGGCCTTCCCTGGTTTCAGGTCCAGTGGAGACAACCATTCATGAAATTGGTTCTCCAGAGCTGACCACAACTCCTCAGCTGTGTGACTCACATTTCCCAGACATTTCAATGTAAAAACCGCCTGATGACGTTGAGCCCTACTGCCAGCATAGTAAGGAGGTGTGCAGGATCCCTTCTGCGCAGTTAGAAAGCTTGTGGCATGACCAGACAGGCTTTGGGTGCAGGTGGAAGACCGAGAGGAGGTTGAGGAGGCAGAAGCAGTGGAGGAACTTTGACATAAAGAGGATTGACGCACAACTCGTGGGGAGGGCAAGACTTGGACAGCAGCCCCTTGTCCTGCTGTCACCATAGTTACCCAGTGCCCAGTCAGCGACATGTAACGCCCCTGTCCATGCCTACTCGTCCAAGTGTCTGTGGTGAAATGCACCCTGTCACACACAGAGTTTCTCAAAGAAGCGGTGATGTTGTGTGCGACATGCTGGTGGAGCGCAGGCACACCTTTCTTTGAGAAGTAGTGCCGACTGGGCATCTGGTACTGGGGCACTGCGACGGACATAAGGTCTCGAAAATCCTCTGTGTCCACCAGGCGGAAAGGCAGCATTTCTGTAGCCAAGAGCTTGCAGATGGTGAAATTCAACCTCTTAGCTTTCTCATGGCTAGGAGGAAATGGTCTTTTACTTGTCCACATCTGAGGGACCGAGGGCTGGCTATTGTGCTTAGACGGGGTTGATAAGGGTGTCACCGGCAAACTGCCGGTCTGTGAGGAAGATGCAGGCGGACATGTTAGGTTGCCTTGATCCAAAGGTGGTGCTATCGATGTCGGACAGCGCTCAACACCAGCTGGTGTTACCACCTCCAAAGAAAATGATGACCTGCCAATCACGCTGGCTGTTGCGGGTAAAGAGGTGGCAGGTCTGCGCCCCAAAACAGGTGTGACTGCTGTCCCCCCAGTCACAGAGGATGAAGAGGCCGCGGATGCACAAGATATGGCAGACGGTGGTTGGCCCGGCCGGCTAGGCCGCATTGTAGCACACTGAGCTTCCCACTGCAACTTATGCTTCATGTCCATGTGCCGGTTCATGCATGAAGTACTCAAACTATGTATTTTTTGGCCTCTACTTAGCTTTTGCTGACAAATGTTACAGATAACACGAGTTTGGTCATCTTTATCGATCTGAAAAAATGCCCAGGCTATGCAAGGCTTAGCACCCATGCGACCTGAAGAGCCACCACGACTTGTGGTGAGAGGCAGAGTTGTGTTTGAGGATGCAGTTGTTGACGTGCTTCCAGTACTACGTCTCTGTCCAGGAAGGCGCAACCTGACCTCGTCGTCACTAGCATCTTCCTCCACCTCCTCTGCTGACCTCATCTCTTGGCTGACTGTGGGTTGACAGTAAGTGGGATCTCCAACCTCATCATCATCACCCTGTGCGTTTTCACACCCGTCGTCCTCAGAGCCAACCTGTTCCTGCCCTGACAAAAAACTAAAGTTGTCGCTCCAATCAGGTATTTGAGTCTTATCATCGTCTTCCTCATTGTCTCCACCAACAGGAGTTACAGTTTGGTAATGAGGGTCTACATTATGGTCAGAACCTTCTGCGTCTGGTCCTGGATCCGACTCATAAAGATTCTGGGCATCAGTGCAGATCATTTCCTCGTCTGGATTCACAGAAGCGCTGGAGTCGACCTCTGATTCCCAGGCTATAGTATGAGTAAACAGCTCTGCAGACTCAACCATCTGTTCTACCTCATACTCAGACGGGCAGCTGGAGATTTGGGAGCTGTGAGGAAGCAAGTGCGATTGGGGTGACAACTTTGAGGACTGGAGTATTTGTGATGTTGAAGTTGATGTGGAGGAGAGCCCACTTAAAGGAGCACTTGATATCCGTTGAAGCACCTGCTGTTTTTGTGCCTCATCTGGAATTTGTAGCGATTGGCGTGGCCGTAAGAAAGGGATCTTATCACATTGTCCGCTAAAAGAAGTAGACATTTTAGTTTGCCTGGAAGATGGTCTTTTTTCTGCAGATGTTACTGTTGCTTTAACACCTACCCCACGGACACAACCTTTTTTCCCCTTCCCAACATGCCTATTCCCCTTTCCACCAGCAGCAGGCCTTTTTCCACTCATTTTGGTGGTTAACTAATTCACAACTCTGGAGTTGTTTGCACAAAAAAACAATGGATGGGAACCGAGCAGAGCTGAGTGGCCAAACTGTGGTATTAGGCCAAAACTATTGGCTGGGTTAGATGCAGAAAAAAATTATATTCAATTTGCAACCTGATGGAGGTCAGTATAGATGGACTAATAGAACAAGTCCCACACACAGCTAGAAGCCCAAATATTTTTTCAGAGGTAGATGCAGAAAATTTTTTTATTCAGTTTGCAACCTGATGGAGGTCTGTATAGATGGATTAATAGAACAAGTCCCACACACATCTACAAGCCCAATATTTTTTCAGAGGTAGATGCAGAAAAAAAATATATTCAGTTTGCAACCTGATGGAGGTCAGTATAGATGGACTAATAGAGAAAGTCCCACACACTGCTAGAAGGCCAAATATTTTTTCAGAGCCAGATGCAGACAAAAAATTATTTTGAATTTGCAACCTGATGGAGGTCAGTATAGGTGGACTAATAGAACAAGTCCCACACACTGCTAGAAGGCCAAATATTTTTTCAGAGCTAGATGCAGAAAAAAATTATATTCAGTTTGCAACCTGATGAAGGTCTGTATAGATGGATTAATAGAACAAGTCCCACACACAGCTAGAAGCCCAAATATTTTTTCAGAGGTAGATGCAGATAAAAATTATTTTTAATTTGCAACCTGATGGAGGTCAGTATAGATGGACTAATAGAGAAAGTCCCACACACTGCTAGAAGGCCAAATATTTTTTCAGAGCTTGATGCAGATAAAAATTATTTTTAATTTGCAACCTGATGGAGGTCAGTATAGATGGACTAATAGAGAAAGTCCCACACACTACTAGAAGGCCAAATATTTTTTCAGAGCTAGATGCAGATAAAAATTATATTCAATTTGCAACCTGATGGAGGTCAGTATAGATGGACTAATAGAACAAGTCCCACACACAGCTAGAAGCCCAAATATTTTTTCAGAGGTACTGTAGATGCAGATAAAAATTATTTTTAATTTGCAACCTGATGGAGGTCAGTATAGATGGACTAATACAACAAGTCCCACACACAGTTAGAAGCCCAATATTTTTTCAGAGGTAGATGCAGAAAAAAATATATTCAGTTTGCAACCTGATGGAGGTCAGTATAGATGGAGTAATAGAACAAGTCCCACACACAGCTAGAAGCCCAAATATTTTTTCAGAGGTAGATGCAGATAAAAATTATTTTTAATTTGCAACCTGATGGAGGTCAGTATAGATGGACTAATAGAGAAAGTCCCACACACTGCTAGAAGGCCAAATATTTTTTCAGAGCTAGATGCAGATAAAAATTATATTCAATTTGCAACCTGATGGAGGTCAGTATAGATGGACTAATAGAGAAAGTCCCACACACTGCTAGAAGGCCAAATATTTTTTCAGAGCTAGATGCAGATAAAAATTATATTCAATTTTCAACCTGATGGAGGTCAGTATAGATGGACTAATAGAACAAGTCCCACACACAGCTTTAAACCCAAATATTTTTTCAGAGGTACTGTAGATGCAGATAAAAATTATTTTTAATTTGCAACCTGATGGAGGTCAGTATAGATGGACTAATAGAGAAAGTCCCACACACTGCTAGAAGGCCAAATATTTTTTCAGAGCTAGATGCAGAAAAAAATTATATTCAGTTTGCAACCTGATGGAGGTCAGTATAGATGGACTAATAGAGAAAGTCCCACACACTGCTAGAAGGCCCCATATTTTTTCAGAGGTAGATGCAGAAAAAAATATATTCAGTTTGCAACCTGATGGAGGTCAGTATAGATGGACTAATACAACAAGTCCCACACACAGCTAGAAGCCCAATATTTTTTCAGAGGTAGATGCAGAAAAAAATATATTCAGTTTGCAACCTGATGGAGGTCTGTATAGATGGATTAATAGAACAAGTCCCACACACAGCTAGAAGCCCAATATTTTTTCAGAGGTAGATGCAGAAAAAAATATATTCAGTTTGCAACCTGATGGAGGTCAGTATAGATGGACTAATACAACAAGTCCCACACACTGCTAGAAGCCCAATATTTTTTCAGAGGTAGATGCAGAAAAAAATATATTCAGTTTGCAACCTGGTGGAGGTCTGTATAGATGGATTAATAGAACAAGTCCCACACACAGCTAGAAGCCCAATATTTTTTCAGAGGTAGATGCAGAAAAAAATATATTCAGTTTGCAACCTGATGGAGGTCAGTATAGATGGACTAATACAACAAGTCCCACACATAGCTAGAAGCCCAATATTTTTTCAGAGCTAGATGCAGAAAAAAATTATATTCAATTTGCAACCTGATGGAGGTCAGTATAGATGGACTAATAGAATGATGCTATGCCCAAAAGATTTTACTACACTAGGTGCAGTAAAAAAAATGGTATTCTATACACAGGTGGTATATCTTGCAACACAGATAGGCTACTCCACTGACTAACACACTCTGCAATAGGCCAAGAAGGATTAGCTTTGCTAGATTCAGCCAAATGCTGTGAAAAAAACTTGCACAGCACTGGCACAGACCTGCCTGGCAAAAACTGATAGGAACTGATGTAACCTAGTCCTGAAAAGGACTCCAATTACAATTAGTCTTTACTCCCACAATCTATCTATTTAAGAGCACAGACCTGCCTGATAAAAGTCGTAGGAAATGCTGTAACCTAGTCCTTAAAAGGACTGCAATCACAACTATTCCCTACTCCCAAGCTATCTGTAGATTTGTGCGAAAATTGGCTTGAAATTAACAAGGTATAGCGCACACAGCAACAGCGGTGCCGTCTAACACGCAGCTGCAGCAGTGAGAAAATGGTGGTGACGGGGAAAATGGCTTGGTCTTATAGGGCAAGGACATGTGACATACACTGCCAATGACACATGCCCTTGCTTGTGTGAAAAAAAGCACTTCGCTCCGTGTGTGCGCTGCTGATAGGCTGACAGATTGCACCTCCCCACTGTAAATGCGGGAAAGAGAAAAAAAAAATGGAGATCTTCATTGTTCCTGCAGAGATCCATCCCCTGCCCCTCCCCCCACCCCGCTGTACACTCAAACTGCGTATTAACATTAATTTTCATCATTACTGAGAAAAAATCCAGTTATGATTTTGGTGCACGAACAGTTATCGAACATAACCTCGAACAGCCGAATTTTTCTCAAATTGTTCGTGTTCGCCGAACGGCTCGAACACCGCCCAAAACAGCTCGAATTTGAGATTGGCGAACAGTTCGAGTAGAACAACGCTCATCTCTAGTCTTGATAAGCTACTGCAACCTCCACGTCTCTTCCAAGGGGCATTAAAACCGTCTTGTTAAGCTACTGCAACCTTCACCACTTTTCCCAAGGGCATTGATATTGTCTTTTTATTCCACTGCGACCTCCACGTCTCTTCCAAGGGGCATTAAAACGGTCTTGTTAAGCTACTGCAACCTCCACGTCTCTTCCAAGGGGCATTAAAACTGTCTTGTTAAGCTACTGCAACCTCCACGTCTTTTCCAAGGGGCATTAAAACCATCTTGTTAAGCTACTGCGACCTCCACCCCTTTCCCCAGGCACATTAAAACCGTCTCGTTAAGCTTCTGCGACCTCCACCACTTTTCCCAGGGGCATTGATATTGTCTTTTTTTCCACTGCGACCTCCACCATTCTTCCTAGGGGCATTAAAACCGTCTTGTTAAGCTACTGCGACCTCCACCACTTTTCCCAGGGGCGTTGATAATGTCTTTTTATTCCACTGCGACCTCCACGTCTCTTCCAAGGGGCATTAAAACAGTCTTTTTAAGCTACTGCAACCTCCACATCTCTTCCAAGGGGCATTAAAACCATCTTGATAAGCTACTGCGACCTCCACGTCTCTTCCAAGGGGCATTAAAACCGTCTTGTTAAGCTACTGCGACCTCAACCACTTTTCCCAAGGGCATTGATATTGTCTTTTTATTCCCCTGCGACCTCCATGTCTCTAGCAAGGGGCATTAAAACCGTCTTGTTAAGCTACTGCAACCTCCACGTCTCTTCCAAGGGGCATTAAAACCATCTTGTTAAGCTACTGCAACCTCCACGTCTCTTCCAAGGGGCATTAAAACCAGCTTGTTAAGCTACTGCGACCTCCATCACTATCCCCAGGGGCATTAAAACCGTCTTGTTAAGCTACTGCGACCTCCATGTCTCTTCCAAGGGGCATTAAAACCGTCTTGTTAAGCTACTGCAACCTCCACGTCTCTTCCAAGGGGCATTAAAACCGTCTTGTTAAGCTTCTGCGACCTCCACCACTTCCCCCGGGGGCATTAAAACCGTCTTGTTAAGCTACTGCGACCTCCACCATTCTTCGAAGGGGCATTAAAACCGTCTTGTTAAGCTACTGCGACCTCCACCACTATTCCAACGGGCATTGTTATTGTCTTTTTATTCCACTGCGACCTCCGCCATTCTTCCAACGGGCATTGCATTTCCTTCTAATTTAAGTCAGCTTTTGCTTTTCAATGCATAGGCGAACACTAAGGGAGACCCACTCCCCAATAATGGGTAGAAGGTTTTTAGTATGCTGCAAACCACGTCTGTTTCAAGAGTCATTGCAGTTCCTCATAATTTTTGGAAAGCCTTCCATTCACTGCTTAGGCCAACAGTGCACAGGAGACCCAGTTTCTATAAATGGAAAAAACGGTTTAGTTAAGGCCCTCTGACCTCCATGTCACTTCCAAGGGGCATTGGAGTTCCTCGAAAATTTTGTTAGGCATTGCACTCACTGCATGCCCTTTAACTGTGTAGCCGAATCGCTCCTTTTGGTACAGAAACATATCCTACAAGACATGTGTGGTTGACTGGTCTGATATTGATGTGAATGGTCCTTCTTCCTCCTGCTCTTTCTCCTTTGCCACCACCTCATCCATCATTTATCACCTGAAGCTTTGTTTTAACGGGAGTCATAGAACTGGGATAGTAGCAGGAAAACATCCACCAATCCTCGGAGGAGGTAGGATATGCGCCAAAACGCTGACCACCTCAGGCCTAGCCGCTACTACATACATGCGCTTGCATTCCAAGAAAACAAATAAGACGCTAACTTCTATCATTATCATCATGCTCCTCATCTTGGCACTCTCAACTCCCCTGAAGGAGAAGCCAGGGCCCACCGGAGTAGTCTGGTTCTCTGGTGGGCTCGTCCAATGCTGCCCTAAAGCAGGCCAGGCTAAGAAAAGTGTGTGGGAAGTTTCAAGGCGAAATATGGGCGACTGGGGACCAAGTATGGACACCCGGCCGCCCCCTGGCAGCTGGGGACCGAGCGTGGACACCCGGCCGCCGGGCGGCTGGGGACTGAGTATGGATACCTCGCTGCCGATGCAGCCATGAGGTAGTGGCCAGCTTCGGCCTCCTCCAAATTAAAAGGCCCCATTTCAAGTGCAAGCTAGCAGTATGGTATTGCAGCCTGGGGGTGGGTGGGTGGCAGGTTGCACACTTACGCTTGCATTCCAAGAAAACAAAGCAGATGCTAACTTCTATCATCATCATCATGCTCCTCACTTTGGCACTCTCAACTCCCCTGATGGAGAAGCCAGGGCCCACCGGAGGAGTCTGGTTCTCTGGTGGGCTCGTCCAATGCTGCCCTAAAGCAGGCCAGGCTAAGAAAAGTGTGGGGGAAGTTTCAAGGAGAAATAGGGACAGCTGGGGACCGTTTATGGTCACCCAGCTTCCCCCAGGCGGCTGGGGACCGTTTGTGGACACCCGGCCGCGGGGCGGCTGGGGACCGAGTATGGACACCCGGCCGCCCCCTGGCGGCTGGGGACCGAGTGTGGACACCCGGCCGCCGAGTGACTGGGGACTGAGTATGGATACCTCGCTGCCGAAGCAGCCATGAGGTAGTGGCCAGCTTCGGCCTCCTCCAAACTAAAAGGCCCCATTTCAAGTGCAAGCAAGCTAGCAGCATGGTATTGCAGCCTGGGGGTGGGTGGGTGGCAGGCTGCATACTTGCGCTTGCATTGCAAGGAATGGGGGAGGTACAATTGAACACTGCCCTGGGACAAGGACTTGCACGGGGATAGTTGCAAGTCTGCATCTTCTGATGCGGAAAGGATCACTTCTGATGGGCACACTTTTAGGCAGTGACCTGGGTGTCAGAGATGCTTCCAGGGGTCTTCCCCATGCTGTTCCCATGTCTTTTCAGCACTGTATGCATGTGTCACACAGCACATGGCCAGATAAGATTGTAAAATGTTAAAATGACATTTTCCGGTAAATGCATTTGTCACGGTTGAAAGCAATACAAAAGTGCAAAAACGCATAAAAAATGCTACTTGTGAACATAGCCCAAGGTGTGGAGGAGTATTTTTGTTTTTGGTTATTTATTTTACCTTATACACAAGTCTTTACCCTAGAAAGGATGTTCCTTAACATATTTCACAGGAAAACCGTTTCAGTTTCGTTTTTCAACGTTTTCTTGTGACCCCATAAAAGTGGCTTAATACCTCTGACCACGTTGTTGTCAGCAGAGACCTGGGGGTCAGAAATGCTTCCTGGGGCGATGCCCATGCTGTCCCCATGTCATTTGAGCACTGTCACTATCGTTTTGGCCACTTTTTAGGCTTTCTACAGACTGCCGGGGGTCCCGCCGCAAAAATGCTCAGGTCTCCTATAGACTAACATTGGGCTCGTTGCTCGGGTCGAGCACCCAAGTATCACGGCGAGCTCGGCCCGAGCTTCGAGCACCCGAGCATTTTAGTGCTCGCTCAACACTAGTTTTTACTTGTCATGTCGTATTGTGTGTATTTTAACTGCTCATTATAAAACACTGCAGATTATAGTGATCCTGTATTAATAAACTATAAATAACTTACACATCTTTTAAAAAAAAGAAGTATACCGTCTTTAGTGAATAAGCTGTTTTTATAGTTATAAATCTGACAAAAGCAGAAAAAAAGGCATGATAGCGCTAGGCTCAGCTTAACTTTCTTCCTTTGGTTTTGTGGATAATGAAATCTCTTATCTCTTTGGAATTTTCAAGTATGGTTGGAACCTAGACTAATAGAAATAAGTTACCTGTTGTACTTCTACCATCCCTGTTGGATTAAATACCAAAATAAATCAGAAACTATTCCTTATTATAACAAATACCCTTAGTCAGACTGTAAATAAGTAGGAAAGAAATTGCTTGATTCTGCCCCTAAGAAGCTTCCAAGCTCTTAAAGATTTCTTTGTGTTACTGAAAGTCTTTTTGCCTTCAAGCAGTTGGAAGACTTTTTAAGCTATGGCTACATTTAAGTTGTCACTTTGACAGAAACCACACATCACATCCGAGATCTTGTGTAACACCTTCAGGAAAATAGCTCAATCTGAAGTGTTATTTCTCTAAAGGGCATAAGTTTACCATCTCATTACAATAAAGAAAAAAATACATGATCTCTTACAGGCCGATCTACTAAGCTTTAATTTATTCTGTAGAGTTCAGAATAATTGTAATAAATATGAGGAACAGTCGTAAACATATAGGTAATGAATTATTCATTGAGTGGTGGTCTCTGTACAGTAGGATTACAGAATAACGACTCTGCAGATGTAATATCTGGATTACTTAGGCTTGTTGCTACAGAAATACAATGGGTTCCAGAAAAGGTATTTTTATGAAGCCACCCAAGGCCTATTGTCTGTGGATTCCGAATTTAAAAAGTAAGTTACCTCTGTGGTATTAGGGAGTGGCCGGCCGGAGAAACAAAATACACAGACACACAATGTGTACGTTAAAGTCTCTCTTTGGGGGTTAAATCTCTGGTATCAGTTTAGGTTCATATAACCGATCTCTCCACATGTGTGAAGAAAGGGCTGATTATTCTGATCAGACTTTGATCAGCGTGGCATCAGTTTTTCTCGTAAGTGGAGAGAAAAAATATCTTGTTCTTTCTATCAGTCTGTGAAAATCAGATTGAACTCGGATATCATCTGAGTGCAGTCCTATTTTTTTCACGGACCCATAGCCTTGCATTGCTGATTTTGATCTGACTCCCCAGCCCCGTATCAAAATCTGACATGTCTCTAATTTTTTTTTTCGGTCCAAGACAAAAATTGGACATGTGCACAGCCTCATAGAATATCATAGGTACGAGTACTATCTGTGAAAACCACGGATAGAGCACATCTGAGAAAATCGGTTGTGTGCACACGCCCTTATAGTAACAGTAGGTAGTAGATAATAACCAATAAGATTTTAAGAAGACATAGAATATAAGCCAATCAAAGTACATAAAAAATGAACCAAATTATATATTCCATAACATGTACATATTTAGTGATTAATTACACCATTTATCTCGAAAGGCATGTAAGGGTTGAGAATATTTGGCACACCCCTTCTGAAGACCCTTGAATGTGTATTTTATGTGATCTGTTGATTTATATGTTTTATCCTCCTGAAGGTTGCAGTTTTACTGTTACAGGTGTAGACGGGGTTAACTATAGAGAAAGCCCAGGGTTGGGGAGGAGTTAAGTAGGGAATCAGAGTTACTTCCTGTTTTTTTTTTTTTAAGGGAAGTTCAAGTTTAGCTAGAGGAAATGGAGGACTACTCTCAGCACTGGAACCATTTTAGATGTATGTGAAAAGAAGAACAGACTCAAGAGAAGGTAGTAAGGTTCTGAAGTTTCTGTAGTGCCGGCGTCCCTGACCTCTGCTAGGCAGGGACGCTGTTCCCCTCACCGCTCTGCTCCGTGCCCGGCGTCCCTCTCCCGCTCTGCTGGCAGCGCGCGCTCCTTCCCGGCCACTGTGCTTAGGGCGCGCGCGCGCGCCCTTCCTCCCTCTTAAAGGGGCCGCGCGCGCCGTCCTAAGGAGTCCCCGGCCAATGGCCGGAGGACTTTACCATATATAAGGCACCTCCTCCAAAATGGAGGTGCCCGAGCAATGTTGTTGCACCGTTCTACTCTGCTTCAGCCCTCAGGTCCCGTTGCCAGTTACCTGCCAGTTACCTGCCAGATTCCTGCCAGCTTGCTGTTCTAATCCTGCCTGATTTCCTGTTACCTGCCTGCCTGCCTGAGGTCCGACGGTCTGCCTTACAACTCCGGTCAGTCTGTCTAAGGACCAACTTGCCCGCTCACCTGGGAGCGCACATCAGCTACCTGCCTGCTTGCCTGATGTCCGACGGTCTGCCTTACAACTCCGGTCAGTCTGTCTATGGACCAGCTTGCCCGCTCACCTGGGAGCGCTTCTCTGCTACCTGCCTGCTTGCCTGCCCGGAGGCTCCGCTGTCACGTGCTGTGACCACCAGCTATTCCAGACTCTTGCCCGCTCACCTGGGAGCGCTTCTCCGCTACCTGCCTGCTTGCCTGCCCGGGGGCTCCACTGTCACGTGCTGGGACCACCAGCTATTCCAGAGACTCTTGCCCGCTCACCTGGGAGCGCTTCTCCGCTACCTGCCTGCTTGCCTACCTGGAGGCTCCGCCGTCACGTGCTGTGACCACCTGCTATTCCAGAGACTCTCGCTTGCTCACCTGGGAGCACACATCCTCCATCTGCCTTGCTAGCCTACCTGGAGGTTCAGCCATCACAGGTCGTACCTACCCTTTTTCCAGAGACTGCCCCGGTCACTTGCCGTGACCTCCAGCCCGTTCTTCCAGAGACTGCCCTGATCACTTGCCGTGACCTCCTGCCCGTACACCCAGAGACTGTCCCGGTCACCTGCTGTGACTGCCTGCCTGGTCGCCACCCGCTCCCTTACAAGGACCGCTCCCTTGTATAGTAGCCCAGAGGTTCTGTCTCCCAGACCCGTTACAGTTTGCTCGGGCCATGGAACCCGGTGGCACCCAAGCTCCCTCGCTCTCGGACCTGTGTCATGAACTGTCCCGTCAAAGGTCCCAACAGGAGTCCATCCTGGGTCACCAGCGGAATGTCAATACTCGCCTGGACACTCTGACTGCTCCACCAACAACCTCCGCCAGTGCCATGTCTCGCAATCCGGCAGCTCCGCTGTCCACTAACACCATGATATCCTACCTCGGACCTCGGCTTTCTGCACCTCCTCGCTTCGGAGGCGACTCAGCCCAGGCTCGGGGCTTCATAAATCAGTGCACCCTGCACTTTGAACTATTGTCCCACCAGTTTAACTCCGACCGAGCCAAAATTGCATTCATCATGTCCCATCTCACCGGGGAGGCCCTGGCCTGGCTAAATCCTCTATGGGAGAGAGGAGACCCCCTGGTGTCCAACTTGCCTGCTTTTCTCACGGCTTTCCGGAAAGTCTTCGACGAACCCGGACGGAAGACCTCATCCGCATCATCGTTGCTACGCCTCCGTCAGGAAAGTCTCACCGTGGGCCAATATGCCATACGGTTCCGTACCCTTGCCTCGGAGCTGACCTGGGATAACGACGCTCTGGTTTCCGTCTTCTGGGAGGGTCTGTCCGGCCGTATTAAAGATGAACTTGCCGGTCGGGACATTCCTACCACTCTCGATGACTTAATAACTCTTGCCACCCGGATTGACCTACGGTTCCAGGAGCGTGCCAGAGAGGTCACCCGTGAGAGGAGGTTACCACGTCTAGCTCCTACTTTTCAGAAACCCATCACTCCTTCTGTCTCTAACCAGGTACACCCTCCTGAGCCTATGCAGGTCGACCAGACCAAGATGGTCAAGACCCGTCAGGACTTACGCCGTGCCGAGGGGACCTGCTTCTACTGTGGCAGTATGGAGCACCGGATCCGTGCCTGCCCGGAGAGGTCGGGAAACGCCTGTGTCTAGGTTCGCTCAGAGAGGTCCACCTAGACAAGAATAAATCCTCTCCATCCCTGCTGTTGTCAGTTTCAATCATCTACGGGGAGAACCGTTATTTCGAACTAGCCCAACTGGACTCTGGAGCAGCCGGGAATCTTATTTCACAGTCCCTGGTAGAGAAATACCGCATCCCCACCAAACCTCTGGCTGTACCCTTGTCTGTTGCTGCCGTGGATGGGGGGCTCTTACCACGCCCCATCCAACTCATCACCGAATCCATTACTCTGCAGGTGGGAATGCTGCATTCTGAAAGTATCTCCTTCCATGTTCTGCCTGGACTCTCTCACGCCCTCTTGCTAGGCCTACCTTGGCTCCAGAAACATGCACCCGTTCTTGACTGGCAGACCGGAGAAGTCCTTCGCTGGGGACAGGGCTGCCATAAGACCTGTCTGGTTCCCATTCATCCCGTCCGTCCTTCTCCTACCCCAGCTAATCTACCTGGACTTCCGATTCCTTATTGGTCTTATGCTGATGTCTTTAATAAAAAGGAGGCAGAGACACTACCCCCTCATAGACCATACGACTGCCCTATCGACCTGTTACCTGGTACTTCTCCTCCCCGTGGGCGTATTTATCCATTATCCGCTGCTGAGACCCGGTCGATGTCCGAATATATTGAGGAGAATCTGGCCAGGGGATTCATCCGGAAATCTACCTCCCCGGCGGGAGCAGGCTTCTTTTTCGTCAAAAAGAAGGACGGCTCTCTCCGTCCCTGTATAGACTATAGAGGCCTTAACCAGATCACGGTGAAGAATAAGTACCCCCTTCTGCTCATTCCGGAGTTATTTGATCGTCTGAGGGGGGCTAGAATCTTCACCAAACTGGACCTCCGTGGGGCGTACAACCTGGTTCGTATCCGTCAGGGGGATGAATGGAAGACGGCATTCAACACCCGGGACGGCCACTATGAATATCTGGTAATGCCCTTTGGCCTCTGTAACGCTCCTGCCGTCTTTCAAGAGTTGGTCAATGACATCTTCCGGGACCTTCTCTACTCCTGCGTAGTGGTGTACCTGGACGACATCTTGGTCTTCTCTCCGGATCTCCAGACTCACCGGAGGGATGTTCGTCAGGTCCTGCTCAGGCTCAGGCAGAACCATCTCTACGCTAAATATGAGAAGTGCCTCTTTGAGCAGACCTCGCTTCCGTTTCTGGGCTACATTATCTCTCAGACCGGCCTACAAATGGATCCTGAGAAACTGTCTGCCATCGAGAAATGGCCCCGACCAGAGGGGTTGAAGGCTATTCAACGGTTCCTGGGCTTCGCCAACTATTACCGCCTCTTCATCCCGCACTTCTCTTCCCGGACTGCCCCAATTTCCGCGCTCACCCGTAAGGGTACTAATCCCAAAGAGTGGCCGCCCGAAGCAGAGGAGGCCTTTCTTTCCCTAAAACAGGCCTTCTCTTCCGCCCCGGTGCTGCATCGCCCGGACGGCAACAAGCAGTTCTTCCTGGAAGTTGACGCCTCCTCCTCTGGAGCCGGAGCGGTACTTACTCAAAAATCATCTTCCGGGAGAATGGTAACTTGTGGCTTCTTCTCCAAACTCTTCTCCTCTTCTGAGCGCAACTATTCCATAGGAGACTGAGAGTTATTGGCCATCAAGCTGGCGTTGGAGGAGTGGCGTTACCTACTCGAGGGGGCTCTTCATCCGGTAATAATTTACACTGACCACAAGAACTTGGCTTACCTCCAGCATGCCCAGAGACTTAACCCGCGCCAAGCCCGGTGGTCCTTGTTTTTTGCTCGCTTTGATTTTGTTCTTCATTTTCGCCCGGCTGACAAAAACGTCAAAGCAGACGCCTTGTCCCGATCCTTTCTGGTGTCCGATCTCGAGGAAGAACCTAAACATATCATCGATCCCGCCAGAGTAATGCAGGTGGCTCCCGTGAGTCTAAATCGTCTCCCTCCCGGTAAGACATTTGTTTCAGTACCTGATCGGGAGAAGATCCTACACTGGGGCCATTCGTCTAAACTAGCTGGCCACGCCGGTCAGAAAAAGACCCTCCAGCTTATTGCCCGGCACTATTGGTGGCCTACCCTGCACAAGGACATAATAGACTTTGTTTCTGCCTGTGTGTCCTGCGCCCGCAACAAAGTCCCGAGACATCTGCCAGCCGAACGCCTCCTTCCGCTTCCTGTACCTGCTGCCCCCTGGCAGCATATAGCAATGGACTTTATAACTGATCTCCCCGTCTCTGCCGGTTGTACGGTCATTTGGGTGGTTGCTGACCGCTTTTCCAAGATGGCTCACTTTATTCCCCTGCCAGGCCTTCCGTCTGCACCCGAGCTGGCTAAAGACTTTATCCGCCACATCTTCCGTCTTCATGGCCTGCCCCTCCACATCGTGTCGGATCGTGGGGTACAGTTCACCTCACGTTTCTGGAGAGCCACTTGTAAACTACTAGACGTCACCCTGGACTTCTCTTCCGCTTACCACCCACAGTCCAATGGTCAAGTGGAGCGGATCAATCAGAACCTGACCAGTTACCTCCGGCACTTCGTTAATGCCCACCATTCTGACTGGGTGGATCTCCTACCATGGGCCGAGTTCTCTTATAATAATCACGAGAGCGAATCCTCCTCCAAATCCCCGTTTTTTGTAGTCTTTGGTCAGCATCCTTGGATTCCTTTTCCTGTCTCCACCTCTGTGGACAACCCGGCTGCGGAATCTCTCGTTAGCAAATTTTCCTCCATATGGGAGAGTACCCGGTCCGCACTCCTTCAGTCGTCCGAACGGATGAAAAGACACGCTGACAAAAAACACCTGGATCCTCCACAATTTCGTCCAGGAGATAAAGTCTGGCTCTCATCTAAATATGTTCGACTCAAGATACCTTCTTACAAGTTAGGGCCTCGGTTCATCGGTCCTCTGGAGGTCATCAGTCAGATCAACCCGGTGGCCTATAAATTGAAACTCCCGGCCAACTTACGGATCCCTAACTCCTTCCATGTATCTCTCCTCAAACCCGTGGTGCTTAACTCTTTTTCCAAGTCTACAGGTACGCCTCCTGCTCCGGTTTCTGCTGAGGACGAGTTTGAGGTAGAGAACATTCTTGCCACCAAAAGGGTAAGAGGAAAGACCTTTTTTCTGGTAGATTGGAGGGGGTTTGGTCCTGAGGAGAGAACGTGGGAGCCCCGGGAGAACATCCATGCCCCTCTCATCCTAGCTAAATTTCTATCTGGCCTAAAAAAGGGGGGGCCTAAAGGGGGGGGTACTGTAGTGCCGGCGTCCCTGACCTCTGCTAGGCAGGGACGCTGTTCCCCTCACCGCTCTGCTCCGTGCCCGGCGTCCCTCTCCCGCTCTGCTGGCAGCGCGCGCTCCTTCCCGGCCACTGTGCTTAGGGCGTGCGCGCGCGCCCTCCCTCCCTCTTAAAGGGGCCGCGCGCGCCGTCCTAAGGAGTCCCCGGCCAATGGCCGGAGGACTTTACCATATATAAGGCACCTCCTCCAAAATGGAGGTGCCCGAGCAATGTTGTTGCACCGTTCTACTCTGCTTCAGCCCTCAGGTCCCGTTGCCAGTTACCTGCCAGTTACCTGCCAGATTCCTGCCAGCTTGCTGTTCTAATCCTGCCTGATTTCCTGTTACCTGCCTGCTTGCCTGAGGTCCGACGGTCTGCCTTACAACTCCGGTCAGTCTGTCTAAGGACCAACTTGCCCGCTCACCTGGGAGCGCACATCAGCTACCTGCCTGCTTGCCTGAGGTCCGACGGTCTGCCTTACAACTCCGGTCAGTCTGTCTATGGACCAGCTTGCCCGCTCACCTGGGAGCGCTTCTCCGCTACCTGCCTGCTTGCCTGCCCGGAGGCTCCGCTGTCACGTGCTGTGACCACCAGCTATTCCAGACTCTTGCCCGCTCACCTGGGAGCGCTTCTCCGCTACCTGCCTGCTTGCCTGCCCGGGGGCTCCGCTGTCACGTGCTGGGACCACCAGCTATTCCAGAGACTCTTGCCCGCTCACCTGGGAGCGCTTCTCCGCTACCTGCATGCTTGCCTACCTGGAGGCTCCGCCGTCACGTGCTGTGACCACCTGCTATTCCAGAGACTCTCGCTTGCTCACCTGGGAGCACACATCCTCCATCTGCCTTGCTAGCCTACCTGGAGGTTCAGCCATCACAGGTCGTACCTACCCTTTTTCCAGAGACTGCCCCGGTCACTTGCCGTGACCTCCAGCCCGTTCTTCCAGAGACTGCCCTGATCACTTGCCGTGACCTCCTGCCCGTACACCCAGAGACTGTCCCGGTCACCTGCTGTGACTGCCTGCCTGGTCGCCACCCGCTCCCTTACAAGGACCGCTCCCTTGTATAGTAGCCCAGAGGTTCCGTCTCCCAGACCCGTTACAGTTTCCAGTAATATAGCGGCAGTTTTCTTCCCATTGCAGGCAAGTTGGGGCACCTACAGAAAGAGACATTTTGAGGATGAATTTTAGTGTTTGCCAGACCTGGAATCTGCTGCCAGTAAGTCAGTGTCCGCTAGACTGAGGGGCACATTTAGTAAGGTGACAGCTGGAGGAGCTCCCTTACATTGTTCTCAGAAAGTGCAGTTGGAGGGTAGTGGTCACAATGCAACGCATCAACCTCGGTGGCACTATATATGGGAAGATGGAGGTCTTCAGCTTAACTGGTTGTGCTACAGTAATGTTCCCCACAAGTTATGTGCCGCCGTCCACAACCAAAATGTGTGTGCCTCTGTCATGTAATACAGATGACAAGAAAAAGTGTTCTGCCTTCCACCTCGTGTATATAGTTTTAATTACAAGTAAACAAGAGTTTATTTTATTAACCATGTCTGGCTCGTTACTAAAGATAACAAGGGGCCCCAACCTGCTCCAATATGGGGCCATAAGCAAACTGAGAGTGGCAGCAAAATCATCGTACACATCAACACATATCCAGGACCCCTTTTTAATGTAGCGTGCTAGGGCGCGAAAGACAAGCATCTCGCCCAAAGCTTCCACTTAGATTTATTTATGATTACAGTATATATATATACACTGTGTTCCAAATTATTATGCAAAAAGTGTTTAGGAGTGATAAGGTAAGAATTCTTTTGTTTGTCAGTTAAACTCATTGATGGTGATGTGTGTCAGGGCTCTTTATATCACTGTAAGCAATTGCAGACACCTGTGCTAGATAGTTTGGCAGGTGTGTCCAATGAAAGGCAAAACTACTTAAGAAGGCTGTCCCACATTATTAAGCAGCCTACATTTTCTGCCAAAATGGGAAAGAAAAAGGATGTGCCGGCTGCTGAGAAGCCACAAATTGTGGAGTGTTTAGGTCAAGGCATGACTACAATCAACATTGCCAAGACACTTCATCGTGATCATCGCACAATCAAGAAGTATGTAGCTGATTCACAGTACACACGTGTGCGTGCTGACAAGGGAAAATTGAGGACTCTTTCCTACAGGCAATTACGTCAGGTTAAAAGAGCAGCGGCAAAAAAGCCTTGTCATAGCAGCAGACAAGTTTTTGAAGCTGCTGGTGCCTCCAACGTCCCCCGAACAACAAGATGCAGGGTCCTTCAGAGGTTTGCAGCTGTGCGTAAGCCATCCTGTCGACCTCCTCTATCCACTGCACACAAGCAGAAACGGCTCCAGTGGGCCAAACAATACATGAAGACTGACTTCAAAACTGTTTTGTTCACCGATGAGTGCCGTGCAACGCTCGATGGTCCAGATGGATGGAGTGGAGGATGGCTGGTTGATGGACACCCCATGCAAACACGGCTACGGCGCCAACAAGGAGGAGGTGGAGTAATGTATTGGACTGGAATCATGGGGAGAGAGATTGTCGGCCCCTTTAGGATCCCTGAAGGGGTAAAGATGAACTCCATAATCTATGTTGAGTTTCTCAAACAGCACTTCCTGCCATGGTTCGAGAAGAAGAACCGTGCATTCCGCAGGAAGATCATTTTCATGCATGATAATGCACCGTCTCATGCTGCACATATCACATCTGCATCTCTGGCTGCTATGGGCATAAAAGGGGACAAACTTATGGTGTGGCCCCCATGCTCCCCTGACCTCAACCCTATTGAGAACCTCTGGAGCATCATCTAAAGGAATGTCTATGATGGCAGGAGGCAGTTCACATCTAAACAACAGCTCTGGGAGGGTATTCTGTCCTCATGCAAAACAATTGAAGCAGAAACCATGCAAAACCTGACAAATTCAATGGACGAGAGAGTTCAGAAGCTCCTTTCGAACAAGGGGTCCTATGTGCAAATGTAACATCACCTAGAATAAAGTTTTGAGTTGAAAACTGTTTGATTTCAGTTTGTAATAACCTGCTAATGCTTAGAATTTCAAAAATGACCATTTTTTTGTTCTTTATTAAAATGAAAAGGTTGAAAACTCTGCTGTGCATAATAATTTGGAACATGCATTTTGAGTGCAGTTTGAGTTTTTTATTTTTTTAAAAATATACTGTTATCATAGGCAGTTTGTACAAAAACCTTTCAATTGTACTCTAATAGTTATTTGACTGGAAAATTACAATGACTGAAATTCATATAGGTAATTTGGGAAAATCTGAGAAAATATTATTTGCATAATAATTTGGAACACAGTGTAGACTGAATCCACTGCGCTGCAAAGATAAATACGAGACCCCTTAACTACTCAAATGGACAGCAAAAAGAGCAAGCAACTTACTAGAAAATGTAAAGAAAAGTGATATTGAATTAGTTGTAATCGCTCAGTCAGTAAACCACAGATAGCAGCACATTTTTAACATACATGACATGGAAAACAGTCTATACTGGACTGTCAGATGGGGAGTGTCAGCTGGACTGTCAGCAGCGTGTGACATCACACTCTTCTATGAGGTACGGATGCCTGAGGTTACACGTTTTTTTTTCTGCGCATTTTTTTTGCATGTTTTACAGTAACGGCAAAATGAATGAGATTTCTAAAGTCTTATTCATATGGTACATTTTTTTCCTTGTATTTTTTTGATCTGGGGTGTATTTTTTTTAAATGAAGCATGTCATTTTCAGCATTTCTTACTCCAATTTTTCCAGATTGAGATTAGAATGTGTTAGCACAAAAAATGCATAAAAAACCATCAAGTATAGCATCAAAACTGCACCAAAAATTGTAAGCAGGTAGCAAGACATAATAAACTACATCTTAGGGCTTGCTCACACCAGTGTATATATCAAGAAGTGCTATCCGATTTTTTTTATCGGATAACACACAGACTAGTGTTGAGCCACCCCCGTAGTGTTCGGGTTCGGTTCGGTTCGTCGAACACCGGGATGTTCGAGGAACTGTTCGTCTAACTGTTCGTCGAACACCTTAGAACACCGTCGAACACCGTTAAAACCAATGGCAGGCAAACAAAAACACATAGAAACACATAGAAAACACCTTCAAAGGTGTCCAAAAGCTGACAAACTGCTCAGAAGACGCTTTCTTTAAAAAAGCCGGCCGGCAATTCAGCAGCGGCATACACCGGTACCCGACAATTTAGACAAGAAGGAATAGAGCCTCACACATAGATTAGATAGATAGAAACATGTCAGTCACATATATATGAAGTACAGTGACAGTGTTGCTTACTGTACTTGTCATTTAGTGTAAAGGATTTATTAAAAAATATAATAGTGTTTTCATGCACTGTCTCTTTAAAAAAGCCGGCCAGCAATTCAGCATCTGTACCCGACAATTTATAACAGACAGAATAGAGCTTCACACATAGATTAGATAGATAGAAACATGTCAGTCACATATATATGAAGTACAGTGACAATGTTGCTTACTGTACTTGTCATTTAGTGTAAAGGATTTATTAAAAAAAATAATAGTGTTTTCATGCACCGTCTCTTTAAAAAGCCGGCCGGCAATTCAGCATCTGTACCCGACAATTTATAACAGACAGAATAGAGCTTCACACATAGATTAGATAGATAGAAACATGTCAGTCACATATATATGAAGTACAGTGATAGTGTTGGTTACTGTACTTGTCATTTAGTATTAAAATAAAGGATTTATTATTAAAAAAAATTGGCGTGGGGTTCCCCTTAATTTTAGTCTCTAGCGGAGGTTAAGCAGACAGCTGGGGCAGATGTTTGAAGCCTGGGAAGGGGGTAATACCCACGGAGCTTCCCAGGCTACTAATATGAGCCCCCAGCTGAATACATAGCCTTTACTAGCTATTAAAATGGGGGACCCCCCCCCAAAAAATGACGTGGGGTCCCCCCTAATTTAATAGCTAGCAAAGGCTAGGCAGACAGCTGGGGGCTGATATTAATAGCCCAGGAAGGGAGCCATGAATATTGGCCCCCTCCCAGGCTAGAAACACCAGCCGTCAGCCGCCCCAGAAATGGCGCATTCATAGGATGCGCCAATTCTGGCACTTAGCCTCGCTCTTCCACGCTGCCCTGTAGCGGTGGCAGGGGGTAATAGGGCTGGGGTTGATGTCAGCTTATAATGCCAGCTGACATCAAGCCCAGGTTAGTAATGGAGAGGCGTCTATAAGACACCCCCATTACTAACCCCATAGTCAAAGTTAAAAGAAAACACAAACACCCAGAATAAAGTCCTTTAATTGAAATAAAGACACAATCCTTTATTGTTCTAAATTAAACCATACTTACCATCACGCCCATTCCAGCTGAAGCCAACGATCTCCTGCAATAAAAGAAAAATAATAAAGCAACATCATCCTTACCTTTCCATGGTTCCCACGACAGCTTCAGCTCTGCTACATCGAGATGACAGGCTGGACCGCAGCAGAACGCTGCCATCCAGCCTGTCATCCCGCAGACACTGAGAAGCGCAGGCATGCTTGCGCTCTGCAGTGTCTGGCTGTGACGGCATAAAGATGAGACGAGTTCATGTCCAATGAACTCGGCGCACCTCATGCACGTCACTGACAGCGTGGGAAAATTCTCACGCTGAAGCGCTGAGTGCAGGAGAATTCTCCCACGCTGTCAGTGACGTGCATAAGGTGAGCTCATGTCCAATGAACTCAGCTCACCTCCTGCACGTCACTGACAGCGTGGGAGAATTCTCCTGCACTCAGCGCTTCAGCTTGAGAATTCTCCCACGCTGAAGCGCTGAGTGCAGGAGAATTTTCCCACGCTGTCAGTGACGTGCATAAGGTGAGCTCATGTCCAATGAACTCAGCTCACCTCCTGCACGTCACTGACAGCGTGGGAGAATTCTCCTGCACTCAGCGCTTCAGTGTGAGAATTCTCCCACGCTGAAGCGCTGAGTGCAGGAGAATTTTCCCACGCTGTCAGTGACGTGCATGAGGTGAGCCGAGTTCATTGGACATTAACTCGGCTCATCTGGATGCCCTCACAGAGAGACACTGTGGAGCGCAAGCAAGCCTGCGCTTCTCAGTGTCTGCGGGATGACAGGCGGGATGGCAGCGTTCTGCTGCGGTCCAGCCTGTCATCTCGATGTAGCAGAGCTGAAGCTGTCATGGGAACCATGGAAAGGTAAGGATGATGTTGCTTTATTATTTTTCTTTTATTTCAGGAGATTGTTGGCTTCAGCTGGAATGGGCGTGACGGTAAGTATGGTTTAATTTAGAACAATAAAGAATTGTGTGTTTATTTCAATTAAAGGACTTTTTTCTGGGTGTTGTGTTTTTTTTAAATACTTTACTAGAAATTCATGGTAGTCATGTCTAATATTGGCGTGACCCCATGAATTTTGGGCTTAGGGCCAGCTGATAATGCCAAGCTGGCCCTAACCCCTTTATTACCCAGTGAGCCACCGCATCAGGGCCCTGGATGAGTTGGGTACAGCGCCAGAAGATGGCGCTTCTATGAACGCGCCATTTTCCGGGGTGGCTGCGGACTGCAATTTGCAGCGGGGGTGGCCCAGAAAGCTTGGGCCTCCCTGCGCTGCGGATTCCAGCCCCCAGCTGCCTAGTTGTACCTGGCTGGACACAAAAACAGGGCGAAGCCTCACGTCAATTTTCTTTAAATTATTTCATGAATTTCCTGAAATAATTTAAAAAAATTGAAGTGGGGCTTCGCACTATATTTGTGTCCAGCCAGGTAGAGCAGGCAGGAACGGGCTGCCCCCAACCACCAGCTGCCTATTTGTACCTGGCCGGACACAACAATATAGGGAAGGCCTTTTTTTCTTAATTATTTCATGAATTTCATGAAATAATTAAAAAAAATTGAAGTGGGGCTTCGCACTATATTTGTGTCCAGCCAGGTACAGCAGGCAGGAACGGGCTGCCCCCAACCACCAGCTGACTATTTGTACCTGGCCGGACACAACAATATAGGGAAGGCCGTTTTTTCTTAATCATTTCATGAATTTCATGAAATAATTAAAAAAAAAATACGTGGGGCTTCGCCCTATTTTTGTGTCCAGCCAGGTACAACTAGGCAGCTGGGGGCTGGAATCTGCAGCGCAGGGAGGCCCAAGCTTTCTGGGCCCCCCCCCCGCTGCAAATTGCAGTCCGCAGCCACCCCGGAAAATGGCGCGTTCATAGAAGCGCCATCTTCTGGCGCTGTACCCAACTCATCCAGGGCCCTGGTGCGGTGGCTCACTGGGTAATAAAGGGGTTAGGGCCAGCTTGGTATTATCAGCTGGCCCCAAGCCCAAAATTCATGGGGTCACGCCAGTATTAGACATGACCGCCATGAATTTCTAGTAAAGTATTTAAAAAAAACACAACACCCAGAATAAAGTCCTTTAATTGAAATAAACACACAATTCTTTATTGTTCTAAATTAAACTATACTTACCATCACGCCCATTCCAGCTGAAGCCAACGATCTCCTGCAATAAAAGAAAAATAATAAACCAACCTCATCCTTACCTTTCCATGGTTCCCACGACAGCTTCAGCTCTGCTACATCGAGATGACAGGCTGGACCGCAGCAGAACGCCGCCATCCAGCCTGTCATCCCGCAGACACTGAGAAGAGCAGGCATGCTTGCGCTCCTCAGTTTCTCGCTGTGACGGCATCCAGATGAGCCGAGTTCATGTCCAATGAACTCGGCTCACCTCATGCACGTCACTGACAGCGTGGGAAAATTCTCACGCTGAAGTGCTGAGTGCAGGAGAATTCTCCCACGCTGTCAGTGACGTGCATGAGGTGAGCTCATGTCCAATGAACTCAGCTCACCTCATGCACCTCACTGACAGAGTGGGAAAATTCTCCTGCACTCAGCGCTTCAGCGTGAGAATTCTCCCACGCTGTAAGTGACGTGCATGAGGTGAGCTGAGTTCATTGGACATGACCTCGGCTCATCTTTATGCCGTCACAGAGAGACAATGTGGAGCGCAAGCAAGCCTGCGCTTCTCAGTGTCTGCGGGATGACAGGCTGGATGGCGGCGTTCTGCTGCGGTCCAGCCTGTCATCTCGATGTAGCAGAGCTGAAGCTGTCGTGCGAACCATGGAAAGGTAAGGATGAGGTTGCTTTATTATTTTATTTTTATTACAGGAGATCGTTGGCTTCAGCTGGAATGGGCGTCACGGTAAGTATGGTTTAATTTAGAACAATAAAGAATTGTGTCTTTATTTCAATTAAAGGACTTTATTCTGGGTGTTTGTGTTTTTTTTAACTTTGACTATGGGGTTAGTAATGGGGGTGTCTTATAGACGCCTCTCCATTACTAACCTGGGCTTGATGTCAGCTGGCATTATAAGCTGACATCAACCCCAGCCCTATTACCCCACTGCCACCGCACCAGGGCAGCGTGGAAGAGCGAAGCTAAGTGCCAGAATTGGCGCATCCTATGGATGCGCCATTTCTGGGGCGGCTGACGGCTGGTGTTTCTAGCCTGGGAGGGGGCCAATATTCATGGCTCCCTTCCTGGGCTATTAATATCAGCCCCCAGCTGTCTGCCTAGCCTTTGCTAGCTATTAAATTAGGGGGGACCCCACGTCATTTTTTTGGGGGGGTCCCCCATTTTAATAGCTAGTAAAGGCTATGTATTCAGCTGGGGGCTGATATTAGTAGCCTGGGAAGATCCGTGGGTATTACCCCCTTCCCAGGCTTCAAACATCTGCCCCAGCTGTCTGCTTAACCTCCGCTAGAGCCTAAAATTAAGGGGAACCCCACGCCAATTTTTTTAATAATAAATCCTTTATTTTAATACTAAATGACAAGTACAGTAACCAACACTATCACTGTACTTCATATATATGTGACTGACATGTTTCTATCTATCTAATCTATGTGTGAAGCTCTATTCTGTCTGTTATAAATTGTCGGGTACAGATGCTGAATTGCCGGCCGGCTTTCTTAAAGAGACGGTGCATGAAAACACTATTATTTTTTTTAATAAATCCTTTACACTAAATGACAAGTACAGTAAGCAACACTGTCACTGTACTTCATATATATGTGACTGACATGTTTCTATCTATCTAATCTATGTGTGATTCTCTATTCCTTCTATTCTAAATTGTCGGGTACCACTGCTGAATTGCCGGCCGGCTTTTTTAAAGAGACAGTGCATGAAAACACTATTATTTTTTTTGATAAATCCTTTACGCTAAATGACAAGTACAGTAAGCAGCACTGTCACTGTACTTCGTATATATGTGGCTGACATGTTTATATCTATCTAATCTATGTGTGAAGCTCTATTCTTTCGGTTCTAAATTGTCGGGTACCGGTGTATGCCGCTGCTGAATTGCCGGCTTTTCATGTTTCACTGTTGGCACTATTCCCATCGATTTGGGCAATCACTGTAATGCCACAACCTCCATGGCTGTGGCATTACAGTGAGTGGCAGACAATCCCTGCATGATTGGTGCTCTAAATAGCGCCAGACATGCAGGACACGCTTTTGATGCACGAACAGTTATCGAACATAACCTCGAACAGCCGAATTTTTTGCAAATCGTTCGGTTTCGTCGAACAACTCGAACACCGCCCAAAACAGCTCGAATTTGAGATTGGCGAACAGTTCTAGTCGAACACCGCTCATCTCTAACACAGACCATTTATTCAATGGGGCAATGCTGATGACCAATTTTTTTCACTGACAGAATCTGTCAGTGGAAAAAAATCTCGGCATGCTGCAATTTCACTCTGAAATTGGATGACATTTCCCCATACAAGTCTATAAATGCATTGAAAATATCGGACTGCACTCGGATGACATCTAAGTGCAGTCCGATTTCCGGGGACTGACAGAATGAAGACGATGGAGAAATTTTGTTTTCCATCTTCTCCTCATCTGTGCTACGATTCTCTCACCAGAGAGAATCTGATCAGACTAAGCTGACACTCTGTTCAAACTCCTACTGTGGGGGTTGAGATGTAAGCCACAATGGAGCTACTGAACATAGGAACAAATGTGACGTGAACCCTGTCTGAGACTTTTGCACATGTTTAAAACAGGATTCACCTTCTGGTAGTGACGTGCCCCCGGGGCAATGGGGTACTCGGCAGCCGGGCCTATGGATGCTGGTGGGGGATATCACGGTGGCTGGACCGGTCCGTGTCCCAGGGCGGTCAACAAAAAGGAGAATATTATTTATAGGGGATTTTGTAATAGTGTTTGTGACGCCACCTGTGGAATGCGGCTAAAGGGAGTGCCGCTGCAGAGCAGTCCTCTGAGACAAATGTTAGGGCAGCTTATGATAGAACTTCTCCCCACAGGTGGAGCGGGCCTCTGGGCAGTGTGGGGAAATGGATGGTGGAACAGGTGAGAGACGTCCAGGACGGTTCAGGGAGGAATGACGGACACTCACACGGGGGTTCGCTTCGGTACCTTTACTGGTGTAGATGCAGGTATGGTCCAGGGTGCTCGGTACGAAGGGTGCACTTCTGGACTCTCCCCAGTGAGCGGGTATAGGGCCTCCTGATCCGTTGCTTTCACTTGCTAAGTTTCTGACCTGCCTGGAGCTAGGCCTGGCTTAATTACTGTCTCTCTCTCTTGCACCTGCTGACCTGGTGGTAGGGCCTTCTCTTGGAGATCACTCTCCCTGGACGTTGGGGCCTCCGTGACTCCTAACCCTGGTACAGTAGTCAGCGTTGGTTGACATGGGACTTGTAGTCCTCCAGGTATCCGGTGGTCCCTACTAGGTATAAAGGGACCCTGTAGGCGTGGACCCGGTGTCCGGTGTATAGTTCGGGGTGAGCCTGATACGCTCCTCTGCCCCCTTGTTACTTCTCCTCTCCTCTCGCCTTCGGCCACACTCAGGGCCCTCACTACTCAACTTGTGCTGTAGGCCTTGGCTCGCCTAAGCACTGCAGTCAGCGTGCTGCGTCTTCACTGGTCTAAGTGCCAGCACACTCTCCAACAACTAACTGAACTGCCTGGCTCCACCCTCCATATATATATCCCTAACGGGCTCCCTCTGGTGGTGTGAGGTGGAAGGGTGGAGGTGTGTGAATGTGTGAGGGCCTCTTGTGGAGAAGTCCATCCATGCACCCTCCTGGGTTCTGTGGCACCTCTGCGTAGCAGGGCGCCACAGTAGCAGCAGGTAAATTCATTTGTCTTTTTTTTTCAGCTGAGAGATTCCCTTTAAAACACCACTCCAACATTTTTTCTTATTGCACCGCTGGATTGGTGCTTTTAATGTAAGTCCTCTGTCCCCTTTCTCATACTCACCTTACATTTAAAGCGTCTCTCCAGCGCTGAAAAAAAAAACGCTGGAGTGGTTCTTTAAGTTTAGTATATGACAATATGTAATGGGAATAGTGGAGCAATCTCAATTTTTATAGATCATAAGACAAACACATCATGAGGCAAAAATAGTAGTATCTAATGAATATATATATATATACAAACAGCAAAAAAACATGAAAAAGCTGAAATATGTTAAGTCAATGGGTAGTTTCTTCAGACTTGTTGCAAAGAATGGCGTCTGTCTTCAGTAAAGACACAAAAAGTTCCTATTTGTAGAACGAAGACAGTCTCCCACACATATCACTAAAGGGTATGATATTTGACATGTGCCCCTTCCAGATGGTGGGATTATATAGTGAGAGTAATGAGGCCTATGTGACCTTAAAGGATGGGTAGACATAACACTGAAAAGACTTAAGGCCAATAGGGATAAACATATATGAAACCTATGGGACTACACATGAGTGTGATTTGTCAGGACACAAATGGGCTATGTTATTTGATGCTGGCTGAACCGATTTTGTGAATTATAAAAACAACATGTAAAACCAGGGCAGAATACTGCTCACCTCATGGCTTAGTAATAAAAAGTTGTACTCCAAAAAATTATATTTAAATGTTACACGAGTTTGTTTTTTTCATCTAAATGTTTGGGTATTTTTTTTTTTATAGATAAGGGAAATGAACAAATGATGACCTGAAACTAGACATCATGTATACAACCACATTACAGTTTTGTGAGCTACGATGCAAAATACACAACATTTAGGGGAGATATAGTGGTCTTGTACAGACCGCAGGGGCTCAGCATCCTGCTAAACATAGTCCATACACATGGCATTGGCTCGGAAGACACTGGTGTCATGACTGCCAATTTTAAAGGATTTATAAATGATTTCACAGATATATTTGATGTTTGTTAACAGATCCTGATAGTCAATCGATCTAAAATGGGTTCACAAGCTTTAAAGGGCACCTGTTATCATGTTTCACTAATGTAAATTTTTAAATTTCTAATTGACTTTAACACCCCCAAGTATTAAAACTTGGATCATTTCCTGTACCATATGCCAAGGAGCACCAAGCATTGGAGAACGCTTTTCATCACATTCATATACTTTCTTTTCAGAAATGTTGAGAGCTTTTTCTTCATATCAATCAAACTGTTCTCACAGTTCTATCTAAAACTTTACTAGTGATTGCAGAACTTCGTCAACTTACAAAACATCAATTTCCATGTTATAGAATCATAGAATGGTAGAGTTGGAAGGGACCTCCTGGGTCATCTGGTCCAACCCCCTGCTCAAAGCAGGATTCACTAGATCATCTCAGACAGATGTCTGTCCAGCCTCTGTTTGAAGACGTCCATTGAAGGGGAACTCACCACCTCTCGTGGCAGCCTGTTCCACTCATTAATCACCCTAACTGTCAAAAAGTTTTTTCTAATATCTAATCTGTGTCTCCTCCCATTTAGTTTCATCCCATTGCTTCTAGTCTTTCCTTGTGCAAATGAGAATAAAGATGATCCTTCTACAATGTGACAGCCCTTGACATATTTGTAGACAGCTATTAAGTCTCCTCTCAGTCTTCTTTTTTGCAAGCTAAACATTCCCAAATCCTGCAACCGTTCCTCATAGGACATGGTTTGCAGACCAGTCACCATTCTGGTCGCTCTTCTCTGAACTTGCTCCAGTTTGTCTATGTCTTTTTTAAAATGTGGTGCCCAAAACTGTACACAGTATTCCAGATGAGGTCTGACCAAAGAGGAGTAAAGACCGATAATGACTTCGCGTGATCTAGACTGTATGCTTCTGTTAATACATCCCAGAATTGTACTTGCCTTTTTTGCTGCTGCATCACACTGTTGACTCATGTTCAGTCTATGATCTATTAGTATACCTAAGTCTTTTTCACATGTACTGTTGCTTAGCTCTATTCCTCCCATTCTGTATATGCTTTTTTCATTTTTATTGCCCAGATGTAGTACTTTGCATTTTTCCCTGTTAAAAACCATTCTGTTGGTTGCTGCCCACTGCTCCAGTTTATTTAGGTCTTTTTGAATCATCTCTCTCTCTTCTCTAGTATTAGCTATCCCTCCTAGCTTTGTGTCATCAGCAAATTTAATCAGTTTACCCTCAATTCCTTCATCTAAATCATTGATAAAGATGTTGAACAATACAGGTCCCAGGACGGAGCCCTGTGGTACCCCACTTGAGACATTCATCCAGCTGGATGTGAAGCCATTTACAACCACCCTTTGAGTCCGATCACTAAGCCAGTTATGAATCCACCTAACAGTTGCCTGGTCCATTGCATACTTGGTCATTTTTTCAATAAGGATGGTGTGAGATACTTTGTCAAATGCTTTGCTGAAGTCAAGATATACTATATCTACAGCATTTCCCTGATCCACCCAGTCAGTGATTCTGTCATAGAAGGAAATTAAGTTAGTCTGACATGACTTGTTAGTTACAAACCCATGCTGACTCTGGTTAATCACTTCATTCTTATCCATGTACTTACATACATGTTGTTTAATAATTTTTTCAAAGATCTTTCCTGGTATAGAAGTCAGACTCACCGGCCTATAGTTCCCTGGGTCCACCTTCTTCCCCTTTTTGAAGATAGGAACAACATTTGCTCTTCTCCAGTCTTCTGGGACTTCTCCTGTTCTCCAAGAATTTTCAAAGATTATGGAGAGTGGTTCTAAAATTTCTTCTACGATCTCCTTCAGTACTCTGGGGTGTAATTCATCTGGACCTGGAGACTTGAACTCATTTATGTTAGCTAAATATTCCCTCATATGTTTTGGATATCCTTGTTCACTTGGTGTAATCTGAGCAGCACCATTTCCCAAAACTGTGCCATGAACGCTGTTTCAAGTCTTCACAACTTGATGAATAGTCTATGATATCCACTCCTTACTAACCAGAATCTCACAATGTCTGTCCGCTATTTCATCCTTCTTCTCTGCCAGATTTCTAAAACTTAACATGGATAAAACTGAATTCATCATCTTTCCCTCACCTCACTCAACCCCCCTTCTGACCTATTCATCAAAGTTAATGACTGCCCACTCTCCCCAGTAACACAAACTCGCTACCTCGGTGTAACCCTGGACTCTGATCTCTCCTTCAAACCACATATCCAAGCCCTTTCCACTTCCTGCTGACTCCAACTCAGAAATATTTCCGGATCCGCACATTCCTCAACAAAGACTCTGCAAAAACACTAGTGCATGCCCTCATCATCTCCCGCCTCGACTACTGCAACCTCCTGCTCTGTGGTCTCCCTTCTAACACTCTCGCACCCCTCCAATCTATCCTAAACTCTGCTGCCGGACTAATCCACCTGTCCCCCCACTACTCCCCGTCCTCTCCTCTCTGTCAATCCCTTCACTGGCTCCCCATTACCCAGAGACTCAAGTTCAAGACCCTAACCTTGGCATACAAAGCCATCCACAACCTGTCTCCTCCATACATCTGTGACCTAGTCTACCGGTACTTACCTGCGTGCAACCTCCGATCCTCACAAGTTCTACTTCTCTACTCCCCTCTTATCTCCTCTTCCCACAATCGCATACAAGATTTCTCCCGTGTATCCCCCCTACTCTGGAACTCTCTACCCCAACATATCAGACTCTCTCCTACCGTGGAAATCTTCAAAAGGAACCTGAAGACCGACCTCTTCCGACAAGACTGCAACCTGCAGTAACCACCGCTCCACCATACCGCTACATGACCAGCTTTACCCTCTCGTACTATATCCTCACCCATCCCCTGTAGATTGTAAGCCCTCGCGGGCAGGATCTTCGCTCCTCCTGTACCAGTCGCTGACCCGTTTCGTTCAAGATTATTGTAAGTGTATTTGCTACGTATACCCCTTTTTCACATGTAAAGCGCCATGGAATAAATGGCATAATAATAATAATAATAATAATAATATACCTCTAGCTTCTGCTCTAGTTCCTACTTTTAGGCTTCCTCACTTTCCAGCTATTTTAGAGCATGTATGATGGCAGTAGATATGTAGAAGTCAAGAGATACAGTATGTGCATAATGGATCACGTGGAATCACCATTGTAATGCCAAATCTGTGTGTAAGAGAGATTTAGCAAATGCTTTTTGTCTGTGACTGAACAAGACAGCATAAGCTGTAGAGATGGGCAACGTAAATGTACCGCTCAATTTATTTAATGTATAGGGATGTAAATTTAAAAAAATAGGATTTTATATGACCTTTTCAAAATAATACTCAACAATTTGTAAATATTTGGTTGTTATTTCCCATGACTGCTGCACCCTATGCCATGGTGTAGGTTGGCCTCATGGGACCATGTGAATCACTATGTAAGACCTATGCCATGGTGTAGGTTGGCCTCATGGGACCATGTGAATCACTATGTAAGAAAAAGACTGCCACATATTCAATAATATGTAGAAAATACAAAATACTGTACTCTTTAGGAAAAAGCAAAAACATCCTGAAAGATAAAATTCTCAGCAGATACAGATACAACATTCATTATGCTCACATCATATAAAACAATAGGAAGAAGAAATATCTTAAGTTTGTACTGAATTTGCTAACTGTTGTCTATAACCACAACTATTTTCTGCTCCGAATTATTTTTCTTTTATTTTGAATTCATTTTTAAAGAGTTTTGCTCTCAGGAGCTAAATAATAACACGATAAGCTTAGCTTAAAAATGTAACAGATTTTATTAATACAGTAAAGATAATAAGTAGATAGAAAATGTATTTTATGTGAACAGTAAATGTATACAACTTTATATTGCAAGTATGATAGTACTAAGGTATTGTAGCATGGAAATCTGCTGTGGACTTTTAAACTTAGTGAAAAAGCCCCAGTGGATTTTGCAGTTACAAAATCCACAAAAAAATCAGGTGGGTTTTGTTGCAGAAATGCTGCGGAAAAAAAAAATCTGCAGGGAAAATCTGCTGCATCAGTTAATAATTTCACATTCATAGATCAATTTACAGATTTTTTATGCAGCGTGAATGTAACACAGGTACTTTAGATGCAGTGACACAGAAGCACAGAGCAGCCAATACAGGGTTAACAAACAGGGAAGGTTTATGATAACAAGATGAATCTCCACGCAGGGAGTAACAGGGGAAAATATGGGGAAATAGCAGGTATTAGTCTGTAACTGACAGTTTACAGTTTAACTAGAGGTAGCAGAGTGAAACCGAGAACAAACGACAGTTTTTTCACTTAGCTGACTTGTATCCTCTACAAGGCAGTTGCGAGCTGGTGCTGGTGACGCTGTCTTCAGGCTTCCCCGCCAAAACAATGCTTCGTCTTCTGGCGGCAGCGGGCGGTCTCTGGTTTTACCCGCTGAGCCCCTAGTCCATAACATGGCACCTCACGTGCTCAGCTCCATGGACCCTGAGTCTCTTCTCCCTACAGTCAGCTTGACTCCTTCGGTCCACTGCACTCGGATCCCTTGCTCCAAGTCCTGTAGCCAGGAGCCTGGACCCTCTCACACTGCTCTGCTCTGCAGGACTCAGCTCCGCTTTCCCGCGCAAACGTCCTCATCTCTCCCTCTCTCTCGTCACACCAGGAGTCCTTCTGTCACCTGACCTCCCAGCTCTCTCGAAACACCCCCTGCTTCCCTGTCACATGACTCCTCTGCTTGCAGTCTGTCTTCCCCCTGCAACAAGAGGTATGGCCCCGGCAGTTCCGGATCCCTTGCTCTGAAAGCACTTACACCCTGGTCTTCCCCCTTACACTCCCGCTATCCTTTAACTCGCCATTCCACGGGCGAGAGTTCCTTCATCAAACGTTCACATTCTTGGACTTCCTGGACGATACAGTACCATATGAATTGATCTTGTTCGTAACGGTGAGGAGGCACTCCTGCTGTTGTCCGTTCAGACCGGCGTAACTCAGTTTGACCGATGGGGGGTGCAGGGTCACTCGGATTTCCAATTTCCGTTTGCCCGGTGGCTTCAACCGATGTTGTTCCCTCGCCGCCTGCACTGGGGACTGCAGGTAATCGAGTGCTGGGGCTCGGAGGTAGAATCAACAACTCTTCTTCGTCCACATCGTGGCTTGGGGCAACTGTGACAGGTCCCTCTCTAGAAGCAGGTGATTCTTCTCCACCCTCGTTGTGGCGCCCTGCTGCGCATTGGTGCCACAGATCCTAGAGGGGTGCATGGATGGATTTCTCCACAAGAGGCCCTCAGAGCATACACACACCTCCACCCTACCACCTCAGACCACCAGAGGGAGCCCGGATAGGGTTATATATACGGAGGGTGGAGTTAGGCAGGCAGTTCCTCTGGAGAGTTCAGCAAGTACAGGTCTGAATACAGAGTCGAGCTCAGTCTAGAAAACAGAGTTTCTGCTCAGAGCCAGAGAGGGACAGAGTTCTCAGTTCAGTTCCTCTAGTGAGAAAGCCTAGAGTGAAGCTCAAGTTAGCGAGCCTAAGGCGTGCCGACGCCATAAGAGCAGTGAAGAGTAGCGAGGCCTACTGCTAGTGTGAAGCCTAGTGAGGGCCATGAGTGTGGCCGAAGGTGAGTGGAGTAAGCGAGCTACATAGGGGGCAGAGGAGCTTAGCCAGCTCATCCCAAGACCATATACCGGACACCGGGTCCATGTCTGCAAGGATCTCTAGGACCAGCAGAAACAACCGGAACCCCTGGCGAACTACATGTCCCAGTAATACCAGAAGCTGACCGTTTTCACAGGGTCAGGAATCACAGAGGCCCAAGAGACCAGGGAGTGTGATCTCCAACAGAAGGCCCTACCACCAGGTCAGCAGGTGCCAGACAGAGACCAAGTTAGGCCTAGCTCCAGGCAGGTCATAAACTTACCAAGAAAAGGCAAGAAACAGGAGGCCCCACACCCGCTCCCTGGGGAGAGTCCTGAAATGCACCCTTCACCCTACAGTGCCCTGGATCGTGCCTGAAAACACCACCAGTAAAGGTACTGAAGTGAACTGTTGTGAGTGAGCCTGTTCTTCTCCTGACCCGGCTGGGTCCTCTCTGTCCTGCATCTCTCCTCCTTACGCTGCCCTGAGGCCCCGCTCCACCTATGGGGAGCCGCACCAACTAAGCTGCCTGACCACCGGCCTCAGAGGACTGCAGCAGCGCTGGTGATCCTCACCAGACACCACGGGTGGCGTCACGAATATTTCCCTATCCCAAATAACCTTTCCCCCTTTTTAAGAGTGACCCCAGGGTACGGGCCCGGGAGCCGGCCACCGCGGCATCCCCCAAAACCAACAACAAGGCCCGGGTGCCGAGTTGTCCCCATCCCCTGGGCTCGTCATCTCTTCCTGGCATCACGAACAGGATTCCGTGTCCGCTGCAACGACGGAGTGTTATGCCCGTTGCCACCGGGTACTGTGCGCCTTTAATCAAGAACTGTGTATTTAGCTGTGGCGAAGATTGCCGCCATTGTTGGGCCGCCGAGCGGGAAGAAGGGCATAACCGCGGGAAACTAAGAGGCGTACCTGCTGAAGCGCGCGAAGCCTCGGACACGCCCCACGCCTCGACGTCAAGCCAGGAAGCGCCAGGTCCTGGAAGGAGCGCCGGTGAACGCTCTGACGTAGGACGCAAGCGACGCAAGGTCCTGAAGAAGACCGTCGCCTGCGGAGCTGCGGCTTATCGGAAGAAAAGAAAAGAAGGTAGGCCACGGTTCGCTAGGGGGGCGCCAGAATGTCTGAAGAACAGCACAACGCCAGAGTACCGGTTAGCCACCCTGAAGATCAACCCGCGCTCGACGCCGAGCAGGCCGGAGCAGCCGCTCCACCAGCAGTGCTTGTAACCCCTGTCATACCCATGGCCCTACCGTACATCCCTGGAGCGAAGTGGCTCCCCCAGTACAGCGGCAAACCAGATACCCTGTCTGGATTTAAAAGGAAAATATGCGGTATACTGGACACGTACTCTATGACAGGCAAGCAAAGAGCCGCTGTTGTATTGGGACAATTAACTGGTGCTGCGGAGCGAGAAGTAGAAACTTGGTCGGCCGCAGACCAGGAGTCAGTGTCCGCAATCTTTAAAAGTTACAGACTGTGTTTGAGAATCGTACTGAGACAGACCTCCGGATGAGGTTCTATAACTGCTCTCAGCAACCGGAGGACAGTGTTCGGGACTATGCCTGGCGTTTACAAGGGGCCCTGCGAGCTCTGAAACAGGTTAGTCCAACCAGCATCGATAGTGAAAATAAAATGCTGAAGGAACAGTTTATCCGGGGACTGAGGTCTCAAGAGGAGAGCAGGACTGTGCGTTGGTGGTCCCTGGATCATCCAGATGCCACCTTTGACACCCTTAAGGACATGGCTATAAAAGGACTGCAGCCCTGGAAACAACTGCTATCCAATGTTACCAGGGTGGGGCTACCCCAGTGCCTGCAGCGTCCACCTTTTCCCCGGTAGCTGCTGAAGCCAAGGTTCCAGCAACGTCCCCTAGTGAGCTGGACAGCCTGCGCTCTGAAGTGCGTCAGTTGAGCAAAACCCTGACCACTGTACTGAGTGCCCTGCAGCTGCGGACGGAGCCCGAGGCAGAAGGAAGGATCCTGCTAGCTGACAGCCCTGAGGATGTCCCCTGGATGAGAAGGAGGACAACGCCACCCCCCTGGGAGGACCAGCGACCAAAGCCGCCCGCCAAGGGACCCTGTCTGCCACCGCTGCCACAAGACAGGTCATGCCTTCCAGAGCTGTCCTTTAAACGAGAAAACCCTGGGGCCGAGGGCCGACACCCAGGAGTAGACCCTTCAGGCCCATCAAACTGGTACTGCAGGTTCGTGGGAGAAAGACCTTTCCTGTCCATTGTGCTGGACGGCATCGCGACACCCGCTCTGCTGGACACAGGATCTCAGGTAACCATCATGCCTGATATCCTCTACAAGAGGTTCTGGTCCATAGACGAACTTCACCCACCAGATCCAAATCTTTCCGTCTATGCCTCAAACGGCCCCCCCCTTAACCTAGTCGGGGTTAAGGATATGGCAGTAAAGGTAGGAAGAGTGGAACTGAAGGACCAGGGACTAATTGTAGTAGAGACTAATCCTGATGATACAGACTTGTATATGGTACTTGGCACAAATATTGTTAGTAACTGTTTGGGAGAAGTGTTGTTCTTGCTCCAATAGATAGCTGACACTGCCAGACCAGGGCAGAGAAGGGCGCTCCTGAAAGAGATCCGAGCCCTTATGTACCAGCAACAGATAAAGCTAACAGGCGGTGAAATTGGTAATGTACGGGTGACAGACCCGGTACCCATTGTGATTCCCCCGATGAGTGAAATGCTGATTTGGTGTAGAGCAGCAATAGGTCTCAAAGGATGGAGCTACCAGGCGGTAGTAGAGCCCCTTAGCTCGGAGCATAGACCTACACTCTTGACTGCCAGAGGGGTGGTGGATGTACGCAATGGGAGGGTGCCTGTACGCCTCCTAAACTATGGGGAGGACGAGGTTAGATTACCACGCTACGCCACTGTTGCCAAACTGTACACAGTAAATAACAACTCCATACACACAGCGGAGTCCTTAACCTCACCAGACGAAGTGGAGGATAATGACAAAGTATCTCACACCATCCTTATTGAAAAAATGACCAAGTATGCAATGGACCAGGCAACTGTTAGGTGGATTCATAACTGGCTTAGTGATCGGACTCAAAGGGTGGTTGTAAATGGCTTCACATACAGCTGGATGAATGTTTCAAGTGGGGTACCACAGGGCTTCGTCCTGGGACCTGTATTGTTCAACATATTTATCAATGATTTAGATGAAGGAATTGAGGGTAAACTGATTAAATTTGCTGATGACACAAAGCTAGGAGGGATAGCTAATACTAGAGAAGAGAGAGGATTCAAAAAGACCTAAATAAACTGGAGCAGTGGGCAGCAACCAACAGAATGGTTTTTAACAGGGAAAAATGCAAAGTACTACATCTGGGCAATAAAAATGAAAAAAGCATATACAGAATGGGAGGAATAGAGCTAAGCAACAGTACATGTGAAAAAGACTTAGGTATACTAATAGATCATAGACTGAACATGAGTCAACAGTGTGATGCAGCAGCAAAAAAGGCAAATACAATTCTGGGATGTATTAACAGAAGCATACAGTCTAGATCACGTGAAGTCATTATCGGTCTTTACTCCTCTTTGGTCAGACCTCATCTGGAATACTGTGTACAGTTTTGGGCACCACATTTTAAAAAAGACATAGACAAACTGGAGCAAGTTCAGAGAAGAGCGACCAGAATGGTGACTGGTCTGCAAACCATGTCCTATGAGGAACGGTTGCAGGATTTGGGAATGTTTAGCTTGCAAAAAAGAAGACTGAGAGGAGACTTAATAGCTGTCTACAAATATGTCAAGGGCTGTCACATTGTAGAAGGATCATCTTTATTCTCATTTGCACAAGGAAAGACTAGAAGCAATGGGATGAAACTAAATGGGAGGAGACACAGATTAGATATTAGAAAAAACTTTTTGACAGTTAGGGTGATTAATGAGTGGAACAGGCTGCCACGAGAGGTGGTGAGTTCCCCTTCAATGGACGTCTTCAAACAGAGGCTGGACAAACATCTGTCTGAGATGATTTAGTGAATCCTGCTTTGAGCAGGGGGTTGGACCAGATGACCCAGGAGGTCCCTTCCAACTCTACCATTCTATGATTCTATGATTCTATGATTCTATGATTCTATGACCCGGCAACCCAGGTGGAGGATTGGTGTCAACAGCTCCATGTTGGGACAGACACCACTCCTGCCCATCAGAAGCAGGGTGTACACCGGGTGGTTCAGGAATATGAGCAAGTATTCAGTAAGCACCCACTTGACTTCGGGAGGATTAAGGGGTTCAACACCATATCCCCACAGGTGACCATCCACCCATCAAAGAAGGTTACAGGCCTATACCACCAGCACACTACCAGAAGGCGAAGGAGATGTTGCATGACATAAAGAAGGCAGGGGTAGTAAGGGATAGTTGTAGTTCCTGGGCAGCTCCCCTAGTTCTAGTCAGGAAAAACAACTGAAGCATGAGAATGTGTGTAGATTACAGACAAGTAAATCGCATTACACATAAAGATGCATACCCTTTACCACGTATAGAGGAATCACTGGCTGCCTTAAAGTCTGCAAATTACTTCTCCTCCCTTGACCTCACCAGTGGGTACTGGCAAGTAGCTGTTGCTGAGGAGGATCGGGAGAAGACGGCCTTCACCACCCCGATGGGACTCTGTGAGTTCAATAGTATGCCGTTTGGACTCTCCAACGCCCCCGGAAGATTCCAGAGATTGATGGAGTGCTGCCTGGGACACCGCAACTTCGAGACTGTACTGCTATACCTGGACGACGTGATAGTGTACTCCAAAACGTATGAGGACCACTTGAAGCACCTGGCGGAGGTATTTGAGTCGTTGTCCCGGTATGGGATGAAGCTGAAGCCCTCAAAGTGCCACCTGCTCAAGCGAAAGGTACAGCACCTGGGGCACATCATTAGCCCAGAGGGAGTAGCACCAGACCCGGAGAAGGTCGCTGCCATCCAGAAATGGCCGGAGCCGAAGAGCCTCAAGGAGGTACGTCAGTTCCTGGGGCTAGTCGGGTATTACCGGAGGTTTGTGAAAGACTATACCAAGAAAGCGGAGCATCTGCAAGACCTCCTGGTAGGACAGTCCCCCAGAGGCAGAAATCCCCCATTCCAATGGGGTAAGGAGCAAGCTGAATCCTTTAATGTGATGAAGGAGATCCTGACCAGCGAAGAGATCCTAGCCTACCCTGACTACAGCCAACCGTTCCTGCTGTACACTGATGCCAGCAACGAGGGATTAGGAGCTGTACTGAGTCAGAAGCAGGATGGCCGAGAGAAGGTGATCGCCTATGCAAGCAGGAAGCTCCGCCCGACCGAGAGGAATCCAGAGAACTATAGCAGCTTCAAGTTGGAGTTCCTGGCCCTGGTCTGGGCCATCACCGAGCGGTTCAAGCACTACCTAGCCTCCAGTAAGTTCACTGCCTTCACCGATAATAACCCCTTGACTCATCTGGAGACAACCAAGCTAGGAGCCATGGAACAACGGTGGATGGCTCGGCTGTCAAACTACCAATTCACTATTAAGTACCGGGCTGGCCAAAAGAGCGCCAACGCCGATGCCCTGTCCAGGATGCCTCACCAGTAGGACACTGAAGAAGTGGATGACCTGGAGGAGACTGAACTACCTGCCTTTCATCGGAATGGAATGGTCCACGAGCAACGAGCCTCCAGGAGGCAACGTGGTAAGACGTTAAACCCCCTGCCTCACCACAGCTGGAAGGAGACCCAGGACAGCGACCCGGTTGTCAGCCGTATCAAAGAACTGATAACCCAGGAAGGTTCCTCCCTGTAGAAGGAAGCATCTCTCCAAGCCAAGCAGCTGTGGAATGAGAAGAGCCGGCTGTTCATCTATAGAGAGAAGCTGTGCCGGAGGTACGTCAACCCCAAAACCCATGAGATGGTATGGCAGATAGTGGTGCCCAAGACAGACATCCAGATGGTGTTGGAGGCCTACCACGATCAGGCGGGGCACTTTGACTGGAAGAAGCTAGAGACCCTGCTGAAGTGTCGATTCTACTGGGTGGGAATGCGCAGCTCCATTGAGAGGTGGTTCCGAAACTGTGGACCCTGTAGCCTCAGAAGAAAAGACTACAGCAGCCAGAAGGCACCCCTGCAACCCATCAAGACGACTCGACCCTTGGAGATTGTGGCCCTGGACCATGTCAAGCTGTCACCTAGCAGGTCAGGATACTCCTATGCCCTGACTATGGTGGATCACTACTCCCGTTTCCTGGTGGTCACCCCCGTCAAAAATCTGACAGCAGAGACAGCAGCAAAGACGTTCCAAGCGTACTTCTGCAGACCCCATGGATACCCGGAGCAGGTGCTGACGGACCAAGGCCCAGCCTTTGAGGCTGAACTGTTCAAGGAGTTCTGCCATCTGTACAGGTGTAAAAAGATAAGAACTACACTGTACCACCCCCAAACCAACGGTCTCCGTGAAAAGATGAACAACATTGTCATCGACCTGCTGAAGACCTTACCACTTGAGGAGAGAAATCAGTGGCCAGACCTACTACCTGACCTGGTAGATCTGTACAACCACATACCTGTGAGTTCCACCAATTGTACTCCAGCATATCTCATGCGAGCCAGACCTGGGAAGTTGCCCATGGACCTGGAGCTTGGTGTAATAGAACCAGAAGCAGATATGTCCACTGAGGACTTCGACACGACCAGACAGGAGCAGTACAGAAGAGTACAGGCCTGTGTCGAAGACAGTCTCACTCGGGTGAGGGACAAGCAGGAAGCCCACTACAATAAAAGTGCGCCCGCAGAACCCTTCACACCAGGAGAAGTGGTGTTAAAGAGGAAGAGGAGAAACCACAAACTTGATGACCAGTGGGAGGGAGAATCCTACACTGTGTTAAACTCAAGATTTGATAACAAGAAGATCTGTTTGATTAGTAAGGACGGAGGAATAACGACTGCAACGGTATCTAGAGACCATCTGAAGTTGTGTCCAGACCTGCTAAAGCCCCAAGAAGAAGCGCCTCTCACCGTACCGGAGGAGCCTAAAGAAGCAGTACTCCATACTGACTTAGAAGATTTCCCGGCAGATTGGCCTCAACTAGGAGGAGCAGTAATAATACCTGTGATCCACTTCTTTCAACAGCCAGAAGACCCTCCACAGCAAGTAGAACCTGTAAGTGCTTCAGAAGAGCCTGCTCAAGAAGAATCCCCGGAAGAAGGATCCCCGGTTGGAGCAGAGCAAGAAGGCCCAGCCAATGGTACACTTGACAGTCCCAGAGAAGGGTTAAGGCAGTTTTACAACTTAGTCACACGTAGAACTGGTAGGGTAACTGACAATGCAGACATTGATACCACCCAGACCCCCTCACTACGCAGATCAACACGTAGCACGAGAGGTCAATCCCTGTCAGGTACAGAGAGTAAAGTGAAACTCTGACAGTGTAGATTGTTTCCCCTGGGGTATTATATTGTGTATTTTCATATATGTATTTATTAACTTGTGTTTTGCCTTCTAATGGACAATTTAAGTGATATGGACACTTCCCTTTTTGCCTCTAGTTACCCGTCCAGGTACATAAAGAACTTTGTGGCTGAGGACTATATGCAGCCCAAAAACTGCTTCTTGTAAATAATTGCACTCCCTGGAGTGCCCCTTTAGGTGACCTCAGAAGAAAAGCCTGTCTGGTGTGGCTCTAATGGAGGTCCAACTCAGGATCGCCATGCCCTGCAGCCACCCCAGGGCCTACGTGGAGGGTTTGGGACAGGTCCCTCAAGCTACCAAGTACTCTACCCTGTGAGATGGACATCCTGTCGGGGAACCTCACCGCAAGAGACTTGAATTCTGGGGTTGCTTATTATATATACATATCTATTTATTATCTATAATGTTTTTATATGTAACGTTCAAGCAAAGTGCCTCCCGTAAAAGGAAGAGTTGTTGTATTGTTGTGATAAAAAGTACTTCAGTCCGGGAGTACTGAGCTTTGCTAGGGGGGAATGTGGCGCCCTGCTGCGCATTGGTGCCACATATCCTAGAGGGGTGCATGGATGGATTTCTCCACAAGAGGCCCTCAGAGCATGCACACACCTCCACCCTACCACCTCAGACCACCAGAGGGAGCCCGGATAGGGTTATATATACGGAGGGTGGAGTTAGGCAGGCAGTTCCTCTGGAGATTTCAGCAAGTACAGGTCTGAATACAGAGTCGAGCTCAGTCTAGAGAACAGAGTTCCTGCTCAGAGCCAGAGAGGGACAGAGTTCTCAGTTCAGTTCCTCTAGTGAGAAAGCCTAGAGTGAAGCTCAAGTTAGAAAGCCTAAGGCGTGCCGACGCCATAAGAGCAGTGAAGAGTAGCGAGGCCTACTGCTAGTGTGAAGCCTAGTGAGGGCCCCGAGTGTGGCCGAAGGCGAGTGGAGTAAGCGAGCTACATAGGGGGCAGAGGAGCTTAGCCAGCTCACCCCAAGACCATATACCGGACACCGGGTCCGTCTCTGCAAGGATCTCTAGGACTAGCAGAAACAACCAGAACCCCTGGCGAACTACATGTCCCAGGAATACCAGAAGCTGACCGTTTTCCCAGGGTCAGGAATCACAGAGGCCCAAGAGACCAGGTAGTGTGATCTCCAACAGAAGGCCCTACCACCAGGTCAGCAGGTGCCAGACAGAGACCAAGTTAGGCCTAGCTCCAGGCAGGTCATAAACTTACCAGGAAAAGGCAAGAAACAGGAGGCCCCACACCCACTCACTGGGGAGAGTCCTGAAATGCACCCTTCACCCTACAGTGCCCTGGATCTTGCCTGAAAATACCACCAGTAAAGGTGCTGAAGTGAACTGTTGTGAGTGTGCCTGTTCTTCTCCTGACCCGGCTGGGTCCTCTCTGTCCTGCATCTCTCCTCCTTATGCTGCCCTGAGGCCCCGCTCCACCTATGGGGAGCCGCACCAACTAAGCTGCCTGACCACTGGCCTCAGAGGACTGCAGCAGCGCTGGTGATCCTCACCAGACACCACGGGTGGCGTCACGAACAATTCCCTATCCCAAATAACCTTTCCCCCTTTTTAAGAGTGACTCCAGGGTATGGGCCCGGGAGCAGGCCACCGCGGCATCCCCCAAAACCAACAACAAGGCCCGGGCGCCGAGTCGTCCCCATCCCCTTGGCGCGTCATCGTCATCTTTAGACAGACAGGGTCGCAGCATACTACAATGAACCACTCTGGTAGGGGCTCCTTCAGCCCCCTCGGGTTGAACTTCATACACAGGTCCTTTAGCGCCAATCCTGCGCTTCACTCGGTGCGGGGTCCGTTCCCACCGCCCACTCAATTTGCCCCGGGGCCGCCTGTCCCAAACCAACACCCGCTCCCCGGGCCTCAGAGCTGTCCCTCAAAGAGGCAATGTCTCATGATGTTTGAGCTCCTGAAACTTTTGTTGTACCAACCGTCGGAGGGTCTGCAGTCGATGCCGATGTTCTCGGACCCAGGAAGACACCCCTGTCCGTGGGTAGTCCTCCTCGGGGTCCAGCTCTAACTCGGTGGTCTCTCGCCCCTTTCGTCCGAGCAGCAAGGTATAAGGAGTGAACCTCGTCGTACTATTCACTCGATTGTTGTAGACCCACACCAGCTCGGCCACAAACTCAGGCCATCGTACCTTCCGATCTTCCTCCAACGTGCAGAGCATTTGGATCAGTGTCCGATTAAACACAGGCCCCATTTCCTTGAGGGTGGTAAAGAGTAGTCCGTGACTTCTCAATCTTGTACAATCGGTGCAGCTCTTCCATCACCCGGCCTTGGAAGCAGGCGCCTTGATCGGAATGAATCCTCTTTGGGCAGCCGTACACCCGAATGAAGTCTCGGCAGATGGCCTGCGCAGCTGACTCGGCAGTCTGGTCTCTGGTCGGGGTCACTACCGCAAACTTAGTGAAGTGGTCTGTCATTACTAGGCAATGTTCATACCCGAGATGCGCCGGTCCAACAGTCAAATAGTCGATCATCAGCATCTCCAAGGGAGCAGAAGTCACAATAGTTCGTATGGGGACCCGCTGCTCCGGGGGCTTTACCAGCTCACAGCTCCGACATCTTCGACAAGTGTCTTCTATTGTTGCTCGCAGTCAGGGATGATACACCAGCCTCTGCAACCACTGAAACGTCTTCTCTGGTCCGAAGTGAGCCCCTCGTTCATGATCCTCCTTAGCCACTATTCTGACCAACTTCTCTGGGATCACCGCTTGCCAGGTGGTCCCGAACTCTCGCAGTAGCTGCACCCGTTCGTACAGCAGCCCGTCTCGCAAACACAGTCTCTCCCATTGTCCCAGCATTTTCAGTGCTCCCGAGGACAGGGTACTCCTCTCTTCTCGACTGGGGACTTGCCGCAAAGCCACCCGTTCACGAAATTAAGCAACTTCTCTGTCAATCTTTTGAAGTCGGATCCAGTCATCTCTTGGCCGTCCTAGCACTTGTTCTTCCGACGTCTCTCCGATCTGTCCCTGCGCCGCAGCCAGCGGTCCCACGAAACTTTGGAAGCTAGGGGTCTCATCCCCCTCCAAATCTTCATCGCGGTCATGATCAGGCCGTTCATATGTCACTCTGGACAGGGCGTCGGCGTAAGTATTCTCTGCCTTAGGCCGGTAGGCGATCTTATACCGATACCTAGCCATGCGGGCCACCCACCGCTGCTCCAGGGCCCCCAATTTCGCATTCTCCAGGTGGGCCAGTGTGTTGTTATCCGTTCTCACCAGTACTTCGGACCCGGACAAATATTCCGCAAACTTCTCGGTCATTGCCCAAACCAGAGCCAGCAACTCTAATTTGAAAGAGCTATAATTATCTGGGTTCCTCTCGGAGTCGTGAAGGGAGTGGCTGGCGTACGCAATCACGCGCTCTTTCCCCTCCTGTACTTGGGATAACACGGCTCCCAGACCATGTAGGCTCCCATCAGTGTGGAGTATGAAGGGTTGGGAGAAATCCGCATAGGCAAGTATTTGCGCCTCGGTCAATGCCATTTTTAGGGCACGGAAGGCCTCTTCCTGGCTGCTTCCCCACCGAATTGCCTGATTCTTGGAGCCTGCCGGAACTCCCTTAAGTAGCTCCAGCAATGGGTTGGCTATGCGGGTGAAGTTCTTCACGAATCTTTGGTAGTACTCGGCAAGTCCCAGGAAGGCCCGAACGTCCTTCACTGTCTTCGGGGTAGGCCACTCCTGTACGGCGGCCACCTTCTCCTGGGTGGGCCTGACTCCTTCACCGGACACAGTATGACCGAGATATTCGATGTTTGCGGAACAGGTGGCACTTCTGGGGCTTCACCTTTAGGCCATGACTCTGTAGGCGACTCAGTACTTGCTCCAGTCGCTGGAAGTGCTCCTCGAAGGTGGCGGCATAGACAATAACGTCGTCAAGGTAAATTAGTGTCGCCTTGAAGTTCAAATTGCCCAGGCACCTCTCCATCAGACACTGGAACGTCCCGGGGGCGTTAGTCAGGCCGAAGGGCATCCGATTGAACTCGAACAGTCCCATGGGTAATATGAACGCCGTCTTCGCACGGTCATGTTCGGCCACGGGCACCTGCCAGTACCCACTGGCCAGATCCAATGAGGAGAAGTATCTTGCCTTCCCTAAGGCCGACAGGGACTCTTCGATTCGGGGTAGTGGGTAAGAGTCCCGTACTGTACAGGCATTCAGTCTATAGTCCACACAGAACCGCAGGGTCCCATCTTTCTTCCGGACCAGGACAATCGGGGCTGCCCACGGACTCTGACTCTCCCGTATCACACCATTCTGTAACATATGGGCTAGCATCTCCTTAACCTCTTTATACATCTGGGGAGGTATCTGCCGGTATCTCTCCCGCACTGGGGCAGTGCTCCCAGTAGGAATCTCGTGGGTAATGGTTTCGGTGCAACCAAAATCATCCTCATGGCGAGCAAAGACTTCCTGGTACCGCTCCAGCACATGCTCAACCTGCTGCACCTGTCGAGGTGTAAGTCCCGTCAATTCAGCCCGCATTCGTTCTAGGATTCTTCGTCCCCCCTTCGCACTAGCCCGGGGGGGTTCCAGCGGCACGGTGACTGCCAGAGTCCAGGGGTCTCCTCGTACAGCGGACAGCTGTACCACATCAGGTCGCACCAACTTCTCTGGCATTCCCAGAATCTGGGCTATTTCCGCCCTGGGAAGGAGTGTGAGATCATCTTCGCCCAGATTAACACACCGCACTATAACATTGCCACCCTGGACGGTGGCCAGTGTCCGAGCCACCAAGAGTCCGGGGGATACTTTGTCCATCGATGTTGGTTCTATCTGAACTTCGACCCCCTCAAGAGGTGTGCAGGCCTGTGCGGGTAATGTACAGTTTGTCCGGGCGGTAAGGTGAGTGCCGTAGCTGCTGGCACTATTATTTTTCCCAGGATCTTCCCTTCACTTGACGTCTCCTGAGCCTGGGCAGCTCGGATTAGTTGTTGAAAGACCCTCCTTTGAGGAGTTCGCGGGTCCCACTGGTCTAGAGGAATCTCCTTCGGCTCACTAAGCAGAATTTGCCCGATCTCTTTCAGCACATTCATTCCGAGGGTCACCGGGGGTCCACTTCCGGTTCCCCCTGCGACTAGGACGACTCCTTTTTTTCCCACATCTTTTCCACACACTCGTATCTTCATCCACACCACCCCTGCGATCGGGGTAATTGATTAGCTGCCGTGAGTCTAATTACTGGTCCCCATTCAGGCCGCGCTATCTCTGGAAATCGCTGTTAAAAGTAGGCTTCTGTCATCGTAGTCACCTGGCATCCCGTGTCAACCAGGCAGTGAACAGCCTGACCGCTTATTTCGGCCCAGACAGTCGGGCTGCTGGAAACTAGGTCCTTGGGACTTCCTTTTTTTCTTTCCCCTTCCTCAGGCTCCGTGCTGTGTCCCCCGAACACGGAGCCCGCTAGTTTAACGGCTGCCGTGACAGGGGCCGCCCTCGGCTAGCACAGCCCCTGGCGTAATGTCCTGCGCCTCCACACTTCCAGCAGGTCGTGACTCTGTCTGTGTAGGGCTGCCTCCCTTCTCTATGGAACTCTCCTGCAGGGGGGGTCCTGAATTCAATTCTTTCCATAACTGGGGCAATCGATCTGGGTATCTCTGGTGTCGGGGCAGGGGTCTTTTTGAGACTGGACCATTCATCCCTCATCTCCTGTATCTCCTTCCGCATCTCTCGAGCCCATTCCGGTTCAGCTGCAGGCGGGGTGGGTACCTCATTACTCCGGACCATCCCTGCCAGGGCCGTCACCCCCATCTCCTGCTCTCTCACATGTGCCTTCGCCCCCACTTCTAGAAAAGTCATACGTGGGTTGACGCGCAGGCGCTCCCGCAAGGCCTGCTTCAGCTGCACATCCCTGAGGCCTGCCACAAATTGGTCCCTTAAGATCACGTCAGGGGGGCCCATTCCCAAATTCCCCATGTCGTCTTTTCTAGTGATATAGGCATGCACCCTCTGTAAGGAATTAACATACTGCATCACAGTCTCCCCCTCCTGCTGCACTTGGTGAAACAGTCGTATCCTCAGCTCTCCTATATTGGTGGGATCCCCATGCATTTCCTCCAGTATCTTCACCACTTTTTCTACAGTATCCCGGTCATGGGGAGGGCGGTACATCATGGACTGTCGGGCCTCGCCGTCCAGGGCCAGTGAGGCTATTTCGGCTTGCATAGCTGGGGTCATTGGGTGCATACGTAACATACTCCTAACTCTCTCAATCCAGTCCCACAGCATCATATTGTCCCCGGTGAATTTTGGGAGATTGCTGAGCATGGCCCCCAGTGGCAAGCTAGATTTAGGGGCTCCCAGGATGGACTGCTCTGCAGTGTCTGTGTCTAACGACTGCATCCTGCCGACTATGCCAAATGTAACACAGGTACTATAGATGCAGTGTCACAGAAGCACAGAGCAGCCAATGCAGGGTTAATAAACAGGAAAGGTTTATGATAACAAGATGAATCTCCACGCAGGGAGTAACAGGGGAAAATATGGGGAAATAGCAGATATTAGTCTGTAACTGACAGTTTACAGTTTAACTAGATGTAGCAGAGTCAAACCGGTAACAAACGACAGTTTTTTCACTTAGCTGACTTGTATCCTCTACAAGGCAGTTGCCAGCTGGTGCTGGTGACGCTGTCTTCAGGCTTCCCCGCCCAAACAATGCTCCGTCTTCTGGCGGCAGCCGTCTCTGGTTTTACCCGCTGAGCCCCTAGTCCATAACATGGCACCTCACGTGCTCAGCTCCACGGACCCTGCGTCTCTTCTCCCTACAGTCAGCTTGACTCCTCCAGTCCACTGCACTCAGATCCCTTGCTCCAAGTCCTGTAGCCAGGAGCCTAGACCCTCTCACACTGCTCTGCTCCGCAGGACTCAGCTCCGCTTTCCCTCGCAAACGTCCTCGTCTCTCCCTCTCTCTCGTCACACCAGGAGTCCTTCTGTCACCTGACCTCCCAGCTCTCTCTCTCTCGACACACCCCCTGCTTCCCTGTCACATGACTCCTCTGCTTGCAGTCTGTTTTCCCCCTGCAACAAGAGGTACGGCCCCGGCAGTTCCGGATCCCTTGCTCTGAAAGCACTTACACCCCGGTCTTCCCCCTTACATGATTTCTTAAGGTCTCATTCAAAATGCTTGCACTGCATTATGCAGCAGATTAGCTGCTGAAAATCTGCAGAATTAAATCCGCAACGTGTGCAGTAGAATAACTGGAGTCTGATGGGCCGAAGTGCAAAATTTTATCTGGGGCCCATCAGACTACTGTACATATTGGTCTGATATATTAGACCTTTTAGCATTCTAAATCCTATAAAGACATATGTGTTGTTCTTCCCATAATGTAATAATGAACCCTCATTCTGTACTAATGTCATTCATCTTGGGCCCCTTCCTGGTACAATGTTCTCCATCCTGTGCCCCTTCTAGTAATAAGGTCCTCAATCCTTCCTGTAATAATTTCTCCCAAATTGTGTGCCTTCCTGGTATAATGTTCCTCATTCTGGTTCCTTTTCAGGAATAATCTCCCCCATCTGGTGTAATGTCCCCATTCTGAGCCCCTTCCAGTAATAATGTCTCCCATCCTGTGCGCCTTCCAGTAATAAGGTCCTCAATCCTTCCTGTAATAATTTCTCCCAAATTGGGTGCCTTCCTGGTATAGTGTTCCTCATTCTGGGCCCTTTTCAGGAATAATCTCCCTCATCTGGTGTAATGTCCCCATCCTTCCAGTTATATATGTCCCCCATCCTGGGCACCTTCCAACATTATATGTTCCTCATCCTGGGCCACTTTTAGGAATAATGTTCCCCATCCTGGTGTAATTTTCCAATCCTGGCCCCTTCCAGTAATATATGTCCCTCATCCTGGGTTCTCCAGTAATATATATCCCTCATCCTGGGCTCCTTGTTGTAATAATGTCCCCCATCTTGGTGTAATGTCCCCATCCTGGGTTCCTTGCAGTAATAATATCCCCATCCTGGTGAAATGTCCCCATCCTGGTCCCTTTAAGTAATATATGTTCCCAATCCTGGGCCCCTTCCTGGTATAATATCCCAGATCCTGGGTCCATCCTGTCCTCTTCTATAGCTGGCACTAAGACTGTGCCTCCCGCTGTGTATAGATGGCACCGTGCAGCCTCCCGCTGTGTATAGATGGCTACGTGTGCTCAATATTGTGTCATACAATTAATGTAAGGCTATGTGCCCACGATACAGAAATGTTCTGGATTTTTTTTGAGCGTTTCTGCATCTCCCTGGCAGAAAAAACGCATGCGGATTTTACATGCGGATTGTACATGCGTTTTCCTGCCAGGGACATGCGGATGTGAAGCGTTCTTCACTTGCATTTCCGCATGCGGGTGGACAAGCGCTTTCCAAGCGATTTTAGCATCACTTGGAAAGTGCTTGACAACTTGGTTAGGCTGTGTGCACACGATGCGTTTTTAATGCGTTTCCGCAGCGTTTTTGCAGCTGCGGAATCGCATTAAAAACGCATGGTAGAAGGGCAGCAATGTTCCCCAATGATAATCCGCATGAAATTTCCGCTGCGGATTATCATTGCGAAAAAAAACGCAGCACTACCAATTATTTTGCGGAAGTGCTGCGTCTTCGCCGCCATTGACTTGCATTAGACCGCATTGATTACGCATCACTGTATATGTAGATGCGTAATCCAAGCGTTCTTATGTGCGGATGGTACCCGGGTGTAGATGAGAGGAGACTCTCCTCCACACCCAGGTGCCATTAAAAAATCTGTAAAATAAGAATAAAATAAAAAATAAATGTATACTTACCTTCTGTCGGCCCGCGCAGTGCTCCTGCTTGGTTCCCGGCACTTTGCAGTGTGTTGAACGACCTGCGCTGACGTCAGAGTCATGTGACGGGTCACGTGCCGCTGACGTCGGCAGGTCTTTCAATTCACTGTTGCCGGCAAGGGAGAACGGAGTGAGCGGGACACCGGGGGCCATCGGAGGGTAAGTATACATTTATTTTTTTATTTTTACCACTCTCTCGGGTCACACTATATAAATCCATGCTGTTTGCATGGATTTATATAGTGTGACCTAAAGCGCTTGTCAATCCGCATGCGGAAATGTCAGTGGGTAACCGCTCCATTTCCGCATGTCCCTGGCAGGAAAACGCATGTACAATCCGCATGCGTTTTTTTCTGCCAGGGAGATGCAGAAACGCTCAGGAAAAAATCCTGAGCATTTCTGCATCGTGGGCACATAGCCCTACACTATATAAATCCATGCAACCAGCATGGATTTGTATAGTGTGACCGTAAAAGAATGGTAAAAAATAAAAAATATATACTTACCTTCTGATGGCCTGCCGACGTCAGCGGTCGCGTGACCCGTCACATGACTAAATGACATCACGGCAGGTCCTTTTCAGACCATCGCGAGCTGCCGGCAAGCCAGGATGCATCGGATAAAGACATCGGGGGCCATCAGAAGGTAAGTATAATATTTATTTTTTATTTTATTCTTTTTTTACAGGTTCTATGGTACCCGGGTCCGGAGGAAAGTCTCCTGTCCTCCACACCCGGGTACCATCCGCACATTGAAACGCATGGATTCCGCATCTACAGATGCAGGGATGTGGATTCCATGCGTTCTAATGCAAATCAATGGCGGCGAAAACGCCGCGCTTCCGCAAAATAATTGGTAATGCTGTGGATTTTTCCACAATGATAATCCGCAGCGGAAATTTCCGCAGCATGTACACAGCACATGCGGATTATCATTGGGGAACATGGCAGACCTTCTACCAAGCGTTTTTTAAGCGTTTCTGCAGCGAAATTGCCACTGCGGAAATGCTTAAAAAACGCATAGCGGGCACACAGCCTAAAAAAAAAATATTATAATTAATATTGTGCCAAATTAATTTCACGTGAACTATCACATGATCTATCACAGGGGATCATGTGACATGTCACGTGATAAATCAGGTGTGGGGGGGGGGCGCGCCTTCTAAACTGCCCGGAGCCCTTGCTACTCTTAATCCACCCCTGCATACAACTGAAATAGTCGCTGGCGGACCCTCTTCCCGCACAAGCTCGGTCATGGTCGCGCCTTCTCGTTATGCCTCTGAACAGACAATTAAACATTTGCATGGGGTATTTTAGTTTCATCAATCATATTTCGGAACTATAAAGTCCAGTAAGCCTCTACAGACCACATAGGAGGAATGTTTGGCCACTTGTTTTGCTGCTGCTTTGAGCAGAGGTGTTGTGCATATTTCACTAACATCTATTTAAGTAGTCACCCGGAAATGAACATACAACTAATCCATTTGTATCATAAAAAAATGCAGTAATACTCTCATGATGCCTGATTACATTAAGCCTCACCACTACTACATGGTTGGATATCAAAGGATCCAGTTTTTATAAAGTTATTTTTTTCCTAGTTGCTATTTACATAATTAATCAAATAATAGTAGAGCAACCATATAACTTATCAATATTGAATAAATGAGCTGTTATTATATAGAAATATTTTGTTTTCCATCTCACTTGCTGTAACTCTGCTCCACTTTGCTCTTCTTGGCACATCATCAAATTCGTGCAGGCAGAAATTAATTTACAGGAGAGACTGATACACTAAAACATCAAATTCAATCCACACTTAGCCGCTTCACACTAGTATTCATTTCTTCCAGGCATCCGTGCTTCCAATATGTGCATAAAACAATGCTGCAGGCTGAAATTTTAGATTTATTCTTGTAGATCAGGAATTTGTCATTGAAAAAAACCATAGCATAGCTGATATCAGAACTTAATCTGACAACTACACATATATTGCAGAGACTGCGTCGACACTACTGTGGACATTCTTCTTCTGTAGTGTTATGGGAGATCATAGTTTACAGTTGGCCATTACATCTGCAGTAAAGCAAAAGCCAAATGTATTTTTCATTATTAAGTAAACTATTTCTCATTTATTAGATATCTAAACTGTCATATTGTATTAAAAATGTACACTCGATACTGCCCGAGCTTTTTAAACAGAAAGTTTTTGTTTTGCATTCAAAGTGTGCTACTGTTCAGTGTTCTATTCACCATTAAAGTTTATGTGATACAAAAGACTACAACATAGAAAGTTGTATCTATTCCATACATAAATAACACATAATCACTGCAGATCTGCCAAGTCTGCCTCCAATAAGATGATCACTCCAAAATTCAAGAACTCCATCTAATTTTACTATTTGTAGAATTTATTGTAGAATACAGTAACATCTGCAACCAGCATTTTGGCCCATAATCTCTAGAGAAAGTCCTACGGTTCACTCAAATCTGCATTTAAAAACAGCGAGTGCAATGTGAGAAAAAAATAAATAAATCGCATTGCACTCGCAACAAGACAATGTTCAACTGTGAGTTTTTCCTCACTTGGAATTGGGGGAAGAAAATCGCAGCATGTTGCGTATGGCCTCGTAAAATGGATGAGACTCACCAATGCAAATCAATGTGTGTGAGAAAACAAATCGCACGGCACACGAACCTTGCGTGTGCCGTCCAATTTTTATTCACCAATCTAATAGGAAACCCGAAATTTCATCAACCGAGTACAGTAAATTCACAGCATGAACTGTCAGAATAGAATAGATTTATAGATAGAATAGATAGATAGAAATATGTCATTGAGATACAGTACAGACCAAAAGTTTAGACACACCTTCTCATTTAAAGATTTTTCTGTATTTTCTTGACTATGAAAATTGTACATTCACACTGAAGGCATCAAAACTATGAAATATGTCTTATATTCTAGGTTCTTAAAAGTAGCCACCTTTTGCTTTGATGACTGCTTTGCACACTCTTGGCATTCTCTTGATGAGCTTCAAGAGGTAGTCACCGGAAATGGTCTTCCAACAATCTTGAAGGAGTTCCCAGAGATGCTTAGCACTTTTGCCTTCACTCTGCAGTCCAGCTCACCCCAAACCATCTCGATTGGGTTCAGGTCTGGTGACTGTGGAGGCCAGGTCATCTGGCGTAGCACACCATCACTCTCCTTCTTGGTCAAATAGCCCTTACACAGCCTGGAGGTGTGTTTGGGGTCATTGTTCTGTTGAAAAATAAATGATGGTCCAACTAAACGCAAACCGGATGGAAAGCATGCAGCTGCAAGATGCTGTGGTAGCCATGCTGGTTCAGTATGCCTTCAATTTTGAATAAATCCCCAACAGTGTCACCAGCAAAGCACCCCCACACCCTCACACCTCCTCCTCCATGCTTCATGGTGGGAACCAGGCATGTAGAGTCCATCCGTTCACCTTTTCTGCGTCGCACAAAGACACGGTGGTTGGAACCAAAGATCTCAAATTTGGACTCATTAGACCAAAGCACAGATTTCCACTGGTCTAATGTCCATTCCTTGTGTTCTTTAGCCCAAACAAGTCTCTTCTGCTTGTTGCCTGTCCTTAGCAGTGGTTTCCTAGCAGCTATTTTACCATGAAGGCCTGCTCCAAAGTCTCCTCTTAACAGTTGTTGAAGAGATGTGTCTGCTGCTAGAACTCTGTGTGGCATTGACCTGGTCTCTAATCTGAGCTGCTGTTAACCTGCAATTTCTGAGGCTGGTGACTCGGATAAACTTATCCTCAGAAGCAGAGGTGACTCTTGGTCTTCCTTTCCTGGGGCGGTCCTCATGTGAGCTTGTTTCTTTGTAGCGCTTGATGGTTTTTGCAACTGCACTTGGGTACACTTTCAAAGTTTTCACAATTTTTCAGACTGACTGACCTTCATTTCTTAAAGTAATGATGGCCACTCATTTTTCTTTACTTAGCTGCTTTTTTCTTGCCATAATACAAATTCTAACAGTATATTCAGTAGGACAATCCGCTGTGTATCCACCAGACTTCTGCACAACACAACTGATGGTCCCAGCCCCATTTATAAGGCAAGAAATCCCACTTATTAAACCTGACAGGGCACACCTGTGAAGTGAAAACCATTTCCAGTGACTACCTCTTGAAGCTCATCAAGAGAATGCCAAGAGTGTGCAAAGCAGCCATCAAAGCAAAAGGTGGCTGCTTTGAAGAACCTGGAATATAAGACATATTTTCAGTTGTTTCACACTTTTTTGTTAAGTATATAATTCCACATGTGTTAATTCATAGGTTTGATGCCTTCAGTGTGAATGTACAATTTTCATAGTCAAGAAAATACAGAAAAATCTTTAAATGAGAAGGTGTGTCCAAACTTTTGGTCTGTACTGTATGTATGTATGTATGTATGTATATATTTTGACAAAGTCACTGGCAGAGTGCTGGAGGGGAGATATGTTTCACTGAGGCTGTTGGCTTCAGTGATGTGAAACCTGGAAGTTTTCTCCAGCATGTTATGTGCCGAGAGGGTTAACCAGCCATTTTTAATGTTCGGTTTTATGTGAACATCTGTAGAGCGGATAGGAGGCTGCTCACCATATCTCCACCCCGGGATGTAGTCTGGTATATAAATAGTCAGCCTGTTGAATCATGTGGTGTTCAGTGTATCTGGAAAGGCAAGCTCCAGAGAGAGGACCTTGTGTTTGTGCTCACCTGGACTGTGTGTTTTTGCTAATCCTGAGCGGTCGGATCGCCGCAGACTTAAAGATTGTGCTGTACATTATCTTTTGCTTTGCCGTTATGCCAGAAAGGTTATGTTTATTTTGCAGAACTTTACATTGGTTTATATTGTAGTACTATACTACATTTCTAATTGGAGGTATTTGCTAATATTATTATTACACCTACTACATATTGGGATAGGATCTTAGAGATGGGAATACCCCTTTAATTTGACTGCAGAGGCATGTATGAAGATTGCAGAAGTTTTATTGTGAAGCTATTGTATTATGTGATTGCAGCAAGTAAAAAGACAATTCTGAACCAGTGGTGTATATGTAAGAGTGGTGGACTGTACTGTCGCGTTCCTGTCCTTGAAGACAACAATCACGTGTAAATGATGTCATGCATTTTATACATATGTTGTGTCATGTGAAGTGTGAACTGTGTATTACAGTTTTAGGTGTATACGTTGGTATGGTAATGTGTAATGTATAAGTAGTGTTTAGTGTAAAGTATAGAGTAAAACTTAGGTTAGGCTTAGAACATAAGTTAGTGACTATAGGGTAAGATAGACTTTGGTAAGCATGATAGGTTTATCTGGTTAATGTATCATGTGGGATAAGTATTGTTAGTATAATAGGCATAGTGTGCATCAGGAATATAGGGAATGTGAAGTATAAGATGAATGATGTAATACATAGTGTTGTGAGGGTGACCTGCCAAGTTATTGTACATGTTGCAGGGACAGTCATAGTTAAAGTTGGAACTAGTCCATAGTGGGATGGACAACCCCAGTAAAAAGGGACTGCTTCCTGATAGGGAAGTACAGTAACCAAGGCCAAGTTCAAGTGTAGTGGGCTGCTGGTGACAACAAGAATCTATAGTTCGGAGCAGTGGGAGGCCTTACTGGGATCCCTTGTGGAGTTTCCTGCAAAATCCGGAGCTCAAGGTTCGATACAGGTACTTTGAAGAGTGCCTTATCCTCTGCCGTACAGGGGATGATGGACGCAGAACCGCATGAAGGGATGGTAACAGATCCTGCTTGCACTGCGAAACAGGACGGGAAATCGCTGGGGCTGACAGAGCCAGTAAACATAGGCAGGGGCGGACAAAGACTGTAGTGGGCCCCTGTGCAAGAAATTTTTGGGCCCCCCCCTGCCCGTCATAGGGCAACAAAGTTATGTAAACATAACCTCCCCATGTGCATCTCTCACCCCCCCCATGTGCAGCTCTCATCCCCCCCATGTGCAGCTCTCATCCCCCCCATGCATCTCTCATCCCCCCATGTGCATCTCATCCCCCCCATGCATCTCTCATCCCCCCCATGTGCATCTCTCATTCCCCCATGTGCAGCTCTCATCCCCCCCATGTGCAGCTCTCATCCCCCCCATGTGCAGCTCTCATCCCCCCGTGCATCTCATCCCCTCCCCCGTGCATCTCACCCCCCGTGCATTTCATCCCCCCCGTGCATCTCTCATCTCCCCCATGTGCATCTCATCCCCACTGTGCATCTCTGATTCCCCCCACTCCTAGTTAATTAATTGTATTTAAAAAAAATAAAACTTGTTATACTTACCCCCATGCGATCCCTGCAGAATCCTGGCGCTCGCCACGTCGCTGCCACCAGGTTCTCCTGACTTCCGGCCATGTGACGGCGCCGTCACATGACCGGAAGTCAGGGGAATCATGAAGGCGCTGCCGCTGCAGCGCTGCACTGCTAGACAAAGTAAAGCAGCGCTGAGATTTCCCGGCGCTTATCGCTCAGCATCGGGCTGTGGGCCCCGGGCCGGCTCCAGGTTTTTGTGGGCCCCGGGCAAAAGAGTCTCAGTGGGCCCCTTTGTAACAAAAAGGAGAGAACAGGGCGCAATGGGTGACTCAGTAATGCAATTTGTAGAGGGGTGTGGGAATGGCTACTATCCTTAAGGAGTTGTGCACCAGTGGGCTCCTTTAACACATACCACAATTCATGATGCACAGATACTGACGAGAAATATATATATAGTACAATGCAAAGATTTCACTTCTTACATTACATGAGTGATATCTATTGTAAATTCCACAATAGCTCAGAAACCAGCGAATCACTCCACACAGTATACTGGCCCCCATAAAATGCTCCATACAGGAGACTGGCCCCCATAAAATGCTCCATACAGAATACTGGCCCCCATAAAATGCTCCATACAGGATACTGGTCCCTATATAACGCTCCATACAGGATACTGGCCCCCATATAACGCTCCATACAGAATACTGACTCCCATATAACGCTCCATACAGGATACTGGCCCCCATATACTGCTCCATACAGAATGCTGGCCCCCATATAACGCTCCATACAGAATACTGGCCCCCATATAACGCTCCATACAGGATACTGGCCCCCATATAATGCTCAATACAGAATACTGGCCCCCATATAATGCTCCATACAGAATACTGGCCCCCATATAACACTCCATACAGGATACTGGCCCTCATATAACGCTCCATACGGAATACTGGCCCCCATATAACGCTCCATACAGGATACTGGCCCCCATATAATGCTCCATGCAGGATACTTGCCCCCACATAACGCTCCATACAGAATACTGGCCCCCATATGACGCTCCATGCAGGCTGTTCCCCACACATAATGCCCCACGCAGGCTGGTCCCCCCACATAATGCCCCACGCAGGCTGTTCCCCCCACATAATGCCCCATGCAGGCTATTCCCCCCCATATAGGATGTCACCCCCCTCCCTCCCTTATAATGCCCCATGCAGGATGTCACACATCCCCCTCCCTTATAATGCCCCATGCAGGATGTCACACACATCCCCCCTCCCTTATAATGCCCCATGCAGGATGTCACACACACCCCCCTCCGTTATAATGCCCCATGCAGGATGTCACCACCCCTCCCTTGTAATGCCCCATGCAGGATGTCACACACCCCCCTCCCTTATAATGCCTCATGCAGGATGTCACCCCCCTCCCTTATAATGCCCCATGCAGGATGTCAAACACCCCCCCTCCCTTATAATGCCCCATGCAGGATGTCACACCCCCCCTCCCTTATAATGCCCCATGCAGGATGTCACACCCCCCTCCCTTATAATGCCCCATGCAGGATGTCACACACCCCCCTCCCTTATAATGCCCCATGCAGGATGTCACACACACCCTCTCCCTTATAATGCCCCATGCAGGATGTCATACCCCCCCTCCCTTATACTGCCCCATGCAGGATGTCACCCCCCTCCCTTATAATGCCCCATGAAGGATGTCACCCCCCCTCCCTTATAATGCTCCATGCAGGATGTCACACACACCCCTCTCCCTTATAATGCCCCATGCAGGATGTCACCTCCCCTCCCTTATAATGCCCCATGCAGGATGTCACACACACCCCCCTCCCTTATAATGCCCCATGCAGGATGTCACACGCACCCCCCTCCCTTATAATGCCCCATGCAGGATGTCACACCCCCCTCCCTTATAATGCCCCATGCAGGATGTCACCCCCCCTTATAATGCCCCATGCAGGATGTCACCCCCCCTCCCTTATAATGCCCCATTTAGGATGTCACACACACCCCTTATGTAATGCACAGGCCCGGACTGACTGGCGTGTGCGTGTTTAGTGGTTCCACTGTGCCATGAACCGGAGAGTGCCTGGAGGGGCGTAACTAAGTATCTGCCTGCACGACGGCATACGACGCCAGTGCACCAGGGAGGAACCGAGCAGAGGGACCAGGGTCTACTCCAGGTCAGACTCCGGACACGGCTGTTGACCCACACCGGGGAATACAGGAACAGGCAGACTAGAGCACAGGCTGGGTAGGGTCCAGTACAGACTGGGAGACAAATTTGGAGCCGCAGATGCGGTAAACAAACAGAGTAAAGCGAAACCGCAGGTGCAGTAGTCAAGGCCGAGCAGAGCAGAACCGCAGACGCGGTAGACAAGGCAGAGCAGAGCAGAACCGCAGACGCGGTAGACAAGGCTGAGCAGAGCAAAACCGCAGACGCGGTAGACAAGGCTGAGCAGAGCAAAACCGCATACGCGGTAGGCAAAGCTGAGCAAAGCGAAACCGCAGACACGGTGGACAGGGCTGAGCAAAGCGAAACCGCAGACGCGGTGGACAGGGCTGAGCAAAGCGAAACCGCAGACGCGGCGGACAGGGCTGAGCAAAGCGAAACCGCAGACGCGGTGGACAGGGCTGAGCAAAGCGAAACCGCAGACGTGGTGGACAGGGCTGAGCAAAGCGAAACCGCAGACACGGTGGACAGGGCTGAGCAAAGCGAAACCGCAGACGCGGTGGACAGGGCTGAGCAAAGCGAAACCGCAGACGCGGTGGACAGGGCTGAGCAAAGCGAAACCGCAGACGCGGTGGACACGGCTGAGCAAAGCGAAACCGCAGACGCGGTGGACAGGGCTGAGCAAAGCGAAAACGCAGACGCCGTGGACAGGGCTGAGCAAAGCGAAACCGCAGACGCGGTGGACAGGGCTAAGCAAAGCGAAATCGCAGACGCGGTGGACAGGGTTGAGCAAAGCGAAACCGCAGACGCGGTGGACAGGGCTGAGCAAAGCGAAACCGCAGACGCGGTGGACAGGGCTGAGCAAAGCGAAACCACAGACGCGGTGGACAGGGCTGAGCAAAGCGAAACCGCAAAGCGAAACCGCAGACGCGGTGGACAGGGCTGAGCAAAGCGAAACCACAGACGCGGTGGACAGGGCTGAGCAAAGCGAAACCGCAGACGCGGTGGACAGGGCTGAGCAAAGCGAAACCGCAGACGCGGTGGACAAGGCTGAGCAAAGCGAAACCACAGATGCGGTGGACAGGGCTGAGCAAAGCGAAACCGCAGACGCGGTGGACAGGGCTGAGCAAAGCGAAACCGCAGACGCGGTGGACAGGGCTGAGCAAAGCGAAACCACAGACGCGGTGGACAGGGCTGAGCAGGCAAGAACCGCCGAAGCGGCAAGCAAGGCAGAGCGGAGGGGACAGGGCTCTGTTCACACGGAACAGACTGGAAGGGAAAGGCAGAACCAGGTACACACAGGATACTTGCAATGAAGTAGCGAGTGGACTCTAAACTCACAAACGGGAGTACAGAGACAACGAGTAGGAGATAGGTACGGGATCAGATTCTGCAAGAAAAGGGAAGGTACGGACATGGAGAAAAACAGGTAACAGGCTAGGAGAGTATACAGACAAGAACAGGCAAGATACAGGAACAGGTCTAGGTATGCGGCCCCTAGATGGCGGAAAGAACAGGCTAGGAGCGTGTTCACACTGGCCTGGAAATACAGCCTCCAGGATAGGCAGAAGATAACAGGCTAGAGAGCGCGTACAGACTGCAGGTTAGAGTACACAGGTAGGACACAGTACAGACACGGGAACAGATACTGCAAGACAGGTAACATACACAGGACCTGGCATGTCAGAGACAAGAAGCCAACTGACAGGGCAAGATGCTCAGGCATGGGTTAATTGGAGCAGCTGGTTTAAATACCAGGTGACAGACAGCAATAGGCTGAGGACACACAAGGGGTGTGCCTGCAGCAGGTACAAAAAGCAGGAAGTGATCGGGCGCCGCTCTTAAGCAGCAGAAACAGAAGCAAACAGACAGCATGGAGGGAAACCAGAGAGACATTCTGGATTGGAGATCAAGTGCGCGCTCTTGCACAGTGGGAGATGGACCACTATGCAAGGACGCCGCCAGGTATGTTACAGTACCCCCTTCCTTACGCCCCCTCTTCTTCAGGCCTGCCAGAATCTTCCGCAGGGAATTCGAGGGCCAATCCTTCTCTTCAAGGAGATCACTTCCACTGTCCACAGGAAAAACTGGTCTCATCTGGTTAGCTAGGATGCTACCTCCTATCCAGCCATCCTCAGCAACAGACGAAATGGGTGGAGTACCAGGAACAGCATACAAGGAAGTCTCTCTCCACATATTTTCAGGTGGCACCCCAGAGGGTACAGAAGACAGCTGGAAGTCCTCTGCCGGGTTGGAGGGGGGCAGAGACTCGGGGGTAACCTCCGCTTCGGAGTACACTTGTTCAGACTCACTGGCTGAAGCAGGCGAGGTATCAGGTACCGAGTATAGGAAAGTCTCTGTCCATTCGCTACCAGGTAGCACCCCGAAGGGTTCAGGAGACAACTGGAGATCCTCCGCCTGATCGGAGGGGTGTAGAGACTCGGGGGTAACCTCTGCTTCGAAGAACACTAGGTCGGACTCACTGGACGAAGCGGGCGAGGTATCAGGTGCAGAGTATAGGGAAGTCTCTCTCCAATTGTCATCAAGTGGTATCCCGGGGGATTCAGGAGGCAACAGGGGGTGCTCCGGTGTGGATTCTGGGTGGGCAGCAGTCTCTTCGGGCAGGAGAACTGTTGCGCTACCCATGCACATTACCCGTCGGGGCTGCTCCGGGATACTGGGAAGTAAAGCTTCGGCAGGGACTTCAGGGTTAGGGTCCTTGAAGACCATACAAAAGGCCACCAGGAAGGCCTGCAGGTCAAGGACGACAGGATCCCATGCTTCCCATAGGGGGGTGACCCATTTCAAGGCATCACCCGCTAGGTAGTCAATCATAAAGGCCACTTTAGCCCAATCGGAAGGAAAATAGAGAGGGTAGGCCTTAAAGTGTAGCATGCATTGCTCCACAAATGCACGACTTTGTTTTGGATCCCCAAAGTACCGTGGCGGATCCGCAGGAAAGAGTGCAGAAAGCTCCATCTGGACGGGTGTGAAATTTGCCTGGGACTCAGCTAGTAGGAAAAAAAAATAAAGAAAAAATAAATAAATAAATAAATAAATTTCTTCTAGATGCACGTATTCGCTGGAAAACGTCTCAGAGAGCGAAGGCCGTGGGGCTCAACGGGAACCATGGCCTGAGCATGCTGTAATGCACACGCCCGGACTGACTGGCGTGTGCGTGTTTAGTGGTTCCACTGTGCCATGAACCGGAGAGTGCCTGGAGGGGCGTAAGTAAGTATCTGCCCGATCCGACCAAGGTCGCACGACGGCATACGACGCCAGTGCACCAGGGAGGAACCGAGCAGAGGGACCAGGGTCTACTCCAGGTCAGACTCCGGACACGGCTGTTGACCCACACCGGGGAATACAGGAACAGGCAGACTAGAGCGCAGGCTGGGTAGGGTCCAGTACAGACTGGTAGACAAATTCGGAGCCGCAGATGCGGTAAACAAACAGAGTAAAGCGAAACCACAGGTGCAGTAGTCAAGGCCGAGCAGAGCAGAACCGCAGACGCGGTAGACAAGGCAGAGCAGAGCAGAACCGCAGACGCGGTAGACAAGGCTGAGCAGAGCAAAACCGCAGACGCGGTAGACAAGGCTGAGCAGAGAAAAACCGCATACGCGGTAGGCAAAGCTGAGCAAAGCGAAACCGCAGACGCGGTGGACAGGGCTGAGCAAAGCGACACCGCAGACGCGGTGGACAGTGCTGAGCAAAGCGAAACCGCAGACGCGGTGGACAGGGCTGAGCAAAGCGAAACCGCAGAAGCGGCGGACAGGGCTGAGCAAAGCAAAACCGCAGACGCGGTGGACAGGGCTGAGCAAAGCGAAACCGCAGACGCGGTGGACAGGGCTGAGCAAAGCGAAACCGCAGACGCGGTGGACAGGGCTGAGCAAAGCGAAACCGCAGACGCGGTGGACAGGGCTGAGCAAAGCGAAACCGCAGACGCGGTGGACAGGGCTGAGCAAAGCGAAACCGCAGACGCAGTGGACAGGGCTGAGCAGGCAAGAACCGCCGAAGCGGCAAGCAAGGCAGAGCGGAGGGGACAGGGCTCTGTTCACACGGAACAGACTGGAAGGGAAAGGCAGAACCAGGTACACACAGGATACTTGCAATGAAGTAGCGAGTGGACTCTAAACTCACAAACGGGAGTACAGAGACAACGAGTAGGAGATAGGTACGGGATCAGATTCTGCAAGAAAAGGGAAGGTACGGACATGGAGAAAAACAGGTAACAGGCTAGGAGAGTATACAGACAAGAAAAGGCAAGATACAGGAACAGGTCTAGGTATGCGGCCCCTAGAAGGCGGAAAGAACAGGCTAGGAGCATGTTCACACTGGCCTGGAAATACAGCCTCCAGGATAGGCAGAAGACAACAGGCTAGAGAGCGTGTACAGACTGCAGGTTAGAGTACACAGGTAGGACACAGTACAGACACGGGAACAGATACTGCAAGACAGGTAACATACACAGGACCTGGCATGTCAGAGACAAGAAGCCAACTGACAGGGCAAGATGCTCAGGCATGGGTTAATTGGAGCAGCTGGTTTAAATACCAGGTGACAGACAGCAATAAGCTGAGGACGCACAAGGGGTGTGCCTGCAGCAGGTACAAAAAGCAGGAAGTGATCGGGCGCCGCCCTTAAGCTGCAGAAACAGAAGCAAACAGACAGCATGGAGGGAAGCCAGAGAGACATTCTGGATTGGAGATCAAGTGCGCGCTCTTGCACAGTGGGAGATGGACCACTATGCAAGGACGCCACCAGGTATGTTACACCTTATAATGCCCCATGCAGGATGTCACACCCCCCTCCCTTATAATGCCCCATGCAGGATGTCACCCCCCCTCCCTTATAATGCCCCATGCAGGATGTCACACCCCCCCTCCCTTATAATGCCCCATGCAGGATGTCACACACACCCCTCCCTTATAATGCCCCATGCAGGCAGGATGTCACCCCCCCCTTATAATGCCCCATGCAGGATGTCACCCCCCCTCCCTTATAATACCCCAAGCAGGATGTCACACCCCCCTCCCTTATAATGCCCCATGCAGGATGTCACCCCCCCTCCCTTATAATGCCCCATGCAGGATGTCACCCCCCCTCCCTTATAATGCCCCATGCAGGATGTCACCCCCCCCTCCCTTATAATGCCCCATGCAGGATGTCACACCCCCTCCCTTATAATGCCCCATGCGGGATGTCACACACCCCCTCCCTTATAATGCCCCATGCAGGATGTCACCCCCCCCTCCCTTATAATGCCCCATGCAGGATGTCACCCCCCTCCCTTATAATGCCCCATGCAGGATGTCACACCCCCACTTATAATGCCCCATGCAGGATGTCACACCCCCCCTCCCTTATAATGCCCCATGCAGGATGTCACACACACCCCCTCCCTTATAATGCCCCATGCAGGATGTCACCCCCCCTCCCTTATAATGCCCCATGCAGGATGTCACACACCCAATTTCCCTTATAATGCCCCATGCAGGATGTCACCCCCCCTTATAATGCCCCATGCAGGATGTCACCCCCCCTATAATGCCCCATGCAGGATGTCACACCCCCCCTCCCTTATAATGCCCCATGCAGGATGTCACACACCCCCCTCCCTTATAATGCCCCATGCAGGATGTCACCCCCCCTTATAATGCCCAATGCAGGATGTCACACACCCCCACCTCACCCCCCTCTCTTATACTACCACAGGACTCCATACAATAAAAAAAAAATCAAATACTCACTTCTCACCTGCTGCCGCTGCTCCGGACTCCTCACGCGCCCCAGCGTCTTCCCGCTCTGCGCTGTGACTGCTCAGGAGAGAGCGCGGTGTAAAGACGTCACTGCACCCTCTGACCTGAGACGTCACAGTGCAGCAGCCGCAGAGGATGCAGGAGCTGCTGCGGAGGCACGGGGAGGGGTAAGTATTGTGCCGGGTGCCGGGGCCCTGAGCAAGCGGGGGGCAGCGGGCGCTGACACCGCTCTCCTCTGCTCACAGGTCCCATAGCGCACGGGGTGCCCGACGGTGAGGGCCCCTCCGCCTGCTCAGGGCCCCGGCATTTGCTCGGGTGCGCCGGGTGCTGACGCCGGCCCTGTGGGGGCCCCATGAGGTGACGCACAAGAGGGGGGCCCCAACGGGGCTCCGAGGGGGCCCCGACCAGCCGGGCCCCATACTGGAGTCAGGACAGTCATACCCTGATGGCGGCCCTGCTGGAGGCTGGAGGGGCCCCCTCTCCCTCTGGGCCCCCGTTCAATGAACGGGCTGCACGGGCGGTAGGTCCTCCCCTGAACATAGGGATATGTCAGGAGGAATGAATCGTAAGGCTCAGCATTCACAAGACTTCCAGCTCTGCAGCAGATAAAACAGTAATTTTGTCAAAATGACACCATACAAACCAGTAAGTGATACGTCACTAGAAATAGAGTCTGTGCCTCTACATTGTGTTGCTCTCAGATTACACAGCAAGAACTTGGTGGCTGTTTCCCTTTAAGTGTACATTTTTTAAAAATGTGGGGAGCAGAATAATATAACACTTATCTGTGTTCTTTGCTAATTCCATAACTTTTTTTCGCCAAAATGTAAAGCGGTCTAACCTTGTCCAGCACGTGTCACGCCAGGTGTGGGAAAGAGTTAGTGCAACACAGAGGGAAGAGGGAAAGAGAGCCCAGACACTAGGGAAAGGGGGAAGTGGAGACCTCCTAGTCTGGTCTAGTGTCACCCTGTCTCAACTACCGTCCTTATATTGCCTCTCCAGCAATAGCCGCACGCGTGCCTCGCCCTGACTTTCCCTGGCGTATGGCTAAGGCGAGGGAAGGAAGGAGATGAGCACTAGTCGATCTCCACTAAACTCTATAGACAACAAGGGTAGACAACAAACAGGAGGAGAATACTTAGCTTTAGACGAATCCAGACAAATGCGAACTCGGCCTCAAGCTCCAGAGAGGATGAAGTACTGTTCTTGCTAAGCCTTCACAAGTAGAAATTAATATAGCTGGCACCTCCCTCTCAGACACACCAGGTATATATACACCCAGACCAGGGAGTTAATTACCAGAGGGAGGTAGCCGCTAGGTCCTAGAGACAGCCTCTCATCTAAGAAGATGTCTGTAATGCCAAACGTAGAGATCTCCTGTAACCAACTGCAGGGCGACTGTCTGTTACCTCTGACACACCCGTGACAGCACGGCACATGGAAGTAAATTCATGCAAGAATAAAAACACAAGACCAGCAGTTTATATGCAGACGCTGTAGTTTAATTGGCTCCTCCATAAAGAGCATCCCACACTTTAGAGCATAGCCTTCATACAATGGCCAACCCCTTTAAGTGCTTTTGCATTTTTAAAATACATGCAAAAAGCATTATACATTCCAAGCAACATTTTGAGTAGTTTTTTTTCTGCAATTTTTAATGTTTTACAAAAGAATATAGGCAGTAAAATGCTCCGGAAAAAGTCCAAAAAGTGACATGCTTCTGGCCAAATATTGGATAGACTACTCTTCCTTTCCTGTCACAAACTAAATCACCATTAGCTTCGGGAAATATGGCGTACCTGTTAAACGTCATTTCTTCAATGAATTACATCAGAAAGCAGGCGTAATAGGTTTGATAATTCATCCACAGATTCGTCTACAGTTCAGCACTCCGTGTGAGGTCCGCTTTATGATGTTTCAATCTTGCAGCAGGACAGAAGCCATGTTGTTTAAGCTTCTACAGCTTCATCATCTTCAGTCCTTCTACAAATTATATGAAGAAAAATGTAATGAGAATTTCAATATAAGACCGGTAGTCATCACTCACCAGCTCTAGCTTACTCCCAAGCAATCCCATTAAACTCGACTTCATTTTAAGGAGAGTAATTAAGATGAAGTTAAGGGGGGTGACTCTTCGCGGTCCAGCGAGCTTGAATAGTCAGGTATTTATTGAAGACAACTTTACAGCTTGTTCACATAGAAAAAAAAAATTAATAAGGGTCATTTTAGTTTCCTAAAGATAACATTTTCAATAAATGGTGACACATTGTTTCTTTAAGCGAACGGTGCATGGAAATTTTAATTCATTTATGCAAGAAAAGAAGCCAAAAAGAAAAGAAGAAAATACATAAAAAGAATAATATGCCGCCTTTATTTCAGTAATAAAACGCATTATTTACAGTGGTTGCACTGTATGCACAGATCAAAGAAGTAATGTTCAGTATGTTAGTGGGAATTTCAGAGGCTTACAGAATAGCTGTGTGGTTGGCAGTGAAGGTAAAGAAGATCAGTGTGATGGAAAGTATAATCATGCAACATTAAAAAACCATCATGGCTTACAGCATTTAGTGAAGGTCACATGAGCGTGACCTTCACCCTTTCATTACATGAGATGGATAATTTAAACCATATTCCGCTCTTAATGGGCACGATTTTCCTACTTAGAGCTACATTCAAGCGCAATTTTATTTTCCTCTACAAACCAAATCTGGCATCACATGCTTCTGAAAGAGTTTTTCTTATAGGGAGTTTTATTTCTGCACATTCAACTTTAGTCATTCAAATACAATATTAAAAAACAATAAATAAAAAAAAATTAAACATCAACACATTTTGACAAACACGGCTAATAAATGATTTTATTTTTAGATTACTTATATACAGCCACCGTATTCAATAGCGCTGTACAGAGGTTGTCACCAAGCTCTCACAATTTAATTTCCCTATCTCAGGGCAGGTGCAGGTGTCCGTATATTCTATCATCTGGGAGAATCGGGCCGATTAGGCAAATGACACATTAATTGAACTCTGATCCAAGTTTGATCTGGGTGTGATCACAGTGTGCTCCTATTCTCTCAGATGAGGAGAAGATGGAGAAAAAAATGTCTTCCGTCTTCTCTATTCTGTGAGGCTGCGGAAATCAGACTGCACGCAGATGTCATCCGAGTGCAGTTCAATGTTTCCCACGCACTCATTGGCTTTGTGATCCGATTATTATCAGTTTAAATTCGGGCATGCAGTGATTTTTTCCTCGGACAGACACTGTCCAAGGAAAAAATTGGACATGTGCATGGACCGATAGCATCACATTGGTCCGCGTGCAATCTGATGTTTTGTTGGATCAAAATCGGAACGAAAATACTATTGACTGCACCTGCCTTTATACACACATATTTAATTTATCAGAAAGCAATTTAACCCTTCAGTGTATTTTGACATTTGAGAGACCAGAATAATCAGACAATACAAATTCCATAAGGGAATGCACCTTGTAAATGTACTGGGGTCTAGGTTTCCTAACTGACCAAAGGCAACATCTGCATGGAGCTTGTATGTTCTCCTTGTGTTTGCGTGTGTACACTGTGAATGTTCCTTCTGGATTCTACCAATCTCATCCACATGCTGCATCACACATTTTACCATATCCACCTTGTTAATTTACAGTATGCTACAGATATTCCAAGCAGAACTGACCCTTAGGCTGTGTGCCCACTATGTGTTTTTCAAGCGTTTTTGCCGCGGAATTTCTGCAGCGAAAACGCTTAAAAAACGCTTGGTAATACATGCCTCATGGTCCGCAATGATAATCCGCATGTGCTATGCACATGCTGCAGAAATTTTCGCTGCGGATTACCATTGCGAAGAAATACGCAGCATATCCATTAATTTTGCGGACACGCAGCGTAATCGCCGCCATTGACTTGCATTAGACCGCGTGACATCCGCATCACTGCATCTGCACAAGCGGATATCACACGGTTCAATGTGCGGATGGTACCCAGGTCTGGAGGAGAGGAGACTCTCATCCAGACCTGGGTATCATAGAAACTGTAAAAAAAAGAATTTAAAATAAAAAATAAAGATTATACTTACCTTCCGATGTCCTCCGGGTGTTTTCTCCGCTGCGTCTGGTCTGCTCTATGGGTTGCGGTGTTGTGAAGGACCTGCCATGACGTCATTGAGTCATGTGACCTGTCACATGACTCAAAGACGTCACCGCAGGTCCTTGACACCACCGCAAGCCACCCAAGACACCGGACGCAGCGGAGAAAACACCGGGAGGACATCGGAAGGTGAGTATAATTTTTTTTTTTTTTTTTTTTTACCATTCTTATTCTTTTTTTTTTTAAACTAACTTTGTCACACTACTATAAATCCATGCCGGTTGCATGGAGTTATATAGTGTGAACAAGTTGTCAAGCACTTTTCCAAGTGATGCTAAAATCGCTTGGAAAAGCGCTTGATAACCCGCATGTGGAAATGCATGCAAAAACGCTTGACAAACGCTTCTACCTGGTGGGAAAAACGCATGTACAATTCGCATGCGTTTTTCCGGCCAGGGAGAAGCGGAAAAAATATGCAGCATTTCTGCATCGTGGGCACATAGCCTAAGCAATGCATAAGAAAAAATCCATTGCAAATCTGCAGTAAAATCACTGAATAATCCACATTTAACTCATGAGATTTTGCTCTGGATTCATCCTTGGTGGATTTTTCCAGTAAATTTACGTCCATTGTGGACACATTTTTTATCAAAATGCTGGTGTTCAAACCTCAAATTCATATGGCTAATTCCCTATGTACTTACAAGAACTGGTAGACCAACTAAGATGAAAACTGAATATTTGTGAATTCATAAATCATAATTAACCTTCCTTCACTTTTCCTGGTTCGCAAATTTCCATGATAGGATATTATATACAGGTGCATCTCAGTAAATTAGAAAGTCATCAAAAAGTTAATTTATTTCAGTTCTTCAATGCAAAAAGTGAAACTCACATATTATATAGAGTTATTACAAAGTGATCTATTTAAAGTGTTTATTTCTGTTAATGTTGATGATTATGGCTTACAGCCAATGAAAACACAAAAGTCATTATCTCAGTAGATTAGAATACTTTATAACAGCAGCTTGAAAAAGGTTTTTCAAATCCAAAATGTCCTACTGAAATGTATGTTCAGTAAATGCACTCAATACTTGGTCGGGGCTCTTGTGCATCAATTACTGCATCAATGCGGCGTGGCATGGAGGCGATCAACCTGTGGCACTGCTGAGGTGTTATGGAAGCCCAGGTTGCTTTGATAGCAGCCTTCAGCTCGTCTGCATTGTTGGGTCTGGTGTCTCTCATCTTCTTCTTGACAATACCCCATAGATTCTGTATGGGGTTAAGGTCAGGCGAGTTTGCTGGCCAATCAAGCGCAGTGATACTGTTGTTTGTAAACCAGGTATTGGTACTTTTGGCAATGTGGACAGGTGTCAAGTCCTGCTGGAGAATGAAATTTCCATCTTCAAAAAGCTTGGCAGAGGGAAGCATGAAGTGCTCTAAAATTTCCTGGCAGACGGCTGTGCTGACTTTGGTCTTGATAAAACACAGTGGACCTACACCAGCAGATGACAAGGCTCCCCAAACCATCACTGATTGTGGAGACTTCACACTAGACCTCAAGCAGCTTGGATTGTGGCCTCTCCACTCTTCCTCCAGACTCTGGGACCTTGATTTCCAAATGAAAATTGGAATTCTGGGACCTTGTGGAGTGTGTCAATGACTGCCTTCTGGACATCTGTCAAGTCAGCAGTCTTCCCCATGATTGTGGAGCCTACTGAAACAGACTAAGGGGCCCTTTTAAATGCTCAGGAAGCCTTTGCAGGTGTTTTTTTGTTAATTATTTTAATTTACTGAGATAATGACTTTTGTGTTTTCATTGGCTGTCAGCCTTAATCATCACCATTAACAGAAATAAACACTTGAAATAGATCACTCTGTTTGTAATGACTATATAATATACAAGTGCTTCTCACAAAATAAGAATATCTTCAAAAAGTTAATTTATTTCAGTTCTTCAATAAAAAAAAAGTGAAACTCATATTATAGCCCCTCACAGCTCTGTAAGCAGAAACATTAAAAAACTCATGGCTCTTAGCATATGATGTTCAAAAACATATTTTTATTTTTGAAAGGTTATTTTCTTTCTTTTATTTAAAAGTAATAAAACCAAAAATATAATAAAAACGTTGTGTTGGTGAAATGGCTTCAACTTGGAAAATAAAGTCAACATGTCAGCTATACTGCCCGATGTAGGATGTTAAACAATAAAAAAAATCCAAATTGCTCTCTTTCCAAAAAAATGCAAAAAAAAATTGTGCAAAAGTATTAACCCCTTTAAAGCCCAAGACGTACTAATACGCATCTGTGCCCTGGGCTTTAAGAGCCTGACCCGTATTAGTATGTCATGGCGATCGCACACACACACAGGCTGTGCGGGCGAGATCGCCACCGGGTGTCAGCTGATTGTCACAGCTGACACCCGGTACTATGTGCAGGGAGCGGTCCCGCACCGCTCCCGGCACATTAACCCCCGCAATGCTGCGATTGAAGTCGATCGCAGCATTGCAGTGGCTAAGGGGAGGTGATCGGTGTACTCACCTCCTCTTCCGGCCTCCAGCGCAGTCTGCCGCGGCTTCCCGGATGTTGCCATGATGACCCGATGTCGTCATGACAACATCCGGGTCACCAGACAGCAGGAAGATTTTTTGGTTATGCGCGGTACATGACCAAACTATCTTCTCACTGTGCAGCACTGACAGCCTGCATGGTACAGGGATGGTGCTCCATCCCTATGCTATGCCGGTGATCAGAATAAAAAAAGTGGAAGTCCCATAGTGAGACAAAGTAAACAAACAAAAAAACTGTCAGAAAGTGAAAAAAAAAAAAATTAATTGTAAAAATATATATATAAAAAAAAAAAAATAATAATCCACCAAAAATCAAAATATAATGTACCCATCAATAAATATTATTATAAAAAAAACAAACAAACTATAAAAGTACACATATTTGGTATCGCCGCTTCCGGAACGACGTGACCTATAAAATTGTCCCACTAGTTAACCCCATTCAGTGAACACGGTAAAAAAAAATAATAAAAAACGAAGCAAAAAACAATGCTTTATCATCATATTGCCAAACAAAAAATGGAATAACACGCGACCAAAAAGACGAATATAAATAAAAATGGTACCGCTGAAAACGTCATCTCGTCCCGCAAAAAATAAGCCAACATACAGCTCCATCAGCTGAAAAATAAAAAAGTTATAGCTCTCAGAATAAAGCGATGCAAAAAAATAATTTTTTCTATAAAATAGCTTTTATTGTGTAAAAGCGCCAAAACATAGAAAAGCGATATAAATGTGGTACCGCTGTAAACGTACTGACCCGAAGAATAAAGCTACCTTATCAATTTTACCACATGCGGAGCAGAATAAAATAAAAAAAAAAAACAATTCCTGAATTGTTGGTTTTTGTTTATTCTGCCTCCCAAAAACCGGAATAGAAAGCGATAAAAAAATGTCACATGCCTGAAAATGGCACCAATAAAGACGTCAACTCATCCCTTCAAAAAACAAGCCATCACATGACTCTGTTGGCCAAAATATGGAAAAATTATAGCTCTCAAAACATGGCGATGCAAAAACTAGATTTTACAAAATATGTGTCTTTTAGTGTGACAGCTGTCAATCATAAAAACCCAATATGATTCTGGTATCTCTGTAGTCGTACCGACCCAAAGAATAAAGTCGTCTAATCACTTATACCGCACTAGGAATGGCGTAAAAAATAAACGCTACGGCTTGGGTTTGTGTTAGGGATGGGGTTAGTTTTTTTTTTAAAAAAGTAAAAAAAAAAAAAGATGACGATATGGCAACTAGTGTTGAGCGCAAGTGCTCGCTACTTGAGTTTGCATCAGGTGCTCGAGTCTCCGCCCCATATGCTTCGCGCCCATAAAAAACTTGCAGGGATTGCCTGCCATGCACGAGCGATCCCCGCATGTTTTTTTTTGTGTGTGTCTAATAACCATGAAACATGAGGGCGGGGACTTGAGCACCCGTGATACATATTGCATACCTGAGTACCCGATGCAAACTCAAGTAGTGAGCTCTTGCGCTCTAGACTAATGACAACTTATTCAATATGATTACTTAATGTTATCAAATTCTGTGTCGTACCTCTGGGTTTAAAATGTTCACTATACCCCTTGATAAAATCCTTGAGGGGTGTAGTTTCCAAAATGGGGTCACTTGTGGGGGGTTTCCACTATTTAGGCACATCAGGGGCTCTCCAAACGTGACATGGCATCCGCTCTCGATTCCAGACGATTTTGCGTTCAAAAAGTCACACAGTGCTCCTTCCCTTCTGAACTCTGCCGTGCACCCAAACACTGTATTTTCCCCACATATGGGGTATTGGCGTACTCAGAAGAAATTGCACAAAAGTTTTTGGGGTCCATTTTCTCCTCTTACCCTTGTGAAAATAAAAAAATTGGGGATAAAACATAATTTTTGTAGAAAAAGTTAGATTTTTTTATTTTCACGGCTCCATGTTATAAACTTCTGTAAAGGACTTGGGTGTTCAAGGTGCTCACCACACATCTAGATAAGTTCCTTGAGGGGTCTAGTTTCAAAAATGGTGTCACTTGTGGGGGGTTTCCACTGTTTAGGCACATCAGGGGCACATCCGCTAATTATTCAAGCAAATTTTACAATCAAAAAGTCAAATGGCGCTCCTTGCCTTCCGAACCCTGCCATTCGCCCAAACAGTGGATTTCTCCCACATATGGGGTATCTGCTAACTCAGGAGAAATTGCACAACAAACTGCATAGTGCAATTTCTTCTGTTACCCTTGTGAAAATGCAAAAGTGGGGCTGAAAAACATTTTTGTGGGAAAAATTTGAAAATTTTATTTTTACGGCTCAATGTTATAAACTTCTGTGAAGCATCTGGGGGTTCAAGGTGCTCACCACACATCTAGATAAGTTCCCTGAGGGGTCTAGTTTCCAAAATGGTGTCACTTGTGGGGAGTTTCCACTGTTTAGGCACATCAGGGGCTCCCCAAATGCAACATGGCGTCCGCTAATTATTCAAGCAAATTTTACATTCAAAAAGTCAAATGTCACTCCTTCCCTTCTGAACGCTGCCGTGCACCCAAACAGTGGTTTTCCCCCACATTTGGGGTATCTGCTTACTCAGGAGAAATTGCACAACAAACTGCATGGTGCAATTTCTCCTGTTACCCTTATGAAAATGCAAAAGTAGAGGCTGAAACACATTTTTGTGGGAAAATGTGAAAATTTTATTTTTACGGCTCAATGTTATAAACTTCTGTGAAGCACCTGGGGGTTCAAGATGCTCACCACACATCTAGATACATTCCCTGAGGGGTCTAGTTTCCAAAATGGTGTCACTTGTTGGGGGTTTCCACTGTTTAGGCACATCAGGGGCTCCCCAAATGCAACATGGCGTCCGCTAATTATTCAAGCAAATTTTACATTCAAAAAGTCAAATGGCTCTCCTTCCCTTCTGAACCCTGTCGTGCGCCCAAACAGTGTTTTTTTCCCCACATATGGGGTATCTGTGTGCCCAGGGGAAATTGCACAACAAATTTTGGGGTCCATTTTTTCCTGTTACCCCTGCAAAAATAAAAAAAACTTGGGTCTAAAGTAACTTTTTTGTGAAAAAAGTTAAATGTTAATTTTTTTCTTCCACATTCCAAAAATTCCTGTGAAGCACCTGAAGGGTTAATAAAGTACTTGAATGTGGTTTTGAGCATCTTGAGGGGTGCAGTTTTTAGAATGGTGTCACTTTGTCACTTTTGGGTATTTTCTGTCATAAAGACCCCTCAAAGTGACTTCAAATATGATGTGGTCCCTAAAAAAATTGTTTTGTAAATTTTGTTGGAAAAATGAGAAATCGCTGGTCAACTTTTAACCCTTATAGCTCCCTAATAAAAAAAATTTGGTTCCAAAATTGTGCTGATGTAAAGTAGACATGTGGGAAATGTTGTTTATTAAGTATTTTGTGTGACATATCTCTCTGATTTAAGGGGATAAAAATTAAAATTTTGAAAATTGCAAAATTTTCAAAATTTTCACCAAATTTCCATTTTTTTCACAAATAAATGCAAGTGATATCGAAGAAATTTTACCACAATCATGAAGTACAATATGTCACGAAAAAACAACTTCAGAATCGGGGGGATCCGTTGAAGTGTTCCAGAGTAATAACCTCATAAAGTGACAGTGGTCAGAATTGTAAAAATTGGCCTAGTCATTAACATGCAAACCACTTTGGGTTGTAAAGGGGTTAAAAGCTTAAAAAGATTTTTTGTATCACCGGAATCGTAAAGACCCAAACCATAAAGTTAATATCTCAATTATACTACATCAAGAACACTATAAAAGATAATTCAAAATGCCTACTAGACCTTGCCTCATTGATTACACTGGTCAACAAATTTTACCTCTTTTTCTGTTTCCTTTTTAAAAATATGTTATCTTTATGTATTTTGAGGCACGAATTTCAGAAATATAATCAGAAATTGGCACTTATATTAAACTTTTTATTTCAGAAGTGTATTTTTGGTAGAAATAACCAATGAAATTCATAATATGAACTCTATTATAATATACAGCACTTAAGCCCCGTCCAATCATGCATCACATTAGTTGTGCACTCTCAGGCATGCCCAGACACAACTGTCAGACTTTGGCCTTTTTCCAAGTAGCATTATATAATAGCAGCAGTAAGGACGCTGTAGTCTTCATGTATTTCTTCTGTTTTGCAGAAAGTTTCATAAGGAGCATAACTGTTTAATAAATAACGAGTTGCAGAATGTCGCGTCAATGTCGCAATAGCAGTGACCTCTTTTGTTATATATATGGAGATTATACCCTTAAAGCCCAGAAAAGGAGTATAACTGCAGTTGTTAAGAAGGCGTATGAGTTATATTTTGGATGCAAAATTGGTGACCAAGAGAGAGTAGTGATGAGCGAGCAATAAAATGCTCGGGTGCTCGATGCTCAGGTCGAGCACATTGGAATACTCGGGTGCTCGACCAGAGCAACGAGCCCAATGTAAGTCTGTGGGAAACTCAAGCATTTTTCAGGCGGCTCCCCCAGGCGGTCTGCAGAGGGCCTAAAAATTGCCCAAATCGATGGGAACAGTGCTCAAATGACATGGTGACAGCATGGGGAAGACCCCTGAAAGCATTTCTGACTCCTTATCTGGCCATGTGGTGTGTGAAATATCATCAGAAACATCGTGTTTCATTTATGAAGGTGGGACTCTGAAAGTCACAGCCTATTTTTATAGGGCCATCAGGCGACCTTTACTATTCTTAAAGGGCCAGCAGTCAGCCCTCACTATTCTTAGAGAGCCATCAGCCGGCTATGTTTTATTGTTCCCATTACTAAAGAGTGGGTCTCCTATACTGTTATTGCGTATGCAGTGAATGACAGGGCTGCCCAAAATTTGGACGCACCCCAATACCACTTTTGAAAATTTGGATGCACCCCAATACCCCTTTGAAGAGACTTAGAGGAGCGCCTCCTGAAAACAGCGTTCCCATTATTAGGAAGTAGGTCTCCCATTGTGTTTGGAGGAACTCCAATGTCCTTTGCAAGAGACGTAGAGGTCAGAGGGCCTCCTGAAAACAATGTTCCCATTATTAGGAAGTGGGTCTCCCATTGTGTTTACCTATGCAGTGAATGCAAGGGTTTCCAAAAATTTGGAGGCACTCCAATGCCCCTTGGAAGAGACGTGGAGGAGGGCCTCATAAAAAAATGTTCCCATTAGAAGGGCCTCCTATACTTGTAATGCCCATGCACTAAGTGTATGGGCTGATAAACATTTAGCCCTGGGGTGAATACATGAACATACTGTATAATTTTTTTTTTTATCGGCATCATAATCACCCTTTAAAAAAATTATGTGGGTGTTGCATCATGGACCACGTTCACCCTGGTGATATGGTGGTGGAGGATGAGGATGAGGAGAAGGAGGAGGACAAGAGCAAATAGCCAAAATCAGGAAACGTATACCCATGTGTGGGTGTGAGGAGGTGCATGGGAATACACCTCTCAAAAAAAGACACTGGATTTGAGTTTATGTTACGCTGCTATCATTCGGTAGTGTTGATAAGTCTGTCCCAATCCAGCCCTTGTTCATTTTTATAAGAGTCAGCCTGTCAGCATTTTTAGTTGACAGGCGGATGCGTTTATCAGTTATAATTCCAACAGTGGCCATAAAAACCCACTTTGATAAAACACTGGCGGCAGGGCAGGCCAGGACCTCCAAGGCATAAAGAGCCAGTTCATTCCAAGTATCCAGCTTGAATACCCAATAATTATAAGGCACAGAGGAATAACGGAGGGCATTGGTACAGTCGGCAAGGTACTTCCTCAGCATCTTCCCAAACTTTGCACTTCTTGTGAGAGTACCCCGTGCCTCAGGGCCTGTGCGATGGGAGTGGCTGAGAAAATTCTCCGAGAACTTTGACAGTGTTCCTCTGCCTCTGCTGGATTGAAGTTGTGTCTCTCTCGCCTGTACTCCTTGGTTGTCCAGCGAAGTGTGCCCCCTGCCGCCAGCGTTTTCAGATGGGAATGTTTTTAATAGTTCCGAAAGAAGGGCCTTCTGGTACAGCCCCATTTTTGTAGACCTGTCCACCTCAGGAATAAGAGATAGAAAGTTCTCCTTGTTGCGTGGGTCTTCACCCAAAATTTTGAGAACGCGAGGGTCATGGGAAAGGCAGCGTAACATAAACTCAGCCATGCGTGCCAGACTGCTAACAGGCAAGACTTCTGTGTCCTCACCTTGAGGATGACTGACCATGCTCTCCTCCTCTTCCTCCTCTTCTCTGTCCTCTGGCCATCCACGCTGAACGGACGGTATGACAGCTGTGCAGGTAGTCCCGTCTATAGCGCATGAAACTAGCTCCTGTTCTTCCTCCTCCTCTTCCTCATTGTCAACCAATCCACGTTGGGATGAGATGAGGCTGGGCTGTTGGTAATCACCATGTATGGTTCCTTGCTCCATCTCATCGTGCTCCGCCTATAATGTATCCTCTTTGATTGTAAGCAGAGAGCATTTCAGAAGACAGAGAAGCGGGATGGTGACACTAATTATGGCGTCATCGCCGCTCACCATCTTGGTGGAGTCCTCAAAGTTTTGGAGGATAGTACATATGTCTGACATCCATGTCCAATCCTGAGGTCTTATGTGTGGAGTCTGAACTGAATACCGACGGCATTGTTGATTTTGGTACTCAACAACTGCCCTCTTCTGCTCACAAATCCTTCCCAACATCTGCAGTGTAGAGTTCCAACGCGTGGGGACATCACTCACCAGTCTGTGAGCTGAAAGCTCCAAATGGTGCTGAAACACGGCAAGGGCGACGGAAGCTGTAGATGACTTTCTAAAATGGGCACACAGGCGGCATACTTTAACAAGCAAATCCGGTAGCTCCGTGTAGGATTTGAGAAACTGCTGAACCACGAGGTTAAGCACATGGGCCAGGCTTGGTACGTGTGTGAGCTCGCCTCGCCTCAGAGCTGCCACCAGGTTCCGGCCATTATCACACATGCCTGGCTGCAGGTTCAGCGGTGTGAGCCACAGATCTGCCTGCTCTTTCAGAGCTGTACACAACTCTTCAGCATTGTGTGGTTTGTCATCTAAGCATATTAGCTTCAGCACAGCCTGTTTCCGCTTGGCCGAAGCAGTGCTGCGGTGCTTACAGCTTGTGACTGATGAGGTCATTTCGGAGATGGAGGCTGAAGAGGAGGAGGAGGCTGAGGAGGATGAGGTGCAGGAGCTGTCGACCGTGGGGGCAACCCTGATTGACCTAGGGCCTGCAATCCTTGGCGTCGGGAGGACGTGTTCCATCCAAAGGTCTGACTGGGTCCCGACTTCCACTATGTTAACTCAGCATGCCGTCAGCGAGTTGTACCGTCCCTGCCCACAAGAACTTGTCCACGTGTCCGTGGTTAGGTGGACTTTCCCGGTAACTGCGTTGTTGAGGGCACGGCTAATGTTTTGGGACACGTGCTTGTGTAATGTGGGGACGGCACACCAAGAAGAGATAGTGGGGGCTGGGGACCGAGTACGGAGGGACGGCCGCCGCCATCAGGTTGTGGAATGCTTCCGTCTCCACGAGCCTAAAAGGCAGCATTTTGAGCGCAAGCAGTCGTGAAATGTGAGAATTTAGTAGTGTAGCCTGTGGGGTGTTGGCTGCATATTTGCGCTTGCGTTCCAAGTACTGGGGTATGGACAACTGAACGCTGCGTTGGGACAAGGACATGGACGTGCTTCCTGATGCTGCTACTTGAGAGTGTGCAATTACAGGTGCAGGGCAGGAGGCATCTTCGCATGCACCATGGACAAGGGATTGGCTTGCATGCACAACAGCGGAAGAAGCAATGTTCTTGGACCCTGGGGTTCGGCCCACAAAGTTGAGTGCTTTGCTGCCATGTGCCTGATCATGCTGGTGGTGGTCAGGCTGCTAGTCTTGCTACACCTGCTAAATCTGGCCTGGCATGTGGTGCAAATGGCATTTTTGGGGTTATCAGCAGAGTCTTTAAAAAATAACCAGACTCGGGAAGACCGGACAGTTGTACTGGCAATTTCCTTTGTGTTGGTGTTACAGGGAACGGTTGCCTGCCTTCTGTCTGCGGCCAACACACTGCTTCTTCCTGCCTTTTGGGGTGCTCTGCCTCCCTCCCCCGGTGTCCTCCTCCTGACTTTCTGGCAATTGTGTCTCATCATCATCCACCTCTTGTGACACTTTCCCACCGTCGCCTTTGTGTGACCGTGGCTGCTCAAATATTTGGGCATCGCTACATGTGATCTCCTCTTGCCCTGCATCAAGTGGACCGGGCGAGAGGCCCGAATCTATAAATGGAAAAGTGAACAGCTCTTCAGAGGGTCCAAGTGTGGGATCATTTGTCTCCGGGCACTCGGCATGGTGGGAGGAATGAGGATCAGGGTGAGGAATATGCGGTCCAGACTCATGACTACTGAGACTTGACCGTGTGGAAGACAGGGTGGTGGTGGTGGCTAAGTGACTGGAAGCATTATCCGCTATCCAACCAACAACTTTTTGACACTGCTCTGGGTTCAATAGTGGTGTGCTGCGGTCCCCTATGAATTTGGACAGGAAGGTCGGGCGAGAAGATGTGGGTGTTTGTTGTGGCACAATTTCAGCTTGCCCACGGCCTTGGCCTCTGCATGCACCATCACCATCACATCCAGTTCCCTGTCCCTTGCCACGCGCCTTGCCCATTTTAAATAGAGGACAATATCTTCCATGCTCACTACAAATGGCTGAATTTGGAGCGAAGTTATATGTGATCCGTGTGATGGAGAAACCACAGTTTTAAATACCTGGCCTGTAGGTAACTATTTTGAACAGCAAACCGGTGTCAAAAACTTCGCTGACACAGTGGAAAAAAAATTGAATGGAGGCCAAAAATGGCAGTATTTTCAGTGCAATTATATGTCATCCGTGTGATAGACAAACCACAGTTTTAAATAGCTGGATTTTTAGCGCTGTAATATGGAAAGGACTTGGCTGTATTCTGCAGTGCCAACAAGCAAATGGCGCAGAAAAACGGTGTTCTCTGGATTGCTTTTTAAGCAAATAATGAGGATTAAGATCCAAAAAAAAATATTCCTGGCCTCTGAGACCTGGGCCTATATCTAGAAATATCTAACAGCAGCAGAAGGCAGAGCTGGAATGGAGCCTCTTGTGCTATATGCACTGCAGTCTTCTATTTACACTGTCTGCCTATATACACTCCCTGCCTGATGTCTCTGCAGATGGATTAGTCCTCAGAAGGACTGTTCGTTAAGATGGATATGTGTAATGTACGGTATTTCTCCCTACACTACCTAATACACAACCAAATCTCTCCCTAGCTCAGCAGCACCTCTCCCTACTCTGCCTGATTCCGGAGTGACTGTGACTAGCATGGCGGCACCAGGTCTGATTTAGTCCTCATGACGCTGTGCGGCCAGCCAATCACTGTAATGCCACAACCACCATGGCTGCGGCATTACAATGAATGGCAGGCAATCCCTGCATGTTGATTGGCGCTCTAAAGAGCGCCAAACATGCAGGGAGGGGACCCGAGCATCCACCCGAGCATCTCGCAAGTACTCTCGCGAGTACCGAGTACTTGCGAGTATGCTTGCTCATCACTAAGAGAGAGCATGGGCTGCTCATCTTGTGCTACGAGTTTGAGATCTTGGCTGAAGGGTGTGCGACCATCGATGCCGTTTGCCATTCCAATGATCTGGAGGGAGCAGAAGGACCATATAAATGATTGTTACTTCTGCATGATGAATCTATGCATTTTTTCTTCTAAGAACAGGAGGTCTAGACTGGGATAGTATCTTTAGTAATAGGAGCACGGATAGAAAATGGGAAATTTTCAAAACAGTCCTGCATAGGCACTGTATAAGGTACATACCTTATGGGAATAAAAGGGCTAGGAATAGGAGGAAGCCAATGTGGCTAAATAAGGAAGTCAAGAGGGCAATGAAAAACAAAAAAAGGGCTTTCGGTAAACTTAAACAAGAAGGCAGCGAGGAAGCGCTAATATCTTATAGGGAAAAAAACAAAATCTGTAAGAAACAAATAAGAATAGCAAAAGAGGAGACAGAGAGACTAATTGCCAAGGAAAGTAAAACGAATCCCAAACTGTTCTTTAACTATATTAACAGTAAAAGGATTAAAACTGATGGAGTTGGCCCATTGAAAAATAACCTGGGTAAAATCATAGAGGGCGATGAGGGTAAAGCAAACCTACTCAATAGCTTCTTCTCCACTGTTTTCACAAAAGAAAACAATTTATCGGAGGAAATGCAGAGTGATAAAGTAAACCTTCCGCTAAATATCACCCACCTAACCCAGGAGGAAGTTCAGAAACGCCTAAATAATATCAAAATAGACAAGTCACCAGGCCCAGATGGCATACACCCCCGGGTACTAAAAGAATTAAGTAATGTGATAGACAGACCGCTGTATCTTATATTCAAGCACTCTTTATGGACAGGGACTGTCCCACTAGACTGGCGCCAAGCAAATGTGGTACCAATATTCAAAAAGGGGTCTAAAAGTGACCCTGGGAACTATAGACCAGTCAGCTTAACGTCTGTTGTGGGTAAATTGTTTGAAGGATTTCTTAGAGATGCTATTGTAGAATATCTTAATGATAATAACTGTCTAACTCCATATCAACATGGATTCATGAGAGATCGCTCCTGCCAAACAAACCTGATCGCCTTCTACGAGGAGGTGAGCTCACAGCTGGACCGGGGAGAGTCAGTGGATGTTGTATACCTTGACTTCTCCAAAGCGTTTGATACCATGCCACACTAAAGGTTGGTATATAAAATGAGAATGCTTGGCCTGGGGGATAATGTGTGCAAGTGTGTAAATAGCTGGCTGAGTGATAGAAAGCAGAGGGTGGTTATCAATGGAGTAAGCTCAGGGTGTGTCAGGGTTACTAGCGGGGTGCCTCAAGGGTCTGTCTTGGGCCCTATATTATTTAATATATTTATTAATGATCTAGTGGAAGGGTTGCATAGTAAAATAGCAATATTTGCAGATGATACTAAACTTTGTAAAGTAGTTAATACAGTTGAGGATAGGGCACAGCTGCAGGAGGATTTAGATAAATTGGGGAGTTGGGCCAAAAAATGGCAAATGGGGTTCAATGCCGATAAATGTAAGGTCATGCACATGGGAAAGAAAAACAGCAGTCACCCATACATATTAAATGGGAAACCGTTGGGGAAATCTGACATGGAGAAGGACCTGGGCGTCTTGGTTAATAGCAAATTAAATTGGAGTGCCCAGTGTCAGGCAGCAGCTGCGAAGGCAAATAGAGTCATGGCATGCATCAGAAGAGGAATAGGGGCATATGATGAGAACATTGTTCTTCCTCTGTATAAAGCGCTGGTAAGGCCGCACTTAGAATATTGTGCACAGTTCTGGGCTCCGGTGCTCAGGAAAGACATATTGGAGCTAGAGAGTAGAGATGAGCGTTGTTCTACTCGAACTGTTCGCCAATCTCAAATTCGAGCTGTTTTGGGCGGTGTTCGAGCCGTTCGGCGAACACGAACAATTTGAGAAAAATTCGGCTGTTCGAGGTTATGTTCGATAACTGTTCGTGCACCAAAATCATAACTGGATTTTTTCTCAGTAATGATGAAAATTAATGTTAATACGCAGTTTGAGTGTACAGCGGGGTGGGGGGAGGGGCAGGGGATGGATCTCTGCAGGAACAATGAAGATCTCCATTTTTTTTTCTCTTTCCCGCATTTGCAGTGGGGAGGTGCAATCTGTCAGCCTATCAGCAGCGCACACACGGAGCGAAGTGCTTTTTTTCACACAAGCAAGGGCATGTGTCATTGGCAGTGTATGTCACATGTCCTTGCCCTATAAGACCAAGCCATTTTCCCCGTCGCCACCATTTTCTCACTGCTGCAGCTGCGTGTTAGACGGCACCGCTGTTGCTGTGTGCGCTATACCTTGTTAATTTCAAGCCAATTTACGCACAAATATACAGATAGCTTGGGAGTAGGGAATAGTTGTGATTGCAGTCCTTTTAAGGACTAGGTTACAGCATTTCCTACGACTTTTATCAGGGAGGTCTGTGCTCTTAAATAGATAGGTTGTGGGAGTAAAGAGTAATTGTAATTGGAGTCCTTTTCAGGACTAGGTTACATGAGTTCCTATCAGTTTTTGCCAGGCAGGTCTGTGCCAGTGCTGTGCAAGTTTTTTTCACAGCATTTGGCTGAATCTAGCAAAGCTAATCCTTTTTGGCCTATTGCAGAGTGTGTTAGTCAGTGGAGTAGCCTATCTGTGTTGCAAGATATAAAATACCAAATATAAAAAAATATAAAATAGAATACCAATTTTTTTACTGCACCTAGTGAGGTAAAATCTTTTGGGCATAGCATCATTCTATTAGTCCATCTATACTGACCTCCATCAGGTTGCAAACTGAATATAATTTTTTTCTGCATCTAGCTCTGAAAAAATATTTGGGCTTCTAGGAGTGTGTGGGACTTGGTCTATTAGTCCATCTATACTGACCTCCATCAGGTTGCAAATTAAAAATATTTTTTTTCTTCATTTAGCTCTGAAAAAATATTTGGGCTTCTAGCAGTGTGTGGGACTTGTTCTATTAGTCCTTCTATACTGACCTCCAGCAGGTTGCAAATTGAATATAATTTTTTTCTGCATCTAGCTCTGAAAAAATAGTTGGGCTTCTAGCGGTGTGTGGGACTTGGTCTATTAGTCCATCTATACTGACCTCCATCAGGTTGCAAATTAAAAATAATTTTTTTCTGCATCTAGCTCTGAAAAAATATTTGGGCTTCTAGCAGTGTGTGGGACTTGGTCTATTAGTCCATCTATACTGACCTCCATCAGGTTGCAAATTAAAAATAATTTTTTTCTGCATCTAGCTCTGAAAAAATATTTGGGCTTCTAGCAGTGTGTGGGACTTGGTCTATTAGTCCATCTATACTGACCTCCATAAGGTTGCAAATTAAAAATAATTTTTTTCTGCATCTAGCTCTGAAAAAATATTTGGGCTTCTAGCAGTGTGTGGGACTTGGTCTATTAGTCCATCTATACTGACCTCCATCAAGTTGCAAATTAAAAATAATTTTTTTCTTCATTTAGCTCTGAAAAAATATTTGGGCTTCTAGCAGTGTGTGGGACTTGTTCTATTAGTCCTTCTATACTGACCTCCAGCAGGTTGCAAATTGAATATAATTTTTTTCTGCATCTAGCTCTGAAAAAATAGTTGGGCTTCTAGCGGTGTGTGGGACTTGGTCTATTAGTCCATCTATACTGACCTCCATCAGGTTGCAAATTAAAAATAATTTTTTTCTGCATCTAGCTCTGAAAAAATATTTGGGCTTCTAGCAGTGTGTGGGACTTGGTCTATTAGTCCATCTATACTGACCTCCATCAGGTTGCAAATTAAAAATAATTTTTTTCTGCATCTATCTCTGAAAAAATATTTGGGCTTCTAGCGGTGTGTGGGACTTGGTCTATTAGTCCATCTATACTGACCTCCATCAGGTTGCAAATTAAAAATAATTTTTTTCTGCATCTAGCTCTGAAAAAATATTTGGGCTTCTAGCAGTGTGTGGGACTTGGTCTATTAGTCCATCTATACTGACCTCCATCAGGTTGCAAATTAAAAATATTTTTTTTCTGCATCTAGCTCTGAAAAAATATTTGGGCTTCTAGCAGTGTGTGGGACTTGGTCTATTAGTCCATCTATACTGACCTCCATCAGGTTGCAAATTAAAAATAATTTTTTTCTTCATTTAGCTCTGAAAAAATATTTGGGCTTCTAGCAGTGTGTGGGACTTGTTCTATTAGTCCTTCTATACTGATCTCCAGCAGGTTGCAAATTGAATATAATTTTTTTCTGCATCTAGCTCTGAAAAAATAGTTGGGCTTCTAGCGGTGTGTGGGACTTGGACTATTAGTCCATCTATACTGACCTCCATCAGGTTGCAAATTAAAAATATTTTTTTTCTGCATCTAGCTCTGAAAAAATAGTTGGCCTTCTAGCAGTGTGTGGGACTTGGTCTATTAGTCCATCTATACTGACCTCCATCAGGTTGCAAATTAAAAATAATTTTTATCTGCATCTACAGTACCTCTGAAAAAATATTTGTGCTTCTAGCAGTGTGTGGGACTATTTGTATTAGTCCATCTATACTGACCTCCATCAGGTTGCAAATTCAAAATAATTTTTTTCTGCATCTAACCCAGCCAATAGTTTTGGCCTAATACCACAGTTTGGCCACTCAGCTCTGCTCGGTTACCATCCATTGTTTTTTTGTGCAAACAACTCCAGAGTTGTGAATTAGTTAACCACCAAAATGAGTGGAAAAAGGCCTGCTGCTGGTGGAAAGGGGAATAGGCGTGTTGGGAAGGGGATAAAAGGTTGTGTCCGTGGGGTAGGTGTTAAAGCAACAGTAACATCTGCAGAAGAAAGACCATCTTCCAGCCAAACTAAAATGTCTACTTCTTTTAGCGGACAATGTGATAAGATCCCTTTCTTACGGCCACGCCAATCGCTACAAATTCCAGATGAGGCACAAAAACAGCAGGTGCTTCAACGGATATCAAGTGCTCCTTTAAGTGGGCTCTCCTCCACATCAACTTCAACATCACAAATACTCCAGTCCTCAAAGGTGTCACCCAAATCGCACTTGCTTCCTCACAGCTCCCAAATCTCCAGCTGCCCGTCTGAGTATGAGGTAGAACAGATGGTTGAGTCTGCAGAGCTGTTTACTCATACTATAGCCTGGGAATCAGAGGTCGACTCCAGCGCTTCTGTGAATCCAGACGAGGAAATGATCTGCACTGATGCCCAGAATCTTTATGAGTCGGATCCAGGACCAGACGCAGAAGGTTCTGACCATAATGTAGACCCTCATTCCCAAACTGTAACTCCTGTTGGTGGAGACAATGAGGAAGACGATGATAAGACTCAAATACCTGATTGGAGCGACAACTTTAGTTTTTTGTCAGGGCAGGAACAGGTTGGCTCTGAGGACGACGGGTGTGATAACGCACAGGGTGATGATGATGAGGTCGGAGATCCCACTTACTGTCAACCCACAGTCATCCAAGAGATGAGGTCAGCAGAGGAGGTGGAGGAAGATGCTAGTGACGACGAGGTCAGGTTGCGCCTTCCTGGACAGAGACGTAGTACTGGAAGCACGTCAACAACTGCATCCTCAAACACAACTCTGCCTCTCACCACAAGTCGTGGTGGCTCTTCAGGTCGCATGGGTGCTAAGCCTTGCATAGCCTGGGCATTTTTTCAGATCGATAAAGATGACCCAACTCGTGTTATCTGTAACATTTGTCAGCAAAAGCTAAGTAGAGGCCAAAAAATACATAGTTTGAGTACTTCATGCATGAACCGGCACATGGACATGAAGCATAAGTTGCAGTGGGAAGCTCAGTGTGTTACAATGCGGCCTAGCTGGCCGGGCCAATCACCGTCTGCCATATCTTGTGCATCCGCGGCCTCTTCATCCTCTGTGACTGGGGGGACAGCAGTCACACCTGTTTTGGGGCGCAGACCTGCCACCTCTTTACCCGCAACAGCCAGCGTGATTGGCAGGTCATCATTTTCTTTGGAGGTGGTAACACCAGCTGGTGTTGAGCGCTGTCCGACATCGATAGCACCACCTTTGGATCAAGGCAACCTAACATGTCCGCCTGCATCTTCCTCACAGACCGGCAGTTTGCCGGGGACACCCTTATCAACCCCGTCTAAGCACAATAGCCAGCCCTCGGTCCCTCAGATGTGGACAAGTAAAAGACCATTTCCTCCTAGCCATGAGAAAGCTAAGAGGTTGAATTTCACCATCTGCAAGCTCTTGGCTACAGAAATGCTGCCTTTCCACCTGGTGGACACAGAGGATTTTCGAGACCTTATGTCTGTCGCAGTGCCCCAGTACCAGATGCCCAGTCGGCACTACTTCTCAAAGAAAGGTGTGCCTGCGCTCCACCAGCATGTCGCACACAACATCACCGCTTCTTTGAGAAACTCTGTGTGTGACAGGGTGCATTTCACCACAGACACTTGGACGAGTAGGCATGGACAGGGGCGTTACATGTCGCTGACTGGGCACTGGGTAACTATCGTGACAGCAGGACAAGGGGCTGCTGTCCAAGTCTTGCCGTCCCCACGAGTTGTGCGTCAATCCTCTTTATGTCAAAGTTCCTCCACTGCTTCTGCCTCCTCAACCTCCTCTCGGTCTTCCACCTGCACCCAAAGCCTGTCTGGTCATGCCACAAGCTTTCTAACTGCGCAGAAGGGATCCTGCACACCTCCTTACTATGCTGGCAGTAGGGCTCAACGTCATCAGGCGGTTTTTACATTGAAATGTCTGGGAAATGTGAGTCACACAGCTGAGGAGTTGTGGTCAGCTCTGGAGAACCAATTTCATGAATGGTTGTCTCCACTGGACCTGAAACCAGGGAAGGCCGTGTGCGACAATGCTGCAAACCTGGGTGCGGCCCTTCGCCGGGGCAATGTCACACACGTGCCTTGTATGGCTCACGTGTTGAACCTGGTTGTCCAGCAATTTTTAGCCCACTATCCCAGACTAGATGGCCTTCTGCAGAGGGCACAGTCGCTGTGTGCTCACTTCCGCCATTCGCATCCCGCAGCTCAGCGACTTACATCTCTACAGAAGTCGTTGGGCCTGCCACTTCACCGGCTAAAATGCGATGTGCCTACCCGGTGGAATTCAACTCTGCACATGTTGCAGCGACTGTGGCAGCACCGACAAGCCCTGGTGCAATACGTTCTGACGTATAGCCTGGGCCAACGAGATTCAGAGGTGGGGCAAATCACGCTGGAGGAGTGGTCTCAGATCAGGGACCTATGCACCCTTCTGCACAGTTTTGAAATGGCGACGAAGATGTTTAGTGCTGACGATGCCATTATCAGCATGACTATTCCGGTGATTTACATGCTGGAGCACATGTTAAACAGAATTCGGAGTCAGGTGGTGGCACAAGAGGAGGTGGAGGAAGTAGAGGAGGAGGAGTTGTATGCGGAAGGGCTAACATCTGCAAGGTCCAGACGGTCGGCAGCACCAAGGCGGCAGGCATGTGAGGGTGGGGGAGATGGTTTTACCAGGGCGCATGGTAGCAGCCAAACTAGTGAGGAAGGTGCAGGAGCCCAGGAAGAAGTGGAGGACAAACTGATGGAAGACTCATCAGATGAGGGAGACCTTGATCACATTTCTGTTGTGCGAGGTTGGGGGGAGAGGACAGAGGAAGGAAGCATGATTGTTACCTCGCCACCAACACAACAGGGACTTGGTGCTCCTGGATGCGCAACACACATGAGTGCCTTCTTGCTGCACTACCTGCAACATGACCCTCGAATTGTGAGAATTAGAAATAATCCTGACTACTGGGTTGCCACACTGTTAGATCCCCGGTACAAAAGTAAATTTGCAGAAATTATTCCTGCCATAGAAAGGGATGCACGCATGCAGGAGTATCAGCAGAGACTGTTGCAGAATCTTACATGTGCTTTTCCACAAAATACCAGTGGTGCACGTAGTGAATCTCACAGTTCCAACTTGCCAACCGTGGGACCGTCAAGTGTTCAGCACTCAAACCGTAACAGAACCACAGTATCTGCTGGTAACATCAATTTTGCGGAATCATTTCACCACTTTTTTAGCCCATCCTTTGCAAGGCCACAGGAGACAAGAAGTCTGACACATAGTCAACGCCTAGAGACGATGGTACAGGAGTATCTCCAAGTAAACATTGAAGCCACGACTGTGTCACTGGACCCTTGCTCTTTTTGGGCTTCCAATCTGGATAAATGGCCGGAGCTAGCCACTTACGCCTTGGAGATCTTGTCATGCCCCGCAGCCAGCGTTCTGTCTGAACGTGTGTTCAGCGCTGCTGGTGGTGTGCTGACAGATAAGCGCACGCGGCTCTCCACTGATAATGTAGACAGACTCACGTTCATAAAGATGAACAAATCATGGATCCGAAACAAGTTTTCTACCCCTGTGTCATCCTGGGGAGAGTAAAAGCTTGATGATTGGTTAAAATCACCCTACCAACCGTTTTAAGCTTTCAAATTACTAATCATGTTTATCTGTATCTTGACTGGAAAATAATTTGGGCTTTGTAGCAGTGTGCAGCACTGATCCTATTAGGCCATCTATACTAAAGCTTCAGCAGATTTAAAATTAAAAATAATTTTTAGCTGCATCTAGCCCGGAAAATAATTTTGGGGCTCCGAGATGCGCAAGGCACATAAGTGCCTTCTTGCTGCACTACCTGCAGCATGACCCTCATATTGTCAGAATTCGAAGTAATCATGACTACTGGGTTGCCACACTCTTAGATCCCCCAAACTTTTCGATCAACCTTTTCATTTTAATAAAGACCAAAAAAATGGTCATTTTTGAAATTATAAGCATTAGCAGGTTGTTAGAAACTGAAATCAAACAGTTTTCAACTCAAAACTTTATTCTAGGTGATGTTACATTTTCACATAGGACCCCTTGTTCGAAAGGAGCTTCTGAACTCTCTCGTCCATTGAATTTGTCAGGTTTTGGATGGTTTCTGCTTCAATTGTTTTGCATGAGGACAGAATACCCTCCCAGAGCTGTTGCTTAGATGTGAACTGCCTCCCGCCATCATAGACACTCCTTTTAATGATGCTCCAAAGGTTCTGAATGGGGTAGAGGTCAGGAGAGCATGGGGGTCACACCATAAGTTTGTCCCCTTTTATGCCCATATCAGCCAGAGATGCAGATGTTTTATGTGCAGCATGAGATGGTGCATTATCATGCAGAAAAATGATCTTGCTGTGAAATACACGGTTCTTCTTCTTGAACCATGGCAGGAAGTGCTGTTTGAGAAAATCCACATACATTATGGAGTTCATCTTTAGCGCCTTCAGGGATCCTAAAGGGGCCGACAATCTCTCTCCCCATGATTCCAGCCCAAAACATTACTCCACCTCCTCCTTGTTGGCGCTGTAGCCGTGTTTGCGTGGGGTGTCCATCAACCAGCCATCCTCCACTCCATCCATCTGGACCATCGAGCGCTGCACGGCACTCATCCGTGAACAAAACAGTTTTGAAATCAGTCTTCATGTAATGTTTGGCCCACTGGAGCCGTTTCTGCTTGTGTGAAGTGGATAGAGGAGGTCGACAGGATGGCGCATGCACAGCTGCAAACCTCTGAAGGACCCTGCATCTTGTTGTTCGGGGGACGTTGGAGGCACAAGCAGCTTCAAAAACTTGTCTGCTGCTATGACAAGGCTTTTTTGCCGCTGCTCTTTCAACCTGACGTAATTGCCTGTAGGAAAGAGTCCTCAATTTGCCCTTATCAGCACGCACACGTGTGTACTGTGAATCAGCTACATACTTCTTGATTGCCAAGACACTTCATCCTGATCATCGCACAATGTTGATTGTAGTCATGCCTTGACCTAAACACTCCACAATTTGTTGCTTCTCAGCAGCCGACACATCCTTTTTCTTTCCCATTTTGGCAGAAAATGTAGGCTGCTTAATAATGTGAGAGAGCCTTCTTAAGTAGTCTTGCCTTTCATTGGACACACCTGCCAAACTAATTAGCACAGGTGTCTGCAATTGCTTACAGTGATATAAAGAGCCCTGACACACATCACCATCAATGAGTTTAACTGACAAACAAACAAATTCTTCCCTTATCACTCCTAAACACTTTTTGTATAATAATTTGGAACGCAGTGTACATGTGCTTTTCCACAAAACACCAGTGGTTCACGTAGTGAATCTTACAGTTCTAACTTGCCAACCGTGGTCTGTATGGAGTTGTTCAATAAAGGGCCCAAAATTAAGATAACATAGATGGGAGAGGTCTCTATGAATAGGAATTCCTAAGTATTTGATACCCTGTGAGGGCCAGGCAAAGGGAAAGTTGGACTGGATGGAATCCTATATGGATTTGGGGAGGGAGACATCGAGGGCCTCAGACTTCGCTGCATTGATTTTAAAATTTTACCATGTAACAAAGTGATCTATTTCAGCCATAACAGCATGGATGGATATATGTGATTGAGTGATATATACTAGGACATCATCAGCAAATAGAGAGCACTTGTACTCGGTGCCTCCCACCTCAATCCACCTAATATTGGGGTTATGGCGAATTGATGAGAGCAGGTGCTCCGTCACTAGGATGTATAAGAGAGGGGACAGAGGACATCACTGCCTTGTCCCATTGGTGATTGTGAAAGGTGATGAAAATGTTCTGACGCACCCCCTGGGCCTTGGGACACCCGGAGCCGGACCCTTTTTGGTGGATGCTGGTGGTTGTAGTCTTCGTGGCGGCGACCCAGTTCCGTGGCTCAGGGCGGTCAAACCAGTGGCGGAACTATTTATGTGGTTTTCATGTTTAAATGTCCGACTACGCCACCCGTGGATTGCGGTCAGAGTGAACCGCCGCTACAGGGCAGACCACTGAGGCTGGTGTTGTGGGTGCAGCAGAGCGTAGCATAACTCCCCACGGGAGGAGTATAGCCTCAGGGCAGTGTATGCGGAGGATGGGGGTGATGGTGCAGGGCAGCAGCAGTAACGACACGGAGTCAGTGATGCAGTTCAGGGCCTTTACTCACAGTTCTTATTATCCAGACCACGTCTGCAGGTAACGGCTGCCCACGTCGTACTGTGCTCACCAGGTGAGGGGCTCAGACAACTCCCAGATAACTTTGGAGCACTTCACAGGACCCCCTTTGTGTGTCCTTTGTCTGGCCTTTCTTACCAACACTTCTGTCCGGCTGCCTCGGGCCTCCTCTTGGTAAACTTGGCGCCAGTTTCCCTGACCCTATGTGGTGCCTTCCTAGCGGGTGTAGCGAGGGGCTGCGCCACATAAAATGTCAGAGCCTCCGGTTTCTAGCTGAGGGTCGTTTCCTGCCTCCACTAGTTCGGGGACCGGTCTCCCCCTTTGGCCTGACCCCTCCACGCAGGTGGATTCGGGCGTGCGGTGGCGACTCGCCCGTCCACACCCCTGGGATCCCTTCATTCCTCGTTCCTGGAGCCTTCTCCGCTCCTCTTCCTTCCTTCTCCCTCTTCCAGGCCTGGGCCTCTGTTACTAGGCCCGCCTCCGGAGCAGAGCTCATGCAGAGCCCCTGCTCCCTGCCACTTCTGCTCAGACTTCTCTGCACTGAACTAAGATGGTGCCCACCTTTTATACTCCCTTCTCAATGCACCCAGGAACTGCTTCCTCCCTGCTCCTGCACTACAGGGTTCCCCTTCCTCAGTGTTCCCTCCCCCCACTCCAGCCAGGGACAGGGACTGTCGTGCCCATCTCAGGGGCATATTGGTCACCCTGCCCCACGGCAATGTGGTGTAATGCATGCAGGTGTCGGGTCCTGATCCACACTCCATCCTTACCTGAGAGTGAGATATCACACCTCTGGGTGAGGTGCAATACGTCTGTAGCAACTGAGCCCTCAGGGTGCTACAGTTCCATTTATCTTCAGCCTAGGTGACGTATTGCGATACAGGGCCGTGATTTTGGCTATAAAAGGGTCCCCTAGACCCCTACCCCAAGCTTTTTAAGAGAATCATATATGGCGTGCCAGGAGACTCTATGGAATGCTTTCTCAGCATCCAACGAGAGTATCTAATTACAAATTTTTAACTGCATCTAGCCCAGGAAATACTTTGTGCCTAGTAGCAGTGTCTGCTAGTGAGCGGATTATCCCGGCTGTTAAGCAAGCTGCACCACCTGTAGTTTAGACACTTAATTTTTTCAAAGGAAATGCTTCGGGACCATGGGATACTTAGTGAAGAGCATCAGGAGGCACCCCAAGGCATAGGGGCTGGGACTGGCAGTAGGATGCCTTGCGGTGGACAGCCGAGCTCGATCCTTATAAAAGCTTTTTAACTGCAGCAGCTTTAGTGGACGCTACTGGAGCTGGAATTACCGCGGCTGCTGGCATGAGACTTGCCCTCCAATAGATCCTTGTAAATGGATTTAAAGTGTATTCATTCAAATTAGAGAGACAATTTAAATTAAAAAGCTTAGAGCTGCCTCCACCACAGGGGGGCTCGCTCGACCCACCAGCGGACAGGCACCAGTATTGGGAGAGGGGGGCTGGCCGTCAGGGTTCACCGCGGCTCTGGCACAAACCCGGCGACACGGAGGTGGCACGGGCAGGAGCGGACTGGCCGTGTCGGCTTCTCACTTTTTGGATTTTAGAAGGGCATGACATGCCTATATCTGTGTCTCCCCCTCCTTTTACTCCTCCACCTCTTTTATTTTCGCATGACTATATGTACTTGTCACTTTTCCATGTGTTAGTTATGTCTTCTGAGCAGTTTGTCAGCTTTTGGACACCTTTGAAGGTGTTTTCTATGTGTTTCTATGTGTTTTTGTTTGCCTGCCATTGGTTTTAACGGTGTTCGAAGGTGTTCGACGAACAGTTCGACGAACAGTTCGGCGAACACACGGGTGTTCGACGAACCGAACCGAACTCGAACACTACGGGGGTGGCTCAACACTACTAGAGAGGGTACAAAGGAGGGCGACTAAGGTAATAAAGGGAATGGATGGACTAGAATACCCAGAGAGGTTGTCAAAATTAGGCCTATTTACGTTGGAAAAGAGAAGGCTTAGGGGAGACCTCATAAACATGTATAAATACATCAGGGGGCAGTACAGAGATCTCTCCCATGACCAGTTTATACCAAGGATGGTGACAAAGACGAGGGGGCACACTATACGTCTGGAGGAAAAGAGGTTCCGGCACCAGCATAGAAGGGGATTCTTTACGGTCAGAGCCGTGAGACTCTGGAACTCTCTGGGAGAGGAAATGGTGATGTCCAACTCACTTAATGAGTTCAAGAGAGGCCTGGACGCCTTTCTTGAGAACAATAAAATTACATCTTATGCTTAGTGATAGTTAATTAATCCAGGGATTTAATCTGACTGCCAGATTGGTGTCGGGAAGTGAATTTTTCCTCAATGATGTAAATTGGCCTATACCGCATGTTTTTTTTTTTTACTTCCCCTGGATCAACGCTGCGGAATAGCTGCAGTGCATAAGAAATAGGCTGAACTGGATGGACGCTGGTCTTTTTACGGCCTTATAAACTATGTAACTATGTAACTATGTCTATTGAATATCCAAACCTGGCTTCTGCAATTAGACCAGTGGTGCATGATGAAAGTCTGCCAGTTCTAAAACCACAGCCGGGGTGGAGAATAGAAGATGACGATGAAATGACAGTTGATTCATTAGAGATGGAAGCTGCTGCTGATTCAGATTTCGAACCATCAATATCAACTGCTCCACGTTTAATATCTCATACAAGACTCAGAGATTTGGGTTTATCAAAGAGTCTGGCAGAACTTCTTGGATCAAGGTTGCAAGGGTGGAATCTGTTGCAGCCAGGTACAACATTTTCAGTATTTTGCTGTTGTCATGAAAATTTGACCAAATATTTCAGTCAAGCTGACAGTCTCACTTTTTGCAGTGATATTACTGGATTGTTTTCTGTCCTTGGAGTTGACCATAACCCAAGGGAATGGCGACTGTTCATTGATTCGTCGGTCTTAAGTTTGAAGGCTGTCTTGCTATACAATGGCAATAAAAACCAAAGACAAAAACACAATACACAAATACCCAAAGGTAAATGGATAAATTGCAAAGTGCATAAAAATATGATAAATAATACAGGGTATTTAGTTAACATCAATTTTGATCAAAATAATGTAAAAGCCATCCCGCCACGTCACGGCAACCCTTATGGGACAGTCCTAACTCTAATATTAAAACCTTACCATTTGTCAAGTGACATACATATAGATAAGGGCTGAGACACTGAACCCTTAGTAGAAGCATGGACCTGACAATGGCAATGTCTACCCTTCAATACCTATCGAAGAACAGGTCGAAAGTCTTATTCAGGCTTACAAGTCAATGAAGTGCAACATGTCACCTAAAATACATTTCCTTCATTCACATATTGACTTTTTTCCACCAAATCTCGGCGCTGTAAGTGATGAACATGGTGAAAGGTTTCATCAAGACATTTCCCAGATGGAGAAATGGTACCGGGGGAGGTGGAGTCCCTCGATGCTGGGTGACTATTGTTGGAATCTTGTCAGTGAATCATCGGACAGTGATTATAAATGAAAATCAATGGCAAAACATTTCTAAACTTGATCGCTGTTGCTGACTTTTGCATTCGGAATATCACATGCCACTACGAATTTGACAGTATTCAATGCATACATATAATTGCATTTTTCTCAAAAATCTTACGTGATAGAGCAATTCTGAAGTTATTTCTGAACTCAGCATGACAATTCCAATAGGATTCACCCAATTTCATGCAGGAAACAAAAACCTTGTTGAACAGTGTTATCAATGGATGCATGAAATAGCCGAGCACTGTACTTGGTTTTCTCCTATCTGACAATGCTTTAAGCTGTTTTGTCCAATAACTTTTTCTGGGAAATGAGGCTGATTTTGCCTGAGCAGCTAGCCTGATATTCTCCCTTCAGTAAGAATGTAGGATTACATGGTGGCCACCCAGGATCGAGTCCACCAGTATTGGTGATAGAAAGGGTCCCAAGCTCCCCTCTTTGATATAAAGTACATAAATTATCATTTATAGAATCTTTTTCATAGGGAATCTGTCAGCCGGTTTTAGCTGCCTGGTCTGAGGGTAGCATGATGTAGGGGCAGAGACCCTGATTCCAGTGATGTGTCACTTGACTTATTGCATGCAGCAGTTTTTATACAATCATTGTTTGAACTGTGCGTAACCTCGTCCCCACAATTGATTGTCAGCTTTCTGTGTACACTGTGCATTGAGAGAAAGCTGCTAATTAGTGGTAGAGGCGAGTTGGACTAGAAAGCATAAGGCCAGTTGTTCTGTTGTGATTATCGCCTGATGATAAAACAGTGATTTTATTGAACCTACAGCAAACAGCCCAGTAAGTGATACATCACCGGAATAAGGCGACCTGCTGATGCATTCCCTGAAATTGTGCCAAATGCTGGTGCCAATCTATTACTAAAAATGCCAGTGCATCCTGGAGGCACATAGCCTGGAAGTCACAAATGGCACTGTTTTTGTTGCTCATTCCCAGTGTCTGTAGCTTATGCTATTACAATGTTACACAATGTATTAGAATCCAATGTGCGAGTAATCTGTGATTTTTTTTTTTATGACTATAGCATTTTATTATTTTTTTCCAAGAAACTCTGTCCCAATATGTAGTAATTCTCTTTGCAGCTATTAGTTGTTCCAAATTCATGCCATCTGTCCTCCCTGTTTCATCTCAAGTCTTTACCTTTTGAACTATAATGTGCAATATTTTTGGCTAAGGATCTCTAGCTCCTTCTCCAAAATATTCTTGCAAGTGTGGTTAATAAATCCCTGCCTGTATCATATTAGAATCTAAATTCTCTTAAATGTTATTTTTATTTTACTGATTCATTCCAAACATGAACATTTTTAACTGTAAAAAACAAATAAAAGTTTATGGTAAAGGACACTAAGAGTATTGTCTACAAAAATCGTGTTATTTATGGCGACAAATGAGAGGTTTGTGAAAGATTGAATTTCATATTCATGGATTTCCCAGCTTTCTCAGATCTGTTTGATATAGCTGCGTATGTGCAACACTGGGCTCTATGCCTTAGTGTTACTAAGATTATTGTCATGTGAAACTTTTAGGTCATTTTCCATTTTTAGATCAAAAATGAGCATTTGGAACTCAAAATATTACATCTCAAAATATTACATTCAAGAATGCTTAACTAAAATACTAAACATAACACAAACATCCAATACCATGGATGGCAAGAAGAACAAACAAATCAATTTTGGAACAAATCAATCCAGACATGTCACTCGAAGTAAGGATCAACAAGCTACGACTTGCCTACTTTGGACACATCATACGAAGAGAGCAATCATTGGAGAAGGCCATCATGGTCGGTAGAATAGAAAGGACAAGGTGAAGAGGAAGACCAGCAACCTGATGGCTTGATACTATCAAATTAACCACGGAGTAGACCCTGGTAGACCTATCAAGGACCATCCGTGTGAAAACCCCCTAGACATGTCAGTTGTTTTGGTGCAGCACGCACAAAATACGTGCTGCACATGTGTACACTGATGACACACAGATGACATCCATGTGTCATCAATGTGACACGTACCGGTGCCTGGGAATCAGCGGTATAGTTCGCACTGATCCCTGGCACCGGCTGTTGGAGGAAACTCTCATCATTGTCCCATGTTTGCGCTGAGATCACTGAAGCTGCTCTCGCAGCAGCTCATTGTCTCATGGTTTGCTGCCTGGACTGCAGCTTCATGCAACTGTAAAGACACGGACAAGAGAGACTGAGTAACTGTAAGCGAGCACCACCATTTGCTGGACAAAACTGAAGTGAAAGTTTAAAGGATGACACCAGGTCAGGTGACACCTGTGTTGCAGTGACTAAATATAAAAGGCCTGGCCATGCCGAGGAGAGACGAGGCAGTTGATGCCAAGGGAAGTAACAATTGGTCCTGCTGCAGCTCCAGCAGCCATTACAGTTTTAGCCACAGCTGTGTATACCAGCAAGGCCCAGACTCAGACGATGACAGTCAAGCACCGAAGACCCGAATGACACCGGTCAAGGCACCCGACTCAGACGTCGCCGGTCAACAGCCGAGGACCAGCCCCCATCAGTACGGACCAAGGAGACACTTGTTGGCGGTCTAGTACCGAAGAAGTCCTGATGATACCTGGCCATAGACCCGAGCCTGGGCCGGACGACAAGGAGGAGACTTGTGGAATGGGCAGTTACTTTCAGCAGAGACTTATGGTACCAGGTGTGGGCAGGAGAGAGGCTGCAGATGATATGGGTTCCGACTGACGCTAAAGCGGCCCAGAAAATGCTATTAGACTTTGTCAGGGCCCGGAAAGCTGCAAGGGTGCCCTACAGACTGTTCCCGCTAAATACTGCATTTGTCCTCTTCCCAGTTAGACCAAGTTGGACTGTAGACCCTGAACTGATCTCGAGGACATCTCTCTTGTAATGTACTAACTAGTGTTAAGCGAGCACAAAAATGCTCGGGTGCTCGAAGCTCGGGCCGAGCTCACTGTGATACTCGGGTGCTCGACCCGAGCAACGAGCCCAATGTTAGTCTTTGGGAGACCCGAGCATTTTTGCGGCGGCACCCCCGGCAGTCTGTAGAAAGCCTAAAAAGTGCCCAAAACGATAGTGACAGTGCTCAAAAGACATGGGGACAGCATGGGCATCGCCCCAGGAAGCATTTCTGACCCCCAGGTCACTGCTGTCAACAACGTGGTCAGAGGTATTAAGCCACTTTTACGGGCTCACAATAAAACGTTCAAAAACAAAACTGAAATGGTTTTCCTGTGAAATATGTTAAGGAACTTCCTTTCCAGGGTAAAGACTTGTGTATAAGGTAAAATGAATAACCAAAAACAAAAATACTCCTCCACACCTTGGGCTATGTTCACAAGTAGCTTTTTTTTATGCGTTTTTGCAGTTTTGTATTGCTTTCAACCGTGACAAATGCATTCACCGAGAAATGTTATTTTAACATTTTACAATCTTATCTTGCCATGTGCTGTGTGACACATGCATACAGTGCTGAAAAGACATGGGAACAGCATGGGGAAGACCCCTGGAAGCATCTCTGACATCCAGGTCACTGCCTAAAAGTGTGCTCATCAGAAGTGATCCTTGCCGCATCAGAAGATTCAGACTTGCAACTATCCCCGTGCAAGTCCTTGTCCCAGGGCAGTGTTCAATTGTACCACCCCCATTCCTTGCAATGCAAGCGCAAGTATGCAGCCTGCCACTCACCCACCCCCAGGCTGCAATACCATACTGCTAGCTTGCTTGCACTTGAAATGGGGCCTTTTAGTTTGGAGGAGGCCGAAGCTGGCCACTACCTCATGGCTGCTTCGGCAGCGAGGTATCCATACTCAGTCCCCAGCCGCCCGGCGGCCGGGTGTCCACACTCAGTCCCCAGCCGCCAGGGGGTGGTGTCACGGGTGTGTCGCCACGAAGATCGTCACGATTACACAGCCTGACTTCTCGCAGGTGCCTTGACTTTTTGGTGCTTTGTGTTTTTCGGCAGTGAGGGAGTTAATTCTCTCTCTCTCTGTGCTAGACGAGGTCCAGCCTCGCCCAGCTGCAATCAATGCTGCTGTAGTGAGACTCCTTCAAATGCCTGCTGGTCTGTTAGGGAAGTGTCGGTGAAAGCATTTCATGCAGACTAACAGAGCGGATCGTGGTATTTGGAGTTTCAGAGATAAGTGTATTTGGAGTGTTTTTTCCCTTCCTCGCTTTATCATTTATCTCCTTTCCCGTTGGTGTTCCCTCTGTTGTAGTTGTGTAGTTTTTGTATGCAAGGTGGTTTTGGTTTTTCCCTTGTACTGTCTCGTTCGTCTAAGTACTGTGTGTGGGCATATTATTACTTGTCCCCTTTTGTTGTGATCGGGGTCCTTCTCAGGACTAGATTACTTAGGTGCAGGGATCCTCAGGAGGTAGGGGTTACGCTGGCGGCCTGGACCTCTGTACCTTTAACAGTACCTCCAGGTTGAGGGATTAGTCAGGGCCTCAGCTTAGGGTCAGCTTAGGCCCCCTACCTCCAGTATACAGAGACAGCGTGACATTTTCACCGACCACTTAGTTTTTCTCCAGCTACCATGGATCCAGTAGCCGGTCTAGCTCGGCAGTTGCAGAGTTTGTCCATGGAGCTGGCGGACGTTAGGTCCAAGGTTTTGTATCCTCAGGAGCAAGCCGGACCAGAACCTAAAGTAGCTCTCCCTGACAGGTTCACTGGGGGGCGGGACAAGTTTTTTGTTTTCCGGGAGGCATGCAAGTTGTACTTTCGGCTGCGGCCTCGGTCATCGGGGAGTGAAGAACAAAGGGTGGGAATTGTCATCTCGCTCCTACAAGGGGACCCACAATCTTGGGCGTTCTCTCTTCCCCCGGGCTCCCCGGCTCTCCAGTCAGTGGATAGGTTTTTCGCTGCTCTGGGACTCGTATATGATGACCCAGATAGGAACTCCCTTGCTGAGTCTAAGTTACGTAGGATCCAGCAGGGAGATCGTCCGGCGGAGGAATTCTGTTCGGAGTTCCGTAGGTGGGCCACGGACACCCAGTGGAATGACCCGGCTCTTAGGAGCCAGTTTTGTCAAGGTTTATCCGACAAATTACAGGATGTGTTGGCACAGTATGACTCTCCCGCGTCACTGGAAGCCGCTATGGCCCTTGCTATTCGCGTTGACAGACGGCTTCGGGAGAGGTGCGGGATAACTCTACCCCCTGTGATGACTCCACCTCCTACAAGGTCCCCTCATATGGTGGTTCCCCTGGTCAGTCCAGAGGAGCCTATGCAATTAGGAGGGACATCATTTCGGGGGAGGGGACCGGTGGTGCGCCATAAGACAGGAAGGTGTTTCTTCTGCGGGAGAAAGGGACATTTTATTGGGGGGTGTCCATCCCGTCCCTTGCAGAGTGAAGAGTCGTCGGAAAACTGTTGATCCCAGGTTGTGTGGTGGACGGCAATCTGGGAGTAGGTATTTCGTCCCTAGGTTCGTCTCAGTTTCTCGTACCGGCGGAGGTGGTGGTGGGTACGAGAACTGAGAGGATATCTGTTCTTCTGGATAGTGGGGCCGGGGCTAATCTGGTTGATGCTCGGTTTGCCCGGGTTCAAGGTATGCGATTGAGTGAGTTGGCTAAACCCATCCCCATATTCTCGATCGATGCCAGGCCTCTCGGTCAGGGAAGTTTTTTGCAAGCTGTGCATGACGTAAAACTTCAAGTGGGGGCGATACATAAAGAACTGTTGTCTTGCTACGTGTTGGAGGGTCTTCCCACTCCTATAGTGTTGGGCCTTCCTTGGTTAACTAAGCATAACCCGGTTATTAATTGGCAAACCAGAGAGATAAGCCAATGGAGTAAATTCTGTAATAAAAACTGCATGAACATGGTCATCGGTGCGGTTACTCCTTGGGTCTTACCTCCATTTCTGGCGGACTTTGAGGATGTATTCTCGGAGAAAGGGTGTCAGGAACTACCTCCTCATCGCGAGTATGACTGTTCTGTAAAACTGCTCCCTGAGGCCAAGTTACCTAAAGCTAGGTTGTATAACCTTTCTGGTCCTGAGAGGCAGGCCATGAAGGATTATATTTCAGAAAGTCTGGCTAAGGGGCATATTAGACCTTCATCTTCACCGGTGGCTGCGGGGTTCTTCTTTGTTAAGAAGAAAGATGGAGGCCTACGCCCTTGCCTGGATTTCCGTGAACTTAATCGGATTACGGTCCGAGATCCGTATCCTCTCCCACTTATTCCCGATCTCTTTAATCAGATCGTGGGCGCCAAATGGTTCTCTAAGTTGGATCTCAGGGGGGCGTACAATCTGATTAGGATGAAGGAGGGGGATGAGTGGAAGACGGCGTTTAACACTCCGGAGGGGCATTATGAGAACCTTGTCATGCCATTCGGTCTGACTAATGCCCCGGCGGTGTTCCAACACTTTGTTAATGACATTTTTCGCCGCCTGGTGGGACAGTTTGTTGTCATATATCTGGATGATATCTTAATTTACTCGCCGGATCTGGTGTCTCATCAGGAGCACGTTAGGCAGGTGTTACAGATCTTGCGGGATAATAAACTGTATGCCAAATGGGAAAAGTGTGTGTTCGCCGTACAGGAACTCCAGTTTTTAGGCTTCCTGGTTTCAGCGTCCGGTTTTCGTATGGACCCTGGGAAAGTGCGGGCAGTTCTTGAGTGGGATCGGCCAGAGAATCTTAAGGCACTACAACGTTTCCTGGGGTTTGCTAATTATTACCGGAAGTTCATTCGTAATTTCTCGTCCATGGTTAAGCCTCTCACAGACATGACTAAAAAGGGGACGGATTTTTCTAGGTGGTCTGACAAGGCTTGTCAAGCATTCTCCTCCTTGAAAAAATGTTTTGCCTTGGCACCCATACTCATTCAACCTGATGCGTCACAGCCATTCATTGTAGAGGTAGACGCTTCCGAGGTAGGGGTGGGAGCAGTATTGTCACAAGGTTCGTCCCCTGGTAAGTGGCATCCGTGCGCCTTTTTCTCTAAAAAATTGTCGTCCGCTGAGAGGAATTACGATGTCGGCAATAGGGAACTCTTGGCCATTAAGTTAGCTTTTGAGGAGTGGCGCCATTTTTTGGAGGGGGCAGTCCATCCGGTCACCGTCATCACCGATCACAAGAACCTGCTATATCTGGAGTCCGCGAAACGTCTGAATCCCAGACAAGCTAGGTGGTCATTGTTTTTTACCAGGTTTAATTTTGTCGTTACATATCGTCCTGGGTCAAAAAATGTAAAGGCGGATGCCTTATCTCGTAGTTTCCCTGGGGCCGGGAATACGGACGACCCGATTCCTATCCTTCAGGAGGGGGTGGTGGTTTCGGCAGTATGCTCTGAGCTGGAGGAGGAGGTATTGGAGGCTCAGGGGGATGCCCCTGTTGGACCTCCGGGGAGACTGTTTGTTCCAGATCAGTTGCGACAAAAGGTGATCGAGGCACACCATAACTCAGTTTTTGCAGGACACCCGGGGAGTAGAGCAACTGTGGATCTCCTCTCGCGTCGGTTTTGGTGGCCTAACTTACATAAGGAGGTGGTAACTTTTGTCGCGTCCTGTGGGGTTTGTGCGCGCTCTAAGACCTCACATACCCGTCCGTCTGGGGCCCTCTTACCTTTGAAGATCCCGGAGCGTCCTTGGACTCATCTGTCTATGGACTTTATTACGGACCTCCCTCCGTCTTCGGGTAAAACGGTCATACTCGTTGTAGTGGACAGGTTCAGCAAGATGGCACATTTTATCGCTCTTCCGGCTCTCCCTAATGCTAAAACTCTTGCGCAGGTGTTCATTGGGGAGATTGTGAGGCTTCACGGGGTACCCTCCGAGGTGGTGTCTGATCGGGGGTCTCAGTTTGTGTCCAAGTTCTGGAAGGCGTTTTGTGCACGGCGGGGGATGCATTTGTCATTCTCGTCGGCTTTTCATCCTCAGACCAATGGTCAGACGGAACGTATGAACCAGAGCTTGGAGTCATATCTCCGGTGTTTTGTGTCAGAGAACCAGGAGGACTGGGCTTCTTTCTTACCTCTGGCAGAGTTTGCTCTTAATAATAGGCGGAGCGAGTCCACTGGTAAGTCCCCGTTTTTTGGGGCATATGGTTTTCACCCCCAGTTTTGTACTTTCAGTAGGGGGGGCTCTTCGGGGGTTCCTGAGGAGGAACGATTTTCCTCATCACTCGCTTCAGTATGGAGAGGGGTGCTGAAGAATCTGAATACTATGGGGAACCGATACAAACGTATGGCTGATAGGAGGAGAGTGTCTGGTCCGGACCTAAGTGTGAACGATCGGGTATGGTTGTCTACCAGGAATATAAAACTTAAGGTTCCCTCCTGGAAACTGGGTCCCAGGTTCATCGGGCCGTACAGAATCAGTTCTATTATTAATCCGGTGGCATTCCGTCTTGACCTCCCCCCTACGTTTAAAATTCACAACGTGTTCCACAGATCGTTGCTTAAGAGGTATGTGGCGCCGGTGGTACCGTCACCTTTACCTCCCCCTCCAGTGGTGGTCAAGGGTAACTTGGAGTTCCAGGTATCGAGGGTCATCGATTCACGCTTTAATCGCCGGTCCCTTCAGTACCTGGTTCATTGGAAAGGGTATGGTCCTGAGGAGAGGATGTGGGTTCCTGCGTCGGATATTAACGCAGACCGATTAGTTCGGGCCTTCCACACGACTCACCCGGATAAACCTGGCCCTGAGGGTCCGGAGGCCCCTCGTAGAAGGGGGGGTACTGTCACGGGTGTGTCGCCACGAAGATCGTCACGATTACACAGCCTGACTTCTCGCAGCTGACTTTTTGGTGCTTTGTGTTTTTCGGCAGTGAGGGAGTTAATTCTCTCTCTCTCTGTGCTAGACGAGGTCCAGCCTCGCCCAGCTGCAATCAATGCTGCTGTAGTGAGACTCCTTCAAATGCCTGCTGGTCTGTTAGGGAAGTGTCGGTGAAAGCATTTCATGCAGACTAACAGAGCGGATCGTGGTATTTGGAGTTTCAGAGATAAGTGTATTTGGAGTGTTTTTTCCCTTCCTCGCTTTATCATTTATCTCCTTTCCCGTTGGTGTTCCCTCTGTTGTAGTTGTGTAGTTTTTGTATGCAAGGTGGTTTTGGTTTTTCCCTTGTACTGTCTCGTTCGTCTAAGTACTGTGTGTGGGCATATTATTACTTGTCCCCTTTTGTTGTGATCGGGGTCCTTCTCAGGACTAGATTACTTAGGTGCAGGGATCCTCAGGAGGTAGGGGTTACGCTGGCGGCCTGGACCTCTGTACCTTTAACAGTACCTCCAGGTTGAGGGATTAGTCAGGGCCTCAGCTTAGGGTCAGCTTAGGCCCCCTACCTCCAGTATACAGAGACAGCGTGACAGGTGGCCGGGTGTCCATACTCGGTCCCCAGCCACCCGGCGGCCGGGTGTCCACACACGGTCCCCAGCCGCCTGGGGGCGGCCGGGTGTCCATAAACGGTCCCCAGCCGCCCCTATTTCTCCTTGAAACTTCCCCCACACTTTTCTTAGCCTGGCCTGCTTTAGGGCAGCATTGGACGAGCCCACCAGAGAACCAGACTCCTCCAGTGGGCCCTGGCTTCTCCATCAGGGGAGTTGAGAGTGCCAAGGTGAGGAGCATGATGATGATGATAGAAGTTAGCATCTGCTTTGTTTTCTTGGAATGCAAGCGTAAGTGTGCAACCTGCCACCCACCCACCCCCAGGCTGCAATACCATACTGCTAGCTTGCACTTGAAATGGGGGTTTTTAGTTTGGAGAAGGCCGAAGCTGGCCACTACCTCATGGCTGCTTCAGCAGTGAGGGATCCATACTCAGTCCCCAGCCGCCCGGCGGCCGGGTGTCCACGCTCGGTCCCCAGCCGCCCCGCGGCCGGGTGTCCACACACAGTCCCCAGCCGCCTGGGGGCGGCCGGGTGTCCATAAACGGTCCCCAGCCGCCCCTATTTCTCCTTGAAACTTCCCCCACACTTTTCTTAGCCTGGCCTGCTTTAGGGCAGCATTGGACGAGCCCACCTGAGAACCAGACTCCTCCGGTGGGCCCTGGCTTCTCCATCAAGGGAGTTGAGAGTGCCAAGGTGAGGAGCATGATGATGATGACAGAAGTTAGCGTCTGCTTTGTTTTCTTGGAATTCAAGCGTAAGTGTGCAACCTGCCACCAACCCACCCCCAGGCTGCAATACCATATTGCTAGCTTGCACTTGAAATGGGGCCTTTTAGTTATGAGGAGGCCAAAGCTGGCCACTACCTCATGGCTGCTTCGGCAGCGAGGTATCCATACTCAGTCCCCAGCCGCCCGGCGGACGGGTTTCCACGTTCGGTCCCCAGCCGCCAGGGGGTGGCCGGGTGTCCATACTCGGTCCCCAGCCGCCCCGCGGCCGGGTGTCCACACACGGTACCCAGCCGCCTGGGGGCGGCCGGGTGTCCATAAATGGTCCCCAGCCGCCCCTATTTCTCCTTGAAAATTCCCCCACACTTTTCTTAGCCTGGCCTGCTTTAGGGCAGCATTGGGCGAGCCCACCAGAGAACCAGACTCCTCCGGTGGGCCCTGGCTTCTCCATCAGGGGAGTTGAGAGTGCCAAGGTGAGGAGCATGATGATGATGATAGAAGTTAGCGTCTGCTTTGTTTTCTTGGAATGCAAGTGTATGTATGTAGTAGCGGCTAGGCCTGAGGTGGTCAGCGTTTTGGCGCATATCCTACCTCCTCCGAGGATTGCTGGATGTTTTCCTGCTACTATCCCAGTTCTATGACTCCCGTTAAAACAAAGTTTCAGGTGATGAATGATGGATGAGGTGGTGGCAAAGGAGAAAGAGCAGGAGGAACAGGGACCATTCACATCAATATCAGGCCAGTCAACCACATATGTCTTGTAGGATATGTTTCTCTACCAAAAGGAGCGCTTCGGCTACACAGTTAAAGGGCATGCAGAGAGTGCAATGCCTAACAAAAATTTCGAGGCACTCCAATGCCCCTTGGAAGTGACATGGAGGTCAGAGGGCCTTAACTAAACCATTTTTTCCATTTATAGCAACTGGGTCTCCTGTGCACTGTTGGCCTAAGCAGTGAATGGAAGGCTTTCCAAAAATTATGAGGAACTGCAATGCCCCTTGAAACAGACGTGGATTACAGCATACTAAAAACCTTCTACCCATTATTGGGGAGTTGGTCTCCCTAAGTTCGCCTATGCATTGAATAGCAAAAGCTGACTAAAATTAGGAGGAAATGCAATGCCCGTTGGAAGAATGGTGGAGGTCACAGTGGAATAAAAAGACAATATCAATGCCCCTTGGAAAAGTGGTGGAGGTCGCAGTAGCTTAACAAGACGGTTTTAATGCCCCTTGGAAGAGACGTGGAGGTTGCAGTAGCTTAACAAGACTGTTTTAATGCCCCTTGGAAGAATGGTGGATGTTGCAGTAGCTTAAGGCTATGTGCCCACGATGCAGAAATGAAGCAGAAAATTTCTGCAGCATTTCTGCATCTCCCTGGCAGAAAAAACGCATGCAGATTGAGCATGAGTTTTTCCTGCGGAATACATGCGGATTCACATGCGTATCCACATGCGTTAACGCATGTGTTTCCGCATGCGGACTGACAAGCACTTTCCAGGTGATAGCATCACTTGTAAAGTGCTTGACAACTTGGTCACACTGTATAAATCCATGCAAACGGCATGGATTTATACAGTGTGACTGTAAAAATAAAAAAAATAAAGCTATACTCACCCCCGATGCCGCCGCATGTGCTGCAGCGCTCGTCCTGGCTTCTTCCGGGTTGCCGGCACATCGCGAGACAGCCTGCGGTCACATGACTGCGACGTCATCTCAGGTCCTGGAAGGAGAAGCGCTGCCGGCAAGCAGAGAGAAGCCGCTGGACAGGTGAATATAAACTTTATTTTTTATTTTATTCTTTTTTTACAGGTACAATGGTACCCAGGTCTGGATGAGAGTCTCCTCTCCTCCAGAACTGGGTACCATCGCACATAGAGACGCATAAAATCCGCTTGTACAAATGTACAGAGGCGGATATTATGCGTCTCAATGCAAGTCAATGGCGGCGCTTCCGCTGCGCTTCCGCAAAATGAATGAACATGCTGCGGATTTATTTGCGCTGCAGAAACGCTGCGGAAAAATCCGCAGCATGTGCATTGACAATTGCAGAATGCCATTGGGGACCATGGGGTGCGGATTACCATGCGTTTTTGATGCATTTCCGCTGCGGAAATTCCGCAGCATAAATGCATGAAAAACGCATAGTGTGCATGCAGCCTAACAAGACGGTTTTAATGCCCCTGGGGAAAGTGTTGGAGGTCGCAGTAGCTTAAAAAGACGGTTTTAATGCCCCTTGGAAGAGACGTGGAGGTTGCAGTAGCTTAACAAGATGGTTTTAATGCCCCTTGGAAGAGACGTGGAGGTTGCAGTAGCTTAACAAGATGGTTTAAATGCCCCTTGGAAGAGCCATGCAGTACAGCATATTCAAAATATTATTCCCATTATTGAGGAGTGGGTCTCCCATAGTCTTTGCCTATGCCTTCCAATCAAAAGCTGCCAAAAATTAGGACAGAGGAAATTGCAATGCTGGCAACACGGACCAAGGTCACCCTGGTGGTATAGTGGTGGTGGAGGCTGAGGATAAGGAGAAGAGCAAAATACAGCCAAAATGAGGAAGCGTATACCCATGTGTAGGTGTGAAGTGGTGCATGGGAATACACCTCCCGAAATAACACAGTGGATTTGACTTTATGTTACTCTGCTGTCATTTGGTGGTGATGAGAAGTCTGGCCCAATCCAGCCCTTGTTCATTTTGATAAGGGTCAGCTTGTCAGCATTGTCAGTTGACAGGCGAGTACGCTTATCTGTTATAATTCCCCCAGCGGCACCAAAAACACGCTCCGATAACACGCTAGCGGCAGGGCAGGCAAGGACCTCCAAGGCGTACAGAGCGAGTTCATTCCAAGTGTCCAGCTTGGATACTCAAAAATTAAAAGGCACAGAGGAATCACGGAGGATGCTGGTACGGTCGGCAAGGTACTCCCTCACCATCTTTTGAAACTTTCCACTCCTTGTGAGATTACCCCGCGCCTCAGGGCCTGTAAGCTGGGCGGGTCTCAGAAAACTGTCCCAGAATGTTGACAGTGTTCCCCTGCCTCTGCTGGATTGGAGTTGCATCTCTTTCGCATGTACGCCTTGGTTGGGCAACGAACTGTGACCTCTATCGCTAGCGTGTTCAGATGGGAATTTTTTTAACAGTTCTACAGCAAGGGCCTACTGGTACTGCCCCATTTTTGTAGACCTCTCCACCTCAGGAATAACAGAGTGAAAGTTCTCCTTGTAGCGGGGGTCTAAAAGTGTCACCAACCAGTAATGACTGTCACCCAACATTTTGACAATGCGAGGGTCATGGTTAAGGCAGCGTAACATAAAGTCAAGCATGCGTGCCAGACTGGTAACGGGCAAGACTTCCGTGTCCTCATCAAGATGATGACTGACCATGCTCTCCTCCTCCTCCTCCTCCCCCCTGTCCTCAGGCCACCCACGCTGAACCGACGGTATGACAGTTGTACAGGTACTACCATCTACAGCGCATGATACCAGCTCCTGTTCTTCCTCTTCCTCCTCCTCCTCTCCCTCATTGTCCCCCAATGCACGTTGGAATAAGAAGAGGCTGGGCTGTGTGTAATCGCACTTTACGGGTTCTTGATCCATCTCAACATACTCTGGCTGCAATGCCTCCTCTTTAATTCTCTGCAGAGAGCGTTGCAAAAGACAGACAAGTGGGATGCTGACGCTAATGATGGCGTCATCGCCACTCACCATCTTGGTGGACTCCTCAAAGTTTGTCAGGATGGTACATATGTCAGACATCCAGGTCCACTCCTGAGGTCTTATGTGTGGAGTCTGACCTGATTATCGACGGCCTTGTTGCAGGTGGTACTCCACAACTGCTCTCTTCTGCTCACAAATCCTTTGCAAAATGTGGAGGGTAGAGTTCCAACGTGTGGGGACATCACACACCAGTCGGTGTGCTGGACGCTGCAAACGCTGCTGCAACACAGCAAGGGCGGCGGAAGCTGTAGTCGACTTTGCGAAAATGAGCTGACAGGCGGCGTACTTTGACGAGCAGATCTGGCAACTCGGGGTACGATTTAAGAAACCGCTGAACCACGAGGATAAGCACATGAGCCAGGCATGGTACGTGTGTGATCTCGCCTCGCCTCAGAGCCGACACCAAGTTACGGCCATTGTCACACATGACCATGCCTGGAGGTAGGTTCAGCGGTCTCAGCTACAGATCTGCCTGCTCTTTCACAGCTGTCCACAACTCACAAGCAGTGTGAGGTTTATCACCTAAGCTTATGAGTTTCAGCACAGCCTGTTGCCGCTTGGCGGAGGCAGTACTACAGTGCTTCCACCTTGTAACTGATGTGGTGATATCTGAGATGGAAGCTGAACATGAGAAGGAGGAGGAGGATGATGCACAGGAGCTGTACACTGTGGGGGGCAACTCTGACTGACATAGGGCCCACAATATTCGGTGTGGGGAGGATGTGTTCCCTCCCAAGGTCCAACTGGGTCCCGGCTTCCACTATGTTTACCCAGTGTGCCGTCAAGGAGATGTACCGTCCCTGGCCACAAGCACTTGTCCACGTGTCCGTTGTCAGGTGGACTCTCCCAGTAACTGAGTTGTTGAGGGCACGGCAGATGTTTTGTGACACGTGCTTAAGTAGTGCGGGGATGGCACACCGGGCAAAATAGTGTCGGCTGGGGACCGAGTACAAAGGGACGGCTACTGCCATAAGGTTGCAGGACTCTGTCTCCACCAGCCTAAAAGGCAGCATTTCCAACGCAAGCAGTCGTGAAATGTGCGAATTTAGGACTGTGGCCTGTGGGGTGTTGGCTGTGAATTTGCGCTTTCATTCAAAGCTCTGGGATATGGATAATTGAACGCTGCGGTTGGACGTGGACGTTGATGCTGTTTCTTGAGAGACTGCCATAACAAGTGAAGACTGAGAGGAGGGGGCATCTTTGTATCCAGTATGAACAGGGGATTGCCTTGCACGCACAACAGGGGGTTCTATTAGATGCACAACAGCGGAAGAAGCAGTGGTGACACCCGCTGACACTGGTCGTGGACCCTGGGGTTCGCCCCATAAAGTCGGGTGCTTTGCTGCCATGTGCCTGATCATGCTGGTGGTAGTCAGGCTGGTAGTTTTGTCACCCCTGCTGATGCTGGCATGGCAGGTGGTACAAATAGCCTTTTTGGGGTTATCAGCAGAGTCTTTAACAAAATTTCAGACTCTGGAAGACCTACCGGTTGTACTGGCAACGTCCCTCGTGTTGGTGTTACAGGGAACTGTTGCCCGCCTTCTGTGTGCGGCCACCACACTGCTTCTTCCTGCCTGTTGGGGTACTCTGCCTCCCTCCCCCTGTGTGCTTCTGGCCTCGCTCTGCATGTCCTCCTGCCACGTTGGGTCAGTTTCTAGATCATCAACCACGATCGTACTCCTCACTTCGTGGCAATTGTGTCTCGTCATCGTCCACCTCTTGTGACAAATTGCCAGCGTCGTCTTCCTGTGGCCGTGGCTGTTCAAATATTTGGGCATCGCTACATGGGATCTCCTCTTCCACCACTTCAAGCGGAGCAGGCGAAGGGCACAAATATGGAAATGGACCAGTGAACAGCTCTTCAGAGTGTCCAAGTGTGGGATCAGTTGCTGTCTGATGACACTCGGCATGGTGGGAGGAAGGAGCATCAGGGTGAGGAGGAGAAGGCGGTCGAGACTCACGGCTACTAAAACTTGACCGTGTGGAAGACAGACCGGAGATGGTGGTGCCCAGGTAACTGGAAGTATTATCTGCTATCCAATTAATAACCTGTTCACACTGATCAGTTCGCAATACTGGTGTTGTAGTGTGCTTCCCTAGTAATTTGGTCAAGAAGTGGGAGCGAGAAGATGTGGCTGTTGGTTGTGGCACATTTTCACCTTGGCCACAGCCCCGTCCTCTACACGCACCATCACCAGAACGTCCAGTTCCACGCTCCTTGCCACGCGCCTTGCCCATTGTAAATGAAGTAAAATAGCTTACACTCGCACTATCAATGGAAAAAGGGTAATAAAAAGGAGATTAGAACCGTGGAAGAGGAAAACTACAGTTCTATTTGTCTGGCCTACACCAGAATCTTTTAAACAGATATATTTGTGACTGAACAGACAGGGAGACACTATTACTGTTTTTTTTTACGTAAAACAGGCCAAAAGCTGGATAATACAGAGAGCCGTGGAACTGCAAAACCACAGTTCTAATTTACTGGCATATACCAGACTTTTTTGAATAGATATATTTGGGGCTGAACAGTCAGCGACACACTCAAACTGTTTTTTTTATGTAAAAAAGACCCAAAAGTAGATAATACAGGGATTTGACCCTTGGAACTGCAAAACCACAGTTATAGTTATGTGGCGTACACCAGACTCTTTTAAACAGATATATTGGTGTCTGACCAGTCAGGGAGACACTATTACAGTTTTTTTTTACGGCAAAAAATGCCAAAAACAGAATAATACAGAGATTTGACCCGTGGAACTGCAAAACCACAGTTATAGTTATGTGGCGTACACCAGACTCTTTTAAACAGATATATTGGTGTCTGACAAGTCAGGGACACACTATTACAGTTTTTTTTTACGGCAAAAAATGCCAAAAACAGAATAATACAGAGATTTGACCCGTGGAACTGCAAAACCACAGTTATAGTTGTGTGGCGTACACCAGATTCTTTTAAACAGATATATTGATGTCTGACCAGTCAGGGAGACATTATTACATTTTTTTTTATGGCAGAAAATGCCAAAAACAGGATAATACAGAGATTTGACCCATGGAACTGCTAAACCACAGTTCTATTTTTCTGGCCTACACCAGACTCTTTTAAACAGATATAATGGTGTCTGAACAGTCACAGACACACTCAATTTTTTTTTTTTGGGGGGGGGGGGGATACCAAAAGGTTAATAAGATGCGTATTTGGACAGTCTGACAGGAAAAAAAAAATACAGGATTTAGATGAAAAAAAAAAAAAATTTTCCTGGCCCCTGAGACCGGGGTGATAAGTCTAGCAATTTGACCAACAGGAGAACACAGAAGTGTAATGCAGCGTTTGCTGGTATAACCACTGCGTCTCCTATACAGCCTGCCTGCCTGCCTGATATCTGGGATGGATTTTAGTCCTGAGAAGGACTGTTTGTTTGATTTGGCAGGCTTTAGAGACCCTACACTACCTATTTCGCACTATATATCTAGCCCTAACTCAGCAACACTCTCTCTACACCGTCTGATCCAGAGCGACTGTGTCCAAGATGGCGGCGCCCGGTTTTAAATAATCGAGGTGACGCTGTGCGGCCAGCCAATCACTGTAATGTCCACAAACAACATGGCTGCGGCATTACAGTGACTGGCTGGCAATCCCTGCATGTTCATTGGCTCTGTAAAGAGCGCCAAACGTGCAAGCAAGAGACCCGAGCACCCGCCCGAGTAACCCGGAAATGCTCGATTGTCGCCGAACATCCCGAGTAGCATGATGCTTGAGTGAGTAACGAGCAGTATCGAGCATGCTCGCTCAACACTAGTACTAACCAATATATCTCAATGCATGTAATTGCATGTAAATGATACTGTGAATATTGTTCTTGTGTGAGTTATCTGTGATAATAATCTTTCCCATTTTTAACCCTGTTAAGTGAATAAAGTAGAAGTAGATTGTTGATCCAGCCTGTTATCTCCGGTATTGCATTCTGTTACCTGCTTACACTGTTCAGGTTGTAAACCAAATATCACAGAGATGGATTACAGCGTGGGACACTATGGATTCTTGCCACTTCGGACAGGTGAGGGATATTGTTGTTTTTTTAATTTTTTTTTTATTTTACAGGGGACAAGTGCATTGATGGAATAGGTGTAAAGTGAGTATTTTTGTTGTTTTTTATTTTCTGTCTTTTACAGGGGACCCGGACGTCAGAGGAATAGGTATAAGGTGAGTGTAAATTTCTTTTTTATTTTTAAATAAATGTGTAAAACAGTGAGGACTTTTATCTCAAATAAAGGATTTTATTCAGGCTCTTTGTTTATTTACAAATTTTTACTATGGGGTTAGTAATGGGGGCGTCTTATAGATGTTTTATCCATTACGAACCCCTGGGCTTCATGTCAGCTGCCAATACAAGGCTGACATGAACCCCAATTCTATTACCCCACTTGCCAATGCACCATGGCATGTTGGATGAGTCAAAGCTAAGTGCCAGATTTGGCGCATTTTACTGATGTGCCATTTCTGGGGCTGCTGAGGGCTGATGCTATTAGCCTCAGAGTGGGCCAGGATCCATGGCCCCTTCCCTTGCTATTAATATCAGCCCACAGCTGTCTGTTTAGCCTTTGCTAGTTATATTTTATAGGGGCACCCTACGTTATTTTTTGGGGGGGTCCCCCTGTAATTTAGCCAGTAAACGCTAATCAAACAGCTGCGACCTGTATAGTCTGGGAACATGTTGGCCTAATGGCCCCTTCCCTGACTAATAATATCAGCCCCCCATGGTTGGCTTTCTCTCTGCTGGTTATGAAAACGACGCGGGAGCCCATACCATTTTTTTTAGTTCTTCATTTTACACTGAATATACTGAGCAGGGGCTGAATACATCTCCCATCATTGTCTCCTTCTCGCGCTGATCTCAGCTGGAACATGGGACAATGATGATAGCTGCCTTCAGCATCCAGAGCATTGGATCGGCATGAATTGTTCCATGCACCAGTACATGTCACACGGACGGCACACGGATGTGTCACATGGATACATGGATGTCACACGAATGTCACATATGGACATATGGATGGCATACGGACACGGACCATGGATCTCACCAGTACTGATTTTTCCTGTACAGGAATCACCAGGACGTGTAAAGGAGGCCGTATACTGTACGAGTCAAAAGAATTAACTGCCTTTCTATTTTTTTAGCAAGGTTTCAGACACACACTTTTAGAGATATGTGCAGAAAATTTAATTTGTATCAAAAGTCCAGAAATTAACTGAATCTTGGCTTGTGGAATCTGGAAGACTTTTTGAAAGAATGATTCCTGCAGAAAATATATGAAGATTGAACAGGGAAATTTAATTGCTTTGACTTTTTGCAGTCCTTCAACAGACTACTGAATTTTACTGTAGTTTGATGGCGGTGTTTTTTTAGTCACAGGACTATTATAAAAAAATGTTTGAATACCAAAATTATAAGCACTCTTAGGCACTAATACAGTTATTCATTTTCCTCACTTACTTTATATAGCACCATTAATTCCACAATGGGATTCATGATTTAAATTTCTTATCCGTATATCTTTGGAGTATGGAAGGAAAACGGGGAACCCCATGAAAACATATAAACTCCTTGGAGATGTTGTCTTTGGTGGGATTTAATCTCTAAGCCACCTAATGCTCCTGCATTGTTATTACTTATGTGGTTGGCTATAGTTACACCTTAAACATTATCTGACTATTACTTGAGACCTATCTAGTGTTATAATATGAGGTTTTGTGACTGTTTTATTTTATTTCATTTAGGCAATTCCTTTTTATTATGACTCTAATAAAAGTTAGGTTTTAACTAAGGGCTCATGCAGAGGTCCGCTAATGGAAAGTCCGCAGGTCTCCTGACTTGAGCCTGGCAGCTTCATGTATTTCTATGAAGTGGCCATGATCGGGTCTGTGCATTGTGCTCCCAGATTGGACCGAGATACACAGACATTTGCATGAGCACTTGTACATATTAAATCCTGGCTGTGATAATGATTACTTAATTTGAAAGATTTGATAATTGCATTAATTATGAGGTGTAGTATATTTAGCTACAAGCTCAGATAATGGATTTTAATGATTAACTTGTAACACAGAGATTCATTGACAACATAGAAAGGAGTTTGTTGCTCACAGATCAGGCACTAGTACTAGTGTAGCTGTGGGGAACTAGAACTAGTGTAGCCGTGGGGAAGTTAGTAGCATGGAGGTGCAGGACAATGAAACATCTAGCTGAGTGACAGTTAGGAACTGGGAAGAGTGTCAGGGAGGCTTGTCATGCCTAGTTCCCAACAATTTTGCAAAGTTGGCTGATGAAGATAGTGTCAATATAGGAGTAGCATTACTTCAGTAAGACATGTCCTGTAAGTCATGGGAATGCCTGATCCATTAAAGAGATTAGAAGCACAGGGCAGGTCAGACGGGTGCTGGAAGTAGGGTATCAATGGAAGTATTTTCTGAAATCTGTATCATGTTCCATACCAGAGTAGCAGTGAGAGATTAGTAAAGTAAATAAATGTCTCCAGAATTGGTGTGGTAAGGAGGGTTTTGGATTCCGGAAGAACTGGGCTGACTTCTGTCGGCTATAGGCTCAAGTTCTATGATATGGATAAACTGCACCTCAATGGGTTGGGTGCAGCTGTTCTGGTGGAAAGAATGATTAGAAAGTTATAGGACTGGGGGATGTAATAATAGTGTATGTATTGACCTGGCCTGTAGAAATGAAAGTGGGTGTGGAATGGGAGGAGGTGTGAGAACAGTTAATACAGAGAAAAGGCATAGAGGTGCAGAAAAATATATAGAGTGCATGCATACTAATGGCAGAAGTGTCACCAACAAGATGGAGGAATTACAATTAATGATGTTGGAAGAGAATTATGATATGGTGGGGATAACGGAGACATGGCTGGATGACATCGATGACTGGGCTGTTAATTTACAGCCCTATAGTCTGTTCAGAAATGACCAAACAAATAACCAAGGGGGAGGGATTTTCTTATATGTAAAATCTTACCTGAAACCATTCTGTGTGATAATATATGTGAGGCAAATAAAAATGAAGAGTCTCTATAAGTTGATGAAATGGAATCTGTCAGCAGGTTTTTGCTGTGTAATCTGACAGTAGCATGATATTGGGAGAGAGACCCTGATTCCAGTGATGTTACATTTACAGAATGGGAGGAATATAATTAAGCAACAGCACATGTGAAAAAGACTTGGGTATACTAATAGATCACAGAGTGCACATGAATCAACAGTGTGATGCAGCAGCAAAAGAGGAAAAAACTGTTCTGGGATGTATTAAGAGTAGTGTTGGGCTAATTTGTTTGGCATTTCAAATTCGGGTTCATGTTCGGGGTTCCGGCTTGTTCGCGCCAGAACTTATCTGCGTGACAGCGTGGAAAATCAGGGATGTTCTTGGGCGGAGCCGTTTTTTTGGCGCGAACAAGCCGGAACCCCGAACACGAACCCGAATTTGAAATGCCATACAAATTCGCTCAACACTAATTAAAAGAACTATAGAGTCTAGATCACGTGAATTATTTATCACCCTCTACTCCTCCATGGTCAGACCTCATCTGGAATACTGTGTCCTGTTCTGGGCTCCACATTTTAAAAAATAAATCGAAAAACAGGAGCAAGTTCAGAGAAGAGCTAACAGGATGGTGAACGGACTGCAAACTGTTAAAGGAGGAATGGTTAAAGGATCTGGGAATGTTTCACTTGCAAAAATGAAGGCTAAGAGGAGACTTAATAGCTGTCTACAAATTTCTGAAGGGATGTTACAGTATAGAGGGAACTTCCTTATTCTCATTTGAACTTGGAAACACGAGAATGAAACTGAAAGGGAGAAGATACAGACTAGATATTAGAAAAAACTTTTTGACAGTGAAGGTGATCAATGAGTGGAACATGCTGCCAAGAGAGGTGGTGAGTTCTCCTTCAATGGAAGTCTTCAAACAGAGGCTGGACAGGCATCTGTCTGAGATGGTTTAGTGAATCCTACATTGAGCAGGAGGTTGGACACTATGACCCTGGAGGTCGCTTACAACTCTAATATTCTATGATTCTATGATTCTAATTACTATGGGGGACTTGAACTATTCTGATTAGTGATAAGCTAACGTGCTCGCAACTGCTCGGTACTCACTCGAGCATCACTGTGCTCGACAAGCTCGGCGAGTATTTCCGGGTTGCTTGGGTGGGAACTCAGGTCCCCTCCCTGCATGTTTGGCACTCTTTAGAGAGCCAATGAACATGCAGGGATTGCCTGCCATGCACTGTAATGCTGTAGCCATGTTAGTTGTGGCATAACAGTGATTGACTGGCCACACAGCATCAGGTGTATATAAAACCGGGCGCCGCTGTGCTCGTCGCAGTCTACTCCGTAATCAAGCAGAGTAGGAAGAGCTGCTGCTGTGTCAGGGAAAGATTTGCTTGTTTATAGTTAGTAGAGGTATTCCACAACATAGATCTATATCCATCTGAACTAACAGTCCTTCTGAGGACTAATCCAGCTGCATATATTCAGTGGTGATAGCAGGAGTTAGGTAGGCAGGCAGTGTATGTGGCAGATTGCAGTGCATGATACAGCACAAGAGGGTCCATTGAATGTCCTGTTAGTATAGGTATTCCACAAACATATATATATATATCCATCTGAATTAACAGTCCTTCTGAGGACTAATCCAGCAGCATATAATCAGTGCTAGGCAGGCTGTGTATGATACAGCACAAGAGGGTCCATTGAACATCATGTCTGATGCTGTAATAATTACAGATATTTCTAGACATAGAAAGGCAATTTATTTTTTTTCTTAATCCTGGTTATTTGCTTAAAAAGCAATCCAGAGTACACAATTTTTCTGCTTCGTTTGTTCTCACTGCAGAGTAAAGCCAGATCTGTTCCATATATCAGCGATAAAAATCCAGAAATTTGAACTGAACGTGGAAAATATTGGCCTCCTTTTCCATTCTGTTGCAGTGTGTCGGTGAAGCTATTCACACTAGGTCTCTGTGTAGAATAATATTAGTAAATTACAGGCCTGCTATTTAAAACTGTGGTTCTCTGTCAGACATATCACCTATAAGACTGATCAAAAATCAGACATTTCTTCCATTTTCTTTCCGTTGCAGTGTGTCGGTGGAGCTATTCACACTAGGTCTCTGTGTAGAATAATATTAGTAAATTACAGGCATGCTATTTAAAACTGTGGTTCCCTGTCAGACATATCACCTATAAGACCGTGCAAAAGTCAGCTATTTATTCTATTTTCATTCCATTGCAGTGTGTCGGTCAAGCTATTCACACTAGGTGTCTGTGAAGAATAGTATTAGCAAATTACAGGCCTGCAATTTAAAATTGTGGTTCTCTGTCAGACGTATCACATATAACTGCGTTCCAAAATCAGCCATTTCTCGTGAACGTTGAAAATATTGTCCTCCGTTAAAAATTGGCAAGGTGCGTGGCAAGGGACGGGAAGTGGACGTGATGGTGCATGCAGAGGCTGAGGACATGGCAGTGGGCAAGCTGAAATTGTGGCACAAACAAACACCCACATCTTGTCGCTCGACCCTCTTGTCCCAATTAATAGGGGACCGCAGAACACCACTATTGAGCAGTGTCAAAAGATTATTGGTTGGATAGCAGATAATGCTTCCAGTCACTTAGCCATCACCACCACCACCCTGTCTTCTACACAGTCAAGTCTCAGTAGCCCTGAGTCTGGACTGCATATTCCTCACCCTGATCCTCCTTCCTCCCACCATTGCCGAGTGACCAGAGACAACTGAACCTACACTTGGACACTCAGAAGATCTGTTCACTTTTCCATTTGTAGACTCAGTCTTCTCGCCCAGCCAGTTCCAAGAGAGTCAAGAGCAGAACACGTGTAGCTATGCCCAAATATTGGAGCTGCCACAGTCACATGAAGACAACAGTGGGAAAGTGCAATTACTGTCGCAAGAGGTGGATGATGATGATGAGACACAACTGCCAGAAATTCAGAAGGAGGACCAGGGTGCGGAAGTGGAAGACGAGGTGGTGAATGATATAGTAACTGACCCAACCTGGCAGGGAGACATACAGAGCGAGGACAGCAGCACACAGGGGGAAGGAAGTGTAGCACCACAGCAGGCAGGAAAAAGCAGCGTGGTGGCCACAGACACAAGGCGGGAAAGCGTTCCTCGTAATGCCAACACAACGGACGTTGCCAGTACAACTGTTAGGTCTTCCCAAGTCTGGTTATTTTTTAAAGACTCTGCAGATAACTAGTGTTGAGCGATACGATATTTCCTGATATCGGAAGGTATCGGATTGGATCGGACCGATACTCAAAAAGTATCGGATATCGCCGATTCCGATACCGGAAACCAATGCAAGTCAATGGGACACTAATATCGGAATGAAAATAAACCCTTTCTTTCCTTGTAGGTTAATTCTACATGAAGTAAAACAACTAAGAATAATGTAGAATGTATTATGCGAAAAGCCGGCAATTCATCAGCGCATACACCGGTACCCGACAATTTACAACAGAAAGAATAGAGCTTCACACATAGATTAGATAGATAAAAACATGTCAGTCACATATATATGAAGTACAGGGACAGTGTTGCTTACTGTACTTGTCATTTAGTGTAAAGGATTTATTTAAAAAAATAATAGTGTTTTCATGCACCGTCTCTTTAAAAAAGCCGGCCGGCAATTCAGCAGCGGTACCCGACAATTTATAACAGACAGAATAGAGCTTCACACATAGATTAGATAGATAGAAACATGTCAGTCACACATATAAGAAGCACAGTGACAGTGTTGGTTACTGTACTTGTCATTTAGTGTAAAGGATTTATTTAAAAAAATAATAGTGTTTTCATGCACTGTCTCTTTAAAAAAGCCGGCCGGCAATTCAGCAGAGGTACCTGACAATTTAGAATAGAAGGAATAGAGAATCACACATAGATTAGATAGATAGAAACATGTCAGTCACATATATATGAAGTACAATGATAGTGTTGATTGCTGTACTTGTCATTTAGTGTTAAAATAAAGGATTTATTTAAAAAAAAAATTGGCGTGGGGTTCCCCTTAATTTTAGTCTCTAGCGGAGGTTAAGCAGACGGCTGGGGCAGATGTTTGAAGCCTGGGAAGGGGGTAATACCCACGGAGCTTCCCAGGCTACTAATATCAGTCCCCAGCTGAATACCTAGCCCTTACTAGCTATTAAAATGGGGGACCCCCCCAAAAAAATGATGTGGGCTCCCCCCTATTTTAATAGCTAGCAAAGGCTAGGCAGACAGCTGGGGGCTGATATTAATAGCCCAGGAAGGGAGCCATGAATATTGGCCCCCTTACAGGCTAGAAACACCAGCCGTCAGCCGCCCCAGAAATGGCGCATCCATAGGATGTGCCAATTCTGGCACTTAGCCTCGCTCTTCCCACTGCCCTGTAGCGGTGGCAGTGGGGTAATAGGGCTGGGGTTGATGTCAGCTTATAATGCCAGCTGACATCAAGCCCAGGTTAGTAATGGAGAGGCGTCTATAAGACACCCCCATTACTAACCCCATAGTGAAAGTTAAAAAAAAACCACAAACACCCAGAATAAAGTCCTTTAATTGAAATAAACACACAATTCTTTATTGTTCTAAATTAAACCATACTTACCGTCACGCCCATTCCAGCTGAAGCCAACGATCTCCTGCAAAAAAAGAAAAATAATAAAGCAACATCATCCTTACCTTTCCATGGTTCCCACGACGGCTCAAGCTCTGCTACATTGAGATGACAGGCTGGACCGCAGCAGAACGCTGCCATCCAGCCTGTCATCCCGCAGACACTGAGAAGCGCAGGCATGCTTGCGCTCCTCAGTGTCTCTCTGTGACGGCATCCAGATGAGCCGACAATGAACTCGGCTCACTTCATGTACGTCACTGACAGCGTGGGAGAATTCTCACGCTGAAGCGCTGAGTGCAGGAGAATTTTCCCACGCTGTCAGTGACGTGCATGAGGTGAGCTGAGTTCATTGGACATGAACTCGGCTCATCTTTATGCCGTCACAGAGAGACACTGAGGAGCGCAAGCATGCCTGCGCTTCTCAGTGTCTGCGGGATGACAGGCTGGATGGCAGCGTTCTGCTGCGGTCCAGCCTGTCATCTCGATGTAGCAGAGCTGAAGCTGTCGTGGGATCCATGGGAAGGTAAGGATGAGGTTGGTTTATTATTTTTCTTTTATTGCAGGAGATCGTTGGCTTCAGCTGGAATGGGCGTGATGGTAAGTATAGTTTAATTTCGAACAATAAAGAATTGTGTCTTTATTTCAATTAAAGGACTTTATTCTGGGTGTTGTGTTTTTTTTAAATACTTTACTAGAAATTCATGGTGGTCATGTCTAATATTGGCGTGATCCCATGAATTTCGGGCTTAGGGCCAGCTGATAATGCCAAGCTGGCCTTAACCCCTTTATTACCCAGTGAGCCACCGCACCAGGGCCCTGGATGAGTTGGGTACAGCGCCAGAAGATGGCGCTTCTATGAACGTGCCATTTTCCGGGGCGGCTGCGGACTGCAATTTGCAGCGGGTGGGGCCCAGAAAGCTTGGGCCTCCCTGCGCTGCGGATTCCAGCCCCCAGCTGCCTAGTTGTACCTGGCTGGACACAAAAATAGGGCGAAGCTCCACGTATTTTTTTTTTAAATTATTTCATGAAATTCATGAAATAATTAAGAAAAAAAGGGCTTCCCTATATTGTTGTGTCCGGCCAGGTACAAATAGGCAGCTGGTGGTTGGGGGCAGCCCGTTCCTGCCTGCTGTACCTGGCTGGACCCAAATATAGTGCGAAGCTCCACGTCAATTTATTTTTAATTATTTCATGAATTTCCTGAAATAATTAAAAAAAAATTGACGTGGGGCTTTGCACTATATTTGTGTCCAGCCAGGAACAGCAGGCAGGAACGGGCTGCCCCCAACCACCAGCTGCCTATTTGTACCTGGCCGGACACAACAATATAGGGAAGCCCTTTTTTAAAAAAATGATTTCATGAAATAATTAAAAAAAAATTGACGTGGAGCTTCGCACTATATTTGGGTCCAGCCAGGTACAGCAGGCAGGAACGGGCTGCCCCCAACCACCAGCTGCCTATTTGTACCTGGCCGGACACAACAATATAGGGAAGCCCTTTTTTTCTTTATTATTTCATGAATTTCATGAAATAATTTAAAAAAAAAATACGTGGAGCTTCGCCCTATTTTTGTGTCCAGCCAGGTACAACTAGGCAGCTGGGGGCTGGAATCCGCAGCGCAGGGAGGCCCAAGCTATCTGGGCCCCACCCGCTGCAAATTGCAGTCCGCAGCCGCCCCGGAAAATGGCGCGTTCATAGAAGCTGGATGCTGTACCTGGCTGGCATACAAAAATATGGCAAAGCCCCGTCAAAATTTTTGGGAAAAATTAATTAAAAAATAAATAATAATTTAGGGACTGCATCTTTATTAACTCCTCAAATGTCATTTAGTGTTAAAATAAAGGATTTATTTAAAAAAAAAATTGGCGTGGGATCCCCCATAATTTTAGTCTCTAGCGGAGGTTAAGCAGACGGCTGGGGAAGATGTTTGAAGCCTGGGAAGGGGGTAATACCCACGGATCTTCCCAGATTACTAATATCAGCCCCCACCTGAATACCTAGCTTTTACTAGCTATTAAAATGGGGGACCCCCCCAAAAAAATGATGTGGGCTCCCCCCTATTTTAATAGCTAGCAAAGGCTAGGCAGACAGCTGGGGGCTGATATTAATAGCCCAGGAAGGGAGCCATGAATATTGGCCCCCTTACAGGCTAGAAACACCAGCCGTCAGCCGCCCCAGAAATGGCGCATCCATAGGATGTGCCAATTCTGGCACTTAGCCTCGCTCTTCCCACTGCCCTGTAGCGGTGGCAGTGGGGTAATAGGGCTGGGGTTGATGTCAGCTTATAATGCCAGCTGACATCAAGCCCAGGTTAGTAATGGAGAGGCGTCTATAAGACACCCCCATTACTAACCCCATAGTGAAAGTTAAAAAAAAACCACAAACACCCAGAATAAAGTCCTTTAATTGAAATAAACACACAATTCTTTATTGTTCTAAATTAAACCATACTTACCGTCACGCCCATTCCAGCTGAAGCCAACGATCTCCTGCAAAAAAAGAAAAATAATAAAGCAACATCATCCTTACCTTTCCATGGTTCCCACGACGGCTCAAGCTCTGCTACATTGAGATGACAGGCTGGACCGCAGCAGAACGCTGCCATCCAGCCTGTCATCCCGCAGACACTGAGAAGCGCAGGCATGCTTGCGCTCCTCAGTGTCTCTCTGTGACGGCATCCAGATGAGCCGACAATGAACTCGGCTCACTTCATGTACGTCACTGACAGCGTGGGAGAATTCTCACGCTGAAGCGCTGAGTGCAGGAGAATTTTCCCACGCTGTCAGTGACGTGCATGAGGTGAGCTGAGTTCATTGGACATGAACTCGGCTCATCTTTATGCCGTCACAGAGAGACACTGAGGAGCGCAAGCATGCCTGCGCTTCTCAGTGTCTGCGGGATGACAGGCTGGATGGCAGCGTTCTGCTGCGGTCCAGCCTGTCATCTCGATGTAGCAGAGCTGAAGCTGTCGTGGGATCCATGGGAAGGTAAGGATGAGGTTGGTTTATTATTTTTCTTTTATTGCAGGAGATCGTTGGCTTCAGCTGGAATGGGCGTGATGGTAAGTATAGTTTAATTTCGAACAATAAAGAATTGTGTCTTTATTTCAATTAAAGGACTTTATTCTGGGTGTTGTGTTTTTTTTAAATACTTTACTAGAAATTCATGGTGGTCATGTCTAATATTGGCGTGATCCCATGAATTTCGGGCTTAGGGCCAGCTGATAATGCCAAGCTGGCCTTAACCCCTTTATTACCCAGTGAGCCACCGCACCAGGGCCCTGGATGAGTTGGGTACAGCGCCAGAAGATGGCGCTTCTATGAACGTGCCATTTTCCGGGGCGGCTGCGGACTGCAATTTGCAGCGGGTGGGGCCCAGAAAGCTTGGGCCTCCCTGCGCTGCGGATTCCAGCCCCCAGCTGCCTAGTTGTACCTGGCTGGACACAAAAATAGGGCGAAGCTCCACGTATTTTTTTTTTAAATTATTTCATGAAATTCATGAAATAATTAAGAAAAAAAGGGCTTCCCTATATTGTTGTGTCCGGCCAGGTACAAATAGGCAGCTGGTGGTTGGGGGCAGCCCGTTCCTGCCTGCTGTACCTGGCTGGACCCAAATATAGTGCGAAGCTCCACGTCAATTTATTTTTAATTATTTCATGAATTTCCTGAAATAATTAAAAAAAAATTGACGTGGGGCTTTGCACTATATTTGTGTCCAGCCAGGAACAGCAGGCAGGAACGGGCTGCCCCCAACCACCAGCTGCCTATTTGTACCTGGCCGGACACAACAATATAGGGAAGCCCTTTTTTAAAAAAATGATTTCATGAAATAATTAAAAAAAAATTGACGTGGAGCTTCGCACTATATTTGGGTCCAGCCAGGTACAGCAGGCAGGAACGGGCTGCCCCCAACCACCAGCTGCCTATTTGTACCTGGCCGGACACAACAATATAGGGAAGCCCTTTTTTTCTTTATTATTTCATGAATTTCATGAAATAATTTAAAAAAAAAATACGTGGAGCTTCGCCCTATTTTTGTGTCCAGCCAGGTACAACTAGGCAGCTGGGGGCTGGAATCCGCAGCGCAGGGAGGCCCAAGCTATCTGGGCCCCACCCGCTGCAAATTGCAGTCCGCAGCCGCCCCGGAAAATGGCGCGTTCATAGAAGCTGGATGCTGTACCTGGCTGGCATACAAAAATATGGCAAAGCCCCGTCAAAATTTTTGGGAAAAATTAATTAAAAAATAAATAATAATTTAGGGACTGCATCTTTATTAACTCCTCAAATGTCATTTAGTGTTAAAATAAAGGATTTATTTAAAAAAAAAATTGGCGTGGGATCCCCCATAATTTTAGTCTCTAGCGGAGGTTAAGCAGACGGCTGGGGAAGATGTTTGAAGCCTGGGAAGGGGGTAATACCCACGGATCTTCCCAGATTACTAATATCAGCCCCCACCTGAATACCTAGCTTTTACTAGCTATTAAAATGGGGGACCCCCCAAAAAAAATGACGTTGGGTCCCCCCTAATTTAATAGCTAGCAAAGGCTAGGCAGACAGCTGGGGGCTGATATTAATAGCCCAGGAAGGGTGCCATGAATATTGGCCCCCTCCCAGGCTTGGAACACCAGCCGTCAGCCGCCCCAGAAATGGCGCATCCGTAGGATGCGCCATTTCTGGCACTTAGCCTCGCTCTTCCACGCTGCCCTGGTGCGGTGGCAGGGGGTAATAGGGCTGGGGTTCATGTCAGCGCCAGCTGCCATGAAGCCCAGGTTAGTAATGATGGGCGTCTATAAGACACCCCCATTACTAACCTAAAAAGTGTTAAAAAGAAAAAACACACTACACCCAGAAAAAAATAATTTATTTGAAATAAAACACACCATTTTATTTAATTCTTAGTTTACTAAAAAAAAATAGTTACCTGTCCACGTTCCTGCGCTGATCTCCCATGCACAGCTGTCACATCGGGAGATGGTGTCAGCTGTCATGGCTGCTGTAAGCTCACGCTGCCAGGAACACGTCCGCTCCCGGCAGCGGGAGCCACTGACTGAGGTCACCGGAGTGCATTCAGTCGGCGCTGCTCCGGAGACCTCCTTTACGGCACTGCTGTACCGTGGGAATTTCTCACGATACAGCAGGGCCATAAAGGAGTTGACCGGAGCAGCGCTGCCTGAACTCCGGCGAACCCGCTTATGCAATGACGGGGCTGCTTTACGGCCCCGTCATTCTAGCGGCGGCGGCGGTTCAGAGCGGTCACATTCTATGTGGCTGCTCTGAACTGGAGATCATCGTGGGACACTCGTGGACTACTACGGAGGGGTAAGGATAAGGTTGTGGTTTATTATTTTATATTTTATTACAGGAGATCGATGGCTTCGGGGAATTAGGTGTCTAGGTGAGTATAGGTGTAGTTTTTTATTTTTTACTTTATTTTAGGTGGCGATCGGCGGGGACAGGTAATGTATGAACTAATTTATTGTAGGTAACCACTGGCCACCAATGACATGTATTTAAAATTTATTGGGGACACAGTAGGGCAATTTAAATAGCAGGATCGGGCTGATGGGAACTACTGCTCCCATCAAGCTGATCCTGCTGGCACGAGTGGACGGGGGACAGACATAGGCCGATGGGAGTAGTAGTGTCACATCGGCCTATGTCTGCCTGCACGCACACACCCGCACACATCGCACAGACACCGCGCACACCCGCAGACATCGCACAGACACCACACACATCGCACAGACACCGCACACATCACACAGACACCCACACACACCAATCATGACGGGTCTGGGAGGTGAGGCTGACCTGTGCGACCGTGGGAAAGTTCATGTGAGTTCATGCAGTCAAGCATGAACTCACATGAACCCTCTGAGGGCACCGCGGCGACTTCAAATGAACAGCTGATTGGCATCACCTGATACCTCAGCTGTTCATTTGAAATAACCGGCGGGAAAGCGCAGCACAGAACGGGAAAGTCGGCGGTGAAGTCTTTTCACTGCCGGCTTCCCTGCCCGGGTCCTTCGCTCCCCGCTCCTTGGTGCTGCGCTCCCCGCCCGGTCCTAACTTACGATCGGATGGGAGGTGGCGAGGGGAGGTGGCGAGGGGAGCGGAGGATCGGGGTGGGAGGCTGCGGGGAAGCAGTATGGGGCTGTGTGATTGTTTAAAAGCCGGCGGCTTTTTACCGCCCGCCGGCTTTTAAACAATCAGGAGAATTCTCCCACGCTGGGATGGCATTCTGATGACAAGCTGCCATCCAGCTTGTCATCCTTCAGAGACACTGCAGAGCGCAGGCATTATGGGAACTTCCGATTCCGGTATTCGATATTGTAAAAGTATCGGAATTAAGTATCGGAATTCCGATACCGCGAATATCGGCCGATACCCGATATTTCAGTATCGGAATGCTCAACACTACAGATAACCCCAAAAAGGCCATTTGCACAACCAGCCAGGCCAGCATCAGAAGGGGTAGCAAAACTAGCAGCCTGACCACCACCAGTTTGATCAAGCACATGGCAGCAAAGCACCCGACTAAGTGGGCCGAACCCCAGGGTCCAGCAACAGTGTCTGAGGGTGACACCACTGTTTGTTCCACTGTTGTGCGTGCACGCCAATCCCCTGTCCATAGCGCATGCCAAGATGCCTCCCTCCCTGCACCTGTCGTTGCACACTCTCAAGTAGCACCATCAGCAAGCATGTCCATGTCCTTGTCCTAGCACAGCATTCAGTTGTCCCTACCCCAGTCCGTGGAATGCAAGTGCAATTACGCAGCCAACGCCCCACAGGCCACACTACTAAATTCACACATTTCGTGAATGCTTGCGCTCGAAATGTTGCCTTTTAGGCTCTTGGAGATGGAAGGTTTCTGCAACCTGATGGCGGCAGCCATCCCTCAGGACTCGGTCCCCAGCCGCAACTATTTCTCCTGTTGTGCCGTCCCCATATTACACGAGCATGTGTCCCACAACATTAAACGTGCCCTCAACAACTCAGCTACTGGGAAAATCCTCCTAACCACGGACATGTGGACAAGTGCTTGTGGGCAGGGATGGTACATCTCGCTGATAGCACTCTGTGTTAATATAGTGGAAGCTGGGACCCAGTTGGACCTTGGGACAGAATACGTCCTCCCGACGCCGAGGATTGCGGGCCCTGGGTCAATCAGGGTTGCTCCCACATTCTACAGCTCCTGCACCTCCTCATCCTCCTCTTCAGTCTCCATCTCCAAAATGACCACATCAGTCACAAGCTGGAAGCACTGCAGCACTGCCTCGGCCAAGCGGCAACAGGCTGTGCTGAAGCTAATATGCTTAGGTGACAAACCGCACAACGCTGAAGAGTTATGGCCAGCTCTGAAACAGCAGGAAGATCTGTGGCTGACACCGCTGAACCTACAGCCAGGCATGGTCGTGTGTGACAATGGCTGGAACCTGGTGGCGGCTCTGAGGCAAGACGAGCTCACACATGTGGAAGTGAAGATGGATCCAGCTCAACACACCAGGCAATTAATTAAAATTCAACAATCTTTATTGGCAAATCCTTTTAAAAATTTGTAGAAAAGACAAAAAATGGACATCTCAGACGACAAAGCATATATTATGGGGTAGTGTGTATAAAAAATGCCATACGCGTTTCGAGTGAAAAACTCTTGAACACTGGCTATGAAGATCTGGAGCTGGATCCATCTTCACTTCCTCATTGACCCAGGCACTGTGCAGCAGCGAGGACTCCATGCTCCATGCTAGACTGGGATTACGTCTCAGGGGTGAGCTGAAATTTTCTCTTTATTCATATTCGAGCTCACACATGTACCATGCATGGCCCATGTGCTTAACCTTGTGGCTTAGTGGTTTCTCAAATCCTACCCGGATCTGTCGGATCTGCTTGTCAAAGTACGGTGCCTGTGTGCCCATTTTAGAAAGTCATTATTGGTTGGTGACACTTCTAGACCCACACTACAAGGAGAACTTTCTGTCTTATTCCCTTGCAGGACAGGCCTAATAAAATGGTGCAGTACGAGAAGGGCCTTGTTGTGGAATTATTAAAAAAATTCCCATCTGAAACGCTGGCGGCAGAGGTCACAGTTCATTCGACAACCAAGGAGTACAGGCAAGAGAGACAGGGGAACTCTGTCAAAGTTCTGGGACAGTTTTTTAAGACCCTCCCATACCACAAGCCCTGATGCGTGGGGTACTCTCTCAAGGAATGAAGCGTTTCGGAAGATGGTGACGTCCCCCATGATTTCTCTGTGCCTTAGAATTATTGGGTATCCAAGCTGAATACGTGACATGAACTGGTAACTAATAGGCGCAACCCTCTGTCAACTGAAAATGCTGACAGGCTGACCCTGGGCTGGATTGGCCGAGACTTCTCAATACCACCAATGATAGCAGCGTAACATAAACTCAAATACAGTGTCTTTTTTTGGGAGGTCTAACACTATTCCCATTCACCTCTGTCTTCACTAGTGTTGAGCCACCCCCGTAGTGTTCGAGTTCGGTTCGGTTCGCCGAACACCCGTGTGTTCGCCGAACTGTTCGTCGAACTGTTCGTCGAACACCTTCGAACACCGTTAAAACCAATGGCAGGCAAACAAAAACACATAGAAACACATAGAAAACACCTTCAAAGGTGTCCAAAAGCTGACAAACTGCTCAGAAGAGATAACTAACACATGGAAAAGTGACAAGTACATATAGTCATGCGAAAAGAAAAGAGGTGGAGGAGTAAAAGGAGGGGGAGACACAGATATAGGCATGTCATGCCCTTCTAAAATCCAAAAAGTGAGAAGCTGACACGGTCAGTCCGCTCCTGCCCGTGCCACCTCCGTGTCGCCGGGTTTGTGCCAGAGCCGCGGGGAACCCTGACGGCCAGCCTCCCTCTCCCAATACTGGTGCCTGTCCGCTGGTGGGTCAAGCGAGCCCCCCTGTGGTGGAGGCAGCTCTAAGCTTTTTAATTTAAATTGTCTCTCTAATTTGAATGAATACACTTTAAATCCATTTACAAGGATCTATTGGAGGGCAAGTCTCATGCCAGCAGCCGCGTAATTCCAGCTCCAGTAGCATCCACTAAAGCTGCTGCAGTTAAAAAGCTTTTATAAGGATCGAGCTCGGCTGTCCACCGCAAGGCATCCTACTGCCAGTCCCAGCCCCTATGCCTTGGGGTGCCTCCTGATGCTCTTCACTGAGTATCCCGTGGTCCCGAAGCATTTCCTTTGAAAAAATTAAGTGTCCAAACTACAGGTGGTGTAGCTTGCTTAACAGCCGGGATAATCCGCTGACTAGCAGACACTGCTACTAGGCACAAAGTATTTCCTGGGCTAGATGCAGTTAAAAATTTGTAATTAGATACTCTCGTTGGATGCTGAGAAAGCATTCCATAGAGTCTCCTGGCACGCCATATATTATTCTCTTAAAAAGTTTGGGGTAGGGGTCTAGGGGACCCTTTTATAGCCAAAATCACGGCCCTGTATCGCAATACATCACCTAGGCTGAAGATAAATGGAACTGTAGCACCCTGAGGGCTCGGTTGCTACAGAGGTATTGCACCTCACCCAGAGGTGTGATATCTCACTCTCAGGTAAGGATGGAGTGTGGATCAGGACCCGACACCTGCATGCATTACACCACATTGCCGTGGGGCAGGGCGACCAATATGCCCCTGAGATGGGCACGACAGTCCCTGTCCCTGGCTGGAGTGGGGGGAGGGAACACTGAGGAAGGGGAACCCTGTAGTGCAGGAGCAGGGAGGAAGCAGTTCCTGGGTGCATTGAGAAGGGAGTATAAAAGGTGGGCACCATCTTAGTTCAGTGCAGAGAAGTCTGAGCAGAAGTGACAGGGAGCAGGGGCTCTGCATGAGCTCTGCTCCGGAGGCGGGCCTAGTAACAGAGGCCCAGGCCTGGAAGAGGGAGAAGGAAGGAAGAGGAGCGGAGAAGGCTCTAGGAACGAGGAACGAAGGGATCCCAGGGGTGCGGACGGGCGAGTCGCCACCGCACGCCCGAATCCACCTGCGTGGAGGAGTCAGGCCAAAGGGGGAGACCGGTCCCCGAAACTAGTGGAGGCGGGAAACGACCCTCAGCTAGAAACCGGAGGCTGTGACATTTTATGTGGCGCAGCCCCTCGCTACACCCGCTAGGAAGGCACCACATAGGGTCAGGGAAACTGGCGCCAAGTTTACCAAGAGGAGGCCCGAGGCAGCCGGACAGAAGGGTTGGTAAGAAAGGCCAGACAAAGGACACACAAAGGGAGTCCTGTGAAGCGCTCCAAAGTTATCTGGGAGTTGTCTGAGCCCCTCACCTGGTGAGCACAGTACGACGTGGGCAGCCGTTACCTGCAGACGTGGTCTGGATAATAAGAACTGTGAGTAAAGGCCCTGGACTGCATCACTCACTCCGTGTCGTTACTGCTGCTGCCCTGCACCATCACCCCCATCCTCCGCATACACTGCCCTGAGGCTATACTCCTCCCGTGGGGAGTTATGCTACGCTCTGCTGCACCCACAACACCAGCCTCAGCGGTCTGCCCTGCAGCGGCGGTTCACTCTGACCGCAATCCACTTGTGGTGTAGTCGGACATTTAAACATCAAAACCACATAAATAGTTCCGCCACTGGTTTGACCGCCCTGAGCCACGGAACCGGGTCGCCGCCACGGAGACTACAACCACCAGCATCCACCAAAATGGGTCCGGCTCCGGGTGTCCCAAGGCCCAGGGGGCGCGTCAGAACATTTTCATCACCTTTCATAATCACCAATTGGACAAGGCAGGGATGTCCTCTGTCCCCTCTCTTATACATCCTAGTGACGGAGCACCTGCTCTCATCAATTCGCCATAACCCCAATATTAGGTGGATTGAGGTGGGAGGCACCGAGTAAAAGTGCTCTCTATTTGCTGATGATGTCCTAGTATACATCACTCAATCACATATATCCATCCCTGCTGTTATGGCTGAAATAGATCACTTTGTTACATGGTCAAATTTTAAAATCAATGCAGCGAAGTCTGAGGCCCTCGATGTCTCCCTCCCCAAATCCATACAGGATTCCATCCAGTCCAACTTTCCCTTTGCCTGGCCCTCACAGGGTATCAAATACTTAGGAATTCCTATTCATAGAGACCTCTCCCATCTATGTTATCTTAATTTTGGGCCCTTTATTGAACAACTCCATACAGACCACGGTTGGCAAGTTAGAACTGTAAGATTCACTACGTGAACCACTGGTGTTTTGTGGAAAAGCACATGTACACTGTGTTCCAAATTATTATGCAAAAAGTGTTTAGGAGTGATAAGGGAAGAATTTGTTTGTTTGTCAGTTAAACTCATTGATGGTGATGTGTGTCAGGGCTCTTTATATCACTTTAAGCAATTGCAGACACCTGTGCTAATTAGTTTGGCAGGTGTGTCCAATGAAAGGCAAGACTACTTAAGAAGGCTGTCCCACATTATTAAGCAGCCTACATTTTCTGCCAAAATGGGAAAGAAAAAGGATGTGTCGGCTGCTGAGAAGCAACAAATTGTGGAGTGTTTAGGTCAAGGCATGACTACAATCAACATTGTGCGATGATCAGGATGAAGTGTCTTGGCAATCAAGAAGTATGTAGCTGATTCACAGTACACACGTGTGCGTGCTGATAAGGGCAAATTGAGGACTCTTTCCTACAGACAATTACGTCAGGTTAAAAGAGCAGCGGCAAAAAAGCCTTGTCATAGCAGCAGACAAGTTTTTGAAGCTGGTGTTGCCTCCAACGTCCCCCGAACAACAAGATGCAGGGTCCTTCAGAGGTTTGCAGCTGTGCATAAGCCATCCTGTCGACCTCCTCTATCCACTTCACACAAGCAGAAACGGCTCCAGTGGGCCAAACATTACATGAAGACTGATTTCAAAACTGTTTTGTTCATGGATGAGTGCCGTGCAACGCTCGATGGTCCAGATGGATGGAGTGGAGGATGGCTGGTTGATGGACACCCCATGCAAACACGGCTACAGCGCCAACAAGGAGGAGGTGGAGTAATGTTTTGGGCTGGAATCATGGGGAGAGAGATTGTCGGCCCCTTTAGGATCCCTGAAGGGGTAAAGATGAACTCCATAATGTATGTGGAGTTTCTCAAACAGCACTTCCTGCCATGGTTCAAGAAGAAGAACCGTGTATTCCACAGCAAGATCATTTTTATGCATGATAATGCACCGTCTCATGCTGCACATAACACATCTGCATCTCTGGCTGATATGGGCATAAAAGGGGACAAACTTATGGTGTGACCCCCATGCTCCCCTGACCATTACCCCATTCAGAACCTCTGGAGTATCATCAAAAGGAGTGTCTATGATGGCGGGAGGCAGTTCACATCTAAGCAACAGCTCTGGGAGGGTATTCTGTCCTCATGCAAAACAATTGAAGCAGAAACCATCCAAAACCTGACAAATTCAATGGACGAGAGAGTTCAGAAGCTCCTTTCGAACAAGGGGTCTTATGTGCAAATGTAACATCACCTAGAATAAAGTTTTGAGTTGAAAACTGTTTGATTTGAGTTTGTAATAACCTGCTAATGCTTATAATTTCTAAAATGACCATTTTTTTGGTCTTTATTAAAATGAAAAGGTTGATCGAAGAGTGTGGGGGATCTAAGAGTGTGGCAACCCAGTAGTCAGGATTACTTCGAATTCTGACAATCTGAGGGTCATGTTGCAGGTAGTGCAGCAAGAAGGCACTTATGTGTCTTGCGCATCTCGGAGCCCCAAAATTATTTTCCGGGCTAGATGCAGCTAAAAATTATTATTAATTTTAAATCTGGTGGAGCTTAGTATAGATGGCCTAATAGAATCAGTACTGCACACTGCTACAAAGCCCAAATAATTTTCCAGCCAAGATACAGATAAACATGATTAGTAATTTGAAAGCTTAAAATGGTTGGTGAGGTGATTTTAACCAATCATCAAGCTTTTACTCTCTCCAGGATGACACAGGGGTAGAAAAGTCGTTTCGGATCCTTGATTTGTTCATCTTTATAAACGTGAGTCTGTCTACATTATCAGTGGAGAGCCGCGTGCGCTTATCTGTCAGCACACCACCAGCAGCGCTGAACACATGTTCAGACAGAACGCTGGCTGCGGGGCATGACAAGATCTCCAAGGCGTAAGTGGCTAGCTCCGGCCATTTATCCAGATTGGAAGCCCAAAAAGAGCAAGGGTCCAGTGACACAGTCATGGCTTCAATGTTTACTTGGAGATACTCCTGTACCATCGTCTCTAGGCGTTGACTATGTGTCAGACTTCTTGTCTCCTGTGGCCTTGCAAAGGATGGGCTAAAAAAGTGGTGAAATGATTCTGCAAAATTGATGTTACCAGCAGATACTGTGTTTCTGTTACGGTTTGAGTGCTGAACACTCGACGGTCCCACGGTTGGCAAGTTGGAACTGTGAGATTCACTACGTGCACCACTGGTGTTTTGTGGAAAAGCACATGTAAGATTCTGCAACAGTCTCTGCTGATACTCCTGCATGCGTGCATCCCTTTCTATGGCAGGAATAATTTCTGCAAATTTACTTTTGTACCGGGGATCTAACAGTGTGGCAACCCAGTAGTCAGGATTATTCCTAATTCTCACAATTCGAGGGTCATGTTGCAGGTAGTGCAGCAAGAAGGCACTCATGTGTGTTGCGCATCCAGGAGCACCAAGTCCCGTTGTGTTGGTAGCGAGGTAACAATCATGCTTCCTTCCTCTGTCCTCTCCCCCCAACCTCGCACAACAGAAATGTGATCAAGGTCTCCCTCATCTGATGAGTCTTCCATCAGTTCGTCCTCCACTTCTTCCTGGGATCCTGCACCTTCCTCACTAGTTTGGCTGCTACCATGTGCCCTGGTAAAACCATCTCCCCCACCCTCACATGCCTGCCGCCTTGGTGCTGCCGACCGTCTGGACCTTGCAGATGTTAGCCCTTCCGCATACAACTCCTCCTCCTCTACTTCCTCCACCTCCTCTTGTGCCACCACCTGACTCCGAATTCTGTTTAACATGTGCTCCAGCATGTAAATCACCGGAATAGTCATGCTGATAATGGCATCGTCAGCACTAAAAATCTTCGTTGCCATTTCAAAACTGTGCAGAAGGGTGCATAGGTCCCTGATCTGAGACCACTCCTCCAGCGTGATTTGCTCCACCTCTGGATCTCGTTGGCCCAGGCTATACGTCAGAACGTATTGCACCAGGGCTTGTCGGTGCTGCCACAGTCGCTGCAACATGTGCATAGTTGAATTCCACCGGGTAGGCACATCGCATTTTAGCCGGTGAAGTGGCAGGCCCAACGACTTCTGTAGAGATGTAAGTCGCTGAGCTGCGGGATGCGAACGGCGGAAGTGAGCACACAGCGACCGTGCCCTCTGCAGAAGGCCATCTAGTCCGGGATAGTGGGCTAAAAATTGATGGACAACCAGGTTCAACACGTGAGCCATACAAGGCACGTATGTGACATTGCCCCGGTGAAGGGCCGCACCCAGGTTTGCAGCATTGTCGCACACGGCCTTCCCTGGTTTCAGGTCCAGTGGAGACAACCATTCATGAAATTGGTTATCCAGAGCTGACCACAACTCCTCAGCTGTGTGACTCACATTTCCCAGACATTTCAAAGTAAAAACCGCCTGATGACGTTGAGCCCTACTGCCAGCATAGTAAGGAGGTGTGCAGGATCCCTTCTGCGCAGTTAGAAAGCTTGTGGCATGACCAGACAGGCTTTGGGTGCAGGTGGAGGACCGAGAGGAGGTTGAGGAGGCAGAAGCAGTGGAGGAACTTTGAGATAAAGAGGATTGACGCACAACTCGTGGGGACGGCAAGACTTGGACAGCAGCCCCTTGTCCTGCTGTCACCATAGTTACCCAGTGCCCAGTCAGCGACATGTAACGCCCCTGTCCATGCCTACTCGTCCAAGTGTCTGTGGTGAAATGCACCCTGTCACACACAGAGTTTCTCAAAGAAGCGGTGATGTTGTGTGCGACATGCTGGTGGAGTGCAGGCACACCTTTCTTTGAGAAGAAGTGCCGACTGGGCATCCGGTACTGGGGCACTGCGACGGACATAAGGTCTCGAAAATCCTCTGTGTCCATCAGGCGAAAAGGCAGCATTTCTGTAGCCAAGAGCTTGCAGATGGTGAAATTCAACCTCTTAGCTTTCTCATGGCTAGGAGGAAATGGTCTTTTACTTGTCCACATCTGAGGGACCGAGGGCTGGCTATTGTGCTTAGACGAGGTTGATAAGGGTGTACCCGGCAAACTGCCGGTCTGTGAGGAAGATGCAGGCGGACATGTTAGGTTGCCTTGATCCAAAGGTGGTGCTATCGATGTCGGACAGCGCTCAACACCAGATGGTGTTACCACCTCCAAAGAAAATGATGACCTGCCAATCACGCTGGCTGTTGCGGGTAAAGAGGTGGCAGGTCTGCGCCCCAAAACAGGTGTGACTGCTGTCCTCCCAGTCACAGAGGATGAAGAGGCCGCGGATGCACAAGATATGGCAGCCGGTGGTTGGCACGGCCGGCTAGGCCGCATTGTAGCCCAGTGAGCTTCCCACTGCAACTTATGCTTCATGTCCATGTGCCGGTTCATGCATGAAGTACTCAAACTATGTATTTTTTGGCCTCTACTTAGCTTTTGCTGACAAATGTTACAGATAACACGAGTTGGGTCATCTTTATCGATCTGAAAAAATGCCCAAGCTATGCAAGGCTTAGCACCCATGCGACCTGAAGAGCCACCACGACTTGTGGTGAGAGGCAGAGTTGTGTTTGAGGATGCAGTTGTTGACGTGCTTCCAGTACTACGTCTCTGTCCAGGAAGGCGCAACCTGACCTCGTCGTCACTAGCATTCTCCTCTACCTCCTCTGCTGACCTCATCTCTTGGCTGACTGTGGGTTGACAGTAAGTGGGATCTCCAACCTCATCATCATCACCCTGTGCGTTATCACACCCGTCGTCCTCAGAGCCAACCTGTTCCTGCCCTGACAAAAAACTAAAGTTGTCGCTCCAATCAGGTATTTGAGTCTCATCATCGTCTTCCTCATTGTCTCCACCAACAGGAGTTACAGTTTGGGAATGAGGGTCTACATTATGGTCAGAACCTTCAGCGTCTGGTCCTGGATCCGACTCATAAAGATTCTGGGCATCAGTGCAGATCATTTCCTCGTCTGGATTCACAGAAGCGCTGGAGCCGACCTCTGATTCCCAGGCTATAGTATGAGTAAACAGCTCTGCAGACTCAACCATCTGTTTTACCTCATACTCAGACGGGCAGCTGGAGATTTGGGAGCTGTGAGGAAGCAAGTGCGATTGGGGTGACACCTTTGAGGACTGGAGTATTTGTGATGTTGAAGTTGATGTGGAGGAGAGCCCACTTAAAGGAACACTTGATATCCGTTGAAGCACCTGCTGTTTTTGTGCCTCATCTGGAATTTGTAGCGATTGGCGTGGCCGTAAGAAAGGGATCTTATCACATTATCCGCTAAAAGAAGTAGACGTTTTAGTTTGGCTGGAAGATGGTCTTTCTTCTGCAGATGTTACTGTTGCTTTAACACCTACCCCACGGACACAACCTTTTTTCCCCTTCCCAACACGCCTATTCCCCTTTCCACCAGCAGCAGGCCTTTTTCCACTCATTTTGGTGGTTAACTAATTCACAACTCTGGAGTTGTTTGCACAAAAAAACAATGGATGGGAACCGAGCAGAGCTGAGTGGTATTAGGCCAAAACTACTGGCTGAGTTAGATGCAGAAAAAAATTATATTCAATTTGCAACCTGATGGAGGTCAGTATAGATGGACTAATAGAACAAGTCCCACACACTGCTAGAAGCCCAAATATTTTTTCAGAGGTAGATGCAGAACAAAATTATATTCAGTTTGCAACCTGATGGAGGTCAGTATAGATGGACTAATAGAACAAGTCCCACACACTGCTAGAAGGACAAATATTTTTTCAGAGCTAGATGCAGAAAAAAATGATATTCAATTTGCAACATGATGGAGGTCAGTATAGATGGACTAATAGACCAAGTCCCACACACTGCTAGAATGACAAATATTTTTTCAGAGCTAGATGCAGAGAAAAATTATTTTGAATTTGCAACCTGATGGAGGTCAGTATAGATGGACTAGTAGAACAAGTCCCACACACTGCTAGAAGGCCAAATATTTTTTCAGAGCTAGATGCAGAAAAAAATTATATTCAATTTGCAACCTGATGGAGGTCAGTATAGATGGACTAATAGAACAAGTCCCACACAGTGCTAGAAGGCCAAATATTTTTTCAGAGCTAGATGCAGACAAAAAATTATTTTTAATTTGCAACTTGATGGAGGTCAGTATAGATGGACTAATAGAACAAGACCCACACACTGCTAGAAGCCCAAATATTTTTTCAGAGCTAGATGCAGATAAAAATTATTTTTAATTTGCAACCTGATGGAGGTCAGTATAGATGGACTAATAAAACAAGTCCCACACACTGCTAGAAGCCCAAATTTTTTTCAGAGGTAGATGCAGAAAAAAATTATATTCAGTTTGCAACCTGATGGAGGTCAGTATAGATGGACTAGTAGAACAAGTCCCACACACTGCTAGAAGCCCAAATATTTTTTCAGAGCTAGATGCAGATAAAAATTATTTTTAATTTGCAACCTGATGGAGGTTAGTATAGATGGACTAATAGAACAAGTCCCACACACTGCTAGAAGGCCAAATATTTTTTCAGAGCTAGATGCAGACAAAAAAATATTTTTAATTTGCAACCTGATGGAGGTCAGTAAAGATGGACTAATAGAACAAGTCCCACACACTGCTAGAAGCCCAAATATTTTTTTCAGAGCTAGATGCAGACAAAAAATTATTTTGAATTTGCAACCTGATGGAGGTCAGTATAGATGGACTAGTAGAACAAGTCCCACACACTGCTAGAACGACAAATATTATTTCAGAGCTAGATGCAGAAAAAAATTATATTCAATTTGCAATCTTATGGAGGTCAGTATAGATGGACTAATAGAATGATGCTATGCCCAAAAGGTTTTACTTCACTAGGTGCAGTAAAAAAATTGGTATTCTATACACAGGTGGTGTATCTTGCAACACAGATAGGCTACTCCACTGACTAACAAACTCTGCAATAAGCCAAAAAGGATTAGCTTTGCTAGATTCAGCCAAATGCTGTGAAAAAAACTTGCACAGCACTGGCACAGACCTGCCTGGCAAAAACTGATAGGAACTGATGTAACTTAGTACTGAAAAGGACTGCAATTACAATTAGTCTTTACTCCCACAACCTATCTATTTAAGAGCACAGACCTGCCTGATAAAAGTCGTAGGAAATGCTGTAACCTAGTACTTAAAAGGACTGCAATCACAACTATTCCCTACTCCCAAGCTATCTGTATATTTGTGCGAAAATTGGCTTGAAATTAACAAGGTATAGCGCACACAGCAACAGCTGTGCAGTCTAACACGCAGCTGAAGCAGTGAGAAAATGGTGGCGACGGGGAAAATGGCTGGGTCTTATAGGGCAAGGACATGTGACATACACTGCCAATGACACATGCCCTTGCTTGTGTGAAAAAAAGCACTTCGCTCCGTGTGTGCGCTGCTGATAGGCTGACAGATTGCACCTCCCCACTGTAAATGCGGGAAAGAGAAAAAAAAATGGAGATCTTCATTATTCCTGCAGAGATCTGTGGCACCCCAGGGGTCTGGTTTCCACAGTAATGCAATGTTATGTCTGAGAGCAGGTGGGAGGTCTCTTGGTCAGGAATCCTATGCATGCCACACCTCCTGCCCAGTCCTGGGAGGGGAAGGACTTCCCCTATATAAACCTGGGGCTGAGGCAGGGTTACAGAGTTGAGAGGGAGAGTTCAGCCAGGAGGGCTGACAGGGAGCTGTGGCTCCGGCTGGGCCCAGCTCCTGGGCCATGCCAGAAGTAGAGAAGAGAAGCAGCATAGGAAGAAACAACAGGAGCTCTGTGGGAGCAGTGCTACAAGGAGTCAGGGGCTGGCAGCTGCAGAGCTCGCCCTGACTGAGAAGATTTCTTACCGGACCCGGAGTCCGAGGCTGTGGGGACTAACTCCTACCCAGCAGCAGAATCCGTCAGGCAGGGGATTTCAGGTCCTCTGGCCAAGAAACCCGAAGGCACGGTCACACGCATGGGACCAGCACCGCCGTCATGGAGCGGAAGCTACTAGAAGGCCCCGAGTCACCGGCCATACGGGTGAGCACCACACGGTACACTCAGGGACGTGGGCTACTTATACTCGCTTCTAGCAAGGTGGCCAGAAGAGTATCGTTAGTTTGGGAGGCCTACAACTCCGCCTGGCCAGGGGAGATCCCATCTGCTCAAGGACTGACCAGGCCCCAACCGCTAGCCAGTACTCCGGGAGGGTCTATCTTTGTCACCAGTAAAGACCCTGAACTACACCGCATCGTCTCTGAGTGGTTCCTGCTACCCCCATCATCCACGTCGGCTGCCCTGAGGCCATACCCCTCCCGTTGGGGGTTATACCATCCACGCTGCACCATCCTTCCACCGGCCTCAGCGGTCTGCCCTGCAGCGGCAGCTCCATAGCTGCATTCAACGGGTGGCGTAGTCGCCCATCATCTACCGCTGATACAGCGCCACTTAGTCTGACTCCCTGGGCACGGACCGGATCACCGCCACGAGACTACAACCCTCAAGAGATCCGGCTCCGGGTAAGCTCCCGCGTGCGCAACGCAGCGTGACACAGGCCCAGGGGCGCGTCAACTTTTGGCGTAGTCGGCAGGATTTCGTGCCCGCAACCACCGGGTACTGCGTGCCTGAAAAAGACTGTTCAAACTTACCTGTGGTGAAGATTCCCGCCATCCGGCGCCATCTTCCGCTTCCTTCCCGCCATCGGTGGAGTTTTCCCGCCGTCCGGCGCCATCTTCAGCCTTCTTCCCACCATACGTGGAGTTTTCCCGCCATTGGACGCCATCTTGAGGACGCCGCGCGGGAAGAAGAGGGGCGTGGACTCCGAAAGCGCGCGAGAACTGAAGCCCCGCCTCACGTCCGGACGTTGCGTAAGGTCCTGGAAGGAGCCCAGCAGACGCCGACGTCACAGGAGCGCGACGGAAGGTCCTCAACCCTGACGATCCACTGCGGAGCCGCGGCCTACGGAAGAGGATCATCGCAAGGTAGGCCACGGTCCACTAGGGGGGAGAAGGATGTCGGATACGGAGGAGAGCTTCACCGCTTCAACCCCTGCCAGCGCCACCGCTGTTGCGGTCATGCCTTTCACCATGCCCTATATCCCGGGGGCAGCCTGGCTACCCCAGTACTCAGGGGAGTCACATACCCTGCATGACTTTAGAGAAAAGCTGGATAGCCTCTTCCAGGTGTACCCCCTCACAGAGGAGCAAAAAGTGAGCATCCTGGTGGCCCAATTAACCGGGGCAGCCCAAAGGGAGGTAAAGTCCTGGCCACCTGGGAGGAGGACTGTCGCAGAGATACTAACCCAGCTAACCGAGGAGGAGCTGCAGTACTACCAATACGAGGAAAGCCAAGAGGACCCGGACGGGTCTGAGGACTACCCTCAGGAGGGAGCACAAAGAGGACATAGCTACTGAAGGGAAGTAGCGTGAATAAAGAGCTGTAAATAGTTACCCGTAAGGGTACAAGGACTGCTGCTAATTAAAATATGGTCCCCGTTGGGATTAGTGAATTGTTCCCCATGTGCCCCTATCTTAAACCAGGCTGAGGACTGTGAGCAGCCATTCCTTATCCCCACTGGCCAAGGACTGAGAGCGGCCATATCCTGTAAATAATTATGTGTTTCTAGTAATTTATGGGAGTCTTTGGTGGATTTGCCGGGAATCCTTTGTACATAGTTGGAGCGTAACCCAGGACGGACTAAAGACTGTTAAGGACTCGGGGCAGGACAGACCCCTACCTGGTTACGTCTCCCTGTTTTGGTGAAATGGACACCTTTGTTTCCTTCAAAGACTGCACCCGGTTGCGGACATGCCGTGACCACCTTTATGTGTTTTTCTTATTGTATTATTATTGTTATACCCTGTTATGTCTTTCTAAAAAAATATGTTTAGTCCCGGAGTACTAAATTTCACTAGGGGGGAATGTGGCACCCCAGGGGTCTGGTTTCCACAGTAATGCAATGTTATGTCTGAGAGCAGGTGGGAGGTCTCTTGGTCAGGAATCCTATGCATGCCACACCTCCTGCCCAGTCCTGGGAGGGGAAGGACTTCCCCTATATAAACCTGGGGCTGAGGCAGGGTTAGAGAGTTGAGAGGGAGAGTTTAGCCAGGAGGGCTGACAGGGAGCTGTGGCTCCGGCTGGGCCCAGCTCCTGGGCCATGCCAGAAGTAGAGAAGAGAAGCAGCATAGGAAGAAACAACAGGAGCTCTGTGGGAGCAGTGCTACAAGGAGTCAGGGGCTGGCAGCTGCAGAGCTCGCCCTGACTGAGAAGATTTCTTACCGGACCCGGAGTCCGAGGCTGTGGGGACTAACTCCTACCCAGCAGCAGAATCCGTCAGGCAGGGGATTTCAGGTCCTCTGGCCAAGAAACCCGAAGGCACGGTCACACGCATGGGACCAGCACCGCCGTCGTGGAGCGGAAGCTACTAGAAGGCCCCGAGTCACCGGCCATACGGGTGAGCACCACACGGTACACTCAGGGACGTGGGCTACTTATACTCGCTTCTAGCAAGGTAGCCAGAAGAGTATCGTTAGTTTGGGAGGCCTACAACTCCGCCTGGCCAGGGGAGATCCCATCTGCTCAAGGACTGACCAGGCCCCAACCGCTAGCCAGTACTCCGGGAGGGTCTATCTTTGTCACCAGTAAAGACCCTGAACTACACCGCATCGTCTCTGAGTGGTTCCTGCTACCCCCATCATCCACGTCGGCTGCCCTGAGGCCATACCCCTCCCGTTGGGGGTTATACCATCCACGCTGCACCATCCTTCCACCGGCCTCAGCGGTCTTCCCTGCAGCGGCAGCTCCATAGCTGCATTCAACGGGTGGCGTAGTCGTCCATCATCTACCGCTGATACAGCGCCACTTAGTCTGACTCCCTGGGCACGGACCGGATCACCGCCACGAGACTACAACCCTCAAGAGATCCGGCTCCGGGTAAGCTCCCGCGTGCGCAACGCAGCGCGACACAGGCCCAGGGGCGCGTCAGATCCATCCCTTGCCCCTCCCCCCGCCCCGCTGTACACTCAAACTGTGTATTAACATTAATTTTCATCATTACTGAGAAAAAATCCAGTTATGATTTTGGTGCACAAACAGTTATCGAACATAACCTCGAACAGCCGAATTTTTCTCAAATCGTTCGTGTTCGCCGAACGGCTCGAACACCGCCCAAAACACCTCGAATTTGAGATTGGCGAACAGTTCAGTCGAACAACACTCATCTCTAGTCTTCACACCCAGACATGGGTATACGCTTCCTGATTTTGTCTATTTGTTCTTGTCCTCATCCTCCACCACCATATCACCACCATATGTACCATATCAACATATCTACGTCTCTTGCAAGGGGAATTGGAGTTCCTCAAAATTTTTGGCAGCCATTGCTTCACTGCATAAGCAAACAGTGTGGGAGACACACTTCCTAATAATGGGAGCATTTTTTGCAGGAGGCTCTCCGACCTCTACTTCTCTTGCAAGGGGCATTGGAGTTCCTCCAAATTTTTGGCAGCCATTGCTTCACTGCATAGGCAAACAGTATGGGAGACACACTTCCTAATAATGGGAGCATTTTTTGCAGGAGGCCCTCCGACCTCTATGTCTCTTGCAAGGGGCATTGGAGTTCCTCCAAATTTTTGGCAACCGTTGCTTCATTGCATAGGCAAACAGTATGGGAGACACACTTCCCAATAATGGGAGCATTTTTTGCAGGAGACCCTCCGACCTCTACGTCTCTTGCAAAGGGCATTGGAGTTCCTCCAAATTTTTGGCAGCCATTGCTTCACTGCATAGGCGAACAGTATGGGAGACACACTTCCTAATAATGTGTCACACTGTCACAGAATACTGGAGGTAGGGGGCCTAAGCTGACCCTAAGCTGGGGCCCTGACTAATCCCTCATCCTGGAGGTACTGTTAAAGGTACAGAGGTCCAGGCCGCCAGCGTAACCCCTACCTCCTGAGGATCCCTGCACCACAGTAATCTAGTCCTGAGAAGGACCCCGATCACAACAATTGGGAACCAGCGATAATATGCCCACACACAGTATTTAGACGAACGAGACAGTACAAGGGAAAAACCAAAACCACCTTGCATACAACTTCAACAAAACTACAACAGAGGGAACACCAACGGGAAAGGAGATAAATGATAAAGCGAGGAAAGGGAAATAACACTTTCAAATACACTTATCTCAGCAACTCCAAACACCACGATCCGCTCTGTAAGTCTGAATGAAAAGCTTTCACCGACACCTCACAAACAGACCTGCAGGAATATAAAGGAGTCTCACTAACGAAGCATTGATTGCAGCTGGGCGAGGCTGGACCTCAGCTAGCCCAGAGAGAGAGAGAATTAACTCCTTCACTGCCGAGAAAACACAAAGCACCAACAAGTCAGCTGCGAGAAGTCAGGCTGTGTACTCGTGACGATCTTCGTGGCAACACACCCGTGACAGTACCCCCCCTTCTACGAGGGGCCTCCGGACCCTCAGGGCCAGGTTTATCCGGGTGAGTCGTGTGGAAGGCCCGAACTAATCGGTCTGCGTTAATATCCGACGCAGGAACCCACATCCTCTCCTCAGGACCATACCCCTTCCAATGAACCAAGTACTGAAGGGACCGGCGATTAAAGCGTGAATCAATGACCCTCGATACCTGGAACTCCAAGTTACCATTGACAACCACAGGAGGGGGAGGTAAAGGTGACGGTACCACCGGCGCCACATACCTCTTAAGCAATGATCTGTGAAACACGTTGTGAATTTTAAACGTAGGGGGGAGGTCAAGACGGAATGCCACCGGATTAATAACAGAACTGATTCTGTACGGCCCGATGAACCTGGGACCCAGTTTCCAGGAGGGAACCTTAAGTTTAATATTCCTGGTAGACAACCATACCTGATCGTTCACACTTAGGTCCGGACCAGACACTCTCCTCCTATCAGCCATACGTTTGTATCGGTTCCCCATAGTATTCAGATTCTTCAGCACCCCTCTCCATACTGAAGCGAGAGATGAGGAAAATCGTTCCTCCTCCGGAACCCCCGAAGAGCCCCCCCTACTGAAAGTACAAAACTGGGGGTGAAAACCATATGCCCCAAAAAACGGGGACTTACCAGTGGACTCGCTTCGCCTATTATTGAGAGCAAACTCTGCCAGAGGTAGGAAAGAAGCCCAGTCCTCCTGGTTCTCTGACACAAAACACCGAAGATATGTCTCCAAGCTCTGGTTCATACGTTCCGTCTGACCATTGGTCTGAGGATGAAAAGCCGACGAGAATGACAAATGCATCCCCCGCCGTGCACAAAACGCCTTCCAGAACTTGGACACAAACTGAGACCCCCGATCAGACACCACCTCGGAGGGTACCCCGTGAAGCCTCACAATCTCCCCAATGAACACCTGCGCAAGAGTTTTAGCATTAGGGAGAGCCGGAAGAGCGATAAAATGTGCCATCTTGCTGAACCTGTCCACTACAACGAGTATGACCGTTTTACCCGAAGACGGAGGGAGGTCCGTAATAAAGTCCATAGACAGATGAGTCCAAGGACGCTCCGGGATCTTCAAAGGTAAGAGGGCCCCAGACGGACGGGTATGTGAGGTCTTAGAGCGCGCACAAACCCCACAGGACGCGACAAAAGTTACCACCTCTTTATGTAAGTTAGGCCACCAAAACCGACGCGAGAGGAGATCCACAGTTGCTTTACTCCCCGGGTGTCCTGCAAAAACTGAGTTATGGTGTGCCTCGATCACCTTTTGTCGCAACTGATCTGGAACGAACAGTCTCCCCGGAGGTCCAACAGGGGCGTCCCCCTGAGCCTCCAATATCTCCTCCTCCAGCTCAGAGCATACTGCCGAAACCACCACCCCCTCCTGAAGAACAGGAATCGGGTCGTCCGTATTCCCGGCCCCAGGGAAACTACGAGATAAGGCATCCGCCTTTACATTTTTAGACCCAGGACGATATGTAACGACGAAATTAAACCTGGTAAAAAACAATGACCACCTAGCTTGTCTGGGATTCAGACGTTTAGCGGACTCCAGATATAGCAGGTTCTTGTGATCGGTGATGACGGTGACCGGATGAACTGCCCCCTCCAAAAAATGGCGCCACTCCTCAAAAGCTAACTTAATGGCCAGGAGTTCCCTATTGCCGACATCGTAATTCCTCTCAGCGGACGACAATTTTTTAGAGAAAAAGGCGCACGGATGCCACTTACCAGGGGACGAACCCTGTGACAATACTGCTCCCACCCCTACCTCGGAAGCGTCTACCTCTACAAAGAATGGCTGAGACGCATCAGGTTGAATGAGTATGGGTGCCGAGGCAAAACATTTTTTCAAGGAGGAGAATGCTTGACAAGCCTTGTCAGACCACCTAGAAAAATCCGTCCCCTTTTTAGTCATGTCTGTGAGAGGCTTAACCACGGACGAGAAATTACGAATGAACTTCCGGTAATAGTTAGCAAACCCCAGGAAACGTTGTAGTGCCTTAAGATTCTCCGGCCGATCCCACTCAAGAACTGCCCGCACTTTCCCAGGGTCCATACGAAAACCGGACGCAGAAACCAGGAAGCCTAAAAACTGGAGTTCCTGTACGGCGAACACACACTTTTCCCACTTGGCATACAGTTTATTATCCCGCAAGATCTGTAACACCTGTCTAACGTGCTCCTGATGAGACACCAGATCCGGCGAGTAAATTAAGATATCATCCAGATATATGACAACAAACTGTCCCACCAGGTGGCGAAAAATATCATTAACAAAGTGTTGAAACACCGCCGGGGCATTAGTCAGACCGAATGGCATGACAAGGTTCTCATAATGCCCCTCCGGAGTGTTAAAAGCCGTCTTCCACTCATCCCCCTCCTTCATCCTAATCAAATTGTACGCCCCCCTGAGATCCAACTTAGAGAACCATTTGGCGCCCACGATCTGATTAAAGAGATCGGGAATAAGTGGGAGCGGATACGGATCTCGGACCGTAATCCGATTAAGTTCACGGAAATCCAGGCAAGGGCGTAGGCCTCCATCTTTCTTCTTAACAAAGAAGAACCCCGCGGCCACCGGTGAAGATGAAGGTCTAATATGCCCCTTAGCCAGACTTTCAGAAATATAATCCTTCATGGCCTGCCTCTCAGGACCAGAAAGGTTATACAACCTAGCTTTAGGTAACTTGGCCTCAGGGAGCAGTTTTACAGAACAGTCATACTCGCGATGAGGAGGTAGTTCCTGACACCCATTCTCCGAGAATACATCCTCAAAGTCTGCCAGAAATGGAGGTAAGACCCAAGGAGTAACCGCACCGATGACCGTGTTCATGCAGTTTTTATTACAGAATTTACTCCATTGGCTTATCTCTCTGGTTTGCCAATTAATAACAGGGTTATGCTTAGCTAACCAAGGAAGGCCCAACACTATAGGAGTGGGAAGACCCTCCAACACGTAGCAAGACAACAGTTCTTTATGTATTGCCCCCACTTGAAGTTTTACACCATGCACAGCTTGCAAAAAACTTCCCTGACCGAGAGGCCTGGCATCGATCGAGAATATGGGGATGGGTTTAGCCAACTCACTCAATCGCATACCTTGAACCCGGGCAAACCGAGCATCAACCAGATTAGCCCCGGCCCCACTATCCAGAAGAACAGATATCCTCTCAGTTCTCGTACCCACCACCACCTCCGCCGGTACGAGAAACTGAGACGAACCTAGGGACGAAATACCTACTCCCAGATTGCCGTCCACCACACAACCTGGGATCAACAGTTTTTTCGACGACTCTTTACTCAGCAAGGGGCGGGATGGACACCCCCCAATAAAATGTCCCTTTTTCCCGCAGAGGAAACACCTTCCTGTCTTATGGCGCACCACCGGTCCCCTTCCCCGAAATGATGTCCCTCCTAATTGCATAGGCTCCTCCGGACTGACCAGGGGAACCACCATATGAGGGGACCTTGTAAGAGGTGGAGACATTACAGGGGGTAGAGTTATCCCGCACCTCTCCCGAAGCCGTCTGTCAACGCGAATAGCAAGGGCCATAGCGGCTTCCAGTGACGCGGGAGAGTCATACTGTGCCAACACATCCTGTAATTTGTCGGATAAACCATGACAAAACTGGCTCCTAAGAGCCGGGTCATTCCACTGGGTGTCCGTGGCCCACCTACGGAACTCCGAACAGAATTCCTCCGCCGGACGATCTCCCTGCTGAATCCTACGTAACTTAGACTCAGCAAGGGAGATCCGATCTGGGTCATCATATACGAGTCCCAAAGCAGCGAAAAACCTATCCACTGACTGGAGAACTGGGGAGCTAGGGGGAAGAGAGAACGCCCAAGATTGTGGGTCCCCTTGTAGGAGCGAGATGACAATTCCCACCCTTTGTTCTTCACTGCCCGATGACCGAGGCCGCAGCCGAAAGTACAATTTGCATGCCTCCCGGAAAACAAAAAACTTGTCCCGCCCCCCAGTGAACCTGTCAGGGAGAGCTACTTTAGGTTCTGGTCCGGCTTGCTCCAGAGGATGCAAAACCTTGGACCTAACGTCCGCCAGCCCCATGGACAAACTCTGCAACTGCTGAGCTAGACCGGCTACTGGATCCATGGTAGCTGGAGAAAAACTAAGTTGGTCGGTGAAAATGTCACACTGTCACAGAATACTGGAGGTAGGGGGCCTAAGCTGACCCTAAGCTGGGGCCCTGACTAATCCCTCATCCTGGAGGTACTGTTAAAGGTACAGAGGTCCAGGCCGCCAGCGTAACCCCTACCTCCTGAGGATCCCTGCACCACAGTAATCTAGTCCTGAGAAGGACCCCGATCACAACAATTGGGAACCAGCGATAATATGCCCACACACAGTATTTAGACGAACGAGACAGTACAAGGGAAAAACCAAAACCACCTTGCATACAACTTCAACAAAACTACAACAGAGGGAACACCAACGGGAAAGGAGATAAATGATAAAGCGAGGAAAGGGAAATAACACTTTCAAATACACTTATCTCAGCAACTCCAAACACCACGATCCGCTCTGTAAGTCTGAATGAAAAGCTTTCACCGACACCTCACAAACAGACCTGCAGGAATATAAAGGAGTCTCACTAACGAAGCATTGATTGCAGCTGGGCGAGGCTGGACCTCAGCTAGCCCAGAGAGAGAGAGAATTAACTCCTTCACTGCCGAGAAAACACAAAGCACCAACAAGTCAGCTGCGAGAAGTCAGGCTGTGTACTCGTGACGATCTTCGTGGCAACACACCCGTGACATAATGGGAGCATTTTTTGCAGGAGGCCCTCCGACCTCTATGTCTCTTGCAAGGGGCATTGGAGTTCCTCCAAATTTTTGGCAACCGTTGCTTCATTGCATAGACAAACAGTATGGGAGACACACTTCCCAATAATGGGAGCATTTTTTGCAGGAGACCCTCCGACCTTTACGTCTCTTGCAAGGGGCATTGGAGTTCCTCCAAATTTTGGGCAGCTGTTGCAGTCACTGCATACGCAATAACAGTATAGGCGACTCACTCATTAATAATGGGAACAACAAAGCATAGCCGGCTTATGGCTCTTTAACAATAGCGAGGGCCAACTGCTGGCCCTTTAAGAATAGTAAGGGCCGCCTGATGGCCCTATAAAAATAGGCTTTTTGACTTTCAGAGTCCCTCCATCATAAATCATAAATAATACAGGATGTGTCTGATGATGTGTCACACACCACATGGCCAGATAAGGTTGTAAAATGTTAAAATGACATTTCCTGGTGAATGCATTTGTCTTGGTTGAAAGCAATGCAAAAGTGCAAAAATGCATCAAAAATGCTACATGTGAACATTGTCCAAGGTGTGGAGGAGCATTTTTTTTGTATATTTATTTTGCCTTATATACAAGTCATTACCCTGGAAAGGATGTTCCTTAACATATTTCCCAGGAAAATCCAATTTGGTTTCGGTTTTGCATGTTTTATTGTGAGTCCGTAAAGTGGTGTAATACCTCTGACAACGTTGTTGACAACAGTGACCTGGGAGTTGTAAATGCTTCCAGGTGTCTTCCCCATGCTGTTCCCATGTTCTCTGAGCACTGTTCCCATCGATTTGGCAATTTTTAGGCCCTCTGCAGACCGCCGGGGGGAGCCGCCGGAAAAATGCTCGAGTTTCCCATAGACTTACATTGGGCTCGTTACTCGGACCGAGCACTCGAGCATTCCAGTTTGCTCAACTCGAACAACGAGTACCCGAGCATTTTAGAGCTCACTCATCACTAAGTCTGATATAAACTGCAGGTCCTGCAAAGGAAGCAGGTTTTTGACAATGATATAACAGAAGTAATTTGACAATTACCTCTCCCAACCAGTGTTGGAACCAACAAACGTGGTGCGCTTTTAGACATAATGTTAACCAGTAGGCCCAACAGAGTATCAAATGTGGGCTTCAGGGTCACTTGGGTAATAGTGATCACAAAATAATAAGTTTACACTTATCCTTCAGAGAGATCTTAAGTAGAGGGGCTACAAAAACACAAAACTTCAGGAAGGCATCCACATGACTACTGGACAGGAGTGAAGAGAACCGCTTCTTAACTGATAGTATCCCCAGTTTTTTTTGTTTGGCTTAGACTAGAGAGTTGTCATTTTTGCAGCATGATGCACATGTGACGGCTAATCAAAGAACAGCCAGGGATACCGTCAGTTAAGATGCTGTTCTCAGTGTTCCCATCTACTGGAAACAGATTACTGATATCGCCTTTGTAACGGGTCCTGCAGATCAATTCGGACTAACCCTATATTAAGGTTTAACGTAAGTAAAAGTAAAATCATGCACTAAGGCCGAGGAAACATAGTTAAATAGTTAAAGGACAAAGAGAAGCAAAATGTACAATTATTTACTAAATAAACACTGGGTAGAATTGTCACCGAAAAAGACTTGGGTGTATGGATGGACATCAAACTCACTTGCAATGACTAATGCCAGGCTGCTGCTGCCAAGGTAAATACAATTATGTGATGCATTGAAAGAGCATAGATGCTCATGACATTAACATAATTTTGCCTCTATATATGTCACTAGTGCGGCCACACTTAGAATACTGTGTGTAATTTGTTCTCCAGTGTATAACAAGGATATAGCTAAACTACAGATGGTGCAGAGAAGAGCAACTGAGGTTATTAAGACAATTTGTAGACTGCAATAACAAGAAAGGCTATCAAATTTGGGGTTATTCAGTTTGGAAAAACAAAGACTATTTCATTACAAAATACAGATATATGAGGGGACAATACAGAAATCTTTCCAATGATCTTTTTACACCTAGGTAAAGGGGGGCATCCTCTATATCTAAAGGTTAAATCATTTCAGACAGATATTCTTTACTGTAACAGCAGTGGAATTTTTGAACTCTCTGCCCCAAGATGTTGTAATGGGCGATTCACTAAAAAAATTCAAGGAAGCCTGGATGCCTTTTTTGAAAAATATAATATTGCAGGGTATGGATAGTAGATTCTATTTTGGGACATTGATCAAGAAGTCAGGAAGGATTTTTTCTATCCTGACTCCATTTTTATTTTTGTACTTGTAACTCCTTGCTTTCTGAAATGGAGTTTGAGCCAGTATGTGTGTTTTCATATAAGAGGATTTTAGGAATGTCTTTGTCTAGAGACTTAGAGATAAGGAAGAAACAAAACTAGAACATGAGAGACATACCTAGGCTGTTCTGTTGGGTGTAGACAGAATTACCTTTAGCCAATATGATGTACAGTACAGACCAAAAGTTTGGACACACCTTCTCATTTAAAGATTTTTCTGTATTTTCATGACTATGAAAATTGTACATTCACACTGAAGGCATCAGAACTATGAATTAACACATGTGGAATTATATACTTAACAAAAAAGTGTGAAACAACTTAAAATATGTCTTATATTCTAGGTTCTTCAAAGTAGCCACCTTTGGCTTTGATGACTGTTTTGCACACTCTTGGCATTCTCTTGATGAGCTTCAAGAGGTAGTCACCGGAAATGGTCTTCCAACAATCTTGAAGGAGTTCCCAGAGATGCTTAGCACTTGTTGGCCCTTTTGCCTTCACTCTGCGGTCCAGCTCACCCCAAACCGTCTCGATTGGGTTCAGGTCTGGTGACTGTGGAGGCCAGGCCATCTGGCGTAGCACCCCATCACTCTCCTTCTTGGTCAAATAGCCCTTACACAGCCTGGAGGTGTGTTTGGGGTCATTGTCATGTTGAAAAATAAATGATGGTCCAACTAAACGCAAACCGGATGGAATAGCATGCCGCTGCAAGATGCTGTGGTAGCCATGCTGGTTCAGTATGCCTTCAATTTTGAATAAATCCTAAACAGTGTCACCAGCAAAGCACCCCTATACCATCACACCTCCTCCTCCATGTTTCACGGTGGGAACCAGGCATGTAGAGTCCATCCGTTCACCTTTTTTGCGTCGCACAAAGACACGGTGGTTGGAACCAAAGATCTCAAATTTGGACTCATCAGACCAAAGCACAGATTTCCACTGGTCTAATGTCCATTCCTTGTGTTCTTCAGCCCAAACAAGTCTCTTCTGCTTGTTGCCTGTCCTTAGCAATGGTTTCCTAGCAGATATTTTACCATGAAGGCCTGCTGCACAAAGTCTCCTCTTAACAGTTGTTGAAGAGATGTGTCTGCTGCTAGAACTCTGTGTGGCATTGACCTGGTCTCTAATCTGAGCTGCTGTTAACCTGCGATTTCTGAGGCTGGTGACTGGGATAAACTTATCCTCAGAAGCAGAGGTGGCTCTTGGTCTTCCTTTCCTGGGGCGGTCCTCATGTGAGCCAGTTTCTTTGTAGCGATCGATGGTTTTTGCAAATACACTTGGGGACACTTTCAAAGTTTTCCCAATTTTTCGGACTGACTGACCTTCATTTCTTAAAGTAATGATGGCCACTTGTTTTTCTTTACTTAGCTGCTTTTTTCTTGCCATAATACAGATTCTAACAGTCTATTCAGTAGGACTATCAGCTGTGTATCCACCAGACTTCTGCACAACACAACTGATGGTCCCAACCCCATTTATAAGGCAAGAAATCTCACTTACTAAACCTGACAGGGCACACCTGTGAAGTGAAAACCATTTTCGGTGACTACCTCTTGAAGCTCATCAAGAGAATCCAAGAGTGTGCAAAGCAGTCATCAAAGCCAAAGGTGGCTACTTTGAAGAGACTAGAATATAAGACATATTTTCAGTTGTTTCACACTTTTTTGTTAAGTATATAATTCCACATGTGTTAATTCATAGTTTTGATGCCTTCAGTGTAAATGTACAATTTTCATAGTCATGAAAATACAGAAAAATCTTTAAATAAGAAGGTGTGTCCAAACTTTTGGTCTGTACTGTATGTATGCTAATGCCAGCACATATTTAGAGATAAGCTGAGCCAATTATATTGTTACCATGTATGACTATTAACAACCTATAAAACCCTGACCACAAGAGGAAATAAAGAGACCTGCCCTGATTCTCAATGTATCAGTGTAGTTCTTATGGGCACATATTTGAATTTTACATTTTAATTTGGAATAAACGCAATGACTCAGAATATCCCACATTATGTGGCGACGACATTCCCATAATATGGGGCAATTAATACCTGCCCAGTGGGGTTTTCTCCTTCCTTTGGGTTGACATGTTAAGCTATAAGTTGAACTTGATGAACTTGTGTTTTCTTTCAACCATGATACTAAGAAACCATAAAACCATGGGCTTCGTTGAATATGATATGGATATACAAAATGGCTACAACTCATGTTACTTGACCATAGAAACCTCTACATAAGATTCTAAGATTGCTATATTCACCAGCAACTCCTACATAAGATACTTATTTTCACCAGTAACATCTACACACTATATAATGACCATTTAGGCAATATCCACATTGTTAGGATTCTGTTCGAGTTTAGAAATTATTATTATTTTTTTAACTAATTCTTGTCAAAAAACACTAAGATTAGGGCAGTAATGCATGTGATAGAACTGGTGCAGCCTTGGGGTGTGAAAGAACAGTCTATTGCACAAGGAGTCTGAGTGCTGGAGGCTGATTGTCAGAATGACCTGTGGTGAAATCTCCTTAGGGAACTGTCACCCTGATGGAGACAAGGAAAGACAAGATGGATGATAATATCTGTAAAATCGCTGTGCAGTGTAATAGCGATATATAAGTAAAGAAAATTAATGTTGATATTACCAGTGAGGAGATGTTGCTTTTACTGGTGGTCAATCAAGAGCCGCATTTTGCACATCAAAGAATATGTCAAGTTCAGCCTGATGTATGGAATCCGTGGCAACTAGATATACCAGATATATGCAGTTTCTATAAGGGCAGTGTTCCTATGTATCCCAGGTGAGTAATAAGAGATATGCATTCTTACCAGAAGTCTCATGACCAGCATAAGTGGGCAAAGACCAAGACTGGGCTGAGCCTACAGCAGACATGTGCGAAGTGCCTCCTGTTTGCCACATCTGGTCCTACGTCTGGCTGTTCCAGCCCGACCTGTGGACCGAGGCAGTTCGACACTGGTTCGCAGGCTGCACCATATGGCTGCTCTCTCCCGCCCAGGACCCGATATCACCGTTATCTGCATCCTCAGGATCCTCATTAATAAGGCTCTGTTTGCAAGAGTTCTAACGGGGTTCAATAGAGTCCTAGGAGACCTTCAAATGTTATTTATGCACCTGTTTCCTGGGCAATTAGAACCTTTGCATTATTGAAATGTGAATTTCTGGGGAAATTTGCAATTTAAATTTTTGGGGAAAATTTGTTGAAGCTGGCAAATTTGAATTTCAAAAGATCCTCTCATCTCTTTTTGAAACCACTCACTTCAATCTAAGAATTCATTCAAGAATTGATTTTCTTAAACAAATATTGCTGAAAATAATTCTCCTCTATTAAGTCTTTTCTCCATACACTAAGATTACTGTGCTGAGATTATGTTACTAGAGGCTGGAACTTATAGATGTGGAATGGCAGTGGAAAATATTACATGGACATGTATGTTTGGTTAGAGCCTTGTAAAAATTAGATCTTGATTTAAAGTGTGCCAAACATAGTCAGCAAGGCAGGTCCTCGGAGAGTAATAACTTGTTATTATTATGACTCAACAGGTGAAACAGTGGTGTATCTATTACACATCTCAGTGCTCAGCAAAGGTCATAATTGACATGTTCTGCAGTCAGACATAGAGCACTAGTTTCAATTATCACAAGTTATGGTTGCTTTTTCTTATGGTATCAAGAATTTTACCTCTTAATTTTGTCTCCGGTTTCTAGAAATGCTCCCAGATTTGTGCTACAGCAAAGAGTTAAATGGACAGAAAAGGCATCTTTGCAGTAATGAGCCAGAGCAAGGTCACGGGCAGCACCTTTGTGTCTAGTGCATTACACAATAGAGAAGGCAGCTACAGTGGCATGTAAAAGTTTGGGCACCCCTGGTCAAAATTACTGTTATTGTGCGCCGTTAAGAAAGTTGAAGCGCACCCTACTGATGACAACCTACTGATAAAACATACTAAGGCAGACTAAGTAGTTTACAGAAGTTAGTTACTATCCCAGGTCCTACTCCACTCATCTCCACTCCACTGACCAATATGACCATCTCCAGTGCCAGGATGGAGTTTACAAGATGCACAGGTGCTGGGCCATGCTGCTAGAAAGGCAGCTCTGATCTGGGAGTACTAGTAGCACACTAGGGGTGCACTTACCTCTTAGAGGAGATTCTAGCTAGAGTACAGTATGCGTGGTATGGCAGCCATACATATTTGTGTGCAGTAATAAAAATTGCTTAAAAAAACTTTTCAGAACTAGACCATGATATATCAACAGGCCTCCCAGCACGGACCAGTAGATCTGAGCAAAGAGGGTTTTCTCCCACAGTAAAAGAGAAAACTGCTTCCTTATATGTTTATGCTTCGGATTGACTCCAACACTATGCTCACTAGTACATTATAAAAAGTCCTGGCGTCTCAATCATTGAGGTCAGCTTACGTAACTCTCACATAGTGTACTCACTAACAAATAAATCCTAGCTGGAGAAAAAGTAGCATGGTGACGTATGAAGAAGGCATAGTCATGGAATAAAAGCAATAAAAGGTATCGGTCACCAGGTTTTTGCTATGTAATATGAAAGCAGCATGATGTAGGAGCAGAGACCCTGATGCCAGTGATATGATACTTGCTGGTCTGCATGCTGTCATTTTGATAAAATTGCTGTTTTCTCTGTTGCAGATCTAGAACTTATCTGAGTGCTGAGCTCTGTATAAAGGCCCACTCTGATTGGCAGCTCTCTGAATACACTGTCCATAGGCAGAAAGCTACCAATCAGTGGTGGGGGGTGGGGTAGGACTACATGGCACTAGAAAACTAGTCCTCTAGTGATAATATCCTGCTGACAAAACACAGATTTTATTGAAACTAAAACAAGCAGCCCAGTAAGTGACACATCAATGAAATCAGGGTTTCTGTCTATACATCATGAAGCTTTCAGATTAAACAGCAAAAACTTGCTCATTGATTGCCTATAAATAACTGATTGTGGCTGGTATTATTATTATTATTATTATAAGGCACTGCACAGATAAAAAAAATCTACTAGAAACAACTCTAGTAGCTGTTAAAAAAATTTGCCTACTCCTATTCTAAATTTTTGCTACAGTTCAATATTCAGTGATTGATTATATAATAGACATTTGCAGTAAAGCGAATCAAATGCTAAGTATATTAACAAACCTGTGTAGAAAGCTTGCACTAATAAACAAAAGTTTTTCTTCATCATTTCTCACATATGTGGCATACCTAAAGAGGATCTGGCCCAACAAAAATTGCATGTGTTATGAAATATTTCTCTTTGATCTGATGAAACTGGTATATTTAGACTGAAAATCCATGTCTGAATGTTTGATACTATAATAAAAATCTTGTGAACACAACAAGAGAATGAGAGAGCTCTTGGGTCTATTAAGTGTATCAAAGAGGTAAATTTAATATCTGCCCCCTCCCCCCCAAGCCTGACTGTCAGCTGAAGTCTGCACTGAGCAGTGTGAGATTTCAGCAGCGGTGCAGAGGATAAAGGACAACGAGAAACTCTCAATTGAGTTTAATTGCGTAAAGGGAAACTGTTAGTAGGATCAACCATCTTAAGTTGTCTATATGGGCATGCAGGTTATAGAACATTGAATAAATTTGATATCTGTGATCCAACACTTTTTTCAGAGAATCCACATTTTTATCAATATTTAAATGCGCTGTTAAGATCTATGGGTGGGGCATAGAGTTCACTGAGAATCTGCCTCCAGAGCCCCTTTATGACATTTGCCGTAATAGTACGACACACGTCAGATACCCGTGTTTGGTGCGGTCTCCGGAGCTGAGCCTGCACATTTCCGAGCATGTGACAGCTGACATGTGCCTCCAACAGCCGCGGGTGGAGTCACGATCCACCCGCAGCTGTTAAATAGTTAAATGCCGCTGTCAATCTCTGACAGTGGCATTTAACTCGCTCTTCCTGAAAGTGCGTCATTGGTTCCACCCATCGGTGACCCCATCACATCATTGCAGGTCATTGGTAGGTTTGAGACACCTGCGGTTGTCATTGCCAGATTGCTATGAGCTCCGGCCAGTGATCGGCGCTCATAGCAAGTGAGCATTTCTGCTACACACACGCAATCTGATTATTCCCTGTATGTAGCAGAGGTGATCAGATAAGTGCAGCTTCTAGTCTGTCATGAAGATTATTGAAGCATGCAAAAAGTAAAAAAAATGTTTAAAAGTATTTAAAAAAAAATAAAAATCTGAAAGTTAAAATCACCACCCTTTAACCCCATTCAAAATAAAACAATAAAATAAATACATACACATATTTGGTATCGCCGCGTTCAGAATTGCCTGATCTATCAATATAAAAAAAAGAATTAATCCGATCAGTAAACGGTGTAACGAGAAAAAAAATTCCAAATGCCAGAATTACGTTTTTTTGGTCGTCACAACATTGCAATAACGGGCGATCAAACATCAAATGTACGCCAAAATGGTATCAATAAAAACGTCAGCTCAGGGCATAAAAAATATGCCCTTAACCAGCCCCAGATCCTGAAAAATGGAGACACTACGGGTCTCGGAAAATGAAGCCATTTTTTTTTAGTAAACTTTGGATTTTTTTTACACCACTTAAATAAAAAAAGAACCTATACATGTTTGGTATCTACAAACTCATAATGACCTGGAGAATCATAATAGCAAATCAGTTTTAGCATTTAGTGAACATGGTAAAAAAACAAAAAAAAACAACAACTGTGGAATTGCACTTTTTTTGCAATTTCACCGCACTTGGAAATTTTTTCCCATTTTCCAGTATGGTAAAACCAGTAATGTCGGTCAAAAGTACAGCTTGTCTTGCAAAAAATAAGCACTCACACGACCATATTGATGTGAAAATAAAAAAGTTATGGCTCTGGGAATAAGGGGAGCAAAAAACGAAAACGCAAAAACGGAAAATTGCCCGGTCATGAAGGGGTTAAATGAAAGGGGGCATTACCAGTGTGAGACGTAATTACTAGTGATGAGTGAACTTAATCGGATAAGGGGTTATCCGAGCATGCTCGGGTGCTAACTGAATATCTTCGGCGTGCTCGCAAAATAGGTTAGTGTCGCCGCGGCTGCATGTCTCACAGCTGTTAGACAGCCGCAACACATGCAGGGATTGCCTGTTTGTCAGGCAATCCCTGCATGTATCGCTCCTGTCAAACAGCCACGGTGACGTGAACCTATTTTGTGAGCATGCTGAAGATTTTCGGTTAGCACCCGAGCATGCTCGGTTAACCCCTTATCCGAGCCCGTTCGCTCATCACTAGTAGTAACTGTCAGTCCGCTCTCCTGATATACATGTTACATACTAGTAATGCCCCCTTTCATTAACAATAATCTCTGGAGGCAGATTCTTAGGGAGATCTACAGGTGGGCCATTTATATGGATACACCTAAATTAAATGGGAATGGTTGGTGATATCAACTTCCTGTTTGTGGCACATTAGTGGAGGGGGAAATCTTTTCCAGATGGGTGGTGACCATGGTGGCCATTTTGAAGTCGGCCATTTTGAAGTCGGCCATTTTGGATCCATTTAATTTAGGTGTATCCATATAAATGGCCCACCCTGTATGTCCAGTCCATAGATCTTAACAGCTCATTTACATAGAAGAAAAATGGGAATTTCTCGGGAATAAGACATTGGATTGCAGATATCAGAGTATCTTCAAAAGGGATTCTACAGCCATTCCTACACTGATATTAAAAATAAGTACATCAGCAGGTCTAAGTGATCTATTGAATTTTTAATGTATGCAGTTTGAATCATGAAATCTGGTGATGGGTTAATTTAACTATCCCACCTACAGGAGAAATGATGAAGAATCGAAAAGAAGCAGACAAATTATTTGAAGATTCAAAGCTTATGCAATACTCAAGATACTGTGGTCAATCCATCACTTTCAATGACTGATCCTAATCCGGTTTTCTGAGAAAAAATTAGCATGCATGAAAACTAAATCAATGGATAAATATTTTTCCAGGCTTTAAAGAAAAATATTTACAATACCTATGCACACATCTAAATCCGTATATCATCCAGAGATAACCTTTGAGTGAAGAACTATACAGTGCTTTCATGTTATTCTAGCGTTAAGGAGATTAAACCTTTTGTATTATTTTATTGCTTCTGTCAAGTACACATGTGCACTGACAATGCTGTAACATATGGATGGTAACAATTTATGGTTCTACAAGTCAGAAAGCTTCTCAACAAACAGAACTTTCTCTCTTTAGCCACACTACAAACACTACTGTTAATACTGAATATTAAAGGAAAAGATTCCATTCATTTCACTTTTTAACATTCTAAACAAAGAAGCTTATACCTTCTGCCCATGTGTGTTCTCTGCCTGCCTTGTATTGCACTACTACCCAGTAAAAAATTATCTATGTTTTAGCATAATGAGCACTTGACCAAAAATGCTAATATTGTATGCAAGTGTATGCATAGGACCATTTTTTTTCGTCAAAATCAGAACGTTCTCGGATGACAGTTAGTTTTTAAACACTAACATTGGTATTTTATTTAGATCTAATCTGAGCATCATTAAAAAGGATTTTTATAAAGCTGATAAAGTGCTACTAAAATCTCCTATGAGTAATTTCTGACGGCAGGTTCCCTTTCAAAAAATACTTAGCTGGTACAAGTTCCTGGAGAAAATCCTCAGCAAAAATGCTACATGTGTGGCATCCCGGTACCCGTTCTACTACTGCTAAATGAGACAGTTGTAGTTTTGTATTAGATTTTTTCTATTGTGTGTACTGAGTTAGGGGATATAATACATTGCATTGTAAATTGTACTTTCCTGCCATCTGCTGGCCAATGTGTATATATGAAGTAATGATTATTCTCCTCACAACAAGTGGTGGCCATAGCAATGGCTGGGAGGAGTCTCCCAGCTCAGGGCTCTCACTCTGACTAGAACGCTGGTACAAACCAGTTGTGGGCGGTTCCTGCTGCCTCAGGAAGATTGAGGAGAGACATCTCAGAGAAGAGTTTTTTCAATGCCAGTCTATGCTGAGGGGACATTTTTCCTCACATAATCTCTTTCACAAAAATAGTGAAGTGTCTTCTAGTCAGGAGAGAGAAAGCTGTACATGGATTCTCCTGCTCTCTGGTTATCCTGATCGCTTCTAGCCAGGACCAGATCCATGTGACTGCCACACCACCGACTTTGTTTAAACCTACCCCCTGCAAGAGGGAACGGTGGGATAAAAGCTGTGAGTACATCCACACTTTAGTATGTTTTCCACAGAGAGCCAATCTGTGAAGGTCCCTCCATCAGTGTAATATTTCCTGGACTGTGCATAGCATTTCCCTGTACAAGCAGGTGAAGAGAACTCTGCTCCAGCCGCCCTGGACAATAACAATGCTTGTGACGTGCCCCTGGGCCTGTGTCGCGCTGCGTTGCGCACGCGGGAGCTTACCCGGAGCCGGATCTGTTGAGGGTTGTAGTCTCGTGGCGGTGATCCGGTCCGTGCCCAGGGAGTCAGACTAAGTGGCGCTGTTTTAGCGGTAGATGTTGGACGACTACGCCACCCGTTGAGTGCAGCCAGGGAGCTGCTGCTGCAGGGCAGACCGCTGAGGCCGGTGGTAGGATTGTGCAGCGTGATAGTATAACCCCCAACGTGAGGGGTATGGCCTCAGGGCAGCCGACGTGGATGATGGGGGTAGCAGGAACCACTCGGAGACGGTACTGTGTAGTTCAGGGTCTTTACTGGTGACAAAGATAGACCCTCCCGGAGTACTGGCTAGCGATTGGGGCCTGGTCAGTCCTTGAGCAGATGGGATCTCCCCTGGCCAGGCGGAGTTGTAGGCCTCCCAAACTGACTGTACTCTTCTGGCTACCTTGCTAGAGGCGGGTATAAGTAGCCCACGTCCCTGAGTGTACCGTGTGGTGCTCACCCGTATGGCCGGTGACTCGGGGCCTTCGGGTTTCTGGGCCAGAGGACCTGCAATCCCCTGCCGGTCGGTTTCTGCTGCTGGATAGGAGTTAGTCCCCACAGCCTCGGACTCCGGGTCCGGTGATAACTTCTCAGTCAGGGCGAGCTCTGCAGCTGCCAGCCCCTGACTCCTTGTAACACTGCTCCCACAGAGCTCCTGTTGTTTCTTCCTATATTTGCTTCTTTTCTCTGCTTCTTCTCTACTCACTCACCCTGCCTCAGCCCTAGGTTTATAAAGGGGAAGTTCTTCCCCTCCCAGGACTGGGCAGGAGGTGTGGCATGCATAGGATCCCTGACCAAGAGACCTCCCACCTGCTCTCAGACATAACATTGCTGTTACTGTGGAAAACCAGACCCCTGGGGTGCCACATTCCCCCCTAGTGAAATTTAGTACTCCGGGACTAAACATATTTTAGAAAAACATAACAAGATATAACAATAACAATAAGGAAACACATAAAGGTGGTCACGGCATGTCCGTAACCGGGTGCAGTCTTTGAAGAAAGCAAGGTGTCCATTTCACCAAAACAGGGAGACGTAACCAGGTAGGGGTCTGTCCTGCCCCGAGTCCTTAACAGTCTTTAGTCCGTCCTGGGTTACGCTCCAACTATGTACAAAGGATTCCCGGTAAATCCACCAAGGACTCCTAAAAATAACTAGAAACACATAATTATACACAAGCAACAATAAACAGGTAACCACAAATAAAACAATTTATACACTTCAAATCCTCCAACGTGCGGGTAACTGGCCCCTAGTGGCCCTAGTGGACCTACGGAGCTGACTGTCTGGCCCTGAACTACAGGGTGTAGGAGCTGTTAAGGGTAAACTGGGCAGCGGTCTACGGGCCCTTTGGCTCACTAGGGATATGGCAGGCTCACTGCAAGCAGAGGGTTGATCCTCCTGGTCTGCTGGGTCTTCCTCTGGCCGGTGGGGTCCTCCTTGGTCGACGCCACGGGATGTCCTCCCGTCCGAATGCCAGCTGGATCTTCCCTGGAGTGGAAACCTGTAAAGACTGCACAGTTCGGGTTAGCGCAGCAACGCTTTTAGCTAGCTCTTGGACCTGATGGTGCAGGTCTGGAGCCGAGTCATTGTTCAAAGCCTGCGCATCAGCTCCCACAGGCCCTGCCGACAAGGGCGCCGCCTCCTGGTGGTAGGTGGTAGTGGGGCGTCTGTGGGTCACAACGCCACCTGGTGCCGGTTCTCGGAGCACCCGGATGGCTCTGTCCTTGAACTGTGCAAATCCCAGATGAGGGTCCTGTAAGGCCATTGCCCGCAACTGGGTTCGGTGGGCATTGCAATATAAACCCTCTATAAATTGTTCAGTTAACAGCCTGTCCTCGTCTCCCACGCCGTCAGGGTCGGTCTGCTTAATGGCTCTCAGGGCCTCTTGTAGGTTCAGGGCATAGTCCCTTATACTCTCATGTGCCCGCTGTTTGCACCCGTAGAATCTAAGCTTGATCTCGGCTGAGGTGCGGGTATCAAAGGTGTCCCTCAGCCGGGTTAGTATCCCTGCGACAGTCCTCCCCCCAGGTGGCCAGGACTTTACCTCCCTTTGGGCTGCCCCGGTTAATTGGGCCACCAGGATGCTTACTTTTTGCTCTTCTGTGAGGGGGTACACCTGGAAGAGGCTATCCAGTTTTTCTCTAAAGTCCTGCAGGGTATGTGACTCCCCTGAGTACTGGGGTAGCCAGGCTGCCCCCGGGATATAGGGCATGGTGAAAGGCATGACCGCAACAGCGGTGGCGCTGGCGGGGGTTGGAGCGGTGAAGCTCTCCTCCGTATCCGACATCCTTCTCCCCCCTAGTGGACCGTGGCCTACCTTGCGATGATCCTCTTCCGTAGGCCGCGGCTCCGCAGTGGATCGTCAGGGTTGAGGACCTTCCGTCGCGCTCCTGTGACGTCGGCGTCTGCTGGGCTCCTTCCAGGACCTTACGCAACGTCCGGACGTGAGGCGGGGCTTCAGTTCTCGCGCGTTTTCGGAGTCCACGCCCCTCTTCTTCCCGCGCGGCGTCCTCAAGATGGCGTCCAATGGCGGGAAAACTCCACGGATGGCGGGAAGAAGGCCGAAGATGGCGCCGGATGGCGGGAAAACTCCACCGATGGCGGGAAGAAAGCGGAAGATGGCGCCGGATGGCGGGAATCTTCACCACGGGTAAGTTTTCACAGTCTTTTTCAGGCATGCAGTACCCGGTGGTTGCGGGCACGAGATCCTGCCGACTACGCCAAAAGTTGACGCGCCCCTGGGCCTGTGTCGCGCTGCGTTGCGCACGCGGGAGCTTACCCGGAGCCGGATCTGTTGAGGGTTGTAGTCTCGTGGCGGTGATCCGGTCCGTGCCCAGGGAGTCAGACTAAGTGGCGCTGTTTTAGCGGTAGATGTTGGACGACTACGCCACCCGTTGAGTGCAGCCAGGGAGCTGCTGCTGCAGGGCAGACCGCTGAGGCCGGTGGTAGGATTGTGCAGCGTGATAGTATAACCCCCAACGGGAGGGGTATGGCCTCAGGGCAGCCGACGTGGATGATGGGGGTAGCAGGAACCACTCGGAGACGGTACTGTGTAGTTCAGGGTCTTTACTGGTGACAAAGATAGACCCTCCCGGAGTACTGGCTAGCGATTGGGGCCTGGTCAGTCCTTGAGCAGATGGGATCTCCCCTGGCCAGGCGGAGTTGTAGGCCTCCCAAACTGACTGTACTCTTCTGGCTACCTTGCTAGAGGCGGGTATAAGTAGCCCACGTCCCTGAGTGTACCGTGTGGTGCTCACCCGTATGGCCGGTGACTCGGGGCCTTCGGGTTTCTGGGCCAGAGGACCTGCAATCCCCTGCCGGTCGGTTTTTGCTGCTGGATAGGAGTTAGTCCCCACAGCCTCGGACTCCGGGTCCGGTGATAACTTCTCAGTCAGGGCGAGCTCTGCAGCTGCCAGCCCCTGACTCCTTGTAACACTGCTCCCACAGAGCTCCTGTTGTTTCTTCCTATATTTGCTTCTTTTCTCTGCTTCTTCTCTACTCACTCACCCTGCCTCAGCCCTAGGTTTATAAAGGGGAAGTTCTTCCCCTCCCAGGACTGGGCAGGAGGTGTGGCATGCATAGGATCCCTGACCAAGAGACCTCCCACCTGCTCTCAGACATAACATTGCTGTTACTGTGGAAAACCAGACCCCTGGGGTGCCACACTTGTCTCATAAGGAGAAAACCATAACTTCTGTATGCACAATATACTGTGAACTTTGCCTGTAAGAGAGACTGTACCCTGTTACCTCATTCAGTAAAATTGTTATTTTTACAAGTTCACCTACGTGTCTGTCTGCATGAGATTGCACAAACATCATGGGCACTCCAAAACCTGCACCCAGACACCACCGCTACAGGAGTGCCCTCGGGGGTCCTATACCATCCACAAGTGCCACCTCCCGCTTTTGAAATTGTTGCGGACCCGAGGAAAGCGTTGAGGGGTCCAGCGACCCACTTCAGCTACCGCAACATCATTATCTGCTGCCAATGAGGCAACACACCCCAGCTGGCCCTTCTGCAACATCTGGCGCCTCCCCAGTGGCCCACCACAAATGTACATACAGTAAAGGCTAATACAGTACATGCACATTAAATAAAAGTGGTCCAATGCCATCGACCATCAAGTGTATGTGTATTTAACGTGTCTTCCGATTGTCCCACGATGACTGATGATGCAGAAAATTTGATTGATGCTTTGGATTTAAGTACATTCACCATCTCCTTGGGATTATGATTATATGGCCAGTATAATACTACATTGAGACATTCATTTTTTTTCTCTTTCAAACAGGTCAATTTTTTATTGATATATTGGATAACATTTTCATACGTCTTTGGTAAGTTTGTCTGTTTTTTCCGTCAATATTTCATCAGTTTTTCTCACATGCAAAACAAAAGATGGAGGTTTCTCAAACTTCTTCTAACAAACAGTCAAGGAAAAATAGATAGTGCTAGGATTCAGCTTGGGTGACATCAGTGTACTGTCTGCGTTTTTCATAGACCCATAGACTCAAATGGCAAATTTTGATCCATGACTCAGATCAAAATTGAACATGTCTTCCTTTAGTTGAGGTAAGTGGGATACATGAACAGCCTCATAGATTATAATAGGCATGTGCTCTATTTATGAAAAACACAGGATTAGAACATGTAAGTGAAACACGGACATCTAAATAAGGCCTAAAAGACTGTGGCTTATTTTACCTTTATCACTTGAATATGCATGTTTATGGTGAAGTTGTTAAAAGGAACCTGTTACTTGATTCATGCTACCAAAAACCGCGCACAGCATTTATTAGAACCTGGCAGGAGCATTTCAGAGAAGATATAATTAATAGATCCAGGACTATAGCAGGAAAGATAACTAGTCCGATGCCCATAGGCGGATTATAATGAGGGCAATCCGGGCTACCGCCCGGGGCTCCGGGGTGTCTATGGCCAGATTGCCCTCATTATTATGTGTGGAGCCGCGGCACATACCGGCAGACAGTGGCGGGGGGGGCCCCAGACCGCTCCCCCAGCAGCGGCGCACGCCCGCTGCTTCTTCTTCGGCCGGGCCAGCACTGCAGCAGTTAACTTCCCTGTGCTGGCCCGGCCGCGTCACTGCTAGGAGACACGGCCCTGTGCGCGGCCGTGTCTCCTAGCTGTGACGTCACCTAGTGCGCGCCCAGCCTGCAGTGCTGCACCGGAAAAGAGCAGGAGGACTGGAGCCGAGCTGGGGGATGGTGAGTGTGTGTGTGAGTGTGTGTGTGTGTGTGTGTGTATGTGTATGCATGTGTGTGTGTGTGTGCAGGCAGGTATCATTGTGTGATATCTGTTTATATGTATTTTTGTGTTTCAAATGTGTTTATGCGTGTATGTATATGTCTGTATATGTTTGTGTGTGTGCGTGACTGCGTGCGTGACTGCGTGCGGCCTCCTGCTGAGTATAGATGGTGCCGTGCGGCCTCCTGCTGTCTCTGGGGGGGGCGCCGTGCGGCCTCCCGCTGTGTATAGATGGCGCCGTGCGGCCTCCCGCTGTGTATAGATGGCGCCGTGCGGACTCCCGCTGTGTATTGATGGCGCCATGCACCCCCCTGCGGTGTATAGATGGCGCCGTTGGGCCTCCCGCTGTGTATAGATGGCATCGTGCGGCCCCCTGCTGTGTATAGATGGCATCGTGCGGCCTCCCGCTGTGTGTAGATGGCGCCGTGCGGCCCCCTGCTGTGTATAGATGGCTACTTGCGGCCTCCTGCTGTGTATAGATGGCTACGTGTGCTCAATATTGAGTCATACAATTAATGTAAGGTTATGTGCCCACGATGCAGAAATGCTCCAGATTTTTTTTGAGCGTTTCTGCATCTCCCTGGCAGAGAAAACGCATGCGGATTGTACATGCGGATTGTACATGCGTTTTTCCTGCCAGGGACTTGCGGATGTGAAGCGTTCTTCACATGCATTTCCGCATGCGGGTTGACAAGCGCTTTCCAAGCGATTTTAGCATCACTTGGAAAGTGCTTGACAACTTGGTCACACTATATAAATCCATGCAACCGGCATGGATTTATATAGTGTGACCGTAAAAGAATGGTAAAAAATAAATATATAATTACCTTCTGATGGCCTGCCGACGTCAGCGGTCGCGTGACCCGTCACATGACTAAATGACATCACGGCAGGTCCTTTTCAGACCATTGCGAGCTGCCGGCAAGCCAGGACGCATCAGATAAAGACACCGGGGGCCATCAGAAGGTACGTATAATATTTATTTTTTATTTTTTATTTTTTTTACAGGTTCTATGGTATCCGGGTCCGGAGGAGAGTCTCCTCTTCTCCAAACCCGGGTACCATCCGCACATTGAAACGCATGGATTCTGCATGTACAGATGCAGTGATGCGGAATCCATGCATTCCAATGCAAGTCAATGGCGGCGAAAGCGCCGTGCTTCCGCAAAATAATTGGTAGTGCTGCGGATTTTTCCGCAATGATAATCCGCAGCGGAAATTTCCGCAGCATGTGTAAAGCACATGTGGATTATCATTGGGGAACATGGCAGACATTCTACCAAGTGTTTTTTAAGCGTTTCTGCAGCGGAATTGCCGCTGTGGAAACGCTTAAAAAATGCATACTGGGCACACAGCCTAAAAAAAATTATTATAATTAATATTGTGCCAAATTAATTTCACGTGAACTATCACATGATCTATCACAGGGGAACATGTGACATGTCACGTGATACATCAAGCGTGTGTGTGTGTGTGTGTGTGTGTGTGAGGGGGGGGCAGCGCCTTCTAATCTGCCCGGGGCCCTTGCTACTCTTAATCCACCCCTGCCAATGCCACCCCCAGCCTGCTACCTTCAGTGCCTTTCCAGGTGGTTAACTGGTCTAGTCCATATTAAGAAACCTGTCAATAACCTGGAGTGGTGCGGGGAAAATCTGGCTGGGGGCAGCACTGGACTAGTCTAGTTTATTCTTATGGTCACGGATGGTTCTTCAAACTATGTTTTCTCTGAAATTCCAGAGAAAAACATATCTGGCTGCAATCATGCAGTCAGGCTCTAATTCATGCTGCCCGTGGTTTGGGCAGCATGAATCAAAGATAACTTTAGGATAACTATTGTCTAACTGAGCCATTAGCAAACCGCTAAGATTTGTGTATCACCGGCTTTAGGTGTAAAAACAGAATTTTAGTTATGAAGAGGTTGTCTGCTACTCAGAAAACCCCTTCTCAATTTGTATGTTTCCCTGTTTTAAAATAAAAACACTTATACACACCTCCGGTACTGGCGCTGTTCCAGCGGTGCCGGTGACTGCGTAATAGTGTGACATCACACAATCCCTGCAGCCAATCAGTGTCCACTTCACTCTCTCCACCTTCAGGCATATCACAAACATCCGGAGGAAGAGAGAGCAGCAGCACTCACTTCCTCCGGGTGTAAGCAATTCGATTGAAGGCGGGAAGAGTGAAGCAGACGCTGTTTGGCTGCACTGATCACGTGATGGCACACTTGCAAGATTGCGGAGACAAACAGTGCCGGCACCACCCGAACAGCGCTGGCACCGAATGTGAGTATAAATGTTATTATTTTAAAAGGAGGAAACATAGGGGTTGAGAAGGGATTGACCGAGTAGTGGACAACCCCTTTAAGACCAAAATATCTGCTCTATGAGATCTACTGTGGCTGACAGTAAGAAATTGAGTCAAAATGAGAAAAGATTGGAACACAAACATTTGAGCCTACAAGGGCAAGACTGCATCCAGTTACTCCATAAGAATTAAAAGAAACTGTCAAATTATAATTTCTGGCTGAAGGTATGCTTTTTGTTACATGATGCTAGGTTATATTTGGTACATATGATATAAGTAAAGCGTCATTTCACATTCAGGTTTCTTTAACGACAACACCTGGTTCATGAAATTTTGCGACCTGAAACGAGAAGGCTGTAGTATTTCTCCTTAATAAATAAAGCTCTGTGTTCTTGTGGAGAACGAGATTAAGTTACACTCTTAATAAAGTTATGATGTCACTTCTAAATATATCCCACTGAAATACACCATCACCTTCACAACACATGGTCAGATCTAACCAGATAATTAAAGGGAGGGAAAAGCATGTGCATAGAGGGAATACAGACGTCTACATCGCTACTGCAAAGAAATAAACAAGGATATAGAAAACAGATGTAGGATTAACCATTCAGCATTACAATAAGGCAGAGAACAAGGGATATATGCTCCAAACACACTCACACCGCTAGCAATATACAGCACTGAGATAATTGCTCTCTTGTCAACTTTTTCTACTTCCAAACATCTAAACAGAAGCTCTAAAACAAGATCTGTTCACATTAGCGTTTTGGCTTCAAACTCTCGGATTATCTTTATGGCAAGAATAGTGTAGCCTGCAATGCTATTTTGTGCCAAGAAAAATACCAGATCTAAAACTTGATGGTCCCCATTATATTTCAGTGGTGTTCATTATGATACACCGGAAACTGTTCAAAAACAGATCAATCATACTTGTTATGGTCGTTGTTTTACATGTTGTGCACTTTATCATCTAACACTGGCTTCACGCGTATGCATTGTATGGTTTGTGCAATCTAGACCAGTCACAAGTCTTCTGACCCAAATTCAACAGCTTCAGGCTAAGTTTACACAAAAAAAATGTATACAAAAAAATGGATGATTTTTCATTTGTAGGGCACAACCAGTATAAATCGGAATGAGATCAGAACGCAGTGCACGGACTGGCCAGCATGTCTCCCGATCTGAGAGTGACAGCTTCATAGGATAGGAATGCATGAAGCTATTACGCTCGGTTCGGGTGAGCCACCGGCCAGTCCGTGCACTGCGTTCTGATCTCTTTCCGATTTATACAGCCGTATGACTGCGCCATTATTGTCATCCATTTGCCATCTATTTTTAATCCATATGGCACTCGTTTTCTATAAAATTTACAAAACCAAAAAAAGGTTCATATGTTAATAATGGCAAGGTATTCGTAAAAATCAGATGATATATGGCTGATTCGTATAGGATCCGATTTTTGTTACGCAACAGTACATTTGAATGTATACGTCTCATCTGAAATACGGAAGAGAATAGAGCAAACTCAGATTTTTTTTACCCTCACACGTTCAGTGTTTTAGTATAAAATTGTTCCCAGTGTTGTCAGTGTGACACAACAAGCACTTGGACTGAATATATAGTCATGAGAACATAGCCTCATATGCAGGGCCAAATTTGACACTAGACACCTGATGGCAGGTGCCTAGGGCCGCAAGTTGAGGGTGCGACACTAAAAGGAAGGAGTAAAAAATTATTTTTTCAATTTGCCCCTTCTTTTCTGATTGACAAAATGTCAATACCGGTGTTTTAATTTAGGGGCAAAGGAGGTGAAGGTGGTGGAAGTTCAAGAAGTAAGCGCTGCAGGGGCAGAGGAGCAGTGATCAACTCCCTGCCAGGACTGAAGAGACTATGAATCCTAAAGGTGAAGAATCTGTGATTAAGTCATGGCCATGTGACTCGCATGGGAGGAGCCATCCTAGAGGTTGCAGAAAGTGAAGTGTTTTCCCGTGCAAGAAGCAGCAGCTGGAGAAGATGGGGCACTAGTGACAGGTAACATGGGGGTGCAGTCTGTATATTGGGGTGTGCATGCTGTATATGAGGGGTGTAAGCTGTATATGGGAGTGTGCAGGCTGTATATGGGGGGGTGCAGACTGTATATAGGGGTACAGCCTGTATATGCGTGTGTGCAGTGTATATAGGGGGTGCAGGCTGTATATAGGAATGTGTAGACTGTATATGGGGGTGTGCAGGCTGTATATGGGGCTGCAGACTGTATGTAATGGGTACAGGCTGTATATGGGGATGTGCAGTCTGTATATGGAAGGTACAGTCTGTATATGAGGGGGTGCAGTCTGTATATGAGGGTACAGGCTGTAAATGGGGTGTGCAGTCTATATATAGGGGTGTGCAGTGTGTATATTGAAGATTCAGTAAGTACATTGTGTAGGCACAATATGGATGGAGTATAGTGTGAACAAGGGGCACAGTATGGAGAAGGGGCATTGTGGGGAAGGGCACTGAAGATGGGGACAGTTTGGGGGCTAGAGTTCATAACTTAGGTACAGTGTGTAGAACAGTGTATAGGCCATAGTTGATAAGGTGGGGTGGTTTGACCGTTATTGTTAATAGGAAAAGACAGTGTAGAGGCCATAGTTTATGGAGGAGGGATGGTGGTTATAGTATATATCGAGGAACGGTGTGGAAGCAATATTTTATAGGAAAGGAGGACATGTACCATAAGAGGGACAGTGTGGCTGTCATTTTTTGTGCCGGGAACACAGTGAAAATCTATTATTTATTCAGGGGCAAAGCGTAGGGCGTATTTAGGCCATAATAGGGGCAGCTATTTTTAATTCAGGTGGCATTATAATGACACTTATTTTTAAGGCCACTGGGTCGGCATGTGCTACAGAAGACTGGAGAAAAGGGACGTCTGCGGAGACAAGCTGTGGCATCAGGAGCGGATGAAGAAGAAAAGGATGTGACCAAGTACAATCAGAGAAGATGTCACCTACAATGTACCTGGATCTAAGGGTCTATTAACACTGGTCAAACGCAGCAGTTAAATGACCGCCGTCCAGTTATATGAAGCCGATGTACTGTCTGTTTAATCAGGCCGATCGCACTTTCATGTGCACAAAGCAGTCCTTAACCCCTTAACCCCCGAGGGTGGTTTGCACGTTAATGACCAGGCCAATTTTTACAATTCTGACCACTGTCAATTTATGAGGTAATTACTCTGGAACGCTTCAACAGATCCCCCTGATTCTGAGATTGTTTTCTCGTGACATATTGTACTTCATGATTGTGGTAAAATTTCTTCGATATCACTTGCGTTTATTTGTGAAAAAAACAGAAACTTGGCGAAAATTTTGAAAATTTTGCAATTTTCAAAATTTGAATATTTATGCCCTTAAATCAGAGAAATATGTCACACAAAAGAGTTAATAAATAACATTTCCCACATGTCTACTTTACATCAGCACAATTTTGGAACCAAAATTATTTTTTGTTAGGGAGCTATAAGGGTTAAAAGTTGACCAGCGATTTCTCATTTTTACAACAAAATTTACAAAACCATTTTTTTAGGGACCACATCACATTTGAAGTCACTTTGAGAGGTCTTTATGACAGAAAATACCCGAAAGTGACGCTATTCTAAAAACTGCACCCCTCAAGGTGCTCAAAACCACATTCAAGAACTTTATTAACCCTTCAGGTGCTTCACAGGAATTTTTGGAATGTGGAAGAAAAAAATGAACATTTAACTTTTTTCACAAAAATGTTATTTAGACCCAATTTTTTATTTTCACAGGGGTAACAAGAAAAAATGGACCCCAAAATTTGTTGTGCAATTTCCCCTGGGCACGCAGATACCCAATATGTGGGGAAAAAACACTGTTTGGGCGCACGGCAGGGCTCGGAAGGGAAGGAGCGCCATTTGACTTTTTGATTGTAAAATTTGCTTGAATAATTAGCGGACGCCATGTTGCGTTTGGAGAGCCCCTGTGTGCCCAAACATTGGAGCTCCCCCACAAGTGACCCCATTTTGGAAACTAGACCCCCAAAGGCACCTATCTAGATGCATAGTGAGCACTTGGAACCCCTAGGTGCTTCACAAATTGATTCGTAAAAATGAAAAAGTGTTTTTTTTTTTCATTTTTTCATTTTTACGAATCAATTTGTGAAGCACCTAGGGGTTCCAAGTGCTCACTATGCATCTAGATAGGTGCCTTGGGGGGTCTAGTTTCCAAAATGGGGTCACTTGTGGGGGAGCTCCAATGTTTGGGCACACAGGGACTCTCCAAATGCAACATGGTATCCGCTAACAAATTGAATGGAAAATCGGCTCAAATTGTTAGCGGACACCATGTTGCGTTTGGAGAGCCCCTGTGTGCCCAAACATTGGAGCTCCCCCACAAGTGACCCCATTTTGGAAACTAGACGCCCCCAAGGCACCTATCTAGATGCATAGTGAGCACTTGGAACCCCCAGGTGCTTCACAAATTGATTCGTAAAAATGAAAAAGTGAAAAAAAAAACACTTTTTCATTTTTATGAATCAATTTATGAAACACCTGGGGGTTCCAAGTGCTCACTATGCATCTAGATAGATGCCTTGGGGGGTCTAGTTTCCAAAATGGGGTCACTTGTGGGGGAGCTCCAATGTTTGGGCACACCAGGACTCTCCAAACGCAACATGGCGTCCGCTAACAATTTGAGCCGATTTTCCATTCAATTTGTTAGCGGACACCATGTCGCGTTTGGAGAGCCCGTGATGTGCCTAAACAGTGGAGCTCCCCCACAAGTGACCCCACTTTGGAAACTATACCCCTCAAGGATTTTATTAAAGTGTATAGTGAACATTTTGAACCCAGAGGTACGACACAGAATTTGATAACATTAGGTCATCATATTAAATAAGTTGCCATTAGTCTTGAGCGCAAGTGCTCGCTACTTGAGTTTGCATCGGGTACTCAGGTATGCACCATGTACTGCGTGTGCTCGAGTGACATGCTCGAGTCCCTGCCCCGCATGTTTCACGGTTATTAGACACCCAAAAAAAAACATGCGGGGATCGCTCGTGCATGGCAGGCAATCCCCGTAAAGTTTTTTTGGCCGCGAAGCATATGGGGCGGAGACTCGAGCATGTCACTCAAATACCCACGATACTCAATGCATACCAGAGCACCCGATGCTAACTCAAGTAGGGAGCACTTGCGCTCAACACTAGTCGCCATATCGTCATCTTTTTTTCTTACTTTTGAAAAAAATCCCAACCCCATCACAACCCTAACCCCAAACCCAGCCCTAACCCTAGCCCAACCCTAACCCGAGAGTTTATTTTTGACGCCGTTCCTCATGCGGTATAAGTGATTAGACGACTTTATTCTTCGGGTCGGTGTGATTACAGCAATACCAGAATCATATCGGGTTTTTATGATTGACAGCTGTCACACACTAAAAGACGCATTTTTTGTAAAATCTAGTTTTTGCATCGCCATATTTTGAGAGCTATAATTTTTCCAGATTTTGGCAGACAGTCATGTGACGGCTCGTTTTTTGTGGGATGAGTTGACGTTATTGGTGCCATTTTCATTTGATAAGGCAGCTTTATTCTTCGGGTCAGAACGTTTACAGCGGTACCACATTTATATCGTTTTTCTATGTTTTGCACTTTTACATAATAAAAGCAATTTTATAGAAAAAATTATTTTTTAGCATAGCTTTATTCTGAGAGCTATAACTTTTTTATTTTTTGGCTGATGGAGCTGTATGTTGGCTTCTTTTTTGCGGGACGAGATGATGTTTTCAGCAGTACCATTTTTATTTATATCCGTCTTTTTGATCGCGTGTTATTACATTTTTTGTTTGGCGGTATGGTGATAAAGCATTGTTTTTTGCTTCGTTTTTTTTTTTATTTTTACCGTGTTCACTGAAGGGGTTAACTAGTGGGACAGTTTTATAGGTCAGGTTGTTCCGGACGCGGCGATACCAAATATGTGTACTTTTTTTTTATTTTTATAATAATATTTATTGATGGGTACATTATATTTTTATTTTTGGTGGATTTTTTTTTAATTTTTTTTTTATATTTTTGCAATTTTTTTTTTTTTTTCCACTTTCTGAAAGTTTATATACTTTATTAGTTTGTCCCACTATGGGACTTTCACTTTTTTTTCTCTGATCGCCTGCATGGCACAGGAATGCAGCACCATCCCTGTGCCATGCAGGTGTCAGCGCTGGACAGGGAGAGGATTGTTTGGAGATGCACTGCTCATGTCCAAACAATCTTCCTGCTGTCTGGTGACCCGGATGTTGTCATGACGACATCGGGTCGTCATGGCAATACCCGGGAAGCCGCGTCAGACAACGCTGGAAGCCGGAAGAGGAGGTGAGTATCTGCGATCACCTCCCCTTGCCCCCGCAATGCTGCGATCGACTTCGATCGACTTCGATCGCAGCATCGCGGGGGTTAATGTGCTGGGAGCAGTGCAGGACTGCTCCCTGCACATGGCCCTGAGTGTCAGCTGTGACAATCAGCTGACTCCCGGCGGCGATCGCGCCCGCACAGCCTGTGTGCGCGCGCGATCGCCATGACGTACTAATACGGGTCTGGCTCTTAAGTCCCAGGGCACAGACGCGTATTAGTACGTCAAATGTTGTTAAGGGGTTAATATAATCGTTCTGTGCGCTTTGTTCTCTTCAGCACATGTCTACAGAGGATGATCTGCTGCAGCCTCTGCCCCCACCCTGAAATGAGGTGTCATCAGTGACCTTCATTTCAGGGGCTACGCGACAACTTTCTTTGTATAAGTGAGCACAGAGCAAAAGCTATCAGTCACAGATAGGCCCGCCACTGGACTGAAAATCCCAAAAGGATCAGAGATTTAAATGATTAAAACACAGGTTATACTGAATCTTTCCCATATAACTATAATTCTAAATTAAACTACACTGCTCAAAAAAATAAAGGGAACAATTAAACAACAGAATATAACTCCAAATAAATCAAACTTCTGTGAAATCAAACTGTCCACTTAGGAAGCAACACTAATTGACAATCAATTTCACATGCTGTTGTGCAAATGGAATAGACAATAGATGGAAATTATTGGCAATTATCAAGACACCCTCAATAAAGGAGTGGTTCTGCTGGTGGGGACTACAGACCACATCTCAGTACCAATGCTTTCAGGCTGATGTTTTGGTCACTTTTGGATGTTGATTGTGCTTTCACACTCGTGGTAGCATGAGACGGAGTCTACAACCCACAGAAGTTGCTCAGGTAGTGCAGCTTATCCAGGATGGCACATCAATGCGAGCTGTGGCAAGAAGGTTTGCTGTGTCTGTCAGCGTAGTGTCCAGAGGCTGGAGGCGCTACCAGGAGACAGGCCAGTACACCAGGAGACGTGGAGTGGGCCGTAGGAGGGCAACAACCCCGCAGCAGGACCGCTACCCCTGCCTTTGTGCAAGGAGGAACAGGAGGAGCACTGCCAGAGCCCTGCAAAATTACCTCCAGCAGGCCACAAATGTGCATGTGTCTGCACAAATGGTTAGAAACCGACTCCATGAGGGTGGTATGAGGGCCCGACGTCCACAGATGAAGGTTGTGCTCACAGCCCAACACCGTGCAGGACGCTTTGTGTTTGCCACAGAACACCAGGATGGGCGAAGTCGCCACTGGCGCCCTGTGCTCATCACAGATGAAAGCAGGTTCACACTGAGTACTTGTGGCAGACGTGACAGAGTCTGGAGACGCCATGGAGAGCGATCTGCTGCCTGCAGCATCCTTCAGAATAACCAGTTTGGCAGTGGGTCAGTAATGGTGTGGGGTGGCATTTCTTTGGAGGGCCGCACAGCCCTCCATGCGCTCGCCAGAGGTAGCCTGACTGCCATTAGGTACCGAGATGAGATCCTCAGACCCCTTGTGAGACCATATGCTGGTGCGGTTGGCACTGGGTTCCTCCTAATGCAGGACAATGCCAGACCTCATGTGGCTGGAGTGTGTCAGCTGTTCCTGCAAGATGAAGGCATTGAAGCAATGGACTGGCTCTCCCGTTCCCCAGACCTGAATCCGATTGAGCACATCTGGGACATCATGTCTAGCTCCATCCACCAACGTCACGTTGCATCACAGACTGTCCAGAAGTTGGCGGATGCTTTAGTCCAGGTCTGGGAAGAGATCCCACAGGTGACCATTCGCATCCTCATCAGGAGCATGCCCAGGCGTTGTAGGAAGGTCATACAGGCACGTGGAGGCCACACACAATACTGAGCCTCATTTTGACTTGTTTTAAGGACATTACATCAAAGTTGGATCAGCCTGTAGTGTGTTTTTCTACTTTAATTTTGGGGGTGACTCCAAATCCAGGCCTCCATTGGTTAATAAACTTGATTTCCATTGATGATTTTTGTGTGATTTTGTTGTCAGCACATTCAACTTTGTACAGAACAAAGTATTCAATGAGAATATTTCATTCATTCAGATCTAGGATGTGTTATTTGAGTGTTCCCTTTATTTTTTTGAGCAGTGTATATATTAATCTACTCAGCTCCCCATGATCTATAACATGATGTCTGCAGATTTAACTCCATTTTCATGGTGACAGGTTCCCTTTAATGTGTCTCACTGACAATAGATCATTATAAGATCAGTGTGCTGTCCCTTGTACATGTGTAAGGGGGAAGACCAGGTTGTAAGTATTTTCAAAACAAGGAATCCGGAACTGCCGGGGCCATGCCTCTGGTTGCAGGGGGAAGACAGACTGCGAGCACAGGAGTCAGGTGACCGGGAAGCTGGGGGCATGTCTAGGAAGAGGGAGAAAAAGGAGGTTTGCGCAGGAAAGCAGGGAGTTGACAGTTGGAGTCAAGCCCGACTATAGGAAGAAGAGACACAGGGTCCATGGAGCCGAGCAAGTGAGGTGCAGTGTTATGGACTAGGGGCTCAGCGGGTCAAACCGGAGACCGCCCGCTGCCGCCAGAAGATGGAGCATTGTTTAGGCGGGGAAGCCAGAAGAAAACAACACCGGCATCAGCCGGCAACTGCCTTTGGGGGAACAAGAGTCAGCTAAGTGTAAAACTGCCGATTACAACCGTTTAGACTTTTCTACATCTAGCCAAACTGTGGATTGTCGGTTATAGCCTGTTACCTGCTACTTCCCTTGTTGTCCCCATATATCCCCTGCTACTCCCTGCGTGGAGATTGACCCGTTACAATAAATCCCCCGTTTATTAACACTGTACTGGCTGCTCTGTGTTTCTGTGTCACTGCATCTAAAGTACCTGTGTCGCACATGGGTAATATAAAGACATAAAATACAGATGCCTGAATGAGGCCATATGCAGTTTATCAGCCAAACAAGTGTTTCAAGGGAATCTGTCAGCTGTTTTTGCTCCCTCATCTGAGAGCAGCCTGATGTAGGCAAAGAGAAGCTGAATCCAAAAATGTATCACTCAGTTTACTGGGTGCAGCCATTCTCACATAATCAGAGCTTTTAGATTAAGCATGAAGCAGAGCTGAGAAAGCTAGCCCTGCCCACACCAGGCTCTCCATATACAAAGTCCATAGACAGTGAGGTGCTTAGTTTCCGGACTAGTCCAGCAATGTTAATCTCTAAGTGATAAAGCCTACATAGTTAGTAAACAACAGCACATACTTTGACAAGTGATACATCCCTGAATTCTGTGTTTTAGGCTCTATCTCCTGATGTTTTCAGATTATATAGCAAAGATGTGCTGACGGATTCCCTTTTACTAAAGCCCCGCTACACTTTAGAAAGTTGTCTGCCAAATGAAGGTTCAGCCGATTGTTCAGCCTGCAGTAATCCCGCCCAAGCCTCCCATACACAGGAGCACTTCTATGTTCTCCATCAGAGAGCCGCTGTCAGACATCTCTGGTAGCAGCTTATATTTTACAGAACAAAAGGATTGGCAGTCTGATATTGGACCTGCCAGACCCTTATCTGAGTAGGCAATCATCTCTTAGGAGCCCCAGTGCATATTTGGCAAAGTTTCCACTGTGGTCATTAGGTTTCTTTGGGATCTATAAAAATCTCACTGTGCCTTTTTATTTTATGCTGAGTAAACTGACCTGCGGTGCAATTTTGAAATCTGCAATATGTCTTTTTTGTACGGGAAATATTTTATTTGCAGATTTTACCCATAGACTTGAATTACTTTTTTGGGGTTTTTAGTGCTTTTCCACAGTACAATAAAAGCACATGTAACTAGTGTTGAGCCACCCCCGTAGTGTTCGAGTTCGGTTCGGTTCGTCGAACACCCGTGTGTTCGCCGAACTGTTCATTGAACACCTTCGAACACCGTTAAAACCAATGGCAGGCAAACAAAAACACATAGAAACACATAGAAAACACCTTCAAAGGTGTCCAAAAGCTGACAAACTGCTCAGAAGACACAACTAACACATGGAAAAGTGACAAGTACATATAGTCATGCGAAAAGAAAAGAGGTGGAGGAGTAAAAGGAAGGGGAGACACATATAGGCATGTCATGCCCTTCTAAAATCCAAAAAGTGAGAAGCCGACACGTTCAGTCCGCTCCTGCCCGTGCCACCTCCGCGTCGCCGGGTTTGTGCCAGAGCCGCGGTGAACCCTGACGGCCAGCCCCCTTCTCCCAATACTGGTGCCTGTCCGCTGGTGGGTCGAGCGAGCCCCCCTGTGGTGGAGGCAGCTCTAAGCTTTTTAATTTAAATTGTCTCTCTAATTTGAATGAATACACTTTAAATCCATTTACAAGGATCTATTGGAGGGCAAGTCTCATGCCAGCAGCCGCGTAATTCCAGCTCCAGTAGCGTCCACTAAAGCTGCTGCAGTTAAAAAGCTTTTATAAGGATCGAGCTCGGCTGTCCACCGCAAGGCATCCTACTGCCAGTCCCAGCCCCTATGCCTTGGGGTGCCTCCTGATGCTCTTCACTGAGTATCCCATGGTCCCGAAGCATTTCCTTTGAAAAAATTAAGTGTCCAAACTACAGGTGGTGTAGCTTGCTTAACAGCCGGGATAATCCGCTGACTAGCAGACACTGCTACTAGGCACAAAGTATTTCCTGGGCTAGATGCAGTTAAAAATTTGTAATTAGATACTCTCGTTGGATGCTGAGAAAGCATTCCATAGAGTCTCCTGGCACGCCATATATGATTCTCTTAAAAAGCTTGGGGTAGGGGTCTAGGGGACCCTTTTATAGCCAAATCACGGCCCTGTATCGCAATACGTCACCTAGGCTGAAGATAAATGGAACTGTAGCACCCTGAGGGCTCGGTTGCTACAGAGGTATTGCACCTCACCCAGAGGTGTGATATCTCACTCTCAGGTAAGGATGCAGTGTGGATCAGGACCCGACACCTGCATGCATTACACCACATTGCCGTGGGGCAGGGCGACCAATATGCCCCTGAGATGGGCACGACAGTCCCTGTCCCTGGCTGGAGTGGGGGGAGGGAACACTGAGGAAGGGGAAGCCTGTAGTGCAGGAGCAGGGAGGAAGCAGTTCCTGGGTGCACTGAGAAGGGAGTATAAAAGGTGGGCACCATCTTAGTTCAGTGCAGAGAAGTCTGAGCAGAAGTGGCAGGGAGCAGGGGCTCTGCATGAGCTCTGCTCCGGAGGCGGGCCTAGTAACAGAGGCCCAGGCCTGGAAGAGGGAGAAGGAAGGAAGAGGAGCGGAGAAGGCTCCAGGAACGAGGAACGAAGGGATCCCAGGGGTGCGGATGGGCGAGTCACCACCGCACGCCCGAATCCACCTGCGTGGAGGGGTCAGGCCAAAGGGGGAGACCGGTCCCCGAAACTAGTGGAGGCAGGAAACGACCCTCAGCTAGAAACAGGAGGCTGTGACATTTTATGTGGCGCAGCCCCTCGCTACACCCGCTAGGAAGGCACCACATAGGGTCAGGGAAACTGGCACCAAGTTTACCAAGAGGAGGCCCGAGGCAGCCGGACAGAAGGGTTGGTAAGAAAGGCCAGACAAAGGACACACAAAGGGGGTCCTGTGAAGCGCTCCAAAGTTATCTGGGAGTTGTCTGAGCCCCTCACCTGGTGAGCACAGTACGACGTGGGCAGCCGTTACCTGCAGACGTGGTCTGGATAATAAGAACTGTGAGTAAAGGCCCTGGACTGCATCACTGACTCCGTGTCGTTACTGCTGCTGCCCTGCACCATCACCCCCATCCTCCCCATACACTGCCCTGAGGCTATACTCCTCCCGTGGGGAGTTATGCTACGCTCTGCTGCACCCACAACACCAGCCTCAGCGGTCTGCCCTGGAGCGGCGGTTCACTCTGACCGCATTCCACGGGTGGCGTAGTCGGACATTTAAACATCAAAACCACATAAATAGTTCCGCCACTGGTTTGACCGCCCTGAGCCACGGAACCGGGTCGCCGCCACGGAGACTACAACCACCAGCATCCACCAAAAAGGGTCCGGCTCCCGGTGTCCCAAGGCCCAGGGGGCGCGTCAGAACATTTTCATCACCTTTCACAATCACCAATGGGACAAGGCAGGGATGTTCTCTGTCCCCTCTCTTATACATCCTAGTGACGGAGCACCTGCTCTCATCAATTCGCCATAACCCCAATATTAGGTGGATTGAGGTGGGAGGCACCGAGTACAAGTGCTCTCTATTTGCTGATGATGTCCTAGTATATATCACTCAATCACATATATCCATCCATGCTGTTATGGCTGAAATAGATCACTTTGTTACATGGTCAAATTTTAAAATCAATGCAGCGAAGTCTGAGGCCCTCAATGTCTCCCTCCCCAAATCCATATAGGATTCCATCCAGTCCAACTTTCCCTTTGCCTGGCCCTCACAGGGTAGCAAATACTTAGGAATTCCTATTCATAGAGACCTCTCCCATCTATGTTATCTTAATTTTGGGCCCTTTATTGAACAACTCCATACAGACCACGGTTGGCAAGTTAGAACTGTAAGATTCACTACGTGAACCACTGGTGTTTTGTGGAAAAGCACATGTACACTGTGTTCCAAATTATTATGCAAAAAGTGTTTAGGAGTGATAAGGGAAGAATTTGTTTGTCAGTTAAACTCATTGATGGTGATGTGTGTCAGGGCTCTTTATATCACTGTAAGCAATTGCAGACACCTGTGCTAATTAGTTTGGCAGGTGTGTCCAATGAAAGGCAAGACTACTTAAGAAGGCTGTCTCACATTATTAAGCAGCCTACATTTTCTGCCAAAATGGGAAAGAAAAAGGATGTGTCGGCTGCTGAGAAGCAACAAATTGTGGAGTGTTTAGGTCAAGGCATGACTACAATCAACATTGTGCGATGATCAGGATGAAGTGTCTTGGCAATCAAGAAGTATGTAGCTGATTCACAGTACACACGTGTGCGTGCTGATAAGGGCAAATTGAGGACTCTTTCCTACAGGCAATTACGTCAGGTTGAAAGAGCAGCGGCAAAAAAGCCTTGTCATAGCAGCAGACAAGTTTTTGAAGCTGCTGGTGCCTCCAACGTCCCCCGAACAACAAGATGCAGGGTCCTTCAGAGGTTTGCAGCTGTGCATACGCCATCCTGTCGACCTCCTCTATCCACTTCACACAAGCAGAAACGGCTCCAGTGGGCCAAACATTACATGAAGACTGATTTCAAAACTGTTTTGTTCACGGATGAGTGCCGTGCAGCGCTCGATGGTCCAGATGGATGGAGTGGAGGATGGCTGGTTGATGGACACCCCACGCAAACACGGCTACAGCGCCAACAAGGAGGAGGTGGAGTAATGTTTTGGGCTGGAATCATGGGGAGAGAGATTGTCGGCCCCTTTAGGATCCCTGAAGGCGCTAAAGATGAACTCCATAATGTATGTGGATTTTCTCAAACAGCACTTCCTGCCATGGTTCAAGAAGAAGAACCGTGTATTTCACAGCAAGATCATTTTTTTGCATGATAATGCACCATCTCATGCTGCACGTAAAACATCTGCATCTCTGGCTGATATGGGCATAAAAGGGGACAAACTTATGGTGTGACCCCCATGCTCCCCTGACCTCTACCCTATTCAGAACCTTTGGAGCATCATTAAAAGGAGTGTCTATGATGGCGGGAGGCAGTTCACATCTAAGCAACAGCTCTGGGAGGGTATTCTGTCCTCATGCAAAACAATTGAAGCAGAAACCATCCAAAACCTGACAAATTCAATGGACGAGAGAGTTCAGAAGCTCCTTTCGAACAAGGGGTCCTATGTGAAAATGTAACATCACCTAGAATAAAGTTTTGAGTTGAAAACTGTTTGACTTCAGTTTCTAACAACCTGCTAATGCTTATAATTTCAAAAATGACCATTTTTTTGGTCTTTATTAAAATGAAAAGGTTGATCGAAAAGTTTGGGGGATCTAAGAGTGTGGCAACCCAGTAGTCATGATTACTTCGAATTCTGACAATATGAGGGTCATGCTGCAGGTAGTGCAGCAAGAAGGCACTTATGTGTCTTGCGCATCTCGGAGCCCCAAAATTATTTTCCTGGCTAGATGCAGCTAAAAATTATTATTAATTTTAAATCTGGTGAAGCTTTAGTATAGATGGCCTAATAGGATCAGTGCTGCACACTGCTACAAAGCCCAAATTATTTTCCAGTCAAGATACAGATAAACATGATTAGTAATTTTAAATCTGGTGGAGCTTATTATAGATGGCCTAATAGAATCAGTGCTGCACACTGCTACAAAGCCCAAATTATTTTCCAGCCAAGATACAGATAAACATGATTAGTAATTTGAAAGCTTAAAACGGTTGGTAGGGTGATTTTAACCAATCATCAAGCTTTTACTCTCCCCAGGATGACACAGGGGTAGAAATGTCGTTTCGGATCCATGATTTGTTCATCTTTATGAACGTGAGTCTGTCTACATTATCAGTGGAGAGCCGCGTGCGCTTATCTGTCGGCACACCACCAGCAGCGCTGAACACACGTTCAGACAGAACGCTGGCTGCGGGGCATGACAAGATCTCCAAGGCGTAAGTGGCTAGCTCCGGCCATTTATCTAGATTGGAAGCCCAAAAAGAGCAAGGGTCCAGTGACACAGTCATGGCTTCAATGTTTACTTGAAGATACTCCTGTACCATCGTCTCTAGGCGTTGACTATGTGTCAGACTTCTTGTCTCCTGTGGCCTTGCAAAGGATGGGCTAAAAAAGTGGTGAAATGATTCCGCAAAATTGATGTTACCAGCAGATACTGTGGTTCTGTTACGGTTTGAGTGCTGAACACTTGACGGTCCCACGGTTGGCAAGTTGGAACTGTGAGATTCACTACGTGCACCACTGGTATTTTGTGGAAAAGCACATGTAAGATTCTGCAACAATCTCTGCTGATACTCCTGCATGCGTGCATCCCTTTCTATGGCAGGAATAATTTCTGCAAATTTACTTTTGTACCGGGGATCTAACAGTGTGGCAACCCAGTAGTCAGGATTATTTCTAATTCTCACAATTCGAGGGTCATGTTGCAGGTAGTGCAGCAAGAAGGCACTCATTTGTGTTGCGCATCCAGGAGCACCAAGTCCCTGTTGTGTTGGTGGCGAGGTAACAATCATGCTTCCTTCCTCTGTCCTCTCCCCCCAACCTCGCACAACAGAAATGTGATCAAGGTCTCCCTCATCTGATGAGTCTTCCATCAGTTCGTCCTCCACTTCTTCCTGGGCTCCTGCACCTTCCTCACTAGTTTGGCTGCTACCATGCGCCCTGGTAAAACCATCTCCCCCACCCTCACATGCCTGCCGCCTTGGTGCTGCCGACCGTCTGGACCTTGCAGATGTTAGCCCTTCCGCATACAACTCCTCCTCCTCTACTTCCTCCACCTCCTCTTGTGCCACCACCTGACTCCGAATTCTGTTTAACATGTGCTCCAGCATGTAAATCACCGGAATAGTCATGCTGATAATGGCATCGTCAGCACTAAACATCTTCGTCGCCATTTCAAAACTGTGCAGAAGGGTGCATAGGTCCCTGATCTGAGACCACTCCTCCAGCGTGATTTGCCCCACCTCTGGATCTCGTTGGCCCAGGCTATACGTCAGAACGTATTGCACCAGGGCTTGTCGGTGCTGCCACAGTCGCTGCAACATGTGCAGAGTTGAATTCCACCGGGTAGGCACATCGCATTTTAGCCGGTGAAGTGGCAGGCCCAATGACTTCTGTAGAGATGTAAGTCGCTGAGCTGCGGGATGCGAACGGCGGAAGTGAGCACACAGCGACCGTGCCCTCTGCAGAAGGCCATCTAGTCTGGGATAGTGGGCTAAAAATTGCTGGACAACCAGGTTCAACACGTGAGCCATACAAGGCACGTGTGTGACATTGCCCCGGCGAAGGGCCGCACCCAGGTTTGCAGCATTGTCGCACACGGCCTTCCCTGGTTTCAGGTCCAGTGGAGACAACCATTCATGAAATTGGTTCTCCAGAGCTGACCACAACTCCTCAGCTGTGTGACTCACATTTCCCAGACATTTCAATGTAAAAACCGCCTGATGACGTTGAGCCCTACTGCCAGCATAGTAAGGAGGTGTGCAGGATCCCTTCTGCGCAGTTAGAAAGCTTGTGGCATGACCAGACAGGCTTTGGGTGCAGGTGGAAGACCGAGAGGAGGTTGAGGAGGCAGAAGCAGTGGAGGAATTTTGACATAAAGAGGATTGACGCACAACTCGTGGGGACGGCAAGACTTGGACAGCAGCCCCTTGTCCTGCTGTCACCATAGTTACCCAGTGCCCAGTCAGCGACATGTAACGCCCCTGTCCATGCCTACTCGTCCAAGTGTCTGTGGTGAAATGCACCCTGTCACACACAGAGTTTCTCAAAGAAGCGGTGATGTTGTGTGCGACATGCTGGTGGAGCGCAGGCACACCTTTCTTTGAGAAGTAGTGCCGACTGGGCATCTGGTACTGGGGCACTCCAACGGACATAAGGTCTCGAAAATCCTCTGTGTCCACCAGGCGGAAAGGCAGCATTTCTGTAGCCAAGAGCTTGCAGATGGTGAAATTCAACCTCTTAGCTTTCTCATGGCTAGGAGGAAAAGGTCTTTTACTTGTCCACATCTGAGGGACCGAGGACTGGCTATTGTGCTTAGACGGGGTTGATAAGGGTGTCCCCGGCAAACTGCCGGTCTGTGAGGAAGATGCAGGCGGACATGTTAGGTTGCCTTGATCCAAAGGTGGTGCTATCGATGTCGGACAGCGCTCAACACCAGCTGGTGTTACCACCTCCAAAGAAAATGATGACCTGCCAATCACGCTGGCTGTTGCGGGTAAAGAGGTGGCAGGTCTGCGCCCCAAAACAGGTGTGACTGCTGTCTCCCCAGTCACAGAGGATGAAGAGGCCGCGGATGCACTAGATATGGCAGACGGTGGTTGGCCCGGCCGGCTAGGCCGCATTGTAGCACACTGAGCTTCCCACTGCAACTTATGCTTCATGTCCATGTGCCGGTTCATGCATGAAGTACTCAAACTATGTATTTTTTGGCCTCTACTTAGCTTTTGCTGACAAATGTTACAGATAACACGAGTTGGGTCATCTTTATCGATCTGAAAAAATGCCCAGGCTATGCAAGGCTTAGCACCCATGCGACCTGAAGAGCCACCACGACTTGTGGTGAGAGGCAGAGTTGTGTTTGAGGATGCAGTTGTTGACGTGCTTCCAGTACTACGTCTCTGTCCAGGAAGGCGCAACCTGACCTCGTCGTCACTAGCATCTTCCTCCACCTCCTCTGCTGACCTCATCTCTTGGCTGACTGTGGGTTGACAGTAAGTGGGATCTCCAACCTCATCATCATCACCCTGTGCGTTATCACACCCGTCGTCCTCAGAGCCAACCTGTTCCTGCCCTGACAAAAAACTAAAGTTGTCGCTCCAATCAGGTATTTGAGTCTTATCATCGTCTTCCTCATTGTCTCCACCAACAGGAGTTACAGTTTGGGAATGAGGGTCTACATTATGGTCAGAACCTTCTGCGTCTGGTCCTGGATCCGACTCATAAAGATTCTGGGCATCAGTGCAGATCATTTCCTCGTCTGGATTCACAGAAGCGCTGGAGTCGACCTCTGATTCCCAGGCTATAGTATGAGTAAACAGCTCTGCAGACTCAACCATCTGTTCTACCTCATACTCAGACGGGCAGCTGGAGATTTGGGAGCTGTGAGGAAGCAAGTGCGATTGGGGTGACACCTTTGAGGACTGGAGTATTTGTGATGTTGAAGTTGATGTGGAGGAGAGCCCACTTAAAGGAGCACTTGATATCCGTTGAAGCACCTGCTGTTTTTGTGCCTCATCTGGAATTTGTAGCGATTGGCGTGGCCGTAAGAAAGGGATCTTATCACATTGTCCGCTAAAAGAAGTAGACATTTTAGTTTGGCTGGAAGATGGTCTTTCTTCTGCAGATGTTACTGTTGCTTTAACACCTACCCCACGGACACAACCTTTTTTCCCCTTCCCAACACGCCTATTCCCCTTTCCACCAGCAACAGGCCTTTTTCCACTCATTTTGGTGGTTAACTAATTCACAACTCTGGAGTTGTTTGCACAAAAAAACAATGGATGGGAACCGAGCAGAGCTGAGTGGCCAAACTGTGGTATTAGGCCAAAACTATTGGCTGGGTTAGATGCAGAAAAAAATTATATTCAATTTGCAACCTGATGGAGGTCAGTATAGATGGACTAATAGAACAAGTCCCACACACAGCTAGAAGCCCAAATATTTTTTCAGAGGTAGATGCAGAAAATTTTTTTTTTCAGTTTGCAACCTGATGGAGGTCTGTATAGATGGATTAATAGAACAAGTCCCACACACAGCTACAAGCTCAATATTTTTTCAGAGGTAGATGCAGAAAAAAAATATATTCAGTTTGCAACCTGATGGAGGTCAGTATAGATGGACTAATAGAGAAAGTCCCACACACTGCTAGAAGGCCAAATATTTTTTCAGAGCTAGATGCAGACAAAAAATTATTTTGAATTTGCAACCTGATGGAGGTCAGTATAGGTGGACTAATAGAACAAGTCCCACACACTGCTAGAAGGCCAAATATTTTTTCAGAGGTAGATGCAGAAAAAAATTATATTCAGTTTGCAACCTGATGGAGGTCTGTATAGATGGATTAATAGAACAAGTCCCACACACAGCTAGAAGCCCAAATATTTTTTCAGAGGTAGATGCAGATAAAAATTATTTTTAATTTGCAACCTGATGGAGGTCAGTATAGATGGACTAATAGAGAAAGTCCCACACACTGCTAGAAGGCCAAATATTTTTTCAGAGCTAGATGCAGATAAAAATTATTTTTAATTTGCAACCTGATGGAGGTCAGTATAGATGGACTAATAGAGAAAGTCCCACACACTGCTAGAAGGCCAAATATTTTTTCAGAGCTAGATGCAGATAAAAATTATATTCAATTTGCAACCTGATGGAGGTCAGTATAGATGGACTAATAGAACAAGTCCCACACACAGCTAGAAGCCCAAATATTTTTTCAGAGGTACTGTAGATGCAGATAAAAATTATTTTTAATTTGCAACCTGATGGAGGTCAGTATAGATGGACTAATACAACAAGTCCCACACACAGCTAGAAGCCCAATATTTTTTCAGAGGTAGATGCAGAAAAAAATGTATTCAGTTTGCAACCTGATGGAGGTCAGTATAGATGGAGTAATAGAACAAGTCCCACACACAGCTAGAAGCCCAAATATTTTTTCAGAGGTAGATGCAGATAAAAATTATTTTTAATTTGCAACCTGATGGAGGTCAGTATAGATGGACTAATAGAGAAAGTCCCACACACTGCTAGAAGGCCAAATATTTTTTCAGAGGTAGATGCAGAAAAAAAATATATTCAGTTTGCAACCTGATGGAGGTCAGTATAGATGGACTAATAGAGAAAGTCCCACACACTGCTAGAAGGCCAAATATTTTTTCAGAGCTAGATGCAGACAAAAAATTATTTTGAATTTGCAACCTGATGGAGGTCAGTATAGGTGGACTAATAGAACAAGTCCCACACACTGCTAGAAGGCCAAATATTTTTTCAGAGTTAGATGCAGAAAAAAAATATATTCAGTTTGCAACCTGATGGAGGTCAGTATAGATGGAATAATAGAGAAAGTCCCACACACTGCTAGAAGGCCACATATTTTTTCAGAGGTAGATGCAGAAAAAAATATATTCAGTTTGCAACCTGATGGAATTCTGTATAGATGGATTAATAGAACAAGTCCCACACACAGCTAGAAGCCCAATATTTTTTCAGAGGTAGATGCAGAAAAAAATATATTCAGTTTGCAACCTGATGGAGGTCAGTATAGATGGACTAATACAACAAGTCCCACACACAGCTAGAAGCCCAATATTTTTTCAGAGGTAGATGCAGAAAAAAATATATTCAGTTTGCAACCTGATGGAGGTCTGTATAGATGGATTAATAGAACAAGTCCCACACACAGCTAGAAGCCCAATATTTTTTCAGAGGTAGATGCAGAAAAAAATATATTCAGTTTGCAACCTGATGGAGGTCAGTATAGATGGAATAATAGAGAAAGTCCCACACACTGCTAGAAGGCCACATATTTTTTCAGAGGTAGATGCAGAAAAAAATATATTCAGTTTGCAACCTGATGGAATTCTGTATAGATGGATTAATAGAACAAGTCCCACACACAGCTAGAAGCCCAATATTTTTTCAGAGGTAGATGCAGAAAAAAATATATTCAGTTTGCAACCTGATGGAGGTCAGTATAGATGGACTAATACAACAAGTCCCACACACAGCTAGAAGCCCAATATTTTTTCAGAGGTAGATGCAGAAAAAAATATATTCAGTTTGCAACCTGATGGAGGTCTGTATAGATGGATTAATAGAACAAGTCCCACACACAGCTAGAAGCCCAATATTTTTTCAGAGGTAGATGCAGAAAAAAATATATTCAGTTTGCAACCTGATGGAGGTCAGTATAGATGGACTAATACAACAAGTCCCACACACAGCTAGAAGCCCAATATTTTTTCAGAGCTAGATGCAGAAAAAAATTATATTCAATTTGCAGCCTGATGGAGGTCAGTATAGATGGACTAATAGAATGATGCTATGCCCAAAAGATTTTACTTCACTAGGTGCAGTAAAAAAATTGGTATTCTATACACAGGTGGTATATCTTGCAACACAGATAGGCTACTCCACTGACTAACACACTCTGCAATAGGCCAAAAAGGATTAGCTTTGCTAGATTCAGCCAAATGCTGTGAAAAAAACTTGCACAGCACTGGCACAGACCTGCCTGGCAAAAACTGATAGGAACTGATGTAACCTAGTCCTGGAAAGGACTGCAATTACAATTAGTCTTTACTCCCACAATCTATCTATTTAAGAGCACAGACCTGCCTGATAAAAGTCGTAGGAAATGCTGTAACCTAGTCCTTAAAAGGACTGCAATCACAACTATTCCCTACTCCCAAGCTATCTGTAGATTTGTGCGAAAATTGGCTTGAAATTAACAAGGTATAGCGCACACAGCAACAGCGGTGCCGTCTAACACGCAGCTGCAGCAGTGAGAAAATGGTGGCGACGGGGAAAATGGCTGGGTCTTATAGGGCAAGGTGTCACGGGTGTGTTGCCACGAAGATCGTCACGAGTACACAGCCTGACTTCTCGCAGCTGACTTGTTGGTGCTTTGTGTTTTTTCGGCAGTGAAGGAGTTAATTCTCTCTCTCTGGGCTAGCTGAGGTCCAGCCTCGCCCAGCTGCAATCAATGCTTCTTTAGTGAGACTCCTTCATATTCCTGCAGGTCTGTTTGGGAGGTGTCGGTGAAAGCTTTTCATTCAGACTTACAGAGCGGATCGTGGTGTTTGGAGTTGCTGAGATAAGTGTATTTGGAAGTGTTTTTTCCCTTTCCTCGCTTTATCATTTATCTCCTTTCCCGTTGGTGTTCCCTCTGTTGTAGTTGTGTAGAAGTTGTATGCAAGGTGGTTTTGGTTTTTCCCTTGTACTGTCTCGTTCGTCTAAATACTGTGTGTGGGCATATTATTTCTGGTTCCCAATTGTTGTGATCGGGGTCCTTCTCAGGACTAGATTACTGAGGTGCAGGGATCCTCAGGAGGTAGGGGTTACGCTGGCGGCCTGGACCTCTGTACCTTTAACAGTACCTCCAGGTTGAGGGATTAGTCAGGGCCCCAGCTTAGGGTCAGCTTAGGCCCCCTACCTCCAGTATTCTGTGACAGTGTGACATTTTCACCGACCAACTTAGTTTTTCTCCAGCTACCATGGATCCAGTAGCCGGTCTAGCTCGGCAGTTGCAGAGTTTGTCCATGGGGCTGGCGGACGTTAGGTCCAAGGTTTTGCATCCTCTGGAGCAAGCCGGACCAGAACCTAAAGTAGCTCTCCCTGACAGGTTCACTGGGGGGCGGGACAAGTTTTTTGTTTTCCGGGAGGCATGCAAATTGTACTTTCGGCTGCGGCCTCGGTTATCGGGCAGCGAAGAACAAAGGGTGGGAATTGTCATCTCGCTCCTACAAGGGGACCCACAATCTTGGGCGTTCTCTCTTCCCCCAAGCTCCCCGGTTCTCCAGTCAGTGGATAGGTTTTTCGCTGCTCTGGGACTCGTATATGATGACCCAGATCGGATCTCCCTTGCTGAGTCTAAGTTACGTAGGATTCAGCAGGGAGATCGTCCGGCGGAGGAATTCTGTTCGGAGTTCCGTAGGTGGGCCACGGACACCCAGTGGAATGACCCGGCTCTTAGGAGCCAGTTTTGTCATGGTTTATCCGACAAATTACAGGATGTGTTGGCACAGTATGACTCTCCCGCGTCACTGGAAGCCGCTATGGCCCTTGCCATTCGCGTTGACAGACGGCTTCGGGAGAGGTGCGGGATAACTCTACCCCCTGTAATGTCTCCACCTCCTACAAGGTCCCCTCATATGGTGGTTCCCCTGGTCAGTCCGGAGGAGCCTATTCAATTAGGAGGGACATCATTTCGGGGAAGGGGACCGGTGGAGCGCCATAAGACAGGAAGGTGTTTCCTCTGCGGGAAAAAGGGACATTTTATTGGGGGGTGTCCATCCCGTCCCTTGCAGAGTAAAGAGTCGTCGAAAAAACTGTTGATCCCAGGTTGTGTGGTGGACGGCAATCTGGGAGTAGGTATTTCGTCCCTAGGTTCGTCTCAGTTTCTCGTACCGGCGGAGGTGGTGGTGGGTGCGAGAACTGAGAGGATATCTGTTCTTCTGGATAGTGGGGCCGGGGCTAATCTGGTTGATGCTCGGTTTGCCCGGGTTCAAGGTATGCGATTGAGTGAGTTGGCTAAACCCATCCCCATATTCTCGATCGATGCCAGGCCTCTCGGTCAGGGAAGTTTTTTGCAAGCTGTGCATGGCGTAAAACTTCAAGTGGGGGCAATACATAAAGAACTGTTGTCTTGCTACGTGTTGGAGGGTCTTCCCACTCCTATAGTGTTGGGCCTTCCTTGGTTAGCTAAGCATAACCCGGTTATTAATTGGCAAACCAGAGAGATAAGCCAATGGAGTAAATTCTGTAATAAAAACTGCATGAACACGGTCATCGGTGCGGTTACTCCTTGGGTCTTACCTCCATTTCTGGCGGACTTTGAGGATGTATTCTCGGAGAATGGGTGTCAGGAACTACCTCCTCATCGCGAGTATGACTGTTCTGTAAAACTGCTCCCTGAGGCCAAGTTACCTAAAGCTAGGTTGTATAACCTTTCTGGTCCTGAGAGGCAGGCCATGAAGGATTATATTTCTGAAAGTCTGGCTAAGGGGCATATTAGACCTTCATCTTCACCGGTGGCCGCGGGGTTCTTCTTTGTTAAGAAGAAAGATGGAGGCCTACGCCCTTGCCTGGATTTCCGTGAACTTAATCGGATTACGGTCCGAGATCCGTATCCGCTCCCACTTATTCCCGATCTCTTTAATCAGATCGTGGGCGCCAAATGGTTCTCTAAGTTGGATCTCAGGGGGGCGTACAATCTGATTAGGATGAAGGAGGGGGATGAGTGGAAGACGGCTTTTAACACTCCGGAGGGGCATTATGAGAACCTTGTCATGCCATTCGGTCTGACTAATGCCCCGGCGGTGTTTCAACACTTTGTTAATGATATTTTTCGCCACCTGGTGGGACAGTTTGTTGTCATATATCTGGATGATATCTTAATTTACTCGCCGGATCTGGTGTCTCATCAGGAGCACGTTAGACAGGTGTTACAGATCTTGCGGGATAATAAACTGTATGCCAAGTGGGAAAAGTGTGTGTTCGCCGTACAGGAACTCCAGTTTTTAGGCTTCCTGGTTTCAGCGTCCGGTTTTCGTATGGACCCTGGGAAAGTGCGGGCAGTTCTTGAGTGGGATCGGCCGGAGAATCTTAAGGCACTACAACGTTTCCTGGGGTTTGCTAACTATTACCGGAAGTTCATTCGTAATTTCTCGTCCATGGTTAAGCCTCTCACAGACATGACTAAAAAGGGGACGGATTTTTCTAGGTGGTCTGACAAGGCTTGTCAAGCATTCTCCTCCTTGAAAAAATGTTTTGCCTCGGCACCCATACTCATTCAACCTGATGCGTCTCAGCCATTCTTTGTAGAGGTAGACGCTTCCGAGGTAGGGGTGGGAGCAGTATTGTCACAGGGTTCGTCCCCTGGTAAGTGGCATCCGTGCGCCTTTTTCTCTAAAAAATTGTCGTCCGCTGAGAGGAATTACGATGTCGGCAATAGGGAACTCTTGGCCATTAAGTTAGCTTTTGAGGAGTGGCGCCATTTTTTGGAGGGGGCAGTTCATCCGGTCACCGTCATCACCGATCACAAGAACCTGCTATATCTGGAGTCCGCTAAACGTCTGAATCCCAGACAAGCTAGGTGGTCATTGTTTTTTACCAGGTTTAATTTCGTCGTTACATATCGTCCTGGGTCTAAAAATGTAAAGGCGGATGCCTTATCTCGTAGTTTCCCTGGGGCCGGGAATACGGACGACCCGATTCCTATTCTTCAGGAGGGGGTGGTGGTTTCGGCAGTATGCTCTGAGCTGGAGGAGATATTGGAGGCTCAGGGGGACGCCCCTGTTGGACCTCCGGGGAGACTGTTCGTTCCAGATCAGTTGCGACAAAAGGTGATCGAGGCACACCATAACTCAGTTTTTGCAGGACACCCGGGGAGTAAAGCAACTGTGGATCTCCTCTCGCGTCGGTTTTGGTGGCCTAACTTGCATAAAGAGGTGGTAACTTTTGTCGCGTCCTGTGGGGTTTGTGCGCGCTCTAAGACCTCACATACCCGTCCGTCTGGGGCCCTTTTACCTTTGAAGATCCCGGAGCGTCCTTGGACTCATCTGTCTATGGACTTTATTACGGACCTCCCTCCGTCTTCGGGTAAAACGGTCATACTCGTTGTAGTGGACAGGTTCAGCAAGATGGCACATTTTATCGCTCTTCCGGCTCTCCCTAATGCTAAAACTCTTGCGCAGGTGTTCATTGGGGAGATTGTGAGGCTTCACGGGGTACCCTCCGAGGTGGTGTCTGATCGGGGGTCTCAGTTTGTGTCCAAGTTCTGGAAGGCGTTTTGTGCACGGCGGGGGATGCATTTGTCATTCTCGTCGGCTTTTCATCCTCAGACCAATGGTCAGACGGAACGTATGAACCAGAGCTTGGAGACATATCTTCGGTGTTTTGTGTCAGAGAACCAGGAGGACTGGGCTTCTTTCCTACCTCTGGCAGAGTTTGCTCTCAATAATAGGCGGAGCGAGTCCACTGGTAAGTCCCCGTTTTTTGGGGCATATGGTTTTCACCCCCAGTTTTGTACTTTCAGTAGGGGGGGCTCTTCGGGGGTTCCGGAGGAGGAACGATTTTCCTCATCTCTCGCTTCAGTATGGAGAGGGGTGCTGAAGAATCTGAATACTATGGGGAACCGATACAAACGTATGGCTGATAGGAGGAGAGTGTCTGGTCCGGACCTAAGTGTGAACGATCAGGTATGGTTGTCTACCAGGAATATTAAACTTAAGGTTCCCTCCTGGAAACTGGGTCCCAGGTTCATCGGGCCGTACAGAATCAGTTCTATTATTAATCCGGTGGCATTCCGTCTTGACCTCCCCCCTACGTTTAAAATTCACAACGTGTTTCACAGATCATTGCTTAAGAGGTATGTGGCGCCGGTGGTACCGTCACTTTTACCTCCCCCTCCTGTGGTTGTCAATGGTAACTTGGAGTTCCAGGTATCGAGGGTCATTGATTCACGCTTTAATCGCCGGTCCCTTCAGTACTTGGTTCATTGGAAGGGGTATGGTCCTGAGGAGAGGATGTGGGTTCCTGCGTCGGATATTAACGCAGACCGATTAGTTCGGGCCTTCCACACGACTCACCCGAATAAACCTGGCCCTGAGGGTCCGGAGGCCCCTCGTAGAAGGGGGGGTACTGTCACGGGTGTGTTGCCACGAAGATCGTCACGAGTACACAGCCTGACTTCTCGCAGCTGACTTGTTGGTGCTTTGTGTTTTTTCGGCAGTGAAGGAGTTAATTCTCTCTCTCTGGGCTAGCTGAGGTCCAGCCTCGCCCAGCTGCAATCAATGCTTCTTTAGTGAGACTCCTTCATATTCCTGCAGGTCTGTTTGGGAGGTGTCGGTGAAAGCTTTTCATTCAGACTTACAGAGCGGATCGTGGTGTTTGGAGTTGCTGAGATAAGTGTATTTGGAAGTGTTTTTTCCCTTTCCTCGCTTTATCATTTATCTCCTTTCCCGTTGGTGTTCCCTCTGTTGTAGTTGTGTAGAAGTTGTATGCAAGGTGGTTTTGGTTTTTCCCTTGTACTGTCTCGTTCGTCTAAATACTGTGTGTGGGCATATTATTTCTGGTTCCCAATTGTTGTGATCGGGGTCCTTCTCAGGACTAGATTACTGAGGTGCAGGGATCCTCAGGAGGTAGGGGTTACGCTGGCGGCCTGGACCTCTGTACCTTTAACAGTACCTCCAGGTTGAGGGATTAGTCAGGGCCCCAGCTTAGGGTCAGCTTAGGCCCCCTACCTCCAGTATTCTGTGACAGTGTGACACAAGGACATGTGACATACACTGCCAATGACACATGCCCTTGCTTGTGTGAAAAAAAGCACTTCGCTCCGTGTGTGCGCTGCTGATAGGCTGACAGATTGCACCTCCCCACTGTAAATGCGGGAAAGAGAAAAAAAAAATGGAGATCTTCATTGTTCCTGCAGAGATCCATCCCCTGCCCCTCCCCCCACCCCGCTGTACACTCAAACTGCGTATTAACATTAATTTTCATCATTACTGAGAAAAAATCCAGTTATGATTTTGATGCACGAACAGTTATCGAACATAACCTTGAACAGCCGAATTTTTCTTAAATTGTTCGTGTTCGCCGAACGGCTCGAACACCGCCCAAAACAGCTCGAATTTGACATTGGCGAACAGTTCGATTAGAACAACGCTCATCTCTACATGTAACCTGCACATGACTTTATCAACGAAGTATTATCAAAGCTAAGTAACAGGAAGCTTGCAATACAAAGTAGTTTTAAAGCATGACATATCAAAAAGAGGCAAAAACTGCAGCTGAAACACATGTAAAAAAAAAAACTTACTCAAAAGCACCAGTAACCTAATTTAGCTAATTGGTGCAGAAATGCTGCATCTTTAAAGACTCATCAAATAGTCATCATGAGTAGTGTTGAGCCACCCCCGTAGTGTTCGAGTTCGGTTCGGTTCGTCGAACACCCGTGTGTTCGCCGAACTGTTCGTCGAACTGTTCGTCGAACATCTTCGAACACCGTTAAAACCAATGGCAGGCAAACAAAAACACATAGAAACACATAGAAAACACCTTCAAAGGTGTCCAAAAGCTGACAAACTGCTCAGAAGACACAACTAACACATGGAAAAGTGACAAGTACATATAGTCATGCGAAAAGAAAAGAGGTGGAGGAGTAAAAGGAGGGGGAGACACAGATATAGGCATGTCATGCCCTTCTAAAATCCAAAAAGTGAGAAGCCGAGACGGCCAGTCCGCTCCTGCCCGTGCCACCTCCGTGTCGCCGGGTTTGTGCCAGAGCCGCGGTGAACCCTGACGGCCAGCCCCCCTCTCCCAATACTGGTGCCTGTCCGCTGGTGGGTCGAGAGAGCCCCCCTGTGGTGGAGGCAGCTCTAAGCTTTTTAATTTAAATTGTCCCTCTAATTTGAATGAATACACTTTAAATCCATTTACAAGGATCTATTGGAGGGCAAGTCTCATGCCAGCAGCCGCGTAATTCCAGCTCCAGTAGCGTCCACTAAAGCTGCTGCAGTTAAAAAGCTTTTATAAGGATCGAGCTCGGCTGTCCACCGCAAGGCATCCTAGTGCCAGTCCCAGCCCCTATGCCTTGGGGTGCCTCCTGATGCTCTTCACTAAGTATCCCGTGGTCCCGAAGCATTTCCTTTGAAAAAATTAAGTGTCCAAACTACAGGTGGTGTAGCTTGCTTAACAGCCGGGATAATCCGCTGACTAGCAGACACTGCTACTAGGCACAAAGTATTTCCTGGGCTAGATGCAGTTAAAAATTTGTAAGTAGATACTCTCGTTGGATGCTGAGAAAGCATTCCATAGAGTCTCCTGGCACGCCATATATGATTCTCTTAAAAAGCTTGGGGTAGGGGTCTAGGGGACCCTTTTATAGCCAAAATCACGGCCCTGTATCACAATACGTCACCTAGGCTGAAGATAAATGGAACTGTAGCACCGAGGGCTCGGTTGCTACAGACGTATTGCACCTCACCCAGAGGTGTGATATCTCACTCTCAGATAAGGATGGAGTGTGGATCAGGACCCGACACCTGCATGCATTACACCACATTGCCGTGGGGCAGGGCGACCAATATGCCCCTGAGATGGGCACGACAGTCCCTGTCCCTGGCTGGAGTGGGGGGAGGGAACACTGAGGAAGGGGAACCCTGCAGTGCAGGAGCAGGGAGGAAGCAGTTCCTGGGTGCATTGAGAAGGGAGTATAAAAGGTGGGCACCATCTTAGTTCAGTGCAGAGAAGTCTGAGCAGAAGTGGCAGGGAGCAGGGGCTCTGCATGAGCTCTGCTCCGGAGGCGGGCCTAGTAACAGAGGCCCAGGCCTGCAAGAGGGAGAAGGAAGGAAGAGGAGCGGAGAAGGCTCCAGGAACGAGGAATGAAGGGATCCCGGGGTGCGGACGGGCGAGTCGCCACCGCACGCCCGAATCCACCTGCGTGGAGGGGTCAGGCCAAAGGGGGAGACCGGTCCCCGAACTAGTGGAGGCAGGAAACGACCCTCAGCTAGAAACCGGAGGCTCTGACATTTTATGTGGCGCAGCCCCTTGCTCCACCCGCTAGGAAGGCACCACATAGGGTCAGGGAAACTGGCGCCAAGTTTACCAAGAGGAGGCCCGAGGCAGCCGGACAGAAGTGTTGGTAAGAAAGGCCAGACAAAGGACACACAAAGGGGGTCCTGTGAAGCGCTCCAAAGTTATCTGGGAGTTGTCTGAGCCCCTCACCTGGTGAGCACAGTACGACGTGGGCAGCCGTTACCTGCAGACGTGGTCTGGATAATAAGAACTGTGAGTAAAGGCCCTGAACTGCATCACTGACTCCGTGTCGTTACTGCTGCTGCCCTGCACCATCACCCCCATCCTCCGCATACACTGCCCTGAGGCTATACTCCTCCCGTGGGGAGTTATGCTACGCTCTGCTGCACCCACAACACCAGCCTTAGCGGTCTGCCCTGTAGCGGCGGTTCACTCTGACCGCAATCCACGGGTGGCGTAGTCGGACATTTAAACATCAAAACCACATAAATAGTTCCGCCACTGGTTTGACCGCCCTGAGCCACGGAACCGGATCGCCGCCACGAAGACTACAACCACCAGCATCCACCAAAAAGGGTCCGGCTCCGGGTGTCCCAAGGCCCAGGGGGTGCGTCAGAACATTTTCATCACCTTTCACAATCACCAATGGGACAAGGCAGGGATGTCCTCTGTCCCCTCTCTTATACATCCTAGTGACGGAGCACCTGCTCTCATCAATTCGCCATAACCCCAATATTAGGTGGATTGAGGTGGGAGGCACCGAGTACAAGTGCTCTCTATTTGCTGATGATGTCCTAGTATATATCACTCAATCACATATATCCATCCCTGCTGTTATGGCTGAAATAGATCACTTTGTTACATGGTAAAATTTTAAAATCAATGCAGCGAAGTCTGAGGCCCTCGATATCTCCCTCCCTAAATCCATATAGGATTCCATCCAGTCCAACTTTCCCTTTGCCTGGCCCTCACAGGGTATCAAATACTTAGGAATTCCTATTCATAGAGACCTCTCCCATCTATGTTATCTTAATTTTGGGCCCTTTATTGAACAATTCCATACAGACCACGGTTGGCAAGTTAGAACTGTAAGATTCACTACGTGAACCACTGGTGTTTTGTGGAAAAGCACATGTACACCGCGTTCCAAATTATTATGCAAAAAGTGTTTAGGAGTGATAAGGGAAGAATTTGTTTGTTTGTCAGTTAAACTCATTGATGGTGATGTGTGTCAGGGCTCTTTATATCACTGTAAGCAATTGCAGACACCTGTGCTAATTAGTTTGGCAGGTGTGTCCAATGAAAGGCAAGACTACTTAAGAAGGCTCTCTCACATTATTAAGCAGCCTACATTTTCTGCCAAAATGGGAAAGAAAAAGGATGTGTCGGCTGCTGAGAAGCAACAAATTGTGGAGTGTTTAGGTCAAGGCATGACTACAATCAACATTGTGCGATGATCAGGATGAAGTGTCTTGGCAATCAAGAAGTATGTAGCTGATTCACAGTACACACGTGTGCGTGCTGATAAGGGCAAATTGAGGACTCTTTCCTACAGGCAATTACGTCAGGTTGAAAGAGCAGCGGCAAAAAAGCCTTGTCATAGCAGCAGACAAGTTTTTGAAGCTGCTTGTGCCTCCAACGTCCCCCGAACAACAAGATGCAGGGTCCTTCAGAGGTTTGCAGCTGTGCATACGCCATCCTGTCGACCTCCTCTATCCACTTCACACAAGCAGAAACGGCTCCAGTGGGCCAAACATTACATGAAGACTGATTTCAAAACTGTTTTGTCCACGGATGAGTGCCGTGCAGCGCTCGATGGTCCAGATGGATGGAGTGGAGGATGGCTGGTTGATGGACACCCCACGCAAACACGGCTACAGCGCCAACAAGGAGGAGGTGGAGTAATGTTTTGGGCTGGAATCATGGGGAGAGAGATTGTCGGCCCCTTTAGGATCCCTGAAGGCGCTAAAGATGAACTCCATAATGTATGTGGATTTTCTCAAACAGCACTTCCTGCCATGGTTCAAGAAGAAGAACCGTGTATTTCACAGCAAGATCATTTTTCTGCATGATAATGCACCATCTCATGCTGCACATAAAACATCTGCATCTCTGGCTGATATGGGCATAAAAGGGGACAAACTTATGGTGTGACCCCCATGCTCCCCTGACCTCTACCCCATTCAGAACCTTTGGAGCATCATTAAAAGGAGTGTCTATGATGGCGGGAGGCAGTTCACATCTAAGCAACAGCTCTGGGAGGGTATTCTGTCCTCATGCAAAACAATTGAAGCAGAAACCATCCAAAACCTGACAAATTCAATGGACGAGAGAGTTCAGAAGCTCCTTTCGAACAAGGGGTCCTATGTGAAAATGTAACATCACCTAGAATAAAGTTTTGAGTTGAAAACTGTTTGATTTCAGTTTCTAACAACCTGCTAATGCTTATAATTTCAAAAATGACCATTTTTTTGGTCTTTATTAAAATGAAAAGGTTGATCGAAAAGTTTGGGGGATCTAAGAGTGTGGCAACCCAGTAGTCATGATTACTTCGAATTCTGACAATATGAGGGTCATGCTGCAGGTAGTGCAGCAAGAAGGCACTTATGTGCCTTGCGCATCTCGGAGCTCCAAAATTATTTTCCGGGCTAGATGCAGCTAAAAATTATTTTTAATTTTAAATCTGGTGAAGCTTTAGTATAGATGGCCTAATAGGATCAGTGCTGCACACTGCTACAAAGCCCAAATTATTTTCCAGTCAAGATACAGATAAACATGATTAGTAATTTGAAAGCTTAAAACGGTTGGTAGGGTGATTTTAACCAATCATCAAGCTTTTACTCTCCCCAGGATGACACAGGGGTAGAAAAGTCGTTTCGGATCCATGGTTTGTTCATCTTTATGAACGTGAGTCTGTCTACATTATCAGTGGAGAGCCGCGTGCGCTTATCTGTCAGCACACCACCAGCAGCGCTGAACACACGTTCAGACAGAACGCTGGCTGCGGGGCATGACAAGATCTCCAAGGCGTAAGTGGCTAGCTCCGGCCATTTATCCAGATTGGAAGCCCAAAAAGAGCAAGGGTCCAGTGACACAGTCGTGGCTTCAATGTTTACTTGGACATACTCCTGTACCATCGTCTCTAGGCGTTGACTATGTGTCAGACTTCTTGTCTCCTGTGGCCTTGCAAAGGATGGGCTAAAAAAGTGGTGAAATGATTCCGCAAAATTGATGTTACCAGCAGATACTGTGGTTCTGTTACGGTTTGAGTGCTGAACACTTGACGGTCCCACGGTTGGCAAGTTGGAACTGTGAGATTCACTACGTGCACCACTGGTGTTTTGTGGAAAAGCACATGTAAGATTCTTCAACAGTCTCTGCTGATACTCCTGCATGCGTGCATCCCTTTCTATGGCAGGAATAATTTCTGCAAATTTACTTTTGTACCGGGGATCTAACAGTGTGGCAACCCAGTAGTCAGGATTATTTCTAATTCTCACAATTCGAGGGTCATGTTGCAGGTAGTGCAGCAAGAAGGCACTCATGTGTGTTGCGCATCCAGGAGCACCAAGTCCCTTTTGTGTTGGTGGTGAGGTAACAATCATGCTTCCTTCCTCTGTCCTCTCCCCCCAACCTCGCACAACAGAAATGTGATCAAGGTCTCCCTCATCTGATGAGTCTTCCATCAGTTCGTCCTCCACTTCTTCCTGGGCTCCTGCACCTTCCTCACTAATTTGGCTGCTACCATGCACCCTGGTAAAACCATCTCCCCCACCCTCACATGCCTGCCGCCTTGGTGCTGCCGACCGTCTGGACCTTGCAGATGTTAGCCCTTCCGCATACAACTCCTCCTCCTCTACTTCCTCCACCTCCTCTTGTGCCACCACCTGACTCCGAATTCTGTTTAACATGTGCTTCAGCATGTAAATCACCGGAATAGTCATGCTGATAATGGCATCGTCAGCACTAAACATCTTCGTCGCCATTTCAAAACTGTGCAGAAGGGTGCATAGGTCCCTGATCTGAGACCACTCCTCCAGCGTGATTTGCCCCACCTCTGGATCTCGTTGGCCCAGGCTATACGTCAGAACGTATTGCACCAGGGCTTGTCGGTGCTGCCACAGTCGCTGCAACATGTGCAGAGTTGAATTCCACCGGGTAGGCACATCGCATTTTAGCCGGTGAAGTGGCAGGCCCAACGACTTCTGTAGAGATGTAAGTCGCTGAGCTGCGGGATGCGAACGGCGGAAGTGAGCACACAGCGACCGTGCCCTCTGCAGAAGGCCATCTAGTCTGGGATAGTGGGCTAAAAATTGCTGGACAACCAGGTTCAACACGTGAGCCATACAAGGCACGTGTGTGACATTGCCCCGGCGAAGGGCCGCACCCAGGTTTGCAGCATTGTCGCACACGGCCTTCCCTGGTTTCAGGTCCAGTGGAGACAACCATTCATGAAATTGGTTCTCCAGAGCTGACCACAACTCCTCAGCTGTGTGACTCACATTTCCCAGACATTTCAATGTAAAAACCGCCTGATGACGTTGAGCCCTACTGCCAGCATAGTAAGGAGGTGTGCAGGATCCCTTCTGCGCAGTTAGAAAGCTTGTGGCATGACCAGACAGGCTTTGGGTGCAGGTGGAAGACCGAGAGGAGGTTGAGGAGGCAGAAGCAGTGGAGGAACTTTGACATAAAGAGGATTGACGCACAACTCGTGGGGACGGCAAGACTTGGACAGCAGCCCCTTGTCCTGCTGTCACCATAGTTACCCAGTGCCCAGTCAGCGACATGTAACGCCCCTGTCCATGCCTACTCGTCCAAGTGTCTGTGGTGAAATGCACCCTGTCACACACAGAGTTTCTCAAAGAAGCGGTGATGTTGTGTGCGACATGCTGGTGGAGCGCAGGCACACCTTTCTTTGAGAAGTAGTGCCGACTGGGCATCTGGTACTGGGGCACTGCGACGGACATAAGGTCTCGAAAATCCTCTGTGTCCACCAGGCGGAAAGGCAGCATTTCTGTAGCCAAGAGCTTGCAGATGGTGAAATTCAACCTCTTAGCTTTCTCATGGCTAGGAGGAAATGGTCTTTTACTTGTCCACATCTGAGGGACCGAGGGCTGGCTATTGTGCTTAGACGGGGTTGATAAGGGTGTCCCCGGCAAACTGCCGGTCTGTGAGGAAGATGCAGGCGGACATGTTAGGTTGCCTTGATCCAAAGGTGGTGCTATCGATGTCGGACAGCGCTCAACACCAGCTGGTGTTACCACCTCCAAAGAAAATGATGACCTGCCAATCACGCTGGCTGTTGCGGGTAAAGAGGTGGCAGGTCTGCGCCCCAAAACAGGTGTGACTGCTGTCCCCCCAGTCACAGAGGATGAAGAGGCCGCGGATGCACAAGATATGGCAGACGGTGATTGGCCCGGCCGGCTAGGCCGCATTGTAGCACACTGAGCTTCCCACTGCAACTTATGCTTCATGTCCATGTGCCGGTTCATGCATGAAGTACTCAAACTATGTATTTTTTGGCCTCTACTTAGCTTTTGCTGACAAATGTTACAGATAACACGAGTTGGGTCATCTTTATCGATCTGAAAAAATGCCCAGGCTATGCAAGGCTTAGCACCCATGCGACCTGAAGAGCCACCACGACTTGTGGTGAGAGGCAGAGTTGTGTTTGAGGATGCAGTTGTTGAAGTGCTTCCAGTACTACGTCTCTGTCCAGGAAGGCGCAACCTGACCTCGTCGTCACTAGCATCTTCCTCCACCTCCTCTGCTGACCTCATCTCTTGGCTGACTGTGGGTTGACAGTAAGTGGGATCTCCGACCTCATCATCATCACCCTGTGCGTTATCACACCCGTCGTCCTCAGAGCCAACCTGTTCCTGCCCTGACAAAAAACTAAAGTTGTCGCTCCAATCAGGTATTTGAGTCTTATCATAGTCTTCCTCATTGTCTCCACCAACAGGAGTTACAGTTTGGGAATGAGGGTCTACATTATGGTCAGAACCTTCTGCGTCTGGTCCTGGATACGACTCATAAAGATTCTGGGCATCAGTGCAGATCATTTCCTCGTCTGGATTCACACAAGCGCTGGAGTCGACCTCTGATTCCCAGGCTATAGTATGAGTAAACATCTCTGCAGACTCAACCATCTGTTCTACCTCATACTCAGACGGGCAGCTGGAGATTTGGGAGCTGTGAGGAAGCAAGTGCGATTTGGGTGACACCTTTGAGGGCTGGAGTATTTGTGATGTTGAAGTTGATGTGGAGGAGAGCCCACTTAAAGGAGCACTTGATATCCGTTGAAGCACCTGCTGTTTTTGTGCCTCATCTGGAATTTGTAGCGATTGGCGTGGCCGTAAGAAAGGGATCTTATCACATTGTCCGCTAAAAGAAGTAGACATTTTAGTTTGGCTGGAAGATGGTCTTTCTTCTGCAGATGTTACTGTTGCTTTAACACCTACCCCACGGACACAACCTTTTTTCCCCTTCCCAACACGCCTATTCCCCTTTCCACCAGCAGCAGGCCTTTTTCCACTCATTTTGGTGGTTAACTAATTCACAACTCTGGAGTTGTTTGCACAAAAAAACAATGGATGGTAACCGAGCAGAGCTGAGTGGCCAAACTGTGGTATTAGGCCAAAACTATTGGCTGGGTTAGATGCAGAAAAAAATTATTTTGAATTTGCAACCTGATGGAGGTCAGTATAGATGGACTAATACAAATAGTCCCACACACTGCTAGAAGCCCAAATATTTTTTCAGAGGTACTGTAGATGCAGATAAAAATTATTTTTAATTTGCAACCTGATGGAGGTCAGTATAGATGGACTAATAGACCAAGTCCCACACACTGCTAGAAGCCCAAATATTTTTTCAGAGCTAGATGCAGAAAAAAATTATTTTTAATTTGCAACCTGATGGAGGTCAGTATAGATGGACTAATAGACCAAGTCCCACACACCGCTAGAAGCCCAACTATTTTTTCAGAGCTAGATGCAGAAAAAATTATATTCAATTTGCAACCTGATGGAGGTCAGTATAGATGGACTAATAGACCAAGTCCCACACACTGCTAGAAGCCCAAATATTTTTTCAGAGCTAGATGCAGAAAAGAAATATTTTTAATTTGCAACCTGATGGAGGTCAGTATAGATGGACTAATAGACCAAGTCCCACACACTGCTAGAAGCCCAAATATTTTTTCAGAGCTAGATGCAGAAAAAAAATATTTTTAATTTGCAACCTGATGGAGGTCAGTATAGATGGACTAATAGACCAAGTCCCACACACTGCTAGAAGCCCAAATATTTTTTCAGAGCTACATGCAGAAAAAAATCATTTTTAATTTGCAACCTGATGGAGGTCAGTATAGATGGACTAATAGACCAAGTCCCACACACTGCTAGAAGCCCAAATATTTTTTCAGAGCTAGATGCAGAAAAAAAATATTTTTAATTTGCAACCTGATGGAGGTCAGTATAGATGGACTAATAGACCAAGTCCCACACACTGCTAGAAGCCCAAATATTTTTTCAGAGCTAGATGTAGAAAAAAATTATTTTTAATTTGCAACCTGATGGAGGTCAGTATAGATGGACTAATAGACCAAGTCCCACACACTGCTAGAAGCCCAAATATTTTTTCAGAGCTAGATGCAGAAAAAAATTATTTTTAATTTGCAACCTGATGGAGGTCAGTATAGATGGACTAATAGACCAAGTCCCACACACCGCTAGAAGCCCAAATATTTTTTCAGAGCTAGATGCAGAAAAAAATTATTTTTAATTTGCAACCTGATGGAGGTCAGTATAGATGGACTAATAGACCAAGTCCCACACACTGCTAGAAGCCCAAATATTTTTTCAGAGCTAGATGCAGAAAAAAATTATTTTTAATTTGCAACCTGATGGAGGTCAGTATAGATGGACTAATAGACCAAGTCCCACACACCGCTAGAAGATCAACTATTTTTTCAGAGCTAGATGCAGAAAAAAATTATATTCAATTTTCAACCTGCTGGAGGTCAGTATAGAAGGACTAATAGAACAAGTCCCACACACTGCTAGAAGCCCAAATATTTTTTCAGAGCTAAATGAAGAAAAAAATTATTTTTAATTTGCAACCTGATGGAGGTCAGTATAGATGGACTAATAGAACAAGTACCACACACTGCTAGAAGCCCAAATATTTTTTCAGAGCTAGATGCAGAAAAAAATTATATTCAGTTTGCAACCTGATGGAGGTCAGTATAGATGGACTAATAGAATGATGCTATGCCCAAAAGATTTTACTTCACTAGGTGCAGTAAAAAAATTGGTATTCTATACACAGGTGTTATATCTTGCAACACAGATAGGCTACTCCACTGACTAACACACTCTGCAATAGGCCAAAAAGGATTAGCTTTGCTAGATTCAGCCAAATGCTGTGAAAAAAACTTGCACAGCACTGGCACAGACCTGCCTGGCAAAAACTGATAGGAACTCATGTAACCTAGTCCTGAAAAGGACTCCAATTACAATTAGTCTTTACTCCCACAACCTATCTATTTAAGAGCACAGACCTCCCTGATAAAAGTCGTAGGAAATGCTGTAACCTAGTCCTTAAAAGGACTGCAATCACAACTATTCCCTACTCCCAAGCTATCTGTATATTTGTGCGAAAATTGGCTTGAAATTAACAAGGTATAGCGCACACAGCAACAGCGGTGCCGTCTAACACGCAGCTGCAGCAGTGAGAAAATGGTGGCGACGGGGAAAATGGCTTGGTCTTATAGGGCAAGGACATGTGACATACACTGCCAATGACACATGCCCTTGCTTGTGTGAAAAAAAGCACTTCGCTCCGTGTGTGCGCTGCTGATAGGCTGACAGATTGCACCTCCCCACTGCAAATGCGGGAAAGAGAAAAAAAAATGGAGATCTTCATTGTTCCTGCAGAGATCCATCCCCTGCCCCTCCCCCCACCCCGCTGTACACTCAAACTGCGTATTAACATTAATTTTCATCATTACTGAGAAAAAATCCAGTTATGATTTTGGTGCACGAACAGTTATCGAACATAACCTCGAACAGCCGAATTTTTCTCAAATTGTTCGTGTTCGCCGTCCGGCTCGAACACCGCCCAAAACAGCTCGAATTTGAGATTGGCGAACAGTTCGAGTAGAACAACGCTCATCTCTAATCATGAGTCTTAGGTCTCTTATTACTCCAGAAAATTAATAAATCAACATGGGAGTCTCCCATGTCAGAAGAGTGTTTCTCTATACAATCTGACACTTTCCAATCAGTACTGACATTGTAAGGGTAGGGTCACATGAGCATTTTCTCTCTACCCAAGAAAACGGTCCGATTTTTTCTGATCAGAGTTTGATCAGAGTAGGATCAGTTTTTCTTGGATGTGGTAAAACAAAAAAAAAAGTTTCTCCACATTCTTCATTATATCAGCCCGTGAAAAATCGATGTCATCTGATGTTGGTCTGATGCCGATTTTGATCCAATAATTGGATATGTCACCAATTTTTTCTCAGAACACTCTATATGCACAGCCCCATAGAATAACATGGGTATGAGTGCTATCCATGAAAACCACGGATACCAATCGTGCAATATAATCGGTCATGTGCACAAGGGGAATTTATAGATTAAGGGCTTATACTCATCTGCGAGAAAAACGGTAGAGTGCAATCCGATAAAACATCGTATTACACTCTGACCAATGTTATTCAATGGGTTACATCTCATCTGCGATTTTTTTCTCAGCTGAAAACGGACTGAGAAAAAAATTGCAGCATGCTGCGATTTCCCTGCGAATCTCGGACGAGACTCGCCAATGCAAGTCAATGGGAGCGAGAAAAAAAAACGGGCGGCACGTTTTTACAGATTCATTACCATTCTATAGCACAGAACACTGTAAATGATCCTGTAAATGATTGTAGAATATTAGTTGCAGAGGAAAAAAACGCATTGCATACGGATGCTAGGTGTGAAAAATTGCATTGTCCTCTCACGAAAATCGCATGACACTTGTCCGATTTTTCAGTCCAGATATTGAAACGATTTTTTTTCACACATATGGATATGAGCCCTTAGCTTGGTTTCCAGCTTACATTATTCTATGTGGCTGGCCATTATAATAAATTTTAAGTTTGTGGAGTGGGTCCTTTTTTAGTATTTTGGTTTGAAATAAATTTATCTATTATGCTCAGAAAATGGTGTGGACACATTTATTTTTTGCATTACTTTGCTTTACTTTTTGTACTTCTTACACAAAAAGCACAAAGAAATGAAATATAACATTAAATATCATGGAAATCTGTATTTCTGACAGTACCAGGCTGTCCCCAAAACTGGAATGGTAAAAAATCAGATGTGTTCAGCATAGGGAAATACCGCTTTTTCTATAAATTCATTAAAGAGAATTCACAATGTTTCACATAATACAATGAGATAGACTGTCCTTAAGTCCATGTTCACACGTTCAGTACTTTGGTTAGTATTTCACTTTAAGGCCACGGCCCCACTATCAGTATTTGGTCAGTATTCGGTCAGTATTTTTTCTCAGGAGTGGGAGACAAAAACAGGAGTGGGTGATAAAGGCAGAATTGGTGACTTGTTTCTATTATACCTTTTCTATGATTGTTCCTCACCTGGTTTTGGATCCTACTCCTGAAAAAAAATACTGACAAAATACTGACCAAATGCTGAAAGTGGGGCCGTGGCCTTAAGCCAAAAACAAGAGAGGAACAATCTGAGGAAAAGTATAATAGAAACATGTCACCACTTCTGCATTTTTTATCCATTCCTGGTTTAGTCTTACAAAGACTGAAGTGAAATACTGACCAAATACAGCTATGTGAACGTAGCCTGAAACTGAGGGATAGCAAGTGCCCATTGCGATACTATTGTATGGGGTTGAACAGCCATATGCCAGGTCAATGCAATTTAAAAGGACTTCTATTATTCTTTTTAATATATTGTCAATAGCTATATTGTGATATATAAGGTTCTGTTCACATCTGCATTGTGGCTTCCAATTGTACCAGAGTCCACAAAGTTCTAAAGAGCTATTGTTTTATGGACATCATCAACACCTGATGGACCCAGTTGAAATAAATGTTCCTTTTTTAGTGTGTTCAGTCTTTCTGAAACAGTCAGCTCAAACAGTCTACCTCGGACAAGCTTAGTGCTAACCACTCTGTCTAACAGATCCCAGAAGAACTCCAGCCTTCATCTTCTATCCTCACTATAAGGCCACGGCCCCACTATCAGTATTCGGTCAGTATTTTTTCTCAGGAGTGGGAGCCAAAACCAGGTGAGGAACAATCAGAGAAAAGGTATAATAGAAACAAGTCTCCAATTCTGCATTCATCACCCACTCCTGGTTTTGGCTCCCACTCCTGAGAAAAAATACTGACCGAATGCTGACCAAATACTGATAGTGGGGCCGTGGCCTTAATATGGATGTCACTAATTGAAGGTGAGTCAGACACTGTGCACTACATCTGTGTGACTTGTGCCCTATACAAGATTTATCCATGTGGAAGTCTAATACTAGCAACCACCCCCTCCATGAATTGGTTGGTTGTGATTGGTTGTTTCATCAGTATTTTGCACCTATGTTGCCTTCGCCTTTATCATGGGGACTGCTGCAAGTGCATTAGTTTTGTTACCTGTGTTGGTAAATAAGGCTGCCTTTTTCTGCTATGTATTTTGAACTTTGTGTCCTTTTGCTGTGTTTATATAGGGATATTAACAAAAAACAGTAGCTGCTGGTCGGAGTAGCAAGCCTGATGGGAGGATAGTCAGCTAGCTTGGTCATTAACAGATGGGACAGATCAAAAGGAAATACCATAGTCCATGCAATAGCTGGGTTTCGCTACAAGGAGGTCAGTCAAAAACAATGCCAGACAAGCTTAGGCCAGATCACAAAGACAATCATATATAACAGTCTTCATCACAAGATGGATCAGGAACTATAATAGCACCAGAGATCACAGAGTAACCGAGCACAAAAATATGTGCACAAAAAGTTCTTTTGTTTTTTTTCTAGTGGGTCCACTTCATAAAAAGACCTGAAAATTTGCTTTGAAAATGTTTAAAATACTTTTGCTATTCATCTGTATTGTGAAACCACATTGCTGTTCATGTTCAGTCTTTCGAAAGTTTTTTTTATGCTTCCTGTTCTGAAAAATGCCTGATGGAAAAGAAGAAAGTCTAAAGTCTGTGTCACTTCCTTGAAAAAGCTCTTGATTGAATTTGCTCCAAATTAAGCTTTGTCCAATCAGAAGGCTGCAAAAAGTCATTTCAGGGAAAAAAAAACTCTTCCAAAACGCTTAAATAAAATTGTTCAGAAAATGCTTCAGGAAATTACAAACTCCCAGAGCAGGAGGGTTTCCTAAAGCAATTTCTACTAGAAAACTCGTCATTTTTGGCCACCTCAAAAAAAAAAAAGTTTGCATGTGTGGCACCCCAGGGGTCTGGTTTCCACAGTAACAGCAATGTTATGTCTGAGAGCAGGTGGGAGGTCTCTTGGTCAGGAATCCTATGCATGCCACACCTCCTGCCCAGTCCTGGGAGGGGAAGAACTTCCCCTGTATAAACCTGGGGCTGAGGCAGGGTTAGTGAGTTGAGAGGGAGAGTTCAGCCAGGAGGGCTGACAGGGAGCTGTGGCTCCGGCTGGGCCCAGCTCCTGGGCCATGCCAGGAGTAGAGAAGAAGTAGAGACAGAGAAGCAGATATAGGAAAAGAACATCAGGAGCTCTGTGGGAGCAGTGCTACAAGGAGTCAGGGGCTGGCAGCTGTAGAGCTCGCCCTGACTGAGAAGTTATCACCGGACCCGGAGTCCGAGGCTGTGGGGACTAACTCCTATCCAGCAGCAGAAACCGACCGGCAGGGGATTGCAGGTCCTCTGGCCCAGAAACCCGAAGGCACGGTCACACGCGTGGGACCAGCACCGCCGTCGTGGAGCGGAAGCTACTAGAAGGCCCCGAGTCACCGGCCATACGGGTGAGCACCACACGGTACACTCAGGGACGTGGGCTACTTATACCCGCCTCTAGCAAGGTAGCCGGAAGAGTATCGTTAGTTTGGGAGGCCTACAACTCCGCCTGGCCAGGGGAGATCCCATCTGCTCAAGGACTGACCAGGCCCCAATCGCTAGCCAGTACTCCGGGAGGGTCTATCTTTGTCACCAGTAAAGACCCTGAACTACACCGTACCGTCTCCGAGTGGTTCCTGCTACCCCCATCATCCACGTCGGCTGCCCTGAGGCCATACCCCTCCCGTTGGGGGTTATACTATCACGCTGCACAATCCTACCACCGGCCTCAGCGGTCTGCCCTGCAGCAGCAGCTCCTTAGCTGTACTCAACGGGTGACGTAGTCGTCCAACATCTAACGCTAATACAGCGCCACTTAGTCTGACTCCCTGGGCACGGACCGGATCACCGCCACGAGACTACAACCCTAAAGAGATCCGGCTCCGGGTAAGCTCCCGCGTGCGCAACGCAGCGCGACACAGGCCCAGGGGCGCGTCAACTTTTGGCGTAGTCGGCAGGATTTCGTGCCCGCAACCACCGGGTACTGCGTGCCTGAAAAAGACTGTTCAAACTTACCTGTGGTGAAGATTCCCGCCATCCGACGCCATCTTCTGCTTCCTTCCCGCCATCGGTGGAGTTTTCCCGCCATCCGGCGCCATCTTCAGCCTTCTTCCCGCCATACGTGGAGTTTTCCCGCCATTGGACGCCATCTTGAGGACGCCGCGCGGGAAGAAGAGGGGCGTGGACTCCGAAAGCGCGCGAGAACTGAAGCCCCGCCTCACGTCCGGACGTTGCGTAAGGTCCTGGAAGGAGCCCAGCAGACGCCGACGTCACAGGAGCGCGACGGAAGGTCCTCAACCCTGACGATTCACTGCGGAGCCGCGGCCTACGGAAGAGGATCATCGCAAGGTAGGCCACGGTCCACTAGGGGGGAGAAGGATGCCGGATACGGAGGAGAGCTTCACCGCTTCAACCCCCGCCAGCGCCACCGCTGTTGCGGTCATGCCTTTCACCATGCTCTATATCCCGGGGGCAGCCTGGCTACCCCAGTACTCAGGGGAGTCACATACCCTGCATGACTTTAGAGAAAAGCTGGATAGCCTCTTCCAGGTGTACCCCCTCACAGAGGAGCAAAAAGTGAGCATCCTGGTGGCCCAATTAACCGGGGCAGCCCAAAGGGAGGTAAAGTCCTGGCCACCTGGGAGGAGGACTGTCGCAGAGATACTAACCCAGCTAACCGAGGAGGAGCTGCAGTACTACCAATACGAGGAAAGCCAAGAGGACCCGGACGGGTCTGAGGACTACCCTCAGGAGGGAGCACAAAGAGGACATAGCTACTGAAGGGAAGTAGCGTGAATAAAGAGCTGTAAATAGTTACCCGTAAGGGTACAAGGACTGCTGCTAATTAAAATATGGTCCCCGTTGGGATTAGTGAATTGTTCCCCATGTGCCCCTATCTTAAACCAGGCTGAGGACTGTGAGCAGCCATTCCTTATCCCCACTGGCCGAGGACTGAGAGCGGCCATATCCTGTAAATAATTATGTGTTTCTAGTAATTTATGGGAGTCTTTGGTGGATTTACCGGGAATCCTTTGTACATGGTTGGAGCGTAACCCAGGGACGGACTAAAGACTGTTAAGGACTCGGGGCAGGACAGACCCCTACCTGGTTACGTCTCCCTGTTTTGGTGAAATGGACACCTTGCTTTTCTTCAAAAACTGCACCCGGTTGCGGACACGCCGTGACCATCTTTATATGTTTTTCTTATTGTACTATTATTGTTTATACCTTGTTATGTTTAAAAATATGTTTAGTCCCGGAGTACTAAATTTCACTAGGGGGGAATGTGGCACCCCAGGGGTCTGGTTTCCACAGTAACAGCAATGTTATGTCTGAGAGCAGGTGGGAGGTCTCTTGGTCAGGAATCCTATGCATGCCACACCTCCTGCCCAGTCCTGGGAGGGGAAGAACTTCCCCTGTATAAACCTGGGGCTGAGGCAGGGTTAGTGAGTTGAGAGGGAGAGTTCAGCCAGGAGGGCTGACAGGGAGCTGTGGCTCCGGCTGGGCCCAGCTCCTGGGCCATGCCAGGAGTAGAGAAGAAGTAGAGACAGAGAAGCAGATATAGGAAAAGAACATCAGGAGCTCTGTGGGAGCAGTGCTACAAGGAGTCAGGGGCTGGCAGCTGTAGAGCTCGCCCTGACTGAGAAGTTATCACCGGACCCGGAGTCCGAGGCTGTGGGGACTAACTCCTATCCAGCAGCAGAAACCGACCGGCAGGGGATTGCAGGTCCTCTGGCCCAGAAACCCGAAGGCACGGTCACACGCGTGGGACCAGCACCGCCGTCGTGGAGCGGAAGCTACTAGATGGCCCCGAGTCACCGGCCATACGGGTGAGCACCACACGGTACACTCAGGGACGTGGGCTACTTATACCCGCCTCTAGCAAGGTAGCCGGAAGAGTATCGTTAGTTTGGGAGGCCTACAACTCCGCCTGGCCAGGGGAGATCCCATCTGCTCAAGGACTGACCAGGCCCCAATCGCTAGCCAGTACTCCGGGAGGGTCTATCTTTGTCACCAGTAAAGACCCTGAACTACACCGTACCATCTCCGAGTGGTTCCTGCTACCCCCATCATCCACGTCGGCTGCCCTGAGGCCATACCCCTCCCGTTGGGGGTTATACTATCACGCTGCACAATCCTACCACCGGCCTCAGCGGTCTGCCCTGCAGCAGCAGCTCCTTAGCTGTACTCAACGGGTGGCGTAGTCGTCCAACATCTACCGCTAATACAGCGCCACTTAGTCTGACTTCCTGGGCACGGACCGGATCACCGCCACGAGACTACAACCCTAAAGAGATCCGGCTCCGGGTAAGCTCCCGCGTGCGCAACGCAGCGCGACACAGGCCCAGGGGCGCGTCACATGCACATTACCTGATTGCAAATCTCAGCAGTATGCCCCATTGGCCACAGCAAAGAGCTGATTACACCTGCTGAATAGCACACACTCACTCTGCCTGACTGGGCGGCACAACAGCACCCAGCTGCACAAGTATCTCTGGCTGGACAGTTCTGCGGCCGTCTAATGACATTAGACATGACATCTACTCCATCAGCAGTTCTACCTGCAGAGTAAGTATGCAGACAGCACTACAGTATTGCAGAATATAGTAAAAGCAATCAGTTAATCAAAGGACGATTAAAAGAAAAAAAAATGTAATTATAAAAAAAGTAGAAGAATATAAAAATGTTAAACTTTCCTATTTTTCCCTGTTAAAAAGAATGACAACAAATTTTTTTAAAAAATTAATGTATTTGACTTATCCCCGACTTTTATAGATGTGGTTATCAAAATATAAAATGAATTAACCCAAAATAATCAAAATGCCAGAATTGCCTAAAAAAAATGCAACAAATGGTAATTAAAACGTTGTATGATCTATACAGTTGACATATGCCCGCAACAGCCGTGGGTGGAATCGCAATCCACCCGTGACTGTTAACCAGTTAAATGCCGCTGTCAATCTCTGACAGCGGCATTTAACTCGCGCTTCCGGGAAGTGTGTCTTTGGCTCCGCCCATTGGCGACCTCATCACATGATCGCAGGTCACCGATGGGTTGGCATAACAACTCAGGGTCTGCAGGAGACCCCTGTGGTTGTTACTGCCAGATTGCTATGAGCACCGCCCAGCGGTCGACGGAAGTGAGAAAATCTGCTACAAACAGGCGATCTGATCATCACCTCTATGTAGCACAGGTGATCAGACAATTATAACTTCAAGTCTCCCATGGTGACTATTGAAGCAAGCAAAAAGTGTAAAAAAAATGTTTTTTAAAAAATATAAAAGTTTAAATCACCCCCATTTCACCACATTCAAAATAAAACAAAAAAACCAAACCCACATACACATATTTGTTATCGCCGCGTTCAGAATCGCCCGATCTATCAGTATAAAAAAATAATTAATCCATCTGATAAATGGCGTAACGAGAAAAAAATTAAAACCGCCAGAATTACGTTTTTTTGGTCACCGCAATATTGAAATTAAATGCAATAACAGGCCATCCAAAGATCGGATCTACCCCAAAATTGTATCAATAAAAACTTCAGCTCGGTGCAAGAAAAATAAGCCCTCACCCAGCCCCAGATCCCGAAAAATGGAGACGCTACGGGTCTCGGAAAATGGCGCCTTTTTTTTTTATACCAAACTTTGGATTTTTTTTCACCACTTAAAAAAAACCTATACATGTTTGGTATCTATGAACTCGTAATTACCTGGAGAATAATAATGGCAGGTCAGTTTTAGCATTCCGTCAATGTGGTAAAAAATAAACAAAAAAACCTGTGGAATTGCATTTTTTTTGCAATTTCGCCGCATTTGAAATTTTTGTCCCATTTTCCAGTACACGATATGGTAAAACCAGTGATGTCGTTCACAAGTACAATTGGCCTACAAAAAATAAGCCCTCACATGACCATATTGGGCGAAAAATAAAAAAGTTATAGCTCTGGAAAGAAGGGGAGCAAAAAAAACAAAACGCAAAAATGGAAAATGTTCCAGTCATGAAGGGGTTAAATGGAACAATAAAAACATATTTTTATTTTTAAATATTATTATTATTATTATTTTAAAACCATATTTTTTTTTTCTTACAAACTTCTGAATTTTGTTTTACCAAGTTAAACAAAAATAATCTATGCATGTTTGCAATCTCCGTGATTGTATAGGCCTGTCGGGTCATTTTTGCCACATTTTATATGTTCCGAAAAAACAAGGCAAAATTGCAGATTCACCATTTCATCCCATTTGGAGTTGTTTTTAACCTTTTTTCAGTGTGTTATATCATAAAATAAATTGTGTCATTCAAACAGCTATGTCCACAGAAAAATAGAAAGTTATGGCTCTTGAAAGAAGTGGAGGAGAAAACTAAAATGCAAAAAGAAAAAATTAACTGCAAAGGCAAGGGGTAAATCATAATATCCCTGGACCTGAATCTGCAAAATTTTATGAAAAGGTTTGGAGATACTTGAAAAATGTGTTGCTATTTTGACCTATTTTTAAAGTCCAACATTATTTGACACAAATAAAATGTTGTTATATCACTGTGTTATATATTTATACTGAAATAATAAACCTTGGGAACTATAAAATATAAAGAACAGGTCTGTCAGTCTACAGGATAGAATCAACCACTAAGAACGTGCAGGTGAAGGTGGAAAGTGGAAAGGGGATACGCAGGCTGACCATCTGGTCCCATATAGACAGTAGCCATTAATTAAGATAAACTTCTTAACCTTGCTAAGTTTCCAATTATTTCCACAGCCTGAGTAAAAAAATAGGACTGTTGAGTGACAGCTGACACATCTCTTGCCTGGAAGAGGAAGAAGACATTAAACCTAGCAAAACCTAGCACTAATTTTTTGTCAACGGATTGCTGCTGGATCCATTTCAAACGGATGATTACTGGACATGTGAACTTAGCCTTAGGGCAGAGTTAGATGGCCATATAAATCGGGCGGCGATCGAAATGCAATGCTCGGACTGGCCATGGCTCTCCCGATCCAAGCGTTACAGCGGCATAGTACCATATGAAGCTCGGGTCGGGAGAGACGCTGGCCAGTCAGAGGATTGCCTTACGATCTCTGTCTGATTTATACAGCTGTCTGACTCTGCCCATACACTGACACAACAATTCTTGATGCTTACATTTCTCCTTGCGTGCAATCGAGATGTTTTAAGTAGTGTTGAGCGATACCTTCCGATATCAGGAAATATCGTATCGGATTGGATCGGGCCGATACCCAAAAAGTATCGGATATCGCCGATTCCGATACCGGAAACCAATGCAAGTCAATGGGACACAAATATCGGAATGAAAATAAACCCTTTCTTTCCTTGTAGGTTAATTCTACATGAAGTAAAACAACTAAGAATAATGTAGAATGACATGAAAAGCCGGCAATTCATCAGCGGCATTCACCGGTACCCGACAATTTACAACAGAAAGAATAGAGCTTCACACATAGATTAGATAGATAGAAACATGTCAGTCACATATATATGAAGTACAGTGACAGTGTTGCTTACTGTACTTGTCATTTAGTGTAAAGGATTTATTAAAAAAAATATTAGTGTTTTCGTGCACCGTCTCTTTAAAAAAGCCGGCCGGCAATTCAGCATCTGTACCCGACAATTTATAACAGACAGAATAGAGCTTCACACATAGATTAGATAGATAGAAACATGTCAGTCACATATATAAGAAGTACAGTGACAGTGTTGCTTACAGAACTTGTCATTTAGTGTAAAGGATTTATTTAAAAAAATAATAGTGTTTTCATGCACCGTCTCTTTAAGAAAGCCGGCCGGCAATTCAGCATCTGTACCCGACAATTTAGAATAGAAGGAATAGAGAATCACACATAGATTAGATAGATAGAAACATGTCAGTCACATATATATGAAGTACAGTGACAGTGTTGATTACTGTACTTGTCATTTAGTGTTAAAATAAAGGATTTATTTAAAAAAAAATTGGCGTGGGGTTCCCCTTAATTTTAGGCTCTAGCGGAGGTTAAGCAGACAGCTGGGGCAAATGTTTGAAGCCTGGGAAGGGGGTAATACCCACGGAGCTTCCCAGGCTACTAATATCAGCCCCCAGCTGAATACCTAGCCTTTACTAGCTATTAAAATGGGGGACCCCCCCAAAAAAATGACGTGGGGTCCCCCCTAATTTAATAGCTAGCACAGGCTAGGCAGACAGCTGGGGGCTGATATTAATAGCCCAGGAAGGGTGCCATGAATATTGGCCCCCTCCCAGGCTAGAAACACCAGCCGTCAGCCGCCCCAGAAATGGCGCATCCATAGGATGCGCCAATTCTGGCACTTAGCCTCGCTCTTCCACGCTGCCCTGGTGCGGTGGCAGGGGGTAATAGGGTTGGGGTTGATGTCAGCTTATAATGCCAGCTGACATCAAGCCCAGGTTAGTAATGGAGAGGCGTCTATAAGACACCCCCATTACTAACCCCATAGTCAAAGTTAAAAGAAAACACAAACACCCAGAGTAAAGTCCTTTAATTGAAATAAAGACACAATTCTTTATTGTTCTAAATTAAACCATACTTACCATCACGCCCATTCCAGCTGAAGCCAACGATCTCCTGCAATAAAAGAAAAATAATAAAGCAACCTCATCCTTACCTTTCGATGGTTCCCAGGACAGCTCCAGCTCTGCTACATCGAGATGACAGGCTGGACCGCAGCAGAAAGCTGCCATCCAGCCTGTCATCCCGCAGACACTGAGAAGCGCAGGCATGCTTGCGCTCCTCAGTGTCTCTCTGTGACGTCATCCAGATGAGCCGAGTTCATGTCCAATGAACTCAGCTCACCTCATGCACGTCACTGACAGCGTGGGAAAATTCTCCTGCACTCAGCGCTTCAGCGTGAGAATTCTCCCACGCTGTCAGTGACATACATGAGGTGAGGTCATGTCCAATGAACTCAGCTCACCTCATGCACGTCACTGACAGCGTGGGAAAATTCTCACGCTGAAGTGCTGAGTGCAGAAGAATTTTCCCACGCTGTCAGTGACGTACATGAAGTGAGCGGAGTTCATTGGACATGACCTCGGCTCATCTGGATGCCGTCACAGCCAGACACTGAGGAGTGGAAGTATGCCTGCGCTTCTCAGTGTCTGCGGGATGACAGGATGGATGGCAGCGTTCTGCTGCGGTCCAGCCTGTCATCTCGATGTAGCAGAGCTGAAGCTGTCGTGGGAGCCATGGAAAGGTAAGGATGAGGTTGCTTTATTATTTTACTTTTATTGCAGGAGATCGTTGGCTTCAGCTGGAATGGGCGTGGTGGTAAGTATGGTTTAATTTAGAACAATAAAGAATTGTGTGTATATTTCAATTAAAGGACTTTTTTCTGGGTGTTGTGTTTTTTTAAATACTTTACTAGAAATTCATGGTGGTCATGTCTAATATTGGCGTGACCCCATGAATTTTGGGCTTAGGGCCAGCTGATAATGCCAAGCTGGCCTTAACCCCTTTATTACCCAGTGAGCCACCGCACCAGGGCCCTGGATGAGTTGGGTACAGCGCCAGAAGATGGCGCTTCTATGAACGCGCCATTTTCTGGGGCGGCTGCGGACTGCAATTTGCAGCGGGGGTGGCCCAGAAAGCTTGGGTCTCCCTGCGCTGCGGATTCCAGCCCCCAGCTGCCTAGTTGTATCTGGCTGGACACAAAAATAGGGCGAAGCCCCACGCATTTTTTTTTAAAATTATTTCATGAAATTCATGGAATAATTAAGAAAAAAAGGGCTTCCCTATATTGTTGTGTCCAACCAGGTACAAATAGGCAGCTGGTGGTTGGGGGCAGCCCATTCCTGCCTGCTGTACCTGGCTGGACACAAATATAGTGCGAAGCCCCACGTCAATTTTTTTTTAATCATTTCAGGAAATTCATGAAATAATTTAAAAAAATTGATGTGGGGCTTCGCCCTATATTTGTGTCCAGTCAGGTACAGCAGGCAGGAACGGGCTGCCCCCAACCACCAGCAGCCTATTTGTACCTAGCCGGACACAACAATATAGGGAAGCCCTTTTTTTCTGAATTATTCCATGAATTTCATGAATTTAAAAAAAAAAAAACGTGGAGCTTCGCCCTATTTTTGTGTCCAGCCAGGTACAACTAGGCAGCTGGGGGCTGGAATCTGCAGCGCAGGGAGGCCCTAGCTTTCTGGGCCCCACCCGCTGCAAATTGCAGTCCGCAGCCGCCCCGGAAAATGGCGCGTTCATAGAAGCGCCATCTTCTGGCGCTGTACCCAACTCATCCAGGGCCCTGATGCGGTGGCTCACTGGGTAATAAAGGGGTTAAGGCCAGCTTGGCATTATCAGCTGGCCCTAAGCCCGAAATTCATGGGGTCACGCCAATATTAGACATGACCACCATGAATTTCTAGTAAAGTATTTAAAAAAAACACAAACACCCAGAAAAAAGTCCTTTAATTGAAATAAACACACAATTCTTTATTGTTCTAAATTAAACCATACTTACCATCACGCCCATTCCAGCTGAAGCCAACGATCTCCTGCAATAAAAGAAAAATAATAAAGCAACCTCATCCTTACCTTTCCATGGCTCCCACGACGGCTCCAGCTCTGCTACATCGAGATGACAGGCTGGACCGCAGCAGAACGCTGCCATCCAGCCTGTCATCCCGCAGACACTGAGAAGCGCAGGCATACTTCCACTCCTCAGTGTCTGGCTGTGACGGCATCCAGATGAGCCGACAATGAACTCGGCTCACCTCATGTACGTCACTGACAGCGTGGGAGAATTCTCCTGCACTCAGCGCTTCAGCGTGAGAATTTTCCCACGCTGTCAGTGACGTGCATGAGGTGAGGTCATGTCCCATGAACTCGGCGCACCTCATGCACGTCACTGACAGCGTGGGAGAATTCTCACGCTGAAGCGCTGAGTGCAGGAGAATTTTCCCACGCTGTCAGTGACGTGCATGAGGTGAGCTGAGTTCATTGGACATGACCTCGGCTCATCTGGATGACGTCACAGAAAGACACTGAGGAGCGCAAGCATGCCTGCGCTTCTCAGTGTCCGCGGGATGACAGGCTGGATGGCAGCGTTCTGCTGCGGTCCAGCCTGTCATCTCGATGTAGCAGAGCTGAAGCTGTCCTGGGAACCATGGAAAGGTAAGGATGAGGTTGCTTTATTATTTTACTTTTATTGCAGGAGATCGTTGGCTTCAGCTGGAATGGGTGTGGCGGTAAGTATGGTTTAATTTAGAACAATAAAGAATTGTGTCTTTATTTCAATTAAAGGACTTTTTTCTGGGTGTTTGTGTTTTTTTTAAATACTTTACTAGAAATTCATGGCGGTCATGTCTAATATTGGCGTGACCCCATGAATTTCGGGCTTAGGGCCAGCTGATAATGCCAAGCTGGCCTTAACCCCTTTATTACCCAGTGAGCCACCGCACCAGGGCCCTGGATGAGTTGGGTACAGCGCCAGAAGATGGCGCTTCTATGAACGCGCCATTTTCCGGGGCGGCTGCGGACTGCAATTTGCAGCGGGTGGGACCCAGAAAGCTTGGGTCTCCCTGCGCTGCAGATTCCAGCCCCCAGCTGCCTAGTTGTACCTGGCTGGACACAAAATTAGGGCGAAGCGCCACACATTTTTTTTTTTAATTATTTCATGAAATTCATGGAATAATTAAGAAAAAAAGGGCTTCCCTATATTGTTGTGTCCGGCTAGGTACAAATAGGCAGCTGGTGGTTGGGGGCAGCCCGTTCCTGCCTGCTGTACCTGGCTGGACACAATTATAGGGCGAAGCCCCACATAATTTTTTTTTAATTATTTCATGAATTTCCTGAAATAATTAAAAAAAAATTGACGTGGGGCTTCACACTATATTTGTGTCCAGCCAGGTACAGCAGGCAGGAACGGGCTGCCCCCAACCACCAGCTGCCTATTTGTACCTAGCCGGACACAACAATATAGGGAAGCCCTTTTTTTCTTAATTATTCCATGAATTTCATGAAATAATTAAAAAAAAAAAAACGTGGAGCTTCTCCCTATTTTTGTGTCCAGCCAGGTACAACTAGGCAGCTGGGGGATGGAATCTGCAGTGCAGGGAGGCCCAAGCTTTTTGCCCTCCCCCCCCCCGCTGAAAATTGCAGTCCGCAGCCACCCCGGAAAATGGCGCGTTCATAGAAGCTGGATGCTGTACCTGGCTGGCATACAAAAATATGGCGAAGCCCACGTCAAAAGTTTTGGGAAAAATTTATTAAAAAATAAATAATAATTTAGGGACTGCATCTTTATTAAGTCCTCAAATGTCATTTAGTGTTAAAATAAAGGATTTATTTAAAAAAAAAATGGCGTGGGATCCCCCATAATTTTAGTCTCTAGCGGAGGTTAAGCAGACGGCTGGGGCAGATGTTTGAAGCCTGGGAAGGGGGTAAAACCCACGGAGCTTCCCAGGCTACTAATATCAGCCCCCAGCTGAATACCTAGCCTTTACTAGCTATTAAAATGGGGGACCCCCCCAAAAAAAATGACGTGGGGTCCCCTCTATTTTAATAGCTAGCAAAGGCTAGGCAGACAGCTGGGGGCTGATATTAATAGCTCAGGAAGGGTGCCATGAATATTGGCCCCCTCCCAGGCTAGAAACACCAGCCGTCAGCCGCCCCAGAAATGGCGCATCCATAGGATGCGCCAATTCTGGCACTTAGCCTCGCTCTTCCACGCTGCCCTGGTGCGGTGGCAGGGGGTAATAGTGGTGGGGTTCATGTCAGCGCCAGCTGCCATGAAGCCCAGGTTAGTAATGATGGCCGTCTATATGACACCCCCATTACTAACCTACAAAGTGTTAAAAAGAAAAAACACACTACACCCAGAAAAAAATAATTTATTTGAAATAAAACACCATTTTATTTAATTCTTAGTTTACTAAAAAAAAAATAGTTACCTGTCCACGTTCCTGCGCTGATCTCCCATGCACAGCTGTCACATCTGGAGATGGTGACAGCTGTGCATGGCTGCTGTAAGCTCACGCTGCCGGGAACACGTCCGCTCCCGGCAGCGGGAGCCACTGACTGAGGTCACCGGAGTGCATTCAGGCAGCGCAGCTCCGGAGACCTCCTTTACGGCAGTGCTGTACCGTGGGAATTTCTCACGATACAGCAGTGCCGTAAAGGAGCTAACCGGAGCAGCGCTGCCTGAACTCCGGTGAACCCTTACGGCCCCGTCATTCTAGCGGCGGCAGCGGTTCAGAGCGGTCACATTCTATGTGGCTGCTCTGAACTGGAGATCTTCGTGGGACACTCGTGGACTACTACGGAGGGGTAAGGATAAGGTTGTGGTTTATTATTTTATATTTTATTACAGGAGATCGATGGCTTCGGGGAATTAGGTGTCTTGGTGAGTATAGGTGTAGTTTTTTATTTTTTACTTTATTTTAGGTGGCGATCGGCGGGGACAGGTAATGTATGAACTAATTTCTTTTAGGTAACCACTGGCCACCAATGACATGTATTTAACATTTATTGGGGACACAGTAGGGCAATTTAAATAGCAGGATCAGGCTGATGGGAACTACTGCTCCCATCGAGCTGATCCTGCTGGCAGGAGTGGACGGGGGACAGACATAGGCCGATGGGAGTAGTAGTGTCACATCGGCCTATGTCTGCCCGCACACACACCCGCACACACACCCGCACACACACACCCCGCACACACACCCGCACACACACCCCGCACACACACACACCCCGCACACACTAATCATGACGGGTCCGGGAGGTGAGGCTGACCTGTGCGGCCGTGGGAAAGTTGATGTGAGTTCATGCAGTCAAGCATGAACTCACATGAACCCTCTGAGGGCACCGCGGCTACTTCAAATGAACAGCTGATCGGCATCACCTGATACCTCAGCTGTTCATTTGAAATAACCGGCGGGAAAGCGCAGCACAGAACGGGAAAGCCGGCGGTGAAGTCTTTTCACTGCCGGCTTCCCCGCCCGGGTCCTTCGCTCCTTGGTGCTGCGCTCCCCGCCCGGTCCTAATTTACGATCGGGATGGGAGGTGGCGAGGGGAGCGGAGGATCGGGGTGGGAGGCTGCGGGGAAGCAGTATGGGGCTGCGTGATTGTTTAAAAGCCGGCGGCTTTTTACCGCGCGCCGGCTTTTAAACAATCAGGAGAATTCTCCCACGCTGGGATGGCATTCTGATGACAAGCTGGATCGCAGCTGAGCGCTGCCATCCAGCTTGTCATCCTTCAGAGACACTGCAGAGCGCAGGCATTATGGGAACTTCCGATTCCGGTATTCGATATTATAAAAGTATCGGAATTAAGTATCGGAATTCCGATACAGTGAATATCGGCCGATACCCGATATTTCAGTATCGGAATGCTCAACACTAGTTTTAAGCAATTATGGCAAATAACATTCTGAGAGGGCTAAAGATCTCAAACACAAAATAATCCTCTGTACAACTGTGTCTCAATGTTATCGAAAAGTTAATATCAGAGGAAGAATAAAAGACCTGTGGCAAGCAATCATTACTAATACAGTTAGATAACTATTACAACACACTTAATTTTTCTTTAATGTAGTGATACAACAACTCTTGATACATACAGTTGGCATGTAACACACAACAGCTTTGTGGTTGTAGTTCATTGAGGTGGCACACTGGCTTGAATGGTGCAAAACACCCTTGAAAAATCTTTGGAAATTTTTATGACTATGCCTATGTCTATTGATTTTACAAAGGCTTTTAGGATAGGGTTTCTCCACACTAACCCACGGAAAGTGTGAGTTTTACATAGCTTTACAGGAGTTAACACAACAAAGCTAAACATTAATTTTAAATTTATAATGGCTTTTAGAGCCCTTTTGTGTATCTCATTATTTGGTTTCTTAGGTTCCTTCCATGTAATCTTAAGGACATGTGGTGGCAGATTGCAATAAGTATTGGTAGTCCTTCTGGAGCTAGTTCTTTAGTTACCATACATGACTTCTCCACTTCTATATTGGCAGGCTTTAATTGGAAGGAAAACTTAGTGCCCTGAACTGACTCTCCCATGATTAGACAGACTATGTTGTTGTCCATGATGGAAACTTTGTACATCAATTCTACTATTAAGAAAAACATTAGCCTTCTGGCCCTACGACTAGGTGCCTTCACTCGCCAAAAAACATTTATCACACTACTGTCAAATTGTGTTTAACTGTAGATTAAACCAACCAGGCTTCAGTACATACCTCAGGGCAGTCAACCTCACTCTCCATCTAGTCATCAGTCCAACCAGGGCTGCTATAACGAGCCAACGACATCAGATGTTGCCTAATGCAAGTTTGAATCTAGCACTACTCAACCAGCCAATCTCCCTCACAGGCTGACATTTCCCATAGACCCAGTAGACCTTCTATCGCTGACTATTCTTAGCTAGACTAATACTCTCAACAACACCACTCTGCACCCTGTACATTTCCAGTTCTAAGAGTTTCCTAACATGTACTCTAAAGTTGTCACATTATTACAAGGTCAAATCATCATCATCTACTCTTGCCCCTCCTAGATCTGATCTGTTGATCAGAATACCTGCAGCCCAGTGCCTTTCTGGAAAAGAACAAGCCTTTTGCCCTTTCATTTCACCAACACACTTAGCGAACTAATCCACTCCAGACCTAAATTAACAGACACATAGACCCTAGCCATTCTTTATAACCAATAGTAGGTCAACTTGGCTTCACACATAGACCATCGGGATTTTCCCCTTTGCACAAACATGCCATTTTTCCTTTTTTTTAAAGCTTCTCTTACTCCTCTTTTGGCGTTGGGATGCACCATTGTATTATCACACCACTTGCTTCCAGATCAGTGTGAGGCTCTTCCTAGACCACTGTTGACACCATTTCCTCCCACTATTCCACTATTCCCTTTCACTACTCTGTAAGCCAAGAAAAAAAATACACTCTCGAAGTCAGTCATTATAGTTAATCATAACAATGCCATAAAATTGATTTTGAGGTGATTTGGAATTCATCTCTCAATTAGTTGATGATTTGGGTTTCCATTGAACCTTGATATGTTTTTTTTGTCCAAAATGAATTTCAGAATCTATATTTGTAAAGATCTTTTACTTGAACCTTTCATCATTTATGGAGGTCCAATGTTTAGCTTAAGTTCCCCTTATTTTTTCTGACCAGAATATATATACAGTACAGACCAAAAGTTTGGACACACCTTCTCATTTAAAGATTTTTTTGTATTTTCATGACTATGAAAATTGTACATTCACACTGAAGGCATCAAAACTATGAATTAACACATGTGGAATTATATACTTAACAAAAAAGTGTGAAACAACTGAAAATATGTCTTATATTCTAGGTTCTTCAAAGTAGCCACCTTTTGCTTTGATGACTGCTTTGCACACTCTTGGCATTCTCTTGATGATCTTCAAGAGGTAGTCACCGGAAATGGTTTTCACTTCACAGTTGTGCCCTGTCAGGTTTAGTAAGTGGGATTTCTTGCCTTATAAATGGAATTGGGACCATCAGTTGTGTTGTGCAGAAGTCTGGTGGATACACAGCTGATAGTCATACTGAATAGACTGTTAGAATTTGTAGTATGGCAAGAAAAAAGCAGCTAAGTAAAGAAAAACGAGTGGCCATCATTACTTTAAGAAATGAAGGTCAGTCAGTGCGAAAAATTGGGAAAACTTTGAAAGTGTCCCCAAGTGCAGTTGCAAAAACAATCAAGCGCTACAAAGAAACTGGCTCACATGAGGACCGCCCCAGGAAAGGAAGACCAAGAGTCACCTCTGCTTCTGAGGATAAGTTTATCCGAGTCACCAGCCTCAGAAATCGCAGGTTAACAGCAGCTAAGATTAGAGACCAGGTCAATGTCACACAGAGTTCTAGCAGCAGACACATCTCTACAAGAACTGTTAAGAGGAGACTTTGTGCAGCAACCCTTCATGGTAAAATAGCTGCTAGGAAACCACTGCTAAGGACAGGCAACAAGCAGAAGAGACTTGTTTGGGCTAAAGAACACAAGGAATGGACATTAGACTAGTGGAAATCTGTGCTTTGGTCTGATGAGTCCAAATTTGAGATCTTTGGTTCCAACCACTGTGTCTTTGTGCGATGCAGAAAAGGTGAACGGATGGACTCTACATGCCTGGTTCCCACCGTGAAGCATGGAGGAGATGGTGTGATGGTGTGGGGGTGCTTTGCTGGTGACACTGTTGGGGATTTATTCAAAATTGAAGGCATACTGAACCAGCATGGCTACCACAGCATCTTGCAGCGGCATGATATTCCATCCGGTTTGCGTTTAGTTGGACCATCATTTCTTTTTCTACAAGACAATGACCCCAAACACACCTCCAGGCTGTGTAAGGGCTACTTGACCAAGAAGGAGAGTGATGGGGTGCTATGCCAGGTGACCTGGCCTCCAAAGTCACCAGACCTGAACCCAATCGAGATGGTTTGGGGTGAGCTGGACCGCAGAGTGAAGGCAAAAGGGCCAACAAGTGCTAAGCATCTCTGGGAACTCCTTCAAGATTGTTGGAAGACCATTTCCGGTGACTACCTCTTGAAGATCATCAAGAGAATGCCAAGAGTGTGCAAAGCAGTCACCAAAGCAATAGGTGGCTACTTTGAAGAACCTAGAATATAAGACATATTTTCAGTTGTTTCACACTTTTTTGTTAAGTATATAATTCCACATCTGTTAATTCATAGTTTTGATGCCTTCAGTGTGAATGTACAATTTTCATAGTCATGAAAATACACAAAAATCTTTAAATGAGAAGATGTGTCCAAACTTTTGGTCTGTACTGTATATATATATATATATATATATATATATATATATATATATATATATATATATATATGTTTAATCATTATTTGTCATTTACAAACTGCCTCTTGGAGGTACTGTTCACTGTCAATTTATGAGCTGAAAGCCAGCTAATCAGCTAACTTTACTTTCTATCACTAATCTGTTCCTCAAATAAAAATATTTATTTTGGAAAGTCTTGGAAAGTTTATCCTCACCAGGGACAAAGGCAGCTCTAGTGGGCTACCAGCTTATAAAGGTGCAGTAAAATAAAATTGGCTACTTATATTGTATGTGTCAGTCATATTTGGACAGTGCCCTACTTATGAATTTACTGCATTCATTTTCATTTCTTAGCTGCACAAAGTTAAGCCTACAGAGCCGTAAAGTCAATTGAAGCTTTTATTCCAAGAATATATTTTGGAAATGTACCTATAGTAACAGTGAAATATAGAACTGGTGGTCACACACCTGGCTCTGTATATACAATAATAAAAAAAGTTGTCAAAATTATTTGTAGAAAATAAAATGTTTTTAGGTAAACTATTCTGATCATACAGAGATCCTATTCCCATTCAAAACAATTTGTGCATTTAGAGATAGTTCTACACATTTCCAAATGCATCTTTGGATTTTGTCGGAGAACATGGACAACATAAACAGAGGGCGACTGCTAAGGCTTTTTGCCATGTGTGTTCTGCAGATATCACCAAAGAACAATGCGCTACTGTCAGGAACTTTTTATTAGAACAGTACCATAAAATTACTTGTCAGATTTTTCACAGTTCAAGTATTAAGTCGTAAATACAGTAAGAGACTTTCCAACAACAATCAAGTGAATTGGAAACCATAAATTTCAGGAAGCTGAACCAGGCGATAGAATTAGTTTGTGGAGCTGAATGTATGGTGTTAGTGTGCTAAGAACTTGGACTTAACTGCTCCACTAAATGAATGCATTCATTTACAATCAATAGATAGCAATTAATTTGCATCAAACTTTATTTCACTTTACACATCATCCATTGTATGAAACATTCTTGCCCCTGTGAACTTCATATTTTTATTAAAAAAAATGTCAATTTGATCCAAAATGGCTGATGTGATGGAAGCAAAAGTTTAAATGTAAAAACTTGCTGTAGATGGCATAAAAATAATTAAAGAGAATCTGTCATCAGGTTTTTGTTATGTAAGCTGAAAACATCATGCTGTAGGGCTTAAAACACAGATTTCAGCAATGCCTCTCTTATCAAGCTCTGTTTTGTTGTTTACTTGTAATGCTTTTTTTAACACCAAAAGCTTATCATTGCTGGACTGTGCCTGGTAGTCCTACTCCGTCCCCTTCTGTGATAAGCAGCTTACTGTCTATGGACATTGTATATACAGAGCCTGCTGTGGGCGGGGTTAGCTTCCTCAGCTCTGCTGCATTGCTAAATCTAAAAAAGCTGATTGTGTCAGAATGGCTTCACCCAGTAATCTAAGGGATTCATCATTGGATTCAGCTTCTCTTTGCCTACATCAGACTGCTCTCAGATGAGGTTGCAAAAACCTACTGACAGATTCCCTTTAAAGGGAAATATTCTGATTTTAATAAACTATAATAAGGGCTAATTGCAACACATTTATTATGGCTGGGTCATGACCTGAACTTACAGTTTCATGTACTCAATGCTCCTAATTCATCAAAGCAACTTTGACAGAATTCTGGCGTAAAAGCTTTGAAAAGTCGCAACATTTTTTCACAACTCGAAATTTCTCAAAAATTGAGTGACTTTTGGCATTTCCACATCAATTTCTCAGCTACACCAAAATCGGAGGAGCTGGGCGTGACAGGGCGTGGCGGAGTCGTGACAGCACAGCTTGTGTAATTCATGACAAGTTGTGGTATTACTTAAACCAGAAAACTTATACAAGTCAGGGACTGGTGTAAGATATCTGATGTGGCGCACAGAGGTGCACACCCCCTCATCAAGACTGGCAAGAAAATCGCTAGTTTTGATGAATCGTGGCCAATGTTTTTAAGCTCTGCATTTTGGTTGTTAGAATTGCAGATGAAATCTGGACACTAAAATGCAGCCACATTACATTCATCTTAATTAGCCCTTATTCAAAGTTAATTTATATTTCTAGAAATGAAATAAAATTGGCTTAAAGGGATAGTCCCAAAAAGATAAATACTTTTTAAATTGAAGACACTGGGTCAATTAGATATCTTCATAGGTCCTATTCTCAAACCATTGATTTTCCTATGGGAGGTTGCTATCAGTATACTCTTAAAATAATATAATTTACTGTACAATATATGGGATAGTTCTGAAAATCATCAATACATTCAAATTAAATAAGATAAATTAACACGCACAAATGTATTATATATTCAGGCTTATATATACTTTTGGTTCCCCTATTAAAAAAGTATGTGGGTGGGCTTTCCCCAAATTGTCTGCTCTGAAGCACAGCACAGGATGTGAAGAGCCTAGAGAGTTGTTACCCATTGTGAACACTGTCATATATTTTCTAATATATATTTTTCTAAGACTTTAGACTATTTTACGACTTAGGGTGAAGTCTTCTAACCAATGATAAAGTGGTTTGCAAAATATTTGTTCAACCCTTGAGGCATCAAGTAGCATCATCACCCTCCCATTATTTATCGATAGCACATGTTTCATAACAATAAAGATAGTTTTGAAAAAAAAAAGTATTTGCTAAAGAGAACCTATCAGGGCAGGTCACCAAACTAACTCCATTGCTCAGTAAGGTAGCAAAAAACATGTTCAAACATATCTACCTGCCTGTAAGTGGCATTTCCATTGCTGAGAAAATATACTTTGAATATTTATGTAGATGAGGTTGCAAGTGCGCCAATAGGGGGCCAAACACACTAGGCAAGTATTGATCCGCCGTCAGGATACTTAAAGATGTTTTCCCAAGAACAAAAGTTAGTTTTAATCAAGAGATCTTGGAATATTAATAATTTCCACAATTGGATGTGTTTAAATAAAATGTTCCTATGCTGAGATAATCTTATAAATGTGCCCCTGCTGTGTACTGTGTAATGGCTGTGTCTGACTGTGCAGGAACATGATCTGCCTCAAAACATTCTCTCTCTCTCATTATTCTGGCATTGGAAAATATTACAAATTATGTTAATCCCAACTGACCTAAAACGGGAAAGGTTTATTCTGATTTCATGTCAGATATTGAGAAGAACATGCATATGTTTCTTTTTATATAGTGTATGTAAACTTCTGGTTTCAACTGTATATTTGGCTACACAACAGGTTAAACTCCAAGGACTGGATATGGATGTTGCCTGATTTGATTTTCATTTTGAAGAAGCCCTTCTGCCTGATATTTCTCACTGTCGTCCATTCTAATGTTTAATTTCGATACAACGCAATAAAAATTTATATTGATATTGAACTATAACCTTTTGTTACCAAGATATGCTGACATTTGTAAAAGGCAGATGTACATTCTGTAAATTTCATTTTTGGTGTTCACCTGTTTTTCTACATTTATAAATGTTGTTTTGTCAATGCAAAAGGAAAATGTTTATTAAAAAATGAACCTGATTTAAAAAAAATGATTAATTTGGGACATATTACGATAAATCTACAGGATTCATTTAGTAGCGTACATCAAACCAAAAGCTCCAGTCTTGTTTGGTCCTATACATATTGTTGACTTGCAGCTGATTCCTATCTGAGACATTGTAACACAAGTCCTTCTACTCTCACTTCTCTCATTCTGTGCAGGTGCTGCTGTAAAACTTTACTAAGTAATATTGCTTTATAAATGTTTTATTCAAAATTATACTGTAAAAATAGTGTGTAAAGTTGTTTACATTGCAGATATTAGAAAATGCAGACATAGCACAAGGTTATATAATGGTAGCCACTTTAATTTTCCTTATAGTCTAAAGAACTTGTTAAGTATTATGAGTTTTCTCTAAATTGATGCAGTAAATGTAATGAATAAAAACATAACTTCAATTATACAGCTCTTTTTATGACACCTGGTATAAACCAGACTTCATACACTTGCCCTGAATGTCTTATATTATTTAACTGCAAGCCAACCACTTATTCCTTTCATTTGCTTTTAGCTGGGAAAAGTACCTATATTTCAAAATGACAAATAATAATATATCCATTTCACTGTCACCTTAATTGAAGGAAAGACATATTATAAATCATTAGCTTGAAACACTGGCTGTACTGTGAAAAAAGAAGTTCAGCAGGACACAAATTACATTGCATCACACGGTCACACGTATCATCTTGTCATCATCCAGGGCAAATAGCTAAATATTACTTAGTTATTTGCCCAAATCAAATATTCAATATTTAAAACGTGTATTTTAGTTGTGTTTCTTTTTTTTTTTTTAACCGAAAAAAGATTGTAACAACCTATCAACAACAGGATACTCAACTGATATTTATAAAAATAAATATTTTTATTTAATTACATAGACATAAAATGATAAAAATACATAAATAAGGAAAACATGAATCCTAAATGAACAAAAATACATGATGCGAAGGTTTGTAAAATAACATGAAAATAAAGTATGAGATATTTATAAATAGTGCAAATAAATCCGATCAGTAGGACGTCGCATACAGTGACATGGCCAATAAGCAAAAATACATTAAAATGCTAAAATAGCAAAGAATATTAATAATGCAATGCACATCTCAAAAATCATGTTACACAGACCATTATTTGATGTAAATACTGCTAACAAAGTCCATTTTTTGGAGTGGCCATCACAAAGCCCTAATCTCAATCCTATTGAAAATTTATTGGCAAAGCTTAAAAGGCAGGTGCGAGCAAGGCGACCTACAAACCTGGATTAGTTGCACCAGTTTTGTCAGGAGGAATGGGCCCAAATTCCGACCAACTATTGTGAGAAGCTTGTGGAAGGATATCCCAAATGTTTGACCCAAGTTATTCAGTTTAAAGGCAATGGTACCAAATACTAAAGAAATGTATGTAAACTTTTGACTTTGCAGTAAGTAATAAAAATGCCTTAATACATTCTCTCTCTCATTATTCTGGCATTTGGCAAATATTAAAAACTATGGTAATCCTAATTGACCTTAAACGGGAAAGGTTTATATAGCATATGTAAACTTCTGGTTTCAACTGTAGATACTGATTTGGGGCAAATATCTTGTGTGATATGAACCCATAATTTTGATCTAGAACAATGTAATACGATTGAGAACCTGTGCATGAACAATTGACAAAAAAAATAGTTGGCAATCGGGTAAACCAACACCTCCTTCATCTTTAGGTTTACACATGTGGTCAAAATTGTTGGTACCCCTCATTTAATGAAAGAAAAACCCACAATGGTCACAGAAATAACTTGAATCTGACAAAAGTAATAATAAATTAAAAATCTATGAAAATGAACAAATAAAACTCAGACACTGCTTTTCAACCCTGCTTCCACTGAATTTAAAAAAAAATTAAACTCATGAAATAGGCCTGGACAGAAATGAAGGTACCCCTGAAAATAATGTGACAAAAGGGACATGTTAAATCAATTTGTGTCCTCTAATTAGCATCACAGGTGTCTACAATCTTGTAATCAGTCAGTGGGCCTGTATATAGGGCTACAGATACTCACTGTGCTGTTTGGTGACATGGTGTGTACCACACTCAATATGAACCAGAGGAAGCAAAGGAAAGAATTGTCTCAGGAAATTAGAAAGAAAATTATAGACAAGCATGTTAAAGGTAAAGGTTATAAGACCATCTCCAAGCAGCTTGATGTTCCTGTGACTACTGTTGCACATATTATTCAGAAATTTAAGATCCATGGGACTGTAGCCAACCTCCCTGGACGTGGCCACAGGAGGAAAATTGATGACAAATCAAAGAAACGGATAATATGAATGGTAACAAAAGACCCCAGGATAACTTCTAAAGAGATTAAAGGTGAACTTCAAGCTCAAGGAACATCAGTGTCAGATCGCACCATCCGTCGTTGTTAGATCCATAGTGGACTTCATGGGAGACGACCAAGGAGAACAGCATTGTTGAGAAAAAATCATAAAAAAGCCAGACTGGAATTCGCCAAGCTACATGTCGATAAGCCGCAAAGCTTCTGGGAGAATGTCCTATGGACAGATGAGAAAAAAAGGGAAGTTTTTGGCAAGGCACATCAGCTCTATGTTCACAGATAGAAAAATGAAGCATATCAAGAAAAGAACACTGTCCCTACTGTGAAACATGGTGGAGGCTCTGTTATGTTCTGGGGCTGCTTTGCTGCATCTGGCACAGGGTGTCTTGAATCTGTGCAGGGTACAATGAAATCTGAAGACTATCAAGGGACTCTAGAGAGAAATGTGCTGTCCAGTGTCAGAAAGCTTGGTCTCAGTCGCAGGTCATGGGTCTTGCAACAGGATAATGACCCAAAACACACAGCTAAAAACACCCAAGAATGGCTAAGAGGAAAACAGTGGACTATTCTGAAGTGGCCTTCTATGAGCCCTGACCTAAATCCTATTGAGTATCTTTGGAAAGAGCTGAAACATACCGTCTGGAAAAGGCAACCTTCAAACACGAGACAACTGGAGCAGTTTGCTTATGAGGAGTGGGCCAAAATACCTGTTGAGAGGTGCAGAAGTCTCATTAACAGTTACAGGAATTGTTTGATTACAGTGATTGCCTCAAAAGGTTGTTAAAAAAATATTAAGTTAAGAGTACCATCATTTCTGTCCAGGCCTATTTCATGAGTTTAATTTTTTTTTAAATTCTGTGGAAGCAGGGTTGAAAGGCAATGTCTGACTTTCATTTGTTAATTTTCATAGATTTTTAATTTATTATTACTTTTGTCAGATTCAAGTTATTTCTGTGACCATTGTGGGTTTTTCTTTCATTAACTGAAGGGTACCAAAAATTTTGACCATGTGTGTAGTTAGTGTGTTTCCATGAATCCTTCTGCATCTTTAGGTCTAGTCAGTGTGTTTCTCCGAATTTTTGGACGTCCATCTGATCAAAAAAAGCTACTAAAACTGAGCTAGATTTAATTCCAGAAAGGGGAGAGAATACAGTCTGGAATGGTTTGTAATAAATAAAACAACCTGGGCAGCACTGTCATTTTAAGAAAAGGAACTCTGTCGAACCTGGAGAATTCTCTGCAGTTCCAGGAGCCAAGATTCTCCCCATGTCTGGATAAAAATAAATGGAAATTAAGAGTAAACAGTATTGAGAGTTCTGAGGGATCTGGACACACATATAAGTAGTATTATTATTTGGGGCCATATAAAGGGGAAGTTAGATTTTAAGGTTTCTACTAACTGCTTTGGTATTTATATTTATGTCTTTGAATTTATCAGCATTTATTTTAATGCCAACTCCGACATCAGGGATAGGAGAGACATACAAGTATGTGGACTTGTAAGATAAATCAGCAAGTATACAGCAAATGCATAACACTTGTATTCTTGTCTTCCAATCTTAATTCCAGGTATGTCAGGGTTGGTACGTATGGCTTTCATAAGATGTTCCATGGCCCATCTTGATTACCTTTATTATGTAGGGACACTATGGCGCTTATATTGAATAACAATCTGTGTGGCATAACTTTTGCAATGAGAATTGTATTATTATTATTTTCTGCTATTTTAGCACTAATATATATTTTGCCTATTTACACATATCAGATCTTCAGTTACAGTGCCTTGAAAAAGTATTCATACCCGTGAACTTTTCCACATTTTTTTTCATGTTACACCCACAAACTTAAATGTATTTGATTGAGAGTTTATGTTATATACCAACACAAATTAGCAAGTATTTGTGAAGTGTAAGGCTATGTTCACACATCATGTTTTTTTCAGCGTTTTTTTGCTGCAAATTTTTATGCAAATTTTCAGCTGCCTTTTGCAGTACCAGCAAAGTCTATGAGAAACCAGAATTTTCTGTTTCACACATCATGGGTTTTTTTTATGCGTATTTTGTGCCTTGCAGCCTTTTTTTTTAAATAGAGCATGTCACTTCTTTCAGCGTTTTTTCACCCAAAGGAAATAATGGGTAGTGAAAAACACTGAAAAAAACATGATGTGTGAACATAGCTATCAGGTTTTGCTGCATTTTTAGTGAAAATAAGCATGTACAGCAGTATGTGAAACACATTTATTTTTGTGATTTTACCATCTTGTCTTAGTCACTGATATGGCAGTTTGTATAAGGAGTGTTAATTAAATTAGTGATATGTAACTTGTAAACAATGGCTGAGCTAGGTGTGAGATTGAACAATACCTGTGGCCCAGGGAAGTGTGAAATTGAACAATGCCTGTGACTCGCCCCCTGGGCCGTGGGGCACGCGGATCCGGGCAATAGGGGAACGATGGGGGTAGTAGTAGTGGCGGCCCGGTCCCGCGGCTCAGGGTGGTCAGGCCAATGGTAGTCTGCTATGCGCTCTAAATAATGTCCGACTACGCCACCCGTGGATTGCGGTTATTAGGAACCGCCGCTGCAAGGCAGTCCGCTGGGGGCTGATGATGGGTGCAGCTGAGGTGATGTGACTCCCCACGGGAAGAGTGCAGCCCCAGGGCAGTGTAGTGGATGTTGGGAGTGATGGTAGTGCGAGTCCCGGTGCTGATAGTGCTGGAGGCGCGAAGGAGCACACAGACAACAAGTTACAGTCCAGGGTCTTTACTCACAGTTCGTTTGTTCCAGGTCACTTCGGCCAGCAGTGACCGCCCGAGCCGTGCTGCGTCCACCAGGTGAGGGGCTCGGTCAGCTCCCAGGCAGTTCAGGAGCATGGCACAGGACACCCTTTTATCCTTTCTCTGGCCTGCCTCACCAGTGACCCACTTTTGTCCAGCTGCCGCGGACCTGTGCGGTTAAACGTGGGCCCTGTCCTCCGCTGTCCTATATGGTGCCTTCCTAGCAGGTTTGATGAGGTGTCGCACCAATAGATGATCACGACGACGCGTCTTTGGCTGAGGGTTGTTTCTCCTCCACCAACTTGGGATCCGGTACCCTTAATCCGCCTGACCCTGCACCCTGGATTCTCGTGGGTTCTTAGGGTCCCTTCCACCTTCTTGTTCCTGAGCCCTTCTGTTTCTCTCTCTCTCCTTCTTTGCAGTTCCTTTCTGTTTCTGTTCCTTTCTCTTGGAGCTGAGATGAGCCAGAATCTCAGCTCCCCTTCACCTCCTCCTCGGCCTCTTCTCCAGGCCCACTTCTCCTTCTCCTCTCAGGCCCCGGCCTCTTCCCTAGGCCTGCCTCTGGAGCAGCACTCAGCCTGAGCTGCTGCTCCCTGTCTTCTCCTCTCCACAGAACTGACGAACCTAGATCTAAGATGGTGCCCACCTTTTATACCTCCCTCTAGCCATGAGCCCAGGTGACCAGCAACCAATGGGCTCCTTCCTACGCTTAGGAACCGCCCCCTATCTGCCCCTACAGCACTGGGTGTTCCACCCCTCCCTCCCCACTCCAGCAGGGACATGGTCGGTCGTGCCTGCACTTATGTCTAGTGGGAGCACCGTTGAGCTGTCCCTCGGAAATGGAGTGTGTGTGCTGTATGCAGCTAACTGAGCCCTGGTCCATACTCCATCCTTACCTGGGAGTGGAATATCACACCTCCGGTCTGAGGTGCAATACCCCTGTAGCGGCCGAACCCTCGGGGCGCTACACCTGTGCAACTGAATGGCAGACCCCATAGTGTGAAAGTAAATAGTGTCATACACACTGGCAGTGCATTGACTTTGTTAGTTAAACTATTCCTGAACAATTCACCTCCCCCATTGTTATGCCAAAGCCATAATGAGATTTTTTTTCACTCAACTTTATGTATATGCATAAAAGAGACAAAGCATGAACAAGAGACACAATTCTGCAAAAAAAAAAACGCATAAAAAAATGCACAAAAAAACGCATAAAAAAATGCAGCAAAACCTGAGTTCTTGATGCAGCTTCTTTCCCGCCAGAGATCAGGTTTTGCTGCAGATTTGTGATTCAAAAAAACCCATCATGTGTGAACACAGCATTAGTGTGTAGGCCAGGAAGCATGCCAACATACAAACTAAGTGTGATATGAATGCAGCATCACCCAGTATAATATTTAGTGCTGTTTCACTCTGTTATGCACACGCCTGGACTGACTGGCGTGTGCATGTTTAGTGATCCCACTGGACCATGATCCGGAGAGTGCCTGGAGGGTGGTAACTAAGTATCTACCCGATCCGACCAAGGTCGCACGATGGCTAACGACGCCTGTGCGCCAGGGAGGAACCGAGCATAGCGACCAGGTGCTACTCCAGGTCAGACCTCGGACACGGCTGTTGACCCACACTGGAGAATACAGGAACAGGCCGGTTAGGCTGGCACACTGACAGGTGGGTATAGGCAGGCACGGCTGGTATGCCGACAGGTGGGCACTGGTAAGCATGACTGGTATGCAGGCAGGGGGTACTGGCAAGCACGGCTGGAGTGCTGACAGAGAGGCACTAGCAGGTTGGAGCACAGACTGGATAAGGTCCAGTACAGACTGGGACTCAGGAACAGAACCGCAGATGCGATAGACAAGCAGAGCAGAGCGAGACCGCCGGAGTGGTGAACAAGAGCAGAGCAGGGCAAGGCCGCCGGAGCAGTGAGCAAGAGCAGAGCAGGGCGAGACCGCCGGAGCGGTGAGCAAGAGCAGAGCAGAGCGAGACCACCTGGAGTGGTGAGCAAAGGCAGGGCAGAGCGAGACCGCCTGGAGCGGTGAGCAAAGGCAGAGCAGAGCAAGACTGCCTGGAGCGGCGAGCAAAGGCAGAGCAGAGCGAGACCGCCTGGAGCGGTGAGCAAAGGCAGGGCAGAGCGAGACCGCCTGGAGCGGTGAGTAAAAGGCAGAGCATAGCGAGACCGCCTGGAGCGGTGAGCAAAGGCAGGGCAGAGCGAGACCGCCTGGAGCGGTGAACAAAGGCAGGGCAGAGCGAGACCGCCTGGAGCGGTGAGCAAAGGCAGGGCAGAGTGAGACCGCCTGGAGCGGTGAACAAAGGCAGGGCAGAGCGAGACCGCCTGGAACGGTGAGCAAAGGCAGGGCAGAGCGAGACCACCTGGAGCGGTGAGCAAAGCAGAGCAGAAAAGACAGGGCTCTGTTCACACGGAACAGACTAGAAGGGAAAGGCAGAACCAGAAACACACAAGGTACTTGCAATGAAGTAGCGAGTGGACTCTAAACTCACAAGCGGGAGTACACGGACAATGAGTAGGAGTTAGGTACGGGTACGGACATAGAGAAAAACAGGTAACAGGCTAGGAGAGTATTCAAACAAGAACAGATACAGCAGCAAGATACAGGAGCGGGTCTAGGTATGCGGCCCCTAGAAGGCGGAACGAACAGGCTAGGAGCATGTTCACACTGGCCTGGAAATACAGCCTCCAGAATAGGCGGACAGACGGGCAAGAAAGCACAGATAACAGATCTAGGTATGCAGCCCCTAGAAGGCGAAAAGAACAGGCTAGGAGCGTGTTCACACAGGCCTGGAATTACAGCCTCCAGGATAGGCAGACAGACAACAGGCTAGAAGATAGTTCAGACAGGACCTGGCACATCAGCGGCGAAAAGCCATCTGATGGAACGCATTGCTCAGGCCCCAGCTTGTATGTGGAGCTGGTTTAAATATCCAATGACTGACAGCAATAGGCTGAGGACACATTAGGGGTGTGCCCACAGCAGCTACAAGAAACAGGAAGTGACCGAGCCGCCGCCCTAAGCAGCCAGAACAGAGGCAAGCAGACAGCATGGAAAGAAGCCAGGCTAGCAGACTGGACTGATGATCAAGTTTGCGATCTTGCATAGTGGGAGATGGTGCCCTATGCAAGAACGCCGCCAGGTATGTTACACACTCTAATACATAGATACATAAAGTATATGTTTTAGAATAGTAATTAAAACAAATATATATATATATATATATATTGTCTGGGAAATATTTAGGATTATTGAAAGTCTTTCATAGATATTGACCATTTCTCCCTTATTCCCCTTATGGTCAGTACAAAGCTGTCTCCATAAAAATCTCAGCACAAAGCCCCAATTAACAGTCATGAGTAAGGCCTTAAACAAACTGCTGGCAGCCAAGAAGCGTTATAACTAAGTTAAGAAGCGAGCAACTTGTCCCTGAAAGACGCAGGGGGTAATTAGTGTCAGGATTACAATAATTTGCCTGTAACTGTTGGCTCTTGCTTCCAGAGCTTTAAAAAGAAATCTCCAGACACTTCGACTCCGAAACAAAATATGAATTATTGTACGTTCCATTCGTCCGACAAAAACGGGACCTTTATTTTTAGTGGCAGAATCAGCCAAGGAGCAATATGCATATTCCCTGTCACTGTAAGTGTCTGCGTAGAGCTGTAGCGCAAAAACACCAGGATAGCAGACTGCAACTATGCGATGTGTGGTCTGTACATGAAGGTAAAATCATAATTGAAAATATCACTTTTGGACTTCTGGGATCAACGCGTGATGAGTTATCACAAAAAACAGGTTTTTAATACAAGATTGAAGGGTGGAGCCCAGCCCCTGTGATGTCATCACAGGGGGGTCTCTCCCTTCAGCATAAAATAGTTTGTTGAGACTGAAGCCGTGTTCTTTGCCCGAGATTATATGTCTATCATAGCGGAGGACCCTGTTCGATAACAATAAGTGGAGCGTCTCTCCTCCACCTTTGCTGATTCGTCCCTGCGAACTGTATAGCATCTTTAATCCTGTTTATTTTAAGTAACTGCTTATGTGTTTTAATGTCTCCTTTGTAACACCCTTGTATATATTTTTCCTAAACACTGCCTCCCTTTTGAATTAAATATAAAATTTAATAGTTCTGCTTCTTTTGTCCTGTAATCGTTCCCTCTCCCGAAGCTAAATACGCTATCAAAACACAGGCGTCTGCCCAGGCCTGTATTATATTTCAAAGCTGGATGGTGGTGGCAGCGAATAATATGAGTAATCGGGCTATCGTGAAGCTGACAGTGACAGCACGGGGGCATAAACACATATTCCATGTGTTGGAATCCCAAGGTGTGACGCCATACTCTCACTGGTCGCTTGCCGATACCTAAAGAGTTAGGAGTCTGGATCGTGTGCTCGTGATTCTGGACGAAATACTGACAGCGTGAAGGCAACGGCGAGATATTGTGTGTAGTGTTGAGCCACCCCCGTAGTGTTCGGGTTCGATTCGGTTCGTCGAACACCGGGATGTTCGAGGAACTGTTCGTCGAACTGTTCGTCGAACACCTTAGAACACCGTCGAACACCGTTAAAACCAATGGCAGGCAAACAAAAACACATAGAAACACATAGAAAACACCTTCAAAGGTGTCCAAAAGCTGACAAACTGCTCAGAAGAGCTTAAAAAAGCCGGCAGGCAAATTCAGCAGCGGCATACACCGGTACCCGACAATTTAGACAAGAAGGAATAGAGCATCACACATAGATTAGATAGATAGAAACATGTCAGTCACACATATAAGAAGCACAGTGACAGTGTTGGTTACTGTACTTGTCATTTAGTGTAAAGGATTTATTAAAAAAAATATTAGTGTTTTCATGCACCGTCTCTTTAAAAAAGCCGTCCGGCAATTCAGCAGCGGTACCCGACAATTTATAACAGAAAGAATAGAGCTTCACACATAGATTAGATAGATAGAAACATGTCAGTCACATACATATGAAGTACAGTGACAGTGTTGCTTACTGTACTTGTCATTTAGTGTAAAGGATTTATTTAAAAAAATAATAGTGTTTTCATGCACCGTCTCTTTAAAAAAGCCGGCCGGCAATTCATCTTCTGTACCCGACAATTTAGAACAGAAAGATAGAGCATCACACATAGATTAGATAGAAAGAAACATGTCAGTCACATATATATGAAGTACAGTGATAGTGTTGGTTACTGTACTTGTCATTTAGTGGTAAAATAAAGGATTTATTAAAAAAAAAATTGGCGTGAGGTTCCCCATAATTTTAGTCTCTAGCGGAGGTTAAGCAGACGACTGGGGCAGATGTTTGAAGCCTGGGAAGGGGGTAATACCCACGGAGCTTCCCAGGCTACTAATATCAGCCCCCAGCTGAATACCTAGCCTTTACTAGCTATTAAAATGGGGGACCCCCCAAAAAAATGACGTGTGGTCCCCCCTATTTTAATAGCTAGCAAAGGCTAGGCAGACAGCTGGGGGCTGATATTAATAGCTCAGGAAGGGTGCCATGAATATTGGCCCCCTCCCAGGCTAGAAACACCAGCTGTCAGCCGCCCCAGAAATGGCACATCCATAGGATGCGCCAATTCTGGCACTTAGCCTCGCTCTTCCCACTGCCCTGTAGCGGTGGCAGTGGGGTAATAGGGTTGGGGTTGATGTCAGCTTATAATGCCAGCTGACATCAAGCCCAGGTTAGTAATGGAGAGCGTCTATAAGACACCCCCATTACTAACCCCATAGTCAAAGTTAAAAAAAACACAAACACCCAGAAGAAAATCCTTTAATTGAAATAAACACACAATTCTTTATTGTTCTAAATTAAACCATACTTACCGTCACGTCCATTCCAGCTGAAGCCAACGATCTCCTGCAATAAAAATAAAATAATAAACCAACATCATCCTTACCTTTCGATGGTTCCCAGGACAGCGCCAGCTCTGCTACATCAAGATGACAGGCTGGACCGCAGCAGAACGCTGCCATCCAGCCTGTCATCCCGCAGACACTGAGAAGCGCAGGCATGCTTGCGCTCCTCAGTGTCAGGCTGTGACGGCATCCAGATGAGCCGAGGTCATGTCCAATGAACCCGGCTCACCTCATGCACGTCACTGACAGCTTGGGAGAATTCTCACGCTGAAGCGCTGAGTGCAGGAGAATTTTCCCACGCTGCCAGTGACGTGCATGAAGTGAGCTCATGTCCAATGATCTCAGCTCACCTCATGTACGTCACTGACAGCGTGGGAGAATTCTCACGCTGAAGCGCTGAGTGCAGGAGAATTTTCCCACGCTGTCAGTGACGTGCATGAGGTGAGCCGGGTTCATTGGACATGGCCTCGGCTCATCTGGATGCCGTCACAGCCTGACACTGAGGAGCGCAAGCATGCCTGCGCTTCTCAGTGTCCGCGGGATGACAGGCTGGATGGCAGCGTTCTGCTGCGGTCCAGCCTGTCATCTCGATGTAGCAGAGATGAAGCTGTCGTGGGAACCATGGAAAGGTAAGGATGATGTTGGTTTATTATTTTTCTTTTTTTGCAGGAGATCGTTGGCTTCAGCTGGAATGGGCGTGATGGTAAGTATGGTTTAATTTAGAACAATAAAGAATTGTGTGTTTATTTCAATTAAAGGACTTTATTCTGGGTGTTGTGTTTTTTTTAAATACTTTACTAGAAATTCATGGCGGTCATGTCTTATATTGGCGTGACCCCATGAATTTCGGGCTTAGGGCCAGCTGATAATACCAAGCTGGCCCTAACCCCTTTATTACCCAGTGAGCCACCGCACCAGGGCCCTTGATGAGTTGGGTACAGCGCCAGAAGATGGCGCTTCTATGAATGCGCCATTTTCCGGGGTGGCTGCGGACTGCAATTTGCAGCGGGGGGGGGCCCAGAAAGCTTGGGCCTCCCTGCGCTGCAGATTCCAGCCCCCAGCTGCCTAGTTGTACCTGGCTGGACACAAAAATAGGGCGAAGCCCCACGTATTTTTTTTTTAATTATTTCATGAAATTCATGAAATAATTAAGAAAAAAAGGCCTTCCCTATATTGTTGTGTCCGGCCAGGTACAAATAGGCAGCTGGTGGTTGGGGGCAGCCCGTTCCTGCCTGCTGTACCTGGCTGGACACAAATATAGTGTGAAGCCCCACTTCAATTTTTTTAAATTATTTCAGGAAATTCATGAAATAATTTTAAAAAAATTGACGTGGGGCTTTGCACTATATTTGTGTCCAGTCAGGTACAGCAGGCAGGAACGGGCTGCCCCCAACCACCAGCTGCCTATTTGTACCTGGCCGGACACAACAATATAGGGAAGGCCTTTTTTTCTTAATTATTTCATGAATTTCATGAAATAATAAAAAAAAAAATACGTGGGGCTTCGCCCTATTTTTGTGTTCAGCCAGGTACTACTGGGCAGCTGGGGGCTGGAATCCGCAGTGCAGGGAGGCCCAAGCTTTCTGGGCCACCCCCGCTGCAAATTGCAGTCCACAGCCACCCCGGAAAATGGCACGTTCATAGAAGTGCCATCTTCTGGCGCTGTACCCAACTCATCCAGGGCCCTGGTGCGGTGGCTCACTGGGTAATAAAGGGGTTAGGGCCAGCTTGGCATTATCAGCTGGCCCTAAGCCCTAAATTCATGGAGTCACGCCAATATTAGACATGACCACCATGAATTTCTAGTAAAGTATTTAAAAAAAAAAACAACACCCAGAAAAAAAGTCCTTTAATTGAAATAAACACACAATTCTTTATTGTTCTAAATTAAACCATACTTACCGTCACGACCATCCCAGCTGAAGCCAACGATCTCCTGAAATAAAAGAAAAATAATAAAGCAACATCAACCTTACCTTTCCATGGTTCCCACGACAGCTTCATCTCTGCTACATCGAGATGACAGGCTGGACCGCAGCAGAACGCTGCCATCCAGCTTGCCATGCCGCAGACACTGAGAAGCGCAGGCATGCTTGCGCTCCACAGTGTCTCTCTGTGACGGCATCCAGATGAGCCGAGTTAATGTCCAATTAACTCGGCTCACCTCATGCACGTCACTGACAGCGTGGGAAAATTCTCACGCTGAAGCGCTGAGTGCAGGAGAATTTTCCCACGCTGTCAGTAACGTGCATGAGTTGAGCCGAGTTCATTGGACATGACCTCAGCTCATCTGGATGCCGTCACAGAGAGACGCTGAGGAGCGCAAGCAAGCCTGCTCTTCTCAGTGTCTGCGGGATGACAGGCTGGATGGCAGCGTTGTGCTGCGGTCCAGCCTGTCATCTCGATGTAGCAGAGCTGAAGCTGTCATGGGAACCATGGAAAGGTAAGGATTATGTTGCTTTATTATTTTTCTTTTATTGCAGGGGATCGTAGGCTTCAGCTGGAATGGGCGTGATTGTAAGTATGGTTTAATGTAGAACAATAAAGAATTGTGTCTTTATTTCAATTAAAGGACTTTATTCTGGGTGTTTGTGTTTTTTTTAACTTTGACTCTGGGGTTAGTAATGAGGGCGTCTTATAGACGCCTCTCCATTACTAACCTGGGCTTGATGTCAGCTGGCATTATAAGCTGACATCAACCCCAGCCCTATTACCCCACTGCCACCGCTACAGGGCAGTGGGAAGAGAGAGGCTAAGTGCCAGAATTGGCGCATCCTATGGATGCGTCATTTCTGGGGTGGCTGACGGCTGGTGTTTCTAGCCTGGGAGGGGGCCAATATTCATGGCACCCTTCCTGAGCTATTAATATCAGCCCCCAGCTGTCTGCCTAGCCTTTGCTAGCTAATAAAATAGGGGGGACCCCACGTCAATTTTTTGGGGGGTCCCCCATTTTAATAGCTAGTAAAGGCTAGGCATTCAGCTGGGGGCTGATATTAGTAGCCTGGGATGCTCCGTAGGTATTACCCCTTCCCAGGCTTCAAACATCTGCCCCAGCTGTCTGCTTAACCTCCGCTAGAGCCTAAAATTATGGGGAACCCCACGCCAATTTTTTTTAAAATAAATCCTTTATTTTAACACTAAATGACAAGTACAGTAATCAACACTGTCACTGTACTTCATATATATGTGACTGACATGTTTCTATCTATCTAATCTATGTGTGATTCTCTATTCCTTCTATTCTAAATTGTCGGGTACTGCTGCTGAATTGCCGGCCGGCTTTTTTAAAGAGATGGTGCATGAAAACACTAATATTTTTTTTAATAAATCCTTTACACTAAATGACAAGTACAGTAATCAACACTGTCACTGTACTTCTTATATATGTGACTGACATGTTTCTATCTATCTTATCTATGTGTGATTCTCTATTCCTTCTATTCTAAATTGTCGGGTACCGCTGCTGAATTGCCGGCCGGCTTTTTTAAAGAGACGGTGCATGAAAACACTAATATTTTTTTTAATAAATCCTTTACACTAAATGACAAGTACAGTAACCAACACTGTCACTATACTTCATATATATGTGACTGACATGTTTCTATCTATCTAATCTATGTGTGAAGCTCTATTCTTTCGGTTCTAAATTGTCGTGTACCGGTGTATGCCGCTGCTGAATTGCCGGCTTTTCATGTTTCACTGTGAGCACTTTTCCCATCGATTTGGGCAATCACTGTAATGCCACAACCACCATGGCTGTGGCATTACAGTGAGTGGCAGACAATCTCTGCATGATTGGTGCTCTAAATAGCGCCAGACATGCAGGACATGCTTTTGGTGTACGAACAGTTATCGAACATAACCTCGAACAGCCGAATTTTTTGCAAACCGTTCGGGTTCGTCGAACAACTCGAACACCGCCCAAAACGGCTCGAATTTGAGATTGGCGAACAGTTCTAGTCGAACACCGCTCATCTCTAATTGTGTGATCTCCCCGGTGTCGTCACTGTGGAGTTCCTGATGTATACAAAAAACTACCACACTACTGGAGAAGCTCCTCCCTTTAGACCATCCTCCACAATCTCTAGTCCACTTATTATCATCATGACAGCTATGCACGCTATGAATAACACTGTGCAACGCATACCAACGGTGGTGGAACGCACCTGATGCATCACTTCCTCTCACGTGACCCGCCGGCGTCCAATAGGACCTGCGGACGTCACTATGACGTTTCTTCTGGTCCGGCAGGTGCTCACAGGAGCACTCTCATGGCATCTTCCGACCATGTGATCTGCCGGCATCCAATAGGACCTGCGGACGTCACTATGATGTCATTTCCGGTATGGCAGGTCCTCACAGGAGCTCTCACGATGTCTTTACCACACTGTCACCAATGATAACTCTCCTCATTACCTGTGGTCCCCCCCTCTCCCCCCCCTCCTTTTCCAGGCGCCAATTGAAACAAACGGTGGACACCGTGTTCCCCAGCCAGGACTTCCATTCTTCTCTCTATCTATATACACCAGAGGTATGTTGTTCACTTACTTCATCCCTACCGTTTCATTGGTCCTCTCACTGCACTATATACTTACCATAGTTTATATCCACAGCTACCGCACCTTTTTGGACCTCTGTCCTTACAGGCTCACTGGGTACAGTTGATTGGTACGTGTTCTCCTTACATTTCCGTTATTCCCATTTATGTTCCTGCCTTTTCCTCATTCCCATCCCTATTTACCCATAAATATGTTTTTTCCTGTTTATATTCTCCTAGAGCTGACATTAACTTGACTTAGATGCATGACTATTTTTATTATGACTAGTGTTGAGCCACCCCCGTACTGTTCGAGTTCGGTTCGGTTCGTCGAACACCCGTGTGTTCGCCGAACTGTTCGTCGAACACCTTCGAACACCATTAAAACCAATGGCAGGCAAACAAAAACACATAGAAACACATAGAAAACACCTTCAAAGGTGTCCAAAAGCTGACAAACTGCTCAGAAGACATAACTAACACATGGAAAAGTGACAAGTACATATAGTCATGCGAAAAGAAAAAAGGTGGAGGAGTAAAAGGAGGGGGAGACACAGATATAGGCATGTCATGCCTTTCTAAAATCCAAAAAGTGAGAAGCCGACACGGCCAGTCCGTTCCTGCCCGTGCCACCTCCGTGTCGCCGGGTTTGTGCCAGAGCCGCGGTGGACCCTGATGGCCAGCCCACCTCTCCCAATACTGGTGCCTGCCGCTGGTGGGTCGAGCGAGCCCCCCTGTGGTGGAGGCAGCTCTAAGCTTTTTAATTTAAATTGTCTCTCTAATTTGAATGAAATCACTTTAAATCCTTTTACAAGGATCTATTGGAGGGCAAGTCTCATGCCAGCAGCCGCGTAATTCCAGCTCCCGTAGCATCCACTAAAGCTGCTGCAGTTAAAAAGCTTTTATAAGGATCGAGCTCGGCTGTCCACCGCAAGGCATCCTACCGCCAGTCCCAGCCCCTATGCCTTGGGGTGCCTCCTGATGCTCTTCACTGAGTATCCCGTGGTCCCGAAGCATTTCCTTTGAAAAAATTAAGTGTCCAAACTACAGGTGGTGTAGCTTGCTTAACAGCCGGGATAATCCACTGACTAGCAGACACTGCTACTAGGCACAAAGTATTTCCTGGGCTAGATGCAGTTAAAAATTTGTAATTAGATACTCTCGTTGGATGCTGAGAAAGCATTCCATAGAGTCTCCTGGCACGCCATATATTATTCTCTTAAAAAGCTTGGGGTAGGGGTCTAGGGGACCCTTTTATAGCCAAAATCACGGCCCTGTATCGCAATACGTCACCTAGGCTGAAGATAAATGGAACTGTAGCACCCTGAGGGCTCGGTTGCTACAGAGGTATTGCACCTCACCCAGAGGTGTGATATCTCACTCTCAGGTAAGGATGGAGTGTGGATCAGGACCCGACACCTGCATGCATTACACCACATTGCTGTGGGGCAGGGCGACCAATATGCCCCTGAGATGGGCACAACAGTCCCTGTCCCTGGCTGGAGTGGGGGGAGGGAACACTGAGGAAGGGGAACCCTGTAGTGCAGGAGCAGGGAGGAAGCAGTTCCTGGGTGCATTTAGAAGGGAGTATAAAAGGTGGGCACCATCTTAGTTCAGTGCAGAGAAGTCTGAGCAGAAGTGACAGGGAGCAGGGGCTCTGCATGAGCTCTGCTCCGGAGGCGGGCCTAGTAACAGAGGCCCCGGCCTGGAAGAGGGAGAAGGAAGGAAGAGGAGCGGAGAAGGCTCCAGGAACGAGGAATGAAGGGATCCCAGGGGTGCGGACGGGCGAGTCGCCACCGCACACCCGAATCCACCTGCGTGGAGGGGTCAGGCCAAAGGGGGAGACCGGTCCCCGAAACTAGTGGAGGCGGGAAACAACCCTCAGCTAGAAACCGGAGGCTGTGACATTTTATGTGGCGCAGCCCCTCGCTACACCCGCTAGGAAGGCACCACATAGGGTCAGGGAAACTGGCGCCAAGTTTACCAAGAGGAGGCCCGAGGCAGCCGGACAGAAGGGTTGGTAAGAAAGGCCAGACAAAGGACACAAAAAGGGGGTCCTGTGAAGCGCTCCAAAGTTATCTGGGAGTTGTCTGAGCCCCTCACCTGGTGAGCACAGTACGACATGGGCAGCCGTTACCTGCAGAAGTGGTCTGGATAATAAGAACTGTGAGTAAAGGCCCTGGACTGCATCACTGACTCCGTGTCGTTACTGCTGCTGCCCTGCACCATCACCCCCATCCTCCGCATACACTGCCCTGAGACTATACTCCTCCCGTGGGGAGTTATGCTACGCTCTGCTGCACCCACAACACCAGCCTCAGCGGTCTGCCCTGCAGCGGCGGTTCACTCTGACCGCAATCCACGGGTGGCGTAGTCAGACATTTAAACATCAAAACCACATAAATAGTTCCGCCACTGGTTTGACCGCCCTGAGCCACGGAACCGGGTCGCCGCCACGAGACTACAACCACCAGCATCCACCAAAAAGGGTCCGGCTCCGGGTGTCCCAAGGCCCAGGGGGCGCGTCAGAACATTTTCATCACCTTTCACAATCACCAATGGGACAAGGCAGGGATGTTCTCTGTCCCCTCTCTTATACATCCTAGTGACGGAGCACCTGCTCTCATCAATTCGCCATAACCCCAATATTAGGTGGATTGAGGTGGGTGTTAGAACCTTGCTGTTAGGTTTTTTTTCCTTTGCTGGTCACATGACCTTGTTGGCCTATTTAATCCTGCTCCGCCCTTCTGGCTTTGCTGGACTTCATTGTATATCTACTTTCTAGCTAGCCTGTGCTCTGTGTCTTGCTCTGTTAGTTTGCTTGGTCTGCTGACCTCTATGTTCTATATGTTTTGTTTGTTCGTCTGTCTGCTACTGTTTCTGTTAGGAGGTGTCCCATATTCCTCCCAGTCCTTAGTACTTGTAGGGATTCCTCCCCCACATCTATAGGTCTTCGTACAGACTAGCTTAGGACTTTAGCAGGTCTGATCGCAGGATCAGGTTCCCTGTTACATCGTAGGGATTCAGCTGAGTTCTATCGTAGGGACAGATCTCCTCTCTTTCCTTAGCTCTGGTAGCAGAACATAACAGTAAGTCCAGCCAGCAAATTCTCTAAGGAAAGATTTTTTTTTTGTTCCATCATGGTGTCGGTTCAGGATTTGGCTAAACACCTGCAGGGACTCTCTCTGGAAGTGGCCGAGCTCCGTCAGCACGTGAGTAACTGTCCTGGAGCATATTTCTTGGAGCCTAAGGTATGTTTGCCGGATTTATTTTTTGGTGAACATCGAGAATTTTTTTCATTTAAAAATGCTTGCTTATTGTATTTTCGTTTGAGACCCAAGTCCTCTGGGGATGAATCCCAGCGCGTAGGGTTCATAATGTCACTTTTGCGCAAAGAGCCTCAGGAGTGGGCCTTTTCTTTGCAACCTAGTGATACATGCTTCAGATCAGTGGATAGTTTTTTTTCTGCTTTAGGACTATTATATGATGATCCTGACCGTGTCGCATCAGCTGAGACTGAGTTGAGACGTTTAAAACAAGGATCAGGTAATGTCGAAAAATATTGTACTCATTTTCGTCGTTGGTCCACTCAAACAGGGTGGAACGATTCTGCTCTGAAAAGTCTATTTCTTGCTGGGCTCAGTGAAAGGGTTAAAGACCTGCTAATTGCTTATCCTACACCTGAGGATTTGCAACAGGCTATGCAATTAGCTATACGGGTGGATAGAAGACTGCGTGCTAGGGTTAATGAGAGCAAATCCTCTGCTATGTCAGTTTCTGGTTATGATAATGTGTGTACTAACAGTGGTGAACCGATGGAGATTGGATCGGTGGCACCTCGCTCTCAAGAAAAAGACCGTCGTTTTTCGAAAGGCTTGTGTTTCTATTGCGGAAAATCTGGTCATTTGATTAAAGGCTGTGAGCTTCGTATGAAGAAAGAAAAAAAAAATGGTCAGTCACGCCCGTATTGCCTGTTTAAATTCCAAGGGTATATTTTTAGCTGCTTCCACGATTGCTCAGGAAAAATTAATGGAATTTCGGGTGTTTGTTGATTGCGGGTCTACACTGAATGTAATTGATGGGGGATTCGTGGAAAAACTCAATTTAAAACCTGAACCTTTATCATCCCCCATTGCTGTGGTTTCTGTGGATGGTTCCCCTTTGAAGAATATTACTCTCAAGGTCTGTGAATTTCCTCTCACTATTAATGGTGTTCACCATGAGAAATTGGATTTGGTAGTGTTGAATAACTTGCCTTCTCCAGTAATATTGGGTTTGCCCTGGTTAAAATTTCACAATCCTGTACTGGATTGGTCTACCAGTGAAATTAAATCCTGGAGCCATAAATGTTATGACAAGTGTTGTAACGGGCGTATTGCAGCTTTGGATAGGGGAGAATTGCCTGTTCCTATTCAGGATTTTTGGAGAGTTTTTTCTGAGAAGGAATCGCAGGTTTTGCCTCCCCATAGAGACTATGATTGTTCTATTGAATTTGTCCCTGGAGCGACTCTTCCTAAAAGTCGTTTATTTAACCTTACTATTCCTGAGAGGAGGGCTTTGGAGGAATACATACAGACAAGTTTGGCCGCCGGTCACATTAGGCCCTCTAAGTCTCCTGTGGCGGTTGGATTTTTTTTTGTAAAAAAAAAGGACGGCGGTTTACGTCCTTGTCTGGATTTTCGTGAGATTAACAAAATTACTGTACGCAATCCTTACCCACTGCCATTGATTCCTGATCTGTTTAACCAGTTATTGGGGGCCAAGTGGTTCTCTAAAATTGACCTTAAGGGGGCATACAATCTGTTGCGCATGAAGGAGGGTGATGAATGGAAGACTGCTTTTAACACTCCTGTGGGTCATTTTGAGAATCTGGTTATGCCTTTTGGTCTTACTAATGCTCCTGCATTTTTTCAGAATCTGATTAATGACATCCTTAGACCTTTGATCGGTAAAAATGTGGTTGTGTATTTGGATGACATTTTGATTTATTCGCCAGATCTGGAGTCTCATTGGCGGAGCGTGCGTGAGGTATTACAGTTATTAATGGACAATTCGCTTTTTGCTAAGCTGGAGAAATGTGAGTTCGCTGTACAGAGAATTAGTTTTTTGGGCTACATTATCTCCAGCAAAGGTTTTGAGATGGATCCGGTTAAGGTTCAGGCTGTGCAGGAATGGCCTAGGCCTATTGGTTTGAAATCGATACAGAGGTTTTTGGGTTTCGCCAATTACTATAGAAAATTCATAAAAAATTTTTCTAGTATTGTCAAACCTCTGACTGATCTCACCAGGAAAGGTGCTGATGCGGTTCAGTGGTCTTCTGAGGCCATTGAAGCTTTTGTGTATCTCAAGGAGAGGTTCACCTCTGCTCCCATCTTTATGCAGCCTGATGTTACTAGGCCGTTTTTGGTTGAGGTTGATGCTTCCTCTGTGGGGGTTGGCGCAGTATTGTCTCAGGATAACGGGGATGGATTACATCCCTGTGCCTTTTTTTCAAAAAAATTTTCGGAGACTGAATTGAATTACGATATTGGTAATCGGGAATTATTGGCTATTAAACTCGCATTTGAACACTGGCGCCACTTCTTGGAAGGTGCGGAATTTCCCGTTCAGGTTCTTACGGATCATAAAAATCTGATATATCTTGACGCTGCCAAGCGCCTGAATGCCCGTCAGGCTAGGTGGGCACTGTTTTTCTCGCGGTTTAATTTCTCCGTTACTTACATCCCTGGTACTAAGAATGTTAAGGCGGATGCCTTGTCTCGCAGTTTTTCTCCCATAGTCGGTGCTGAGAAAGAGGAAAACATTTTACAAGAAGGTGTTGTGATAGCTGATTTAGACTCCGTTTTGGAAGATGAGATTCTTAAAGCTCAGGAGAATGCCCCATCTAACACTCCTCATGGGAGGTTGTTTGTGCCTGGGACCTTTAGGAGAGATTTGTTTGTTGAGTGTCACGAATCTCGGTTGGCAGGTCATCCCGGAATCTCTGAGACCAAGAGACTGGTGGGTCGCAGTTTTTGGTGGCCTGGATGGCAGAAGGAAGTCATTAAGTGGGTACGCCAATGTACTGTATGTGCTAGATCTAAGTCCTCACATACTCCTGCTGCAGGGTTGCTTTGTCCTTTGGAGGTCCCCAGTGCTCCTTGGACACATTTGGCTATGGACTTTATAACTGACCTTCCCCCCTCTGAGGGTTTTACTGTCATCTGGGTGGTCGTGGACCGTTTTAGCAAGATGTGTCACTTGGTTCCCTTCGTCAAACTGCCCTGCGCTAAAACTCTCGCTAAGGCCTTTGTCAAGGAAATTGTCAGACTTCATGGCGTTCCTACTGACATTGTTTCTGATAGGGGTCCTCAGTTCGTGGCTCGTTTTTGGCGTGCCTTTTGTGACAGGTTGGGAATTCATTTGTCGTTTTCGTCCGGATATCATCCTGAATCTAATGGCCAGACAGAAAGGAAAAACCACGATGTTGAGCAGTTCTTGCGTTGTTTTGTGGCAGACAATCAAGAGGGGTGGTCTGAGTTTCTGCCACTTGCCGAATTTGCTCTGAACAATCATACATCTTCTTCTGCTGGTTGTTCGCCTTTTTTTTGTTGTTCTGGGAGACATCCGTCGTTTGGGTCGTTCTCCAAGTTGGGATCTGCCGTGCCTGAGGAGGAGAATTTTTCCGGTGATTTGGAGAGAGTTTGGACGGAGGTGCGTGGTAATCTTCAGGAGGCCAACAGAAAATCTAAAGACTACTTTGATAGGAAACGACAGGAGGTTTTGTTCGCTGTTGGTGACATGGTTTGGTTGTCCTCTAGGAATCTGCGGTTGAGGATTCCTTCTAAGAAATTGGGTCCCAAGTTTGTAGGGCCCTTTAAGGTGCTTCAGGTTGTCAACCAATCTGCTGTTAGGTTGGAGGTTCCTACCTCCTGGAGAATTAATCCGGTCTTTCATGTCTCTCTGTTAAAAAAAGCTGTTGTGTCGGATGGTGACGCCTCTGCCTCTGTTCCTCCGGTGGTGGAGGACGGGGAATATGAAATTTCTCGCATCATTGACTCTAGACGGTATAGAGGTAGTTTGCAGTATCTTGTGGCCTGGAAAGGTTTCGGACCCGAGGATAACTCTTGGGTGAGGTCAGATGATGTTTCCGCGTCCAGACTTATCAGAGCGTTTCACAGGAGATTTCCTGATAAGCCTGGTCCTAGGGGATCCGGAGGATCCTCTTAGAAGGGGGGGTACTGTTAGAACCTTGCTGTTAGGTTTTTTTTCCTTTGCTGGTCACATGACCTTGTTGGCCTATTTAATCCTGCTCCGCCCTTCTGGCTTTGCTGGACTTCATTGTATATCTACTTTCTAGCTAGCCTGTGCTCTGTGTCTTGCTCTGTTAGTTTGCTTGGTCTGCTGACCTCTATGTTCTATATGTTTTGTTTGTTCGTCTGTCTGCTACTGTTTCTGTTAGGAGGTGTCCCATATTCCTCCCAGTCCTTAGTACTTGTAGGGATTCCTCCCCCACATCTATAGGTCTTCGTACAGACTAGCTTAGGACTTTAGCAGGTCTGATCGCAGGATCAGGTTCCCTGTTACATCGTAGGGATTCAGCTGAGTTCTATCGTAGGGACAGATCTCCTCTCTTTCCTTAGCTCTGGTAGCAGAACATAACAGTGGGAGGCACCGAGTACAAGTGCTCTCTATTTGCTGATGATGTCCTAGTATATATCACTCAATCACATATATCCATCCCTGCTGTTATGGCTGAAATAGATCACTTTGTTAGATGGTCAAATTTTAAAATCAATGCAGCGAAGTCTGAGGCCCTCGATGTCTCCCTCCCCAAATCCATACAGGATTCCATCCAGTCCAACTTTCCCTTTGCCTGGCCCTCACAGGGTATCAAATACTTAGGAATTCCTATTCATAGAGACCTCTCCCGTCTATGTTATCTTAATTTTGGGCCCTTTATTGAACATCTCCATACAGACCACGGTTGGCAAGTTAGAACTGTAAGATTCACTACGTGAACCACTGGTGTTTTGTGGAAAAGCACATGTACACTGTGTTCCAAATTATTATGCAAAAAGAGTTTAGGAGTGATAAGGGAAATATTTGTTTGTTTGTCAGTTAAACTCATTGATGGTGATGTGTGTCAGGGCTCTTTATATCACTGTAAGCAATTGCAGACACCTGTGCTAATTAGTTTGGCAGGTGTGTCCAATGAAAGGCAAGACTACTTAAGAAGGCTGTCCCACATTATTAAGCAGCCTACATTTTCTGCCAAAATGGGAAAGAAAAAGGATGTGTTGGCTGCTGAGAAGCAACAAATTGTGGAGTGTTTAGGTCAAGGCATGACTACAATCAACATTGTGCGATGATCAGGATGAAGTGTCTTGGCAATCAAGAAGTATGTAGCTGATTCACAGTACACACGTGTGCGTGCTGATAAGGGCAAATTGAGGACTCTTTCCTACAGGCAATTACGTCAGGTTAAAAGAGCAGCGGCAAAAAGCCTTGTCATAGCAGCAGACAAGTTTTTGAAGCTGCTGGTGCCTCCAACGTCCCCCGAACAACAAGATGTAGGGTCCTTCAGAGGTTTGCAGCTGTGCGTACGCCATCCTGTCGACCTCCTCTATCCACTTCACACAAGCAGAAACGGCTCCAGTGTGCCAAACATTACATGAAGACTGATTTCAAAACTGTTTTGTTCAAGGATGAGTGCTGTGCAACGCTCGATGGTCCAGATGGATGGAGTGGAGGATGGCTGGTTGATGGACACCCCACGCAAACACGGCTACAGCGCCAAAGGAGGAGGTGGAGTAATGTTTTGGGCTGGAATCATGGGGAGAGAGATTGTCGGATCCCTGAAGGGGTAAAGATGAACTCCATAATGTATGTGGAGTTTCTCAAACAGCACTTCCTGCCATGGTTCAAGAAGAAGAACCGTGTATTCCACAGCAAGATCATTTTTATGCATGATAATGCACCATCTCATGCTGCACATAACACATCTGCATCTCTGGCTGATATGGGCATAAAAGGGGATAAACTTATCGTGTGACCCCCATGCTCTCCTGACCTCTACCCCATTCAGAACCTCTGGAGCATCATCAAAAGGAGTGTCTATGATGGCGGGAGGCAGTTCACATCTAAGCAACAGCTCTGGGAGGGTATTATGTCCTCATGCAAAACAATTGAAACAGAAACCATCCAAAACCTGACAAATTCAATGGACGAGAGAGTTCAGAAGCTCCTTTCGAACAAGGGGTCCTATGTGCAAATGTAACATCACATAGAATAAAGTTTTGAGTTGAAAACTGTTTGATTTCAGTTTGTAATAACCTGCTAATGCTTATAATTTCAAAAATGACCATTTTTTTGGTCTTTATTAAAATGAGAAGGTTGATCGAAGAGTGTGGGGGATCTAAGAGTGTGGCAACCCAGTAGTCAGGATTACTTCGAATTCTGACAATCTGAGGGTCATGTTGCAGGTAGTGCACTTATGTGTCTTGCGCATCTCGGAGCCCCAAAACTATTTTCCGGGCTAGATGCAGCTAAAAATTATTATTAATTTTAAATCTGGTGGAGCTTAGTATAGATGGCCTAATAGAATCAGTACTGCACACTGCTACAAAGCCCAAATTATTTTCCAGCCAAGATGCAGATAAACATGATTAGTAATTTTAAATCTGGTGGAGCTTAGTATAGATGGCCCATTAGAATCAGTGCTGCACACTGCTACAAAGCCCAAATTATTTTCCAGCCAAGATACAGATAAATATGATTAGTAATTTGAAAGCTTAAAACGGTTGGTGAGGAGATTTTAACCAATCATCAAGCTTTTACTCTCCCCAGGATGACACAGGGGTAGAAAAGTCGTTTCGGATCCATGATTTGTTCATCTTTATGAACGTGAGTCTGTCTACATTATCAGTGGAGAGCCTCGTGCACTTATCTGTCAGCACACCACCAGCAGCGCTGAACACACGTTCAGAAAGAACGCTGGCTGCGGGGCATGACAAGATCTCCAAGGCGTAAGTGGCTAGCTCCGGCCATTTATCCAGATTGGAAGCCCAAAAAGAGCAAGGGTCCAGTGACACAGTCATGGCTTCAATGTTTACTTGGAGATACTCCTGTACCATCGTCTCTAGGCGTTGACTATGTGTCAGACTTCTTGTCTCCTGTGGCCTTGCAAAGGATGGGCTAAAAAAAGTGGTGAAATGATTCCGCAAAATTGATGTTACCAGCAGATACTGTGTTTCTGTTGCGGTTTGAGTGCTGAACACTCGACGGTCCCATGGTTGGCAAGTTGGAACTGTGAGATTCACTATGTGCACCACTGGTGTTTTGTGGAAAAGCACATGTAAGATTCTGCAACAGTCTCTGCTGATACTCCTGCATGCGTGCATCCGTTTCTATGGCAGGAATAATTTCTACAAATTTACTTTTGTACCGGGGACCTAACAGTGTGGCAACCCAGTAGTCAGGATTATTTCTAATTCTCACAATTCGAGGGTCATGTTGCAGGTAGTGCAGCAAGAAGGCACTCATGTGTCTTGCGCATCCAGGAGCACCAAGTCCCTGTTGTGTTGGTGGCGAGGTAACAATCATGCTTCCTTCCTCTGTCCTCTCCCCCCAACCTCGCACAACAGAAATGTGATCAAGGTCTCCCTCATCTGATGAGTCTTCCATCAGTTCGTCCTCCACTTCTTCCTGGGCTCCTGCACCTTCCTTACTAGTTTGGCTGCTACCATGCGCCCTGGTAAAACCATCTCCCCCACCCTCACATGCCTGCCACCTTGGTGCTGCTGACCGTCTGGACCTTGCAGATGTTAGCCCTTCCGCATACAACTCCTCCTCCTCTACTTCCTCCACCTCCTCTTGTGCCACCACCTGACTCCGAATTCTGTTTAACTTGTGCTCCAGCATGTAAATCACCGGAATAGTCATGCTGATAATGGCATCGTCAGCACTAAACATCTTCGTCGCCATTTCAAAACTGTGCAGAAGGGTGCATAGGTCCCTGATCTGAGACCACTCCTCCAGCGTGATTTGCCCCACCTCTGGATCTCGTTGGCCCAGGCTACACGTCAGAACGTATTGCACCAGGGCTTGTCGGTGCTGCCACAGTCGCTGCAACATGTGCAGAGTTGAATTCCACCGGGTAGGCACATCGCATTTTAGCCGGTGAAGTGGCAGGCCCAACGACTTCTGTAGAGATGTAAGTCGCTGAGCTGCGGGATGCGAACGGCGGAAGTGAGCACACAGCGACCGTGCCCTCAGCAGAAGGCCATCTAGTCCGGGATAGTGGGCTAAAAATTGCTGGACAACCAGGTTCAACACGTGAGCCATACAAGGCACGTGTGTGACATTGCCCCGGCGAAGGGCCGCACCCAGGTTTGCAGCATTGTCGCACACGGCCTTCCCTGGTTTCAGGTCCAGTGGAGACAACCATTCATGAAATTGGTTCTCCAGAGCTGACCACAACTCCTCAGCTGTGTGACTCACATTTCCTAGACATTTCAAAGTAAAAACCGCCTGATGACGTTGAGCCTTACTGCCAGCATAGTAAGGAGGTGTGCAGGATCCCTTCTACGCAGTTAGAAAGCTTGTAGCATGACCAGACAGGCTTTGGGTGCAGGTGGAGGAAAGAGAGGAGGTTGAGGAGGCAGAAGCAGTGGAGGAACTTTGAGATAAAGAGGATTGACGCACAACTCGTGGGGACAGCAACACTTGGACAGCAGCCCCTTGTCCTGCTGTCACCATAGTTACCCAGTGCCCAGTCAGCGACATGTAACGCCCCTGTCCATGCCTACTCGTCCAAGTGTCTGTGGTGAAATGCACCCTGTCACACACAGAGTTTCTCAAAGAAGCGGTGATGTTGTGTGCGACATGCTGGTGGAGTGCAGGCACACCTTTCTTTGAGAAGTAGTGCCGACTGGGCATCTGGTACTGGGGCACTGCGACGGACATAAGGTCTCGAAAATCCTCTGTGTCCACCAGGCGGAAAGGCTGCATTTCCGTAGCCAAGAGCTTGCAGATGGTGAAATTCAACCTCTTAGCTTTCTCATGGCTAGGAGGAAATGGTCTTTTACTTGTCCACATCTGAGGGACCGAGGGCTGGCTATTGTGCTTAGACGGGTTTGATAAGTGTGTCCCCGGCAAACTGCCGGTCTGTGAGGAAGATGCAGGCGGACATGTTAGGTTGCCTTGATCCAAAGGTGGTGCTATCAATGTCGGACAGCGCTCAACACCAGCTGGTGTTACCACCTCCAAAGAAAATGATGACCTGCCAATCACGCTGGCTGTTGCGGGTAAAGAGGTGGCAGGTCTGCGTCCCAAAACAGGTGTGACTGCTGTCCCCCCAGTCACAGAGGATGAAGAGGCCGCGGATGCACAAGATATGGCAGACGGTGGCTGGCCCGGCCGGCTAGGCCACATTGTAGCACAGTGAGCTTCCCACTGCAACTTATGCTTCATCTCCATGTGACGGTTCATGCATGAAGTACTCAAACTATGTATTTTTTGGCCTCTACTTAGCTTTTGCTGACAAATGTTACAGATAACACGAGTTGGGTCATCTTTATTGATCTGAAAAAATGCCCAGTCTATGCAAGGCTTAGCACCCATGCGACCTGAAGAGCCACCACGACTTGTGGTGAGAGGCAGAGTTGTGTTTGAGGATGCAGTTGTTGACGTGCTTCCAGTACTACGTCTCTGTCCAGGAAGGCGCAACCTGACCTCGTCATCACTAGCATTCTCCTCCACCTCCTCTGCTGACCTCATCTCTTGGCTGACTGTGGGTTGACAGTAAGTGGGATCTCCAACCTCATCATCATCACCCTGTGCGTTGTCACACCCGTCGTCCTCAGAGCCAACCTGTTCCTGCCCTGACAAAAAACTAAAGTTGTCGCTCCAATCAGGTATTTGAGTCTCATCATCGTCTTCCTCATTGTCTCCACCAACAGGAGTTACAGTTTGGGAATGAGGGTCTACATTATGGTCAGAACCTTCAGTGTCTGGTCCTGGAACCGACTCCTAAAGATTCTGGGCATCAGTGCAGATCATTTCCTCGTCTGGATTCACAGAAGCGCTGGAGCCGACCTCTGATTCCCAGGATATAGTATGAGTAAACAGCTCTGCAGACTCAACCATCTGTTCTACCTCATACTCAGACGGGCAGCTGGAGATTTTGGAGCTGTGAGGAAGCAAATGCGATTGGGGTGACATCTTTGAGGACTGGAATATTTGTGATGTTGAAGTTGATGTGGAGGAGAGCCCACTTAAAGGAGCACTTGATATCCGTTGAAGCACCTGCTGTTTTTGTGCCTCATCTGGAATTTGTAGCGATTGGCGTGGCCGTAAGAAAGGGATCTTATCACATTGTCCGCTAAAAGAAGTAGACATTTTAGTTTGGCTGGAAGATGGTCTTTCTTCTGCAGATGTTACTGTTGCTTTAACACCTACCCCACGGACACAACCTTTTTTCCCCTTCCCAACACGCCTATTCCCCTTTCCACCAGCAGCAGGCATTTTTCCACTCATTTTGGTGGTTAACTAATTCACAACTCTGGAGTTGTTTGCACAAAAAAACAATGGGTGGTGATCCGAGCAGAGCTGAGTGGCCAAACTGTGGTATTAGGCCAAAACTATTGGCTGGGTTAGATGCAGAAAAAAATTATATTCAATTTGCAACCTGATGGAGGTCAGTATAGATGGACTAATAGAACAAGTCGCACACACTGCTAGAAGCCCAAATATTTTTTCAGAGCCAGATGCAGAAAAAAATTATTTTTAATTTGCAACCTGATGGAGGTCAGTATAGATGGACTAATAGACCAAGTCCCACACACTGCTAGAAGCCCAAATATTTTTTCAGAGCTAGATGCAGAAAAAAATTATATTCAATTTGCAACCTGATGGAGGTCAGTATAGATGGACTAATAGACCAAGTCCCACACACTGCTAGAAGCCCAAATATTTTTTCAGAGCTAGATGCAGAAAAAAATTATATTCAATTTGCAACCTGATGGAGGTCAGTATAGATGGACTAATAGAACAAGTCCCACACACTGCTAGAAGCCCAAATATTTTTTCAGAGCTAGATGCAGAAAAAAATTATATTCAGTTTGCAACCTGATGGAGGTCAGTATAGATGGACTAATAGATCAAGTCCCGCACACTGCTAGAAGCCCAAATATTTTTTCAGAGCTAGATGCAGAAAAAAATTATTTTTAATTTGCAACATGATGGAGGTCAGTATGGATGGACTAATAGACCAAGTCCCACAAACTGCTAGAAGCCCAAATATTTTTTCAGAGCTAGATGCAGAAAAAAATTATATTCAATTTGCAACCTGATGGAGGTCAGTATAGATGGACTAATAGAGCAAGTCCCACACACTGCTAGAAGCCCAAATATTTTTTCAGAGCTAGATGCAGAAAAAAATTATTTTTTATTTGCAACCTGATGGAGGTCAGTATAGATGGACTAATAGACCAAGTCCCACACACTGCTAGAAGCCCAAATATTTTTTCAGAGCTAGATGCAGAAAAAAATTATATTCAATTTGCAGCCTGATGGAGGTCAGTATAGATGGACTAATAGAACAAGTCCCACACACTGCTAGAAGCCCAAATATTTTTTCAGAGCTAGATGCAGAAAAAAAATATTTTTAATTTGCAACCTGATGGAGGTCAGTATAGATGGACTAATAGACCAAGTCCCACACACTGCTAGAAGCCCAAATATTTTTTCAGAGCTAGATGCAGAAAAAAATTATATTCAATTTGCAACCTGATGGAGGTCAGTATAGATGGACTAATAGAACAAGTCGCACACACTGCTAGAAGCCCAAATATTTTTTCAGAGCCAGATGCAGAAAAAAATTATTTTTAATTTGCAACCTGATGGAGGTCAGTATAGATGGACTAATAGACCAAGTCCCACACACTGCTAGAAGCCCAAATATTTTTTCAGAGCTAGATGCAGAAAAAAATTATATTCAATTTGCAACCTGATGGAGGTCAGTATAGATGGACTAATAGACCAAGTCCCACACACTGCTAGAAGCCCAAATATTTTTTCAGAGCTAGATGCAGAAAAAAATTATATTCAATTTGCAACCTGATGGAGGTCAGTATAGATGGACTAATAGAACAAGTCCCACACACTGCTAGAAGCCCAAATATTTTTTCAGAGCTAGATGCAGAAAAAAATTATATTCAATTTGCAACCTGATGGAGGTCAGTATAGATGGACTAATAGAACAAGTCCCACACACTGCTAGAAGCCCAAATATTTTTTCAGAGCTAGATGCAGAAAAAAATTATATTCAGTTTGCAACCTGATGGAGGTCAGTATAGATGGACTAATAGATCAAGTCCCGCACACTGCTAGAAGCCCAAATATTTTTTCAGAGCTAGATGCAGAAAAAAATTATTTTTAATTTGCAACATGATGGAGGTCAGTATAGATGGACTAATAGACCAAGTCCCACACACTGCTAGAAGCCCAAATATTTTTTCAGAGCTAGATGCAGAAAAAAATTATATTCAATTTGCAACCTGATGGAGGTCAGTATAGATGGACTAATAGAACAAGTCCCACACACTGCTAGAAGCCCAAATATTTTTTCAGAGCTAGATGCAGAAAAAAATTATTTTTTATTTGCAACCTGATGGAGGTCAGTATAGATGGACTAATAGACCAAGTCCCACACACTGCTAGAAGCCCAAATATTTTTTCAGAGCTAGATGCAGAAAAAAATTATATTCAATTTGCAGCCTGATGGAGGTCAGTATAGATGGACTAATAGAACAAGTCCCACACACTGCTAGAAGCCCAAATATTTTTTCAGAGCTAGATGCAGAAAAAATATATTTTTAATTTGCAACCTGATGGAGGTCAGTATAGATGGACTAATAGACCAAGTCCCACACACTGCTAGAAGCCCAAATATTTTTTTCAGAGCTAGATGCAGAAAAAAATTATATTCAATTTGCAACCTGATGGAGGTCAGTATAGATGGACTAATAGAACAAGTCCCACACACTGCTAGAAGCCCAAATATTTTTTCAGAGCTAGATGCAGAAAAAAATTATTTTTTATTTGCAACCTGATGGAGGTCAGTATAGATGGACTAATAGACCAAGTCCCACACACTGCTAGAAGCCCAAATATTTTTTCAGAGCTAGATGCAGAAAAAAAATATATTCAATTTGCAGCCTGATGGAGGTCAGTATAGATGGACTAATAGAACAAGTCCCACACACTGCTAGAAGCCCAAATATTTTTTCAGAGCTAGATGCAGAAAAAAAATATTTTTAATTTGCAACCTGATGGAGGTCAGTATAGATGGACTAATAGACCAAGTCCCACACACTGCTAGAAGCCCAAATATTTTTTCAGAGCTAGATGCAGAAAAAAATTATATTCAATTTGCAACCTGATGGAGGTCAGTATAAATGGACTAATAGAACAAGTCCCACACACTGCTAGAAGCCCAAATATTTTTTCAGAGCTAGATGCAGAAAAAAATTATATTCAATTTGCAACCTGATGGAGGTCAGTACAGATGAACTAATAGACCAAGTCCCACACACTGCTAGAAGCCCAAATATTTTTTCAGAGCTAGATGCAGAAAAAAATTATATTCAATTTGCAACCTGATGGAGGTCAGTATAGATGGACTAATAGACCAAGTCCAACACACCGCTAGAAGCCCAAATATTTTTTCAGAGCTAGATGCAGCAAAAATTTATATTCAATTTGCAACCTGATGGAGGTCAGTATAGATGGACTAATAGAATGATGCTATGCCCAAAAGGTTTTACTTCACTAGGTGCAGTAAAAAAATTGGTATTCTATACACAGGTGGTGTAGCTTGCAACACAGATAGGCTACTCCACTGACTAACACACTCTGCAATAGGCCAAAAAGGATTAGCTTTGCTAGATTTAGCCAAATGCTATGAAAAAAACTTGCACAGCACTGGCACAGACCTGCCTGGCAAAAACTGATAGGAACTGATGTAACTTAGTCCTGAAAAGGACTGGAATTACAATTAGTCTTTACTCCCAACCTATCTATTTAAGAGCACAGACCTGCCTGATAAAAGTCGTAGGAAATGCTGTAACCTAGTCCTTAAAAGGACTGCAATCACAACTATTCCCTACTCCCAAGCTATCTGTAGATTTGTGCAAAAATTGGCTTGAAATTAACAAGGTATAGCGCACACAGCAACAGCGGTGCCGTCTAACACGCAGCTGCAGCAGTGAGAAAATGGTGGCGACGGGGAAAATGGCTGGGTCTTATAGGGCAAGGACATGTGACATACACTGCCAATGACACATGCCCTTGCTTGTGTGAAAAAAAGCACTTCGCTCCGTGTGTGCGCTGCTGATAGGTTGACAGATTGCACCTCCCCACTGTAAATGCGGGAAAGAGAAAAAAAAATGGAGATCTTCATTATTCCTGCAGAAATCCATCCCCTGCCCCTCCCCCCGCCCCGCTGTACACTCAAACTGCGTATTAACATTAATTTTCATCATTACTGAGAAAAAATCCAGTTATGATTTTGGTGCATGAACAGTTATCGAACATAACCTCGAACCGCCGAATTTTTTTCAAATCTTTCGTGTTCGCCGAACGGCTCGAACACCGCCCAAAACAGCTCGAATTTGAGATTGGCGAACAGTTCGAGTCGAACAACGCTCATCTCTAATTATGACCTCTTACATGTAAACACCATGTATTAATTTTTGTTTGTGTTATCTTGTTTTAATACACTGATGAAGGTCTATTGAGACCGAAATGTCTTTTTTTTGTACTCCATTTCCTTTATTAAAAATTTCAAAAGAATTTATTGAGTCACTTGAGTGCCAAGTTTTATCGCTAATGGCTGTGGAGTTCCTGACATATATATATATAAATATATATATATATATATGTGTGTGTGTATATATATATATATAGTTTGGACACACCTTCTCATTTAAAGGTTTTTCTGTATTTTCATGACTATGAAAATTGTACATTCACACTGAAGGCATCAAAACTATGAATTAACACATGTGGAATTATATACTTAACAAGAAAGCGTGAAACAACTTAAAATATGTCTTATATTCTAGGTTCTTCAAAGTAGCCACCTTTTGCTTTGATGACTGCTTCGCACCCTCTTGGCATTCTCTTGATGAGCTTCAAGAGGTAGTCACCGGAAATTGTCTTCCAACAATCTTGAAGGAGTTCCCAGAGATGCTTAGCACTTGTTGACCCTTTTGCCTTAACTCTACGGTCCAGCTCACCCCAAACCATCTAGATTGGGTTCAGGTCTGGTGACTGGAGGCCAGGTCCTCCAGCGTAGCACCCCATCACTCTCTCGCTTGGTCAAATAGCCCTTACACAGCCTGGAGGTGTGTTTGGGGTCATTGTCCTGTTGAAAAATAAATGATGGTCCAACTAAACGCGAACCGGATGGAATAGCATGCCACTGCAAGATGCTGTGGAAGCCATGCTGGTTCAGTATGCCTTCAATTTTGAATAAATCCCCAACAGTGTCACCAGCAAAGCACCCCCACACCATCACACCTCCTCCTCCATGCTTCACGGTGGGAACCAGGCATGTCCATAGGTTCACCTTTTCTGCGTTGCACAAAGACACAGTGGTTGGAACCAAAGATCTCAAATTTGGACTCATCAGACCAAAGCACAGATTTCCACTGGTCTAATGTCCATTCCTTGTGTTCTTTAGACCAAACAAGTCTCTCCTGCTTGTTGCCTGTCCTTAGCCGTGGTTTCCTAGCAGCTATTTTACCATGAAGGCCTGCTGCACAAAGTCTCCTCTTAACAGTTGTTGTAGAGATGTGTCTGCTGCTAGAACTCTGTGTGGCATTGACCTGCTGTTAACCTACGATTTCTGAGGCTGGTGACTCGGATAAACTTATCCTCAGAAGCAGAGGTGACTCTTGGTCTTCCTTTCCTGGGTCGGTCCTCATGTGAGCCAGATTCTTTGTAGTGCTTGATAGTTTTTGCAACTGCACTTGGGGACACTTTCAAAGTTTTCCCAATTTTTTTTCGCAGTGACTGACCTTCATTTCTTTTATGCAATGATGGCCACTCATTTTTCTTTACTTAGCTGCTTTTTTCTTGCCATAATACAAATTCTAACAGTCTATTCAGTAGGACTATCAGCTGTGTATCGACCTGACTTCTGCACAACACAACTGATGGTCCCAACCCCATTTATAAGGCAAGAAATCCCACTTATTAAACCTGACAGGGCACACTTGTGAAGTAAAAACCATTTCCGGTGACTACCTCTTGAAGCTCATCAAGAGAATGCCAAGAGTGTGTAAAGCAGTCATCAAAGCAAAAGGAGGCTACTTTGAAGAACCTAGAATATAAGACATATTTTCAGTTGTTTCACACTTTTTTGTTAAGTATATAATTCGACATGTGTTAATTCATAGTTTTGATGCCTTCAGTGTGAATGTACAATTTTCATAGTCATGAAAATACAGAAAAACCTTTAAATAAGAAGGTGTGTCCAAACTTTTGGTCTGTACTGTGTGTATATATATATATATTTATTTATATGTTATATATGTTATAGTACATGTTATGTACAATGTACAGTTCCGTGACCCATCAAAGAAAATCTGACAGCAGGATTTACAACTAGGCGGTATCAGGAGTAGTGTTGAGCCATCCCCGTAGTGTTCGAGTTCGGATCGGTTCGTCGAACACCCATATGTTCGCCGAACTGTTCGTCGAACGCCTTCGAACACCGTTAAAACCAATGGCAGGCAAACAAAAACACATAGAAACACATAGAAAACACCTTCAGAGGTGTCCAAAAGCTGACAAACTGCTCAGAAGACACAACTAATACATGGAAAAGTGACAAGTACATATAGTCATGCGAAAAGAAAAGAGGTGGAGGAGTAAAAGGAGGGGGAGACACAGATATAGGCATGTCATGCCCTTCTAAAACCAAAAAAGTGCGAAGCTGACACGGCCAGTCCGTTCCTGCCCGTGCCACCTCTGTTTGTGCCAGAGCCGCGGTGGACCCTGACGGCCAGCCCCCCTCTCCCAATACTGGTGCCTGTCTGCTGGTGGGTCGAGCGAGCCCCCCTGCGGTGGAGGCAGGTCTAATATTTTTAATTTAAATTGTCTCTCTAATTTGAATGAGTACACTTTAAATCCTTTTACAAGGATCTATTGAAGGGCAAGTCTCATGCCAGCAGCCGCGGTAATTCCAGCTCCAGTAGCGTCCACTAAAGCTGCTGCAGTTAAAAAGCTTTTATAAGGATCGAGCTTGGCGGTCCACCGCAAGGCGTCCTACTGCCAGTCCCAGCCCCTGTGCCTTGGGGTGCCTCACCGATGCTCTTCACTGAGTTTCCCGGGGGCCCGAACCATTTACTTTGAAAAAATTAAGTGTCCAAACTACAGGTGGTGTAGCTTGCTTAACAGCTGGGATAATCCGCTGACTAGCAGACACTGCTACTAGGCACAAAGTATTTCCTGGGCTAGATGCAGTTAAAAATTTGTAATTAGATACTCTCGTTGGATGCTGAGAAAGCATTCCATAGAGTCTCCTGGCACGCCATATATTATTCTCTTAAAAAGCTTGGGGTAGGGGTCTAGGGGACCCTTTTATAGGCAAAATCACGGCCCTGTATCGCAATACGTCACCTAGGCTGAAGATAAATGGAACATTTTCATCACCTTTCATAATCACCAATGGGACAATGCAGGGATGTCCTCTGTCCCCTCTCTTATACATCCTAGTTACGGAGCACCTGCTCTCATCAATTCGCCATAACCCCAATATTAGGTGGATTGAGGTGGGAGGCACTGAGTAGAAGTGCTCTGCATTTGCTGATGATGTCCTAGTATATATCACTCAATCGCATATATCCATCCCTGCTGTTATGGCTGAGATAGATCACTTTGTTACATGGTCAAATTTTAAAATCAATGCAGCGAAGTCTGAGGCCCTCGATGTCTCCCTCCCCAAATCCACACAGGATTCCATCCAGTCCAACTTTCCTTTTGCCTGGCCCTCACAGGGTATCAAATACTTAGGAATTCGTATTCATAGAGACCTCTCCCATCTATGTTATCTTAATTTTGGGCCCTTTATTGAACAACTCCATACAGACCACGGTTGGCAAGTTAGAACTGTAAGATTCACTACGTGAACCACTGGTGTTTTGTGGAAAAGTACACGTACACTGTGTTCCAAATTATTATGCAAAAAGTGTTTAGGAGTGATAAGGTAAGAATTTTTTTGTTTGTCAGTTAAACTCATTGATGGTGATGTGTGTCAGGGCTCTTTATATCACTGTAAGCAATTGCAGACACCTGTGCTAATTAGTTTGGCAGGTGTGTCCAATGAAAGGCAAGACTACTTAAGAAGGCTGTCCCACATTATTAAGCAGTCTACATTTTCTGCCAAAATGGGAAAGAAAAAGGATGTGTCGGCTGCTGAGAAGCAACAAATTGTGGAGTGTTTAGGTCAAGGCATGACTACAATCAACATTGCCAAAACACTTCATCCTGATCATCGCACAATCAAGAAGTATGTAGCTGATTCACAGTACACACGTGTGCGTGCTGATAAGGGAAAATTGAGGACTCTTTCCTACAGGCAATTACGTCAGGTTAAAAGAGCAGCTGCAAAAAAGCCTTGTCATAGCAGCAGACAAGTTTTTGAAGCTGCTGGTGCCTCCAACATCCCCCGAACAACAAGATGCAGGGTCCTTCAGAGGTTTGCAGCTGTGCGTAAGCCATCCTGTTGACCTCCTCTATCCACTGTACACAAGCAGAAACGGTTCCAGTGGGCCAAACAATACATGAAGACTGACTTGAAAACTGTTTTGTTCACGAATGAGTGCCGTACAACGCTCGATGGTCCAGATGGATGGAGTGGAGGATGGCTGGTTGATGGACACCCCATGCAAACACGGCTACGGCGCCAAAAAGGAGGAGGTGGAGTAATGTTTTGGGCTGGAATCATGGGGAGAGAGATTGTCGGCCCCTTTAGGATTCCTGAAGGGGTAAAGATGAACTCCATAATGTATGTGGAGTTTCTCAAACAGCACTTCCTGCCATGGTTCAAGAAGAAGAACCGTGTATTCCGCAGCAAGATCATTTTCATGCATGATAGTGCACCGTCTCATGCTGCACATAACACTTCTGCATCTCTGGCTGATATGGGCATAAAAGGGGACAAACTTATGGTGTGACCCCCATGCTCCACTGACCTCAACCCCATTGAGAACCTCTGGAGCATCATCAAAAGGAGTGTCTATGATGGCGGGAGGCAATTCACATCTAAGCAACAGCTCTGGGAGGGTATTATGTCCTCATGCAAAACAATTGAAGCAGAAACCATCCAAAACCTGACAAATTCAATGGACGAGAGAGTTCAGAAGCTCCTTTCGAACAAGGGGTCCTATGTGCAAATGTAACATCACCTAGAATAAAGTTTTGAGTTGAAAACTGTTTGATTTCAGTTTGTAATAACCTGCTAATGCTTATAATTTCAAAAATGACCATTTTTTTGTTCTTTATTAAAATAAAAAGGTTGATCGAAGAGTGTGGGGGATCTAACAGTGTGGCAACCCAGTAGTCAGGATTATTTCTAAATCTCACAATTCGAGAGTCATGTTGCAGGTAGTGCAGCAAAAAGGCACTCATGTGTCTTGCGCATCCAGGAGCACCAAGTCCCTGTTGTGTTGGTGGCGAGGTAACAATCATGCTTCCTTCCTCTGCCCTCTCCCCCCAACCTCGCACAACAGAAATGTGATCAAGGTCTCCCTAATCTGATGAGTCTTCCATCAGTTCGTCCTCCACTTCTTCCTGGGCTCCCACACCTTCCTCACTAGTTTGGCTGCTACCATGCGCCCTGGTAAAACCATCTCACCCACCCTCACATGCCTGCCGCCTTGGTGCTGCTGACCGTCTGGACCTTGCAGATGTTAGCCCTTCCGCATACAACTCCTCCTCCTCTACTTCCTCCACCTCCTCTTGTGCCACCACCTGACTCCGAATTTTGTTTAACATGTGCTCCAGCATGTAAATCACCGGAATAGTCATGCTGATAATGGCATCGTCAGCACTAAACATCTTCGTCGCCATTTCAAAACTGTGCAGAAGGGTGCATAGGTCCCTGAACTGAGACCACTCCTCCAGCGTGATTTGCCCCACCTCTGGATCTCGTTGGCCCAGGCTATACGTCAGAACGAATTGCACCAGGGCTTGTCGGTGCTGCCTCAGTCGCTGCAACATGTGCAGAGTTGAATTCCACTGGGTAGGCACATCGCATTTTAGCCGGTGAAGTGGCAGGCCCAACGACTTCTGTAGAGATGTAAGTCGCTGAGCTGTGGGATGCGAACGGCGGAAGTGAGCACACAGCGACCGTGCCCTCTGCAGAAGGCCATCTAGTCCGGGATAGTGGGCTAAAAATTGCTGGACAACCTGGTTCAACACGTGAGCCATACAAGGCACGTGTGTGACATTGCCCCGGCGAAGGGCCGCACCCAGTTTTGCAGCATTGTCGCACACGGCCTTCCCTGGTTTCAGGTCCAGTGGAGACAACCATTCATGAAACTGGTTCTCCAGAGCTGACCACAACTCCTCAGCTGTGTGACTCTCATTTCCCAGATATTTCAAAGTAAAAACTGCCTGATGACGTTGAGCCCTGCTGCCAGCATAGTAAGGAGGTGTGCAGGATCCCTTCTGCGCAGTTGGAAAGCTTGTGGCATGACCAGACAGGCTTTGGGGGCAGGTGGAGGACCGAGAGGAGGTTGAGGAGGCAGGAGGCAGGAGCAATGGCGGAACTTCGAGATAAAGAGGATTGACGCACAACTCGTGGGGACGGCAACACTTGGACAGCAGCCCCTTGTCCTGCTGTCACCATAGTTACCCAGTGCCCAGTCAGCGACATGTAACGCCCCTGTCCATGCCTACTCGTCCAAGTGTCTGTGGTGAAATGCACCCTGTCACACACAGAGTTTCTCAAAGAAGTGGTGATGTTGTGTGCGACATGCTGGTGGAGCGCAGGCACACCTTTCTTTGAGAAGTAGTGCCGACTGGGCATCTGGTACTGGGGCACTGCGACGGACATAAGGTCTCGAAAATCCTCTGTGTCCACCAGGCGGAAAGGCAGCATTTCTGTAGCCAAGAGCTTGCAGATGGTGAAATTCAACCTCTTAGCTTTCTCATGGCTAGGAGGAAATGGTCTATTACTTGTCCATATCTGAGGGACCGAGGGCTGGCTGTTGTGCTTAGATGGGGTTGATAAGGGTGTCCCCGGCAAACTGCCGGTCTGTGAGGAAGATGCAGGCGGACATGTTAGGTTGCCTTGATCCAAAGGTGGTGCTATCGATGTCGGACAGCGCTGAACACCAGCTGGTGTTTCCACCTCCAAAGAAAATGAAGACCTGCCAATCACGCTGGCTGTTGCGGGTAAAGAGGTGGCAGGTCTGCGTCCCAAAACAGGTGTGACTGCTGTCCCCCCAGTCACAGAGGATGAAGAGGCCGCCGATGCACAAGATGTGGCAGACGGTGGTTGGCCCGGCCGGCTAGGCCGCATTGTAGCACAGTGAGCTTCCCACTGCAACTTATGCTTCATATCCATGTGCCGGTTCATGCATGAAGTACTCAAACTATGTATTTTTTGGCCTCTACTTAGCTTTTGCTGACAAATGTTACAGATAACACGAGTTGGGTCATCTTTATCGATCTGAAAAAATGCCCAGGCTATGCAAGGCTTTGCACCCATGCGACCTGAACAGCCACCACGACTTGTGGTCAGAGGCAGAGTTGTGTTTCAGGATGCAGTTGTTGACGTGCTTCCTGTACTTCGTCTCTGCCCAGGAAGGCGCAACCTGACCTCGTCGTCACTAGCATCCTCCTCCACCTCCTCTGCTGACCTCATCGACTGGCTGATTGTGGGTTGACAGTAAGTGGGATCTCCAACCTCATCATCATCACCCTGTGTGTTATCACACCCGTCGTCCTCAGAGCCAACCTCTTCCTGCCCTGACAAAAAAGTTGTCGCTCCAATCAGGTATTTGAGTCTCGTCATCGTCTTCCTCATTGTCTCCACCAACAGGAGTTACAGTTTGGGAACTTGGGTCTACATTATGGTCAGAACCTTTTGCGTCTGGTCCTGGATCCGACTCATAAAGATTCTGTGCATCAGTGCAGATCATTTCCTCGTCTGGATTCACAGAAGCTCTGAAGCCGACCTCTGATTCCCAGGCTATAGTATGAGTAAACAGCTCTGCAGACTCAACCATCTGTTCTACCCCATACTCAGACGGGCAGCTGGAGACTTGGGAGCTGTGAGGAAGCAAGTGTGATTGGGGTGACACCTCTGAGGATTGGAGTATTTGTGATGTTGAAGTTGAGGTGGAGGAGAGCCCACTTAAAGGAGCACTTGATATCCGTTGAAGCACCTGCTGTTTTTGTGCCTCATCTGGAATTTGTAGTGATTGGCGTGGCCGTAAGAAAGGGATCTTATCACATTGTCCGCTAAAAGAAGTAGACATCTTAGTTTGGCTGGAAGATGGTCTTTCTTCTGCAGATGTTACTGTTGCTTTAACATCTACCCCACGGACACAACCTTTTTTTCCCTTCCCAACACGCCTATTCCCCTTTCCACCAGCAGCAGGCCTTTTTCCACTCATTTTGGTGGTTAACTAATTGACAACTCTGGAGTTGTTTGCACAAAAAACTATGGATGGGAACTGAGCAGAGCTGAGTGGCCAAACTGTGGTAAAAGCCCAAAAGTATTGGCTGGGTTAGATGCAGAAAAAAATTATTTTGAATTTGCAACCCGGTGGAGGTTAATATAGATGGACTAATAGAACAAGTCCCACACACTGCTACAAGCCAAAATATGTTTTCAGAGCTAGATGCAGAAAAAAATTATATTGAATTTGCAACCTGGTGGAGGTCAGTATAGATGGACTAATAGACCAAGTCCCACACACTGCTACAAACCGAAATATTTTTTCAGAGCTAGATGCAGATAAAAATTATTTTGAATTTGCAACCGCCCCGCTGTACACTCAAACTGCTTATTAACATTAATTTTCATCATTACTGAGAAAAAATCCAGTTATGATTTTGGTGCACGAACAGTTATCGAACATAACCTCTAACAGCCGAATTTTTTTCAAATTGTTCGTGTTCGCCGAACGGCTCGAACACCGCCCAAAACAGCTCGAATTTGAGATTGGCGAACAGTTCGAGTCGAACACCGCTCATCTCTAATCAGGAGCTCTTTATGAGCGGGTAATATCACTAAGCGCTGTTGTAGTATGTTTGCAATAGTTTAAGTTTAAAGCGTGTGTGTACCTCAACCAGTACATGACTGATCATTCCAACAGCAGATTGGTATCACATCCTCACAAGTCAGATATGCCGCAGGTTTTCTGTACTGAAAATCTCCAATGTATTACAGTACCAGCATTGTAGATAATATTTTTACAAAGATTCCTCACACTGCAGATTTGACATTTATAGCTTGTCAATTTATGCTCTGGATTTTTTCCTGCAGTTTCGACCAATTGAACTGTAAAGGGTGTGTAGGGTTTGGTACTCACTCAGCCGCGTTAGAGATAGGCACAGGATACTGTCTCTTTAAAATGTCCAAGGCAAGTTTATTCAAACTTCATAAACCGCAAGGTCAAAGTAAACAAAACACAGCCATGTGTGGCACAAAGTAACAAAACAGGAAAATAAATAGTCCATATAGTACTGCGGGTCTGCCTGCTCACAGTCAGTGTCCTTTAGCACAGACATGCTGGAGGTCTCCACAACTCCAGCCACAGACACTGAATGAGACACTTGGTCTCCATTTTATACAACATATCCCCTGGGGTGGGGATATGTGAGCAGCCAATTCCCCCATCTGTTATGACTGCTCATAAAAACCAGCCCTGATACAACTAATTAACCCTCTCAGCACTACTTGTGCTCGAGTATGTTTCCTGGTTTTACATCACTGAAGTTACCATCCTCAGTGATACATATCTCCCCTCAATGACATGTCCGGTTGCCATCTTACAGGTGATATATGATTTAAATCAGTAGTAATTACCCAGCAAAATCCACCCTATGGGTATGCTCACATATTGTGTTTATGCAGTGATTTTTTCCATTGTTTTTTTTTGTGTGGAAAAAACAGTGTTTTACAGTACCAGCAAAGTAAATGGAATTTCTGAAATTTAATTCATAAGCTGCATTTTTTTAGGGTTGTTTGAGCAGCGGGTGTTTTTTATTTAAATTCTCAGCAGGTCAATTCTTTCAGCGTTTTTGCATTTTTCTCCATTCCCCAGGACAGTACCATAGGAGGGATCCGCCCCAAGGACAGGAAAACCTACAGGCTTAAAAAGGCAGAGCCCGCTATCACGTCTCAGTGTTTTTTTGTCCTTGAGGAGACTCAGCTTCCCTGGTGCCGCCTGGGGAGTGCAGATCTTACCTGGTCCTAAGAAGCGGGAGGCGCTGCACCAAGCAGACCGCTGGATCAGGTACCTCGTGGAGCGTAATGGGAGCCATTTAGCAGCGCCACCAGCCTCTCCGAGATGCTGCTTGGGAAGCTGACCGCCAGTAAAAAAACTTTCTCCAGGAGTGCAGCAGGAAGACATCGTGCGGTGCACCTCTGGGCCAGATTGATGTCACTTCCAGGGGCATGGCCTAGCATGGCAGAGTGCTTCCCTGGAACCCCGCGTGGTGTTCGACATCACTTCCAGTGGCGCTGGGACTGGCACAGCGATGCATTGTGGAGGCACGGCCCGTAGATGGTTGGTGCATCCCCATGAGAAAGCAGGGACGTCAGCTAGGGGCATGGCCTGTATTGGCTCAGTGCTTCCCTAGTAGAAGAAAGAGACTGTGGTCACTCCTATTTCTGGCTGAGGGGGGAGGAACGAATGGAATAAAAGGGCCCCCCTTCCTCCAGTCCATGCTTCAAGGAGATCCAGGATGGAGGACGCAATTCCGCCAGGAGAATCCACAGAAGCAGCCCCTCCGACCTCGGTAGTCCTGCGTCAGGTGGGGTAAGTCGGGGTCATCGAAAGAAGCTAGCGGGAAGTCTAGTTCAGAAGAGGAGGTTGAGGAAGGTCAACTAGGAAGCTTTTACACAGACTCCACTCCATCATCATCCTCTACTGATAGCGACGAGGAACGTTCATGTTTTCGGCCTGAAGCTAGTGAAAGCGGTCAGAGCCACCATGAAAGTGGAGGAAGTAAAAGAGCCTCGGTCCGCACAGGATCAAATGTTTTGGGGACTAGAAAGCAAAAAACATAAGTGTTTCTCAATACATAAAACCATTACCCAGTTAATCAAAAGGGAATGGAAAAAAACAGACAGAAAAGCATACGTTCCAAAACTAATAAAAAGGAAATACCCCTTTGAGAAGACTCCAAGATTTTGGATAAAATACCTAAAATAGATGTGGCAGTATGTAAGGTTTCCCGAAACTCATCCCTTCCATTTGACGATACAGGACTCCTAAAAGACCCTCTCGATAGGAAGGTGGAGAGTTTTTTTAAAAGAGCCTGGGAGTCGGGGGCCACGGCATTCAAACCGAACATAATGGTGAAGTGTATGGCAAGATCCTTAAGCGTATGGCTAAGTCAACTGCAAGAACAGATCAGGAATAAATGCCCTAGGGACCAACTATTGGCATGCCTTCCAAATATAGCAAAAGCAGTGGACTTTCTTTCCGACGCTTCAGTGGATGCTGTCCACCTGACAGCTCGAGCCTGTACCCTGTCTAATTCGGCCAGAAGAGCCCTTTGGCTAAAAAATTGGACGGGTGATTTCAATTCAAAATCCAGACTCTGCAGTATCCCCTTTGAAGGAGATTATCTTTTTTGTTTCTCTCTTGATGAAATTCTGGATAAAGTGGGGGACTATAAACAAGTTTTCCCCCAGATTAACCACCCAAAATTCAAGAGACCTTTCCGTTCTTTCAGAAAAGGGGTTGCAAAACAGAAGGACTCAGAATGGAAAGAACCCAGGAATAAAGAGAAAGCCTCCCAGGGAGATCGTTTTTTGTCCGTGTTTCCAAAAAGATCAGGGAGACCATGACTCTAGGTCCCAGGTAGGTAGAAGGTTAAAACAATTCTTCTCTGCCTGGGAAAACATTTCTATAAGCCCCTGGGTACTAGACAACATTCGAGAGGGGTTAAAATTAGAATCCCCCCCCCCCCCAAACACCCATATTATCACCAAAAACCAACTTTCAGGATAAGGTCAAAACGCCTTAGAACGAGAAGTCTTGTCTTTAATTTAGAAAGGAGCGCTAGCCTATGTTCCAAAAGGAGAGGAAGGGAAAGGGTTTTACAGTCCTCTATTCCTAAGAAAGAAACCAGACCAGTGTGACATGCAGAAATAGTGCTGTTGCAAAGTGTGACATGCAGAAATAGTTGTGTTGCTTTAAAAGCATTCAGCCACTATTAGAAGTAACACAAGCACAGGAGACAGGAAGTGTTGTGCTCCAGAAGCATCCAGCAACTAGAGGGGTTAACACAGTCACAGGAGAAGAGGAGCATTTTAGCAGAGCCCAAGGGGGATTGTGGGGAAGTTGTTTACTGTCTGACTGGAGCCGAAGAGAAAGGTGGTGTGTGTGTTCTGTATCTCACAGAAGCGCCCCTGCAAGTGAAAAGGATTCAAGTCAGGAGTGAATCTAAGCACAGGTCAGGTAGAGTTCTTGAACAAGCAGTGCAGAGTATTGTCAAGCAGAAAGATAAGGACTGGAAGAAATGGTGTCACAGGGATCATCTCCCTCAGCAAACCCCCCCCTCCATCTCACTGTGCCGTAAAGAATGTTGTGTTCATTAATGTGCTTTTGCATTAGCACTGTGCTGTCCTGTACTACTGGGAAGACTGTGAACTGCTGTGCTGCTAAGGAAACTGTACTGTTTGTCACTGGAGCCTGTTGCTCATAAGACATATCTTGCACTGGCTGTGTGGCTTCTTATTAAATGCTACTGTTCTACCATTTATGAGGATTCTTGTTAAGTGTGTCTGGTCAGCAAGTGAAACAACTTACATGTCTGTGCCTGAGGGTCAATACCCCTGTGTGCCTGAGAGAAGCTGCAGCACATGGTCTATGGTCGTCCTGAGTAACAGTTCCCCCAGGATTCCAAATAATTCATGTAACCTGTCTCGCCCCTATCAGAACCTAGCAGTGTGCATGTAACATTGGTGGCCCGTAAGGGGAATCCTGAGCGGGAATTAGCATGCAGAGGGAGAGGAGGAAAAGTGTCTGGAAAAACACAGCAGCACAGCACCTCTACTCAACAATGCTACACCAGTTAAAGGGGACCAGCCCTAAAACAAAAACTCACTAGCAGCAATGGATGTGGAAATACAAATGGACAGAATTAGTGAGCTGCTTCTTCAGTTAACCTGTGAATAATTGAGAACACTAGCAGAACATATAAAGATGTCAGTAGAACAGATTTCCAAAGCTCACAACTGCAGGCACCTGTTAGCTGCCATTAATGAAAAAATGGATGAGCTTGGGGAGAAAGAAGCTGAAGATGTCATGGAGACATTCCTTCAGGAACAAACAGTTTCTTACCAGGTTTGGCACCAATTACCAAAAGCAGGAATCTCCGTCCACAGACTGAACTACAGGAATTGAAAGAACAATTCAAAACCCTAACAACAGCCCTGCAGGAATCGACCAAAACCTCTGAACAGATGATAGACTCAGACAGGACCTTTAACCTGCTCAGGTTAGATAAATCAGGGAGAAAGTCCTCTCTAACTCCACAAATCACCATAAGGAAAGAATTCAAGATCCTTGGACAGATTGGAGAGTGTGAACAGAAAGAGAGACTGTCTTATATGAACTTGTTGCACCAGATCGATGCAGGCTTACAGAAAGGCAGCCAGCCAGATGAGATCGTTGATGGGGTGGTGAAAGCGATCAGCCCAGGATTGAACCACCGTAGTATGCTAAAAATGAAAAGTCAATTGACCTTGCAACAGCTGAAGGTGATTTTAAAAGGGCACTATAAAGAGTGCTTCAGAATTGTTCCACCAACTCATTAACCTATCAATAATGAATCACCCCAAAATTTCTTGTTCAGAACAATTGAACTGAAGGATAGACTGGAAGGAAGCGGAAGAGAAGTTTGATGCTGGACTAGTCCAGAAGAAGTTCTTGAGATCATTGGGAACGGGATTAATCAGCAAAGATATTAAGTTGCAACTGAAACAGTACCTAGAAGATCCTGGCATCTTGGACAAATTCCTAATTGAAAAAATGAATAAGGCCGCTAGTTTGGAGTCAGAGAGCGAACAGAAGTTAAAGAAAGGCTCTGCTCCTAAAATCACCAAAATGAGTCAGCTGAAGTTGGAGACGCCCATGGCTAGCCCGAAAATCATCATGGAGACCCTCCAGTGCCACCTCCGAGAGGGAATCTTAAATCACCAACAAAAGAGAGGCCTGCCAGCACTGACTGGGAGGAAGTAATAGGAGAACTGTGAGCCAAGTTGATTGAAGTGAAAAAGTTGATTTGTTGCAGGCCAGAACTGGTATCCCTCAGACCCAGGAGTGGGTTCCAAAACAGAAGATACCTGGCTTGTGAAGCGTGCCGTTCATCAAATCAGAGTACTGGTTGTGTCCACTGTCTAAGATGTGGTGAGGAAGGACATTATGCCAAGGAATGCCAATGGTCACGGTTGTTTGGGTTAAAAGACAGGAGGTTACCAGTGTGGGGCCACTGGAATTTGCATCACGCAGGAGGCTCCAGAAGCAAATCCAAATCTCACCAAACCCCAGAACGGCGCATGAGGTAAAACTGCTGCATCAGGACTATCCCCAAGTGTGTTCCCATCTACAACAGCTGCAAGGGAGACAGGGGCATCAGTTACTTAATTCCCAGCGTGGAGGTCAAACGTTGTACTCCTGGGAGTAGGATTCCTCAGTCAGTAAAGATAGCCTCATCAGCCTAATAGGTGAAAGGTGCTTTATACAGTGCCAGCTAGATGGACTCCTAGTAAAAGCACTGCGTGACACAGTCGCCCAAGCGAGCCTTTTAAATGAAGAATGGAGAAGGCGCTACCTGCCACACACTTTCCTTCAATCACTAAAAGAACTCTTGGGACCAGTGGAACTCCACAGCAAAGCCGTCAACCAGACCACAATCCCTTTCATAGGCTGGTGGAAGTGACTTTCCAACTCAGGGCCACGAAGAACAGCAACACCATCAAGCTTTTGGTACATTTTCTCATGACCAGTGATCAGAACGTGGCAGAGGATCCTATTCTGGGTTATAATGTAATTAGTGAGGTCATCACGAAACACAAGACAGGGGCGTTGGCAGTGGATGCAATCGCCACTTCGCTCGCCATACCCAAAGCCGTGGAAAACGTGATTCATAGAGTAAAGAAAGCACAGAATACAATGGACCTAAAAGAAGTCAAGGTAAGCTTGCGCCCAACCATCATCTCTGTAAACCAAATAGTGGGGGTGAGGTGTGGAGTCCAGGTAGAATGGGGAAGAAAAGTCCAGAAAAGACTGTTCGTGCTGAAAGACTCCTCAGAACTTCCGGAAGGCCTAGTTCAAAGGGAGACTGTGCTTACGATTCTTTCTGGTGGGTTTGCTCGAGTGATAGTACCGGTGATGAATACTACGAAACATGAAATTAGACTGGATCCCAAGACTGTGTTAGGTCACATCGAAACCATTAAAACGGTATATCCAGCCAGTGTGAGACCAGCCCAGGTGTCTACAATTCAGTCTCCCCACCAAGGAACAGGAGTTGCCCAGGGGAATAAATTGCGCAACCCACCTCGGGGTCCTGGGATCCCATAATACCCCTGGAACACTTGTGTGTTGAAGATCTAGCGGTAGCAAAATAGATGCTGAGAGAAGAGTGTCATGCGTTCTCCAAAGATGACTCTGATATAGGCTGTATCCCGTCATTGCATTTGAAAATCAATTTGAAAGACACAACCCCAGTAGCCAGAAGTTACATGTCACTGCTCGAGATGCTCGGCGCTCGCCGAGTATTTCCAGGTTACTTGGGCGGGAACTCGGGTCCCCTCCCTGCATGTTTGGAGCTCTTTAGAGAGCCAATGAACATGCAAGGATTGCCTGCCATGCACTGTAATGCCGTAGCCATGTTGGTTGTGGGCATTACAGTGATTGGCTGGCCGCACAGCGTCATCAGGTGTATATCAGACCTGGCACCGCCATGCTCGTCAAAGTCACTTCGGATCAGACAGTGTAGGGAGAGGTGCTGCTGCGTCAGGGAGAGATTTGCTTGTGTATTAGGTAGTGTAAGGAGAAAAACCGTACATTACACATATCCATCTTAAAAAACAGTCCTTCTGAGGACTAATCCATCTGCAGAGATATCAGGCAGGCAGGGTGTATAGGCGGCCAGTGTATATAGCAGACTGCAGTGCATATAGCACAAGAGGCTCCATTCCAATTTTGCCTTCTGCTGCTGTTAGATATTTCTATACAAAGGCCCAGGTCTCAGGGGCCAGGAATACTTTTCTTTGGATCTTAATACTCATTATTTGCTTAAAAAGCAATCCAGAGAACACCGTTTTTCTGCGCCATTTGCTTGTTGGCACTGCAGAATACTGCCAGGTCCTTTCCATATTACAGCGCTAGAAATCCAGCTAATTAAAACTGTGTTTTCTCCGTCAAACGGATCACATATACGTTGTCAGAAAATACTGCCATTTCTGGCCTCCATTAAAATTTCCTTTAGTGCGTCAGTGAAGCAATTCACAGCAGTTTGCTGTTAAAACTACATACCTACAGGCCAGGTATTTAAAACTCTGTTTTCTCCATCACACGGATCACATGTACGTTGTCAGAAAATACTGCCATTTCTGGCCTCCATTAAAAATTTTCTTTAGTGTGTCAGTAAAGCAATTCACAGCAGTTTGCTGTTCAAACTACTTACCTACAGGCCAGGCATTTAAAACTCTGTTTTCTCCGTCACACGGATCACATATAAGTTCGCTCCAAACTCAGTTATTTGTAGTGAGCGTGGAAGATACTGTCCTCCATTTAAAATGGGCAAGGCACGTGGCAAGGGACGTGGAACTGGACGTGATGGTTATGGTGCATGCAGAGGCCGAGGACAAGGCCGTGGGCAAGCCGAAATTGTGCCACAACCAACACCCACATCTTCTCGCCTGACCTTCCTGTCCCAATTTCTAGGGGACTGCAGCTCACCACTATTGAACCCAGAGCAGTGTCAAAAGGTTGTTGGTTGGATATCGGATAATGCTTCCAGTCACTTAGCCACCAGCACCACCACCCTGTCTTCCACACAGTCAAGTCTCAGTAGCCATGAGTCTGGACCGCATATTCCTCACCCTGATCCTCCTTCCTCCCACCATGCCGAGTACCCAGAGACAACTGATCCCACACTTGGACACTATGAAGAGCTGTTCACTTTTCCATTTATAGATTCGGGGCCTCTTGCCTGGTCCACTTGAAGCGGGGCAAGAGGAGATCGCGTGTAGCGATGCCCAAATATTTGAGCAGCCACGGTCACACGAAGGCGACGGTGGGAAAGTATCACAAGAGGTGTACAATGATGAGACACAATTGCCAGAAAGTCAGGAGGAGGACCAGGGTGCGGAAGTGGAAGACGAGGTGGTGGATGATATAATAACTGACCCAACCTGGCAGGAGGACATGCAGAGCGAGGACAGCAGCATACAGGGGGAGGGAGGCAGAGCACCCCAACAGGCAGGAAGAAGCAGTGTGGTGGCCGCAGACAGAAGGCAGGCAACCGTTCCCTGTAAGACCAACACGAAGGAAGTTGCCAGTACAACTGTTAGGTCTTCCCGAGTCTGGTTGTTTTTTAAAGACTCTGCCGATAACCCCAAAAAGGCCATTTGCACCACCTGCTAGGCCAGCATCCGCAGGGGTGGCAAAACGACCAGCCTGACCACCACCAGCATGATCAGGCACATGGCAGCAAAGCACCCGACTTTGTGGGCCGAACCCCAGGGTCCAGGAACAGTGTCTGTGGGCGGAACCATTGCTTCTTCCCCTGTTGTGCATGCAAGCCAATCCCCTGTCAATGGTGCATGCGAAGATGCCTCCTGCCCTGCACCTGTCATTGCACACTCTCAAGTAGCAGCATCAGGAAGCACGTCCATGTCCTTGTCCCAGCGCAGCGTTCAGTTGTCCATACCCTAGTCCTTGGAACTCAAGCGCAAATATGGAACCAACGCCCCACAGGCCACACTACTAAATTCTCACATTTCACGACTGCTTGCGCTCGAAATGTTGCCTTTTAGGCTCGTGGAGATGGAAGCATTCCGCAACCTGATGGCGGCAGCCATCCCTTGGTACTCGGTCCCCAGCCGCCACTATTTCTCCCGGTGTGCCGCCCCCACATTACACAAGCACGTGTCCCAAAACATTAGCCATGCCCTCAACAACGCAGTTACTGGGAAAGTCCACCTAACCACGGACACATGGACAAGTGCTTGTTGGCAGGGACGGTACATCTCGCTGACGGCACACTGGGTTAACATAGTGGAAGTCGGGACCCAGTAGGATCTTGGGACGGTACACGTCCTCCTGATGCCAAGGATTGTGGGCCCTGGGTCAATCAGGGTTGCCCCCACGATCTACAGCTCCTGCTCCTCATCCTCCTCAGCCTCCTCCTCCTCTTCAGCCTCCATCTCCGAAATAACCACATCAGTCACAAGCTGGAAGCACTGCAGCACTGCCTCGGCCAAGCGGCAACAGGCTGTGCTGAACCTAATATGCTTAGGTGAAAAACCACACAATGCTGAAGAGTTGTGGACAGCTCTAAAAGAGCAGGCAGATCTGTGGCTCACACCGCTGAACCTACAGCCAGGCATGGTCGTGTGTGACAATGGCCAGAACCTGGTGGCGGCTCTGAGGTGAGGCGAGCTCACACAAGTACCATGCCTGGCCGATGTGCTTAACCTCGTGGTTCAGCGGTTTCTCCAATCCTACCTGGAGCTGCCAGATCTGATTGTTAAAGTACGCCGCCTTTGTGCCCATTTTAGAAAGTCAGCTACAGCTTCCACCGTCCTTGCAGTGTTTCAGCAGCGTTTGCAGCTTCCAGCTCACAGACTGGTGTGTGATGTCCCCACGCATTGGAACTCTCCACTGCAGATGTTGGGAAGGATTTGTGAGCAGAAGAGGGCAGTTGTTGACTACCAGCATCAACAAGGTCGTCGGTATTCTGTTCAGACTCCACACATAAGACCTCAGGAGTGGACATGGATGTCAGACATATGTACCATCCTCCAAAACTTTGAGGACTCCACCAAGATGGTGAGCGGCGATGACGCCATAATTAGCGTCACCATCCTGCTTCTCTGTCTTCTGAAATGCTCTCTGCTCACAATCAAAGAGGATGCATTGCAGGTGGAGCACAATGAGATGGAGCAAGGAACCATACAGAGTGATTACACACAGCCAAGCCTCATCTCATCCCAATGTGGATTGGGTGACAATGAGGAAGAGGAGGAGGAGGAGGAGGAAGGACAGGAGCTAGTTTCATGCGCTATAGACGACGGTACTACCTGCACAGTTGTCATACCGTCTGTTCAGCGTGGATGGCCAGAGGACAGAGAGGAGGAGCAGAGCATGGTCAGTCATCCTCTTGGTGAGGACCAGGAAATCTTGCCTGTTAGTAGTCTGGCACTCCTGGCTGAGTTTATGTTACGCTGCCTTTCCCATGACCCTCGCGTTCTCAAAATTTTGGGTGACAGTCATTACTGGTTGGTGACACTTCTAGACCCACGCTACAAGGAGAACTTTATATCTCTTATTCCTGAGGCGGACAGGTCTACAAAAATGGGGCTGTACCAGAAGGCCCTTGTTGCCGAACTATTAAAAAAATTCCCATCTGAAAACGCTGATGGCAGAGGGCACAGTTCGTTGGACAACCAAGGAGTACAGGCGAGAGAGACACAACTCCAATACAGCAGAGGCAGGGGAACACTGTCAAAGTTCTGGGAGAGTTTTCTCAGACCCTCCCATCGCACAGGCCCTGAGGCGCAGGGTACTCTCACAAGGAGTGCAATGTTTTGGAAGATGCTGAGGGAGTACCTTGCCGACCTTACCAACGTCCTCCGTGATTCCTCTGTGCCTTATAATTATTGGGTATCCAAGCTGGATACGTGGGATGAACTGGATCTCTGTGCCTTGGAGGTCCTGGCCTGCCCTGCCGCCAGCGTTTTATCAGAGCTGGTTTTTAGTGCCGCTGGTGGAATTATAACTGATAAGCGCATCCGCCTGTCAACTGAAAATGCTGACAGGCTGACTCTTATAAAAATGAACAAGGGCTGGATTGGGCCAGACTTCTCAACACCACCGAATGATAGCAGCGTAACATAAACTCAAATCCAGTGTCTTTTCTTGGGAGGTGTATTCCCATGCACCTTTTCACACCCAAACATGGGTATACGCTTCCTGATTTTGGCTATTTGCTCTTGTCCTCCTCCATCTCCTCATCTTCCACCACCATATCATAAGGGTGACCGTGGTCCGTGATGCAACACCCACATACTTTTTTTAAAGAGTGTTCATGATGCCCGTAAAAAATTTTTTTTTATACAGTATGTTCATGTATAACCCCCAGGGGTAAATGTTTGTCAGACCATACACTTAGTGCATGGGCATTACAAGTATAGGAGGCCTGCTCCTTTCTAATGGGAGCATTTTTTATGACGCCCTCCTCCACGTCTCTTCCAAGGGGCATTGAAGTGCCTCCAAATTTTTGGCAGCCCTTGCATTCACTGCATAGGCCAACACTATGGGAGACTCTCTTCTTTCTAATGGGAATTTGTCGTTACTGTGGCCCTGCTCTATGTGACTTTAAATTGTTAGTGGGGTTTTTCCTAAAATTGGTCAGCCATTGTACTCACTGCATACCCTATAACTGTATAGCAGACCCTTTCCTTTCTAATGGGAACATGTCGTACTTGTTACTGTGGCCCAGCTCTGTGTGTCTTTAAATTCTTAGTGGGGTTTTTCCTAAATTTGGACAGCTGTTGGACTCACTGCATACCCTATAACTGTATAGCAGACTCTCTCCTTTCTTATGGTTATTTGTCATTACTTTTGCCCTGCACTATATGTCTTTAAATTCTTAGTGGGGTTTTTCCCAAATTTTGGCAGCCCTTGCAGTCACAGCATGGGCATTACCACTATTGGAGACCCGCTCCTTTATAATGGGAAATTTTTTTTTACTGAGACCCTCCTCTATGTCTCTTCAAAGGGGTATTGGGTTGCGTCCAAATTTTTGGCAGCCTTTGCAGTCACTGGATACGCAATAACAGTATAGGAGACCCACTTGTTAATAATGGGAACAACCAAGCATAGCCGGCTGATGGCTCTCTAACAATAGCAAGGGCCGACTGCTGGCATTTTAAGAATAGTAAGGGCCATCTGATGTCCCTATAAAAATAGGTTTTATGACTTTCAGAGTCCATCCATCATAAATAAAGCAGGATGTGTCTGATGATGTGTCACACACCACATTGCCAGATAAGGTTGTAAAATGTTAAAATGACATTTCCCGGTGAATGCATTGGTCTTAAAAAATAACGCAAAAAAAACAAAACAATAGGATCTTTCTTTAGTATAAAAAACAGCATCACCAATTTAACCTCAATGTAATCACATTGTTCAGCTCGTGCACCTCCTCCTCCATCTCTGAAATGACCACATCAGTCACTGCAGCACTGCCTTGGCCAAGCGGCAGCAGGCTGTGCTGAAGATAACATGCTTAATGCTTAATTGACGAACCGCCCAGCGATGCAGAGTTGTTGAAAGCTGTAACACAGCAGCCTGATCTGTGGCTCTCACCGCTGAACATACAGCCAGACATGGTCAATGTGTGACAATGGGCGGAACCTGGTGACCGAGAAATGACAGCCGAAGTAGATATGGTTTCCCTCTATGCCAGTCCTTTCACCGAGCTAAATACGGATCTCAGCAAAAAAGTTGTGCACTGGCTCCGTACCGTCCCTGGCCACATTCACCTGTCCACGTGTTTGTGGTTAGGCGGTACTTCCCAGTAAGTGCACTGGGGAGGGCATGGGTAATGTAGTGGGACCCGTGCTTGTGGAAGGCAGAGGCGACACCGTGAGAAACAGTGGCGGCTGGGGACTGAGTATGGACACCCGGCCGCCGCCGGTATGAGGTTGTGAAAAGCTTCCGCCTCCACGAGCTTAAAAGGCCATATTTCAAGTGCAAGCAGCTGCCCAGAAATCTGGCAGTTTAGTGTTGCGGCCTGTGAGTGGGTGGGTGGCTGACTACATACTTGCACTTGCATTCCAAGTAACAGAAAACTAAGCAGATGGTGGCCTCTATCATCATCATGGCCTCACCTCGGCACTATGAACTCTTCTGAAGGAGAAGCCAGGGCCCGCCGGAGGAGTCTTCGGTTCTCTGGTGGGCCCGTCCAACCCTGCCGAGAAGCAGCCCTGGCTAAGAAAAGTGTGTCGGAAGGTTCCCGGACACTCTATGGCTACTTTTTTAATGTGGATCAGCCATGCTTATGCATGTTATTTCTTAAACCGCATTACAGATCAGGCCATTGTCCAACTCTGTATTCAAGAAATTAAATGCACAAAGAAAGATGTGTGTGTGTGTGTCAAAGCACCACCGACAAGAGCGAGTTGATATTGGATGGGCTGCTATTGCTTCTGCAACAAGCTGCAATAGAGGACTTCTTGGGAGAAATGACACGCAAGGCAGATACGGTTTCCCTCTATGCCAGTCCTTTCACCAAGCAAAATACAACTCTCAGCAAAAAAAGTTGTGGACTGGCTCCATACCGTCCCTGGCCACATTCACCTGTCCATGTGTTTGTGGTTAGGCAGTCCTTCCCAGGGCACGGGTAATGTTATGGGACCTGTGCTTGTGGAAGGCGGAGGCTACACCAGGAGAAACAGTGGCGGCTGGGGACCGAGTATGGACACCCGGCCGCCGGCGTCATGAGGTTATGAAAAGCTTCCGCCTCCACGAGCCTAAAAGGCCACATTTCAAGTGCAAGAAGCTGTCAAAAATTTGGCAGTATAGTATTGCAGCCTGTGGGTGGCTGGCTGGCTGCATACTTGCGCTTGCATTCTAAGGAATGGGGTAGGGACAACTGAACGCTGCACTGGGACAAGGACATCTTCGCATGTGCCCAAGGATCACTTATGATGGGCACACTTTTAGGCAGTGACCTGGGAGTCAGAAATGCTTCCAGAGGTCTTCCCCATGCTGTTTCCATGTCTTTTCAGCACTGTATGCATGTGTCTGATGATGTGTCACACATCACATGGCCAGATAAGGTTGTAAAATGTTAAAATGACATTTCCCAGTGAATGCATTTGTCACGGTTGAAAGCAATGCAAAAGTGCAAAAACACATCAAAAACGCTACGTGTGAACATAGCCCAAGGTGTGGAGGAGTATTTTTGTTTCTGGTTATTTATTTTGCTTTAGATACATTGTACATGTTATGGAAAGGATGTTCTTTAACCTATTTCCCAGGAAAATCCATTTTGATTTTGGTTTGGTATGTTTTATTGTGAGTCCGTAAATGTGGCGTAATACCTCTGACAACGTTGTTGACAGCAGTGACCAGGGAGTCAGAAATTATTCCAGGGGTCTTCCCCATTTGAACACTGTTCCCATTGATTTGGGCAATTTTTAGGCCCACTGCAGACCGCCGGGGGGAGCCACCTGGAAAATGCTCGAGTTTCCCATAGACTTACATTGGGCTCGTTGCTCGACCCGAGCTACGAGTACCCGAGCATTTTAGTGCTCGCTCATCACTAGTTGGGTCCAAAAGTCAAAGTTGTCTTATTCCTCTCCTATTGTCTGTGTTAGGAAGAAGGGTGGTACGTTGAGACTCTGCTGTGATTACCGGGAACTAAACCAAAAGTCAGTACCTGAGTGACAGCCGATACCAAAGATCCAAGATATGCTGGATAGCCTATCAGGAAGCACCTGGTTCTCTGTCCTCAATCAGGGTAAGGCATACTACCCAGGGTTTGACGAAGAATCCAGTAGACCCTTGATAGCATTCATCACACCGTGGGGATTACATGAGTGGATCCACATACCGTCTGGGCTCAGTTCAGCTCCAGCAGAATTCCAGAGGAGCATGGAGACATGTTTAGAAGGTTTGTGGGACGATATCTGCCAGCCATACTTGGATGACAATGTGGTACACAGCAAAACCTTCCAGGAGCATGTTGAACACGTGAGGACCGTATTACAACGGTATCAACAACACGGAGTTAAGTTGACCCCAAAGAAGTGTGAACTGTTCAAAAGACAAGTCCGATTTCTAGGGAAAATTGTGTCCGGCGAAGGATATACCATGGACCCAGCAGAAATCACTCCGGTACTGGACTTAAAAGCAGCCCTCTACCGTCGGGGAGTTGAGGCAGATATTAGGATTCCTCTTCTACTATCGTACTTACGTTCGGAACTTCTCCAGGATTGCCGCCCCACTATACCTCCTCTTGGGGGATATGACAGAGACAAAAACACCCACAGAGAAAAAGAAGAACGTGGGTAGGACCGGGTTTAAAAGAAAAAGCGCGGTTTCGTCCCAACAGCCCATTCTCTGGACAGCAGACCACCAGGAGGTATTGGAAGAACTAGTAGACTACCTGGTAAAACCACCCATCTTTGGATATCCTGATTTCAATTTACCATTTGTTCTTCATTGTGACACTTCTCAAGTTGGACTGGGAGCTGTCCTGTATCTGTCATCGTTTACGGTTCTAGAACGTTGACAGACGCCGAGAAGAATTACCATCTACATTCCGGAAAATTGGAGTTCCTGGCATTGATATCATGGCATGGCTATCTGTGAATGATTTAGTGATTATCTCTACTACTGCAAAGAGTTTGAGGTATTCACTGACAACAACCCTTTGACCTATGTCCTTACTACAGCCAAACTGAATGCAACGGGTCAGAGATTGGTCGCTGAACTAGCTGACTTCAATTTCAGCATCAATTACAGGCCAGGAAAATGCAACGCGAATGCTGACGGATTGTCAAGAATGCCACTAGAGCCTGAGGAGTTCATGCAAGAATGCTCGTAGGAAGTCAGTCTGGAAGCAATTGAGAGCACTACCCAAGAAGTACAAGTTTATCAGGAGGAAGACACACTATTGTGGTGTCCATTGACATTGGAAACCACCATAAAAGCAAGAGAACAAGATCACCCCCGGTCTATTCAACAACTACCAAAAGGGAAAATCCGTAGAGCACAATGGGAAGATCGGATAATTGGTATAATACTACTTTATGTGGACCAAAATCAGTTTCCAAATAAATGGGAGAAAGACAATGAGTCACCAGCAGTATCTGTTTTAATTAAAGAATGGACGAAGCTCTACCTCAGTGAAGACGGTATCCTGTATCGTAAAGGAGGACAAAACCGGCAATTGGTACTACCCAGAGTATTCCGTAGGTTGGTTTTCAAATAACTCCATGAAAACATGGGACACCTGGAAGTGGAAAGGACAACAAATTTGATCCGTGAATGTTTCTTCTGGCCATACATGCAGAGAGATATTGAGAGGTACGTGACTAGGGAGTGTGGGTGTCTGAAAGATAAACGTCCCAACACATCAACCCGGACACCTATGGGCAACATTCAAACTACGTATCCGTTTGAGATGGTCTCAACAGACTTTCTACATCTCGAGATGTGCAAGGGTGGTTACGAATACATCTTGGTGATGATGGACCATTTCACTAGATTTGCTCAAGCATATGCCACCGCCCACCACGAATAAATCGGGTCGAACAGCGACAGAGAAGATCTTCAATGATTTTGCTTTGAGGTTTGGGTTCCCTACGAGGTTACACCATGACCAAGGAAAAGAATTTGGGAACCAGCTCTTTGCCAAGCTAGGAAAGTACTGTAGAGTTCAGAGATCCCACACAACGCCCTATCACCTAGAGGGTAATGGACAAGTGGAACATTTTAACCGGACATTATTGTCGATGTTGCGCACTTTAACAGCTAATGAGAAGAAAGACTGGAAGAGTTCTCTGTTAAAAGTGGTACATGCCTGTACAAAGAGCGATGCAACAGGTTACTCACCCTTTTTCCTATTGTATGGACAATCACCAAGACTGCCAATCGACAACATGTACCATACTCCGGTGTCAGAGACTTACAGAACGTATCCGGAGTACGTTCGGAAATGGAAGGAACGAATAGCAGAGCTATACAACATAGCATCCAAAGTGGTTACACAAGGACAGAGCAAGAGTAAGGAGTACTATGATCGAAAATGTTCTGGAGCAGAATTGGCACCGGGAAGCCGGGTGCTAGTCAAGAACATACGTGAGAAAGGCGGTTCAGGAAAACTCCTCCTCCTCAGTAAAAATTGTACTGGGAAGACAAGGTGTATGTGGTCGTAAGGAGGAAAGCTGATGACAGCCCAGGGTATGAAATCCGATTAGAAACGGGAGACAAGGAAACCAGAATAGTCCATCGGAATTTACTGCTACCCTGTGATTATCTTCCACCACAACAAGACTTCCCAGAAGTAAACCAACATCGTCCAAGATCGACTAAGGGACCACCACAAACTGAAGCTCCAGAGGTGGATAGTGACCTTAAAAGTTCTGATGGAGAAGAACACACCTATGTATTTCTCGGCAAGGAGAGGGATGTACCATCCTCAGGAGAATGAACTAAGTTATGAGGCTCCAGAGTTCGTACCAAGGAGTAGAGATGAAGTCCAATTCAGATCTGATGATCAAACACTGGCCCCTGAAGAGACCGATTGACACTCAGGAGGAGCGACATTACCAGACCGTGTGGAAACAAGCAACTCAGGAGAAGTACAGGAACTTACAGAGGCAGCTCCAAGACCATCTGTGGAAGCACGGGAAATGAGTGTGGTGGAAGAAATTTCTGTGACCGAGGAACCCGTGGTCTCTGTGGAACAACCCACCAGGAGGATGTCGACTCGAGAAGTGAGGAGGCCCGTGATGCTGATGTATGAGACACTTGGTGAACCGAGTCAAGTGCCAAGAACTGTCGACTGGAAACTGCTGACCAGGTAAGCCCACTTGAGTGGTGTTCACCACCGAGAGGCAGTATGGAAGACGTTGCCTGGTGGAAAGACTTGTTTTCACGCTTTGATTTTCCTTAAAAGATTTTGTAGAAACAAAGAACTGTTAAAGCATAGAGAGAGAGAGCTGGTTGAAGACGTACGAAAAGCTCCAGCTGAATAGATGCTGATTGTTTTAATTGTGTTATTTGTTTATTTCTTACAGGCATCCTACAAGAAAAAGGTTGTAAGATTAGGTTGTTATCAATGTTTATGAACGTTATACCAATTTCACAATGCCAATTTGTATATAAAGTTATCCAGTTTTCACCACTGTCTCATAATTGATCAGATTGACCAATTAAGATGAATGTCGAGGACGACATTCAAAAAGGAGGGAAGAGTGTGACATGCAGAAGTAGTGCTGTTGCAGAGTGTGACATGCAGAAGTAGTGTTGTTGCTTTAAAACTGGACTGGAAGAAATGGTGTCACAGGGATCATCTCCCTCAGCAAACCCTCCCCCCCTCCTCCTTCTCACTGTGCTGTAAAGAATGCTGTGTTCATTAATGTGCCTTTGCATTAGAACTGTGCTGTCCTGTACTACTGGGAAGACTGTGAACTGCTGTGCTGCTAAGGAAACTGTAATGTTTGTCACTGGAGCCTGTTGCTCATAAGATTTAACTTGCACTGGCTGTGTGGCTTCTTATTAAATGCTACTGTTCTACCGTTTATGATGACTCTTGTCAAGTGTGTCTGGTCAGCAAGTGAAACAACCTACGTGTCTGTGCCTGAGGGTCAATACCCCTGTGTGCCTGAGAGAAGCTGTAGCACATGGTCTATGGTCGCCCTGAGTAACAGTTCCCCCAGGATTCCAAAGAATTCATGTAACCGGTCTCGCCCCTATCTGAACCTAGCAGCGTGCGTGTAACACTAGTCATTCAGGACTATCATAAAACTAAAAGGTCTGAACAAGTTTCTGTTACCAAAACGATTCAAGATGGAAACTATCGAATCTATGATAAAACTCTTGTTTCCGGGATGTTTCATGACCACTATAGACCTCAAAGATGCCTATTATCATGTAACCATTTTTCGAGGTCCTCAAAAATACCTAAGAGTAGCAGTCAACATCAAGGGACATTTAACACACCTGCAATTCCATGTCCTTCCTTATGGTTTATCCATGGCCCCAAGGGCTTTTACAAAAATAGTGGCGGAAATGTCAGCACACATAAGGAAAATAAACATGCTGTTCATTCCATACTTGGACAACTTTTCCATCATGGGGGAGTCAGAGTCCGAATGCAATCTAGCAGTTACACAGGTTTCAAGAATTTTATCCTCCTTGGGGTGGCTAATAAATCTAAAAAAATCTCAACTAGAACCAAGACAAAAACAAATATACTTGGGGATCTTGCTAGATTCAAGGAAACAAATGTTTTTCCTTCTGGAAGAGAAAAAGGGCAAAATAAAAGACTGGTTTCAGAGATAATAATGGAAAAGGAGGCCAATATTTTCTGGATTCAGATCTAATTTCTGGATTTTTATCGCTGAAATATGGAACAGATCTGGCTGTGCTCTGCAGTGCTAACAAGCAAATGGAGGAGAAAAATGGTATACTCTGGATTGCTTTTCAAGCAAATAACCAGGATTAAGATAACAAAAAAAAAATTGCCCTGGCCCCTGATATCTGGGGCTATGTCTACAAATATCTGTAAGAACAGCAGCAGCAGGAACATACCATGGACACTCTTGCACTATATGCACTGAAGTCTGCCACATACAGTGCCTGCTTAACTCCTCCTATCACCTTCACCACTGAAAATATGCACCTGGATTAGTCCTCAGAAGGACTGTTAGTTCAGATGGATATATACAGTAGATATAGGTTGTGGAATACCTATACTAACTCTACATAAGCAAATTTCTCCCTGACTCAGCAACAGCTCTCCCTACTCTGCCTGATTCCGGGGTAGGCTGTGACGAGCATAGCAGCGGCAGGTCTTATATAGACCTGATGATGCTATGCAGCCAGCCAATCACTGTAATGCCGACAACCAACATTGCTACTGTATTACAGTGCATGGCAGGCAATCGCTGCATGTTCATTGGCTCTCTAAAAAGCGCCAAACATGCAGGGAGGGGACCCGAGTTCCCGCCCGAGCAACCCGGAAATACTCGCCAAGTGCCGAGCACTGTGATGCTCGGGTGAGTATGGGTGGCGAGCACATTCTCTCATCACTAGTAGTAAAATGTTAAAATGACATTTCCTGGTGAATGCATTTTTCACCTTTGAAAGCAATGCAAACGTGCAAAAACGCATCAAAAACGCTACATGTGAGCATAGCCCGAGGTGTGGAGGAGCATTTTTGTTTTTGGTTATTTATTTTGCCTTCTATACAAATCATTACCCTGGAAAGAATGTTCCTTAACATTTTTCCCAGGAAAATCCATTTTGATTTAGTTTTTGTTTGTTTTATTGTGAGTCCGTAAAAGTGGCGTAACACCTCTGACAACGTTGTTGACAGCAGTGACCTGGGAGTCAGAGATGCTTCCACGGGTCTTCCCCATGCTGTTCCCATGTAATTTGAGTACTGTTCCCATCGATTTTAGGCCCTCTGCAGACCGCCAGGAGAGGCTGCCGGAAAAATGCTCGAGTTTCCCATAGACTTACATTGGGCTCGTTACTCAGACCGAGCACTGGAGCATTCCAATTTGCTCAACCCCAGCAACAAGTACCCAAGCATTTTAGTGCTCGCTCATCACTAATAATAATAAACAACCCAGAAACCACCCTAAGAAGGGCTACACTGGGTATGGAAAGTATTCAGACCCCTTTAAATTTTTCACTCTTTGTTTCATTGCAGCCATTTGGTAAATTCTAAAAAGTTAATTTTTTTTCTCATTAAAGCACACTCTGCACCCCATCTTGACTGAAAAAAACAGAAATGTAGAAATTTTTGCAAATTTATTAAAAAAGAAAAACTGAAATATCACATGGTCATAAGTATTCAGACCCTTTGCTCAGTATTGAGTAGAAGCACCCTTTTGAACTAGTACAGTCATGAGTTTTCTTGGGAATGATGCAACAAGTTTTTTATACCTGGATTTGGGGATCCTCTGCCATTCTTCCTTGCAGATCCTCTCCCGTTCCGTCAGGTTGGATGGTGAACATTGGTGGACAGCCATTTTCAGGTCTCTCCAGAGATGCTTAATTGGGTTTAGGTCAGGGCTCTGGCTGGGCCAGTCAAGAATGGTCACAGAGTTGTTCTGAAGCCACTCCTTTGTTATTTTAGCTGTGTGCTTAGGGTCATTGTCTTGTTGGAAGGTGAACCTTCGGCCAAGTCTGAGGTCCACAGCACTCTTGAAGAGGTTTTCATCCAGGATATCTCTGTACTTGGCTGCATTCATGTTTCCTTCAATTGCAACCAGTCGTCTTGTCCCTGCAGCTGAAAAACACCCCCATAGCATGATGCTGCCACCACCATGTTTCACTGTTGGGATTGTATTGGGCAGGTGATGAGCAGTGCCTGGTTTTCTCCACACATACCGCTTAGAATTATCACAAAAAAGTTCTATCTTTGTCTCATCAGACTAGAGAATCTTATTTCTCATAGTCTCGTCCTTCATGTGTTTTGAGCAAACTCTATGCAGGCTTTCATATGTCTTGCACTGAGGAGAGGCTTCCGTTGGGACACTCTGCCTTAAAGGCCTGACTGGTGGAGGGCTGCAGTGATAGTTGGCTTTGTGGAACTTTCTCCCATCTCCCTACTGCATTTCTGGAGCTCAGTCACAGTGATCTTGGGGTTCTTCTTTACCTCTCTCACCAAGGCTCTTCTCCCACGATTGCTCAGTTTGGCTGGACAGCCAGGTCTAGTAAGACTTCTGGTGGTCCCAAACTTCTTACATTTAAGGATTATGGAGGTCACTGTGCTCTTAGGAACCTTGAGTAATGCAGAAATTCTTTTGTAACCTTGACAAGATCTGTGCCTTGCCACAATTCTGTCTCTTAGCTCCTTGGGCAGTTCCTTTGAGCTCATGATTCTCATTTGGTCTGACATGCACTGTGAGCTGTGAGGTCTTATATAGACAGTTGGGTGCCTTTCCAAATCAAGTCCTATCAGTTTAATTAAACACAGCTGGACTCCAATGAAGCAGTAGAACAATCTCAAGGAGGATCACAAGGAAATGGACAGCATGTGACTTAAATATGAGTGTCTGAGCAAAAGGGTCTGAATACTTATGACCATGTGATATTTCAGTTTTTATTTTTTAATAAATTTGTAAAAATTTCTACATTTCTGTTTTTTTTTCAGTCAAGATGGGGTGCAGAGTGTACTTTAATGAGAAAAAAATGAACTTTTTAGAATTTACCAAATGGCTGCAATGAAGCAAAGAGTGAAAAATTTAAAGGGGTCTGAATACTTTTCGTACCCACTGTATGGCCATCCTAGGGTGCCTGACTTCATGCATCTCGGCTGTAACCTGGGCAACATTCCACTTCAGATCCCTCTAGTGGGAAATCCAAGAAGAAGAAGAGAAAGCGCGTGGAAATCTAAATATAAGGATAGTTTCATAAAAAAAAACACTCAACTATCCTTAAGGTGGTGGACAAACAAAGAAAATCTGTCTCAGTGAGTTCCATGGGAGATCAAAGACCCCGTAAAACTCACCACAGACAATAGTCCCTTGGGGTGGGGGGCCCACACAGACAGACAAACTCTGCAGGGGGGGGTGGCCACAAGAGCTGGTAAATGTGTCCTCCAACCGAAATGAGTTAGCAGCCATGGGGTTGGCATTACGGGGAATCCTGCCAGGTGTTAAAGATCAGCACCTAAGAGGACTGTCAGAAAACAGAACGTTGGTTGCCTACATAAGCAAGTACGGGGGCACAAGGTTAGGGGGTCTCATGGCAGAGACACAAAAAATAACGACCCTAGCTGAAGAAAATCTAAGATCCATCTCAGCGGGCTACCTAAAAGGGATAGAAAACACAGAGGCAGAATACCTCAGCCATCATAGACTAGATCAAGACGAATGGTCCCTAAACTCAAAAATATTTCAAAAGATAGTATGTAGTTGGGGGATTCCAGAGGTAGATTTATTCGCAAACAAATTAAACAGGAAACTTCAAAGAATTTTTTCCCTAAATCCGAAAGACCATTCTATTGGGGTAGACGCCCTTCTCCACAAATGGCCAGGAGTTCTACTCTATGCTTTTCCCCTATACAGTTGATTCCAGCAGTTCTCAGGAAAATACCAACAGACGGGGCTGAGATGATTCTAATAGCATCTTTTTGGCCCAGAAGAATGTGGTTCACCTGGCTTCATCGTCTGACGATAGGAGCACTGTGGGTGCTTCCAGAAATCCCACCCTTCTGTCACAGGGTTCCATATCTCATCCCAAAATAAGAAAACTGCATTTAACGGGTTGGCGGTTGAGCGGCAACTGTTGAAAGCTAATGGATGTTCAGAAAGATTAATCTCCATCCTAGTTAAATCGAGAAAAAAAACTACATCATCCATCTATTATAGGATATGGGGAAAGTTCCTAGAGTTTTGAAGGATAGATCCTCTAAAAAATCCTGAGGTCCCATGTATCTCTGCCCTGGAATTTCTGTAAAAAGGATGGCAAATGGGATTAAGGAAGAACACCCTTAAGGTTCACATGGTGGTTTTAGGAGCTCTTTTTGGGGAAAAAAAATCGCAGACCATCCCTTGGTAGTCAAATTCTTTAGGGCAGTCAGTCGCTCAAAATCTATTCCTCAGTAGTGATGGGCGAGCACTAAAATGCTCGGGTACTCGATGCTCGGGTCAAGCAAATTGGGATGCTCGAGTGCTCGACCCAAGCAACGAGCCCAATGTAAGTCAATGGGAAACTCGAGCATTTTTCAGGCGACTCCCCCGGCGGTCTGCAGAGGCCTAAAAATTGTCCAAATCTATGGGAACAGTGCTCAAATGACATGGGAACAGCATGGGGAAGACCCCTGAAAACATTTCTGACTCCCTGGTCACTGCTGTCAACAACATTGTCTGAGGTATTACGCCATTTTTACGGACTCAAAATAAAACATACAAAAACAAAACCAAAATAGATTTTCCTGGGAAATATGTTAAGGAACATCCTTTCCAGGCTAATGACTTGTATATAAGGCAACATAAATAGCCAAAACCAAAAATACTCCTCCACACCTTGGGTTATGTTCACACGTAGCGTTTGTGATGCATTTTTGCACTTTTGCATTGCTTTCAACCGTGACAAATGCATTCACCGGGAAATGTCATTTTAACATCTTACAACCTTATCTGGCCATGTGGTGTGTGAGACATGATCAGACACATCCTGTTTCATTTATGAAGGAGGGACTCTGAAAGTCACAAAGCCTATTTTTATAGGGCCATCAGACGGCCTTTACTATTCTTAAAGGGCCAGCAGTCGGCCCTCGCTATTCTTAGAGATCCATCAGCCAGCTATGCTTTGTTGTTTCCATTACTAAAGAGTGGGTCTCCTATACTGTTATTGCGTATGCAGTGAGTGGTAGGTCTGCCCAAAATTTGGACGCGCCCCAATACCCCGTTGAAAATTTGGATGCACCCCAATACCCCTTTGAAGAGACTTAGAGGAGGGCCTCCTGAAAACAATGTTCCCATTATTAGGAAGTGGGTTTCCCATACTATTTGCCTATGCAGTGAATGCAAGGGTTGCCAAAAATTTGGAGGCACTGCAATGCCCCTTGGGAGAGACGTGGAGGTCAGAGGGCCTCCTGAAAACAATGTTCCTATTATTAGGAAGTGGGTCTCCCATAGTGTTGGCCTATACAGTGAATGCAAGGGTTGCCAAAAATTTGGAGGCACTCCAATGCCCCTTGGAAGAGACGTGGAGGTAAGATGGCCTCCTGAAAACAATGTTCCCATTATTAGGAAGTGGGTCTCCCATTGTGTTTGCCCATGCAGTGAATGCAAGGGTTGTCAAAAATTTGGAGGCACTCCAATGCCCCTTGGAAGAGACGTGGAGGTCAGAGAGCCTCCTGAAAACAATGTTCCCATTATTAGGAAGTGGGTCTCCTATAGTGTTGGCCTATGCAGTGAATGCAAGGGTTGCCAAAAATTGGGAGATACTCCAATGCCCCTTGGAAGAGACGTAGAGGACCTCCTGAAAAAATGTTCCCATTATTAGGAAGTGGGTCTCCCATAGTGTTGGCCTATGCAGTGAATGTAAGGGCTGCCAAAAATTGGGAGGCACTCCAATGCACCTTGGAAAACACATTGAGGAGGGTCTCAAAAAAAAAGAGAACTGGAATGGACTCTCTTGCTATGTGCACTGCAGTCTGCTATATGCCCTGCCTGCCTAGCACTGATTTATCTGCAGCTGGATTAGTACTCAGAAGGACTGTTAGTTGAGATGGATATGTGTCTCTAATATAGTATGGTATAACTACACTAACTATAAAAAAGCAAATCTCTCCCTAGCTCAGCATCAGCTCTCCCTACACTGTCTGATTCCGAGTGACTGTGACGAGCATGGCGGTGCCCGGTCTGATATAGACCTGATGACGCTGTGCGGCCAACCAAACACTGTAATGCCACAACCAACATGGCTGTGGCATTACAGCGTGTGACAGACAATCCCTGCATGTTGACTGGCACTCTAAATAGCGCCAAACATGCAAACAGGGGACCCGAGCTCCCACCGAGCAACCCCGGAAATTCTCGGTGAGCGCGAAAGCATCTCGAGCAGTGAGATGCTCGGGTGAGCACCGAGCAGTAGCGAGCATGCTCGCTCATCACTATTCCTCAGTCAAGAGCCACGCCTTGGGACCTAAACTTAGTTCTTAAGGCACTTACTAAATCCCCCTTTGAGCCAATATCAGGTTGTTTATTAAAGAATCTGACCTTAAAAACAGCCCTTCTGGTGGTCCTCACATTGGCTAGACGGGTGAGGGAGAATCAGGCACTGTCAATAAACCAGCCCTTTACTCGGTTTCTGCTAGATAGAGTTAATCTTACCCCTGACCCTGCTTTTCTTCCAAAGGCAGTTTCCACCTTCCCTAGATCCCAGGAAATAGTGTTACCATCGTTCTGCGAGAACCCTAAAAATGAGGGAGAAAGGGAGTTCCACACTTTGGATGTCAAAAGATATCACCTACAATACTTAGAGTCATCCAGGGTATTCAAGAAATCTACCTCCCTGTTTGTTCTCTTCCAGGGTCCTAAGAAAGGCCGGGCCGCGTCCAAAGGATCCATAGCAAGATGGATCAGGATAGGGATTGCCCTAGCCTACACTTCAGGAGGGTTCTCCCCTCCCGATAACATTAAATCACACTCCACAAGAGCGGTGTCTACTTCATGGGCAGAAAGGGCAAAGGCTTCTCTGGAGCAAATCTGTAGTGCTGCCACATGGTCTTCACCCTCCACTTTTTCAAGCAGTACAGGGTGGTTTTGGGTGCTGGGGACTTGTCTTTTGGACGAAAAGTCTTGCAAGTGGTGGTCCATCCCTTGGGGATTCCTTTGAAATCTCTCTCCAATGATGCTTTCGTGGGGAATGGGAAAAATTATGATTACTTACCGGTAATCGAATTTTCCAGAACCCACGACAGCACCCTTACTTATTCCCTCCCTTCTCACCTCTCCTTGGTGAAGTATGCACGTTTGAATCACAGGGTGTCGCACAGGAAAAAAAAAGCATATACACTGCTCAAAAAAATAAAGAGAGCACTCAAATAACACATCCTAGATCTGAATGAATGAAATATTCTCATTGAATACTTTGTTCTGTACAAAGTTGAATGTGCTGACAACAAAATCACACAAAAATCATCAATAGAAATCAAATTTATTAACCAATGGAGGCCTGAATTTGGAGTCACCCCCAAAATTAAAGTGGAAAAACACACTACAGGCTGATCCAACTTTTATGTAATGTCCTTAAAACAAGTCAAAATGAGGCTCAGTATTGTGTGTGGCCTCCACATGCCTGTATGACCTCCCTACAATGCCTGGTCATGCTCCTGATGAGGTTGCGGATGGTCTCCTGTGGGATCTGCTCCCAGACCTAGACTAAAGCATCCTCCAACTCCTGGACAGTCTGTGGTGCAACGTGATGTTGGTGGATGGAGCGAGACATGATGTCCCAGATGTGCCCAATTAGATTCATGTCTGGGGAACAGGCGGGCCAGTCCATAGCTTCAATGCCTTCATCTTGCAGGAACTGCTGACACACTCCAGCCACATGAGGTCTGGCATTGTCCTGCATTAGAAGGAATCCAGGGACAACCGCACCAGCATATGGTCTCACAAGGGGTCTGAGGATCTCATCTCGGTACCTAATGTCAGTCAGGCTACCTCTGGCAAGCACATGGAGGGCTGTGCGGCCCTCCAAAGAAATGCCACCCCACACCATTACTGACCCACTGCCAAACCGGTCATGCTGAAGGATGTTGCAGGCAGCAGATCGCTCTCCACGGCGTCTCCAGACTCTGTCACATCTGTCATATGTGCTCAGTGTGAACCTGCTTTCATCTGTGAAGAGCGCAGGGCGCAAGTGGTGACTTTGCCAATCCTGGTGTTCTATGGCATGGTGTTGGGCTGTGAGCACAACCCCCATCTGTGGATGTCGGGCCCTCATACCACCCTCATGGAGTCGGTTTCTAACCGTTTGTGCGGACACATGCACATTTGTGGCCTGCTGGAGGTCATTTTGCAGGGCTCTGGCAGTGCTCCTCCTGTTCCTCCTTGCACAAAGGCGGAGGTAGCAGTCCTGCTGCTGGGTTGTTGCCCTCCTACAGCCCCCTGTTATATTCTGTTGTCTAAATGTTCCCTTTATTTTTTTGAGCAGTGTATATATATATATATATGTATATATATATATATATATATATATATATACTGTATATATATATTTTTTTATATGTGCATAAACATATATGTGCATATACATATATATATACATATATATACAGTACAGACCAAAAGTTTGGACACACCTTCTCATTTAAAGATTTTTCTGTATTTTCATGACTATGAAAATTGTATATTCACACTGCAGGCATCAAAACTATGAATTAACACATAGTCATAGTCAAAATGTATATATTGCACATGGCTTTTTTTGTCTGCCAACAATCTGCAGCAAAAACAATGCGTGTGTACATAGCCAAAGGCTTCATTCACACATCAGTACTTTTGATCAGTCAAACAAATACTGATGAAATAGTGATCAAAAAAATTAATGTGTGAATGAGGCATAAAGGGATTTTCTGAGACTGTAACAAAAATTATCATATAAATTATAAATCCCCTGCTGCTCTAGCACCAATTCTCCCATAGTCTATGGCAGTCTTGGCACATAGCTGCAATAATCTTGTGGTTGTACCTTATGTTATAGCTGCGAAGTAAACAATGACCAGCAGGGATCAAAGCATTGGCACTGAAGCAGTGGATTTAGCAGGGTAGTTTTGGGGATATATAACTATTTTTTATTGTGTTTTTGTGAGGTAAGATGTACAAAAAGACAAAAATAACCTCACAAGAGCTCCTTCTCTACTCCCCTCTTATCTCCTCTTCACACAATCGCATACAAGATTTCTCCCGTGCATCCCCCTACTCTGGAACTCTCTACCCCAACATATCAGACTCTCCTACCGTGGAAACCTTCAAAAGGAACCTGAAGACCCACCTCTTCCGACAAGCGTACAACCTGCAGTAACCACCGCTCCACCATACCGCTGCACGACCAGCTCTACCCTCACCTACTGTATCCTCACCCATCTCTTGTAGACTGAGCCCTCGCGGGCAAGGTCCTCACTTCTCCTGTACCAGTTGCCATCACGTTTTGTTCAAGATTATTGTAATTGCTTTCACTATGTATACCCCTTTCTCACATGTAAAGCGCCATGGAATAAATGGTGCAATAATAAATAATAATAATAATAATTCTGCCAATATTTTCTATTTTTTCACTGTTATGATACGATATGATACACTTTAGTGATCCCGAGGGTAATTACAGTGTTGTTGGTGGAATATTTTATGATTGGGGGCCCCACTTTGAATTTTGCCTAGGGTCACAATTTGTCTAAAACCGGCTCTGCACACAGCCACCAATTGCATCACAAAACTATGACAAATCCCATTTAGAAAATGCACATGGCAGACGACCATAATGTTTAAACCCAACCTTAGATTTCTACCTACTTTAAGGATAAAACCCAAGAGATGATCAATATAACCCCTAGTAAGTAAATAGTAATAGTACATGTAAATGAAGTGCCTAGATCAAAAAGACCTACAGACATTAAAGACCTAAAAATATCATTAGATGCGCCATTTTGAATGTAAATAATTGGAACCTCATTAGAGAAGATCTTAAAGGAACCCGACTTGTTAAAAAATCTAGTTTTGTTTGCTCTTTGTTGGTGCAATGTGTAGCATCACTATGTTAAGATACAGAGAGTTCTTTGAGTGCTTCATGGAGTATTAGAAAAGGTCACCAAATAACTGATTTTAGCAAAATCCACTGTATAAAACATCAACTACATTTGGAGAAGGTTTTGAACACCTGGTGATCAACAAAGCTCAAAAATGAGAATATAAAACAATGAAAAAAATCTAAGCATAGCAAAATCCCATCACAGTGCCTATCAGCAATCACAATTATTACAATCTGTATACGTCTACAATTAGAAATAGGCAGGAGGTATCCAGAAAGAATACGAAACCAAGACTACAGTTTGCCCACTAGCATCCAGACATCTAGCATCTAGACATCTAGCATCTAGACCAGTCCCAGGACTTTATCTAGACAAATCAGGGAAAAATAAAGTAATTTGGCTTTAGCTCCAGAAAACCAGAAACTAGCAAAAAACAGATTTATAGTTATAATTAACTGTAAAGCATGCAAGTGAAAAATGTTATGACTCCACTTTGCTGCACCAGGGCAGGCAGCTTGTAAAAAGGTTGAAAATGGGTTTGCGTCCTTTTACAAATTTCAGACTGTGGCTATATGAACACTATTGCTAACTACTGACCTGTCCAGGCAGTGGTGGATACAGACAGTAGAGGGTCCCTGTGCGAAAACCGTACATAGGCCCTTTGCCATCCAATTATGTGTCTAATACAGAGGCTGCTTGCTGTTTTGAAGGCGGATTTGGGCCCCTGTGTGGCTGCACAGCATACACCCATATGTCCACCCTGGTGTGCAGAATTGTGCTAATGCCATGGTAATGTTAACATCTATTGTTATCTATAATGCAATTTTTTTAATATTATACCATGTATTTATACAGTATGTATGCTGCAACCATAAGGCAGCAGATCCAGTGAAGTGGCACACGTGTGATGCAAAAGATTGATGTTCTGTACATCAATACATTTTATAGATGATATGATATTCGTCTAACATGCTAAGATAGCAGCAGTGATGTCTGAAGTGTTGGATACTGATACAAACTGCTCCAAGTATGAGCAACGTGTCGCCATTGTTATCTCACTGATTCATACCAATTGTCAACCTCTGTTCAAGCCTTTTACCGCTGAAAGAGACTTTTGTAATCATCAAGCCCATTACCTCCCAGTAAGTAAAATCTGTTTGAACTGTTGCTGGTGTTTGTCTGCATAACTTTTTGGGGAAAGCAATCTGTCCACGAGCAGGTGTATCTGTAGCGCCCCGAGGGTTCGGCCGCTACAGGGTTATTGCTCCTCTTCCAGAGGTGTGGTATTCCACTCCCGGGTAAGGATGGAGTATGGATCAAGGCCCAGTTAGCTGCATACAGCACACACACCCCATTTCCGAGGGACAGCTCAACGGTGCTCCCACTAGACAGAAGTGCAGGCACGACCGACTATGTCCCTGTCTGGAGTGGGGAGGGGGGTGGAACCCCCAGTGCTGTAGGGGCAGATAGGGGTTGGTTCCTGAGTGTAGGTAGGAGCCCATTGGTTGCTGGTCACCGGGGCTCATGGTCAGAGGGAGGTATAAAAGGTGGGCACCATCTTAGCTCTGGGAGAAGTTCAGTCTGTGCAGAGAGAGGAGAAGACAGGGAGTAGAGGCTCTGTAGGAGCTCTACTCCAGGAGGGCCTAGTGAGAGGCCGAGGAGGAGGTGAAGGGGAGCTGTGGTGTCACCTCAGCCCAGCTCCACGAGAAGGGAGGAGAAGAAGGAACAGGAAAGAAGGAGGAGAGACAGAGAAACAGAAGGGCTCAGGAACAAGAAGGTGGAAGGGACCCTAAGAACCCACGAGAATCCAGGGTGCAGGGTCAGGCAGATTAAGGGTGCCGGTTCCCAAGTTGGTGGAGGAGAAACTACCCTCAGCCAAGGACCGGACGTCGTGATCATTTATTGGTGCGACACCTCATCAAACCTGCTAGGAAGGCACCATATAGGACAGCGGAGGACGGGGCCCACGTTTAACCGCACAAGTCCGCGGTAGCTGGACAAAAGTGGGTCACTGGTGAGGTAGGCCAGAGGAAGGATTGAAGGGGGTCCTGAGCCATACTCCTGAGCTGCCTGGGAGTTGACCGAGCCCCTCACCTGGTGGACGCAGCACGGCTCGGGCGGTCATTGCTGGCTGAAGTGACTTGGATATTAACCGTGAGTAAAGACCCTGGACTGCAGTACGCTGTCTGTGTGCTTTTTCGCTCCTCCGGCACTACCGGTACTGGGACTCTGACCACCATCACCCCCACAATCCACTACACTGCCCTGGGGCCGCACTCTTCCCGTGGGGAGTCACATCATCCCAGCTGCATACATCATCGGCCCCAGCGGTCTGCCCTGCAGCGGCGGTTCCTAATAACCGCAATCCACGGGTGGCGTAGTCGGACATTATTTCAAACATCTAAAAGACTGCCACGGGTCTGACCACCCTGAGCCACGGGACCAGGTCGCCACTACTACTCCCAGCGTCTCCCTATTGCCCGGTTCCGTGTGCCCCACGGCCCAGGGGGGCGAGTCATATCCATTCTAATTAAAAGGGAACCCCACTTTACTCGGTGACCCCTTACAAGATGAACATCAAAAGAAATTTGTTTTGATTGTTCTAGTGAGCACTTAAAGGGGTTTTCCCATGAACGAAAGTTCATTTTAATTAATAGATCTTGGAATAATAAATGCTCCTGTGCTGAGATAGCCTTATAAGATTATGTGCCCACGATGCAGAAATGAAGCAGAAAATTTCTGCAGCATTTCTGCATCTCCCTGGCAGAAAAAACGCATGCAGATTGTGCATGCGTTTTTCCTGCAGAATACATGCGGAATACATGCGGATTCACATGCGTACCCACATGCGTCAACGCATGTGTTTCCCCATGTGGACTGACAAGCACTTTCCAGGCGATAGCATCACTTGGAAAGTGCTTGACAACTAGGTCACACTGTATAAATCCATGCAAAAGGCATGGATTTATACAGTGTGACCGTAAAAATAAAATAATAAAGCTATGCTTACCCCCGATCCCCCGCCGCGTGTGCTGTCACGCTCGTCCTGGCTTCTTCCGGGTTGCCGGCATATGACCGCGACGTCATCTCAGGTCCTGGAAGATAAGCGCTGCAGGGGCCGCCTGACAGGTGAATATAAACTTTATTTATTATTTTATTCTTTTTTTCACAGGTACAATGGTACCCAGGTCTGGATGAGAGTCTTCTCTCCTCCAGAACTGGGTACCATCCGCACATAGAGACACATATAATCCGCTTGTACAAATGTACAGACGCGCATTATATGCGTCTCAATGCAAGTCAATGGTGGCGCTTCCGCTGCGCTTCCGCAAAATTAATGAACATGCTGCAGATTTATTTGTGACGCGCCCCCTGGGCCAGTGCTGTAGTGCGGCGCACGTGTGCGCGGGGGGGGGGGGGAATACCCGGAGCCGGATCCGATGGGGGTAGTAGTCTCCGAGTGGCGGGGACCCGGTCCGTGCCCAGGGTGGTCAAACTAAGTGTGTGGCAGTCTTTGTAGATGTTGTTTAAGTGTCGACCACGCCACCCGTTGATTTGCGGCCGCAAGGCCGCCGCTGCAGAACAGTCCGCTGAGGCCGGTGGTATGTGTGCAGCAATGGTGGCATAACCCCCAACGGGAGAGGTATGGCCTCAGGGCAGCTGGTGCGGGTGAAGGGAGTGAGAGAAAGGGCGTCCCGGTACCTTTAGTGCTGGTAGTACGATGGAACACAGAGACTGATGGCAGTTTTCAATGCTTTACTCACAGATGTTATCAGTGTCAGTCCTGCAGGTGATGACGACCCGAGCCGTGCTGCGTCCACCAGGTACGGGGCTCGACCAACCCCCAGGCAGTTCCAGAGTGTGACCTAGAACTCCTTTCTCCGTTCCTTTCTCTGGCCGTCCCCACTAGGGACCCACCCATGTCCAGCTTCCTCGGGCCTTCTGGTGGCGAAACCTATCTCCGGTTTCCCTGACCCTATGTGGCGTGCCTTCGTGGTGAGTGTAGTGAGTGGTCGCGCCAAGACGTGGCCACGACCTCCGGTTCCTGGCTGAGGATAAGTGGCCTCCACCAGTTCGGGATCCGGTACCCTAATCTGCCAACCCTTCACCCGTTTTAGCTCACTTGTGGGATCTCAGGGTTCCCTCTTCCTTCATGTCTCTGGGCCTTTCTCCAGGTTCCATTCCTTCCTTGTTCCTTGTTCCTTTCCTCTTGTCTTTCTCTCTCTTGCTCCCTTCAGGAGCAGCACCCAGACAGGGCTGCTGCTCCCTGTCACTACTCTTCTCCTCTTCTTCTGTCTGACTGAACTCTCCCCTAAGATGGTGCCCACCTTTTTATACTCCCTCTGACACCCGAGCCCAGGTGACTAGCCACCAATGGGCTCCTTCCTATGCCCAGAGTCCCTCCCCTCTCTGCTCCTGCACCACTGGGATATTCCTCCCCCCCTCCCACTCCAGCCAGGGACAGATGCTGTCGTACCTGCACATCTATCTGGTGGGAGTACCGTTGATCTGTCCCCCAGAAATGGGATGTATGTGGTGCATGCAGCTAACAGAGTTCCAGTCCACACTCCATCCTTACCCGGGAGTGGAATACCACACCTCTGGTTCGAGGTGCAATACCCCTGTAGCAGCCGAGCCCTCGGGGTGCTACATTCCCCCCTGGTAAACCACAGCACGTCCTCGGGCTGAAATAGAGTAAAAACTATTTTTAAAGTGTACGTACACATAAAACACATCAACTTTCATCCATCCCTTTATGGGAGGTTTTCTCAACAGCTGGCTAATGCCACCGGAACTCTTTTACAAAAACACTATGTAAAACTTTGGCATCATATCTAATTTCACATTAAGGCATTCTCAAATAAAACATTCTTGAATTCTCGGGTTCTTGGGATCTTGGGATCTGGCCGTTCTCAGTCCTCGGTCAGGTTAGGGATTAGGGCAAAAATAGGCAACAGTTCTCTTTCTGTCCCAACGGGGACCACACTCTTAGTGGAAACAGTCCCACAACAGTCCTTATACCCGGTCGGGTAACTATTTACATCTCCTCTTTTACCGTTTACGATTAACGGTGTGCTCCACACGCTCCTTTCTCTTCCTCAGGTTCAGACCCATCCACTGTGCCCCTCCGGTAGGTGGGACTCTACGTCGCTCCTGTTTACAAACACCTGGCCTATGGTCTTCGGGTCTTGGATGATGCCCCAGCCACATGCCATGTGAAACTTAACAACAGTCCCGGTGACTCGGGGACCGTGAGCTGTACGGGGGGGGTCCTGGCGGGTCCTTGTCTTCTGCTCCACGTTTTTAATGTGGAGCCACTCCTCCTTCACTTTCCTCTCTCTCCGCTCCCACTCAAACGTTGCCAGTTGTTGGCGGCAGGTCTCATAGCGCCGGGCAGCGCCCACCCGGGTCTCCTGAGTGAACCCCATCAGGTCTTCTCCAGTGGGGTCCCCCTCGAATTGGGCGTCCTCCAGCGGGGTGAAGAGAGGTCCACGGGCTCTGGAGCTGGGATTAGCGGTTCATCTGGGGCCCTTGCTCCTACGGGATGACTCTTCCTGGAGCGGGGGTTGGTGTACTCAGGCGGCCAGACGAATGGTGTCCCATCCGGGCAGGTGTGCTGCTCATACAGGTCTTTCCCCAATGATGGCACGACTGGGGGCCCCGGCTGGGGTGCAGCGCCCGCGGGCACTCGGCCTTTTAACCAGGCCGGTGACTTTCTGATCGTGCCCGGTGTTGGGGAGCACGGTTCAGGGCTAGGCTCCGCTGCAGAGCTTGCTGCTGGAGGGCTGACTACTGGTGGTGGAGGTACGGTGGGCGGTGCGGCACCCAGAGCTTCGGGTCCCGCGGCGGGAGGTAGGGGCAGGTCCGCGGCCTCGGGGCCCGGAGTAACGGCGTCCCCCTTACTTGTCGTTGCGGCCTCCCCCGCGGCGTCGTCCTCGGCCTCCGATCCGCTTCTGCTGCCTCTCGGGATCGACGCGGTGCTGGATGGTGGCTGCACCTCCGGTTGGCAGGTCAGCGTGCGCCGGGTCAACTCCTCCTTCCACCCGGCGAGCACGTCTCATTGCGCCCAGATCATCCTCCTGTTCAGCTCTTCCAGCGCGGCCTGCGCGTACTCCGGTTCTTCCTTCTGGAGCACCGCTAGCAGCTCTGCAATCTGGTATGGCGGCTGTGGCGGTGAAGCTCTCCTCCGTATCCGACATCTTCCTCCCCCCTAGTGGACCGTGGCCTACCTTGCGATGATCCTCTTCCGTAGGCCGCGGCTCCGCAGTGGATCGTCAGGGTGGAGGACCTTCCGTCGCGCTCCTGTGACGTCGGCGTCGCTGGACTCCCTCCAGGACCTGACGCAACGTCCGGACGTGAGGCGGGGCTTCAATTCTCGCGGGCTTTCGGAGTCCACGCCCCTCTTCTTCCCGCGCGGCATCCTCAAGATGGCGCCCAATGGCGGGAAAACTCCACGGATGGCGGGAAGAAGGCAGAAGATGGCGTCGGATGGCGGGAATCGGCTCCGGACGGCGGGAAACTTCACCACAGGTAAGTAAAAAGTCTCTTTTTCAGGCACGCAGTACCCGGTGGTTACGGGCACGAGATCCTGCCGACTACGCCAAAAGTTGACGCGCCCCCTGGGCCAGTGCTGTAGTGCGGCGCACGTGTGCGCGGGGGGGGGGGAATACCCGGAGCCGGATCCGATGGGGCTAGTAGTCTCCGAGTGGCGGGGACCCGGTCCGTGCCCAGGGTGGTCAAACTAAGTGTGTGGCAGTCTTTGTAGATGTTGTTTAAGTGTCGACTACGCCACCCGTTGATTTGCGGCCGCAAGGCCGTCGCTGCAGAACAGTCCGCTGAGGCCGGTGGTATGTGTGCAGCAATGGTGGCATAACCCCCAACGGGAGAGGTATGGCCTCAGGGCAGCTGGTGCGGGTGAAGGGAGTGAGAGAAAGGGCGTCCCGGTACCTTTAGTGCTGGTAGTACGATGGAACACAGAGACTGATGGCAGTTTTCAATGCTTTACTCACAGATGTTATCAGTGTCAGTCCTGCAGGTGATGACGACCCGAGCCGTGCTGCGTCCACCAGGTACGGGGCTCGACCAACCCCCAGGCAGTTCCAGAGTGTGACCTAGAACTCCTTTCTCCGTTCCTTTCTCTGGCCGTCCCCACTAGGGACCCACCCATGTCCAGCTTCCTCGGGCCTTCTGGTGGCGAAACCTATCTCCGGTTTCCCTGACCCTATGTGGCGTGCCTTCGTGGTGAGTGTAGTGAGTGGTCGCGCCAAGACGTGGCCACGACCTCCGGTTCCTGGCTGAAGATAAGTGGCCTCCACCAGTTCGGGATCCGGTACCCTAATCTGCCAACCCTTCACCCGTTTTAGCTCACTCGTGGGATCTCAGGGTTCCCTCTTCCTTCATGTCTCTGGGCCTTTCTCCAGGTTCCATTCCTTCCTTGTTCCTTGTTCCTTTCCTCTTGTCTTTCTCTCTCTTGCTCCCTTCAGGAGCAGCACCCAGACAGGGCTGCTGCTCCCTGTCACTACTCTTCTCCTCTTCTTCTGTCTGACTGAACTCTCCCCTAAGATGGTGCCCACCTTTTTATACTCCCTCTGACACCCGAGCCCAGGTGACTAGCCACCAATGGGCTCCTTCCTATGCCCAGAGTCCCTCCCCTCTCTGCTCCTGCACCACTGGGATATTCCTCCCCCCCTCCCACTCCAGCCAGGGACAGACGCTGTCGTACCTGCACATCTATCTGGTGGGAGTACCGTTGATCTGTCCCCCGGAAATGGGATGTATGTGGTGCATGCAGCTAACAGAGTTCCAGTCCACACTCCATCCTTACCCGGGAGTGGAATACCACACCTCTGGTTCGAGGTGCAATACCCCAGTAGCAGCCGAGCCCTCGGGGTGCTACATTTGCGCTGCAGAAACGCTGCAGAAAAATCCGCAGCATGTGCATTGACATTGCGGAATGCCATTGGGGACCATGGGGTGTGGATTACCATGCGTTTTTGATGCGTTTCCGCTCCGGAAATTCCGCATCAGAAACGCATGAAAAACGCATCGTGGGCACGCAGCCTAAATGTTCCCCTGTGTAATGTCTGTGTCTGATCGTGTATGGAACATGGTCTGATCATACCACATCTCCTGGGCAGAGGAGAAAGCAAAACAATATACAGACAGGACAGCAGGGGATCACAGCTGATTCTTTCTATGAGGTAAAACATTTCCCTGCCTGTTTTTAAACAATGTTTTACCTCAAAGAAAGAATCAGCTGCGATCCCCTGCTGTAATGTCTGTATACTCTCCTTTGCCTCCTCCCCTGCTCAGGAGATGTGGTATGATCAGATCATGTTCCTGTACGGTCAGACACAACCATTACACAGGGGGAACATTTATAAGATTATCTCAGCACAGGAACATTTTATTTAAACACATCCAATTGTGGAAATTATTATCGTTCCAAGATCTATTGATTAAAATTAACTTTTATTATAAAACTGGAGGTTTCATTAATTGCTATGTCAAAACCTAGACCTAAATCTCATTGATAAAATGTTAGGGAATTTAAAATGAGTTGTGCATGTAAGAAACCCCTCAAACATGACATAGCTACAAAGTTCCCTATTGTGATATGTGAGACTAGCTGACTGTTTAAATAAGCACTTGCTGGAGGTTTTTGTGTCAGAATAAGGTAATGCTAAGACTGCTTTCCCAAACCACTGAAAAAATGCCATTTATGATGATTAGTGATGAGCGAACGTGCTCAATGATACTCGGATATCACTAGAGTATCTGGGTGCTCGGATGTGCTCAGCACTCACCATTCATTGGCGGGTGCTCAGATTTATTACTCGAATCCCCACCCCACATGTTTGGCGCCTGTTGCACAGCCAATAAGCATGCAGGGATTGCCTGTAATACCATAGCTATCTTGGTAGTGTCACTACTGTGATTGGCTGGCCGCATTACCTCATCAGAGGTTATAAAAGGACAGACGCCACCACGCTCAGCACACTGATGCCATTTCACAGCCCAGAGACCGTTATTATTGGAGGGAGACAGTAGTTTTCCAGGCCTGTGCGCACAGTTTCAGGAATCTGAGTCATCTAGTGGTGATACTGGTTCTGATAATGAACCATCATACTAAAAGCCCTTCCAAGGGCTAATCTTTTGCTTTCTGTTTCTATGCGATACATTCTGCATTTAGCCGAGGGACAGCTGCTGGAGCAGAAAGTATGGCTGGATACAGCCTCTAGGCAGAGCTTAGCGCTTTGCAGTCCGTTGCTAAATACATAGCTGATACAGGTGACCACATTTTATTGGGGGAGTGAAAAAAATGACTATATTGTCATCCATACAATTTAACGTGCTTTGTGTTAAATTCCCGTGGTATTACTCTCCAAAAAAAGTTCTACAAATTTTATAGATTGAATTTGTCATCCATACAGTTTAACGTGCTTTGTGCTAAATTCCGGTGGTATTAAACTAAAAAAAAAAACACTTTGCCTGCTGCAGGTGACCAATTTTTTTTTTTATTAAAAGAGACCTAGCAATTAGAAAATGCACAAAGTGTGTGGTAAGGGACATGGAAGTGGAAGGGACTAGTGTTGATTGAGTTTGTATCATCAACCCTTTCCCTGTCAGACAGACAATCTCTGCATGTGTGACAGCTGACTAACAGCCGTGACACTTGCAGGCGGGGCGACAGTGAATGAAACACCGAGCACGCAAAATACTCGGCAAGCACTTGAGCGTGCTCGCCGGAAAGTGTTGATGAAATACTCTATCAACACTAGAAGGGACCTCATGATGGTGCACGCAGACGATGATGACATGGAGCAGGATGCAAGTGCCAGCTCACCGACTGGTGTGCGATGTGACCACGTGCTGGTACTCCACACTGCACATGACTTTGCGAGCAGCAGATGCCAGTTGTTGAACATCAGTTCCAACACTCCCGTCGGTATTCTGGTAAGCCCCCGCACGTAACAATTGAAGAGTCTGCATGAATGTCTGACATTTGTGCAGTTCAGCAAGACTTTGAGGACTCCACAAAGATGGTGAGCAGCCATGACGCCATTATCAGAGCAATGATCCCGCTTCTGTGCCTACTTATACAGTTGCATGAGAAAGGGAGATACTAACGAGCCTAGCCCCTTCTCATCTGCTCAGCAAGGATTGGGTTACAATGAGGAGATGGAGGTTGAGGAGGAGGAGGAACAGTAGCTGGTTTTTAGTACAACAGAGGCTAGTACCCACACAAGCTTCATCACGTCTCTCCTACATGGATAATTAGCAATGTAAAGACCAGGCTCAACTATACAAGATAGGTGCCAGGAACACAACGTAGTCCCAAAAATGAAGTAAATAAGGTTCCGGCATTCAAAAATAATGTAGATAGTCAGATAGTTGCAATTTCAAACTTAATTTCCTTTAATGGTTCTCAAGTGAATACTCGCTCGACGTTTCAACCCCTTTTGGGTTTTCATCTGGGGCTTCAAATAAAATAATGCATACACATGTAAACAAACAAAAAAAAAAAACAGAAATGTTGGTATTAGTACTGGTTACATTCACATTATAGTGACTGGAAAGACATTAATATATGAGCAATTTGATCCTAGAGGGTGTATAATAGTAAATACAATACTGGGGAAACTGCAAAGAATACGTGACAGTGTCCAAGATTTTCCAAAACATAACAAGAACAATTTTGAAAAAGTGCTATAATCTTCATTAAGGAACAGTAACAATGACCTCATAGGACGCATGTCTCAGAACTATAAATTTCATATAATATCTCAGACAGTAACAATACTGAGAAAATAGGGACAGGAAAGAAGGCGGGGAAAGGAGAAAGAAGAGGGGGGACAGTTGTATAAAAAAAAACAACACATAAATACCCTGGGTTTGTTGAATTTAGACCATAAAAGATAAATAATCCTCAGGATAAGTTTCCGGCAGCTAAAAATGTTATTAGAAATGGAAATCAATGAGATCCGTTACTAGCACAAGAATGGATGTAAAGCAGGAAACGTTAAATATAGTTGTATATACCAAAATGCGGATAATGTGAGTTACCAAGGAGTGGGGAGGTTGTTCCTGGTGCTTGTTGCCAGGGATTGTGGAGGAAAATGTCCTGCCAATAGACCACATATTGTAAGACAAATGATTGTCTAAATAAATATGTACCCCCCAAGAGTGACACTCTCCAGGTGTGAGAGTCCTACCTGTGTCCTGTACGAGGTGACCGTAGTGTGTCTGTTGCTTTCGTAGTCTGGCTTTAAATAGCCAGCGCGCGCTATACTTCCTGTTTCCTGTCAATTGGAACGCAAGTTCCTGTTCTGTGGAACGCACCATCGCGCATGCGCGGGATGCGTGCTTGCAGAGTGAATGTGATTGTGGAACGCAAGCTATGCGTTCCACTGCATGGTTAACCCAGGGGATCAGTCCATGGTATAACCTGATCATGTACAAGGACAAGGGGTGAATGTATAATGCTATCTTGTGTTTTTCATAGTGGGCACAGGTTAAGAAGAGCTCAAAAGGAGTCAGCACGGAAAAGCATGAGGGTAAATAGAGGGTAGGGGAGGGGGGAAGAGGAGGAAGGAAGAAATCAAGAGGAATGATAAACCAGCAGTATAATCCTCATTATATACACAAACAGATGCAGAAACACATGAGGTGACACCAAAGGATACTTCAGAGGGTGCATATACATACCGTAATATGCTTATTAATGTGAAAAAAGGATATGGGATGATGATAATGTTATACTGAGGGTAACAGAGCATATTTATACATGAAGGGTCTGAAAAGGAATGGAAATATTATTAATGTTAGAGCATATGAACTACGGCTGGTTAAGATGGAAGAAATAATACATAAAAATTAGTACATAGAGAAAATAGTATACCGCATCAACCCATGTATTTGATAGACAATAGCAAATGAAATATAGAAATATGGAGTAAATCTTGGGCATTCGTGGTATGGTGAGAGGGAGAATAGTTAGACATGAATCTCATATTCCCTATTGAGACCATGGGGTTCGAGTGTTTTGAGGGTGAAGATCCAATAGGTTTCTCTCTCTTTGAGTCTCTCTATTCTATTGCCCCCTCTCCTATTAATCGGAACATGATCAATTATTTGAAACCAGAGTTGTGAAACAGAGTGATTATGTGTGGAAAAATGATTGGGAATAGGCAACAAATTGTATTTACATCTGATGGTAGATTTATGTTTACTGATTCGGTCTCGGATATGCTGGGTGGTTTCTCCAACATATCCCAGACCGCACGGACATTTGATGAGGTAAATAACGAAAGAGGACTCGCAAGTAAAATAACCACTGATGGGGAAACTCTTGCCTGTTGTTGGATGGATAAAGAACCTACCCTTGGTCATATTAGAACACTGGCGGCACCCAAGGCACAGGAAAATGCCCATGCGAGGTGTCGCCAAAGTGGTCTGACGTTTGTTTGCCTGCAGACTGCCAATGTCAGCCCTCACTAATTTGTCCCTCAAATTGTGTGATCTCTTGTTGCAAATCAACATTGGTTGTTGAAAATCTAATATGTTGGGGTAGGATCTGCCTAATAGTGACCAGTGATCCTTTAGGATATCTTGAATCAGTGTTTGGTATGGATGGTAGGTATTTACAAAGATCATCCTCTGTGCTGTAGGTTTCTGTTTTCTCCGTTCAAGAGAAGGAAATGAGATGGAAGTAGGGTAACCTCTGTTAATGAATTTCTGTCCCATTTCTCCATGGCGTTTAATTCTGAGGGATGGGTCAGATACTATTCTGTTGACCCTGGTATGTTGCGAGATTGGGAGTGATTTTTTGACATGTTTAGGGTGACAGCTGGTGTAGTGTAGGAGGGCATTCCGATCCATGGATTTGACAAACAGGTCAGTGGATAAATGTCCTTGGTCATCCTTGATGACCTTGATGTCAAGGAAATTAATCTGGCATCTGTCATGTGTTAGAGAGAAAGAGATGCCTGGTGTACAGCCATTGAGGTATTCAAAAAATTGAATCAAGTGTGTTTCATCTTGATCCCAAATGACGAATACGTCGTCTATGTAGCATTTCCAAAATCTGATGCCCGGATATGCGCCACTGCCTGGTGTTACAAATTTTTCTTCGAAGTGCACCATAAAGATATTAGCATAAGGGGGTGCCATGTTAGACCCCATGGCTGTCCCACGTTTTTGTATGTAAAAACAGTCTCCAAAAAGAAAAAAATTGTTATGCAGAATGATATCTGACAGGTCCCTACAGAGATCTTTACGGGACTGGGAGCTGCTGCTGTATTTCTCTAAGAACCATGTGAGTGCCTCCAGGCCTAAATCATGGTTAATCGATGTATATAGGCTGTTTACATCTAATGTGACCAGAATGGATCCAGGAGGTATTGTGTCAAGTTGGTGTAGATGCGACAGAAAGTCCGATGAGTCCTTAATATATGATGGAATGGCGGGTGGATCGGCTGAGGAGGGGAATGAGGAGGAAGAGAGGAAGGAGGAGAAGATGGAGAGTAGTCATCATGGTGGAGACAGGGAAGTGTTAGCTGTAGGGAGTTTGGCACATATGACCAAATTTATGTACTGCTGCCTTTCCAGTACCCCTCGCGTTATATTCATCTTAGCCAATAAAAAGTACTGGTTGTTCACCCTGCTAGACCCATTCTAGAAGGGGAACTTTGCATCTCTCATTCCTGAGGTGGAGAGGTCTACTAAAATGGTACTATACCAGAGGCCATTGTGGAAAATATGTTGAAAAAATTCCCATCAGACAATGCTAGCAGCAGGGGGCAAGCTTCCTTTCCCAACTAAGGAGGAGAGGCGAGGGAGACACACACCAGGTACAGCAGAGACATATGACCGGGTATTTTTGACAAAGAGGGAAATGTTTTTAAAGATGGTCAAGCAATACTTGGCGACCAAACCAGCATACTCCCTAATTCCTATTCAACCTTCAACTATTGGGTCTCAAAGCTGGAAACTTGACATGAGTTGTCTCTAGGTGCCTTGGAAGTGTTGTGCTGCCCTGCTGCTAGCGTTTTGTCTGAGTGTGTTTTTAGTGCCACGGGGGGGTGGGGGGTATAACAGACACGTGCTTTTGCCTGTCAACAGAAAATGCTGACAGGCTCACTCTACTAAAAATGGATAAAGCCTAGATCAGCCCCAACTTTTCCACACCACCAGATGACCGCAGCACATAAAGTGTTTTTAATGTTTAATATTTGAATGAGGCCCTCCAGTTGTTACCTTCAAGGGTTTATGGATGAACCTCCTTATAATTTTTTTTCTGGCTTTGCACTGTGTGCAGAGCCTTTATTAGCAATGTTGAGCATTCCGATACTGAAATATCGGGTATCGACCGACATTCGCTGTATCGGAGTTCCGATACTGAGTTCCGATACTTTTAGAATATCAGATACCGGAATCGGAAGTTCCCATAATGCCTGCGCTCTGCAGTGTCTCTGAAGGATGACAAGCTGGATGGCAGCGCTCAGCTGCGATCCAGCCTGTCATCAGAATGCCATCCCAGCGTGAGAGAATTCTCCTGATTGTTCAAAAGCGGCGGGGGGTAAAAAGCCGCCGGCTTTTAAACAATCACACAGCCCCATACTGCTTCCCCGCAGCCTCCCATCCCGATCCTCCGCTCCCCCCGCCACCTCCCATCCTGATCCTAAGTTAGGACTGGGCGGGGAGCGCAGCACCAAGGAGTGGGGAGCGAAGGACCCGGGCGGGGAAGCCGGCAGTGAAAAGACTTCACCACCGGCTTTCCCATTCTGTGCTGCGCTCCCTGCTCCCTGATGTATGTGGTATGATGTATGATTGGTGTGTGCGCGGTGTCTGCCGGTGTCTGCGGGTGTCTGCGGGTGTTTGCGGGTGTTTGCGGGTGTCTGCCGGTGTCTGCGCGATGTATGCGGGTGTCTGCGTGCAGGCAGACATAGGCCGATAAGACACTACTACTCCCATCGGCCTATGTCTGTCCCCCGTCCACTCGTGCCAGCAGGATCAGCTCGATGGGAGCAGTAGTTCCCATCAGCCTGATCCTGCTATTTAAATTGCCCTACTGTGTCCTTTAAACTGCCTCATATGTTATTTTGGCTCCCCTATAGGTTTATATTTTTGCCCCTATACATGTTTTATTTTTTTAGGCCCCCATATTTTTTTGTTTTGTTTTTGGTCCCCAATAAATTTTAAATACATTTCATTGGTGGCCAGTGGTTACCTAAAATAAATTAGTTTATACATTACCTTTCCCCGCTGATCGCCACCTAAAATAAAGTAAAAAATAAAAAACTACACCTATACTCACCCACGGAGCTTCCCAGGCTACTAATATCAGCCCCCAGCTGTCTGCCTAGCCTTTGCTAGCTATTAAAATGGGGGGGACCCCACGTCATTTTTTTTTGGGTCCCCCATTTTAATAGCTAGTAAAGGCTAGGTATTCAGCTGGGGGCTGATATTAGTAGCCTGGGAAGCTCCGTGGGTATTACCCCCTTCCCAGGCTTCAAACATCTGCCCCAGCTGTCTGCTTAACCTTCGCTAGAGACTAAAATTATGAGGGATCCCACGCCAATTTTTTTTTAAATAAATCCTTTATTTTAACACTAAATGACACTTGAGGGGTTAATAAAGATGCAGTTCCTAAATTATTATTTATTTTTTAATTAATTTTTCCCCAAAATGTTGACGTGGGCTTTGCCATATTTTTGTATGCCAGCCAGGTACAGCATCCAGGAACGGGCTGCCCCCAACTACCAGATGCCTATTTGTGCCTGGCCGGACACAACAATATAGGTAACCCTTTTTTTTTATTATTATTTCATGACTTTCATGAAATAATTTAAAAAAAAATACATGGGGCTTCCCCCTATTTTTGTGTCCAGCCAGGTACAGCAGGCAGGAACGGACTGCCCCCAACCACCAGCTGCCTATTTGTACCTGGCCAGACACAACAATATAGGGAAGCCCTTTTTTTTTAATTATTTCATGAATTTCATGAAATAATTAAAAAGAAAAATACGTGGGGCTTCGCCCTATTTTTGTGTCCAGCCAGGAACAGCTGGGGGCTGGAATCCGCAGCGCAGGGAGGTCCAAGCTTTCTGGGCCCCCCCGCTGCAAATTGCAGTCCGCAGCCACCCCAGAAAATGGCGCGTTCATAGAAGCGCCATCTTCTGGCGCTGTACCCAACTCATCCAGGGCCCTGGTGCGGTGGCTCACTAGGTAATAAAGGGGTTAGGGCCAGCTTGGCATTATCAGCTGGCCCTAAGCCCGAAATTCATGGGGTCACGCCAATATTAGACATGACCGCCATGAATTTCTAGTAAAGTATTTAAAAAAACACAACATCCAGAATAAAGTCCTTCTCAGTGTCTGCGGCATGGCAAACTGGATGGCAGCTTTCGGCTGCGATCCAGCCTGTCATGTCAATGTAGCAGAGCTGGAGCCGTCGTGGGAACCATGGAAAGGTAAGGATGAGGTTGCTTTATTATTTTACTTTTATTGCAGAAGACATTGGCTTCAGCTGGAATGGGCGTGATGGTAAGTATGGTTTAATTTAGAACATTAAAAAATTGTTTATTTCAATTAAAGGACTTTATTCTGGGTGTTTGTGTTTTTTTTTTAACTTTGACTATGGGGTTAGTAATGGGGGTGTCTTATAGACGCCTTTCCATTACTAACCTGGGCTTGATGTCAGTTAGCATTATAAGCTGACATCAACCCCAGCCCTATTACCCCACTGCCACCGCTACAGGGCAGTGGGAAGAGCGAGGCTAAGTGCCAGAATTGGCGCATCCTATGGATGCGCCATTTCTGGGGCGGCTGACGGCTGGTGTTTCTAGCCTGGGAGAAGGACAATATTCATGGCACCCTTCCTGGGCTATTAATATCAGCCCCCAGCTGTCTGCCTAGCCTTTGCCAGCTATTAATATATGGGGGGACCCCAAGTCATTTTTTGGGGGTCCCCCATTTTAATAGCTAGTAAAGACTAGGTATTCAGCTGGGGGCTGATATTAGTAGCCTGGGAAGCTCCGTGGGTATTACCCCCTTCCCAGGCTTCAAACATCTGCCCCAGCCGTCTGCTTAACCTCTGCTAGAGACTAAAATTACGGGGAACCCCACATCACTGTACTTCTTATATATGTGACTGACATGTTTCTATGTATCTAATCTATGTGTGTTGCTCTATTCTTTCTATTCTAAATTGTTGGGTAACGATGCTGAATTGCCAGCCTGCTTTTTTAAAGAGACAGTGCATGAAAACACTATTATTTTTTTAATAAATCCTTTAACACTAAATGACAAGTACAGTAATCAGCACTATCACTGTACTTATTATATATGCGACTGACATGTTTCTATCTATCTAATCTATGTGTGATGCTCTATTCTTTCTGTTCTAAATTGTCGGGTACCGGTGTATGCCACTGCTGAATTGCCGGCTTTTCATGTAATACATTCTACATTATTCTTAGTTGTTTTCCTTCATGTAGAATTAACCTACAAGGAAAGAAAGGGTTTATTTTCATTCCGATATTTGTGTCCCATTGACTTGCATTGGTTTCCGGTATCGGAATCGGCGATATCCGATATTTTTTGGGTATTGGTCCGATCTGATCGATCCGATATTTCCCTTTATCGGAAGATATCGCTCAACACTATTTATTAGTGTAGAAGTACCACAACTACAGTTTCTTAATATTTGAATGAGGCCCTCCAGTTGCTGCCTTGAAGGGTTTATGGATGGCCCTCCTTATAATTTTTTTCTAGCTTTGCACTGTTGTTGCCTTTAAGGGAGTATAGAAGACCCTGCTTGTAATTTTTGGCAGGTGTTGCACTGTGTGCAGAGCTTTTATGATTGTATGAGTACCATAACTACACTTGGTTCACAATATTTGAATGAGGCACTATACTTGGTCCCTTTAAGGGTATATAGATGACACTGTTTGTAATTTTTGGCAGGCTTTGCACTCTCTGCAGAGCTTTTATGAGTGTAGTAGTAGCAGCACAGCTATGCTTTGTTCACAATATTTGAATGAGGCACTACAGTTGCTGCCTTCAAAGGTGTATGCATGACCCTGCTTGTAATTCTTGGCAGGCTTTGTACTTAGCGCATAGCCTTTATGAATCTAGGAATACCACTACATGACAATTTGAACATAATGTGTATGATGCCCTACTTTATGTCTAATACAGGGTGCATCTGATTCGCTCTTCTATCCAATTTTTGGCAGTTCTTGCTTCCTTCATAAATTACACTGACATTTTTAATTTTTTAATAAAAAATTGTATTTTGGTTTAATTTAATTATTATTTTTTTAAAATCCTTTTTAAATTTTGCCTTATATATAAGTCATTTACAGGAAAGAATGTTTCTTAGCATTTTCTATTTTGTAAACTCCAATTTCTCTTTGATTTTGAATGTTTTATTATAAGTCCTTAAAGTGGAGTAAAAGTGTGACAACATTTATTTTTCAACAGGACAATGACCCCAAACACACCTCCAGGCTGTGTAAGGGCTATTTGACCAAGGAGGAGAGTGATGGGGTGCTACGCCAGATGACCTAGCCTCCACAATCACCAGACTTGAACCCAATCGAGATGGTTTGGGGTGAGCTGGACGGCAGAGTGAAGGCAAAAGGGTCAACCACTGCTAAGCATCTCTAGGAACTCCTTCAAGATTGCTGGAAGACCATTTCCAGTGACTACCTCTTGAAGCTCATCAAGAGAATGCCAAGAGTGTGCAAAGCAGTCATCAAAGCAAAAGGTGGCTACTTTGAAGAACCTAGAATATAAGACATATTTTCAGTTGTTTCACACTTTTTTTGTTAAGTATATAATTCCACATGTGTTAATTCATAGTTTTGATGCCTTCAGTGTGAATGTACAATTTTCATAGTCATGAAAATACAGAAAAATCTTTAAATGAGAAGGTGTGTCCAAACTTTTGGTCTGTACTGTATATATATATTTATGTTGTGGAATATCTATACTAACAGGATGTTCAATGGACCCTTTTGTGCTGTATCATGCACTGCAGTCCGCTACATACACTGCCTGCCTGCCTGCCTAACTCCTGCCATCACCACTGAATATATGCAGCTGGATTAGTCCTCAGAAGGACTGTTAGTTCAGTTGTGTATATATATATGTTGTGTAATACCTATACTAACTATGAAGAAGCAAATTTCTCCCTGATGCAGGAGCAGCTCTCCCTACTCTGCCTGATTCCGGGGTAGACTGTGACGAGCATGGCGGCGCCCGGTCTTATATACACCTGATGATGCTGTGCGGCCAGCCAATCAGTGTAATGCCCACAGCCAACATGGCTATGGCATTACAGTGAATGGCAGGCAATCCCTGCATGTTCTAAAGAGTGACAAACATGCAAGGAGGGGACCCGAGTTCCCACCCGAGCAACCCGGACATACTCGCCGAGCGCCTAGCTTGTCGAGCACAGTAATGCTCGGGCGAGTACCGGGCAGTGGCGAGCACGTTCGCTCATCGCTAGTAAGAACCCATCTTTGTGATTGTGATAACTTCAATATAAAGCATCATCATTAGAGATGATCGAGCACTAAAATGCTCGGATGCTCGTTACTCGAACCAAGCAATTCCTAATGCTCAGATGCTTGTTTCGGGCAATGAGTATAATGGGAGTCAATGGGAAATCCAAGCATTTTTTCGGCAGACCCTGGGGAGGAGTGAACATGTTGAAATGAATGGAAAACTGATGAATGGAAGGAGAACAGCATGGGGAAGACCCCTGGAAGCATCGCTGACTCCAAGATCGCTGCTGAGTACAATGGTGTCACACTTTTACTCCACTTTAAGGACTTACAATAAAACATTCAAAATCAAAGAGAAATTGGAGTTTACAGAGAAGAAAATGTTAAGAAACATTCTTTCCTGTATGCAGAAAAATCTTTAAATAAGAAGGTGTGTCCAAACTTTTGGTCTGTACTGTTTATATATATATATATATATATATATATATATATATATATATGAACTAACAGTCCTTCTGAGGACTAATCCAGCTGCATATATTCCGTGGTGATAGCAGGAATTAGGCAGACAGGCAGTGTATGTGGCAGACTGCAGTGCATATAGTGCAAGAGGGTCCATTGAACGTTCCTGCTGCTGCTGTTCTTACAGATATTTGGAGACATAGCTCCAGATATCAAGGACCAGGGAATTTTTTTTTTATCTTAATCCTGGTTATTTGCTTAAAAAGCAATCCAGAGTACACAATTTTTCTTCTCCATTTGCTTGTTCTCACTGCAGAATAAAGCCAGATCTGTTCCATATTTTAGTGATAAAAATCCAGAAATTTAAACTGAACATGGAAAATATTGGCCTCCTTTACCATTCTGTTGCAGTGTGTCGATCAAGCTATTCACACTAGGTGTCTGTGAAGGATAGCATTAGCAAAAACAGGCCTGCCATTTAAAACCGTGGTTCTCTGTCAGACATAACACCTATAAGAGTGTTCTAAAATCAGACATTTCTTCCATTTTCATTCCGTTGTAGTATGTCGTTCAAGCTATTCACACTAGGTGTCTGTGAAGGATAGTATTAGCAAATTACAGGGCTGCTATTTAAAACCGTGGTTCTCTGTCAGAAATAACACGTATAAGAGTGTTCCAAAATCAGAGATTTCTTCCATTTTAATTACGTTGCAGTGTGTCGGTCAAGCTATTCAGACTAGGTATCTGTGAAGGACAGTATTAGCAAATTACAGGCCTGCAATTTAAAATTGTAGTTCTCTGTCAGACGTATCACATATAACTGCGTTCCAAAATCAGCCATTTCTCGTGAACGTGGAAAATATTGTCCTCCATTAAAAATGGGCAAGGTGCGTGGCAAGGGACGGGGAAGTGGACGTGGCCGTGGGCAAGAAATTTTGCCACAACAAACACTCACATCTTGTCCGCAGAACACCACTATTGAACACAGAGCAGTATCAAAAGGTTATTGGTTAGATAGCAGATAATGCTTCCAGTCACTCGGCCACTGCCACCACCACCCTGTCTTCCACACGGTCAAGTCTCAGTAGCCATGAGTCTGGGCCGCATATTCCTCACCCTTATCCTCCATCCTCCCACCATGCCAAGTGCCCGGAGAAAACTGATCCCACACTTGGACACTCAGAAGAGCTGTTCACTTTTCCATTTGTAGATTCAGGCCTCTCGTCTGGCCAGCTTCAAGCGAGTCAAGAGGAGAACGCATGTAGCGATGCCCAAATAATGGAGCAGCCACGGTCACACAAAGGCGATGGTGGAAAAGTGCAATTACTGTCGCAAGAGGTGGATGATGATGAGACACAATTGCCAGAAAGTCAGGAGGAGGACCAGGGTGTGGAAGTGGAAGACGAGGTGGTGGATGATATAGTAACTGACCCAACCTGGCAGGGGGACATACAGAGTGAGGACAGCAGCACACAGGGGGAGGGAGGCATAGCACCACAACAGGCAGGAAGAAGCAGCGTGGTGGCCACAGACACAATGTGGGAAAGTGTTCCTCTTAATGCCAACACAACGGAAGTTGCCAGTACAACTGTTAGGTCTTCCTGAGTCTGTTTATTTTTTTAAAGACTCTGCAGATAACCCCAAAAAGGCCATTTTCACCGCCTGCCTGGTCAGCATCAGCAGGGGTAGCAAAACTAGCAGCCTGACCACCACCAGCATGATCAAGCACATTGCAGCAAAGCACCCGACTAAGTGGGCTGAACCCCAGGGTCCAGCAACAGTGTCTGAGGGTGACACCACTGCTTGTTCCGCTGTTGTGCGTGCACGCCAATCCCCTGTCCATGGTGCATGCCAAGATGCCTCCCTCCCTGCACCTGTCTTTGCACACTCTCAAGTACCACCATCAGCAAGCATGTCCACGTCCTTGTCTCAGCACAGCATTCAGTTGTCCCTATTCGAGTCCTTGGAACGCAAGCGCAAATACGCAGCCAACGCCCCACAGGCCACACTACTAAATTTACACATATCGCAAATGCTTGCGCTCGAAACCTTGCCTTTTAGGTTCATGGAGACGGAATCTTTCTGCAACCTGATGACGGCAGCCATCCCTCGGTACTCGGTCCCCAGCCGCCACTATTTCTCCCGGTGTGCCGTCCCCACATTACATGAGCACGTGTCCCATAACATTAGACGTTCCCTCAACAACGCAGCTGCTGGGAAAGTCCACCTAACCACCTTATCCCTGTCTTTGTCCCTTGTCCTTGTGCCAGCGCAGCATTCAGTTGTCCCTATCCCAGTCCTTGGAACGCAAGCGCAAATGCGCAGCCAACGCCCCACAGGCCACACTACTAAATTCATACATTTCGCGAATGCTTGTGCTCGAAATGTTGCCTTTTAGGTTCATGGAGATGGAAACTTTCCGCAACCTGATGATGGCGGCCGTCCCTCGGTACTCCCAGCTGCCACTCTTTCTCCCGGTGTGCCGTCCCCACATTACATGAGCATGTGTCCCACAACATTAGACGTGCCCTCAACAACGCAGTTGCTGGGAAAGTCCACCTAACCACGGACACATGGACAAGTGTTTGTGGGCAGGGATGGTACATCTCGCTGACTGCACACTGGGTTAATATAGTAAAAGCCAGGACCCAGTCGGACCTTGGGACGGAACACATCCTCTCAACGCTGAGGATTGCGGGCCCTGGGTTAATCAGGGTTGCCTCCACATTCTACAGCTACTGCACCTCCTCCTCTTCAGCCTCCATCTCCAAAATGACAACATCAGTTGCAAGCCAGAAGCCCTGCAGCACTGCCTCGGCCAAGCGGCAACAGGCTGTGCTGGAGCTAATATGCTTAGGTGACAAACCAGACAATGCTGAAGAGTTGTAGACATCTGTGAAACAGCAGGCAGATCTGTGGCTGACACCGCTGAACCTACAGCCAGGCATGGTCATGTGTGACAATGGCCGGAACCTGGTGGCGGCTCTGAGGCAAGGTTAACTTCGTGGTTTAGCGGTTTCTAAAAACCTACCCAGATCTGTTGGGTCTGCTTGTCAAAGTACATCGCCTGTGTGCCCATTTTAGAAAGTCAGCTACAGCTTCCGCTGCCCTTGCCGTACTTCAGCAGTGTTTGCAGCTACCAGCTCACCGACTGATCTGCGTTGTCCCCACGTGTTGGAAATCTACATTGCAGATGTTGGGAAGGATTTGTGAGCAGAATAGGGCAGTTGTTGACTACCAGTATCAACAAAGCCGTCGGTATTCAGGTGAGACTCTACATATAAAACCTCAGAAGTGGACATGGATGTCAGACATATGTACCATGCTACAAAACTTTGATGACTCTACCAAGATGGTGAGCGGCGATGACGACATAATTAGCATCACCATCTTGCTTCTCTGTCTTCTGAAATGCTCTCTGCTCACAATTAAAGAGGATGCATTGCAGACGGAGTACGTTGAGATGGAGCAAGGAACCATACAGGGTGATTACACACAGCCCAGCCTCATCTCTTCCCAATGTGGATTGGGTGACAATGAGGAAGAGGAGGAGGAGGAAGAACAGGAGCTAATTTCCTGCGCTATAGATGGTACTACCTGCACAACTGTCATACCATCTGTTCAGTGTGGATGGCCTGAGGACAGGGAGGAGGAGGAAGAGGAGGAGGAGGATGAGGAGGACAGCATGGTCAGTCGTCCTCTTGGTGAGGACTCGGAAGTCTTGCCTCTACAGTCTGGCACACATGGCTGAGTTTATGCTACCCTGCCTTTATCCTGACCCTCGCATTGTCCAAATTTTGGTTGACAGTCATTATTGGTTGGTCACATTTCTAGACCCACGCTACAAGGGGAACTCTCTGTCTCTTATTCCCTTGCAGGACAGGCCTAATAAAATGGTGCAGTACGAGAAGGCCCTTGTTGCGGAATTATTTAAAAAATTCCAATCTGAAAACGCTTGCGGCAGATGGCACAGTTCGTTGGACAACCAAGGAGTACAGGCAAGAGAGACACAAATGCAATCGAGCAGAGGCAGAGGAACACTGTCAAAGTTCTGGGACAGTTTTCTCAGACCCTCCCATCGCACAAGCCATGATGCGTGGGGTACTCTCTCATGGAGAGAAAAGTTGCGAAAGATGCTGAGGGAGTACCTTGCCGACCGTACCAACGTCCTCCGTGATTCTTCTGTGCCTTATAATCATTGGGTATCCAAGCTGGACTTGTGGCATGAACTGGCTTTCTACGCCTTTGAGGTCCTGGCCTGCCCTGCCGCTAGCATTTTGTCAGAGGGGTTTTTAGTGCCGCCAGTGGAATTATAACCAATAGGCGCATCTGCCTGTCAACTGAAAATGCTGACAGGCTGACTCTTATAAAAATGAACAAGGGCTGGATTGGGCCAGACTTCTCAACACCACCGAATGATAGCAGTATAACATAAACTCAAATAAAGTGTCTTTTTTTTGGGAGGTCTAACTCTATTCCCATGCACCTCTGTCTTCACAGCCATACATGGGTATACGCTTCCTGGTTTTGTCAATTTGCTCTTGTCCTCCTCCTTCTCCACATCCTCATCCCCCACCACCATATCACCACCATATGTACTATATTAACATATCTTCGTCTCTTGCAAGGGGCATTGGAGTTCCTACAAATTTTTGGCAGCCGTTGCTGTCACTGCATATGCAATAATAGTATAGGAGACCCACTTGTTAACAATGGGAACAACAAAGCATAGCCGACTGCTGGCCCTTTAAGAATAGTAAGGGCCGTCTGATGGCCCTGTAAAAATAGTTTTTGTGACTTTAGAGTCCCTCTATCATAAATGAAACAGGATGTGTCTGATGATGTGTCACACACCACATAGCCAGATAAGGTAGTAAAATGTTAAAATGACATTTACTGGTAAATGTTTTTTCACCGTTGAAAGTGCAAAAACACATCAAAAACACTACGTGTGAACATAGCCCAAGGTGTGGAGGAGCATTTTTGTTTTTGGTTATTTATTTTGCCTTATATACAAGTCATTACCCTGGAAAGGATGTTCTTTAAAATTTTTCCCAGGAAAATCCATTTTGGTTTCGTTTCTGTATGTTTTATTGTCAGTTTTTGTATGTTTTTAGAGTCCGCAAAAGTGGCGTAATACCTCTGACAATGTTGTTGACAGCAGTGACCTGGGAGTCAGAAATGCTTCCAGGGGTTTTCCCCATGCTGTTCCCATATCATTTGAGCACTGTTCCCATTGATTTGGGCAATTTTTAGGCCCTCTGCAGACCGCCAGGGGGAGCCGCCGGAAAAATGCTTGAGTTTCCCATAGACTTACATTGGGCTCTTTATTCAGTCCGAGCACTCAAACATTCCAATTTTCTCAACTCGAACAACGAGTACCCGACCATTTTAGCGCTCGCTCATCACTACATGGCAGCATTAATACTATTGTGCTAAAATGGAAGAAATGCTGCCACATAATGATACATTTTAATTAATTATCAAAAAAGATGCAGTCCTTTTTAACTTCTGATGTGTCAGACTTTCTCTTCTAGTTTGGAGACTACATTCCTTGAAAACTAGCCAGGCATCTTATCACTCTTTATCAAGAATTCAAGTCTCAACAATGATTCCTTTAGGAACAGGTGAGCTGAGCATTCTTTTTCAGACCCATGTCATTTGGCAATTGTGCTCCTCCTCTCGGTTGGCCCCCTTCATCAATTAGCAGACAAGTAGACAGGCTTAGATACTTCTCTTCAGCCTTGAATCCTAAAATCCAAGAAGAGACCTATTGTTAAGTTGCGGAAGGTATCTGTTTTATGTAATATGAGCTATCATTGTTCCTTCTGGAGAAGAGCAAATTTAGATTCTATGTTAAAATCAAGTTACAGAAGTTTATTATTTGGGTTTGGTCACCCTTTAACTTATAGTTTCATTCTTCCCTTTTAACATCAAGTCACTCATAGAAGTAATTTGTTGATCTATTATTTATTTGAATTTGTCATTGTGTTGTTTGGAATCAGCTTTGAAAATCTGCTTAACATAAACCAGACCCAGAAATGTTTGCTAAAGTACAAAGTTCCAAAGTGTTCTCACTATAGGGGATATCTAAAAGATGTTAATATGTGGAAAATAAAATTACGTGCCAGAATACACTGATGCCAAGGTTTCAGTGGCTTAATAAAATGAAGTAGATTTATTGTGGTAAGAAGTCAAGTATCCATAAATACAATATTTGTTTTGTAAAGTGAATACTAAATTAACACTAAGAAAAGTTTCTCCTTTGACTTTTGTATTGATGCGCTGATTGAAAAATTGTTAAATCTGCAATAGTAAAGTATAGCATTTTTTACAACGAGGGTTTATATTTTAATCAGTGTTACTCTTGGGCTAGAGTCACAATAGCGTAAAAAATCGATCCGATGTTGATCCAGAAAAGTAGGACGAGTGTCATGCAATTACAATGTGATTTTTCACAACTAGCATCCATATGACATCCGTATGACATGTGTATGCAATGCATTTTTAACATAATCTTTTACATACTGTAATTCTCTATGTAATTTAAAAGCTAGTTTTCCAACTCATAAAGCAATCTTATATACAGATATAGATATAATAGATAAATACAATAGATAGAATAGATAAATACAATAGATAAATAGATAGTTGACCGTGAGATCAATAATTAGTGCCATGCATGTGTAGTTTGTTTTACATGTATTTAGATAATAAATGAAAAAAATGGTGTGGGGTCGCATCTATTTTTAATAACCAGCCAAGGGAGAGCAGACAGCTGTGAGCTGGTATTATTATGCTGGGAAGGGCCCAATAACCAAGGAGCTTCCCAGCCTATTAATATCAGCTAACAGCTGTCTGCTTAGCCTTTACTGGTTATTAAAAAGCTGGGTCCCTAAAAAAATGACATGGGGTCTCCCCTATTTTTACTATCCAGAAAAGGCTAAGCAGACAGCTGCGGGCTGATATTAACAGGCTGGGAAGGTCCATGGATATTGGCTCCTTCCCAGCCTAATAAGACAAGCCATCAGTCACCCAAAAAATGGCGCATCCATTAGATGTGACATTTCTGACCCTTAGCCTCGGCTCTTCCCAATTGCCCTGGTGCGTTGGTAATCGGGGTAATGGGTTTGTAGAGTTGATGTCAGCAGCTGGCACTGACATCAAGCCCTGGTATTAGTAATTGAGAGGTGTCTGTCAGACACCAGCATTACTAACTCCATAGTCAAAAGAAATAAACACACGCACAGTAAAGTCCTTTAAAAATCAACAGCAACAATTTCCCTCTTTTACCTATATATTAAAAATATATTACGGTCCGTCGTAATCCAAAAAATGGAGGTCCCATCCCATGGAAATCCCTGTCTCCTTCATCCAGTGTATGGAGCCCTGTTCAGAGAACGAAGCACCATAGACTGGAGCAGCTGCCAATGCCGGTTCTCATGCTGCATCCCACGATAACCCGGCTGCTGTGACAAGCGATGATGTCAGTGAGATTACCGCAGTTCACAGTTGCCGGGTCTAAAATTGGGGGGACTATAAAAAAAATGATAGCTGTGGGCTGATATTAATAGGCTGGGAAGGACCATGTTTATCTGACAATATAATACACCATTTTTACTGCTTCATTTGCTTGTTAGCAGCATACAGCCAGATTTGGTTGATTTGAATAGCATTGCTGTATTGTGCAAGCAGAGAAACTTGTTCATCATCTCAGGTGGTCAAATATTACTGCAGTATTAATCCTGAATATTTTTGGAAGCTGACAAATATTATACTCCATTTAAAGTCTGCTAGTTGTGTATTCAAAACATATCCACACTTGGTCGCTGACCAATAGCTTCGCTATACCAGCACTGCCTAAAAAAATTGATCATTAGACGTAATCAGATATTATTGCGATAATAACCGTGACATTTTTTGCAAACTGCAAAATATTATACTCCATTTAAAGTCTGCCAGTTGTGTGTTCGAAACATATCCACTCTTGGTCGCTGACCAATAGCTTCACTATAATGGTACTGCCTAAAAAAAATTGGTCATCAGATGTGATCAAATATTACTGCAAGCTGCAAAATATTAAACTTCATTTAAAATGGGCAAGGCGCGTGGTAAGCATCGGGGAAGTGGACGTGATGCTGATGGTGCACGCAGAGGTCGAGGCCGTGGGCAAGATGAAACTGTAAAAAAATCACAGAAAAGAAGCCTTACCAACACCAGTTCAGATTACCAATGCACAAGCAAGATACAGCAAACCTCCATGATGAAGTTGGGGAAAGCACAGGTGCAGAGTACTGATGCCACAGTCACCCCCTCCATGAATTGGTAGATATGTGAGTGGCTGTATAGTACTACAATTGCACACAGATGCAATAGGACACCAGTCACACAGATAGGTGTAATGCACAGTGTCTGGCTTACAGCCTATTAGTGACACCCATAATTTTAAATCAAGCGGGCTGTCCAGCACCATATACGTGCACCCCACAGAACAGATGCCCCAATTTACCCAACCAACACTAAAGGGCCTGGCTACATCCTGAAAATGATGAAAAATGTGCAATAAAAAGATGAAAAATAATGTAAAAGATAAATACATTACATGAGGTATTGGTAGATATTTTGGCAAAAAATACGCACGCTCTCAACCCACGTCTAGGGTCCTCATTATCTTGCGAGTCCCTATTCTAACATCTGTGTGCTGGTTTCAAGATGATGCTGTGCCTGCTGAGGGAGCACAACAAGCACCCACATCAGGTCGACCTAGCTTCCAGTCCCACTTTCTAGGGGACGACAGAACATCACTCTTGAAGGCAGGTCAGTGTGAAAAGGTTGTTGGTTGGATAGCAGATAATGCTTCCAGTCAGTTTGCCGCCACCACCCCCACCACACTGTCTTCCACACGGTCCAGTCTCAGTAGCCATGAGTCTGGACCACCTATTCCTTACCCTGATTCTCCTTCCTTCCACCATGCTGAGTGTCCAGGGACACGTGATCCCACACTTGGACACTCCGAAGAGCTGTTTACATTTCCATTTATAGATTCTGGCCTCTCGCTCGGTCCGCTTCCAGCATGGCAACAGGAGATCTCATGTAGTGATGGCCAAAAATTTGAGCAGCCATAGTCACGCGAAGGTGATGGTGGGAAAGTGCAATAACTGTCGCAAGAGGTGGATGACGATGAGACACAATTGCCAGCAAGTCAGGAGGATGCCTAGGGTGCATACATGGAAGACGAGGTGGTGGATGATGAAGTCACTGACCCAACCTGGCAAGGTGACATACATAGTGAGGACAGCAGCGCAGAGGGAGAGGGAGGCATAGCACCACAACAGGCAGGAAGAAGCAGTGGGGTGGCCACAGACACAAGGCGGCCAACTGTTCTCCAAAGCACCAATACCAGGGAAGTTGACAGTCCAACTGTTAGGTCTTCCAGAGTCTGGTTCTTTTTTAAGATACTGTCTAATTAGCCCAAAAAAGGCTTATTTGCAACATCTGCCATGTCAGCATCAGCAGGGGCAACAAAACTACCAACCTGACCACCACCGGCATGCTCAGGCACATGACAGCAAAGCACCCAACTAGTTGAGCCAAATGTCATGGTCCAGAGACAGTGTCTGCGGGTGACACCACTGCCTGTTCCGTTGTTGTGCGTACACGCCAATCCCCTGTAGATGACGCAGGTGAAGATACCTCCCTCCCTGCATGTGTCATTGCATACTTGAGGTCATTACCGTCAGCAACCACGTCCACATCCTTGTCCCAGCACAGCGTTCAATTGTCCCTACCCCAGTCCTTGTAACACAAGCGCAAATACACAGCCACCCCACAGCAGGCCACAATAATAAACTGCTACATTTCTCGACTGCTTGCACTGGAAATGTTGCCTTTTATGCTCATGTTCACAGAAGCTGTCCAAAACCTCATGGCGGCGGCTGTCCCTCGGTACTCTGTCCCCAGCCGCCACTATTTCTCCCCGTGTGTCGTCTCCACCTTACACAAGCATGTGTCCCAGAACATTACCTGTGTCCTCACCAACTTAGTTACTGAGAAAGGCCACTTAACCACGAACACATGGACAAGTGCTTGTGGCCAGGGATGGTACATTTCACTGACGGCACACTATGTTAATATTGTGGAAGCCAGGACCCAGTCGGACTCTGGGACGGAACATGTCCTCCCGATACCGAGAATTGCGGGTCCTTGGTCAATCAGGGTTGCCCCCACATTCTACAGCTGCTGAACCTCCTCCTCTTCAGCCTCCATCTCCGAAATGACCACGTCAGTTGCAAGCTGGAAGCACTGCAGAACTGCCTCAGCCAGGCGGCAACAGGCTCTGCTGAAGCTTATCTGCTTAAGCGACAAACCACACACTGCTGCAAAGTTGTTGAAACCTGTAACAGAGCAGGCAGAATTGTGGCTCTCACCACTGAACCTACAGCCAGGCATGGTCATGTGTGACAATGGCCGGAACCTGATGGTGGCTCTGAAGCTTGACAACCTCGCACACGTACTATGCCTGGTCTATGTACTCAACTAAGTGGTTCAGCAGTTTCTCAAAACCTACCCAGATCTGCCAGAGCTGCTTGTGAAAGTAAATGGCAGTTGTTGAGTAGCAGCTTCAACAGGACCGTCGGTATTCCTGTCAGCCTCTGCACCTAAGAGCTGATGAGTGGGCATGGATGTCTGACATCTCTTCCATTCTCCAAAACTTTGAGGACTCAACCAAGATGGTGAGCGGCGACGATGCCATAAATAGCATCACCATCCCGCTTCTATCTACTGAAACACTCACTGCTTAAAATTAAAGAGAAGGCATTGCAGGCGGAGCACGATGAGATGGAGCAAGGAACTATAAAGGGTGATGCTACACAGCCCAGCATCATCTCATCTCAACATGGATTGGGTGATAATGAGGAGGAGGAGCAGGAGGAGGAGGAACAGGAGCTGGTTTCCTGCGCTACATAAGGTACTACCCATACCACATTCATACCATCTGTTCAATGTGGATGGCCTGAAGAGGGGGAGGATGAGGAGAAGGACATGGACAGTTGTCCTCTTGGTGGGGACAGGGTAAGTCTTGGCTGTTGGCAGTCTGGCACACATGGCTGAGTTTATGTTCCACTGCCTTTCCCGTGACCCTCACATTGTACTAATTTTGGGCAACAGTAATTACTGGTTGGTCACACTTCTAGACCTGCTCTACAAGGAGAACCTTTGTTGAAGAATTAGTAAATAAATTCCCATCTGACAACACTGGTGGCAGAGGTCACAGTTCCTTGGACAACCAAGGAGTACAGGCGAGGAAGATACAAATCAGATGCAGCAGAGGCAGGGGAACACTGTCAAAGATCTGGTACAGTTTTCTAAGACCCTCCCAACACCCAGGCCCTGATGCGTGGGGTACTCTCACAAGGAGGGAAAAGTTTTGGAAGATGCTGAAGGAGTACCTTGGTGATCGTACCAGCGTCCTCCGTGATTCCTCTATGCCTTATAACTATTGGGTATCCAAGCTGGACACGTGGCATGACCTTGGAGGTCCTTGCCATGCCGGCCCTGCCGCTAGCGTTTTGTCAGAGTCGGTTTTTAGTGCCGCCGGGGGTATTATAACTCATAGGCGCATCCACCTGTCAACTGAAAATGCTGACAGGTTGACTGTTGTCAAAATGAACTAGGGCTGGATTGGGCCAGTCTTCTTAACACCATTGGATGATAGCAGCGGAACCTAAACTCAAATCCAGTCCTTTTTTTTTGGAGGGTCTATTCCCATGCACCCCTTTACACCCAGACATGGGTATACGCTTAAGGATTTTGTCTATTTTACGTTGTCTTCCTCCTTCTCCTTCTCCTCATCCTCCACAACCATTTCACCAGGGTGACCATCATGCAACACCCATATAATTTTTTTAAGGGTGTTTATGATGCCCGTAGGAACTATTTTTAGAGGCCTACCTCTAACATTCTATGTAATATATATGTATACCCCCAGGGGTAAATGTTTTTCAGCCCATGCGCATTACCAGTCTAGGAAACCCACTCCTTAATAATGGAAAATACATTTTTTACTGAGGCCCTCCAATAAGTCTCTTCAAATTGGTATAGGGGTGTGTCCTAACTTTTGGCAGCCTTTGAACTTTCTGCATATGCAATAACAGTATAGGAGACCTACTCCTAAATAATGGGAAGGCCAATTCAGATCGATTCTATATTCTACAATATTACCGCTTAACTGAAATTCGTGTACGGGTGAGCTATCCCACTATGGATAGCGCATTACGTTTTTGCTTGATCTCCACAACTTGAACTTCATAGCGAACACAGTTGGTACTTTGACCCTATCTCTCTGATTTTGATCCAGCTTGCTACTCTTCCCTCAACTCACAATGTCCTAATGTTGCACAGTATCCGAACCTCGTGCTGCAGGATGCAGAGCTGCTGAAGAGGACCTGAGAATGAAGAATCAATGATAATTAGACAGAGGAGTCTAACTTAATTTTTGTGTTTGATGACCAGTCTGAATTAATCTTTGAGTTATAATCTGGCGTTTGACTACATTTTGGGGCTTGGTCTGGGGTCTGAAATTATTTAGGCGGCTGATCTAGGGGCTATATTAATTCCTGGGTCTGAATTGATGTTGAAGTTGTTATTTGGGGCCAAGTCTGTGTTTGTAAATTATTCAGCGATCTGTATTCTGAATTGAAGTTTCAATAAATATTATGGTTTGATGAAGGGGTCTACCTGAATTCATTTTTTTAATCTGCTCTGAGGTCCAAATTAATAAAGACATCTGGAGTATAAACTCATTTTAGGATCTAATTTCAGAATTAATTCAAGTTGTGGTCTATGGTCTAAATTAAATATGGGGTTTAATTATTATTTTATTTAAGAGATCTGAATTAATTTTAGTGTCTGCTCTGGGCTCTAAATTAATTTTGTTGCCTGGATAAATTTTGGAGTCCGAGCCTGCATTCTTTGCTGTCTGGTGAAGGGTCCTGAATTTATTTTGGTGTCCTTAAAGCAAAATAGTGACCGATTTGTGTACTACTGCTGCCTTTAATAAAAAAAATAAAATTATGCTGGGCCTTCACCAGATTTATTGCCTAAGGGCCTCCACCAGACCTATGTGTGCGTGGACATCATCTCACTGTGCCAGTGACTCCATTATTTACATGATGATGTCAAGAACTGCGTTAAGTGCTTTTGAGATGATTATAACATTTCTTTTGAAATGGTCCAAGGTCCTGGACATCAATAGAAAACAAAGTCAACCTGTCAAAATTGAAAATGTAGTTCTGTATAATCAAATGAGATCAGAAAAAAAGCGGAATGGAGAGCATTAATCAAACAAATTGCGGTGTGAGTAAAACCACAACAATGCATACATTGAAAGCTTCCAACAGGAAACATATTTCTCCTTTAAAAATTTTTTTTCTTTTGCGAGTTAAGGTAAAATGTCTCAATAAGAGCCTGCCAAGTCTTGCAATGAGTTAGCATGTGTTTCTCGTTTGTACCTTCAGGAAAAATCTGCCAAGAAGGCGGCTGTCTTGCCAATCTTTCTTATGCACTTTACAACAAGTAAATATTATCTTACTTTGAACTATTTCCATATTTGTCACATAAAACTTTCTGCCAATAGCAGCTACGTGACATAAATCAAACTATTAATTCATTTATTTTATGCCTTCTATGTTTTATTTGTTTTTCTGTTTTTTTTTTTTTTATTCAAATTTCACCTTTTAGGAGCCAATTTGTCAACAAATTACTTTTAATGAAAAAAACCCTTTAATATTATATGACAGTTCGTGGTCAGTTCACTTTATTAATGTACTATTAATTTAAACATCAGAATTAATTCCCAAGCTTAGATCTGAGCTGCCACCTCTCTGCGCCATTTCTAGATTATGTGATGTGTTTTGATCCTCAATCCTGATATAATCTACTGCCACAATGAATTTTTGGCCTGAGTTCTTAATCATCATCTATTATCCATCATCATCATGTCGTCGTGCTGGAACTTTAGCTAAAGTTTCTAACATAAAGTAAAACAACTCTTAGGGTGCGTTTAAGCTCTCCAATCTTGGCCTTTAAACAAAAGTCAATCAGCTGTAAAGAAACTGGACTTTTAAGAGACTGTTAAGCAAGTCAATCACATTTGTCATGTGGCAGCAGGATAAGTAAAACAATATTTTTGTGTGCGTAGAATATAATTGTTCTCGGCAGCATGTTTTCAAGACAGTGTATATTTTCTGCAGATAATGATGAGTTTTAAGCAAACTTAAAAAATTTCATCCGAGGAACCAGCATTTAGCTTGTTGGTCATGTGATTGGCAGCCTATTTACTCTTTTACACTGGCCAATTATCAGCAAAAAAGAGAGTTCCATCGGACAGTGCAAATGCCCCCTTACTGTTCCATGATATTTCCACTATTACCTTTATAGCTTGTTATCCTAATGCACAGGGGTCTTAGATGTGTTAAATTTGTAGGGAGCGGACTCAGAGATCACTCTGCTTGTAATATTTCATCTATTCTTAGATTTGCTCATTCTTTTCTGCATACCAGAAGTCCAACAGAATAAAATCATGGCTGTCATTGGATGCCTTATGTACAGAATAAAGTGTTGGCTGTCATCACAGAGGTAATACAGAGGTTTAAGGAAGCCGTAATTTTAGAAGAGAATATCTTCATACATATGAAGTTTAATGGAGCCTGTAGGCTGTGCATGGAAGTGATATAACTCTGAAGTAAGCAGTCAGACAGCACTACTGTACAAGTTGTGTGCACACAGCTATACCTTCTTAAATTGAATCTGTCATCACATTTGACCTATCTATTAATATGGGCATACAGGTTATAGACTGCTGAGGAGAGTGATCCCTGTATGCCTCATATCAGATGCCTTGTTGTTGAGAAATCATCTTTTGTCACTTCATATCAATTACCTCTTCCAGGCTCTGGGGAGGACGCTGCCTGGAACATAACTCTGCCTCCACTGCTTATTATTCATGAAGGTGGGGTTACCAGGGTGAGACAAGTAACTAACACAGAACAGGAGAAATTAAATTTGTCTTCTAGCAAACACATTTTTTGCTTCTCTCTCAGCTCTGCTGTATTGCAATAATATTGCAGGCCTGTCTGCCTGTGAACTGGAAGCTGAAGCTGAGAGGAACCTGCAGATGTGTCAGGTATAATCACACACAGCTCTGCAGTGAGATCAGGAGAGCAGAGAGCTGCCATCACACATCACACTGATAACTCCCCCTTCATGTAGCATAAGCTTTGGAGGCAGAGTTATCTTCCAGGCAGCATCCTCCCCTGAGCATGGAGGAGGTCATTTACATAAAGTGATAAAACATGATTTCTCAACAAGGCTTCTGATATGAGGCATACAGGTAGGACTTTTTTTCAGCATTCTTTATCCTGTATCTCCATATTAATAGTTTAGATGAGTCAAGTGTGGTGATTGGTGACAGATTCACGTTAAGGGCTGAATGGAAGCAATGCCACTTTTCTGGTCCCAGTTTCAGGTGATAGTTACAGTGGGTGAAATAAGTACTGACACTTTTTTACAGGCCATCAATTGAACCAGCTAATATTATTTTTCACAAAGTGGCAGAATTGCTTTCTAATTACTGATAGATTTCAGCTGGTGTCATGACTTTCTATGGATTTTTGCACCTCTTTCTTCATGTGTTCGATACTTTTTCCCTGTGTCATTTGTCATTATTACTAGTGTTGAGCGATACCTTCCGATATCGGGAAATATCGTATCGGATTGGATCGGACCGATACCCAAAAAATATCGGATATCGCCGATTCCGATACCGGAAACCAATGCAAGTCAATGGGACACAAATATCGGAATGAAAATAAACCCTTTCTTTCCTTGTAGGTGAATTCTACATGAAGGAAAACAACTAAGAATAATGTAGAATGTATTACATGAAAAGCCGGCAATTCAGCAGCGGCATACACCGGTACCCGACAATTTAGAACAGAAAGTATAAGCATCACACATAGGTTAGATAGATAGAAACATGTCAGTCACATATATAAGAAGTACAGTGACAGTGTTGCTTACTGTACTTGTCATTTAGTGTTAAAGGATTTATTAAAAAAAATAATAGTGTTTTCATGCACCGTCTCTTTAAAAAAGCCGGCCGGCAATTCAGCAGCGGTACCCGACAATTTATAGCAGAAAGAATAGAGAATTACACATAGATTAGATACATAGAAACATGTCAGTCACATATATAAGAAGTACAGTGACAGTGTTGATTACTGTACTTGTCATTTAGTGTTAAAATAAAGGATTTATTAAAAAAAAAATTGGCGTGCGGTTCCCCGTAATTTTAGTCTCTAGCGGAGGTTAAGCAGATGGCTGGGGCAGATGTTTGGAGCCTGGGAAGGGGGTAATACCCACGGAGCTTCCCAGGCTACTAATATCAGCCCCCAGCTGAATATCTAGCCTTTACTAGCTATTAAAATGGGGGACCCCCAAAAAAATGACGTGGGGTCCCCCCCATTTTAATAGCTAGCAAAGGCTAGGCAGACAGCTGGGGGCTGATATTAGTAGCCTGGGAAGCTCCGTGGGTATTACCCCCTTCCCAGGTTCAAACATCTGCCCCAGCCATCTGCTTAACCTCCGCTAGAGACTAAAATTACGGGGAACATCACGCCAATTTTTTTTTTTAATAAATCATCTCAATGCCTTCCCAGCGTGGGAGAATTCTCCTGCTGAAGCGCTGAGCACTGAGAATGCATGAGGTGAGCTGAATTCATTGGACATGACCTCGGCTCATCTTTATGCCGTCACAGCGAGACACTGAGGAGCGCAAGCATGCCTGCGCTTCTCAGTGTCTGCGGGATGACAGGCTGGATGGCAGCTTTCGGCTGCGGTCCAGCCTGTCATGTGAATGTAGCAGAGCAGAAGCTTTCGTGGGAACCATGGAAAGGTAAGGATGATGTTGCTTTATTATTTTACTTTTATTGCAGAAGACATTGGCTTCAGCTGGAATGGGCGTGATGGTAAGTATGGTTTAATTTAGGACAATAAATAATTGTGTCTTTATTTCAATTAAAGGACTTTATTCTGGGTGTTTGTGTTTTTTTTTTTACTTTGACAATGGGGTTAGTAATGGGGGCGTCTTATAGACGCCTCTCCATTACTAACCTGGACTTGATGTCAGCTGGCATTATAAGCTGACATCAACCCCAGCCCTATTACCGCACTGCCACCGCTACAGGGCAGTGGAAAGAGCGAGACTAAGTGCCAGAATTGGCGCATCCTATGGATGTGCCATTTCTGGGGCGGCTGATGGCTGGTGTTTCTAGCCTGGGAGGGGGCCAATATTCATGGCACCCTTCCTGGGCTATTAATACCAGCCCCCAGCAGCCTGCCTAGCCTTTGCTAGCTATTAAAATAGGGGGGACCCCATGTCATTTTTTTTGGGGTCCCCCATTTTAATAGCTAGTAAAGGCTAGGCATTCAGCTGGGGGCTGATATTAGTAGCCTGGGAAGCTCTGTGGGTATTACCCCCTTCCCACGCTTCAAACTTCTGCCCCAGCCGTCTGCTTAACCTCCGCTAGAGACTAAAATTACGGGGAACCCCACGCCAATTTTTTTTTAAATAAATCCTTTATTTTAACACTAAATGACAAGTACAGTAATCAACACTATCACTATACTTCTTATATATGTGACTGACATGTTTCTATCTATCTAATCTATGTGTGATGCTCTATTCTTTCTGTTCTAAATTGTCGGGTACCGGTGTATGCCACTGCTGAATTGCCGGCCGGCTTTTTTAAAGAGACGGTGCATGAAAACAGTATTTTTTTTTTAATAAATCCTTTAACCCTAAATGACAAGTACAGTAAGCTGAGCGCTGCCATCCAGCTTGTCATCTTTCAGAGACACTGCAGAGCGCAGGCATTATGGGAACTTCCGATTCCGGTATTCGATATTCTAAAAGTATCGGAACTTAGTATCGGAACTCCGATACCGCGAATATCGGTCGATACCCGATATTTCAGTATCGGAATGCTCAACACTAATTATTACACATAACTTAATTTATGGATATCTATGGTGCTATTTCTTTGCCTGTGTGGATTGGATGGGTTGTTACTAACATCTGGTGAGAATTTCATGTCAATAGCACCTTAAGAAATATATTTACTTAGAAAATTACTGACGTGTTCAATACTTTTTTCACCCACTGTATATGTAGACAAAGACCAAACACTTGATCTTTAGTATTTTCTCTTATACTGCAGTATTAAAAGAAAAGAAATGAGGTAGGTATAGAAATAAAGTTAACTTTCTCAACCTTCTTTTTCCATGCAAGTTGTTGATACATAATCTTAGCATGTATGTTCAGTTTTATTAAAGCACCACTCCAGCATTTTTTTTATTGCACCACTGGAGTGACGCTTTAAATGTTATTCCTCTGCCTCCTGTCTCATACTCACCTACCACTAACTTCGTTTTACAGCGTCGCTCGAATTGGTCTCCGGCGAAAAGTGACCTGCCTGCAGCTCCAGTGTTTCATGGAGTGGTGCGGAGGTCACTTTCCAATACAAGTCTATGAGAGCCTCGTTCTGGCCTCATTCTGACTCTCATAGACTTGCATTGAGAGCTTGTGACGTAGCTTCTAATATAATTCAAATGTTAGTCGGCACTACGTGTTTCCAACTGGTGCATGTGGGGAATCCAATAAACCAAAGAATAAATAGCCCCGGCACTCAGTCAGAAGCTGCTCTCACAACATGGCGCTGTGGGACCAGAGCGGTGCCGATAAAAACGGTGAAGACGCCGGATTGTAAGTATGTGACCGAGGACAAAGGGCTTACATTTAAAGCCCCACTCGAGTATTGAAAAAAAATAAAACCCTGGAGTGGTTCTTTTAACAGCTACTTATCTATTGGAAGATTGAATAATAGCACAGAAATGTTTCAGGGTTATTACCATCTTCTTATAGCAAGGATATGCCATAATTTTTTGATCGTGTGACACTTAACAATTCTGAGAATGAAGCACTGATTTACTTCAAGCATTACCAACTTTTTAAGCTGGGTGTCCAGAATACTGAATGACAACCGAGGCTCAGAATTTTTTTTTAATAGTCATACCATTTTTTATGCAATGCCCCTATTATTACAATCCACCACCTGCCAAATTATACAGTCCCTAAAAGTGCATTATTGTATGCTAAAAATCTGTACATTGTTTTATTTTATAATAATTATGACTGGAGTACATAAACCGGCCATTCATTGGTTGGTTATAAAAATTGGTATCTATCGCTTTATGAAGCTTTGACTCTGCAAAAACTCTTACTGTAGTTCTTATTAATTCTTATCTGGACTATTGCAACTCTCTACTAATCAATCTCTTTTTTTACTAAACTTTTCCCTCTTCAATGGATTCTAAATGCAGCAGCCTGGATCATATTGCTCTCAAACCGCTACACTGATGCCTCTACACTATGCCAGTTGCACTGGTTGCCCATCGGTTACAGGGTCCAATAAAAAGTGATCACTCTCACCCACAAAGCTCTCTACATTTCGGCACAACCCAACATCTCCTCCCTCATATCTGTCTATCACCCTACCCATGCCCTTCATTCTGCTAATGACCTAAGACTAACATCCTTAATATTCTGAACCTCCCAGTCCCATCTCCAGACTTCTTGTGAGCTGCACCAATTCTCTGGAATGCACTACCCATTACAACTCGATTAATTCCCAATACCCATAGTTTTAAGCGTGCCCTAAAAACACATTTCTTTAGACTAGCCTATCACTTCACCTCACTTATGTAACTATTCCAGTTTTGCCCTTCCAAAACTTCATTCCAAATCTGGTCCCTAGTTGCATCTGTTTACACAGCCTCCATGCACTTAATAACACTCTTTCTTTGTACTTATTCAGATATCAGCTGGTGACTGGCTCATGGAGCGTTATTTGAATACCCTATTTATTGTACTGATGGCTGGGCCATATTATACAATACAAGCAAATGTACGATATACCTTTTGTCTCCACTATTTCCTCACATATTGTAAGTTGCGAGCAGGGCCCTCATTCCTCATGGTATCTATAGAATTATGTGTTACTCTGTATTGTCTGTACAGGTCCCCTCTGAAATGTAAATTGCTGCGGATTATGTTGGCGCCATAAAAATAAAGTTATTATTAGGCTGTGTGCCCATGATGCGTTTTTTTAAGCATTTCCGCAGCTTAAAAAACGCATGGTAGAAGGCCTGCCATGTCCCCCAATGATAATCCGCATGTGCTATGCACATGCTGGGGAAATTTCCGCTGCGGATTATCATTGCGGAAAAAACGCAGCACTACCAATTATTTTGCGGAAGTGTTGCGTTTTCGCCGCCATTGACTTGCATTAGAATGCGCCAATTCCGCAAGACTGCATCTGTACTTGCATAATTGGCGCATTCTAATGTGCGGATGGTACCCGGGTGTAGAGGAGAGGAGAGTCTCATCTACACCCAGGTTCCATTAAAAAAGCTGTAAAAAAAATGAATAAAATAAAAAATAAATGTATACTTACCTTCTGGCGGCCCGCGCTGCACTCCTTCTTGCTTCCCGGCACTTCTCGATGGAATGAAGGACCTGCGAAGATGTCAGAGTCATGTGACGGGTCACACGACGCTGACGTCGGCACGTCCTTCAGTGTACCGCTGCCGGCAGCCGGGACCGAGCGAAGCAAGACAGTGCGGGCCATCGGAGGGTAAGTATATATTTATTTTTTTATTTTTTTACATTATCTCGGGTCACACTATATAAATCCATGCTGTTTGCATGGATTTATATAGTGTGACCAAGTTGTCAAGCACTTTCCAAGTGATGCTAAAATCGCTTGGAAAGCGCTTGTCAATCCGCATGCGGAAATGCATGTGAAGAACGCTTCACATCCGCATGTCCCTGGCAGGAAAACGCATGTACAATCCGCATGTACAATCCGCATGCGTTTTTTTCTGCCAGGGGGATGCAGAAACGCTCAGGAAAAATCCGGAGCATTTCTGCATCGTGGGCACATAGCCTTATTATCTGACAGACAGACTTTTCATTACTACCCACTTTATTTTGACAATATATCGCATAATCTCATGCCATAGCAGTGAAAAATTCCATTGTTTTCTTGCTGTAAAACTGTGTTTCCTTCCAGAATATGCTGTTAAGATTAGTAAGATACAGTTGGGAGAAAAAGTGTTTGCCTCCTTCCTGATCTCTTATTCTTTTGCATGTTTGTCATACTTAAATGTTTCAGATCACAAAACAAATTTAAATATTAGACAAAGATAACACAAGTAAACACAAAATGCAGTTTTTAAATGAATGTCTTTATTATTAAGGGAAAAATAAATCCAAACCTACAGGGCCCTGTGTGAAAAAGTGATTGCACTCCCCCCTTAAAACATAAATTAACTGTGGTTTATCACATCTTTGGGAAGTGGAGTTCACTTTCCCTAGCCACAGGTCTGATTACTGCCACACCTGTTCTCAATCAAGAAATCACTTAAATAGCACCTGTGTGACAAAATGAAGTCGACCGAAAGATACGCAAAAGCTAGACATCATGCTGCGATCCAAAGAAATTCAGGAACAAATGAGAAACAAAGTAATTGAGATCTATCAGTCTGGACAAGATTATAAAGCCATATCTAAAGCATTGGCACTCCAGCAAACCACAGTGAGAACCATTATCCACAAATGGCGAAAATATGGAACAGTGGTGAACCTTCCCAAGAGTGGCGGGCAGACCAAAATTACCCCAAGAGCGCAGCGGCGACTCATCCAAGAGGTCACAAAAGACCCCACAGAAACATCCAAAGAAATGCAGACCTCACTTGCCTCAGTTAAGGTCAATGTTCATGACTCCACCATAAGAAAGAGACTGGGTAAAACTGGAATACATGTAAGAGTTCCAAGACAAAAACTACTGCTGAGCAAAAAGAACATAAGGGCTCGTCTCAGATTTGCCAGAAAACATCTTGATGATCACCAAGACTTTTGGGAGAATACTCTGTGGACTGACAAGACAAAAGTTTAACTTTTTGGAAGGTCTATGTTCCATTACTTCTGGCGCAGAAATAACACAGCATTTCAGAAAAGGAACATCATACCAACAGTAAAATATGGTGGTGGTAGTGTGATGCTCTGGAGCTGTTTTGCTGCTTCAGGACCTGGAAGACTTGCTGTGGTAAATGGAACCATTAATTCTGCTGTCTACTAATAATCTTGAATGAGAATTTTCGACCATCTGTTTGTGACCTCAAGCTGAAGCGCACTTGGGTTATGCAGCAGGTCAATGATCCAAAACACACCAGTGAGTCCACCTCTGAATGGCTTAAGAAAAACAAAATTGAGACTTTGGAGTGGTCAAGTCAAATTCCTGACCTTAATCCGATTGAGATGCTGTGGCATGAGCTTAGAAAGGCGGTTCATGCTCAAAAACCCTCCAATTTGGCTCAATTACAACAATTTTGCAAGGATGAGTGGGCCAAAATTCTCAGACTGATTGGCAGTTATCACAAACACCTGATTGCAGTTGTTGCTGCTAAGGGCGGCCCAACCAGTTATTAGGTTTAGGGGGCAATCACTTTTTCACACAGAGCCCTGTAGGTTTGGATTTCTTTTTCCCTTCATAATGAAGACCTTCATTTAAAAACTGCATTCTGTGTTTACTTGTGTTATATTTGTCTAATATTTAAATTTGTTTTGTGATTTGAAACATTTAAGTGTGACAAACATGCAAAAGAATAAGAAATCAGGAAGAGGTCAGACACTTTATTTTCACACCACTGTATATCCAGTGTTTAAAAAGTTTTTTTGTTTTTTTTACAAATATTCTTTATAACATCTTATGAAATAATTTTGCTCAGTACCAATATGTTACAGTTAAAAAAAAACCTTTTAAAATGAAATATTCACCATTTATGCAGATATAATAAAACACTCCTTGGCGTAGTCAACAACTAATCAGAGAAAAAGTTTCATAAAGTGATTATAAAGTATTCTGAAATATACTGTAATAAGCAGTAAGTATGAAAAGCATTGAGGGTCTACATTTAGTACAAACCAGTGTGGTCAAGGATGTTTGTCATCTGGAATAACACAACATATTTTTGTAAGACCTCTCTTCCTCAGTCACGTAGCATTGGCTAACAATTTATCTTTAAGAATTCAGATGTAGAACTAAGAAGCAACAGGAAGAGACGTGAACCTTGGAAAAGAATTGTCAAACAAATACAGACAGAAATAATAACAACATTTGAGAAATCAGCAAACTATTGGTACTGCGGTGGCACATGAAAATACAAAGCTGTGTTCATACTGTGTTGGGTGTCTACACTCAGTATATGCATCGAAAAATGTGTCTATAGTCACCAACAGGAGCGTACATAGAAATCATGGGGTCCCACAGCAGAAGTTCTAATTGGACCCACCCCCCAAAAGAAATATCCGGTGGGGTCACAGAAGAGCATATCTCACAACTTTGCAGTCCTTAAAAAGTAATTTTCCACCTATTGAAGTCCCTAAATTGCACTTTCATTTCCCCATTAAAGTATAGTCTTTTCAAGCAAAGGTATATCCAAACACCACTCCTTCAAACACTATTTGCAGTCATTAGGTCAGTATATCAGTGTATAAGTGTGGCGCCCCTGAGGGTTCAGTTGCCACAGGGGTACTGCACCTCAGACCGAGGTGTGGTATCTCCTCTCCGAGGTAAGGGTGGAGCACCTCTCAGGACTCGCCATCCATTCAACACTACACCACTCCTGTCCTTTAAGGCACCATAGTGCTGCCCCAGCCGGGATAGAGGAGATGGGGGGAACCAATAGATAGGGGGAACCATGTAGTGGGTGAGGGTGGAGGACGCACTTTAGGTTACAGTCATTCAATCATATTTATTCAATGACCATCTTAGGCTCAAGGTCCTTTGATTGTGGTCTTCATCACTGAACTTGGCTTTCCGGTGGAACCTGCAGCTGATTGAAGATGCACGGTCCTCGTTCTCTGGCCTTGAGACGAGTAGCGGGCTAGAGTTAACGGCTGTCTTTACCCGGTCAAGGTACCTACCTAAGAAGGCCTGGAGACAAGCTCGACAGGCAAAAGGATCCCAGGGGGATGCAGACGGAGCGGCATACGCCACATGTCCTAAATATTCTTGCCTAGTCAGAGGGATTCCTTCTGCAAAAGGGGTACTGGCCCCCGATATCTGGATTTGCTACTTCATGTCCTAGTCAGAAAAGCCCGGAGGCTTAGCGGATCCCACCGGGTAACGGACGGAGCGGAGTCGCCACCTGTACCCTTGTTCTGTGTATAGCCAGAGGGAGACCCAGCCTTGTAACCTGCACCACATACGGACAGGAGAGGACCTAGTGGGAAAGTCTAGGAACACTCTGGTGCAGGGGATCCTGATTAATGCACTTGAACTACCCGGAGTGTGCTGAACCCCTTCCTGGCGGCCGCAGCGCACCGTGAGGAGCAAGGAGAAGCCTTGCAGCTGATGCCTAACAACGTGAGTAAAGCTTGGAAGACTGCATCCATTGCCTCCGGTTCCTCATTTCAGCGCGACACCACACCGCACCACCCACTACGACCCCCCTGATCCGTCTTCTCTGCCCTGAGGCCCTGCTCCGCCTGTGGGGAGTAGTACCATCTTCTGCTGCCACGACATCCCGCCTCAGAGGACTGCCGCAGCGCTGGTGGCGAATCACCAGGCACCACAGGTGGCGTAGTCATTACATTCACTCGATTACCACCGTCCCTCCTGGCCCTTATTTTTACTGTGACGACCCTGGGCACGGGCCGGGCCTAGGCCACGACTGTATCCACCGTACACCAGGAGGCCCGGTTCCGAGTACCCCCATCTCTCAGGGTAGGGCCAGCGAGCGGGAGCGAGGCGTCACATATGCTCCTTGATCCATTTGGTGGTGCATATAGCCAAGTCCATATAGGCACTCACTCAATAAGAAAAATGAAAGACAGCACTCACCGAATCAGTGTCCTCTGTGGTGCTCCCTTGTCTGCTCCTCCTGATACCTGCCGCACACTATGAAGTCCCTTGCACAGGAATAAAGGACTTTTTATCTATGAATGGGTGAGTGCAGCCTTTCATTTTTCTTATTGAGTGATCTCCCATAAAGTATGATGCCAACAATATTGTCCCTCCAAACAGTGTGATAACCCCACTGTGAATTCTTCCACAGTACACTCCACACACATGGTATGATGACCCTATTTTACTCCCCTCCCCCGGGAAAGTATGGACCCTAACACAGCATGATGCCTCAACAATGATCCCCACACAGCCCTTGATACAGTATAATAGGCCTCCATAAAGTATAATGGCCCCCACATCCCTCCACTCAGTTTGATTGCCACAATGCAACCATCCACATTGTGTAATGACCCCCACTAGCCCTCCAAACAGCATTGTCCCCTATACAGCTCTCTACACAGTATGATGAACCCCACAAAAACCTTCACACTGTATAATTTCTTGCATACACTATAATGGCCCCACATCACCATCCAAACAATATAGTTGTCCCCACATAGCCCTCGAGACAGTATAATGCCCCCCACATAGACCAGCAATTGGTATAATACCCCTCTACATATACCTGCAAACAGTATAATGGTCCCCCCACATAGACCTGCAAACAGTATAATGGCCCCCACATAGACCTCCAAATTGTATAACCCCCCCCATATAGCCCTCCAAATAGTATAATGAGCCCCACATAGCCCATCACATAGAATAATGGGCCCCACATATTCCTCCATACAGTATTATGGGCCCCATATAGTCCTCCATATAGTATTATAGGCCCCATATAGTCCTCAATACAGTATTATGGGCCCAACATAGTCCTCCATACAGTACTATGGGCCCCATATAGTCCTCAATACAGTATTATGGGCCCCACATAGTCCTAAATACAGTATAATGGGCCCCATATATTTCTCCATACAGTATTATAGCCCCCACATAGTCCTCCGTACAATATAATGAACTCCATATAGTTCTCCATACAGTATAATGGGCCTCATATATTCCTCAATACAGTACTATGGGCCCCATATAGTCCTCCACACAGTACTATGGGGCCTATATAGTCTTCTATACAGTACTATGGGCCCCATATAGTCATCCATACAGTGCTATGGGTCCATATAGTCCTCCATACAGTACTATGGGCCCCATAAAGTCCCCCATATAGTACTTTTGGCTCCATATAGTCTCCATACAGTATTATAAGCCCCACATTAAAAATAAATAAACAAATATCCACCTCTCTTTCTTGTCCCGCTGCTCCAGTCTCTGCAGGGCGTCTTTTGACTCTCTGCACTGCTCAGCACAGAGGACGCGCTGTAGTGACAACATTGTGCCCTCTGAGCTGAGACGTCACAGAGCTCAAACATAGAGGGGAAATGATGGAAGAGGGAGCATCAGCTGACGGCTCCCTCTTCCATCATAGTTTTCAATTGTATCAGCATTGCCGATACAGTTGAAAGTATGATGCTGGGCGGGGGTGGCTTGGTGCCGGCGTTGGCACCGGGCCTCCCTGACTCACAGGCTCCATAGTGGCCGTGTGGTCTGCTGCTATTGGTGGTATGCCACTGGTAACCAAAAATGTTCACTTTTGACATCAGTTAGACTGATATTCGGGGTGGTTATGTGTGGCATTTGCCCCTGGTGCAACCACAAGATGAGCCTATTGCGGTGATCCGAAGTGTCTCATAGGTGGCCATTTTGCCACCACCTGGGAATAGGATTCAGCTATTCTTTGCACCGGCTATTAAACCATCTGTCGGTGTGGAGAACAATGAACATGCCAGCTCACTACACTCAATTGTACTCACGTCTTTCAGGTGCCAGTGCAATTGAATTTCTGACCGCCGGCACTTCTGGGGTCAGGGCAATGTTAGCAGTGTGATCAGGTCATCTGATCCGGTCAAGTTGCAGACATGAAACCTATGCCACACTATAATAACTGCTTCTCCTGTGCCGGCGATGAGGTAAGCATAAATAGTTTTATATTGGGGTGGAGAACGTGTGAGGGGGCAGTATTGGGTGGAATATGAGGGTACAGTGTGGGGGGAATGCTTAAGGGGACCATATAGAGGGGAAGTGTAAGGGGACAATAAGGGGTGGGGAAAAGATTAAGGGACCATGGTATACAGACTGGGTAGTGTGGAGAGGGATAGTATACAGTGGGCAGCAAGAAGTTGACAGTATGTAGACGAGGAGATGTGAAGAGGGTGCACAGTATAGAGACTGTGCAGTATATGGGTGACACAGTGTGGGGGAAGAGTGTGAAGTGGGGGTCCAGTATGGAAAGAGTGCAGTGTGGAGGAGGGACACTTAAAGAGGACCTTCCATATCCCTATATGCTATTAACCTGCAAATATAGGGTTAATCTGTAGGTTAGTAGCATTTTAAAGCTGCCTGGCCACCACACTGAAAGCCAGGCTACTGGGATGAAACACATTTTATTTCTCCTGGCAGCCTCCGGCTTTCAGTGATGCAGGCATGTCAGCGTGTCCTCAGTCAGTGTCGGGGCATGCGTATATGGAGGTTTCACCAATTTAAGATACACTAGGACACTGCTCTCCTCCAAATTAAGATGTCCGAGTGCATGCAGAAAAGCTAATTAACCAAATCTGCTAATCTGGTTGAAAAACTTCACTCAGAGACTGAACTACGCAAAATGGCATACTTTATTACGTAGACATGGGGTTATATAGTATTCTACTTCTAGGTGGGATTAGTAAAATTCATTGCTCTCTCTGATAACTCAGCACACTGCAATTTGCTCATCCATGTATCTCTTGGTCTCAGTAACACCTTAGGAATTCTGATGGGAGGGGGTGAGTTCATCTCTCAGCGCCATCTTTGCCAACTCGACATGAATCTCTCTGTTATCAGACATGCACATGCATATGTCATTCTCAGGAAATCATTCAGTTGTTCGTGTCTACAATAAAAACAGAAGCTGTTAGTTATATTCATTAACTATTAACATAATCCATGTGCATATCCACATTTGCATACATACATACACATAGATTATTCCATCATCTCTATATTAATTCACACTGATGAGGTAATCTATTAAAAGAAACTAATTGATATTCTATAATATATATATTTTACCTTGACAGATCCCCCTAAAATAAATTATTTGCTTTTAATATCCATATGCTAAAAATCAGAAGGGGAGAAAGAATTGACCCTATGTTAAGACTATTCTGGAACCCTACGATGTGATGAGTGCCCCGTCCCTTTTAGATGGACCCACCAACGTTCTTAAATCTAACTCAAAAGAAGGCCTACAGGAAAGGGATGGAGACCCTAAAAGATCTAGTGACTGGGTAATCGAGGGCCACCCCTAACACAGAAATATGGATATTAACTTTACAAACTCATTTACTTCTAGTAATCTCTCTGGTTCAACACCTTTGTTCTAAGGGGAACTGTTTGTTCATAGATTTTGAGAGCCTCTTCATTAGATTCTTCGGACAAGACGCTGACAGGTACTGCTGCATCTACTGTTTTGGCAATTAACCTCGTGACACAGGGAATCACACAGATTAGCAATACACTAATTAGAATTATCACACTTAGTAAAACAATTCCCCCTTGGATTAACCAACTCCTCCAATCTCTCATCCAAGAAAAATATTTACCCCAGGGATCAGTCACACCTGAATTCCTTTCCAGTTCTTCACTGAAATCTGTGGGGTCGGTATTGTCGGGGATATAAGTACAACAATGCTCAACTATCATTTTGCATACCCCTCCTTTTTCTGCAAGTAACATATCCAGAGCTATTCTGTTTTGGAAGGCCATGGTAGATGTGGGTGCTAGTTGGTCAGCTATCCCTTGTAAGGCATCTCTGGTGTACTTGACAAATCTTTGTTGGTTATATAATATATGTAATTTATCCAATCTACATTCTTGTTAACTGTTATTATGGGTATTATGAACTCAAATCTCGCCTTCACTTGGTCTCAGGCCTTGAATTCGTCTGGCACCCCCCTAGGCACTCCGAGAACATCAATATATATATGTGAGTCAAAACTGCCTTTGGGGTTAACTTCTCTCTTGGCCCTGTATATACCTGCAAACGCAGCCTTTATTTCCTCTTTGGATTCCTGAGACTCAGATATAAGGTAAACAGACATTATTGCTTTAGTTAAGGCACATTCCCCATTCCATTTGCCCTCCAGTCTAATCCCAATCTTCATGTCACCATATTCAAGGAAGTGTTGTTCCAGAAAACTGGAATATCATTCTCTTTAGTAATAATTGCTTGGAATGCACGTTACCGTAACAAAGGCTTCCCCCATAGCTACCGTCATCAGAAAAAGGAACATCAGAGTTGTGGGTCTGAGACAGCCTTCTTGCAGTGGGATGCGTGGACCCATGGTGTTCGGCCTTCGACCTTCTTAGCCGTAGGTGATGTAAGCAATATTTGGTAGGGCCCTTCAAATCTGGCATCCAGTGTGCCTCGCACTTGATTCTTTATCCAGACAAAATCTCCAGGCTGGATGCTGTGAGTCCCTGGTTCAAGATCTGAGTCTGGAATCGAAGAGTACACTGTAGCATGTGTTAGTTTTAACTCTTTAGCAAGTCCGACAACAAAATTCACAAGCTTATCATTCCCTGAACTAAGCTGCTGTGGGTAATATGAAACCATTCGAGGTGGCCCCCCAAACAAGATCTCATATGGTGTGAGCCCTGTGGGTTGTCTCGGGGTATTTCGGACTGAGTATAGGGCAATAGGCAGCACCTCCAGCCATGGAAGTGACAATTCTTTACTGGCTTTAAGAATTTTGTTTTTTCAAAGTGCCATTCATCCTTTCAACTTTGCCACTACTTTGAGGATGATAAGTAGAGATGAGCGTTGTTCTACTCGAACTGTTCGCCAATCTCAAATTCGAGCTGTTTTGGGCGGTGTTCGAGCCGGTCGGCGAACACGAACAATTTGAGAAAAATTCGGCTGTTCGAGGTTATGTTCGATAACTGTTCGTGCACCAAAATCATAACTGGATTTTTTCTCAGTAATGATGAAAATTAATGTTAATACGCAGTTTGAGTGTACAGCGGGGCGGGGGGAGGGGCAGGGGATGGATCTCTGCAGGAACAATGAAGATCTCCATTTTTTTTTCTCTTTCCCGCATTTGCAGTGGGGAGGTGCAATCTGTCAGCCTATCAGCAGCGCACACACGGAGCGAAGTGCTTTTTTTCACACAAGCAAGGGCATGTGTGATTGGCAGTGTATGTCACATGTCCTTGCCCTATAAGACCAAGCCATTTTCCCCGTCGCCACCATTTTCTCACTGCTGCAGCTGCGTGTTAGACGGCACCGCTGTTGCTGTGTGCGCTATACCTTGTTAATTTCAAGCCAATTTTCGCACAAATATACAGATAGCTTGGGAGTAGGGAATAGTTGTGATTGCAGTCCTTTTAAGGACTAGGTTACAGCATTTCCTACGACTTTTATCAGGCAGGTCTGTGCTCTTAAATAGATAGATTGTGGGAGTAAAGACTAATTGTAATTGGAGTCCTTTTCAGGACTAGGTTACATCAGTTCCTATCAGTTTTTGCCAGGCAGGTCTGTGCCAGTGCTGTGCAAGTTTTTTTCACAGCATTTGGCTGAATCTAGCAAAGCTAATCCTTTTTGGCCTATTGCAGAGTGTGTTAGTCAGTGGAGTAGCCTATCTGTGTTGCAAGATATACCACCTGTGTATAGAATACCAATTTTTTTACTGCACCTAGTGAAGTAAAATCTTTTGGGCATAGCATCATTCTATTAGTCCATCTATACTGACCTCCATCAGTTTGCAAACTGAATATAATTTTTTTCTGCATCTAGCTCTGAAAAAATATTTGGGCTTCTAGCAGTGTGTGGGACTTGGTCTATTAGTCCATCTATACTGACCTCCATCAGGTTGCAAATTAAAAATAATTTTTTTCTTCATTTAGCTCTGAAAAAATATTTGGGCTTCTAGCAGTGTGTGGGACTTGTTCTATTAGTCCTTCTATACTGACCTCCAGCAGGTTGCAAATTGAATATAATTTTTTTCTGCATCTAGCTCTGAAAAAATATTTGGGCTTCTAGCGGTGTGTGGGACTTGGTCTATTAGTCCATCTATACTGACCTCCATCAGGTTGCAAATTAAAAATAATTTTTTTCTGCATCTAGCTCTGAAAAAATATTTGGGCTTCTAGCAGTGTGTGGGACTTGGTCTATTAGTCCATCTATACTGACCTCCATCAGGTTGCAAATTAAAAATAATTTTTTTCTTCATTTATCTCTGAAAAAATATTTGGGCTTCTAGCAGCGTGTGGGACTTGTTCTATTAGTCCATCTATACTGACCTCCATCAGGTTGCAAATTAAAAATAATTTTTTTCTGCATCTAGCTCTGAAAAAATATTTGGGCTTCTAGCAGTGTGTGGGACTTGGTCTATTAGTCCATCTATACTGACCTCCATCAGGTTGCAAATTAAAAATAATTTTTTTCTGCATCTAGCTCTGAAAAAATATTTGGGCTTCTAGCAGTGTGTGGGACTTGGTCTATTAGTCCATCTATACTGACCTCCATCAGGTTGCAAATTGAATAAAAAAATTTTCTGCATCTAGCTCTGAAAAAATATTTGGGCTTCTAGCGGTGTGTGGGACTTGGTCTATTAGTCCATCTATACTGACCTCCATCAGGTTGCAAATTAAAAATATTTTTTTTCTGCATCTAGCTCTGAAAAAATATTTGGGCTTCTAGCAGTGTGTGGGACTTGGTCTATTAGTCCATCTATACTGACCTCCATCAGGTTGCAAATTAAAAATAATTTTTTTCTTCATTTATCTCTGAAAAAATATTTGGGCTTCTAGCAGCGTGTGGGACTTGTTCTATTAGTCCATCTATACTGACCTCCATCAGGTTGCAAATTAAAAATAATTTTTTTCTGCATCTAGCTCTGAAAAAATATTTGGGCTTCTAGCAGTGTGTGGGACTTGGTCTATTAGTCCATCTATACTGACCTCCATCAGGTTGCAAATTAAAAATAATTTTTTTCTGCATCTAGCTCTGAAAAAATATTTGGGCTTCTAGCAGTGTGTGGGACTTGGTCTATTAGTCCATCTATACTGACCTCCATCAGGTTGCAAATTGAATAAAAAAATTTTCTGCATCTAGCTCTGAAAAAATATTTGGGCTTCTAGCGGTGTGTGGGACTTGGTCTATTAGTCCATCTATACTGACCTCCATCAGGTTGCAAATTAAAAATATTTTTTTTCTGCATCTAGCTCTGAAAAAATATTTGGGCTTCTAGCAGTGTGTGGGACTTGGTCTATTAGTCCATATATACTGACCTCCATCAGGTTGCAAATTAAAAATAATTTTTTTCTTCATTTAGCTCTGAAAAAATATTTGGGCTTCTAGCAGTGTGTGGGACTTGTTCTATTAGTCCTTCTATACTGACGTCCAGCAGGTTGCAAATTGAATATAATTTTTTTCTGCATCTAGCTCTGAAAAAATATTTGGGCTTCTAGCGGTGTGTGGGACTTGGTCTATTAGTCCATCTATACTGACCTCCATCAGGTTGCAAATTAAAAATAATTTTTTTCTGCATCTAGCTCTGAAAAAATATTTGGGCTTCTAGCAGTGTGTGGGACTTGGTCTATTAGTCCATCTATACTGACCTCCATCAGGTTGCAAATTAAAAATAATTTTTTTCTGCATCTAGCTCTGAAAAAATATTTGGGCTTCTAGCAGTGTGTGGGACTTGGTCTATTAGTCCATCTATACTGACCTCCATCAGGTTGCAAATTGAATAAAAAAATTTTCTGCATCTACCTCTGAAAAAATATTTGGGCTTCTAGCGGTGTGTGGGACTCGGTCTATTAGTCCATCTATACTGACCTCCATCAGGTTGCAAATTAAAAATAATTTTTTTCTGCATCTAGCTCTGAAAAAATATTTGGGCTTCTAGCAGTGTGTGGGACTTGGTCTATTAGTCCATCTATACTGACCTCCATCAGGTTGCAAATTAAAAATAATTTTTTTCTGCATCTAGCTCTGAAAAAATATTTGGGCTTCTAGCAGTGTGTGGGACTTGGTCTATTAGTCCATCTATACTGACCTCCATCAGGTTGCAAATTGAATAAAAAAATTTTCTGCATCTAGCTCTGAAAAAATATTTGGGCTTCTAGCGGTGTATGGGACTTGGTCTATTAGTCCATCTATACTGACCTCCATCAGGTTGCAAATTAAAAATAATTTTTTTCTGCATCTCACCCAGCCAATAGTTTTGGCCTAATACCACAGTTTGGCCACTCAGCTCTGCTCGGTTACCATCCATTGTTTTTTTGTGCAAACAACTCCAGAGTTGTGAATTAGTTAACCACCAAAATGAGTGGAAAAAGGCCTGCTGCTGGTGGAAAGGGGAATAGGCGTGTTGGGAAGGGGAAAAAAGGTTGTGTCCGTGGGGTAGGTGCAGAAGAAAGACCATCTTCCAGCCAAACTAAAATGTCTACTTCTTTTAGCGGACAATGTGATAAGATCCCTTTCTTACGGCCACGCCAATCGCTACAAATTCCAGATGAGGCACAAAAACAGCAGGTGCTTCAACGGATATCAAGTGCTCCTTTAAGTGGGCTCTCCTCCACATCAACTTCAACATCACAAATACTCCAGTCCTCATAGGTGTCACCCAAATCGCACTTGCTTCCTCACAGCTCCCAAATCTCCAGCTGCCCGTCTGAGTATGAGGTAGAACAGATGGTTGAGTCTGCAGAGCTGTTTACTCATACTATAGCCTGGGAATCAGAGGTCGACTCCAGCGCTTCTGTGAATCCAGACGAGGAAATGATCTGCACTGATGCCCAGAATCTTTATGAGTCGGATCCAGGACCAGACGCAGAAGGTTCTGACCATAATGTAGACCCTCATTCCCAAACTGTAACTCCTGTTGGTGGAGACAATGAGGAAGACGATGATAAGACTCAAATACCTGATTGGAGCGACAACTTTAGTTTTTTGTCAGGGCAGGAACAGGTTGGCTCTGAGGACGACGGGTGTGATAACGCACAGGGTGATGATGATGAGGTCGGAGATCCCACTTACTGTCAACCCACAGTCAGCCAAGAGATGAGGTCAGCAGAGGAGGTGGAGGAAGATGCTAGTGACGACGAGGTCAGGTTGCGCCTTCCTGGACAGAGACGTAGTACTGGAAGCACGTCAACAACTGCATCCTCAAACACAACTCTGCCTCTCACCACAAGTCGTGGTGGCTCTTCAGGTCGCATGGGTGCTAAGCCTTGCATAGCCTGGGCATTTTTTCTGATCGATAAAGATGACCCAACTCGTGTTATCTGTAACATTTGTCAGCAAAAGCTAAGTAGAGGCCAAAAAATACATAGTTTGAGTACTTCATGCATGAACCGGCACATGGACATGAAGCATAAGTTGCAGTGGGAAGCTCAGTGTGCTACAATGCGGTCTAGCCGGCCGGGCCAACCACCGTCTGCCATATCTTGTGCATCCGCGGCCTCTTCATCCTCTGTGACTGGGGGGACAGCAGTCACACCTGTTTTGGGGCGCAGACCTGCCACCTCTTTACCCGCAACAGCCAGCGTGATTGGCAGGTCATCATTTTCTTTGGAGGTGGTAACACCAGCTGGTCTTGAGCGCTGTCCGACATCGATAGCACCACCTTTGGATCAAGGCAACCTAACATGTCCGCCTGCATCTTCCTCACAGACCGGCAGTTTGCCGGGGACACCCTTATCAACCCCGTCTAAGCACAATAGCCAGCCCTCGGTCCCTCAGATGTGGACAAGTAAAAGACCATTTCCTCCTAGCCATGAGAAAGCTAAGAGGTTGAATTTCACCATCTGCAAGCTCTTGGCTACAGAAATGCTGCCTTTCCGCCTGGTGGACACAGAGGATTTTCGAGACCTTATGTCCGTCGCAGTGCCCCAGTACCAGATGCCCAGTCGGCACTACTTCTCAAAGAAAGGTGTGCCTGCGCTCCACCAGCATGTCGAACACAACATCACCGCTTCTTTGAGAAACTCTGTGTGTGACAGGGTGCATTTCACCACAGACACTTGGACGAGTAGGCATGGACAGGGGCGTTACATGTCGCTGACTGGGCACTGGGTAACTATGGTGACAGCAGGACAAGGGGCTGCTGTCCAAGTGTTGCCGTCCCCACGAGTTGTGCGTCAATCCTCTTTATGTCATTTTTCCTCCACTGCTTCTGCCTCCTCAACCTCCTCTCGGTCTTCCACCTGCACCCAAAGCCTGTCTGGTCATGCCACAAGCTTTCTAACTGCGCAGAAGGGATCCTGCACACCTCCTTACTATGCTGGCAGTAGGGCTCAACGTCATCAGGCGGTTTTTACATTGAAATGTCTGGGAAATGTGAGTCACACAGCTGAGGAGTTGTGGTCAGCTCTGGAGAACCAATTTCATGAATGGTTGTCTCCACTGGACCTGAAACCAGGGAAGGCCGTGTGCGACAATGCTGCAAACCTGGGTGCGGCCCTTCGCCGGGGCAATGTCACACACGTGCCTTGTATGGCTCACGTGTTGAACCTGGTTGTCCAGCAATTTTTAGCCCACTATCCCAGACTAGATGGCCTTCTGCAGAGGGCACGGTCGCTGTGTGCTCACTTCCGCCGTTCGCATCCCGCAGCTCAGCGACTTACATCTCTACAGAAGTCGTTGGGCCTGCCACTTCACCGGCTAAAATGCGATGTGCCTACCCGGTGGAATTCAACTCTGCACATGTTGCAGCGACTGTGGCAGCACCGACAAGCCCTGGTGCAATACGTTCTGACGTATAGCCTGGGCCAACGAGATTCAGAGGTGGGGCAAATCACGCTGGAGGAGTGGTCTCAGATCAGGGACCTATGCACCCTTCTGCACAGTTTTGAAATGGCGACGAAGATGTTTAGTGCTGACGATGCCATTATCAGCATGACTATTCCGGTGATTTACATGCTGGAGCACATGTTAAACAGAATTCGGAGTCAGGTGGTGGCACAAGAGGAGGTGGAGGAAGTAGAGGAGGAGGAGTTGTATGCGGAAGGGCTAACATCTGCAAGGTCCAGACGGTCGGCAGCACCAAGGCGGCAGGCATGTGAGGGTGGGGGAGATGATTTTACCAGGGCGCATGGTAGCAGCCAAACTAGTGAGGAAGGTGCAGGAGCCCAGGAAGAAGTGGAGGACGAACTGATGGAAGACTCATCAGATGAGGGAGACCTTGATCACATTTCTGTTGTGCGAGGTTGGGGGGAGAGGACAGAGGAAGGAAGCATGATTGCTACCTCGCCACCAACACAACAGGGACTTGGTGCTCCTGGATGCGCAACACACATGAGTGCCTTCTTGCTGCACTACCTGCAACATGACCCTCGAATTGTGAGAATTAGAAATAATCCTGACTACTGGGTTGCCACACTGTTAGATCCCCGGTACAAAAGTAAATTTGCAGAAATTATTCCTGCCATAGAAAGGGATGCACGCATGCAGGAGTATCAGCAGAGACTGTTGCAGAATCTTACATGTGCTTTTCCACAAAATACCAGTGGTGCACGTAGTGAATCTCACAGTTCCAACTTGCCAACCGTGGGACCGTCAAGTGTTCAGCACTCAAACCGTAACAGAACCACAGTATCTGCTGGTAACATCAATTTTGCGGAATCATTTCACCACTTTTTTAGCCCATCCTTTGCAAGGCCACAGGAGACAAGAAGTCTGACACATAGTCAACGCCTAGAGACGATGGTACAGGAGTATCTCCAAGTAAACATTGAAGCCACGACTGTGTCACTGGACCCTTGCTCTTTTTGGGCTTCCAATCTGGATAAATGGCCGGAGCTAGCCACTTACGCCTTGGAGATCTTGTCATGCCCCGCAGCCAGCGTTCTGTCTGAACGTGTGTTCAGCGCTGCTGGTGGTGTGCTGACAGATAAGCGCACGCGGCTCTCCACTGATAATGTAGACAGACTCACGTTCATAAAGATGAACAAATCATGGATCCGAAACGACTTTTCTACCCCTGTGTCATCCTGGGGAGAGTAAAAGCTTGATGATTGGTTAAAATCACCCTACCAACCGTTTTAAGCTTTCAAATTACTAATCATGTTTATCTGTATCTTGACTGGAAAATAATTTGGGCTTTGTAGCAGTGTGCAGCACTGATCCTATTAGGCCATCTATAATAAGCTTCACCAGATTTAAAATTAAAAATAATTTTTAGCTGCTTCTAGCCCGGAAAATAATTTTGGGGCTCCGAGATGCGCAAGACACATAAGTGCCTTCTTGCTGCACTACCTGCAGCATGACCCTCATATTGTCAGAATTCGAAGTAATCATGACTACTGGGTTGCCACACTCTTAGATCCCCCAAACTTTTCGATCAACCTTTTCATTTTAATAAAGACCAAAAAAATGGTCATTTTTGAAATTATAAGCATTAGCAGGTTGTTAGAAACTGAAATCAAACAGTTTTCAACTCAAAACTTTATTCTAGGTGATGTTACATTTTCACATAGGACCCCTTGTTCGAAAGGAGCTTCTGAACTCTCTCGTCCATTGAATTTGTCAGGTTTTGGATGGTTTCTGCTTCAATTGTTTTGCATGAGGACAGAATACCCTCCCAGAGCTGTTGCTTAGATGTGAACTGCCTCCCGCCATCATAGACACTCCTTTTAATGATGCTCCAAAGGTTCTGAATGGGGTAGAGGTCAGGGGAGCATGGGGGTCACACCATAAGTTTGTCCCCTTTTATGCCCATATCAGCCAGAGATGCAGATGTTTTATGTGCAGCATGAGATGGTGCATTATCATGCAGAAAAATGATCTTGCTGTGAAATACACGGTTCTTCTTCTTGAACCATGGCAGGAAGTGCTGTTTGAGAAAATCCACATACATTATGGAGTTCATCTTTAGCGCCTTCAGGGATCCTAAAGGGGCTGACAATCTCTCTCCCCATGATTCCAGCCCAAAACATTACTCCACCTCCTCCTTGTTGGCGCTGTAGCCGTGTTTGCGTGGGGTGTCCATCAACCAGCCATCCTCCACTCCATTCATCTGGACCATCGAGCGCTGCACGGCACTCATCCGTGAACAAAACAGTTTTGAAATCAGTCTTCATGTAATGTTTGGCCCACTGGAGCCGTTTCTGCTTGTGTGAAGTGGATAGAGGAGGTCGACAGGATGGCATATGCACAGCTGCAAACCTCTGAAGGACCCTGCATCTTGTTGTTCGGGTGACGTTGGAGGCACAAGCAGCTTCAAAAACTTGTCTGCTGCTATGACAAGGCTTTTTTTGCCGCTGCTGTTTCAACCTGACGTAATTGCCTGTAGGAAAGAGTCCTCAATTTGCCCTTATCAGCACGCACACGTGTGTACTGTGAATCAGCTACATACTTCTTGATTGCCAAGACACTTCATCCTGATCATCGCACAATGTTGATTGTAGTCATGCCTTGACCTAAACACTCCACAATTTGTTGCTTCTCAGCAGCCGACACATCCTTTTTCTTTCCCATTTTGGCAGAAAATGTAGGCTGCTTAATAATGTGAGAGAGCCTTCTTAAGTAGTCTTGCCTTTCATTGGACACACCTGCCAAACTAATTAGCACAGGTGTCTGCAATTGCTTACAGTGATATAAAGAGCCCTGACACACATCACCATCAATGAGTTTAACTGACAAACAAACAAATTCTTCCCTTATCACTCCTAAACACTTTTTGCATAATAATTTGGAACGCGGTGTACATGTGCTTTTCCACAAAACACCAGTGGTTCACGTAGTGAATCTTACAGTTCTAACTTGCCAACCGTGGTCTGTATGGAATTGTTCAATAAAGGGCCCAAAATTAAGATAACATAGATGGGAGAGGTCTCTATGAATAGGAATTCCTAAGTATTTGATACCCTGTGAGGGCCAGGCAAAGGGAAAGTTGGACTGGATGGAATCCTATATGGATTTAGGGAGGGAGACATCGAGGGCCTCAGACTTCGCTGCATTGATTTTAAAATTTTACCATGTAACAAAGTGATCTATTTCAGCCATAACAGCAGGGATGGATATATGTGATTGAGTGATATATACTAGGACATCATCAGCAAATAGAGAGCACTTGTACTCGGTGCCTCCCACCTCAATCCACCTAATATTGGGTTATGGCGAATTGATGAGAGCAGGTGCTCCGTCACTAGGATGTATAAGAGAGGGGACAGAGGACATCCCTGCCTTGTCCCATTGGTGATTGTGAAAGGTGATGAAAATGTTCTGACGCACCCCCTGGGCCTTGGGACACCCGGAGCCGGACCCTTTTTGGTGGATGCTGGTGGTTGTAGTCTTCGTGGCGGCGATCCGGTTCCGTGGCTCAGGGCGGTCAAACCAGTGGCGGAACTATTTATGTGGTTTTGATGTTTAAATGTCCGACTACGCCACCCGTGGATTGCGGTCAGAGTGAACCGCCGCTACAGGGCAGACCGCTAAGGCTGGTGTTGTGGGTGCAGCAGAGCGTAGCATAACTCCCCACGGGAGGAGTATAGCCTCAGGGCAGTGTATGCGGAGGATGGGGGTGATGGTGCAGGGCAGCAGCAGTAACGACACGGAGTCAGTGATGCAGTTCAGGGCCTTTACTCACAGTTCTTATTATCCAGACCACGTCTGCAGGTAACGGCTGCCCACGTCGTACTGTGCTCACCAGGTGAGGGGCTCAGACAACTCCCAGATAACTTTGGAGCGCTTCACAGGACCCCCTTTGTGTGTCCTTTGTCTGGCCTTTCTTACCAACACTTCTGTCCGGCTGCCTCGGGCCTCCTCTTGGTAAACTTGGCGCCAGTTTCCCTGACCCTATGTGGTGCCTTCCTAGCGGGTGGAGCAAGGGGCTGCGCCACATAAAATGTCAGAGCCTCCGGTTTCTAGCTGAGGGTCGTTTCCTGCCTCCACTAGTTCGGGGACCGGTCTCCCCCTTTGGCCTGACCCTTCCACGCAGGTGGATTCGGGCGTGCGGTGGCGACTCGCCCGTCCGCACCCCTGGGATCCCTTCATTCCTCGTTCCTGGAGCCTTCTCCGCTCCTCTTCCTTCCTTCTCCCTCTTGCAGGCCTGGGCCTGTGTTACTAGGCCCGCCTCCGGAGCAGAGCTCATGCAGAGCCCCTGCTCCCTGCCACTTCTGCTCAGACTTCTCTGCACTGAACTAAGATGGTGCCCACCTTTTATACTCCCTTCTCAATGCACCCAGGAACTGCTTCCTCCCTGCTCCTGCACTGCAGGGTTCCCCTTCCTCAGTGTTCCCTCCCCCCACTCCAGCCAGGGACAGGGACTGTCGTGCCCATCTCAGGGGCATATTGGTCGCCCTGCCCCACTGCAATGTGGTGTAATGCATGCAGGTGTCGGGTCCTGATCCACACTCCATCCTTATCTGAGAGTGAGATATCACACCTCTGGGTGAGGTGCAATACGTCTGTAGCAACCGAGCCCTCGGTGCTACAGTTCCATTTAGCTTCAGCCTAGGTGACGTATTGTGATACAGGGCCGTGATTTTGGCTATAAAAGGGTCCCCTAGACCCCTACCCCAAGCTTTTTAAGAGAATCATATATGGCGTGCCAGGAGACTCTATGGAATGCTTTCTCAGCATCCAACGAGAGTATCTACTTACAAATTTTTAACTGCATCTAGCCCAGGAAATACTTTGTGCCTAGTAGCAGTGTCTGCTAGTCAGCGGATTATCCCGGCTGTTAAGCAAGCTACACCACCTGTAGTTTGGACACTTAATTTTTTCAAAGGAAATGCTTCGGGACCACGGGATACTTAGTGAAGAGCATCAGGAGGCACCCCAAGGCATAGGGGCTGGGACTGGCACTAGGATGCCTTGCGGTGGACAGCCGAGCTCGATCCTTATAAAAGCTTTTTAACTGCAGCAGCTTTAGTGGACGCTACTGGAGCTGGAATTACGCGGCTGCTGGCATGAGACTTGCCCTCCAATAGATCCTTGTAAATGGATTTAAAGTGTATTCATTCAAATTAGAGGGACAATTTAAATTAAAAAGCTTAGAGCTGCCTCCACCACAGGGGGGCTCTCTCGACCCACCAGCGGACAGGCACCAGTATTGGGAGAGGGGGGCTGGCCGTCAGGGTTCACCGCGGCTCTGGCACAAACCTGGCGACACGGAGGTGGCACGGGCAGGAGCGGACTGGCCGTCTCGGCTTCTCACTTTTTGGATTTTAGAAGGGCATGACAAGCCTATATCTGTGTCTCCCCCTCCTTTTACTCCTCCACCTCTTTTCTTTTCGCATGACTATATGTACTTGTCACTTTTCCATGTGTTAGTTGTGTCTTCTGAGCAGTTTGTCAGCTTTTGGACACCTTTGAAGGTGTTTTCTATGTGTTTCTATGTGTTTTTGTTTGCCTGCCATTGGTTTTAACGGTGTTCGAAGGTGTTCGACGAACAGTTCGACGAACAGTTCGGCGAACACACGGGTGTTCGACGAACCGAACCGAACTCGAACACTACGGGGGTGGCTCAACACTAATGATAAGGAGTATGCAGGCCCAAATCTGCCCCAATCATCTCCCAGATTGATTTGGTAACTTCTGCAGTGAAGGCGGGTCCTTGATCAATTTCAATCACTTCTGGAATCCCGAATCTGCAGATAAGTTCTCCCAGAAGCCTTTTCACTGTAGTTCTAGTGGTCATGTTTAGTGTTGAGCCACCCCCGTAGTGTTCGAGTTCGGTTCGGTTCGTCGAACACCCGTGTGTTCGCCGAACTGTTCGTCGAACTGTTCGTCGAACACCTTCGAACACCGTTAAAACCAATGGCAGGCAAACAAAAACACATAGAAACACATAGAAAACACCTTCAAAGGTGTCCAAAAGCTGACAAACTGCTCAGAAGACATAACTAACACATGGAAAAGTGACAAGTACATATAGTCATGCGAAAATAAAAGAGGTGGAGGAGTAAAAGGAGGGGGAGACACAGATATAGGCATGTCATGCCCTTCTAAAATCCAAAAAGTGAGAAGCCGACACGGCCAGTCCGCTCCTGCCCGTGCCACCTCCGTGTCGCCGGGTTTGTGCCAGAGCCGCGGTGAACCCTGACGGCCAGCCCCCCTCTCCCAATACTGGTGCCTGTCCGCTGGTGGGTCGAGCGAGCCCCCCTGTGGTGGAGGCAGCTCTAAGCTTTTTAATTTAAATTGTCTCTCTAATTTGAATGAATACACTTTAAATCCATTTACAAGGATCTATTGGAGGGCAAGTCTCATGCCAGCAGCCGCGGTAATTCCAGCTCCAGTAGCGTCCACTAAAGCTGCTGCAGTTGAAAAGCTTTTATAAGGATCGAGCTTGGTTGTCCACCGCAAGGCATCCTACTGCCAGTCCCAGCCCCTATGCCTTGGGGTGCCTCCTGATGCTCTTCACTAAGTATCCCATGGTCCCGAAGCATTTCCTTTGAAAAAATTAAGTGTCTAAACTACAGGTGGTGCAGCTTGCTTAACAGCCGGGATAATCCGCTGACTAGCAGACACTGCTACTAGGCACAAAGTATTTCCTGGGCTAGATGCAGTTAAAAATTTGTAATTAGATACTCTCGTTGGATGCTGAGAAAGCATTCCATAGAGTCTCCTGGCACGCCATATATGATTCTCTTAAAAAGCTTGGGGTAGGGGTCTAGGGGACCCTTTTATAGCCAAAATCACGGCCCTGTATCGCAATACGTCACCTAGGCTGAAGATAAATGGAACTGTAGCACCCTGAGGGCTCGGTTGCTACAGACGTATTGCACCTCACCCAGAGGTGTGATATCTCACTCTCAGGTAAGGATGGAGTGTGGATCAGGACCCGACACCTGCATGCATTACACCACATTGCCGTGGGGCAGGGCGACCTATATGCCCCTGAGATGGGCACGACAGTCCCTGTCCCTGGCTGGAGTGGGGGGAGGGAACACTGAGGAAGGGGAACCCTGTAGTGCAGGAGCAGGGAGGAAGCAGTTCCTGGGTGCATTGAGAAGGGAGTATAAAAGGTGGGCACCATCTTAGTTCAGTGCAGAGAAGTCTGAGCAGAAGTGGCAGGGAGCAGGGGCTCTGCATGAGCTCTGCTCCAGAGGCGGGCCTAGTAACAGAGGCCCAGGCCTGGAAGAGGGAGAAGGAAGGAAGAGGAGCGGAGAAGGCTCCAGGAACGAGGAATGAAGGGATCCCAGGGGTGCGGACGGGCGAGTCGCCACCGCACGCCCGAATCCACCTGCGTGGAGGGGTCAGGCCAAAGGGGGAGACCGGTCCCCGAACTAGTGGAGGCAGGAAACGACCCTCAGCTAGAAACCGGAGGCTCTGACATTTTATGTGGCGCAGCCCCTCGCTACACCCGCTAGGAAGGCACCACATAGGGTCAGGGAAACTGGCGCCAAGTTTACCAAGAGGAGGCCCGAGGCAGCCGGACAGAAGTGTTGGTAAGAAAGGCCAGACAAAGGACACACAAAGGGGGTCCTGTGAAGTGCTCCAAAGTTATCTGGGAGTTGTCTGAGCCCCTCACCTGGTGAGCACAGTACGACGTGGGCAGCCGTTACCTGCAGATGTGGTCTGGATAATAAGAACTGTGAGTAAAGGCCCTGAACTGCATCACTGACTCCGTGTCGTTACTGCTGCTGCCCTGCACCATCACCCCCATCCTCCGCATACACTGCCCTGAGGCTATACTCCTCCCGTGGGGAGTTATGCTACGCTCTGCTGCACCCACAACACCAGCCTCAGCGGTCTGCCCTGTAGCGGCGGTTCACTCTGTCCGCAATCCACGGGTGGCGTAGTCGGACATTTAAACATCAAAACCACATAAATAGTTCCGCCACTGGTTTGACCGCCCTGAGCCACGGAACCGGGTCGCCGCCACGAAGACTACAACCACCAGCATCCACCAAAAAGGGTCCGGCTCCGGGTGTCCCAAGGCCCAGGGGGTGCGTCAGAACATTTTCATCACCTTTCACAATCACCAATGGGACAAGGCAGTGATGTCCTCTGTCCCCTCTCTTATACATCCTAGTGACGGAGCACCTGCTCTCATCAATTCGCCATAACCCCAATATTAGGTGGATTGAGGTGGCAGGCACCGAGTACAAGTGCTCTCTATTTGCTGATGATGTCCTAGTATATATCACTCAATCACATATATCCATACATGCTGTTATGGCTGAAATAGATCACTTTGTTACATGGTAAAATTTTAAAATCAATGCAGCGAAGTCTGAGGCCCTCGATGTCTCCCTCCCCAAATCCATATAGGATTCCATCCAGTCCAACTTTCCCTTTGCCTGGCCCTCACAGGGTATCAAATACTTAGGAATTCCTATTCATAGAGACCTCTCCCATCTATGTTATCTTAATTTTGGGCCCTTTATTGAACAACTCCATACAGACCACGGTTGGCAAGTTAGAACTGTAAGATTCACTACGTGAACCACTGGTGTTTTGTGGAAAAGCACATGTACACTGCGTTCCAAATTATTATGCAAAAAGTGTTTAGGAGTGATAAGGGAAGAATTTGTTTGTTTGTCAGTTAAACTCATTGATGGTGATGTGTGTCAGGGCTCTTTATATCACTGTAAGCAATTGCAGACACCTGTGCTAATTAGTTTGGCAGGTGTGTCCAATGAAAGGCAAGACTACTTAAGAAGACTCTCTCACATTATTAAGCAGCCTACATTTTCTGCCAAAATGGGAAAGAAAAAGGATGTGTCGGCTGCTGAGAAGCAACAAATTGTGGAGTGTTTAGGTCAAGGCATGACTACAATCAACATTGTGCGATGATCAGGATGAAGTGTCTTGGCAATCAAGAAGTATGTAGCTGATTCACAGTACACACGTGTGCGTGCTGATAAGGGCAAATTGAGGACTCTTTCCTACAGGCAGTTACGTCAGGTTGAAAGAGCAGCGGCAAAAAAGCCTTGTCATAGCAGCAGACAAGTTTTTGAAGCTGCTTGTGCCTCCAACGTCCCCCGAACAACAAGATGCAGGGTCCTTCAGAGGTTTGCAGCTGTGCATGCGCCATCCTGTCGACCTCCTCTATCCACTTCACACAAGCAGAAACGGCTCCAGTGGGCCAAACATTACATGAAGACTGATTTCAAAACTGTTTTGTTCACGGATGAGTGCCGTGCAGCGCCCGATGGTCCAGATGGATGGAGTGGAGGATGGCTGGTTGATGGACACCCCACGCAAACACGGCTACAGCGCCAACAAGGAGGAGGTGGAGTAATGTTTTGGGCTGGAATCATGGGGAGAGAGATTGTCGGCCCCTTTAGGATCCCTGAAGGCGCTAAAGATGAACTCCATAATGTATGTGGATTTTCTCAAACAGCACTTCCTGCCATGGTTCAAGAAGAAGAACCGTGTATTTCACAGCAAGATCATTTTTCTGCATGATAATGCACCATCTCATGCTGCACATAAAACATCTGCATCTCTGGCTGATATGGGCATAAAAGGGGACAAACTTATGGTGTGACCCCCATGCTCCCCTGACCTCTACCCCATTCAGAACCTTTGGAGCATCATTAAAAGGAGTGTCTATGATGGCGGGAGGCAGTTCACATCTAAGCAACAGCTCTGGGAGGGTATTCTGTCCTCATGCAAAACAATTGAAGCAGAAACCATCCAAAACCTGACAAATTCAATGGACGAGAGAGTTCAGAAGCTCCTTTCGAACAAGGGGTCCTATGTGAAAATGTAACATCACCTAGAATAAAGTTTTGAGTTGAAAACTGTTTGATTTCAGTTTCTAACAACCTGCTAATGCTTATAATTTCAAAAATGACCATTTTTTTGGTCTTTATTAAAATGAAAAGGTTGATCGAAAAGTTTGGGGGATCTAAGAGTGTGGCAACCAAGTAGTCATGATTACTTCGAATTCTGACAATATGAGGGTCATGCTGCAGGTAGTGCAGCAAGAAGGCACTTATGTGCCTTGCGCATCTCGGAGCCCCAAAATTATTTTCCGGGCTAGATGCAGCTAAAAATTATTTTTAATTTTAAATCTGGTGAAGCTTTAGTATAGATGGCCTAATAGGATCAGTGCTGCACACTGCTACAAAGCCCAAATTATTTTCCAGTCAAGATACAGATAAACATGATTAGTAATTTGAAAGCTTAAAACGGTTGGTAGGGTGATTTTAACCAATCATCAAGCTTTTACTCTCCCCAGGATGACACAGGGGTAGAAAAGTCGTTTCGGATCCATGATTTGTTCATCTTTATGAACGTGAGTCTGTCTACATTATCAGTGGAGAGCCGCGTGCGCTTATCTGTCAGCACACCACCAGCAGCGCTGAACACACGTTCAGACAGAACGCTGGCTGCGGGGCATGACAAGATCTCCAAGGCGTAAGTGGCTAGCTCCGGCCATTTATCCAGATTGGAAGCCCAAAAAGAGCAAGGGTCCAGTGACACAGTCGTGGCTTCAATGTTTACTTGGAGATACTCCTGTACCATCGTCTCTAGGCGTTGACTATGTGTCAGACTTCTTGTCTCCTGTGGCCTTGCAAAGGATGGGCTAAAAAAGTGGTGAAATGATTCCGCAAAATTGATGTTACCAGCAGATACTGTGGTTCTGTTACGGTTTGAGTGCTGAATAGAGATGAGCGTTGTTCTACTCGAACTGTTCGCCAATCTCAAATTCGAGCTGTTTTGGGCGGTGTTCGAGCCATTCGGCGAACACGAACAATTTGAGAAAAATTCGGCTGTTCGAGGTTATGTTCGATAACTGTTCCTGCACCAAAATCATAACTGGATTTTTTCTCAGTAATGATGAAAATTAATGTTAATACGCAGTTTGAGTGTACAGCGGGGTGGGGGGAGGGGCAGGGGATGGATCTCTGCAGGAACAATGAAGATCTCCATTTTTTTTTCTCTTTCCCGCATTTACAGTGGGGAGGTGCAATCTGTCAGCCTATCAGCAGCGCACACACGGAGCGAAGTGCTTTTTTTCACACAAGCAAGGGCATGTGTCATTGGCAGTGTATGTCACATGTCCTTGCCCTATAAGACCAAGTCATTTTCCCCGTCACCACCATTTTCTCACTGCTGCAGCTGCGTGTTAGACGGCACCGGTGTTGCTGTGTGCGCTATACCTTGTTAATTTCAAGCCAATTTTCGCACAAATATACAGATAGCTTGGGAGTAGGGAATAGTTGTGATTGCAGTCCTTTTAAGGACTAGGTTACAGCATTTCCTACGACTTTTATCAGGGAGGTCTGTGCTCTTAAATAGATCGGTTGTGGGAGTAAAGACTAATTGTAATTGCAGTCCTTTTCAGGACTAGCTTACATGAGTTCCTATCAGTTTTTGCCAGGCAGGTCTGTGCCAGTGCTGTGCAAGTTTTTTTCACAGCATTTGGCTGAATCTAGCAAAGCTAATCCTTTTTGGCCTATTGCAGAGTGTGTTAGTCAGTGGAGTAGCCTATCTGTGTTGCAAGATATACCACCTGTGTATAGAATACCAATTTTTTTACTGCACCTAGTGAAGTAAAATCTTTTGGGCATAGCATCATTCTATTAGTCCATCTATACTGACCTCCATCAAGGTTGCAAATTAAAACTCATTTTTATCTGCATCTACAGTACCTCTGAAAAAATATTTGGGCTTCTAGCAGTGTGTGGGACTTGTTCTATTAGTCCATCTATACTGACCTCCATCAGGTTGCAAACTGAATATATTTTTTTCTGCATCTACCTCTGAAAAAATATTGGGCTTCTAGCTGTGTGTGGGTCTTGTTCTATTAATCCATCTATACTGACCTTCATCAGGTTGCAAACTGAATATATTTTTTTCTGCATCTACCTCTGAAAAAATATTTGGCCTTCTAGTAGTGTGTCGGACTTTCTCTATTAGTCCATCTATACTGACCTCCATCAGGTTGCAAATTAAAACTAATTTTTATCTGCATCTACAGTACCTCTGAAAAAATATTGGGCTTCTAGCTGTGTGTGGGTCTTGTTCTATTAATCCATCTATACTGACCTTCATCAGGTTGCAAACTGAATATATTTTTTTCTGCATCTACCTCTGAAAAAATATTTGGCCTTCTAGTAGTGTGTCGGACTTTCTCTATTAGTCCATCTATACTGACCTCCATCAGGTTGCAAATTAAAACTAATTTTTATCTGCATCTACAGTACCTCTGAAAAAATATTTGGGCTTCTAGCAGTGTGTGGGACTTGTTCTATTAGTCCATCTATACTGACCTCCATCAGGTTGCAAACTGAATATATTTTTTTCTGCATCTACCTCTGAAAAAATATTGGGCTTCTAGCTGTGTGTGGGTCTTGTTCTATTAATCCATCTATACTGACCTCCATCAGGTTGCAAACTGAATATATTTTTTTCTGCATCTACCTCTGAAAAAATATTTGGCCTTCTAGTAGTGTGTCGGACTTTCTCTATTAGTCCATCTATACTGACCTCCATCAGGTTGCAAACTGAATATAATTTTTTTCTGCATCTAGCTCTGAAAAAATATTTGGCCTTCTAGTAGTGTGTCGGACTTTCTCTATTAGTCCATCTATACTGACCTCCATCAGGTTGCAAATTAAAACTAATTTTTATCTGCATCTACAGTACCTCTGAAAAAATATTTGGGCTTCTAGCAGTGTGTGGGACTTGTTCTATTAGTCCATCTATACTGACCTCCATCAGGTTGCAAACTGAATATATTTTTTTCTGCATCTACCTCTGAAAAAATATTGGGCTTCTAGCTGTGTGTGGGTCTTGTTCTATTAATCCATCTATACTGACCTCCATCAGGTTGCAAACTGAATATATTTTTTTCTGCATCTACCTCTGAAAAAATATTTGGCCTTCTAGTAGTGTGTCGGACTTTCTCTATTAGTCCATCTATACTGACCTCCATCAGGTTGCAAATTAAAACTAATTTTTATCTGCATCTACAGTACCTCTGAAAAAATATTTGGGCTTCTAGCAGTGTGTGGGACTTGTTCTATTAGTCCATCTATACTGACCTCCATCAGGTTGCAAACTGAATATATTTTTTTCTGCATCTACCTCTGAAAAAATATTGGGCTTCTAGCTGTGTGTGGGTCTTGTTCTATTAATCCATCTATACTGACCTCCATCAGGTTGCAAACTGAATATATTTTTTTCTGCATCTACCTCTGAAAAAATATTTGGCCTTCTAGTAGTGTGTCGGACTTTCTCTATTAGTCCATCTATACTGACCTCCATCAGGTTGCAAATTAAAACTAATTTTTATCTGCATCTACAGTACCTCTGAAAAAATATTTGGGCTTCTAGCAGTGTGTGGGACTTGTTCTATTAGTCCATCTATACTGACCTCCATCAGGTTGCAAACTGAATATATTTTTTTCTGCATCTACCTCTGAAAAAATATTGGGCTTCTAGCTGTGTGTGGGTCTTGTTCTATTAATCCATCTATACTGACCTCCATCAGGTTGCAAACTGAATATATTTTTTTCTGCATCTACCTCTGAAAAAATATTTGGCCTTCTAGTAGTGTGTCGGACTTTCTCTATTAGTCCATCTATACTGACCTCCATCAGGTTGCAAATTAAAACTAATTTTTATCTGCATCTACAGTACCTCTGAAAAAATATTTGGGCTTCTAGCAGTGTGTGGGACTTGTTCTATTAGTCCATCTATACTGACCTCCATCAGGTTGCAAACTGAATATAGTTTTTTCTGCATCTACCTCTGAAAAAATATTGGGCTTCTAGCTGTGTGTGGGTCTTGTTCTATTAATCCATCTATACTGACCTCCATCAGGTTGCAAACTGAATATATTTTTTTCTGCATCTACCTCTGAAAAAATATTTGGCCTTCTAGTAGTGTGTCGGACTTTCTCTATTAGTCCATCTATGCTGACCTCCATCAGGTTGCAAACTGAATATAATTTTTTTCTGCATCCAGCTCTGAAAAAATATTTGGCCTTCTAGTAGTGTGTCGGACTTTCTCTATTAGTCCATCTATACTGACCTCCATCAGGTTGCAAATTAAAACTAATTTTTATCTGCATCTACAGTACCTCTGAAAAAATATTTGGGCTTCTAGCAGTGTGTGGGACTTGTTCTATTAGTCCATCTATACTGACCTCCATCAGGTTGCAAACTGAATATATTTTTTTCTGCATCTACCTCTGAAAAAATATTGGGCTTCTAGCTGTGTGTGGGTCTTGTTCTATTAATCCATCTATACTGACCGTCATCAGGTTGCAAACTGAATATATTTTTTTCTGCATCTACCTCTGAAAAAATATTTGGCCTTCTAGTAGTGTGTCGGACTTTCTCTATTAGTCCATCTATACTGACCTCCATCAGGTTGCAAATTAAAACTAATTTTTATCTGCATCTACAGTACCTCTGAAAAAATATTTGGGCTTCTAGCAGTGTGTGGGACTTGTTCTATTAGTCCATCTATACTGACCTCCATCAGGTTGCAAACTGAATATATTTTTTTCTGCATCTACCTCTGAAAAAATATTGGGCTTCTAGCTGTGTGTGGGTCTTGTTCTATTAATCCATCTATACTGACCTCCATCAGGTTGCAAACTGAATATATTTTTTTCTGCATCTACCTCTGAAAAAATATTTGGCCTTCTAGTAGTGTGTCGGACTTTCTCTATTAGTCCATCTATACTGACCTCCATCAGGTTGCAAATTAAAACTAATTTTTATCTGCATCTACAGTACCTCTGAAAAAATATTTGGGCTTCTAGCAGTGTGTGGGACTTGTTCTATTAGTCCATCTATACTGACCTCCATCAGGTTGCAAACTGAATATATTTTTTTCTGCATCTACCTCTGAAAAAATATTGGGCTTCCAGCTGTGTGTGGGTCTTGTTCTATTAATCCATCTATACTGACCTCCATCAGGTTGCAAACTGAATATATTTTTTTCTGCATCTACCTCTGAAAAAATATTTGGCCTTCTAGTAGTGTGTCGGACTTTCTCTATTAGTCCATCTATACTGACCTCCATCAGGTTGCAAATTAAAACTAATTTTTATCTGCATCTACAGTACCTCTGAAAAAATATTTGGGCTTCTAGCAGTGTGTGGGACTTGTTCTATTAGTCCATCTATACTGACCTCCATCAGGTTGCAAACTGAATATAGTTTTTTCTGCATCTACCTCTGAAAAAATATTGGGCTTCTAGCTGTGTGTGGGTCTTGTTCTATTAATCCATCTATACTGACCTCCATCAGGTTGCAAACTGAATATATTTTTTTCTGCATCTACCTCTGAAAAAATATTTGGCCTTCTAGTAGTGTGTCGGACTTTCTCTATTAGTCCATCTATGCTGACCTCCATCAGGTTGCAAACTGAATATAATTTTTTTCTGCATCTAGCTCTGAAAAAATATTTGGCCTTCTAGTAGTGTGTCGGACTTTCTCTATTAGTCCATCTATACTGACCTCCATCAGGTTGCAAATTAAAACTAATTTTTATCTGCATCTACAGTACCTCTGAAAAAATATTTGGGCTTCTAGCAGTGTGTGGGACTTGTTCTATTAGTCCATCTATACTGACCTCCATCAGGTTGCAAACTGAATATATTTTTTTCTGCATCTACCTCTGAAAAAATATTGGGCTTCTAGCTGTGTGTGGGTCTTGTTCTATTAATCCATCTATACTGACCTCCATCAGGTTGCAAACTGAATATATTTTTTTCTGCATCTACCTCTGAAAAAATATTTGGCCTTCTAGTAGTGTGTCGGACTTTCTCTATTAGTCCATCTATACTGACCTCCATCAGGTTGCAAATTAAAACTAATTTTTATCTGCATCTACAGTACCTCTGAAAAAATATTTGGGCTTCTAGCAGTGTGTGGGACTTGTTCTATTAGTCCATCTATACTGACCTCCATCAGGTTGCAAACTGAATATATTTTTTTCTGCATCTACCTCTGAAAAAATATTGGGCTTCTAGCTGTGTGTGGGTCTTGTTCTATTAATCCATCTATACTGACCTCCATCAGGTTGCAAACTGAATATATTTTTTTCTGCATCTACCTCTGAAAAAATATTTGGCCTTCTAGTAGTGTGTCGGACTTTCTCTATTAGTCCATCTATACTGACCTCCATCAGGTTGCAAATTAAAACTAATTTTTATCTGCATCTACAGTACCTCTGAAAAAATATTTGGGCTTCTAGCAGTGTGTGGGACTTGTTCTACTGGTCCATCTATACTGACCTCCATCAGGTTGCAAACTGAATATAGTTTTTTCTGCATCTACCTCTGAAAAAATATTGGGCTTCTAGCTGTGTGTGGGTCTTCTTCTATTAATCCATCTATACTGACCTCCATCAGGTTGCAAACTGAATATATTTTTTTCTGCATCTACCTCTGAAAAAATATTTGGCCTTCTAGTAGTGTGTCGGACTTTCTCTATTAGTCCATCTATGCTGACCTCCATCAGGTTGCAAACTGAATATAATTTTTTTCTGCATCTAGCTCTGAAAAAATATTTGGCCTTCTAGTAGTGTGTCGGACTTTCTCTATTAGTCCATCTATACTGACCTCCATCAGGTTGCAAATTAAAACTAATTTTTATCTGCATCTACAGTACCTCTGAAAAAATATTTGGGCTTCTAGCAGTGTGTGGGACTTGTTCTATTAGTCCATCTATACTGACCTCCATCAGGTTGCAAACTGAATATATTTTTTTCTGCATCTACCTCTGAAAAAATATTGGGCTTCTAGCTGTGTGTGGGTCTTGTTCTATTAATCCATCTATACTGACCTTCATCAGGTTGCAAACTGAATATATTTTTTTCTGCATCTACCTCTGAAAAAATATTTGGCCTTCTAGTAGTGTGTCGGACTTTCTCTATTAGTCCATCTATACTGACCTCCATCAGGTTGCAAATTAAAACTAATTTTTATCTGCATCTACAGTACCTCTGAAAAAATATTTGGGCTTCTAGCAGTGTGTGGGACTTGTTCTATTAGTCCATCTATACTGACCTCCATCAGGTTGCAAACTGAATATATTTTTTTCTGCATCTACCTCTGAAAAAATATTGGGCTTCTAGCTGTGTGTGGGTCTTGTTCTATTAATCCATCTATACTGACCTCCATCAGGTTGCAAACTGAATATATTTTTTTCTGCATCTACCTCTGAAAAAATATTTGGCCTTCTAGTAGTGTGTCGGACTTTCTCTATTAGTCCATCTATACTGACCTCCATCAGGTTGCAAATTAAAACTAATTTTTATCTGCATCTACAGTACCTCTGAAAAAATATTTGGGCTTCTAGCAGTGTGTGGGACTTGTTCTATTAGTCCATCTATACTGACCTCCATCAGGTTGCAAACTGAATATATTTTTTTCTGCATCTACCTCTGAAAAAATATTGGGCTTCTAGCTGTGTGTGGGTCTTGTTCTATTAATCCATCTATACTGACCTCCATCAGGTTGCAAACTGAATATATTTTTTTCTGCATCTACCTCTGAAAAAATATTTGGCCTTCTAGTAGTGTGTCGGACTTTCTCTATTAGTCCATCTATACTGACCTCCATCAGGTTGCAAATTAAAACTAATTTTTATCTGCATCTACAGTACCTCTGAAAAAATATTTGGGCTTCTAGCAGTGTGTGGGACTTGTTCTATTAGTCCATCTATACTGACCTCCATCAGGTTGCAAACTGAATATATTTTTTTCTGCATCTACCTCTGAAAAAATATTGGGCTTCTAGCTGTGTGTGGGTCTTGTTCTATTAATCCATCTATACTGACCTCCATCAGGTTGCAAACTGAATATATTTTTTTCTGCATCTACCTCTGAAAAAATATTTGGCCTTCTAGTAGTGTGTCGGACTTTCTCTATTAGTCCATCTATACTGACCTCCATCAGGTTGCAAATTAAAACTAATTTTTATCTGCATCTACAGTACCTCTGAAAAAATATTTGGGCTTCTAGCAGTGTGTGGGACTTGTTCTATTAGTCCATCTATACTGACCTCCATCAGGTTGCAAACTGAATATAGTTTTTTCTGCATCTACCTCTGAAAAAATATTGGGCTTCTAGCTGTGTGTGGGTCTTGTTCTATTAATCCATCTATACTGACCTCCATCAGGTTGCAAACTGAATATATTTTTTTCTGCATCTACCTCTGAAAAAATATTTGGCCTTCTAGTAGTGTGTCGGACTTTCTCTATTAGTCCATCTATGCTGACCTCCATCAGGTTGCAAACTGAATATAATTTTTTTCTGCATCTAGCTCTGAAAAAATATTTGGCCTTCTAGTAGTGTGTCGGACTTTCTCTATTAGTCCATCTATACTGACCTCCATCAGGTTGCAAATTAAAACTAATTTTTATCTGCATCTACAGTACCTCTGAAAAAATATTTGGGCTTCTAGCAGTGTGTGGGACTTGTTCTATTAGTCCATCTATACTGACCTCCATCAGGTTGCAAACTGAATATATTTTTTTCTGCATCTACCTCTGAAAAAATATTGGGCTTCTAGCTGTGTGTGGGTCTTGTTCTATTAATCCATCTATACTGACCTTCATCAGGTTGCAAACTGAATATATTTTTTTCTGCATCTACCTCTGAAAAAATATTTGGCCTTCTAGTAGTGTGTCGGACTTTCTCTATTAGTCCATCTATACTGACCTCCATCAGGTTGCAAATTAAAACTAATTTTTATCTGCATCTACAGTACCTCTGAAAAAATATTTTGGCTTTTAGCTGTGTGTGGGACTTGTTCTATTAGTCCATCTATACTGACCTCCATCAGGTTGCAAACTGAATATATTTTTTTCTGCATCTACCTCTGAAAAAATATTGGGCTTCTAGCTGTGTGTGGGTCTTGTTCTATTAATCCATCTATACTGACCTCCATCAGGTTGCAAACTGAATATATTTTTTTCTGCATCTACCTCTGAAAAAATATTTGGCCTTCTAGTAGTGTGTCGGACTTTCTCTATTAGTCCATCTATACTGACCTCCATCAGGTTGCAAATTAAAACTAATTTTTATCTGCATCTACAGTACCTCTGAAAAAATATTTGGGCTTCTAGCAGTGTGTGGGACTTGTTCTATTAGTCCATCTATACTGACCTCCATCAGGTTGCAAACTGAATATATTTTTTTCTGCATCTACCTCTGAAAAAATATTGGGCTTCTAGCTGTGTGTGGGTCTTGTTCTATTAATCCATCTATACTGACCTCCATCAGGTTGCAAACTGAATATATTTTTTTCTGCATCTACCTCTGAAAAAATATTTGGCCTTCTAGTAGTGTGTCGGACTTTCTCTATTAGTCCATCTATACTGACCTTCATCAGATTGCAAATTAAAACTAATTTTTATCTGCATCTACAGTACCTCTGAAAAAATATTTGGGCTTCTAGCAGTGTGTGGGACTTGTTCTATTAGTCCATCTATACTGACCTCCATCAGGTTGCAAACTGAATATAGTTTTTTCTGCATCTACCTCTGAAAAAATATTGGGCTTCTAGCTGTGTGTGGGTCTTGTTCTATTAATCCATCTATACTGACCTCCATCAGGTTGCAAACTGAATATATTTTTTTCTGCATCTACCTCTGAAAAAATATTTGGCCTTCTAGTAGTGTGTCGGACTTTCTCTATTAGTCCATCTATACTGACCTCCATCAGGTTGCAAACTGAATATAATTTTTTTCTGCATCTAGCTCTGAAAAAATATTTGGCCTTCTAGTAGTGTGTCGGACTTTCTCTATTAGTCCATCTATACTGACCTCCATCAGGTTGCAAATTAAAACTAATTTTTATCTGCATCTACAGTACCTCTGAAAAAATATTTGGGCTTCTAGCAGTGTGTGGGACTTGTTCTATTAGTCCATCTATACTGACCTCCATCAGGTTGCAAACTGAATATAGTTTTTTCTGCATCTACCTCTGAAAAAATATTGGGCTTCTAGCTGTGTGTGGGTCTTGTTCTATTAATCCATCTATACTGACCTCCATCAGGTTGCAAACTGAATATATTTTTTTCTGCATCTACCTCTGAAAAAATATTTGGCCTTCTAGTAGTGTGTCGGACTTTCTCTATTAGTCCATCTATACTGACCTCCATCAGGTTGCAAACTGAATATAATTTTTTTCTGCATCTAGCTCTGAAAAAATATTTGGCCTTCTAGTAGTGTGTCGGACTTTCTCTATTAGTCCATCTATACTGACCTCCATCAGGTTGCAAATTAAAACTAATTTTTATCTGCATCTACAGTACCTCTGAAAAAATATTTGGGCTTCTAGCTGTGTGTGGGACTTCTTGTATTAGTCCATCTATACTGACCTCCATCAGGTTGCAAACTGAATATATTTTTTTCTGCATCTACCTCTGAATAAATATTTGGCCTTCTAGTAGTGTGTCGGACTTTCTCTATTAGTCCATCTATACTGACCTCCATCAGGTTGCAAATTAAAAATAATTTTTATCTGCATCTACAGTACCTCTGAAAAAATATTTGGGCTTCTAGCTGTGTGCGGGACTTGTTGTATTAGTCCATCTATACTGACCTCCATCAGGTTGCAAACTGAATATATTTTTTTCTGCATCTACCTCTGAAAAAATATTTGGCCTTCTAGTAGTGTGTCGGACTTTCTCTATTAGTCCATCTATACTGACCTCCATCAGGTTGCAAATTCAAAATAATTTTTTTCTGCATCTAACCCAGCCAATAGTTTTGGCCTAATACCACAGTTTGGCCACTCAGCTCTGCTCGGTTACCATCCATTGTTTTTTTGTGCAAACAACTCCAGAGTTGTGAATTAGTTAACCACCAAAATGAGTGGAAAAAGGCCTGCTGCTGGTGGAAAGGGGAATAGGCGTGTTGGGAAGGGGAAAAAAGGTTGTGTCCGTGGGGTAGGTGTTAAAGCAACAGTAACATCTGCAGAAGAAAGACCATCTTCCAGCCAAACTAAAATGTCTACTTCTTTTAGCGGACAATGTGATAAGATCCCTTTCTTACGGCCACGGCAATCGCTACAAATTCCAGATGAGGCACAAAAACAGCAGGTGCTTCAACGGATATCAAGTGCTCCTTTAAGTGGGCTCTCCTCCACATCAACTTCAACATCACAAATACTCCAGTCCTCAAAGGTGTCACCCAAATCGCACTTGCTTCCTCACAGCTCCCAAATCTCCAGCTGCCCGTCTGAGTATGAGGTAGAACAGATGGTTGAGTCTGCAGAGCTGTTTACTCATACTATAGCCTGGGAATCAGAGGTCGACTCCAGCGCTTCTGTGAATCCAGACGAGGAAATGATCTGCACTGATGCCCAGAATCTTTATGAGTCGGATCCAGGACCAGACGCAGAAGGTTCTGACCATAATGTAGACCCTCATTCCCAAACTGTAACTCCTGTTGGTGGAGACAATGAGGAAGACGATGATAAGACTCAAATACCCGATTGGAGCGACAACTTTAGTTTTTTGTCAGGGCAGGAACAGGTTGGCTCTGAGGACGACGGGTGTGATAACGCACAGGGTGATGATGATGAGGTCGGAGATCCCACTTACTGTCAACCCACAGTCAGCCAAGAGATGAGGTCAGCAGAGGAGGTGGAGGAAGATGCTAGTGACGACGAGGTCAGGTTGCGCCTTCCTGGACAGAGACGTAGTACTGGAAGCACGTCAACAACTGCATCCTCAAACACAACTCTGCCTCTCACCACAAGTCGTGGTGGCTCTTCAGGTCGCATGGGTGCTAAGCCTTGCATAGCCTGGGCATTTTTTCAGATCGATAAAGATGACCCAACTCGTGTTATCTGTAACATTTGTCAGCAAAAGCTAAGTAGAGGCCAAAAAATACATAGTTTGAGTACTTCATGCATGAACCGGCACATGGACATGAAGCATAAGTTGCAGTGGGAAGCTCAGTGTGCTACAATGCGGCCTAGCCGGCCGGGCCAACCACCGTCTGCCATATCTTGTGCATCCGCGGCCTTAAACAGTGAATGTTTAAGGTGGAGGGTGTGATCACTCCTGACCTGGGAGGGGACTGAGCCCAGTGGAAGAAAGGACAGACTTGTTTTAGGAGAGTTGGGTGGAAGGATGGAAGGAAGAGGATGGAAACAGTGAGTATGGCCTTATACAAAGTCGGTGAAACTACTGAACCCAGATTGGGAATTTGAGGACTAAGAGAATTCCCTGTTGGACATTTACCTGGAATTGCTGTTCACCGTGGTCGGAAGGAATAAAAATAATTGCATCGATAACCTGTCTAGGTGATTATTAAAATCCACAACCGCACATCTTTACAGCCTCTTTGGCCAATCCATTTATTAGGAAATGTTTCATCAAGATACTCACGGACTACTCTTGAATAATGTGGAGGGGCCCCATCTTGTTGGAAATAAAGGTCATTTGAATTAGGCTGTTGCTCTAACTGGGGAACAACTTGATTCATTAGAATTTCGAGATACTTATCTCCTGTGACTGTTCCATCAAAAAATATTGGTCCTAAAACACCAAAACTTGAAATACCACCCCAAACATTGACACCAGGCTCATTTAGTTGTTGCTCTAATGTTAAATGCATGTTCTCATTATACCAGTAAATACAATTATGTCTGTTAATATGGCCGGATAATTTGAAAGAAGCTTCATCACTCCACATAATGTTATCTAAAATTACTGGATTTTGTTTGATAAATCTACCCCTTCATAACCTTATTACACTTTCTGTCCACCTACTTTTGGACCACCCTGTATATTCATTAACTATTAACATAATCCATGTGCATATACACATTTGCATACATACATACACATAGACTATTCCATCATCTCTATATTAATTCACACTGATGAGGCAACCGATTAAAAGAAACTAATTGATTTTCTATAATATATATATTTTACCTTGACACTTACAGCCACTGCTCACTGTGTACTGAGTTGTCACACGCTGCCACATTTCAATGATGGGAGAAATAAAGTTAATTTTTTACCGGTAGCTGCTCTTTCAGTGCAGCGGCTGAGCAGCTTTAGGCTATGTGCCCACGATGCAGAAATGCTGCATATTTTTTCCGCTTCTCCCTGGCAGGAAAAATGCATGCGTTTTTTACATGCGTTTTTCCCGCCAGGTAGAAGCGTTTGTCAAGGGTCTTTGCATGCATTTCTGCATGCGGGTTATCAAGCGCTTTTCCAAGCGATTTTAGCATCACTTGAAAAAGTACTTGACAACTTGGTCACACTATATAAATCCATGCAACCGGCATGGATTTATAGTAGTGTGACCAAGTTAGTTAAAAAAAAAAGAATAAGAATGGTAAAAAAAAAATAAAATAAAGTTTATACTCACCTTCCAATGTCCTCCCGGTGTTTTCTCTGCTGCGTTCGGTGTGTTGGGCGGCTCGCGCTGTTGTGAAGGACCTGCGGTGATGTCATTGAGTCATGTGATGGGTCACATGACTCAGTGACGTCATGGCAGGTCCTTCACAACAGCGCGAGCATTGCAAGAGACCGGACGGAGTGGACAAATCACCGGGAGGACAACGGAAGGTGAGTATAAACTTTATTTTTTATTTTAAATTATTTTTTTTAAAGTTTCTATTGTACCCAGGTCTGGATGAGAGTCTCCTCTCCTCCAGACTTGGGTACCATCCGCACATAGAAATGCATAATATCCGTGTGTACAAATGTACTGACACGGATTTTATGCGTTTCAATGCAAGTCAATGGCGGCGATTACGCTGCGTATCCGCAAAATTAATGGGCATGCTGCGGATTTTTGAGCGCAGCATAAATGCTGCGGAAAAATCCGCAGCATGGGCATTGACATTGCGGCTTGTCATTGGGGACCATGGGGGGAGGATTATCAAGCGTTTCCCAAGCGTTTATACTGCGGAAATTCCGCAGCATAAACGCTTGGAAAACGCATAGTGGGCACACAGCCTTAGAATGCTATCAACCTGCAGATTAACCCTACATCTGCATATTATTAGCATTTGGGGAATGACAGGTTCCCTTTAAGATAGGGACAGTGTGGTGGTTATAGCTAACACGGAGAGTGTGGCAGTCATGAACTATAACCCCCACTGTCTTCCCTCATAGCTATAAAAGCAGACATTGTATAGACAATTGTTTTGTAGGAGAGGACAGGGTTGGGGCCATGTACTGTCGGGATGTGTTGCAGGAGAATGGAGAAGATGGAAGTCTGCAGAGATGCGCTACGAATGTGCGAAATCATCATCGCGTCTGGACAAGGTGGCGATAAAAAGAAAAAGAACAACTCCAATCAGAGAAGGTGTCACCTAGAAGGTACCTGGATGTAATTGTTAACTTGTGATGCTGAGTATTTCTCAGTACTATGATTCCTGTATGGTTTGCAGTTTGGTAATGGCTGTTAACAACTCATAGTACCTCCTTACCATTGATAAGTACATACTGGGTGTTGTAATTAACCCCTTTAACCACTGCATGCCGAGCTCCAGTGCTGAGCCCGAATGTTTTCGGGCACATAACAGCTGATCTGTACAGCTGTCAAGTGCCCCTAACAGTCGCAGGTGGAATCGCGATCCACCCGCGGCTGTTAACTTATTAAATGCCACTGCCAATCGCTGAAAGCGGCATTTAACTCGTGCTTACCGGAAGCGTGTCACTAATCCCGCCCATCAGCGCCCGTGTCACATGACCACGGGTCACCAATGGGTTGGCATGACAACCTGATGTCTGCAGAAGACCCCTTCTTTTGTCATTGCAGGGATGCTTTGAGCGCCGCCCAGTGTTCTGCGCACATAGCAAGTGAGCATTTTAGCAGATCGGAGCTTCTAGTCTCCCATGGAGAGACTTTCATTTAAGAAGTTTATTAACCCGTTAGGTATTTCACAGAAAATAAAGCAATGTGGAAAGAAAATATGAACAATTTAATTTTTCCCACAAAAATGTTCATTTGGCCCCAAATTTTTAATTTTTACAAGGATAACAGTAAAAAATGAACTGTGCAATTTCTTCTCAGCATGCCAATGCCCCACATGTGTAGGAAAACTACTGTTTGGGTGGACGGCAGCGCTAGGAAGGGAAGGAGTGCTATTTAACTTTGGGAGCGCAAAATTGTCAGGAACAGATAACGGACACCATGTCACGTTTGCAGGGCCCATGATGTTCCTAAACAGTGTAAACCCCCCACAAGTGACCCCATTTTGGAAACTGCATCCCTGAAGGAATTTATCTAGAGGTGTCATGATCACCTTAGACCCAAAAGTGCTTTACAGAACTTTATAACGTTGAGCTGTGAAAATTAAAAAAAAACATTTTCCCATAAAAATGTTGCTTTAGCCCCAAATATTTAATTTGCACAAGGGTAACAGGTTAAAATGTACCATCCAATTTATTGTACAATTTTTCCTGAGTACGTCAATATCCCATATGTGATGGAAAAGTACTCTTTGGGATCATGGCAGAGCTCGCAAGGGAAGTCAGGAGGGCAATTTTGGCTGGAACATTTCAGATACCATGTCATATTTGAAGAGCCCCTGACATGCCAAAACAGCAGGAAACCCCACAAGTAACCCCATTTTGGAAAATAAACCTGTTGAGGAATTCATCTAGCCATGTACTGAGCATTTTTAACCCTCAGGTGATTCACAGAATTGTATAACATTCGACTGAGTCAATTGAAAATTACCATTTTTTCCACAAAAATGTTACTTTGGCCCCAAGTTTTCAATTTTTAAAAGGGTAACAGAAGAAAATGGACCAAAAATACAGAATGTTACCCAATTTCTCCTGAGTAAGTTAATATCTCATATGTGGTCAAACACTACTTTTGAAGAACAGTGCAAAGCTCAGAAAGGAAGGAGCGCCATATTGTAGTGCTCATTTTGCTGGAATGGTTTGAGAGTGCCATATCACATTGTAGAGTCCCTGAGGTGCCAGAACAACAAAACCCCCCACAAGTGACTTCATTTTCCAAACTACACCTCTCAATGAATTCATCTAGGGGTACAGGGGATCATATTGACACCAAGGGTGTATCACTACATTTTATACCATTTGGTGGTAAAAAAAAAAAATTACATTTTTACTAGTGATGAGCGAACACTAAAATGCTCGGGTACTCATTGTTCGAGTAAAGCAAATTGGAATGCTCGAGTGCTCGGTCCGAGTAACGAGCCCAATGTAGGTCTATGGGAAACTCTAGCATTTTTCTGGCGGCGGTCTGCAGAGGGCCTAAAAATTGCCCAAATCAATGGGAACAGTGATCAAATGACATGGGAACAGCATGGGGAAGACTCCTAGAAGCATTTCTGACTCCCAAGTCACTGCTGTCAACAAAGATTTCAGAGGTATCACACCACTTTTACAGACTCACAATAAAACATACAAAAACGAAACCAAAATGGATTTTCCTGGGAAATATGTTAAGAAACATCCTTTCTAGGATAATGACTTGTATATAAGGCAAAATAAATAACCAAAAACAAAAATGCTCCTCCACACCTTAGGCTATGTTCACACGTAGCGTTTTTGATGCGGTTTTGCTCTTTTGCATCGCTTTCAACCAAGACAAATGTATTCACCGGGAAATGTTATTTTAATATTTTACAACCTTATCTGGTCATGTGGTGTGTGAAACATCATCAGACACATCTTGTTTCATTTATGAAGGAGTGATTGAGAAAGTCGCAAACATTATTTTTGCAGCCTTACTATTCTTAAATGGCCAGCAGTCGGCTATGCTTTGTTGTTCCCATTGTTAAACAGTGGGTCTCCTATACTGTTATTGCATATGCAGTGACTGCAAGGGCTGCCAAAAATTTGGACGCAACCCAATACCCCTTTGAAGATACATAGAGGAGGGTCTCAGTAAAAAAATGCTCCCATTATAAAGGAGTGGGTCTCCTATAGTGGTAATGCCCATACTGTGACTGCAAGGGCTGCTAAAATTTGGGAAAAACCCCACTAACAATTTAAAGACACATAGAGCTAGGCCAAAGTAACGACAAGTTTCCATTAGAAAGGAGAGGGTCTGCAATACAGTTATAGGGTATGCAGTGAGTCCAACGGCTGCCAAAATTTAGGAAAAACCCCACTAACAATTTAAAGACACATACAGCTGAGCCACAGTAACGAGTATGACATGTTCTCATTAGAAAAGAGAGGGTCTGCTATTCAGTTATATGTTATGCAGTGAATCCAATGGCTAACAAAATTTAGGAAAAACCCTACTAACAATTCAAAGACACATATGTTATGATCTGCAACAAGTACTAAGTAAAGATAGGGGAAAGCTGTCCATACAGTAAGACTAAGCTGAATCCCTACGATGTAGCGGGCTGACTGTTCCTAGCGAACAGACCCGCCTTAGTCCTCGGCTAGTCTGAACGAAAACCTATAGCATAAGGGGAGGGATCCTTAAAAGAACTAAGGACTGGGACAAAAATGGGACACCTCCTAAACAGAGGAGTTGTTGCAGAACACAAAAAGACAAACTGACAAAAAGGTACTAGAGGTCCCAGAAGGACCAAGTGAAGGCACCGAAGCACCTGGCTAGAGAAACAGTCAAACACTGAAGTCCAGCACAGCCAAAACGGCGGAGCTGGAATATAAAGGCAGATGGTCACGTGACCTCAAAACACAAGATGGAAAAAACAAATAGGAGGGTTCTAACAGTACCCCCTCTTTTATGAGGATCCTCCGGATCCTCCAGGCCCAGGCCTATCCGGAAACCTCTTGTGGAAAGCTTTAACAAGCCTAGGAGCAGAGATATCATCCGTCCTTACCTAGGAATTGTCTTCGGGCCGAAACCCTTCCAGGATACAAGATACTGTAATCTCCCTTATTGCCATCTAGAATTCAAGATACAAGAAATTTCATATTCACCGTCTTCCACCACAGAAGGAACTGTGACAGTGACGTCCGTATCTGATACATCAGCCTTTTTCAACAAGGAAACATGAAACACAGGATTAATCTTCCAGGAAGAAGGGACATCCATCCTAACATTTAAAGTGCTTCGAGTTAACAACCTGAAGCACTTTAAATGGACCCACAAACTTAGGTCCCAGTTTTTTAGAGGGAATCCTCAACCGCAGGTTCTTTGAGGACAACCAAACCATGTCACCCACAGTAAATAAAACCTCCTTACGTTTCCTGTCAAAATACTTCTTGGACTTCTTGTTAGCCTCTTGAAGGTTACAATGTACATTAGTCCAAACTCTCTCCAAATCTCCGAAATAATTCTCCTCCTCCGGCACCACCGACTCCAATTTGGAGAACGAACCAAAAGACGGATGTCTCCCAGTACAACAAAAAAAAGGAGAACACCCAGCAGAGGAGGATGTATGATTGTTAAGAGTAAATTCTGCAAGAGGCAGAAACTCAGACCACACCTATTGCTTGTCCGCCACAAAACAATGCAAAAACTGTTCAACATCCTGGTTCTTTCTTTCAGTCTGTCCATTAGACTCAGGATGATAACCAGACAAAAATGACAAATGGACTCCCAACCTGTCACAAAAAGCACGCCAAAAGCGAGCCACAGACTGAGGTCCTCTATCAGAAACAATGTCTGTGGGAACGCCATGGAGCTTGACAATCTCCTTAACAAACGCCTTAGCGAGTGTCTTGGCGCAGGGCAACTTAATGAATGGAACCAAATGACACATCTTACTAAAACGTTCCACGACCACGCAGATGACAGTAAAACCCTTGGACACAGGCAGATCAGTAATAAAATCCATTGTGAGATGCGTCCAAGGCGCACTAGGAACTTCCAGAGGGAAAAGCAACCCCGCAGCAGGAGTATGTGAAGCCTTTGACCTAGCACACACAGTACATTGATGCACCCACTTGATGACTTCCTTCTGCCTTCCAGGCCACCAAAAACTGCGACTGATAAGTCTCTTAGTCTCCGAAATTCCTGGATGACCTGCCAACCAAGACTCATGACACTCCACAAACAAATCTCTCCTAAAGGCTCTAGGCACAAACAACCTCCCATGGGGAGTGTTAGATGGAGCATCATCTTGAGCTTTCAGAAACCCATTCTCCAAAACGGAGTCCAATGCCACCACCACAACTCCTTTCTGTAAAATGCTCTACTCCTCCTCGGCACCAACCGTAGGAGAGAAGCTGCGAGATAAAGCATTGGCTTTAAAATTCTTAGTACCAGGGATATAGGTAACAGAAAAATGAAACCGAGAAAAAAAAAGTGCCCACCTAGCTTGACGGGCATTCAAGCGCTTGGCAGCATCCAGATAGATCAAATTCTTATGATCTGTGAAAACCTGAATAGGAAATCTAGCGCCTTCCAAAAAATGACGCCAATGTTCAAACGCGAGTTTAATAGCCAGCAACTCCCGATTTCCAACATCATAATTCAGTTCGGTTTCCGGAATTTTTTTCGAAAAGAAGGCACAAGGATGTACTCCATCCTTGTTCTCCTGAGACACAAAACTGCTCCGACCCCCACCGATGAAGCATCGACCTCGACCAAAAAAGGCTTGGTCTCATCAGGCTGCATAAGAATAGTAGGGGGGTATAATAGGATGCTGGCTAGGCACGGTGCCGCGAGTGTGTGAATTGCACCCTACTGCAAGTTTCATCTGTGTGCAGTTTTAGTGCTGGGCAGTCGCCCCTCCAGTGAGAGTGGGTGAGGGCGATTGTTCATTAGCATTTTGCACCTGTGTTACCTCCTTCTAACAAAAGGGGGCCGGCCGTGTCCTGGTGTGCATTTTTTCTTGAAACCTTGGCTGGTGAGTACCATTGCCTTTTGCTATTTTCTAAAAATTCTGTCTATTGTTCTGGCTATGCTGTCTGTTTTTAATATTAGAGTAGGGACTCGCAAAACCGTGAGGACCCTTGACGATGGGTTGCGAGCTTACGTATTTTGGCCAAAATATCAACTAATACCTCATATGATATTTTTTGCACTTTTTTTATCTGCTAGGGCACGGCCAGGCCCAGTAATGGTGACCTTGTGAGTGGGGGCTTCACAACTCTGCGATGAACGGATAGGGTGCCGGGCATCCCGCCTAGTCAAATAGTAGGGGCGTATAATAGGATGCTGGCTAGGCACGGTGCCGCGAGTGTGTGAATTGCACCCTACTGCAAGTTTCATCTGTGTGCAGTTTTAGTGCTGGGCAGTCGCCCCTCCAGTGAGAGTGGGTGAGGGCGATTGTTCATTAGCATTCTGCACCTGTGTTACCTCCTTCTAACAAAAGGGGGCCAGCCGTGTCCTGGTGTGCATTTTTTCTTGAAACCTTGGCTGGTGAGTACCATTGCCTTTTGCTATTTTCTAAAAATTCTGTCTATTGTTCTGGCTATGCTGTCTGTTTTTAATATTAGAGTAGGGACTCGCAAAACTGTGAGGACCCTTGACGATGGGTTGCGAGCTTACGTATTTTGGCCAAAATATCAACTAATACCTCATATGATATTTTTTGCACTTTTTTTATCTGCTAGGGCACGGCCAGGCCCAGTAATGGTGACCTTGTGAGTGGGGGCTTCACAACTCTGCGATGCACGGATAGGGTGCCGGGCATCCCGCCTAGTCGAATAGTAGGGGCGTATAATAGGATGCTGGCTAGGCACGGTTCCGCGAGTGTATGAATTGCACCCTACTGCAAGTTTCATCTGTGTGCAGTTTTAGTGCTGGGCAGTCACCCCTCCAGTGAGAGTGGGTGAGGGCGATTGTTCATTAGCATTCTGCACCTGTGTTACCTCCTTCTAACAAAAGGGGGCCGGCCGTGTCCTGGTGTGCATTTTTTCTTGAAACCTTGGCTGGTGAGTACCATTGCCTTTTGCTATTTTCTAAAAATTCTGTCTATTGTTCTGGCTATGCTGTCTGTTTTTAATATTAGAGTAGGGACTCGCAAAACCGTGAGGACCCTTGACGATGGGTTGCGAGCTTACGTATTTTGGCCAAAATATCAACTAATACCTCATATGATATTTTTTGCACTTTTTTATCTGCTAGGGCACAGCCAGGCCCAGTAATGGTGACCTTGTGAGTGGGGGCTTCACAACTCTGCGATGCACGGATAGGGTGCCGGGCATCCCGCCTAGTCGAATAGTAGGGGCGTATAATAGGATGCTGGCTAGGCACAGTGCCGCGAGTGTGTGAATTGCACCCTACTGCAAGTTTCATCTGTGTGCAGTTTTAGTGCTGGGCAGTCGCCCCTCCAGTGAGAGTGGGTGAGGGCGATTGTTCATTAGCATTCTGCACCTGTGTTACCTCCTTCTAACAAAAGGGGGCCGGCCGTGTCCTGGTGTGCATTTTTTCTTGAAACCTTGGCTGGTGAGTACCATTGCCTTTTGCTATTTTCTAAAAATTCTGTCTATTGTTCTGGCTATGCTGTCTGTTTTTAATATTAGAGTAGGTACTCGCAAAACCGTGAGGACCCTTGACGATGGGTTGCGAGCTTACGTATTTTGGCCAAAATATCAACTAATACCTCATATGATATTTTTTGCACTTTTTTTATCTGCTAGGGCACAGCCAGGCCCAGTAATGGTGACCTTGTGAGTGGGGGCTTCACAACTCTGCGATGCACGGATAGGGTGCCGGGCATCCCGCCTAGTCGAATAGTAGGGGCGTATAATAGGATGCTGGCTAGGCACAGTGCCGCGAGTGTGTGAATTGCACCCTACTGCAAGTTTCATCTGTGTGCAGTTTTAGTGCTGGGCAGTCGCCCCTCCAGTGAGAGTGGGTGAGGGCGATTGTTCATTAGCATTCTGCACCTGTGTTACCTCCTTCTAACAAAAGGGGGCCGGCCGTGTCCTGGTGTGCATTTTTTCTTGAAACCTTGGCTGGTGAGTACCATTGCCTTTTGCTATTTTCTAAAAATTCTGTCTATTGTTCTGGCTATGCTGTCTGTTTTGCATAAGGATAGGGGCAGAACTCAACCTCTCTGAGATACTCAAACGCTTCAATGGCCTCAGTAGTCCACTGGACCGTATAGGCACCTTTCCTGGTGAGATCTGTCAGAGGCTTAACAATTATAGAAAAATTCTTTATGAATTTCCTGTAATAATTGTCAAAACCCAAAAATCTCTGTATAGATTTCAAACTAATAGGCCTAGGCCATTCCTGCACAGCCTGAACCTTCACAGGGTCCATCTCAAAGCCCTCGCTGGAGACAATGTAGCCCAAAAAACTAATTTTCTGCACAGCGAACTCACATTTCTTCAGCTTAGCAAAGAGTGAATTATCACTCAATAACTGCAAAACTTCACGTACACTCTGCCAATGGGAGTCTAAATCTGGTGAATAAATCAAAATGTCATCCAAATACACAACCACATTCTTACCAATCAAAGGTCTCAGGATGTCGTTAATAAGGTTCTGAAAAAATGCAGGTGCATTGGTAAGACCAAAAGGCATCACCAGATTCTCAAAATGACCTACTGAAGTGTTAAAAGCTGTTTTCCATTCATCACCCTCCTTCACTCGTAACAAATTGTATGCCCCCCGGAGATCAATTTTAGAGAACCACTTGGCCCCACCAACTGGTTAAACAAGTCAGGAATTAACAGCAATGGGTAGGAATTGCGTACGGTAATCTTATTAATTTGACGAAAATCCAGACATGAGCGTAAACCCCTGTCCTTTTTTTTAACAAAGAAAAATCGAACTGCCACAGGCGACTTAGAAGGTCTAATGTGACCAGCAGCCAGGCTAGTCTGTATGTACTCCTCCAAGGCCTTTCTTTCCGGAATAGTCAGATTAAACAAGCGACTCTTGGGAAGAGTAGCTCCTGGAACATACTCAATGGCGCAATCATAATCCCTATGAGGAGGGAAAACTTGCGACTCCTCCTCTGAAAAAACCCTCCATAAATCTTGAATAGGTACAGGTAATTCCCTTTTTTCCACAGCCGCAATGCGACCATTATAACATTTATCATAGCACTTCGGACTCCAAGACTTAATCACATTAGTAGACCAGTCCAGCAAAGGATTGTGCAGTTTTAACCAAGGCTAACCTAAAATGACCAGAGAGGGTAAATTATCTAAAACAACCAAGTCCAAAATTTCTTGGTGAACTCCATTGATAGTGAGGGGAAATGCAGCAACCTTGTGAGTAATACATTTCAAGGGAGTGTTATCAATTGCAATCACAGAAATCGGTGATGACAAAGGTTTGGATTTCAATTTAAGGTTTTCCAAAAACCCTTTATCAATCACATTAAGTGTTGAACCACATTCCACAAATACCTGAAATTCAATCAAATTTTTTTGCAAAGTAGTACTCCCAGAATGAAATACCCCTGCAGAGCATAAACAAGCTATACGGGCGTAACTGACCTTTTTTTTTCTTTACTTAAACGAAGCTCACAATACTTAATCTAATGGTCAGCTTTACCACAATAAAGACACAATCCCTCGTGGAACCTCCGGTCTCTTTCCTGAGAGGGGAGCGACTTCGCCCCATCCTTCATCGGTTCTCCACCGTCAGAGCAGATTTTCTGGGGACTAGGACCTGACATTACAGGAGTCTTTACCTCATTCACCCTGGACCTCAGTGTCCTGTCCACAGCTAACTGCATGGCATCCTGCAGAGTCTCAGGTGCGGGGAATGCAATTAGCAGATCCTTAACCCTTTCACTCGGACCAGCAAGAAATAAACATTTCAGCGCAGGATTATTCCATTTGACTTCAGAAGCCCATCTCCTGAAGTGTGTGCAATAATTTTCAACATCACCTGACCCCTGATTAAAACGCCTGAGTTCTGCCTCAGCAGATGAGATTCTATCAGGATCGTCATATAATAGCCCCATAGCAGAAAAAAATTCTTCTACAGACCTTAAGCACGGATCATTAAGTTCGAGAGAAAAGTCCCACCCCTGTGGTTCATTGCGCAAAAGTGACATAATAAAACCAATGCCCTGTGATTCATTCCCAGAGGACCTTAGTCTCAAATGAAAATATAACAAGCATTTTTAAAGGAAAAAAAATCTTGCTGTTTACCATAAAAAACATCAGGCAGTCCTACCTTGGGTTCCACAAAGTGGGCTCCAGAACAGCCACTCACTTGTTGCTGTAGCTCGGCCACCTCCAGAGACAATCCCTGCAAGCGTTGAGCCAAATCCTGGACGGAAACCATAGTGATCCCCGAATTTCTTTCCTTTTAGTTTTTTGGGCTGGACTTACTGTTATGATCTGTAACAAGTACTAAGGAAAGATAGGGGAAAGCTGTCCCTACAGTAAGACTAAGCTGAATCTCTATGATGTAGCGGGCTGACTGCTCCTAGCGAACAGACCCACCTTAGTCCTCGGCTAGTCTGAACAAAGACCTATAGCATATTGGGAGGGTTCCCTAAAAGAACTAAAGACTTGGACAAAAATGGGACACCTCCTAAACAGAGAAGTTGTTGCAGAACACAAAAAGACAAACTGACAAAAAGGTACTAGAGGTCCCAGAAGGACGAAGCGAACTGACAGAGAAAGGTACCGAAGCACCTGGCTAGAGAAACAGTCAAACACTGAAGTCCAGCACAGCCAAAAGGGTGGAGCTGGAATATAAAGGCAGATGGTCATGTGACCGCAAAACACAAGATGGAAAAAACAAACAGGAGGGTTCTAACAACATGAAGGCGGGCCTCAGTAACGACATATTCCCATTAGAAAGAAGAGGGTCTGTTATTCAGTTATAGGGTATGCAGTGAGTCCAACGGCTGCCAAAATTTAGGAAAAAGCCCAATAACAATTTAAAGACACAGAGCTGGGCCTCAGTAACGACATATTCCCATTAGAAAGGAGTGGGTCTCCCATACTTTTTGCCTATGCAGTGACTGTAATGGCTGTCAAAAATTTGGAAACACTCCAATGTCCCTTGCAAGAGACGTAGAGGTCGGAGGGCCTCCTGAAAACAATGTTCCCAATATTAGGAAATGGGTATCCCATACTGTTTGCCTATACAGTGAAGCAACGGCTGCCAAAAATTTGGAGAAACTCCAATGTCCCTTGCAAGAGACGTAGAAGTTGAAGGGCCTCCTGAAAACAATGTTCCCATTATTAGGAAATCGGTCTCCCATACTGTTTGCCTATGCAGTGAAGCAATGGCTGTCAAAAATTTGTAGGAACTCCAATGCCCCTTGCAAGAGACGCAGAGGTCGGAAGGCCTCCTGAAAACATTGTTCAAATTATTAAGAAGTGTGTCTCCCATACTGTTTGCCTATGTAGTGAAGCAACGGCTACCAAAAATTTTGAGGAACTCCAATGCCCCTTGCAAGAGACGTAGAGGTCGGAGGGCCTCCTGAAAACAATGTTCCCATTATTAGGAAGTGTGTCTCCAATACTGTTTGCCTATGCAGTGAAGCAACGGCTGCCAAAAATTTGGAAGAACTCCAATGTCCCTTGCAAGAGACGTAGATATGTTGATATGGTACATATGGTGATGATATGGTGGTGAAGGATGAGGATGTGGAGAAGGAGGAGGACAAGAGCAAATAGTCAAAATCATGAAGCGTTTACCTATGTCTGCGTGTGAAGACAGAGGTGCATGGGAATAGAGTTAGACCTGCCGAAAAAAAGAAACTGTATTAAAGTTTATGTTACACTGCTATCATTCGGTGTTGTTGAGAAGTCTGGCCCAATCCAGCTCTTGTTCATTTTTATGAGTCAGCCTGTCAGCATTTTCAGTTGACAGGCGGATGCGCCTATCGGTTATAATTCCACCAGCGGCACTAAACCCACTCTAACAAAACGCTAGCGGCAAGGTAGGCCAGGACCTCCATGGCGTAGAGAGCCAGTTCATGCCTTGTTTCCTGCTTGGATACTCAATAATTATAAGGCACAGAGGAATCACGGAGGACGTTGGTACAGTCGGCAAGGTACTCCCTCAATATCTTCCGCAACTTTTCCCTCCTTGGGCGAGTACCCCGCACATTATGGCTTGTGCGATGGGAGGGTCTGAGAAAACTGTCCCAGAACTTTGACAGGGTTCCTCTGCCTCTGCTGGATTGCATTTGTGTCTCTCTCGCCTGTACTCCTTGGTTGTCCAACGAACTATGACCCCTGCAGCCAACGTTTTCAGATGGAATTTTTTTTTAATAATTCTGTAACATGGGCCTTCTCGTCCTGCCCTTTTTTATTAGGCCTGTCCAGTGCAGGAATAAGAGACAGAAAGTTCTCCTTGCAGCGTGGGTCTAGAAGTGTCACCAACCACTAATGACAGTCACCCAAAATTTGGACAACGCGGGAAAGACAGAGTAACATAAACTCAGCCATGTGTGCCAGACTGCAAAGAGGCAAGACTTCCTTGTCTTCACCAAGAGAATGACTGACCATGCTCTCCTCCTCATCCTCCTCCTCTTCCTCCTCCTCCCTGTCCTCAGGCCATCCATGCTGAATAGACGCTATGACAGTTGTGCAGGTAGTACCATGTATAGCACAGGAAACTAGCTCTTGTTCTTCCTCCTCCTCTTCCTCATTATCACCCAATCCACGTTGGGATGAGATGAGGCTGGGCAGTGTGTAATCACCCTGTATGATTCCTTGCTCCATCTCATCGTGCTCCGCCTGCAATGCATCCTCTTTAACTGTGAGCAGAGAGATTTTCAGAAGACAGAGAAGCGGGATGGTGACACTAATTATGGCGTCATCGCCGCTCACCATCTTGGTGGAGTGCTCAAAGTTTTGGACGATAGTACATATGTCTGACATCCATGTCCACTCCTGAGGTCTTATGTGTGGAGTCTGAACTGAATACCAAATGCCTTGTTGATGCTGGTAGTCAACAACTGCCCTCTTCTACTCACAAATCCTTCCCAACATCTGCAATGTAAAGTTTCAACACGTGGGGACATCGCAGATTAGTCAGTGAGCTGGAAGCTGCAAACGCTTCTGAAGCACGGCAAGGGCAGCGGTAGCTGGAGCTCCCTTTCTAAAATGGGCAGACAGGCGGCAAATTTGACAAGCAAATCTGGCAGATCCGGGTAGGATTTGAGAAACCGCTAAACCACGAGGTTAAGCACATGGGTCAGGCCTCAGAGCTGCCACCAGGTTCTGGCCATTGTCAAACGCGACCATGCCTGGCTGTAGAGTCAGCGGTGTCACAGATCTGCCTGCTCTTTCAGAGCTGTCCACAACTCTTCAGCATTGTGCTTTTTGTCACCTAAGCATATTAGTTTCAGCACAGCCTGTTGCTGAGGCAGTGCTGCAGTGCTTCTAGCTTGCGACTGATGTGGTCATTTCGGAGGTGGAGGCTGAAGAGGAGGATGTTCAGGAGGTGTAGAATGTGGGGGCCACCCTGACTGACCCAGGGCCCGCAATCCTCGGCGTCGGGAGGATATGTTTCGTCCCAAGGTCCGACTGGGTCCCGGCTTCTAGTATATTAACCCAGTGTGCGGTCAACGAGATGTACCATCCCTGCCCACAAGCACTTGTCCTCTTGTCCGTGGTTAGGTGGACTTTTCTGCATTGTTGAGGGCACGTCTAATGTTGTGAGATATGTGCTCGTGTAACTCGGGGACGGTACACCGAGATAAATAGTGGCGGCTGGGGACCGGGTAATGAGGGAGGGCCGCCGCCATCAGGTTGCGGAAAGCTTCCGTCTCCGCGAGCCTAAGAGGCAACATTTCGAGCACAAGCATTCACAAAATGTGTGAATTTAGCAGTGTGGCCTGCGGGGCGTTGGCTGCGTATTTGCGCTTGCGTTCCAAGGACAGGGGTAGGGACAACTGAACACTGCACTGGGACAAGGACGTGGACGTGATTGCTGATGGTGCTAGTTGAGAGTGTTCAATGACAGGTGCAGGGTGGGAGGCATCTTGGCATGCGCCATGGACAGGGGATTGGTGTGCACGCACAATAGCAGAACAAGCAGTGGTGTCATCCGCAGACACTGTTGCTGGACCCTGGGGTTCGGCCAGCTTAGTCGGGTGCATTGCTGCCATGTGCCTGATCATGCTGGTGGTGGTCAGGATGCTAGTTTTGGTACTCCTGCTTATGCTGGCCTGGCAAGGGTGCAAATTACCTTTTTAGCGTTGTTCTGCCTTCCTCCACGTATGATGCTGTGGGGGATTTAGCATAAAGCTTAACCCTCATTCATACCCAATTAGATAGACTGTAGCGTTCTGTAATCTTGATTTAATGGTGATGGTATGAACTTGATAGTGGTAAAAACGATAACACAATACAGACTGATGACAGTCAGTATTGGGTACATTAAAGAAACTAGCACTAACATAGTGATAATACAGATTACAGTAAACAGGAGTAACTGGGGTAGATCACTGCCACAGGCTCTATTCTATATAGAATGCATCAACCTGAGTACAGCGCAAGAGGCATTAACTTAATGGTGTATCTCAGAGCACAATACACTTCACTTTACAGTACACTGTGTTCCAAATTATTATGCAAATAATATTTTCTCAGATTTTCCCAAATTACCTATATGAATTGCAGTCATTGTAATTTTCCAGTCAAATAACTATTAGAGTACAATTGAAAGGTTTTTGTACAAACTGCCTATGATAACAGTATATTTTTAAAAAAATAAAAAACTCAAACTGCACTCAAAATGCATGTTCCAAATTATTATGCACAGCAGAGTTTTCAACCTTTTCATTTTAATAAAGAACAAAAAAATTGTCATTTTTGAAATTATAAGCATTAGCAGATTATTACAAACTGAAATCAAACAGTTTTCAACTCAAAACTTTATTCTAGGTGATGTTACATTTGCACATAGGACCCCTTGTTCAAAAGGAGCTTCTGAATAGAGATGAGCGTTGTTCTACTCAAACTGTTCGCCAATCTCAAATTCGAGCTGTTTTGGGCGGTGTTCGAGCCGTTCGGCGAACACGAATGATTTGAGAAAAATTCGGCTGTTCGAGGTTATGTTCGATAACTGTTCGTGCACCAAAATCATAACTGGATTTTTTCTCAGTAATGATGAAAATTAATGTTAATACGCAGTTTGAGTGTACAGCGGGGTGGGGGGAGGGGCAGGGGATGGATCTCTGCAGGAATAATGAAGATCTCCATTTTTTTTTCTCTTTCCCGCATTTGCAGTGGGGAGGTGCAGTCTGTCAGCCTATCAGCAGCGCACACACGGAGCGAACTGCTGTTTTTCACACAAGCAAGGGCATGTGTCATTGGCAGTGTATGTCACATGTCCTTGCCCTATAAGACCAAGCCATTTTCCCCGTCGCCACCATTTTCTCACTGCTGCAGCTGCGTGTTAGACGGCACCGCTGTTGCTGTGTGCGCTATACCTTGTTAATTTCAAGCCAATTTTCGCACAAATCTACAGATAGCTTGGGAGTAGGTAATAGTTGTGATTGCAGTCCTTTTAAGGACTAGGTTACAGCATTTCCTACGACTTTTATCAGGCAGGTCTGTGCTCTTAAATAGATAGATTGTGGGAGTAAAGACTAGTGTTGAGCCACCCCCATAGTGTTCGGGTTCGGTTCGGTTCGTCGAACACCGGGATGTTCGAGGAACTGTTCGTCGAACTGTTCGTCGAACACCTTAGAACACCGTCGAACACCGTTAAAACCAATGGCAGGCAAACAAAAACACATAGAAACACATAGAAAACACCTGCAAAGGTGTCCAAAAGCTGACAAACTGCTCAGAAGACACTCTCTTTAAAAAAGCCGGCCGGCAAATTCAGCAGCGGCATACACCGGTACCGGACAATTTAGACAAGAAGGAATAGAGCATCACACATAGATTAGATAGATAGAAGCATGTCAGTCACACATATAAGAAGCACAGTGACAGTGTTGGTTACTGCACTTGTCATTTAGTGTAAAGGATTTATTAAAAAAAATATTAGTGTTTTCATGCACCGTCTCTTTAAAAAAGCCGGCCGGCAATTCAGCATCTGTACCCGACAATTTAGAACAGAAAGAATAGAGCTTCACACATAGATTAGATAGATAGAAACATGTCAGTCACATATATAATAAGTACAGTGATAGTGTTGCTTACTGTACTTGTCATTTAGTGTAAAGGATTTATTTAAAAAAATAATAGTGTTTTCATGCACTGTCTCTTTAAAAAAGCCGGCCGGCAATTCAGCAGCGGTACCCGACAATTTAGAACAGAAAGATAGAGCATCACACATAGATTAGATAGATAGAAACATGTCAGTCACATATATATGAAGTACAGTGATAGTGTTGGTTACTGTACTTGTCATTTAGTATTAAAATAAAGGATTTATTATTAAAAAAATTGGCGTGGGGTTCCCCTTAATTTTAGGCTCTAGCGGCGGTTAAGCAGACGGCTGGGGCAGATGTTTGAAGCCTGGGAAGGGGGTAATACCCACGGAGCTTCCCAGGCTACTAATATCAGCCCCCAGCTGAATACATAGCCTTTACTAGCTATTAAAATGGGGGACCCCCCAAAAAAAATGACGCTGGGTCCCCCCTAATTTAATAGCTAGCAAAGGCTAGGCAGACAGCTGGGGGCTGATATTAATAGCCCAGGAAGGGAGCCATGAATATTGGCCCCCTCCCAGGCTAGAAACACCAGCCGTCAGCCGCCCCAGAAATGGCGCATTCATAGGATGCGCCAATTCTGGCACTTAGCCTCGCTCTTCCACGCTGCCCTGGTGCGGTAGCAGGGGGTAATAGGGTTGGGGTTGATGTCAGCTTATAATGCCAGCTGACATCAAGCCCAGGTTAGTAATGGAGAGGCGTCTATAAGACACCCCCATTACTAACCCCATAGTCAAAGTTAAAAAAAACACAAACACCCAGAATAAAGTCCTTTAATTGAAATAAAGACACAATCCTTTATTGTTCTAAATTAAACCATACTTACCATCACGCCCATTCCAGCTGAAGCCAACGATCTCCTGCAATAAAAGAAAAATAATAAAGCAACCTCATCCTTACCTTTCCATGGTTCCCACGACAGCTTCAGCTCTGCTACATCGAGATGACAGGCTGGACCGCAGCAGAACGCTGCCATCCAGCCTGTCATCCCGCAGACACTGAGAAGCGCAGGCTTGCTTGCGCTGCTCAGCGTCTCTCTGTGACGACATCCAGATGAGCCGAGTTCATGTCCAATGAACTCGGCTCACCTCATGCACGTCACTGACAGCGTGGGAAAATTCTCACGCTGAAGCGCTGATTGCAGGAGAATTTTCCCACGCTGTCAGTGACGTGCAGGAGGTGAGCTGAGTTCATTGGACATGAGCTCACCTCATGCACATCACTGACAGCGTGGGAGTATTCTCCTGCACTCAGCACTTCAGCGTGAGAATTTTCCCACGCTGTCAGTGACGTGCATGAGGTGAGCCGAGTTCATTGGACATGACCTCGGCTCATCTGGATGCCGTCACAGCGAGACAGTGAGGAGCGCAAGCATGCCTGCGCTTCTCAGTGTCTGCGGGATGACAGACTGGATGGCAGCGTTCTGCTGCGGTCCAGCCAGTCATCTCGATGTAGCAGAGCTGAAGCTGTCGTGGGAACCATGGAAAGGTAAGGATGAGGTTGGTTTATTATTTTTCTTTTATTGCAGGAGATCGTTGGCTTCAGCTGGAATGGGTGTGATGGTAAGTATGGTTTAATTTAGAACAATAAAGAATTGTGTCTTTATTTCAATTAAAGGACTTTATTCTGGGTGTTGTGTTTTTTTTAAATACTTTACTAGAAATTCATGGCGGTCATGTCTAATACTGGCGTGACCCCATGAATTTTGGGCTTGGGGCCAGCTGATAATACCAAGCTGGCCCTAACCCCTTTATTACCCAGTGAGCCACCGCACCAGGGCCCTGGATGAGTTGGGTACAGCGCCAGAAGATGGCGCTTCTATGAACGCGCCATTTTCCGGGGTGGCTGCGGACTGCAATTTGTAGCGGGGGGGGGGCCCAGAAAGCTTGGGCCTCCCTGCGCTGCAGATTCCAGCCCCCAGCTGCCTAGTTGTACCTGGCTGGACACAAAAATAGGGCGAAGCCCCACGTACTTTTTTTTTAATTATTTCATGAAATTCATGAAATAATTAAGAAAAAAAGGGCTTCCCTATATTGTTGTGTCCGGCCAGGTACAAATAGGCAGCTGGTGGTTGGGGGCAGCCCGTTCCTGCCTGCTGTACCTGGCTGGACACAAATATAGTGCGAAGCCCCACTTCAATTTTTTTTAATTATTTCATGAAATTCATGAAATAATTAAGAAAAAAAGGGCTTCCCTATATTGTTGTGTCCGGCCAGGTACAAATAGGCAGCTGGTGGATGGGGGCAGCCCGTTCCTGCCTGCTGTACCTGGCTGGACACAAATATAGTGCGAAGCCCCACTTCAATTTTTTTTAATTATTTCATGAAATTCATGAAATAATTAAGAAAAAAGGGGCTTCCCTATATTGTTGTGTCCGGCCAGGTACAAATAGGCAGCTGGTGGATGGGGGCAGCCCGTTCCTGCCTGCTGTACCTGGCTGGACACAAATATAGTGCGAAGCCCCACTTCAATTTTTTTTAATTATTTCATGAAATTCATGAAATAATTAAGAAAAAAAGGGCTTCCCTATATTGTTGTGTCCGGCCAGGTACAAATAGGCAGCTGGTGGATGGGGGCAGCCCGTTCCTGCCTGCTGTACCTGGCTGGACACAAATATAGTGCGAAGCCCCACTTCAATTTTTTTTAATTATTTCATGAAATTCATGAAATAATTAAGAAAAAAAGGGCTTCCCTATATTGTTGTGTCCGGCCAGGTACAAATAGGCAGCTGGTGGATGGGGGCAGCCCGTTCCTGCCTGCTGTACCTGGCTGGACACAAATATAGTGCGAAGCCCCACTTCAATTTTTTTAAATTATTTCAGGAAATTCATGAAATAATTTAAAAAAAATTGACGTGGGGCTTCGCACTATATTTGTGTCCAGCCAGGTACAGCAGGCAGGAACGGGCTGCCCCCAACCACCAGCTGCCTATTTGTACCTGGCCGGACACAACAATATAGGGAAGCCCTTTTTTTCTTAATTATTTCATGAAATAATTTAAAGAAAATTGACGTGGGGCTTCGCCCTGTTTTTGTGTCCAGCCAGGTACAACTAGGCAGCTGGGGGCTGGAATCCGCAGCGCAGGGAGGCCCAAGCTTTCTGGGCCACCCCCGCTGCAAATTGCAGTCCGCAGCCACCCCGGAAAATGGCGCGTTCATAGAAGCGCCATCTTCTGGCGCTGTACCCAACTCATCCAGGGCCCTGATGCGGTGGCTCACTGGGTAATAAAGGGGTTAGGGCCAGCTTGGCATTATCAGCTGGCCCTAAGCCCGAAATTCATCGGGTCACGCCAATATTAGACATGACCACCATGAATTTCTAGTAAAGTATTTAAAAAAAACACAACACCCAGAAAAAAGTCCTTTAATTGAAATAAACACACAATTCTTTATTGTTCTAAATTAAACCATACTTACCATCACGCCCATTCCAGCTGAAGCCAACGATCTCCTGAAATAAAAGAAAAATAATAAAGCAACATCATCCTTACCTTTCCATGGTTCCCATGACAGCTTCAGCTCTGCTACATCGAGATGACAGGCTGGACCGCAGCAGAACGCTGCCATCCTGCCTGTCATCCCGCAGACACTGAGAAGCGCAGGCTTGCTTGCGCTCCACAGTGTCTCTCTGTGAGGGCATCCAGATGAGCCGAGTTAATGTCCAATGAACTCGGCTCACCTCATGCACGTCACTGACAGCGTGGGAAAATTCTCCTGCACTCACCGCTTCAGCGTGGGAGAATTCTCACACTGAAGCGCTGAGTGCAGGAGAATTCTCCCACGCTGTCAGTGACGTGCAGGAGGTGAGCTGAGTTCATTGGACATGAGCTCACCTTATGCACGTCACTGACAGCGTGGGAAAATTCTCCTGCACTCAGCGCTTCAGCGGGAGAATTCTCACGCTGAAGCGCTGAGTGCAGGAGAATTCTCCCACGCTGTCAGTGACGTGCAGGAGGTGAGCTGAGTTCATTGGACATGAGCTCACCTTATGCACGTCACTGACAGCGTGGGAGAATTCTCCTGCACTCAGCGCTTCAGCGGGAGAATTCTCACGCTGAAGCGCTGAGTGCAGGAGAATTTTCCCACGCTGTCAGTGACGTGCATGAGGTGAGCCGAGTTCATTGGACATGAACTCGGCTCATCTGGATGTCGTCACAGAGAGACGCTGAGCAGCGCAAGTAAGCCTGCGCTTCTCAGTGTCTGCGGGATGAGAGGCTGGATGGCAGCGTTCTGCTGCGGTCCAGCCTGTCATCTCGATGTAGCAGAGCTGAAGCTGTCGTGGGAACCATGGAAAGGTAAGGATAAGGTTGCTTTATTATTTTACTTTTATTGCAGGAGATCGTTGGCTTCAGCTGGAATGGGCGTGATGGTAAGTATGGTTTAATTTAGAACAATAAAGGATTGTGTCTTTATTTCAATTAAAGGACTTTATTCTGGGTGTTTGTGTTTTTTTTAACTTTGACTATGGGGTTAGTAATGGGGGTGTCTTATAGACGCCTCTCCATTACTAACCTGGGCTTGATGTCAGCTGGCATTATAAGCTGACATCAACCCCAACCCTATTACCCCCTGCCACCGCACCAGGGCAGCGTGGAAGAGTGAGGCTAAGTGCCAGAATTGGCGCATCCTATGAATGCGCCATTTTTGGGGCGGCTGACGGCTGGTGTTTCTAGCCTGGGAGGGGGCCAATATTCATGGCTCCCTTCCTGGGCTATTAATATCAGCCCCCAGCTTTCTGCCTAGCCTTTGCTAGCTATTAAATTAGGGGGGACCCCACGTCATTTTTTTGGGGGGGTCCCCCATTTTAATAGCTAGTAAAGGCTATGTATTCAGCTGGGGGCTGATATTAGTAGCCTGGGAAGCTCCGTGGCTATTACCCCCTTCCCAGGCTTCAAACATCTGCCCCAGCCGTCTGCTTAACCTCCGCTAGAGCCTAAAATTAAGGGGAACCCCACGCCAATTTTTTTAATAATAAATCCTTTATTTTAATACTAAATGACAAGTACAGTAACCAACACTATCACTGTACTTCGTATATATGTGGCTGACATGTTTCTATCTATCTAATCTATGTATGATGCTCTATTCTGTCTGTTATAAATTGTCGGGTACCGCTGCTGAATTGCCGGCCGGCTTTTTTAAAGAGACGGTGCATGAAAACACTATTATTTTTTTTGATAAATCCTTTACGCTAAATGACAAGTACAGTAAGCAACACTATCACTGTACTTCGTATATATGTGGCTGACATGTTTATATCTATCTAATCTATGTGTGAAGCTCTATTCTGTCTGTTATAAATTGTCGGGTACAGATGCTGAATTGCCGGCGGCTTTTTTAAAGAGACGGTGCATGAAAACACTATTATTTTTTTTGATAAATCCTTTACGCTAAATGACAAGTACAGTAAGCAGCACTTTCACTGTACTTCGTATATATGTGGCTGACATGTTTATATCTATCTAATCTATGTGTGAAGCTCTATTCTTTCGGTTCTAAATTGTCGGGTACCGGTGTATGCCGCTGCTGAATTGCCGGCTTTTCATGTTTCACTGTTGGCACTGTTCCCATCGATTTGGGCAATCACTGTAATGCCACAACCACCATGGCTGTGGCATTACAGTGAGTGGCAGACAATCCCTGCATGATTGGTGCTCTAAATAGCGCCAGACATGCAGGACACGCTTTTGGTGCATGAACAGTTATCGAACATAACCTCGAACAGCCGAATTTTTTGCAAGTCGTTCGGGTTCGTCCAACAACTCGAACACCGCCCAAAACAGCTCGAATTTGAGATTGGCGAACAGTTCTAGTCGAACACCGCTCATCTCTAGTAAAGACTAATTGTAATTGCAGTCCTTTTCAGGACTAGGTTACATCAGTTCCTATCAGTTTTTGCCAGGCAGGTCTGTGCCAGTGCTGTGCAAGTTTTTTTCAAAGCATTTGGCTGAATCTAGCAAAGCTAATCCTTTTTGGCCTATTGCAGAGTGTGTTAGTCAGTGGAGTAGCCTATCTGTGTTGCAAGATATACCACCTGTGTATAGAATACCAATTTTTTTACTGCACCTAGTGAAGTAAAATCTTTTGGGCATAGCATCATTCTATTAGTCCATCTATACTGACCTCCATCAGGTTGCAAATTGAATATAATTTTTTTCTGCATCTAGCTCTGAAAAAATATTTGGGCTTCTAGCAGTGTGTGGGACTTGTTCTATTAGTCCATCTATACTGACCTCCATCAGGTTGCAAACTGAATATAATTTTTTTCTGCATCTAGCTCTGAAAAAATGTTTGGCCTTCTAGCAGTGTGTGGGACTTTCTCTATTAGTCCATCTATACTGACCTCCATCAGGTTGCAAATTAAAAATAATTTTTATCTGCATCTAGATCTGAAAAAATATTTGGCCTTCTAGCAGTGTGTGGGACTTTCTCTATTAGTCCATCTATACTGACCTTCATCAGGTTGCAAATTAAAAATAATTTTTATCTGCATCTACCTCTGAAAAAATATTTGGGCTTCTAGCTGTGTGTGGGACTTGTTCTATTAGTCCATCTATACTGACCTCCATCAGGTTGCAAACTGAATATAATTTTTTTCTGCATCTAGCTCTGAAAAAATATTTGGCCTTCTAGCAGTGTGTGGGACTTTCTCTACTAGTCCATCTATACTGACCTCCATCAGGTTGCAAATTCAAAATAATTTTTTTTCTGCATCTACCTCTGAAAAAATATTGGGCTTCTAGCTGTGTGTGGGACTTGTTCTATTAATCCATCTATACAGACCTCCATCAGGTTGCAAACTGAATATATTTTTTTTCTGCATCTACCTCTGAAAAAATATTGGGCTTCTAGCAGTGTGTGGGACTTGTTCTATTAATCCATCTATACAGACCTCCATCAGGTTGCAAACTTAATATAATTTTTTTCTGCATCTAGCTCTGAAAAAATAGTTGGCCTTCTAGCAGTGTGTGGGACTTTCTCTATTAGTCCATCTATACTGACCTCCATCAGGTTGCAAATTAAAAAAAAAATTTTATCTGCATCTAGCTCTGAAAAAATATTTGGCCTTCTAGCAGTGTGTGGGACTTTCTCTATTAGTCCATCTATACTGACCTCCATCAGGTTGCAAATTAAAAATAATTTTTATCTGCATCTACCTCTGAAAAAATATTTGGGCTTCTAGCTGTGTGTGGGACTTGTTCTATTAGTCCATCTATACTGACCTCCATCAGGTTGCAAACTGAATATAATTTTTATCTGCATCTAGCTCTGAAAAAATATTTGGCCTTCTAGTAGTGTGTGGGACTTTCTCTATTAGTCCATCTATACTGACCTCCATCAGGTTGCAAATTAAAAATAATTTTTATCTGCATCTAGCTCTGAAAAAATATTTGGCCTTCTAGCAGTGTGTGGGACTTTCTCTATTAGTCCATCTATACTGACCTCCATCAGGTTGCAAATTAAAAATAATTTTTATCTGCATCTACCTCTGAAAAAATATTTGGGCTTCTAGCTGTGTGTGGGACTTGTTCTATTAGTCCATCTATACTGACCTCCAACAGGTTGCAAAATGAATATAATTTTTTTCTGCATCTAGCTCTGAAAAAATATTTGGCCTTCTAGCAGTGTGTGGGAATTTCTCTATTAGTCCATCTATACTGACCTCCATCAGGTTGCAAATTAAAAATAATTTTTATCTGCATCTACCTCTGAAAAAATATTTGGGCTTCTAGCTGTGTGTGGGACTTGTTCTATTAGTCCATCTATACTGACCTCCATCAGGTTGCAAACTGAATATAATTTTTTTCTGCATCTAGCTCTGAAAAAATATTTGGCCTTCTAGCAGTGTGTGGGACTTTCTCTATTAGTCCATCTATACTGACCTCCATCAGGTTGCAAATTAAAAATAATTTTTATCTGCATCTAGCTCTGAAAAAATATTTGGCCTTCTAGCAGTGTGTGGGACTTTCTCTATTAGTCCATCTATACTGACCTCCATCAGGTTGCAAATTAAAAATAATTTTTATCTGCATCTACCTCTGAAAAAATATTTGGGCTTCTAGCAGTGTGTGGGACTTTCTCTATTAGTCCATCTATACTGACCTCCATCAGGTTGCAAATTAAAAATAATTTTTATCTGCATCTACCTCTGAAAAAATATTTGGGCTTCTAGCAGTGTGTGGGACTTGTTCTATTAGTCCATCTATACTGACCTCCATCAGGTTGCAAACTGAATATAATTTTTTTCTGCATCTAGCTCTGAAAAAATATTTGGCCTTCTAGCAGTGTGTGGGACTTTCTCTATTAGTCCATCTATACTGACCTCCATCAGGTTGCAAATTAAAAATAATTTTTTTTCTGCATCTACCTCTGAAAAAATATTGGGCTTCTAGCTGTGTGTGGGACTTGTTCTATTAATCCATCTATACAGACCTCCATCAGGTTGCAAACTGAATATAATTTTTTTCTGCATCTACCTCTGAAAAAATATTTGGGCTTCTAGCTGTGTGTGGGACTTGTTCTATTAGTCCATCTATACTGACCTCCATCAGGTTGCAAACTGAATATAATTTTTTTCTGCATCTAGCTCTGAAAAAATATTTGGCCTTCTAGCAGTGTGTGGGACTTGTTCTATTAGTCCACCTATACTGACCTCCATCAGGTTGCAAATTCAAAATAATTTTTTGTCTGCATCTAGCTCTGAAAAAATATTTGGCCTTCTAGCAGTGTGTGGGACTTTCTCTATTAGTCCATCTATACTGACCTCCATCAGGTTGCAAACTGAATATATTTTTTTTCTGCATCTACCACTGAAAAAATATTTGGGCTTCTAGCTGTGTGTGGGACTTGTTCTATTAGTCCATCTATACTGACCTCCATCAGATTGCAAATCGAATATAATTTTTTTCTCCATCTAACCCAGCCAATAGTTTTGGCCTAATACCACAGTTTGGCCACTCAGCTCTGCTCGGTTCCCATCCATTGTTTTTTTGTGCAAACAACTCCAGAGTTGTGAATTAGTTAACCACCAAAATGAGTGGAAAAAGGCCTGCTGCTGGTGGAAAGGGGAATAGGCGTGTTGGGAAGGGGAAAAAAGGTTGTGTCCGTGGGGTAGGTGTTAAAGCAACAGTAACATCTGCAGAAGAAAGACCATCTTCCAGCCAAACTAAAATGTCTACTTCTTTTAGCGGACAATGTGATAAGATCCCTTTCTTATGGCCACGCCAATCGCTACAAATTCCAGATGAGGCACAAAAACTGCAGGTGCTTCAATGGATATCAAGTGCTCCTTTAAGTGGGCTCTTTTCCACATCAACTTCAACATCACAAATACTCCAGTCCTCAAAGGTGTCACCCCAATCGCACTTGCTTCCTCACAGCTCCCAAATCTCCAGCTGCCCGTCTGAGTATGAGGTAGAACAGATGGTTGAGTCTGCAGAGCTGTTTACTCATACTATAGCCTGGGAATCAGAGGTCGACTCCAGCGCTTCTGTGAATCCAGACGAGGAAATGATCTACACTGATGCCCAGAATCTTTATGAGTCGGATCCAGGACCAGACACAGAAGGTTCTGACCATAATGTAGACCCTCATTCCCAAACTGTAACTCCTGTTGGTGGAGACAATGAGGAAGACGATGATGAGACTCAAATACCTGATTGGAGCGACAACTTTAGTTTTTTGTCAGGGAAGGAACAGGTTGGCTCTGAGGACGACGGGTGTGATAACGCACAGGGTGATGATGATGAGGTTGGAGATCCCACTTACTGTCAACCCACAGTCAGCCAAGAGATGAGGTCAGCAGAGGAGGTGGAGGAAGATCGAAGTGACGACGAGGTCAGGTTGCGCCTTCCTGGACAGAGACGTAGTACTGGAAGCACGTCAACAACTGCATCCTCAAACACAACTCTGCCTCTCACCACAAGTCGTGGTGGCTCTTCAGGTCGCATGGGTGCTAAGCCTTGCATAGCCTGGGCATTTTTTCAGATCGATAAAGATGACCCAACTCGTGTTATCTGTAACATTTGTCAGCAAAAGCTAAGTAGAGGCCAAAAAATACATAGTTTGAGTACTTCATGCATGAAACGGCACATGGACATGAAGCACAATTTGCAGTGGGAAGCTCAGTGTGCTACAATGCGGCCTAGCCGGCCGGGCCAACCACCGTCTGCCATATCTTGTGCATCCGCGGCCTCTTCATCCTCTGTGACTGGGGGGACAGCAGTCACACCTGTTTTGGGGCGCAGACCTGCCACCTCTTTACCCGCAACAGCCAGCGTGATTGGCAGGTCATCATTTTCTTTGGAGGTGGTAACACCAGCTGGTGTTGAGCGCTGTCCGACATCGATAGCACCACCTTTGGATCAAGGCAACCTAACATGTCCGCATGCATCTTCCTCACAGACCGGCAGTTTGCCGGGGACACCCTTATCAACCCCGTCTAAGCACAATAGCCAGCCCTCGGTCCCTCAGATGTGGACAAGTAAAAGACCATTTCCTCCTAGCCATGAGAAAGCTAAGAAGTTGAATTTCACCATCTGCAAGCTCTTGGCTACAGAAATGCTGCCTTTCCGCCTGGTGGACACAGAGGATTTTCGAGACCTTATGTCCGTCGCAGTGCCCCAGTACCAGATGCCCAGTCGGCACTACTTCTCAAAGAAAGGTGTGCCTGCGCTCCACCAGCATGTCGCACACAACATCACCGCTTCTTTGAGAAACTCTGTGTGTGACAGGGTGCATTTCACCACAGACACTTGGATGAGTAGGCATGGACAGGGGCGTTACATGTCGCTGACTGGGCACTGGGTAACTATGGTGACAGCAGGACAAGGGGCTGCTGTCCAAGTCTTGCCGTCCCCACGAGTTGTGCGTCAATCCTCTTTATGTCAAAGTTCCTCCACTGCTTCTGCCTCCTCAACCTCCTCTCGGTCTTCCACCTGCACCCAAAGCCTGTCTGGTCATGCCACAAGCTTTCTAACTGCGCAGAAGGGATCCTGCACACCTCCTTACTATGCTGGCAGTAGGGCTCAACGTCATCAGGCGGTTTTTACTTTGAAATGTCTGGGAAATGTGAGTCACACAGCTGAGGAGTTGTGGTCAGCTCTGGAGAACCAATTTCATGAATGGTTGTCTCCACTGGACCTGAAACCAGGGAAGGCCGTGTGCGACAATGCTGCAAACCTGGGTGCGGCCCTTCGCCGGGGCAATGTCACACACGTGCCTTGTATGGCTCACGTGTTGAACCTGGTTGTCCAGCAATTTTTAGCCCACTATCCCAGACTAGATGGCCTTCTGCAGAGGGCACGGTCGCTGTGTGCTCACTTCCGCCGTTCGCATCCCGCAGCTCAGCGACTTACATCTCTACAGAAGTCGTTGGGCCTGCCACTTCACCGGCTAAAATGCGATGTGCCTACCCGGTGGAATTCAACTCTGCACATGTTGCAGCGACTGTGGCAGCACCGACAAGCCCTGGTGCAATACGTTCTGACGTATAGCCTGGGCCAACGAGATCCAGAGGTGGGGCAAATCACGCTGGAGGAGTGGTCTCAGATCAGGGACCTATGCACCCTTCTGCACAGTTTTGAAATGGCGACGAAGATGTTTAGTGCTGACGATGCCATTATCAGCATGACTATTCCGGTGATTTACATGCTGGAGCACATGTTAAACAGAATTCGGAGTCAGGTGGTGGCACAAGAGGAGGTGGAGGAAGTAGAGGAGGAGGAGTTGTATGCGGAAGGGCTAACATCTGCAAGGTCCAGACGGTCGGCAGCACCAAGGCGGCAGGCATGTGAGGGTGGGGGAGATGGTTTTACCAGGGCGCATGGTAGCAGCCAAACTAGTGAGGAAGGTGCAGGAGCCCAGGAAGAAGTGGAGGACGAACTGATGGAAGACTCATCAGATGAGGGAGACCTTGATCACATTTCTGTTGTGCGAGGTTGGGGGGAGAGGACAGAGGAAGGAAGCATGATTGTTACCTCGCCACCAACACAACAGGGACTTGGTGCTCCTGGATGCGCAACACACATGAGTGCCTTCTTGCTGCACTACCTGCAACATGACCCTCGAATTGTGAGAATTAGAAATAATCCTGACTACTGAGTTGCCACACTGTTAGATCCCCGGTACAAAAGTAAATTTGCAGAAATTATTCCTGCCATAGAAAGGGATGCACGCATGCAGGAGTATCAGCAGAGACTGTTGCAGAATCTTACATGTGCTTTTCCACAAAACACCAGTGGTGCATGTAGTGAATCTCACAGTTCCAACTTGCCAACCGTGGGACCGTCAAGTGTGCAGCACTCAAACCGTAACAGAACCACAGTATCTGCTGGTAACATCAATTTTGCGGAATCATTTCACCACTTTTTTAGCCCATCCTTTGCAAGGCCACAGGAGACAAGATGTCTGACACATAGTCAACGTCTAGAGACGATGGTACAGGAGTATCTCCAAGTAAACATTGAAGCCATGACTGTGTCACTGGACCCTTGCTCTTTTTGGGCTTCCAATCTGGATAAATGGCCGGAGCTAGCCACTTACGCCTTGGAGATCTTGTCATGCCCCGCAGCCAGCGTTCTGTCTGAACGTGTGTTCAGCGCTGCTGGTGGTGTGCTGACAGATAAGCGCACGCGGCTCTCCACTGATAATGTAGACAGACTCACGTTCATAAAGATTAACAAATCATGGATCCGAAACGACTTTTCTACCCCTGTGTCATCCTGGGGAGAGTAAAAGCTTGATGATTGGTTAAAATCACCCTACCAACCGTTTTAAGCTTTCAAATTACTAATCATGTTTATCTGTGTCTTGGCTGGAAAATAATTTGGGCTTTGTAGCAGTGTGCAGCACTGATCCTATTAGGCCATCTATACTAAGCTCCACCAGATTTAAAATTAATAATAATTTTTAGCTGCATCTAGCCCGGAAAATAATTTTGGGGCTCCGAGATGCGCAAGACACATAAGTGCCTTCTTGCTGCACTACCTGCAACATGACCCTCATATTGTCAGAATTCGAAGTAATCATGACTACTGGGTTGCTACACTCTTAGATCCCCCAAACTTTTCGATCAACCTTTTCATTTTAATAAAGACCAAAAAAATGGTCATTTTTGAAATTATAAGCATTAGCTGGTTATTAGAAACTGAAATCAAACAGTTTTCAACTCAAAACTTTATTCTAGGTGATGTTACATTTTCACATAGGACCCCTTGTTCTAAAGGAGCTTCTGAACTCTCTCGTCCATTGAATTTGTCAGGTTTTGGATGGTTTCTGCTTCAATTGTTTTGCATGAGGACAGAATACCCTCCCAGAGGTGTTGCTTAGATGTGAACTGCCTCCCGCCATCATAGACACTCCTTTTGATGATGCTCCAGAGGTTCTGAATGGGGTAGAAGTCAGGGGAGCATGGGGGTCACACCATAAGTTTGTCCCCTTTTATGCCCATATCAGCCAGAGATGCAGATGTTTTATGTGCAGCATGAGATGGTGCATTATCATGCAAAAAAATGATCTTGCTGTGAAATACACGGTTCTTCTTCTTGAACCATGGCAGGAAGTGCTGTTTGAGAAAATCCACATACATTATGGAGTTCATCTTTAGCGCCTTCAGGGATCCTAAAGGGGCCGACAATCTCTCTCCCCATGATTCCAGCCCAAAACATTACTCCACCTCCTCCTTGTTGGCACTGTAGCCGTGTTTGCGTGGGGTGTCCATCAACCAGCCATCCTCCACTCCATCCATCTGGACCATCGAGCGCTGTACGGCACTCATCCGTGAACAAAACAGTTTTGAAATCAGTCTTCATGTAATGTTTAGCCCACTGGAGCCATTTCTGCTTGTGTGAAGTGGATAGAGGAGGTCGACAGGATGGCGTATGCACAGCTGCAAACCTCTGAAGGACCCTGCATCTTGTTGTTCGGGGGACGTTGGAGGCACCAGCAGCTTCAAAAACTTGTCTGCTGCTATGACAAGGCTTTTTTGCCGCTGCTCTTTTAACCTGACGTAATTGCCTGTAGGAAAGAGTCCTCAATTTGCCCTTATCAGCACGCACACGTGTGTACTGTGAATCAGCTACATACTTCTTGATTGCCAAGACACTTCATCCTGATCATCGCACAATGTTGATTGTAGTCATGCCTTGACCTAAACACTCCACAATTTGTTGCTTCTCAGCAGCCGACACATCCTTTTTCTTTCCCATTTTGGCAGAAAATGTAGGCTGCTTAATAATGTGAGACAGCCTTCTTAAGTAGTCTTGCCTTTCATTGGACACACCTGCCAAACTAATTAGCACAGGTGTCTGCAATTGCTTACAGTGATATAAAGAGCCCTGACACACATCACCATCAATGAGTTTAACTGACAAACAAACAAATTCTTCCCTTATCACTCCTAAACACTTTTTGCATAATAATTTGGAACACAGTGTACATGTGCTTTTCCACAAAACACCAGTGGTTCACGTAGTGAATCTTACAGTTCTAACTTGCCAACCGTGGTCTGTATGGAGTTGTTCAATAAAGGGCCCAAAATTAAGATAACATAGATGGGAGAGGTCTCTATGAATAGGAATTCCTAAGTATTTGATACCCTGTGAGGGCCAGGCAAAGGGAAAGTTGGACTGGATGGAATCCTATATGGATTTGGGGAGGGAGACATCGAGGGCCTCAGACTTCGCTGCATTGATTTTAAAATTTTACCATGTAACAAAGTGATCTATTTCAGCCATAACAGCATGGATGGATATATGTGATTGAGTGATATATACTAGGACATCATCAGCAAATAGAGAGCACTTGTACTCGGTGCCTCCCACCTCAATCCACCTAATATTGGGGTTATGGCGAATTGATGAGAGCAGGTGCTCCGTCACTAGGATGTATAAGAGAGGGGACAGAGGACATCCCTGCCTTGTCCCATTGGTGATTGTGAAAAGTGATGAAAATGTTCTGATGCACCCCCTGGGCCTTGGGACACCCGGAGCCGGACCCTTTTTGGTGGATGCTGGTGGTTGTAGTCTTCGTGGCGGTGACCCGGTTCCGTGGCTCAGGGTGGTCAAACCAGTGGCGGAACTATTTATGTGGTTTTGATGTTTAAATGTCCGACTACGCCACCCCTGGATTGCGGTCAGAGTGAACCGCCGCTGCAGGGCAGACCGCTGATGCTGGTGTTGTGGGTGCAGCAGAGCGTAGCATAACTCCCCACGGGAGGAGTATAGCCTCAGGGCAGTGTATGCGGAGGATGGGGGTGATGGTGCAGGGCAGCAGCAGTAACGACACGGAGTCAGTGATGCAGTACAGGGCCTTTACTCACAGTTCTTATTATCCAGACCACGTCTGCAGGTAACGGCTGCCCACGTCGTACTGTGCTCACCAGGTGAGGGGCTCAGACAACTCCCAGATAACTTTGGAGCGCTTCACAGGACCCCCTTTGTGTGTCCTTTGTCTGGCCTTTCTTACCAACCCTTCTGTCCGGCTGCCTCGGGCCTCCTCTTGGTAAACTTGGCGCCAGTTTCCCTGACCCTATGTGGTGCCTTCCTAGCGGGTGTAGCGAGGGGCTGCGCCACATAAAATGTCAGAGCCTCCGGTTTCTAGCTGAGGGTCGTTTCCTGCCTCCACTAGTTTTGGGGACCGGTCTCCCCCTTTGGCCTGACCCCTCCACGCAGGTGGATTCGGGCGTGCGGTGGCGACTCGCCCGTCCGCACCCCTGGGATCCCTTCATTCCTCGTTCCTGGAGCCTTCTCCGCTCCTCTTCCTTCCTTCTCCCTCTTCCAGGCCTGGGCCTCTGTTACTAGGCCCGCCTCCGGAGCAGAGCTCATGCCGAGCCCCTGCTCCCTGCCACTTCTGCTCAGACTTCTCTGCACTGAACTAAGATGGTGTCCACCTTTTATACTCCCTTCTCAATGCACCCAGGAACTGCTTCCTCCCTGCTCCTGCACTACAGGGTTCCCCTTCCTCAGTGTTCCCTCCCCCCACTCCAGCCAGGGACAGGGACTGTCTTGCCCATCTCAGAGGCATATTGGTCGCCCTGCCCCACGGCAATGTGGTGTAATGCATGCAGGTGTCGGGTCCTGATCCACACTCCATCCTTACCTGAGAGTGAGATATCACACCTCTGGGTGAGGTGCAATACCTCTGTAGCAACCGAGCCCTCAGGGTGCTACAGTTCCATTTATCTTCAGCCTAGGTGACGTATTGTGATACAGGGCCGTGATTTTGGCTATAAAAGGGTCCCCTAGACCCCTACCCCAAGCTTTTTAAGAGAATCATATATGGCGTGCCAGGAGACTCTATGGAATGCTTTCTCAGCATCCAACGAGAGTATCTAATTACAAATTTTTAACTGCATCTAGCCCAGGAAATACTTTGTGCCTAGTAGCAGTGTCTGCTAGTCAGCGGATTATCCCGGCTGTTAAGCAAGCTACACCACCTGTAGTTTGGACACTTAATTTTTTCAAAGGAAATGCTTCGGGACCACGGGATACTCAGTGAAGAGCATCAGGAGGCACCCCAAGGCATAGGGGCTGGGACTGGCAGTAGGAATGCTTGCGGTGGACAGCCGAGCTCGATCCTTATAAAAGCTTTTTAACTGCAGCAGCTTTAGTGGACGCTACTGGAGCTGTAATTACGCGGCTGCTGGCATGAGACTTGCCCTCCAATAGATCCTTGTAAATGGATTTAAAGTGTATTCATTCAAATTAGAGAGACAATTTAAATTAAAAAGCTTAGAGCTGCCTCCACCACAGGGGGGCTCGCTTGACCCACCAGCGGACAGGCACCAGTATTGGGAGAGGGGGGCTGGCCGTCAGGGTTCACCACGGCTCTGGCACAAACCCGGCGACACGGAGGTGGCACGGGCAGGAGCGGACTGAACGTGTCGGCTTCTCACTTTTTGGATTTTAGAAGGGCATGACATGCCTATATTTGTGTCTCCCCCTCCTTTTACTCCTCCACCTCTTTTCTTTTCACATGACTATATGTACTTGTCACTTTTCCATGTGTTAGTTGTGTCTTCTGAGCAGTTTGTCAGCTTTTGGACACCTTTGAAGGTGTTTTCTATATGTTTCTATGTGTTTTTGTTTGCCTGCCATTGGTTTTAACGGTGTTCGAAGGTGTTCGACGAACAGTTCGACGAACAGTTCGGCGAACACACGGGTGTTCGACGAACCGAACCGAACTCAAACACTACGGGGGTGGCTCAACACTACTTCTGAACTCTCTAGTCCATTGAATTTGTCAGGTTTTGGATGGTTTCTGCTTCAATTGTTTTGCATGAGGATAGAATGCCCTCCCAGAGCTGTTGCTTAGATGAGAACTGCCTCCCGCCATCATAGACACTCCTTTTGATGATGCTCCAGAGGTTCTCAATGGGGTTGAGGTCAGGGGAGCATGGGTGCCACACCATAAGTTTGTCCCCTTTTATGCCCATAGCAGCCAGAGATGCAGATGTGTTATGTGCAGCATGAGACGGGGCATTATCATGCATGAAATGATCTCGATGGTCCAGATGGATGGAGTGGAGGATGGCTGGTTGAAGGACACCCCATGCAAACACGGCTACGGCGCTAACAAGGAGGAGGTGGAGTAATGTTTTGGGCTGGAATCATGGGGAGAGAGATTGTCGGCCCTTTTAGGATCCCTGAAGGGGTAAAGATGAACTCCATAATGTATGTTGAGTTTCTCAAACAGCACTTCCTTCCATGGTTCAAGAAGAAGAACCGTGCATTCCGCAGCAAGATCCTTTTCATGCATGATTATGCCCCGTCTCATGCTGCACATAACACATCTGCATCTCTGGCTGCTATGGGCATAAAAGGGGACAAACTTATGGTGTGGCACCCATGCTCCCCTGACCTCAACCCCATTGAGAACCTCTGGAGCATCATCAAAATGAGTGTCTATGATGGCGGGAGGCAGTTCACATCTAAACAACAGCTCTGGGAGGGTATTCTGTCCTCATGCAAAACAATTGAAGCAGAAACCATCCAAAAACTGACAAATTCAATGGACGAGAGAGTTCAGAAACTCCTTTCGAACAAGCGGTCCTATGTGCAAATGTAACATCACCTAGAATAAAGTTTTGAGTTGAAAACTGTTTGATTTCAGTTTGTAATAACCTGCTAATGCTTATAATTTCAAAAATGACAATTTTTTTGTTCTTTATTAAAATGAAAAGGTTGAAAACTCTGCTGTGAATAATAATTTGGAACATGCATTTTGAGTGCAGTTTGAGTTTTTTATTTTTTAAAAAATATACTGTTATCATAGGCAGTTTGTACAAAAACCTTCCAATCGTACTCTAATAGTTATTTGACTGGAAAATTACAATGACTGCAATTCATATAGGTAATTTGGGAAAATCTGAAAAAATATTATTTGCATAATAATTTAGAACACAGTGTATTTCACACAAAACATGTAACTGTATTTTCTCTTACCGGAATCATCTGACAAGAGGAAACTTGTAGAGTGTAAAGCCAGACACACGTCTTATCTGCTTCCCTGAAAGCCGGAAAAACTGATTACAGGAACTCTTTCTCCCTGAGGAAGGAGGGAGGCGGTCCCTCTGCACACATTATTCTTAAAGGGGACAGACTCTTGTGACTATAAGAGTATTACTAGATGATGTGCAGCTTCTAAACAACATAAACAGACAACTGGTGACCTCTACAGGTCGCAACTAGAATAACTCTATGAACATTCCCTTAGCTGCTCATTAGTAGACAGAACACTCCCCGCTTGGCATCAATGGATGCCACCATTTGACTCTTTCGGGGAAAGCAGCAACACGAGTTCGGTGACTGGCCCGAGGAACAGTTTGTTTTCTCCAAGCTTACCCACTCTAACCTCCACTTTGCGCACTTTCCCATCCTTGCTGGGAAAATGTTTGGTGACTAGGCCAAGTGGCTACTCGTTTCGATGTGATTGACTGTCTTTCACGATTACAAAATCACCGGGTTTGATGTTAGGATGGTCTTTCAGCCACTTCGTCCTGGTTTGTAGAGTGGAGAGATACTGTTTTCTCCATCTGTCCCAAAAGGCATTAGACATGCTTTGTACTTGCCTCCATTGTCTTCTGTAGAGGTCTTTGTCATTGAACTCTCCAAGTGGAGCACTTGGGACACATGTTTTCTGTGTAAGTAATACTGCAGGAGTAAGGACTATTGGGTCTCCAGAATCGCTGGAAAGTGCTGTCAGCGGCCTGGCATTTATGATAGCTGAGACCTCAGCCAAAAACGTAATCAAACTCTCATGTGTGAGTCTGGTGTTTGCTTGCAAGAAGATAGAGTCTAGTATTTTGCATGCTATCCCTATCATCCTTTCCCAGGCACCTCCCATGTGCGAAGAATGTGGTAGGTTGAAAGTCCAAGTGCATCCTTGCTCACCTATGTACCTTTCTACATTAGCAACGTCTAGATTGGAAGGGATTTGGAGTTCTCTGGCTGCTCCGACGAAGTTCGTGCCTCTGTCAGAGCGAATATGCTTCACAGGGCCTCTGATCGTGATGAAGCGTCAAAGTGCATTTATGAAGCTCGATGTGTCCATAGATTCGATTACTTCAATATGGACAGCTCTGATGGACAGACATGTGAATAGAACTGCCCAACACTTTGCTTCGGCATGGACTTTTCTAGTGCGTCGTGTAGCCACGGACCAAGGGCCGAACACGTCTAGTCCGACGCTGGTGAAGGGGGGGGGTTCAGTACTAAGTCTGTCGGGTGGAAGATTGGCCATCTTCTGCTTTTGAAACATGCCATGAAGTTTGCGGCACGTAACGCAGTTAAAGATGAGTTTGCTTACTCTTCTCTTCGCTCCAATTATCCATAGTCCGGCTGTGCGTAGGTTCCCTTTGGTAAACAAACGTCCTTGGTGTCTCACTAGGACATGATGATGTTGAATAAGAAGGGTCGTGACTAGTGTTGAGCATTCCGATACTGAAATATCGGGTATCGGCCGATATTCACGGTATCGGAATTCTGATAATTAGTTCCGATACTTTTAGAATATGGGATACCGGAATCGGAAGTTCCCATAATGCAATGAGCCAGTTTCATTTTATTCAGCCAATGAGGATCCTAAGAAGTGTGGGCACATCCTGCTAGGCATGTAGGCATGTTAACTAATGGCATGGGTGTGATTGGCTGCTGAAATGATGTCATGATGCACTATAAAAGCCGCCATTTTTAGCTCACTCTGCTGTGAATTCAGTTAGGGATAGGACGCTGCTGTTCTGAGGGACAGTTTTAGCTACCTATTTGCTCTATTCTGCTTTACCCAAGCTACTTTGTAAACCACTGTGCCTTGCAGTCCTAGTGCACAGAATCTCTGTGCTGTTCACGGCTGTCTGCAAGGTCTCTGTATGTGAGTGCAAGCTCACGCTGTAGTTTGTGCTTCAGCCACGTCTGGTTGTAGTGCGCTCAGCGTGTGTCACTGCCTCATACATTGTCCTTTTTTGCTAATTGATAATTTTTCCTGATTTCTCCTATTAGTGTGGTGGTTCCATCCGTATCCAGCTAGATTGGTTCCAAACACACTATATAGGAGTAGATAGAGAAGTTTTATTTTGCCTTGCAGCGCTAGTGCACAGTGCTCTGCATCTGCACTGTTCACGGCTGTCTGCAAGGTCTCTGTGTGTGAGTGAAGCTTACGCTGTAGTGTGTGCTTCAGCCACGTCTGGTTGTAGTGCACTCAGAGTGCGTCACTGCCTCACTGCCTCATACATTGTCCTTTTTTGCTAATTGATCATTTTTCCTGATTTCTCCTATTAGTGTGGTGGTACCATCCGTATCCAGCTAGATTGGTTCCAAACACACTATATAGGAGTAGATAGAGGAGCCTTTCTGCAGCCTTGTGCCCTGCAGCCCCAGCCAGATTAAAATTAGCCTATTTTTTGTAGCCTCATCTATTGCATTGTAGGTTACCTTCCTACATTGTAATAGCTACAAAAAGTTTGTGATACTATCGGTAATACATCTTTGGGCACATCCAGTGTCTTTTTGTGACAAAAAAGAAACCTAAATAAAGTTCACCAAACACTCCACTTTACAGTTGTGTAGGCCATATTAAAGTCTAGTCCACACTTTATAAAATTAGTGTTTCTTATACCTGTTAGCAGCTGTTCAGGAATAAGCACACTAAGCCCTTAGTACTTTTCTGCCTATCTTTATCAGTCTACCAAGAAGAAGAAGGCAGGGAGTAAGGCATGTGGTCGTGGTTGTGGGCGTGGGCGGGGAGTTTCTGCACTGAGAGGACGTGAGGATTCTGTGCCTGCAGGGAGAGGACGTGGGGATTCTGTGCCTGCTGTGGGCACCAGTGACTCAGCATCCCCCAGTTTTACCAGGGAACAGTCCTTTATGCGCAGCTTTGTAGGAGCTAGCCGTACCCCACTGCTGCGGGAGGACCAAATTGGATGTCAGATGGATGGCAGCTAACGCATCGACTTCAATTAGTTCCAGATCCTCTCAGGTCCTGAGCACTGAAGAGCACCCATCTGTCTCTTCACCACCTGCCAAATTGCCAAGGCAGTCAGAGAGCCCTGGACAGGAGCCATCTCTACTTCTGTTCTCTGAATCTCTTGGCTTGGAAAGAGGGGGCCAGCCAAGCAGAATTCGAGAATTTGAAGAAGAGGTAGTATGCAGTGATACGCAACCGTTTTGTCTCTCTGAATCTGAAGAGGCGGGTGGGCCAATGCCTATGGTCAGCAGCACACCTCAGTACGCATCTGATGATGAGACTGAGGTGCCACTTTCTGGTGCGTACTGTGCTGTCGAGACTACCCAGGAGAAGCAGTTGTTTGAAGAGGGTGGTGTAGATGATGAGGTCCTTGACCCATCATGGCGTGAGGGAAAGGAAGGTGGTGGGAGCAGCTCTGAGGAAGAGATTCCCCGAATGGCCCAAAAAGGAGGGAGAGGGAGGGGGCTGACTTGGTTGCCTGTAGCCTCCACTTCGGCACCCATTAGGAGCATGGCTCTTCCAAAACCCAAAGCGGGCGCTCCCAAGACTTGCAGTGCCTGGTCCTTTTTTGACACAGTTGCAGATGACATTTGCTTTGTCAAATGCAAGCTGTGTAATCAGAAGGTGAAAAGAGGGAAAAGTGTCAGCAACCTCAATACCACAAATATGTGGAAACATGTGCGGACCAAGCACGTGGTGGAGTTACAAAGACACACTGAAGACTTAGGCCAACCTACAGTGCCACCTACCACCTCTTCAGCTCGTGTTGTAGCCTCTTCCTCCTGCTCACACACAGCTGGTTCGGCTTCCTCACAGGATCACCATGGAAGAAACTCTGGTACTGTTGTACAGAGACACAGTGTCATTCCACCCACAGCACCACGTTCCCTGTCATCATCACACTCCCAGGCCAGTCTACAGCCATCGTTAGCACAGGCATGGGAGAAAAGGTGCCCATACTCGGCAAACCACCCCCGAGCACCGGCTCTGAATGCTGGCATTGCAAAACTACTGGCCCTTGAAATGCTATCATTCAGGCTGGTGGAGACTGACACCTTCCGTAACTTGATGGCATTGGCAGTCCCACAATACAACGTGCCCAGTCGCTTTTATTTCAGCAGGCAAGCCGTCCCTGCCCTGCAACAGCATGTGGAGGGAAAAATTAAACATGCGCTACAAAACGCCGTCAGTAGCAAGGTCCACCTGACCACCGATGCGTGGACCAGTAAGCATGGACAGGGACAATACCTTTCCCTTTCTGCCCATTGGGTAAATGTTGTGGAGCCGGGTACAAATCTTGAGAGTGGCGCTGTACGTGTTCTGCCAACTCCAAGGATTGCAGGAATCCAGTCTGTACACATTGACTCCTCCTCATACTCCAGTTCCTCTGAATCAGCGCTGCAGGAGCCGTCACGGTCTACCTCCACATCGACCCGTGAGCGGTTACCTGTTATGATGACCGATATGAGCACAGCCGTGGCCAAACGTCAACAGGCCGTATTAAAATTAATTTCTTTGGGGAATCGAAGCCACACAGCGCAGGAGCTCTGGAATGCCATCAAGCAGCAGAGCGACGTGTGGTTTGTGCCAGCGAATCTCCAGACAGGCATGGTAGTGTGTGACAATGGCCGAAATCTGGTGGCAGCTCTGGGCCTAGGCAACCTCACTCACATCCCATGTCTGGCACATGTGCTCAATTTGGTTGTGCAGAGTTTTTTGAGGGACTATCCGGATCTTGATGCACTGTTGCTCAAGGTCCGCATAGAGTGCGCTCACTTGTGGCGTTCCAGCAATGCAAGATCCCTCATTGCAGCTCTGCAGCGCCGATTACGTCTTCCGGAACATCGCATCATATGTGACCTACCCACCAGGTGGAATTCAACATTACATATGTTGGAGAGGTTGTGTGAGCAGCAGGCAGCAGTAATGGAGTACCAGCTGCAGCAGGCACAAATAAGTCGCAGTGCACACCGTTCACACTTCAGCACCACTGAGTGGGCCTCTATGAAGGACATTTGCCACATTTTGCGTGCCTTCGATTATTTCACGCGGATGGCGAGTGCAGATGATGCACTAGTCAGCATGACTATCCCCCTTATCTGCCTGCTTGAAAAAACACTGCAAGCACTAAGGGAGGAGGTTTTGGAAGAGGTAGAGGATGAGGAGTCACAAATGCCATCTGCTTCTGTACAGTCTGCGCAACGTGGTTCCTCACAAAGGCCTAGGCAGGGGACACTTTGTGAGGAGGATGAGGAGGAGTCAATGGAGGAGGAAGACATCTGTCCAGAGGAGGGGGTACACAATGCTCTAGTAGTCAGTATCTAGAGCGAGGCTGGGGTGATGCAGAGCAGGCAGAGATCACGCCTCAAGCAGGGGACAGCGTTTCTTGGCCAGTTGGCAGTCTGCAGCACATGGTTGATTACATGCTGCAGTGCCTGAGAAACGACCGCCGCATCGCCCACATTCTCAACACGGCTGATTATTGGGTGTCCACCCTCCTAGATCCTCGCTACTGGGACAACTTACAAAGCCTCATAACACCGTTGAACCGGGAGCGTAAAATGCGGGAGTACCAAGACGCACTGGTGCATTCCATCATGTTCTCCATTCCACCCGAGAGCAGTGCTGCTAGTTCTTTACAAAGCATCTCAGTGCGTCGAGGCAGAGGAGGAAGCTTTGCACAAAGAGGGAGCAGAAGCATGGCCTCAGCACAAGGCCCAAATGTGGCAAAGTTTTGTGTCCCCGCCACAAGTGTCTACACCATCACAAACGGCTCCAGTCAGCAGGAGGCAACGTTTCCGTCAGATGGTGACAGACTACATGTCTTGCCCTCTCAGTGTACTCCCAGACGGCTCTTCCCCTTTCAAGTTTTGGGTCTCTAAGCTGGATACATGGCCAGAGCTTAGCCAGTATGCATTGTAGGTGCTGGCTTGCCCTGCTGCTAGTGTATTATCGGAACGCGTCTTTAGTGCCGCAGGTGGTGTACTAACAGACCGTCGCATGCGACTATCCTCCGATAACATTGACTGGCTTACTTTTCTGAAAATGAACAAGGCCTGGATCTCACATGAATTTGCCAGTCCTCTTCCATAATAAATAATAGGTTGGCAACAGTATCCAGGTCTCCTGTTGTGTTCATGCTTCTACCACATGAACTGTAATCCCTGGGCTCCAACACCACCAGTTGCTGCTCAGAAGTGCCGTCTGCACAGTCAATGCTTGGTTCAGTGTTATTGGGGTTCAGTAACGTCAGCTGATCCCCTTCTGTGTGACCAGAAAATTCTCCTGCTCTGTCCACATCCACTCTACCACTAATTTAAAACTTGCTCCAATTACACCTCTGGCTCTTCTCTGTTTTCAGTAATTACCCTGAGCTCCAACACCACCAGTTGCCGCTCAGAAGTGTTCTCTGCACAGTCAACACTTGGTCCAGTGTTATTGGGGTTCAGTAACGTCAGCTGATCCCCAGCTGTGTGTCCGGCAAATTCTCCTGCTCTGTCCACATTCACACTACTACAGATTTTAAACTTGCTCCAATTACACCTCTAGCTCCTCTCTGTTTTCAGTATTTACCCTCAGCTCCAACACCGCCAGTTGCTGCTCAGAAGTGCTGTCTGCACAGTCAACACTTGGTCCAGTGTTATTGGGGTTCAGTAACGTCAGCTGATCCCCAGCTGTGTGTCCGGCAAATTCTCCTGCTCTGTCCACATTCACCCTACTACAGATTTTAAACTTGCTCCAATTACACCTCTAGCTCCTCTCTGTTTTCAGTATTTACCCTGAGCTCCAACACCGCCAGTTGCTGCTCAGAAGTGCTGTCTGCACAATCAACACTTAGTCCAGTGTTATTGGGGTTCAGTAACGTCAACTGATCCCCAGCTGTGTGTCCGGCAAATTCTCCTGCTCTGTCCAAATTCACACTACTACAGATTTTAAACTTGCTCCAATTACACTTCTAACTCCTCTCTGTTTTCAGTATTTACCCTGAGCTCCAACACCGCCAGTTGCTGCTCAGAAGTGCTGTCTGCACAGTCAACACTTGGTCCAGTGTTTTTGGGGTTCAGTAACGTCACCTGATCCCCAGCTGTGTGTCTGGCAATGTCTCCTGCTCTGTCCACATCCACTCTACTACAGATTTAAAACTTGCTCCAATTACACCTCTGGCTCCTCTCTGTTTTCAGTATTATCCCTGAGCTCCAACAGCGCCAGTTGCTGCTCAGAAGTGCTGTCTGCACAGTCAGCACTTGGTCCAGTGTTATTGGGGTTCAGTAACGTCAGCTGATCCCCTGCTGTGTGTCCGGCAATATCTGCTCTGTCCACATCCACTCTACTACAGATTTAAAACTTGCTCCAATTACACCTCTGGCTCCTCTCTGTTTTCAGTATTATCCCTGAGCTCCAACACCACCAGTTGCTGCTCAGAAGTGCTGTTTGCACAGTCAACACTTGGTCCAATGTTATTGGGGTTCAGTAATGTCAGCTGATCCCCTGCTGTGTGTCCGGCAAATTCTCCTGCTCTGTCCACATTCACATTACTACAGATTTTAAACTTGCTCCAATTACACCTCTAGCTCCTCTCTGTTTTCAGTATTATCCCTGAGCTCCAACACCGCCAGTTGCCACTCAGAAGTGCCGTCTGCACAGTCAACGCTTGCTTCAGTGTTATTGGGGTTCAGTAACGTCAGCTGATCCCCAGCTGTGTGTCCGGCAAATTCTCCTGCTCTGTCCACATTCACAATAGTACAGATTTTAAACTTGCTCCAATTACACCTCTAGCTCCTCTCTGTTTTCAGTATTTACCCTGAACTCCAACACCGCCAGTTGCTGCTCAGAAGTGCTGTCTGCACAGTCAACACTTGGTCCAGTGTTATTTGGGTTCAGTAACGTCAGCTGATCCCCAGCTGTGTGTCCGGCAAATTCTCCTGCTCTGTCCACATTCTCACTACTACTACAGATTTAAAACTTGCTCCAATTACACCTCTGGCTCCACTCTTTTTTCAGTATTTACCCTGGGTTACAGTCCCGCCAGCTGTTTCCCGGCAGTGTTTTTGGCACGGGTACTCCCTCCTGCCCAGCCTGGTTCAAGCACGCCAGCTGTTTCCGGGTAGTGTCAACGTCACTTTGCCTCCAATACATTGTCCTGTCGTGTTGCGGTCGGGTTAGCCGACTCTATGGTGCCTGCAGTTTAGGTGACTCCTATGTGGGCTGCGGGATCTGGAAATGAAGGCTGATTCCATAGTGCCAATAGGACAAGCACCCCCTGTAGGACTGTGGGTTTCGGTAACTCAGGCCGGCTCGCGGCCTTGCAACTTTTTTTTTCATGTGTACCTTCTGCTACCCATCCGGGTTCCAGTACCGTCAGCTGGTTCTCGGCAGTGCCTTTGGCTTAGGTGCCTCCTTCTCGGTATCCAAGTTCCACCAACGTCTGCTGGTCCTTGGTAGTGATTTCTGGCACAGGTACCTCCTGCTTAGTAACTGGGTTCCAGTACCATCAGCTGGTCCTCGGTTGTTCCATTGGCTCTTGTACCTTCTGCTACCCATCTGGGTTCCAGTACCATCAGCTGGTCCTCGGTAATTCCATTTGCTCTTCTACCTTCTGCTACCCATCCGGGTTCCAGTACTGTCAGCTGGTTCTCGGCAGTGCCTTTGGCTTAGGTGCCTCCTTCTCGGTATCCAAGTTCCACCAACGTCTGCTGGTCCTTGGTAGTGCTTTCTGGCACAGGTACCTCCTGTTTAGTAACCGGGTTCCAGTACCATCAGCTGGTCCTCGGTAGTTCCATTGGCTCTAGTGCCTTCTGCTACCCATCCGGGTTCCAGTACCATCAGCTGGTTCTCGGCAGTTCCTCAGCCTTCTTGTACCTTCTGCTACATTTCCAAGTTCAAGCTTTTTGAAATGGTTCTTGATAATCACTCTGGATCTCCCTGACGACGACCCTGAAGACCACCCCGAAGAAGACGAGGACCCTGAAGATGACGACCCTAAAGACGAGGACCCTGAAGACCACCCCAAAGAAGATGAGGACCCCGAAGACGAAGACCCTGAAGACGAGGACCCTGATGACCACCCCGAAGACGAGGAGCCCGAAGACGAGGACCCTGAAGACCACCCCGAAGAAGACGAGGACCCCGAAGATGATGACCCTGAAGACTACGACCCTGAAGACCACCCCGAAGAAGACGAGGACCCCGAAAACGACGACCCTGAAGACGAGGACCCTGAAGACCACCCCAAAGAAGACGAGGACCCCGAAGACGACGACCCTGAAGACGACGACCCTGAAGAAGACCAAGAAGATGACCCTGAAGAAGATGACCAAGAGGACAAAGAATAAGAAGACAACCACCAAGATACAGAAGAAGAAGAGACCGAAAACCAAGAAGCAGAAGAACAAGAAGCTGCAGAACAAAAAGCAGAAGAACATTAAGCATAAGACTAAAAATCAGAGCAAAAGATATTATCTAAATTATAAGCAGAAGAAGACTAAGCAGTATATGGGGGTGAGTCCGTTCCTCCACGTGGTGCCCCTGGAAAAGACCTGCTGCTGCAGGCCAAACTGAATGCGGACAAATCCTGTTGTAAATCTTTTGTGACAGGCAGAACGAAAGGTGTAATCTTCAAACTTTTATAGATAACAACTACAGGAATGCCTGTCACAAATAAGAATATGATGAAGAAAAAGAATATGAAGAAGATGAAGAAGCAGAATATGAAGAAGAATAATAATTGAATAAGAAGAATATGAAGAATGTAAAAAAAAGTATAATACGAAGAAGGTGAAGAAGAAGAAGATGAAGAAGGTGAAGAAGAAGTTGATGAAAAAGATGCTGATGCTGAGGATGATGAAGGAGAAAGTGTGGGAGAAGTAAAAAAGAATGTGAAGAGCATGGAAGTAGTGAAACATAAATATCTGACAAAATATAAAAAAACGTAACATAGTCAATATTTTTGTATCTCAGAACGTCTTAAAATAAAAATTAATTCCTGCTATTCCATTTGATTGGGCTAAACCTCTATGCCTTTATTGTCTCCCCCACCTCCCCCAATACATTCTACATTATTCTTAGTTGTTTTCCTTCATGTAGAATTAACCTACAAGGAAAGAAAGGGTTTATTTTCATTCCGATATTTGTGTCTCATTGACTTGCATTGGTTTCCGGTATCAGAATCGACGATATCCGATATTTTTTGGGTATCGGTCCGATCCAATCCGATCCAATATTTCCCGATATCGGAAGGTATCACTCAACACTAGTCGTGACATGATGACGTCCCGGAACTATTACAGAGTGTTTCTCTGAAACTTCTACCTTGGCTTCTTGAAGGCGGCCACCTATTCTCAACAGTCCGTTTTGGTCGACTATAACGGTCGAGCTTCTTCAGCGCGCTGTCTCTAAGAACAGGCTGTCCCTTGTTGAGGTTGTCTATTTCTTTGTCGTAGACTTCCCTTTGTACTGCACAAAGTATCGTAATCTTGGCCTTTTCTAGGTTGGGGGCGGTGAACACATATTTGCAGGGATGCCAACCTTTACATGGTCTCTGACTCGTAGGTATTGCAGACTTGTAGGACTGAGTCACGTGAAGTAGGCAAGCGATGGCTTGAACGAGTGACTTCCAGGTTGAGAACCTGCTGAACCAATGAGATTCGAGGTAATGACCTGAAATCATTGTATGTAGGGCAGACGCTTGAGGACGAAGCTCTTCGTCGGCATCCGGATCCACTAGTTCGAATGTATCAGGCTTGCTGCTATGGGGCGTTGAATAGTACAAGGAGGAAGGGCCTGTGAACCACGTAATGTCCTTAAGATGACTGGCTGGAATGGATCTAGTCACATAGTCTGTAGGATTGTGGTAAGTAGACACGTAGTGCCACTGATTAGGGCAAGTGGATCTTCTTATCTTCAGTACCCGATTGCTAACGTAGGCGTAGAAGCGTCGCGTCTCGTTGCAGATGTATCCCAGTACCACCTTGCTATCTGTGTAGAATTCGGCATTTTTGATCTGCAGATTCAACCCATCCGAGATAAATTCGGCCAACTCAACTGCAAGGACGGCAGCACAGAGTTCCAGTCTGGGTGTGTTCACAGAGTGGCGCTAGCTTTGTCCGACTCATGACGAACCCGAAATGGCTTTGTTTGTTCACGTCTGTGGTCTTGAGATATGCTTCTGCTGCGATCAGTTTGACTGATGCGTCACAATAGATACAAAGTCTTTGAGTCTTGACTTCTGTGGATGGCACGAGAGCATAGGGCCGTTTCACACGAAGGTCAATCAAGGCTTCAAGAGACTTCCTCCACTCTGTCCACAAGTCTGCCTTTTCTGCTGGGAGTGGATCATCCCAATCAAACTTCCCTTGGGTGAAGTCTCTCAGCATCATTTTGTCTTGGATGGTTACAGGGGTTACGAACCCCAAGAGGTCATGCAGGCTATTCACGAAGGAAAGAACTCCTTCGCGTGAAGGGTTTCTCGTCTTTGTTGATCAGAAAGGTGAAGGCATCCGTCTTCAAATCCCAGAGCAATCCTAGGACGCTGCATGGGAAGGGAGTCGATGCTTAGGTCTAAGTCCTTCAAATCACTGGAATAGTCTTGAGACGGAAAGGCTTCTATCAATTCTCTGCTGTTGGAGGCGATCTTATGTAGCCTCAGATTAGACAGAGCGAGCATTTCTTGAGCCCTCTTCAGGAAGCTGATTGCAACCTCGTTTGTTGGTGTGGACTTCAGACAGTCATCAACGTATAAGTCCTTTTCTACGCAGGATCTGACATCTGATCCGTATCTTTCTTCGCCCGCTTTGGCAGAATTTCGGAGGCCATAGATAGCGACTGCTGGGGAGGGACTGTTCCTGAAGATGTGGACCCTCATCCGGTACTCTGTGATGTCCTTATCGGGGTCGTTATCGGGGTACCAGAAGAACCTCAAGTCATTTCTGTGTTCCTCCTTGACGAGGAAACAGTGGAACATCTGTTGTATGTCAGCCATAAATGCCACCTTATCTCTGCGGAAACAGAGTAGCACCTCTAGGAGCCTGTTGTTGAGGTCTGGGCCTGACAGTAGGACATCGTTCAATGAGACGTCTTCACATTTGGCGCTTGAGTCGAATATCACTCTTATCTGACCTGGCTTCTTAGGATGGTACACTCCGAAGATGGGTAAGTACCAACACTTCTCTGAATGCCGAAGTGCAGGTGCAATCTCCGCGTGGTTGTTCTGAAATATCTTCCCCATGAAGGTAAAGAAATGTTCCTTCGTCTCAGGCAACTTCTGAAGCTTGTGTCCGATGGAGATGAATCGACTGTAGACCAGTTCCCTGTTGTTGGGTAGATGTCTTCTCCATGGTCGGAATGGTAGAGATGCGACCCAACTGTTTGACTTGTCTTTGACTATCTCTTGATCCATGATGTCCAAGAACATCCTGTCTTCTATGGACATTGCTGTCTTGTTGTCTTCCTTTGTCCTGCGGAAAACTGCACATCCTATGTGGTCTTGTTAACCTTCACAGGCATGGTCTTCGTTGGAAGGAGATGAGAAAGGGGAAGGCAGGTAAGTGCTGCTTGGTAACTCCTTTACCAGCAGACTATTTGGACATGGTTTGAGGAGAGATGGAAGTCCATTTTCTAGCGCGCTGGTGAGCATACTGTTGACTGAGGTCGGCTTGTGTGCTCCTCCTAGACAGACGTCTCCTATTATGACCCAACCAAGGTCAAGCCTCTGTGCGTATGGAGCATTCTGGAAGCCATTGATAGACTCTCTAGACTTGTGGACTCTTAGTATATCTCTCCCCAGGAGTAAAGCTATTGGAGCTTCTGGGTCCAACTCAGGTATCAGGTGAGCTATACGCTTTAGATGGGGGAAGATGGACTTGGCTAAAGACCTGTTACTTTGGTCATCCAGGATCGCGTATATCTTGACGGTTTATCCCTGCGGCCTGCTGGGTAGATTCGGACAAGGCAGATTTTTGAACAGGATCTTCCTACCACGAGCCCTCCGCAGATCTCTGTACATTTAGAGGTGACCTCGGGGGTGCCTTCGTCAGTGTTCTTCTGTCTCCCATCATGCTCCTCTGGCTGCGACAACACTCGAGGGGGTGGTCCAGGGTGCAAGGCTGTATTATGGTGCGTGTGCTGCATTCTGCACATTTCACGCTAGCTTCACAGTTCCTGGCAAGGTGAGAGGTTGTGGCACAACATTTGAAGCAAATGTTATTTTCTTTGAGGAACTCTTTGCGATCCTCTAAAGACTTCTCCCTAAAGGCTCTGCATTTTGGGAGAGGATGTGGTTTCCTGTGTAGAGGACACTGTTTACTGACGTCTTGAGGTTTATTCTCTTCTGGAGGGGACCTATTCGCCTTGTGAGGAGGACCTGTGGAAGTAATGTTAGTTTTGTGGACTGCCACTGGTGTCCTACTAGCTTTGACACCGGGAGCAGTGGGACATGACAAAGTGAAGTCGAATCTAGGGTCATTTCTGATTTTAGCTTGTTGGGCGACAAAATCTACAAACACTATAAAGGGGGGGACGGTACGTTATGAGTCTGTTTATAACGCGAACCATATGTGACCCACTTATCTCGTAGGTTGCCAGGAAGTTTTTGAACAATCGGATTGACACCCCTGGCGGTGTCCAGGAATGCCAATCCAGGTAAATCTCCTTCTGCCTGAGCCACCTGTAGCTCCGCTAACAAATCGCTTAGTTCCCTGAGCTTTTGGTAACTCTTAGACACTATTTTGGGAAAATCATCAATTCTCTTATATAAAGCATTTTCTATTGTTTCTATTGATCCATAACACTCATCAAGTCTTTCCCACACCTTGCGTAGACCTATGTGTGGATGCTTTATACTAATGTCTCTGATTCTCTTGGCGTGTTCAGCGGACTCGCTTCCAAGCCACTTTACTAGGAGGTCTAACTGTTAGAACCCTCCTGTTTGTTTTTTCCATCTTGTGTTTTGCGGTCATGTGACCATCTACCTTTATATTCCAGCTCCGCCCTTTTGGCTGTGCTGGACTTCAGTGTTTGACTGTTTCTATAGCCAGGTGCTTCTGTGCCTTTCTCTGTCAGTTCACTTGGTCCTTCTGGGACCTCTAGTACCTTTTTGTCAGTTTGTCTTTTTGTGTTCTGCAACTACTTTTCTGTTTAGGAGGTGTCCCATTTTTGTCCCAGTCCTTAGTTCTTTTAGGGACCCCTTCCTTAATGCTATAGGTCTTCGTTCAGACTAGCCGAGGACTAAGGCGGGTTTGTTCGCTAGGAACAGGCTGCCCGCTACATTGTAGGGATTCAGCTCAGTCTTCATGTAGGGACAGCTTTCCCTTATCTTTCGGGAATCAGTATGGTTTCCGTCCAGGATTTGGCTCAACGCCTGCAGGGATTGTCTCTGGAGGTGGCCGAGCTTCAGCAACACGTGAGTCACTGTTCTGGAGCGCATATTGTCAAACCCAAGGTAGGACTGCCTGATGTTTTTTATGGTAAACAGCAAGATTTTTTTTCCTTTAAATATGCTTGTTTGTTATATTTTCGTTTGAGACCAAGGTCACAGCGCATTGGTTTTATTATGTCACTTTTGCGCAATGAACCACAGGGGTGGGCCTTTTCTCTTCAACCTAATGATCCGTGTTTAAGGTTTGTTTAAGAATTTTTTTCTGCTGTGGGGCTATTATATGACAATCCTGATCGAATCTCATCTGCTGAGGCAGAACTCAGGCGTTTGAATCAGGGGTCAGGTGATGTTGAAAATTATTGCACACACTTCAGGAGATGGGCCTCAGAAGTTAAATGGAATGATCCTGCGCTGAAATGTTTATTTCTTGCTCGTCTGAGTGAAAGGGTTAAGGATCTGCTAATTGCATTCCCCGCACCTGAGACTCTGCAGGATGCCATGCAATTAGCTGTTTGTGTGGATAGGAGACTGAGATTTAGACAGAATGAGGTAAAGACTCCTGTAATGTCAGTTCCTACTCCCCAGAAAATCTTCTCTGACGGCGGAGAACCGATGAAGGATGGGGCGAAGTCGCTCCCCTCTCAGGAAAGAGACCGGAGGTTCGCCGAGGGATTGTGTCTTTATTGTGGTAAAGCTGACCATTTGATTAAGTATTGTGAGCTTCGTTTAAGTAAAGAAAAAAAAAAGGTCAGTTACGCCCGTATAGCTTGTTTACGCTCTGCAGGAGTATTTCTTTCTGGGAGTACTACTTTGCAGGGAGATTTGATTGAATTTCAGGTATTTGTGGATTGTGGTTCAACTATTAATGTGATTGATAAAGGGTTTTTGGAAAACCTTAAATTGAAATCCAAACCTTTGTCATCACCTATTTCTGTTATTACAATTGATAACACTCCCTTGAAATGTATTACTCACAAGGTTGCTGCATTTCCCCTCACTATCAATGGAGTTCACAAAGAATTTTTGGACTTGGTTGTTTTAGATAATTTACCCTCTCCGGTTGTTCTAGGATTGCCTTGGTTAAAACTGCACAATCCTTTACTGGACTGGTCTACTAATGTGATTAAGTTTTGGAGTCCGAAGTGCTATGATAAATGTTGTAATGGTCGCATTGCGGCTGTGGAAAAAGGGGAATTACCTGTACCTATTCAAGATTTTTGGAGGGTTTTTTCGGAGGAGGAGTCACAAGTTTTACCTCCTCATAGGGATTATGATTGCGCTATTGAGTTTGTTCCGGGAGCTACTCTTCCCAAGAGTCGCTTGTTTAATCTGACTATCCCTGAAAGAAAGGCCTGAAGGAGTACATACAGACTAGCCTGGCTGCTGGTCACATTAGGCCTTCTAAGTCGCCTGTGGCAGTTGGATTTTTCTTTGTTAAGAAAAAGGATGGGGGTTTACGTCCATGTCTGGATTTTCGTCAAATTAATAAGATTACCGTACGCTATTCCTACCGATTGCCATTAATTCCTGACTTGTTTAACTAGTTGGTGGGGGCCAAGTGGTTCTCTAAAATTGATCTCCGGTGGGCATACAATTTGTTACGAGTGAAGGAGGGTGATGAATGGAAAACTGCTTTTAACACTCCGGTAGGTCATTTTGAGAATCTGGTGATGCCTTTTGGTCTTACCAATGCACCTGCATTTTTTCAGAACCTTATTAATGACATCCTGAGACCTTTGATTGGTAAGAATGTGGTTACGTATTTGGATGACATTTTGATTTATTCGCCAGATCTGGAGTCCCATTGGCAGAGTGTACGTGAAGTTTTGCTGCTATTGAGTGATAATTCACTCTTTGCTAAGCTGGAGAAATTTGAGTTCGCTGTGCAGAAAATTTGTTTTTTGGGCTACATTGTCTCCAGCGAGGGCTTTGAGATGGACCCTGTGAAGGTTCAGACTGTGCAGGAATGGCCTAAGCCTATTGGTTTGAAATCTATACAGAGATTTTTGGGTTTTGCCAATTATTACAGGAAATTCATTAAGAATTTTTCTGTAATTGTTAAACCTCTAACCGATCTCACCAGGAAAGGTGCAAATACGGCCCAGTGGACTACTGAGGCAATTGAAGTGTTTGAGTATTTCAAAGAGAGATTCAGTTCTGCCCCTATCCTTATGCAGCCTGATGAGACCAAGCCTTTTTTGGTCGAGGTCGATGCTTCATCGGCTGGGGTCGGAGCAGTTTTGTCTCAGGAGAACAAGGGTGGAGTGCATCCTTATGCCTTCTTTTTGAAAAAATTTTTCGGAAACCGAACTGAATTATGATGTTGGAAATCGGGAGTTGCTGGCTATTAAACTCGCGTTTGAACATTGGCGTCATTTTTTGGAAGGCGCTAGATTTCCTATTCAGGTTTTTACAGATCATAAGAATTTGATCTATCTGGATGCTGCCAAGCGCTTGAATGCCCGTCAAGCTAGGTGGGCACTTTTTTTTCCTCGGTTTCATTTTTCTGTTACCTATATCCCTGGTACTAAGAATGTTAAAGCCGATTCTTTATCTCGCAGTTTCTCTCCTACGGTCGATGCCGAGGAGGAGGAGAGCATTTTACAGAAAGGAGTTGTGGTGGCGGCATTGGACTCCGTGTTGGAGAATAGGATTCTGAAAGCTCAAGATGATGCTCCATCTAACACTCCCCATGGGAAGTTGTTTGTGCCTAGAGCCTTTAGGAAAGATTTGCTTGTGGAGTGTCATGAGTCTCGGTTAGCAGTCATCCAGGAATTTCGGACACTAAGAGACTTATCAGTCGCAGTTTTTGGTGGCCTGGATGGCAGAGGAAAGTCATCAAGTGGGTGTGTCAATGTGCTGTGTGTGCTAGGTCAAAGGCTCCACATACTCCTGCTGCTGGGTTGCTTTGCCCTCTGGAGGTTCCTAGTGCACCTTGGACCCATCTTACAATTGATTTTATTACTGATCTTCCTGTGTCCGAGGGTCGTGCTTTCTGGGGGGGCAGTTGGGCTCTTATTCTATGTGTCTGTATGGCGGCTGCTGTAATGCCCTTATGGGGTGCAGTGTGGGCGTTAGCGGTCCCGTACAGTCTGTTAATCCACCGCTTGCGGCCAGGGTCCGTTTTTACTGTTCTGCCTTCCTCCACGTATGATGCTGTGGGGGATTTAGCATACAGCTTAATTCTCATTCATACTCAATTAAATAGACAGTAGCATTCTGTAATCTTGATTTAACGGTGATGGTATGAACTTGATAGTGGTAAAAACTATAACACAATACAGAATGATGACAGTCAGTATTGGGTACGTTAAAGAAACTAGCACTAACATAGTGATAATACAGATTACAGTAAACAGGAGTAACTGGGGTAGATCACTGCCACAGGCTCTATTCTATATAGAATGCATCAACCTGAGTACAGTGCAAGAGGCATTAACTAAATGATGTATCTCAGAGCACAATACACTTCACTTTACAGTATTTCACACAAAACATGTAACTGTATTTGCTCTTACCGGAATCATCTGACAAGAGGAAAGTTGTAGAGTGTAAAGCCTGACACATGTCTTATCTGCTTCCCTGAAAGCCCAGGAAAAACTGATTACAGGAATTCTTTCTCCCTGAGGAAGGAGGGGGGCGGTCCCTCTACACACATTATTCTTAAAGGGGACAGACTCTTGTGACGATATGAGTTTTACTAGATGATGTGCAGCTTCTAAACAACATAAACAGACAACTGGTGACCTCTACAGGTCGCAACTAGAATAACTCTATGAACATTCCCTTAGCTGCTCATGAGTAGACAGAGCAAGCGTTATCTGCAGAATCTTTAAAAAACAACCAGACTACGGAAGACCTAACAGTTGTACTGACAACTTCCGTCGTGTTGGCGTTACGGGGAATGCTTTCCCGCCTTGTGTCTGCGGCCACCACACTGCTTCTTCATGCCTATTTAGGTGCTACGCCTTCCTTCCCCTGTGTGCTGCTGTCCTGTCCTCGCTCTGTATGTCCCCCTGCCAGGTTGGGTCAGTTACTATATCATCCACCACCTCATCTTCCACTTCCGTACCCTGGGTCTCCTCCTGACTTTCTGGCAATTGTGTCTCATCATCATCATCATCCACCTCTTGCGACAGTAATTGCACTGTCCACCATCGCCTTCGTGTGACCGTGGCTGCTCCAATATTTGGGCATCGCTACACGTGTTCTCCTCTTGACTCGCTTGAAGTGATCCTGGTGAGAGCCCCGAATCTACAAATGGAAAAGTAAACAGCTCTTCTAAGTGTCCAAGTGTGGGATCAGTTGTCTCCAGGCGCTCAGCATGGTGGGAGGAAGGAGGATCAGGGTGACGAATATGCGGTCCAGACTCACAGCTACTGAGACTTGACCGTGTGGAAGACAAGGTGGTGGTGGCAAAGTGACTGGAAGCATTATCTGCTATCCAAGCAACAACCTTTTGACACTGCTCTGGGTTCAATAGTGGTGTTAGCAGGCCTATAATTTGCTAATACTATTCTTCACAGACACCTAATGTGAATAGCTTGACCGACATACTGCAACAGAATTGAAAAAGAGGCCAATATTTTCCACGTTCAGTATAAATTTCTGGATTTTTATCGCTGAAATATGGAACAGATCTGGCTTTATTCTGCAATGAGAACAAGCAAATGTAGTAGAAAAATGGATTGCTTTTTAAGCAAATAACCAGGATTAAGATAAAAAAAAAAATTGCCCTGGCACCTGATATCTGGGGCTATGTCTACAAATATCTGTAATTATTACAGCAGCAGACAGGACATTCAATGGACCCTCTTGCGCTATATGCACTGCAGTCTGCCACATACACTGCCTGCCTGCCTAACTCCTGCTGTCACCACTGAATATATGCAGCTGGATTAGTCCTCAGAAGGTCTGTTAGTTCAGATGGATATACACTGTATATGTGTTGTGGAATACCTATACTAACTATAAAGAAGAAAATCTCTCCCTGACGCTGCAGCACCTCTCCCTACTCTGCCTGATTCCGGGGTACACTGTGACGAGCATAGCGGCGCCAGGTCTTATATAGATTTAGCTGTGCTGCCAGCCAATCACTGTAATGCCCACAACCAACATGGCTACAGCATTACAGTGTATGGCAGGCAATCCATGCATGTTCATTGGCTCTCTAAAGAGCACCAAACATGCAGTGAGGGGACCCGAGTTCTCACCCGAGCAACCCGGAAATACTCGTCGAGCACAGTAATGCTCGGGCAGTGGCGAGCTCATTCACTCATCACTAACTTTTACCACAAAATGTTGTTTTAGCCCAAGACTTTACATTGTCACACTGGGAAATGGGTAAAAATGGCACGAATATTTGCCACACAATTTCTGATGAACATAGCAATACACCGTATGTGTCTGTACATTACTGCTTAGCTACTCGGCATGACTCTTGGAGAACAAATTATCACAGAATAATTTGCAGACTCCATGTACAGAGCCCCTAAATGCTAGAAGAGCAGAATCCCCCCTCAAGTGACCCCATTTTGGAAACTGCACCCCTTTGGGAATTTATCTACTGGTGCAGTAATGATTTTGTCACGCCAGGTGTGGGAAAGAGGGAAAAGGGAAAGGGAGCCCAGACACTAGGGAAAGGGGGAAGCGGAGACCTCCTAGTCTGATCTGGCTTCTCCTTGTCTCAACTACTGTCCCTATATTGCCTCTTCAGCCATCGCCACACGCGTGCCTCTCCCTACTCATCCTGGCGTATGGCTATGGCTAGGGGTGGGAGGAGATGAGTACTAGTGAACCTCCACTAAACTCTATAGGCAACAAGGGTAGGAATGGCTTAGCTTTAGATGAACTACAAATTAGCACATGGCCTCCAGCTCCAGAGAGGACGAAGTACTGCTCCTGCTAAGCTTCACAATTAGAAATGAATAGAAGCTGTCTGCAATGACAAACATAGAGATCTCCTGCAACCCACTGCAGGGCGACAGTCTGTCACCTCTGACACATCCGTGACAGATTTTGACTCCATGGCTGTTTGCCACAAACAAGCAGCAGTGAATGTTGCTGAGTTAAAATTTCAAATCTGCCATTGTAGTGCCCATTGTTGTGCCCATATATTATTATACTCGTACATTGTGCCTAGCTCATGCTTCTGGAAACATGGACCCCAGAAATTTAGCAGGCCCTCATTGCTACAAATATGGCAAACGTGAATGCTAATTGCAGTTTAGGCACACTGGCGCTAGAAGAGAGGGGGGCATTTGGGAACCATCAAAAGTATGTGGGGGAAGAATGGGGGGTAATCAATCTGGGTGTGGGCCTTTGTGGGCCGTAATACTGTGAAGTAAGGAGGGGTGGTCATACTGCGTGGGCACCATTATGCTGTGTGGAGGGCAGTCTGGGGAAGACTGTGAGCCCTCATACTGTGTGGGGAGTGCTGTGATAATGCTGTGTGAGGGCCATAAAAATGTGTACAGCGCTGTGTGGAGGCTATTATGCTGTGTGGGGGTTATTATAGTGTACGTTGTTGGGGCAAAATTTCTTTGTAAGCACCACAATACATGGCCTTCTCCCTGTCTTTAAAAGTCTGTGACCGTGTTGTCAATTTTTTATTGTTTGGTTGGTGAGGGACAAATAAAACTTCTGCCATGATTTTTGTGTATGCCCCTTCCCCCTACTGGTATGTCAGTACAACGATATCATGGTTTGTCCTGATGAAGAAGTTGTAAAACTTTGAAACATGTTGATGATTAAACAGCTTAAACTTGGATCTGCATCTACTATTCTTTCTCCTCAGCAGCGTAGATTAACCTATTACTTCCAGCTCTGTTTCTTCCAAAACTTCATTTTTACATACAAGACTTATTTATTGAACACAATTAATTGCATCATTAAAACAGTGCTGGATTCCTCTTGTACCATTTTTATTATTTAGTCACATTATTGGGGAATGATTCTCTTGCGCTTCTTTCAATAGAACATTGTAAGAAGAAGAGGAAAGTCTTATTGGCACAAGAAACCAAGTATACAAATTGCCTACCCAGCAAACACCATCCTTCAGAGGGATACTCAACCTTATAGCAGATGAAAATCGTTTGTTTTTTCTGGATGAAAATCAGATTATTTTTTTAATACGGTCATATGAACTTAGCCTTCAGTTAATAACAATCAGGATAAGGCATTATTGGGCATGGAATAAAGCTGAAGAAGCTGGAGCTTGGAAAGTGCTTTATCACACCCGAAACACTTTAGCCTCATTTACATTTGATTCAAATGCCAATTTCTCAGTCACAGAGGAACAGTGTAGTCTTTGCAAGAACTATAAAGTAGTTCTTGCAAAAACTACAAGGTATAAAGTACAACTACAAGGCAACTACAAGCAGGGCTGGTGTTAGAAAAAGTTGGGCCCTGGGAAAAAGTTTAAAGTGGGGTCCCAAATTCTCACATATTGCTCCATCACACAGAAACATTTCAGTTGCATTTACATGCGATGAGTTCAGACCACTAAATGAGCGTAAACGACAATATTGAAGTGTTTTGACCCTTGTTTCCCGACCTCTTTACACCGGCTGAGGAAGAATGATGGGGACAGAACAATCACTATTAGATCAGTCTGTCCCCATACAGTATCATGTTATCAGCAGCTTATCTGCAGTTTTCACCGGGCGATGTGCTGCTGAGAACAATGATTTTTGTTCCAGCATAAACAATCCAATCAATCCATGAATAGGCAGCATTTTGCTTGTTTAGTATAATACACCTCATAGTCGTCCACATAGTATTATGTACCCCATATTCCTCCTTATTGTATAATACACACTTCACAGTCCTCCATATAATATGATGTGCCCCATAGTCCTCCATATAGTATAATACACTCTCCATAGTCCTCTATGTAGTATAATACACTCCCCATAGCCCTCCATATAGTATAATGCACACCCCGTAGTCATCCATACAGTGTAATGGACCCCATAGTCCTCCATATAGTATAATGCACAGTCCATAGTCCTCCATATAGTATAATGCACACCTCATAGTCATCCATACAGTATAATGCATCCCATAGTCCTCCATATTGTATAATGCATGACCCATAGTCCTCAATATAGTACAATGCACTCCCCATAGTATAATGCACCTCATAGTCCTTCATATAGTATAAAGCACTCCCCATAGTCCTTGATAGAGTATAATGCAGCCCCTCATATAGTATAATGCACTCCCCATAGACCTCGATAGAGTATAATGCAACCACCCCATAGAGTATAATGCAGCCATCCCATAGAGTATAATGCAGCCACCCCCTAAGAGTATAGTAAAGCCACCCTCTCACAGTATAATGCAGCCACCCCATAGACTTTAATGTAGCTCCCATAGAGTATACTGCAGTCACCCCATAGAGTATAATGCAGCCACCCCATATAATATAATATAGACCCCACACAATATCATGCAGCCCCCCCATATGGTATAATGCAGCCCCATAGTCCTGCAGTATTATGGCCTCCAAGTACTCACTGATTTTAAAAAAGTAAAGTCAATACTTGCCTTTCTTGTTCCCCCGCTGTTCCGGTTTCTGCAGCGCGCCTCAGCAGCTCTACTGCTTGGTAGAGCATGGCACGCGGTGAAGTGATGTCATCGCATCCGCTGCGTCAGAGGCAGAGGGGGAATGATGGGAGAGGGAGCGTCACCTGATGCTCTCTCCTCCATCATTGCTTTTAACTGTATCGGTATGTATGATGCTGATACAGTGGAATGCGCAATGCGGGTGTGGGGGGGGGGCGGAACCGGCGCTCGTGCTGGCCCCCCCTCACTCACAGGCCTCATAGCGGACACATAGCCCGGGGTCCCTGAAGGAGTGGGGGCCCTAGGCATATACCTAGTTTGTCTGCCCCTAACACTGGCCCTGACTACAATTTACAACTACAAGGTTATTACAAGATATAAAGGTAGTTGTCTTTGCAAGAACTACAAGCACATATGAACAGTCTGTAGGGTCAAATCCTGCTGACAGATTCTCTTTACAGATACATACATAAACATGTCTGATTTAGGGTTTTTCAGTTTTTCATCTTCCTTGTTTTTTTTCTTGTTTCTCTTTCCATGCAGATGCCGCATGCTCGTTATTCCATAGTGTAATTATAGAAATGGCAAGACAGAAATCTGAGGAACCTGCAGGAGATAAGTTCGGGGTGAGGTTTCCTGAGAAGGAACAGGTCTGGGGGGTAACAATGGAGAAGGGTCTAGACTGGGCACAGAAGGGATTACTGGGGTGATGACTACTCTACAGTCATTGTGAAGCTCGTGGAGACACCAGTTGATTTAGCTGAGTACAGTAAATGGGTCCTCCAGCAATAAGCTGGTATTGTAAAAGAGAAAAGTTTGAGAAATTCTCCAGGGAAAGTTAAAGTGCTGTTCTCAAGTTTGAAAGTTATCCTTTATCTGCCGTGGCCTCCAGTGATTGATAGAACCGTGGCACTGAAGAGTTCTGGCTCAATGCAGTGGCGGGGGTTGATCATGTGCACTGCTATGTCATTTATTCTTAATGAGAATGCTGTATGTTTCTGAGCCACTCCCATTAGAATGAATAGAGTGGCAGTGTGCATGATCGACCTCTGCTCCATTTAGCAATCAAAAAGTTATCCCATATTGCGTAAAAAGGGGATAACTTTAAGATTTAAGAATACTTCATTAAGTATTAACTTCAAGAGTGTAAATTACTTCCTAGAGCTTTGAATATCTTTGCTTTTGGTAAGAGAGTGAGGACCCCATTGTTTGCTTTAATTGGCCAGAAATCCAAAAATTTTTACTTACCTTGAGAGTTGCCTTTTCTCTTTGCTGCTTCTGCTGCTAGAGAAAGATAAAGACTTATTAATAAATTTACTGCATGGAAAAAAACTAGATGAGATCTTAGTGCCTGCAACAACTCCACATACTCCTCTACCCCTTGAGCACTTTATACAAACACAGGTAAATAGGATCCTTTCTGCCACCAGTAGAGGGAGCTCACTGCATACTTATTTATCATAAAGTTCAATAGGACGTGTAAAAATCCACATTCAGTGATTCTTATCCACGTAAGTTCAAATAATAAAAGTCCCAGATAAACCCTGTAAGTGAGCAAACTGAATTCACCACTAGAGGGAGCTCAGTGTATATGGATTTACCCACCAGGAGCTGTATATTCACTCTATTGGCTGCTACTGGAAACCCCTCTGATTTTAGGTCAGAAAGCAGAAGTATCAGTTCACCACTAGGTCACCTTTCACTAGGGGTCATATACTGTCGAGTCCTTATATAATTTATCTGTTAATATATCCCTAGACATACCGCATAAAGTGGAGAGACATTGAATAAAGTTGATGCCTGATGGATGTGTGCAATGTCCACCATCCATCACCCATCTACTGTCGTTTACATATAAATAGCATTCTATCACATACTATATATTTTTCACTGTATGGGGCAAGATTGAATTAGTATGAACACAAATTTAACTTAATGTAATTCTAGAAAAGTTAAGAGGGGACAGGACTGTATCAATCCTAATGTTGCTCTCCATAGTAGATCCGCCATCGCTAGCATCATTCCGTCTGCCTGTGATGTCTCTGCAGGTAGAGATGATGATTGCTGATAATCTCGCTCCATACAGTGAAGATGTGCACATTCTCTAGTTATTAACAGCAGCTGAACATTATCATAGGGGCAATATACATTTACACAAAATAAGGACTTATCCATATCTCCAATAGAAAAACAATAATGCCGGCACCATCGCTGAAGAGAAGACAAGATAAGAGAATGAAGAACACAACAGGAGGTGAACAGAGAATAGACTTACTGCTAACAATATGGGGAATATTTGTATAATATCACATTAACATAGCAGGAGGGGGTTGTGATTTGATGCTAGTGTGAAGTCATTGCGCCCACCTGCGAGGTGACGCCAGCGTGCTGTGAAGCTCTCTGCCTCTGAATGGTCTATGGCTATAGAGTAAGTGCAGAGCATTGAGCCAACCAAGGGAAGAAGACAGCGGAACTCGACATGGGAGTTTATTTTTTTAACAGCTCTGCAGCTCTAAGAGGCATTCCTTCTAGATTGCTGCCACATAGGTGGGGTGGTGCAATAGTATAATATGGAGCCTAAATTGCAGAACATTATTATCTTATGGGGCCAGAACTGGAGGACATTATTACTTTATGGGGGCCAAAATTAGAGGCTAATAGTATATGGGGGCCATACACGGGACATAAGTAGTATATGGTTGCCACATACTGTAGGTGAACATTATTTCTATATGGTAGCCACAAAAGTGGAATTGTGGGAAAAAAGGGATGTACTGTTATTGAAAAAGTGGCAGAAATGTCTGTAAGCGCTGTGGAATTAACAGCGATATATAAGAGAGTAAAATAAAATAAAAAATAAAAATGTGGAAAGATTGATCTTGAAGCAATCAGCCATATACAGTACAGACCAAAAGTTTGGACACACCTTCTCATTTAAAGATTTTTCTGTATTTTCATGACTATGAAAATTGTACATTCACACTGAAGGCATCAAAGCTATGAATTAACACATGTGGAATTATATACTTAACAAAAAAGTGTGAAACAACTGAAAATATGTCTTATATTCTAGGTTTTTCAAAGTAGCCACCTTTTGCTTTGATGACTGCTTTGCACACTCTTGGCATTCTCTTGATGAGCTTCAAGAGGTAGTCACTGGAAATGGTCTTCCAACAATCTTGAAGGAGTTCCCAGAGATGCTTAGCACTTGTTGGCCCTTTTGCTTTCACTCTGCGGTCCAGCTCACCCCAAACCATATCGATTGGGTTCAGGTCTGGTGACTGTGGAGACCATGTCATCTGGCGTAGCACCCCATCACTCTCCTTCTTGGTCAAATAGCCCTTACACAGCCTGGAGGTGTGTTTGGGGTCATTGTCCTGTTGAAAAATAAATGATGGTCCAACTAAACACAAACTGGATGGAATAGCATGCCGCTGCAAGATACTGTGGTAGCCATGCTGGTTCAGTATGCCTTCAATTTTGAATAAATTCCCAACAGTGTCACCAGCAAAGCACCCCCACACCATCACACCTCCTCCTCCATGCTTCACGGTGGGAACCAGGCATGTAGAGTCCATCCGTTCACCTTTTCTGCGTCGCACAAAGACACGGTGGTTGGAACCAAAGATCTCAAATTTGGACTCATCAGACCAAAGCACAGATTTCCACTGGTCTAATGTACATTCCTTGTGTTCTTTAGCCCAAACTAGTCTCTTCTGCTTGATGCCTGTCCTTAGCAGTGGTTTCCTAGCAGCTATTTTACCATGAGGGCCTGGTGCACAAAGTCTCGTTTTAAGAGTTGTTGAAGAGATGTGTCTGCTGCTAGAACTCTGTGTGGCATTGACCTGGTCTCTAATCTGAGCTGCTGTTAACCTGCGATTTCTGAGGCTGGTGACTCGGATAAATTTATCCACAGAAGCAGAGGTGAATCTTGGTCTTCCTTTCCTGGGGCGGTCCTCATGTAAGCCAGTTTCTTTGTAGCGCTTGATGGTTTTTGCAACTGCACTTGGGGACACTTTCAAAGTTTTCCCAATTTTTCGCACTGACTGACCTTCATTTCTTAAAGTAATGATGGCCACTCGTTTTTCTTTGCTTAACTGCTTTTTTCTTGCCATAATACAAATTCTAACATTCTATTCAGTAGGACTATCAGCTGTGTATGCACCAGACTTTTGCACAACACAACTGATGGTCCCAACCCCATTTATAAGGCAAGAAATCCCACTTAATAAACCTGACAGGGCACACCTGTGAAGTGAAAACCATTTTCGGTGACTACCTCTTGAAGCTCATCAAGAGAATGCCAAGAGTGTGCAAAGCAGTCATCAAAGCAAAAGGTGGCTACTTTGAAGAACCTAGAATATAAGACATATTTTCAGTTGTTTCATACTTTTTTGTTAAGTATATAATTCCACATGTGTTTATTCTTAGTTTTGATGCCTTCAGTGTGAATGTACAATTTTCATAGTCATGAAAATACAGAAAAATCTTTAAATGAGAAGGTGTGTCCAAACTTTTGGTCTGTACTGTATATTTGAGCAACATGCAATTGGGAATGGGGGAGGCAGGTCCATATTTTGCCCTGGGGCCAATAGGACTCTAGTATGCCACTGGTCTCAGTGATTAACTCTGTCCATTCCAACTATTTTATTGAAGCAATGAGAGCCAAGAAAGTCAGAAACAAATTAAAATGTGATGGACTTTGATATCAATTGATAAATCGCTTTAATTCATATAGTTATATAATATATAGAATACGACCAGATGTAGCTCTCTTGACTGTACTGGAAGAAATGTTATAAATTGAATTTCACCTAATTGGTTTGTTATTTGTTTTGGTCTTGCTTGTATTATATAGACAAAAAGACTCTTTAATGAATAAAAATAAATTAGAAATGACTGATAGGGGAGACACAATAAGTGTCTCTTCTATTTCCTTGTAGATTGTAAGCATGTGAGCAGGACCCTCACTCCTGATGCAACTTTGTATTGGATTTTTTGTCTGTATGTGTCACCGCTTAATTGTAAAGTGCTGCGGAATATATTGGCGCTATATAAATAAAAAAATATTATTATAGAATAAAGGACACAACAGGAGATGACAGAGAGTGGACTTACCTCTCTCTCCCTTAACTACAACTCTCAAATGGAATGTGAGCTCTGCAGTTCCTTATATGATGTTTGCAAAGGCGTTTCTATGGGGAACTAGGCGGGGCATGTATCCCGGCAGGGGGGTGCCGTTGGGCAGGCTGGTGCGGCGGTCCAAGGTGTTTTCCTGGCAGCGGCATTTTGCCGCCCCCCGGACTCTGAGCCAGCTGTCAAGCTAACAGCCGGCTCAGAGAAGATGCAGCGTGCCATCTCGCAGTATTTCTATCTATCTAATCTATGTGTGATGCTCTATTCTTTCTGTTCTAAATTGTCGGGTACTGATGTATGCGGCTGATGAATTGCCGGCCGGCTTTTTTAAAGAGACTGGTGCATGAAAACACTATTATTTTTTTTTTAATAAATCCTTTATTTTAACACTAAATAACAAGTACAGTAACTAACACTGTCACTGTACTTCTTATATATGTGACTGACATGTTTCTATCTATCTAATCTATGTGTGATGCGCTATTCTTTCTGTTCTAAATTGTCAGGTACCGGTGTATGCCACTGATGAATTGCCGGCCGGCTTTTTTAAAGAGACTGGTGCATGAAATCGGAGGGCACTAGTGTGTTCCAAGTTCCCTGCTATGTTTTTCATGCACCCTCCTATATACCCTGCCTGCCTGTCTGCCTATATATTCTGCCTGCCTGACGTTTAATTAAGCACTGTTCCGATTGATTTGGGCAATTTTTGACCTTCTGCAGACCGCCAGGGGGGAAACCACCAGAAAAATGCTCGAGTTTCCCATAGACTTACATTGGGCTCGTTGCTCGGGTCGAGCACCCGAGTATTCCAATGTGCTCGACCCGAACTTCAAGCACCCGAGCATTTTAGTGCTCGCTCATCACTAATACTGACTAATTCTCATGTTTTTATTTATGTTAGGAGCATTAAAGCGATGCTTGTTTCGAGGAAAGAGTATAATGGGAGTCAATGGTAAATCCAAGCATTTTTCCGGCAGTCCCTACAAGGAGGTCTGGGGGGCAGTTAAAATGTATGGAAAAAGTGCTGAATGGAAGGAGAACAGTATGGGGAAGACCCCTGGAAGCATCTCTGACTCCAAGATCGCTGCTAAGAACAATGGTGTCCCACTTTTACTCCACTTTAAGGACTGACAATAAAACATTCAAAATCAAAGAGAAATTCGAGTCTACAGGAAAAAAATGGTAAATAACATTATTTCCTGCATAAAGGCAAAACTTAAAAAGGATTTAAAAAAAATAATTTAAGTACACCAATATAATTTTTTTTATTAAAAAATTGAAAATTTCAGTGTAATTTATGAAGGAAGCAAGAACTGCCAAAAATTAGAAGGAAGAGGGACTCAGATAAATCCTGTATTAGACATAAAGGTGGGCCTTATACATATTATGTTCAATTGTCATGTACTGGTACTCCTAGAATCATAAAGGCTATGCACTTAGTGCAAAGCTTGCCAAAAATTACAAGCAGGGTCCTTCATACACCCTTGAAGGCACCAACTCTAGTGCATCATTCAAATATTGTGAACAAAGTGTAGTTGAGGTACCCCTACACTCAAAGATTCTTCACACAGTGCAAAGCCATAAAAATGTATAAGAAGGGTCATCCAGTCATCCATAGACCCTTGAAGGCAACAACTTGTGGGCCTTATTCAAATATTTTGAAAGTGTGGTTCACATACTCATAAAGGCTTTGCTCAAAGTGCAAAGCCAGGAGAAAATGATAAGGAGGCTAATTCAGTCATCCATAGACCCTTGAAGGAATCAACTTGCAGGCCTCATTCAAATATCCATAGAATCCTGACCTGTCCAGATCATCAAGTCACTCATTTCCTCCCGTCTAGTGATGAGAGAGTATGTTTTGTTAACCCTTTCGCCAAGTATGCTCGGGCGAGCACCGAGTAGTTACAGCTGCTCGGTGTTATGTTTGAATCACTCCCGTGTGCATGATTTGCAACTGTTTGACAGCTTTAATACATGTGAGGAATGTGTAAGAAATAGACATTCCTCACATGTATTAAAGCTGTCAAACAGTCGCAAATCATGCACACGGGCGTGATTCAAACATATCACCGAGCAGCTGTAACTACTCGGTGCTCGCCCGAGCATACTCGGCAAAAGGGTTAACAAAACATACTTGCTCATCACTACTCCCCTCCCCTTTTTGCTAGTAACAGTTCCTTTTAATAGCACAGTCCATAGGGACAGAAAGGATCTCGTGCCCTTTAAGATTTCAGAGTCCCTTAATCCATTAAGGGAATGCGCAACCGTGCGCAAAAACAAACTGGGAGGGGGAAAACATAAACTCTTCTGGCCATCCTGGCCAACACCAAGATCTCCAGCACACTTTAGGGTCTCCTGTCCTCAGAAACACTGAACAGTTCTTCAGTTGTTCCTTCCTGTGCAACTGGCACAACTGCTCCTTACAGAGCGAATTCCTCTTCAGGTTTCCACTTCTTTTTCTCTTTTCTCGGGAGGCTGGGTGGACTGCCTCCACCTGCTTCCTGGAGCCCGATTCCAATGTGCCTGGGCTGTACGTGACCCGGCTTTGGGTAGAGCTGGAGCCCCCAACATGTAGAAATGGGCGACAGCCCCCTGTGCCAACTGCACCATCGCCTGCTCCCACATAGAAGGTGGGGAACCCCAAGGACATTCCGATATCTCGGGGGTGGTAGCCCTGCCTTGAGCCACCTAGAGGAGCCTCTCACAGGTCCATTCATTTTTTAAGAAGGGTTCATCCTGCTCCCTTCCTTCTCAGATCACACCCACTGCATACCAGCGATGTTTGCCCTCCATTTTGAGAAACGTGTCCCTAATTCCAGCTGTCAGTTCTTGCAGCCTTCGAGGCAAGTGTTCCGTCTTTAAATCCCACTGATTGAACAAGATGTGATGATGGGTTCCAAACTCTTCTATGGACCCCCATCTCTGCTGGTCATACGTAAAGACCTCCCCCTGGGATGTCAAATTTTGGTACCTTGCGGCTAGCGGTCCCGCTAGCGTGTCTCCCACCCTGGTCCTAGCTCGCCTTTTCTCTCTTCCGACCAGCCTAGGCCCCGCAGTCGGCTCACCAGTTCCTGGATCCTGGCTCTCCAATTCGCAGTCCACAAGAACCCCAGCGGTAGAGGCTGCAGCCTAGGTTCGGGCCTTGGTGGTTCCGGGAAAGTGGTTGGTTCCGGACCACAGGCTCCTGCCACCTCAGCTGTCAAGCCAGCTTGGTCTGGCACTAATATTCCTCCCTCGGGAGTCTCGTGGAATTCTGCTATCTTTGTCGCCTTGTCACCCACTAAGCACGTTACACTGTATGGATGACTAATTGAATCCAGAAAAAAATTTTGAATGCTTTTTTGGAGTGTTACACAAAGCACATAATACTCTGTGGAAGACAAATTTAATCCAGAAACATTTTTTAACATTTTTTTTGGAGTGTTATATACCACTGTAATGTAACACTAAGCACATTAAACTATATGGATGACAATATAAACTGTATGGATGACAATATAGTAAATTCCCCCCTCTCCCCCCAAAAAAAAATTGGTCATGTGCAGCAGCGTCCCCTCTAACTCTAATTCTAACTCATTTACTGTCATTCGAGACGATGCCTTTGCTGGTCTCTTTCACCTTGAATACCTGTAAGTGCTCCACTTAATGTCATATTTTTGATTCTGTTCTTCTTCATCTTTTGGCATGTGCAATTGTATGAGCAAGTATTCATATGAATTTATGACCTACTTAAACCTTCGAGGACCTTAAATTTTATTCAATCAAATTTTTTTCCAGTTTAAAACTATGGGACATATATGTGCCTTGGTCCTCAAAGGGTTTTTAAAGGGGCTGCAAACATAAATACGAAAAAAATAATTCAGTTAGTGCTTTTTGTGTTCATTTAATTTTTATTTGAAGTCCATTTTTTATATACCCTGAAATTAAGCCCTAACCCATGGAATGAAGCCCTACCTACATGACATCTGAGAGCTACATGGATCCCGCTTGTGAGGTGCCTGTCCGTCACTACTATTCAGTTTTAGGGTCCACTCACTAAGCCATATATTCTCTCATGCAAGAGAACAGGGCCAATTATGCTAATGACACTCGGCTCAAACATTGTCAGGGCTTCAACTGAGTGTGATCCGATTCTCTCGCAGCACAGATATGGAGAAGATGGAGAACTTAATTTCTCCATCTTCTCCATAGTCTCTGTGAGTGTTCATCGGACTGCACTTGGATGACATCCGAGTGCAGTCCAATGTTTTACGTGCACCCATAGACTTGTATGGGTGCACATGGTCCGAATATCAAATGAGATTATTTTCTCATGCCAATAATAGCAGATCTGCACTGTCCCATAGTATAACATAGGGCCGAGTCCTATCCGATAAAACATCACATAGCATTCGGCCGTGTTATACGACAGTGTGAGCTAGCCCTTAGAGTCAAGGAATATTTACATGCAGATGATGATATTACACTCCAAGTGTATATTTTTTTAAGCGAGTTCATAGTAAATGCTTTGCCTTTTTGACATGTGATCAACTAAAGAACAAGAAAGATTTAGGACCTCCCCTATAGAGAAACAGAAAATAGTTTGGAGGACTTGCATGTCCTTTTTTATTTATTATGAGAAAATCATAAAAGATCCCGTTTTTTAACCATGCTGTGACTTTCTTCTGAGGGAGAGAGAGAGAGCTGCCCTATTCAGTCTGTAATAAGACCTGCTGACAAAAGTGTTGAAGATACAGTCTAATGTGAATTAACAATGGAAAAAAGTTAATTTCACAAATGGCTTGTATTTTTTTAATACAAACTTTTTTTGTGTTTACAGCTCCTTTAAAGGGAATCTGTCATCAGGTTTTTGCCACCTAATCTGAGAGCAGCATAATGTAGGGTTAGAGGCACTGATTCCAGTAATGTGTCACTTACTGGGCTGCTTAGTGTTGTTTTGATAAAATCATTGATTTGTCAGAAGGTAATTATCACTAGATGACTAGTAAGTTCTGTAGGACCCCACCCCCATCACTGATCAGTAGATTTCTGTGTACACTGAGCATGGGCAGAAAGCTACCAATCAGTGGTGTGGGCGGGCCTATACAGAGCACAGCATTCAGAGAGCTGCTAGATCTGCAGCAGATAAAACGGTGATTTTCTCAAAATGACAACAAGCAGCTGAAAAAGTGACACATCGCTGGAATCAGGTTATCTGCCCCAATATTGTGCTGCTCTCAGATGAGGCAGCACAATTAATATTGTGCCAAATTAATTTCCTGTGAACTATCACATGATCTATCACAGGGGATCATGTGACATGTCACGTGATAAATCAGGTGGGGGGGGGGCCGTGCCTTCTAAACTGCCCGGGGCCCTTGCTACTCTTAATCCACCCCTGGTGGCATATATATACATTTTTTCATGGAGGAGCGATGTGATTAATGGCACCTTTATCATCTGTATACTAGACTCCTCGAAGATCCCAAGGGACCTGTGCCTGCTGCAGCACCTCAGCATATACTTTCTCTTGAGTTGTGCATTTCACAACCCACAAAGGTGAGCAATTTCCCTTTTATCTTTACTGTTGTCTATTGGATAACAGCGCTACTTGCGCTCCTTTCTTTACTTATTTGAGTTATTGCCAACTGAGCTGGGGACAGCAGCGCACTTTGGTTAATTTGGGAGCAGCATTAGCGAATCCATACCGTTAACATGGAATATTTTAACAGACGCATGTCAACCAGAGAGCGGCTTATTAAACAAGCCATAGGAATCACTATCCCATACTCTGATGAATCTTTCACCTTAAATTCAATGGACTTCAATGAAGAGGACACCAACACTATGAAGAATTTATTTAATGAATTTGAGGAATCACTTAAAGATGAGCTACGTCTCGACCTGGATATTCGTTTTCTAAGGATTTATATGGAGGAGAAACTATGTCCTCGGGGTTTGAGAATAACAATTCCCTCACCATTCCCTGAGGACAAACCATTTAATAAGGAATGGACTACTATTTTGGACACGTGCATGCACAATCTGCTAAAAAGCATACATACAAAAAGGTCAGAAATATGTCTAACAATTACTAATAGAATATTTGATATCGAAAAAACCTATTACCATTTGAAACCCATCCTGTGTTTGGAAAGATTGACAGATATATTGCAACAAGTATTTTACAGAATGTGCATGAAATTATCATCAAAAAGGCAAAAAAAAAACTACAGAGAGCGAGGGTTGATTACAAAGGACTAACTAGTACTACCTCACGTACTAAAACGTCGGTCATATCCAGTGATCAGTCATCTGATCCTTTGAGAACAGTGGGTTCCTATCCTCCTCCCCACAAAGGAAGGATGTTCTCTAATAGTTATTACCATAAGAATAAGAACAATAACAATAAGACTTACAACCGCACACATGCATTCACACATAGCAAAAAACAACTCACGTTGTCAAATACTAACAATAGAACGAAAGACGGACAGAAGGATGTAATTAATATGCGCATATCTACTACTGTTAACTCTCCACAGAGCAATAGCAGTAATAAGAGTCTGGTCTCTATCATGTCTCCCACCTGCAATACTATGGGTAGTGCAGTTCCTAAAAGGCTGGTAATGCCTACACAGGCTAGTTCACCCTCCCGTGCAATACCTATTGGGGAAAAGGGTTTCCCTAAGGTAATAAACCCCGTTCCTGTCTCTTTATCAACCTTAATACCTCCTATCACTGACAAGAGTCCACTTAAATCCCTAAATTCTCTCATAGCTTATCAAACGCTGGCCAAAGCTAAAAAGAATTTAGAGGATATAAAACAACAGATCAATCAGATACATGAGGAGAGGAGAAGATCTCTCACGCTGGTTAATAATGATACATCCCAAAATCATATGCCCTCAGATATTCGGGATTTATTGAATCTCTCACTTCATTGTACCCCTGTGTCCGTTACATTGTTTCCATCAGAAAACATGGAGACGGTAATGAATTTTGCTACGGATTTTGTCAGCCCTAGAATCAATCAGAGGGTAGTAGTTGATAACACGGGGATCGAGAAGTCCATCTGTGTCACTGATTTTTTACCCCAGGCCATTTCCCTGGGACAAGAGACGATAGATCGGTTCTTTCACAAACTAGGAAAAAGAAAAAATCCTTCAGAGGTCCTAGAGGAGGAATCAAAAACAAAAAGAGCAACAAAAGAGAAAAAACAATAGGTTACAAGAGTGAGAAATCCAATATATACAATCTATCTTCTTATAATTTGAGTAAAGATGAGCAAAACCTATTATCCAAGGGCTTATCTGTCTGTCCCACATACAAGCCAAAGGAATTTGATATTTTTTTGGATTTGCAATCTTTTATTAGGAAATTAACCATTAAAAGGCACTTCATGGTTAAACCGGATAAACATCAGGAGGAGATGAATAATGATAGTATAGCAGTCAATCCTTATGACACAACATTACACACTAAATTAAGAAAAAAATCCAACTTCTATCCTGTGGAGAGTAAAAGCCACCAGATAGATACTTTTTGCGACATCACTCTCCAAGATTTCAAGGAGGTTATGAGGACTCCAATCTCATACAGAGATAATAATCTAAACCGACAAGAGAAGTTAGCACTTAATAATCTTTGAAATAATAGGGACATAGTCCTCAGATCAGTGGACAATGGGGGTGGTATAGTTATCCAGGATTATGATGTGTATACAAAAGAAGCACTCCAGATATTGAGTGATGATAACTATTACAAGGAGATTTTGTATAATCCCATTTTGAAAATGATCCCTATACATAAGAAACTGATCTCTAAAGCAGTAGATGAGAATATATTAAATGACAACGAAAGAAAGTTCTTGACTGTCCAAAGTCCTTGTATGCCCTTCTTTTATCATCTTCCCAAAATTCATAAGGATGAAAAAAAACCTCCAGGGTGACCGATTATATTGGGGATAGGCTCCCTTACATCAAATCTGGCTGAATACTTTGATATACTGCTACAACCACCTGTCAAAAATTTAAAGAGTTATCTGCAAGACTCCAGCCATCTTCTTAGATTAACCTATGACATCAAATGGAAAAAATCATGCACTTTCATTAGCCTAGATGTTAACTCTTTATATACCAATATTGATGTTGATGTTGATCTATTATGCATAGAGTATGTAATTTCCAGAGACATACGGCTGTCTTCCAGCCAGAGATCTTTTAATATAGCAGGTTTATCTTTCATCCTAAAAAACAATTTTTTTACCTTTTTAGATAAGACCTACCATCAAATTAAGGGAGTAGCAATGGGCTCTAAAGTAGCACCTACCTTTGCCAATTTATTCATGGGATTATTTGAGCAAGTTTTTATTTATCAGGGAGACTTCCATAAGGGGGTTGTATTTTATAGAAGATACATACACGATCTGATCTTCATCATTAACAGGAACATCACTGATCCCACCATGTTCTTTAATTTCCTCAATACAAATAATTAGGGCATCTCTTTCAATCAGGACAGTAATGAACTCACAATTAATTTTTTAGATCTAGTTTTATATGTAGAGGAAGACAGGAAACTTAGCAAAACTTTCTTCAAATCAATGGACACTAATAGCTATATTCATTTCACTATTGGTCACTACAGAAAATGTCTCACCAATATTCCCCGCTATCAGTTTCAAAGACTTCGCAGGAGCTGCTCAACAGAAATCGAATATGAAATTCTCCAAAAAAGGTTCCAACAGAAATATCCTGAGACATTGGTTGTAGAATATTGCAAACAGGTCAAAGAAAGATATGACTAGGGCTAATTACTTATGGGTTCAACACACAAAAAAGATGTGGGTTTTGAACACGAACAGAAATTCATTACTACATACAATCAACAACGCAAGAAAATTAGAGAAATTATTAAAAAAAACTGGCACATTCCATTAAACGACCAGACATTAAAACAGGCATTACCAACAAAACCCTCTGTAATCTTTAGAAGGGCACCGACACTTAGGAATATCTTGGGCCCCAGTAGATTGCGTGGACATGGAACATTGATTAATAAGAATAATGAAAAAGTCAGGGACAATATGGCCACCAAGTGTGGTAAACGAGGTTGCAAGTGCTGTGAATCTATTTGCATTCCATAGACAATTTCACTTCTGTAGCCACTAGTGAGAATTTCAATATCTCTCATCCCATGTCATGTGGAACTTATTATGTGATATATGTCATCGAGTACAGTTGCCCCAAACAGTATGTGGGCTGAACCACCCAGGCACTACATAATAGGTTGAATTCACATAGACATAATTTCACCACAGGATTTATTAAACATGGGCTGTCCCGACATATGGTCCTTCATCACAAACAGGACCTTAGGGAATTAAGGGTATTACCTATTAAACACATTCCTATTGACACTCCAAATAGGGTGCATTGTTTAAAAGAAATCTACTGGATTTATAAACTAAAGACGCTTAAACCGCAGGGGTTAAACAAAATCACAGAAGATTTTCTTTGAGAATTCCAGCAGTCACTTTTTACACCTCCCCAGTTTTTTCAATACCCAACATATAGCCACCTCTCCCCAAACCCACACTCCTGTTAGCACCACCCATATTATAGCCTTCCAGTTACCTCTCACCACTCTTACAGCTCCGTTATTCAGCTGACAAAACAAATCAAGAGCCCTAGTGTAGCGGGTTATGTGCCTAGCGTGACTGTACACAGCAACTTGAGCAAGTGTTTAAGTTCTAGCCCTCCATGGTTCATCATGATTAATACTAGACTCATGTTTTATTATGTTTAAAAGAAAATATTTTTTAATTATTCTCTACATATTTTAAATTACTTTGTACTTCTTTTCTCTGTTTGAGCAAATGTTCATGTGCATTATGATTTTAGATGTGTTTCCAAGATTTCCTTCCACTTTTTTTTTTCTCTCTCGCTCCCTTTTTTTATTTTCCTCTTTTTGGCGCCAAGGGGTGCTTTGGCAGTTTTTTCTTCACTACATGTGCTAGCATGTGTGTATATATACCTTCCATGTTGTAACAAGTAGCAGCTATGTACCTGAAGAAGTGGACAGGACGTCCACGAAACGCGTAGTCTTTTATAGCTTTTACAGTCACCAATAAATGCTGGGAGCATTATCCATCTCTGGCATATATATACATTTTTCATGGTGGAGCGCGATGATTAATGGCACCTTTATCATCTGTCTACTTGATGTAGAATCACATAAATTCATGCGACACATTCATTCCTGCTCTAAAGGTGTCAAAGGTCACCATTAGTTTATATTCCCAAATTTTTCTGTCTCCCTGAGATTTGAAACTACCTTTTAATACCAATAATTTCATGTCTGTGATGCTGTGTTCCAACCCTATAGATAGAGACAAACACCTTGGTGGCCTCAGAAAGACGTTTTTGAATCAGGGCTACCATCCAAGAACAATAGAGAACCAGATTACAAGAGCCACCAGAATATCAAGGAATCATCTCCTACATTACAAAACTAAACAAGAAAGAAACCGGGTGCCTCTTGTAGTCACCTAAAATCCAAATCTGGAGATGCTAAGGAGAGCAGCATGGAAACTACAACCATTACTACAAAAAGATGCCCGATTACAATCCATATTTCCAGACCCTCCAGTTCTGTGTTTCAGGCAGCCCCCAAATTTAAGAAGCATCATTGTTAGAAGCTCCCTGTCATCTCCACCAGCTACAGGTACCTTTCCCTGCAACCAGAAAAAATGTAAAACCTATCCATTTATAATGACCACAGACAAGATAAAGATACTCAACTCACATCAGAACTACAAGATCCCAGGTACTTTCAGCTGTATCACACCTAATGTAGTGTACTTAAATATATGCACCAAAAGCCAATCAGGGGGTCTGTATGTAGGGGAGACAGGGCAAAAACTTAGGACAAGGATGAATTCTCATCGCCACACAAAACTAAGGAATGTGCTCCTCAGAGCTTTGGGGTCATCATAACCCTGGACCAGACCTCAATCACTGGACAATAAAACTTTCACAGTCCTTATCTATGAACTAATCCAATATTTACAGCCAGAACTGTTTACCTTTCTCCCACAGTAATAGCTCTGCTTTACGTTACCTGTCTCATCTATTGCATTATTTCTGTGTCTTATTGTGTATAAATATGTGACTCTTCAGATTTTGTGTCATACTATGCCTGATGAAGAGACCTGAGTAGTCTCGAAAGCTTGCAACTTGTAACCATTAAAGTTAACCATTAAAGGGTATCAGCCACTGAGGACTCTCAAATCTTAATATTTTTCTAATAATTTTTCGTGGCTAACACAGTACAAAAATATATATTTTCCCTGATGTAAACATAACACCATCTGTAATAAGCTGAAGTTGAAAAGAGGATGGCTTCTACAAATGGATAATGATCCTAAACACGTCAAAATCAAGATCTTCACTGGTAAAGCCCCCCACTCATGACACATTTGGTAGCTGTCAGCCAAAAGATTGTTCAACTGACAGCCATCTCTTCTGGGACCCTTATATACAAGAATGCTCAGCTTGGCTCCTGTGTTCTCTATGAGAGGGACTAATAGATTCCACTGGCAGCTGCTTATCTGCTGGAAAACAGATTGAGCTACCATTGGAAATACAACATGCAGGCTCCTTCTCTCCTCCAACATCATCTGTAGGGTACGTTCATATGACTGTATTGTCAGTCCCAGTGTTTTCTGTGAAAAAACTGACAGAACTAGACACAGACAGATCTAGGTCCATTGGGCTGTTTAGATAAGTGTTTGAAAAAAAGCAAGTGAAAAAAATCATAGCACGCATAGGTTCTTCCTTACAATGGATGAGAGTAAGCCATTCAAGTCCAAAGGTGCACAAAAAAACAGATCCCATACAGATCATCCATATAGCTTCCATTTTTTTATGGATACATTTCCATTATTAACCTAGAAAACTGTATTTGGTCTTGTGAATGATAATAACTGTTGATGGAAAAGAAGGATGTTGTACAGACCACAACTGACCACCAAACTGATGAAAATCATCCATTTTTCTGGATGAAAAGATAAATGTCCCATTCTTGTCTGATGTCAGATTCTCGCTGCTCCACAGTCTGGGAATTCTGCTGGATTTTTTATTTTATAATGCATCAAATGTTTTCTCCTGGTGAAAGGTCTGGACTGCAGGCGGCCGGTTCTTCACCTGAACTCTTCCTCTTCGATGCCATGCTGCTGTGATGGATGTAGTATGTGGTTTAGCATTGTCTTGCCAAAATATGCAAAAAAAGATCCAACAAATACACAGAAAAAAAGTATGCAAAAAGAGGGGTAACCTAAAAATCTAAAAATAGTCAATGCTTATTAACATGCAAGACATATTAAAAATATTTAAAAAGCACAAATGGCTGTAAGCCTGTAACATAAATTTTCCAGACCACAGCAATATAGTGATAGGATCTACCCTATCTGTCAATAAGGTAATTTAGGAACCCAAAAGTTAATACCACCTTAATACAGATATATTACTGTATAATATACCAATAATATGAAAATTGTTACATCAATGACCCAGGCCCTAAAATAAGGGCAAGTATTAAAGTGTATAGTGGGTTAAAGATATACACGCCCAATAAATAATGCACAAAAGCACAAAGTAAAAGATGATAAAGAGGAGTGTATACAACAATTGTATGATAGAGTCAGAAAAGTTGCAGAAAAATCCTACTGCCGGCACAATAGCAAATAGCCACACAGAGTGAAGGTAAATGTGAAGTTTGTGCCACCTGGGTCATAGATATAACAATTTTCATATTATTGGTATAGCTGTGATTTGGGGTATATTATAATATACCTTTATTAAGGTGGTATCAACTTTTGGTTTCCTAAATTACCTTATTGACAGACAGGGTAGATCCTAGCATTATAGAGCTGCGGTCTGGAAAATTTGTCATTTGTGTTTTTTAAATATTTTTAATATGTCTTGTTTGGCTTGTATGTTAATATACATTGACTATTTTTAGGTGATCCCTCTTTTTGCAACACCTCTGTATAAGGCTCATCATTGATCACTCCTTTCATGTGTAATCTGCCCGTGTCAGAGGCACTAATGCAGCCCCAGACCATCAGAGATGCAGGAACTAAGCGCTGATAACAAGCTGAATGGTCCATCTGCTCTGCAGTCTGCAGGACAAGGCGTCCACAGTTTCCATAAATAATTTCATATTTTTATTCATCCGACCTCAGAACAGTTAATATCTTCTGATCTGATTTCTATGTTCTGCAGTGAATATAATATGGCTAAAAGAGATTTCCAAATCATTACATTCCTGTTCTCTTTACATTTACACAGCGTCACAATTTTTTTGGAATTGGGGTTGTAAATATATATATAAATATTTCTATCTACATGTGTACATCCATCAGAACAACTGCTCTTAGCGATGTCACAATATCAGAGTTCTAGAATGTTGATGTCACACAAGTCATGAAGTCACAATATGAAGAACTGATAAAACTTCTGCTCACGGCCTCCTCCACTGAGGGTTATAGAATTTGTGGAGTGAGGATATTTTTGCAATTCTGATTGAGTGAGCAAAATGTCTGAGTATAAGCGCAAACGTCGCTTTATTATTGAGTCTATTACAGAGAGCAGCGGTATTGATGACCAGGTGAGTGGCGGATTCTGGAGTATGTTGTCTATTTGAAATTATGGACATTTGGAGACATTTTTTTACTTTTTATTATTTCCTTTTCCCAGTTACTGGTCAATAAAAAATGCCGCAGAGTTTTTGCGTCCGACACAGAGGACAGCTGCGGTGATGAGAATCTCCATCAGGTGAGCGCTCACTTCTCTCCAGCACTGTCTGCGGCTCTGGGGGTCTACTGGAGATCAGGGGACGCCCCATTCTGTGATTATGCCACTGTATCGCTGCTACTCCTTCCTTCATTCTCAAGGTCTTTATATTTCTTTATTTCAGTCTCATCCACTTATTTCAAGGTCTCCAAGGAGCCTTGAAGATGAAGATGGTGGCTCTGGTCCCCACCTGCTATACATAGAGTCAGGCATGTAATAAAGCATCTGGAAGGATCATAAATTCCTTCCTGTAAAATAAGAAAATTAGATTTTTATTGATTAGGAAAACTGAACGACACAGAAGTAAATGACGATGTTTCTTCTTTTCTCCAGAGCCCAATTCTCCCCGATTCAGCTTTGTGCAGGAGGAGACAGCAAGGTAATGTATTCCTATATATCCGTTTTATCTGGGTCATGTTCATGTTATCTGGTCACTAGATGGCGCTATTATTAGCATATTTTCAGATAAGGTGTCAGCTGTGTGTCTGCAGGTCGTGTACGGTCTTAGTATATATCCAGTAGTGATGTGTGATCCTCTTTGATGCTTTGTTACCAGGAGACAGGAGCGTCCCATCAATTACTGTTTCCTGAGAAATCTGTCTTCACCCACGTCCAAATATGTCACCGACTTCCGTAAGAACAAACAGGAGCTGGTACGACGTCTGTACAAGTTTTATAACAGGACCGTCTTTGAGAACCAGGTATTCAGTTATAACACACAGCTTGTAATAGGGTTATAGGGGATGAAGGGTTAGAGCTAGGGATAGTATAGCCAGTGTATATAGTATATACCTCTATATTCTGTATGTATAGGGTGATACGAGGCAAAGGGTTAGAGCTAGGGATAGTGTATCCAGTGTATATAGCATGTACCTCTACATTCTGTATGTATAGGTTGATAGGGGATGAAGGGTTAGAGCTAGGGTTAGTGTATCCAATGTATATAGTAAATACCTCTACATTCTGTATGTATATGGTGATATGAGGTGAAGGGTTAGAGCTAGGGATAGTGTATCCAGTGTATATAGCTTATACCTCTACATTCTGTATGTATAGGTTGATAGGGGATGAAGGGTTAGAGCTAGGGTTAGTGTATCCAATGTATATAGTATATACCTCTACATTCTGTATGTATATGGTGATATGTGGCGAAGGGTTAGAGCTAGGGATAGTGTATCCAGTGTATATAGCATATACCTCTACATTCTGTATGTATAGGTTGATAGGGGATGAAGGTTTAGAGCTAGGGATAGTGTATCCAGTGTATATAGCATATACCTCTGCATTCTGTATGTATAGGTTGATAGGGGATGAAGGGTTAGAGCTAGGGTTAGTGTATCCAGTGTATATAGTATATACCTCTACATTCTGTATGTATATGGTGATATGAGGCGAAGGGTTAGAGCTAGGGATAGTGTATCCAGTGTATATAGTATATACCTCTACATTCTGTATGTATAGGTTGATAGGGGATGAAGGGTTAGAGCTAGGGTTAGTGTATCCAGTGTATATAGTATATACCTCTACATTCTGTATGTATATGGTGATATGAGGTGAAGGGTTAGAGCTAGGGATAGTGTATCCAGTGTATATAGTATATACCTCTACATTCTGTATGTATAGGTTGATAGGGGATGAAGGGTTAGAGCTAGGGTTAGTGTATCCAGTGTATATAGTATATACCTCTACATTCTGTATGTATATGGTGATATGAGGCGAAGGGTTAGAGCTAGGGATAGTGTATCCAGTGTATATAGCATATACCTATACATTCTGTATGTATAGGTTGATAGGGGATGAAGGGTTAGAGCTAGGGATAGTGTATCCAGTGTATATAGTATATACCTCTATATTCTGTACGTATATTGTGATAGGAGGATAAAGGGTTACAGCTAGGGATGGTGTATCCAGTGTAAATAGCATATACCTCTATATTCTGTAGGTATGGGGTGATATGGGAGATAGTGAGTAGATGGTTAGAGCTAGGATTAATGTATCCAGTATATATAGTATATACCTCTATATTCTGTAGCTATGGGGTGATATTGAAGATAGTGAATGGAGGATTAGAGCAAGGGTTAGTGTATCCAGTGTATATAGCATATACCTCTACATTCTGTATGTATAGGTTGATAGGGGATGAAGGGTTAGAGCTAGGGTTAGTGTATCCAGTGTATATAGTATATACCTCTATATTCTGTACATATATTGTGATAGGAGGATAAAGGGTTACAGCTAGGGATGGTGTATCCAGTGTAAATAGCATATACCTCTATATTCTGTAGGTATGGGGTGATATGGGAGATAGTGAGTAGATGGTTAAAGATAGGGTTAGGGTATCCAGTGTACATATTATATACCTCTATATTCTGTAGGTGTGGGGTGATATGAGGGATAATGAATGGATGGTTAGAGCTAGGATTAATGTATCCAGTATATATAGTATATACCTCTATATTCTGTAGGTATGGGGTGATATTGAAGATAGTGAATGGAGGGTTAGAGCAAGGGTTAGTGTATCCAGTGTATATAGTATATACCTCTATATTCTGTAGGTATAGGGTGATGTGGGGGATAGTGAATAGAGGGTTAGAGCTAGGGTTAGTGTATCCACTATATACAGTATATACCTCTATATTCTGTATTTCTACTTCCTCTGTAGCTTCCTGCATATATGGACATCAGCTGGAATAAAAGGCTGCGTAAAACAGCTGGTCGCACTGGATTCCAGGAGAACAACGGGGACCGCTACGCCATCATCCAGTTATCGGATAAAGTCTGCGATTCAGCAGGTAGTCGTCACATCCGGCACAATTTATAGATTAGCTGTGGTGAAATCTTCCCCACATCTTTACTCCTGATTGATATTATATGCTGCTTTGTCCTTAGAACGACTCCGAGACACATTGATCCATGAGATGTGTCATGCTGCCTGCTGGGTCATCGATGGCAATGGAGAACTTGCCCATCACCAACTATGGGAGCAGTATTGTGAGAAGGTCGCACAGATCCACCCTGACCTTCCACCCATTACTGTATTCCACAGTTGGGAGTATCACTACCCGGTGGTGTACCAATGCTCAGGGTGCCAATACAGGTAAGATACGACTCAAATAAACTATGGACAGACGGGCGTCTGATACTGGTCGTGGGTGTATGTGCTACTACCACTGCTTACTTCATGACTTCTGCAATCAATATGAAGGGGCTCTGTCATTGATGTTGGATGTGTGTGTACCTTTAGGATCAGTCTTTAATATTTTTAATAAGCTTTATCTCCCACTCCAGAGTCGGACGTTGGACGGATTCTCTCGACACCGAGAAGTTTGGGTGCGGCTACTGTGAGAACAAGTTGGTTCTAGTAACCCCAACCTGAGAAGATCCATCAGCGACCATCCAGCTCCATCAATAATCTGATCATCGGCTCAGCCAAGATAGCAGCACACAGAGGAAGTCATCCAGAAGACTAGTGGAAAGTCACATCTCAGTCTTCCACCATTTCTCGGGCGGCACGGTGACTCAGTGGTTAGCACTGGTGTCTGCAGCACTCAGGTGGTGGAAACAAATCCGACCACGGACATCTGCATGGAGTTTGTATGTCCTCCCCGTGTCTGCGTGGGTTTCCTCCGGGTTCTTCGGTTTCCTCCCACACTCCAAAAATATACTGATAGGTTAATTGGCTTATTCCAAATTGTCCCTAACATGAATTTTCCCTGTACAGCGCTACAGACTATGTCAGCGCTATATTATCGAGGGGAATCAAATTCATCATTAAATACAAATGCTTTAAACAAATTCATTATTGGAATGTTGCCTTGTGTCAGTCATTTCATACACAGATTATTTACAAAAAAGTTGTCCTGTAGTGGGACGTCTGGAGGTGAGAACACGGATTCCGCCATACCGATGGCCAGGGACAGGCATGCGGGTGCTAATACCTACATGGGCAGGCAGGACAGGCTTACACTGGTAATATACAGCGTATACACCCACAACGACTCACACACATCAAACCAAGCAAAGTCATCAAGTTTCAGAGCTCCCATAGAAATGAATGGTGATAGCCGCACATGCGCAGCCACCTTTCCATTTCTGACAGTGTGTAACGGGGTCGTTCTTGAGTTACATGTGGGTCCCTGATCTCAGCAATGGGACCTGCATCTATCAAACATTTATGACATATGCTTTCGATAGAGGATGAAATAATGTCTTCAATGCGCTTTGTCACGTGTACACGGGCATGCTCGCGATTTCTAATGCTGACCCTATGCTGCTCTCTGATTTAGTTATGTCACCAGCAACATAGTGCATTAAGCATTAATGCTTTAAAGGGCACAGCTCAACTTTCCATCCTAATGTGGCACCTCAAACGTCACAAATTTTTCCAGGGCATTCATAAGGGGTATCTCTCCATTATCGTCACGAACGGGGAAACAGCTGATCAGCGGATGTGCACGGTGCTAGACCCTCACTGATCTGATATTGATGACCTATTCTAAAGATATTCCACCAATTATCAAACACCTGAATAGCTTCTTTAATTAGTTTAGGGGAGTGATTGACCCATTTTTAAGCCACCCACAATCCTTAATCTTTATTCTTCACCTGAAGGTACAATGTGTTAAAAAACAGCTGATTATGGGGCCCATGGGCATTACAAGTATAGGAGAACTGCTCCTTTCTAATGGGAACATTTTTTTATGAGGCCCTCCTCCACGTCTCTTCCAAGAGGCATTGGAGTGACTCCCAATTTTTGGCAGCCCTAGCATTCACTGCATAGCAAACACAATGGGAGACCCACTTCCTTATAATGGGAACATTGTTTTCAGGAGGCCCTCTGACCTCCACGTCTCTTCCAATGGGCATTGGAGTGCCTCCAAATTTTTGGCAACCCTTGCATTCACTGCATAGGCAAACATAATGGGAGACCCACTTCCTTATAATGGGAACATTGTTTTCAGGAGGCCCTTTGACCTCCACGTCTCTTCCAAGGGGCATTGGAGTGCCTCCAAATTTTTGGCAACCCTTGAATTCACTGCATAGGCAAACACAATGGGAGACCTACTTCCTTATAATGGGAACATTGTTTTCAGGAGGCCCTCTGACCTCCACGTCTCTTCCAAGGGGCATTGGAGTGCCTCCAAATTTTTGGCAACCCTTGCATTCAATGCATAGGCAAACACAATGGGAGACCTACTTCCTAAGTCTCTTCAAAGGGGTATTGGGGTGCATCCAAATTTTCAAAGTGGTATTGGGGTACCTCCAAATTTTGGGCAGCCCTGCCACTCACTGCATACGCAATAACAGTATAGGAGACCTACACTTTAGTAATGGCAACAATAAAACATAGCCGGCTGATGGCTCTCTAAGAAAAGTGAGGGCCGATTGCTGGCCCTTTAAGAATAGTAAAGGCCGCCTGATGAACATTGTTGACAGAAGTGACCTAGGAGTCAGAAATGCTTCCAGGGGTCTTTCCCATACTGTCCCCATGTCATTTGAGCACTGTTCCCATCGATTTGGGCAATTTGCCATCTGCAGACTGCCGGGGGGAGGCGCCTGAAAAATGCTCGAGTTTCCCATAGACTTACATTGGGCTCATTGCTCGGGTCGAGCACCCGAGTATTCCAATGTGCTCGGCCCGAGCATCGAGCACCCGAGCATTTTAGTGCTCGCCCATCACTACTCATAAGAGCACATTTATCTTTACAAACAACAGAACAGTGATAGCAGTCACATCTGTGTTCTGATAACCTTAGCTCCCCAATAAGACATTGGAGTAAATCAATACTTTACAAGCTGCTCTGTGGCTGGGGGCACTGGTAAAATAGTGTCTTATTGTCATGCAAGGTGAGGGAACGAACAGTGTACAAGGACAGGAATAGGGGAAGGGGAAGGGAGCCCAAAATCTAGAGAAAGGGGGAGTGGAGACCCCTAGGCAGATCTAATATCACCCTGACTACCCTATCATCCTTATATAGGTTCATCTCCAATCGCAGAGCAGGAAACTTAATCCCTGAATGTCCCTAGAGCTAGGCCCTAGTTAGGGAGGGACACTATATGAGGGGCAGCTAATGATAAGTGTTACTTCTCTTTTCTTTACATGATACCAGATTGATGGTACTATTGTGGGCTGATGTTCTTCATAGACTTGTGTGAACAGCCCCTATTATATTCTTGCTCTGATGATTCAGAAGTTTGCTGTATATATGATACCTCTCTGTGGAGAATCAGCTTTAGGGATTCTCTTAACAATATAAGAAAAAAAAGAGTAACCACTGCATGTGATAGGAGTTATATACTGGGCTCGGGTAATGATTGATAGAACTTATTCATGAATTTATAAGCCCTACTAGCCCAGTTATTTGTAGTTATGTATTGTCTCTAAATTTCCCTAGAGCTGTCATTTTGCTTTATTGAACAGTAGTCGTCTTTTAATGTTTATTGAAGTGGTCGGCCTCTGAATCTATACTGTATGTTCACTTCTTCCTATCTTTTTTCATGACTGTAGTTTTGTATTTATTAGGATAAATGTATTTATTAATATAGGAGAATTTTTAGGGACATAAGGGACACCGTCGTTGAGCAGGGGCGCAACTTAACACAAATTAGGGTGCCAACCTCCTCTGCCAGGAAGGTAGAGACATTAGGGATAAAGTAGGGACAGGTTTAGACTGCACTCTCTCCTGATCAGTGTGTAACCTAATTTGGATATACCCTAATACTTTATTTTGTATTTTTGTTGTTTTGTCTATTGTGGATTGCTATAGTCCTTTTCAGATAATTTATTAAAAGTTAAATTTTAGGGGTCTAATCTTCTATAGGTTTTTCATGCTAAATTAGGCCCTGTTTACATATTTTTTGCTAAGGTGTTTAACTGAACACTAGTCAGGCCCCACTGTAACTAAAGAAAACAAGGTAAACAAACAAAGGGGATACATTTAGCTTGAGAAGACACCAGAGAGGTAGCGCCAACTGTCCTCCAAGGGAAGTCCAAGAATTAACTAGCTGGCTACTAGTACTCCAGGCATAGACAGCAGAACATAGAACTATCACCAGCGACTCTCTGGAGACACAGAGTTTTTAACTACCAAGCAAGGGTGTGTCAACCAGCAGCAGAAGGTGTAGGTCACCGCTGGGTCCTAAAGGAAGAAGGATATCACTACACTACAGAGATGAGAGGATCAAGAAGGTGTCTGTAATGCCAAGCGCAGTGACCTTCTACAGCCAGATCAAGAGTGACTGTCTGTCACACTTGATACACCAATGATATCTGATAAACAAAAAAAAATTAAATTTTGTAGGTACGCTCACCTGAAAGGGTTGCAACAGTCACAACTCCTATAAAAGCATGTAAAGGCTGCTGCAGGATGTCACGCACGGTTTGGGAAAGACTAAGTGCAACACGAAGGGAAGAAGGGGAGGAAGCCAAAACACTAGGGAAAGTGGGATTGGAGACCCCTAGGCAGATCTAATATCACCCTGCCTACCCTACCATCCCTATATAGGTTCCACACTTATCTCTGAACAGGACCCTACACCCTGGATGACCCTAGAGCTAGGCCCTAGATAGGGAGGGGGAAGGGTGAGCACTGGTCAGGACCCACTACAAACTAAAGACAACAAGGTAGACAAACAAAGGGGATTAACTTAGCTTAAGCAGACACCAGAGGAGTAATGCCAGCTGTCCTCCAAGGGCAACAGAAAAGACGCTAGCCGACTGCTAATGCTCCAAGCCTGTACATAGAAGTATCACCGGCGATTCCCTGGAGTAAACTGGGTGTTTTTAACTCCCAGGCAAGGGTGTTTCAATCAGCAGCAGGAGGGAGATTGCCACTGGGTCAGAAAGGCAGAAGGATTAAGAAGGCATCTGTAATGCGAAGCGCAGTGACCTTCTACAGCCAGGTCTATTACACCTGTCACACCCTGTCACAGGACCACCAATACATTGACATGAAGAAAAAAGTCCGCACTGCTCAAAGTTCAAAAGGTGTAGTCACACACAAGGATTAAGCATGAATGTGGTTTATTGCGTCAATGCGTTTCAAGGTCTCCAAACCTCTTCACCTCTGCTCAGCTTGTTCACCGCACCTGCGGGTTTTGCTCTGCTCTGCTTGTTTACCGCACCTGCGGGTTTTGCTCTGCTATGCCTGTCTACCGCATCTGCGGGTTTTTCTCTGCTCTGCTTATCTACCGCATCCGCGGGTTTTGCTCTGCTCTGCTTGGCTACAGCATCTACGGGTTTTGCTCTGCTCTGCTTGTCTACCTCCGGGTTTTGCTCTGCTCTGCTGACTACCGCACATGCGGGTTTTGCTCTGCTCTGCTTGTCTACCGCACCTACGGGTTTTGCTCTGCTCTGCTTGTCTACCGCACCTGCTGGTTTTGCTCTGCTCTGCTTGTCTATCGCACCTCCGAGTTTTGCTCTGCTCTGCTTGTCTACTGCATCTGCGGGTTTTGCTCTGCTCTGCTTGTCTACCGCATCTGCGGGTTTTGCTCTGCTTAGCTTGTCTACCGCACCTGCGGGTTTTGCTCTACTCTGCTTATCTACCGCACCTGCGGATTTTGCTCTGCTCTGCTTGTCTACCGCATCTGCGGGTTTTGCTCTGCTTTGCTTGTCTACCGCATCTGCGGGTTTTGCTCTGCTCTGCTTGTCTACCACACCTGCTGGTTTTGCTCTGCTTTGCTTGTCTACCGCACTTGCGGATTTTGCTCTGCTCTGCTTGTCTTCCACACCTGCGGGTTTTGCTCTGCTCTGCTTGTCTACCGCATCTGCGGGTTTTGCTCTGCTCTGCTTGTCTACCGCATCTGCGGGTTTTGCTCTGCTCTGCTTGTCTACCGCACCTGTGGGTTTTGCTCTGCTCTGCTTGTCTACCGCACCTGCTGGTTTTGCTCTGCTCTGCTTGTCTACCGCATCTGTGGGTTTTGCTCTGCTCTGTTTGTCTACCGCACCTGCGGCTCCGTTCCTGTGTCCCAGTCTGTATAGGTCCCTGTAGCATCGGCGTCCCGGCCTCCTGCTAGGCAGAGATGCCGTTCCCCTCACCTCCCTGCTCCGTCCTCGGCGTCCTCCTCCCGCGCTGCTGGCAGCGCTCGCTGCATACCCGGGCACTGTGCTTAGGGAGCGCGCGTGCGCGCTCCCTCTCTCTTAAAGGGGCCGCGCGCACCATCCTAAGGAGTCCCCGGCCAATTGCCGGTGGAGCTCCCATATATAAGGCACCTCCTCCAAAATGGAGGTGCCCGAGCAAAGTTGTTTGCACTGTAACTTCCTGTGCTTCAGCCCTCAGGTCCCGCTGCTAGCCTGACTTCTCATCCTGCCTGCCAGCCTGTTATCCTCCAGTTACCTGCCTGTTACCTGCCTTGTCTGTCAGACCGCTCACCTGGGAGCGTCCTTCAGTTACCTGCCTGTTACCTGCCTCGTCTGTCAGACCGCACACCTGGGAGCGTCCTTCAATTACCTGCCTGTTACCTGCCTCGTCTGTCAGACCGCTCACCTGGGAGCGTCCACCAGTTACCTGTCTGTTACCTGCCTTGTCTGCCAGACCGCTCACCTGGGAGCGTCCACCAGTTACCTGCCTGTCCCCCGCCTCGTCTGTCAGACCGCTCACCTGGGAGCGTCCACCAGTTACCTGCCTGTTACCTGCTGTCTCCGTCTGCCCGCTCACCTGGGAGCGCACGCCAGTTACCTGTCAGGTATCCGCCTCGTCTGTCTACCCAGAGACTGTCCCCGTCACTTGCCGTGACTACCTGCCTGTCTACCCAGAGACTGTCCCCGTCACTTGCCGTGACCACCTGCCTGTCTACCCAGAGACTGTCCCCGTCACTTGCCGTGACCACCTGCATGTCTACCCAGAGACTGTCCCCGTCACCTGCCATGACCACCTGCCCGCTTACCCAGAGACTGTCCCAGTCACTTGCTGTGACTACCTGCTCGCCTTCCCTGGGAGTCACCCGCTTCCTTACAAGGACTTCCCCTTTGTATTGCAGCTCAGAGGTTCCACCTCCCAGACCCGCTACAGTCCCTATCCTGCCTGTGTTCCTACCTGCCAGTACCCACCTGTCTGCATGCCAGCCGTGCCTGCCAGTGCCCACCTGTCTGCATGCCAGCCGTGCCTGCCAGTGCCCACCTATCTGCATACCAACCGTGCCTGTCAATACCCACCTGTCTGCATACCAGCCGTGCCTCTCAGTACCCACCTGTCTGTATGCCAGCCTAACCTGCCTGTTCCTGCATTCCCCGGTGTGGGTCAACAGCTGTGACCGGGGTCTGACCTGGAGTAGCACCTGGTCCCTCTGCTCGGTTCCTCCCTCGTTCACGGAGTCGACTGAGCTGCCGTGTGACCTTGGTTGGACCGAGTTGATACTTAGTTACACCCCTCCAAGCACTCCTCGGTTCATGGTCCAGTGGGATCACTAATCATGCTCACGCCAGTCAGTCTGGACGTGTGCATAACACTGGTGTTCTGTGGCAAATGCCAAGCGTCCAGCACGGTGTTGGGCTGTGAGCACAACCCCCATTTGTGTATGTCGGACCCTCATACCACCCTCATGGAGTCAGTTTCTAACCGTTTGTGCAGACACATGCACATTTGTGGCCTGCTGGAGGTCATTTTGCAGGGCTCTTGCAGTGCTCCTCCTGTTCCTCCTTGCACAAAGGCAGAGGTAGCAGTCATGCTGCTGGGTTGCTGCCCTCCTACGGCCTTTGCATTTGCATATTTCTAACGATTAAGGCCTTCATCAGAGTCGGAAATTGCGTTTAGTTAACTTTTACCACCATCATCTGCTGGTAAGAGTCAGAATTCTGTGACTCAAAGTTACTTTTACCAACACATGCTGGTAGTTACTTTTACCAACACATGCTGGTAAATGTAAAGATTTACCAATTCGCCCAGGTAAAAGTCCAAAATCGTTCGTTTATATGGAATACATCTGACTTTTACCAACGCTGTTGAGAAATGTTAAGATTTACCAAGACTTCACCGGTAAAAGTCCAATTTTACTTTTCATTTTGAGCTTTTACCGACGGCCTCGGTAAATGTCCAGATTGACCGGTAAATCCTAGGTTTTACCGGCCTTCTGACTTTTACAGTAACATATATATATATATATATATACACTGCTAAAAAAAAAGGGAACTCTTAAACAACAGAATATAACTCCAAGTAAATCAAACTTCTGTGAAATCAAACTGTCCACTTAGGAAGCAACACTGATTGACAATCAGTTTCACATGCTGGCGTGCAAATGGAATAGACAATAGATGGAAATTATTGGCAATTATCAAGACACACTCAATAAAGGAGTGTTTCTGAAGGTGGGGACCACAGACTACATCTCAGTACCAATGCTTTCTGGCTGATGTTTTGGTCACTTTTGAAAGTTGGTAGTGCTTTCACACTCGTGGTAGCATGAGACGGACTCTACAACCCACAGAAGTTGCTTAGGTAGTGCAGCTCATCCAGGATGGCACATCAATGCGAGCTGTGGCAAGAAGGTTTGCTGTGTCTGTCAGCGTAGTGTCCAGAGGCTGGAGGCTACCCGGAGACAGACCAGTACACCAGGAGAGGTGGAGGGGGCCGTAGGAGGGCAGCAACCCAGCAGCAGGACTGCTACCTCCGCCTTTGCGCAAGGAGGAACAGGAGGAGCACTGCCAGAGCCCTGCAAAATGACCTTCAGTAGGCCACAAATGTGCATGTGTCTGCACAAACGGTTAGAAACCGACTCCATGAGGGTGGTATGAGGGCCCGACATCCACAAATGGGGGTTGTGCTCACAGCCCAACACCGTGCTGGACGCTTGGCATTTGCCACAGAACACCAGTGTTACGCACACGTCCAGACTGACTGACGTGAGCATGATTAGTGATCCCTCTGGACCATGAACCGAGGAGTGCTTGGAGGGGTGTAACTAAGTATCAACTCGGTCCAACCAAGGCCACACGGTGACTCAGTCGACTGTGTGAACCAGGGAGGAACCGAGCAGAGGGACCAGGTGCTACTCCAGGTCAGACCCCGGTCACAGCTGTTGACCTACACCGGGGAATGCAGGAACAGGCAGGTTAGGCTGGCATACAGACAGGTGGGTACCGGCAGGCACGGCTGGTATGCAGACAGGTGGGCACTGGCAGGCATGGCCGGCATGCAGACAGGTGGTCACTGGTAGGCACGGCTGGCATGCAGACAGGTGGGTACTGGCAGGTAGGGACACAGGCAGGAGAGGGACCTGTATAGACTGGGATACAGGAACAGAGCCGCAGGTGCGGTAGACAAGCAGAGCAGAGCAAGACCAGCAGGTGCGGTAGACAAGCAGAGCAGAGCAAAACCCGCAGGTGCGGTAGACAAGCAGAGCAGAGCAAAACCCGCAGGTGTGGTAGACAAGCAGAGTAGAGCAAAACCCGCAGGTGCGGTAGACAAGCAGAGCAAAACCCGCAGATGCGGTAGACAAGCAGAGCAGAGCAAAACTCGCAGATGCGGTAGACAATCAGAGCAAAACCCGCAGATGCGGTAGACAAGCAGAGCAGAGCAAAACCCGCAGATGCGGTAGACAAGCAGAGCAGAGCAAAACCCGCAGGTGCGGCAAACAAGCAGAGCAGAGCAAAACCCGCAGGTGCGGTAGACAAGCAGAGCAGAGCAAAACCCGCAGATGCAGTAGACAAGCAGAGCAGAGCAAAACCAGCAGGTGCGGTAGACAAGCAGAGCAGAGCAAAACCCGCAGATGCGGTAGACAAGAAGAGCAGAGCAAAACCCGCGGATGCGGTAGACAAGCAGAGCAGAGCAAAACCCGCAGATGCGGTAGACAAGCAGAGCAGAGCAAAACCCGCAGGTGCGGTAGACAAGCAGAGCAGAGCAAAACCCGCAGGTGCGGTGAACAAGCTGAGCAGAGCGAAACCGCAGGTGTGGTGAACAAGCAGAGCAGAGTAAAACCGCAGGTGCGGTGAACAAGCAGAACGAGATACACACAAGGTACTTACAATGAAGTAGCGAGTGTACACAAAACTCACAAACAGAAGTTCAGAGACAACGAGTTGGAATTAGGTGAAGGTTCAGACACTGCAGGAAAAGGGAAGGTTCGGACAGAACAGGTAACGGGCTAGGACACAGTTCAGACAGGAACTGAACCAGAAATAAGATACAGGAACGAGACTGGGAACTCAGCCCCCAGGGTGGCGGAGACAGACTAGAAGTCACAGATACAGGTAACAGGCCTGGGTATACAGCCCCCAGGGGCGGAAACAGACAAGATACAGGACAGGACCTGGCAACTCAGTTGCACAGAACACACTGAATAAAAGTGTTGCTCAGGCACCCCCTACTGGGTGGAGGGGGTTTAAGTATTCAGTGACTCACAGCAATAGGCTGGGGAGGCATTAGGAGTGCACACACCGCAACTATAAGAATCAGGCAGCAGCCGCGCCGCCGCACTAAGCAATCAGACAAGAGACACAGCAGGTACTGGAGCAAAGTGTGCAGCCTGGATTGATAGGTAAGACGGCGGTCTTGCATGGTGGGAGGTGGTAAGTCATGCCAGCACGCCGCCAGGGATGTTACAACCAGGATTGGCAAAGTCACCACTGGTGCCCTGTGCTCTTCACAGATAAAAGCAGGTTCACATTGAGCACATGTGACAGACGTGACAGAGTCTGGAGACGCCATGGAGAGCAATCTGCTGCCTGCAACATTCTTCAGCATGACCGGTTTGGCAGTGGGTCAGTAATGGTGTGGGGTGGCATTTCTTTGGAGGGCCGCACAGCCCTCCATGTGCTCACCAGAGGTAGCCTGACTGCCATTAGGTACCGAGATGAGATCCTCAGACCCCTTGTGAGACCATATGCTGGTGCAGTTAGCCCTGGGTTCCTCCTAATGCAGGACAATGCCAGACCTCATGTAGCTGGAGTGTGTCAGCAGTTGCTGCAAGATGAAAGCATTGAAGCTATGGACTGGCCCGCCCTTTCCCCAGACCTGAATCCGATTGAGCACTTCTGGGACATCATGTCTCGCTCCATCCTCCAACATCACGTTGCACCACAGACTGTCCAGGAGTTGGCGGATGCTTTAGTCCAGGTTTGGGAGGAGATACCTCAGGAGACCATCCGCAACCTCATCAGGAGCATGCCCAGGCGTTGTAGGGAGGTCATACAGGCACGTAGAGGCTACACACAATACTGAGCCTCATTTTGGCTTGTTTTGAGGACATTACATCAAAGTTGGATCAGCCTGTAGTGTGTTTTTCCACTTTAATTTTGGGGGTGACTCCAAATTGAGGGCTCCATTGGCTAATAAATTTGATTTCCTTTGATGATTTTTGTGTGATTTTGTTGTCAGCACATTCAACTTTGTACAGAACAAAGTATTCAATGAGAATATTTCATTCATTCAGGTCTAGGATGTGTTATTTGAGTGTTCCCTTTATTTTTTTGAGCAGTATATATATATATATATCTATATATATCTATATATATATAGATATATATATATAAAGATCATTGTGGTTTGGTCCTGATGAAGAGGTTTGGAGACCTTGAAACGCAGTGACACAATAAACCACATTCATGCTTAATCCTTGTGTGTGACTACACCTTTTGAACTTTGGGCAGTGCGCACTCTGAACCACCGTGTTCCTCTCATTTTCTTCATGTCAATTTATTGGTGGTCCTGTGACAAGGGTGTGACAGGTGTAATAGACCTGGCTGTAGAAGGTCACTGCGCTTCGCATTACAGATGCCTTCTTAATCCTTCTGCCTTTATGACCCAGTGGCAATCTCCCTCCTGCTGCTGATTGACACACCCTTGCCTGGGAGTTAAAAACACCCAGTTTACTCCAGGGAATCGCCGGTGATACTTCTATGTTCAGGCTTGGAGCATTAGCAGGCGGCTAGCGTCTTCTCTGTTGCCCTTGGAGGACAGTTGGCATTACTCCTCTGGAGTCTGCTTAAGTTAAGTTAATCCCCTTTGTTTGTCTACCTTGTTGTCTTTTGTTTGTAGTGGGTCCTGACCAGTGCTCACCCTTCCCCCTCCCTATCTAGGGCCTAGCTCTAGGGTCATCCAGGGTTTAGGGTCCTGTTCAGAGATAAATGTGGAACCTATATAGGGATGGTAGGGTAGGCAGGGTGATATTAGATCTGCCTAGGGGTCTCCAATCCCACTTTCCCTAGTGTTTTGGCTTCCTCCCCTTCTTCCCTTCGTGTTGCACTTAGTCTTTCCCAAACCGTGCGTGACATCCTGCAGCAGCCTTTACATGCTTTTATAGGAGTTGTGACTGTTGCAACCCTTTCAGGTGAGCGTACCTACAACATTTTATTTTTTTTTGTTTATCAGATATCACTGGTGTATCAAGTGTGACAGACACTCTGGATCTGGCTGTATAAGGTCACTGCACTTGCCATTACAGACACCTTCTTGATCCTTCCATCTCTGTAGTGTAGTGATATCCTTCTTCCTTTAGGACCCAGCGGTGACCTCCACCTTCTGCTGCTGGTTGACACACCCTTGCTTGGTAGTTAAAAACTCTGTATCTCTAGAGAGTTGCTGGTGATAGTTCTATGTTCTGCTGTCTATGCCTGGAGTCTAGTAGCCAGCTAGTTCATTCTTGGACTTCCCTTGGAGGACAGTTGGCGCTACCTCTCTGGTGTCTTCTCAAGCTAAATGTATCCCCTTTGTTTGTTTACCTTGTTTTCTTTAGTTACAGTGGGGCCTGACTAGTGTTCAGTTAAACACCTTAGCAAAAAATATGTAAACAGAGTCTAATTTAGCATGAAAAACCTACAGAAGTTTAGACCCCTAAAATTTAACTTTTAATAAATTATCTAAAAAGGACTATAACAATCCACAATAGACAAAACAACAAAAATACAAAATAAAGTATTAGGGAATATCCAAATTAGGTTACACACTGATCAGGAGAGAGTGCAGGCTAAACCTGTCCCTACTTTATCCCTAATGTCTCTACCTTCCTGGCAGGGTAGGTTGGCACCCTAATTTGTGTTAAGTGGCGCCCCTGCTCAACGACGGTGTCCCTTATGTCCCTAAAAATTCTCCTATACTAATAAATACATTTATCCTAACAAATACAAATCTACAGTTGTGAAAAAAGATAGGAAGAAGTGAACGTATAACTTCAGAGGCCGACCATTTCAATAAACATTAAAAGACGACAACTGTTCAATAAAGCAAAATGACAGCTCTAGGGAAATTTAGAGACAATACATAACTACAAATAACTGGGCTAGTAGGGCTTATAAATTCATGAATAATTTCTCTCAATCATTACCTGAGCCCAGTATATAACCCCTGTCACATGCAGTGGTTAATCTTTTTTTCTTATATTGTTAAGAGAATCTCTAAAGCTGATTCTCCACAGAGAGGTACAGTATCATATATACAGCAAACTTCTGAATCATCAGAGCAAGAATATCATAGGGGCTGTTTACACAAGTCTATGAAGAACATCAGCCCACAATAGCACCATCAATCTGGTATCTTGTAATGAAAAGAGAAGTAACACTTATCATAAGCTGCCCCTCATATAGTGTCCCTCCCTAACTAGGGCCTAGCTCTAGGGACATTCAGGGATTAAGTTTCCTGCTCTGCGATTGGAGATGAACCTATATAAGGATGATAGGGTTGTCAGGGTGATATTAGATCTGCCTAGGGGTCTCCACTCCCCCTTTCTCTAGATTTTGGGCTCCCTTCCCCTTCCCCCTATTCCTGTCCTTGTACACTGTTCCTTCCCTCACCTTGCATGACAATAATACACTATTTTACCAGTGCCCCCAGCCACAGAGCAGATTGTAAAGTATTGATTTACTCCCATGTCTTATTGGGGAGCTAAGGTATCAGAACACAGATGTGACTGCTATCACTGTTCTGTTGTTTGTAAAGATAAATGTGCTCTTATGAGTAGTGATGTGCGAGCACTAAAATGCTCGGGTGATCGATGCTCGGTCTGAGCACATTGGAATACTCGGGTGCTCGACCCGAGCAATGAGCCCAATGTAAGACTATGGGCAACTCGAGCATTTTTCAGGCGCCTCCCCCCGGCAGTCTGCAGATTGCCCAAATCGATGGGAACAGTGCTCAAATGACATGGGGACAGTATGGGAAAGACCCCTGGAAGCATTTCTGACTCCCAGGTCACTTCTGTCAACAATGTTCATCAGGTGGCCTTTACTGTTCTTAAAGGGCCAGCAATCGGCCCTCACTATTCTTAGAGAACCTTCTGCCGGCTATGTTTTATTGCTGCCATTACTAAAGAGTAGGTCTCCTATACTGTTATTGCGTATGCAGTGAGTGGCAGGGCTGCCCAAAATTTGGAGGTACCCCAATACCACTTTGAAAATTTGGACGCACCCCAATACCCCTTTGAAGAGACTTAGAGGAGGGCCTCCTGAAAGCAAATTTCCCATTATTAGGAAGTAGGTCTCCCATTGTGTTTGCCTATGCAGTGAATGCAAGGGTTGCCAAAAATTTGGAGGCACTCCAATGCCCCTTGGAAAAGACGTGGAGGTCAGAGGGCCTCCCGAAAACAATGTTCCCATTATTAGGAAGTGGGTCTCCCATTATGTTTGCCTATGTAGTGAATGCAAGGGTTGCTAAAAATTTGGAGGCACTCCAATGCCCCTTGCAAGAGACATGGAGGTCAGAGGGCTTCCTGAAAACAATGTTCCCATTATTAGGAAGTGGGTCTCCCATTGTGTTTGCTATGCAGTGAATGCAAGGGCTGCCTAAAATTGGGAGTCACTCCAATGCCCCTTGGAAGAGATGTAGAGGAGGGCCTCATAAAAAAATGTTCCCATTAGAAAGGAGTGGGTCTCCTATACTTGTAATGCCCATGGGCCCCATAATCAGCTGTTTTTTAACACATTGTACCTTCAGGTGAAGAATAAAGATTAAGGAATGTGGGTGGCTTAAAAATGGGTCAATCACTCCCCTAAACTAATTAAAGAAGTTATTCAGGTGTTTGAAAATTGGTGGAATATCTTTAGAATAGGTCATCAATATCAGATCAGTGAGGGTCCAGCACCGTGCACATCCGCTGATCAGCTGTTTCCCCGTTCGTGACAATAATGGAGAGATACCCCTTATGAATGCCCTGGAAAAATTTGTGACGTTTGAGGTGCCACATTAGGATGGAAAGTTGAGCTGTGCCCTTTAAAGCATTAATGCTTAATGCACTATGTTGCTGGTGACATAACTGAATCAGAGAGCAGCATAGGGTCAGCATTAGAAATCGCAAGCATGCCCGTGGATACGTGACGAAGCGCATTGAAGACATTATTTCATCCTCTATCGAAAGCATATGTCATAAATGTTTGATAGATGCAGGTCCCATTGCTGAGATCAGGAACCCACATGTAACTCAAGAAAGACCCCGTTACACACTGTCAGAAATGGAAAGGTGGCTGCGCATGTGCGGCTATCACCATTCATTTCTATGGGAGCTCTGAAACTTGATGACTTTGCTTGGTTTGATGTGTGTGAGTCGTTGTGGGTGTATACACTGTATATTACCAGTGTAAGCCTGTCCTGCCTGTCCATGTAGGTGTTAGCACCCGCATGCCTGTCCCTGGCCATCGGTATGGCGGAATCCGTGTTCTCACCTCCAGACGTCCCACTATAGGACATAACTTTTTTGTAAATAATCTGTGTATGAAATGACTGACACAAGGCAACATTACAATAATAAGTTTGTTTAAAGCATTTGCATTTAATGATGAATTTGATTCCCCTCGATAATATAGCGCTGACATAGTCTGTAGCGCTGTACAGGGAAAATTCATGTTAGAGACAATTTGGAATAAGCCAATTAACCTATCAGTATATTTTTGGAGTGTGGGAGGAAACCGGAGAACCCGGAGGAAATCCACGCAGACACGGAGAGGACATACAAACTCCATGCAGATGTCCGTGGTCGGATTTGTTTCCACCACCTGAGTGCTGCAGACACCAGTGCTAACCACTGAGTCACCGTGCCGCCCGAGAAATGGTGGAAGACTGAGATGTGACTTTCCACTGGTCTTCTGGATGACTTCCTCTGTGTGCTGCTATCTTGGCCGAGCCGATGATCGGACTATTGATGGAGCTGGATGGTCGCTGATGGATCTTCTCAGGATGGGATTACTAGAACCAACTTGTTCTCACAGTAGCCGCACCCAAACTTCTCGGTGTCGAAAGAATCCGTCCAACGTCCGACTCTGGAGTGGGAGATAAAGCTTATTAAAGATATTAAAGACTGATCCTAAAGGTACACACACATCCAATATCAATGACAGAGCCCCTTCATATTGATTGCAGAAGTCATGAAGTAAGCAGTGGTAGTATCACATACACCCACGACCAGTATCAGACGCCCGTCTGTCTATAGTTTATTTGAGTCGCATCTTACCTGTATTGGCACCCTGAGCATTGGTACACCACCGGGTAGTGGTACTCCCAACTGTGGAATACAGTAATGGGTGGAAGGTCAGGGTGGATCTGTGCGACCTTCTCACAATACTGCTCCCATAGTTGGTGATGGGCAAGTTCTCCATTGCCATCGATGACCCAGCAGGCAGCATGACACATCTCATGGATCAATGTGTCTCGGAGTCGTTCTAAGGACAAAGCAGCATATAATATCAATCAGGAGTAAAGATGTGGGGAAGATTTCACCACAGCTAATCTATAAATTGTGCCGGATGTGATGACTACCTGCTGAATCGCAGACTTTATCCGATAACTGGATGATGGCGTAGCGGTCCCCGTTGTTCTCCTGGAATCCAGTGCGACCAGCTGTTTTACGCAGCCTTTTATTCCAGCTGATGTCCATATATGCAGGAAGCTACAGAGGAAGTAGAAATACAGAATATAGAGGTATATACTGTATATAGTGGATACACTAACCCTAGCTCTAACCCTCTATTCACTATCCCCCACATCACCCTATACCTACAGAATATAGAGGTATATACTATATACACTGTATACACTAACCCTTGCTCTAACCCTCCATTCACTATCTTCAATATCACCCCATACCTACAGAATATAGAGGTATATACTATATATACTGGATACATTAATCCTAGCTCTAACCATCCATTCATTATCCCTCATATCACCCCACACCTACAGAATATAGAGGTATATAATATGTACACTGGATACCCTAACCCTATCTTTAACCATCTACTCACTATCTCCCATATCACCCCATACCTACAGAATATAGAGGTATATGCTATTTACACTGGATACACCATCCCTGGCTATAACCCTTTATCCTCCTATCACAATATACGTACAGAATATAGAGGTATATACTATATACACTGGATACACTAACCCTAGCTCTAACCCTTCATCCCCTATCAACCTATACATACAGAATGTAGAGGTATATGCTATATACACTGGATACACTATCCCTAGCTCTAACCCTTTGCCTCATATCACCATATACATACAGAATGCAGAGGTACATGCTATATACACTGGATACACTATCCCTAGCTCTAACCCTTCGCCTCGTATCACCCTATACATACATAATATAGAGGTATATACTATATACACTGGATACACTATCCCTAGCTCTAACCCATCGCCTCATATCACCATATACATACAGAATGTAGAGGTACATGCTATATACACTGGATACACTATCCCTAGCTCTAACCCTTTGCCTCGTATCACCCTATACATACAGAATATAGAGGTATATACTATATACACTGGCTATACTATCCCTAGCTCTAACCCTTCATCCCCTATAACCCTATTACAAGCTGTGTGTTATAACTGAATACCTGGTTCTCAAAGACGGTCCTGTTATAAAACTTGTACAGACGTCGTACCAGCTCCTGTTTGTTCTTACGGAAGTCGGTGACATATTTGGACGTGGGTGAAGACAGATTTCTCAGGAAACAGTAATTGATGGGACGCTGCTGTCTCCTGGTAACAAAGCATCAAAGAGGATCACACATCACTACTGGATATATACTAAGACCGTACACGACCTGCAGACACACAGCTGACACCTTATCTGAAAATATGCTAATAATAGCGCCATCTAGTGACCAGATAACATGAACATGACCCAGATAAAACGGATATATAGGAATACATTACCTTGCTGTCTCCTCCTGCACAAAGCTGAATCGGGGAGAATTGGGCTCTGGAGAAAAGAAGAAACATCGTCATTTACTTCTGTGTCGTTCAGTTTTCCTAATCAATAAAAATCTAATTTTCTTATTTTACAGGAAGGAATTTATGATCCTTCCAGATGCTTTATTACATGCCTGACTCTATGTATAGCAGGTGGGGACCAGAGCCACCATCTTCATCTTCAAGGCTCCTTGGAGACCTTGAAATAAGTGGATGAGACTGAAATAAAGAAATATAAAGACCTTGAGAATGAAGGAAGGAGTAGCAGCGATACAGCGGCATAATCACAGAATGGGGCGTCCCCTGATCTCCAGTAGACCCCCAGAGCCGCAGACAGTGCTGGAGAGAAGTGAGCGCTCACCTGATGGAGATTCTCATCACCGCAGCTGTCCTCTGTGTCGGACGCAAAAACTCTGCGGCATTTTTTATTGACCAGTAACTGGGAAAAAGAAATAATAAAAAGTAAAAAAAAGTCTCCAAATGTTCATAATTTCAAATAGACAACATACTCCAGAATCCGCCACTCACCTGGTCATCAATACCGCTGCTCTCTGTAATAGACTCAATAATAAAGCGACGTTTGCGCTTATACTCAGACATTTTGCTCACTCAATCAGAATTGCAAAAATATCCTCACTCCACAAATTCTATAACCCTCAGTGGAGGAGGCCGTGAGCAGAAGTTTTATCAGTTCTTCATATTGTGACTTCATGACTTGTGTGACATCAACATTCTAGACCTCTGATATTGTGACATCGCTAAGAGCAGTTGTTCTGATGGATGTACACATGTAGATAGAAATATTTATATATATATTTACAACCCCAATTCCAAAAAAATTGTGACGCTGTGTAAATGTAAAGAGAACAGGAATGTAATGATTTGGAAATCTCTTTTAGCCATATTATATTCACTGCAGAACATAGAAATCAGATCAGAAGATATTAACTGTTCCGAGGTCGGATGAATAAAAATATGAAATTATTTATGGAAACTGTGGACGCCTTGTCCTGCAGACTGCAGAGCAGAGGGACCATCCAGCTTGTTATCAGCGCTTAGTTCCTGCATCTCTGATGGTCTGGGGCTGCATTAGTGCCTCTGACACGGGCAGATTACACATGAAAGGAGTGATCAATGATGAGCCTTATACAGAGGTGTTGCAAAAAGAGGGATCACCTAAAAATAGTCAATGTATATTAACATACAAGCCAAACAAGACATATTAAAAATATTTAAAAAACACAAATGACAAATTTTCCAGACCGCAGCTCTATAATGCTAGGATCTACCCTGTCTGTCAATACGGTAATTTAGGAAACCAAAAGTTGATACCACCTTAATAAAGGTATATTATAATATACCCCAAATCACAGCTATACCAATAATATGAAAATTGTTATATCTATGACCCAGGTGGCACAAACTTCACATTTACCTTCACTCTGTGTGGCTATTTGCTATTGTGCCGGCAGTAGGATTTTTCTGCAACTTTTCTGACTCTATCATACAATTGTTGTATACACTCCTCTTTATCATCTTTTACTTTGTGCTTTTGTGCATTATTTATTGGGCCTGTATATCTTTAACCCACTATGAATTTTAATACTTGCCCTTATTTTAGGGCCTGGGTCATTGATGTAACAATTTTCATATTATTGGTATATTATACAGTAATATATCTGTATTAAGGTGGTATTAACTTTTGGATTCCTAAAATACCTTATTGACAGACAGGGTAGATCCTATCACTATATTGCTGTGGTCTGGAAAATTTATGTTACAGGCTTACAGCCATTTGTGCTTTTTAAATATTTTTAATATGTCTTGCATGTTAATAAGCATTGACTATTTTTAGATTTTTAGGTTACCCCTCTTTTTGCATACTTTTTTTCCTGTGTATTTGTTGGATCTTTTTTTTGCATATTTTGGCAAGACAATGCTAAACCACATACTACATCCATCACAGCAGCATGGCATCGAAGAGGAAGAGTTCAGGTGAAGAACCGGCCACCTGCAGTCCAGACCTTTCACCAGGAGAAAACATTTGATGCATTATAAAATAAAAAATCCAGCAGAATTCCCCAACTGTGGAGCAGCGAGAATCTGACATCAGACAAGAATGGGACATTTATCTTTTCATCCAGAAAAATGGATGATTTTCATCAGTTTGGTGGTCAGTTGTGGTCTGTACACCATCCTTCTTTTCCATCAACAGTTATTATCATTCACAAGACCAAATACAGTTTTCTAGGTTAATAATGGAAATGTATCCATAAAAAAATGGAAGCTATATGGATGATCTGTATGGGATCTGATTTTTGTGCACCTTTGGACTTGAATGGCTTAGTCTCATCCATTGTAAGGAAGAACCTATGCGTGCTATGATTTTTTTCACTTGCTTTTTTTCAAACACTTATCTAAACAGCCCAATGGACCTAGATCTGTCTGTGTCTAGTTCTGTCAGTTTTTTCACGGAAAACACTGGGACCGACAATACAGTCATATGAACGTACCCTACAGATGATGTTGGAGGAGAGAGGGAGCCTGCATGTTGTATTTCCAATGGTAGCTCATTCTGTATTCCAGCAGATAAGCCGCTGCCAGTGGAATCTATTAGTCCCTCTCATAGAGAACACAGGAGCCAAGCTGAGCATTCTTGTATATAAGGGTCTCAGAAGAGATGGCTGTCAGTTGAACAATCTTTTGGCTGACAGCTACCTAATGTGCTATGAGTGGGGGGCTTTACCAGTGAAGATCTTGATTTTGACGTGTTTAGGATCATTATCCATTTGTAGAAGCCATCCTCTTTTCAACTTCAGCTTATTACAGATGGTGTTATGTTTACATCAAGGACAATATATATTTTTGTACTGTGTTAGCCGCGGAAAAATTATTAGAAAAATATTAAGATTTGAGAGTCCTCAGTGGCTGATACCTTTTAATGGTTAACTGAAAAGATGGTAACAAGTTGCAAGCTTTCGAGACTACTCTGGTCTCTTCATCAGGCATATTATGACACAAAATCTGAAGAGTCACATATTTATACACAATAGGACACAGAAATAATGCAATAGATGAGACAGGTAACGTAAAGCAGAGCTATTACTGTGGGAGAGAGGTAAATAGTTCTGGCTGTAAATATTGGATTAGTTCATAGATAAGGACTGTGAAAGTTTTATTGTCCAGTGATTGAGGTCTGGTCCAGGGTTATGATAACCCCAAAGCTCTGAGGAGCACATTCCTTAGTTGATGTAGAATGACATAAATCCATGCAACACATTCATTCCTGCTCTCAAGGTGTCAAAGGTCACCATCAGTTTATATTCCCAAATTTTTCTGTCTCCCTGAGATTTGAAATGACCTTTTAATACATATAATTTCATGTCTGTGATGTTGTGATCAGGGAAACAAAAATGCTTGGCCACAGGTAGATCTATTTTTTCTTCTTTTATTGTGTGGCAATGAGAATTCATCCTTGTCCTAAGTTTTTGCCCTGTCTCCCCTACATACAGACCCCCTGATGGACTTTTGGTGCATATAATTACGTACACTACATTAGGTGTGATACAGCTGAAAGTACCTGGGATCTTGTATTTCTGATGTGAGTTGGGTATCTTTATCTTGTCTGTGGTCATTATAAATGGATAGGTTTTACATTTTTTCTGGTTGCAGGGAAAGGTACTTGTAGCTGGTAGAGATGACAGGGAGCTTCTGACAATGATGCTTCTTAAATTTGGTGGCTGCCTGAAACACAGAACTGGAGGGTCTGGAAATATGGATTGTAATCGGGCATCTTTTTGTAGTAATGGTTGTAGTTTCCATGCAGCTCTCCGTAGCATCTCCAGATTTGGATTTTAGGTGACTACAAGAGGCACCCGGTTGCTTTCTTGTTTAGTTTTGTAATGTAGGAGATGATTCCTTGATATTCTGGTGACTCTTGTAATCTGGTTCTCTATTGTTCTTGGATGGTAGCCCTGATTCAAAAAGGTCTTTCTGAGGCCACCAAGGTGTTTGTCTCTATCTATAGGGTTGGAACACAACATAACAGACATGAAATAATTGGTATTAAAAGGTAATTTCAAAACTCAGGGAGACAGAAAAATTTGGGAATATAAACTAATGTTGACCTTTGACACATTTAGAGCAGGAATGAATGTGTCTCATGAATTTATGTCATTCTACATCAATTAAGATACAGATGATAAAGGTGCCATTAATCACCGCGCTCCACCATGAAAAAATGTATATATATGCGAGAGATGGATAATGTTCCCAGCATTTATTGGAGACTTTAAAAGCTATAAAAGACTACGTGTTTCGTGGACGTCCCGTCCACTTCTTCAAGTACATAGCTGCTACTTGTTACAACATGGAAGGTATATGTACATACATGCTAGCATATGGAGTGAAGAAAAAACTGCCAAAGCACCCCTTGGCACCAAAAAGAGGAAAATAAAAAAAGGAGCGAGAGAGAAAAAAAAAAGTGGAAGGAAATCTTGGAAACGCATCTAAAATCATAATGCACATGAACATTTGCTCAAACAGAGAAAATAAGTACAAAGTAATTTAAAATATGTAGAGAATAATTAAAAAATCTTTTCTTTAAACATAATAAAATATGGGTCTAATATTAATCATGATGAACCATGGAGGGCTAGAACTTAAATACTTGCTCAAGTTGCTGTGTACAGTCACGCTAGGCACATAGCCCGCTACACTAGGGATCCTGATTTTTTTTGTCAGCTGAAAAACGGAGCTGTAAGAGTGGTGAGAGATAACTGGAAGGCTATAATGTGGGTGGTGATAACAGGAGTGTGGGTTTGGGGAGAGGTGGCTATATGTTGGGTATCGAAGAAGAACTGGGGAGGTGTAAAAAGTGACTGCTGGAATTCTCAAAGAAAAACTTCTGTGATTTCGTTAAACCGCTGTGGTTTAAGCGTCTTTAGTTTATAAATCCAGTAGATTTCTTTTAAACATTGCACCCTATTTGGAGTGTCAATAGGAATGTGTTTAATAGGTAATACCCTTAATTCCCTAAGTCCTGTTTGTGATGAAGGACCATATGTCGGGACAGCCCATGTTTAATAAATCCTGTGGTGATATTATGTCTATGTGAATTTAACCTATTATGTAGTGCCTGGGTGGTTCAGCCCACATACTGTTTGGGGCAACTGTACTCGATGACATATATCACATAATAAGTTCCACATGACATGGGATGAGAGATATTGAAATTCTCACTAGTGGCTACAGAAGTGAAATTGTCTATGAAATGCCAAATAGATTCACAGCACTTGCAACCTCTTTTACCACACTTGGTGGCCATATTGTCCCTGACTTTTTCATTATTCTTATTAATCAATGTTCCATGTCCACGCAGTCTACTGGGGCCCAAGATATTCCTAAGTGTCGGTGCCCTTCTAAAGATTAGAGAGGGTTTTTTTGGTAATGCCTGTTTTAATGTCTGGTCATTTAATGGAATATGTCAGTTTTTTTGAATAATTTCTCTAATTTTCTTGTGTTGTTGATTGTATGTAGTAATGAATTTCTGTTCATGTTCAAAACCCACATCTTTTTTGTGTGTTGAACCCATAAGTAATTAGCCCTAGTCATATCTTTCTTTGATCTTTTTGCAATATTCTACAACCAATGTCTCAGGATATTTCTGTTGGAACCATTTTTGGAGAATCTCTGACTGTTTGTCATATTCGATTTCTGTTGAGCAGCTCCTATGAAGTCTTTGAAACTGATAGCGGGGAATATTGGTGAGACATTTTCTGTGACCAATAGTGAAATGAATATAGCTATTAGTGTACACTGATTTGAAGAAAGTTTTGCTAAGTATCCTGTCTTCCTCTACATACAGTTAGATCCATATATATTTGGACAGGGACAACATTTTTCTAATTTTGGTTCTAGACATTACCACAATGAATTTTAAACAAAACAATTCAGATGCAGTTGAAGTTCAGACTTTCAGCTTTCGCTTGAGGGTATCCACATTAAAATTGGATGAAGGGTTTAGGAGTTTCAGCTCCTTAACATGTGCCACCCTGTTTTTAAAGGGACCAAATGTAATTGGACAATTGACTCCAAGGCTATTTCATGGACAGGTGTGGGCAATTCCTTCGTTATGTCATTCTAAATTAAGCAGATAAAAGGCCTGGAGTTGATTTGAGGTGTGGTGCTTGCATTTGGAAGGTTTTGCTGTGAAGTAAACATTCGGTCAAAGGAGCTCTCCATGCAGGTGAAACAAGCCATCCTTAAGCTGCAAAAACAGAAAAAACCCATCCGAGAAATTGCTGCAATATTCGGAGTGGCAAAATCTACAGTTTGATACATCCTGAGAAAGAAAGAAAGCACTGGTGAACTCATCAATGCAAAAAGACCTGGGCACCCACGGAAGACAACAGTGGTGGATGATCGCAGAATAATCTCCATGGTGAAGAGAAACCCCTTCACAACAGCCAACCAAGTGAACAACACTCTCCAGGAGGTAGGCGCATCAATATCCAAATCTACCATAAGGAGAAGACTGCATGACAGTAAATACAGAGGGTTCACTGCACGGTGCAAGCCACTCATAAGCATCAAGAATAAAAAGCCTAGACTGGACTTTGCTGAAAAACATCTAAAAAGCCAGCACAGTTCTGGAAGAACATTCTTTGGACAGATGAAACCAAGATCAACCTCTACCAGAATGATGGAAAGAGAAAAGTATGGCGAATGCATGGTACAGCTCATGATCCAAAGCATACCACATCATCTGTAAAACACGGCGGAGGCAGTGTGATGGCTTGGGCATGCATGGCTGCCAGTGGCACTGGGTCACTAGTGTTTATTGATGATGTGACACAGGACAGAAGCAGCCGAATGAATTCTAATGTATTCAGAGCCATACTGTGTGCTCAGATCCAGCCAAATGCAGCCAAACTGATTGGTCGTCGTTTCATACTACAGAAGGACAATGACCCAAAACATAAAGCCAAAGCAACCCAGGAGTTTATTAAAGCAAAGAAGTGGAATATTCTTGAATGGCCAAGTCAGTCACCTGATCTCAACCCAATTGAGCATGCATTTCACTTGTTAAAGACTAAACTTCAGACAGAAAGGCCCATAAACAAACAGCAACTGAAAACCACCGCAGTAGAGGCCTGGCAGAGCATCAAAAAGGAGGAAACACAGCGTCTGGTGATGTCTATGAGTTCAAGACTTCAGGCAGTCATTGCCAACAAAGGGTTTTCAACCAAGTACAAGAAATGAACATTTTATTTACAATTATTTAATCTGTCCAATTACTTTTGGTCCCTTTAAAAACAGGGTGGCACATGTTAAGGACCTGAAACTCCTAAACCCTTCATTCAATTTTAATGTGGATACCCTCAAACGAAAGCTGAAAGTCTGAACTTCAACTGCATCTGAATTGTTTTGTTTAAAATTTATTGTGGTAATGTCTAGAACCAAAATTAGAAAAATGTTGTCTCTGTCCAAATATATATGGACCTAACTGTATAAAACAAGATGTAAAAAAATTAATCGTGAGTTCATTACTGTCCTGATTGAAAGACATGCCCCAATTATTTGTATTGAGGAAATTAAAGAACATGTTGGGATCAGTGATGTTCCTGTTAATGATGATCAGATCGTCTATGTATCTTCTATAAAATACAACCCCCTTATGGAAGTCTCTCTGGTAAATAAAAACTTGCTCAAATAATCCCATGAATAAATTGGCAAAGGTCGGTGCTACTTTAGAGCCCATTGCTACTCCCTTAATTTGATGGTAGGTCTTATCTAGAAAGGTAAAAAAATTGTTTTTTAGGATGAAAGATAAACCTGCTATATTAAAAGATCTCTGGCTGGAAGACAGCCGTATGTCTCTGGAAATTACATACTCTATGCATAATAGACCAACATTAACATCAATATTGGTATATGAAGAGTTAACATCTAGGCTAAGGAAAGGGTATGATTTTTCCATTTGATGTCATAGGTTAATCTAACAAGATGGCTGGAGTCTTGCAGGTAACTCTTTAAATTTTTGACAGGTGGTTGTAGCAGTATATCAAAGTATTCAGCCAGATTTGATGTAAGGGAGCCTATCCCCAATATAATCGGTCACCCTGGAGGTTTTTTTTCATCCTTATGAATTTTGGGAAGATGATAAAAGAAGGGCATACAAGGACTTTGGACAGTCAAGAACTTTCTTTTGTTGTCATTTAATATATTCTCATCTACTGCTTTAGATATCAGTTTCTAATATATTGGGATCATTTTCAAAATGGGATTATACAAAATCTCTTTGTAATAGTTATCATCACTCAATATCTGGAGTACTTCTTTTGTATACACATCATAATCCTGGATAACTATACCACCCCCATTGTCCACTGATCTGAGGACTATGTCCCGATTATTTAAAAAATTATTAAGTGCTAACTTCTCTTGTCGGTTTAGATTATAATCTTTGTATGAGATTGGAGTCCTCATAACCTCCTTGAAATCTTGGAGAGTGATGTCGCAAAAAGTATCTATCTGGTGGCTTTTACTCTCCACAGGATAGAAGTTGGATTTTTTTCTTAATTTAGTGTGTAATGTTGTGTCATAAGGATTGACTGCTATACTATCATTATTCATCTCCTCCTGATGTTTATCCGGTTTAACCATGAAGTGCCTTTTAATGGTTAATTTCCTAATAAAAGATTGCAAATCCAAAAAAATATCAAATTCCTTTGGCTTGTATGTGGGACAGACAGATAAGCCCTTGGATAATAGGTTTTGCTCATCTTTACTCAAATTATAAGAAGATAGATTGTATATATTGGATTTCTCACTCTTGTAACCTATTGTTTTTTTCTCTTTTGTTGCTCTTTTTGTTTTTGATTCCTCCTCTAGGACCTCTGAAGGATTTTTTCTCTTTCCTAGTCTGTGAATGAACCAATCTATCGTCTCTTGTCCCAGGGAAATGGCCTGGAGTAAAAAATCAGTGACACAGATGGACTTCTCGATCCCCGTGTTATCAACTACTACCCTCTGATTGATTCTAGGGCTGACAAAATCCGTAGCAAAATTCATTACCGTCTCCATGTTTTCTGATGGAAACAATGTAACGGACACAGGGGTACAATGAAGTGAGAGATTCAATAAATCCCGAATATCTGAGGGCATATGATTTTGGGATGTATCATTATTAACCAGCGTGAGAGATCTTCTCCTCTCCTCATGTATCTGATTGATCTGTTGTTTTATATCCTCTAAATTCTTTTTAGCTTTGGCCAGCGTTTGATAAGCTATGAGAGAATTTAGGGATTTAAGTGGACTCTTGTCAGTGATAGGAGGTATTAAGGTTGATAAAGAGACAGGAACGGGGTTTATTACCTTAGGGAAACCCTTTTCCCCAATAGGTATTGCACGGGAGGGTGAACTAGCCTGTGTAGGCATTACCAGCCTTTTAGGAACTGCACTACCCATAGTATTGCAGGTGGGAGACATGATAGAGACCAGACTCTTATTACTGCTATTGCTCTGTGGAGAGGTAACAGTAGTAGATATGCACATATTAATTACATCCTTCTGTCCCTCTTTCGTTCTATTGTTAGCATTTGACAACGTGAGTTGTTTTTTGCTATGTGTGAATGCATGTGTGCGGTTGTAAGTCTTATTGTTATTGTTCTTATTCTTATGGTAATAACTATTAGAGAACATCCTTCCTTTGTGGGGAGGAGGATAGGAACCCACTGTTCTCAAAGGATCAGATGACTGATCACTGGATATGACCGACGTTTTAGTACGTGAGGTAATACTAGTTAGTCCTTTGTAATCTTCCCTATCTCTCTGTAGTTTTTTTACCTTTTTGATGATAATTTCATGCACATTCTGTAAAATACTTGTTGCAATATATCTGTCAATCTTTCCAAACACAGGATGGGTTTCAAATGGTAATAGGTTTTTTCGATATCAATTATTCTGTTAGTAATTGTTAGACATATTTCTGACCTTTTTGTATGTATGCTTTTTAGCAGATTGTGCATGCACGTGTCCAAAATAGTAGTCCATTCCTTATTAAATGGTTTGTCCTCAGGGAATGGTGAGGGAATTGTTATTCTCAAACCCCGAGGACATAGTTTCTCCTCCATATAAATCCTTAGAAAACGAATATCCAGGTCGAGACGTAGCTCATCTTTAAGTGATTCCTCAAATTCATTAAATAAATTCTTCATAGTGTTGGTGTCCTCTTCATTGAAGTCCATTGAATTTAAGGTGAAAGATTCATCAGAGTATGGGATAGTGATTCCTATGGCTTGTTTAATAAGCCGTTCTCTGGTTGACATGTGTCTGTTAAAATATTCCATGTTAATGCTGCTCCCAAATTAACCAAAGTGCGCTGCTGTCCACAGCTCAGTTGGCAATAACTCAAATAAGTAAAGAAATGAGCGAAAGTAGCGCTGTTATCCAATAGACAACAGTAAAGATAAAAGTGAAATTGCTCACCTTTTTGGGTTGTGAAATGCACAACTCATGAGAAAGTATATGCTCAGGTGCTGCAGCAGGCACAGGTCCCTTGGGATCTTCGAGTAGTCTAGTATACAGATGATAAAGGTGTCATTAATCACCGTGCTCCTCCATGAAAAAATGTATATATATGCCACAGATGGATAATGTTCCCAGCATTTATTGGAAACTGTAAAATCTATAAAAGACTACGTGCTTCGTTGACATCTCGTCCACTTCTTCAGGTACATAGCTGCTACTTGTTACAACATGGAAGGTATATATACACACATGCTAGCACATGGAGTGAAGAAAAAAACTGCCAAAGCACCCCTTGGCGCCAAAAAGAGGAAAAAAAAAAGGAGCGAGAGAGAGAAAAAAAAAGGGGAAGGAAATCTTGGAAACACATTGCACATGAACATTTGCTCAAAAGGAGAAAAGAAGTACAAAGTAATTTAAAATATTTAGAGATTAATTAAAAAATATTTTCTTTTAAACATAATAAAATAAGGGTCTAATATTAATCATGATGAACCATGGAGGGCTAGAATTTAAATACTTGCTCAAGTTGCTGTGTGCAGTCACTCTAGGCACATAGCCCGCTACACTAGGGATCCTGATTTGCTTTGTCAGCTGAAAAAAGGAGCTGTAAGAGTGGTGAGAGGTAACTGGAGGGCTATAATGTGGGTGGTGCTAATAGGAGTGTGGGTTTGGGGATAGGTGGCTATATGTTGGGTATTGAAAAAGAACTGGGGAGTTGTAAAAAGTGACTGCTGGAATTCTCAAAGAAAAACTTCTGTGATTTCGTTTAACCCCTGCGGTTTAAGGGTCTGCTGGAATTCTCACAGAGGTGAGCAATTTCCCTTTTATCTTTACTGCTGTCTATTGGATAACAGCCCTATTTGTGCTCCTTTCTTTGCTTTCTTTACTTACATCAACTAAGGAATGAGCTCCTCAGAGCTTTGGGGTCATCATAACCCTGGAAATCTCAATCATTAGACAATAAAACTTTCACAGTCCTTATCTATGAACTAAACCAATATTTACAGCCTGAACTTTTTATCTCTCTCCCACAGTAATAGCTCTGCTTTACAATACCTGTCTCATCTATTGCATTATTTCTGTGTAGTGTTGAGCCACCCCCGTAGTGTTCGAGTTCGGTTCGGTTCGTCGAACACCCGTGTGTTTGCCGAACTGTTCGTCGAACTGTTCGTCGAACACCTTCGAACACCGTTAAAACCAATGGCAGGCAAACAAAAACACATAGAAACACATAGAAAACACCTTCAAAGGTGTCCAAAAGCTGACAAACTGCTCAGAAGACACAACTAACACATGGAAAAGTGACAAGTACATATAGTCATGCGAAAAGAAAAGAGGTGGAGGAGTAAAAGGAGGGGGAGACACAGATATAGGCATGTCATGCCCTTCTAAAATCCAAAAAGTGAGAAGCCGACACATTCAGTCCGCTCCTGCCCGTGCCACCTCCGTGTCGCCGGGTTTGTGCCAGAGCCGCGGTGAACCCTGACGGCCAGCCCCCCTCTCCCAATACTGGTGCCTGTCCGCTGGTGGGTCGAGCGAGCCCCCCTGTGGTGGAGGCAGCTCTAAGCTTTTTAATTTAAATTGTCTCTCTAATTTGAATAAATACACTTTAAATCCATTTACAAGGATCTATTGGAGGGCAAGTCTCATGCCAGCAGCCGCGTAATTCCAGCTCCAGTAGCGTCCACTAAAGCTGCTGCAGTTAAAAAGCTTTTATAAGGATCGAGCTCGGCTGTCCACCGCAAGGCATCCTACTGCCAGTCCGAGCCCCTATGCCTTGGGGTGCCTCCTGATGCTCTTCACTGAGTATCCCGTGGTCCCGAAGCATTTCGTTTGAAAAAATGAAGTGTCCAAACTACAGGTGGTGTAGCTTGCTTAACAGCCGGGATAATCCACTGACTAGCAGACCCTGCTACTAGGCACAAAGTATTTCCTGGGCTAGATGCAGTTAAAAATTTGTAATTAGATACTCTCGTTGGATGCTGAGAAAGCATTCCATAGAGTCTCCTGGCACGCCATATATGATTCTCTTAAAAAGCTTGGGGTAGGGGTCTAGGGGACCCTTTTATAGCCAAAATCACGGCCCTGTATCGCAATACGTCACCTAGGCTGAAGATAAATGGAACTGTAGCACCCTGAGGGCTCGGTTGCTACAGAGGTATTGCACCTCACCCAGAGGTGTGATATCTCACTCTCAGGTAAGGATGTAGTGTGGATCAGGACCCGACACCTGCATGCATTACACCACATTGCCGTGGGGCAGGGCGACCAATATGCCCCTGAGATGGGCACGACAGTCCCTGTCCCTGGCTGGAGTGGGGGAAGGGAACACTGAGGAAGGGGAACCCTGTAGTGCAGGAGCAGGGAGGAAGCAGTTCCTGGGTGCATTGAGAAGGGAGTATAAAAGGTGGGCACCATCTTAGTTCAGTGCAGAGAAGTCTGAGCAGAAGTGGCAGGGAGCAGGGGCTCTGCATGAGCTCTGCTCCGGAGGTGGGCCTAGTAACAGAGGCCCAGGCCTGGAAGAGGGAGAAGGAAGGAAGAGGAGCGGAGAAGGCTCCAGGAACGAGGAACGAAGGGATCTCAGGGGTGCGGACGGGCGAGTCGCCACCGCACGCCCGAATCCACCTGCGTGGAGGGGTCAGGCCAAAGGGGGAGACCGGTCCCCGAAACTAGTGGAGGCAGGAAACGACCCTCAGCTAGAAACAGGAGGCTGTGACATTTTATGTGGCGCAGCCCCTCGCTACACCTGCTAGGAAGGCACCACATAGGGTCAGGGAAACTGGCGCCAAGTTTACCAAGAGGAGGCCCGAGGCAGCCGGACAGAAGGGTTGGTAAGAAAGGCCAGACAAAGGACACACAAAGGGGGTCCTGTGAAGCACTCCAAAGTTATCTGGGAGTTGTCTGAGCCCCTCACCTGGTGAGCACAGTACGACGTGGGCAGCCGTTACCTGCAGACGTGGTCTGGATAATAAGAACTGTGAGTAAAGGCCCTGGACTGCATCACTGACTCCGTGTCATTACTGCTGCTGCCCTGCACCATCACCCCCATCCTCCGCATACACTGCCCTGAGGCTATACTCCTCCCGTGGGGAGTTATGCTACGCTCTGCTGCACCCACAACACCAGCCTCAGCGGTCTGCCCTGGAGCGGCGGTTCACTCTGACCGCAATCCACGGGTGGCGTAGTCGGACATTTAAACATCAAAACCACATAAATAGTTCCGCCACTGGTTTGACCGCCCTGAGCCACGGAACCGGGTCGCCGCCACGGAGACTACAACCACCAGCATCCACCAAAAAGGGTTCGGCTCCGGGTGTCCCAAGGCCCAGGGGGCGCGTCAGAACATTTTCATCACCTTTCACAATCACCAATGGGACAAGGCAGGGATGTTCTCTGTCCCCTCTCTTATACATCCTAGTGACGGAGCACCTGCTCTCATCAATTCGCCATAACCCCAATATTAGGTGGATTGAGGTGGGAGGCACCGAGTACAAGTGCTCTCTATTTGCGGATGATGTCCTAGTATATATCACTCAATCACATATATCCATCCATGCTGTTATGGCTGAAATAGATCACTTTGTTACATGGTCAAATTTTAAAATCAATGCAGCGAAGTCTGAGGCCCTCGATGTCTCCCTCCCCAAATCCATATAGGATTCCATCCAGTCCAACTTTCCCTTTGCCTGGCCCTCACAGGGTATCAAATACTTAGGAATTCCTATTCATAGAGACCTCTCCCATCTATGTTATCTTAATTTTGGGCCTTTTATTGAACAACTCCATACAGACCACGGTTGGCAAGTTAGAACTGTAAGATTCACTACGTGAACCACTGGTGTTTTGTGGAAAAGCACATGTACACTGTGTTCCAAATTATTATGCAAAAAGTGTTTAGGAGTGATAAGGGAAGAATTTGTTTGTTTGTCAGTTAAACTCATTGATGGTGATGTGTGTCAGGGCTCTTTATATCACTGTAAGCAATTGCAGACACCTGTGCTAATTAGTTTGGCAGGTGTGTCCAATGAAAGGCAAGACTACTTAAGAAGGCTGTCTCACATTATTAAGCAGCCTACATTTTCTGCCAAAATGGGAAAGAAAAAGGATGTGTCGGCTGCTGAGAAGCAACAAATTGTGGAGTGTTTAGGTCAAGGCATGACTACAATCAACATTGTGCGATGATCAGGATGAAGTGTCTTGGCAATCAAGAAGTATGTAGCTAATTCACAGTACACACGTGTGCGTGCTGATAAGGGCAAATTGAGGACTCTTTCCTACAGGCAATTACGTCAGGTTGAAAGAGCAGCGGCAAAAAAGCCTTGTCATAGCAGCAGACAAGTTTTTGAAGCTGCTTGTGCCTCCAACGTCCCCCGAACAACAAGATGCAGGGTCCTTCAGAGGTTTGCAGCTGTGCATACGCCATCCTGTCGACCTCCTCTATCCACTTCACACAAGCAGAAACGGCTCCAGTGGGCCAAACATTACATGAAGACTGATTTCAAAACTGTTTTGTTCACGGATGAGTGCCGTGCAGCGCTCGATGGTCCAGATGGATGGAGTGGAGGATGGCTGGTTGATGGACACCCCACGCAAACACGGCTACAGCGCCAACAAGGAGGAGGTGGAGTAATGTTTTGGGCTGGAATCATGGGGAGAGAGATTGTCGGCCCCTTTAGGATCCCTGAAGGCGCTAAAGATGAACTCCATAATGTATGTGGATTTTCTCAAACAGCACTTCCTGCCATGGTTCAAGAAGAAAACCGTGTATTTCACAGCAAGATCATTTTTCTGCATGATAATGCACCATCTCATGCTGCACATAAAACATCTGCATCTCTGGCTGATATGGGCATAAAAGGGGACAAACTTATGGTGTGACCCCCATGCTCCCCTGACCTCTACCCCATTCAGAACCTTTGGAGCATCATTAAAAGGAGTGTCTATGATGGCGGGAGGCAGTTCACATCTAAGCAACAGCTCTGGGAGGGTATTCTGTCCTCATGCAAAACAATTGAAGCAGAAACCATCCAAAACCTGACAAATTCAATGGACGAGAGAGTTCAGAAGCTCCTTTCGAACAAGGGGTCCTATGTGAAAATGTAACATCACCTAGAATAAAGTTTTGAGTTGAAAACTGTTTGATTTCAGTTTCTAACAACCTGCTAATGCTTATAATTTCAAAAATGACCATTTTTTTGGTCTTTATTAAAATGAAAAGGTTGATCGAAAAGTTTGGGGGATCTAAGAGTGTGGCAACCCAGTAGTCATGATTACTTCGAATTCTGACAATATGAGGGTCATGCTGCAGGTAGTGCAGCAAGAAGGCACTTATGTGTCTTGCGCATCTCGGAGCCCCAAAATTATTTTCCGGGCTAGATGCAGCTAAAAATTATTATTGATTTTAAATCTGGTGAAGGTTTAGTATAGATGGCCTAATAGGATCAGTGCTGCACACTGCTACAAAGCCCAAATTATTTTCCAGTCAAGATACAGATAAACATGATTAGTAATTTTAAATCTGGTGGAGCTTATTATAGATGGCCTAATAGAATCAGTGCTGCACACTGCTACAAAGCCCAAATTATTTTCCAGCCAAGATACAGATAAACATGATTAGTAATTTGAAAGCTTAAAACGGTTGGTAGGGTGATTTTAACCAATCATCAAGCTTTTACTCTCCCCAGGATGACACAGGGGTAGAAAAGTCGTTTCGGATCCATGATTTGTTCATCTTTATGAACGTGAGTCTGTCTACATTATCAGTGGAGAGCCGCGTGCGCTTATCTGTCAGCACACCACCAGCAGCGCTGAACACACGTTCAGACAGAACGCTGGCTGCGGGGCATGACAAGATCTCCAAGGCGTAAGTGGCTAGCTCTGGCCATTTATCCAGATTGGAAGCCCAAAAAGAGCAAGGGTCCAGTGACACAGTCGTGGCTTCAATGTTTACTTGGAGATACTCCTGTACCATTGTCTCTAGGCGTTGACTATGTGTCAGACTTCTTGTCTCCTGTGGCCTTGCAAAGGATGGGCTAAAAAAGTGGTGAAATGATTCCGCAAAATTGATGTTACCAGCAGATACTGTGGTTCTGTTACGGTTTGAGTGCTGAACACTTGACGGTCCCACGGTTGGCAAGTTGGAACTGTGAGATTCACTACGTGCACCACTGGTATTTTGTGGAAAAGCACATGTAAGATTCTGCAACAGTCTCTGCTGATACTCCTGCATGCGTGCATCCCTTTCTATGGCAGGAATAATTTCTGCAAATTTACTTTTGTACCGGGGATCTAACAGTGTGGCAACCCAGTAGTCAGGATTATATCTAATTCTCACAATTCGAGGGTCATGTTGCAGGTAGTGCAGCAAGAAGGCACTCATGTGTGTTGCGCATCCAGGAGCACCAAGTCCCTGTTGTGTTGGTGGCGAGGTAACAATCATGCTTCCTTCCTCTGTCCTCTCCCCCCAACCTCGCACAACAGAAATGTGATCAAGGTCTCCCTCATCTGATGAGTCTTCCATCAGTTCGTCCTCCACTTCTTCCTGGGCTCCTGCACCTTCCTCACTAGTTTGGCTGCTACCATGCACCCTGGTAAAACCATCTCCCCCACCCTCACATGCCTGCCGCCTTGGTGCTGCCGACCGTCTGGACCTTGCAGATGTTAGCCCTTCCGCATACAACTCCTCCTCCTCTACTTCCTCCACCTCCTCTTGTGCCACCACCTGACTCCGAATTCTGTTTAACATGTGCTCCAGCATGTAAATCACCGGAATAGTCATGCTGATAATGGCATCGTCAGCACTAAACATCTTCGTCGCCATTTCAAAACTGTGCAGAAGGGTGCATAGGTCCCTGATCTGAGACCACTCCTCCAGCGTGATTTGCCCCACCTCTGGATCTCGTTGGCCCAGGCTATACGTCAGAACATATTGCACCAGGGCTTGTCGGTGCTGCCACAGTTGCTGAAACATGTGCAGAGTTGAATTCCACCGGGTAGGCATATCGCATTTTAGCCGGTGAAGTGGCAGGCCCAACGACTTCTGTAGAGATGTAAGTCGCTGAGCTGCGGGATGCGAACGGCGAAAGTGAGCACACAGCGACTGTGCCCTCTGCAGAAGGCCATCTAGTCTGGGATAGTGGGCTAAAAATTGCTGGACAACCAGGTTCAACACGTGAGCCATACAAGGCACGTGTGTGACATTGCTCTGGCGAAGGGCCGCACCCAGGTTTGCAGCATTGTCGCACACAGCCTTCCCTGGTTTCAGGACCAGTGGAGACAACCATTCATGAAATTGGTTCTCCAGAGCTGACCACAACTCCTCAGCTGTGTGACTCACATTTCCCAGACATTTCAATGTAAAAACCGCCTGATGATGTTGAGCCCTACTGCCAGCATAGTAAGGAGGTGTGCAGGATCCCTTCTGCGCAGATAGAAAGCTTGTGGCATGATCAGACAGGCTTTGGGTGCAGGTGGAAGACCGAGAGGAGGTTGAGGAGGCAGAAGCAGTGGAGGAACTTTGACATAAAGAGGATTGACGCACAACTCGTGGGGACGGCAAGACTTGGACAGCAGCCCCTTGTCCTGCTGTCACCATAGTTACCCAGTGCCCAGTCAGCGACATGTAACGCCCCTGTCCATGCCTACTCGTCCAAGTGTCTGTGGTGAAATGCACCCTGTCACACACAGAGTTTCTCAAAGAAGCAGTGATGTTGTGTGCGACATGCTGGTGGAGCGCAGGCACACCTTTCTTTGAGAAGTAGTGCCCACTGGGCATCTGGTACTGGGGCACTGCGACGGACATAAGGTCTCGAAAATCCTCTGTGTCCACCAGGCGGAAAGGCAGCATTTCTGTAGCCAAGAACTTGCAGATGGTGAAATTGAACCTCGTAGCTTTCTCATGGCTAGGAGGAAATGGTCTTTTACTTGTCCACATCTGAGGGACCGAGGGCTGGCTATTGTGCTTAGACGGGGTTGATAAGGGTGCCCCGGCAAACTGCCGGTCTGTGAGGAAGATGCAGGCGGACATGTTAGGTTGCCTTGATCCAAAGGTGGTGCTATCGATGTCGGACAGCGCTCAACACCAGCTGGTGTTACCACCTCCAAAGAAAATGATGACCTGCCAATCACGCTGGCTGTTGCGGGTAAAGAGGTGGCAGGTCTGCGCCCCAAAACAGGTGTGACTGCTGTCCCCCCAGTCACAGAGGATGAAGAGGCCGCGGATGCACAAGATATGGCAGACGGTGGTTGGCCCGGCCGGCTAGGCCACATTGTAGCACACTGAGCTTCCCACTGCAACTTATGCTTCATGTCCATGTGCCGGTTCATGCATGAAGTACTCAAACTATGTATTTTTTGGCCTCTACTTAGCTTTTGCTGACAAATGTTACAGATAACACGAGTTGGGTCATCTTTATCGATCTGAAAAAATGCCCAGGCTATGCAAGGCTTAGCACCCATGCGACCTGAAGAGCCACCACGACTTGTGGTGAGAGGCAGAGTTGTGTTTGAGGATGCAGTTGTTGACGTGCTTCCAGTACTACGTCTCTGTCCAGGAAGGCGCAACCTGACCTCGTCGTCACTAGCATCTTCCTCCACCTCCTCTGCTGACCTCATCTCTTGGCTGACTGTGGGTTGACAGTAAGTGGGATCTCCAACCTCATCATCATCACCCTGTGCGTTATCACACCCGTTGTCCTCAGAGTAAACCTGTTCCTGCCCTGACAAAAAAACTAAAGTTGTCGCTCCAATCAGGTATTTGAGTCTTATCATCGTCTTCCTCATTGTCTCCACCAACAGGAGTTACAGTTTGGGAATGAGGGTCTACATTATGGTCAGAACCTTCTGCGTCTGGTCCTGGATCCGACTCATAAAGATTCTGGTCATCAGTGCAGATCATTTCCTCATCTGGATTCACAGAAGCGCTGGAGTCGACCTCTGATTCCCAGGCTATAGTATGAGTAAACAGCTCTGCAGACTCAACCATCTGTTCTACCTCATACTCAGACGGGCAGCTGGAGATTTGGAAGCTGTGAGGAAGCAAGTGCGATTGGGATGACACCTTTGAGGACTGGAGTATTTGTGATGTTGAAGTTGATGTGGAGGAGAGCCCACTTAAAGGAGCACTTGATATCCGTTGAAGCACCTGCTGTTTTTGTGCCTCATCTGGAATTTGTAGCGATTGGCGTGGTCGTAAGAAAGGGATCTTATCACATTGTCCGCTAAAAGAAGTAGACATTTTAGATTGGCTGGAAGATGGTCTTTCTTCTGCAGATGTTACTGTTGCTTTAACACCTACCCCACGGACACAACCTTTTTTCCCCTTCCCACCAGCAGCAGGCCTTTTTCCACTCATTTTGGTGGTTAACTAATTAACAACTCTGGAGTTGTTTGCACAAAAAAACAATGGATGGGAACCGAGCAGAGCTGAGTGGCCAAACTGTGGTATTAGGCCAAAACTATTGGCTGGGTTAGATGCAGAAAAAAATTATATTCAATTTGCAACCTGATGGAGGTCAGTATAGATGGACTAATAGAGAAAGTCCCACACACTGCTAGAAGGCCAAATATTTTTTCAGAGCTAGATGCAGAAAAAAATATATTCAGTTTGCAACCTGATGGAGGTCTGTATAGATGGATTAATAGAACAAGTCCCACACACAGCTAGAAGCCCAATATTTTTTCAGAGGTAGATGCAGAAAAAAATATATTCAGTTTGCAACCTGATGGAGGTCAGTATAGATGGACTAATACAACAAGTCCCACACACAGCTAGAAGCCCAATATTTTTTCAGAGGTAGATGCAGAAAAAAATATATTCAGTTTGCAACCTGATGGAGGTCTGTATAGATGGATTAAGAGAACAAGTCCCACACACAGCTAGAAGCCCAATATTTTTTCAGAGGTAGATGCAGAAAAAAATATATTCAGTTTGCAACCTGATGGAGGTCAGTATAGATGGACTAATACAACAAGTCCCACACACAGCTAGAAGCCCAATATTTTTTCAGAGGTAGATGCAGAAAAAAATATATTCAGTTTGAAACCTGATGGAGGTCTGTATAGATGGATTAATAGAACAAGTCCCACACATAGCTAGAAGCCCAATATTTTTTCAGAGGTAGATGCAGAAAAAAATATATTAAATTTGCAACCTGATGGAGGTCAGTATAGATGGACTAATACAACAAGTCCCACACACAGCTAGAAGCCCAATATTTTTTCAGAGGTAGATGCAGAAAAAAATATATTCAGTTTGCAACCTGATGGAGGTCTGTATAGATGGACTAATACAACAAGTCCCACACACAGCTAGAAGCCCAAATATTTTTTCAGAGGTAGATGCAGAAAAAAAATATATTCAGTTTGCAACCTGATGGAGGTCAGTATAGATGGACTAATAGAGAAAGTCCCAGACACTGCTAGAATGCCAAATATTTTTTCAGAGCTAGATGCAGACAAAAAATTATTTTTAATTTGCAACCTGATGGAGGTCAGTATAGATGGATTAATAGAACAAGTCCCACACATAGCTAGAAGGCCAAATATTTTTTCAGAGCTAGATGCAGATATAAATTATTTTTAATTTGCAACCTGATGGAGGTCAGTATAGATGGACTAATAGAGAAAGTCCCACACACTGCTAGAAGGCCAAATATTTTTTCAGAGCTAGATGCAGAAAAAAATTATATTCAGTTTGCAACCTGATGGAGGTCAGTATAGATGGACTAATAGAACAAGTCCCACACACAGCTAGAAGGCCAAATATTTTTTCAGAGGTAGATGCAGATAAAAATTATTTTTAATTTGCAGCCTGATGGAGGTCAGTATAGATGGACTAATAGAGAAAGTCCCACACACGGCTAGAAGGCCAAATATTTTTTCAGAGCTAGATGCAGACAAAAAATTATTTTTAATTTGCAACCTGATGGAGGTCAGTATAGATGGGCTAATAGAGAAAGTCCCACACACTGCTAGAAGGCCAAATATTTTTTCAGAGCTAGATGCAGATATAAATTATTTTTAATTTGCAACCTGATGGAGGTCAGTATAGATGGACTAATAGAGAAAGTCCCACACACTGCTAGAAGGCCAAATATTTTTTCAGAGCTAGATGCAGAAAAAAATTATATTCAGTTTGCAACCTGATGGAGGTCAGTATAGATGGACTAATAGAACAAGTCCCACACACAGCTAGAAGGCCAAATATTTTTTCAGAGGTAGATGCAGAAAAAAAATATATTCAGTTTGCAACCTGATGGAGGTCAGTATAGATGGACTAATAGAGAAAGTCCCACAAACTGCTAGAAGGCCAAATATTTTTTCAGAGCTAGATGCAGACAAAAAATTATTTTTAATTTGCAACCTGATGCAGGTCAGTATAGATGGACTAATAGAGAAAGTCCCACACACTGCTAGAAGGCCAAATATTTTTTCAGAGCTAGATGCAGATATAAATTATTTTTAATTTGCAACCTGATGGAGGTCAGTATAGATGGACTAATAGAGAAAGTCCCACACACTCCTAGAAGGCCAAATATTTTTTCAGAGGTAGATGCAGAAAAAAATTATATTCAGTTTGCAACCTGATGGAGGTCTGTATAGATGGATTAATAGAACAAGTCCCACACACAGCTAGAAGCCCAAATATTTTTTCAGAGGTAGATGCAGAAAAAAATTATATTCAGTTTGCAACCTGATGGAGGTCTGTATAGATGGATTAGTAGAACAAGTCCCACACACAGCTAGAAGCCCAATATTTTTTCAGAGGTAGATGCAGAAAAAATATATATTCAGTTTGCAACCTGATGGAGGTCAGTATAGATGGACTAATAGAGAAAGTCCCACACACTGCTAGAAGGCCAAATATTTTTTCAGAGCTAGATGCAGACAAAAAATTATTTTTAATTTGCAACCTGATGGAGGTCAGTATAGATGGACTAATAGAGAAAGTCCCACACACTGCTAGAAGGCCAAATATTTTTTCAGAGCTAGATGCAGATATAAATTATTTTCAGTTTGCAACCTGATGGAGGTCAGTATAGATGGACTAATAGAACAAGTCCCACACACAGCTAGAAGCCCAAATATTTTTTCAGAGGTAGATGCAGAAAAAAATTATATTCAGTTTGCAACCTGATGGAGGTCTGTATAGATGGATTAATAGAACAAGTCCCACACACAGCTAGAAGCCCAATATTTTTTCAGAGGTAGATGCAGAAAAAAAATATATTCAGTTTGCAACCTGATGGAGGTCAGTATAGATGGACTAATAGAGAAAGTCCCACACACTGCTAGAAGGCCAAATATTTCTTCAGAGCTAGATGCAGACAAAAAATTATTTTGAATTTGCAACCTGATGGAGGTCAGTATAGATGGACTAATAGAGAAAGTCCCACACACTGCTAGAATGCCAAATATTTTTTCAGAGCTAGATGCAGACAAAAAATTATTTTTAATTTGCAACCTGATGGAGGTCAGTATAGATGGACTAATAGAGAAAGTCCCACACACTGCTAGAAGACCAAATATTTTTTCAGAGCTAGATGCAGACAAAAAATTATTTTTAATTTGCAACCTGATGGAGGTCAGTATAGATGGACTAATAGAGAAAGTCCCACACACTGCTAGAAGGCCAAATATTTTTTCAGAGCTAGATGCAGAAAAAAATTATATTCAGTTCGCAACCTGATGGAGGTCAGTATAGATGGACTAATAGAACAAGTCCCACATACAGCTAGAAGCCCAAATATTTTTTCAGAGGTAGATGCAGATAAAAATTATTTTGAATTTGCAACCTGATGGAGGTCAGTATAGATGGACTAATAGAGAAAGTCCCACACACTGCTAGAAGGCCAAATATTTTTTCAGAGCTAGATGCAGACAAAAAATTATTTTGAATTTGCAGCGTGATGGAGGTCAGTATAGATGGACTAATAGAACAAGTCCCACACACTGCTAGAAGGCCAAATATTTTTTCAGAGCTAGATGCAGAAAAAATTATATTCAGTTTGCAACCTGATGGAGGTCAGTATAGATGGACTAATAGAACAAGTCCCACACACAGCTAGAAGCTCAAATATTTTTTCAGAGCTAGATGCAGAAAAAAATTATATTCAATTTGCAACCTGATGGAGGTCAGTATAGATGGACTAATAGAATGATGCTATGCCCAAAAGATTTTACTTCACTAGGTGCAGTAAAAAAATTGGTATTCTATACACAGGTGGTATATCTTGCAACACAGATAGGCTACTCCACTGACTAACACACTCTGCAATAGGCCAAAAAGGATTAGCTTTGCTAGATTCAGCCAAATGCTGTGAAAAAAACTTGCACAGCACTGGCACAGACCTGCCTGGCAAAAACTGATAGGAACTGATGTAACCTAGTCCTGAAAAGGACTGCAATTACAATTAGTCTTTACTCCCACAATCTATCTATTTAAGAGCACAGACCTGCCTGATAAAAGTCGTAGGAAATGCTGTAACCTAGTCCTTAAAAGGACTGCAATCACAACTTTTCCCTACTCCCAAGCTATCTGTAGATTTGTGCGAAAATTGGCTTGAAATTAACAAGGTATAGCGCACACAGCAACAGCGGTGCCGTCTAACACGCAGCTGCAGCAGTGAGAAAATGGTGGCGACGGGGAAAATGGCTTGGTCTTATAGGGCAAGGACATGTGACATACACTGCCAATGACACATGCCCTTGCTTGTGTGAAAAAAAGCACTTCGCTCCGTGTGTGCGCTGCTGATAGGCTGACAGATTGCACCTCCCCACTGTAAATGCGGGAAAGAGAAAAAAAAATGGAGATCTTCATTATTCCTGCAGAGATCCATCCCCTGCCCCTCCCCCCACCCCGCTGTACACTCAAACTGCGTATTAACATTAATTTTCATCATTACTGAGAAAAAATCCAGTTATGATTTTGGTGCACGAACAGTTATCGAACATAACCTCGAACAGCCGAATTTTTCTCAAATCGTTCGTGTTCGCCGAACGGCTCGAACACCGCCCAAAACAGCTCGAATTTGAGATTGGCGAACAGTTCGAGTCGAACAACGCTCATCTCTAGTAGTAAGATGCTATAAGTAATTTCTAGACCCACTGCTGTTTTTCTTGAGAATCACAAATCCTGCAGGTTATCACTAGTGATGGGCGAGCACTAAAATGCTCGGGTGCTCGATGCTCAGGTCGAGCACATTGTAATACTTGGGTGCTTGACCCGAGCAACGAGCCCAATGTAAGTCTATGGGAAACTTGAGCATTTTTCAGGTGGCTCCCCCCCTATGCAGTGAATGCAAGGGTTGCCAAAAAATTGGAGGCACTCCAATCCCCCTTGGAAGAGATGTGGAGGTCAGAGGGCCTCCTGAAAACAATGTTTCCATTATTAGGAAGTGGGTCTCCCATTGTGTTTGCCTATGCAGTGAATGCAAGGGTTGCCAAAAATTTGGAGGCACTCCAATGCCCCTTGGAAGAGACATAGAGGAGAGCCTCCTGAGATGTGGAGGTCAGAGGGCCTCCTGAAAACAATGTTCCCATTATTAGGAAGTGGGTCTCCCATTCTGTTTGCCTATGCAGTGAATGAAAGGGGTGCCAAAAATTTGGAGGCACTCCAATGCCCTTTGGAAGAGACGTGGAGGTCAGAGGGCCTCCTCAAAACAATGTTCCCATTATTAGAAGGGGGGTCTCCCATTGTGTTTGCCTATGCAGTGAATGCAAGGGTTGCCAAAAATTTGGAGGCACCCCAATGCCCCTTGGAAGAGATGTGGAGGTCAGAGGGCCTCCTGAAAACAATGTTCCCATTATTAGGAAGTGGGTATCCCATTGTGTTTTTCTATGCAGTGAATGCAAGGGTTGCCAAAAATTTGGAGGCACTCCAATGCCCCTTGGAAGAGACATAGAGGAGAGCCTCCTGAAAAAAAATGTTCCCATTATTAGGAAGTGGGTCTCCCATAGTGTTGGCCTATGCAGTGAATGCAAGGGCTGCCAAAAAATGGGAGGCACTCCAATGCCCATTGGAAGAGATGGGGAGGAGGGCCTCATAAAAAATGTTCCCATTAGAAAGGAGTGGGTCTCCTATACTTGTAATGTACTAATTGTATGGGCTGACAAACATTTACCCCTGGGGGGTATACATGAACATACTGTATAAAAAAATTTTTTTACTGGCACCATAAACATCCTTTAAAAAAATTATGTGGGTGTTGCATCAAGGACCACTGTCACCCTGGTTATATGGTGGTGGAGGATGAAGATGAGGAGAAGGAGGAAGACAAGAACAAATAGACAAAATCAGGAAGCATACACCCATGTGTGGGTGTGAAGAGTTGCATGGGAATACACCTCCCAAAAAAAGACACTGGATTTGAGTTTATGTTTCGCTGCTATCAGTTATAATTCCACCAGCGGCACTAAAAACCCTCTCTGATAAAATGCTAGCGGCAGGGCAGGCCAGGACCTCCAAGGCTTAGAGAGATAGTTCATTCCACATATCCAGCTTGGATACCCAATAATTTTAAGGCACAGAGGAATTACAGAGGACGTTGGTACGGTAGGCAAGGTACTGCCTCAGCATCTTCCCAAACTTTGCACTCCTTGTGAGAGTACCCCGCGCCTCAGAGAAGAGAGAGAGAGGATTCAAAAAGACCTAAATAAACTGGAGCAGTGGGCAGCAACCAACAGAATGGTTTTTAACAGGGAAAAATGCAAAGTACTACATCTGGGCAATAAAAATGAAAAAAGCATATACAGAATGGGAGGAATAGAGCTAAGCAACAGTACATGTGAAAAAGACTTAGGTATACTAATAGATCATAGACTGAACATGAGTCAACAGTGTGATGCAGCAGCAAAAAAGGCAAATACAATTCTGGGATGTATTAACAGAAGCATACAGTCTAGATCACATGAAGTCATTATCGGTCTTTACTCCTCTTTGGTCAGACCTCATCTGGAATACTGTGTACAGTTTTGGGCACCACATTTTAAAAAAGACATAGACAAACTGGAACAAGTTCAGAGAAGAGCGACCAGAATGGTGACTGGTCTGCAAACCATGTCCTATGAGGAACGGTTGCAGGATTTGGGAATGTTTAGCTTGCAAAAAAGAAGACTGAGAGGAGACTTAATAGCTGTCTACAAATATGTCAAGGGCTGTCACATTGTAGAAGGATCATCTTTATTCTCATTTACACAGGGAAAGACTAGAAGCAACGGGATGAAACTAAATGGAAGGAGACACAGATTAGATATTAGAAAAAACTTTTTGACAGTTAGGGTGATTAATGAGTGGAACAGGCTGCCACGATAGGTGGTGAGTTCCCCTTCAATGGACGTCTTCAAACAGAGGCTGGACAGACATCTGTCTGAGGTGATTTAGTGAATCCTGCTTTGAGCAGGGGGTTGGACCAGATGACCCAGGAGGTCCCTTCCAACTCTACCATTCTATGATTCTATGATTCTATGATTCAGGGCCTGTGCGATGTGAGGGGCTGAGAAAATTCTCCCAGAACTTTGACAGTGTTCCCCTGCTTCTGCTGGATTGAAGCTGTGTCTCTCTTGCCTGTACTCCTTGGTTGTCCAACGAACTGTGACCTCCCGCACCAGCGTTTTCAGATGAGATTTTTTTTAATAGTTCCGCAACAAGGACCTTCTGGTACTGCCCCATTTTTGTAGATCTGTCTGCCTCAGGAAAAAGAGATATAAAGTTCTGACCAGCCCAGGGGATGGGGGTGACTCGGGTACCCGGGCCTTTAGCCTGGCCTTGGGGATGTCGCGGTGGTCGGCTCCCGGGTCCGTACCCTGGGGTCGCTCTCTTAAAAGGGGATAATAGGCTTCTTAGTTTTATAAAAGTTCGTGACGCCACCTGTGGCTTCTGGTGAGATTCACCAGCGCTGCGCAATCCACTAAGGCCGATGATAAGGCAGCTGGATAGTATAGCTCCCTACAGGTGGAGCTATGTCTCAGGGCAGCATACAAAGAGGGGGATGCAGGACAGGCGAGACCCAGCCGGGTCAGAGCAAGAACGGGGACAGACACGATAGTCACTTCAGTACCTTTTACTGGTAGAAATTCAGGCACGTCCCGGAGCACTGTAGGGTGAAGGGTGCATATCAGGATCCTCCCCAATGAGCGGGTGTAGGGCCTACTTTTTCTTGCCTCTGCGTAGTAAGTTTCTGACCTGCCTGGAGCTAGGCCTAACTTTGTCTCTGACCTGCGCTGGCTGACCTTGTGGTAGGGCCTTCTCTTGGAATACACGCACCTCAGCTTGCGGGGCCTATGTGTCTTCCGGCACTGTTACGTATCAGCACTTTAGTGATCCTGGGGCTTGTAATTCTCCAGGGAATCCGGTTATGTCTTACTGGGTCATAGAGATCCCGGTAAGCTTCGGACCCGGTGTCCGGTAAATGCTTCGGGGTGAGCTAGTTAAGCTCCTCTGCCCCCTATGTGCTAACTTTCCACTCGCCTTCGGCCTACTCGGGCCCTCACTAGGCTATACACACTAACGGCAGGTTGCCGTGCTTCACCGATCTTATGGCGCCGGCACACCTTAAGCTCTCTATTCTGAGCTTCAACTGAGTCTAGACTGAGCTTACCTCAGCAGACAGACTTCTGCAGTAACCGAACTGAGAACTCCGTCCCTCTCTGACTGTGAGCAGGAACTCTGTTCTGGCTAGACTGAACTGCCTGGCTCCACCTTCACTTTTTATATCCCTAACGGGCTCCCTCTGCTGGTCTGAGGTGGAAGGTGGAGATGTGTGAATGTTTATGGGGGCCTCTTGTGGAGGAATCCATCAATGCACTCTTCCAGGATCTGTGATACCAAGCGCAGCTGGTCGTCACATTCCCCCCTAGCAAAGCTCAGCACTCCCGGGCTGAAGCACATTTTATATCAACAACAATAGGAAACATGAACAATCTTCCCTTTATGGAGGCACCATGCTTAAACGTTGCATAACAATATAACTGGATGCAAAGTGTCCTCAGAGTTCCAGTCTCCTATGGTGAGGTTCCCAGCAAGGATGTCCATCTTACAGGGTAGAGTACTTGGTGGTTTTGAGGGACCTGTCCCAAACCCTCAACGTAGGCCCTGGGGTGGCTGCAGGGCATGAAGATCCCGAGTTGGACCTCCAAGAGAGCCACTCCAAACAGGTTTAACCTTCTGAGGTCACCTAAAAGGGGCACTCCAAGGAGTGCAATTATATACAAAAAGCAGTTTCTGGGCTGCACATAGTCCTCAGCCACGGAGTTCTTAGGTAATTAATAACGAAATTAATAAGGTAAAGTGTCCATGTTACTTGAACTGTTCAATAATAAAGCGAAGCACAAAATAATATACATATGCATGAAAATACACAATAATACAGTATAATCATACACAATACCCCAGGGGTAACTATCTTACTGTGTGTATCTGACATGGGGTCTACCTCTAGTACTACGTGTTGATCTGCGTAGTGCGGTGGTCTGTGGAGTATCAGAGTCTGCATTGTCAGTTACCCTACCAGTTCTACGTGTGACTAAGTTGTAAAACTACCTTAACCTCTCTCTTGGGCTGGCAAGTTCACCATTGGCTGGGCCCTCTTGCTCTGCTCCTGCCGGTGATCCTTCGTCCGGGGATACTTCTTGAGCTGGCTCTTCTGCAGCACTTACAAGTTCAACTTGCTGTGGAGGGTTTTCTGGCTGTTCGTAGAATTGGAGTGTTGGAATGATTACTGCACCTCCTATTTGAGGCCAATCAGCCAGGAAATCTCCTAGGTCAGTGTGTATCACTGCTTCTTTAGGCTCTTCCGGGATTGTGAGAGGCACTTCTTCTTGGGGTTTCAGTAAGTCAGGACACAACTTTAGGTGGTCCCTGGACACTGTCGTAGACGTTCTTCCTCCATCTCGACTGATTAAGCATGTCTTCTTATTGTCAAATCTTGAGTTCAATACAGTGTAGGGTTCTTTTTCCCACTGATCGTCAAGTTTATGATTCCGTCTTTTCCTTTTCAATACTGTTTCACCTGGTGTGAAAGATTCTGCGGACGCGTTTTTGTTATATTGAGCCTCCTGCTTTTCTCTCACCCGAGTGAGACTGTCTTCGACACAGGCTTGTACCCTCCTGTACTGCTCTTGTCTGGTTGTGTCACGGTCCTCAGTGGTCATATCAGCTTCGGGCTCAACAACACCAAGCTCCAGACCCATGGGCAGCTTTCCTGGCCTTGCCCGCATGAGATATGCTGGAGTGCAATTGGTGGAACTTACTGGTATATAATTATACAGATCCACTAGGTCAGGTAGTAGGTCTGGCCACTGATTTCTCTCCTCAAGTGGTATGGTCTTTAGCAGGTCGATGATGATGTTGTTCATCTTTTCGCAGAGACTGTTGGTTTGTGGGTGGTACGGTGTAGTTCTTATCTTCTTACACCCGTATAGATGGCAGAACTCCTTGAACAACTCAGCCTCAAAGGCCGGGCCTTGGTCCGTCAGCACCTGCTCAGGATAACCATGGGGTCTACAGAAATACGCTTGGAATGTCTTTGCTGCTGTCTCTGCCGTCAGGTCTTTGACGGGGGCGACCACCAGGAAACGTGAGTAGTGATCCACGATGGTCAGAGCATAGGAGTACCCTGACCTGCTGGGGGACAGCTTGACATGGTCCAGGGCCACGATCTCCAGGGGTCGAGTCGTCTTGATAGGTTGTAGGGGTGCCTTCTGGCTGCTGAAGTCTTTTCTTCTTAGGTCACAGGGTCCACAGTCCCGGCACCCCCTCTCAATGGAGCTGCGCATTCCTACCCAGTAGAATCGACACTTCAGCAGGGACCACTGTCTGCCATACCATCTCATGGGTTTTTGGATTGACGTACCTCCAGCACAGCTTCTCACGGTAGATAAACAGCCGGCTTCTCTCGTTCCACAGCTGCTTTGCTTGCAGAGACGCTTCTTTTTCCAGGGAGGAACCTTCTTGGGTTATCAGCTCCTTGATGCGGCTGACAACCGGGTCACTGTCCTGGGTCTCTTTCCAGCTGTGGTGAGGCAGGGGGTTTAACGTCATTTCACGCTGCTTCCTGGAGGCTTGTTGCTCGTGGATCATCCCATTCCGGTGAAAGGCAGGTAGCTCTATCTCTTCCAGGTCATCCACTTCTTCTTCTGTGTCTGACTGGTGAGGCATCCTGGACAGGGCATCGGCATTGGCGTTCTTGCGGCCCGCCCGGTATTTAATGGTAAATTGGTAATTTGACAGCCGAGCTATCCATCGTTGTTCCCGTGCTCCCAACTTAGCTGTTTCAAGATGGGTCAAGGGGTTGTTATCAGTGAAGGCAGTGAACTTACTGGAGGCCAGATAATGTTTGAACCTTTCAGTGATGGCCCAGACCAGGGCAAGGAACTCCAACATAAAGCTGCTATAGTTCTCTGGGTTTCTCTCGGTCGGGTGGAGCTTCCTGCTTGCATATGCGATCACCTTCTCTTGGCCATCATCCTGCTTCTGACTTAGAACAGCGTCCAGCCCTTCGTTGCTGGCATCTGTATACAGCAGGAATGGTTGGCTGTAGTTAGGGTAGGCTAGGATCTCACCACCTGTCAGGATCTCCTTCATCTCCTGAAATGACTCTGCTTGCTCTTTACCCCAGTGGAATGGGGGATTTTTGCTTTTGGGGGACTGCCCTACCAGGAGGTCTTGCAGAGGAGCTGCTTTCTTGGTGTAGTCTTTTACAAACCTCCAGTAGTACCCTACTAGTCCCAAGAACTGACGCACCTCCTTGAGGTTCTTCGGCTCCGGACACTTCTGGATGGCTGTGACCTTCTCCGGGTCTGGTGCTACCCCTTCCGGACTAACAATGTGCCCCAGGTACTGTACCTTTCTCTTGAGCAGGTGGCACTTTGAGGGCTTCAACTTCATCCCGTACCGAGAAAGTGACTCAAATACCTCTGCCTGGTGTTTCAAGTGGTCCTCGTACATTCTGGAGTACACTATTACATCATCCAGGTAAAGTAACACAGTCTCGAAGTTGCGGTGTCCCTGGCAGCACTCCATCAATCTCTGGAACGTTCCGGGGGCATTGCAGAGTCCAAACGGCATACTATTGAACTCGCAGAGTCCCATCGGGGTAGTGAAGGCCGTCTTCTCCCGATCCTCCTCAGCCACAGCTACTTGCCAGTACCCACTAGTGAGGTCAAGGGTGGAAAAGTAATTTGCAGACTTTAAGGCAGCTAGGGACTCCTCTATGCGTGGGAAAGAGTATGCATCTTTATGTGTAATGCGATTTACTTGTCGGTAATCTACACACATTCTCATGCTCCCGTCCTTTTTCCTATCCTAACTAGCACTAGGGGAGCTGCCCAGGGACTACAACTATCCCTTATTACCCCCGCCTTTCTCATGTCGTGCAACATTTCTTTAGCCTTCTGGTAGTGTGCTGGTGGTATAGGCCTGTAACGTTCTTTGATTGGGGGATGGTCACCTGTGGGGATATGGTGTTGAACCCCCTTAACCCTCCAGAAGTCAAGTGGATGTTTACTGAACACCTGCGAGTATTCTTGAACCACCCGGTGTACACCCTGGTTTTGATGGGCAGGAGTGGTGTCTGTCCCAACATGGAGCTGTTGACACCAATCCTCCACCAGGGTTGCAGGGTCATTATCCTTCACTTCATCTGGTGAGGTTAAGGACTCCGCCTTGTGGATGCAGTTGTTATTTACAGCATGTAATTTGGCAACAGTGGCATAACGTGGCAATCTGACCTCATCTTCCCCACAGTTGAGAAGACGGACGGGCACCCTCCCATTGCGTACATCTACCACTCCTCTGGCGGTTAAGAGCGTGGGTCTATGCTCGGAGAAAAGGGGTTCTACTACCGCCTGCTAGCTCTGTCCTCTAAGACCTATGGTGGCTCTACACCAGATGAGCATTTCACTCATTGGGGGGATGACAATGGGTATTGGGTCCGTCACCCGCACGTTACCGATTTCACCGTCTGTTAACCTTACTTGCTGTTGGTACATCAGGACTCGGATCTCCTTCAGCAGTGCCTTTCTCTGTCTTGGTCTGGCAGTGTCGGCTATCTGTTGGAGCAAGAACACAACCTCTCCCAAACAGTTACCAACAATGTTTGTGCCTATTACCATATACGGATTGGTGTCATCAGGATTAGTCTCTACTACAATTAGCCCATGGTCCTTCAGCTCCACTCTCCCCACCTTTACAGTCACATTCTTAACCCCGATTAGGTTAAGGGGGAGTCCGTTTGAGGCATAAACAGAAAGATTTGGAGTTGGCTGACGTAGGTCGTCCATGGACCAGAACCTCTTGTAGAGGACGTCAGGCATGATGGTTACCTGAGATCCTGTGTCCAGCAGAGTGTGCGTCGGGATCCCGTCCAACACAATGGACAGGAAAGGTCTTCCTCCGACGAACCTGTTGTACCAGTCTGATGGGCCTGGTGAGTTTACTCCTGGGTGTCAGCCCTCGGCCACAGGGTTTTCTCGTTTAAAGGACAATTCTGGGTGGTGTGTCCGCTCTTGCGGCAGCGGTAGCAGGTAGGGTCCTTCGGTGGACGGCGCTGGTCACTGATCCTCGAAGAGGGTGGTGTTGGCCTCCTCCTCCTGCGCATCCAGGGGACATCCTCTGAGCTATCGGCTAACAGGATTTTCCCTCCTTCCTCGGGCTCTGTCCGCAGCTGCAGAGCACTCAGCACAGTGGTCAGGGTTTTGCTCAACTGACGCACTTCAGAGCACAGATTGTCCAGTTCTCTAGGGGACATTGCTGGAACCTTAGCTTCAGCAGCCACTGGGGAAAAGGTGGGTGTAGCAGGCACTGGGGTAGCCCCACCCTAGTAACATTGGATGGCATTTGTTTCCAGGGGCTGCCATGTCCTTAAGATTATCAAAGGTGGCATCTGGATGATCCAGGGACCACCAACGCACAGTCCTGCTCTCCTCTGGAGACCTCAGCCCCCGGACAAACTGGTCCTTCAGCATTTTGTTTTCATTTTCGATGCTGGTCGTACTAAGCTGTTTCAGAGCCCGCAGGGCCCCTTGTAGACGCCAGGCGTAGTCCCGAACATTGTCCTGCGGCTGTTGGGAACAATTGTAGAACCTCATCCGGAGGTCCGCCTCAGTAAGATCCTCAAAGACAGTCTGTAGCTTTTGAAATATTGCGGACACTGACTCCTGGTCTGCGGCAGACCATGTTTCCACTTCCCGCTCTGCAGCACCGGTCAGTTGTCCTAATACAACAGCAGCTCTTTGCTTGCCTGTCATAGAGTACATGTCTAAGATACCGCATATCTTCCGTTTGAATCCAGACAGGGTATCTGGTTTGCCGTTGTACTGGGGGAGCCATTGTTCTCCAGGGATGTAGAGTTATAGAAATGACAGGAGTTACAGGCACTGCTGGTGGAGCGGCCGCCTTGGCCTGCCCGGCGTCGGGCGCGGGTTGAACATCAGGGACGTTGGCCGGTATTCCGGCATTGTGCTGTTCATCGGACATTCTGGCGCCCCCCTAGCTAACCGTGGCCTACCTTCTAGTTTTTCTTCCGGTAGGCCGCAACTAAGCAGGTCACGGTCGTCTTCAGGAACTCCTTACAGGACCTGGCGCTTCCCGGTTTGACGTCGAATCGTGGGGCATGTCTGGGGCTTTGCGCTCTTTTACAGGTACGCCCCTCAGTTTCCCGCGGTTACGCCCTTCTTCTCGCTCGGCGGCCCAACAATGGAGGCAATCTTCACCACAGTCTAATGTACACAGTTCCTTATTAAAGGCGCACAGTACCCGTTGGCAACGGGCATAACACTCTGTCGTTGCAACGGGCAAGCGATCCTGTTTGTGACGCCAGGAAAGAGATGACCAGCCCAGGGGATGGGGGTGACTCGGGTACCCGGGCCTTTAGCCTGGCCTTGGGGATGTCACGGTGGTCGGCTCCCGGGCCCGTACCCTGGGGTCGCTATTTAAAAAGGGGATAAAAGGTTTCTTAGTTTTATAAAAGTTCGTGAAGCCACCTGTGGCTTCTGGTGAGATTCACCAGCGCTGCGCAGTCCACTGAGGCCGATGATAAGGCAGCTGGATGGTATAGCACCCCACAGGTGGAGCTAGGCCACAGGGCAGTGTACGGAGAGGGGGATGCAGGACAGGCGAGACCCAGCCGGGTCAAATCAAGAATGGGGACAGACACGACAGTCACTTCAGTACCTTTTACTGGTGGAAATTCAGGCACGTCCCAGAGCACTATAGGGTGAAGGGTGCATATCAGGATCCTCCCCAATGAGCAGTTGTAGGGCCTCCTGTTTCTTGCCTCTGCGTAGTAAGTTTCTGACCTGCCTGGAGCTAGGCCTAACTTTGTCTCTGACCTGCGCTGGCTGACCTTGTGGTAGGGCCTTCTCTTGGAATACACGCACCTCAACTTGCGGGGCCTATGCGTCTCCCGGCTCTGTTACGTATCAGCACTTTAGCGATCCTGGGGCTTGTAATTCTCCAGGGAATCCGGTTATGTCTTACTGGGTCATAGAGATCCCGGTAAGCTTCGGACCCGGTGTCCGGTAAATGCTTCGGGGTGAGCTAGTTAAGCTCCTCTGCCCCCTATGTACTAACTTTCCACTCGCCTTCGGCCTACTCGGGCCCTCACTAGGCTATACACACTAACGGCAGCTTGCCGCGCTTCACTGATCTTATGGCGCCGGCACACCTTAAGCTCTCTATTCTGAGCTTCAACTGAGTCTAGACTGAGCTTACCTCAGCAGACAGACATCTGCAGTAACCGAACTGAGAACTCCGTCCCTCTCTGACTGTGAGCAGGAACTCTGTTCTGGCTAGACTGAACTGCCTGGCTCCACCTTCCCTTTTTATATCCCTAATGGGCTCCCTCTGCTGGTCTGAGGTGGAAGGTGGAGATGTGTGAATGTTTATGGGGGCCTCTTGTGGAGGAATCCATCAATGCACTCTTCCAGGATCTGTGATACCAAGCGCAGCTGGGCATCACAGTTCTCCTTGTAGTGTGGGTCTAGAAGTGTCACCAACCAGTAATGACTGTCACCCAAAATTTTGAGAAAGAAGGGTCATGGGAAAGACAGCGTAACAAAAACTCAGCCATGCGTGCCAGACTGCTAACAGGCAAGACTTCCATGTCCTCACCAAGAGGAAGACTAACCATGCTCTCCTCCTCCTCCTCTCTGTCCTCAGGCCATCCACGCTGAACAGACGGTATGACAGTTGTGCAGGTAGTACCGTCTATAGCACATTAAATTAGCTCCTGTTCTTCTTCCTCCTCCTCCTCTTCCTCATTGTCACCCAATCCACGTTGGGATGAGATGAGGCTGGGCTGTGTGTAATCACCCTGTATGGTTCGTTGCTCTATCTCATCATGCTCCGCCTGCAATGCATCCTCTTTGATTGTGAGCAGAGAGTGTTTCAGAAGACAGAGAAGCGGGATGGTGATGCAAATTATGGCGTCATCGCCGCTCACCATCTTGGTGGAGTCCTCAAAGTTTTGGTGGATGGTACATATGTCTGACATCCATGTCCACTCCTGAAGTCTTATGTATGGAGTCTGAACTGAACACCGACGGCCTTGTTGATGCTGGTACTCAACAACTGCCCTCTTCTGCACACAAATCCTTCCCAACATCTGAAGTGTAGAGTTCCAATGTGTGTGGACATCACACACCAGTCTGTGAGCCGGAAGCTGCAAACGCTGGTGAAACATGGCAAGGGCGGCAGAAGCTGCAGGTGACTTTCTAAAATGGGCACACAGGCGGTGTACTTTAACAAGCAGATCCAGGTAGGATTTGAGAAACCGCTTTTTAGAACCCTCCTGTTAGTTCTTTTTCTATTTTGTTGGTCACATGACTTTCTGCCTATATAATCCAGCTCCGCCCTCTGGCCTTGCTGGACTTCAGTGTCACATTTACTCTTAAGCTAGCCAGGTGCCTTGTACCTAACTCTGTAGTTTGCTTGGTCTTTGGACCACTAGTACTTTTTGTTTGTTTGTCTTTGCTCTGCTACAATTTCTGCTAGGAGGTGTCCAACTATATCCCAGTCCTTAGTTCTTGTGGGGACCCCTCCCTTATATCTATAGGTCTGCGTTCAGACTAGCCGAGGACTTAGGCAGGTCTGTTTACAAGGAACAGGTCCCCCGCTGCATCGTAGGGAATCAGCTTAGTCCTATTGTAGGGACAGTTTTCCTATCTTTCCTTAGTGCTTGTAGCAGTTCATAACAGTAAGTCCAGCCCAAAATAAAATACTCTAAGGAAAGTAATCCAGATATCAGCATGGTGTCGGTTCAGGAGTTGGCTCAACGCCTGCAGGGACTGTCTTTGGAGGTGGCCGAGCTCCAGCAACACGTGAGTAGCTGTCCTGGAGCGCATTTTGTCGAACCGAAGGTAGGACTGCCAGATTTTTTTATGGTAAACAGCAAGATTTTTTTTCCTTTAAAAACGCTTGTTTATTATATTTTCGTTTAAGACTCAGATCCTCGGGGAATGAATCACAGCGCATTGGGTTTATAATGTCACTTTTGCGTAAAGAACCACAGGGATGGGCCTTTTCTCTACAACCTAATGATCCGTGTTTTAGATCTGTGGAAGATTTTTTTTCTGCTATGGGGTTGTTGTATGATGATCCTGATCGAGTCTCATCTGCTGAAACGGAATTAAGACGTTTGAAGCAGGGATCAGGTGATGTAGAAAATTATTGTACATACTTCAGAATATGGTTGGCCGAAGTGGAATGGAATAACTCAGCATTAAAATGTCTGTTTCTTGCTGGTCTAGGTGAAAGGGTTAAGGATCTGCTGATTGCCTTCCCAAAACCTGGAACCTTGCAGGAGGCAATGCAATTAGCTATACGTGTGGACAGGAGACTGCGTGCTAGGATTAATGAGGAGAAATCTACTGCTATGGCAGCTCCTAGCTTTTAGAGGGTCTGCTCGGAAAGGTGGAGAACCGAGGGAGATTGGGGCGATGTCACCCCACTCTCAGGAAAAAGACCACAGGTTTGCTAAGGGATTGTGTTTTTATTGCTGTAAATCTGACCACTTTATTAAGAACTGTGTGCTTCGCTTGAACAAAGAAAAAAAAAAAGAGGTCAGTTACGCCCGTATAGCTTGTTTAAACTCAAAAGGAGTATTTCTTTCTGGAAGCACCTCATTCCCGGAGGAGTTGATCGAATTTCGGGTATTTGTGGATTGTGGTTCTACGCTCAATGTGATTGATAAGGGATTTTTGGAAAAATTTAAATTAGAATCCAAACTTTTGTCATCTCCTATTTCTGTGGTTGCTGTTGATGGCTCTCCCTTGAAATGTATTACTCACAAGGTTTTTGAATTTCCCCTCACCATTAATGGTATTCACCAAAAGAATTTGGATTTGGCGGTATTAAATAATTTGCTTTCTCCAGTGGTTTTGGGATTACCTTGGTTAAAATTGCACAATCCTGTACTACCCATGAAATTAAGTCTTGGAGTCCTAAGTGTCATGATAAATGTTGTAACGGTTGCATTGCTGCTGTGGAAAGAGGGGAATTACCAGTACCTATTCAGGATTTTTGGAAGGTTTTTTCTGAGGAGGAGTCGCAAGTTTTGCCTCCTCATAGGGACTATGATTGCACCATTGAGTTTGTTCCTGGAGCTACTCTTCCCAAGAGTCGCTTATTTAATCTGACTATCCCTGAGAGAAAGGCCTTGGAGGAAAACATACAGACAAGCTTGGCCGCCGGTCACATTAGACCTTCTTAGTCTCCTGTGGCTGTTGGATTTTTTTTTGTAAAAAAAAAAGGACGGCGGTTTACGTCCATGTCTGGACTTTCGTGAAATTAATAAAATTACCGTACGCAATTCCTACCCACTGCCATTAATTACTGACTTGTTCAACCAGTTAGTGGGGGCCAAGTGGTTCTCTAAAATTGATCTCCGGGGGGCATACAATTTGTTACGTATGAAGGAAGGTGATGAATGGAAAACTGCTTTTAACACTCCGGTGGGTCATTTTGAGAATCTGGTTATGCCTTTTGGTCTTACCAATGCACCAGCTTTTTTTCAGAACCTTATTAATGACATCCTAAGACCGTTGATTGGTAAGAATGTGGTGGTGTATTTGGATGACATTTTGATTTATTCGCCGGATCTGGAGTCTCATTTGCAGAGCATACATGAGGTATTGCAGTTGTTAAGTGACAATTCGCTTTTTGCTAAGCTGGAGAAATGCGAGTTTGCTGTGCAGAGAATTAGTTTTTTGGGCTACATTATCTCCAGCGAGGGCTTTGAGATGGACCCGGTGAAGGTTCAGGCGGTGCAGGAATGGCCTAGGCCTATTGGTTTGAAATCGATACAGAGATTTTTGGGTTTCGCCAATTATTGCAGAAAATTCATTAAGAATTTTTCTATAATTGTTAAGCCGCTGACCGATCTCACCAGGAAAGGTGTGAATACGGTTCAGTGGACTACGGAGGCCATTGAAGCTTTTGTGTATCTCAAGGAGAGGTTCAGTTCTGCCCCCATCCTTATGCAGCCTGATGAGACCAAGCCTTTTTTGGTCGAGGTTGATGCTTCTTCTGTGGGGGTCGGGGCTGTTTTGTCTCAGGAAAACAAGGATGGAGTACATCCCTGTGCCTTTTTTTCAAAAAAATTTTCTGAGACCGAACTTAATTACGATGTTGGTAATTGGAAATTGCTGGCTATTAAACTCGCATTTGAACATTGGCGTCATCTCTTGGAAGGTGCTAAATTTCCCATTCAGGTTTTCACTGATCATAAGAATCTGATCTATCTTGATGCTGCCAAGCGCTTGAATGCCCGTCAGGCTAGGTGGGCACTTTTTTTTCCGCGGTTTAATTTTTCTGTTACTTACATTCCGGGTACCAAGAATGTAAAAGCTGATGCTTTATCTCGCAGCTTTTCTCCCATGGTTGGTACCGAGGAGGAGGAGAGCATTTTACAGGAAGGTGTTGTGATAGCAGCATTGGACTCCAGTTTGGAAGATGGGATTCTGAAAGCCCAGGAGGATGCCCCGTCTAACACTCCCCATGGGAGGTTGTTTGTGCCTAGGAACTTTAGGAGAGATTTGTTTGTGGAGTGTCATGAGTCTCAGTTGGCAGGTCATCCAGGAATTTCTGAGACTAAGAGACTTGTAGGTCGCAGTTTTTGGTGGCCTGGGTGGCAGAAGGAAGTCATTAAGTGGGTGCGTCAATGTACTGTGTGTGCTAGATCTAAGTCTTCACATGCTCCTGCTGCGGGGTTTCTTTGCCCTCTGGAGGTTCCTAGTGCACCTTGGACGCATCTTGCTATGGATTTTATTACTGACCTTCCTGCCTCTGAGGGTTTCACTGTCATCTGGGTGGTCGTGGACCATTTTAGCAAGATGTGTCACTTGGTTCCTTTCATCAAACTGCCCTGCGCTAAGACACTTGCTAAGGCTTTTGTTAAGGAAATTGTCAGACTCCATGGCGTTCCTACCGACATTGTTTCCGAAAGGGGACCTCAATTAGTGGCTCGTTTTTGGCGTGCCTTTTGTGACAGGCTGGGAGTTCATTTGTCATTTTCATCTGGATATCATCCTGAGTCTAATGGACAGACAGAAAGAAAGAACCAGGATGTTGAACAGTTTTTGCATTGTTTTGTGGCTGACAATCAAGAGGGGTGGTCTGAGTTTCTGCCACTTGCTGAATTTGCTCTTAACAACCATACATCCTCTTCTGCTGGGTGTTCTCCTTTTTTTTGTTGTACTGGGAGACATCCGTCGTTTGGGTCATTCTCCAAATTGGTATCGGCTGTGCCGGAGGAGGAGAATTTTTCCGCTGATTTGGAGAGAGTTTGGACTGATGTACGTTGTAACCTTCAAGAGGCTAACGAAAAATCTAAGAGGTACTTTGACAGGAAACGTCAAGAGGTTTTGTTTACGGTTGGTGACATGGTTTGGTTGTCCTCTAAGAATCTGCGGTTGAGGATTCCTTCTAAGAAATTGGGCCCAAAATTTGTAGGGCCGTTTAAGATACTTCAGGAAGTTAAGCAATCTGCTGTTAGGTTGGAGGTTCCCACCTCCTGGAAGATTAATCCGGTGTTTCATGTTTCCTTATTGAAAAAAGCTGAGGTTTCGGATAGGGACGCCACTGTCTCTGTTCCTCCGGTGGTGGAAGACGGTGAATATGAAATTTCTCACATTCTTAATTCTAGATGGCATAGAGGGAGATTGCAGTATCTCGTCGCTTGGAAAGGTTTCGGTCCCGAGTATAACTCCTGGGTAAAGGCGGATGATGTCTCTGCTACTAGACTTATCAGAACGTTTCACAGGAGGTTTCCTGATAGACCTGGGCTTGGACGATCCAGAGGATCCTCATAGAAGAGGGGGTACTGTTAGAACCCTCCTGTTAGTTCTTTTTCAATTTTGTTGGTCACATGACTTTCTGCCTATATAATTCAGCTCCGCTCTTCTGGCCTTGCTGGACTTCAGTGTTACATTTACTCTTAAGCTAGCCAGGTGCATTGTACCTAACTCTGTATTTTGCTTGGTCTTTGGACCACTAGTACTTTTTGTTTGTTTGTCTTTGCTCTGCTACAATTTCTGCTAGGAGGTGTCCAACTATATCCCAGTCCTTAGTTCTTGTAGGGACCCCTCCCTTATATCTATAGGTCTGCGTTCAGACTAGCCGAGGACTTAGGCGGGTCTGTTCACAAGGAACAGGTCCCCCGCTGCATCGTAGGGAATCAGCTTAGTCCTATTGTAGCAACAGTATTCCTATCTTTCCTTAGTGCTTGTAGCAGTTCATAACACCGCTGAACCACGAGGTTAAGCACATGGGCCAGGCATGGTACGTGTGTGAGCTCGCCTCGCCTCAGAGCCGCCACCAGGTTCCCGCCATTGTCACACACGACCATGCCCGGCTGTAGGTTCAGCTGTGTGAGCCACAGATCTGCCTGCTCTTTCAGAGCTGTCCACAACTCTGCAGCATTGTGCGGTTTGTCACCTAAGCATATTAGCCTCAGCACAGCCTGTTGCCGCTTGGCCGAGGCAGTGCTGCAGTGCTTCCAGCTTGTGACTGATGTGGTCATTTCAGAGATGGAGGCTGAAGAGAAGGAGGAGGCTGAGGAGGATGAGGTGCAGGAGCTGTAGACTGTGGGGGCAACCCTGATTGACCTAGGGCCCGCAATCCTTGGCGTCGGGAGGACGTGTTCCGTCCCAAGATCCGACTGGCACTTGTCCACGTGTCCGTGGTTAGGCGGACTTTCCCGGTAACTGCATTGTTGAGGACACAGCTAATGTTTTGGGACACGTGCTTGTGTAATGCGGGGACGGCACACCAGCAGAAATAGTGGCGGCTGGGGACCGAGTACCGAGGGATGGCTGCCGCCATCAGGTTGCGGAATGCTTTCGTCTCCTTGAGCATAAAAGGCAACATTTTGAGCGCAAGCAGTCGTGAAATGTGGGAATTTAGTAGTGTGGCCTGTGGGACGTTGGCTGCCTATTTGTGCTTGCATTCCAAGGACTAGGGTATGGACAACTGAACGCTGCGCTGGGACAAGGACGTGGACGTGCTTCCTGATGTTGCTACTTGAGAGTGTGCAACGACAGGTGCTGGGTGGGAGGCATCTTCGCATGCACCATGGACATGGGATTGGCTTGCATGCACAACAGCGGAAGAAGCAGTGGTGCCACCTGCAGACACTGTTCCTAGACCCTGGGGTTCGGCCCACAAAGTCGGGTGCTTTGCTGCCATGTGCCTGATCATGCTGGTGGTGGTCAGGCTGCTAGTTTTGCAACTCCTGCTGATGCTGGCCTGGCAGGTGGTGCAAATGGACTTTTTGGGGTTATCGGCAGAGTCTTTAAAAAACAACCAGACTCGGGAAGACCTAACAGTTGTACTGGCAACATCCTTCATGTTTGTGTTACGGGGAACGGTTGCCTGCCTTCTGTCTGCGGCCACCACACTACTTCTTCCTGCCTGTTGGGGTGCTCTGCCTCCCTCCCCCTGTGTGCTGCTGGCCTCGCTCTGCATGTCCTCCTGCCAGGTTGGGTCAGTTACTATATCATTCACCACCTCGTCTTCCACTTCTGCACCATGGTCCTCCTCCAGACCTTCTGGCAATTGTGTCTCATCATCGTCCACCTCTTGTGACACTTTCCCACCATCGCCTTCTTGTGACCTTGGCTGCTCAAATATTTGGGCATCGCTACATGCGATGTCCTCTTGCCCTACTTCAAGTGGACCGGGCGAGAGGCCCGAATTTATAAGTGGAAAAGTGAACAGCTCTTCAGAGTGTCCAAGTATGGGATCAGTTGTCTCCGGGCACTCGGCATGGTGGGAGGAAGGAGGATCAGAGTGAGGAATATGCAGTCCAGACTCATGGCTACTGAAACTTGACCGTGTGGAAGACAGCGTGGGGGCAAAGTGACTGGAAGCATTATCCGCTATCCAACCGACAACCTTTTGACACTGTTCTGTGTTCAATAGTGGTGTGCTGCGGTCCTCTAGGAATTGGGACAGGAAGGTCGGGAGAGAAGATGTGGGTGTTTGTTGTCTAACAATTTCAGCTTGCCCATGGCCTCGTCCTCTGCATGCACCATCACGTCGAGTTCCCCATCCTTTGCCATGCGCATTGCCCATTTTAAATGGAGGACAATATCTTCCACGCTCACTACAAATGGCTGAATTTGGAGCGAAGTTATATGTAGTCTGTGTGATGGAGAAGCCACAGTTTTAAATACCTCGTTTGTAGGTAACTATTTTGAACAGCAAACCGGTGTCAAAAACTTTGCTGACACACTGAAAAAAAATTTGAATGGAGGCCAAAAATGGCAGTATTTTCTGCGCAATTATATGTGATCCGTGTAACGGACAAACCACAGTTTTAAATAGCTGGATTTTTAGAGCTGTAATATGGAAAGGACGTGGCTGTATTCTGCAGTGCCAGCAAGCAAATGGCGCAGAGAAACGGTGTTCTCTGTATTGCTTTTTAAGCAAATAATGAGGATTAAGAACCCCAAAACATTATTCCTGGACCCTGAGACCTGGGCCTTTGTCTAGAAATATCTAACAGCAGCAGAAGGCAGAACTGGAATGGAGCCTCTTGTGCTATACGCACTGCAGTCTGCTATATACACTGCCTGCCTGCCTATATACACTGCCTGCCTGATATCTCTGCAGATGGATTAGTCCTCAGAAGGACTGTTTGTTGAAATGGATATGTGTAATGTACTTGTTTTCTCCCTACACTACCTAATGCACAACCAAATCTCTCCCTAGCTCAGCAGCACCTCTCCCTACACTGCTTGATTGCGGAGTGACTGTGACGAGCACAGCGGTGCCAGGTCTGATATAGACCTGATGACGCTGTGTGGCCAGCCAATCACTGTAATGCCACAACCAACATGGCTGCGGCATTACAGTGAGTGGCAGGCAATCCCTGCATGTTGATTGGCACTCTAAAGAACACCAAACATGCGGGGAGGGGACCTGAGCATCCGCCCGAGCATCTCGCAAGTACTTGGTGAGCTCAGAGCATCTCGAGTACTGAGATGCTTGGGGAAGAACCGAGTACTTGCGAGTATGCTCGCTCATCACTAGTTATCACTCCTTTGTATTAAGATCCAAAACAAAACCCAAAGTGACCTCTATCATAGGTTTTAGGTAATAACCAATATATATTTCTATTTCAAATTCCATTTAAGGAAAAAAAAATAAAATGTGAAGTTGAAGGCACACTTTACATTTGTTACATGGAAAGAAGCCAGTAGTAGTTAAAGAGAATAGGGCATTCTTTCTATTAATGTGGGGCTCATGTACTGATGGAGCAATAAGGTTTACTAACTTGCAGGCTTTTCTAAAAATGAAGCGTGTGTGCATTGATAATTGCTCCCCAATGGTTTTATCATTTATCATTTATTTATTTTACTCACTTATATAGTGCCATTCATTCCACAGTGCTTTACAGAACAGTCATTATCATGTTTTAGTATACTCCAATGTTTATTCAAAATCTTTTTTAGAATCTTAGTGTTGGCATCATTCGCATTGTGGCATAAAGAGCGTGACATTTATATATTTCTTAGAGGCAATAGAGCATATGATTTGAATAATGTATATTAATTAAACAGTTTGTTTATACCAATGCCTTTTCAATAAGAAAACCAACTATAACGTACATTATATTTCTACTTGAGCACAAATAGGTATAATTTATTATATATCTAAAACTAAGACAAATAGTGGATTTGTGTCTCTATTCGCTGCTGAGTAAAAATAATAGATACTAGCGCCACTCTGATTTTTGTATTGTGCTTTAACGGAAAAAAAAAACCTTAAAGGGTTTGTCCGGGCTTCTCATTAAATCCTGCAGTCACGCTATGAGGATCCTCCGGTGCTGTTGGTGAGACTCAGCAGTCATGTGACTGCAAGTATGCGATATGCATATTCCCGGTCACATTTCGACTAGACATGATCGCCTCATGTGAGGATTCACAAGTCTGCAGTCACATAGAGTGACTTCAGACTTTTGTGAAAAGCATGAACAACCCCATTAATGCTATTTAGAGTTAGCTTAAATGAGGAAATCCATGGCAAATTCACAACAAAATCCTCATGTATTACATGAAGATACTGCCTATCTCACACTAATAATAATAATGAAATCATGCGGCACAAGGTGCATTCCCTTGACTTCACTATATGTACAGTAAAAACCTTCTATATTAAAGGGGTTGTCCCCTACTTTTACATTGATGCCCTATCAATAGGATAGGGCATCGATGTATGATCGGCCGGGGTCCCGCACGCGGCACCCCCGCCAAGCAGCTATTATCGGTGCCGGCAGCGCCTGCTGGCCGGAAGTGCTCGCCTACAGGGCTCCGCCATCGAGTAGTAGTGGCCGCCGCGGTGTACTGCACATCCGCCTCCTATTCAATTGAATGAGAGGCAGATGTGCAGTAAGTAGTAGAGAATTCATATAATCCATCAAACTAAATCTGAGGGGTGCTCCGCCCCTATCAAAGTGTATCAAACGGGCTAACCCCTCCCCTTTTTGCAGAGCGTGAGCCCGCCCCTATGCCACAATGAAATTGATAGTGTTATATTAGTGTATCAATTAAAATTGATAGGGTGCATTATCAAATCATTTACTTTTGATTAATTGATTTGATAATGTTACTATCAATTAATTGCCCGATTATTATTAACATGTTGTTGTACTGCACAATAAATTAGATGCGATAGCGGCATATTATGTATGACACTGTCAAATTTGATGTGTTACTATCACGATTAATTGATCCATATTATACGGCGGTGTGATTCACAATATTATATGCTAGTGTGATTCTCCAATTTTACATTCAAATGAAATTGGTCGGGGCATATTATTTACATTGCCGACTTATAACTACTCCCAAGTATTAAAAGTATGCACTTTATGCACTTTGTGAAAAAATGAAAAACACTTTATAAGTTTTAATAATTTTATTAAAAAATAGAATGTATCAGACTCATCACATTTCAGCCAAATTACAGAGGGATATAAGGCATTACAATAAAATAAAATGTTGGATTTACTAAAATGTTTTACAAGTGTTCATAATATATACATAAAAACATTTCATAATATATATAGTGGCATTTATTTTACATTTATTATAGCATAATATAAAGAATTATAACACAAACAATTCATTCACAATTATTATACAATTATATGAAGGCATTAAGGCCACACAGCAGTTACATCGTCAGCCACATGGATTCTAAAAATGGTAAAAGCCTTTTTTTAGGCAGCAGTGTCCCCCGCGTGACACCTAATGATGAGGCCTGTAAAGAGTGGCTTTTGCGGAGCGACAGTGAAAGTTCTCCTGATGTAGATGATTCTTCAGGAGCACTGATGGATATTTTCAAGCCTTCTAAAACCCCTATAGTAGCGGGGTTACCTACAACAGTGGTCGGTACATTTAACTCGGCCATTGCCTGCATAAACACATCCCAACCCCGGGGCACATTTCTGCTGGTTATAGCATGACTCTGTGTTGTGTTACGTACCAAGTCCAGCGTGCAAGACCCTGGAATTACAGACCCTTTTTGTTCTGTAACAACCTGTTTAACAAAAATTCAGCATTCTTTTTATATCGTGGATTTACATGGCTCTCAATTTCACTGACAGACCCACTTTTATCGGGGTCTGAATTTGACAATTGTTGGTGATCAGTTTCAGGAGTGCTAACGAGATTTAGCGTTGATAGCTTTTTGGCATTGCGTCTAGTATGGACCAAATATCTTTGTAGGATTTCACTATAAGTTTTAATTTTCACATCATCTGGTGTGTCCCGGCGTTGTAAAATCTTGTTAATCTCGCCATTAAGACGTTGGAACCACTCTGGCGTATATTGTCTGTATTAGGTGGTCTTAGTTTGATTAGGTCCTGTTTAGGGATCAGATACATTTTCTCTGTATGTTCCATTATTTGCCTGCTAGGAGGCTTGTTATTATTGGTATTGCAAAGCCTAAAAGAGGCCCTATAAATCCGCTGGTCTGCTTTAGTAGGCGCTTCATTTTCTTTATGGATGTGATTTATCACCGAGAGCTCTTATAGCTTTACGCCACTTCTTTAGTATATTTTTTTGATGTTTTTTTCAGGGGTGAAAAAGATGCTTAAAGCAATCTCCCCTATGGCCGTGATTAAATCGCTGCTCACACTGCGTAAAATAGATTTTCTGACAGTAGGAGACGCCTTCACCAGCGTTTTTAAGACCACCTAGTTATGATGTATTCTCTCAGACATCTTTACAACACTGTATACTGCGTAGAATGCCCAGTTTAGTGTGAAATTCACTTTTTAGACTTATTTTTCTTTTGAACATACACAGCGGGCAATGCTGGTGGAAACAACCCCGTCCTTAAGCGCAGATCCTCAGGGGTATTAGCTCTTAAATCTAACAACAAATACCCATAAGGTGTCCGCGTGGCATCCTCAAAAGCCTCTAAGAAGAAGCGCGTGTTTCCAGGGTACATCTGACGGGCTAGTGTCACAATTTGTAATTTATCTTGTGGATTATTAAAAAGTACCATGTACTTTGTGTTCAAATTTATCGTCCTGCTTTTCTTACCTTGACAAAATATGTTTTGTACCAGGTAGAAAATGCTGAGATTTCTGTGGTGTACATACTTGGTAAATGCTTTTTCTATCTTGCAGTTATCACTAGCACTCTCCATGAGATCATCAACAATAGTCAAATTGACCTTGTCAGGCGGGAATAAATCATCATCTACGAACGTATGGGGCAGACCCTCCACAAATCTAATGTTGGGGAAAGAGAGAGAGATTTCATCATATAGTTTTTGCCAGCACGAATAAAACCAAACAATATTATCGAGTTTGTGAGAAAAATGCGTATCAATATTATGTAACAGCTGCTTTACAAAATAACTTTTCCCAGAATTAGACGGGCCGACTAGAATACAGGAGAATGGGTGTTGTAGCCGCGGATCCATCACAGCGCTCCTAATAGTCATATGGCAGGGTGATAAACCCGTCTAATAGCCGCCGCTTTGTGTAAACGCACTTTTGTGTTTTGCGCAGCGGTCTTGTTTCAATGTCCCAGTACTTTTTATGTCTCACAATGCCGGGCTGTTGTACGACAATACTTTTCTATGTTTCAGAACCCGAATTACATGGGTAGTCCAGAACTAGATCTTTTAGACTGTTAAAATTAATAAACTGTGTGTTACCAACATTTACTGTTATACCCTTAACTTTTAAGACACTTTTACCAGTGTTCAGTTTGTACCCGTAAGTTTTGGGACCCGCAGATACAAACTCTGTGATGTGTGTGTCAATCGGTATCTCACTGGTCAGATCCGCCAGGTAATCACCTAAAGTCGGGTTCCACGCACCACCCCTCTGCACAAAAATAACCGAATCTGTGTTGTGATAAAGACACCTCTCCTGCAGCCTGTCCAGTAGAGAATAGAGTTCTAGCCGGGCATACGCGGTTGTAAAACACACTATAAAAATGTTTGTGTTTTTGTTGACGGTGTGAGGGCCTTTTGCATATTTCCAGTTAATGGTCGCAGTTTCATCATCAATGAAATGTAACATTGAAATGTCGTAGTAAGGTAGAAACACATACTTAAAAAGCTCATCGGGGTCACTAACAATGCTGGTACATGATAAATTAGATTGCTGACCAAACTTTCCCCATAAAGAATTTAAGAAAAGCTTAGAGATCTGTCTCTTAGCCGGATTCACACCTATATTTTCAGGCCGTAATTGTACACCTTCTTCTTCAAGAAAGATGTCAATGTACTGCTTTTTCTTGACTTCATCCGTGCACCAGCTAGGATAACCCGAAGCCTCCTGCTTATCACAAAGATGTAATTTAATGTAGGGAGCAAACAGATCATCAGTTGTGTTAGGAAAATGCCATATTTCATAGATGTGGGCAATCCTGTACCCCTTTTCTACAGGAATCTCAACCTGTATAGTGCACCATGTACCGGTCAGGGCGCGTTCTTCATCACTATGAGCGCAAACCTCGGTCTGTGAACTTACAGCGCATGTGTAGCAAAGGGGAAACATTAATTTTTTGTTGAGTTTTACAGGCAGCACAGGGAAAAACAAATCTCTTGGCGGGTATACCTTGACATTAGCAATACCAAAGTATTTTTTAATGAAGCCAAAATTGTCATAGATGATATTTGGGTGGCCTACAGGGTATGTTTTAGTTTTGTTTACAAAGGGATACATACTGGTGAAATCGTAGTAATTAGTGTTGAGCCACCCCCGTAGTGTTCGGGTTCAGTTCGTCGAACACCGGGATGTACGTGGAACTGTTCGTCGAACACCTTAGAACACCGTCGAACACCGTCGAACACCATTAAAACCAATGGCAGGCAAACAAAAACACATAGAAACACATAGAAAACACCTTCAAAGGTGTCCAAAAGCTGACAAACTGCTCAGAAGACACTCTCTTTAAAAAAGCCGACCGGCAATTCAGCAGCGGCATACACCGATACCCGACAATTTAGACAAGAAGGAATAGAGCATCACACATAGATTAGATAGATAGAAACATGTCAGTCACATATATAAGAAGTACAGTGACAGTGTTGGTTACTGTACTTGTCATTTAGTGTTAAAGGATTTATTTTAAAAAATATTAGTGTTTTCATGCACCGTCTCTTTAAAAAAGCCGGCCGGCAATTCAGCAGCGGTACCCGACAATTTATAACAGAAAGAATAGAGCATCACACATAGATTAGATAGATAGAAACAAGTCAGTCACATATAAAAGAAGTACAGTGATAGTGTTGATTACTGTACTTGTCATTTAGTGTTAAAATAAAGGATTTATTAAAAAAAAAATTGGCGTGGGGATCCCCGTAATTTTAGTCTCTAGCGGAGTTTAAGCAGATGGCTGGGGCAGATGTTTGAAGCCTGGGAAGGGGGTAATACCCACGGAGCTTCCCAGGCTACTAATATCAGCCCCCAGCTGAATACCTAGCCTTTACTAGCTATTAAAATGGGGGACCCCCAAAAAAATGACGTGGGGTCCCCTCTATTTTAATAGCTAGCAAACGCTAGGCAGACAGCTGGGGGCTGACATTAATAGCCAGGAAGGGTGCCATGAATATTGGCCCCCTCCCAGGCTAGAAACACCAGCCGTCAGCCGCCCCAGAAATGGCGCATCCATAGGATGCGCCAATTTTGGCACTTAGCCTCGCTCTTCCCACTGCCCTGCAGTGGTGGCAGTGGGGTAATAGGGCTGGGGTTGATGTCAGCTTATAATGCCAGCTGACATCAAGCCCAGGTTAGTAATGGAGAGGCGTCTATAAGACACCCCCATTACTAACCCCATAGTCAAAGTTAAAAAAAAAACACAAACACCCAGAATAAAGTCCTTTAATTGAAATAAACACACAATTCTTTATTGTTCTAAATTAAACCATACTTGCCATCACGCCCATTTCAGCTGAAGCCAACAATCTCCTGCAATAAAAGTAAAATAATAAAGCAACATCATCCTTACCTTTCCATGGTTCCCACGACAGCTTCAGCTCTGCTACATTCAAATGACAGGCTGGACCGCAGCAGAACGCTGCCATCCAGCTTGCCATGCCGCAGACACTGAGAAGCGCAGGCATGCTTGCGCTACTCAGTGTCTCGCTGTGACGGCATAAAGATGAGCCGAGGTCATGTCCAATGAACTCAGCTCACCTCATGCACGTCACTGACAGCGTGGGAAAATTCTCCTGCACATGCGGTGAGTGCAGGAAAATTTTCCCACGCTGTCAGTGACGTGCATGAGGTGAGCTGAGTTCATTGGACATGACCTCACCTCATGCACCTCACTGACAGCGTGGGAAAATTCTCCTGCGCTCAGCACTTCAGCAAGGAGAATTCTCCCACGCTGGGATGGCATTGAGATGACAGGCTGGATCACAGCTGAGGGCTGCCATCCAGCATGCCATCATTCATAGACACTGCAGAGCGCAGGCATGCTTGCGCTCTGCAGTGTCTCTGAAGGATGACAAGCTGGATGGCAGCGCTCAGCTGTGATCCAGCTTGTCATCTCAATGCCATCCCAGCGTGGGAGAATTCTCCTGCTCAAGCGCTGAGCGCTGAGAATTTTCCCACGCTGTCAGTGACGTGCATGAGGTGAGCCGAGTTCTTTGGACATGAGCTCACCTCATGCACGTCACTGACAGCGTGGGAAAATTCTCCTGCACTCACCGCATGCACAGGAGAATTTTCCCACGCTGTCAGTGACGTGCATGAGGTGAGCTGAGTTCATTGGACATGACCTCGGCTCATCTTTATGCCGTCACAGCCAGACACTGAGAAGCGCAAGCATGCCTGCGCTTCTCAGTGTCTGCAGCATGGCAAGCTGGATGGCAGCGTTCTGCTGCGGTCCAGCCTGTCATGTGAATGTAGCAGAGCTGAAGCTGTCGTGGGAACCATGGAAAGGTAAGGATGATGTTGCTTTATTATTTTACTTTTATTGCAGGAGATCGTTGGCTTCAGCTGAAATGGGCGTGATGGTAAGTATTGTTTAATTTAGAACAATAAAGAATTGTGTCTTTATTTCAATTAAAGGACTTTATTCTGGGTGTTTTTTTTTTTAACTTTGACTATGGGGTTAGTAGTGGGGGTGTCTTATAGACGCCTCTCCATTACTAACCTGGGCTTAATGTCAGCTGGCATTATAAGCTGACATCAACCCCAGCCCTATTACCCCACTGCCACCGCTACAGGGCAGTGGGAAGAGCGAGGCTAAGTGCCAGAATTGGCGCATCCTATGGATGCGCCATTTCTGGGGCGGCTGACGGCTGGTGTTTCTAGCCTGGGTGGTGGCCAATATTCATGGCACCCTTCCTGGGCTATTAATATCAGCCCCCAGCTGTCTGCCTAGCCTTTGCTAGCTATTAAAATAGGGGGGGCCCCACGTAATTTTTTTTTGGGTCCCCCATTTTAATAGCTAGTAAAGGCTAGGTATTCAGCTTGGGGCTGATATTAGTAGCCTGGGAAGCTCCGTGGGTATTACCCCCTTCCCAGGCTTCAAACATCTGCCCCAGCCATCTGCTTAACCTCTGCTAGAGACTAAAATTACGGGGAACCCCACGCCAATTTTTTTTTTTAATAAATCCTTTATTTTAACACTAAATGACAAGTACGATAATCAACACTATCACTGTACTTCTTATATATGTGACTGACATGTTTCTATCTATCTAATCTGTGTGTGATGCTCTATTCTTTCTGTTATAAATTGTCGGGTACCGATGCTGAATTGCCGGCCGGCTTTTTTAAAGAGACGGTGCATGAAAACACTAATATTTTTTTTTAATAAATCCTTTAACACTAAATGACAAGTACAGTAATCAACACTGTCACTGTACTTCTTATATATGTGACTGACATGTTTCTATCTATCTAATCTATGTGTGATACTCTATTCTTTCGGTTCTAAATTGTCGGGTACCGGTGTATGCCGCAACTGAATTGCCGGCTTTTCATGTTTCACTGTGAGCACTGTTCCCATCGATTTGGGCAACCACTGTAATGCCACAACCACCATGGCTGTGGCATTACAGTGAGTGGCAGACAATCCCTGCATGATTGGTGCTCTAAATAGCGCCAGACATGCAGGACACGCTTTTGGTGCACGAACAGTTATCGAACATAACCTCGAACAGCCGAATTTTTTGCAAATCGTTCTCGTTCGTCGAACGACTTGAACACCGCCCAAAACAGCTCGAATTTGAGATTGGCGAACAGTTCTAGGCGAACACCGCTCATCTCTAGTAGTAATGCAATGTCTCTCCAGCCTCCAAGCGGTGATTGAGTTTAATGGCATTAGTGTTGCCACCATAAAGAACATCTCGTGGGTCTAAAGGTGTTGGGAATTCCATTTGGAGAAGAAATTTTGAAGGTTAGAATCTTTTTCAACCATTTCATTCCAGTCATGCTCCCACATCACTCTTACTGTGTACCCGCAGCACTGTGAGTAACACGTTTTAGCTAAAAACGCATAATATAACTGCCCATAGGAAGTATTTATTACCTTACTTGTGTCATTTTCATTATAACACATGGGGCAGCCGTGGTAAAACCCGCCCTGAAATTCAAATGCTACGTGTTGTTTGTTAACATAGGCATACCCGTCTAAAAAATATTTCCCGACTTGTTTTTTGCCACCTCTCAAAGCATGCTGAATGACAATGTTTTCGGAGTGCGCTACATACATGAGTCACTGTATAGCGGGTGATGAGTAGCGCTTTTTTGTCTTGTGATAATTATCACCGGGTAAAATGGCTTTGGTCTTTTTTGGAAGAAATTTAAACCGGTACATTGTCATATATACAGATGCCAGGGCGATGAGCTGAAAAGGATCAACACCTTTGGACACTACAATAGTTTGCTTTTGGCGCTTACAGTATGTTTTAACATTTTTCCTTGTCATATCCATAATACGCTCTCTATAGATCTCGCAGGAACGCCTCAAAATCTCAACATCTTGCTGGCAATAAGAGTTTAGCTCAGCCTTGAAGTCAAAAATTGCATGTTTCTGGCTCTCATACCACTCCATGAACTCTGTTTCTCGTCAAACGACATGTATTCAACCCCATAATATTTTACATTGGGTAGGGGTCCTATATAGTTTTCGTTTTCTATGGTGTTAAAAAAGTGTGGAAAATGACCTTTGACACCTGAAAAACCCATAGCCTGCGGTAATTTACTAAGCTTCATGGGGATGAAATTTAGAGAGTCTTTGAATCTCATATTTAAATCGGCCAGCGTCACACAACAGACGACCACCTCGGGCTACCAACTTCACCCGCAGTTTTTCAAAAATCAGCTCCTTAACAATAAAATAAGAATCATAGTGTCCTGCATTGTGGGCTATGAACGTATAGCCTGAAAATTTCCCGCCTGTAAAGAACTGTACAAAGTCATGTGTGCAGGTATCACCTTCAAACTCCCAGGATGGGTGGCCATACAGCGTTGTGGCATAAATGTAATTCGGTATGTGTGTGCCCGTTTCCTGCATGCATTCAAAGTCGTAAAAGATATAGCGATCTGAGATGGCCACATTGCCTTAAATGGGGACATCATGAGGGAATAATCCCTTAATGTATTATATGGTCAAGTCAAGTTATGAGGTAACTGACAATATTACTTGGAAGTTTCAGAAGTGGTACAAAACTGGCTTGAACCGGTTTTTAAGCAGTAAAATGGAGAACAGCTGATTGGTTCGAAAAGCGGGGGAGAGTGGGGGCATATGCCCATATAAGGTGACGGCTCCTGTCAGGAGGGGTCAGTTTTACCAGAAGAGCTGAAGAAGCCTGAAAACGGGGTGGAGGAGCTCCTGAGCCGGCTGCTGGAGAAGGCGAGCGCTGGGGGAGGTCGGGACTGGCTTCTGCGGTGCCTGGAGGAAGATTCAGCGGCGCAGGAAGAGGCAGTTGAGGGGGCGCTTGAAGAGCCAGAAGATTGCGAGATACAAGACGGAGCGCCGTTTCCCCGCCACAGTGCGAGACCCAGGAAGCTGAGACGCTGGTCCCCATCACCGCCGCCATCAGGAGGCAGATGGAGCCAGGGCAGGAAGAGGCCGGCGGCATCGCTAAGCGGGGAGCCTGTCAGCAGGCTCTCGCGTAGTCCCGCGAAGGGGCGTGGTCCTGTGAGCCAGCCGGCATCCGGGTCCCCAGAGCGTGGGACGGATGGAGACAGTGGTGCAGCTGTAGCTATCGGGACTGCTCCGTGGAGCCAGGGCGCCGGCTTGCAGCCGCAGCAAAAGAGCTGTCAGGCGGCTGCAGCTGTGTCCCAAGCCTGGGGACCGGCGGTTGTGGCTGGTACCGGGAGGGCCCCTTGCGCAGAGACCGCTCAGGGGTCTGGTGCAAGAGTGGAGAGAACGTCAGGAACGCAAGGACAGAGGCAGACATCTCCGGCACGATCTTCGGATGGTGAGACACTAATGCCTAATGATGGTTTAATCGATAATGTTATTTCCAGCTCAGCCTCTCTTAAAGATATAGTTAATATTGCTGTGCAAGATGCCCTTAGGGGATTTTCTGGGTTTGATATGGGGTCCTCCCTCAAGGTTTCTCAGAGGCCTCATGTACCTGCAGCTTGCTTCAAGGAAGCATTGTCCTGCGAGGTTTCTACTTTGGGTTTTCACTTGTCTGCGTCGGTAAAAGAAAGGATCTGGGCTGGGGAGCATTTGGATGTTTTTTCCCTGCTTCCCGGTAAAGATGCTTTTGAGACCGATAAACTGGATGAGGAAAAAAAGAAAATTTTTAAATCTTTTCATTCGTGGCTACAGGCCTTCTTAATTTATGCGGCCGTGTTGGTGGAGAAATCCGCATCTCTTTGCTGTGTACTTCTCCAACATATAGATATAGTATTGGAGGCTTACCGCCATTTTGGCGGTACAGCATTGCTGCTGTATGATGTAGCCTTTAGGCAAAAATTGTCTGTTCACCCTTCATTAAAATGGGGGGTTAAAGACGTAGGCCTATGGCTACAAATGATGGTCCCACAGAGGCAACCTAATATTGTTAAAAACCCTGTTTCTCAACAGATTCGTAAAGGGCTATGATTCGCGTTTAATGAGTCCTCCTGCAAATGGCTACACAATTGTCATTATAAGCATGAGTGTTCCATTTGCGGGGGGGGCTCACCCAATGAATAAATGCTTCAAGAGATTTACGCAGTCGCCTCAAAGGGCTATTGCAAAAGAGCCATTTCTTAATGGCAAAGACACCGGTGAAACTGGCAGAAATGCTACCGTTTCTAAACAAATATCACAACAGGGAGAAAGCCCTGCTACTGTTTAAAGGTTTTACAGAGGGTTTTTTTGTACCTAGTTTTGAAGGGTCTGGTTGCAAGGTAATTGAGAATTTACCTTCAGCCAGGCGTTTTCCTGAAGTAGCGAGAGAGAAAATTGTTAAGGAAATACAGCTCGGTAGGTGTTCTGGTCCGTTCATTGATCCCCCATTTTTTAATTTTAGGATCTCCCCATTAGGGGTTGTTCCAAAAAAAGAGTGGGGTTCCTATCGCCTTATACATCATTTATCTTTTCCTCCCGGCGATTCATTGAACGACCAGGTGGATAAGACTAAGGCGTCTGTCCATGATGCTTCATTTGACATGGCCGTAGATTTATTATTACGGGATGTCGGCTGCAATGCCATGCTAGCTAAGACGGATATTCAAGCGGCTTCTCGCCTGCTTCCTGTTCATCCGTCCGGTTATTGTTCATTGGGTTTTGTTTTTGAGGGGTTATATTTTTTTGACCGATGTCTCCCAATGGGTTTTTCGTTATCCTGTTTTTATTTTGAAATTTTTTCTTCTTTTCTGCAATGGTGCCTTCAATCTATTTTCTCACAGGGCCATGCGTTACATTATTTAGATGATTTTTTATTTTTAGGCCCTTCCGGTTCTGACATTTGTTTACAATTGTTGACTAGTGTTGAGCGATACCTTCCGATATCGGGAAATATCGGATCGGATTGGATCGGACCGATACCGAAAAAGTATCGGATATCGCCGATTCCGATACCGGAAACCAATGCAAGTCAATGGGACATAAATATCGGAATTAAAATAAACCCTTTCTTTCCTTGTAGGTTATTTCTACATGAAGGAAAACAACTAAGAATAATGTAGAATGTATTGGGGGAGGTGGGGGAGACAATAAAGGCATAGAGGTTTAGCCCAGTCAAATGGAATAGCAGGAATTAATATTTTTTTATTATGTTCTGAGTTACGGAAATATTAACTATGTTAAGTATTTTTATATTTTGTCAGATATTTATGTTTCACTACTTCCATGCTCTTCACCTTCTTTTTTACTTCTCCCACACTTTCTCCTTCATCATCCTCAGCATCTTTTTCATCCACTTCTTCTTCACCTTCTTCTTCTTCACCTTCTTCGTATTATTCTTTTTTTTACATTCTTCATATTCTACTTCTTCATCTTCTTCATATTCTTCTTCTTCATCATATTCTTATTTGTGACAGGCATTCCTGTAGTTGTTATCTATAAAAGGTTGGACATTACACCTTTCGTTCTGCCCGTCACAAAAGATTTACAACAGGATTTGTCCGCGTTCAGTTTGGCCTGCAGCAGCAGGTCTTTTCCAGGGGCACCACGAGGAGGAACGGACTCACCCCCATACACTGCTTAGTCATCTTCTGCTTATAATTTAGATATTATCTTTTGCTCTGATTTTTAGTCTTATGCTTAATGTTCTTCCGCTTTTTGTTCTGCAGCTTCTTGTATTTCTGCTTCTTGGTTTTCTGTCTCTTGTTTTTCTGTATCTTGGTGCTTGTCTTCTCTTCTTTGTCTTCTTGGTCAACTTCTTCAGGGTCATCTTCTTGGTCTTCTTCGGGGTGGTCTTCAGGGTCGTCGTCTTCGGGGGTCCTCGTCTTCGGGGTCCTCGTCTTCTTCGGGTTGGTCTTCTGGGTCCTCGTCTTCGGGGTCCTCGTCTTCTTCGGGGTGGTCTTCAGGGTCCTCGTCTTCTTCGGGGTGGTCTTCAGGGTCCTCGTCTTCTTCGGGGTGGTCTTCAGGGTCCTCGTCTTCAGGGTCATTGTCTTCGGGGTCCTCGTCTTCTTAGGGTTGGTCTTCAGGGTCCTCGTCTTCAGGGTCCTCGTCAGGGAGATCCAGAGTGATTACCAAGAACCATTTCAAAAAGCTTGAACTTGGAAATGTAGCAGAAGGTACAAGAAAGCTGAGGAACTACCGAGGACCAGCTGACGGTACTGGAACCCGGATGGATAGCAGAAGGTACAAGAGCCAATGGAACTACCGAGGACCAGCTGATGTTACTGGAACTCGGTTACTAAGCAGGAGGTACCTGTGCCAGAAAGCACTACCAAGGACCAGCAGACGTTGGTGGAACTTGGATACCGAGAAGGAGGCACCTAATCCAAAGGCACTGCCGAGAACCAGCTGACGGTACTGGAACCCGGATGGGTAGCAGAAGGTACAAGAGCCAATGGAACTACCGAGGACCAGCTGATGTTACTGGAACCCGGATGGGTAGCAGAAGGTACAAGAGCCAATGGAACTACCGAGGACCAGCTGATGTTACTGGAACTCGGTTACTAAGCAGGAGGTACCTGTGCCAGAAAGCACTACCAAGGACCAGCAGACGTTGGTGGAACTTGGATACCGAGAAGGAGGCACCTAATCCAAAGGCACTGCCGAGAACCAGCTGACGGTACTGGAACCCGGATGGGTAGCAGAAGGTACCCATGTAAAAAAAAAGTTCAAGGCCGCGAGCCGGCCGCAGTTACCAAAACCCACAGTCCTACAGAGGGTGCTTGTCCTATTGGCACTATGGAACCAGCCTTCATTGCCAGATCCCGCAGCCCACATAGGAGTCACCTAAACTGCAGGCACCATAGAGTCGGCTAACCCGACCGCAACACGACAGGACAACGCATTGGAGGCAAAGTGACGTTGACACTACCCGGAAACAGCTGGCGTGCTGGAACCAGGCTGGGCAGGAGGGAGTACCCGTGCCAAAGACACTGCCGAGAACCAGCTGACGGTACTGGAACCCGGATGGGTAGCAGAAGATACAAGAGCAAATGGAACTACCGAGGACCAGCTGATGTTACTGGAACCCGGATGGGTAGCAGAAGGTACAAGAGCCAATGGAACTACCGAGGACCAGCTGATGTTACTGGAACTCGGTTACTAAGCAGGAGGTACCTGTGCCAGAAAGCACTACCAAGGACCAGCAGACGTTGGTGGAACTTGGATACCGAGAAGGAGGCACCTAATCCAAAGGCACTGCCGAGAACCAGCTGACGGTACTGGAACCCGGATGGGTAGCAGAAGGTACCCATGTAAAAAAAAAGTTCAAGGCCGCGAGCCGGCCGCAGTTACCAAAACCCACAGTCCTACAGAGGGTGCTTGTCCTATTGGCACTATGGAACCAGCCTTCATTGCCAGATCCCGCAGCCCACATAGGAGTCACCTAAACTGCAGGCACCATAGAGTCGGCTAACCCGACCGCAACACGACAGGACAACGCATTGGAGGCAAAGTGACGTTGACACTACCCGGAAACAGCTGGCGTGCTGGAACCAGGCTGGGCAGGAGGGAGTACCCGTGCCAAAGACACTGCCGAGAACCAGCTGACGGTACTGGAACCCGGATGGGTAGCAGAAGATACAAGAGCAAATGGAACTACCGAGGACCAGCTGACGGTACTGGAACCCGGATGGGTAGCAGAAGGTACAAGAGCCAATGGAACTACCGAGGACCAGCTGATGTTACTGGAACTCGGTTACTAAGCAGGAGGTACCTGTGCCAGAAAGCACTACCAAGGACCAGCAGACGTTGGTGGAACTTGGATACCGAGAAGGAGGCACCTAATCCAAAGGCACTGCCGAGAACCAGCTGACGGTACTGGAACCCGGATGGGTAGCAGAAGATACAAGAGCAAATGGAACTACCGAGGACCAGCTGACGGTACTGGAACCCGGATGGGTAGCAGAAGATACAAGAGCAAATGGAACTACCGAGGACCAGCTGACGGTACTGGAACCCGGATGGGTAGCAGAAGGTACAAGAGCCAATGGAACTACCGAGGACCAGCTGATGTTACTGGAACTCGGTTACTAAGCAGGAGGTACCTGTGCCAGAAAGCACTACCAAGGACCAGCAGACGTTGGTGGAACTTGGATACCGAGAAGGAGGCACCTAATCCAAAGGCACTGCCGAGAACCAGCTGACGGTACTGGAACCCGGATGGGTAGCAGAAGATACAAGAGCAAATGGAACTACCGAGGACCAGCTGACGGTACTGGAACCCGGATGGGTAGCAGAAGGTACAAGAGCCAATGGAACTACCGAGGACCAGCTGATGTTACTGGAACTCGGTTACTAAGCAGGAGGTACCTGTGCCAGAAAGCACTACCAAGGACCAGCAGACGTTGGTGGAACTTGGATACCGAGAAGGAGGCACCTAATCCAAAGGCACTGCCGAGAACCAGCTGACGGTACTGGAACCCGGATGGGTAGCAGAAGGTACAAGAGCCAATGGAACTGCCGAGAACCAGCTGGCGGTGCTGGAGCCCAGGGTAAATACTAAAAACAGAAGAGCCAGAGGTGTATTTGGAGGAGGTTTTAAATCCGTACTACAGTGGATGTGGACAAAGCAGGAGAATTTGCCGGACACACAGCTGGGGATCAGCTGACGTTACTGAATCCCAATAACACTGGAGCAAGCGTTGACTGTGCAGACGGCACTTCTGAGCAGCAACTAGCGGTATTGGAGCCCAGGGTAAATACTAAAAACGGAGGAGCCAGAGGTGTAATTGGAGCAAGTTTTAAATAAGTAGCACAGTGAATATGGACAGAGCAGGAGAAATTGCCGTGAACACAGCAGGGGAACAGCTGACGTTACCGAACCCCAATAACACCGCAGCAAGTGTTGACTGTGCAGACGGCACTTCCGAGCGCCAACTGGCGGTGCTGGAGCCCAGGGATAAGAATGAAAACAGAGGAGCCAGAGGTGTAATTGGAGCAACTTTAAAATCTGTAGTAGTGAGAATGTGGACAGAGCAGGAGAAATTGCCGTCCGCACAGCAGGGGAACAGCTGACGTTACTGAACCCCAATAACATGGTAGCAAGTGTTGACTGTGCAGACAGCACTTCCGAGCGCCAACTGGCGGTGCTGGAGCCCAGGGATAAGAATGAAAACAGAGGAGCCAGAGGTGTAATTGGAGCAACTTTAAAATCTGTAGTAGTGAGAATGTGGACAGAGCAGGAGAAATTGCCGTCCGCACAGCAGGGGAACAGCTGACGTTACTGAACCCCAATAACATGGTAGCAAGTGTTGACTGTGCAGACAGCACTTCCGAGCGCCAACTGGCGGTGCTGGAGCCCAGGGATAAGAATGAAAACAGAGGAGCCAGAGGAGTAATTGGAGCAACTTTAAAATGTGTAGTACAGTGGATGTGGACAAATCAGGAGAAATTGCCGTCCGCACAGCAGGAGAACAGCTGACGTTACTGAACCCCAATAACACGGCAGCAAGTGTTGACTGTGCAGACGGCACTTCCGAGCGCCAACTGGCGGTGTTGGAGCTCAGGGATTACAGTTCAGGTGGTAGAAACATGAACAGAACAGGAGACCTGGATACTGTTGCCAACCAATTATTTATTCTGGAAGAGGACTGGCAAATTCATGAGAGATCCAGGCCTTGTTCATTTTGAGAAAAGTAAGCCGGTCAACGTTATCGGAGGATAGTCGCATGCGACGGTCTGTTAGTACACCACCTGCGGCACTAAAGACGCGTTCCGATAATACACTAGCAGCAGGGCAAGCTAGCACCTCCAGTGCATACTGACTAAGCTCTGGCCATGTATCCAGCTTACAGACCCAAAACTTGAAGGGAGAAGAGCCGTCTGGGAGTACACTAAGAGGGCAAGACATGTAGTCTGTCACCATCTGACGGAAACGTTGCCTCCTGCTGACTGGAGCTGTCTGTGATGGTGTAGACATTTGTGGCGGCGGGGACACAAAACTTTGCCACATTTCGGCCATACTGGTCTTGCCTTGTGCTGAGGCGCTGCTTCTGCTCCCTCTTTGTGCAGAGCTTCCTCCACTGCCTCGACGCACTGAGCTGCTTTGTAAAGCACTAGCAGCACTGCTCTCGGTTGGAATGGAGAACATGATGGAATGCACCAGTGCGTTTTGGTACTCCCGCATTTTACGCTCCCGGTTCAATGGTGTTATGAGGCTTTGTAAGTTGTCCCGGTAGCGAGGATCTAGGAGGGTGGACACCCAATAATCAGCCGTGTTGAGAATGTGGGCGATGCGGCGGTCGTTTCTGAGGCACTGCAGCATGAAATCAACCATGTGCTGCAGACTGCCAACTGGCCAAGAAACGCTGTCCCCTGCTTGAGGCGTGATCTCTGCCTGCTCTGCATCACCCCACCCTCGCTCTAGATACTGACTACTAGAGCATTGTGTACCTCCCTCCTCTGGACAGATGTCTTCCTCATCCATTGACTCCTCCTCATCCTCCTCACAAAGTGTCCCCTGCCTAGGCCTTTGTGAGGAACCACGTTGCGCAGACTGTAGAGAAGCAGATGGCATTTGTGACTCCTCATCCTCCACCTCTTCCAAAACCTCGTCCCTTAGTGCTTGCAGTGTTTTTTCAAGCAGGCAGATAAGGGGGATAGTCATGCTGACTAGTGCATCATCTGCACTCGCCATCCGCGTGGAATAATCGAAGGCACGCAAAACGTGGCAAATGTCCTTCATAGAGGCCCACTCAGTGGTGGTGAAGTGTGAACGGCGCGCACTGCGACTTGTTTGCGCCTGCTGCAGCTGGTACTCCATTACTGCTGCCTGCTGCTCACACAACCTCTCCAACATATGTAACGTTGAATTCCACCTGGTGGGTAGGTCACATATGATGCGATGTTCCGGAAGACATAATCGGCGCTGCAGAGCTGCAATGCGTGATCTTGCATTGCTGGAACGCCGCAAGTGAGCGCACTCTATGCGGACCTTGTGAAGCAGTGCATCAAGATCCGGATAGTCCCTCAAAAAACTCTGCACGACCAAGTTGAGCACATGTGCCAGACATGGGATGTGAGTGAGGTTGCCTAGGCCCAGAGCTGCCACCAGATTTCGGCCATTGTCACACACTACCATGCCTGGCTGGAGATTCGCTGGCACAAACCACACGTCACTCTGCTGCTTGATGGCATTCCAGAGCTCCTGCGCTGTGTGGCTTCGATTCCCCAAAGAAATTAATTTTAATACGGCCTGTTGACGTTTGGCCACGGCTGTGCTCATATCGGTCATCATAACAGGTAACCGTTCACGGGTCGATGTGGAGGTAGACCGTGACGGCTCCTGCAGCGCTGATTCAGAGGAACTGGAGTATGAGGAGGAGTCAATGTGTACAGACTGGATTCCTGCAATCCTTGGAGTTGGCAGAACACGTACAGCGCCACTCTCAAGATCTGTACCCGGCTCCACAACATTTACCCAATGGGCAGTGAGGGAAAGGTATCGTCCCTGTCCATGCTTACTGGTCCACGCATCAGTGGTCAGGTGGACCTTGCTACTGACGGCGTTTTGTAGCGCATGTTTAATTTTTCCCTCCACATGATGTTGCAGGGCAGGGACGGCTTGCCTGCTGAAATAAAAGCGGCTGGGCACGTTGTATTGTGGGACTGCCAATGCCATAAAGTTACGGAATGTGTCAGTCTCCACCAGCCTGAATGATAGCATTTCAAGGGCCAGTAGTTTAGCAATGCCAGCATTCAGAGCCTGTGCTCGGGGGTGGTTTGCCGAGTATGGGCGCCTTTTCTCCCATGCCTGTGCTAACGATGGCTGTAGACTGGCCTGGGAGTGTGAGGATGACTGGGAAAGTGGTGCTGTGGGTGGAATTACACTGTGTCTCTGTACAACAGTGCCAGAGATTCTTCCATGGCGATCCTGTGAGGAAGCCGAACCAGCTGTGTGTGAGCTGGAGGAAGAGGCTACAACACGAGCTGAAGAGGTGGTAGGTGGCGCTGTAGGTTGGCCTAGGTCTTCAGTGTGTTTGTGTAACTCCACCACGTGCTTGGTCCGCACATGTTTCCACATATTTGTGGTATTGAGGTTGCTGACACTTTTCCCTCTTTTCACCTTCTGATTACACAGCTTGCATTTGACAAAGCAAATGTCATCTGCAACTGTGTCAAAAAAGGACCAGGCACTGCAAGTCTTGGGAGCGCCCGCTTTGGATTTTGGAAGAGCCATGCTCCTAATGGGTGCCGAAGTGGAGGCTACAGGCAACCAAGTCTGCCCCCTCCCTCTCCCTCCTTTTTGGGCCGTTCGGGGAATCTCTTCCTCAGAGCTGCTCCCACCACCTTCCTGTCCCTCACGCCATGATGGGTCAAGGACCTCATCATCTACACCACCCTCTTCAAACAACTGCTTCTCCTGGGTAGTCTCGACAGCACAGTACGCACCAGAAAGTGGCACCTGAGTCTCATCATCAGATGCATACTGAGGTGTGCTGCTGACCATAGGCACTGGCCCACCCGCCTCTTCAGATTCAGAGAGACAAAACGGTTGCGCATCACTGCATACTACCTCTTCTTCAAATTCTCGAATTCTGCTTGGCTGGCCCCCTCTTTCCAAGCCAAGAGATTCAGAGAACAGAAGTAGAGATGGCTCCTGTCCAGGGCTCTCTGACTGCCTGGGCAATTTGGCAGGTGGTGAAGAGACAGATGGGTGCTCTTCAGTGCTCAGGACCTGAGAGGATCTGGAACTAATTGAAGTCGATGCGTTAGCTGCCATCCATCCGACAACGGCTTCAATTTGGTCCTCGCGCAGCAGTGGGGTACGGCTAGCTCCTACAAAGCTGCGCATAAAGGACTGTTCCCTGGTAAAACTGGGGGATGCTGAGTCACTGGTGCCCGCAGCAGGCACAGAATCCCCACGTCCTCTCCCTGCAGGCACAGAATCCTCACGTCCTCTCCCTGCAGAAACTCCACGCCCACGCCCACGACCACGACCACATGCCTTACTCCCTGCCTTCTTCATCTTGGTAGACTGATAAAGATAGGCAGAAAAGTACTAAGGGCTTAGTGTGCTTATTCCTGAACAGCTGCTAACAGGTATAAGAAACACTAATTTTATAAAGTGTGGACTAGACTTTAATATGAGCTAATGTGGCCTACACAACTGTAAAGTGGAGTGTTTGGTGAACTTTATTTAGGTTTTTTTTGTCACAAAAAGACACTGGATGTGCCTAAAGATGTAATAACGATAGTATCACAAACTTTTTGTAGCTATTACAATGTAGGAAGGTAACCTACAATGCAATAGATGAGGCTGCAAAAAATAGGCTAATACTAATCTGGCTGGGGCTGCAGGGCCCAATGCTGCAGAAAGGCTCCTCTATCTACTCCTATATAGTGTGTTTGGAATCAATTTAGCTGAATATGGATGGAACCACCACACTAATAGGAGATATCAGGAAAAATTATGAATTGGCAATAAAGGACAATGTATGAGGCAGTGACACACACTGAGTGCACTACAACCAGACGGGGTTGAAGCACACACTACAGGGTGAGCTGCACTCACACACCAGACCTTGCAGACAGCGGTGAACAGTACAGATGCAGAGCACTGTGCACTAGTGCTGCAAGACGGAAAAAAATTCTCTATCTACTCCTATATAGTGTGTTTGGAACCAATTTAGCTGAATACAGATGGAACCACCACACTAATAGGAGATATCAGGAAAAATTATGAATTGGCAATAAAGGACAATGTATGAGGCAGTGACACACACTGAGTGCACTACAACCAGACGGGGTTGAAGCACACACTACAGGGTGAGCTGCACTCACACACCAGACCTCGCAGACAGCGGTGAACAGTACAGATGCAGAGCACTGTGCACTAGTGCTGCAAGACGGAAAAAAATTTCTCTATCTACTCCTATATAGTGTGTTTGGAACCAATTTAGCTGAATACAGATGGAACCACCACACTAATAGGAGATATCAGGAAAAATTATGAATTGGCAAAAAAGGACAATGTATGAGGCAGTGACACACACTGAGTGCACTACAACCAGACTTGGCTGAAGCACACACTACAGGGTGAGCTGCACTCACACACACAGACCTTGCAGATAGCGGTGAACAGCACAGGGAACTGTGCACTAGCACTGCAAGGCACAGTGATTTAGAAAGTAGCTTGGGTAAAGCAGTATAGAGCAAATAGGTAGCTAAAACTGTCCCTCAGAACAACAGCGTCCTATCCCTAACTGAATTCACAGCAGAGTGAGCTCAAAATGGCGGCGGTGGCTTTTATAGTGCATCATGACATCATTTCAGCAGCCAATCACAGCCATGCCATTAGTTAAGATGCCTACATGCCTAACAGGATGTGCCCACACTTCTTAGGATCCTCATTGGCTGAATAAAATGAAAATGTCTCATTGCATTATGGGAACTTCCGATTCCGGTATACGATATTGCAATAGTATCGGAATTAAGTATCGGAATTCCGATACCGCGAATATCGGCCGATACCCGATATTTCAGTATCGGAATGCTCAACACTATTGTTGACACATTTTTTGTCCATTATGGCTATTTTTGGGGTCCCCATTGCAGAAGATAAGACAGTTTTCCCTTGTACGACACTGGAATTTTTAGGGATAGAGTTAGATACTAGTGAAATGATATGTAGGCTTCTATTGGATAAAGCGATTAAGCTGAAATCGCTAGTCTACCTTTTTCTGCAGAGGGAAACTGCTTCTTTGAAGGATTTTCAATCTTTATTAGGAGCATTAAATTTTGCTTTGCGCATAATACCTGTCGGGAGAATTTTTTTGAGGTGTTTGTACGATGCTATCAAGGGCCACACCTCCCCGGCGTCTTTGATTATTATTTCTCCTGATCTGAAGGAGGATTTATGGGTGTGGGCCAGGTTTTTGGACAATTATAATGGTGTGTCTTGCTGGCAGTCAGAATTTCAATCAGCGGATAAACTGCAATTGTTTTGTGCAGCCAGTGTTTCCGGTTTTGGAGGATTTTTCCGCGGTAGGGATTTTACTATATCCTTTTTTGAAGTCTTTGCAGTTTTTGCTATTTTTTCCCTTTGGGGTTCTCGTCTTGATAATTGTAGAATTTTGCTGCGTTCCAGATCTCAGGGTCTTTGTTTTTCACTTAACACTATGTCTTCTAAGAACGGGTTGATCTCTAAAATTTTGAGGCATTTGATGTTAATATTACTTCAGCACAACATTTGGCTTAAAGCCTGCGTTTCTACAGAGTATAGTAATGTAATGGCGGATCTTCTGTCTCAGCAGCGGGTGGAAGAATTCCTTGCGCGGTATCCAGAGGCAGAAGCGGACAGAACGTGGCTTCCCACGTCCCTGTGGGATCTGCTTTAATTTATGTGCCTAAATACATTATTCATTCCTTGGCTCCACGCACATGGGCTGATTATACATGTGCGTGGGAGCGATGGTGGGGATTTTGTCAAGTTAATAGCTTTGATCCTCATGCATGTTTTGCTACTTCCACCTTACCATTTTTAGACATGTCAGTGAATGAAGGGTTGTCTCATTCGGCTTTGGCAAAAAATTGTAGCAGGGATATCATTTTTCTTAAAGCTATATGGGTCAGCTCCCTTGTCATCATTATTTGTGGTGAAACAATTTTTAAAGGGTTTTAAACGTAATTCTTTTTCTGCAGATACCAGACGGCCTGTTACGATTGAACTTTTGACTAAATTGTGTTCGGTCGTTTCCGAGGTTTGTTTCGACCTTTTTGAAGCAACTCTTTTTCGGGCCATTTTTATTACTTTATTTTTTTCAGCAATGAGGACGGGTGAGTTATTGTCAGATAATGGGCTTCGGCCTACGGGGCTTCTGTTATCCGACGTTTCAGTACTACAGCACAGAATGGTCCTTTTCTTAAGGAGGTCTAAGATGGATCAGATAGGCAAGGGCACTAAAATCGTGGTAAGGGCAATCGGTGATTCTCCCTTATGCCCTGTGTCTAACATGAGACGATGGCTGTCAATTCGCCCCCTTGGTTTTTCCCTTCTATTCATTCATAAAAATAGTAGCCCAGTAACTAAATTTCAATTTTCTTTTATATTGAGGAAATGCTTGAGCAATTTGAAATTGTGGAATTTACGTATTACAGGTCATTCGTTTAGGATCGGGGCAGCGACTACGGCTGCCCAAGCTGGTTTAGATGAAAATTTGATTAAGCAATTGGGGAGGTTGAAGTCAAAACGATACCAATTGTATGTTCGCCCTGACTTGTTATTTACATGTTGATTCTTTTTATTTTGTAGGGCCCAAATGTATATGGATTATTGGGCACTCTTACATCTATTGGGCACAGAGAAGGGCGAGTAAAAGAAATTATTCTGAAAATTTATCGTTTAGTACATCCGAAATTCAAATCTTCTGGCATGGTATTCGTGGTATGCGTTGGTCACAGTTGAAGAAAGTGTTATTAGATTTATCTTTGCGTTATCCCATGCCTGATTTTTTAATTTTACATTTATTGGGTAATGATATTGGCAAGTTTTGGTCTTCTGATCTGCTCTGGCAAGTCAAGCAAGATCTTCTCTGGATTTCCAATTTTTTTCCTGCTACTACGATTGCCTTTTCGGAGATAATATCCCGCCTCCGATGGAAATTGGATGGGGTGTTTTTCTTGAAAAGATCAAGCATAAGGTGAATAGGGATCTTTCCAAATTTTTGCCAAGCCTTAACGGTTTTTGCTATAGGCACAGTGAGTTAGAGGGATATGTGGTAGGGATGTATAGTAGAGATTCCATTCATCTTTCTGATGTCGGTTATGACATTCTGAATTTAGACTTTCAGACTATTATTGAGCATTGGTCGGGTGGCTTTGTGGGGGGGGGCCTCTGCTTTTTAAGCAGAGTCCTGGTGGATGGGTCACCCAGATACTTGGGTGGATCCGTATGGAGATAATTATTAATGAGTTATTTATTAAATTATTTATTTATGTCTAGAGCATTTTTAATAATTAATGTATTTGATTATTTATGGATTTAATATATTGATTATTTGATTAAACTTGACAAATGTACCCAATCAATAAATAAGTTTTACCCCATATATAATGGTAGTGTGGTTCTTTTATTAATTTAAGTAGGTTTATTAATTGTGGGCTTTATGACCTCATGAGATGGCCACTTTGCCTTAAATGGGGACATCATGAGGGAATAAGCCCTTAATGTATTATATGGTCAAGTCAAGTTATGAAGTAACTGACAATATTACTTACAAGTTTCAAAAGTGGTACAAAACTGTCTTGAACCGGTTTTTGAGCGGTAAAATGGAGAACAGCTGATTGGTTCGAAAAGCGGGGGAGAGTGGGGCATATGCCCATATAAGGTGACGGCTCCTGTCAGGAGGGGTCAGTTTTACCTGAAGAGCTGAAGAAGCCCCGCCCTCCCGCCCCTGTTATTTTTGTTTTTTGGTATTTATACTGCTAGGTTTGGGTACATTGTCAGAGGATGGGTCACCCAGATACTTGGGTGGATCCGTATGGAGATAATTATTAATGAGTTATTTATTAAATTATTTATTTATGTCTAGAGCATTTTTAATAATTAATGTATTTGATTATTTATGGATTTAATATATTGATTATTTGATTAAACTTGACAAAGGTACCCGACCAATAAATAAGTTTTACCCCATGTATAATGGTAGTGTGGTTCTTTCATTAATTTAAGGTTTATTAATTGTGGGCTTTATGACCTCATGACTCTACCTTTGGTACATACCGCCGCAAAGATGGTCATCAAATTTATTTATACGACGACGGCATACAGGGCACCGTAAACCATTACATTTATGCTCAGTCTATCTATTTCTGAAGACAAAATGGTTGCAGTCATCACAAAATATTTTAAGCCGACAGAATGCCGGGTCTTCTACAGCTAATTGTGTGTGATAATGTAAGCACTCTCTTGAGCGACAATACACCCGGCAAATTAGGCAGCGGGGTCGTTGCTCGCCAGTGCCCTCCACACAATTCTCTCTTTGACAGGCTTTACAAAAATACTGGCAGGCATGATTGCTCTTGTGATGAAACACCGAATTGCAGCTTTCACAAAAGTAAGACGCACCGATAAAACCTTTCATATTTTTGATACCGTAGTAGTGGCTATCATGGAACAATATGAACACGGTTTTAGCATTAGCTGTATTGTCAGTCTGAAAGTAGCACCAATCACCCTGACTGTAGTACAGCACTTTGATGGTGACACCCAAATATTTTTCAAATGCTGCAATGTCGCTAAAACTCACTTGTTGGTCTTCAGGTATGCCCAGTGCTGTGTGTATATTTTTAGCTCTGTTCAGTAAAACCCCATCACCGACATCAGTGTTGGCTATCAAAGCACACATACTAACAGCCAAACACAGATTTGTCGTGCAATTGTTAGTCGTACAACCAACGCCTCATTTGTTTAATGATTTGGCTGCTCGCTATAGATTTCAAGCGTTTTTTTACCCCGCCGCGGCGGTTTTTAATGATGGTGACGACTAATTTTAGTGAATTGGATGCTAAACATTCAGCATTACTTTGAAGAGTGTGGGAAACGGCATTTAAAAAAGATTCAGAATTAAAATCTTCCCGAGTTTGCTTTGCAGTAAAAATGGGGTCTAAAGTGTCACTGCCTTCATGCCTTAACTGCACAAAATCACCAGGTTCAATGTCTCTGATGACTCTATCCAGTAAGGACTGAAAACGGTCATGAACAATATTCGGGGCCTGTACAAATGATTGCACACGCTCCAAATTTACAAATCTGAAATGATCAACATGTATGCGTGCATTGAAATTGCGGCGAACTCTCTGATGGTGATGGATGTGCTGTAAATATACTATATGATCTGCGCTCCGTACATTATCATCATCGCCAACTTCAGCAGCGGCGGCTTGTGAATTTTGTGGCACAATGTTACTAGCATTTGTGGAGGTATCTTGACTATGTGGGGGTTGGGCCGGCTGCTGTATCACCAGCTGAGGGAGCTGTTGGGCTATTGTGGGGCTTGAGCCCCCTCGCTGCCTTCTAGAGGCCAGCGATCGTTTAGTGCACACCCACATTTTTAGAGCTCGTTTTAGAACTGTAGCCCTATTATACTGTGGTAATGTGATTTTAGAGGTTTTATGCAGCCTATAACCGACCATATTGCGTCATAACACGACATCTGCGACTTTTGAAATACCCTCACATGCGTATAGATCTAACATATCTACATGTGTTGGTTTTGGGTTTGATAATAATTTATCAAAAGTGTGAGAGAAAAAAATAACGTTGGGTCCCACAATTTTTCACCATAAGTGCACGGGATACAATTCCAGAAACACAGCTGCTTCAGCAGTGCCCCAACTAGTGGACTCAGACCCCTGTTCCGAATCTGGAGCAGATACAGACTCCACATCGGGGGCAGGGGTCGACTCCGTAGCACGAACTTTCCGCTTTTTACTAGCATTAACTACTGGCGGTAACAACCTCTTTAACTGATTTACGCCATTAAGTGAATTAGATATTCCGGCAAGAGCTGTGTTTGCTGGCTGCACAGTATGAGACACCCGTATAATGATTGGCTCTATGGTGGGGTGCTTACCGTCAGCAAGCTGATCAATCTCTCTATCAAGCGCTTCACGACTCTGCTGTACTGTGTTATTCGCGGTGCTGGTCGCGGCAGGTGGCTCTGTAGTGTGCTTTGTTTTTTGTTTATGCTTTCGGGGTGGTGCGATTACTTCCTGGCACAGTTGTGTTGTCGCGGGGTTGATCGATGACGGAGCGCCACTTGAATATTCACGACTCTGGTGTACTTTGTTATTTGCGGTGCTGGTCGTGACAGGTGGCTCTGTAGCATGTTTTGTTTTTTGTTTATGCTTCCGGGCACTGCTGGATTGTCGCTGGGTTGATCGATGACGGCGCGCCGTTTGAATATGACATTTCACATTGTTCAGCTGCCACAGCGACTCCACCATGCTGCACCACACAAATCGGCAATAGAGGTAATGCGCTAACAGAACCATTAGCAGACTGTATCAGGGGCCGTGATGCCTCGGTGTTATTCTTAGACTCCCGTAGTGGCTGCAGAGCCGCTGAAGGTGATTTTCTCTTGACGTGTCGCTTAGCTGAAAGAAAAAGATTATATATGTGTCAGATGGCCGTGAAATCAGTGTATCATTCTTTGTATAAAGACTGCACAGAGATATCAAAATATATGCTTACAAGCGTGAGATGTGTATTGGGCGACTGCCGTGTTGAGGTCGGCTGTATCGATGAGGCCTTCTAATACCAGTGATATATTCTCTTTTGAAAATGCAATTTTCCTCGGCTTCCGTTTACAGCCTAAGAATAAAAATATAGTCATTAAGCAATAGGTTAGAAATTTCTCCTGACAACTAGGCGAGACTGGATTTTTATACACCAGCTACCTTTTCCCTTCTTGCTCGCAGGCTGGCACGATTTTTTAGGCACTTTAGAAATTGGACTGTTCCCCGGCATATCAGCATGGACAAATATGATTTCTGTATATATAAAAAAAAAAAATTTGTTTCACATCTTAATAAAAACGCATTTAGCTACACATCTTAGTACACACGTGCTGCAGCTATTTTTCAAGGAGCCGTTATCTTTTCCATTCCAGGTCATCGCGGGAGATGGATTTGCTGTGGTTGTAGTCGCAGTTGTGTTTTCAGCCGTTTCGAGTTCTTGAAACATCTCGACATCTGTAAAATAATTATTTAGTTTAGTTTCTAAACACATATGAACAACACCTGTTTTTTCAAAGAGTTGTTACCTCCTTTATGCCACCCCATCATGTGAAATGGCTTTCCCAGGTTTCTAGCCAACCGTGTGTTTTCTGGCGTACAGGGTTCATCTTGAAGCAGCTCGACATCTGTATAAGAATTAATATTTAGTTTCACATCTAAATACACGCGATTAAAAGATATATATATATATAGATATATATATATATATCTATATATACAGTACAGACCAAAAGTTTGGACACACCTTCTCATTTAAAGATTTTTCTGTATTTTAATGACTATTAAAATTGTACATTTACACTGAAGGCATCAAAACTATGAATTAACACATGTGGAATTATATACTTTACAAAAAAGTGTGAAACAACTGAAAATATGTTTTATAGTCTAGGCTCTTCAAAGTAGCCACCTTTTGCTTTGATGACTGCTTTGCACACTGTTGGCATTCTCTTGATGAAAAATCTTTAAATGAGAAGGTGTGTCCAAACTTTTGGTCTGTACTATATATATATATATATATATATATATATATATATATATATATATATATTTTTTTTTTCAACGCACCTATGATGTCTTGTGCTAAATTCATTTCCGGGGCTACCGTTTCAACAGCATTAGTAGACTTCACTCCAGGCAAAAGCCCACATCCAAATTCAGCAATATCCATATTAGCCAATAATTCGTCATTGATTTCATATTTCATATACTCCGCTTAAAGAAAGAATAAATCTAAAAATAATATACCCGGCAGTCCTTAATCAAAGTGGGATACTATCAGTTATATGCGCTATAATACATACCTAATTGAGAATCCGTAAATGTGGCTGAAAATTGGTTCGCAGAATTTTGCACTTCTATCTAAAATGAAAATAATGTTATGCAAATTTTTTATCTCTAAAGCCTTATTTTATCAATCGCAGACCTACTAAACGTATAATATGAGTGATTGCAATTATATTTTTTTACATATTATTATTAAATATGAATATGTTTACACACCATAATTATACATATATCCCATATCAAATATTAATACCTTTATATACCTTAATTATATATATATATATTTACAAAATATTATTAGACATTAAAATATATTATTATTCTTATTAAATATTATTAGTTATACATATATTACATATTAAATATTAATACGTTTATAATTATATATATATACTATAAAATATTATTACACATTAAAATATATTATTATTAAATAGTATTATATTAAACTATAAAATATTAATGTTTGTACACCATAAGTATATATATATATATATATATATATATATAAAATATTATTCAACATTAAAATATATTATTAATCAATATTATATTAAACAATGCAATATTAATATGTTTACACAACGTAATTATATATATATATTAAAGATTATTAGACATTAAAATATATCATTATTATTATTATTATTAGTAGTAGTAGTAGTAGTAGTAGTAGTATTAAATATTATATTAAACAATGTTTGTGAAATAAACATTTTAGAGACTTACTTTTTAGCAGGGTCTTGTTTTGAAGGTCTGTGGTGTAGGGTCTTGGTAGCTGTTACTGACTTGCCAGTTTGTGGTGCTGTAGGGATGCCTGGCTGCTATATTTAAGGCGTCTTACAAATAAACACCCATTGTCCACACCCTCAAACACACCCCCGTTATGCCCCCTCCACAGTGGTGGCTGATGTGCTAAACACAGCATTTTTATATTTTCTTAAAAGTTTTTAAACTGCAACACTTCTGTTGGCGGCAAGAAAATTACAATTTTAATTTCATTTTATACAGCTACATTTCTGGTAAAAACCGGCGAGCGCCGCTACACTCTGGTCATTTCTTTTTATTTAATCATGGCGCAGATAAACCATGATAAAATATTACAGGATCAATATTTTAACCCACGTTCTGATGGCTCGCTAGGTGGGATTACTGGCCTGTACAGGGAACTCAAATCCCAGGGAATTAAGAGGTCTGATTTGATTACCTGGCTTTCTAATCTAGATGCGTACAGTTTGCACGGACCGGCCAGGATACATTTCACCACAAAAAAGGTCATGGTGGCTGATGTTGATAGTCAGTGGCAGGCAGATCTTATCAGCTTGATAGATTATTCAAGAGAAAATGATGGTATCAAATATATTTTATTGATGTGTTATCAAAATTTGCTTGGTGCGTTGCCTTATCAAACAAGAGCGCTGCATCTGTAGCTCGCTCATTTGAATTAATATTTGAAAATGATCAGCGCATACCACAGAAATTACTGACAGATCGTGACCGTGAATTTATGAATAGCAGCATGAAGCGTCTTTGTAAATTACATCAATTTTTTTACTAACAACAAAGTAAAATCAGCTCTGGTGGATCGATTCAATCGCACTCTAAAAACAAGAATGTGGCGCTATCTCACCAAACATAATACCTTTAGGTATATCGATATTTAACCTGATCTGATGCATAGCTACAATCATAGCTTTCACAGTACAATTCGCTGCAGGCCTGTTGATGTGACAAAGCATAAGTCGCTGGAAATCTGGAGAAATATTTACAGCGCCGCCATGGCTAATAAGCGGGTTAAATCCTCTTTAAAAATCGGTGATCATGTGCGCATCTCACGATATAAGGGGACATTTGCCAAGGGTTATGAACAAACGTTCACTGATGAGATTTTTGTCATTATTGACATAAACCACAAATTTCAAAAGCCCCTCTATAAAATAGCTGATCTGAGTGGTGATGCTACTGAGGGGTCGTTTTATAATGAGGAAATTCAAAAAATACCGATGGACGAGAATCGTATCTACAGAATTGAAAAAATATTAAGAACCAAATGCGTCAGGGTAAAGTATTTTATTTTGTGAAATGGCGCGACTACCCAGCAAAATTCAACAGTTGGGTTGAGGCCTCGCAGCTCACAGATATATAACATGGAGGCCGAATCATTTTATATAACATTACCCTGCAATGCATCTTCTAAAATTTACCCCGAGAATACAATTTCATCATATACTGCGAAATTAGCAAAACCCGTTCATCTCTTTGGGCTGTTCGAGATGGCCCTCACAGAAATCCATTATCCACATACTTGGAACACCTTTGAACAGAATGATGGGATTTTTTTTTATTGGTAAGCGTGGGGAAGTGATGCGAGAGTATTACGTAAAGTCTGGTTTTTATTCAACTAGCCCCGATCTGATAAGGGCGATTAACGAGCGGAGGGATAACCTCAAGATATCTAGCGAGGGTTTTAAACTCCGCTATGACGAGATAAAAAGGGGAGTTACCATATCGGATTCCCAGGCGATCCAATTTGCACTAGGGCAAAAATTGGCTGATATTTTAGGGCTCCAGCCCTACAGCGAGGGTTTTGTGGATAACACCTTGCAAGAGAGGAAGAACACTTATGCGGATATAAAAGCCGGATTTTATAAACTATTTGTGTACTCAGATATCATACTGCACCAACTTGTGGGGGACAGCTATGTCCAGCTGCTGCGCATGGTGCAGGTAGCCGGTAAGAAATTATCAACCTACAGTATGCAAGACCCGATTACGTGGCCTTATGCAAGTGACGCGCCCACTGGGCCTGTGTTGCTGCTGCAGGGGAATACCCGGAGCCGGATCGCTGAGATGCTGGGGGTTGTAGTCTCCGTGTGGCGGTGACCCGGTCCGTGCCCAGGGTGGTCAAACCAGTGGCAGTCTAAATGTTGTAATAAGTGTCCGACTACGCCACCCGTGGATTGCGGTCAGTGGGGACCGCCGCTGCGCTGCAGACCGCTGAGGCTGATGTTGTTTGCGCAGCTGAGTATGGGATGACTCCCCACGGGAGAAGTATTGCCTCAGGGCAGCTAAGGTGGAAGATGATGGGAGTGATGGTGTGAGTGTCCCAGTACTAATGGTGCTGGTGCGGCAAGGAATCACAGAGACGTGTGGTGCAGTTCAGGGTCTTTACTGATGGTACAAGGCAGACCCTCCCGGGAGTACTGGCTAGTATAAGGGGCCTGGTCAGTCTGCGAGCAAGCAGGAGTTCCCCTGGCCAGGTGGAGTTGTAGGCCTCCCCGTTAATCTGCACTCTTCCTGGCTACCTTGCTGTCAGCGGTTACAAGTAGCCCACGTCCCTGAGTATACCGTGTGGTGCTCACCCGTATGGCTGGTGACTTGGGGCCTTCTGTTAGCCTCCGCTCCTGGATGGCGGCGCTGGTCCCTTCTTTGTGACTGAGCCTCCGGGCTTCTATGGCCAGAGGACCTGGAATCCCCTGCCGGCTGGTTTCTGCTGCTGGGTGTATATCAGTCCCCACAGCCTCGGACTCCTGTGTCCGGCTTTAGTGTCTTCGTCCAGGGCGAACTCTGCTCAGCTCCAGCCCCTGGACTTCTGCTACTGCTCCTACAGAGCTCCTGTTCTTGCTTTTCCTGTGTCTGGAACTGAACTCCAGGCTCTGACTGCTCTAATCCCGCCCCAGACCCAGTTTAAAAGGGCAGATTCCTCCCCTCCCAGGTCTGGGCGGACCGTGTTGCATGTTTAGGGATCCTGACCAGAGAAACCTCCCACTTGCTCTCAGACATAATATCTCTATTACTGTGGCAACCAGACCCCTGGGGTGTCACATTCCCCCCTAGTAAATTTTAGTACTCCGGGACTAAACACATTTTTGAAGAAACATAAATACAAGGTATAACAATAACAAGACAACATATTTACAAGAAGCTTTAGTCTGTAGAGGTCACGGCGTTTCCGTGACCGGGTGTCCATATCACCCAACAAGGCGAAGTCTTGGCACAGAATAGGGGACCTGTCCAAAGCAAACCCCTTGCGTTGTCCTTGGGCGTGGCTGCAAGGGTAGACTAACTACTTTGGGCCGCAAGGAGGCCACGCCAGACAGGTTTTCTATTCCGCGGCCGTCTTCGCAAGAGGCACCAAGGTGCAACTATCTACAAAACTGTTCCGGTTATCCAGCGTCCATAACCTGTTAGTCCATAAAAATCTGCAGGGTAACTGAGAAACATAATTAATAACAGGCAACAAACATAAACCATAAACAGTTAGCAGATAAATTCACAGTGCATTAGTTTAGATTCTCCAGCGAGCGGGCATCTGACCTCTAGTGACTCTAGTGGACCTACGGAGCTCACTAACTGGTTCTGCACTACAGGGTGTAGGAGGTGTTATGGGCAAGCTGGGCAGCTTTCTGCGCACTCTTTGGCTCACTAGAGGCACAGCAGGCTCACTACCAGCAGAGGGTTGATCCTCCTGTACTGCTGGTGTGGACTCTTCTGCCCCTTGGGCCGGCTGCTCTTCCAGCTCTACCGGTTCCTCTGTAGGCACTTGCGGGGCTGGCTGGAGAAAGGTGAGGACGGGTACCACGACAGCGCCGTTTACTTGTGTCCAAGACCGGGGGAAGTCTCCGAGTACGGTACTGATCATTTCTTCCCTTTCCTCTGCGGGTTGAGTGTTTTCTTGATCTTCTTCAGGGCTTTGCAGCTGCTCGGGACACTTCTTCAGGTGATCTCTGGAGACAATGGCTGTGGTTTCTCCTCCATCCTTACTGATTACGCAGAATTTTGGGTTCTCATGGCTTGATGGCAGTACGGTGTACGGGTCCTTCTCCCACTGGTCGTCCAACTTGTGGAGCCGCCTCTTCCTCTTCAAGACCTGCTCTCCAGGTACCAGGGGAACAGCGGGAGCATACTGGTTATAAGCCTTCTCTTGCCTTTCTCTAGCTTGAGACAGACTTCGCTCGACGCTTTCCTGTACTTTCCGATATTGCTGCTGCCGTTCTGTATCCCAGTCTGCCTCTGGCGAGGTGTCCTCAGGCGTCAGGACTCCCATATCCAGGTCAATAGGCAGCTTACCAGGTCTTGCTCTCATTAGGTAAGCCGGGGTACAGTTGGTGGAACCTACAGGGATGTGGTTATACAGGTCCACCAGATCGGGCAGTTTCTCAGGCCACAGACTGCGTTCTTCCAGGGGCAGTGTTTTTAGCAGATCTATCACCACCTGGTTCATCTTCTCGCAGAGTCCATTGGTTTGAGGGTGATAGGGCGTTGTTCTTATCTTCTTGCAGCCATACAGGTTGCAGAACTCCTGGAAGACCTCCGCTTCGAAGGCCGGTCCTTGGTCTGTCAGCACTTGGTCCGGGTACCCGTGTGGACGGCAGAAGTGCTGCTGGAAGGCTCTAGCCGCTGTTTGAGCCATTAAGTCCTTAACCGGGACCACCACCAGGAACCGGGAGTAATGATCCACGATTGTGAGGGCGTAGACATACCCAGATCTGCTTGGAGCCAGTTTCACATGGTCCAGGGCTACCAGTTCCAGTGGCTGTCTGGTGATGATGGGCTGCAGGGGAGTCTTCTGGCTGGCTCGGTCTTTTCTTCTCATGTGGCACGGGCCACAGTCTCTGCACCACCTCTCGATGGCTCCTCTCATGCCTACCCAGTAGAACCGTTCACACAACAAGAACTCCAGCTTCTTCCATCCGAAATGCCCTGCTCCGTTGTGGTATGCCTCCAGAACCATAGCCGCGTCTCGTCTTGGGACCACTACCTGCCAGGTCAACTCATGTGTTCGAGAGTTAACCATTCTCCGGCACAGCTTCTCCCTGTAGAGGAACAGCTTACTTTTCTCCTTCCACAGTTGCTTGGTCTCCTCCGGAGCGTCTGGGTCAAGACGGGCATCGGCCTGGGTCAGCATTTCCTTCACCAAATGGACTGCGGGATCACTGTCTTGCGTCTCCGCCCAGTTGTAGTGGGGCAAAGGATTGAATGTCACGGAGCGCCTGTCCTTCACACGGTGGGAATACAGGGTAATCCCATGACGGTGGAACACAGGGAGCTCAACTTCTTCCAGATCTTCTGGATCTTCCCCTACGTCCGGTAAGTTCGGCATTCTAGACAGGGCATCCGCGTTGGCATTTGATCGTCCTGCCCGGTATTTGATGGTGAATTCAAAGTTGGACAGGCGGGCCATCCATCTCTGTTCCAGGGCACCGAGCCTTGCAGTGTCCAGGTGTGTCAACGGGTTGTTATCCGTGTACACGGTGAATTTGGAGGAGGCAAGGTAATGCTTGAAACATTCGGTCACTGCCCACACTACTGCCAGGAACTCCAGCTTGAATGAGCTATAATTCTCAGGGTTCCTCTCCGTGGGTCGTAGCTTTCGGCTAGCGTAAGCGATTACCCATTCTTTCCCTTGCTGAATCTGGGACAGTACGGCTCCTAGCCCGATGTTGCTTGCGTCCGTGTGGAGGATAAAGGGCTGGCTGTAGTCTGGATATGCCAGGATTTCATCCCCCATGAGGGCCATCTTCAGCTGGCAGAAAGACTCCTCTTCCAGCTTTTCCCACCTAAAGGGCGGCTTCTGGTTTTTGGCTTTCCGAGATTGACCTATCAGGAGGTCCTGCATAGGGGCTGCCATTTTGGTGAAACCGGGAATGAATCTTCGGTAGTAGCCTACCAACCCGAGGAACTGCCGCACTTCCTTTATGCTGGAGGGTCTTGGCCAGTCCTTAATCACGGTGATCTTATCAGGGTCAGGAGCCACTCCGTCAGCACTCACCACGTGTCCCAGGTATTGCACCTTTGGTTTCAGGAGGTGACACTTGGAGGGTTTCACCTTTAGGCCGTAGTTTGCCAGAGCTTCGAACACTTCTGCCAGGTGTTTCAGGTGGTCCTCGTAGGTCTTGGAATAGACGATGACATCGTCCAGGTATAACAGGACCGTCTCGAAGTTCCGGTGTCCCAGACAGCATTCCATCAACCGTTGGAAGGTTCCTGGTGCGTTGCAGAGCCCGAACGGCATACAGTTAAATTCGCTGAGACCCATCGGGGTGGTGAATGCGGTCTTCTTCCGGTCTGCCTCTGCTACAGGAACCTGCCAGTACCCGCTAGTGAGATCCAAAGTAGAGAAGAAGTTAGCAGATTTTAATGCAGCTAAGGACTCTTCTATCCTTGGTAACGGGTACGCATCTTTGTGTGTGATACGGTTGACCTTCCTGTAGTCTACACACATTCTCATGGTGTTGTCTTTCTTTTTCACTAAGACTAGTGGAGCTGCCCAGGGGCTACAGCTGTCCCTGATTACCCCAGCCTCCTTCATGTCTCTAAGCATCCCCTTGGCGTGTTGGTAGTGTGCCGGGGGTACGGGTCGGTATCTCTCCTTTATGGGAGGATGGTCTCCCGTGGGGATGTGGTGTTCTACCCCCTTTACTCGCCCGAAGTCTAGCGGGTGTTTACTAAACACTCTCTCGTACTCTCGAACCACCCGATAGACTCCCTGTTTCTGGTGTGAGGGAGTGGAGTCAGTACCCAAATGCAGTTGCTGACACCAGTCCTCCATTGGTTTCTTAGAGCCGTTACCTTCCTCTGGTTGAGATGGAGGCAAGGGTTCCACGGCCTGTACAGAGTGCTGGTTGATGGTGAACAATTTGTCTAGCGTGGCATACCGGGGCAGGTGTACTTCTCTCTCCCCAAAATTTATGATGCGAACGGGCACCCTCCCATGGCGTACATCGACCACCCCCCGTGCTGTCAAAATGGTGGGCCTACTGTCTGAGTAGACGGGTTCTACCATTGCTTGGTAGTCTCTACCTCTTAGACCAATAGCTGCCCGGCACTAAATCATCATCTCACTTTTTGGGGGCATGGCAATAGGGAACGGGTCACACATTCTCACGCTACCTATCTCACCACCAGATAGTTCCACCTGTTGCCGCTTCATCAGTGCCCGGATCTCTTTTTGGAGCACACGCTGCTGGCCGGAACTGGCGTTCTTGGCAACCTGCTGTAAAATGAGAATCACCTCTGCAAGACAATTTTCAATCACATTAATTCCCAAGGTTATTCTAGGGTGACTCTCATGATGGTCTATGTCCACTATAATCAGTCCTTGTGCCGCCAGTTCGACTTTACCGATCTTAATGGTCACCTCTTTGAATTCCACCTGCAGCACGGGCTGACCATTGCTGGCGATGATACTCAGGTCGTCATCTGGGTAGCGGGTTATGTCCGAGTCATTCCAGTAGTGTTTAAAGAGCACGTACGGGATGGTGGTCACCTGTGACCCAGTGTCTAGTAGGGCACTCATAGGAATGCCATCCAGTACCACAGGCAAGATTGGACGTCCCCCTACGTATTTATCACGCCAGTTTGATGGGCCTGATGGTCTTATGCCTGGGGGTTGGCCCTCTACCCCAGGTTGTGCCCGTTTAAATGACAGTACCTTGCCACATGTCTGGGTTGATTGCAGCGGCGGCAGATGGGTCGTCCGTCCTCGTTGTATCTGTCGCTGGGTCTTCCTCTGGACGGTGGGGTCCTCCTCAGTCGGCGCCACGGGACGTCCTCCAGTCCGGATGCCAGCTGGATCTTTCCTGGAGAAGAGACCTGTAAAGACTGCACAGTTCTGGTTAGCGCGGCAACGCTCTTAGTCAGCTCTTGGACCTGATGGTGCAGGTCTGTAGCCGGGTCACTGTTTAAAGCCTGCACATCAGCTCCCACAGGCCCTGCAGACAAGGGCGCCGTCTCCTGGTGGTAAGTGATAGCAGGGCGCCTGTGGGTCACAGCGCCACCTGGTGCCGGTTCTCGGAGCAGCCGGATGGCTCTGTCCTTGAACTGTGCAAAGTCCAGGTCAGGGTCCTGTAAGGCCATTGCCCGCAACTGGGTTCGGTGGGCATTGCACAGTAGACCCTCAATAAATTGTTCAGTCAACAGCTTATCTTCATTTCCCACGCTGTCAGGGTCTGCCTGCTTAATGGCTCTCAGGGCCTCTTGTAGGTTTAGAGCATAGTCTCTTATACTCTCATGTGCCCGCTGTTTACACCCGTAAAATCTGAGCTTTATTTCGGCTGAGGTGCGGGTATCAAATGTGTCTTTCAGCCGGGCTAGTATTTCTCTGACAGTCCTCTTCCTCCCAGGTGACCAGGACTTTACCTCCCTTTGGGCTGCCCCGATTAATTGGGCCACCAGGATGCTCACTTTTTGCTCTTCTGTCAGGGGGTACACCTGGAAGAGGCTATCCAGTCTTTCTCTAAAGTCATTTAGAGTATGTGACTTCCCTGAGTACTGGGGTAGCCAGGTTGCCCCCGGGATATAGGGCATGGTGAATGGCATGACTGCTGCAGCGGTTGCACTGGCGGTGGCTGTGGCAGTGGAGCTCCCCTCGGTGTCCGGCATCCTCCTCCCCCCTAGTGGACCGTGGCCTACCTTGCGATGCTCTTCTTCCGTAGGCCGCGGCTCCGCAGTCGATCGTCGGGGTTGAGGACCTGGCGTCGCGCTCCGATGACGTCAGCGTCGCTCTTCCTCCCTTCCAGGACCTTGCGCAGCATCAGAGTGTGGGGCGGAGCTTCGGATCTCGCGCGCTTTCGGCGTCCACGCCCCTCTTCTTCCCGTGCGACGTCCCGAAGATGGCGTACGAAGGCGGGAAGCAGCTGCGGATGGCGGGAAGAAGGCAGAAGATGGCGGGAAATGGTCCAAGATGGAGTCTGATGGCGGGAATCGGCTCCGGATGGCGGGAAACGACTCCGGACGGCGGGAAACTTCACCACAGGTAAGTATAAAAGTCTCTTTTTCAGGCACGCAGTACCCGGTGGTTGCGGGCACGAAATCCTGCCGACTACGCCAAAGTTGACGTGCCCCCTGGGCCTGTGTTGCTGCTGCAGGGGAATACCCGGAGCCGGATCGCTGAGATGCTGGGGGTTGTAGTCTCCGTGTGGCGGTGACCCGGTCCGTGCCCAGGGTGGTCAAACCAGTGGCAGTCTAAATGTTGTAATAAGTGTCCGACTATGCCACCCGTGGATTGCGGTCAGTGGGGACCGCCGCTGCGCTGCAGACCGCTGAGGCTGATGTTGTTTGCGCAGCTGAGTATGGGATGACTCCCCACGGGAGAAGTATTGCCTCAGGGCAGCTAAGGTGGAAGATGATGGGAGTGATGGTGTGAGTGTCCCAGTACTAATGGTGCTGGTGCGGCAAGGAATCACAGAGACGTGTGGTGCAGTTCAGGGTCTTTACTGATGGTACAAGGCAGACCCTCCCGGGAGTACTGGCTAGTATAAGGGGCCTGGTCAGTCTGCGAGCAAGCAGGAGTTCCCCTGGCCAGGTGGAGTTGTAGGCCTCCCCGTTAATCTGCACTCTTCCTGGCTACCTTGCTGTCAGCGGTTACAAGTAGCCCACGTCCCTGAGTATACCGTGTGGTGCTCACCCGTATGGCTGGTGACTTGGGGCCTTCTGTTAGCCTCCGCTCCTGGATGGCGGCGCTGGTCCCTTCTTTGTGACTGAGCCTCCGGGCTTCTATGGCCAGAGGACCTGGAATCCCCTGCCGGCTGGTTTCTGCTGCTGGGTGTATATCAGTCCCCACAGCCTCGGACTCCTGTGTCCGGCTTTAGTGTCTTCGTCCAGGGCGAACTCTGCTCAGCTCCAGCCCCTGGACTTCTGCTACTGCTCCTACAGAGCTCCTGTTCTTGCTTTTCCTGTGTCTGGAACTGAACTCCAGGCTCTGACTGCTCTAATCCCGCCCCAGACCCAGTTTAAAAGGGCAGATTCCTCCCCTCCCAGGTCTGGGCGGACCGTGTTGCATGTTTAGGGATCCTGACCAGAGAAACCTCCCACTTGCTCTCAGACATAATATCTCTATTACTGTGGCAACCAGACCCCTGGGGTGTCACACAAGCAACATTTTGACTCCATAACAATCTCTACTTTATCAGACTAGGGAACACCTGTTAAATTCAAGTACGGGAAAAGTATTGTGCGATTGCATTTTAGACCGAGACGGCGTTGACACAATAAAAATGGCGTCTCATCAAGTGTACGGTGACACCACCATTTATGCCCACTACTATATTGTGCAATGAGGTCATGGTTTAGAGGGTTTCCAGGGGACCCCATTCATGTATGGAAAAGAAAAGAAAAAGACGCAATTCACGGATCCCAATGCTCATGACTAAAAGTGTTTCCAAGAGACGACCCCGTCAGAAAAGAGTAAGGCGCTCTGTGGAAGACATCTTCTAATCATGGCTTTCGTACACGATGGATCAGTAGAGTGCACAAAATCTGAATTGGATATTTTTGACATCCCACCGACACAAACAAGTATTGAGAAATCTTTCTTTGTAGAGGTTCAGCCTATTGCGGCCCTGTCAGACAATGCACCTCTGGAATTCTACATATCGGGGAGCAGTGAATTTTATTTTGATCTCAGTAACACCCTGCTTTATATAAACTGTTGCATCGTCAAGCCCAATAATACGGCGATTCCTGAGGATGCACAGGTGGCGCTTATAAACTACCCTATAGCGACGCTTTTTAATCAGGTCAATATCACTCTCGGGGACGCCTTATCTCGCAATCGGATAATCTCTACGGCTATAGAGCCTACATCGAGACTATTTTAAACTATAGGTCATCTACACTGGCAATGCAATTTACTGCCGGATTGCTCTATAAAGACACTGCCGGCCACCATAATGATTGGAGCTTGGACGGCTCAAATGACGGTTTTATCAAAAGAGCCAGGGCAACGGCCCACTCTAAAGCGGTCGATCTCTTTGGACCCATTTTTGGAGATATATTTAATCAACCGAAGCTTATATTGAATGGACTTGACCTTAAGGTCAAGTTATCAAGAAGTAAGGATGCTTTCTGTCTCATATCCACAGAGGCCGACCCGTTCAAGGTGCAAATCGTACAGGCCGCTCTCTACGTAAAGCAGGTGCAAGTCTCACCAGCTGTCCGTATAGGCCACAGCAAAGCACTACTAGCGGCCACCGCCAAATATGCACTTGATCGTGCTTGTTTAAAAGTTTATAGCATTCCGGTTGGTACGCGCGTAAGCCACCATGAAAATATCTTCCTTGGTCAGTTGCCAAAAACCGTTATATTAGGTTTCGTCGATAATGAAGCATTTAGCGGCACACTTAATAAAAATCCGTTGTTGTTCCATCATTATAATGTGAACCATGCAGCGCTGTACCTGGACGGCCAACAGATCCCTGCAAGGCCCTTTTAGCCTAATTTTAATGTTTATTTAGCAATCCGGGAGTATATGGCCCTTGTGCACATATCTGGCAAGTACAAGTCTGATAGCGGGCTATCAATAGACCGTGAAGAATTTATGGATGGGTTCACCTTGTTTGCGTTTGATTTATCACCTGATCAAGAACCGGGAGGTCATTTCTCCCTCATTAAAACTGGTAACCTGCGTGCTGAAGTACGTTTTGCCCTACCAACGCCCCACACGGTTAGCATGATCGTGTATTCGACCAGTACTGCCATCTTGGAAATAAACCATCGGAGAGAGATATTGTACGATTTTAACTGATGATTGATACTCTGGAACTCACAGCCATGTTGAAGTCCGACCGCTATAGACATATACACAAATGCATATTTGCAGGTGTGCTGCAGTGTGACTTGCTGCCATCAGAGAGAGTAATCAAGAGACCCGCCGCCTTCATTATCAACACGGATCCCTCGGGGCGCCCCGACCAACACTGGATATTGATAGTGCTCTGCAATGATAAAAAGGCCATATTTTTCTATAGCTACGGGTTGGAGCCAAATAATATTTTATTTCCCCGTGATTTTGTGAGATTCTTGAATAGGAACTGTGCGACATATGCCTATCAAAATTGCCAGTTGCAAGATACATTTAGCAGTGTGTGCGGACATTTCTGTGTTTTTTTTCTGTATCATTTTGCCCGGGGCCTAAGCTATACCAAGATATTGACTGCTTCTTCAATGCAAATTTAAATCAAAATGGGGAGATAGTGAGCCGGTTTCTGAAGGATAATCTATGCCCTGCACATTAAACCTATAGAACAAGCTACCTTTATAAGCAACGTTGCTTGGCCCTTTGTAATAACAGCTAAAATTATCATTATATTTACAGATGCAATAATGAATTCTTTGATTGCAGACATAAATTAGGTTTATTTTCTAGTGAGTAAAAATCTACTTTTTCTGTGTTACTCTTAGTATGGCGGCATTTAGCTGACAATGCGATGTATAATTGCTTTCAGCTGACCAAACTGCCACATCACTCTATCAGCTGCTAACACTGGACACTATCTGGTCAGGATAAGGCGGTGCTGGGTTAGTGCCCACTTTATCTGGTAGCCAGGGCACGTAGCCAGTAATCACTCTAAAACAATCTCTGGTCGTGCTGAAAATTATGCTGGCCCTGCTTCACCCTAAATGTGTAGAGGTCAGCGGTCTGAGACACACTTGTAAAATGCCAATACTACTATATATTATGAAATACTTTTTATTTATATATTATTCTGAACACTTGTAAAACATATTTTATTAAATCCAACATCTTATGTTATTGTAATGCCTTATATCCCTCTGTAATTTGGCTGAAATGTGATGTGTTTGATACATTCTATTTTTTTAATAAAATCATTAAAGCTTATAAAGTGTCTATGAAATTTATTGTGCAGTACAACAACATGTTAATAATAATCGGGCAATTAATTGATAGTAACATTATCAAATCAATTAATCAAAATGAAATGATTTGATAATGCACCCTATTAATTTTAATTGATACACTAATATAACACTATCAATTTCATTGGGGCATAGGGGCGGGGTCACGCTCTGCAAAAAGGGGAGGGGTTAGCCCATTTGATACACTTTGATAGGGGCTGGGCACCTGTCAGACTGAGTTTGATGAATTATATGAATTCTCTACTACTGCAGTACACCGCGGTATCAACTACCACTTGACAGCGGAGCCCCGCAGGTGAGCACTTCCTGCCGGCGGCCACCAGCACCGATGACAGCTGATCGGTGGGGGTGCCGTGTGCGGGACCCTGGCCGTTCATACGTTGATGCCCTATCCTAGGGATAGGGCATCAATGCAAAAGTAGTGGACAACTTCTTTAACGAGATACTCTTATCTCAGATATATAGATAGATGTGGGTCCCACAGTTTTCCTATGACAACACAGACATTTAGAAACACTCACTGCCTCCCAGATATGTTTCACCAGCTAAGGGGGTCCTCAGGGGTTCAGTGTCAAGTTCTTCTGTCAGGACTTCTGTCTTAGGAAAGCATGTGGAAACAGCTTCATTGTCTAGTGTCATATATGTTAAGCACACTATTAGTAACATTTTGCCTGGTAGGCAGAGACAATGTTGGGACACATATAATTTAAAGCATAGCATATAACTATTCTCTGACAACTGTAAATAATAATCGATTCATAAAATCTGCTTTTCTTTACCCTTTTTTCCCCATGTATTAGGACTTTATTTCTGACTTGTTCTTTGTTAATTTTAATTTAACTTTTCAATAACAACTTTTTTTTGTTTTTTTTTACCACATTCCTTGAGACATATCTGTTTTACTATTCCTTTGACGTTGTCATTTGAGAGGTTTTTTTTACCAGACAACATTTAGTATTTTTTTTTACATTCATTTAATGGTGGAATGCAAAAATAAAACCATTAACTGCTATATAAATTAATTTTGCACAATTAGTAATTCTACAGGTCATTAAACCGCAATTACAAAGTGGTAGAAAAAGGTGCACATGCAACAGGGATAACCGCAGCCTTGAAAGGATTGTTAAGAAAAGGCCATTCAAAAATTTGGGGGAGATTCACAAGGAGTGGACTGCTGCTGGAGTCATTGCTACAAGTGCCACCACAATCAGACGTATCCAGAACATGGGATACAAGTGTCGCATTCCTTTTGTCAAGCCACTCTTGACCAATAGATAACGCCAGAAGCGTCTTACCTGGGCCAAGGAGAAAAAGACCTGGACTGTTGCTCAGTGGTCCAAGGTGTTGTTTTCAGATGAAAGAAAATTTTTCATTTCATTTGGAAATCAAGGTCGCAGAGTCTGGAGAAAAAGTGGAGAGGCCACAATCCAAGCTGCTTGAGGTCTAGTGTGAAGTTTCCACAATCAGTGATGGTTTGGGGAGCCATGTCATCTGCTGGAGTAGCTCCACTGTGTTTTATCAAGACCAAAGTCAGCGCAGCCGTCTACCAGGAAATTTTACAGCACTTCATGCTTCTCTCTGCCAACAAGCTTTTTGGAGATGGAAATTTCATCCTCCAGCAGGAATTGGCGCCTGTCCACACTGCCAAAAGTACCAATACCTGGTTTAAAAACAACAGTATAACTGTGCTTGATTGGCCAGCAAACTCGCCTGACCTTAACCTCATAGAAAATATATGGGGTACGTATTGTCAAGAGGAAGATGAGAGACACCAGACCCAACAATGCAGATGAGCTGAAGGCTGCTATCAAAGCAACCTGGGCTTCCATAACATCTCAGCAGTGCCACAGGCTGATCACCTCCATGCCACGCCACATTCATGCAATAACTGATGCAAAAGGAGCCCCGACCAAGTATTGAGTGAAATTATTGAACATACATTTCAGTAGGCCAACATTTCGGATTTTAAAAACATTTTTCAAGCTGTTGTTATAAAGTATTCTAATTTACTGAGATAATGACTTTTGTGTTTTCATTGGCTGTAAGCCATAATCATCAACTTTAATAGAAATAAACACTTGAAATAGATCACTCTGTTTGTAATGACTCTATATAATATATGAGTTTAACTTTTTGTATTAAAAAACTGAAATAAATTAACTTTTTGATGATATTCTAATTTTGTGAGAAGCACCTGTAAGCGGTAAAGTTTCTCCTTGTGGGGAATGGAAATTGGTATAGGCAGACTTCTAAATCATGCAATGATCCTCTGGGAATTTAATTATACAAATAACTTATTTAGAGAGGAAGTGGACAGGAATTCTAGTGCCACCTATTGGAAGTACAAGTGAATTTTTGCTATTTCTATTACTCCATCAGTAGAAAATAGGTTTCGTTATGAGGAAGTCCTTTATCAAAATGCCAATCATACTACTTTTAAAAGCTTTTCTGTAAGAAGGACATATCATCTCATTGACATAGGCAGCAAACTGTCCAAATCTCAATCTAAAAATTAATGTTGGAAATGTAAAAAATTGTCTCATCAGAAGACCCCACCATGCAAAGGTGATAAATCATCGCTGGCATCAAGAAAATTGCAACCAGCTTGATGTAGATATTAGTTATCAATAGTGCCGCAAAGACTTAAAGCCATCATGAAAGCTTGAAGAGGGTCAACTAATTGGTCATTTCTCTGAACCGGTTGTTAAACTGACAACTGGTTTGGAGAAGCGGTATAGTGTTGCTGTTTTAGTTCATAAAGGAGGACATTGTGGAGGCATTATTTTATAGGAGAGGACAGTGTGGAGGCGATGAACCATAAGAAGGACAACATGGGGGCATATTTTGCACAGGGAGCATAGTGAGGGCAATTATTTATTCAGAAGCGCAGCACGTTGTCTGCATGATGTAATTCATCAGATGCAGCTATGTGTAGGGATATGGTAAGTATATAGGACTCAGAATGGAGGACAATATAAGTATATGGTGACCAGAATGGGAGACCTTATCAGAGTATGGGGCCATAATAAGGGACATTATTACCTTATGGGGCAACATTGGGAGGGCATTATACAGTGGGTACGGAAAGTATTCAGACCCCTTTAAATTTTTCACTCTTTGTTTCATTGCAGTCATTTGGTAAATTCTAAAAAGTTCATTTTTTTCTCATTAAAGTACACTCTGCATCCCATCTTGACTGAAAAAAAACAGAAATGTAGAAATTTTTGCAAATTTATTAAAAAAGAAAAACTGAAATATCACATGGTCATAAGTATTCAGACCCTTTTGCTCAGACACTCATATTTAAGTCACATGCTGTGCATTTCATTGTGATCCTCCTTAAGATGGTTCTACTCCTTCATTGGAGTCCAGCTGTGTTTATTTAAACTAATAGGACTTGATTTGGAAAGGCACACACCTGTCTATAACAGCTCACAGTTCATGTCAGACCAAATGAAAATCATGAGCTCAAATGAACTGCCCAAGGAGCTCAGAGACAGAATTGTGGCAAGGCACAGATCTGGCCAAGGTTGCAAAAGAATTTCTGCATTACTCAAGGTTCCTAAGAGCACAGTGGCCTCTACAATCCTTAAATGGAAGAAGTTTGGGACCACTAGAAGTCTTCCTAGAACTGGCCGTCCAGCCAAACTGAGCAATCGTGGGAGAAGAGCCTTGGTGAGAGAGGTAAAAAAGAACCACAAGATCACTGTGGCTGAGCTCCAGAGATGCAGTAAGAAGATGGGAGAAAGTTTCACAAAGTCAACTATCACTGCTGCCCTCCACCATTTGGGCCTTTATGGCAGAGTGGCCTAACAGAAGCCTCTCCTTAGCGCAAGACATAAGAAAGCCTGCATAGAGTTTGCTCAAAAACACATGAAGGACTCCCAAACTATGAGAAATAAGATTCTCTGGTTTGATGAAATGAAGATAGAACTTTTTGGTGATAATTCTAAGCTGTATGTGTGGAGAAAACCAGGCACTGCTCATCACCTGCCCAATACAATCCCAACAGTGAAACATGGTGGTGGCAGCATCATGCTATGGGGGTGTTTTTCAGCTGCAGGGATAGGATGACTGATTGCAATTGAAGGAAACATGAATGCGGCCAAGTACAGAGATATCCTGGATGAAAACCTCTTCCAGAGTGCTCTGGACCTCAGACTTGGCCGAAGGTTCACCTTCCAACAAGACAATGACCCTAAGCACACAGCTAAAATAACAAAGGAGTGGCTTCAGAACAACTCTGTGACCATTTTTGACTGGCCCAGCCAGAGCCCTGACCTAAACCCAATTGAGCATCTCTGGAGAGACCTGCAAATGGCTGTCCACCAATGTTCACCATCCAACCTGATGGAACTGGAGAGGATCTGCAAGGAAGAATGGCAGAGGATCCCCAAATCCAGGTGTGAAAAACTTGTTGCATCATTCCCTAGAAGACTCATGGCTGTACTAGCTCAAAAGGGTGCTTCTACTCAATACTGAGCAACGGGTCTGAATACTTATGACCATGTGATATTTCAGGTTTTCTTTTTTAATAAATTTGCAAACATTTCTGCATTTCTGTTTTTTTCAGTCAAGATGGGGTGCAGAGTGTACTTTGATAAGAAAAAAAATGAACTTTTAAGAATTTACCAAATGGCTGCAATGAAACAAAGAGTGAAAAATTTAAAGGGGTCTGAATACATTCCGCACCCCCTGTAAATGTATGATGCACAGTGGCAGCAGTTATTAATGTATGGGTTCATAGAGGTCATAGATGGCGGCAATATTAGTGAATGGGGGACATTACGAATATACTGTATAAAATGACAAAAGGAGACATTAGTAAGGTTATCAATTATGGTTCTATATATTATTAATGTCCCTCATTGAGGCCATTTATTTCAATAATGCTCCCCATTGTAGCCCCAACCTTTATTGATGTCCCCCCATTGTGGTCAGATACTTTAAAGGGCCAAAATGGTGGTGTTACAACTCTAGCAAAACAGTTGAACACTTTTACTGTATGGGGGCAGAGCATGTATATATTACTACTGTATAGGAGCCATTGGGGAGGCATATTAATGCTGTTTTTTGGAACAAAAACATATATTACTATTATATAAATGCTCAAAGGGGAATTTTACATTCATACCGTATGGGGGCCGCAGAGGAGGACATTTGTAATTTGAGGGGGCCACAAAGTGGGACATCACTAACGTAATATATTTTACTTTGAGGGAACAAAAAGGAGCTATTGCTACAGCATAGGGCCCAAGGGCAGCACTATGTCACCTTTCTTCTTCAACCAGGGCAGCATAGCACATGGCAAAAAAGTAAGAGAGGGTGTGCTCTAGAAGTTATAGCCACAGATGTCTGTGTATCACATTCTGCAGAAATGAGTCTTGGATGTTGTTGTGGGGTCCTTTTGTGAACTCTTGGATGAGTTGTCGCTTCGCTTTTGGGGTAATTTTGGTTGGCTGGCCACTCCTAGGAAGGTTCACCACTGCTCCATGTTTTCGCCATTTGTGAATAATGGCTCTTTCTGTGGTTTACTGAAGTCCCAAAGCTTTAGAAATGGCTTTAGAACGTTTTCCAGACTGCTACATCCCAATTAGTTTGTTTCTCATTTGTTCCTGAATTTCTTTGGATTGCAGCATGATGTCTAGCTTTTGAGGATCTTTAGGTGTACTTCATTTTGTCACGTAGGTCCTATTTAAGTGATTACTTGATTGAGAACACGTATGGCAGTAATTAGGCCTATGTGTGGCTAGGGAAATTGAACTCAGCTTCCCAAAGATGTCATAAACCTCAGTTAGAGGAGTAAGTAAGGGGGGAGAGCAATCATTTTTTCACACACTTTTGGGCTACAAGCCTACAACTAAATGGACAAACATGTCTTCTTCTGGGCTAAAAACACCTACATTTAAAGGGCAAGCAGAGCTGTTTATACAACACCTGCTTGTTAATGGGAGGAGTACAGAATCAGGCAAGAGGCAAAAGCACCCAAAAGTGGCATGTTAGGCAGAGTAGTTACCCATCAGGGGGAGGTTACCTTGCCGTGGTTGATGGGCACACATGAATTGGCCAATTTATGCGCTAAAAACCTTCATTGTTTGTAAGTACTTGTTGCTAAGCAAAACAGTTTAGATCTAATATTTTCATTATTTTCATTGTTAAGACGTATCTTGCCTATATGGAGTGCTGCTGCATTCTTTTGATATATTTTATAGTTACGGCAGCTGGCACCAGTTCACACTAGGAGGTGCTGGTCAGGTTTCTCTGGTTTGTATTACTATAAGGGGGTGTAACTGCCTCTTGCCTGATTCTGCACTCCTCCCATTAACCAGCAGGTGTTGTATAAACAGCTCTGCTTGCCCTTTAAATGTAGGTGTTTTTAGCCAAGAAGAAGACATGTTTGTCCGTTTAGTTGTAGGCTTGTAGCCCAAAAGTGGCATGTTAGGCAGAGTAGTTACCCATCAGGGGGAGGTTACCTTGCCATGGTTGATGGGCACACATGAATTTGCCAATTTATGCGCTAAAAACCTTCATTGTTTGTAAGTACTAATATTATTCGGCCCCTTTATTTTCAGTGCAGCAAACTCACTCCAGAAGTTCAGTGAGGATCTCTGAATGATCCAATGTTGTCCTAAATGACTGGTAATGATAAATAGAATCCACCTGTGTGTAATCAAGTCTCCGTATAAATGCACCTGCTCTGTGATAGTCTCAGGGTTCTGTTTCAAGTGCAGAGAGCATCATGAAGATCAAGGAACATACCAGGCAGGTCCGAGATACTGTTGTGGCGAAGTTTAAAGCCGGATTTGGATACAAAAAGATTTCCCAAGTTTTAAACATCTCAAGGAGCACTGTGCAAGCGATCATATTGAAATGGAAGGAGTATCAGACCGCTGCAAATCTACCAAGACCCGGCCGTCCCTCTAAACTTTCATCTCGAACAAGGAGAAGACTGATCAGAGAAGAAGCCAAAAGGCCCATGATCACTCTGGATGAACTGCAGAGATCTACAGATAAGGTGGGAGAGTCTGTCCATAGGACAACAATCAGTCGTACACTGCACAAATCTGGCCTTTATGGAAGAGTGGCAAGAAGAAAGCCATTTCTCAAAGATATCTATAAAAAGTTTCATTTGAAGTTTGCCACAAGCCACCTGGGAGACACACCAAACATGTGGAATAAGGTGCTCTGGTCAGATGAAACCAAAATCGAACTTTTTGGCCACAATGCAAAACGATATGTTTGGCGTAAAAGCAACACAGCTCATCACCCTCAAAACACCATCCCCACTGTCAAACATGGTGGTGGCAGCATCATGGTTTGGGCCTGCTTTTCTTCAGCAGGGACAGGGAAGATGGTTAAAATTGATGGGAAGAAGGAAGGAGCCAAATACTTGACCATTCTGGAAGAAAACCTGTTGGAGTCTGCAAAAGACTTGAGACTGGGACGGAGATTTATCTTCCAACAAGACAATGATCCCAAACATAAAGCAAAATCTACAATGGAATGGTTAAAAAATTAACGTATCCGGGTCTTAGAATGGCCAAGTCAGAGTCCAGACCTGAATCCAATCGAGAATCTGTGGAAAGAGCTGAAAACTGCTGTTCACAAACGCCCTCCATCCAACCTCAATGAGCTCGAGCTGTTTTGCAAGGAAGAATGGGCAAGAATTTCAGCCTCTCGATGCGCAAAACTGATAGAGACATACCCCAAGCGACTTGCAGCTGTAACAGCAGAAAAAGGTGGCGCTACAAAGTATTAACTCAAGGGGGCCGAATAATATTGCACGCCCCACTTTTCAGTTTTTAATTTGTTAAAAAAGTTTAAAATATCCAATAAATTTCATTCCACTTCACGATTATGTCCCACTTGTTGTTGATTCTTCCCAAAAAAATTAGAATTTTATATGTTTATGTTTGAAGCCAGAAATATGGCAAAAGGTAGAAAAGTTCAAGGGGGCCAAATACTTTCACAATGCACTGTATATGTACAGTATATACTGTATCTAGCTTGGTTGCCAAAAAAGGAGGGGACTCAAACACATTTCTTGCGCAGGGGCCCCAAGCTATCAGTGTCCGCCCCTGGTCATACTGGTCATACTGGTCTGTGCCGGATAATTCAAAAAAGCAAAGAATAATGACTTCAATTGGAGATGTCACTGGATTTACGTGTACACTTACATTATATACAGAGCTCCTGTTTATAGTGTCACCGATGATTGCTGCATTACCTGTACACTTAAACTTTGTACAATATATAGTGCTCCTCTGTATAATGACACTGGTGATCACTGTATCACCAGTCCACTAACACTATATACTATCTACAGAGCTCCTGTGTATAATGTCACACTGGTGATCAGTGGATTTATCTGCACACTATGCATTATATATGACCGTATCTACAGAGATCCTGCATATAATGTCACTGGTAATCACTGGATTTATCAGTAGACTTACACTATATACTATCTACCTCCCATGTATAATGTCATCGGTAATCACTGTATTGCCACGACTTGATGAGTTGAAACTGTAGAGGAACCTACTAGAGAATCATACTCCGCAGAATTCAGTTTAGTGAAATCTCACATTAAATCAAGAATAGACAACAGAACAATCACTTATCTCCATTATATAGATGATTGAGAGAAAATAAGTAATATTGAAACCTTATATAAACTTTACATTAAAACTATATGTCTGACTCATATTTAATATTGCCAATAAACAAATATTAGTCTATAATTCTGCCAATGTGTTTCTGTGAAATGGTACTGAGTCAAAAATTCCCTGGAAACAGTAACCCAAATTTCTCTATTCAAGTACTGTGCTTAAATAAAAGCAGTTTTGTGTATAATAGTTTATTTCATAGTACAAACATTTTACATGTGATTTCCCGTGGGACACTTTCCCTGGAAAATGTCAGCCAACTTTTGTTTTATCAAATTTCGGTAATGTTTCCAAATACAGTTACCAAAGACATGAGTCAAAGACATGTATTCCTTACAGATATAACGTCACATAAATATTCTGAATAATTGTTACCGGTAATGGTTGGAAGAGAAAATCACAAACACATCAGTAAATAGGATTCTCAAATTCACCCCCAATACATAAAACTCAGAACAGAAGAGGAGAAGTCTCTAGTACAATTATTCTCTAGTGAAAATGTCATTAACAAGAAACCTCCAAATGATATAATATCTTTGATTATTACATTGTTTAATTCTAAGAGATTGGATTTACATATTATACATCTACAGGAGATTTAGGATATGATATGATATGTGATTTATATTTACAATGGTGCTTCAAAGTTTATGTACCCTAGAGTATTCTCCACATTTCTGCTTAAGTTTGTCCTAAAATTACATCAGATTTTCACTCAATTCCTAAAAGTAGAAAAACAGAATCAAATCTAACAAATGAGTAAAAAATATTAGACTTGGTAATTTTTTTAAATGAGGATAATGATACTGTAAAGATCTGAGGTTCTCCGTTGTAAGTAATCACCTAGGCAGGTTAACAATGCAACAATATTTTATCAATCACCTCCATGGTAATGCAGCAATTTCAAGTAAATGGCCAACAAACAGTTCTCTCAGTCCTGAAGTTCTCAACCTGTAATCAGTAGTTCCACTGACTTTGTATCAGGTGATACCCATTGTCTCCCAACTTTTGGTTGGCCCACAGATTCTGTATCTCCAACCAGTATAGTCTGTAGCCACAGTCCATGATCCTCCAGACGACAGCTAAAACGATGAAAGCACAGATATCCAGTAGCAGCAGTCCTTCAATAAAGTTTAAATCACAATCACATCCACAACTGAAGCACGTTTATCCACTTTAGTTGATAACAGATCTTCAACACTCCGTAAGTCATCCATCCATCAGCTCCAGGTCCACAGCCACAGATCCTAACCCTCAAGCATCCTTCCACCCACTCCTAGACTAAAACATGTCTCTCCTCTTCTTCCCTGGGGTCAGCCACCTCCCAGCTCAGAAGTGCTGACACCCTTCCCCTTAAACATTTACTGGTCGCTAATACAATGAAGAATATTCTAGAAGTCTTCATCTGAGACAGCCTGTAAGACCCCCTGTGGTGACGGCTCCACTGTGTCTCAATCTACACTCACCTAATGAGATTATTGGCTGTTGAAACAATGGACTCCTGAGATAAAGATGAGATTAGTGGAATGCTGGACATTTTACAAGTGAATCTTACATACTGACAAGTAAGCAGAACTATATAAAACATAACAAGTAAATCACTAATAACACACAATAATAATATTGATGAAAATGGTTGTCCGTGCTGGAAAAGTATCATAGTCTTTAGTAAGTGGGCAGCTCCTCACATACCTACCCCACTTTTTCAGCACGGACACGAATGTAAGAGGTCTCGCCCTTATGAGAACAAAACTTTGTATCATCCAGTTTCCTCAAAGCATATTCCATGTTGCCCTTGCGAATATACTCCACTGTCCCCATTCCACCCTGATATATGTCAGTGTAATAGACATCTCCAGCTTCTCTCATATGGTCTTTCAGATCCTGACAACTTCCCGATGGGGGAAGCCCTGAGAAAAGGACTCTGTATTTAGTTCACTGGATCAGGGGTCTGTCCCTTCCACGGGGTCCTCCATATCCTCCCCCTGATCCCCAGTTTGTCCTGGGAAACTCCACACGTGCCTGATGAGAACCAAACTTGTATCCATTGCAACCAACCCCAGAGTGCTGACACTCAGTTAGGGGGATGATCACTTGGCGGCCTGATAAATAGTGTTCTGGGGGGACAATATCTGGGCTGACCAGAGTGATGGTAGAACCAGTGTCCCAGAGTCTGTGCTAAAATCACCGCCATGGCAGCAATACTTCCAAACTCAATCACACCACCACTTTTAGTTGACGAGCATATCCCACCAAAATAAGCTGCTCCGCTCCATCTCCATGGCCCGCTCTCCTAGCGTGTCCAGCATCCTCCTCAACTCAGTCGGTCTATACTCCGTCATTTCTTCTGCCAAGTCACCGCTCTGTAACTTTCCATGGTATGCTCTTCAGAGATAGGTGATCCCACCACTTGCCACCACTTGTAAAGATCTGAGGTTGTGGGTTGTAAGTAATCACCTAGGCAGTTTAACAGTGCAACAATATTTTATTAATCACCTCCATGGTAATGCAGCAATTCCAAGTAAATGGTCAAAATACAGTTCTCTCAGTCCTTGAGTTCTCAACCTATAATCAGTAGTTCCACTGGCTTTGTATCAGGTAATACACACTGTCTTCCAACGATGAAAGCACAGATATCCAGTAGCAGCAGTCCTTCAATAAAGTTTAAATCCAAATGACATATCCACAACTGAAGCACGTTTATCCACTTTAGTTGATAACGGATCTTCAACACTCCGTAAGTCATCCATCCATCAGCTCCAGGTCCACAGCCACAGATCCTAACCCTCCAGCATCCTTCCACCCACTCCTAGACTAAAACATGTCTGTCCTCTTCTTCCCTGGGGTCAGCCCCCTCCCAGCTCAGAAGTGCTGACACCCTTCCCCTTAAGCATTTACTGGTCACTAAAACAATGAAGAATATTCTAGAAGCCTTCATCTGAGACTGCCTGTAAGACCCCCTGTGGTGACGACTCCACTGTGTCTCAATCTACACTCACCTAATGAGATTATTGGCTGTTGAAACAATGGACTCCTGAGATAAAGATGAGATTAATGGAATGCTGGACAGTTTACAAGTGAATCTTACATACCGACAAGTAAGCAGAACTATATAAAACATAACAAGTAAATCACTAATAACACACAATAATAATATTGATGAAAATGGTGGTCCGTGCTGGAAAAGTATCATAGTCTTTAGTAAGTGGGCAGCTCCTCACAGATACCATATTATTACGTCTGTGAGTGGCAAAAGTATGTAAACCTTTGCCTTCACCACCTGGTGTGAAAACCTTGTGCCGCAATAACTGCATCTAAAGGTTTCTGGTAATTGTTTAATAGTCCTGCACATTGTCTTACAGGAATTTTACCCTATTTCTCCCTACAAAACAACTTTAACTGTTCTATCTTGGTGAGTTTTCTCACTTGAACTGCTTGTTTCATGTCCTTCCTCAACATTTCTATAGGATTAAAAGTTCAGGATTCTGATTTGTCATTTCTAAACATTAACTTTATTCTTCTTTATCCATTTTTCCGTTGTCCAACTTGTGTGCTTTGAGTCATTGTCTAACTGCATGACCCACATTCTCTTGGGATTCAGCTCGAAGACATTTTCCATTAGAATTTGCTGATAAAATTTAGAATTAATTGTTCTATCAATGATGGCAAGCAGTCCTGGCAAAGATGCAGCAAAACATGCCAAAATCATGATACCACCACCATGTTCTCCTAATGGCAGACTCATGAACATTAACGTTAGCTAATGTGAGAGAGACGTTTGTTGCTTAGGGGTTACCTTAGGTTCCTTTGTGATTTTGCAGACTATTACCCACCTTGTTATTGGAGTGATCACTGGTTGACCACTCCTGGGAGGTTAAAATTGAATATCTTCCATTTATACACAATCTGTCTGACTTTGGATTGTTGGAGCCCAAACTCTAAACAGATGATATTGGAACTTTTGTAGCCTAATGAACATCAACAACTCTTTTTCAAAGGCTATAAGAAATTTCTTTTGTTCATGCCATGATAGACTTACACAAGCATGTTTTGTGTAAATCAGAAAGTGATATATATCTGTTCTTTAAATATGAAAAGGTTGACTACTCATACTTGATTGTAATCTCACTGCTTGAAACACCAGACTCTAATTTTACGTATTAGCTTTACTTTTGCCACTCACAGACAGGTGTCATTGAATAATTTTTCTCATTTAAAAAATTACAAAGTCAAGTATTTTTAACTCATTTTGCACTATTTGGTTCTCTTTGTCTGCTTTTAGGTATATGATAAGAGACTTTCACAATCAGAAGAACTGTGTTGATTAATGTGAAATTGGGATCCAAAAACATTTTGACATGTAACAAATGTACATCAGAATCCTTCATTCAGTAGTTATTGCTGGGAGTTCTGATTTGTAGTTGCTCATTTTCCCTCCAACACTAATAAAGGAAGAAATGCAATGCATGGAACCAAGTGAAATAGAAGACTTCCACTATCTCCAGTCTCACAAAACAGAGAGCGGGTTTTGGTTAAAAGAGCAAGGCACAGAAAAAATCCTGTTCTAGAGAGCAAAAAATATATATTATATAATATACAGTACAGACCAAAAGTTTGGACACACCTTCTCATTTAAAGATTTTTCAGTATTTTCATGACTTTGAAAATTGTACATTCACACTGAAGGCATCAAAACTATGAATTAACACATGTGGAATTATATACTTAACAAAAACGTGTGAAACAACTGAAAATATGTCTTATATTCTAGGTTCTTCACAGTAGCCACCTTTTGCTTTGACGACTGCTTTGCACATTCTTGGCATTCTCTTGATGAGCTTCAAGAGGTAGTCACCGGAAATGGTTTTCACTTCACAGGTGTGCCCTGTCAGGTTTAATAAGTGGGATTTCTTGCCTTATAAATGGGGCTGGGACCATCAGTTGTGTTGTGCAGAAGTCTGGTGGATACACAGCTGATAGTCCCACTGAATAGACTGTTAGAATATTTATTATGGCAAGAAAAAAGCAGCTAAGTAAAGAAAAACGAGTGGCCATCATTACTTTAAGAAATGAAGGTCAGTCAGTGCGAAAAATTGGGAAAACTTTGAAAGTGTCCCCAAGTGAAGTTGCAAAAACCATCAAGCACTACAAAGAAACTGGCTCACATGAGGACCGCCCCAGGAAAGGAAGACCAAGAGTCACCTCTGCTTCTGAGGATAAGTTTATCCGAGTCACCAGCCTCAGAAATCGCAGGTAAACAGCAGCTTAGATTAGAGACCAGGTCAATGCCACACAGAGTTCTAGCAGCAGACACATCTCTTCAACAACTGTTAAGAGAAGACTTTGTGCAGCAGGCCTTCATGGTAAAATAGCTGCTAGGAAATCACTGCTGAGGACAGGCAACAAGCAGAAGAGACTTGTTTGGGCTAAAGAACACAAGGAATGGACATTAGACCAGTGGAAATCTGTGCTTTGGTCTGATGAGTCCAAATTTGAGATCTTTGGTTCCAACCACCGTGTCTTTGTGCGACGCAGAAAAGGTGAACGGATGGACTCTACATGCCTGGGTCCCACCGTGAAGCATGGAGGAGGAGATGTGATGGTGTGGGGGTGCTTTGCTGGTGACACTGTTGGGGATATTTTCAAAACTGAAGGCTTACTAAACCAGCATGGCTACCACAGCATCTTGCAGCGGCATGCTATTCCATCCAGTTTGCGTTTAGTTGGACCATCATTTATTTTTTAACAGGACAATGACCCCAAACACACCTCCAGGAAGTGTAAGAGCTATTTAACCAAGAAGGAGAGTGATGGGATGCTACGCCAGATGACCTGGCCTCCACAGTCACCAGACCTGAACCCAATCGAGATGGTTTGGGGTGAGCTGGACCGCAGAGTGAAGGCAAAAGGGCCAACAAGTGCTAAGCATCTCTGGGAACTCCTTCAAGAGTACAGACCAAAAGTTTGGACACACCTTCTCATTTCAAGATTTTTCTGTATTTTCATGACTATGAAAATTGTACATTCACACTGAAGGCATTAAAACTATGAATTAACACATGTGGAATTATATACTTAACAAAAAAGTATGAAACAACTGAAAATATGTCTTATATTCTAGCTTCTTCAAAGTAGCCACCTTTTGCTTTGATGACTGCTTTGCACACTCTAGGCATTCTCTTGATGAGCATCAAGAGGTAATCACCGGAAATGGCCTTCCAACAATCTTGAAGTAGTTCCCAGAGATGCTTAGTAGAGATGAGCGGTGTTCGACTAGAACTGTTCGCCAATCTCAAATTCGAGCTGTTTTGGGCGGTGTTCGAGTCGTTTGACGAACACGAACGAATTGCAAAAAATTTGGCTGTTCGAGGTTATGTTCGATAGCTGTTCGTGCACCAAAAGCGTGTCCTGCATGTCTGGCACAATTTAGAGCACCAATCATGCAGGGATTGTCTGCCACTCATTGTAATGCCACAGCCATGGCGGTTGTGGCATTACAGTGGTTGCCCAAATCGATGGGAACAGTGCTCACAGTGAAACATGAAAAGCCGGCAATTCAGCAGCGGCATACACTGCTACCCGACAATTTAGAACAGAAAGAATAGAGCATCACACATAGATTAGATAGATAGAAACATGTCAGTCACATATATAAGAAGTACAGTGACAGTATTGGTTACTATACTTGTCATTTAGTGTTAAAATAAAGGATTTATTAAAAAAAAAATTGGCGTGGGGTTCCCCGTAATTTTAGTCTCTAGCGGAGGTTAAGCAGGCGGCTGGGGCAGATGTTTGAAGCCTGGGAAGGGGGTAATACCCACAGAGCTTCCCAGGCTACTAATATCAGCCCCCAGCTGAATACCTAGCCTTTTCTAGGTATTAAAATGGGGGACCCCCAAAAAAATAACGTGGGGTCCCCCCTATTTTAATAGCTAGCAAAGGCTAGGCAGACAGCTGGGGGCTGATATTAATAGCCCAGGAAAGGTGCCATGAATATTGGCCCCCTCCCAGGCTAGAAACACCAGCCATCAGCTGCCCCAGAAATGGCGCATCCATAGGATGTGCCAATTCTGGCACTTAGCCTCACTCTTCCCACTGCCCTGTAGCGGTGGCAGTGGGGTAATAGGGCTGGGGTTGATGTCAGCTTATAATGCCAGCTGACATCAAGCCCAGGTTAGTAATGGAGAGGCGTCTATAAGACACCCCCATTACTAACCCCATAGTCAAAGTTAAAAAAAAAACACAAACACCCAGAATAAAGTCCTTTAATTGAAATAAACACACAATTCTTTATTGTTCTAAATTAAACCATACTTACCATCAAGCCCATTTCAGCTGAAGCCAACGATCTCCTACAATAAAAGTAAAATAATAAAGCAACATCATCCTTACCTTTTCATGGTTCCCACGACAGCTTCAGCTCTGCTACATTCACATGACAGGCTGGACCGCAGCAGAACGCTGCCATCCAGCTTGCCATACAGCAGACACTGAGAAGCGCAGGCATGCTTGCGCTCCTCAGTGTCTCGCTGTGATGGCATAAAGATGAGCCGAGGTCATGTCCAATGAACTCAGCTCACTTCATGCACGTCACTGACAGCGTGAGAAAATTCTCCTGCGCATGCAGTGAGTGCAGGAGAATTTTCCCAAGCTGTCAGTGATGTGCATGAGGTGAGCTCATGTCCAATGAACTCGGCTCACCTCATGCACGTCACTGACAGCGTGGGAAAATTCTCAGCGCTTCAGCAGGAGAATTCTCCCACGCTGGGATGGCATTGAGATGACAGGCTGGATCACAGCTGAGCGCTGCCATCCAGCTTGTCATCCTTCAGAGACACTGCAGAGCGCAAGCATGCCTGCGCTCTGCAGTGTCTATGAAGGATGGCATGCTGGATGGCAGCGCTCAGCTGCCATCCAGCCTGTCATCTCAATGCCATCCCAGCGTGGGAGAATTCTCCTGCTGAAGCACTGAGCGCTGAGAATTTTCCCACGCTGTCAGTGACATGCATGAGGTGAGCCGAGTTCATTGGACATGACCTCGGCTCATCTTTATGCCGTCACAGCAAGACACTGAGGAGCGAAAGCATGCCCGCGCTTCTCAGTGTCTGCGGCATGGCAAGCTGGATGGCAGCGTTCTGCTGCGGTCCAGCCTGTCATGTGAATGTAGCAGAGCTGAAGCTGTCCTGGCAACCATGGAAAGGTAAGGATGATGTTGCTTTATTATTTTACTTTTATTGCAGGAGATCGTTGGCTTCAGCTGGAATGGGCGTGATGGTAAGTATGGTTTAATTTAGAACAATAAAGAATTGTGTGTTTATTTCAATTAAAGGACTTTATTCTGGGTGTTTCTGCTTTTTTTTAACTTTGACTATGGGGTTAGTAATGGGGGTGTCTTATAGACGCCTCTCCATTTCTAACCTGGGCTTGATGTCAGCAGGCATTATAAGCTGACATCAACCCCAGCCCTATTACCCCACTGCCACCGCTACAGGGCAGTGGGAAGAGCGAGGCTAAGTGCCAGAATTGGCGCATCCTATGGATGTGCCATTTCTGGGGCGGCTGATGGCTGGTGTTTCTAGCCTGGGAGGGGGACAATATTCATGGCACCCTTCCTGGGCTATTAATATCAGCCCCCAGCTGTCTGCCTAGCCTTTGCTAGCTATTAAAATAGGGGGGACCCCATGTCATGTTTTTGGGGGTCCCCCATTTTAATAGCTAGTAAAGGCTAGGTATTCAGCTGGGGGCTGATATTAGTAGCCTGGGAAGCTCCGTGGGTATTACCCCCTTCCCAGGCTTCAAACATCTGCCCCAGCAGTCTGCTTAACCTCCGCTAGAGACTAAAATTATGGGGAACCCCACGCCAATTTTTTTTAAAATAAATCCTTTATTTTAACACTAAATGACAAGCACAGTAATCAACACTATCACTGTACTTCTTATATATGTGACTGACATGTTTCTATCTATCGAATCTATGTGTGATGCTCTTTTCTTTCTGTTATAAATTGTCGGGTACCGCTGTTGAATTGCCGGCCGGCTTTTTTAAAGAGACGGTGCATGAAAACACTATTATTTTTTTTAATAAATCCTTTAACACTAAATGACAAGTACAGTAAGCAACACTGTCACTGTACTTCTTATATATGTGACTGACATGTTTCTATCTATCTAATCTATGTGTGATGCTCTATTCCTTCTTGTCTAAATTGTCGGGTACCGGTGTATGCCGCTGCTGAATTGCCGGCCGGCTTTTTTTAAAGAGAGTGTCTTCAGAGCAGTTTGTCAGCTTTTGGACACCTTTGAAGGTGTTTTCTATGTGTTTTTGTTTGCCTGCCATTGGTTTTAACGGTGTTCGACGGTGTTCGACGGTGTTCTAAGGTGTTCGACGAACAATTCCACGAACATCCCGGTGTTCGACGAACTGAACCGAGCCCGAACACTACGGGGGTGGCTCAACACTAATGCTTAGCACTTGTTGGCCCTTTTCCCTTCACTCTGCCGTCCAGCTCACCCCAAACCATCTAGATTGGGTTCAGGTCTGGTGACTGTGGAGGCCAGATCATCTGGCGTAGCACCCCATCACTCTCCTTCTTGGTCAAATAGCCCTTACACAGCCTGGAGGTGTGTTTGGGGTCATTGTCCTGTTGAAAAATAAATGATGGTCCAACTAAACGCAAACCGGATGGAATAGCATGCCGCTGCAAGATGCTGTGGTAGCCATGCTGGTTCAGTATGCCTTCAATTTTGAATAAATCCCCAAAAGTCACACCAGCAAAGCACTCCCACACCATCACACCTCCTCCTCCATGCTTCACGGTGGGAACCAGGCATGTAGAGTCTATCCGTTCACCTTTTCTGCGTCGCACAAAGACACGGTGGTTGGAACCAAAGATCTCAAATTTGGACTCATCAGACCAAAGCACAGATTTCCACTGGTCTAATGTCCATTCATTGTGTTCTTTAGCCCAAACAAGTCTCTTCTGCTTGTTGCCTGTCCTTAGCAGTGGTTTCCTAGCAGCTATTTTACCATGAAGGCCTGCTGCACAAAGTCTCCTCTTAACAGTTGTTGAAGAGATGTGTCTGCTGCTAGAACTCTGTGTGGCATTGACCTGGTCTCTTATCTGAGCTGCTGTTTACCTGCGATTTCTGAGGCTGGTGACTCGGATAAACTTATCCTCAGAAGCAGAGGTGACTCTTGGTCTTTCTTTCCTGGGGCGGTCCTCATGCGAGCCAGTTTCTTTGTAGTGCTTGATGGTTTTTGCAACTGCACTTGGGGAAACATTCAAAGTTTCCCCAATTTTTCGCACTGATTGACCTTCATTTCTTAAAGTAATGATGACCACTCGTTTTTCTTTACTTAGCTGCTTTTTTCTTGCCATAATACAAATTCTAACAGTCTATTCAGTGGGACTATCAGCTGTGTATCCACCAGACTTCTGCACAACACAACTCATGGTCCCAACCCCATTTATAAGGCAAGAAATCCCACTTATTAAACCTGACAGGGCACACCTGTGAAGTGAAAACCATTTCCGGTGACTACCTCTTGAAGCTCATCAAGAGAATGCTAAGAGTGTGCAAAGCAGTCATCAAAGCAAAAGTTGGCTACTTAGATAAACCTAGAATATAAGACATATTTCAGTTGTTTCACACTTTTTTGTTAAGTATATAATTCTACATGTGTTAATTCATAGTTTTGATGCCTTCAGTGTGAATATACAATTTTCATAGTCATGAAAATACAGAAAAATCTTTAAATGAGAAGGTATGTCCAAACTTTTGGTCTGTACTGTATATATACACACACACACATACACAGTTATGGCAGAAAATGTTGGCACCCTTGAAATTATTCCAGAATATTAAGCATTTTCCATAAAATTATTGCAATTACACGTTGTGCCATTCACATTTTCGTTTATTTCCTTGTGTGCATTGGAACAACATAAAAAAACATGGAAAAAAAGGCAAATTAGACATAATTTCACACAAAACCCCAAAAATGGGCCAGACAAAATTGCTGGATAAACAACTTTGCTTCAAGCAAGTGATGCTCATTTAAACTCACCTGTGGTAAGAGACAGGTGTGGAAAATGTGATAATCACAGATGAAACCAGATTAAAAGGGGAGAAGTTGATTCAATCTTTGCATTGTGTGTCTGTTTGTGCCACACTAAGCATGGAGAACAGATAGGGGAGTTGAGAACCAAAATTGTTGAAAAATATTAACAATCTCAAGGTTACAAGTCCATCTCCAGAGATCTTGATGTTTCTTTGTCCATGCGCAACATAATCAAGAAGTTTTCAACCCATGGCACTGTAGCTAGTCTCGCTGGATGTGACAGGCAGAGAAAAACTGATGAAACGTTGCAACACAGTATAAACTGGATGGTGGAAAGGCAGCCCCAATTAAGTTCCAAAGAAATTCAAGCTGTCCTGCAGGTTCAGGGTGCATTAGTATCAGTGCGAACTATCCGTCGACATTTGAATTAAATGATACGTTGCGGCAGGAGACAAAGGAAAACCCCAAAGGTGACACAGATACATAAAAAAGCTAGACTGCAGTTTGCCAAAATGTACGTGAGTAAGCCAAAATCCTTCTGGTAAATCATCTTGTGGACAGAAGAGACCAAGATAGAGCTTTTTGATAAAGCAAATCATTCTATTGTTCAGCGGAAATGGAATGAGGCCTACAAAGAAAATAACACAGTACCTACAGTTAAATATGGTAGAGGTTCAAAGATGTTTTGCGATTGTTTTGCTGCCTCTGGGTGTCTTGACTTTGTGCAAGACATATGTAATCTGAAAATTACCAAAGGACTTTGGATGGCAATGTAGTGCCCAGTTTCAGAAAGCTGGGTTTGCATCTGAGGTCATGAGTCTTCCTGCAGGATAATGACCCCAAACATACTTCAAGAAGCACACAGAATGGATATAAACAAAGTGCTGGAGAGTTCTGAAGTGGCCAGCAATAAGTCTGAATCTAAATCCCAGTGAACACCTGTGGAGAGATTTTAAAATTGGGAGAAGGCGCCTTCAAATATGAGAGACCTGGAGCAGTTTGCTAAAGAAAAGTTGACCAAAATTTCAGTTGAGTGTTGTAAGAATCTTGTTGATGCTTATAGGAAGCAATTGATTGCAGTTTTTTATTCCAAAGGGTATGCAACCAAATATTACGTTGAGGGTGCCAAAATCTTGTCCAGACCATTTTGGGGTTTGTGTTTGAAATGATGTCCAATTTGCCTTTTTTTCTCAGTTTTTTTTGTATTGTTCCAATACACACAAAGGAAATAAATATGTGTAATTGCAATAATTTTCTGGGAGAAATACTTCATTTTCTGTAACAATTTCAATGGTGCCAGCACTTTTGACCATGACTACATACACACAGCGGGTAAAATAAGTATTGAACATGTCACCAACTTTCTAAGTGAACATATTGTGGCGTCCTGCTGCGCATTGGTGCCACAGATCCCAGAGGGGTGCATGGATGGACTTCTCCACAAGAGGCCCTCATAGCATTCACACACCTCCACCTTCCACCTCAGACCAGCAGAGGGAGCCCGTTAGGGATATATAAAGGGAAGGTGGAGCCAGGCAGTTCAGTGAAGTCTGGAGTCGCAGTCTAGAGTCTACAGTCTGTGAGAAGGTCAGTCTGTTAGAACGTCAGTCTGTTGAGAGGAACTCCTGCAGAAGCTAGCCTGCAGTGGAGCTCAGTCAGTTCAGTCCAGACTCAGAGAGCTCGAGTTAGTGAGCCTAGGGCGTGCCAACGCCAAAAGAGCGGTGAAGAGTAGCGAGGCCTACTGCCCGTGTGAACCCTAGAGAGGGCCCCGAGCGTGGCCGAAGGCGAGTGGAGTAAGCAAGCAACATAGGGGGCAGAGGAGCTTAACCAGCTCACCCCAAAACCATTTACCGGACACCGGGTCCACGTCTGAAGGGATTCCTTATATCCAGCAGGAATAACCGGAACCCCTGGAGAACTATACGTCCCAGGTTCACCAGAAGCTGACTGTTATACCAGGGTCAGGAGTCACGAGGCCCAAGAGACCAGGGAGTGTGATCTCCAACAGAATGCCCTACTACCAGGTCAGCAGGTGCAAGACAGAGACCAAGTTAGGCCTAGCTCCAGGCAGGTCAGAAACTTATCGAGGAAAGGCAAGGAACAGGAGGCACCACACCCGCTCACTTGTGAGAGTCCTGATATGCACCCTTCACCCTGAAGTACCCTGGACCGTGCCAGAAACACCACCAGTAAAGGTACTGAAGTGAACTGTTGTGAGTGTGCCTATTCTTCCTCTGACCCGGCTGGGTCCCCTCGGTCCTGCATCCCTACACTTACACTGCCCTGAGGCCCCGCTCCACCTGTGGGGAGCCGCACCAACCAAGCTGCCTGAACACCGACCTCAGAGGACTGTCGCAGTGCTGGTGATCCTCACCAGACACCACAGGTAGCGTCACGAACATTCCCCTATCCCATATAACTTCCCCCCTTCTTTTAAGAGTGACCCCAGGGTACGGGCCCGGGAGCTGACCACCGCGACATCCCCCAAGGTCAGAAAAAAACAAGAAGGCCTGGGCGCCGAGTCGTCCCCATCCCCTTGGCGCGTCAATATTTCTAAAGGTGCTATTGACATGAAATTCCCACCAGGTGTCAGTAACAACCCATCCAATCCACACAGGCAAAGAAATTAAACCATAGATGTCCATAAATTAAGTTAGGTGTAATAATGTGAAATGGCACGTAAAAAAATGATTGAACATGCTTACTGAAATGTATTTAATACTTTGTACAAAAGCCTTTGTTGGTGATGACAGCTTCAAGACGCCTCATGTATGGAAAAACTAGTCACATGCATCGCTCAGGTGTGATTTTGGCCAATTCTTCCACACAAACACTTTTCAAATCCTGAAGGTTTCGTGGTCTCCATCTATGAGCTTTAGTTCCTTCCAAAAATGTTAAAAATGTTCTATTGGATTCAGGTCAGGTGATTTGCTGAGCCATCCTAGCAGCTTTATTTTATTTCTCTGAAACCAATTGAGAGTTTCTGTTTGTGGCTGTGTGTTTGGGATCATTTGTCTTGCTAAAATGTCCACCCTTGTTTAATCTTCATCGTTCTGGTAGATGGCAGCAGATTTTTATCAATAATGTCTCGGTACATTTGTCCATTTATCCTTACTTCAATTATACGCCAGTTTGCCAGTACCGTGTGCTTAAAAACAGCTTCATCCTATGGTGTTTTTGGGGAGAAATGCAGTACATTTTGGCCTCCAAACTTGGTGTGTATTATGGCATCCAAAGAGTTCAGTTTTGGTCTCAGTTTTGTCTAAATGCTGTTGAGCAAACTATAAATATGCTTGAACATAATTTTTATTCAACAATGGAGTCTTGCATGGTGAACGTGCACACAGGCCATGAAGGTTGAGTGCATTATATATAGTTTTCTTTGAAACAATTGTGCCTGCTGATACCAGGTCTTTCTGTAGCGCTTTACAGGTGGTCCTTGGATCGTTGACAACTCTTTTCATAATTATTTTCACTCCTCTGTCTGAAATCTTGCAGGAAGCACCTGGTCGTGGCCAGTTTATGGTAAAATTAGGTTCTTTCCCCTTCCGGATTATTACCCCAACAGTGCTAACTGGAACCTTCAGTAGTTTAGAAATTCTTCTGTAACCAATGCCATCAGTATCCGTGATGAGCGAGCATGCTCGGCGCTGCTTGAAACTTGATTGAGCATCGGGGTGCTCGAGTCTCTCGTTTCTTGATCGAGTATTGCGGGTGTTCGAGCGCCATGCTCGAGTCCCCGCCATGCATGTTTTGCGCCTGTTAGACAGCCAATAAAAATGCGGGGATTGCCTGCAATACACGGTAATGCTGGAACCATGTTGACTGCTGGCATTACTGTGAACAAGACCTGGTGACACAATGTTTGGTACACACTCCTCTGGAAGTGTTTCAGGGAGAGTTGTTATAGGAGGGAGAGCTTATTTTAGAGCAGCCACATAGGCAGTGTATAATATTTCTATTGCAGTACTTGTATACTGCTGCTGCACCATTTAAACAAAATCCTATTCAGGGCGATGTACTGTCATTTCTCTAGTAAAACTGCTGTCACCTGCATTCAGTGTAGGGATAGCTGGTGGAGGAGGGATAGTTTTGGATTAGAGGCATATAGGCAGTGTTTATTGCCTTGCAGTCCCTCTATAGGTATACTGCTGCTGCAATCTCAAAACAAAAGTACTTTTCAGGGCTACATACTGCCCTTTATCTAGCAAAACCACTGTTATCTGCATTCAGTGTAGGGATAGCTGGTGGAAGAGGGATAGTTTTGGATTAGAGGCATATAAGTAGGGTTTATTGCCTTACAGTACTTCCATAGGTACAGTGGTGGCCAAAAGTATTGGCACCCCTGCAACTCAGTTTCTTCCTGAAAATTATTGTAATCACAAATTCTTTGGTATTATTATCTTCATTTAATTTGTCTTCAATGAAAAAACTCAAAAAGAATTGTCCTAAAGCCAAATTGGATATAATTCCACACCAAACCTAAAAAAGGGGGTGGACAAAAGTATTGGCACTGTTTGAAAAATCATATGATGCTTCTCTAATTTGTGTAATTAACAGCACCTGTAACTTACCTATGGCACCTAACAGGTGTTGGCAATAACTAAATCACACTTGCAGCCAGTTAACATGGATTAAAGTTGACTCAACCTCTGTCCTGTGTCCTTGTGTGTACCACATTGAGCATGGAGAAAAGAAAGAAGACCAAAGAACTGTCTGAGGACTTGAGAAACCAAATTGTGAGGAAGCATGAGCAATCTCAAGGCTACAAGTCCATCTCCAAAGACCGGAATGTTCCTGTGTCTTCCGTGCGCAGTGTCATCAAGAAGTTTAAAGCCCATGGCACTGTGGCTAACCTCCCTAGATGTGGACGCAAAAGAAAAATTGACGAAATATTTCAACGCAAGATTGTGCGGATGGTGGATAAAGAACCTTGACTAACATCCAAACAAGTTCAAGCTGCCCTGCAGTCCGAGGGTACAACAGTGTCAACCCGTACTATCCGTCGGTGTCTGAATGAAAAGGGACTGTATGGTAGGATACCCAGGAAGACCCCACTTCTTACCCCGAGACATAAAAAAGCCCGGCTGGAGTTTGCCAAAACTTACCTGAGAAAGCCTAAAACGTTTTGGAAGAATGTTCTCTGGTCAGATGAGACAAAAGTAGAGCTTTTTGGGAAAAAGCATCAACATAGAGTGTACAGGAAAAAAAAAGAGGCATTCAAAGAAAAGAACACGGTCCCTACAGTTAAACATGGCGGAGGTTCCCTGATGTTTTGGGGTTGCTTTGCTGCCTCTGGCAATGGACTGCTTGACCGTGTGCATGGCATTATGAAGTCTGAAGACTACCAACAAATTTTGCAGCATAATGTAGGGCTCAGTGTGAGAAAGCTGGGTCTCCCTCAGAGGTCATGGGTCTTCCAGCAGGACAATGACCCAAAACACACTTCCAAAAGCACTATAAAATGGTTTGAGAGAAAGCACTGGAGACTGCTAAGGTGGCCAGCAATGAGTCCAGACCTGAATCCCATAGAACACCTGTGGAGAGATCTCAAAATGGCAGTTTGGAGAAGGCACCCTTCAAATATCAGGGACCTGGAGCAGTTTGCCAAAGAAGAATGGTCTACAATTCCAGCAGAGCATTGTAAGAAACTCATTGATGGTTACCAGAAGCGGTTGTTCGCAGTTATTTTGGCTAAAGGTTGTGCAACCAAGTATTAGGCTGAGGGTGCCAATACTTTTGTCTGGCCAATTTTTGGAGTTTTGTGTGAAATGATCAATGATTTGATTTTTGCTTCATTCTCTTTTGTGTTTTTTCCTTGCAAGCAAATTAAATGAAGATTATAATACCAAAGAATTTGTGATTGCAATCATTTTCAGGAAGAAACTGAGTATTATCTGACAGAATTGTAGGGGTGCCAATACTTTTAGCCACCACTGTATACTGTTGCTCCTCCTCCTCTTCCACCATATCAACAGGGTGATGAAGCGGCCTTTACTCATAATTTTTTTGGGTCATCAGTCAGTCCTCACTAAACATTTTTAGAGGGTCATCATACAAATGTCGCTCGTAATATTTCCAGGGTGTATATGATGCCCTCTGTGACGATACAGACTAAAATCTTAATAAGCCAGACATTTAGATTTGTTAATCCAAGAGAAATACTCTATTATCTTTGTGTATTTGTGTCTGGTCAATAAGAACAGACCAGTATCTGTATAACCCTGAATGCTGAATTCTATTCATTTGGAAACAATCATGTTTACTATGCTAATGACAAATTGTAAAAAGTCAGCTGAAAGTTTATTTACAATAGCGCCTGTGATACCAACTATGTAAATAGATTAGCTCAAACAATGATAGCTGAGCCCAGCACCTTTACCTCTGACATGTGACTAATGACCCTTGAACTGTGGATGTGTACTTAAAAAGGACATGTGCTTCTGTAGCACTCAGACTTGAAACAGAGTTTGGAGAAAGACTTTAAAAGGTCAGTGAGAGACATCCTTCAGGACAATAGATGGATTGCATGGCATTACCCAAACAAACACAGATTTGTATTATACATGATTCTAGTCTAGGGGCATTGGCCCTGACTGGAAAGATTCGGATCTGCTCCATTGACCATCAGAGAGACATGGATACATTTTGGGGAGACCAGGGTTGGGACGAAGAAGTCACCTGGCCCCATGGATATGTTGTTTGGGATTGCCAGGAAGGATCAACCGGTCGCCTGCAACCCATAGAGACATTTGGAGAAGCCAGATTGGGACCAGTCGCTCATCTGGACCCATGGAAACTCCCAGAGAGGCCAGGGTGGGACCCTCGGGTCTCCTGGCCTTGTACCTCGATGAACTGCTAGCTTCTTAAGCTTGCTGCTACCTTCTCTCTGTTGGGGCCCGCCAAAAGTGGGGGAGCACTGGTTGAAGTAGTCAGACCTGGAAGTCTCCAAAGTCGCAGCTGATCTATCCCAAGTGAGCGAAGAAGGAAGGGTGAGACTGTGTAATGTTTTACCATCTTGGGTATATGCTGGGACTGTTCTATCTGTTTATTGTCCGCTTTGTGGTTCAATAAAGTATTGGCACGCTGTTTTACCCTCACCCTGTGTTGTCTGAGTGGTATTACGCCCACGGAAGACCCTGTGTCTTCACATTTTGGTGGCAACAGTGGGATACTACTCAGCCCAGCAGAGCTGGGGGAGCTGCAAGGGAACTGGTGTTAGCATACACCGTCCAAAGCGCTCCACAACCAGGGAGGCATATAAACAGACCCAGCAGATCATACAGGTGCATCTCACAAAATTAGAATATCATCAAAAAGTTAATTTATTTCAGTTCTTCAATCCAAAAAGTGAAACTCATATATTATATAGAGTCATTACAAACAGAGTGAACTATTTCAAGTGTTTATTTCTGTTAATGCTGATGATTATGGATTACAGCCAATGAGCATGCACGCCAATCCACTGTCCAATGCGCATGCAAAGATGCCTCCCTCCTGCATGTGTCGTTGCACACTCTCAAGTAGCACCATCAGCAAGCACGTCAATGCCCTTGTCACAGCAAAGCGTTCAGTTGTCCCTACCCCAGTCCTTGTAATGCAAGCGCAAATACGCTGCCAACGCCCCACAGGCCACACTACTAAATTCACACATTTCGCCAATGCTTGCGCTTGAAATGTTGCCTTTTAGGCTCGTGGAGATGGAAGCATTCCGCAACCTGATGGTGGCTGCCGTCCCTCAGTACTCAGTCTCCAGCCGCCACTATTTCTCCCTGTCTGCCTTCCCCGCATTACACGAGCACGTGTCCCACAACATTATCCGTGCCCTCAGCAAAGCAGATACTGGGAAAGTCCACCTAACCACGGACACGTGGACAAGTGCTTGTGGGCAAGGATGGTACATCTCGCTGACGTCACACTGGGTTAATATAGTGGAATCCGGAACCCAGTTGAACCTTGGGACAGAACACGTCCTCCCGACGCTGAGGATTGCAGGCCCTGGGTGAATCAGGGTTGCCCCCACATTCTACAGCTCCTGCACCTCATCCTCCTCAGCCTCCTCCTCCTCTTCAGCCTTCATCTCCGAAATGACCACATCAGTCACAAGCTGGAAGCACTGCAGCACTGCCTCGGCCAAGCGGCAACAGACTGTGCTGAAGCTAATATGCTTAGGTCACAAACCGCACAATGCTGAAGAGTTGTGGACAGCTCTGAAAGAGCAGGCAGATATGTGGCTCACACCGCTGAACCTACAGTGTGTGACAATGGCCGTAACCTGGTGGCGGCTCTGAGGCGAGGCGAGTTCACATACGTACCATGCCTGGCCCATGTGCTTAACCTTATGGTTCAGCGGTTTCTCAAATCCTACCTGGATCTGCTTGTCAAAGTATGCCTTGTGTGTTCCCATTTTAGAAAGTTGGCTACAGCTTCCACCGCCCTTGTGCAGTGTGCGATGTCCCCACACTTTGGAACTCTACATTGCAGATGTTGGGAAGAATTTTTGAGCAGAAGAGGGCAGTTGTTGACTACCCGTATCAACAAGGCCATCGGTATTCAGGTCATACTCCACACATAAGACTTCAGGAGTGGACATAGATGTCAGACATCAGTACCATCCTCCAAAACTTTGAGGACTCCACCAAGATGGTGAGCAGCGATGATGCCATAATTAGCATCACCATCCCGTTTCTCTGTCTTCTGAAATGCTCTCTGTTCACAATTAAAGAAGATGCATTGCAGGCCGAACACGATGAGATGGAACAAGGAAACATACAGGGTGATTACACACAGCCCAGCCTCATCTCATCCCAACGTGGATTGGGTGACAATGAGGAAGAGGAGGAGGATGAACAGGAGCTAGTTTCCTGCGCTATAGACGGTACTACCTGCACAACTGTCATACCGCCTGTTCAGCGTGGATGGGCTGAGGAAAGTGAGGAGGAGGAGGATGAGGAGGAGAGTATAGTGAGTCGTCCTCTTGGTGAGGACACGGAAGTCTTGACTCTTAGCAATCTGGCACACATGGCTAAGCTTATGTTATGCTGCCTTTTCCGTGACCCTCGCATTGTTCAAATTTTGGGTGACAGTCATTACTGGTTGGTGACACTTCTAGACCCACACTACAAGGAGAATTTTCTGTCTTTTATTCCAGCGCAGGACAAGTCTAATAAAATGGGGAAGTACGAGAATTATTAGTTGCGGTTAGTTTCGGAATTATTTAAAAAATTCGCTTCTGAAAACGCTGGCGGTAGATGTCCCAGTTCATTGGACAACCAAGGAGTACAGGCAAGAGAGACACAAATGCAATCAAGCAGAGGCAGGGGAACACTGTCAAAGTTCTGGGACGGTTTTCTCAGACTCTCCCATCGCACAGGCCCTGAGGCGCGGGGACTCTCACAAGGAGGGAAAAGTTTCGGAAGATGGTGAGGGAGTACCTTGCCGACCGTACCAGCATCCTCCTTCCTCTGTGCCTTATAATTATTGGGTATCCAAGCTGGACACATGGCATGAACTGGCTCTCTACGCCTTGGAGGTCCTGGCCTGCCCTGCCGCTAGCGTTTTGTCAGAGCGGGTTTTTAGTGCCGCTGGTGAAATTATAACCGATAGGCTCATCTGCCTGTCAACTGAAAATGCTGAAAGGCTGGCTCTTATAAAAATGAATAAGGGCTGGATTGGGCCAGACTTCTTAACACCACCGAATGATAGCAGCTTAACATAAACTCAAATACAGTGTCTTTTTTTTGGAGGTCTAACTCTATTTTCATGCACCTCTGTCTTCACACCCAGACATGGGTATACGCTTCCTAATTTTGTCTATTTGCTCTTGTCCTCATCCTTCTCCTCATTCTCCACCATCATATCACCACCATATCTACCATATCACCAAATCTACGTCTCTTGCAATGGACATTGGTGTGCCTCCAAATTTCTGGCAGCCATTGCATTCACTGCATAGGCAAACACTATGGGAGACCCACTTCTTACTAATGGGATCATTGTTTTCAGGAGGCCCTCTGACCTCTACGTCTCTTGCAAGGGACATTGGAGTTCCTCCAAATTTTTGGCAGCCGTTGCATTCACTGCATAGGCAAACAGTATGGGAGACCCACTTCGTAATAGTGGGAACATTGTTTTCAGGAGGCCCTCCGACCTCTACGTCTCTTGCAAGGGACATTGGAGTGACTCCAAATTTTTGGCAGCCGTTAGACTCACTGCATTCCCTTTAACTATATAGCAGACCCACTCCTTTCTAATGGGAACATGTCGTTGTTATGTTCTGCAACTAAGAACTAAGGAATAGGAGGGAAAAGCTGTCCCTGCACTGAGACTCTGCTTAAACCCTACGCTGGGGTCGGTGCCCTATTCCTGGTGAATAGCCCCACCGACGATCCTGCACTGAACTCAAAAGAAGACCTAAAGGAAGGGCAAAAGGTGTCCCTAAAAGATCTAAGGACTGGGAGCAAAAACAGGAGACTTCCTAAAAGAAAAGTTAGTTGCAGAGCGAAGATTAAGGAAACAAAACTGGTGCAACAAGAAGTCCCAGGATATCAATTGTCCTAAGCACAAAGAACTAAAAGGCAACTTAGCCAGAGCACAAGCGTAAGAACACTGATGTCCAGCCAGGAATGGGAGACAGGTGCTCAGTAATAAAGAGTGAGGAGATCACGTGACCAAGACACCCAGCACCAGAGGAAAAGACTAGAAGCTAGCAAACCACAAAAAGATGGCCGAAAAGTAAAACAACATAGATTCTAACAGAACCTCCCATTTTATGAGGATCCTCCGGATCCTCTAGGCAGAGCCTTACCAGGAAATCTCCTGTGAAAAGCCTTAATTAGCCTTGAGGCCGAGACGTCCTCGACCTTCACCCAGGAATTATCCTCGGTGCCGAAACCTCTCCAGGACACAAGATACTGTAATCTCTATCTATGCCACCTCGAATCCAAAATGTGAGAAATCTCAAATTCACCGTCCTCATCAACAGGAGGAACAGTGGGCTTCGCCTCCTTATCAGGCGTGTCCGCCTTCTTAAGTAACGACACATGAAACACAGAATTAATCCTCCAGGAAGAGGGAATGGCCAACCTTACCGCTGCCAAGTTGACAATCTGAACCACTTTGAAAGGACCCACAAATTTATGCCCCAGTTTTTTAGAAGGAATTTCCAAACGAAGATTCCTAGAGGACAACCAAACCATGTCCCCAACAGCAAACAAGGACGCCTTTCTTTTTTTGTCAAAATACCTTTTTGATCTCCCGTTAGCCTCTTTAAGATTCAGGCGTACACTGGTCCAAACCCTTTCCAAATCAGCAGAAAAATTGTCCTACTCCGGTACAGCAGCCCCAACTTTGGAAAATGAACCAAAAGATGGATACCTGCCAGTACAACAAAAAAAAGGAGAACACCCAGCCGAGGAAGAAGTGTGATTATTAAGGGCAAACTCCGCAAGTGGTAGAAATTCCAACCAGATTTCTTGATTTACTGCCACAAAACATCTCAAAAACTGCTTGACATCCTGGTTCTTCCTTTCAGTCTGTCTATTGGACTCTGGATGATACCCCGACCAGAATGACAAATAAATTTTCAATCTTTCACAAAAAGCACGCGAAAAGCGGGCCACAAACTGTGGTCCTCTATCGGAAACAATGTCCGTGGGAACACCATGGAGCCTGACAATCTCCATCACAAACGCCTTAGCAAGAGTCTTGGCGCAAGGTCACTTGTTGAACGGAACCAGATGACACATTTTACTAAACCGGTCCACAACAACCCAGATGACAGAAAAACCCTCCGATACAGGCAGATCAGTGTTAAAATCCATGGTAAGGTGCATCCATGGCGAACTAGGAACTTCCAAGCGGCACAGCAACCCTGCAGCCGGAGCGTGAGAGGCCTTCGACCTAGTGCACACAAAACACTGACGCACCCACTTGATGACTTCTCTTTGCCGCTCTGGCCACTAGAAACTCCGACTGATAGACTTCCTAGTTTCCGAAATCCCTGGGTGACCCACCAACTGAGACTCATGACATTCAACAAACAACGCTCTCCTCAAGGCTCGAGGCACAAACAATTTACCATACGAAGTGTTAGTTGGTGCCGCACTCTGAGCTCCTAGGATGCTATTCTCCAACTCAGAATCCAATGCGGCCACCTCCACCACCCCTCTCTGCAAAATACACTACTCTCGCTCAGCATTCACCGCTGGAGAGAAACTACGAGACAAAGTGTCAGCCTTAACATTCTTTGACCCCCGGACAAAGGTTAAGGAAAAATTGAACTGGGCAAAAAACAGTGCCCACCTAGCCTGACGGGCATTCAAACGTTTAGCTGCGTCCAGATAAATTAAATTCTTATTATCAGTGAAAACCTGTATAGGATGTCGAGCCCCCTTCAAATAATGTCGCCAATGCTCGAACGCGAGTTTAATAGCCAACAACTCACGATTCCCAACACCATAGTTGAGCTCTGTCTCAGAAATTTTTTTTGAAAAGAAAGCACAGTGATGCACCCCATTCTCTCCCTCCTGGGACAGAGCTGCCCCTATGCCTATAAAAGAGGCATCCACCTCAGCCAAAAATGGCTTGATCTCATCCATCTGGATAAGAACAGGAGTAGAGCTGAACTTCTCCTTGAGATACACAAAAACTTCAATAGCCTCAGTGGACCATTGGACTGTATTAGCACCCTTCTTGGTGAGATCAGTAATGGGTTTAGCGATGATCGAGAAATTCTTTATGAATTTCTTGTAATAATTGGCAAACCCCAAAAACCTCTGTAAGGACTTCAAACCTTCAGGCCTCGGCCACTCCAGCACAGGTCTGAACTTTCACCGGGTCCATCTCAAAACCATCTCAAGAGACAAAGTAACCCAAAAAAATAATTTTATGGACAGCAAACTGACACTTCTCCAATTTAGCAAAGAGTGTGTTATCTCTCAGTATCTGAAGAACTTTGCGCACTCTCTGCCAATGAGACTCAAGATCCGATGAATAAATCAAAATTTCATCCAGATAAACAAAAACACTCCTACCGATCAAAGGTCTCAGAATGTCATTGATGAAATTTTGAAAAAATGCAGGAGCGTTAGTAAGCCCAAAAGGCATCACCAAACTCTCAAAATCTTAGAAAACCATTTAGCTCCGGTCAATTGGTTAAACAAATCCGGAATAAGTGGTAACGGGTAGGGATTGCGCACAGTGATCTTATTAATCTACCGAAATTCCAGACATGGACTAAGACCCCCATCCTTCTTTTTGACAAAAAAGAACCCAACCGCCATAGGAAACTTAGAGGGTCTTATGTGACCTGCAGCTAAACTAGTCTGAAGGTATTCTTTCGAAGCCTCCCTCTCGGGAATTGTCAGATTAAACAACCGACTCTTTGGGAGCTTAGCATCAGTGACAAACTCAATAGCGCAATTGTAATCTCTATGAGGTGGTAAAGCTTTCGACTCCACCTCCGAAAAAACCCTCCAAACATCCTGAATGGGTTCAGGTAACTCCCCCTTCACAACAGCCGCAATGTGAACCTTACATCACTTACCATAACACCCCTGACCCCAGGATATTATGGAACCAGGTGACCAGTCCAGCAAAGGATTATGTACTTTTAACCAGGGCAACCCCAGGACGACCGGGGAAGGCAATTTAGCAAGTACAAATAAGTCAATCTGCTCCTGATGTTCCATATTCATAGTAAACGGAAACCCAGTGACCTTTCGAAGAATGCTCCCACGCTCCAGGGGAGTATTATCAATCGCCACCACAGGAAAAGGAGACGACAAAGGTTCAGAACAGAACTTATACTTTTCAAGAAATTGTTAATCAATCAAATTAAGTGCAGAACCACAATCCACCATTACCTGAAACTCAATAGAACAACCCTGACAGGTAGTATTACCAGGAAAAAACACCCCAGCAGAACGTAAAAAAGCAATGCGAACGGGAGTGTTATTTCTACTGACCATTTTTTTTTCTTTCCTTAAGCGAACCTCGCATTGCTTTAAAAAATAATCAGCCTTACCGCAATACAAGCAAAGTCCCTCAGAGAACCTCCTGTCCCTCTCCTTGGAACAGGATGACATTGCCCGTACCTGCATAGGTTCCCCAGTGTTGGCAGGATTATCGTGAGAAACAGAATCCAGCAATATAAGAAACTTCTCCTCACTCTTTCTGGCCCTCAATCTTCTATCCACATGGTTAGCTAACTGGATGGCAACTTGCAAAGTATCAGGTACAGGCAATGAGCAAATTTTTAATCTTTTCACTCAAGTCTGCCAGAAACTGACACTTGAGTGCAGGGTCATTCCACCTGACCTCTGCAGACCATCGTCTGAACATGGTGCAATAACTCTCAGCATCAAGAGAACCCTGTTTGAGACGACTGAGCTCTGCCTCAGCTGATGTAACCTGATCAGGATCAGCATACAGCAAACCCATGGCATCAAAAAATTCCTCCACAGACCTCAAACAATGATCATCAGGAGACAAGGAAAATGCCCAGATTTGAGGTTATTTACACAATAGAGACATAATAATCCCTACACGCTGTAGTTCACTCCCAGGTCTGAGCCGAAAATACAACAAACGAGCATTTTTAAATGAAAAAAAGTCCTGTCGTTTCCCTGAGAAACACTCAGGTAATCTTACCTTAGGTTCTTCATAGAGTTCTGCAGGGTATTTACTCACGTACTACTGAAGACCGGCAACCTCCAGAGTCAACCCTTGCAAGCGTTGAACAATCTCCTGGATGGTACTCATACTGAGGAAAACCCAGGAAGAGGAGAGGAGAAAAAAAAAAAAAAAACTTTTATTTTTAAACGTGGCTGGACATACTGTTATGTTCTGCAACTAAGAATTAAGGAATAGGAGGGGAAAGCTGTCCCTGCACGGAGACTCTGCTTAAACCCTACGCTGGGGTGGGTGCCCTATTCCTGGTGAATAGCCCCACCGACGATCCTGCACTGAACTCAAACGAAGACTTGAAGGAAGGGGAAAGGGTGTCCCTAAAAGATCTAAGGACTGGGAGCAAAAACAGGAGACCTCCTAAAAGAAAAGTTAGTTGCAGAGCGAATATTAAGGAAACAAAACTGGTGGAACAAGAAGTCCCAGGATATCAATTGTCCTAAGCACAAAGACCTAACAAGGCAACTTAGCCAGAGCACAAGCGTAACAACACTGATGTCCAGCGAGGAATGGGAGCCAGGTGCTGAGTAGTGTTGAGCGAGCACTAAAATGCTCGGGTGCTCGAAGCTCGGCCCGAGCTCACCGTGATACTCGGGTGCTCGACCCGAGCAACGAGTCCAATGTTAGTTTATGGGAGACCCGAGCATTTTTGCGGCGGAACCCCCGGAAGTCTGTAGAAAGCCTAAAAAGTCCCCAAAACGATAGTGACAGTGCTCAAATGACATGGGGACAGCATGGGGATCGCCTCAGGAAGCATTTCGGACTCCCAGGTCACTGCTGTCAACAACGTGGTCAGAGGTATTAAGCCACTTTTACGGTCTGACAATAAAACGTTCAAAACTAAACTGAAACTGGTTTCCTGTGAAATATGTTAAGGAGCATCCTTTCCAGGGTAAAGACTTGTGTATAAGGTAAAATAAATAAGCAAAAACAAAAATACTCCACCACACTTTGGGCTATGTTCACAAGTAGCATTTTTTATGTGTTTTTGCACTTTTGTATTGCTTTCAACCGTGACAAATGAATTCACCGGGAAATGTAATTTTAACATTTTACAACCTTATCTGGCCATGTGCTGTGTGACACATGCATACAGTGCTCAAATGACATGGGAAACAGCATGGAGAAGACCCCTGGAAGCATCTCTGACACCCATGTCGCTGCCTAAAAGTGTGCCCATCAGAAGTGATCCCTGCTGCATCAGAAGATGCAGACTTGCAACTATCCCCGTGCAAGTCCTTGTCCCAGGGCAGTGTTCAACTGTACCTCCCCCATTCCTTGCAATGCAAGCGCAAATATGCAGCCAACCACCCACCCACCCGCAGGCTGCAATACTATACTGCTGGCTTGCACTTGAAATGGGGCCTTTTAGTTTGGAGGAGGCCGAAGCTGGCCACTACCTCATGGCTGCGTCGGCGGCGAGGTCTCCAAACTCAGTCCCCAGCTGCCGCTATTTGTCCCTTGAACCTTCCCCACACTTTTCTTAGCCTGGCCTGCTTTAGGGCAGCATTGGATGAGCCCACCAGACAACCAGAGACTCCTCCGGTGGGCCCTGGCTTCTCTATCAGGGGAGTTGAGAGTGCCAAGGTGAGGAGCATGATGATGTTGATAGAAGTTAGCATCTGCTTTGTTTTCTTGGAATGCAAGCGTAAGTGTGCAGCCTGCCACCCACCCACCCCCAGGCTGCAATACCATACTGATAGCTTGCACATGAAATGGGGCCTTTTAGTTTGGAGTAGGCCGAAGCTGGCCACTTCCTCATGGCTGCTTCGGCAGCAAGGTCTCCATACTCTGTCCCCAGCTGCCACTATTTGTCCAGGTAACCTTCCCCACACTTTTCTTAGCCTGGCCTGCTTTAGGGCAGCATTGGACGAGCCCACCAGACAACCAGTCTCCTCTGGTGGGCCCTGGCTTCTCCATCAGGGGAGTTGAGAGTGCCAAGGTGAGGAGCATGATGTTAGAACCCTCCTGTTTGCTTTTTCTATCTTGTGTTTGCGGTCATGTGACCATCTGCCTTTATATTCCAGCTCCGCCCTTCTGGCTGTGCTGGACTTCAGTGTTTGACTGTCTCTCTAGCCAGGTGCTTCTGTGCCTTTCTCTGTCAAGTTTGCTGGGTCCTCTGGAGCCTCTAGTACTTTTTGTCAGTTTGTCTTTTTGTGTTCTGCAACAACTTCTGTTTAGGAGGTGTCCCCTTTTTGTTCCAGTCCTTAGTTCTTGTAGGGACCCCTCCCTTAATTCTATAGGTCTTGGTTCAGACTAACCGAGGACTAAGGCGGGTCTGTTCACTAGGAACAGGCAGCCCGCTACATCGTAGGGATTCAGCTTAGTCTTACAGTAGGGACAGCTTTCCCCTATCTTTCCTTAGTACATGTTGCAGATCATAAGAGTAAGCAAAGCCCAAAAAACTAAAAGGAAAGAAATTCGGTGATCAGTATGGTTTCCATCCAGGATTTGGCTCAACACCTGCAGGGATTGTCTCTGGAGGTGGCCGAGCTTCAGCAACATGTGAGTAGCTGTCCTGGAGCGCATTTTGTCAAACCCAAGGTAGGACTGCCTGATGTTTTTTATGGTAAACATCAAGATTTTTTTTCCTTTAAAAATGCTTGTTTGTTATATTTTCGTTTGAGAACAAGATCCTCTGGGAATGAATCACAGCGCATTGGTTTTATTATGTCACTTTTGCGCAATGAACCACAGGGGTGGGCCTTTTCTCTCCAGCCTATTGATTCGTGTTTAAGGTCTGTTGAAGAATTTTTTCTGCTATGGGGCTATTATTTGATGATCCTGATTGAATCTCATCTGCTGAATCTGAACTTAGACGTTTGAATCAGGGGTCAGATGATGTTGAAAATTATTGCACACACTTCAGGAGATGGGCTTCAGAAGTTAAGTGGAATGATCAGGTATTGAGATGTTTATTTCTTGCTGGTCTGAGTGAAAGGGTTAAGGATTTGCTAATTGCATTCCCCGTACCTGAGACTCTGCAGGAAGCTATGCAGTTAGCTGTTCGTATAGACAGGAGACTGAGGTGCAGGCTCAAAGAGGTAAAGACTCCTGTAATGTCAGGTCCTAGTTCCCAGAAAATCTGCTGTGATGGCGCGGAACCGATGGAGGTTGGGGCGATGTCACTCCGCTCTCAAGAAAGAGATCGGAGATTCGCCGAGGGATTGTGTCTTTAATGTGGTAAAGCTGACCATTTGATTAAGTATTGTGAGCGTCGTTTAAGTAAAGAAAAAAAAAAGGTCAGTTACGCCCGTATAGCTTGTTTACGCTTTGCAGGAGTGTTTCTTTCTGGGAGTACTACTCTGCAGGGAGATTTGATTGAATTTCAGGTATTTGTGGATTGTGGTTCAACACTTAATGTGATTGATAAAGGGTTTTTGGAAAACCTTAAATTAAAATCCAAACCTTTGTCATCTCCTATTTCTGTGGTTGCAATTGATAACACTCCTTTGAAATGTATTACTCACAAGACTGCTGCATTTCCCCTCACTATCAATGGAGTTCACCAAGAAATTTTGGACTTGGTTGTTTTGGATAATTTGCCCTCTCCAGTTGTTCTAGGATTGCCTTGGTTAAGACTGCACAATACTTTATTGGACTGGTCTACTAATGTGATTAACTCTTGGAGTCCGAAGTGCTATGATAAATGTTTTAATGGTCGCATTGCGGCTGAGGAAAAAGGGGAATTACCGGTACCGATTCAAGATTTTTGGAGGTTTTTTTTTTAGGAGGAGTCGCAAGTTTTACCTCCTCATAGGGATTATGATTGCGCCATTGAGTTTGCTCCAGGTGCTACTCTTCCCAAAACTCGCTTGTTTAATCTCACTATCCCTGAAATAAAGGCCTTGGAGGAGTACATAGAGACTAGCCTAGCTGCTGGTCACATTAGACCTTCTAAGTCACCTGTGGCAGTTGGATTCTTCTTTGTTAAAAAAAAGGACAGCGGTTTACGTCCATGTCTGGATTTTCGTGAAATTAATAAGATTACCGTACGCAATTCCTACCCATTGCCGCTAATTCCTGACTTGTTTAACCAGTTAGTGGGAGCCAAGTGGTTCTCCAAAATTGATCTCCGGGGGGGGCATACAATTTGTTACGTGTGAAGGAGGGTGATGAATGGAAAACTGCTTTTAACACTCCGGTAGATCATTTTGAGAATCTGGTGATGCCTTTTGGTCTTACCAATGCACCTGCATTTTTTCAGAACCTTATTAATGACATCCTGAGACCTTTGATTGGTAAGAATGTGGCTGTGTATTTGGATGACATTTTGATTTATTCACAAGATCTAGAGTCCCATTGGCAGAGTGTACGTGAAGTTTTGCAGTTATTGAGTGATAATTCACTCTTTGCTATGCTGGAGAAATGTGAGTTCGCTGTGCAGAAAATTAGTTTTTTGGGCTACATTGTCTCCAGCGATGCCTTTGAGATGGACCCTGTGAAGGTTCAGGCTGTGCAGGAATGGCCTAGGCCTATTGGTCTGAAATCTATACAGAGATTTTTGGGTTTTCCCAATTATTTCAGGAAATTCATTAAGGATTTTTCTGCAATTGTTAAACCTCTAACCGATCTCACCAGGAAAGGTGCGAATACGGCCCAGTGGACTACTGAGGCCATTGAAGCGTTTGAGTATCTCAAAGAGAGGTTCAGTTCTGCCCCTATCCTTATGAAGCCTGATGAGACCAAGCCTTTTTTGGTCGAGGTCGATGCTTCATCGGTGGGGGTCGGAGCAGTTTTGTCTCAGGAGAACAAGGGTGGAGTACATCCTTGTGCCTTCTTTTCGAAAAAAATTTCGGAAACCGAACTGAATTATGATGTTGGAAATCGGGAGTTGCTGGTTATTAAACTTGCGTTTGAACATTGGCATCATTTTTTGGAAGGCGCTAGATTTCCTATTCAGGTTTTCACAGATCATAAGAATTTGGTCTATCTGGATGCTGCCAAGCGCTTGAATGCCCGTCAAGCTAGATGGGCACTTTTTTTTTCTCGGTTTCATTTTTCCGTTACCTATATCCCTGGTACTAAGAATGTTAAAGCCGCAGCTTCTCTCCTATGGTCGGTGCCGAGGAGGAGGAAAGCATTTTACAGAAAGGAGTTGTGGTGGCGGCTTTGGACTCCGTTTTGGAGAATGGGATTCTGAATGCTCAAGATGATGCTCCATCTAACACTCCCCATGGGAGGTTGTTCGTGCCTAGAGCCTTTAAGAGAGATTTGTTTGTGGAGTGTCATGAGCCTCGGTTGGCAGGTCATCCTGGAGTTTCGGAGACTAAGAGTTGCAGTCGCAGTTTTTGGTGGCCTCGATGGCAGAAGGAAGTCATCAAGTGGGTGCGTCAGTGTACTGTGTGTGCTAGGTCAAAGGCTTCACATACTCCTGCTGCGGGGTTGCTTTGCCCTCTGGAGGTTCTTAGTGCGCCTTGGACGCATCTCACTATGGATTTTATTACTGATCTTCCTGTGTCCGAGGGTTTTACTGTCATCTGGGTGGTCGTGGACCGTTTTAGTAAGATGTGTCATTTGGTTCCATTCATTAAGTTGCCCTGCGCCAAGACACTCGCTAAGGCGTTTGTTAAGGAGATTGCCAAGCTCCATGGCGTTCCCACGGATATTGTTTCTGATAGAGGACCTCAGTTTGTGGTTCGCTTTTGGCATGCTTTTTGTGACAGGTTGGGAGTCCATTTGTCATTTTCGTCTGGTTATCATCCTGAGTCTAATGGACATACTGAAAGAAAGAACCAGGATGTTGAACAGTTTTTGCGTTGTTTTGTGGCGGACAATCAAGAGGTGTGGTCTGAGTTTCTGCCTCTTGCAGCAATTGCTCTTAACAATCATACATCCTCCTCTGCTGGGTGTTTTCCTTTTTTTTGTTGTACTGGGAGACATCCGTCTTTTGGTTCGTTCTCCAAATTGGAGTCAGTGGTGCCGGAGGAGGAGAATTTTTTCGGAGATTTGGAGAGAGTTTGGACTAATGTACGTTGTAACCTTCAAAAGGTTAACAAGAAGTCCAAGAAGTTTTTTTTACAGGAAACGTAAAGAGGTTTTGATTACTGTGGGTTCACATGATTTGGTTGTCCTCGAAGAACCTGAGGTTGAGGATTCCCTCTAAAAAACTGGGTCCTAAGTTTGTGGGTCCATTTAAAGTGCTTCAGGTTGTTAACCCGTCTGCTGTTAGGTTGGAATTCCCTACTTCCTGGAAGATTAATCCTGTGTTTCATGTTTCCTTGTTGAAAAAGGCTGACGTATCTGATAGGGACGCCACTGTCACAGTTCCTCCTGTGGTGGAAGACGGCGAATATGAAATTTCTTGTATCTTGAATTCTAGATGGCATAGAGGGAGATTACAGTATCTTGTCTCCTGGAAGGGTTTCGGTCCCGAAGACAACTCCTGGGTAAGGACGGATGATGTCTCTGCTCCTAGGCTTGTTAAAGCTTTCCACAGGAGGCTTCCGGATAGGCCTGGCCCTGGAGGATCCGGAGGATCCTCATAAAAGAGGGGGTACTGTTAGAACCCTCCTGTTTGTTTTTTCTATCTTGTGACCATCTGCCTTTATATTCCAGCTCCGCCCTTCTGGCTGTGCTGGACTTCAGTGTTTGACTGTCTCTCTAGCCAGGTGCTTCTGTGCCTTTCTCTGTCAAGTTTGCTTGGTCCTCTGGGGCCTCTAGTACTTTTTGTCGGTTTGTCTTTTTGTGTTCTGCAACAACTTCTGTTTAGGAGGTGTCCCCTTTTTGTCCCAGTCCTTGGTTCTTTTAGGGACTCCTCTCTTAATTCTATAGGTCTTGGTTCAGACTAGCCGAGGACTAAGGCGGGTCTGTTCACTAGGAACAGGCAGCCCGCTACATCGTAGGGATTCAGCTTAGTATTACAGTAGGGACAGCTTTCCCCTATCTTTCCTTAGTACATGTTGCAGATCATAACACATGATGATGATGATAGAAGTTAGCATCTGCTTTGTTTTCTTGGAATGCAAGCTAAGTGTGCAGCCTGCCACCCACCCACCCCAAGGCTGCAATACCATACTGCTAGCTTGCTTGCAATTGAAATGAGGCCTTTTAGGCTTGTGTAGGCAGACGCCGGCCACCATGTCATGGCTGCATCGGTGGCCGGGTATCCATACTCAGTCCCCAGCCGCCCGGCGGCTGGGTGTCCACACTCGGTCCCCAGCCGCAAGGAGGCGGCCGGGTGTCCATACTCAGTCCCCAGCCACCCCTATTTGTCCCAGTGCGCCTTATACACAAGAGCGCATACCAAAACATTACCTCTGCCCTCCCGAGTGCATTTAGTGGGAAGGACAGCCTATTCCGCTGAAGTGTGTGCACGCCAAAGCCCTGTTCATGGCACATGCGAAGATGCCTCCCGCCCTGCACCTGTTATTGCAGACTTGCAACTATCCCCGTTCAAGTCCTTGTCCCAGGGCAGTGTTCAATTGTACCTCCCCCATTCCTTGGAATGCAAGCGCATGTATGTAGTAGCGGCTAGGCCTGAGGTGGTCAGCGTTTTGGCGCATATCCTACCTCCTCCGAGGATTGCTGGATGTTTTCCTGCTACTATCCCAGTTCTATCACTCCCCTTAAAACAAAGCTTCAGGTGATGAATGATGGATGAGGTGGTGGCAAAGAAGAAAGAGCAGGAGGAACAGGGACCATTCACATCAATATCAGGCCAGTCAACCACACATGTCTTATAGGATATGTTTCTGTACCAAAAGGAGCGGTTCGGCTACACAGTTATAGGGCATACAGTGAGTGCAATGCCTACCAAAAATTTTGAGGCACTCCAATGCCCCTTGGAAGTGACATAGAGGTCAGAGGGCCTTAAATAAACCGTTTTTTCCATTTATAGCACCTGAGTCTCCTGTACACTGTTGGCCTAAACAGTGAATGGAAGGCTTTCCAAAAATTATGAGGAACTCCAATGCCCCTTGAAACAGACGTGGATTACAGCGTACTAAAAACCTTCTACCCATTATTGGGGAGTGGGTCTCCTTTAGTGTTCGCCTATGCATTGAAAAGCAAAAGCTGACTAAAATTAGGAGGAAATGCAATGCCCGTTGGAAGAGTCGTGGAGGTTAGAGGTAATTAAAAACAACATTTCAATGCCCCTTGGAAGAGCTGTGGAGTTCAGAGTGGTTTAACAAGACGGTTTTAATGCCCCTTGGAAGAGACGTGGAGGTCCCAGTGGAATAAAAAGACAATATCAATGCCCCTTGGAAGAGTGGTAGAGGTCCCAGTGGAATAAAAAGACAATACCAATAACCCTTGGAAGAGACGTGGAGGTCACAGTAGCTTAACAAGACGATTTTAATGCCCCTTACAAGAGCCATGCAGTACAGCACATTAAAAACATTATTTCCATTATTGGGGAGTGGGTCTCCCATAGCTTTGCCTATGCCTTCCAAGCAAAAGCTGCCAAAAATTAGGACGGAGAAACTTGCAATGCCCCTTACAAGAGCAATGCAGTACAGCGTCTTAAAAACATTATTCCCATTATTGGTGAGTGGGTCTCCCATAGTCTTTGCCTATGCCTTCCAAGCAAAAGCTGCCAAAAATTAGGACGGAGGAACTTGCAATGCTAGCAACACGGACCAAGATCACCCTGGTGGTATAGTGGTGGTGGAGGCTGAGGATAAGGAGAAGAGCAAAATACAGCTGAAATGAGGAAGCGTATACCCATGTGTGGGTGTGAAGCGGTGCATGGGAATACACCTCCCGAAATAACACAGTGCATTTGACTTTATGTTACTCTGCTGTCATTTGGTGGTGATGAGAAGTTGGCCCAATCCAGCCCTTGTTCATTTTGATAAGGGTCAGCTTGTCAGCATTGTCAGTTGACAGGCGAGTGCGCTTATCAGTTATAATTCCCCCAACGGCACTAAAAACACGCTACGATAACACACTAGCGGCAGGGCAGTCCAGGACCTCCAAGGCGTACAGAGCGAGTTCATTCCAAGTGTCCAGCTTGGATACCCAATAATTAAAAGGCACAGAGGAATCACGGAGGGCGCTGGTACAGTCGGCAAGGTACTCCCTCACCATCTTTTGAAACTTTCCACTCCTTTTGAGAGTACCTCGCTCCTCAAGGCCTGTAAGCTCGGCGGGTCTCAGAAAACTGTCCCACTGTTGACAGTGTTCCCCTGCCTCTGCTGGATTGGAGTTACGTCTCTCTCGCCTGTACGCATTGGTTGGTCAACGAACTGTGACCTCTGCCGCTAGCGTGTTCAGATGGGAATTTTTTTAACAGTTCTGCAGCAAGGGCCTTCTGGTACTGCCCCATTTTTGTAGACCTCTCCACCTCAGGAATAAGAGAGTGAAAGTTCTCCTTGTAGGGGGGGTCTAAAAGTGTCACCGACCAGTAATGACTGTCACCCAACATTTTTACAACGCGAGGGTCATGGTTAAGGCAGCGTAACATAAAGTCAACCATGCGTGCCAGACTGTTAACGGGCAAGACTTCCGTGTCCTCACCAAGATGACGACTGACCATGCTCTCCTCCTCCTCCTCCCCCCTGTCCTCAGGCCACCCACGCTGAACCGACGGTATGACAGTTGTACAGGTACTACCGTCTACAGTGCATGATACCAGCTCCTGTTCTTCATCCTCCTCCTCCTCTCCCTCATTGTTTTCCAATGCACTTTGGGATGAGATGAGGCTGGGCTGTGAGTAATCTCCCACTACGGTTTCTTGATCCATCTCATCATACTCTGGCTGCAATGCCCCCTCTTTAATTCTCTGCAGAGAGCGTTGCAAAAGAAACACAAGTGGGATGCTGACGTTAATGATGGCATCATCGCCACTCACCATCTTGGTGGACTCCTCAAAGTTTGTCAGGATGGTACATATGTCAGACATCCAGGTCCACTCCTGAGGTCTTATGTGTGGAGTCTGAACTGAATACCGACGGCCTTGTTGATGCTGGTACTCCACAACTGCTCTCTTCTGCTCACAAATCCTTTGCAACATGTGGAGGGTAGAGTTCCAACGTGTGGGGACATCACACACCAGTCGGTGTGCCGGAAGCTGCAAACGCTGCTGCAACACAGCAAGGGCGGCGGAAGCTGTAGCCGACTTCCGAAAATGAGCTGACAGGCGGCGTACTTTGACGAGCAGATATGGCAACTCGGTACATGTACATTACATTGCAGTTGTTTAAAATATAACAAAAAATAGATTTTTTTTACACGGTTATGAATTTTTAAAACAGTGAAGTAAAAGTATAAAAAAGTATATGTTAGGTAGCGCCATAATCAAACTGATATGCAGAATCACATTGCCAGATCATTTTTATTTTACATTAAACACTGGAAAAGACTAAATTACTTACCAGTAATGGGATTTTCAAGAACCCATTACAGTACCACCTGAGAGTCTGTCTGGCTTGCTGTTCTGTTTCCCTATTATGTATAACGCTGTCAATGAACAGAGATTTATTTCCACTATATGAAAGATCTGCTCAGTTACTTTTATCAGCAAATCAGATGGAGTTCCTCTTTGATAGTTGCTGTATGTCACTGTTACTCTGATAGAATACAAATATGTCTGCCTTGTATCGATGAGAATAGATTCTTCACCACCTATTTCACTGCCCTTATGGTCCTCCAAGCTAAAAGAGCTATCTTTACCTCTCTTGTCCATTCACCTTGGACCATCCCATCCTCTGAATACGCTCCTCAACCCTTTGGACTTGCATCCATGGTTATAATACTCTTAACTGGATTTTCCCAAAGAACTACTTTTGATATATGTTCTGTATTTAACCACCAATGGGGAGACTTGACTGTGACCAAGGAAAGGGTTACTCTTCTTTTTAGCACCTTTTCACTTATTAAAATATCCCGTTGAAGTTTTCTGATGTGCAACTGTGCCCACAGGACCGCTGGAATACAAAAATTCAGAGACTCCAGCAATGACATGGCCTTCCTGAGGGTCATGGTGGGATTCTTTATCACCTTTAACACCTGATCTGATACCTTTTCTATCTTTTTCTTTGGAAGTTGACACTTTTTGTTTAGAGTATAACAGAAGGCCTAAAAAAATTTGGACTATCAAGGGAATCAATCTTGACTTTTTAAAGTTCAGAAGCCAACCCAGATTTGTTAAGGTTGTTCGGACACATTGTAATTGAGAATTACAGTTATTGTCTGTCTTGCCTATAATTAAGAAATCGTCCAAGTAATGAATTAGAATGATGTTCTGTACCCGGATAAGAGCCGTCATTTCTGCTATCACTTTCGTAAAAATTTGCGGAGACATTGATAAACCAAAGGGAAGGGTCCTGAACTGGAAATGCCTGATCCTTCCATTTATGGCTGGAGCCACTCTGATTCTGATCTTCTATGTGGATTGGAAAGTGATATGCATCCTTCAGGTCTAGAATGATCATATAACAGCCCAGAAACAGTAGCTTTATGGTGGCTAAGGAAATTGAGCTCAGCTTAAAGATGTGATAAACCACAGTTAATTTATGTTTTAAGGGGAGAGGTGGAGCAATCACTTTTTCAGACAGGGCCCTGTAAGTTTGGATTTATTTTTCCCTTAATAATAAAGACCTTTATTTAAAAACTACATTTTGTGTTTACTGGTGTTCTCTTTGTGTAATATTTAAATTTGTTTTGTGATCTCAAACATATAAGTGTGACAAACATGCAAAAGAATAAGAACTCAGGAAGGGGGCAAACACTTTTTCACACCACTGTGTATGTATTACTTGTGAAGTCGTTTTTTAATGTTCCATTTGTCTTCAACTGCTAACCTGCGTTATTGTGTATTGTTTTCACTGTTGTGGTGGTGAGGTGGAATCATGTCTGTCACTATTTTCAGCATACTGCTTAATTAGGATAGTCATTCACATCAATCATCCAGGTGAACCAATTATCATTAATTGAATGATCTCTTGCTGCAGCATTCAAGTAGACTCCCTTTGCTACAGCCATACCTTGAGAAAGAAGGGCTGGGACCCTTCAAAACGCTTCTGCTATTCTGGCTCTTTTAGTACTACGTAGTCTCTGGGATGTTACACGCTATCATCACAGGGTTTGACCAAGTGTCCCGCTAGCACTGCTGGCTGGACCGCACTTCACCGCAGGTAAGGAGCTTGTCAGGTAAAACAGGAGGACACTCCGGCAGCATAGCATAACCTCCTCAGCCCCACAGACTTCTACACACCATATGGGCAGCAAGAATTCAGATACCTCCAGTGACTCTTTACATCTTATGGTACTCTTCTGTCGCCTTTGCATTACGAGAACCTACGGACAGACATTGCTGCTTTACCCAGCAGTTATCTTAACAATTTATATGGACTTGAGTATTTTACCAGTGTACCTTACCTGTACTTAACTTGGCTTTTATTGTTTTGTATGTGAATTGCTCCATTTTTTGTAGACATTTTTAAATGTATTTACTATTAAATATTACCTATGACTAAAATAATCACTTTATTAGCACAGAACAAACTGCATCTTACTTTATACTGTGCATAGTGTCTACTCCTTTCTCATGACTTTTAATAGAGTTATTTTTGGTTTCTATCCGCATATGTGTTACTGGATACAGTGTCCTTATATACAGTGGTATTTGCAAGCGCTGTAGTCATACACAGATATTTAGAAAAATAAAACTAAATTGGTCAAATGAAAATTGGGTCAGATAGGCATTGGAGTTGTCTCACAGTACAGGGCTAAGCTGATTGAAATCCAAGAAATAGGAAAAAATTGATTATTCAAAGGACTTCTTATAGCTGTAGGAAAGACTCACGTGTGTACAATGGAGCATTGTTTATTATTTTGCTAAATTTTTATGTGTCCATTATGCCTGAACAAAGTAACCAAGATGCCACAGCATGTCCTTCTGTTAATAGTATACATTTCATTGTAAAACACTTTGAGATTGCATTATGTGGCACTAGTGATGTTCGTGTAATAAATGACTTCTAATCAGCCAATAAAAGTTATATTTTATGGACATGTCATCATCACTACTTTCCAAGTTATGACATAAATACATATAGCTATTTTAATAAGGAGGTCTACTAAACGCCCAGGCCTTCCAGAATGTTACTAGTTCTTTCCTAGATCACATAAAACAAACATAGCATGAATATACTGAATATTACCTGAAGTGAAAACTTTTGCGGCTATATTCTATAAAACTTATACAAGCCAGACAAGTGAGTGGTAACGCACCTATATTAATGCAAAACATGTTATAGAACATAAGTTAAATATGTGCAGCAATTGCTTAAGAAACCCCATTGCTTCAGTTCAGATTGACACCATGCATTATATTTTTTTTCCAGAGACCTTCTGAATTTTTTAAATCAAATAATAAGGGTGGTGACAGAACTCTGACTCATACAAAATGGTTCATTGGAATATATTTTAAGTGCCAGGTCTCAAAGGACTTGCATAAATAAATAGTGAACAGAGGTCTATCCAGTCGTTAGGTTATTATAGACTTCAGCTTTGTAAATGTCTCATGTTACATTTTGTGCTGAAGGTTGTAAACATATCACATTATGAAAAGCGTTCTTTTCTATCATGGAATAGGCAAAGTTTTCTCAAATAAGAAATAAACCACTAAAATAAATGCAATACATAGCCAAAAAGGACAATGTAATAATAATTAGTGATGAGCGAACGTGCTCGCCACTGCTCGGTACTCGCCCAATCTTCACGATGCTCGAAAAGCTCGGCGAGTATTTCCGGGTTGCTTGGGTCCCCGCCCTCCATGTTTGGCGCTCTTTAGAGCGCCAATGAACATGCAAGGATTGCTTGCCATGCAATGTAATATCATAGCCATGTTTGTTGTGGGCATTACAGTGATTAGCTGGCCGCACAGCGTCATCAGGTCTATATAAGACCTGGCGCCGCTATGCTCCTCACAGTCTACCCCGGAATCAGACAGTGTAGGGAGAACTGCTGCTGAGTCAGGGAGAGATTTGCTTGTTTAGAGTTAGCATAGGTATTACACAACATATATCTATATATCCATCTAAACTAACAGTCCTTCTGAGGACTAATCCAGGTGCATATTTTCAGTGGTGAAGGTGATAGCAGGAGTTAGGCAGACAGTGTATGTGGCAGACTGCAGTACATATAGTGGGTCCATAGCACATTCCTGATGCTGCTGTTCTTACAGATATTTATAGACATAGCCCCATATATCAGGGGCCAGGGCAATTTTTTTTTTATCTTAATCCTGGTTATTTTCTTAAAAAGCAATCCAGAGTACAAAATTTTTCTGTTCCATTTGCTTGTTACCACTGCAGAATACAGCCAGATGTATTCCATATTTCAGTGATAACAATCCAAAAATTTGAACTGAACCTGGAAAATATTGGCCTCCTTTTCCATTTTGTTGCAGTGTGTCGGTCAAGCTAGTCACACTAAGTCTCTGTGTAGAATAATATTAGAAAAATTACAGGCCTGCTATTTAAAACCGTGGTTGTCTGTCAGACATATCACATATAACAGTGTTCCAAAATCAGCCATTTCTGCCTTCCATTTCATTGCAGTGTATCAGTCAAGCTATTCACACTAGGTCTCTGTGAAGAATAGAATTAGTAAATTACAGGCCTGCTATTTAAAACCGTGGTTCTCTATCAGACGTATCACATATAACTGCTTTCCAAAATCAGCCATTTCTAGTGAACGTGGAAAATATTGTCTTCCATTTAAAATGGGCAAGGTGCGTGGCAAGGGACGAAGAAGTGGACGTGATGGTGATGGTGCATTCAGAGGCCGAGGACGTGGCCGAGGACAAGCTAAAATTGTGCCACAACAAACACCCACATCTTGTCGCCCGACCTTCCTGTCCCAATTCCTGGGGGACTGCAGCACACCAGTATTGAACCCAGAGAAATGTTAAAAGGTTGGTTGGATAGCAGATAATGCTTCCAGTCACTTTTCCACCACCACTACCATCCTGTCTTCCACATGGTCAAGTCTCAGTAGCCGTGAGTCTGGACCGCATATTCCTCACCCTGATCCTTCTTCCTCACACCATGCCGAGTGCCCCGAGACAACTGATCCCACACTTGGACACTCAGAAGAGCTATTCACTTTTCCATTTGTAGATTCGGACCGCTCGCCTGGCCAGCTTCAAGCGAGTCAAGAGGAGAACACGTGTAGCAATGCCCAAATATCTGAGCAGCCACAGTCACACAAAGGCAATGGTGAGAAAGTGCAATTACTGTCGCAAGCGGTGGATGATGATGATAATGAGACACAATTGCCATAAAATCAGGAGGAGGACCAGGGAGCGGAAGTGGAAGACTAGGTGGTGGATGATATAGTATCTGACCCAACCTGGCAGGGGACATTCAGAGTGAGGACAGCAGCACACCGCTGAAGATTTGTGGACAGCTCTGAAATAGCAGGCAGATATGTGGCTGACACCACTAAACCTACAGCCAGACATGGTCATGTGTGACGATGGCCAGAACCTGGTGGCGGCTTTGAAACGAGGCGAGCTCACACACATACCATGTCTGGTCCAAGTGCTTAACCTCATGGTTCAGCGGTTTCTCAAAACCTGTCGCATCTGCTTGTCAAAGTATGTCGCTTGTGTGCCCATTGTAAAATGTCAGCTACAGCTTCCGACCGCCCTTGCCGTGCTTCAGCACCATTTGCAGCTTCCAGCTCACCGACTGGTGTGCGATTTCCCCACGTGTTGGAACTCTACATTGCAGATGTTGGGAAGGATTTGTGAGCAGAAGAGGGCAGTTGTTGACTACCAGCATCAACTACCAGCATCAACCTTGCCGTCGGTACTCAGGTGAGACTCCACACATAAGACCTCAGGAGTGGACGTGGATGTCAGACATCTGTACCATATTCCAAAACTTTGAGGAGTCCACCAAGATAATAATTAGCGTCATCATCTCGCTTCTCTGTCTTCTGAAAGGATCTCTGCTCACAATTAAAGAGGATTCATTGCAGGCGGAGCACGATGAGATGGAGCAAGGAACCATACAGGGTGATTCCACACAGCCCAGCCTCATTTCATCCCAACGTGGATTGGGTGACAATAAGGAAGAGGAGGAGGAAGAACAGGAGCTAGTTTCCTGCGGTATAGACGGTACTACATGCACAACTGTCATACCATCTGTTCAGCGTGGATGGCCTGAGGACAAGAAGGAGGAGGAAGAGGAGGAGGATGAGGAGGAGAGCATGGGCAGTCGTCCTCTTGGTGAGGACACGGAAGTCTTGCCTCTTTGCAGTCTGGCACACATGGCTGAGTTAATGTTACGCTGCCTTTCCCATGACCCTCTCGTTGTCCAAATTTTGGGTGACAGTCATTATTGGCTGGTGACACTTCTTGACCGATGCTACAAGGAGAACTTTCTGTCCCTTATTCCCTTGCCGGACAGGCCTAATAAAATGCGGCAGTACCAGAATGCCCTTGCTGTGGAATTCTTAAAAAAAAAATTCCCATCTGAGAACGCTAGCGGCAGAGGTCACAGTTTGTTAGACAACCAAGGAGTACAGGCGAGAGAGACACAAATGCAATCCATCAGAGGCAGGGGAACACTGCCAAAATTCTGGGACAGTTTTCTCTAAGGCTGTGTGCCCACTATGCGATTTTTAAGCGTTTCCGCAGCGGCAATTCTGACACAGAAACGCTTAAAAAATGCTTGGTAGAAGGTCTGCAATGTTCGTCAATGATAATCTGCATGTGCTGTGCACATGCTGCGGAAATTTCCGCAGCGGATTATCATTGCGGAAAATCTGCAGCACTACCAATTATTTTGCATAATCGCGGCGTTTTCGCTGCCATTGACTTGCATTGAATCGCTTAATATCTGCATGACTACATGTGCACATGCGGCTATTAAGCGATTCAATGTGAGGATGGTACCTGGGTCTGGTGAAGAGGAGACTCTCCTGCAGACCCGGGTACCATAGTACCTGTAAAAAAAAAAGAATTTAAAATAAAAAAATACATTATACTTACCTTCTGATGGCCCCCAGTCTCCATAGTTATGTGTCCTGGCTCTTCGGCAGCTCGCAATGGTCTAAAAGGACCTGCCATGACGTACTGTAATTTAGTCAGGTCACGAGACTGCTGACGTCGGCAATCGCGTGACCTGTCACATGACTAAATGACGTCATGGAGGTCCTTTTACACAACCGCGAGACACTGGGGAGACCGAACGCATCGGATAAGGAGATCCGAGGGGCATCAGAAGGTGAGTATAATGTTGTTGTTTTTTATTTTATTTTTTACCATTTTTTTTTTTTTTTAACTAACTTGGTCACGCTATATAAAACCATTCCAGTTGCATGGACTTATATAGTGTGACCAAGTTGTCAAGCACTTATCAAGTAATGCTAAAATCGCTTGGAAAAGCGCTTGACAACCCGCATGCGAAATCGCATGTGAAAAATGCTTCACTTACACTTGTCCCTGTTTTTTTCTGCCAGGGAGATGCAGAAATGCTCAGGAAAAATCAGGAGCATTTCTGCATTGTGGGCACTTAGCCTTACCCTCCCATTGCATAAGCCCTGAGGCACGGGGTACTCTCCAGAGGAGTGAAAAGTTTCGGAATATGCTGGGGGAGTACCTTGCCGACCATATCAACGTCCTCCGTGATTCCTCTGTGCCTTATAATTATTGGGTAACCAAGCTGGACACATGACATGAACTGGCTCTCTACGCCTTGGAGGTCCTGGCTAGTGTTGAGCCACCCCCGTAGTGTTCGAGTTCGGTTCGGTTCGTCGAACACCCGTGTGTTCGCCGAACTGTTCGTCGAACTGTTCGTCGAACACCTTCGAACACCGTTAAAACCAATGGCAGGCAAACAAAAACACATAGAAACACATAGAAAACACCTTCAAAGGTGTCCAAAAGCTGACAAACTGCTCAGAAGACATAACTAACACATGGAAAAGTGACAAGTACATATAGTCATGCGAAAATAAAAGAGGTGGAGGAGTAAAAGGAGGGGGAGACACAGATATAGGCATGTCATGCCCTTCTAAAATCCAAAAAGTGAGAAGCCGACACAGCCAGTCCGCTCCTGCCCGTGCCACCTCCGTGTCGCCGGGTTTGTGCCAGAGCCGCGGTGAACCCTGATGGCCAGCCCCCCTCTCCCAATACTGGTGCCTGTCCGCTGGTGGGTCGAGCGAGCCCCCCTGTGGTGGAGGCAGCTCTAAGCTTTTTAATTTAAATTGTCTCTCTAATTTCAATGAATACACTTTAAATCCATTTACAAGGATCTATTGGAGGGCAAGTCTCATGCCAGCAGCCGCGTAATTCCAGCTCCAGTAGCGTCCACTAAAGCTGCTGCAGTTAAAAAGCTTTTATAAGGATCGAGCTCGGCTGTCCACCGCAAGGCATCCTACTGCCAGTCCCAGCCCCTATGCCTTGGGGTGCCTCCTGATGCTCTTCACTGAGTATCCCATGGTCCCGAAGAATTTCCTTTGAAAAAATTAAGTGTCTAAACTACAGGTGGTGTAGCTTGCTTAACAGCCGGGATAATCCGCTGACTAGCAGACACTGCTACTAGGCACAAAGTATTTCCTGGGCTAGATGCAGTTAAAAATTTGTAATTAGATACTCTCGTTGGATGCTGAGAAAGCATTCCATAGAGTCTCCTGGCACGCCATATATGATTCTCTTAAAAAGCTTGGGGTAGGGGTCTAGGGGACCCTTTTATAGCCAAAATCACGGCCCTGTATCACAATACGTCACCTAGGCTGAAGATGAATGGAACTATAGCACCCTGAGGGCTCGGTTGCTACAGAGGTATTGCACCTCACCCAGAGGTGTGATATCTCACTCTCAGGTAAGGATGGAGTGTGGATCAGGACCCGACACCTGCATGCATTACACCACATTGCCGTGGGGCAGGGCGACCAATATGCCTCTGAGATGGGCACGACAGTCCCTGTCCCTGGCTGGAGTGGGGGGAGGGAACACTGAGGAAGGGGAACCCTGTAGTGCAGGAGCAGGGAGGAAGCAGTTCCTGGGTGCATTGAGAAGGGAGTATAAAAGGTGGGCACCATCTTAGTTCAGTGCAGAGAAGTCTGAGCAGAAGTGGCAGGGAGCAGGGGCTCTGCATGAGCTCTGCTCCGGAGGCGGGCCTAGTAACAGAGGCCCAGGCCTGGAAGAGGGAGAAGGAAGGAAGAGGAGCGGAGAAGGCTCCAGGAACGAGGAATGAAGGGATCCCAGGGGTGCGGACGGGCAAGTCGCCACCGCACGCCCGAATCCACCTGCGTGGAGGGGTCAGGCCAAAGGGGGAGACCGGTCCCCGAAACTAGTGGAGGCAGGAAACGACCCTCAGCTAGAAACCGGAGGCTGTGACATTTTATGTGGCGCAGCCCCTCGCTACACCCACTAGGAAGGCACCACATAGGGTCAGGGAAACTGGTGCCAAGTTTACCAAGAGGAGGCCCGAGGCAGCCGGACAGAAGGGTTGGTAAGAAAGGCCAGACAAAGGACACACAAAGGGGGTCCTGTGAAGCGCTCCAAAGTTATCTGGGAGTTGTCTGAGCCCCTCACCTGGTGAGCACAGTACGACGTGGGCAGCCATTACCTGCAGACGTGGTCTGGATAATAAGAACTGTGAGTAAAGGCCCTGGACTGCATCACTGACTCCGTGTCGTTACTGCTGCTGCCCTGCACCATCACCCCCATCCTCCGCATACACTGCCCTGAGGCTATACTCCTCCCATGGGGAGTTATGCTACGCTCTGCTGCACCCACAACACCAGCCTCAGCGGTCTGCCCTGCAGCGGCGGTTCACTCTGACCGCAATCCACGGGTGGCGTAGTCGGACATTTAAACATCAAAGCCACATAAATAGTTCCGCCACTGGTTTGACCACCCTGAGCCACGGAACCGGGTCGCCGCCACGAAGACTACAACCACCAGCATCCACCAAAAAGGGTCCGGCTCCGGGTGTCCCAAGGCCCAGGGGGTGCATCAGAACATTTTCATCACCTTTCACAATCACCAATGGGACAAGGCAGGGATGTCCTCTGTCCCCTCTCTTATACATCCTAGTGACGGAGCACCTGCTCTCATCAATTTGCCATAACCCCAATATTAGGTGGATTGAGGTGGGAGGCACCGAGTACAAGTGCTCTCTATTTGCTGATGATGTCCTAGTATATATCACTCAATCACATATATCCATCCATGCTGTTATGGCTGAAATAGATCACTTTGTTACATGGTCAAATTTTAAAATCAATGCAGCGAAGTCTGAGGCCCTTGATGTCTCCCTCCCCAAATCCATATAGGATTCCATCCAGTCCAACTTTCCCTTTGCCTGGCCCTCACAGGGTATCAAATACTTAGGAATTCCTATTCATAGAGACCTCTCCCATCTTAATTTTGGGCCCTTTATTGAACAACTCCATACAGACCACGGTTGGCAAGTTAGAACTGTAAGATTCACTACGTGAACCACTGGTGTTTTGTGGAAAAGCACATGTACACTGCGTTCCAAATTATTATGCAAAAAGTGTTTAGGAGTGATAAGGGAAGAATTTGTTTGTTTGTCAGTTAAACTCATTGATGGTGATGTGTGTCAGGGCTCTTTATATCACTGTAAGCAATTGCAGACACCTGTGCTAATTAGTTTGGCAGGTGTGTCCAATGAAAGGCAAGACTACTTAAGAAGGTTGTCTCACATTATTAAGCAGCCTACATTTTCTACCAAAATGGGAAAGAAAAAGGATGTGTCGGCTGCTGAGAAGCAACAAATTGTGGAGTGTTTAGGTCAAGGCATGACTACAATCAACATTGTGCGATGATCAGGATGAAGTGTCTTGGCAATCAAGAAGTATGTAGCTGATTCACAGTACACACGTGTGCGTGCTGATAAGGGCAAATTGAGGACTCTTTCCTACAGGCAATTACGTCAGGTTGAAACAGCAGCGGCAAAAAAGCCTTGTCATAGCAGCAGACAAGTTTTTGAAGCTGCTTGTGCCTCCAACGTCCCCCGAACAACAAGATGCAGGGTCCTTCAGAGGTTTGCAGCTGTGCATACGCCATCCTGTCGACCTCCTCTATCCACTTCACACAAGCAGAAACGGCTCCAGTGGGCCAAACATTACATGAAGACTGATTTCAAAACTGTTTTGTTCACGGATGAGTGCCATGCAGCGCTCGATGGTCCAAATGGATGGAGTGGAGGATGGCTGGTTGATGGACACCCCACGCAAACACGGCTACAGCGCCAACAAGGAGGAGGTGGAGTAATGTTTTGGGCTGGAATCATGGGGAGAGAGATTGTCGGCCCCTTTAGGATCCCTGAAGGCGCTAAAGATGAACTCCATAATGTATGTGGATTTTCTCAAACAGCACTTCCTGCCATGGTTCAAGAAGAAGAACCGTGTATTTCACAGCAAGATCATTTTTCTGCATGATAATGCACCATCTCATGCTGCACATAAAACATCTGCATCTCTGGCTGATATGGGCATAAAAGGGGACAAACTTATGGTGTGACCCCCATGCTCCCCTGACCTGTACCCCATTCAGAACCTTTGGAGCATCATTAAAAGGAGTGTCTATGATGGCAGGAGGCAGTTCACATCTAAGCAACAGCTCTGGGAGGGTATTCTGTCCTCATGCAAAACAATTGAAGCAGAAACCATCCAAAACCTGACAAATTCAATGGACGAGAGAGTTCAGAAGCTCCTTTCGAACAAGGGGTCCTATGTGAAAATGTAACATCACCTAGAATAAAGTTTTGAGTTGAAAACTGTTTGATTTCAGTTTCTAACAACCTGCTAATGCTTATAATTTCAAAAATGACCATTTTTTTGGTCTTTATTAAAATGAAAAGGTTGATCGAAAAGTTTGGGGGATCTAAGAGTGTGGCAACCCAGTAGTCATGATTACTTCGAATTCTGACAATATGAGGGTCATGCTGCAGGTAGTGCAGCAAGAAGGCACTTATGTGTCTTGCGCATCTCGGAGCCCCAAAATTATTTTCCGGGCTAGATGCAGCTAAAAATTATTATTAATTTTAAATCTGGTGAAGCTTTAGTATAGATGGCCTAATAGGATCAGTGCTGCACACTGCTACAAAGCCCAAATTATTTTCCAGTCAAGATACAGATAAACATGATTAGTAATTTTAAATCTGGTGGAGCTTATTATAGATGGCCTAATAGAATCAGTGCTGCACACTGCTACAAAGCCCAAATTATTTTCCAGCCAAGATACAGATAAACATGATTAGTAATTTGAAAGCTTAAAACGGTTGGTAGGGTGATTTTAACCAATCATCAAGCTTTTACTCTCCCCAGGATGACACAGGGGTAGAAAAGTCGTTTCGGATCCATGATTTGTTCATCTTTATGAACGTGAGTCTGTCTACATTATCAGTGGAGAGCCGCGTGCGCTTATCTGTCAGCACACCACCAGCAGCGCTGAACACACGTTCAGACAGAACGCTGGCTGCGGGGCATGACAAGATCTCCAAGGCATAAGTGGCTAGCTCCGGCCATTTATCCAGATTGGAAGCCCAAAAAGAGCAAGGTTCCAGTGACACAGTCGTGGCTTCAATGTTTACTTGGAGATACTCCTGTACCATTGTCTCTAGGCGTTGACTATGTGTCAGACTTCTTGTCTCCTGTGGCCTTGCAAAGGATGGGCTAAAAAAGTGGTGAAATGATTCCGCAAAATTGATGTTACCAGCAGATACTGTGGTTCTGTTACGGTTTGAGTGCTGAACACTTGACGGTCCCACGGTTGGCAAGTTGGAACTGTGAGATTCACTACGTGCACCACTGGTATTTTGTGGAAAAGCACATGTAAGATTCTGCAACAGTCTCTGCTGATACTCCTGCATGCGTGCATCCCTTTCTATGGCAGGAATAATTTCTGCAAATTTACTTTTGTACCGGGGATCTAACAGTGTGGCAACCCAGTAGTCAGGATTATTTCTAATTCTCACAATTCGAGGGTCATGTTGCAGGTAGTGCAGCAAGAAGGCACTCATGTGTGTTGCGCATCCAGGAGCACCAAGTCCCTGTTGTGTTGGTGGCGAGGTAACAATCATGCTTCCTTCCTCTGTCCTCTCCCCCCAACCTCGCACAACAGAAATGTGATCAAGGTCTCCCTCATCTGATGAGTCTTCCATCAGTTCGTCCTCCACTTCTTCCTGGGCTCCTGCACCTTCCTCACTAGTTTGGCTGCTACCATGCGCCCTGGTAAAACCATCTCCCCCACCCTCACATGCCTGCCGCCTTGGTGCTGCCGACCGTCTGGACCTTGCAGATGTTAGCCCTTCCGCATACAACTCCTCCTCCTCTACTTCCTCCACCTCCTCTTGTGCCACCACCTGACTCCGAATTCTGTTTAACATGTGCTCCAGCATGTAAATCACCGGAATAGTCATGCTGATAATGGCATCGTCAGCACTAAACATCTTCGTCGCCATTTCAAAACTGTGCAGAAGGGTGCATAGGTCCTTGATCTGAGACCACTCCTCCAGCGTGATTTGCCCCACCTCTGAATCTCGTTGGCCCAGGCTATACGTCAGAACATATTGCACCGGGGCTTGTCGGTGCTGCCACAGTCGCTGCAACATGTGCAGAGTTGAATTCCACCGGGTAGGCACATCGCATTTTAGCCGGTGAAGTGGCAGGCCCAACGACTTCTGTAGAGATGTAAGTCGCTGAGCTGCGGGATGCGAACGGCGGAAGTGAGCACACAGCGACCGTGCCCTCTGCAGAAGGCCATCTAGTCTGGGATAGTGGGCTAAAAATTGCTGGACAACCAGGTTCAACACGTGAGCCATACAAGGCACGTGTGTGACATTGCCCCGGCGAAGGGCCGCACCCAGGTTTGCAGCATTGTCGCACACGGCCTTCCCTGGTTTCAGGTCCAGTGGAGACAATCATTCATGAAATTGGTTCTCCAGAGCTGACCACAACTCCTCAGCTGTGTGACTCACATTTCCCAGACATTTCAATGTAAAAACCGCCTGATGACGTTGAGCCCTACTGCCAGCATAGTAAGGAGGTGTGCAGGATCCCTTCTGCGCAGTTAGAAAGCTTGTGGCATGACCAGACAGGCTTTGGGTGCAGGTGGAAGACCGAGAGGAGGTTGAGGAGACAGAAGCAGTGGAGGAACTTTGACATAAAGAGGATTGACGCACAACTCGTGGGGACGGCAAGACTTGGACAGCAGCCCCTTGTCCTGCTGTCACCATAGTTACCCAGTGCCCAGTCAGCGACATGTAACGCCCCTGTCCATGCCTACTCGTCCAAGTGTCTGTGGTGAAATGCACCCTGTCACACACAGAGTTTCTCAAAGAAGCGGTGATGTTGTGTGCGACATGCTGGTGGAGCGCAGGCACACCTTTCTTTGAGAAGTAGTGCCGACTGGGCATCTGGTACTGGGGCACTGCGACGGACATAAGGTCTCGAAAATCCTCTGTGTCCACCAGGCGGAAAGGCAGCATTTCTGTAGCCAAGAGCTTGCAGATGGTGAAATTCAACCTCTTAGCTTTCTCATGGCTAGGAGGAAATGGTCTTTTACTTGTCCACATCTGAGGGACCGAGGGCTGGCTATTGTGCTTAGACGGGGTTGATAAGGGTGTCCCCGGCAAACTGCCGGTCTGTGAGGAAGATGCAGGCGAACATGTTAGGTTGCTTTGATCCAAAGGTGGTGCTATCGATGTCGGACAGCACTCAACACCAGCTGGTGTTACCACCTCCAAAGAAAATGATGACCTGCCAATCACGCTGGCTGTTGCGGGTAAAGAGGTGGCAGGTCTGCGCCCCAAAACAGGTGTGACTGCTGTCCCCCCAGTCACAGAGGATGAAGAGGCCGCGGATGCACAAGATATGGCAGACGGTGGTTGGCCCGGCCGGCTAGGCCGCATTGTAGCACACTGAGCTTCCCACTGCAACTTATGCTTCATGTCCATGTGCCGGTTCATGCATGAAGTACTCAAACTATGTATTTTTTGGCCTCTACTTAGCTTTTGCTGACAAATGTTACAGATAACACGAGTTGGGTCATCTTTATCGATCTGAAAAAATGCCCAGGCTATGCAAGGCTTAGCACCCATGCGACCTGAAGAGCCACCATGACTTGTGGTGAGAGGCAGAGTTGTGTTTGAGGATGCAGTTGTTGACGTGTTTCCAGTACTACGTCTCTGTCCAGCAAGGCGCAACCTGACCTCGTCGTCACTAGCATCTTCCTCCACCTCCTCTGCTGACCTTATCTCTTGGCTGACTGTGGGTTGACAGTAAGTGGGATCTCCAACCTCATCATCATCACCCTGTGCGTTATCACACCCGTCGTCCTCAGAGCCAACCTGTTCCTGCCCTGACAAAAAACTAAAGTTGTCGCTCCAATCAGGTATTTGAGTCTTATCATCGTCTTCCTCATTGTCTCCACCAACAGGAGTTACAGTTTGGGAATGAGGGTCTACATTATGGTCAGAACCTTCTGCGTCTGGTCCTGGATCCGACTCATAAAGATTCTGGGCATCAGTGCAGATCATTTCCTCGTCTGGATTCACAGAAGCGCTGGAGTCGACCTCTGATTCCCAGGCTATAGCATGAGTAAACAGCTCTGCAGACTCAACCATCTGTTCTACCTCATACTCAGACGGGCAGCTGGAGATTTGGGAGCTGTGAGGAAGCAAGTGCGATTGGGGTGACACCTTTGAGGACTGGAGTATTTGTGATGTTGAAGTTGATGTGGAGGAGAGCCCACTTAAAGGAGCACTTGATATCCGTTGAAGCACCTGCTGTTTTTGTGCCTCATCTGGAATTTGTAGCGATTGGCGTGGCCGTAAGAAAGGGATCTTATCACATTGTCCGCAAAAAGAAGTAGACATTTTAGTTTGGCTGGAAGATGGTCTTTCTTCTGCAGATGTTACTGTTGCTTTAACACCTACCCCACGGACACAACCTTTTTTCCCCTTCCCAACACGCCTATTCCCCTTTCCACCAGCAGCAGGCCTTTTTCCACTCATTTTGGTGGTTAACTAATTCACAACTCTGGAGTTGTTTGCACAAAAAAACAATGGATGGGAACCAAGCAGAGCTGAGTGGCCAAACTGTGGTATTAGGCCAAAACTATTGGCTGGGTTAGATGCAGAAAAAAATTATATTCAATTTGCAACCTGATGGAGGTCTGTATAGATGGATTAATAGAACAAGTCCCACACACAGCTAGAAGCCCAATATTTTTTCAGAGGTAGATGCAGAAAAAAATATATTCAGTTTGCAACCTGATGGAGGTCTGTATAGATGGATTAATAGAACAAGTCCCACACACAGCTAGAAGCCCAATATTTTTTCAGAGGTAGATGCAGAAAAAAATATATTCAGTTTGCAACCTGATGGAGGTCTGTATAGATGGATTAATAGAACAAGTCCCACACACAGCTAGAAGCCCAATATTTTTTCAGAGGTAGATGCAGAAAAAAAATATATTCAGTTTGCAACCTGATGGAGGTCTGTATAGATGGATTAATAGAACAAGTCCCACACACAGCTAGAAGCCCAATATTTTTTCAGAGCTAGATGCAGAAAAAAATATATTCAGTTTGCAACCTGATGGAGGTCTGTATAGATGGATTAAAAGAACAAGTCCCACACACAGCTAGAAGCCCAATATTTTTTCAGAGGTAGATGCAGAAAAAAATATATTCAGTTTGCAACCTGATGGAGGTCTGTGTAGATGAATTAATAGAACAAGTCCCACACACAGCTAGAAGCCCAATATTTTTTCAGAGCTAGATGCAGAAAAACATATATTCAGTTTGCAACCTGATGGAGGTCTGTATAGATGGATTAATAGAACAAGTCCCACACACAGCTAGAAGCCCAATATTTTTTCAGAGGTAGATGCAGAAAAAAATATATTCAGTTTGCAACCTGATGGAGGTCAGTATAGATGGACTAATACAACAAGTCCCACACACAGCTAGAAGCCCAATATTTTTTCAGAGGTAGATGCAGAAAAAAATATATTCAGTTTGCAACCTGATGGAGGTCAGTATAGATGGACTAATACAACAAGTCCCACACACAGCTAGAAGCCCAATATTTTTTCAGAGGTAGATGCAGAAAAAAATATATTCAGTTTGCAACCTGATGGAGGTCTGTATAGATGGATTAATAGAACAAGTCCCACACACAGCTAGAAGCCCAATATTTTTTCAGAGGTAGATGCAGAAAAAAATATATTCAGTTTGCAACCTGATGGAGGTCTGTATAGATGGATTAATAGAACAAGTCACACACACAGCTAGAAGCCCAATATTTTTTCAGAGGTAGATGCAGAAAAAAATATATTCAGTTTGCAACCTGAAGGAGGTCTGTATAGATGGATTAATAGAACACGTCCCACACACAGCTAGAAGCCCAATATTTTTTCAGAGGTAGATGCAGAAAAAAATATATTCAGTTTGCAACCTGATGGAGGTCTGTATAGATGGATTAATAGAACAAATCCCACACACAGCTAGAAGCCCAATATTTTTTCAGAGCTAGATGCAGAAAAAAATTATATTCAATTTGCAACCTGATGGAGGTCAGTATAGATGGACTAATAGAATGATGCTATGCCCAAAAGATTTTACTTCACTAGGTGCAGTAAAAAAATTGGTATTCTATACACAGGTGGTATATCTTGCAACACAGATAGGCTACTCCACTGACTAACACACTCTGCAATAGGCCAAAAAGGATTAGCTTTGCTAGATTCAGCCAAATGCTGTGAAAAAAACTTGCACAGAACTGGCACAGACCTGCCTGGCAAAAACTGATAGGAACTGATGTAACCTAGTCCTGAAAAGGACTCCAATTACAATTAGTCTTTACTCCCACAATCTATCTATTTAAGAGCACAGACCTGCCTGATAAAAGTCGTAGGAAATGCTGTAACCTAGTCCTTAAAAGGACTGCAATCACAACTATTCCCTACTCCCAAGCTATCTTTAGATTTGTGCGAAAATTGGCTTGAAATTAACAAGGTATAGCGCACACAGCAACAGCGGTGCCGTCTAACACGCAGCTGCAGCAGTGAGAAAATGGTGGCGATGGGGAAAATGGCTTGGTCTTATAGGGCAAGGACATGTGACATACACTGCCAATGACACATGCCCTTGCTTGTGTGAAAAAAAGCACTTCACTCCGTGTGTGCGCTGCTGATAGGCTGACAGATTGCACCTCCCCACTGCAAATGCGGGAAAGAGAAAAAAAAATGGAGATCTTCATTGTTCCTGCAGAGATCCATCCCCTGCCCCTCCCCCCACCCCGCTGTACACTCAAACTGCGTATTAACATTAATTTTCATCATTACTGAGAAAAAATCCAGTTATGATTTTGGTGCACGAACAGTTATCGAACAAAACCTCGAACAGCCGAATTTTTCTCAAATTGTTCGTGTTCGCCGAACGGCTCGAACACCGCCCAAAACAGCTCGAATTTGAGATTGGCGAACAGTTCGAGTAGAACAACGCTCATCTCTAGTCCTGGCCTGCCCTGCCGCTAGCGTTTTGTCAGAGCAGGTTTTTAGTGTCGCTGGTGGAATTATAACTACTAAGCGCATCCTCCTGTCAACTGAAAATGCTGACAGGCTGACTCTTATAAAATTGAATAAGGGTTGGTTTGGGCCAGACTTCTCAACACCACCGAATGATATCAGCGTAGCATAAACTCAAATACAGTGTCTTTTTTTTGGGAGGTCTAACTCTATTTGCATGCACCTCTGTCTTCACACCCAGACATGGGTATAAGTTTCCTGATTTTGTCTATTTGCTCTCGTCCTCCTCCTTCTCATCCTCCACCACCATATCACCACAATATCTACCTTTATCACCATAAATACATCTCTTGCAAATGACATTGGAGTTCCTCCAAATTTTTGGCAGCTGTTGCATTCACTGCATAGGCAAACAGTATGGGAGACCCACTTCCTAAAAATGGGAACATTGTATTCAGGAGGCCCTCTGACCTCTACGTCTCTTGTAAAGGACATTGGAGTTCCTCCAAATTTTTGGCAGCTGTTGCATTCACTGCATAGGCAAACAGTATGGGAGACACACTCCTTTCTAATGGGAACATGTCATTACTGTGGCCCAGCTCTATGTGTCTTTGAATTGTTATTGGGGTATTTCCTAAATTTTGGCAGCCGTTGGACTTACTGCATACCCTATAACTGTATAGCAGACCCGCTATACAGTAATGGGAATATGTCGTTACTGTGGCCCAGCACTATGTGTCTTTAAATTGGTACTGGGGTTTTTCCCAAATTTTGGCAGCCCTTGCAGTCACTGCATGTCTATTACCACTATAGGAGACCCACTCCTTTATATTGGGAACATTTTTTTTACTGAGACCCTCCTCTATGTCTCTTCCAATGGGTATTGAGGTGCGTCAAAATTAAATTTTTGCCAGCCCTTGCAGTCACTGCATATGCAGTAATAGTATAAGAGACCCACTCTTTAATAATGGGAACAACAAAGCATAGTCGACTGCTGGCCCTTTAAGAATAGTAAGGGCCGCCTGATTTCATAAATGAAACAGGATGTGTCTGATGATGTCTTACACATCACATGGCCAGATAAGGTATTAAAATGTTAAAATGACATTTCCTGCTGAATGCATTTTTCATCATTGAAAGCAATGCAAAAGTGCAAAAACGCATCAAAAATGCTATGTGTGAACATAGCCCAACGTGTGGAGGAGCATTTTTGTTTTTGGTTATTTATTTTGCCTTATATACAAGTCATTACCCTGGAAAGGGTGTTCCTTAACATTTTCCCAGGAAAATCCATTTTGGTTTCTTTTTTGTATGTTTTATTGTGAGTCTGTAAAAGTGGCGTAATACCTCTGATAACGTTGTTGACAGCAGTGACCTGGGAGTCAGATACTTCTAGGTGTGTTCCCCTATGCTGTTCCCATGCCATTTAAGCATTGTTCCCATCGATTTGGGCAATTTTTAGGCCCTCTGCAAACTGACGGCGACTGCAAGAAAAATGCTCGAGTTTCCCATAGATTTGCATTGGGCTCATTATTTGGACCGAGCACTCGAGCATTACAATTTGGTCAACCCAAGCAACGAGTGCCCAAGCATTTTAGTGCTCGGTCACCACTAATAATTAATAATAATAATGGTAATAATAATATATGCGCCTTTAAGCAGGCAAACAAGTCCATAAATTCCAGTTACATTTAGTGCCCTCATCATAACAAAACCTCTATAGAAGAAGCAGGTGCCACAATAACAGTGCCAACATTATGCCTGAGAAAAGCCAGCCATGCTGTTGTTATACAGACCCTTTATAACAACAAATCCACCATAAAATAGTGAACCAAAGTGCTATACAAATATAATACAGTGACAACTACTATATACCTGGTATATGCCAGCAATATCAGCAGATTGCTCAAATTTGGAAGGAAATTTCCATTTGCATCAAAATTATTACATTTTTTTTATGCTCTTGGGTGTTTGTTTACCCCTTTGTATAATAAATATAGGGTGCAAAAAAATAATACCTTGACGATCACCTGTCCCACCACCACTCAGTCCTCTGTCCCATTCGGTCTCTTCTTTCCTCCAGTGCGTGATGTATTCTTCCAACCCATTCACTCTGCACCATGTCATGTGGCGTCAAGTAGGCTTCTGACATCACTATGCACATTGTGAAATCATGATATGCCTTGCCTGAGGCCTAGACAGTGCCCTAGGTGACGCATGTAGTAATGTTGTGTCATGAATTCATGATGTGCCTTGACATCATGACGTACTCCTTGACATCACAAAGTGTGTTTTGACACCACAACATGATCTTCATGATAGAAAAGGATAATATATGGCCTTCTTGCAGTAACTGATTCCGGGTCACTTGGCACTCTTTGAAAATAAGTTCCTTTTATTTGCATTCATATAGAGTAAAACGTTTTCGGTCCTGGTACAGACCTTCATCAGAACTGAATGCTTTAGGTATGGGACTCCCAGAAAACGCGCTTCTGTGTGCGACTTGCGTCTCTTGAGGAGATGCCAGTCACACACACAAGTGCAATCCTCCAGGCCCAGGCCTATCCGGAAACATCCTGTGGAAAGCTTTAACAAGCCTAGGAGCAGAGACATCATCCGTCCTTACCCAGGAGTTGTCTTCGGGACCGAAACCCTTCCAGGAGACAAGATACTGTAATCTCCCTCTGTGCCATCTAGAATTCAAGATACGCAAAACTTCAAATTCGCCGTCTTCCACCACAGGGGGAACTGTGACAGCGGCGTCCCTATCAGATACGTCAGCCTTTTTCAACAAGGAAACATGAAACACAGGATTAATCTTCCAGGAAGTAGGGACATCCAACCTAACAGCAGACAGGTTAACAACCTGAAGCACTTTAAATGGACCCACAAACCTAGGACCCAGTTTTTTAGAGGGAATCCTCAACCGCAGGTTCTTCGAGGACAACCAAACCATGTCACCCACAGTAAACAAAACCTCTTTACGTTTCCTGTCAAAATACTTCTTGGACTTCTTGTTAGCCTCTTGAAGGTTGCAACATACATTAGTCGAAACTCGCTCCAAATCACCGGAAAAATTCTCCTCCTCCGGCACCGCTGACCCTAATTTGGAGAACGAACCAAAAGACGGATGTCTCCCAGAACAACAAAAAAAAAGGAGAACACCCAGCAGAGGAGGCTGTATGATTGTTAAGAGCAAATTCTGCGAGAGGCAGAAACTCAGACCACACCTCTTGATTGTCTGCCACAAAACAATGCAAAAACTGTTCAACATCCTGGTTCTTTCTTTCAGTCTGTCCATTAGACTCAGGATGATAACCAGACAAAAATGACAAATGGACTCCCAACCTGTCACAAAAAGCACGCCACAAGCGAGCCACAAACTGAGGTCCTCTATCAGAAACAATATCCGTGGGAACGCCATGGAGCTTGACAATCTCCTTAACAAACGCCTTAACGAGTGTCTTGGCGCAGGGCAACTTAATGAATGGAACCAAGTGACACATCTTACTAAAATGGTTCACAACAACCCAGATGACAATAAAACCCTCCGACAAAGGAAGATCAGTAATAAAATCCTTTGTGAGATGCGTCCAAGACGCATTAGGAACTTCCAGAGGGCAAAACAACCGCGCAGCAGGAGTATGTGAAGCCTTTGACCTAGCACACACAGTATATTGACGCACCCACTTGGTGACTTCCTTCTGCCATCCAGGCCACCAAAAACTGCGACTGATAAGTAGAGATGAGCGGTGTTCGACTAGAACTGTTCGCCAATCTCAAATTCGAGCTGTTTTGGGCGGTGTTCGAGTTGTTCGACGAACCCGAACGATTTGCAAAAAATTCGGCTGTTCGAGGTTATGTTCGATAACTGTTCGTGCACCAAAAGCGTGTCCTGCATGTCTGGCGCTATTTAGAGCACCAATCATGCAGGGATTGTCTGCCACTCACTGTAATGCCACAGCCATGGTGGTTGTGGCATTACAGTGATTGCCCAAATCGATGGGAACAGTGCCAACAGTGAAACATGAAAAGCCGGCAATTCAGCAGCGGCATACACCGGTACCCGACAATTTAGAACCGAAAGAATAGAGCTTCACACATAGATTAGATAGATATAAACATGTCAGCCACATATATACGAAGTACAGTGAAAGTGCTGCTTACTGTACTTGTCATTTAGCGTAAAGGATTTATCAAAAAAAATAATAGTGTTTTCATGCACCGTCTCTTTAAAAAAGCCGGCCGGCAATTCAGCAGCGGTACCCGACAATTTATAACAGACAGAATAGAGCTTCACACATAGATTAGATAGATAGAAACATGTCAGTCACATATATATGAAGTACAGTGATAGTGTTGGTTACTGTACTTGTCATTTAGTATTAAAATAAAGGATTTATTATTAAAAAAATTGGCGTGGGGTTCCCCTTAATTTTAGGCTCTAGCGGAGGTTAAGCAGACGGCTGGGGCAGATGTTTGAAGCCTGGGAAGGGGGTAATACCCATGGAGCTTCCCAGGCTACTAATATCAGCCCCCAGCTGAATACATAGCCTTTACTAGCTATTAAAATGGGGGACCCCCCCAAAAAAATGACGTGGGGTCCCCCCTAATTTAATAGCTAGCAAAGGCTAGGCAGACAGCTGGGGGCTGATATTAATAGCCCAGGAAGGGAGCCATGAATATTGGCCCCCTCCCAGGCTAGAAACACCAGCCGTCAGCCGCCCCAGAAATGGCGCATTCATAGGATGCGCCAATTCTGGCACTTAGCCTCGCTCTTCCACGCTGCCCTGGTGCGGTGGCAGGGGGTAATAGGGTTGGGGTTGATGTCAGCTTATAATGCCAGCTGACATCAAGCCCAGGTTAGTAATGGAGAGGCGTCTATAAGACACCCCCATTACTAACCCCATAGTCAAAGTTAAAAAAAACACAAACACCCAGAATAAAGTCCTTTAATTGAAATAAAGACACAATCCTTTATTGTTCTAAATTAAACCATACTTACCGTCACGCCCATTCCAGCTGAAGCCAACGATCTCCTGCAATAAAAGAAAAATAATAAAGCAACCTCATCCTTACCTTTCCATGGTTCCCACGACAGCTTCAGCTCTGCTACATCGAGATGACAGGCTGGACCGCAGCAGAACGCTGCCATCCAGCCTCTCATCCTGCAGACACTGAGAAGCGCAGGCATGCTTGCGCTGCTCAGCGTCTCTCTGTGACGACATCCAGATGAGCCGAGTTCATGTCCAATGAACTCGGCTCACCTCATGCACGTCACTGACAGTGTGGGAAAATTCTCACGCTGAAGCGGTGAGTGCAGGAGAATTCTCCCACGCTGTCAGTGACGTGCATAAGGTGAGCTCATGTCCAATGAACTCAGCTCACCTCCTGCACGTCACTGACAGCGTGGGAGAATTCTCCTGCACTCAGCGCTTCAGCGTGAGAATTCTCCCACGCTGAAGCGCTGAGTGCAGGAGAATTTTCCCACGCTGTCAGTGACGTGCATAAGGTGAGCTCATGTCCAATGAACTCAGCTCACCTCCTGCACGTCACTGACAGCGTGGGAAAATTCTCCTGCAATCAGCGCTTCAGCGTGAGAATTTTCCCACGCTGTCAGTGACGTGCATGAGGTGAGCCGAGTTCATTGGACATGAACTCGGCTCATCTGGATGTCGTCACAGAGAGACGCTGAGCAGCGCAAGCAAGCCTGCGCTTCTCAGTGTCTGCGGGATGACAGGCTGGATGGCAACGTTCTGCTGCGGTCCAGCCTGTCATCTCGATGTAGCAGAGCTGAAGCTGTCGTGGGAACCATGGAAAGGTAAGGATGAGGTTGCTTTATTATTTTTCTTTTATTGCAGGAGATCGTTGGCTTCAGCTGGAATGGGCGTGATGGTAAGTATGGTTTAATTTAGAACAATAAAGGATTGTGTCTTTATTTCAATTAAAGGACTTTATTCTGGGTGTTTGTGTTTTTTTTTAACTTTGACTATGGGGTTAGTAATGGGGGTGTCTTATAGACGCCTCTCCATTACTAACCTCGGCTTGATGTCAGCTGGCATTATAAGCTGACATCAACCCCAACCCTATTACCCCCTGCCACCGCACCAGGGCAGCGTGGAAGAGCGAGGCTAAGTGCCAGAATTGGCGCATCCTATGAATGCGCCATTTCTGGGGCGGCTGACGGCTGGTGTTTCTAGCCTGGGAGGGGGCCAATATTCATGGCTCCCTTCCTGGGCTATTAATATCAGCCCCCAGCTGTCTGCCTAGCCTTTGCTAGCTATTAAATTAGGGGGGACCCCACGTCATTTTTTTGGGGGGGTCCCCCATTTTAATAGCTAGTAAAGGCTATGTATTCAGCTGGGGGCTGATATTAGTAGCCTGGGAAGCTCCGTGGGTATTACCCCCTTCCCAGGCTTCAAACATCTGCCCCAGCCGTCTGCTTAACCTCCGCTAGCGCCTAAAATTAAGGGGAACCCCACGCCAATTTTTTTAATAATAAATCCTTTATTTTAATACTAAATGACAAGTACAGTAACCAACACTATCACTGTACTTCATATATATGTGACTGACATGTTTCTATCTATCTAATCTATGTGTGATGCTCTATCTTTCTGTTCTAAATTGTCGGGTACCGCTGCTGAATTGCCGGCCGGCTTTTTTAAAGAGACAGTGCATGAAAACACTATTATTTTTTTAAATAAATCCTTTACACTAAATGACAAGTACAGTAAGCAACACTATCACTGTACTTATTATATATGTGACTGACATGTTTCTATCTATCTAATCTATGTGTGAAGCTCTATTCTTTCTGTTCTAAATTGTGGGGTACAGATGCTGAATTGCCGGCCGGCTTTTTTAAAGAGACGGTGCATGAAAACACTAATATTTTTTTTAATAAATCCTTTACACTAAATGACAAGTGCAGTAACCAACACTGTCACTGTGCTTCTCATATGTGTGACTGACATGTTTCTATCTATCTAATCTATGTGTGATGCTCTATTCCTTCTTGTCTAAATTGTCGGGTACCGGTGTATGCCGCTGCTGAATTTGCCGGCCGGCTTTTTTAAAGAGAGTGTCTTCTGAGCAGTTTGTCAGCTTTTGGACACCTTTGCAGGTGTTTTCTATGTGTTTCTATGTGTTTTTGTTTGCCTGCCATTGGTTTTAACGGTGTTCGACGGTGTTCTAAGGTGTTCGACGAACAGTTCGACGAACAGTTCCTCGAACATCCCGGTGTTCGACGAACCGAACCGAACCCGAACACTACGGGGTGGCTCAACACTACTGATAAGTCTCTTAGTTTCCGAAATTCCTGGATGGCCTACCAACCGAGACTCATGACTAGAGATGAGCGGTGTTCGACTTGAACTGTTCGCCAATCTCAAATTCGAGCTGTTTTGGGCGGTGTTCGAGTTGTTCGACGAACCCGAACGATTTGCAAAAAATTCGGCTGTTCGAGGTTATGTTCGATAACTGTTCGTGCACCAAAAGCGTGTCCTGCATGTCTGGCGCTATTTAGAGCACCAATCATGCAGGGATTGTCTGCCACTCACTGTAATGCCACAGCCATGGTGGTTGTGGCATTACAGTGATTGCCCAAATCGATGGGAACAGTGCCAACAGTGAAACATGAAAAGCCGGCAATTCAGCAGCGGCATACACCGGTACCCGACAATTTAGAACCGAAAGAATAGAGCTTCACACATAGATTAGATAGATATAAACATGTCAGCCACATATATACGAAGTACAGTGAAAGTGCTGCTTACTGTACTTGTCATTTAGCGTAAAGGATTTATCAAAAAAAATAATAGTGTTTTCATGCACCGTCTCTTTAAAAAAGCCGGCCGGCAATTCAGCAGCGGTACCCGACAATTTAGAATAGAAGGAATAGAGAATCACACATAGATTAGATAGATAGAAACATGTCAGTCACATATATAAGAAGTGCAGTGACAGTGTTGATTACTGTACTTGTCATTTAGTGTAAAGGATTTATTTAAAAAAATAATAGTGTTTTCATGCACTGTCTCTTTAAAAAAGCCGGCCGGCAATTCAGCAGCGGTACCCGACAATTTATAACAGACAGAATAGAGCATCATACATAGATTAGATAGATAGAAACATGTCAGTCACATATATACGAAGTACAGTGACAGTGTTGCTTACTGTACTTGTCATTTAGTGTAAAGGATTTATCAAAAAAAATAATAGTGTTTTCATGCACCGTCTCTTTAAAAAAGCCGGCCGGCAATTCAGCAGCGGTACCCGACAATTTATAACAGACAGAATAGAGCTTCACACATAGATTAGATAGATAGAAACATGTCAGTCACATATATATGAAGTACAGTGATAGTGTTGGTTACTGTACTTGTCATTTAGTATTAAAATAAAGGATTTATTATTAAAAAAATTGGCGTGGGGTTCCCCTTAATTTTAGGCTCTAGCGGAGGTTAAGCAGACGGCTGGGGCAGATGTTTGAAGCCTGGGAAGGGGGTAATACCCACGGAGCTTCCCAGGCTACTAATATCAGCCCCCAGCTGAATACATAGCCTTTACTAGCTATTAAAATGGGGGACCCCCCCAAAAAAAATGACGTGGGGTCCCCCCTAATTTAATAGCTAACAAAGGCTAGGCAGACAGCTGGGGGCTGATATTAATAGCCCAGGAAGGGAGCCATGAATATTGGCCCCCTCCCAGGCTAGAAACACCAGCCGTCAGCCGCCCCAGAAATGGCGCATTCATAGGATGCGCCAATTCTGGCACTTAGCCTCGCTCTTCCACGCTGCCCTGGTGCGGTGGCAGGGGGTAATAGGGTTGGGGTTGATGTCAGCTTATAATGCCAGCTGACATCAAGCCCAGGTTAGTAATGGAGAGGCGTCTATAAGACACCCCCATTACTAACCCCATAGTCAAAGTTAAAAAAAACACAAACACCCAGAATAAAGTCCTTTAATTGAAATAAAGACACAATCCTTTATTGTTCTAAATTAAACCATACTTACCGTCACGCCCATTCCAGCTGAAGCCAACGATCTCCTGCAATAAAAGAAAAATAATAAAGCAACCTCATCCTTACCTTTCCATGGTTCCCACGACAGCTTCAGCTCTGCTACATCGAGATGACAGGCTGGACCGCAGCAGAACGCTGCCATCCAGCCTCTCATCCCGCAGACACTGAGAAGCGCAGGCTTGCTTGCGCTGCTCAGCGTCTCTCTGTGACGACATCCAGATGAGCCGAGTTCATGTCCAATGAACTCGGCTCACCTCATGCACGTCACTGACAGCGTGGGAAAATTCTCAAGCTGAAGCGGTGAGTGCAGGAGAATTCTCCCACGCTGTCAGTGACGTGCATAAGGTGAGCTCATGTCCAATGAACTCAGCTCACCTCCTGCACGTCACTGACAGCGTGGGAGAATTCTCCTGCACTCAGCGCTTCAGCGTGAGAATTCTCCCGCTGAAGCGCTGAGTGCAGGAGAATTTTCCCACGCTGTCAGTGACGTGCATAAGGTGAGCTCATGTCCAATGAACTCAGCTCACCTCCTGCACGTCACTGACAGCGTGGGAGAATTCTCCTGCACTCAGCGCTTCAGTGTGAGAATTCTCCCACGCTGAAGCGCTGAGTGCAGGAGAATTTTCCCACGCTGTCAGTGACGTGCATGAGGTGAGCCGAGTTCATTGGACATTAACTCGGCTCATCTGGATGCCCTCACAGAGAGACACTGTGGAGCGCAAGCATGCCTGCGCTTCTCAGTGTCTGCGGGATGACAGGCTGGATGGCAGCGTTCTGCTGCGGTCCAGCCTGTCATCTCGATGTGGCAGAGCTGAAGCTGTCATGGGAACCATGGAAAGGTAAGGATGATGTTGCTTTATTATTTTTCTTTTATTTCAGGAGATCGTTGGCTTCAGCTGGAATGGGCGTGATGGTAAGTATGGTTTAATTTAGAACAATAAAGAATTGTGTGTTTATTTCAATTAAAGGACTTTTTTCTGGGTGTTGTGTTTTTTTTAAATACTTTACTAGAAATTCATGGTGGTCATGTCTAATATTGGCGTGACCCCATGAATTTCGGGCTTAGGGCCAGCTGATAATGCCAAGCTGGCCCTAACCCCTTTATTACCCAGTGAGCCACCGCATCAGGGCCCTGGATGAGTTGGGTACAGCGCCAGAAGATGGCGCCTCTATGAACGCGCCATTTTCCGGGGTGGCTGCGGACTGCAATTTGCAGCGGGGGTGGCCCAGAAAGCTTGGGCCTCCCTGCGCTGCGGATTCCAGCCCCCAGCTGCCTAGTTGTACCTGGCTGGACACAAAAACAGGGCGAAGCCCCACGTCAATTTTCTTTAAATTATTTCATGAAATAATTAAGAAAAAAAGGGCTTCCCTATATTGTTGTGTCCGGCCAGGTACAAATAGGCAGCTGGTGGTTGGGGGCAGCCCGTTCCTGCCTGCTGTACCTGGCTGGACACAAATATAGTGCGAAGCCCCACGTCAATTTTTTTTAAATTATTTCATGAATTTCCTGAAATAATTTAAAAAAATTGAAGTGGGGCTTCGCACTATATTTGTGTCCAGCCAGGTACAGCAGGCAGGAACGGGCTGCCCCCATCCACCAGCTGCCTATTTGTACCTGGCCGGACACAACAATATAGGGAAGCCCTTTTTTTCTTAATTATTTCATGAATTTCATGAAATAATTAAAAAAAAAGTACGTGGGGCTTCGCCCTATTTTTGTGTCCAGCCAGGTACAACTAGGCAGCTGGGGGCTGGAATCTGCAGCGCAGGGAGGCCCAAGCTTTCTGGGCCCCCCCCCGCTACAAATTGCAGTCCGCAGCCACCCCGGAAAATGGCGCGTTCATAGAAGCGCCATCTTCTGGCGCTGTACCCAACTCATCCAGGGCCCTGGTGCGGTGGCTCACTGGGTAATAAAGGGGTTAGGGCCAGCTTGGTATTATCAGCTGGCCCCAAGCCCAAAATTCATGGGGTCACGCCAGTATTAGACATGACCGCCATGAATTTCTAGTAAAGTATTTAAAAAAAACACAACACCCAGAATAAAGTCCTTTAATTGAAATAAAGACACAATTCTTTATTGTTCTAAATTAAACCATACTTACCATCACACCCATTCCAGCTGAAGCCAACGATCTCCTGCAATAAAAGAAAAATAATAAACCAACCTCATCCTTACCTTTCCATGGTTCCCACGACAGCTTCAGCTCTGCTACATCGAGATGACTGGCTGGACCGCAGCAGAACGCTGCCATCCAGTCTGTCATCCCGCAGACACTGAGAAGCGCAGGCATGCTTGCGCTCCTCACTGTCTCGCTGTGACGGCATCCAGATGAGCCGAGGTCATGTCCAATGAACTCGGCTCACCTCATGCACGTCACTGACAGCGTGGGAAAATTCTCACGCTGAAGTGCTGAGTGCAGGAGAATTCTCCCACGCTGTCAGTGATGTGCATGAGGTGAGCTCATGTCCAATGAACTCAGCTCACCTCCTGCACGTCACTGACAGCGTGGGCAAATTCTCCTGCAATCAGCGCTTCAGCGTGAGAATTTTCCCACGCTGTCAGTGACGTGCATGAGGTGAGCCGAGTTCATTGGACATGAACTCGGCTCATCTGGATGTCGTCACAGAGAGACGCTGAGCAGCGCAAGCAAGCCTGCGCTTCTCAGTGTCTGCGGGATGACAGGCTGGATGGCAGCGTTCTGCTGCGGTCCAGCCTGTCATCTCGATGTAGCAGAGCTGAAGCTGTCGTGGGAACCATGGAAAGGTAAGGATGAGGTTGCTTTATTATTTTTCTTTTATTGCAGGAGATCGTTGGCTTCAGCTGGAATGGGCGTGATGGTAAGTATGGTTTAATTTAGAACAATAAAGGATTGTGTCTTTATTTCAATTAAAGGACTTTATTCTGGGTGTTTGTGTTTTTTTTAACTTTGACTATGGGGTTAGTTAAGGGGGTGTCTTATAGACGCCTCTCCATTACTAACCTGGGCTTGATGTCAGCTGGCATTATAAGCTGACATCAACCCCAACCCTATTACCCCCTGCCACCGCACCAGGGCAGCGTGGAAGAGCGAGGCTAAGTGCCAGAATTGGCGCATCATATGAATGCGCCATTTCTGGGGCGGCTGACGGCTGGTGTTTCTAGCCTGGGAGGGGCCAATATTCATGGCCCCCTTCCTGGGCTATTAATATCAGCCCCCAGCTGTCTGCCTAGCCTTTGCTAGCTATTAAATTAGGGGGGACCCCACGTCATTTTTTTTGGGGGGTCCCCCATTTTAATAGCTAGTAAAGGCTATGTATTCAGCTGGGGGCTGATATTAGTAGCCTGGGAAGCTCCGTGGGTATTACCCCCTTCCCAGGCTTCAAACATCTGCCCCAGTCGTCTGCTTAACCTCCGCTAGAGCCTAAAATTAAGGGGAACCCCACGCCAATTTTTTTAATAATAAATCCTTTATTTTAATACTAAATGACAAGTACAGTAACCAACACTATCACTGTACTTCATATATATGTGACTGACATGTTTCTATCTATCTAATCTATGTGTGATGCTCTATCTTTCTGTTCTAAATTGTCGGGTACCGCTGTTGAATTGCCGGCCGGCTTTTTTAAAGAGACAGTGCATGAAAACACTATTATTTTTTTAAATAAATCCTTTACACTAAATGACAAGCACAGTAAGCAACACTATCACTGTACTTATTATATATGTGACTGACATGTTTCTATCTATCTAATCTATGTGTGAAGCTCTATTCTTTCTGTTCTAAATTGTCGGGTACAGATGCTGAATTGCCGGCCGGCTTTTTTAAAGAGACGGTGCACGAAAACACTAATATTTTTTTTAATAAATCCTTTACACTAAATGACAAGTACAGTAACCAACACTGTCACTGTGCTTCTTATATGTGTGACTGACATGTTTCTATCTATCTAATCTATGTGTGATGCTCTATTCCTTCTTGTCTAAATTGTCGGGTACCGGTGTATGCCGCTGCTGAATTTGCCGGCCGGCTTTTTTAAAGAGAGTGTTTTCTGAGCAGTTTGTCAGCTTTTGGACACCTTTGCAGGTGTTTTCTATGTGTTTCTATGTGTTTTTGTTTGCCTGCCATTGGTTTTAACGGTGTTCGACGGTGTTCTAAGGTGTTCGACGAACAGTTCGACGAACAGTTCCTCGAACATCCCGGTGTTCGACGAACCGAACCGAACCCGAACACTACGGGGGTGGCTCAACACTACTCATGACACTCCACAAACGAATCTCTCTTAAAGGCTCTAGGCACGAACAACCTCCCATGGGGAGTGTTAGATGGAGCATCATCTTGAGCTTTCAGAATCCCATTCTCCAAAATGGAGTCCAAAGCCGCCACCACAACTCCTTTCTGTAAAATGCTCTCCTTCTCCTCGGCACCGACCATAGGAGAGAAGCTGCGAGATAAAGCATCGGCTTTAACATTCTTAGTACCAGGGATATAGGTAACAGAAAAATGAAACCGAAAAAAAAAAAGTGCCCACCTAGCGTGATGGGCATTCAAGCGCTTGGCAGCATCCAGATAGATCAAATTCTTATGATCTGTGAAAACCTGAATAGGAAATCTAGCGCCTTCCAAAAAATGACGCCAATGTTCAAAAGCAAGTTTAATAGCCAGCAACTCCCGATTTCCAACATCATAATTCAGTTCGGTTTCTGAAAATTTCCTCGAAAAGAAGGCACAAGGATGTACTCCACCCTTGTTCTCCTGAGACAAAACTGCTCCGATCCCCACCGATGAAGCATCGACCTCGACCAAAAAAGGCTTGGTCTCATCAGGCTTCATAAGGATAGGGGCAGAACTGAACCTCTCTTTGAGATACTCAAACGCTTTAATGGCCTCAGTAGTCCACTGGGCCGTATTCGCACCTTTCTTGGTGAAATCGGTTAGAGGTTTAACAATTACAGAAAAATTCTTAATGAATTTCCTGTAATAATTGGCAAAACCCAAAAATCTCTGTATAGATTTCAAACCAATAGGCCTAGGCTATTCCTGCACAGCCTGAACCTTCACAGGGTCCATCTCAAAGCCCTCGCTGGAGACAATGTAGACCAAAAAACTAAGTTTCTGCACAGCGAACTCATATTTCTCCAGTTTAGCAAAGAGTGAATTATCACTGAATAACTGCAAAACTTCACGTACACTCTGCCAATGGGACTCCAGATCTGGCGAATAAATCAAAATGTCATCCAAATACACAACCACATTCTTACCAATCAAAGGTCTCAGGATGTCATTAATAAGGTTCTGAAAAAAATGCAGGTGCATTGGTAAGACCAAAAGGCATCACCAGATTCTCAAAATGACCTACCGGAGTGTTAAAAGCAGTTTTCCATTCATCACCCTCCTTCACACGTAACAAATTGTATGACCCCCGGACATCAATTTTGGAGAACCACTTGGCTCTCACTAACTGGTTAAACAAGTCAGGAATTAACGGCAATGGGTAGGAATTGCGTACGGTAATCTTATTAATTTCACGAAAATCCAGACATGGACGTAAATCGCTGTCCTTTTTATAACAAAGAAGAATCCAACTGCCACAGGCGACTTAGAAGGTCTAATGTGACCAGCAGACAGGCTAGTCTCTATGTACTCCTCCAAAGCCTTTCTTTCAGGGATAGTCAGATTAAACAAGCGACTTTTTGGAAGAGTAGCACCCGGAACAAACTCAATGGCGCAATCATAATCCCTATGAGGAGGTAAAACTTGTGACTTCTCCTCCGAAAAAACCCTCCAAAAATCTTGAATAGGTTCAGGTTATTCCCCTTTTTCCACAGCAGCAATGAGACCATTACAACATTTATCATAGCACTTCGGACTCCAAGACTTAATCACATTAGTAGACCAGTCCAATAAAGGATTGTGCAGTTTTAACCAAGGCAATCCTAGAACAACTGAAGAGGGCAAATTATCCAAAACAACCAAGTCCAAAATTTCTTGGTGATCTCCATTGATAGTGAGAGGAAATGCAGCAGTCTTGTGAGTAATACATTTCAAAGGAGTGTTATCAATTGCAACCACAGAAATAGGTGATGACAAAGGTTTGGATTTCAATTTAAGGTTTTCCCAAAACCCTTTATCAATCACATTAAGTGTTGAACCACAATCCACGTATACCTGAAATTCAATCAAATCTCCCTGCAGAGCAGTACTCCCAGAAAGAAATACTCCTGCAGAGCGTAAACAAGCTATACGGGCGTAACTGACCTTTTTATTTTCTTTACTTAAACTACGCTCACAATACTTAATCAAATGGTCATCTTTACCACAATAAAAACATAAACCCTCGGCGAATCTCCGGTCTCTTTCCTGAGAGCGGAGTGACATAGCCCCCACCTCCATTGGTTCTCCGCTGTCAGAGCAGATTTTCTGGGAACTAGGACCTGACGTTACAGGAGTCTTTACATCATTTAACCTGGACCTCAGTCTCCTGTCCACACGAACAGCTAACTGCATAGCTTCCTGCAGAGTCTCAGGTGCAGAGAATGCAATTAGCAAATCCTTAACCCTTTCACTCAGACCCGCAAGAAATAAACATCTCAGCGCAGAATCATTCCATTTAACTTCTGAGGCTCATCTTCTGAAGTGTGTGCAATAATTTTCAACATCATCTGACCCCTGATTCAAACATCTGAGTTCTGATTCAGCAGATGAGATTCGATCAGGATCGTCATATAATAGCCCCATAGGAGAAAAAAATTCTTCAACAGAACTTAAACACGGATCATTAAGCTGGAGAGAAAAGGCACAACCCTGTGGTTCTTTGCGCAAAAGTGACATAATAAAACCAATGCGCTGTGATTCATTCCCAGAGGATCTTGGTCTCAAACGAAAATATAACAAACAAGCATTTTTAAAGGAAAAAAAATCTTGCTGTTTACCATAAAAAACAGGCAGTCCTACTTTGGGTTTGACAAAATGCGCTCCAGGACAGCTACTCACGTGTTGCTGAAGCTCGGCCACCTCCAGGGACAATCCCTGCAGGCGTTGAGCCAACTCCTGGACGGAAACCATACTGATCCCCGAATTTCTTTCCTTTTAGTTTTTTTTTTTGGGCTGGACTTACTGTTATGATTTGCAACAAGAACTAAGGAAAGATACGGGAAAGCTGTCCCTACAGTAAGACTAAGCTGAATCCCTACGATGTAGTGGGTTGCCTGTTCCTTGTGAACAGACCCGCCTTAGTCCTCGGCTAGTCTGAACGAAGACCTATAGAAATAAGGGAGGGGTCCCTAAAAGAACTAAGGACTGGGACAAAAATGGGACACCTCCTAAGCAGAAATTGTTGTAGAACACAAAAGACAAACTGACAAAAAGTACTAGAGGTCCCAGAGGACCAAGCAAACTGACAGAGATAGGCACCGAAGCACCAGGCTAGCAAAACAGTCAAACAACACTGAAGTCCAGCAAAGCCATAAGGGCAGAGCTGGAATATATAGGCAGATGGTCACGTGACCGCAAAACACAAGATAACAAAAACTAACAGGAGGGTTCTAACAGCTTGAGCCTAACGCCAGGCAAATACCGGGCGAGGTACGCGTGTGGCGATTGGCGAAGAACCAATATAGGGATGTTAGTGGAGACAGGGTGACACTAGATCAGCCTAGGAGGTCTCCACTCCCCCCTTTCCCTAGAGTCTGTGCCCCCTTTCCCTCTTCCCTTTGTGTTACACTTAATCTTTCCCTCATCTTGAGTGACAGGTAGCCTCTTTTAGTTAGGTAAGGGGCAATGGTATTATTTTGGGGTACAAATAATGTTTTTAAAAACTGCAAGTTCAGGGTTACTACACAGTATAAATGACTAATGATGAGCGAGCACTAAAATGCTTGGGTACTCGAGCCCAATGTAAGCCCATGGGAAACTCGAGCACTTTTCTGGCAGCTCCCCCGCAGTGGTCTGCAGAGAGCCTAAAAATTGCCCAAATCGATGGGAACAGTGCTCAAATTACATGGGAACAGCATGGAGAAGACCCCTGAAAGCATTTCTGACTTCCAGGTCACTACTGTCAACAATGTATTATGCCACTTTTACAGACTCACAATAAAACATACAAAAACGAAACCAAAATGGATTTTCCTGGGAAATATGTTAAGGAACATCCTTTATAGAATAATGACTTGTATATAAGGCAAAATAAATAACCAAAACCAAAAATGCTCCTCCACACCTTGGGCTATGTTCACATATAGCGTTTTTGATGCATTTTTGCACTTTTGTATTGCTTTCAACCAAGACAAATGAATTCACCAGGAAATGTAATTTTAACGTTTTACAACCTTATCTGGCCATGTGGTGTGTGAAACATCATCAGACATATCCTGTTTCGTTTATGAAGTCATAAACACTATTTTTACAGTCTTACTATTCTTAAAGGGCCAGCAGTCGGTCCTCGCTATGGTTAGAAAGCCATCAGCCGGCTATGCTTTGTTATTCCCATTATAAATGAGTGGGTCTCCTATGCTGTTATTGTGTATGCAGTGACTGCAAGGGATGTCAAAAATTTGAACACAACTCAATACCTCTTTGAAGAGACATAGAGGAGGGTCTCGGTAAAAAAAATGTTCCCATTATAAAGGAGCGGGCCTCCTATAGTGGTAATGCCCATGCTGTGACTGCAAGGGCTGACAAAATTTGGGGAAAGCCCCAATAACAATTTAAAGACACATAGAGCTTGGCCACAGTAATGACATGTTCCCAATAGAAAGGAGAGGGTCTGCTATACAGTTATATGGTATGCAGTGAGCCCAACGACTGTCAAAATTTAGGAAAAACCCCATTAACATTTTAAGACACATACAGCTGGGCCACAGTAACAAGTACGACATGTTCCCATTAGAAAGGAGAGGGGCTGCTATTCAGCTACAGGGTATGCAGGGAGTCCAATGGCTGCCAAAATTTAGGAAAAACCCCACTAACAATTTAAAGACACATAGAACTGGTCCACAGTAATGACATGTTGCCATTAGAAAGGAGAGGGTTTGCTATTCAGTTATAGGGTATGCAGTGAGTCCAACGGCTTCCAAAATTTAGGAAAAACCCCACTAACAATTTAAAGACACAGAGGAGGGCATCAGTAACAACATATTCCCAATAGAAAGGAGAGGGTCTCTCATACTGTTTGCCTATGCAGTGAGTACAATGGCTGTCAAAAATTTGGAGGCACAACAATACCCCTTGCAAGAGATGTAGAGGTCGGAGGGCCTTCTGAAAATAATGTTCCCATTATCAGGAAGTGTGTCTCCCATACTGTTTGCCTATGCAGTGAAGCAACGGCTGCCAAAAATTTGGAGGAACTCCAATGCCCCTTGCAAAACACGTAGACATCGGAGGGCCTTCTGAAAATAATGTTCCCATTATTAGGAAGTGTGTCTCCCATACTGTTTGCCTATGCAGTTAGGCAACGTCCGCCAAAAATTTGGAGGAACTCCAATGTCTCTGCAAGAGACGTAGATATGTTGATATGGTACATATGGTGGTGATGTAGTGGTGGAGGATGAGGATGCGGAGAAAGAGGAGGGCAAGAGCAAATAGACAAAATCAGTAATAGTATACCCATGTCTGGGTGTGAAGACAGAGATGCATGGGAATAGAGTTAGACCTCCCAAAAAAAAGACACTGTATTTGAGTTTATGTTACGCTGTTATCATTCGGTGGTGTTGGGAAGTCTGGCCCAATGCAGCCCTTGTTCATTTTTATAACAGTCAGCCTGTCAGCATTTTCAGTTGACAGGTGGATGCGCCTATCAGTTATAACTCCACCGGAGGCACTAAAAACCCGCTCTGACAAAACACTAGCGGCAGGGCAGACCTGGACCTCCAAGGCATAGAGAGCCAGTTCATGCCATGTGTCCAGCTTGGATAATCAATAATTATAAGGCACAGAGGAATCACGGAGGACGTTGGTATGGTCGGCATGGAACTGCCTCAGCAACTTCCTCCTTGGAAGAGTACCCTGCGCATCAGGGCTTGTGCGATGGGAGGGTCTAAAAAAACTGTCCCAGAACTTTGACAGCATTCCTCTGCCTCTGCTCGATTGCATTTGTGTCTCTCTCGCCTGTACTCCTTGGTTGTCCAACAAACTGTGATCTCTGCCGCCAGCATTTTCAGATGGGAATTTTTTTAATAATTCCTCAACAAAGGTCTTCTCGTACTGCCCCATTTAATTAGGCCTGTCCTGCACGGTAATAAGAGTCAGAAGTTCTCTTTGTATCGTGGGTGTAGAAGTGTGAGCAACAAATAATGACTGTCACCCAAAAATTGGACAACGCGATGATCACGGGAAAGACAGCGTAAAATAAACTCAGCCATTTGTGCCAGACTGCAAAGAGGCAAGACTTCTGTGTCCTCACCAAGAGGACAACTGTCCATGCTCTTCTCCTCATCCTCCTCCTCCCTGTTCTCAGGCCATTCACGCTGAACAGATGGTATGACAGTTGTGCAGGTAGTGTTAGAACCCTCCTGTTAGTTTTTGCTATCTTGTGTTTTGCGGTCACGTGACCAGCTGCCTATATATTCCAGCACCGCCCTTCTGGCTTTGCTGGACTTCAGTGTTGTTTTGACTGTCTCTCTAGCCAGGTGCTTCAGTGCCTATCTCTGTCAGTTCTTGGTCCTCTGGGACCTTTAGTACTTTTTGTCAGTTTGTCCTTTTTGCTCTGCAACAACTTCTGTTTAGGAGGTGTCCCATTTTTGTCCCAGTCCTTAGTTCTTTTAGGGACCCCTCCCTTAATTCTATAGGTCTCCGTTCAGACTAGCCGAGGACGAAGGCGGGTCTGTTCAGAAGGAACAGGCAGCCCGCTACGTCGTAGGGATTCAGCTTAGTCTTACTATAGAGATAGCTTTCCCTTATCTTTCCTTTATGTTGCAGATCATAACAGTAAGTCCAGCCCCAAAAAAACTAAAAGGAAAGAAAATTCGGGGATCAGTATGGTTTCCATCCAGGAGTTGGCTCAACGCCTGCAGGAATTGTCTCTGGAGGTGGCCGAGCTTCAGCAACACGTGAGTAGCTGTCCTGGAGCGCATTTTGTTGAACCCAAGGTAGGACTGCCTGATGTTTTTTATGGTGAACAGCAAGATTTTTTTTCCTTTAAAACCCTACGTCAGGGGCAACTGATCTGACAGGCGCAGCTCACTTAGTTTCATTTCTCTATTTTCAGTGGTTTGTCTGGGAAACACCCTCCTCCCAGTACCTTCCTAACTTTAAAGGCTGTGTGAAACCTGAGAAGCCATTTATTACATTCCTATTAAGGTAACTGATCACTTTTTGAGCATTGAAATTTTAAAAAAAGGAAAATATAGGCAATTTTCTAGCCTGTGCCTGACAGACGCAATGCCCCTAAACTCTTTATGAAACATATTGCCCTGAGGTTGGGCGATGTCACTCCGCTCTCAGGAAAGAGATCGGAGATTCGCCGAGGGTTTGTGTCTTTATTGTGGTAAAGATGATCATTTGATTAAGTATTGTGAGCGTCGTTTAAGTAAAGAAAAAAGAAAGGTCAGTTACGCCTGTATAGCTTGTTTCCACTCTGCAGGAGTGTTCCTTTCTGGGAGTACTGCTCTGCAGGGAGATTTGATTGAATTTCAGGTATTTGTGGATTGTGGTTCAACATTTTATGTGATTGATAAAGGGTTTTTGGAAAACCTTAAATTGAAATCCAAACCTTTGTCATCACCTATTTCTGTGGTTGCAATTGATAACACTCCTTTGAAATGTATTACTCACAAGACTGCTGCATTTCCTCTCACTATCAATGGAGATCACCAAAAAATTTTGGACTTGGTTGTTTTGGATAATTTGCCCTCTCCAGTTGTTCTAGGATTGCCTTGGTTAAGACTGCACAATCCTTTATTGGACTGGTCTACTAATGTGATTAAGTCTTGGAGTCCGAAGTGCTATGATAAATGTTGTAACGGTTGCATTGCTGCTGTGGAAAAAGGGGAATTACCTGTACCTATTCAAGATTTTTGGAGGGTTTTTTTGGAGGAGGAGTCACAAGTTTTACCTCTTCATAGGGATTATGATTGCGCCATTGAGTTTGTTAAGGGTGCTACTCTTCCCAAAAGTCACTTGTTTAATCTGACTATCCCTGAAAGAAAGGCCTTGGAGGAGTACATACAGACTAGCCTGGCTGCTGGTCACATTAGACCTTCTAAGTCACCTGTGGCAGTTGGATTCTTCTTTGTTAAAAAAAAGGACGGCGGGTTACGTCCATGTCTTGATTTTCGTGAAATTAATGAAATTGCCGTACGCAATTCCTACCCATTACCGTTAATTCCTGACTTGTTTAACCAGTTAGTGGGGGCCAAGTGGTTTTCCAAAATTGATCTCCGGGGGGCATACAATTTGTTACGTGTGAAGGAGGGTGATGAATGGAAAACTGCTTTTAACACTCCGGTAGGTCACTTTGAGAATTCGGTGATGCCTTTTGGTCTTACCAATACACCTGCATTTTTTCAGAACCTTATTAATGACATCCTGAGACCTTTGATTGGTAAGAATGTGGTTGTGTATTTGGATGACATTTTGATTTATTCACCAGATTTCGAGTCCCATTGGCAAAGTGTACGTGAGGTTTTGCAGTTATTGAGTGATAATTCATTCTTTGCTAAGCTGGATAAATGTGAGTTCGCTGTGCAGAAAATTAGTTTTTTGGGCTACATTGTCTCCAGTGAGGGCTTTGAGATGGACCCTGTGAAGGTTCAGGCTGTGCAGGAATGGCCTAGGCCTATTGGTTTGAAATCTATACAGAGATTTTTGGGTTTTGCCAATTATTACAGGAAATTCATTAAGAATTTTTCTGTAATTGTTAAACCTCTAACCGATCTCACCAGGAAAGGTGCGAACACGGCCCAGTGGACTACTGAGGCCATTGAAGCGTTTGAGTATCTCAAAGAGAGGTTCAGTTCTGCCCCTATCCTTATTCAGCCTGATGAGACCAAGCCTTTTATGGTCGAGGTCGATGCTTCATCAGTGGGGGTCGGAGCAGTTTTGTCTCAAGAGAACAAGGGTGGAGTACATCCTTGTGCCTTTATTTTGAAAATAAATTCGGAAACTGAACTGAATTATGATGTTGGAAATCGGGAGTTGCTGCTATTAAACTTGCGTTTGAACACTGGCGTCAGTTTTTGGAAGGCACTAGATTTCCTATTCAGGTTTTCACAGATCATAAGAATTTGATCTATCTGGATGCTGCCAAGCATTTGAATGCCCGTCAAGGTAGGTGGGCACTTTTTTTTTTTCGGTTTCATTTTTCTGTTACCTATATCCCTGGTACTAAGAATGTTAAAGCCGATGCTTTATCTCGCAGCTTCTCTCCTACGGTCGGTGCCGAGGAGGAGGAGAGCATTTCACAGAAAGGAGTTGTGGTGGCGGCTTTGGACTCCGTTTTGGAGAATGGGATTCTGAATGCTCAAGATGATGCTCCATCTAACACTCCCCATGGGAGGTTGTTCGTGCCTAGAGCCTTTAGGAGAGATTTGTTTGTGGAGTGTCATGAGTCTCGGTTGGCAGGTCATCCTGGAGTTTCAGAGACTAAGAGACTTATCAGTCGCAGTTTTTGGTGGCCTGGATGGCAGAAGGAAGTCATCAAGTGGGTGCGTCAGTGTACTGTGTGTGCTAGGTCAAAGGTTTCACATACTCCTGCTGCGGGGTTGCTTTGCCCTCTGGAGGTTTCTAGTGTGTCTTGGACGCATCTCACTATGGTGTTTATTACTGATCTTCCGGTGTCCGAGGGTTTTACTGTCCTCGGGGTGGTCGTGGACCGTTTTAGTAAGATGTGTCATTTGGTTGAATTCGTTAAGTTGCCCTGCGCCAAGACACTCGCTAAGGCTTTTGTTAAGGAGATTGTCAAGCTCCATGGCGTTCCCACGGATATTGTTTCTGATAGAGGACCTCAGTTTGTGGCTCGCTTTTGGCGTGCTTTTTGTGACAGGTTGGGAGTCCATTTGTCATTTTCATCTGGTTATCATCCTGAGTCGAATGGACAGGCTGAAAGAAAGAACCAGGATGTAGAACAGTTTTTGCATTGTTTTGTGGGGGACAATCAAGAGGTGTGGTCTGAGTTTCTGCCTCTAACAGAATTTGCTCTTAACAATCATACATCCTTCTCTGCTGGGTGTTCTTTTTTTTGTTGTACTGGTAGACATCCGTCTTTTGGTTCGTTCTCCAAATTGGGGTCGGCGGTGCCGAAGGAGGAGAATTTTTCCGGTGATTTGGAGAGAGTTTGGACTAATGTACGTTGTAACCTGCAAGAGGCTAACAAGAAGTCCAAGAAGTATTTTGACAGGAAACGTAAAGAGGTTTTGTTTACTGTGGGTGACATGGTTTGGTTGTCCTCAAAGAACCTGCGGTTGAGAATTCCCTCTAAAAAACTGGGTCCTAAGTTTGTGGGTCCATTTAAAGTGCTTCAGGTTGTTAACCCGTCTGCTGTTAGGTTGGATGTCCCTACTTCCTGGAAGATTAATCCTGTGTTTCATGTTTCCTTGTTGAAAAAGGCTGACGTATCTAATAGGGACGCCACTGTCACAGTTCCTCCTGTGGTGGTAGACGGCGAATATGAAATTTCTCGTATTTGGAATTCTAGATGGCATAGAGGGAAATTACAGTATCTTGTCTCCTGGAAGGGTTTCGGTCATGAAGACAACTCCTGGGTAAGGACGGATGATGTCTCTGCTCCTAGGCTTGTTAAAGCTTTCCACAGGAGGTTTCCTGATAAGCCCGGGCCTGGAGGATCCTCATAGAAGAGGGGGTACTGTTAGCAATAGAGATGAGCGTTGTTCTACTCGAACTGTTCGCCAATCTCAAATTCGAGCTGTTTTTGGCGGTGTTCGAGCCGTTCGGCGAACACGAACAATTTGAGAAAAATTCAGCTGTTCGAGGTTATGTTCGATAACTGTTCGTGCACCAAAATCATAACTGGATTTTTTCTCAGTAATGATGAAAATTAATGTTAATACGCAGTTTGAGTGTACAGCGGGGTGGGGGGAGGGGCAGGGGATGGATCTCTGCAGGAACAATGAAGATCTCCATTTTTTTTTCTCTTTCCCGCATTTACAGTGGGGAGGTGCAATCTGTCAGCCTATCAGCAGCGCACACACGGAGCGAAGTGCTTTTTTTCACACAAGCAAGGGCATGTGTCATTGGCAGTGTATGTCACATGTCCTTGCCCTATAAGACCAAGCCATTTTCCCCGTCGCCACCATTTTCTCACTGCTGCAGCTGCGTGTTAGACGGCACCGCTGTTGCTGTGTGCGCTATACCTTGTTAATTTCAAGCCAATTTTCGCACAAATATACAGATAGCTTGGGAGTAGGGAATAGTTGTGACTGCAGTCCTTTTAAGGACTAGGTTACAGCATTTCCTACGACTTTTATCAGGCAGGTCTGTGCTCTTAAATAGATAGGTTGTGGGAGTAAAGACTAATTGTAATTGGAGTCCTTTTCAGGACTAGGTTACATCAGTTCCTATCAGTTTTTGCCAGGCAGGTCTGTGCCAGTGCTGTGCAAGTTTTTTTCACAGCATTTGGCTGAATCTAGCAAAGCTAATCCTTTTTGGCCTATTGCAGAGTGTGTTAGTCAGTGGAGTAGCCTATCTGTGTTGCAAGATATACCACCTGTGTATAGAATACCAATTTTTTTACTGCACCTAGTGAAGTAAAATCTTTTGGGCATAGCATCATTCTATTAGTCCATCTATACTGACCTCCATCAGGTTGCAAACTGAATCTAATTTTTTTCTGCATCTAGCTCTGAAAAAATATTTGGCCTTCTAGCAGTGTGTCGGACTTTCTCTATTAGTCCATCTATACTGACCTCCATCAGGTTGCAAATTCAAAATAATTTTTATCTGCATCTACAGTACCTCTGAAAAAATATTTGGGCTTCTAGCTGTGTGTGGGACTTGTTGTATTAGTCCATCTATACTGACCTCCATCAGGTTGCAAACTGAATATATTTTTTTCTGCATCTACCTCTGAAAAAATATTGGGCTTCTAGCTGTGTGTGGGACTTGTTGTATTAGTCCATCTATACTGACCTCCATCAGGTTGAAAACTGAATATATTTTTTTCTGCATCTACCTCTGAAAAAATATTGGGCTTCTAGCTGTGTGTGGGACTTGTTGTATTAGTCCATCTATACTGACCTCCATCAGGTTGCAAACTGAATATAATTTTTTTCTGCATCTAGCTCTGAAAAAATATTTGGCCTTCTAGTAGTGTGTCGGACTTTCTCTATTAGTCCATCTATACTGACCTCCATCAGGTTGCAAATTCAAAATAATTTTTATCTGCATCTACAGTACCTCTGAAAAAATATTTGGCCTTCTAGCAGTGTGTCGGACTTTCTCTATTAGTCCATCTATACTGACCTCCATCAGGTTGCAAATTCAAAATAATTTTTATCTGCATCTACAGTACCTCTGAAAAAATATTTGGCCTTCTAGCTGTGTGTGGGACTTGTTGTATTAGTCCATCTATACTGACCTCCATCAGGTTGCAAACTGAATATATTTTTTCCTGCATCTACCTTTGAAAAAATATTGGGCTTCTAGCTGTGTGTGGGTCTTGTTCTATTAATCCATCTATACAGACCTCCATCAGGTTGCAAACTGAATATAATTTTTTTCTGCATCTAGCTCTGAAAAAATATTTGGCCTTCTAGCAGTGTGTCGGACTTTCTCTATTAGTCCATCTATACTGACCTCCATCAGGTTGCAAATTCAAAATAATTTTTATCTGCATCTACAGTACCTCTGAAAAAATATTTAGGCTTCTAGATGTGTGTGGGACTTGTTGTATTAGTCCATCTATACTGACCTCCATCAGGTTGCAAACTGAATATATTTTTTTCTGCATCTACCTCTGAAAAAATATTGGGCTTCTAGCTGTGTGTGGGACTTGTTGTATTAGTCCATCTATACTGACCTCCATCAGGTTGCAAACTGAATATATTTTTTTCTGCATCTACCTCTGAAAAAATATTGGGCTTCTAGCTGTGTGTGTGACTTGTTGTATTAGTCCATCTATACTGACCTCCATCAGGTTGCAAATTGAATATAATTTTTTTCTGCATCTAACCCAGCCAATAGTTTTGGCCTAATACCACAGTTTGGCCACTCAGCTCTGCTCGGTTACCATCCATTGTTTTTTTGTGCAAACAACTCCAGAGTTGTGAATTAGTTAACCACCAAAATGAGTGGAAAAAGGCCTGCTGCTGGTGGAAAGGGGAATAGGCGTGTTGGGAAGGGGAAAAAAGGTTGTGTCCGTGGGGTAGGTGTTAAAGCAACAGTAACATCTGCAGAAGAAAGACCATGTTCCAGCCAAACTAAAATGTCTACTTCTTTTAGCGGACAATGTGATAAGATCCCTTTCTTACGGCCACGCCAATCGCTACAAATTCCAGATGAGGCACAAAAACAGCAGGTGCTTCAACGGATATCAAGTGCTCCTTTAAGTGGGCTCTCCTCCACATCAACTTCAACATCACAAATACTCCAGTCCTCAAAGGTGTCACCCAAATCGCACTTGCTTCCTCACAGCTCCCAAATCTCCAGCTGCCCGTCTGAGTATGAGGTAGAACAGATGGTTGAGTCTGCAGAGCTGTTTACTCATACTATAGCCTGGGAATCAGAGGTCGACTCCAGCGCTTCTGTGAATCCAGACGAGGAAATGATCTGCACTGATGCCCAGAATCTTTATGAGTCGGATCCAGGACCAGACGCAGAAGGTTCTGACCATAATGTAGACCCTCATTCCCAAACTGTAACTCCTGTTGGTGGAGACAATGAGGAAGACGATGATAAGACTCAAATACCTGATTGGAGCGACAACTTTAGTTTTTTGTCAGGGCAGGAACAGGTTGGCTCTGAGGACGACGGGTGTGATAACGCACAGGGTGATGATGATGAGGTTGGAGATCCCACTTACTGTCAACCCACAGTCAGCCAAGAGATGAGGTCAGCAGAGGAGGTGGAGGAAGATGCTAGTGACGACGAGGTCAGGTTGCGCCTTCCTGGACAGAGACGTAGTACTGGAAGCACGTCAACAACTGCATCCTCAAACACAACTCTGCCTCTCACCACAAGTCGTGGTGGCTCTTCAGGTCGCATGGGTGCTAAGCCTTGCATAGCCTGGGCATTTTTTCAGATCGATAAAGATGACCCAACTCGTGTTATCTGTAACATTTGTCAGCAAAAGCTAAGTAGAGGCCAAAAAATACATAGTTTGAGTACTTCATGCATGAACCGGCACATGGACATGAAGCATAAGTTGCAGTGGGAAGCTCAGTGTGCTACAATGCGGCCTAGCCGGCCGGGCCAACCACCGTCTGCCATATCTTGTGCATCCGCGGCCTCTTCATCCTCTGTGACTGGGGGGACAGCAGTCACACCTGTTTTGGGGCGCAGACCTGCCACCTCTTTACCCGCAACAGCCAGCGTGATTGGCAGGTCATTATTTTCTTTGGAGGTGGTAACACCAGCTGGTGTTGAGCGCTGTCCGACATCGATAGCAACCTAACATGTCCGCCTGCATCTTCTTCACAGACCGGCAGTTTGCCGGGGACACCCTTATCAACCCCGTCTAAGCACAATAGCCAGCCCTCGGTCCCTCAGATGTGGACAAGTAAAAGACCATTTCCTCCTAGCCATGAGAAAGCTAAGAGGTTGAATTTCACCATCTGCAAGCTCTTGGCTACAGAAATGCTGCCTTTCCGCCTGGTGGACACAGAGGATTTTCGAGACCTTATGTCCGTCGCAGTGCCCCAGTACCAGATGCCCAGTCGGCACTACTTCTCAAAGAAAGGTGTGCCTGTGCTCCACCAGCATGTCCACCAGCATGTCGCACACAACATCACCGCTTCTTTGAGAAACTCTGTGTGTGACAGGGTGCATTTCACCACAGACACTTGGACGAGTAGGCATGGACAGGGGCGTTACATGTCGCTGACTGGGCACTGGGTAACTATGGTGACAGCAGGACAAGGGGCTGCTGTCCAAGTCTTGCCGTCCCCACGAGTTGTGCGTCAATCCTCTTTATGTCAAAGTTCCTCCACTGCTTCTGCCTCCTCAACCTCCTCAACCTCCTCTCGGTCTTCCACCTGCACCCAAAGCTTGTCTGGTCATGCCACAAGCTTTCTAACTGCGCAGAAGGGATCCTGCACACCTCCTTACTATGCTGGCAGTAGGGCTCAACGTCATCAGGAGGTTTTTACTTTGAAATGTCTGGGAAATGTGAGTCACACAGCTGAGGAGTTGTGGTCAGCTCTGGAGAACCAATTTCATGAATGGTTGTCTCCACTGGACCTGAAACCAGGGAAGGCCGTGTGCGACAATGCTGCAAACCTGGGTGCGGCCCTTCGCCGGGGCAATGTCACACACGTGCCTTGTATGGCTCACGTGTTGAACCTGGTTGTCCAGCAATTTTTAGCCCACTATCCCAGACTAGATGGCCTTCTGCAGAGGGCACGGTCGCTGTGTGCTCACTTCCGCCGTTCACATCCCGCAGCTCAGCGACTTACATCTCTACAGAAGTCGTTGGGCCTGCCACTTCACCGGCTAAAATGCGATGTGCCTACCCGGTGGAATTCAACTCTGCACATGTTGCAGCGACTGTGGCAGCACCGACAAGCCCTGGTGCAATACGTTCTAACGTATAGCCTGGGCCAACGAGATTCAGAGGTGGGGCAAATCACGCTGGAGGAGTGGTCTCAGATCAGGGACCTATGCACCCTTCTGCACAGTTTTGAAATGGCGACAAAGATGTTTAGTGCTGACGATGCCATTATCAGCATGACTATTCCGGTGATTTACATGCTGGAGCACATGTTAAACAGAATTCGGAGTCAGGTGGTGGCACAAGAGGAGGTGGAGGAAGTAGAGGAGGAGGAGTTGTATGCGGAAGGGCTAACATCTGCAAGGTCCAGACAGTCGGCAGCACCAAGGCGGCAGGCATGTGAGGGTGGGGGAGATGGTTTTACCAGGGCGCATGGTAGCAGCCAAACTAGTGAGGAAGGTGCAGGAGCCCAGGAAGAAGTGGAGGACGAACTGATGGAAGACTCATCAGATGAGGGAGACCTTGATCACATTTCTGTTGTGCGAGGTTGGGGGGAGAGGACAGAGGAAGGAAGCATGATTGTTACCTCGCCACCAACACAACAGGGACTTGGTGCTCCTGGATGCGCAACACACATGAGTGCCTTCTTGCTGCACTACCTGCAACATGACCCTCGAATTGTGAGAATTAGAAATAATCCTGACTACTGGGTTGCCACACTGTTAGATCCCCGGTACAAAAGTAAATTTGCAGAAATTATTCCTGCCATAGAAAGGGATGCACGCATGCAGGAGTATCAGCAGAGACTGTTGCAGAATCTTACATGTCCTTTTCCACAAAATACCAGTGGTGCACGTAGTGAATCTCACAGTTCCAACTTGCCAACCGTGGGACCGTCAAGTGTTCAGCACTCAAACCGTAACAGAACCACAGTATCTGCTGGTAACATCAATTTTGCGGAATCATTTCACCACTTTTTTAGCCCATCCTTTGCAAGGCCACAGGAGACAAGAAGTCTGACACATAGTCAACGCCTAGAGACGATGGTACAGGAGTATCTCCAAGTAAACATTGAAGCCACGACTGTGTCACTGGACCCTTGCTCTTTTTGGGCTTCCAATCTGGATAAATGGCCGGAGCTAGCCACTTACGCCTTGGAGATCTTGTCATGCCCCGCAGCCAGCGTTCTGTCTGAACGTGTGTTCAGCGCTGCTGGTGGTGTGCTGACAGATAAGCGCACGCGGCTCTCCACTGATAATGTAGACAGACTCACGTTCATAAAGATGAACAAATCATGGATCCGAAACGACTTTTCTACCCCTGTGTCATCCTGGGGAGAGTAAAAGCTTGATGATTGGTTAAAATCACCCTACCAACCGTTTTAAGCTTTCAAATTACTAATCATGTTTATCTGTATCTTGACTGGAAAATAATTTGGGCTTTGTAGCAGTGTGCAGCACTGATCCTATTAGGCCATCTATACTAAAGCTTCACCAGATTTAAAATTAAAAATAATTTTTAGCTGCATCTAGCCCGGAAAATGATTTTGGGGCTCCGAGATGCGCAAGGCACATAAGTGCCTTCTTGCTGCACTACCTGCAGCATGACCCTCATATTGTCAGAATTCGAAGTAATCATGACTACTGGGTTGCCACACTCTTAGATCCCCCAAACTTTTCGATCAACCTTTTCATTTTAATAAAGACCAAAAAAATGGTCATTTTTGAAATTATAAGCATTAGCAGGTTGTTAGAAACTGAAATCAAACAGTTTTCAACTCAAAACTTTATTCTAGGTGATGTTACATTTTCACATAGGACCCCTTGTTCGAAAGGAGCTTCTGAACTCTCTCGTCCATTGAATTTGTCAGGTTTTGGATGGTTTCTGCTTCAATTGTTTTGCATGAGGACAGAATACCCTCCCAGAGCTGTTGCTTAGATGTGAACTGCCTCCCGCCATCATAGACACTCCTTTTAATGATGCTCCAAAGGTTCTGAATGGGGTAGAGGTCAGGGGAGCATGGGGGTCACACCATAAGTTTGTCCCCTTTTATGCCCATATCAGCCAGAGATGCAGATGTTTTATGTGCAGCATGAGATGGTGCATTATCATGCAGAAAAATGATCTTGCTGTGAAATACACGGTTCTTCTTCTTGAACCATGGCAGGAAGTGCTGTTTGAGAAAATCCACATACATTATGGAGTTCATCTTTAGCGCCTTCAGGGATCCTAAAGGGGCCGACAATCTCTCTCCCTATGATTCCAGCCCAAAACATTACTCCACCTCCTCCTTGTTGGCGCTGTAGCCGTGTTTGCGTGGGGTGTCCATCAACCAGCCATCCTCCACTCCATCCATCTGGACCATCGAGCGCTGCACGGCACTCATCCGTGAACAAAACAGTTTTGAAATCAGTCTTCATGTAATGTTTGGCCCACTGGAGCCGTTTCTGCTTGTGTGAAGTGGATAGAGGAGGTCGACAGGATGGCGTATGCACAGCTGCAAACCTCTGAAGGACCCTGCATCTTGTTGTTCGGGGGACGTTGGAGGCACAAGCAGCTTCAAAAACTTGTCTGCTGCTATGACAAGGCTTTTTTGCCGCTGCTCTTTTAACCTGACGTAATTGCCTGTAGGAAAGAGTCCTCAATTTGCCCTTATCAGCACGCACACGTGTGTACTGTGAATCAGCTACATACTTCTTGATTGCCAAGACACTTCATCCTGATCATCGCACAATGTTGATTGTAGTCATGCCTTGACCTAAACACTCCACAATTTGTTGCTTCTCAGCAGCCGACACATCCTTTTTCTTTCCCATTTTGGCAGAAAATGTAGGCTGCTTAATAATGTGAGAGAGCCTTCTTAAGTAGTCTTGCCTTTCATTGGACACACCTGCCAAACTAATTAGCACAGGTGTCTGCAATTGCTTACAGTGATATAAAGAGCCCTGATACACATCACCATCAATGAGTTTAACTGACAAACAAACAAATTCTTCCCTTATCACTCCTAAACACTTTTTGCATAATAATTTGGAACGCAGTGTACATGTGCTTTTCCACAAAACACCAGTGGTTCACGTAGTGAATCTTACAGTTTTAACTTGCCAACCGTGGTCTGTATGGAATTGTTCAATAAAGGGCCCAAAATTAAGATAACATAGATGGGAGAGGTCTCTATGAATAGGAATTCCTAAGTATTTGATACCCTGTGAGGGCCAGGCAAAGGGAAAGTTGGACTGGATGGAATCCTATATGGATTTGGGGAGGGAGACATCGAGGGCCTCAGACTTCGCTGCATTGATTTTAAAATTTTACCATGTAACAAAGTGATCTATTTCAGCCATAACAGCAGGGATGGATATATGTGATTGAGTGATATATACTAGGACATCATCAGCAAATAGAGAGCACTTGTACTCGGTGCCTCCCACCTCAATCCACCTAATATTGGGGTTATGGCGAATTGATGAGAGCAGGTGCTCCGTCACTAGGATGTATAAGAGAGGGGACAGAGGACATCCCTGCCTTGTCCCATTGGTGATTGTGAAAGGTGATGAAAATGTTCTGACGCATCCCCTGGGCCTTGGGACACCCGGAGCCGGACCCTTTTTGGTGGATGCTGGTGGTTGTAGTCTTCGTGGCGGCGACCCGGTTCCGTGGCTCAGGGCGGTCAAACCAGTGGCGGAACTATTTATGTGGTTTTGATGTTTAAATGTCTGACTACGCCACCCGTGGATTGCAGTCAGAGTGAACCGCCGCTACAGGACAGACCGCTGAGGCTGGTGTTGTGGGTGCAGCAGAGCGTAGCATAACTCCCCACGGGAGAAGTATAGCCTCAGGGCAGTGTATGCGGAGGATGGGGGTGATGGTGCAGGGCAGCAGCAGTAATGACACGGAGTCAGTGATGCAGTCCAGGGCCTTTACTCACAGTTCTTATTATCCAGACCACGTCTGCAGGTAACGGCTGCCCACGTCGTACTGTGCTCACCAGGTGAGGGGCTCAGACAACTCCCAGATAACTTTGGAGCATTTCACAGGACCCCCTTTGTGTGTCCTTTGTCTGGCCTTTCTTACCAACACTTCTGTCCGGCTGCCTCGGGCCTCCTCTTGGTAAACTTGGCGCCAGTTTCCCTGACCCTATGTGGTGCCTTCCTAGCGGGTGTAGCGAGGGGCTGCGCCACATAAAATGTCAGAGCCTCCGGTTTCTAGCTGAGGGTCGTTTCCTGCCTCCACTAGTTCGGGGACCGGTCTCCCCCTTTGGCCTGACCCCCCCACGCAGGTGGATTCGGGCGTGCGGTGGCGACTCGCCCTTCCGCACCCCTGGGATCCCTTCATTCCTCGTTCCTGGAGCCTTCTCCGCTCCTCTTCCTTCCTTCTCCCTCTTCCAGGCCTGGGCCTCTGTTACTAGGCCCGCCTCCGGAGCAGAGCTCATGCAGAGCCCCTGCTCCCTGCCACTTCTGCTCAGACTTCTCTGCACTGAACTAAGATGGTGCCCACCTTTTATACTCCCTTCTCAATGCACCCAGGAACTGCTTCCTCCCTGCTCCTGCACTACAGGGTTCCCCTTCCTCAGTGTTCCCTCCCCCCACTCCAGCCAGGGACAGGGACTTTCGTGCCCATCTCAGGGGCATATTGGTCGCCCTGCCCCACGGCAATGTGGTGTAATGCATGCAGGTGTCGGGTCCTGATCCACACTCCATCCTTACCTGAGAGTGAGATATCACACCTCTGGGTGAGGTGCAATACGTCTGTAGCAACCGAGCCCTCAGGGTGCTACAGTTCCATTTATCTTCAGCCTAGGTGACGTATTGCGATACAGGGCCGTGATTTTGGCTATAAAAGGGTCCCCTAGACCCCTACCCCAAGCTTTTTAAGAGAATCATATATGGCGTGCCAGGAGACTCTATGGAATGCTTTCTCAGCATCCAACGAGAGTATCTAATTACAAATTATTAACTGCATCTAGCCCAGGAAATACTTTATGCCTAGTAGCAGTGTCTGCTAGTCAGCGGATTATCCCGGCTGTTAAGCAAGCTACACCACCTGTAGTTTAGACACTTAATTTTTTCAAAGGAAATGCTTCGGGACCATGGGATACTTAGTGAAGAGCATCAGGAGGCACCCCAAGGCATAGGGGCTGGGACTGGCAGTAGGATGCCTTGCGGTGGACAGCCGAGCTCGATCCTTATAAAAGCTTTTTAACTGCAGCAGCTTTAGTGGACGCTACTGGAGCTGGAATTACCGCGGCTGCTGGCATGAGACTTGCCCTCCAATAGATCCTTGTAAATGGATTTAAAGTGTATTCATTCAAATTAGAGAGACAATTTAAATTAAAAAGCTTAGAGCTGCCTCCACCACAGGGGGGCTCGCTCGACCCACCAGCGGACAGGCACCAGTATTGGGAGAGGGGAGCTGGCCGTCAGGGTTCACCGCGGCTCTGGCACAAACCCGGCGACACGGAGGTGGCACGGGCAGGAGCGGACTGGCCGTGTCGGCTTCTCACTTTTTGGATTTTAGAAGGGCATGACATGCCTATATCTGTGTCTCCCCCTCCTTTTACTCCTCCACCTCTTTTATTTTCGCATGACTATATGTACTTGTCACTTTTCCATGTGTTAGTTATGTCTTCTGAGCAGTTTGTCAGCTTTTGGACACCTTTGAAGGTGTTTTCTATGTGTTTCTATGTGTTTTTGTTTGCCTGCCATTGGTTTTAACGGTGTTCGAAGGTGTTCGACGAACAGTTCGATGAACAGTTCGGCGAACACACGGGTGTTCGACGAACCGAACCGAACTCGAACACTACGGGGGTGGCTCAACACTAGTTAGGACCCTCCTGTTAGTTTTTGCTATCTTGTGTTTTGCGGTCACGTGACCAGCTGCCTATATATTCCAGCTCCGCCCTTCTGGCTTTGCTGGACTTCAGTGTTGTTTTGACTGTCTCTCTAGCCAGGTGCTTCGGTGCCTATCTCTGTCAGTTCTTGGTCCTCTGGGACCTTTAGTACTTTTTGTCAGTTTGTCCTTTTTGCTCTGCAACAACTTCTGTTTAGGAGGTGTCCCATTTTTTGTCAAAGTCCTTACTTCTTTTAGGGACCCCTCCCTTAATTCTATAGGTCTCCGTTCAGACTAGCCGAGGACGAAGGCGGGTCTGTTCACAAGGAACAGGCAGCCCGCTACATCATAGGGATTCAGCTTAGTCTTACTGTAGGGACAGCTTTCCCTTATCTTTCCTTAGTTTATGTTGCAGATCATAACAGGTAGTACCATCTATAGCACAGGAAACTAGCTTCTGTTCTTCCTCCTCCTCTTCCTCATTGTCACCCAATCCACGTTGGAATGAGATGAGTCTGGGCTGTGTGGAATCACCCTGTATGGTTCCTTGCTCCATCTCATCATGCTCAGCCTGCAATGCATCCTCTTAAATTGTGAGCAGAGAGCGTTTCAGAAGTCAGAGAAGTGGGATGGTGACGCTAATTATGGCCTCATCGCCGCTCACCATCTTGGTGGAGTCCTCAAAGTTTTGGAGTATGGTACAGATGTCTGACATCCATTACAACTCCCGAGATTTTATTTGTGGAGTCTGAACACCGACTGTCTTGTTGATTCTGGTAGTCAACAACTGCCCTCTTCTGCTCACAAATCCTTCCCAACATCTGTAATGTAGAGTTCCAACACGTGGAGACATCGCAGATCAAACGGTGAGCTGTAAGCTGCAAATGCTTCTGAAGCACGGCAAGGGCAGGGGAAGCTGGAGCTGACTTTGTAAAATGGGCAGACAGGCGGTGAACTTTGACAAACAGATCCGGCAGATCCGGGTAGGTTTTGAGAAACCGCTGAACCACAAGGTTAAGCACATGGGTCAGGCCTCAGAGCCGACAACAGGTTCTGGCCATTGTCACGCGCGACCATGCCTGGCTGTAGGGTCAGCGGTGTCAGCCACAGATCTGCCTGCTCTTTCAGAGCAGTTCACAACTCTTCAGCAATGTGCGGTTTGTCACCTAAGCATATTAGCTTCAGCACAGCCTGTTGCCGCTTGGCCGAGGCAGTGCTGCAGTGCTTCAAGCTTGCAACTGATGTGGTTATTTCGGAGGTGTAGGCTGAAGAGGAGGAGGTGCAGGAGCTGTAGAATATGGGGGCAACCCTCACTGATCCAGGGCCGGCAATCCTCAGGGTCGGGAGGATGTGTTCTGTCCCAAAGTCCGACTGGGTCCCGGCTTCCACTATATTAACCCAGTGTGCTGTACTGTCCCTGCCCAGAAGCATTTGTCCACGTATCCGTGGTTAGGTGGACTTTCTCAGTAACTGCATTGTTCAGGGCACGTGTAATGTTGTGGGACACATGCTCGTGTAATGCGGGGACGCTACACCGAGAGAAATAGTGGCGGCTGGGGACCGAGCACAACAGCTGAACAAGCACTGGTGTCACCCGCAGACACTGTTGCTGGACCCTGGGGTTCGGCCCACTTAGTCGGGTGCTTTGCTGCCATGTGCCTGATCATGCTGGTCGTGGTCAGGCTGCTAGTTTTGCTACCCCTGCTGATGCTGGCCTGGTAGGTTGTGCAAATGACCTTTTTGAGGTTATCTGCAGAGTATTTAAAAAATAACCAGACTCGGGAAGACCTAACAGTTGTACTGGCAACTTCCGTCATGTTGTCGTTATGAGGAACACTTTCCCACCTTGTTTCTGCAGCCTCCACACTGCTTCTTTCTGCCTGTTGTGGTGCTACGCCTTCCTCCCCCTGTGTGCTGCTGTCCTCGCTCTGTATGTCCCCCTGCCAAGTTGGGTCAGTTACTATATCATCCACCACCTCGTCTTTCACTTCCGCACCCTGGTCCTTCTCCTGACTCCTTTTTTAATAATTCCTCAGCAAAGGCCTTCTCGTACTTCCCCATTTAATTAGGCCTGTCCTGCACGGGAATAAGAGCCAGAAAGTTCTCCTTGTATCGTGGGTCTAGAAGTGTCACCAACCAATAATGACTGCCACCCAAAAAATGGACAACGCGAGGGTCACGGGAAAGGCAGCGTAACATAAGCTCAGCCATTTGTGCCCGACTGCAAAGAGGCAAGACTTCCGTGTCCTCACCAAGAGGATGACTGCCCATGCTCTTCTTCTCATTCTCCTCCTCTTCCTCCTCCTCCCTGTCCTCAGGCCATTCACGCTGAACAGACGGTATGAAAGTTGTGCAGGTAGTACCATCTATAGGGCAGGAAGCTAGCTTCTGTTCTTCCTCCTCCTCTTCCTCATTGTCACCCAATCCACATTAGGATGAGATGAGTCTGGGCTGTGTGGAATCATCCTTGCATGGTTCCTTGCTCCATCTCTTCGTGCTTGGCCTGCAATGCATCCTCTTTAATTGTGAGCAGAGAGCATTTCAGAAGTCAGAGAAGCGGGATGGTGATGCTAATTATGGCATCATCGCCACTCACTATCTTGGTGGAGTCCTCAAAGTTTTGGAGTATGGTACAGATGTCTGACATCCATGACAACTCCTGAGGTTTTATGTGTGGAGCCTTGTTGATACTGGTATTCAACAACTGTCCTCTTCTGCTCACAAATCCTTCCCATCATCTGCAATGTAGAGTTCCAACTCGTGGGAACATCGCAGGTCACTCAGTGAGCTGGAAGCTGCAAAAGCTGCTGAAGCACAGCAAGGGCAGTGGAAGCTGTAGCTAACTTTCTAAAATGGGCACTCAGGTGGCGTACTTTGACAAGCAGATCTGACAGATCTGGGTAGGTTTTGAGAAACCGCTGAACCATGAGGTTAAAACACATGGGCCAGGCATGGTACATCTGTGAGCTCATCTCGCCTCATAGCCACCACCAGGTTCCAGCCATTGTCATACACGACCATGCCTGGCTGTAGGGTCAGCCGTGTCAGCTACAGAACTGCCTACTCTTTCAGAGTTGTCCATAACTCTTCAGCATTGTGCGGTTACCTAAGCATATTAGCTTCAGCACAGCTTGTTGCCGCTTGGCTGAGGCAGTGCTGCAGTGCTTCCAGCTTGTGACTGATGAGCTCATTTTGGAGATGGAGGATGAAGAGGAGGAGGAGGTGGTGCAGGAGCTGTAGAATGTAGGGTCAACCCTGATTGACCCAGGGCCCGCAATCCTCAGAGTCGGGAGGACGTGTTCCAAGCTAAGGTCCAACTGGGTCCCGGCTTCCACTATATTAACCCAGTGTGCCATCAGTGAGATGTACCGTCCCTGCCCACAAGCACTTGTTCACATGTCTGTGGTTAGGTGGACTTTCCCAGTAACTGCGTTGTTGAGGGCATGGCTAATGTTGTGGGGCACGTGCTCGTGTAATGCGGGGACGGCACACCGGGAGAAATAGTGGCAGCTGGGGACTGAGTACCGAGGGACAGCCGCCGCCATCAGGTTGCGGAAAGCTTCCGTCTCCACGAGCTTAAAAGGCAACATTTCGAGAGCAAGCATTCGCAAAATGTTTGAATTTAGTAGTGTGACCTGTGGGGCGTTGGCTGAGTATTTGTGCTTGCGTTCCAAAGACTAAGGTAGGGACAACTGAACACTGCGCTGGGACAAGGATGTGAATGTGCTTGTTGATGGTGCTAGTTGAGAGTGTTCAACGCCAGGTGCAGAGCAGGAGGCATCTTGGCATCCGCCATGGACAAGGGATTGACGTGCATGCACAACAGTGGAACAAGTAGTGGTGTCACACGCAGACACTGTTTCTGGACCCTGGGATTCGGCCCACTAAGTCGGGTGCTTTGCTGCCCTGTGCCTAATCATGCTGGTGGTGGTCAGGCTGCTAGTTTTGCTACCCCTGCTGATGCTGGCCCTGCAGGTGGTGCAAATATCCTTTTTGGGGCTATTTGCACCGTCTTTAAAAAATAACCAGACTCAGGAAGATCTAACAGTTGTACTGGCAACTTCCGTCATGTTGGCGTTACGAGGAGCTCTTTCCCGCCTTGTGTCTGCAGCCACCACACTGCTTCTTCCTGCCTGTTGTGGTGGTACGCCTCCCTCCCCCTGTGTTCTGCTGTCCTCGCTCTGTATGTCAAGTTGGGTCAGCTACTATATCATCCACCACCTCGTCTTCCACTTCCCACCCTGGTCCTCCTCCTGACTTTCTGGCAATTGTGTCTCATCATCATCATCCACCTCTTGCAACAGTAATTGCACTTTCCCACCATTGTCTTCATGTGACCGTGGCTGCTCCAATATTTGGGCATTGCTACATGAGTTCTCCTCTTGACTCTCTTGAAGCTGGTCGAGCGAGAGGCCCGAATCTACAAATGGAAAAGTTAACAGCTCTTCTGAGTGTCCAAATGTGGGATCAGTTGTCTCAGGGCACTCGGCATGGTGAGAGGAAGGAGGATCAGGGTGAGGAATATGCGATACAGACTCACGGCTACTGAGACTTGATCGTGTGGAAGACAGGGTGGTGGTGGTGGTGACAAAGTGACTGGAAGCATTATCTGCTATCCAATCAACAACCTTTTGACACTGCTCTGGGTTTAATAGTGGTGTACTGCGGTCCCCTAGTAATTGGGACAGGAAGGTCGAATGACAAGATGTGGGCCTCAGCCTCTGCATGCACCATCACCATCACATCCACTTCCCCATCCCTTGCCCATTTTTAATGGAGGACAATATTTTCCACGTTCATGAGAAATGGCTGGTTTTGGAACACAGTTATATGTGATACGTCTGACAGAGAACCACAATTTTAAATAGCAGGCTTGTAATTTACTAATATTATTCCACACAGAGACCTAGTGTAAATCTCTTGACCGACACACTGCAACAGAATGCAAATGGAAGAAATAGCTGATTTTGGAGCAGTCTTATAGGTGATATGTCTGACAGAGAACCACGGTTTTAATTAACAGGCCTGTAATTTACTAATACTATTCTTCACAGACACCTAGTGTGAATAGCTTGACAGACACACTGCAACAGAATGGAAAAGGAAGCCAATATTTTCCACGTTCAGTTTAAAATTCTGGATTTTTATCGCTGAAATATGGAAAAGATCTGGGTTTATTCTGCAGTGAGAACAAGCAAATCGAGAAGAAAAATGGTGTACTCTGGATAAGCAAATAACCAGGATTAAGATAAAAAAAAAATTTGCCCTGTCTCTTGATATTTGGGGCTATGTCTACAAATATCTAATTATTACAGCAGCAGCAGACTGGACGTTCAATGAACCCTCTTGTGCTTTATCATACACTGCAATCTGCCACATAAACTGCCTGCCTGCCTAGCACTGATTATATGCAGCTGGATTAGTTCTCAGAAGGACTATTAATTCAGATAGATATATACTGTATATATGTTGTGGAATACCTATACTAACAGGACGTTCAATGGACCCTCTTGCACTGTATGCACTGCAGTCTGCCAAATACACTTCCTGCCTGCCTAACTCCTGCTATCACCACTGAATATATGCAGCTGGATTAGTCCTCAGAAGAACTGTTAGTTCAGATGGATATATACTGTATATATGTTGTGGAATACCTATGCTAACTATAAAGAAGCAAATCTCTCCCTGACGCAGCAGCACCTCTCCCTACTCTGCCTGATTCCGGGTTAGACTCCGATGAGCATAGCGGCGCCAGTTCTTATATAGACCTGATGACGCTGTGCGACCAGCCAATCACTGTAATGCCCACAACTAACATGGCTACGGCATTACAGTGTGTGGCAGACAATCCCTGCATGTTCATTGGCTCTCTAAAGAACGCCAAACATGCAGGGCGGGGACCTGAGTTCCCACCCGAGCAACCTGGAAATACTCGCCGAGCGCTGAGCTCGTCGAGCACAGTGATGCTCGGGCGAGTACCGAGCAGTGGCGAGCACGTTCGCTCATCACTATAAATGACATCTCTAGGACAAGTTAGAGCAGGCAGTTTAGTATGCCAGTACTTAGATCTTTTTGACTTCGGAATGTGTGACTTTACGAGCCTATCCTTAGGTAAACCTAAGGCCATCATTTCTTCCCATCCTTTATCTAATTAAATAAAACCCCACACTGCGTGACGTTGGATACAATGTCCACAGCAGGGTTATTTTATTAACTAAATGCAAATATTAAAACACAATATTAATGAAAGATAAATGTACATACATAGCATAGGCACAAGAAAGGGGGGGGACCACCTTTTTTAAGTGCAACAAACAGCTCCTTCACACCGCCCCCAGCTACACCTCACTGGCAAGTGTTGCCCATTTCAAAATGTCCCTCTGAGACCTGAGCCCAGTAGGGACCTGCTTAAAATTGTGAAAGAACGTTAAACAGCATTGGAGTCACTCAACCCCTACACAGGGCTCCCCTCATCTTTCAGTGCAATTAATCTCCTTCAAAGACCCCCCCAATCTTTTCTGTCAACCGCTATGACAAAATGAACAACCCCTCTTAGCAACCCTTGAAATAGAATCCTATTGTTCCAGGTACAAAAGCCACCACTGGAGAATGGACATCCCCTCAGTGACCCTTCCTTATATACCCCTCAGATAGGACCTTCCTACCCACCAATCAGGTAAGCCACAAAATCCTTCCACCCTTACACTCTTCCCCCAAAATTCCCACTCATAAGTCTATGTATTTTTTAAATTTACAATTAACCCATTCAAATACAAAATTGGGGCCTAGCATGCCGCCTATGTCATGGGGCCCTCCTTTCAGCCTCGGGGGACTAGCAGTCCAGGCCATTCCTTTGCAGAAACTGAAAAGCTATGGGCCAAAATTTCCTGCACAATGATTTTCTACACTTTGTGGAATGTTTGTCATGACAAATTGCTGCTGTTCTCAAAGTCAAAGGCGATCCAAACACCTCTAGATTGTATATATCTAATAAAGTGACCATTTGGTGCATGTACTTTACTCGAGTCTATGGATTTATGCAAGTTAGATCAGTTATTGCTTTTTCTTCAGTCTAGCGTCAAATTTGTATAATGTGTTAGAACTAGTGTTGAGCGAGCATGCTCGACACTGCTCGGTACTCGCCCGAGCATCACGCTACTCGGGATGTTCGGTGAGCACCGAGCATTTCCGGGATACTCGGGCGGGAGCTCGGATCTCCGCCCTGCATGTTTGGCGCTCTTTACAGAGCCAATGAACATGCAGGGATTGCCAGCCAGTCACTGTAATGCTGCAGCCATGTTGGTTGTGGGCATTACAGTGATTGACTGGCCGCACAGCGTCACCTCGAGTATTTAAAACCGGGCGCTGCCATCTTGGACACAGTCGCTCCGAATTAGACAGTGTAGGGACAGCGCTGCTGATTTAGGGAGATATATAAACTGCGAAATACTTAGTGTAGAGTCTGCCAGAACAAACAACTAGTCCTTTTCAGGACTAATATCCATCCCAGATATCAGGCAGGCAGGCTGTATAGGAGACACAGTGGTTATACCAGCAAACGCTGCATTACAGTCCTGTGTGCTCCTGTTGCTGAAATTGCTGGACTTAGCACCAGGTGTCGGGGGCCAGGAAAAATCCTTTTTTTTTCATCTAAATCCTCCTTTTTTTTTCCTCCTTCACACTGTACAAATACCCGTCTTATTAACCTTTTGGTGTGTCCCCCCCCCCCAAAAAAAAAGCGTGTCTCTGATCTTTCAGGCACAAATATAACTGTTGAAAATAGTCTGGTGTAGGCTAGAGAAACAGAAGTGTTGTTTTGCACTTCAACGGTTCAAACCTCTGTATTATCCATTTTGGGCCATTTGTATCTAAAAAAAAAAAACAGTTTGAGTGTGTCGCTCACTGTTCAGCCGCAAATATATCTATTTAAAAAAGTGTGGTATTCCCCAGTAAACAATAACTGTGGTTTTGCCATCCCACGGTAAAAAATCTCTATTATTCAGCTTTTGGTTGTTTTTTCCGTAAAGAAAAACAGTAGTGTCTCCTGACTGTTGTGACACAAAAATATATCTGTTGAAAATAGTATTGTGTAGGCCCGACATCCCAGTGTGGTTTCGCAGTTCCATGGGTCAAATCGCTGTACTATCCAGTTTTGGGCCTTTGGTATCTAAAAAAAAAAGCAGTTGGAGTGTGTCGCTCACTGTTCAGCCGAAAATATCTCTATTTAAAAAAGTGTGGTATACCCCAGTAAACAATAACTGTGGTTTTGCCATCCTATGGTAAAAAATCTCTATTATTCAGCTTTTGGTAGTTTTTTCCGTAAAGAAAAACAGTAGTGTCTCCTGACTGTTGTGACACAAAAATATATCTGTTGAAAATAGTCTTGTGTAGGCCCGACATCCCAGTGTGGTTTCGCAGTTCCACGGGTCAAATCGCAGTACTATCCAGTTTTGGGCCTTTTGTATCTAAAAAAAAAGCAGTTTGAGTGTGTCGCTCACTGTTCAGCCGCAAATATCTCTATTTAAAAAAGTGTGGTATACCCCAGTAAACAATAACTGTGGTTTTGCCATCCCACGGTAAAAAATCTCTATTATTCAGCTTTTGGTAGTTTTTTCCGTAAAGAAAACAGTAGTGTCTCCTGACTGTTGTGACACAAAAATATATCTGTTGAAAATAGTCTTGTGAAGGCCCGACATCCCAGTGTGGTTTCACAGTTCCACGGGTCAAATCGCTGTACTATCCAGTTTTGGGCCTTTGGTATCTAAAAAAAAAGCAGTTGGAGTGTGTCGCTCACTGTTCAGCCACAAATATCTCTATTTAAAAAAGTGTGGTATACCCCAGTAAACAATAACTGTGGTTTTGCCATCCCACGGTAAAAAATCTCTATTATTCAGCTTTTGGTAGTTTGTTCCGTAAAGAAAAACAGTAGTGTCTCCTGACTGTTGTGACACAAAAATATATCTGTTGAAAATAGTCTTGTGTAGGCCCGACATCCCAGTGTGGTTTCGCAGTTCCACGGGTCAAATTGCTGTACTATCCAGTTTTGGGCCTTTGGTATCTAAAAAAAAAGCAGTTTGAGTGTGTCGCTCACTGTTCAGCCGCAAATATCTCTATTTAAAAAAGTGTGGTATACCCCAGAAAACAATAACTGTGGTTTTGCCATCCCACGGTAAAAAATCTCTATTATTCAGCTTTTGGTAGCTTTTTCCGTAAAGAGAAACAGTAGTGTCTCCTGACTGTTGTGACACAAAAATATATCTGTTGAAAATAGTCTTGTGTAGGCCCGACATCCCAGTGTGGTTTCGCAGTTCCACGGGTCAAATCTCTGTACTATCCAGTTTTGGGCCTTTGGTATCTAAAAAAAAAGCAGTTGGAGTGTGTCGCTCACTGTTCAGCCGGATATATCTCTATTTAAAAAATTGTGGTATACCCCAGTAAACAATAACTGTGGTTTTCCTCTTCCACGGTTCTAATCTACTCTTTATTGCCCTTTTTCCATTGATAGTGCAAGTGTAAGCTATTTTACTTCCTTTACAATGGGCAAGGCGCGTGGCAAGGGACGTGGAAGTGGAGGTTCTGCTGATGGTTCGTGCAGAGGACGGGGCCGTGGCCAAGGTGAAAATGTGCCACAACCAACAGCCAGATCTTCTCTCTCCCACTTCTTGACTGAATTACTAGGGAAGCACAGAACAACACCAGTATTGAGAACTGATCATTGTGAACAGGTTATTAATTGGATAGCAGATAATACTTACAGTTACCTGGGCACCACCACCTCCAGTCTGTCTTCCACACGGTCAACTCTTAGTAGCCTTGAGTCTCGACCGCATACTCCTCCTCACCCTGATGCTCCTTCCTCCCACCATGCCGAGTGTCGTCAGACAGCAAGTGATCCCACACTTGGCCACTCTGAAGAGCTGTTCACTGGTCAATTTCCATATTTGGGCCTCTCGCCTGATACTCTTGAAGTGGTGGAAGAGGAGATCCCATGTTGCGATGCCCAAATATTTGAACAGCCACGGCCACAGGAAGTAGATGTTGGCAATCTGTCACAAGAGGTGGACGATGACGAGACACAATTGCCAGGAAGTGAGGAGGAGGATCGTGGTGCGCAAGTGGAAGAGGAGGAGGTGGTGGATGATCTAGTAACTGACCCAACGTGGAAGGAGGACATGCATAGTGAGGCCAGCAGCACACAGGGGGAGGGAGGCAGAGTACCCCAACAGGCAGGAAGAAGCAGTGTGGTGGCCACAGACAGAAGGCAGGCAACCGTTCCCCGTAACACCAACACGAGGGACGTTGCCAGTACAAGCGGTAGGTCTTCCAGAGTCTGGAATTTTTTTAAAGACTCCGCTGATAACCCCAAAAAGGCCATATGTTCCACCTGCCATGCCAGAATCAGCAGGGGTGACAAAACTACCAGCCTGACCACCACCAGCATGATCAGGCACATGGCAGCAAAGCACCCGACTTTGTGGGGCGAAACCCAGGGTCCATGACCAGTGTCAGCGGGTGTCACCACTGCTTCTTCCACTGTTGTGCGTGCAATAGAACCCCCTGTTGTGTGTGCAAGGCAATCCCCTGTCCATACTGCATGTAAAGATGACCCCTCCTCTCAGTCTTCACTTGTTATGGCAGTTTCTCAAGAAACAGCATCAACGTCCACGTCCACGTCCCACCGCAGCGTTCAATTGTCCATATCCCAGACCATTGAACGAAAGCGGAAATTCGCAGCTAATGCCCCACAGGCCACAGTCCTAAATTCGCACATTTCACGACTGCTTGCGTTGGAAATGCAGCCTTTTAGGCTGGTGGAGACGGAATCCTTCCGCAATCTAATGGCGGTGGCCGTCCCTCGGTACTCGGTCCCCAGCCGACACTATTTTGCCCGGTGTGCCATCCCCGCACTACACAAGCACATGTCCCAAAGCATCTGCCGTGCCCTCAACAACGCAGTTACTGGGAGAGTCCACCTGACAACGGACACGTGGACAAGTGCTTGTGGCCAGGGACGGTACATCTCTCTGACGGCACACTGGGTAAACATAGTGGAAGCCGGGACCCAGTCGGACCTTGGGACGGAACACATCCTCCCCACACCGAGGATTGCGGGCCCTATGTCAGTCAGAGCTGCCCCCACAGTGTACAGCTCCTGCGCATCCTCCTCCTTCTCCTCCTCATGTTCAGCCTCCATCTCAGATATCACCACATCAGTTACAAGCTGGAAGCATTGCAGTACTGCCTCCGCCAAGTGGCAAAAGGCTGTGCTGAAACTCATAAGCTTAGGTGATAAATCTCACACTGCTTGTGAGTGGACAGCTGTGAAAGAGCAGGCAGATCTGTGGCTGAGACCGCTGAACCTACATCCCGGCATGGTCGTGTGTGACAATGGCCGTAACCTGGTGGCGGCTCTGAGGCGAGGTGAAATCACACACGAACCATGCCTGGCTCATCTGCTTAACCTTGTGGTTCAGCGGTTTCTTAAATCGTACCCCGAGTTGCCAGATCTGCTCGTGAAAGTACGCTGCCTGTCAGCTCATTTTCGCAAGTCGGCTACAGCTTCCGCCGCCCTTGCTGTGTTGCAGCAGCGTTTGCAGCTTCCGGCACACCGACTGGTGTGTGATGTCCCCACATGTTGGAACTCTACCTTCCACATGTTGCAAAGGATTTGTGAGCAGAAGAGAGCAGTTGTGGAGTACCAGCTGCAACAAGGCCATCGATGTTCAGGTCAGACTCCACACATAAGACCTCAGGAGTGGACCTGGATGTCTGACATATGTACCATCCTGACAAACTTTGAGGAGGCCACCAAGATGGTGAGTGGCGATGACGCCATCATTAGTGTCAGCATCCCACTTGTCTGTCTTTTGCAACGCTCTCTGCAGAGAATTAAAGAGGAGGCATTGCAGCCAGAGTATGATGAGATGGATCAAGAAGCCGTAGCGGGCGATTACACACAGCCCAGCCTCATCTCATCCCAACGTGCATTGGGGGACAATGAGGGAGAGGAGGAGGAGGAGGAGGAAGAACAGGAGTTGCTATCATGCGTTGTAGACGGTAGTACCTGTACCAGTGTCATACCGTCGGTTCAGCGTGGGTGGCCTGAGGACAGGGGGGAGGAGGAAGAGGAGGAGGAGGAGAGCATGGTCAGTCGTCATCTTGGTGAAGACACGGAAATCTTGCCCGTTACCAGTCTGGCACGCATGGCTGACTTTATGTTATGCTGCCTTAACCGTGACCCTCGCATTGTCAAAATGTTGGGTGACAGTCATTACTGGTTGGTGACTCTTGTAGACCCCCACTAGAAGGAGAACTTTCACTCTCTTATTCCTGAGGTGGAGAGGTCTACAAAAATGGGGCAGTACCAGAAGGCCCTTGCTGCAGAACTCTTAAAAAAATTCCCATCTGAACACGCTAGCGGCAGAGGTCACAGTTCGTTGCCCAACCAAGGCGTACAGGTGAGAGAGATGCAACTCCAATCCAGCAGAGGCAGGGGAACACTGTCAACGTTCTGGGACAGTTTTCTGACACCCACCCAGCTTACAGGCCCTGAGGCGCGGGGTACTCTCACAAGGAGTGGAAAGTTTCAAAAGATGGTGAGGGAGTACCTTGCCAACCGTACCAGCGTCCTCCGTGATTCCTCTGTGCCTTTTAATTATTGGGTATCCAAGCTGGACACTTGGAATGAACTCGCTCTGTACGCCTTGGAGGTCCTGGCCTGCCCTGCCACTAGCGTGTTATCGGAGCGTGTTTTTAGTGCCGCTGGGGGAATTATAACAGATAAGCGCACTCGCCTGTCAACTGACAATGCTAACAAGCTGACCCTTATCAAAATGAACAAGGGCTGGATTGGGCCAGACTTCTCATCACCACCAAATGACAGCAGAGTAACATAAAGTCAAATCCTCTGTGTTATTTCGGGAGGTGTATTCCTATGCACCGCTTCACACCCACACATGGGTATACGCTTCCACGTTTCAGCTGTTTTATCTTCTTCTCCTTATCCTCAGCCTCCACCACCACTATACCACCAGGGTGCCAGCATTGCAAGTTCCTCCGTCCTTATTTTTGGCAGCTTTTGCTTGCAAGGCATAAGCAAATACTATGGGACACCCACTCCCCAATAATGGGACTTATGTTTGTAATATGCTGTACTGCATGGCTCTTGTAAGGGGCATTGCAAGTTGCTCCGTCCTAATTTTTGGCAGCTTTTGCTTGCAAGGCATAAGCAAATACTATGGGACACCCACTCCCCAATAATGGGACTTATGTTTGTAATATGCTGTACTGCATGGCTCTTGTAAGGGGCATTGCATGTTGCTCCGTCCTAATTTTTGGCAGCTTTTGCTTGCAAGGCATAAGCAAATACTATGGGACACCCACTCCCCAATAATGGGACTTATGTTTGTAATATGCTGTACTGTATGGCTCTTGTAAGGGGCATTGCAAGTTGCTCCGTCCTAATTTTTGGCAGCTTTTGCTTGGAAAGCATAAGCAAATACTATGGGACACCCACTCCCCAATAATGGGACTTATGTTAGTAATATGCTGTAGTGCATGGCTCTTGTAAGGTGCATTGCAAGTTGCTCCGTCCTAATTTTTGGCAGCTTTTGCTTGGAAAGCATAAGCAAATACTATTGGACAACCACTCCCCAATAATGGGACTTATGTTTGTAATATGCTGTACTGCATGGCTCTTGTAAGGGGCATTGCAAGTTGCTCCGTCCTAATTTTTGGCAGCTTTTGATTGGAAAGCATAAGCAAATATTATGGGGCACCCACTCCCCAATAATGGGACTTATGTTTGTAATATGCTGTACTGCATGGCTCTTGTAAGGGGCATTACAAGTTGCTCCGTCCTAATTTTTGGCAGCTTTTGCTTGCAAGGCATAAGCAAATACTATGGGACACCCACTCCCCAATAATGGGACTTATGTTTGTAATATGCTGTACTGCATGTGACGCGCCCCCTGGGCCGTGTGTACACGTGTGTGGGATACCCGGTGCCAGGTCTCTGGAGTCTGTAGTCTCCGTGGCGGTGACCCGGTCCCGTGGCTCAGGCTGGTCAAACCAGTGGCAGTCTTTCTTAGGTTTTGAGGTTAATTGTCCGACTGCGCCACCCGTGGATTGCGGTCAGGGAGTACCACCGCTGCGAGGCAGACCGCTGAGGCTGGTGTTGTGTGCGCAGCAGAGAATGGGATAACTCCCCACGGGAGGAGTATAGCCTCAGGGCAGTGAGTGTGGATGATGGGGGTGATGGTGCACGAGCGCAGCAGGAACGACTCAGAGTCTTTGCAGTGCAGTTCAGGGTCTTTACTGATGATTATAAGGTAGACCCTCCCGGGAGTACTGGCTAGCATAAGAGGCCTGGTCAGTCTGTGAGCAAGCCAGGTGGAGTTGTAGGCCTCCCCGTTTGTCTGCACTCTTCCTGGCTACCTTGCTGTAAGCGGGTAGAAGTAGCCTATGTCCCTGAGTGTACCGTGTAGTGCTCACCCGTATGGCTGGTGACTTGGGGCCTTCTGTTAGCCTCCGCTCCACGACGGTGGTGCTTGTCCCTTGCTTGTGACTGAGCCTCCGGGCTTCTATGGCCAGAGGACCTGAAATCCCCTGCCGGCTGGTTTCTGCTGCTGGATATATAAGTCCTCACAGCCTCGGACTCCTGTGTCCGGTTCCTATTGTCTTCTGCCAGGGCAAGCTCTGCTCAGCTTCCAGCCCCTGGTCTTTAGCTCCTAGCTCCTACAGAGCTCCTTGCTGTTACTTTCCCTTGCTCTCACTCTGACTCTGACTGTTCTCTGTTCTCTGACTCACTCAACCCCGCCCCAGAACCGGTTTATAAGGGCAGAATTCTACCCTCTCAGGACTGGGGCAGGAGGATGTTGCATGTTTAAGGGATCCTGACCAGGAAACCTCCCACTTGCTCTCCGACGTAATATCTCTATTACTGTGGTGACCAGACCCCTGGGGTGTCACACATGGCTCTTGTAAGGGGCATTGCAGTTCCTCATCATTTTTGGAAAGCCTTCCATTCACTGCTTAGGCCAACAGTGCACAGGAGACCCAGTTGCTATAAATGGAAAAAAAGGTTTAGTTAACGCCCTCTGACCTCCATGTCATTTCCAAGGGGCATTGGAGTGCCTCGAAATTTTTGGTAGGTATTGCACTCACTGTATGCCCTATAACTGTGTAGCCGAACCGCTCCTTTTGTTACAGAAACATATCCTACAAGACATATCTGGTTGACTGGCCTGATATTGATGTGAATGGTCCCTGTTCCTCCTGCTCTTTCTCCTTTGCCACTACCTCATCCATCATTTATCACCTGAAGCTTTGTTTTAACGGGAGTCATAGAACTTGGATAGTAGCAGGAAAACATCCAGCAATCCTCGGAGGAGGTAGGATATGCGCCAAAACGCTGACCACCTCAGGCCTAGCCGCTACTACATACATGCGCTTGCATTACAACAAAACAAAGCAGATGCTAACTTCTATCATCCTCATCATGCTCCTCACCTTGGTACTCTCAACTCCCCTGATGGAGAAGCCAGGGCCCACCGGAGGTGTCTGATAGTCCGGTGGGCTCGGCCAATGCTGCCCTAAAGCAGGCCAGGCTAAGAAAAGTGTGGGAAAGGTTACCGGGACAAATAGGGGTGGCTGGAGACCGAGTATGGACACCCGGCCACCCCCTGGAGGCTGGGGAGCAAGCGGGGACACCCGGCCACCAGGCGGCTGGGGACAGAGTATGGATTCCAGGCCGCCAACACAGCCATGACGTGGTGGCCAGATTCCGCCTCCACATGCCTAAAAGGCCCAATTTCAAGTTCAAGCAAGCAAGCAGTATGGTATTGCAGCCTGGGGGTGGGTGGGTGGCAGGCTGCATACTTGCGCTTGTATTGCAAGGAATGGGGGAGGTACAATTGAACACTGCCCTGGGACTAGAACTTGCATGGGGATAGTTGCAAGTCTGCATCTTCTGATGCGGCAAGGATCACTTATGATGGGCACACTTTTAGACAGTGACCTGGGAGTCAGAGATGCTTCCAGGGGTCTTCCCCATGCTGTTCCCATGTCTTTTCAGCACTTTATGCATGTGTCACACAGCACATGGCCAGATAAGGTTGTAAAATGTTAAAATTACATTTCCCGGTGAATTCATTTGTCACGGTTGAAAGCAATACAAAAGTGCAAAAACGCATAAAAAATGCTACTTGTGAACATAGCCGAAGGTGTGGAGGAGTATTTTTGTTTTTGGTCATTTATTTTAACTTATACACAAGTCTTTTCCCTGGAAAGGATGTTCTTTAACATATTTCACAGGAAAAAAGTTTCACTTTCGTTTTTGAACGTTTTATTGTGAGTCCGTAAAAGTGGCTTAATACCTCTGACCACGTTGTTGACAGCAGTGACCTGGGGGTCAGAAATGCTTCCTAGGGCGATCCCCATGCTGTCCCCTTGTCATTTGAGCACTGTCACTATCGTTTTGGGCACTTGTTAGGCTTTTAAAAGACTGCCGGGGGTGCCACCGCAAAAATGCTCGAGTCTCCTAGAGACTAACATCGTTGCTCGGGTCGAGCACCCGAGTATCACGGCAAGCTCGGCCCGAGCTTCGAGCACCCGAGCATTTTAGTGCTCGCTCAACACTAGTTAGAACAAATAAAATACTAAAAAGGACAAAGTATTCTCCCAGTACAATGCATAACAATTTATTCATTAATTCTATGAGGTCAAACTGGGTAGTCTTCACTTATACAGTAGGTGGTGTTTAAGAAACATGTTTTGTATGCCTATGAGCTATTTTATGTTTTAATGGGAAGTTAATTTTCAGTTCTAAATTTCAAATATTTTCTCTAAAATTCTCAAAGTTATTTTATATCTTGTCAATGTTATTAAATTATTTTACAATGTTTTAGTTGAAAACAAATATGTACATAATGATTTTTTTCCTTGTCTATAAATTATTCATCTATTCTTTTTTTTATTCTTTTTTTTATATATAAACTGAAGGGGAGGGTGGAAATATGTCAGTCTGCCAAAAAATACATTATGTCAGCTGCCATGCTCTATAAACACATTACACACACCTTGAACAAATAATCCGTGGTAAGTTAATCATAGGTGCTGGGCTGCATGCTTAAGGGAAAGTGTCTGTAAAACTGAGTTATAGATTTTTTTAGCCATTCAGGTACGTAATAAAATATAAATGAGTAGGCAAAAAAATCAGAAAGTGAAGAAAATAAATCAAATATAAAAATATTGCTAGCCACTTGTTTTTACAGAGTTGCTCTTATGGCATTCAGTGAGCTAACCACTATATAAGCCAAGAACTAGTGTGGAAACCATACATTAAACTATATATTGAGACAGGTGTACCAGTGAACAGTACTACTTAACTTTTAAACATAACACACTGATGCTTTCTAAAAATTACAACCATCAAAAGTTCTATATGTGAATTTAATTAAATATTTCTTATGTGACTTAAGCATAATTGAGTCCATCTGTAAACTCAAATTGTCATGTTTAGCAGATGAAAATGGATCTATATTCAATTGGTCAACTATGTGACCGATTTTTATTATTTTGTTTTTCCAGTCTTAAACATATCTTAGTTCCTGATTTAATATTCTTTCACAAACATTCTAGTTGTATTTTAGAAAGTCATTTTAAGCATTTTTATTATAATTGTAATTTGTTTCTTCAAATGAAAAACTGTGATTGGATCACAGAGAGGTAGAACGGAGCTAAGAGGTTGTAGAGACTTGTGAGGAGCCATGAAGAAGCAGCGTTAGAGCAACAACATCTAAGTAATACTCACTTTATTGAGTTACAGTGTAACCTGACTTTGCCCCAATTTTTTCTGATTTCATAAAACCTATTAAATTAGTTGAAAGTTAAGGTATGTGCACACAACGCCTCTAAGTGCTGGCGGAGTTGTTGTGGCTAACGTCATCTGTTTTTGTCATTTTAAACCATAAATAATGCCGCTAGCAGAATAATGAGCTGGTTACTTCTTTTATCTGTTTCATGGTTTTTGAAGCCTGAAATCACTAGTAAAAGCAACTAAAGACAGAACTCATTCTGACCTTGCTATGCATTATGTTCATTTTTTGTAGTGTTTCTTTTAGTACTTTCACAGGCAGTTTCCAGGCAGAATCCACCTCAAAAAAAGACATGCGCACACACCCTTAAAGGGGTTTTCCAGGAAAAAAAAATAATCAAATGAAATGTATTTGCAAATAAATTCCTAAATACTTCCAATTTCCAGAAAGAAGAGATTGTGGCACCCACCAAGAATACATATTCAGTCACAATCTTTTGGATATGATAAAAAAAAGCTATGCCTACAGCTGTTTAGCGTCTTCTTGTGCTTCTTTTTGAAATTGTTGGCTGTAGTTGGATACCTCCCTTCACTACAATGCTATTTATACCATTTTTTTGCATAATATATAAATGCCTTGTTAATGCATACCTGCACTGTTTACCTATCCAAGGTTTTTTTATTCCCTATGGATATATTTATATGCCTGATATTTTCTGTCCTGCTATGCCAGACCACATATTTCTTTCACACAATTGTGATATTTTCTTTTATTAGCTTCTTATACTATGTTGAAAAGAGGAAAAGGGAAATAGAAGAGTCAGCTCACCGATAGATGCAGATGTAGCACCCCGAGGGTTCGGTCGCTACAGAGGTATTGCATCTCAACCAGATGTGCGATATCTCACTTCCAGGTAAGGATGGAGTGTGGATCAGGACTCTGACACCTGCATGCATTACACCACATTTCTGGGGGGCAGGGCGACCGATATGCTCCAAGTGGAGCACGACAGTCCCTGTCCCTGGCTGGAGTGGGGGGAGGGAACACCGAGGAAGGGGGAACCCTGTAGTGCATAGGAGGGAGAGGGCAGTTCCTGGGTGCACTTAGAAGGAGGTATAAAAGGTGGGCACCATCTTAGCTCTGGGTTCAGTTCAGTAAGAGGAGAAGACAGGGAGCAGAGGCTCAGACCGAGCTCTGCTCCGCAAGCAGGCCTGGGAGAGCGGCCAGAGCCTGGAGGAAGGAGAAGGAAGGAAGAGGAGCAGAGGAGGCTCCAGGAACAAGGAACGAAAGGACCCCAGGGGTGTGGACCGGCGAGTCGCCACCGCAAATCCGAATCTACCTGCGTAGGGGGGTCAGGCCAAAGGGGGAGACCGGTCCCCGAAACTAGTGGAGGCGGGGAACTACCCTCAGCTAGAAACCGGAGGCTGTGACATTTTATGTGGCGCAGCCCCTCACTACACCCACTAGGAAGGCACCACATAGGGTCAGGGAAACGGCACCAACGTTTATCCGAGAAGGCCCGAGGCAGCCGGACAGAAATTAGGTCACTGGTGGGGTATGACAGGCCAGAGAAAGGACACACAAAGGGGGTCCTGTGAAACGCTCCAAAGTTATCTGGGAGTAGGCCGAGCCCCTCACCTGGTGAGCACAGTGCGACGCGGGACGTTATGACCAGCTGGAGTACCGTGGATAAAGAACTGTGAGTAAATACCCTGGACTGCATTACAGGACTCTGTGTCGTTACTGCTGCTCCCGCGCACCATCACCCCCAACATCCGCACTCGCTGCCCTGAGGCTATACTCCTCCCGTGGGGAGTTATACTACCCTCTGCTGCACCCACAACACCAGCCTCAGCGGTCTGCCCTGCAGCGGAGGTTCACTCTGACCGCAATCCACGGGTGGCGTAGTCGGACATTCAGCATATAGACTGCCATTTGGTTTGACCGCCCTGGGCACGGACCGGGTCGCCGCCATGCAAGGACTACAACCCCCAGCATCCACAAAAGATCCGGTTCCGGGTATCCCCTCACACACATGGCCCAGGGGGCGCGTCACAGATACTGAGTCCAAGTGGATATCGCAAGGAAACGCCCTGGTTAGGGTCGGATAAATGCAGTCAGACAAAAAGGTAGGATATCCAGCGCTAAAAAAAAAAAAAAAATCTTCCTTTATTTTAATTCATGTAAAAGTCCTGTATTGGGGACAAATAATAACCACCATACAGACCAGTCCGATCGACGCGTTTAGACTTTATTTAGTCTTAATCATGATATGTTTCATACTGGGTCAACAGCAGATTTATAGTCACGGTACCACATACACAGTTTCAGCCATCCTCAATATCCCTTTCACTCTTAACTCTTTCTTCCCCAGGTAAGCTTCACCTGGTACCATAGCTTTCCAGAACCCGGTTCTACTTCCTATAGGGACGTCCCCATCCGTTTCCCCTTCTTGGGAAGGGAGTAAGGCTGGCTCCTCCTCGCCTTCTCTGGGCCGTAGACCCCAGATGTTTACCGCTCCTTTTTTCATAGTGCTGCTTCTCTCTTTCTCTGCCTCTTGCTGCATCACTGTCGACCTTCAGCCCACTAGCCCTGAACTTCTCCACTCCTCTCAGTTATCCCTCCTACACATACTTCAATGTTTCAACCAACAACTACATCTCTGACTGACTAACTGAAAAAAAACATGAGGGCATCAAATTGTATGGTGGTGACTTGTGGCATCATATTATATGTGGGGGCATCAAACTGTGTGGAGATGCTGTTGATCAAAGTATATCTATACTTAAGGCTGAATAACAGGAACAATATGAATTATAAACTTTATAAAAAGCAATAAACTATATGGTTTTTATTAGCAAGAACAGATGTTACAATAAGCCCTATTGTAACATGTATTAGCTGTAGAAGCTAGTCAACATGCCTAATTCTGCTTAACCCCTTAATGTCATCAGCTATACTTGTACGGTGCAAGACGGAAGCGGGTGTATACACAGCAGGTGTTGGCTTTGTATTACAGTCAGGATCTGCCGCTAACAATCGCGGGTGGAGCGGTGCTCCGCCTGTGATTGTTAACCTGTTAAATGCTGCTGTCAACTTCTGACAGCAGCATTTAACACGCGCCGGCATATGTGCGCGTCATTTTCTCCAACCATCAGCGAGCCCCTGAGGTGATCGCGGCTGCCGATGGATTGGCATGACAGCCAGGGGTAAGCTGATGACCCCCGGGCCTGTCATTATGGAGCTCCTTTGAAACCCTGCCTGTGGCAGAGCTTCAAAGGAGATCGTGATTTTTGCTATATGAAGCAAAGCTGTGTCATTGTTGTATATAGCACAAGCGATTGGACAATCGCAGCTTCCAGTCCCCTAAGAGGGCTAACAAGAACAGTGAAAAGTAAAAAAAAAGTTTTAAAAAAATATGAAAAAAATTTTAAAAAATCATAAAAGTTCAAATCACCTCTCCCCCCCCCCCCCCAATTTTCCCCATACAAATATGTGGTATTGTCGCATTCAGTTAAGTCCGATCTATTAAATTATAAAAATAATTAACTCGATAGGTAAACACCGTAAATGAAAAAAATTTAAGAGCGCCAAAATAATGTTTTTTTGGTCATTGCAATTCCACAAAAACTGCTATTACTAGCAATCAAAAGGTCACATCTGTCACAATATGGTATTATTAAAAACAACGCCTTGTCCTGCAAAAAATAAGCCACCACACAGCTTCTTCGGCCCAAAAAATGTAAATATTACTGGTCTCGGAAAATGTTAACACAACTAGTGATGAGCGATCATGCTCTCTACTGCTCGGTGCTCACCCGAGCATGTCACTGCTCTAGATGCTTCGCGCTCGCCGAGTATTTCCGGGGCTATTCGGCGGGAGCTCGCGTCCCCTCCCTGCATGTTTGGCGCTCTTTAGAGCGCCAATCAACTTGCAGGGATTGTCTGCCACACATTGTAATGCAGTAGCCATGTTGGCTGTGGCATTACAGTGATTGACTGGCCGCACAGCGTCATCAGGTCTATATCAGACCTGGCACCGCCGTGCTCGTCACAGTCTACTCCGCAATCAGGCAGTGCAGAGAGAGGTGCTGCTGAGCTAGGGAGAGATTTGGTTGTTTATTATTTAGTGTAGGTATTCTACAAGATTCTCTACATATCCATCTCAACTAATCCAGCTGCAGAGATATCAGTGCTAGGCAGGCAGGGTATATAGCAGACTGCAGTGCACATAGCAAGAGGGTCCATTCCAGTTCTGTCTGCTGGTTCTTTTACAAATATCTGTAGAAATAGCCCCAGGTATCAGGGGCCAGGAATATTTTTTTTTATCTTAATCCTGATTATTTGCTTAAAAAGCAATCCAGAGAACACCATTTATCTGCGCCATTTGCTTGTTGGCACTGCAGAATACAGTCAGGTCCTTTCCAAAGTACAGCGCTAAAAATCCAGCTATTTAAAACTGTGGTTTGTCCGTCACACGGATCACATATAATTGCGCTGAAAATATAGCCTTTTCTGGCCTCAACTGAAATTTTGTTGCAGTGTGTCAGTGAACTTATTGACCTTTTGTCGACGCTGTTAAAAATAGTTACCTACAGGCCAGCTATTTAAAACTGTGGTTTGTCCTTCACACGGATCACATATAATAGCGCTGAAAATATTGCCATTTCTGGCTTCCATTGAAATTTTGTTGCAGTGTGTCAATGAACTTATTGACACTCGGTCGGCGATGTTAAAAATAGTTACCTACAGGCCAGCTATTTAAAACTGTGGTTTGTCTGTCATGCGGTTCACATATAAGTTTGCTCAAAATTTTGCCATTTCTGGCCTCCATTAAAATTTTGTTTCAGTGTGTCAGTGAAGTTATTGACACCAGTTTGCTGTTAAAAATAGTTACCTACAGGCCAGCTATTTAAAACTGTGGTTTGTCTGTCATGCGGTTCACATATAAGTTTGCTCAAAATTTTGCCATTTCTGGCCTCCATTAAAATTTTGTTTCAGTGTGTCAGTGAAGTTATTGACACCAGTTTGCTGTTAAAAATCATTACCTGCAGGCCAGCTATTTAAAACTGTGGTTTGTCCATCACACGGATCACGTATAAATTCGCTCCAAATTCAGACATTTGTAGTGAGCGTGGAAGATATTGTTCTCCATTTAAAATGGGCAAGGCACGTGGCCAGGGATGGGGATAGTGATGGTGCATGCAGAGGCCGAGGCCGTGGGCAAGCTGAAATTGTGCCACAACAAACACCCACATCTTCTCGCTCGACCTTCCTGTCCCAATTAATAGGGGACCGAAGAACACCACTATTGAACACAGACCAGTGTGGAAAGGTTATTGGTTGGATAGCAGATAATGCTTCCAGACACTTAGGCACCACCACCACCCTGTCTTCCATACGGTCAAGTGTCAGTAGCCGTGAGTCTGGACTGCATATTCCTCACCCTGATCCTTCTTCCTCTCACCATGCCGAGTGCCCAGAGACAACTGATCCCACACTTGGACACTCTGAAGAGCTGTTCACTTTTCCATTTATAGATTTGGGCCTCTCGCCTGGTCCACTTGAAGGGGGGCAAGAGGAGATTGCATGTAGCGATGCCCAAATATTTGAGGAGCCACGGTCACATGAAGGCAACGGTGGGAAAGTGTCACAAGAGGTGGACGATGATGAGACACAATTGCCAGAAAGTCAGGAGGAGTACCAGGGTGCGGAAGTGGAAGGCAAGGTGGTGGATGATATAGTAACTGACCCAACCTGGCAGGAGGACATGCAGAGTGAGGTCAGCAGCACACAGGGGTATGGAGGCAGCTCACCCTAACAGGCAGGAAGAAGCAGTGTGGTGGCCGCACACAGAAGGCGGGCAACTGTTCCCCGTAACACCAACACGACAGAAGTTGCCAGTACAACTGTTAGGTCTTCCCGGGTCTGGATGTTTTTTAAAGGCTCTGCCGATAACCCCAAAAAGGCCATTTGCACCACCTGCCAGGCCAGCATCATCAGGGGTAGTAAAACTACCAGCCTGACTACCACCAGCATGATCAGGCACATGGCAGCAAAGCACCCGACTTTGTGGGCCGAAACCCAGGGTCAGGGAACAGTGTCTGCGGGTGACACCACTGCTTCTTCTGCTGTTGTGCGTGCAAGCCAATCCCCCTGCCCATAGTGCATGCGAAGATGCCTCCTGCCCCGCACCTGTCATTGCACACTCTCAACTAGCACCATCAGCAACCACGTCCTTGTCCCAGTGCAGCGTTCAGTTGTCCATACACCAGTCCTTGGAACGCAAGCGCAAATACGCAGCCAACGCCCCACAGGCCACACTACTAAATTCCCACATTTCACGACTGCTTTCCCTCAAAATGTTGCCTTTTAGGCTCGTGGAGAAGGAAGCTTTCCACAACCTGATGGCGGCGGCCGTCCCTCGGTACTCAGTCCCCAGCCACCACTATTTCTGCCGGTGTGCCGTCCCCGCATTACACAAGCATGTGTCCCACAACATTAGCCGTGCCCTAAACAATGCAGTTACTGGGAAAGTCCACCTAAACACGGACACGTGGACAAGTGCTTGTGGGCAGGGAAGGTACATCTCGCTGACAACACACTGGGTTAACATAGTGGAAGCTGGGACCCAGTCGGACCTTGAGACAGAACACATCTTACCGACGCAGAGGATTGCGGGCCCAAGGTCAATCAGGGTTGCCCCCACAGTCTACAGCTCCTGCACCTCATCCTCCTCAGCCTCCTCCTCCTCTTCAGCCTCCATCTCAGAAATGACCACATTAGTCACAAGCTGGAAGCACTGCAGCACTGCCTCAGCCAAGCGGCAACAGGCTGTGCTGAAGCTAATATGCTTAGGTGACAAACCGTGAAATGCTGAAGAGTTGTGAACAGCTCTGAAAGAGCAGTCAGATCTGTGGCTGGCACCGCTGAACCTACAGCCAGGCATGGTCATGTGTGACAATGGCTGGAACCTGGTGGTGGCTCTGAGGTGAGGCGAACTCACACATGTACCATGCCTGGCCCATGTGTTTAACCTCGTGGTTCAGCAGGTTCTCAAAACCTAGCCAGAGCTGCCAGATCTGCTTGTCAAATTACGCCACCTGTATGCCCATTTTAGAAAGTCAGCTACAGCTTCCGCGGCCCTTGCCGTGCTTCAGCAGCATTTGCAGCTTCCAGTTCACAGACTGGTATGTGATGTCCCCACGCGTTGGAACTCTACATTGCAAATGTTGGGAAGGATTTGTGAGCAGAAGAGGGCAGTTGTTAAGTACCAGCATCAACAAGGCTATCGGTATTCAGTTCAGACTCCACACATAAGATCTCAGGAGTGGACATGGATGTCAGACATCTGTACCATACTCCAAAACTTTGAGGACTCCACCAAGATGGTGAACCGCGATGACGCCATAATTAGCATCACCATCCCGCTTCTCTGTCTTCAGAAATGCTCACAATCAAAGAGGATGCATTGCAGGCGGAGCACGATGAGATGGAGCAAGGAATCATACAGGGTGATTACACACAGCCCAGCCTCATCTCATCCCAATGTGGATTGGGTGACAATGAGGAAGTGTCACGGGTATGTCAGAGGTGACAGACTGTTGCCCTGCAGTGGTTTGCAGGAGATCTCCATGTTTGGCAATGCAGACAGCTGCCTAGATAGGAGGCTGTGTTTAGGACCCAGCAACTACAGCCCTTTAGTCTGGGTGTATATATACCTGGTGTGTCTAGGTGGGCATCGCCGGAAATACTAATTTCTACTTGGAACTTGGCTGAAGCAGCATCACATCCTCTCTGGAGTCTTGAGGCCGTGTGCCCTGTTGGAGTTCTTCTAAAGCTGAGTTGTTGTTCCCCTGTGTTGTATTCCCCTTTTGCCTTTAGAGTGCTAGCAGAGGTTGACTAGTGCTCATCTCCTTCCACCCCCAGCTATAGCCTTATGCCAGGGATAGTAGGGCGAGGCACGTGATTGGCGACAGCTGTGGAGGCTGTATAGGGAGGTTAGGGGGAGACAGGGTGACGCTAGTCCAGATTAGGAAGTTACCTCTTCCCCCTTTCCCTAGTGTCCGGGCTCCCTTTCCCTTTCCCCTCTGTGTTGCGCTCACACCTGGTGTGACTCCCTGTGTTGCACTCACACTTGGCATGACAGGAAGAGGAGGAGGAGGAAGAACAGGAGCTAGTTTCATGCGCTATAGACTGTAATACCTGCACAACTGTCATAACGTCTGTTCAGCGTAGATGGCCTGATGACAGGGAGGAGGAGGAGGAGGAGAGCATGGTCTGTTGTCCTCTTGGTGAGGACACGGAAGTCTTGCCTTTTAGCAGGCTGGCACGCATGGCTGAGTTTATGTTATGCTGCCTTTCCCGTGACCCTCGCGCTCTCAAAATATTGGCTGACCGTCATTACTGGTCAGTGACACTTCTAGACCCACGTTACAAGGAGAACTTTATATCTCTTATTCCTGAGGCGGACAGGTCTACAAAAATGGGGCAGTACCAGAAAGCCCTTGTTGCGGAAGTATTAAAAAAATTCCCATCTGAAAATGCTGGCGGCAGAGGTCACAGTTCATTGGACAACCAAGGAGTACAGGCGAGAGAGACACAACTCCAATCCAGCAGAGGCAGGGGAGCACTGTCAAAGTTCTGGGACAGTTTTCTCAGCCCTTCCCATCACACAGGCCCTGAGTCGCGGGGTACTCTCACAAGGAGTGCAAAGTTTGGGAAGATGCTGAGGGAGTATCTTGTCAGTCGTACCAACGTCCTCCGTGATTCCTCTGTGCCTTATAATTATTGGGTATCCAAGCTGGACACGTGGAATAAACTGTCTCTCTATACCTTGGAGGTCCTGGCCTGCCCTGCCGCTAGCGTTTAATCAGAGCGGGTTTTTAGTGCCGCTGGTGGAATTATAACTGATAAGCGCAACCGCCTGTCAACTGAAAATGCTGACAGACTGACTCTTATAAAAATGAACAAGGGCTGGATTGGGCCAGACTTCTCAACACCACCGAATAATAGCAAGTAACATAAACTGAAATCCAGTGTCTTTTTTTGGGAGGTGTATTCCCATGCATCTTTTCACACCCACACATGGATATACGCTTCCTGATTTTGTCTATTTGCTCATGTCCTCCTCCTCATCTTCATCCTCCTCCACCATATCACCAGAGTGACCGTGGTCCATGATGCAAGACCCACATAATATTTTTAAAGGGTGTTTATGATACCCGTAAAAAAAATTTTTTATACCATATGTTCATGTATACACCCCAGGGGTAAATGTTTGTCAGCCCATACACTTAGTGCATGGGCATAACAAGTATAGGAGACCCGCTCCTTTCCAATTGGAAAAAAATTTTATGAAGACCTTCTCCACGTCTTTTCCAAGGTGCATTGGAGTGCCTCCTAATTTTTGGCAGCCCTTTCATTCACTGCATAGGACAACACTATGGGAGACCCACTTCCTAATAATGGGAACATTGTTTTCAGGAGACCCTCTGACCTCCACGTCTCTTCCAAGGGGCATTGGAGTACCTCCCAATTTTTGGCAACCCTTGCATTCACTGCATAGGCAAACACAATGGGAAACCCACTTCCTAATAATGGGAACATTGATTTCAGGAGGCCCTCTGACCTCCACATCTCTTCCAAGTGGTATTGAAGTGCCTCCAAATTTTTGGTAACCCTTGCATTCACTGCACAGGCCAACACTATGGGAGACCCACTTCCTAATAATGGGAACATTGTTTTCAGGAGGTCCTCTGACCTCCACGTTTCTTGCAAGGGGCATTGGAGTGCCTCCAAATTTTTGGCAACCCTTGCATTCACTGCATAGGCAAACACAGTGGGAGACCCACTTCCTAATAATGGGAACATTTTTTTTCAGGAGGTTCTCCTCTACGTATCTAAGGGGCATTGGCGTAGGTCCAAATTTTTGGCAGCCCTTGCATTCACTGCATAGGTCAACACTATGGGAGACCCACTTCCAAATAATGGGAACATGGTTTTCAGGAGGCCCACCTCTAAGTCTCTTCAAAGGGGTATTGGGGTGCATCCAAATTTTCAAAGGGGTATTGGGGTGCGTTCAAATTTTTGGCAGACCTGCCACTCACTGCATACGCAATAACAGTATAGGAGACCCACTCTTTAGTAATGGGAACAACAAAGCATAGCCGGCTGATGGCTCTCTAAGAATAGTGAGGGCCGACTGCTGGCCCTTTAAGAATAGTAAATAGGCTTTGTGACTTTCAGAGTCCCTCCTTCATAAATGAAACAGGATGTGTCTGATCATGTTTCACACACCACATGGCCAGATAAGGTTGTAAAATGGTAAAATGACATTTCCTGGTGAATGCATTTGTCACGGTTGAAAGCAATGCAAAAGTGCAAAAACGCATCAAAAACGCTACTTGTGAACATAGCCCAAGGTGTGGAGGAGTATTTTTGTTTTTGGTTATTTATTTAGCCTTATATACAAGTCATTACCCTGGAAAGGATGTTCCTTAACATATTTCCCAGGAAAATCCATTTTGGTATCGTTTTTGTATGTTTTATTGTGAGTCTGTAAAAGTGGCTTAATACCTCTGACAACATTGTTGCCAGCAGTGACCTGGGGGTCAGAAATGCTTTCAGGGGTCTTCCCCATGCTGTTCCCATGTCATTTGAGCACTGTTCCCATTGATTTGGGTAATTTTTAGTCCCTCTGCATACCTCCGGGGGGAGCCGCCTGAAAAATGCTTAAGTTTCCCATAGACTTACATTGGGCTCGTTGTTCGGGACGAGCACCCGAGCATTCCAATTTGCTCGACCCAAGCATCGAGCACCCGAGCATTTTAGTGCTCGCCCATCACTAGACAAACCAAAAAATATATACATTTTTTTTTGGAAACTTCTGATTTTTTTTCATCACTAAAGTAATACATAAACTGGACATGTTGGGCATCACTATAATCATATTAATGAGGATCCATTTAATGCAAGCCATTTTTACCACAAAATGTACACCGTAAAAACAATTTCCAAAAAACAATGTCAGCATTGCGGTTTTTTTCTCAGTTTCTCCACACTTGGAATTTTTGGCCCCATTTTTCAGTACACCATGTGGTAAAATGAATGGTGCCATTCAAAAGTACAACTCATTCTGCAAAACACAAACCCTCATATGTTTATGTGGACAGAAAAATAAAAAAGTTATGTCTCTGGGAAGAAGGGGAGGAAAAAACGAAGATGCAAAAATTTAAATTGGCCATGTTGTGAAGGCATTAATATTAAGTGATAAAAATAAATATGAAATATAAGACGAATTAAGTTCAGCCTATTGGTTCGGCCTTCTACAACAGTCATAATCTCTCATGTGGCCCCGTGGGAAAATTAATTGCCCACTTTGCCCTCATTAGGTATACATGAAAATGAGTGACATTGTTTATAGCAATGTGACTGACATGTTGTGTTTGATAAATGTTTGTAGTGCAATGTTATCTGTATGTTTAGTGTATAAATGAAATATTCTGTAGAAAAAAATATTAGTAGAAAAAAAGAACACAAACAATCCAGAACTAATAAGCACACCAATAAACTGGATAAATGATTAATTTGTATAGATTTTATTTTATACAAATTCCCCTTAACTCTTCAAACTTTAAATGCATTGCTATAAAAATTGTACATATACTGTAGTAAAAATAAAGTGCATACAAACAAATTAAACACAAAAAACATGAAAAACATTAGCTGGTCATTTTTGTTTTTCTCGGACAGTAATTTTTGCACGGACTGGCGAGAGAGTTGTGTACACTTTGTGTATGGTATAGTGAATGCAACTGTCATTTACTTTAAAATACATTTTTCATATTCTGAATTGTTCATGCCTTTTCATGTATGAAATTATGAGGCCACTTACACATTACACAAAAATTGGTCAAATCCGATATTAACTAATGCATATTGAGGGCTCCTGACTGTCCCCCGTCCAATGATGTTGCCCCCATTCTTTTGTTCTCGGGGAGATAAGTCGCTGTCAGAAGGCTCTAGAGAAGGAGAAAGGAGTCTGGTGGAGGCTGTATGTTAGAGAACAGAGTAACACTGAGAATTATGGGAAAGTTCGAGGTGATAGCTGTCGGCTGACTATCTCTCAGCTGAATGGTATTCACATATACCAATCGTGCCGCGCATAACAACTATTTTTTCAGTAATGATAAAGGATAGTTTTATTAACACTGTTCAATTATTATTTTTTATTTAGAAATAAGGAATGCCTTTAATGAGATGGGATATGTGAAGAAGTAGATTTTTTTTTATGTTTGTAAACCTGGTAGTGGTACTTGACTTTTCCTTGTCTGACAGCTTCTGTGTCAATGTGTTTGAATGCTTATTTCCTACTTTTCTTATTACGCTGGCCACATAATGTGCTTTTCCTCCTCTTTCTACGTTGTCAGCTAGAAACAACTTACCAATACCAAGGAAAATATATATGTAAAACGGTTATATTTAAATAATAGTGTTTGTATGTAACAAATTCACTTACCTATACTAGTCCAGTTGCGTCTGCTCTGACCTTATAAGAGACAGGCCAGGAGCCTTCTGGTGTAATATAGTGAATACTGCAAAGAATTGTGGGGTTTCCATGTGTATAAAAGGTCACAATTAATAGCAATCAGAGTGGATAGTTGTGAGGCTTTGTTCTGCAACCATATTATTTGGATCTGCAACAGCCTGATGTACAAAGGTGATGTTGAGCAAAATATGAATTTGTTACTTAAAGAGGTTGCCCACTACTTTAGTATTGATGACCCATCCTTAGGATAAGTCATCAATGTCTGATTTGTCGGGGTCCGACACCCGGCACTTCTGCCAATCAGACACCATCAGTCACCGCAGGCCGGAAATACTGACTTGCGGAGCTGTTCCGTCTTCTGATACTGGCCGCCGCAGGGTACTACACATCTGCCTCCTATAGATTTGAATAGGAGGTAGATGTACAGTATCCTGCCTCGGCCACTATCAGAAAATGGAGCAGCTCCGCAAGTGGGTATTTCTGGCTGGTGTCCGCCGCTGCCAACACCAACAACAGCTGATCGGCGGGTGTGCAGGGTGTCGGACCACAACCGATCAGACATTGATTACCCATCCTAAGGATAAGTCATCAATGTTAAAGTAGTGGACAACCGCTTTAATTTTATTTTTTTTGCTGAGGAAAATGACTGCTTTAAATAAACTCCTTTGAAATTTATTTGCATATATAAAAGATTGTAATTTTGAAAATTTACAGGATATGTTTATGAATCATGCATAGGGCAGTGTAAGGTATAATTACAGCCATTCTGGAATTACATAGAGATATCCCCTGGAAGCACATCTTACTACACATGACGAGTGTGGAAACCTCCCTACTGCACATGTTCACATGCTTCGGTCCTACTGTTCTAGGACAGATTTTTATGAAGTTAATGGGACGACAGCGGCCATTTTAATTCTATAGTAATTACCTCCCTATACATAACGATTGTAACTTGCTAATTAGAAGAATCTGGAAATGTATTTACAAACACTTTTTTTCTATTCCCAGAGAACCCCTTTAAACAATATAGGAATCATTCCAAAATATCTTTACAGCTACAGACATGATTACTAGTGTTGAGCGAGCACTAAAATGCTCGGGTGCTCGAAGCTCGGGCCGAGCTCGCCGTGATACTCGGGTGCTCGACCCGAGCAACGAGCCCAATGTTAGTCTATGGGAGACTGGAGCATTTTTGCGGTGGCACCCCCGGCAGTCTTTTAAAAGCCTAACAAGTGCCCAAAACGATAGTGACAGTGCTCAAATGACATGGGGACAGCATGAAGATCGCCCCAGGAAGCATTTCTGACCCCCAGGTCACTGCTGTCAACAACGTGGTCAGAGGTATTAAGCCACTTTTACAGGCTCACAATAAAACGAAAGTGAAACTTTTTTCCTGTGAAATATGTTAAGGAACATCCTTTCCAGGGAAAAGACTTGTGTATAACTTAAAATAAATGACCAAAAACAAAAATACTCCTCCACACCTTCGGCTATGTTCACAAGTAGCATTTTTTATGCGTTTTTGCACTTTTGTATTGCTTTCAACTATGACAAATGCATTTGACGCGCCCCCTGGGCCATATTCTTTAGGGGGAATATCCGGAGCCGGATCAGATGGGAGTTGTAGTCTTCCGAGTGGCTGTGACCCGGTCCGTGCCCAGGGTGTCAAACTCAGTTGTATGTGGCAGTCCTACAGATGTTATAAAGTTCTTTATTGTCGACTACGCCACCCGTTGTATTGCGGTCACTATGGCCGCCGCTGCAGCAGGGTCCGCTGAGGCTGATGGTGTAGGTGCAGCTTTTGGTGGTATAACCCCCAACGGGTGGGGTATAGCCTCAGGGGGTCAGGTGCAGAGGATGGGGGTTGTGGTGGTGCAGCATAGATGTTAAAGGAAGACAGAGTCGGGTTGTGCAGTTTAGGGTATTTACTCACTGCTGATGTTCCGGTCACTCCAGCTTCAAGTGACCTCCCGAGCCGTGCTGCGTCCACCAGGTCCTGGATCCAGCCAACCCCCAAGCGAGTCCGGAGCGTGACCCTGAGCTCTCCTTCTGTCCTTTCTCTGGCCGTCCCCACTATTGATCCACCCAGGTCCAGCTCCCTCGGGCCTTCTGTTGGGTGACCCTTGGCCTTGGGTTCCCTGACCCTCCACGTGGTATGCCTTCGTGGTGGATGTGGTGGGTGGCCGTGGCAGACGCTGCCCACAGCCTCCGGTCTCTGGCTGGGGTGTGTTTTTGCCCCCACCAGCTTGGGTTCCGGTACCCTAATGCCGACTCTTCACCCGTAGCTTGAATTTGGGTTCTCAGAGTCCTCTCTTTGTCCCCTCTCTGGGTCTTTCCTTCTTTCTCCTCTCTCTCTCTCTCTAGGGCTTCTCTGCTCCTCTTCCTCCTCTGACTTCTCTCTGCAAAAGGCTGACAGACTGACTGACCTCTCACAGACTGACCCTGATCTTTGATGGTGCCCACCTTATATACACCCTCTATGTGTGAGCTCAGGTGACCAGCACCCAATGAGCTCCTATCTTTACCCAGGCTGCTCCTCCTATCTGCCCCTACACTACTTGGGATGTACCACCCCCCTCCCACTCCAGCCAGGAACAGACTCGGTCGTACCTGCACATTTCTAAGTGGGAGTACCGTCGGTCTGCTCCTCGGAAATGGGATGTGTGTAGTGCATGCAGCCTACCGAGCTCAGTTCCACACTCCATCCTTACCCGGGAGTGGAATATCACACCTCTGGGTTGAGGTGCAATACCCCTGTAGCAGCCGAATCCTCAGGGTGCTACATTCCCCCCTGGTAAATCACAGCACGTCCTCGGGCTGTAAGACATAACATCCACAAACATACATTTTTTTTTTTTCATAAACATAAACATAATAAAACATCATATAAAACTTTTCATATAATCATTCTCGTCGCCTCAGGCTCCTCCTCCGGTCACTGTGCAACATGTGACCGGGTAAAGTGCGACAGTCTCTCTGGAAAACTGGTTTTCCTATAAAACCGGTAGGGGGCGCTTTAGGACGCGCAACTATTTACAGGGATATGGCCGCTCTCAGTCCTCGGCCAGGTATTGGGGAGGAATGACCGCTCTCAGTCCTCGGTCAGTGGGATTTAGGGGTTAAACGGGTAACAGTTCACACTTGCTGGTCCCAACGGGGACTATTTTTAGCAACAGCAACAGTTTCAGTTTATGGTGCCCCGACGGGCAACTATATACAGCTCCTGCTTCGCTGTACTCAACGACGGCGTCCTCCTGCTCTTTCTTTATTGTTACCTTTGGCTCTAGTTTCAGACCCGTCCGGGTCCTCTTGTTCTTCCTCCTCACACCGCAGCTCTTCCTCCGTCAGACGATGCACATGGAGGGCGTAGGGTCCTTTGGCACACTTGTGCCGGGTGAAGGTGACCTCGTCCCCGATGTAAAGGTCACGACCTCTGTGTCCCTCCGGTAGGTGGGACTCAACGTCTCTCCTGGTCACGAAGACGTCGCCTAGGGTGCGGTGGTCTCGGATGAAGCCCCACCCATGCTGCATATTAAACTTTACCACAGTCCCGGTGGTGCGGGGACTATGCGCTGCACGGGGGTCTCTCCTGGCCCGGCTCTTCTGCTCCGCGCTCCTTACTTGAGCTTGCTGTTCCCGGACCCGCCTCTCTCTCCGCTCCCTCTCAAAGTCCTCGAGCTGTTGGCGGCAGCACTCAGCACGCTCCGCTGCAGCTGCCCAAGTCTCTTGAGTGAACCCCATGAGATCTTCTCCGGTGGGGTCCCACTCGAACTGCGCTTCTGCTAGCGGGGGCGAGATCCTCTTTACGGGCTTTGGAGCCGGGATCAGGGGTTCATCCAGGGGTCTCTCTCTCCGGAGTCGGGGATGGTGGAACTCCGGTGGCCATATAAATGGCTGCCCATCCGGGCACGTATGCTGGGCGTACAGGTCCTCTCCCAGATGCGGCACTTTAGGTCTTATGGGCGCGGTGGTGTTAGCGCCCGGGTTGCCCGGGCCTTGCGGCCAGGCCTGGGGTATCTGGAAGGTGAAGGGCACCGTAAGGACGGCGGCGCCCTGGGCTACTTGGCCCTGCGACCAGGCCGGGGGCTCCGCGGAGGTAGGGGACGCTGTTGGTATTGCGGCGCCCGGGGGTGGTACTAGGCCTTGCGACCAGGCTGGTGGTACTTCCTGCTTGGTCACGCTCGGGGTCGAGGCGTGTGACGTCACAGGGGTCGCGGCTCCCGTTTGAGGCCTAGTCTGCGGCGGTGACGTTGCAGCGACGGGCACGGCAGGATAGACTTCGGGCTCTGAGACGGGGAGCTGGGGCAGGTACGCGGTTTCCCGGTTTGGGGTATAGACGTCCCCTTTACCTGCCTCCACTCGTTCGGCTCCCTTCTCGGCGCCGTCTCCGGCCTTCAATCCTCCCGCGCCATCCTCAGAGGCGGTCTGTTTCCTCGTCTCGGGTGGCGTGCTCCGCTGACAGGTCTCGGTCTGCTGGGCCATCTCACGGCTCCACTCCGCCAACGTCTCTCGCTGCACCCGGGCCATCCTCCTTGCGAGGCCCTCCAGAGCGGTCTGTGCACACTCCCGGTCTCGGGGGAGCTGTGCTAGGACCTCCACTAGGCCTAGTGGGGTCGTTGTTTCCAGCAGGCTCCTGACCAACGGGTCGGTGCTGCTCTGCTCTCCTTCAGTTGTCTCTAGCAGGCTCCTGGCCAGCGGGCCGGTGCTGCTCTGCTCTCCCTCCTCTGTTTCTAGCAGGCTCCTGGCCAACGGGCCGGTGCTGCTCTGCTTTCTCGCCATCTCCGGGTAAGCTCCTCCGATATTCTTCTCCTGGCTTCTTGCCTCCGGGTGCGCTCGCTCTAGACTGCTCCAGGCGACACCCATCTTTGTTCTCTCCTTTCGTCTCCTTCCCCTTCGAGGGCGGTCCCGGGGCCACTTGGTGATTGTCAGCTCCAGGGGCTGTTCTTTCACGCTGACAGACACCTCTAGCATCACAGTCTCTGTTGGTGGGGGCGGTTTCCACTTTTGGCGCCATTTTCGGTCCTGGCCCACGATGGGAGGTGGCCTCTTGCCACCCTCTGGCACGCCCATAATGGCGTCCGCTCTTCCAAGGCGGGAAACCTTTGGAAATGGCGGGAATCGCTTCCCAGTGGCGGGAAACTCTGCAGATGGCGGGAAAAAGCTGTTAATGGCGGACAACCGGCGGGAATCGACCTGTGATGGAGTCCGATGGCATGGACCCTCCGGAACCGACAGGAGACTTCTTTTTGAGGTAAATTCGTTCTTTTCTTCAGGCACGCAGTACCCGGGTGTTGCGGGCACGTAATCCTGCCGGCTACGCCAAAGTTGTCGCGCCCCCTGGGCCATATTCTTTAAGGGGAATATCCGGAGCCGGATCAGGTGGGAGTTGTAGTCTTCCGAGTGGCTGTGACCCGGTCCGTGCCCAGGGTGTCAAACTCAGTTGTATGTGGCAGTCCTACAGATGTTATAAAGTTCTTTATTGTCGACTACGCCACCCGTTGTATTGCGGTCACTATGGCCGCCGCTGCAGCAGGGTCCGCTGAGGCTGATGGTGTAGGTGCAGCTTTTGGTGGTATAACCCCCAACGGGTGGGGTATAGCCTCAGGGGGTCAGGTGCAGAGGATGGGGGTTGTGGTGGTGCAGCATAGATGTTAAAGGAAGACAGAGTCGGGTTGTGCAGTTTAGGGTATTTACTCACTGCTGATGTTCCGGTCACTCCAGCTTCAAGTGACCTCCCGAGCCGTGCTGCGTCCACCAGGTCCTGGATCCAGCCAACCCCCAAGCGAGTCCGGAGCGTGACCCTGAGCTCTCCTTCTGTCCTTTCTCTGGCCGTCCCCACTATTGATCCACCCAGGTCCAGCTCCCTCGGGCCTTCTGTTGGGTGACCCTTGGCCTTGGGTTCCCTGACCCTCCACGTGGTATGCCTTCATGGTGGATGTGGTGGGTGGCCGTGGCAGACGCTGCCCACGGCCTCCGGTCTCTGGCTGGGGTGTGTTTTTGCCCCCACCAGCTTGGGTTCCGGTACCCTAATGCCGACTCTTCACCCGTAGCTTGAATTTGGGTTCTCAGAGTCCTCTCTTTGTCCCCTCTCTGGGTCTTTCCTTCTTTCTCCTCTCTCTCTCTCTCTAGGGCTTCTCTGCTCCTCTTCCTCCTCTGACTTCTCTCTGCAAAAGGCTGACAGACTGACTGACCTCTCACAGACTGACCCTGATCTTTGATGGTGCCCACCTTATATACACCCTCTATGTGTGAGCTCAGGTGACCAGCACCCAATGAGCTCCTATCTTTACCCAGGCTGCTCCTCCTATCTGCCCCTACACTACTTGGGATGTACCACCCCCCTCCCACTCCAGCCAGGAACAGACTCGGTCGTACCTGCACATTTCTAAGTGGGAGTACCGTCGGTCTGCTCCTCGGAAATGGGATGTGTGTAGTGCATGCAGCCTACCGAGCTCAGTTCCACACTCCATCCTTACCCGGGAGTGGAATATCACACCTCTGGGTTGAGGTGCAATACCCCTGTAGCAGCCGAATCCTCAGGGTGCTACACATTCACCGGGAAATGTCATTTTAACATTTTGCAACCTTATCTGGCCATGTGCTGTGTGACACATGCATAAAGTGTTGAAAAGACACGGGAACAGCATGGGGAAGACCCCTGGAAGCATCTCTGACTCCCAGGTCACTGTCTAAAAGTGTGCCCATCATAAGTGATCCTTGCCGCATCAGAAGATGCAGACTTGCAACTATCCCCATGCAAGTTCTAGTCCCAGGGCAGTGTTCAATTGTACCTCTCCCATTCCTTGCAATACAAGCGCAAGTATGCAGGCTGCCACCCACCCACCCCCAGGCTGCAATACCATACTGCTTGCTTGCTTGAACTTGAAATTGGGCCTTTTAGGCATGTGGAGGCGGAATCTGGCCACCACGTCATGGCTGTGTTGGCGGCCTGGAATCCATACTCAGTCCCCAGCCGCCCGGCGGCCGGGTGTCCATACTCAGTCCCCAGCCGCCCCGCGGCCGGGTGTCCATACTCAGTCCCCAGCCGCCCCGCGGCCGAGTGTCCACACGGTCCCCAGCCGCCTGGTGGCAGTCGGGTGTCCATAAACGGTCCCCAGCCGCCCCCATTTCTCCTTGGAACATCCCCCCACACACTTTTCTTAGCCCGGCCTGCTTTAGGCAGCATTGGACGAGCCCACCAGAGAACCAGACTCCTCCGGTGGGCCCTGACTTCTCCAACGGTGGAGTTGAGAGTGCCAAGGTGAGGAGCATGATGATGATGACAGAAGTTAGCATCTGCTATATTTTCTTTTAATGCAAGTGTAAGTGTGCAGCCTGCCACCCACCAACCCCCAGACTGCAATTCATACTTGTTATGCACACGCCCGGGCTAAGCGGCGTGTGCGTGTGATTGGTAGTGATTCCACTGGACCGTGCCGGAGAGTGAATGCCTGGAGGGGCGTGACTAAGTATTCACCCGATCCGACCAGGGTCGCACGACGGCATACGACGCCAGTGCACCAAGGAGGAACCGAGCAGAGGGACCAGGTGCTACTCCAGGACAGACCCCGGACACGGCTGTTGACCCACAAAGGGAAATACAGGAACAGGCTGGTAGGCTGGCACACAGACTGGAGGGTATAGGCAGGCACGACTGGTATGCAGGCAGGCGGGTATGCAGGCAGGGGGGTAAAGGCAAGCACAGCTAGAGTGCAGACAGGGAGGCACTAGCAGGTAGGAACACAGGCGGGATAGGACCCAGTACACACCGGGACTCAGGAACAATACAGGCAGAGGGTTACAGGCAAGCACAGCTAGAGTGCAGACAAGGCTGAGCAGGGAGGACAGGGCTCTGTTCACACGGAACAGACAGGAAGGGAAAGACAGAGCCAGATACTCACACAGTACTTGCAGAAGCAACAAGCAGGAGTTAGGTACGAGTTCAGACTCTGCAGAAAAAGGAAGGGAACGGACATAGAGGCAAAACAGGTAAAGGACAGGAGAGAGTTCAGACTGGAACTGAGTGTACGGAGGAGACCGACACTGCAGCGGGATACAGGAGCGGGTCTGGGAATACGGCCCCCAGAGAGGCGGAACGAACAGGCAAGGAGCGTGTTCAGACAGGACAGACCAGAAACAGGAGCGGGTCTAGGAAATCGGCCACTAGAAGGCGGAACGAACAGGCAAGGAGCGTGTTCAGACAGGACAGACAAGAGAACACAGAAAGGACTCAGTTCAGACACGGGAACTAATACCGCAAAGCAGGAGACATACAGGACTTAGTTCAGACACGGGAACTAATACCGCAAAGCAGGAGACATACAGGACACAGTTCAGACACGGGAGCTGATACCGCAAAGCAGGAGACATACAGGACTCAGTTCAGACACGGGAACTGATACAAAAAGCAGGAGACATACAGGACTCAGTTCAGACACGGGAACTGATACAAAAAGCAGGAGACATACAGGACTTAGTTCAGACACGGGAACTAATACCGCAAAGCAGGAGAAATACAGGACTTAGTTCAGACACGGGAACTAATACCGCAAAGCAGGAGACATACAGGACTAAGTTCAGACAGGCCTGGAAATACAGCCTCCAGGAAAGGCAGACAAGGAAACAAAGACGGGACCTGGCACCTTCAGAGTGCAAGCACACACTGAAGGAAAACACTATGCTCAGGCAGGGATAGAAGGGAGCTGCTGAGCTATATACCAAGTGTCAGACAGCAATAGGCTGAGGACGCACAAGGGGTGTGACCCACAGCAGGTACAAAAAGCAGGAAGTGATCGGGCGCCGCCCTTAAGCAGCAGAGACAGACACAAACAGACAGCATGGAGGGAAGCCAGAGAGACATTCCGGACAGGAGATCAAGTGCGCGCTCCTGCACAGTGGGAAATGGACCACTATGCAAGGACGCCGCCAGGTATGTTACAGTACCTCCCCCCTTACGCCCCCTCTTCTTCAGACCTGCCAGAATCTTCCGCAGGGAATTCGAGGACCAGTCGTTCACTGGGTTGGAGGGGGACAGAGACTTGAGGGTAATCTCTGCTTCGAGGTACATCTTGTCAAGCTCACAGGAAAAAATAGACGGGTTATCAGGTACATAATGAGGAAAAGTCACTGTCTCTTTGTTATCTGGTGGTACCCCGGAGGATTCAGGAAACAACTGGAGGTCCTCCGCCGGGTCAGAAGAGTGCAGAGGCTCAGAGAAAACAACTGCTTCAGAGTACACTAGGTCGGACTCACTGGAGGAAGCAGGCGAGGTATCGGGTACCGAGTATAGGAAAGTCTCTGTCCATTCACCACCAGGTGGCACCCCGAAGGGTTCTGAACACAACTGGAGGTCCTCCGCCTGGTCGGAGGGGTGTAGAGACTCGGGAGTAACCTCTGCTTCGGAGTACACTAGGTTGGACTCACTGGAGGAAGCAGGCGAGGTATCGGGTACCGAGTATAGGAAAGTCTCTGTCCATTCACCACCAGGTGGCACCCCGAAGGGTTCTGAACACAACTGGAGGTCCTCCGCCTGGTCGGAGGGGTGTAGAGACTCGGGAGTAACTTCTGCTTCGGAGTACACTAGGTTGGACTCACTGGACGAAGCGAGCGAGGTATCAGGTACAGAGTATAGGAGAGTCTCTGTCCTTTCGTTACCAGGTAGCACCCCGAAGGGTTCAGGAGACAACTGGAGATCCTCCGCCTGGTCGGAGGGGTGTAGAGACTCGGAGGTAACTACCACTTTGGGGTACCCATTGTCAGGCTCACAGGACGAAGCGGACAAAGTATTGAGTACCGGGTGTAGAGAAGTCTCTCTCCATTTGTCATCGAGTGGTATCCCGGAGGATTCAGGAGGCAACAGGGGATCCTCCGCCAGGTAGTAGAGGTGCACAGACTCAGAGGTAACCACAGCTTTGGAGCATCCTTGGACATGCACACCGGTTAAAGAGAGAGAAGCATCTGATGCCGGGTGCAGGAAGTTCTCCTGTGTGGAGTCTGGATGGGCAGAAGTCTCTTCGGGCAGGAGAACTGGTGCACTACCCACGCACATTACCCATTGGGGTTTCTCCGGGATACAGGGAGATGAAGCTTCAGTAGGGACTTCAAGGTTGGGGTCAGGAGGTCTCAGGGAGGACAGACCCTGGCGTGACGGCTTGCCTCTACGTCTAGCACGTCTGGACTGCCTCTTGAGGTTGAGAGAAGTATTCCGGAAAGCGTAGTCACCCTGTGAGGATTCTGGGTGGGCAGTAGTCTCATTGGGCTGGAGGACTATTGCGCTACCAACACACATTACCCATCGGGGCTGCTCCGGGATATTGGGAGGTGAAGCTTCAGCAGGAGCCTCCGGGTTAGGATCATCGAAGACCATTAGAAAGGCCACCAGGAAGGCCATTAGGTCCCGGAGGATCGGATCCTGTGCTTCATATAGGGGGTTGATCCATTCCAAGGCATCACCCGCCAGGTAAGACATCATAAAGGCCACTTTAGCCCAATCGGAAGGAAAGTAGAGAGGGTAGGCCTTAAAGTGTAGCATGCATTGCTCCACAAATGCACGACACTGTCTTGGATCCCCATAGTAACGTGGCGGATCCGCAGGAACGAGAGCTGATAGATCCATCTGGACGGTGCGTAATTTCGCCTGGAACTCAGCTAAGAGAAAAAAAATTTATTTATTTATTTTAATGCATATATTCGCTGGAAAACTTCTCAGAGGGCGAAGGCCGTGGGGCTCAACGGGAACCATGGCCTGAGCATGCTGTTATGCACACGCCCGGGCTAAGCGGCGTGTGCGTGTGATTGGTAGTGATTCCACTGGACCGTGCCGGAGAGTGAATGCCTGGAGGGGCGTGACTAAGTATTCACCCGATCCGACCAGGGTCGCACGACGGCATACGACGCCAGTGCACCAAGGAGGAACCGAGCAGAGGGACCAGGTGCTACTCCAGGACAGACCCCGGACACGGCTGTTGACCCACACAGGGAAATACAGGAACAGGCTGGTAGGCTGGCACACAGACTGGAGGGTATAGGCAGGCACGACTGGTATGCAGGCAGGCGGGTATGCAGGCAGGGGGGTAAAGGCAAGCACAGCTAGAGTGCAGACAGGGAGGCACTAGCAGGTAGGAACACAGGCGGGATAGGACCCAGTACACACCGGGACTCAGGAACAATACAGGCAGAGGGTTACAGGCAAGCACAGCTAGAGTGCAGACAAGGCTGAGCAGGGAGGACAGGGCTCTGTTCACACGGAACAGACAGGAAGGGAAAGACAGAGCCAGATACTCACACAGTACTTGCAGAAGCAACAAGCAGGAGTTAGGTACGAGTTCAGACTCTGCAGAAAAAGGAAGGGAACGGACATAGAGGCAAAACAGGTAAAGGACAGGAGAGAGTTCAGACTGGAACTGAGTGTACGGAGGAGACCGACACTGCAGCGGGATACAGGAGCGGGTCTGGGAATACGGCCCCCAGAGAGGCGGAACGAACAGGCAAGGAGCGTGTTCAGACAGGACAGACCAGAAACAGGAGCGGGTCTAGGAAATCGGCCACTAGAAGGCGGAACGAACAGGCAAGGAGCGTGTTCAGACAGGACAGACAAGAGAACACAGAAAGGACTCAGTTCAGACACGGGAACTAATACCGCAAAGCAGGAGACATACAGGACTTAGTTCAGACACGGGAACTAATACCGCAAAGCAGGAGACATACAGGACACAGTTCAGACACGGGAGCTGATACCGCAAAGCAGGAGACATACAGGACTCAGTTCAGACACGGGAACTGATACAAAAAGCAGGAGACATACAGGACTCAGTTCAGACACGGGAACTGATACAAAAAGCAGGAGACATACAGGACTTAGTTCAGACACGGGAACTAATACCGCAAAGCAGGAGAAATACAGGACTTAGTTCAGACACGGGAACTAATACCGCAAAGCAGGAGACATACAGGACTAAGTTCAGACAGGCCTGGAAATACAGCCTCCAGGAAAGGCAGACAAGGAAACAAAGACGGGACCTGGCACCTTCAGAGTGCAAGCACACACTGAAGGAAAACACTATGCTCAGGCAGGGATAGAAGGGAGCTGCTGAGCTATATACCAAGTGTCAGACAGCAATAGGCTGAGGACGCACAAGGGGTGTGACCCACAGCAGGTACAAAAAGCAGGAAGTGATCGGGCGCCGCCCTTAAGCAGCAGAGACAGACACAAACAGACAGCATGGAGGGAAGCCAGAGAGACATTCCGGACAGGAGATCAAGTGCGCGCTCCTGCACAGTGGGAAATGGACCACTATGCAAGGACGCCGCCAGGTATGTTACAATACTGCTAGCTTGCACTTGAAATGGGGCCTTTTTAGTTTAGAGGAGGCCAAAGCTGGCCACTACCTCATGGCTGCTTCGGCAGCGAGGTATCCATACTCAGTCCCCAGCCGCCCCTATTTGTCCTGGTGTGCCTTATACATAAGATTAAGCGCGTATACCAAAACATTACCTGTGCCCTCCCCAGTGCATTTAGTGGGAAGGAGAGCCTATTCCGCTGTAGTGTGTGCATGCCAAACCCCTGTTCATGGTACATGCGAAGATGCCTCCCACCTTGCACCTGTCGTTGCAGACTTGCAACTATCCCCATTCAAGTCCTTGTCCCAGGGCAGTGTTCAATTGTACCTCTCCCATTCCTTGCAATGCAAGCGCAAGTATACAGCCTGCCACCCACCCACCCCCAGGCTGCAATACCATACTGCTTGCTTGCTTGCACTTTAAATTGGGCCTTTTAGGCATGTGGAGGTGGAATCTGGCCACCACGCCATGGCTGTGTTGGCGGCCTGGTATCCATACTCTGTCCCCAGCCGCCTGGTGGCCGGGTGTCCCCGCTTGCTCCCCAGCCTCCAGGGGGTGGCCGGGTGTCCATACTCGGTCCCCAGCCACCCCTATTTGTACCGGTAACCTTTCCCACCCTTTTCTTAGCCTGGCCTGCTTTAGGGCAGCATTGGCCGAGCCCATCGGACTATCAGACTCCTCCGGTGGGCCCTGGCTTCTCCATCAGGGAAGTTGAGAGTGCCAAGGTGAGGAGCATGATGAGGATGATAGAATTTAGCATCTGCTTTGTTTTGTTGTAATGCAAGCGCATGTATGTAGTAGCGGCTAGGCCTGAGGAGGTCAGCGTTTTGGCGCATATCCTACCTCCTCCGAGGATTGCTGGATGTTTTCCTGCTACTATCCAAGTTCTATGACTCCCGTTAAAACAAAGCTTCAGGTGATAAATGATGGATGAGGTAGTGGCAAAGGAGAAAGAGCAGGAGGAACAGGGACCATTCACATCAATATCAGGCCAGTCAACCAGATATGTCTTGTAGGATATGTTTCTGTAACAAAAGGAGCGGTTCGGCTACACAGTTATAGGGCATACAGTGAGTGCAATGCCTACCAAAAATTTCGAGGCACTCCAATGCCCCTTGGAAATGACATGGAGGTCAGAGGGCGTTAACTAAACCTTTTTTTCCATTTATAGCAACTGGGTCTCCTGTGCACTGTTGGCCTAAGCAGTGAATGGAATGCTTTCCAAAAATTATGAGGTACTGCAATGCCCCTTAGAAGAGCCATGTGTGGCACCCCAGGGGTCTGGTCACCACAGTAATAGAGATTACGTCGGAGAGCAAGTGGGAGGTTTCCTGGTCAGGATCCCTTAAACATGCAACATCCTCCTGCCCCAATCCTGGGAGGGGAGAATTCTGCCCTTATAAACTGGATCTGGGGTGGGGTTGAGTGAGTCAGAGAACAGAGAACAGTCAGAGTCAGAGTGAGAGCAAGGGAAAGTAACAGCAAGGAGCTCTGTAGGAGCTAGGAGCTAAAGACGAGGGGCTGGAAGCTGAGCAGCGCTCGCCCTGGCAGAAGACAATAGGAACCGGACACAGGAGTCCGAAGCTGTGAGGACTTATATATTCAGTAGCAGAAACCAGCTGGCAGGGGATTTCAGGTCCTCTGGCCATAGAAGCCCGGAGGCTCAGTCACAAGCAAGGGACCAGCACCGCCGTCGTGGAGCGGAGGCTAACAGAAGGCCCCAAGTCACCAGCCATACGGGTGAGCACTACACGGTACACTCAGGGACGTGGGCTACTTCTACCCGCTTACAGCAAGGTAGCCAGGAAGAGTGCAGGGCTACAACTCCACCTGGCCAGGGGAACTCCTGCTTGCTCACAGACTGACCAGGCCTCTTATGCTAGCCAGTACTCCCGGGAGGGTATACCTTATAATGATCAGTAAAGACCCTGAACTGCACTGCAAAGACTCTGAGTCATTCCTGCTGTGCTCATGCACCATCACCCCCATCATCCACACTCACTGGTCTGAGGCTATACTCCTCCCGAGGGAAGTTATTCCATTTTATGCTGCGCACACAACACCAGCCACAGCAGTCTGCCTCGCAGCGGTGGTACTCCCTGACCGCAAACCAAGGGTGGCGCAGTCGGACAATTAACCTCAAAACCTAAGAAAGATTGCCACTGGTTTGACCAGCCAGAGCCATGGGACCGGGTCACCGCCACGGAGACTACAGACCCCAGAGACCCGGCACCGGGTATCCCACACACGTGTACACACGGCCCAGGGGGCGCGTCACATGCAGTACAGCATATTACAAACATAAGTCCCATTATTGGGGAGTGGGTGTCCCATAGTATTTGCTTATGCCTTGCAAGCAAAAGCTGCCAAAAATTAGGACGGAGCAACTTGCAATGCCCCTTACAAGAGCCATGCAGTACAGCATATTACAAACATAAGTCCCATTATTGGGGAGTGGGTCTCCCATAGTATTTGCTTATGCTTTCCCAGCAAAAGCTGCCAAAAATTAGGACGGAGCAACTTGCAATGCCCCTTACAAGAGCCATGCAGTACAGCATATTACAAACATAAGTCCCATTATTGGGGAGTGGGTCTCCCATAGTCTTTGCCTATGCCTTCCAAGCAAAAGCTGCCAAAAATTAGGACTGAGGAACTTGCAATGCTAGCAACATGGACCAAGGTCACCCTGGTGGTATAGTGGTGGTGGAGGCTGAGGATAAGGAGAAGAGCAAAATACAGCTGAAATGAGGAAGCGTATACCCATGTGTGGGTGTGAAGCGGTGCATGGGAAAACACCTCCCGAAATAACACAGTGGATTTGACTTTATGTTACTCTGCTGTCATTTGGTGGTGATGAGAAGTCTGGCCCAATCCAGCCCTTGTTCATTTTGATAAGGGTCAGCTTGTCAGCATTGTCAGTTGACAGGCGAGTGCGCTTATCAGTTATAATTCCCCCAGCGGCACTAAAAACACGCTCCGATAACACGCTAGCGGCAGGGCAGGCCAGGACCTCCAAGGCGTACAGAGCGAGTTCATTCCAAGTGTCCAGCTTGGATACCCAATAATTAAAAGGCACAGAGGAATCATGGAGGACGCTGGTACGATCGGCAAGGTACTCCCTCACCATCTTTTGAAACTTTCCACTCCTTGTGAGAGTACCCCGCGCCTCAGGGCCTGTAAGCTGGGCGTGTGTCAGAAAACTGTCCCAGAACGTTGACAGTGTTCCCCTGCCTCTGCTGGATTGGAGTTGCATCTCTCTTGCCTGTACGCCTTGGTTGGGCAACGAACTGTGACCTCTGCCGCTAGCGTGTTCAGATGGGAATTTTTTTAAGAGTTCTGCAGCAAGGGCCTTCTGGTATTGCCCCATTTTTGTAGACCTCTCCACCTCAGGAATAAGAGAGTGAAGGTTCTCCTTGTAGCGGGGGTCTCCAAGTGTCACCAACCAGTAATGACTGTCACCCAACATTTTGACAACGCGAGGGTCACGGTTAAGGCAGCGTAACATAAAGTCAGCCATGCGTGCCAGACTGGTAACGGGCAAGATTTCCGTGTCCTCACCAAGATGACGACTGACCATGCTCTCCTCCTCCTCCTCTTCCTCCTCCCCCCTGTCCTCAGGCCACCCACGCTGAACCGACGGTATGACACTTGTACAGGTACTACCGTCTACAACGCATGATAGCAGCTCCTGTTCTTCCTCCTCCTCCTCCTCTCCCTCATTGTCCCCCAATGCACGTTGGGATGAGATGAGGCTGGGCTGTGTGTAATCGCCCGCTACGGCTCCTTGATCCATCTCATCATACTCTGGCTGCAATGCCTCCTCTTTAATTCTCTGCAGAGAGCGTTGCAAAAGACAGACAAGTGGGATGCTGACACTAATGATGGCGTCATCGCCACTCACCATCTTGGTGGCCTCCTCAAAGTTTGTCAGGATGGTACATATGTCAGACATCCAGGTCCACTCCTGAGGTCTTATGTGTGGAGTCTGACCTGAATATCGACGGCCTTGTTGCAGCTGGTACTTCACAACTGCTCTCTTCTGCTCACAAATCCTTTGCAACATGTGGAGGGTAGAGTTCCAACGTGTGGGGACATCACACACCAGTCGGTGTGCCGGAAGCTGCAAACGCTGCTGCAACACAGCAAGGGCGGTGGAAGCTGTAGCCGACTTGCGAAAATGAGCTGACAGGCGGTGTACTTTCACGAGCAGATCTGGCAACTCGGGGTACGATTTAAGAAACCGCTGAACCACGAGGTTAAGCACATGAGCCAGGCATGGTACGTGTGTGATCTCACCTTGCCTCAGAGCCGACACCAGGTTACGGCCATTGTCACACACGACCATGCCGGGATGTAGGTTCAGCGGTCTCAGCCACAGATCTGCCTGCTCTTTCACAGCTGTCCACAACTCACAAGCAATGTGAGGTTTATCACCTAAGCTTATGAGTTTCAGCACAGGCTGTTGCCGCTTGGCGGAGGCAGTACTGCAATGCTTCCAGCTTGCAACTGATGTGGTGATATCTGAGATGGAGGCTGAACATGAGGAGGAGGAGGAGGAGGATGCGTAGGAGCTGTACACTGTGAGGGCAACTCTGACTGACATAGGGCCCGCAATCCTCGGTGTGGGGAGGATGTGTTCCGTCCCAAGGTCCGACTGGGTCCCGGCTTCCACTATGTTTACCCAGTGTGCCGTCAGAGAGATGTACCGTCCCTGGCCACAAGCACTTGTCCACGTGTCCGTTGTCAGGAGGACTCTCCCAGTAACTGCGCTGTTGAGGGCACGGCAGATGCTTTGGGACACGTGCTTGTGTAGTGTGGGGATGGCACACCGGGCAAAATAGTGTCGGCTGGGGACCGAGTACCGAGGGACGGCCACCGCCATAAGATTGCGGAAGGATTCCGTCTCCACCAGCCTAAAAGGCAGCATTTCCAATGCAAGCAGTCGTGAAATGTGCGAATTTAGGACTGTGGCCTGTGGGGCGTTATCTGCGAATTTCCGCTTACGTTCAAAGGTCTGGGATATGGACAATTGAACGCTGCGGTGGGATGTGGACGTTGATGTTGTTTCTTGAGAAACTGCCATAACAAGTGAAGACTGAGAGGAGGGGGCATCTTTACATGCAGTATGGACAGGGGATTGCCTTGCACACACAACAGGGGGTTCTATTGCACGCACAACAGTGGAAGAAGCAGTGGTGACACCCGCTGACACAGGTCGTGGACCCTGGGTTTCGCCCCACAAAAGTCGGGTGCTTTGCTGCCATGTGCCTGATCATGCTGGTGGTGGTAAGGCTGGTAGTTTTGTCACCCCTGCTGATGCTGGCATGGCAGGTGGAACATATGGCCTTTTTGGGGTTATCAGCAGAGTGTTTAAAAAAATTCCAGACTCTGGAAGACCTACCGCTTGTACTGGCAACGTCCCTCGTGTTGGTGTTACGGGGAACGGTTGCCTGCCTTCTGTCTGCGGCCACCACACTGCTTCTTCCTGCCTGTTGGGGTACTCTGCCTCCCTCCCCCTGTGTGCTGCTGGCCTCACTCTGCATGTCCTCCTTCCACGTTGGGTCAGTTACTAGATCATCCACCACCTCCTCCTCTTCCACTTGCGCACCACGATCCTCCTCCTCACTTCCTGGCAATTGTGTCTCGTCATCGTCCACCTCTTGTGACAGATTGCCAACGTCAACTTCCTGTGGCCATGGCTGTTCAAATATTTGGGCATCGCAACATGGGATCTCCTCTTCCACCACTTCAAGCATATCAGGCGAGGGGCCCAAATATGGAAATGGACCAGTGAACAGCTCTTCAGAGTGTCCAAGTGTGGGATCACTTGCTGTCTGACGACACTCGGCATGGTGGGAGGAAGGAGCATCAGGGTGAGGAGGAGTATGCGGTCGAGACTCACGGCTACTAAGAGTTGACTGTGTGGAAGACAGACCGGAGGTGGTGGTGCCCAGGTTACTGGAAGTATTGTCTGCTATCCAATGAATAACCTGTTCACACTGATCAGTTCTCAATACTGGTGTTGTTCTGTGCTTCCCTAGTAATTCGGTCAAGAAGTGGGAGCGAGAAGATGTGGCTGTTGGTTGTGGCACATTTTCACCTTGGCCACGGCCCCGTCCTCTGCACGAACCATCACCAGAACGTCCACTTCCACGTCCCTTGCCACGCTCCTTGCCCATTGTAAATGAAGTAAAATAGCTTACACTTGCACTATCAATGGAAAAAGGGTAATAAAGAGTAGATTAGAACCGTGGAAGAGGAAAACCACAGTTATTGTTTACTGGGGTATACCACACTTTTTTAAATAGAGATATTTGCGGCTGAACAGTGAGCGACACACTCAAACTGCTTTTTTTTTAGATACCAAAGGCCCAAAACTGGATAGTACAGCGATTTGACCCGTGGAACTGCGAAACCACACTGGGATGTCGGGCCTACACAAGACTATTTTCAACAGATATATTTTTGTGTCACAACAGTCAGGAGACACTACTGTTTTTCTTTACGGAAAAAACTACCAAAACCTGAATAATAGAGATTTTTTACCGTGGAACAGCAAAACCACAGTTATAATTTACTGGTGTATACCAGGCTTTTTAAAATATATATATATTTGCGGCTGAACAGTGAGCGACACACTCAAATTGTTTTTTTAAGATACAAATGGCCCAAAAGTGGATAATACAGAGGTTTGTACCGTGGAACTGCAAAACCACACTTGTATTTCTCGGGCCTACACCCGACTATTTTCAACAGATATATTTGTGTCTGAAAAATCAGGGAGACACTATTATTATTTTTATACAGCAAAAATTGCCAAAAACAGGATAATAGAGATGTTTTACCGTGGAACATCAAAACCACAGTAATAATTTACTGGTGTATACCAGGCTTTTTAAAATATATATATATTTGCGGCTGAACAGTGAGTGACACACTCAAACTGTTTTTTTTAGATACAAATGGCCCATAGAACTGCAAAACCACACTTCTATTTCTCTGGCCTACACCAGACTATTTTCAACAGATATATTTGTGTCTGAAAAATCAGAGGCACACTTTTTTTTTTTGGGGGGGGGGCATCAAAAGGTTAATAAGATGGGTATTTGTACATTGTGAAGGAGGAAAAAAAAAAAAGAGGATTTAGATAAAAAAAAAGGATTTTTCCTGGCCCCCTGGACCTGGAGCTAAGTCCAGCAATTTCAGCAACAGGAGCAGCACACAGGACTGTAATGCAGCGTTTGCTGGTATAACCACTGCGTCTCCTATACAGCCTGCCTGCCTGCCTGCTTGATATACCTGGGATGGATATTAGTCCTGAGAAGGACTGTTTGTTTGATCTGGCAGCCTTTACAGACCCTACACTAACTATTTTGCAGGATATATCTCTCCCTAAATCAGCAGCGCTGTCCCTACACTGTCTGATCCGGAGCGACTGTGTCCAAGATGGCGGCACCCGGTTTTAAATACTCGAGGTGACGCTGTGCGGCCAGCCAATCACTGTAATGCCCACAAACAACATGGCTGCGGCATTACAGTGACTGGCTGGCAATCCCTGCATGTTCATTGGCTCTGTAAAGAGCGCCAAACATGCAGGGCGGAGACCTGAGCTCCCGCCCGAGTAACCCGGAAATGCTCGGTGCTCGCCGAACATCCCGAGTAGCGTGATGCTCGGGTGAGTACCGCGCAGTGTCGAGCCTGTTCGCTCAACACTAATGACTACTATTAATAAGTATGACCCCTAAGGTCGCGTTCAGAAGGCCATATGCTTTTTTTTTTAATAAAAACCAAGAAAAGGATGATTTTTCATTTGTATTCACATCTGTTTTGAAACATCAACAATTATAAAATTATATAAAGTAAATAAATTTCCCTATGTTAATATTTGCAATGGTTCCATTAAAAATGGGTGCCATATGGATGGTGTCAGTAAAGCGTCCATTTCTTTTGCACCCATTAAGTTTAATGAACAGGTAGGTTTCATTCAAAAAATGTATCAGAGTAGTGCATGCTGCAATTTTTTTTCCATGCAGTTCATCTGTCTGACTGTAAAAACTTTCATTTAACTACACCAATCACCTGTATTGGTCCACATGCTGTCCGTGTGTAGTACATCTGCACATAGATAGCGTGCAAAATGAAAATAAGCTCATCTGAACAAGCACTAATAAAACTTTTTCAACACAACATATAACTCAACATTTACAACGTTTGACTCATTTTATGTTTCATTCCTCCTTAGGCTCTTTACGCCCCTTTACTTTTGATATAAGATATTTGTTATAGTATTGACCTTAAAAATGTTCATGTGTAGCCTTGCAATGTTTGATGTTTTATTTTTATATGTGGCTTTCACTTAGTATGACTTTTTAAATTAAGTTTGTTATTTTTTTTTTTTGCAGCTGCGGTTGCATTTTCATTATACATATTAAAAATGCTTTACAAATTGGGAAAAAAATCATGAAAAAAACATGAAATAACAGAAAGCAGATGTTTGGTTGTTGGCTTGAAAATAATATATAAGTAAATGTGGTTGACTAATATTTAACAGCTCTTTTTTCAACTCCCGATTGGTTACTTCACTGGTTTTTGGCTCTGTCTGATTAAGCACTATAGTTTATCTATTTTTTGTCTCATTATATGCCCGGCTTACTGCACCTATCGTGCTTTATACTAAAGGTTTGCTTGTTTGCATTATATTTTTTTTGTAAAACATTGGTGCATGGAGTATTGCTTTCCATTACAAGGAATGAATAAATTAATTTATTAATGGTGACTAGAAACTAAGCAGCCAGGGAGAAGAATAACAGTATCAGGTAACTTCTATTATGAATTAGATCTAAAATATATTGTTGATGAATGCCCCAATTCATCAAGACCGGTATTGTTCATGCCAGTCTTATTGAGTGGACGTTTTGGAGTGAGACGGTCCTGATTAAAAATTCCATTAAACCACCACTCCAGCATCTTTTTTTATTCAGCGTTGGAGTGATGCTACTAATTTAAGTTCCCTAACTGAGTATTGATACACTTTATCCCAACTTTAATCAGTGTTTTAACTATTTTGGTTGTATATTCCTAGTTTTTATCTGATACTAATAAAAGTTATATTTTAATTCTCATTTGTTTGGTACACCTTTCTAAATCAGTGAGGAATTTTCTAGAGGACTTTTTGAGAGTCCAAGTTTTGATTCATTTGCTGCCTATACTAGTATTATACTTACTAGGCGTTGTCTTCAGCTGTTCCCAGTGCCACTCAGGTCCCGTGCCATCATCTTGTGACCACAACTTTTGACTGACCGGAAGTCAAAGGTAACTGTCACAAGCTCTCAATGCAAGTCTATGAGATCCTTATTCTGGCTCTCATAGACTTTCATTGAGTAGTAACTTCCGGATCAAATAGTATAATTTTAGGGGCAGGGAACGTAGATTAGTGACACCACTCCACCAGTAAAATATTTAAAAAAAAACGCTGGAGTATTGATTTCAGGGGCATACACCTCTTAATGAATTAGGCTCATTTGCAAAGCAGAGTGCACCTCCATGTGCCTCGCCAGAAATCTTACTTCAGTTGTGGCCTGGGGTAAAAATTGTGGCATAAGGTGAGCTATATCTCATCAAGAATTAAACAAGTTATGATGACACACCCTTATTTTGTATCCGTGCCATCCCAGCTCCGACCCATTTGGCAGAGCTGGGAGAAACTGGAGTGAAAAAGCCAGACGTTGCTACATTTTTGCTACTTTTCAAAGTGTTTTACAGCAGAAATCTAGTGAAAATTGTTTGATAAATTGGTGCAATAAAGTTGTTTAATTTCACTGTAAACAGAGACTCCCCATCAGTTGACTTTTGAGAATGGCAGGTTTGCAAATTGTAAAATTTGGTGAGGAGACGGATAAAATGAACTTTAGCATGAATACTAAATAACTTATCAATGCAACTGATATACAGACAAATATTAGTTCATTAACTACTTGCCTGATACATTCTTTATTTTAGACATTTTAAACAATTGTAGGCTTTAGCAGTCAGATTATTATTATTATTATTATTATCATCGCTTTCCATATAAAGACTACTATAATACTCCAATGCTTTATGGATAAATATGTCAAGGCAATTTTGTTAATTAAAGGTACGTATAGAGCATAATTTTATCATTACTATTATTATCATCATTATCATTATACTAAGAATAAGACACTTCATGTGACAGCTTTGGAGTTCTACTCACAAAGTCCTTTTCTTTTCTTTAAGAGGTTTTCAGCCAAATGAGAAAAGTCTCTTCAGGTCATCAGTAAGTAAGCATTGCTTCCTGATAAAGTAGCAAAGAGGCCTTTTCTGCTATAATGTTTGAGATACATGGCTTTCTTAGATGAACTCTTCCATTAAACCAATTTGATCCTTTACACTATGTCCATTAACCTAGACGAGCATGGTTTGTAGGTTTTTAGTGCACTTGCATATTTGAAATATCATTGAGTTGTCCTAGCAACTCCCAGAATGCTGACCCTCGAATGTGCTTCACTGAATGACAGGCAAATACAGGAGACCTGAATAGAAATAAAGAACCATTTACAGAAGGTCAGTTCCAAATGCAGACTGCACTTATGACCCATGTACAAATGGACAAAAACATAGCTGTACAGTGTATTTGTTGTTGTCAAGGAAAAATGAGTTGGTTACTATGACCCCCATCTGGCTTTATATACTCACGCAAAAGATTTACAAAGCTGTTTTGGACAAAAATAGTTTGACATTTGTCTGTGACCTGATATATGACAAAAGTTTGGAATGGAAAACCTGTGACACATCAGCAAGTTTGAAATCGGTTATTCAACTATCATTTAAAAGAGATGAGCAAATAGATTTGATGCAAATCGAATTTGTGTCAAATTTTAGAAAATGTGCTTGTCCTGGCAAATTTGAACAAATTGCAATTGAGTTCCCATAAATCGACCAAAATCGGCCTGCTGTTATTTTAAACATTACAGAAGGCTGCTGTCATGCTTCTGGATTCGAACCCTGGAGACTGTGCTTTGTGGTCGACTTCTCTGTCTGCCAAGCCACAACAAATACACCTTTTCTCCAGGTGTTTAGTTTCTGTTATCTTTGCTTCAGTCTTTTTAGGGTAACAAGTGTTTTCATTTACTCATTTGTCTGCCCTATCACCTTTCGGATGCAGCTTTATATACTTTCCCCCTGCTGGTATTTCCTGCTGGTGGTAGTCTCATTTGGAAGTCCAGCCATAATGCTGTAGTTTAAGCTAGTGAGGGAAAGACCTGCTAGGGTTATCTCTTTTCTGTTTATGTTCTTTATATTTCAGCACACTTTTCCTTCTGCAGGTAATTAACACTCTGTTCTGCCCTTCAGTTTTTTTTAGGAAGAATGTGAAGTGCTTGACAGCCTTTCAGGCAGCATAGGTCAGAGTTGCTATAGTCTAGTCTGTGGCTAAGGCTATCTCTGCTCACGCAGGAGCCACTAGGGACTGCAGGGTCAGGATCTCTAGTCTGTACAGGAACCGGCAGGGTTACTTGCAGTTTTTAGTGAGTTGCTTATTTTCCCAAGTGAGTTGCTACACTATCATAACAGCTTCATTAGCCACACAAATCGCGAGTCATGTGACCTCAGGCACAACAGCATAACACACACATAATTCCTTGCAGCTATGACATTATGTCATGCTAGGTATGGGAAGAACCCAGCGAACAACGATGGGAAAAGGGGGGAAGCCCAGCAACAAGGGAAAGGGGGAGTGGAGACCCATAAGCAGACCTAATAACACCCTGACTCCCCTATCATCCCTAAATAGGTTTTGCACCTATCACTGAGCAGGATACCTTAGACCTGGCTGACCCCAGAGCTAGGCCCTAGGTAGGGAGGGAGAGGGGTGAGCATTAGTCAGTCCCACTGCAACTAAAAATAAACAAGGGAAACATACAAGGGGATACACTTAGCTTTGAGAAGACACCAGAGAGATAACAACTACAATCAACAAAGGAACTCCAAGGAGAATCTAGCCAACAGCTAGATCCAGCAAAGGTGTGTCAATTAGCAGCAGAAGGTGGAGATCACTGTTGGGTCCTAGAGAGGGAGGGATGATGACAGGATCAAGAAGGAGTCTGCAAGGCCAAGCGACCTTCTACAGCTGGATCCAGAATGACTGTCTGTCAAACCTGACACACCCGTGACTCTACCCCCCCTTCTACGAGTGGCCTCCGGACACTCAGGACCAGGTTTCTGTGGATGAGAGGCATGGAAAGAACAAACCAACCTAGGGGCATTTACCTCCGATGCTGAAACCCACATCCTTTCGTTTGGACCATAACCCCTCCAGTGCACCAAGTACTGAAGGGAACTGTCACAAGGTTACTGCGACAGTTTGGAGCCAGAAGACCTCAGCGTCAGATGGCTCCTACTCCAGCTCCGAGAAGAAGCACTTCTCCGTCACTTTAAATGCGTGTTTATTTCTTTGGCAGAACAGGGGTTAAGTGGCCATGTTGGAATTCCCTGTGCTCACAGCTGAGCTCGGTTAGCCACTCCTTTTCCCTTTATAATGTGGGCTCTGATACAAATCCTTGTCAAAGTTAGCTTTTGCTAAGTTGAAGGAATTATTTGCGACTGCAGTCTGGTTCGTACACGTGGTAATTCCTTATCTTCTCCATTTTTGGATTATACCCCTACCTTCACACCCCGATGCTTTCCTCTGTTTTATGTGTGTGAATATTTTGTGTGCCTGGAGTTTTCTGTTTAACCCGGTCTGTGTAACCCTGTTTGTCGGGTTGGTGTACTACGAGGCACAGTAGCGCCCCCTTCTCTGGGTGGGGGGAGGGAACAGATTTAGAGGGCTTACTCAGGAGTTAGGGTGAGGGTGGAGGCCCCAGCATCCTCACCTTCAGAGGCATCCTGGGGAACAGGGCAAGCTAGGGCACCCCCTAGTGTTAGGGATAAGATAGGAGCCCCTGGTCCCTAGTCAACTGACAGCTGTGTCGTGACAGGAACGACGTTGAAGACGAGAATCCACAATCTTCGAAATTTGGAACTCCAAATTGCTATCAACCATGATTGGGGGCGGCGGCAGGGGGGAGGACTCAAGAGGTACCGCATATTTCTTGAGCAAAGACTTGTGAAGCACATTGTGGATCCTAAGAGCCTGAGGTAAGTCAAGACAAAATGCTGGTGGGTTAATGATGGCAGTTATTTTATAGGGACCAATAAATCTAGGTCCCAGCTTCCAGGAAGGAACCTTCAACTTGATATTCCTGGTAGACAACCACACAAAGTCATTTACACTTAGGTCCAGACTAGGAAAGCATTTGCTGTCAGCCATACATTTGTATCTGTCTCCCAAGATCTTCAAATTACTCAGACCCCCCCCCCCGCCACACTAAAGAGAGCGACGAAGCAAAAGGTTTCTCCTTAGGAACTCCCATAACCCCTCCCCCCCTAAAGGTACCAAACTGTGGATGAAACAAGTATGCACTAAATGAAAGGTGACCTGCCAGTAGATTCTTGGTGATGATTATTAATAGCAAACTCCGCCAACGGTAAGTAGGATGCCCAATCCTCCTGGTTCTCAGAGACAAAACACCTGAGGTAAGTGAAGCTCCACGATCTCATTAATGAATGCCAGAGCAAGAGTCTTGGAATTTGGAAGTGCCGGAGATGCGATGAAATGAACCATTTTACTGAACCTATCCACAATCACCAGAACCACAGTCTTGCCTGCAGATACCGGTAGGTCAGTAATAAAATCCATTGACAAGTATGTCCATGGTCTGCTAAGAATAGGCAGCGGCAGAAGAGGACCAGACTGATGAGTTTGCGATACTTTAGAACGCACGTGCACATACTGCAAGCAGACACATTTTCAACCACATCCTGATGCAACCCCAGCCACCAAAAATGAGGCAAAAGGAGGTCTGCAGTTGCCTTACCACTTGGATGACCAGCAAGCACAGAGTTGTGATCAGTGACGTACCGCCAATGGCGGCAGGCCACGCCACTGCTATGGGGCCCGTGAGCTGGGGGGGCCCATGAGCCGAGGGGAAACGAAACAGTGGGAGAATGAGGAGGATAGGTGAGTATTGAGGGGAGGGGGAGGGAGGTTGCAGCGGCGGAGGAGCAGGGCACACGCGGTAGCCACTGCTGCACCTACCGCGTGTGACCGCTGCTAAAGGGAAATGAATATTCCCTCTTCTCCACTCCCATGGGCACGCCACTCCCACTTTAGTAGCTGGGTGGAGCACTGAGCCGCAACTCCTGCTGACAGTGCCCGCTACTAAAGAGAAAGTGTATTTGCTCCTCTCTACGCACATAGTTCCGGCGTGGAGACGAGTGAATATGCCGGCAGCTCACCTCAGATTGAGGGATAAGGTGGGGCCACGCCTACCAGGATTGGGTCATGAGGGGGGCCACACATACCAGGATTGGAGGATGAGGGGGCCACACATACCAGGATTGGGGGACGAGGTGGCCACGCATACCAGGATTGAGGGATGAAGAGGCCACGCATACCAGGATTGGGGGATGAGGGGTGCCATACACACCAGGATTGGGGGATGAGGGGTGCCATACGTACCAGGATTGGGGGATGAAGGGGCCACACATACCAGTATTGGGGGATGAGGAGGTCACACATACCAGGATTGGGGGATGAGGGGTGCCATACATACAAGGATTGGGGGATGAGAGGTGCCATGCGTACCAGGATTGGGGGATGAGAGGTGCCATGCATACCAGGATGGGGAATGAGGAGTGCCAAAGCGTACCAGGATTGGGGAATGAGGGGGCCACACTTAACAGGATTGGAGGATGAAGAGGCCACACATACCAGGATTGGGAGATGAGGGGGCCACACATACCAGGATTGGGGGATGAGGGAGTCACACATACCAGGATTGGGGGATGAAGGGTGCCATACGTACCAGGATTGGGGGATGAGGGGTGCCATACGTACCAGGATTGGGGGATGAGGGGTGCCATACGTACCAGGATGGGGAAATTTACCAGTAGCTTCTGCATTTCTCACCCTAGGCTTAAACTCGAGTCAATATGTTTTCCCAGTTTTTTGTGGTAAAATTAGGGGCCTCGGCTTATACTCGGGTCAGCTTATTTAAAATATACAGCATTTTAAAAACAGTGAGTATGTGGTGCCCATAATACTACAGGACTGTGGGGTGCATTATACTATATGGGTCCTGCATTTTACCCAAAGGGGTGTGTAATATACTGTATGGAGGACCATGGGAAGTTCATTATACTATATGGAGGATTATGGGGGGCATATTATACTATATGGAGGATTATGGAGGGCGCATTATACTATATGGAAGATTATGGGTGGCATATTATACTATATGGAAAGCTATGTGGGGCCATTATAATATTTTGAGGGCTATGTGGCGGGCCATTATACTGTATGAAAGCAATTATATGGTGTGAAGGTCTGTGTGGGGTCCGTCATACTGCTTGTAGGGCTAGTGTGGGCCATTATACTGTATGTAGGCCCATTATACTGCATGGAGGGCTGTGGCCAGGTTTGTGGTGGTCTATCTGGATGATATTTTGGTTTACTCATCTGATTTTAAGGTGAATAACCTGGTTGAATAAATCTGGTTGAATAAATCTGGAATCAGAGGAAGACGATAAGGATCTCGGACGGTAATTTGATTCAATTCCCGGAAATTTAAACAGGGTCGGAGACTGCCATCTTTCTTCTTAATGAAGAAGAACCCTGCCGCCACGGGCGAAGATGAGGGTCTGAAATGTCCCTTCTCCAGACTCTTAGAAATCCTTCATGGCTTGTCTCTCAGGGCCAGAAAGATTATACAGTCTGGACTTGGGTAGTTTAGCTCCGGGAGTCAGGTTAATAGGACAGTCATATGCACGATGAGGAGGCAAATCCTGACACCCCTTCTCAGAAAATATGTCCTCAAAACCAGACAAAAACGCAGGTAAGGTCTCTGTAGAGACCTCAGAAAGGAAAATGTTTAAGCAGTTCTCATGACAGTAATTGTGGCACCCCTGAGAGTTCGACCGCCACAGGGATGCTGAACCTCTTTAATGGGGTGTGGTGTTCCTCCTTCGAGGTAAGACCGGTGCAATGGTCGGGACCCCACCTCCACATCCAACACCACACTTCTCCCACCAGAGGGTGCTGCCCCTACTGGAAATTGGGAGACTGGGGAACCAAGAGATAGGGGGAATCAATTAGTGGGTGAGGGTGGAGGACTCACATTTAGTTACACTTAATATTTCATATTTAATAAACAGCCATCTTGGCTCGTGGTTCTTTGATTGTGTTCTCCATCCGTGAACGTGGCTTCTGGGTGAACCTGCAGCGGATGGAGACACGGCCCTCGTACCCTGGCCTTGAGTCGAGGGGCAGGTTGGAGTAAACAAATGTCTCAAACCCAGTCAAGGACTATAACCAAGAAGGCCTGGAGCTTAGGAGTGTAGCTCCACCGCAAAAGGATCCCAGGGGGATGCAGACGGAGCGGTATACGCCACCTGTCCTCGCTATTCTGGCCTAGTCAGAGGGATTCCGGCTGCAAGAGGGGTTACCGGCCCCCGACACCAGACTTTGCTACTCTACGTCCTAGTCAGGGAAGCCCGGCAGGCCCTGAGGATCCCACCGGGTAACGGAAGGAGCGGAACTGCCACCCGTACCCTTTTTCTGAGCGAAGTCCAGAGGGAGACCCAGCCTATCTATACACACTCAGACAGGAAAGGGGCTCGGTCTGAAGTCTAGGAACACTCTGGTGCGGGGTCCTGATTAAGCACTTGAATTACTCGGAGGTTGTCGGACCCCCATCCCTGGTGACCGCAGAACTCCGTGAGGAGCAGGGAGAAGCCTTGCAGCTGTACTCTCCAACGTGAGTAAAAATCCTGTAAGTCGACCCCTATGGCCTCCGGACTCTTTATTTCTGCACTGCACTGCACCACGTAGCACCAGACCTCCTACACTACAACTCCCTCCACCCTCGTCTCTGCCCTGAGGCCCTGCTCCGCCTGTGGGGAGTAGTATCAACGTCGGCTGCCACAACATCCCGCCTTGGAGTACTGCAGCAGCGCTGGTGGCCTTCACCAGGTACCACAGGTAGCGTAGTCGATAGCAACCACTCAACCCTGATAGCCCGTACCATCCTTTTTAATGTGATGGCCCTGGGCACGGAATGGGTCCAGGCCACGGCTACAACCCACCAAACATCGTACCCGGCTCCGAGTAACCCCCCATCTTCCCAGGGTTAGGGCTGCGAGCGTCACATACTATCCCCATTCAACAATTTCCCTGGATTGCCAATCCACTACCCGATTATGTTTCATCAACCAAGGTAGACCCAGTATAATCAGAGTGGTAATGCCCTCCAGGACATAACAAGGAATTACTTCATAATGAAAAGACCCCACCCTCAGTCTTATATTATGTACAATCTGAGTCAGAGACCTCTGTGCAAGTGGCGCTGAGTCTATGGCATAAATAGGGATGGGCTTAGTTAACGTACAGCAAGTAAGCCCATGAGTTCTCACAAACCCAGCATCAACCAGCTCCACTGTCCACAAACACAGAAATGTTCTCAGTCCTGCTCTCTAGCACCACCTCTGCCATCAGGACAAACCAAGAACTGCATGTTGAAGACAAACAAACCCCCTGATTATCCAACTCCACACTACCAAGGGTTAATCAAGTTTCTTTTTGCTTAGGAACCAAGGGACAGACCCCAATAAAATGTCCCTTTTTACCACAAAAAAACACCCCCCCCCTTTCTTTTGCAGATTTCAGGGGAAATATGCGACGCAGTAGCTCCCCCTAACTGCATGGGTTCCTCCAACTCCATAAGTACAGGTTCACTGCCAGACAAAGGGGCGTTGCCCCAAATAGGGGGCTCAGGAGAAGGTGGTCTCACACACTTATCCCGAAGGCGTCTATCCATGCGTATGGCCAATGACATGGCAGCCTCCAATGACCCCAGGGTTTCATAAACTGCCAAGACATCCTTCAAACTTTCTGAAAGGCCCTGACAAAATTGGCTTCTAAGAGCCAGGTCATTCCACTTGGTATGTGTTGCCCATCTACGGAATTCGGAACTATAAGTCTCCACTGATAAATTCCACTGCTGAAGGCAACGCAGCCTGGAGACTCAAAAAAATCCTTTAACCGATCTGAGGCAAGCAGAGCCCTGTGGCAAAGAGAAAGCCCAGGATTGAAAATCTCCTTGCAACAGTGAGATCACAATCCCCATTTGCTGCTCCTCATCTCCAGAGGAGCAAGATCAAAGCTTAAAATACAACTTACAAGCTTCTTTAAATAAAACAAACTTCTCTACCTCCTGAAAACCTGTCCAGGGGGACAATTTTTGGTTCAAGCTGGACCGGCCTACCCGCAGAGTCCCCAACAATAAGAGTTTGCGGCTTCTGCAGTTGCTGCTGAACCTCTAATCGAAGGTCTGTCACCTCCAGTGACAAACTATGAAGCTGCTCTGCCGGCACTGAAATGGGATCCATAAACCCAGAAAAAAAAAAGTCAGTTTGTCTGTTTGTTTTTTTTAAAGGGCTGGTGATAATGTCATGCTAGGTAGAATTCCAGACCTGAACAGAGGAATTAACTCTATCACCAGCAACTCTCTGGAGAAACTGAGTGTATTTAAAGATCCAGCAAGGGTGTGTCAATTAGCAGCAGAAGGTGGAGATCACCGCTGGGTGAGAGGAGAGGGAGGGATGATGACAGGATCAAGAAGGTGTCTGCAAGGCCAAACGCAGCGACCTTCTATAGCCAGATCCAGAATGACTGTCTGTCAAACCTGACACGCCCATGACACATTACATTGATAGAGTGCAGCTAATTTACATAAACTATAATAACCTGTATAAAAGAGGAGACAGGGAGTGCAGCAGCCATTTTAGGGTGATTTAGGATAGTGAAAGCATGTCATAGCTCACAGCTTAGCAATAGAGATAGGGAGAGGAAGCCATAAAACTTTGAACAAATACTACATTTTGTTTGTACAACTGCAGCACTGTAGAAGATTGATGTAGTAGTGTGCTAATAATACATAGATTCAATTTATAGTGGAGGGTGAGATAGATGAAGTGCTAGTGTGATTGATCATACAGTGATTTAGTGTACCTGGAAACTGCCCTGCTTCATTTGAATTACACATTTTTTTCTTAATTCTTCATTCAAACCTTTTTTAAGAGGGTATCAATTGTGTTTTTTTATAAAAAAAAAACAACTAAAAACCAGACATTTGCCAACTGACAAATCGTTTGCAGTGTGCAGCCTCTGCGGTAGAAAAATACACCATTGGCATCAAGGATCAAATAGACTAGTAACTGTGGATTTACATGAGCACATTAAGTGACATCACCTTCTCATTTAAGAAAAGCATATGAGCTATATGAACAAGGCTCAACTGTCCTCCTACCCTTGTCCTCTTGCTCATATTTCTGGCTGTACCCTCAAATAATACCGGAGTGGTGTCATTATTAACATCCCATCATCAAACCTCAGGCCTCCTCACGCTAGGCCAGTACTTCATGCTGTGATCAAGCCCAAGACACCCCTGCACAAGAGCATCAAAAGGACATCACAATATAGCACAATATAGCTGGCCACCATTTTGTAAAATTGAAGTAGAATTCAATTGCACTAATTAATTCCATAAAGAAAATGCAATAAAAGTGATCAAAACATCATATGTACTCCAAAATAATGTCAATAAAACACACAGGTCCATCTATGGGAAAATAAAAAAAAGTTACAAATCTCAGAAAACTGTAACACAAACTAATTTTTTAATACATTTCTGAATCTCCTCACCATTTAAATAAATAAAAAAACTATACATTTGGTATTGTCATAATCCTACTGACTTGGGCAACTAAACTAAAAAAAACAACTGGGTTTTTTTTTCAAATTGAGAGAGAGGAAGAGGACCAGAACTCTAGTGCTACCTACAGGAAGTAGCAATCCTAAAAGTCAATAGTGACCCTTTAACGAGCCTTATCATATGACTTAGGATATAAACCAGAACCAGAAACTCAATTTGCAGACACTGTGTTTCAGGGTACTGCTCCTCGTCAGTGCAAAGTGTAAGTTCTAGTTTGGCTGGGTGAGAGGCGTCAGACCAGAATCTAAGGGGTAAAATTTCTCCTTGCGGAGAGCGACATGTTAAGCATGTCACAGTGAGGAGACTTTTAAAGCTACAGTGCTCCTCTGGGAAATATGAAAATTGTCTCTACAGAGAGGAAGGGGACAAGAACTCTAGTGCCACCTACAGGAAGTAGCGATCTTTTTTCAACATTTCACTGCACTTGAAATTTTTTTCCCATTTTTCAGTACATTGTATAATAAAATAAATGATGTTGTTCAAAACTACAACCAACTTGTCCCGTGGAAACAAGCTCTCAAATGGCTAAGTCAAAGGAAAATATAGAGATTAAAATGCTCTGTAACCTGATACTACAGTGAACTGTAAGGCCTTTTTTTCACAAAAATGTATTTGAACTGTTTTTCAGAGCAGAAGATGAGTTCAAGAAGCAGTGGAGAGGAAAATGGTTCCTAAGTGGAGAAAGAATCATATTTTTCTGAAACCATATATTGCAAAGTTCCACAAATTTGATTGTATCTCTGATTTATCCAAAGTTTGCTGGACCATCAGTAACCATTTAAAAATATCCATTCATCAGATTTATATTAAATGGGTTATTGACCCACGCGGAAATTTTCAGTAAGCTGCAGTCCTACACTAATAGGATTTGGCTCTGCTTGCTGGTTCCAGTGGTCGTCAGCCACGTGTCCATATGAATGCGATTTGCATAGTTGTGGTGAAGTGCAAATAAAGTCATAGCCGCTTCTCAAAATAAAATCTCATGAAAAGTGGCTGAGATTCTAGTCAGCACGATACCACAATCATTCAAATCGCATGCTTATGGCCACATGACGACCAGTGGAACCGAAAAGTGGAGCTAAACGCTAGCAGCATGTAAATTACAATACACAATTTAGGATTCAGCAAGCTAAAGGGCTTGTTGAAAATTTGAGGTGGACAGCCTCCTTAAGATTAAGTGCAAAGGTAGCATTTTTTACGTGTTTTTGGGGAAGCGGAAAGCGAAAAACGCAGCGAAAACGCTTGGTCTGCCAGCTAATGCAATGGCAATCCTGATGTGCTGTGCACATGATGCGGAAATTTCCGCTCATGATTGCCATTGCAGAAAAAATGCAGCATGTCATTTCTATGCAGCGGTTCACACCCATTGACTTAATTGAACCACAGCAAATCCGCAGGTTTAATATTTATACCTGCGGATTTGCTGCATTTCAATTAAAGCTAATGGGCGGTGAAGCACTGCGGAAGCGCGCATAGAAGTGGTAGCCGGGTCGGCAGAGGAGGAGTACTACTCCTCTCACCCGACCGCCGCTCACTCTGATAACAGCGAGCGCGGCGCGGCTGAGGGGAGCAGTAGTCTCCTCAGCTCAGCCGGGAACCACTCGCGGTAAAAAAAGAAAAAAAAGTAAAAAAAAAAAAAAACACTATACTCCTCTGTGTCCTCCTGGTCCTTGTTCCCCGGCAATCTGATCAGGTCGGCGGCTGGCGGTACACTGCCGGGAGCACACTCGCTTCCAGCAGAGTACTGCGCTGCCAGGACCTGCGGTCACGTGAGTTCTCAGCTGAAGATCAGCTGAGAGCTCACATGACCTAACTTTACAGCACTGGGGCTGTAAAGTGAGGTTTCAAGAATGTTCCCACCAGTACTGGTGCTGAGGTCAACAGGGCTGATCAGCTGATCTTCAGCTGATGAACCCCAGTGACCTCACTCCGCAGCAGCAATGTACACTGACAGGAGTGATTTTACACTCCTTGTCGGTGTACATTGCTGTCTTCTACAGCAGTAACATCAGTGATTGCTGATGTCACTGCTGTAGAAGTGACCCAGATCGCCGAGGGACGATCGTGACAGCGGGAATCATGGACTACGTCGTGACGGCGGACAGGTGAGGGATATGGTTGTTTTTTATTTTACTTTTTTTTCAGGATACGAGGGATTCGGGGACTGAGTGGACAATAAAAATTGTTTTTAAAACCGTGTGGTTTTTATTTAATTAAAATACTTTATTCTGGCCGTGTCTTTATTGAAAAAATACTACGTCTTATAGACGCCCTCCATTACTAACCTGAACTTCACGTCAGCCACCAATACAAGGTTGACATGAACCCCAACCCCATTACCCCACACGCCACCACTACAGGGCAGTGGGGAGATCAAAGACTAAGTGCCAGATTTGGTGAATCTTATGGATGCGCCATTTCTGGGACTGCTAAGGGGTGATATTATTAGCCGTGGAGGAGGCTAGTATCCATGGCCCCTTCCCTGGATATTAATATCAGCCCACAGCTGTTTGTTTAGCCTTTTCTGGTTAGATTTTATAGGGGGACCCTACGTCAATTTTTTTCTGGGGTCTCCCAGTAATCTAGCCTGTAAAGGCTAAGCAAACAACTGTGGGCTGGTTATAAAAATGACGTGGGATCCCACACCATTTTTTTCTAATGTTAGGCTCTGTGCACACGATCCCGGCTAGCAGCGCTTTGGACGCATATTTTTTTCTGTGTCCAAAACATTGCATTCTCTTGAACACAGGTAAATCCACATGTGTTCACTGAACCATGCGGATTTACCGCATTCAATACATTCTAGTGGTCACATTTCTGTTGCGGACACTAGCGACTCTGCAAGAGAATTTGACATTCTACGGTTCTGAAAAACATGCCGCATGTCAGTTTCCATGGGTGATTCGCAGCCTCTGATGCACGCATAGTGGACATGGGATTTCTAGAGATCCCATCCACTATGCTGTAACATCTGGACGCTGTGGGTTTGATGCTGTATATACTTTTTGTATTGAAGAACTGAAATAAATTAACTTTTTGATATTATTCTAATTTAGTGAGATGCACCTGTATATAGAGCCATTAATTCCACAGCGCATTATTGGCACTGTCTCCATTGGGGCTCACAATCTAAATTCCCTATCAGTATGTCTTTGGAGTGTGGGAGGAAACCGGAGAACCCAGAGGAAACCCAAGCAAATACGGGGAGAACATGCAAACTCCTTGCAGATGTTGTCCTATGTGGGATTTGAACCCAGGACCCCAGCGCTGCAAGGCTGCAGTGCTAACCACTGAGCCACTGTGCTCACATGCACCGTGCTCACATGCACCAACAACAAAAGTGCGGCATTAAAACAACGCGTTTTGGACGCAGCAAAAATACGCTGTGTCCAAAGCGCTGCTTGTTGCTATTCGTGGGGGATGTAGCGGCTATCGAAACACCTGTGAGCTGCTAATAATAGCCAGGGACCATGTTTGCCTAATGGCACCTTCCTAGGCTAAAAATAGCAGCTGCCCCAGAAATTACATGAATGGAAATGCTAATGAAGATTGGGTGAATCGGATTAGCTGACACCTAGCTCTTTAGTTTGGTGATGACAAGGTGTCAATCAGACCCTTTCATCACCAAACCTAATTAAAGTAAAGTAAAGAGTTAAATCAACAAACAAACACAGAGTAAACACTTTCTTTGAAATACAACAGACACATTCTTTAATCATTTAAATTAACCAATATACTCACTCCAGTTCTAACGGTAATCCAAAAAGCAATGTTCCACCAAATAACTTTATTTAGCTCCAAAAAGCATTCATTGATGTACAAAAATGCTTCAAAAAATGCATCAAAACCGCGGCAAAACAGTGCGTTTTTTCTGCAGCGTTTTTCCTGCTAAGGAGATGCTGAAACGCTGCGAAAATTTCTGCTTCAAATCCTGAAAGTGCACACATAGCCTAAAGCCCATTTAGACAGAACAGTAATGTGGGATTCAGTGTTCCTAGGAATGCTCGTTCCCAACTATTAGCCCAACTACTATTAAACCAACTAAATACAGCACAGACCAAAAGTTTGGACACACCTTCTCATTTAAAGATTTTTCTGTATTTTCATGACTATGAAAATTGTACATTCACACTGAAGGCATCAAAACTATGAATTAACACTAGTGTTGATCGAGCACTAAAATGCTCGGGTGCTCGAAGCTCAGGCCGAGCTTGCCGTTATACTCGGGTGCTCGACCCGAGCAACGAGCCCAATGTTAGTCTATGGGAGACCCGAGCATTTTTGCGGTGGCACCCCCGGCTGTCTTTTAAAAGCCTAACAAGTGCCCAAAACGATAGTGACAGTGCTCAAATGACATGGGGACAGCATGGGGATCGCCCCAGGAAGCATTTCTGACCCCCAGGTCACTGCTGTCAACAACGTGGTCAGAGGTATTAAGCCACTTTTACGGGCTCACAATAAAACGTTCAAAAACGAAACAAACTTTTTTCCTGTGAAATATGTTAAGGAATTTCTTTTCCAGGGTAAAGACTTGTGTATAAGGTAAAATAAATAATCAAAAACAAAAATACTCCTCTAAACTTTGGGCTATGTTCACAAGTAGCATTTTTTATGCGTTTTTGCACTTTTGTGTTGCTTTCAAATGTGACAAATGCATTCACTGGGAAATGTCATTTTAACATTTTACAACCTTATCTGGCCATGTGCTGTGTGACACATGCATAAAGTGCTGAAAAGACATGGGAACAGCATGGGGAAGACCCCTGGAAGCATCTCTGACACCCAGGTCACTGTCTAAAAGTGTGCCCATCATAAGTGATCCTTGCCGCATCAGAAGATGCAGACTTGCAACTATCCCCATGCAAGTTCTAGTCCCAGGGCAGTGTTCAATTGTACCTCCCCCATTCCTTGCAATACAAGCGCAAGTATGCAGCCTGCCACCCACCCAACCCCAGGCTGCAATACTATACTGCTTGCTTGCTTGCATTTGAAATTGGATCTTTTAGGCATGTGGAGGCGGAATCTGGCCACCACGTCATGGCTGCGTTGGCGGTCTGGAATCCATACTCAGTCCCCAGCTGCCCGACGGCCGGGTGTCCATGCTCGGTCCCCAGCCGCCCCGCTGCCAGGTGTCCACACACGGTTTCCAGCCACCTGGGGGCAGCCGGGTGTCCATAAACGGTCTCCAGCCGCCCCTATTTCTCCTTGAAACATCCCCCCACACACTTTTCTTAGCCCAGCATGCTTTAGGGCAGCATTGGACGAGCCCACCAGAGAACCAGACTCCTCCGGTGGGCCCTGGCTTCTCCATCAGGGGAGTTGAGAGTGCCAAGGTGAGGAGCATGATGATGATGACAGAAGTTAGCATCTGCTTTGTTTTCTTTTAATGCAAGTGTAAGTGTGCAGCCTGCCACCCACCCACCCCCAGACTGCAATGCCACACTGCTAGCTTGCACTTGAAATGGGGCCTTTTAGTTTGGAGGAGGCCGAAGCTGGCCACTACCTCATGGCTGCTTCGGCAGCGAGGTATCCATACTCAGTCCCCAGCCGCCCCTATTTGTCCTGGTGTGCCTTATACATAAGATTAAGCGCGTATACCAAAACATTACCTGTGCCCTCCCCAGTGCATTTAGTGGGAAGGAGGGTCTATTCCGCTGTAGTGTGTGCATGCCAAACCCCTGTTCATGGTACATGCCAAGATGCCTGCCACCCTGCACCTGTTGTTGCAGACTTGCAACTATCCCCGTTCAAGTCCTTGTCCCAGGGCAGTGTTCAATTGTACCTCTCCCATTCCTTACAATGCAAGCGCAAGTATGCAGCCTGCCACCCACCCACCCCCAGGCTGCAATACCATACTGCTTGCTTGCTTGCACTTTAAATTGGGCCTTTTAGGCATGTGGAGGCGGAATCTGGCCACCACGCCATGGCTGCGTCGGCAGCCTGGTATCCATACTCAATCCCCAGCCGCTCGGTGGCCGGATGTCCCCGCTTGCTCCCCAGCCTCCAGGGGGCGGCCGGGTGTCCATACTCGGTCCCCAGCCACCCCTATTTGTCCCGGTAACCTTTCCCACACTTTTCTTAGCCTGGCCTGCTTTAGGGCAACATTGGCCGAGCCCACCAGACAACCAGACTCCTCCGGTGGGCCCTGGCTTCTCCATCAGGGGAGTTGAGAGTGCCAAGGTGAGAAGCATGATGAGGATGATAGAAGTTAGCATCTGCTTTGTTTTGTTGGAATGCAAGCGCATGTATGTAGTTGCGGCTAGGCCTGAGGTGGTCAGCGTTTTGGCGCATATCCTACCTCCTCCGAGGATTGCTGGATGTTTTCCTGCTACTATCCAAGTTCTATGACTCCAGTTAAAACAAAGCTTCAGGTGATAAATGATGGATGAGGTAGTGGCAAAGGAGAAAGAGCAGGACGAACAGGGACCATTCACATCAATATCAGGCCAGTCAACCAGATATGTCTTGTAGGATATGTTTCTGTAACAAAAGGAGCGGTTCGGCTACACAGTTATAGGGCATACAGTGAGTGCAATGCCTACCAAAAATTTCGAGGCACTCCAATGCCCCTTTGAAATGACATGGAGGTCAGAGGGCCTTAACTAAACCTTTTTTTCCATTTATAGCAACTGGGTCTCCTGTGCACTGTTGGCCTAAGCAGTGAATGGAACACTTTCCAAAAATGATGAGGAACTGAAATGCCCCTTACAAGAGCCATGCAGTACAGCATATTACAAACATAAGTCCCATTATTGGGGAGTGGGTGTCCCATAGTATTTGCTTATGCCTTCCAAGCAAAAGCTTCCAAAAATTAGGACGGAGCAACTTGCAATGCCCCTTACAAGAACCATGCAGCAGAGCATATTACAAACATAAGTCCCATTATTGGGGAGTGGGTCTCCCATAGGATTTGCTTATGCCTTCCAAGCAAAAGCTTCCAAAAATTAGGATGGAGAAGCTTGCAATACCCCTTACAAGAGCCATGCAATACAGCATATTACAAACATAAGTCCCATTATTGGGGAGTGGGTCTCCCATAGGATTTGCTTATGCTTTCCAAACAAAAGCTTCCAAAAATTAGGACGGAGCAACTTGCAATGCCCCTTACAAGAGCCATGCAGTACAGCATATTACAAACATAAGTCCCATTATTGGGGAGTGGGTCTCCCATAGGATTTGCTGATGCCGTCCAAGCAAACGCTTCCAAAAATTAGGACGGAGCAACTTGCAATGCCCCTTACAAGAGCCATGCAGTACAGCATATTACAAACATAAGTCCTATTATTGGGGAGTGGGTCTCCCATAGGAGTTGCTTATGCCTTCCAAGCAAAAGCTTCCAAAAATTAGGACGGAGCAACTTGCAATGCCCCTTACAAGAACCATGAAGTACAGCATATTACAAACATAAGTCCCATTATTGGGGAGTGGGTCTCCCATAGGATTTGCTTATGCCTTCCAAGCAAAAGCTTCCAAAAATTAGGACGGAGCAACTTGCATTGCCCCTTACAAGAGCCATGCAGTACAGCATATTACAAACATAAGTCCCATTATTGGGGAGTTGGTCTCCCATAGGATTTGCTTATGCCTTCCAAGCAAAAGCTTCCAAAAATTAGGACGGAGCAACTTGCAATGCCCCTTACAAGAACCATGCAGTACAGCATATTACAAACATAAGTCCCATTATTGGGGAGTGGGTCTCCCATAGGATTTGCTTATGCCTTCCAAGCAAAAGCTTCCAAAAATTAGGACGGAGCAACTTGCAATGCCCCTTACAAGAGCCATGCAGTACAGCATATTACAAACATAAGTCCCATTATTGGGGAGTGGGTCTCCCATAGTATTTGCTTATGCCTTCCAAGCAAAAGCTTCCAAAAATTAGGATGGAGCAACTTGCAATGCCCCTTACAAGAACCATGCAGTACAGCATATTACAAACATAAGTCCCATTATTGGGGAGTGGGTCTCCCATAGGATTTGCTTATGCCTTCCAAGCAAAAGCTTCCAAAAATGAGGACGGAGCAACTTGCAATGCCCCTTACAAGAGCCATGCAGTACAGCATATTACAAACATAAGTCCCATTATTGGGGAGTGGGTCTCCCATAGTATTTGCTTATGCCTTCCAAGCAAAAGCTTCCAAAAATTAGCATGGAGCAACTTGCAATGCCCCTTACAAAACCATGTAGTACAGCATATTACAAACATAAGTCCCATTATTGGGGAGTGGGTCTCCCATAGGATTTGCTTATGCCTTCCAAGCAAAAGCTGACAAAAATAAGGACGGAGGAACTTGCAATGCTGGCACCCTGGTGGTATAGTGGTGGTGTAGGCTTATAATTCCCCCAGCGGCACTAAAAACACGCTCCGATAACACGCTAGCGGCAGGGCAGGCCAGGACCTCCAAGGCGTACAGAGCGAGTTCATTCCAAGTGTCCAGCTTGGATACCCAATAATTAAAAGGCACAGAGGAATCATGGAGAACGCTGGTACGATCGGCAAGGTACTCCCTCACCATCTTTTGAAACTTTCCACTCCTTGTGAGAGTACCCCGCGCCTCAGGGCCTGTAAGCTGGGCGTGTGTCAGAAAACTGTCCCAGAATGTTGACAGTGTTCCCCTGCCTCTGCTGGATTGGAGTTGCATCTCTGTCTCCTGTACGCCTTGGTTGGGCAATGAACTGTGACCTCTGCCGCTAGCGTGTTCAGATGGGAATTTTTTTAAGAGTTCTGCAGCAAGGGCCTTCTGGTACTGCCCCATTTTTGTAGACCTCTCCACCTCAGGAATAAGAGAGTGAAAGTTATCCTTGTAGCGGGGGTCTAAAAGTGTCACCAACCAGTAATGACTGTCACCCAACATTTTGACAACGCGAGGGTCACGGTTAAGGCAGCGTAACAAAGTCAGCCATGCGTGCCAGACTGGTAACGGGCAAGATTTCCGTGTCCTCACCAAGATGACGAATAACCATGCTCTCCTCCTCCTCCTCTTTCTCCTCCTCCCCCTGTCCTCAGGCCACCCACGCTGAACCGACGGTATGATACTTGTACAGGTACTACCGTCTACAGCGCATGATAGTGACGCGCCCCCTGGGCCTGTGCTGTGCAGGGGGAAACCCGGAGCCGGATCGCTGGGGGTTGTAGTCTCAGTGTGGCGGTGACCCGGTCCATGCCCAGGGCGGTCAAACCAGTGGCAGTCTATTGGTATTGTAATTGTCCGACTACGCCACCCGTGGATTGCGGTCAGTGGGGACCGCCGCTGCGCTGCAGACCGCTGAGGCTGATGTTATATGCGCAGCCAAGAATGGGATGACTCCCCACGGGAGAAGTATTGCCTCAGGGCAGCTAGAGTGAAAGATGGGAGTGATGGTGTGAGCGTCCCAGTAGTAATGGTGCTGGTGCGGCGATGAAACACAGAGACGTGTGGTGCAGTTGAGGGTCTTTACTGATGGTATAAAGCAGACCCTCCCGGGAGTACTGGTTAGCAGTAGGGGCCTGGTCAGTCTGTGAGCAAGCAGGATCTCCCCTGGCCAGGTGGAGTTGTAGGCCTCCCCGACTATCTGCACTCTTTCCTGGCTACCTTGCTCTATGTGGGTAGAAGTAGCCCACGTCCCTGAGTATACCGTGTGGTGCTCACCCGTATGGCCGGTGACTTGGGGCCTTCCGTTAGCCTCCGCTTCACGATGGCAGTGCTGGTCCCTTGCTTGTGACCATGCCTTCGGGTTTCTAAGGCCAGAGGCCATGGAATCCCCTGCCGGTTGGATTCTGCTGCTGGACCTGGATGTCCCCACAGCCTCGGACTCCGTGTCCGGGTTAGTGTCTTCAACCAGGGCGAACTCTGCTCAGCTCCAGCCCCTGGTATTCAGCTTCTGTTCCTACAGAGCTCCTGTTGTAACTCTCCCTTTCCAGGCTCTGATTGCTCTGCTTGTTCTGCAGGCTCTGTCTCAACTAATCCCGCCCCAGACCCAGTTTATAAGGGCAGATTCCTCCCCTCCCAGGTCTGGATGGGCCGTGTTGCATGCTTAGGGCTCCTGACCAGAGAAACCTCCCACTTGCTCTTAGACATGATATCTCTATTACTGTGGTAACCAGACCCCTGGGGTGCCACATTCCCCCCTAGTAAATTTTAGTACTCCGGGACTAAACACATTTTTAAAGAAACATAAATACAGGGTATAACAATAACATATTTACAAGAAGCTTTAGTTCTTTAAAGGTCACGGCGTGTCCGCAACCGGGTGTCCATATCACCCAAGATGAAGTTTTAAGCGAAGTAGGGGACCTGTCCAAAGCAAACCCCTTGCATTGGCCTTGGGCGTGGATGCAAGGCTGGAGCTAGCTACTTTGGGCCGCAAGTAGGCCACGCCAGACAGGTTTTCTCTTCCGCGGCCGTCTTCGCAAGAGGCACCAAGGTGCAACTATCTACAAAATTGTTCCGGTTATCCAGTGTCCATAACCTGTTAGTCCAAATAAATCTGCAGGGTGACTGAGAAACATAATTAATAACAGGCAACAAACATAATCCATAAACATTTTCAAGAAACAGGTAAATTCACAGTGCATTAGTTTAGATTTTCCAGCGAGCGGGCATTTGACCTCTAGTGACTCTAGTGGACCTACGGAGCTCACTAACTGGTCCTGCACTACAGGGTGTAGGAGGTGTTATGGGTAAGCTGGGCAGCTGTCTGCGCACTCTTTGGCTCACTAGGGGCACGGCAGGCTCACTACTAGCAGAGGGTTGATTCTCCTATGCTGCTGGTGTGGACTCTTCTGCCTCCTGGGCCGGCTGCTCTTCCAGCTCTACCTGGTCTTCTGTAGGCACTTGAGGGGCTGGCTGGAGAAAGGTGAGGACGGGCACCACGATTGCGTTGTTTACTTGTGTCCAGGACCGGGGAAAGTCTCCGAGTACGGTGGTGATCATTTCCTCCTTTTCCTCTACGGGTTGAGGGTCTTCCTGATCTTCATCCGTGCTTTGCAACTTCTCGGGGCACTTTTTCAGGTGGTCTCTGGAGACAGTGGCTGTGGTCTCTCCTCCATCCTTGCTGATGACGTACAACTTTGGATTATTGTGGCCCGAGGGCAGTACGGTGTATGGGTCCTTTTCCCACTGGTCGTCCAACTTATGGAGCCGTCTTTTTCTTTTCAAGACCTGCTCTCCAGGTACCAGGGAAACAGCGGGAGCATGTTGGTTATAAGTCCTCTCCTGCCTTTCTCTTGATTGACAGAGACTTCGCTCGACGCTCTCCTGTACTTTCCGGTACTGCTGCTGCCATTCTGTATCCCAGTCTGTCTCTGGCGAGGTGTCCTCGGGTATCAGGACTCCCATATCCAGGTCAACAGGCAGCTTACCAGGTCTTGCTCGCATTAGGTAAGCCGGCGTACAGTTGGTGGAACCTACCGGGATGTAGTTATACAGGTCCACCAGATCGGGCAGTTTCTCAGGCCACAGACTGCGTTCTTCCAGGGGCAATGTTTTTAGCAGATCTACCACCACCTGGTTCATCTTCTCGCAGAGTCCATTGGTTTGGGGGTGATAGGGCGTTGTTCTTATCTTCTTGCAGCCATACAGGTTGCAGAACTCCTGGAAGACCTCCGCTTCGAAGGCTGGTCCTTGGTCCATCAGCACTTGGTCCGGGTACCCGTGCGGGCGGCAGAAGTGCAGCTGGAAGGCTCTAGCTGCCGTTTGTGCTGTTAAGTCTTTGACGGGGACCACCACTAGGAATCGGGAGTAGTGATCCACGATGGTTAGGGCGTAGACATACCCGCTTCTGCTTGGAGCCAGTTTAACATGGTCCAGAGCGACCAGTTCCAGCGGCAGCCTGGTGATGATGGGCTGCAGGGGAGTCCTCTGGCTGGCACGGTCCCTTCTTCTTAGATTGCACGGGCCACAGTCTCTACACCACCTCTCAATGGCTCCTCTCATGCCTATCCAGTAGAACCGTTCACGCAGCAGGAACTCCAGCTTCTTCCATCCGAAGTGCCCTGCCCCATTGTGGTAGGCCTCCAGCACCACAGCTGCGTCCCGTCTCGGTACCACCACCTGCCAGATCAGCTCATGTGTCCGGGAATTGACCATTCTGCGGCATAACTTCTCCTTGTAGAGAAACAGTCTGCTCTTCTCCGTCCACAGTTGCTTGGTCTCTTCCGGAGCGTCTGGGTCCAGGCGGGCATCAGCCTGGGTCAGCATCTCCTTCACCAGACGGACTGCAGGGTTACTGTCTTGCGTCTCCGCCCAGTTGTAGTGGGGTAAGGGGTTGAACGTAGCGGTTCGCTGGCCCCTCACACGGTGAGAATACTGGGTAATCCCATGACGGTGAAACGCAGGGAATTCGATCTCTTCCAATTCCTCTGGATCCTCCCCTTCATCCGGTAGGTTTGGCATCCTGGACAGGGCGTCCGCCTTGGTATTGGAGCGTCCTGCCCGGTATTTGATGGTGAACTCAAAATTGGACAGGCGGGCCATCCATCTCTGCTCCAGGGCACCCAGTCTTGCAGTGTCCAGGTGTGTCAACGGGTTGTTATCCGTGTACACGGTGAACCTGGAAGAGGCAAGGTAATGCTTGAAACGTTCGGTTACTGCCCACACCACTGCCAGGAACTCGAGCTTGAACGAGCTGTAATTCTCAGGGTTTCTTTCCGTGGGTCGCAGTTTTCGGCTGGCGTAAGCAATTACCCGTTCTCTCCCCTGCTGGATCTGGGACAGTATGGCCCCTAGCCCGATGTTGCTTGCGTCCGTGTGGAGGATAAAGGGCTGGCTGTAATCAGGGTACGCCAGGATTTCATCCCCCGTGAGGGCCATCTTCAACTGGCGGAAGGACTCCTCTTCCAGCTTTTCTCATTTGAAGGGTGGCTTCTGGTTTTTGGCCTTCCTGGACTGGCCTATCAGGAGGTCCTGCATAGGAGCTGCCTTCTTGGTAAAACCGGGAATGAATCTTCGGTAGTAGCCTACCAACTCGAGGAACTGCCGCACTTCCTTTATGCTGGATGGTCTTGGCCAGTCCTTGATCACGGTGATCTTGTCAGGGTCAGGAGCCACTCCGTCAGCACCCACCACGTGTCCCAGGTACTGTACCTTTGGCTTCAGTAGATGACACATTGAGGGTTTTACCTTTAGGCCATAGTTCGCCAGGGCTTCAAACACTTCTGCCAGGTGTTCCAGATGGTCCTCATAGGTCTTGGAATAGACGATGACATCGTCCAGGTATAATAGGACCGTCTCGAAGTTCCGGTGTCCCAGACAGCATTCCATCAACCGTTGGAAGGTTCCTGGTGCGTTGCAGAGCCCGAACGGCATACAGTTAAATTCGCTGAGTCCCATCGGGGTGGTGAATGCGGTCTTCTCCCGGTCCGCCTCTGCTACAGGAACCTGCCAGTACCCGCTAGTGAGATCCAAAGTAGAGAAGAAGTTAGCAGATTTCAGTGCAGCTAAGGACTCTTCTATCCTTGGTAACGGGTACGGATCTTTGTGTGTGATATGGTTGACCTTCCTGTAGTCTACACACATTCTCATGGTGTTGTCTTTCTTTTTCACTAAGACTAGTGGAGCTGCCCAGGGGCTACAGCTGTCCCGGATTACCCCAGCCTCCTTCATGTCTTTTAGCATCCCCTTGGCGTGCTGATAGTGTGCAGGGGGTACGGGTCTGTATCTCTCCTTTATGGGAGGATGGTCTCCCGTGGGGATGTGATGTTCTACCCCCTTTACTCGCCCAAAGTCTAGCGGGTGTTTACTAAACACTCTCTTGTACTCTTGAACCACCCGATAGACTCCCTGTTTTTGGTGTGAGGGAGTGGAGTCAGTACCCAAATGCAGTTGCTGACACCAGTCCTCCAGTGGTTTCTTAGAGCCGTTACCTTCCTCTGGTTGAGATGGAGGCAAGGGTTCCACGTCCTGTACAGAGTTCTGGTTGAAGGTGAACAATTTGGCTAGCGTGGCATACCGGGGCAGGTATACTTCTCTCTCCCCGATATTGATGATGCGGACGGGCACCCTCCCATGGCGTACATCGACCACCCCCCGTGCTGTCAAAATGGTGGGCCTACTGTCTGAGTAAACTGGTTCTACCATTGCTTGGTAGTCTCTACCTCTCAGACCAATAGCTGCCCGGCACCAAATCATCATCTCACTTTTTGGGGGCATGGCAATAGGGAATGGGTCACACATCCTCACGCTACCTATCTCACCACCAGATAGTTCCACTTGTTGCCGCTTCATCAGTGCCCGGATCTGTTTTTGGAGCACACGCTGCAGGCTGGAACTGGCGTTCTTGGCAACCTGTTGCAAAATAAGAATCACCTCTGCAAGACAGTTTTCAATTACGTTAGTACCTAGGGTTATTTTTGGGTGACTCTCGCGACGGTCAATGTCCACAATGATAAGTCCTTGTGCCGGCAGTTCAACTTTACCGACCTTGATGGTCACTTCCTTAAATCCTATCTGTGGCACGGGCTGACCATTGCTGGCGATAATGCTCAGGTCGTCATCTGGGTAGCGGGTTATGTCCGAGTCATTCCAGTGCCACTTGAAGAGCACGAACGGGATGGTGTTGACCTGCGACCCGTTGTCTAGTAGGGCACTCATAGGAATGCCATCCAGTACCACAGGCAAGACCGGACGTCCCCCTACATATTTGTCACGCCAGTTCGATGGGCCTGATGATCTTATGCCTGAGGGTTGGCCCTCTACCCCAGGATGTGCCCGTTTAAATGAGAGTACCTTGCCATATGTCCGGGTTGATTGCAGCGGCGGCAGATGGGTCGTCCGTCCTCATTGTATCGGTCGCTGGGTCTTCCTCTGGCCGGTGGGGTCCTCCTCAGTCGGTGCCACGGGACGTCCTCCAGTCCGGATGCCAGCTGGATCTTTCCTGGAGAAGAGACCTGTAAAGACTGCACAGTTCTGGTTAGCGCGGCAACGCTCTTAGTCAGCTCTTGGACCTGATGGTGCAGGTCTGTTGCCGGGTCATTGTTCAAAGCCTACGCATCAGCTCCCACAGGCCCTGCAGACAAGGGCGCCGCGTCCTGGTGATAAGTGATAGCAGGGCGCCTGTGGGTCACAGCGCCACCTGGTGCCGGTTCTCGGAGCACCCGGATGGCACGGTCCTTGAACTGTGCAAAGTCCAGGTCAGTGTCCTGTAAGGCCATTGCCCGCAACTGGGTTCGGTGGGCATTGCACAGTAGACCCTCAATAAATTGTTCGGTCAACAGCTTGTCTTCATTTCCGACGCTGTCAGGGTCTGCCTGCTTAATGGCTCTCAGGGCCTCTAGTAGGTTTAGAGCATAATCTCTTATACTTTCGTGTGCCCGTTGTTTGCACCCGTAAAATTTTAGTTTTATCTCGGCTGAGGTTCGGGTATCAAATGTGTCTTTCAGCCGGGCTAGTATCTCTCTGACAGTCCTCTTCTTCCCAGGTGACCAGGACTTTACCTCCCTTTGGGCTGCTCCGATTAACTGGACCACCAGAATGCTCACTTTTTGCTCTTCTGTGAGGGGGTATACCTGGAAGAGGCTATCAAGTCTTTCCCTAAAGTCAATCAGGGTATGTGACTCCCCTGAGTACTGGGGTAGCCAGGTTGCCCCCGGGATATAGGGCATGGTGAATGGCATGACCGCTGCAGCGGTTGCGCTGGCGGCCGGTGTGGCGGTGGAGCTCCCCTCGGTGTCTGACATCCTCCTTCCCCCCTAGTGGACCGTGGCCTACCTTGCGATGCTCTTTTTCTGTAGGCCGCGGCTCCGCAGTCAATCGTCGGGGTCGAGGACCTGGCGTCGCGCTCCGATGACGTCAGCGTCGCTCTTCCTCCCTTCCAGGACCTTGCACAGCGTCAGTACATGGGGCGGAGCGTGGGGCGGAGCTTCGGATCTTGCGCGCTTTTGGCGTCCACGCCCCTCTTCTTCCCACGCGGCGTCCCAAAGATGGCGTCCGAAGGCGGGAAGCAGCTGAGGATGGCGGGAAGAAGGCAGAAGACGGCGGGAAACGGTCCAAGATGGCGTCTGATGGCGGGAATCGGCTGCGGATGGCGGGAAACGACTCTGGACGGCGGGAAACTTCACCACAGGTAAGTTCAAAAGTCTTTTTCAGGCACGCAGTACCCGGTGGTTGCGGGCACGAAATCTTGCCGACTATGCCAAAGTTGATGCGCCCCCTGGGCTTGTGCTGTACAGGGGGATACCCGGAGCCGGATCGCTGGGGGTTGTAGTCTCAGTGTGGCGGTGACCCGGTCCGTGCCCAGGGCGGTCAAACCAGTGGCAGTCTATTGGTATTGTAATTGTCCGACTACGCCACCCGTGGATTGCGGTCAGTGGGGACCGCCGCTGCGCTGCAGACCGCTGAGGCTGATGTTATATGCGCAGCCAAGAATGGGATGACTCCCCATGGGAGAAGTATTGCCTCAGGGCAGCTAGAGTGAATGATGGGAGTGATGGTGTGAGCGTCCCAGTAGTAATGGTGCTGGTGCGGCGATGAAACACAGAGACGTGTGGTGCAGTTCAGGGTCTTTACTGATGATATAAAGCAGACCCTCCCGGGAGTACTGGTTAGCAGTAGGGGCCTGGTCAGTCTGTGAGCAAGCAGGATCTCCCCTGGCCAGGTGGAGTTGTAGGCCTCCCCGACTATCTGCACTCTTTCCTGGCTACCTTGCTCTATGCGGGTAGAAGTAGCCCACGTCCCTGAGTATACCGTGTGGTGCTCACCCGTATGGCCGGTGACTTGGGGCCTTCCGTTAGCCTCCGCATCACGATGGCGGTGCTGGTCCCTTGCTTGTGACCGTGCCTTCGGTTTTCTAAGGCCAGAGGACATGGAATCCCCTGCCGGTTGGATTCTGCTGCTGGACCTGGATGTCCCCACAGCCTCGGACTCCGTGTCCGGGTTAGTGTCTTCAACCAGGGCGAACTCTGCTCAGCTCCAGCCCCTGGTATTCAGCTTCTGTTCCTACAGAGCTCCTGTTGTAACTCTCCCTTTCCAGGCTCTGACTGCTCTGCTTGTTCTGCAGGCTCTGTCTCAACTAATCCCGCCCCAGACCCAGTTTATAAGGGCAGATTCCTCCCCTCCCAGGTCTGGGTGGGCCGTGTTGCATGCTTAGGGCTCCTGACCAGAGAAACCTCCCACTTGCTCTCAGACATAACATCTCTATTACTGTGGTAACCAGACCCCTGGGGTGCCACAATAGCAGCTCCTGCTCTTCCTCCTCCTCCTTCTCCTCCTCTCCCTCATTGTCCCCCAATGCACGATGGGATGAGATGAAGCTGGGCTGTGTGTAATCGCCCACTACAGCTTCTTGATCCATCTCATCATACTCTGGCTGCAATGCCTCCTCTTTAATTCTCTGAAGAGAGAGTTGCAAAAGACAGACAAGTGGGATGCTGACACTAATGATGGCGTCATCGCCACTCACCATCTTGGTGGCCTCCTCAAAGTTTGTCAGGATGGTACATATGTCAGACATCCAGGTCCACTCCTGAGGTCTTATGTGTGGAGTCTGATCTGAATATCGACGGCCTTGTTGCATCTGGTACTCCACAACTGCTCTCTTCTGCTCACAAATCCTTTGCAACATGTGGAGGGTAGGGTTCCAACGTGTGGGGACATCACACACCAGTCGGTGTGCCGGAAGCTGCAAACGCTGCTGCAACACAGCAAGGGCGGCCGAAGCTGTAGCCGACTTGCGAAAATGGGCTGACAGGCGGTGTACTTTCACGAGCAGATCTGGCAACTCGGGGTACGATTTAAGAAACCGCTGAACCACGAGGTTAAGCACATGAGCCAGTCATGGTACGTGTGTGATCTCACCTCACCTCACAGCCGCCACCAGGTTACGGCCATGACCATGCCGGGATGTAGGTTCAGCGGTCTCAGCCACAGATCGGCCTGCTCTTTCACAGCTGTCCACAACTCACAAGCAGTGTGAGGTTTATCACCTAAGCTTATGAGTTTCAGCACAGCCAGTTGCCGCTTGGCGGAGGCAGTACTGCAGTGCTTCCAGCTTGTAACTGATGTGGTGATATCTGAGATGGAGGCTGAACATGAGGAGGAGGAGGAGGATGATGCGCAGGAGCTATAGACTGTGGGGGCAACTATGACTGACATAGGGCCCGCAATCCTCGGTGTGGGGAGGACGTGTTCCGTCCCAAGGTCCGACTGGGTCCCGGCTTCCACTATGTTTACCTAGTGTGCCGTCAGAGAGATGTACCGTCCCTGGCCACAAGCACTTGTCCACGTGTCCGTTGTCAGGTGGACTCTCTCAGTAACTGCGTTGTTGAGGGCACGGCAGATGCTTTGGGACACGTGCTTGTGTAGTGCGGGGATGGCACACCGGGCAAAATAGTGTCGGCTGGGGACCGAGTACCGAGGGACGGCCACCGCCATAAGATTGCAGAAGGATTCCGTCTCCACCAGCCTAAAAGGCAGCATTTCCAACGCAAGCAGTCGTGAATTTAGGACTGTGGCCTGTGGGGCGTTATCTGCGAATTTCCGCTTTCGTTCAATGGTCTGGGATATGGACAATTGAACGCTGCGGTGGGACGTGGACGTGGACGTTGATGCTGTTTCTTGAGAAACTGCCATAACAAGTGAAGACTGAGAGAAGGGGGCATCTTTACATGCAGTATGGACAGGGGATTGCCTTGCACACGCAACAGGGGGTTCTATTGCACGCACAACAGTGGAAGAAGCAGTGGTGACACCCGCTGACACTGGTCGTGGACCCTGGGTTTCGCCCCACAAAGTCGGGTGCTTTGCTGCCATGTGCCTGATCATACTGGTGGTGGTCAGGCTGGCAGTTTTGTCACCCCTGCTGATGCTGGCATGGCAGGTGGAACATATGGTCCTTTTGGGGTTATCAGCAGAGTCTTTAAAAAAATTCCAGACTCTGGAAGACCTACCGCTTGTACTGGCAACGTCCCTCGTGTTGGTGTTACGGGGAACGGTTGCCTGCCTTCTGTCTGCGGCCACCACACTGCTTCTTCCTGCCTGTTGGGGTACTCTGCCTCCCTCCCCCTGTGTGCTGCTGGCCTCACTCTGCATGTCCTCCTTCCACGTTGGGTCAGTTACTAGATCATCCACCACCTCCTCCTCTTCCACTTGCGCACCACGATCCTCCTCCTCACTTCCTGGCAATTGTGTCTCGTCATCGTCCACCTATTGTGACAGATTGCCAACGTCGACATCCTGTGGCCGTGCCTTTTCAAATATTTGGGCATCGCAACATGGGATCTCCTCTTCCATCACTTCAAGCGTATCAGGCGAGGGGCCCAAATATGGAAATGGACCAGTGAACAGCTCTTCAGAGAGTCCAAGTGTGGGATCACTTGCTGTCTGACGACACTCAGCATGGTGGGAGGAAGGAGCATCAGGGTGAGGAGGAGTATGCGGTCGAGACTCACGGCTACTAAGAGTTGACCGTGTGGAAGACAGACCGGAGGTGGTGGTGCCCAGGTAACTGGAAGTATTATCTGCTATCCAATTAATAACCTGTTCACACTGATCAGTTCTCAAAACTGGTGTTGTTCTGTGCTTCCCTAGTAATTCGGTCAAGAAGTGGGAGAGAGAAGATGTGGCTGTTGGTTGTGGCACATTTTCACCTTGGCCACGGCCCCGTCCTCTGCACGAACCATCACCAGAACGTGCACTTCCACGTCCCTTGCCACGCGCCTTGCCCATTGTAAAGGAAGTAAACTAGCTTACACTTGCACTATCAATGGAAAAAGGGTAATAAAAAGTAGATTAGAACCGTGGAAGAGGAAAACCACAGTTCTATTTCTCTGGCCTACACCCGACTCTTTTAAACAATCTGAACAATCAGGGAGAAACTATTACTGTTTTTCTTTACGTAAAAAATGCCAAAACCTAAATAATAGAGATCTTTTACCGTGGGATGGCAAAAACCATAGTTATTGTTTACTGGGGTATACCCGACTTTTTTAAATAGATATAATTGCGGCTGAATAGTGAGCGACACACTCAAACTGTGTTTTTTTAGATACCAAAGGCCCAAAACTGGATAGTACAGAGATTTGACCGATGGAACTGCAAAACCACACTGGAATTTGTCGGGCCTACACCAGACTATTTTCAACAGATATATTTTTGTGTCAGGAGACACTACTGTTTTTCTTTACGGAAAATATACCAAAACCTGAATAATAGAGATTTTTTACCGTGGGATGGCAAAACCACAGTTATTGTTTACTGGGGTATACCAGACTTTTTTAAATTGATATAATTGCGGCTGAACAGTGAGCGACACACTCAAACTGTGTTTTTTTAGATACCAAAGGCCCAAAACTGGATAGTACAGAGATTTGTCCCGTGAAACTGCAAAACCACACTGGGATTTGTCGGGACTACACCAGACTATTTTCAACAGATATATTTTTGTGTAACAACAGTCAGGAGACACTACTGTTTTTCTTTACGGAAAATATACCAAAACCTGAATAATAGAGATTTTTTACCGTGGGATGGCAAAACCACAGTTATTGTTTACTGGGGTATACCAGACTTTTTTAAATAGATATAATTGTGGCCGAACAATGAGCGACACACTCAAACTGTGTTTCTTTAGATACCAAAGGCCCAAAACTGGATAGTACAGAGATTTGACCCGTGGAACTGCAAAACCACACTGGGATTTTTGGGGCCTACACCAGACTATTTTCAACAGATATATTTTTGTGTCACAACAGTCAGGAGACACTACTGTTTTTCTTTACGGAAAATATACCAAAACCTGAATAATAGAGATTTTTTACCGTGGGATGGCAAAACCACAGTTATTGTTTACTGGGGTATACCAGACTTTTTTAAATAGATATAATTGTGGCCGAACAATGAGCGACACACTCAAACTGTGGTTTTTAGATACCAAAGGCCCAAAACTGGATAGTACAGAGATTTGACCCGTGGAACTGCAAAACCACACTGGGATTTGTCGGGCCTACACCAGACTATTTTCAACAGATATATTTTTGTGTCACAACAGTCAGGAGACACTACTGTTTTTCTTTACGGAAAATATACCAAAACCTGAATAATAGAGATTTTTTACCGTGGGATGGCAAAACCACAGTTATTGTTTACTGGGGTATACCAGACTTTTTTAAATAGATATAATTGTGGCCGAACAATGAGCGACACACTCAAACTGTGGTTTTTAGATACCAAAGGCCCAAAACTGGATAATACAGAGATTTGACCCGTGGAACTGCAAAACCACACTGGGATTTGTCGGGCCTACACCAGACTATTTTCAACAGATATATTTTTGTGTCACAACAGTCAGGAGACACTACTGTTTTTCTTTACGGAAAATATACCAAAACCTGAATAATAGAGATTTTTTACCGTGGGATGGCAAAACCACAGTTATTGTTTACTGGGGTATACCTGACTTTTTTAAATAGATATAATTGCGGCTGAACAGTGAGCGACACACTCAAACTGTGTTTTTTTAGATACCAAAGGCCCAAAACTGGATAGTACAGAGATTTGAACCGTGGAAGTGCAAAACAACACTTCTGTTTCTCTAGCCTACACCTGACTATTTTCAACAGATATATTTGTGTCTGAAAAATCAGAGACACGCTTTTTTTTGGGGGGGGGGGGCACCAAAGGTTAATAAGACAGGTATTTGTACAGTGTGAAGGAGGAAAAAAAAAAAGAGGATTTAGATGAAAAAAAAAAGGATTTTTCCTGTCCCCTGAGACCTGGAGCTAATTGTGTCTCGTCATCGTCCACCTCTTGTGACAGATTGCCAACGTCACCTTCCTGTGGCCGTGGCTGTTCAAATATTTGGGCATCGCAACATGGGATCTCCTCTTCCACCACTTCAAGCGTATCAGGCGAGGGGCCCAAATATGGAAATGGACCAGTGAACAGCTCTTCAGAGTGTCCAAGTGTGGGATCACTTGCTGTCTGACGACACTCGGCATGGTGGGAGGAAGGAGCATCAGGGTGAGGAGGAGTATGCGGTCGAGACTCACGGCTACTAAGAGTTGACCGTGTGGAAGACTGACCGGAGGTGGTGGTGCCCAGGTAACTGGAAGTATTGTCAGCTATCCAATTAATAACCTGTTCACACTGATCAGTTCTCAATACTGGTGTTGTTCTGTGCTTCTCTAGTAATTCGGTCAAGAAGTGGGAGCGAGAAGATGTGGCTGCTGGTTGTGGCACATTTTCACCTTGGCCACGGCCCCGTCCTCTGCACGAACCATCACCAGAATGTCCACTTCCACGTCCCTTGCCACGCGCCTTGCCCATTGTAAATGAAATAAAATAGCTTACACTTGCACTATCAATGGAAAAAGGGTAATAAAGTGTAGATTAGAACCGTGGAAGAGGAAAACCACAGTTATTGTTTACTGGGGTATACCACACTTTTTTAAATAGAGATATTTGCGGCTGAACAGTGAGCGACACACTCAAACTGCTTTTTTTTTAGATACCAAAGGCCCAAAACTGGATAGTACAGCGATTTGACCCGTGGAACTGCGAAACCACACTGGGATGTCGGGCCTACACAAGACTATTTTCAACAGATATATTTTTGTGTCACAACAGTCAGGAGACACTACTGTTTTTCTTTACGGAAAAAACTACCAAAACCTGAATAATAGAGATTTTTTACCGTGGAACAGCAAAACCACAGTTATAATTTACTGGTGTATACCAGGCTTTTTAAAATATATATATATTTGCGGCTGAACAGTGAGCGACACACTCAAACTGTTTTTTTTAGATACAAATGGCCCAAAAGTGGATAATACAGAGGTTTGTACCGTGGAACTGCAAAACCACACTTGTATTTCTCGGGCCTACACCAGACTATTTTCAACAGATATATTTGTGTCTGAAAAATCAGGAAGACACTATTTTTTTTTTTTACAGCAAAAAATGCAAAAAGCAGGATAATAGAGATTTTTTACCGTGGAACAGCAAAAGCACACTTCTGTCTCTCTGGCCTACACCAGACTATTTTCAACAGATATATTTGTGTCTGAAAAATCAGGGAGACACTATTATCATTTTTATACAGCAAAAAATGCCAAAAACAGGATAATAGAGATGTTTTACCGTGGAACATCAAAACCACAGTAATAATTTACTGGTGTATACCAGGCTTTTTAAAATATATATATATTTGCGGCTGAACAGTGAGCGACACACTCAAACTGTTTTTTTTAGATACAAATGGCCCTTAGAACTGCAAAACCACACTTCTATTTCTCTGGCCTACACCAGACTATTTTCAACAGATATATTTGTGTCTGAAAAATCAGAGGCACACTTTTTTTTTGGGGGGGGGGGCACCAAAAGGTTAATAAGATGGGTATTTGTACATTGTGAAGGAGGAAAAAAAAAAGAGGATTTAGATAAAAAAAAGGATTTTTCCTGGCCCCCGGGACCTGGAGCTAAGTCCAGCAATTTCAGCAACAGGAGCAGCACACAGGACTGTAATGCAGCGTTTGCTGGTATAACCACTGCGTCTCCTATACAGCCTGCCTGCCTGATATCTGGGATGGATATTAGTCCTGAGAAGGACTGTTTGTTTGATCTGGCAGCCTTTACAGACCCTACACTAACTATTTCGCAGTTTATATCTCTCCCTAAATCAGCAGCGCTGTCCCTACACTGTCTGATCCGGAGCGACTGTGTCCAAGATGGCGGCGCCCGGTTTTAAATACTCGAGGTGACGCTGTGCGGCCAGCCAATCACTGTAATGCCCACAACCAACATGGCTGCGGCATTACAGTGACTGGCTGGCAATCCATGCATGTTCATTGGCTCTGTAAAGAGCGCCAAACATGCAGGGCGGAGACCCGAGCTCCCGCCCGAGTAAACCGGAAATGCTCGGTGCTCGCCGAACATCCCGAGTAGCGTGATGCTCGGGAGAGTACCGAGCAGTGTCGAGCATGCTCGCTCAACACTAATTAACACATGTGGAATTATATACTTAACAAAAAAGTGTGAAACAACTGAAAATATGTCTTATATTCTAGGTTCTTCAAAGTAGCCACCTTTTGCTTTGATGACTGCTTTGCACACTCTTGCCATTCTCTTGATGAGCTTCAAGAGGGAGTCACCGGAAATGGTCTTCCAACAATCTTGACGGAGTTCCCAGAGATGCTTAGCACTTGTTGGCCCTTTTGCCTTCACTCTGCCGTCCAGCTCACCCCAAACCTTGTAGGCTACAGGATTTATCTGTTTGAGAACCTCGAACGAGCCGATGAAGCGAGGGCCCAATTTATTCGAGGATAGCTTGAGATGGACATACTTTGATGAGAACCAAGTCTTGTTTCCTGGATAAAACAGATGTTCCAGACGTCTCTTGTCTGCGTGTCTCTTCATCCGTTCAGAGGATTTCAATAAGGTGGTCTTGGTGTTTTCCCAGATATTAGATAAGCTCTTAATGAGGGATTCTGCAGCAGGAATGTCAGTGGTAGTAAGCACACGGAATGGAATATTGGGATGTTGACTGTAGACCACAAAAAAACAGAGATTTAGCAGAGGATTCACTCACATGGTTGTTGTAAGAGTGTTAGGCCCAAGGCAGGTGTTCGGCCCAATCATTGTGGTGGGCATTGATGAAGTGCGGCAGGAAGTTGATCAGGATCTGGTTGACGCACTGTACCTGGCCATTGGATTGGGCATTGACGAAGTGCGGCAGGAAGTTGATCAGGATCTGGTTGACGCGCTGTACCTGGCCATTGGAATGTGGATGGTAGGCTGAAGAGAAATCCAAAGTGACATTCAGTAGTTTGCAGATAGCCACTTTAGGGCAGTAGACACCTTCTCGAGATTCATTTTCAGACCGGTCTCGTAGAGGATATACCCAAGAAACGGAAGGGAGATCTGCTCGAAAACTCACTTTTCATACTTAGCGTACAGATGGTTCTTCCTTAATCTCTGCAGAACCTGGCAAACATCCCTCCTGTGTGTAGGCAGATCGGGAGAAAATATCAAGATATCATCCAGGTAAAACTACCCCACACACATGTACAGGAGGTCTCGAAAGATGTTGTTTACCAGTTCTTGGAAGACTGCGGGGGCATTACAGAACCCAAATGGCATTACACGATACTCATAATGGCTATCGCAGGTGTTAAAGACCGTCTTTCATTTGTCTCCCTGGCGTATTCAGATCAGGTTATATACCCCCTGGAACCTTTGAGACGATCAAACAACTTGGAAATAAGGAGCAGAGGATATGTATTCTTGATCCTTATTTGGTTGAGTCCCCTATAATCGATATAGGGTCAAAGTGAGCCTTGCTTTTTCTTTAAATAAAAGAATCCTGCTCCGGCCGGGGAGGAATGACTTCTGGAAAAATCCCCTGTCAAGATTCTCTTCAATATACTCGTACATGGCTTGGGTCTCAGCCTGAAATAGGGGATAGATTCAGCCTCATGGAGGAGAAGAGCCAGAGAGAAGGTTGAAAGAGCAATCATATGGCCTATGAGGTGCTAGCGTCTCAGCCTTCTCTTGGTCGAAGATGTCAGTGCATGTCCAATTTACAGCAGGAAACCGGGTAAATTTGATGGAGAAGATGGAGGTTGAGCAGGACAAATAGGAACTAAACAGCTCTCAAGGCATTCCTGTCCCCAAGTACTTTTCCGGATCTCCAATCCAAGACAGACTTGTGTTTCCGCAGCCATGGCAGACCTAGAAGCAGAGGGTGAGACAGACCCGACAGCACATAGAGAGGAATCTTCTCCGATTGTAGCATTCCTATCCAAAGTTCCACAGGCTCAGTAACGAACAGGATGGTCTCGGAAAGAGGTTTTCAATCCACCGATGAAACCACCAACGGATCCTATAGACATTGGATTGGTATATGATACTGTTCCACAATGTCCTGTTGAATGAGATTTCCTGTGGAACGAGAGTCCAGATAGGCTGATTCGACAAAAAGGATGTTGCCACAGGAAACGGACACTGACAGAGTCAACAAAGGAGAGGAGTGATCCAGGGTAGTCTCTTCAACAGACCCTAGGCTCTGTAGTTTTCCAGTTTTCCAGGGCAGGAGCGGATTAAATGTTCTGGACTGACGCAATAGAAGCACCCTCCCTCGGCACGACGGGCTTCCTGATGATGCTTGGCCATCTTCACCTGGTCGATTTGCATGGACTCTGGGGAAGGTGCCAAAGCTGAAGTCTGCTGCATGATCAGCCTTTGAAAAGTAGGAGCCAAGTGCACAGATCTTCTCTCACGGGTCACCTCCTTTGAACACTCCTGGAATCTGATGTCGATCCGAGTTGCCAAAAACAACAGGTCATCCAGTGAAGTGGGTATATCATGACCGGCCAGCTCATCCTTGAATCTCCTGGAAAGACCCTCCCAGAAGGCAGCCACCAGCTCCTTATTATTCCAGGTGAGCTCGGAGGACAGAGTACAGAATTGGATAATATACTGGCCTACATTCAGGTTTCCCTGGTGCAGTCTGAGAACAGAAGATGCTGCGGAGGTAATGTGGCCAACTTCATCAATGACCTTGTGGAAGGCTTTAAGAAAGGACTGGAGGTTAGAGACAAGAGGGTCCCCTCTCTAGCCAGAGTTTTGCCAGTGAGGCGGGACATGATGAAAGCCACTTTGGCCTGATCTGAAGAGAACTTATAAGCCAAGAGTTCAAAGTGCAGTGTGCACTGATTGATGAACCCCCGACGTAGGGCAGGGTCACTGCCAAAATGTGGAGATGCTGACAAACAGGGTCTGGAACCGGGAACTTAGCTGGAAGGCTGATAGGTCAAGGCCGAGTTTACCGCAGCTTGGGGAGGTGAGGATTTGGCCGGAGTTGTCAGCACATCTAGACGGGTGGTCACCGCAGGTAGGAGAGGATTTTATCCTACTGGTCTTTTTGGCAGGAGACCTCTTGATACAGATCTTAGATAGAGTGGTTCTGGGATTCCATGACCGGTGCAAACTGTAATGGGAGAGGTGGAACCACTGTGTTGTGATCCGAGGAGAGCCTGGTGGGACATGACTAGTTGAGCACCAGACTCTTCACTAGAGCCCCTGATGGTGGGGTTAGGCTTGGCTCCTGATGGACACCAGGTTCTGCTCCAGGGCAGATCTCGGATGTGTGGCTGCTGACCCCCAAGGGACATGTAGTTGGAGCAACCCAGTAGGAGAGTACAGCTGGTAATGGTAGGCACGGGTAGGTATATGGATGGGGCCCACGTGCAGGCTGGTATACAGATGGACACTGGCGGGTGCAGGCTGGAATATGGACAGGCGGACACAGCTTTATATACAGGCAGGCGGGCAAGGCTGAAATACAAGAACAAAAGGCAAGTATGGGCAGACAGGTACTGGACTGGTAGACTGACTGGCAGGTACTGGGGACCTGACAACTAGCAAGCGTGCAGGGGACTAACTATACACGTTGCACAGGCACCTCCATTCAGATGTAGGTGACTTAAATAATAAGTGTCTCCCAGCCATTGGCTGGAGACACTTTAGGACTGTGCATGCAGTCCCTTTAAGAAGGATGGAGCGCGCGCCCTAAGCACAGTGCCTGGGGATCTGCATGTCATTTTCATACCCCAGGCAGCAGCCGGAGAAGGAGAAGAAGAGACTGCGGGATGGGGGCCACAGAGGTGAGTTGGCGTCCCTGCAGGAGGAAGGGAGAAGAATGCAGGGACATTGACGCTACTGATGCTACACCTTGCCGTAGTCACCACACTTTATGTGAGCCACCACTCTGTATGAGGGCCCCCACAGTAGTTCCCACATTATATTTGGGCCCCACGCTGTATGAGGGCCCTCACCGTAGCTCCCACACTGTATGATGACCCCCACAGTAGCCCCCAGTTGGTATAATAGCCCTCACAAAGTATTCTTCAAACTGCATAATGGCCTCACATTTGCTCACACACTAGATAAATGACTCCACACTGTATGATGGCCCCCACACTTGTCCCCCAAACTGTATAATGGTTCCCTACATTAGCTCCCTCACTGTATAATGAGCCCCATACATTATGAGGGCCCCCACAGTGGCCCCTACAATGTATGAGGGTCCTCTCCCCACTGTATGAAGGTCCCCCATACTTTATGATGCCCCCACTGTCATACAAGTTTTAATCAAAATAAAAAACATCATATACTCACCTAATCCAGGATCCTGATGAGTCCACTGGCAAAACGTGGGAGAACCAATTCATTGATATCACTCTGATGTCCTGTTCGTGCACCTGCGCCTCAACCACTGCATCACCCTGCCAATCTGTAGAAGGCATAAAGCGAGCTACAGTTAAGGGTAGTGGTAGCTCAGGGTTGGCCCCTCCGAGTGTGGGGCCTGGTGAAACTGCTCACCCATGTAGCTATGCTACTGATCAGAATGTGTCATGTAAACCGTGCATTAGCTGATTTTGAGCTGATGGCTATAAATTGGTTCACTGCAAATAATATTCACATTAATTATGGATCATTTACATAATTATATTTCTTTCATTTATTAATCCTTCTTTTACTGTAATGTGACATCACATTGTTTCATCATTATTCTTTATATAGTCTTGTATAGACTGCCCTGCTCACTCTCATTCCCTTGCGTTTTCTTTGCGTTAGTAAATTTGAATGTTATGAATTATATAAAAATATTAAGTAGATTCATTTATTTGAGAAATTAGGTATCTATTAGTGAGAATATATAATAGAATGTGGATATTATTCACATTTTTAGACCCTAACATCTGAGATATTCAACAAAAATATGCTTTTCAGAGTTATTTGAGGTGATGTGATACAAGCGTAACTATCTCTATAAATATTTGAGGTATAAAATGAACACTTATTAATTGCCTACAGATCATGTATATTTTACATGTATATATTGAACATTACATTTTTTCGTGGTTGATTCCTCAGACACTGCGCAAACCAGAAACAAATGTTTCTGTTAAGTAATAATTTACATCCTATCCAATTTTCCCACCAGCCTTTGCATGCCTCAGCATAATTTGTCTTCAAAGTTTCCAGGCTTTATTGGGAAATAAAATGCACAGAATCAGGTTTCCGTACTGCCAATGACTTTATCAAGCTTCACATTACACCAAGGTGAGTCTCACAAGTGAATAAAATATACAAGTTGATATGTATATACTGTAGATAGTCAAAATTCACACAAGTTGCAAATATAAACAATAATTTATTATTTTCTGCCGGGCACATTGACATTATATATCACATGCACAGTATTGATAATACAAAAAATAATTAATGCTTAACACATACAGTATATATTTATAAACGTGAACTACGTGTTCGAATTGGTGAACATCTTGGAGATATAAGACACGGCAGGGACACACCACTTGCCAGGCATGTGAATTCAAAGCATGGGGGTGACATTGAATGCATCTCATTTAGAGCTTTGGAGGTTGTGGAACAATCTATCAGAAGGGGAGATTGGAATAAGAGAATTCTCCAGCGGGAAGCCCGTTGGATTTTTTGGATGGAGTCGATGGCCCCAGGGGGTCTTAATGAGCAGTTGAGCTTCTCGAGTTTCATTTAATCCAGAGTAGGATATTAGGGGGCAAAAAGAAATCAGCTTTGGTGACAATCGCCCGTGAGGGCTATCACTTGTTTACACCCACTATTACGATGGGAATTTTTTTATTTTTATCTCTATCTTAACAATAAACAAATATTTAAGGGCAGATGAGTTAGAATGTGTGAATAACACTGAGACTTACCTACAATAGAAATGGGATTTTTTCCTGCCTTCCATTATTTTTCAATGGAGACACAATAATTAATTTTACTGTATCCCTCTTATAGATTTGTGCTTTCCACAGTGGTGAATCCAATATACCATACCCTTAGTTTGACTATACAGTTATATGAAAAAGTTTGGGCAACCCTATTAATCTTAAGCTTAATGTTTTATAAAAATTGGTGTTTTTCCAACAGCTATTTCAGTTTGATATATGTAATAACTGTTGGACACAGTAATGTTTCTGCCTTGAAATGAGGTTTATTGTATTAACAGAAAATGTGCAATCTGCATTTAAACAAAATTTGACAGGTGCATAAGTATGGGCACCTCACCAGAAAAGTGACATTAATATTTAGTAGATCCTCCTTTTGCAAAAATAACAGCCTCTAGTCGCTTCCTGTAGCTTTTAATGAGTTCCTGGATCGTGGATGAAGGTATTTTTGACCATTCCTCTTTACAAAACAATTCCAGTTCAGTTAAGTTTGATAGTCGCCGAGCATGGACAGCCCTCTTCAAATGATCCCACAGATGTTCAATGATATTCAGGTCTGGGGACTGTGATGGCCATTCCAGAACATTGTAATTATTCCTCTGCATTAATGCCTGAGTAGATTTGGAGCGGTGTTTTGGATCATTGTCTTGCTGAAAGATCCATCCCCTGCATAACTTCAACTTCATCACTGATTCTTGAACATTATTGTCAAGAATCTGCTGATACTGAGTGGAATCCATGCGTCCCTCAACTTTAACAAGATTCCCGGTGCCGGCATTGGCCACACAGCCCCAAAGCATGATGGAACCTCCACCAAATTTTACTGTGGGTAGCAAGTGTTTTTCTTGGAATGCTGTGTTTTTTTGCCGCCATGCATAACGCCTTTTTGTATGACCAAACAACTCAATCTTGGTTTCATCAGTCCACAGGACCTTCTTCCAAAAAGAAATTGGCTTCTTGAAATGTGCTTTTGCATACCTCAGCCGACTCTGTTTGTGGCGTGCTTGCAGAAACAGCTTCTTTCGCATCACTCTCCCATACAGCTTCTCCTTGTGCAAAGTGCGTTGTATAGTTGACCGATGCACAGTGACACCAACCTGCAGCAAGTTGATGCTGCAGCTCTCTGGAGGTGGTCTGAGGATTGTTCTTGACTGATCTCACCATTCTTCTTCTCTGCCTTTCTGATGTTTTTCTTGGCCTGCCACTTCTGGCCTTAACAAGAACTGTCCCTGTGTTCTTCCATTTCCTTACTATGTTCCTCACAGTGGAAACTGACAGGTTAAATCTCTGAGACAGCTTTTTGTATCCTTCCCCTGAACAACTATGTTGAATAATCTTTGTTTTAAGATCATTTGACAGTTGTTTTGAGGAGCCCATGATGCACTCTTCAGAGGAGATTCAAACAGGAGAACAACTTGCAAGTGGCCACTTTAAGTAGCTTTTCTCATGATTGCAAACACCTGGCTATGAAGTTCAAAGCTCAATGAGGTTACAAAACAAAAAAAAGGGCTTCAGTAAGTCAGTAAAAAGTAGGTAGGAGTATTTAAAACAAGAAAATGATAAGGGTGCCCATACTTATGCACCTGTCAAATTTTGTTTGAATGCAGATTGCACATTTTCTGTTAGTACAATAAACCTCATTTCAAGGCAGAAACATTACTGTGTCCAACAGTTATTACATATATCAAACTGAAATAGCTGTTGCAAAAACACCAATTTTTATAAAACATTAAGCTTAAGATTAATAGGGGTGCCCAAACTTTTTCATATAACTGTATGTGTACCTTTTGTTAACCATCTATGAGTTTATGATTATTTGAGGTGGTTATCTGCAGATTGGTACTGCAAAACGATTACGGGCACCTTCTGGTGCTGCTGCCAGAACCATTTATGTATGTGCTTTCATGCTGTGTGTTCCACTGACTCTGGTATGCGTTCCAGCGACCTCACTTCCGGTTTACATCACTGGGGGGCGGAACTTCCGGTTTGCGTTCCACGCAGCATGGCGTGCGTTCCAGTGACATCATTTCCGGTATGTGCTGCTGGCGGAGACAGGGGCTCACATTTCCAGACTGTGGGTGTGTGCTTTATGTGCACTACTCACGTGGTGAGAGCTTAATGGCGTGCGCTGGACTGCCAGGGTGCGTGACATGGTGGAAAAAGGGGGCGTCTAATCACAGGTACAATTAGTGAACATTGGGAGATTAGTGTGGGTGTCTATATATGTGGGAGATGTTCCCATTTCTTCATATGCAGCACTGACTGTGCATCTGGAGAGAAGGATTGATTGCCTCTCCAGTTCCCCTGATGAACCCTGGAGAGTACCAGGCAGAAACGCGTTGGGACGAGATATGAGGGATCATCAATGATAAGTGTTGCTCCCTATCTATTTATATGATATCAGACTGTCTTTGCATTTGGGATATGATATGAGGGACTATCTATGATAAGTGCTAAGTCCCTGTATTTTCTGAGATAGGATATTAGGAATCACTAATGATTTGTGTTATTTCTTTGATATCTATGAGATGTGACATAATGCATTACCAATGATAAATGCTATTCCTTACTAAATGATATTGAGATTGTTTTAATGCATTTAGAATTGGTCATTTGTTTTGCTTGTATGTGTTACAGTCTCTATCACATTCTGGCTCTGACAACTTAGAACGACATAGAGCAGGATGCACATGTGATACCGGTCTGTGGGCATTACTTCTGGGGATTAGTCTCATATATAACAAAACCAGCTTTATTAGCTTTGGTTATTTAGTATATGCTGGTTTGTGTATGAATGTAATAAACCAGCTATCTTGAGACAAATCTTACCTTCTAAAAATTCCCAGGGCTATTATTATTGTCACAATATACAGACTTGGGTCTCCTTAAATGCATATCTATGATGAATTGTCGGCTTCTTAATCTGTACGTTCACTTTTCTCTATCTTTTATTCACGAATGTGGTTTTTTAAATATAAAGATAGATATTTACCAGGGATATTAGGGACACCGACGTTGAGCGGGGGCGCCATGGAGGCAAAATTAGGGTGCCAACCTCCGCTGTCGGGAAGGGAGAGAATTTAGGGACAAAATAGGGACAGATAGAGCCCGTAATCCTTCCTGACTGATGTGTGACTTATCCCTGTTCCCTGGCATTTTGTCTTGTTTTTGTGTTTGTTGTTATGGTGACTACTGAGTCCTTTTTAGCATATTTGAATAAAAGTTATATTTTAGGGGTCTAATCTCCTGTTGGTTGTCTAGTTTTGCAATTGGGCCCCGCTTATACATTCCTTGTTCAGGTGTTTAATCAAGCTTCAAATTACACCAAGGTGAGTCTCACAAGTGAATAAAATATACAAGTTGATATGTATATACTGTAGATAGTCAAAATTCACACAAGTTGCAAATATAAACAATAATTTATTATTTTCTGCCGGGTACATTGACATTATATATCACATTCACAGTATTGATAATACAAAAAATAATTAATGCTTAACACATACAGTATATATTTATGTGTGTGTGTTAAGCATTATTAATTTTTTTTGTATTATCAATACTGTGAATGTTATATGCAATGTCAATGTACCAGGCAGAAAAGAATAAATGATTTTTCATATTTGACACTTGTGAATTTCAACTATTTGCAAGATTGGACAAATTGCTCATCCTTTTCCCCTTACCAAACCCAAATATTAATTAACCATTGGCATTACATTTTGGACTTTATTACTGGCAAAAGTAAATGTTAAGACTTGTTGTTAACTTAGCGTACAACCACCAAGTAGGAGTACTTATACTCTAGCTAAAAAATCCCAGGAACTTGTTCTTGCCTCTCTTGCCTAATCCTACTCCTTTATGGTGGCTCCATAAAAAAAAGAAACCAGTTGACTCCAGGCTTTTCAAAATAGGGATTTGGCATCTCAGAATCATCCTGAATCATCCTATAGCTCCACCAAATTACCCTTTGCAGGAGACCTTAGGTTCATTTTCTATGTTTCCTTTACTGGTCCTTCAGGATGCCAACAGAAGACAGACAAGAAGATATATTCTGCTGTTTTTGCTGTTCCTCATACCAGCAGTTGTCTGTCTTTGGCTTCCTAAATTTGTATGAATCTTGACTTTATGTGCACCAATGTGTATGGTGACCTATAGTAACCCCGTGCCCCTGATTCTGTCATCTATCCCACAATTTGGCTGTCATATTCAGACCTCTAGGACTCAATTACATTTCACTGGCATAATAACAGTGGACCAACTATGATTTGTAATTTGGTTATTTTTCACTGGACCTGTGCATCGCTATATTTTACATTAAATAAGTAAAATCATGTCTGCCTGCTGAATCTAGCAAATCTAAGTATTTTGAGAGATGTTCTCATCTCTAGTTTGCAAACTGGTGAAGATTTTCTACAAACAGAAGAAAAAAAAGGAAATCGATGTAGAATGGATGCTAAGTTAAGCCCCATGATGAGCTGCCTAAAAACATCCAATTTTCTATAGATTGAGAATTCTACACTATTATCTTTAATAGCTCTCATTTGGCCTAATAGCTTTCACCTTAAACAAATTCTGAAGGTAAGCATTTTCTTTTTCTTATATCTATATATATCATAAGGAACACAAAATATATTGCAGAACTTTACAGTCAAGTCTATATAGAAGCTGTCGCTGAAATAATATAAACCATCAAAGCTAATTTTGGGTGTTATATATTGAAGTAAACATTCCTCATACAGTTTAGGGTATGTTTATTTTGAAGCAGCCATTCGGTTTTGCAATGATCTACAAAGAAGTAGGTCATTGCGTAGTGCCAAGGGATTATGCTGACATGGCGTTTATCTGTGAAGAAAAATAAAGTACTGTGTTTGAGAAATTACCCATGCATAAAGTAAGCAGTAACCCATGTAAAGGATCAGAGTGTAGGAATGAACATGAGTCATTTATATTGGGTCGTGAAAGAGAATGGTAAAAGGCTGAATAATATTACTAATGTAACAACGTTTTACTCTATTCCTCATCATGCCTTCCTTGTAAAGAACTGGTGCACAAGTGTAATGATATTTCAAACTTGCCTTACTTTTCAATGACACCATCTAGAAGTACACTTCATTTATTTATTCACTTTTAATCTTCTTGGGGCAATTTAAACAGTTTTCTTTTTCTTTAATGGAACGCATCATGTTTTATGAATCACAGGTTTTACTGGTCATTTTGATGACATCAAATATAAATGGTTTAGTTAGTCAACATTCACACTCAAATGCCAAGAAGGAAGAGACAGGATGAATAAGCATGTTAAAAAAATAAAATGTCAAAGCATCTCGATTTATTCAGTATTGTGTCTGAGCTCCAGGCACAGAAATACATAAACTTACATGCCTTGGGAGGTTAATATCCCCTTAGTGACAAAGTCAATTTTAACCTTAATGACCAAGCCCAATTTTTTAAATCTTACCCGTGTCATTTTACATGGTAATAACTCTGGAATGCTTCAACATATTCCAGTGACTCTGATAGTGTTTTTTTCGTGACACATTGTACTTTGTTAGTGGTAAAATTAGGTTGATATTTTTTTTGTTTGTTTGTAAAAAAATATCAGAATTGGAGAAAAGTTTGAAAAATTAGCAGTTTACAAACTTTCAAGTTTTATATCTTTAAACCAGTTTGTCGTGCTGTACAAAATAATTTTTAAGTAACATTTCCCATATGTCTACTTTACATCTGCATCATTTTTTAAATGTCATTATATTTTGCTAGGCTGTTTGTTAAAAGGGTTAAAAGTTTAGCAGCAATTTTTCATTTTCCAAGAAATGCACTAAATCCGTTTCTTTAGGGACTTATTCAGATTTAAATGGACTTTTAGGGGCCTATATATTGGAAACTCCTCAAGAGTGATACCATTTTAAAAACCGTACCCATTAAATACTTCAAAACTACTGTCAGTAAATTTGTTAATCCTTCAGGTGTTACACAGGAATTAATGCAAAGTGGAATGGAAAAAAAAGAAATTTAATTTTTCCTCTAAAATATTGCATTAGCCCCAAATTTTTCACTTTTAGAATTGATTGGACAAGAATTTGTTACCAACCTTATTCTGAGTGCATTGATACTCCACATGTGGTCAGAAACCTCTGTTTGGACAAATGGCAGGACTCATTAGGGAAGGAGCACCATTTCAATTTTGAAACACAAATTTGGCTGAAATAGATTTTAGATGCCATGTCGCATTTGTAGGGACCCTAAGGTGCCTAAATAGCAGAAACCGCTACCACTTACCTAATTCTGAACATTTTGAACCCACAGGTACTACATAAAATTTGATAACATTAGGTCGTCATATTGAAAAATTTCATTTTTTTTCATGAAAATCTTGCTTTAGCTCCAAATTATTCACTTTTGCAAGAGGTTCCATGAAAAAGTGATCCCCACAGTTTGTTATCCACTTTCTTCTGTGCATGGTAATACCCCACATGTTGTCAAAAAGTTCTGTTTGGACAAATGGCCGGGCTCAGAAGATAAGAAGTGACATTTGGTATTTGGAGTGTAAATTTTGGTGGAATAGATTGCAGACACCATGACTCATTAGCAGAACCCCGGAGATCCCAAAACAGTAGAAAACCCCATAAGTGACCTTATTTTCGAAACTAGACCCATCAACGAATTAATCTAAGGGTTTGTTGAGCATTTCGTATCCATAGGTGCTTCATAGTACTTTTTAAAATGTGGATATGAAAATAAAAATTGTGTTTTTTCAGCTAAAAAAGTAGCTGCAAATTTGTAATTTTAACAATGGATAATAGGAGAAAACGCCTCCCATAATTTGCTACACAATTTATCCCGAATGCAATGAAACCCTATATGTGGTCAACAACTACTGATTGGGTACATGGCAGGGCTCGGAAAGGAAAGAGCGAATTTGATTTTTGGAGCATAAATTTGTCTGGAATAGATTGTGAATGCCATTTCACATTTCCAGAACCCCTGACTAGAAAAAACAGCAGAAACCCCCCGCAAGTGACCCCATTTTGGAAACTAAACTCTTCAAGGAATCTATCTAGTGTTGTACTGATAATTTTTAACCTACATGTGATTCACAAAACTTTATAACATTTGCATGTGAGAAAAAAATTACATTTTTTCCACTAAAATACTGTTTTAGCATCAAATATATAATTTACACTAGTGGTAATAGGAGAAAATGGACCCCATAATGTGCTATGCAATTTTTTCAAAACACACTGATGCCCCATATGTGGTCAAAAACTAAGAACATTATTTACATTTTGGAACTCAAATGTGTACACTGCGTTACATTTGCAGAAGCCCTGAAATATGCAAAAAAGCAGAAACACTAGCATCTGACCCCATTTGGCAAACTAAACCCCACAAGGAATTCATCCATTAGTGTGGTGAGCATTTTTAACACACAAACTACATCACAGAGGTTTAGGCAGTGAAAAATAAAAACTTAGCATTTTTCTCCTAAAATTTTACTTTAACCTCAAAGTTTTAATTCACACAAGGGGTAATAGGAGAAAATGGACAGGGCAATTTGTTGGACAATTTTTACTGAACCCCAAATGTTGTTATACACTACTATTTGAGCACACGATAAGGAATGAATAGGTAAAGCACTACTTGGCGTTTAGAATGCAGATTCTATTTAAATAGATTATGGGCTCCATTAGTAGAGCCTCTGAAGTTCCAGATCAGCAGACCATGAGTGATACCATATTAGGAAGTTCACTGATTAAGGATTTCATCTGGGGTTGTATTGAGTATTTTAACCCACAGGTGCCTAAGAATTTTATAACATTGGAACAAGGAAATATAGCATTTTAGTGTTAAAAAAAATGTATTAGCTGAAAATTTGTCAGTTACACAAGGGTTAATAGGTGAAACTGGACCACATAATTTATTGCGCAATTTCCCCCGAACGCAGTGATGCCCCATATGTTGTCAAAAACTACTGTTAGGCCACATGTCAGGGTTGAGAAGGAAGGAGCACTATTTGGCTTTTGGAGCACAGATTTTGCTAGAATAGTTTGTGGGTTACATTTTTAGAGTCCTTAACGTGCCAGAACAGAAGAAAACCCCAAAAGTGACCCCATTGTAGAAATTGCAACTCAATAAATTCATCAATGAATGCAGTGACTGTTTTATTTTGTAATATCCACGCCATGCTTTTTTTTCTGGAGAACTTCAAATATGACATTTTAGTGTCCATACATTGTGCCCCCATACAGTGTAGTGCCCCCATATATTGTAGCGCCCCCATGAATTGTGCCCATCTTGTGCTTCTTGGGACATGTGACGCGCCCCCTGGGCCGCGTGGGGAACCCGGAACCGGGCCCTTTTTGTGGACGCTGGGGGTTGTAGTCACCGTGGCGGCGACCCGGTCCCGTGGCTCAGGGTGGTCAAACCAGTGGCAGTCTTTATAGGGTTTTTGTGGTTTAATGTCCGACTACGCCACCCGTGCATTGCGGTCAGGGTGTACCGCCGCTGCAGGGCAGAGAGTTGAGGCTGGTGTTGTGGGTGCAGCAGAGTGTAGTACAACTCCCCACGGGAGGAGTATAGCCTCAGGGCAGTGTAGAGTGATGGTGGTGGTTGTGGTGCGAGGCATCCCAGTACGAGTAGTGCTGACGCGGTGAGAAAGCACAGAGACAAGGTGTTGCAGTTCAGGTTCTTTACTCACAGTTCTCATCCAGGTCACTTGTGCACAGATAGGACCGCCCGAGCCATGCTGCGTCCACCAGGCAGGGGGCTCGATCAACCCCCAGGCAATTCCGGAGTGTGGCACAGGACTCCCTTCTATCCTTTCGTCAGCCGTGCCCCACCAGTGACACTACTTCTGTCCAGCTGCCTTGGGTCTTCTCCTGGGAGGACTGGGTGTCCACTTCCCTAACCCTATGTGGTGTGCCTTTCTAGTATGTGTAGTGAGGGGTCGCACCAGTAAATGGTCATGACCGCCGGTCCTTGGTTAAGGATTAGTCGCCTCCACCAACTTGGGATCCGGTACCCTGTTCTGCCAACCCGTCACCCGTAATCTCCTGGGTCCTTAGGGTTCCTTCTGCTTTCGTGTCTCTGGGCCTCTCTTGGTGTTCTGTTCCTTCTTACTTTCCTTTCTGTTCCTTTCTGTTTCCATTCCTCTCTGCTGGCTCTGGCCTTCCTCCTAGGCCTGCCTCGTGGAGCTGGGCCCAGACTGAGCCACTGCTCCCTGTCAGCCCTCTCTGGCTGAACTCCTTCTCTCACTGAACACTGACCTAAGATGGTGCCCACCTTATATACCCTCCTCTAGTGAATGAGCCCAGGTGACTTGCAACCAATGGGCTCCTACCTATGTCCAGAAACCATCCCCTCCTGCTCCTACATCACTGGGTTTTCCTCCCCCCTCCCCACTCCAGCCAGGGACATATTCTGTCGTGCCTGCATTACTGTACTAATGGGAGCACCTTTGAGCTGTCCCCCGGAAATGGGGTGTGTGTGATGCATGCAGCTAACTGAGTCCCGGTCCACACACCATCCTTACCCGGGAGTGGGATATCACACCTCTGGTTGAGGTGCAATACCTCTGTAGCGTCCGAACCCTCGGGGCGCTACACATGCACCCTGTAAATTGCTAAATGGGCTCTTCCCACTGCAATAATGCCAAACATGTCGCCGCTTACTGCAGTTTAGGTACAGTGAAACTCTGAAGGAGGGGGGCATTTGGATTTGGGAGAGCAGATTTCACTGGATTTTATTTGAGGGGGTGGGAATCATGCTGCTTTTCCAGAGTCTTTGTTCTACCAGTAATGTGAGAACCCCTATATTTCCAGTAACAGATGACAGACCTGAGTGGGGGCTGGTTTTGTGAGGGATGAGTTAAGGTTTTTATTGCAATCACATTCTTTCTTGTGTTCTATGTTGAACACTTACGACGTGGTTTCCGTGCAAATTCCACAAAAATGTGATTAAGATGAAATCCTCAATGGAACCACTCACTATAATGAGGTAAGTGGAGACACTCTGGACTCCTTTTGGTGTCTGTTCCAGTGATATCTATCTTTTTAGGCATGCACAGAACTGTGCTCAACCACACTTGTATCCTAAAAAAAAGCCTAAATGATAAGACACCGCTGGATCAGAGACCAGACTGAGTAAAAAGTGACTCCATCTGCCTCATTATAGTGAGCGATTCCACCGGGGGTTTTGTCTGAATCATGTTTTTTGGGATTTATAGGGAAACCACAACAGGGCCTAACAGGCCACCATACACTGAGATCATCAGATGACCTCAGGGTGTAATGGCAACTATCAGCACCGGTGGTTTCTACTGAGGGGGCTGATAGTGTTAAAGGGGTTGTTGTAACCCCCTTTTAACCACTTAAATGTTGCTGTTGTGATTGACAGCAGCATTTAAGGGGTTAATCGTCCCCGATCGGTTCAAAAAACAGTTGGAGTCGATGCCACAGGGTGTGAGCTGTCAAATAGAGCTGTTAGCCACTGTTTTCATCCGCTCGGGGATGCTATTCGCTTATTTCTCACCACTCATTTTAAAAAGGTGGTGAGGAATAAGACCCCTTTACTGCTGCCATTTTAATGAGTATTGGCGGTCGTTAATGGGTTAATGGTTGTGTGAGAAATGTTCTGCTGCACTGAATACACTTGTACAAATCATCAAGATCCACTGCTGGCAGCTCCCTTTTCAATTGCTGACCAGTGATATCCCAGATGTACATTGAGGGAGAGAAGACCAGAGATGCTGCAGGCCATAGTAGTACATTTAGACCATGCAGGCTGCTCACAGTAGAATGAACAACAAATGGCCTGGTCTTGTGTTGAAAAATGGGCTCAAACATACAGCATATAAAAGAACAAGGAGTAGTGGAAGTAATGATATAATGATATGGTCCTCACAGAGCCCTGATCTCAACATCATTGAATCTTTCTACATTCACGGAAGATCTTCAGGGTATTTAGAACAACTCTTTACCGAATTCCTTCAAACAAGTGTGGCACCCCAGGGGTCTGGTTGCCACAGTGGTAGAAATACCATGTCTGAGAGCGAGCATGGGTTTTCCTGGTCAGGAGCACTTTAGCATGCAACACCTCCTGCCCCAGTCCAGGGAGGGGAGGAACCTGCCCTTTATAAACTGGGTCTGGGGCGGGGTTAGGGAGTCAGAGTCTAGGAAGGGACAGAGCAGCAAGCAAGGAGCTCTGTAGGAGACAGGAGCTGAAGGCCAGGGACTGGAGCTAAAAGAGCTCATCCTGGCCGACGACGCAGAGAACCGGACACAGGAGTCCGAGGCTGTGAGGATTTCCACATCCAGCAGCAGAAACCACCTGGCAGGGGATTTCAGGTCCTCTGGTCATAGGAAGCCCGGAGGCTCAGTCACACGCAAGGGACCAGCAGCGCCATCGAGGAGCGGAAGGTACCAAAGGCCCCAAGTCACCAGCCATACGGGTGAGCACCACACGTACACTCAGGAACGTGGGCTACTACACGACTACAGCAAGGTAGCCAGGAAGAGTGCAGTCAGACGGGAAGGCCTACACCTCCACCTGGCCAGGGGGGACTCTTGTTCGCTCACAGACTGACCAGGCCTCTAATGTTAGCCAGTACTCCCAACAGGGCCTTCTTCATTACCAACAGTAAAGACCCTGAACTGCACTGCACGGACTCTGAGTCATTTCTGCTGTGCCCATGCACCACGACCCTCACCATCTATACACGCTGCCCTGAGGCTATACTCCTCCCATGGGGAGTTATACTACTCTCTGCTGCGCACACAACATCAGCCTCAGCGGTCTGCCCCGCAGCGGCGGTTCTCAGTGACCGCAATCCACGGGTGGCGTAGTCGGACATTTAAACATTAAAAACCAAATAAACAGATCCGCCACTGGTTTGACCACCCTGAGCCACGGGACCGGGTCGCCGCCACGGAGACTACAAACCCCCAGCATTACACAGAGACCCGGCTCCGAGTATTCCCCCACACACGGCCCAGGGGGCGCGTCAACTTTGGCGTAGTCGGCAGGATTTCGTGCCCGCAACCACCGGGTACTGCGTGCCTGAAAAAAAGACTGTGATACTTACCGTGGTAAAGTTTCCCGCCATCCGCAGCCATTTTCCCGCCATTGGGCACCATTTTCGGGACGCTAAAAAGAGGGGCGTGGACGCCAAAAAGCGCGAGAGAGCTGAAGCCCTGCCTTCCGTACTGATGCTGCGCAAGGTCCTGGAAGGAGCCTAGCGGACGCCGACTTCATCACCACGCGACGCAAGGTCCTCGACCCCGACGATCGCCTGCGGAGCTGCGGCCTACGGAGAAGAGGCAACGGAAGGTAGGCCACGGTTAACTAGGGGGGAGGAAGACACCAGGAATGGAGGGAGCTCCCACCGCCAGCGCGGCTGCTGCCGCAGTGATGCTGTTCACGATGCCGTATATCCCCGGAGCGGCATGGTTACCCCAGTACTCAGGGGAGTCGCATACCCTGAGTGACTTTAAGGAAAGACTGAATAGCCTATTCAAAGTATACCCCCTGTCCGAGGAACAAAAAGTGAGCGTCCTGATAGGCCAGTTAATCAGAGCAGCCCAAAGAGAAGTAAAGTCCTGGTCAGCCAGGGAAAAGGGGAATGTAAAGGAAATACTGGTACGTCTAAAGGACACTTGATACCCACACCTCAGCAGAGATGAAGCTAAAATTTTATGGGTGCAAACAACGGGCACAAGACAGTATACGGGACTATGCTTTGAATTTGCAGGAGACCCTGAGAGCCATTAAGCAGGCAGACCCTGACAGCGTGCAGAATGAGGATAAGCTGTTGACTGAGCAGTTCATTGAGGGTCTACAGTCCAGCGCCCACCAAACCCAGTTGCGTGTAATGGCCTTGCAGAACCCTGATTTGGACTTTGCGCAGTTTAAAGACAGAGCCATCCGGGTGCTCCGAGAACCAGTACCAGGTGGCGCTGTAACCCACAGGCGCCCCGCTATCACCTAACACCAGGAGGCGGCGCCCTTGTTTGCAGAGCCTGTGGGAGCTGATGCACAGGCTTTGGACAAAGCCCCGGCTGCAGACCTGCACCATCAGGTCCAAGAGCTGACCAAAAGCGTTGCCGCGCTAACCAGAACTGTGCAGTCTTTACAGGTGTCTCCTCCAGGAAAGATCCAGCTGGCTTCCAGTCCAGAGGACGTCCCTTGGCGCTGACAGAGGAAGATCCCATCGTCCAGAGGAAGGCCCAGAGACCGCTATGACCAGGACGGACAACCCATCTGCTGCCGCTGCAACCAACCAGGACATATGGCAAGGTACTGTCATTTAAACGGGCCCAACCTGGGACAGAGGGCCGACCCCCAGGCATAAGACCATCAGGCCCATCAAGCTGGTGTGATAAGTACGTAGGGGGACGACCGGTCTTGCCTGTGGTGCTGGATGGCATTCCCATGAGTGCACTACTGGACACCGGGTCACAGGTAACCACCATTCCCTATGTGATTTTTAAGCGGTATTGGAATGACTCAGATATTACCCGCTACCCAGATGACGATTTGAGCATCATCGCCAGCAATGGTCAGCCCGTGCCGCAGGTGGGATTCAAGGAGGTGACCATCAAAATTGGTAAAGTTGAAATGCCAGAACAAGGACTGATCATTGTCGACATTGACCGTCGTGAAAGCCACCCTAAGATAACCTTGGGTACTAATGTTATTGAAAATTGTCTTGCAGAGATAATTGTCATATTACAGCAGGTTGCGATGAACGCCAGCTCCAGCCAACAGCGTGTCCTACAAAATGAGATCAAAAGAGATGAAAAGGCAGATATGAGGGCAAAAAGAGTTCAAAAGAGATGAAAAGGCAACAGGTAGAACTATCTGGTGGTGAGATTGGTAGCGTTAGGATGAGTGACCCGTTCCCTAACGCCATGCCCCCAAAAAGTGAGATGATGATCTGGTGCCGGACTGCAATCGGGTTAAGAGGAAGGGACTACCAAGCCATGGTAGAACGCGTCTACTCAGACAGTAGGCCCACCATTTTGACAGCACGGGGGGCGGTCGATGTACGCCATGGGAGGGTACCCGTCCGCATCCTAAACATTGGGGAAAGGGAAGTATACTTGCCCCAGTATGCCACTCTAGCCAAATTGTTCACCGTTAACCAAAACTCTGTAAAGGCCGTGGAACCCTTGTCTCCATCTCAACCAGAGGAGGCTCCAAGATACAAATGGAGGACTGGTGTCAGAAGCTGCAGGTGGGCACTGACTCCGCTCCCTCACACCAAAAATAGGGAGTCTACCGGGTGGTTCAGGAGTAAGAAAGAGTCTTTAGCAAACACCCGCTAGACTTTGGGCGAGTAAAGGGGGTAGAACACCACATCCCCACGGGAGACCATCCACCCATAAAGGAAAGATACCGACCTGTACCCCCTGCACACTATCAGAATGCCAAGGGAATGTTGCGAGAAATGAAGGTGGCTGGGGTAATCAGGGATAGCTGTAGCCCCCGGACAGCTCCACTAGTTCTTGTGAAAAAGAAAGATGGCACCATAAGAATGTGTGTAGATTACAGAAAGGTCAACCGTATCACACACAAAGATGCATACCCGTTACCTAGGATAGAGGAATCTTTAGCTGCATTGAAGTCTGCTAACTTCTTCTCCACTTTGGATCTTACTAGCGGGTACTGGCAGGTTCCTGTAGCAGAGGCAGACAAGGAGAAGACCGCATTCACCACCCCGATGGGTCTCAGCGAATTCAACTGTATGCCGTTCGGGCTCTGCAACGCACCAGGAACCTTCCAGCGGTTGATGGAGTGCTGTCTGGGGCACAGGAATTTCGAGACGGTCCTGCTATACCTAGACGATATCATCGTGTATTCCAAAACATATGAGGACCATCTGAAGCACCTGGCAAAGGTGTTTGACGCCCTGGCAGGCTACGGCCTAAAGGTGAAACCCTCCAAGTGTCATCTACTGAAACCAAAGGTACAGTACCTGGGACACGTGGTGAGTGCTGACGGAGTAGCTCCAGACCCTGATAAGATCACGGTGATTAAGGACTGGCCAAGACCCTCCAGTATAAAGGATGTGCGGCAGTTCCTCGGGTTGGTAGGCTACTACCGAAGATTCATCCCCGGGTTCACCAAAATGGCAGCCACTATGCAAGACCTCCTGTTGGTTCAGTCAAAGGCCAAGAATCAGAAGCCGCCCTTCAGGTGGGACAAGCTGGAAGATGAGTCTTTCCGCCAGCTGAAGATGGCCCTCACGGGGGATGAGATCCTGGCTTACCCTGATTACGGCCAACCTTTCATCCTCCACACAGACGCCAGTAACGTGGGGCTAGGAGCCGTACTATCCCAGATCCAGCAGGGCAGAGAGTGGGTAATTGCTTACGCCAGCCGAAAACTACGGCCCACAGAGAGAAACCCTGAGAATTATAGCTCCTTCAAGCTAGAGTTCCTGGCAGTGGTGTGGGCAGTGACGGAACGTTTCAAACATTGCCTTGCCTCTGCCAAGTTCACGGTGTACATGGACAACAACCCATTGACGCACTTGGACACTGCAAGACTTGGTGCCCTGGAGCAAAGATGGATGGCCCAGCTGTCCAACTATGAATTTACCATCAAATACCGGGCGGGACGCACAAATACCAACGCAGACGCCCTGTCCAGGATGCCAAACTTGCCGGATGGAGGGGAAGATCCAGAAGAACTGGAAGAGATTGAACTCCCTGCATTCCACCGTCATGGGATTACCCAGCATTCCCACTGTGTAAGGGACAAGCACTCTGCCACATTCAATCCCTTACCCCACTACAGCTGGGCGGAGGCGCAAGACAGTGACCCAGCCGTCCGCCTGGTAAAAGAGATGCTGACACAGGCTGATGCCCGCCTTGACCCAGACACTCCAGAAGAGACCAAACAGCTGTGGAAGGAGAAGAGTAAACTGTTTCTCTACAAGGGGAAGCTGTGCCGGAGAATTGTCAACTCCCGGACACATGACCTGACCTGGCAGGTAGTGGTCCCGAGACGGGACGCAGCTATGGTCCTGGAGGCATATCACGACGGAGCAGGGCACTTTGTATGAAAGAAGTTGGAGTTCCTGTTGCGTGAACGGTTCTTCTGGGTAGGCATGAGAGGGGCCATTGAGAGATGGTGCAGAGACTGCGGCCCGTGCAACCTGAGAAGAAAGGACCGTGCCAGCCAGAAGACTCCCCTGCAGCCCATCATCACCAAGCAGCCACTAGAACTGGTAGCCCTGGACCATGTGAAGCTGGCTCCAAGTAGGTCCGGGTACGTCTACGCCCTCACCATTGTAGACCACTACTCCCGGTTCCTGGTGGTGGTCCCTGTCAAAAACTTAACAGCTCAGACGGCAGCTAGAGCCTTCCAGCAGCACTTCTGCCGTCCACACGGGTATCCGGAGCAAGTGTTGACTGACCAAGGTCCAGCCTTCGAAGCGGAGGTCTTCCAGGAGTTCTGCAACCTGTATGGCTGCAAAAAGATAAGGACAACGCCCTATCACCCCCAGACCAACGGATTGTGCGAGAAGATGAACCAGGTGGTGATAGACTAGCTGAAAATGTTGCCCCTGGAAGAACGCAGTCTGTGGCCTGAAAAACTGCCTGATCTGGTGGACTTGTATAACCACATCCCAGTAAATTCCACCAACTGCACCCCGGCTTACCTAATGAGAGCAAGACCTGGTAAGCTGCCTATTGACCTGGATATGGGAGTCCTGACACCCGAGGACACCTCGCCAGAGGCAGACTGGGATACAGAACGGCAGCAGCAGTACCGGAAAGTGCAGGAGAGTGTTGAGAGAAGTTTGTCTCAAGCAAGAGAAAGGCAAGAGAGAACTTACAACCAGCATGCTTCCACTGTTCCCTTGGCACCTGGAGAGCAGGTCTTGAAGAGGAAGAGGCGGCTCCATAGGTTAGATGACCAGTGGGAGAAAGACCCGTACACAGTACTGCCCTCAAGCCATGAAAATCCGAAAGTATGCATTATCATTAAGGATGGAGGAGAGACCACAGCCACTGTCTCCAGAGACCACCTGAAGAAGTGTCCCGAGCAGCTGCAAAGCACTGATGAAGACCAAGATAGCCCTCAACCCGCAGAGGAATGGGAAGAAATGGTCAGTACAGTACTCGGAGAATTACCCCGGTCCTGGACACAAATTAACAACGCTATTGTGGTACCCGTCCTTACCTTTCTCCAGCCAGCCACTCAAGGGCCTACAGAAGAGCAAGTAGTGTTGGAAGAGCAACCGACCCCGGAGGCAGAAGATTCCATACTAGCAGCCCAGGAGAATCAACTCTCTGCTAGTAGTGAGCCTGCCGTGCCCATGGTAAGCCAAAGAGTACGCAGAAAGCTGCCCAACCTACCCGTAACATCTCCAAACACCTGTAGTGCAGACACTAGCGAGCCCACTACACAAGTACGTAGGTCCACCAGGAGCACTAGAGGTCAGATGCCCGCTTGCTGGAGAATCTAAAAAGTAATATATACCTGTACATTGAAAATGTTGAAATGTTTAATGTTTGTTGCCTGCATAATAATTGTGTTTTTCTAGTTACCCGACAGGGTTTATGGACTGACAGGTTATGGACAATGAATAACCGGAACTGTACCTTGTAAATAGTTGCACCTGTTAAGTGCCCTTTTGTGCCAGACCACAGAACAAAAACCCGTGGAGGTGGCCGAAGGCATGGTCCAACGCCGGATCATCGATGCCCTGTAGCCACCCCAGGGCCTACGTGGAGGGTTTGGGATGGGTCCCTCAAAGTGCATCTTGGGTGACATGGACACCTGGTTACGGAAGCGCCGTGACCTATAGAGACTAAATTGCTTGTATATATGTTGTGTTATTGCTTATACCCAGTTATGTATGTTTTCATTTAAGTTATGTTTAGTCCCGGAGTACTAAAATTCACTAGTAGGAATGTGGCACCCCAGGGGTCTGGTTGCCACAGTGGTAGAAATACCATGTCTGAGAGCGAGCATGGGTTTTCCTGGTCAGGAGCACTTTAGCATGCAACATCTCCTGCCCCAGTCCAGGGAGGGGAGGAACCTGCCCTTTATAAACTGGGTCTGGGGCGGGGTTAGGGAGTCAGAGTCTAGGAAGGGACAGAGCAGCAAGCAAGGAGCTCTGTAGGAGACAGGAGCTGAAGGCCAGGGACTGGAGCTAAAAGAGCTCGTCCTGGCCGAAGACGCAGAGAACCGGACACAGGAGTCCGAGGCTGTGAGGATTTCCACATCCAGCAGCAGAAACCACCTGGCAGGGGATTTCAGGTCCTGTGGCCATAAGAAGCCCGGAGGCTCTGTCACACGCAAGGGACCGGCAGCGCCATCGAGGAGCGGAAGGTACCAAAGGCCCCAAGTCACCAGCCATACGGGTGAGCACCACACGGTACACTCAGGGACGTGGGCTACTACACGACTACAGCAAGGTATCCAGGAAGAGTGCAGTCAGATGGGAAGGCCTACACCTCCACCTGGCCAGGGGGACTCTTGTTCGCTCACAGACTGACCAGGCCTCTAATGCTAGCTAGTACTCCCGGCAGGGCCTTCTTCTTTACCAACAGTAAAGACCCTGAACTGCACTGCACGGACTGTTGCGGCTTACTTGGGTCGGTCGCAAAAACGCATCACGTGACACCCCTTTTGCTCTATTATAGCCGTGTTTTATTGTTCTTTTACTATACCCACGTTCTGAGAATCTCACCCTCAGATCCTGAGCCTGCCTCTCAAATCTCTCGTTAGTTGAGCAGATCCGCTTAATCCTCAGAAATTGACCAACTGGGATGGCTTTTACCGTTGAATATTGGTGACCTGAACCTGCATGCAGCAGGGAGTTGACCGCAGTCTCTTTTCTATAGACATCTGTTTGTATTTGTAGTTTCTCATCCACTTCTATCAAAATGTCCAAGAATTCGATCTTCTCCCTGCTGCATTTGTAGGTCAGTTTAAGGTTGAATTCATTCATGTTGAGAGAGGTCATGAACTGCCTTAGCACATCCCCATCACCCTGCCAAATAAACAAAATGTCGTCTATATAGCGGAGCCACATGGGGACGGATGACATCATCTGCGTGCCCTCATTGCCAAAAATTGTTCTTTCCCAATAACCCATAAAAAGGTTTGCGTACGAGGGCGCGTAGGCCGCCCCCATTGCTGTGCCCCGCTTCTGCACATAGAACTGATCTTTAAAAACAAAAAAATTATGTGTGAGGATGTACTCCAGCAGCTCGACCACCAACTCACATGTTCGACCATCGCAGTTGCTCATTCCGAGGAAGAAGCGGACCGCTTCTATACCCTGCCCATGATCTATACAGGTATAAAGAGCCTCTACATCTGAGGTTACAAGTATCAAATCTGTTTCTAGGGTAATGTTATTAATCCGGGTGAGGACCTCAGTTGAGTCCCTCACAAATGAGGGTAAGGTCTGAGCTAAAGGTGTTAAATAGTAATCTATGAAGATACAAATGGGTTGACAAAGACCCTCCAGGCCCAACACAATAGGGCGTCCTGGGGGCTCCAGAGGGTTCTTATGTACTTTTGGAACGAAGTATATTGTAGGGATCTTGGGAGATTTCAACAATAATCCCTCATATACTTTCTTCGGTATTACACCTTGTGAAAAGGCTTCATAGAGGATCATTTCCAGTTCTGCTGAGAGGCTAGGGAGTGGGTTATTTTGAACTTTTAAATATGTATCCCTGTCTTTTAGTTGTTTATATGCTTCTCTTTCATACTTTTCTTTTGGCCACAATACCACATTTCCCCCCTTGTCCGCCGGTTTGATCACAATGTCATCATTAGTGTTGAGCCACCCCCGTAGTGTTCGAGTTCGGTTCGGTTCGTCGAACACCCGTGTGTTCGCCGAACTGTTCGTCGAACTGTTCGTCGAACACCTTCGAACACCGTTAAAACCAATGGCAGGCAAACAAAAACACATAGAAACACATAGAAAACACCTTCAAAGGTGTCCAGAAGCTGACAAACTGCTCAGAAGACATAACTAACACATGGAAAAGTGACAAGTACATATAGTCATGCGAAAAGAAAAGAGGTGGAGGAGTAAAAGGAGGGGGAGACACAGATATAGGCATGTCATGCCCTTCTAAAATCCAAAAAGTGAGAAGCCGACACGGCCAGTCCGTTCCTGTCCGTGCCACCTCCGTGTCGCCGGGTTTGTGCCAGAGCCGCGGTGGACCCTGACGGCCAGCCCCCCTCTCCCAATACTGGTGCCTGTCCGCTGGTGGGTCGAGCGAGCCCCCCTGTGGTGGAGGCAGCTCTAAGCTTTTTAATTTAAATTGTCTCTCTAATTTGAATGAATACACTTTAAATCCATTTACAAGGATCTATTGGAGGGCAAGTCTCATGCCAGCAGCCGCGTAATTCCAGCTCCAGTAGCGTCCACTAAAGCTGCTGCAGTTAAAAAGCTTTTATAAGGATCGAGCTCGGCTGTCCACCGCAAGGCATCCTACTGCCAGTCCCAGCCCCTATGCCTTGGGGTGCCTCCTGATGCTCTTCACTGAGTATCCCGTGGTCCCGAAGCATTTCCTTTGAAAAAATGAAGTGTCCAAACTACAGGTGGTGTAGCTTGTTTAACAGCCGGGATAATCCGCTGACTAGCAGACCCTGCTACTAGGCACAAAGTATTTCCTGGGCTAGATGCAGTTAAAAATTTGTAATAAGATACTCTCGTTGGACGCTGAGGAAGCATTCCATAGAGTCTCCTGGCACGCCATATATGATTCTCTTAAAAAGCTTGGGGTAGGGGTCTAGGGGACCCTTTTATAGCCAAAATCACGGCCCTGTATCGCAATACGTCACCTAGGCTGAAGATAAATGGAACTGTAGCACCCTGAGGGCTCGGTTGCTACAGAGGTATTGCACCTCACCCAGAGGTGTGATATCTCACTCTCAGGTAAGGATGTAGTGTGGATCAGGACCCGACACCTGCATGCATTACACCACATTGCCGTGGGGCAGGGCGACCAATATGCCCCTGAGATGGGCACGACAGTCCCTGTCCCTGGCTGGAGTGGGGGGAGGGAACACTGAGGAAGGGGAACCCTGTAGTGCAGGAGCAGGGAGGAAGCAGTTCCTGGGTGCATTGAGAAGGGAGTATAAAAGGTGGGCACCATCTTAGTTCAGTGCAGAGAAGTCTGAGCAGAAGTGGCAGGGAGCAGGGGCTCTGCATGAGCTCTGCTCCGGAGGCGGGCCTAGTAACAGAGGCCCAGGCCTGGAAGAGGGAGAAGGAAGGAAGAGGAACGGAGAAGGCTCCAGGAATGAGGAACGAAGGGATCTCAGGGGTGCGGACGGGCGAGTCGCCACCGCACGCCAGAATCCACCTGCGTGGAGGGGTCAGGCCAAAGGGGGAGACCGGTCCCCGAAACTAGTGGAGGCAGGAAACGACCCTCAGCTAGAAACAGGAGGCTGTGACATTTTATGTGGCGCAGCCCCTCGCTACACCCGCTAGGAAGGCACCACATAGGGTCAGGGAAACTGGCGCCAAGTTTACCAAGAGGAGGCCCGAGGCAGCCGGACAGAAGGGTTGGTAAGAAAGGCCAGACAAAGGACACCCAAAGGGGGTCCTGTGAAGCGCTCCAAAGTTATCTGGGAGTTGTCTGAGCCCCTCACCTGGTGAGCACAGTACGACGTGGGCAGCCGTTACCTGCAGACGTGGTCTGGATAATAAGAACTGTGAGTAAAGGCCCTGGACTGCATCACTGACTCCGTGTCATTACTGCTGCTGCCCTGCACCATCACCCCCATCCTCCGCATACACTGCCCTGAGGCTATACTCCTCCCGTGGGGAGTTATGCTACGCTCTGCTGCACCCACAACACCAGCCTCAGCGGTCTGCCCTGGAGCGGCGGTTCACTCTGACCGCAATCCACAGGTGGCGTAGTCGGACATTTAAACATCAAAACCACATAAATAGTTCCGCCACTGGTTTGACCGCCCTGAGCCACGGAACCGGGTTGCTGCCACGGAGACTACAACCACCAGCATCCACCAAAAAGGGTCCGGCTCCGGGTGTCCCAAGGCCCAGGGGGCGCGTCAGAACATTTTCATCACCTTTCACAATCACCAATGGGACAAGGCAGGGATGTTCTCTGTCCCCTCTCTTATACATCCTAGTGACGGAGCACCTGCTCTCATCAATTCGCCATAACCCCAATATTAGGTGGATTGAGGTGGGAGGCACCGAGTACAAGTGCTCTCTATTTGCTGATGATGTCCTAGTATATATCACTCAATCACATATATCCATCCATGCTGTTATGGCTGAAATAGATCACTTTGTTACATGGTCAAATTTTAAAATCAATGCAGCGAAGTCTGAGGCCCTCGATGTCTCCCTCCCCAAATCCATATAGGATTCCATCCAGTCCAACTTTCCCTTTGCCTGGCCCTCACAGGGTATCAAATACTTAGGAATTCCTATTCATAGAGACCTCTCCCATCTATGTTATCTTAATTTTGGGCCCTTTATTGAACAACTCCATACAGACCACGGTTGGCAAGTTAGAACTGTAAGATTCACTACGTGAACCACTGGTGTTTTGTGGAAAAGCACATGTACACTGTGTTCCAAATTATTATGCAAAAAGTGTTTAGGAGTGATAAGGGAAGAATTTGTTTGTTTGTCAGTTAAACTCATTGATGGTGATGTGTGTCAGGGCTCTTTATATCACTGTAAGCAATTGCAGACACCAGTGCTAATTAGTTTGTCAGGTGTGTCCAATGAAAGGCAAGACTACTTAAGAAGGCTCTCTCACATTATTCAGCAGCCTACATTTTCTGCCAAAATGGGAAAGAAAAAGGATGTGTCGGCTGCTGAGAAGCAACAAATTGTGGAGTGTTTAGGTCAAGGCATGACTACAATCAACATTGTGCGATGATCAGGATGAAGTGTCTTGGCAATCAAGAAGTATGTAGCTGATTCACAGTACACACGTGTGCGTGCTGATAAGGGCAAATTGAGGACTCTTTCCTACAGGCAATTACATCAGGTTGAAAGAGCAGCGGCAAAAAAGCCTTGTCATAGCAGCAGACAAGTTTTTGAAGCTGCTTGTGCCTCCAACGTCCCCCGAACAACAAGATGCAGGGTCCTTCAGAGGTTTGCAGCTGTGCATACGCCATCCTGTCGACCTCCTCTATCCACTTCACACAAGCAGAAACGGCTCCAGTGGGCCAAACATTACATGAAGACTGATTTCAAAACTGTTTTGTTCACGGATGAGTGCCGTGCAGCGCTCGATGGTCCAGATAGATGGAGTGGAGGATGGCTGGTTGATGGACACCCCACGCAAACACGGCTACAGCGCCAACAAGGAGGAGGTGGAGTAATGTTTTGGGCTGGAATCATGGGGAGAGAGATTGTCGGCCCCTTTAGGATCCCTGAAGGCGCTAAAGATGAACTCCATAATGTATGTGGATTTTCTCAAACAGCACTTCCTGCCATGGTTCAAGAAGAAGAACCGTGTATTTCACAGCAAGATCATTTTTCTGCATGATAATGCACCATCTCATGCTGCACATAAAACATCTGCATCTCTGGCTGATATGGGCATAAAAGGGGACAAACTTATGGTGTGACCCCCATGCTCCCCTGACCTCTACCCCATTCAGAACCTTTGGAGCATCATTAAAAGGAGTGTCTATGATGGCCGGAGGCAGTTCACATCTAAGCAACAGCTCTGGGAGGGTATTCTGTCCTCATGCAAAACAATTGAAGCAGAAACCATCCAAAACCTGACAAATTCAATGGACGAGAGAGTTCAGAAGCTCCTTTTGAACAAGGGGTCCTATGTGAAAATGTAACATCACCTAGAATAAAGTTTTGAGTTGAAAACTGTTTGATTTCAGTTTCTAACAACCTGCTAATGCTTATAATTTCAAAAATGACCATTTTTTTGGTCTTTATTAAAATGAAAAGGTTGATCGAAAAGTTTGGGGGATCTAAGAGTGTGGCAACCCAGTAGTCATGATTACTTCGAATTCTGACAATATGAGGGTCATGCTGCAGGTAGTGCAGCAAGAAGGCACTTATGTGTCTTGCGCATCTCGGAACCCCAAAATTATTTTCCGGGCTAGATGCAGCTAAAAATTATTTTTAATTTTAAATCTGGTGGAGCTTATTATAGATGGCCTAATAGGATCAGTGCTGCACACTGCTACAAAGCCCAAATTATTTTCCAGTCAAGATACAGATAAACATGATTAGTAATTTGAAAGCTTAAAACGGTTGGTAGGGTGATTTTAACCAATCATCAAGCTTTTACTCTCCCCAGGATGACACAGGGGTAGAAAAGTCGTTTCGGATCCATGATTTGTTCATCTTTATGAACGTGAGTCTGTCTACATTATCAGTGGAGAGCCGCGTGCGCTTATCTGTCAGCACACCACCAGCAGCGCTGAACACACGTTCAGACAGAACGCTGGCTGCGGGGCATGACAAGATCTCCAAGGCGTAAGTGGCTAGCTCCGGCCATTTATCCAGATTGGAAGCCCAAAAAGAGCAAGGGTCCAGTGACACAGTCGTGGCTTCAATGTTTACTTGGAGATACTCCTGTACCATCGTCTCTAGGCGTTGACTATGTGTCAGACTTCTTGTCTCCTGTGGCCTTGCAAAGGATGGGCTAAAAAAGTGGTGAAATGATTCCGCAAAATTGATGTTACCACCAGATACTGTGGTTCTGTTACGGTTTGAGTGCTGCACACTTGACGGTCCCACGGTTGGCAATTTGGAACTGTGAGATTCACTACGTGCACCACTGGTATTTTGTGGAAAAGCACATGTAAGATTCTGCAACAGTCTCTGCTGATACTCCTGCATGCGTGCATCCCTTTCTATGGCAGGAATAATTTCTGCAAATTTACTTTTGTACCGGGGATCTAACAGTGTGGCAACCCAGTAGTCAGGATTATTTCTAATTCTCACAATTCGAGGGTCATGTTGCAGGTAGTGCAGCAAGAAGGCACTCATGTGTGTTGCGAATCCAGGAGCACCAAGTCCCTGTTGTGTTGGTGGCGAGGTAACAATCATGCTTCCTTCCTCTGTCCTCTCCCCCCAACCTCGCACAACAGAAATGTGATCAAGGTCTCCCTCATCTGATGAGTCTTCCATCAGTTCGTCCTCCACTTCTTCCTGGGCTCCTGCACCTTCTTCACTAGTTTGGCTGCTACCATGCGCCCTGGTAAAACCATCTCCCCCACCCTCACATGCCTGCCGCCTTGGTGCTGCCGACCGTCTGGACCTTGCAGATGTTAGCCCTTCCGCATACAACTCCTCCTCCTCTACTTCCTCCACCTCCTCTTGTGCCACCACCTGACTCCGAATTCTGTTTAACATGTGCTCCAGCATGTAAATCACCGGAATAGTCATGCTGATAATGGCATCGTCAGCACTAAACATCTTCGTCGCCATTTCAAAACTGTGCAGAAGGGTGCATAGGTCCCTGATCTGAGACCACTCCTCCAGCGTGATTTGCCCCACCTCTGAATCTCGTTGGCCCAGGCTATACGTCAGAACGTATTGCACCAGGGCTTGTCGGTGCTGCCACAGTCGCTGCAACATGTGCAGAGTTGAATTCCACCGGGTAGGCACATCGCATTTTAGCTGGTGAAGTGGCAGGCCCAACGACTTCTGTAGAGATGTAAGTCGCTGAGCTGCGGGATGCGAACGGCGGAAGTGAGCACACAGCGACCGTGCCCTCTGCAGAAGGCCATCTAGTCTGGGATAGTGGGCTAAAAATTGCTGGACAACCAGGTTCAACACGTGAGCCATACAAGGCACGTGTGTGACATTGCCCCGGCGAAGGGCCGCACCCAGGTTTGCAGCATTGTCGCACACGGCCTTCCCTGGTTTCAGGTCCAGTGGAGACAACCATTCATGAAATTGGTTCTCCAGAGCTGACCACAACTCCTCAGCTGTGTGACTCACATTTCCCAGACATTTCAATGTAAAAACCGCCTGATGACGTTGAGCCCTACTGCCAGCATAGTAAGGAGGTGTGCAGGATCCCTTCTGCGCAGTTAGAAAGCTTGTGGCATGACCAGACAGGCTTTGGGTGCAGGTGGAAGACCGAGAGGAGGTTGAGGAGGCAGAAGCAGTGGAGGAACTTTGACATAAAGAGGATTGACGCACAACTCGTGGGGACGGCAAGACTTGGACAGCAGCCCCTTGTCCTGCTGTCACCATAGTTACCCAGTGCCCAGTCAGCGACATGTAACGCCCCTGTCCATGCCTACTCGTCCAAGTGTCTGTGGTGAAATGCACCCTGTCACACACAGAGTTTCTCAAAGAAGCGGTGATGTTGTGTGCGACATGCTGGTGGAGCGCAGGCACACCTTTCTTTGAGAAGTAGTGCCGACTGGGCATCTGGTACTGGGGCACTGCGACGGACATAAGGTCTCGAAAATCCTCTGTGTCCACCAGGCGGAAAGGCAGCATTTCTGTAGCCAAGAGCTTGCAGATGGTGAAATTCAACCTCTTAGCTTTCTCATGGCTAGGAGGAAATGGTCTTTTACTTGTCCACATCTGAGGGACCGAGGGCTGGCTATTGTGCTTAGACGGGGTTGATAAGGGTGTCCCCGGCAAACTGCCGGTCTGTGAGGAAGATGCAGGCGGACATGTTAGGTTGCCTTGATCCAAAGGTGGTGCTATCGATGTCGGACAGCGCTCAACACCAGCTGCTGTTACCACCTCCAAAGAAAATGATGACCTGCCAATCACGCTGGCTGTTGCGGGTAAAGAGGTGGCAGGTCTGCGCCCCAAAACAGGTGTGACTGCTGTCCCCCCAGTCACAGAGGATGAAGAGGCCGTGGATGCACAAGATATGGCAGACGGTGGTTGGCCCGGCCGGCTAGGCCGCATTGTAGCACACTGAGCTTCCCACTGCAACTTATGCTTCATGTCCATGTGCCGGTTCATGCATGAAGTACTCAAACTATGTATTTTTTGGCCTCTACTTAGCTTTTGCTGACAAATGTTACAGATAACACGAGTTGGGTCATCTTTATCGATCTGAAAAAATGCCCAGGCTATGCAAGGCTTAGCACCCATGCGACCTGAAGAGCCACCACGACTTGTGGTGAGAGGCAGAGTTGTGTTTGAGGATGCAGTTGTTGACGTGCTTCCAGTACTACGTCTCTGTCCAGGAAGGCGCAACCTTACCTCGTCGTCACTAGCATCTTCCTCCACCTCCTCTGCTGACCTCATCTCTTGGCTGACTGTGGGTTGACAGTAAGTGGGATCTCCAACCTCATCATCATCACCCTGTGTGTTATCACACCCGTCGTCCTCAGAGCCAACCTGTTCCTGCCCTGACAAAAAACTAAAGTTGTCGCTCCAATCAGGTATTTGAGTCTTATCATCGTCTTCCTCATTGTCTCCACCAACAGGAGTTACAGTTTGGGAATGAGGGTCTACATTATGGTCAGAACCTTCTGCGTCTGGTCCTGGATCCGACTCATAAAGATTCTGGGCATCAGTGCAGATCATTTCCTCGTCTGGATTCACAGAAGCGCTGGAGTCGACCTCTGATTCCCAGGCTATAGTATGAGTAAACAGCTCTGCAGACTCAACCATCTGTTCTACCTCATACTCAGACGGGCAGCTGGAGATTTGGGAGCTGTGAGGAAGCAAGTGCGATTTGGGTGACACCTTTGAGGACTGGAGTATTTGTGATGTTGAAGTTGATGTGGAGGAGAGCCCACTTAAAGGAGCACTTGATATCCGTTGAAGCACCTGCTGTTTTTGTGCCTCATCTGGAATTTGTAGCGATTGGCGTGGCCGTAAGAAAGGGATCTTATCACATTGTCCGCTAAAAGAAGTAGACATTTTAGTTTGGCTGGAAGATGGTCTTTCTTCTGCAGATGTTACTGTTGCTTTAACACCTACCCCACGGACACAACCTTTTTTCCCCTTCCCAACACGCCTATTCCCCTTTCCACCAGCAGCAGGCCTTTTTCCACTCATTTTGGTGGTTAACTAATTCACAACTCTGGAGTTGTTTGCACAAAAAAACAATGGATGGTAACCGAGCAGAGCTGAGTGGCCAAACTGTGGTATTAGGCCAAAACTATTGGCTGGGTTAGATGCAGAAAAAAATATATTCAGTTTGCAACCTGATGGAGGTCAGTATAGATGGACTAATAGAGAAAGTCCGACACACTGCTACAAGGCCAAATATTTTTTCAGAGGTAGATGCAGAAAAAAATTATATTCAGTTTGCAACCTGATGGAGGTCTGTATAGATGGATTAATAGAACAAGAACCACACACAGCTAGAAGCCCAATATTTTTTCAGAGGTAGATGCAGAAAAAAATATATTCAGTTTGCAACCTGATGGAGGTCAGTATAGATGGACTAATACAACAAGTCCCACACACAGCTAGAAGCCCAATATTTTTTCAGAGGTAGATGCAGAAAAAAATATATTCAGTTTGCATCCTGATGGAGGTCAGTATAGATGGACTAATACAACAAGTCCCACACACAGCTAGAAGCCCAAATATTTTTTCAGAGGTACTGTAGATGCAGATAAAAATTAGTTTTAATTTGCAACCTGATGGAGGTCAGTATAGATGGACTAATGACGCGCCCCTGGGCCTGCTGTGTCGCGCAGCGTCTCGCGCACGGGGGCTTACCCGGAACCGGATCAGATGAGGGTTGTAGTCTCCGAGTGGCGGGGACCCAGTCCGTGCCCAGGGAGTCAACTCAGTGTGTGGCAGTCTTGATAGATGTTATTTGAGTGTCGACTACGCCACCCGTTGATTTGCAGCTATGGAGCTGCCGCTGCAGGGCAGACCGCTGAGGCCGGTGTAGAATTGTGCAGCGTGATAGTATAACCCCCATCGGGAGGGGTATTGCCTCAGGGCAGCCGACGTGGAAGATGAGGGTAGCAGGAACCACTCAGAGACGGTGCGGTGTAATTCAGGGTCTTTACTGCTAACAACGATAGACCCTCCCGGAGTACTTGCTAGCGAACGGGGCCTGGTCAGTCCTTGAGCAGATGGGATCTCCCCTGGCCAGGCGGAGTTGTAGGCCTCCCAAACTGACTGTACTCTTCTGGCTACCTTGCTAGAAGCGGATATAAGTAGCCCACGTCCCTGAGTGTACCGTGTGGTGCTCACCCGTATGGCCGGTGACTCGGGGCCTTCTACTGGCTTCCGCTCCACGATGGCGGCGCTGGTCCCACGCGTGTGACCGTGCCTTCGGGTTTCTGGGCCTGAGGACCTGAAATCCCCTGCCGGTCGGCTTCTGCTGCTGGGTAAGAGTTAGTCCCCACAGCCTCGGACGCCGGGTCCGGTAAGAAAGCTTCTCAGTCAGGGCGAGCTCTGCAGCTGCCAGCCCCTGACTTGTAGTAGTATTGCTCCCACTGAGCTTCTGCTGTTTCTTCCTGTGACTGTTTCTTGTCTCTACTCTCCTTGACTGACTAACCCTGCTTCAGCCCCGGGTTTATATAGGGGAAGGTCTTCCCCTCCCAAGACTGGGCAGGAGGTGTGGCATGCACAGGATCCCTGGCCAAGAGACCTCCCACCTGCTCTCAGACATAACATTGCTTGTTACTGTGGAAACCAGACCCCTGGGGTGCCACATTCCCCCCTAGTGAAATTTAGTACTCCGGGACTAAACATATTTTAGGAAAACATAACAAGATATAACAATAACAATACAATAAAGAAACACATAAAGGTGGTCACGGCATGTCCGTAACCGGGTGCAGTCTTTGAAGAAACAAAGGTGTCCATTTCACCAAAACAGGGAGACGTAACCAGGTAGGGGTCTGTCCTACCCCGAGTCCTTAACAGTCTCTAGTCCATCCTGGGTTACGCTCCAACTAATTGTACAAGGATTCCCGGTAGATCCACCAAGGATTCCTAAAAATAACTAGAAACACAAAATTATACACAAGCAACAATACACAGGTAAACATAAATAAAACAATTTATACACTTTAAATCCTCCAGCGTGCGGGTAACTGGCCTCTAGTGGCCGTAGTGGACCTACGGAGCTGACTGTCTAGCCCTGAACTACAGGGTGTAGGAGCTGTCAAGGGTAAACTGGGCAGCTGTCTACCGGCTCTTTGGCTCACTAGGGATATGGCAGGCTCACTGCAAGCAGAGGGTTGATCCTCCTGGTCTGCGGGTGTGGGGTCTTCTGCCTCCTGGACCGGCTGTTCTTCCAGCTCTACCTGTTGCTCCGTAGGTGCTTGGGATGCTGGTTGGAGGAAGGTGAGTACGGGTACCACAACTGCACCATTGACTTGAGTCCAAGACCGAGGGAAGTCCCCGAGCACAGTACTAACCATATCTTCCCTTTTCTCTACGGGTCGATGGTCTTCTTGTTCCTCTTCAGGGTTCCTCAGTTGTTCGGGACACTTCTTCAGGTGGTCCCGGGATACAATGGCTGTAGTTTCCCCTCCGTCTTTACTGATGGTACAAACCTTCGGGTTCTCGTGGCTTGAGGGCAGTACGGTGTACGGGTCCTTCTCCCACTGGTCGTCCAACTTGTGGAGCCGTCTCTTCCTCTTCAAGACCTGCTCTCCGGGTACCAGGGGAACAGCGGGAGCATACTGGTTGTAAGTTTTCTCTTGTCTTTCCCTAGCCTGACAGAGACTTCGCTCCACGCTCTCCTGTACTCTCCGGTACTGCTGCTGCCTCTCTGTGTCCCAGTCTGCTTCTGGTGAAGTGTCCTCGGGTGTCAGGACTCCAATTTCCAGGTCAACAGGTAACTTACCAGGTCTTGCCCTCATTAGGTAAGCCGGGGTACAGTTGGTGGAACCTACCGGGATGTGGTTGTATAGGTCCACCAGATCGGGCAGCTTCTCAGGCCACAGACTGCGTTCTTCCAGGGGCAACGTTTTCAGAAGATCCATTACCACCTGGTTCATTTTCTCACAAAGTCCATTAGATGATAGGGTGTCGTCCTTATCTTCCGGCAGCCATACAGAGTGCAGAATTCTTGGAAGACCTCCGCTTCAAAGGCAGGTCCCTGGTCTGTCAACACTTGGTCCGGGTACCCGTGTGGACGGCAGAAATGCTGCTGGAAGGCTCTCGCTGCTGTTCGAGCTGTTAAGTCCTTGACGGCGACGACAACCAAGAACCGGGAGTAGTGATCCACGATGGTTAGTGCGTAGACGTAGCCACTTCTGCTTGGGGTCAGTTTTACATGATCCAAGGCTACCAGTTCCAACGGCTGCCGGGTGATGATGGACTGCAGGAGAGTCTTCTGGCTGGCACGGTCTTTCCTTCTTAGGTTGCACGGGCCACAGTCTCTGCACCACTTCTCAATGGTTCCCCTCATGCCTACCCAGTGGAATCGCTCGCGCAGCAGGAACTCCAGCTTCTTCCACCCGAAGTGTCCAGCTCCGTCGTGGTATGCCTCCATCACCATGGCTGCGTCTCTTCGTGGCACCACTACTTGCCAGAGTAGTTCATGCGTCCGGGAGTTAACCATTCTGCGGCACAACTTCCCCTTGTAAAGGAACAGTCGACTCCTCTCTGCCCATAGTTGTTTGGCTTCCTCCGGAGCGTCTGGTTCAAGGCAAGCCTCCGGGCGAGTCAGCATCTCCTTCACCAGTCGGACGGCAGGGTCGCTGTCTTGCGTTTCCGCCCAGTTGTAGTGAGGTAAGGGGTTCAACGTAGCAGCCTGCTTACTCCTTACCCGGTGGGAGTACTGGATAGTCCCATGACGGTGGAACGCAGGGAGTTCAACTTCTTCCAGTCCCTCCGGATCTTCTCCTTCGTCCGGCAGGTTGGGCATCCTGGACAGGACGTCCGCGTTGGTATTGGAGCGTCCGGCCCGGTATTTCATTGTGAACGCGTAGTTGGACAGACGGGCCATCCACCTCTGCTCCAGGGCACCGAGTCTTGCCGTGTCCAGGTGTGTCAACGGGTTGTTATCCGTGTACACGGTGAACCGGGAAGAAGCGAGGTAATGCTTAAAGCGCTCGGTGACTGCCCATACTACGGCCAGGAACTCTAGCTTAAATGAGCTGTAATTCTCGGGGTTCCTTTCGGTGGGTCGCAGCTTTCGGCTGGCGTAGGCGATTACTCGTTCCTTCCCCTGCTGGATCTGGGACAGTACGGCTCCTAGCCCGATGTTACTGGCGTCGGTGTAGAGGATAAAGGGCTGGCTATAATCCGGGTACGCCAGGATTTCGTCCCCCGTGAGGGCCATCTTCAGCTGGCGGAAGGACTCTTCTTCCAGCTCCTCCCATTTGAAGGGCGGTTTCTGGTTCTTGGCCTTCAAGGACTGGCCTATCAGGAGGTCCTGCATAGGTGCTGCCTTTTTGGTGAAACCGGGAATAAACCTTCGGTAGTAGCCTACCAACCCGAGGAACTGCCGCACTTCTTTTACGCTGGAGGGGCTTGGCCATTCCTTAATTGCGGTGATCTTATCAGGGTCGGGAGCCACTCCGTCAGCGCTCACCACGTGTCCCAGGTACTGCACCTTTGGTTTCAGGAGGTGACACTTGGAGGGTTTCACCTTTAGGCCGTAACTCGCCAGAGCTTCGAACACTTCCGCCAGGTGTTTCAGGTGGTCCTCATACGTCTTGGAATATACGATGACATCGTCCAGGTACAACAGGACCGTCTCGAAGTTTCTGTGGCCCAGACAACACTCCATTAGTCGTTGGAAGGTTCCTGGTGCGTTGCAGAGTCCGAACGGCATGCAGGTGAACTCGCTAAGTCCCATCGGGGTGGTGAATGCGGTCTTCTCCCGGTCCGCCTCTGCTACAGGAACCTGCCAGTACCCGCTAGTGAGATCCAAGGTAGAGAAGAAGTTAGCAGATCTTAAAGCAGCCAATGACTCCTCTATCCTTGGTAAGGGGTACGCATCCTTGTGTGTGATACGGTTGATTTTCCGGTAATCTACACACATCCTCATGGTGTTGTCTTTTTTTCTGACTAAGACTAGTGGAGCTGCCCAGGGGCTACAGCTATCCCTGATCACCCCAGCCTCCTTCATGTCTCTAAGCGTCCCCTTGGCGTGTTGGTAGTGTGCAGGGGGTACGGGTCGATACCTCTCTTTTATGGGAGGATGGTCTCCCGTGGGGATGTGGTGTTCTACCCCCTTGACTCGCCCGAAGTCTAACGGGTGTTTACTAAACACTCTCTCGTACTCTTGAACCACCCGATAGACTCCCTGTTTCTGATGTGAGGGAGTGGAGTCAGTACCCAAATGTAGTTGCTGACACCAGTCCTCCATTGTTTTCTTAGAGCCGTTACCTTCCTCCGGGTGAGATGGAGGCAAGGGTTCCACAGATTGTATAGCATTTTGGTTAATGGTATATAATTTGGCTAGCGTGGCATACCGGGGCAGGTACACTTCCCTCTTCCCGATATTGATTATGCGAACGGGCACCCTCCCATGGCGTAAATTAACCACCCCCCGTGCTGTCAAGATGGTGGGCCTACTGTCTGAGTAAACTGGTTCTACCATTGCCTGGTAATCTCTACCTCTCAGACCAATAGCTGCCCGGCACCAAATCATCATTTCACTTTTTGGGGGCATGGCAATAGGAAAAGGGTCACACATTCTTACGCTACCAATCTCACCGCCGGAGAGTTCCACCTGTTGCCGTCGCATCAGTGCCCGGATCTCTTTCTGGAGCACCCGCTGCTCGCCGGAGCTGGCGTTCTTGGCAACCTGCTGTAAAAGGAAAATCACCTCTGCAAGACAATTTTCAATTACATTAGTTCCTAGAGTTATTTTTGGGTGACTCTCATGTTTGTCAATATCTACAATGATCAGTCCCTGTGCTGCCAGTTCGACTCTACCGATTTTGATGGTCACCTCTTTAAATCCGATCTGTGGCACGGGCTGGCCATTGCTGGCGATGATACTCAAGTCGTCGTCAGGGTAGCGGGTAATATCCGAGTCATTCCAGTACTGCTTAAAGAGCACGTACGGGATGGTGGTGACCTGTGACCCGGTGTCCAGTAGGGCACTCATGGGAATGCCATCCAGTACCACAGGCAAGACTGGACGTCCTCCCACATATCTGTCGCGCCAGTTCGATGGGCCTGGTGATCTTTTTCCTGGGGGTTGGCCCTCTACCCCAGGTTGTGCCCGTTTAAAGAACAGTACCTTGCCATATGTCCGGGTTGATTGCAGCGGCGGCAGATGGGTCGTCCGTCTTCGCTGTATCGGTCACTGGGTCTTCCTCTGGCCGGTGGGGTCCTCCTTGGTCGACGCCACGGGATGTCCTCCGGTCCGGATGCCAGCTGGATCTTCCCTGGGGTGGAAGCCTGTAAAGACTGCACAGTTCGGGTTAGCGCAGCAACGCTCTTAGCTAGCTCTTGGACCTGATGGTGTAGGTCTGGAGCCGGATCATTGTCCAAAGCCTGCGCATCAGCTCCCACAGGCCCTGCCGACAAGGGCGCCGCCTCCTGGTGGTAAGTGATAGCTGGGCGCCTGTGGGTCACAACGCCACCCGGTGCCGGTTCTCGGAGCACCCGGATGGCTCTGTCCTTGAACTGTGCAAAGCCCAGATGGGGATCCTGTAAGGCCATCGCCCGCAACTAGGTTCGGAGGGCATTACAATATAGTCCCTCTATAAATTGTTCGGTCAACAGCCTGTCCTCGTTTCCCACTCCATCAGGGTCGGTCTGCTTAATGGCCCTCAGGGCCTCTTGTAGGTTTAGTGCATAGTCCCTTATACTCTCATGCGCTCGCTGCTTGCACCCGTAGAATCTAAGCTTAATCTCGGCTGAGGTGCGGGTATCAAAGGTATCCTTCAGCCGGGTTAGTATCCCTGCGACAGTCTTCCTCCCAGGTGGCCAGGATTTTACTTCCCTTTTGGCTGCCCCGGTTAGTTGGGCCACCAGGATGCTCACTTTTTGCTCTTCTGTGAGGGGGTACACCTGGAAGAGGCTATCCAGCTTTTCTCTAAAGTCATGCAGGGTATGTGACTCCCCTGAGTACTGGGGTAGCCAAGCTGCTCCCGGGATATAGGGCATGGTGAAGGGCATAACTGCAGCAGCGGTGGCGCTGGCGGGGGTTGAGGCAATGAAGCTCTCCTCCGCATCCGACATCTTCCTCCCCCCTAGTGGACCGTGGCCTACCTTGCGATGATCCTGTTCCGTAGGCCGCGGCTCCGCAGTAGATCGTCAGGGTTGAGGACCTTCCGTCGCGCTCCGGTGACGTCGGCGTCTGCTGGGCTCCTTCCAGGACCTTACGCAACGTCCGGACGTGAGGCGGGGCTTCAGTTCTCGCGCGCTTTCGGAGTCCACGCCCCTCTTCTTCCCGCGCGGCGTCCTCAAGATGGCGTCCAACGGCGGGAAAACTCCACGGATGGCGGGAAGAAGGCTGAAGATGGCGCCGGATGGCGGGAATCTTCACAGATGGCGGGAAGAAGGCTGAAAATGGCGCCGGATGGCGGGAATCTTCACCGATGGCGGGAAAACTTCACGGATGGTAAGTTTTAAAAGTCTCTTTTTCAGGCACGCAGTACCCGGTGGTTGTGGGCACGAAATCCTGCCGACTACGCCAAAGTTGACGCGCCCCTGGGCCTGCTGTGTCGCGCAGCGTGTCGCGCACGGGGACTTACCCGGAACCGGATCAGATGAGGGTTGTAGTCTCCGAGTGGCGGGGACCCGGTCCGTGCCCAGGGAGTCAACTCAGTGTGTGGCAGTCTTGATAGATGTTATTTGAGTGTCGACTACGCCACCCGTTGATTTGCAGCTATGGAGCTGCCGCTGCAGCGCAGACCGCTGAGGCCGGTGTAGAATTGTGCAGCGTGATAGTATAACCCCCAACGGGAGGGGTATGGCCTCAGGGCAGCCGACGTGGAAGATGAGGGTAGCAGGAACCACTCAGAGACGGTGCGGTGTAATTCAGGGTCTTTACTGGTAACAACGATAGACCCTCCCGGAGTACTTGCTAGCGAACGGGGCCTGGTCAGTCCTTGAGCAGATGGGATCTCCCCTGGCCAGGCGGAGTTGTAGGCCTCCCAAACTGACTGTACTCTTCTGGCTACCTTGCTAGAAGCGGATATAAGTAGCCCACGTCCCTGAGTGTACCGTGTGGTGCTCACCCGTATGGCCGGTGACTCGGGGCCTTCTACTGGCTTCCGCTCCACGATGGCGGCGCTGGTCCCACGCGTGTGACCGTGCCTTCGGGTTTCTGGGCCTGAGGACCTGAAATCCCCTGCCGGTCGGCTTCTGCTGCTGGGTAAGAGTTAGTCCCCACAGCCTCGGACGCCGGGTCCGGTAAGAAAGCTTCTCAGTCAGGGCGAGCTCTGCAGCTGCCAGCCCCTGACTTGTAGTAGTATTGCTCCCACTGAGCTTCTGCTGTTTCTTCCTGTGACTGTTTCTTGTCTCTACTCTCCTTGACTGACTAACCCTGCTTCAGCCCCGGGTTTATATAGGGGAAGGTCTTCCCCTCCCAAGACTGGGCAGGAGGTGTGGCATGCACAGGATCCCTGGCCAAGAGACCTCCCACCTGCTCTCAGACATAACATTGCTTGTTACTGTGGAAACCAGACCCCTGGGGTGCCACACTAATACAACAAGTCCCACACACAGCTAGAAGCCCAAATATTTTTTCAGAGGTACTGTAGATGCAGATAAAAATTATTTTTAATTTGCAACCTGATGGAGGTCAGTATAGATGGACTAATAGAGAAAGTCCGACACGCTGCTAGAAGGCCAAATATTTTTTCAGAGCTAGATGCAGAAAAAAATTATATTCAGTTTGCAACCTGATGGAGGTCAGTATAGATGGATTAATAGAACAAGACCCACACACAGCTAGAAGCCCAATATTTTTTCAGAGGTAGATGCAGAAAAAAATATATTCAGTTTGCAACCTGATGGAGGTCAGTATAGATGGACTAATACAACAAGTCCCACACACAGCTAGAAGCCCAAATATTTTTTCAGAGGTACTGTAGATGCAGATAAAAATTATTTTTAATTTGCAACCTGATGGAGGTCAGTATAGATGGACTAATACAACAAGTCCCACACACAGCTAGAAGCCCAAATATTTTTTCAGAGGTACTGTAGATGCAGATACAAATTATTTTTAATTTGCAACCTGATGGAGGTCAGTATAGATGGACTAATACAACAAGTCCCACACACAGCTAGTAGCCCAAATATTTTTTCAGAGGTAGATGCAGAAAAAAATATATTCAGTTTGCAACCTGATGGAGGTCAGTATAGATGGACTAATACAACAAGTCCCACACACAGCTGGAAGCCCAAATATTTTTTCAGAGGTACTGTAGATGCAGATACAAATTATTATTAATTTGCAACCTGATGGAGGTCAGTATAGATGGACTAATACAACAAGTCCCACACACAGCTAGAAGCCCAAATATTTTTCAGAGGTACTGTAGATGCAGATAAAAATTATTTTTAACTTGCAACCTGATGGAGGTCAGTATAGATGGACTAATAGAGAAGTCCGACACACTGCTAGAAGGCCAAATATTTTTTCAGAGCTAGATGCAGAAAAAAATTATATTCAGTTTGCAACCTGATGGAGGTCAGTATAGATGGATTAATAGAACAAGACCCACACACAGCTAGAAGCCCAATATTTTTTCAGAGGTCGATGCAGAAAAAAATATATTCAGTTTGCAACCTGATGGAGGTCAGTATAGATGGACTAATACAACAAGTCCCACACACAGCTAGAAGCCCAAATATTTTTTCAGAGGTACTGTAGATGCAGATAAAAATTATTTTTAATCTGCAACCTGATGGAGGTCAGTATAGATGGACTAATACAACAAGTCCCACACACAGCTAGAAGCCCAAATATTTTTTCAGAGGTACTGTAGATGCAGATACAAATTATTTTTAATTTGCAACCTGATGGAGGTCAGTATAGATGGACTAATACAACAAGTCCCACACACAGCTAGAAGCCCAAATATTTTTTCAGAGGTAGATGCAGAAAAAAATATATTCAGTTTGCAACCTGATGGAGGTCAGTATAGATGGACTAATACAACAACGCCCACACACAGCTAGAAGCCCAAATATTTTTTCAGAGGTACTGTAGATGCAGATAAAAATTATTTTTAATTTGCAACCTGATGGAGGTCAGTATAGATGGACTAATAGAGAAAGTCCGACACACTGCTAGAAGGCCAAATATTTTTTCAGAGCTAGATGCAGAAAAAAATTATATTCAGTTTGCAACCTGATGGAGGTCAGTATAGATGGATTAATAGAACAAGACCCACACACAGCTAGAAGCCCAATATTTTTTCAGAGGTAGATGCAGAAAAAAATATATTCAGTTTGCAACCTGATGGAGGTCAGTATAGATGGACTAATACAACAAGTCCCACACACAGCTAGAAGCCCAAATATTTTTTCAGAGGTACTGTAGATGCAGATAAAAATTATTTTTAATTTGCAACCTGATGGAGGTCAGTATAGATGGACTAATACAACAAGTCCCACACACAGCTAGAAGCCCAAATATTTTTTCAGAGGTACTGTAGATGCAGATACAAATTATTTTTAATTTGCAACCTGATGGAGGTCAGTATAGATGGACTAATACAACAAGTCCCACACACAGCTAGAAGCCCAAATATTTTTTCAGAGGTACTGTAGATGCAGATACAAATTATTTTTAATTTGCAACCTGATGGAGGTCAGTATAGATGGACTAATAGAGAAAGTCCGACACACTGCTAGAAGGCCAAATATTTTTTCAGAGCTAGATGCAGAAAAAAATTATATTCAGTTTGCAACCTGATGGAGGTCAGTATAGATGGATTAATAGAACAAGACCCACACACAGCTAGAAGCCCAAATATTTTTTCAGAGGTAGATGCAGAAAAAAATATATTCAGTTTGCAACCTGATGGAGGTCAGTATAGATGGACTTATACAACAAGTCCCACACACAGCTAGAAGCCCAAATATTTTTTCAGAGGTACTGTAGATGCAGATAAAAATTAGTTTTAATTTGCAACCTGATGGAGGTCAGTATAGATGGACTAATAGAATGATGCTATGCCCAAAAGATTTTACTTCACTAGGTGCAGTAAAAAAATTGGTATTCTATACACAGGTGGTATATCTTGCAGCACAGATAGGCTACTCCACTGACTAACACACTCTGCAATAGGCCAAAAAGGATTAGCTTTGCTAGATTCAGCCAAATGCTGTGAAAAAAACTTGCACAGCACTGGCACAGACCTGCCTGGCAAAAACTGATAGGAACTGATGTAACCTAGTCCTGAAAAGGACTCCAATTACAATTAGTCTTTACTCCCACAACCTATCTATTTAAGAGCACAGACCTCCCTGATAAAAGTCGTAGGAAATGCTGTAACCTAGTCCTTAAAAGGACTGCAATCACAACTATTCCCTACTCCCAAGCTATCTGTATATTTGTGCGAAAATTGGCTTGAAATTAACAAGGTATAGCGCACACAGCAACAGCGGTGCCGTCTAACACGCAGCTGCAGCAGTGAGAAAATGGTGGCGACGGGGAAAATGGCTTGGTCTTATAGGGCAAGGACATGTGACATACACTGCCAATGACACATGCCCTTGCTTGTGTGAAAAAAAGCACTTCGCTCCGTGTGTGCGCTGCTGATAGGCTGACAGATTGCACCTCCCCACTGCAAATGCGGGAAAGAGAAAAAAAATGGAGATCTTCATTGTTCCTGCAGAGATCCATCCCCTGCCCCTCCCCCCACCCCGCTGTACACTCAAACTGCGTATTAACATTAATTTTCATCATTACTGAGAAAAAATCCAGTTATGATTTTGGTGCACGAACAGTTATCGAACATAACCTCGAACAGCCGAATTTTTATCAAATTGTTCGTGTTCGCCGAACGGCTCGAACACCGCCCAAAACAGCTCGAATTTGAGATTGGCGAACAGTTCGAGTAGAACAACGCTCATCTCTAGTCATCATATGATTTTAAATCGTCCAGAGCTTGACGTTCTGCTCTGGACAGGTTGTCTAACCGTTTTCTTGTGGTGATCTTTTGGAAATCATTGGTGACCAAGTTCACAAAGATCTCCACTGCCGGACAGGCGGACAAGAGGGGAAATGCTGCAGATCTAGGCAGAATATTTGTAGGGAACTTACTTGGTCCTACCTCTATTTGTTCTTCACTCAGCCTTTCTAAAGACATCAGGGCATCATCTTCTATTTGGTTGGGGGTCCTGTCTTCCAGATCGTTACTATCCATCCCTCGATTATGTACTTTGTGAAGAACCAATTTTCTCGCAAACAAATTTAGATCTTTTACAGCTGAAAATAAATCAAAAGTATTAGTGGGTGAGAACGTCAGCCCCTTCTCCAACACCAGAATTTGTGCCGGGGAGAGAACATGAGTAGACAAGTTTATTACCTCCATCCTACTTTTATTTTTGTTGCTCGATTGGGGGAGGTTATTTTTTCCTTTTGGTACTTTTACTGCAGATCTTAGTACCCTTTGACCTGATGTTTCGCCCTCATCTTCTGTTTGATCTTCCCCTGAGGTCTGTGATATTATAGAATTTGACCTGGGTTTTGGATCAGGGTTTTTAGTTTTTTTGCCACCTCGAGATCTTCTTAGCCACCTATAGATGTTATTCTGGCTGAGATCCCTGATGTCCCTCTGAAATTTCTTGGTCTAACTCTCATAGATTTCTGTCTCCCATTTTTTGAAGCTAGTCTCCAATTCTTGATTTAGCTTGCTTAAGGCTTCCTTATCAAGAGTCTCCTGCAGATTTTTCTGTAGTTCCTCAATTTCCCCATCCATCTCTGTAATACACTCTGAGTTGAGCTGAGATAGTAAGCCTAAGAAGGTCAAGGAGCAAGATGTAGCTGCTTCCTCCCATTTTTGCCTAAAGCATTCATCTCGTATTTCAAAAGATGGGAACACCTGGACTCTGAGTCCTCTTGGAATTAAATTTTTCTCCCGGTATTTACCCAAAAAAAAAACAGCATTACACAGAGACCCGGCTCTGGGTATTCCCCCACACACGGCCCAGGTGGCGAGTCACAAGTATAACTAGAATAAATGATACTATTTTGAAGACAAAGAAAGCATGGTCATGCCATTTTTTTAAATTATTGTAATATCACTTGTGTAATGTTTTTGAGAATGGCTGGTATTCCCAAGTAGTATAGCATGTCAGTGCTACAGCCTGTACTGTGTGGCGCAACTTTATCACTGCACAGCACAGTGGTTAGCACTAATGACATGCGTACTGTGACAAACTATTACATCACAGAACATCAAGGAACTCAGAAGGGAATGCAAGGGAATTTTGAAGGCCTGCAGCTGTCAGATTGTAGTTTCCCAATTGATAGAGAGGAAAGAGATGATAGCCATTTACATCCTATTTCTAAAGAAACGCCATGAGTGGACACACATTTTAAAGCATAACCATTTTTATAAATTGTATTTATTAAATCAATAACGTGAAAATAAGCAACTTTGCTATATATCTTATCATATATTCTAAGTTTGTGAGCAGTGCCCTCACTCTTTTTGGTATGTGTATGTGTATGACACTCCTCTTTTTCCTTCCTTTTTAGCTGAACTTTTTATTATTACTGCACAACTTATCAAAAAATCATGGACAAACAATATTTTTAACAGACACACTGGAAAACCATAATAAATCATTATAATTATGTGGTACATGGCTACAGCCCATAATTCTGATATGAAAATATCAGCTGCACACATTCTGACTGTAAAATGATGATTATTACAGTCATAATAATTAGTGTTGAGCGAGCACTAAAATGCTAGGGTGCTCGAAGCTCGTGCCGAGCTCACTGTGATACTCGGGTGCTCGACCCGAGCAACGAGCCCAATGTTAGTCTATGGGAGACCCGAACATTTTTGCGGCGGCACCCCCGGCAGTCTGTAGAAAGCCTAACAAGTGCCCAAAACGATAGTGATAGTGCTCAAATGACATAAGGACAGCATGGGGATCGCCCCAGGAAGCATTTCTGACCCCCAGGTCACTGCTGTCAACAACGTGGTCAGAGGTATTAAGCCACTTTTGCAGGCTCACAATAAAACGTTCAAAAACGAAAGTGAAAGTGCTTTCCTGTGAAATATGTTAACCCCTTAACGACCATGGGTCTTTCTGTTTTTGTGTTTTCCTTTTTTGCTCCCCTTCTTCCCAGAGCCAGAACTTTTTTAATTTTCGTTCAATATGGCCATGTGAGGACTTATTTTTTGCGGGACGAGTTTTACTTTTAAACACCATCACTGGTTTTACCATATCGTGTGCTGGAAAATGGGAAAAAAATTCCAAGTGCAGTGAAACTGCAAAAAAAATGCAATTCCACAGTTGTTTTTTGGGTCCTTTTTTTACCACGTTCACAGATTGCTAAAACTGACCTGCCATCATTATTTTCCAGGTCATTACGAGTTCATAGACACCAAACATGTATAGGTTCTTTTTTATTTAAGTGGTGAAAAAAAAATCCAAAGCTTGCTAAAAAAACAAAAAAAAATGACGCCATTTTCCGAGACCCTTAGCTTCTCCATTTTTCGGGATCTGGGGCCAGGTGAGGGCTTATTTTTTGCGTGCCGGGCTGACATTTTTATTGATACCATTTTGGGGTAGATCCGATGTTTTGATCGCCCGTTATTGCATTTTATTGCAAAGTTGTAGCGACCAAAAAAACTTAATTCTGGCGTTTAAAATTTTTTTCTCGTTACGCCGTTTACTGATTGTATTAATTCTTCTTTTATATTGATAGATCGGGCGATTCTGAACACGGCGATACCAAATATGTGTATGTGTTTTTTTTTTTATGTATATATATTTTATTTTGAATGGGGCGAAAGGGGGGTGACTTAAACTTTTATATATTTTTTATTTTTTTTTAAAACTTTTTTTTACACTTTCTGCTTGCTTCTATAGTCTCCAGAGGAGACTAGAAGCAGCAGTTGTCTGATTGCTTCTACTGCATACAAGCGATGAGCAGATCGCTTGTATGCAGGAGAAATGCTCACTTGCTATGAGCGCTGACCACTAGGTGGCGCTCATAGCAATTGAGACATGACAATCAGAGGTGTCTGCTGCAGACCCTGAGTTGTCATGCCCACCCATTGGTGACCCGCGATCATGTGACGGGGTCACTGATAGGCGGGGCTTAGGACTCCCGGAAGCGCGAGTTAAATGCCACTGTCAGAGATTTAACATATTAACAGCCGCGGGTGGATTGCGATTCCAATAATCAGCTGACATGTGCTCGCTTCAGTGAGGGCTCACCGCTGGAGCCCCCGCTGAACCGGCCTTCCCGACCTGGTGCGTACTATTACTGACCAGGTCGGAAAGGGGTTAAGGAACATCCTTTCCAGGGTAAAGACTTGTGTATAAGGTAAAATAAATAACCAAAAACAAAAATACTCCTCCACACCTTGGGCTATGTTCACAAGTAGCATTTTTTATGCATTTTTGCACGTTTGTATTGCTTTCAACCGTGACAAATGCATTCACCGGGAAATGTCATTTTAACATTTTACAACCTTATCTGGCCATGTGCTGTGTGACACATGCATACAGTGCTAAAAAGACATGGGAACAGCATGGGGAAGACCCCTGGAAGCATCTCTGACACCCAGGTCACTGTCTAAAAGTGTGCCCATCAGAAGTGATCCTTGCCGCATCAGAAGATGCAGACTTGCAACTATCCCCGTGCAAGTCCTTGTCCCAGGGCAGTGTTCAATTGTACCTCCCCCATAACTTGCAATACAAGCACAAGTATGCAGCCTGCCACCCACCCACCCCCCAGGCTGCAATACCATACTGCTAGCTTGCTTGCACTTGAAATTGGGCCTTTTAGGCATGTGGAGGTGGAATCTGGCCACCACGTCATGGCTGCGTCGGTAGCCAGGTATTCATACTCAGTCCCCAGCCGCCCAGCGGCCGGGTGTCCAGGCTTGGTCCCCAGCCGCCAGGGGGCCGCCGGGTGTCCATACTCAGTCCCCAGCTGCCCCGCGGCCGGGTGCCCACACACAGTCCCCAGCCGCGTGGGGGTGGCCGGGTGTCCATAAACGGTCCCCAGCCGCCCCTATTTGTCCCGGTGCGCCTTATACACAAGTGCGCATACCAAAACATTACCTGTGCCCTCCCCAGTGCATTTAGTGGGAAGGATAGCCTAACCACAAACACGTGGACAAGTGAATGTGGCCAGGAATGGTCCATCTCACTGACGCCTTCACACTGGGTTAATATTGTGGAAGCCGGGACACAGTTGGACACTGGGATGCAACACGTCCTCCAGACATAGAGGATTGCGGGTCCTGGGTCAATCAGGCTTCAACACAAAGTTCAGAAGGTAGACAGCAGCAGTGGTCGGCCTCCTACACAACGAGTAAATTATTCATGGTCATGAGGCCAACCACCTCCTTAGCTTTCTGTTCCTTGGAATGCAAGCGCATGTATGTAGTAGCAGCTAGGCCTGAGGTGGTCAGCGTATTGGCGCATATTCTACCTCCTTTGAGGATTGCTGGATGTTTTCCTGCTACTATCCCAGTTCTATGACTCCCATTAAAACAAAGCTTCAGGTGATGAATGATGGATGAGGTGGTGGCAAAGGAGAAAGAGCAGGAGGAACAGGGACCATCCACATCAATATCAGGCCAGCCAACCACACATGTCTTGTAGGATATGTTTCTGTACCAAAAGGAGCAGTTCAGCTACACAGTTATAAGGCATACAGTGAATGCAATGCCTACCAAAAATTTCGAGGCACTCCAATGCTCCTTGGAAGTGACATGGAGGTCAGAGGGCCTTAACTAAACCGTTTTTTCCATTTATAGCAACTGGGTCTCCTGTACACTGTTGGCCTAAGCAGGGAATGGAAGGCTTTCCAAAAATTATTAGGCACTGCAATGCCCCTTGAAACAGACGTGGATTACAGCGTATTAAAAACCTTCTACCCATTATTGGGGAGTGTGTCTCCCTTAGTGTTCGCCTATGCATTGAAAAGCAAAAGCTGACAAAAATTAGGAGGAAATGCAATGCCCGTTGCAAGAGTCGTGGAGGTTAGAGGTAATTAAAAACAACATGTCAATGCCCCTTGGAAGAGCTGTGGAGTTCAGAGTGGTTTAACAAGATGGTTTTAATGCCCCTTAGAAGAGACGTTGAGTTCAGAGTGGTTTAACAAGACAGTTTTAATGCCCCTTGGAAGAGATGTGGAGGTCACAGTAGCTTAACAAGATGGTTTTAATGCCCCTTGGAAGAGACGTGGAGTTCAGAGTGGTTTAACAAGACAGTTTTAATGCCCCTTGGAAGAGTGGTGGAGGTTACAGTGGAATAAAAAGACAATATCAATGCCCCGTGGAAGAGACGTGGAGGTCATAGTAGCTTAACAAGACGGTTTTAATGCCCCTTGGAAGAGTGGTGGAGGTCGCAGTGGAATAAAAAGACAATATCAATGCCCCTTGGAAGAGTGGTGGAGGTTACAGTGGAATAAAAAGACAATATCAACGCCCTGTGGAAGAGACGTGGAGGTCACAGTAGCTTAACAAGACGCTTTTAATGCCCCTTGGAAGAGTGGTGGAGGTCGCAGTGGAATAAAAAAACAATATTAACGACCCTTGGAAGAGATGTGGAGGTCACAGTAGCTTAACAAGACGATTTTAATGCCCCTTACAAGAGCCATGTAGTACAGCATATTAAAAACATTATTCCCATTATTGGGGAGTGGGTCTCCCATAGTCTCTGCCTATGCCTTCCAAGCAAAAGCTGCCAAAAATTAGGAAGGGGGAACTTGCAATGTCCCTTACAAGAGCCATGCAGTACAGCATATTAAAAACATTATTCCCATTATTGGGGAGTGGGTCTCCCATAGTCTTTGCCTATGCCTTCCAAGCAAAAGCTGCCAAAAATTAGGACAGAGGAACTTGCAATGCTGGCAACATGGACCACGGTCACCCTGGTGGTATAGTGGTCGTGGAGGCTGAGGATAAGGAGAAGAGCAAAAAACAGCCGAAATGAGGAAGCGTATACCCATGTATGGGTGTGAAGCGATGCATGGGAATACACCTCCCGAAATAACACAGTGGATTTGACTTTATGTTACTCTGCTGTCATTTGGTGGTGATGAGAAGTCTGGCCCAATCCAGCCCTTGTTCATTTTGATAAGGGTCAGCTTGTCAGCATTGTCAGTTGACAGGCGATTGCGCTTATCAGTTATAATTCCCCCAAAGGCACTAAAAACACGCTCCGATAACACGCTAGCGGCAGGGCAGGCCAGGACCTCCAAGGCATACAGAGAGAGTTCATTCCAAGTGTCCAGCTTGGATACCCAATAATTAAAAGGCACAGAGGAATCACGGAGGACGCTGGTACTCCCTCACCATCTTTTGAAACTTTCCACTCCTTGTGAGAGTACCCTGCGCCTCAGGGCCTGTAAACTGGGCAGGTCTCAGAAAACTGTCCTAGAACATTGACAGTGTTCCCCTGCCTCTGCTGGATTGGAGTTGCGTCTCTCTCGCCTGTATGCCTTAGTTGGGCAGCGAACTGTGACCTCTGCCGCTACCGTGTTCAGATGGGAATTTTTTTAATAGTTCTGCAGCAAGGGCCTTCTGGTACTGCCCCATTTTTGTAGACCTCTCCAACTCAGGAATAAGAGAGTGAAAGTTCTCCTTGTAGAGGGGGTCTAAAACGGTCATCAACCAGTAATGACTGTCACCTAACATTTTGACAATGCGAGGGTCACGGTTAAGGCAGCGTAACATAAAGTCAGCCATGGGTGCCAGACTGGTAACGGGCAAGACTTCCGTGTCCTCACCAAGATGACGACTGATAGTGTTGAGCGATCACTAAAATGCTCGGGTGCTCGAAGCTCGGGCCGAGCTTACCGTGATACTCGGGTGCTCGACCCGAGCAACGAGCCCAATGTTAGTCTATGAGAGACCCGAGCATTTTTGCGGCAGCACCCCCGGCAGTCTGTAGAAAGCCTAAAAAGTGCCCAAAACGATAGTGACAGTGCTCAAAAGACATGGGGGCAGCATGGGGATCGCCCCTGGAAGCATTTCTGACCCCCAGGTCACTGCTGTCAACAACGTGGTCAGAGGTATTAAGCCACTTTTGCGGGCTCACAATAAAACGTTCAAAAACGAAACTGAAACGGTTTTCCTGTGAAATATGTTAAGGAATTTCCTTTCCAGGGTAAAAACTTGTGTATAAGGTAAAATAGATAACCAAAAACAAAAATACTCCTCCACACCTTGGGCTATGTTCACACGTAGCATTTTTCATGTGTTTTTGCACTTTTGTATTGCTTTCAACCGTGACAAATGCGTTCACATGGGAAATGTCATTTTAACATTTTACAACCTTATCTGGCCATGTGCTGTGTGACACATGCATACAGTGCTGAAAAGACAAGGGATCAGCATGGGGAAGACCCCTGGAAGTATCTCTGACCCCCAGGTCACTGTCTAAAAGTGTGCCCATCAGAAGTGATCCTTGCAGCATCAGAAGATGCAGACTTGCAACTATCCCCGTGCAAGTCCTTGTCCCAGGGCAGTGTTCAATTGTACCTCCCCCATTCCTTGCAATGCAAGCGAAAATATGCAGCCAACCACCCACCCACCCGCAGGCTGCAATACCATACTGCTAGCTTTCATTTGAAATGGGGCCTTTTAGTTTGGAGGAGGCCGAAGCTGGCCACTACCTCATGGCCGCTTCGGCAGCGAGGTATCCATACTCTGTCCCCAGACGCCCGGCGGCCGGGTGTCCACGCTCGGTCCCCAGCCGCCAGGTGGCGGCCAGGTGTCCATACTCGGTCCCCAGCCGCCCTGATTTCTCCTGTCACCTTCCCCCACACTTTTCTTAGCCTGGCCTGCTTTAGGGCAGCATTGGACGAGCCCACCAGAGAACCAGACTCCTCCGGAGGGCCCTGGCTTCTCCACCAGGGGAGTTGAGAGTGCCTTGGTGAGGAGCATGATGATGATGATAGAAGTTAGCATCTGCTTTGTTTTCTTGGAATGCAAGCGCATGTATGAAGTAACGGCTAGGCCTGAGGTGGTCCGCGTTTTGGCGCATATCCTACCTCCTCCGAGGATTGCTGGATGTTTTCCTGCTACTATCCCAGTTCTATGACTCACATTAAAACAAAGCTTCAGGTGATAAATGATGGATGAGGTGGTGGCAAAGGAGAAAGAGCAGGAGGAACAGGGACCATTCACATCAATATCAGGCCAGTCAACCAAATATGTCTTGTAGGATATGTTTCTGTAACAAAAGGAGCGGTTCGGCTACACAGTTATAGGGCATACAGTGAGTGCAATGCCTACCAAAAATTTTGAGCCACTCCAATGCCCCTTGGAAATGACATCGAGGTCAGAGGGCGTTAACTAAACCTTTTTTTCGATTTATAGCAACTGGGTCTCCCGTGCACTGTTGGCCTAAGCAGTGAATGGAAGGCTTTCCAAAAATTATGAGGAACTGCAATGCCCTTTACAAGAGCCATGTGTGGCACCCCAGGGGTCTGGTCACCACAGTAATAGAGATATTACGTCGGAGAGCAAGTGGGAGGTTTCCTGGTCAGGATCCCTTAAACATGCAACATCCTCCTGCCCCAGTCCTGGGAGGGGAGAATTCTGTCCTTATAAACTGGATCTGGGGTGGGGTTGAGTGAGTCAGAGAAATGTCAGAGTCAGAGTGAGAGCAAGGGAAAGTAACAGCAAGGAGCTCTGTAGGAGCTAAAGACTAGGGGATGGAAGCTGAGCAGAGCTCGCCCTGGCAGAAGACAATAGGAACAGGACACAGGAGTCCGAAGCTGTGAGGACTTATATATCCAGCAGCAGAAACCAGCCGGCAGGGGATTTCAGGTCCTCTGGCCATAGAAGCCCGGAGGCTCAGTCACAAGCAAGGGACCAGCACCGCCGTCGTGGAGCGGAGGCTAACAGAAGGCCCCAAGTCACCAGCCATACGGGTGAGCACTACACGGTACACTCAGGGACGTGGGCTACTTCTTCCCGCTTACAGCAAGGTAGCCAGGAAGAGTGCAGACAGACGGGGAGGCCTACAACTCCACCTGGCCAGGGGAACTCCTGCTTGCTCACAGACTGACCAGGCCTCTTATGCTAGCCAGTACTCCCGGGAGGGTCTACCTTATAATCATCAGTAAAGACCCTGAACTGCACTGCAAAGACTCTGAATCATTCCTGCTGCGCTCGTGCACCATCACCCCCATCATCCACACTCACTGCCCTGAGGCTATACTCCTCCCGAGGGGAGTTATCCCATTCTATGCTGCGCACACAACACCAGCCTCAGCGGTCTGCCTCCCAGCGGTGGTACTCCCTGACCGCAATCAACGGGTGGCGCAGTCGGACAATTAACCTCAAAATCTAAGAAAGACTGCCACTGGTTTGACCAGCCTGAGCCACGGGACTGGGTCACCGCCACGGAGACTACAGACCCCAGAGACCCGGAACCGGGTATCACACACACGTGTACACATGGCCCAGGGGGCGCGTCACATGTAGTACAGCATATTACAAACATAAGTCCCATTATTGGGGAGTGGGTGTCCCATAGTATTTGCTTATGCCTTGCAAGCAAAAGCTGCCAAAAATTAGGACGGAGCAACTTGCAATGCCCCTTACAAGAGCCATGCAGTACAGCATATTACAAACATAAGTCGCATTATTGGGGAGTGGGTCTCCCAAAGTATTTGCTTATGCTTTCCCAGCAAAAGCTGCCAAAAATTAGGACGGAGCAACTTGCAATGCCCCTTACAAGAGCCATGCAGTACAGCATATTACAAACATAAGTCCCATTATAGGGGAGTGGGTCTCCCATAGTATTTGCTTATGCCTTGCAAGCAAAAGCTGCCAAAAATTAGGATGGAGCAACTTGCAATGCCCCTTACAAAAGCCATGCAGTACAGCATATTACAAACATAAGTCCCATTATTGGGGAGTGGGTCTCCCATAGTATTTGCTTATGCTTTCCCAGCAAAAGCTGCCAAAAATTAGGACGGAGCAACTTGCAATGCCCCTTACAAGAGCCATGCAGTACAGCATATTACAAACATAAGTCCCATTATTGGGGAGTGGGTCTCCCATAGTATTTGCTTATGCTTTCCCAGCAAAAGCTGCCAAAAATTAGGACGGAGCAACTTGCAATGCCCCTTACAAGAGCCATGCAGTACAGCATATTACAAACATAAGTCCCATTATTGGGGAGTGGGTGTCCCATGGTATTTGCTTATGCTTTCCCAGCAAAAGCTGCCAAAAATTAGGACGGAGGAAATTGCAATGCTGGCACCCTGGTGGTATAGTGGTGGTGGAGGCTGAGGATAAGGAGAAGAAGATTAAACAGCCGAGGAATCACGGAGGACGCTGGTACGGCAAGGTACTCCCTCACCATCTTTTGAAACTTTCCACTCCTTGTGAGAGTACCCCGCGCCTCAGGGCCTGTAAGCTGGGTGGGTGTCAGAAAACTGTCCCAGAACGTTGACAGTGTTCCCCTGCCTCTGCTGGATTGGAGTTGCATCTCTCTCACCTGTACGCCTTGGTTGGGCAACGAACTGTGGCCTCTGCAGCTAGCGTGTTCAGATGGGAATTTTTTTAAGAGTTCTGCAGCAAGGGCCTTCTGGTATTGCCCCATTTTTGTAGACCTCTCCACCTCAGGAATAAGAGAGTGAAAGTTCTCCTTGTACCGGGGGTCTACAAGTGTCACCAACCAGTAATGACTGTCACCCAACATTTTGACAACGCGAGGGTCACGGTTAAGGCAGCGTAACATAAAGTCAACCATGCGTGCCAGACTGGTAACGGGCAAGATTTCCGTGTCCTCACCAAGATGACGACTGACCATGCTCTCCTCCTCCTCCTCTTCCTCCTCCCCCATGTCCTCAGGCCACCCAGGCTGAACCGACGGTATGACACTTGTACAGGTACTACCGTCTACAACGCATGATAGCAGCTCCTGTTCTTCCTCCTCCTCCTCCTCCTCTCCCTCATTGTCCCCCAATGCACGTTGGGATGAGATGAGGCGGGGCTGTGTGTAATCGCCCGCTACGGCTTCTTGATCCATTTCATCATACTCTGGCTGCAATGCCTCCTCTTTAATTCTCTGCAGAGAGCATTGCAAAATACAGACAAGTGGGATGCTGACACTAATGATGGCGTCATCGCCACTCACCATCTTGGTGGCCTCCTCAAAGTTTGTCAGGATGGTACATATGTCAGACATCCAGGTCCACTCCTGAGGTCTTATGTGTGGAGTCTGACCTGAATATCAACGGCCTTGTTGCAGCTGGTACTCCACAACTGCTCTCTTCTGCTCACAAATCCTTTGCAACATGTGGAGGGTAGAGTTCCAACGTGTGGGGACATCACACACCAGTCGGTGTGCCGGAAGCTGCAAACGCTGCTGCAACACAGCAAGGGCGGCGGAAGCTGTAGCCAACTTGCGAAAATGAGCTGACAGGCGGCGTACTTTCACGAGCAGATCTGGCAACTCGGGGTACAATTTAAGAAACCGCTGAACCACGAGGTTAAGCACATGAGCCAGGCATGGTACGTGTGTGATCTCACCTCGCCTCAGAGCCGCCACCAGGTTACGGCCATTGTCACACACGACCATGCCGGGATGTAGGTTCAGCGGTCTCAGCCACATATCTGCCTGCTCTTTCACAGCTGTCCACAACTCACAAGCAGTGTGAGGTTTATCACCTAAGCTTATGAGTTTCAGCACAGCCTGTTGCCGCTTGGCAGAGGCAGTACTGCAATGCTTCCAGCTTGTAACTGATGAGGTGATATCTGAGATGGAGGCTGAACATGAGGAGGAGGAGGAGAGGAGGATGCGCAGGAGCTGTACACTGTGGGGGCAACTCTGACTGACATAGGGCCCGCAATCCTCGGTGTGGGGAGGATGTGTTTCGTCCCAAGGTCCGACTGGGACCCGGCTTCCACTATGTTTACCCAGTGTGCCGTCAGAGAGATGTACCGTCCCTGGCCACAAGCACTTGTCCACGTGTCCGTTGTCAGGTGGACTCTCCCAGTAACTGCGTTGTTGAGGGCACGGCAGATGCTTTGGGACACGTGCTTGTGTAGTGCGGGGATGGCACACCGGGCAAAATAGTGTCGGCTGGGGACCGAGTACCGAGGGACGGCCACCGCCATAAGATTGCGGAAGGATTCTGTCTCCACCAGCCTAAAAGGCAGCATTTCCAATGCAAGCAGTCGTGAAATGTGTGAATTTAGGACTGTGGCCTGTGGGGCGTTAGCTGCGAATTTCCGCTTTCGCTCAAAGGTCTGGGATATGGACAATTGAACGCCGCGGTGGGACGTGGACGTGGACGTTGATGCTGTTTCTTGAGAAACTGCCATAACAAGTGAAGACTGAGAGGAGGGGGCATCTTTACATGCAGTATGGACAGGGGATTGCCTTGCACACACAACAGGGGGTTCTATTGCACGCACAACAGTGGAAGAAGCAGTGGTGACACCCGCTGACACTGGTCGTGGGCCCTGGGTTTCGCCCCACAAAGTCGGGTGCTTTGCTGCCATGTGCCTGATCATGCTGGTGGTGGTCAGGCTGGTAGTGTTGTCACCCCTGCTGATGCTGGCATGGCAGGTGGAACATATGGCCTTTTTGAGGTTATCAGCAGAGTCTTTAAAAAAATTCCAGACTCTGGAAGACCTACCGCTTGTACTGGCAACGTCCCTCGTGTTGGTGTTACGGGGAACGGTTGCCTGCCTTCTGTCTGCGGCCACCACACTGCTTCTTCCTGCCTGTTGGGGTACTCTGCCTCCCTCCCCCTGTGTGCTGCTGGCCTCACTCTGCATGTCCTCCTTCCACGTTGGGTCAGTTACTAGATCATCCACCACCTCCTCCTCTTCCACTTGCGCACCACGATCCTCCTCCTCACTTCCTGGCAATTGTGTCTCGTCATCGTCCACCTCTTGTGACAGATTGCCAACGTCGCCTTCCTGTGGCCGTGGCTGTTCAAATATTTGGGCATCGCAATATGGGATCTCCTCTTCCACCACTTCAAGCGTATCAGGCGAGGGGCCCAAATATGGAAATGGACCAGTGAACAGCTCTTCAGAGTGTCCAAGTGTGGGATCACTTGCTGTCTGACGACACTCGGCATGGTGGGAGGAAGGAGCATCAGGGTGAGGAGGAGTATGCGGTCGAGACTCACGGCTACTAAGAGTTGACCGTGTGGAAGACTGACCGGAGGTGGTGGTGCCCAGGTAACTGGAAGTATTGTCAGCTATCCAATTAATAACCTGTTCACACTGATCAGTTCTCAATACTGGTGTTGTTCTGTGCTTCTCTAGTAATTCGGTCAAGAAGTGGGAGCGAGAAGATGTGGCTGCTGGTTGTGGCACATTTTCACCTTGGCCACGGTCCCGTCCTCTGCACGAACCATCACCAGAATGTCCACTTCCACGTCCCTTGCCACGCGCCTTGCCCATTGTAAATGAAATAAAATAGCTTACACTTGCACTATCAATGGAAAAAGGGTAATAAAGAGTAGATTAGAACCGTGGAAGAGGAAAACCACAGTTATCGTTTACTGGGGTATACCACACTTTTTTAAATAGAGATATTTGCGGCTGAACAGTGAGCGACACACTCAAACTGCTTTTTTTTTAGATACCAAAGGCCCAAAACTGGATAGTACAGCGATTTGACCCGTGGAACTGCGAAACCACACTGGGATGTCGGGCCTACACAAGACTATTTTCAACAGATATATTTTTGTGTCACAACAGTCAGGAGACACTACTGTTTTTCTTTACGGAAAAAACTACCAAAACCTGAATAATAGAGATTTTTTACCGTGGAACAGCAAAACCACAGTTATAATTTACTGGTGTATACCAGGCTTTTTAAAATATATATATATTTGCGGCTGAACAGTGAGCGACACACTCAAACTGTTTTTTTTAGATACAAATGGCCCAAAAGTGGATAATACAGAGGTTTGTACCGTGGAACTGCAAAACCACACTTGTATTTCTCGGGCCTACACCAGACTATTTTCAACAGATATATTTGTGTCTGAAAAATCAGGAAGACACTATTTTTTTTTTTTACAGCAAAAAATGCAAAAAGCAGGATAATAGAGATTTTTTACCGTGGAACAGCAAAAGCACACTTCTGTCTCTCTGGCCTACACCAGACTATTTTCAACAGATATATTTGTGTCTGAAAAATCAGGGAGACACTATTATCATTTTTATACAGCAAAAAATGCCAAAAACAGGATAATAGAGATGTTTTACCGTGGAACATCAAAACCACAGTAATAATTTACTGGTGTATACCAGGCTTTTTAAAATATATATATATTTGCGGCTGAACAGTGAGCGACACACTCAAACTGTTTTTTTTAGATACAAATGGCCCTTAGAACTGCAAAACCACACTTCTATTTCTCTGGCCTACACCAGACTATTTTCAACAGATATATTTGTGTCTGAAAAATCAGAGGCACACTTTTTTTTTGGGGGGGGGGGGGCACCAAAAGGTTAATAAGATGGGTATTTGTACATTGTGAAGGAGGAAAAAAAAAAGAGGATTTAGATAAAAAAAAGGATTTTTCCTGGCCCCCGGGACCTGGAGCTAAGTCCAGCAATTTCAGCAACAGGAGCAGCACACAGGACTGTAATGCAGCGTTTGCTGGTATAACCACTGCGTCTCCTATACAGCCTGCCTGCTTGCCTGCCTGATATACCTGGGATGGATATTAGTCCTAAGAAGGACTGTTTGTTTAATCTGGCAGCCTTTACAGACCCTACACTAACTATTTTGCAGGATATATCTCTCCCTAAATCAGCAGCGCTGTCCCTACACTGTCTGATCCGGAGCGACTGTGTCCAAGATGGCGGCACCCGGTTTTAAATACTCGAGGTGACGCTGTGCGGCCAGCCAATCACTGTAATGCCCACAAACAACATGGCTGCGGCATTACAGTGACTGGCTGGCAATCCCTGCATGTTCATTGGCTCTGTAAAGAGCGCCAAACATGCAGGGCGGAGACCCGAGCTCCCGCCCGAGTAACCCGGAAATGCTCGGTGCTCGCCGAACATCCCGAGTAGTGTGATGCTCGGGCGAGTACCGAGCAGTGTCGAGCATGTTCGCTCAACACTAATAATAATCTGTATAAGTTTTTCACCTTAAAAAAAATCACGGACGCCTTACATTTTTTTATGGACAGGGCAATAAAATGACCAGTTTTTACATACTCTCCTGGAATTTTCGGATGATTGACAACCCTTTTTGTGACACATAGACAGTAATTTAGCCCCTACTGAGCCCCACTACAATACTTCTTTTATGGCTCATAGACTATGATGCACCCAAAAATGACACCCACTCATCCACACAGTATGATATCCTTTTTTCCACTTCAATTATGATACCCCAACACAGTATGATGTCCTCATAGTTCCTTCACACACAGTATAATGTCCCTCACATAGCCCACACACAACATTATTGCTCCCACAGCCCCAACAGTATCATTGCCTCCACATTCCCCACACAGAGTATGATTGCTGCCACAGCCGCCACACACTGTTTCTTTCCCCCCAATCAGTATGATACCAATGTATAATATGATTGCCCCACACAGTATAATGGCCCGCATAACAGATAATGCCCTTACAGCCCCCCCACACACAATTTCAGGGCAGGGACATACATAGTAATCACAGGACACCATAAAAAATCCTAATTGAACCACTTTTCTCTGCACCCCCAAAAGAAGATGGGCTCATAACTCCTAACATTTAAAAATAAGGAAAGGGATATGTATTGTGGCACATTCTTTGTTATTATGCCCCTACTAAAACCCCACTACAATACCCCTTTCATGGCCCCCATAGAGTATAATGACCCCAAAACACTGTAGGATATGCCCACACAGTACCTCCCACATACAAACTATGAATTCACCACAGTTTGATGCGGTCACCGTGCCCCCAACACGGTATAATACACCCAACAGCATGATGCCACAAAAAGTGCCCCTCGCAGAGTAGAATGTCTCCATAATTCCCACACACAGTATCATGCCCTCCATACACAGACAAAATCATGGCCACCACTGCCCCCTCCCACATATAGATTGATTGCCCTCATAGCCTCCACACACAGTATCATGTCCCCTGCTCAGTATAATGCCCCCACATAAGGTGATGACCCCCGCAAAATATGATGCCCCTACAGCCCCCAATACAGAATTATGACCCCCCCCACACAACATTAGCATGCTCACAGAGCCCCTCCCCCAAGTACTAACATAAAAAAAATAAGAATACTCTTCTAGCCCTGTTTCCTTGATGAGCTGCTTTGCTCTGCACTGTGCAAACTGAGGCTCCACACAGCAGGCATAGTCTAGTGGCATCATCCTGCCTGCCTTGTGGAGACTCAGACGTTCATTCTGAATGGTGCAGCAGAGAGGTTCTGTTATACCATTCTATTCAACGGTATCTGCATCCTGGAGGTGCATATACCTTTAAAATTGTAACGACGGGCAACAATGGGGGCAATGACACTGGAGCTCCATAAATTCACATGCGCTATAGCAGTCGCATGGCCTGGCACTATGAGCTGTATGCCACACCAGTAATCAGACAGCAGCAGGAAGAATACACCACAAAAAAAAACAGGTTTCAGGAAAGGGGGCCACAATAATATTGAGGAGGTCATACTTTATTGAAAAGGGTTCAGGACCCACCAAGGGATTCATCACCTACTTATCAAATTCGTGCAATTGCTCAGGATTTCAAACCCAATATTTTTTACATTGTTCAAAGTGACTAATTTTACTAGTACTAAGATTATACTTACTTTATTATTTATAAAGTCACCCCTTCCCACCTGGTTGCAAACACTAACCTGTGCATGCCTCCCTCTACTTACACTAATAGTTATGGTGCCATAGTTATATAATTCAATAGTTATGTGATACAGACATTTGATTATGGAGCTGTACTACATCCTATGTACAGTCATGGTATAACCAAACCAAAAATAATTTATTTTTAGTGCTAAGGCCCTTTATGGTATATGCAAGAAAAACCTAATGAAAGATGTCTTTGGCCACGGCCCAACTATCAGTAATTGATCAGTATTTGGTCAGTATTTTTTCTCAGGAGTGGGAGCCAAAACCAGGTGAGGAACAATCAGAGAAAAGGTATAGTAGAAATAAGTCACCAATTCTGCATTTATCACCCACTCTTGGTTTTGGCTCCCACTCCTGAGAAAAAATACTCACCGAATACTGACCAAATACTGATAGTGGGGCCGTGGCCTTTAACAGTCCATTTGACTAACCATGTCTTGTGTTTCCTGAGGGGAGACAGTTTAATCAACTGAAGCAGAGGAATGAATGGTGTACAACAAATTATTTTTTCTATAAAAGTTTTTATTTTGTAAAAGTGCAAAAACATAAAAAACTATATAAAAGTGGTATCGCTGTAATCGTACTGACCTGAAGAATAAAGCTGCCTTATCACTTTTACCACATTTGAAATGGCATAAAAAACAAACAAAAAGCAATTACTGAATTGCTCGTGTTTGTTCAGGCTGCTTCCCCAAAAATTGGAATAGAAAGGGATCAAAAAATGTCATGTGGCCGAAAATGGTACCAATAAAAACGTCAACACATCCCGCAAAAAACAAGCCCTCACATGACTCTGTTGGCAGAAATATGGAAAAATTATAGCTCTCAAAGTATGGCGATGCAAAAACTAGTTTTTGCAAAAAAAGCGTCTTTTAGTGTGTGACAGCAGCCAAACATAGAACCCAATATAAATCTGGTATCGCTGTAATCACACCGATCCGAAGAATAAAGTCTTCTAATCACTTATACCGCACAAGGAACAGTGTAAAAAATAAATAAAACCAATTCTTCACCTGCTGCTGATTTGTTCATTCTGCCTCCCAAAGATCGCAGTAAGGCTCGGTGCACATTTATTCTGCGCTCCACGCTGAGCGCTTACACCAGGGTTTCCATGTAAATCTCTGAAATACGTGATTCGGACCGAAACCCCGGTGGAAGATTCCCTATAATGAGGCAGATGGAGGCACTGTGGACGCAGTCTGACCTATTATCCGTCTTTTCAGGAGTGCATAAAAGTGCAGTCCGCCACAGTTTTGTGCACTTCTGAAAAGGACAACGCTGAATAGAGGCCAGAAGGAGTCCAGAGTAACTCTGCTGACTCATTGTAGTGAGTGGTTCCCTCGGGGGTGTCATCTTAATCACGTCACTCGAGATTTAGATGGAAACCCCAAAGTAAGGGCTCAGCGTAGAGCACAGGATAAATGTGATCCCAAACATTATGTAAAATGTTCCCAATAAAAATTTTAACTCAATACACAAAAAAAACCCGCACTCAGGTCTGTCATCGGTCAATGGAAATATAGGGGCTTTCATGTTACTGGTAGTACAAAGGCTCTGGAAAAGCGAAATGGCTCTTTGTCCCCCAAAAGAAATTCAGCGAAATCTGTGCTTTCAAATCTTATGCCCCCCTCCCTTCTGTACCTCAGTGTGTGCCTAAACCACATTTAGCGTCCAGATGTTTGGTAGGGGTATAATTTCCCAAATGGGGTCACTTGAGGGGGATTCTGCACTTCTAGTACTTAGGGGCTCTGTATATTGAGTCCGCAAACTATTCTAGGAATAATTTATTTTTAGTGCCAAGGCCTCTTTTGAAATATGCAAGAAAAACATAATGAAAGATGTGTTTAACAGTAGATTTGACTTGGAAAGCTTTTTTTTGTAGCTCCCTCATCCATGTTCTCATTGTTTTGTAAATTTTATTTTTGCCACTTTTTACTTCATCTCTACACTCTCAAGTGTTCCAATTTCATGTGTGCCAAAACCAACACTCTGGGTATCGACATTCCCATATAATATGTGATACTAGTTGTCTATGCTGTATTAATGTTTAAACCCTTGTTAATGGTACACTTTTATATAATACTCGCATTGTGTATAATCCGCTTTTAATAACCGTGTCTTTTGTTTCCTGAGGGGAGACAGTTTAATCCACTCAAGCAGAGGAATGAATGGTTTACAGCAAACCAGTTTCTTTTCTGTCTGTTTTGAAGTAATGTATTCAAAGCCAAGAACATCCTACAGCACATGTGTTCAGAGCCATAGACCACAGCTTCCAATTTGAAGGACAGATGTGCAGTAACTAGCTACACATGCACCTGCAACTTTCCAAATATTAAAAAATAATGTTAATCCATTTAAAACTCCAGCCAAATCATGAAACTATTTTAATTTCTTTTTCATATGATTTATAGACATTTTCCGGCTGGAAAGCACAAGATAATTTTATGGAAATACAAATATCTTTGATTGTTAATATACAGTGTTATTTATTGTTTTCTTTATTTAGCATATAGTATTTGGTTATATTGCTATCAATGACATAAAGGCTTATTGTATATCTCCGTAGTAGCCAGATTAATACACATTATATACCCATCAGTCATAACACTAAACTAGCTGCCTAAGGTCGGGGTCTGACGGCCGTATGATCTCCAATGCAAGAGAATCGGGCCGATTATGCTAATGACACTCGGCTCAAACTCTGATCAGAGTTTGAGTCGAGACTCGAGTGTCAGTTTACTTTGATCCGATTCTCTCACATGAGAGAATTGCATCACAGGTGTGGAGAAAACGGAGAACTTAATTGCCCATTGTCTGTGTCCGCGTAAATCGGACTGCCCTCAGATGATATCCAAGTGCAGTCCGATGTTTTACATGCACCAATAGACTTGAATGGGTGCGCATGGTCTGATCTCCGAAGCCAATCGCAGTGTTGCGATTTTTTTTGTCATGCAGAATCAGCATAAGAAAAAAAATAACAGATTTGCACTGCCCCATCGTATAATATTGTGCTACCAGTGATAGCACTTGTCTTTTGAATACGTTTGTGCGAGCAAGCCCTTATAGTATGTACAGACGATGGCCCTGAGAATGTGTTAATGAGATGGCATGTAGGAGTCAGATGCTCCTGAATCATTAAGAGGCTCACATCTCTTAAAGGGAGCCTGTCACCAGAAATAACGCTATTAACCCGCAGACATGTGGTTAATCTGCAAGTTAATAGCGTTATTATGGTGCTCGGCGCCAGCACACAGCCAAATGCAGTAGGGAGAAAATTAACTTTATTCTCCCCGCCAGCATTCGGTTTCAGTCAGACGGGAGGGTGCCTCGGGTTCAGTCACCACTCTGAAAATACAGTGTAACCGAGCCCCAGGCCCTGACTGACACTCCCTGTGCATTGGGGACTCAGCTGTCAGTAAGGGCATGGGGCACGGTTACAGCCGCCACTCTGTTTTCTCAGAACAGTGACTTAACCAGCTACACCCCGCCTCCATTACTGTCACTGAATGCTGGCGGGGAAAATAAAGTTTATTTTCTCCCCACAGCATTCGGTTGCGTGCAGGTACCGGGCAAAATAAAAACGCTATTAACCTGCAGATTAACCGCATATCTGTAGCTTTACAGCGTTATTTCTGGTGACAAATGACGGACATAGCACGTCATGAGCAGGTGTTAGTTCACGCACCATGACGTTCTATGCCCGTCATGACTTTGAACTGTCACTGTGTGAAACCACGCAGTGACAGTTCAGTGAAGACAGCTGTCAGTAACAGCTGAGCGGCACAGGAAGAGGTGCGGGGACCCACCCAGAGGGCTATTGATGCGCCCCCTGGGCCGAGTGTACACGCATGTGGGTTACCCGGAGCCAGGTCTCTGGGGGTTGTAGTCTCCGTGGCGGCGACCCGGTCCCGTGGCTCAGGGTGGTCAAACCAGTGGCAGTCTTTATAGGGTTTTGTGGTTTTAATGTCCGACTACGCCACCCGTGGATTGCGGTCAGGGTGTACCGCCGCTGCGAGGCAGTCCGCTGAGGCTGGTGTGGTGTGCGCAGCTAAAGATGGGATAACTCCCCACGGGAAGAGTATGGCCTCAGGGCAGGGAATGTGGATGATGGGAGTGATGGTGCGCAGGAGTCCCAGTACTAGTAGTGCTGTATGCGGCGAGAAAGCAGGAACGACTCAGAATCTTTGCAGTGCAGTTCAGGGTCTTTACTGATGATATTAAGGCAGACCCTCCTGGGAGTACTGGCTATCATAAGGGGCCTGGTCAGTCTGCGAGCAAGCAGGAGTTCCCCGGGCCAGGTGGAGTTGTAGGCCTCCCCGTCTATCTGCACTCTTCCTGGCTACCTTGCTGTAAGCGAGTGGAAGTAGCCCACGTCCCTGAGTATACCGTGTGGTGCTCACCCGTATGGCTGGTGACTTGGGGCCTTCTGATAGCCTCCGCTCCTCGATGGCGGTGCTGGTCCCTTCCTTGTGACTGAGCCTCCGGGCTTCTATGGCCAGAGGACCTGGAATCCCCTGCCGGCTGGTTTCTGCTGCTGGACTTGAAGATCCTTGCAGCCTCGGACTCCGGTGTCCGGTATTTAGATTCTTCTGCCAGGGCGAGCTCTGCTCAGCTCCAGCCCCTGGTCTCAGTTCCTGCTCCTACAGAGCTCCTGCTGTTACTTTCCCTGTGTCTGCTTGTTCTGTCTAACCCCGCCCCAGACCCAGTTTATATAGGGCAGATTCCTCCCCTCCAAGGTCTGGGCAGGAGGTGTTGCATGCTTAAGAGCTCCTGACCAGAAAACCTCCCACTTGCTCTCAGACGTAATATTTCTATTACTGTGGTAACCAGACCCCTGGGGTGCCACACTATGATCGGTCAGTCAATCTGACTGACCGATCACAGCATGATCAAGCAGGAGGTGCTGAAATAGCAGCACCTTCCACCCGATCACAGCAGGAGCTCAGTGCTGCCAGTGGCTAAACTCCTGCACTAAACAGCCAGGAGTGGTGTTAGCGCTGCCCCTGGCTGTTAACCCCTTCAGGCCACGGCCCCACTATCAGTATTTGGTCAGTATTCGGTCAGTATTTTTTCTCAGGAGTGGGAGACAAAACCAGGTGAGGAGCAATAGGAGAAAAGGTATAATAGAAACAAGTGCACCAATTCTGCATTTATCACCCACTCCTGGTTTTGGCTCCCCCACTCCTGAGAAAAAATACTGACAGAATACTGACAAAATACTGATAGTGGAGCTGTGGCCTAAATGCTGCAATTGCGAGTGATAGCAACATTCAAGAAGCAGACAGAGGAATGGGGGCTCCTTCTGCCTTCAGATTGGCGCCATTGTCACCAAGCTATGGAGAGCTTCTTAGACCATGCTCATGGGATGGTCTAAGAAGCTTTCAGTATAGATATAATAAATTGCAATGCTGGTGCATTGCAATGCATTATACCTGCAAACAAATTTAAAAAAGTGAAGTCCTATAAATGGACTAAGTAAAAAAGTTAAAAAAAAAGGAATAAAAAAAATGTAAAAAAAAATTCTAAAATAATAAAAAAAAAGAAAAAAAATATTACAATAAAATACATATTTTTATATAAAAAAAATTAAATAAACAAAAAAGTACACATATTTGGTATTGCTGCGTCCGAAACAACCCGATCTATAAAAGTGTCACACTAGCTAACCCATTCAGTGAACACCATAAAAAAAAAAACGTAGCAAGCTTTGCTTTTTCATAATACCGCTGGAAAAAAGAGGAATAAAACACGATCAAAAAGACGAATGTAAATAAAAATGGTATTGCTAAAAATGTCATCTTGTCCCACCTAAACAAGCTGCCATAAAGCTCCAACAGTGGAAAAATAAAAAAGTTATAGATTTCTATTTTTTCTATAAAAGTTTTTATTGTGTAAAAGAACAAAAACATAAAAAAAGATACAAATGTGGTATCACTGTAATCGTATTGACCCAAAGAATAAAGCTGCGTTATCACTTTTACTACATGCGAAACTGCATAAAAAAAAAGAATTCCTGAATTGCTGGTGTTTGTCCATTCTGCCTCGCCAAAAATTGAAATTGAAAGGGATCAAAAGACGTCATGTGCACAAAAATGGTACCAATAAATGGTACCAATAAAAACGTCAACTTGTCCCACAAAACCAAGCCCCCACATGACTGTCGGCAGAAATATGAAAAAATTATAGCTCTCAAAATATGGCGATGCAAAAACTAGTTTTTGCAAAAAAAAGCATTTTTTAGTGTGTGACAGCTGTCAATAATAAAAACCCGATATAAATCTGGTATCGCTGTAATAGCACAGACCTTAAGAATAAATTTGTCTAATCATTTATACCGCACGAGGAATGACATAAAAAAATAAATAAAACCAATTCTTCACCTGCTGTTGATTTGTTCATTCTTCCTCCCAAAGATCGCAGTAAGGCTCGTTGCAAATTTATCCTGCTCTCTATGCTGAGCGCTTACACCAGGGTTTCTGTGTAGCTCTCTAAAATACATGATTCAGACAGAACGCCCGGTGGAAGATTCCCTACAATGAGGCAGATGGAGGCACTGTGGACGCAGTCTGACCTGTGATCTAGTGGTGTCCGTCTTTTTAGGTGTGCATAAAAATGCGATCCGCCACAGTTTTGTGCACTTCTGAAAAGGACGCCACTGAACAGAGGCCAGAGTAACTTTGCTGCCTCATTATAGTCAGTGGTTCCTTCTGGGGTTTCATCTGAATCACTTCACTAGAGATTTAGGGTATGTGCACAGGATCAGTATTTGCTTACAGAAATTTCTGCAGCTTTTCTGCAAGATTCTGCACCTCTTGGCCGCAGAAGTGCTGCAGAAATTCCATGCGTTTTTTATGCGTTTCCATACGTTTTTTGATGCGTTTTTGCCATGCGTTTTTTCCAATGAATTGTATAGGAAAAACACAGGCAAAAACGCACAAAGAATGGACATGCCTCTTATTTAAATCCTGAAAATTCCTGATCATGTGCACAGAGCTTCCAAATTCTCATAGAAAATGCTGAGATGTTTTGCAACACGTTTTTGGGGCCAATTCCGCTCGGATTTGCCGCATAAAAAACGCACTGTGTGCACATACCCTTAGATGGAAACCCCCAAGTAAGCTCAGCATACACAGGATCACAGGATAAATGTGATCACAAACATTATGTTAAATGTTCCCACTCAGGTCCGTCATCGGTCAATGGAAATATAGGGCCTTCCACGTTACTGGTAGTACAAAGGCTCTGGAAAAATGAAATGGCTCCTTGACCTCCAAAAGAAATTCAGTGAATTCTTCACTCCCAAATCCAATGCCCCCCTCCCTTCTGGGACCCAGCGTGCTTAAATCACATTTAGTGTCCACATGTTTGACAGGGGTATAATTTCCAAAATGGGGATTCTGCTCTTCTAGTACTTTAGGGCTCTGTATATGGAGTCCACAAATTATTCTAGGAAAATCTGTGTTCCAGGAGTTAAATAGCGCTCCGTCCCTCCTAAGTCTCGCCGTGTGGCTAAGCAGTACTGTACAGCTACATGTGGGATATTGCCACATTCAGCAGAAATTGTGAGACACATTTTGGTGCCATTTTTTACCAATTTCAAAGTGTGAAAATGTAAAATTTGGGGCGAAAATACAATTTTTGTGGTAAACATTTTATTATTTTTTCTTCACTGTCCAATGGGATAAAATTCTGTGACACATCCGTAGTGTCAATATGATCACTGCACCCTTAGATGAATTCATTGAGAGGTGTAGTTTGTAAAATAGGGTCACTTATGGGGTATTCTGCTGTTCTGGCACCTCAGAGGCTCTTCAAACATCCGCAAACAATAACAGTAAAATGTGCACTATAATATTGCGCTCTTTCCCTTCTGAGCTTTGCACTGTGCCTCAAAAGTAGTTCCTGATTACATGAGGGCATTGGAGCAATCAGGAGAAATTGCACAACAAATTGTGAGGTCCATTTTTTCCTATTAGCCCTTACAAAAAGTAAAAATTTGGGGCTAAAACAACATTTTAGTGGAAAAAATATAATTATTCGTTCTTCACAGTCTAATGGTATAAATTTCTGTGAGGCACATGTGATGTCAACATGCTCACTATACTCCTAGATTAATTCATTGAGAGGTGTAGTTTGTAAAATGATGTAACTTATGAGGGGTTTCCGCTGTTTTAGCACCTCAGGGGCTCTGCCAATGTGACAATGCACTCTCAAACCATTCCAGCAAAATCTGAACTCCAATATGGCGCTTTTTCCCTTCGGAGCTTTGCACTGTGGCTCAAAAATAGTTTTCAGCCACCGATGGGGTAATGGCATACTCAGGAGAAATTGCACAACACATTTTGGGGTCCATTTTTTACCTTTACCCTTGTGAAAATAAAACATTTGGAGCTAAATGTACATTTTTGTTGGAAAAATTGTTTTTTTTTATTTTCACTGCTCTATGTTATAAACTTCTGTGAAGCACCTAGGGGTTCAAAAAGCTCACCGCACATCTACTTACATTCCTTTAGGGGTCTAGTTTAAAAAATGTGGTTTTGTCGGGGGGAATTCCACTGTTTAGGGACATCAGGGGCTCTCCAAACACAACATCGTGTCCGCTTTCGATTCCAGCCATTTTTTGCATTCAATAAGTCAAATGGTGCTCCTTCCCTTTCGAGCCCATGTCGTGCACCCAAACAGTGGTTTTCTCCCACATATGGGGTATTGCCATGATTAGGAGAAATTACAAAAAGAATTGTGGGGTCCATTTTCTTCTGTACCTTTGTTAAAATAAAAAAAAGGGTCTAAATTAAATTTTTTGTGAAAAAAAGTTCAAAATAAATATTTTCCTTCCACATATCTTCAGTTCCTGTGAAGCATCTGAAACGTTAATAAACTTCTTGAATGTTATTTTTAGCACCTTGAGGGGTGCAGTTTTTAGAGTGGTGTCACTTTTGGGTATTTTCTGTCATATAGACCCCCCAAAGTCACTTCAAATTGTGATGTGGTCCCTAAAAAATTGTAAATTTAGTTGGAAAAATGAGAAATTGCTTGTCAACTTTGAACCCTAACTTTTAAGTTCCTACAAAAAAAAATTATGTTTCAAAAATTGTCCTGATGTAAAGTAGACATGTGGGAAATGTTATTTATTACTAGTGTTGATCGAGCACTAAAATGCTCGGGTGCTCAAAGCTCGGGCCGAGCTCGCCGTGATACTCGGGTGCTCGACCCGAGCAACGAGCTCAATGTTAGTCTATGGGAGACCCGAGCATTTTTGGCGTGGTACCCCCGGCAGTCTTTTAAAAGCCTAACAAGTGCCAAAACGATAGTGACAGTGCTCAAATGACATGGGGACAGCATTGGGATCGCCCCAGGAAGCATTTCTGATGCCCAGGTCACTGCTGTCAACAACGTGGTCAGAGGTATTAAGCCACTTTTAAGAGCTCACAATAAAACGTTCAAAAACGAAACTGAAACTGCTTTCCTGTGAAATATGTTAAGGAACTTCCTTTCCAGGGTAAAGAAGACTTGTGTATAAGGTAAAATAAATAACCGCCCCAAAAAAATACTCCTCCACACCTTGGGCTGTGTTCACAAGTAGCATTTTTTATGCGTTTTTGCACTTTTGTATTGCTTTCAACCGTGACAAATGCATTCACCGGGAAATGTAATTTTAACATTTTACAACCTTATCTGGCCATGTACACAGTGCTGAAAAGACATGGGAACAGCATGGGGAAGACCCCTGGAAGCATCTCTGACACCCAGGTCACTGCCTAAAAGTGTGCCCATCAGAAGTCATCCTTGCTGCATCAGAAGATGCAGACTTGCAACTATCCCCGTGCAAGTTCTTGTCCCAGGGCACTGTTCAATTGTACCTCCCCCATTCCTTGCAATGCAAGCGCAAATATGCAGCCAACCACCCACCCACCCCAAGGCTGCAATACCATACTGCTTGCTTGCACTTGAAATTGGGTCTTTTAGGCACGTGGAGGTGGAATCTGGCCACCACGTCATGGCTGCGTTGGCGGCCTGGAATCCATACTCAGTCCCCAGCTGCCCGGCGGCGGGGTGTCCACACTCGGTCCCCAGCCGCCAGGGAGCGGCCGGGTGTCCATACTCGGTCCCCAGCCGCCCCTATTTCCCCTGTCAACTTCCCCCCACACACTTTTCTTAGCCCGGCCTGCTTTAGGGCAGCATTGGACGAGACCACCAGAGAACCAGAATCCTCTGGTGGGCCCTGGCTTCTCCATCAGGGGAGTTGAGAGTGCCAAGGTGAGGACCATGATGATGATGATGATACAAGTTAGCATCTGCTTTGTTTTCTTGGAATGCAAGCGCATGTATGTAGTAGCGGCTAGGCCTGAGGTGGTCAGCGTTTTGGCGCATATCCTACCTCCTCCGAGGATTGCTGGATGTTTTCCTGCTACTATTCCAGTTCTATGACTCCCGTTAAAACAAAGCTTCAGGTGATAAATGATGGATGAGGTAGTGGCAAAGGAGAAAAAGTAGGAGGAACAGGGACCATTAACATCAATATCAGGCCAGTCAACCACACATGTCTTGTAGGATATGTTTCTATAACAAAAGGAGCGGTTTGGCTACACAGTTATAGGGCATACAGTGAGTGCAATGCCTACCAAAAAATTTGAGGCACTCCAATGCCCCTTGGAAATGACATGGAGGTCAGAGGGCCTTAACTAAACCGTTTTTTCCATTTATAGCAACTGGGTCTCCTGTACACTGTTAGCCTAAGCAGTGAATGGAAGGCTTTCCAAAAATTATGAGGAACTGCAATGCCCCTTGAAACAGACGTGGATTACAGCGTACTAAAAACCTTCTACCCATTATTGGGGAGTGGGTCTCCCTTAGTTTTCACCTTTGCATTGAAAAGCAAAAGCTGACTAAAATTAGGAGGAAATGCAATGCCCGTTGGAAGAGTCATGGAGGTTAGAGGTAATTAAAATCAACAATTCAATGCCCCTTGGAAGAGCTGTGGAGTTCAGAGTGGCTTAAGAAGACGCTTTTAAAGCCCCTTTGAAGAGACATGGAGGTCACAGTAGCTTAACAAAACGGTTTGAATGCCCCTTGGAAGAGACGTGGAGGTAACAGTAGCTTAACAAGACGGTTTTAATGCCCCTCGGAAAAGTGGTGGAGGTCACAGTAGCTTAACAAGACGGTTTTAATGCCCCTCGGAAAAGTGGTGGAGGTCGCAGTAGCTTAACAAGACGGTTTTAATGCCCCTCGGAAAAGACGTGGAGGTCCCAGTAGCTTAACAAGACGCTTTTAATGCCCCTTACAAGAGCCATACAGTACAGCATCTTTAAAATATTATTCCCATTATTGGGGAGTGGGTCTCCCATAGTATTTGCTTATGCCTTCCAAGCAAAAGCTTCCAAAAATTAGGACGGAGCAACTTGCAATGCCTCTTACAAGAGCCATGCAGTACAGCATATTACAAACATAAGTCCCATTATTGGGGAGTGGGTCTCCCATAGTATTTGCTTATGCCTTCCAAGCAAAAGCTTCCCAAAATTAAGATGGAGCAAATTGCAATGCCCCTTACAAGAGCCATGCAGTACACCATATTACAAACATTATTCCCATTATTGGGGAGTGGGTCTCCCATAGTATTTGCTTATGCCTTCCAAGCAAAAGCTTCAAAAAATTAGGAGGAAATGCAATGCCCGTTCGAAGACTCGTGGAGGTCCCAGTAGCTTAACAAGACGGTTTTATTGCCCCTTACAAGAGACGTGGAGGTCAGAGTAGTATAGCAAGATGCTTTTAATGCCCCTTACAAGAGACGTGGAGGTCAGAGTGGTATAACAAGATGCTTTTAATGCCCCTCAGAAGAGACGTGGAGGTCAGAGTGGTATAACAAGATGCTTTTAATGCCCCTTACAAGAGACGTGGAGGTCAGAGTGGTATAACAAGATGCTTTTAATGCCCCTTACAAGAGACATGGAGGTCAGAGTGGTATAACAAGATGCTTTTAATGCCCCTCAGAAGAGACGTGGAGGTCAGAGTGGTATAGCAAGACACTTTTAATGCCACTTACAAGAGACGTGGAGGTCAGAGTGGTAAAACAAGACGGTTTTAACGCCCCTCAGAAGAGACGTGGAGGTCAGAGTGGTATAACAAGACACTTTTAATGGCCCTTACAAGTGACGTGGAGGTCAGAGTGGTATAACAAGATGCTTTTAATGCCCTTCAGAAGAGATGTGGAGGTCAGAGTGGTATAACAAGACGCTTTTAATGCCCCTTACATGAGACGTGGAGGTCAGAGTGGTATAACCAGAGGCTTTTAATGCCCCTTACAAGAGACGTGGAGGTCAGAGTGGTATAACAAGATGCTTTTAATGCCCCTCAGAAGAGACGTGGAGGTCAGAGTGGTATAACAAGATGCTTTTAATGCCCCTTAGAAGAGACGTAGGGGTCAGAGTGGTATAACAAGACACTTTTAATGTTCGTTACAAGAGACGTGGAGGTCAGAGTGGTATAACAAGACTCTTTTAATGCCCCTCAGAAGAGACGTGGAGGTCAGAGTGGTATAGCAAGACGCTTTTAATGCCCCTTACAAGAGACGTGGAGGTCAGAGTGGTATAACAAGATGCTTTTAATGCCCCTTACAAGAGCCATACAGTACAGCATCTTAAAAATATTATTCCCATTATTGGGGAGTGGGTCTCCCACAGTCTTTGCTTATGCCTTCCAAGCAAAAGCTGACAAAAATAAGGACGGAGGAAATTTCAATAATGGCAACACGGACCACGGTCACCCTGGTGGTATAGTGGTGGTGGATGCTGAGGATAAGGAGAAGAACATAAAACAGCCGAAATGAGGAAGTGTATACCCATGTGTGGGTGTGAAGCGGTGCATGTGAATACACCTCCCGAAATAACACAGTGGATTTGACTTTATGTTACTCTGCTGTCATTTGGTGGTGATGAGAAGTCTGGCCCAATCCAGCCCTTGTTCATTTTGATAAGGGTCAGCTTGTCAGCATTGTCAGTTGACAGGCGAGAGCGCTTATCAGTTATAATTCCCCGAGCGGCACTAAAAACACGCTCCGATAACACGCTAGCGGCAGGGTAGGCCAGGACCTCCAAGGCGTACAGAGCGAGTTCATTCCAAGTGTCCAGCTTGGATACCCAATAATTAAAAGGCACAGAGGAATCACGGAGGACGCTGGTACGGTCGGCAAGGTACTCCCTCACCATCTTTTGAAACTTTCCACTCCTTGTGAGAGTACCCCGCGCCTCAGGGTCTGTCCGAAGGGAGGGTCTGAGAAAACTGTCCCAGAACGTTGACAGTGTTCCCCTGCCTCTGCTGGATTGGAGTTGCCTCTCTCTCGCTTGTACGCTTTGGTTGGTCAACGAACTGTGACCTCTGCCGCTAGCGTGTTCAGATGGGAATTTTTTAAACAGTTCTGCAGCAAGGGCCCTCTGGTACTGGCCCAATTTTGTAGACCTCTCCACCTCAGGAATAAGAGAGTGAAAGCTCTCCTTGTAGCGGGGGTCTACAAGTGTCACCAACCAGTAATGACTGTCACCCAACATTTTGACAACGTGAGGGTCACAGTTAAGGCAGCATAACATAAAGTCAGCCATGCGTGCCAGACTGGTAACGGGCAAGATTTCCGTGTCCTCACCAAGATGACGACTGACCATGCTCTCCTCCTCCTCCTTCTCCCCCCTGTCCTCAGGCCACCCACGCTGAACCAATGGTATGACACTTGTACAGGTACTACCGTCTACAGCGCATGATAACAGCTCCTGTTCTTCATCCTCCTCCTCCTCTCCCTCATTGTCCCCCAATGCACGTTGGGATGAGATGAGGCTGGGCTGTGTGTAATCGCCCACTACGGCTTCTTGATCCATCTCATCATACTCTGGCTGCAATGCCTCCTCTTTAATTCTCTGCAGAGAGCGTTGCAAAAGACAGACAAGTGAGATGCTGACACTAATGATGGCATCATCGCCACTCACCATCTTGGTGGCCTCCTCAAAGTTTGTCAGGATAGTACATATGTCAGACATCCAGGTCCACTCATGAGGTCTTATGTGTGGAGTCTAACCTGAATATCGACGGCCTTGTTGCAGCTGGTACTCCACAACTTCACTCTTCTGCTCACAAATCCTTTGCAACATGTGGAGGGTAGGGTTCCAACGTGTGGGGACATCACACACCACTCGGTGTGACGGAAGCTGCAAACGCTGCTGCAACACAGCAAGGGCGGCGGAAGCTGTAGCCGACTTGCGAAAATGAGCTGACAGGCGGCGTACTTTCACGAGCAGATCTGGCAACTCGGGGTACGATTTAAGAAACCACTGAACCACGAGGTTAAGCGCATGAGCCAGGCATGGTACGTGTGTGATCTCGCCTCGCCTCAGAGCCGCCACCAGGTTACGGCCATTGTCACACACGACCATGCCTGGATGTAGGTTCAGCGGTCTCAGCCACAGATCTGCCTGCTCTTTCACAGCTGTCCACCACTCACAAGCAGTGTGATGTTTATCACCTAAGCTTATGAGTTTCAGCACAGCCTGTTGCCGCTTGGCGGAGGCAGTACTGCAGTGCTTCCAGCTTGTAACTGATGTGGTGATATCTGAGATGGAGGCTGAACATGAGGAGGAGGAGGAGGATGATGCGCAGGAGCTGTACACTGTGGGGGCAACTCTGACTGACATAGAGCCCGCAATCCTCGGTGTGGGGAGGATGTGTTCCGTCCCAAGGTCCAACTGGGTCCCGGCTTCCACTATGTTTACCCAGTGTGCCGTCAGGGAGATGTACCGTCCCTGGCCACAAGCACTGGTCCACGTGTCCGTTGTTAGGTGGACTCTCCCAGTAACTGCGTTGTTGAGGGCACGGCAGATGTTTTGGGACACGTGCTTGTGCAGCGCGGGGATGGCGCGCCGGGCAAAATAGAGTCGGCTGGGGACCGAGTACCGAGGGATGGCCACCGCCATAAGGTTGCGGAAGGATTCTGTCTCCACAAGCCTAAAAGGCAGCATTTCCAACGCAAGCAGTCGTGAAATGTGCGAATTTAGGGCTGTGGTCTGTGGGGCGTTAGCTGCGAATTTCCGCTTTCATTCTAAGGTCTGGGATATGGACAATTGAATGCTGCGGTGGGACGTGGACGTGGATGTTGATGCTGTTTCTTCAGAAACTGCCATAACATTGAAGACTGAGAGGAGGGGGCATCTTTACATGCAGTATGGACAGGGGATTGCCTTGCACACACAACAGGGGGTTCTATTGCACGCCCAACAGCGGAAGAAGTAGTGGTGACACCCGCTGACACTGGTCATGGACCCTGGGTTTCGCCCCACAAAGTCGGGTGCTTTGCTGCCATGTGCCTGATCATGCTGGTGGTGGTCAGGCTGGTAGTTTTGTCACCCCTGCTGATGCTGGCATGGCAGGTGGTACAAATAGCCTTTTTGGGGTTATCAGCAGAGTCTTTAAAAAAATTCCAGACTCTGGAAGACCTACCGCTTGTACTGGCAAAGTCCCTCGTGTTGGTGTTACAGGGAATGATTGCCCGCCTCCTGTCTGCGGCCACCACACTGCTTCTTCCTGCCTGTTGGGGTACTCTGCCTCCCTCCCCCTGTGTGCTGCTGGCCTCACTCTGCATGTCCTCCTGCCACGTTGGGTCAGTTACTAGATCATCCACCACCTCCTCCTCTTCCACTTGCGCACCACGATGCTCCTCCTCACTTCCTGGCAATTGTGTCTCGTCATCGTCCACCTCTTGTGACAAATTGCCAGCGTCGACATCCTGTGGCCGTGGCTGTTCAAATATTTGGGCATCGCTACATGGGATCTCCTCTTCCACCACTTCAAGCGTAGCAGGCGAGGGGCACAAATATGGAAATGGACCAGTGAACAGCTCTTCAGAGTGTCCAAGTGTGGGATCAATTGCTGTCTGACGACACTCAGCATGGTGGGAGGAAGGAGCATCAGGGTGAGGAGGAGTATGCAGTCGAGACTCACGGCTACTAACAGTTGACCGTGTGGAAGACAGACCGGAGGAGGTGGTGCCCAGGTAACTGGAAGTATTATCTGCTATCCAATTAATAACCTGTTCACACTGATCAGTTCTCAATACTGGTGTTGTTCTGTGCTTCCCTAGTAATTCGGACAAGAAGTGGGAGCGAGAAGATGTGGCTGTTGGTTGTGGCACATTTTCACCTTGGCCACGGCCCCGTCCTCTGCACGCACCATCACCAGAACGTCCAGTTCCACGTCCCTTGCCACGCGCCTTGCCCATTGTAAAGGAAGTAAAATAGCTTACGCTCGCACTATCAATGGAAAAAGGGTAATAAAAAGTAGATTAGAACCGTGGAAGAGGAAAACCACAGTTCTATTTCTCTGGCCTACACCCGACTCTTTTAAACAATCAGAACAATCAGGGAGAAACTATTAGTGTTTTTCCTTACGGAAAAAATACCAAAACCTGAATAATAGAGATGTTTTACCGTGGAATGGCAAAACCACAGTTATTGTTTACTGGTGTATACCACACTTTTTAAAACATATAGATTTGCGGCTGAACAGTGAGTGACACACTCAAACTGTTTTTTTTTTAGATACCAAAGGCCCAAAACTGGATACTACAGAGATTTTACCCGTAGAACTGCAAAACCACACTGGGATTTGTCATGCGTACACCAGACTATTTTCAACAGATATATTTTTGTGTCAGAACACTCAGGATACACTGATGGGTTTTTTTACTGCAAAAAATGCGAAAAGCAGGATAATAGAGATTTTTTACCGTGGAACAGCAAAACCACAGTTTTAATTTACTGGTGTATATACCAGACTTTTTTAAAAATAAAGATTTGCGGCTAAACAGTGAGCGACACACTCAAACTGTTTTTTTTTTTAGATACCAAAGGCCCAAAACTGGATACTACAGAGATTTTACCCGTGGAACTGCAAAACCACACTTCTGTTTCTGTGGCCTATACCAGACTCTTTTCAACAGATATATTTGTGTCTGAAAAATCAGAGACACACTTTTTTTTTTTTTGGGGGGTGGGGAGACACCAATAGGTTAATAAGACGTGTATTTGTACAGTGCGTAAGGGGGAAAAAAAAAAAGGATTTAGATGAAAAAAAAGGATTTTTACTGGCCCCCGAGACCTGCAGCTAAGTCCAGCAATTTCAGAAACAGGAGCACACAGGACAGTAATGCAGTGTTTGCTGGTATAACCACTGCGTCTCCTATACAGCCTGCCTGCCTGTCCGATATCTGGGATGGATATTAGTCCTGAGAAGGACTGTTTGTTTGTTCTAGCAGCCTTTACAGACCCTACACTAACTATTTCGCAGGAAAAATCTCTCCCTAGCTCAGCAGCGCTGTCCCTACACTGTCTGATCCGGAGCGTCTGTGTCCAAGATGGCGGCGCCCGGTTTTAAATACTCGAGGTGACGCTGTGCGGCCAGCCAATCACTGTAATGCCCACAAACAACATGGCTGCGGCATTATAGTGACTGGCTGGCAATCCCTTCATGTTCATTGGCTCTGTAAAGAGCGCCAAACATGTAGGGCGGAGACCCGAACTCCCGCCCGAGTGAGGCGATATTCCAGTCTAAAGGAATGCGTTTTTAGGCCATGCTTAAAACTGTGGCTATTGGGAATTAGTCAAATTGTCCTGGGTAGTGCATTCGAAAGAATTGGCACAACATGCAAGAAATCTTTGAGACGGGAGTGGGAGGTTCGGATTATTGAGGATTTTGCCAAAGCTAAGAAAAACTGACATAACAACGGCAAAAGTAACAACATTTTCGCACCAAAATTTTACGGCTTTTTAGTGATGAGCGAGTAGCGTAATATTCGTAATCGCTATACTCGTAACGAGTACTTTGTAATAATCGCGTATTCGTTCCGAATAGCGAGTACAATGTAAGTCAATAGGAAATGCGAGTAATTTTCTGCTGGACCCTACAAAGAGGTCTGGAGGCCCTGAGGAAAAGGCTGAAATGGATGGGAAAGGGATGAACCAGAATGGGAAGAGCATGGAGAATATGCCGGCATGCATTTCTGACTCACATATGGTTTCTGGGAATAAGTTTGTCGCAATGTTACGCCACTTTTACAGACACACAAGAACAACTACCAAACCTAACCTAAATTGCATTTAACAGGCCAAAAAGGTTAAGAAACAGTTTTTCCTGCATAATCACTTGTATATAAGGCTAAATAAACCAGAGAAACCAAAAAATATCCCTTTTAGCATTTGCGCACACATACTATTGTGGCTTTTTTTCGCCTTTTACAATTGGGAGGGCCCCGACTTATACATTTTGTAGGTCCCTTTGTCATACATTATTTTAGTTCGCTATTCCCCAGCACTTTACAAGCACAGCTAGAATGTACTAGTAGGTATGTTGATCTTTGACCTGAGAGGCCTCAGGTGGCTGTGTAATATGTGTTTTGGAGGGACAGCCGTTACTTAGACATTTGGGCGGTCCCTCCATCATTGACATTCAGATAGTGGAATACATATTCCATAGCAGTTTACAATGTGCCCATTGTAGCGTTGGGCTTGACCCCCACCTCCTCCTCCTCCTCCTCCTCCACCACCATGTTATACTGCGGCCCTAAATTCAAATGTTTAGAGGGCCTGCAGTAGGCAGGAAAGCTGAGTTTTGTGAGAGCTATCGTGTGGCCCTGTAACATATATTTTGAAGTGTCCTACTCTAGAAATTTTGGAGGTGCCTCTTGTGTACATTTGAGAGTGCCCTCACTTATTCATATTATAGGGCCCTCACTATTATTTAACTCATTTAAGGGCAGAGACTACAGAGAAAAAGGCCAAGAGACATGGAGTACTAGAAGGTAGCAGTGAGTGCGGCCTACGATTCTCAGGTATGGCTGAACTCTGTGAACCGGAAAAATAAAGCAGCACTAGTCAACTGGATGACGAGCTCAAATATATCACTTGTGCAAGTCAATGGACAAAGGATATATGGTGCCCCCTGTTGCGCAGCTTCTGGATATCCACAGTTGCAGTAGAAAACTTCACAGAGCAGATTACATGGGATAACAAGCTTTTACTTCTCAGAACATGAGGTAAAGGGAAAAACGCACAGTCACTCAGTACTGCACCAGGAAGTAAGAACAAAACAGAAAGCACAAGAGAGACCTTTTTTCTTTTACAATACAGTAAACAAGGAAACTCTACACAACATCGCCATCTACTGTCAAATCAGCATAAAGTCCTCCTTCACACAAAGAAGTCCACAACTGTTGCATATACCAACACCCCCATCCAGGATGGGTTGGGGAAGCTTCTCCAAATGGCTTAGAGATTTTGATTGTCAATATTCCCCAGATTATATAGCAAGAGAAGACTTATTGATAATGTACTACTTGGTCCAGTGCAGAATGTGCATCATATTTCCAAAAATTACTCCTGGGGCTGGGGGCTGTGTCATACGTGTAGGAAGATTCCATGACAGGGGCCTCCCTTGATAAACATTATCTACGATGGAGTGCTGTAGTAGCTGTGGCCCTGAATTCAAGTTTTCAGAGAGCCATCAGTCGGTCATCAACAGTCAGGGGATACATATTTAATAGAAATTTACACTCAGTCACTATGTGGCACAACCTATGACAAGGGCCTCCAATGACAAATATTAGTTTGGTAGGACTACTGTGCATTCCAGATTTGTCCACTGCACAATGTGCAAGTGTTTGTGAAAATTAGCCCTATGGGCTGAGTCATGGTTGACGCAGGAAGCCCCCATCCCAAGGGCCTCCAATCACAAATAGTAGTTAGGCTGGAGTAGGAATACTGTCCTGATTTGTCCACTCCACAATGTGCATAGGATTTGTAGAAATTAGCCCTATGGGCTGTGTCATGGTTGACTCACTATTTTGGCTGTTCCTGTGACAGCTAGCTTGACTTGTGCCATCAACATCTGAAAATCTGTCAACAAAACCCAAAATGCCACCTGTTGTTAAGGGACATGGACATGGTGTTGTCAGTGGTGCGTGAGAAGGCACTCAGTCTGTGTCAGGTCAGAAGAAGCTTGATGCATCCACTATGTTCCTGGAAAAAGTTCCTGGTCTGGAACCTAAACGTGTGTGGAAGCCAGAAGAATGAGAGCAGATTCTGTCTTGGATAGCAGACAAGGCCTCTACGCTTTTGTCAAGCAACAACAAATCTTTCACGACCACAATCTACCGTGGATACACAGAAGGCTGGCCCTTCCAATCCTGAAGCTGGTTCTCCTTCCTCCCGCCATTATCAGTCACAGGAGACATATGACCACAAGCTTGGCCACTCCGAGGATCTGTTTGGTACGTATCCTTTGGTTGGCTCTGGCCTATCACCGTGCAGCATTGAAGAGGGACAAGAGGAGGTGGCGTGCATTGATGCTCAAGTATTTGAGGACCTAAAAGAAGAAAGCCACTTGGAGGAACGTCATTTACTGTCTCCAGAGGCGGAGGCTGATGATGATGAGACATACTTGCCATCAGGTCAGCCTACAATGTCAACTGTGAAGGAGGATGAGATGGAAGACGAGGTGGTCGATGATGAGTCCACTGATCTGACCTGGACCGTTGGCCTGCATAGCCATGACAGCAGCACAGAAGAAGATGGATATGTAGCACCAATACAGGCACAAAGGGGTCGTGGTTTGCCCAGAGTGAGAACTGGGTCAACTGTTCCCAATAGCACCCCTGCTGTGCGTCAAGTTAAGGCTAGGGGGCGCTCAGATGCTGTGTGGAATTTTTTTTCTGAAAGTCCTTCAGAGAAAAACATTGTTGTCTGTAGCATCTGCCATACCAAGTTGAGCAGAGGCCAGGGCAAAGGCAAACTGAGCACCACCAGTATGAGAAACCACATGGCAGCCAAGCAGCCCAGTAGGTGGTGGAACACCACGGTACCAAATCTGCGTCTGCGGGTCAAACCAACAATAATAATAATACTTTTTATTTATATAGCGCCAACCTATTCCGCAGCGCTTTACAATTCAGAGGTTCATAGTCAACAGTCATAACTAACATAGCTAAAGATAATACAATAATTAAAGCAAAAATAATGACGACCCTGCTCAAAAGAGCTTAAAATCTACAATGAGATGGGGGTGACACAAAGTAAAGGGGCTTATTTACAATGATGGTCCAGCCATCTTGAGGGGATGAGGGATAGATAAAGGCTGCATGAGCTCATCACCAGCCAGTATCTGTAGTGCTTTTGGGTTCGGTGGAGACTTATGCCATGTCGCCTGGGCTATGTCCTTCAGAATCTGCTGTTCAAGAAGCAGGTGCTCATAGCTACAGCCCACAAGCTGCGGTTGCTCACACACACAACAAACATGAACCACATCCACTTCCTTGTGCCAGCAAAGCGTCCAATTGTCCATGCCTGAGAGCTTGGAAAGAATGCGTAAAATACCCAGCCACGTACCCACATGCACAAACACTAAACTCGCACATTGCCAAATTGCTGGCTGTGGAGATGTTGCCGTTTAGGCTTGTAGGAACACAGTCTTCCGTGATCTCTTGGCTGTGGATGCCCCACGATACAGGGTTCCCAGCCACCACTATTTTGCCCGGTGTGCCATCCCTGCATTACACAAGCACGTGTTAAACAATCTGAACCGTGTCCTCACCAACGCCGTAACCCGGAAGGTCCACCTAACAACAGACACCTGGACAAATTGTTGTGTACAGGGACGATACGTTTCTGTCATGGCACACTGGGGGAACCTGGTGGAGGGTGGGACAAAGGCGCAAACTGGAACATCACACATCCCACCCACACTAAGAATATCGGGCCCAACTTCTGTCAGGGTTTCCACCTCCTCTCTCCCCTTCTCCTGCTCCTCATCCTCTGCTGAATTACCCTTCCCATCACAGCCAAGCTGGCACCTGTGCAGCAGCGCATCAGCAAAGTGGCAAGACGCTCTGCTGAAGCTGATCTGTTTAGGTCAGAAAGCACACACTGCAACAGAGCTGTGGCAAAATTTAAAAACAACAGACCGATCAGTGGATCTCCCGGCAGCACTTCCAACACAGTCTGGTCGTCTGTGATAATGGGCGTAACCTGGTGGTGGCTTTAAAGATCGGCAAGCTTGTACACGTGCCACTTTCCGTGACTTGCCGTACCTACTTGAGAAGGTGCACCGTATTAGCGCCCATTTCCGCCATTCCTCTACTGCTTTTGCTGCTTTTACAGCGCTGCAAAAGCGCTTGAATTTGCCAAGTCACCAACTCATTTCCAACCTGCTCACGCGGTGGAACTCCACCTATCATATGTTGGTGAGGTCTAGTGAACAGCAGAGGGCAGTAACTGAATACCAGCGTCAGCATGCCGGTCAGACTGAGAGTCAGCCACCACACATAACAACTGTCGAGTGGGTGTGGATCGCTGACATATGTGAGGTTCTTGAGAACTTTGAGTACTGCACCAACCTTGTGAGCAGTGATCAGGCTATTATCAGCGTAACCATCCCGCTGCTGTGTCTCTTGAAACAATCACTGCATAATCTCAAAGATGAAGCTTTGAGTGCCCAGCATGTTGGTATGGAGCCAGATTTCCCAATGGGTGATACTACCCAGCCCAGACAATATTCTGAGGCAACATTGGGTGATGAGGAGGAAGATGGGGAGGGAGAAGACTTGTTTTTCTGTGCTACCGAGGGGACTCGTAATGCTACAGAGGTCACATCCAACCCAAGCTTCATGTTTGTCCAGCCTGGATGGGCTGGAGAGGAGGAGGTGGAGGAGGAGAGTCAGAGTGAGCAGAGGATGGGTACTGTTTCTACAGTTGGGGACACAGAACATTTGCCTTTTTGCAGCTTGGCCCACATGTCACCGTTCATGTGTAAGTGTCTGTGGCAAGACCCTTGCGTGATACACATTTTATCCAACAGTAATAATAATTTTTATTTATATTAGTGGCAACATATTCTGCAGCAATTAAGCAGAGATATGTACATACAATAAATTCAATACAAGGTAAGACAGTTTAAACAGTTACATTAGGAGTGAGGTCCCTGCTCGCAAGCTTACAGTCTACAAGGAAATGGGGGGACACAATAGGTGAAAAGTGCTTGTTATTTCAGGTCAGGCAATTATAATAAGTAGGGATTTTCATATAAGACTGCATGATCCGGTCATCAGCCAGTATGTTTAAGTGCAATAATCAAGTATTGAGTGTAGGTATTGTGTGCATGGAGGGTGTGGAGGCAGATGAATAGTAGGGTGCAGATTCAGAATAATATTTAGAAGGAGGGAACAGGGGAAAGTTAGTTTACTGAGTAGTTGAGGTGGTAGGCTTGTTTAAAGACATGGGTTTTTAAATCGCGCTTGAAGACGTGGTGGCTAGACATCAGTAGGATCGTCTGGGGTAGAGCATTCCAGAAAACTGGTGCAGCATGAGAGAAGTCTTGGAGAAGGAGGTGCGAGGTTCTGATTATGGGGGATGTTAGTCTTAGGTCATTTGTAGAACGGAGGGCACGTGTAGGGCGATGGACAGATGAGAGAGGAGATATAAGGGGGTGCAGAACTGTGGAGAGTTTTGTGGGTGAGAGTGATAAGTTTATAATGCACCCTGGGCAACCAGTGTAATGACTGGCACAAGATGGAGGCATCGGTGAAACGGATGGACAGAAATACGACCCTGGCTGCCGCAGTCAGGACGGATTGAAGTGAAGAAAGTTTGGTAAGAGGGAGACCGATCAGTTGCAGTAGTCCAGAAGAGAGTGAAAAAGACCAACAGTAAGAGTTTTAGCAGTTTCAAAGGTGAGAATAGGTCGGATTCTGGAGATGTTTTTAAGGTGCAGGTGACAAGAGCGATCTATACTGGTTGGCCACCTTTCTCGATCCACGGTACAAGGAGAAATTTCCTTCTCTCCTTTTGGAGTCAACAAAGAGTTTTACAATTGAACTATTCAAGAGGGCCGTTGTAGATCAGTTGCTGAAAACATCACCCTCAGACAATGCTGGTGGCAGAAGTATCGGCTCTTTTCAACACCATTGGATAATGGGGAGAGACAAGAACACCAGCTCCAACAGAGGTGGGGGGAAAATGTGCACAAATTGGGCAATTTTCAATAAACCAGTGTGGCACCCTGCTGTGCACAGGTACCACAGGACCCAGGGTGCATGGAAGGACTTCTCCACAAGAGGCCTTCACTACATACAAACACCTCCACCCTTCCACCTCACACCACCAGAGGGAGCCCGGATAGGGATATATATATGGAGGGTGGAGCCAGGCAGTCAGTCAGAAGGCGTCAGAGAGTCTGAGAGCGTGCTGACGCTAAGAGCAGCGAAGACGCAGCTTGTCTGCTGCTGAGTTCTGAGGGCCCCGAGTGTGGCCGAAGGCAAGAGGAGAAAGGAGAGAGGAGTTGAGGGGGCAGAGGAGCATCATAAGGCTCACCCCGATATACAAACCGGACACCGGGTCCGCGCCTACAGGGTCCCTTTATACCCAGTAGGATTCACCGGCATTCCAGGAGGACTACAAGCCCCTGGCAGACCTGAAGCTAGACCCATTACAGGACCAGGAACCAATAAGGCCCCAGCGTCCAGGGAGAGTGGTTACCAGCAGAAGGTCCTACTACCGAGCGGCAGGTGAAGGAACAGCAGGACATATAAGCTGGCCCTGTTGCAGGCTGGCCAGGAGCATACAGTGAGGCAGACACGGACCAGGAGGCCTTATACCCGCTCACTGGGGAGAAGTCCTGAAGTGCGCCTGACGCACCCCCTGGGCCGTGGGGGTACCCGGAGCCGGGCCTGTAGACGCTGGGGGTTGTAGTCACCGTGGCGGTGACCCGGTCCGTGACCCAGGGCAGTCAATCCAAGGGTAGTCTATGTGTAAAGGTGTTAATGTCTGTTATATATAGTCCGACTACGCCACCTGTGGAATGCGGTTATTGGGAACCGCCGCTGCGGAGCAGTCCACTGAAGCTGGTGGTATGTGCAGCAAGGTGAGGTGACTCCCCACAGGAGGAGTATAGCTTCAGGGCAGCGTGACTGGATGATGGTGATGATTGTGCAGGGCGTACTAGTGCTGCGAGTGCTGGCGCCGCAAGGAACACAGAGACAGGATAGTGCAGTCCCAGGGTCTTTACTCACTGTTGTTGTAGTTCAGATTACAGGTACCAAGCAATCTTCCCCCGTCATGCTGTGCGTACTCAGTGAGAGGCTCAGTCCACCCTCAGATATTTCCAGAGTACTTATCAGGACCCCGTTCTATGTACCTTCCTCTGGCCTCTTCCTGCACCTCACACCCAGCGCCACTTCTATCTGGTACCCTCGGGCCTTGGCGGGCGACGTATGTTCCGTCCCCTGGGTCCTATGTGGCTACCTTCTTAGTGCGACTGGTGTGGACTTGTGGTTACAGCACTTGAAACACTGCAGCCTCTGGTTTCTAGTTAAGCATTTGCTGTTTCTCTACTAGTTGAGGGACCCGGTTCCCTGTTCTGGCCTGACCCCTCTACCTCCTGGTAACAACGGGCGTACGGGTGGCCTTCTGCATGGCCCGTACCCCTAGGGTCCCTTCTCTCCTCGTTCCTGGAGCTGTCCTGCTCCCTCTCCTACCTCTCAGGCTCAGGCCTCCTGGCTAGGCCCGCCTCTGGAGCAGAGCTCGTACAGAGCCTCTGCTCCTGTCACTTTCCTCCTCTGACTCCACTGAACTGATCTAAGATGGTGTCCTGTTTTATACCTCCTTCTACATGTGCCCCAAGGATCTACATCCTCCACCCATCCACTACATAGTTCCCCCTCTCTAGGTGGTTCCTCCCCACTCCAGCCAGGGATCAGGGACTGTACTCTCCTGTAGGAGCAATCTCGCCCTGTCCCCCGGAAATGTGGTGTAGTGGATGTAGTGTTAGGGTCCTGAGCTGTACTCCTACCTTACCGGAGAGTGAGATACCACACCTCTGGATGAGATGCAATACCTCTGTGGCGACCGAACCCTCAGGGGTGCCACACACACATCCTATGTAGTATCCTGGACCGTACCTGACATCCGCACCAGTAAAGGTATTGAAGCGAATCCCCTGTCTCTGTCAATCACTTCTGCTGCACCATCCCGCCTGCACTACAAGTCCCAGCATCACCACCCACCAAACTCTACACTGCCCCGGGGGCCCGCTCCACCTGTGGGGAGCAGAAACAACTCAGCTGCCATCCCATCACCCCCCAGAGGTCTGCAGCAGTGCTGGTAAACTTTACCAGGTACCACAGGTGGCGTCACGAACAATTTACTTTATTTTTATTTTCTATCCAAGTTCCAATCCCCTTTTTAGCTGACCTCCCTGGGCCACGGACCGGGCCAGCCATTGTGACATATCCCCCACCAGCATCCATAGGCCCAGACGCCGAGTACCCCATTGCCTTGGGGGCGTGTCAACTTCTGGCGTCAAGAACAGGATTTCGTGCCTGTTGCAACGAACAGGATTCCGTGCCCGTTGCCACCGGGTACTGTGCGCCTTAAAAGACTGTAACATTTACTGTGGTGAAGATTTCCCGCCATTCCCGAGGTTTCCCACCATTATCCGCCATTTTCCTGTTGCCGCGCGGGAAGAAGAGGGGCGTAACCGCGGGAATCTGAGAGGCGTAACCGCTGGAAGCCTGCGAAGCCCAGGCCTCGCCTCGTGCCTTGATGCCGAACCAGGAAGCGTCAGGTCCTAGAAGGAGACCGTTGTCAAGCGCACGCTCTGACGTCAGCCGCGAGGGAGACGCAAGGTCCTGGAAGGAGACGGTCGCCTGCGGAGCTGCGGCCTACCCTATCCAAGTAAAGAAGGTGGGCTACGGTTTACTAGGGGGGCGCAACCATGGCCGACGACCAGCAGGCCACCGGAGCACCGGTTAACGCTCCTGATACCCAACTTGTGCCCGGCGCTGCACAGACTGGAGAGGCTGCCCCACCAGCAGGGGTCGTGACTCCATTGATACCCATGGCCCTGCCGTATATCCCTGGAGTGAAATGGCTTCCCCAGTATGATTGCAAACCAGACACCCTGCCTGGGTTCAAGAGAAAAATATGCGGTGAAATACGTTAGTCCAGCCAGCATACATGGTGAGGACAAAATGCTGACAAAACAGTTAATCCAGGGGTTGAGGTCCCAGAAGGAGAGCAGAACTGTACGGTGGTGGGCTTTAGATAATCTAGACACCACCTTTGACACCATGAAGGACATGGCTATTAAGGGTCTACAGCCCCTGGAAACATCAGGGACTGCTATCCAGCGTTACCAGGGTGGGGCCACCCCAGTGGCCGCAGCACCCACTGCTCCTTCATTGACGGCTGAAACAAAAATGCAAACAGTGCCCCCTAGCGAGCTGGACAGCCTGCACTCTGAAGTGCGTCAGCTAAGTAAAACCCTGGCCACTGTCCTGAGCACCCTGCAGCTACAGACGGAGCCCGAGCCGGAAGGAAGGATCCTACTCGCCGACAGCCCTGAGGATGTCCCCTGGATGAGGAGAAGAAGGAGGACAATGCCAGCCCGGAGGAGGACAACGCCACCCCAGAGGAGGACAACGCCACCCCGGAGGAGGACAATGCCACCTCGGAGGAGGACCAACGACCAACGTCGCCCTCCAGGAGACTTCATCTGCTACCGTTGCCACAAGGCAGGCCACACAGCGCGGAACTGTCCTTTAAACGGGCAAACCCTGGGGCCGAGGGCCGACACCCAGGAGTAAATCAACAAGGCCCATCAAGCTGGTACCACCGGTTCGTAGGAGGAAGGCCTTTCCTGTCCATCGTGCTGGACGGCATAGCAACACCTGCGTTACTGGACACCGGCTCTCAGGTAACCATCATACCTGATGTCCTCTACAAAAGGTACTGGTCCATAGATGAACTCCACCCGCCAGCCCCGAACCTCTCTGTGTATGCCTCTAACGGCCTTCCTCTTAACCTAGTAGGGGTTAAGGACGTGACAGTGAAGGTGGGGAGAGTGGAACTAAAGGACCAAGGACTAATTGTCATAGAATCTAACCCTGGTGATACAGACTTGTATATGATATTTGGTACAAATATTGTTGGTAACTGTTTGGGAGAAGTGTTGTTTTTGCTCCAACAGATTGCTGACACTGCCAAACCAGGGCAGAGGAAGGTGCTCCAGAGAGAGATTCGAGCCCTCCTGTACCAGCAACAGGTAAAGCTAACAGGTGGTGAGATTGGTAATGTATGGGTGACAGACCCGATACCCATTGTGATTCCCCCAATGAGTTAGATGCTGATTTGGTGTAGGGCAGCAATAGGTCTCAAGGGACAGAACTACCAGGCGGTAGTGGAGCCCATTAGCTCGGAGCACAGACCTACACTCTTAACTGCTAGAGGGGTAGTTGATGTACGCAATGGGAGGGTACCCATACGTCTCCTAAATTGTGGGGAGGAGGAAGTTAAATTACCAAGATACGACACTGTTGCCAGATTGTATACTGTGAATGATGATGCCATACACACAGTGGAATCCTTGACCCCACCAGATACAGTGGAGGACAATGACTCCAAAGCTCAGCTGGAGGATTGGTGTCAACAGCTCCATGTTGGGACTGACGCCACTCCTGTCCATCAGAAACACGGTGTTTACAGAGTGGTTCAGGAATATGAACAAGTGTTTAGTAAACACCCACTTGACTTTGGAAGGGTTAAAGGGGTACAACACCACATACCCACCGGTAAACATCCACCCATTAAGGAGCGTTACAGACCCATACCACCAGCACATTATCAGGAAGCCAAGGAAATGTTGCGTGACATGAAAAAGGCAGGGGTAGTAAGGGATAGCTGTAGCCCTTGGGCAGCTCCCCTGGTCCTGGTCAGGAAAAAGGACGGTAGCATGAGGATGTGTGTAGATTATAGACAGATAAATCGCATAACACATAAAGATGCATACCCTTTGCCCCGTATAGAGGAATCCCTGGCTGCACTAAAATCTGCCAATTACTTCTCTACACTGGATCTCACTAGCGGGTACTGGCAAGTCTCTGTTGCTGAGGAAGACCGGGAGAAGACGGCCTTCACCACCCCGATGGGATTGTGCGAGGTCAACAGTATGCCGTTTGGGCTCTGCAATGCACCCGGAAAGTTCCAGAGGCTGATAGAGTGTTGCTTGGGACATCGGAACTTCGAGACAGTGCTGCTGTACCTGGATGACGTTATCATGTACTTGAGGACGTATGAGGACCATCTGAAGCACCTGGCGGAGGTATTTGAAGCATTGTCCCAGTATGGGATGAAACTAAAGCCTTCTAAATGGCACTTGCTCAAGCAGAAGGTTCAGTACCTGGGGCACGTAGTCAGCTCGGAGGGAGTAGCACCAGACCCGGAGAAGGTAACTGCCATCCAGAAGTGGCCTGAACCGAGAAGCATCAAAGAAGTACGGCAATTCCTGGGACTGGTCGGGTACTACAGGAGGTTCATATAGGACTATACCAAAAAGGTAGCACCTCTACAAGACCTTCTGATAGAACAGTCCAAAAGAGGAAAGAGTCCGCCATTCCAGTGGGGCAAAGAACAGGTTGAATCCTTTGCAGTAATGAAGGAAATCCTGACTGGTGAAGAAATCCTGGCTTACCCTGACTACAACCAGCCTTTCCTGCAGTACACCGACGCCAGCAACGAGGGACTGAGAGCTGTGTTGTCCCAGAAGCAAAATGGAAGAGAGAAGGTAATTGGGTATGCCAGCAGGAAGCTACGCCCTACCGAGAGGAACCCGGAGAACTACAGTTCCTTCAAGCTGGAGTTCCTGGCCTTGGTCTGGGCTATCACTAAAAGGCTCAAGCATTACCTAGCCTCAACTAAGTTTACAGCTTTTACTGACAACAATCTCTTGACACACCTGGAGACAGCCAGTTTGGGAGCCATGGAACAGCGTTGGGTGGCAAGACTGTCAAATTATCAGTTCACCATCAAGTACCGGGCAGGTCACAAGAACACCAATGCTGATGCCCTGTCAAGGATGCCCCACCAGTCAGACACCGAGGATGAAGTGGGTGATTTAGAGGAAGCTGAATTACCTGCTTTCCACCGAAGCGGAGTGGTCCATGAGCAACACGTCACCAGAAGACGTCTGGGAAGGACGCTGAATCCTCTACCCCATCACAGTTGGAAGGAGACTCAAGACAGTGACCCGGTTGTCAGCCTCATCAAAAGACTGATCACCCAGGAAGGTTCTCACCTGGAGAAGGATGCTCCTCCACAAGCCAAGCAACTGTGGAATGAGAGAAGCCGGCTGTTCATCTATAGAGAGAAGCTGTGCAGAAGATATGTAAACCCCAAGACCCATGAAATGGTGTGGCAGATTGTTGTACCCAGAACGGATATCCAGATGGTGTTGGAGGCCTACCACGATCAAGCAGGTCACATTGGCTGGAAGAAGCTGGAAACCCTGCTTAAGGACCGGTTCTATTGAGTTGGAATGCGGAGCTCCATAGAGAGGTGGTGCCGGAATTGTGGGCCCTGTAGCCTCAGAAGAAAAGACTACGGCAGCCAGAAAGCACCCTTGCAGTCCATCAAAACAACCCAGCCACTGGAGATCGTCGCTTTGGATCACGTCAAGCTGTCACCCAGCAGGTCAGGCTATTCCTATGCACTGACCATGGTGGATCATTATTCCCTGTTCCTGGTGGTAGCCCCTGTCAAGTATCTGACAGCAGAAACTGCAGCAAGAATGTTCCAAGCATACTTCTGCAGGCCCCATGGATACCCGGACAAAGTGCTGACGGATCAAGGCCCTGCCTTTGAAGCCGAGCTGTTTAAAGAATTCTGTCATCTGCATGGGTGCAAGAAGATCCGGACTACGCCGTATCACTCTCAGACTAATGGTTTGTGTGAGAAAATGAACAACATCGTCATAGACCAGCTGAAAACCTTACCCTTGGAAGAAAGGAACCAGTGGCCAGACAAACTACCTGACCTGGTAGATCTGTACAATCACATACCTGTGAGTTCTACTAATTGTACTCCAGCGTACCTTATGAGAGCAAGACCTGGAAAATTGCCCATGGACCTGGAACTCGGAGTGGTAAAACCGGAAGCAGATATGTCCACTGAAGACTGGGATACAAATCGACAAGAGCAGTACAGGAGAGTACAGGCCTGTGTTGAAGACAGTCTGAACAGAGTAAGAAGAAGTCACAAGCTCGATGACCAGTGGGAAAGAGAGTCCTACACAGTGCTGAACTCCAAATTTGACAACAGTAAAACCTGTCTGATTAGCAAAGATGGAGGTAAAACAACTGCAACAGTCTCAAGAGACCATCTGAAAGTGTTCCCAGGTCTACTGAAGACAATGGAGGAAGAAGTAACTCATATAACACCGGAAGAGCCCAAGGAAGAAGTTCTTCACACAGTTCTAGGAGATTTCGCTGTGGACTGCCCTCAACTTGATGGAGCATACCCGTGATACACTTCTATCAACAACCAGAAGAACCTGTAAGCGCCCTGGAAGAGTCTGCTCAGGAACAGGAAGAGTCCCCAGTAAGAAGAGAATCACCCGTTGAAGCAGAGCCTGCAGGCCCAGTGGACAGTGTACTTGCCAGTCCCATAGAGAGATTAAGGCAGTTCTATAATCTACCAGCACGTACACCTGCTAGATTAACAGAAAGGGTACGCACAGACACTAGTGACACCCCAGTACTACGAAGGTCCACACGCAGCACACAAGGACAAATCCCTGCCAGGTTTAGGGAATAAGCACGAAGTGCCTAAATTGTAAATAGTTACCCAGTTGGGTATTGCCTATTGTTTATTGTATAAACTGTCAATAATATGTGTGCATTTAGTTACCCGTCAGGGTATAGAGACTTGTGGGCTGAGGACTGTGAGCAGCCAAAAACTTTACCTGTAAATAGTTGCACTTGTCAAAGTGCCCCTTAATTGACCACAGAACAAAAACCCGTTTGGCGTGGCCGAAGACGTGGTCCAGCACCTGGATCACTTATACCCTGTAGCCACGCCCAGGGCCTACGTTGAGGGTTTTCAGGCAGGTCCCTCATGTTCTTTCATCGGTGAAATGGACACCAGGTTACGGGACTTACTATAACTTAATTAATGTTATTATACTTGTTGTTATTATAATTATTGTTGTTAACCTGTTTTACAAAATGCTTCAGTCCAGGAGTACTGAATTGTAATAGGGGGGAATGTGGCACCCTGCTGTGCACAGGTACCACAGGACCCAGGGTGCATGGACGGACTTCTCCACAAAAGGCCCTCACTACATACAAACACCTCCACCCTTCCACCTCACACCACCAGAGGGAGCCCGGATAGGGATATATATATGGAGGGTGGAGCCAGTCAGTCAGAAGGAGTCAGAGAGTCTGAGAGCGTGCTAACGCTAAGAGCAGCGAAGACGCAGCTCGTCTGCTGCTGAGTTCTGAGGGCCCCGAGTGTGGCCGAAGGCAAGAGGAGAAAGGAGAGAGGAGTTGAGGGGGCAGAGGAGCATCATAAGGCTCACCCCGATATACAAACCGGACACCGGGTCCGCGCCTACAGGGTCCCTTTATACCCAGTATGATTCTCCAGCATTCCAGGAGGACTACAAGCCCCTGGCAGACCTGAAGCTAGACCCATTACAGGACCAGGAACCACGAAGGCCCCAGCATTCAGGGAGAGTGGTTACCAGCAGAAGGTCCTACTACCGAGCGGCAGGTGAAGGAACAGCACGACACATAAGCTAGGCCCAGTTGCAGGCTGGCCAGGAGCATACAGAGAGGCAGACATGGACCAGGAGGCCTTATACCCGCTCACTGGGGAGAAGTCCTGAAGTGCACCCATCCTACGGAGTACCCTGGACCGTACCTGACATCGGCACCAGTAAAGGTATTAAAGCGAATCCCCTGTCTCTGTCAATTACTCCTGCTGCGCCATCCCGTCTGCACTACAAGTCCCAGCATCACCACCCACCAAACTCCACACTGCCCCGGGGGCCCGCTCCACCTGTGGGGAGCAGAAACACCTCAGCTGACATCCCATCACCCCCCGGAGGTCTGCAGCAGCGCTGGTAAACTTTACCAGGTACCACAGGTGGCATCACAAACTATTTACTTTATTTTCTATCCAAGTTCCAATCCCCTTTTTAGTTGACCGCCCTGGGCCACGGACAGGGCCAGCCACTGTGACATATCCCCCACCAGCATCCATAGGCCCGGATGCCGAGTACCCCATTGCCACGGGGGCGCATCACCAGCACAACAGTAAAGGCTATCTGTGCCTGTAACAATGCCAAGGAGGGATAAGTTGCAGAACATGGTCAAGGGGTACTTAAGTGACCGAACGTGAGTCCTTTCTGATGCTTCAGTTCCCTTTAATTATTGGGTGTCTAAGCTGAACACTTGGCCCGACCTCTCCTTATATGCCTTGGAGGTACTGGCCTGCCTGGCTGCTAGTGTGGTGTCAGAGTGTGTTTTCAGTTCCACTGGGGCAATCATCACTGATAGGTGCACACGCCCCTCCACGGAAAATGTAGACGGACTTACTCTGATTAAATTCAACAAGGACTGGATATCTCCACAGTTTGTAATCCCTCCAGATGACAGCAAGCCAACCTAAATTCACCAAAAATGCAGATTCATGCTACTGCGGTTAACGCCACCCCCTTCCCAAAAGAACCCGTTTCCTTCCTTCGTCAACCATAGGGCTAATTTTTACAAACCCTATGCAGATTGCGCAGTGAGCAAACCAGGACAGTATTCCTACTCCAGACTAAATACTATTTGTGATTACAAATGCACAGGCAACCAGCACTGCAGCGACTCAGTCCTTGTGCAGAGACTCCAGAAGCTTGACCTCATCAGCTGGAGCAATCAGGCTTACCATCGGGTGCAACTCCCTCCAGAAACAAAGTAAGCCATAATTCATACATGAAGAAAGGGAGGTGGCACACCGATGTAATAAAATCTTCTTTTATTCCATTTCCATTAAAAATGCAGGGAAGCGGCACCTTTTACGGACGACGGCCGTTTCGCGTGTCTATCATGCTTCTACGGGTCCAGGTCCAAGAAGATTTTATTACATCGGTGTGCCACCTCGCTTTCTTCATGTATGAACTATTTGTGATTGGTGGCCCTTGGGATGGTGGCTTCCAAAATAGTGGTTAAAATGGCCTGGTGCGTGTTTTGTAGCAGGCAGTAGGAAATGTTTGGACTACTGCTTTGCGTAGGGCACCAAACGCCTTTTTAAGTGGACTAATGTGGACAGCAGAAGCCAGGCTCTGACCCCTAAAACAGCAGGGAAAATAGACCAGTGCTAAAAAGACCCCGAATACCGTACTATCTGTGCAAATAGCGACTAGTAACGAATACACTCATTCATCATTACGGCTTTTCAAAGTAATTTACGCCATTTACGATTCTGGCAAAATTGCTTTAATGAATCGGTGCCATTGTCTTTTTTTAGGTGACAAAAAATTTGAAATGAGCGGATCAGGCAAAATTTCAAATTTACCTGCTCATACGGATATTCCCTTGATATTTGATTTGCAGAGAAGTTATTCTCTGCAAATTTAATGTCCCTTATTGACAGATCCCAGAGCATAATAAATGTAAGATTTAAAAGAAAAAAAATCCTTATACTTATTTTTCCACTCCTCTTCTCACTGTCATCTCAAACGTTCTTCCTGTATCATCAGATTGCTGCCACCTGCACTGAAATCTGAAGGGTTCTCTGCATATGTGCGCAAGGTCACAACACATATCGTGGTGTCATGATGCTGGGATTTCAGCGCAAGTGGTGGTGATCTTAAGATGCAGTGAGAACCAAACGGGTGACGCAGAAGGGCATGGAGAGGTGAGCTGTAAGGGAAGTATGAGGATTTAATTTTTTTACATTTGATGGCCTTTAACAGTTCAGAAAAATGCCATGTTCACTTAAATGAGACAAGATCAGGTGGCGGTGATAAAAGCAGAGTAAGTGACAGCAGTGCCGCCACCTGATGATTCATTTCAGGGCGGTGATAGAAGCTGTGGGGCAGTGCTGCTGTCACTCACTCAGCTTTTATCACCGCCCCCTAATGTTATCTTGTTTCAGTGATATTGATATGTAATACACCTACTGTTATGTTCTGCTACCAAAGCTAAGGAAAGAGAGGAGATCTGTCCCTACTATAAGACTCAGCTGAATCCCTACGATGTAACAGGGAACCTGATCCTGCGATCAGACCTGCTAAAGTCCTAATCTAGTCTGTACGGAGACCTATAGATTTGGGGAGGGAATCCCTACAAGTACTAAGGACTGGGAGGAATATGGGACACCTCCTAACAGAAATAGCAGCAGACAGACGAACAAACAAAATAGATAGAACCTAGAGGTCCGTAGACCAAGCAAACTAACAGAGTTAGATACAGAGCACAGGCTAGCTAGAAAGTAGATATACAATGAAGTCCAGCAAAGCCAGAAGGGCGGAGCAGGATTAAATAGGCCAACAAGGTCATGTGACCAGCAAAGGAAAAAAAACCTAACAGCAAGGTTCTAACAGTACCCCCCCTTCTAAGAGGATCCTCCGGATCCCCTAGGACCAGGCTTATCAGGAAATCTCCTGTGAAACGCTCTGATAAGTCTGGACGCGGAAACATCATCTGACCTCACCCAAGAGTTATCCTCGGGTCCGAAACCTTTCCAGGCCACAAGATACTGCAAACTACCTCTATACCGTCTAGAGTCAAGGATGCGAGAAATTTCATATTCCCCGTCCTCCACCACCGGAGGAACAGAGGCAGAGGCGTCACCATCCGACACAACAGCTTTTTTTAACAGAGAGACATGAAAGACCGGATTAATTCTCCAGGAGGTAGGAACCTCCAACCTAACAGCAGATTGGTTGACAACCTGAAGCACCTTAAAGGGCCCTACAAACTTGGGACCCAATTTCTTAGAAGGAATCCTCAACCGCAGATTCCTAGAGGACAACCAAACCATGTCACCAACAGCGAACAAAACCTCCTGTCGTTTCCTATCAAAGTAGTCTTTAGATTTTCTGTTGGCCTCCTGAAGATTACCACGCACATCCGTCCAAACTCTTTCCAAATCACCGGAAAAATTCTCCTCCTCAGGCACGGCAGATCCCAACTTGGAGAACGACCCAAACGACGGATGTCTCCCAGAACAACAAAAAAAAGGCGAACAACCAGCAGAAGAAGATGTATGATTGTTCAGAGCAAATTCGGCAAGTGGCAGAAACTCAGACCACCCCTCTTGATTGTCTGCCACAAAACAACGCAAGAACTGCTCAACATCCTGGTTTTTCCTTTCTGTCTGGCCATTAGATTCAGGATGATATCCGGACGAAAACGACAAATGAATTCCCAACCTGTCACAAAAGGCACGCCAAAAACGAGCCACGAACTGAGGACCCCTATCAGAAACAATGTCAGTAGGAACGCCATGAAGTCTGACAATTTCCTTGACAAAGGCCTTAGCGAGAGTTTTAGCGCAGGGCAGTTTGACGAAGGGAACCAAGTGACACATCTTGCTAAAACGGTCCACGACCACCCAGATGACAGTAAAACCCTCAGAGGGGGGAAGGTCAGTTATAAAGTCCATAGCCAAATGTGTCCAAGGAGCACTGGGGACCTCCAAAGGACAAAGCAACCCCGCAGCAGGAGTATGTGAGGACTTAGATCTAGCACATATAGTACATTGGCGCACCCACTTAATGACTTCCTTCTGCCATCCAGGCCACCAAAAACTGCGACCCACCAGTCTCTTGGTCTCAGAGATTCCGGGATGACCTGCCAACCGAGATTCGTGACACTCAACAAACAAATCTCTCCTAAAGGTCCCAGGCACAAACAACCTCCCATGAGGAGTGTTAGATGGGGCATTCTCCTGAGCTTTAAGAATCTCATCTTCCAAAACGGAGTCTAAAGCAGCTATCACAACACCTTCTTGTAAAATGTTTTCCTCTTTCTCAGCACCGACTATGGGAGAAAAACTGCGAGACAAGGCATCCGCCTTAACATTCTTAGTACCAGGGATGTAAGTAACGGAGAAATTAAACCGCGAGAAAAACAGTGCCCACCTAGCCTGACGGGCATTCAGGCGCTTGGCAGCGTCAAGATATATCAGATTTTTATGATCCGTAAGAACCTGAACGGGAAATTCCGCACCTTCCAAGAAGTGGCGCCAGTGTTCAAATGCGAGTTTAATAGCCAATAATTCCCGATTACCAATATCGTAATTCAATTCAGTCTCCGAAAATTTTTTTGAAAAAAATGCACAGGGATGTAATCCATCCCCGTTATCCTGAGACAATACTGCGCCAACCCCCACAGAGGAAGCATCAACCTCAACCAAAAACGGCCTAGTAACATCAGGCTGCATAAGGATGGGAGCAGAGGTGAACCTCTCCTTGAGATACACAAAAGCTTCAATGGCCTCAGAAGACCACTGAACCGCATCAGCACCTTTCCTGGTGAGATCAGTCAGAGGTTTGACAATACTAGAAAAATTTTTTATGAATTTTCTATAGTAATTGGCGAAACCCAAAAACCTCTGTATTGATTTCAAACCAATAGGCCTAGGCCATTCCTGCACAGCCTGAACCTTAACCGGATCCATCTCAAAACCTTTGCTGGAGATAATGTAGCCCAAAAAACTAATTCTCTGTACAGCGAACTCACATTTCTCCAGCTTAGCAAAAAGCGAATTGTCCATTAATAACTGTAATACCTCACGCACGCTCCGCCAATGAGACTCCAGATCTGGCGAATAAATCAAAATGTCATCCAAATACACAACCACATTTTTACCGATCAAAAGTCTAAGGATGTCATTAATCAGATTCTGAAAAAATGCAGGAGCATTAGTAAGACCAAAAGGCATAACCAGATTCTCAAAATGACCCACAGGAGTGTTAAAAGCAGTCTTCCATTCATCACCCTCCTTCATGCGCAACAGATTGTATGCCCCCTTAAGGTCAATTTTAGAGAACCACTTGGCCCCCAATAACTGGTTAAACAGATCAGGAATCAATGGCAGTGGGTAAGGATTGCGTACCGTAATTTTGTTAATCTCACGAAAATCCAGACAAGGACGTAAACCGCCGTCCTTTTTTTTTACAAAAAAAAATCCAACCGCCACAGGAGACTTAGAGGGCCTGATGTGACCGGCGGCCAAACTTGTCTGTATGTATTCCTCCAAAGCCTTCCTCTCAGGAATAGTAAGGTTAAATAAACGACTTTTAGGAAGAGTCGCTCCAGGGACAAATTCAATAGAACAATCATAGTCTCTATGGGGAGGCAAAACCTGCGATTCTTTCTCAGAAAAAACTCTCCAAAAATCCTGAATAGGAACAGGCAATTCTCCCCTATCCAAAGCTGCAATACGCCCGTTACAACACTTGTCATAACATTTATGGCTCCAGGATTTAATTTCACTGGTAGACCAATCCAGTACAGGATTGTGAAATTTTAACCAGGGCAAACCCAATATTACTGGAGAAGGCAAGTTATTCAACACTACCAAATCCAATTTCTCATGGTGAACACCATTAATAGTGAGAGGAAATTCACTGACCTTGAGAGTAATATTCTTCAAAGGGGAGCCATCCACAGAAACCACAGCAATGGGAGATGATAAAGGTTCAGGTTTTAAATTGAGTTTTTCCACGAATCCCCCATCAATAACATTCAGTGTAGACCCGCAATCAACAAACACCCGAAATTCCATTAATTTTTCCTGAGCAATCGTGGAAGCAGCTAAAAATATACCCTTGAAATTTAAACAGGCAATACGGGCGTGACTGACCATTTTTTTTTCTTTCTTCATACGAAGCTCACAGCCTTTAATCAAATGACCAGATTTTCCACAATAGAAACACAAGCCTTCTGAAAAACGACGGTGTTTTTCTTGAGAGCGAGGTGCCACCGATCCAATCTCCATCGGTTCACCACTGTTAGTACACACATTATCATAACCAGAAACTGACATAGCAGAGGATTTGCTCTCATTAACCCTAGCACGCAGTCTTCTGTCCACCCGTATAGCTAATTGCATAGCCTGTTGCAAATCCTCAGGTGTAGGATAAGCAATTAGCAGGTCTTTAACCTTTTCACTGAGCCCAGCAAGAAATAGACTTTTCAGAGCAGAATCGTTCCACCCTGTTTGAGTGGACCAACGACGAAAATGTGTACAATATTTTTCCATATTACCTGATCCTTGTTTTAAACGTCTCAACTCAGTCTCAGCTGATGCCACACGGTCAGGATCATCATATAATAGTCCTAAAGCAGAAAAAAAACTATCCACTGATCTGAAGCATGTATCACTAGGTTGCAAAGAAAAGGCCCACTCCTGAGGCTCTTTGCGCAAAAGTGACATTATGAACCCTACGCGCTGGGATTCATCCCCAGAGGACTTGGGTCTCAAACGAAAATACAATAAGCAAGCATTTTTAAATGAAAAAAATTCTCGATGTTCACCAAAAAATAAATCCGGCAAACATACCTTAGGCTCCAAGAAATATGCTCCAGGACAGTTACTCACGTGCTGACGGAGCTCGGCCACTTCCAGAGAGAGTCCCTGCAGGTGTTTAGCCAAATCCTGAACCGACACCATGATGGAACAAAAAAAAATCTTTCCTTAGAGAATTTACAGGCTGGACTTACTGTTATGTTCTGCTACCAAAGCTAAGGAAAGAGAGGAGATCTGTCCCTACTATAAGACTCAGCTGAATCCCTACGATGTAACAGGGAACCTGATCCTGCGATCAGACCTGCTAAAGTCCTAATCTAGTCTGTACGGAGACCTATAGATTTGGGGAGGGAATCCCTACAAGTACTAAGGACTGGGAGGAATATGGGACACCTCCTAACAGAAATAGCAGCAGACAGACGAACAAACAAAATAGATAGAACCTAGAGGTCCGTAGACCAAGCAAACTAACAGAGTTAGATACAGAGCACAGGCTAGCTAGAAAGTAGATATACAATGAAGTCCAGCAAAGCCAGAAGGGCGGAGCAGGATTAAATAGGCCAACAAGGTCATGTGACCAGCAAAGGAAAAAAAAACCTAACAGCAAGGTTCTAACACCTACGTTATATCACCAGAATACGGTCATATAAATGGCTCAGATCATGGGCTGCAGATGTTTTCTTTACTTTTTCTGTTGCTAATGACTGTATTAAAAGCACTTTACATGGATTTCCCTCTGTGCGTGTCAAGGTTGAATCATTTGCAATGCACAAACAGGGTTTTTTTTTTGCACTGGGGCAGAAATGAAAAGGAAAAGTACTACAGAAACTTGGATGAAAAAAATATGATGGCTTACTATTAGGGTTTGGTAAAACTGTTCTGTGTCACAATCTATTTGTTATGCAGCCCTGCCCATGCTACTCATACATTTAATAACTTTTATTACTTATGTCATTTAAGTAAAATCCAGATAATGACGTGCTCCAAAGACTGTATCCGGGAGGGCTGCTTTTGCCAGAAACCACAGAATTTCATGTTATTTTTAAACCTATTCCACATTTACCCTTTCCCTTGTATTGCATTATTACACAAACCACAGGACATCTTTAATTATAGGCGGAGAGAAATTCCAGACATCGTTTCCAAAAATGCAAATGGGAAATTAATAAATATGGCAAACCTGGCAAGACCTTAGTTTACAAATTCTGTTTAATAGGAGTGGCGGAATGTACTGTCCATTGTGGTTTGTTTTGCAGCCGGTTTTTCCCACATCACTCTAGTAAGTTCCGATTCTGTCTAGAAGCAGACAGTGCAGACAAGAAAGGAACACAAAGTGCATAAGTTCCCACTGGAAACAAGTAAACTTAAAATATGGGAGGGTTGATCCAATTTTTTCACATAGTAATATAGGTTGAAAAAAGAAACCGGTCCATCAAGTTCAACCTTTCCCCACCAGTTAACCAGGTATACATTCTCTTTTGCTAGAATTCCTTATGTGCATACAGGTGCCTGATTTAATACATGTGATTGAAGTTAGAGATGTTAATTTAGATGTCTAACATCATATGCAGGGGTGTGACTATAGGGGTGCAAAGACAGAAATTGCAACTAGGGCCCTTGAGCATGACAGGCCTTACTGTCCCTCAGCTACATAAGAAGTCACTAGTATCGTAAATGGTGCACGGCAGTGTAGCATGGCGAGAAACTCATCTCCTTTTAGGCCCTGGCACGCTACATGAAAGTGTGGTTCCTGGCTTGGTGTGTGGACTTGTGCTATGTGGGCATCACGCCCATGTAGGCTGCATGTAGCCGGTGGTGTGGGCTGGTCAGGACCATGTGTTTTACAGTTCAGAGAGAGAGAGACTTCTGTTCCAACACAAACTCTTTACTGCATGGTAACTTGGTAAAGGTTGCATACAATAGATAGTGGGGACAAAGTCTACAGGACGTATCTTTCATAGTATAAAGCATTTTCCACACAGAATCCTTCCTCTGCAGTTTACTCCAGGGCTAGTGAGGCACACTGTTTCTCTTTACACTGCCACAACCCAGCTTTAACACTACAGTCCTGACCAGCAAGTCTCCTTAATTGCTCTTCAGTTTACCGTCCTATTTCTTCAAATACCGGTACCTTGGAATCCTCACACTCGGGACCCCCTTTAGTCTGTCATACTCAGTCCTGCTTAGGTCCGTTACCTTCTGCATTACAAGCTCCGGGGTTTATGACTTTGCGTCCTATTCAAAGACACCTCTAAGGAAGGCCACTCTGTCTCATCAGTCACTTCTTTTCAGGATAACACTATCCTTTGTGATTAGTCTCCTCTCACTTGGGGTCACCCATTCATGCAGCTCTGCTCTCTAAACACTCCAAACCCTATCTGACTAACTAACAGGAAATCTGTCACTTTGCCTAACACTAACTCCTCCCTCTGTGGGCTAGTGCCAAACATTAATTCCATCCTAACTTACCCTATCGTTACTACCTATGCCACAGTTAACTATCTACATCCCTATACATTGCACATTTATAATACCGTACATTATCATATCTTACAATATGCATTACTAACATTAATACACATTATACATGACACAATATATACAGTGGTGGCCAAAAGTATTGGCACCCCTGCAATTCTGTCAGATAATACTCAGTTTCTTCCTGAAAATGATTGCAATCACAAATTCTTTGGTATTATTCTCTTCATTTAATTTGTCATCAATGAAAAAACACAAAAAGAATTGTCCTAAAGCCAAATTGGATATAATTCCACACCAAACCTAAAAAAGGGGGTGGACAAAAGTATTGGCACTGTTTGAAAAATCATGTGATGCTTCTCTAATTCGTGTAATTAACAGCACCTGTAACTTACCTGTGGCACCTAACAGGTGTTGGCAATAACTAAATCACACTTGCAGCCAGTTAACATGGATTGAAGTTGACTCAACCTCTGTCCTGTGTCCTTGTGTGTACCACATTGAGCATGGAGAAAAGAAAGAAGACCAAAGAACTGTCTGAGGACTTGAGAAACCAAATTGTGAGGAAGCATGAGCAATCTCAAGGCTACAAGTCCATCTCCAAAGACCTGAATGTTCCTGTGTCTTCCGTGCGCAGTGTCATCAAGAAGTTTAAAGCCCATGGCACTGTGGCTAACCTCCCTAGATGTGGACGGAAAAGAAAAATTGACAAGAGATTTCAACGCAAGATTGTGCGGATGGTGGATAAAGAACCTCGACTAACATCCAAACAAGTTCAAGCTGCCCTGCAGTCCAAGGGTACAACAGTGTCAACCCGTACTATCCGTCAGCATCTGAATGAAAAGGGACTGTATGGTAGGAAGACCCCACTTCTTACCCCGAGACATAAAAAAGCCAGGCTGGAGTTTGCCAAAACCTACCTGAGAAAGCCTAAAATGTTTTGGAAGAATGTTCTCTGGTCAGATGAGACAACAGTAGAGCTTTTGGGAAAAAGCATCAACATAGAGTGTACAGGAAAAAAAAAAGAGGCATTCAAAGAAAAGAACACGGTCCCTACATTCAAACATGGCGGAGGTTCCCTGATGTTTTGGGGTTGCTTTGCTGCCTCTGGCATTGGACTGCTTGACCGTGTGCATGGCATTATGAAGTCTGAAGACTACCAACAAATTTTGCAGCATAATGTAGGACCCAGTGTGAGAAAGCTGGGTCTCCCTCGGAGGTCATGGGTCTTCCAGCAGGACAATGACCCAAAACACACTTCCAAAAGCACTATAAAATGGTTTGAGAGAAAGCACTGGAGACTTCTAAGGTGGCCAGCAATGAGTCCAGACCTGAATCCCATAGAACACATGTGGAGAGATCTCAAAATGGCAGTTTGGAGAAGGCACCCTTCAAATATCAGGGACCTGGAGCAGTTTGCCAAAGAAGAATGGTCTACAATTCCAGCAGAGCATTGTAAGAAACTCATTGATGGTTACCGGAAGCGGTTGTTTGCAGTTATTTTGGCTAAAGGTTGTGCAACCAAGTATTAGGCTGAGGGTGCCAATACTTTTGTCTGGCCCATTTTTGGAGTTTTGTGTGAAATGATCAATGATTTGATTTTTGCTTCACTCTCTTTTGTGTTTTTTCCTTGCAAGCAAATTAAATGAAGATGATAATACCAAAGAATTTGTGATTGCAATCATTTTCAGGAAGAAACTGAGCATTATCTGACAGAATTGCAGGGGTGCCAATACTTTTGGCCACCACTGTACAAATGCCGTACACTATGCTCACTATGCGATTGGTGTCTTCAGGGTTAGGAATGCAACAGCAATTGTCCACCACCCTTAGAGTAGTTGTATATTCTGCATTTGGTGCCAGGAGCTTCAAGTTACACCTCTGGCTTTTACTTAGCCTGATGGGTCATAACAATTGCTATTGTGAAACAACAACCATCCATCAACACACACACAAACTGCAAAATCTCACCAATATTGGTAAAAACTTACACCAGGTACAATATATATGCAGCACCCAATACATAACTCACTAATTCAAAATGCAGCCCTCTCACTTTCTCATCCTGAACATTCAATAATTGAAAATTAAAAGGTGCCGCAAAAATGTCTCAAAAATCACAAACTTTAACAATACATAAACGAGGTAAACAGAAAAGGAAATTTAAAAAACAGAGTAGCTCAATGAAGGGTTAAAATGATCACACTGCTCAGCATATATAGTCAAAAATGCATAGACAATATGTACAGTGGGTATGGAAAGTATTCAGACCCCTTTAAATTTTTCACTCTTTGTTTTATGACGTGCCTCCTGGGCCATGGGGTACTCGGTAGCCGGGCCGGTCGTTGTTGGGGGATGTCACAGTGGCGGTGACCCGGTCCGTGACCCAGGGCGGTCAATAAAAGGGGAAAAGTGAAAAGGGGAATAAAGTTTTTATATAATGTTCGTGACGCCACCTGTGGTATGCGGCTATATGGAGCCGCCGCTGCGGTGCAGATCCTCTGGAGCTGATGATGACGCAGCAGAGTTGGTTCAACTCTCCACAGGCAGAGCTTAGCTCCAGGGCAGTAAGTGATGGCTAATGAAGTAGATGTTGCTGTGCAGCGTAGTGCAATACAGGTGATGTCGCAGATAATAATTATAGGACACAGTGGGGTGCAGTCTTCAAGGTTTACTCACAGTTGTTGAACTCCAGGTTACCAGGACCAGGGTAACCGTCCACGTCGTCCTGTGTTTACCAAGGCAGGGGTTCAGCAAACTGCCAGGTGTTTCAGGAGTACATAACGGGACCCCATTCTGTGTTCCTTCCTCGGTCGTCTTCCTGCGCTGGCTCTCACCCTCCTGCCCTGCGCCTCGCAGCCAGTGTCCCAAGCCGGTAACCTCGGATTTTGGCGGGAAACCTGCAGTCCCCTGAATCCTATATGGCTACCTTTTCGGCGATATACAACCCCTGGCAAAAATGATGGAATCACCGGGCTCGGAGAATGTTCATTCAGTTGTTTAATGTTGTTGAAAAAAAGCAGACCACAGACATGGCACAAAACAAAAGTCATTTCAAATGATAGCTTTAGGGCTTTAAGAAACACTAAAAAAAATCAAGATAAAAAATGTGGTACTCAGTAAGGGTAATTTTTTTCAGACCAAGCAGAGGGAAAAAATTATGGAATCACTCAATTCTGAGGAAAAAATTATGGAATCATGAAAAACAAACACACAAAAGAACACTCCAATACATCACTAGTATGTGATCTGTGATTTGCTTTTTTTCAACAACATTAAACAACTGAATGAACATCCTCCAAGCATGGTGATTCCATAATTTTTGCCAGGGGTTGTAGTTTTGGCTGTGAGCAACTGCACCCTGAAAGTACAGAAGCCTCCGGTTTCTAGTTGAGCCTTGTAGTTCTCCACTAGTTAGGGGCCAGTCCCCTTTGCGGCCTGATCCCTTCACACTATGGTAGATTCGGGCGCATGGGTGGCTTCCGCACTTGCCATGCCCCTGGAATCCCCTCACTCCTGGAGCCTTCCTCTGCTCACTTCCTCGTCCAGCCAGTCCTCCTCGACCTCTCACTCTAGGCCAGCTCCTCTGAGCAGAGCTCCTACAGAGCTCCTGCTCCCATGCTCTCACCTCACTGAACTCTCTGACTGGACTCTCTCTCCCAAGATGGTTCCCCTTTTTATACTCCTTCGAAGTGCTCCCCTGTACTTCTTCCTACACCCACACCCACTAGATGGTTCCACCCTCCAGCTAGGGACCAGGGACTGTGCTCTCCCTTAGGAGCAATCTTGCCCTTCCCTCTGAAATGGGGTATAATGGATGCAAGTGGGTGGGTCCCGGGTAGTACTCCATCCTTACCTGAGAGTGGGGTACCATACTTCTGGGTGAGATGCAGTACCTATGTGGTGGCGACTGAACCCGCAGGGGCACCACAGTTTCATATCAGCCATTTTGTAAATTCTAAAAAGTTCATTTTTTTTCTCATGAATGTACACTCTGCACCCCATCTTGACTGAAAAAAACGAAATGTAGAAATTTTTGTGAATTTATTACAAAATAAAAACTGAAATATCACATGGTCATAAGTATTCAGACCCTTTGCTCAGACACTCATATTTCTGTCACATGCTGTCCATTTCCTTGAGATCCTCCTTGAGATGGTTCTACTCCTTTACTGGAGTCCAGCTGTGTTTAATTAAACTGATAGGACTTGATTTGGAAAGGCTCACACCTGTTTATAAAAGACCTCACAGCTCACAGTGCATATCAGACCAAATGAGAATCATGAGCTCAAAGGAATTGCCCAAGGAGCTCAGAGACAGAATTGTGGCAAGGCACAGATATGGCCAAGGTTACAAAAGAATTTCTACAGTACTCAAAGTTCCTAAGAGCCCAGTGGCCTCCATAATCCTTATATGGAAGAAGTTTGGGACCACCAGAAGTCCTCCTAGACCTTGCAGTCCAGTCAAACTGAACAATCGTGGGAGAAGAGCCTTGGTGAGAGAGGTAAAGACGAACCCCAAGATCACTGTGGCTGAGCTCCAGAGATGAAGTAGGGAGATGGGAGAAAGTTCTGCAAAGTCAACTCTCATTTCAGCCCTCCACCAGTCTGGCATTTATGGTACAGTGGCCCGACGGAAGCCTCTCCTCAGTGCAAAACATATGAACGCACGCATAGAGTTTGCTCAAAAACACATGAAGGACTCCCAGACTATGAGAAATAAGATTCTCTGGTCTGATGAGACGAAGATAGAACTTTTTGGTGATAATTCTAAGCGGTATGTGTGGCGAAAACCAGGCACTGCTCATCACCTGCCCAATACAATCCCAACAGTGAAACACGGTGGTGGCAGCATCATGCTATGGGGGTGTTTTTCAGCTGCAGGGAGAGGACGACTGGTTGCAATTGAAGGAAACATGAATGCGGCCAAGTACAGAGATATCCTGGATGAAAACCTCTTCCAGAGTGCTCTGAACCTCAGACTTGGCCGAAGGTTCACCTTCCAACAAGACAATGACCCTAAGCACACAGCTAAAATAACAAAAGGAGTGGCTTCAGAACAACTCTGTGACCATTCTTGACTGGCCCAGCCAGAGCCCTTACCTAAACCCAATGGAGCATCTCTGGAGAGACCTGAAAATGGCTGTCCACCAATGTTCACCATCCAACCTGACGGAACTGGAGAGAATCTGCAAGGAAGAATGGCAGAGGATCCCCAAATCCAAGTGTGAAAAACTTGTTGCACCATTCCCAAGAAGACTCATGGCGGTACTAGCTCACAAGGGTGATTCTACTCAATACTGAGCAAAGGGTCTTAATAATTATGACCATGCGATATTTCAGTTTTTCTATTTTAATAAATTTGCAAACATTTCTACATTTGTTTTTTTTCAGTCAAGATGGGGTGCAGAGTGTACATTAATGAGAAAAAAAAAATGAACTTTTTAGAATTTACCAAATGGCTGCAATGAAACAAAGAGTGAAAAATTTAAAGGGGTCTGAATACTTTCCATACTCACTATAAAAGTATAGTACATCCATAGAATTTAGTCCCCAGTGGGTTACATACAGGTTACATACAGTATACTGTACATGGTTTAATATAGTAAGTAGATATAAATCTAAACTTACATAGTACAAGTGTAGAGCCCTGTCAGTGTGAAGCCCAGCACCCTAACGTGCGTTTCACCCAGCTTTGTCAGCAGAGACGCTGATCATTGTAAACATGATAATACAGATTTCAGTATCCACTTATGACCAGAGTCAGATGTTCTTTTAGTCTGTTCAAGGGTATTATAAGTGCACTTTAAAGTATTGTTTTTTTTTGCTGCAAAAAATAAGGAACATACACCAGACAGCACTCAATTTCCCACTGGTTTAACATAGATGGGGCTTGAGTCTTTACACCTTAACACCCTAGGACATAATAGTACATGTAGGAAAGGGCAGGCTGTGTTATACAGCCAGTACAAACTTCTAACAGCAGCAATTGGAACTAGCTTTGATTGCTGATGTTTATTCACTTAAATACCACCGTCAATCTCTGACAATGCCATTTAAGTGGCCGGATTCCCACGGGGCATCCATTCCAACACCCATTCACTCTTTTTTCACAGTGTGGTTGCCAGGTGCTGATGGGTTGGCATTGCAGCAATGGGCCTATTACAAGTGATCATGAGATTACAGGTCAATTCCTTAGGGGGAATGAAAAGTAAAATAAAAAGTAATTAAAAAAATAAAGTTTTTAACAATATTTAAAAAAAAACTCATTTGAATCACAGTCCAAGTTATTATTTATACACAGATCTGATTTTTTTAAGCCACTAAAATAATGAAAAAATAAACTTTTTGACGTTTGGCATCACTGTAATCATACCAACCCGGAAAACAATGGTAGAATTGTATTTTTTTCACTAATTTACTTTACTTGGATATTTTTTCTCAATTTTCAGTATATTATATGGTAAAATTAATTTTGTCATTCAAAGCTACAACTTGTCCCAAAAAAGCTTTCATGTGTCTATGTCAAAGGGAAAATAAAAAAAAAAATATTGCTCTTGAAAGAAGAGGAGGAAAAACAGAAGCACAAAAACAAATATTGCCTGCGACATTAAAGAAGCATTATGAAAAATGGCAAACATTTATACTATGTTCTTCAAAGATCCTGTTTTGGCAACAATTAGTAATAAAAGTGAGTAACTTGCAGGATAAGAGAGAAATTCGTCACAAGTTTTGATGCATACAATTCTGACAGTCTATCACTTTAAAACACAGATGAATGACAAACAACACTTCGTGCAGGGGCCTTATCATATCAGTAGAAAAGTGACAGGGCTGGTTTGAGCTGTTCTTCATCGTGATACCTCAAGTAATTAAAGAGTCAGAGACATCTTTTATGTAATGACTTTAAGGGGATCAGAACTGACAAGGGGAATCGTGATAATGTAGCCTCAGGTTGCTCAGACAGATGAACTTCTTACACAAGCTCTGTTAACTATTAGGCTGAATGTCTAAGTGGTAGTGTTTCTCCTTGTGGAGATCTCTAAGTTGACACAGGCCGGGCAATGTGAAAATGTATGTAATTTAGTTCTTATCCAAGAAGAAGAAAGCTGGCTCTTTAGTACCACCTATTAGATGTTGCACATGACTTAAGATATTTAGTTAAACCAGTCTTCTCTAAAGCAAAAAGATATCTGCCTGTTGACGTCTGTTCTGGGGTACAACCAGTCTTCTGCAAAAACAGTCTAATACTGCCAACCAATACATGAAACAGCTGTCTGCAGATGGATGTTTATATTTTTACTTGGGCCCATGCTCATGGCCATATTTTTAGTCTGAATGTGATCTGACAAAACATCGGATCGCACTTGGACCAATATTATTCTATGTGGCCGTGCATATGTCACTGGTCCAAGGAAAGAAACACTGCTTGCCCAAGTTTTATCTGTGCATGCCTATGTCAGTCAATGAGCCCATGGAAAACATTTGAACGTAGACATCTGAGTGCTATTCGATTTCAAAGGACTGACACAATGGAGAAGATGGAGATTTTTTTTCTCCATCTTCTCCTCATTAGATAGAATTGAATCACACTATAATCACACTCAGAGTTTGAGCAGAGTGTCATTTGCATAATTGACCCCATTCTCTTGGATAAGAGAAAACACGATTGTCTGCACTTAGCCTTTGGAAAAGACTCTCATTTGGCTGAAAGGCAATCTGTCAGTAGGTTTTTGCTATGATATCTGAGGAGAGCATGATGTAGGGGGTAAAACACAGAATTCAATGATGTATCACATGTCAAACTATGTGCTGTTTTTACTTACACTGAAGGTATTATCACTTGGGGATTATCATTACTGTGACTATCTGGTGAGCAGGCACTTGTCCGACTCTGACCCCTCCGTGATAAGCAGCTCATAGTCTATAGACATACAGAGCCTGGAATGGGCGGGGGCAGCTTTCTCACCTCTGTTACATGCTAAATCTAAAAATTCTGATTGTGTCAGAACGGCTGCACCTAGAAAACTAAGTTATACTATATATATATATTTCCATGAAAACTCACACTTTTATTTATCAAATGAGTTGCAAAATGAATAGAAAATATAGTCCAGACATTGACAAGGTTAGAAATAATGATTTTTATTAGAAAGAATAATTTTCTCCTTCAACCTTTGCTTTCGTTAAAGAATGCTCCCTTTGCAGCAATTCCAGCATTGCAGACCTTTGGCATTCTAGCTGTTAATTTGCTGAGGCAATCTTGAGAAATTTCACTTCATGCTTCCTGAAGCCCCTCCCACAAGTTGAATTGGCTTGATGGGCACTTTTTGTGTACCATACGGTCAAGCTGCTCCCACAACAGCTCAATGGGGTTGAGATCTGGTGACTGCGCTGGCCACTCCATTACAGATAGAATACCAGCTGCCTGATTCTTCCCTAAATAGTTCATGCATAATTTGGAGGTGTGCTTTGGGTCATTGTCCTGTCAAGCGCTATCCACAGGGTATGGCATGGCATTGCAAAATGGAGTGATAGCCTTCCTTATTCAAAATCCCATTTACCTTGTACAAATCTCCCACTTTACCAGCACCAAAGCAACCCCAGACCATCACATTACCTCCACCATGTTTGACAGATGGCGTCAGGCACTCTTCCAGCATCTTTTCAGTTGTTCTGCGTCTCACAAATGTTCTTCTGTGTGATCCAAACACATCAAACTTTGATTCGTCTGTCCATAAAACTTTTTTCCAATCTTCCTCTGTCCAATGTCTGTGTTCTTTTGCCCATACTAATCTTTTCCTTTTATTAACCAGTCTCAGATATGGCTTTTTCTTTGCCACTTTGCCCTGAAGGCCAGGATCCCGGAGTCGCCTCTTCACTGTAGATGTTGACACTGGCGTTTTGCATGTACTATTTAATGAAGCTGCCAGTTGAGGAGCTGTGAGGCATCGATTTCTCAACTAGAGACTCTAATGTACTTGTCTTGTTGCTCAGTTGTGCAGCGGGGCCTCCCACTTCTCTTTCTACTCCAGTTAGAGCCTGTTTGTGCTCTCCTCTGAAGGGAGTAGTACACACCGTTGTAGGAAATCTTCAGTTTCTTGGCAACTTCTCGCATGGAATAGCCTTCATTTCTAAGAACAAGAATAGACTGCCGAGTTTCACATGAAAGTTCTCTTTTTCTGGCCATTTTGAGAGTTTCATAGAACAAACAAATGTAATGTTCCAGATTCTCAACTAGCTCAAAGGAAGGTCAATTTTATAGCTTCTCAAATCAGCCAAACCGTTTTCAGTTGGGCTAACATACTTGTGCAAGGGTTTTCTAGGGTTTAAACATCCATTAGCCTTCTTACACAGTTAGCAAACACAATGTACCATTAAAACACTGGAGTGGTGGTTGTTGAAAATGGGCCTCTATACACCTATGTAGATATTGCAATAAAAACAAGACGTTTGCAGCTAGAATAGACATTTACCATATTAACAATGTATAGAGTGTATTTCTGATTCATTTAATGTTAGCTTTATTGAAAAAAAATTTGCTTTTCTTTCAAAAATAATGAAATTTCTAAATGACCCCAAACTTTTGAACGGTAGTGTATGTTATATATATATATATGTATATTATATATATATATATATATATATATATATATATATATATATATATATATATCTCCACTTACAGTCTGGAGACTTCCTGCTCTAGACCAGACCAGAGAAAAAAAGAATGTGACTGAGCATTTAACCTTGCTCAGCCACACCCTGAGGTGGAGATATAGTGAATGACTTCCCTGCCTTCTCTATATCAGTCACAAAAAAACACTCCCTTTGAACATGATGGTTTAACCACCCAACACATAACATGCTGGAGGAAATTGTAGGTTTATTTCACGGAGGCAAGTAGCCGCAGTGAAACATATCTCCCCTCACATATATCACCAGTGACTGTCACATATTCCCCCCTCTGCCCAAAGCCAGCAGCTTAATTTCACCTCTCCTGACGACAAAGCATAAGTACTTGACCTCCTCATTCCCAATGGCACATTTTTTTGGATTTATAGTAAATCCCGCCTTCCTCAGAGCATTCAGAATTGCCTGTTCCTTCGGCAGATGACTAGCCCAGTCTGGACTAAAGACTACAATGTCATCAAGGTAGGCTGTGGCATACTTCTTATGTGGCGCTAGGATCTGATTCATGGCCCTCTGGAAGGTGGCCCTGTGCCAATTTAACTAAGGGCCCCACTAGGTCAATGGCAATCCTTTCAAAGGGGACTTTGATCACAGGTAGTGGGATTAGAGGACTACAGAAGTGGGAAGAGGAAGCGGTTATCTGGCAGGTGTGGCAGGACCTACAATAGTTTATGATTTCCCGGTAACACCCTGGCCAATAAAATCTCCTTAAAATCCTCTCCTCAGTATTCTCGACCCCCAGGGACCCCGAGAACATGTGAATGGGCCATATCTAATACCCTCTGTCGGTATGGCCCTGGATCTAAGAGCTGTTCCACTACCTCATCACCCTTTAGTTTGGTCACCCGATACAATAACTCCCCCAGAACTGCAAAGTGAGGGAATCTGTTGTCGGCCCCCGGCTCTTTAGCAACCCCGTTACAGACAGTAACCTGGTCAAACGCCCCCTTTAAGGTCAGGTCCCGAACTTGAGCAGTCCCAAAGTTCTCTCCGGAAACTTCTAACTCAGGGAGGTCGGCCTCCTTGTTCACTGTCTCGTCCTGGTCGCTGGCAAGGACATACAGGTGGAACTCATCCCCTTGCGACTTCGATGGGGGTTCTTACCTAGGGACCTGGCTTTTGTTCACTTGACTCAGTACGGTTCGCTTTTTCCACAAGTCCCAAAACAAAGAGAAATTGCGCCCCAATACGATGGGATGTATCAGGTCCTTGACCACCCCTACCTTGTGGGACTGGGCACCACAGTCTGTTCCCACTGTCACTCTGGTCACAGGGTAGTCCTTGGCATCCCCATGTATGCACTGAACGCCCACTGTTTTGGCAGGGACCAACTGGTGGGGAAGAGTAGCTCTGATTTGGGTCACCAGACTCCCAGAGTCTAACAGTCCAAGCACCTTTACTCCATTAATGGACACGGCACATGCCTGCGGCGCCTCGCTGTCTTGACAGTCCACACTGCAGGCCGGATAAGCATAATAGGAACACCGTCTGCCTAGGCTGCAGTGCACTGGCTCAGGGGGCATATGACACTGGGCAGCTATGTGTCAAGGATTGTGACACCACCAACAGACCACATCCTTAACAATAGTCTTTGCAGCACCTTCCGTGGAAGTGGGACGTCCTCCAATTGTGGCTCTAAACCCCCTCCATGGTGAACCCACCCCCTTTGGTGTATCACAGTACGGGGAAGTGACTATGTCTGGTTTCCCAAGGGATTTCTCAACTACCTGGTACCTCTCTACTAGGCCGACGAGGTAGTCTGCATTCTGAGGGCAACCCAAGTCTGTACCGACTTGGGAAGGGAGTGTATGAATCTGTCAATCACCACCCGCTCAACCATTTGTTCAGGAGTGAAAGACTCTGGCTGCAACCACTTCTGAACCTGAAGCAGTAAGTCAAACATCTGCTAGCGAGGGGGTTTGTCGCTGGCATATGCCCAGTGGTAAACTCGTTGGGCTCTCACTGCCATATTCACTCCTAGGCGTGTAAGATCTCTGTCTTTAGTTTGGCATATTCCTTGGCATCCTGCAGCACTAAGTCATAATATGCCTTTTGGGGTTAGCCCAACAAATATGGTGCCAGAACCTCTGCCCACTGTTCTGGTGGAAGTCTCTCCCAATCAGCCACCCTCTTAAAGACTATCAGAACAGCTTCTACATCATCCCCGGGGGTCATCTTCTGCATAGCCCGCCTTACGGCCTTCCTGACGCGCAAGTCATCAGTCGGCCCTGGGGGTGGTGCGGTCTGCCCTGGATGTCGTCCACCAGAAGCTGTATCTGCTGCTGCTGCTCCTACAGGTGCTTTTGCTGTGCTTTCTTCTATTCAAACGTGGCGGGCATCACCCTAATATTTAGAGGGGATCAACCCAAAGCATATAAATAGCCAAGTACAAAATAATAAGAGACATGCATAAATGGGGATCCCACCAAAAAATTGATAAACACTGTAGCAATATCAAACCTTTATTAGTACATAAATATAGACAACAATGACCCAATAAAAACAAAACAGCCAAAAATAGCCCCAAGAAAACAGCCTAAACTAAGGGTGAATAGTCAGGCAAAAACCTATCCCTCACCAAACCGACACTTGGAACCAAAGGTCAATAAAAGGGACAAAAACAACCCTATGCAGATATTACACTTCTGGACACATTTAAATACATAAGATATTTGAAAACCATCATCCAATGATATGTTCAAGGCACATCTCTAGAGAGTATATATAGCTTCAGTCCTGAACAGTATACATCACAGGTAATGCCCTAACATATAACAGGGAAACAAAATACATGTGAAAATTAAACAATCATAAAGCCAAACTTGTGCTATATAGACAATATACTGAAAAGGATAAAGCCTCAGATAAATAATCATGACATGATCAAAAAGGTCAAAAAAGGCCCCGCATCTGTCCAATGAGGTTAACAACTAAGTCCAGATAAAGTGTAGCCAAGTGGCCTGTTTGAATGATGTGTAAGGGAAGGGGGAATTGAGAACCTTTTTTTTAGTTTAAACTGTTTTCTTGGGGTCATTTTTGGCTGTTTTAATTGTTTTTATTGGGTCGTTGTTGTCTATATTTATGTACTAATAAAGCTTTGATATTACTACAGTGTTTATAATTTTTTGGTGGGATAACCATTTATGCATATCGCTGCTGCGCTTTCCGCTGCAACTGGATCTGTTGTAGAAACAGTTTGGTTGTTTCCTGCTGAGCTTGCTGCTGCTGCAGGATCTGCTGCTGCTATAGCTCCCGATGCTGCTGTAGCAATATATATATAGTTGCATTCAGGGTCTCTTTGCCAACCGCGCTGAGCTCACTGAGTGGTGGCTAGTCACTCAGTGAGCTCAGCGCAATTCAGGGCCCGCTTGCTGCAGCGAGTCATTCTCCTCTGTCCCTCAGCGTGTGCGGTCGCCTTAAGCCACCACTCATGCTGATGAAGAAATGTCAGTTAGATGGATTACGGAAATGGACACTGGATTATTTCAACTTCGGACAGGTGAGTATAAGGAATTTTTTATTTTATTCTAATTTTAACACTTGGAGACAGCGGCAGCTGAATACTACCCTCAACATTGTCCCTTGCTCACACTGATCGCAGCGCAAGCTGGGTACAATGATGAGAGATGCATCCAGCACTGTACTGCCGATTCCCAGGTGCCGGTACGTGTGATTCTGATGCGGCACACGGGCGGAACATGGTTGCCACATGTATGCCACACAAGTACACACAGATATCACCAGTACTGTTTTTTTCAGTACCGGAAATATCAGGACGTGTGAAGGAGGCCTAAGTGATAGCCCTAGACGATCAACACGCGTATACGGATAACTATAAGCTAAAACGTTGCAAAACGTAATTCCCATAAAATACAAGTGGAGGCTAACGTGAAGCTCAGTAAGCATCTCAGCCTGAAGACCACCAAGAAGGAATTCTAAGTTAATTTTGGTACAACACCTTAAAAAAACTATCCTTTTTTTTAAAAGCAAAATCCAAAAGTGGAAAGCAACCAACTGTTTTGCCAAAGCAATAACTGCAGGAAAAAACACAGGTGAGAACTGTCACACTTTGTTCCCACCTTCTTGTTATTAGTAATTTAGAAGAGCCATAGATTTAGAAAGCATCTGTGATATAAGCCAATAAACAGAACATTTCTTGAATGAAAAATTACAATACTTCTAGAAGACTAGGCTGTTATTATGAACATTGCAGAGGAGGGATGTGTGATTAAATTACAACAGTTAATCCTGTGTGAAGTCATTGATCTTTATGTCTCTGATGGACCACAATTTCCATGGTGCACAGGAAGAATGTAAAACCTCTGCTGTACATCTGTTGCAGACTTTGTCAACTTTCTCACTACCTATTTATTCCGCAGTCAGCTGATGTGCAGATGGTCTAACTTGAAGAAACAGCTGCAAGAGACAGGAAATAGGAAAACGGAATTCTTTTTTATTTTGATGTTTGTTAGTTTTTTTTCCCTACAAGTTTATAAGCTGTTTTATTGTTGACAGAATCATCGATCATGGAAGTCATGGAATAATGACAATCACAGGATGGATAGACAATGACATGTTAATGAGATGGAAATGATGAAGAAATGGGGAAAAAAATTCAAACCATATTGATTTATCCAGTATGACAAACCCAGATGTGTTTGATGGGAGACAAGTCTGGAGACTGTAGGCCATAGTAGCATGATTAAGCCGCGCAGGCTGCTCATAGTAGCATGAGTAACATTTGGCCTGGCGTTGTGTTGAAAAATGGCTCCTTGGACACTTTGCAGAAATGTTCGTTCCACTAACAAATCAATGTAACGCAAAGCAGTTAGTGTACCTGGAATGAACACAAGAGAGGTCCGGCTACTGTACATTATTCCACCCTACCCCATAATTCCACAAGTAGGACCAGTGAGATTCCCTTGTGAAAGCCTCTTCATGGCATTGTCCATGTGGTCTGCTGACCAATTTACACCTATCAATGCATCCAAGACAAAATCGGAAATCAGCACTGAAGCAGTTAGACCTCCATTCCAGCCTCTATCCATTTGTAGGACTGGAGACTGGAATGGAATATATGTGTAAGTATGTGTATTTCTTCACGTGGCACTCATACTCGATACTGAATAAATAAATAAATACAGAAGTTTTGAAAATTTAGTTTCCTTTTTTTTATCATTTACATATTGTTACCATGTCTATCCATTCTATGATTTCTATAATTTCATGACTTTTCCTTTTTAGTGTTGCAATTTCAATGTTTAGAAGTGTACAGTTCACAAACTTGGCTACTGGATGTCCATCATTTGACTATTTGATTTTAAAGGAGAATTTCAATGTAGCAACTTATGTAAGTGATGTAAAGAATCATTGATTTACATATAGATCACATTTATGATTGGAAATGCTTATATTGCTATATCTGTGCAGGTGGTACTTCCCTGAGATGCTTTGTCATATAAATGTGACGCGCCCCCTGGGCCAGTGTTGTTTGGGGGATACCCGGAGCCGGATCAGATGGGGGTTGTAGTCTCCGAGTGGCGGTGACCCGGTCCGTGCCCAGGGTGTCAAGCTCAGTGTGTGGCAGTCCTACAGATGTTGCTGGATGTTCTTTAGTGTCGACTACGCCACCCGTTGATTTGCGGTCAATACGGCCGCCGCTGCAGAAGGGTCCGCTGAGGCTGGTGGTGTGTGTGCAGCTTCTGGTAGTATAACCCCCAACGGGAGGGGTATAGCCTCAGGGGGTCAGTTGTAGAGGGTGGTGGTTGTGGTGGTGCAGTGAGGATGGTATTAAGACTCAGAGTCGGGCTGTGCAGTTCAGGGTTTTTACTTACTGCTGTTGTTCTGGTCACTCCGGCCTTGAGTGACCGCCCGAGCTGTGCTGCGTCCACCAGGTCCTGGACTCGGCCAACCCCCAGGTAATTCTGGAGCGTGATCCTGAGCTCCCTTTCTGACGTTCCTTTTCTCTGGCCTTCCCCACCAGGGATCCACCTATGTCCGGCTCCCTCGGGTCTCTTGGTGGGTACACCTCTTCTGGGTTCCCTGACCCTATACTTGGTCTGCCTTCCTGGTAGATTTAGTGGGGGGTCGTGGCAGATCCTGCCCACAACCTCCGGTCTCTGGCTGAGGATTAGTGCCCTCCACCAGCTTGGGATCCGGTACCCTTGTGCCAACCCTTCACCCTGTTGCTTGTATTTGGGCTCTTGGGGTTCCCTCTTCTTCCCCTCTGGGTCCTTCTGACTCCTCTCTCTCTTCTTTCAGGACTGCTTGACCCTCTACAACAGACTGACTAGTAGCTGTCTGCCTGTCTGACCCTGATCTAAGATGGTTCCCACCTTATATACTCCCTCAATGTGTGAGCTCAGGTGACCAGCACCCAATGAGCTCCTAGCATTACCCAGACTGCTCCCCCTATCTGCCCCTACACTACTGGGATGTTCCACCCCCCCTCCCACTCCAGCCAGGGACAGACACTATCGTACCTGCACATAAACTGGTGGGAGTACCGTCGGTCTGTCCCCCGGAAATGGGATGTATGTAGTGTATGCAGCCTACTGAGCTCAGTTCCACACTCCATCCTTACTCGGGAGTGGAATACCACACCTCTGGCTTGAGGTGTAATACCCCTGTAGCAGCCGAATCCTCAGGGTGCTACATTCCCCCCTGGTAAATCACAGCACGTCCTCGGGCTGTAAGAGAATAAAAACATCAAACATACAAATTTTTCATAACAACAATAACATATAAAACAATATATATATCAGCATAAACTTTTCATAAATAACATTCTTGTTCCTCCAGCCACGGTGCAACTTGTGACCGGGTAAAGTGCGACAGTCTCTTCAAGAAAAATAACAGTTTCCTATAAAACCGGTAGGGGGCGCCTTAGAAAGTGCAACTATTTACAAGGGGAAAGTGGCCGCTCTCAGTCCTCGGCCAGGTATAAGGAAGGAATGACCGCTCTCAGTCCTCGGTCAATGGGATTAAGGGAAATACGGGTAACAGTTTACACTTGTCCCAACGGGGACATATTTAAAGCAGCAACAGTTCACTGTACCCCGACAGGTAACTATTTACAGTCTCTTTACCGTACTTTAACGACGGCGTCCTCCTGCTCCTTCTTTATCTTCAGACCCGTCCGGGTCCTCTTGCTCCTCCTCACACCGCAGCTCCTCCTCCGTCAGGCGATGCACATGGAGGGCGTAGGGTCCTTTGGCACACTTGTGCCGGGTGAACGTGACCTCGTCCCCTACGTACAGGTCACGACCTCTGTGTCCCTCCGGCAGATGGCTTTCTACGTCTCTGCGGGTTACAAAGACGTCGCCGGGGGTATGATGGTCTCTTATGAAGCCCCACCCATGCTGCAGGTTGAATTTAATCACAGTCCCGGTGGTACGGGGACCATGAGCTGCACGGGGGTTCCTCCTGGTCCGGCTCTTCTGCCCTGCGCTCTGTTCCTGCAGCCGCTGCTCACGGATCCGCCCCTCTTTCCGCTCTTGCTCGAAGGCTGCGAACTGCTGGCGGCAGCACTCCACTCGCTCTGCTGCGGCTGCCCGCGTTTCTTGAGTGAACCCCATGAGGTCTCCTCCGGTGGGGTCCCACTCGAATTGTGCTTCTTCTAGCGGGAGCGGGGTTCTCCTGACGGGCTTCGGGGCCGGAATCAGGGGCTCGCACAGGGGCCTTGCTCTTTGGAGTTCCAGTTGGTAGTACTCCTGGGGCCATACAAAGGGCTGCCCATCCGGGCACGTGTGCTGGGCAAATAGATCTTCGCCCAGGTGCGGCACTCGAGATGTTGAGGGCGCGGTGGTGGAAGCGGCGCCCGGATTGACCAGGCCTTGCGACCAGGCCTGGGGTACCCTGAAGGTAAAGGGCACCGTGAAGACGGCGACGCCCGGGGGTACTCGGCCCTGCGACCAGGCCGGTGGCTCCGCGGAGGTAGGGGGCGCTGTTGGAATTGCGGCGCCCGGAGGTACTAGACCTTGCGACCAGGCCGATGGTATTTCCTGTTTGGTCGCGCTCAGGGTCGAGGCGTGTGACGTCACAGGGGTCGCGGCCGCAGCTTCTACTTGAGGCCTAGTCTGGCACGGTGACGATGCAGCGACGGGCACGGCAGGGGGAATTTCGGGCTCTGCGACGGGGAGCTGGGACAGGTACACGGTTTCTCGGCTCGGGGTAGTGACGTCCCCTTTACCTGTCTCCGTCCGTTCAGCTCCCTTCTCGGCGCCGTCTCCGGCCTTCACTCCTCCTGCACCATCCTCAGAGGCGGTCTGTCTCCTCATCTCGGGTGGCGTGCTCCGCTGACGGGTTCCGGTCTGCTGGGCCATCTCACGGCTCCACTCCGTCAGCGTGTCTTGCTGCACCTGGGCCATCCTCCGTGCGAGGCCCTCCAGCGCGGTCTGTGCACACTCCCGGTCTCGGGGGAGCTGTGCTAGGATCTCCACTAAGCCTAGTGGGGTTGTTGCTTGCAACAGGCTCCTGACCACTGGGTCGGTGCTGCCTGCCTCTCCCTCCATCTCCGGGTACGACTTCTCCGGAGTCCTCTCCAGACTTCTTGTCTCCGGGTGCGCTCTCTCCAGACTCCTCCAGGCTGCACCCATCTTCGTTTTTTTGTTCAGTCTCCGCCCACATTGAGGGTGGTCCCGGGGCAACTTTGTGATTGTCAGTTCCAGGGGCAGTTCTCTCACGCTGATGGACATCTCCAGCATCACAGTCTCTGTTGGTGGGGGCGGTTTCCGCTTTTGGCGCCATTCCTTGACCTGGCCCACGATGGGAGGTGACCTCTTGCCACCCTCTGGCACGCCCATAATGGCGTCTGCTCTTCCAAGGCGGGAAATCTTCTGGAAATGGCGGGAATCGTCTCCCAGTGGCGGGAAACTCCGTGGATGGCGGGAAAAAGCTGCAGATGGCGGGCAACCGGCGGGGAACGATCCGTGATGGCGTCCCATGGCGGGGACCCTCTGGAACCGGCGGGAGACTTCTTCTTGAGGTAAATTTGAACTTTTCTTCAGGCACGCAGTACCCGGTTGTTGCGGGCATGTAATCCTGCCGACTACGCCAAAGTTGACGCGCCCCCTGGGCCAGTGTTGTTTGGGGGATACCCGGAGCCGGATCAGATGGGGGTTGTAGTCTCCGAGTGGCGGTGACCCGGTCCGTGCCCAGGGTGTCAAGCTCAGTGTGTGGCAGTCCTACAGATGTTGCTGGATGTTCTTTAGTGTCGACTACGCCACCCGTTGATTTGCGGTCAATACGGCCGCCGCTGCAGCAGGGTCCGCTGAGGCTGGTGGTGTGTGTGCAGCTTCTGGTAGTATAACCCCCAACGGGAGGGGTATAGCCTCAGGGGGTCAGTTGTAGAGGGTGGTGGTTGTGGTGGTGCAGTGAGGATGGTATTAAGACTCAGAGTCGGGCTGTGCAGTTCAGGGTTTTTACTTACTGCTGTTGTTCTGGTCACTCTGGCCTTGAGTGACCGCCCGAGCCGTGCTGCGTCCACCAGGTCCTGGACTCGGCCAACCCCCAGGTAATTCTGGAGCGTGATCCTGAGCTCCCTTTCTGACGTTCCTTTTCTCTGGCCTTCCCCACCAGGGATCCACCTATGTCCGGCTCCCTCGGGTCTCTTGGTGGGTACACCTCTTCTGAGTTCCCTGACCCTATACTTGGTCTGCCTTCCTGGTAGATTTAGTGGGGGGTCGTGGCAGATCCTGCCCACAACCTCCGGTCTCTGGCTGAGGATTAGTGCCCTCCACCAGCTTGGGATCCGGTACCCTTGTGCCAACCCTTCACCCTGTTGCTTGTATTTGGGCTCTTGGGGTTCCCTCTTCTTCCCCTCTGGGTCCTTCTGACTCCTCTCTCTCTTCTTTCAGGACTGCTTGACCCTCTACAACAGACTGACTAGTAGCTGTCTGCCTGTCTGACCCTGATCTAAGATGGTTCCCACCTTATATACTCCCTCAATGTGTGAGCTCAGGTGACCAGCACCCAATGAGCTCCTAGCATTACCCAGACTGCTCCCCCTATCTGCCCCTACACTACTGGGATGTTCCACCCCCCCCTCCCACTCCAGCCAGGGACAGACACTATCGTACCTGCACATAAACTGGTGGGAGTACCGTCGGTCTGTCCCCCGGAAATGGGATGTATGTAGTGTATGCAGCCTACTGAGCTCAGTTCCACACTCCATCCTTACCCGGGAGTGGAATACCACACCTCTGGCTTGAGGTGTAATACCCCTGTAGCAGCCGAATCCTCAGGGTGCTACAAATGCACCACCTGACATCAGAGAAGTAAATGCTAAAAGTCTTTCTGATTGTTGTCAGTACTAGGAATGGCTGGCTTTTAGATTGTAGTCAATAAGGGATTATAAATGTACTAGATGGTGGCCCGATTCTAATGCATCGGGTATTCTAGAATATGTATGCGGCTGACCGGGCGCAATCAGCAAAGCGGTGTTAAAATTTGGCGCCTATATCGCAGATTGGTCACGGCCGGCAGCCGCGATCAATCAGCAGAGCGTTGTTTAAATTTGGCGCAAATCTCCCTGATTGGTCGCGTCTGGCGTCTGCGACCAATCAGCATAGCATTGTTTAAATTTGGCTCCAATCTCGCTGATTGGTCGCGGCTGGCAACGGCGACCAATCAGCAGAGCTCTGTTTAAGTTTGGCGCCAATCTCACTGATTGGTCGCGGCTGGAGACCGCGACCAATCAGCAAAGCATTGTTTAAATTTGGCGCAAATCTCCCTAATTGGTCGCGTCTGGCGTCCGCGACCAATCAGCACAGCAGTGTTTAAATGTGGCGGCCAAATCGGTGATTGGTCGCGGGCAGCGGCCGCGACCAATCAGCACAGCGTTGTTTAAATTTTGCGCCAAGATCACTGATTGGTCGGGTGCGGAGACCGCGACCAATCAGCGAATCGTATTGGTGAGGACTGGGGAGCGGAATCGTATTGGTGAGGACCGGGGAGCGCCGCTGCCTGTGCGGCTACTTCCGCTGCGATAAGCCGGGAGATGAGTGACTGCTCGCAGCAGAAGTATCCCGACTCGCAGCGCAGCTCCCCGGTCCTCCCTTCCGCATGGATGTCAGCGCCGCTGCCTGTACGGCTACATCCGCTGCGAGCAGCTGGGAGATGAGCGGCCGATCGCAGCAGAAATATCCCGACCCGCAGCGCCGCTACCCGGTCCTCCCTTGACACCCTAGCCGCTGATCTCCCGACAGTAGCCACGTGGTGTTACTAAGCTCCGTACATTTGTGTTCAAAATCGCTGATTGGTCGCGGACGCAGCCCGTCACCAATCACCGATTTGGGCGCCACATTTAAATATCGGCCTCGATCAATCACCGATCTTGGCGCCATATTTAAACACCGCTGTGCTGATTGGTCACGGACGCTATTTAAATGTGGCGCCCAAATCGGTGATTGGTCGCGGGCGGCGTCCGCGACCAATCAGCACAGTAGTGTTTAACTTTTGCGGCTAGATCAGTGATTGGTCGCGGGTAGTGTTGAGCATTCCGATACTGAAATATCGGGTATCGGCCGATATTCGCGGTATTGGAATTCCGATACTTAATTCCGATACTTTTGCAATATCGTATACCGGAATCGGAAGTTCCCATAATGCAATGAGCCTTTTTCATTTTATTCAGCCAATGAGGATCCTAAGAAGTGTGGGCACATCCTGTTAGGCATGTAGGGATCTTAACTAATGGCATGGCTGTGATTGGTTGCTGAAATGATGTCATGATGCACTATAAAAGCCGCCGCCGCCATTTTGAGCTCACTCTGCTGTGAATTCAGTTAGGGATAGGACGCTGTTGTTCTGAGGGACAGTTTTAGCTACCTATTTGGTCTATTCTACTTTACCCAAGCTACTTTATAAATCGCTGTGCCTTGCAGTACTAGTGCACAGTTTTCTGAGATGTTCATCTCTGTCTGCAAGGTCTCTGTGTGTGAGTGCAGCTCACCCTGTAGTGTGTGCTTCAGCCACGTCTGGTTATAGTGCGCTCAGTGTGTGTCACTGCCTCATACATTGTCCTTTTTTGCCAATTCATAATTTTTCCTAATATCTCCTATTAGTGTGGTGGTTCCATCCGTATTCAGCTAAATTGGTTCCAAACACACTATATAGGAGTAGATAGAGAAATTTTTTTGGACTTGCAGCGCTAGTGCACAGTGCTCTGCATTTGCACTGTTCACCGCTGTCTGCAAGGTCTGTGTGTGTGAGTGCAGCTCACCCTGTAGTGTGTGCTTCAGCCACGTCTGGTTGTAGTGCACTCAGTGTGTGTCACTGCCTCATACATTGTCCTTTTTTGCCAATTCATAATTTTTCCTGATTTCTCCTATTAGTGTGGTGGTTCCATCCGTATTCAGCTAAATTGGTTCCAAACACACTATATAGGAGTAGTTAGAGGAGCCTAACTGCAGCATTGGGCCCTGCAGCCCCAGCCAGATTAGTATTAGCCTTTTTTTTGTAGCCTCATCTATTGCATTGTAGGTTACCTTCCTACATTGTAATAGCTACAAAAAGTTTGTGATACTATCGTTATTACATCTTTAGGCACATCCAGTGTCTTTTTGTGACAATAAAAACCTAAATAAAGTTCACCAAACACTCCACTTTACAGTTGTGTAGGCCACATTAGCTCATATTAAAGTCTAGTCCACACTTTATAAAATTAGTGTTTCTTATACCTGTTAGCAGCTGTTCAAGAATAAGCACACTAAGCCCTTATTACTTTTCTGCCTATCTTTATCAGTCTACCAAGATGAAGAAGGCAGGGAGTAAGGCATGTGGTCGTGGGCGTGGAGTTTCTGCAGGGAGAGGACGTGAGGATTCTGTGCCTGCAGGGAGAGGACATGGGGATTCTGTGCCTGCTGCAGGCACCAGTGACTCAGCATCCCCCAGTTTTACCAGGGAACAGTCCTTTATGTGCAGCTTTGTAGGAGCTAGCCGTACCCCACTGCTGCGGGAGGACCAAATTGAAGCCGTTGTTGGATGGATGGCAGCTAACGCATCGACTTCAATTAGTTCCAGATCCTCTCAGGTCCTGAGCACTGAAGAGCACCCATCTGTCTCTTCACCACCTGTCAAATTGCCCAGGCAGTCAGAGAGCCCTGGACAGGAGCCATCTCTACTTCTGTTCTCTGAATCTCTTGGCTTGGAAAGAGGGGGCCAGCCAAGCAGAATTCGAGAATTTGAAGAAGAGGTAGTATGCAGTGATGCGCAACCATTTTGTCTCTCTGAATCTGAAGAGGCGGGTGGGCCAGTGCCTATGGTCAGCAGCACACCTCAGTACGCATCTGATGATGAGACTCAGGTGCCACTTTCTGGTGCGTACTGTGCTGTCGAGACTACCCAGGAGAAGCAGTTGTTTGAAGAGGGTGGTGTAGATGATGAGGTCCTTGACCCATCATGGCGTGAGGGACAGGAAGGTGGTGGGAGCAGCTCTGAGGAAGAGATTCCCCGAACAGCCCAAAAAGGAGGGAGAGGGAGGGGGCAGACTTGGTTGCCTGTAGCCTCCACTTCGGCACCCATTAGGAGCATGGCTCTTCCAAAATCCAAAGCGGGCGCTCCCAAGACTTGCAGTGCCTGGTCCTTTTTTGACACAGTTGCAGATGACATTTGCTTTGTCAAATGCAAGCTGTGTAATCAGAAGGTGAAAAGAGGGAAAAGTGTCAGCAACCTCAATACCACAAATATGTGGAAACATGTGCGGACCAAGCACGTGGTGGAGTTCCAAAAACACACTGAAGACCTAGGCCAACCTACAGCACCACCTACCACCTCTTCAGCTCGTGTTGTAGCCTCTTCCTCCAGCTCACACACAGCTGGTTCGGCTTCCTCACAGGATCGCCATGGAAGAATCTCTGGCACTGTTGTACAGAGACACAGTGTAATTCCACCCACAGCACCACTTTCCCAGTCATCCTCACACTCCCAGGCCAGTCTACAGCCATCGTTAGCACAGGCATGGGAGAAAAGGCGCCCATACTCGGCAAACCACCCCCGAGCACAGGCTCTGAATGCTGGCATTGCTAAACTACTGGCCCTTGAAATGCTATCATTCAGGCTGGTGGAGACTGACACATTCCGTAACTTTATGGCATTGGCAGTCCCACAATACAACGTGCCCAGCAGCTTTTATTTCAGCAGGCAAGCTGTCCCTGCCCTGCAACATCATGTGGAGGGAAAAATTAAACATGCGCTACAAAACGCCGTCAGTAGCAAGGTCCACCTGACCACCGATGCGTGGACCAGTAAGCATGGACAGGGACGATACCTTTCCCTCACTGCCCATTGGGTAAATGTTGTGGAGCCGGGTACAGATCTTGAGAGTGGCGCTGTACGTGTTCTGCCAACTCCAAGGATTGCAGGAATCCAGTCAGTACACATTGACTCCTCCTCATACTCCAGTTCCTCTGAATCAGCGCTGCAGGAGCCGTCACGGTCTACCTCCACATCGACCCGTGAACGGTTACCTGTTATGATGACCGATATGAGCACAGCCGTGGCCAAACGTCAACAGGCCGTATTAAAATTAATTTCTTTGGGGAATCGAAGCCACACAGCGCAGGAGCTCTGGAATGCCATCAAGCAGCAGAGCGACGTGTGGTTTGTGCCAGCGAATCTCCAGCCAGGCATGGTAGTGTGTGACAATGGCCGAAATCTTGTGGCAGCTCTGGGCCTAGGCAACCTCACTCACATCCCATGTCTGGCACATGTGCTCAACTTGGTCGTGCAGAGTTTTTTGAGGGACTATCCGGATCTTGATGCACTGCTTCACAAGGTCCGCATAGAGTGCGCTCACTTGCGGCGTTCCAGCAATGCAAGATCACGCATTGCAGCGCCGATTACGTCTTCCGGAACATCGCATCATATGTGACCTACCCACCAGGTGGAATTCAACGTTACATATGTTGGAGAGGTTGTGTGAGCAGCAGGCAGCAGTAATGGAGTACCAGCTGCAGCAGGCGCAAACAAGTCGCAGTGCGCGCCGTTCACACTTCACCACCACTGAGTGGGCCTCTATGAAGGACATTTGCCACATTTTGCGTGCCTTCGATTATTTCACGCGGATGGCGAGTGCAGATGATGCACTAGTCAGCATGACTATCCCCCTTATCTGCCTGCTTGAAAAAACACTGCAAGCACTAAGGGACGAGGCTTTGGAAGAGGTGGAGGATGAGGAGTCACAAATGCCATCTGCTTCTCTACAGTCTGCGCAACGTGGTTCCTCACAAAGGCCTAGGCAGGGGACACTTTGTGAGGAGGATGAGGAGGAGTCAATGGATGAGGAAGACATCTGTCCAGAGGAGGGAGGTACACAATGCTCTAGTAGTCAGTATCTAGAGCGAGGGTGGGGTGATGCAGAGCAGGCAGAGATCACGCCTCAAGCAGGGGACAGCGTTTCTTGGCCAGTTGGCAGTCTGCAGCACATGGTTGATTTCATGCTGCAGTGCCTGAGAAACGACCGCCGCATCGCCCACATTCTCAACACGGCTGATTATTGGGTGTCCACCCTCCTAGATCCTCGCTACCGGGACAACTTACAAAGCCTCATAACACCGTTGAACCGGGAGCGTAAAATGCGGGAGTACCAAGACGCACTGGTGCATTCCATCATGTTCTCCATTCCAACCGAGAGCAGTGCTGCTAGTGCTTTACAAAGCAGCTCAGTGCGTCGAGGCAGTGGAGGAAGCTCTGCACAAAGAGGGAGCAGAAGCAGCGCCTCAGCACAAGGCAAGACCAGTATGGCCGAAATGTGGCAAAGTTTTGTGTCCCCGCCGCCACAAATGTCTACACCATCACAGACGGCTCCAGTTAGCAGGAGGCAACGTTTCCGTCAGATGGTGACAGACTACATGTCTTGCCCTCTTAGTGTACTCCCAGACGGCTCTTCTCCCTTCAAGTTTTGGGTCTGTAAGCTGGATACATGGCCAGAGCTTAGTCAGTATGCATTGGAGGTGCTAGCTTGCCCTGCTGCTAGTGTATTATCGGAACGCGTCTTTAGTGCCGCAGGTAGTGTACTAACAGACCGTCGCATGCGACTATCCTCCGATAACGTTGACCGGCTTACTTTACTCAAAATGAACAAGGCCTGGATCTCTCATGAATTTGCCAGTCCTCTTCCAGAATAAATAATTGGTTGGCAACAGTATCCAGGTCTCCTGTTGTGTTCATGTTACTACCACCTGAACTGTAATCCCTGAGCTCCAACACCGCCAGTTGGCGCTCGGAAGTGCCGTCTGCACAGTTAATACTTGCTGCCGTGTTATTGGGGTTCAGTAACGTCAGCTGTTACCCTGCTGTGCGGACGGCAATTTCTCCTGCTCTGTCCACATTCTCACTACTACAGATTATAAAGTTGCTCCAATTACACCTCTGGCTCCTCTGTTTTCAGTATTATCCCTGAGCTTCAACACCGCCAGTTGGCGCTTGGAAGTGCCGTCTGCACAGTCAACACTTGCTGCCGTGTTATTGGGGTTCAGTAACGTCAGCTGTTCCCCTGCTGTGCGGACGGCAATTTCTCCTGCTCTGTCCACATTCTCACTACTACAGATTTTAAAGTTGCTCCAATTACACCTCTGGCTCCTCTGTTTTCAGTATTATCCCTGAGCTCCAACACCACCAGTTGGCGCTCGGAAGTGCCGTCTGCACAGTCAACACTTGCTGCCGTGTTATTGGGGTTCAGTAACGTCAGCTGTTCCCCTGCTGTGCGGACGGCAATTTCTCCTGCTCTGTCCACATTCTCACTACTACAGATTTTAAAGTTGCTCCAATTACACCTCTGGCTCCTCTGTTTTCAGTATTATCCCTGAGCTCCAACACCGCCAGTTAGCGCTCGGAAGTGCCGTCTGCACAGTCAACACTTGCTGCCGTGTTATTGGGGTTCAGTAACGTCAGCTGTTCCCCTGCTGTGCGGACGGCAATTTCTTCTGCTCTGTCCACATTCTCACTACTACAGATTTTAAAGTTGCTCCAATTACACCTCTGGCTCCTCTGTTTTTAGTATTTACCCTGGGCTCCAATACCGCTAGTTGCTGCTCAGAAGTGCCGTCTGCACAGTCAACGCTTGCTCCAGTGTTATTGGGGTTCAGTAACGTCAGCTGATACCCAGCTGTGTGTCCGGCAAATTCTCCTGCTTTGTCCACATCCATTGTACTACTGATTTAAAACCTCCTCCAAATACACCTTTGGCTCCTCTGTTTTTAGTATTTACCCTGGGCTCCAATACCGCTAGTTGCTGCTCAGAAGTGCCGTCTGCACAGTCAACGCTTGCTCCAGTGTTATTGCGGTTCAGTAACGTCAGCTGATACCCAGCTGTGTGTCCGGCAAATTCTCCTGCTTTGTCCACATCCACTGTACTACTGATTTAAAACCTCCTCCAAATACACCTCTGGCTTCACTCTGTTTTTAGTATTTACCCTGGGTTCCAGCACCGCCAGCTGTTTCCCCGCAGTGTCTTTGGCACGGGTACTCCCTCCTGCCCAGCCTGGTTCCAGCACGCCAGCTGTTTCCGGGTAGTGTCAACGTCACTTTGCCTCCAATGCGTTGTCCTGTCGTGTTGTGGTCGGGTTAGCCGACTCTATGGTGCCTGCAGTATAGGTGACTCTGTGGGCTGCGGGATCTGGCAATGAAGGCTGGTTCCATAGTGCCAATAGGACAAGCACCCCCTGTAGGACTGTGGGTTTTGGTAACTGTGGCCGGCTCGCGGCCTTGAAACTTTTATTTACATGGGTACCTTCTACTACCCATCTGGGTTCCAGTACCGTCAGCTGGTTCTCGGCAGTGCCTTTGGATTAGGTGCCTCCTTCTCGGTATCTAAGTTCCACCAACGTCTGCTGGTCCTTGGTAGTGCTTTCTGGCACAGGTACCTCCTGCTTAGTAACCGAGTTCCAGTACCGTCAGCTGGTCTTCGGCAGTTCCATTGGCTCTTGTACTTTCTGCTACCCATCCGGGTTCCAGTACCGTCAGCTGGTCCTCGGTAGTTCCTCAGCCTTCTTGTACCTTCTGCTACATTTCCAAGTTCAAGCTTTTTGAAATGGTTCTTGGTAATCACTCTGGATCTCCCTGACGAGGACCCTGAAGACGAGGACCCTGAAGACCAACCCGAAGAAGACGAGGACCCTGAAGACCACCCCGAAGAAGACGAGGACCCCGAAGACGACGACCCTGAAGACGAGGACCCTGAAGACCACCCCGAAGAAGACGAGGACCCTGAAGACCACCCCGAAGACAAGGACCCTGAAGACCACCCCGAAGAAGACGAGGACCCCGAAGACGAGGACCCAGAAGACCAACCCGAAGAAGACGAGGACCCCCGAAGACAACGACCCTGAAGACCACCCCGAAGAAGACCAAGAAGATGACCCTGAAGAAGTTGACCAAGAGGACAAAGAAGAGAAGACAAGCACCAAGATACAGAAGAACAAGAGACAGAAAACCAAGAAGCAGAAATACAAGAAGCTGCAGAACAAAAAGCGGTAGAACATTAAGCATAAGACTAAAAATCAGTGCAAAAGATAATATCTAAATTATAAGCAGAAGATGACTAAGCAGTGTATGGGGGTTAGTCCGTTCCTCCTCGTGGTGCCCCTGGAAAAGACCTGCTGCTGCAGGCCAAACTGAACGCGGACAAATCCTGTTGTAAATCTTTTGTGACGGGCAGAACGAAAGGTGTAATGTCCAACCTTTTATAGATAACAACTACAGGAATGCCTGTCACGAAGAAAAATATGAAGAAGATGAAGAAGTAGAATATGAAGAATGTAAAAAAAAAGAATAATACGAAGAAGGTGAAGAAGAAGAAGATGAAGAAGGTGAAGAAGAAGTGGATGAAAAAGATGCTGAGGATGATGAAGGAGAAAGTGTGGGAGAAGTAAAAAAGAAGGTGAAGAGCATGGAAGTAGTGAAACATAAATATCTGACAAAATATAAAAATACTTAACATAGTCAATATTTCCGTAACTCAGAACGTCTTAAAAAAAATATTAATTCCTGCTATTCCATTTGATTGGGCTAAACCTCTATGCCTTTATTGTCTCCCCCAATACATTCTACATTATTCTTAGTTGTTTTCCTTCATGTAGAATTAACCTACAAGGAAAGAAAGGGTTTATTTTCATTCCCATATTTCTGTCCCATTGACTTGCATTGGTTTCCGGTATCAGAATCGGCGATATCCGATACTTTTTCGGTATCGGTCCGATCCAATCCGATCCGATATTTCCCGATATCGGAAGGTATCGCTCAACACTAGTCGCGGGCCAAGACCGCGACCAATCACCGATTTGTGCGGCACATTTAAATAGCGGCCGCAGATGAGCCGCTAACGGCCGCCATCTTTTTTCAGAAATCCCGCGGCGCTGATTGGCTGCTGCCAGACCAATGAGCGACGTGGGATTTCCAGGACAGACAGACAGACAGACGGGATAAGACGATTACATATATAGATATGCAGTGTACTCCTCCTGGTCGCAGCTGTAGAAAGACAGAATTTTATCATGTCACTCTCTTTTGCGGAGCAGGGGCAGACATGGGCAGTATAAGGACCGTGTGCAAGAACTGTAAATGAGCCCCTTTTATCCCAACCTATAGCTAATCATAAAGCACCTAATTATTTCCACCTGAAATTGTGAGCTATGAAGATTTCTAGCACAAGCTCAAATGCGCAAACATTTCACAATAGGAAACTGTTTTCAACATGACAGTGGAGATTCATCTTCTAACTTCTGAGAGGGCTAGCCCTGGTTTTCTCCATGCTGAGGCGATTGTTTGTTTAGAGGTTAGATAAATAAAAGAAATAAGGGTGTTGGATTATTTGGCCATGTTGTGGATGCATTTTAGTAAAGCCTCCCAGTGGCTTTTCTTTATGTTATAACTAGTGATGAGCAAACGTCCTCGCCACTGCTCGGTACTCGCCCGAGAGCTCGGCGAGTATTTCCGGGTTACTCTGGCAGGAACTCTGGTTCCCTCCCTGCATGTTTGGCGCTCTTTAGAGAGCCAATGAACATGCATGGATTGCCTGCCATGCACTGTAATGCCGTAGCCATGTTGGTTGTGGGCATTACAGTGATTGGTTGGCCGCAGAGCATCATCAGGTGTATATAAGACCGGGCTCCGCCATGCTCGTCACAGTCTACTCCGGAACCAGGCAGAGTAGGGAGAGCTGCTGCTACGTCAGGGAGAGATTTGCTTCTTCATAATTAGTATAGGTATTCCACAACATATATACTGTATATCCAACTGAACTAACAGTCCTTCTGAGGACTAATCCAGCTGCATGTATTCAGTGGTGATATCAGGAGTTAGGCAGGCAGGCAGTGTATGTGGAAGACTGCAGTGCATACAGTGCAAGAGGGTCCATTGAACGTTCCTGCTGCTGCTGTTCTTACAGATATTTGTAGACATAGCCCCAGATATCAGGGGCCAGGGAATTTTTTTTTTACCTTAACCCTGGTTATTTGCTTAAAAAGCAATCCAGAGTACACAATTTTTCTGCTCCATTTGCTTGTTATCACTGCAGAATAAAGCCAGATCTGTTCCATATTTCAGCGATAAAAATCCAGAAATTTCAACTGAACGTGGAAAATATTGGCCTCCTTTTCCATTCTATTGCAGTGTGTTGGTCAAGCTATTCACACTAGGTGTCTGTGAAGGATAGTATTAGCAAATTACAGGCCTGCTATTTAAAACTGTGGTTCTCTGTCAGACATAACACCTATAAGAGTGTTCCAAAATCAGACATTTCTTCCATTTTCATTCCGTTGCAGTATGTCGGTCAAGCTATTGACACTAGGTGTCTGTGAAGGATAGTATTAGCAAATTACAGGCCTGCTATTTAAAACTGTGGTTCTCTGTCAGACGTATCACATATAACTGCGTTCCAAAATCAGAGATTTCTGGTGAACGTGGAAAATATTGTCCTCCATTAAAAATGGGCAGGGTGCGTGGCAAGGGACAGGGAACTGGACGTGATGGTGATGGTGCATGCAGAGGCTGAGGACGTGGCCATGGGCAAGCTGAAATTGTGCCACAACAAACAACAACATCTTGTCGCTCAACCTTCTTGTCTCAATTAATAGGGGACCGCAGAACACCACTACTGAACACAGAGCAGTGTCAAAAGGTTATTGGTTGGATAGCAGATAATGCTTCCAGTCACTTAACCACCACCACCACCCTGTCTTCCACATGGTCAAGTCTCAGTAGCCATGAGTCTGGACTGCATATTCCTCACCCCGATCCTCCTTCCTCCCATCATGCCGAGTGCCCGGAGAAAACTGATCCCACACTTGGACACTCAGGAGAACGGTTTACTTTTTCATTTGTAGATTCGGGCCTGTCGCCCGGCCAGCTTCAAGCGAGTCAAGAGGAGAACGCGTGTAGCGATGCCCAAATATTGGAGCAGCCATGGTCACATGAAGGCGATGGTGAGAAAGTGCAATTACTGTCGCAAGAGGTGGATGATGATGATGAGACACAATTGTCAGAAAGTCAGGAGGAGGACCAGGGTGCGGAAGTGTAAAATGAGGTGGTGGATGATATAGTAACTGAACCAACCTGGCAGGGGGACATATAGAGCGAGGAAAGCAGCACACAGGAGGAGGGAGGCGTAGCACCACAACAGGCAGGAAGTAGCAGTGTGGTGGCCGCAGACACAAGGCGGGAAAGAGTACCTCGTAAAGCCAACACAACGGAAGTTGCCAGTACAACTGTTAGGTCTTCCCGAGTCTGGTTATTTTTTAAAGACTCTGCAGGTAACCCCAAAAAGGCCATTTGCACCAACTGCCAGGCCAGCATCAGCAGGGGTAGCAAAACTAGCAGCCTGACCACCACCAGCATGATCAGGCACATGGCAGCAAAGCACCCGACTAAGTGGGCCGAACCCCAAGGTCCAGCAACAATGTCTGCAGGTGACACCATTGCTTGTGCCGCTGTTGTGCGTGCACGGCAATCCCCCGCCCATGGCGCACGCTAAGATGCCTCCCGCCCTGCACCTGTCGTTGCACACCCTCAACTAGCACCACGAGCAAGCACGTCCACGTCCTTGTCCCAGTGCAGCATTCAGTTGTCCCTACCCCAGTCCTTGGAACGCAATTGCAAATACGCAGCCAATGTCCTACAGGTCACACTACTAAAGTCACACATTTCACGAGTGCTTGCGTTCGAAATGTTGCCTTTTAGGCTCATGGAGAAGGAAGCTTTCCACAACCTGATGGCAGTGTCCGTCCCTCGGTCCCCAGCCGCCACTATTTCTCCCGGTGTGCCGTCCCCACAATACATGAGCACGTGTCCCACAACATTAGACGTTCCCTCAACAGCGCAGTTACCGGAAAAGTCCACCTAACCACGGACAGGTGGACAAGTGCTTGTGGGCAGGAACGGTACATCTCGCTGACGGCACACTGGGTTAATATAGTGGAAGCCGGGACCCAGTCGGACCTTGGGATGGAACAAGTCCTCCTGACGCCGAGGATTGTGGGCCCTGGGTCAATCAGGGTTGCCCCCACATTCTACAGCTCCTGTGCCTCCTCCTCCTCTTCAGCATCCATCTCCGAAGTGAACACATCAGTCGCAAGCTGTAATCACTGCAGCACTGCCTCGGCCAAGCGCTAACAGGCTGTGCTGAAGCTAATATGCTTAGGTGAAAACCGCACAACGCTGAAGAGTTGTGGACAGCTCTGAAAGAGCAGGCAGATCTGTGGCTGACACCGCTGAACCTACAGCCAGGCATAGTAGTGTGTGACAATGGCCGGAACCTGGTGGTGGCTCTGATACAAGGTAAGCTCACACAAACACCATGCCTGGCCCATGTGCTTAACCTCGTGGTTCTGTGGTTTCTCAAAACCTACCCGGATCTGTCGGATATGCTTGTCAAAGTACGCTGCCTGTGTGCCCATTTTAGAAAGTCAGCTACAGCTCCCGCCGCCCTTGCAGCTTCCAGCTCACCAACTGATCTGCGATGTCCCCACATGTTGGAATTCTACACTGCAGATGTTGGGAAGGATTTGTGAGCAGAAGAGGGCAGTTGTTGACTACCAGCATCAACAAGGCCGTCGGTATTCAAGTCATACTCCACACATAAAACCTCAGGAGTGGACAAAGATGTCAGACATTTGTACCATCCTACAAAACTTTGAGGACTCCACCAACATGGTGAGCGGCGATGATGCCATAATTACCATCACCATCCCACTTCTCTGACTTCTGAAACGCTCTCTGCTCACAATTAAAGAGGATGCATTGCAGGTGGAGCACAATGAGATGGAGCAAGGAGCCATACAGGGTGATTCCCCACAGTCCAGCCTCATCAATTATTGAGTATCCAAGCTGGACACGTGGCATGAACTGGCTCTCTTTGCCTTGGAGGTCCTGGCCTCCCCTGCGGCTAACGTTTTGTCAAAGCGGGTTTTTAGTGCTGCTGGTGGAATTATAACCAATATGCGCATCCGCCTGTCAACTGAAAATGCTGACAGGCTGACTCTTATACAAATGAACAAGGGCTGGATTGGGCCAGACTTCTCAACACCACTGTGTAACGGGTCTGGGAAGTGGAACCTCTGAGTAACTATACAAAGGGGCAGTCCTTGTAAGGAAGCGGGTGGCTCCCAGGGTAGGCGGGCAGGTAGTCATGGCTAGTGACGGGGACAGTCTCTGGGTAGAAGGGCAGGAGGTCACGGCAAGTGACGGGGACAGTCTCTGGGTAGAAGGGCAGGAGGTCACGGCAAGTGACGGGGACAGTCTCTTGACAGGCGGGTGGTCACGGCAAGTGACGGCTAAGCCTCCAGATAGGCTAGCAGTCAGGTAGCAGGTGGACGCTCCCAGGTGAGCGGGCAAGAGTCTCTGGACAGGCAGGTGGTCACAGCAAGTGACGGCTGAGCCTCCAGGTAGACTAGCAGGCAGGTAGCAGGTGGACGCTCCCAGGTGAGCGGGCAAGAATCTCTGGACAGGCAGGTGGTCACAGCAAGTGACGGCTGAGCCTCCAGGTAGGCTAGCAGGCAGGTAGCAGGTGGACGCTCCCAGGTGAGCGGGCAAGAGTCTCTGGACAGGCAGGTGGTCACAGCACATGACGGCAGAGCCTCCAGGTAGGCTAGCAGGCAGGTAGCAGGTGAGCGCTCCCAGGTGAGCGGGTAAGAGTTTCTGGACAGGCAGGTGGTCACAGCACGTGACGGCAGAGCCTTCAGGTAGGCTAGCAGGCAGGTAGCAGGTGGACGCTCCCAGGTGAGCGGGCAAGAGTCTCTGGACAGGCAGGTGGTCACAGCACGTGACGGCAGAGCCTCTAGGTAGGCTAGCAGGCAGGAAGTAGGTGAGCGCTCCCAGGTGAGCGGGCAAACAGATCCATAGACAGACTGGCAGGGCTGGTAGGCAGACTGTCGGACCGCAGGAATGTAAGCAGATAGACAAGTATCAGGCAGGTATCAAGCAGGAATCTGGCAGGTAATGAGCAGGTATCTGGTAGCGGGACCTGAGGGCTGAAGCAGAGTGATAGGCTATGCAACAACATTGCTCGGGCACCTCCATTTTGGAGGAGGTGCCTTATATATGGTGAGGTCCTCCGGCCATTGGCCGGGGACTCCTTAGGATGGCGCGCTCGGCCCCTTTAAGAGAGGGGAGCGCACGTGCGCCCTAAGCACAGTGGCCGGGAAGCAGCGCGCGCTGCCAGCAGAGCGCGGGAGGAAGAGGCTGGGCACGGAGCGGAGAGGTGAGGGGAACAGCGTCCCTGCCTAGCAGGAGGCAGGGACGCCGACGCTACACACTGAATGATATCAGCATAACATAAACTCAAATACAGTGTCTTTTTTGGGGGAGGTCTAACTCTATTCCCATGCACCTCTGTCTTCACAGCCAGACATGGGTATACGCTTCCTGATTTTGTCTATTTGCTCTGGTCCTCCTCCTTCTCCGCATCCTCATCCTCCACCACCATATCATCATCATATGTACCATATCAACACATCTACTTCTCTTGCAAGGGGCATTGGAGTTCCTCCAAATTTTTGGCAGCCGTTGCTTCACTGCATAGGCAAACAGTATGGGAGACACACTTCCTAATAATGGGAGCATTTTTTACAGGAGGCCCTCTGACTAGTGATGAGCCACCCCCGTAGTGTTCGGGTTCGGTTCGGTTCGTCGAACACCGGGATGTTCGAGGAACTGTTCGTCGAACACCTTAGAACACCATCGAACACCGTTAAAACCAATGGCAGGCAAACAAAAACACATAGAAACACATAGAAAACACCTGCAAAGGTGTCCAAAAGCTGACAAACTGCTCAGAAGACACTCTCTTTAAAAAAGCCGGCCGGAAAATTCATCAGCGGCATACACCGGTACCCGACAATTTAGACAAGAAGGAATAGAGCATCACACATAGATTAGATAGATAGAAACATGTCAGTCACACATATAAGAAGCACAGTGACAGTGTTGGTTACTGCACTTGTCATTTAGTGTAAAGGATTTATTAAAAAAAATATTAGTGTTTTCATGCACCGTCTCTTTAAAAAAGCCGGCCGGCAATTCAGCATCTGTACCCGACAATTTAGAACAGAAAGAATAGAGCTTCACACATAGATTAGATAGATAGAAACATGTCAGTCACATATATAATAAGTACAGTGATAGTGTTGCTTACTATACTTGTCATTTAGTGTAAAGGATTTATTTAAAAAAATAATAGTGTTTTCATGCACTGTCTCTTTAAAAAAGCCGGCCGGCAATTCAGCAGCGGTACCCGACAATTTAGAACAGAAAGATAGAGCATCACACATAGATTAGATAGATAGAAACATGTCAGTCACATATATATGAAGTACAGTGATAGTGTTGGTTACTGTACTTGTCATTTAGTATTAAAATAAAGGATTTATTATTAAAAAAATTGGCGTGGGGTTCCCCTTAATTTTAGGCTCTAGCGGAGGTTAAGCAGACGGCTGGGGCAGATGTTTGAAGCCTGGGAAGGGGGTAATACCCACGGAGCTTCCCAGGCTACTAATATCAGCCCCCAGCTGAATACATAGCCTTTACTAGCTATTAAAATGGGGGACCCCCCAAAAAAAATGACGTGGGGTCCCCCCTAATTTAATAGCTAGCAAAGGCTAGGCAGACAGCTGGGGGCTGATATTAATAGCCCAGGAAGGGAGCCATGAATATTGGCCCCCTCCCAGGCTAGAAACACCAGCCGTCAGCCGCCCCAGAAATGGCGCATTCATAGGATGCGCCAATTCTGGCACTTAGCCTCGCTCTTCCACGCTGCCCTGGTGCGGTGGCAGGGGGTAATAGGGTTGGGGTTGATGTCAGCTTATAATGCCAGCTGACATCAAGCCCAGGTTAGTAATGGAGAGGCGTCTATAAGACACCCCCATTACTAACCCCATAGTCAAAGTTAAAAAAAGCACAAACACCCAGAATAAAGTCCTTTAATTGAAATAAAGACACAATCCTTTATTGTTCTAAATTAAACTCTACTTACCATCACACCCATTCCAGCTGAAGCCAACGATCTCCTGCAATAAAAGAAAAATAATAAAGCAACCTCATCCTTACCTTTCCAAGGTTCCCACGACAGCTTCAGCTCTGCTACATCGAGATGACAGGCTGGACCGCAGCAGAACGCTGGCATCCAGCCTGTCATCCCGCAGACACTGAGAAGCGCAGGCTTGCTTGCGCTGCTCAGCGTCTCTCTGTGACGACATCCAGATGAGTCGAGTTCATGTCCAATGAACTCGGCTCACCTCATGCACGTCACTGACAGCGTGGGAAAATTCTCACGCTGAAGCGCTGATTGCAGGAGAATTTTCCCACGCTGTCAGTGACGTGCAGGAGGTTAGCTGAGTTCATTGGACATGAGCTCACCTCATTTAAAGAAAATTGACGTGGGGCTTCGCCCTGTTTTTGTGTCCAGCCAGGTACAACTAGGCAGCTGGGGGCTGGAATCCGCAGCGCAGGGAGGCCCAAGCTTTCTGGGCCACCCCCGCTGCAAATTGCAGTCCGCAGCCACCCCGGAAAATGGCGCGTTCATAGAAGCGCCATCTTCTGGCGCTGTACCCAACTCATCCAGGGCCCTGATGCGGTGGCTCACTGGGTAATAAAGGGGTTAGGGCCAGCTTGGCATTATCAGCTGGCCCTAAGCCCGAAATTCATGGGGTCACGCCAATATTAGACATGACCACCATGAATTTCTAGTAAAGTATTTAAAAAAAACACAACACCCAGAAAAAAGTCCTTTAATTGAAATAAACACACAATTTTTATTGTTCTAAATTAAACCATACTTACCATCACACCCATTCCAGCTGAAGCCAACGATCTCCTGCAATAAAAGAAAAATAATAAACCAACCTCATCCTTACCTTTCCATGGTTCCCACGACAGCTTCAGCTCTGCTACATCGAGATGACTGGCTGGTAAGTATGGTTTAATTTAGAACAATAAAGGATTGTGTCTTTATTTCAATTAAAGGACTTTATTCTGGGTGTTTGTGTTTTTTTTAACTTTGACTATGGGGTTAGTAATGGGGGTGTCTTATAGACGCCTCTCCATTACTAACCTGGGCTTGATGTCAGCTGGCATTATAAGCTGACATCAACCCCAACCCTATTACCCCCTGCCACCACACCAGGGCAGCGTGGAAGAGCGAGGCTAAGTGCCAGAATTGGCGCATCCTATGAATGCGCCATTTCTGGGGCGGCTGACGGCTGGTGTTTCTAGCCTGGGAGGGGGCCAATATTCATGGCTCCCTTCCTGGGCTATTAATATCAGCCCCCAGCTGTCTGCCTAGCCTTTGCTAGCTATTAAATTAGGGGGGACCCCACGTCATTTTTTTGGGGGGGTCCCCCATTTTAATAGCTAGTAAAGGCTATGTATTCAGCTGGGGGCTGATATTAGTAGCCTGGGAAGCTCCGTGGGTATTACCCCCTTCCCAGGCTTCAAACATCTGCCCCAGCCGTCTGCTTAACCTCCGCTAGAGACTAAAATTAAGGGGAACCCCACGCCAATTTTTTTAATAATAAATCCTTTATTTTATTACTAAATGACAAGTACAGTAAGCAACACTGTCACTGTACTTCGTATATATGTGGCTGACATGTTTCTATCTATCTAATCTATGTGTGAAGCTCTATTCTGTCTGTTATAAATTGTCGGGTACCGCTGCTGAATTGCCGGCCGGCTTTTTTAAAGAGACGGTGCATGAAAACACTATTATTTTTTTTGATAAATCCTTTACGCTAAATGACAAGTACAGTAAGCAGCACTTTCACTGTACTTCGTATATATGTGGCTGACATGTTTATATCTATCTAATCTATGTGTGAAGCTCTATTCTTTCGGTTCTAAATTGTCGGGTACAGGTGTATGCCGCTGCTGAATTGCCGGCTTTTCATGTTTCACTGTTGGCACTGTTCCCATCGATTTGGGCAATCACTGTAATGCCACAACCACCATGGCTGTGGCATTACAGTGAGTGGCAGACAATCCCTGCATGATTGGTGCTCTAAATAGCGCCAGACATGCAGGACACGCTTTTGGTGTACGAACAGTTATCGAACATAACCTCGAACAGCCGAATTTTTTGCAAATCGTTCGGGTTCGTCGAACAACTCGAACACCGCCCAAAACAGCTCGAATTTGAGATTGGCGAACAGTTCTAGTCGAACACCGCTCATCTCTACCTCTGACCTCTACGTCTTTTGCAAGGGGCATTGGAGTTCCTCCAAATTTTTGGCAGCCGTTGCTTCACTGCATAGGCAAACAGTATGGGAGACACACTTCCTAATAATGGGGGCATTTTTTGAAGGAGGCCTTCCGACCTCTACGTCTCTTGCAAAGGGCATTGGAGTTCCCTCAAATTTTTGGCAGCCATTGCAGCCACTGCATAAGCAATAACAGTATCGGAGACCCACTCATTAATAATGGGAACAACAAAGCATAGCCGACTGCTGGTCCTTTAAGAATAGTAAGGGCTGCTTGATGGCCTATAAAAATAGTCTTTGTGACTTTCAGAGTCCCTCCATCATAAATGAAACAGGATGTGTCTAATGTGTCACACACCACATGGCCAGATAAGGTTGTAAAATGTTAAAAAGACATTTCCCGGTGAATGCATTTGTCTTGGTTGAAAGCAATGTAAAAGTGCAAAAAATGCATCAAAATCGCTACGTGTGAACATAGCCCAAGGAGTGGAGGAGCATTTTTATTGTTGTATATTTATTTTGCCTTATATACAAGTCATTACCCTGGAAAGGATGTTCTTCAACATATTTCCCAGGAAAATCAATTTTTGTTTTGTTTTTGTGTTTTATTGTGAGTCTGTAAAAGTGGCGTAATACCTCTGACAACGTTGTTGACAGCAGTGACCTGGGAGTCAGAAATGCTTCCAGGGGTCTTCCCCATGCTGTTCCCATGTCATTCGAGCACTGTTCCCATTTGGGCAATTTTTAGGCCCTCTGCAGACCGCCGGGGGGAGCCGCCGGAAAAAAGCTTGAGTTTCCCATAGACTTACATTGTGCTCATTACTCGGTCCGAGCACTCTAGCATTCCAATTTGCTTGACTCGAACAACGAGTACCTGAGCATTTTAGTGCTCGCTCATCACTAGTTATGACATGTTACTGAAAGAATAAGGAAGTCTACCCTAATCCAGAGCCTACGTGCTTTGGGACAAAGCCAATGTAGCGTGGCGCGGGGTCGGCAACAGCAGGCGAGGCACTCGTCTCCTCCTTTTACACCGCGACACGCTACATAAAAGTGTGGGTCCTGGCTGGGTGTTGATGTTACTGCTGGTGGTGTTGGCCGGCCAGGACCATAGGTTCTGCAGTTCAAAAAACGAGACTACCGTTCTAAAACACAGTCTTTACTGAACAGTAACTTGGTAAGGGTTATGTACAAGAGGTAGCGGGTGCAAAGTCTTATCAACGTTTCCTTTGCAGTATAAAGCATTTTCATACACACAGTATCCTTCCACTGTAATCTTCTTTAGGGCAGTGAAGCATACTGTTTCGCCCTGCCCCACTTTGTCACAGTCCTGATCAGCAAGTTGTTCTACTTGCTCAGCAGTTCTGTGTCCTATTTCTTTCACTACTGGCACCCTGGATCTACTGCTCGGGTCCCCCACTAGTTCCATGAACTCATCAGACCTGTTTATGTCGGTTACCTTTGGCATTTTGCATTTTGTAAGCTTATGATTTCTTGTTACACTTCATCCTATCCAATGACCCCTTTTCTGAAAGGCCACTGTGCCTCGTCGGTCACTTCAGGATCTCGCTATTTCTTGTCCCTTAGTCTCTTTATCCTGTAGTTCTCCCAATACGGCAGCACTGCTCACATAACACTTACTACTTCTATTTGACCCTATCTAACTATCTACAGGAAGCAGTCACTTGCCATAACACTAACTCCCTCCCACTATGAGGTAGTCCCAAATATTAACTCCATCTTACTTTAATGTCATTACCTAAACTATAGTCACTATCTTATACTACCTATCTTATGTACTAAACCCTAAACTATACGTCCTTAAACTATCACACCCTATACTGTACACTGTGTCCAACACTATACATTATAGAATAGCTATAATCTGCTTAACATACGGTAGACAAATTCCCTCAGTATTAACAACATATAGCAGCCACGAGGTATCTCTTAAAATATAACCTTTAATAAATCTCTAAAAAAGTGTATAATAAATATCTCCGATATCTGATACTAGTCCCTAATTACATCTTATTCACATCAAGATAGACAAACATAACCTTTAAAATTTCATCAGACAAGAGGCAAAACATGTCAAAAACAGACAAATGAATCTAAGACATATAGTGTCTGAACAGCCCTCTTAGAATGTAACTATATGACCTAAAAAGGCCAATAATTTCAAACCAATCCTGATCAGTAAATGAAAAAAATACAGTGTTATCAAACATTAGTAATATGCATACATCGCACCCATTTTTTGCATGCGGGCATCGTTCAGGTTTCTTCATCCCATTCAAACCATTGGTTTCTGAGAAGAAGATCTACCCTGTCGTGCCCCTGGTGTTAGCTCCCGCCCTAACAAGGGCAGTACCCAAATATATCCTAAACTGTCACCCACAAAAAAGTCCCTAAAACACTTTACATTACCAACATTACTTATCTTACATTACTACATCACACAGGAACATATCGCATGACATGCAATATACAAAGACGCACAACATAATTCACATTACAATACAAAGTGATTGGTGTCTTCAGGTGTAGGAACACGACAGCCATTGTCCACCACCCTTACACCATCATACAGTGGGGAAAAAAAGTATTTAGTCAGCCATCAATTGTGCAAGTTCTCCCACTTAAAAAGATGAGAGAGACCTGTAATTGACATCATAGGTAGACCTCAACTAGGAGAGACAAAATGAGAAAACAAATCCTGAAAATCACATTGTCTGATTTGGAAAGAATTTTTTTTAAAATTTTGGTGGAATATAAGTAATTGGTCAATTACAAAAGTTCATCTCAATATTTTATTATATATCCTTTGTTGGCAATGACAGAGGTCAAACTTTTCTGTAAGTCTTCACAAAGTTGGCACACACTGTTGCTGGTATGTTGGCCCATTCCTCCATGCAGATCTCCTCTAGAGCAGTGATGTTTTGGGGCTGTCGCTGGGCAAGACAGACTTTCAACTCCCTCCAAAGGTTTTCTATAGGGTTTAGATCTGGAGACTAGCTAGGCCACTCCAGGACCTTGAAATGCTTCTTACAAAGCCACTCCTTCATTGCCCTGGCGGTGTGCTTGGGATCATTGTCATGCTGAAAGATCCAGCCACATTTCATCTTCAATGCCCTTGCTGATGGGAGGAGGTTTGCACTCAAAATCTCACAAATACATACAAGTAAGTATGATAATGTGTCAATAACTAACATGTAACCGACAAATAGACACAAAACCACAAAAAGATGAATAAAATACCAATTTTTATTAAATAATTCATGTAAAAATATATATAGAAAGAAAAAGGGGGAACAAGAAATGGTAAAAATGGGAAAGGTCAATCAGACCACACACAAAAAAGACACCATAAATAGAAAGGTAAACCCATCAATATGAATATATGCCTACCAAAATGTATATGTTTCCACAAATAACAGATAAAGTGCACTGTGCAAAAGAGTACAAAAATTATTATTAGATTCATCCATATAACACAATTATATATATATAGTAGTAAATAAATCCAAGTGGATATGTATTATTGGATGAATCCATAGATATGCGTACATATAATAAGTATTGCACTCCATCAATAAATATAATGAGACCATATACATTAAAATGCAAAAGAATAAATACACAGATAGGTACTAACCCTCAAGGTAAGTAGTGTCACATGTGTGAGTCCTGCATCCAACGCACGTTTCGCTGTCGCTTTCTCAAGGATACTGAGGTGAACATGGGAGAGAGTGTATATATATATAAGAGTCTGGATCCGCCATAAATGATTATAACCAGGTGGAGCAGGAAAAGAAAAATTAGTACCATGCATGGTAACATCCGGAGTGGCGTCCCCCAACAGCAGGTGCGTCTCAGAAGAGCGCAACCACCCAGGGAGACGATAAACCGGAGTGCGTTCCACAGTGGAATGCATAGGGGCCGGAAATGCGCTCCACCGTGGAACGCTGGGAACGGAACCGGAAATGATGTCACTAAAGGAAATTGCATAAGCGCTGGTAAAGGGTGAGTCCAATAATAGAATGATGCGTTCCACAGTGGAACGCAATGAGCAAAGCCCAGAATGGTAATAGCGCTGAATAGCAGCCTATGATGAGGAAACCATAGAAAAAACAGAAAAGTGGATCAATTGAAGTGACTATGTGAAGTGCCAAAAAGAGACCCAAGGAGGAGTATAGAAAAGTATATATAGGTGAAAAAATATATCAATATGAATGACACATAAATAATATATATATATATACATATATAAATATATATACATATATATATCTAAAAGAAAAATATAATGAATGATCTCATGTGAAATCTCTAGTGTAGAAATATAATACAAAAGTGTATCCTAGCCCAAATTCATGTGAGTGAATGAAATAAAATAAAAAAATATATAAAAATAAAATTGTACAATACAAACAAAAATAATCATATATGAAATAGACATCAATGTGAATAAATGTGTATTATAAACATGTGCCTACATATTCTAAAAATGAATATGAAATACATAAGCAAGGTAAAAATTCTATACAAAGACAATTATATGAAGAATCAGATGAAAACGGGATCCTCATAGGCAGCCCAGTAGACCCAACTTCACCTCAGAAAAAGAATGCAGGTGGGCTAAACAGAGAAGAAAAAAACAAAAATTAAAATAAGAAAGAGAAATAAAATAATAAAATAAAAAACAAAATAAAAAATGATGATAAAGCGCATAATAAGCTTCATAGACTAAATCTGAAGAACTCACGGAAAACTCACAAAAAACTCACAGGAAAGGGGCAAAACTATATGACTCATTAAGGCCATATGGAGAGATAGAATTTAGAATAGTAATCCATTTTATCTCCCTCTGGGCAAGAGCCCTCTTCCAATTGCCCCCCCTGATACCTGGATACACTCGATCAATCCCGCTTACCTTTAAAGATGATGGATCACAGTTATGATACTTCTTGTAATGGCGAGGGATGGTCTTTAAATCTTCAAGGTTTTCAATTTCACTGGCTGCCCGGATGTCCAATACATGCTCGCGTGTCCGCCTTCTCAACTCTCGTGATGTCATTCCGATATAGATTTTATTACAAGGACATCTTGCGCTATAAATAATGCCAATTGTATTACAAGAGACAGTATGGGTAATATTATAGTTCTTTGAGCCCTCTGCATTGGTGAAATTGTTGGTGCATTCTATGTTAGGGCATGCAACACACCCACCGCAGGGGCGACATCCCCATTGAGGTCCTTTTGAATTGAAAATAAATTTCTTACCAGATGTCAGATGACTATGGACTAAAATGTCACGTAAATTTCGTGCTCTCCGATAGGTGATGGTAGGACGGTTGGAAATGAATGGTGCTAATGAATGATCTAATTCAAGAATATGCCAATGTTTTTTGAGCGCAGCCCAAACATCGGAACTCCTGGCATTAAAGGTAAAAATAAAACGAACAATATCTGTTGTTTCTACTTTACGTCGTTTATATAGTAGATCCTGGCGATCCGAAAATTTAGCCCTCCTATAACTACGTTGAATAACCTTCTCACTGTAACCCCTGTCAAGAAAACGTTCTTTCAATTGGTTGGCTTGAATTTCAAATTCCGTATTATTTGAGCATATGCGGCGTATCCTTAAAACTTGTCCGGTGGGAATATTGTTAATCAGACTCTTGGGATGTGACGAAGTAGCACACAATAGTGAATTAGCCGAGGTTGGTTTTCGGTACACATCTGTCTGAAGAAAACCATCATCATCTATGTCAACCAAGACATCCAGAAAATCCATTTTACATCGTCCAGCTTTGAAGGTAAGTTTGATATTAAGATCGTTTATGAACATTCTCAACGTAAACAATGACAAGTCAGCACCAGAACCCTGCCACAAAAAGAAAACATCATCGATAAAGCGACCCCAAAAAATAACTTTATCAATATTTGGAATGGGGTTGATAAGGAAAATGTCTCTTTCCCACAGCCCCAGGAAAAGATTAGCATAAGAGGGGGTACAAGCCGCCCCCATTGCAGTGCCCTGGAGCTGTAGGAAGAAGGAATCCTTAAAAGTAAAAAAATTGTGTTTCAACACAAAATCTAACAAATTAACAATAAATTTTCCAAATTCAGGATCCACATCAGACATCTCCAGGAAGGCCGATACCGCTCTAATTCCATCACTATGGCGAATAGAAGTGTAGAGAGACTCGACATCACAGGTAACCATGAGAACATTGTCGTCCACTTGGATACCATCAATCCTCCTCAGAAAATCTGAGGTGTCTTTCAAATATGACAGTAAGGTCTCTACCATAGGTCTTAGGACATGATCAATCAGTTTGCAGGCAGGTTCACAAAAATTGTCAATCCCAGACACAATCGGCCTACCTGGAGGGTTGATGAGGTCCTTATGAGTTTTGGGGAGAATGTAAAAAGTAGAAATCTGTGGATTCTTGAAGAGATAAGACATCTCAAGTAGAGATGAGCGGTGTTCGACTAGAACTGTTCGCCAATCTCAAATTCGAGCTGTTTTGGGCGGTGTTCGAGTTGTTCGACGAACCCGAACGATTTGCAAAAAATTCGGCTGTTCGAGGTTATGTTCGATAACTGTTCGTGCACCAAAAGCGTGTCCTGCATGTCTGGCGCTATTTAGAGCACCAATCCTGCAGGGATTGTCTGCCACTCACTGTAATGCCACAGCCATGGTGGTTGTGGCATTACAGTGATTGCCCAAATCGATGGGAACAGTGCTCACAGTGAAACATGAAAAGCCGGCAATTCAGCAGCAGCATACACCGGTACCCGACAATTTAGAACCGAAAGAATAGAGCTTCACACATAGATTAGATAGATAGAAACAGGTCAGTCACATATATACGAAGTACAGTGAAAGTGCTGCTTACTGTACTTGTCATTTAGTGTAAAGGATTTATCAAAAAAAATAATAGTGTTTTCATGCACCGTCTCTTTAAAAAAGCCGGCCGGCAATTCAGCATCTGTACCCGACAATTTAGAATAGAAGGAATAGAGCTTCACACATAGATTAGATAGATAGAAACATGTCAGCCACATATATACTAAGTACTGTGACAGTGTTGCTTACTGTACTTGTCATTTAGCGTAAAGGATTTATCAAAAAAAATAATAGTGTTTTCATGCACCGTCTCTTTAAAAAAGCCGGCCGGCAATTCAGCATCTGTACCCGACAATTTATAACAGACAGAATAGAGCTTCACACATAGATTAGATAGATAGAAACATGTCAGTCACATATATAAGAAGTACAGTGACAGTGTTGCTTACTGTACTTGTCATTTAGTGTTAAAGGATTTATTAAAAAAAATAATAGTGTTTTCATGCACCGTCTCTTTAAAAAAGCCGGCCGGCAATTCAGCATCTGTACCCGACAATTTATAACAGACAGAATAGAGCTTCACACATAGATTAGATAGATAGAAACATGTCAGTCACATATATAATAAGTACAGTGACAGTGATGGTTACTGTACTTGTCATTTAGTATTAAAATAAAGGATTTATTATTAAAAAAATTGGCGTGGGGTTCCCCTTAATTTTAGGCTCTAGCGGAGGTTAAGCAGACAGCTGGGGCAGATGTTTGAAGCCTGGGAAGGGGGTAATACCCACGGAGCTTCCCAGGCTACTAATCTGAGCCCCCAGCTGAATACATAGCCTTTACTAGCTATTAAAATGGGGGACCCCCCCCAAAAAATGACGTGGGGTCCCCCCTAATTTAATAGCTAGCAAAGGCTAGGCAGACAGCTGGGGGCTGATATTAATAGCCCAGGAAGGGAGCCATGAATATTGGCCCCCTCCCAGGCTAGAAACACCAGCCGTCAGCCGCCCCAGAAATGGCGCATTCATAGGATGCGCCAATTCTGGCACTTAGCCTCGCTCTTCCCACTGCCCTGTAGCGGTGGCAGTGGGGTAATAGGGCTGGGGTTGATGTCAGCTTATAATGCCAGCTGACATCAAGCCCAGGTTAGTAATGGAGAGGCGTCTATAAGACACCCCCATTACTAACCCCATAGTCAAAGTTAAAAAAAACACAAACACCCAGAATAAAGTCCTTTAATTGAAATAAAGACACATTCCTTTATTGTTCTAAATTAAACCATACTTACCGTCACGCCCATTCCAGCGGAAGCCAACGATCTCCTGCAATAAAAGAAAAATAATAAAGCAACCTCATCCTTACCTTTCCATGGTTCCCACGACAGCTTCAGCTCTGCTACATCGAGATGACAGGCTGGACCGCAGCAGAACGCTGCCATCCAGCCTGTCATCTCGCAGACACTGAGAAGCGCAGGCATGCTTGCGCTCTGCAGTGTCTGGCTGTGACGGCATAAAGATGAGCCGAGGTCATGTCCAATGAACTCGGCTCACCTCATGCACATCACTGACAGCGTGGGAGAATTCTCCTGCACTCAGCACTTCAGCGTGAGAATTCTCCCACGCTGTCAGTGACGTACATGAGGTCAGCTGAGTTCATTGGACATGAATGAGCTCACCTCATGCACGTCACTGACAGCGTGGGAGAATTCTCACGCTGTAGCGCTGAGTGCAGGAGAATTTTCCCACACTGTCAGTGACGTGCATGAGGTGAGCTGAGATCATTGGACATGAATGAGCTCACCTCATGCACGTCACTGACAGCGTGGGAAAATTCTCCTGCACTCAGCATGAGAATTTTCCCACGCTGTCAGTGACGTGCATGAGGTGAGCTCATTCATGTCCAATGAACTCAGCTGACCTCATGTACGTCACTGACAGCGTGGGAGAATTTTCACGCTGAAGTGCTGAGTGCAGGAGAATTCTCCCACGCTGTCAGTGACGTGCATGAGGTGCGCCGAGTTCATTGGACATGAGCTTGTCTCATCTTTATGCCGTCACAGCGAGACACTGAGGAGCGCAAGCATGCCTGCGCTTCTGAGTGTCCGCGGGATGACAGGCTGGATGGCAGCGTTCTGCTGCGGTCCAGCCTGTCATCTCGATGTAGCAGAGCTGAAGCTGTCGTGGGAACCATGGAAAGGTAAGGATGAGGTTGCTTTATTATTTTTCTTTTATTGCAGGAGATCGTTGGCTTCAGCTGGAATGGGCGTGACGGTAAGTATGCTTTAATTTAGAACAATAAAGAATTGTGTCTTTATTTCAATTAAAGGACTTTATTCTGGGTGTTGTGTTTTTTTAAATACTTTACTAGAAATTCATGGTGGTCATGTCTAATATTGGCGTGACCCCATGAATTTCGGGCTTAGGGCCAGCTGATAATGCCAAGCTGGCCTTAACCCCTTTATTACCCAGTGAGCCACCGCACCAGGGCCCTGGATGAGTTGGGTACAGCGCCAGAAGATGGCGCTTCTATGAACGCGCCATTTTCTGGGGCGGCTGCGGACTGCAATTTGCAGCGGGTGGGGCCCAGAAAGCTTGGGCCTCCCTGCGCTGCAGATTCCAGCTCCCAGCTGCCTAGTTGTACCTGGCTGGGCACAAAAATAGGGCGAAGCCCCACGTCAATTTTTTTTTAATTATTTCATGAAATAATTTTTTTAAAAAAGGGCTTCCCTATATTGTTGTGTCTGGCCAGGTACAAATAGGCAGCTGGTGGTTGGGGGCAGCCCGTTCCTGCCTGCTGTACCTGACTGGACACAAATATAGGGCGAAGCCCCACGTCAATTTTTTTTAAATTATTTCAGGAAATTCATGAAATAATGAAAAAAAAATTGATGTGGGGCTTCGCCCTATATTTGTGTCCAGTCAGGTACAGCAGGCAGGAACGGGCTGCTCCCAACCACCAGCTGCCTATTTGTACCTGGCCGGACACAACAATATAGGGAAGCCCTTTTTTTAATTATTCCATGAATTTCATGAATTTAAAAAAAAAATACGTGGAGCTTCGCCCTATTTTTGTGTCCAGCCAGGTACAACTAGGCAGCTGGGGGGCTGGAATCTGCAGCGCAGGGAGGCCCAAGCTTTCTGGGCCCCACCCGCTGCAAATTGCAGTCCGCAGCCGCCCCGGAAAATGGCACGTTCATAGAAGCGCCATCTTCTGGCGCTGTACCCAACTCATCCAGGGCCCTGGTGCGGTGGCTCACTGGGTAATAAAGGGGTTAAGGCCAGCTTGACATTATCAGCTGGCCCTAAGCCCGAAATTCATGGGGTCACGCCAATATTAGACATGACCACCATGAATTTCTAGTAAAGTATTTAAAAAAAACACAAACACCCAGAAAAAAGTCCTTTAATTGAAATAAACACACAATTCTTTAATGTTCTAAATTAAACCATACTTACCGTCACGCCCATTCCAGCTGAAGCCAATGATCTCCTGCAATAAAAGTAAAATAATAAAGCAACCTCATCCTTACCTTTCCATGGCTCCCACGACAGCTTCAGCTCTGCTACATCGAGATGACAGGCTGGACCGCAGCAGAAAGCTGCCATCCAGCCTGTCATCCCGCAGACACTGAGAAGCACAGGCTTGCTTGCGCTACTCAGTGTCTGGCTGTGACGGCATCCAGATGAGCCGAGGTCATGTCCAATGAACACGGCTCACCTCATGCACGTCATTGACAGCGTGGAAAAATTCTCACGCTGAAGCGCTGAGTGCAGGAGAATTTTCCCACGCTGTCAGTGACGTACATGAGTTGAGTCGAGTTCATTGTCGGCTCATCTGGATGCCGTCACAGTCAGACACTGAGGAGCGCAAGCATGCCTGCGCTTCTCAGTGTCTGCGGGATGACAGGCTGGATGGCAGCGTTCTGCTGCGGTCCAGCCTGTCATCTCGATGTAGCAGAGCTGAAGCTGTCCTGGGAACCATGGAAAGGTAAGGATGAGGTTGCTTTATTATTTTTCTTTTATTGCAGGAGATCGTTGGCTTCACCTGGAATGGGCGTGGTGGTAAGTATGGTTTAATTTAGAACAATAAAGAATTGTGTCTTTATTTCAATTAAAGGACTTTATTCTGGGTGTTTGTGTTTTTTTTTAAACTTTGACTATGGGGTTAGTAATGGGGGTGTCTTATAGACGCCTCTCCATTACTAACCTGGGCTTGATGTCAGCTGGCATTATAAGTAGTGTTGAGCCACCCCCGTAGTGTTCGAGTTCGGTTTGGTTCGTCGAACTGTTCGTCGAACACCGTTAAAACCAATGGCAGGCAAACAAAAACACATAGAAACACATAGAAAACACCTTCAAAGGTGTCCAAAAGCTGACAAACTGCTCAGAAGACACAACTAACACATGGAAAAGTGACAAGTACATATAGTCATGCGAAAAGAAAAGAGGTGGAGGAGTAAAAGGAGGGGGAGACACAGATATAGGCATGTCATGCCCTTCTAAAATCCAAAAAGTGAGAAGCCGAGACGGCCAGTCCGCTCCTGCCGTGCCACCTCCGTGTCGCCGGGTTTGTGCCAGAGCCGCGGTGAACCCTGACGGCCAGCCCCCCTCTCCCAATACTGGTGCCTGTCCGCTGGTGGGTCGAGAGAGCCCCCCTGTGGTGGAGGCAGCTCTAAGCTTTTTAATTTAAATTGTCCCTCTAATTTGAATGAATACACTTTAAATCCATTTACAAGGATCTATTGGAGGGCAAGTCTCATGCCAGCAGCCGCGTAATTCCAGCTCCAGTAGCGTCCACTAAAGCTGCTGCAGTTAAAAAGCTTTTATAAGGATCGAGCTCGGCTGTCCACCGCAAGGCATCCTAGTGCCAGTCCCAGCCCCTATGCCTTGGGGTGCCTCCTGATGCTCTTCACTAAGTATCCCGTGGTCCCGAAGCATTTCCTTTGAAAAAATTAAGTGTCCAAACTACAGGTGGTGTAGCTTGCTTAACAGCCGGGATAATCCGCTGACTAGCAGACACTGCTACAAGGCACAAAGTATTTCCTGGGCTAGATGCAGTTAAAAATTTGTAAGTAGATACTCTCGTTGGATGCTGAGAAAGCATTCCATAGAGTCTCCTGGCACGCCATATATGATTCTCTTAAAAAGCTTGGGGTAGGGGTCTAGGGGACCCTTTTATAGCCAAAATCACGGCCCTGTATCACAATACGTCACCTAGGCTGAAGATAAATGGAACTGTAGCACCGAGGGCTCGGTTGCTACAGACGTATTGCACCTCACCCAGAGGTGTGATATCTCACTCTCAGATAAGGATGGAGTGTGGATCAGGACCCGACACCTGCATGCATTACACCACATTGCCGTGGGGCAGGGCGACCAATATGCCCCTGAGATGGGCACGACAGTCCCTGTCCCTCGCTGGAGTGGGGGGAGGGAACACTGAGGAAGGGGAACCCTGCAGTGCAGGAGCAGGGAGGAAGCAGTTCCTGGGTGCATTGAGAAGGGAGTATAAAAGGTGGGCACCATCTTAGTTCAGTGCAGAGAAGTCTGAGCAGAAGTGGCAGGGAGCAGGGGCTCTGCATGAGCTCTGCTCCGGAGGCGGGCCTAGTAACAGAGGCCCAGGCCTGCAAGAGGGAGAAGGAAGGAAGAGGAGCGGAGAAGGCTCCAGGAACGAGGAATGAAGGGATCCCAGGGGTGCGGACGGGCGAGTCGCCACCGCACGCCCGAATCCACCTGCGTGGAGGGGTCAGGCCAAAGGGGGAGACCGGTCCCCGAACTAGTGGAGGCAGGAAACGACCCTCAGCTAGAAACCGGAGGCTCTGACATTTTATGTGGCGCAGCCCCTTGCTCCACCCGCTAGGAAGGCACCACATAGGGTCAGGGAAACTGGCGCCAAGTTTACCAAGAGGAGGCCCGAGGCAGCCGGACAGAAGTGTTGGTAAGAAAGGCCAGACAAAGGACACACAAAGGGGGTCCTGTGAAGCGCTCCAAAGTTATCTGGGAGTTGTCTGAGCCCCTCACCTGGTGAGCACAGTACGACGTGGGCAGCCGTTACCTGCAGACGTGGTCTGGATAATAAGAACTGTGAGTAAAGGCCCTGAACTGCATCACTGACTCTGTGTCGTTACTGCTGCTGCCCTGCACCATCACCCCCATCCTCCGCATACACTGCCCTGAGGCTATACTTCTCCCATGGGGAGTTATGCTACGCTCTGCTGCACCCACAACACCAGCCTTAGCGGTCTGCCCTGTAGCGGCGGTTCACTCTGACCGCAATCCACGGGTGGCGTAGTCGGACATTTAAACATCAAAACCACATAAATAGTTCCGCCACAGGTTTGACCGCCCTGAGCCACGGAACCGGATCGCCGCCACGAAGACTACAACCACCAGCATCCACCAAAAAGGGTCCGGCTCCGGGTGTCCCAAGGCCCAGGGGGTGCGTCAGAACATTTTCATCACCTTTCACAATCACCAATGGGACAAGGCAGGGATGTCCTCTGTCCCCTCTCTTATACATCCTAGTGACGGAGCACCTGCTCTCATCAATTCGCCATAACCCCAATATTAGGTGGATTGAGGTGGGAGGCACCGAGTACAAGTGCTCTCTATTTGCTGATGATGTCCTAGTATATATCACTCAATCACATATATCCATCCCTGCTGTTATGGCTGAAATAGATCACTTTGTTACATGGTAAAATTTTAAAATCAATGCAGTGAAGTCTGAGGCCCTCGATGTCTCCCTCCCTAAATCCATATAGGATTCCATCCAGTCCAACTTTCCCTTTGCCTGGCCCTCACAGGGTATCAAATACTTAGGAATTCCTATTCATAGAGACCTCTCCCATCTATGTTATCTTAATTTTGGGCCCTTTATTGAACAATTCCATACAGACCACGGTTGGCAAGTTAGAACTGTAAGATTCACTACGTGAACCACTGGTGTTTTGTGGAAAAGCACATGTACACCGCGTTCCAAATTATTATGCAAAAAGTGTTTAGGAGTGATAAGGGAAGAATTTGTTTGTTTGTCAGTTAAACTCATTGATGGTGATGTGTGTCAGGGCTCTTTATATCACTGTAAGCAATTGCAGACACCTGTGCTAATTAGTTTGGCAGGTGTGTCCAATGAAAGGCAAGACTACTTAAGAAGGCTCTCTCACATTATTAAGCAGCCTACATTTTCTGCCAAAATGGGAAAGAAAAAGGATGTGTCGGCTGCTGAGAAGCAACAAATTGTGGAGTGTTTAGGTCAAGGCATGACTACAATCAACATTGTGCGATGATCAGGATAAAGTGTCTTGGCAATCAAGAAGTATGTAGCTGATTCACAGTACACACGTGTGCGTGCTGATAAGGGCAAATTGAGGACTCTTTCCTACAGGCAATTACGTCAGGTTGAAAGAGCAGCGGCAAAAAAGCCTTGTCATAGCAGCAGACAAGTTTTTGAAGCTGCTTGTGCCTCCAACGTCCCCCGAACAACAAGATGCAGGGTCCTTCAGAGGTTTGCAGCTGTGCATACGCCATCCTGTCGACCTCCTCTATCCACTTCACACAAGCAGAAACGGCTCCAGTGGGCCAAACATTACATGAAGACTGATTTCAAAACTGTTTTGTTCACGGATGAGTGCCGTGCAGCGCTCGATGGTCCAGATGGATGGAGTGGAGGATGGCTGGTTGATGGACACCCCACGCAAACACGGCTACAGCGCCAACAAGGAGGAGGTGGAGTAATGTTTTGGGCTGGAATCATGGGGAGAGAGATTGTCGGCCCCTTTAGGATCCCTGAAGGCGCTAAAGATGAACTCCATAATGTATGTGGATTTTCTCAAACAGCACTTCCTGCCATGGTTCAAGAAGAAGAACCGTGTATTTCACAGCAAGATCATTTTTCTGCATGATAATGCACCATCTCATGCTGCACATAAAACATCTGCATCTCTGGCTGATATGGGCATAAAAGGGGACAAACTTATGGTGTGACCCCCATGCTCCCCTGACCTCTACCCCATTCAGAACCTTTGGAGCATCATTAAAAGGAGTGTCTATGATGGCGGGAGGCAGTTCACATCTAAGCAACAGCTCTGGGAGGGTATTCTGTCCTCATGCAAAACAATTGAAGCAGAAACCATCCAAAACCTGACAAATTCAATGGACGAGAGAGTTCAGAAGCTCCTTTCGAACAAGGGGTCCTATGTGAAAATGTAACATCACCTAGAATAAAGTTTTGAGTTGAAAACTGTTTGATTTCAGTTTCTAACAACCTGCTAATGCTTATAATTTCAAAAATGACCATTTTTTTGGTCTTTATTAAAATGAAAAGGTTGATCGAAAAGTTTGGGGGATCTAAGAGTGTGGCAACCCAGTAGTCATGATTACTTCGAATTCTGACAATATGAGGGTCATGCTGCAGGTAGTGCAGCAAGAAGGCACTTATGTGTCTTGCGCATCTCGGAGCCCCAAAATTATTTTCCGGGCTAGATGCAGCTAAAAATTATTTTTAATTTTAAATCTGGTGAAGCTTATTATAGATGGCCTAATAGGATCAGTGCTGCACACTGCTACAAAGCCCAAATTATTTTCCAGTCAAGATACAGATAAACATGATTAGTAATTTGAAAGCTTAAAACGGTTGGTAGGGTGATTTTAACCAATCATCAAGCTTTTACTCTCCCCAGGATGACACAGGGGTAGAAAAGTCGTTTCGGATCCATGATTTGTTCATCTTTATGAACGTGAGTCTGTCTACATTATCAGTGGAGAGCCGCGTGCGCTTATCTGTCAGCACACCACCAGCAGCGCTGAACACACGTTCAGACAGAACGCTGGCTGCGGGGCATGACAAGATCTCCAAGGCGTAAGTGGCTAGCTCCGGCCATTTATCCAGATTGGAAGCCCAAAAAGAGCAAGGGTCCAGTGACACAGTCGTGGCTTCAATGTTTACTTGGAGATACTCCTGTACCATCGTCTCTAGGCGTTGACTATGTGTCAGACTTCTTGTCTCCTGTGGCCTTGCAAAGGATGGGCTAAAAAAGTGGTGAAATGATTCCGCAAAATTGATGTTACCAGCAGATACTGTGGTTCTGTTACGGTTTGAGTGCTGAACACTTGACGGTCCCACGGTTGGCAAGTTGGAACTGTGAGATTCACTACGTGCACCACTGGTATTTTGTGGAAAAGCACATGTAAGATTCTGCAACAGTCTCTGCTGATACTCCTGCATGCGTGCATCCCTTTCTATGGCAGGAATAATTTCTGCAAATTTACTTTTGTACCGGGGATCTAACAGTGTGGCAACCCAGTAGTCAGGATTATTTCTAATTCTCACAATTCGAGGGTCATGTTGCAGGTAGTGCAGCAAGAAGGCACTCATGTGTGTTGCGCATCCAGGAGCACCAAGTCCCTGTTGTGTTGGTGGCGAGGTAACAATCATGCTTCCTTCCTCTGTCCTCTCCCCCCAACCTCGCACAACAGAAATGTGATCAAGGTCTCTCTCATCTGATGAGTCTTCCATCAGTTCGTCCTCCACTTCTTCCTGGGCTCCTGCACCTTCCTCACTAGTTTGGCTGCTACCATGCGCCCTGGTAAAATCATCTCCCCCACCCTCACATGCCTGCCGCCTTGGTGCTGCCGACCGTCTGGACCTTGCAGATGTTAGCCCTTCCGCATACAACTCCTCCTCCTCTACTTCCTCCACCTCCTCTTGTGCCACCACCTGACTCCGAATTCTGTTTAACATGTGCTCCAGCATGTAAATCACCGGAATAGTCATGCTGATAATGGCATCGTCAGCACTAAACATCTTCGTCGCCATTTCAAAACTGTGCAGAAGGGTGCATAGGTCCCTGATCTGAGACCACTCCTCCAGCGTGATTTACCCCACCTCTGAATCTCGTTGGCCCAGGCTATACGTCAGAACGTATTGCACCAGGGCTTGTCGGTGCTGCCACAGTCGCTGCAACATGTGCAGAGTTGAATTCCACCGGGTAGGCACATCGCATTTTAGCCGGTGAAGTGGCAGGCCCAACGACTTCTGTAGAGATGTAAGTCGCTGAGCTGCGGGATGCGAACGGCGGAAGTGAGCACACAGCGACCGTGCCCTCTGCAGAAGGCCATCTAGTCTGGGATAGTGGGCTAAAAATTGCTGGACAACCAGGTTCAACACGTGAGCCATACAAGGCACGTGTGTGACATTGCCCCGGCGAAGGGCCGCACCCAGGTTTGCAGCATTGTCGCACACGGCCTTCCCTGGTTTCAGGTCCAGTGGAGACAACCATTCATGAAATTGGTTCTCCAGAGCTGACCACAACTCCTCAGCTGTGTGACTCACATTTCCCAGACATTTCAATGTAAAAACCGCCTGATGACGTTGAGCCCTACTGCCAGCATAGTAAGGAGGTGTGCAGGATCCCTTCTGCGCAGTTAGAAAGCTTGTGGCATGACCAGACAGGCTTTGGGTGCAGGTGGAAGACCGAGAGGAGGTTGAGGAGGCAGAAGCAGTGGAGGAACTTTGACATAAAGAGGATTGACGCACAACTCGTGGGGACGGCAAGACTTGGACAGCAGCCCCTTGTCCTGCTGTCACCATAGTTACCCAGTGCCCAGTCAGCGACATGTAACGCCCCTGTCCATGCCTACTCGTCCAAGTGTCTGTGGTGAAATGCACCCTGTCACACACAGAGTTTCTCAAAGAAGCGGTGATGTTGTGTGCGACATGCTGGTGGAGCGCAGGCACACCTTTCTTTGAGAAGTAGTGCCGACTGGGCATCTGGTACTGGGGCACTGCGACGGACATAAGGTCTCGAAAATCCTCTGTGTCCACCAGGCGGAAAGGCAGCATTTCTGTAGCCAAGAGCTTGCAGATGGTGAAATTCAACCTCTTAGCTTTCTCATGGCTAGGAGGAAATGGTCTTTTACTTGTCCACATCTGAGGGACCGAGGGCTGGCTATTGTGCTTAGACGGGGTTGATAAGGGTGTCCCCGGCAAACTGCCGGTCTGTGAGGAAGATGCAGGCGGACATGTTAGGTTGCCTTGATCCAAAGGTGGTGCTATCGATGTCGGACAGCGCTCAAGACCAGCTGGTGTTACCACCTCCAAAGAAAATGATGACCTGCCAATCACGCTGGCTGTTGCGGGTAAAGAGGTGGCAGGTCTGCGCCCCAAAACAGGTGTGACTGCTGTCCCCCCAGTCACAGAGGATGAAGAGGCCGCGGATGCACAAGATATGGCAGACGGTGGTTGGCCCGGCCGGCTAGGCCGCATTGTAGCACACTGAGCTTCCCACTGCAACTTATGCTTCATGTCCATGTGCCGGTTCATGCATGAAGTACTCAAACTATGTATTTTTTGGCCTCTACTTAGCTTTTGCTGACAAATGTTACAGATAACACGAGTTGGGTCATCTTTATCGATCTGAAAAAATGCCCAGGCTATGCAAGGCTTAGCACCCATGCGACCTGAAGAGCCACCACGACTTGTGGTGAGAGGCAGAGTTGTGTTTGACGATGCAGTTGTTGACGTGCTTCCAGTACTACGTCTCTGTCCAGGAAGGCGCAACCTGACCTCGTCGTCACTAGCATCTTCCTCCACCTCCTCTGCTGACCTCATCTCTTGGCTGACTGTGGGTTGACAGTAAGTGGGATCTCCGACCTCATCATCATCACCCTGTGCGTCATCACACCCGTCGTCCTCAGAGCCAACCTGTTCCTGCCCTGACAAAAAACTAAAGTTGTCGCTCCAATCAGGTATTTGAGTCTTATCATCGTCTTCCTCATTGTCTCCACCAACAGGAGTTACAGTTTGGGAATGAGGGTCTACATTATGGTCAGAACCTTCTGCGTCTGGTCCTGGATCCGACTCATAAAGATTCTGGGCATCAGTGCAGATCATTTCCTCGTCTGGATTCACAGAAGCGCTGGAGTCGACCTCTGATTCCCAGGCTATAGTATGAGTAAACAGCTCTGCAGACTCAACCATCTGTTCTACCTCATACTCAGACGGGCAGCTGGAGATTTGGGAGCTGTGAGGAAGCAAGTGCGATTTGGGTGACACCTTTGAGGACTGGAGTATTTGTGATGTTGAAGTTGATGTGGAGGAGAGCCCACTTAAAGGAGCACTTGATATCCGTTGAAGCACCTGCTGTTTTTGTGCCTCATCTGGAATTTGTAGCGATTGGCGTGGCCGTAAGAAAGGGATCTTATCACATTGTCCGCTAAAAGAAGTAGACGTTTTAGTTTGGCTGGAAGATGGTCTTTCTTCTGCACCTACCCCACGGACACAACCTTTTTTCCCCTTCCCAACACGCCTATTCCCCTTTCCACCAGCAGCAGGCCTTTTTCCACTCATTTTGGTGGTTAACTAATTCACAACTCTGGAGTTGTTTGCACAAAAAAACAATGGATGGTAACCGAGCAGAGCTGAGTGGCCAAACTGTGGTATTAGGCCAAAACTATTGGCTGGGTTAGATGCAGAAAAAAATTATTTTTAATTTGCAACCTGATGGAGGTCAGTATAGATGGACTAATAGACCAAGTCCCACACACCGCTAGAAGCCCAAATATTTTTTCAGAGCTAGATGCAGAAAATTTTTTTATTCAATTTGCAACCTGATGGAGGTCAGTATAGATGGACTAATAGACCAAGTCCCACACACTGCTAGAAGCCCAAATATTTTTTCAGAGCTAGATGCAGAAAAAAATTATTTTTAATTTGCAACCTGATGGAGGTCAGTATAGATGGACTAATAGACCAAGTCCCACACACCGCTAGAAGCCCAAATATTTTTTCAGAGCTAGATGCAGAAAAAAATTATATTCAATTTGCAACCTGCTGGAGGTCAGTATAGAAGGACTAATAGAACAAGTCCCACACACTGCTAGAAGCCCAAATATTTTTTCAGAGCTAAATGAAGAAAAAAATTATTTTTAATTTGCAACCTGATGGAGGTCAGTATAGATGGACTAATAGACCAAGTCCCACACACTGCTAGAAGCCCAAATATTTTTTCAGAGCTAGATGCAGAAAAAAATTATTTTTAATTTGCAACCTGATGGAGGTCAGTATAGATGGACTAATAGAACAAGTCCCACACGCTGCTAGAAGCCCAAATATTTTTTCAGAGATAAATGAAGAAAAAAATTATTTTTAATTTGCAACCTGATGGAGGTCAGTATAGATGGACTAATAGACCAAGTCCCACACACTGCTAGAAGCCCAAATATTTTTTCAGAGCTAGATGCAGAAAAAAATTATTTTTAATTTGCAACCTGATGGAGGTCAGTATAGATGGACTAATAGAACAAGTCCCACACGCTGCTAGAAGCCCAAATATTTTTTCAGAGATAAATGAAGAAAAAAAATATTTTTAATTTGCAACCTGATGGAGGTCAGTATAGATGGACTAATAGACCAAGTCCCACACACTGCTAGAAGCCCAAATATTTTTTCAGAGCTAGATGCAGAAAAAAATTATTTTTAATTTGCAACCTGATGGAGGTCAGTATAGATGGACTAATAGACCAAGTCCCACACACCGCTAGAAGCCCAAATATTTTTTCAGAGCTAGATGCAGAAAAAAATTATATTCAATTTGCAACCTGCTGGAGGTCAGTATAGAAGGACTAATAGAACAAGTCCCACACACTGCTAGAAGCCCAAATATTTTTTCAGAGCTAAATGAAGAAAAAAATTAATTTTTAATTTGCAACCTGATGGAGGTCAGTATAGATGGACTAATAGACCAAGTCCCACACACTGCTAGAAGCCCAAATATTTTTTCAGAGCTAGATGCAGAAAAAAATTATTTTTAATTTGCAACCTGATGGAGGTCAGTATAGATGGACTAATAGACCAAGTCCCACACACCGCTAGAAGCCCAAATATTTTTTCAGAGCTAGATGCAGAAATTTTTTTTATTCAATTTGCAACCTGATGGAGGTCAGTATAGATGGACTAATAGACCAAGTCCCACACACTGCTAGAAGCCCAAATATTTTTTCAGAGCTAGATGCAGAAAAAAATTATTTTTAATTTGCAACCTGATGGAGGTCAGTATAGATGGACTAATAGACCAAGTCCCACACACTGCTAGAAGCCCAAATATTTTTTCAGAGCTAGATGCAGAAAAAAATTATTTTTAATTTGCAACCTGATGGAGGTCAGTATAGATGGACTAATAGAACAAGTCCCACACGCTGCTAGAAGCCCAAATATTTTTTCAGAGATAAATGAAGAAAAAAATTATTTCTAATTTTCAACCTGATGGAGGTCAGTATAGATGGACTAATAGACCAAGTCCCACACACTGCTAGAAGCCCAAATATTTTTTCAGAGCTAGATGCAGAAAAAAATTATTTTTAATTTGCAACCTGATGGAGGTCAGTATAGATGGACTAATAGAATGATGCTATGCCCAAAAGATTTTACTTCACTAGGTGCAGTAAAAAAATTGGTATTCTATACACAGGTGGTATATCTTGCAACACAGATAGGCTACTCCACTGACTAACACACTCTGCAATAGGCCAAAAAGGATTAGCTTTGCTAGATTCAGCCAAATGCTGTGAAAAAAACTTGCACAGCACTGGCACAGACCTGCCTGGCAAAAACTGATAGGAACTGATGTAACCTAGTCCTGAAAAGGACTCCAATTACAATTAGTCTTTACTCCCACAATCTATCTATTTAAGAGCACAGACCTGCTTGATAAAAGTCGTAGGAAATGCTGTAACCTAGTCCTTAAAAGGACTGCAATCACAACTATTCCCTACTCCCAAGCTATCTGTATATTTGTGCGAAAATTGGCTTGAAATTAACAAGGTATAGCGCACACAGCAACAGCGGTGCCGTCTAACATGCAGCTGCAGCAGTGAGAAAATGGTGGCGACGGGGAAAATGGCTTGGTCTTATAGGGCAAGGACATGTGACATACACTGCCAATCACACATGCCCTTGCTTGTGTGAAAAAAAGCACTTCGCTCCGTGTGTGCGCTGCTGATAGGCTGACAGATTGCACCTCCCCACTGCAAATGCGGGAAAGAGAAAAAAAAATGGAGATCTTCATTGTTCCTGCAGAGATCCATCCCTTGCCCCTCCCCCCGCCCCGCTGTACACTCAAACTGCGTATTAACATTAATTTTCATCATTACTGAGAAAAAATCCAGTTATGATTTTGGTGCACGAACATTTATCGAACATAACCTCGAACAGCCGAATTTTTCTCAAATTGTTCGTGTTCGCCGACCGGCTCGAACACCGCCCAAAACAGCTCGAATTTGAGATTGGCGAACAGTTCGAGTAGAACAACGCTCATCTCTAATTATAAGCTGACATCAACCCCAACCCTATTACCCCACTGCCACCGCTACAGGGCAGTGGGAAGAGCGAGGCTAAGTGCCAGAATTGGCGCATCTTATGGATGCGCCATTTCTGCGGCGGCTGACGGCTGGTGTTTCTAGCCTGGGAGGGGGCCAATATTCATGGCTCCCTTCCTGGGCTATTAATATCAGCCCCCAGCTGTCTGCCTAGCCTTTGCTAGCTATTAAATTAGGGGGGACCCCACGTCATTTTTTTGGGGGGGTCCTCCATTTTAATAGCTAGTAAAGGCTAGGTATTCAGCTGGGGGCTGATATTAGTAGCCTGGGAAGCTCCGTGGGTATTACCCCCTTCCCAGGCTTCAAACATCTGCCCCAGCCGTCTGCTTAACCTCCGCTAGAAACTAAAATTACGGGGAACCCCACGCCAATTTTTTTTAATAATAAATCCTTTATTTTAATACTAAATGACAAGTACAGTAACCAACACTGTCACTGTACTTCATATATATGTGACTGACATGTTTCTATCTATCTAATCTATGTGTGAAGCTCTATTCTGTCTGTTATAAATTGTCGGGTACAGATGCTGAATTGCCAGCCGGCTTTTTTAAAGAGACAGTGCATGAAAACACTATTATTTTTTTTGATAAATCCTTTACACTAAATGACAATTACAGTAAGCAACACTGTCACTGTGCTTCGTATATATGTGGCTGACATGTTTCTATCTATCTAATCTATGTGTGATTCTCTATTCCTTCTATTCTAAATTGTCGGGTACAGATGCTGAATTGCCGGCCGGCTTTTTTAAAGAGACGGTGCATGAAAACACTATTATTTTTTTTAATAAATCCTTTACACTAAATGACAAGTACAGTAAGCAACACTGTCACTGTACTTCATATATATGTGACTGACATGTTTCTATCTATCTAATCTATGTGTGATTCTCTATTCCTTCTATTCTAAATTGTCGGGTACAGATGCTGAATTGCCGGCCGGCTTTTTTAAAGAGACGGTGCATGAAAACACTATTATTTTTTTTAATAAATCCTTTACACTAAATGACAAGTACAGTAAGTAACACTGTCACTGTACTTCATATATATGTGACTGACATGTTTCTATCTATCTAATCTATGTGTGAAGCTCTATTCTTTCTGTTATAAATTGTCGGGTACAGATGCTGAATTGCCGGCCGGCTTTTTTAAAGAGACGGTGCATGAAAACATTATTATTTTTTTTGATAAATCCTTTACACTAAATGACAAGTACAGTAAGCAACACTGTCACAGTACTTCATATATATGTGACTGACATGTTTCTATCTATCTAATCTATGTGTGAAGCTCTATTCTGTCTGTTATAAATTGTCGGGTACCGCTGCTGAATTGCCGGCCGGCTTTTTTAAAGAGACGGTGCACGAAAACACTATTATATTTTTTAATAAATCCTTTACACTAAATGACAAGTACAGTAAGCAACACTGTCACTGTACTTCATATATATGTGACTGACATGTTTCTATCTATCTAATCTATGAGTGATGCTCTATTCCTTCATGTCTAAATTGTCGGGTACCGGTGTATGCCGCTGCTGAATTGCCGGCCGGCTTCTTTAAAGAAAGCGTCTTCTGAGCAGTTTGTCAGCTTTTGGACACCTTTGAAGGTGTTTTCTATGTGTTCCTATGTGTTTTTGTTTGCCTGCCATTGGTTTTAACGGTGTTCGACGGTGTTCTAAGGTGTTCGACGAACAGTTCGACGAACAGTTCCTCGAACATCCCGGTGTTCGACGAACCGGACCGAACCCGAACACTATGGGGGTGGCTCAACACTAATCTCAAGTTGAGTCAGGGTTCCGCTCTGAACAGCAGCAAAAAGAATTGCCTCAAGGAGATTCTGAAACTTGGACAAAGGGTTAAATGTTAGTCTTAGGTAGGTAGATGGGTCATCTAATTGCCGTTTAACTTCTCTTTCATATTTAGACAAGGGGAGCAACACAATGTTGCCCCCCTTATCAGAAGGTTTAATAATAATGTCTTTGAGAGATTGAAGTTCTGAAATCGCCTTCCTCTCATCACGACTACAATTGTCAAAAGGGATAGATGTTGAGATATTCTTAAATTCATCACTCACCAATTGAACAAACAGTTCAATGTTCGAGTAGAGGGAAAGAGGAGGATAACGTTGGGATTTTGGAATAATGGAAGCTGGGAATCTCCCCATTGGTTTGATGGTCTGTTCATCCAAAAGACTTTCGAGAATGTTCACGGCCTCACGTTCCTCTCTAGTAGGAAAAATATTGGCACCAATATTTTTGTTATTAAACATTTTCTTAAAAATAAGTTTGCGGGCAAAGAGATGTAAATCTTTCAATCCAGTGAATAAATCAAATCTACTCATAGGGGAAAAATTGAGGCCTTTCGTCAGAACAGCTGTCTGAGATTTAGTTAAGATGTAATCAGAGAGATTAATTACCTTAGATGTAGACTTGGAACCTCCTCCACTTGTCATATTGGATTTAGAATGACTTTCCCAGCGATCTTGTTTCTTTTGTCCCCACCTTGTATTATAGCTGGGTTTAGATGTATAAGAGTCCATGGATTCATTGTCAGTAGACAAATGGGATGAAGTGGATCCTCTATGTTGATTTTGAGGTATTTTTGGAGATTTCCATTTATAAACTCGATTGTTCTCTTTATCAGCTTGATCCCGAATATATTTATTGGTTTTAGACAATTTTAACTGCTTCTCCCATAAAGAGAAGCATTCCTCCATTTCCTCACTAAATTTCTGGAAGTCCGTTATGTTAATTAATGCTTTAAGCTTAGTTTCCTTTGAAATTATTTCCGCGTCAATCTCATCAAGAGTAGTTCCATTTTTATCAATTATAAGCAGCAAAAAGTCACAAGAGCATCTATTACATATTTCTTCCCATCGATTTACAAATTCAACATCATCATTTCCATATGAGGGGAAGACCTGAACGCGGAGACCCCGTGGGATGAGTTTTTCTTTAATATATTTTTCCAGGGTGAATTTATTCCACCATGTTTTAATACGTCTATGATAAAGTGATTTCAAAACACGCTTACATTCATTAATATCAACTTGAGTGATGTTCTCTGATGATATCCCTTTCCCTTTAAAAACTGATGTGGCCTGTGAATGCCACATGGCCTCTCTGGCTTTAAAGTCCATAGTGAAAAAAGAAACTCTGTAAATCTACAGGATATAATCGCAACAAATACATACAAGTAAGTATGATAATGTGTCAATAGCTAACATGTAACCGACAAATAGACACATAACCACATTTACTGTTCCGTTCCCAGCGTTCCACGGTGGAGCGCATTTCCAGCCCCTATGCGTTCCACTGTGGAACGCACTCCGGTTTATCGTCTCCCTGGGTGGTTGCGCTCTTCTGAGACGCACCTGCTGTTGGGGGACGCCACTCCGGATGTTACCATGCATGGTACTAATTTTTCTTTCCCTGCTCCACCTGGTTATAATCATTTATGGCGGATCCAGACTCTTATATATATACACTCTCTCCCATGTTCACCTCAGTATCCTTGAGAAAGCGACAGCGAAACGTGCGTTGGATGCAGGACTCACACATGTGACACTACTTACCTTGAGGGTTAGTACCTATCTGTGTATTTATTCTTTTGCATTTTAATGTATATGGTCTCATTATATTTATTGATGGAGTGCAATACTTATTATATGTACGCATATCTATGGATTCATCCAATAATACATATCCACTTGGATTTATTTTCTACTATATATATATAATTGTGTTATATGGATGAATCGAATAATAATTTTTGTACTCTTTTTGCACAGTGCACTTTATTTGTTATTTGTGGAAACATATACATTTTGGTAGGCATATATTCATATTGATGGGTTTACCTTTCTATTTATGGTGTCTTTTTTGTGTGTGGTCTGATTGACCTTTCCCATTTTTACCATTTCTTGTTCCCCCTTTTTCTTTCTATATATATTTTTACATGAATTATTTAATAAAAATTGGTATTTTATTCATCTTTTTGTGGTTATGTGTCTATTTGTCGGTTACATGTTAGTTATTGACACATTATCATACTTACTTGTATGTATTTGTTGCGATTATATCCTGTAGATTTACAGAGTTTCTTTTTTCACTATGGACTTTAAAGCCAGAGAGGCCATGTGGCATTCACAGGCCACATCAGTTTTTAAAGGGAAAGGGATATCATCAGAGAACATCACTCAAGTTGATATTAATGAATGTAAGCGTGTTTTGAAATCACTTTATCATAGACGTATTAAAACATGGTGGAATAAATTCACCCTGGAAAAATATATTGAAGAAAAACTCATCCCACGGGGTCTCCGCGTTCAGGTCTTCCCCTCATATGGAAATGATGATGTTGAATTTGTAAATCGATGGGAAGAAATATGTAATAGATGCTCTTGTGACTTTTTGCTGCTTATAATTGATAAAAATGGAACTACTCTTGATGAGATTGACGCGGAAATAATTTCAAAGGAAACTAAGCTTAAAGCATTAATTAACATAACGGACTTCCAGAAATTTAGTGAGGAAATGGAGGAATGCTTCTCTTTATGGGAGAAGCAGTTAAAATTGTCTAAAACCAATAAATATATTCGGGATCAAGCTGATAAAGAGAACAATCGAGTTTATAAATGGAAATCTCCAAAAATACCTCAAAATCAACATAGAGGATCCACTTCATCCCATTTGTCTACTGACAATGAATCCATGGACTCTTATACATCTAAACCCAGCTATAATACAAGGTGGGGACAAAAGAAACGAGATCGCTGGGAAAGTCATTCTAAATCCAATATGACAAGTGGAGGAGGTTCCAAGTCTACATCTAAGGTAATTAATCTCTCTGATTACATCTTAACTAAATCTCAGACAGCTGTTCTGATGAAAGGCCTCAATTTTTCCCCTATGAGTAGATTTGATTTATTCACTAGATTGAAAGATTTACATCTCTTTGCCCGCAAACTTATTTTTAAGAAAATGTTTAATAACAAAAATATTGGTGCCAATATTTTTCCTACTAGAGAGGAACGTGAGGCCGTGAACATTCTCGAAAGTCTTTTGGATGAACAGACCATCAAACCAATGGGGAGATTTCCAGCTTCCATTATTCCAAAATCCCAACGTTATCCTCCTCTTTCCCTCTACTCGAACATTGAACTGTTTGTTCAATTGGTGAGTGATGAATTTAAGAATATCTCAACATCTACCCCTTTTGACAATTGTAGTCGTGATGAGAGGAAGGCGATTTCAGAACTTCAATCTCTCAAAGACATTATTATTAAACCTTCTGATAAGGGGGGCAACATTGTGTTGCTCCCCTTGTCTAAATATGAAAGAGAAGTTAAACGGCAATTAGATGACCCATCTACCTACCTAAGACTAACATTTAACCCTTTGTCCAAGTTTCAGAATCTCCTTGAGGCAATTCTTTTTGCTGCTGTTCAGAGCGGAACCCTGACTCAACTTGAGATGTCTTATCTCTTCAAGAAGGATCCACAGATTTCTACTTTTTACATTCTCCCCAAAACTCATAAGGACCTCATCAACCCTCCAGGTAGGCCGATTGTGTCTGGGATTGACAATTTTTGTGAACCTGCCTGCAAACTGATTGATCATGTCCTAAGACCTATGGTAGAGACCTTACTGTCATATTTGAAAGACACCTCAGATTTTCTGAGGAGGATTGATGGTATCCAAGTGGACGACAATGTTCTCATGGTTACCTGTGATGTCGAGTCTCTCTACACTTCTATTCGCCATAGTGATGGAATTAGAGCGGTATCGGCCTTCCTGGAGATGTCTGATGTGGATCCTGAATTTGGAAAATTTATTGTTAATTTGTTAGATTTTGTGTTGAAACACAATTTTTTTACTTTTAAGGATTCCTTCTTCCTACAGCTCCAGGGCACTGCAATGGGGGCGGCTTGTGCCCCCTCTTATGCTAATCTTTTCCTGGGGCTGTGGGAAAGAGACATTTTCCTTATCAACCCCATTCCAAATATTGATAAAGTTATTTTTTGGGGTCACTTTATCGATGATGTTTTCTTTTTGTGGCAGGGTTCTGGTGCTGACTTGTCATCGTTTATGAACATTCTCAACGTAAACAATCTTAATATCAAACTTACCTTCAAAGCTGGACGATGTAAAATGGATTTTCTGGATGTCTTGGTTGACATAGATGATGATGGTTTTCTTCAGACAGATGTGTACCGAAAACCAACCTCGGCTAATTCACTATTGTGTGCTACTTCGTCACATCCCAAGAGTCTGGTTAACAATATTCCCACTGGACAATTTTTAAGGATACGCCACATATGCTCAAATAATACGGAATTTGAAATTCAAGCCAACCAATTGAAAGAACGTTTTCTTGACAGGGGTTACAGTGAGAAGGTTATTCAACGTAGTTATAGGAGGGCTAAATTTTCGGATCGCCAGGACCTACTATATAAACGACGTAAAGTAGAAACAACAGATATTGTTCGTTTTATTTCTACCTTTAATGCCAGGAGTTCCGATGTTTGGGCTGCGCTCAAAAAACATTGGCGTATTCTTGAATTAGATCATTCATTAGCACCATTCATTTCCAACCGTCCTACCATCACCTATCGGAGAGCACGAAATTTACGTGACATTTTAGTCCATAGTCATCTGACATCTGGTAAGAAATTTATTTTCAATTCAAAAGGACCTCAATGGGGATGTCGCCCCTGCGGTGGGTGTGTTCCATGCCCTAACATAGAATGCACCAACAATTTCACCAATGCAGAGGGCTCAAAGAACTATAAAATTACCCATACTGTCTCTTGTAATACAATTGGCATTATTTATAGCGCAAGATGTCCTTGTAATAAAATCTATATCGGAATGACATCACGAGAGTTGAGAAGGCGGACACGCGAGCATGTATTGGACATCCGGGCAGCCAGCGAAATTGAAAACCTTGAAGATTTAAAGACCATCCCTCGCCATTACAAGAAGTATCATAACTGTGATCCATCATCTTTAAAGGTAAGTGGGATTGATCGAGTGTATCCAGGTATCAGGGGGGGCAATTGGAAGAGGTCTCTTGCCCAGAGGGAGATAAAATGGATTACTATTCTAAATTCTATCTCTCCATATGGCCTTAATGAGTCATATAGTTTTGCCCCTTTCCTGTGAGTTTTTTGTGAGTTTTCCGTGAGTTCTTCAGATTTAGTCTATGAAGCTTATTATGCGCTTTATCATCATTTTTTATTTTGTTTTTTATTTTATTATTTTATTTCTCTTTCTTATATTTTAATTTTTGTTTTTTCTTCTCTGTTTAGCCCACCTGCATTCTTTTTCTGAGGTGAAGTTGGGTCTACTGGGCTGCCTATGAGGATCCCGTTTTCATCTGATTCTTCATATAATTGTCTTTGTATAGAATTTTTACCTTGCTTATGTATTTCATATTCATTTTTAGAATATGTAGGCACATGTTTATAATACACATTTATTCACATTGATGTCTATTTCATATATGATTATTTTTGTTTGTATTGTACAATTTTATTTTTATATATTTTTTTATTTTATTTCATTCACTCACATGAATTTGGGCTAGGATACACTTTTGTATTATATTTCTACACTAGAGATTTCACATGAGATCATTCATTATATTTTTCTTTTAGATATATATATATATATATATGTATATATATTTATATATGTATATATATATATATATATATATTATTTATGTGTCATTCATATTGATATATTTTTTCACCTTTATATACTTTTCTATACTCCTCCTTGGGTCTCTTTATGGCACTTCACATAGTCACTTCAATTGATCCACTTTTCTGTTTTTTCTATGGTTTCCTCATCATAGGCTGCTATTCAGCGCTATTACCATTCTGGGCTTTGCTCATTGCGTTCCACTGTGGAACGCATCATTCTATTATTGGACTCACCCTTTACCAGCGCTTATGCAATTTCCTTTAGTGACATCATTTCCGGTTCCGTTCTCAGCGTTCCACGGTGGAGCGCATTTCCGGCCCCTATGCGTTCCACTGTGGAACGCACTCCGGTTTATCGTCTCCCTGGGTGGTTGCGCTCTTCTGAGACGCACCTGCTGTTGGGGGACGCCACTCCGGATGTTACCATGCATGGTACTAATTTTTCTTTCCCTGCTCCACCTGGTTATAATCATTTATGGCGGATCCAGACTCTTATATATATACACTCTCTCCCATGTTCACCTCAGGATCCTTGAGAAAGCGACAGCGAAACGTCCGTTGGATGCAGGACTCACACATGTGACACTACTTAACTTGAGGGTTAGTACCTATCTGTGTATTTATTCTTTTGCATTTTAATGTATATGGTCTCATTATATTTATTGGTGGAGTGCAATACTTATTATATGTACGCATATCTATGGATTCATCCAATAATACATATCCACTTGGATTTATTTACTACTATATATATATATTTGTGTTATATGGATGAATCTAATAATAATTTTTGTACTCTTTTGCACAGTGCACTTTATCTGTTATTTGTGGAAACATATACATTTTGGTAGGCATATATTCATATTGATGGGTTTACCTTTCTATTTATGGTGTCTTTTTTGTGTGTGGCCTGATTGACCTTTCCCATTTTTACCATTTCTTGTTCCTCCTTTTTCTTTCTATATATATTTTTACATGAATTATTTAATAAAAATTGGTATTTTATTCATCTTTTTGTGGTTATGTGTCTATTTGTCGGTTACACACTCAAAATCTCACGATACATGGCCCTATTCATTCTTTCATGTACCCGGATCAGTCGTCCTGGTCACTTGGCAGAGAAACAGCCCCAAAGCATGATGTTGCCACCCCCATGCTTCACAGTAGGTATGGTGTTCTTTGGATGCAACTCAGCATTCTTTCTCCTCCAAGAACCCCGAGGTGTGTTTCTACCAAACAGTTCTACTTTGGTTTCATCTGACCATATGACATTCTCCCAATACTCTTCTCCATCATCCAAATGCTCTCTAGCAAACTTCACACGGGCCCGGACATGTAATGGCTTAAGCAGGGAGACACATCTGGCACTGCAGGATCTGAGTCCCTGGCGGCTTAATGTATTACTGATGGTAGCCTGTGTAACGTTGGTCCCAGCTCTCTGCAGGTCATTCACTAGGTTCCCCCGTGTGGTTCTGGGATTTTTGCTCACCGTTCTTGAGATCATTTTGACCCCACGGGGTGAGATCTTGTGTGGAGCCCCAGATCGAGGAAGATTATCAGTGGTCCTGTATGTCTTCCATTTTCTAATTATTGCTCCCACAGCTGATTTCTTCACACCAAGCTGCTTGCCTATTGCAGATTCATTCTTCCCAGCCTGGTGCAGGGCTACAATGTTGTTTCTGGTGTCCTTGACAGCTCTATGATCTTCACCAAGTGTGACTGTTTGAGGTTGCAGGCAGGTGTCTTTTATACTGATAACAAGTTCAAACAGGTGCCAGGACTACAAGTATTGAGTGGAAGACAGATGAGCCTCTTAAAGAAGAAGTTACAGTTCTGTGAGAGCCAGAAATCTTGCTTGTTTGTAATTGACCAAATTCTTATTTTCCACCAAAATCAGACAATGTGATTTTCAGGATTTGTTTTCTCATTTTGTCTCTCATAGTTGAGGTCTTCCTATGATGTCAATTACAGGCCTCTCTCATCTTTTTAAGTGGGAGAACTTGCACAATTGGTGGCTGACTAAATACTTTTTTCCCCCACTGTATATGATACATGTTGCCTGTGGATTGGCAGCCTCTGAAACACTGGGATGAGTAGTTGGGAATGGCTTTAGCTACTATAGTCGGAGTCAGGCACCATGATCTCATCCTAAAATTAAAATTTGTTTCCAACATCAAAGTGTTGAGCAATCTGCCTGTGGTGGAGGACCAGATTTGTATCCTTCCTATACTGGTTAAAGTAGTACCAAGATTAGATTCCCAGAGTGAGGTGTAGGTAAGATTGTTAGTATGGGTAGTATGGTTTAAATGAGTATAGGGGAGTGAAATAGTGCCCTGAGCATTAGGGTTTAGGTGCCATCTCTGCTTAATTGGTGTAAAAGAGTGTGGTTGGATTATGTTCCTCAATAAGGAAGTCATGAAATGTTTGAGCTGCAGGTATCTTTAAAGGGGAGATAACATTTTTCTTGGAGAGTAGGAAATTGAATGATACCATCCAAGTTAAATAGATGGTGAATCCTAGTGACCACAGCTGTGATCCATGCACGGAATGCTACAGGCAATTGGATGTTTTTAGTTGTCATTAAGATTTAAAAAGAGAAAACACAGTAGTTTGACAATAAATGGCTTCACCCAACCAATAACCATTAGTGATGAGCGAACGTGCTCGCCACTACTCGGTACTCGCCCGAGCATCATGGTGCTCGACAAGCTCGGCGAGTATTTCCGGGTTGCTCGGACTGGAACTCGGGTCCCCTCCCTGCATGTTTGGCGCTCTTTAGAGAGCCAATGAACATGCAGGGATTGCCTGCCATGCACTGTAATGCCGTAGCCATGTTGGTTGTGGGCATTACAGTGATTGGCTGGCCGCACAGCGTCATCAGGTATACATCAGACCTGGCGCCGCCATGCTTGTCACAGTCACTCCGGATCAGACAATGTAGGGAGAGCTGCTGCTGAGCTAGGGAGAGATTTGCTTGTGTATTAGGTAGTGTAGGGAGAAAAACCGTACATTACACATATCCATCTTAACAAACAGTCCTTTTGAGGACTAACTAATCCATCTACAGAGATATCAGGCAGGCAGTGTATATAGGCAGGCAGGCAGTGTATATAGCAGACTGCAGTGCACATAGCACAAGAGGCTCCATTCCAGATTTGTCGGCTGCTGCTGTTAGATATTTCTGGAAATAGGCCCAGGTCTCAGGGTCAGGAATAATTTTTTTTGCATCTTAATCCTCATTATTTGCTTAAAAAGCAATCCAGAGAACATGGTTTTTCTGCGCCATATGTTTGTTGGCTCTGCAGAATACAGCCAGGTCCTTTCCATATTATAGAGCTAAAAATCCATCTATTTAAAACTGTGTTTTCTCCATCACACGGATTACATATACGTTTTCAGAAAATACTGCCATTTCTGGCCTCCATTAAAAATTTCTTTAAGTGTGTCAGTGAAGCAATTCACAGCAGTTAGCTGGTCAAACTACTTACCTACAGGCCAGGTATTTAAAACTGTTTTCTCCATCACACGGATCACATATAAATTCGCTCCAAACTCAGTCATTTGTAGTGAGCATGGAAAATACTGTCCTCCATTTAAAATGGGCAAGGCATGCGGCAAGGGATGGGGAACTGGACGTGATGGTAATGGTGCATGCAGAGGCCGAGAACAAGGCCGTGGGCAAGCCAAAATTGTGCCACAACAAACACCCACATCTTCTCGCCTGACCTTCCTGTCCCAATTTCTAGGGGACAGCAGCACACCACTATTAAACCCAGAGCAGTGTCAAAAGGTTGTTGATTGGATAGCGGATAATGCTTCCAGTCATTTAGCCACCACCACCAGCACCCTGTCTTCTACATGGTCAAATCTCAGTAGACGTGAGTCTGGACTGCATATTCCTCACCCTGATCCTCCTTCCTCCCACCATGCCGAGTACCCAGAGACAACTGATCCCACACTTGGACACTCTGAAGAGCTGTTCACTTTTCCATTTATAGATTCGGGCCTCTCGCCTGGTCCACTTGAAGCAGAGCAAGAGGAGATCGCGTATAGCGATGCCCAAAAATTTGAGCAGCCACAGTCACACAGTCACACGAAGGCGACGGTGGGAAAGTGTCACAAGAGGTGGACGATGATGAGACACAATTGCCAGAAAGTCAGGAGGAGGACCAGGGTGCAGAAGTGGAAGACGAGGTGGTGGATGATATAGTAACTGACCCAACCTGGCAGGAGGACATGCAGAGCGAGGACAGCAGCACACAGGGGGAGGGAGAGCACCCCAACAGGCATGAAGAAGCAGTGTGGTGGCCGCAGACAGAAGGCAGGCAACTGTTCCCCGTAACACCAACACGAAGGAAGTTGCCAGTACAACTGTTAGGTCTTCCCCAGTCTGGTTGTTTTTTAAAGACTTTGCCGATAACCCCAAATAGGCCATTTGCAACACCTGCCAGGCCAGCATCAGCAGGGGTGGCAAAACGACCAGCCTGACCACGACCAGCATGATCAGGCACATGGCAGCAAAGCACCCGACTTTGTGGGCTGAAACTCAGGGTCCAGGAACAATGTCTGCAGGTGGCACCATTGCTTCTTCCATGTCTTCGTTCAGTTGTCCATACCCCAGTCCTTGGAACGCAAGCGCAAATATGCAACCAACGCCCCACAGGCTACACTACTAAATCCTCACATTTCACGACTGCTTGCGCTCGAAATGCTGCCTTTTAGGCTCGTGGAGACGGAAGCATTCCGTAACTTGATGGCGGCAGCAGTCCCTTTGTACTCGGTCCCCAGCCGCCACTATTTCTCTCGGTGTGCAGTCTCCGCATTACACAAGCACGTGTCCCAAAACATTAGCCGTGCTCTCAACAACACAGTTACCGGTAAAGTCCACCTAACCACGGAAACGTGGACAAGTGCTTGTGGGCAGGGACGGTACATCTTGCTGACGGCACACTGGGTTAACATAGTGGAAGCCGGGACCCAGTCGGACCTTGGGACGGAACACGTCCTCCCGACGCCAAGGATTGCGGGCCCAAGGTCAATCAGGGTTGCCCCCATGGTCTACAGCTCCTGCACCTCATCCTCTTCAGCTTCCTCCTCCTCTTCAGCCTCCATCTCCGAAATGACCACATCAGTCACAAGTTGGAAGCACTGCAGCACTGCCTCGGCCAAGCGGCAACAGCCTGTGCTGAAGCTAATATGCTTAGGTGAAAAAACGCACAATGCTGAAGATTTGTGGACAGCTTTGAAAGAACAGGCAGATCTGTGGCTCACACCGCTGAACCTACAGCCAGGCATGGTCATGTGTGACAATGGCCGGAACCTAGTGGCGGCTCTGAGGTGAGGCGAGCTCAAACACGTACCATGCCTGGCCCATGTGCTTAACCTCGTGGTTCAGCGGTTTCTCAAATCCTACCCAGAGCTGCCGGATCTGCTAGTTAAAGTATGCCGCCTGTGTGCCCATTTTAGTCAGCTTCCGCCGCCCTTGCAGTGTTTCAACAGCGTTCGCTGCTTCCGGCTCACAGACTGGTGTGTGATGTCCCAACGCGTTGGAACTCTACACTGCAGATGTTGGGAAGGATTTGTGAGCAGAAGAGGGTAGTTGTTGAGTACCAGCATCAACAAGGCCATCGGTATTCAGTTCAGACTCCACACATAAGACCTCAGGTGTGGACATGGATGTCAGACATATGTACCATCCTCCAAAACTTTGAGGACTCCACCAAGATGGTGAGCGGCGATGATGCCATAATTAGCGTCACCATCCCGCTTCTCTGTCTTCTGAAACGCTCTATGCTCACAATCAAAGAGGATGCATTGCAGGCGGAGCACGATGAGATGGAGCAAGGAACCATACAGGGTGATTCCACACAGCCCAGCCTCATCTCATCCCAACGTGGATTGGGTGACAATGAAGAAGAGGAGGAGGAGGAGGAAGGACAGGAGCTAGTTTCATGCACTATAGACGGTACTACCTGCATAGCTGTCATACAGTCTGTTCAGCGTGGATGGCCTGAGGACAGAGAGGAGAAGGAGGAGGAGGAGAGCATGGTCAGTCATCCTCTTGGTGAGGACACGGAAGTCTTGCCTGTTAGTAGTCTGGCACGCATGGCCGAGTTTATGTTACGCTGCCTTTCCCATGACCCTCGCGTTCACAAAATTTTGGGTGACAGTCATTACTGGTTGGTGACACTTCTAGACACACGGTACAAGGAGAAATTTATATCTCTTATTCCTGAGGCGGACATGTCTACAAAAATGGGGCTGTACCAGAAGGCCCTTGTTGCGGAACTATTAAAAAATTCCCATCTGAAAATGCTGGCGGCAGAGAGCACACTTCATTGGACAACCAAGGAGTACAGGCGAGAGAGACACAACTTCAATCCAGCAGAGGCAGGGGAACACTGTCAAAGTTCTGGGAGAGTTTTCTCAGACCCTCCCATAGGACAGGCCCTGAGGCACGGGCTGCTCTCACAAGGAGTGCAAAGTTTGGGAAGATGCTGAGGGAGTACCTTGCCGACCGTACGAACGTCCTCCGTGATTCCGCTGTGCCTTATAATTATTGGGTATCCAAGCTGGATACGTGGAATAAACTTGCTCTCTATGCCTTGGAGGTCCTGGGCCTGCCCTGCCGCCAGCGTTTTATCAGAGCGGGTTTTTAGTGCCGCTGGTGGAATTATAACTGATAAGCGCATCCGCCTGTCAACTGAAAATGCTGACAGGCTGACTCTTATAAAAATGAACAAGGGCTGGATTGAGCCAGACTTCTCAACACCACTGAATGATAGCAGCGTAACATAAACTCCAATCCAATGTCTTTTCTTGGGAGGTGTATTCCCATGCACCTTTTCACACCCACACATGGGTATACGCTTCCTGATTTTGGCTATTTGCTCTTGTCCTCCTTCTTCTCCTCATCCTCCACCACCATATCACCAGGGTGACCGTGGTCCGTGATACAACACCCACCTAATTTTTTTAAAGGGTGTTTATGATGCCCGTAAAAATTTTTTTTATACATTATGTTCATGTATACCCCCCAGGGGTAAATGTTTGTTAGCCCATACACTTAGTGCATGGGCATTACAAGTATAGGAGGCACGCTCCTTTCTAATGGGAAAATTTTTTTATGAGGCCCTCCTCCCCGTCTCTTCCAAGGGGCATTGAAGTGCCTCCAAATTTTTGGCAGCCCTTGCATTCCCTGCATAGGCCAACACTATGGGAGACTCTCTCCTTTTTAATGAGAATTTGTCATTACTATGGCCCTGCTCTGTGTGTCTTTAAATTCTTAGTGAGGTTTTTCCTAAAATTGGCAGCCGTTGGACTCACTGCATACCCTATAACTGTATAGCAGACTCTCTCCTTTCTAATGGGAACATGTCATACCTTGTTACTGTGGCGCTGCTCTGTGTGTATTTAAATTCTTAGTGGGGTTTTTCCTAAAATTGTCAGCCGTTGGACTCACTGCATACCCTATAACTGTATAGCAGACCTTCTCTTTTCTAATGGGAACATGTTGTACCTTGTCACTGTGGCCTTGCTCTATGTGTCTTTAAATTCTTAGTGGGGTTTTTCCCAAATTTTAGCAGCCCTTGCAGTCACAGCATGGGCATTACCACTATAGGAGACCCGCTCCTTTATAATGGGAACATTTTTTTTACTGAGACCCTCCTCTATGTCTTTTCAAAGGGGTATTGGGTTGCGTCCAAATTTTTGGCAGCCTTTGTAGTCACTGGATACGCAATAATAGTATAGGAGACCCACTTGTTAATTATGGGAACAGCAAAGCATAGCCGGCTGATGGCTCTCTAACAATAGCTAGGGCCGACTGCTGGCCTTTTAAGAATAGTAAGGGCCATCTTATGTCCCTATAAAAATAGGCTTTATGACTTTCAGAGTCCCTCCGTCATAAATAAAACAGGATGTGTCTGATGATGTGTCACACACCTAATTGCCAGATAAGGTTGTAAAATGTTAAAATGACATTTCCCGGTGAATGCATTGGTCTTAAAAAAAACGTAAAAAAACCAAAACAATAAGATCTTTCTTTAGTATAAAAAACAGCGTCACCAATTTAACAATAATGTAATCACATTGTTCAGCTCATGCACCTCCTCCTCCATCTCCGAAATGACCACATCAGTCAAAAGCTGACAGCACTGCCTTGGCCAAGCGGCAACAAGCTGTGCTGAAGATAACATGCTTAATTGACAAACCGCCCAGCGCTGCAGAGTTGAAAGCTGTAACACAGCAGCCTCACCGCTGAACATACAACCAGGCATGGTCGTGTGTGACAATGGGCGGAACCTGGTGACGGAAAAATGACAGCCGAGGTAGATTCGGTTTCCCTCTATGCCAGTCCTTTCACTGAGCTAAAGAATATGGCTGTGGTGAAATACAACTCCCACTGAGAAGCTGTTTCAGATTGAAAAACATTGTGCCCACCAGAAGATTTGATTCTGAGGGCTAACCTTTATCCCCCACTCAAGAGCCCCATAGCAACTGCAAAGTTAGCGCTATCATGAACTCTCCTGACGTAAAAGCCAAGGCACACCAGAGGATTATCTGGTGGGACCGTCCAACCATGCCAAGAAGCAGTCCTGGCTAAGAAAAGTGTGTGGAAAGGTTCCCGGACACTCTATGGCTGCTTTTTTACTGAGGAGGAAACACAAGCAAACACGAGGAGAACATACAAAGTCCTTGCAGAGGTTGTCCTTGCTGGGATTTGAACCCAGGATCCCAGCGCTGCAAGTCTTCAGTGCTAACCACTGATCCAATATGCTGCCGTTCACCCTCTAATATGTAACAGGCTGGAGAAACTTGCACCTACTGCCACTCTATCTTCAGCTCCTTTGTGAGAAAATGTATTTGGGCAGCCACTCAGTCTACCAAATAAAATTCCTGAGAAGGAAATTGGGGATGGCTTTGCTACTGGTACTGGGGGCGGTGCTAATACCATGGTGTCGTACCATAGTTTGCTGGAAATATTCCAGGCTGGTAGGAGGCAAGCAAATTCCCACAGAAAAGTACCAGCAGTAATGTTCAGGGACCCACGCTTGTAGAAGACGGAGACAACACCGGGAGAAATAGTGACGGCTGGGGACCTAGTATGGACACGAGGCATGAGGCATGTGGTTGTGAAAAGCTTCTTCCTCCACGAGCCTAAAAGGCCACATTTCAAGTGAAAGCAGCTTTACAGGACTTCCTGTGAGAAATGACATGCAGGGTAGATAGGGTTTCCCTCTATGCCAGTCCTTTCACCGAGCTAAATACAACTGTCAGCATAAAAAGTTGTGAACTGGCTCTGTACTGTCCCTGGCCACATTCACCTGTCCACGTGTTTGTGGTTAGGCGGTCCTTCCCAGTAAGTGCACTGGGGAGGGCACGGGTAATGTTGTGGGACCCGTGCTTATGGAAGGCGGAGGCGATAATGGGAAATATAGTGACGGCTTGGGACCGAGTATGGACACCCGGCCGCTGTTGGCATGAGGTTGTGAAAAGCTTCCGCCTCCACGAGCTTATAAGGCCATATTTCAAGTGCAAAAAGCTGCCCAGAAATCTGGCAGTTTAGTGTTGCAGCCTGTGAGTGGGTGAGTGGCTGGCTGCATACTTGCACTTGCATTCCAAGTAACAGAAAACTAAGCAGATGGTGGCTTCTATCATCATCATGGCCTCACCTTGGCACTATGAACTCTCCTGAAGGAGAAGCCAGGGCCCGCCGGAGGAGTCTCCGGTTCTCTGGTGGGCCCGTCCAACCCTGCCAAAAAGCAGCCCTGGCTAAGAAAAGTGTGGGGGAAGGTTCCAGGACACTCTATGGCTGCTTTTTTAATGTGGATTGGCCATGCTTATGCATGTTATTTCTCAAACCGCATTACAGATCAGGCCATTGTCCAACTCTGTATTCAAGAAATTAAATGCGCAAAGAAAGATGTGTGTGTGTCAAAGCACCACCGACAAGAGCTAGTTGATGTTGGACGGGCTGCCATTGCTTCTGCAACAAGCTGCATTACAGGACTTCCTGTGAGAAATGACATGCAGGGTAGATAGGGTTTCCCTCTATGCCAGTCCTTTCACCGAGCTAAATACAACTGTCAGCAAAAAAAGTTGTGGACTTGCTCCGTACCATCCCTGGCCACATTCACCTGTCCATGTGTTTGTGGTTAGGCGGTCCTTCCCAGTAAGTGCACTGGGGAGGGCACTGGTAATGTTGTGGGGCCCGTGCTTGTGGAAGGCGGAGGCGATACCGGGAAATATAGTGGCGGCTGGGGACCGAGTATGGACACTTGGCTGCCGCCGGCATGAGGTTATGAAAAGCTTCCGCCTCCCCAAGCCTAAAAGGCCACATTTCAAGTGCAAGCAGCTGTCAAAAATTTGGCAGTATAGTATTGCAGCCTGTGGGTGGGTGGGTGGCTGGCTGCCTGCATACTTGCGCTTGCATTCCAAGGAATGGGGTAGGGACAACTGAACGCTGCAGTGGGACAAGGACGTGGACGGTGATTGTTGCAAGTCTGCAATGACAGGTTCATGGCGGGAGGCATCTTCGCATGCGCCAAGGATCACTTATGATGGGCAGACTTTTAGGCAGTGACCTGGGAGTCAGAAATGCTTCCAGAGGTCTTCCCCATGCTGTTCCCATAACTTTTCAGCACTGTATGCATGTGTCTGATGAGGTGTCACATACCACATGGCCAGATAAGGTTGTAAAATGTTAAAATGAAATTTCCTGGTGAATTCATTAGTCTTGGTTGAAAGCAATGCAAAAGTGCAAAAACGCATAAAAAACGCTACGTGTGAACATAGTCCAAGGTGTGGAGGAGTATTTTTGTTTTTGGTTATTTATTTTGCTTTATATACATTGTACATGTCATGGAAAGGATGTTCTTTAACATATTTCCCAGGAAAATCCATTTTGGTTTCGTTTTGGTATGTTTTATTGTGAGTCCGTAAAAGTGGGGTAATACCTCTGACAACGTTGTTGACAGAAATTACCTGGGAGTCAGAAATGCTTCCAGGGGTCTTGCCCATGCTGTCCCCATGTCATTTGAGCACTGTTCCTATCGATTTGGGCAATTTTTAGGCCCTCTGCAGACCGCCGGGGGGAGCCGCCTGAAAAATGCTCGAGTTTCGAGACTTACATTGGGCTCGTTGCTCGGGTCGAGCACCCGAGTATTCCAATTTGCTCGACCCGAGCAACGAGCATCCGAGCATTTTAGTGCACGCTCATCACTAATAACCATGAGTAGAGAAAAAGTTTTTTATCATCATTCATATTCTCTGAAACAAGGCCAAGAAAGGAAAAATTTCTGTATGTAAACTTTTGAGCACAACTGTATAGTATAAGCTAAAAAAAAAGGATGCATTATCACATTGTGATGACTAGGTGGCCAGTGCAAAAACAGAAATATTTTAATGGTTCTTTTTTATATCTATATAGCAACATGGAAGAATTAGTAAACACTACTAGCATTTAAAAAACTTAAATTAAAAAAATTAGGAGTAATTTTATGTCTTTCAGTAATTTACATAGATAATTGCAGACACAGAGGGTGCGACAGCAGCTGGACCTATGAGGGAGGGGGGCCCACTGACACCAGTGCCAATTTCAGCTGGATGTCTGTCCAAAGATGCGCATTCAGCTGATATGTATTGTGGGGCAAAGAGACCCGCCAGGTCCCTTGACAGGGCACAGGATGTTGGACATTATTACTGCAGGGGCCCAAGAGGGGGGACATCATTACTGAAGGGGCCAAGGATGGAGGACATCATTACTGGAAGGGGCAAAGGATGGACGACAGTAGTACAAGATGGAGGGCATTATTACATTTTGGGGGTTGGATAATATATATGTCTTTCTAGGATTTAGAATGCTACAAAAGGCTAATATATCTGACCAACATGTAGGTAGGGGATCAAATTGTGCACCAGGGCCCATCGAACTCTAGTTACGCCACAAACTGGAGCCTAAGTTCATCTTAGGTTTTTAACATTCTGACATCACAATATGATGTTTTACAGAACAATATGATGTTGAACAGAACGTGTCCACTGCTGTACTATATACAGGTGCTTTTCACAAAATTAGAATCTGGGACCTTGATTTCCAAATGAAATGCAAAATTTACTTTCATCTGAAAACAACACCTTGGACCACTGAGCAACAGTCCAGGTCTTTTTCTCATTGGCCCAGGTAAGACGCTTCTGGCATTCTCTATTGGTCATGAGTGGCTTGACATAAGGAATGCGACACTTGTAGCCCATGTCCTGGATACGTCTGTGTGTGGTGGTTCTTGAAGCAATGACTCCAGCAGCAGTCCACTCCTTGTGAATCTCCCCCAAATTTTTGAATGACCTTTTTTTAACAATCCTTTAAAGGCTGCGGTTATCCCGGTTGCTTGTGTACCTTTTTCTACTACACTTTTTCCTTCCACTAAACTTTCCATTAATATGCTTGGATACAGCACTTTGTGAACAGCCAGCTTCTTTCGCAATGACCTTTTGTGGCTTACCCTCCTTGTGGAGTGTGTCAATGACTGCCTTCTGGACATCTGTCAAGTCAGCAATCTTCACCATGATTGTGGAGCCTACTGAAACAGACTCAAGGACCTTTTTAGATGTTTAGTAAGCCTTTGCAGGTGTTTTTTGTTAATTATTCTTTTTTACTGAGATAATAACTTTTGTGTTTTCATTGGCTGTAAGCCATAATCATCAACATTAACAGAAATAGACATCTGAAATAGATCACTCTGTCTGCAATGACTCTATATAAATTATGAGTTTCACTTTTTGTATTGAAGAACTGAAATAAATTACAATTTTGAGGCTATTCTAATTTTGTGAGAAGCACCTGTACCAATGAGAAGCATTTTATAGATTGATGTCATATAGGTTTTGCTCAGGAATAGGCACACAGTCCTGCTGAGATACTGATGGTTAATCTCATTGTCATGCACTTTTTAGAAGGTGTCCAATTAAGAACATATTTGTTATCCTTATTACAAAACAGTATTTGTTTGCTAAATGCGTTAACACAAGGCAAGTTTTATTTTTAAAAGAAAGACTATTTTACTGACACAAATTTCCCTATTGTGTCTTCCTTGACAGCCATTTGGTTTTCTCCAAACAGCTCCCGTGCCTTCTTAACCGACCATTCTATGCCCAACCTTCAAACACTTAGCGCTTTTCTGGACTCAGTAAAATTCCTTTTCATTTCGAGCCGGGTTGCCATGTCTTTTCAAACAGAGACAGAAAAGACAGCCCTCTGTGTCAGACAGATTTTAATTTTCCATCCTCATCCATTTGTATAATGCAGACAAAGGCAAACAAACCGTACTAAAAGCCTAGCAACCCTCAGTTTAAGCAGTCAATGCATATGATCTGCGGGATGAAGGCCGGGACCTGTTCACACATGAATAAAGAAGATTAAGATTTTCTTTCAAAGACGTGAAGCCTTTTTGACAGCCAATGTCAACAGTTCTGTCTGCTTCTCAATGTGAAACAGTCATCTATCACAGGTTCCCACAGGGAGGTCTTGCTTATTAGAATGCTTTACATTACCACAGCTTGTCACCATTTCATGGAAGAATAAGGGTGCAAACTCTACTTGTAAACCAAGCATAAAGAGAAATTATAGAGAATTATCCTGCAGAGCTCTGCTTTTACCTAATTCTTACATGCATGGCACTTGAAAGTTATCTGCAGTTTAAAGTCTGTAAAATCAGTGTTAATACTAATATTATTATTATTATTATTAGCATTAGTATTAATAATATTAATTGTTCAGCCTGTTATATCAATGTAAAGATCAATGATGGTCAAAAAAATATTACCAGTAGTTAAAATGTGTTGTGATACAATTTAAAGATATCTTATATCCATTCTAGAAATGCAGACAAACCAATAATATTTGATATATATTCATTTTAGATTTTTAAATATTACTTTTTGAAGTTGTAAGTACAACTCTTGAAGAAGCAGGATTTCCGTTACTATGACCTCATGCACACAGCCATGCAATTTAACGCAACTGCCTAGCTGTACAAAGACGTATAACTGCATATGATAAACTTTAAAAGGTTTTGTTTCCATCTGTATCTCTAAATTGCTGAAATTTTGTTATATTCACCAGCTGCCATGGCCGCCCCATGTGTGGGCTGTGACTCTTTGCCCTCCACTCTTTCTCTGCTTCTTGCCCCATCCTATGCATCACTTCCCACATTCTTACCCAAGCAAATAAGTTCCTATGCTCCCTGTTAATGCTACGATGTATTTAGCTTGTATTTGTGACTCTTACTGATGTTTGCTGCCTGACATATCATTCTACTAAATATTGAAAATACTCTGACTGCCCTGAGCCCAGCCTGTCTGATTCTGCTTCATGAAGCCACTATTTTCTTCATATCTTGGATATTATATGTCTATAATAGTGATGGGCGAGCACTAAAATGCTCAGGTACTCGTTGCTCGGGTCGAGCACATTGGAATACTCGGGTGCTCGACCCGAGCAACGAGCCCAATGTAAGTCTATGGGAAACTCGAGTATTTTTCAGGCGGCTCTTCCCGGCGGTCTGCAGAGGGCCTAAACATTGCCCAAATCGATGGGAACAGTGCTCAAATGACATGGGGACCGCATGGGGAAGACCCGTGGAAGCATTTCTGACTCCCAGGTCACTGCTGTCAACAATGTTGATGTATTATGCCACTTTTAAGGACTCACAATAAAACATACAAAAACAAAACCAAAATGGATTTTCCTGGGAAATATGTTAAGGAACATCCTTTCCAGGGTAATGACTTGTATATAAGGCGAAATAAATATACAAAACCAAAAATACTCCTACACACCTTGGGTTATGTTCACACGTAGCAATTATGATGCGTTTTTGCACTTTTGTATTGCTTTCAACCAAGACAAATGCATTCACCGGAAAATGTCTTTTGAACATTTTACAACCTTATCTGGCCATGAGGTGTGTGACACATCATCAGACACATCCTGTTTTACTTATGAAGGAGGGACTCTGAAAGTCACAAAGCCTATTTTTATAGGGCCATCAGGCGGCCTTTACTATTCTTAAAGGGCCAGCAGTTGGCCCTCACTATTCCTAGAGAACCATCAGCCGGCAATGCTTTGTTGTTCCCATTACGAAAGAGTGGGTCTCCTATACTGTTATTGCGTATGCAGTGAGTGGCAGGGCTGCCCAAAATTTGGATGCACCCCAATACCCCTTTGAAGAGACATAGAGGAGGGCCTCCCAAAAATAATGATCCCATTATTAGGAAGTGGGTCTCCCATAGTGTTGGCCTATGCAGTGAATACAAAGGCCTCCAAAAATTGGGAGGCACTCTAATGCCCCTTGGAAAAGACGTGGTGGAGGGCCTCATAAAAAAATGTTTCCATTAGAAAAGAGCGGGTCTCCTAAACTTGTAATGCCCATGCAGTAAGTGTATGGGCTAACAAACATTTACTCCAGGGGGTATACATGAAGATACTGTATAAAAAAAACTTTTTACGGGCATACTAAACATGCTTGATGGGTGTTGCATCACGGACCACGGTCACCCTGGTGATATGGTGGTGCAAGATGAGGATGAGGAGAAGGAGGAGGACAAGAGAAAATAGCCAAAATCAGAAAGCGTATACCCATGTGTGGGTGTGAAGAGGTGCATGGGAATGCACCTCCCAAAAAAAGACACTGGATTGGAGTTTATGTTACGCTGCTATCATTTGGTGGTGTTGGGAAGTCGGGCCCAATCCAGCCCTTGTTCATTTTTATAAGAGTAAGCCTGTTAGCATTTTCAGTTGACAAGCGGATGCGCTTAACAGTTATAATTCCACCAGCGGCACTAAAAACCCGCTCTGATAAAACGCTAGCGGCAGGGCAGACCAGGATCTCCAAGGCGTAGAGAGCCAGTTCATTCCACGTGTCCAGCTGGGATACCCAATAACTATAAGGCACAGAGGAATAACGTAGGACGTTTGTACGGTCGGCAAGTTACTCCCTCAGCATCTTCCCAAACTTTGCACTCCTTGTGAGAGTACCCCGTGCCTCAGGGCCTGTGCGATGGGAGTGGCAGAGAAAATTCTCCCACAACTTTGACAGTGTTCCCCTGCCTCTGCTGGATTGAGGTTGTGTCTCTCTCGCCTGTAGTCCTTGGTTGTCCAATGAACTGTGACCTCTGCCGCCAGCGTTTTCAGATGGGAATTTTTTTAATAGTACCGCAACAAGGGCCTTCTAATACTGCCCCGTTTTTGCAGACCTGTCCGCCTCAGGAATAAGAGATATAAAGTTCTCCTTTTAGCGTGGGTGTAGAAGTGTCACCAACCAGTAATGACTGTCACCCAAAATTTTAAGAACGCGAGGGTCATGGGAAAGGCAGTATAACATAAACTCAGCCATGCGTGCCAGACTGCTAACAGGCAAGACTTCCGTGTCCTCACCAAGAGGACGACTGACCATGCTCTCCTCCTCCTCTCTGTCCTCTGGCCATCCACGTTAAATAGACGGTATGACAGTTGTGCAGGTAGTACCATCTATAGCGCATGAAACTAGCTCATGTTCATCTTCCTCCTCTTCCTCATTGTCACCCAATCCACGTTGGGATGAGATGAGGCTGGGCTGTGTGGAATCACCCTGTATGGTTCCTTGCTCCATCTCATCGTGCTCCACCTGCAATGCATCCTCTTTGATTGTGAGCAGAGAGCGTTTCAGAAGACAGAGAAGTGGGATGGTGACGCTAATTATGGCGTCATCGCCGCTCACCATCTTGTTGGAGCCCTCAAAGTTTTGGAGGATGGTACATACAGTACAGACCAAAAGTTTGGACACATCTTCTCATTTAAAGATTTTTTTGTATTTTCATGACTATGAAAATTGAACATTCACGCTGAAGGCATCAAAACTATGAATTAACACATGTGGAATTATATACTTAACAAAAAAGTGTGAAACAACTGAAAATATGTCTTATATTCTAGGTTCTTCAAAGTAGCTACCTTCTGCTTTGATGACTGCTTTGCACACTCTTGGCATTCTCTTGATGAGCTTCAAGAGGTAGTCACCGGAAATGGTCTTCCAACAATCTTAAAGGAGTTCCCAGAGATGCTTAGCACTTGTTGGCCCTTTTGCCTTAACTCTGCGGTCCAGCTCACCCCAAACCATCTCGATTGGGTTCAGGTCTGGTGACTGTGGAGGCCAGGTCATCTGGCGTAGCACCCCATCACTCTCCTGCTTGGTCAAATAGCCCTTACACAGCCTGGAGGTGTGTTTGGGGTCATTGTCCTGTTGAAAATTAAATAATGGTCCAACTAAACGCAAACCGGATGGAATAGCATGCAGCTGCAAGATGCTGTGGTAGCCATGCTGGTTCAGTATGCCTTCAATTTTGAATAAATCCTCGCAGTGTCACCAGCAAAGCACCCCCACACCATCACACCTCCTCCATGCTTCACGGTGGGAACCAGGCATGTAGAGTCCATCCGTTCACCTTTTCTGCATCGCACAAAGACACGGTGGTTGGAACCAAAGATCTCAAATTTGGACTCATCAGTAGTGTTGAGCCACCCCCGTAGTGTTCGAGTTCGGTTCGGTTCGTCGAACACCCGTGTGTTCGCCGAACTGTTCGTCGAACACCTTCGAACACCGTTAAAACCAATGGCAGGCAAACAAAAACACATAGAAACACATAGAGAACACCTTCAAAGGTGTCCAAAAGCTGACAAACTGCTCAGAAGACATAACTAACACATGGAAAAGTGACAAGTACATATAGTCATGCGAAAATAAAAGAGGTGGAGGAGTAAAAGGAGGGGGAGACACAGATATAGGCATGTCATGCCCTTCTAAAATCCAAAAAGTGAGAAGCCGACACGGCCAGTCCGCTCCTGCCCGTGCCACCTCCGTGTCGCCGGGTTTGTGCCAGAGCCGCGGTGAACCCTGACTAGAGATGAGCGTTGTTCTACTCGAACTGTTCGCCAATCTCAAATTCGAGCTGTTTTGGGCGGTGTTCGAGCCGTTCGGCGAACACGAACAATTTGAGAAAAATTCGGCTGTTCGAGGTTATGTTCGATAACTGTTCGTGCACCAAAATCATAACTGGATTTTTTCTCAGTAATGATGAAAATTAATGTTAATACGCAGTTTGAGTGTACAGCGGGGTGGGGGGAGGGGCAGGGGATGGATCTCTGCAGGAACAATGAAGATCTCCATTTTTTTTTCTCTTTCCCGCATTTGCAGTGGGGAGGTGCAATCTGTCAGCTTATCAGCAGCGCACACACGGAGCGAAGTGCTTTTTTTCACACAAGCAAGGGCATGTGTCATTGGCAGTGTATGTCACATGTCCTTGCCCTATAAGACCAAGCCATTTTCCCCGTCGCCACCATTTTCTCACTGCTGCAGCTGCGTGTTAGACGGCACCGCTGTTGCTGTGTGCGCTATACCTTGTTAATTTCAAGCCAATTTTCGCACAAATATACAGATAGCTTGGGAGTAGGGAATAGTTGTGATTGCAGTCCTTTTAAGGACTAGGTTACAGCATTTCCTACGACTTTTATCAGGGAGGTCTGTGCTCTTAAATAGATAGGTTGTGGGAGTAAAGACTAATTGTAATTGGAGTCCTTTTCAGGACTAGGTTACATGAGTTCCTATCAGTTTTTGCCAGGCAGGTCTGTGCCAGTGCTGTGCAAGTTTTTTTCACAGCATTTGGCTGAATCTAGCAAAGCTAATCCTTTTTGGCCTATTGCAGAGTGCGTTAGTCAGTGGAGTAGCCTATCTGTGTTGCAAGATATAACACCTGTGTATAGAATACCAATTTTTTTACTGCACCTAGTGAAGTAAAATCTTTTGGGCATAGCATCATTCTATTAGTCCATCTATACTGACCTCCAGCAGGTTGCAAATTGAATATAATTTTTTTCTGCATCTAGCTCTGAAAAAATAGTTGGGCTTCTAGCGGTGTGTGGGACTTGGTCTATTAGTCCATCTATACTGACCTCCATCAGGTTGCAAATTAAAAATAATTTTTTTCTGCATCTAGCTCTGAAAAAATATTTGGGCTTCTAGCAGTGTGTGGGACTTGGTCTATTAGTCCATCTATACTGACCTCCATCAGGTTGCAAATTAAAAATAATTTTTTTCTGCATCTAGCTCTGAAAAAATATTTGGGCTTCTAGCAGTGTGTGGGACTTGGTCTATTAGTCCATCTATACTGACCTCCATCAGGTTGCAAATTAAAAATAATTTTTTTCTGCATCTAGCTCTGAAAAAATATTTGGGCTTCTAGCAGTGTGTGGGACTTGGTCTATTAGTCCATCTATACTGACCTCCATCAGGTTGCAAATTAAAAATAATTTTTTTCTTCATTTAGCTCTGAAAAAATATTTGGGCTTCTAGCAGTGTGTGGGACTTGTTCTATTAGTCCTTCTATACTGACCTCCAGCAGGTTGCAAATTGAATATAATTTTTTTCTGCATCTAGCTCTGAAAAAATAGTTGGGCTTCTAGCGGTGTGTGGGACTTGGTCTATTAGTCCATCTATACTGACCTCCATCAGGTTGCAAATTAAAAATAATTTTTTTCTGCATCTAGCTCTGAAAAAATATTTTGGCTTCTAGCAGTGTGTGGGACTTGGTCTATTAGTCCATCTATACTGACCTCCATCAGGTTGCAAATTAAAAATAATTTTTTTCTGCATCTAGCTCTGAAAAAATATTTGGGCTTCTAGCGGTGTGTGGGACTTGGTCTATTAGTCCATCTATACTGACCTCCATCAGGTTGCAAATTAAAAATAATTTTTTTCTGCATCTAGCTCTGAAAAAATATTTGGGCTTCTAGCAGTGTGTGGGACTTGGTCTATTAGTCCATCTATACTGACCTCCATCAGGTTGCAAATTAAAAATAATTTTTTTCTGCATCTACCTCTGAAAAAATATTTGGGCTTCTAGCGGTGTGTGGGACTTGGTCTATTAGTCCATCTATACTGACCTCCATCAGGTTGCAAATTAAAAATAATTTTTTTCTGCATCTAGCTCTGAAAAAATATTTGGGCTTCTAGCAGTGTGTGGGACTTGGTCTATTAGTCCATCTATACTGACCTCCATCAGGTTGCAAATTAAAAATAATTTTTTTCTGCATCTAGCTCTGAAAAAATATTTGGGCTTCTAGCGGTGTGTGGGACTTGGTCTATTAGTCCATCTATACTGACCTCCATCAGGTTGCAAATTAACAATAATTTTTTTCTGCATCTAGCTCTGAAAAAATATTTGGGCTTCTAGCAGTGTGTGGGACTTGGTCTATTAGTCCATCTATACTGACCTCCATCAGATTGCAAATTAAAAATAATTTTTTTCTTCATTTAGCTCTGAAAAAATATTTGGGCTTCTAGCAGTGTGTGGGACTTGTTCTATTAGTCCTTCTATACTGACCTCCAGCAGGTTGCAAATTGAGTATAATTTTTTTCTGCATCTAGCTCTGAAAAAATAGTTGGGCTTCTAGCGGTGTGTGGGACTTGGTCTATTAGTCCATCTATACTGACCTCCATCAGGTTGCAAATTAAAAATAATTTTTTTCTGCATCTAGCTCTGAAAAAATATTTGGGCTTCTAGCAGTGTGTGGGACTTGGTCTATTAGTCCATCTATACTGACCTCCATCAGGTTGCAAATTCAAAATAATTTTTTTCTGCATCTAACCCAGCCAATAGTTTTGGCCTAATACCACAGTTTGGCCACTCAGCTCTGCTCGGTTACCATCCATTGTTTTTTTGTGCAAACAACTCCAGAGTTGTGAATTAGTTAACCACCAAAATGAGTGGAAAAAGGCCTGCTGCTGGTGGAAAGGGGAATAGGCGTGTTGGGAAGGGGAAAAAAGGTTGTGTCCGTGGGGTAGGTGTTAAAGCAACAGTAACATCTGCAGAAGAAAGACCATCTTCCAGCCAAACTAAAATGTCTACTTCTTTTAGCGGACAATGTGATAACATCCCTTTCTTACGGCCACGCCAATCGCTACAAATTCCAGATGAGGCACAAAAACAGCAGGTGCTTCAACGGATATCAAGTGCTCCTTTAAGTGGGCTCTCCTCCACATCAACTTCAACATCACAAATACTCCAGTCCTCAAAGGTGTCACCCAAATCGCACTTGCTTCCTCACAGCTCCCAAATCTCCAGCTGCCCGTCTGAGTATGAGTTGAGTCTGCAGAGCTGTTTACTCATACTATAGCCTGGGAATCAGAGGTCGACTCCAGCGCTTCTGTGAATCCAGACGAGGAAATGATCTGCACTGATGCCCAGAATCTTTATGAGTCGGATCCAGGACCAGACGCAGAAGGTTCTGACCATAATGTAGACCCTCATTCCCAAACTGTAACTCCTGTTGGTGGAGACAATGAGGAAGACGATGATAAGACTCAAATACCTGATTGGAGCGACAACTTTAGTTTTTTGTCAGGGCAGGAACAGGTTGGCTCTGAGGACGACGGGTGTGATAACGCACAGGGTGATGATGATGAGGTCGGAGATCCCACTTACTGTCAACCCACAGTCAGCCAAGAGATGAGGTCAGCAGAGGAGGTGGAGGAAGATGCTAGTGACGACGAGGTCAGGTTGCGCCTTCCTGGACAGAGACGTAGTACTGGAAGCACGTCAACAACTGCATCCTCAAACACAACTCTGCCTCTCACCACAAGTCGTGGTGGCTCTTCAGGTCGCATGGGTGCTAAGCCTTGCATAGCCTGGGCATTTTTTCAGATCGATAAAGATGACCCAACTCGTGTTATCTGTAACATTTGTCAGCAAAAGCTAAGTAGAGGCCAAAAAATACATATTTTGAGTACTTCATGCATGAACCGGCACATGGACATGAAGCATAAGTTGCAGTGGGAAGCTCAGTGTGCTACAATGCGGCCTAGCCGGCCGGGCCAATCACCGTCTGCCATATCTTGTGCATCCGCGGCCTCTTCATCCTCTGTGACTGGGGGGACAGCAGTCACACCTGTTTTGGGGCGCAGACCTGCCACCTCTTTACCCGCAACAGCCAGCGTGATTGGCAGGTCATCATTTTCTTTGGAGGTGGTAACACCAGCTGGTGTTGAGCGCTGTCCGACATCGATAGCACCACCTTTGGATCAAGGCAACCTAACATGTCCGCCTGCATCTTCCTCACAGACCGGCAGTTTGCCGGGGACACCCTTATCAACCCCGTCTAAGCACAATAGCCAGCCCTCGGTCCCTCAGATGTGGACAAGTAAAAGACCATTTCCTCCTAGCCATGAGAAAGCTAAGAGGTTGAATTTCACCATCTGCAAGCTCTTGGCTACAGAAATGCTGCCTTTCCGCCTGGTGGACACAGAGGATTTTCGAGACCTTATGTCCGTCGCAGTGCCCCAGTACCAGATGCCCAGTCGGCACTACTTCTCAAAGAAAGGTGTGCCTGCGCTCCACCAGCATGTCGCACACAACATCACCGCTTCTTTGAGAAACTCTGTGTGTGACAGGGTGCATTTCACCACAGACACTTGACGAGTAGGCATGGACAGGGGCGTTACATGTCGCTGACTGGGCACTGGGTAACTATGGTGACAGCAGGACAAGGGGCTGCTGTCCAAGTCTTGCCGTCCCCACGAGTTGTGCGTCAATCCTCTTTATGTCAAAGTTCCTCCACTGCTTCTGCCTCCTCAACCTCCTCTCGGTCTTCCACCTGCACCCAAAGCCTGTCTGGTCATGCCACAAGCTTTCTAACTGCGCAGAAGGGATCCTGCACACCTCCTTACTATGCTGGCAGTAGGGCTCAACGTCATCAGGCGGTTTTTACATTGAAATGTCTGGGAAATGTGAGTCACACAGCTGAGGAGTTGTGGTCAGCTCTGGAGAACCAATTTCATGAATGGTTGTCTCCACTGGACCTGAAACCAGGGAAGGCCGTGTGCGACAATGCTGCAAACCTGGGTGCGGCCCTTCGCCGGGGCAATGTCACACACGTGCCTTGTATGGCTCACGTGTTGAACCTGGTTGTCCAGCAATTTTTAGCCCACTATCCCAGACTAGATGGCCTTCTGCAGAGGGCACGGTCGCTGTGTGCTCACTTCCGCCGTTCGCATCCCGCAGCTCAGCGACTTACATCTCTACAGAAGTCGTTGGGCCTGCCACTTCACCGGCTAAAATGCGATGTGCCTACCCGGTGGAATTCAACTCTGCACATGTTGCAGCGACTGTGGCAGCACCGACAAGCCCTGGTGCAATATGTTCTGACGTATAGCCTGGGCCAACGAGATTCAGAGGTGGGGCAAATCACGCTGGAGGAGTGGTCTCAGATCAGGGACCTATGCACCCTTCTGCACAGTTTTGAAATGGCGACGAAGATGTTTAGTGCTGACGATGCCATTATCAGCATGACTATTCCGGTGATTTACATGCTGGAGCACATGTTAAACAGAATTCGGAGTCAGGTGGTGGCACAAGAGGAGGTGGAGGAAGTAGAGGAGGAGGAGTTGTATGCGGAAGGGCTAACATCTGCAAGGTCCAGACGGTCGGCAGCACCAAGGCGGCAGGCATGTGAGGGTGGGGGAGATGATTTTACCAGGGCGCATGGTAGCAGCCAAACTAGTGAGGAAGGTGCAGGAGCCCAGGAAGAAGTGGAGGACGAACTGATGGAAGACTCATCAGATGAGAGAGACCTTGATCACATTTCTGTTGTGCGAGGTTGGGGGGAGAGGACAGAGGAAGGAAGCATGATTGTTACCTCGCCACCAACACAACAGGGACTTGGTGCTCCTGGATGCGCAACACACATGAGTGCCTTCTTGCTGCACTACCTGCAACATGACCCTCGAATTGTGAGAATTAGAAATAATCCTGACTACTGGGTTGCCACACTGTTAGATCCCCGGTACAAAAGTAAATTTGCAGAAATTATTCCTGCCATAGAAAGGGATGCACGCATGCAGGAGTATCAGCAGAGACTGTTGCAGAATCTTACATGTGCTTTTCCACAAAATACCAGTGGTGCACGTAGTGAATCTCACAGTTCCAACTTGCCAACCGTGGGACCGTCAAGTGTTCAGCACTCAAACCGTAACAGAACCACAGTATCTGCTGGTAACATCAATTTTGCGGAATCATTTCACCACTTTTTTAGCCCATCCTTTGCAAGGCCACAGGAGACAAGAAGTCTGACACATAGTCAACGCCTAGAGACGATGGTACAGGAGTATCTCCAAGTAAACATTGAAGCCACGACTGTGTCACTGGACCCTTGCTCTTTTTGGGCTTCCAATCTGGATAAATGGCCGGAGCTAGCCACTTACGCCTTGGAGATCTTGTCATGCCCCGCAGCCAGCGTTCTGTCTGAACTGCGCTGCTGGTGGTGTGCTGACAGATAAGCGCACGCGGCTCTCCACTGATAATGTAGACAGACTCACGTTCATAAAGATGAACAAATCATGGATCCGAAACGACTTTTCTACCCCTGTGTCATCCTGGGGAGAGTAAAAGCTTGATGATTGGTTAAAATCACCCTACCAACCATTTTAAGCTTTCAAATTACTAATCATGTTTATCTGTATCTTGACTGGAAAATAATTTGGGCTTTGTAGCAGTGTGCAGCACTGATCCTATTAGGCCATCTATACTAAAGCTTCACCAGATTTAAAATTAAAAATATTTTTTAGCTGCATCTAGCCCGGAAAATGATTTTGGGGCTCCGAGATGCGCAAGGCACATAAGTGCCTTCTTGCTGCACTACCTGCAGCATGACCCTCATATTGTCAGAATTCGAAGTAATCATGACTACTGGGTTGCCACACTCTTAGATCCCCCAAACTTTTCGATCAACCTTTTCATTTTAATAAAGACCAAAAAAATGGTCATTTTTGAAATTATAAGCATTAGCAGGTTGTTAGAAACTGAAATCAAACAGTTTTCAACTCAAAACTTTATTCTAGGTGATGTTACATTTTCACATAGGACCCCTTGTTCGAAAGGAGCTTCTGAACTCTCTCGTCCATTGAATTTGTCAGGTTTTGGATGGTTTCTGCTTCAATTGTTTTGCATGAGGACAGAATACCCTCCCAGAGCTGTTGCTTAGATGTGAACTGCCTCCCGCCATCATAGACACTCCTTTTAATGATGCTCCAAAGGTTCTGAATGGGGTAGAGGTCAGGGGAGCATGGGGGTCACACCATAAGTTTGTCCCCTTTTATGCCCATATCAGCCAGAGATGCAGATGTTTTATGTGCAGCATGAGATGGTGCATTATCATGCAGAAAAATGATCTTGCTGTGAAATACACGGTTCTTCTTCTTGAACCATGGCAGGAAGTGCTGTTTGAGAAAATCCACATACATTATGGAGTTCATCTTTAGCGCCTTCAGGGATCCTAAAGGGGCCGACAATCTCTCTCCCCATGATTCCAGCCCAAAACATTACTCCACCTCCTCCTTGTTGGCGCTGTAGCCGTGTTTGCGTGGGGTGTCCATCAACCAGCCATCCTCCACTCCATCCATCTGGACCATCGAGCGCTGCACGGCACTCATCCGTGAACAAAACAGTTTTGAAATCAGTCTTCATGTAATGTTTGGCCCACTGGAGCAGTTTCTGCTTGTGTGAAGTGGATAGAGGAGGTCGACAGGATGGCGCATGCACAGCTGCAAACCTCTGAAGGACCCTGCATCTTGTTGTTCGGGGGACGTTGGAGGCACAAGCAGCTTCAAAAACTTGTCTGCTGCTATGACAAGGCTTTTTTGCCGCTGCTCTTTCAACCTGACGTAATTGCCTGTAGGAAAGAGTCCTCAATTTGCCCTTTTCAGCACGCACACGTGTGTACTGTGAATCAGCTACATACTTCTTCATTGCCAAGACACTTCATCCTGATCATCGCACAATGTTGATTGTAGTCATGCCTTGACCTAAACACTCCACAATTTATTGCTTCTCAGCAGCCGACACATCCTTTTTCTTTCCCATTTTGGCAGAAAATGTAGGCTGCTTAATAATGTGAGAGAGCCTTCTTAAGTAGTCTTGCCTTTCATTGGACACACCTGCCAAACTAATTAGCACAGGTGTCTGCAATTGCTTACAGTGATATAAAGAGCCCTGACACACATCACCATCAATGAGTTTAACTGACAAACAAACAAATTCTTCCCTTATCACTCCTAAACACTTTTTGTATAATAATTTGGAACGCAGTGTACATGTGCCTGTCCGCTGGTGGGTCGAGCGAGCCCCCCTGTGGTGGAGGCAGCTCTAAGCTTTTTAATTTAAATTGTCTCTCTAATTTGAATGAATACACTTTAAATCCATTTACAAGGATCTATTGGAGGGCAAGTCTCATGCCAGCAGCCGCGGTAATTCCAGCTCCAGTAGCGTCCACTAAAGCTGCTGCAGTTAAAAAGCTTTTATAAGGATCAAGCTCGGCTGTCCACCGCAAGGCATCCTACTGCCAGTCCCAGCCCCTATGCCTTGGGGTGCCTCCTGATGCTCTTCACTAAGTATCCTATGGTCCCGAAGCATTTCCTTTGAAAAAATTAAGTGTCTAAACTACAGGTGGTGCAGCTTGCTTAACAGCCGGGATAATCCGCTCACTAGCAGACACTGCTACTAGGCACAAAGTATTTCCTGGGCTAGATGCAGTTAAAAATTTGTAATTAGATACTCTCGTTGGATGCTGAGAAAGCATTCCATAGAGTCTCCTGGCACGCCATATATGATTCTCTTAAAAAGCTTGGGGTAGGGGTCTAGGGGACCCTTTTATAGCCAAAATCACGGCCCTGTATCGCAATACGTCACCTAGGCTGAAGATAAATGGAACTGTAGCACCCTGAGGGCTCGGTTGCTACAGACGTATTGCACCTCACCCAGAGGTGTGATATCTCACTCTCAGGTAAGGATGGAGTGTGGATCAGGACCCGACACCTGCATGCATTACACCACATTGCCGTGGGGCAGGGCGACCAATATGCCCCTGAGATGGGCACGACAGTCCCTGTCCCTGGCTGGAGTGGGGGGAGGGAACACTGAGGAAGGGGAACCCTGTAGTGCAGGAGCAGGGAGGAAGCAGTTCCTGGGTGCATTGAGAAGGGAGTATAAAAGGTGGGCACCATCTTAGTTCAGTGCAGAGAAGTCTGAGCAGAAGTGGCAGGGAGCAGGGGCTCTGCATGAGCTCTGCTCCGGAGGCGGGCCTAGTAACAGAGGCCCAGGCCTGGAAGAGGGAGAAGGAAGGAAGAGGAGCGGAGAAGGCTCCAGGAACGAGGAATGAAGGGATCCCAGGGGTGCGGACGGGCGAGTCGCCACCGCACGCCCGAATCCACCTGCGTGGAGGGGTCAGGCCAAAGGGGGAGACCGGTCCCCGAACTAGTGGAGGCAGGAAACGACCCTCAGCTAGAAACCGGAGGCTCTGACATTTTATGTGGCGCAGCCCCTCGCTACACCCGCTAGGAAGGCACCACATAGGGTCAGGGAAACTGGCGCCAAGTTTACCAAGAGGAGGCCCGAGGCAGCCGGACAGAAGTGTTGGTAAGAAAGGCCAGACAAAGGACACACAAAGGGGGTCCTGTGAAGTGCTCCAAAGTTATCTGGGAGTTGTCTGAGCCCCTCACCTGGTGAGCACAGTACGACGTGGGCAGCCGTTACCTGCAGACGTGGTCTGGATAATAAGAACTGTGAGTAAAGGCCCTGAACTGCATCACTGACTCCGTGTCGTTACTGCTGCTGCCCTGCACCATCACCCCCATCCTCCGCATACACTGCCCTGAGGCTATACTCCTCCCGTGGGGAGTTATGCTACGCTCTGCTGCACCCACAACACCAGCCTCAGTGGTCTGCCCTGTAGCGGTGGTTCACTCTGACCGCAATCCACGGGTGGCGTAGTCGGACATTTAAACATGAAAACCACATAAATAGTTCCGCCACTGGTTTGACCGCCCTGAGCCACGGAACTGGGTCGCCGCCACGAAGACTACAACCACCAGCATCCACCAAAAAGGGTCCGGCTCCGGGTGTCCCAAGGCCCAGGGGGTGCGTCAGAACATTTTCATCACCTTTCACAATCACCAATGGGACAAGGCAGTGATGTCCTCTGTCCCCTCTCTTATACATCCTAGTGACGGAGCACCTGCTCTCATCAATTCGCCATAACCCCAATATTAGGTGGATTGAGGTGGGAGGCACCGAGTACAAGTGCTCTCTATTTGCTGATGATGTCCTAGTATATATCACTCAATCACATATATCCATCCATGCTGTTATGGCTGAAATAGATCACTTTGTTACATGGTAAAATTTTAAAATCAATGCAGCGAAGTCTGAGGCCCTCGATGTCTCCCTCCCCAAATCCATATAGGATTCCATCCAGTCCAACTTTCCCTTTGCCTGGCCCTCACAGGGTATCAAATACTTAGGAATTCCTATTCATAGAGACCTCTCCTATCTATGTTATCTTAATTTTGGGCCCTTTATTGAACAACTCCATACAGACCACGGTTGGCAAGTTAGAACTGTAAGATTCACTACGTGAACCACTGGTGTTTTGTGGAAAAGCACATGTACACTGCGTTCCAAATTATTATACAAAAAGTGTTTAGGAGTGATAAGGGAAGAATTTGTTTGTTTGTCAGTTAAACTCATTGATGGTGATGTGTGTCAGGGCTCTTTATATCACTGTAAGCAATTGCAGACACCTGTGCTAATTAGTTTGGCAGGTGTGTCCAATGAAAGGCAAGACTACTTAAGAAGGCTCTCTCACATTATTAAGCAGCCTACATTTTCTGCCAAAATGGGAAAGAAAAAGGATGTGTCGGCTGCTGAGAAGCAACAAATTGTGGAGTGTTTAGGTCAAGGCATGACTACAATCAACATTGTGCGATGATCAGGATGAAGTGTCTTGACAATCAAGAAGTATGTAGCTGATTCACAGTACACACGTGTGCGTGCTGATAAGGGCAAATTGAGGACTCTTTCCTACAGGCAATTACGTCAGGTTGAAAGAGCAGCGGCAAAAAAGCCTTGTCATAGCAGCAGACAAGTTTTTGAAGCTGCTTGTGCCTCCAACGTCCCCCGAACAACAAGATGCAGGGTCCTTCAGAGGTTTGCAGCTGTGCATGCGCCATCCTGTCGACCTCCTCTATCCACTTCACACAAGCAGAAACGGCTCCAGTGGGCCAAACATTACATGAAGACTGATTTCAAAACTGTTTTGTTCACGGATGAGTGCCGTGCAGCGCTCGATGGTCCAGATGGATGGAGTGGAGGATGGCTGGTTGATGGACACCCCACGCAAACATGGCTACAGCGCCAACAAGGAGGAGGTGGAGTAATGTTTTGGGCTGGAATCATGGGGAGAGAGATTGTCGGCCCCTTTAGGATCCCTGAAGGCGCTAAAGATGAACTCCATAATGTATGTGGATTTTCTCAAACAGCACTTCCTGCCATGGTTCAAGAAGAAGAACCGTGTATTTCACAGCAAGATCATTTTTCTGCATGATAATGCACCATCTCATGCTGCACATAAAACATCTGCATCTCTGGCTGATATGGGCATAAAAGGGGACAAACTTATGGTGTGACCCCCATGCTCCCCTGACCTCTACCCCATTCAGAACCTTTGGAGCATCATTAAAAGGAGTGTCTATGATGGCGGGAGGCAGTTCACATCTAAGCAACAGCTCTGGGAGGGTATTCTGTCCTCATGCAAAACAATTGAAGCAGAAACCATCCAAAACCTGACAAATTCAATGGACGAGAGAGTTCAGAAGCTCCTTTCGAACAAGGGGTCCTATGTGAAAATGTAACATCACCTAGAATAAAGTTTTGAGTTGAAAACTGTTTGATTTCAGTTTCTAACAACCTGCTAATGCTTATAATTTCAAAAATGACCATTTTTTTGGTCTTTATTAAAATGAAAAGGTTGATCGAAAAGTTTGGGGGATCTAAGAGTGTGGCAACCCAGTAGTCATGATTACTTCGAATTCTGACAATATGAGGGTCATGCTGCAGGTAGTGCAGCAAGAAGGCACTTATGTGCCTTGCGCATCTCGGAGCCCCAAAATTATTTTCCGGGCTAGATGCAGCTAAAAATTATTTTTAATTTTAAATCTGGTGAAGCTTTAGTATAGATGGCCTAATAGGATCATTGTTGCACACTGCTACAAAGCCCAAATTATTTTCCAGTCAAGATACAGATAAACATGATTAGTAATTTGAAAGCTTAAAACGGTTGGTAGGGTGATTTTAACCAATCATCAAGCTTTTACTCTCCCCAGGATGACACAGGGGTAGAAAAGTCGTTTCGGATCCATGATTTGTTCATCTTTATGAACGTGAGTCTGTCTACATTATCAGTGGAGAGCCGCGTGCGCTTATCTGTCAGCACACCACCAGCAGCGCTGAACACACGTTCAGACAGAACGCTGGCTGCGGGGCATGACAAGATCTCCAAGGCGTAAGTGGCTAGCTCCGGCCATTTATCCAGATTGGAAGCCCAAAAAGAGCAAGGGTCCAGTGACACAGTCGTGGCTTCAATGTTTACTTGGAGATACTCCTGTACCATCGTCTCTAGGCGTTGACTATGTGTCAGACTTCTTGTCTCCTGTGGCCTTGCAAAGGATGGGCTAAAAAAGTGGTGAAATGATTCCGCAAAATTGATGTTACCAGCAGATACTGTGGTTCTGTTATGGTTTGAGTGCTGAACACTTGACGGTCCCACGGTTGGCAAGTTGGAACTGTGAGATTCACTACGTGCACCACTGGTTTTTGTGGAAAAGCACATGTAAGATTCTGCAACAGTCTCTGCTGATACTCCTGCATGCGTGCATCCCTTTCTATGGCAGGAATAATTTCTGCAAATTTACTTTTGTACCGGGGATCTAACAGTGTGGCAACCCAGTAGTCAGGATTATTTCTAATTCTCACAATTCGAGGGTCATGTTGCAGGTAGTGCAGCAAGAAGGCACTCATGTGTGTTGCGCATCCAGTAGCACCAAGTCCCTGTTGTGTTGGTGGCGAGGTAACAATCATGCTTCCTTCCTCTGTCCTCTCCCCCCAACCTCGCACAACAGAAATGTGATCAAGGTCTCCCTCATCTGATGAGTCTTCCATCAGTTCGTCCTCCACTTCTTCCTGGGCTCCTGCACCTTCCTCACTAGTTTGGCTGCCGCCTTGGTGCTGCCGACCGTCTGGACCTTGCAGATGTTAGCCCTTCCGCATACAACTCCTCCTCCTCTACTTCCTCCACCTCCTCTTGTGCCACCACCTGACTCCGAATTCTGTTTAACATGTGCTCCAGCATGTAAATCACCGGAATAGTCATGCTGATAATGGCATCGTCAGTACTAAACATCTTCGTCGCCATTTCAAAACTGTGCAGAAGGGTGCATAGGTCCCTGATCTGAGACCACTCCTCCAGCGTGATTTGCCCCACCTCTGAATCTCGTTGGCCCAGGCTATACGTCAGAACGTATTGCACCAGGGCTTGTCGGTGCTGCCACAGTCGCTGCAACATGTGCAGAGTTGAATTCCACCGGGTAGGCACATCGCATTTTAGCCGGTGAAGTGGCAGGCCCAACGACTTCTGTAGAGATGTAAGTCGCTGAGCTGCGGGATGCGAACGGCGGAAGTGAGCACACAGCGACCGTGCCCTCTGCAGAAGGCCATCTAGTCTGGGATAGTGGGCTAAAAATTGCTGGACAACCAGGTTCAACACGTGAGCCATACAAGGCACGTGTGTGACATTGCCCCGGCGAAGGGCCGCACCCAGGTTTGCAGCATTGTCGCACACGGCCTTCCCTGGTTTCAGGTCCAGTGGAGACAACCATTCATGAAATTGGTTCTCCAGAGCTGACCACAACTCCTCAGCTGTGTGACTCACATTTCCCAGACATTTCAATGTAAAAACCGCCTGATGACGTTGAGCCCTACTGCCAGCATAGTAAGGAGGTGTGCAGGATCCCTTCTGCGCAGTTAGAAAGCTTGTGGCATGACCAGACAGGCTTTGGGTGCAGGTGGAAGACCGAGAGGAGGTTGAGGAGGCAGAAGCAGTGGAGGAACTTTGACATAAAGAGGATTGACGCACAACTCGTGGGGACGGCAAGACTTGGACAGCAGCCCCTTGTCCTGCTGTCACCATAGTTACCCAGTGCCCAGTCAGCGACATGTAACGCCCCTGTCCATGCCTACTCGTCCAAGTGTCTGTGGTGAAATGCACCCTGTCACACACAGAGTTTCTCAAAGAAGCGGTGGTGTTGTGTGCGACATGCTGGTGGAGCGCAGGCACACCTTTCTTTGAGAAGTAGTGCCGACTGGGCATCTGGTACTGGGGCACTGCGACGGACATAAGGTCTCGAAAATCCTCTGTGTCCACCAGGCGGAAAGGCAGCATTTCTGTAGCCAAGAGCTTGCAGATGGTGAAATTCAACCTCTTAGCTTTCTCATGGCTAGGAGGAAATGGTCTTTTACTTGTCCACATCTGAGGGACCGAGGGCTGGCTATTGTGCTTAGACGGGGTTGATAAGGGTGTCCCCGGCAAACTGCCGGTCTGTGAGGAAGATGCAGGCAGACATGTTAGGTTGCCTTGATCCAAAGGTGGTGCTATCGATGTCGGACAGCGCTCAACACCAGCTGGTGTTACCACCTCCAAAGAAAATGATGACCTGCCAATCACGCTGGCTGTTGCGGGTAAAGAGGTGGCAGGTCTGCGCCCCAAAACAGGTGTGACTGCTGTCCCCCCAGTCACAGAGGATGAAGAGGCCGCGGATGCACAAGATATGGCAGACGGTGATTGGCCCGGCCGGCTAGGCCGCATTGTAGCACACTGAGCTTCCCACTGCAACTTATGCTTCATGTCCATGTGCCGGTTCATGCATGAAGTACTCAAACTATGTATTTTTTGGCCTCTACTTAGCTTTTGCTGACAAATGTTACAGATAACACGAGTTGGGTCATCTTTATCGATCTGAAAAAATGCCCAGGCTATGCAAGGCTTAGCACCCATGCGACCTGAAGAGCCACCACGACTTGTGGTGAGAGGCAGAGTTGTGTTTGAGGATGCAGTTGTTGACGTGCTTCCAGTACTACGTCTCTGTCCAGGAAGGCGCAACCTGACCTCGTCGTCACTAGCATCTTCCTCCACCTCCTCTGCTGACCTCATCTCTTGGCTGACTGTGGGTTGACAGTAAGTGGGATCTCCGACCTCATCATCATCACCCTGTGCGTTATCACACCCGTCGTCCTCAGAGCCAACCTGTTCCTGCCCTGACAAAAAACTAAAGTTGTCGCTCCAATCAGGTATTTGAGTCTTATCATCGTCTTCCTCATTGTCTCCACCAACAGGAGTTACAGTTTGGGAATGAGGGTCTACATTATGGTCAGAACCTTCTGCGTCTGGTCCTGGATCCGACTCATAAAGATTCTGGGCATCAGTGCAGATCATTTCCTAGTCTGGATTCACAGAAGCGCTGGAGTCGACCTCTGATTCCCAGGCTATAGTATGAGTAAACAGCTCTGCAGACTCAACCATCTGTTCTACCTCATACTCAGACGGGCAGCTGGAGATTTGGGAGCTGTGAGGAAGCAAGTGCGATTTGGGTGACACCTTTGAGGACTGGAGTATTTGTGATGTTGAAGTTGATGTGGAGGAGAGCCCACTTAAAGGAGCACTTGATATCCGTTGAAGCACCTGCTGTTTTTGTGCCTCATCTGGAATTTGTAGCGATTGGCGTGGCCGTAAGAAAGGGATCTTATCACATTGTCCGCTAAAAGAAGTAGACATTTTAGTTTGGCTGGAAGATGGTCTTTCTTCTGCAGATGTTACTGTTGCTTTAACACCTACCCCACGGACACAACCTTTTTTCCCCTTCCCAACACGCCTATTCCCCTTTCCACCAGCAGCAGGCCTTTTTCCACTCATTTTGGTGGTTAACTAATTCACAACTCTGGAGTTGTTTGCACAAAAAAACAATGGATGGTAACCGAGCAGAGCTGAGTGGCCAAACTGTGGTATTAGGCCAAAACTATTGGCTGGGTTAGATGCAGAAAAAAATTATTTTGAATTTGCAACCTGATGGAGGTCAGTATAGATGGACTAATACAAATAGTCCCACACACTGCTAGAAGCCCAAATATTTTTTCAGAGGTACTGTAGATGCAGAAAAAAATTATTTTTAATTTGCAACCTGATGGAGGTCAGTATAGATGGACTAATAGACCAAGTCCCACACACCGCTAGAAGCCCAACTATTTTTTCAGAGCTAGATGCAGAAAAAAAATTATATTCAATTTGCAACCTGCTGGAGGTCAGTATAGAAGGACTAATAGAACAAGTCCCACACACTGCTAGAAGCCCAAATATTTTTTCAGAGCTAAATGAAGAAAAAAATTATTTTTAATTTGCAACCTGATGGAGGTCAGTATAGATGGACTAATAGACCAAGTCCCACACACTGCTAGAAGCCCAAATATTTTTTCAGAGCTAGATGCAGAAAAAAATTATTTTTAATTTGCAACCTGATGGAGGTCAGTATAGATGGACTAATAGACCAAGTCCCACATACCGCTAGAAGCCCAAATATTTTTTCAGAGCTAGATGCAGAAAAAAATTATTTTTAATTTGCAACCTGATGGAGGTCAGTATAGATGGACTAATAGACCAAGTCCCACACACTGCTAGAAGCCCAAATATTTTTTCAGAGCTAGATGCAGAAAAAAAATATTTTTAATTTGCAACCTGATGGAGGTCAGTATAGATGGACTAATAGACCAAGTCCCACACACCGCTAGAAGCCCAAATATTTTTTCAGAGCTAGATGCAGAAAAAAATTATTTTTAATTTGCAACCTGATGGAGGTCAGTATAGATGGACTAATAGACCAAGTCCCACACACTGCTAGAAGCCCAAATATTTTTTCAGAGCTAGATGCAGAAAAAAATTATTTTTAAATTTGCAACCTGATGGAGGTCAGTATAGATGGACTAATAGACCAAGTCCCACACACCGCTAGAAGCCCAACTATTTTTTCAGAGCTAGATGCAGAAAAAAATTGTATTCAATTTGCAACCTGCTGGAGGTCTGTATAGAAGGACTAATAGAACAAGTCCCACACACTGCTAGAAGCCAAAATATTTTTTCAGAGCTAAATGAAGAAAAAAATTATTTTTAATTTGCAACCTGATGGAGGTCAGTATAGATGGACTAATAGACCAAGTCCCACACACTGCTAGAAGCCCAAATATTTTTTCAGAGCTAGATGCAGAAAAAAATTATATTCAGTTTGCAACCTGATGGAGGTCAGTATAGATGGACTAATAGAATGATGCTATGCCCAAAAGATTTTACTTCACTAGGTGCAGTAAAAAAATTGGTATTCTATACACAGGTGTAATATCTTGCAACACAGATAGGCTACTCCACTGACTAACACACTCTGCAATAGGCCAAAAAGGATTAGCTTTGCTAGATTCAGCCAAATGCTGTGAAAAAAACTTGCACAGCACTGGCACAGACCTGCCTGGCAAAAACTGATAGGAACTCATGTAACCTAGTCCTGAAAAGGACTCCAATTACAATTAGTCTTTACTCCCACAACCTATCTATTTAAGAGCACAGACCTCCCTGATAAAATTCGTAGGAAATGCTGTAACCTAGTCCTTAAAAGGACTGCAATCACAACTATTCCCTACTCCCAAGCTATCTGTATATTTGTGCGAAAATTGGCTTGAAATTAACAAGGTATAGCGCACACAGCAACAGCGGTGCCGTCTAACACGCAGCTGCAGCAGTGAGAAAATGGTGGCGACGGGGAAAATGGCTTGGTCTTATAGGGCAAGGACATGTGACATACACTGCCAATGACACATGCCCTTGCTTGTGTGAAAAAAAGCACTTCGCTCCGTGTGTGCGCTGCTGATAGGCTGACAGATTGCACCTCCCCACTGCAAATGCGGGAAAGAGAAAAAAAAATGGAGATCTTCATTGTTCCTGCAGAGATCCATCCCCTGCCCCTCCCCCCACCCCGCTGTACACTCAAACTGCGTATTAACATTAATTTTCATCATTACTGAGAAAAAATCCAGTTATGATTTTGGTGCACGAACAGTTATCGAACATAACCTCGAACAGCCGAATTTTTCTCAAATTGTTCGTGTTCGCTGAACGGCTCGAACACCGCCCAAAACAGCTCGAATTTGAGATTGGCGAACAGTTCGAGTAGAACAACGCTCATCTCTACTCATCAGACCAAAGCACAGATTTCCACTGGTCTAATGTCCATTCCTTGTGTTCTTTAGCTCAAACAAGTCTCTTCTGCTTGTTACCTGTCCTTAGCAGTGATTTCCTAGCAGCTATTTTACCATGAAGGCCTGCAAAACAAAGTCTCCTCTTAACAGTTGTTGAAGAGATGTGTCTGCTGCTAGAACTCTGTGTGGCATTGACCTGGTCTCTAATCTGAGCTGCTGTTAACCTGCGATTTCTGAGGCTGGTGACTCGGATAAACTTATCCTCAGAAGCAGAGGTGACTCTTGGTCTTCCTTTCCTGGGGCGGTCCTCATGTGAACCAGTTTCTTTGTAGCTCTTGATGCTTTTTGCAACTGCACTTGGTGACACTTTCAAAGTTTGCCCAATTTTTCGGACTGACTTACCTTCATTTCTTAAAGTAATGATGGCCACTCATTTTTCTTTACTTAGCTGCTTTTTTCTTGCCATAATACAAATTCTAACAGTCTATTCAGTAGGACTATCAGCTGTGTATCCACCTGACTTCTGCACAACACAACTGATGGTCCCAACCCCATTTATAAGGCAAGAAATCCCACTTATTAAACCTGACAGGGCACACCTGTGAAGTAAAAACCATTTCCGGTGACTACCTCTTGAAGCTCATCAAGAGAATGCCAGGGGTGTGCAAAGCAGTCATCAAAGCAAAAGGTGGCTACTTTGAAGAACCTAGAATATAAGACATATTTTCAGTTGTTTCACACTTTTTTGTTAAGTATATAATTCCACATGTCTTAATTCATAGTTTTGATGCCTTCAGTGTGAATGTACAATTTTCAAAGTCATGAAAATACAGAAAAATCTTTAAATGAGAAGGTGTGTCCAAACTTTTGGTCTGTACTGTATGTCTGACATCCATGTCCACTCCTGAGGTCTTATGTGTGGAGTCTGAACTGAATACCGACGGCCTTGTTGATGCTGGTACTCAACAACTGCCCTCTTCTGCTCACAAATCCTTCCCAACATCTGCAGTGTAGAGTTCCAACTTGTGGGGACATCACACACCAGTCTGTGAGTCGGAAGCTGCAAACGCTGCTGAAACACTGCAGGGGCGGAGGAAGCTGTAGCTGACTTTGTAAAATGGGCACACAGGCGGCGTACTTTAACAAGCATATTAGCTTCAGCACAGCCTGTTGCTGCTTGGCTGAGGCAGTGCTGCAGTGCTTCCAGCTTGTGACTGATGTGGTCATTTCGGAGATGGAGGCTGAAGAGGAGGAGGAGGCTGAGGAGGATGAGGTGCAGGAGCTGTAGACTGTTGGGGCAACACTGATTGACCTAGGGCCCGCAATCCTTGGCTTCGGGAGGACGTGTTCCAACTGGGTCCCGGCTTCCACTATGTTAACCCAGAGTGCCGTCAGCAAGATGTACCGTCCCTGCCCACAAGCACTAGTCCACGTGTCCGTGGTTAGGTGGACTTCCCCGTAAACTGCACTGTTGAGGGCACGGCTTAAGTTTTGGGACACGTGCTTGTGTAATGCGGGGACAGCACACCGGGAGAAATAGTGGCGGCTGGGGACCCAGTACCACGGGACGGCCACTGCCATCAGGTTGCAGAATGCTTCCGTCTCCACGAGCCTAAAAGGCAACATTTCGAGTGCAAGCAGTCACAAAATGTGGGAATTTAGTAGTGTGGCCTGTGGGGCGTTGGCTGCGTATTTGCGCTTGTGTTCCAAGGACTGGGGTATGGACAATTAAACACTGCGCTGAGACAAGGACATGGACGTGCTTCCTGATGCTGCTACTTGAGAGTGTGCAATGACAGGTGAAGGGCAGGAGGCATCTTCGCATTCACCATGGACAGGGGATTGGCTTGCATGCACAACAGCGGAAGAAGCAGTGGTGTCACCCGCAGACACTGTTGCTGGACCCTGAGGTTCGGCCTACAGAGTCGGGTGCTTTGCTGCCATATGCCTGATCATGCTGGTGGTGGTCAGGGTGGTAGTTTTGCCACCCCTGCTGATGCTGGCCTGGCAGGTGGTGAAAATAGCCTTTTTGGGGTTATCAGCAGAGTCTTTAAAAACAACCAGACTCGGGAAGACCTAACAGTTGTACTGGCAACTTCCACACTGCTTCTTCCTGCCTGTTGGGGTGCTCAGCCTTCCTCCCCCTGCATGTCCTCCTGCCAGGTTGAGTCAGTTACTATATCGTCCACCACCTCTTCTTTCACTTCTGCACCCTGGTCCTCCCCCTGACTTTCTAGCAATTGTGTCTCATCATCGTCCACCTCTTATGACACTTTCCCACCATCGCCTTCGTGTGACCGTGGTTGCTCAAATATTTGGGCATTACTACATGCAATCTCCTCTTGCCCCGCTTCAAGTGGACCGGGTGAGAGGCCCGAATCTATAAATGGAAAAGCGAACAGCTCTTTGGAGTGTCCAAGTGTGGGATCAGTTGTCTCTGGGCACTCGGCATGTTGGGAGGAAGAAGGATCAGGGTGAGGAATATGCAGTCTAGACTCACGGCTACTGAGACTTGACCGTGTGGAAGACAGGGTGGTGGAGGTGGTGGCAAAGTGACTGGAAGCATTATCCGCTATCCAACCAACAACCTTTTGCTCTGGGTTCAATAGTGGTGTGCTGCGGTCACCTAGGAACTGGGACAGGAAGGTCGGGCGAGAAGATGTGAGTGTTTGTTGTGGCACAATTTCAGCTTGCCCACGGCCTCAGCCTCATCCTCTGCATGCACCATCACATCAAGTTCCCCATCCCTTGCCACGCACCTTGCCCATTTTAAATGGAGGACAATATCTTCCACGCTCACTACAAATGGCTGAATTTGGAGCGAAGTTATATGTGATCCGTGTGACAGACAAACCAGTTTTAAATACCTGGCCTGTAGGTAACTATTTTGAACAGCAAACCAGTGTCAATAACTTCACTGAAACACAAACAAAATGTTAATGGAGACCAGAAATGGCAATATTTTTTTGCGCAATTATATATGATCCATGTGACGGACAAACCACAGTTTTAAATACCTGGCCTGTAGGTAACTATTTTTAACAGCAAACTGGTGTCAATAGCTTCACTGACACACTGCAACAAAATTTCAGTGGAGGCCAGAAATGGCAATATTTTCAGCAAAATTATATGTTATCCGTGTGACGGACAAACCACGGTTTTAAATAGCTGGATTTTTAGCGCTGTAATATGGAAAGGACCTGGCTGTATTCTGCAGTGTCAACAAGCAAATGGCACAGATAAAACAGTGTTCTCTGGATTGCATTTTAAGCAAATAAAAAGGATTAAGATCCAAAAAAAAATATTCCTGGCCCCTGAGACCTGGGCCTATGTCTAGAAATGTCTAACTACAGCAGCAGCAGACAGAACTGGAATGGATCATCTTGTGCTATATGCCCAGCAGTCTGCTATATACACTGCCTGCCTGATATCTCTGCAGATGTAATAGTCCTCAGAAGGACTGTTTGTTCAGATGGATATGTGTAATATACTTCTGTTCTACCTACACTACCTAACAAACAAGCAAATCTCTCCCTAGCTAAGCAGCATCTCTCCCTACACTGTCTGATTGCGGAGTAGACTGACAAACGAGGCGGCGCCAGGTCTGATATAGACCTGATGACGCTGTGCGGCCAGCCAATCATTGTAATGCCACAACCAACATGGCTACAGCATTACGGTGATTGGCCGGCAATCCATGCATGTTCATTGGTTCTGTAAAGAGTGCCAAACATGCAAGGAGGGGACCCAAGCATCCACCTGAGCATCTCGCAAGTACTCGCCGAGCTCCGAGCATCTCAAGTACTGAGATGCTCGGACGAGTACCGAGTACTTGCGAGTATGCTCGCTCATCACTAGTTTATAACCCTACACGTGCTCTCTATTTTATTAATGATTTAAGATTAACATTCTCTATAATCTGAACCTCCCACTCCAAGACTTCTCTCATGCTGCCCCTGTTTTCTAGAATGCACTACCCCAAACAATTCAGTTAATCCTTAATATCCACACTTTTAAGCTTACCATAAAATTTTTTAGACTGACCTTTCACCTCACCTCACTAATCTAACTACTCAATGTTCTCCCTTTCTAAAGTTTCATTAGAATCTGGTCCCCCCTATCATCTGTTCCCACAATCAGTAGCACTTTGCATCTATACTTACACAGAGACTGGCTGATGACCGCTTCATGCACCTTAATTTGAATACCCCTACTTACTATAATTTGGGCTGGACCGTACATTATAAGCAATTTTTTACCTTTTGTGTCTCCCCCATTTCCCTCATAGATTACAACCTTGACAGCAGGGCACTCACTCCTATTGGTATTTGTTGAATATGTGTCATTCTGTAATTTCTTATTTTGTTTGTTCAAATCACCTATGAATTGTAAAGAGCTGCGGAATATGTTGGAAATATGCATAGAAATAAAAATTGCTATTATCATATACTTTTAGTTGTTGCCAACAAAGACTACATTTAAAAAAGTAGAAAGTAAAATTAATCCCAAAATATTCTTTAACTACATAAATAGTAAAAAACTAAAAAATGATAGTGTTGGCCCCCTTAAAAATAGTCTGGGTGAAATGGTGGATGAGGATGAGGAAAAAGCCAATATGTTAAATGATTTTTTTTCTACCGTATTTACACAAGAAAATCGCATGACAGAAAACATGATTAGTGGTAACAAAAATTCTCCATTAAATGTCACTTGCTTAACCCAGCAGGAAGTACGGCGGCGTCTAAAAATCACTAAAGTTGACAAATCCCCGGGCCCGGATGGGATACACCCGCGAGTATTGCAGGAATTAAGTAACGTCATAGATAGACCATTATTTTTAACCTTTAAAGATTCCATAATAACAGGGTCTGTACCCCAGGACTGGCGTATAGCAAATGTGGTGCCAATATTCAAAAAGGGGACAAAAACTGAACTTGGAAATTATAGGCCAGTAAGCTTAACCTCTACTGTGGGTAAAATCCTGGAGGGTTTCCTAAGAGATGCTATACTAGAGTATCTGAAGAAGAATAACCTCATGACCCAATATCAACATGGGTTTACGAGGGACCGTTCCTATCAAACTAATCTGATCAGCTTTTATGAAGAGGTAAGTTCCGGACTGGACCAAGGAAATGCAGTGGATGTTGTGTATATGGACTTTTCAAAAGCTTTTGATACGGTTCCACACAAAAGGTTAATACATAAAATGAGAACAATGGGGATAGGGGAAAATATATGTATGTGGGTTAAGAATTGGCTCAGTGATAGGAAACAAAGGGTGGTTATTAATGGAAAACACTCAGACTGGGTCTCAGTTAACAGTGGGGTACCACAGGGGTCAGTATTGGGCCCCCTTCTTTTTAACATATTTATTAATGACCTTGTACGGGGCATACAGAGTAATATTTCAATATTTGCAGATGACATTAAACTCTGCAGGGTAATCAATACAGAGGAGGACAATTTTATATTACAGGAGGATCTATGTAAACTAGAAGCTTGGGCTGATAAATGGCAAATGAGCTTTAATGGGGATAAATGTAAAGTAATGCACTTGGACAGAGGAAATAAAATGTATAATTATATGCTTAATTGTAAAACACTGGGCAAAACTGTAACTGAAAAAGACCTGGGTGTATTGGTGGACAACTAGCTCACGTTTAGTGTCCAGTGTCAGGCAGCTGCTGCAAAGGCATATAACATAATGGGATGCATTAAAAGAGGCATATATGCTCATGAGGAGAACATAATTTTACCTCTATACAAGTCACTAGTGCGACCACACTTAGAATACTGTGTACAGTTCTGGTCTCCGGTGTATAAGAAAGACATAGCTGAACTAGAGAGGGTGCAGAGAAGAGCGACCAAGGTTATTAGAGGACTGGGGGGTCTGCAATACCAAGACAGGTTATTACACTTGGGGTTATTTACTGTGGAAAAACGAAGGCTTAGGGGTGATCTTATTACTATGTACAAGTATATGTGGGGACAGTACAAAGACCTGTCTACTGATCTTTTTACTCTGAGGCCAGAGACGGGGACTAGGGGGCATCTTCTACGTCTGGAGGAAAGAAGGTTTAATCATAATCACAGATGGGGATTCTTTACTGTAAGAGCAGTGATGCCGCATGATGTTGTAATGAGTGATTCACTACTAAAATTTAAGAAGGGCATGGATGCCTTTCTTGAAAAGTATAATATTACAGGTTATATATACTAGATTCCTCGATAGGGCGTTGATCCAGGGAACTAGTCTGATTGTCGTATGGAGTCGGGAAGGAATTTTTTTCCCCCAATGTGGAGCTTAATGTTTGCCACATGTTTTTTGTTTGCCTTCCTCTGGATCAACATGTTAGGCTATGGGTTGAACTAGATGGACGTAGTCTTCCTTCAACCTTAAAAACTATGTTACTATGTTACAATTAGGCTGTGTGCCCACTATGCGTTTTTTAAGCATTTCCGCAGCGGCAATTCCACTGCAGAAATGCTTAAAAACGCTTGGTAGAAGGTCTGCCATGTTCCCCAATGATAATCCGCATGTGCTGTGCACATGCTGCGGAAATTTCCGCTGCGGATTATCATTGGGGAAAAAAACGCAGCACTACCAATTATTTTGCGTAATCGCGGCGTTTTCACCGCCATTGACTTGCATTGGTTCGCTTAATATCTGCATGACTACATGTGCACATGCGGATATTAAGCGATTCAATGTGCGGATGGTACCCGGGTTTGGAGAAGAGGAGACTCTCCTCCAGACCCGGGTACCATAGTACCTGTAAAAAAAAAAAGAATTAAAATAAAAAATATACATTATACTTACCTTCTGATGGCCCCCAGTCTCCATAGCGATGCATCTTGGCTTCCGGCAGCTCCCGATGGTCTAAAAGGACCTGCCATGACGTTATTTAGTCATGTGACAGGTCACACGACCTCTGACATCGGCGGCTGCGTGACCCGTCACATGACTAAATGACATCATGGCAGGTCCTTTTACACAACCGCGAGACACCGGGGAGACCGGACGCGTCGGATAAGGAGACTGGGGGCCATCGGAGGGTAAGTATATGTTTTTTTTTTATTTTGTACCATTTTTATTCTTTTTTTTAACTAACTTGGTCACACTATATAATATCCATGCCGGTTGCATGGATTTATATAGTGTGACCAAGTTGTCAAGCACTTTCCAAGTGATGCTAAAATCGCTTGGAAAGCGCTTGACAACCCGCATGCGAAATCACATGATCAAAACGCTTCAATTAAGCTTGTCCCTGGCTGGAAAAACACATGTAAAATCCGCATGCGTTTTTCCTGCCAGGAAGATGCAGAAATGCTCAGGAAAAATCCGGAGCATTTCTGCATCGTGGGCACTTAGCCTTAGATCTCCTACTCCTTAATTTTTCTTCCAAACCTCACAGGTCTACCACTCGCATGTTAGCCTATTACATATGGAGACAAAAAAAAATCATGGAATGCATCATTAAAAACCAAACTGCTTTTAGGTGAGGATAGCTCTGTGATATGGTGCTAAATAGAAGAACCATATGGCGAAGGGATCCAAGGAGCAGTCACACACCGGCCCTGGGTCCTGAACTGGCCTAAAACGCTTTCAGACATAAAAAGAGACTAGTATTAACAAGGGTACCTGGTTGGTTGAGGGCCCTGTCACAGGTTTTGCAATTTGGGCCTCTGAGCCCTAAGTTGTAGCCCTACATATGGCTCTGTAGTACTCCGTGTGCTGCTGTAAGGCTCCATGCAGGCAACTCTGCATAAGCCCTATGGGGATGGTTAATACATTAGGCTTAATGTCCTACACTTCTGCCAAAAATGACTTCACACAGACAGAAATAGTGATAGCAGCCAAAATGTATGAAATTATGTAAACAGCCAAATAACATCCAGACAACTATGGGAAAATGGTAATAAAGCTATAATAAGCTAGAAATAAATCACATATTTGCATATCAATAAATAGAAAACAGCATACCAAGATCCCTGACTGAAGCATAGAACTATATTTAAATTTAGATATGTTCAAAGCAATAATTTGAATCAAAAGGAGAAATGTTTTAGAAAATTATGATCATGCTTCAGCCAAAAACATAAGAAAAATAATTAGACATTAGAAACAGAGGGAGCAGAAATATGTTATTCTAAACACATGTGGACACATTTACCAACCACTTAGTGATGTGCCAGTAGATAATTACAGTTTATCGTGCTGAGTATTCTATTGAGGAATATGGTTTACACTTATGAACAGGTTTGTTCACCTTTGAAAATCTCTGGAAATGACTCACACAGAGCTAAGGTCCCATCTTCCTACAGATTTTTTTTTATATATAATTACACCATATAGAGAGTTTAATTAATACAATTGCCCCAATTTGTGGTATTTGCATCTGACTTAAATAAATTCCCCTCCTTTGTGGTATCAGTCCTCTGGTATTATTTCACATATCTCTCAATGATCTGGCGCCTGGCCACTGACTGGTCTCTACATTCTGTTGCAGAAATGATTTCCCTTTACTGGTGTTACGTCTGTCAGAGGCCACAGGCTCAAAGAGGCTACCTTGGACAGATTTGGCACAAGCCACTCTGACAGATTCCTGAGAAACCTCAGTCTTCAACCTATAACCCCTATAAAGGGATCTGGTCTTATAATGGAGTCCAGTGGATTGCTTCCACGGAAGGACTGTCACCCAGAAGTGTGAAGCAGAAGCAAGAAGGGCTGCTAAGCAGGGTTAAAGCTGATAAATTGCATCAAGGGCAAAATCAGGAGACAAGTGGGTAGTCAAAATACAAGCTGAAGTTAGAACACGGGAAGTACAAAACAGACCACAGAAGCCAAGTCAGAGAGCCTAATACAAGCTAAACACACTAATATCTGGCAGCTAGAGACTGTCTGCAAGGGTTTATATAAAAGGGATCCTCGCCCATGGCTCCCAGCAGAAAGCTAATTACTTACCAGCTCACTGCAGCAAAACACATGTGAAGGCAAAGGAGAATCTAGCCTCAGCAATCTGAAACCTAAACAGGCACACACTGTCAGAGTCCAGCAGTAATCATTGTGAAAGTGTGGCGCCGCCTAGAGACCAGGGCAGAGGTTACAGCAGCAAATTCAGATACAGATGTGACAACCGGTACATGTGACTTCTGCAGCCCAGTCTCGGCCTCAATCACTGGCCACAGAAGTGACCTACTAGCCAGTCTCTGTGAACGAACATCATAGCTGCAATTAGAAACTGGCAGCAGCACAATAGGAGCGGGTGCAGATCAGCGAGCTTCGTTTTTGTAACCTATTCTGAACATAGGTTAGGTTCAAACAACTCTCTTAGACATCTAACATCTAGTTACCAAAGACAGGTGTCCTTTTAAAGTGATCTCTGAACATCTGCCCTCTAGCTAGCCACTAGCTATTGTGCACCTCAAAACAATATGCCTTAGGGTGAAATTTTGTTCCTGTTTTTCCCTATAAAAACTTCTCTATAAATCATGAAAAACTCATGAACAAATGGAAAAAAAAAAGAAAATTCGGCCTGAATAATTTGTCCAAGGAGTTTCTATCCTTTGCAGAAACCGCAACGCATCTGTCCATGGTCTGTATCTAGTATCGGCCCCATCATATTTATTTCATGCCTATTTAGAATATTTTGTGGCTTTTTTTATTCCGATGTTTGTTTGTTTTTACCTAGAGCATTCTGCATTTTGGACCCAACACCAGCAGCTTAAAAAAATATACTTCAAGAGTAGAAAAAAAAACACAATAAAAAATCTCACGGTTTGTGGTGCATTTCATAACTTACTATTGCCTTACAGTTAGCAACTGGCTGGGAAAATAATGTGGCAAAAAAGAAGCTGCAAAGAGACTCAGCATATACAGTATGCACCTGCAACAAGCGAGTCCACACTCATGTAAGCTTCACATCACTGTGTCCTGTACAAGGAGATGTCCAATTAAAAAAAAAAAATCCAAATAGCATTGAATGGTATAAAATAATACAAAGAGGCATGCAAACCTGCTATAAAACCTGTGGATCCAACACTGACCACTCCAATGGACTCCAATGGACTATGCTGGGACTAGAAGGTATGACATCCCATTCTACGGTCACCTAACCAGTCAGGCTCGATTGGTTGCAAGGGTCAGGTGACTAAAACCTTAGCTGTCCCTTGGGTGTTATCCCACTCTAGTTACCCGACTGCTGCAGCCAATCATAGGTCGCAGACGTCATCTCTTCCTTCAGCAGAGCTGTTTAATCATGTAGGGCTAGAACAGGTGAGTATGCCTGATTTTATTATGTTATACCATTTCCTGACATTTGGAATTTTTTTATACTCGCTCTTCCCTGTCATCACCTCTACATGCATCATATAGATCAGAAATCCATGTAGAATTTTTACATGGCCCCATCATCATTGTATGAAGAATTTCGGAGACAAGAAAAGAGACACTGCATGGAAATGCTTAAATGGGTTTTCCCCATGAACAAAGTTGAATTTAATCCACATTTTAATCAATAGATCTTTGAATAATAATAATTTCCACAATTGGATGTGTTTAAAAAAATGTTCAAGAGATCATTTTTATAAATGTGCCCCTGCTGTGTACTGTGTAATGGTTGTGTCTGACCGTACAGGAACATGGTCTGATCATACCACAGCTCCTGGGCAGGGGAGGACGCAAAAGAGTATACAGGCATTACAGTAGGGGATCACAGCTGATTCTTTTGTGAGGTAAAACATATCTTAAAAACAGGCAGGGAAATGTTTTACCTCATAAAAAGAATCGGCTGTGATCCACTACTGTAATGCCTGTTGCGTCCTCCCCTGCCCAGGAGCTGTGGTATGATCGGACCATGTCCCTGTATGGTCGGACACAACCATTACACAGTACACAGCAGGGGAACATTTATAAGATTATCTCAGCACAGGAACATTTTTGTTTAACACATCCAATTGTGAAACTTATTTTTATTCCAAGATCTATTAATTAAAATGTACCGTGTTTTTCGCACCTGATTATAGAGGAGGAAAATAAGAAAAAAAAATATTTTGAGCCAAATACTATGCTAAAACATTTAATAAAATGTTATGTTATGGGGGGATCTGTGGATGATGCACTGTTATGGGGGATCTGTGGATGATGCACAGTTTTGTGGGATCTGTGGATGATGCACTGTTATGGGGGATCTGTGGATGATGCACTGTTATAGGGGATCTGTGGATGATGCACTGTTATGGCGGATCTGTGGGTGATGCACTGTTTTGGGGGATCTGTGGGTGATGCACTGTTATGGGGGATCTGTGGATGATGCACTCTTATAGGGGATCTGTGGATGATGCACTCTTATAGGGGATCTGTGGATGATGCACTGTTATGGCAGATCTGTGGGTGATGCACTGTTATGGCAGATCTGTGGGTGATGCACTGCTATGGCGGATCTGTGGGTGATGCACTGTTATGGCGGATCTGTGGGTGATGCACTGTTATGGGGTTCTGTGGATGATGCACTGTTATAGGGGATCTGTGGATGATGCACTGTTTTGGGGATCTGTGGATGATGCACTGTTATGGGGGATCTGTGGATGATGCACTGTTATAGGGGATCTGTGGATGACGCACTGTTATGGCGGATCTGTGGGTGATGCACTGTTTTGGGGGATCTGTGGATGATGCACTGTTGTGGGAAATCTGTGGATGATGCACTGTTATAGGGGATCTGTGGATGATGCACTGTTATGGCGGATCTGTGGGTGATGCACTGTTTTGGGGGATCTGTGGGTGATGCACTGTTATGGGGGATCTGTGGGTGATGCACTGTTATGGGGGATCTGAGGATGATGCACTCTTATAGGGGATCTGTGGATGATGCACTGTTATGGCAGATCTGTGGGTGATGCACTGTTATGGCGGATCTGTGGGTGATGCACTGTTATGGGGTTCTGTGGATGATGCACTATTATGGTGAATCTCTGGGTGACGCACTGTCATGTGGAATCTGTGGATGACACACTGTTATGTGGAATCTGTGGATGACGCATTGTTATGGTGGATCTGTGGATGACGCTCTCTTATGGTGGATCTGTGGATGACGCACTGTTATGGTGGATCTCTGGGTGACGCACTGTTATGGTGGATCTCTGGGTGACGCACTGTTATGGTGGATCTCTGGGTGATGCACTGTTATGGGGATCAGTGGATGACGCACTGTTATGGGGGATCTGTGGATGACCCACTGTTATGGGAGATCTGTGGAGGACACACTGTTATGTGGAATCTGTGGATGACACTGATATGGGGGATCTGTGGAGGACACTGTTATGTGGAATCTGTGGATGATGCACTGTTTTGGTGGATACAGTGCTTGGTCAGAGTTTACGGTATATTAAATGTGACTACGGTCCCCGTCTTCCTTCAGAATACACCTACCGCATGTACTGCACAGTCTAGAAGCATTCTTAAGGATGACTGGGGTTATTATCATATTAAAATATAGTGAACATTTTGACCTATTACCGTACAGTACAGTCCTTGTTTGATTACCACCTCCCTCATCCTTAGGAAGACACCCACGTACTGTATACATGAGTGTATTCTTAAGGATGACAGCGGTGGTAGTCACATTTACAATAAACACTACTTTGGCCACTTATGGTACACTCCCTGGAATGTTTATTCTAAAATATGACTACAACCCCATCAACCAGAATGCACCCATTGGTACTGTATATCCTGAAGGATGATGGGGGTTGTAGTTACTCCCCTTCAGTGTCTCACAGGAACTTTCATACAAGGGACATTTTTTTTCACTGACAGATCACTGATTGGTGGAGGCAGCTCAGGAGCAGCTCCCTCCACCAATCAGCATCCAGCCCTGCAGAGGGGGAGGAGAATCGCTCTCCTCTCTCTCCTCTGTGTTAAAGAAGGTCCTCGGGGAAAAAAGTGCGTCTTATAAAACAAAAAATATGGTACTTTGTTCGTGGGAAAACCTCTTTAAAGTCTAGTGCCATCTCTTCACTTTTAATTATGCCCTTATGAGATAAAATGTACATGAAATCTTACATATATATATATATATATATATGTGTGTGAGTGTGGTAGTCCAGTACCCGGTCTACTGCTGCTGAGTGAAACAGTTGTCGCGTGGTAATAGATTTGTTCCAGTGTGCCAGAACTATTTTGGCACTGTGAGTTAGGGGATGTAATACATTGCATGTGCATACACTGGGGATTTATTGTAAATTGTACTTTGCTGCCATCTACTGGTCAATGTGGCTGGGAGGAACCTTCCAGCTCAGTTCTAACAAACTTCCTGTGAGCTGGTACAAACTAGTTTAGTTTAGTCCTATCTAATCAAGGGAGAGCCAGGAAGCTCCACTGTTCCCTGAGTCTATTCCAGTCCACGCTGAGTGGACATCATTCTCCACAGTGGCCTCCACAAAGGATTGAGGCCTGATACAGCCAGTAGAGATAAGGCTGAACATCTGCTCTCCTGCATATTGGTTTTCCCATGTTCTTCCAGTTGGAAACCAGATCCATGTTTTGGCCATGCCACGAACATTGTCCGACCTACCCACCTGCAATAGGGAGTGGTACGGGAATGAGTACTTCCACACTACTAGTGTGTCTCCACGTGAAGCCAACCCATTAAAGTCCCTCCAACAGTGTAGCATTATCTGAACTCAATATCTGAACTGTGCATAATATTTCCTCTAACAGCAAGTGAAAAGAACCGTGCTCCAGCCGCCCTTGAGTTTGTTTCATAAGGAGAAGACAGTTGTAAGACAGTGTAACCTATACTGTGAACTACCGGCGCTTTGCCTTAAAGTAAGAGAAGCTGCACCCTGTTATCTCCTTCAGTAAAAGTGTTACATTTCCGAGATCACCGTGTCTGATTGCTTGTAATTGCACGTACATTACAGGTGCTCCAACACCTGCACCCAGACACCACCTCTATAGGAGCGCCCCCGGGGGTTCCATACCATCTCCAAAAGTGCCACCTTTCTCTATTGACAATTGTTGGGGACAAGAGGGAAGTGTTTAGGGATATAGCAACCCACTTCAGCTACCGTGACATTAAAATCTGCTGCCAGTGGAAGTACATGTCCCAGCTGGCCCCTCTGCAACATCTGGGGTCTCTCCCATGGTTCACCGCATGTTAAACCAAGCTAAATTTTTGTATTTTTTCGTAGTATTTTTGCATTCTGTGCAAGCTAGGGTGTGGCCTCCCTTCCTTGAGCTGGAAATTACATTCAAATAACTTCCATAGGCTGGTGTCCACAGTGCGGGACCCGGTCCTTTGTCTGCCATTATTCACACACTGAGGTCAACTTTGACACATGATAAGGTTTTTAAGATTAGTCAGAGTAGGATCATCCAGAATGGGGTCACCTTGTCATGGTGGGATAGCTTTTATGCAATTTTTGATAAAAAACAATGTTACTAAGAACCCTATGTTATTAAATGCACTTTCATATATACACATATACTGTGTGTGTATATATATAGGATAGATAGATAGAGATAGATAGATAGATAGATACAGGGTCGGACTGGGGCGTCTGGGGCCCACAGGAGGAATTGAACCCAGGAGCCCACCCTTCAGCTATATGCAAATCCCTGTTATCCCCTTTATAGTGGAGCATCGACTATAAAACACTGGAGGCTCCTGCACATCTACTATGCGCCACCATAACTGAGATGTACAATTACGTTGGTTTACATTAAAGGTGTTCTTTGGTGAAAACAAGTTATCACTGATCCACAGGTTAGGTAGGTGATTACTTATTGATTGGTGGAATCCAACCGATCGGAAGAATGGGGAACTTTTATCCCTGACAGGACACTTTTATCCCCATTTTAAAATGCAGCGGCAGGTCAGATTTCTCACCACTGCTCCATTCATCTTCTTTGGGGCTTACAGAAAAGCCAAGTGCAGCGCTCGCAGCCACTGAGAGAATGAATGGATCAGTGGTTGAGTCGCACATGTCTGCCCATACTAATGGGAATAAAAGTTTCACATTCTGCAGATTAGTGCAGGTCCCAGCAGTTGTCTCCCCACCAATCAATAACATCACTTATCCTTATGCCATTTTACATCACTTATTTGGAAGCCAAAACCAAGAGTGGAACCATCAGAGGAAAAGTATAATAGAAGCACGTGCACCATTTCTGCATTTTTCACCCACTGCTGATTTTGGCTTGCAAATACTAATGTAAAATACTGATCAAATATGGAACATGTGAACGTGGCCTTAGGATAGGCAATTACTTGTGTTCACCAGAGAACCTCTGTAAAGTGCATATTTGTTAATGTGTAATAGTCACGGCACAGGGAGGGCTTAAACGTCCAAGTAATCTCGATTGGAAATAACAAATCTTCCCCTTATTGATATCAGAGACAACAAGTGACCTCCATACACAACATAATCCCATATACCAAGACCAATAATATCACATACAAGAGAGAAATACCGCCATACTGGTCCACATATTACCACAAAATAGTGACCAAATAATAAAACATACAAGAGAAAAATAACACCACACCGTGACCAGACCACATACTACCACCACATAGTGACCAAATAATACCACATACAAGGACCAAATACCACCACACCATGGCCAGACCACATATTACCACCACATAGTGACTGAAAAATACCATATACAAGGAACAAAATAGCGCCACACCATGATCAGACCACATATTACCACCAGACAGTCACTGAATACTACAATACTGATCATGGATAAAAAACACAATACTAATAACACTAATATTACCACTGGTGACATTATACACAGGAGCTCTGTATATAGTGTCAGTGTACCGGTAATACAGTGATCACCAGTGACATTATAAACAGGAGCTCTGTATATAGTGTCAGTGTACAGGTAATGCAGGAATCACCAGTGACGTTTCTAGTTGAAATCCTTTATCGTTGTTTTTCTTCCTCATCCAGTGCAGACTGTTATTACTTCCAGCCAAGACTCGTCTCTGTAGAAAATAACACACAGTTATCTAGAGCACCGCTTCCAGACCACCTTCCTCACTTTTTCGCCCTGATTTCTATACTATGACACATGAAGAAAAAAAGTGACATAGTGTAACCCTGCACAGTAAAAGGACACCCTTTGTTCCCCCATGGAAGACAGTATCCTCAAAAGTAAAATATATTGCAGGAGTAATAATGACCCCACTTGCCACCATAAACTAATAATGTATGTTCCTCATTCTGGCCCCCATACAGCAGTTGTCACTTATCCTGGCCCCCTTTTATTTATTAATATTCACCACCTTGGGCCCCATTATTTAATAATGTCTCCCATCCTGGGACCCTATGTATACCCTCTCATCATGGTCCCCTATGTATCCCCTCCATCCTGAGCCCGTGTTCCTCCGTCCCAGGCCCCTATATAAACAGCAAATAATGTTACTGATAATCTAATAACTCTATAAATCAATAATAAATTGTTTGAGATCTAAGCCATCCATGGAAGACCTGAGAGCCAACTGTTGAAGGGAAAAATCAATTTTTGTTAATTTATTAGGTCTCCATTATGTTTTGACTATAAGTGTAAGCATTGTGAGTGGTTTGATTTCCATCATATCAGGAACTATTATTGTCATCAAGTTTTTGATTAATTGACCCTCTTCATCGCTTACAGTATACAGTACAGACCAAAAGTTTGGACACACCTTCTCATTTAAAGATTTTTCTGTATTTTCATGACTATGAAAATTGTACATTCACACTGCAGGCATCAAAACTATGAATTAATACGTGTGGAATTATATACTTAACAAAAAAGTGTGAAACAACTGAAAATATGTCTTATATTCTAGGTTCTTCAAAGTAGCCACCTTTTGCTTTGATGACTGCTTTGCACACTATTGGCATTCTCTTGATGAGCTTCAAGAGGTAGTCTCCGGAAATGGTCTTCCAACAATCTTGAAGGAGATCCCAGTGATGTTCCTTTTGCCTTCACTCTGCGGTCCAGCTCACCCCAAACCATCTCGATTGGGTTCAGGTCTGGTGACTGTGGAGGCCAGGTCATCTGGCGTAGCACCCCATCACTCTCCTTCTTGGTCAAATAGCCCTTACACAGCCTGGAGGTGTGTTTGGGGTCATTGTCCTGTTGAAAAAGAAATGATGGTCCAACTAAACACAAACCGGATGGAATCGCATGCCGCTGCAAGATGCTGTGGTAGCCATGCTGGTTCAGTATGCCTTCTATTTTGAATAAATCCCCAACTGTGTCACCAGCAAAGCATCCCCACACCATCACACCTCCTCCTCCATGCTTCACGGTGGGAACCAGGCATGTAGAGTCCATCCGTTCACCTTTTTGGCGTCACACAAAGACACGGTGGTTGGAACCAAAGATCTCAAATTTGGACTCATCAGACCAAAGCACAGATTTCCACTGGTCTAATGTCCATTCCTTGTGTTCTTTAGCCCAAACAAGTCTCTTCTGCTTGTTGCCTGTCCTTAGAAGTGGTTTCATAGCAGAGGTGACTCTTGGTCTTCCTTTCCTGTGACTGTCCTCATGTGAGCCAGTTTCTTTGTAGCGCTTGATGGCTTTTGCAACTGCACTTGGGGACACTTTCAAAGTTTGCCCAATTTTTCGGACTTACTGACCTTCATTTCTTAAAGCAATGATGGCCACTCCTTTTTCTTTACTTAGCTGCTTTTTTCTTGCCATAATACAAATTCTAACAGTCTATTCAGTAGGACTATCAGCTGTGTATCCACCAGACTTCTGCACAACACAACTGATGGTCCAACCCAATTTATAAGGCAAGAAATCCCACTTATTAAACCTGACAGGGCACACCTGTGAAGTGAAAACCATTTCCGGTGACTACCTCTTGAAGCTCATTAAGAGAATGCCAAGAATGTGCAAAGCAGTAATCAAAGCAAAAGGTGGCTACTTTGAAGAGACTAGAATATAAGACATATTTTCAGTTGTTTCACACATTTTTGTTAAGTATATAATTCCACATGTGTTAATTCATAGTTTTGATGCCTTCAGTGTGAAGGTACAATTTTCATAGTCATGAAAATACAGAAAAATCTTTAAATGAGAAAGTGTGTCCAAACTTTTGGTCTGTACTGTATATGATATTTTTGAGTACCTCTAAACTCTTGCCACCATTAAAGGAGAATATCTAATGGGCTCATACTTTTGGAGCTTTTACATATAGACTTTATTGCACTAAGTGATAGTTGTAGTTTGGGAAGGGGGATCCTAACATCAGAGACCCTATTGCCAGAGCTGCAAACAGAATTTTGTATTATAACTGTGGCAAACATATATTTAAATTAACATAAATGAAAGTTAATTTTTAATAGTTATTTCTCACACCCCTCCTGTTACATATGCCCCTATATCCCTCTGTTCTGGACACCTATCCTGCCCCATCCTAGTTCCTATGTCTACTACCCTGCCCATTCACAGAGGAAAAAAATTCTCACCTTCCTGCACTCCCCTGGTGTCCTTTTGCGGCTTCATACTCTGTGCGGTAATTAACATGGTGGCTAACCCATCAGAGGCATTGCCGCGCACTAGCAGTGATGCTTAAAGCAGCAGGCCGGCTTGAGAAAGTTCCACATTTGAAATAAAACGTTGCATTATTACTTTGTGTCACAGTCTTCATCCCAGCCCTAACCCACCTTTTCAACCTGTCACTAACAAATGGTGTCTTCCCCTCATGCTTCAAACATGGCTCGATCACACCCATCCTCAAAAAGCCATCCCTTGACCCATCCTCTCTGTCTAGCTATCGCCCCATATCACTTCTCCCTTACGCCTCAAAACTACTGGAACAACACGTTCATCCTGAACTGTCCTCCCACCTCTCTTCCTGGTCCCTCTTTGACCGCTTACAATCTGGCTTCCGACCGCACCACTCCACTGAAACTGCCCTCACTAAAGTCACCAACGACCTACTAACTGCCAAATCCAAGCAACACTACTCTGTCCTCCTCCTCCTGGACCTGTCATCTGCCGTTGACACAGTTGACCATTCCCTCTTACTACAGACTCTCTCATCTCTTGGCATCAAAGACTTGGCCCTATCTTGGATCTCCTCATATTTAACAGACAGGACATTCAGTGTCTCTCACTCACACACATCATCTCCTTATCTCATCCCCTATCTGTCTGTGTCCCCCAAGGTTTAGTCCTAGGACTCCTGCTCTTCTCCATCTACACCTTCGGCCTGGGACAGCTCATAGAGTCCCATGGCTTTCAGTATGACCTCTATGCTGATGACACACAGATCTACCTCTCTGGACCCGATATCTCCTCCCTACTAACCAGAATCCGACAATGTCTGTCTGCTATTTCATCCTTCTTCTCTGACAGATTTCTAAAACTTAACATGAATAAAACTGAATTCATCATCTTTCCACCATCTTACCGAAACTCCCCATCTGACCTATCAATCATAGCTAATGGCTGCTCACTCTCCCCAGTCCTGCAAGCTCGCTGCCTCGGGGTAACAATGGACTCTAATCTCTCCTTCAAACCACATATCCAAGCCCTTTTCACTTCCTGCCGACTCCAACTCAAAAATATCTCCCGAATCCGCACATTCCTCAACCACAAATATGCAAAAACACTAGTGCACGCCCTCATCATCTCCCCCATCATCTCCCGCCTTGACTACTGCAACCTCCTGCTCTGTGGCCTCCCTTCTAACACTCTCGCACCCCTCCAATCTATCCTAAACTCTGCTGCCTGACTAATCCACCTGTCCCCCCGCTATTCCCCGGCCTCTCCTCTCTGTCAGTCCCTTCACTGGCTCCCCATTGCCAAGAGACTGCAGTTGAAAACCCTAACTATGGCATACAAAGCCATCCACAACCTGTCTACTTCATATATCTGTGACCTAGTCTCCCGATACTTACTTACACGCAACCGCTGATCCTCACTAGATCTCCTTCTCTTCTCCCCTCTTATCTCCTCTTCCCATTATCGTATACAAGATTTCTCCCGTGCATCCCCCCTACTCTGGAACTCTCTACCCCAAGACATCAGACTCTCGCCTACCGTGGAAACCTTCAAAAGGAACCTGAAGACCCACCTCTTCCGACAAGCCTACAACCTACAGTAACCCTTGTTCCACCATACTGCTGCACGACCAGCTCTACCCTCACCTACTGTATCCTCATCCATCCCTTGTAGATTGTGAGCCCTCACGGGGAGGATCCCCGCTCCTCCTGTACCAGTCGCCGACTTGTATTGTTTAAAATTTATTGTAATTGTTTGTGCTATGTATACCCCTTTCACATGTAAAGCGCCATGGAATAAATGGTGCTATAATAATAAATAATAATAAATCACATAATATTTTTTGGATTTTGGAGTACTACCTTCCATTAGCTTTCCTGTGCTGCAACATATTTTTTTCAATAGATAGATATGAGGTAGATAGAATATCAGGGATAAAGCAAATCTTTGGAAATTCAAATTCATCAGCTTTCCTGAATTTTTCAAGAACATTAGATTTGTAGCAAATTGCTGTTCACACATCCATGTTTTTATTGCAGACTAAATGCTGCACATCAATACAAATAGACGTGCGATTTTGGGTTCATGAAAAAACAGACAACGCTCGTTTGCCATCCTTTGTGCCATCCAAGTACTGTTTTTCACTAACTATTTGATAGGTGAAGCTTGAGAAATTTTTTTTTTTGCCTACATGAAAAACTGATGAAACTCTGATGAAAAAATCTGACACACTGACCAAACACAGCATGCGAGAAAAATTCACTGGCATCTTCTGTAATTGAGCCCTTATACTTCTAACATGTTTATAAACTACTTTGGGTGTTTCAAGGACCAACGGACTTTTCAAAACGCTAGTGGGCAATATTTCTTTAATAAGCCTTTAAATCCAGAAAATCTGTGCTAAAATGTTTACTCTCCCATGTTAATCCAATGTTCCAGTTATTAAAAAACTTCAGCTTCCCTAACTTACAGCATTAAAAAACAGTAGTCTGTGCAAATTTCATTATGATGTAAGTCTATGCTTAGTTGTCTTCCTTAATAAATTATTTATATATAAAGCCTACACAATGTGGCACAATGAAATATTGAGGCACCTGATCTCATTGACCTTTAGGTGGTGGATCCACACACAGCAGCTACAAAGGAAACTACTGTATATAGAAAGATGCAAGAGGTACCACAACAGGCATACATTTACTTTTTCACTGTATTTCGCGTTTTTATTTTATCATATAACACTCAAAATAAGAAGCTGCGAAGATATAACTTGTCATTATGTCTTAAATTCAGACATACTGCCATGCGGAGGAAGAGTAATAATCGAAAGCAACAATAGTAAATCAAAGCAACAAATATAATAATACTAATTTATGTAGTGCCAAAATATTCTGTAGCACTTAATTCAGAGGGGACTTGAGACGTTATAGAGAAACAAGAGGGGTGAGGGCCCCACTCGCAAGCTGAAAATAGAGTGACATAAAAGTTAAAAAGTGGTTCCATTGTGTGAACCAGCCATTTTTTTTTAAATAAATTGAGTTATATATGTATAGTTGAATGAACCAGACACCAGCCAGTATCTGTGTATTTTCAGGTATTAAGTAATATTGAGTGCATAGGTTGTGGGGGAAACTGATAAAAGAAGTGACCAGGTTCTAAAGGAGAATTGTAAGAAGGGTAAAACTGAGAAAAGTTAGATAAGTGAAGTGGTGTGATATGCCTCCTTATGGAGATGTGCTTTTATGGCACATTTAAAACTGTAGACTCTGGGAATTAACCTGATTGGAGTAGTGCATTCCAGAGAGCTGTTGCAGCATGAGAAAAATGTTGGAGACGGGAATGGAAAGTTAAGATTATGGGGAAAGTTAGTCTTAGGTCAGTAGCAGAATGGAGAGCACGAGTAGGGTGGTATACAGATGAGGGAGGAGATATAGGGCGGTGCAGCACTGTTAAGAGTTTTATGGATGAGAGTGATAACTTCATATTGTACTCTATGGAGTATATTGGTGTAGCAGGTGAACAGAAATAGGATGAATTGAAGATGGCAGAGTTTAGTCAGGGGAAAGCAATCTAGTAGTGAGTTGCAGATGTAAAGAGGAGAATGAATCAGAGCAATGGTAAGAGTTTTTGTGGTTTTTGATAGAAAAGTACGGATTCTGAAGATGTTGTTGAGGTGCAGATGACAAGAGTGTGTAAGTGATTGGGTATAGGAGGAGTGTGAAAAATACAAGTCAAATATAACCCCAAGACAGCTGGGATACTGCCTGAGAATTATGGTAATACTACACATGCAAAGTGAAATAGTATGGAGAGGATAGTAGACGGTGGAAACACAAGAAGTTTAATTTTGGAAAGGTTAATGGGGTTGTCCACTACTAGACAACATAGAGAAACTCAAGAGACAGCAATATCCTTAAAGCCAAGGAGAGTAGTAGGAGGTGGTGGTCTATGGTGTCAAATGCTGCAAAGAGATACAGTAGAATTTGAAGATAGTTGTCATTTGATTTAGCTGCTAGTAGGTCATTAAAGACTATAGATGAGCAAATTGATTTGCAGGATTGTGGATTGCCCGGCTCCACTTTGGATTCATTTTTCTGCCTCAATATCATTTTTGCATTGAGAATCACACTGTCACAGGTTCACCACGACAGAGAGGGGTCTAAAGGCCGCGGTGTCTGATTCTACATACTCCTGCACTGATTAGAAGCACTTCACCATCATATTAAACGGTGCAGGTTTCTGCTAGCAGTGGTTAAATCTGTTCGGTTGAGAGTCTCTGAAGCTTTCCTGCCTTGATAATCTCAGCTGTTCAGTGTTGGCCACTCCCCTCTTGCTATTTATACTCTCCTCTGGCAATCAGGATTGCCAGTGTTTGCTTTCCACTGCCTGGTGTAGAGTTGGGTGTTTGTTGTGGAGGCGTTTGGAGTGTTGTTCAAGAGACTATTTCTTGGTGATTTGTCTGTGTGCATATTTTCATCCTCTCCTGTTTGGTTTTTCCTCCCGTTTAGTTCCCGGTGTTCCACTCTGTTGTTTGTGAGTGCATATTTGTATGATTGGAATTTTCATTTTTCCCTGTATATCTTTCCTTGTTAGTCTGGTTCGTGTATACTTATATGCAACTACTCCTCACTTCCCTGGGTGTGGGCGGGGAAAGATAAGTGCTGATTCAGGAGAAAAGCAAGGTATATGGCCCCAGTTTCTTCACTATTTGAAGTAATCCAGGCAACAGGGATAGCTAGGGCGCCCCTAGCTTTAGGGATAGGAAAGGAGCCTCTAGTCCCAGGATAACAGACAGTCACATGACACATGCATGATGTTGCATCAGGCTGGATAGTCAAAAGAGGAGCCATAGAGGCTGGCAGATAGGTGGAAGTTCACAGTACTCCTATTCACTTGACAATGAATACTGACCTGGCCACTGGACCAGGGTCCTGCAACTTTATTTGCTCAACTATATGAAAGACTGTAATAATTTATATTTATGTAGAGTGTATGACAGGGGCCTCAAGCATGTAGCCCATGGGCCACATGCACACCCTCAGTTTGCAGCCCACAGGCACCCGTGCTCCTGATATGATCGCAACCTGATCCAGAGAGGAAAAGTCAGAAAAGTATGGATTCTGAAGATGTTGTTGAGGTTCAGATGACAAGAGAGTGATTGGGTATAGGAGGAGTGTGAAAAATACAAGTCAAATATAACCCCAAGACAGCTGGGATACAGCCTGAGAAATATGGTAATACTACACATGAAAAGTGAAATCATATGGAGAGGATAGTGGATGGTGGAAAAACAAGAAGTTCAATTTTGGAAAGGTTAATGGGGTTGTCCACTATTAGACAGCATAGAGAAACTCAAGAGACAGCAGTATCCTTAAAGCCAATGAGAGTAGTAGGAGGTGGTGGTCTATGGTGTCAAATGCTGCAAAGAGATACGGTAGAATTTGAAGATAGTTGTTACTTGATTTAGCTGCTAGTAGGTCATTAAAGACTATAGATGAGCAAATTGATTTGCAGGATTGTGGAATGCCCGGCTGCACTTTTGATTAGTTTTTCTGGCTCAATATCATTTTTGCATTGAGAAGCACAGCCAGCTTACTGATGCCAGCACTATTCTTCAGCCGAATGCATGTCCTCAGACACACATTCAATTGAAATGTATCGCGGCACAAAAATGTCCCAGCTCCCAGCAACGCAATACCTATACAAGTTACTGGCCCAACAAAGGCCAGCAGCTGATGACGGTGTGCCCGTCGCTGGGATTGCATGACATCACTGCCATGTGCCACCCCAGCTGTGGACAAGGAAGAGGATGCTGTTCGCCATAGAAGCAAGGTCAGTTAAGAAGAATATATATATTTTTTAATGTGTGTGTGTGAAGAGTAGTGTGGCGCCCTGCTGCACATTGGTGCCACTGAACCCAGAAGGGTGCATGGATGGACTTCTCCACAAGAGGTCCTCACACATTCACACACCTCCACCCTACCATCTCAAACCAGCAGAGGGAGAACGTTAGGGATATATATAGGGAGGGTAGAGCTAGGCAGCTCAGTTAGTTGTTAGCTCAGACAGAAGTGAGTCTGTGAGCTGAGAGCGTGCCGGCGCTCAGAGAGGGGTGAAGACGCAGCACGCCAGCTGCTGAGTAGTGAGGGCCCCGAGTGTGGTCGACGGCGAGGAGAAAAGGAGGGTGGAGCTAAGGGGGCAGAGGAGCATAGTAAGCTCACCCCGTTATACAAACCGGACACCGGGTCCGAGCCTACAGGGACCCTTTACACCCAGTAGGGATAACCGGAATCCCAGGAGGACTACAAGTCCCTGATAAACCTGAAGCTAGACACCTACAGGACCAGGAACCACGAAGGCCCAGATGTCCAGGGAAAGTGGTTACCAACCAGAGGTCCTCCTTCTGAGCAACAGGTGAAGTAAAAGCAGGACACGGATCAGGAGGCCCTATACCCGCTCACTGGGGTGAAGTCCAAAAGTGCGCCCTTCACCTGGAGTACCCTGGACCGTAACTAACAACAGCACCAGTAAAGGTAATGAAACAATGCCCCTGTCTCTGTCTGTTACTTCTGCTGCGCCATCGCTCCCCCTGCACCACAGCGCGCAGCGCAACCTGCATCGTTTCACTGCCCTGAGGCCTGCTCCACCTGTGGGGAGCTGTTCCATCTCAAGCTGCCCTAACACCTGCCTCAGAGGACTGTCGCAGCGCTAGTGATCCTCACCAGACACTACAGGTGGCGTCACGACAAATCCCCTATAAATATCCCCTTTTTGCACTGACCGCCCTGGGTCATGGACTGGGCCAGCCACCGTGATCTCCCCCAAAAGCAGCCATAAGGCCCGGCTGCCGAGTACCCTACGGCCCTGGGGGCGAGTCAGATTCTTGGCGTCACGAACAGGATTGCGTGCCCGTTGCCACCGGGTGCTGGGCACCTTAAGAGACTGTAACCCTTACTGTGGTGAAGTTTTGCCGCCATTCCTGAGGTTTTCCCGCCATATCCGCCATTTTTCCTGTTGCCGCGCGGGAAGAAGAGGGGCGTAACCGCTGGAAGCGCGCGAAGCCTAGGACATGCCCCGTCCCTGACGTCGAATCAGGAAGCGTCAGGTCCTGGAAGAAGACAGAGGACGCTCTGACGTCAGACGCGAGCGACGCAAGGTCCTGAAAGAAGACCGTCACCCGCGGAGCTGCGGCCTACCTGAAAAGAAAGTGAAGAAGGTAGGCTCTGGTTCACTAGAGGGGCGTAACCATGGCCGACGACCAGCAAGCCGCCGGAGCGCCGGTTAGCACTCGTGAGGTCCAACCTGCGCCCGGCGCCGCACAGGCCGGAGCAGCCGCTCCACCAGTGGGGGTCTTAACTCCGTTGATACCTATGGCCCTGCCGTATATCCCTGGAGCGAAGTGGTTCCCCCAGTATGATAGTAAACCGGACACACTGTCAGGATTCAAGAGGAAAATATGCGGCATATTGGATATGTATTCTATGACTGGCAAGCAGAGAGCCGCTGTAGTGTTAGGACAATTGACTGGTGCCGCTGAGCGAGAAGTTGAAACCTGGCCAGCCGCAGACCAAGAATCAGTGTCCATCATCTTTAAAAGATTGCAAACAGCGTTTGAAAACTGCACTGAGACAAATCTCCGGATGAGGTTCTACCAGTGTGTCCAGAAACCTGAGGACAGTATCCGGGACTATGCTTGGCGTTTGCAGGAGGCCCTACGGGCCCTTGAAACAGGTTAATCCAGCCAGCATCCATGAGGAAAATAAAATGCTGATGGAACAGTTCATCCGGGGGTTGAAGTCCCAGGAGGAGAGCAGAACTGTACGGTGGTGGGCCTTAGACCATCCAGATGCCACCTTTGACACCCTTAAGGACATGGCTATAAAGGGCCTGCAGCCCCTGGAGACCACAGACACTGCTATCCAGCGTTACCAGGTTGGGGCCACCCCAGTGCCTGCAGCACCCGCCGCCCCTTCACTAACGGCCGAAACAAGGATGCAAACAGTGCCCCCTAGCGAGCTGGACAGCCTACGCTCTGAAGTGCGCTAGCTAAGTAAAACCCTGGCCACTGTCATGAGCACCCTGCAGCTACAGATGGAGCCTGAGCCGGAAGGAAGGATCCTGCTAGCCGACAGCCCTGAGGATGTCCCCTGGATGAGAAGAAGAAGGAGGACAACGCCACCCCATAGGAGGACAACACCACCCCGTGGGAGGACCCATGACGAACGTCACCCTCCAGGAGAGTTCATCTGCTATCGCTGCCAGAAGGCAGGCCACACCACGCGGACCTGCTCTTTAAACGAGGAAACCCTGGGGCCGAGGGCCGACACCCAGGAGTAGACCAACCAGGCCCATCAAACTGGTACCGCCGGTTCATGGGAGGAAGACCTTTCCTGTCCATTGTGCTGGACGGCATCGCGACACCTGCCCTGCTGGACACAGGATCTCAGGTAACCATCATGCCTGATGTCCTCTACAAAAGTTTCTGGTCCATAGACGAACTTCACCCGCCAGATCCCAACCTTTCCGTGTATGCCTCGAATGGCCTCCCCCTTAACCTAGTCGGGGTTAAGGATGTGGCAGTAAAGGTGGGAAGAGTGGAACTGAAGGACCAGGGACTAATTATAGTAGAGACTAATCCTGATGATACAGACTTGTATATGGTACTTGGCACAAATATTGTTAGTAACTGTTTAGGAGAAGTGTTGTTCTTGCTCCAACAGAAGGCTGACACCGCCAGACCGGGGCAGAGGAGGGTGCTCCAGAAAGAGATCCGAGCCCTTATGTACCAGCAACAGGTAAAGCTAACAGGTGGTGAAATTGTTAATGTACGGGTGACGGACCCGATACCCATTGTGATTCCCCCAATGAGTGAGATGCTGATTTGGTGTAGAGCAGCAATAGGTCTCAAAGGACGGAGCTACCAGGCGGTAGTAGAGCCCCTTAGCTCGGAGCATAGACCTACACTCTTGACTGCCAGAGGGGTAGTGGATGTACGCAATGGGAGGGTGCCCGTACGCCTCCTTAACTATGGGGAGGACAAGGTTACATTACCCCGCTATGCCACTGTTGCCAAACTGTACACAGTAGATAACAACTGAATACACATGGCGGAGTCCTTAACCTCACCAGACGAAGTGGAGGATAATGACCCGAGAACCCAGGTGGAGGATTGGTGTCAACAGCTCCATGTTGGGACAGACACTACTCCTGCACATCAGAAACAGGGTGCACACCGGGTGGTTCAGGAATACGAGCAGGTATTCAGTAAACACCCACTTGACTTTGGGAGGATTAATGGGGTACAACACCATATACCCACAGGTGACCATCCATCCATCAAAGAACGTTACAGGCCCATACCACCAGCACACTACCAGAAGGCGAAGGAGATGTTGCACGACATGAAGAAGGCAGGGGTAGTAAGGGATAGCTGTAGTCCCTGGGCAGCTCTCCTGGTCCTAGTCAGGAAAAAGGACGGAAGCATGAGAATGTGTGTAGATTACAGACAGGTGAATCGCATAACACACAAAGATGCATACCCTTTACCCCGTATAGAGAAATCCCTGGCTGCATTAAAGTCTGCAAATTACTTCTCCATCCTTGACTTCACTAGTGGGTACTGGCAAGTAGCTGTTGCTGAGGAGGATCGGGAGAAGACGGCCTTTACTACCCCGATGGGACTCTGCGAGTTCAACAGTATGCCGTTTGGACTCAGCAACGCCCCCGGAACGTTCCAGAGATTGATGGAGTGCTGCTTGGGACACCGCAACTTTGAGACTGTACTGCTATACCTGGATGATGTGATAGTGTACTCCAAAACATACGAGGACCATTTGAAGCACCTGGCAGAGGTATTTGAGTCGCTGTTCTGGTATGGGATGAAGCTGAATCCCTCCAAGTGCCACCTGCTCAAGCGAAAGGTACAGTAACTGGGGCACATCATCAGTCCAGAAGGAGTAGCACCGGACCCAGAGAAGGTCACTGCCATCCAGAAATGGCCGGAGCCGAAGAGCCTCCAGGAGGTACGTCAGTTCCTGGGACTAGTCGGGCATTACCGGAGGTTTGTGAAGGACTATACTAAGAAAGCGGTGCCTTTGCAAGATCTCCTGGTAGGACAGTCCGGGAGAGGCAGAAACCCCCCATTCCAGTGGGGTAAGGAGCAAGCTGAATCCTTTGAGGTGATGAAGGAGATCCTGACCGGCGAAGAGATCCTAGCCTACCCTGACTACAGCCAACCGTTCCTGCTGTACACTGATGCCAGCAACGAGGGATTAGGAGCTGTGTTAAGTCAGAAGCAGAATGGCCGAGAGAAGGTGATCGCCTATGCAAACAGGAAGCTCCGCCCGACCGAGAGAAACCCAGAGAACTATAGCACTTTTGATTACCTTTTCTGGCTCAATATCATTTTTGCATTGAGAAGCACAGCCAGCTTACTGATGCCAGCACTATTCTTCAGCTGAATGTGTGTCCTCAGACACACATTCAATTGAAATGTATCGAGGCACAAAAATGACCCAGTTCCCAGCACCGCAATACCTATACAAGTTACTGGACCAACAAAGGCCAGCAGCTAATGATGGTGTGCCCGTCGCTGGGATTGCATGACATCACTGCCATGTGCCACCCCAGCTGTGGACAAGGAAGAGGATGCTGTTCACCATAGAAGCAAGGTCAGTTAAGAAGAATATATATATTTTTTAATGTGTGCATGTGAAGAGTAGTGTGGCGCCCTGCTGCACATTGGTGCCACAGAACCCAGAAGGGTGCATGGATGGACTTCTCCACAAGAGGCCCTCACACATTCACACACCTCCACCCTACCACCTCAGACCAGCAGAGGAAGCCCGTCAGGGATATATATAGGGAGGGTGGAGCTAGGCAGCTCAGTTAGTTGTTAGCTCAGACAGAAGTGAGTCTGTGAGCTGAGAGCGTGCCGGCGCTCAGAGAGCGGTGAAGATGCAGCACGCCAGCTGCCGAGTAGTGAGGGCCCCGAGTATGGTCGACGGTGAGGAAAAAAGGAGAGTTGAGCTAAGGGGGCAGAGGAGCATAGTAAGCTCACCCTGCTATACAAACCGGACACCGGGTCCGAGCCTACAGGGACCCTTTACACCCAGTACGGATAATCGGAATCCCAGGAGGACTACAAGTCCCTGGCAAACCTGAAGCTAGACACCTACAGGACCAGGAACCACGAAGGCCCCGACATCCAGGGAAAGTGGTTACCAACCAGAGGTCCTACTTCTGAGCAACAGGTGAAGTAAAAGCAGGACACATAGTTTAGGCTCAGTTGCAGGCTGGCCAGGAACAAACACAGAGACAGACACAGATCAGAAGGCCCTATATCCGCTCACTGGGGTGAAGTCCAAAAGTGCGCCCTTCACCTAGAGTACCCTGGACCGTACCTAGCAACAGCACCAGTAAAGGTAATGAAGCAAAGCCCCTGTCTCTCTGTTACTTCTGCTGCGCCATCGCTCCCCCGGCACCACAACGCCCAGCGCAACCTGCATCGTTTCACTGCCCTGAGGCCTGCTCCACCTGTGGGGAGCCGTTCCATCTCAAGCTGCCCTAACACCTGCCTCAGAGGACTGTCGCAGTGCTGGTGATCCTCACCAGACACCACAGGTGGCGTCACGACAAATCCCCTATAAATATCCCCTTTTTGCACTGACCGCCCTGGGTCATGGACCGGGCCAGCCACCATGATCTCCCCCAAAAGCAGCCATAAGGCCCGGCTGCTGAGTACCCCACGGCCCTGGGGGCGAGTCAGTAGCATGATGGGGAACATTACTGCAAGATGGAGGCCAGGATGCTGGACATTATTACAAGAAGGGGGACATTATTACAGGATGGAGGACATTATTACAGGCTGTCCTCAAGGATTGAGGACATTATTACAGATTGGAGGACATGATTATAGAATGGATGTCAGAATTACTATATGGGGCCAATTGTAAGACAATATTACTCTATGGGTTCTACTGGAAGACAAAAAAAGGGGAAAAAATGACAAAAGAAGAATGGAAAATATTTGAAACTAAAAATGCTGTTGATGTAAAAATTAAAGTAAACAAAAAAAGTTCACATGATTGGTATCGCTGCGTCCAGAACAGCCATGCTACAAAGCTGTACCATGACTCATACAATAAACACCATTAAAAAAATAATAAACACGCCAAAAATGTTCAATATAATTATCAAAAAGTCTCATCGAAAAAAAAGTTGTATCACTGAAAACGTCAACTCGTCCTGCAAAATTCTAATTTTTCCTATATGCAACCCATTTACCCAGCCGAATTTGAGACTCCTGGTGTATGGTATATATAGCAGATTGTAAAGAGTCAAGGAGAAAGGTATCAAAAAGATAGCAAATGAGAAGAGAGTAGACTAAGTATTCCTATAGTTTAGAGATAAAGGGGAGATTAGAGACCAGTCTGTAATAAGCAGAGCAAGATAAAACAAGTAGAGATTTTTCTATTATGGGGTTATGACTGCATGTTTGAAAAAGGAAAGATAACAGAGTGGTTTAAAGAGTGGTTGAAGCTGCAAGTACAGAGGACACAGGAACCATCAGAACAGAAGCAGTTAGGAATTATTGGTGTGGAAAATGTTATGTTTTATTTTGTTACACAACTTTCACCATTTTTTTATTTATTTAGGAGGCTTGACATGACAACACCTGTAACTGGAGGACATGGCTGCATTTATGTAGACAGAAATACCCAAGCATCTGCTTCTACAGTGGCCCTGTACAGTGTAGATAATCACAGCAGTGTCCTCCATTCACCATCTGTAGGATCTCAGCCCTGAGACCAATGAGACCAATTTCTGACTCATGAACCTTGTAATGTCCTTTGTACAAGTACAAACCTACGGTCATCAAATATAGCTCTATTTTCCTTTTTTACGGTTTAATTACAAATTGCCCCAAAGTGAGATGTCAAAATACTTATCTTTACCACATTATTCACACCATTGACTCTAGTTAATAGGAATTGCTCGTATGCATTGGAAAGTACAGTGAACCCATGTGAGCCATAACCTTATAGCTGACACAATACAGCTGTTTATTGATGTAAGCGGATTCCTTTTCATTTGGGCTTTGGTATAAAGATAAAAGAGTTTAATTACATTCCTAAAGTCATGTATTGAATGTTCTATGAATGTTACAGTAACTGTATTTAAGAGAAACTCAGAAACAAAACAGAAGGGACCATTACATTAATGACAACCATGGAAAACAGCTGAGAGACGCATGAGCCATCTCAGGTTTTGGATGATCTCCAAGCACATAAACCTGCAGTAATTCAAAAGCTCTATATGAGATGAAATGGTGCGTGATGTATTAACTGTTTAATGCGCAAGTTCACATCAAGCCTGTTAGCATTTTGCATTGCTTTCCTATACTACACACATTGTATGTATAAAAAGAGTATGTACTGTAGGTATCTTTTAGCAGTTCAGTAGTGAAGAGCAATAAGTAATGCAAATCACTACATTGAGTAAAAACTATTACAAAACATGGCTTCATCTCTGCACAACAGAAAAAAACGTACAATTTCCAATCTGTTTTGTAACCAGTATGCAAACCACATACCATTTGAATGTCTGTTTTTGATATCCATATGTCATCTCATTTTATACAGCAATAATTGAAAATTTATAAAAGGCCAAATACTACTTACTATGTTAAAAATTGCAACAGCTCCATTAAAAATGGATACTATATGGATGGCATGCATATAGCACCCTTTTTTGTGCAACCATTGAAATGTATAGGTGTGTCATGTCCAACAACTTGGGAATCATACAGTATTATATTGTTGCTGTTGCGTTGCTATGCAATAAGGTTTGTCTTTTAGAAGTTTGTCCTCCCGCTGTCCCTGTCTGCCTCCCTTGCTCTAATGTCTGCATCATTTCCCTTCTTCCTCATTCTGTGTATGTCAGCCATCTTAAGAAGCTCATTTCCTTGCATTTCCGGTTCACATAAATCTTTTTTACCTACGGTAATTGTGCATAGCTACAAGAACTCAGCTTGAAAATAAACCTTCTGGAATCTTCATACTTGTCTCCTGCAGTCGAGTCAAGCTATCTGATGAAATATCTTAGTGCGAGTACTGGTATATAGAGACAACCAAGAAACAGTGTTTCAAGAGCCCAATACTTGCAGCCTAGTTATGAAGTCAGAATAAGGTGAGTCTCATCCAAAAAATGAACGAGACTAGAGCATGCTGCAATATTTTTTTCAACATAGATAATTTGTCCATGTGAAAAAGCAATATTGTGATCTAACATATTGATTAACTTCAGTCCATGTGCTGTCCGTGTGCTGTCAATTTACCAGATAAACAGCACTTGGACTGGAAATAAGTTCATGTGAATCTAACATAGGAGTGGAAGACCACAAAGAGCCATTATAACTAAGCATAACTTTTAACTAGAGATGAGCGTTGTTCTACTCGAACTGTTCGCCAATCTCAAATTCGAGCTGTTTTGGGCGGTGTTCGAGCCATTCGGCGAACACGAACAATTTGAGAAAAATTCGGCTGTTCGAGGTTATGTTCGATAACTGTTCGTGCACCAAAATCATAACTGGATTTTTTCTCAGTAATGATGAAAATTAATGTTAATACGCAGTTTGAGTGTACAGCGGGGTGGGGGGAGGGGCAGGGGATGGATCTCTGCAGGAACAATGAAGATCTCCATTTTTTTTTTCTTTCCCGCATTTACAGTGGGGAGGTGCAATCTGTCAGCCTATCAGCAGCGCACACACGGAGCGAAGTGCTTTTTTTCACACAAGCAAGGGCATGTGTCATTGGCAGTGTATGTCACATGTCCTTGCCCTATAAGACCAAGCCATTTTCCCCGTCGCCACCATTTTCTCACTGCTGCAGCTGCGTGTTAGACGGCACCGCTGTTGCTGTGTGCGCTATACCTTGTTAATTTCAAGCCAATTTTCGCACAAATATACAGATAGCTTGGGAGTAGGGAATAGTTGTGATTGCAGTCCTTTTAAGGACTAGGTTACAGCATTTCCTACGACTTTTATCAGGCAGGTCTGTGCTCTTAAATAGATAGGTTGTGGGAGTAAAGACTAATTGTAATTGGAGTCCTTTTCAGGACTAGGTTACATCAGTTCCTATCAGTTTTTGCCAGGCAGGTCTGTGCCAGTGCTGTGCAAGTTTTTTTCACAGCATTTGGCTGAATCTAGCAAAGCTAATCCTTTTTGGCCTATTGCAGAGTGTGTTAGTCAGTGGAGTAGCCTATCTGTGTTGCAAGATATACCACCTGTGTATAGAATACCAATTTTTTTACTGCACCTAGTGAAGTAAAATCTTTTGGGCATAGCATCATTCTATTAGTCCATCTATACTGACCTCCATCAGGTTGCAAACTGAATCTAATTTTTTTCTGCATCTAGCTCTGAAAAAATATTGGGCTTCTAGCTGTGTGTGGGTCTTGTTCTATTAATCCATCTATACTGACCTCCATCAGGTTGCAAACTGAATATAATTTTTTTCTGCATCTAGCTCTGAAAAAATATTGGGCTTCTAGCTGTGTGTGGGTCTTGTTCTATTAATCCATCTATACTGACCTCCATCAGGTTGCAAACTGAATATATTTTTTTCTGCATCTAGCTCTGAAAAAATATTGGGCTTCTAGCTGTGTGTGGGTCTTGTTCTATTAATCCATCTATACTGACCTCCATCAGGTTGCAAACTGAATATAATTTTTTTCTGCATCTACCTCTGAAAAAATATTGGGCTTCTAGCTGTGTGTGGGACTTGTTGTATTAGTCCATCTATACTGACCTCCATCAGGTTGCAAACTGAATATATTTTTTTCTGCATCTACCTCTGAAAAAATATTGGGCTTCTAGCTGTGTGTGGGTCTTGTTCTATTAATCCATCTATACTGACCTCCATCAGGTTGCAAACTGAATATAATTTTTTTCTGCATCTAGCTCTGAAAAAATATTTGGCCTTCTAGTAGTGTGTCGGACTTTCTCTATTAGTCCATCTATACTGACCTCCATCAGGTTGCAAATTAAAAATAATTTTTATCTGCATCTACAGTACCTCTGAAAAAATATTTGGGCTTCTAGCTGTGTGTGGGACTTGTTGTATTAGTCCATCTATACTGACCTCCATCAGGTTGCAAACTGAATATATTTTTTTCTGCATCTACCTCTGAAAAAATATTGGGCTTCTAGCTGTGTGTGGGACTTGTTGTATTAGTCCATCTATACTGACCTCCATCAGGTTACAAACTGAATATATTTTTTTCTGCATCTACCTCTGAAAAAATATTTGGCTTCTAGCTGTGTGTGGGACTTGTTGTATTAGTCCATCTATACTGACCTCCATCAGGTTGCAAACTGAATATATTTTTTTCTGCATCTACCTCTGAAAAAATATTGGGCTTCTAGCTGTGTGTGGGTCTTGTTCTATTAATCCATCTATACTGACCTCCATCAGGTTGCAAACTGAATATAATTTTTTTCTGCATCTACCTCTGAAAAAATATTGGGCTTCTAGCTGTGTGTGGGTCTTGTTCTATTAATCCATCTATACTGACCTCCATCAGGTTGCAAACTGAATATAATTTTTTTCTGCATCTAGCTCTGAAAAAATATTGGACTTCTAGCTGTGTGTGGGTCTTGTTCTATTAATCCATCTATACTGACCTCCATCAGGTTGCAAACTGAATATAATTTTTTTCTGCATCTACCTCTGAAAAAATATTGGGCTTCTAGCTGTGTGTGGGACTTGTTGTATTAGTCCATCTATACTGACCTCCATCAGGTTGCAAACTGAATATATTTTTTTCTGCATCTACCTCTGAAAAAATATTGGGCTTCTAGCTGTGTGTGGGTCTTGTTCTATTAATCCATCTATACTGACCTCCATCAGGTTGCAAACTGAATATAATTTTTTTCTGCATCTAGCTCTGAAAAAATATTTGGCCTTCTAGTAGTGTGTCGGACTTTCTCTATTAGTCCATCTATACTGACCTCCATCAGGTTGCAAATTAAAAATAATTTTTATCTGCATCTACAGTACCTCTGAAAAAATATTTGGGCTTCTAGCTGTGTGTGGGACTTGTTGTATTAGTCCATCTATACTGACCTCCATCAGGTTGCAAACTGAATATATTTTTTTCTGCATCTACCTCTGAAAAAATATTGGGCTTCTAGCTGTGTGTGGGACTTGTTGTATTAGTCCATCTATACTGACCTCCATCAGGTTGCAAACTGAATATATTTTTTTCTGCATCTACCTCTGAAAAAATATTTGGCTTCTAGCTGTGTGTGGGACTTGTTGTATTAGTCCATCTATACTGACCTCCATCAGGTTGCAAACTGAATATATTTTTTTCTGCATCTACCTCTGAAAAAATATTGGGCTTCTAGCTGTGTGTGGGACTTGTTGTATTAGTCCATCTATACTGACCTCCATCAGGTTGCAAATTGAATATAATTTTTTTCTGCATCTAACCCAGCCAATAGTTTTGGCCTAATACCACAGTTTGGCCACTCAGCTCTGCTCGGTTACCATCCATTGTTTTTTTGTGCAAACAACTCCAGAGTTGTGAATTAGTTAACCACCAAAATGAGTGGAAAAAGGCCTGCTGCTGGTGGAAAGGGGAATAGGCGTGTTGGGAAGGGGAAAAAAGGTTGTGTCCGTGGGGTAGGTGTTAAAGCAACAGTAACATCTGCAGAAGAAAGACCATCTTCCAGCCAAACTAAAATGTCTACTTCTTTTAGCGGACAATGTGATAAGATCCCTTTCTTACGGCCACGCCAATCGTTACAAATTCCAGATGAGGCACAAAAACAGCAGGTGCTTCAACGGATATCAAGTGCTCCTTTAAGTGGGCTCTCCTCCACATCAACTTCAACATCACAAATACTCCAGTCCTCAAAGGTGTCACCCAAATCGCACTTGCTTCCTCACAGCTCCCAAATCTCCAGCTGCCCGTCTGAGTATGAGGTAGAACAGATGGTTGAGTCTGCAGAGCTGTTTACTCATACTATAGCCTGGGAATCAGAGGTCGACTCCAGCGCTTCTGTGAATCCAGACGAGGAAATGATCTGCACTGATGCCCAGAATCTTTATGAGTCGGATCCAGGACCAGACGCAGAAGGTTCTGACCATAATGTAGACCCTCATTCCCAAACTGTAACTCCTGTTGGTGGAGACAATGAGGAAGACGATGATAAGACTCAAATACCTGATTGGAGCGACAACTTTAGTTTTTTGTCAGGGCAGGAACAGGTTGGCTCTGAGGACGACGGGTGTGATAACACACAGGGTGATGATGATGAGGTTGGAGATCCCACTTACTGTCAACCCACAGTCAGCCAAGAGATGAGGTCAGCAGAGGAGGTGGAGGAAGATGCTAGTGACGACGAGGTCAGGTTGTGCCTTCCTGGACAGAGACGTAGTACTGGAAGCACGTCAACAACTGCATCCTCAAACACAACTCTGCCTCTCACCACAAGTCGTGGTGGCTCTTCAGGTCGCATGGGTGCTAAGCCTTGCATAGCCTGGGCATTTTTTCAGATCGATAAAGATGACCCAACTCATGTTATCTGTAACATTTGTCAGCAAAAGCTAAGTAGAGGCCAAAAAATACATAGTTTGAGTACTTCATGCATGAACCGGCACATGGACATGAAGCATAAGTTGCAGTGGGAAGCTCAGTGTGCTACAATGCGGCCTAGCCGGCCGGGCCAACCACCGTCTGCCATATCTTGTGCATCCGCGGCCTCTTCATCCTCTGTGACTGGGGGGACAGCAGTCACACCTGTTTTGGGGCGCAGACCTGCCACCTCTTTACCCGCAACAGCCAGCGTGATTGGCAGGTCATCATTTTCTTTGGAGGTGGGAACACCAGCTGGTGTTGAGCGCTGTCCGACATCGATAGCACCACCTTTGGATCAAGGCAACCTAACATGTCCGCCTGCATCTTCCTCACAGACCGGCAGTTTGCCGGGGACACCCTTATCAACCCCGTCTAAGCACAATAGCCAGCCCTCGGTCCCTCAGATGTGGACAAGTAAAAGACCATTTCCTCCTAGCCATGAGAAAGCTAAGAGGTTGAATTTCACCATCTGCAAGCTCTTGGCTACAGAAATGCTGCCTTTCCGCCTGGTGGACACAGAGGATTTTCGAGACCTTATGTCCGTCGCAGTGCCCCAGTACCAGATGCCCAGTCGGCACTACTTCTCAAAGAAAGGTGTGCCTGCGCTCCACCAGCATGTCGCACACAACATCACCGCTTCTTTGAGAAACTCTGTGTGTGACAGGGTGCATTTCACCACAGACACTTGGACGAGTAGGCATGGACAGGGGCGTTACATGTCGCTGACTGGGCACTGGGTAACTATGGTGACAGCAGGACAAGGGGCTGCTGTCCAAGTCTTGCCGTCCCCACGAGTTGTGCGTCAATCCTCTTTATGTCAAAGTTCCTCCACTGCTTCTGCCTCCTCAACCTCCTCTCGGTCTTCCACCTGCACCCAAAGCCTGTCTGGTCATGCCACAAGCTTTCTAACTGCGCAGAAGGGATCCTGCACACCTCCTTACTATGCTGGCAGTAGGGCTCAACGTCATCAGGCGGTTTTTACATTGAAATGTCTGGGAAATGTGAGTCACACAGCTGAGGAGTTGTGGTCAGCTCTGGAGAACCAATTTCATGAATGGTTGTCTCCACTGGACCTGAAACCAGGGAAGGCCGTGTGCGACAATGCTGCAAACCTGGGTGCGGCCCTTCGCCGGGGCAATGTCACACACGTGCCTTGTATGGCTCACGTGTTGAACCTGGTTGTCCAGCAATTTTTAGCCCACTATCCCAGACTAGATGGCCTTCTGCAGAGGGCACGGTCGCTGTGTGCTCACTTCCGCCGTTCGCATCCCGCAGCTCAGCGACTTACATCTCTACAGAAGTCGTTGGGCCTGCCACTTCACCGGCTAAAATGCGATGTGCCTACCCGGTGGAATTCAACTCTGCACATGTTGCAGCGACTGTGGCAGCACCGACAAGCCCTGGTGCAATACGTTCTGACGTATAGCCTGGGCCAACGAGATTCAGAGGTGGGGCAAATCACGCTGGAGGAGTGGTCTCAGATCAGGGACCTATGCACCCTTCTGCACAGTTTTGAAATGGCGACGAAGATGTTTAGTACTGACGATGCCATTATCAGCATGACTATTCCGGTGATTTACATGCTGGAGCACATGTTAAACAGAATTCGGAGTCAGGTGGTGGCACAAGAGGAGGTGGAGGAAGTAGAGGAGGAGGAGTTGTATGCGGAAGGGCTAACATCTGCAAGGTCCAGACGGTCGGCAGCACCAAGGCGGCAGGCATGTGAGGGTGGGGGAGATGGTTTTACCAGGGCGCATGGTAGCAGCCAAACTAGTGAGGAAGGTGCAGGAGCCCAGGAAGAAGTGGAGGACGAACTGATGGAAGACTCATCAAATGAGGGAGACCTTGATCACATTTCTGTTGTGCGAGGTTGGGGGGAGAGGACAGAGGAAGAAAGCATGATTGTTACCTCGCCACCAACACAACAGGGACTTGGTGCTCCTGGATGCGCAACACACATGAGTGCCTTCTTGCTGCACTACCTGCAACATGACCCTCGAATTGTGAGAATTAGAAATAATCCTGACTACTGGGTTGCCACACTGTTAGATCCCCGGTACAAAAGTAAATTTGCAGAAATTATTCCTGCCATAGAAAGGGATGCACGCATGCAGGAGTATCAGCAGAGACTGTTGCAGAATCTTACATGTGCTTTTCCACAAAATACCAGTGGTGCACGTAGTGAATCTCACAGTTCCAACTTGCCAACCGTGGGACCGTCAAGTGTTCAGCACTCAAACCGTAACAGAACCACAGTATCTGCTGGTAACATCAATTTTGCGGAATCATTTCACCACTTTTTTAGCCCATCCTTTGCAAGGCCACAGGAGACAAGAAGTCTGACACATAGTCAACGCCTAGAGACGATGGTACAGGAGTATCTCCAAGTAAACATTGAAGCCACGACTGTGTCACTGGACCCTTGCTCTTTTTGGGCTTCCAATCTGGATAAATGGCCGGAGCTAGCCACTTACGCCTTGGAGATCTTGTCATGCCCCGCAGCCAGCGTTCTGTCTGAACATGTGTTCAGCGCTGCTGGTGGTGTGCTGACAGATAAGCGCACGCGGCTCTCCACTGATAATGTAGACAGACTCACGTTCATAAAGATGAACAAATCATGGATCCGAAACGACTTTTCTACCCCTGTGTCATCCTGGGGAGAGTAAAAGCTTAATGATTGGTTAAAATCACCCTACCAACCGTTTTAAGCTTTCAAATTACTAATCATGTTTATCTGTATCTTGACTGGAAAATAATTTGGGCTTTGTAGCAGTGTGCAGCACTGATCCTATTAGGCCATCTATACTAAAGCTTCACCAGATTTAAAATTAAAAATAATTTTTAGCTGCATCTAGCCCGGAAAATAATTTTGGGGCTCCGAGATGCGCAAGACACATAAGTGCCTTCTTGCTGCACTACCTGCAGCATGACCCTCATATTGTCAGAATTCGAAGTAATCATGACTACTGGGTTGCCACACTCTTAGATCCCCCAAACTTTTCGATCAACCTTTTCATTTTAATAAAGACCAAAAAAATGGTCATTTTTGAAATTATAAGCATTAGCAGGTTGTTAGAAACTGAAATCAAACAGTTTTCAACTCAAAACTTTATTCTAGGTGATGTTACATTTTCACATAGGACCCCTTGTTCGAAAGGAGCTTCTGAACTCTCTCGTCCATTGAATTTGTCAGGTTTTGGATGGTTTCTGCTTCAATTGTTTTGCATGAGGACAGAATACCCTCCCAGAGCTGTTGCTTAGATGTGAACTGCCTCCCGCCATCATAGACACTCCTTTAATGATGCTCCAAAGGTTCTGAATGGGGTAGAGGTCAGGGGAGCATGGGGGTCACACCATAAGTTTGTCCCCTTTTATGCCCATATCAGCCAGAGATGCAGATGTTTTATGTGCAGCATGAGATGGTGCATTATCATGCAGAAAAATGATCTTGCTGTGAAATACACGGTTCTTCTTCTTGAACCATGGCAGGAAGTGCTGTTTGAGAAAATCCACATACATTATGGAGTTCATCTTTAGCGCCTTCAGGGATCCTAAAGGGGCCGACAATCTCTCTCCCCATGATTTCAGCCCAAAACATTACTCCACCTCCTCCTTGTTGGCGCTGTAGCCGTGTTTGCGTGGGGTGTCCATCAACCAGCCATCCTCCACTCCATCCATCTGGACCATCGAGCGCTGCACGGCACTCATCCGTGAACAAAACTGTTTTGAAATCAGTCTTCATGTAATGTTTGGCCCACTGGAGCCGTTTCTGCTTGTGTGAAGTGGATAGAGGAGGTCGACAGGATAGCGTATGCACAGCTGCAAACCTCTGAAGGACCCTGCATCTTGTTGTTCGGGGGACGTTGGAGGCACAAGCAGCTTCAAAAACTTGTCTGCTGCTATGACAAGGCTTTTTTGCCGCTGCTCTTTCAACCTGATGTAATTGCCTGTAGGAAAGAGTCCTCAATTTGCCCTTATCAGCACGCACACGTGTGTACTGTGAATCAGCTACATACTTCTTGATTGCCAAGACACTTCATCCTGATCATCGCACAATGTTGATTGTAGTCATGCCTTGACCTAAACACTCCACAATTTGTTGCTTCTCAGCAGCCGACACATCCTTTTTCTTTCCCATTTTGGCAGAAAATGTAGGCTGCTTAATAATGTGAGAGAGCCTTCTTAAGTAGTCTTGCCTTTCATTGGACACACCTGCCAAACTAATTAGCACAGGTGTCTGCAATTGCTTACAGTGATATAAAGAGCCCTGACACACATCACCATCAATGAGTTTAACTGACAAACAAATTCTTCCCTTATCACTCCTAAACACTTTTTGCATAATAATTTGGAACGCAGTGTACATGTGCTTTTCCACAAAACACCAGCGGTTCACGTAGTGAATCTTACAGTTCTAACTTGCCAACCGTGGTCTGTATGGAGTTGTTCAATAAAGGGCCCAAAATTAAGATAACATAGATGGGAGAGGTCTCTATGAATAGGAATTCCTAAGTATTTGATACCCTGTGAGGGACAGGCAAAGGGAAAGTTGGACTGGATGGAATCCTATATGGATTTGGGGAGGGAGACATCGAGGGCCTCAGACTTCGCTGCATTGATTTTAAAATTTGACCATGTAACAAAGTGATCTATTTCAGCCATAACAGCAGGGATGGATATATGTGATTGAGTGATATATACTAGGACATCATCAGCAAATAGAGAGCACTTGTACTCGGTGCCTCCCACCTCAATCCACCTAATATTGGGGTTATGGCGAATTGATGAGAGCAGGTGCTCCGTCACTAGGATGTATAAGAGAGGGGACAGAGGACATCCCTGCCTTGTCCCATTGGTGATTGTGAAAGGTGATGAAAATGTTCTGACGCACCCCCTGAGCCTTGGGACACCCGGAGCCGGACCCTTTTTGGTGGATGCTGGTGGTTGTAGTCTTCGTGGCGGCGACCCGGTTCCGTGGCTCAGGGCGGTCAAACCAGTGGCGGAACTATTTATGTGGTTTTGATGTTTAAATGTCCGACTACGCCACCCGTGGATTGCGGTCAGAGTGAACCGCTGCTACAGGGCAGACCGCTGAGGCTGGTGTTGTGGGTGCAGCAGAGCGTAGCATAACTCCCCACGGGAGGAGTATAGCCTCAGGGCAGTGTATGCGGAGGATGGGGGTGATGGTGCAGGGCAGCAGCAGTAACGACACGGAGTCAGTGATGCAGTCCAGGGCCTTTACTCACAGTTCTTATTATCCAGACCACGTCTGCAGGTAACGGCTGCCCACGTCGTACTGTGCTCACCAGGTGAGGGGCTCAGACAACTCCCAGATAACTTTGGAGCACTTCACAGGACCCCCTTTGTGTGTCCTTTGTCTGGCCTTTCTTACCAACACTTCTGTCCGGCTGCCTCGGGCCTCCTCTTGGTAAACTTGGCACCAGTTTCCCTGACCCTATGTGGTGCCTTCCTAGCGGGTGTAGTGAGGGGCTGCGCCACATAAAATGTCAGAGCCTCCGGTTTCTAGCTGAGGGTCGTTTCCTGCCTCCACTAGTTCGGGGACCGGTCTCCCCCTTTGGCCTGACCCCTCCACGCAGGTGGATTCGGGCGTGCGGTGGCGACTCGCCCGTCCGCACCCCTGGGATCCCTTCATTCCTCGTTCCTGGAGCCTTCTCCGCTCCTCTTCCTTCCTTCTCCCTCTTCCAGGCCTGGGCCTCTGTTACTAGGCCCGCCTCCGGAGCAGAGCTCATGCAGAGCCCCTGCTCCCTGCCACTTCTGCTCAGACTTCTCTGCACTGAACTAAGATGGTGCCCACCTTTTATACTCCCTTCTCAATGCACCCAGGAACTGCTTCCTCCCTGCTCCTGCACTACAGGGTTCCCCTTCCTCAGTGTTCCCTCCCCCCACTCCAGCCAGGGACAGGGACTGTCGTGCCCATCTCAGGGGCATATTGGTCGCCCTGCCCCACGGCAATGTGGTGTAATGCATGCAGGTGTCGGGTCCTGATCTACACTCCATCCTTACCTGAGAGTGAGATATCACACCTCTGGGTGAGGTGCAATACGTCTGTAGCAACCGAGCCCTCAGGGTGCTACAGTTCCATTTATCTTCAGCCTAGGTGACGTATTGCGATACAGGGCCGTGATTTTGGCTATAAAAGGGTCCCCTAGACCCCTACTCCAAGCTTTTTAAAAGAATCATATATGGCGTGCCAGGAGACTCTATGGAATGCTTTCTCAGCATCCAACGAGAGTATCTAATTACAAATTTTTAACTGCATCTAGCCCAGGAAATACTTTGTGCCTAGTAGCAGTGTCTGCTAGTCAGCGGATTATCCCGGCTGTTAAGCAAGCTACACCACCTGTAGTTTAGACACTTAATTTTTTCAAAGGAAATGATTCGGGACCATGGGATACTTAGTGAAGAGCATCAGGAGGCACCCCAAGGCATAGGGGCTGGGACTGGCAGTAGGATGCCTTGCGGTGGACAGCCGAGCTCGATCCTTATAAAAGCTTTTTAACTGCAGCAGCTTTAATGGACGCTACTGGAGCTGGAATTACGCGGCTGCTGGCATGAGACTTGCCCTCCAATAGATCCTTGTAAATGGATTTAAAGTGTATTCATTCAAATTAGAGAGACAATTTAAATTAAAAAGCTTAGAGCTGCCTCCACCACAGGGGGGCTCGCTCGACCCACCAGCGGACAGGCACCAGTATTGGGAGAGGGGGGCTGGCCGTCAGGGTTCACCGCGGCTCTGGCACAAACCCGGCGACACGGAGGTGGCACGGGCAGGAGCGGACTGGCCGTGTCGGCTTCTCACTTTTTGGATTTTAGAAGGGCATGACATGCCTATATCTGTGTCTCCCCCTCCTTTTACTCCTCCACCTCTTTTATTTTCGCATGACTATATGTACTTGTCACTTTTCCATGTGTTAGTTATGTCTTCTGAGCAGTTTGTCAGCTTTTGGACACCTTTGAAGGTGTTTTCTATGTGTTTCTATGTGTTTTTGTTTGCCTGCCATTGGTTTTAACGGTGTTCGAAGGTGTTCGACGAACAGTTCGACGAACAGTTCGGCGAACACACGGGTGTTCGACGAACCGAACCGAACTCGAACACTACGGGGGTGGCTCAACACTACTTTTAACAGCTTTGTAATATTTTTGCAAAGCACTTACCTAGATAAAGGACTTACAGACACTTTGCAGCAACAAAATGATGGAAACATTTTAATGAAGATTATTTAGAAAATTACTTAACTTACTATTTAGAATGTTACTACACTTAGAAACAAATTAACAATAAAAAAAATCATGTGCGAAAATTCCATAGCTTTTACATGCATGTATTTTTGGTGACAAACCATTTTTTGCAATAAGGTTTAATTAACAATTTTGGACCACTTAGCTTCTACAGCCTCAATACATGACAGTGCATTGCTGGCTGGAGAATGATTTATTGGTCAAGTCTATCTGTGATCTTGTCTGACAGCATGAGTAATCATCATCTCTCTTCTCCTAAATGTTCCTCAAAAGCCTCCCAATACATGATCGATAACTGTCGGACAAATAATGGTTTGACCAATCATTCGCTGGCAACTACAACCCCTGGCAAAAATTATGGAATCACCGGGCTCGGAGCATGTTCATTCAGTTGTTTAATGTTGTTGAAAAAAAGCAGATCACAGACATGGCACAAAACTAAAGTCATTTCAAATGGCAACTTTAGGGCTTTAAGAAACACTAAAAGAAATCAAGATAAAAAATGTAGTACTCAGTAAGGGTAATTTCTTTCAGACCAAGCAGAGGGAAAAAATTATGGAATCACTCAATTCTGAGGAAATAATTATGGAATCACCCTGTAAATTTTCATTTCCAAAACTAACACCTGCATCAAATTAGATCTGCTTGTTAGTCTGCATCTAAAAAGGAGTGATCACACCTTGGAGAGCTGTTGCACCAAGTGGACAGACATGAATCATGGCTCCAACATGAGAGATGTCAATTGAAACAAAGGAGAGGATTATCAAACTTTTAAAAGAAGGTAAATCATCACGCAATGTTGCAAAAGATGTTGGTTGTTCACAGTCAGCTGTGTCTAAAATCTGGACCATATACAAACAACATGGGAAGGTTGTTAAAGGCAAATATACTGGTAGACCAAGGAAGACATCAAAGCTTGTTCTTGTTCTTAGAAATGAAGGCTATTCCATGCGAGTAGTTGCCAAGAAACTGAAGATTTCCTACAACGGTGTGTACTACTCCCTTCAGACGAGAGCACAAACAGGCTGTAACCAGAGTAGAAAGAGAAGTGGGAGGCCCCGCTGCACAACTGAGCAACAAGACAAGTGCATTAGAGTCTCTAGTTTGAGAAATCGACGCCTCACAGCTCCTCAACTGGCAGCTTCATTAAATAGTACACGCAAAACGCCAGTGTCAACATCTACAGTGAAGAGGCGACTCTGGGATGCTGGCCTTCAGGGCAAAGTGGCAAAGGAAAGCCATATCTGAGACTGGCTACTAAAAGGAAAGGATTAATATGGGCAAAAGAACACAGACATTGGACAGAGAAAGACTGGAAAAAGTTTTACGGACAGACGAATCAAAGTTTGAGGTGTTTGGATCACACAGAAGAACATTTGTGAGACGCAGAACACCTGAAAAGATGCTGGAAGAGTGCCTGATGCCATCTGTGAAGCATGGTGGAGGTAATGTGATGGTCTGGGGTTGCTGTGGTGCTGGTAAAGAGGGAGATTTGTACAAGGTAAATGGGATTTCGAATACGGAAGGCTATCACTCCATTTTGCAATGCCATGCCATACCCTGTGGGCAGTGCTGGATTGGAGCCAATTTCATCCTACAAGATGACAATGACCCAAAGCACACCTCCAAATTATGCATGAACTATTCTATCTAATCTAGCCAGTAAAGGCTAAACAAACAGCTGTGGGCTGATATTAATAGCCAGGGAACATTTTTGGCTAATGGACCCTTCCCCGGCTACAAATATCAGCCCCCAGCAGTCAGCTTTCCCTCTGCTGGTTATAAAAATGATGCAGGAGCCCACACCATTTTTTTTTTAATTTTAGGCTCTGTGCTCACGATCCGGACGTACAAATGTTTTGGACCCACATTTTTGCTGCTTCCAAAACATTGCATTCTATTGAACGCAGGTAAATCCGCATGTGTTCACTGGATAATGCGGATTTATCTCATTCAATATTTTCTAAAGGTCAAATTTCTGTTGCGGAGACTGGCGACTCCGCAAGAGAAATTTGACATGCTGTGGTCCTGAAAGACGTGCAGCGTGGCAATGTCCATGGGTGTTTCGCCGCCTCTGATGTTCGCATAGTGGACATAGGATTTCTAGAAATGCCATCCACTATGCTGTAACATCTGGATGCTGCGGGTTTGATGATGTATAAACACGCAGCTTCAAACCCACGGCGGATAGTGGCCACATATCCAAACTTACCCGCAGCATGTCAATTTCTATAGCGGACACATTAGTCTCCACTGCAAATTTTGACCGATTGAAGTGTCATAGTATGTGGTGGATTCACATGTACCGATAACAAAAATGCGGCATTAGAACACCACGCTTTGGATGCAGCAAAAATACGCTGCATTCCAAGTGCTGCTTGTTGCTGATCAGGGGGATGTAGCGGCTAATGAAACAGCTGTGAGCTGTTAATAATAGCCAGGGACCATGTTTGCCTAATGGCACCTTCCTAGGCTAAAAATAGCAGCTCACAGCTGCCCCATAAATTTTATGAATGAAGATAGGGTGAGTGGGATTAGCTCACACCTAGCTCTTTTGTTTGGTGATGACAAGGTGTCAATAAGACCCTTTCATTACCAAACTTAATTACAGTAAAGTAAAGAGTTAAATAAACACACAGACACATAGTAAACACTTTATTTGAAATGCAGCAGACACATTCTTAAATTAACCAATATACTCACCCCAGTTCCGATGGTAATCCAAGGGTTAAAGCAATGTCCCACATTCCTTTTCAAATAACTTTATTTAGCTCCAAAAAGCATTCATTGATGTACAAAAACGCATTAAAAAACGCTTCAAAAATGCATCAAAATCTCGGCAAAACGCACGTTTTTTTCGGCAGCATTTTTCCTGCCAGGAGATGCAGAAACACTGCAGAAATATCTGCTTCAAATCCTGAACATGCGCACATACACTAAAACACAGCCTTTCCCCTGAAGTTTGTTTCAATGTTTGTGTTAGAACCCTCCTGTTTGTTTTTTCCATCTTGTGTTTTGCGGTCACTTGACCATCTGCCTTTATATTCCAGCTCCATCCTTTTGACTGTGCTGGACTTCAGTGTTTGACTGTTTCTCTAGCCGCTTCAGTGCCTTTCTCTGTCAGTTCGCTTGGTCCTTCTGGGACCACTAGTACCTTTTTGTCAGTTTGTCTTTTTGTGTTCTGCAACAACTTCTCTATTTAGGAGGTGTCCCATTTTTGTCCCAGTCCTTTGTTCTTTTAGGGACCCCTCCCCTTATGCTATAGGTCTTCGTTCAGACTAGCCGAGGACTAAGGCGTGTCTGTTCGCTAGGAACAGTCAGCGCGCTACATCGTAGGGATTCAGCTTAGTCTTACTGTAGGGAAAGCTTTCCCCTATCTTTCCTTAGTACTTGTTGCAGATCATAACAGTTTGGAGTCCAGCCAAAAAAACTAAAAGGAAAGAAATTCGGAGTTCAGTATGGTTTCCGTCCAGGATTTGGCTCAATGCTTGTAAGGATTGCCTCTGGAGGTGCCCGAGCTACAGCAACACGTGAGTAGCTGTTCTGGAGTGCATTTTGTGGAACCCAAGGTAGGACTGCCTGATGTTTTTTATGGTAAATAGTGTTGAGCCACCCCCGTAGTGTTCGAGTTCGGTTCAGTTCGTCGAACACCCGTGTGTTCGCCGAACTGTTCGTCGAACTGTTCGTCGAACACCTTCGAACACCGTTAAAACCAATGGCAGGCAAGCAAAAACACATAGAAACACATAGAAAACACCTTCAAAGGTGTCCAAAAGCTGACAAACTGCTCAGAAGACACAACTAACACATGGAAAAGTGACAAGTACATATAGTCATGCGAAAAGAAAAGAGGTGGAGGAGTAAAAGGAGGGGGAGACACAGATATAGGCATGTCATGCCCTTCTAAAATCCAAAAAGTGAGAAGCCGACACGTTCAGTCCGCTCCTGCCCGTGCCACCTCCGTGTCGCCGGGTTTGTGCCAGAGCCGCGGTGAACCCTGACGGCCAGCCCCCCTCTCCCAATACTGGTGCCTGTCCGCTGGTGGGTCGAGCGAGCCCCCCTGTGGTGGAGGCAGCTCTAAGCTTTTTAATTTAAATTGTCTCTCTAATTTGAATGAATACACTTTAAATCCATTTACAAGGATCTATTGGAGGGCAAGTCTCATGCCAGCAGCCGCGTAATTCCAGCTCCAGTAGCGTCCACTAAAGCTGCTGCAGTTAAAAAGCTTTTATAAGGATCGAGCTCGGCTGTCCACCGCAAGGCATCCTACTGCCAGTCCCAGCCCCTATGCCTTGGGGTGCCTCCTGATGCTCTTCACTGAGTATCCCATGGTCCCGAAGCATTTCCTTTGAAAAAATTAAGGGTCCAAACTACAGGTGGTGTAGCTTGCTTAACAGCCGGGATAATCCGCTGACTAGCAGACACTGCTACTAGGCACAAAGTATTTCCTGGGCTAGATGCAGTTAAAAATTTGTAATTAGATACTCTCGTTGGATGCTGAGAAAGCATTCCATAGAGTCTCCTGGCACGCCATATATGATTCTCTTAAAAAGCTTGGGGTAGGGGTCTAGGGGACCCTTTTATAGCCAAAATCACGGCCCTGTATCACAATACGTCACCTAGGCTGAAGATAAATGGAACTGTAGCGCCCTGAGGGCTCGGTTGCTACAGAGGTATTGCACCTCACCCAGAGGTGTGATATCTCACTCTCAGGTAAGGATGGAGTGTGGATCAGGACCCGACACCTGCATGCATTACACCACATTGCCGTGGGGCAGGGCGACCAATATGCCTCTGAGATGGGCACGACAGTCCCTGTCCCTGGCTGGAGTGGGGGGAGGGAACACTGAGGAAGGGGAACCCTGTAGTGCAGGAGCAGGGAGGAAGCAGTTCCTGGGTGCATTGAGAAGGGAGTATAAAAGGTGGGCACCATCTTAGTTCAGTGCAGAGAAGTCTGAGCAGAAGTGGCAGGGAGCAGGGGCTCTGCATGAGCTCTGCTCCGGAGGCGGGCCTAGTAACAGAGGCCCAGGCCTGGAAGAGGGAGAAGGAAGGAAGAGGAGCGGAGAAGGCTCCAGGAACGAGGAATGAAGGGATCCCAGGGGTGCGGACGGGCGAGTCGCCACCGCACGCCCTAATCCACCTGCGTGGAGGGGTCAGGCCAAAGGGGGAGACCGGTCCCCGAAACTAGTGGAGGGAGGAAACGACCCTCAGCTAGAAACCGGAGGCTCTGACATTTTATGTGGCGCAGCCCCTCGCTACACCCGCTAGGAAGGCACCACATAGGGTCAGGGAAACTGGCGCCAAGTTTACCAAGAGGAGGCCCGAGGCAGCCGGACAGAAGGGTTGGTAAGAAAGGCCAGACAAAGGACACACAAAGGGGGTCCTGTGAAGCGCTCCAAAGTTATCTGGGAGTTGTCTGAGCCCCTCACCTAGTGAGCACAGTACGACGTGGGCAGCCGTTACCTGCAGACGTGGTCTGGATAATAAGAACTGTGAGTAAAGGCCCTGGACTGCATCACTGACTCCGTGTCGTTACTGCTGCTGCCCTGCACCACCACCCCCATCCTCCGCATACACTGCCCTGAGGCTATACTCCTCCCGTGGGGAGTTATGCTACGCTCTGCTGCACCCACAACACCAGCCTCAGCGGTCTGCCCTGCAGCGGCGGTTCACTCTGACCGCAATCCACGGGTGGCGTAGTCGGACATTTAAACATCAAAACCACATAAATAGTTCCGCCACTGGTTTGACAACCCTGAGCCACGGAACCGGGTCGCTGCCATGAAGACTACAACCACCAGCATCCACCAAAAAGGGTCCGGCTCCGGGTGTCCCAAGGCCCAGGGGGTGCATCAGAACATTTTCATCACCTTTCACAATCACCAATGGGACAAGGCAGGGATGTTCTCTGCCCCCTCTCTTATACATCCTAGTGACGGAGCACCTGCTCTCATCAATTCGCCATAACCCCAATATTAGGTGGATTGAGGTGGGAGGCACCGAGTACAAGTGCTCTCTATTTGCTGATGATGTCCTAGTATATATCACTCAATCACATATATCCATCCATGCTGTTATGGCTGAAATAGATCACTTTGTTACATGGTCAAATTTTAAAATCAATGCAGCGAAGTCTGAGGCCCTCGATGTCTCCCTCCCCAAATCCATATTGGATTCCATCCAGTCCAACTTTCCCTTTGCCTGGCCCTCACAGGGTATCAAATACTTAGGAATTCCTATTCATAGAGACCTCTCCCATCTATGTTATCTTAATTTTGGGCCCTTTATTGAACAACTCCATACAGACCACGGTTGGCAAGTTAGAACTGTAAGATTCACTACGTGAACCACTGGTGTTTTGTGGAAAAGCACATGTACACTGTGTTCCAAATTATTATGCAAAAAGTGTTTAGGAGTGATAAGGGAAGAATTTGTTTGTTTGTCAGTTAAACTCATTGATGGTGATGTGTGTCAGGGCTCTTTATATCACTGTAAGCAATTGCAGACACCTGTGCTAATTAGTTTGGCAGGTGTGTCCAATGAAAGGCAAGACTACTTAAGAAGGCTGTCTCACATTATTAAGCAGCCTACATTTTCTGCCAAAATGGGAAAGAAAAAGGATGTGTCGGCTGCTGAGAAGCAACAAATTGTGGAGTGTTTAGGTCAAGGCATGACTACAATCAACATTGTGCGATGATCAGGATGAAGTGTCTTGGCAATGAAGAAGTATGTAGCTGATTCACAGTACACACGTGTGCGTGCTGATAAGGGCAAATTGAGGACTCTTTCCTACAGGCAATTACATCAGGTTAAAAGAGCAGCGGCAAAAAAGCCTTGTCATAGCAGCAGACAAGTTTTTGAAGCTGCTGGTGCCTCCAACGTCCTCCGAACAACAAGATGCAGGGTCCTTCAGAGGTTTGCAGCTGTGCATACGCCATCCTGTCGAACTCCTCTATCCTCTTCACACAAGCAGAAACGGCTCCAGTGGGCTAAACATTACATGAAGACTGATTTCAAAACTGTTTTGTTCACGGATGAGTGCCGTGCAGCGCTCGATGGTCCAGATGGATGGAGTGGAGGATGGCTGGTTGATGGACACCCCACGCAAACACGGCTACAGCGCCAACAAGGTGGAGGTGGAGTAATGTTTTGGGCTGGAATCATGGGGAGAGAGATTGTCGGCCCCTTTAGGATCCCTGAAGGCGCTAAAGATGAACTCCATAATGTATGTGGATTTTCTCAAACAGCACTTCCTGCCATGGTTCAAGAAGAAGAACCGTGTATTTCACAGCAAGATCATTTTTTTGCATGATAATGCACCATCTCATGCTGCACATAAAACATCTGCATCTCTGGCTGATATGGGCATAAAAGAGGACAAACTTATGGTATGACCCCCATGCTCCCGTGACCTCTACCCCATTCAGAACCTCTGGAGCATCATCAAAAGGAGTGTCTATGATGGCGGGAGGCAGTTCACATCTAAGCAACACCTCTGGGAGGGTATTCTGTCCTCATGCAAAACAATTGAAGCAGAAACCATCCAAAACCTGACAAATTCAATGGACGAGAGAGTTCAGAAGCTCCTTTCGAACAAGGGGTCCTATGTGAAAATGTAACATCACCTAGAATAAAGTTTTGAGTTGAAAACTGTTTGATTTCAGTTTCTGATAACCTGCTAATGCTTATAATTTCAAAAATGACCATTTTTTTGGTCTTTATTAAAATGAAAAGGTTGATCGAAAAGTTTGGGGGATCTAAGAGTGTGGCAACCCAGTAGTCATGATTACTTCGAATTCTGACAATATGAGGGTCATGTTGCAGGTAGTGCAGCAAGAAGGCACATATGTGTCTTGCGCATCTCGGAGCCCCAAAATTATTTTCCGGGCTAGATGCAGCTAAAAATTATTATTAATTTTAAATCTGGTGGAGCTTAGTATAGATGGCCTAATAGGATCAGTGCTGCGCACTGCTACAAAGCCCAAATTATTTTCCAGCCAAGATACAGATAAACATGATTAGTAATTTTAAATCTGGTGGAGCTTATTATAGATGGCCTAATAGAATCAGTGCTGCACACTGCTACAAAGCCCAAATTATTTTCCAGCCAAGATACAGATAAACATGATTAGTAATTTGAAAGCTTAAAACGGTTGGTAGGGTGATTTTAACCAATCATCAAGCTTTTACTCTCCCCAGGATGACACAGGGGTAGAAAAGTCGTTTCGGATCCATGATTTGTTCATCTTTATGAACGTGAGTCTGTCTACATTATCAGTGGAGAGCCGCGTGCGCTTATCTGTCAGCACACCACCAGCAGCGCTGAACACATGTTCAGACAGAACGCTGGCTGCGGGGCATGACAAGATCTCCAAGGCGTAAGTGGCTAGCTCTGGCCATTTATCCAGATTGGAAGCCCAAAAAGAGCAAGGGTCCAGTGACACAGTCATGGCTTCAATGTTTACTTGGAGATACTCCTGTACCATCATCTCTAGGCGTTGACTATGTGTCAGACTTCTTGTCTCCTGTGGCCTTGCAAAGGATGGGCTAAAAAAGTGGTGAAATTATTCCGCAAAATTGATGTTACCAGCAGATACTGTGGTTCTGTTACGGTTTGAGTGCTGAACACTTGACGGTCCCACGGTTGGCAAGTTGGAACTGTGAGATTCACTACGTGCACCACTGGTGTTTTGTGGAAAACCACATGTAAGATTCTGCAACAGTCTCTGCTGATACTCCTGCATGCGTGCATCCCTTTCTATGGCAGGAATAATTTCTGCAAATTTACTTTTGTACCGGGGATCTAACAGTGTGGCAACCCAGTAGTCAGGATTATTTCTAATTCTCACAATTCGAGGGTCATGTTGCAGGTAGTGCAGCAAGAAGGCACTCATGTGTGTTGCGCATCCAGGAGCACCAAGTCCCTGTTGTGTTGGTGGCGAGGTAACAATCATGCTTCCTTCCTCTGTCCTCTCCCCCCAACCTCGCACAACAGAAATGTGATCAAGGTCTCCCTCATCTGATGAGTCTTCCATCAGTTCGTCCTCCACTTCTTCCTGGGCTCCTGCACCTTCCTCACTAGTTTGGCTGCTACCATGCGCCCTGGTAAAACCATCTCCCCCACCCTCACATGCCTGCCGCCTTGGTGCTGCCGACCGTCTGGACCTTGCAGATGTTAGCCCTTCCGCATACAACTCCTCCTCCTCTACTTCCTCCACCTCCTCTTGTGCCACCACCTGACTCCGAATTCTGTTTAACATGTGCTCCAGCATGTAAATCACCGGAATAGTCATGCTGATAATGGCATCGTCAGCACTAAACATCTTCGTCGCCATTTCAAAACTGTGCAGAAGGGTGCATAGGTCCCTGATCTGAGACCACTCCTCCAGCGTGATTTGCCCCACCTCTGGATCTCGTTGGCCCAGGCTATACGTCAGAACGTATTGCACCAGGGCTTGTCGGTGCTGCCACAGTCGCTGCAACATGTGCAGAGTTGAATTCCACCGGGTAGGCACATCGCATTATAGCCGGTGAAGTGGCAGGCCCAACGACTTCTGTAGAGATGTAAGTCGCTGAGCTGCGGGATGCGAACGGCGGAAGTGAGCACACAGCGACCGTGCCCTCTGCAGAAGGCCATCTAGTCTGGGATAGTGGGCTAAAAATTGCTGGACAACCAGGTTCAACACGTGAGCCATACAAGGCACGTGTGTGACATTGCCCCGGCGAAGGGCCGCACTCAGGTTTGCAGCATTGTCGCACACGGCCTTCCCTGGTTTCAGGTCCAGTGGAGACAACCATTCATGAAATTGGTTCTCCAGAGCTGACCACAACTCCTCAGCTGTGTGACTCACATTTCCCAGACATTTGAAAGTAAAAACCGCCTGATGACATTGAGCCCTACTGCCAGCATAGTAAGGAGGTGTGCAGGATCCCTTCTGCGCAGTTAGAAAGCTTGTGGCATGACCAGACAGGCTTTGGGTGCAGGTGGAAGACCGAGAGGAGGTTGAGGAGGCAGAAGCAGTGGAGGAACTTTGACATAAAGAGGATTGACGCACAACTCGTGGGGACGGCAAGACTTGGACAGCAGCCCCTTGTCCTGCTGTCACCATAGTTACCCAGTGCCCAGTCAGCGACATGTAACGCCCCTGTCCATGCCTACTCGTCCAAGTGTCTGTGGTGAAATGCACCCTGTCACACACAGAGTTTCTCAAAGAAGCGGTGATGTTGTGTGCGACATGCTGGTGGAGCGCAGGCACACCTTTCTTTGAGAAGTAGTGCCGACTGGGCATCTGGTACTGGGGCACTGCGACGAACATAAGGTCTCGAAAATCCTCTGTGTCCAGCAGGCGGAAAGGCAGCATTTCTGTAGCCAAGAGCTTGCAGATGGTGAAATTCAACCTCTTAGCTTTCTCATGGCTAGGAGGAAATGGTCTTTTACTTGTCCACATCTGAGGGACCGAGGGCTGGCTATTGTGCTTAGACGGGGTTGATAAGGGTGTCCCCGGCAAACTGCCGGTCTGTGAGGAAGATGCAGGCGGACATGTTAGGTTGCCTTGATCCAAAGGTGGTGCTATCGATGTCGGACAGCGCTCAACACCAGCTGGTGTTCCCACCTCCAAAGAAAATGATGACCTGCCAATCACGCTGGCTGTTGCGGGTAAAGAGGTGGCAGGTCTGCGCCCCAAAACAGGTGTGACTGCTGTCCCCCCAGTCACAGAGGATGAAGAGGCCGCGGATGCACAAGATATGGCAGACGGTGGTTGGCCCGGCCGGCTAGGCCGCATTGTAGCACACTGAGCTTCCCACTGCAACTTATGCTTCATGTCCATGTGCCGGTTCATGCATGAAGTACTCAAACTATGTATTTTTTGGCCTCTACTTAGCTTTTGCTGACAAATGTTACAGATAACACGAGTTGGGTCATCTTTATCGATCTGAAAAAATGCCCAGGCTATGCAAGGCTTAGCACCCATGCGACCTGAAGAGCCACCACGACTTGTGGTGAGAGGCAGAGTTGTGTTTGAGGATGCAGTTGTTGACGTGCTTCCAGTACTACGTCTCTGTCCAGGAAGGCGCAACCTGACCTCGTCGTCACTAGCATCTTCCTCCACCTCCTCTGCTGACCTCATCTCTTGGCTGACTGTGGGTTGACAGTAAGTGGGATCTCCAACCTCATCATCATCACCCTGTGTGTTATCACACCCGTCGTCCTCAGAGCCAACCTGTTCCTGCCCTGACAAAAAACTAAAGTTGTCGCTCCAATCAGGTATTTGAGTCTCATCATCGTCTTCCTCATTGTCTCCACCAACAGGAGTTACAGTTTGGGAATGAGGGTCTACATTATGGTCAGAACCTTCTGCGTCTGGTCCTGGATCTGACTCATAAAGATTCTGGGCATCAGTGCAGATCATTTCCTCGTCTGGATTCACAGAAGCGCTGGAGTCGACCTCTGATTCCCAGGCTATAGTATGAGTAAACAGCTCTGCAGACTCAACCATCTGTTCTACCTCACTCAGACGGGCAGCTGGAGATTTGGGAGCTGTGAGGAAGCAAGTGCGATTGGGGTGACACCTTTGAGGACTGGAATATTTGTGATGTTGAAGTTGATGTGGAGGAGAGACCACTTAAAGGAGCACTTGATATCCGTTGAAGCACCTGCTGTTTTTGTGCCTCATCTGGAATTTGTAGCGATTGGCGTGGCCGTAAGAAAGGGATCTTATCACATTGTCCGCTAAAAGAAGTAGACATTTTAGTTTGGCTGGAAGATGGTCTTTCTTCTGCAGATGTTACTGTTGCTTTAACACCTACCCCACGGACACAACCTTTTTTCCCCTTCCCAACACGCCTATTCCCCTTTCCACCAGCAGCAGGCCTTTTTCCACTCATTTTGGTGGTTAACTAATTCACAACTCTGGAGTTGTTTGCACAAAAAAACAATGGATGGGAACCGAGCAGAGCTGAGTGGCCAAAGTGTGGTATTAGGCCAAAACTATTGGCTGGGTTAGATGGAGAAAAAAATTATATTCGATTTGCAACCTGATGGAGGTCAGTATAGATGGACTAATAGAACAAGTCCCACACACAGCTAGAAGCCCAAATATTTTTTCAGAGGTAGATGCAGAAAAAAAATATATTCAGTTTGCAACCTGATGGAGGTCAGTATAGATGGACTCATAGAGAAGGTCCCACACACTGCTAGAAGGCCAAATATTTTTTCAGAGCTAGATGCAGACAAAAAATTATTTTGAATTTGCAACCTGATGGAGGTCAGTATAGGTGGACTAATAGAACAAATCCCACACACAGCTAGAAGCCCAATATTTTTTCAGAGGTAGATGCAGAAAAAAATATATTCAGTTTGCAACCTGATGGAGGTCTGTATAGATGGATTAATAGAACAAGTGCCACACACAGCTAGAAGCCCAATATTTTTTCAGAGGTAGATGCAGAAAAAAAATATATTCAGTTTGCAACCTGATGGAGGTCAGTATAGATGGACTAATAGAGAAAGTCCCACACACTGCTAGAAGGCCAAATATTTTTTCAGAGCTAGATGCAGATAAAAATTATTTTTAATTTGCAACCTGATGGAGGTCAGTATAGATGGACTAATAGATAAAGTCCCACACAGTGCTAGAAGGCCAAATATTTTTTCAGAGCTAGATGCAGATAAAAATTATTTTTAATTTGCAACCTGATGGAGGTCAGTATAGATGGACTAATAGAGAAAGTCCCACACACTGCTAGAAGGCCAAATATTTTTTCAGAGCTAGATGCAGAAAAAAATTATATTCAGTTTGCAACCTGATGGAGGTCAGTATAGATGGACTAATAGAACAAGTCCCACACACAGCTAGAAGCCCAAATATTTTTTCAGAGGTAGATGCAGATAAAAATTATTTTTAATTTGCAACCTGATGGAGGTCAGTATAGATGGACTAATAGAGAAAGTCCCACACACTGCTAGAAGGCCAAATATTTTTCAGAGCTAGATGCAGATAAAAATTATTTTTAATTTGCAACCTGATGGAGGTCAGTATAGATGGACTAATAGAGAAAGTCCCACACACTACTAGAAGGCTAAATATTTTTTCAGAGCTAGATGCAGAAAAAAATTATATTCAGTTTGCAACCTGATGGAGGTCAGTATAGATGGGCTAATAGAACAAGTCCCACACACAGCTAGAAGCCCAAATATTTTTTCAGAGGTAGATGCAGATAAAAATTATTTTTAATTTGCAACCTGATGGAGGTCAGCATAGATCGACTAATAGAGAAAGTCCCACATACTGCTAGAAGGCCAAATATTTTTTCAGAGCTAGATGCAGATAAAAATTATTTTTAATTTGCAACCTGATGGAGGTCAGTATAGATGGACTAATAGAGAAAGTCCCACACACTGCTAGAAGGCCAACTATTTTTTCAGAGCTAGATGCAGATAAAAATTATTTTTAATTTGCAACCTGATGGAGGTCAGTATAGATGGACTAATAGAGAAGTCACACACACTGCTAGAAGGCCAAATATTTTTTCAGAGCTAGATGCAGATAAAAATTATTTTTAATTTGCAACCTGATGGAGGTCAGTATAGATGGACTAATAGAGAAAGTCCCACACACTGCTAGAAGGCCAAATATTTTTTCAGAGCTAGATGCAGAAAAAAATTATATTCAGTTTGCAACCTGATGGAGGTCAGTATAGATGGACTAATAGAACAAGTCCCACACACAGCTAGAAGCCCAAATATTTTTTCAGAGGTAGATGCAGATAAAAATTATTTTTAATTTGCAACCTGATGGAGGTCAGTATAGATGGACTAATAGAGAAAGTCCCATACACTGCTAGAAGGCCAAATATTTTTTCAGAGCTAGATGCAGATAAAAATTATTTTTAATTTGCAACCTGATGGAGGTCAGTATAGATGGACTAATAGAGAAAGTCCCACACACTGCTAGAAGGCCAACTATTTTTTCAGAGCTAGATGCAGAAAAAAATTATATTCAGTTTGCAACCTGATGGAGGTCTGTATAGATGGATTAATAGAACAAGTCCCACACACAGCTAGAAGCCCAATATTTTTTCAGAGGTAGATGCAGAAAAAAAATATATTCAGTTTGCAACCTGATGGAGATCTGTATAGATGGATTAATAGAACAAGTCCCACACACAGCTAGAAGCCCAATATTTTTTCAGAGGTAGATGCAGAAAAAAAATATATTCAGTTTGCAACCTGATGGAGGTCAGTATAGATGGACTAATAGAGAAAGTCCCACACACTGCTAGAAGGCCAAATATTTTTTCAGAGCTAGATGCAGAAAAAAATTATATTCAGTTTGCAACCTGATGGAGGTCAGTATAGAAGGACTAATAGAACAAGTCCCACACAACACACAGCTAGAAGCCCAAATATTTTTTCAGAGGTAGATGCAGATAAAAATTATTTTTAATTTGCAACCTGATGGAGGTCAGTATAGATGGACTAATAGAGAAAGTCCCACACACTGCTAGAAGGCCAAATATTTTTTCAGATCTAGATGCAGATAAAAATTATTTTTAATTTGCAACCTGATGGAGGTCAGTATAGATGGACTAATAGAGAAAGTCCCACACACTGCTAGAAGGCCAAATATTTTTTCAGAGCTAGATGCAGATAAAAATTATTTTTAATTTGCAACCTGATGGAGGTCAGTATAGATGGACTAATAGAGAAAGTCCCACACACTGCTAGAAGGCCAACTATTTTTTCAGAGCTAGATGCAGAAAAAAATTATATTCAGTTTGCAACCTGATGGAGGTCTGTATAGATGGATTAATAGAACAAGTCCCACACACAGCTAGAAGCCCAATATTTTTTCAGAGGTAGATGCAGAAAAAAAATATATTCAGTTTGCAACCTGATGGAGGTCAGTATAGATGGACTAATAGAGAAAGTCCCACACACTGCTAGAAGGCCAAATATTTTTTCAGAGCTAGATGCAGATAAAAATTATTTTTAATTTGCAACCTGATGGAGGTCAGTATAGATGGACTAATAGATAAAGTCCCACACAGTGCTAGAAGGCCAAATATTTTTTCAGAGCTAGATGCAGATAAAAATTATTTTTAATTTGCAACCTGATGGAGGTCAGTATAGATGGACTAATAGAGAAAGTCCCACACACTGCTAGAAGGCCAAATATTTTTTCAGAGCTAGATGCAGAAAAAAATTATATTCAGTTTGCAACCTGATGGAGGTCAGTATAGATGGACTAATAGAACAAGTCCCACACACAGCTAGAAGCCCAAATATTTTTTCAGAGGTAGATGCAGATAAAAATTATTTTTAATTTGCAACCTGATGGAGGTCAGTATAGATGGACTAATAGAGAAAGTCCCACACACTGCTAGAAGGCCAAATATTTTTCAGAGCTAGATGCAGATAAAAATTATTTTTAATTTGCAACCTGATGGAGGTCAGTATAGATGGACTAATAGAGAAAGTCCCACACACTACTAGAAGGCTAAATATTTTTTCAGAGCTAGATGCAGAAAAAAATTATATTCAGTTTGCAACCTGATGGAGGTCAGTATAGATGGGCTAATAGAACAAGTCCCACACACAGCTAGAAGCCCAAATATTTTTTCAGAGGTAGATGCAGATAAAAATTATTTTTAATTTGCAACCTGATGGAGGTCAGCATAGATCGACTAATAGAGAAAGTCCCACATACTGCTAGAAGGCCAAATATTTTTTCAGAGCTAGATGCAGATAAAAATTATTTTTAATTTGCAACCTGATGGAGGTCAGTATAGATGGACTAATAGAGAAAGTCCCACACACTGCTAGAAGGCCAACTATTTTTTCAGAGCTAGATGCAGATAAAAATTATTTTTAATTTGCAACCTGATGGAGGTCAGTATAGATGGACTAATAGAGAAGTCACACACACTGCTAGAAGGCCAAATATTTTTTCAGAGCTAGATGCAGATAAAAATTATTTTTAATTTGCAACCTGATGGAGGTCAGTATAGATGGACTAATAGAGAAAGTCCCACACACTGCTAGAAGGCCAAATATTTTTTCAGAGCTAGATGCAGAAAAAAATTATATTCAGTTTGCAACCTGATGGAGGTCAGTATAGATGGACTAATAGAACAAGTCCCACACACAGCTAGAAGCCCAAATATTTTTTCAGAGGTAGATGCAGATAAAAATTATTTTTAATTTGCAACCTGATGGAGGTCAGTATAGATGGACTAATAGAGAAAGTCCCATACACTGCTAGAAGGCCAAATATTTTTTCAGAGCTAGATGCAGATAAAAATTATTTTTAATTTGCAACCTGATGGAGGTCAGTATAGATGGACTAATAGAGAAAGTCCCACACACTGCTAGAAGGCCAACTATTTTTTCAGAGCTAGATGCAGAAAAAAATTATATTCAGTTTGCAACCTGATGGAGGTCTGTATAGATGGATTAATAGAACAAGTCCCACACACAGCTAGAAGCCCAATATTTTTTCAGAGGTAGATGCAGAAAAAAAATATATTCAGTTTGCAACCTGATGGAGATCTGTATAGATGGATTAATAGAACAAGTCCCACACACAGCTAGAAGCCCAATATTTTTTCAGAGGTAGATGCAGAAAAAAAATATATTCAGTTTGCAACCTGATGGAGGTCAGTATAGATGGACTAATAGAGAAAGTCCCACACACTGCTAGAAGGCCAAATATTTTTTCAGAGCTAGATGCAGAAAAAAATTATATTCAGTTTGCAACCTGATGGAGGTCAGTATAGAAGGACTAATAGAACAAGTCCCACACAACACACAGCTAGAAGCCCAAATATTTTTTCAGAGGTAGATGCAGATAAAAATTATTTTTAATTTGCAACCTGATGGAGGTCAGTATAGATGGACTAATAGAGAAAGTCCCACACACTGCTAGAAGGCCAAATATTTTTTCAGATCTAGATGCAGATAAAAATTATTTTTAATTTGCAACCTGATGGAGGTCAGTATAGATGGACTAATAGAGAAAGTCCCACACACTGCTAGAAGGCCAAATATTTTTTCAGAGCTAGATGCAGATAAAAATTATTTTTAATTTGCAACCTGATGGAGGTCAGTATAGATGGACTAATAGAACAAGTCCCACACACTGCTAGAAGCCCAAATATTTTTTCAGAGCTAGATGCAGAAAAAAATTATATTCAATTTGCAACCTGATGGAGGTCAGTATAGATGGACTAATAGAATGATGCTATGCCCAAAAGATTTTACTTCACTAGGTGCAGTAAAAAAATTGGTATTCTATACACAGGTGGTATATCTTGCAACACAGATAGGCTACTCCACTGACTAACACACTCTGCAATAGGCCAAAAAGGATTAGCTTTGCTAGATTCAGCCAAATGCTGTGAAAAAAACTTGCACAGCACTGGCACAGACCTGCCTGGCAAAAACTGATAGGAACTGATGTAACCTAGTCCTGAAAAGGACTGCAATTACAATTAGTCTTTACTCCCACAATCTATCTATTTAAGAGCACAGACCTGCCTGATAAAAGTCGTAGGAAATGCTGTAACCTAGTCCTTAAAAGGACTGCAATCACAACTATTCCCTACTCCCAAGCTATCTGTAGATTTGTGCGAAAATTGGCTTGAAATTAACAAGGTATAGCGCACACAGCAACAGCGGTGCCGTCTAACACGCAGCTGCAGCAGTGAGAAAATGGTGGCGACGGGGAAAATGGCTTGGTCTTATAGGGCAAGGACATGTGACATACACTGCCAATGACACATGCCCTTGCTTGTGTGAAAAACAGCAGTTCGCTCCGTGTGTGCGCTGCTGATAGGCTGACAGACTGCACCTCCCCACTGCAAATGCGGGAAAGAGAAAAAAAAATGGAGATCTTCATTATTCCTGCAGAGATCCATCCCCTGCCCCTCCCCCCACCCCGCTGTACACTCAAACTGCGTATTAACATTAATTTTCATCATTACTGAGAAAAAATCCAGTTATGATTTTGGTGCACGAACAGTTATCGAACATAACCTCGAACAGCCGAATTTTTCTCAAATCGTTCGTGTTCGCCGAACGGCTCGAACACCGCCCAAAACAGCTCGAATTTGAGATTGGCGAACAGTTCGAGTAGAACAACGCTCATCTCTAATGGTAAACAGCAAATTTTTTTTTCCTTTAAAAATGCTTGTTTGTTATATTCTCATTTGAGACCAAGGTCCTCTGGGAATGAATCACAGCGCATTGCATTGGTTTTATTATGTCACTTTTGCGCAATGAACCACAGGGGTGGGTCTTTTCTCTCCAACCTAATGATCCGTGTTTAAGGTCTGTGGAAGAATTTTTTTCTGCTATGGAGCTATTATATGACGATCCTGATAGAATCTCTCAGGCGTTTGAATCAGGGGTCAGGTGATGTTGAAAATTATTGCACACACTTTCGGAGATGGGCTTCAGAAGTCAAATGGAATGATCCTGCACTGATATGTTTATTTCTTGCTGGTCTGAGTGAAAGGGTTAAGGATCTGCTAATTGCATTCCCCGCACCTGAGACTCTGCAGGATGCCATGCAATTAGTTGTTCGTGTGGACAGGAGAGTGAGGTCCAGGGTGAATGAAGTAAAGACTCCTGTAATGTCAGGACCTAGTCCCCAGAAAATCTGCTCTGACGTCGGAGAACTGATGGAGGTTGGGGAAATGTCACTCCGCTCTCAGGAAAGAGACCGGAGGTTCGCTGAGGGATTGTGTCTTTATTGTGGTAAAGCTGACCATTTGATTAAGTACTGTGAGCTTCGTTTAAGTAAAGAAAAAAAAAAGTCAGTTACGCCCGTATAGCTTGTTTACATTCTGCAGGAGTATTTCTTTCTGGGAGTACTACTTTGCGGGAAAATTTGACTGAATTTCAGGTATTTGTGGATTGTGGTTCAACAATTAATGTGATTGATAAAGGCTTTTTGGTAAACCTTAAATTGAAATCCAGACCTTTGTTATCGCCTATTTCTGTGATTGCAATTGATAACACTCCCTTGAAATGTATTGCTCACAAGGTTGCTGCATTTCCCCTCACTATCAATGGAGTTCACCAAGAAATTTTGGACTTGGTTGTATTAGATAATTTACCCTCTCCGGTCATCTTAGGTTTGCCTTGGTTAAAACTGTCCTTTGCTGGACTGGTCTACTAATGTGATTAAGTCTTGGAGTCCGAAGTGCTATGATAAGTGTTGTAATGGTCGCATTGCGGCTGTGGAAAAAGGGGAATTACCTGTACCTATTCAAGATTTTTGGAGGGTTTTTTCAGAGGAGGAGTCGCAAGTTTTACCTCCTCATAGGGATTATGATTGCACCATTGAGTTTGTTCCTGGAGCTACTCTTCCCAAGAGTCGCTTGTTTAATCAGACTATTCCTGAAAGAAAGGCCTTGGAGGAGTACATAGAGACTAGCCTGGCTGCTGGTGACATTAGACCTTCTAAGTCGCCTGTGGCAGTTGGATTTTTCTTTGTTAAAAAAAATGACAGCGGTTTACGTCCATGTCAAGATTTTCGTGAAATTAATAAGATTACCGTACGCAATTCCTACCCATTGCCGTTAATTCCTGACTTGTTTAACCAGATGGTGGGGGCCAAGTGGTTCTCTAAAATTGATCTCCGGGGGGCATACAATTTGTTACGAGTGAAGGAGGGTGATGAATGGAAAACCGCTTTTAACACTCCGGTAGGTCATTTTGAGAATCTGGTGATGCCTTTTGGTCTTACCAATGCACCTGCATTTTTTCAGAACCGTATTAATGACATCCTGAGACCTTTGATTGGTAAGAATGTGGTTGTGTATTTGGATGACATTTTGATTTATTCACCAGATTTAGAGTCCCATTGGCCGAGTGTACGTGAAGTTTTGCAGCTATTGTGTGATAATTCACTCTTTGCTAAGATGGAAAAATATGAGTTCGCTGTGCAGAAAATTAGTTTTTTGGGCTACATTGTCTCCAGCGAGGGCTTTGAGATGGACCCGGTGAAGATTCAGGCTGTGCAGGAATGGCCTAGGCCTATTGGTTTGAAATTTATACAGAGATTTTTGGGGTTTGCCAATTATTACAGGAAATTCATTAACAATTTTTCTATAATTGTTAAGCCTCTGACCGATCTCACCAGGAAAGGTGCGAATACGGTCCAGTGGACTACTGAGGCCATTGAAGCGTTTGAATATCTCAAAGAGAGGTTCAGTTCTGCCAATATCCTTATGCAGCCTGATGAGACCAAGCCTTTTTTTGTCGAGGTCGATGCTTCATCGGTGGGGGTCAGAGCAGTTTTGTCTCAGGAGAATAAGGATGGAGTACATCCTTGTGCCTTCTTTTCGAAAAAAAATTCGGAAACCGAACTGAATTATGATGTTGGAAATCGGGAGTTGCTGGCTATTAAACTCGCGTTTGAACATTGGCGTCATTTTTTGGAAGGTGCTAGATTTCCTATTCAGATTTTCACAGATCATAAGAATTTGATCTATCTGGATGGTGCCAAGCGCTTGAATGCCCATCAAGCTAGGTAGGGACATTTTTTTTCTCGATATATATCAAGCTATCGGGGTAACCACTAAAATACTCAAAATTTTCAAGCAAGATAGTTAAAATATAACATTTATTAGATATACATTAAAATTATTATCTATTACGTAAAGAACCATAATGGGCCTAATAGTGAACCCTGGGTCTTTTTGAAATACCATCAATCAATTATGATGGTGTATACATGCGAAACACACCTCAAACATGTCAATATAGGGATACCATGTGTGCGCTCAAAAATAGGTATACAATAAACTCGCATGTCTCCTTTGCCCACAAAGGGTACCATGGATTATTCAATAGAGTCCCACATAACCTCCATTCAATTAGGTACCGTGGACTATGTCAGAGAAAACCAACAAAACCCCCACTGAAGGAATCCTTAGGGTTGTTGTTATATTAAACAAATTGAAACAATCTCACCCAATCCTAAAGTGCATCATGGCTTGATTCATCCTGGTATGATGTCATCCTAAACTTCATGACCAAAACATTCTGGAGGTATCCTGAATGTGTGTCACCCTGGCCTGGATGCCACAAGTGTAATAAAGCTGTGTCTGAGAGCAAGGGGGAGGTTCTCTAGTCAGGGGAACACTAGCATGCAATACCTCCTGTCACAGGCCAGTAGGGGGAGCAGGCTGCCCCTATAAAAGCTGGAACTGGGGGCAGGGTTAGGGAGAACTGGACGACCTGTCTCAGGACTGAGACTTGTCCCAGAGCAGAGCAGGGACAGAAAGTTGTATTGCACCTAAGAGGAAGTGTGGCAGGAGGAGAGCCACAAGCCAGAGACAAGAGGCGAAGTGAGCCTGTCTCGGCAGATAAAGGACTTAATTTACCAGACTTTGGTGTCTGAGGCTGGGAGGATTTCACATCCCACAGCAGAAAGCCAGTCCGCAGGGGACTGTATGTTCCTTGGCCTAAGAAACCTGGAGGCTCTGCCTCAACAGAAGGGACCAGTAAAGCCGTACCAGGCCGGGAGCAGAAAGGAACCCACGTCGCAGGCCATACAGGCGAGAGTACACGGAAAGCTCGGAAACGTGGGCTGTTACCCTATAAGGAGGAGATAGCCAGAAGGAGCACAGAAAGTACAGTAGGCCTACACCCTCACCCTGAACAGGGCCAATTTCCCAATTGCTCTCAGACATCCAGGTCCCCTCCTAGCCGGGACTGTTTGTGGGTCCGTTTACCTGCTCTAGTAAAGACCCTGGACTGCAATCTGTTGTCTGTGTGCTCCTTGCTCCTCCAGCACTATCAGCACTGGGACTCTCACCACCATCACTCCCACCATCCACTACACTGCCCTGGGGCTGCACTCTTCCCGTGGGGAGTCACACCACCTCAGCTGCATACACCATCAGCCCCAGCGGTCTGCCCAGCAGCGGCGGTTCCTATTGACCGCAAATCCACGGGTGGCGTAGTCGGACGTTATCAACAGCACATAGCAGACTACCACTGGCCTGACCACCCTGAGCCACGGAACCGGGTTGCCACTACTACCCCCATCGTTCCCCTATTGCCCGGATCAAAGTGCCCCACGGCCCAGGGGGCGAGTCAAATATTTTGGTCATGAAGTTTAGGATGACATCATACCAGAATGAATGCGGTCACGGGACCATCTGCCTTTATATTCCTGCTCCACTCTTTTGGCTGTGCTGGACTTCAGTGTTTGACTGTTTCTCTAGCCAGGTGCTTCGGTGTCTTTCTCTGTCAGTTTGCTTGGTCCTTCTGGGACCACTAGTACCTTTTTGTCAGTTTATCTTTTTGTGATCTGCAACAACTTCTCTATTTAGGAGGTGTCCCATTTTTGTCCCAGTCCTTAGTTCTTTTAGGGACCCCTCCCCTTATGCTATAGGTCTTCGTTCAGACTAGCCGAGGACTAAGGCGGGTCTGTTCGCTAGGAACAGTCAGCCCGCTACATCGTAGGGATTCTGCTTAGTCTTACTGTAGGGACAGCTTTCCTCTATCTTTCCTTAGTACTTGTTGCAGATCATAACAGTTTGGAGTTCTGGGGAGAGGGAGAGAAAGAGAGAAACTTCATGTCTTGTGATGTTATGGGGTCACTAAGGTGGAAATATTGAACTTAATGTCTTCTAAGTTCATGTAGGAATTAAGGAGGTACCCTAACCCTAATTATATTTTATACATCTGATTATTTTTTTCAGTTTGTTAGTAAACCCATCATGAACATCTGAAGAATGAAGCCTGCAGGGTGTGCTCATGGCTATTACAAGGATTCTAATCCCTTCACCCCGGGTGATGTTCCATTTTTTAATTTGTTTTTTATTCTTTTTCTTCCAAGAGCCATAACTTTTTTATTTTTCCATCAATATAGCCATTTGAGGGCTTGTTTTTTGCAGGACAAGTTGTACTTTTGAATGATACCATTCATTCTACCACATAGTGTACTGGAAAACTGGAAAAAAAATCCAAGTGAAATTGCAAAAAGAGTGCAATTCCACAATGTTTTTTTTTTAGTTTGCTTTTTTTACCATGTTCACTAAATGATAAAATGGACCTGCCAATATGATTCTCCAGGGCAGTTCATGTACATAGATACCAAACATGTACAGTGTTTGTTTGTTTTTTATTTAAGTGGTGAGAGAAATTCTAAAATTTGTAAAAAATATATATATTTTTTTTGTTGCCATTTTCCAAGGTCCGTAACGTTTTCATTTTTCAGGATCAGGGGCTGGGTGATGGCTTACTTTTTGCACCATGAGCTGATGTTTTTACTGATACCATTTTGGGGCAGATATAATGATTGCCTCTGAATGCATTTTATTGCAATCTTGCGGCGGCAAAAAACTGTAATCCCGGCGTTTTGATTTTTTTCTCATTACTACGTTTACCTATTGGATTAAGTTTATTTATATTTTAATAGATCATTCTTTTATGAATGCAGCAATACCAAATATGTGTATTTGTTATTGTTTTAATGCTATTATCAGTGTAACTGTTGCTGTAGACATAAGGCGCCCTGAGCAATTGCCCATTTTCTAACCCTTAATGCCGGTCCTGGATAGGTCTCTCTACTAGGCTCCAGAAAACAGACTACAAATAATGAGATCTGTTTGATACATTTTTAAATATACCTTAGTCAAAAAGCCTTAGGACATAAGTTTTTCCTTGGACCACAGAAGTCTGACCTCAGCAGAGGCTAAAAAGAGATCCCCTTACTCAATTGACCACTGGATGATGCTCTAGTAGAATAGGTCACTGTCAGCTTAACATCAAGTTTTAGTGAATATAGAATAAATATGATCTGCTCCGTTCTGAACACAGAGTTCTGCATAGTTTGGTTGATAAAAAAAAATTGTGATGGTCAGAATTGCACTATTTCCATACATCTCTCATCATCAACATTCCAGCGTTAGCTCTTGAAGTCGCCTTAAGGCAAATAATGTGTTATAAAAATTTCAGTGTTCGAAGAAACCAAGTTTATTTTCATGTTTAATTAATCAAAAGCTCAGGCGCATCACTGCATATGATTTCAGCTGAACTTTACTTGGCCTGAGTAAAATAGCTGTGCAGTTACGTTTTTCACCTTGATTTAATTTATATTTTACATTGGATTCCACAAAGGGAGAAGGTTATATGAGCCAACACCTATCAAAATATATCTGTACTTAAATGCCTGGGACATTATTTGTTCAAATACACAAATTCCACGAAAAGTGCACAATTCACAAGAGAATATTCATTAAACCAATTAAACTATTAAACTAATAGATCATAGACTGAACATGAGTCAACAGTGTGATGCAGCAGCAAAAAAGGCAAATACAATTCTGGGATGTATTAACAGAAGCATACAGTCTAGATCACGTGAAGTCATTATCGGTCTTTACTCCTCTTTGGTCAGACCTCATCTGGAATACTGTGTACAGTTTTGGGCACCACATTTTAAAAAAGACATAGACAAACTGGAGCAAGTTCAGAGAAGAGCGACCAGAATGGTGACTGGTCTGCAAACCATGTCCTATGAGGAACGGTTGCAGGATTTGGGAATGTTTAGCTTGCAAAAAAGAAGACTGAGAGGAGACTTAATAGCTGTCTACAAATATGTCAAGGGCTGTCACATTGTAGAAGGATCATCTTTATTCTCATTTGCACAAGGAAAGACTAGAAGCAATGGGATGAAACTAAATGGGAGGAGACACAGATTAGATATTAGAAAAAACTTTTTGACAGTTAGGGTGATTAATGAGTGGAACAGGCTGCCATGAGAGGTGGTGAGTTCCCCTTCAATGGACGTCTTCAAACAGAGGCTGGACAGAAATCTGTCTGAGATGATTTAGTGAATCCTGCTTTGAGCAGGGGGTTGGACCAGATGACCCAGGAGGTCTCCTCCAACTCTACCATTCTATGATTCTATGATTCTATGATTCTATGAAACCATCATAAAATGACAGCAAAAAGTAACTCGCCTCTTGCAAAACAATGTGGAAATGATGTAAAAATAAATAAAAATCATCTTTGTGTGTTCATGGTACAGAATAAAATTGTGCAAGATTACTAGTGGACTGCTAAACACTGTCTGTACTATGATGTTAGAGAATAGCATGACAGTCTCTACCACTAACGTGTTAAAACAATATCACCCCCAAATTATGACAAGGACAAGTACTACCAGCTTTACAGTACAGCTTAAGGCGAAAAGTTGCAAACTTGTGTTGAATGAATGCAGTCAAGCAAGCTGCCAGTGTGAGGTTGCATTACCTAAGCGATAATTTGCCACCTATCGTGCTTCATTTAATAGCCAATTAACAGAGTTACTTTGAATTTACGCCAAACATTTCTTGTAACTGCAGAGATGTGAGGTTTACTGGAGAACATTCAGTAAGTTAAGTTTTCATAGTTTCATAGTTTTAAGGTTGAAGGTAGTCTTAAAGGGGTTTACTCACGAACAAAGTACATTTTAATTAATAGATCTTGGAGTAAAAATAAGTTCCACAATTGGATGTGTTTAAATAAAATATTCCTGTGCTGAGATAATCTTATAAATGTGCCCCTGCTGTGTACTGTGTAATGGCTGTGTCTGACCGTGCAGGAACATAGTCTGATCATACCACATCTCTTGGCAGAGGAGGCTAAAGAGAGTATACAGACTATAAAGCATGGGATCGCAGTTAATTCTTTCTGTGAGGTGAAACATTTCACTGCCTGTTTTTAAGCAATGTTTTATCTCAAATAAATAATCAGCTGTGATCCCCTGTTGTCCTGTCTGTTTATTCTCCTGTGTCATCCCCTGGCCAGGAGATGTGGTATGATCAGACCATGTTCCTGCACGGTCAGACACAGCCATTACACAGTACACAGCAGGGGCACATTTATAAGCTAATCTCAGCACAGGAAAAAAAATTAAACACATCCAATTGTGGAACTTACTATGATTCAAAGATCTATTGATTAAAATATTGATGAAATTTATCTTTGTTTGAAGGGAAAGCCCTTTTAAGTCCATCATGGTCAACCTATAGTCTAACATGTTGATCGAGATGAAGGCAAAAATCCCATGGGATAGACATTAATAGCTCCATATTAGGGGGAAAATTCCTTCTCGACTCCGTACCGCCATCAGACTAGTTCCCTGGATCAATGCCCCATCACAGAATGTAGTGCCCATAACCTGTAATATTATATTTATCAAGAAAGGTATCCAGACACTTTTTGAATTTTAGTAGTGAATCAACCATTTCAACCTCATGAGGCAGAATTCCACAGTCTCACTGCTCTTACAGTAAAGAATCTGCGACTGTGATTTTGATTAAACCTTCTTTCCTCTAGATGTAGAGGATGCCACCTTGTTCCCGTCACAAGCTTAAGTGTAAAAAGATTATTAGAAAGATCTTTGTGCTGTCCCCTCATATATTTGTACATTGTAATAAGATCGCCCCTAAGCCTTTGTTTTTATTGTCTCATATCAAGTATGCTGGAGTCACCACATAGCATCAGTTAAACATTCTGACACCCCGAATATACCCGACATTGATTTTTCTTGAATCTTACTATTTTCCACATTTATAAAAAAAAAAAAATAACATAAATAAAAAAAAAAGTAGAACAATAGTATATATACCATACAAGTGTATAAGGATATACTGTAAGTGAAATAGTAAGGATGGAATCTATAGGGACAGGTGCAAGCTCAGAACAATATAAACCTATAAAGAATTAAGCTCTGTGGCAAGACGACTCGCTCGGCTCTCCCGGAGGCAGACTCAGGACATAGGTTCTCAGGATACCTTTCTGCTGGTTTATTATCTGGCATAAACTCATGTAGAGTTCCGCAGGAAAGATAGACAAGACCCCCCTGGGTTAAACTGGAAAACAAAACAAAGTATAGCTCAGTCCATAGGTGAGAGGGTTCCGCCCGCTCTCTGTAGCATAAACTGCACAGGTAAAGTCCAGGTAACAAGCTCTGCAGCTTCCACAATACTGTCTGGAGACTTCCCTCTCCAGACCACACTGCAGAGAAAAAAAAAAAAGGACTGAGCTTTACACATTGCTCAGCCACACTCTGAGGGGAGGTAGGGGGAATGGCGTCCCGCCCTCTTTGCCATTCCCATAAAACCGCACACCCTTTAACAGAGTAAACCTACCAGCATATAACACGCTGGCAGAAAAATAAAGTAGGTCTTAGTTCACAAAGGAGAGCATCCTGAGTGACACATACCTCCCCTCACATATAAAACCAGTGATACTGTCACATATTCCCCCCCTCTGCCCAAAGCCGAGGGTTTGGGCACCTTCTGACACCAGGCAGGGAATCCTAGAGAGGGCATCTGCATTCCCATGTAACTTCCCGGGCCTATGCTCCACGTGAAAGTTAAAATCTTGAAGCTCTAGGAACCATCTAGTTACCCTGGCATTTTTACCCCTCTTCTCCCTCAACCATCTCAACGGGACATGGTCTGATACTAATTTAAACTTCTGGCCTAGTAGGTCATATTTCAGTGTATCCACGGCCCATTTTATGGCTAAACACTCTTTCTCTACTATGGCGTAGTTCTTCTCGCAGGAGGACAGCTTTTGGCTTAGATAGAGAATGGGATGTTCTTCCCCATTTATCTCTTGGAAGAGTATGGCTCCTAGACCAACCTCTGAAGCGTCTGTCTGGACCATAAATTCTTTCTTGAAGTCTGGCGCGACCAGGACCGGCTGCTTGCACAGTGTTAGCTTCAACTGTTGAACCGAGGTCTCCGTTTCTTCCGTCCATTTCACCATGGTTGATTTGGTGCCTTTTAGAAGATCTGTTAGTGGCGCGGCAATCATGGCGAAATTTGGGATAAACCGCCGGTAGTATCCCACCATTCCCAGGAATGTTCTCACCTGCTTCTTCGAGAGCGGTTGCGGCCAGGTTTAAATTGCCTCCACTTGCTTGATTTGCGGCTTTATTTCGCCTCTCCCAACAACATAGCCCAGGTACTTGGCCTCCTCTTTTCCGATGGCACATTTTCTCTGATTTATCATAAATCCTGCCTTCCTTAGCGCCTCCAGAACGACCTGTAGTTTAGGTAGGTGACTAGCCCAGTCTGGGCTAAAGACCACAATGTCATCAAGGTAGGCTGTGGCATACTTCTTATGTGGGGCTAGGATCCGATCCATAGCCCTCTGGAACGTGGCTGGGGCCCCCTGTAGTCCGAACGGCATCCGCATGTATTGAAAACACCCATCAGGTGTTGAGAAAGCCATCTTCTCCTTAGCCATCTGGGACATGGGGATCTGCCAGTAGCCCTTCGTCAGGTCAAGAGTGGTGATGTACCTCGCTGGTCCAAGCCTCTTGATGAGTTCGTCGTCGCGGGGCATCGGGTACGCGTCACACTTGGATACCTCATTCAGCCGGCGGTAGTCATTATAAAACCTCCCCTCTCCATTGGGTTTCGGCACGAGGACGATTGGACTCGACCACCCACTCTTTGACTCCTCTATTACCTCGAGGTCTAACATCCTCTTCACCTCAGCCGAGATCACCTCCCGGCGTGCTTCCGGAATCCGATACGGCTTCAGATTCACTCGTACGTGCGGCTCTGTCAGCACGTCATGCTCTACCACTTGAGTATGCCTCAGCAACTCTGAGAACAGCTCCTGATTCCGCTGTAGTAATTCTCGACACTGTTGCTTCTTGGCCAGTGATAGAGTCTCTGCAATAGTGACCTCCTCCACCTTGCCTTCTGGTGCAGCTCCCAGGCAAGGAGTTTCCACAGGTTCACGGTCCCGCCACGGCTTGAGCAAATTTACATGATATATTTGATGTGGCTTTCTTCGACCAGGCTGGTGGACTTTATAATTAACCTCGTTGACTTTCTCCACCACCTCGTATGGACCTTGCCATTTGGCGAGGAACTTGCTCTCGACGGTAGGGATCAGCACCAAAACGCTGTCCCTGAGCTGGAACTGTCTTAGTCTCGCTGACCGGTTATAGACCATCCCCTGGGCTTCCTGCGACTGGAGGAGATGTTCCTTCACGATGGGCATCACCTTTGACATTCTCTCCTGTAACTGGGCGACATGTTCGATGATACTCCAGTGTGGCGTGACTTCAGCCTCCCAAGTTTCCTTGGCGATGTCTAGGAGACCTTTTTGATGCCGCTCATATAGGAGCTCAAATGGAGAGAAGCCAGTGGAGGCTTGAGGAACTTCTGTGACCGAGAAAAGCAGAAATGGGAGCAGGTAGTCCCAGTCTCGCCCATCCTTTTCAATGACCCTCTTGGGCATCGCCTTTAAGGTCTTGTTGAAGCATTCCACTAAACCGTCCGTCTGTGGATGATAAACCGAGGTCCGAAGCTGAGTTATCTGAAGGACTCTGCAAAGCTCCTTCATCACCTTGCTCATGAAGGAGGTTCCTTGGTCTGTCAGAATCTCTTTTGGCAGACCTGTCCGAGCAAAAATATGAACCAGCTCTGGGGTTATACTTTTACTGGACGAGTTCCTTAGGGGAACTGCTTCAGGGTACCGGGTCGCATAGTCCATGACGACCAGGATATATTGGTGGCCCCAAGCTGATTTAACTAAGGGGCCCACGAGGTCCATGGCATTCCTCTGAAAGGGAACCTCTATCACAGGTAGTGGGACTAAGGGGCTACGGAAGAGGTAGGAGGGAGCAGTTATTTGGCAGGTGGGGCAGGACCTACAATAGTTTTGAACTTCTCGATAACACCCTGGCCAATCAAACCTTCTCAGTATCCTCTCCTGAGTTTTCTCGACCCCTAGGTGTTCCCCCAGAACATGTGAATGGGCCATATTTAGCACCCGCCGTCTGTATGGCCCTGGCACTAACAGCTGTTCCACTATCTCACCACCCCTCAGTTTGGCCACCCGATATAGCAACTCCCCCTGCACTGCAAAGTGGGGGAATCTGGTGTCGGCCCCCTACTCTTGGGCAACCCCATTACATACAGTAACCTGGTCGAACGCCCTTTTTAAGGTCAGGTCTCGGACTTGAGCAGTCCCAAAGTTCTCTCCGGACATATCTAACGCAGGGAGGTCGGCCTCCTCGGTCACCATCTCACCCTTGTCACCGACAAGGACACACAGTGGGAACTCCTCCATCTGAGACTTCGTTGGGGGTTCTTTTTCAAGGACCTGGCTTTTCTCCATGCTACTTAGTGCAGTTCCCTTCCTCCACAAGTCCCAGAATAAGGAAAAATTCACAGCCCAATATGACGGGGTGTATCAGGTCCTTCACTACCCCGACTTCATGGGACTGGGCACCACAGTCTGTCCCCACTGTCACTGTGGCCATGGGATAGTCCTTGGCGTCACCATGGATGCACCGAACGCCCAGGGTTTTGGAAGGGATCAACTGGTGGGGAAGGGTTGCTCTGTTCAAGGTCACCAGACTCCCGGAGTCCAACAGCCCAAGCACTTTTACTCCATTAATGGACACTGCACACGCCTGCGGCGCCTTGCCGGGTCGACAGTCCACGCTACAGGCTGGATAGGCATAATAGGAGACCCGTCAGCCTAGGCTGCAGTTCATGGGCTCAGGGGATATTTGACACCTGGCGGCTACATGTCGAGGGTTGTGACACCGCCAACAAACTATATCTTTACCAACCGTTCTAACGGCACCTTCAGTGGGAGTGGGATGTCCCCCAGTGGTGGCTCTAGACCCCTTCCGTGCTGAACCCGCCCCCTTTTGGGTATCCCAGTAGGGAGAAGTGACAGCATCTGGTTTCCCAAGAGATCTCTCAACTACCTGGTACCTCTCTACTAGGCCGATGAAGTCATCTGCGTTCTGGGGATCACCCTGGGCAACCCAGGTCTGTACTGGCTTGGGAAGGGAATGCATGAATCTGTCAATAACCACCCGCTCAACCAGCTGGGCCGGAGTGGAGGACTCCGGTTGTAGCCACTTCTGAACAAGATGCAGGAGGTCAAACATCTGCAAGCGAGGGGGTTTGTCGCTAGCATACGCCCAGTGATGTACTCGTTGGGCTCTCACCGCCATATTTACTCCCAGACGTGCTAAGATTTCTGTCTTTAGTTGGGATACTCCTTAGCATCTTGCAGCGCCAAGTCAAAATAAATCTTCTGGGGTTCACCCGATAAATATGGCGCCAGAACCTCTGCCCACTGTGCTGGTGGAAGTCTCCCCCGATCAGCCACCCTCTCAAAAACAGTCAGAAATGCTTCTACATCATCCCCAGGGGTCATCTTCTCCATGGCTCGCCTTATCGCCTTCCTGACGTGAGAATCATCAGTCGGCGCTGGGGGTGGGGCGGCCAAAAGCTGTATCTGCTGTTGCGCCTCCTGCTGGTGCTGCTGCTGCGACTTTTGCTGCAACTGGATTTGCTGAAGCAACAGTTTGATCGTCTCCTGGTGCTGCTGCTGCATGCTCTGCTGGGCCTGCTGCATACTCTGCTGGCTCTGTAGGTGTTGCTGCTGCATGCTGTGTTGGCTCTGGACCAGGTGCTTAATGAGCTCCTCCATGCTGCTGGACTTCTCTGGCTGGCTGGCAGCCTTCACCCAGGACATCCACCGATCTCTGTGGCAGGTACACGTGTTCCTGGAATCCTGCATGCACTCTCACACCAACTGTGGCAAGACGACTCGCTCGGCTCTCCCAGAGGCAGACTCAGGACACACGTTCTCAGGTTACCTTTCTGCTGGTTTATTATCTGGCATAAACTCATGCAGAGTTCCGCAGGAAAAATAAACAAGACCCCCCCTGGGTTAAACGGGAAAACAAAACAAAGTATAGCTCAGTCCATAGGTGAGCGGGTTCTGCCCGCTCTCTGTAGCATAAACTGCACAGGTAAAGTCCAGGTAACAAGCTCTGCAGCTTCCACAATACTGTCTGGAGACTTCCCTCTCCAGACCACACTCCGGAGAAAAAAAAAAAGGACTGAGCTTTACACATTGCTCAGCCACACCCTGAGAGGAGGTAGGGGGAATAGCGTCCCGCCCTCTTTGCCATTCCCATAAAACCGCACACCCTTTAACAGAGTAAACCTACCAGCATATAACACGCTGGCAGAAAAATAAAGTAGGTCTTAGTTCACACAGGAGAGCATCCTGAGTGACACATACCTCCCCTCACATATAAAACCAGTGACACTGTCACAGCTCAAAAGCACTTAAATAAAAAAATATGTACTTTTTATTAGATCAACGACATGATAAAAATGAAAAGTATAGGAGTGTTAAAAACAAAACCACAATAGAGAAAGACGGAATGGCAGAGAAGATGAATACAATGGAGTACAATAGATGATGTGCGGTGCAAATAATTTACAGGAATGGGATAGAAATGCACAATGATGTACCATAATTAGAAAATGTGATGTAAATAAATGCATATTCGTAATGAACCAAGTGGTATAGTAGATGAACAAATGTCCATGTAACATATATCTTTCATTACTTGTATAGAGATATGTGGACCAGGGTATAAAGCACAAAGTGCATAGCTATAGTAATGATCCACAGCCTATCAGAAGATAAAGTGCCTAGTGCCATATAACATGAACATGATGCTAAATGCTAAGCATATTTAAATTAAGTGCAAAAAATAAACACATGCCAGAATGCGCCTGTATAACTGTAGTGGCTGTAGCATCGGCGTCTCTGCCTCCTGCTGCCGGGCGGAGCCGCCCTTTTCACTCACCGCCACAGCCCTGGTCCTGCGTCTTCCGGCTCCCATCCTGCAGCTACACTGCGCGCAGCTTCCCGGGTACTGTGCTTAGGGCACGCGCTCTCCCTCTTAAAGGGGCTGCGAGTGCCGTCCTAAAAAGTCCCCGGCCAATGGCCGGAGGATTTCCCCTATTTAAAGCACCTCTTCCAATATGGAGGTGCCTGTGCATTGGTTGTTGTTCCGTGTGCTAACACTGGCTTCAGCCCTCATGATCCCGCGGCTTGTCAGTCCTGCCCGCCAGTCTGCCTGTCAGTCCTGCCCGCCTGTCTGCCTGTCAGTCCTGCTCGCCAGTCTGCCTGCCAGTTACCTGCCGTGCTCACCAGCTTGCTTACCTAGAAGCACCTGCCTGTTACCTGTTGTGCCCACCAGCCTGCTTACCTGGAAATACCTGCATGTTATCTGTTGTGCCCGCCTGCCTGCCTACCTGGAGCACCTGCCTGTTACCTGACGTGCCCACTAGGTTATCTACCCGGACTACCCGTCAGCCTTCCAGCCGTGCTCATCCGCTGTACCGGTCAGTTCCTGCCATCTGACCCATGGGAGTCCCCTTCTGTCACACAAGGTCGGTCCAAGAGTGGCACCTGGTCCCCCTGCTCGGTCCCTCCCTGGTTCACGGAGTCGATTGAGTCACCATACGACCTTGGTCATGCCGAGTAGGTACTTAGTCGCGCCCCTCTGGTCCCTCCTTGCACCGAAGCACAGAGGTTCCACCACCCTGACCCGTAACAATGGCGTCCGCCCAATGCACGTTTCGATGCTGCCTTCTTCAGGGAACAGGGGTATTTTCCACATTTAAAAATAAAAAATTGTACAAATTGGTTAAAATAATTATTGGTGCATTAACACATACAAATTTTTCCGCTGTTGATTTTGCTACAGATCTGTGGCAAATCTGCATCAAAATCCTCAGCAAAATCTGCATAAATTGAAAACTGCAATACAGATCAATTTCTGCTACAGATTTTTTTCTGAAATGTGTAGATGCCAATTGGTAAAATTTTATCCGCTTTGCTGCTACTGTCATACTGTATGCTCTGTCTGTTCTACCTAGAAATCCAGAAAGAAAATCACCATGTGTGAACATATCTTTCAAGGAGTTGTTCATCACTTTTTGTTTAAAAAAAAAAGGTTCAATATGGTTAAAAAAAAAATGAATGCATATTCACCTGCTGATGCCACACCTGCTGGGCTCCACTGCACTGCCTAGTCCCTCATTGGTCTCAGATCTGCCTTTTCCAAATGTTATGTGACATCTCCAGTCCATCAGTGGTAGACAACATGTCAATGCAGCAGAAAGTGATTAGCTGCAGTCATATGTTTTTTTTGTCGCAGAGTGCATCTTCTTACAGTTACCACTGTACTTACGAGAGCTTCAATCAGCAAGATATCTTGAGTAAACAGTATTTACTTCATACTGGTTAAACATGAGATACAATTCAGTTTCACACAGTCCGTGTGCTGCTAACATAACACATTCAGGAAAGAAAGAAAGCACACAGGAAGTAAAAACAACCAACAATTGAGAGCTTTTCTCCCCCATTACAGCAAGCATATAACTTTACACACTATCGCCATCTGCTGTCTGGTTAGTATAAAGTCCTCCTTTCACTTATAATAAGTCCTAATCTGTTGTATATGCCAACACCCTTTCTCAACAGTAAGGACTTATTCAATCAAACCTAACTTTTTTATTAGTCTCTGGTGATTATCAGCATTCAACACCTTCGTGAAGATGTCTGCTGTCATTTCTTCAGTAGGACAATACTCTAACCTCAAGACTCCTTGTTCCTGATGATCTCTCAAGAAATGATATTTCACATCAATATGCTTGGTTCTTGGATTGACTCTTTCCATCTGAGCAAGAACAAGACATCCTTGATTGTCCTCTTTCAGTTTTGTTGGTTCCAACTGTGCTTGTCCTAATTCTGTCAACAATTGTCTTAACCACAGTACTTCTTGACTCGCAAGTGCTGCGGCAACATATTCTGCTTCTGTTGAAGACAGTGTCACAATTGACTGTTTCTTACTTGTCCAACTTATTGGTCCACCTGAGAGAAAAAAAATATGTCCACTGGTAGATCTTCTGTGAGTTGGATCTCCAGCCCAATCTGCATCAACATATCCTGTTAAAATGCAATTATCACTTGTGGGTAATTTCAGCTTAACATTGCTAGTTCCTTTCAAATAACGCATTACTCTCTTCATGGCATTCCAATCAGCTTTATTTGGTTTTGATACCTTTCTACTCAGGATTCCTACTGCTGCTGCGATGTCTGGTCTTGTAACGGTCGCTAGATACCGTAGTTTTCCTATTGCTGTTCTGTATTCTTCATTATTTGGTAGCATATTTTTTTTCACTGTTCATCTCTTTGAGATAATTAGTTTCCATTGGAGACTTTACTGTTTTTGCATCCTTTAATCCAAATTTTTCTGTTATGTCTTGAATCTTGTGATTTTGATTCAGTAGGAAACTTCCGTCTTCTCTTTCTACCTGTATTCCAAGGTACTGGTTTACATTTCCCAAGTCTTTGATTTCGAAATGTTGCTTCAGGATTTTTAGAATGTTTTCTTTATCCCTTTCTTGTTTAAAGCAAATCAAAATGTAGTCTACATATATAAGTGCATAAATCCATCTATTAATCAGCCTTTTTGTGTACAAGCATAGATCAGCTTTGCTTCTTTGAAATTTTTCATTTGTAAGTACGTCCGTGATTTTGTCATTCCACGCTTTAGCTGCTTGCTTTAAACCATATATGCTTTTCTGTAGTTTGCAAACTTTGTTTGGATTTCTTTCATCTTTAAATCCTGGAGGTTGTTCCATGTAAATGTCTTCTGTTAAATCTCCATTCAAAAAAGCTGTCTTTACATCCAGATGTCTCAGTTCCATCTGTTTCATTGCTGCAACTGTAAGTAAAGTTCTTATTGTAGTGTGTTTGACAACTGGAGCAAATGTCTCATCATAGTCTTCTCCATATTTTTGAGAATATCCTTTAGCTACGAGTCTTGCTCGGTATCTTTCAGCTGTGCCATCTGTTTGGTATTTTACTTTAAAAATCCATTTACATCCTATGGCTTTTCTTCCTTCTGGCAAATCTGTTAGTGTCCACGTATTTGAATCATGCATGGATTTAATTTCTGTTTCTGTTGCTTCTATCCATTTATTAGCTTCTTCTTCACGAAGTTTAGATATGTCTTCCCAAGAGGTAGGCTCATAGATTTTTCTTATGCTTGTCTTGTATGAGAGACGGTTTGGTGGTTTTCCTTTGTTCTCTCTCATTGAACGTCTTGGTTCTGTGTCTGTTTGTAGTTGTGATTCTTCACTTTCAGTATTTTGTTCTTCATTAATTTCTACTTCTTTCTCATCAGATATTTCTTCAGTTATGTCACTATTGTTTTTCTCATTTTTTGTTTCAACTGGAATCATAATGTCTTCATTTAAATCTTCAATGAATGTCACACTGTTACTCACCGTAACTCTGTCTGTTTTGGGATCTAGGATTCTATATCCTTTGCAATTTTCACTATATCCAACGAATATTCCTTCCATGGATCTGTTTTGAAGTTTGGAACGTTTTTCTGTTGGAATGAATATAAAAACTTTACATCCAAAAACTTTTAAATGATTGACACTTGGTTTCATACCTTGCCACAGTTCATATGGAGTTTTCGTCAGTTTTCTGGAAAAAAGTCGGTTCTGTAGATATGTAGCTGTCATTGCTGCCTCACCCCAATATTTCTCTGGTAGTTTGAAATCCGTCAGCATACATCTTATCATTTCTGTTAGAGTTCTGTTTTTCCTTTCTGCTACTCCATTTTGTTCAGGTGTGTATGGAACAGTTTTCTGGTGTTTTATTCCATTTTGTCTTAAGTAGTCTTCTATTCTGTGACCTGTAAATTCACCTCCATTATCACTTCTGATGACAATTGGCTTCCTTTGAAATTTGTTACTTGATCTTGTTACATAGTCTACAAGTTTATCAAAAACTTCACTTTTGTTCTTAATTAAGTATGTGACTGTGTATCTTGAGTAGTCGTCTATAAAAGTCAACATGTATCTATTGCCTCCTGATGTAGTCACTTTCATGGGTCCACATACATCAGTATGCACCAAATCAAGTGGTCTTTCGCTTTTCATCTCACTTTCTTTTGGAATAGATATCCTTGTGGCTTTGGATTTTATACAACATTCACATCTTACGGTAATTGAGCAATCTGATATCTTTAAATCTTTTGTCAATTCTTTTCTCTGTAGTTCCCTTATACTGTCAGGGTGTCTATGTCTTAGACGTCTATGCCACATGTGAATACAGTTTTTGTGATCATGTGTACATACCTTCATCTATTCCTTTGGTGTGTCAAAATGATATAATTGTTCATCTGCCTTGACTTTAGTGATCACCTTGTTTCCTGCAATAATTACACACTCATTGTCTTTGAATTTTACTGTAAGTCTTTTTGCTGTTAAACGTTTCACAGATAATAATCCGCCTTCCAATTTTGGAACATACAACACATCCTGTACAAGTATCTTTGAAACTTGTCCGAACTTCTTGTCCGAACAATTTAGCATACCTTGTCCGATACCTTCTGGCGTTATTTTGCTTCCATCTGCAAGATAAATGGCTTCTTTCTTATCTAAATCAAGATCAGTAAAGAAATTCTTGTCACTTGTCATATGACTCGTTGCTCCTGAATCAATAAACCAAGCAAGTGATGATTTCTTGTCTGTTACTTTAAATGTGCCATTCCAATTATTCTCACATGAATCAGAAATTGTGTTTTTTACTTTCTGTGTATGCTTTTTATGTTATAATTTTTGTTGTTCTGCTTTCCATATGGTACAGTCTTTCTTTAAATTACCTTTTTTCTTACATTTGCAGCATTCTCTTGTCTCTTTATTATAGGGTTTTTTAAATTCTGTAGCTTTAAGAGTGTTTTCACTGTCCTTTTCAGTAGAAGAATCATTTCTTTGTTCTTTTCTTCTCTGATATTCATCTATTAGTCTTGTTTTCACAAAATCTAATGTAATGTCAGTTTCTGGTCTCGTCTCAAGGGCATTTATCAAGGCTGTATACGAATCTGGTAAACTGCACAATAATATAGTTGCTACATGACTTTCTTTAATGTCTTCACCAATAGATCTTAGCTGTGATATCACTTCCATCATTGAGAATATGTGCTTCTGCATGTCGTCATTTGCACTCAATCTCATACTGTAAAGCTTTCTTAATAAAAATAACTTGTGATTCAAGCTAGGTCTTTCATACAGTTTTCTTAATTTTTCCCACATTCCTTTAGCTGTTTCTTCATTTCTTATATGTATTAATTGAGCTTCATCCACTAATAAGCTAATGGTGGCTCTCACTTGTCTATTCTTATTATCCCATGTCTGATTATCTTGATCTGGTCTTTCTGTAATAATTACTTCCCATAAATCATCCTTAGATAACAACATCTCTACTTTGAATTTCCATAACTGATATTTTTCACTATTCAGTTTAGCTCCTGTGAATTTCAGTACTGTGTTACTCATCATCTTTATATAGTCTTACTTGTTTAGAGAGTTGTACTGAAGATATTCTCCTGTTTTTTCTTCTTGCTGATAGTTCCTGTATGTCCTGCCTGTGTTAAATTCTCTGTAATTATATCCAGCTCCTGGGATCATGAATTCCTTTGTCACTCTGTATCTGGATTTATTTCCTTCTGTTTACCGAGCTTATCTGTGTGCTCCGTTATCTGGGGTTATAAACCAGGATCCTCTTGTAGTGCGGGCCTGTAGTGTCTGGGCTTTAGTGTCTGGGTTCCGGCCTGGGCCCATAACCTGTCGCAGAGTGCATTTTCTTACAGTCACCACTGTACTTATGAGAGCTTCAATCAGCAAGACATCTTGAGTAAACAGTATTTACTTCATACTGGTTAAACATGAGCTACAATTCAGTGTCACACAGTCCGTGTGCTGCTGACATAACACATTCAGGAAAGAAAGAAAACACACAGGAAGCAAAAACAACCAACAATTGAGAGCTTTTCTCCCCCATTACAGCAAGCATATAACTTTACACACTATCGCCATCTGCTGTCTGGTTAGTATAAAGTCCTCCTTTCACTTATAATAAGTCCTAATCTGTTGTATATGCCAACATTTTTGACCTGAATAAGAAGTACAGAGTCAATCTGCCTTAATTAGTTTATCCTTGCTTTTCTCCTATCTTTACAGCATGTCCACCATAAAGGCCAGATTCACACTGCTTCAGGTGGGATGCGTCTGAGATGCGTCAGCAGCACATGTGGGTATCTATGACCTTATATTATAAATGTGATCTCCTTGCATATATTTACATCTGACATTGGTGAATTATTATTTTTGCTTGTTTCACCATTGGAAATAAGCATTTTTTAGAAACTTTTATAATGTGTATGAGTATTTTGTAACCTGAATATCAATGGGATCTCTTAACAGATCTGCTCCTTTACCTTTCTCACTTCTTTGCTCTACAAAATGCCCCCCACCGCACCCTAGACATCCTAAAAAGGAAGGATAGGGACTGTGATCCGCTGTTCTAGTGATAAGCAGACATTTCCTCGATGATGAAGCATGTATTACTTATTCTGTTCGTGTATAGTTATGTTGATTATAGTGATGACCAGTTTTGGAAAAAGGTTAAAAACTGAATACTCAAAGTCCAGTGTCAGTAGATACTTCTTCCAGCTTTACAGATTGTTTTTCCTGGGGGTAAAAAAATAGCAATGCCCCATGCTTAGCACTAAGTATTTCATAGCACTAATAGAGCTTGCCAACATGGTCAAACCACATAATTGGCAGTTATTAATAGGTTAAAGCCCATATTAAACAGTTATATTCAGTGTGCCTCGGTGTAATCCAAATATTTGAGTGGTTTGCAAATAACAGCAGGTCACGAACTTCTGACATTATTTTGAAACTTGATGGAGAACCCAAAACTCACCTCTGAAACTCACAACACCTGACTATTTAGAGTGACCACACACAGGAGAAGAGGACACCAATGCCCTCATATGGGAGTCATGGTAATAGCAGAGCCAATGATTACCTTAGACTTCAAATTATTCAGAGCCACATGTACTTGTCTCCATTTTTTCTTGTCTGAATGTGATTGCCATCAAGCAACCTCTATTTTACTAAGAAATGGAGGCCCAAAGCTGGGCAGGATATAAACTGAAAAAAAAACATCCTGGGCAAATTTGGCAGGGGTCCTGAAGCATGTGCCAGTCATCTCACCTGATGAGGTGGATTCATGAAGTCACAGAGTGAAAACACAAACTGAGGGTGATGGCAGAGCAGGCTGGGTTTGCTGAATGAATTATGGCACAGAGAAGACCTGGACAACAGGCTATGCTGGTTGCCTGGCAGACAAGTGGATCAAGAAAAATTGAAAGTCACAGGAATGTAGATACATGTTGTATGAACTATAGAAGATGATTGCAGTTTAATGTGAACAGCCTCTAGATAGCAGTTTGTAATGCTTAAAGCAGATGATGGGTTAATCAGTAGGTAGAAGACGGTGGGTTAATCAGCAGTTAGCAAGCAATGGATTAATCAGATGGCTTGTGGAGCAGTAGAAGCAGGAATTTGCATACATGATTGCGCATAATATGATATGAACTGTCTCTAAGAAGCAGTTTGTAGTGCTTACAACAAATGATGGGTTAATCAACTGGTTTGTGGACCAATAGAAGCAGATTATAGAAATCACAGAAGTCTGAGGAAATTATAGTGACAGAAGAAACTGGATAGTGGCAAACTCAAAAACAAACTGCAACTGAACACATCATTAACTCAATGCACGGACACCACATGTGTGTCGAAGTGGATCTTAAAAGGCTTTGGACAATGAAGTCAGTGAGGTACGCAAAGCAACTTGTGAAACTCAGCGTGAAACACAGCAAAGGGCAGCGGCTATAGGCAAAAGAAGCGAAGCCTGTCCCTGGAGTCTAGAGAGGTGCATAACAGTGCCCTTCCCATGATCCAACCCTGTCTATTAAGGTGTTGAAACATTGAGTATCATGTTGTCTATCATGCTTCATGGTAACCGGTTTTGTGATAACCATCCACCTCAGCCTATGAGCTCCTGGAAGAGGGTCTGTATTTTTGCATTAATTGTATTGAGTGAATTAATAAACCTAACTGGTATATTAATGCAGCAGAAAGCTGTTAAATGTAGTGAAGCAGGCTTCCTATGGATATTAATAATGTCATGAAGGGTATAAGACTTTGCCAAATCACACACACTTTTAGACAGTAAATGCACTAACACATTGTGAATTAGGGAAAAATACACAATAAACTTTGGTTTCCTAAATAATTTGGCAAGCAATTTCTTTCAAAGTTAAACGCCCTGTATTTGAGAGCAAGAGAAGGAGATTTTCTAAAACGCAGCAACCACCTGAAGAAAGAGCCAGTAAACCTACGCCAGATATGTAAATTTTATTAATGCCAAAAAATGATTTTATAAAATAGTTTCCTCCCTTAAATATGACCTAAAGTATGCAGCTCTGAACTTCCACTAATCCCTAATAAAGTGGTATTACAGGGAAAGTTTCTTGTTCGGGTGCCAGATCACAAGCACAATTAAATCCTATTTCAGAAGTATGCTTTGATAATAATTAATATATCATCACAGGCTGAATGAAAAGTTAAACCACGTAGGCTGGGGCTTAGCTGTCTTTATTATACCGTAAGATCAGAGGGCCGAGCTCAGAAAGGAAACACACTGTGGTCGTCTCTGTATCAGTAATGGAAAGGAAGAAAAATAGCAGAATTAGAGCTAGATTGGTTTAAAGATTTCCTGACAGATTCTAGATCTTCAGGTCTTGTCATGGAAGGCTCCAATTAATTCACATAGAGATGTCACAGACACTGGCCTTACCGTGAAAGAATTCTGCAGGAATTAAATCAATATCCTGATAAATATTCACCAATTTCTTGGTTGTATAGAAATCATACGGCCTCTTTTATCATGAACACACAAATGAGGAGTTTGGGGAAGTTAAATTAATAAAGTATAAAGGTACAGTATAATAAAAGTGTATTACATCTATTCAGCGGGACTCACACATCGGAGTACGGACCGTGAGATCCACGGACTGGCTGCAGTCTCTTGACCTGAACGTGACATATTCCAATGGGGCTGTTGTATTTGGGTCAGGAGACCCTCGGCCAGTCAGATGTGTGAATTCAGCCTTACACTGTTTTTACCGAGATACTAACTGCTCGGTTTTCTTGACTTTTGTGGTTTACTTATTTATTTCTATTTATTTTATTCACTTATATAGCATCATTAATTCCACAGCGCTTTACAGACATTATCATCACTATCCCCATTGGGGCTCACAATCTAGATTCTCTATCAGTATGACTTTGGAGTATTTTCTAATTTAATCTTGCTCAGGATCATGGGTGCAGGAAGGCAATGGTTGTTTACATAAAGCATTCCTGTCCTTTCACACAAAATTTGTAGAATTGTGGTTCTGTTACAATTTTTCCTGACAACAAGATAACTCTTTTTTTTTGGGTTCTGTTACATACTTGTATAATATCTCCAGGAATTGTCCAGATTCTCAAGATCTGTAACTTGTCATTCAATAGTTTTAAGTATGCTGTTCTTCCTTATCTGTATTCTGCCAGCACTATAAGTGCTGGAACTTCTTTTCCCTTACTTCCCAGCATGTAGAGCTCCTGTTATTGTCTTACCTAGCTCAAACTGCTTCTCTATTATTCTTGTAGGTAGTTTGACAGACAGATTTCTCATTTTTGTAATTAATCCAATGTTTTGGTTAAAACCACACATGCGATTCCAGCCTTTATTAAATTTAGAGGCCTTTTTTACATTGTATTAACCTCTTACTTTCTTGTGAGCAGTGTGTATGCTGGTCAATCTTTGCATGAGTGTTGTGTACCTATTAGTGTTGAGCGAACATGCTCGACACTGCTCGGTACTCGCCCGAGCATCACGCTACTCGAGATGTTCAGCGAGCACCGAGCATTTCCGGGTTACTCGGGCGGGAGCTCGGGTCTCTGCCCTGCATGTTTGGCGCTCTTTACAGAGCCAATGAACATGCAGGGATTGCCAGCCAGTCACTGTAATGCTGCAGCCATGTTGGTTGTGGGCATTACAGTGATTGGCTGGCCGCACAGCGTCACCTCGAGTATTTAAAACCGGGCGCCGCCATCTTGGACACAGTCGCTCCGGATTAGACAGTGTAGGGACAGCGCTGCTGATTTAGGGAGAGATATAAACTGCGAAATAGTTAGTGTAGGGTCTGTAAAGGCTGCCAGAACAAACAACTAGTCCTTTTCAGGACTAATATCCATCCCAGATATCAGGCAGGCAGGCTGTATAGGAGACACAGTGGTTATACCAGCAAACGCTGCATTACAGTCCTGTGTACTCCTGTTGCTGAAATTGCTGGACTTAGCACCAGGTGTCAGGGGCCAGGAAAAATCCTTTTTTTTTTCATCTAAATCCTCCTTTTTTTTTCCTCCTTCACACTGTACAAATACCCGTCTTATTAACCTTTTGGTGTGTCCCCCCCCCCCGCTCAAAAAAAAGCGTATCTCTGATTTTTCATACACAAATATAACTGTTGAAAATAGTCTGGTGTAGGCTAGAGAAACAGAAGTGTTGTTTTGCACTTCCAAGGTTCAAACCTCTGTATTATCCATTTTGGGCCATTTCTATCTAAAAAAAAAAAAAAAGTTTGAGTGTGTCGCTCACTGTTCAGCCGCAAATCTATATATTTAAAAAAGTCTGGTATACCCCAGTAAACAATAACTGTGGTTTTGCCATCCCACGGTAAAAAATCTCTATTATTCAGGTTTTGGTATATTTTCCGTAAAGAAAAACAGTAGTGTCTCCTGACTGTTGTGACACAAAAATATATCTGTTGAAAATAGTCTTGTGTAGGCCCGACATCCCAGTGTGGTTTCGCAGTTCCATGGGTCAAATCACTGTACTATCCAGTTTTGGGCCTTTGGTATCTAAAAAAAAAGCAGTTTGAGTGTGTCGCTCACTATTCAGCCGCAAATATCTCTATTTAAAAAAGTGTGGTATACCCCAGTAAACAATAACTGTGGTTTTGCCATCCCACGGTAAAAAATCTCTATTATTCAGGTTTTGGTATATTTTCTGTAAAGAAAAACAGCAGTGTCTCCTGACTGTTGTGACACAAAAATATATCTGTTGAAAATAGTCTTGTGTAGGCCCGACATCCCAGTGTGGTTTCGCAGTTTCACGGGTTAAATCGCTGTACTATCCAGTTTTGGGCCTTTGGTATCAAAAAAAGAGCAGTTTGAGTGTGTCGCTCACTGTTCAGCAGCAAATATCTCTATTTAAAAAAGTGTGGTATACCCCAGTAAACAATAACTGTGGTTTTGCCATCCCACGGTAAAAAATCTCTATTATTCAGCTATTGGTAGTTTTTTCCATAAAGAAAAACAGTAGTGTCTCCTGACTGTTGTGTCACAAAAATATATCTGTTGAAAATAGTCTTGTGTAGGCCCGACATCCCAGTGTGGTTTCGCAGTTCCATGGGTCAAATCACTGTACTATCCAGTTTTGGGCCTTTGGTATCTAAAAAAAAGCAGTTTGAGTGTGTCGCTCACTGTTCAGCCGCAAATATCTCTATTTAAAAAAGTGTGGTATACCCCAGTAAACAATAACTGTGGTTTTGCCATCCCACGGTAAAAAATCTCTATTATTCAGGTTTTGGTATATTTTCCGTAAAGAAAAACAGTAGTGTCTCCTGACTGTTGTGACACAAAAATATATCTGTTGAAAATAGTCTTGTGTAGGCCCGACATCCCAGTGTGGTTTCGCAGTTTCACGGATCAAATCGCTGTACTATCCAGTTTTGGGCCTTTGGTATCAAAAAAAGAGCAGTTTGAGTGTGTCGCTCACTGTTCAGCAGCAAATATCTCTATTTAAAAAAGTGTGGTATACCCCAGTAAACAATAACTGTGGTTTTGCCATCCCACGGTAAAAAATCTCTATTATTCAGCTTTTGGTAGTTTTTTCCATAAAGAAAAACAGTAGTGTCTCCTGACTGTTGTGTCACAAAAATATATCTGTTGAAAATAGTCTTGTGTAGGCCCGACATCCCAGTGTGGTTTCGCAGTTCCATGGGTCAAATCGCTGTACTATCCAGTTTTGGGCCTTTGGTATCTAAAAAAAAGCAGTTTGAGTGTGTCGCTCACTGTTCAGCCACAAATATCTCTATTTAAAAAAGTGTGGTATACCCCAGTAAATAATAACTGTGGATTTGCCATCCCACGGTAAAAAATCTCTATTGTTCAGCTTTTGGGAGTTTTTTCCGTAAAGAAAAACAGGAGTGTCTCCTGACTGTTGTGACACAAAAATATATCTGTTGAAAATAGTCTTGTGTAGGCCCAACATCCCAGTGTGGTTTCGCAGTTCCACGGGTCAAATCGCTGTACTATCAAGTTTTGGGCCTTTGGTATCTAAAAAAAAAGCAGATTGAGTGTATCGCTCACTGTTCAGCCGCAAATATCTCTATTTAAAAAAGTGTGGTATACCTCAGTAAACAATAACTGTGGTTTTGCCATCCCACGGTAAAAAATCTCTATTATTCAGCTTTTGGTAGTTTTTTCCGTAAAGAAAAACAGTAGTGTCTCCTGACTGTTGTGACACAAAAATATATCTGTTGAAAATAGTCTTGTGTAGGCCCGACATCCCAGTGTGGTTTCGCAGTTCCACGGGTCAAATCGCTGTACTATCCAGTTTTGGGCCTTTGGTATCTAAAAAAAAAGCAGTTTGAGTGTGTTGCTCACTGTTCAGCCGCAAATATCTCTATTTAAAAAAGTGTGGTATACCCCAGTAAACAATAACTGTGGTTTTGCCATCCCACGGTAAAAAATCTCTATTATTCAGGTTTTGGTATATTTTCCGTAAAGAAAAACAGTAGTGTCTCCTGACTGTTGTGACACAAAAATATATCTGTTGAAAATAGTCTTGTGTAGGCCCGACATCCCAGTGTGGTTTCGCAGTTCCACGGGTCAAATCACTGTACTATCCAGTTTTGGGCTTTTGGTATCTAAAAAAAAAGCAGTTTGAGTGTGTCGCTCACTGTTCATCCGCAAATATCTCTATTTAAAAAAGTGTGGTATACCCCAGTAAACAATAACTGTGGTTTTGCCATCCCACGGTAAAAAATCTCTATTATTCAGGTTTTGGTATATTTTCCGTAAAGAAAAACAGTAGTGTCTCCTGACTGTTGTGACACAAAAATATATCTGTTGAAAATAGTCTTGTGTAGGCCCGACATCCCAGTGTGGTTTCGCAGTTCCATGGGTCAAATCACTGTACTATCCAGTTTTGGGCCTTTGGTATTTAAAAAAAAAGCAGTTTGAGTGTGTCGCTCACTATTCAGCCGCAAATATCTCTATTTAAAAAAGTGTGGTATACCCCAGTAAACAATAACTGTGGTTTTGCCATCCCACGGTAAAAAATCTCTATTATTCAGGTTTTGGTATATTTTCTATAAAGAAAAACAGTAGTGTCTCCTGACTGTTGTGACACAAAAATATATCTGTTGAAAATAGTCTTGTGTAGGCCCGACATCCCAGTGTGGTTTCGCAGTTTCACGGGTCAAATCGCTGTACTATCCAGTTTTGGGCCTTTGGTATCAAAAAAAGAGCAGTTTGAGTGTGTCGCTCACTGTTCAGCAGCAAATATCTCTATTTAAAAAAGGTGTGGTATACACCAGTAAACAATAACTGTGGTTTTGCCATCCCACGGTAAAAAATCTCTATTATTCAGCTTTTGGTAGTTTTTTCCATAAAGAAAAACAGTAGTGTCTCCTGACTGTTGTGTCACAAAAATATATCTGTTGAAAATGGTCTTGTGTAGGCCCGACATCCCAGTGTGGTTTCGCAGTTCCATGGGTCAAATCGCTGTACTATCCAGTTTTGGGCCTTTGGTATCTAAAAAAAAGCAGTTTGAGTGTGTCGCTCACTGTTCAGCCGCAAATATCTCTATTTAAAAAAGTGTGGTATACCCCAGTAAACAATAACTGTGGTTTTACCATCCCACGGTGAAAAATCTCTATTATTCAGGTTTTGGTATATTTTCCGTAAAGAAAAACAGCAGTGTCTCCTGACTGTTGTGACACAAAAATATATCTGTTGAAAATAGTCTTGTGTAGGCCCGACATCCCAGTGTGGTTTCGCAGTTTCACGGGTCAAATCGCTGTACTATCCAGTTTTGGGCCTTTGGTATCAAAAAAAGAGCAGTTTGAGTGTGTCGCTCACTGTTCAGCAGCAAATATCTCTATTTAAAAAAGTGTGGTATACCCCAGTAAACAATAACTGTGGTTTTGCCATCCCACGGTAAAAAATCTCTATTATTCAGCTTTTGGTAGTTTTTTCCATAAAGAAAAACAGTAGTGTCTCCTGACTGTTGTGTCACAAAAATATATCTGTTGAAAATAGTCTTGTGTAGGCCCGACATCCCAGTGTGGTTTCGCAGTTCCACGGGTCAAATCGCTGTACTATCCAGTTTTGGGCCTTTGGTATCTAAAAAAAAAGCAGTTTGAGTGTGTCGCTCACTGTTCAGCCGCAAATATCTCTATTTAAAAAAGTGTGGTATACCTCAGTAAACAATAACTGTGGTTTTGCCATCCCACGGTAAAAAATCTCTATTATTCAGGTTTTGGTAGTTTTTTCCGTAAAGAAAAACAGTAGTGTCTCCTAACTGTTGTGACACAAAAATATATCTGTTGAAAATAGTCTTGTGTAGGCCCGACATCCCAGTGTGGTTTCGCAGTTCCACGGGTCAAATCACTGTACTATCCAGTTTTGGGCCTTTGGTATCTAAAAAAAAAGCAGTTTGAGTGTGTCGCTCACTGTTCAGCCGCAAATATCTCTATTTAAAAAAGTGTGGTATACCCCAGTAAACAATAACTGTGGTTTTGCCATCCCACGGTAAAAAATCTCTATTATTCAGGTTTTGGTATATTTTCCGTAAAGAAAAACAGTAGTGTCTCCTGACTGTTGTGACACAAAAATATATCTGTTGAAAATAGTCTTGTGTAGGCCCGACATCCCAGTGTGGTTTCGCAGTTCCATGGGTCAAATTACTGTACTATCCAGTTTTGGGCCTTTGGTATCTAAAAAAAAAGCAGTTTGAGTGTGTCGCTCACTATTCAGCCGCAAATATCTCTATTTAAAAAAGTGTGGTATACCCCAGTAAACAATAACTGTGGTTTTGCCATCCCACGGTAAAAAATCTCTATTATTCAGGTTTTGGTAGTTTTTTCCGTAAAGAGAAACAGTAGTGTCTCCTAACTGTTGTGACACAAAAATATATCTGTTGAAAATAGTCTTGTGTAGGCCCGACATCCCAGTGTGGTTTCGCAGTTCCATGGGTCAAATCGCTGTACTATCCAGTTTTGGGCCTTTGGTATCTAAAAAAAAAGCAGTTTGAGTGTGTTGCTCACTGTTCAGCCGCAAATATCTCTATTTAAAAAAGTGTGGTATACCCCAGTAAACAATAACTGTGGTTTTGCCATCCCACGGTAAAAAATCTCTATTATTCAGGTTTTGGTATATTTTCCGTAAATAAAAACAGTAGTGTCTCCTGACTGTTGTGACACAAAAATATATCTGTTGAAAATAGTCTTGTGTAGGCCCGACATCCCAGTGTGGTTTCGCAGTTCCACGGGTCAAATCACTATACTATCCAGTTTTGGGCCTTTGGTATCTAAAAAAAAAGCAGTTTGAGTGTGTCGCTCACTGTTCAGCCGCAAATATCTCTATTTAAAAAAGTGTGGTATACCCCAGTAAACAATAACTGTGGTTTTGCCATCCCACGGTAAAAAATCTCTATTATTCAGCTTTTGGTAGTTTTTTCCGTAAAGAAAAACAGTAGTGTCTCCTGACTGTTGTGACACAAAAATATATCTGTTGAAAATAGTCTTGTGTAGGCCCGACATCCCAGTGTGGTTTCGCAATTGCATGGGTCAAATCGCTGTACTATCCAGTTTTGGGCCTTTGGTATCTAAAAAAAAAGCAGTTTGAGTGTGTCGCTCACTGTTCAGCCGCAAATATCTCTATTTAAAAAAGTGTGGTATACCTCAGTAAACAATAACTGTGGTTTTGCCATCCCACGGTAAAAAATCTCTATTATTCAGGTTTTGGTAGTTTTTTCCGTAAAGAGAAACAGTAGTGTCTCCTAACTGTTGTGACACAAAAATATATCTGTTGAAAATAGTCTTGTGTAGGCCCGACATCCCAGTGTGGTTTCGCAGTTCCATGGGTCAAATCGCTGTACTATCCAGTTTTGGGCCTTTGGTATCTAAAAAAAAAGCAGTTTGAGTGTGTTGCTCACTGTTCAGCCGCAAATATCTCTATTTAAAAAAGTGTGGTATACCCCAGTAAACAATAACTGTGGTTTTGCCATCCCACGGTAAAAAATCTCTATTATTCAGGTTTTGGTATATTTTCCGTAAATAAAAACAGTAGTGTCTCCTGACTGTTGTGACACAAAAATATATCTGTTGAAAATAGTCTTGTGTAGGCCCGACATCCCAGTGTGGTTTCGCAGTTCCACGGGTCAAATCACTATACTATCCAGTTTTGGGCCTTTGGTATCTAAAAAAAAAGCAGTTTGAGTGTGTCGCTCACTGTTCAGCCGCAAATATCTCTATTTAAAAAAGTGTGGTATACCCCAGTAAACAATAACTGTGGTTTTGCCATCCCACGGTAAAAAATCTCTATTATTCAGGTTTTGGTATATTTTCCGTAAAGAAAAACAGTAGTGTCTCCTGACTGTTGTGACACAAAAATATATCTGTTGAAAATAGTCTTGTGTAGGCCCGACATCCCAGTGTGGTTTCGCAGTTCCATGGGTCAAATCGCTGTACTATCCAGGTTTGGGCCTTTGGTATCTAAAAAAAAAGCAGTTTAAGTGTGTCGCTCACTGTTCAGCCGCAAATATCTCTATTTAAAAAAGTGTGGTATACCACAGTAAACAATAACTGTGGTTTTGCCATCCCACGGTAAAAAATCTCTATTATTCAGGTTTTGGTATATTTTGTGTAAAGAAAAACAGTAGTGTCTCCTGACTGTTGTGACACAAAAATATATCTGTTGAAAATAGTCTTGTGTAGGCCCGACATCCCAGTGTGGTTTCGCAGTTTCACGGGTCAAATCGCTGTACTATCCAGTTTTGGGCCTTTGGTATCCAAAAAAAGAGCAGTTTGAGTGTGTCGCTCACTGTTCAGCAGCAAATATCTCTATTTAAAAAAGTGTGGTATACCCCAGTAAACAATAACTGTGGTTTTGCCATCCCACGGTAAAAAATCTCTATTATTCAGCTTTTGGTAGTTTTTTCCATAAAGAAAAACAGTAGTGTCTCCTGACTGTTGTGCCACAAAAATATATCTGTTGAAAATAGTCTTGTGTAGGCCCGACATCCCAGTGTGGTTTCGCAGTTCCATGGGTCAAATCGCTGTACTATCCAGGTTTGGGCCTTTGGTATCTAAAAAAAAAGCAGTTTAAGTGTGTCGCTCACTGTTCAGCCGCAAATATCTCTATTTAAAAAAGTGTGGTATACCCCAGTAAACAATAACTGTGGTTTTGCCATCCCACGGTAAAAAATCTCTCTTATTCAGGTTTTGGTATATTTTCCGTAAAGAAAAACAGTAGTGTCTCCTGACTGTTGTGACACAAAAATATATCTGTTGAAAATAGTCTTGTGTAGGCCCGACATCCCAGTGTGGTTTCGCAGTTTCACGGGTCAAATCGCTGTACTATCCAGTTTTGGGCCTTTGGTATCAAAAAAAGAGCAGTTTGAGTGTGTCGCTCACTGTTCAGCAGCAAATATCTCTACTTAAAAAAGTGTGGTATACCCCAGTAAACAATAACTGTGGTTTTGCCATCCCACGGTAAAAAATCTCTATTATTCAGCTTTTGGTAGTTTTTTCCATAAAGAAAAACAGTAGTGTCTCCTGACTGTTGTGTCACAAAAATATATCTGTTGAAAATAGTCTTGTGTAGGCCCGACATCCCAGTGTGGTTTCGCAGTTCCATGGGTCAAATCGCTGAACTATCCAGTTTTGGGCCTTTGGTATCTAAAAAAAAGCAGTTTGAGTGTGTCGCTCACTGTTCAGCCACAAATATCTCTATTTAAAAAAGTGTGGTATACCCCAGTAAATAATAACTGTGGATTTGCCATCCCACGGTAAACAATCTCTATTGTTCAGCTTTTGGGACTTTTTTCCGTAAAGAAAAACAGGAGTGTCTCCTGACTGTTGTGACACAAAAATATATCTGTTGAAAATAGTCTTGTGTAGGCCCGACATCCCAGTGTGGTTTCGCAGTTCCACGGGTCAAATCGCTGTACTATCCAGTTTTGGGCCTTTGGTATCTAAAAAAAAGCAGTTTGAGTGTGTCGCTCACTGTTCAGCCGCAAATATCTCTATTTAAAAAAGTGTGGTATACCCCAGTAAACAATAACTGTGGTTTTGCCATCCCACGGTAAAAAATCTCTATTATTCAGCTTTTGGTAGTTTTTTCCGTAAAGAAAAACAGTAGTGTCTCCTGACTGTTGTGACACAAAAATATATCTGTTGAAAATAGTCTTGTGTAGGCCCGACATCCCAGTGTGGTTTCGCAGTTCCACGGGTCAAATCGCTGTACTATCCAGTTTTGGGCCTTTGGTATCTAAAAAAAAAGCAGTTTGAGTGTGTCGCTCACTGTTCAGCCGCAAATATCTCCATTTAAAAAAGTGTGGTATACCTCAGTAAACAATAACTGTGGTTTTGCCATCCCACGGTAAAAAATCTCTATTATTCAGGTTTTGGTAGTTTTTTCCGTAAAGAAAAACAGTAGTGTCTCCTAACTGTTGTGACACAAAAATATATCTGTTGAAAATAGTCTTGTGTAGGCCCGACATCCCAGTGTGGTTTCGCAGTTCCATGGGTCAAATCGCTGTACTATCCAGTTTTGGGCCTTTGGTATCTAAAAATGCAGTTTGAGTGTGTCGCTCACTGTTCAGCCGCAAATATCTCTATTTAAAAAAGTGTGGTATACCCCAGTAAACAATAACTGTGGTTTTGCCATCCCACGGTAAAAAATCTCTATTATTCAGGTTTTGGTATATTTTCCGTAAAGAAAAACAGTAGTGTCTCCTGACTGTTGTGACACAAAAATATATCTGTTGAAAATAGTCTTGTGTAGGCCCGACATCCCAGTGTGGTTTCGCAGTTTCACGGGTCAAATCGCTGTACTATCCAGTTTTGGGCCTTTGGTATCAAAAAAAGAGCAGTTTGAGTGTGTCGCTCACTGTTCAGCAGCAAATATCTCTATTTAAAAAACTGTGGTATACCCCAGTAAACAATAACTGTGGTTTTGCCATCCCACGGTAAAAAATCTCTATTATTCAGCTTTTGGTAGTTTTTTCCATAAAGAAAAACAGTAGTGTCTCCTGACTGTTGTGTCACAAAAATATATCTGTTGAAAATAGTCTTGTGTAGGCCCGACATCCCAGTGTGGTTTCGCAGTTCCATGGGTCAAATCGCTGTACTATCCAGTTTTGGGCCTTTGGTATCTAAAAAAAAGCAGTTTGAGTGTGTCGCTCACTGTTCAGCCGCAAATATCTCTATTTAAAAAAGTGTGGTATACCCCAGTAAACAATAACTGTGGTTTTGCCATCCCACGGTAAAAAATCTCTATTATTCAGGTTTTGGTATATTTTCCGTAAAGAAAAACAGTAGTGTCTCCTGACTGTTGTGACACAAAAATATATCTGTTGAAAATAGTCTTGTGTAGGCCCGACATCCCAGTGTGGTTTCGCAGTTTCACGGGTCAAATCGCTGTACTATCCAGTTTTGGGCCTTTGGTATCAAAAAAAGAGCAGTTTGAGTGTGTCGCTCACTGTTCAGCAGCAAATATCTCTATTTAAAAAAGTGTGGTATACCCCAGTAAACAATAACTGTGGTTTTGCCATCCCACGGTAAAAAATCTCTATTATTCAGCTTTTGGTAGTTTTTTCCATAAAGAAAAACAGTAGTGTCTCCTGACTGTTGTGTCACAAAAATATATCTGTTGAAAATAGTCTTGTGTAGGCCCGACATCCCAGTGTGGTTTCGCAGTTCCACGGGTCAAATCGCTGTACTATCCAGTTTTGGGCCTTTGGTATCTAAAAAAAAAGCAGTTGAGTGTGTCGCTCACTGTTCAGCCGCAAATATCTCTATTTAAAAAAGTGTGGTATACCCCAGTAAACAATAACTGTGGTTTTGCCATCCCACGGTAAAAAATCTCTATTATTCAGGTTTTGGTATATTTTCCGTAAATAAAAACAGTAGTGTCTCCTGACTGTTGTGACACAAAAATATATCTGTTGAAAATAGTCTTGTGTAGGCCCGACATCCCAGTGTGGTTTCACAGTTCCACGGGTCAAATCACTGTACTATCCAGTTTTGGGCCTTTGGTATCTAAAAAAAAAGCAGTTTGAGTGTGTCGCTCACTGTTCAGCCGCAAATATCTCTATTTAAAAAAGTGTGGTATACCCCAGTAAACAATAACTGTGGTTTTGCCATCCCACGGTAAAAAATCTCTATTATTCAGGTTTTGGTATATTTTCTGTAAAGAAAAACAGTAGTGTCTCCTGACTGTTGTGACACAAAAATATATCTGTTGAAAATAGTCTTGTGTAGGCCCGACATCCCAGTGTGGTTTCGCAGTTTCACGGGTCAAATCGCTGTACTATCCAGTTTTGGGCCTTTGGTATCAAAAAAAGAGCAGTTTGAGTGTGTCGCTCACTGTTCAGCAGCAAATATCTCTATTTAAAAAAGTGTGGTATACCCCAGTAAACAATAACTGTGGTTTTGCCATCCCACGGTAAAAAATCTCTATTATTCAGCTTTTGGTAGTTTTTTCCATAAAGAAAAACAGTAGTGTCTCCTGACTGTTGTGTCACAAAAATATATCTGTTGAAAATAGTCTTGTGTAGGCCCGACATCCCAGTGTGGTTTCGCAGTTCCATGGGTCAAATCGCTGTACTATCCAGTTTTGGGCCTTTGGTATCTAAAAAAAAGCAGTTTGAGTGTGTCGCTCACTGTTCAGCCGCAAATATCTCTATTTAAAAAAGTGTGGTATACCCCAGTAAACAATAACTGTGGTTTTGCCATCCCACGGTAAAAAATCTCTATTATTCAGGTTTTGGTATATTTTCCGTAGAGAAAAACAGTAGTGTCTCCTGACTGTTGTGACACAAAAATATATCTGTTGAAAATAGTCTTGTGTAGGCCCGACATCCCAGTGTGGTTTCGCAGTTTCACGAGTCAAATCGCTGTACTATCCAGTTTTGGGCCTTTGGTATCAAAAAAAGAGCAGTTTGAGTGTGTCGCTCACTGTTCAGCAGCAAATATCTCTATTTAAAAAAGTGTGGTATACCCCAGTAAACAATAACTGTGGTTTTGCCATCCCACGGTAAAAAATCTCTATTATTCAGCTTTTGGTAGTTTTTTCCATAAAGAAAAACAGTAGTGTCTCCTGACTGTTGTGTCACAAAAATATATCTGTTGAAAATAGTCTTGTGTAGGCCCGACATCCCAGTGTGGTTTCGCAGTTCCATGGGTCAAATCGCTGTACTATCCAGTTTTGGGCCTTTGGTATCTAAAAAAAAGCAGTTTGAGTGTGTCGCTCACTGTTCAGCCACAAATATCTCTATTTAAAAAAGTGTGGTATACCCCAGTAAACAATAACTGTGGTTTTGCCATCCCACGGTAAAAAATCTCTATTATTCAGGTTTTGGTATATTTTCCGTAAAGAAAAACAGTAGTGTCTCCTGACTGTTGTGACACAAAAATATATCTGTTGAAAATAGTCTTGTGTAGGCTCGACATCCCAGTGTGGTTTCGCAGTTTCACGGGTCAAATCGCTGTACTATCCAGTTTTGGGCCTTTGGTATCAAAAAAAGAGCAGTTTGAGTGTGTCGCTCACTGTTCAGCAGCAAATATCTCTATTTAAAAAAGTGTGGTATACCCCAGTAAACAATAACTGTGGTTTTGCCATCCCACGGTAAAAAATCTCTATTATTCAGCTTTTGGTAGTTTTTTCCATAAAGAAAAACAGTAGTGTCTCCTGACTGTTGTGTCACAAAAATATATCTGTTGAAAATAGTCTTGTGTAGGCCCGACATCCCAGTGTGGTTTCGCAGTTCCATGGGTCAAATCGCTGTACTATCCAGTTTTGGGCCTTTGGTATCTAAAAAAAAAGCAGTTTGAGTATGTCGCTCACTGTTCAGCCACAAATATCTCTATTTAAAAAAGTGTGGTATACCCCAGTAAATAATAACTGTGGTTTTGCCATCCCACAGTAAAAAATCTCTATTGTTCAGCTTTTGGGAGTTTTTTCCGTAAAGAAAAACAGGAGTGTCTCCTGACTGTTGTGACACAAAAATATATCTGTTGAAAATAGTCTTGTGTAGGCCCGACATCCCAGTGTGGTTTCGCAGTTCCACGGGTCAAATCGCTGTACTATCCAGTTTTGGGCCTTTGGTATCTAAAAAAAAAGCAGTTTGAGTGTGTCGCTCACTGTTCAGCCGCAAATATCTCTATTTAAAAAAGTGTGGTATACCTCAGTAAACAATAACTGTGGTTTTGCCATCCCACGGTAAAAAATCTCTATTATTCAGGTTTTGGTAGTTTTTTCCGTAAAGAAAAACAGTAGTGTCTCCTAACTGTTGTGACACAAAAATATATCTGTTGAAAATAGTCTTGTGTTGGCCCGACATCCCAGTGTGGTTTCGCAGTTCCATGGGTCAAATCGCTGTACTATCCAGTTTTGGGCCTTTGGTATCTAAAAAAAAAGCAGTTTGAGTGTGTTGCTCACTGTTCAGCCGCAAATATCTCTATTTAAAAAAGTGTGGTATACCCCAGTAAACAATAACTGTGGTTTTGCCATCCCACGGTAAAAAATCTCTATTATTCAGGTTTTGGTATATTTTCCGTAAATAAAAACAGTAGTGTCTCCTGACTGTTGTGACACAAAAATATATCTGTTGAAAATAGTCTTGTGTAGGCCCAACATCCCAGTGTGGTTTCGCAGTTCCACGGGTCAAATCACTGTACTATCCAGTTTTGGGCCTTTGGTATCTAAAAAAAAAGCAGTTTGAGTGTGTCGCTCACTGTTTAGCCGCAAATATCTCTATTTAAAAAAGTGTGGTATACCCCAGTGAACAATAACTGTGGTTTTGCCATCCCACGGTAAAAAATCTCTATTATTCAGCTTTTGGTAGTTTTTTCCGTAAAGAAAAACAGTAGTGTCTCCTGACTGTTGTGACACAAAAATATATCTGTTGAAAATAGTCTTGTGTAGTCCCGACATCCCAGTGTGGTTTCGCAGTTCCATGGGTCAAATCGCTGTACTATCCAGTTTTGGGCCTTTGGTATCTAAAAAAAAAGCAGTTTGAGTGTGTCGCTCACTGTTCAGCCGCAAATATCTCTATTTAAAAAAGTGTGGTATACCTCAGTAAACAATAACTGTGGTTTTGCCATCCCACGGTAAAAAATCTCTATTATTCAGGTTTTGGTAGTTTTTTCCGTAAAGAAAAACAGTAGTGTCTCCTAACTGTTGTGACACAAAAATATATCTGTTGAAAATAGTCTTGTGTAGGCCCGACATCCCAGTGTGGTTTCGCAGTTCCATGTGTCAAATCGCTGTACTATCCAGTTTTGGGCCTTTGGTATCTAAAAAAAAAGCAGTTTCAGTGTGTTGCTCACTGTTCAGCCGCAAATATCTCTATTTAAAAAAGTGTGGTATACCCCAGTAAACAATAACTGTGGTTTTGCCATCCCACGGTAAAAAATCTCTATTATTCAGGTTTTGGTATATTTTCCGTAAATAAAAACAGTAGTGTCTCCTGACTGTTGTGACACAAAAATATATCTGTTGAAAATAGTCTTGTGTAGGCCCGACATCCCAGTGTGGTTTCGCAGTTTCACGGGTCAAATCGCTGTACTATCCAGTTTTGGGCCTTTGGTATCAAAAAAAGAGCAGTTTGAGTGTGTCGCTCACTGTTCAGCAGCAAATATCTCTATTTAAAAAAGTGTGGTATACCCCAGTAAACAATAACTGTGGTTTTGCCATCCCACGGTAAAAAATCTCTATTATTCAGCTTTTGGTAGTTTTTTCCATAAAGAAAAACAGTAGTGTCTCCTGACTGTTGTGTCACAAAAATATATCTGTTGAAAATAGTCTTGTGTAGGCCCGACATCCCAGTGTGGTTTCGCAGTTCCATGGGTCAAATCGCTGTACTATCCAGTTTTGGGCCTTTGGTATCTAAAAAAAAGCAGTTTGAGTGTGTCGCTCACTGTTCAGCCACAAATATCTCTATTTAAAAAAGTGTGGTATACCCCAGTAAACAATAACTGTGGTTTTGCCATCCCACGGTAAAAAATCTCTATTATTCAGGTTTTGGTATATTTTCCGTAAAGAAAAACAGTAGTGTCTCCTGACTGTTGTGACACAAAAATATATCTGTTGAAAATAGTCTTGTGTAGGCCCGACATCCCAGTGTGGTTTCGCAGTTTCACGGGTCAAATCGCTGTACTATCCAGTTTTGGGCCTTTGGTATCAAAAAAAGAGCAGTTTGAGTGTGTCGCTCACTGTTCAGCAGCAAATATCTCTATTTAAAAAAGTGTGGTATACCCCAGTAAACAATAACTGTGGTTTTGCCATCCCACGGTAAAAAATCTCTATTATTCAGGTTTTGGTATATTTTCCGTAAATAAAAACAGTAGTGTCTCCTGACTGTTGTGACACAAAAATATATCTGTTGAAAATAGTCTTGTGTAGGCCCGACATCCCAGTGTGGTTTCACAGTTCCACGGGTCAAATCACTGTACTATCCAGTTTTGGGCCTTTGGTATCTAAAAAAAAAGCAGTTTGAGTGTGTCGCTCACTGTTCAGCCGCAAATATCTCTATTTAAAAAAGTGTGGTATACCCCAGTAAACAATAACTGTGGTTTTGCCATCCCACGGTAAAAAATCTCTATTATTCAGGTTTTGGTATATTTTCTGTAAAGAAAAACAGTAGTGTCTCCTGACTGTTGTGACACAAAAATATATCTGTTGAAAATAGTCTTGTGTAGGCCCGACATCCCAGTGTGGTTTCGCAGTTTCACGGGTCAAATCGCTGTACTATCCAGTTTTGGGCCTTTGGTATCAAAAAAAGAGCAGTTTGAGTGTGTCGCTCACTGTTCAGCAGCAAATATCTCTATTTAAAAAAGTGTGGTATACCCCAGTAAACAATAACTGTGGTTTTGCCATCCCACGGTAAAAAATCTCTATTATTCAGCTTTTGGTAGTTTTTTCCATAAAGAAAAACAGTAGTGTCTCCTGACTGTTGTGTCACAAAAATATATCTGTTGAAAATAGTCTTGTGTAGGCCCGACATCCCAGTGTGGTTTCGCAGTTCCATGGGTCAAATCGCTGTACTATCCAGTTTTGGGCCTTTGGTATCTAAAAAAAAGCAGTTTGAGTGTGTCGCTCACTGTTCAGCCGCAAATATCTCTATTTAAAAAAGTGTGGTATACCCCAGTAAACAATAACTGTGGTTTTGCCATCCCACGGTAAAAAATCTCTATTATTCAGGTTTTGGTATATTTTCCGTAGAGAAAAACAGTAGTGTCTCCTGACTGTTGTGACACAAAAATATATCTGTTGAAAATAGTCTTGTGTAGGCCCGACATCCCAGTGTGGTTTCGCAGTTTCACGGGTCAAATCGCTGTACTATCCAGTTTTGGGCCTTTGGTATCAAAAAAAGAGCAGTTTGAGTGTGTCGCTCACTGTTCAGCAGCAAATATCTCTATTTAAAAAAGTGTGGTATACCCCAGTAAACAATAACTGTGGTTTTGCCATCCCACGGTAAAAAATCTCTATTATTCAGCTTTTGGTAGTTTTTTCCATAAAGAAAAACAGTAGTGTCTCCTGACTGTTGTGTCACAAAAATATATCTGTTGAAAATAGTCTTGTGTAGGCCCGACATCCCAGTGTGGTTTCGCAGTTCCATGGGTCAAATCGCTGTACTATCCAGTTTTGGGCCTTTGGTATCTAAAAAAAAGCAGTTTGAGTGTGTCGCTCACTGTTCAGCCACAAATATCTCTATTTAAAAAAGTGTGGTATACCCCAGTAAACAATAACTGTGGTTTTGCCATCCCACGGTAAAAAATCTCTATTATTCAGGTTTTGGTATATTTTCCGTAAAGAAAAACAGTAGTGTCTCCTGACTGTTGTGACACAAAAATATATCTGTTGAAAATAGTCTTGTGTAGGCTCGACATCCCAGTGTGGTTTCGCAGTTTCACGGGTCAAATCGCTGTACTATCCAGTTTTGGGCCTTTGGTATCAAAAAAAGAGCAGTTTGAGTGTGTCGCTCACTGTTCAGCAGCAAATATCTCTATTTAAAAAAGTGTGGTATACCCCAGTAAACAATAACTGTGGTTTTGCCATCCCACGGTAAAAAATCTCTATTATTCAGCTTTTGGTAGTTTTTTCCATAAAGAAAAACAGTAGTGTCTCCTGACTGTTGTGTCACAAAAATATATCTGTTGAAAATAGTCTTGTGTAGGCCCGACATCCCAGTGTGGTTTCGCAGTTCCATGGGTCAAATCGCTGTACTATCCAGTTTTGGGCCTTTGGTATCTAAAAAAAAAGCAGTTTGAGTGTGTCGCTCACTGTTCAGCCACAAATATCTCTATTTAAAAAAGTGTGGTATACCCCAGTAAATAATAACTGTGGTTTTGCCATCCCACAGTAAAAAATCTCTATTGTTCAGCTTTTGGGAGTTTTTTCCGTAAAGAAAAACAGGAGTGTCTCCTGACTGTTGTGACACAAAAATATATCTGTTGAAAATAGTCTTGTGTAGGCCCGACATCCCAGTGTGGTTTCGCAGTTCCACGGGTCAAATCGCTGTACTATCCAGTTTTGGGCCTTTGGTATCTAAAAAAAAAGCAGTTTGAGTGTGTCGCTCACTGTTCAGCCGCAAATATCTCTATTTAAAAAAGTGTGGTATACCTCAGTAAACAATAACTGTGGTTTTGCCATCCCACGGTAAAAAATCTCTATTATTCAGGTTTTGGTAGTTTTTTCCGTAAAGAAAAACAGTAGTGTCTCCTAACTGTTGTGACACAAAAATATATCTGTTGAAAATAGTCTTGTGTTGGCCCGACATCCCAGTGTGGTTTCGCAGTTCCATGGGTCAAATCGCTGTACTATCCAGTTTTGGGCCTTTGGTATCTAAAAAAAAAGCAGTTTGAGTGTGTTGCTCACTGTTCAGCCGCAAATATCTCTATTTAAAAAAGTGTGGTATACCCCAGTAAACAATAACTGTGGTTTTGCCATCCCACGGTAAAAAATCTCTATTATTCAGGTTTTGGTATATTTTCCGTAAATAAAAACAGTAGTGTCTCCTGACTGTTGTGACACAAAAATATATCTGTTGAAAATAGTCTTGTGTAGGCCCAACATCCCAGTGTGGTTTCGCAGTTCCACGGGTCAAATCACTGTACTATCCAGTTTTGGGCCTTTGGTATCTAAAAAAAAAGCAGTTTGAGTGTGTCGCTCACTGTTTAGCCGCAAATATCTCTATTTAAAAAAGTGTGGTATACCCCAGTGAACAATAACTGTGGTTTTGCCATCCCACGGTAAAAAATCTCTATTATTCAGCTTTTGGTAGTTTTTTCCGTAAAGAAAAACAGTAGTGTCTCCTGACTGTTGTGACACAAAAATATATCTGTTGAAAATAGTCTTGTGTAGTCCCGACATCCCAGTGTGGTTTCGCAGTTCCATGGGTCAAATCGCTGTACTATCCAGTTTTGGGCCTTTGGTATCTAAAAAAAAAGCAGTTTCAGTGTGTTGCTCACTGTTCAGCCGCAAATATCTCTATTTAAAAAAGTGTGGTATACCCCAGTAAACAATAACTGTGGTTTTGCCATCCCACGGTAAAAAATCTCTATTATTCAGGTTTTGGTATATTTTCCGTAAATAAAAACAGTAGTGTCTCCTGACTGTTGTGACACAAAAATATATCTGTTGAAAATAGTCTTGTGTAGGCCCGACATCCCAGTGTGGTTTCGCAGTTTCACGGGTCAAATCGCTGTACTATCCAGTTTTGGGCCTTTGGTATCAAAAAAAGAGCAGTTTGAGTGTGTCGCTCACTGTTCAGCAGCAAATATCTCTATTTAAAAAAGTGTGGTATACCCCAGTAAACAATAACTGTGGTTTTGCCATCCCACGGTAAAAAATCTCTATTATTCAGCTTTTGGTAGTTTTTTCCATAAAGAAAAACAGTAGTGTCTCCTGACTGTTGTGTCACAAAAATATATCTGTTGAAAATAGTCTTGTGTAGGCCCGACATCCCAGTGTGGTTTCGCAGTTCCATGGGTCAAATCGCTGTACTATCCAGTTTTGGGCCTTTGGTATCTAAAAAAAAGCAGTTTGAGTGTGTCGCTCACTGTTCAGCCACAAATATCTCTATTTAAAAAAGTGTGGTATACCCCAGTAAACAATAACTGTGGTTTTGCCATCCCACGGTAAAAAATCTCTATTATTCAGGTTTTGGTATATTTTCCGTAAAGAAAAACAGTAGTGTCTCCTGACTGTTGTGACACAAAAATATATCTGTTGAAAATAGTCTTGTGTAGGCCCGACATCCCAGTGTGGTTTCGCAGTTTCACGGGTCAAATCGCTGTACTATCCAGTTTTGGGCCTTTGGTATCAAAAAAAGAGCAGTTTGAGTGTGTCGCTCACTGTTCAGCAGCAAATATCTCTATTTAAAAAAGTGTGGTATACCCCAGTAAACAATAACTGTGGTTTTGCCATCCCACGGTAAAAAATCTCTATTATTTAGCTTTTGGTAGTTTTTTCCATAAAGAAAAACAGTAGTGTCTCCTGACTGTTGTGTCACAAAAATATATCTGTTGAAAATAGTCTTGTGTAGGCCCGACATCCCAGTGTGGTTTCGCAGTTCCATGGGTCAAATCGCTGTACTATCCAGTTTTGGGCCTTTGGTATCTAAAAAAAAAGCAGTTTGAGTGTGTCGCTCACTGTTCAGCCACAAATATCTCTATTTAAAAAAGTGTGGTATACCCCAGTAAATAATAACTGTGGTTTTGCCATCCCACAGTAAAAAATCTCTATTGTTCAGCTTTTGGGAGTTTTTTCCGTAAAGAAAAACAGGAGTGTCTCCTGACTGTTGTGACACAAAAATATATCTGTTGAAAATAGTCTTGTGTAGGCCCGACATCCCAGTGTGGTTTCGCAGTTCCACGGGTCAAATCGCTGTACTATCCAGTTTTGGGCCTTTGGTATCTAAAAAAAAAGCAGTTTGAGTGTGTCGCTCACTGTTCAGCCGCAAATATCTCTATTTAAAAAAGTGTGGTATACCTCAGTAAACAATAACTGTGGTTTTGCCATCCCACGGTAAAAAATCTCTATTATTCAGGTTTTGGTAGTTTTTTCCGTAAAGAAAAACAGTAGTGTCTCCTAACTGTTGTGACACAAAAATATATCTGTTGAAAATAGTCTTGTGTTGGCCCGACATCCCAGTGTGTTTTCGCAGTTCCATGGGTCAAATCGCTGTACTATCCAGTTTTGGGCCTTTGGTATCTAAAAAAAAAGCAGTTTGAGTGTGTTGCTCACTGTTCAGCCGCAAATATCTCTATTTAAAAAAGTGTGGTATACCCCAGTAAACAATAACTGTGGTTTTGCCATCCCACGGTAAAAAATCTCTATTATTCAGGTTTTGGTATATTTTCCGTAAATAAAAACAGTAGTGTCTCCTGACTGTTGTGACACAAAAATATTTCTGTTGAAAATAGTCTTGTGTAGGCCCAACATCCCAGTGTGGTTTCGCAGTTCCACGGGTCAAATCACTGTACTATCCAGTTTTGGGCCTTTGGTATCTAAAAAAAAAGCAGTTTGAGTGTGTGGCTCACTGTTCAGCCGCAAATATCTCTATTTAAAAAAGTGTGGTATACCCCAGTAAACAATAACTGTGGTTTTGCCATCCCACGGTAAAAAATCTCTATTATTCAGCTTTTGGTAGTTTTTTCCGTAAAGAAAAACAGTAGTGTCTCCTGACTGTTGTGACACAAAAATATATCTGTTGAAAATAGTCTTGTGTAGTCCCGACATCCCAGTGTGGTTTCGCAGTTCCACGGGTCAAATCGCTGTACTATCCAGTTTTGGGCCTTTGGTATCTAAAAAAAAAGCAGTTTGAGTGTGTCGCTCACTGTTCAGCCGCAAATATCTCTATTTAAAAAAGTGTGGTATACCTCAGTAAACAATAACTGTGGTTTTGCCATCCCACGGTAAAAAATCTCTATTATTCAGGTTTTGGTAGTTTTTTCCGTAAAGAAAAACAGTAGTGTCTCCTAACTGTTGTGACACAAAAATATATCTGTTGAAAATAGTCTTGTGTAGGCCCGACATCCCAGTGTGGTTTCGCAGTTCCATGGGTCAAATCGCTGTACTATCCAGTTTTGGGCCTTTGGTATCTAAAAAAAAAGCAGTTTGAGTGTGTTGCTCACTGTTCAGCCGCAAATATCTCTATTTAAAAAAGTGTGGTATACCCCAGTAAACAATAACTGTGGTTTTGCCATCCCACGGTAAAAAAATCTCTATTATTCAGCTTTTGGTAGTTTTTTTCCGTAAAGAAAAACAGTAGTGTCTCCTGACTGTTGTGACACAAAAATATATCTGTTGAAAATAGTCTTGTGTAGGCCCGACATCCCAGTGTGGTTTCGCAGTTCCACGAGTCAAATGGCTGTACTATCCAGTTTTGGGCCTTTGGTATCTAAAAAAAAAGCAGTTTGAGTGTGTCGCTCACTGTTCAGCCACAAATATCTCTATTTAAAAAAGTGTGGTATACCCCAGCAAACAATAACTATGGTTTTGCTATCCCACAGTAAAAAATCTCTATTATTCAGGTTTTGGTATATTTTCCGTAAAGAAAAACAGTAGTGTCTCCTGACTGTTGTGACACAAAAATATATCTGTTGAAAATAGTCTTGTGCAGGCCCGACATCCCAGTGTGGTTTCGGAGCTCCATGGGTCATATCGCTGTACTATCCAGTTTTGGGCCTTTGGTATCTAAAAAAAGAGCAGTGTGAGTGTGTCGCTCACTGTTCAGCAGCAAATATCTCTATTTAAAAAAGTGTGGTATACCCCAGTAAACAATAACTGTGGTTTTGCCATCCCACGGTAAAAAATCTCTATTATTCAGGTTTTGGTATATTTTCCATAAATAAAAACAGTAGTGTCTCCTGACTGTTGTGACACAAAAATATATCTGTTGAAAATAGTCTTGTGTAGGCCCGACATCCCAGTGTGGTTTCGCAGTTCCACGGGTCAAATCACTGTACTATCCAGTTTTGGGCCTTTGGTATCTAAAAAAAAAGCAGTTTGAGTGTGTCGCTCACTGTTCAGCCGCAAATATCTCTATTTAAAAAAGTGTGGTATACCCCAGTAAACAATAACTGTGGTTTTGCCATCCCACGGTAAAAAATCTCTATTATTCAGCTTTTGGTAGTTTTTTCCGTAAAGAAAAACAGTAGTGTCTCCTGACTGTTGTGACACAAAAATATATCTGTTGAAAATAGTCTTGTGTAGGCCCGACATCCCAGTGTGGTTTCGCAGTTCCACGGGTCAAATCACTGTACTATCCAGTTTTGGGCCTTTGGTATCTAAAAAAAAAGCAGTTTGAGTGTGTCGCTCACTGTTCAGCCGCAAATATCTCTATTTAAAAAAGTGTGGTATACCTCAGTAAACAATAACTGTGGTTTTGCCATCCCACGGTAAAAAATCTCTATTATTCAGGTTTTGGTAGTTTTTTCCGTAAAGAAAAACAGTAGTGTCTCCTAACTGTTGTGACACAAAAATATATCTGTTGAAAATAGTCTTGTGTAGGCCCGACATCCCAGTGTGGTTTCGCAGTTCCATGGGTCAAATCGCTGTACTATCCAGTTTTGGGCCTTTGGTATCTAAAAAAAAAGCAGTTTGAGTGTGTTGCTCACTGTTCAGCCGCAAATATCTCTATTTAAAAAAGTGTGGTATACCCCAGTAAACAATAACTGTGGTTTTGCCATCCCACGGTAAAAAATCTCTATTATTCAGGTTTTGGTATATTTTCCGTAAATAAAAACAGTAGTGTCTCCTGACTGTTGTGACACAAAAATATATCTGTTGAAAATAGTCTTGTGTAGGCCCGACATCCCAGTGTGGTTTCGCAGTTCCACGGGTCAAATCACTGTACTATCCAGTTTTGGGCCTTTGGTATCTAAAAAAAGAGCAGTTTGAGTGTGTCGCTCACTGTTCAGCCGCAAATATCTCTATTTAAAAAAGTGTGGTATAACCCAGTAAACAATAACTGTGGTTTTGCCATCCCACTGTAAAAAATCTCTATTATTCAGCTTTTGGTAGTTTTTTCCGTAAAGAAAAACAGTAGTGTCTCCTGACTGTTGTGACACAAAAATATATCTGTTGAAAATAGTCTTGTGTAGGCCCGACATCCCAGTGTGGTTTCACAGTTCCACGAGACAAATCGCTGTACTATCCAGTTTTGGGCCTTTGGTATCTAAAAAAAAAGCAGTTTGAGTGTGTCGCTCACTGTTCAGCCGCAAATATCTCTATTTAAAAAAGTGTGGTATACCCCAGCAAACAATAACTGTGGTTTTGCCATCCCACAGTAAAAAATCTCTATTATTCAGGTTTTGGTATATTTTCCGTAAAGAAAAACAGTAGTGTCTCCTGACTGTTGTGACACAAAAATATATCTGTTGAAAATAGTCTTGTATAGGCCCGACATCCCAGTGTGGTTTCGGAGCTCCATGGGTCATATCGCTGTACTATCCAGTTTTCGGCCTTTGGTATCTAAAAAAAAAGCAGTTTGAGTGTGTCGGTCACTGTTCAGCCGCAAATATCTCTATTTAAAAAAGTGTGGTATATCCCAGTAAACAATTACTGTGGTTTTGCCATCCCACGGTAAAAAATCTCTATTATTCAGCTTTTGGTAGTTTTTTCCGTAAAGAAAAACAGTAGTGTCTCCTGACTGTTGTGACACAAAACTATATCTGTTGAAAATAGTCTTGTGTAGGCCCGACATCCCAGTGTGGTTTCGCAGTTCCACGGGTCAAATCGCTGTACTATCCAGTTTTGGGCCTTTGGTATCTAAAAAAAAAAAATCAGTTTGAGTGTGTCGCTCACTGTTCAGCCGCAAATATCTCTATTTAAAAAAGTGTGGTATACCCCAGTAAACAATAACTGTGGTTTTGCCATCCCACGGTAAAAAATCTCTATTATTCAGCTTTTGGTAGTTTTTTCCGTAAAGAAAAACAGTAGTGTCTCCTGACTGTTGTGACACAAAAATATATCTGTTGAAAATAGTCTTGTGTAGGCCCGACATCCCAGTGTGGTTTCGCAGTTCCATGGGTCAAATCGCTGTGCTATCCAGTTTTGGGCCTTTGGTATCTAAAAAAAAAGCAGTTTGAGTGTGTTGCTCACTGTTCAGCCGCAAATATCTCTATTTAAAAAAGTGTGGTATACCCCAGTAAACAATAACTGTGGTTTTGCCATCCCACGGTAAAAAATCTCTATTATTCAGGTTTTGGTATATTTTCCGTAAATAAAAACAGTAGTGTCTCCTGACTGTTGTGACACAAAAATATATCTGTTGAAAATAGTCTTGTGTAGGCCCGACATCCCAGTGTGGTTTCGCAGTTCCACGGGTCAAATCACTGTACTATCCAGTTTTGGGCCTTTGGTATCTAAAAAAAACGCAGTTTGAGTGTGTCGCTCACTGTTCAGCCGCAAATATCTCTATTTAAAAAAGTGTGGTATACCCCAGTAAACAATAACTGTGGTTTTGCCATCCCACGGTAAAAAATCTCTATTATTCAGCTTTTGGTAGTTTTTTCCCTAAAGAAAAACAGTAGTGTCTCCTGACTGTTGTGACACAAAAATATAACTGTTGAAAATAGTCTTGTGTAGGCCCGACATCCCAGTGTGGTTTCGCAGTTCCACGAGTCAAATCGCTGTACTATCCAGTTTTGGGCCTTTGGTATCTAAAAAAAAAGCAGTTTGAGTGTGTCGCTCACTGTTCAGCCACAAATATCTCTATTTAAAAAAGTGTGGTATACCCCAGCAAACAATAACTGTGGTTTTGCCATCCCACAGTAAAAAATCTCTATTATTCAGGTTTTGGTATATTTTCCGTAAAGAAAAACAGTAGTGTCTCCTGACTGTTGTGACACAAAAATATATCTGTTGAAAATAGTCTTGTGTAGGCCCGACATCCCAGTGTGGTTTCGGAGCTCCATGGGTCATATGGCTGTACTATCCAGTTTTGGGCCTTTGGTATCTAAAAAAAGAGCAGTTTGAGTGTGTCGCTCACTGTTCAGAAGCAAATATCTCTATTTAAAAAAGTGTGGTATACCCTAGTAAACAATAACTGTGGTTTTGCCATCCCACGGTAAAAAATCTCTATTATTCAGGTTTTGGTATATTTTCCGTAAATAAAAACAGTAGTGTCTCCTGACTGTTGTGACACAAAAATATATCTGTTGAAAATAGTCTTGTGTAGGCCCGACATCCCAGTGTGGTTTCGCAGTTCCACGGGTCAAATCACTGTACTATCCAGTTTTGGGCCTTTGGTATCTAAAAAAAAAGCAGTTTGAGTATGTCGCTCACTGTTCAGCCGCAAATATCTGTATTTAAAAAAGTGTGGTATACCCCAGTAAACAATAACTGTGGTTTTGCCATCCCACGGTAAAAAATCTCTATTATTCAGCTTTTGGTAGTTTTTTCCGTAAAGAAAAACAGTAGTGTCTCCTGACTGTTGTAACACAAAAATATATCTGTTGAAAATAGTGTTGTGTAGGCCCGACATCCCAGTGTGGTTTCGCAGTTCCACGGGTCAAATCGCTGTACTATCCAGTTTTGGGCCTTTGGTATCTAAAAAAAAAGCAGTTTGAGTGTGTCGCTCACTGTTCAGCCGCAAATATCTCTATTTAAAAAAGTGTGGTATACCTCAGTAAACAATAACTGTGGTTTTGCCATCCCACGGTAAAAAATCTCTATTATTCAGGTTTTGGTAGTTTTTTCCGTAAAGAAAAACAGTAGTGTCTCATAACTGCTGTGACACAAAAATATATCTGTTGAAAATAGTCTTGTGTAGGCCCGACATCCCAGTGTGGTTTCACAGTTCCACGGGTCAAATCACTGTACTATCCAGTTTTGGGCCTTTGGTATCTAAAAAAAAAGCAGTTTGAGTGTGTCGCTCACTGTTCAGCCGCAAATATCTCTATTTAAAAAAGTGTGGTATACCCCAGTAAACAATAACTGTGGTTTTGCCATCCCACGGTAAAAAATCTCTATTATTCAGGTTTTGGTATATTTTCCGTAAATAAAAACAGTAGTGTCTCCTGACTGTTGTGACACAAAAATATATCTGTTGAAAATAGTCTTGTGTAGGCCCGACATCCCAGTGTGGTTTCGCAGTTCCACGGGTCAAATCACTGTACTATCCAGTTTTGGGCCTTTGGTATCTAAAAAAAGAGCAGTTTGAGTGTGTCGCTCACTGTTCAGCCGCAAATATCTCTATTTAAAAAAGTGTGGTATAACCCAGTAAACAATAACTGTGGTTTTGCCATCCCACGGTAAAAAATCTCTATTATTCAGGTTTTGGTATATTTTCCGTAAATAAAAACAGTAGTGTCTCCTGACTGTTGTGACACAAAAATATATCTGTTGAAAATAGTCTTGTGTAGGCCCGACATCCCAGTGTGGTTTCGCAGTTCCACGGGTCAAATCACTGTACTATCCAGTTTTGGGCCTTTGGTATCTAAAAAAAAAGCAGTTTGAGTGTGTCGCTCACTGTTCAGCCGCAAATATCTCTATTTAAAAAAGTGTGGTATACCCCAGTAAACAATAACTGTGGTTTTGCCATCCCACGGTAAAAAATCTCTATTATTCAGCTTTTGGTAGTTTTTTCCGTAAAGAAAAACAGTAGTGTCTCCTGACTGTTGTGACACAAAAATATAACTGTTGAAAATAGTCTTGTGTAGGCCCGACATCCCAGTGTGGTTTCGCAGTTCCACGAGTCAAATCGCTGTACTATCCAGTTTTGGGCCTTTGGTATCTAAAAAAAAAGCAGTTTGAGTGTGTCGCTCACTGTTCAGCCACAAATATCTCTATTTAAAAAAGTGTGGTATACCCCAGCAAACAATAACTGTGGTTTTGCCATCCCACAGTAAAAAATCTCTATTATTCAGGTTTTGGTATATTTTCCGTAAAGAAAAACAGTAGTGTCTCCTGACTGTTGTGACACAAAAATATATCTGTTGAAAATAGTCTTGTGTAGGCCCGACATCCCAGTGTGGTTTCGGAGCTCCATGGGTCATATCGCTGTACTATCCAGTTTTGGGCCTTTGGTATCTAAAAAAAGAGCAGTTTGAGTGTGTCGCTCACTGTTCAGAAGCAAATATCTCTATTTAAAAAAGTGTGGTATACCCTAGTAAACAATAACTGTGGTTTTGCCATCCCACGGTAAAAAATCTCTATTATTCAGGTTTTGGTATATTTTCCGTAAATAAAAACAGTAGTGTCTCCTGACTGTTGTGACACAAAAATATATCTGTTGAAAATAGTCTTGTGTAGGCCCGACATCCCAGTGTGGTTTCGCAGTTCCACGGGTCAAATCACTGTACTATCCAGTTTTGGGCCTTTGGTATCTAAAAAAAAAGCAGTTTGAGTATGTCGCTCACTGTTCAGCCGCAAATATCTGTATTTAAAAAAGTGTGGTATACCCCAGTAAACAATAACTGTGGTTTTGCCATCCCACGGTAAAAAATCTCTATTATTCAGCTTTTGGTAGTTTTTTCCGTAAAGAAAAACAGTAGTGTCTCCTGACTGTTGTAACACAAAAATATATCTGTTGAAAATAGTGTTGTGTAGGCCCGACATCCCAGTGTGGTTTCGCAGTTCCACGGGTCAAATCGCTGTACTATCCAGTTTTGGGCCTTTGGTATCTAAAAAAAAAGCAGTTTGAGTGTGTCGCTCACTGTTCAGCCGCAAATATCTCTATTTAAAAAAGTGTGGTATACCTCAGTAAACAATAACTGTGGTTTTGCCATCCCACGGTAAAAAATCTCTATTATTCAGGTTTTGGTAGTTTTTTCCGTAAAGAAAAACAGTAGTGTCTCATAACTGCTGTGACACAAAAATATATCTGTTGAAAATAGTCTTGTGTAGGCCCGACATCCCAGTGTGGTTTCACAGTTCCACGGGTCAAATCACTGTACTATCCAGTTTTGGGCCTTTGGTATCTAAAAAAAAAGCAGTTTGAGTGTGTCGCTCACTGTTCAGCCGCAAATATCTCTATTTAAAAAAGTGTGGTATACCCCAGTAAACAATAACTGTGGTTTTGCCATCCCACGGTAAAAAATCTCTATTATTCAGGTTTTGGTATATTTTCCGTAAATAAAAACAGTAGTGTCTCCTGACTGTTGTGACACAAAAATATATCTGTTGAAAATAGTCTTGTGTAGGCCCGACATCCCAGTGTGGTTTCGCAGTTCCACGGGTCAAATCACTGTACTATCCAGTTTTGGGCCTTTGGTATCTAAAAAAAGAGCAGTTTGAGTGTGTCGCTCACTGTTCAGCCGCAAATATCTCTATTTAAAAAAGTGTGGTATAACCCAGTAAACAATAACTGTGGTTTTGCCATCCCACGGTAAAAAATCTCTATTATTCAGGTTTTGGTATATTTTCCGTAAATAAAAACAGTAGTGTCTCCTGACTGTTGTGACACAAAAATATATCTGTTGAAAATAGTCTTGTGTAGGCCCGACATCCCAGTGTGGTTTCGCAGTTCCACGGGTCAAATCACTGTACTATCCAGTTTTGGGCCTTTGGTATCTAAAAAAAAAGCAGTTTGAGTGTGTCGCTCACTGTTCAGCCGCAAATATCTCTATTTAAAAAAGTGTGGTATACCCCAGTAAACAATAACTGTGGTTTTGCCATCCCACGGTAAAAAATCTCTATTATTCAGCTTTTGGTAGTTTTTTCCGTAAAGAAAAACAGTAGTGTCTCCTGACTGTTGTGACACAAAAATATAACTGTTGAAAATAGTCTTGTGTAGGCCCGACATCCCAGTGTGGTTTCGCAGTTCCACGAGTCAAATCGCTGTACTATCCAGTTTTGGGCCTTTGGTATCTAAAAAAAAAGCAGTTTGAGTGTGTCGCTCACTGTTCAGCCACAAATATCTCTATTTAAAAAAGTGTGGTATACCCCAGCAAACAATAACTGTGGTTTTGCCATCCCACAGTAAAAAATCTCTATTATTCAGGTTTTGGTATATTTTCCGTAAAGAAAAACAGTAGTGTCTCCTGACTGTTGTGACACAAAAATATATCTGTTGAAAATAGTCTTGTGTAGGCCCGACATCCCAGTGTGGTTTCGGAGCTCCATGGGTCATATCGCTGTACTATCCAGTTTTGGGCCTTTGGTATCTAAAAAAAGAGCAGTTTGAGTGTGTCGCTCACTGTTCAGAAGCAAATATCTCTATTTAAAAAAGTGTGGTATACCCTAGTAAACAATAACTGTGGTTTTGCCATCCCACGGTAAAAAATCTCTATTATTCAGGTTTTGGTATATTTTCCGTAAATAAAAACAGTAGTGTCTCCTGACTGTTGTGACACAAAAATATATCTGTTGAAAATAGTCTTGTGTAGGCCCGACATCCCAGTGTGGTTTCGCAGTTCCACGGGTCAAATCACTGTACTATCCAGTTTTGGGCCTTTGGTATCTAAAAAAAAAGCAGTTTGAGTATGTCGCTCACTGTTCAGCCGCAAATATCTCTATTTAAAAAAGTGTGGTATACCCCAGTAAACAATAACTGTGGTTTTGCCATCCCACGGTAAAAAATCTCTATTATTCAGCTTTTGGTAGTTTTTTCCGTAAAGAAAAACAGTAGTGTCTCCTGACTGTTGTGACACAAAAATATATCTGTTGAAAATAGTGTTGTGTAGGCCCGACATCCCAGTGTGGTTTCGCAGTTCCACGGGTCAAATCGCTGTACTATCCAGTTTTGGGCCTTTGGTATCTAAAAAAAAAGCAGTTTGAGTGTGTCGCTCACTGTTCAGCCGCAAATATCTCTATTTAAAAAAGTGTGGTATACCTCAGTAAACAATAACTGTGGTTTTGCCATCCCACGGTAAAAAATCTCTATTATTCAGGTTTTGGTAGTTTTTTCCGTAAAGAAAAACAGTAGTGTCTCATAACTGTTGTGACACAAAAATATATCTGTTGAAAATAGTCTTGTGTAGGCCCGACATCCCAGTGTGGTTTCGCAGTTCCATGGGTCAAATCGCTGTATTATCCAGTTTTGGGCCTTTGGTATCTAAAAAAAAAGCAGTTTGAGTGTGTTGCTCACTGTTCAGCCGCAAATATCTCTATTTAAAAAAGTGTGGTATACCCCAGTAAACAATAACTGTGGTTTTGCCATCCCACGGTAAAAAATCTCTATTATTCAGGTTTTGGTATATTTTCCATAAATAAAAACAGTAGTGTCTCCTGACTGTTGTGACACAAAAATATATCTGTTGAAAATAGTCTTGTGTAGGCCCGACATCCCAGTGTGGTTTCGCAGTTCCACGGGTCAAATCACTGTACTATCCAGTTTTGGGCCTTTGGTATCTAAAAAAAGAGCAGTTTGAGTGTGTCGCTCACTGTTCAGCCGCAAATATCTCTATTTAAAAAAGTGTGGTATAACCCAGTAAACAATAACTGTGGTTTTGCCATCCCACTGTAAAAAATCTCTATTATTCAGCTTTTGGTAGTTTTTTCCGTAAAGAAAAACAGTAGTGTCTCCTGACTGTTGTGACACAAAAATATATCTGTTGAAAATAGTCTTGTGTAGGCCCGACATCCCAGTGTGGTTTCACAGTTCCACGAGACAAATCGCTGTACTATCCAGTTTTGGGCCTTTGGTATCTAAAAAAAAAGCAGTTTGAGTGTGTCGCTCACTGTTCAGCCGCAAATATCTCTATTTAAAAAAGTGTGGTATACCCCAGCAAACAATAACTGTGGTTTTGCCATCCCACAGTAAAAAATCTCTATTATTCAGGTTTTGGTATATTTTCCGTAAAGAAAAACAGTAGTGTCTCCTGACTGTTGTGACACAAAAATATATCTGTTGAAAATAGTCTTGTATAGGCCAGACATCCCAGTGTGGTTTCGGAGCTCCATGGGTCATATCGCTGTACTATCCAGTTTTGGGCCTTTGGTATCTAAAAAAAAAGCAGTTTGAGTGTGTCGCTCACTGTTCAGCCGCAAATATCTCTATTTAAAAAAGTGTGGTATATCCCAGTAAACAATAACTGTGGTTTTGCCATCCCACGGTAAAAAATCTCTATTATTCAGCTTTTGGTAGTTTTTTCCGTAAAGAAAAACAGTAGTGTCTCCTGACTGTTGTGACACAAAAATATATCTGTTGAAAATAGTCTTGTGTAGGCCCGACATCCCAGTGTGGTTTCGCAGTTCCACGGGTCAAATCGCTGTACTATCCAGTTTTGGGCCTTTGGTATCTAAAAAAAAAAAATCAGTTTGAGTGTGTCGCTCACTGTTCAGCCGCAAATATCTCTATTTAAAAAAGTGTGGTATACCCCAGTAAACAATAACTGTGGTTTTGCCATCCCACGGTAAAAAATCTCTATTATTCAGCTTTTGGTAGTTTTTTCCGTAAAGAAAAACAGTAGTGTCTCCTGACTGTTGTGACACAAAAATATATCTGTTGAAAATAGTCTTGTGTAGGCCCGACATCCCAGTGTGGTTTCGCAGTTCCATGGGTCAAATCGCTGTACTATCCAGTTTTGGGCCTTTGGTATCTAAAAAAAAAGCAGTTTGAGTGTGTTGCTCACTGTTCAGCCGCAAATATCTCTATTTAAAAAAGTGTGGTATACCCCAGTAAACAATAACTGTGGTTTTGCCATCCCACGGTAAAAAATCTCTATTATTCAGGTTTTGGTATATTTTCCGTAAATAAAAACAGTAGTGTCTCCTGACTGTTGTGACACAAAAATATATCTGTTGAAAATAGTCTTGTGTAGGCCCGACATCCCAGTGTGGTTTCGCAGTTCCACGGGTCAAATCACTGTACTATCCAGTTTTGGGCCTTTGGTATCTAAAAAAAAAGCAGTTTGAGTATGTCGCTCACTGTTCAGCCGCAAATATCTCTATTTAAAAAAGTGTGGTATACCCCAGTAAACAATAACTGTGGTTTTGCCATCCCACGGTAAAAAATCTCTATTATTCAGCTTTTGGTAGTTTTTTCCGTAAAGAAAAACAGTAGTGTCTCCTGACTGTTGTGACACAAAAATATATCTGTTGAAAATAGTGTTGTGTAGGCCCGACATCCCAGTGTGGTTTCGCAGTTCCACGGGTCAAATCGCTGTACTATCCAGTTTTGGGCCTTTGGTATCTAAAAAAAAAGCAGTTTGAGTGTGTCGCTCACTGTTCAGCCGCAAATATCTCTATTTAAAAAAGTGTGGTATACCTCAGTAAACAATAACTGTGGTTTTGCCATCCCACGGTAAAAAATCTCTATTATTCAGGTTTTGGTAGTTTTTTCCGTAAAGAAAAACAGTAGTGTCTCATAACTGTTGTGACACAAAAATATATCTGTTGAAAATAGTCTTGTGTAGGCCCGACATCCCAGTGTGGTTTCGCAGTTCCATGGGTCAAATCGCTGTATTATCCAGTTTTGGGCCTTTGGTATCTAAAAAAAAAGCAGTTTGAGTGTGTTGCTCACTGTTCAGCCGCAAATATCTCTATTTAAAAAAGTGTGGTATACCCCAGTAAACAATAACTGTGGTTTTGCCATCCCACGGTAAAAAATCTCTATTATTCAGGTTTTGGTATATTTTCCATAAATAAAAACAGTAGTGTCTCCTGACTGTTGTGACACAAAAATATATCTGTTGAAAATAGTCTTGTGTAGGCCCGACATCCCAGTGTGGTTTCGCAGTTCCACGGGTCAAATCACTGTACTATCCAGTTTTGGGCCTTTGGTATCTAAAAAAAGAGCAGTTTGAGTGTGTCGCTCACTGTTCAGCCGCAAATATCTCTATTTAAAAAAGTGTGGTATAACCCAGTAAACAATAACTGTGGTTTTGCCATCCCACTGTAAAAAATCTCTATTATTCAGCTTTTGGTAGTTTTTTCCGTAAAGAAAAACAGTAGTGTCTCCTGACTGTTGTGACACAAAAATATATCTGTTGAAAATAGTCTTGTGTAGGCCCGACATCCCAGTGTGGTTTCACAGTTCCACGAGACAAATCGCTGTACTATCCAGTTTTGGGCCTTTGGTATCTAAAAAAAAAGCAGTTTGAGTGTGTCGCTCACTGTTCAGCCGCAAATATCTCTATTTAAAAAAGTGTGGTATACCCCAGCAAACAATAACTGTGGTTTTGCCATCCCACAGTAAAAAATCTCTATTATTCAGGTTTTGGTATATTTTCCGTAAAGAAAAACAGTAGTGTCTCCTGACTGTTGTGACACAAAAATATATCTGTTGAAAATAGTCTTGTATAGGCCAGACATCCCAGTGTGGTTTCGGAGCTCCATGGGTCATATCGCTGTACTATCCAGTTTTGGGCCTTTGGTATCTAAAAAAAAAGCAGTTTGAGTGTGTCGCTCACTGTTCAGCCGCAAATATCTCTATTTAAAAAAGTGTGGTATATCCCAGTAAACAATAACTGTGGTTTTGCCATCCCACGGTAAAAAATCTCTATTATTCAGCTTTTGGTAGTTTTTTCCGTAAAGAAAAACAGTAGTGTCTCCTGACTGTTGTGACACAAAAATATATCTGTTGAAAATAGTCTTGTGTAGGCCCGACATCCCAGTGTGGTTTCGCAGTTCCACGGGTCAAATCGCTGTACTATCCAGTTTTGGGCCTTTGGTATCTAAAAAAAAAAAATCAGTTTGAGTGTGTCGCTCACTGTTCAGCCGCAAATATCTCTATTTAAAAAAGTGTGGTATACCCCAGTAAACAATAACTGTGGTTTTGCCATCCCACGGTAAAAAATCTCTATTATTCAGCTTTTGGTAGTTTTTTCCGTAAAGAAAAACAGTAGTGTCTCCTGACTGTTGTGACACAAAAATATATCTGTTGAAAATAGTCTTGTGTAGGCCCGACATCCCAGTGTGGTTTCGCAGTTCCATGGGTCAAATCGCTGTACTATCCAGTTTTGGGCCTTTGGTATCTAAAAAAAAAGCAGTTTGAGTGTGTTGCTCACTGTTCAGCCGCAAATATCTCTATTTAAAAAAGTGTGGTATACCCCAGTAAACAATAACTGTGGTTTTGCCATCCCACGGTAAAAAATCTCTATTATTCAGGTTTTGGTATATTTTCCGTAAATAAAAACAGTAGTGTCTCCTGACTGTTGTGACACAAAAATATATCTGTTGAAAATAGTCTTGTGTAGGCCCGACATCACAGTGTGGTTTCGCAGTTCCACGGGTCAAATCACTGTACTATCCAGTTTTGGGCCTTTGGTATCTAAAAAAAAAGCAGTTTGAGTGTGTCGCTCACTGTTCAGCCGCAAATATCTCTATTTAAAAAAGTGTGGTATACCCCAGTAAACAATAACTGTGGTTTTGCCATCCCACGGTAAAAAATCTCTATTATTCAGCTTTTGGTAGTTTTTTCCGTAAAGAAAAACAGTAGTGTCTCCTGACTGTTGTGACACAAAAATATAACTGTTGAAAATAGTCTTGTGTAGGCCCGACATCCCAGTGTGGTTTCGCAGTTCCACGAGTCAAATCGCTGTACTATCCAGTTTTGGGCCTTTGGTATCTAAAAAAAAAGCAGTTTGAGTGTGTCGCTCACTGTTCAGCCACAAATATCTCTATTTAAAAAAGTGTGGTATACCCCAGCAAACAATAACTGTGGTTTTGCCATCCCACAGTAAAAAATCTCTATTATTCAGGTTTTGGTATATTTTCCGTAAAGAAAAACAGTAGTGTCTCCTGACTGTTGTGACACAAAAATATATCTGTTGAAAATAGTCTTGTGTAGGCCCGACATCCCAGTGTGGTTTCGGAGCTCCATGGGTCATATCGCTGTACTATCCAGTTTTGGGCCTTTGGTATCTAAAAAAAGAGCAGTTTGAGTGTGTCGCTCACTGTTCAGCAGCAAATATCTCTATTTAAAAAAGTGTGGTATACCCCAGTAAACAATAACTGTGGTTTTGCCATCCCACGGTAAAAAATCTCTATTATTCAAGTTTTGGTATATTTTCCGTAAATAAAAACAGGAGTGTCTCCTGACTGTTGTGACACAAAAATATATCTGTTGAAAATAGTCTTGTGTAGGCCCGACATCCCAGTGTGGTTTCGCAGTTCCACGGGTCAAATCACTGTACTATCCAGTTTTGGGCCTTTGGTATCTAAAAAAAAAGCAGTTTGAGTATGTCGCTCACTGTTCAGCCGCAAATATCTCTATTTAAAAAAGTGTGGTATACCCCAGTAAACAATAACTGTGGTTTTGCCATCCCACGGTAAAAAATCTCTATTATTCAGCTTTTGGTAGTTTTTTCCGTAAAGAAAAACAGTAGTGTCTCCTGACTGTTGTGACACAAAAATATATCTGTTGAAAATAGTCTTGTGTAGGCCCGACATCCCAGTGTGGTTTCGCAGTTCCACGGGTCAAATCGCTGTACTATCCAGTTTTGGGCCTTTGGTATCTAAAAAAAAAGCAGTTTGAGTGTGTCGCTCACTGTTCAGCCGCAAATATCTCTATTTAAAAAAGTGTGGTATACCTCAGTAAACAATAACTGTGGTTTTGCCATCCCACGGTAAAAAATCTCTATTATTCAGGTTTTGGTAGTTTTTTCCGTAAAGAAAAACAGTAGTGTCTCCTAACTGTTGTGACACAAAAATATATCTGTTGAAAATAGTCTTGTGTAGGCCCGACATCCCAGTGTGGTTTCGCAGTTCCATGGGTCAAATCGCTGTACTATCCAGTTTTGGGCCTTTGGTATCTAAAAAAAAGCAGTTTGAGTGTGTTGCTCACTGTTCAGCCGCAAATATCTCTATTTAAAAAAGTGTGGTATACCCCAGTAAACAATAACTGTGGTTTTGCCATCCCACGGTAAAAAATCTCTATTATTCAGGTTTTGGTATATTTTCCGTAAATAAAAACAGTAGTGTCTCCTGACTGTTTTGACACAAAAATATATCTGTTGAAAATAGTCTTGTGTAGGCCCGACATCCCAGTGTGGTTTCGCAGTTCCACGGGTCAAATCACTGTACTATCCAGTTTTGGGCCTTTGGTATCTAAAAAAAAAGCAGTTTGAGTGTGTCGCTCACTGTTCAGCTGCAAATATCTCTATTTAAAAAAGTGTGGTATAACCCAGTAAACAATAACTGTGGTTTTGCCATCCCAAGGTAAAAAATCTCTATTATTCAGCTTTCGGTAGTTTTTTCCGTAAAGAAAAACAGTAGTGTCTCCTGACTGTTGTGACACAAAAATATATCTGTTGAAAATAGTCTTGTGTAGGCCCGACATCCCAGTGTGGTTTCGCAGTTCCACGGGTCAAATCGCTGTACTATCCAGTTTTGGGCCTTTGGTATCTAAAAAAAAAGCAGTTTGAGTGTGTCGCTCACTGTTCAGCCGCAAATATCTCTATTTAAAAAAGTGTGGTATACCTCAGTAAACAATAACTGTGGTTTTGCCATCCCACGGTAAAAAATCTCTATTATTCAGGTTTTGGTAGTTTTTTCCGTAAAGAAAAACAGTAGTGTCTCCTAACTGTTGTGACACAAAAATATATCTGTTGAAAATAGTCTTGTGTAGGCCCGACATCCCAGTGTGGTTTCGCAGTTCCATGGGTCAAATCGCTGTACTATCCAGTTTTGGGCCTTTGGTATCTAAAAAAAAGCAGTTTGAGTGTGTTGCTCACTGTTCAGCCGCAAATATCTCTATTTAAAAAAGTGTGGTATACCCCAGTAAACAATAACTGTGGTTTTGCCATCCCACGGTAAAAAATCTCTATTATTCAGGTTTTGGTATATTTTCCGTAAATAAAAACAGTAGTGTCTCCTGACTGTTTTGACACAAAAATATATCTGTTGAAAATAGTCTTGTGTAGGCCCGACATCCCAGTGTGGTTTCGCAGTTCCACGGGTCAAATCACTGTACTATCCAGTTTTGGGCCTTTGGTATCTAAAAAAAAAGCAGTTTGAGTGTGTCGCTCACTGTTCAGCTGCAAATATCTCTATTTAAAAAAGTGTGGTATAACCCAGTAAACAATAACTGTGGTTTTGCCATCCCACGGTAAAAAATCTCTATTATTCAGCTTTCGGTAGTTTTTTCCGTAAAGAAAAACAGTAGTGTCTCCTGACTGTTGTGACACAAAAATATATCTGTTGAAAATAGTCTTGTGTAGGCCCGACATCCCAGTGTGGTTTCGGAGCTCCATGGGTCATATCGCTGTACTATCCAGTTTTGGGCCTTTGGTATCTAAAAAAAAAGCAGTTTGAGTGTGTCGCTCACTGTTCAGCCGCAAATATCTCTATTTAAAAAAGTGTGGTATATCCCAGTAAACAATAACTGTGGTTTTGCCATCCCACGGTAAAAAATCTCTATTATTCAGCTTTTGGTAGTTTTTTCCGTAAAGAAAAACAGTTGTGTCTCCTGACTGTTGTGACACAAAAATATATCTGTTGAAAATAGTCTTGTGTTAGCCCGACATCCCAGTGTGGTTTCGCAGTTCCACGGGTCAAATCGCTGTACTATCCAGTTTTGGGCCTTTGGTATCTAAAAAAAAAAAATCAGTTTGAGTGTGTCGCTCACTGTTCAGCCGCAAATATCTCTATTTAAAAAAGTGTGGTATACCCTATTAAACAATAACTGTGGTTTTCCTCTTCCACGGTTCTAATCTACTCTTTATGACCCTTTTTCCATTGATAGTGCAAGTGTAAGCTATTTTACTTCATTTACAATGGGCAAGGCGCGTGGCAAGGGACATGGAAGTGGACGTTCTGGTGATGGTTCGTGCAGAGGACAGGGCCGTGGCCAAGGTGAAAATGTGCCACAACCAACAGTCACATCTTCTCGCTCCCACTTCTTGACCGAATTACTAGGGAAGCACAGAACAACACCAGTATTGAGAACTGATCAGTGTGAACAGGTTATTAATTGGATAGCAGATAATACTTCCAGTTACCTGGGCACCACCACCTCCGGTCTGTCTTCCACACGGTCAACTCTTAGTAGCCGTGAGTCTCGACCGCATATTCCTCCTCACCCTGATGCTCCTTCCTCCCACCATGCCGAGTGTCGTCAGACAGCAAGTGATCCCACACTTGGACACTCTGAAGAGCTGTTCACTGGTCCATTTCCATATTTGGGCCCCTCGCCTGATACGCTTGAAGTGGTGGAAGAGGAGATCCCATGTTGCGATGCACAAATATTTGAACAGCCACGGCCACAGGAAGTCGACGTTGGCAATCTGTCACAAGAGGTGGACGATGACGAGACACAATTGCCAGGAAGTGAGGAGGAGGATCGTGGTGCGCAAGTGGAAGAGGAGGAGGTGGTGGATGATCTAGTAACTGACCCAAAGTGGAAGGAGGACATGCAGAGTGAGGCCAGCAGCACACAGGGGGAGGGAGGCAGAGTACCCCAACAGGCAGGAAGAAGCAGTGTGGTGGCCGCAGACGAAAGGAGGGCTACCGTTCCCCGTAACACCAACATGAGGGACCTTGCCAGTACAAGCGGTAGGTCTTCCAGAGTCTGGAATTTTTTTAAAGACTCTGCTGATAACCCCAAAAAGGCCATATGTTCCACCTGTCATGCCAGCATCAGCAGGGGTGACAAAACTTCCAGCCTGACCACCACCAGCATGATCAGGCACATGGCAGCAAAGCACCCGACTTTGTGGGGCGAAACCCAGGGTCCACGACCAGTGTCAGCGGGTGTCACCACTGCTTCTTCCACTGTTGTGCGTGCAATAGAACCCCCTGTTGTGTGTGCAAGGCAATCCCCTGTCCATACTGCATGTAAAGATGCCCCCTCCTCTCAGTCTTCACTTGTTATGGCAGTTTCTCAAGAAACAGCATCAACGTCCACATCCATGTCCCACCGCAGTGTTCAATTGTCCATATCCCAGACCTTTGAACGAAAGCGGAAATTTGCAGCTAACGCCCCACAGGCCACAGTCCTAAATTCGCACATTTCACGACTGCTTGCATTGGAAATGCTGCCTTTTAGGCTGGTGGAGACGGAATCCTTCCACAATCTTATGGCGGTGGCCGTCCCTCGGTACTCGGTCCCCAGCCGACACTATTTTGCCTGGTGTGCCATCCCCGCACTACACAAGCACGTGTCCCAAAGCATCTGCCGTGCCCTCAACAACGCAGTTACTGGGAGAGTCCACCTGACAACGGACACGTGGACAAGTGCTTGTGGCCAGGGATGGTACATCTCTCTGACGGCACACTGGGTAAACATAGTGGAAGCCGGGACCCAGTCGGACCTTGGGACGGAACACATCCTCCCCACACCGAGGATTGCGGGCTCTATGTCAGTCAGAGTTGCCCCCACAGTGTACAGCTCCTGCGCATCCTCCTCCTCCTCCTCATGTTCAGCCTCCATCTCAGATATCACCACATCAGTTACAAGCTGGAAGCATTGCAGTACTGCCTCTGTCAAGTGGCAACAGGCTGTGCTGAAACTCATAAGCTTAGGTGATAAACCTCACACTGCTTGTGAGTTGTGGACAGCTGTGAAAGAGCAGGCAGATCTGTGGCTGAGACCGCTGAACCTACATCCCGGCATGGTCGTGTGTGACAATGGCCGTAACCTGGTGGCGGCTCTGAGGCGAGGTGAGATCACACACGTACCATGCCTGGCTCATGTGCTTAACCTTGTGGTTCAGCGGTTTCTTAAATCGTACCCTGAGTTGCCAGATCTGCTCGTGAAAGTACGCCGCCTGTCAGCTCATTTTCGCAAGTCGGCTACAGCTTCCGCCGCCCTTGCTGTGTTGCAGCAGGGTTTGCAGCTTCTGGCACACCGACTGGTGTGTGATGTCCCCACACGTTGGAACTCTACCCTCCACATGTTGCAAAGGATTTGTGAGCAGAAGAGAGCAGTTGTGGAGTACCAGCTGCAACAAGGCCGTCGATATTCAGGTCAGACTCCACACATAAGACCTCAGGAGTGGACCTGGATGTCTGACATATGAACCATCCAGACAAACTTTGAGGAGGCCACCAAGATGGTGAGTGGCGATGACGCCATCATTAGTGTCTGCATCCCACTTGTATGTCTTTTGCAACGCTCTCTGCAGAGAATTAAAGAGGAGGCATTGCAGCCAGAGTATGATGAGATGGATCAAGAAGCCGTAGTGGGCGATTACACACACCCCAGCCTGATCTCATCCCAACGTGCATTGGGGGACAATGAGGGAGAGGAGGAGGAGGAGGAGGAAGAACAGGAGCTGCTATCATGCGTTGTAGACGGTAGTACCTGTACAAGTGTCATACCGTCGGTTCAGCGTGGGTGGCATGAGGACAGGGGGGAGGAGGAAGAGGAGGAGGAGGAGGAGAGCATGGTCAGTCGTCATCTTGGTGAGGACACGGAAATCTTGCCAGTTACCAGTCTGGCACGCATGGCTGACTTTATGTTACGCTGCCTTAACCGTGACCCTCGCGTTGTCAAAATGTTTGGTGACAGTCATTACTGGTTGGTGACACTTGTAGACCCCCGCTACAAGGAGAACTTTCACTCTCTTATTCCTGAGGTGGAGAGGTCTACAAAAATGGGGCAGTACCAGAAGGCCCTTGCTGCAGAACTCTTAAAAAAATTCCCATCTGAACACGCTAGCGGCAGAGGTCACAGTTCGTTGCCCAACCAAGGCGTACAGGCGAGAGAGATGCAACTCCAATCCAGCAGAGGCAGGGGAACACTGTCAACATTCTGGGACAGTTTTCTGACACCCGCCCAGCTTACAGGCCCTGAGGCGCGGGGTACTCTCACAAGGAGTGGAAAGTTTCAAAAGATGGTGAGGGAGTACCTTGCCGACCGTACCAGCGTCCTCCGTGATTCCTCTGTGCCTTTTAATTATTGGGTATCCAAGCTGGACACTTGGAATGAACTCGCTCTGTACGCCTTGGAGGTCCTGACCTGCCCTGTCGCTAGCGTGTTATCGGAGCGTGTTTTTAGTGCCGCTGGGGGAATTATAACTGATAAGCGCACTCGCCTGTCAACTGACAATGCTGACAAGCTGACCCTTATCAAAATGAACAAGGGCTGGATTGGGCCAGACTTCTCATCACCACCAAATGACAGCAGAGTAACATAAAGTCAAATCCACTGTGTTACTTCGGGAGGTGTATTCACATGCACCACTTCACACCCACACATGGGTATACGCTTCCTCGTTTCGGCTGTTTTATCTTCTTCTCCTTATCCTCAGCCTCCACCACCACTATACCACCAGAGTGCCAGCATTGCATGTTCCACCGTCCTTATTTTTGGCAGCTTTTGCTTTCAAGGCATAAGCAATACTATGGGACACCCACTCACCAATAATGGGACTTATGTTTGTAATATGCTGTACTGCATGGCTCTTGTAAGGGGCATTGCAAGCTGCTCCGTCCTAATTTTTGGCAGCTTTTGCTGGGAAAGCATAAGCAAATACTATGGGAGACCCACTCCCCAATAATGGGACTTATGTTTGTAATATGCTGTACTGCATGGCTCTTGTAAGGGGCATTGCAAGTTGCTCCGTCCTAATTTTTGGCAGCTTTTGCTTGCAAGGCATAAGCAAATACTATGGGAGACCCACTCCCCAATAATGGGACTTATGTTCGTAATATGCTGTACTGCATGGCTCTTGTAAGGGGCATTGCAAGTTGCTCCGTCCTAATTTTTGGCAGCTTTTGCTTGCAAGGCATAAGCAAATACTATGGGACACCCACTCCCCAATAATGGGACTTATGTTTGTAATATGCTGTACTGCATGGATCTTGTAAGGGGCATTGCTAGTTGCTCCGTCCTAATTTTTGGCAGCTTTTGCTTGGAAAGCATAAGCAAATACTATGGGACACCCACTCCCCAATAATGGGACTTATGTTTGTAATATGCTGTACTGCATGGCTCTTGTAAGGGGCATTTCAAGTTGCTCCGTCCTAATTTTTGGCTGCTTTTGCTTGGAAAGCATAAGCAAATACTATGGGAGACCCACTCCCCAATAATGGGACTTATGTTTGCAATATGCTGTACTGCATGGCTCTTGTAAGGGGCATTGCAAGTTGCTCCGTCCTAATTTTTGGCAGCTTTTGCTTGCAAGGCATAAGCAAATACTATGGGACACCCACTCCCCAATAATGGGACTTATGTTTGTAATATGCTGTACTGCATGGCTCTTGTAAGGGGCATTGCAAGTTGCTCCGTCCTAATTTTTGGCAGCTTTTGCTTGCAAGGCATAAGCAAATACTATGGGACACCCACTCCCCAATAATGGGACTTATGTTTGTAATATGCTGTACTGCATGGCTCTTGTAAGGGGCATTGCAAGTTGCTCCGTCCTAATTTTTGGCAGCTTTTGCTTGGAAAGCATAAGCAAATACTATGGGAGACCCACTCCCCAATAATGTGATTTATGTTTGTAATATGCTGTACTGCATGGCTCTTATAAGGGGCATTGCAAGTTGCTCCGTCCTAATTTTTGGCAGCTTTTGCTTGCAAGGCATAAGCAAATACTATGGGACACCCACTCCCCAATAATGGGACTTATGTTTGTAATATGCTGTTCTGCATGGCTCTTGTAAGGGGCATTGCAAGTTGCTCTGTCATAATTTTTGGCTGCTTTTGCTTGCAAGGCATAAGCAAATACTATGGGAGACCCACTGCACAATAATGGGAGTTATGTTTGTAATATGCTGTACTGCATGGCTCTTGTAAGGGGCATTGCAAGTTGCTCCATCCTAATTTTTGGCAGCTTTTGCTTGCAAGGCATAAGCAAAGACTATGGGAGACCCACTCCCCAATAATGGGACTTATGTTTGTAATATGCTGTACTGCATGGCTCTTGTAAGGGGCATTGCAAGTTGCTCCGTCCTAATTTTTGGCAGCTTTTGCTTGCAAGGCATAAGCAAATACTATGGGAGACCCACTCGCCAATAATGGGACTTATGTTTGTAATATGCTGTACTGCATGGCTCTTGTAAGGGGCATTGCAAGTTGCTCCGTCCTAATTTTTGGCAGCTTTTGCTTGCAAGGCATAAGCAAATACTATGGGACACCCACTCCCCAATAATGGGACTTATGTTTGTAATATGCTGTACTGCATGTGACGCGCCCCCTGGGCCGTGTGTACACGTGTGTGGGATACCCGGTGCCGGGTCTCTGGGGTCTGTAGTCTCCGTGGCGGTGACCCGGTCCCGTGGCTCAGGCTGGTCAAACCAGTGGCAGTCTTTCTTAGGTTTTGAGGTTAATTGTCCGACTGCGCCACCCGTGGATTGCGGTCAGGGAGTACCACCGCTGCGAGGCAGACCGCTGAGGCTGGTGTTGTGTGCGCAGTAGAGAATGGGATATCTCCCCATGGGAGGAGTATAGCCTCAGGGCAGTGAGTGTGGATGATGGGGGTGATGGTGCACGAGCACAGAAGGAATGACTCAGAGTCTTTGCAGTGCAGTTCAGGGTCTTTTCTGATGATTATAAGGTAGACCCTCCCGGGAGTACTGGCTAGCATAAGAGGCCTGGTCAGTCTATGAGCAAGCAGGAGTTCCCCTGGCCAGGTGGAGTTGTAGGCCTCCCCGTCTGTCTGCACTCTTCCTGGCTACCTTGCTGTAAGCGGGTAGAAGTAGCCCACGTCCCTGAGTGTACCGTGTAGTGCTCACCCGTATGGCTCGTGACTTGGGGCCTTCTGTTAGCCTCCGCTCCACGACGGCGGTGCTGGTCCCTTGCTTGTGACTGAGCCTCTGGGCTTCTATGGCCAGAGGACCGGAAATCCCCTGCCGGCTGGTTTCTGCTGCTGGATATATAAGTCCTCACAGCCTCGGACTCCTGTGTCCGGTTCCTATTGTCTTCTGCCAGGGCGAGCTCTGCTCAGCTTCCAGCCCCTGGTCTTTAGCTCCTAGCTCCTACAGAGCTCCTTGCTGTTACTTTCCCTTGCTCTCACTCTGACTCTGACTGTTCTCTGTTCTCTGACTCACTCAACCCCGCCCCAGATCCAGTTTATAAGGGCAGAATTCTCCCCTCCCAGGACTGGGACAGGAGGATGTTGCATGTTTAAGGGATCCTGACCAGGAAACCTCCCACTTGCTCTCTGATGTAATATCTCTTATACTGCGGTGACTAGACCCCTGGGGTGCCACACATGGCTCTTGTAAGGGGCATTGCAGTTCCTCATAATTTTTGGAAAGCCTTCCATTCACTGCTTAGGCCAACAGTGCACAGGAGACCCAGTTGCTATAAATGGAAAAAAAATGTTTAGTTAATGCCCTCTGACCTCCATGTCATTTCCAAGGGGCATTGGAATGCCTCGAAATTTTTGGTAGGCATTGCACTCACTGTATGCCCTATAACTGTGTAGCCGAACGGCTCCTTTTGTTACAGAAACATATCCTACAAGACATATCTGGTTGACTGGCCTGATATTGATGTGAATGGTCCCTGTTCCTCCTGCTCTTTCTCCTTTGCCACTACCTCATCCATCATTTATCACCTGAAGCTTTGTTTTAACGGGAGTCATAGAACTTGGATAGTAGCAGGAAAACATCCAGCAATCCTTGGAGGAGGTAGGATATGCGCCAAAACGCTGACCACCTCAGGCCTATCCGCTACTACATACATGCGCTTGCATTACAACAAAACAAAGCAGATGCTAACTTCTATCATCCTCATCATGCTCCTCACCTTGGCACTCTCAACTCCCCTGATGGAGAAGCCAGGGCCCACCGGAGGAGTCTGATAGTCCGGTGGGCTCGGCGAATGCTGCCCTAAAGCAGGCCAGGCTAAGAAAAGTGTGGGAAAGGTTACCGGGACAAATAGGGGTGGCTGGGGACTGAGTTTGGACACCCGGCCACCCCCTGGAGGCTGGGGAGCAAGCGGGGACACCCGGCCACCAGGCGGCTGGGGACTGAGTATGGATACCAGGCCGCCGACACAGCCATGGCGTGGTGGCCAGATTCCGCCTTTCCATGCCTAAAAGGCCCAATTTAAAGTGCAAGCAAGCAAGCAGTATGGTATTGCAGCCTGGGGGTGGGTGGGTGGCAGGCTGCATACTTGCGCTTGCATTGCAAGGAATGGGAGAGGTACAATTGAACACTGCCCTGGGACAAGGACTTGAATGGGGATAGTTGCAAGTCTGCAACGACAGGTGCAAGGTGGGAGGCATCTTCGCATGTACCATGAACAGGGGTTTGGCATGCACACACTACAGCGGAATAGGCTCTCCTTCCCACTAAATGCACTGGGGAGGGCACAGGTAATGTTTTGGTATACGCGCTTAATCTTATGTATAAGGCACACCAGGACAAATAGGGGCAGCTAGGGATTGAGTATGGACACCCGGCCACCCCCTGGAGGCTGGGGAGCAAGCGGGGACACCCGGCCACCAGGCGGCTGGGGACTGAGTATGGATACCAGGCCGCCGACACAGCCATGGCGTGGTGGCCAGATTCCGCCTCCACATGCCTAAAAGGCCCAATTTAAAGTGCAAGCAAGCAAGCAGTATGGTATTGCAGCCTGGGGTGGGTGGGTGGCAGGCTGCATACTTGCGCTTGCATTGCAAGGAATGGGAGCGGTACAATTGAACACTGCCCTGGGACAAGGACTTGAATGGGGACAGTTGCAAGTCTGCAATGACAGGTGCAAGGTGGGAGGCATCTTCGCATGTAGCATGAACAGGGGTTTGGCATGCACACACTACAGCGGAATAGGCTCTCCTTCCCACTAAATGCACTGTTGAGGGCACAGGTAATGTTTTGGTATACGCGCTTAATCTTATGTATAAGGCACACCAGGACAAATAGGGGCAGCTAGGGATTGAGTATGGACACCCGGCCACCCCCTGGAGGCTGGGGAGCAAGCGGGGACACCCGGCCACCAGGCGGCTGGGGACTGAGTATGGATACCAGGCCGCCGACACAGCCATGGCGTGGTGGCCAGATTCCGCCTCCACATGCCTAAAAGGCCCAATTTAAAGTGCAAGCAAGCAAGCAGTATGGTATTGCAGCCTGGGGTGGGTGGGTGGCAGGCTGCATACTTGCGCTTGCATTGCAAGGAATGGGAGAGGTACAATTGAACACTGCCCTAGGACAAGGACTTGAATGGGGATAGTTGCAAGTCTGCAACGACAGGTGCAAGGTGGGAGGCATCTTCGCATGTACCATGAACAGGGGTTTGGCATGCACACACTACAGCGGAATAGGCTCTCCTTCCCACTAAATGCACGGGGGAGGGCACAGGTAATGTTTTGGTATACGCGCTTAATCTTATGTATAAGGCACACCAGGACAAATAGGGGCGGCTGGGGACTGAGTATGGATACCTCGCTGCCGAAGCAGTCATGAGTAGTGTTGAGCCACCCCCGTAGTGTTCGAGTTCGGTTCGGTTCGTCGAACACCCGTGTGTTCGCCGAACTGTTCGTCGAACTGTTCGTCGAACACCTTCGAACACCGTTAAAACCAATGGCAGGCAAACAAAAAGCACATAGAAACACATAGAAAACACCTTCAAAGGTGTCCAAAAGCTGACAAACTGCTCAGAAGACATAACTAACACATGGAAAAGTGACAAGTACATATAGTCATGCGAAAATAAAAGAGGTGGAGGAGTAAAAGGAGGGGGAGACACAGATATAGGCATGTCATGCCCTTCTAAAATCCAAAAAGTGAGAAGCCGACACGGCCAGTCCGCTCCTGCCCGTGCCACCTCCGTGTCGCCGGGTTTGTGCCAGAGCCGCGGTGAACCCTGACGGCCAGCCCCCCTCTCCCAATACTGGTGCCTGTCCGCTGGTGGGTCGAGCGAGCCCCCCTGTGGTGGAGGCAGCTCTAAGCTTTTTAATTTAAATTGTCTCTCTAATTTGAATGAATACACTTTAAATCCATTTACAAGGATCTATTGGAGGGCAAGTCTCATGCCAGCAGCCGCGGTAATTCCAGCTCCAGTAGCGTCCACTAAAGCTGCTGCAGTTGAAAAGCTTTTATAAGGATCGAGCTCGGCTGTCCACCGCAAGGCATCCTACTGCCAGTCCCAGCCCCTATGCCTTGGGGTGCCTCCTGATGCTCTTCACTAAGTATCCCATGGTCCCGAAGCATTTCCTTTGAAAAAATTAAGTGTCTAAACTACAGGTGGTGCAGCTTGCTTAACAGCCGGGATAATCCGCTCACTAGCAGACACTGCTACTAGGCACAAAGTATTTCCTGGGCTAGATGCAGTTAAAAATTTGTAATTAGATACTCTCGTTGGATGCTGAGAAAGCATTCCATAGAGTCTCCTGGCACGCCATATATGATTCTCTTAAAAAGCTTGGGGTAGGGGTCTAGGGGACCCTTTTATAGCCAAAATCACAGCCCTGTATCGCAATACGTCACCTAGGCTGAAGATAAATGGAACTGTAGCACCCTGAGGGCTCGGTTGCTACAGACGTATTGCACCTCACCCAGAGGTGTGATATCTCACTCTCAGGTAAGGATGGAGTGTGGATCAGGACCCGACACCTGCATGCATTACACCACATTGCCGTGGGGCAGGGCGACCAATATGCCCCTGAGATGGGCACGACAGTCCCTGTCCCTGGCTGGAGTGGGGGGAGGGAACACTGAGGAAGGGGAACCCTGTAGTGCAGGAGCAGGGAGGAAGCAGTTCCTGGGTGCATTGAGAAGGGAGTATAAAAGGTGGGCACCATCTTAGTTCAGTGCAGAGAAGTCTGAGCAGAAGTGGCAGGGAGCAGGAGCTCTGCATGAGCTCTGCTCCGGGGGCGGGCCTAGTAACAGAGGCCCAGGCCTGGAAGAGGGAGAAGGAAGGAAGAGGAGCGGAGAAGGCTCCAGGAACGAGGAATGAAGGGATCCCAGGGGTGCGGACGGGCGAGTCGCCACCGCACGCCCGAATCCACCTGCGTGGAGGGGTCAGGCCCAAGGGGGAGACCGGTCCCCGAACTAGTGGAGGCAGGAAACGACCTTCAGCTAGAAACAGGAGGCTCTGACATTTTATGTGGCGCAGCCCCTCGCTACACCCGCTAGGAAGGCACCACATAGGGTCAGGGAAACTGGCGCCAAGTTTACCAAGAGGAGGCCCGAGGCAGCCGGACAGAAGTGCTGGTAAGAAAGGCCAGACAAAGGACACACAAAGGGGGTCCTGTGAAGTGCTCCAAAGTTATCTGGGAGCTGTCTGAGCCCCTCACCTGGTGAGCACAGTACGACGTGGGCAGCCGTTACCTGCAGACGTGGTCTGGATAATAAGAACTGTGAGTAAAGGCCCTGAACTGCATCACTGACTCCGTGTCGTTACTGCTGCTGCCCTGCACCATCACCCCCATCCTCCGCATACACTGCCCTGAGGCTATACTCCTCCCGTGGGGAGTTATGCTACGCTCTGCTGCACCCACAACACCATCCTCAGTGGTCTGCCCTGTAGCGGCGGTTCACTCTGACCGCAATCCACGGGTGGTGTAGTCGGACATTTAAACATGAAAACCACATAAATAGTTCCGCCACTGGTTTGACCGCCCTGAGCCACGGAACTGGGTCGCCGCCACGAAGACTACAACCACCAGCATCCACCAAAAAGGGTCCGGCTCCGGGTGTCCCAAGGCCCAGGGGGTGCGTCAGAACATTTTCATCACCTTTCACAATCACCAATGGGACAAGGCAGTGATGTCCTCTGTCCCCTCTCTTATACATCCTAGTGACGGAGCACCTGCTCTCATCAATTCGCCATAACCCCAATATTAGGTGGATTGAGGTGGGAGGCACCGAGTACAAGTGCTCTCTATTTGCTGATGATGTCCTAGTATATATCACTCAATCACATATATCCATCCATGCTGTTATGGCTGAAATAGATCACTTTGTTACATGGTAAAATTTTAAAATCAATGCAGCGAAGTCTGAGGCCCTCGATGTCTCCCTCCCCAAATCCATATAGGATTCCATCCAGTCCAACTTTCCCTTTGCCTGGCCCTCACAGGGTATCAAATACTTAGGAATTCCTATTCATAGAGACCTCTCCCATCTATGTTATCTTAATTTTGGGCCCTTTATTGAACAACTCCATACAGACCACGGTTGGCAAGTTAGAACTGTAAGATTCACTACGTGAACCACTGGTGTTTTGTGGAAAAGCACATGTACACTGCGTTCCAAATTATTATACAAAAAGTGTTTAGGAGTGATAAGGGAAGAATTTGTTTGTTTGTCAGTTAAACTCATTGATGGTGATGTGTGTCAGGGCTCTTTATATCACTGTAAGCAATTGCAGACACCTGTGCTAATTAGTTTGGCAGGTGTGTCCAATGAAAGGCAAGACTACTTAAGAAGGCTCTCTCACATTATTAAGCAGCCTACATTTTCTGCCAAAATGGGAAAGAAAAAGGATGTGTCGGCTGCTGAGAAGCAACAAATTGTGGAGTGTTTAGGTCAAGGCATGACTACAATCAACATTGTGCGATGATCAGGATGAAGTGTCTTGGCAATCAAGAAGTATGTAGCTGATTCACAGTACACACGTGTGCGTGCTGATAAGGGCAAATTGAGGACTCTTTCCTACAGGCAATTACGTCAGGTTGAAAGAGCAGCGGCAAAAAAGCCTTGTCATAGCAGCAGACAAGTTTTTGAAGCTGCTTGTGCCTCCAACGTCCCCCGAACAACAAGATGCAGGGTCCTTCAGAGGTTTGCAGCTGTGCATGCGCCATCCTGTCGACCTCCTCTATCCACTTCACACAAGCAGAAACGGCTCCAGTGGGCCAAACATTACATGAAGACTGATTTCAAAACTGTTTTGTTCACGGATGAGTGCCGTGCAGCGCTCGATGGTCCAGATGGATGGAGTGGAGGATGGCTGGTTGATGGACACCCCACGCAAACACGGCTACAGCGCCAACAAGGAGGAGGTGGAGTAATGTTTTGGGCTGGAATCATGGGGAGAGAGATTGTCGGCCCCTTTAGGATCCCTGAAGGCGCTAAAGATGAACTCCATAATGTATGTGGATTTTCTCAAACAGCACTTCCTGCCATGGTTCAAGAAGAAGAACCGTGTATTTCACAGCAAGATCATTTTTCTGCATGATAATGCACCATCTCATGCTGCACATAAAACATCTGCATCTCTGGCTGATATGGGCATAAAAGGGGACAAACTTATGGTGTGACCCCCATGCTCCCCTGACCTCTACCCCATTCAGAACCTTTGGAGCATCATTAAAAGGAGTGTCTATGATGGCGGGAGGCAGTTCACATCTAAGCAACAGCTCTGGGAGGGTATTCTGTCCTCATGCAAAACAATTGAAGCAGAAACCATCCAAAACCTGACAAATTCAATGGACGAGAGAGTTCAGAAGCTCCTTTCGAGCAAGTGGTCCTATGTGAAAATGTAACATCACCTAGAATAAAGTTTTGAGTTGAAAACTGTTTGATTTCAGTTTCTAACAACCTGCTAATGCTTATAATTTCAAAAATGACCATTTTTTTGGTCTTTATTAAAATGAAAAGGTTGATCGAAAAGTTTGGGGGATCTAAGAGTGTGGCAACCCAGTAGTCATGATTACTTCGAATTCTGACAATATGAGGGTCATGCTGCAGGTAGTGCAGCAAGAAGGCACTTATGTGCCTTGCGCATCTCGGAGCCCCAAAATCATTTTCCGGGCTAGATGCAGCTAAAAATTATTTTTAATTTTAAATCTGGTGAAGCTTTAGTATAGATGGCCTAATAGGATCAGTGCTGCACACTGCTACAAAGCCCAAATTATTTTCCAGTCAAGATACAGATAAACATGATTAGTAATTTGAAAGCTTAAAACGGTTGGTAGGGTGATTTTAACCAATCATCAAGCTTTTACTCTCCCCAGGATGACACAGGGGTAGAAAAGTCATTTCGGATCCATGATTTGTTCATCTTTATGAACGTGAGTCTGTCTACATTATCAGTGGAGAGCCGCGTGCGCTTATCTGTCAGCACACCACCAGCAGCGCTGAACACACGTTCAGACAGAACGCTGGCTGCGGGGCATGACAAGATCTCCAAGGCGTAAGTGGCTAGCTCCGGCCATTTATCCAGATTGGAAGCCCAAAAAGAGCAAGGGTCCAGTGACACAGTCGTGGCTTCAATGTTTACTTGGAGATACTCCTGTACCATCGTCTCTAGGCGTTGACTATGTGTCAGACTTCTTGTCTCCTGTGGCCTTGCAAAGGATGGGCTAAAAAAGTGGTGAAATGATTCCGCAAAATTGATGTTACCAGCAGATACTGTGGTTCTGTTACGGTTTGAGTGCTGAACACTTGACGGTCCCACGGTTGGCAAGTTGGAACTGTGAGATTCACTACGTGCACCACTGGTATTTTGTGGAAAAGCACATGTAAGATTCTGCAACAGTCTCTGCTGATACTCCTGCATGCGTGCATCCCTTTCTATGGCAGGAATAATTTCTGCAAATTTACTTTTGTACCGGGGATCTAACAGTGTGGCAACCCAGTAGTCAGGATTATTTCTAATTCTCACAATTCGAGGGTCATGTTGCAGGTAGTGCAGCAAGAAGGCACTCATGTGTGTTGCGCATCCAGGAGCACCAAGTCCCTGTTGTGTTGGTGGTGAGGTAACAATCATGCTTCCTTCCTCTGTCCTCTCCCCCCAACCTCGCACAACAGAAATGTGATCAAGGTCTCCCTCATCTGATGAGTCTTCCATCAGTTCGTCCTCCACTTCTTCCTGGGCTCCTGCACCTTCCTCACTAGTTTGGCTGCTACCATGCGCCCTGGTAAAACCATCTCCCCCACCCTCACATGCCTGCCGCCTTGGTGCTGCCGACCGTCTGGACCTTGCAGATGTTAGCCCTTCCGCATACAACTCCTCCTCCTCTACTTCCTCCACCTCCTCTTGTGCCACCACCTGACTCCGAATTCTGTTTAACATGTGCTCCAGCATGTAAATCACCGGAATAGTCATGCTGATAATGGCATCGTCAGCACTAAACATCTTCGTCGCCATTTCAAAACTGTGCAGAAGGGTGCATAGGTCCCTGATCTGAGACCACTCCTCCAGCGTGATTTGCCCCACCTCTGAATCTCGTTGGCCCAGGCTATACGTCAGAACGTATTGCACCAGGGCTTGTCGGTGCTGCCACAGTCGCTGCAACATGTGCAGAGTTGAATTCCACCGGGTAGGCACATCGCATTTTAGCCGGTGAAGTGGCAGGCCCAACGACTTCTGTAGAGATGTAAGTCGCTGAGCTGCGGGATGCGAACGGCGGAAGTGAGCACACAGCGACCGTGCCCTCTGCAGAAGGCCATCTAGTCTGGGATAGTGGGCTAAAAATTGCTGGACAACCAGGTTCAACACGTGAGCCATACAAGGCACGTGTGTGACATTGCCCCGGCGAAGGGCCGCACCCAGGTTTGCAGCATTGTCGCACACGGCCTTCCCTGGTTTCAGGTCCAGTGGAGACAACCATTCATGAAATTGGTTCTCCAGAGCTGACCACAACTCCTCAGCTGTGTGACTCACATTTCCCAGACATTTCAATGTAAAAACCGCCTGATGACGTTGAGCCTACTGCCAGCATAGTAAGGAGGTGTGCAGGATCCCTTCTGCGCAGTTAGAAAGCTTGTGGCATGACCAGACAGGCTTTGGGTGCAGGTGGAAGACCGAGAGGAGGTTGAGGAGGCAGAAGCAGTGGAGGAACTTTGACATAAAGAGGATTGACGCACAACTCGTGGGGACGGCAAGACTTGGACAGCAGCCCCTTGTCCTGCTGTCACCATAGTTACCCAGTGCCCAGTCAGCGACATGTAACGCCCCTGTCCATGCCTACTCGTCCAAGTGTCTGTGGTGAAATGCACCCTGTCACACACAGAGTTTCTCAAAGAAGCGGTGATGTTGTGTGCGACATGCTGGTGGAGCGCAGGCACACCTTTCTTTGAGAAGTAGTGCCGACTGGGCATCTGGTACTGGGGCACTGCGACGGACATAAGGTCTCGAAAATCCTCTGTGTCCACCAGGCGGAAAGGCAGCATTTCTGTAGCCAAGAGCTTGCAGATGGTGAAATTCAACCTCTTAGCTTTCTCATGGCTAGGAGGAAATGGTCTTTTACTTGTCCACATCTGAGGGACCGAGGGCTGGCTATTGTGCTTAGACGGGGTTGATAAGGGTGTCCCCGGCAAACTGCCGGTCTGTGAGGAAGATGCAGGCGGACATGTTAGGTTGCCTTGATCCAAAGGTGGTGCTATCGATGTCGGACAGCGCTCAACACCAGCTGGTGTTACCACCTCCAAAGAAAATGATGACCTGCCAATCACGCTGGCTGTTGCGGGTAAAGAGGTGGCAGGTCTGCGCCCCAAAACAGGTGTGACTGCTGTCCCCCCAGTCACAGAGGATGAAGAGGCCGCGGATTCACAAGATATGGCAGACGGTGATTGGCCCGGCCGGCTAGGCCGCATTGTAGCACACTGAGCTTCCCACTGCAACTTATGCTTCATGTCCATGTGCCGGTTCATGCATGAAGTACTCAAACTATGTATTTTTTGGCCTCTACTTAGCTTTTGCTGACAAATGTTACAGATAACACGAGTTGGGTCATCTTTATCGATCTGAAAAAATGCCCAGGCTATGCAAGGCTTAGCACCCATGCGACCTGAAGAGCCACCACGACTTGTGGTGAGAGGCAGAGTTGTGTTTGAGGATGCAGTTGTTGACGTGCTTCCAGTACTACGTCTCTGTCCAGGAAGGCGCAACCTGACCTCGTCGTCACTAGCATCTTCCTCCACCTCCTCTGCTGACCTCATCTCTTGGCTGACTGTGGGTTGACAGTAAGTGGGATCTCCGACCTCATCATCATCACCCTGTGCGTTATCACACCCGTCGTCCTCAGAGCCAACCTGTTCCTGCCCTGACAAAAAACTAAAGTTGTCGCTCCAATCAGGTATTTGAGTCTTATCATCGTCTTCCTCATTGTCTCCACCAACAGGAGTTACAGTTTGGGAATGAGGGTCTACATTATGGTCAGAACCTTCTGCGTCTGGTCCTGGATCCGACTCATAAAGATTCTGGGCATCAGTGCAGATCATTTCCTCGTCTGGATTCACAGAAGCGCTGGAGTCGACCTCTGATTCCCAGGCTATAGTATGAGTAAACAGCTCTGCAGACTCAACCATCTGTTCTACCTCATACTCAGACGGGCAGCTGGAGATTTGGGAGCTGTGAGGAAGCAAGTGCGATTTGGGTGACACCTTTGAGGACTGGAGTATTTGTGATGTTGAAGTTGATGTGGAGGAGAGCCCACTTAAAGGAGCACTTGATATCCGTTGAAGCACCTGCTGTTTTTGTGCCTCATCTGGAATTTGTAGCGATTGGCGTGGCCGTAAGAAAGGGATCTTATCACATTGTCCGCTAAAAGAAGTAGACATTTTAGTTTGGCTGGAAGATGGTCTTTCTTCTGCAGATGTTACTGTTGCTTTAACACCTACCCCACGGACACAACCTTTTTTCCACTTCCCAACACGCCTATTCCCCTTTCCACCAGCAGCAGGCCTTTTTCCACTCATTTTGGTGGTTAACTAATTCACAACTCTGGAGTTGTTTGCACAAAAAAACAATGGATGGTAACCGAGCAGAGCTGAGTGGCCAAACTGTGGTATTAGGCCAAAACTATTGGCTGGGTTAGATGTAGAAAAAAATTATTTTGAATTTGCAACCTGATGGAGGTCAGTATAGATGGACTAATAGACCAAGTCTCACACACTGCTAGAAGCCCAAATATTTTTTCAGAGCTAGATGCAGAAAAAAATTATTTTTAATTTGCAACCTGATGGAGGTCAGTATAGATGGACTAATAGACCAAGTCCCACACACCGCTAGAAGCCCAACTATTTTTTCAGAGCTAGATGCAGAAAAAAATTATATTCAATTTGCAACCTGCTGGAGGTCAGTATAGAAGGACTAATAGAACAAGTCCCACACACTGCTAGAAGCCCAAATATTTTTTCAGAGCTAAATGAAGAAAAAAAATATTTTTAATTTGCAACCTGATGGAGGTCAGTATAGATGGACTAATAGACCAAGTCCCACACACTGCTAGAAGCCCAAATATTTTTTCAGAGCTAGATGCAGAAAAAAATTATTTTTAATTTGCAACCTGATGGAGGTCAGTATAGATGGACTAATAGACCAAGTCCCACACACCGCTAGAAGCCCAAATATTTTTTCAGAGCTAGATGCAGAAAAAAATTATTTTTAATTTGCAACCTGATGGAGGTCAGTATAGATGGACTAATAGACCAAGTCCCACACACTGCTAGAAGCCCAAATATTTTTTCAGAGCTAGATGCAGAAAAAAATTATTTTTAATTTGCAACCTGATGGAGGTCAGTATAGATGCACTAATAGACCAAGTCCCACACACCGCTAGAAGCCCAAATATTTTTTCAGAGCTAGATGCAGAAAAAAATTATTTTTAATTTGCAACCTGATGGAGGTCAGTATCGATGGACTAATAGACCAAGTCCCACACACCGCTAGAAGCCCAACTATTTCTTCAGAGCTAGATGCAGAAAAAAATTATATTCAATTTGCAACCTGCTGGAGGTCAGTATAGAAGGACTAATAGAACAAGTCCCACACACTGCTAGAAGCCCAAATATTTTTTCAGAGCTAAATGAAGAAAAAAATTATTTTTAATTTGCAACCTGATGGAGGTCAGTATAGATGGACTAATAGACCAAGTCCCACACACTGCTAGAAGCCCAAATATTTTTTCAGAGCTAGATGCAGAAAAAAATTATTTTTAATTTGCAACCTGATGGAGGTCAGTATAGATGGACTAATAGACCAAGTCCCACACACTGCTAGAAGCCCAAATATTTTTTCAGAGCTAGATGCAGAAAAAAATTATTTTTAATTTGCAACCTGATGGAGGTCAGTATAGATGGACTAATAGACCAAGTCCCACACACTGCTAGAAGCCCAAATATTTTTTCAGAGCTAGATGCAGAAAAAAATTATTTTTAATTTGCAACCTGATGGAGGTCAGTATAGATGGACTAATAGACCAAGTCCCACACACCGCTAGAAGCCCAACTATTTTTTCAGAGCTAGATGCAGAAAAAAATTATATTCAATTTGCAACCTGCTGGAGGTCAGTATAGAAGGACTAATAGAACAAGTCCCACACACTGCTAGAAGCCCAAATATTTTTTCAGAGCTAAATGAAGAAAAAAATTATTTTTAATTTGCAACCTGATGGAGGTCAGTATAGATGGACTAATAGACCAAGTCCCACACACTGCTAGAAGCCCAAATATTTTTTCAGAGCTAGATGCAGAAAAAAATTATATTCAGTTTGCAACCTGATGGAGGTCAGTATAGATGGACTAATAGAATGATGCTATGCCCAAAAGATTTTACTTCACTAGGTGCAGTAAAAAAATTGGTATTCTATACACAGGTGTTATATCTTGCAACACAGATAGGCTACTCCACTGACTAACACACTCTGCAATAGGCCAAAAAGGATTAGCTTTGCTAGATTCAGCCAAATCCTGTGAAAAAAACTTGCACAGCACTGGCACAGACCTGCCTGGCAAAAACTGATAGGAACTCATGTAACCTAGTCCTGAAAAGGACTCCAATTACAATTAGTCTTTACTCCCACAACCTATCTATTTAAGAGCACAGACCTCCCTGATAAAAGTCGTAGGAAATGCTGTAACCTAGTCCTTAAAAGGACTGCAATCACAACTATTCCCTACTCCCAAGCTATCTGTATATTTGTGCGAAAATTGGCTTGAAATTAACAAGGTATAGCGCACACAGCAACAGAGGTGCCGTCTAACACGCAGCTGCAGCAGTGAGAAAATGGTGGCGACGGGGAAAATGGCTTGGTCTTATAGGGCAAGGACATGTGACATACACTGCCAATGACACATGCCCTTGCTTGTGTGAAAAAAAGCACTTCGCTCCGTGTGTGCGCTGCTGATAGGCTGACAGATTGCACCTCCCCACTGCAAATGCGGGAAAGAGAAAAAAAAATGGAGATCTTCATTGTTCCTGCAGAGATCCATCCCCTGCCCCTCCCCCCACCCAGCTGTACACTCAAACTGCGTATTAACATTAATTTTCATCATTACTGAGAAAAAATCCAGTTATGATTTTGGTGCACGAACAGTTATCGAACATAACCTCGAACAGCCGAATTTTTCTCAAATTGTTCGTGTTCGCCGAACGGCTCGAACACCGCCCAAAACAGCTCGAATTTGAGATTGGCGAACAGTTCGAGTAGAACAACGCTCATCTCTAGTCAAGAGGTAGTGGCCAGCTTCGGCCTCCTCCAAACTAAAAGGCCCCATTTCAAGTGCAAGCTAGCAGTATGGAATTGCAGTCTGGGGGTGGGTGGGTGTCAGGCTGCACACTTACACTTGCATTAAAATAAAACATAACAGATGCTAACTTCTGTCATCATCATCATGCTCCTCACCTTGGCACTCTCAACTCCACCGATGGAGAAGTCAGGGCCCACCGGAGGAGTCTGGTTCTCTGGTGGGCTCGTCCAATGCTGCCTAAAGCAGGCCGGGCTAAGAAAAGTGTGTGGGGGGATGTTCCAAGGAGAAATAGGGGCGGCTGGGGACCGTTTATGAACACCCGGCTGCCCCCAGGCGGCTGGGGACCGTGTGTGGACACCCGGCCGCGGGGCGGCTGGGGACCGAGTATGGACACCCGGCCGCTGGGCGGCTGGGGACTGAGTATGGATTCCAGGCCGCCAACACAGCCATGACGTGGTGGCCAGATTCCGCCTCCACATGCCTAAAAGGCCCAATTTCAAGTTCAAGCAAGCAAGCAGTATGGTATTGCAGCCTGGGGGTGGGTGGGTGGCAGCCTGCATACTTGCGCTTATATTGCAAGGAATGGGGGAGGTACAATTGAACACTGCCCTGGGACTAGAACTTGCATGGGGATAGTTGCAAGTCTGCATCTTCTGATGCGGCAAGGATCACTTATGATGGGCACACTTTTAGACAGTGACCTGGGAGTCAGAGATGCTTCCAGGGGTCTTCCCCATGCTGTTCCCATGTCATTTCAGCACTTTATGCATGTGTCACACAGCACATGGCCAGATAAGGTTGTAAAATGTTAAAATGACATTTCCCAGTGAATGTATTTGTCATGGTTGAAAGCAATACAAAAGTGCAAAAACGCATAAAAAATGCTACTTGTGAACATAGCCAAAGGTGTGGAGGAGTATTTTTGTTTTTGGTCATTTATTTTAACTTATACACAAGTCTTTTCCCTGGAAAGGATGTTCCTTGACATATTTCACAGGAAAAAAGTTTCACTTTCGTTTTTGAACGTTTTATTGTGAGCCCGAAAAAGTGGCTTAATACCTCTGACCACGTTGTTGACAGCAGTGACCTGGGGGTCAGAAATGCTTCCTGGGGCGATCCCCATGCTGTCCCCATGTCATTTGAGCACTGTCACTATCGTTTTGGGCACTTGTTAGGCTTTTAAAAGACTGCTGGGGGTGCCACTGCAAAAATGCTCGAGTCTCCCATAGACTAACATTGGGCTCGAGCACCCGAGTATCACGGCGAGCTCGGCCCGAGCTTCGAGCACCCGAGCATTTTAGTGCTCGCTCAACACTAGTACCTATCAGTATAGAACTTTCTGTGAGTGGCAATTATTTCGGTATTGCCAGTGTGGTGGTTCTGCAGTAATGTGACCGCTTCACTCAATATCTGGCCTTAGTTCTATGCCATACACAAAGCCAGTGTTTGGCTGCAGCAGTCATTTGGCTGTACGGTACATAATTATTGTAGTAACACGATTCTCTATACATCTTTAATATTCTATGTAATATTCTATGTAGCAAAAAAGCAAATCCTATATTTCCAGTGTTACGATTAACACTTGTAAACTTTAGTCTAAGTTTAGGGATCTGTACAGAACAATAATCCAATGAATGGAACGGACCCAACAGGAAGCCGGAGAGGAAAACACCTGTCACGCCATAAGGCTGTGCTATCCCTGTGGAACTTTAAAGGAAGTTCAACTACTGTAATTGAATGTGGATTTAAATTTCAATCCCTTAAATTTCTGCACCTGGACAGATTATTCCTGTCTGCAGCCCAGCAGAAAGTGAGAAGATACAAAGTAAGGCCAAATGTACCATATAACGGATGCATTTGTGCTCTTGTTTTATAGTTATAACTCATGGTCGACCATGAATCTAATGACTCAAACTGACAGCTTTATAGATCTTTAAGAAGCTTTTAGTTCAGGTCATTAGACTCATGATCAGGCCTGAAGTTGTGGTCACATACACATACAGGAATTAAATTATGCTCCTCTAAAACTAGCCTTAAAAATAAAATAGAAAAATATATATCACCTACCAGACCCCCAACCTTTCCTCAGTACTGTACTGATACTCATGTTCCTTGATAGCTACTCATTTCTTCTTCCAGCATGGGATGTAACGTGACCACTGCAGCCCATCAGCAGCCCATCAGCAGCCTTGGATCCTCAAAGCTAGAAGAGACATCTGGGACCCTGTTTCTTCTGGTTCAGAATATGACCGCTACAACCACATTGCAACCTGTACAGCTGCACAGAGGCCTCACAAGTAAAGAGGCCCACGACCAGCTCCAAAGCAGGTGGAATTTTTCATTCTGAAGAATTATTGGACTGCAGAGGAGCCATATATTGTTCTTGCATCGGGGCCCTCTTCTGTCAGTGTCTGTGTCTATAGAAGAAGCAGATGGAAAGCGCTCCTCCAGCAGATCAACAAATATTTCTGAGTAGAGGTAAGTGGCTTCTACTCACATGGAGGAGTTGTGCAGCATCAGGCACAACCATGGCAATTGCATATTGATCCTCCATGACTGCAGCTATGCCCTCTGAACCTCCATGAGAGATCCAGAACAGAAATTCCGATGAGGGGAACAAAAGTTGGGCTTCCAGTAGCGCTGCCAAAGATGGAAGGAAAAAATTCTAATGTTTAAAGCTTTAAAATTTATTGAGCTACGGGGTACGGAGCTGGTCCAGATCCTTCATCAGGCTCATGCAGACTGAATACTACATGCCATCATTTTATCATCCCTGTTAACCTCACAATCTTAATGATTGGTTGGCCTTACAATTCTAATTGATTAATTCACCTGTGTTAAAAATTTACATCCAACAATTACCCATATCATTTGTATAACCCTGCAGACATATACAAATTCAATAGCGTCCAATAGCAATTACCGATACCATTTGCATATCCCTACAAACATATACCCATAAAAAATATTTTAGTATGGCTACAGACATCAAAATATTCCCTATAGATGATTCAATGTACAAGATCAAAAGGACCAAACATAATAAATAATTAATTACAATGATGCAATGTCTGTATGGTTACAGACATTGAAATATTGCCTATAGATGATTAAATTTAAATCGAAATGACCAAACATGATAAATATTGAAGCAATCGTATCTAAACAAATCCTCACTGGACAGTATTATCTACACATTTATTTAGACCTTCAGGTGTCAAAGTGGATAGTCGAAAAAATCTAATAAGACTCCCTGTTGACAAGTATCTGGAATCTATTGGGTGTATTTTAAGTAATCTGTTCTAAAAGGGTAAGCTTCAGACAATTGGGATCTTTTTTATGATCAGTGAGGAAACGTTTGGATAAGCTATGTGTAATGATGCCATTCCGAATATTTTAGCTATGACTATTCATTCTGTTGGGGCCAACGTATTGTAGATTGCAGTCACATTGTAACAGATAGATGACATAGATCTGTTGCAATGTGATTGTAATCTACAATACGTTGGCCGCACGACACAAGCAGTCCACAACAGAATTAATAGTCATAGCTAAAATATTCGGAACGGCATCTTTATACATAGTTAATCCAAACATTTCCTTACTAATCATAAAAAAGATCCCAATTGTCTGAAGCTTACCCTTTAAAACAGATTACTCAAAATACACCCAATAGATTTTTGGTGTTTGTTGAGTTTGGTGGATTTCTACACATGATTATGTTATTCCAAACTTATTATACCCCACAGGATATTAAATATAGAAAATCCATGTATATTAGCTATTGAGAGAACCCTAACTCTACACGGAATATTTACATTAAACAAGAAATATACTTGTCCTCGCTATTTGTTAGTCTTCAGCATTTTCTGATTGAATCTGAAACATTGCAAGGCACTTTTTCAGCTGGTGGCCAATTGAGTTCCATCCCCATGCCTGAGGGATTGAGGTTTAGCAATGTTGTCCTACAGCTGAGGGGACAGGCTTCTGCTTCAGAAAACTGCAGGACAGTGAGGGGGACCAGAAGGACGGAGAACATGGCTGTGCTCCTGCGACGCGCAGACAAGATTTCTAGATCTGTTTCTCAGTTGAAATTGAAGTGTGAGAAAAAAATAAGACACAATAAATTTCAAAGAAAGTAAGAGTGTTTTTTTTTTACTTTCTCCATAGATTTAGGATATTTATACTTACTGTATGTTTCTCCTGTTACCTTAAATCTGATGGTAACATGGCAATGTGGCATAAGACCCTATTCTTACCCCAAGCACTACAATGAAAACTGGATTATATTAGATTAATTTGTGTAATTTTAGTTACTGATGATAACTGCTTTCTTTGCAGCATTTCTATTGAGGGAAATGTCAGAATGAGAACTGAATTACAGCTGATAATATTTGCCATCAGATGCCACATATATATACTGTATATATGGATGAATGCTTCTCTAGAAAAATTATTCAGAAGGAATTCAGCCTTTATACACTGCAATATGCATACTCCTTTAAGGAGTTATTCAGGTATCTAATATTGAGGATATATCCATGTATTAGGTCATTAATATCAGATTACTGGGGGTCTGACAGCCGGCACCTCCACTAATAAGCTGTTCTTAGCTCTGGTGATCCGGTTGTAAACATTGAATGGAACTGAACCGCATAGTTCGATTCAATGTGTAGTGGCCACTGCTGAGAACAGCAGAACAGCATCTTTTGGTGGGGGTTCTGGTGTTGGGCCCTCATTTATCTGATATTGATGACATATCTTAACAAAAGGTCAACAACATTAGATACCATGTAGAGAAGCCAGAGAAAGACCAAATTAGCACTAAGAGTTTTTCTAATGCCCTCATTGTTTGCAGTGTGTGAAGAATAAAAAATGTCTGTTGTTAACATGCTGTTACTGCAGTATATCATAAGTCAATCAATTCAGTCACACAGAGTGACAATACAGCTGCAGCGCTTCCCAATATGACTGGAATCTTTGGATTATTATCCACAGACTGAGACTACCACCTCCATTTTCAATGTAATTCATCACTGTAGTAGTACACCACAAGCAGAACAATTGGACTAGGCCTTTTTCTAACCCAATATGGAATGAGCTGTGCGCTGTGACCTTCTATCCCTGCACAGTACAGGCATAAAATTGAATTGCAAAGTGTAATGGAATGCAAAGGTCCGGGTGTTATGACCCAAAGTATATGTCTCCCCATTCACCTCCAACACTTAAAGTAAGATATATATTTATATATATGTATATATACCTGCATACTAAAAACACTATCCAAAGTTCAATATTAAAACACACAAGGACACAGTAAAACAAACATATAAAAATACTCTGTTGTAAAAAAGTAACAGTAAACAGCAAGTGCTAGTAAAAAGGTGATAAAAAACAGGGTATTTAGTTGACACATTTTTTACAAAAAATGTATACTAAGCCGCTCTACCAATGTCAAGGTAACCCAGATCAGAGCAGTCCCTATCTGATGTATTTAAAAACTGATCATGTGTATAGTACCTATATGAGAAGATCTAACAGGTAATGTCCATGTGGACACGCTGCAGAGGATGGCATTTTATGTGCATGGCCCACAAGGGAGGGGTGGAGACCTCCCTAATCTTGCAAAACCAAGAAACAAATTGAATTAAATACAAACACATGGGCCATGCACACAGTGAACAAGTCTGTAGGACAGTGTTCACACCACCAAAAGACTGAAACACACAAAGACACAGTAAAACAAATGTATAAAAATACTCTATTGTAAAAAAAGTAACAGTAAACAGTTCAATATTACTAAAATAACTACTGTACAAATCCAAATTATACTGCTACTCAATGACCACTACCATTAACACTGCATAGTGAATAAATATTACCACACCTCTACAGAACAAAGCACACTATACAAAGACCAATATTACCAAAATTCACACCATACTGGGCCCATAAAAAATGGCTACATGATGATCACTATCATTACCCATACATAGTGAATACATAATTTTCAATAACTGCACAATAACACACATTAAAAAAGATCAATAGTGCCAACAATACCACCTTAAGCCTACCACAACATCATGACTCAATTGCACAAAACTGTTATTAAATTTAAAAAACAACTATTAAAAATACCAATATTAACCCCCTACAGTGAATATTTAGTGGTAGATACCAGTCCAGCCACCCATATAAGTGATTGCGTACAGTTATCGTTATATACAGATAGTGACTTACATGTGACGTTCTTTCTGATTGGGGTCGTTTAGTTTTCTTGTCTTTTCCATCTGACCCAGACCTACATAACTTCTTCCAGCCATGATTCGTCTGCAGAGTTTATAAGAAAAACACATTTAACACATATGACTTCTCACATATCCATGTCACGCAAGGTGTGGGAAAGACTTAGTGCAACACAAAGGGAAGAGGGAAAGGGAGCCCAGAATCTAGGGAAAGGAGTGAGTGGAGACCGCCTAGGCTTGGCTAGTGTCACCCTGTCTCCCCTAATGACCCTATATTGGCTTTTCACCAATCCACGCACGCGTGCCTTGTGTTAGAACTCTCCTGTTAGGTTTTTTTTAGTTTGCTGGTCACATGACCATTTTTGCCTATTTAATCCGGCTCCGCCCTACAGGTCTTGCTGGACTTCATTGTATTTACTACTCTTGAGCTAGCTTGGTGCTCTGTTGCCGTTCTCTGTTAGTTTTGCTAGGTCTTCTGACCTCTATGCTTTTTGTTGTGTGTTTGTCTTTGACTGCTACTATTTCTGCTAGGAGGTGTCCAACTTATCCCAGTCCCTAGTTCTTGTAGGGATCCCTCCCTCACATCTATAGGTCTTCGTTCAGACTAGCCGAGGACTTTAGCGGGTCTGATCGCAGGATCAGGTTCCCCGTTACATCGTAGGGATCTAGTTTAGTTCTATTGTAGGGACAGTTCTCCTGTCTTTCCTTAGTCCCTGTAGCAGATCATAACACCTTGCCCTGTCTTTTTCTGGTGTATGGCTAAGGCTATGGAAGGGAGGAGATGAGCACTAGTCAATCCCCACTGAACACTACAGACAACAAAGGAGGATAAACAGGGGGAAATTGCTTAGCTTTAGACGAATCCAAACAAATGCGTACACGGCCTCAAGCTCCAGAGAGGACGAAGTACTGCTCTTGCTAAAGCCTTCACAAGGAGTAATGAATATCACCGGCACCTCCCTCTTGCACACATCAGGTGTTTAAAAACCCAGGCTAGGGTGTTAATTAGCCAGAGGAAGGTAGCCGCTGGGTCCTGGAGACAGCCTCTAAGAAGATGTCTGTAATGCCAAACATAGAGATCTCCTGCAACCCACTGCAGGGCGACTATCTATCACTTCTGATACACCCGTGACAATCCAGCACTGTCCCCGCTTATTCCCAACATACACAAACTCCCCATCCTGCTGATACCTTCAATCACGTGCCTGCATCTCTGGCATGGAATAGTGACCCCACATACTTCATAAATTATGTCATTATTATACTTATTCTCTCCCCAAAAAAATTCTACATATACAGTATGCCAGATAGAGTGTGCCTCTAAAAATAGTAGTGTCCAATAGAAAGTAATAATGACCCATCTGTGTTACCTAGAAAGTAATAATGCCCCCTTTTTTCCCTGGACAATAATACGCCCCCATCAAGTAATAATCATCCCTGAGTGTCCCCCTGAAGTAACAGTACCCCTGAGTGCCCTCTTAAAAATTAATAATACACCAAGTTAGTGTTGAAGATTTTCTCGACTTCAGTAGAAGTAACAGCAATTAGACATTTGTGGGAGAAACCAGAGTTTACTTGAGATATACAGAAACTATACAACTCATCAGATTAGATATTAGAAAAAACTTTTTGACAGTTAGGGTGATTAATGAGTGGAACAGGCTGCCACGAGAGGTGGTGAGTTCCCCTTCAATGGACATCTTCAAACAGAGGCTGGACAGACATCTGTCTGAGATGATCTAGTGAATCCTGCTTTGAGCAGGGGGTTGGACCAGATGACCCAGGAGGTCCCTTCCAACTCTACCATTCTATGATTCTATGATTCTATGATCAACACAGGGGAAAAACAAGACTTATCCTAAGATGGCTGCTATACTAGAGAACGACAGTTTAAACAAGAGAAACAGTTAAGATACACTACATATTATTAAGCATCAACAGATACAACAGCGCCATCTGCTGACACTGCAATGTAACTCCTCCATTCTATTGCTTATTGCATGTATTTCAACAGTTTTTCCCTTAAAAACTAATCTTGCCCTTGGAGTACCTCAGAACTAGTACTGTCCCTATTTAAAACTAATAAGGTCCCTTGAGTTTCTCCTTTAGAACTAAAAATGCCTCTCAGTGCCTTTAAATGTAAAGCAAAACAAATGCTTATTCTCATCTAATCCTAATTCCCCCATCCATCACAGCCTCCATCTTTTCTTCTCACTTGTAAAAACAGCGGCCCGGAGCAATGCAGTGATGTCACTGGATCTCTGATGTCTTGTAAGCTGAAGGTCTACAGCAGCCTGCAGCCTAGAAGGTGGAGAGTGATAGGGAAGAGAGCTTGTGGCTTCTTGGAATTGTATCAGCATCATAAGAAAAAATTGTGAGCTTACCACGTTTCCTTAGTATAATGCTTGGATCAGCCTCGTACCATGAGTGCCAAATCCCATTGGTGAAGATCAGCATTCCTGAAGAAAACTGAGAAAAATTGACACTTTCACCGGTGAAATAATAAATCATTTTTTGTATACATTAAAAAAGTATTCCCATGTGGTAGAAAAAAACTAACGCGTTTCTGGCATCTGGAACGCTTCCATTTTTCTACCGTATGGGAATACTTTTTAATATATATAAAATAAAGATTTACAGTGGAAGTGTCAAATTTTCTGACTTTTGTTTATGTATCGGCATCATTTTGACACTCACACAGTTCAAAGTGGCGCTTGCAAGAGATCCGGGGCACCAGGGAAGAATTTCAAGGCTGCAGCACCGGATCTTTGACGTTAGCAACGGCACTGTTTATAAGTATTATTAAAGACCATAAAATAAAGAATGTAGATGAAGACAAAGTAATTTTTCAAACACGATTTATTATGGTTTATGTTAACAATTTCTACGTGGCCTCCTTGTTGTTGGAGTTCTAGGAAAACGGGACTTAATTGATCCTTTTGTGCACATTGAAGGAAAAATAACAATTTAATTGAGTTTAATTAATAGCACGAGGCAAACACTGCAAAGGTCTATTGTAAATAGCAATTTACTTGGAATTATGGAAATTTTAATGATATGAATGTTGCTATTAATGGACAGGAAAATGTACATTGCTTTGCTTGTCTTGAGGCAAGGCGCACCGAACCAGCTTGAAACATTTTGGCATGATCATTATTTCACATCAGTGATAAAAAGCATGCACCTTTAATTGGACGGGTGACTTTCTTCCACATTGTAAATCTCAATATGTGTCTTGCAGCTGCAAAGAGGGAGGTGTGGGAAAGAAAAAAGTTTCCCTCACCTTCCCTGCCTGGAAATATAGATAGTCATTAAGTGCAATGGCTGTATGCATGAGCAGGAATAGGGAAGAATCACCACCAGACACTTAGAAAAGTTTCAATGTAATGTATCTTATATTTTCTTAAGGCTGCAGAACATTTTTACCACAATTATCACACTTTTACTTGGCAATATTCTTCATTAATATAGCATGTGAGGATTAACATTAAGACTTGTTGCTGCTGGCTTGTGTTTCCAACACCTCTATTCAGATATGGGAAAAAGACAAAGTCTATGTTGTACATTGAGAAAAAAAAACGGTAAACCCCGGTGAGGTTGACCTATAAGAAAATATATGACTGTTATGACGCAATCCCAGAGAAAACTTCAGTCAAGTCCAAATTTATGTTTAGGGTTAAAGTTTGTTTGATCTTTATAGAAATTAGTTCTAAATCTTCTGTTCTTTTTCATGGTTATTACTTGTGTTTTGTATTATTTACATTAATAATTCTTGCACTATCTTCTTTTTTCAGAAACTATAAGATATTTTTATCTGTGATCCTTTTGACAATTCAGTATTCTGTTGCTTCTGGCCTAAAGAGAAATTTGATTTTGTTAGATATTAAAGTTTGGCAACTTTATTCAAGTGGAATTGAGTTGACCTCGAATTATACAGAAATTCGTATTCTCCAGAATGCAGATTTTTTGTAATTCACTCCACAGCCGGATGGCCTCCATTTTGCTGAAACATAAAGGGCTGGCAAAAGGTTTAAAAAAAACAAGACAATACTCACCTCACTGCTCACCTTTCTGGCCATGTCCGCTGCTTGCTCTCCCCCCGTATGGTCCTCGGTGTATCTTCTTAACATCGCCACCTGCTACATCTTCTTGCTAGGCCTGGAATTTAGGCCATGATTTGGCTTGGGGCAACCCTGAGCATGCATGTAATAGGGTCACAGTGATGTCGTGATGTCAGAATGGGAACTGCGACCATATGATGTGCACTCTAGACTGGAACTTCCAGCCGTGACTAGGGCAGGGATAACCCTGTGCATGCTAATTGAATTTCCAAGTAAAATCCACAGGATTTGGTGAATTCAAATATTGTCAGATCCACTCAGCACTATGAGATATCAGTTGAAATGCACATTTTAGATATTCCACAAATGGTTCATACTTTTAGTATTACTATTATTATTTATTATGATGAGCCAGGAGGTCTGTCTGAGCATGGGCCGCCAACGGTTCCATTTTATTGAAAACCGTGGGACAGCAGTCTGCACAAACATGGTTCAAACTTTCAAACAAGAGGCAGATACAGACACCAAAGGCTTGCAGAGGTGCCTGAGCAGGAGCTGAAGACCCTATGTTCAGTCCTTCCCCTATGTAACTAAAGCTTATTATGCCCAAACTTCAAGTGCTGATTAGTGATGGGCAAACGCGTTACTGTTCGGGTTCGGCTAATATAGCCGAACACCGAACAGTTTTTTAAAAGTTTGGGTTCGGGTATCAGTCCAGTACCCAAACGCAAACACGGACCCCATTCATTTGAATGGGGGACCCGAATTCACCTGGTTTCCCGCACTGTCATTTGCGTGACAGCGCAGGAAACACAGCCTCTGATTGGCGGTAATTGCATTACCGCGATCAGAGCGCTGTCGCATCATGCTGACAGGTCTCAGCATGATGTCACAGCTGTGACAATGACCTGCGGTAAAAGGCTTACTGCGGGTCATAGGCGCCAGCTGATGGTACTACTACCACCATCAGCTGGCGCCTCCTGCCATTGGAAACTGCGAGCACAGGCACCGCTGGATGGGAGCAGTAGTCTCCCATCCACCAGCGCCTGTGCTGTGCTGAATGTTAAAAAAAAAAGTTACAATATATTAAAAAAATATTAAAATAAAAATAAAACACATTATACTCACCTACACCTTGTCCCCGATGTTCGCCGCCCCTGCAAAAAATAAAAAACACCATATACTCACCTTACACCTAATCCCCGAAGCCCACGATCACCTGTAATAAAAGTAAAATAATTAACCAACCTCATCCTTACTGTTCAGACACAGTCCAAATAACGAGTGTCCCACGAAGATTCCATGAACAGAGTGACCACATTGTATTCAGTGTATACAATGACTGACTCAGTGTATTCCCGCAAATGAGGTCTGCGCATGCGCAATGAGTATTTTCCCACACTTGCAATGAGTTGAACTCAGTTCAACTCATTACATGCATGGGAAAATACTCACTGCGCATGTGGTGACCTGTTTTGCTGGCAAAAAAACAGAGTCAGTGTATGGCCGGCAAAGGAAGAGAACAGTCACATACAATGTGGCCGCACTGTTCATGGGATGTTCGTGGGACACTCGTTATTTGGACTGTGGAAAGGTAAGGATGACGTTGGTTTATTATTTTATTTTTATTACAGGGGACATTGGCTTTAGATGAAATGGGCGTGATGGTAAGTACGGTTTAATTTAGAATAGTCCTTGTGAGCTGTTAAAATAGGGGGACCCCACATCATTTTTTTTTGGGGGGGTCCTCCATTTTAATAGCCAGTAAAGGCTATGTATACAGCTTGGGGTTGATATTAGTAGCCTAGGAAGCTCCATGGGTATTACCCCCTTCCCAGGCTAAAAACATCTGCCCCAGCTGTCCGTTTTCCCTCTGCTGGTTAATAAAATTATGGGGGACCCCATGCCACTTTTTTTTCAGATCAGCTCTGGGTAGACGCAGGTGCACATAGGAATGCAATCCGCATGCAGTCCGCCAATCAGATGCTGTGTTTCCTGTGCTGTCACTCAAGTGACAGCGTGGGAAACACCCGAGCCCGAACAGTAACACGGTCTAGGAAGTCCGTGTTCGGGGTCCCGGACCGAACAGTAGATGTTCGGTACGGACGCCGAACTTTACTGTTCGGGTTCGCCCAATACTAGTGCTGATTAAAAACATTGTATCTCTTGAATCTTTATAATAGTGCCATTATGACCATGCCTTTATTTTAAAATGCAAAATCATGCTGACAAGTTCTCATTTAGCAAACTGACAGACTATTAAAGGAGAGGAGAGGACCCTATCTTCCCAAGCTTGCAATCTACAGGATAATGGGAAATGAGATAGTAGGTTGGGTGGTTACAGTAGCTTTCGTGGTAGTGAGGTGCAGCGCGGGTTATTGTAAGCTGTAGGCTTTCCTGAAGAGATGAGTTTTCAGGTTGGATCTGAAGGTTACGAATATGGGAGACATTAGTAACAGTGGAGACAACAGTACATTTATGTGTTAAAATATTCAAATGTATACTTTACTAGTCTCTATACGGTCATAAAAAATGTTTAATTCCTAAATAATATTATTCCTTTCTATGGGAACACAATAAATGGGTACCACTTAATTTGCATCATAAGGGAGTTGACATTGGCTCTAAGTCTGAGTCTAAATAGTGTAAAATTCATAAAAGTTCACATTAAGACTTTACTGAATATTTCACATAGAATCATCCAATTTTATATTTTATGTAGGCTATAATCTTCTAAAACTTTCTTATAGAGGAGTGGTACATCAGATTTTTCTAAATACATGTCCCCTGACTCTAATGGGAAAAATCTAACATAGTAATTTTGTAAATGAGTTAAAGGGGTTGGCCGCTTTGTCTTTAGTTCAACAAATTGCATTTGTTAGTACATTCACAGATTGTAAGGCTATGTGGACACGATGCAGAAATGAAGCAGAACATTTCTGCATCATTTCTGCATCTCCCTGGCAGAAAAAACGCATGCAGATTGTGCATGCGTTTTTCCTGCAGAATACATGCGGATCCACATGCAGATTCACATGCGTTTCCGCATGCAGATTGACAAGCGCTTTCCAGGCGATTTTAGCATCACCTGGAAAGTGCTTGACAACTAGGTCACACTGTATAAATCCATGCAAACAGCATGGATTTATATAGTGTGACCCGAGAGAGTGTATATACTTACCTCCGATGGCCCGCGCTGTCCTGCTCACTCCGTTCTCCCGGCTGCCGGCAACTTTGAATTGAAAGACCTGCCGACGTCAGCGTCACGTGACACGTCACATGACTCTGACGTCACCGCAGGTCCTACAACTCACTGCAAGTGCCGGGAAGCAAGCAGGAGCGGTGCGCGGGCCGACAGATGGTAAGTATATATATATTTTTTATTTTATTCTTGTTTTTACAGCTTTTTTAATGGTACCTGGGTGTGGATGAGAGTCTCCTCTCCTCCACACCCGGGTACCATCCGCACATTAGAACGCGCCAATAACGCAAGTACAGATGCAGTCTTGCGGAATTGGCGCGTTCTAATGCAAGTCAATGGCGGCGAAAACGCCGCGTTTCCACAAAATTAAGGCTGTGTGCCCACGTAGCGTTTTTCAAGCGTATATGCTGTGGAATTTCCGCAGCGTAAACGCTTGAAAAACGCATGTATATCCGCACCCCATGGTCCCCAATGGCATTCCGCAATGTCAATGCCCATGCTGCGGATTTTTCCGCAGCGTATATGCTGCGGTCAAAAATCCGCAGCATGTTCATTAATTTTGCGGAAGCGCAGCGGAATCAATGTGCGGATGGTACCCAAGTCTGGATGAGAGGAGACTCTCATCCAGACCTGGGTACCAAAGAACCTGTAAAAAAAAGAATAAAATAAAGTTTATACTTATCTTCTGATGTTTTCCCTCCGTCGCGCTGTTGTCTGAAGGACCTGCCACGTCATTGAGTCATGTGACCCACCACATAACTCAATGACGTCACCGCAGGTCCTGCACACAACAGCGTGAGCCGCTCAAGCCTCCGGACGGGGCAGAGAATGCATCAGAAGGTGAGTATAAAGTTTATTTTTTTATTTTTTACCATTCTGAACAAGTTGTCAAGCACTTTTCCAAGTGATGCTTGGAGAAGTGCTTGATAACCCGCATGTGGAAATGCATGCAAAGACGCCTCACAAACGCTTCTACCTGGCGGGAAAACCGCATGTAATATCCGCATGCGATTTTCCCGCCAGGGAGAAGCGTAAAAAATATGCTTCAGGTCCGCAATGTGGGCGACATGCTGCGGATTTTTGAGCGCAGCGTTTACGCTGCGGAAAAATCCCCATCATGGGCACAGCACATGCGGATTTCCATTGGGGAACATTGCTTCCCTTCTACCATGCGTTTTTCATGCGTTTCCGCAACTGCAAAAACGCCGCGGAAACGCATGAAATACGCATCGTGTGAACTCAGCCTTAATGCATTTGTTCTCACATTGGCTGCTGGTAGAGGATCATGTTTCCAGACCTCTCCATCAGCCTCCTCCAATGGAAAAACATTGCCCACAGAAAGCTGTTTCTCCATTGGAGGAGGCAAATGGAGAGATCTGGACACATGATCCTCTACCAGCAGCCAATTAGAGAACAGGAGCGTTTGCAGTCTGTGTGGGAGTTGAGCAAAACTTCACAAGGAGATCAGCTCTAAATCTGTAATACCTACATATTAGTGCCACTGCATCATCTGTTAAAGTAAAGTTGGCAAGCCTTTTAAGCATTGGAATAATGTTATTTTGAGGATCAGTCAGATTAATGACTTTATGGTTGAATATGATTTGAAAGTTTATAATTTAGGTGACCCGTGAGATTGAGGTCAAGTACTCTACTCTATCATTTGGAGGAGTCTGATGGACAAGTCTGGTCACATGCTCACCTGCCAGTGGTCATTTTGAGAAAAGGAGAGCTGTGCAGTCTAATTGGTGCAGAAAAACCTGTAATATCTACATAATAAGTGCCTAAAATCACGTCAAAAAACATTTATTAAAACAAAGATAAAGTGGCCGACCTGTTTCATTCCCAAAACTCTACTTATTAATTACGGTATGTAATGGAATATTAATACAATATATAATTATTAGTGCAGGATCGATGGGGAAAGTGCATGAAAAAATAAAAACAGGATTTCTCTGTCATGCATCACTCATTAGAGCCCTACAATAGGCATAATTTAGGATTGCCAGCTGCTTGGGTCCATGTGTTGTTTTTATTGTATGTTCCATCATGAAACAACAAATTTTGAAGATCTGGTAATGACTATTATTCTCCATTTCAGCCTACATTCCTGAATTCTCTGCATATTCAAGTTTCATTACTTTTTAATTTTACAAACCATAAATAAATTATTTGGTTTTGAGTCATCATTGTTACCAGAAAGTGAGAAAAACATGTAGGATGGGTGACTGCATGTGTAGAGGAGTAAACAACAGAAATACAGAGATCCTGTTCACGTTGATACTATGTTCTCTACTAGAGATCGATCTTGCTTGCAAAAATACATTGTTGAAGTGGGAGAGTCTATAGATGGGCTAGAAAAATAGTGGGAGGTTTCAAGCCCAAACTTATCAGGAGAAATCTGGGGGTTGTCCCCTTTCAGAAAATGTTCATTCCCAGCTGCAGTTGTTATCAAGAAACAAACCATGCTTTAGTCACCATCCCTAGGTCCAGCGCTGAGTCTCTGGTACTGCTACTGGTGTCCAGTATTGGCTGCCACACTAACAGCAGCCATTCAGTGAGTTCAGCAGCACATGTCGATGGAAAGCCATCTATTAGAACTGCTGCGTTCATTGATTGGCTGCCACACTGTCAAAATTAGGAGTAGCACCCAGAGACTCAGTGTTGGAGTTGGTGACTAAAGTGTTGTTTGTTATTTTATAACAAACTGTAGCTGAGGACTAAGATTGTCTGAAAGAGGACAACCCATTTAACTTGTACAGCCAGGAGGAAAAAAAAAATTAGAGTACATGATTGATACTTTTACATACATTAACATTTTTAATAAGCAGCTTCATGGGACAAGTGCTCTAAGCACAAGAACTAGGGGAACGATCAGAAAAAAAATTTGGGTAGAGAGCAGGAGTTACTTAAGAAACTAAATTCTACTAAAAGTAGTAGGTGCTTAAAAATTCTTTGAGGGATATAAGGCAAAACATGATGGCACTGCTAGCACATCGACTTAAATGATTCAAGGAAGCAAATAATTTGATTCTTGCAAATTAGTGCAGGAAACAGAACTTGAGGTGCTAAGCTATAGATAGTCCTTGTAGATCAGTAATCAGAAGACGGATGATAGTAAATAACGGCACTCACCACTAGTATATTAAAACAGCACTTTATTCGGCCAATGCATGAGGAGCACAGACATGGAGGAAAACGTGCGACAGCTGTTTCCGCGTGTTCTCACACTTCTTGCTTAAGAAGTGTGAGAACACATAAAACAAATGCTGCTCGTTTTCCTCCATGTCTGAGCTCCCCATGAGTTGATCGAATAAAATACTATTTTAATATCTAGTGGTGAGTGCCACTATCTACTCTCCTCAATCATCTGATTACAGCTTACATTTTTTGCAGATGTGATTGGAAAATCCAAAGAAAGTAAAACCCATGTCCGATTGGCTTTATCATCCATATATGAAATTTTACATTTTATCAGTTCAGCTGTAGAGAAGGAAAGCTCATTATTCCAAGTGTTTTCAATGTTTAATCCTAATCCAGCCAGACAAGTGGCAGTTTATTCTGAGCAGTGTGAGATTTTATCAGTAGCAGTAGAGGAAGGACTTTGAACAGCTGTCAAAAAGAATAGGGGGAAAGAGACTGAGTTTAGACTTCCAAAATGATTGTACAGCCATTCTGACAAAGATTTTCAATTTACACTAGCCTGATCAGAACTAAAACATCTATTAAATAATCTATTGTTTTAAAAATACCTGAGATAAAAAATAAAAAATAAAATGGCAGAGTAATTGGACCATGTCAGCTTTTTGACTGCCAATCCTCAATGTTTCTATGTACTCTATCTATAAATTAATAGTTCTTCTACGTGAGAACCAAAAGTAGGCTTGCATAACTGGTTAATATTTTTAATTTGTATGCTTGAAAGTTGTGAAATATTTTAATACATAAATCATTACTATCCCTAATACATAGTTAAAAACTTGGAACCTGGACAATTGGACAATGTATTCCAGACATACATAACCCAGTATACTTAGAAATGTTTTGTACATCCCTCCTACAGGAGAAACATTTCTGTTGGTTATCATTACTATTAAAATTTTTGGCACATTTGTAAATCCATAAGGAGTTCACTGACATATAGAACATATTAAGTTCACTAAAATGAGCTTCATTAAAGGTATAGACCTTATTGCCATTCCATGGAGACACAAGTCTTCATGTATAAAACGATGAACAAAGCCAAGAAATACATAGAAGTTGTGCTATACCTAATTAAAATAAATCAAGACTTGGTTCACTGCTCTCCAAATAGCAACATCTGCTCTGGATGGGAAGGATGAAGTCTATGTGAGCGCTCATAAATATAGATCTGATTTAATGCATACAGTATATCATCCATGACCGTTAAAGGAAGCTGATCTTTTTTTGGGGGGTTAAGAGAGATTTTTAATATAGTAATAAGTGATCAGTGAATGGAACATAACACAAAAATTAAACTATGGAGCAAATTATGCAACTTGAAGCTACAGTGATGTATTCTATATATCTACTTACCACAAAATAAAGAGATGCATATATGACTTGTAAATAAAGACATGTACACAAGTTATAGGTTTCCCTCACTCCTTCCCTCTTCCATTTCAATCTGAGCTGACACTAGGTGTAGGATTGTACAATAGAATACAAGTAGGAAATTGAATAGCGAACAAGCTTAATTAACATGCGAGAGTGGACAGTCTAGAAAATTACACAGTTTAACAAATGGGCCCAGTGAATGAACAAGGATGTGTATTGCGTATAGACAAAGAGTACAGATTGAATAGATAGGAAAAGGCTTGTTAAGGATAAAAGGGAATATCTCACACTCTTTATAAATAGCTATTGTCCTTCACAGGTGCCCATTCCTTTCATCCACACAAATTTGCTGGACACTAAGAAAGAAAATATAGAATATTGGACTTTCTATAAACCCGATAGGGATGGGATATACATTTTCATCGCTGGGGCAAGGTGGGGAAAAATATGCATATTTTTTCATATTTGTGGCACTTGCCTATGAGCCATAAATATATAGTGGAGAGATAACTAACAACAGCTATGCCATGCTGGGTCTCTAAGTAAAGATAAAATCCTGATAAAAAATATGGCAATCTCCAACTTCTGCGATCATCCAGAGAGGAGTTATCGCATAAGTTGGGCATTTCATAAAATCATGTTGTTTCTGATCTAACAAAAATTATGTAAAAAAGACATATGGCTGCAGGATCAGACTGCACAAATGTTATTATAGTTTGCACATGGACAGTAGATGGAATCAGAATTTACCTCTCCCCACTTCTGTGGCACCTGCATTAGACACCACCACTCTGACTCTGTGGGCAACACTTTCCATAGGGAAGACAGCAGTGACGTCAACAATGGGTAGGTTGCCCAGCACATTCTGCCATCAATTTTCCAGAGTGGGAGTGATCTTTCATCCTGCTGCAGAGTGAGCAACATTCCGACAAGAATAATAATAAAGTCACACTTGGAAATATTAGTCCTGCTGATCAGCCAATAGCTAGGTGTTGTCAGCAGACCAATGACAGGGTGGAATAGGCAGCTGATGATAGCTTAATTAACTTCTTAGAATTGCCTTATCTTTTATCATTTGTTGCATTGTTTTTTAATTGCTCCTGGAGCATTTAGCGTACCACTCCAGCAGGTTTTTGTTTATCGCTGGAGTGGCACTTTAAACCCTTAAGGACCGAGCCACTTTGTAGGTTAATGACCAGGCCTCATTTTTTAAATTTGACCACTGTAACTTTATGAGGTAATAACTCTGGAATGCTATAACGGATCCCGCTGATTCTGAGATTATTTTTTTGTGACATTTGTACTTTATGATAGTGGTAAAAGTTTTTCAATAAGACTTGCGTTTATTTGTGAAAAAAATTGGAAACGTGGCAAAAATTGTGAAAATTTAAAAATTTTCAAAATTTGTATTTTTATGCCCTTAAATTAGAGAGATATGTCACACAAAATAGTTAATAAATAACATTTACCAGATGTCTACTTTACATCAACACAATTTTTGAAACATATTTTTTTTGTTAGGAAGTTATAAGGGTTGACCAGCAATTTCTCATTTTTCCAACAAAATTTTCAAAAACATTTTTTTAGGGACGCATAACATTTGAAGTGACTTTAAGGGGTCTACAGTACAGACCAAAAGTTTGGACACACCTTCTCATTTAAAGATTTTTCTGTATTTTCATGACTATGAAAATTGTACATTCACACTGAAGGCATCAAAACTATGAATTAACACATGTGGAATTATATACTTAACAAAAAAGTGTGAAACAGCTGAAAATATGTCTTATATTCTAGGTTCTTCAAAGTAGCCACCTTTTGCTTTGATGACTGCTTTGCACACTCTTGGCATTCTCTTGATGCGCTTCAAGAGGTAGTCGCCGGAAATGGTCTTCCAACAATCTTGAATAAGCTCACAGAGATGCTTAGCACTTGTTGGCCCTTTTGCCTTCACTCTGCGGTCCAGCTCACCATAAACCATCTCGATTGGGTTCAGGTCTGGTGACTTTGGAGGCCAGGTCATCTGGCGTAGCACCCTATAACTCTCATTCTTGGTCAAATAGTCCTTACACAGCCTGGAGGTGTGTTTGGGGTCATTGTCCTGTTGAAAAATAAATTATGTCCAACTAAACAAAAACCGGATGGAATAGCATGCCGCTGCAAGATGCTGTGGTAGCCATGCTGGTTCAGTATGCCTTCAATTTTGAATAAATCCCCAACAATGTCACCAGCAAAGCACCCCCACACCATCACACCTCCTCCTCCATGCTTGTAGAGTCCATCCGTTCACCTTTTCTGCGTCGCACAAAGACACGGTAGTTGGAACCAAAGATCTCATATTTGGACTCATCAGACCAAAGCACAGATTTCCACTGGTCTAATGTCCATTCCTTGTGTTCTTTAGCCCAAACAAGTCTCTTCTGCTTGTTGCCTTTCCTTAGCAGTGGTTTCTTAGCAGCTATTTTACCATGAAGGCCTGCTGCACAAAGTCTCCTCTTAACAGTTGTTGAAGAGATGAGTCTGCTGCTAGAACTCTGTGTGGCATTGACCTGGTCTCTAATCTGAGCTTCTGTTAACCTGCGATTTCTGAGGCTGGTGACTCGGATAAACTTATCCTCATAAGCAGAGGTGACTCTTGGTCTTCCTTTCCTGGGGCGGTCCTCATGTGAGGCAGTTTCTTTGTAGCCCTTGATGGTTTTTGCAACTGCATTGGGGACACTTTCAAAGTTTTCCCAATTTTTTGCACTGACTGACCTTCATTTCTTAAAGTAATGATGGCCACTCGTTTTTCTTTCCTTAGTTACTTTTTTCTTGCCATAATAGAAATTATAACAGTCTATTCAGTAGGACTATCAGCTGTGTATCCACCAGACTTCTGCACAACACAACTGATGGTCCCAACCCCATTTAGAAGGCAAGAAATCCCACTTATTAAACCTGACATGGCACACCTGTGAAGTGAAAACCATTTCCAGTGACTACCTCTTGAAGCTCATCAAGAGAATGCCAAGAGTGTGCAAAGCAGTCATCAAAGCAAAAGGTGGCTACTTTGAAGAACCTAGAATATAAGACATATTTTCAATTGTTTCACACTTTTTTGTTAAGTATATAATACCACATGTGTTAATTCATAGTTTTGATGCCTTCAGTGTGAATGTTCAATTTTCATAGTCATGAAAATACAGAAAAATCTTTAAATGAGAAGGTGTGTCCAAACTTTTGGTCTGTACTGTATATGACAGAAAATACCCCAAAGTGACACCATTCTAATAACTTCACTACTCAAGTTGCTCAAAACCACATTGAAGAAGTTTATTAACCCTTTAGGTGCTTCATAGGAACTGAAGCAATGTGGAAGGAAAAAATGAACATTTAACTTTTTTCACAAAAATTTTACTTTAGACCCATTTTTTTTAATTTTCACAAGAGTATCAGGTGAAATGGACCCCCAAATTTGTTGTGAAATTTCTCCTTACTACACCGATATGCCATATGTGGGGGAATACCATTGTTTAGGCACACGGCAGGGCTCGGAAAGGAAGGAGCACTGTTTGACTTTTTGAACACAAAATTGGCTGGAATCGAGAGTGGACGCTTTGTTGCATTTGGAGAGCCCCTGATGTGACTAAACAGTGGAAACATACCATCAAGGAACATAGACCCATCAAGGAACATATTTAAATGTGTGGTGAACACATTGAACCCCCAGGTGCCTCACAGAAGTTTATAATGTAGAGCTGTGAGAATAAAAAATCTATTTTTTTCCACAAAAAGTATCTTTTAGTCCCAAATTTTTATTTTCGCAAGGGTAACAGGGAAAAATGGACATCGAAATTTGTTGTGCAATTTCTCCTGAGTACGCCAATACCCCATATGTGAGGGAAAACCACTGTTTTGGTGCACGGCAGGGCTTGGAGGTCAAGGAGCACCGTTTGACTTTTTGAATGCAAAATAGGCTGGAATCGAAACGGACGCCATGTTGAGTTTGGAGTGCCCCTGATGTGCTTAAACAGTGGAAACATACCACAAGTGACCCCATTTTAGAAACTAGACCCCTCAAGGATCATATTTAGATATGTGGTGAACACCTTGAAGCCCCAGGTGCCACATAGAAGTTTATACCTGAGTGGGGGCTTTGTATGTGAAGCTTTTATTGGGAACATTTTACATAACATTTTGGATCACATTTATCCAGCACACTACGTTTAGCACTTACTTTGGGGTTTCCATCTAAATCTCCGAATGACGTGATTCAGATGAAACCCCTAAGGGATCCTTACTATCATGAGATGAAACAGCAGAGTTACTCTGGACTCAGTCTGGCCTCTGTTCAGCGTTGTGCTTCTTTTCAGAGGTGCACAAAACGGTGGCTGACTGTGCTTTTATCCATGCCTAAAAAGATGGACAACGCTGGATCATAGGTCAGACGGCTCCACAGTGCCTCCATCTGCCTCATTATAGTGAATCTTCCGTCAGAATCACGTATTTCAGAGGTTTACACGGAAACCCCGATTTAAGCGCTCAGCGCATAGCTCAGGATAAATGTGAGCAGAGCCATACTGCGATCTTAGGGAGGCAGAATGACTAAATCAACAGCAGGTGAAGAATTGGTTTTATTTATTTTTTATGCCGTTCCTCGTGCAGTATAATTGATTAGGCGACTTCATTCTTCGGGTTGGTGCAATTACAGCAATACCAGATTTATATCGGGTTTTTATATTTGGCTGCTGTCACAAACTAAAAAAATGCTTTTTTTTGCAAAAACTAGTTATTGCATTGCCATATTTTTATAGCTACAATTTTTCCATATTTTGGCCAACAGAGTCATGTAAGGGGTTGTGTTTTGCGTGACAAGTTGGTGTTTTTATTTCTTACCATTTTTGGAGAAATTACATTTTTTGATCGCTTTCTATTCTGATTTTTGGGGAAGAAGAATGAACAAAAATCAGAAATTCAGGAATTGGGTTTTTTTTGTCGTTACTTGTGTGGTAAAATTGATAAGGCAGATTTATTCTTCGGGTCAGTACGATTACAACGATGCCTCATTTACGTAATTTTTTCTATGTTTCTGTGCTTTTACATAAAAACTTTTATAGAAAAAATTATTATCTTTGCATCTCTGTATGCTAAGAGCTGCAACTTTTTAATTTTTCGGCTGATGGAGATGTATGGCAGCTTGATTTTTGACGTTTTCAGCTGTACCATTTTTATTTACATCCGACTTTTTTATCGCGTTTTATTCCACTTTTTTCCAGCGGTATGATGAAAAGGCATAGTTTCCCCTGTGTTTTTATTTTTTTTATTTTTACGCTGCTCACTGAAAGGTTTAACTAGTATGACACGTTTATAGATCGGGTCGTTATGGATGCGGCAGTACCAAATATGTGTACTTTTTTTGTTTATTTGTATTTTTTCACATAAAAATGTGTATTTATTAGTGCAATATATTTTATTATTTTTTAACAATTTTTTTAGATTTTTAAAAACTGTTTTTTACTTTTTTAAAAAACTTTTTTACTTAGTCCCACTATGGGACTTTCACTTTTTTCACAGGTATAATGTATTGCAATGCACTAGCATTGCAGTACATTATACCTGTTTAGAATACTTCTGAGACCATGCTGTGAGCATGGTCTCAGAAGCTCTACGTAGGTTGGTGACCCGGGGGTCATGATGACGACCCCAGGTCACCATGGCAACGGTCGGGCTCCTGCAATGAGGTCACGGGGGCGCCGATCTTTAGGCAAAGGGAGCTCCCGTCCCTCTGCCTGCCTCCTGAATGCTGCAATCGTGGCATCTAGAGGGTTAACAGCCAGGGGCGGTGCTGACACGGCTCCTGGCTGTTTCATGCAGGAGCTCAGCCACTGACAGCGCTGAGCTCGTGCTGTGATCGAGCAGGAGACGCTGACATTTCAGCTTCTCCTGCGCGATCGTGCTGTGATTGGTCAGTCAGTCATGACGGGGATAACCCGTCCTAGTGCGCGAACTAGCATCCGGCCATGACAGGTTATCCCTGTTATTGAACGTAATGGGTTTAAATTTAAGACCCCTGCCCCCGTTCTTATACTCACTGTCCGATGGCTTCACCTTTTACCAACACCATTCCGGTCCCATGGCACCACCTTGTGCCAGTAACTTCTGACTGGATGGAAGTCAGAAGCTACATCACAAGAGCTCAGTGCCACTCTATGAGAGTCGGAACGAGGCCAGAACGAGGCTGTCATAGAGATGTATTGAAAAGTGACTTCCGAGGTGCTCCATGAAACACTGGAGCTGCCATCAGGTCACTTTTCGCCGGAGACCGACGGAAGGAACGCTGGAAAACGATGAAGGCGGTGGCAGGTGAGTATGAGACAGGGGGCAGGGGAATTACCTTTAAAACACCATTTCAGAGGTTTGTGGTATAAAGCACCACAAACCGTAGAGTAAATGGATATTCAACCAAAGAGGATCCCCTTGTGACTTCTTCATGGTGAAGAATGGGTGAGATCCATACATGTCTTCTTTTTATATGCACTATGTGACTTTTACGTATTTGATGTATTGTTGGGAATTTTTTTAATGCGTATAGTTCCATCTGTGCTGGGTGAATCTTTATAGGCTAATATTGTTTTTTGCCTGCATATGGTTTGTTTATGGACCCTGATGGGTCTTATTGAACTCTAAATCTTTACTGCTGCATTACGATTTGGACATTAGGAAATAACAGGGCGTATCGGAGAAAACAGATATACTGTAACTACTTGGGTTCCTTTTTGGATTTAAAAGTAATCTGATTACCTTGCCATACTTTTACTTTTTTTTTTTCTTTTTCCAGCTTTTTTATGCAAATTAAATGTTGCTTTTTACAGTACCAGCAAGAGCTATGAGATTTAATAAATCTCATTAACACGCGTATTATTTTTCCTGACTGAATTTGAGAACTTCAGCATTTTTGATATCTTCAGCATTTCAATTCTTTTAGTGTTTTTTTCAGAGTTCTTACTCATAGAAAGCATTGAGAAAGTGATAAAACACTGCAAAAAATGAAACAAACATTTTTGCAGAGTTTGGTGAATAAAACGGACTTTATTAAACATGTACTGTACACAAACACACATGTAATCTGCACCCAAAAATGATGCAAAAACCATAGTGAAGATGCAAAAAAAACTGTCATTTTGAACGCAGTGTTTTACTACCCACAGAGCAGGTTTTAGCTGCAGAAAAAAACGCAGCAAAAATTCTGCGTGTGAACATAGTTTAACCCAGGTGAGGACACTGACATCTTGGGGCCCCTGTACAAAAAATGTGTATGGGCCCCCCTCCTTTTATTATGATAATGCTACAGATAGGCATATACATATACACTACTCAAAAAAATAAAGGGAACACTCAAATAACACATCCTAGATCTGAATGAATGAAATATTCTCATTGAATACTTTGTTCTGTACAAAGTTGAATGTGCTGACAACAAAATCACACAAAAATCATCAATAGAAATCAAATTTATTAACCAATGGAGGCCTGGATTTGGAGTCACCCCCAAAATTAAAGTGGAAAAACACACTACAGGCTGATCCAACTTTGATGTAATGTCTTTAAAACAAGTCAAAATGAGGCTCAGTATTGTGTGTGGCCTCCACGTGCCTGTATGACCTTCCTACAACGCCTGGGCATGCTCTTGATGAGGTTGCGGATGGTCTCCTGTGGGATCTCCTCCACCAACTCCTGGACAGTCTGTGGTGCATTTGGTGGATGGAGCAAGACATGATGTCCCAGATGTGCTCAATCGGATTCAGATCTGGGGCCAGTCCATAGCTTCAATGCCTTCATCTTGCTGGAACTGCTGACACACTCCAGCCACATGAGGTCTGGCATTGTCCTGCATTAGGAGGAACCCAGGGCCAACCGCTCCAGCATATGGTCGGACAAGGGGTCTGAGGATCTCATCTCGGTACCTAATGGCAGTCAGGCTACCTCTGGTGAGCATATGGAGGGCTGTGCGGCCCTCCAAAGAAATGCCACCACACACCATTACTGACCCACTGCCAAACCGGTCATTAGAGATGAGCGTTGTTCTACTCGAACTGTTCGCCAATCTCAAATTCGAGCTGTTTTGGGCGGTGTTCGAGCCGTTCGGCGAACACGAACAATTTGAGAAAAATTCGGCTGTTCGAGGTTATGTTCGATAACTGTTCGTGCACCAAAATCATAACTGGATTTTTTCTCAGTAATGATGAAAATTAATGTTAATACGCAGTTTGAGTGTACAGCGGGGTGGGGGGAGGGGCAGGGGATGGATCTCTGCAGGAATAATGAAGATCTCCATTTTTTTTTCTCTTTCCCGCATTTGCAGTGGGGAGGTGCAGTCTGTCAGCCTATCAGCAGCGCACACATGGAGCGAACTGCTGTTTTTCACACAAGCAAGGGCATATGTCATTGGCAGTGTATGTCACATGTCCTTGCCCTATAAGACCAAGCCATTTTCCCCGTCGCCACCATTTTCTCACTGCTGCAGCTGCGTGTTAGACGGCACCGCTGTTGCTGTGTGCGCTATACCTTGTTAATTTCAAGCCAATTTTCGCACAAATCTACAGATAGCTTGGGAGTAAGGAATAGTTGTGATTGCAGTCCTTTTAAGGACTAGGTTACAGCATTTCCTACGACTTTTATCAGGCAGGTCTGTGCTCTTAAATAGATAGATTGCGGGAGTAAAGACTAATTGTAATTGCAGTCCTTTTCAGGACTAGGTTACATCAGTTCCTATCAGTTTTTGCCAGGCAGGTCTGTGCCAGTGCTGTGCAAGTTTTTTTCACAGCATTTGGCTGAATCTAGCAAAGCTAATCCTTTTTGGCCTATTGCAGAGTGTGTTAGTCAGTGGAGTAGCCTCTCTGTGTTGCAAGATATACCACCTGTGTATAGAATACCAATTTTTTTACTGCACCTAGTGAAGTAAAATCTTTTGGGCATAGCATCATTCTATTAGTCCATCTATACTGACCTCCATCAGGTTGCAAATTGAATATCATTTTTTTCTGCATCTAGCTCTGAAAAAATATTTGGGCTTCTAGCAGTGTGTGGGACTTGTTCTATTAGTCCATCTATACTGACCTCCATCAGGTTGCAAACTGAATATAATTTTTTTCTGCATCTAGCTCTGAAAAAATATTTGGCCTTCTAGCAGTGTGTGGGACTTTCTCTATTAGTCCATCTATACTGACCTCCATCAGGTTGCAAACTGAATATATTTTTTTTCTGCATCTACCTCTGAAAAAATATTGGGCTTCTAGCTGTGTGTGGGACTTGTTCTATTAATCCATCTATACAGACCTCCATCAGGTTGCAAACTGAATATATTTTTTTTCTGCATCTACCTCTGAAAAAATATTTGGGCTTCTAGCTGTGTGTGGGACTTGTTCTATTAATCCATCTATACAGACCTCCATCAGGTTGCAAACTGAATATAATTTTTTTCTGCATCTAGCTCTGAAAAAATAGTTGGCCTTCTAGCAGTGTGTGGGACTTTCTCTATTAGTCCATCTATACTGACCTCCATCAGGTTGCAAATTAAAAATAATTTTTATCTGCATCTAGCTCTGAAAAAATATTTGGCCTTCTAGCAGTGTGTGGGAATTTCTCTATTAGTCCATCTATACTGACCTCCATCAGATTGCAAATTAAAAACAATTTTTATCTGCATCTACCTCTGAAAAAATATTTGGGCTTCTAGCTGTGTGTGGGACTTGTTCTATTAGTCCATCTATACTGACCTCCATCAGGTTGCAAACTGAATATAATTTTTTTCTGCATCTAGCTCTGAAAAAATATTTGGCCTTCTAGTAGTGTGTGGGACTTTCTCTATTAGTCCATCTATACTGACCTCCATCAGGTTGCAAATTAAAAATAATTTTTATCTGCATCTAGCTCTGAAAAAATATTTGGCCTTCTAGCAGTGTGTGGGACTTTCTCTATTAGTCCATCTATACTGACCTCCATCAGGTTGCAAATTAAAAATAATTTTTATCTGCATCTACCTCTGAAAAAATATTTGGGCTTCTAGCTGTGTGTGGGACTTGTTCTATTAGTCCATCTATACTGACCTCCATCAGGTTGCAAACTGAATATAATTTTTTTCTGCATCTAGCTCTGAAAAAATATTTGGCCTTCTAGCAGTGTGTGGGACTTTCTCTATTAGTCCATCTATACTGACCTCCATCAGGTTGCAAATTAAAAATAATTTTTATCTGCATCTAGCTCTGAAAAAATATTTGGCCTTCTAGCAGTGTGTGGGACTTTCTCTATTAGTCCATCTATACTGACCTCCATCAGGTTGCAAATTAAAAATCATTTTTATCTGCATCTAGCTCTGAAAAAATATTTGGCCTTCTAGCAGTGTGTGGGACTTTGTCTATTAGTCCATCTATACTGACCTCCATCAGGTTGCAAATTAAAAATAATTTTTATCTGCATCTACCTCTGAAAAAATATTTGGGCTTCTAGCTGTGTGTGGGACTTGTTCTATTAGTCCATCTATACTGACCTCCATCAGGTTGCAAACTGAATATAATTTTTTTCTGCATCTAGCTCTGAAAAAATATTTGGCCTTCTAGCAGTGTGTGGGACTTTCTCTATTAGTCCATCTATACTGACCTCCATCAGGTTGCAAATTAAAAATATTTTTTTTTCTGCATCTACCTCTGAAAAAATATTGGGCTTCTAGCTGTGTGTGGGACTTGTTCTATTAATCCATCTATACAGACCTCCATCAGGTTGCAAACTGAATATCATTTTTTTCTGCATCTACCTCTGAAAAAATATTTGGGCTTCTAGCTGTGTGTGGGACTTGTTCTATTAGTCCATCTATACTGACCTCCATCAGGTTGCAAACTGAATATAATTTTTTTCTGCATCTAGCTCTGAAAAAATATTTGGCCTTCTAGCAGTGTGTGGGACTTGTTCTATTAGTCCACCTATACTGACCTCCATCAGGTTGCAAATTCAAAATAATTTTTTGTCTGCATCTAGCTCTGAAAAAATATTTGGCCTTCTAGCAGTGTGTGGGACTTTCTCTATTAGTCCATCTATACTGACCTCCATCAGGTTGCAAACTGAATATATTTTTTTACTGCATCTACCTCTGAAAAAATATTTGGGCTTCTAGCTGTGTGTGGGACTTGTTCTATTAGTCCATCTATACTGACCTCCATCAGGTTGCAAATCGAATATAATTTTTTTCTCCATCTAACCCAGCCAATAGTTTTGGCCTAATACCACAGTTTGGCCACTCAGCTCTGCTCGGTTCCCATCCATTGTTTTTTTGTGCAAACAACTCCAGAGTTGTGAATTAGTTAACCACCAAAATGAGTGGAAAAAGGCCTGCTGCTGGTGGAAAGGGGAATAGGCGTGTTGGGAAGGAGAAAAAAGGTTGTGTCCGTGGGGTAGGTGTTAAAGCAACAGTAACATCTGCAGAAGAAAGACCATCTTCCAGCCAAACTAAAATGTCTACTTCTTTTAGCGGACAATGTGATAAGATCCCTTTCTTACGGCCACGCCAATCGCTACAAATTCCAGATGAGGCACAAAAACAGCAGGTGCTTCAACGGATATCAAGTGCTCCTTTAAGTGGGCTCTCCTCCACATCAACTTCAACATCACAAATACTCCAGTCCTCAAAGGTGTCACCCCAATCGCACTTGCTTCCTCACAGCTCCCAAATCTCCAGCTGCCCGTCTGAGTATGAGGTAGAACAGATGGTTGAGTCTGCAGAGCTGTTTACTTATACTATAGCCTGGGAATCAGAGGTCGACTCCAGCGCTTCTGTGAATCCAGACGAGGAAATGATCTGCACTGATGCCCAGAATCTTTATGAGTCGGATCCAGGACCAGACGCAGAAGGTTCTGACCATAATGTAGACCCTCATTTCCAAACTGTAACTCCTGTTGGTGGAGACAATGAGGAAGATGATGATGAGACTCAAATACCTGATTGGAGCGACAACTTTAGTTTTTTGTCAGGGCAGGAACAGGTTGGCTCTGAGGACGACGGGTGTGATAACGCACAGGGTGATGATGATGAGGTTGGAGATCCCACTTACTGTCAACCCACAGTCAGCCAAGAGATGAGGTCAGCAGAGGAGGTGGAGGAAGATGCTAGTGACGACGAGGTCAGGTTGCGCCTTCCTGGACAGAGACGTAGTACTGGAAGCACGTCAACAACTGCATCCTCAAACACAACTCTGCCTCTCACCACAAGTCGTAGTGGCTCTTCAGGTCGCATGGGTGCTAAGCCTTGCATAGCCTGGGCATTTTTTCAGATCGATAAAGATGACCCAACTCGTGTTATCTGTAACATTTGTCAGCAAAAGCTAAGGAGAGGCCAAAAAATACATAGTTTGAGTACTTCATGCATGAACCGGCACATGGACATGAAGCATAAGTTGCAGTGGGAAGCTCAGTGTGCTACAATGCGGCCTAGCCGGCCGGGCCAGCCACCGTCTGCCATATCTTGTGCATCCGCGGCCTCTTCATCCTCTGTGACTGGGAGACAGCAGTCACACCTGTTTTGGGGTGCAGACCTGCCACCTCTTTACCCGCAACAGCTAGCGTGATTGGCAGGTCATCATTTTCTTTGGAGGTGGTAACACCAGCTGGTGTTGAGCGCTGTCCGACATCGATAGCACCACCTTTGGATCAAGGCAACCTAACATGTCCGCCTGCATCTTCCTCACAGACCGGCAGTTTGCCGGGGACACCCTTATCAACCCCGTCTAAGCACAATAGCCAGCCCTCGGTCCCTCAGATGTGGACAAGTAAAAGACCATTTCCTCCTAGCCATGAGAAAGCTAAGAGGTTGAATTTCACCATCTGCAAGCTCTTGGCTACAGAAATGCTGCCTTTCCGCCTGGTGGACACAGAGGATTTTCGAGACCTTATGTCCGTCGCAGTGCCCCAGTACCAGATGCCCAGTCGGCACTACTTCTCAAAGAAAGGTGTGCCTGCGCTCCACCAGCATGTCGCACACAACATCACCGCTTCTTTGAGAAACTCTGTGTGAGACAGGGTGCATTTCACCACAGACACTTGGACGAGTAGGCATGGACAGGGGCGTTACATGTCGCTGACTGGGCACTGGGTAACTATGGTGACAGCAGGACAAGGGTCTGCTGTCCAAGTCTTGCCGTCCCCACGAGTTGTGCGTCAATCCTCTTTATGTCAAAGTTCCTCCACTGCTTCTGCCTCCTCAACCTCCTCTCGGTCTTCCACCTGCACCCAAAGCCTGTCTGGTCATGCCACAAGCTTTCTAACTGCGCAGAAGGGATCCTGCACACCTCCTTACTATGCTGGCAGTAGGGCTCAACGTCATCAGGCGGTTTTTACTTTGAAATGTCTGGGAAATGTGAGTCACACAGCTGAGGAGTTGTGGTCAGCTCTGGAGAACCAATTTCATGAATGGTTGTCTCCACTGGACCTGAAACCAGGGAAGGCCGTGTGCGACAATGCTGCAAACCTGGGTGCGGCCCTTCGCCGGGGCAATGTCACACACGTGCCTTGTATGGCTCACGTGTTGAACCTGGTTGTCCAGCAATTTTTAGCCCACTATCCCAGACTAGATGGCCTTCTTCAGAGGGCACGGTCGCTGTGTGCTCACTTCCGCCGTTCGCATCCTGCAGCTCAGCGACTTACATCTCTACAGAAGTCGTTGGGCCTGCCACTTCACCGGCTAAAATGCGATGTGCCTACCCGGTGGAATTCAACTCTGCACATGTTGCAGCGACTGTGACAGCACCGACAAGCCCTGGTGCAATACGTTCTGACGTATAGCCTGGGCCAACGAGATCCAGAGGTGGGGCAAATCACGCTGGAGGAGTGGTCTCAGATCAGGGACCTATGCACCCTTCTGCACAGTTTTGAAATGGCGACGAAGATGTTTAGTGCTGACGATGCCATTATCAGCATGACTATTCCGGTGATTTACATGCTGGAGCACATGTTAAACAGAATTCGGAGTCAGGTGGTGGCACAAGAGGAGGTGGAGGAAGTAGAGGAGGAGGAGTTGTATGCGGAAGGGCTAACATCTGCAAGGTCCAGACGGTCGGCAGCACCAAGGCGGCAGGCATGTGAGGGTGGGGGAGATGGTTTTACCAGGGCGCATGGTAGCAGCCAAACTAGTGAGGAAGGTGCAGGAGCCCAGGAAGAAGTGGAGGACGAACTGATGGAAGACTCATCAGATGAGGGAGACCTTGATCACATTTCTGTTGTGCGAGGTTGGGGGGAGAGGACAGAGGAAGGAAGCATGATTGTTACCTCGCCACCAGCACAACAGGGACTTGGTGCTCCTGGATGCGCAACACACATGAGTGCCTTCTTGCTGCACTACCTGCAACATGACCCTCGAATTGTGAGAATTAGAAATAATCCTGACTACTGGGTTGCCACACTGTTAGATCCCCGGTACAAAAGTAAATTTGCCGAAATTATTCCTGCCATAGAAAGGGATGCACGCATGCAGGAGTATCAGCAGAGACTGTTGCAGAATCTTACATGTGCTTTTCCACAAAACACCAGTGGTGCACGTAGTGAATCTCACAGTTCCAACTTGCCAACCGTGGGACCGTCAAGTGCTCAGCACTCAAACCGTAACAGAACCACAGTAACTGCTGGTAACATCAATTTTGCGGAATCATTTCACCACTTTTTTAGCCCATCCTTTGCAAGGCCACAGGAGACAAGAAGTCTGACACATAGTCAACGCCTAGAGACGATGGTACAGGAGTATCTCCAAGTAAACATTGAAGCCATGACTGTGTCACTGGACCCTTGCTCTTTTTGGGCTTCCAATCTGGATAAATGGCCGGAGCTAGCCACTTACGCCTTGGAGATCTTGTCATGCCCCGCAGCCAGCGTTCTGTCTGAACGTGTGTTCAGCGCTACTTGTGGTGTGCTGACAGATAAGCGCACGCGGCTCTCCACTGATAATGTAGACAGACTCACGTTCATAAAGATGAACAAATCATGGATCCGAAACGACTTTTCTACCCCTGTGTCATCCTGGGGAGAGTAAAAGCTTGATGATTGGTTAAAATCACCCTACCAACCGTTTTAAGCTTTCAAATTACTAATCATGTTTATCTGGATCTTGGCTGGAAAATAATTTGGACTTTGTAGCAGTGTGCAGCACTGATTCTATTAGGCCATCTATAATAAGCTCCACCAGATTTAAAATTACTAATCATGTTTATCTGTATCTTGGCTGGAAAATAATTTGGGCTTTGTAGCAGTGTGCAGCACTGATCCTATTAGGCCATCTATACTAAGCTCCACCAGATTTAAAATTAATAATAATTTTTAGCTGCATCTAGCCCGGAAAATAATTTTGGGGCTCCGAGATGCGCAAGACACATAAGTGCCTTCTTGCTGCACTACCTGCAACATGACCCTCATATTGTCAGAATTCGAAGTAATCATGACTACTGGGTTGCCACACTCTTAGATCCCCCAAACTTTTCGATCAACCTTTTCATTTTAATAAAGACCAAAAAAATGGTCATTTTTGAAATTATAAGCATTAGCAGGTTATTAGAAACTGAAATCAAACAGTTTTCAACTCAAAACTTTATTCTAGGTGATGTTACATTTTCACATAGGACCCCTTGTTCGAAAGGAGCTTCTGAACTCTCTCGTCCATTGAATTTGTCAGGTTTTGGATGGTTTCTGCTTCAATTGTTTTGCATGAGGACAGAATACCCTCCCAGAGGTGTTGCTTAGATGTGAACTGCCTCCCGCCATCATAGACACTCCTTTTGATGATGCTCCAGAGGTTCTGAATGGGGTAGAGGTCAGGGGAGCATGGGGGTCACACCAAAAGTTTGTCCCCTTTTATGCCCATATCAGCCAGAGATGCAGATGTTTTATGTGCAGCATGAGATGGTGCATTATCATGCAAAAAAATGATCTTGCTGTGAAATACACGGTTCTTCTTCTTGAACCATGGCAGGAAGTGCTGTTTGAGAAAATCCACATACATTATGGAGTTCATCTTTAGCGCCTTCAGGGATCCTAAAGGGGCCAACAATCTCTCTCCCCATGATTCCAGCCCAAAACATTACTCCACCTCCTCCTTGTTGGCGCTGTAGCCGTGTTTGGTGGGGTGTCCATCAACCAGCCATCCTCCACTCCATCCATCTGGACCATCGAGCGCTGCACGGCACTCATCCGTGAACAAAACAGTTTTGAAATCAGTCTTCATGTAATGTTTAGCCCACTGGAGCCGTTTCTGCTTGTGTGAAGTGGATAGAGGAGGTCGACAGGATGGCGTATGCACAGCTGCAAACCTCTGAAGGACCCTGCATCTTGTTGTTCGGGGGACGTTGGAGGCACCAGCAGCTTCAAAAACTTGTCTGCTGCTATGACAAGGCTTTTTTGCCGCTGCTTTTTTAACCTGACGTACTTGCCTGTAGGAAAGAGTCCTCAATTTGCCCTTATCAGCACGCACACGAGTGTACTGTGAATCAGCTACATACTTCTTGATTGCCAAGACACTTCATCCTGATCATCGCACAATGTTGATTGTTGTCATGCCTTGACCTAAACACTCCACAATTTGTTGCTTCTCAGCAGCCGACACATCCTTTTTCTTTCCCATTTTGGCAGAAAATGTAGGCTGCTTAATAATGTGAGACAGCCTTCTTAAGTAGTCTTGCCTTTCATTGGACACACCTGCCAAACTAATTAGCACAGGTGTCTACAATTGCTTACAGTGATATAAAGAGCCCTGACACACATCACCATCAATGAGTTTAACTGACAAACAAACAAATTCTTCCCTTATCACTCCTAAACACTTTTTGCATAATAATTTGGAACACAGTGTACATGTGCTTTTCCACAAAACACCAGTGGTTCACGTAGTGAATCTTACAGTTCTAACTTGCCAACCGTGGTCTGTATGGAGTTGTTCAATAAAGGGCCCAAAATTAAGATAACATAGATGGGAGAGGTCTCTATGAATAGGAATTCCTAAGTATTTGATACCCTGTGAGGGCCAGGCAAAGGGAAAGTTGGACTGGATGGAATCCTATATGGATTTGGGGAGGGAGACATCGAGGGCCTCAGACTTCGCTGCATTGATTTTAAAATTTGACCATGTAACAAAGTGATCTATTTCAGCCATAACAGCATGGATGGATATATGTGATTGAGTGATATATACTAGGACATCATCAGCAAATAGAGAGCACTTGTACTCGGTGCCTCCCACCTTAATCCACCTAATATTGGGGTTATGGCGAATTGATGAGAGCAGGTGCTCCGTCACTAGGATGTATAAGAGAAGGGACAGAGGACATCCCTGCCTTGTCCCATTGGTGATTGTCAAAGGTGATGAAAATGTTCTGATGCACCCCCTGGGCCTTGGGACACCCGGAGCCGGACCCTTTTTGGTGGATGCTGGTGGTTGTAGTCTTAGTGGCGGCGACCCGGTTCCGTGTCTCAGGGTGGTCAAACCAGTGGCGGAACTATTTATGTGGTTTTGATGTTTAAATGTCCGACTACGCCACCCGTGGATTGCGGTCAGAGTGAACCGCCGCTGCAGGGCAGACCGCTGAGGCTGGTGTTGTGGGTGCAGCAGAGCGTAGCATAACTCCCCACTGGAGGAGTATAGCCTCAGGGCAGTGTATGCGGAGGATGGGGGTGATGGTGCAGGGCAGCAGCAGTAACGACACGGAGTCAGTGATGCAGTCCAGGGCCTTTACTCACAGTTCTTATTATCCAGACCACGTCTGCAGGTAACGGCTGCCCACGTCGTACTGTGCTCACCAGGTGAGGGGCTCAGACAACTCCCAGATAACTTTGGAGCGCTTCACAGGACCCCCTTTGTGTGTCCTTTGTCTGGCCTTTCTTACCAACCCTTCTGTCCGGCTGCCTCGGGCCTCCTCTTGGTAAACTTGGCCCCAGTTTCCCTGACCCTATGTGGTGCCTTCCTAGCGGGTGTAGCGAGGGGCTGCGCCACATAAAATGTCAGAGCCTCCGGTTTGTAGCTGAGGGTCGTTTCCTGCCTCCACTAGTTTCGGGGACCGGTCTCCCCCTTTGGCCTGACCCCTCCACGCAGGTGGATTCGGGCGTGCGGTGGCGACTCGCCCGTCCGCACCCCTGGGATCCCTTCATTCCTCGTTCCTGGAGCCTTCTCCGCTCCTCTTCCTTCTCCCTCTTCCAGGCCTGGGCCTCTGTTACTAGGCCCGCCTCCGGAGCAGAGCTCATGCAGAGCCCCTGCTCCCTGCCACTTCTGCTCAGACTTCTCTGCACTGAACTAAGATGGTGCCCACCTTTTATACTCCCTTCTCAATGCACCCAGGAACTGCTTCCTCCCTGCTCCTGCACTACAGGGTTCCCCTTCCTCGGTGTTCCCTCCCCCCACTCCAGCCAGGGACAGGGACTGTCGTGCCCATCTCAGAGGCATATTGGTCGCCCTGCCCCACAGCAATGTGGTGTAATGCATGCAGGTGTCAGGTCCTGATCCACACTCCATCCTTACCTGAGAGTGAGATATCACACCTCTGGGTGAGGTGCAATACCTCTGTAGCAACCAAGCCCTCAGGGTGCTACAGTTCCATTTATCTTCAGCCTAGGTGACGTATTGTGATACAGGGCCGTGATTTTGGCTATAAAAGGGTCCCCTAGACCCCTACCCCAAGCTTTTTAAGAGAATCATATATGGCGTGCCAGGAGACTCTATGGAATGCTTTCTCAGCATCCAACGAGAGTATCTAATTACAAATTTTTAACTGCATCTAGCCCAGGAAATACTTTGTACCTAGTAGCAGTGTCTGCTAGTCAGCGGATTATCCCGGCTGTTAAGCAAGCTACACCACCTGTAGTTTGGACACTTAATTTTTTCAAAGGAAATGCTTCGGGACCACGGGATACTCAGTGAAGAGCATCAGGAGGCACCCCAAGGCATAGGGGCTGGGACTGGCAGTAGGATGCCTTGCGGTGGACAGCCGAGCTCGATCCTTATAAAAGCTTTTTAACTGCAGCAGCTTTAGTGAACGCTACTGGAGCTGGAATTACGCGGCTGCTGGCATGAGACTTGCCCTCCAATAGATCCTTGTAAATGGATTTAAAGTGTATTCATTCAAATTAGAGAGACAACTTAAATTAAAAAGCTTAGAGCTGCCTCCACCACAGGGGGGCTCGCTCGACCCACCAGCGGACAGGCACCAGTACTGGGAGAGGGGGGCTGGCCGTCAGGGTTCACCGCGGCTCTGGCACAAACCCGGCGACACGGAGGTGGCACGGGCAGGAGCGGACTGAACATGTCGGCTTCTCACTTTTTGGATTTTAGAAGGGCATGACATGCCTATATTTGTGTCTCCCCCTCCTTTTACTCCTCCACCTCTTTTCTTTTCGCATGACTATATGTACTTGTCACTTTTCCATGTGTTAGTTGTGTCTTCTGAGCAGTTTGTCAGCTTTTGGACACCTTTGAAGGTGTTTTCTATGTGTTTCTATGTTTTTTTGTTTGCCTGCCATTGGTTTTAACGGTGTTCGAAGGTGTTCGACGAACAGTTCGACGAACAGTTCGGCGAACACACGGGTGTTCGACGAACCGAACCGAACTCGAACACTACGGGGGTGGCTCAACGCTACCGGTCATGCTGAAGGATGTTGCAGGCAGCAGATCGCTCTCCACGGCGTCTCCATGTCACGTCTGTCACATGTGCTCAGTGTGAACCTGTTTTCATCTGTGAAGAGCACAGGGCGCCAGTGGCGACTTTGCCAAACCTGGTGTTCTGTGGCAACTGCCAAGCGTCCTGCACGGTGTTGGACTGTGAGCACAACCCCCATCTGTGGATGCCGGGTCCTCATACCATCCTCATGGAGTCGGTTTGTGCAGACACATGCACATTTGTGGCCTGCTGGAGGTCATTTTGCAGGGCTCTGGCAGTGCTCCTCCTGTTCCTCCTTGCACAAAGGCGGAGGTAGCGGTCCTGCTGCTGGGTTGTTGCCCTCCTAAGGCCCCCTACACATCTCCTGGTGTACTGGCCTGTCTCCTGGTAGCGCCTCCAGCTTCTGTTGCTTCCTAAGTGGATAGTTTGAATTCACAGAAGTTTGATTTACTTGGAGTTATATTCTGTTGTTTAAGTGTTCCCTTTATTTTTTTGAGCAGTGTATATATACAGTGAAGGAAATAATTATTTGATCCCTTGCTGTTTTTGTAAGTTTGCCCACTGACAAAGACATGAACAGTCTATAATTTTAAGGGTAGGTTAATTTTAACATTGAGAGATAGAATATCCAAAAAAATCAAGAAAATCACATTGTATAAATTAGATAAAATTATTTAAATTTTGGTCCACTCCTCTTTGCAAATCATCTCTAAATCATTAAGATTTTGAGGCTGTCACTTGGCAACTTGGAGCTTCAACTCCCTATATAAGTTTTCTATGGGATTAAGGTCTGGAGACTGGCCAGGCCACTACATAACCTTAATGTGCTTCTTTTTGAGCCACTCCTTTGTTGCTTTGGCTGTATGTTTTGGGTCATTGTCTTGCTGGAAGACCCAGCCACGACCCATTTTTAATGTACTGGTGGAGGGAAGGAAGTTGTCACTCAGGATTTTACCGTACATGGCTCCATCCATTCTCCCATTGATTCGGTGAAGTAGTCCTGTGCCCTTAGCAGAAAACACCTCCAAAACATAATGTTTCCACCTCCATGCTTGACAGTGGGGATGGTGTTCTTTGGGTCATAGGCAGTATTTCTCTTCCTCCAAACACGGCGAGTTGAGTTAATGCCAAAGAGCTTAATTTTTGTCTCATCTGACCACAGCATCTTCTCCCAATAACTCACAGAATCATCCAGTTATTCATTGTCAAACTTCAGATAGGCCTGCACATGTGCTTTCTTGATCAGGGGGACCTTGCGGGCACTGCAGGATTTTAAATCTTTAAGGCATAATGTGTTACCAATGGTTTTCTTGGTGACTGTAGTCCCACTGCCTTGAAATCATTAACAAGCTCCCCCCATGTAGTTTTAGGCTGATCTCACCTTCCTCGTGATCAAGGATACCCCACGAGGTGAGATTTTGCATGGTGCCCCAGATCGATGTCAATTGACAGTCATTCTGTATTTCTTCCATTTTCTTACTATTGCACCAACAGCTGTCTCCTTCTCACCCAGCGTCTTATTTATGGTTTTGTAGCCCATTCCAGCTTTGTTCAGGTCTATAATCTTGTCCCTGACATCCTTATAAAGCTCTTTGGTCTTGCCCATGTTGTAGAGGTTAGAGTCTGACTGATTAATTGAGTCTGTGGACAGGAGTCTTTTATACAGGTGACTATGTAAGACAGTTGTCTTTAATGCAGGTAAAGAGTTGATTAGGAGCGTCTAACTGGTCTGTAGGAGGCGCCAGAACTCATAATGGTTTGTAGAGGATCAAATACTTATTTCTCACTGCAAAATGCAAATAAATGTATCCAATTTGCACAATGTGATTTTTTTGATTTTTTTTTGGATATTCTATCTCTCAATGTTAAAATTAACCTACCCTTAAAATTATAGACTGTTCATGTCTTTGCCAGTGGGCAAACTTACCAAAACATATATCTTACATAGTTTCCTTTATTATGTATATTGCCGTCTTATTACACAGTGCCCTCTCTTGTTAAGTACAGCACTGTCCCTTACATATCGGATTATCTATAGAGCCCTGTTCTTTGCTGCATACCGTCCATTCTTGTTAGATATATAATGCAATGATGATTAATGGAGCATGGAAAAGTTTATTTTCTAATGGAGGAGGCTGATGGACTGGTCTTCTGGTCACCGGCTGCTCCAACAGCAGTCATTTTATATCTAACAAGAGAGGACTACTTAATAAAGAGAGGGTGCTGTGACTGACAAAAATAACAAGAACACACTATGTAAGGGACAGCACTGTACAAGCTATATAAGAGACGGCACAATATAGAAGTAGAGAGGATGGTAGGTAATAAGGGACGGTGTTATACATAATAAAAGAGGAAACCATGTAACTAATGACTGCACTATACATAATAAGTGAGTACACTATATACTAAGGGACTGTGCTATATATAATAAGACTACATTCCTGTATCCGTATGCAGTGTCGGTGTGCTGCCCACTTTTTTAGACACGTTGAGCATGTCCTACTCTGATCCTCAAAATCTGATCAGAACAGGACATTCTCTGACCCTCATGGATCTCATTCTCAAATCCGTGATTTTCATGGATGTGTGAATGAATGTATAAAAGTCTAGAAGTCTTTGTGCTGTCCAATAAAAAAATCTGGCATCACATAAGAGAATGCAGCCTAAGGGATTTTACAGATAACATTATCACTCCAAATCATACAGTGCAGATACAGAATAATATTTATATCCAGGCACTTACCGCTGATGTCTCATCTGATTAGAGTCATTTTCTGCTGTTTCTTCTCCGTCTGGTCAGACCTTCATGTGGACATCTCCCAGCCACGACTCGTCTTGTCACAATGATCTCCAGCATAGAAAATAACAAGGTCACATATATTGTATATATATATGCGTTTCACCCACACTGCGCCCCTAAATACAGATATGTATGCCCCCATTAATATAATATTAGCCACGCACCAATCAAAATATAAAGTGATAAGCAGCACTGTGCCCGCCATTAACTATAATCTCCGCCACCCAATAATATAAACTATTCAGGCTCTGTGACTCTCCCCAATTAACTGTAACGCTATGTGCTTACGGAAAATATACTAGGTTTTACAGTACAAGCAAAGTGAATGAGATCCCTGAAGTCTCATGCACACATTGCTTATTTTTTCCTTGCAGATATGCAGCAGATTAAAATCTGCATAATGTCAATTCTTGCAGCGTATTTCACCCGTAATAATCAATGAGGGAAAATACAAAACAAAAGCATGTCAAAAATGTGGCAAAAAAATTATTTTACGCAGCATTCTTCCTGCCAACACATTAGGATATGCAGCAGAGTTTTCTTCTGCAAATCCTGAATGTGTGCACATAGCCCTAGTCCCTGCCCAGTGTCCCCCACCCATCTATTATAAGTCCTTGATAGCATCATAATGAATTTGGAGGTGGAAGAAGACTTTATCAGGCACTGAGCATCCTCCGCCACCTCCCAATTCATTCAAGTCCCTGACAGTGTCTTCTCCCACCTTTCAATTCATTATAAAGTGTCCTATGCACCTTACCCCCATCATTGCTCTCCTCCCATCTTTGTTCTCCCACACAACAACTCAATGTCCTCTCCCCCACCCTCCCACAGCACCCCCATTAATGCTCTCCCCCCACCATCATCATTGCTCTCCATCACCCTCATCATTGCTCTCCCACACCCCCATCATTGCGCTCCCCCATCACCCTCATCATTGCTCTCCCACACCAACCCATCATTGCTGTCCCACACCACCCTTATCATTGCTGTCCCACACCACCCTTATCATTGCTGTCCCACACCACACCATCATTACTGCCCACACCACCCCCATCTTTGCTGTCACACACCACACCATTATTGTTCTCCCACACCACCCTTATCATTGCTGTCCCACACTACCCCATCATTACTGCCCACACCACCCCCATCATTGCTGTCCCCATCACCCTCATCATTGCTGTCACACACCACCCCCATCATTGCTGTCGCATACCACCCCCATCATTGCTGTCGCACACCACCCCCATCATTGCTGTCGCACACCCCCCATCATTGCTGTAGCACACCATCCCCATCATTGCTGTCACACACCACCCCCATCATTGCACACCACCCCCATCATTGCTGTCCCACACCACCACCATCATTGCTGTTGCACACCACCCCCTATCATTGCTGTCGCACACCACCCTCCATCATTGCTGTCACACACCACCCCCCATCATTGCTGTACCACACAACCTCCATCATTGCTGTCCCACACCACCCCCATCATTGCTGTCCCACACCACCCCCATCATTGCTGTCGCACACCACCCTCATCATTGCTCTTCCACACCACCCTCATCATTGCTCTCCCCCATCACCCTCATCATTGCTCTCCCCCATCACCCTCATCATTGTTCTCCCCCATCACCCTCATCATTGTTCTCCCCCCATCACCCTCATCATTGTTTTCCCCCCATCACCCTCATCATTGCTCTCCCCCATCACCCCATCATTGCTCTCCCACACCACACCTCAGTGTCCTCTTCCCAGTGTATTGGATAAAACAAATTAAAAACAACACGTACCTCTCCGTCTGTTCCCCCGCAGCATCGTCATTGTTGTCAACTTTCTACCTGACACAGGCGCGCGCTGCTTGCTGACATCATCAAGCTGTGTGTGTCTGTGTCAGACAGAAAGCGCTGGGCAGAAAGCAGAGGACGGATCCCTCAACTCCACTGCCATTTTCTCCTGTAGGCAGCGGAGCTGCAGGGATCGCTCCCTGCCCGCCGTGTGTGATGAGGGCAATCTGGCCATTACCCTCAGTATCAGCCACCCTGCAAGGGTCCCCCTGGAGCTCGGGGCCCTGGTACAGTTGCACTAGTTGCAGCGGCGATATGTTTAACCTTCTAGACTCCTGCTATTCCCTGACTATGTCTTTATGTATGATTCTGTCAGTGTCCCTACCTCTTCCCTCAACTCAACTGCCCAGCAGCTACTGTATTAAAGAAGCACTCCTCCTATCAAAGTTTTTATCCTTTTAATATATTGCAGTCATCATATTATATAGTGCTGTGTACTTACAGTTGCTCTTTTTGCCTTTCTACCCAGCTAATTATTGTCTTTTCTCTGCTCTATATAGAAACAGGAAGTCTCTTTTCCCTGCATTTATCATTCCCTTCTTCAACTCCTAACCCAGCTTCTCCCTCCTCCCCCCTGCCTGGGACTTTTGTAGTGAGTCATGACTCATGCAGGAAAAATTTACCTCCTGTTTCTACATAGAGCTTAGAAAGATTCAGCGAGTCAGATTTTAATCTTGTCATGTCATAGACCTAATGGAAAAGAGAAGAATTAACTGGGTAGAAAGGCAAAATGAGCAATTGTAAGTACACAGTGCTATATAATATGATGATTGAAATTTATTAAGAGGATACATATTTTGATGGGAGTGCTTCTTTAAATGCAACCTGGGGATATTTTCAGCAAAGACCAAATACTTATACAGAGTTGAAATAGTAAGCACCAGACTGTCCTTAGGTCCTGCTATGCAGACTGGTTTGCTCCCTATCTTTCCATGGAAGCCCCTTTGAGTTGATAAATATGCCACAGGTAGGACATTTTTATCAGAAAAAAATCTTTATTTTTCATTTTATTCACTGGAGTAGTAAAAAAAAATGTTTTGCCTTGGTTACGTTCTATAAAGTAATACAACAAATAATAAACGGTCACTTCAGGATATTAAACAGACACCAAAATCACCAAGTAATTACGTGTGTGTACAGGATCATAAGTCAAAGACATACCATTATAGTTCAACCTAAACCTTAGGTGAAAATCAAATAATTGAGCAATCTGTGAGCATTAGAGATAAATTTACAGAATAACTACTCTGTAGAGATCACGAGAAAAGAAACAGACATTCAGAAATGAGGAAAATAAAAAGAGGAAATATGGGACAAAGATAAAACTAAAAGCAAAGTTATGTGGTATGGTATGGAATAAAAAAAATCACTATTACATTAAATCATTAAAACAAAAATGTTTGCCAACATTTCCTGCAATAAATACTAGATGAATATGTAATTGCATATTCAGTTATATGACAAAAATGGGACATATAAATAGTTGGTAGATTACACACCGTTTAGATCAATATAACCATTTGCTCTCCTTTTATACTCTTTTAAAGTGTTTTATATTAGCAATATGTGGAACGATCTGTGGAGGATCAACTCTGTATAAATTTTCCTGAAATTTGCAAGTCTCTGCCATTTGAGACCAATTTGATTCGCGAGGATTCCAAAAAAAAAAAGCCACTTTGAGTTGTGCCTACATTTTGCAAATTTTCCTGCTTTTCAAAGCTATTATGCCAGAATTCTGGTGTGAAACGTTTTATTTATCAGGACTTAAAAATATTAAGACTAGGCATAAACTTGAAGTATTTGTCAATAAAAGTTTAAAATAATATAAAATGATTATAATTGCAATAAAAATCAAAAAATACTGAAGCAGCAAAGTTTCTGAAAACCTAAATTTTTGTCAGGAATATGTAAAAATAGAAAAAATGATTAGCTCACCCATGTGGTGAAGATCAATGCAGTGAAAACGTGCAGTGCTGCAAAAATTGGAAAATAGGAAAAATTCCAGCATCTAAATATTTTTAAAATCACTTTTTATTGTAGAAAAGTACTTAAAAGTCACAATTTCGTAACCAACTGATTACAAGCAACCAACGGATTATGAGTTTGTAATCAGTTGGTTATGAATTTGTGACTTTTTTAATATTTTACTACAAAAAATAATGATTTTGTGAAGATTTGGATTCTGGTATTTTTTCAATTTTCAAAAATTTTTGTAAGTCTCAAAACTTTTTGGCCACTACTGTACATACTACCTACAGAGCTCCTGTGTTTAATGTCCCTGGCGATCACTGTATCACCTATACACTTATATTACCTGTACATTATATACAGAGCTTCTGTGTATAATGTTCCTGCTCATCCCTCTTTTACGTGCACACTGACACTATATATAGAGCTTTGATGTATAATTTCATCTGTGATCCCTGTATTACCTGTAAACTATATAAAGAGCTCCTGTGTATAATGTCACTGGTGATCCCTGTATTACTTCTACACTATATGCAAAGCTCCTGTGTATAATGTATTACCTATACAGTATATACAGAGCTTCCATGTATAAGGTCACTGGCGATCACTTTATTACCTGTACACTATATACAGAGCTGCTGTGTATAATGTCACCAGTGATCCCTGTATTAGCTGTACACTATATACAGATCACCTGTGTATAATGTCACTGGTGATCACTGTATTATCCGTACACTTATATTATATACCAGCTTCTGTATATAAAGTCACTGCTGATAATATAAGTGTTAGTACTGTGGTTTTTGTTAATCAGAGGTAATATGCGGTCTGGTCACGGTGTAGTGGTATTTATCCCTTGTATGTAAAAGTATTGGTATATTGGTCTTGGTATAATGGATTGTGTTGTGTATGGTGATAACTTGTTCAATCTGCTATTAATAAGGACAATATTTTTTTGTTTTCTTTAGGAGATTAAAGAGAACTTGACAGCTTACCCATTTCTTTATCACTCTTTTTATACTGCTTCCAATAACCCTTTTCTTTAGATTTTTTGGGTTTAGTACATTTTTATAAGATAATTATTTCATTTGGCAAACGATATTCAAATCAGTAGAAGACTAGTTGAGGTGGTGTTTTCTTTTACCCAGACTAATCATCCCACTAATCATGTGATCATAGAAGTAACACGATTTGCAGGACCGACAACACTGCCAGCCCTTTGCAGATCTCTGCCTCCCAACTTTATCGGTGCACTGCAAATATCCACGGAGGCATGGCTGACAAAGAACGCAGTCAGCTGTGAGATTTCAAGAGCCGGCACAGTTGCCTCCTTGGAAATGTGCAATGTGCCAGTGAAGCCAGGGTGCGTACACATGGTTGCTGTGTGCATTTACAAGGAGGCAGACATTTGCAGACAGCCAGCGGTAACGCCGCGTTTGCAAATCATATTACTCATACCCCCTGGGGAATGATAACATGATTAGTGGGATGATTAGTCTGGGTAAAAGAAATTCCCCCTCGACTAGTTGTCCACTGATTTACATATCTATGGCTAAATTAAACATACAATTTTATGGAAATAAAATAGATAAAAAACAAAAGAAAGGGGATTATTGGAAGCAGCAGAAAGACTGGGATAAAGTCGTAGGGCCAGTTTGTGGGAAATGGGTAAGCTATCAGGTTCTTTTTAAATTTCTTCAAAGTTTAACTTTTCCTTGTCCTGTGGCATGCTAGTACACAGGGGCAGAGATGCACTTAAAGGAGTTCTCCAGTTGAATACAAGTTATCACTAGGGATGAGCCGACCCGTGGAAGTTTGGATTTGTCGGGTTTTGGCCGAACTTTAGTCCAAAGTTCAGTTCGGGTTCCAGAACTTGACCCCTGACCCAAACCCCATATAAGTCAACGGTGACCCGAACATTGGTGCTGTAAAATAACTGTAAAATGGTCGTAGTAAGAGCTTAGAGGGCTGAAAAAGGAAGCAAAAGGGGAGTAAGAGAAGGACAATTGCCCTGCAAACAAATGTGGATAGGGAAATTACTTAAAACAACATAGAATAAAAAATATTACAAATAATAATCTTGAACCAGGAGGTGAAGGTCCAAGTGGAGGAGTGGAGCAGTGCCTTGCGTGTGTGTTTTACTGTACTTATCAATAAATAAATTTAAAAAACAACGTGACGTATAGTCCTCCCTATTTTTAATAATCAGCCAAGGGAAAGCAGACAGCTGTGACCTGGTCTCAGAAACATAGAAAGGTAGAGTTGGAAGGGACCTCCAGGGTCTTCTGGTCCAACCCCTGCTCAATGCAGGATTCACTAAATAATCTCTGACAGATGTCTGTCCAGCCTCTATTTGAAGACTTCCATTGAAGGAGAATGCACCACTAGTGATGGGCGAGCACTAAAGTGCTCGGGTGCTCGTTGCTCAGGTCGAGCAAATCGTAATGCTCTGGTGCTCGATCCTAGCAACGAACCCAATGTAAGTCAATAAGAAACTCAAACATTTTTCCAGTACCCCTCCCTCGGAGGTTTAGAGGGGGCCTATAAATTGCCAAATCAATGGAAACAGTGCTCAAATGATATGGGAACAGCATGGGGAAGACCCCCTGGAAGCATCTCTGACTCCCAGGTCACTGCTGTGAACAATGTTGTCAGAGTATTACGCCACTTTTATGGAATCGCAATAAAACATACAAAACGAAGCCAAAATGGATTTTCCTGGAAACAATGTTAAGGAACATTCTTTCCAGGGTAATGACTAGTGATGAGCGAATGTGCTCGCCGCTGCTCAGTACTCGCCCGAGCATCACTGTGCTCGACGAGCTCAGCGCTCGGCGAGTATTTTTGGGTTGCTTGGGTGGGAATTCGGGTCCCCTCCCTGCATGTTTGGCGGTCTTTAGAGAGCCAATGAACATGCAGGGATTGCTTGCCATGCACTGTAATGCCGAAGCCATGTTGGTTGTGGGCATTACAGTGATTGGCTGACCGCACAGCATCATCAGGTGTATATAAGACCGAGCGCCGCCATGCTCATCACAGTCTACTCTGGAACGAGACAGAGTAGGGAGAGCTGCTGCTGCATCAGGGAGAGATTTGCTTGGCAGGCAGGCAATGTATGTGGCAGACTGCAGTACATGATACAGCACAAAAGGGTCCATTGAACGTCTTGTTAGTAGTGTTGAGCGAGCACTAAAATGCTCGGGTGCTCGAAGCTCGGGCCGAGCTCGCCGTGATACTCGGGTGCTCGACCCGAGCAACGAGCCCAATGTTAGTCTATGGGAGACTCGAGCATTTTTGCAGTGGCACCCCCGGCAGTCTTTTAAAAGCCTAACCAGTGCCCAAAACGATAGTGACAGTGCTCAAATGACATGGGGACAGCATGGGGATCGCCCCAGGAAGCATTTCTGACCCCCAGGTCACAGCAGTCAACAACGTGGTCAGAGGTATTAAGCCACTTTTACGGGCTCACAATAAAACGTTCAAAAACGAAAGTGAAACTTTTTTCCTGTGAAATATGTTAAGGAACATCCTTTCCAGGGAAAAGACTTGTGTATAAGTTAAAATAAATGATCAAAAACAAAAATACTCCTCCACACCTTCGGCTATGTTCACAAGTAGCATTTTTTATGCGTTTTTGCACTTTTGTATTGCTTTCAACTATGACAAATGCATTCACCGGGAAATGTCATTTTAACATTTTACAACCTTATCTGGCCATGTGCTGTGTGACACATGCATAAAGTGCTGAAAAGACATGGGAACAGCATGGGGAAGACCCCTGGAAGCATCTCTGACTCCCAGGTCACTGTCTAAAAGTGTGCCCATCATAAGTGATCCTTGCCGCATCAGAAGATGCAGACTTGCAACTATCCCCATGCAAGTTCTAGTCCCAGGGCAGTGTTCAATTGTACCTCCCCCATTCCTTGCAATACAAGCGCAAGTATGCAGCCTGCCACCCACCCACCCCAGGCTGCAATACCATACTGCTTGCTTGAACTTGAAATTGGGCCTTTTAGGCATGTGGAGGCGGAATCTGGCCACCACGTCATGGCTGTGTTGGCGGCCTGGAATCCATACTCAGTCCCCAGCCACCCGGCGGCCAGGTGTCCATACTCGGTCCCCAGCCGCCCCGCGGCCGGGTGTCCACACACGGTCCCCAGCCGCCTGGGGGCAGCCGGGTGTCCATAAACGGTCCCCAGCCGCCCCTATTTCTCCTTGGAACATCCCCCCACACACTTTTCTTAGCCCGGCCTGCTTTAGACAGCATTGGACGAGCCCACCAGAGAACCAGACTCCTCCGGTGGGCCCTGACTTCTCCACCGGTGGAGTTGAGAGTGCCAAGGTGAGGAGCATGATGATGATGACAGAAGTTAGCATCTGCTATGCTTTCTTTTAATGCAAGTGTAAGTGTGCAGCCTGCCACCCACCCACCCCCAGACTGCAATTCCATACTGCTAGCTTGCACTTGAAATGGGGCCTTTTAGTTTGGAGGAGGCCGAAGCTGGCCACTACCTCATGGCTGCTTCGGCAGCGAGGTATCCATACTCAGTCCCCAGCCGCCCCTATTTGTCCTGGTGTGCCTTATACATAAGATTAAGCGCGTATACCAAAACATTACCTGTGCCCTCCCCAGTGCATTTAGTGGGAAGGAGAGCCTATTCCGCTGTAGTGTGTGCATGCCAAACCCCTGTTCATGGTACATGCGAAGATGCCTCCCATCTTGCACCTGTCGTTGCAGTCTTGCAACTATCCCCATTCAAGTCCTTGTCCCAAGGCAGTGTTCAATTGTACCTCTCCCGTTCCTTGCAATGCAAGCGCAAGTATGCAGCCTGCCACCCACCCACCCACCCCCAGACTGCAATACCATACTGCTCGCTTGCTTGCACTTTAAATTGGGCCTTTTAGGCATGTGGAGGCGGAATCTGGCCACCCCGCCATGGCTGTGTCAGCGGCCTGGTATCCATACTCAGTCCCCAGCCGCCTGGTGGCCGGGTGTCCCCGCTTGCTCCCCAGCCTCCAGGGGGTGGCCGGGTGTCCATACTCGGTCCCCAGTCACCCCTATTTGTCCCGGTAACCTTTCCCACACTTTTCTTAGCCTGGCCTGCTTTAGGGCAGCATTGGCCGAGCCCACCGGACTATCAGACTCCTCCGGTGGGCCCTGGCTTCTCCATCAGGGGAGTTGAGAGTGCCAAGGTGAGGAGCATGATGAGGATGATAGAAGTTAGCATCTGCTTTGTTTTGTTGTAATGCAAGCACATGTATGTAGTAGCAGCTAGGCCTGAGGAGGTCAGCGTTTTGGCGCATATCCTACCTCCTCCGAGGATTACTGGATGTTTTCCTGCTACTATCCAAGTTCTATGACTCCCGTTAAAACAAAGCTTCAGGTGATAAATGATGGATGAGTTAGTGGCAAAGGAGAAAGAGCAGGAGGAACAGGGACCATTCACATCAATATCAGGCCAGTCAACCAGATATGTCTTGTAGGATATATTTCTTTAACAAAAGGAGAGGTTCGGCTACACAGTTATAGGGCATACAGTGAGTGCAATGCCTACCAAAAATTTCGAGGCACTCCAATGCCCCTTGGAAATGACATGGAGGTCAGAGGGCGTTAACTAAACCTTTTTTTCCATTTATAGCAACTGGGTATCCTGTGCACTGTTGGCCTAAGCAGTGAATGGAAGGCTTTCCAAAAATTATGAGGAACTGCAATGCCCCTTACAAGAGCCATGTGTGGCACCCCAGGGGCCTGGTCACCACAGTAATAGAGATATTACGTTGTAGAGCAAGTGGGAGGTTTCCTGGTCAGGATCACTTAAACATGCAACATCCTCCTGCCCCAGTCCTGGGAGGGGAGAATTCTGCCCTTATAAACTGGATCTGGGGCGGGGTTGAGTGAGTCAGAGAACAGAGAACAGTCAGAGTCAGAGTGAGAGCAAGGGAAAGTAACTGCAAGGAGCTCTGTAGGAGCTAGGAGCTAAAGACCAGGGGCTGGAAGCTCAGCAGAGCTCGCCCTGGCAGAAGACAATAGGAACCGGACACAGGAGTCCGAGGCTGTGAGGACTTATATATCCAGCAGCAGAAACCAGCCGGCAGGGGATTTCAGGTCCTCTGGCCATAGAAGCCCGGAGGCTCAGTCACAAGCAAGGGACCAGCACCGCCGTCGTGGAGCGGAGGCTAACAGAAGGCCCCAAGTCACGAGCCATACGGGTGAGCACTACACGGTACACTGAGGGACATGGGCTACTTCTACCCGCTTACAGCAATGTAGCCAGGAAGAGTGCAGACAGACGGGGAGGCCTACAACTCCACTTGGCCAGGGGAACTCCTGCTTGCTCACAGACTGACCAGGCCTCTTATGCTAGCCAGTACTCCCGGGAGGGTCTACCTTATGATCATCAGTAAAGATCCTGAACTGCACTGCAAAGACTCTGAGTCGTTCCTGCTGCGCTCGTGCACCATCACCCCCATCATCCACACTCACTGCCCTGAGGCTATACTCCTCTCGTGGGGAGTTATCCCATTCTCTGCTGCGCACACAACACCAGCCTCAGCGGTCTGCCTCGCAGCAGTGGTACTCTCTGACCGCAAGCCACGGGTGGCGCAGTCGGACAATTAACCTCAAAACCTAAGAAAGACTGCAACTGGTTTGACCAGCCTGAGCCACGGGACCGGGTCACCGCCACGGAGACTACAGACCCCAGAGACCCGGCACCGTGTATCCCACACACGTGTACACACGGCCCAGGGGGTGCGTCACATGCAGTACAGCATATTACAAACATAAGTCCCATTATTGGGGAGTGGGTGTCCCATACTATTTGCTTATGCCTTGCAAGCAAAAGCTGGCAAAAATTAGGACGGAGCAACTTGCAATGCCCCTTACAAGAGCCATGCAGTACAGCATATTACAAACATAAGTCCCATTATTGGGGAGTGGGTGTCCCATAGTATTTTCTTATGCTTTCCCAGCAAAAGCTGCCAAAAATTAGGACGGAGCAACTTGCAATGCCCCTTACAAGAGCCATGCAGTACAGCATATTACAAACATAAGTCCCATTATTGGGGAGTGGGTGTCCCATAGTATTTGCTTGTGCCTTGCAAGCAAAAGCTGCCAAAAATAAGGACGGAGGAACTTGCAATGCTGGCACCCTGGTGGTATAGTGGTGGTGGAGGCTGAGGATAAGGAGAAGAAGATAAAACAGCCAAAACGAAGAAGCGTATACCCATGTGTGGGTGTGAAGCGGTGCATGTGAATTCACCTCCCGAAATAACACAGTGGATTTGACTTTATGTTACTCTGCTGTCATTTGGTGGTGATGAGAAGTCTGGCCCAATCCAGCCCTTGTTCATTTTGTTAAGGGTCAGCTTGTCAGCATTGTCAGTTGACAGGCGAGTGCGCTTATCAGCTATAATTCCCCCAGCGGCACTAAAAACACGCTCCGATAACACGCTAGTGGCAGGGCAGGCCAGGACCTACAAGGCGTACAGAGCGAGTTCATTCCAAGTGTCCAGCTTGGATACCCAATAATTAAAAGGCACAGAGGAATCACGGAGGATGTTGGTACGGTCGGCAAGGTACTCCCTCACCATCTTTTGAAACTTTCCACTCCTTGTGAGAGTACCCCACGCCTCAGGGCCTGTAAGCTGGGCGGGTGTCAGAAAACTGTCCCAGAATGTTGACAGTGTTCCCCTGCCTCTGCTGGATTGGAGTTGCATCTCTCTCGCCTGTACGCCTTGGTTGGGCAACGAACTGTGACCTCTGCCGCTAGCGTGTTCAGATGGGAATTTTTTTAAGAGTTCTGCAGCAAGGGCCTTCTGGTACTGCCCCATTTTTGTAGACCTCTCCACCTCAGGAATAAGAGAGTGAAATTTCTCCTTGTAGCGGGGGTCTACAAGTGTCACGAACCAGTAATAACTGTCACCCAACATTTTGACAAAGCGAGGGTCACGATTAAGGCAGCGTAACATAAAGTCAGCCATGCGTGCCAGACTGGTAACGGGCAAGATTTCCGTGTCCTCACCAAGATGACGACTGACCATGCTCTCCTCCTCCTCTTCCTCCTCCCCCCTGTCCTCAGGCCACCCACGCTGAACCGACGGTATGACACTTGTACAGGTACTACCGTCTACAGCACATGATACAAGCTCCTGTTCTTCCTCCTCCTCCTCCTCCTCCTCTCCCTCATTGTCCCCCAATGCACGTTGGGATGAGATGAAGCTGGGCTGTGTGTAATCGCCCGCTATGGCTTCTTGATCCATCTTATCATACTCTGGCTGCAATGACTCCTCTTTAATTCTCTGCAGAGTTCAAACGTGTGGGGACATCACACACCAGTCGGTGTGCCGGAAGCTGCAAACGCTGCTGCAACACAGCAAGGGCGGCGGAAGCTGTAGCCGACTTCCGAAAATGAGCTGACAGGTGGCGTACTTTCACGAGCAGATCTGGCAACTCGGGGTACGATTTAAGAAACCGCTGAACCACGAGGTTAAGCACATGAGCCAGGCATGGTGCGTGTGTGATCTCACCTCGCCTCAGAGCCGCCACCAGGTTACGGCCATTGTCACACACGACCATGCCGGGATGTAGGTTCAGCGGTCTCAGCCACATATCTGCCTGCTCTTTCACAGCTGTCCACAACTCACAAGCAGTGTGAGGTTTATCACCTAAGCTTATGAGTTTCAGCACAGCCTGTTGCCGCTTGGCCGAGGCAGTACTGCAATGCTTCCAGCTTGTAACTGATGTGGTGATATCTGAGATGGAGGCTGAACTTGAAGAGGAGGAGGAGGAGGATGCGCAGGAGCTGTACACTGTGGGGGCAACTCTGACTGACATAGAGCCCGCAATCCTCGGTGTGGGGAGGATGTGTTCCGTCCCAAGGTCCGACTGGGTCCCGGCTTCCACTATGTTTACCCAGTGTGCCATCAGATGTACCGTCCCTGGCCACAAGCACTTGTCCACGTGTCCGTTGTTAGGTGGACTCTCCCAGTAACTGCGTTGTTGAGGGCACGGCAGATGCTTTGGGACACGTGCTTGTGTAGTGCAGGGATGGCACACCGGGCAAAATAGTGTCGGCTGGGGACTGAGTACCGAGGGACGGCCACCGCCATAAGATTGCGGAAGGATTCCGTCTCCACCAGCATAAAAGGCAGCATTTCCAACGCAAGCAGTCGTGAAATGTGTGAATTTAGGACTGTGGCCTGTGGGGCGTTAGCTGCGAATTTCCGCTTTCGTTCAAAAGTCTGGGATATGGACAATTGAACGTTGCGGTGGGACGTGGACGTGGACGTTGATGCTGTTTCTTGAGAAACTGCCATAACAAGTGAAGACTGAGAGGAGGGGGCATCTTTACATGCAGTATGGACAGGGGATTGCCTTGCACACACAACAGGGGGTTCTATTGCACGCACAACAGTGGAAGAAGCAGTGGTGACACCCGCTGACACTGGTCGTGGACCCTGGGTTTCGCCCCACAAAGTCAGGTGCTTTGCTGCCATGTGCCTGATCATACTGGTGGTGGTCAGGCTGGTAGTTTTGTCACCCCTGCTGATGCTGGCATGGCAGGTGGAACATATGGCCTTTTTGGGGTTATCAGCAGAGTCTTTAAAAAAATTCCAGACTCTGGAAGAGCAACCGCTTGTACTGGCAACGTCCTTCGTGTTGGTGTTACGGGGAACGGTTGCCTGCCTTCTGTCTGTGGCCACCACACTACTTCTTCCTGCCTGTTCAGGTACTCAGCCTCCCTCCCCCTGTGTGCTGCTGGCCTCACTCTGCATGTCCTCCTTCCACATTGGGTCAGTTACTATATCATCCACCACCTCCTCCTCTTCCACTTGCGCACCACGATCTTCCTCCTCACTTCCTGGCAATTGTGTCTCGTCATCGTCCACCTCTTGTGACAGATTGCCAACGTCGACTTCCTGTGGCCGTGGCTGTTCAAATATTTGGGCATCGCAACAAGGGATCTCCTCTTCCACCACTTCAAGCGTATCAGGCGAGGGGCCCAAATATGGAAATGGACCAGTGAACAGCTCTTCAGAGTGTCCAAGTGTGGGATCACTTGCTGTCTGACGATACTCGGCATGGTGGGAGGAAGGAGCATCAGGGTGAGGAGGAGTATGCGGTCGAGACTCACGGCTACTAAGAGTTGACCGTGTGGAAGACAGACCGGAGGTGGTGGTGCCCAGGTAACTGGAAGTATTATCTGCTATCCAATTAATAACCTGCTCACACTGATCAGTTCTCAATACTGGTGTTGTTCTGTGCTTCCCTAGTAATTCAGTAAAGAAGTGGGAGCGAGAAGATGTGGCTGTTGGTTGTGGCACATTTTCACCTTGGCTACGGCCCCGTCCTCTGCACAAACCATCACCAGAATGTCCACTTCCACGTCCCTAGCCACGCGCCTTGCCCATTGTAAATGAAGTAAAATAGCTTACACTTGCACTATCAATGGAAAAAGGGTAATAAAGAGTAGATTAGAACCGTGGAAGAGGAAAACCACAGTTATTGTTTACTGGGGTATACCACACTTTTTTAAATAGAGATATTTGCGGCTGAACAGTGAGCGACACACTCAAACTGCTTTTTTTTTAGATACCAAAGGCCCAAAACTGGATAGTACAGCGATTTGACCCGTGGAACTGCGAAACCACACTGGGATGTCGGGCCTACACAAGACTATTTTCAACAGATATATTTTTGTGTCACAACAGTCAGGAGACACTACTGTTTTTCTTTACGGAAAAAACTACCAAAAGCTGAATAATAGAGATTTTTTACCGTGGGATGGCAAAACCACAGTTATTGTTTACTGGGGTATACCACACTTTTATAAATAGAGATATTTGCGGCTGAACAGTGAGCGACACACTCAAACTGCTTTTTTTTTAGATACCAAAGGCCCAAAACTGGATAGTACAGCGATTTGACCCATGGAACTGCGAAACCACACTGGGATGTCGGGCCTACACAAGACTATTTTCAACAGATATATTTTTGTGTCACAACAGTCAGGAGACACTACTGTTTTTCTTTACGGAAAAAACTACCAAAAGCTGAATAATAGAGATTTTTTACCGTGGGATGGCAAAACCACAGTTATTGTTTACTGGGGTATACCACACTTTTTTAAATAGAGATATTTGCGGCTGAACAGTGAGCGACACACTCAAACTGCTTTTTTTTTTAGATACCAAAGGCCCAAAACTGGATAGTATAGCGATTTGACCCATGGAACTGCGAAACCACACTGGGATGTCGGGCCCACACAAGACTATTTTCAACAGATATATTTTTGTGTCACAACAGTCAGGAGACACTACTGTTTTTCTTTATGGAAAAAAATACCAAAAGCTGAATAATAGAGATTTTTTACCGTGGGATGGCAAAACCACAGTTATTGTTTACTGGGGTATACCACACTTTTTTAAATAGAGATATTTGCGGCTGAACAGTGAGCCACACACTCAAACTGCTTTTCTTTTAGATACCAAAGGCCCAAAACTGGATAGTACAGTGATTTGACCCGTGGAACTGCGAAACCACACTGGGAAGTCGGGCCTACACAAGACTATTTTCAACAGATATATTTTTGTGTCACAACAGTCAGGAGACACTACTGTTTTTCTTTACGGAAAATATACCAAAACCTGAATAATAGAGATTTTTTACCGTGGGATGGCAAAACCACAGTTATTGTTTACTAGGGTATACCAGACTTTTTTAAATACAGTACAGACCAAAAGTTTGGACATACCTTCTCATTTAAAGATTTTACTGTATTTTCATCACTTTGAAAATTGTAAATTCACACTGAATACATGAAAACTATGAATTAACACATGTGGAATTATATACTTAACAAAAAAGTGTGAAACAACTGAAAATATGTCTTATATTCTAGGTTCTTCAAAGTAGCCACCTTTTTGTTTTGATGACTGCTTTGCACACTCTTGGAATGCTCTTGATGAGCTTCAAGAGGTAGTCACCGGAAATGGTCTTCCAACAATCTTGAAGGAGCTCCCAGAGATGCTTAGCACTTGTTGGCCCTTTTGCCTTCACTCTGCGGTCCAGGTCACCCCAAACCATCTCGATTGGGTCACAGGTTTGGTGACTGTGGAGGCCAGTTCATCTGGCGTAGCACCCCATCACTCTCCCTCTCGTTCAAATAGCCCTTACACAGCCTGGAGGTGTGTTTGGGGTCATTGTCCTGTTGAAAAATAAATGATGGTCCAACTAAACGCAAAGCAGATGGAATAGCATGCCGCTGCAAGATGCTGTGGTAGCCATGCTCGTTCAATATGCCTTCAATTTTGAATAAATCCCCAACAGTGTCACCAGCAAACCACCCCCACACCATCACACCTCCTCCTCCATGTTTTACGGTGGGAACCAGGCATGTAGAGTCCATCCGTTCAACTTTTCTGCGTCGCACAAAGACACGGTGGTTGTAAACAAAGATCTCAAATTTAGACTCATCAGACCAAATCACAGATTTCCACTGGTCTAATGTCCATTCCTTGTGTTCTTTAGCCCAAACAAGTCTCTTCTTCATGTTGCCTGTCCTTAGCAGTGGCTTCCTAGCAGCTATTTTACCATGAAGGCCTGCTGCACAAAGTCTCCTCTTAACAGTTGTTGAGGGGTGTGTCTGCTGCTAGAACTCTGTGTGGCATTGACCTGGTCTCTAATCTGAGCTGCTGTTAACCTGCGATTTGTGAGGCTGGTGACTCGGATAAACTTATCCTCAGAAGCAGAGGTGACTCTTGGTCTTCCTTTCCTGGGGCGGTCCTCATGTGAGCCAGTTTCCTTGTAGCGCTTGATGGTTTTTGCAACTGCACTTGGGGACACTTTCAAAGTTTGCCCAATTTTTTGCACTGACTGACCTTCGTTTCTTAAAGTAATGATAGCCACTCGATTTTCTTTACTTAGCTACTTTTTTCTTGCCATAATACAAATTCTAACTGTCTGTTCAGTAGTACTATCAGCTGTGTATCCCCCTGACTTCTGCACAACACAACTGATCGTCCCAACCGCATTTATAAGCCAAGAAATCCCACTTACTAAACCTGACAGGGCACACTTGTGAAGTGAAAAACATTTCCGGTGACTACCTCTTGAAGCTCATCAAGAGAATGCAAAGAGTGTGCAAAGCAGTTTTCAAAGCAAAAGGTGGCTACTTTGAAGAACCTAGAATATAAAACATATTTTCAGTTGTTTCACACTTTTTTGTTAAGTATATAATTCCACATGTGTTAATTCATAGTTTTGATGCCTTCAGTGTGAATGTACAATTTTCATAGTCATGAAAATACAGAAAAATCTTTAAATGAGAAGGTGTGTCCAAACTTTTGGTCTGTACTGTATATAGCTTAGAGGCTGAACAGTGAGCGACACACTCAAACTGGTTTTTTTTTTAGATACAAATGGCCCAAAATGGATAATACAGAGGTTTGAACCGTGGAAGTGCAAAACAACACTCATGTTTCTCTAGCCTACACCTGACTATTTTCAACAGTTATATTTGTATCCGAAAAATCAGAGACACGCTTTTTTTGGGGGGGGGGGGGGGACACACACCAAAAGGTTAATAAGACGGGTATTTGCACAGTGTGAAGGAGGAAAAAAAAGGAGGATTTAGATGAAAAAAAAGGATTTTTCCTGGCCCCCTACACCTGGTGCTAAGTCCAGCAATTTCAGCAACAGGAGCACACAGGACTGTAATGCAGCGTTTGCTGGTATAACCACTGTGTCTCCTATACAGCCTGCCTGCCTGGTATCTGGGATGGATATTATTCCTGAAAAGGACTGTTTGTTTGTTCTGGCAGCCTTTACAGACCCTACACTAACTCTTTCGCAGTTTATATGTCTCCCTAAATCAGCAGCGCTGTCCCTACACTGTCTAATCCGGAGCGACTGTGTCCAAGATGGCGGCGCCCGGTTTTAAATACTCGAGGTGACGCTGTGCGGCCAGCCAATCACTGTAATGCCCACAACCAACATGGCTGCAGCATTACAGTGACTGGCTGGCAATCCCTGCATGTTCATTGGCTCTGTAAAGAGCGCCAAACATGCAGGGCGGAGACCCGAGCTCCCGCCCGAATAACTTGGAAATGCTCGGTGCTCGCCGAACATCCCGAGTAGCGTGATGCTCGGGCTAGTACCGAGCAGTGTCGAGCATGTTCGCTCAACACTGCTTGTTAGTATAGGTATTCCACAACATATTTATATATCCTTCTGAACTAATAGTCCTACTGAGGACTAATCTAGCTGCATATATTCAGTGGTGATAGCAGGAATTAGGCAGGCAGGCAGTGTATGAGGCAGACTGCAGTGCATATAGTTCAAGAGGGTCCATTGAACTTTCCTGCTGCTGTTCTTACAGATATATGTAGACATTTCACGGGCAAGGGAAAAAATGTTTTTATCTTAATCCTGGTTATTTGCTTAAAAAGCAATCCAGAGTACACCATTTTTCTGCTCCATTTGCTTGTTCTCACTGCAGAATAAAGCCAGATCTGTTCCATATTTCAGCGATAAAAATCCAGAAATTTAAGTTGAACGTGGAAAATATTGGCCTCCTTTTCCATTCTGTTGCAGTGTGTCAGTCAAGCTAATCACACTAGGTGTCTGTGAATGACAGTATTAGCAAATTACAGGCCTGCTATTTAAAACCGTCGTTCTCTGTCAGACATAACACCAATAAGAATGTTCCAAAATCAGACATTTCTTCCATTTTCATTCCGTTGCAGTGTGTTGGTCAAGCTATTCACACTAGGTGTCTGTGAAGAACAGTATTAGCAAATTACAGGCCTGGTATTTAAAACCGTGGTTTTCTGTCAGACATAACACCTATATAAGTGTTCCAAAATCAGACATTTCTTCCATTTTCATTCCGTTGCAGTGTGTCTCTCACGCTATTCTGAATAGGTGTCTGTGAAGAATAGTATTAGTAAATTACAGGACTGCTATTTAAAACCGTGGTTCTCTGTCAGACATAACACCTATAAGAGTGTTCCAAAATCAGACATTTCTTCCATTTTCATTCCGTTGCAGTGTGTTGGTCAAGCTATTCACTCTAGGTGTCTGTGAAGGATAGTATTAGCAAATTACAGGCCTGCTATTTAAAACCATGGTTCTCTGTCAGACATAACACTTATAAGAGTGTTCCAAAATCTGACATTTCTTCCATTTTCATTCCATGGCAGTGTGTAGGTCAAGCTATTCACACTAGGTGTCTGTGAAGCAAATTACAGGCCTGCTATTTAAAATTATGGTTCTCTGTCAGATGTATCACATATAACTGCATTCTAAAATCAACCATTTCTCGTGAACGTGGAAAATATTGTCCTCCATTAAAAATGGGCAAGGTACGTGGCAAGGGATGGGGAAGTGGACGTAATGGTGCATGCAGAGGCCGAGGATGTGGCCGTGGGCAAGCTGAAATTGTGCCACAATAAACACCCACATCTTGTCGCTCAACTTGTCCCAATTAATAGAGGACCATAGAACACCACTTTCGAACACAGAGCAGTGTCAAAAGGTTATTGGTTGGATAGCAGATAATGCTTCCAGTCATTTAGCCACCACCACCACCCTGTTTTCCACATGGTCAAGTCTCAGTAGCCATGCGTTTGGACCACATATTCCTCACCCTGATCCTTCTTCCTCCCACCATGCCAAGTGCCCGGAGAAAACTGATCCCACACTTGGACACTCAGAAGAGCTGTTCACTTTTTCATTTGTAGATTCGGGCCTCTAGCCCGGCCAGCTTCAAGCGAGTCAAGAGGAGAACGCGTGTAGCGATGCCCAAATATTGGAGCAGCCACGGTCACACGAAGGTGATGGTGGGAAAGTGCAATTACTGTCGTAAGAGGTGGATGATGATGATGATGAGATACAATTGCCAGAAAGTTAGGAGGAGGACCAGGGTTTGGAAGCGGAAGACGAGGTGGATGATATAGTTACTGACCCAACCAAGCAGGGGGACATAGAAAGCAAAGACAACAGCACACAGGGGGGAGGGAGGCGTAGCACCACAACAGGCATGAAGAAGCTGTGTGGTGGCCGCAGACACAAGGCAGGAAAGCGTTCCTCATAACGCCAACACGACGGAAGTTGCCAGTACAACTGTTAGGTCTTCCCGAGTCTGGTTATTTTTTAAAGACTCTGCAGATAACGCCAAAAAGGCCATTTACACCAACTGCCAGGCCAGCATCAGCAGGGGTAGCAAAACTAGCAGCCTGACCACCACCAGCATGATCAGGCACAAGGCAGCAAAGCACCCGACTAAGTGGGCTGAACCCCAGGGTCCAGCAACAGTGTCTGCGGGTGACACCACTGCTTGTTACGCTGTTGTGCATGCACGCCAGTCCCCCATCCATGGCGCATGCCAAGATGCCTCCCGCCCTGCACCTGTCATTGCACACTCTCAACTATCACCATCTGCAAGCACGTGCACATCCTTGTCCCAGCGCAGCATTCAGTTGTCGCTATCCCAGTCCTTGGGACGCAAATGCAAATACGCAGCCAACGACCCACAGGCCACCTTACTAAATATAAGCATTTCGCGAATGCTTGAGCTTGAAATGTTGCCTTTTAGGCTCGTGGAGACGGAAGCTTTCCACAAACTGATGGCGGCGGCCATCCCTCGGTACTCGGTCCCCAGCTGCCACTATTTCTCCCAGTGTGCCGTCCCCGCATTACACGAGTACGTGTCCCACATTGGACGCGCCCTCAACAACGCAGATACAGGGAAAGTCCACCCAACCATGGACACATGGACAGGTGCTTGCGGGCAGGGATGGTACTTCTTGCTGATGGCACACTGGGTTAATATAGTAGAAGCTGGGACCCAGTCAAACCTTGGGATGGAACCGAGGATTGTGGGCCCTGGGTTAATCAGAGTTGCTCCCACATTCTGCAGCTCCTGTACCTCCTCCTCCTCTTCAGCCTCCATCTCCGAAATGACCACATCAGTCGCAAGCTGGAAGCACTGCAGCACTGCCTCGGCCACGCGGCAACAGGCTGTGCTGAAGCTAATATGCTTAGGTGACAAACCGCACAACGCTGAAGAGTTGTGGACAGCTCTGAAAGAGCAGGAAGATCTGTGGCTGACACCGCTGACCCTACAGCCAGGCATGGTAATGTGTGACAATGGCTGGAACCTGGTGACAGCTCTGAGGCGAGTCGTTCTCACACACGTACCATGCCTGGCCCATGTGCTTAACCTCGTGGTTCAGCAGTTTCTCAAAACCTACCCAGATCTGTCTGATCTGCTTGTCATGGTATGCCGCCTGTGTTCCCATTTTATAAATTCAGCTACAGCTTCCGCCGCCCATGCCGTGCTTCAGCAGCATTTGCAGCTTCCAGCTCACCGACTTATCTGCGATTTCCTCATGCTTTGGAACTCTACACTGCTGATGTTGGGAAGGATTTGTGAACAGAAGTTGTTGACTACCAGCATCAATAAGGCCTTCGGTATTCTGGTCGGACTCCACGCATAAAACCTCAGGAGTGGACATAGATGTCAGACATTTGTACCATCCTCTAAAACTTGGAGGACTCCACCAAGATGGTGATAGGCGATGAAGCCATAATTAGCATCATAATCCTGCTTCTCTGTCTTTTGAAACGCTCTGTGCTCACAATTAAAGAGGATGCATTGCAGGCGGAGCACGATGAGATGCAGCAAGGAACCATACAGGGTGATTACACACAGCCCAGCCTCATCTCATCCCAACGTGGATTGAGTGACAATGAGGAAGAGGAGGAGGAGGAGGAAGAACAGGAGCTAGTTTCCTGCGCTATAGATGGTACTACCTGCGCAATTGTCATACCGTCTGCTCAGCGTGGATAGCCTGAGGACAGGGAGGGGGAGGAAGATTAGGAGAGCATGGTCAGTCGTCCTCTTGGTGAGGACACAAAAGTCTTGCCTCTTTGCAGTCTAGCACACATGGCTGAATTTAAGTTACGCTGCCTTTCCCGTGACCCTCGCATTGTCCAGATTTTCGGTGACAGTCATTACTGGTTGGTGACACTTCTAGACCCACGCTACAAGGAGAACTTTCTGTCTCTTATTCCTGCCAGGACAGGCCTAATAAAATGGGGCAGTACGAGAAGGCCCTTATTGCGGAATTATTTTAAAAATTCCCATCTGAAAATGCTTGCGGCAGAGGTCACAGTTCATTGTACAACATGGAGAACAGGCAAGAGAGACACAAATGCAATCCAGAAGAGGCAGAGGAACACTGTCAAAATTCTGGGACAGTTTTCTCAGACCCTCCCATCGCACAGGCCCTGAGGCGCGGGCTATTCTTCCAAGGTAGGAAAAGCTTTTGAAGATGGTGAGGGAGTACCTTGCCGACCACACCAATGTCCTCTGTGATTCCTCTTAGCCTTATAATTATTGGGTATCCAAGCTGGACACGTGGCATGAACTGGCTCTCTACACCTTGGAGGTCCTGGTCTGCCCTGCCTCTAGCGTTTTGTCAGAGTGGGTTTTTTGTGCCGCAAGTGGAATTATTCCCGATAGGCGCATCCGCCTGTCAACTGAAAATGCTGACAGGCTGACTCTTATAAAAATGAACAAGGGCTGGATTGGGCCAGACTTCTCAACACCACCGAATGATAGCAGCGTAACATAAACTCAAATACAGTGTCTTTTTTTGGGAGGTCTAACTCTATTCCCATGCACCTCTGTCTTCACACCCATACAAGGATATACGCTTCCTGATTTTGTCTATTTGCTCTTCTCCTCCTCCTTCTCCACATCCTCATCCTTCACCACCATATCACCAACATATGTACCATATCAACATATCTACGTCTCTTGCAAAGGGCATTAGAGTTCCTCCAAATTTTTGGCAGCCGTTGCTTCACTGCATAGGCAAACAGTATGGGAGACACACTTCCTAATAATGGGAGCATTTTTTGCAGGAGGCCCTCCGACCTCTACGTCTCTTGCAAGGGGCATTGGAGTTCCTCCAAATTTTTGGCAGCCGTTGCTTCACTGCATAGTCAAACAGTATGGGAGACACACTTCCTAATAATGGAAACATTGTTTTCAGGAGGCCCTTCGACCTCTACATCTCTTGCAAGGGGCATTGGAGTTCCTCCAAATTTTTGGCAGCCGTTGCTTCACTGCATAGGCAAACATTATGGGAGACACGCTTTCTAATAATGGGAGCAGTTTTTAAAGGAGGCCGTCCGACCTCTACATCTTTTGCAAGGGGCATTGGAGTTCCTCCAAATTTTTGGCAGCCGTTGCTTCACTGCATAGTCAAACAGTATGGGAGACACACTTCCTAATAATGGGAACATTTTTTACATGAGGCCCTCCGACTTCTACGTCTCTTGCAAGGGGCATTGGAGTTCCTCCAAATTTTGGCAGCCGTTGCTTCACTGCATAGGCAAACAGTATGGGAGACACACTTCCTAATAATGGGAGCATTTTTTGCAGGAGGCCCTCCGACCTCTTCATCTCTTGCAAGGGGCATTGGAGTTCCTCCAAATTTTTGGCAGCCGTTTCTTTACTGCATAGGCAAACAGTATGAGAGACACACTTCTTAATAAAGGAAGCATTTTTTGCAGGAGGCCCTCCGACCTCTATGTATCTTACATGGGGCATTTAAGTTCCTCCAAATTTTTGGTTGCCATTGCTTCACCTCATAGGCAAACAGTATGGGAGACCCACTTCCTAGTAATGGCAACATTGTTTTCAGGAGGCCCTCCATCCTCTATCTCTCTTGCAAGGGGCATTGGAGTTCCTCCAAATTTTTGGCAGCTGTTGCTTCACTGCATAGGCAAACAGTATGAGAGACACACTTCCTAATAATGGGAACATTGTTTTCAGGAGGCCCTCTGATCTCTACGTCTCTTGCAAGGGGCATTGGAGTTCCTCCAAATTTCTGGCAGCCGTTGCTTCACTGCATAGGCAAACAGTATGGGAGACAAACTTCCTAATAATGGGAACATTTTTTGCTGGAGGTTCTCCGACCTCTACGTCTCTTGCAAGGGGCATCGGAGTTCCTCCAAATTTTTGACAGCCGTTGCAGTCACTGTATACGCAATAACAGTATAGGTGACCCACTCGTTAATAATGGGAACAACAAAGCATAGCCAACTACTTCAAAAATAGTAAGGGTCGCCTGATGGCCCCATAAAAATAGTCTTTGTGACTTTCAGAGTCCCTCCATCATAAATGAAACAGGATGTGTCTGATGATGTGTCACACACCACATGGCCAGATAAGGTTGTAAAATGTTAAAATGACATTTCCCGGTGAATGCATTTGTCTTGGTTGAAAGCAATGCAAAAGTGCAAAAACGCAGCAAAAACGCTAAGTGTGAACATAGCCCCAGGTGTGGAGGAGCGTTTTTGTTTATGTATATTTATTTTGCCTTATATACAAGTCATTACCCTGGAAAAGATGTTCGTTAACACATTTTCCAGGTAAATCCATTTTGTTTTTGCTTTTGTATGTTTTATTGTGAGTCCGTAAAAGTGGCATAATACCTCTGACAACGTTGTTGACAGCAGTGACCTGGGAGTCAGAAATGCTTCCAGGGGTCTTCCCCATGCTGTTCCCATGTCATTTGAACACTGTTCCCATGGATTTGGGCAATTTTTAGGCCCTCTGCAGACCTCTTAAGTTTCACATAGACTTACATTGGGATCATTACTCGTCCATTGAATTTGTCAGGTTTTGGATGGTTTCTGCTTCAATTGTTTTGCATGAGGACAGAATACCCTCCCAGAGCTGTTGCTTAGATGTGAACTGCCTCCCGCCATCATAGACACTCCTTTTGATGATGCTCCAGAGGTTCTCAATGGGGTTGAAGTCAGGGGAGCATGGGTGCCACACCATAAGTTTGTCCCCTTTTATGCATCATCAAAAGGAGTGTCTATGATGGCGGGAGGCAGTTCACATCTAAGCAACAGCTCTGGGAGGGTATTCTGTCCTCATGCAAAACAATTGAAGCAGAAACCATCCAAAACCTGACAAATTCAATGGACGAGAGAGTTCAGAAGCTCCTTTCGAACAAGCTGTCCTAAGTGCAAATGTAACATCACCTAGAATAAAGTTTTGAGTTGAAAACTGTTTGATTTCAGTTTGTAATAACCTGCTAATGCTTATAATTTCAAAAATGACAATATTTTGTTCTTTATTAAAATGAAAAGGTTGAAAACTCTGCTGTGCATAATAATTTGGAACATGCATTTTGAGTGCAGTTTGAGTTTTTTATTTTTTTAAAAATATACTGTTATCATAGGCAGTTTGTACAAAAACCTTTCAATTGTACTCTAATAGTTATTTGACTGGAAAATTACAATGACTGCAATTCATATAGGTAATTTGGGAAAATCTGAGAAAATATTATTTGCATAATAATTTGGAGCACAGTGTAAAATAGTGGGTCCCCTATAATGTTATTGCATATGCAGTGACTGCAAGGGCTGCCAAAAATTTGGATACACACTACAATACCTCTTTGAAGAGACGTAGAGGAGAGCCTCATTAAAAAAAATTGTTCCCATTATTAAGGAGTGGGTCTCCTATACTGGTAATGCACATGCACTAAGTGCATGGGCTGAAAAACGTTTATCCCTGGGAGGTATACATGAACATACTGTATAACATACAGAATGTTAGAGGTAGGCCTGTAAAAAATTGTCCTATGGGCATCATAAACACCCTTAAAACGCCCTTGTCCATTTTTTATAAGAGTCAGCCTGCCAGCATTTTCAGTTGACAGGCAGATGCACCTATCAATTATAATGCCCCCCACGGCACTAAAAACCCTCTCTGACAAAACGCTAGCGGCAGGGCAGACCAGGACCTCCAAGGCGTAGAGAGCCAGGTCATGCCACGCGTCCAGCTTGTATACCCAATAGTTATAAGGCAAAGAGGGATCACGGAGGACATTGGCACGGTCGACAAGGTACTCCTTCAGCATCTTCCAAAACTCTTCCCTCCTTGTCAGAGTACCCTGCGCATCAGTGCCTTGAGGGTCTGAGAAAACTGTCCCAGACCTTTGACAGTGTTCCCTTGCCTCTGCTGCATCATATTCGTGTCTCCCTCATCTGTACTTCTTGGTTGTCCAACAAACTGTGACCTCTGCCGCCAGCGTTTTCAGATGGGGAATTTTTTTAATAATTCTCCAACAAGGGTCTTCTTGTACTGCAACATTTTATTAGACCTCTCCGCCACGGGAAGGAGAGATAGAAAGTTCTCCTTGTAGCAGCATGGGTCTAGACGTGTGACCAACCCGTAATTACTATTGCTCAAAATGCGTACAACGCGAGGGTCAGGGGAAAAGCAGCAGAACAACATAAAGTCAGCCATGTGTGCCAGACTGCTAACAGCCACGACTTCCCTGTCCTGACCAAGAGGATGACTGGCCATGCTCTCCTCCTCATCCTCCTCCTGGTCCTCCTCCTTGTTCTCCCTCTCCTAAGGCCATCTACGCTGAACAGACGATATGATTGATGTATAGGTTGTACCGCGTGTAGCGCAGGAAAACAGCTCCTGTTCTTCCTCCTCCTTCTCATTATCACTCAATCCGCCTTGTGATGAGATGAGGCTGGGCTTTGTGGCATCACCCTGTATAGTTCCTTGCTCCACCTCATTGTTCTCTGCCTGCAATGCCTCCTCTTTAATTGTGAGCAGCGAGTGTTTCAGTAGACAGAGAAGCGGGATGGTGACTCTAATAATGGCGTCATCGCCGCTCACCATCTTGGTGGAGTCCTCAAAGTTTTGGAGGGCTCCACCAATGTCAGACATCCATGCCCACTCTTCAGCTATTATGTGTGGAGGCTGACCGGAATACCAACCGGCGTGTTGAAGCTGGTACTCAACAACTGCCCTCTTCTGCTCACAAATCCTTCCCAACATATGCAATGTTGAGTTCCAACGCGTGGTGACATCGAACACCAGTTGGTGAGCTGGACATTGCAAATGCTGCTGATGCCCTGCCAGGGTGACGAAATCTGTAGGTGACTTTCTGAAATGGGCACACACATGGCATACTTTCACAAGCAGCTCAGCAGCTCCGGGTAGGTTTTGAGAAAACGCTGAACCACTAAGTTGAGCACATGGGCCAGGCATGGTACGTGTGCAAGGATGCCAAGCCTCAGAGCCGCCACCGGGTCCCGGCCATTGTCACACACGACCATACCTGGCTCTAGGTTTGACAATGACAGCTACAGATCTGCCTGCTCTGTTATAGCTGCCAACAACTCTGTAGCAGTGTGTGGTTTGTCACCTAAGCACATTAGCTTCAGCACAACCTGTTGCGCTTGGCCGAGGCAGTGCTGAAGTACTTCCAATTTCCGACTGATGTGGTAATTTCAGAGATGTAGGCTGAAGAGGAGGATGAGGTGCAGGAGCTGTAGAATGTGGGGGCAACCCTGATTGACCCAGGGCTCGCAATCCTCGGCGTTGGGAGGAGGTGTTCCATCCCAGGGTCTGACTGGTTCCCGGCTTCCACAATATTAACCGTGTGCCAGATGTACCATCCCTGGCCCCAAGCACTTGTCCATTTGTCTGTGGTTAGGTGGACCTTCCCAGTAACTGCGTTGGTGAGGGCAAGGCTAATGTTCTGGGACATGTGCTTGTGTAAGACAAGGACGGCACACCGGGAGAAATAGTGGCGGCTGGGGACCGAGTTCCGACAGACGGCTGCTGCCATGAAGTTGCGGAAAGCTTCCCTTTTCCACGAGCCTAAAAAAAAACATTTCAAGTGCAAGCATTAGAGAAATGTAGCAGTTTAGTATTGTGGCTTGTGGGGCATTGGCTGCATATTTGCGCTCGCATTCAAAGGACTGGAAGGTATGGAAAACTGAACCCTGTGCTGGGACAAGATCATGGATGCTGATGGTGGTAGATGCAAGTGTGCAATGAAAGATGCAGGGTGGGAGGCATCTTCACCTGTGCCATGGACAGGCTTGCATGCAACAGTGGAACAGGCATATGGTGTCACCCGCAGACACTCTTTCTGGACCCTGGCGTTTGGCCGAACTAGTCGAGTGCTTTGCTGTCATATGCCTGAGCATGCTGGTGGTGGTCAGGCTGGTAGCTTTGCTGACCCTGCTGATGCTGGCATGGCAGATGTTGCAAATGGCCTTTTTTGGGTTATCTGGACAGTTTTTAAATAACAGCCAGACTCGGGAAGATCTAACAGTTGGACTGGCAACTTCCCTCGTGTTGGTGTTGTGGGAAACAGTTGCCTGCCTTGTGTCTGTGGCCACCCCTCTGCTCTCTGCTTCTTCCTGCCTGTTGTGATGCTATGCCTTCCTCCCCCTCTGTGCCGCTGTCCTCGCTATGCACATCACCTTGCCAAGTTGGGTCAGTGACTTCATCGTCCACCACCTCGTCTTCCACGTACACACCTTGGGCCTTCTCCTGACTTGCTGGCAATTGTATCTCATCATCATCATCATCCACCTCTTGCAACAGTAATTGCACTTTCCAACCGTCACCTTCATGTGACCATGGCTGCTCAAATATTTGGGCATTGCTACATGCGATCTCCTCTTGCCCCTCTTGAAGCGGGCCAGGTAAGAGGCCCGAATCTATAAATGAAAAAGTGAACAGCTCATCGGAGTGTCCAAGTGTGGGATCAGTTGTCTCTGCGCACTCGGCATGGTGGGAGGAAGGAGATTCAAGGTGAGAAATATGTGGTCCAGACTCACGGCTACTGAGACTGGACTATGTGGAAGACAGGTTGGTGGTGGTGGTGGCAAACTGACTGGAAGCATTATCTGCTATCTAACCAACAACCTTTTCACACTGCTGTGGCTTCAATAGTGGTGTTCCGTGGCCACCTACAAAGTGCAACAGGAAGGTAGGTCCATATGATGTGGGTGCTTGTTGCGCTCCCTCAGCAGGCACAGTTTCATCTTGCCCACGGCCTTGGCCTCTGCGTGCACCATCACCATTACGTCCACTTCCCTGTCCCTTGCCCTTTTTAAATGGAGTTTAATATTTGTCACATTGCCAAAAATGTCAGTATTATTACCGCAGTAATATAGGATCATGTCTCATGACCACGGTTTTAGGCAGTGACCTGGGAGTCAGAGATGCTTCCAGGGGTCTTCCCCATGCTGTTCCCATGTCTTTTCAGCACTGTATGGATGTGTCTGATCATGTCTCATACACCACATGGCCAGATAAGGTAGTAAAATTATCATTTACCGGTGAATGTATTTTTCACCCTTGAAAGCAATGCAAAAGTGCAAAAATGCATCAAAAACGCTACGTGTGAACTTAGCCAAGGTGTGGAGGAGCATTTTTTAGGGGTTATTTATTTGCCTTATATACAAGTCATTAACCTGGAAAGAATGTTCCTTAACATTTTTTCCAGGAAAAAACATTTTGGTTTAGTTTTTGTATGTTTTACTATGAGTCTGTAAAAGTGGCGTAATACTCTGACAACGTTGTTCATAGCAGTGAGCTGGGAGTCAGAGATGCTTCCAGTGGTCTTTCCCATGCTGTTCCCATGTCATTTGAGCACTGTTCCCATCGATTTGGGCAATTTTTAGGCCCCCTGCAGACCTCCGAGGGGGGTGCTGCCGGATAAATGCTCGAGTTTCCCACAGACTTACATAGGACTTGTTGCTCGGGTCGAGCACCCGAGCATTACGATTTGCTCGACCCGAGGAACGAGCACCTGAGCTTTTAGTGCTCGCTCATCACTACTGATATAGCATTGCACATGCAGTAGAGTTACCATAAGGCGAATTGTAGAGTGGTAATGTCATATTACTAGATTTGCATGAAATCCGGTAAAAGAGGTAAATTCCTTTTTTACATACAAGAAAAGAAGAAGAGACTAGCGGGTGACCCGGCCAGCCGTACAGTAAGGCATCATGGTATGTGCTATTCAGTATTTTTATAGCACACTTGGGACATTTATCAAATATAAGAAAGGAGGGGAAAACCCTTGACACATACCAAGTTTTTGAGAGCACATAAAAGAAGATTTTTGGAACATAATATAACTAAATAATTTTATGCAAAAAGCCCATTGCCTAAAACTATATATAATTTATTTTCAGCAAATGCACTTAATTTATTTGCAATATATAAAAAGAACTAATAAGAGCCCCAATATTTTTATAAACCATTTCTTTTTATTGTGGTAGCAGTATCAAGCACATTCATTTCATAAAATCAATATATGAAAAAGCATTCATCGGTTGAAAAACATAAGCACAAATCATGCTTCACAATACAATTGCACACAAAAGTAATCTTTAAATGTAATACTGAGTACAAAGTCACCAAATTTTGTTATAAATCAAGCTGTTGCAAATATAAGTGTTTCCAATACAATTTATTTTTTTTTTTTTTCTAACAAGGCTTACAATGTATTACACATTGATTTCTACATTCAGTAACAGGACTTACCCATTTCAAAATTGCCATTTAAAAAGGATTCATGGCTTTATTTTGAAATCAGGTTAAAGAAGTTGTTCATCTTTTGTGGAATTTTTTTTTCACTTGAAAAATAATTTTTTACAATTGGGTTTCATTAAAAATTTTGCGCATCTTTTGGCTTTTACAGGCTCTTTGTTTCTTAGCATATTCAATGTACAGTAGGTGTGGTCTGAGGATGTAAATTAGTTGAGAGGAGCACAAAAAGACGGAAAAAGGTGTTAAAATCTCCCATCAGACTGTCAGTAAAACTCATTGATGGATCCTCAGTTAACTCATTGTGCGGCCAGCAACACAGAGGCTACAGAAGGCAAATGGTGCAAAATTTTTACAGAAACCCAAATGCAAAAATGATTTTTCACACCAAATACATGCATTTAAGTAAAAAAAAACAAATAACCAAAAAAGTAGATAACCCTCTTTAATTAAACTTTAAAATATCTCTTTCAATTAACTGTATTCTTTTTTTTTCTATCTACCCTAGGAGTATGTCAGTGATAAATGTTAATGTCATGCAAGTAATATTTCATTTCATGTACATTTTACAAATCTTAATTAATTTAAAAAAAAATAAGAAGCACAAACACAAAAAGGTAACATGTAATTAAGGTAAATACCAAGAAATATATGTAAGGCTCTGTTTACATTAGCGGAAATGGGGTGCAGCAGACAGAAGTGGGTAGAGTGCATCTCTATTCCTAGCATTAAAAAAAAAAAAAAAAACACAAAACAGAATCCTAACTAACCCCCCCCCAAAATACTCTAAAACTTAATGAAGTATTTCTAAATTTGCTGATACCCATCTAAAAATGGATCCAGCAAAGCTTTCAGGAGTTGGCTATAAACAGAGACCATGACATAATTATTAGGGAAGCCTAAACTCAGGTTAAACATACAAAAAGGTAAAAAGAGGAAAATATGAATTAGTCTATAAACTACTCAAGCATGCTTCACCACTCTGCAAAACCCTGACCTTATTTTGTATTATTGCACTTAATATTTGGCTATATATGTTCATCAATTGTCTTTTTATTAAAAATGTTCATATCGAATTTGGGAAACATATCAAATATATAAAACCAAGTGGTATAACCTTACAATATTTCTGCTGTCATTCGAGAACAAACAGAGGGTTGATATACAGGATATAGTAAGAAGGCAATATTTTATTCCAAAAGTTAAAACATTTTAAAAATTGTTTCATTGACTAAAATTTGCAATTTTTTTTAAACTTTTTTTTCTTTTAACCCATGAAAACAGATATGCCGTATTTATTTTAAATATTGAATGTTTGAATTTTATGCCATTTCACAGATATAAGCTTCAAGAGTAGTGTTGAGCGAGTATGTTCTGTTCCGAGTATGCTCGGCCGAGCTCCGAGTATTTATAGCTGCTCGGTGATATGGTTGAATCGCTCCCGTGTGCATGATTTGCGACTGTTGGACAGCTTTATTACATGTGAGGAATGTCTATTTCTTAGCTGTAAATACTCGGAGCTCGGCCTGAGCATACTCGGAACAGCAGAACATACTCGCTCAACACTATTCAAGAGGCTTTACAACAAATGGAAAGCTAATTGGATCTATTGTTATTTTCCTTTAAATCACTCTAAAGCTACTTTAAATTGTGTAAAATATATTTTACATGTTGATACACCAATTCTGATCCTAAAAAGATACATGGCAAGGCCTGTATAAATATGCACAATGTACAAGATATATTTAAAGGGGTTTTCCCATGAACAAAGTACATTGTCATTTTAATTTACAGATCTTGGAATAATAATATGTTCTAAGAGTCACATTAGCAAGCGCACAGGACCTCCCTGGCAATAGCAAATAATCATCAGGGATTTGAAAGCCTGAACCAGCAGCGATCAGTTGAACACCAAAGGAGCTTCAATAGAAATAATTGCTCAGTTAAGATATTATTAACATCCTTAAGCATTCAACTTTTTTTTTTTAAAAAAAGGATTTTTTTTGCAGTAACATTCTGCAGCCTAATTTATTCTTATTTTCTTTTATTTTTTGACAGAACCATCATCTGTAAACCGGTATAGTAAGAGTCTATAATTAGTGTTGAGCGAATGTGCTTGGATAACGTGTTATCCGAGCATGCTCGGTCTTATCTAAGTATTTTCGGCATGCTCGGCTAATACGTTTGCCTCCCTGCGGCTGCATATTTTCTGGCAGTAGAGAGACACAACACATGCAGGGATTGGCTAACAAACAGTTAATCCCCGCATGTGTTGCATCAGTCTACCGCCAGAAAACATGCAGCCGCAGAGAGGCAAACATATAAGCCGAGCATGCCGAAAATACTCAGATAAGACCGAGCATGCAAGGATAACACGTTATCCAAGCACATTCGCTCCACACTATCTGTAATGGATGGAAGGCCAGTTTTAGACTGATTCTTGCAACCAAGACATTTTGTTCTACAATTTATATATGTTTGTGATTTCATTACAATCTTTGCATAATTATAGGACTTATTATATTTCCTCTCTGGGGGGGTCATAAATGGTATAATTTTATCATGTAACAGGAAACTTTGTATCTATAGTACATTTACTGTATTACCCTGTAATAAATACATTTCTGTATTGTATTTTAAGGGTGGCTATAAATAGAAAATGAATGCTTGTTTGCCCGACATCTCTCTCTCTCTTAAAGGGGTTGTCTACTACTCAGACAATCCCTTCTCAATTGCTATATTCCCCCTTATAAAATAAAAACAGCCTATACTTGCCTCCAGTGCTGGCATTGTTCCAGTGACCTAAGTTTCTGGTCTTTGGGGGCTTGCGTGACATTGTTATGTCATGTGAACTCTGCAGCCAATCAGCAGCCACTTTACTCTCACTTCCTTCAGACTAAAAGGACACCCGGAAGAAATGAGAGCTGCTGATGCTCTCTGACTTCTGCTGAATGTCAGTCACATCTGAAGGAAGTGAAAATGAAGCAACTGCTGAATAGCTGCAGGGCTCACATAGCATAATGATGTCACGAAAGCCCAGAGAGACCAGGCGCCAACGTTGCAGTAATGGCGCCATCACCAGAGTTGAGAATAGGCTGTTATTTTATATGGGGGAATATAGAAATTGAGAAGGGGTTGTCTGAGTAGTGGACAAACCCTTTACACATGTATGCTTGGCATGGCTGAATGTATATATGTACTCAGAATGCTGGCAGACACCTCTGGTCATAGCTTATCAGGCAAAAGAATCAGGCAGTTGAATTACAACTGTCCAATCCCTATCTATATTGGAAAGCCCCTACATTCATCAGATGTTTGGGTGGGTTACTCCATCACAAGTTACACTACAGGGGAGATGAAAGTAAATATATTAAATGACCATCCTCACATCTGAATCTTTACAATCAGAGTGAGCTCTAAAGGGTGGCTGATGTAGACAACTATCAGAATATAAAAATAATGTCATTTATTAATGGTGATACCTGTTGAGGTAACAGTCTAAATTGCATGGAAAAACAGGCAACGTAACATTCTTTTGTATATTGTACATCACACGGTTTAAAATATTTGCAATAAACCACAGAAACAAACTAATAAATTGCTTTAATCTAGTCTAGTGCAAGTTAATAAAAGCTACAATATTCTGCACTTAAAGGTTATTTTCTGCATTCCTGTATTAGGCAAGTTGTGCATTTAATAAAGCAAAAGAAGTTGTTTGCTGTAATCATTTTTGGTCGATACTGTTACATACTTTTATGACATGTCAGCAAATCTAATTCTAGAGTGATACACCTTAGTGTGCAAAGCATACATATAACATTGGAAAGCATGCAAACAAGAGCACAATCTTCAGCACTGCAATGTTAACTCAGCCACAATACATCCAAATTAGTGCTTAGCATTAGGGACCGCTCAGACCTTTCTGTTGTCTCAAGACTAGTAAAGGTGCTTAATGCATTCCTCTGACGGACTGAGGCTAGTCCTCGCTATCTACATTGGTGAGATGAGGGGCAAGAAGAAATTCTTAACTTCCCAACTACTCAACCACCCCTGCATAAAGTTATACTATTAATGAAGGAACAGTATTAACAGGACATGGCATGTTTCAGAAAGAAGAAAAAATAGATCAGAAGGATACACAGACGAAACACCAAATGGTCACAGTCATTTACATAAACTGCATAAATCAAGAGTTCCAGCAAATACAAAAATCTTTGAAATATATCTTATCAGGGAAATATGCTTCTTTCTCCACTCTTAAGCCATTGCTTTCCCTGCCTCCTGAACCCACCTCGCACTCTGAAAAGCTGAAATCCATTTTTGACATGCCCAGAATGACTTCCAGCACACTACGGTGTTATGTTAAACAGTGTATTACACTTCATAGAGAGCAGACTGAGTAACAGGAGAGAGATGCTTATCTCAGTGCTGGATTCACAGTTACACAGCTCAGTGTGCTGTATATTTGTCCAATGTGCATCTGCTGCTTCTGTCTGTGTGCTAGCAAAAGAAAAAAGCAGGGATTCCTGTTTCTGTGAATTTAGTGTATGGAAGACATCATAGCTACTTGTCTCCACCCACTAGCTTAGAGTCAATTGCAAATTAGAGACAGACCCTACAGAGGGGAACACTGGTGAAAATGCAGAATGCAAGTTATATAATTACAAGAAATTGTATTATTCCTCATGTACAAATATGACAAGTTATTCTGAAAAGTTACTTGAAAGTATAGTTACTCTTTTAGGCCAGGTTCCTGCCACATTTGGCCATGCAGTGTACAGAATAAATACATGAAAGTACACTTTAATACCAGTGTGATGCCAATCCCATGGCAAATGTCTGCCTTTAAGTTTATTTAAAAAAAATGAAAAAAAAAACAACATTTTAAATTGAACCTGTCAGCTCTTATTCTTGTATCTAGACCGCCACTAGTGATTTTTTTTTATAAACATGGCTGTGTGCCAAACCTTAGAAATCACCTTTTAAAAGCTGTGCACTATATGTAAGATACCATAAAGGGATTCTGTCAATAAGATCAACCCAGCTAAACTGCATTAATGGGCATACAGGTCTTAGAACATGTAAAGAGTTGATGGATTTACATTTCAATCTGTTCCTGAATTCATATGTAAATGAGGTGTTAAATGCTCTGAGCATGACATAAGGTGCCAGGCAAGGACATCAGACAGTGATATATATATCAATCAAGCTAATGATGCCGGTGCTGGGTGGGGAAACAATCTCAGAAGGCAGTGGCATGTTAAGTGCTCTGTCACTCCGAGAGCACTCAATGCGAATTTTGCAAATGAATGAAAAGGCTAATTACTCATAAATGTAGCAACAGATAAAAGGTATTAAGGTATCAAATTATATACATTTCAAAGGCTTGTATGCTCATGTATTGGGGTATGGGTTTTGGTGGAGGAGGGGGTTGATCTTACTGACAGATTCCTTTTAAAGAATTATCTGAGCGATGTCCAAATCAGAAAGAGTCACACTATTCTGGCTTTAACCCTACCCCACCAGACCTAATTGGCATCCCCTGGCAACTGAGCATTTCCGGCAACTTTCACTGAATCTTCTGCAAGTGCGGTTAGTGATGTGCAGTGTGCTCAGATTTACCTCCATAACACACATGCGCCTGTAGAAAGAAGCATAGTGGTGAAGTTGGGCACAATACAGCCCTTGCATTTCTTCTGTTAGACACACTTGCAGTACAGAGGTGAAGCTGGGCAAAGTACATGTAACTACATATGCCTATATGTGTATGCATATGATTTGGTGAATGATGCTGGTGATGTCCAGAGGGAGATGCCAATCAAGCCAGGAAAGGTGAGGCAGCAATCAAAATTTACATATGGCATGCAGCATTTAAAAAAAATTGTGTTTGGCTTCATCAGATTTAACACACAGACACAGTAATATTCTCTTATTATATCTTCTTGTTATATCAGTAATAACTTCTTATTATATGCACATATAGAGTGGTGCTTAAACATTTCTGTACCATTCAAAATTTTCCCTGTTTCCGCAAAATTTTGACCTAAAATGACATAAACTTTCACAGTCCTAAAGGTAGGTAAAGAACACCAAGATCAAACAAATGAGTCAAAAATGTATTAATATTTTATTTAGGAATATTATTCCATTTCACATGTCAGTAAGTGACAAAAGTATTAGCAGATAATTTGAAAGTAAAATTTTAGACTGCAGTTTTCAATCAATGGGATGACAATCAGGTGTGAGTGGGTGACCTTTTTTTATATAAAAAGAACAAGGATTTATCAAGCATTGGTTTTCACAACACATTTGTGGAGGTTTACCATGGCATGAACAAAAGAGATTTTTGAGGACCTCAGAAAAAAGAGTTGTTGATGCTCATCAGGCTGGAAAAGGTTTCAAAACCAACAAGAGTTTGGACCTCACCAATCCACAGTGAGGTAGATTGAGTACAAATGGAAAAAATTCAAGATAATTATTACCGCTCCAGGAGCAGTTGACCAACAAATATCACTCCCAAGACCAAGGCATATAATAGTATGCAAGGTCACAAAGGAACCCAAGAATGACCTCTAAGCAACTAAAGGCCTTTTTCACATTAGCTAATGTTAATTTTCATGAGACCACCATCAGGACAACACTGAACAATGACTGTGTATATGAAAGGATTGCTAGGAAAAAGATATTGCTCTTCAAAAAGAACATTGCTTCCAATCTGCAGTTTGCTAAACATCACCTTAACAAGCCAGAAAGCTACTGGAACAATTTTTTGTGTACCAATGAGACTAAAATAGAGCTTTTTGATTTAAAGGAGCAGCATGATGCTTGGAGAAATAAAAACACTACATTACAGCAGAAAAACCTCATACCATCTATAAAACTTGGTGGTTGGTAGTATCTTACATTGGGCCTGTTTTGCTGCATCTAGGCCAGGACAGCTTTCCATCATTAATGAAACAATTAATTCTGAATGAAACCAGCAAATTCTAAAGAAAAATATCAGGACATCTGCCCTTAAGCTGAATCTCAAGAGAAAATGTATCATGGAGCAACACAACGACCAAACGCACACGTTGTCCTACAAAAGAATAGTTAAAGAAGAATAAAGTTAAAGTTTTCGAATGGCAAGCTCAAAGTCCTGACCTTAATCCTATAGAAATGTTGTGAAAGAACCTGAAGAAAGCAGTTCACAGGGAAAAAAAACACCAGAATAACAAAGTTGTAGCTGTATTGAAGGGAGGAATGAGCTAAAATTATCAATTACTAGAGAGCTTTAGGCTAGGGTCACACCAGCATATATTGTCTCATCCAAGAGAATCTGGCCGATTATGCAATTCACACTCTGTTCAAACTCTCATCAGAGTTTGATCAGAGTGTTATCAGATTTTCTCGAATGAGGAGAAGATGGGAAAAAAAATCTTCTCCATTCTGTCAGTGGTGGAAATCGGACTACACTCAGATGTCATCGGAGCGTAGTCAAATCTTCTCCAAGAACTGATTGACTTGCATGGCCACGTGCGATCCAATAATCGGATTCAACTGCTACAATAAGACATGTATATGGCCACGTGGAATAAGATCGGTCTGAGTATTTTCTCGGATCGCTCTTGGACCGAAAATACTGTCATGTGCACGAGCCCTTAGATGCAGTCATTGCTACACAAGGGGTCACACAAGATATTGAGAGCAAAGATCCACATACTTTTGCCACTCACAGACATATGATATTGGATCATTTTACTCAATAAAAAAATGACAAGGTTTAATATTTATGCCTCATTTGTTTGATTCTCTTTATCTACTTTATGACATGTGTAAAAATCTTATGTAGTTTAAGGTCAAATTTATCCAAAATTATGCAAAGGGTTTATAAGCTTCCAAGCAAGCACCACTGTACTGACTATCATATGGCAAAACATTCTGTGGACCCAACACTGGTAATTGAAAAGGCAATGCAAGATGGATAACACCATTCACAATTATTATGAATGGACAAACAATGTGGTGGATGAGCCTCTGTACAAGAAATCTTTCACTCATTATGATAAGGCCCTATACCTTTTGATTATACAGTATTAGTACAAGTAGTATAAGTGCAGCATGCAATGGACAAATTGTGTACGTCTTTCTTAAAAAAATCGCAAGGTTACCCCCCCCAAAAAAAAAATTAGTATTCAATTATTATATACAGCTTCCCAAGTATATGAAGGACTGAAAGTTTTCAAGAATACACATTAAAGTGTGAATTTTCTTACAAGAAAAACATTGAAAAAAATCATGTTAAGGTAAGAAATAAACTTGGAAGGTGCAGAAATGTGGCCAGTTACAGTAGAATAAAAGTTTTACCATAACTACTGCGTAGTGGATAAGAAAGTTAGTTTTACTTATGATTAAGACATTAATTATATTACTAAACACTCTAAAAAAATAATCATTCTTGCAATTTATTGCAGTCAAATACAGTGGAAAAAAATAATCTTCTGTCGTAGTAGTTTTGTTCATTGGTTCACAGTTGGTCTTGTGGCATCACAAACCTAAAAAAAGAATAAACAAGGTTACATTATTTATATTAAAAAGTTATTTCAACCTCAAGCATTGATCCAAGATATTAAATTAAAATTGGTGTTCACGTCTAGGGACATTTTATTTACTTAAATGCAGTATTTGAGTATTTAAAATAATTTATGCAGTTGGGTTTCTTTAAAAAAAAAGTGTCATTTAACTTCTACAGTCACTGTGTTGTACTGTCTATTGCTGGCTGCAGAATGAGTTAACTGAGAATCAGGCAGTTAGGGGGTCTCGTGATCTGAAAGATTTTTTTAAGGATATGTTCACACAAAGCTTTATTGAGAAAAATTGCTAGAAAAATACAGGCTATTGATAGAAAACTGCAGTGGAAATTACACACATTTTGATGTGTTTTTGACTTGTTTTTTATTACTTTCTTTTGGTGCTAAGCCATTTTGATCACAAAATGCAGTAAAAACGCTGAAAGAAATGACATTCTGATTTTCTATGAAATGCAGAACAGGTTAAAAAAAACACCTTGTGAATAAGATTTTAGAAATACTATTCATATATTTCACATGTAAAGTTCCATGGAATAAATGGACCTATAACAATAAATAATAATAATAATATAACGGTTACTGCAAAATACTGCAATTTTTTGGCATAAACGAAAAGCACAAAAAACTATAAAAAATGCTACGTGTGAGCAAGCCTTATCTCTTTGATTTATCTTTTTTTGACACGTCTTTCTGACCACAGACCACATCTTAGTTGACTGCGCAGGAAAACTAAGAGCCTGGAAAATGCCATAGGGTGAAAAAATGTTAATGAATCCCAATAGCAAAAAAATTTTTTTAGTTCCAAATACATGCATTTAAGTAAAAAAAAATAACAATTAAAATAGTACTATGTTATAATAGGGTACACAGTGCTGTTTCTTTAAGACAGATATAATTTGTAGGCCACGTTTACACGTTCAGTATTTGGTCAGTATTCGGTCAGTTTTTTTACCTCAGTATTTGTAAGCCAAAACCAGGAGTGGGTAATAAATACAGAAGTGGTGACGTGTTTCTATTATACTTTTCCTCCGATTGTTTCACTCCTGGTTTTGGCTTACAAATACTGATGGAAAATACTGACTAAATACTGAAAGTGTGAACATGGCCTTGAGCACAGTTTGACACAGAAAAGAATGTTTTTAAAAGTGTAAGGGCTCATTCCTATGTAGAAATAGTCCAAACTTTATTGTGTATTTTTACCAGAGTGTCATTAGAGTTTGGCCAATGTCAGTTTTTACCACCAGAGTTTTCTCAGAGTTTTAGCAGTTTTTCTCGGATGAAAAAAAAAGTTGATAAAAACCATGGAGGTCTCTCCACCGTCTCATAATAAATAGTCCATGAAAAACAGACAGCACATGGATGGCATACGATTTTTTTCATGGACCCATAGACTTGCATGAACCAATAGACTTGCATTGGCGTATTTGATTTGAAACTTGGATCAAAATCGGACAAGTTTCCATGATTTGGTGTGGACCACTCGGTCAGCAAAAACACATGGCCATGTGAACAATTCCATACAATGAACAAGCTCGATTCATGAAAACCATTTATTGCTGTGATTGATGCAGGCAATAACTGGCCGCAGGTGCACAACTATGTTGGGTGCAGGCATTGCAATTGTATCTGGGTACTGGAGCTTGTGTACGATGGAAAAAGGTCTCTTTGGTCCATAGGAAAAGACCAATACTATTAATGTCCCATCATAGTCAGGGACCCTTTTGGAGATTTTGCATTGGGGCCTACAAACATCCAAGTTACTTCCTTGATCAGAATTGATATATTCATGGACAGTACAGGCCAGAAAATGGTTGCAACAGTCGTGAATGATAGGTGTGATGTGATAGGTAATAGCTATTTTCTTATTTTAAAACATTTATAGTGGCTAGAATTGTTTTTTTTTTAGATCCTGAGACAATCTCTGCAGTCAGCCGGCCATATAACATGGACAACTATCACATAGAAATGCTCAGAGTGGCCGTCGGCTCTCCTGACCAGCATGTATTTCTATGCAGCTGTCACTCTCATGTCAGGAGAGCCGCCGGCTTGTCCATGCACTCCGATGTCATCGTTGTCCATGGTATACAGCCGTCTGACTGCGCCCCTAGGATTATCTTATTAGAGACAACACCTTTTAGATGGCAGCCATGGCAGCGATCAGATGATCACCAATGGTCGAGCTATGCCTACACTCAAGCAACAGATAATTTTGCCAATGTAAGCTTTTCTGTTGTGCTACATGGAGGCCATTCACATTTTTTTTCGTAGACTTTTCTTTCTGGCTCAAGTTACCAGATACTTGACAAAATCCGTTGACATACACAAAAAAAATATTTTCCAACATGGATGATCCCTTTAATTCATTGAGCAATAAAGTGGCCAACAGAGATCGCTCCATGTTACACTCAGCTCTGCTCCACCTGTACAAATGCTTTCTGGGCACTGGATTAGCGCCTATATCCTATTGCAAAAGCAGCAAGTGTCTCTTTGATTCTTCTAGTGTTTTTCAGATTTGAGAAAATACGCAGTGTCTGTAATGGGATTAACATATGAGCACAAACTCTGCGCTTCACACTTTGCTATGAAATTAGAGCATATTAAGCACAGTAGCTGTAACCATTTCCATGTGAAAAGTGTGTGGGAAAGAAAGTCCTCCAGGATTTCTAACCACAACTGAAGGGGGAACATTACGTATCTGAAACAAATGACATGTTTACTTAGCAGGTTTTACTTTCCCATAAAGGGGCTGTAGGAGAGCCAAGCACGGACTCGTTCTTCTTACATGAAGGGAAAATAAGACAGTGATTTGGATGGTGCAACCACAGGAAAGAAGCGTCATGTGAAACTACTTGTAATACTCTCTTGTTCTGGCTGCCGCAGCTTCCGTCTCTCGAGCTGTGCTATATCACCCAAGGAACTTCCTTTGGACTCCCTCTAATGTCGGCCTTTGGGTAATAATTTGAAATTTTGACTACAACAAGTATGTATGAATTTGTGATAAGCTGTAAATTATATAGCAGATAAGGTAAGGGGTCTACACAAAAACTTCCACAACCTCAACTGATAACAGATCTGAAATGATTGAAATATGTTTAGGAATAATGTCCTTATTGTTTGTGTCACCATTTTCTGACACCCGTATCTCTTATTTTTCCATCGATGTAGCCGTCAAATGTGAGGACTCGTTCTCTGTGCCCTGAGCTGATGTTTTTATTGATACAATTTTGGGGGACATAAGACATTTTGGTCGCTTTTTTATTGACTTTTTTTGGGAAGTGCAGCGACCACAGATAACAATTCTGGGTTTCCGATTTTTTTTTCTTTTCTGCATTTAATGTATCATTTTATATTTTGTATTTATTTTATATTTTGTATGTATAATGTATAACTTTTCTGGACAAGACGATACCAAATATGTTTTTTTGTTTTGTTTTTTAATGTCTTTATATTTGAAGAAGGGAAAGGGAGAAGGGCGATTTAAATTTTATATTCTCTTTCTCTTTTTATATATTTTTAAAACATTTTTTCAATTCTTATTTTATCTTTTAGTTCCTCTCTGGGACTTGAATATGCTACTGTTTTATCACCTAGACTATATACTGCAGTAAAACAGTATAGAAGTAAATAGCAAAATCACGTTTTTTTTTGTGAAGCACAGCCTGTGGATGACCTTTACATCAGGACCTCCTTCAGCCTTTAGGATGCCACCTGCTGCCATGAGTAAATAAGTGCTCCTATCCTTTTATCCTCTTGATATATTGCCATAATCATATTATATAAACTGTGTACCTACAATTGCTCATTTTGCCTTTCTACCCAATAAATTCTTCTCTTTTCTCTGCTCTATGTAGAAACAAGAAGTCTCTTTTCTCTACAAAAATTATTCCCCTTTTCAGCTCCTGAGGCAGCTGCTCCACTTCTCCCCCCTGCCAGGGATTTTTGCAGTGACTCATGAGTCATGCAAGGGAAACAAGGAAAACCGACCTCCTGTTTCTACACAGAGCTTAGAAGGATTCAACTTAGTCAGTTTTTAATCACGTGATGTCATAGATCTAATGGGAAAGAGAAGAATTCACTGGGTAGAAGGGCAAAATGAGCAATTGTAAGTAAACGGTGCTATATAATATTATGATGGCAATATATTAAGAGGATAAAAACTTTGATGGGCGTGCTTCTTTAACCAATGGTTCCCTGAGATCAACCTGTACTAAAGATAGCAGCTCAGCGGCCACCACTAGAAAAATGTGGAATTACATGCTTCCTTTCAAAATGAATACATGGGTGGTTCGAATTCGAGTACTGTAGTGTCTTCTATAGCTTATACAGAAGGGTTCTGATAGAGTCAGTTATATTGTCCATATTTCTTAATTTTTTAACTATAAGATATTTATCTATCCTTTCTTATTGATAGATATATATGCTCGTTTCCATCCTAATAATATTTTCTTGAATTTCTAAAATGCATAAAGTAAAGCTAAAAGAGCAATTTGAAGGCAGAAGATTTGATACAAGTATCCACCATTCCTTAATCGACAGTGACAGAGAACATGACATTATATTTTTCTAACACTTCATTGAAAGACTTCCTTGGCAAGCCATTAGGATTTTAATCTGATTTGAGTGGTGAATTTCCTTTAGGATTAGTCAGAAACTTAAATCTTTGTTATGACGAAATAGGAGAAATGTTTTGAAGCTCTACCCTCCAGGAATAAGAAAAACATTCCACCTCATTGAAATATTTAACTAATAATATGCATAAAAAAATCTCATCATATCTGCCTCAGGTACAAGTACAAGGAGGCATACAAGGCGTGTTCAACAATTTATCTACCTGAATATGAAAACAAAATTTTCTCAGAAAATTGAACCTACTACTTATAATCCCTCTTGACTTCAACACATTTATTCCACTTCACCTCTAGAGATCGCATTCCCTCAGAATAGGAGACTTCTTGCTGCTGCAAGAACTCTGCAACTGCCTCTTTGACTACATTATCATCACACAGAAATTTCTTCAGGTTCCGAAATAGAAAGTAATCACTGGGAGCCAGGTCTGGACTGTAGGGTGGATGGTTTATCTCCATCAAGCCGCATTCCCTGATAGCAGCCTGTGACTTGCGAAACTTGTGAGATGGCAAATTGTTGTGAAGCAGTAACACACTTGCCAACTTCCCACAGCGTTTCTGTTCAATTGCCTGGAGGTGTCTCCAGTAATTGTTGTCTTGTGTGGCATGAATTCTGGTCATAAACCTCCTTCTGTATCCCAAAAAGCTGGTTGGTGACCCCTTGTGCTTCCATTGCATGGACTCTCTTTTGGTCTCAGGATCAGGGTGGTATACCCATGTTTCAGGCTCACCCATAATAATTTGAGAATAGAAGTCTCTTGGATTCTCTAAGCATGTCTAAATTCTCTTAGCTAAATTGTTGGCAAAATATATTTGCTTAGTTGTCAACATTCGTGGCACCCACCGGGAACTGAACTTTGACATCATCAAAACATCATGAATGATACTGAACACCATGCCAACTGAAATGCCTAATTCATGAGCTATAACAATGACTTTGAACAATGATCTTCCAAAATCATGGCCTCCACTTTATGGCACATTTCCTCTAAAGATGCTTCAACAGGTCACCCTGAATGGGGGTCGTCTTCCATTGATTCCCTGCCTCATTTAAACTGCTTGGCCCAAAACTTTACTTGGTAGTAGTGTAGACCGTGTACCGGGGAGGTCTCTCTCAGAATACAGCGGGCCAAGGACAAAGGATACTAGCAGACAATTTGTTAGGGAACACCTTTTTAACTAAGAGCAAAAACTGGGTTGCCCTGGCAACGCAAGAAAAGAATACAGATAAACTTCACACACACCCAGCTCTGGACAGCTGGGACCCCTGCGCTGCACAACTGACAGGACCAGGATGTACTACAAGATGAACTATAATTTGCCTAAACAGTGGTTCTGCCTAATGCGGTAACTGAGTGTTACCCAGAACAATGATATAATCAGATGGGTGCAAGAGGCAGCCCCGGCAGTGGTGCAGCGCAAACGTTCACAAACTTAACAATGCTCTATGATTACAATACTGTTTTTCTATCTATACACACGCTCACCCACTGAGGGGAGAAGCTAGCTAAGGTTCTCCCAGCTCTGCTAGCAAAAAATGTCTCTAACTGAGAACCTGTGTTTGACGCCAAACTCTTTCTGCAGCTTGCGTACACACACCCACCGGGATCCCTGTGGTGGGGCCTGAGCTCAGGACTTACCAGTCATTAACTGATCTCTGAAGCAGCTGTCTGATCGAACGATCGGCTACCTAGCTGGGAGACCAAGGAGAGGGTCCTGACCTTGTCCCAGGAGCGCAGTTTCAGTCTGACAGACTAGCAGAAGGCCCTTCATGTCACTTAGAAACCTTGGTGGGAATCCAACTCTGCATCCAACCATAGTCATCCCCCCTAAGTGATTCTTCTTCTTTGGCAGGAGTCACAGGCAAAGTTTCACCTTTATTCAAAGTTCAGCTTCGCTGCCAGCACGATGCACATACAGAGCTTTTTGGATGCAACACCACGATCTGCCTCCTCTCCTCACTTCCTGCTTTCACTCACTAAAACACCATCAAGTTCACCATAGAGTCCCTTTCAGAGGCAACAGAGACCTCTTGTGGCCGGAGGCTGATACCACAGCAATGTCCACACATATCCCTCTCACATGCCATCCCACTACAGGTTGGCGTCCTCAATACACCTTCCCAGGTGAAGTCGTCCTGCGCATAACATTGTGGGGGTATGCCTGCGGTAGTCCGAGTGGTCCTTCATAGGACTGGAGCTGTCAACTCCCCTGGTGAATTAATGCTGGGGGCAGCCACAGGTTGAGCTGGGGCAGTAATTCCTTCCTGCATGTTGTCTCTGGGGGGAACCACAGGTTGTGAAACAGTCTCTCTTGAAGGCATTATCACAACAGAAAGGGCTCCCGTATGCAAGGGAGCGGGTACAGCCCACCAATCAGCATCTATGGGCGGGTCCACTTCCCTCAGCTCAGGTTTAGGAGTCACATTGGCGGTAGTCAGTTCTCTAAACTGACACGGTCGCAACATGTTAGGCCCCCTGTTCCCACCAGTTCCACATCATACACAGGGATATTGGCACCTACTTTCCTTTTTATCACATACGGCACCGCCTCCCACCAATCATCTAACTTTCCAGACCTTGTTATTTTTACTTGGACCAGGACTCTTCTCCATGGGGCAAACACTTCCTGCTGCACCGGTCTCGGATCATGAGGGGTCACCTGTCTCAACCATTGATCCACCACCCTGTGTACCGTTCTCAGGCGCTGCCGATGCTCTTGGGCTCAGGCGGTAGTGGACCGAGGAGGGTCTGCCATGGGATCAGGCATATGTAGATCTTTAATCTCCCTGCCTGCCCTCCCGAACATCAGCATGTGAAGCGAGTACCCTGTCGTGTTGTGGACACAATTGTTATAGACCCACATCAGTTCCGATAGGTACTCAGGCCAGCACGCTTTTTGATCATTCTCCACAGTCCACAGCATTTGCCGGAGGGTACGTTTGAAATGTTCACATGCTCCGTTGCCATGCGGATAATAGGGCGTCATCCTAGACTGTTCAATACCATAAACGCGATGAAGTTCCTGCATTAAGGCGCCCTGTAGGCACGCTCCCTGATCAGAATGAATCCGCCATGGACACCCGAACACTTGAATGAAGTGGCGATATACTGCCTCTGCGGCTGATTCTGCGGTCTGGTCTTTGGTTGGTACCGCCACTGCGTATTTAGTGAAATGATCAGTCATCACCAAATAATACGCGTGTCTCGAACTGGAGTACCCTATTTGTACATAATCTAACATGAGTATCTCCAACAGAGCAGACGTACAGATGGTCTGAACGGGAGCTCGCTCTTCCAGACTCTTGCTCAGACCACACGCTCGGCATTTTCGACATGCTACAACTACTATCTTCTCTAGGTCTGGGCAATATACCATTCTCTGTAGCCACTTATAAAAGTCTTCTCGCTCCCAAAATGAGCCCCTCTCTCATGGGCCTCTCAAGCGGCAACTGACCCAATGTTGGTGGTGCTGCAACTCTGAGGTTAGGTAAATCTGACGACATAAGAGACCTTGCACCACATTCAGCTTATCCCATTGACGCAGCAGTTTTTCACCTTCCAGAAACAATCTCTCCTGCTCCTCTGGCCGGGGCCATATATTAGCTACCAGCGTTTCACGCATCTTCCATCTCTGTTCTCATCCTGGGCCCGCTCCCAATCTGTAGTAGTTTTCCCAAGCACTGTAGGCATTCCAGGGGTCACCCTACTTGAATGTACCATGCTATGGAAGACAGGTAGTAGGACCAGGTCAGGTGTCTCAGTGTCCTCCAGTTCATCATCGATACTCTCCACCGGTGGCTCCATCGGAACTTGAGATAGTGTGTCAGCGTTTCCATTCTCCCTTCCTGATCGGAACTTGATATGGTAGTTGAACTTAGTCAGCCGTGCCATCCACCTCTGCTCCAGCCCCCCTCAAACCAAGGCCAGCAGTTCTAGCCTGAAAGAACTAAAATTCACGGGGTTACGTTCTGTCTCTCTTAGGGAACGGTTTCCATATGCGATCACTCTCTGCTGGGCATCTTGTACCTGCGACAACACCACTCTGAAACCATGCAGGCTCCCATCTGTGTAGAGCAGGAACGGAGTATCAAACCGGGCGTAAGCCAGAATTGGAACACTGGTTAGGGTGACTTTGACCTTCTCAAAGGCCTTCTGTTGCTGAGAGCTCCACTGAATGGGGCAGTTCTTGGGTTCTCGAGTTGTACCTCTCAGGAGTTCGTTTGAGGGACTAACTAGATGAGCGAACTTAGGGGCAAACCGTCGGTAATATCCCGCTAGTCCCAAAAAGGATCTCACCTCTCGCAACGTTCTCATCTGAGGCCACTTCAGGACAGCCTCAACCTTACTGGTAGCTGGTTGTACTCCTTCTGGAGTCACCACATGACCCAGTTATTCTATACAATCTTGAAACAATTGGCATTTCCGAGGCTTGATCTTCAGCCCATGGTCACGAAGTTGCTGCAGGACCTGCCGAAGCTTCTGAAGATGATCCTCAAATGATGTTCCGAACACCACCACATCATCCAGGTAGATCAACATGGACTGGAAGTTGAGGTCACCCAAGCAATGTTACATTAGTCGCTGAAAGGTTTCAGGCGCATTGGAAAGACCAAACGGCATTCTGTTAAATTCATATAGTCCCATGGGTAGGATGAACGCCGTCTTCGCCTTGTCTTTCTAAGCCACCGAGACTTGCCAGTATCTGCTGGCCAAGTCGAGAGTAGAAAATTATTTAGCCCGACCCAGGGCTGATAGCGATTCTTCAATCTGGGGGAGAGGGTAGGTGCGTCGTACAGTCTGGGCATTCAATTTTTGCTAATCAACAAAGAATTGAAGGGACCCGTCATTTTTATGTACCAAGACTACTGGCGCTGCCCATGGACTCTGGCTCTCTCGTATGACCTGGTCTTCCAGCATGTTGGCTACCATGTTCTTCTTGATACACCTTCAGATGGATCTGTTGATAACGTTCCCGAATTGGGGCCGTGTCCCCGGTTGGAATCTCATGCTTGATGGTAGAGGAACACCGAAAATTTTCTCCATGACGGGAGAAAGCCTCCTGGAATTCCTATAGGGTATCTTACAGGAGCCTCTGTTGCACAAGGGTCAGGGTCCTCTGATCCACTCCCATCCGATCCATTATGATTCGGCCGTTCCACTCACCAGTAGGGTCTTCCTTCCTGGTCAGTTCAATAGCATAAGTCCAGGCTGAGCTCCTATCGGGCCGGAGGTTAAACCGTGTTCTTCGGAGTATCTCTCCATCAGACGCATAGACTTTGGCCAGCAAAGTACCCCCGGGTATAGTAACTTTGCTATCCAGCTTGTTAAACGGATGAGCACACAGCCATCTCTCACCATTGCTAGTGCACGGGCCACCAAGGGTTTCATCTGGGACGATTCCTCGAACATTGATTCAATCAGCACTTCCAGACCATTCAGCCTCAGAAGTTGTTCTCCGTTCGGTGCAATCACCACTGGTGTACAGAAGGAAACTTTGATTGGCTCGACCAGACGTGGCACTTTTCTGAAAGCTTCAACTTCTCACCATCTGCTGAAGGACCCTCTGGGTTGGCCGGAGGGTTGTAGTGCGTTGCCAGTACCACGGTCCTTCCTTAGCGAACAGGTGGTGATCCAGATCTCGTAATATGTTCATCTCCAAGGTTACATCCATTCCTCTCCTAGGGGGATGATCCACCAGGACCACTCCTTTCGTGCCGATGTCTTGACCACATATCTTCACTCTCATCCACACAATTCCCTTCATGAGCAGCTGTCCATTGTTTGCTGCTGTAAGACGAATAACGCTCCCGTCTTCTGGTTCCATCATATGGCCGAAAAAGCTCTTGAAGATCTCTAGGGGCATAATGGTGCAATCAGACCCGGTATCCACTAAACATCTCACCGTCTGTCCTTCAAAATCAGCCTCTAGCACCAGACTGCATGAATACAAATCATGTTCTCCACATTGTGGGCTTTGCAAATTGGGGGCCGCTGAAGGATGCCCAGCTACTGCAGCGGTTGGTAGTTTAAAGCTGGCGCCGTCATCTTGAGGTCAGTACCGACGTCGCAATCCCTGGCAAAGTGGCAAAATCGACGACAATTTCTGCAGAAGGGCCTCCTGAGTCTCTGAGCACCAGTCGTGTTTCCTCCATTTGGCCTGCACCTGAGTAGGGACAGATGGAAGATCTCGGGAAGCTGGAGCAGTCTTCAGAGATTGGACCGACCTCATTTGGATCTGGGACACTTCGAATCATAGATCTTTTATTTCTGCCCGCACAGCTTGGACTGCATTTTTCAGAGTCTCCACATCTTCAGACCTTGTCCAGATGTCCATCACTTGCGCGCTGTTCACTACTTTCTCGACAACAAGTGTGGACTTCTCCTCCCTTCCTATTGCGGCATGGTAAACATTGTAAAACGTCAGATCAGCCGTCTTGCAACTTGTCCCACAGGAATTTGTTGGCTACCCCAGCAATGAACTGATCCCGCAACAGCCTATCCACCTCCTGGAAAGGTCCCATAGCCTTGGGATCCCGCCGCTGTACTTCATTCAACGTTTCTTGCAAGGCACTGGAGTATTGCATTAGAGTCTCGCCTTCCCGCTGTGGCCAGTTGAAATAGAAACTTTGCAGTTGAGTCAATTTGGCATGCCCCCTGTGGGGTCTTTCCAGCAGCCCGAGCATTTTGTCTAAGGTGTCTCTTTCAGGCTCGGGCCGTACCATTACTGTCCACCTGGCATCACCCTCTAGTGCATTCAATGCTATCTCTGTTCGCAACTCCGGGATCAAATTGCACATTTTAATCACACCCCGCACCCTTTCTATCCAATCTTGCAACAAAATGTTTTTACCGTCATATTTTGACAAACGCTGTAATAGTGCCCCCAGCCTAAAGGTATCAGGCTGAAGCGAAGGCAGAAGAGGCGGGTTCAGTACCTGGGCCGGGGCCATTGCTGATAAGGGGTTCTCTCCCTCCATGTCTACATCCAAGGCAATTGCTGTATCCTGCCGACAATGCCAAGTCGTTGTCACGCTGTCTCAGCGTACAGGGGGGTCAGGGGCCTGAGCTGACCCTAGACGGGGGCCCTGACTAATCCCTCAACCTGGAGGTACTGTTAATGGTACAGAGGTCCAGGCCGCCAGCGTAACCCTAAACTCCTGAATATCCCTGAACCTAAGTAATCTAGTCCTGAGAAGGACCCCGATCACAACAATGGGGAACAGGATAGAAAATGCCCAAAACACAGTACTAGACAAACGAGACAGTACAAGGGGAAAACCAAAAACCACCTTGCATACAAAAACTAACACCACAATTACAGAGGGAACAACAACAGGTTAGGAGATAAATGATAAAGGGAGGAAGGGAACAAACCACACCGCATACTCCTCGCTCCGAACTCCACCAAACAACGATCCACTCTGAAGGTCTGCAAGAAATGCTTTCACCGACAACTTCCCTATCAGACCAGCAGGTATTTGAAGGAATCCCAATACTGCAGCATTAACTGCAGCTGGGCGAGGCTGAGCCTCGTCAAGCACAGAGAGAGAGAATTAACTCCCTCACAACCAAAAAACACAAAGCACCAAAAACTCAGCTGCGAGAAGTCAGGCTGTGTAGTTGCGACGATCTTCGTGGCGACACACCCATGACAGTCGTAGACTATGTACCGGGGAGGTCTCTCTCAGAATACAGGGTGGCGAGGACAAAGAATACTAGCAGACAATTTGTTAGGGAACACCTTTTTACTAAGAACAAAAATGGGGCTGGCCCAGCAATGCAAGAAAAGAACACAGATAAACTTCACACACACCCAGCTCTGGACAGCTGGGACCCCTGCACTGCACAACTGACAGGACCAGGATGTACTACAAGATGAACTATAATTTGCCTAAATGGTGGTTTCGCCTAATGCGGTAACCAAGTGTTACCCAGAACAAGGATGTAATCAGATGGGTGCAAGAGGCAGCCCCTGCAGTGGTGCAGCGCAAAAGTTCACAAACTTAACAATGCTCTAGGATTACAATACTGTTATTCTATCTATACACATGCTCACCCACTGAAGGGAGAAGCTAGCTAAGGTTCACCCAGCCCTGCTGGCAAACAATGTCTCTAACTGAGAACTCTTTCTGCAGCTTGCGTGCACGCACCCACCGGGATCCCTGTGGTGGGGCCTGAGCTCATGACTTACCGGCCATTAACTGATCTCTGGAGCAGCTGTCTGATTGTACGATCAGCCACTTAGCTGGGAGACCGAGGAGAGGGTCCTGACCTTGTCCCAGGAGCGCAGTTTCAGTCTGACAGACTAGCAGAAGGCCCTTCATGTCACTCAGGCCACATTTACACGTTCAGTATTTGGTGAGTTTTTACCTCAGTGTTTGTAAGTCAAAACCAGGAGTGGGTGAAAAATGCAGAAGTGGTGACATGTTTTTATTATACTTTTCCTCTGATTGTTCCACTCCTGGTTTTGGCTTACCAATGCTGAGGTAAAATACTGACCAAATACAGAATGTGTTAACGTGGCTTTAGATACCTTAGTGGGTAATCCAACTCTACATCAAACCGTAGTTGTCCCCCCAAAGTGATTCTTCCTCTTTGGCAGGAGTCACAGGCAAAGTTTCACCTTTACTCAAAGTTCTGCTCCGCTCCCAGCACGCTGCACACACAGAGCTTTTTGGATGCAGCACCACGATCTGCCTCCTCTCCTCACTTCCTGATGTCACTGACTAAAACACCATCAATTTCACCAGAGTCCCTTTCAGAGGCAACAGAGACCTCTTGTGGCCGGAGGCTGATACCGCAGCAATGTCCACACATCTCCCTCTCACAGTAGGAAGATGCATCATCGTCATATACAGCAATCATCCTTTCATTTATTTATTTTGGTTTCTTTTCTTCCTATGTAGGGCATTTTATCACAGAAGCTCCAAATCCCTTACTTTCTTTGTAAAGCCACATTGTACTGCATTTGCCATCCTGTCACTTCCAGTGCTTTCATCAGACTTAACGTCTACTGTGTCTGTTGCATTTCTAGACATATTTCAACATGCACAGAGAATCTCAGCTCTTTAACACTGACAGAACATGCTGGGGTGGATAACTTATTGAACACCCCTTGTACATAACTTTCAATTTTAAGTCTCTTAAGATCCCCCATGTGAAGGCAGCAGATGATAAACTACACAGAGCTCCATTCACTACAAGCTATCTTGTGTTTTCACTGTATGTATTCACCGTTATAGTGTGGTGTCCATATTGTAGCACTTAGAGGCTATTACACAGATTTCAGATTAACACATTTCTCATCTACGTCAGTGTTTTTATCTGTACCTTTTACTGTCATCATAGAAAAACCATTAAAAAACGTTAATGAATTAAATTTACCTGCATAGATCAGGCACGGTAAATTTCAATATGTCCAATTGCTTGTTTTCAAGGGAGAGATGTCTGGCAGCAACTTTAACCCTCTGGTTAATCCTAATCATAAGAGAAAGGCCTATTGCTCATTTTCCCTCTTAATCCCTTTAGATGATGTTTGTGCCAATCTTCTCAATGGTAACTTTGCAGTGACTTTGAAGACCTTCACATATTCTTAAAGTGGTTTTCCAACCATGGGGAAATTTTTGTCATGTGCTATAGTTTGAGAGAACATTAAGAGAAGCAGATGAGCAGCTAGTTGGCATGAGAGCGCAAGTATTCAAGTCACATACAGTGGGGAAAATAAGTATTTGACACACTGCCGATTTTGCAAGTTTTCCCACCTAGAAAGAATGGAGAGGTCTGTAATTTTTATTGTAGGTACACTTCAACTGTGAGAGACAGAATCTAAAAAAGATCCAGAAAAATCACATTTCATGATTTTTACATACTTAATTTGCATTTCATTGCACTAAATAAGTATTTGACACAATAGAGAAGGAGAACTTAATATTTGGTTCAGAAACCTTAGTTTGCAATTACAGAGGCCAGACGTTTCCTGTCGTTCTTGATCAAGTTTGCACATACTGCAACAGGGATTTTGGCCCATTCCTCCATACAGATCTTAGCCAGATCTTTCAGGTTTTGGGGCTGTTGGGTTCAGGTCTGGAGACTGGCTAGGCCACTTCAGTACCTTGAAATGTTTCTTACGGAGCCACTCATTCGTTGCCCTGGCTGTGTGTTTTGGGTCATTGTCATGCTGGAAGACCCAGCCATGACCCATCTTCAAAGCTCTTACTGAGGGAAGGAGATTGTTGGCCAAAATCTTTTGATACAAGACCCCATCCTTCCTCCCTTCAATAAGGTGTAGTAGTCCTTCTTCCTCCAAACACGGAGAGTGGCGTTGAAACCAAAAGGGTTCTATTTTGGTCTCATCTGACCACATGACCTTCTCTCATGCCTCCTCTGGATCATCCAGATGCTCATTGGTGAACTTCAAATGGGCCTGAACATGTGCTGGCATGAGAAGGGGGATCTTGTGTGCCCTGCAGGATTTTAATCCATGACGGCGTAGTGTGTTACTAATGGTAAAGTTTGAGACTGTGGTCCCAGCTCTCATCAGGTCACTGACCAGGTCCTCCCGTGTAGTTCTGGGCTGATACCTGACCTTTCTCAGAAACATTTTTACTCCAAGAGGCGAGATATTGCATGGAGCCCCAGACCGAGGAAGATTGACAGTCATCTTGCGTTTCTTCCATTTTCTAATAATTGTGCCAACAGTTGTTGCCTTCTCACCAAGCTGCTTGCAAATTGTCCAGTAGCCAATCCCAGCCTTGTGCAGGTCTACATTTTTTTTCCTGGTGTCCTTAGACAGCTCTTTTGCCTTTGCCATGGTGGACAAGTTGGAGTGTGATTGATTGAGTGTGTGGAGATGTATCTTTTATACAGGTAACAAGTTCAAACAGATGCAATTAATACAGGTAATGAGTGCAGAGTAGGAGGGTTTCTTAAAGAAAAACTAACAGGTCTGTGAGAGCCAGAATTCTTGCTGGTTGGTAAGTAGTCAAATACTTATTTCTTGCAATAAAATGCAATTTAATGATTTAAAAATCATGCAATGTGATTTTCTGTTTTTTATTTTTATATTCTGTCTGTCACAGTTGAAGTGTACCTATGATAAAAATTACAAACCTCTCCATTCTTGGTAGGTGGGAAAATTTGCAAAATCGGCAGTGTATCAAATACTTATTTTCCCCACTGTACCTGTGATCATGTGATGACTGACAAGTAGTGCTGAATCCTAACAGGGTGTATTGTATTGAGCAAACTGCAGTGTCCAGGACTCGACAACCCCTTTAATAATCAGTGAGAGTGTGCTGGGACAAATCTTTTCTCCAAGTGCCGCATAACCCACTTGTACGGTACATAAACTATTTAATGTAAATTAATTCTTCTAGTCTAAAGACTTTATGACAGCACAATATTTACAGTAAGTTCAATTTAATCTATTTAACTACTATGTAAAAGTCTCAGAAGCCTATTTGACTTTCACAGTGATCTTGTATCCAAAATAATTGATATTCTAAGCATCTCTCTTAACCATAATGATGGTCTCGAAACAAAGTGGAACTGTCTTGTGGATTTATTTCTGCCTCCATAATTAGACATTACCATGCTTTGAATGCCAGAAAAGTGATGCGAGGCGCTGTCATATAAATTGCATTCTCTTCCATTGAGTTGTCATTAAGCTAAACTACATAACACCCACTGTCTGATCAGTTGACCTAGAATCCTCCTACACAAAAATTTGATACCATCTATCAATCTATGGGATTACTCAACTACAAAGATTATCAATGAGTGAAAACCTATTAAGAAATTTACAATGAGTCTTAGTGACGTTCTTATTCACACCAGGAATGCTGGGGTCTCCTATAATTATCACCTTACTGCTTGCTGACATCTAAGACATTTGTGATTTCCATTACTAATACCCATTCAACTTAAATTTTCAATTACTCATCCGGACTTTGGAGGCCAAAAGACAATACAAATATGCCTCACCAATACATATATCTGTTTTTTTATCCACAAACCCACTTCTATTTTTTCATGAGCATGCATAATATACAGTGGTGGCCAAAAGTATTGGCACCCCTGCAATTCTGTCAGATAATACTCAGTTTCTTCCTGAAAATGATTGCAATCACAAATTCTTTTGTATTATTATCTTCATTTAATTTGCTTGCAAGGAAAAAACACAAAAGAGAATGAAGCAAAAATCAAATCATTGATCATTTCACACAAAACTCCAAAAAAGGGCCGGACAAAAGTATTGGCACCCTCAGCCTAATACTTGGTTGCACAACCTTTAGCCAAAATAACTGCGAACAACCGCTTCAGGTAACTATCAATGAGTTTCTTACAATGCTCTGCTGGAATTGTAGACCATTCTTCTTTGGCAAACTGCTCCAGGTCTCTGATATTTGAAGGATGCCTTCTCCAAACTGCCATTTTGAGATCTCTCCACAGGTGTTCTATGGAATTCAGGTCTGGACTCATTGCTGGCCACCTTAGAAGTCTCCAGTGCTTTCTTTCAAACCATTTTATAGTGCTTTTGAAAGTGTGTTTTGGGTCATTGTCCTGCTGGAAGACCCATGACCTCTGAGGGAGACCCAGCTTTCTCACACTGGGCCCTACATTATGCTGCAAAATTTGTTGGTAGTCTTCAGACTTCATAATGCCATGCACATGGTCAAGCAGTCCAGTGCCAGAGGCAGCAAAGCAACCCCAAAACATCAGGGAACCTCCGCCATGTTTGACTGTAGGGACCGTGTTCTTTTCTTTGAATTCCTCTTTTTTTTTCCTGTACACTCTATGTTGATGCTTTTTGCCAAAAACTCTACTTTTGTCTCAGCTGACCAGAGAACATTCTTCCAAAACGTTTTAGGCTTTCTCAGGTAAGTTTTGGCAAACTCCAGCCTGGCTTTTTTATGTCTCGGGGTAAGAAGTGGGGTCTTCCTGGGTATCCCTTTTCATTCAGACGCCGACGGATAGTACGGGTTGACACTGTTGTACCCTCAGACTGCAGGCCAGCTTGAACTTGTTTGGATGTTAGTCGAGGTTCTTTATCCACCATCCGCACAATATTGCGTTGAAATCTCTTGTCAATTTTTCTTTTCCGTCCACATCTAGGGAGGTTAGCCACAGTGCCATGGGCTTTAAACTTCTTGGTGACACTGCGCACGGAAGACACAGGAACATTCAGGTCTTTGGAGATGGACTTGTAGCCTTGAGATTGCTCATGCTTCCTCACAATTTGGTTTCTCAAGTCCTCAGACAGTTCTTTGGTCTTCTTTCTTTTCTCCATGCTCAATGTGGTACACACAAGGACACAGGACAGAGGTTGAGTCAACTTTAATCCATGTTAATTGGCTGCAAGTGTGATTTAGTTATTGCCAACACCTGTTAGGTGCCACAGGTAAGTTACAGGTGCTGTTAATTACACGAATTAGAGAAGCATCACATGATTTTTCAAACAGTGCCAATACTTTTGTACACCCCCTTTTCTAGGTTTGGTGTGGAATTGTATCCAATTTGGCTTTAGGACAATTCTTTTTGTGTTTTTTACATTGAAGACAAATTAAATGAAGATAATAATACCAAAGAATTTGTGATTGCAATCATTTTCAGGAAGAAACTGAGTATTATCTGACAGAATTGCAGGGATGCCAATACTTTTGGCCACCACTGTATATATGCACTGCTCAAAAAAATAAAGGGAACACTCAAATAACACATCCTAGTTCTGAATGAATGAAATATTCTCATTGAATACTTTGTTCTGTTCAAAGTTAAATGTGCTGACAACAAAATCACACAAAAATCATTAATGGAAATAAAATTTATTAACCAATGGAGGCCTGGATTTGGAATCACCCCCAAAATTAAAGTGGAAAAACACACTACAGGCTGATCCAACTTTGATGTAATGTTCTTAAAACAAGTGAAAATGAGGCTCAGTATTGTGTGTGGCCTCCACGTGCCTGCATGACCTCCCTACAACGCCTAGGCATGCTCCTGATGAGGTTGCGGATTGTCTCCTGTGGGAACTCCTCCCAGACCTGGACTAAAGCATCCACCAACTCCTGGACAGTCTGTACTGCAACGTGATGTTGGTGGATGGAGCGAGACATGATGTCCCAGATCTGCTCAATCAGATTCAGGTCTGGGGGACAGGCGGGCCAGTCCATAGCTTCAATGCCTTCATCTTGCAGGAACTGCTGACACACTCCAGCCACATGAGGTCTGGCATTGTCCTGCATTTGGAGGAACCCAGGGTCAACCACACCAGCAAATGGTCTCACAAGAGGTCTGAGGATCTCATCTTGGTACATAATGGCAGTCAGGCTACCTCTGGCGAGCACATGGAGGGCGGCCGGGTGTCCATACTCGGTCCCCAGCCGCCCCGTGGCCGGGTGCCCAGACACGGTCCCCAGCTGCCTGGGGGCGTCTGGGTGTCCATAAACGGTCCCGCTGCGCCTTATACACAAGCGCGCATACCAAAACATTACCTGTGCCCTCCCCAGTGCATTTAGTGAGAAGGACGGCCTAACCACAAACACGTGGACAAATGAATGTGGCCAGGGATGGTCCATCTCACTGACGCCTTCACACTAGGTTAATATTGTGGAAGCCGGGACACAGTTGGACACTGGGATGCAACACGTCCTCCAGACATAGAGGATTACGGGTCCTGGGTCAATCAGGCTTCAACACAAAGTTCAGAAGGTAGACAGCAGCAGTGGTCAGCCTCCTACACAATGAGTAAATTATTCATGATCATGAGGCTATCCATCTCCTTAGCTCTCTGTTCCTTGGAATGCAAGCGCATGTATGTAGTACGGCTAGGCCTGAGGTGGTCCGAGGATTTCTGGATGTTTTCCTGCTACTATCCCAGTTCTATGACTCCCGTTAAAACAAAGCTTCAGGTGATGAATGATGGATGAGGTGGTGGCAAAGGAGAAAGAGCAGGAGGAACAGGGACCATTCACATCAATATCACGCCAGTCAACCAAACATATAGTTTATAAGGCCGAAAAAAGACAAGCGTCCATCCAGTTCAGCCTATTTCTAGTGCACTGCAGCTATTCCGCAGCGTTGATCCAGGGGAAGGCAAAAAATAAAACATGCGGTATAGGCCAATTTACATCATTGAGGAAAAATTCACTTCCCGACACCAATCTGGCAGTCAGATTAAATCCCTGGACTAATTAACTAAGCATAAGATGTAATTTTATTGTTCTTTATTGTAGGATATGTTTCAGTACCAAATGGAGCAGTTCGGCTACATAGTTATAGGGCATATATTGAGTGCAATGCCTACCAAAAAATTTGAGGCACTCCAATGCCCCTTGGAAGTGACATGGAGGTCAGAGGGCCTTAACTAAACCATTTTTCCATTTATAGGAACTGGGTCTCCTGTACACTGTTGGACTAAGCAGTGAATGGAAGGCTTTACAAAAATTATGAGGAACTGCAATGCCCCTTGAAAAAGACGTGGATTACAGCGTACTAAAAACCTTCTACCCGTTATTGGGGAGTGGGTCTCCCTTAGTGTTCGCCTATGCATTGAAAAGCAAAAGCTGACTAAAATTAGGAGGAAATGCAATGCCTGTTGGAAGAGTCATGGAGGTTAGAGTTAATTGAAAACAACATTTCAATGCCCCTTGGAAGAGCTGTGGAGTTCAGAGTGGTTTAACAAGATGGTTTTAATGCCCCTTGGAAGAGACGTGGAGTTCAGAGTGGTTTAACAAGATGGTTTTAATGCCACTTGGAAGAGACGTGGAGGTCACAGTAGCTTAACAAGACGGTTTTAATGCCCCTTGGAGGAGTGGTGGAGGTCACAGTGGAATAAAAAGACAATATCAATGCCCCTTGGAAGAGTGGTGGAGGTTACAGTGGAATAAAAAGACAATATCAATGCCCCGTGGAAGAGACGTGGAGGTCACAGTAGTTTAACAAGACGGTTTTAATGCCACTTGGAAGGGTGGTGGAGGTCGCAGTGGAATAAAAAGACAATATCAATGCCCCTTGGAAGAGACGTGGAGGTCCCAGTGGAATAAAAAGACAATATCAATGACCCTTGGAAGAGACGTGGAGGTCACAGTAGCTTAACAAGACGATTTTGAGGCCCCTTACAAGAGCCATGCAGTACAGCATAAAAACATTATTCCCATTATTGGGGAGTGGGTCTCCCATAGTTTTTGCCTATGCCTTCCAAGCAAAAGCTGCCAAAAATTAGTACGGAGGAACTTGCAATGCCCCTTACAAGAGCCATACAGTACAGCATATTAAAAACATTATTCTCATTATTGGGGAGTGGGTCTCCCATAGTCTTTGCCTATGCCTTCCAAGCAAAAGCTGCCAAAAATTAGGACGGAGGAATTTGCAATGCACCTTACAAGAGCCATGCAGTACAGCATATTAAAAACATTATTCCCATTATTGGGGAGTGGGTCTCCCATAGTTTTTGCCTATGCCTTCCAAGCAAAAGATGCCAAAAATTAGGATGGAGGAACTTGCAATTCTGGCAACACGGACCATGGTCACCCTGGTGGTATAGTGGTGGTGGAGGCTGAGGATAAGGAGAAAAGCAAAAAACAGCCGAAATGAGGAAGCGTATACCGATGTGTGGGTGTGAAGCGGTGCATGGGAATACTCCTCCCGAAATAACACAGTGGATTTGACTTTATGTTACTCTGCTGTCATTTGGTGGTGATGAGAAGTCTGGCCCAATCCAGCCCTTGTTCATTTTGATAAGGGTCAGCTTGTCAGCATTGTCAGTTGACAGGCGAGTGCGCTAATCAGTTATAATTCCCCCAGCAGCACTAAAAACACGCTCCGATAACACGCTAGTGGCAGGGCAGGCCAGGACCTCCAAGGGGTACAGAGCGAGTTCATTCCAAATGTCCAGCTTGGATACCCAATAATTAAAAGGCACAGAGGAATCACGGAGGACGCTGGTACGGTCGGCAAGGTACTCCCTCACCATCTTTTGAAACTTTCCACTCCTTGTGAGATTACCCCACGCCTCAGGGCCTGTAAGCTGGGCGGGCCTCAGAAAACTGTCCCAGAACGTTGACAGTGCTCCCCTGCCTCTGCTGGATTGGAGTTGCGTCTCTCTCGCCTGTACGCCTTGGTTGGGCAACGAACTGTGACCTCTGCCGCTAGCGTGTTCAGATGGGAATTTTTTTTAACAGTTCTGCAGCAAGGGCCTTCTGGTACTGCCCCATTTTTGTAGACCTCTCCACCTCAAGAATAAGAGAGTAAAAGTTCTCCTTGCAGCGGGGGTCTAAAAGTGTCACCAACCAGTAATGACTGTCACCCAACATTTTGACAACGCGAGGGGCACGGTTAAGGCAGCGTAACATAAAGTCAGCCATGGTGCCAAACTGGTAACGGGCAAGACTTCCGTGTCCTCACCAAGATGACGACTGACCATGCTCTCCTCCTCCTGTCCCCCAATGCACATTGGGATGAGATGAGGCTGGGCTGTGTGTAATCGTCCGCTACGGCTTCTTGATCCATCTCATCATACTCTGGCTGCAATGCCTCCTCTTTAATTCTCTGCAGAGAGCATTGCAAAAGACAGACAAGTGGGATGCTGACGCTAATGTTGGCGTCATCGCCACTCACCATCTTGGTGGACTCCTCAAATTTTGTCAGGATGGTACATATGTCAGACATCCAGGTCCACTCCTGAGATCTTATGTGTGGAGTCTGACCTGAATATCGACGGCCTTGTTGCAGCTGGTACTCCACAACTGCTCTCTTCTGCTCACAAATCCTTTGCAACATGTGGAGGGTAGAGTTCCAACGTGTGGGGACATCACACACCAGTCGGTGTGCCGAAAGCTGCAAACACTGCTGCAACACAGCAAGAGCGGCAGAAGCTGTAGCCGACTTCCGAAAATGAGCTGACAGGCGGCGTACTTTGACGAGCAGATCTGGCAACTCGGGGTACGATTTAAGAAACTGCTGAACCACGAGGTTAAGCACATGGGCCAGGCATAGTACGTGTGTGATCTCGCCTCGCCTCAGAGCCGCCACCAGGTTACGGCCATTGTCACACACGACCATGCCTGGATGTAGGTTCAGCGGTCTCAGCCACAGATCTGCCTGCTCTTTCACAGCTGTCCACAACTCACAAGCAGTGTGAGGTTTATCACCTAAGCTTATGAGTTTCAACACAGCCTCTTGCCGCTTGGCGGAGGCAGTACTGCAGTGCTTCCAGCTTGTAACTGATGTGGTGATATCTGAGATGGAGGCTGAACATGAGGAGGAGGAGGAGGATGATGCGCAGGCGCTGTACACTGTGGAGGCAACTCTGACTTACATAGAGCCCGCAATCCTCAGTGTGGGGAGGATGTGTTCCGTCCGAAGGTCCGACTAGGTCCCGGCTTCCACTATGTTTACCCAGTGTGCCGTCAGGGAGATGTACCGTCCCTGGCCACAAGCACTTGTCAACGTGTCCGTTGTCAGGTGGACTTTCCCAGTAACTGCGTTGTTGAGGGCACGGCAGATGTTTTAGGACACGTGCTTGTGTAGTGCGGGGATGGCACACCGGGCAAAATAGTGTCGGCTGGGAACCGAGTACCGAGGGACGGCCACCGCCATAAGGTTGCGGAAGGATTCCATCTCCACCAGCCTGAAAGGCAACATTTCCAACGCAAGCAGTCGTGAAATGTGTGAATTTAGGACTGTGGCTTGTGGGGCGTTGGCTGCAAATTTGCGCTTTCATTCAAAGGTCTGGGATATGGACAATTGAACACTGCGGTAGTACGTGGACGTGGACGTTGATGTTGTTTCTTGAGAAACTGCCATAACAAGTGAAGACTGAGAGGAGGGGGCATCTTTGCATGCAGTATGGACAGGGGATTGCCTTGCACGCACAACAGGGGGTTCTCTTACACGCACAACAGCGGAAGAAGAAGTGGTGACACCCGCTGACACTGGTCGTGGACCCAGGGGTTCACCCCACAAAATCGGGTGCTTTGCTGCCATGTGCCTGATCATGCTGGTGGCGGTCAGGTTGGCAGTTTTGTCACCCCTGCTGATGCTGGCATGGCAGGTGGTACAAATGGCCTCTTTGGGGTTATCAGCAGAGTCTTTAAAAAAATTCCAGACTCTGGAAGACCTACCGGTTGTACTGGCAACGTCCCTCATGTTGGTGTTACGGGGAACTGTTGCCCGCTTTCTGTGTGCGGCCACCACACTGCTTCTTCCTGCCTGTTAGGGTACTCTGCCTCCCACCCCCTGTGTGCTGCTGGCCTCGCTCTGTGTGTCCTCCTGCCACGTTGGGTCAGTTACTAGATCATCCACCACCTCCTCCTCTTCCACTTCCGCACCACGGTCCTCCTCCTCACTTCATGGCAATTGTTTCTCATCATCGTCCACCTCTTGTGACAAATTTCCAGTGTCGCCGTCCTATGGCCGTGGCTGTTCAAATATTTGGGCATCGCTACATGGGATCTCCTCTTCCACCACTTCAAGAGGAGCAAGCGAGGGGCCCAAATATGGAAATGGACCAGTGAACAGCTCTTCAGAGTGTCCAACTGTGGGATCATTTGCTGTCTGACGACACTCGGCATGGTGGGAGGAAGGAGCATCAGGGTGAGGAGGCGTATGCGGTCGAGACTCACGGCTACTAACACTTGACCGTGTGGACAGACCGGAGGTGGTGGTGCCCAGGTGACTGGAAGTATTATCTGCTATCCAATTAATAACCTGTTCACACTGATCAGTTGGCAATAGTGGTGTTGTTGTGAGCTTCCCTAGTAACTCGGTCAAGAACTGGAAGCGAGAAGATGTGGCGGTTGGTTGTGGCACATTTTCACCTTGGCCACGGCCCAGTCCTCTGCACGCACCATCACCAGAACGTCCAGTTCCACGTCCCTTGCCACGCGCCTTGCCCATTGTAAACGAAGTAAAATAGCTTACACTCGCACTATCAATGGCAAAAGGGTAATAAAAAGGAGATCAGAACCGTGGAAGAGGAAAACCACAGTTCTATTTCTCTGGCCTACACCAGAATCTTTTAAACAGATATATCTGTGTCTGAACAGTCAGCGAGACACTGAAACTGTTTTTTTTTATGTAAAAAGGCAAAAAGGTGGATAACACCCAGATTTGAACCGTGGAAGAGGAAAACCACAGTTCTAATTTCCTGGCGTATACCAGACTTTTAAATAGATATATTTGTGTCTGAGCAGTCAGCGAGACACTCAAACTGTTTTTTTTATGGAAAAAAGGCAAAAAAAGGCAAAAAAGTGGATAATACAGAGATTTGAACCGTGGAATTGCAAAACCACAATTCTAGTTATCTGGCTGAAACCAGAATCTTTTAAACAGATATATTTGTGTCTGAACACTCACAGACACACTCAATTTTTCTTTTTTTGTGGAAAAAATACCAAAAGGTTAATAAGACGGGTATTTGTTCAGTCTGACTGAGGAAAAAAAAAAAAAAGAGGATTTAGATGAAAAAAAAAAGGATTTTTCCTGGCCCCTGAGACATGGGGCTAAGTCTAGCAATTTGAACAGCGGTAGCACACAGGACTGTAATGCAGTGTTTGTTGGTATAACCACTGCATCTCCTATACAGCCTGCGTGCCTGCCTGATATCTGGGATGGATATTAGTCCTAAGAAGGACTGTTTGTTTGATTTTGCAGGCTTTAGAGACCCTACACTACCTATTTCGCAGTATAAATCTCTCCCTAGCTCAGCTCCACTCTCCCTACACTGTCTGATCTGGAGTGACTGTGTCCAAGATGTCGGCGCCCAGTTTTAAATACTCGAGGTGACGCTGTGCGGCCAGCCAATCACTGTAATGCCCACAACCAACATGGCTGCGGCATTACAGTGACTGGCCGGCAATCCCTGCATCTTCATTGGCTCTGTAAAGAGCGCCAAACATGCAGGGCGGAGACCCTAGCTCCCGCCCGAGTAACCCGGAAATGCTCGGTGCTCACCGAACATCCTGAGTAGTGAGATGCTCGGGCGAGTACCGAGCAGTGTCGAGCATGCTCACTTAACACTAGTAATAATGCGAAATGACACAGGCCAAAAGTATTGACTAAGTGGTAGTTTGGATATGTGACATGTGTAGGACCTGCGGGCACTAAATACATTGTTTGCATGATTTTGGGACTCATTGCCCTTTCGGTAAGTGGTGGCAGCATTGAGAGTCTTGGGTGTGTGGACTGGTGGGGGTACATTCTCTGTTCAATCTGTAGCCTGAGTGAGGGGTGAATGCGAGATTGAGCTGTACAGCGATGTGGACCCCTTATAGCAGATATGTCAAACTCTGGCCCGTGGGCCAAATCTGGCCCGCAGGGTGGTTTTATTTGGCCCGCAACACCAGAATCACCAGCCCTATGTGGGGCCCATTATTCTGTATGGAGGACTATGTAGGGCCCATTATTCTGTATGGAGGACTATGTGCGGCCCATTATTCTGTATGGAAGACTATGTGGGGTCATTATTCTTTATTGAGGAATATGGGGGGCCCATTATTCTGTATGAAGGGCTATGTAGGGCCCATTATTCAGTATGGAGGACTATGTGGGGTCATTATTCTGTATGGAGGAATATGTGGGGCCCATTATTCTGTATGGAGGACTATGTAGGGCCCATTATTCTGTATGGAGGACTATGTGAGGTCATTATTCTGTATGGAGGAACATGTGGGGCCCATTATTCTGTATGAAGGACTTTGTTAGGCCCATTATGCTGTATACTGGTTGGCCCGTGACTTTGTCCAAGTTTTTCATTTTGACCCTCTGTGTGTTTTAGTTTGACATCCCTGCCTTATAGTCACTGCCACCCTCTGTCACGACAGCTAAATGAGGGTCTGACTGAGGCAACTTCCACTCCAGCCTCCATCGCCATCTTGATCTGCACTATGATAGCCTTTGAGAGTGATTGGTGAGGTAAATGGAACATCTGTAGCTGGAAGGCTGACTGGTAGCCCAATGATGTGCAAATGCCTATTGATGGTGTGTGGAGACACGGCTTGGCACCTTAGGCCTGGAAACGTCTAATTTCACTTGCAGTACAGAATAGATCATTATGCATCATTCTTTGAATCTCATGAGACCACATTGGCAATGCTATGAAAAGGTTTTCACAAGAGAACATCACACTGGTGTGGGGTGGCATAATGTACAATAGCTAAACCCATCTAATCTTCAGGTACACTAACAGCTGGGTATTTTATTGATTTGGTCGGGAACCAGTGTTTTTTCAAAGTGTCTCAAGAGCCCTTTTTCAACACGACAACGCCAAGCTGCATGCTGTTTGTGCTACTGTGAGCAGTCTACATGGCTTAAACGTGCTACAATGACCTACAGCATCTCCGACTTTTTTCCAACAGAGCACATCTGGGATTTTAATGGTCGACAATCGCAAAAGGAGCTGCCAGCAGCAGATCTTAAAGAAGTTGTTCACTACTTTGACATTGATGCCCTATCTGTAGGATAGGGCACCAATGTATGATTGGCCGGTGTCCTACACGTGTCACCCCCGCTGATTAGCTGCTATCGGAAGTCCTTACCTGCGGTGCCTAGCCGTCAAGTTGCAGTGGCCGCCGCTTGTTACTGCAAATCCGCCTCCTATTCAATTGAATGGGAGGCGGATGTGCAGTTACAAGCGACGGCCACTGCAGGTAAGGACTTCCGGCCGGCGGCCGCTGCTGGCACCGATAACAGCTGATCGGCGGGGGTGCCGCGTGCGGGACCCCAGCCGATCATACATTTATGCCCTATCCTAAGGATAGGGCATCAATGTCAAAGTAGTGGACAACCCATTTAATGATTTTCATGCACAAATGTATTCAGCATGTTAATTCAGCTTTTAATAACCTCATTGACAGCAGCCAAGCAGAGCATATATGTACATTTTTTATTAGTTGCTGATTCTGATCGTGGGAGGTCGGCTCCTGAGACTTCAACTGATCACTGAAAGTGCACTGCTTAGGAGGCTGAAGTCACACAGAGTAGTGTGCAGATTTGTAGACTTTCTACTGAGGCAGTACACTGCATTGTGTGCATGCTCCATGGTCTAGCATCATAAGTAGCATATTTTAGAGCTGAGTTGTCATGATACGGTAGTCTGATAACCCGGGACCAGGGGCTCCTACCCTGTCCCTAACGCTAGGGGCGCCTTAGCTATCCCTGCTCCCCAAGTTATTTCTGATGGTGAAGATGCTGGGGCCACGTACCTTGCTGTTCTCCTGAATCAGCCTTTATCTGTCCTTTCCCCCACCTAGGAAGTGGGGATGAATGGTGTATGTAAATATACAAACAGACAAACAAGGAAAGGACATACAGGGATAAATGAAAATACCAAACATACAATATATGCACTCACAAACAACAGAGGGAAAACACCAAAGGCATTAGGAAGGTAAACAAAAACAGAAGAGGAAGGGACTATGCACACAACCAAAACACCAAGCAACAGTAACATAACAACTCTCCTTAAACGCCTCTACCAAATACCGAATCCTCCAATCCTCACCAGGCAGTACAAAACTTAAATAAATATAGTAGTCCTCAGAATATCAATGGGGATCCATTCACAAACTACAGTGGTGGCCAAAAGTATTGGCATCCCTGCAGTTCTGTCAGATAATACTCAGTTTCTTCCTGAAAATGATTGCAATCACCAATTGCTTTGGTATTGTTATCTTCATTTAATTTGTCTTCAATGAAAAAACACAAAAAGAATTGTCCTAAAGCCAAATTGGATATAATTCCACACCAAACCTAAAAAAGGGGGTGGACAAAAGTATTGGCACTGTTTGAAAAATCATGTGATGCTTCTCTAATTCGTGTAATTAAGAGCACCTGTAACTTACCTGTGGCACCTAACAGGTGTTGGCAATAACTAAATCACACTTGCAGCCAGTTAACATGGATTAAAGTTGACTCAACCTCTGTCCTGTGTCCTTGTGTGTACCACATTGAGCATGGAGAAAAGAAAAAAGACCAAAGAACTGTCTGAGGACTTGAGAAACCAAATTGTGAGGAAGCATGAGCAATCTCAAGGCTACAAGTCCATCTCCAAAGACCTGAATGTTCCTGTGTCTTCCGTGCGCAGTGTCACCAAGAAGTTTAAAGCCCATGGCACTGTGGCTAACCTCCCTAGATGTGGACGGAAAAGAAAAATTGACGAGAGATTTCAACGCAAGATTGTGCGGATGGTGGATAAAGAACCTCGACTAACATCCAAACAAGTTCAAGCTGCCCTGCAGTCCGAGGGTACAACAGTGTCAACCCGTACTAACCGTCGGCATCTGAATGAAAAGGGACTGTATGGTAGGATACCCAGGAAGACCCCACTTCTTACCCCGAGACATAAAAAAGCCAGGCTGGAGTTTGCCAAAACTTACCTGAGAAAGCCTAAAACGTTTTGGAAGAATGTTCTCTGGTCAGATGAGACAAATGTAGAGCTTTTTGGGAAAAAGCATCTACATAGAGTGTATAGGAAAAAAAAAGAGGCATTCAAAGAAAAGAACACGGTCCCTACAGTCAAACATGTCAGAGGTTCCCTGATGTTTTGGGGTTGCTTTGCTGCCTCTGGCACTGGACTGCTTGACTGTGTGCATGGCATTATGAAGTCTGAAGACTACCAACAAATTTTGCAGCATAATGTAGGGCCGAGTGTGAGAAAGCTGGGTCTCCCTCAGAGGTCATGGGTCTTCCAGCAGGACAATGACCCAAAACACACTTCCAAAAGCACTATAAAATGGTTTGAGAGAAAGCATTGGAGACTTCTAAGGTGGCCAGCAATGAGTCCAGACCTGAATCCCATAGAACACCTGTGGAGAGATCTCAAAATGGCAGTTTGGAGAAGGCACCCTTCAAATATCAGGGACCTGGAGCAGTTTGCCAAAGAAGAATGGTCTACAATTCCAACAGAGCATTGTAAGAAACTCATTGATGGTTACCGGAAGCGGTTGTTCGCAGTTATTTTGGCTAAAGGTTGTGCAACCAAATATTAGGCTGAGGGTGCCAATACTTTTGTCTGGCCCATTTTTGGAGTTTTGTGTGAAATGATCAATGATTTGATTTTTGCTTCATTCTCTTTTGTGTTTTTCCTCGCAAGCAAATTAAATGAAGATAATAATAATACCAAAGAATTTGTGATTGCAATCATTTTCAGGAAGAAACTGAGTATTATCTGACAGAATTGCAGGGGTGCCAATACTTTTGGCCACCACTGTATATATAACCTACAACAATATTTGAAGGAGTATATAAAGTAATCCCAAAAAGTTGTATAAAAATATACCTTTATTCATCAAGAAGTATTAAAAATTCATACCGAAGTACAATACTTAACACTGCCAATTCAGATTGCCAGAACAGAGACTATATAGGAGAGGGGAGCAGCTGATACTGCACAGCTGAAAACTTCCAAGAAGGAAGCTACAGAGACTCAATGCTGAACAGTTTAACTCCTGGACTGCTGAAAGAAACCAGCACCATTTAATAAGAGGGAGAAGTGTTTCTATTCAATGCAGGAGTATGTGAACTCAGACACTGTGGTCTTCTGCCTCCACTCTGTTGTGGTAAACCAGTGACATCAGTTCTGTTTGATCAGTTGGGGTGTCAGCACATGGAAACATACTGATCAGCAGCAAGTGTAATGGGGTATAATGTGTTAAAAAAAAAAAAGAGAAAGATATTCTTCAAGCACTAAGGCTCCTTCATGTTATTTTTGCTGCATCGCAGGAAAATCCAACATCAGTTACTATCAAATGCCACTTTGACATTGTGGGAATTGTCAGATGTTCTGTTAAAGGACTTCACAACTGATGTTATCTCTGCCATGATTCCAACAGATAAATTTAAGAGGTGCATAAGATTAGGAAAAAAGGGCTGTTATTTTTCCCGGAAACATTACAAATCTTGTCCATGGACTTTGCATAGTATTGCAGTCCAGTCATATACATATGTATATGTATATGTGAATAAGTATCTGGGCCTTAGCTGCTATGTCAGATACAACCTATGCACCAGAGTGGCCCTGTTTATAGGAGAAAAAAACTTTATTCTAAAGCTACGTGATGTATTATGAAACTTCAGAAATGGTGTATTCTTTAACACTAAGCTTCATACACTTGCTTGGAATAGTAAAGCCATCATTAATCATATTCCTTTACTGGCTGTAATAAAGGAAGAAGCTGTCTCACTTGGAGAACAAAAGGAAGAATATATCAGATTTTTCCATTGCAGAGCGCATCTCAGAAACATCTTTGTGACTGGACAATTCCAGTAACATTCAGATACTTTGACAAATGGTATAAGATGCTGAGGTTAAGCCTTGTAAGGTGGATCTAGTTAGCATTATATAAGCAATCCCATTACTGCACTTATGTAAAATATACATTTTATAGGATGATGACATTTTTTCCAGCTGCAAGTTTAGATTTCACCGTTATTATTGAACGGCACCATTATGAAGTCTGTATTATTTCCACAGAAATCTATGGCACACGAGTCAGAAAACAGGTGTTAGTTAATGTTTATTTTTTTGTGAGCTCATAAATTGTGACGGCCTGGCTCCCAGAATACAAGATCACAAAAAGAGTGTTGTATGTTAACTCTAAATACAAGACTATAATGTATGCCAGGTGACATATTTATCAGCGGGCTGTTACACAAGCATGGCAAAGGCTGGCTGGACAAACGCTGGCTGGGCATCTTTGAACTATTTCTTTGGCCACAATAAGCACATTCTAATTCCAGGTGGATCCTATTACTAAATAATTACATTTGATGACTAGTAATTCCCTGTATTTACATGCCACCTGCAACGCGACCGAATCATGTTCCCCTCTAATACCTCCTTACAGACGATGATCTATCAGAAATATTCACCATATGCCTGTGACTCTACAGTGGTAAGAAATGACTAATTATCTCCTTCTCACCTCTGCGGACGAAAAGGAAGATTCTTACAAATGGCAGAACCTGCTGCAGCCAGCCTGTATGGCAATGTGAGGGACCTATACAGCTCCATGGACTGATGTACAAGCCAATCAGAACGTGTTTAACGTACTTTTCGCTACATTATAACCAGCTCAATTTATATCTTGCTAGCATAACTATAAGAGGTGCAGGGGTTGCAATCGCACCTGGGCCCTAGAGACTAAGGGACAAAAAAGGTCTCTTTGAGCCACAGGAAAAGACTATTAGTAGGCCCTGTTGGAGTTTTGCATTGGGGCCCCCAAGCTTCAAGTTACTTTTATTCATGATTCCATTAAAAGTTGATATGTTTAAGGGGGAAAAGGATAGACAAATATTGCAATGTGTTTCAGACGTGACTCAGGCATCCTTTGTCAAAGCCTTGACAAAGGACTCCTGAGTCGCATCTGAACCACGCTGCATCCTTTTCCCAGTGGGACATATCAACTTATAATGGAATCATGAATAAAAGAATATTTTTAATAGAGCTGGAATAGCCCTTCACTTTTTTTTAAATGTCTAATGTCTGGTAAGGACGAATTTTCGTGCTCCCACCCTCTGGGCCGCCACAGGTGAGCCGGCATTTTCTCTACAACTCAAGCTTCAAGATAAGCCACTAATCGTTACACAAAAAATATATCATAAGAATTTTCACCTGTTTATTATTTCATTAAACAAACGGTGATAAGTTCTGTTCACACAAGAGACTTCCATATCGAAGCCATTTCAGGCTTTCATAACTTAGCCAGGAACCCTCTGATGGCGTTGTGCATAAACAAAATCTGAGGAAATCAAATAGATCCCATAGACTTAAAGGGGTTATTCGGCACTATTTTTTTCACAATGTGTCTGAGAACTAACAGGAAGTATGCAGTGGTCACAGAGCGCACCTGCCGGCTTTTCAGTGGCTTCCGCTGACGTCACACTGACAAAGCAGCTGCTTCTCAGCAGGCATCATGTACAACAGGCAGGTAGCAGCCTCTGTTAGCAACTACTTGCCTGTTTTTTGTTTTTTTTAATATGTGCTTAAAAATTAAGTCCTGGACAACCCCTTTAAAAAAAAGTCTATTAGCAGAAAATGACTATTCAAACCAAGCACAAGAACTCAATGCACCATTTGTGTGGCCAAACAGTTCAGTGCACCTTGAGGGTATGTGCACACGATGCAGAAATGAAGCAGAAAATTTCTGCATCATTTCTGCATCTCCCTGGCAGAAAAAACGCATGCAGATTGTGCATGCGTTTTTCCTACAGAATACATGCGGATCCACATGCGTTTCCGCATGCAGATTGACAAGCGCTTTCCAGGCGATAGCATCACTTGGAAAGTGCTTGACAACTAGGTCACACTATATAAATCCATGCAAACGGCATGGATTTATATAGTGTGACCCGAGAGAGTGGTTAAAAATAAAAAATAAATGTATACTTTACCCTCTGATGGCCCGCGCTGTCCTGCTCAATCCGTTCTCCCTCGCCGGCAACTTTGAATTGAAAGACCTGCCGACGTCAGCGTCACGTGACCCGTCACATGACTCTGACGTCAGCGCAGGTCCTTCAACTCACTGCAAAGTGCCGGGAACCAAGCAGGAGCGCTACGCGGGCCGACAGAAGGTAAATATACATTTATTTTTTATTTTATTCTTTTTTTACAGCTTTTTTAATGGTACCTGGGTGTGGATGAGACTCTCCTCTCCTCTACACCCGGGTACCATCCGCATATTAGAACGCGCCAATAGCGCAAGTACAAATGCAGTCTTGCGGAATTGGCGCGTTCTAATGCAAGTCAATGGCGGCGAAACGCCGCGTTAACGCAAAATTTATTGACATGCTGCGGATTTTTGAGCGCAGCGTTTACGCTGCGGAAAAATCCGCATCATGGGCACAGCACAAGCGGATTTCAATTGGGGAACATTGCTGCCCTTCTACCATGCGTTTTTAATGCGTTTCCGCTGTGTTTATGACGCGCCCCTGGGCCTGTGTCGCGCTGCGTTGCGCAGGCGGGAGCTTACCCGGAGCCGGATCTGTTGAGGGTTGTAGTCTCGTGGCGGTGACCCGGTCCGTGCCCAGGGAGTCAGACTAAGTGGCGCTGTATCAGCGGTAGATGTAGGACGACTACGCCACCCGTTGAATGCAGCTATGGAGCTGCCGCTGCAGGGCAGACCGCTGAGGCCGGTGGTAGGATAGTGCAGCGTAGATGGTATAACCCCCAACGGGAGGGGTATGGCCTCAGGGCAGCCGACGTGGATGATGGGGGTAGCAGGAATCACTCAGAGACGATGCGGTGTGATTCAGGGTCTTTACTGGTGACAAAGATAGACCCTCCCGGAGTACTGGCTAGCGATCGGGGCCTGGTCAGTCCTTGAGCAGATGGGATCTCCCCTGGCCAGGCGGAGTTGTAGGCCTCCCAAACTAACGATACTCTTCCGGCTACCTTGCTAGAGGCGGGTATAAGTAGCCCACGTCCCTGAGTGTACCGTGTGGTGCTAACCCGTATGGCCGGTGACTCGGGGCCTTCTAGTAGCTTCCGCTCCACGACGGCGGTGCTGGTCCCACGCGTGTGACTGTGCCTTCGGGTTTCTGGGCCAGAGGACCTGCAATCCCCTGCCGGTCGGTTTCTGCTGCTGGATAGGAGTTAGTCCCCACAGCCTCGGACTCCGGGTCCGGTGATAACTTTCCAGTCAGGGCGAGCTCTGCAGCTGCCAGCCCCTGACTCCTTGTAGTACTGCTCCCACAGAGCTCCTGATGTTCTTTTCCTATATCTGCTTCTCTGTCTCTACTTCTTCTCTACTCACTAACCCTGCCTCAGCCCTAGGTTTATATATGGGAAGTTCTTCCCCTCCCAGGACTGGGCAGGAGGTGTGGCATGCACAGGATCCCTGACCAAGAGACCTCCCACCTGCTCTCAGACATAACATTGCTTGTTACTGTGGAAACCAGACCCCTGGGGTGCCACATTCCCCCCTAGTGAAATTTAGTACTCCGGGACTAAACATATTTTTAGAAAAACATAACAAGGTATAAACAATAATAATACAATAAGAAAAACACATAAAGATGGTTACGGCGTGTCCGCAACCGGGTGCAGTCTTTGAAGAAAACAAAGGTGTCCATTTCACCAAAACAGGGAGACGTAACCAGGTAGGGGTCTGTCCTGCCCCGAGCCCTTAACAGTCTTTTAGTCCATTCCTGGGTTACGCTCCAACCAATTGTACAAGGATTCCCGGTAAATCCACCAAGGACTCCTAAAAATAACTAGAAACACATAATTATTTACAAGTAACAGACAGGTGACCACAAATAAAACAATTTAAACACTTCAAATCCTCCAACGTGCGGGTAACTGGCCTCTAGTGGCCCTAGTGGACCTACAGAGCTGACTGTCTGGCCCTGAACTACAGGGTGTAGGAGCTATCAAGGATAAACTGGGCAGCTGTCTACGGGCTCTTTGGCTCACTAGGGGTATGGCAGGCTCACTATGAGCAGAGGGTTGATCCTCCTGTTCTGCTTGTGTGGAGTCTGCTGTCTCCTGGACCGGCTGCTCTTCCAGCTCTACCTGTTGCTCCGTAGGCACTTGGGATGCTGGTTGGAGGAACGTGAGGACGGGTACCACAACTGCACCATTGACTTGAGTCCAGGATCGAGGGAAGTCTCCGAGCACAGTACTAACCATATCTTCCCTTTCCTCTACGGGTCGAGGGTCTTCTTGCTCTCCTTCTGGGTTCCGTAGCTGTTCGGGACACTTCTTCAGGTGATCCCGGGATACAATGGCTGTGGTTTCCCCTCCGTCTTTACTGATGGTACAAACCTTTGGGTTGTCGTGGCTTGAGGGCAGTACGGTGTACGGGTCCTTCTCCCACTGGTCGTCCAACTTGTGGAGCCGTCTCTTCCTCTTCAAGACCTGCTCTCCGGGTACCAGGGGAACAGCGGGAGCATACTGGTTGTAATTTTTCTCTTGTCTTTCCCTAGCGAGACAGAGACTTCGCTCCACGCTCTCTTGTACTTTCCGGTACTGCTGCTGCCTCTCTGTGTCCCAGTCTGTTTCCGGTGAAGTGTCCTCGGGTGTCAGGACTCCCATTTCCAGGTCAACAGGTAACTTACCAGGTCTCGCCCTCATTAGGTAAGCCGGGGTACAGTTGGTGGAACCTACCGGGATGTGGTTGTATAGGTCCACCAGATCGGGCAGCTTCTCAGGCCACAGACTGCGTTCTTCCAGGGGCAACGTTTTCAGGAGATCCATTACCACCTGGTTCATTTTCTCACAAAGTCCATTAGTTTGCGGATGATAGGGTGTCGTCCTTATCTTCCGGCAGCCATACAGATTGCAGAATTCTTGGAAGATCTCCGCTTCAAAGGCAGGTCCCTGGTCCGTCAGCACTTGGTCCGGGTATCCGTGTGGACGGCAGAAGTGCTGCTGGAAGGCTCTAGCTGCTGTTTGAGCCGTTAACTCCTTAACGGGGACGACAACCAAGAACCGGGAGTAATGATCCACAATGGTTAACGCGTAGACGTAGCCACTTCTGCTTGGGGTCAGTTTTACATGATCCAAGGCTACCAGTTCCAACGGCTGCCGGGTGACGATGGACTGCAGGGGAGTCTTCTGGCTGGCACGGTCCTTCCTTCTTAGGTTGCACGGGCCACAGTCTCTGCACCACCTCTCGATGGTTCCCCTCATGCCTACCCAGTGGAACCGCCCACGCAGCAGGAACTCCAGCTTCTTCCATCCGAAGTGTCCAGCCCCGTCGTGGTATGCTTCCATCACCATGGCTGCGTCTCTCCGTGGCACCACTACTTGCCAGATTAGTTCATGCGTCCGGGAGTTAACCATTCTGCGGCACAACTTCCCCTTGTAAAGGAACAGTCGACTCTTCTCAGCCCACAGTTGCTTGGCTTCCTCCGGAGCGTCTGGGTCAAGGCGAGCCTCTGGCCGAGTCAGCATCTCCTTCACCAGCCGGACGGCAGGGTCACTGTCTTGCGTTTCCTCCCAGTTGTAGTGAGGCAAGGGGTTAAACGTAGCGGCTCGCTTACTCCTTACCCGATGGGAATACTGGATAGTCCCATGACGGTGGAACGCGGGGAGTTCGACTTCTTCCAGTCCCTCTGGATCTTCTCCTTCGTCCGGTAGGTTTGGCATCCTGGACAGGGCGTCCGCGTTGGTATTGGAGCGTCCTGCCCGGTATTTGATTGTGAACTCGTAGTTGGACAGACGGGCCATCCATCTCTGCTCTAGGGCACCGAGTCTTGCCGTGTCCAGGTGTGTCAACGGGTTGTTATCCGTGTACACGGTGAACCGGGAAGAAGCGAGGTAGTGCTTAAAGCGTTCGGTGACTGCCCACACCACTGCCAGGAACTCTAGCTTAAATGAGCTGTAATTCTCAGGGTTTCTTTCGGTGGGTCGCAGTTTTCGGCTAGCGTAAGCGATTACTCGTTCTTTCCCCTGCTGGATCTGGGACAGTACGGCTCCTAGCCCGATGTTACTTGCGTCGGTGTAGAGGATAAAGGGCTGGCTGTAATCAGGGTACGCCAGGATTTCATCCCCCGTGAGGGCCATCTTCAGCTGGCGGAAGGACTCTTCTTCTAACTTCTCCCATTTGAAGGGCGGCTTCTGGTTCTTGGCCTTCCGGGACTGGCCTATCAGGAGGTCCTGCATAGGAGCTGCCTTTTTGGTGAAACCGGGGATGAATCTGCGGTAATAGCTTACCAACCCGAGGAACTGCCGCACTTCCTTTACACTGGAGGGACTTGGCCATTCCTTAATTGCGGTGATCTTATCAGGGTCGGGAGCCACTCCATCAGCGCTCACCACGTGTCCCAGGTACTGCACCTTTGGTTTCAGGAGGTGACACTTGGAGGGTTTCACCTTTAGGCCGTAGCTTGCCAGAGCTTCGAACACTTCCGCCAGGTGTTTCAGGTGGTCCTCATACGTCTTGGAATATACGATGACATCGTCCAGGTACAGCAGGACCGTCTCGAAGTTTCTGTGGCCCAGACAGCACTCCATTAATCGTTGGAAGGTTCCTGGTGCGTTGCAGAGTCCGAACGGCATGCAGGTAAACTCGCTAAGTCCCATCGGGGTGGTGAATGCGGTCTTCTCCCGGTCCGCCTCTGCTACAGGAAACTGCCAGTACCCACTAGTGAGATCCAAGGTAGAGAAGAAGTTAGCAGATCTTAAAGCAGCCAAAGACTCCTTTATCCTTGGTAAGGGGTACGCATCCTTGTGTGTGATACGGTTGATTCTCCGGTAATCTACACACATCCTCATGGTGTTGTCTTTCTTTTTGACTAAGACTAGTGGAGCTGCCCAGGGGCTACAGCTATCCCTGATCACCCCAGCCTCCTTCATGTCTCTAAGCATCCCCTTGGCGTGTTGGTAGTGTGCAGGGGGTACGGGTCGATACCTCTCTTTTATGGGAGGATGGTCTCCCGTGGGGATGTGGTGTTCTACCCCCTTGACTCGCCCGAAGTCTAACGGGTGTTTACTAAACACTCTCTCGTACTCTTGAACCACCCGATAGACTCCCTGTTTCTGGTGTGAGGGAGTGGAGTCAGTACCCAAATGTAGTTGCTGACACCAGTCCTCCATTGTTTTCTGAGAGCCGTTACCTTCCTCCGGGGAAGATGGAGGCAAGGGTTCTACGGACTGTATGGAATCTTGATTGATGGTATACAATTTGGCTAGCGTGGCATACCGGGGCAGGTACACTTCCCTCTTCCCGATATTTATTATGCGAATGGGCACCCTCCCATGGCGTACATTGACCACCCCCCGTGCTGTCAAAATGGTGGGCCTACTGTCTGAGTAAACTGGTTCTACCATTGCCTGGTAATCTCTACCTCTCAGACCAATAGCTGCCCGGCACCAAATCATCATTTCACTTTTCGGGGGCATGGCAATAGGGAAAGGGTCACACATTCGCACGCTACCAATCTCACCACCGGAGAGTTCTAGCTGTTGCCGTCGCATCAGTGCCCGGATCTCTTTCTGGAGCACTCGCTGCTGGCCGGAGCTGGCGTTCTTGGCAACCTGCTGTAAAAGGAAAATCACCTCTGCAAGACAATTTTCAATTACATTAGTTCCTAGAGTTATCTTTGGGTGACTCTCGTGTTTGTCAATGTCTACAATGATCAGTCCCTGTGCTGCCAGTTCGACTCTACCGATTTTAATGGTCACCTCTTTAAATCCAATCTGTGGCACGGGCTGACCATTGCTGGCGATGATACTCAAGTCGTCGTCAGGGTAGCGGGTGATATCCGAGTCATTCCAGTACTGCTTGAAGAGCACGTACGGGATGGTGGTGACCTGTGACCCGGTGTCCAGTAGGGCACTCATAGGAATGCCATCCAGTACCACGGGTAAGACTGGACGTCCTCCCACATATTTGTCGCGCCAGTTCGATGGGCCTGGTGATCTTTTTCCTGGGGGTTGGCCCTCTACCCCAGGTTGTGCCAGTTTAAAGGACAGTACCTTGCCATATGTCCGGGTTGATTGCAGCGGCGGCAGATGGGTCGTCCGTCCTCGTTGTATCGGTCGCTGGGTCTTCCTCTGGCCGGTGGGGTCCTCCTTGGTCGACGCCACGGGATGTCCTCCGGTCCGGATGCCAGCTGGATCTTCCCTGGAGTGGAAACCTGTAAAGACTGCACAGTTCGGGTTAGCGCAGCAACGCTTTTAGCTAGCTCTTGGACCTGATGGTGCAGGTCTGGAGCCGGGTCATTGTTCAAAGCCTGCGCATCAGCCCCCACAGGCCCTGCCGACAAGGGCGCCGCCTCCTGGTGGTAAGTGGCAGTGGGGCGTCTGGGGGTCACAACGCCACCTGGTGCCGGTTCTCGAAGCACCCGGATGGCTCTGTCCTTGAACTGTGCAAATCCCAGATGAGGGTCCTGTAAGGCCATTGCCCGCAACTGGGTTCGGTGGGCATTGCAATATAAACCCTCTATAAATTGTTCAGTCAACAGCCTGTCCTCGTCTCCCACGCCGTCAGGGTCGGTCTGCTTAATGGCTCTCAGGGCCTCTTGTAGGTTCAGGGCATAGTCCCTTATACTCTCATGTGCCCGCTGTTTGCACCCGTAGAATCTAAGCTTGATCTCGGCTGAGGTGCGGGTATCAAAGGTGTCCCTCAGCCGGGTTAGTATCCCTGCGACAGTCCTCCCCCCAGGTGGCCAGGACTTTACCTCCCTTTGGGCTGCCCCGGTTAATTGGGCCACCAGGATGCTCACTTTTTGCTCCTCTGTGAGGGGGTACACCTGGAAGAGGCTATCCAGCTTTTCTCTAAAGTCATGCAGGGTATGTGACTCCCCTGAGTACTGGGGTAGCCAGGCTGCCCCCGGGATATAGGGCATGGTGAAAGGCATGACCGCAACAGCGGTGGCACTGGCGGGGGTTGAAGCGGTGAAGCTCTCCTCCGTATCCGACATCCTTCTCCCCCCTAGTGGACCGTGGCCTACCTTGCGATGATCCTCTTCCGTAGGCCGCGGCTCCGCAGTGGATCGTCAGGGTTGAGGACCTTCCGTCGCGCTCCTGTGACGTCGGCGTCTGCTGGGCTCCTTCCAGGACCTTACGCAACGTCCGGACGTGAGGCGGGGCTTCAGTTCTCGCGCGCTTTCGGAGTCCACGCCCCTCTTCTTCCCGCGCGGCGTCTTCAAGATGGCGTCCAACGGCGGGAAAACTCCACGGAAGGCGGGAAGAAGGCTGAAAATGGCGCCGGATGGCGGGAATCTTCACCGATGGCGGGAAGAAGGCTGAAGATGGCGCCGGATGGCGGGAATCTTCACCGATGGTAAGTTTAAAAGTCTCTTTTTTTTTTTTCCAGGCACGCAGTACCCGGTGGTTGCGGGCACGGAATCCTGCCGACTACGCCAAAAGTTGACGCGCCCCTGGGCCTGTGTCGCGCTGCGTTGCGCAGGCGGGAGCTTACCCGGAGCCGGATCTGTTGAGGGTTGTAGTATCGTGGCGGTGACCCGGTCCGTGCCCAGGGAGTCAGACTAAGTGGCGCTGTATCAGCGGTAGATGTAGGACGACTACGCCACCCGTTGAATGCAGCTATGGAGCTGCCGCTGCAGGGCAGACCGCTGAGGCCGGTGGTAGGATAGTGCAGCGTAGATGGTATAACCCCCAACGGGAGGGGTATGGCCTCAGGGCAGCCGACGTGGATGATGGGGGTAGCAGGAATCACTCAGAGACGATGCGGTGTGATTCTGGGTCTTTACTGGTGACAAAGATAGACCCTCCCGGAGTACTGGCTAGCGATCGGGGCCTGGTCAGTCCTTGAGCAGATGGGATCTCCCCTGGCCAGGCGGAGTTGTAGGCCTCCCAAACTAACGATACTCTTCCGGCTACCTTGCTAGAGGCGGGTATAAGTAGCCCACGTCCCTGAGTGTACCGTGTGGTGCTAACCCGTATGGCCGGTGACTCGGGGCCTTCTAGTAGCTTCCGCTCCACGACGGCGGTGCTGGTCCCACGCGTGTGACCGTGCCTTCGGGTTTCTGGGCCAGAGGACCTGCAATCCCCTGCCGGTCGGTTTCTGCTGCTGGATAGGAGTTAGTCCCCACAGCCTCGGACTCCGGGTCCGGTGATAACTTTCCAGTCAGGGCGAGCTCTGCAGCTGCCAGCCCCTGACTCCTTGTAGTACTGCTCCCACAGAGCTCCTGATGTTCTTTTCCTATATCTGCTTCTCTGTCTCTACTTCTTCTCTACTCACTAACCCTGCCTCAGCCCTAGGTTTATATATGGGAAGTTCTTCCCCTCCCAGGACTGGGCAGGAGGTGTGGCATGCACAGGATCCCTGACCAAGAGACCTCCCACCTGCTCTCAGACATAACATTGCTTGTTACTGTGGAAACCAGACCCCTGGGGTGCCACATTTACGCAACTGCAAAAATGCCGCGGAAACGCATTAAAAACGCATCGTGTGAACTCAGCCTCACACCTACTTGTTTTCCATTTATTCCCTACCTCCTCTTCCTTGAGTGGCAACTCTGGCTTGACAGGAGCCAGAAAATGGTGGCAACAGATGCAAAACAAGTAGGTGGGAAAGTGCACTGAACTGCTCGGCAACATTAAGAGTTCACGGAGCGTCTGTGTATGGTTTGAACAGTCATTTTTTTTCCTGACAAACTTCCTTGAAATTGATGCCTAGCTGGCTTCTGTCTGAATTTTAGCAGACTGAACTATTGTTGGAATCAAATTTTCAAAACGGAGACTAAGATACAATTATGGTACACGGGGTGTAGTTGCCAATTCTTTTCTTTACATTTTTAAAGCCTTCACTGCTGTAAAAACATTACAATTCATCTGTTCTGTTTCTTATAGAATTAAAGTTCTATTAGTCTTACACCTACCTATAGTAAATTTCCATTAGTTCTACATCCAATGTTCAGTAATTCCCGATAGTCCAACATCTGTGCAAGAAAGTCCCAATATAACTGGTTAAACTCGTTGATCTAGAAAAGTATATCATATGCTATTATCTGATGAATAGTGTTATATGCCCCGAATTTCTCTTTGAAGCGTGTTTTTATGGAAGAATTTGCAGAGAGAATGAGCCTTGAGATATTTCACTTGAGTATGAAATGTGGACTTTCATACATGCATACAAAATATAGGAAAGCTTACGTTTTTCCTTTTCCGTCTCCACACCTTCACTCTCTGTGTCACTTGGAAGAGTCCATGGTTGACGAGAACCTTGAAGTTGTTCATAAGATTCCTCCTATCATAAAAGAAAAATAAGAAACGTGGCAAAATGGTTTTTCAGCGCAAATAATAAGTAAATCCTTAAATAATTCCCACTAAAGCAAAATGCCTGTAAACATACAGTTAGGTCCATATATATTTGGACAGAGACAACATTTTTCTAATTTTGGTTCTAGACATTACCACAATGAATTTTAAACAAAACAATTCAGATGCAGTTGAAGTTCAGACTTTCAGCTTTCATTTGAGGGTATCCACATTAAAATTGGATGAAGGGTTTAGGAGTTTCAGCTCCTTAACATGTGCCACCCTGTTTTAAAAGGGACCAAAAGTAATTGGACAGATTAAATAATTGTAAATAAAATGTTCATTTCTAGTACTTGGTTGAAAACCTTTTGTTGGCAATGACTGCTTGAAGTCTTGGACTCGTGGCTACTGTGTATAAATGTAAGTCAATTGCTTGGCCACCGACATCAGTGAATGGAGAGCTGATTTTCATTGCAGAAAGAGCAGAATGATAATGTACAGACCCGGGCCATAACAATAGTAGGCTCAGGGGTTGCAGTCGTCATTCGAGACTTGGAGCCTAGGGAAGCCGTAAAGGCTCCTTTGACCAATAATAATAAAGACACATGATATTTGTGGGACCTGGTAGAGATTCAAGTTATGCCATTGCTACAGACTACTAAACAATCAATCAGAGATGATTATCAGGTAACTGCCTCATATATAGAGACAAATCGAATTTAGTAAGGAGAGGCCTGGATGGAGTCTTTAAAAATGGTCATGAGTCATGACCTATATCTAATGTCATATTCATGTCTGGACATGCTGCTACTATCTCAGCCTTTGTCGCTTTGTTTCAGTTTTGCTTTAGGATAGCAGGGATTTTGTAATCCTCCTAGAGTATGTGTTTTGCTGCAGAAAACAATTTAGTAGATTAACTCACTCTCTGCTGGGGTCCATGAGCAGAACTACTTCCTATTTAATCACCAGCAGTCAGTCTATGGCTGCCAGTAACAAGTTCTACTTACCCTGGTTCACTATTGTTACTCTGCACCTGCTAAGTTAATTTGAATCATTTACTGATCCTGGCATATTCCCAACTACATCCCTGTCTTCTGATTTTGTCCCTGACTTTTACCTCAAGAGTATGCTCCGGCTTGATGACCCCTTTTTCTGATGGCTTGCTCCACAGGCCAGCAGCCACTCCATGGACTTAACCCTGGGGGAGCCGAGTAAGTCCATATCCCTGTACAGTGGTTAAAGGTTGGAGGACAGGATTCCCATGGGATTTATCACATACAATGCATAGGTCAGAGTCTGTCTGTGAAAGCCTTTTTCTTTCCTATTGACAGTGTGCATTACACCTAATGTCAGTTTGTCTAAAACTTCATGTGCCAGGGCCACAGAGTTGGAGACCATGTTCGGACCCATAATGTTGGCATATAAATATATAAGTCATTGCCAATGTGTAGAGTATGATGTTGTCATGTGGTTTTCAGATGTTGGCACCAAAATGCAGGAATGAATAGTGCATACATTGCAATAAATGAAAGTACCATGTTTCTCCAAAAATAAGACAGGGTCTTATATTATTTTTTTGCTCCGAAAGATGGGTTAGGACTTATTTTCAGGGGATGTCTTATTTTTTTTCCATGAACAACAGTCCATATTTACTCTTGAACAAAAATCAACATTTATTTAAATATAGTCATATCATTACACACACTACACATTCACATGTATACATACACACACTGCACATACACACCTATACACACATACACCTGTATATACACACATTGCACATACATATTGTGTTTAGATCGCCTCACTCGACTGCTTAATGAGGTAGTCAGAGGAATACTCAGTTTTTTTGGCATAACGAAACAAAAACAGCACTCACTATAGTCCGTATAACTGCGGGGTCCGCCCGCTCAGAAACAGGGTTCAGCTCTATTAAACATGAGCATAGCTTTGGAGGTCTGCTCACCTTCAGGCACAGAACACTGAATGAGTCCGGAGGCTCAACTTTACCTCTTGGACCAAAATCTAGGGTGGAGATATGGTGAACAGCTCTCCTACCCAACTCTTCAGCTGTTCACAAAAACCTGGCCCTGTCATGGCCGACTAACCCCTCTCAGCACAAAGTATCCTGGAGCATGCTTCTGGGTTCATATCACTGAAGCTAACAACCTCAGTGAAACATATCTCCCTTCAAGTATTTTACCAATGACCCTCCAACAATATGTATACACACACTGCACATATGTGTCACCCTGGCCTGGATGCCACAAATATAATAAAGCTGTGTCTGAGAGCAAGGGGGAGGTCCTCTAGTCAAGGACCATCAGCATGCAGCACCTCCTGTCCCAGACCAGTAGGGGGAGCAGGCTGCCCCTATAAAAGCTGGAGCTGGGGGCAGGGTTAGAGAGAACTGGACAACCTGTCTCTGGATTGAGAGGTGTCCCAGAGCAGGGACAGACAGTTGTGTTGCAGCCTAAGAGGACGTGGGGCAGTAGGAGAGCCACGAGCCAGGGACAAAAGGCGAAGTGAGCCTGTCCTGGCAGATAAAGAAACTAATCTACCAGACTTTGGTGTCTGAGGCTGGGAGGATTCCAGGTCCTACAGCAGATAACCAGTCCGCAGGGGACTGTATGTTCATTGGCCTAAGAAGCCCGGAGGCTCCACCACAGCAGAAGGGACCAGCAAAGCCGTACCAGGCCTGGAGTAGAAAGGGACCCAAGTTGCAAGCCATACGGGCGAGAGGACACGGTAAGCTCGGGAACGTGGGCTGTTACACTACAAGGAGGGAACTAGCCAGAAGGAGCACAGAGAGCACGGTAGGCCTACACCCTCACCCTGACCAGGGCCAGCTTCCCTCTTGTTCTCAGACATCCAGGCCCCCTCCTAGCCGGGTCTGTTTCTGGGTCATATTACCTGTTCTAATAAAGACCCTGAACTGTTTAAGAGGCCTCCGTTTCTTGGCTATCGCGGTCGGAATCGTCCCCTCCATCACCCATTATATATACTGCCCTGGGGCCATACTCCTCCTGTGGGAAGTTGAACTATTCAGTGCTGCACATTTATATCAGCCCCAGCGGTCTGCACTGCAGCGGCGGTTAGCCCTGACCGCAATCCACGGGTGGCGTAGTCGGACATTACCTACAGCACATAGCAGACTACCACTGGTCTGACCACCCTGAGCCACGGAACCGGGTCGCCACTACTACTCCTAGCATTGCCCTGAAGCCCGGTTCCGAGTGCCCCACGGCCCAGGAGGCGAGTCACATACACATGTAATATACACACACTGTTCAAATGGTACATATCAGCCTGTCTCCTCTTCAGTTCCTCTAGACTCCTACAGTTAAATGACCTTTGGTGACATCATGGTCTCATGTCCGTGATGTCACCAAAGGTCCTTAAGCAGTCCTAACCTCAGAATAGCAATGCTGGGGGCTCCTAAGAAAGTGGTGGCCCTGGGCAATTGCCCAGTCCCCTCCCCAATCGCCGGTCCTGACTGTAACTAGGGCTTATTTTTGATGCATACTTCCAAAAATCTTGTAAAATCATGCTAGGCCTTATTTTCAGGATAGGTCATTTTTTCAGCAGTTTACACTTTTTCTGATTTCCAATTAATGAAAAAAATATAGATACAGTAGAAAGTAGAACATCTAAGGCTTTAAGAAAGATTTACCTCATCTATTATGAGACATTTTTGTGGCAGCCAACCAAAAGTTGCAATTTGGAGATAAAATAGGACATGAGTCTGAGCCAGGTAACATCTCACAGAGGACAATTTGCATGTTTTCAGGCCTTGAAACATTTGCCTGTGTGTGTTCTACCTAATCCTTAAATGAGATCTTGGCATATGTTTTAAAAAATAATTACATTTATTTTATCTCAGCTGGAAGGCGCGGAGAAGTTGATCCAGGAATTCCACATTTCAAACCCTAAGTGAATATGATATCTGCATTCTTATGCAAATTAAATTTAAAATAAAACTGTTGTTGCTTCCTGTAGCTGAATGCAATCAGCTTCTAAGTGTTTTTGGATGGTCAGAGAGATAAACTGTATCTCAAGAATGAAATAAGTAAGACAGCATGACTTGGTTTATTAGTGGTTCTGGTTCATTGACAGGTCAGTAACTAAGGAAATCAAGAACATTTTAGTTATCTACTTGAAATATTTTTTTATTTATTTTATGAAGTTGCCAAAAAGCCATTTTTGTGTATAATATATGTAAAAAAAATTACATATTTACTGTAAATTTAAAGAAAGTTGTCCCATATTTTCTTGCAGAGTCAGTTGTCAGGTGCAGATACTTCATGCCTTAGATAAGCTCTAACCATAGTAGAAAAAATAAAAAATTACATAGTTACACAGTGATGTTGACAAAAAATTCAACTTATAATCATTGGTCTAGGAAAAATAAAACCATATGAGGTCCCCCAGTTACGGGAAAATATGCTCCCAAAAATGGCAAGGTGGTAAATTCCTGGACCCATTTTCAATATTCTTTTACAGATAGACAGAAATAGAATATGTTTCAAGAAGAGTATATACCATATTTGTCAGACTATAAGACTGTGTCTTATGGACCATAAGACACACCTAGGTTTTAGAGGAGGAAAATATAAAAAAAATTGAAGCAAAAAATGTGGTCATGATGCCCTGTTATGGGGGAGGGGGTCTGCTGCTGATGCTGTTATAGGGGTAATGTCCCCCAATTCTGTACTAATATCCCCCATCCTGGTGTATATATGCCCCCCTTCCTGTTATACATGGCCCCATTCGCATCCTGCTATACATGGCCCCCTTCCCCATCCTGGTATACATGGTCCCCCATCCTGGTATGCATGACACCCCTATCCTAGTATACATGGCCCACCATCCCCATCCTGATATGCATGGCACCCCCATCACGCTGCACACATAAAAAAAATAAAGGATTCTACTCACCGTTCTTCTCTCTGCTCCAGCGCTGCATTCTGTTCTGCAGCCAGCCGCTCATCTCACCGTGTGAGCAGCCCATGACGTCACTGCCATGTGCCCTCACACGCTGACATCAGCTGCCAGAATATTCACTGCTCCCCAATCTCGAACAATGGATGTGTGGAGTATTGAATATTCATTCTCCTTAATACTGTGCACAGTGTCAGCCGCCGCTCCTGTAGCGGCTCGGCGATCAGGTGTGCTTGCTATTAAAGAGAATGAATACTCACTACTCCACATGCACATGGGAGTAGGGAACAGTGAACATTCATTTTCTTTAACAGCGGGCATAGTGTTAGTTGCCGCTCCCCCCAAACCCTCCACCATCCACAGTCGGACCGTACATCCGAACTATAAGACGCACCGCCCACTTTCCTCCAAAACTTTGGAGGAAAAAAGTGCGTCTTATAGTCTGAAAAATAAGGTATGTCCTTTTAAAATCATTTAATGGTGACATCCATCCAATAAATTGTGGCAAAAAAATTCCAAAATGTTACTAGCTTTAACCCCTACATGATGTGGCCAATTTCTGTTTTTGCATTTTTGTTTTTTCCTCCCCTTCTTCCCAGGGCCATAACTTATTTATTTTTCAGTCCAAAAATACATATGAAGGCATGTTTTTTTGTGGAATGAGTTATACTTTTGAATGACATCATTCATTTTACCACATAGTGCACTGGAAACCGGGAAAAAATTCCATGTGGGGAGAAACTGTGAAAAAAATACAATTCTGTGTTTTTTTCATAATTATTTTTTGGGAATTGTTTTTACCATGTACATTGTATGGTAAAAAAGACCTCACAATATGATTCTCCTCATCAATACGATTATGGCAATACCAAACGACCAGAAGTTTAATAAAAAATTTGGGTGGAGTTGTGTCGACCCGTAATGTTTCATTTATTCAGTCGATGGAGCTGTGTGGTGGCTTATATTTTGTGTGGCGAGACAACGTGTTTATTGATACCATTTTGGGATAGATATGACGTTATGATGTTTTGATCACTGGTTACAGCATTTTTTGTGGTATTTCAGTGACCAAAAAAATGTAATTTTGGCGATCTTTAATTTTTTTTCCGATTACCAGTCAGGTTCATTATTTTTATATTAGATCGGACTTTTCTGAACACGGGGATAGCACATGTGCATTCTTATATTTTTTTATTATCTTTATTTTTAATGGGGGGAAAAAGGGGGTGATTTGAACATCTTTGTTTTTTTTCATATTTTTTAAAACACTTTTTTACATTTTTCACTGTACTCGTTAGTTCCCTTAGGGGACTTGAACCTGCGATCATCTGATTGCTTGTGCAATAAACAGCAATACCACAGTATTGCTGCATGTAGTAAAAATCACGGTCTCCTTTGAAGCCTGGCCACAGGCATGGTTCAAGGGAGCCCTGTAATGACAAGCACGGAGATCTTCAACAGACCCCCGATTATCATAGCAACCGATCATGTCACAGGCACACCGATGGGCACATAGAATGACACGCACCCATGCCGGCGCATTGTTAATGCCACTGTCAGAGTTTGACAGCAGCATTTAACAAGTTAGCAGGTTAGTAGAGGCAGGTCCTGATTATAACACGCAGCCATTACCTGTAAGCATGGGGTGAGCTCATCCCATGAGGCTGCTCCAGACACCATTTTCCGACTTGGGCTGTAAATGTACAGCAGATATTGTGACGGGGTTAAAGAATCCCCTTTTTTATGTAGCTCAAACTGTTAAAGGGGACCGGTCACCAGGTTTTTTCCCATATAAAGTAGGGCTAGCACCTGTAAACCCTGTGTGACAGCATTCTAGATAGAATACCGTCTACATGTCCGCAAATTGGTCTCCGTGAAAAAAAAAATAGCTTCTATTATACTCAACTACGGTGCGGTACAATGGGCGTCACTGGTCTTGGTTCGACGTCTCCTCTCTTCTTATGATTGCCTTCCTCCTTCTTACTTTGTGTGGATGACGCATCCTATGTCTTTACAGAGTGTGCTCAGCATCACGCTCCTGCGCAGGCGTACTACTCTCTGCCCTGCTGAGGGCAGAGGAAAGTACTTTAATGCGAATGCGCCATGACAATACTTTGCTCTGCCCTCAGCAGGGCAGAGAGTAGTACGCCTGCGCAGAAGCATGATGCCAATGCCAATGTGGTGATGTAGGACGCATCATCCACATGAAGCAAGAAGGAGAACAGTGATCGCAAGAAGAGAGGGTGCGTCGGAGCAAGGCCAGTGACGCCCTGCGGACCGGACCACACCGTAGGTAAGAATAATAAACGCTATTTTTTGTTTTATGGAGAGCGAATTGGGAACATATAGACAGCATTCTAGAATTCTGTCACATAGGGCTTACAGGTGTTGGTCCTACTTTAAATGGGAAAAACCTGATGACAGATTCCCATTAAACTTGATCTAATAGATACCCACATGTTACGATTTCTATTGTGGTCCCATAGCCAGTGTTTGGCTTTAGTAGACGTGTGTAGACCGGATGTAACTTTGCAGTCTTACAAACAAACATCACCAAGAAGCACCAAATTAGCAGTGCTGGAGGATAAGGGTATTGTTTGTAATTATTTGTTTATAATTTTAGCAAATTACTACCTTCATCCAACTTTTTCTGAACTTGGAAAATATCCCTTAAAGGGAATCTGTCAGTAGGATCGACCCTCCTAAGTGGTCTATATGGGCATGGGGGTCCTAGGAAGCGAACTAAAGTGATACTTTGATATCTGTTATCCCATATTTTATTCCAAAGAAATCATTTTATCTTACATGTAAATGAGCTGTTAAGATCTATGGGCAGGACACTGATCTGCATGAGAATCTCAATTGCAAAAAGAACTTCGGCACTCCATACATGAATATATAAGAAATATTGTATCTAGACTAAAGTCACTTTGAAAAATGAAGGTTTTTTTGCGCATAATTTGGCCAATTTATGTGTGCCCATCAACCACGACAAGGTCACCTTCGTATGATGGGAAACTACGCTACGCTACCACTGGATATGCCACTCTTGGGCTGTAAGCCTGTATGGACAATATGTCTCTGCTTGGGCTTTTAGCCTACAATGTATGGGCTGGTAGAGCTAGTTAAAACCATCTGTGACTGAATGGGAGGGACACATGGTCAGAAAAAAGGCTGTCAAACTTCTAATAGTGTGAACACGTACCTGCTGCAATGTTCCAGGAGCGGGATCCCAAAAATGATTAATAGAAAAAAGAGAGGGGTCGCTCACTGGTCTATTCGGGTGCTCTGAAGAAAAAAGTAATCTCAATTGCAAAAAGAACTTCGGCACTCCATACATGAATATATAAGAAATATTGTATCTAGACTAATGTCACAATAGTGTTCACACTATTAGAAGTTTGACAGCCTTTTTTTCTGACCATGTGTCCCTCCCATTCAGTCACAGGTGGTTTTAACTAGCTCTACCAGCCCATACATTGTAGGTTAAAAGCCCAAGCAGAGACATATTGTTCATACAGGCTTACAGCCAAAGAGTGGCATATTCAGTGGTAGCGTAGCGTAGTTTCCCATCATACGAAGGTGACCTTGTCATGGTTGATGGGCACACATAAATTGGCCAAATTATGCGCAAAAAAACTTTCATTTTTCAAAGTGACATTAGTCTAGATACAATATTTCTTATATATTCATGTATGGAGTGCCGAAGTTCTTTTTGCAATTGAGATTACTTTTTTCTTCAGAGCACCCGAATAGACCAGTGAGCGACACCTCTCTTTTTTCTATTAATCATTTTTGGGATCCCGCTCCTGGAACATTGCAGCAGGTACGTGTTCACACTATTAGGAGTTTGACAGCCTTTTTTCTGACCATGTGTCCCTCCCATTCAGTCACAGGTGGTTTTAACTAGCTCTACCAGCCCATACATTGTAGGCTAAAAGCCCAAGCAGAGACATATTGTCCATACCGGCTTACAGCCCAAGAGTGGCATATCCAGTGGTAGCGTAGCGTAGTTTCCCATCATACGAAGGTGACCTTGTCGTGGTTGATGGGCACACAAAGATTGGCCAAATTATGCGCAAAAAAACCTTAATTTTTCAAAGTGACATTAGTCTAGATACAATATTTCTTATATATTCATGTATGGAGTGCCGAAGTTCTTTTTGCAATTGAGATTACTTTTTTCTTCAGAGCACCTGCATGAGAATCTGCCATCAGAGCTTATTATAAATAAAAGGAGGTGTTAACCCATTTGAATGAAGCAGATTCTCATGCAGATCAGTGTCCGGCCCATAGATCTTAAAGCACACCTGTCAGCAGGATTGGTGCTTAGTAAACCACATACACTGTCAGGTGGGCACCATTGCACTGAGTAAAATGATACCTTTGTTGATGAAATCCGTCCTGTGGCTCTTTTATAATCTTTATTTTCATTTCTGACATAATTAGATGCTCGTGCTTCAGGGCGGCCTTTGGGGAGGGGCTTTAACTGGTGCTCTGCTTATGTATTCTGACTGTTCATTGTGCTTTCAGTGACCTGCCTACTATTTTAAATACTGCCTGTGTAATTTGTGTGCCGCACATGAAATTCACATGCACCAAAATAGCCCCCGCCGCCCGCGCATGAGCAGTAGCGGGCGCCATTTTGCTGGAAGAAAAAGAATTTGCCTGCTGCAATATGGCGCCATGCTTGCGCAGTTGCATCTCAGCAACCGAGAAAAGCAACTGTGCAAGCGCGGGTGATGGGGGCCATATTGCTGCAGGCAAATTATTTTTCCTCCAGAAAAATGGCGCTTGTGCATCTATTGGCAAGAGAAAGATGCTACTGGGCATGCATGGGAGGCGGGGGCAATTTTGGTGCATGTAAACTTCATGTGTGGCACACAAATTACACAGGCAGTATTTAAATGAGTATGCAGGTCACTGAAAGCCCAGTGACCTGTCAGAAGGCAGACATAGGAATACATAAGCAGAGCACCACATAAAGTCCCTCCCCAAAGGCCGCCCCGAAGCACGAGCATCTCATTATGTCAGAAATGAAAATAAAGATTATAAAAGAACCACTGGACGGATTTCATCAACAAAGGTATTATTTTACTCAGTGTAACGGCGCCCACCTGACAGCGTGTGTGGTTTATTAAGCACAATCCTGCTGACAGGTGCACTTTAATAGCTTATTTAAATATAAGAAAAACATAGATTTCTCTGGAATAAAACATTGGATCACACATATCAAGGTATCATCTCATTCAAATTTCTATGACCTACATGCCCGTATACAGTAGATGGCTTAGGAAGGTTGATGATACTGACAGATTTCCCTTAATGTCCTTCCAATGTAAATGCAATATCTACATTTAGAAATTTAAATAGTTAAAGCTTCTAGATTTGCCAGATCTAGTAAGTCACCCTGTATACAAACTGCAAATTATATTTCAATACTAACATGTCATCCAGTTGAAAGTGCTTTAGTAATACAATCATTTTCAATAGGAAAATTGCTGCAATTCATGTTTAAAAATTTCAATGTGGTCATCATTCAGTATGTAAAGTCAGCCCAAAGCTGACACAAAGTATGTGTCGGTGTAAAGAGAATCACATTAGTGTTGACAGCTTCTCCTAGTTGGAGAGCAGCCCCAAGGTTATACTGTAAAGTCCAATGTACTCTTTTGCCTAATTTACAGGTTTATTTGTATTACATCAGCATCATGATAAGTTATGCACAGGGTTTGCATATCACAATGATTACATTCTTTGTTTGGGGACCATTTTATCATGCAATATGTATCACCAAGTTAACGCGCTTCTTCAGCATTGATATTAAATTATGAAACCACAAAATATCAGTACATATCCATTGAATGATTCAATTACAATACTGAAATATGGCTAAACTGGTGTCATTCAATTTAGTTTTGCCCAGTGAAGATAGCTTCCGAATGTTTAGAGCTGCAATATCAGTATTACAAACTCACACAAGTCCTGCACATTAGCTCTAAGAATAATATTTACATTTCTTGGACAACCTCTTCTCCATCATTATGTATCACCCAAGTAAAATAATAACAACTATACTCACCTCTGGTGCCGGCGTTGTTCCAGTGGTGTTGGCATTTGCTCTCCTGTGGCTCGCGTGACATAACAATGATCCCTGCGGCCAATCACCGGCCACTTCACTCTTCCCTCCTTCGGACGAAACTGACATTCGGAGGAGGTGAAAGAGCAACCCACAACAGTGACTTCCTCCAGATGTCAGTTTCATAAGAAGGGGAGAGTGAAGCGGCCCTGAATGGTCGCAGGAATTATGTGATGTAACAAAGTCACGCAAGCCACAGGAGAGCCAGTGGCGACACCGCAGGCGAGTACAGGTGCTATTATTTTACTTGGGGGAAACATAGTGATTGAGAAGGGGTAGTCCAAGTAATGGACAACCTCTTTAACACTGGACTTCCTTATTCCTAACTTTTTCCTCCCCCTAAAAAGATACGAATAAATAGCTGGAATTTGGGCTTGGATTTCTAATCTTAGGTAAAAACTAAAGTTTTAAAAACTAAAAACACATCAATACTGGGTGTAGTGAGGGCTGACATTTTTGGGCTTCCAGCAATATGACTGAGTTTGTATAGCTGCGAAGGAACATGACTGACTCACAAAGTTCATTAGAGCTTGTGCCGTTTTCCTATAAATTTGGCAAAGAAAAATATTTCCTTTATTTCCTATAATGTTGGCAAAGAATTTATTTTTTCAAATTATGGATGACAAAATTTTCATGTTTATGGACAAAATATAAAATAATGATGTGAACAAAATTTAAGATCAAATTTCGGTTCCAGTACTTTCAAGATTATCATATCAATTTTGGTACTCTAGACATTAGCCAGTCCACTTATCAAGTCCTAAGGACTTCCTAGTATGCAGCCTTTTACTGCTATACAGGGATCTGGCCTTCGCTGCAGGGGCACCTGGGTTAAATCAATGGAGTAGCTGCTGTCCCAAAGCTCAAGATGAACCATGAGGCAAAAAGAGTAATTAAAAAGTCCAGGGGCAAATCCAAAAGAGTTAATTAGACTAAATGCAAAACTAAGCGAGGTATGTCAAATACAGTGCTAATAAAAAGCGCACCAGGGAAGGGTGGAAATATGATAACTGACAACTGCAAGGAATGGTATAAGGATCTAAATAGGACATTGGCCATTGGCTGCGAAACCCATCCTTTAATTGGTCCACTGACAAGCTCTAGTAGTTGACCGACCAACATGACCTAGACTGACATTCTGCCTACTAATATTGACAAGAACACTGCCCGGCATGGGCAAAACTACTGTCCCCTCTGATGTCAGCCCTGCACTGAGAATTGGAACAGCATGTGGCCACCAGTAGGGTAGACAGGCCCAGTATGTTTGTCATACAGCAGTCAAATGAACTCAAAAACAATTACTCAATTAAAATAGAAAGAATTTTCATCATATAAATTTAATTGTACCTCTGCAACACTGTTTCGATGAGATGCCATTCCCAGAGTGTCTGCAGGAAGCTGAACGGGAACTCCTGATAGTGTACTAGAAATCCACCCAACTTGACTTTTAACAGTTACAGATCTACTCCTATGTCCTGGGGAGATTCCTTCTTTGTTTCCCTGATTACTTGGAGTGAGGGGTCTGTTCAATAAGCTATTAGGAGTTCCAGGTCTGGTCAATGGAGTCACAGGTGTTTGAAGTTTACTTGTCTGTGAATTTGGAGTCTGTGGTCTACTGTTTGGTGGATTTGAACCATGAGTTCTGCTGTTACTTAAAGGAGGTGACTTGTTCCCTTGAAGTTGAAGCTGTAAGTTTTTTGTAGTTTGGTTTGGCACTTGTGGTTTTGTGTTTTGTACATTTGAAGCTTGGTAACTTCCTTGATGGTCACTTCCAACTGTGCCAATTCCTTGTTGATTAGCTGGGCTCCGTGACATACTTACTTCAGCTATTAGTGCCAAGTCTTTTTCAATATCTGAAAAATCAAAAGAAAATTAACTTTTTTTTATGGAAGAAGTGAAAATAGTTTGAAATAACTATTTTTATTTCAGTTTCCTTTTCTGTCATTTTTTAAACTTTGTTCTTCCCACAGAGCATGTCTTTGTTGTCTGTGCCACAAACCACTGAAGTCTTATTAAACATGAACTTTCTAGTAGTATTGTCTTTAAAAATACTCAATGAAAAAGTCAATACGATAATTGATAGCATATGAAGTTAAACAATGCAGAATTAGAGTAGTCATCTAAAATCTCAGTTTCTGAATTCAAAAACTATACGTCATAAAAATTTTGCCAAAATTACATTGCATAGAAATTTGAAACAATACATTGTTGTACATGGCGGAAATACTACTTATAATGGGATAAATTAGACAATTTGTAAAATAAGCATTAATTCAAATTAAGAAATGTGACAATTTTCTGTCGCGGTATAAACTGTGCAAAAAAAAACATACATTTTTTTCTCACATGATTATTTATCCCAATGGACCAATTATTTCAAGACCTTATAAATGAAAAGCAGTAATAGAATACATTTGAGTGGACACTTCTTTTTAGGCTGCGTGCCCACTATGCGTTTTTCAAGCGTTTTTGCCGCTGAATTTCCGCAGCCAAAACGCTTAAAAAACGCTTGGTAATACGTGCCCCATGGTCCCCAATGATAATCTGCATGTGCTGTGCACATGCTGCGTATTTTTCCGCAATGATAATCCGCAGCGGAAATTTCCGCAGCATGTGCACAGCACATGCGGATTATCATTGGGGACCATTAATTTTGCAGACACGCAGCGTAATCGCCGCCATTGACTTGCATTGGACCGTGTGACATCCGCATCACTGCATCTGCACATGCGGATATCACACGGTTCAATGTGCGGATGGTACCCAGGTCTGGAGGAGAGGATGCTCTCCTCCAGACCTGGGTACCATAGAAACTGTAAAAAAAAGAATTTAAAATAAAAAAATAAAGATTATACTTACGTTCCGATGTCCTCCCGGTGTTTTCTCCCCTCGACCTGTCACATGACTCAGTGACGTCACCGCAGGTCCTTCACATCACCGCGAGCCGCCCAAGACACCGGACGCAGCAGAGAAAACACCGGGAGGACATCGGAAGGTGAGTATAATCTTTATTTCTTATTTTTTACCATTCTTATTCTTTTTTTTTTTTAACTAACTTGGTCACACTACTGCATGGATTTATATAGTGTGAACAAGTTGTCAAGCACTTTTCCAAGTGATGCTAAAATCACTTGGAAAAGCGCTTGATAACCCGCATGCAGACAAACGCTTCTACCTGGCGGGAAAAACGCATGTAAAAACCGCATGCGTTTTTCCTGCCAGGGAGAAGCGGAAAAAATATGCAGCATTTCTGCATCGTGGGCACATAGCCTTATTGTACCATATGCAAGCCCAAACAAGAATCGAACAAGGATGGGGTAGTGAAACTACTATGGCTATCTTGAATTAGCACGGTGTGTCTCAGTGAAGCCATTTAATAATTTGTAACGATTAAACAGGTAAATTTAGAATGAATTATATGGGATTGTCATGGAAGAAAGAGGAGCAGGGGCACCTTAACATAGTCCATGAGTTCCTGTTGATTTAAGAGCCATTTTCATCTCTTCTTAATAACTGGGGTTTCGAGATTGTTTGACAGTGCAGAACTCCAAAATGTATCCACTGGCGTATCGCCAATGGCGGTAGGCCACGGCACTGCTATGGGGCCCGTGCACCAGGTGTTCCCGCAGAGGGCCCTCTCTGCAACAGGCCCCGCCTCTGCCCGTTAGCCACCGGCCGCCCACCCGCACAGAATGATGGGGGTGGAAGTGTCTGCTGAAGCTCCCTCCTCCATCATCATTGCTCGTGCTGACGGCCGGAGGGGGGGGGCCCAGTGCAAGCAATAATGATGGAGGAGGGAGCGTCAGCAGACACTTTCACTTCCATCATTCTGCCTCAGCATCTGACATCTTAGAGCAGCCGGCGTGATGACGTCATTACAGGGCGCCCGCTGCTCTAAGATGTGCAGCGCTTCACACCGCATGCTGAGGAGTGAAACCAGGAGAGGTGAGTACTGTGTTTATTTTTTTTAAATCAGTGACTGGTGGCCATAATACAGTATGGGGGTGCATTATATTGTGTGGAGGACCATGGGGGGAGAACATTATATTGTGTGGAGAACCATGGGGGTGCATTATACTGTATAGAGTACCATGGGGGTGCATTATAGTGTATGGAGGACCATGGGGGTGCATTATACTGTATGGAGGACAATGGGAGTGCATTATGCTGTATGGAGGACCATGGGGGTGCATTATGATGTATGAAGGATCATGAGGGTGCATTATGCTGTGTGGACAACCATGAGGAAATGCATTATATTGTGTGGAGGACCATGGGGGTATATTATGCTGTATGGAGGACCATGGGCGTGCATTATATTGTGTGGACGACCATAACGGAGTGCATTATATTGTGTGGAGGACCATGGGGGTGCATTATGCTGTATGGAGGACCCTGAGCATGCATTATATTGTGTGGATGACCATGAGGGAGTGCATTATATTGTGTGTAGGACCATGGGTGTGTATTATGCTGTATGGAGGACCATGGGGGTGCATTATGCTGTATGGTGGACCACGGGAGTGCTTTATACTGTATGGAGGACCATGGGAGTGCACTATACTGTATGGAGGATCATGGGGGTGCATACTACTATATAGAGGACCATGGGGCGCATTATATTGTGTGGAGGACCATGGAGGTGCATTATACTGTATGGAGGACCATGGGGGTGAATTATACTGTATGGAGGATCATGGGGGTGCATACTACTGTATGGAGGACCATGGGGGTGCATACTACTGTATGGAGGACCATGGGGGTGCATTATACTGTATAGAGGACCATGTGGGTGCATTATACTGTATGAGGGATCATGGTGGGCCCATTATATTGTGTGGAGGACCATGGGGGTGCATTATATTGTATGGAGGACCATGGGAGATGCATTATATTGTATGAAGGACCATGGGGAGAGCATTTAATTATATGGAGGACTATGGAGGGTACATTATATTCTATGGAGGACCATGGGGAGTACACTATATTTTTTTGGAGGACCATGGGGAGAGCATTATATTCTATGGAGGACCATGGGAAGTGCATTATACTATATGGAGGGTTATGGAGGGCTCATTATACCATATGGAAGGCTATGTAGGGCCATTATAATATGTGGGGGTCCATTATACTGTATGCAAGCAATTATATAGTGTGAAGGTTTGTGTGGGGTCCTTCACACTGTGTGGGAGCCATTATACTGTTTGGAGGACTAGTGCGGGCCATTATACTGTATTTAGGCCCATTATACAGCATGGAGAGCTGTGTGGGGGTTACAGTTGGGGGATCATACTGTGTTGGGGTCACCATACTTTGCCCTGGGAGTTGAGGTGGGTAAAGTAGGGTCATTATACTGTGCATGTGGAGGAATTCACCATGGGGGTATCATACTGTGTTTGGGGGGCACTTTTGTTGGCATCATACTTTATGGGAGCAATGAAAGAGGAATCTAGGACTTCAGCAGGAGGAAAATTACTATGTAAAGGCTGGAAAGTTGTGAGATCTGCTCTTCTGTGACACAGACATTTTTTTTTTGCTTATTTTTTTGGGGGGAGGGGGACTCAATTAGAAATTTTGCTATGGGGACCCATGATTTCTATGTACACCCCTTCTTATCACTGGCGTCTTCTAGATACGATTATCCTTGAAAATACTAGTAGGAACATCCCCTAATAGAGTCATCTATTGCCTCCTCAGTGAGATGCTCCGTCCCCGCTAATTGTTGCTGAGGCACAATTATGAATGAAAGCTGCACAATCCTTCATATGGCTGCAGTAATTTTAGTTTATCAAAAAGAAAAGACTCATTTTACACTAGTAATGTAGATTTCACGAGACAGATAAAGGTAAATTGAGCAAATATTTTCATTTTGTCATGGATTTTTACCCCCTAATGGTGAGCCACAGGCATCATCTTAGTCTGTGTGGTGAGGCTCAGGCACCATCTCGGTCTATCTGGCGAAGTTCCAGAAGTAAAACTTTGAGAAGCCTTATCTATTGTGATAGTTATGTTACTTCCTCAGAGTAACATTTAGCAGCAAAGATCATTGACCTAATTTAAATTAAAAATGGCTAATAAAGGAGGACATAAATCTGAACGTGGAGAAGCCTGGTCAAGTCTCCTCCTCAAGATAAGATGGTAAAGCTTTTTGTTTGTGAATGTGACAAAGATAATAAGTTGAGCTGCACAATTTATAAAAAAGAAAATTTCATTAAAACGCTTAGCGCCAAACATGTTATGCTGACTTTTTCTTAAGGCCCCATTACACATTAGACTAATGCCAGCCAAACCAGGTTTGCATGACACTCTAATATGTAAGGGGCGCCAGCCGACTGATGGTTTGGGGAGATGTTGACAATGCATGTTCGATTTCAGACTGTCGATCATATTGTTCTTCCGGAGATAAGCCACCAGCTGATGTGTCATCCAGTGGTTTTCTCTTAGAGGACAAAGAAGTGCTCGATGGAACGAACACGCTAATGTATGGGAGAGTTGGCCGAGATGGGTGTCGGCCAACTGATCGTCCTTAGCATCGTTCAGCTGACAGCCATTTAATATGTATGGGGGCCTTTACTTGTGTTAGACTACTGTACACCGTATGAAATCTGAGCCAGTTTCACAATCTATGAGATGAAACTGAAGCATTACTTTAGGGTCAATGACTTAATCAATTACTTACCCAAGTGGTCAAAATTGTTGGTACCCCTCATTTAATGAAAGAAAAACCCACAATGGTCACAGAAATAACTTGAATCTGACAAAAGTACTAATAAATTAAAAATCTATGAAAATGAACAAATGAAAGTCAGTCATTGCTTTTCAACACTGCTTCCACAGAATTTTAAAAAAAATTTAACTCATGAAATAGGCCTGGACAGAAATGATGGTACCCCTGAAAATAATGTGACAAAAGTGACATGTTAAATCAAGTTGCGTCCACTGATTAGCATCACAGGTGTCTACAATCTTGTAATTAGTCAGAGGGCCTGTATATAGGGCTACAGATACTCATTGTGCTGTTTGGTGACATGGTGTGTACCACACTCAACATGGATCAGAGGAAGTAAAGGAAAGAGTTGTCTCATGAGATTAGAAAGAAAATTATGGACAAGCATGTTAAAGGTAATGGTTATAAGACCATCTCCAAGCAGCTTGATGTGACTGTAACTACAGTTGCATATATTATTCAGAAACTTAAGATCCATGGACAGTAGCCAACCTCCCTGGACATGGCCGCAGGGGGAAAATTGATGACAAATCAAAGAGACGGATAATATGAATGGTAACAAAAGAGCCCAGGATAACTTCTAAAGAGATTAAAGGTGAACTTCAAGCTCAAGGAACATCAGTGTCAGATTGCACCATCCGTCGTTGTTTGATCCAAAGTGGACTTCATGGGAGACGACCAAGGAGAACACCATTGTTGAAAATAAATCATAAAAAAGGCAGACTGGAATTTGCCAAACTACATGTTGACAAGCCACAAAGCTTCTGGGAGAATGTCCTATAGACAGATGAGGCAAAAATGCAAGTTTTTGGCAAGGCACATCAGCTCTATGTTCACAGACGGAAAAATGAAGCATATCAAGAAAATAACACTGTCCCTACTGTGAAACATGGAGGAGGCTCTGTTATGTTCTGGGGCAGATTTGCCGCATCTGGCACAGGGGGTCTTGAATCTGTGCATAGTACAATGAAATCTCAAGACTATCAAGGGATTCTAGAGAGAAATGTGCTGCCCAGTATCAGAAAGCTTGGTCTGGGTCTTGCAACAGGATAATGGCTCAAAACACACAGCTAAAAACACTCAAGAATGGCTAAGAGGAAAACATTGGACTATTCTGAAGTGGCCTTCTATGAGCCCTGACCTAAATCCTATTCAGGATCTTTGGAAAGAGCTGAAACATGCCGTCTGGAAAAGGCAACCTTCAAACACGAGACAACTGGAGGAGTTTGCTCATGAGGAGTGGGCCAAAATACCTGTCGAGAGGTGCAGAAGTCTCATTGACAGTTACAGGAATCGTTTGATTGCAGTGATTGCCTCAAAAGGTTGTTCAACAAAATATTAAATTAAGAGTACCATCATTTCTGTCCAGGCCTATTTCATGAGTTTAATTTTTTTTTACATTTTGTGGAAGCAGGGTTGAAAAGCAATGTCTGACTTTCATTTGTTCATTTTCAAAGATTTTTAATTTATTATTACTTTTGTCAGATTCAAGTTATTTCTGTGACCATTGTGGGTTTTTCTTTCATTAAACGAAGGTATACCAACAATTCTGACCATGTGTGTAATCCTTTACATTATTTCTGATTTCTGAGAGCTATGTTCCACGTTTGTGTTGTACTGAGTTGTCAATTAGTGATGAGTGAACGCGCTCGCCACTACTCGGTACTCGCCCGAGCATCATGGTGCTCGACAAGCTCGGCGCTCGGCGAGTATTTCCGGGTTCCTCGTGCGGGAACTCGGGTCCCCTCCCTGTTTGGCGCTCTTTAGAGAGCCAATGAACATGCAGGGATTGCCTGCCATGCACTGTAATGCTGTAGCCATGTTGGTTGTGGGCATTATAGTGATTGGCTGGCCGCACAGCATCATCAGGTCTATATAAGACCTGGCGTCGCCATGCTCGTCACATTCACTCCAGATCAGACAGTGTAGGGAGAGCTGCTGCTGTGTCAGGGAGAGATTTAATCATGTATTAGGTAGTGTAGGGAGAAAAACCGTACATTACACATATCCATCTTAACAAACAGTCCTTTTGAGGACTAACTAATCCATCTGCAGAGATATCAGGCAGGCAGTGTATATAGGCAGGCAGGCAGGGTATATAACAGACTGCAGTGCACATAGGACAAGAGGCTCCATTCCAGTTCTGCCTTCTGCAGCTGTTATATTTCTAGAAATAGGCCCAGGTCTCCGGGCCAGGAATAATTTTTTTGCATCTTAATCCTCATAATTTGCTTAAAAAGCAATCCAGAGAACACCGTTTGTATGCGCCATTTGCTTGTTGGCACTGCAGAATACAGCCAGGTCCTTTCCATATTACAGCGCTAAAAATCCAGCTATTTTCTCAGTCACACGGATCACATATACGTTTTCAGAAAATACTGCCATTTCTGGCCTGCATTAAAAAAAATTTTCAGTGTGTCAGCAAAGTTTTTGACACTGGTTTGCATTTCAAAACCGTTACCTACAGGCCAGGTATTTAAAACTGTTTTCTGCGTCACACGGATCACATATACGTTTTCAGAAAATACTGCCATTTCTGGCCTCCATTAAAAAAAAATTTCAGTGTGTCAGTGAAGCAATTCACAGCAGTTTGCTGTTCAAACTGTTTACCTACAGGCCAGGTATTTAAAACTGTGTTTTCTCCGTACAACGGCTCACATATAAGTTCGCTCCAAACTCAGTCATTTGTAGTGAGCGTGGAAGATACTGTCCTCCATTTAAAATGGGCAAGGCACGTGGCAAGGGACGGGGAACTGGACGTGATGGTAATGGTGCATGCAGAGGCCGAGGACAAGGCCGTGGGAAAGCCGAAATTGTGCCACAACAAACACCCACATCTTCTCGCCTGACCTTCCTGTCGCAATTTCTAGGGGACCGCAGCACACCACTATTGAACCCAGAGCAGTGTCAAAAGGTTGTTGGTTGGATAGCGGATAATGCTTCCAGTCACTTAGCCACCCCCACCACCACCCTGTCTTCCACACGGTCAAATCTCAGTAACCGTGAGTCTGGACCGCATATTCCTTATCCTGATCCTCCTTTCCTTCCACCATGTCAAGTACCCAGAGACAACTGATCCCACACTTGGACACTCTGAAGAGCTGTTCACTTTTCCATTTATAGATTCGGGCCTCTCGCCCGATCCACTTGAAGCGGGGCAAGAGGAGATCGCGTGTAGCGATGCCCAAATATTTGAGCAGCCACGGTCAAACAAAGGCGACGGTGGGAAAGTGTCACAAGAGGTGGACGATGATGAGACACAATTGCCAGAAAGTCAGGAGGAGGACCAGGGTGCGGAAATGGAAGACGAGGTGGTGGACGATATAGTAACTGACCCAACCTGGCAGGAGGACATGAAGAGCGAGGACAGCAGCACACAGGGGGAGGGAAGCAGAGCACCCCAACAGGCAGGAAGAAGCAGTGTGGTGGCCGCAGACAGAAGGCAGGCAACCGTTCCCCGTAACACCAACACAAAGGAAGTTGCCAGTACAACTGTTAGGTCTTTCCGAGTCTGGTTGTTTTTTAAAGACTCTGTCGATAACCCCAAAAAGGCCATTTGCACCAACTGTCAGGCCATCATCAGCAGGGGTGGCAAAACGACCAGCCTGACCACCACCAGCATGATCAGGCACATGGCAGCAAAGCACCCAACTTTGTGGGCTGAACCCCAGGGTCCAGGAACAGTGTCTGCGGGTGGCACCATTGCTTCTTCCACTGTTGTGGATGCAAGCCAATCCCCTGTCCATGGTGCATGCGAAGATGCCTCCTGCCCTGCACCTGTCGTTGCACACTCTCAAGTAGCAGCATCAGGAAGCACGTCCATGTCCTTGTCCCAGCGCAGCATTCAGTTGTCCATACCCCAGTCCTTGGAACGCAAGCGCAAATATGCAGCCAACGCCCCACAGGCCACACTACTAAATTCTCACATTTCACGACTGCTTGCGCTCGAAATGTTGCCTTTTAGGCTCGTGGAGACGGAAGCATTCTGCAACCTGGAGGCGGCGGCCGTCCCCTGGTACTCGGTCCCCAGCCGCCACTATTTCTCCCGGTGTGCCATCCCCGTATTACACAAGCACGTGTCCCAAAACATTAGCCATGCTCTCAACAACGCAGTTACCGGTAAAGTCCACCTAACCATGGACACGTGGACAAGTGGGTAGGGACGGTACATCTCGCTGATGGCACACTGGGTTAACATAGTGGAAGCCGGGACCCAGTTGGACCTTGGGATGGAACAAGTCCTCCCGACGCCAAGGATTGCGGGCCCTAGGTCAATCAGGGTTGCCCCCACGGTCTAAAGCTCCTGCACCTCATCTTCTTCAGCCTCCTCCTCCTCTTCAGCCTCCATCTCCGAAATGACCACATCAGTCACAAGCTGGAAGCACTGCAGCACTGCCTTGGCCAAGCGGCAACAGGCTGTGCTGAAGCTAATATGCTTAGGTGAAAAACCGCACAATGCTGAAGAGTTGTGGACAGTTCTGAAAGAGCAGGCAGATCTGTGGTTCACACCGCTGAACCTACAGCCAGGCATGGCCGTGTGTGACAATGGCCGGAACCTGGTGGCGGCTCTGAGGCGAGGCGAGCTCACACACGTACCATGCCTGGCCCATGTGCTTAACCTCGTGGTTCAGCAGTTTTTCAAATCCTACCCAAAGCTGCCGGATCTGCTTGTTAAAGTACGCTGCCTGTGTGCTCATTTTAGAAAGTCAGCTACAACTTCCGCCGCCCTTGCCATGTTTCAGCAACGTTTGCAACTTCCGGCTCACAGACTGGTGTGTGATGTCCCCACGCGTTGGAACTCTACACTGCAAATGTTGGGAAGGATTTGTGAGCAGAACAGGGCAGTTGTTGAGTACCAGCATCAACAAGGCCGTCGGTATTCAGTTCAGACTCCACACATAAGACCTCAGGAGTGGACATGGATGTCAGACATATCCTCCAAAACTTTGAGGACTCCACCAAGGAACCATACAGGGTGATTACACACAGCCAAGCCTCATCTCATCCCAAAGTGGATTGGGTGACAATGAGGAAGAGGAGGAGGAGGAGGAGGAGGAGGAGGAGGAAGGACAGGAGCTAGTTTCATGCACTATAAATGGTGCTACCTGCACAGCTGTCATACCGTCTGTTCAGCGTGGATGGCCAGAGGACAGAGAGGAGGAGGAGGAGGAGAGCATGGTCAGTCATCCTCTTGGTGAGGACACGGAAGTCTTGCCTGTTAGTAGTCTGGCACGCATGACTGAGTTTATGTTACGCTGCCTTTCCCATGACCCTCGCGTTCTCAAAATTTTGGGTGACAGCCATTACTGGTTGGTGACACTTCTAGACCCACGCTACAAGGAGAACTTTATATCTCTTATTCCTGAGACGGACAGGTCTACAAAAATGGGGCTGTACCAGAAGGCCCTTGTTGCGGAACTATTAAAAAAAATTCCCATCTGAAAACGCCTGCGGCAGAGGGCACACTTCATTGGACAACCAAGGAATACAGGCGAGAGAGACACAACTTCAATCTAGCAGAGGCAGAGGAACACTGTCAAAGTTCTGGGAGAGTTTTCTCAGACCCTCCCATTGGACAAGCCATGAGGCGCGGGGTACTCTCACAAGGAGTGCAAAGTTTGGGAAGATGCTGAGGGAGTACCAACGTCCTCCGTGATTCCGCTGTGACGTATAATTATTGGGTATCCAAGCTGGACAAGTGGAATGAACTGGCTCTCCTGGCCTGACCTGCCGCCAGCGTTTTATCAGAGCGGGTTTTTAGTGCCGCAGGTGGAATTATAACTGATAAGCGCATCTGCCTGTCAACTGAAGATGCTGACAGGCTGACTCTTATAAAAATGAACAAGGGCTGGATTGGGCCAGACTTCTCAACACCACCGAATGATAGCAGCGTAACATAAACTCCAATCCAGTGTCTTTTCTTGAGAGGTGTATTACCATGCACCTTTTCACACCCACACATGGGTATACGCTTCCTGATTTTGGCTATTTGCTCTTGTCCTCCTCCTTCTCATCCTCCACCACCATATCACCAGGATGACCGTGGTCCGTGATGCAACACCCACCTAATTTTTTTAAAGGGTGTTTATGATGCCCGTAAAAAAAAATTTTGGATACAGTATGTTCATGTATACCCCCCAGGGGTAAATATTTGTCAGCCCATACACTAAGTGCATGGGCATTACACGTATAGGAGGCCCGCTCCTTTCTAATGGGAACATTTTTTTATGAGGCCCTCCTCCACATCTCTTCCAAGGGGCATTGAAGTGCCTCGAAATTTTTGGCAGCCCTTGCATTCAATGCATAGTCCAACACTATGGGAGACTCTCTCCTTTCTAATGGGAATTTGTCGTTACTGTGGCCCTGCTCTATGTGTCTTTAAATTCTTAGTGGGGGTTTTCCTAAAATTGGTCAGCCGTTGGACTCACTGCATACCCTATAACTGTAAAGCAGACTCTCTCCTTTCTAATGGGAACATGTCGTACCTTGTCACTGTGGCCCTGCTCCGTGTGTCTTTAAATTCTTAGTGGGGTTTTTCCCAAATTTTGCCAGCCCTTGCAGTCACAGCTCCTTTATAATGGGAACATTTTTTTTACTGAGACCCTCCTCTATGTCTCTTCAAAGGGGTATTGGGTTGCGTCCAAATTTTTGGCAGCCCTTGCAGTCACTGGATACGCAATAACAGTATAGGAGACCCAATTGTTAATAATGGGAACAACAAAGCATAGCCGGCTGATGGCTCTCTAACAATAGCTAGGGCCGACTGCTGGCCTTTTAAGAATAGTAAGGGCCATCTGATGTCCCTATAAAAATAGGCTTTATGACTTTCAGAGTCCCTCCATCATAAATAAAACAGGATGTGTCTGATGATGTGTCACACACCACATTTCCAGCTAAGGTTGTAAAATGTTAAAATGACATTTCCCAGTGAATGAATTTGTCTTAAAAAATACTTAAAAAAAACAAAACAATAGGATGTTTCTTTAGTATAAAAAACAGCGTCACCAATTTAACAACAATGTAATCACATTGTTCAGCTCATGCACCTCCTCCTCCATCTCCGAAATGACCACATCAGTCACAAGCTGACAGCACTGCAGCACTGCCTTGGCCAAGCGGCAACAGGCTGTGCTGAAGATAACATGCTTAATACTTAATTGACAAACTGCACAGCGCTGCAGAGTTGTTGAAAGCTGTAACACAGCAGCCTGATCTGTGGCTCTCACCGCTGAACATACAGCCAGGCATGGTTGTGTGTGACAATGGGCGGAACCTGGTGACGGAGAAATGACAGCCGGGGTAGATACGGTTTCCCTCTATGCCAGTCCTTTCACTGAGCTAAAGAATATGGCTGTGGTGAAATACAACTCCCACTGAGAAGCTGTTTCAGATTGAAAAACATTGTGCCCACCAGAAGATTTGATTCTGAGGGCTAACCTTTCTCCCCCGCTCAAGAGCCCCATAGCAACTGCAAAGTTAGCGCTATCATGAACTCTCCTGAGGTAGAAGCCAAGGCACACCAGAGGATTCTCTGGTGGGACGGTCCAACCCAGCCGAGAAGCAGTCCTGGCTAAGAAAAGTGTGTGGAAAGGTTCCCGGACACTCTATGGCTGCTTTTTTACTGAGGTGGAAACCCACGCAAACACGGGGAGAACATACAAAGTCCTTGCAGATGTTGTCCTTGCTGGGATTTGAACCCAGAATCCCAGCGCTGTAAGTCTTCAGTGCTAACCACTGATCCAATGTGCTGCTGTTCACCCTCTAATATCTAACAGGTTGGAGAAACTTGCACCTGCTGCCACTCTATCTTCAGCTCCTTGTGAGAAAATGTATTTGGGCAGACACTCAGTCTACCAAATAAAATTCCTGAGAAGGAAATTGGGGATGGCTTCGCTACTGGTACTGGGGGCAGTGCTAATACCATGGCGTCGCACCATAGTTTGCTGGAAATATTCCAGGCTGGTAGGAGGCAAGAAAATTCCCACAGAAAAGTACCAGCAGTAATGTTCAGGGACCCGCGCTTGTAGAAGACGGAGACAACACCGGGAGAAATAGTGACGGCTGGGGACCGAGTATGGACACGAGGCATGAGGCATGTGGTTGTGAAAAGCTTCCATCTCCACGAGCCTAAAAGGCCACATTTCAAGTGCAAGCAGCTTTACAGGACTTCCTGTGAGAAATGACATGCAAGCTAGATAGGGTTTCCCTCTGTGCCAGTCCTTTCACCAAGCTAAATACAACTGTCAGCAAAAAAAGTTGTGGACTGGCTCCGTACCGTCCCTGGCCACATTCACCTGTCCACGTGTTTGTGGTTAGGCGGTCCTTCCCAGTAAGTGCACTGGGGAGGGCATGGGTAATGTTGTGGGACCCGTGCTTGTGGAAGGCGGAGGCGATACTGGGAAATATAGTGGCGGCTGGGGACCGAGTATGGACACCTGGCCGCCGCCGGCATGAGGTTGTGAAAAGCTTCCGCCTCCATGAGCTTAAAAGGCCATATTTCAATTGCAAAAAGCTGCCCAGAAATCTGGCAGTTTAGTGTTGAGGCCTGTGGGTGGGTGGCTGGCTGCATACTTGCACTTGCATTCCAAGTAACAGAAAACTAAGCAGATGGTGGCCTCTATCATCATCATGGCCTCACCTCGGCACTATGAACTCTCCTGAAGGAGAAGCCAGGGCCCGCCGGAGGAGTCTCCGGTTCTCTGGTGGGCCCGTCCAACCCTGCCGAAAAGCAACCCTGGCTAAGAAAAGTGTGGGGGAAGGTTCCCAGACACTCTATGGCTGCTTTTTTAATGTGGATCGGCCATGCTTATGCATGTTATTTCTCAAACCGCATTACAGATCAGGCAATTGTCCAACTCTGTATTCAAGAAATTAAATGCACAAAGAAAGATGTGTGTGTGTGTCAAAGCACCACCGACAAGGGCGAGTTGATGTTGGACGGGCTGCCATTACTTCTGCAACAAGCTGCATTACAGGACTTCCTGTGAGAAATGACATGCAGGCTAGATAGGGTTTCCCTCTATGCCAGTCCTTTCACCGAGCTAAGTACAACTGTCAGCAAAAAAAGTTGTGTTCCCATGCTGTTCCCATGTCTTTTCAGCACTGTATGCATGTGTCTGATGATGTGTCACACACCACATGGCCAGATAAGGTTGTAAAATGTTAAAATTACATTTCCTGGTGAATGCATTTGTCATGGTTGAAAGCAATGCAAAAGTGCAAAAATGTATCAAAAACGCAACGTGTGAACATAGCCCAAGGTGTGGAGGAGTATTTTTGGTTTTGGTTATTTATTTTGCTTTCTATACAAGTCATTACCCTGGAAAGGATGTTCCTTAACATATTTCCCAGGAAAATCCATTTTGGTTTAGTTTTTGTATGTTTTATTGTGAGTCCGTAAAAATGGCGTAATATTCTGACAACTTTGTTAACAGCAGTGACCTGGGAGTCAGAAATGCTTCCAGGGGTCTTCACCATGCTGTTCCCATGTCATTTGAGCACTGTTCCCATCGATTTGGGCAATTTTTAGGCCCTCTGCAGACCGCCGGGGGAAGCCGCCTGAAAAATGGTCGAGTTTCTCATAGACTTACATTGGGCTCGTTGCTCGGGTCGAGCACCCGAGTATTCCAATTTGCTCGACCCGAGCAACGAGTACCCAAGCATTTTAGTGCTCGCTCATCACTATTGTCAATGTTTTTGAATACTAAAGGTCTATCTTGTTACACTTATTTCTGCTTTTATGGCAATTATTAGCGATGAGTGAGCGTGTTCTGTTAACCCTTTTGGCGAGCATGCTCGGGTGCTCGCCGAGTATTTGCGGCGTGCTCGAATGTTATGTTTAAGGCATTCCTCATATATATTAAAGCTGTCAAACAGTCGCAAATCATGCACATGGAGTGACTCAAACATAACATTCGAGCACGTCAAAGATGCTCGGAAAACACCCGAGCATGCTCGTAAATCTCAAGTAACGAGCATGCGCGCTCATCACTAGTAATTATATGTAGCTATGTGTACCTTAGTCAAAAAGTCTTTTCATTTTTGTGCCTTACTTTCCGTTCTGTAGTGTGTGAATGCACACAAATCCTAATGTCTTAATGTCAAATTTTTTTGTATACCAAAAATAGCTATTACCGCAGTTTCAAATGCTAGTTTTTCTACATCTCAACCCAACTGTATTCAATATGATACATTCCCAGATGTATTCTCACTTGAAAAACCATTCTGATACTGCCAACTGTAATTTTTATTGATCCATGTGTAAAATTCTCAATTGTAGCTATAAAAACTACAGTAAGAGCCAAAAATAATTTTTAAGCTTGTGCAATAAATTTGAAGACAGAAGACTGGTCCAAAACAATCACTATAAAAGCAATGATTACTGCTCAATCTCTTAAACTTGTGGTTAGATAAGCTGACCTAACTTCAAACGCACGTCCCTCCTACAGAAGTTTACCTGCATGATAGGACAAGAGGGAAATACACAAAAGAGGGCACTGATCAGACTGGTGTGTGACATATTGTCCCAGATAGGAGGGGGGAGCAATGAGGAGCAGCTCCTGTCACACTGAATTACAAGTGTTCTAAAAGTAATAGAAGTGCACTGGACATCTCATCTTTGTAGTTTTTGAGGGCAGGGACAGTACAAATTTCTTTTATCTCCCCGAAGTACCCCGTTTAAGGCTATGTGTGCACACAGTTTTTCAAGGAGTTTTTGGAAGAAATTTTGCAGAAACTCTCCAAATCCTCATTGAAATCTCAAAAGCCCTAAAAAAATGAATTTTTGCTTAACTTCTGCTCTAAAAACACAGTAAAAAACACTGTGTGCACGTAGCCTAAAGGGGTTTTACCTCTTCAAGCTTTTTTAGCCTATAAGCTTGCAATATCTAAAGATAATAAAATCAGCGTTACTGACCTTTCCCGACTTAGCACCACTGCATCCAGTGACTGTTCCCATTAAAGGAAATCTATCACAAGGCTTTTGCTACCCCTTCTGAGAGCAGCATGATGTAGGGATAGAGACTCTGATTCCAGTGATGTCACTTACTGGACTGCTGTTGTCATTTTAATAAAATCACTGTTTTCTCTGTTGCAGATCTACCAGTTCTCTGAATGCCGAGCGCTGTAGAACCCCGGCCACAACTTTGATTGGCAGCTTCCTGTGCACACTGTGCATAGGCAGAAAGCTGCCAATCAGTGGTGGGCGGGATTATACAGAGCTCATGAATATGGAGGACCACATGGCAGCAGGTTTACCAGTCTAATGATAATTTCCTGCTGCGAAAACAGTGTTTTTAAGAAAACTACACTAAGTAGCTCAGTATTTGAAACATTGCTGGAATCAGTATCTCAGTTTAGATGGCAAAAAAGCGTCTGAAAAGACATCGGTGCAGGAAAACAACTGCCGGTGTTTTCCTAAAGCGGCTTCACCTTAAAAAAACAGGCAGGTGCACCGGCTTCTAAAAGACGACATGTGCACATACTGTAGGGGCTAAAGAAACATGAAACAGGAAAACCCAATTATTTTACGTTAAGAAAATTCCAAAGCTGTTCTGTAATTCTGGCCAATATATATGTTCCTGCAAAACTAAAACCTATATGGTTTATGATATACCGTAACTAAAAGCATAATATACAGTACAGACCAAAAGTTTGGACACACCTTCTCATTTAAAGATTTTTCTGTATTTTCATGACTTTGAAAATTCTACATTCACACTGAAGGCATCAAAACTATGGCTTAACACATGTGGAATTATATACTTAACAAAAAGGTGTGAAACAACTGAAAATATGTCTTATATTCTAGGTTCTTCAAAGTAGCCACCTTTTGCTTTGATGACTGCTTTGCACACTCTTGGCATTTTCTTGATGAACTTCAAGAGGTAGTCACCGGAAATAGTTTTCACTTCACAGGTGTGCCCTGTCATGTTTAATAAGTGGGATTTCTTGCCTTATAAATGGGGTTGGGACCATCAGTTCTGTTGTGCAGAAGTCAGGTGGATACAAAGCTGATAGTCCTACTGAATAGACTGTTAGAATTTGTATTATGGCAAGAAAAAAGCAGCAAAGTAAAGAAAAACGAGTGGCCATCATTACTTTAAGAAATGAAGGTCAGTCAGTCCGAAAAATTGGGCAAACTTTGAAAGTGTCCCCAAGTGCAGTTGCAAAAACCATCAAGCGCTACAAAGAAACTGACTTACATGAGGACCGCCCCAGGAAAGGAAAACCAAGAGTCACCTCTGCTTCTGAGGATAAGTTTATCCGAGTCTCCAGCCTCAGAAATCGCAGGTTAACAGCAGCTCAGATTAGAGACCAGGTCAATGCCACACAGAGTTCTAGCAGCAGACACATCTCTACAACAACTGTTAAGAGGAGACTTTGTGCAGCAGGCCTTCATGGTAAAATAGCTGCTAGGAAACCACTGCTAAGGACAGGCAACAAGCAGAAGATACTTGTTTGGGCTAAATAACACAAGGAATGGACATTAGACCAGTGGAAATCTGTGCTTTGGTCTGATGAGTCCAAATTTGAGATCTTTGGTTCCAACCACCGTGTCTTTGTGCGACGCAGAAAAGGTGAACGGATGGACTCTACATGCCTGGTTCCCACCGTGAAGCATGGAGGAGGAGGTGTGATGGTGTGAGGTGCTTTGCTGGTGACACTGTTGGGGATTTATTCAAAATTGAAGGCATACTGAACCAGCATGGCTACCACAGCATCTTGCAGTGGCATGCTATTCCATCCGGTTTGCGTTTAGTTGGACCATCATTTATATTTCAACAGGACAATGACCCCAAACACACCTCCAGGCTGTGTAAGGGCTATTTGACCAAGGAGGAGAGTGATGGGGAGCTACGCCAGATGACTTGGCCTCCACAGTCACCAGACCTGAACCCAATCGAGATGGTTTGGGGTGAGCTGGACCGCAGAGTGAAGGCAAAAGGGCCAACAAGTGCTAAGCATCTCTGGGAACTCCTTCAAGATTGTTGGAAGACCATTTCCGGTGACTACCTCTTGAAGCTCATCAAGAGAATGCCAAGAGTGTGCAAAGCAGTCATCAAAGCAATAGGTGGCTACTTTGAAGAACCTAGAATATAAGACATATTTTCAGTTGTTTCACACTTTTTTGTGAAGTATATAATTCCACATGTGTTAATTCATAGTTTTGATGCCTTCAGTGTGAATGTACAATTTTCATAGTCATGAAAATACAAAAAAATCTTTAAATGAGAAGATGTGTCCAAACTTTTGGTCTGTACTGTACACTGCTCAAAAAAATAAAGGGAACACTCAAATAACACATCCTAGATCTGAATGAATTAAATATTCTCATTGAATACTTTGTTCTGTACAAAGTTGAATGTGCTGACAACAAAATCACTCAAAAATCATCAATGGCATCAAATTTATTAACCAATGGAGGCCTGGATTTGGAGTCACCCCCAAAATTAAAGTGGAAAAACACACTACAGGCTGATCCAACTTTGATGTAATGTCCTTAAAACAAGTCAAAATGAGGCTCAGTATTGTGTGTGGCCTCCACGTGCCTGTATGACCTCCCTACAATGCCTAGGCATGCTCCTGATGAGGTGGCAGATGGTCTCCTGTGGGATCTCCTCCCAGACCTGGACTAAAGCATCCGCCAACTGCTGGACAGTCTGTGGTGCAACGTGACGTTGGTGGATGGAGCGAGACATGATGTCCCAGATGTGCTCAATCGGACTCAAGTCTGGGAAACGGGCGGGCCAGTCCATAGCTTCAATGCCTTCATCTTGCAGGAACTGCTTACATACTCCAGCCACATGAAGCCTGGCATTGTCCTACATTAGGAGGAACCCAGGGCCAACCGCACCAGCATATGGTCTCAAAAGGGGTCTGAGGATCTCTTCTCGGTACCTAATGGCAGTCAGGCTACCTCTGGCGAGCACATGGAGGGCTGTGCGGCCCTCCAAAGAAATGCCACCCCACACCATTACTGACCCACTGCCAAACCGGTCATGCTGAAGGATGTTGCAGGCAGCAGATCGCTCTCCACGGCGTCTCCAGACTATGTCACGTCAGTCACATGGGCTCAGTGTGAACCTGGTTTCATCTGTGAAGAGCACAGGGCGCCAGTGGCTCTTTGCCAATCCTGGTGTTCTGTGGCAAATGCCAAGCGTCCTGCACGGTGTTGGGCTGTGAGCACAACCCCCATCTGTGGACGTCGGGCCCTCATACCACCCTCATGGAGTCGGTTTCTAACCGTTTGTGTAGACACATGCACATTTGTGGCCTGCTGGGGGTCATTTTGCAGGGCTCTGGCAGTGCTCCTCCTGTTCCTCCTTGCACAAAGGAGGAGGTAACGGTCTGGCTGCTGGGTTGTTGCCCTCCTATGGCTCCCTCCACATCTCCTGGTATCTGCTCCATGCTCTGACAGACACATCTACCCTTCTTGCCACAGCTCGCACTGATGTGCCATCCTGGATGAACTGCACTATCTGAGCAACTTTTGTGGGTTGTACTGTAGACTCCGCCTCATGCTACTGTACCTCTAGGGGTGAGAGCAATGGCAAAATGAAAAAGTGACCAAAACAACAACCAAAAAGGATGAGAACAGAGAAATGGTCTGTGGTCACCACCTGCAGAACCACTCCTTTATAGGGGGTATCTTGCTAATTGCCTATCATTTCTACCAGTTGTCTGTTCCATTTGCACAACAGCAGGAGAAATTAATTCACAATTAGTGTTGCTTCATAACTGGACAGGTAGAATTCACAGAAGTGTTATTGACTTGGAGTTACATTGTGTTGTTTAAGTGTTCCCTTTATTTTTTTGAGCAGTGTATTACAAAACTCTTACATTTTCATCATAGCACATGTACCAGAGGCTAATAATACAGCTTTTAATCACAGATAGAATATAGCTACATTCACATAAAGTACAATACTAAGAAAGGAAATTTACATTGATGCCATCAGTACAGAAAAGATTTGGAATAAATAGCTTTTCAAGCTACTTAAGCTGTCCTAGGCAAATACCTCCTTTATTGTGATCAGCACTGGTTAATATTCATTAAATACTGTATATTTCACAATTTTACCAATGCTATTTAAAAACCTAGTTCACATTAGATTATACTGTGTATTGGAGTATAGCTGGTGCCTACAGGTGTTAATCAGCTTGTATGGAAAATCAATGTTCTATATTTTTTCCAAAATGGTATTAAATAAAATGTCACTTTTACCATTAGCTATTAAATAACTGAATAGAAAATGATGCAAGAATCATATTATGATAATATTGTTGCACAAAACTGAGAAACTGGGAAATGCTCAGGAGCTGATAGGGCAGCGAAAAATGTGTCACTGTAAAACTCTTAAGTCTTCATGTGCTCACGTCTCCTGCAGTGTGATGGTTCTCTACGGCCTAATACTACAAGCAATTCACCGGCAGGCAGTTAAGGCAGTAAAGTCAAATGGAAAGGAGAACACGATGTCCTGCCCATGGTGGGAATGATGATTCATGAGCGTAACCCACAAACTGTTTAGTCTTGTCCCTGAGCAAAATAATTCAGGAAGTAATTAAAAGTGTGAAAATGTCATAGTTTACAAAGGTTATATATTTTTATATTAATATCCTTTTTCTGAATAAAAAAAAAAATGAATATTCCCTATTTGACATTACTCTATGTTATTAAAGACTGGAAGTATGCTATCAACATATGACCTAAGCGCATCCATAAGCCTTGCTTCTAACATGAGCATGAGCACAACTATAAGCATTGCAATTAGCATGAGCAAAAGTCAGAGTTTATCAATTTGGGTGCTGTTTGCAATCTCCAGAGGTGTTGTAACACTCCAATTTACACCTGGTGTAAGTGTAGGATGCTAAGCTGGAAGCCACTCATAGCTTCATGCGGCACCAAAAATATATTCAATGGCTTTCTGTAGTGTAGTGGATTATCCAGCCTGCCACTTTTATACTGACAGCCTGCACGATCTATTAAGCATTGATCTATGGCAAACAATGCCATTGTTATACCTCCAACTATAACAGCAATCATCGGCTCTCAACGATCAAGTTGCGGGGAACCGGTGGAATGACAAATGTTTTGTATCTCCATTTTCATTCTTTCGTTGATTGGGCTGAGTGAGGGCTTGTTTTTTGTGTGGTGAGCTCATGGTTTTATTGGTACCAATTTTGTCTTTATACTGTGCTTTGATTGCTTATTACATTTTTTTAGGGAAGTGGAGTGCGCAAAACAACTAAATTCTGGTATTTTGATTTCTTTACTCTTTATGGTGTTTATTATCAGGTTAATTAATTCCATATTTAAATTGATATGTGTTTTTTTTCCTTTTTTATTTTTAACAGGGAAAAATGGGTGATTTGAACTTGAATATATTCTTTAATTCTTTATATTTCTGAAACTTTTTCTTTATTTTTTACATTATTTTTTCGATCCTTTGGGGCACATCAACCTATGATCGTTTGATCGCTTATAATTAACATCTCGGACCCCATTGAGCTCACAGGAGAATCAAGATGACAGCGATGAGGGGATGCATCAGGAGGGACCAATGGGAGACAGTGCGTGGGCATCAGTGTGCATTCCATTGAAATGCCACTGTGAGAGATTGACAGAGGCAATCAAATGGTTAACAGCCATGGCCAGAACTTGGTACCAGGTGCGGCTGTTAGTGACAGATGCCAGCTATATAATATAGCCGATATCTGCTGCATGTGGAGGAAGCTCAATTCCTGAGTCCCCTCCACACGCGATGTCCCATTACCAAGATGTGAATATGATGTCCCTTTGTGGGAAAGGGTTAAAGACCTGTTATTTTTGAAGGCCCTGTCGGAGATTTTGCAATGGGGCCTACATACTTTAAGCTACACCATTTCCTTCAGTGTTCATACATTTATCTGGGCTGTCGATTAGTGGTAAACGTATTTAGTGGGAAAACTCAAGCTTCAGTGAAGGATCTGAATATTGAGATTCAGCATGGACATGTGAAGGAGACAAGGATGGAACCATTTTCTTAAGAAACATAGATAAAATTTAGGACACTGAAGTATAAGTTACTAAAATATAACCTGTCATGTATGAATCTATAACATGGTAGTTTCATCAAAGATAAAGGAAAGTAACTTCCTTTAAAGGGAATCTGTCAGTAGGATAATCCCTCCTAAGAGGTCTATATGGGCATGTAGGTCATAGGAAACTGAATAAAATGATACGCTGATATCTGTGATCCGATGTCTTATTCTAGAGAAATCCACATTTTCCTTATTATGTAAATGAGCTGTTAAGATCTATAGGCCGGACATAAATCTCTCTGAGAGACTGCCTCCAGAGCTTATTGTAAATAAAAGGGAGTGTTACCAAAGTGAAACATATAATGACTGACACTTTGCTCCCCTGATCTACATGTATCACAATGATAACTTGCCCTTTCATTTAAAATAGGAGGCAGAGTCTCAGGCAGGGCCGGCGTCAGCACCCGGCGCACCCGGGCAAATGCCGGGGCCCTGAGCAGGCAGAGGGGCCCACTGGCGGTCGCGCACCCCACTGGGCTATGGGCGGAGGAGAGCGGTGTCAGCGTCCGCCCTTCTCCGCCGCTTGCTCAGGGCCCCGGCAGCTGGATACTTACCTCTCCCCGTGCCTCCGCAGATCCGCTGTCTTCCGGCTCTGCGCTCCCTGTGACGTCTCAGGTCAGAGGGCGCGGTGACGTCTTTACACCGCGCCTTCCCCTGAGCCGTCACAGGGAGCGCTGAGCGGGAAGACGCCGACAACGCTGGAGTTCGGACTCGAGCAGCGGGCAGCGGGCAGCAGGTAGCAGGTGAGGAGAAGGGAGGGGAGTATTTGATTTTTTATTTTTTTAATGTATGGAGGCATGGGGCAGTATAAAGAGAAGGGGGGGGGGGTGGCATCCTCCATGGAGCATTACAAAGAGAGGGGGGGGCATCCTGCATGGGGCATTATAAAGAGAGGGGGGGACATCCTGCATGGGGCATTATAAAGAGAGGGGGGGACATCCTGCATGGGGCATTATAAAGAGGGGGGGGGTGACATCCTGCATGGGGCATTATAAGGTGGGAAACAGCCTGCATGGGGCATTATAAAGGGGGGGGGGGCAGCCTGCATAGTGCATTATGTGGGGGGGAACAGCCTGCATGGAGCATTATAAGGGGGGGGGCAGCCTGTATGGGGCATTATGTGGGGGGTAACAGCCTGCATGGAGCATTAAAAGGGGGGGCCTGTATGGGGCATTATGTGGGGGGTAACAGCCTGCATGGAGCATTATAAGGGGGGGACAGCCTGTATGGGGCATTATGTGGGGGGTAACAGCCTGCATGCAGCATTATATGGGGGCCAGTATCCTGTATGGAGCATTATAAGGGGACCGGTATCCTGTATGGAGCGTTATATGGGGGCCAGTATCCTGTATGGAGTTTTATAAGGGAATCAGTATCCTGTATGGAGCATTATATGGGGGCCAGTATCCTGTATGGAGTTCTATAAGGGGACCAGTATCCTGTATGGAGCCTTATATGGGGGCCTGTATTCTGTATGGAGCCTTATATGGGGGCCAGTATTCCGCATGGAGCCTTATATGGGGGTCAGTATTCCGCATGGAGCCTTATATGGGGGCCAGTATTCTGTATGGAGCCTTATATGGGGGCCAGTATTCCTTATGGGGCCTTATATGGGGGCCAGTATTCTGTATGGGGCCTTATATGGGGGCCAGTATTCCTTATGGGGCCTTATATGGGGGCCAGTATTCCGTATGGGGCCTTATATGGGGGCCAGTATTCCATATGAAGCGTTATATGGGGGCCAGTATTCCGTATGGAGCCTTATATGGGGGCCAGTATTCTGTGTGGAGCGATTCACCGGTTTCTGAGCTATTGTGGAATTTACAATAGATATCACTCATGTAATGTAAGAAGTGAAATCTTTGCATTGTACTATATATATATATATATATATATATATATATATATATATATATATATATATATATATATATAATTTCTCCGCCGTATCTCTGCATCATGAATCGTGGTATGTGTTAAAGGGGCCCACTGAGACTCTTTCGCCCGGGGCCCAGAAAAACCTGGAGCCGGCCCTGGTCTCAGGCAATCTATGTCCCACCCATATACATATATCTTAACATCTAATTTACATATAACGAAAAAAAAGTGTATTACTCTGGAATAAGACATTGGATCGCAGATGTTAAGGTATTCAACTTCTTATGACCTATGTGCCCAGATAGAATATTTAGGAGGGTTGACCCAACTGACAGATTCCCTGTAAAATCTAGCAATAGTCTGAAATTTGCAGGTGTTTTAAAATTAATTCTTCAATAAATGTATTGCAGTTCCCTGATACAATGCAGCTGGATGGGTTACTGAGCTCCCGCTTCAGTTTCAGCCGGATAAAAGCTCGCATCCACCTCAAACACAGTAAAGTGTCGTTTTCAGCACATACCAGCCAGATGCTTTTCCATGCTCTGCAGTTCCTTTGCGGTTAAAGCTTCTTTCAAGAGTTTTTGGTTCGGTGAGCCCCCACTTCTGGCAGACAAGACATCCAAGTCCCAGACTGGTTGACGCTAAAGAAGTTCAAAAAGTGAGAGAATGTACTTTTACAAACAAGCTGAAAATGGAAATAGGAAAGCAATAATTATATGTTCCTTGCACACTGAGATTTTTGGAAACAAGTTGTTTCCTATTAGAAGTGTCTGGTGTCCTGAGCACTTTCAGGAATAGGATGTTAACTGTGTAGAGCTTCAATAATAAATCTTCCATCCAGCTACTCTGTAGATTTATCACACATTGAAAGCCAGGAATAAGTTACAACACATCTATGTCAGACGATCTCCATCATGTGCCTTACACAGATATCATTTTTCAGCTTAATTTCTATTAAATCAATTAATTCAGTGTTGGATCTGGAGAATGCTATACTTAGAAGGGCCTTGGTTTTAAAATGAGACTAATATGTATATGTCAACATTGGAGGTAACTAAAAAAAAAAAGTGTTTCTTAATTATTAATAGTCTCATTTCCACAACATTTATCCGTATGTCTTTAAAGAGGTTTTCTTGTTTCAGAACATTTCTGTTCCCTGACTGCAGTTTGGTTAAAAAACAAACTGCGCTTTACTCACCCTACCTGGGTCCATCGATGAGTCTCTTGTGTATAGGTGATTGCAGTGCTGGTGTCACGTCAGTAACTGAGCTCAGCAGTTCTGCCCATGTTGACTACAAAAGCCACTCAGAACTGCTGAGCTCACTGATTGGCTGTCACGCTCTGTCAATGTGACAACAGCACTGCAGACAATTACCGACATTGTGAGCAGCAGAGGACAGTCAGAACTGGACCCAGGGAGGGTGAGTAAAGCTCAGGGTTTTTTTTGCTTTTTTTTCTAGAACAAACTGCAGCTGGGAGGGAGACATGTTTTTTTAAACTGGAAAACCAATTTAAGGGCATATGGAAAGGTGTTGATGATTACGGTAATACAGGAAAAACCTTATAAATAGGTCATATAGATGTCATGGAATGGAATCGGCCACTCTGAGCCAAAAAAACAGCCACTTAGGCTCTGTTCACATGTCTGTTTATCTTTTCCATTTGCCTGATACATTTAAAACAGAAAAATATAAGGCTATGTGCGCACATTCAGGATTTGATTGCAGAAATTTCTGCAGCGTTTTTCCAGCCAAGAGATGCAGAAACGCTGCAGAAATTTCTGCAATCAAATCCTGAATGTGCACACATAGCCTTATATTTTTCTGAAAAAAATGTGCGTTTTGCTGCGATTTTGATGCATTTTTTATTCGTTTTGTAATGCATTTTTGTACATCAATAAATGCATTTTGGAGCTAAATAAAGATATTTGAAAAAAGAAACGTGTGACATCGCTTTAACCTTTGGATTACTGTCAGACCTGGGTTGAGTATATTGGTTATTTTAAATGATTAAAGAATGTGTCTGTTGTATTTCAAATAAAGTGTTTTACTCTGTGTGTGTGTTTATTTAACTCTTTACTTTACTTTAATTAGGTTTAGTAATGAAAGGGTCTTATTGACACCTTGTCACTAAACAAAAAGGCTAGGTGTCAGCTAAACCAATCGCATTAGCATTCCCATTCATGTAATTCCTGAGGCAGCTGAGAGCTGCTATTTTAAGCCTAGGAAGGTGCATTAGGCAAACATGTTCCCTGGCTATTAATAACAGCTCACAGCTGTTTCGTTAGCCTCTATGTACCGACCCCACGATCAGCAACCAGAAGTGCTTTGGACTCAGCGTATTTACGCTGTATTCTAATGCTACACTTTTGTTGTCAATACATGCGGATCCACTGCATATAATGACACTTCAATCGGTCAAAATCTGCAGCGAAGACAGGTGTCTCCACTACAGAAATTGACAAGCTGGGGGTGAGTTTAGGTAAGTGGCCATGATCAGGAGCCGCTGCAGGTTTGATGCTGTGGGTTTATGCAGCGTCAAACCAGCAGCGTCCAGATGTTACAACATAGTGGACAGTATTTCTAGAAATCCCATGTCCACTATGCGTGCATCTGAGGCTGTGAATCATCCGTGGTCTTTCAGGACCGCATCATGTCAAATTCTCTTGTGGAGTCGCTAGTCTCCGCAACAGAAATTTGACCACTCGAATGTATTGAATGCAGTAATTCTCATGGTTCAGTGAATACATACGGATTTACCTGCGTTCAATAGAACACAGCGTTTTGGACGCAACAAAAATATACTGCGCCCAAAGCACTGCTGCGTCCGGATTGTGGGCATATAGCCTAAAATTTAAAAAAATAGCGTAGGCTCCCGCGTCATTTTCATAACCAGCAGAGGGAAAGCCGACTGCTGGGAACTGATATTAGTAGCCGGGGAAGGGGCCATTAGCCAAAAATGTTCCCTGGCTATTAATAACAGCCCACAGCTGTTTGCTTAGATTTTACTGACTACATTACAGGGAGATCCCAGAAAAAAATTGACGTAGGGTCCACATATAAAATCTAACCAAGGGGACATCAGGAGGACGCCGGACAGGTGAGAATAAGGTGTTTTTTTATTTTAATGTAGATTTTTATTTTTTTACACAGTCACTGACTCGGCTGAGGAGACTACTTCTCCCCTCAGCCGCGCCGCTCTCGCTGTTATCATCAGGAGCAGCGGTTGGATGATGGGAGAAGTAGTCTTATTCCTCGGCCCGGGTACCATACTTTGTGCGTTTTTGCGCTGCAGAAACGCTACAAAGAATGGATATGCTGTGGATTTTAACACAATGACAATCCTGAGCGGAAAATTCCAGATCATGTGCACAGCAAATTAGGATTGTCATTGCATTAGCTCCCAGATGGATTACTTAGCGTTTTTGGTCCATTTCCACGAGAAAACAAATGCTGCGAAAAATGCAACAAAAAAGCACAGTGTGCACATAGCCTAACAGATAAGCAGAAACAGCGTCCTGTTCATTCCTGTGTCAAAAGGAAGCAGAGGGGTCCCATTCATTTATATGGGTTCTATCTAATTTCCGTTTGTTGTTTATTTTTAGAATCGAAAAAAATAGACCAACATGCAGAACTTTTGCTTAAAAAATAAACAACAAACAGAAAAACAATGGAAAAGATAAATAGACGTGTGAAAAGAGCCTAGATGTCAGGTCACCAAGGGTCAGATAAATGGATACTTATCTGAATAACTGCATGTAATACTTTATTTCCCCTGTAGTGGCCACTCTAGAGAATATCAGCAGCTGACAATTCAAATCTGGTAAGATCTTATCGCCAGTTGTGTCTTTTGTTAATCCCTTAGTGATGGAGTAAATTCTGACCTTAATGACCAGGCCAAATTTTAAAATTCTGACCACTGTCACTTTATGAGGTAATAACTCTGGAACGCTTCAATGGATCCCACTGATTCTAAGAATGTTTTTTGGTGACATATTGGACTTGTTGTTCGATATGACTTGCGTTTATTTGTGAAAATTTGAAAAATTTCACAGATTTTCAAACTTTTAATATTTATGCCCTTAAACCAGAGAGATGTCACGCAAAATAGTTAATAAATAACATTTACCACATGTCTACTTTACATCACCACAATTTTTGAAACATATTTTTTTTTTCCTTAGGAAGTTAGAAGAGTTAAAAGTTGACCAGCAATTTCTAATTTTTCCCACAAAATTTACAAAACCATTTTTTTTTTTAGGTAAGTGACTTTGGGGGGGCTGTATGGCAGAAAATACCCAAAAGACATCATTCTAAAAACTGCACCCCTCAAGATGCTCAAAACCACATTCTAGAAGTTTATTAACCCTTCAGGTGCTTCACGGAAACTGAAGCAATGTGGAAGGAAAAAATGAACATTTAAGTCTAAAGTAAGTTTTTTGCGAAAAAAACTTACATTTTTTTATTTTCACAAGGGTAACAAGAGAAAGTGGACCGCAAAATTTGTTTTGCACTTTCTCCCGAGCACGCCAATACCCCATATGTGTGGGAAAACTACTGCTTGGGCACACGGCAGAGCTCGGAAGGGAAGGAGCATCGTTTGACTTTTTGAACGCAAAATTGGCTGGAATCGAGAGCAGACACCATGTCACGTTTAAAGAGCCCCTGATGTGCTTAAACAGTGGAAAATCTCACAAGTGACCTCATTTTGGAAACCACACCCCTCAAGGATTTTATCCAGGGGTATAGTGAGCATTTTGAACCCACAAGTACGACATAGAATTTGATAACATTAGGTTGTCATATTGAGTACATTGTCATGAGTGTTGAGCACAAGTGCTCGCTACTCCAGTTTGCATCGGGTGCTCGGGTATGCACCGAGTATCGAGTGTGCTCAAGTGACATGCTCAAGTCTCCACCCCGCATGTTTCGCGTCTGTTATACGTACATAAAAAAAAATGCAGAGACACGTGATACTCAATGCATTCCCGAGCACCTGATGCAAACTCGAGTAGCGAGCACTTGCGCTCAACACTAGCCATCATATCGTCATCTTCTTTTTTTACTTTTGAAAACCCACCAATCCTAACACAATCGTAACACCAAACCTAACCTTAGCATAACCCTAACCTGAACCCCAACCCTAACCCTAACCCTAACAAAACCCTAACCCCAACCCAACCCTATCCCCAACTCTAACACAACCGTAATCCCAACCCTAACACAACCTTAACCCCAACCCTAACACAACCTTAACCCAAACCCTAACACAACCCCAACGCTAACACAAACATATCACAACCCTATCACAAACCTATCACAACCCCAACCCTAACAGCAACCATAACCCCAACCCTAACCCTGACTGCAAATAATGAAAAAATATATATACAGGTGCTTCTCACAAAATTAGAATATCATCAAAAATTAAATATCAGTTCTTCAATACAAAAAGTTAAACTCATATTATATAGAGTCATTGCAAACAGAGTGATCTATTTCAAGTGTTTATTTCTGTTAATGTAGATGATTATGGCTTACAGCCAATGAAAACACAAAAGTCATTATCTCAGTAAATTAGAATAATTAATAAAAAACACCTGCAAAGGCTTTCCACACATTTAAATAGGTCCCTTAGTCTGTTTCAGTAGGCTCTACAATCATGGGGAAGCCTGCTGACTTGATATATGTTCAGAAGGTAGTCATTGACACACTCCACAAGGAGGGTAAGCCACAAAGGGCATTGCTAAAGTAGCTGGCTGTTCACAGAGTGCTGTATCCAAGCATATTAATGGAAAGTTTAGTGGAAGGAAAAAGTGTGGTAGAAAAAGGTGCACAAGCAACCGGGTTAACTGCAGCCTTGAAAGGATTGTTCAGAAAAGGCCAGTCAAAAATTTGGGGGAGATTCACAAGGAGTGGACTGCTGCTGGAGTCATTGATTCAAGAGCCACCACACACAGACGTATCCAGGACATGGGCTACAAGTGATGCATTCCATCTGTCAAGCCACTCATGACCAATAGACAACGCCAGAAGCGTCTTACCTGGGCCAAGGAGAAAAAGACCTGGACTGATGGTCAGTGGTCCAAGGTGTTGTTTTCAGGTGAAAGTAAATTTTGCATTTCTTTTGGAAATCAAGGTCCCAGAGTCTAGAGGAAGAGTGGAGAGGCACACAATCCAAGCTGCTTGAGGTCTAGTGTGAAGTTTCCACAATCAGTGATGGTTTGGGGAGCCATGTCATCTGCTGGTGTAGGTCCACTGTGTTTTATCAAGACCAAAGTCAGCGCAGCCGTCTACCAGGATATTTTAGAGCACTTCATGCTTCCCTCTGCCGACAAGCTTTATAGAGATGGAAATTTCATTCTCCAGCAGGACTTGGCACCTGTCCACACTGCTAAAAGTACCAATACCTGGTTTAAAAACAACAGTATCACTGTGTTTGATTGGGCAGCAAACTCGCCTGACCTTAACCCCATAGAGAATCTATGGGGTATTGTCAAGGGGAAGAGGAGAGACACCAGACTCAACAATGCTGTTAAGCTGAAGGCTGCTATCAAAACACCCTGGGCTTCCATGACACCTCAGCAGTGCCACAGGCTGATCGCCTCCATGCCACGCCGCATTAATGCAGTAATTGATGCAAAAGGAGCCCCGACCAAGTATTGAGTGCATTTACGGAACATACATTTCAGTAGGCCAACATTTCGGATTTTAAAAACATTTTTCAAGCTGTTGTTATAACGTATTCTAATTTACTGAGATAATGGCTTTTGTGTTTTCATTGTCTGTAAGCCATAATCATCAACATTAACAGAAATAAACACTTGAAATAGATCACTCTGTGTAAGGATCTGAACCATATACCTGTTCAGCCTGGCTTGCCCTTATCCAAGATTGAGTTGACAGCTTCACGGGGGCCATCTTGTTTCCTGTCTGACATTTCCTGGTTCCCATTTGCTGGATAAAGGGACTCTGTCCACTATACCTTTCTTGTGTATCTCGTGCTTCACCTGTTGCCAAACTTGGAGGACTTGTATTGTACTTACCTCTTCTCATCATCAGGGTTCCCCGTCTGCTACTTATCTACCGTTCGTCTGAAGATTCGACTCGTTCAGATCTGCCATGCATCTATCTCCATTGCGGCTCTCCGCAAGGAGCTCAGTCTGTACTCCGGATCCTTGGACTTTGCATTTCTGGACCTTGAATACTTATCGGTTTGTACAAGACATCAGATCTGTTTCTAGAGACTGGATTTGCTTATCATTTATTACTAAATCCTGATTGCTACAATATACTTATTAAGACTTGATATACCGTGTTTGTTTTCACTCTGACCCATGCCATCGGTCTCCATAGCATCAAGGAGTATATGTTTGACAGGATACACAAACCATTAAAAGAATGGAGTTCGCTGGGTCAGATTCTGTGGAGGTGCGTATGAGAAAAATATGCACATGTCACAGGACTTCATGGGGAGCTTCAGGCTACTAAAACAAAAGTGGTGGCATTAGAGTCGCAACTTAACCATAATGCTAATATGGCCGATACATCTATTCAGGCGTTAGCTACTCGCCTCTCAGACCTAGAGACTGTAGCCCCAGTCCCGGTTTCAGTGTCGGTTCCAGCTCCGGTTCTGGATTTCCCTAAGCTCCCGCCATTCAGGTATGTTGGTGAACGAGAAAAATTTTGAGGATTCCTAAATCAGTGTCAGCTGTATTTTACAGCGCATGCGGCTCAGTTTCTAACAGAACGAGACAAGGTGTTAACTATGATAATGTTGTTAACCAACAAGGCTCTTGACTGGGCAAACCCTTTGATTGAAACCAATGATGCATGTTTAAATTCTCTAAAAGACTTTATTGTTGCAATGGGTCAGATGTTCGATGATCCCAATTGAAATGCCATGGCAGAAACTGCATTATTGGTACTCCAGCAGGGAAAGCGTCCTGTCGTGGAATACGCAATGGAATTTCGGAGGTGGGTGCTGAACACTACATGGTGCGACTCGGCAAGATACGCAGTGTTTAGGAGGGGTTTATCCGCTGAAATTAAGGACGAACTGGCTCGTGGAGAGTCACCTGTTGCCCTGGGTGACTTCATAAATCATTGTATCCGGATAGATATTCATCTCGCAGAACGTCGGCAAGAGAGATGGGCAGATTCTAACCGTAACAACTTGTTATCCCTTCCTTCTCCTTCCAGGGAAGCTCAAAATAAGTCCTTTCTCCAGGCAGAGTCGGAACCTATGCAGGTTGATGCAATTCGAAGAACTCCCCCAGACGCACGCAAGGAACATCGTTTAAAATCTATGTTTCTACTGCGGAAAATCGGGTCACTATATTTCGAATTGTCCCAGTAAGAATCACAGAACTACGGCTGCAGTAATCGAATGCGATTTTTCAGACGTATCTTCAGTAATTTCTCACCCAATTTCTCCCAGGAATAAAGTAACTGACACAAATCACGAATTCTCTGACGGTACTTCAGAAGCATCCTCACCTGTGAATGCAGCCATTTTTTCAATAAGTTCCACTACTTCGGCCTCAGATGTGTCAAAGAAGGATTCACACTGTTATATCCCCATCAAAATATGGATTCAATCCTGCTGGGTTACTAGTTCCGCTATGGTAGACTCTGGAGCCAGCGGCAATTTCATGGACATTACATTCACTAAAAAACACGGTATACGTTCACCGAAGAGGGTTTCACAAGTATTAATGGAGACCGCAGATGGGTTCCCGTTAGCATCCGGGCCAGTAGATCTTGAAACAACATCATTGAAGGTCCGAATGGGGGCGGATCAATCAGAAAGAATGTCGTTTTTGTTGATTTCTTTTCCTCACTTTCCCATAATCTTAGAATTACCGTGGCTACAACTGCAAAACCCTATTATCAACTGGGACACAAAGGAATTACAGTTTCCAGGAAGCCAGATACCACCCGGAGAACTAGCTTTAATCAGGTCAGTGCGCACAGTTAACTTAAATCTACCAGTAGAATACCAAGATTTCGTAGATGTATGTAGCAAGAAGAATGCGGACAAGCTGTCACCACATCGGCCGTACGACTGTCCCGTGGAACAACTACCTGGCGCCGCGATTCCGTTCAGTAACATTTATCCTTTGGCCGGACCAGAATTAAAAGCTCTCAAGGAGTATATCGATGAGAACTTAGCCAAGGGATTTATACGACCAACTTCCTCCCCAGCAGGTGCTCCAATCTTCTTCGTGAAAAAGAAGGATGGTTCACTCCGACCATGTATTGATTACCGAGAGCTCAACAAAATTATGATTAGAAACTCTTATCCGCTTCCACTAATTCCCGAATTACTTGAGAGGGTACGACATGCTAAGATTTTCACAAAGTTAGACCTCCGTGGAGCATACAATCTAGTACGGATTCGCCCTGGTGACGAATGGAAGACAGCCTTCCGGTCACGCTATGGACATTATGAGTATCTCATTATGCCTTTCGGGCTTCGTAACGTGCCTTCTACGCTTCAACACTTAGCAAACGATATTTTCAGAGACATACTCGATATTTTTGTTGTGGTTTATTTGGATGACATTTTAATTTTTTCCAGCAACATCGAGGATCATCAGCAACATGTGAGAACGGTCTTGGATCGTTTACAGCAAAATGAGTTGTACATCAAGTTGGAGAAATGCGAGTTCCACAAGACGGAAATCCAATGTTATCTCTCTCCAGGGTCTTAGCATGGATGCAAGCAAGACTCAAGCCATTCAGGAGTGGCCAATTCCCAAGACAGTGAAGGAGGTGCAACGATTTATTGGATTAGCCAATTTTTACAGACGGTTCATAAATTTTTTTTCGGAGATAGTCACACCCATTACTCAACTGACTCGGAAGAAGACGCCATTTGTCTGGTCGCCACAAGCGCAGACAGCATTTTCCAGGTTGAAGTCTAAATTTACATCAGCTCCTATTCTCATACACCCGGACCCAGATAGGGCCTTCATAATGGAAGTGGATGCCTCAGACTGTGCTCTAGGGGCCATACTCTTGCAAAGAACAGGTGAGAAAGAGCTTTTACATCCTTGTGCTTTTCTTTCACAGAAATTATCATCTGCGGAAAGGAATTCTGACATTGGAAACAAAGAGCTGTTGGCCATTATAACTGTATTCAAAGAATGGAGACACCTGCTACAGGGGGCATCTCAACAGATTGTCATACTTACAGACCACCGTAATCTTGAATTCATGAGGTCGGCAAGGTGTATAAAACCCAGACAGGCCCGGTGGAATCTCTTTCTCAATCAGTTTAATTTTATTATTTCCTATAGGCTGGGCTATCGCAATGGGAAAGCCGATGCATTGTCTAGAATTCACATTTGTAACTCCGGCTTTACCTCAGAGAACCATACTCTCGGAAAGTAACTTTATAGGCGTGTTACACAATCAAGATCTACTAACGAGTATTAAGGAGGCATACGTTGCAGATCCGTTTCTGATTCAACCACCTTGTCAGGTAAATATAACCTTGAAAAATAGACTTTGGTTACAGGGACAGCGCCTGTATATCCGGGAAACAGTTAGATTAAGTGTGCTAAAATTAATGCATGACTCTAAGATTGCTGGCCACAGAGGTGTCCAGAAGACTCAGGAATTCATGTCTCGCTTCTTTTGGTGGCTGACCTATCGGAAAGACGTTCAGCATTACGCTTCATCATGTAAGGTACAGTACAGCCCAAAAGTTTGGACACATCTTCTCATTTAAAGATTTTTCTGTATTTTCATGACTATGAAAATTGTACATTCACACTGAAGGCATCAAAACTATGAATTAAAACATGTGTAATTATAAACTTAACAAAAAAGTGTGAAACAACTGAAAATATGTCTTATATTCTAGGTTCTTCAAAGTAGCCACCTTTTGCTTTGATGACTGCTTTGCACACTCTTGGCATTCTCTTGATGAGCTTCAAGAGGTAGTCACCATAAATGGTCTTCCAATAATCTTGAAGGAGTTCCCAGAGATGGTTAGCACTTGTTGGCCCTTTTGCCTTCACTCTTTGGTCCAGCTCACCCCAAACCATCTCGATTGGGTTCAGGTCTGGTGACTGTGGAGGCCAGGTCATCTGGCGTAGCACCCCATCACTCTCCTCCTTGGTCAAATAGCCCTTACACAGCCTGGAGGTGTGTTTGGGGCCATTGTCCTGTTGAAAAATAAATGACGGTCCAACTAAACGCAAACCAGATGGAACAGCATGCCGCTGCAAGATGCTGTGGTAGCCATGCTGGTTCAGTATGCCTTCAATTTTGAATAAATCCCCAACAGTGTCACCAGCAAAGTACCCCCACACCATCACACCTCCTCTTCCATGCTTCACAGTGGGAACCAGGCATGTAGAGTCCATGCGTTCACCTTTTCTGCGTCGCACAAAGACACAGTGGTTGGAACCAAAGATCTCAAATTTGGACTCATCAGACCAAAGCACAGATTTCCACTGGTCTAATGTCCATTCCTTGTGTTCTCTAGCCCAAACAAGTCTCTTCTGCTTGTTGCCTGTCCTTAGCAGTTGTTTCCTAGCAGTTATTTTACCATGAAGGCCTGCTGCACAAAGTCTCCTCTTAACAGTTGTTGAAGACTGTAACATACCTGGCGGCGTCCTTGCATAGTGGTCCATTTCCCACTGTGCAGGAGCGCGCACTTGATCTCCTGTCCGGAATGTCTCTCTGGCTTCCCTCCATGCTGTCTGTTTGTGTCTGTCTCTGCTGCCTAAGGGCGGCGCCCGATCACTTCCTGCTTTTTGTACCTGCTGTGGGTCACACCCCTTGTGCGTCCTCAGCCTATTGCTGTCTGACACTTGGTATATAGCTCAGCAGCTCCCTTCTATCCCTGCCTGAGCATAGTGTTTTCCTTCAGTGTGTGCTTGCACTCTGAAGGTGCCAGGTCCCGTCTTTGTTTCCTTGTCTGCCTTTCCTGGAGGCTGTATTTCCAGGCCTGTCTGAACTTAGTCCTGTATGTCTCCTGCTTTGCGGTATTAGTTCCCGTGTCTGAACTAAGTCCTGTATGTCTCCTGCTTTTCGGTATTAGTTCCCGTGTCTGAACTGAGTCCTGTATGTCTCCTGCTTTTTGTATCAGTTCCCGTGTCTGTACTGAGTCCTGTATGTCTCCTGCTTTTTGTATCAGTTTCCGTGTCTGAACTGAGTCCTGTATTTCTCCTGCTTTGCGGTATTAGTTCCCGTGTCTGAACTAAGTCCTGTATGTCTCCTGCTTTTTGTATCAGTTCCCGTGTCTGAACTGAGTCCTGTATGTCTCCTGCTTTTTGTATCAGTTCCCGTGTCTGAACTGAGTCCTGTATGTCTCCTGCTTTGCGGTAATCAGCTCCCGTGTCTGAACTGTGTCCTGTATGTCTCCTGCTTTGCGGTATTAGTTCCCGTGTCTGAACTAAGTCCTGTATGTCTCCTGCTTTGCGGTATTAGTTCCCGTGTCTGAACTGAGTCCTTTCTGTGTTCTTTTGTCTGTCCTGTCTGAACACGCTCCTTGCCTGTTCGTTCCGCCTCTCTGGGGGCCGTATTCCCAGACCCGCTCCTGTATCCCGCTGCAGTGTCGGTCTCCGCCGTACACTCAGTTCCAGTCTGAACACTCTCCTGTCCTTTACCTGTTTTGCCTCTATGTCCGTTCCCTTCCTTTTTCTGCAGAGTCTGAACTCGTACCTAACTCCTGCTTGTTTTCTCTGCAAGTACTGTGTGAGTATCTGGCTCTGTCTTTCCCTTCCTGTCTGTTCTGTGTGAACAGAGCCCTGTCCTCCCTGCTCAGCCTTGTCTGCACTCTAGCAGTGCTTGCCTGTAACCCTCTGCCTGTATTGTTCCTGAGTCCCGGTGTGTACTGGGTCCTATCCCGCCTGTGTTCCTACCTGCTAGTGCCTCCCTGTCTGCACTCTAGCTGTGCTTGCCTTTACCCCCCTGCCTGCATACCCGCCTGCCTGCATACCAGTCGTGCCTGCCTATACCCACCAGTCTGTGTGCCAGCCTACCAGCCTGTTCCTGTATTCCCCTGTGTGGGTCAACAGCCGTGTCCGGGGTCTGTCCTGGAGTAGCACCTGGTCCCTCTGCTCGGTTCCTCCTTGGTGCACTGGCGTCGTATGCCGTCGTGCGACCCTGGTCGGATCGGGTGAATACTTAGTCACGCCCCTCCAGGCATTCACTCTCCGGCACGGTCCAGTGGAATCACTACCAATCACACGCACACGCCGCTTAGCCCGGGCGTGTGCATAACAAAGACATGTGTCTGCTGCTCGAACTCTGTGTGGCATTGACCTGGTCTTTAATCTGAGCTACTGTTAACCTGCGATTTCTGAGGCTGGTGACTCGGATAAACTTATCCTCAGAAGCAGAGCTGACTCTTGGTCTTCTTTTCCTGGGGCGGTCCTCATGTGAGCCAGTTTCTTTGTAGCACTTGATGATTTTTGCAACTGCACTTGGGGACACTTTCAAAGTTTTCCCAATTTTTCGGACTGACTGACCTTCATTTCTTAAAGTAATGATGACCACTCATTTTTCTTTACTTAGCTACTTTTTTCTTGCCATAATACAAATTCTAACAGTCTATTCAGTAGGACTATCAGCTGTGTAGCCACCAGACTTCAGCACAACACAACTGATGGTCCCAATCCCATTTATAAGGCAAGAAATCCCACTTATTAAACCTGACAGGGCACACCTGTGAAGTGAAAACCATTTCCGGTGACTACCTCTTGAAGCTCATCCAGAGAATGCCAAGAGTGTGCAAAGCAGTCATCAAAGCAAAAGGTGGCTTCTTTGAAGAACCTAGAATATAAGACATATTTTCAGTTGTTTCACACTTTTTTGTTAAGTATATAATTCCACATGTGTTAATTCATAGTTGTGATGCCTTCAGTATGAATGTACAATTTTCATAGTCATGAAAATACAGAAAAATCTTTAAATGAGAAGGCGTGTCCAAATTTTTGGTCTGTACTGTATGTGCAAGATCAAAAGTTCCCCACTCCTCACCTACTGGACTGTTACAACCCCTTTCTATTCCATCTCGTCCCTGGGGGTCTATTTCAATGGATTTTATCATAGAGTTGCCTACGTCAAAAGGAAAGAACACTATTCTAGTAGTAGTCGACCGGTTAACTAAGGCTGCTCATTTCATTCCCTGTACTGGTTTACCAACAGCCAAACAGACAGCGGATCTTATTGTACAAAATGTCTCTCGGCCAAATGGAGTTCCTGATGAAGTGGTATCGGATCGAGGGGTCCAATTTACCTCAAGATTTTAGCGAAGCTTTTGTGCTGCTCTGGACATCAAGGTAAATTTGTCATCTACTTTCCATCCGCAGTCTAACGGCCAAACTGAATGGAATCAGACCTTGGAGCAGTACTTGCGTTGTTACATATGCCACTTACAGGATGATTGGGTGAACTTACTCCTGTTGGCCGAATTCACGTATAACAATTCACAGAGTGCGTCCACCAAACAGTCTCCGTTTTTTGCTAACAAGGGGTACCATCCCAGCATTCTCCCTCGATTCCCGATAGACACGTCCATACCCGCAGTAGCCGCCTGGATTACGCATCTTCAACAGAATTTGGATGTTTTGAAACAAACACTGGCTACAGCTCAAGAGAGATACAAGAGGGCGGCAGACAGGTTCCGTAAGCCAGCACCGACATACAAGGTAGGAGACATGGTTTGGCTTTCAACAAAAAAATTAAAACTAAGGATTCCAACGTCTAAACTGGGGCAGAAGTATGTTGGGCCATACAAAATCAGCAGCGTAGTAAGTTCTGTAGCCTGCCTACTCAAGTTGCCAAAATCTCTGAAAATACACCCTGTTTTTCATGTCTCCCTGTTTAAACCGGTAGCACCAAATCCCTTTCCCGGACGTACACCTGTTCCACCTGATCCGGTTATTATTGACGGGCAAGAAGAATTTGTCGTGGAGGGGATCATCGATTCTCGGATCCATAGGTGACAGGTTCAGTATTTGGTAAAATGGCAAGGGTACCCATCGGAGAATTCCTGGGAACCTCAGGAGAATATTTACGCTACCCGCCTGATCGAACAGTTCCACAGCAGATACCCCAATAAACCGGCTCTGAGGTCATCCGGAGGACATCTTTTAAGGGGGGAGAAATGTAAGGATCTGAACCATATACCTGTTCTGCCTGGTCTTGGCCCTTAGCCAAGATTGAGTTAACAGCTTCACGGGGGCCATCTTGTTTCCTGTCTGACATTTCCTGCTTCCTGTTTGCTGGATATATAAAGTGACTCCGTCCACTATACCTTTGCTTGTGTATCTCGTGCTTCACCTGTTGCCAAGCTTGGAGGACTTGTATTGTACTTGCCTCTTCTCATCATCGGGGTTCCCTGTCTGCTACTTATCTACCGTTCGTCTGAAGATTTGACTCGTTCAGATCTGCCCTGCATCTATCTCCATCACGGCTTGCTCTCCGCAAGGAGCTCAGTCTGTACTCCGGATCCTTGGACTTTGCATTTCTGGACCTTGAATACTTATCGGTTTGTACAAGACATCAGATCTGTTTCTAGAGACTGGATTTGCTTATCATTTATTACTAAATCCTGATTGCTACAATATACTTATTAAGACTTGATATACCGTGTTTGTTTTCACTCTGACCCATGCCATTGGTCTCCATAGCATCAAGGAGAATATGTGTGACACTCTGTTTGTAATGACTCAATATAATATGAGTTTCACTTTTTGTATTGAAGAACTGAAATAAATTAAATTTTTGATGATATTCTAATTTTGTGAGAAGCACCTGTATATATATTTTATTATTTTATTTAACTTAGGGGATGACAAAGGGGGATTTGATTTACTAATGTTTCATTTTTGATCACTGTGATAGGGTCTATCACAGTGATCGAAAGGAATCAATAGGAAAAACTCCCTATTGTTGCTGGGTACCGGTTGGCAGATCTAGGCGGGTGTATTGCGCATGCGCCTCTCATTTTTTTTCCAGGAAGATGATGAGGAGGGTAGCGGGACAGAGCAGGAGGCACCAGGGGATGGCGGAGGTACCGGATGGGCTCGGGGAACATCATGTATATCATGTCAGAAGAGAGAGAAATTATCACTATTATTAACAGTGGGCACAGTATTTTTTCCATGATCGCTGTTAAACACTGAATAACGGCAATTATATGATCGAGGACCGGAAAATTAGGTCTAATCATGTTCTCCAGGGTCTCAGCTACTGGGACCTCGGAGATTTTCCTACTCTGGGAGGGCGCTATACCCTTATTCCTGATCGCAGTTTTAAAACGGCAATGAGGGAATAAGGCCACCATTTTAATACGTATCGGTGGTAGTTAAGGGGATAAAGTGACATGATTGTTTTTTTTGTTTCAAGGAGAATAAATTGGCAATTCATTTTTCTGAAGTTAACAAAATGTGTTTTTGTATAACGAGTTGTATAACAATTCTTATAACTCTGCATTGTGTCGTTCCTCTGCTATTCTGGAAATGTGAAAAATAATTGACAACTGTGTATTAACAATCTCATTGTCAATAGAGTGTCTCTGCACAATCAGCGACTGTCCTATCAGTGTTCATTTTCAGACTTTGCAGGGGCACTACCCATTAATTCATACATTTTCAAAGGGAAGAACAAAACAGCAGCACATTGCAGTTATAAGAAAAGATTCTTCACAATTGTTACTTCATAGGAAATACAAGTAATTACCAAATCTGACATATCAGGAGATCATTTTTCAGACCAGATCATCCTTTAAGGAGGTGGCTAATGACATTGTTGTTTTTAATTTTTAAAGCAATAGTTTTCTTCTTCATATAGCAATCATTTCTTATTATTTATATAATGACAACATATCCCCGGTTGAATACTATACTGCTGAAGGGCAGATGCAGAAGGCCAAGTGCGATCCAACAAAACATCGAATTTCACTCGGACCAATGTTATTCTATGGGGCTGTGCACATGTATGATTTTCTCATTGGATAGAGTGTGTCCAAGGAAAAAAAAATCTCTGCATGCCTGAGTTTGATCCGATATTTGGATAGCACTCGGCCATGCAAATCAATGAGTGCATAGAAATCATCAGACTGCACTCGGATGACATTGGAGTGCAGTCCAATTTCCATGAACTGACAGAATGGAGAAGATTGAGAATTTTTTTTCTCCATCTTCTCCTCAGTGGCCTGAATCCAAATAAGAACCTCTAAGATATTATGTACTAATGCATATGAAGCTGCTAAGTACTGCAACACACTGTCCAGGTTCTCACTGATGCCCTGATTTACAGTGTGTTATGCACACGCCCGGGCTGAGCGGCGTGTGCGTGTGATTGTAGTGATTCCACTGGACCATGAACCGGAGAGTGCCTGGAGGGGCGTGACTAAGTATCTGGCCGATCCGACCAAGATGGCACGACGGCATACGACGCCAGTGCACCAGGGAGAAACCGGGCAGAGGGACCAGGTGCTACTCCAGGTCAAACTCCGGACACGGGGGTTGACCCACACAGGGATTACTGGATCAGGCTGGTTAGGCTGGCGCACAGACTGGAGGGTATAGGCAGGCACGACTGGTATGCAGGCAGGCGGGTAAAGGCAAGCGCAGCTAGAGTGCAGACAGGGAGGCACTAGCAGGTAGGAACACAGGCGGGATAGGACCCAGTACACACTGGGACTCAGGAACAATACAGGTAGAGGGGTACAGGCAAGCACAGCTAGAGTGCAGACAGGGAGGCACTAGCAGGTAGGAACACAGGCGGGATAGGACCCAGTACACACTGGGACTCAGGAACAGGCAGGTTAGGCTGGCACAGACTGGTGGATATAAGCAAACACGGCAGGTATGCAGATGGGTGGATACAGGCGAGTATGCAGGCAGGGAGGTACTGGCCGAAAGGACGGGCTGGAGCACAGAAAGGTTAAGACCCAGTACAGACTGGGTCACAGAACCGCAGATGCGGTAGACAACCACAGCAGAGAGGGAACGCCCGAAGCGGTGGGCAAGAACAGAGCAGGACGGGGCTGCAGGAGCAGCGAGCACAAGCAGGGCAGGACAGGACTGCCGGAGCAGCGGGCAGAAGCAGGGCAGGACAGGACTGCCGGAGCAGCGGGCAGAAGCAGGGCAGGACAGGACTGCCGGAGCAGCGGGCAGAAGCAGGGCAGGACAGGACTGCCGGAGCAGCGGGCAGAAGCAGGGCAGGACAGGACTGCCAGAGCAGCGGGCAGAAGCAGGGCAGGACAGGACTGCCAGAGCAGCGGGCAGAAGCAGGGCAGGACAGGACTGCCGGAGCAGCGGGCAGAAGCAGGGCAGGACAGGACTGCCGGAGCAGCGGGCAGAAGCAGGGCAGGACAGGACTGCCGGAGCAGCGGGCAGAAGCAGGGCAGGACAGGACTGCCGGAGTAGCGGGCAGAAGCAGGGCAGGACAGGACTGCCGGAGCAGCGGGCAGAAGCAGGGCAGGACAGGACTGCCGGAGCAGCGGGCAGAGGAGTCAGAGCAGGCTAGGCTGAGTAGGGGGTACAGGGCTCTGTTCACACGGAACAGACAGGAAGGGAAAGGCAGAGCCAGACACCCACAGGGTACTTGCAGTGAAGTAGCGAGTGGACCACAAACTCACAAACGGGAGTACAGAGACAACAAGCAGGAGTTAGGTACGAGTTCAGACTCTGCAGAAAAAGGAAGGGAACGGACATAGAGGAAAAACAGGTAAAGGATAGGAGAGAGTTCAGACTGGAACTGAGTGTACGGAGGAGACCGACACTGCAGCGGGATACAGGAGCGGGTCTGGGAATACGGCCCCCAGAGAGGCAGGATGAACAGGCAAGGAGCGTGTTCAGACAGGACAGACAAGATACAGGAGCGGGTCTAGGGAACCGGCCCCTAGAAGGCAGGAGGAACAGGCTAGGAGCGTGTTCAGACAGGTCAGACAAGATACAGGAACAGGTCTAGGTAATCGGCCCCTAGAAGGCAGGAGGAACAGGCTAGGAGCGTGTTCAGACAGGCCTGGAAATACAGCCTCCAGGATAGGCAGACAAGAGAACACAGAACGGGACCTGGCACCTTCAGAGTGCAAGCACACACTGAAAGAAACACTATGCTCAGGCAGGGATAGATGGCGCAGCTGAGCTATATACCAGGTGACAGACAGCAATAGGCTGAGGACGCACAAGAGGTGTGACCCACAGCAGGTACAAAAAGCAGGAAGTGATCGGGCGCCGCCCTTAAGCAGCAGAAACAGACACAAACAGACAGCATGGAGGGAAGCCAGAGAGACATTCTGGACAGGAGATCAAGTGCGCGCTCTTGCACAGTGGGAGATGGACCACTATGCAAGGACGCCGCCAGGTATGTTACACAGTGCCTTGAAAAAATATTCATACCCCATGAACTTTTCCACATTTTTTCATGTTATAGCCACAAACTTAAATGTATTTTATGTGATATTTTCTAATTATTAAAAAAATATAAATCTGAAAATTGTGATGTCCAATTGTATTCAGCCCTCTGTAGTCTGATACACCTAAATAAAATCCTCAGTATCCACAAGTCACATAATTAGTAATTGAGTCCACCTATGTGTAATTTATTCTCAGTATAATTACAACTGTTCTGTGAAGGCTTCAGAGGTTTGTTTGAGAACAATACCATCATGTAAACCAAGGAACACACCAGACAGGTCAGGAATAAAGTTGTAGGGAAGAAAAAAGCCGGGTTAGGTTATAAAAAAAAATAGCCCAAGATCTGAACATCTCACAGAGCACCGTTCAATCCATCATCCAAATATGGAAATAGTATGGTACCACTGTAAACCTACTAAGACATAGCCGTCCATCTAAACTGACATCCCAAGCAATTAGAGCACTAATTAGAGAAGCAGCTAAGAGGTCCATGGTCCATGGTCATTCTGGACGAGCTGCAGAGATTCACAGCTCAGGTGGGAGAATCTGTCCACAGGACAACAATTAGTTGTATACTACACAAATCTGGCTTTCATGGAAGAGTGGCAAAAAGAAAGCCATTTTTGAAAGCAAGCCATAAGACATTTTGTGTGCAGTTTGCACAAAGCCATGTAAGGGACACAGCTAGCATGTGGAAGAAGGTACTCTGGTCAGAGGAGACCAAAGTACAACTTTTTGGACTAAATGTTAACTGTTATGTGTGGCCGAAAACTAACACTGCATATTACCCTGAAAACATCATCCCCACCATCAAACATGGTGGTGGCAACAACCATAAAGCTTGGTTGTCATGTCTACAAGAAATGGGGGCTCACAGAACCAAAAACTCTAGAAAAAAGCTTTAACCACAAAGGAACTGCAGAGCATTGAAAAAAACATGGAAAACACTATTAAGCTTTTTTAAAAATCACATTTAACATAAAAACCTGCTTTGAATAATAGGTCATGTTCTAATGATACATTCCATTTAAAGCAGAGCTCCACCCTTAGAGCTTGTCTAAAGACAAATGTTTAAAAAAAGAAAAAAATAAGGAAACACTTAACTCCCACCTCAGATCTCATTGAATGCGAGATTATAAAGTCGCACAATTTTTTTGATGAAAATTGTGTAATTCATTACAAACAATATGATGTATCAATGGTTAATGGAAGCCAAAATCATCAATTATTTGAGAGCTGGATTACAAATAGTGGTGAAAATCAATTAATAAATTGAACTCACAGGTAGATCCCACTTTTGTGAATTTCATTACAGCAACTCATAATGTGACTCAGGAGTGTGCATGACCTCTACCTGCCTGTACACACTCTTGAGAATGACTGGGCATACTCCTGATGACATGGTGGATAGTGTCTTCGGAGATTTCCTCTCAGACCTAAAGTGCCTTGAAAAAGTATTCATACCCTGTGAACTTTTCCACATTTTTCACATTAAACCCACAAACTTAAATGTATTTTATTTGAATTTTATGTGATATACCAACACAAAGTAGTTCAGCCCCCCATCCCAGTTAGTAGGACGACCTTTTGCTGCAATTATAGCTGCAAGTCTTTTGAGTCTGTCTCTACCAGCTTTGAACATCTAAAGACTGAAAGTTTTGCTCATTTTTCTTTGCAAACTAACTCTAGCTCAGTGAGATTGGATGGAGAGATTCTGTGAACAGCAATATTCAAGCAATCGAAGTCATCCCCTTACCTCTTGGCTGCACAGGTTGCACCAATGGTACGTCTACTCGTGCAGCCATCTTTCAGGACAAATAGACATTTGCCAGAATTGTAAACAATTTTTTTTTTTCATTTTGTTATGGATGTTGAAAAAGCTACATGTGCCAAATGATCAAATCTAATGTTGGACAAGAGATAGAAGGAATACTGAATAAATGATTTTCCTACTTATATTGATAGAAACAATACAATTCCCACTCTATCAATCTTCACATCGGTCAAACCATAATGCAGATCACGAGCACTACATAGTATTGTGAAGATGTTTGCACTAAATTGATAACAGAAAAAGTTTAGCTTTGATTTGATTAAGACTTTAAAGAATCCAATTGATTTCAAGAAGAGCAAAAAAGTGGATCCCTAACAAAATCAAGTCTATTGTCCTACTTAAAGGGAATTAGTCATCATGTCTTGATTTTCTCTTCTGAGAGCACCTTGATTTAGGAGCAGAAATCATCATTCCGATGATGTATGAAATACTGGGCTGTTTGCTGCAGTTTTGATAAAATCACTGATCTGCTGCATGTCTATCAATTGTCTGAATGTCGAGATCTTTATAACCCTGCCCACACCACTGATTGGCAGCTGCGTACACTGTGCATAGGCAGAAAGCTGCCAAAGGATGATGGGATGGAGATATACAGAGTTCATGAATATGGAGGACTACATGGCAGAAAGTTTACTAGCCCTCTAATGTCTAATTGTAATGTCCTGCTGTTAAAAGAGGTAAGGGTGTGGTCTCCCTTCCTTTGAGCTGGACATTACATTTAAATAGCTTCCCATTTTCTGTGTGTCCATGTTCTGGACCTGATGTCACACAAGGTGTGGGAATAGACTAAGTGTAACACAAAGGGAAGAGGGGAAGGGAGCCCATACACTAGGGAAAGGGGGAGTGGAGACCTCCTAGGCTGATCTGATATCACCCTGTCTGGCCCTGGATAGGGAAGGGGGGGTGAGCACTAGTCAGTCCCCATTAACAACAAAAGGAGACAAACATGGGGAAAAGTAACTTAGCTTGAGCTGACTTTAGAGAGATTACTCCTAACGTCCTCCAAGCACCAATGAGGAAGTAAGCAGACTGCAACAGCTCCAAGCCTTCACAAGAAACAAGTGAATATCACCGGCGTCTCCCTATAGCAATCAGCAAGTATTTAAACACCCAGGCCTGGGTGTCAATTAGCCGGAGGGAGTCCAGGTCCTAGAGTGAGACAGCTAAGAAGGTGTCTGTAATGCCAAACGAAGAGATCTTCTGCAACCAACTGCAGGGCGACTGTCTGTGAATTCTGACACACCCGTGACACCTGGTCCTGCTCAGGCCTTATTCACATAATGTCACAATGACGCATGGTAAAGTTTTAATACTAGAGGTTAGGACCATCACGAATTTGGGTACACCTTAGTGTTGGTGGGATGGCTTTTACGCTTTTTTGATCAAAAACAGTGTTTACAAAGTACCCAATGTTATTTATATCCACTATTGCTTTTACTTATTTACTTACAGCATGGTATATGTTTATTTTGTTTCTTTCTTAGGTTTTGTCTGTTTAATGGCCAATGTGAATATGCTCATATTTTGCATGCATACCAACTTATACTCCAGTTAATTTTTTTCAGTTTAGTCCCAGCAGTTTGGCAGCAGGGATCCGACTGTTAATTAGGATGACATCAGCAGTCACACCCTGTGAACAAAGCAGAGCAGAAAAGAAGCTGCTGCTATGTCTGAATCACAGGCAGAATTGATCTGTGACTGCTTAGGCACTTTGTAAAAAAAAAAGTCCTGGATAAACCCTTTAAAGTTAAGTTCCCATGATGAGTAAATTGTTGACTAGAGCCCTAAGAATACAGAGAGCTAATGCTTATGTCCCTTCAATTATGGACCAGTCACAATGATGTAGGCACCTTTTACCTGACATTGCTGATGCGTTTAAAGCTTTCAACTCTTCCCTGTATTCTGTGGACTCGGCTAACCTAGAAACACAAAAATTTTTTTCCCCAAAGGACTTTAGGTCGCGCATTTAAGGCTGCGTGCCCACGTAGCGTTTTTCAAGCGTTTATGCTGCGGAATTTCCGCAGCATAAACGCTTGTGAAACACTAGGTAATCCGCACCCCATGGTCCCCAAGGGGATTCCACATGTTCTATGCACATGCTGCGGATTTTTCCGCAGCGTTTATGCTGCGTACAAAAATCCGCAGCATGTCATTTAATTTTGCGGTAGCGCAGCGGAACTCCCGCCATTGACTTGCATTGAAACGCATAGAAACCGCGACTGTACATTTCTACAAGCGGCTTCTATGCGTTTCTATGTGCGGATGGTACCCAGTTCTGGAGGAGAAGAGACTCTCATCCAGACCTGGGTACCATTGTACCTGTAAAAAAAGAATAAAATAACAAATAAAGTTTATATTCACCTGTCCGGCGGCTTTTCTCTGAATGCCGGCATCGCTTGAGGACCTGCGGTGACGTCACAGTCATGTGACCGTAGGCCCTTCACCGCTCTGTCTCGCGATATGCCGGCAGCCGGGAACCAGACAGGAACGAGCGCTGCTGCACACACCGGGGCCTCGGGGGTGAGTATAGCTTTATTTTATTTTTACGGTTCACACTGTATAAATCCATGCTGTTTGCATGGATTTATACAGTGTGACCTAGTTGTCAAGCACTTTCCAAGTGATGCTATCGCCTGGAAAGCGCTTGTCAATCTGCATGCGGAAACGCATGTGAATCCGCATGTGGATCCTCATGTATTCTGCAGGAAAAACGCATGCACAATCTGCATGCGTTTTTTCTGCCAGGGAGATGCAGAAATGCTGCAGAAATTTTCTGCTTCATTTCTGCATCGTGGGCACATAGCCTAAATGTATATAAAAGACTCAGGTTTACCATTCCTGTCCGAAGTTGATACAGATTCTTTCGAACTGTCCTTCACTGAAAGGGGAACTAAGAACTGCTATAAAAGAGTCCAAAATGGGGAAGGCCCCTGGCCTGGATGGTTTCTCTTTCTCTTATGATAAATTGTTCTTGAAATCTCTTTCTCCACATCTTATCTCGAGCTTCAATGCAATATCTAGGGGCTCCTTCCGAGGGGACCCTTACAGACCCACATATCAGTTACCCAAAAGACGGGGGAAGGATCCATCCCATCCCAAAGTGCGAGTTACAGACCGATCTCACTCCTCAATGTGGACATTAAGCAGTTTGCGAAAATACTTGCTTCCAGCTTATCCCCACTTTTAACAAATATTATCCACCTAGACACAGGGGTTTCATGAGAGGCAGAGAGGCCAGGGACAATACAACCAAGGTGTTGAACCTTATCCACAAAGCCAGGATTACATCTCAACCCCTTATGCTTTTGTCTATGGATGTGGAAAAGGCCTTCGATAGGGTAAACTGGACATTCATGAATGAGACACTACATGGCCTGAGTTTAAAATCTAATATGTTAAGGTGGATATCTGCCTAACATTATGGGTCCTTGCATTCGTGGCTTGTCGATTGTGGCTTATGCAGATGATCTGTTGTTTTTCATTAATGACTAGTGTTGAGCATTCCGATACTTAATTCCGATACTTTTGCAATATCGTATACCGGAATCGGAAGTTACCATAATGCAATGAGCCAGTTTCATTTTATTCAGCCAATGAGGATCCTAAGAAGTGTGGGCACATCCTGTTAGGCATGTAGTACACTCAGTGTGTGTCACTGCCTCATACATTGTCCTTTTTTGCCAATTCATAATTTTTCCTGATATCTCCTATTAGTGTGGTGGTTCCATCCGTATTCAGCTAAATTGGTTCCAAACACACTATATAGGAGTAGATAGAGAAATTTTTTTGGTCTTGCAGCGCTAGTGCACAGTGCTCTGCATCTGCACTGTTCACCGCTGTCTGCAAGGTCTGTGTGTGTGAGTGCAGCTCACCCTGTAGTGTGTGCTTCAGCCACGTCTGGTTGTAGTGCACTCAGTGTGTGTCACTGCCTCATACATTGTCCTTTTTTGCCAATTCAACATTTTTCCTGATTTCTCCTATTAGTGTGGTGGTTTCATCCGTATTCAGCTAAATTGGTTCCAAACACACTATATAGGAGTAGTTAGAGGAGCCTTTCTGCAGCATTGGGCCCTGCAGCCCCAGCCAGATTAGTATTAGCCTATTTTTTGTAGCCTCATCTATTGCATTGTAGGTTACCTTCCTACATTGTAATAGCTACAAAAAGTTTGTGATACTATCGGTATTACATCTTTAGGCACATCCAGTGTCTTTTTGTGACAAAAAAAACCTAAATAAAGTTCACCAAACACTCCACTTTACAGTTGTGTAGGCCACATTAGCTCATATTAAAGTCTAGTCCACACTTTATAAAATTAGTGTTTCTTATACCTGTTAGCAGCTGTTCAGGAATAAGCACACTAAGCCCTTAGTACTTTTCTGCCTATCTTTATCAGTCTACCAAGATGAAGAAGGCAGGGAGTAAGGCATGTGGTCGTGGTTGTGGGCGTGGAGTTTCAGCAGGGAGAGGACGTGAGGATTCTGTGCCTGCAGTGAGAGGACGTGGGGATTCTGTGCCTGCTGCGGGCACCAGTGACTCAGCATCCCCCAGTTTTACCAGGGAACAGTCCTTTATGCGCAACTTTGTAGGAGCTAGCCGTACCCCAATGCTGCGGGAGGACCAAATTGAAGCCGTTGTCGGATGGATGGCAGCTAACGCATCGACTTCAATTAGTTCCAGATCCTATCAGGTCCTGAGCACTGAAGAGCACCCATCTGTCTCTTCACCACCTGCCAAATTTCCCAGGCAGTCAGAGAGCCCTGGACAGGAGCCATCTCTACTTCTGTTCTCTGAATCTCTTGGCTTGGAAAGAGGGGGCCAGCCAAGCAGAATTAGAGAATTTGAAGAAGAGGTAGTATGCAATGATGCGCACCGTTTTATATCTCAGAATCTGAAGAGGCGGGTGGGCCAGTGCCTATGGTCAGCAGCACACCTCAGTATGCATCTGATGATGAGACTCAGGTGCCACTTTCTGGTGCATACTGTGCTGTCGAGACTACCCAGGAGAAGTAGTTGTTTGAAGAGGGTGGTGTAGATGATGAGGTCCTTGACCCATCATGGCGTGAGGGACAGGAAGGTGGTGGGAGCAGCTCTGAGGAAGAGATTCCCCGAACAGCCCAAAAAGGAGGGAGAGGGAGGGGGCAGACTTGGTTGCCTGTAGCCTCCACTTCGGCACCCATTAGGAGCATGGCTCTTCCAAAATCCAAAGCGGGCGCTCCCAAGACTTGCAGTGCCTGGTCCTTTTTTGACACAGTTGCAGATGACATTTGCTTTGTCAAATGCAAGCTGTGTAATCGGAATGTGAAAAGAGGGAAAAGTGTCAGCAACCTCAATACCACAAATATGTGGAAACATGTGCGGACCAAGCATGTGGTGGAGTTACAAAAACACACTGAAGACCTAGGCCAACCTACAGCGCCACCTACCACCTCTTCAGCTCGTGTTGTAGCCTCTTCCTCCAGCTCACACACAGCTGGTTCGGCTTCCTCACAGGATCGCCATGGAAGAATGCTGGCATTGCTAAACTACTGGCCCTTGAAATGCTATCATTCAGGCTGGTGGAGACTGACACCTTCCGTAACTTTATGGCATTGGCAGTCCCACAATACAACGTGCCCAGCAGCTTTTATTTCAGCAGGCAAGACGTCCCTGCCCTGCAACATCATGTGGAGGGAAAAATTAAACATGCGCTACAAAACGCCGTCAGTAGCAAGGTCCACCTGACCACCGATGCGTGGACCAGTAAGCATGGACAGGAACGATACCTTTCCCTCACTGCCCATTGGGTAAATGTTGTGGAGCCGGGTACAGATCTTGAGAGTGGCACTGTACGTGTTCTGCCAACTCCAAGGATTGCAGGAATCCAGTCTGTACACATTGACTCCTCCTCATACTCCAGTTCTCTGAATCAGCGCTGCAGGAGCTGTCACGGTCTACCTCCACATCGACCCGTGAACGGTTACCTGTTATGATGACCGATATGAGCACAGCCGTGGCCAAACGTCAACAGGCCGTTTTAAAATTAATTTATTTGGGGAATCGAAGCCACACAGTGCAGGAGCTCTGGAATGCCATCAAGCAGCAGAGCGACGTGTGGTTTGTGCCAGCGAATCTCCAGCCAGGCATGGTAGTGTGTGACAATGGCCGATATCTGGTGGCAGCTCTGGGCCTAGGCAACCTCACTCACATCCCATGTCTGGCACATGTGCTCAACTTGGTCGTGCAGAGTTTTTTGAGGGACTATCCGGATCTTGATGCACTGCTTCACAAGGTCCGCATAGAGTGCGCTCACTTGCGGCGTTCCAGCAATGCAAGATCACGCATTGCAGCTCTGCAGCGCCGATTACGTCTTCTGGAACATCACATCATATGTGACCTACCCACCAGGGGAATTCAACGTTACATATGTTGGAGAGGTTGTGTGAGCAGCAGGCAGCAGTAATGGAGTACCAGCTGCAGCAGGCGCAAACAAGTCGCAGTGCGCACCGTTCACACTTCACCACCACTAAGTGGGCCTCTATGAAGGACATTTGCCACGTTTTGCGTGCCTTCGATTATTCCACGTGGATGGCGAGTGCAGATGATACACTAGTCAGCATGACTATCCCCCTTATCTGCCTGCTTGAAAAAACACTGCAAGCACTAAGGGACGAGGTTTTGGAAGAGGTGGAGGATGAGGAGTCACAAATGCCATCTGCGAGGATGAGGAGGACTCAATGGATGAGGAAGACATCTGTCCAGTGGAGGGAGGTACACAATGCTCTAGTAGTCAGTATCTAGAGCGAGGGTGGGGTGATGCAGAGCAGGCAGAGATCACGCCTCAAGCAGGGGACAGCGTTTCTTGGCTAGTTGGCAGCCTGCAGCACATGGTTGATTTCATGCTGCAGTGCCTGAGAAACGACGCCGCATCGCCCACATTCTCAACACGGCTGATTATTGGGTGTCCACCCTCCTAGATCCTCGCTACCGGGACAACTTACAAAGCCTCATAACACCGTTGAACCGGGTGTACCAAGACGCACTGGTGCATTCCATCATGTTCTCCATTCCAGCCGAGAGCAGTGCTGTTAGTGCTTTACAAAGCAGCTCAGTGCGTCGAGGCAGTGGAGGAAGCTCTGCACAAAGAGGGAGCAGAAGCAGCGCCTCAGCACAAGGCAAGACCAGTATGGCCGAAATGTGGCAAAGTTTTGTGTCCCCGCCGCCACAAATGTCTACACCATCACAGACAGCTCCAGTCAGCAGGAGGCAACGTTTCCGTCAGATGGTGACAGACTACATGTCTTGCCTTCTTAGTGTACTCCCAGACGGCTCTTCTCCCTTCAAGTTTTGGGTCTGTAAGCTGGATACATGGCCAGAGCTTAGTCAGTATGCATTGGAGGTGCTAGCTTGCCCTGCTGCTAGTGTATTATCGGAACGCGTCTTTAGTGCCGCAGGTGGTGTACTAACAACCCGTCGCATGCGACTATCCTCCGATAACGTTGACCGGCTTACTTTTCTCAAAATGAACAAGGCCTGGATCTCTCATGAATTTGCCAGTCCTCTTCCAGAATAAATAATTGGTTGGCAACAGTATCCAGGTCTCCTGTTGTGTTCATGTTTCTACCACCTGAACTGTAATCCCTGAGCTCCAACACCACCAGTTGGCGCTCGGAAGTGCCGTCTGCACAGTCAACACTTGCTGCCGTGTTATTGGGGTTCAGTAACGTCAGCTGTTCCCCTGCTGTGCGAACGGCAATTTCTCTTGCTCTGTCCACATTCTCACTACTACAGATTTTAAAGTTGCTCCAATTACACCTCTGGCTCCTCTGTTTTCAGTATTATCCCTGAGCTCCAACACCGCCAGTTGGCGCTCGGAAATGCCGTCTGCACAGTCAACACTTTCTGCCGTGTTATTGGGGTTCAGTAACGTCAGCTGTTCCCCTGCTGTGCGGACGGCAATTTCTCCTGCTCTGTCCACATTCTCACTACTACAGATTTTAAAGTTGCTCCAATTACACCTCTGGCTCCTCTGTTTTCAGTATTATCCCTGAGCTCCAACACCGCCAGTTGGCACTCGGAAGTGCCGTCTGCACAGTCAACACTTGCTGCCGTGTTATTGGGGTTCAGTAACGTCAGCTGTTCCTGACGCGCCCCTGGGCCTGCTGTGTCGTGCGGCATCGCGCGCACGGGGGCTTACCCGGAGCCGGATCAGATGGGGGTAGTAGTCTCGTGGCGGTGACCCGGTCCGTGCCCAGGGAGTCAAACTGAGCGGCAGTCTTCAGCAGTAGATGTTAGAATGTTCGACTACGCCACCCGTTGAATGCGGCTATGAAGCCGCCGCTGCAGGGCAGACCGCTGAGGTCGGTGGTAAGGTTGTGCAGCGTAGCTGGTAGAACCCCCAACGGGAGGGGTATGACCTCAGGGCAGCAGATGTGGAAGTTAGTGGTAGTGATGGTGCAGCAAGGAAGCTCAGAGACGTGTGGTGCAGTTTCAAGGCTTTTACTCACAGGTGTTGCTCCGGTCACTTCGGCCAGCAGTGACCACCCGAGCCGTGCTGCGTCCACCAGGTGCGGGACTCGGCCAACCCCCAGGCAGTTCCAGAGCGTGGTCCCGAGCTTCCCTCTATTCCTTCCTACGGGCCGTCCTCACCAGGGACCCACCTTTGTCCGGCTCCCTCGGGTCTTTTGGTGGCGAAACCTTTCCCGGCTTCCCTGACCCTATGCGTGGTTTGCCTTCCTGGTGGATATGGTGAGGGGTCGCGCCAAAACTTGTCCACGACCTCCGGTTCCTGGCTAAGGATGTTTAGCCTCTACCAGTTTGGGATCCGGTACCCTCTTCTGCCAACCCTTCACCCGTCTTAGTTCACTTGTGGGATCTCAGGGTTCCCTCTAATTGTGTCTCTGGGCCTTTCACTGGGTTTTTCCTCTTCTTCCTCTTTCTCTGCGCTTCAGGCCTGGCCCTGGAGCTGGGCCCAGCCGGAGCCACAGCTCCCTGTCAGCCCTCTCTGGCTGAACTCTCCCTCAGCTTCTCCTCAGACTCAACCTCCTCTCTCAAGATGGTGCCCACCTCTTATACTCCCTCTGACACCCGAGCCCAGGTGACTAGCACCCAATGGGCTCCTACCAATGCCCAGAGTCCCTCCCCTGTCTGCTCCTACACTACTGGGATGTTCCTCCCCCCCTCCCACTCCAGCCAGGGACAGACGATGTCGTACCTGCACATCTACCTAGTGGGAGTACCGTTGTTCTGTCCCCCGGAAATGGGATGAGTGTAGTGCATGCAGCTAACTGAGCTCGGTCCCACACTCCATCCTTACCCGGGAGTGGAATACCACACCTCTGGATCGAGGTGCAATACCCCTGTAGCAGCCGAGCCCTCGGGGTGCTACATTCCCCTGCTGTGCGGACGGCAATTTCTCCTGCTCTGTCCACATTCTCACTACTACAGATTTTAAAGTTGCTCCAATTACACCTCTGGCTCCTCTGTTTTCAGTATTATCCCTGAGCTCCAACACCGCCAGTTGGCGCTCGGAAGTGCCGTCTGCACAGTCAACACTTGCTGCCGTGTTACTGGGGTTCAGTAACGTCAGCTGTTCCCCTGCTGTGCGGACGGCAATTTCTCCTGCTCTGTCCACATTCTCACTACTACAGATTTTAAAGTTGCTCCAATTACACCTCTGGCTCCTCTGTTTTCAGTATTATCCCTGAGCTCCAACACCGCCAGTTGGCGCTCGGAAGTGCCGTCTGCACAGTCAACACTTGCTGCCGTGTTATTGGGGTTCAGTAACGTCAGCTGATCCCCAGCTGTGTGTCCGGCAAATTCTCCGGCTCTGTCCACATTCACACTACTACAGATTTTAAAGTTGCTCCAATTACGCCTCTGGCTCCACTCTGTTTTTAGTATTTACCCTGGGTTCCAGCACCGCCAGCTGTTTCCCAGCAGTGTCTTTGGCACGGGTACTCCCTCCTGCCCAGCCTGGTTCCAGCATGCCAGCTGTTTCCGGGTAGTGTCAACGCCACTTTGCCTCCAATGCATTGTCCTGTCGTGTTGCGGTCGGGTTAGCCGACTCTATGGTGCCTGCAGTTTAGGTGACTCCTATGTGGGCTGCGGGATCTGGCAATGAAGGCTGGTTCCATAGTGCCAATAGGACAAGCACCCCCTGTAGGACTGTGGGTTTTGGTAACTGCGGCCGGCTCGCGGCCTTGAAACTTTTTTTTACATGGGTACCTTCTGCTACCCATCCGGGTTCCAGTACCGTCAGCTGGTTCTCGGCAGTGCCTTTGGATTAGGTGCCTCCTTCTCGGTATCCAAGTTCCACCAACGTCTGCTGGTCCTTGGTAGTGCTTTCTGGCACAGGTACCTCCTGCTTAGTAACCGAGTTCCAGTACCATCAGCTGGTCCTTGGTAGTTCCATTGGCTCTTGTACCTTCTGCTACCCATCCGGGTTCCAGTACCGTCAGCTGGTCCTCGGTAGTTCCATTTGCTCTTGTACCTTCTACTACCCATCCGGGTTCCAGTACCGTCAGCTGGTTCTCGGCAGTGTCTTTGGCACGGGTACTCCCTCCTGGCCAGCCTGGTTCCAGCACGCCAGCTGTTTCCGGGTTGTGTCAACGTCACTTTGCCTCCAATGCGTTGTCCTGTCGTGTTGCGGTCGGGTTAGCCGACTCTATGGTGCCTGCAGTTTAGGTGACTCCTATGTGGGCTGCGGGATCTGGCAATGAAGGCTTCTTCCATAGTGCCAATATGACAAGCACCCCCTGTAGGACTGTGGGTTTTGGAAACTGCGGCCGGCTCACGGCCTTGAAACTTTTTTTTACATGGGTACCTTCTGCTACCCATCCGGGTTCCAGTACCGTCAGCTGGTTCTCAGCAGTGCCTTTGGATTAGGTGCCTCCTTCTCGGTATCCAAGTTCCACCAACGTCTGCTGGTCCTTGGTAGTGCTTTCTGGCACAGGTACCTCCTGCTTAGTAACCGAGTTCCAGTACCGTCAGCTGGTCCTCGGTAGTTCCATTGGCTCTTGTACCTTCTGCTACCCATCCGGGTTCCAGTACCGTCAGCTGTTTCTTGGCAGTGCCTTTGGATTAGGTGCCTCCTTCTCGGTATCCAAGTTCCACCAATGTCTGCTGGTCCTTGGTAGTGCTTTCTGGCACAGGTACCTCCTGCTTAGTAACCGAGTTCCAGTACAGTCAGCAGGTCCTCGGTAGTTCCATTGGCTCTTGTACCTTCTGCTACCCATCCAGGTTCCAGTACCGTCAGCTGGTTCTTGGAAGTGCCTTTGGATTAGGTGCCTCCTTCTCGGTATCCAAGTTCCACCAACGTCTGCTGGTCCTTGGTAGTGCTTTCTGGCACAGGTACCTCCTGCTTAGTAACCGAGTTCCAGTACAGTCAGCTGGTCCTCGGTAGTTCCATTGGCTCTTGTACCTTCTACTACCCATCCGGGTTCCAGTACCGTCAGCTGGTTCTCAGCAGTGCCTTTGGATTAGGTGCCTCCTTCTCGGTATCCAAGTTCCACCAACGTCTGCTGGTCCTTGGTAGTGCTTTCTGGCACAGGTACCTCCTGCTTAGTAACCGAGTTCCAGTACAGTCAGCTGGTCCTCGGTAGTTCCATTGGCTCTTGTACCTTCTGCTACCCATCCGGGTTCCAGTACCGTCAGCTGGTTCTCGGCAGTGCCTTTGGATTGGTGCCTCCTTCTCGGTATCCAAGTTCCACCAACGTCTGCTGGTCCTTGGTAGTGCTTTCTGGCACAGGTACCTCCTGCTTAATAACCGAGTTCCAGTACCGTCAGCTGGTCCTCGGTAGTTCCATTGGCTCTTGTACCTTCTGCTACCCATCCGGGATCCAGTACCGTCAGCTGGTTCTCGGCAGTGCCTTTGGATTAGGTGCCTCCTTCTCGGTATCCAAGTTCCACCAACGTCTGCTGGTCCTTGGTAGTGCTTTCTGGCACAGGTTCCTCCTGCTTAGTAACCGAGTTCCAGTACCGTCAGCTGGTCCTCGGTAGTTCCATTGGCTCTTGTACCATCTGCTACCCATCCGGGTTCCAGTACCGTCAGCTGGTTCTCGGCAGTGCCTTTGGATTAGGTGCCTCCTTCTCGGTATCCAAGTTCCACCAACATCTGCTGGTCCTTGGTAGTGCTTTCTGGCACAGGTACCTCCTGCTTAGTAACCGAGTTCCAGTACCGTCAGCTGTTCCTCGGTAGTTCCATTGGCTCTTGTACCTTCTGCTACCCATCCGGGTTCCAGTACCGTCAGCTGGTTCTCGGCAGTGCCTTTGGATTAGGTGCCTCCTTCGCGGTATGCAAGTTCCACCAACATCTGCTGGTCCTTGGTAGTGCTTTGTGGCACAGGTACCTCCTGCTTAGTAACAGAGTTCCAGTACCGTCAGCTGGTCCTCGGTAGTTCCATTGGCTCTTGTACCTTCTGCTACCCATCCGGGTTCCAGTACCGTCAGCTGGTTCTCGGCAGTGCCTTTGGATTAGGTGCCTCCTTCTCAGTATCCAAGTTCCACCAACGTCTGCTGGTCCTTGGTAGTGCTTTCTGGCACAGGTACCTCCTGCTTAGTAACCGAGTTCCAGTACCGTCAGCTGGTCCTCGGTAGTTCCATTGGCTCTTGTACCTTCTGCTACCCATCTCGGTTCCAGTACCGTCAGCTGGTTCTCGGCAGTGCCTTTGGATTAGGTGCCTCCTTCTCGGTATCCAAGTTCCACCAACATCTGCTGGTCCTTGGTAGTGCTTTCTGGCACAGGTACCTCCTGCTTAGTAACAGAGTTCCAGTACCGTCAGCTGGTCCTCGGTAGTTCCATTGGCTCTTGTACCTTCTGCTACCCATCCGGGTTCCAGTACCGTCAGCTGGTCCTCGGTAGTTCCATTTGCTCTTGTACCTTCTACTACCCATCCGGGTTCCAGCACCGTCAGCTGGTTCTCGGCAGTGTCTTTGGCACGGGTACTCCCTCCTGCCCAGCCTGGTTCCAGCATGCCAGCTGTTTCCGGGTAGTGTCAACGTCACTTTGCCTCCAATGCGTTGTTCTGTCGTGTTGCGGTCGGGTTAGCCGACTCTATGGTGCCTGCAGTTTAGGTGACTCCTATGTGGGCTGTGGGATCTGGCAATGAAGGCTGGTTCCATAGTGCCAATAGGACAAGCACCCCCTCTAGGATTGTGGGTTTTGGTAACTGCGGCCGGCTCGCGGCCTTGAAACTTTTTTTTACATGGGTACCTTCTGCTACCCATCCGGGTTCCAGTACCGTCAGCTGGTTCTCGGCAGTGCCTTTGGATTAGGTGCCTCCTTCTCGGTATCCAAGTTCCACCAACGTCTGCTGGTTCTTGGTAGTGCTTTCTGGCACAGGTACCTCCTGCTTAGTAACCGTGTTCCAGTACCGTCAGCTGGTCCTCGGTAGTTCCATTGGCTCTTGTACCTTCTGCTACCCATCCGGGTTCCAGTACCGTCAGCTGTTTCTTGTCAGTGCCTTTGGATTAGGTGCCTCCTTCTCGATATCCAAGTTCCACCAACGTCTGCTGGTCCTTGGTAGTGCTTTCTGGCACAGGTACCTCCTGCTTAGTAACCGAGTTCCAGTACCGTCAGCTGGTCCTCGGTAGTTCCATTTTCTCTTGTACCTTCTGCTACCCATCCGGGTTCCGGTACCGTCAGCTGGTCCTCGGTAGTTCCATTTGCTCTTGTACCTTCTACTACCCATCCGGGTTCCAGCACCGTCAGCTGGTTCTCGGCAGTGTCTTTGGCACGGGTACTCCCTCCTGTCCAGCCTGGTTCCAGCATGCCAGCTGTTTCTGGGTAGTGTCAACGTCACTTTGCCTCCAATGCGTTGTTCTGTCGTGTTGCGGTCGGGTTAGCCGACTCTATGGTGCCTGCAGTTTAGGTGACTCCTATGTGGGCTGCGGGATCTGGCAATGAAGGCTGGTTCCATAGTGCCAATAGGACAAGCACCCCCTGTAGGACTGTGGGTTTTGGTAACTGCGGCCGGCTCGCGGCCTTGAAACTTTTTTTTTACATGGGTACCTTCTGCTACCCATCCGGGTTCCAGTACCGTCAGCTGGTTCTCAGCAGTGCCTTTGGATTAGGTGCCTCCTTCTCGGTATCCAAGTTCCACCCACGTCTGCTGGTCCTTGGTAGTGCTTTCTGGCACAGGTACCTCCTGCTTAGTAACCGAGTTCCAGTACCATCAGCTGGTCCTCGGTAGTTCCATTGGCTCTTGTACCTTCTGCTACCCATCCGGGTTCCAGTACCGTCAGCTGGTTCTCGGCAGTGCCTTTGGATTAGGTGCCTCCTTCTCGGTATCCAAGTTCCACCAACGTCTGCTGGTCCTTGGTAATGCTTTCTGGCACAGGTACCTACTGCTTAGTAACCGAGTTCCAGTACCGTCAGCTGGTCCTCGGTAGTTCCATTGGCTCTTGTACCTTCTGCTACCCATCCGGGTTCCAGTACCGTCAGCTGGTTCTCGGCAGTGCCTTTGGATTAGGTGCCTCCTTCTCGGTATCCAAGTTCCACCAACGTCTGCTGGTCCTTGGTAGTGCTTTCTGGCACAGGTACCTCCTGCTTAGTAACCGAGTTCCAGTACCGTCAGCTGGTCATCGGTAGTTCCATTGGCTCTTGTACCTTCTGCTACCCATCCGGGTTCCAGTACGGTCAGCTGGTTCTCGGCAGTGCCTTTGGATTAGGTGCCTCCTTCTCGGTATCCAAGTTCCACCAACGTCTGCTGGTCCTTGGTAGTGCTTTCTGGCACAGGAACCTCCTGCTTAGTAACCGAGTTCCAGTACCGTCAGCTGGTCCTCGGTAGTTCCATTGGCTCTTGTACCTTCTGCTACCCATCCGGGTTCCAGTACCGTCAGCTGGTTGTCGGCAGTGCCTTTGGATTAGGTGCCTTCTTCTCGGTATCCAAGTTCCACCAACGTCTGCTGGTTCTTGGTAGTGCTTTCTGGCACAGGTACCTCCTGCTTAGTAACAGAGTTCCAGTACTGTCAGCTGGTCCTCGGTAGTTCCATTGGCTCTTGTACCTCCTAATACCCATCCGGGTTCCAGTACCGTCAGCTGGTTCTCGGCAGTGCCTTTGGATTAGGTGCCTCCTTCTCGGTATCCAAGTTCCACCAACATCTGCTGGTCCTTGGTAGGGCTTTCTGGCACAGGTACCTCCTGCTTAGTAACCGAGTTCCAGTACCGTCAGCTGGTCTTCGGTAGTTCCATTGGCTCTTGTACCTTCTGCTACCCATCCGGGTTCCAGTACCGTCAGCTGGTCCTCGGTAGTTCCATTGGCTCTTGTACCTTCTGCTACCTATCCGGGTTCCAGTACCATCAGCTGGTTCTCAGCAGTGCCTTTGGATTAGGTGCCTCCTTCTCGGTATCCAAGTTCCACCAACGTCTGCTGGTCCTTGGTAGTGCTTTCTGGCACAGGTACCTCCTGCTTAGTAACCGATTTCCAGTACCGTCAGCTGGTCCTCGGTAGTTCCATTGGCTCTTGTACCTTCTGCTACCCATCTGGGTTCCAGTACCATCAGCTGGTTCTAGGCAGTGCCTTTGGATTAGGTGCCTCCTTCTCGGTATCCAAGTTCCACCAACGTCTGCTGGTCCTTGGTAGTGCTTTCTGGCACAGGTACCTCCTGCTTAGTAACCGAGTTCCAGTACCGTCAGCTGGTCCTCGGTAGTTCCATTGTCTCTTGTACCTTCTGCTACCCATCCGGGTTCCAGTACCGTCAGCTGGTCCTCGATAGTTCCTCAGCCTTCTTGTACCTTCTGCTACATTTCCAAAGTTCAAGCTTTTTGAAATGGTTCTTGGTAATCACTCTGGATCTACCTGACGAGGACCCTGAAGACGAGGACCCTGAAGACCAACCCGAAGAAGACGAGGACCCCGAAGACGACAACCTGGAAGACGAGGACCCTGAAGACCACCCCGAAGAAGACGAGGACCCTGAAGACCACCCCAAAGAAGCCGAGGACCCTGAAGACCACCCCGAAGAAGACGAGGACCCCGAAGACGAGGACCCTGAAGACCAACCCGAAGAAGACGAGGACCCCGAAGAAGACGAGGACCCCGAAGAAGACGAGGACCCCGAAGACGACGACCCCCGAAGACGACGACCCCCGAAGACGACGACCCTGAAGACCACCCCGAAGAAGACCAAGAAGATGACCCTGAAGAAGTTGACCAAGTGGACAAAGAAGAGAAGACAACCACCAAGATACAGAAGAACAAGAGACAGAGAACCAAGAAGCAGAAGTACAAGAAGCTGCAGAACAAAAAGCGGAAGAACATTAAGCATAAGACTAAAAATCAGAGCAAAAGATAATATCTAAATTATAAGCAGAAGATGACTAAGCAGTGTATGGGGATGAGTCCGTTCCTCCTCGTGGTGCCCCTGGAAAAGACCTGCTGCTGCAGGCCAAACTGAACGCGGACAAATCCTGTTGTAAATCTTTTGTGACGGGCAGAACGAAAGGTGTAATGTCCAAACTTTTATAGATAACAACTACAGGAATGCCTGTCACAAATAAGAATATGATGAAGAAGAAGAATATGAAGAAGATGAAGAAGTAGAATATGAAGAATGTAAAAAAAAAGAATAATACGAAGAAGGTGAAGAAGAAGAAGGTGAAGAAGAAGTGGATGAAAAAGATGCTGATGCTGAGGATGATGAAGGAGAAAGTGTGGGAGAAGTAAAAAAGAAGATGAAGAGCATGGAAGTAGTGAAACATAAATATCTGACAAAATATAAAAATACTTAACATAGTCAATATTTCCGTAACTCAGAACGTCTTAAAAAAAATATTAATTCCTGCTATTCCATTTGATAGGACTAAACCTCTATGCTTTTATTGTCTCCCCCACCTCCCCCAATACATTCTACATTATTCTTAGTTGTTTTCCTTCATGTAGAATTAACCTACAAGGAAAGAAAGGGTTTATTTTCATTCCGATATTTCTGTCCCATTGACTTGCATTGGTTTCCGGTATCGGAATCGGCGATATCCGATACTTTTTCGGTATCGGTCCGATCCAATCCGATCCGATATTTCCCGATATCGGAAGGTATCGCTCAACACTATTAATGACCTGATTACTTCTCTTTCAAACTGGATGGCGGAATTCAGTACATACAATGGCCTATCAAATATTAAAATGAATCTTTCCAAATCATAGGCCCTAAATATCAACACAACGCCTTCCATTTTAGCACCCCTGAAAACAGTCTTTAGTTTCAAATGGGTTTTCTCAGCTATAAAATACTAAGGTATATTATTACCGAGGGACATCGACGTACTCTCTCATTTTCCCTAAACTTCTGATTCGGTACAGGAGGACTGCACAAGATGGTTGATGGATGCCTTTACGTGGTTTGGTAGAAGCATAATCTTTAATATGAACATACTCCCTTGGATTTTATATCTTATTCAAGCCCTCCTGATTGAGATTCCCTCGTCCTTCTTCAGAAGTCTTGCTTCAGTTCAAACCAAGTTCATATGGTCTGGTAGACCCCCTCACATCAGTAGATCAATATTGTACCCTTCTAAGTCCTTTGGGGGTATAGCCTTGCCTGATTTCAGGTCTTCCTGTATAGCATCTCACCCCTCTAAGATACTGGACTGGTTCAGGAAAGGTGTGTTGGGATCAAGCAAGGCTTTACAAATATCCGTCTACCCTCTGGATGGACCTGACTATGGTTAAAATAATTTAAAACACATCCCACGATTGGGGCTATTCTTGCCTGCTGCACTCAACCCACGGTCTGTTCTCAAATCTTTCCGCAATCCTCCTCAATGTATCCTATCTTGGGCAATCCGCTTTTTTCCTACGGGCTTGGAGGACGAGGCTTTTCTCTGCTAGCTAAGTAGTGGTTGTTTTAGAATATCCCCTTTGAAACCAGCCATACTTGGTCTTAGAGGGAATATCTCCTTGGCTTCTATACTCCCTAACACTAGGAATCTTGTGAGTTGGCAAGCTTTCCCGCTTTCTCCACTCTCTCCCTTCTAGGCTGTTCTACAATAATAAGACAGTTTTCGAAACAGCTTGCTCGGACACAGGTCCCTTGTTGCATAAGTTGTCCTTCTCATACTCTCTGCTAATCAAGCCCCCGGACCAACCTAACACCAATTTTCAGATCCAATGGGAGAATGACCTGGGTCTCACTCTGTCAAATCTTCTATCTGCTCCCATGAAGCCAGATATAAATTACTATCTGCTGTAGGATCCCTACTCGCCTGCATTCGATCTTCCCAGAAGCAAGCCCTATGTGTTGGAGATGTGGGGAGGAGGATGACCCATTACATATTTTTTAGTCCTGTACGCTAATCTCACTTTTTTGGGAAAAAGTACAAGTGATACGTAAAATCACAGACGTCATCTGTGACCTGAACCCAGTTCTCATCCGTCGCCATCATTGTGACATACCATTAAAAATATATAGAAACTCAATCCTGAGACACTTAATCGCGACTGCCAGAGCATGTATTCCTCTTCTACGGAAAAAAGACACCACCACGACAATTTCGCTCTGGTTTGCTAAGATGAATGAATGATGCTTATGGCAGAATGCCTCTATGATCAATAATTCCTACCTACGCTTCTATAAAACTTGGTTTTACTGGCTGGAATTTAGATCCTCTGCTGAATATCTAGCTCTAATTGGGGACTAGTGAATCTGCATTTTTTGAGCAGCGTCCTTACATGTTCTCTCTCTCTCCATCTCTCTTTCTTTCTTCTTCTAAACTTACTCTTAGGTTTATGTTAGATCACTTTGATTGTGAGATTATTGTCATGGAATCAATATTCTGCCTTATGTTTTATGTTAAGGTCCTAGACTGTGTGCAGAATTCTTGGAATTGATAACATTGTCTACGGTTATTACTCTCTCACGGTGATGGTTCTTAATTTCGACACTGTTAGGCTATGTTCACACATTGCGTTTTTGCTGCGTTATTTTTCTGCAGCAAATCCTGACCTCTTGCCACAAAGATTTGTTCAGGATTTTTCTTGTTTTTTTTGCTTGTTTTTTGCTGAGTTTTTTTCCACTGTCCTTTTGTCTCTTTATGCATGTACATAAAGTTCAGTGAAAAAAAAATCTCATCAGGTTTTGGCACAAAAAACGCTGAAAAAACTGACACCTGCGCTTTTAGTGTGTTTTTTCATAGCCTTTTCACCACCCATTATTTTCAATGGGTGAAAAACACTGAAAAGACGCTGAAAAAAGTGACATGTTCTATTCTGCAAAAAAACATGCACAAAATCCTGATAAAAAAACAAGATGTGTGCATGAGATTTCTGCAATCTCATAGACTTTGCTGGTACTTTAAAACGCAGCAGAAAATTTGCATTAAAAAAACGCTGAAAAAACACAATGTGTGAACATAGCCTTAGTGCCTTGTGATTGTACCTCTTTGTTTCATTTACAAATCAATAAATAAAGCTATATTTTAAAAGAAAAGTTCCCAGGATGAGTTTTGGTGAGTTTTTGATGCTGCTTATTTTCATTGAGCAAAAAAATGTAACATCTTACAGTTCCAGCAAAGTGGATGGGATTTATAGAAATGTTACACCCATTGTGCTTTGTTGTTACGCCGCGTAAACTCACCTTCAGTGCAAGTTTGAAATTTTTGTGGGACAATAAGATCATTAATTTACTTTACAATGTAATGGAAAATGGGGAGGAAATCCAAGTGCGGTGAAATGGCAAAAAAAAAACGAAAACACAATTCTGACATTGTTTTTTGGGTTTTGTTTTAATGGCACTCATTGTGCAGTAAAAATGGCCGGGGAAAATGATTATTCAAGTCACTACGGTAACGGTGATACCAAACTTGTTCATTTTTTTTTAAATTTAGTTGTGAAAGAAAAATCAGAAATTTGTTAACATAGTCTTCAGTCACCATTTTCAATGCAAGTGCAGCACTATTAATATCTTGTAGGGATAAATTCTGCTGGCATGTTAACTTACCTCTAGTCTGTGAAAACAAAGTAAGGCTAAGTGCACACGACACCTGTCAAAAACCACTGAAAAGAATGAACATAAGCATTTGTATGGAAAAACGACTTGGTGTTCAGACTTTTGAACGTCTTTTAACCACTTCAGGTTTCTAAAAACACCAAGCGGTTAAAAGCAGCGAATCTGGTGTTTTATGCTCTAAAGACGCTTTACATTTTACATTAGAAGTCAATGGGAAAGCTCAAAAGACACCCGAAAGACTACCAGATGCTTTTGGAGCGTTTTGCCATAGTTTTTGCTTATAAAAATGCTAGTGGTTTCGTCAATATTCAATGAAGTGAAAAAACTACCGGAAAACGAAATGAAAAAAGATTTCACAAAAACCATGAGAAAGCCCTCCAAAAAACCCTAAGAAAACCTTCAAGAAACTATTGAAAAACCAACAGATAAGACACATCAAGAAAAAAAACACGCCAGAGTTTCCTGAAGCGTCTTCTGCTAGAAAGACTTGTCTGATTCGCCTAACTGTAAAAGACTAATGTAAAAAGGCAAGCCGGGCTAAAATGCACCTAAACTCAAATGGTGCAATACTCCTGTAATGAATCCTGCATTAATAATGTAGGTAGGTATGCAGATAACTGTCCTACCTAAATCGGATTGATGTTTAGCTTGTAAGAGTATGCCAATATGCCGGTAAACCAGTTTCCCGTGAAAGGAAAAATAGAAGTAAGCGGACAGTGGTGTGAAAAAGTGTTTACCCCCTTCCTGATTTCTTATTCTTTTGCATGTTTGTCACACTTAAATGTTTCAGATCACAAAACAAATTTAAATATTAGACAAAGGTAACACAAAATGCAGTTTTTAAATGAAGGTCTTTATTATTAAGGCAAAAAGAAACCCAAACCTTTAAGACCCTGTCTGAAAAAGTAATTGCCGCCTAAACCTAATAACTGGTTGTCCCACCCTTAGCAGCAACAACTGCAGTCAAGCATTTGCGATAACTGGCAATGAGTCTTTTACAACGCTCTGTAGGAATTTTGGCCCATTCATCTTTGCTAAATTGTTGTAATTCAGCCACATTGGAGGGTTTCTGAGCATGAACCGCCTTTCTAAGGTCATGCCACAGCATCTCAATCGGATTAAGGTCAGGACTTTGACTAGGCCACTCCAAAGTCTTAATTTTGATTTTCTTAAGCCATTCAGAGGTGGACTTGCTGGTATGTTTTGGATCAGTGTCCTGCTGCATAACCCAAGTGCGCTTTAGCTTGAGGTCATGAACAGATGGCCGGACATTCTCCTTCAGTATTTTTTGGTAGACAGCAGAATTAATGGTTCCATTTACCACAGCAAGTCTTCCAGGTCCTAAAGCAGCAAAACAGCCCCAGACCATCACACTACCACAACTATATTTTACTGTTGGTATGATGTTACTTTTCTGAAATGCTGTGTTACTTCTACGCCAGATGTAATGAGACATACCCCTTCCAAAGTTCCAAGCTCAACTTTTGTCTAGTCAGTCCACAGAGTGTTCTCCCAAAAGTCCTGGCGATCATCAAGATGTTTTCTGTCAAAAACTGAGACGAGCCTTTATGTTCTTTTTGCTCAGCAGTGGTTTTAGTCTTGGAACTCTGCCATGCATGACATTTTTGCCGAGTCTCTTTCGTATGGTGGAGTAATGAACACTGACCTTAAATGTGGAAAGTGAGGCCTGCAGTCCTTTGGATGTTGTTGTGGGGTCTTTTGTGAGCTCTTGGATGAGTCATCGCTGCGCTCTTGGGGTAATTTTGGTCGACCGGCCTCACTGTGGTTTGCTGGAGTCCCAAAGCTTTAGAAATGGATTTATAACCTTTTACAGACTGATAGATCTCAATTACTTTGTTTCTCATTTGTTCCTGAATTTCTTTGGAGTGTAGCATGATGTCTAACTTTTGAGGATCTTTTGGTCACTTCACTTTGTCAGGCAGGTCCTATTTAAGTGATTTCTTGATTGAGAACAGGTATGGCAGTATTCAGGCCTGTGTGTGGCTAGGGAAATTGAACTCCGCTTCCCAAAGATGTGATAAACCACAGTTAATTTATGTTTTATGGGGGGAGGCATCACTTTTTCACACAAGGCCCTGTAAGTTTTGATTTCTTTTTGTTTACTTGTGTTATCTTTGTCTAATATTTAAATTTGTTTTTTGATCTGAAACATTTAAGTGTGACAAACATGCAAAAGAATAAGAAATCAGGAAGGGGGAAAACACTTTTTCACACCAATGCATTTGGTCGTCAGCTGTTGATTTCGTAGTGTGTGGATGATGGGCATTCCAGGTCTATGGATGGTAGACATTACATTAGATTTTTTTCTGGCTTTTACAAAGTTGTAGCGATAGCTTGCTGTTTATTGCAGCTGCGTGTACCTAGGGGTGGAAGCCCCAGTATATTTGCATATATATGGGTTTAAAGGACGTTGTGCACACATAGCCTAAAATTTGCTAAAACATGAAAAAGATGAAACCTGCAGATCAGAAATAAACTTATCATTAAGGTAAATATAATTTGTATTGATTTAGCCTATTATGCCAGAACTTTAATACTTTTGACATTTGTATCAGTTGTCTGATTAAATTACCCTAAATTTCACTTTATATGCAGAAGTACACCATAACATATAAATGCTCTCTGACATTTGGGTTATTTCTTACATTTCATTTTGAACATATTCTGCAATATAATACATTTTTACTCCCACACTTACTGGATGATCTCCAGTCTGGCTATGAACTCACATTCCCTTCTCAGTTTTGTATTGTCTGTACTAGCAACCATCTTCACAAAGCAAAGCACAAGGTTTCCACATACAAAATGTTACACGCACGCCGCCTAAGTTCAGATAGGGGTGAGACAGGTTACATGAATTCTTTGGAATCCTGGGGGAAACACTACTCAGGGCGTCCATAGACCATGTGCTGCAGCTCTCTCAGTCATACAGGAGGTATTGACCCTCAGGCAAAGACAAGTGGGTGGATTCCCTTGCTGACCAGACACATTTGACAAGAGTCCTCATAAACGGTAGAACAGTAGCATTTAATGTGAAGCCGCATGGCCAGTGCAATGTAAGTCTCTTGAGCAACAGGCTCCAGTAACAAACAGTACAGTTTCTTCTTAAAGCACAAGAATAAACAGTCTTTCCAGTAGCACAGTACAGCACAGATCAAGTCTCTTTAGCAGCACACTTCTATGCACCCACAACCACAGGCTTTTCCTTCACAAAGGCACAGTAGTACACAGCATTTTTTATCCTGCATTGAGATGGAGGGGGGAGGGTTTGATGAGGGAGATGACCCCTGTGACACAATTCCTTCCAGTCTTTATCTTTCTGCCCGATAATACTCTACACTGTTAGTTCAGGAAGTCTATCTGACCTGTGTTTAGCTTCACTCCTGATCTGAATCCTGTTCACTTCCCAGGTATTTCTGTGAGATAAAGATCATACACACACACAACCTTTCCCTTCGGTTCCAGCCAGACTAATCTACAAGTTCCCCACAATCCCCTGGGGCTCGGCTAACCACTCTCTGTCTCCTGTGACTGTTAACACCTTTAGTTGCTGGATGCTTCTGAAGCACAACACTTCCTGTCTTCTGTGATTGTGTTAACTCTAATAGTTGCTGGATGCTTTTGAAGCAACAGCACTACTTCTGCATGTCATAAAAATTAGAATTGTGGAGAAAGCAACGTATAAAAAAATCCCTTTCTTTGTCACGATATATTTGGCTGGTCTGATTTGGCTAGGTGACAGGAATTTAAAGAGTGGTCCAAGGGGCAAAAATTTCTCTATGTGGATAGCTGGTGTAATAAGGCTTAGACCCCCTGTCAGAGGATGCTAACCTATTCAAATCAGACCTCCTGCTTTGCACTGAGGAGGGGCAAAAAAACAGAAACATGTGTCTGCAAATGGAGTGTCTGGTTTGTCTGTTTATCCTAAGTCATGTGGCAAGGTTTATTAAAGGGTCAATAATGACTTTTAGAATTGTTACATCCAATAGGTGGCGGTAGAGTTCAAGTCCTCTTCTTCCGAATAGGATATTTGCATATTCCTCATTTACACACACGACAGCTGCAATTCCACAATTATTTTTTGGGTTGTAATTTACCATGTTCACTATATGGTAAAACTGACCTGGCAATCAGATTCCCCAGGTCAGTACGAGTATGCAGGTACCAAACATGTATACCTTTTTTTTTTTAAGTGGTGAAAAAAAGTTCCCTAATTTGTATGAAAAAAAGTTTTTTGCATTTGTCGCCATTTTCCAAGACCCGTAGGGTTTCCATTTTTCGGGATCTGGGGCTGGGTGATGGTTTATTTTTTGAACCCTGAACTAACATTTTTATTGATACCATTTTGGGGTAGATACGATGTTTTGATCGCCTCTTACTGCATTTTATTGCCCTGCTGGCGGTGGCCAAAAATCTTCATCTGGCATTTCGATTTTGTTCTCGTTACGCTATTTATTGATCAGTTTGATTTATTTTATATTTTGATAGATTGGACATTTCTGAACGCAGCCATATCAAATGTGCATTTTTTGTTTGTTTTATTTTAAATGGGGCAAAAGGGGAATAATTTGAACTTGTGCTTTTTTTAAATTCTTGTCATATTTTTAAAAACTTTTTTTTTCACTTTTTACTTTATTTAATAGTCCCATTAGGAGACTTGAAGCTGCGATCATCTGATCTCCTGGGTTTTACATAGCAGTGGTTCAGCACTGCTACGTATAGCAAAAATCACGATCTCCTATGAAAGCCAAGATGGGCGGGATTTATGACACACTTCTGGTAAACGGGTGTTAAATCCAGTGGTCAGATTGAAGCGGAATTTAACTGGTTAACAGCCGCAGGTGTTTAAATCAGCTATCATGTGTGGGGAAAGATGTGGACACAGCATGTGCACCTGCATCAAAAAGTATGTACACGACATATCATGTAAATATACAACATATGTCATGAATGGGTTAAATTATCCACAGGGCCCTTGTTATGCACACGCCCGGACTGACTGGCGTGTGCGGGTGTTGTGGTTCCACTGGACCATGGACCGAAGAGTGCCTGGAGGGGCGTGACTAAGTATCTGGCCGATCCGACCAAGGTGGCACGACGGCATACTACGCCAGTGCACCAGGGAGAAACCGGGCAGAGGGACCAGGTGCTACTCCAGGTCAAACTCCGGACACGGGGGTTGACCCACACAGGGATTACTGGAACAGGCAGGTTAGACTGGCACAGACTGGTGGATGTAAGCAAACACGGCAGGTATGCAGACGGGTGGATACAGGCGGGTAAGCAGGAAGGGAGGTACTGGCCGAAAGGACGGGCAGGAGCACAGAGAGGTTAAGACCCAGTACAGACTGGGTCACAGAACCGCAGATGCGGTAGACAACCACAGCAGAGATGGAACGCCCGAAGCGGTGGGCAAGAACAGAGCAGGACGGGACTGCAGGAGCAGCGAGCACAAGCAGAGCAGGACAGGACTGCCGGAGCAGCGGGCAGAAGCAGGGCAGGGCGGAAACCGCAGAAGCAGTAAGCAAGATAAGAGCAGAGCGAAAACCGCAAGAGCGGCAAGCAAGGCAGGAGCAGAGCAGAAACCGCAAGAGCGGCAAGCTAAGCAGGAGCAGAGCGGACACCGCAGAGCGGTAAACAAGGCAGGAGCAGAGCAGAAACCGCAAGAGCGGCAAGCTAAGCAGGAGCAGAGCGGACACCGCAGAGCAGAAACCGCAAGAGCGGCAAACTAAGCAGGAGCAGAGCGGACACCGCAGAGCGGTAAACAAGGCAGGAGCAGAGCAGAAACCGCAAGGGCGGCAAGCAAAGCAGGAGTAGAGCGGACACCGCAGAGCGGTAAACAAGGCAGGAGCAGAGCAGAAACCGCAAGAGCGGCAAGCTAAGCAGGAGCAGAGTGGACACCGCAGAGCGGTAAACAAGGCAAGGGGATAGGACTCTGTTCACAAAGAACAGACGGAGAAGGAAAGGCAGAACCAGAAGCACGCACAGTACTTACAAAGAAGTAGCGAGCGTACACTAAATTCACAACAGAGGTACAGAGACGACGAGAAGGAATTTAGGAGCAGGTTCAGACTCTGCAGAAAGACGCAGAAAACAGACATAGAGGGAAAAGGGAGACAAGGTTAAAGTAGAAACGAGGCACAGACAACAGGGAACAGAGGAACGGGAACAGAGACAGCAAGGCAGGAACACAAACAGGACTCTGTTCAGACCGGAACAGATACCGTAAGGCAGGAACACAAACAGGACTCTGTTCAGACGGGAACAGATACCGCAAGGCAGGAACACAAACAGGACTCTGTTCAGACGGGAACAGATACCGCAAGGCAGAGACACAAACAGGACTCTGTTCAGACGGGAACAGATACCGCAAGGCACAGACAGGCAGATCTAGGAATACGGCCCCTAGAAGGCGAAAGAACAGGCAAGAAGCGTGTTCACAAGAACAAACCACAGTTCAGACACAGAACTGGAAAACAGGCAGGAAAACAGGATAGGACCTGGCATGTCAGAGACAAAAGCCAACTGACAAGAAACAATGCTCAGGCGCCATCTTGAGGAAGAAGGTGGTATAAATACCCAAAGATGGACAGCAATAGGCTGAAGGTGCAACAGGGGCGTGTCCGCAGCAGGTACAAGAAACAGGAAGTTCAGCGGGCGTCGCCCTATGCAGCCAAAGTGGAGCAGAGCAGAGCACAAGGAAAGAAGCCAGACCAGGAAGCTGGGCGGGAGATGAAGTTTGCGATCTTGCATGATGAGAGATGGAACACCATGCAAGAACGCCGCCAGGTATGCTACAGCCCTGATTATACATTGTGCTGCATTTATAAAATGCACAGCACGAGAACAGTGTAAATAGTCTTCAGAGGCATGGCGTATACCCCGTGGGATATATGTACTACATGTATACAATCTATTCTCTAAAGCACAAACATTTGGATTATAGGTACGTCATTCATGGAACAAATGAAGCCTACTTATAACCATTTTTTTCAGATGAAAGTCCCATCACTCCAAAACCACACTTGATTATAATTTCAATATGTTGTTCTGTTAACCGCCAGAATTTATTATATCCTTGCATTTTTTTCAACTTGTAATGATCACAGAAGACTGTCACCAAACTAGGAACACATGCAACCTATAGTGTTGTCATCCTGCAGAAACACCAAAACATAAATACAACATATGCTAGGAAAATTATATTTCCACAAATAGGACAGGACCTGACATCATGTTTTAAACCATAGTATACACATAGAAGAAAAAAACTTTCTAAAGCATATACAGTGGTGGCCAAAAGTATTGGCACCCCCGTAATTCTGTCAGATAATACTTAGTTTCTTCCTGAAAATGATTGCAATCACAAATTCCTTGTTATTATTATCTTCATTTAATTTGTCTTCAATGAAAAAACACAAAAAGAATTGTCCTAAAGCCAAATTGGATATAATTCCACACCAAACCTAAAAAAGGGGGTGGACAAAAGTATTGGCACTGTTTGAAAAATCATGTGATGCTTCTCTGATTCGTGTAATTAACAGCACCTGTAACTTACCTGTGGCACCTAACAGGTGTTGGCAATAACTAAATATCACTTGCAGCCAGTTAACATGGATTAAAGTTGACTCAACCTCTGTCCTGTGTCCTTGTGTGTACCACATTGAGCATGGAGAAAAGAAAGAAGACCAAAGAACTGTCTGAGGACTTGAGAAACCAAATTGTGAGGAAGCATGAGCAATCTCAAGGCTACAAGACCATCTCCAAAGACCTGAATGTTCCTGTGTCTTCCGTGCGCAGTGTTATCAAGAAGTTTAAAGCCCATGGCACTGTGGCTAACCTCCCTAGATGTGGACGGAAAAGAAAAATTGACGAGAGATTTCAACGCAAGATTGTGCGGATGGTGGATAAAGAACCTCGACTAACATCCAAACAAGTTCAAGCTGCCCTGCAGTCCGAGGGTACAACAGTGTTAACCCGTACTATCCGTCGGCGTCTGAATGAAAAGGGACTGTATGGTAGCATACCCAGGAAGACCCCACTTCTTACCCCGAGACATAAAAAAGCCAGGCTGGAGTTTGCCAAAACTTACCTGAGAAAGCCTAAAACGTTTTGGAAGAATGTTCTCTGGTCAGATGAGACAAAAATAGAGCTTTTTGGGAAAAAGCATCAACATAGAGTGTACAGGAAAAAAAAAGAGGCATTCAAAGAAAAGAACACGGTCCCTACAGTCAAAGATGGCGGAGGTTCCCTGATGTTTTGGGGTTGCTTTGCTGCCTCTGGCACTGGACTGCTTGACCGTGTGCATGGCATTATGAAGTCTGAAGACTACCAACAAATTTTGCAGCATAATGTAGGGCCCAGTGTGAGAAAGCTGGGTCTCCCTCAGAGGTCATGGGTCTTCCAGCAGGACAATGACCCAAAACACACTTTCAAAAGCACTATAAAATGGTTTGAGAGAAAGCACTGGAGACTTCTAAGGTGGCCAGCAATGAGTCCAGACCTGAATCCCATAGAACACCTGTGGAAAGATCTCAAAATGGCAGTTTGGAGAAGGCACCCTTCAAATATCAGGGACCTGGAGCAGTTTGCCAAAGAAGAATGGTCTACAATTCCAGCAGAGCATTGTAAGAAACTCATTGATGGTTACCGGAAGCGGTTGTTCGCAGTTATTTTGGCTAAAGGTTGTGCAACCAAGTATTATTTCCCTGAGAGTGCCAATACTTTTGTCTGGCCCATTTTTGGAGTTTTGTGTGAAATGATCAATGATTTGATTTTTGCTTCAATCTTTTTTGTGTTTTTTCCTTGCAAGCAAATTAAATGAACATAATAATACCAAAGAATTTGTGATGGCAATCATTTTCAGGAAGAAACTGAGTATTATCTGACAGAATTGCAGGGGTGCCAATACTTTTGGCCACCACTGTATTTGCATAATTACACAATATAATGTTCATGTGTATGGGTATAGTCTGCCATTTGACCCTCTAGTTTATTGTTTTTTGCGAAAATTCAGCATAAAATGTTAAAAATTGTATACATTAGTTATAGTGTATGTTTTATCAATTTTTGTACTTTATATGTAATTATTTTGTTAGACCTAACCCTAAGCCTAAACCTAACCCTAACCCTAGCCCTAGTTAGGCTTAGAAAAAGAGTGTAAAAATGTTACATTTATGATGTTTTTTTTCTGTACAGGGGACACATTCATGCATTGGGTACAGCTCTCCCAGGACGCTCCTGTCTATCCTCTCACAAAATTACAAGTGAAAGGAATGGACAGCAAGCTGTGGGGGAGCGCAGCCAAGCTTCTTCCTATAAAGTCTATGTCCATGCCCCAGCTGTAAGATAACAGAGTATGGAGAATCTGGCACTGCTAGCTACCATCGTATCATTAAAGCTTTAAAGGAATTTTACAGGAAGTGAAAATAAATAAGACAATAACATGTTCACTGATAACTTTATTATGCAACTAATTCACATTTAGTCTGGGTGGGGGGTAAGCTCATTACTATTGAGAAACCAGTCTTGGAATATTGAAAGTACCAGTTATGTGCCACTTGAGGCTTGCTTGGGAATATTTCATTATTATACTGATGACAACGCCCCCCAATGACAGTGACATACTGGGTAATAATGACAGAAGTAATTTTTTATGCACCCTCCCCGGACAAAAGGTTGTTTATTTATGAATTTATTATTATATGAAAGTCTCTATTGGTGGACATTCACTTAAAAGCACCACTCCAGTGGTTTTTTTTATTTCAGCGCTGGAATGGTGCTACTAATCTAAGTTCCCTGACCCTAGTCTGATACTCACCAGCCATTATCTTCAACTCTTCCCGACGCCGCTCCAGTCAGGCGTCACCATCTTGTGACCACAACTTTTGACTGACCGGACATCAGAGGTAATAGTCACAAGCGCTTAGTGCAAGTCTATGAGAGCCTTGTCGTTCTGACTCTCAAAGATTAACATTGAATTGTGATTTCCGGATTGCCCAGCAAACAATAGAGCGATCCGGCAGTTCACAAAACGCTGGAGACCGACCGGAGCATCGTGGATAAAAGATGAAGACCAATTGATAGAAAGGTTAGCGAAAACTTGTCCTCATTGCGGCTCAAGATGTGCAGGCACAGGGGAACGTTGTGACCAAACGAAGTGATACAGGGAAAAAAATAGAGAGATTCCAGCTCCTTAACAATTCAAAACTTTGTTAGGAAAGATTAAAAATGGATTGCATGAAACTGCGATATTGTCACACTATGTACTTCAATTCCTCATTGCCATTAATCTTTTGGAATTCCATCTTTCCAAATATAGTGATTACTGTCCTGATTTATGTTCTTATATTGTCCTTGTTACACAGTTTTTAACTCATAACTTTTTTTCTTTTGATAATGAATTTTTTCTATAATGTAGAGGAGTATCCATGGGTGCAAAGTACTCACGGATTAGCGAATCTGGTAATGTCATTTTGGAAGAATGTTATCTTTATTCCAGTGAAAATCCATTTGTTCTGCAATTATTCTGATATGGAAGATCCATCGACGATAAGCTCTTCATCTATAGGGGCGATGTATCTGTCATTGCTGCATTTGCACAATATCTCAATAATAATCATTGCAATTTAACTTTTCTATCCACGGCCCATCCCTTGCGGATTTAGATTTGGATCTTCAATTAGAGGATATTTGTGACAACCCCATCTCTACTTACAACCTTTTCAAACCATTATCGGGTAATACTATTCTTCATGCCCATAGCAGTCATCCCAAACATACAGATAAAGCGATCCCAGTAGGAGAATTCACACGTATCAAGAGAAATTATACTGATTGTGGCAAATTAGCCCAAGAACTAAAGTATTCTCGTGATAAACTTCAAAAAAGGGGTTATCCTTCTTGAATTTTGGATTGGCCTCCAATATTGTGCAACATAAGAATCGCCAAGATCTCATTACCTTTAAACATAATGTTAAACCCAGTAATATTACGAAACCTATATTATCCTTACAGTTTAGTCTTCATTTGGATCATATTAAAGCCATCATTATGAAAAACTTACCAATGTTTTATGAAGATGCTACTCTCTCTACTCTACTACAATCTGGTTGCTCAATTGTAGGTAAGAGGGCGGTATCTCTAGGCAACCTTTTTTACTCCAACATTCAACATAGAATATGGTTAAAGCATCCAGGTCTTTATAAATGCGGCATGAATCGTTGTAGAACATGCCAATACTCTTCAGTTACCCATGTATTTACCAATCTTGATGAATCACAGCAATATGAAATTAAAATATTCATTAATTGTAATTCTCAAAATATTGTTTATGTCATCCACTGCTCTCTTTGCAATAAAATGTATATAGGTTGCACTTCCAGGAAATTAAAAGTATGTATCTATGAAAATGTAACTGATATTATGTTCCACCAGTTCTCACCCTTCCATTTCCCTCGCGTCCAGGCATTTCATCACCTGCCATGACGGACAGTTAACATTGCTCAGGGTGTTTGGCATTGAAACAGTCGCAAAATCATCCAAGGGAGGAGATATCATGAGATGTCTCCTAAACACATGAGGCAATCTGGATATGTCACTTGGCGCTTGCCATCCCGAAAGTATTAATTTACGCAAAGAAATCACGTTTCACTATTAACTTTGCATTTCTCTTCCCCTCTCTTGTGATTTGTTTACTTGTTTCATGTTTTTTGTTATCTTAATGTCCTTTTCTTTGATTTTATTATATATATCTTTTCATCATGTGACTTCTATGACCACATTTTTTGGCTCCAGTCTTGTATATAGGCATTGTGGGACTCATTGCTATTTAACTCAGACAAAGACTCTGGAGTGTGTCCGAAACGAGTTGCCAATTAAAAGATGAAGACAGCAGTGTGCAAGTATGAGACTAGGGCCAGGGGACTTAGATTGGTAGCACCACTCCAGCACTGCATTACAAAAATTGCCACAGTGGTACTTTAAGTGAGTTTTCCATAAAACCACTTACCACAGCATTCTCACCCACTCATTTTTCATTGTGACTTATTTATTCTATTTTCTCTTCTGGTAAAAGAAAAATAAAGTATATTGCAAGTAAAAATGCAGCTGCCAAAACATGCTCTAAAAGTTGTGATTTCTGAAATTCAGCCAGTAAAGACGACAAGCAGCTAATAAAAGTGGTACAACCAAAACACTTCCCATGCATTAAACATGAACAGAGCCACCTCTAAATTATGGAAAATGCTTTGAACAGTATTGGTGGTGTGAATTAGTGAGACTGCTAGTGAAAACAATGTACATGTAACATATAGGACTGTAACTTTTTAATTGGCGCCAAGATTTAATGAGCTTCTTGACTAAATTTTTACAAATAAACAAAAGATATTTCTACAAAGGGTGAAAGCCAATTGTCTGTGAATGCTGCCAATCATAGAGGAGAAAGTTCAAGAATTTACAGCCCTCTTTGATTCCATATTATAAGAATGTATTAGTACAGCTGGAGCGCAGATGACAGTTTTTATATTCTATTTCTTTTGAGCACCATTTCAATATGCTTTGTGCTCTCTCCAACCACCAATTAAAAGATACAGTATATACAACCCTCTAGACAACTATTACACGCAGTCAGTGGAAAGTGAGTTTCTCAAAGCCCCTTTTTCTTATTTTATGCCCACATTTATTAGTTTACATAAATCAAAATTGAAAGAGCAATTTTTTTTAAACAGAACTGGCAAGCAAGATCGAAATAAATATGGTAGGTAAGAAAACAGGAATGTGTCATCAGAAAATTACCTATTTTTTCAATGAGGTTTTTATTTTCTATGCAGTTTTAAAAAAGTTTTAATTTGTTTCAGGTTATTCTCATGCTTCCTGTTCTGCACAATAGCTACAGGAGGTGAGCTGTGACCATCACTTATTGTGATGTATTGTATATACATTGCAATGTATTATCTATTGCATATGGAGGCTTTATCTGTGTTTTTAATCATGCCTGTAATTGTAATGGGGCAGTTGAATTCATTTGTACAGGACAAAAAAGGATGAATCTAATAGTAGGCTTAATGTCCAGTGGGAAAATAATATATATACAGTACAGACCAAAAGTTTGGACACACCTTCTCATTTAAAGATTTTTCTGTATTTTCATGACTTTGAAAATTGTACATTCACACTGAAGGTATCAAAACTATGAATTAACACATGTGGAATTATATACTTAACAAAAAAGTGTGAAACAACTGAAAATATGTCTCATATTCTAGGTTCTTCAAAGTAGCCACCTTTTGCTTTGATGACTGCTTTGCACACTCTTGGCATTCTCTTGATGAGCTTCAAGAGGTAGTCACCGGAAATGGTTTTCACTTCACAGGTGTACCCTGTCAGGTTTAATAAGTGGGATTTCTTGCCTTATAAATGGGGTTGGGACCATCAGTTGTGTTGTGCAGAAGTCAGGTGGATACACAGCTGATAGTCATACTGAATAGACTGTTAGAATTTGTATTATGGCAAGAAAAAAGCAGCTAAGTAAAGAAAAATGAGTGGCCATCATTACTTTAAGAAATGAAGGTCAGTCAGTCCGAAAAATTGGGCAAACTTTGAAAGTGTCCCCAAGTGCAGTTGCAAAAACCATCAAGCACTACAAAGAAACTGTCTCACATGAGGACCGCCCCAGGAAAGGAAGACCAAGAGTCACCTCTGCTTCTGAGGATAAGTTTATCCGAGTCACCAGCCTCAGAAATCGCAGGTTAACAGCATCTCAGATTAGAGACCAGGTCAATGCCACACAGAGTTCTAGCAGCAGACACATCTCTACAACAACTGTTAAGAGGAGACTTTGTGCAGCAGGCCTTCATGGTAAAATAGCTGCTAGGAAACCACTGCTAAGGACAGGCAACAAGCAGAAGAGACTTGTTTGGCCTAAAGAACACAAGGAATGGACATTAGACCAGTGGAAATCTGTGCTTTGGTCTGATGAGTCCAAGTTTGAGATCTTTGGTTCCAAACACCATGTCTTTGTGCGACGCAGAAAAGGTGAACGGATGGACTCTACAAGCATGGAGGAGGAGGTGTGATGGTGTGGGGGTGCTTTGCTGGTGACACTGTTGGGGATTTATTCAAAATTGAAGGCATACTGAACCAACATGGCTACCACAGCATCTTACAGCGGCATGCTATTCCATCCGGTTTGCGTTTAGTTGGACCATCATTGATTTTTCAACAGGACAATGACCCCAAACACACCACCAGGCTGTGTAAGCGCTATGTATTCTTCCAGTCCCTGGTACACCCTATAAACCTGTTCACCTACCTAACTGTAGAGGGTGGCATCGGCGCCTCCGCTCAAGGTCGGAAGTCCCTTACACACTGTGGCACAACAACAAATACAAAAAAACTGAATTACTAGATTTTTTCTCCTGGAATTCAGCTTTTTGAGTGTATTTGTTGTTGTGATATGGAGTGTAAGGGACTGCCGATGTTGAGCAGAGGCGCCATGTTGAACATTTAGGGTGCCACCCTCCGCAGTTAGGTAGGTGAACACATTTACAGTATAAAGCATACTAGGGTCTGGTAGCCTGCATGCTCTGTTCTCCTGGTATTTATGTTCCCCTTTTTCAGGGTTTTGTACAATAACATTTTATATATTATAGTATTTGACCCCATCTACATCTATACAGTTGGTTCTTTCTAATAAACCACTTCTCCCCAATGTCTTTGGCTGTGTCTGATAAATGGGGACTAGCCTTGCTCCTGCTAGAATGAAAATGTAGGAGCTTTAACCCCTTTAACCCCGAAAGGCTGTTTGCACGTTAATGACCAGGTCAGTTTTTACATTCTGACCAGTGTAACTTTATGAGGTAATAACTCTGGAACGCTACAAAAGATCCTACTGATTCTGAGATTTTTTTTTGTGACATATCGTACTTCATGATAGTGGTAAAATTTCTTCGATATGACTGGCGTTTATTTGTGAAAAAATTGGAAATTTGGTGAAAATTTTAAACATTATGCAATTTTCAAAATTGTAATTTTCATGCCCTTCAATCAAAGAGATATGTCACATAAAATAGTTAATAAATAACATTTCCCACATGTCTACTTTACATCAGTACAATCTTGGAACCAAAATTTTTTTTGTTAGAAAGTTATAAGGTTAAAAGTTGACCAGTGATTTCTAATTTTTCCAACAAAATTTACAAAAACATTTTTTAGGGACCACATAAGATTTGAAGTGACTTTGATGGGCCTTTATGACATAAAATACCCAAAGGTTACACAATTCTAAATACCGCACCCCTCAAAGTGCTCAAAACCACATTCAAGATGTTTACTAACTCTTCAGGTGATTCACAGAAATTTTTGGAATGTGGAAGAAAATAATGAACATTTAATTTTACTTCAGACCCAAATTTTTTTATTTTTCCAAGGGTAATAAGAAAAAATGGACCCCAAAATTTGTGGTGCAAATTTTCTTGAGCACACTGATACCCCATATGTGGGGGAAAACCACTGTTTGGGCGCACCGCATTGCTTGAAAGGAAAGGAGTGCCATTTGACTTTTTGAATGTAAAATTTGCTTGAATAATTAGTGGACACCATGTCGTGTTTGGGGAGCCCCTGATGTGCCTAAACAGTGGAAATTCCCCACAAGTTACACAATTTTGGAAACTAGACCCCTCAGGGAATTTATCTAGATGTGTGGTGTGCACATTGAACCTCCAGGTGCTTCAAAGGAGTTTATAATGATGAGCCGTAAAAATAACATTTTCACATTTTTCCCACAAAAATGTTTTTCAGCCCCAAATTTTGCATTTTCATAAGAGTAACAGGAGAAATTGCACAATGCCATTTGTTGTGCAATTTCTCCTGAGTAAGCATATATCCCATATGTGGGCGAAAAAACACTGTTTGGGCACACAGCAGGGCTCACAAAGGAAGGAGTTACATTTTGTAACGCAGACTTTGATAGAATGGTCTGCAGGTATCGTATCGCGTTTGGAAAGGCCCTGACGTGCCTAAACAGTGGAAAACCCCCACAAGTGACCCCATTTTGGAAACTACACCCCTCAATGAATTTATTTAGATGTGTGGTGAGCACCTTGAACCCACAGGTGCTTCACAGAATTTTACAATGTGGAGCTGTAAAAATGAAGAAAAAAAATATATTTATCCCACAAAAATGTTGTTTTAGCTCAATTTTTTTCATTTTCACAAGGATAGTGTAACATCCCTGGCGGCGTGCTTGCATAGTGCACCACCTCCCACTATGCAAGACCGCAATCTTACCCATCAGTCCAGCCTGCAAACCTTGCTCCAGTTCATGCTGTGTGCATGTCTCTTGTCTGATTGCTTAGGGCGGTGGCCCGGTTACTTCCTGATCCTTATAGCTGCTGTGGGCGCGCTCCTAATGCGTCCCCAGCCTATTGCTGTGAGTCACTGGATATTTAAACCCCCTCCACCCAGAAGGAAGTGCCTGAGCAACACTAACTATCAGTGTGCTCCTTGCCTCTGAGTTGCCAGGTCTTGTCCTGTATCTTGTTTGTTTCTGCCACCCTGGGGGCTGCATACCCAGGCCTGTTATCTCTGACTTCTAGTCTGTTTCTGCCACCCTGGGGGCTGTATACCCAGGCCTGTTATCTCTGACTTCTAGTCTGTTTCTGCCACCCTGGGGGCTGCATACCCAGGCCTGTTATCTCTGACTTCTAGTCTGTTTCTGCCACTCTGGGGGCTGTATACCCAGGCCTGTTATCTCTGACTTCTAGTCTGTTTCCGCCACTCTGGGGGCTGTATACCTAGGCTCGTTCTTGTATCTCGTTGCAGTAGCAGTTCCTGTCTGAACTGTATCCTAGCCTGTTACCTGTTTGTCTCTATGTCCGTACCTTCCCTTTTCCTGCAGTATCTGAACCTGCACCTAACTCCAACTCGTTGTCTCTGTACTTCTGTTTGTGAGTTTTGTATCCACTCGCTACTTCATTGTAAGTACCTTGTGTGTATCTGGTTCTGCTTGTCCCTTTTCCCTTCCTTAGTATCTACCTCCTGTGTTTTAGCCATCTTCCTGTATTTTCCAGTCTGTTCCATGTGAACAGAGCCCTGTCCTCTCTGCCTGCACCTTCAGCCCTGTTCTGCTCTGCTTGCTCACCACTCCGACGGTTTTGCTCTGCTTTGCCTTGCCAACCGCTCCGGCGGTTTCGCTCTGCTCTGCCTTGTCCACCGCTCTGACGGTTTCGCTCTGCTCCGCCTTGTCCACCGCTCCAGCGGTTTCGCTCTGCTCTGCCTTGTCCACCACTCCGGTGGTTTCGCTCTGCTCTGCCTTGTCCACCGCACCTGCAGTTTCGCTCTGCTTGCTCACCGCACAGGCGGTTTCGCTCTGCTCTGCCTTTCCCACCGCTCCGGTGGTTCCTCTCTGCTCTGCCTTGTCCTCCGCTCTGGCGGTTCCACTCTGCCCTGCCTTGTCCACCGCACCTGCGGTTTTGCTCTGCTCCGCCTTGTCCACCGCACCTGCGGTTTCGCTCTGCTTGCTCACCGCACCGGCGGTTTCGCTCTGCTCAGCCTTGCCCACCGCTCCGGCGGTTCCTCTCTGCTCTGCCTTGTCCTCCGCTCCGGCGGTTTCGCTTTACTCTGCTTGTCTACCGCATCTGCGGCTCTGTTCCTGTCTCCCAGTCTGTACTGCACCCTATCCAGCCTGCGCTCCAACCTGCTAGTACCTACCTGTCTGCACTCCAGCCGTGCTTGCCAGTATCTCCCTGTCTGCATTCCAGCCGTGCTTGCCAGTACCCACTTGTCTTCATACCAGCCGTGCTTGCCAGTGCCCACCTGTCTGCATACCAGCCGTGCTTGCCAGTATCCACCAGTCTGCATACCAGCCGTGCTTACCAGTATCCACCTGTCTGCATACCAGCCGTGCCTGCCAATACCCACCTGTCTGTATGCCAGTCTAACCTGTCTGTTCCTGCATTCCCCGGTGTGGGTCAACAGCTGTGACTGGGGTCTGACCTGGAGTAGCATCTGGTCCCTCTAATCGGTTCCTCCTTGGTTCACGGAGTTGACTGAGCCGCCGTGCGACCGGGTTGATGCTTAGTTACACCCCTCCAGGCACTCCTCGGTTCATGGTACAGTGGGATCACTAATCACGCTCACGCCAGTCAGTCCGGGCGCTAGCATAACAGATAGCAGAAGAAAATGAACCCCAAAATTTGTTGTGCAATTTTTCCTATGTATGCTAATACCCCATATGTGGTCAAAAACTAATTTTGATGCTCAGTGCAAAGCTTAGAAGGGAAGAAGCGCCATATTGGAGTTCTGATTTTGCTGGACTAGTTTGAGGGTGCCATGTCACATTGACAGAGCCCCTGAGGTGCCAGAACAGCAGACCCCCCATAAGAGACCCTATTTTACAATCTACACCTCTCAATTAATTTAGGAGTGCTGTGAGCATATTGACCCTACAGGTTGATCACATAATTTTATACCATTGGGCAGTGAAGAAAAAAATAATTACATTTTTGCCACCAAAATTTTGTTTTAGCCCCAGATTTTACATTTTCACACTGGGAAATGGGTAAAAATGGCACCAAAATTTGTCCCACAATTTCTTCTGAATGTAGCAATTCCCCATCTGTGGCTGTACATCACTGCTTAGCCATACGACAATACTCGGGAGGGACGGAGCACTATTTGCCACCTGAAGCACAGATTTTTCTAGAATAGTTTGCAGACTCCATATACAGAGCCCCTAAATGCTAGAATACAAGAATCCCCCCTCAAGTGACCCCATTTTGGAAATTATACCCTTTTGGGAATTTATCTACAGGTGTAGTGACGATTTTGACTCCATGGGTGTTTTCCAGAAATAAGCAGTAGTGCATGTTGCTGAGTGAAAATTGCAAACTGCCATTGTAGAGACTAGTACACTGTAGTGACCAGTACGCTGTAGTAACCAGTACGTTATGCGTCTGGAGACACGCACCTGAAAATTAGGTGGTCTCTCATTGCTACAGAAATGGCAAACATGTGGACGCTAACTGCGGTTTAGGCATACACTGGAGCTCAGAAGGGAGGGGGTCATTTGGATTTGGGAGTGCAGAATTTACTGAAGTTCTTTTGGGGGGCGAAGAGATATGGTGCTTTTTCAGAGCCTTTGTGCTACCAGTAAAGTGGAAGCCTTTATATTTCCGATAACTGAAGCTTTTTTTGGGAACATTTTGGATCACATTTATCCTGCACTTTATGCTGAGCACTTATATCAGGGTTCCCATCTAAATCTCCAAGTGACGTAATTCAGATGAACCCCTGAGGGATCCATTTACTATAATGAGGCAGCAGAGTTACTCTGGACTCTGTCTGGCCTCTGTTCAGCATTGCCCTTTTCAGAAGTGCACAAAACTGTGGGCGACGACACTTTTAAGCCTATTAAAAAGACGGACACAGACAGATCATAGGCCAGATGGTGTTCACAGTGCCTCCATCAGCCTCAATATAAGGAATCTTCCGCCGGGGGTTTTGTCTGAATCACGTATTTCAGAGATTCACACAGAAACCCCGGTGTAAGCACTTAGCGCAGATTAAATGTGAGCCGAGCCTTATTGCGATCTTTGGGATGTAGAATGAACAAATCAACAGCAGGCCAAAAATTAGTTTTATATATTTTTTACGCCATTCCTCATGCGGTATAATTGATTAGGCAACTTTACTCTTTGGGATTTATAGTGGGTTTTCATGTTTTGCTGCTGTCACACGCTAAAAGACGCTTTTTATTGCAAAAACTAGTTTTAGCATCACCATATTTTGAGAGCTATAATTTTTCCATATTTCTGCAAACAGAGTCATGTTACGGCTTATTTTTCGCGCGATGACTTGACGTTTTATTGGTACAATTTTGGGGCACGTGACATTTTTTGATCGCTTTCTATTCTGATTTTTGGGAGGCAGAATGAACAAAAAAACAGCAATTCAGGAATTGTTTTTTGGGGGGTTTTATGTTGTTTCGTGTGTGGTAAAATTGATAAGGCAGCTTTATTCTTCGTGTCAGTACAATTACAGTGTTAACACATTTTTTACCGTCTTTTCATATTTTGGCGCTTTTATAGAAAAATATTTTTTATTGCATTGCTTTATTCTGAGAGCTATAACTTTTTCATTTTTCCGCTGATGGAGCTGTATGGCAGCTTGTTTTTTGGGGGACAAAATGATGTTTTTGGCGGTATCATTTTCATTTACATTCGTCTTTACATTGTGCGCGCAAAATGGTTTGGACGTATCCATATGTCCCTGGTCAATAGGTACCAGGCCACAGGGATGTATGGATACATCACACGTCAGAAAGGGGTTAAACCGGCACCATAAATTTACAATGGTGTGGGATTATGGTAAATACCAGGTACAAGCACCATTAATTTATCGGATAAGACATTTCTCACTAAAAACTTAGTGCCTGATGCACATGACTGAATTATGACTCCATTTTGCATTTAGTCATTTTAACCCCTCTCTGACATGAGGCGTAATAATATGTATCTGCGCCCTCGGCCTATAGGAACAGATATGTACAGCTGACACCCGGTACTATGTGCCAGGAGCAGTGCCGCACCGCTCCTGGCACATTAATCCCTGAAATGTTGCAAAGTCGATCGCAGCATTTCTGGAACAGGCACTGTTAAGAGCGCGCCTCTTACCTTCTATCCGGCGTCCCGCGCTGTGTATGCCGTGTCCGGATAGTTGCTATGGTGAAAGTCCCATAGTGGGACAAAGTGTAAAAGTAAAAAAAAAAAGGCTCAGAAAGTGGAAAAAAATGTTTTAAAAAATTGTAAAAATATTAAAAAAAAGAAAAAATAATCCAAAAAAGAAAAAAATACTGTACCCAGAAATAAATATTATATTGAAAAAAGCAAAACAATAAAAGTACACATATGTGGTATAGCCGCATCCGTAACGACCTGACCTATAAAACTGTCCCACTAGGTTAACCCCTTTAGTGAACACGGCAAAAAAAAACAAAAAACGATGCTTTATCATCATGCGGCCAAATAAAAAATGGAATAAAATGCGAACAAAAAGATGAATGTACATAAAAATGGTACCGCTGAAAACGTCATCGTGTCCCGCAAAAAACAAGCCCTTATATGACTCTGTCGACAGAAATATGGAAAATTTATAGCTCTCAAAATATGGCGATGCAAAAACTAGTCTTTGCAAAAAATGGGTTTTTTAGTATGTGACAGCTGTCAATCATAAAAACCTGATAGAAATCTGGTATTGCTGTACCAACCCGAAGAATAAAGTAGTCTAATCACTTATACCACACAAGGAACGGCATAAAAAATAAACTCTAGGTTTAGGGTTGTGCTAGGGTTAGGGTTTTGCTAGGGTTAGGGTTGTGCTAGAGTTAGGGTTGGGCTAGGGTTAGGGTTGTGCTAGGGTTAGGGTTGTGTTGGAGTTAGTGTTGTGAAATATGACGACAATATGACAACTAGTGTTGCACACAAGTGCTCGCTACTTGAGTTTGCATTGAGTGCTCGGGTATGCACCGAGTATCGCGGGTGCTCGAGTGACATGCTCGAGTCTCCGCCCCATATGTTTTGTGTCTGTTATACAGCCAAAAAAAAAACACGCAGGGATGGCCTGTCATGCACGGACAATCCACGCATGTTTATTTTTGGGTGTCTAACAACCAGGAAACATGTGGGGCAGGGACTTGAGCATGTCACTCGAGCACCCGTGATACATGGTGCATACCCGAGTACCAGATGCAAACTCAAGTAGCGAGCACTTGCGCTCAAGACTAATGACAACTTATTCAATATGATGACTTAATGTTATCAAATTCTGTGTCGTACCTCTGGATTCAAAATGTTCACTATACCCCTTGCTAAAATCCTTGAGGGGTCTAGTTTCCAAAATGGGGTCCCTTGTGGGGGGTTTTCACTGTTTAGGCACATCAGGGGCTCTCCAAACGTGACATGGCATTCGCAAATTTTACATTCAAAAAGTCAAATGGCGCTCCTTTCCTTCCAAACCCTGTCATGCGCCCAAACAGTGGTTTTCTTCCATACATGGGGTATCGGCTTACTCAGGAGAAATTGCATAACAAATTTTTGGGTCCATTTTTTCCTGTTACTGTTGCAAAAATAAAAAAAATTGGGTCTAAAGTAACATTTTTGTGAAAAAAGTTAAATGTTCATTTTTTTCTTCCACATTCCAAAAATTCCTTTAAAGCAGCTGAAGGGTTAATAAACTTTTTAAATGTGGTTTTGAGCACATTGAGGGGTGCAGTTTTTAGAATGGTGTAATTTTGGGGTATGCTCTGTCATAAAGACCCCTCAAAGTCACTTCAAATGTGATGTGGTCCCTAAAAAATGGTTTTGAAAATTTTGTTGGAAAAATGAGAAATCGCTGGTCAACTTTTAACCCTTATAACTTCCTAACAAAAAATTGTTGGCTCCAAAATTGTGCTGATGTAAAGTAGACATCTGGAAAATGTTATTTATTAACTATTTTGTGTGACATATCTCTCTGATTCAAGGGCATGAAAATTAAAATTTTGAAAATTGCCAAATTTTTGCCAAATTTTCATTTTTTTCACAAATAAACGCAAGTCATATTGAAGAAATTTTACCACTATCATGAAGTACAATATGTCACGAAAAAACAATCTCAGAAACAGTGGGATTCGTTGAAGCATTTCAGAGTTATTACCTCATAAAGTGACAGTGGTCAGAATTGTAAAAAGTGGTCTGGTCATTAACGTGCAAACCACCCTCCGGGGTTAAGCAACCATAGTAGTTTACGTGAATCCAAAAACAAAAATGATTTAAAAAAATAATGAAGTTGGAATTCATACATTTGTTTATTAAGTTTTTAAGCATTACTTTTAGTACATGAAGAGTGTCATCATGTCATCAGTATTTACACATTCAGTGAGGTCACCTGAAAAGAAACCTGATTTATTTGCAAAAACAAGATCAAGTTTCAAAAGTCATAAAATTACAATACTGGCATTAAGTTTCAGGTCTGCTTTCGAAAATACTGTCCTTATCTAAATAGTGAAGTTTCCTTTAGCTGAGTCTTTAATGAACTGTGACAAATGCCAGCACTGCTTTATTCATTTCTACACTTAAATCTGAACGTTCAAAGTTTATTTCAAGTTTTGATAGGCATTAAGATTCAAATGAACACCTGCCGCTTCATGTTTCTTTCCATTTTATAACTGGCATGTTTCAGCACAACGTTAAAATGTGACCAATCATATGGCTTCATTTAAACAGTGTCAGGTCAATTTATTAATTTGGTTGCTTAAAATATGCCAACTTGTAAGGTCAGCCATGTGTCAGTAAATTAAATGATTTTAATGCTCGGCTTCAATGATTCAGTGAGATCTGTAACATTCAAATGAATTCAAGTGATTATGATGGAATGGCGTCTTACTGTATGTATAATTTTGGCAATTTTTCAATTTAGACATTTTTGACAATCTAACTGAAAATAAGCAGTTAAGGGTTGGTGTATAGGCTGTGTTCAGCATCCATAGTCAGCTCACCATAAAAATCTATCCTTAGCTTATCAATCAATATGCTACATCCAAGTACAGAGATTATAACTTGTTATAAACACATTAAAGCCATGAACTGGATAATAAATACATAGGGAACATCAGCCCACCTGATGCATTTATTGTTAGAACCATCCTGTTAGTTTTTGCCATCTTGTGTTTTGCGGTCACGTGACCAGCTGCCTATATATTCCAGCTCCGCCCTTCTGGCTTTGCTGGACTTCAGTGTTGTTTTGACTGTCTCTCTAGCCTGGTGCTTTTGTGCCTATCTCTCTCTAGTTTGCTGGGTCCTCTGGGACCTCTAGTACTTCTTGTCAGTTTATCTTTTGCTCTGCAACAACTTCTGTTAGGAGGTGTCCCATTTTTGTCCCAGTCCTTAGTTCTTTTAGGGACCCCTCCCTTTCTCTATAGGTCTCCGTTCAGACTAGCCGAGGACGAAGGCGGGTCTGTTCACAAGGAACAGGTTGCCCGCTACTACGTAGGGGCTCAGCTTAGTCTTACTGTAGGGACAGCTCTCCCCTTCTTTCCTTAGCCTATGTTGCAGATCATAACAGTAAGTCCAGCCCAAACAAAAACTTTAAGGAAAGAAATCCGGGGATCAGTATGGTTTCTGTTCAAGATTTGGCTCAACGCCTGCAGGGATTGTCTCTGGAGGTGACCGAGCTCTGGCAACACGTGAGTAGCTGTTCTGGAGCGCATTTTGTGGAACCAAAGGTAGGACTGTGTAGCATCGGCGTCTCTGCCTCCTGCCAGGCAGAGACGCCATCCCTCTCACCTCACCGCTTCCCGCGCGGCGCCCTCCAGCGCTCCTCTTCCTGCAGCGGCCGGCGCGTGCTCCTTCCCGGGCACTGTGCTTAGGGTGCGCGCGCGCTCCCTCTCTCTTAAAGGGGCCGTGCGCGCCGTCCTAAGGAGTCCCCGGCCAATTGCCGGACGAGCTCCCATATATAATGCACCTCCTCCAAAATGGAGGTGCCCGAGCAAAAGTTGTTGCACAAGTATACTTACCTCTGCTTCAGCCCTCAGGTCCCGTTGCCAGCCTGACTTCCAGTCCTGTCTGCCAGCTTGTCTACTCTCCAGCCTGACAGTCTGTCTCCGGTCATCCGCCAGTCTGTCTATGGGCAAGTCCACCTGCTTACCTGGAAGCACCTGCCAGTTTCCAGCCTGCTACCTGCCGTGCTTGCTAACCCGCTCTCCTGGGAGCGCTCGCCTGTTACCCGTCTGTTGCCTGCTAGCCTACCTGGAGGCTCTGCTGTCACTTGCTGTGACCACCTGCCTGCTAGCCTAGAGACTTCAGCCTGCTCTGCCGTCACGTGCCGTGACCACCCGTCGGCTAAACCTAGAGACTCCTGCCTGCTTGGCTGTCACTTGCCGTGACCACCCGTCTGCTAACCCAGAGGCTTCTACCTGCTTGTCGTGCCTACCCGCTATACAGGTCAGTCCCAGTCATCTGACCCATGGGAGCCATCTGCTCTCTTACAAGGTCGTCCCCAGAGTAGCACCTGGTCCCTCGGCTCGGTCCCTCCCTGGTTACGGAGTCGTTAGCCACCGTACGACCAGGGTCGGTCTGAGTTGATACTTAGTCACGCCCCTCTGGGTCCCTCCTTGCACCACGGCACAGAGGTTCCACCACCCGGACCCGTAACAGTTTGGTCGGGCCATGGAACCCGGTGGCCCCCAGATCTTCGATCTGCACCAGGAAGTCTTACGTCAGAGAACTCAGCAGGAAGTGGTGCTGTCCTATCTACGGTCCGTTAACTCTCGTCTAGGCGCATTGTTTGACTCGTCTATGTCTATCTCTGGCCCAGCCGTGCCTGTTCCTGCGGCACCGCAATCCAGTCCCATTATGGCACCCGGCTATGGACCTCGGCTCCTGGCACCTCCACGCTTTGCCGGCGACCCCGCTTTAGCTCGGGGTTTCATAAACCAGTGCACCCTGCACTTTGAGCTCTTGGCATACCAGCTCATCTCCGACCGGGCCAAGGTGGCCTTCATCATGTCCCATCTCACTGGGGAGGCACTGGCATGGCTAAATCCCCTGTGGGAGAGAGGGGACGCCCTGGTGTCCAACCTGTCATCTTTCCTCGCTGCTTTCCAGAAAGTCTTCGATGAACCTGGACGGAAAACCTCTTCTGCCTCCTCTCTGCTACGTCTCCGTCAAGAGAGTCTCACCGTGGGCCAATATGCCATACGGTTCCGTACCCTCGCTTCTGAGCTTGCCTGGGAAAATGAGGCTCTGGTGTCCGTCTTCTGGGAGGGTCTTTCCGGTCGGATTAAGGACGAGTTACCTGGTCGGGACATTCCTACCACCCTGGATGACCTGGTGTCACTAGCTACCCGGATTGACATCCGGTTCCAAGAACGTGCCAAAGAGACTACCCGGGAGAGAGACTTTTCTCGCCTTGCTCCTACTTTCCTGAGACCTGCCTCTCAACCAGTCACTCCCCGGGCGCACTCGCCTGAACCTATGCAGATCGACCAGACCAAGATGGTCAAATCTCGCCAAGAGTCATGCCGAGCCGAGGGAAGCTGTTTCTATTGTGGCAGCAAGGAGCACTTCATCCGTTCCTGCCCGGAGAAGCCGGGAAACGCCAGTGTCTAGGACCGCTGGGAGAGGTCGTCCTAGGCAAAAGTAAGCCCTCTCCATCCCTGACTGTCAGTCTCTATCTCCTGGGGAGAGAACCGTCACTTTGAACTCGCCCACCTGGATTCTGGAGCTGCTGGAAACCTCATTTCCCAGTCCCTGGTAGAGAAATACTGTATTCCCACCAAATCTCTGGCCGAACCATTGTCAGTCTCCTCGGTGGATGGAGGACTCCTTCCGGTGACCATCCTGCTCGTCACTGAACCCATAACACTGCAGGTGGGAATGCTGCACTCTGAGAAAATCTCCTTCCATGTGCTACCCGGACTCTCTCACTCCCTATTGCTAGGTCTCCCCTGGCTCCAGACACACGAACCCGTGTTAAACTGGCAATCTGGTGAGGTACTCCGGTGGGGGCCGGACTGCCATAGGATCTGCCTGGTTCCGGTTCGCCCGGTTCGTCCACCACCTACCCCAGCTAATTTACCCGGTCTTCCGGCTTCTTACTGGCCCTATGCAGACGTCTTCGGTAAAAAAGAAGCAGAGACATTGCCACCTCATAGGCCATATGATTGCCCGATCGACCTGGTACCTGGCGCCACTCCACCCCGTGGGCGTATTTACCCGTTGTCTGCGGCCGAAACCCGGGCCATGTCTGAGTACATTGAAGAAAATCTGGCTAGGGGATTCATCCGAAAGTCTACCTCCCCGGCTGGAGCCGGATTCTTCTTTGTCAAAAAAAAAGATGGCTTGCTACGCCCCTGTATTGACTATAGAGGACTCAAATCAGATCACAGTAAAGTATAAATACCCCCTGCCACTCATCTCCGAGTTTTTTGACCGCCTTAAAGGCGCCAGGATCTTTTCCAAGCTGGATCTACATGGAGCATATAACCTGGTCCGTATCCGACAAGGAGACGAGTGGAAGACGGCATTCAATACCCGGGACGGTCACTATGAGTACCGTGTGATGCCCTTCGGTCTCTGCAATGCTCCCGCCATCTTCCAAGAACTGGTTAACGACATCTTCCGTGATCTTCTTTACTCCTGCGTGGTGGTATACCTGGACGACATCTTGGTCTTCTCTCCGGATCTTCCCACACACCGGAGGGATGTTCGTCAGGTCCTGCTTAGGCTCAGGCAGAACCACCTCTATGCTGAATACGAGAAGTGCCTCTTTGATCAGACTTCTCTTCCATTCCCGGGCTATGTTATCTCTCAGACAGGCCTGCAAATGGATCCCGAGAAACTCTCTGCTGTCCTAAAGTGGCCCCGTCTGGAGGGGTTGAAGGCGATTCAGCGATTCCTGGGCTTCGCCAATTACTATCGTCTCTTCATCCCACACTTCTCGTCCCGGACTGCTCCCATATCTGCGCTCACCCGTAAGGGGGCAAATCCCAAGGTATGGTCGCCCGAAACTGAGGAGGCCTTCCTTTCCTTAAAGCAAGCCTTCTCCTCTGCCCCAGTACTGCACCGTCCGGACTGCAATAAACAATTCTACCTGGAGGTTGATGCTTCCTCCTCCGGAGCCGGAGCGGTGCTCACCCAAAAATTTTCTTCCGGGAGAATGGTAACCTGCGGCTTCTTCTCCAAAATCTTCTCCTCATCTGAGCGCAACTACTCCATAGGAGACCGAAAATTGCTAGCCGTCAAATTGGCGCTGGAGGAGTGGCGCTACCTGCTTGAAGGGGCTCTATACCCAGTGATCATCTATACGGATCACAAAAACCTGGCATATCTCCAGAATGCCCAAAGACTCAATCCGTGTCAGGCCCGGTGGTCTTTGTTCTTTGCCCGTTTCGACTTCATCCTACATTTCCGCCCGGCGGACAAGAATGTCAAAGCCGATGCCTTGTCCCGATCCTTCCTGTCCTCCGACCAAGAGGACGAGCCTATGCACATCATCGACCCCTCCAAGGTGATGAATGTGGCCCCCTTGGAGGTGACTCATCTTCCACCCGGTAAGACGTTTGTAGCAGTTCCTGACCGTGAGAGGGTTCTTCGCTAGGGTCGTTCTTCTAAACTAGCTGGCCATACTGGCCAAAAGAAGACCTTCCTGCTCATTACTCGGCATTACTGGTGGCCTATCCTTCGTAAGGATGTGGTAGACTTCGTCTCAGCTTGTTCATCTTGTGCCCGCAACAAAGATCCCAGACATTTACCAGCCAGTCATCTCCTACCTCTTCCCGTACCTGCTGCCCCGTGGCAACACATTGCTATGGACTTTATTACCGATCTCCCTGTTTCTGCCGGTTGTACAGTCATTTGGGTGGTCGCGGACCGCTTTTCTAAAATGGCCCACTTCATCCCTCTGCCTGGTCTCCCATCGGCATCAGAGCTAGCTAAGGACTTTTTTCACCATATCTTTCGTCTCCATGGCCTACCTCTCCACATCATGTCGGATCGAGGGATTCAGTTCACCTCACGCTTCTGGAGAGCTACCTGTAAGCTGCTGGATATTACCCTGGATTTCTCCTCCGCTTACCACCCACAGTCTAATGGTCAGGTAGAGCAGATCAACCAGATCCTTACCAGCTACCTCCGGCACTTTGTCAATGCCCACCATACTGATTGGGTGGACCTCCTACCATAGGCCGAATTCTCTTATAACAATCATGAGAGCTAATCCACTTCCAAGTCCCCGTTCTTTATTGTCTATGGCCAACACCCCCAGATGCCGTTTCCCGTCTCCGCTTCTGTGGACAACCCTGCCGCGGAGTCTCTGGCCAGTGAATTCTCCACTAACTGGGAGAGTACTAGGTCCGCACTTCTTCAGTCTTCCGAACGGATGAAGAGATTTGCTGACAAAAGAAGTCTGGATCCGCCTCTATTCCGTCCGGGAGACAAGGTTTGGCTCTCCCCTAAACATGTGCGGCTTAAAATACCCTCCTACAAGCTGGGTCCTCGGTTCATCAGTCCATTTTAGGTCCTTAAACAGATCAATCCAGTGGCCTAGAAGTTGAAGCTTCCACCCACCTTACGCATTCCCAACTCCTTCCACGTATCTCTCCTCAAACCAGCTGTCTAACTCTTTCTCCAATAATTCAGGTACTCCTCCTGCTTCGGTTTCTGCTGAGGACGTTTTTGAGGTAGAGAATATTCTGGCCACCAAGAGGGTAAGAGGGAGAACCTTTTTTCTGGTGGATTGGAAGGGGTTTGGCCCAGAGGAGAGAACTTGGGAACCCAGGGAGAACATCCATGCCCCGCTTCTCCTTGAAAATTTTTTTGCCTGCATAAAAAAGAGGGGGCGTAAAGGGGGGGGTACTGTAGCATCGGCGTCTCAGCCTCCTGCCAAGCAGAGACGCCGTCACTCTCACCTCACCGCTCCCCGCGCGACGTCCTCCAGCGCTCCTTTTCCTGCAGCGGCCGGCGCGCGCTCCTTCCCGGGCACTGTGCTTAGAGTGCGCGCGCGCTCCCTCTCTCTTAAAGGGGCCGCGCGCGCCGTCCTAAGGAGTCCCCGGCCAATTGCCGGAGGACCTCCCATATATAAGGCACCTCCTCCAAAATGGAGGTGCCCGAGCAAAAGTTGTTGCACAAGTATACTTACCTCCGCTTCAGCCCTCAGGTCCCATTGCCAGCCTGACTTCCTGTCCTGTCTGCCAGCTTGTCTACTCTCCAGCCTGACAGTCTGTCTCCGGTCATCCGCCAGTCTGTCTATGGGCAAGTCCACCTGCTTACCTGCCTGCTACCTGCCGTGCTTGCTAACCCGCTCACCTGGGAGCGCTCGCCTGTTACCCGTCTGTTACATGCTAGCCTACCTGGAGGCTCTGCCGTCACTTGCTGTGACCACCTGCCTGCTAGCCTAGAGACTTCAGCCTGCTCTGCCGTCACGTGCCGTGACCACCCGTCAGCTAAACCTAGAGACTCCTGCCTGCTTGGCTGTCACTTGCCGTGACCACCCGTCTGCTAACCCAAAGACTTCTACCTGCTTGTCGTGCCTACCCGCTATACCAGTCAGTCCCAGTCATCTGACCCGTGGGAGCCACCTGCTCTCTTACAAGGTCGTCCCCAGAGTAGCACCTGGTCCCTCGGCTCGGTCGCTCCCTGGTCACGGAGTCGTTAGCCGCCGTACGACCAGGGTCGGTCTGAGATGATACTTAGTCACGCCCCTCTGGGTCCCTCCTTGCACCACGGCACAGAGGTTCCACCACCGGGACCTGTAACAGTCTGCCTGATATTTTTTATGATAAACAACAAGATTTTTTTTCCTTTAAAAATGCTTGTTTATTAAATTTTCGTTTGAGACCAAGGTCCTCTGGGAATGAATCACAGCGCATTGGGTTTATCATGTCACTTTTGCGCAAGGAACCACAGGGGTGGGCCTTTTCTCTCCAACTTAATGATCCATGTTTTAGGTCAGTGGAGGATTATTTTTCTGCTATGGGGCTATTGTATGATGATCCTGATCGAGTCTCATCTGCTGAGACAGAACTGAGACGTTTGAAGCAGGGGTCAGGTGATGTTGAAAATTATTGTACACAATTCAGAAGGTGGTCCTCAGAAGTGAAATGGAATGATTCGGCGTTAAAATGTTTTTTTCTTGCTGGTCTAAGAGAAAGGGTTAAGGATCTGCTGATTGCATTTCCAGCACCTGAGACCTTGCAGGAAGCCATGCAATTAGCTATAAGTGTGGACAGGAGACTGCGTGCCAGGGTTAATGATGAAAAAATTCCTGCAATGGCAGCTGCTAGTCCCCAGAGGGTCTGCTCGGACGGCGGAGAACCGATGGAGGTTGGGGCGATGTCACTCCACTCTCAGGAAAGAGACCGCAGGTTTTCCAAGGGATTGTGTTTTTATTGTGGTAAAACTGACCATTTGATTAAGAACTGTGAGCTTTGTTTAAGTAAAGAAAAAAAAAGGTCAGTTATGCCCGTATTGCTTGTTTGAGCTCTAAGGGAGTATTTCTTTCAGCGAGCACCTCATTGCAGGAAGATTTGATTGAATTTCAGGTATTTGTGGATTGTGGTTCAACACTTAATGTGATTGATAAGGGGTTTTTGGAAAAACTTAAATTGGAATCCAAACCTTTGTCATCACCTATTTCTGTGATTGCAATTGATAAGACTCCTTTGAAATGTATTACTCACAAGGTTGCGGCATTTCCCCTCACTATCAATGGTATTCACCAAGAAATTTTGGACTTGGTGGTATTAAATAATTTACCCTCTCCAGTCGTTTTAGGTTTGCCTTGGTTAAAACTGCACAATCCTTTACTGGACTGGTCTACTAATGAGATTAAGTCTTGGAGTCCTAAGTGCTATGATAAGTGTTGTAATGGTCGCATTGCGGCTGTGGAAAAAGGTGAATTACCTGTTCCTATTCAGGATTTTTGGAAGGTTTTTTCAGAGGAGGAGTCGCAAGTTTTACCTACTCATAGGGACTATGATTGCACCATTGAGTTTGTTCCTGGAGCTACTCTTCCCAAGAGTCGCTTATTTAATCTGACTATCCCTGAGAGAAAGGCCTTGGAGGAATACATACAGACGAGATTGGCTGCTGGTCACATTAGACCTTCTAAGTCGCCTGTGGCCGTTGGATTTTTCTTTGTTAAAAAAAAGGACGGGGGTTTACGTCCATGTCTGGACTTTCATGAAATTAATAAGATTACCGTACGCAATTCTTACCCATTGCCGTTAATTCCTGACTTGTTTAACCAGTTAGTGGGGGCCAAGTGGTTCTCTAAAATTGATCTCCGGGGGGCATACAATTTGTTACGTATGAAGGAGGGTGATGAATGGAAAACTGCTTTTAACACTCTGGTAGGTCATTTTGAGAATCTGGTGATGCCTTTTGGTCTTACCAATGCACCCGCGTTTTTTCAGAACCTTATTAATGACATCCTGAGACCTTTGATTGGTAAGAATGTGGTTGTGTATTTGGATGACATTCTGATTTATTCACCAGATCTGGAGACCCATTGGCAGAGTGTACGTGAAGTGTTGCAGTTATTGAGTGATAATTCACTTTTTCCTAAGCTTGAGAAATGTGAGTTCGCTGTGCAGAGAATTAGTTTTTTGGGCTATATTATCTCTAGTGAGGGCTTTGAGATGGATCCGGTGAAGGTTCAGGCTGTGCAGGAATGGCCTAGGCCTATTGGTTTGAAATCGATACAGAGATTTTTGGGTTTCGCCAATTATTACAGGAAATTCATTAAGAATTTTTCTATAATTGTTAAGCCGCTGACCGATCTCACCAGGAAAGGTGTGAATACGGTCCAGTGGACTACTGAGGCCGTTGAAGCTTTTGTGTATCTCAAGGAGAGGTTCAGTTCTGACCCTATCCTTATGCAGCCTGATGAGACCAAGCCTTTTTTGGTCGAGGTTGATGCTTCTTCAGTGGGGGTTGGTGCAGTTTTGTCTCAGGAGAACAAGGATGGAGTACATCCCTGTGCTTTTTTTTCGAAAAAATTTTCAGAAACCGAACTTAATTATGATGTTGGTAATCGGGAATTGCTGGCTATTAAACTCGCATTTGAACATTGGCGTCATTTCTTGGAAGGTGCTACATTTCCTATTCAGGTTTTCACAGATCATAAGAATTTGATCTATCTGGATGCTGCCAAGAGCTTGAATGCCCGTCAAGCTAGGTGGGCACTTTTTTTTTCTCGGTTTAATTTTTCTGTTACTTATATCCCTGGTACTAAGAATGTTACAGACGATGCTTTATCTCGCAGCTTTTCTCCCATGGTTGGTACCGAGGAGGAGGAGAGCATTTTACAGGAAGGAGTTGTGGTAGCAGCATTGGACTCCATTTTGGAAGATGGGATTCTGAAAGCCCAAGAGGATGCCCCATCTAACACTCCCCATGGGAGGTTGTTTGTGCCTAGAACCTTTAGGAGAGATTTGTTTGTGGAGTATCATGAATCTCGATTGGCAGGTCATCCAGGAATTTCTGAGACTAAGAGACTTATCAGTCGCAGTTTTTGGTGGCCTGGGTGGCAGAAGGAAGTCATCAAGTGGGTGCGTCAACATACGGTGTGTGCTAGGTCAAAGGCTTCACATACCCCTGCTGCGGGGTTGCTTTGCCCTCTGGAGGTTCCTAGTGCGCCTTGGACGCATCTGGCAATGGATTTTATTACTGACCTTCCTGTGTCTGAGGGTTTCACTGTCATCTGGGTGGTTGTGGACCGTTTTAGCAAGATGTGTCATTTGGTTCCATTCATTAAGCTACCCTGCACTAAGGCACTCGCTAAGGCGTTTGTTAAGGAAATTGTCAGGCTCCATGGCGTTCCCACCGACATTGTTTCTGATAGGGGACCTCAGTTTGTGGCTCGCTTTTGGCGTGCTTTTTGTGACAGGTTGGGAGTCCATTTGTCATTTTCGTCTAGGTATCATCCTGAGTCTAATGGACAGACAGAAAGAAAGAACCAGGATGTTGAACAGTTTTTGCGTTGTTTTGTGGCAGACAATCAAGAGGGGTGGTCTGAGTTTCTGCCACTCGCAGAATTTGCTCTTAACAACCATACATCCTCATCTGCTGGGTGTTCTCCTTTTTTTGTTGTACTGGGAGACATCCATCTTTTGGTTCGTTCTCCAAATTGGGGTCGGCTGTGCCGGAGGAGGAGAATTTTTCCGGTGATTTGGAGAGAGTTTGGACTAATGTACGTTGTAACCTTCAAGAGGCTAACAAAAAGTCCAAGAAGTATTTTAACAAGAAACGTAAAAAGGTTTTGTTTACTGTGGGTGACAAGGTTTGGTTGTCTTCATAGAATCTGCGGTTGAGGATTCCCTCTAAAAAATTGGGTCCGAAGTTTGTGGGGCCATTTAAGGTGCTTCAGGTGGTTAACCAGTCTGCTGTTAGGTTGGAGGTCCCCACCTCCTGGAAGATTAATCCTGTGTTTCATGTTTCCTTGTTGAAAAAGGCTGATGTATCGGATAGGGATGCCACTGTCAGTTCCTCCGGTGGTGGAAGACGGCGAATATGAAATTTCTCGTATCCTGAATTCCAGAGGGCATAGAGGGAGATTGCAGTATCTCGTCGCTTGGAAAGGTTTCGGTCCCGAGGATAACTCCTGGGTAAGGGCGGATGATGTCTCTGCCCCTAGACTTGTCAGAGCTTTCCAAAGGAGGTTTCCTGATAGGCCTGGGCCTGGAGGATCCGGAGGATCCTCATAGAAGAGGGGGTACTGTTAGAACCCTCCTGTTAGTTTTTGCTATCTTGTGTTTTGCGGTCACATGACCAGCTGCCTATATATTCCAGCTCCGCCCTTCTGGCTTTGCTGGACTTCAGTGTTGTTTTGACTGTCTCTCTAGCCTGGTGCTTTTGTGCCTATCTCTCTCTAGTTTGCTTGGTCCTCTGGGACCTCTAGTACTTCTTGTCAGTTTATCTTTTGTTCTGCAACAACTTCTGTTAGGAGGTGTCCCATTTTTGTCCCAGTTCTTAGTTCCTTTAGGGACCCCTCCCTTTCCCTATAGGTCTCCGTTCAGACTAGTCGAGGACGAAGGCGGGTCTGTTCACAAGGAACAGGTTGCCCGCTACTACGTAGGGGCTCAGCTTAGTCTTACTGTAGTGACAGCTTTCCCCTTCTTTCCTTAGCCTATGTTGCAGATCATAACATTTATGACCTGATAGTTATTTTATCATAGGATGAGCTACATATGAGCAGACATACATTAAGAATATAAAACATGTGTCTGATATTATTATTTAAGCCCCAAAAGCTATTGAAATACAAAAACTTATAGATTAAAGCAACTAATTAACAAAAATAATATAGTCACTTGACGAATAATTAAAGATCGAATTTGTTCTATGATCTAAAGGGGATGTCTAAGCATATAATATTATTGGTCTATCCATTGGATACGACATTGATATCAGATTGGTGGGGGTCTGAAATATCAAATTAGTGGGAGCCTGACATTGGATATGTCATCAATATCAGTTCACTGGGGGTCCAATACAATATCAGATCAGTGAAGGTCCGACACCTCGTCATATCGGTGGAAGTCCGTCAGCTCTGATAGCTGTCGGATGTAACTAGTGAATGGAGCTGAACATCACCGCTTTCCGCAATATTTGGTAGCCTTTTCTTTACACTTTAAAGAGGTTGGCCACTTTTGTGGACAATTGTTTTTTCTCTTATATGAAATGCATTAATTTTCGGCTAAAAATCATTTTTGCAATAGCCTTTCAATACAAATTTTGTACTGTTTTGCTTTACATGCTCTTTTTATTTTTTGCACATTCAATTTTAATGTGTTTTCTGGTCATAAATGAGCAGAGAGGAGCTCAGAAAAAGACAGAAAAAACACACTTTTCTGTTAGACAGTCAGAACGAGCTACTAATGGACTCTGTCAGACCTCATTCAGATGTCCAATTTTTGCGTTTTAACGGTTCGAACTCATACCCGTGATAGTCTATGGGGTTATTCACATGTCTGTGAGTTTTCGCCAACCACCACATCCGAATTTGATACGAGGGTCGGATCAAAATCGGCAATGCACATCAATGGGTCTGTGAAAAAAAATCGGTCAGTACTCAGATTCCATTCTAGTTTGGTCTGATTATCCAGGACTGTCACATATGAGAGGATGGGGAAACTTTTTTTTTTCTCCACGTACGAGAAAAACAGATGACGCTCTAATCAAAGCCTGATCAAAATAATCGGTCCATTTTTCTCGTAGTGAGAAAAACGGACGTCTGAATCCTTAAGGACTTAGATGTTATCCACTTTCTCTTGTTAGTGCAGTTTCCTCACAGACTGACCAGCACTTCTGTCCATACAACGCTGGTGGAGGAGCATGTGCCTCCTCCAATAGAAAAACTGTATATATATACATAATATATAATGTATACATATTAGTTGTGTATATAAATATTTTTACTGTCCAGTTAAAACATTTCCAGTATTTTATTTGAAAATGCCTGTGCCTTTAATTTATGGCCATTTTTTGGTCATATTTGGTACTTTGTTTTCGTTTTTTTCCCGAAAAAGCCCTAATTGACATTAATTATAATTGTCATTAAACGTAATGCAAACAACACGAAGGAACTGCAGATTAATTAAATACCACGGCAATTTATATAGCATCAGAGCATGCAACAGTAACTTCCTGACATATTAAAGTAACACACGATATCTTAGTACGACATAAATGTCAACAGATGACCACCTGCTCTTGCAGCTGCTTTGCTGTGAGGTGCTGCCAGCTTTATCTGACTGTAACTTAATAATTTTATCAAGCTAACAATGACCATAGGAAGTGCATCACATTGCAATAGCCTTGAACTCCGGGTTGGACTATTAAAATCCCAAATAGAAAACTCTCAAGACCTGAAAATGACAAAGAGCGAGGGCACTTATGCCATGAGGCAACATGAGCATCACGCTTCAGGTGACTCTCTAAGCTGTCTCCCAGGGGTTCGCATTTTGCTGCCCTCAGAAGTGGAACTCAGCTGGTTCTCCTAGCCGGCTGTTACACTCTCTGTATTCAATTGCATTTGCATCATATAGACGCAAACGTAACTGAACACACCAGTGGCGCCTGTACTGCAAAGGAGGAGTGCTTATCTGCCCCTTGCCCTAACTTTCAGCAGCGTGATAAGGTAATGCTGATGTCACAGCTGTGCCCCAATGGTGCTGAAGACAGCTTTAAGGTAAGCGTTCCTTAGGAGCTGAAGCCAAACAAGACTGTTTAGTGAGGTGCAGGAGGAGCGTGTTATTGTGAGGAGGGAATATGGAGGAACAGGGTGCAAGGAAAGAAAGAAATGTGCGAGAGAGCACCATGAGTTGACAATATGAAAAAGGTCAACTTGTGGGGGACATTGTGGAGAACAGTATGGAGATAGACAGTTTATTTAGGACATTATGGGAGACAGTATGGGGAAGGGCAACTTGTGTGGTGCACAGTACGGAGTGGGGCAGTTGTGGGGGACGGTACGGAGAGGGGAAGCTTGTGGGAGACAGTATAGAGAGGGGCAGGTTGTGGGGTACAGTATGGAGAGGGGCAGCTTTTTGGGGAACAGTATGGAAAGGGGCAGCTTGTGGGTGATTATTGAAAGGGGACAGTGTATGGGATACAGTACGCAGAGGCGGCAGTGTATGGGGGACAGTATGGAGAGGGGGCAGCATGTGGGTGACAGTACAGAGAGGAGGCAGCATGTGGGGGACAGTATAGAGAGGGGGCAGCATCTGGGGGACATGGAGACAAGCAGCATATGGGGAACATTATGGAGAGAGGCAGCATATGGGGAACATTATGGAGAGAAGAAAGTGTGATAAAATGTATAAAATGAGGTTAAACAGTGGAGAAGGGAAAGTGTGAAGTGGAGATGGTGTGCGGGCCTTAGTTCATAACATTTGGCAGTGTGACAGTTATAGTTCATAAGGGCTGACAGCCTAGTGGTTATAGATAATAAGAGTGAACAGTGTGCAGATTATAGTTCTTAAGGACAGACAGTATGGTGGTTATAGTTCATAAAGGGGGATGATGTTGAGGTTAAGGCAATGTATCTTAAGAGGGCAGAGTGGGGATCATACTTCATGCAAGGAGCACAGTGGGGGGCAACTATTTATTCAAGGGCACAGCATAAGGTGATATATTTGTCTGCAGAGACAAGCTGTGGATGTCCAAAGTCATCACGGCATCTGGACAAAATGGAGACGAAAAGGATGAGAACAACTCCAATCAGAGAAGATGTCACCCGCAAGGTACCTGAATGTAAATGTTTATTTGTGCTACCACCTGCATCTCATCACTAATGTGGTTCTTGTATGGTTTGCAGTCTGATTTCACTTTGCAATTCATTGCAGTTTCAAAGGGGTTGTCCCCTTTAAGAAAATTCCAACCCCAAAGTGCAGTTTGTTATTACCCCCCTCCTCCCCCAAATAAAGCATGCTTTTCACCATCCCTGGCTTTAGCGCTGAATCTCCAGCGCTCATGTCTGGAATTGACTGCATTGCTGACGTCAGTTACGTCTTCATACCGTGATCTCCATAACTCCACACGTTTTCAATTTTGTGTTGCAATTTCAGTATTGTGAAGTGTAGTAAAGTGTAGAGCTGTATACATAGTGCATAGTGTATACACAACTGATGGTCCCAACCCCATTTATAAGGTAATAAATCCCACTTATTAAACCTGACAGGGCACACCTGTGAAGTGAAAACCATTTCCGGTGACTACCTCTTGAAGCTCATCAAGAGAATGCCAAGAGTGTGCAAAGCAGTCATCAAAGCAAAAGGTGGCTAATTTGAAGAACCTAGAATATAAGACATATTTTCAGTTGTTTCACACTTTTTTGTTAAGTATATAATTCCACATGTGTTAATTCATAGTTTTGATGCCTTCAGTGTGAATGTATAATTTTCATAGTCATGAAAATACAGAAAAATCTTTAAATGAGAAGGTGTGTCCAAACCTTTGGTCTGTACTGTACGTTAACATAAAAAATGTCTTCAGGAGAGTACCTCTGCATTGCCTGATGGCTTTCTGTTTACTAAAGAGCAGGGCGTCTTGATGATTGACAGATGGGACCAGCAACAAGGTTGTATCACTGGCACAGATATCTAATGCCTTTTTAAGCGCAAGTAGCTTTACTTTTGCAGCATTGTTGACGTGCAGGGGGTTATAGCCTAGTCAGATCCAGACTGCTTTAGAGCAGCGCTTTCAAGCTCTATATCGATGAGCTTGCAAGCGCTGTCTTCCTTGCCTAAGAGACCGGACACCTCTGATAGACTGCAGAGGATGTTTAAGTAGAAGTATTTTACAAAGTTGCTTGTTTTTACAAGCACTATGGAATTATACCCATTTAAGAAGCTAAGACAATCCCTTTAATTGTTCAAGGTTGTAAACTGTACTTTCTGTATTTCCTTTTTTGGCCTGTGACACTTAAGTGGGCTTGTATGTCACACCTCATGCATCTACATTCCTGAGATTAAAATGTCACATTTCATTATGTCAACTGGCAGCATTATATCTTAACTCACAGACTGAAAAAGCAACACAAGATGAAATGCCTTCCTGTAGTCACTTCAAAGTCAGTATTTAATGCAGAAATCATTACAGAGCTTGTATGCAGTTCTGTACTATGCAATTTGTGTGCCAGTATTTTCCATTACTAGAATACAGGACCAGAATGTCTTATTAATTATAACATCACAAGTGTAATATATAAGTGAAAGTCTAACATAACTCCAAATACTCAAAAAAGTGACAAGGTCAAGTAAACAAATAATAACCCCTCTGTAAATTCCATTGGCCTTAAAGAAGCACTCCCACTGACTTTTTTATTCATTGAATGTGTATGTACATGTATGTTATGTGGTGTGTGTATAAACATACTCACCTACCCCTGCTTTCTCCGGTGTCTAGAGCATTTCTTCTCTTCTCAGTGAGATCACAGCAATTCTGACTAGCCGACCCTTTCTATACGCTATGTATGAACCGGAAGTTAATTTTACAATGAAAGCCATGGAGCTTCGTTCTGTTACTCCATATGCTTTCAATGTAAAATCTATTTCCGGGTCACACAGAGCGCAACGTGACCTGGCCAGTCTGCAGAGTGGTGACGTCACAGAGAAGAAAAGAAGAGCGGCACTGGACACCGGAGAAAGCAGTGGTAGGTGAATATTTTAAACACACTAACACTAAATTACATGCATGTATACACACAATTAATGAATAAAAAAAGTTAGTGGGAGTGCTTCTTTAAGGACTGAAATAACTTTTGTTTTCCTGCCCTACATTAAAATGGTTGAAACCCTGCGGTTTATGAATGTGTGTGTGGTGAAGGGGGGAATTGCATACAGGGTTGCCAACCTAAAATTAAATTTTTCCTGGACAACTAGACCAAAATTGATGGACAGTCCAAATTTTTTATGATCATTTGCCACTCCCCTTAAAACCATGCTCCCGAAATGTTCAAAATAATACAGAGTAAAAACACATACTGAGAATTACATCGAGCATAAAGGATAGGAGAAGTGGCAATGTGCAGTGTGTGTGTATAGACATACACAGATACTGGTAATTGCACCTCCAGTATACAGGACATGAGTGGTACTGTGCATTGTATACTTTGTAAGGCAGCACTAGTCATCATAATGGGGGATACTCGCTGCATCGGGTCAATTAATGCACACCAGCAATGTCTTTCCGGTTTTCACACTTCAGCAGTTTATTATTTTGTCATAAACCGCAGTTCACACATATAATGTTCACGAGCCCAAGTGGCAGACAGGCCCACTTGGCTCCAGGTACAGTCTTCAGCAAGGTAATACTATAGCAATGTCCATAAAAATGTCCATATAACAAAGTGTATTACCTTTGCCGGGTTTAGCTGCTGCAGTCCATTTGGTTTGCCACCACTGTGACTTTGCGGCTTCCCAGATGGGGGTCTCTAGCCGTCGTCCCTCGAAGGCTACTGGTATGTCTTTCACACTCACAACCTCCAGCCTGCGCCTTTCAGGAATCTTCAGCAAGCCTCTGCCTTCCAAGGCCACTAGCATCCACTCACAGGATCCAGTCTCGACCTTTCAGGCTGCCAGGCTTCACTCGGCCTCACTAGGCCTCACAAGAACGTTGTCCCACACACACGGGGAACAGGCCTCACGCCTCTCTCACCTGTCTCAAATTACCAGGGTTTTTATATCCTCCAATACACACACACATACTTACAGGACCTGAGCTGATGTCACAGTCAAGTGTTCAGACCTTCGGTGTGCAGCAGGACCTGTGTGATGTCACAGTCATGTGACCAGTCAGCTGAGGGGGAGGTTCATGGTCGGTCAAAACACACTCTTCCATACAGTAATGCCAAGCAAGGCGCTGCATTACAACATACAGAATAATTCAGATACTGAATATTACACCTTGTATACAGGACAGGAGAAGTGGTATAGTGCAGTGTATATACACAGAATAATAAAGATACTGAGAATTCAACTCAGTATATGTAATGCAGGTGTCTGGATGCAACACACAGACGGGAACAGTCAGGGATTGATATAATTCTATTTATATACAGCAGTAACTTTAAACAATTAGTGTTAGTAACAAGGCAAATCAACAGAACGAATAACAATAAGCTTGGAATAGCAAAGAAAGTCTTTCACTATATAACGTTAATGTTCTCTTCACAAAGGTGGTGCGCCCAGTCGTGAGAGTCACGACGTAAGAGATCTGAAGCTCTGGCCCTAGCGGGGGTCACCGGATTTCCCGCTAGGCCACAAGTCTCTCTGATGTAGTCTGTCAAAGCCTGTTGAGCCTCCCATGCACCAACCAGCCCCCTCCCAAACTGTAATCCTAGTCCCAGCTGAGCCCAGTACCGTAGGCGATAGATGGAATTGACAGCCCTGCTCACTGGTCATCCACAATCGCAGGTCTGCCACTCCTGTCACTGTCTCCTCACGGTTCTTCTTGGCTTGACCGTCAGCAAAGTCTCTTAGGTTTGGGGCAGAGAGGACCAGGCTTCGACTATTGACAGGCAATGTTGGGTCTTGCAGGCTTGACCATTGCAGGGCGCGGATCCTGGCCCTCATCAGCATAGGCGGAGCTAGTAGTTCTCCTGCAGGAAATTGATTCTATGATTCTATGATTCTATGAAATCAGGACCTTGCCAGGTGGTTACCAGCAACTGGGTGGCGAGACTTCCCGCTGAGTTCTGTCACACTCGTCTCGGCGGCCTCTCTGGAGCACATCTGCTTCTTTCTCTTCCCTGGTGCCAAATCTGTCTGCGGTTTGGCGTGCAGGGCTTTTATATCAAGGGAGTCTTTCCTATCGGTCACCTGACCAGGTCCAGCACATGAAGATGCTCTTCAAAGATATCACTGCTTCTTACTACGTTCTTACCCCCTTTTTGCTCGCCAGTCCTCGGGCGAGAGGGATCCTTGTGAGTTCGAAGATTCTTCCCAGGTAACCAAACTTCAGCCAATAGTTGAGCGCACTCCCTGAATTTCTGCTGTATCTGTGACCATATAAATTCCTCTTAAGCATATATTCCAGTGCAACAACCAAGGTACCGCTGCCTCATCCCCCTCAGGTCTAACCTCATAGATTGAGTTATCCGGGTGGCTCTTCCTCACTACTGGTGATCCAGCTTGTTGCTGGGTCACTTGGCCTGCACTAGCACACTATCCCCTGGCTGGAGTTGTCCACCTGACATCAGGGATCGACCTACATGCTCCACTTCCCAAAACATCTGCTCAACCAACTTCCTTACAGTCTAAAGTCGGTGTCTGTGTCCTCGGATCCAGGCACTTTACTACTGCCTGGACAGAGGTCCTCCGATTCTAGCTCCAGTTCAGTGATCTCTCGTCTGCTTCGCCCAAACAGCAACATGTAAGAAGTTTAACAGGTAGTCTCATGTACTCGATTGTTATAAACCCACACCAACTCAGACACAAATTCGGGCCACTTCATCTTCTTGTCCTTTTCCAGAGTCCTTAACATTTGCAACAGGGTTTGGTTGAAGCGCTCACAGGCCCTGTTTTCTTGTGGATGATACAGCGTGGTTCGAGATTTATCAATTCCATAGATACGATACAGCTTGTCCATTACTTGCCCCCGGAAGCAGGCCCCTTGGTTGGAGTGAATTTGCTCTCGGCACCCATATGTGCAGATGAAGTCCTGATGGCTCTGGCTGCAGCTTTGGCTGTCTTATCCTGGGTGGGAGTCACACCGCAAACTTGGTGAAGTGATCAGTCATCACCAAGCAATACCTATAGACATTGTACGAAGTTTGATCATCAGTTAGTCGATAATCAGGACCTCCAAAGGCACAGAGGTTTGCATAGCCTGAATAGGAGCTCTCTGTTCCGGGGTTTGTTCAGCTCACACCGGCGACATCTTCGGCAAACTCCTTCGACCTCTTGCGGCAGTTGAGGCCAGTACACCAGTTGTTGCAACCACCGAAAGGTCTTCTCTACACCGAAGTGGGCACCCCTCTTATGAGTTTCTTTAGCCAGCTGTACTACCAGCGCTTCTGGAGCCAGTACTTGCCCAGGTAGCATTGAACTTTTGAGGGAGTTGAATCCTTCAGCACAGCAGGTCATCATTCAGGAAGAGCCTTTCCCACTTGCCAAAGATCTGCAGGGTACTTGGGGGTGAAGCAGACCTAGCCAGTACAGCATGAAGGGCTGTGAGAAGTCAGCGTAATCCAAGATTGGGGCATCCATCAGCACTATAATCAATGCATTAAACGCTTCTTTTTGCCGTGGGCCCCATTGAATTGGTTGACGCTTGGCTCCTCTGGCCGTCCTCCGCAACAACTCGTTGAGTGGTATCGCAATCTTGGCGAAGTCTTTTATGAACGTATGGTAGTATCCATCTAGCCCTAGGAAAGCTTTCAGTTCTCTCAGGTTTGTAGGCATGGACGGCTTCTGTACTGCAGCCACCTTCTCTATGGTGATACTTTCGGGGCTTAATTTTTAACCCGTGTCTTTGAAGCTGCACCAGCACTTGCTCCAGACGGTTAAGATGGTCTTCAAATTTGGTAGAATAAATAATTATGTCATCCAGATATAACAAAGTGGCTTTGAAGTTCAAATCCATCAGGCATCTTTCCATCAAACGCTGAAAGATTCCTGGTGCATTGGTCAGTCCGAAAGGCATCAGGTTGAACTTGAACAGGCCCATAGGGAGGACAAAGGCTGCCTTCGGGCAGTCTTTCACAGACACCGGGGCTTGCCAGTAGTCACTGGCGAAATTGAGGGAGGAGAAATATTTGGCTTTTCCCAATGCAGATTGGGGCTTCTTGATTCTGGGCAAGGGATAGGAGTCCCATACAGTACACGCGTTCAGCCTCCGGTAGTCCAAACAGAACCTCAGGATACCGTCCTTTTTGTGAACTAACACGATGGGGACTACCCAGGGACTCAGGCTCTTGTGGATCACGCCACTGTGTGCCATGCAGGCCAGCAGTTCTTTCACCTCCTGGTACATCTGACATGGGATCTACCGATATCTCTCTCGAATGGGAGCAGTGGTCCCTGTAGGGTTCTTGTGATGAATAGCCTGGGTGCACCCAAAGTCATCTTCATGTTGAGCAAATACCCCTCATTATCGCTGTAATAACTGTTCAACCTGTCCAACTTGCCTTGAGGAAAACTCTGTGAGGTTGGCCTCCATTTGTTCCAAGAGGTGATGTCCAGCCAGTGGTTTACTTCTGTTCTCCTGAATGTCAAGCGACACTGCTAAGGTCCATGGGTCTCCTCCCACAGGTGACAGTCCTATAGCATTAGCTCTGGTGAAATCTTCAGGCATTATACAAACTCGCGCCACATCTTGTTGGGGAATCAACTGTAGACTTGCTCCACTTAAGTTTATACAGCGCACCGGTACTTGTACTTGCCGCACGGTGGCCAGAGTGCGGGCAACCAATACTCCGTAGATCGCTTCTTCTCCCTCAATCAGCACAATCTGCAGGTCCACACCATCTAAGGATACATGGGCCAGTACCGGCATAGTGAGTACAGTCTGTCCCACAAGCAGTGTCACTGTGGCTTTTGGAGGTAGAGGGTAACTTCTGAATTTGGCTGACTCCCACGAGTTGCTGAAACACCTTCTTACTGGCCGGGTCACGAGTGGCACAGGTCCAGATGTTTTTAATGGGGGCCCTCAGCCAAGAATTGTCCCTCTTCTTTTAGCACATTCATGCCCAGGGTTACAATGGGTCCTCCTCCTTCGAACCACTTTGTCAGCACTATTCCTCTTCAGCCCAGGTCTTTTCCGCACACTGGAGAAAACATCTACACTACTCCCTCTTTTGTGATAGGCAGTTGATTAGCTGCCACTAGTCAGATGGTGTGTTCTTTTCTAGCGTGAGCAACTTCGAAAAAGTGACTCAGGCATAGTGGTGACCTGAGACCTCGTGTCCATCAAGCAGCGAATGCATTGCCGTTTGAATTCAGCCTAGGTAATGAGTCTCTTGGAGACAATATCCTAAGAGTTCTCTCTTCCACCCTCTGAGGCTCGAAACCCCAAAGTATGCTCCTTGATCATGGGGCACGTTAGTTTAATGGGCGCATGCATATATTCCTTTCTCGACTAAAGCAGTCTCTTGAAATATGCCCCCTTCCACCGCAGGTGCAACACTCTGGCTTGTGTTCCGCTGATGGGCTACGTATGCGGTGTAACAGAGTTCGGAAGAAGCAAATTCCCGCTCTGACCTCCTCTCAAGCGGGACCTCCCCTTGATACTGCACAGCTCACCTCGAATACCATGGATATCTTGACGTTTCTTCCACATCCAGTTGGGCTCAGTGCAGGTTGATTCAGGGGTGAACACTTTATGACTTCAGTCCGCGGCAGTGAGAACAGAGGTATCTCTCTCCAAGACTCCAGCTTCGGTCCCGACCTCAAGAAAGCCCAGATCGGGATTCAGGCATAGGCACTCCATTAAGACCAGCTTTAGAGAGGGATCCCTCAGTCCAGCAACTAGTTGGTTCTGCAGTACTTCGTCTAATGGACCCAGTGCTCGATGCCTGTTTTGGGTCTTCTTGGTGATATGGGCCATCACTTCCTGCAATGCATTAACATACTGAGCTATGGTCTCACTTTCCCCTTGGACCCACTGGAACAACAGCATGAGGAGGTACCCTAGGTCCGTTGTGTCACCATGCATGTGCTTCAAGATTTTTATCACCTTTTCCAAGGTGTCACGGTCCCTAGGTGGGCGGTACATAACAGTCTGCCGGGCCGCCCTTCTTTCAAGGGGCAGGAGGGCTAACTCTGACTGAATGGAAGGGGTCAGAGGATACATGCACAGCATGCTTTTCAGCCTCTGTACCCAGCCCCACAGCGACACGCCACTCCAAGGGAACTTGGGAAGATTGTTGAGCATAGCCCTCAAGAGTATATTTTCCCTGCCAGGCTAGGTCACAGACTGGTCCGCCATCTCTCTGTTTGAATGTTGCATCCTCCCGACTATGCCAAATGTAATCCAGGTGTCTGGATGCAACGCACAGAGATCACGAGGCAGGAACAGTCAGGGATATATAATTCTATTTATATACAGCAGTAAATTTAAACAATTAGTGTTAGTAAAAAGGCAAATCAACAGTAGAACGAAAAATAATACGCTTGGAATAGCAAAGAAAGTCTTTCACTATTTAACGTTAATGTTCTCTGGTGGTGCGTCCAGTTGTGGGAGTCACCACGTAAGTTCTCTCTGAAGCTCTGGCCCTAGGGGGGTTCACCGGGGTTTCCCGCTAAGCCACAAGTCTCTCTCTGACGTAGCCTGTCAAAGCCCGTTGAGCTTCCCACCTGCCCCCTTCCAACCAGTAATCCTAGTCAAAGCGGACCCCGGTACCGTAGGTGATAGCTGGAAGTGACAACATATAGGGAACACACTGCTTGCAGTATAATATATATTGCACATAGGGGACACACTGCTGGCTGTATATATTGCACAAAGGAGATGCACTGCTGGCTGTATATATATTGCACATAAGGCATACACTGCTGGCTGTATACAAACTGCTCAAAAAAATAAAGGGAACACTTAAACAACAGAATATAACTCCAAGTAAATCAAACTTCTGTTAAATCAAACTGTCCACTTAGGAAGCAACACTGATTGACAATCAATTTCACATGCTGTTGTGCAAATGGAATAGACAATAGATGGAAATTATTGGCAATTATCAAGACATCCTCAATAAAGGAGTGATTCTGCAGGTGCGGACCACAGACCACATCTCAGTACCAAAGCTTTCTAGCTGATGTTTTGGTCACTTTTGAGTGTTGGTTGTGCTTTCACACTCGTGGTAGCATGAGACGCACTCTACAACCCACAGAAGTTGCTCAGGTAGGGCAGTTCATCCAGGATGGCACATCAATGCGAGCTGTGGCAAGAAGGTTTGCTGTGTCTGTCAGCTTAGTGTCCAGAGGCTGGAGACGCTACCAGGAGACAGGCCAGTACACCAGGAGACGTGGAGGGGGCCATAGGAGGGCAACAACCCAGCAGCAGGACCGCTACCTCCGCCTTTGTGCAAGGAGGAACAGGAGGAGCACGGCCAGAGACCTGCAAAATGACCTCCAGCAGGCCACAAATGTGCATGTGTCTGCACAAACGGTTAGAAACCGACTCCATGAGGGTGGTATGAGGGCCCGACGTCCACAGATGGGTGTTGTGCTCACAGCCCAACACCGTGCAGGACGCTTGGCATTTGCCACTGAACACCAGGATTGGCAAAGTCGCAACTGGCACCCTGTGCTCTTCACAGATGAAAGCAGGTTCACACTGAGCACATGTGACAGACGTGACAGGTGTCTGGAGACACCATGGAGAGCGATCTGCTGCCTGCAACATCCTTCAGCCCTCCATGTGCTCGCCAGAGGTAGCCTGACTGCTATTAAGTACCGAGATGAGATCCTCAGACCCTTGTGAGACCATATGCTGGTGCGGTTGGCCCTGGGTTCCTCCTAATGCAGGACAATGCCAGACCTCATGTGGCTGGAGTGTGTCAGCAGCTCCTGCAAGATGAAGAAATTGAAGCCATGGACTGGCCCGCCCGTTCCCCAGACCTGAATCCGATTGAGCACATCTGGGACATCATGTCTCGCTCCATCCACGTTGCACCACAGACTGTCCAGGAGTTGGCGGATGCTTTAATCCAGGTCTGGGAGGAGATCCCACAGGAGACCATCCGCAACCTCATCAGGAGCATGCCCAGGCGTTGTAGGGAGGTCATACAGGCCCGTGGAGGCCACATACAATACTGAGCCTCATTTTGACTTGTTTTAAGGACATTACATCAAAGTTGGATCAGCTTGTAGTGTGTTTTTCCACTTTAATTTTAGGGGTGACTCCAAATCCAGGCCTCCATTGGTTAATAAATTTGATTTCCATTGATGATTTTTGTGTGATTTTGTTGTCAGCACATTCAACTTTGTACAGAACAAAGTATTCAATGAGAATATTTCATTCATTCAGATCTAGGATGTGTTATTTGAGTGTTCCCTTTATTTTTTTGAGCAGTGTATATTGCACATAGGACACACTGTTAGCTGTATATATATTGCACATAAGGCATACACTGCTGGCTGTATATAGTATATACACATTACTATACTGTACACACTATATACCGTATTTTTCGGACTATAAGATGCACCGGACCATAAGACGCACCCCAAATTTTGGGGTGGAAACTGGGAAAAATATTTTTTTTATAATGGTGGTCCGTCTTATAGTCCGAATAGGTCTCTTACCTAGGGGGTGGTGGAGCGGGGGTCACAGGAGGCAGGGTCCCTCAGGAATCCGGCAGAAGTGTAGCATAGCATTGCAAAAGTCTCTGAGTAGGAGAAGGCGGTGCCTGGTGATGGAGCAGCATAGCAGGAAGCAGGGTCCCTCCTTCAGGAACCCGGCGGCGGCAGGAGCGGTGAGATGCTGTGTGTACAATGTCAGCGGTGAAGAAGAGCGCAATGCACTGCTTTTCCAGCGGCCATCTTCCAACAGCCGTGGTCTACAGGAAAATGACCGCCCGAGCTGGCGCATGTGCAGACTGGGATATTGGTGGCCATTTCCCTGCGGCCCACAACTTCATGAAGATGGCCGCCGGAGGCAGCGCATGTGCAGTTGAGATCTCTGCTGGGCCGAAATCCCAGTTTGTGCATGTGGTCGCCGGGAAAGCTCTGCCTGACACCCAATACTGGGCCCACACCATCGCACAGCTTCTGCAGCTGCCAGCTTCAAGACAGAGGGATCCTGCTTCCTTGTGATCCCGCACCACCACCACCGCAACTCCCTGGTAAGACTGTATTCGGACCACAAGACGCACCCCCCATTTTCCTCCCAAATGTGGTGGAAAAAAGTGTGTCTTATGGTCCGAAAAATACGGTACATATTGTATAAACAGACATTCTATATACTGTAACGCAGAATATAATGTGGACATGTAAATACAGTATGGTGCTGTGTATGAAGGAACAAAGAGAGACAGATACACACAGTTATACTCACCAGCTACGGCTCCGACACTGCAGATGGAAGATACAAATGAAGACTTAGCGCGCTTGGCAGTGATTAGATGATCCTCGCTCATCATGCTGATGTCATTTTTCTTCTGGTAAGGTCCTGTTTGTACTGCTCATAGCAGCGTTTTTAACGCATGCGTAGTACAAACTACGGAGAAATTACAAAAAAAAAATCATGGACAGTGCTTTTTTCTACCAGACACTACAGATGGCAAAGAAAAGCACTGGGTTTTTATGGACTGTCCGTAAATTTATGGATGGTTGGCAACCCAGCTTGCGTATCCCACCACTTGGGGTACATATAAAGTGACCATTTATTTTCAAATTGGTTTTAAATAGTAGCAGAGAGAAACTAAAATGTTTGTGTTTTTGTGGTTAGTGATTCTTATTTAGTTAAAAAAAATATATTGTTTAAAAGTATAATTGTTTATTTTTTTTCTGTTGCTTTTTTATTCTATATTGACAATAAGTTTACTTAAGTTTTGGAGGTACATGTACAGGGGATATGAAAAAAGAGTTTACAGACTACACCACTGTTAAAGTGACATTTTTTTGTGATGAAAAAATAATCATACCAAGCAGAATCATTTCAAAACTTTTTTCACCTTTAAAATCACCTATAATTTGTAGAAATCCATTGAGAAACAGACAAATTATTTTAAAGGGTAAAATAAAAATAACAAAACTAAAATCAAGTGGTTGTATAAGTGTGAACAACCTCTTATAATTGGGGATGTTGTTTTGTTAAGAACTAGCTAATCACATTTAAACTCATGCCAAATAGTAGTCAGTACACAGCTGCCATCATTTACAGCGATTCTAATTAACCGCATATTAAGTTTGGCTGTTCTAGTAGGCTTTTCCTGACATTTTGTTAGTTTCATTTTACAACAAAAGCCATGGTCCACAAACAGCTTACAACACAGCAAAGGGATCTCATTGATGAAAGTTATCAGTCAGGAGAACAAAATGCTTTCCAAAGCATTAGATATATCATGGAACACTATTCTGGTCATCGATAAAATTGCTTAAAGGGAATCTGTCACCCCTTTGGAGTTATCAGACCACTAATATGGGCATAAAGGTTATAGAAATGTAAATCTATACTTACCTGTATGGTCCATATTACAGGTTTGATTGCAGAGAAATCTGTTTTTATTGAATCCGTTATTCTAGGCTTGGCGTCCATAGCTGAACGTCCCGCGCATGCGCAATGCACCTATAGCAGAAGGCGCTTTTTTTTCTCTGCGCTATTTTACTTGTCTGCTTCAGTGCGCCGGGAGTCACTGTGACTTCTACTCCAGTGACCTCTGGCCTGTGCAACAATGAGGTTTGGTACCCACTTCCTCTCGGCATCCTGCTATCCGGGAGGATGTGGGGACCAAACCTCATTAATGCGCAAGTCGGAGGTCACTGGAGCGGAAGTCACAGTGACTCCTGGTGCCTGCGCACTGGAGCAGACAAGTAAAAAAGCGCAAGAAGAAAAAAAAGCACCTTCAGCTATAGGCGCATTGCGCATGAGCGGTATGTTCAGCTCTAGACTGCACGTCACAGGGCCCTGTGACATGCAGGGGTGGGCAGGGGAGGGGGGGGATATTTAAATTAAGCATATAGGCGGGCATTTCTTGGTGTCCCCTGGACGCCAAGCCTAGAAAAACGGATTGAATAAAAAGAGATTTCTCTGCAATCAAACCTGTAATATGGGCCATACAGGTAAGTATATGTTTACATTTCTATTACCTGTATGCCCATATTAGAGGTCTGATAACTCCACAGGGGTGACAGATTCCTTTTAAATTTGGCACTACAGTGACATTACCTAGAATTGTGCATCCCTCAACCATTTACGTAAAGACAAGTTGAGAATTGATCCGAGAGGCTGCCAAGGGGCTTACAATAACATTAAAAAGATATGCAGGAATTTCTGGCAAGTACTGGTTGTGTACTGCATGTGACAATAATCTCCCGTATATTTCATATGTCAGGCCTGTGGGGTAGGGTGGCAAGGTGGAAGCCTTTTCTTACAAAGAAAATTATCCAAGACCGGCTAAGTTTTGCCAAAACCTATATCATGTCTGCTAAAAGTATATGAGAAAACATATTATGTTCTGGTGAGACCAAGGTTGAACTTTTTGTCCATAATTCTATAAGGTATGTTTGGTACAAAGCTAAAACTGGCTTCACCAAAAAAATACCATACCCACAAGGAAGCAAGGTGGAAGAAGCATTGTGCTTTACAGTTGTTTTTTGGCGCAGGAACTGGACCTTTAGTCAAGGTGGAAGGAATTATGAACAGTTCCAAATATCAGTCAATTTTTGCAAAACAACCTTCAGGTCTGTGCGAAAAAGCTGAAGATGAAGGGAAATTTCACCTTTTTGCACAACAACGACCCGAAGCAAACCTCCAAATCAACAAAAGGCTTTGCCAATAGAAGATCAAAGTTTTGGAATGGCCAAGCCAAAGCCCAGACCTAAATATAATTGGAAATCTGAGGGTTGGACTGAAGAGGGCGCTGGAGATGACCTCACAATCTGACCGATTTGGAGACCTACTGCAAGAAAGAGTGGGCAAAGATTGCCAATTCTAGATGTGCCATGCTGATTGCCTCCCACTCTAAAAGACTGAATCTTATCAAAAATCTATGTGTGTGCATAATTATGGAACCACATTAACTTAGTTCTTTATTTTTGTTTTTCTACATGTAAAGATTTCAGTTTATTTTTCAAATTAATTGTACAGATTATAGGTGACATTATAGTTGGAAAAAGTTCTGAAATGATTCTTCTTGGTATGATATTTTTACCTGACAAAAACCTGGCCTTTTAACAGGAGTTAAAATTTGTTACTTTTCTTTTAATGTTCGAATCTTCACATATTGTATTTAATAATAGCATGAGAATAAAAGGAGCAATACAATATTGTCATTTCCATAGTTTTGACACTGAAGACAAGAGCCAATGAAAATGTAATTCAGACTGAGCATCACATGAATAAACTTGTATCTCATTTATTTTGCTTTCTTCCGCATATTTGATACTGTACCAAGATCGGGGGGAAGAAAGTCTATAAAAAGCATTGTAACATCCTAGGAAACATGTTTTAAAGCTTATTACAATGTAAATCCTTCAAGGCGACTAGCAAAGAAAATATAAAACATATAAGTCCATAAAAGAAAGAACACCCCCTAGCTGGATATTACTTAACATTTGGTTCTAATCTGAGTAGACTGATTCAAAAGGCAGTGATATATCAAGTAGTCAGATGCATTGTGCATGTTTCTAATTGGATAATTACAGAAATAAGCTATAATAATGTACAACAATAACATCAAGGCGATGGATGTTCTGCTTGCTTATGTTGGTTCTACTACAATGTTTAATTGCAGGAGGCACAACGGAAGGAAAGTGAGTTGTTGAAGGTCACAAAGTGCCATGAGAAAATCCCCAGAGATCTAATCACCGATTCCTGTTCTGGCTTTAACCTGCTCACCCTGCTGAACTATTCAACTGAACACTTTCTTACAAGTGGCCGTTCCCACAATCAAGTGTCTTCTGTACGTAAAATGCATGTCCCAGACAAGACAAATGCGACCATCCAAAGTAAATGCCAATTACATTGTGTAGGTTCCTATGTGGGATATGATTAGCACATTATACAAGGTCACTTGTCATCAAATGGTACATGAGCTCAGATTTCCCTTACAGACATCAAAAGATATTGGACCTTTAAAGAAGCTTGATGCCAATAATTACATGGAGATAATTGTACGTCAGTTGTCTGTCAGTTTCTACTCCGCACTGATCAATTTTAGAGTTTCCTTTAACAAAAATGTTGTATGAAAAATATTTTTGAGAGTGAATAAACCTTGAATTCTGAGGGTCCCGTTAAAGTGCTCTAAGGCAGCAGTCTTATTCATCGTACTATTTTAAAATCCTGCAGACATAAGAATTTGTTAAGGTTTAGAAGTCACTTCAGCAGCCTCCAAGGCCCGCATGGTTTTGTTATGTAATAAAAGCAGCTTGGACTCTCGGGACCACTTTACAAAGCCTTTAATAAGGCCTCATTTGGATAATGCAGTTCTGTTATGGGAAGCAGTTAGAAAAGGTACAAAGAAGAGCCACAAAAGTGATAAATGGTATGGAAGATCTTAGTTATGAGGAAAGATTAGGACAATTACAGTTTGTCTTAAAAAGGGGCAACTAAGGGGGAACATATTTACCAATACATGTATCAAAAATATGGTCAAAAGATTTTTCATGTAAATCCCTTTCAAAACACATAGGGAGCACTAGCACCATCTGGAGAAAAGAAGGATCAATCTCCATAGGAGGAAAGCTTCCTTTACCATGAGAACTATTAATCTGTATAATAGCCGAACTCAGGAGCTGGTCATAGTGGTAACCATTGATGGTATCAAAAAAGGCCTTGACGATTACTTAGAGGAAGTCAACACGTACTCTTATGTACTGAAAATGGATAAAAAAAATGGATAAAAGTCTTGTCCTGAATGTTGATCCGGTTATTGACACTTGGGAACAGTAAGGAAAATTAGCATTTTTCGAGCAGATCCATTCATTACTTATGATTGTTCCTGTATCTCTTCTCTTCATTCAATACCCTTTCCCACGCTTCAGTTGAACTTTAGGCCCTTTTTCATCCATACTAATTATGGATCCATCATTTATCCATTTCCATCCATACCAATTTATGTAACATCACAAAATTAAATGGTCATAAAATGACGAGGTAATTTGTAATAAGATTAGGGAATCAATCAAATGATAACCACAAATGTATTGATAATTATGGATTGAAAAATGGCAGTCTAATGGCAGGGTTGCCAATCGTCCAGAAATTCCAGGACAGTCTGTAAAAATAGGGCACTTTGTTGACCTGTACGTAAAAAATTTTTTTAAGGCATCTGTGATTTTTTTTTGAAGCTTAAGAAACTTATACAGATTATTTTGATTGTAATTATCATCGTTTTACAGTTTTCAGTAAATGTCTTCATATCAGAATTATGGGCTGGAGACATGGATCACTTATAATCGTAATAATTTATTATATTTTTCCAATGTGTCCATAAAAAATATTATCTGTGTTAATTTTTGGTAAGCTGTCCAGAAAAAAAAAAATCAGGTTGGCAACCCAATCAAAGGTTTGTCCAAATGTATAATAATTCACTTCCATCGAGCCACTAAATGTATTATCTGGAACAATGTTTCTCAAACTCCAGCCCTCACGGCCCCCAACAGGTCACATTTTCAGGATTTCCATAGTGTTGCACAAGTGCCTTGATGATACTTTCATCCCCTGTGAAGTACTAAGGAAATCCTGAAAACATGACGTGTTGGGGGCTGTAAGGACTGGAGTTTGGGAATCCCTGATCTAGAGTTTAGACATCATTGAGCTCCGGAGTGGCCAGAAGTTAACCACCTGCCAGTACCAGAAATACTTTGGCTTCCTTTAATCTTCCAAAACCATACTAGCATCCATTTGTACGTAAAATTCTGCAACATATTTTACAGCAACTACATTTTTTTTCTATTATGTTATAGTCATTAGCAGCATTATAATTGTCTGTATCATCCCCATTCTCAATACCATTATTTCAAATGTTATCCTTGTCAGTACCAATGTATTTACTTACAGGTCCTGTCACTTGAGATGCACTTTCGAATTCTTCATCATCCTCCATTAATGTTTCTGCTCCAGGCAATGAATCTGTTCCAAGGAGACAAAAAAGAAATAGCTTCATGTTCATGTAATTACTTTGGAATAATTAATCTCTTGAAATATGTAAACCTCGAAATTTCATGCCAAGACTATATAAATAGGTTTAGGAGCAGGTTTCGAATTACAACGGTAATATGTTTTATATATTTTCTGCCATGGAGCATATTTTGATGAGTGATGTCTTAATGGATTGAGGCAGCCTATCTTATTTGATCATGATGAAAACAAAAAGGCTGTAGCGCCAAGAATTACCAGTGGGTAAGCCCAAATATTGTGATATAATAATTGATGCCTGTGGGATATTTAAGGTAACAGAAGTGGGGCCCTTACTTTTAATGACAGCCTATCATCTGTTGTCTTTCACTTGTGATGAGTATGTGTTCCATCTACAAATAAATGCTGTATGTATCCCATTTATTTAATCGCTACGGTACACAGATCTAAACATGCCTGTAATTTAATCATCGTGTTTACCTACTGTAATTGAATTTAATGGCTAGGAAAAGCTGATCTATTATTTGGCCCTTGACATGACAATATCCCCAGATGCTGGGGGCAAAACTTGCATGTTGTATTGTATCTACATTATATTTAATGGATAACCTGACTGTAATGGAAGATGATACAAGAAAAGTTCAGAGTAAGACCTCAGGCACACAACAGAGAGCCATGGAAGCGCAGAGTCCGCACGATTCATTACTGAGGGAACATGGTCATTCCTATGGAGGCTCAGTATAAATATTTTCCCATAGAAGAAACATTCCTAGGAGATAATACCTTTGTAATACAGCAGCCAATGAAGGATAGAAGAATTCAGTATGAAATCAGAGGTCTCCAGAAGTACACTAGAACCTTCTATGGGTACTATTATCATCCTGTACAACTCACCGTCATTCTGAACTCTGAGTAAAGTCATATCCAAATCAAAGTTATTTGTAACTAAACGAGTTGTTGGTTGACTGAATTTATTTTACAAAGTGCTTAGAATGAATTAAAAAAAAATAAAGGAGGCTACAATCATTTCACCGATCCTCCGCCTCTCCTATTCTGACAGCTGCCAGTCTCTACTTTCAACTACAGCTCCCATTCTAACACTGCCAGTCTCTACTTTCTGTAGCAGCTCCCATTCTAACACTGCCAGTCTCTACTTTCTGTAGCAGCTCCCATTCTAACACTGCCAGTCTCTACTTTCAACTACAGCTCCCATTCTAACACTGCCAGTCTCTACTTTCTGTAGCAGCTCCCATTCTAACACTGCCAGTCTCTACTTTCTATAGCAGCTCTATTCTAACACTGCCAGTCTCTACTTTCTGTAGCAGCTCCCATTCTAGCACTGCCAGTCTCTACTTTCTGCTTCAGCTTCCGGTCTGAGAGTTGCCAGTCTCTACTTTCTATAGCAGCTCCCATTCTCCACTTTCCTCTACCGCTCCCATGTGGACGCTGCCAGTCTCTACTTCCTTCAGCATCTCCCATTCTGATGGCTGCCGGTCTCTACTTTCTGTAGCAGCTCCCATTCTAACACTGCCAGTCTCTACTTTCTGTTGCAGCTCCCATGTGGATGCTGCCAGTCTCTACTTTCTACTGTAGTTCCCATTCTAATACTGTCAGTCTCTTTCTGCTGCAGCTCCCATTCTGATGGCTGCCAGTCTCTACTTTCTGTAGCAGCTCCCATTCTAACACTGCCAGTCTCTACTTTCTATAGCAGCTTTATTCTAACACTGCCAGTCTCTACTTTCTGTAGCAGCTTCCATTCCAACACTGCCGGTCTCTACTTTCTGCTTCAGCTTCCGGTCTGAGAGTTGCAAGTCTCTACTTTCTATAGCAGCTCCCATTCTAAAGCTGTCATTCTCCACTTTCCTCTACGGCTCCCATGTGGACGCTGCCAGTCTCTACTTCCTTCAGCATCTCCCATTCTGATGGCTGTCAGTCTCTACTTTCTGTAGCAGCTCCCATTCTAACACTGCCAGTCTCTACTTTCTGTTGCAGCTCCCATGTGGACGCTGCCAGTCTCTACTTTCTACTGTAGTTCCCATTTTAATACTGTCAGTCTCTTTCTGCGGCAGCTCCCATTCTGATGGCTGCCAGTCTCTACTTTCTGTAGCAGCTCCCATGTGGAAGCTGCCAGTCTCTACTTTCTGCTGTAGTTCCCATTCTAACGCTGTCAGTCTCTACTTTCTGCTGCAGCTCCCATATTGACACACCCAATCTCTACTTTCTGCTTCAGCTCCTGTTCTGACAGCTTCTAGTCTCTACTTTCTGCTGCAGTTCCCGTTTTGACGCTGCCAGTCTCTACTTTCTGCTGCAGCTCCCATTCTGACGTGACCGATCTCCACTTTCTGCTCCCATTCTGACAGCTTCTAGTCTCTTTCTGCTGCAGTTCCGATTTGACACTGCCAGTCTCTACTTTCTGTTGTAGCTCCCATGTGGACGCTGTCAGTCTCTACTTTCTGCTGCAGCTCCCATTCTGATGTGACCAATCTCCACTTTCTGCTCCCATTCTGACAGCTTCTAGTCTCTTTCTGCTGCAGTTCCCGATTTGACACTGCCAGTCTCTACTTTCTGTTGTAAATCCCATGTGGACACTGCCAGTCTCTACTTTCTATTGTACCTCCCATGTGGACACTTCCAGTCTCTACTTTCTATTGTACCTCCCATGTGGACACTGACAGTCTCTACTTTCTGTTGTAGCTCCCATGTGGACGCTGTCAGTCTCTACTTCCTGTTGTAGCTCCCATGTGGACGCTGCCAGTCTCTACTTCCTGTTGTAGCTCCCATGTGGACGCTGCCAATCTCTACTTTCTGCTGCAGCTCCCATGTGGACGCTGCCAATCTCTACTTTCTGCTGCAGCTCCCATGTGGACGCTGCCATTCTCATGGCTGCCAGAATTTCTACTGCAGCAATAACACATCAACACAAGGCAAGGACATATGCTTACAGCAGACAATCTTTGGAAGTGGCGTGGTATCATTGAGTTGATATTGCTTATTTTATTTATATTTTTTACCCATTCTGTGCTTTTACTCACCAGATGACCCTTTAAAATTAAGTTTTAGTCTATGAACACAGTATCTTCCATTACTTGTCTATTAGGCTCTTTTACATTGTTCAATACTATATATAACAAATTACAGAATTTGCAGCATTTCATTATTTTATTTAGAAATGTAGCCCCATTAATAAGCAGGTTCTAGAACGCAGCCATAAAGATTCTGTAGGAGACATTAAATACCCTACTCTGATGAACTTATTGTCAACTTCATTAAAGTTTTTAAAAGTGTTTAAATATATGTTTAAATGTAACATATAAAAAGCAAAAAAAAAAACACATGAAAGTAAAAATTTACAGAGTAGAAATTTCTAAATGTTTGCTCTCGAGGTGTCAATACTTAAATAGGCTATTATATAGCTACATCAAGCACAAGCCTCAAAAATGACTGAGCACTTTTCACACGAAGATCTATGTTATGTGTCATTGTGGAATAATCTCCACATGGATCTTGTCTTTGACTAACCATTAAAAATTAAAACACGAAAGACGATGCTGAATATTTTAGCATCTGGGACTGTTCATAGTAAAATAAGGCAAATTAAGCACATGTGAACATGCTCAAGAAAAATTGTATATAATCAACTGAAAATTCTGCTTAAGCTAGTTTTTATTCCATGAGAATGAGTATGTGCTCACAATGGTTTTTTTTAAGCGGAATGTCAAAAAAGTTTTCTAGTGGAGACCACTTCAGTAAATGCTCATTGTGGGGTTTTTTAAAGAGATTTTTGTTTCATAAATTGATTTTGAAGAGTTTATAAAGTATTTTGGAACAGTTTTTGTAGCCTTTTGACTGGACATTGACTAGTTTGGAGCAGATTACATTAAGAGCCGTTTAAAAAAAATAGTTAAATGCACTTTCCTTTTTCCCACAAAAAGTTTTTCAAAAATGGAAGCGATAAAATTACACTCAAAAGACATCATGTAAAACAGCAAAGTGGTTTTCCAATAGAAATGAAAACAAGTGTCTTTTAAACATAAACAGTGTTTATTTCTGCTAATGTTGATGATTATGGCTTACAGCCAATGAAAACAAAAAAGTCATTATCTCCGTAAATTAGAATACTTTATAACAACAGCTTGAAAAATGTTTTTAAAAATTTAAACTGTTGCAATTATTTTACTAGTCACATTTAAAAATCTTAGGCGTCACAACAGTACTGCTGGCTGTAGCCGCAAATTGCTTTTTCTGCACATACGTACATAGCAACATAATTTTTGGGGGTTAGGCAATTTTTGTTAACGTATGTAGGGATTTCAAACAAAAATATCTATTCTATGCTAACAAAAACGGAAACAGAATTTTAAACAGTTCCACACGTTTTATTTTTTGCATACGTAATTTAATTTGGCACCGGGAGACCACACAACTATACTTTGATCTGTTGCAGCATTTTTATACTGTGGTCCTATCTCTCTTGGCATTCGTTTTTACATGGTCCTTTTTGGTCAGGGGGAATTACCGTATTTTCTGGAGTATAAGACGACTGGGTGTATAACACGACCCCGAACTTTTCCAGTTAAAATATAGAGTTTGGGATATAGTCGTATAAGACTACCCCTCTCCTAATGCACATACGGTAAAAATTAAAAAAAAAATCAGATTTGATTTCAATATGGTAATTTTAAAGTGATGAACCTTACCGGCGATTGGCTGGTAACAACACACAGTATACAAATCCTGCTTGGATTGGTCAGCTCTCCCTGGCTGCCCAGCTTTCCCTGTCTCCAAGACTATCAGAGTGGTAGCACATCCCTCTGGCCCGCCCTTGTATCCTATTACCGGTACCTCCTTCTCTGCCTCTCTGATCTTGCTCCATACACGCGCCGCTTCACTGCAGTCCTCAGGAGCGAGATCTGAGAGGCAAAGAAGGAGGTAATACAAGGGCAGGCCAGACGAGTGAAAGAGGCGTGTTTTTCTGGGCACAGCACCGCTCTTTCTCTTTTTTCCATACCCCGGGCATCCCGGACGCCTGCAGCTTGCGTCACTTACACTTTCCCGGTGAGGCGCCCCCTCACCTTGTCACTGCAGTCCTCAGGAGTGAGATCAGAGAGGCAGAGAAGGAGGTACCGGTAATAGGATACAAGGGAGGGCCAGAGGGATGTGCTACCACTCTGATAGTCTAGGAGACAGAGAGGGCTTATAAATTACCATAAATACCGTATTTTTCGGACTATAAGACGCACCGGACCACACGACGCACCTAGGTTTTAGAGGAGGAAAATAGAAAAAAATGTGTTCACGATGCACTTTTAAGGGGGAGGGGGGGTCTTCTGCTGACACTGGAATAGGGGTAGTGTCCCCCAATTCTGACAATATCTCCCATCCTGGTATATATGCCCCCCCACCTTCATTTCATACGTGGCCCCCATCCCCATCCTGGTATGCCTGGCATCCCTCTATCCTGTTATGCATGGAACCCCTCCATCCTGGTATGCATGGCACCCCTCATCCTTATCCTGGTATTCATGGCACCCCTCATCCCTATCCTGGTATGCATGGAACCCCTCCATCCTGGTATGCATGGCACCCCTCATCCCTATCCTGGTATGCATGGCGCCCCTCATCCCTGTCCTGGTATGCATTGCACCCCTCATCCCTATCCTGGTATGCATAGCACCCCTAATCCCTATCCTGGTATGCTTGGCACAGCAATCCCCATCCTGGTATGCATGGCACCCCTCATCCCTATCCTGGTACGCATGGCACCCCTCATCCCTGTCCTGGTATGCATTGCACCCCTCATCCCTATCCTGGTATGCTTGGCACAGCAATCCCCTTCCTGGTATGCACGGCACCCCTCATCCCTGTCCTGGTATGCATGGCACCCCTCATCCCTGTCCTGGTATGCATGGCACCCCTCATCCCTGTCCTGGTATGCATGGCACACCTCATCCTTATCCTGGTATGCATGGCACCCCTCATCCCTATCCTGGTATGCATGGCACCCCTCACCCTATCCTGGTATGCATAGCACAGCAATCCCCATTATGGTATGCATGGCACCCCTCATCCCTATCCTGGTATGCATGGCACCCCTCATCCCTGTCCTGGTATGCATGGCACCCCTCATCCCTGTCTTGGTATACATGGCACCCCTCATCCCTGTCCTGGTATACATGGCACCCCTCATCCCTGTCCTGTTATGCATGGCACACCTCATCCCTGTCCTGGTATGCATGGCACACCTCATCCCTATCCTGGTATGCATGGCACCCCTAATCCCTATCCTGGTATGCATGGCACCCCTCATCCTTATCCTGGCATGTATGGCCCCTCATCCATATCCTGGTATGTATGGCCCCCTCATGTTTACCCTGTTATGTATGCCCCCTCAGCCTTATCCTGGTATTTATGGCTCCCTCATCTTTAGGCTGTGTGCCCACGATGCGTTTTTTAAGCATTTCCGCAGCGGAAATTCCGCTGCAGAAATGCTTAAAAAACGCTTGGTAGAAGGCCTGCCATGTTCCCCAATGATAATCTGCTGCAGAAATTTCCGCTGCGGATTATCATTGCGGAAAAAAACGCAGCACTACCAATTATTTTGCGGAAGCGCTGCATTTTTGCCGCCATTGACTTTCATTGGAACGCATGGAATCCGCATCACTGGATCTGTACATGCGCATTCCATACGTTTCAATGTGTGGATGGTACCCGGGTCTGGAGGAGAGGAGACTCTCATACGGACCAGGGTACCAGAGAACCTGTAGAAAAAAGAATAAAATAAAAAATAAATATTATACTTACCTTCTGATGGCCTCCGGTGTGCTTGTCTTCGCTTGCCGGCAGATCGCGGTGGACTGAAGGACCTGCCATGATGTCATTTAGTCATGTGACGGCTGGTCCTTCAGTGTACCGCGAGCTGCCGGCAAGCCAGGATGGATCAAATAAAGACTCCGGGGGCCATCAGAAGGTAAGTATATATTTATTTTTTTATTTTTTTAACATTCTTTACGGTCACACTATATAAATCCATGCCGTTTGCATGGATTTATATAGTGTGACCAAGTTGTCAAGCACTTTCCAAGTGATGCTAAAATCGCTTGGAAAGCGCTTGACAACCCGCATGCGGAAATGCATGTGAAGAACACTTCACATCTGCTTGTGCCTGGCAAGAAAAACGCATGTACAATCCGCATGCGCTTTTTCTGCCAGGAAGATGCAGAAATGCTCAGGAAAAAATCCGGAGCATTTCTGCATCGTGGGCACATAGCCTTATCCTGTTATGTATGCCCCCTCATCCCTATTTTGGTATGCATGGTCCCTCTAATCCGCATGAGGCTGCACATAAAAAAAATAAACACTCCTACTTAACTTTCTTCTCTCCTCCAGTGCTGTGTCCTGTTTGCACTCACTGATCTTGCTATGTGAGCCGCGCATGGCGTCACTACCATGTGCGGCTCACAAGGAGAGATCAGCTGCCGGAAGTCACTGCTCCCCACGCCGGGACTGTGTGCACGGGGAGCAGTGACTTCATGCTCCTTAATAGCCGGCACACAATGTAGCTGTAGCGCGGCTCCTGCTGCTACCGGGCGATCGCGTGTGCCCGCTATTAAAGGGCATGAATATTCATCCCTCCTCATGCCCATGGGCATGGAGAGAGGTTGAATATTCATGCCCTTTAAGAGCAGGCACAGGCGTTTCCGGCAGCAGCAGGAGCCGCGCTGCGGCTACACTGTGTGCCACTATTAAGGAGCATGAATATTCAGTGCTCCCCACGCCCCATGGGCATAGGGAGCACTGAATATTAATTTTCTTTAGCAGCGGGGACAGTGTAGGCTGCAGCAGACGGCTGCTGCCTCCTGTGCCCCGCTCCTCCGCGGCTACCGCTCCCCCCACACCCCACACATCATATATATATACCCCCTCCTCCCCAAACATTCGGACTATAAGGGTATACGCCCTATAAGAAAGATGACACCCAGCGTATAAGACGACTCATGCTTTTGAGAAGATTTTCAGGGGTTAAAAAGACGCCTTATACGCCGGAAAATACGGTAACTGCAAACAAAATATTACAGTAAATCAATACCTTTAACTGTTCAGGTCTGTTTTGCCCCACCTGTTGAAATTGTTATATTGGAGACACATACACGCCACGTCACATACATGCTCGCCCTACTTAGGGTGAGAAGTTATTGAATTATCCTTTTTTATCCATAATAAATGTAAACCCTACTTAGTATTTCTGATTGATTTAATATTTTTCCTGGGTTGTCTAAGGATGATAACAAAGTTTTGGACACAAATTAAATGTTATACTTTTGTCAAAAATGTATGCTAAACCAAAATGTGGCACAGGCAATGGATATGGTAACGTGATAAAAAAAAAACATATAACGGAAAAAGTGTGGGAGCTATCAGCAGCAAAGCCACTGGCACGAAGTGGAAGGTGTATTGGAATATCTGTCATATTATTCATCTCATTCACACCAGGATGACGTATTTTCTGATAGTGGCACCATCAGCTAGAGTCAGTGTTTTGCTCAGTCCACTTCCTCCGCCGCCATAACGCTTAATGTTGCAGAGAGCAGAATTTCCATTTCGTCGAGGACACCTGTCCTGCTCCATTGTCCCCTAACCCTCGGCACTCCAGGGACTAAGGAATATACTACACCAAAACAACTTTTTCACGTTGATTTATTGGAAGAGATGAACAGCCAGCGTTTATTCTCAAATGACTTGGGACCAGTGGAGATGGAGAACACTGTGTTGCTGGATCTGCAAGCCATGGTGGTACAGGCACTGCGAATGGTAGTAATCCTCTGAGACAGGGCAAATCTTGAGGTGAAAATCAGGCTGGCGGCAAGGAGCTCATGCAATTTCCCACACAAGGGCAACTGTCAGGCGAATTGGAGATGATGACACTGTGCTGTACAAGACCTGGAAACTATACAGTGGTGCCTCATCAGAGTAAGAGAGTGTTGGCCTTGGCAAAATACAGTGCAGGCGATCAGTAGCTAAAAGGTCCTCTTGGATAAAATCAGCTTTTTCTACGGCCAGCTCTGGAGCAGTGGATGTTGAAAGTGCTATTGGTGGAGGAGACTCAAGAGCCCCTTTAAGGTATGGTCCTTGTGGTGGAAAGTTGTACATGCAAGCATCTCATGGGTGGGAGTTCTTTTGCACGTTACTGTCAGATGATTCTTTGGCAGTCTGCAGGTTCTGAAAGAGGAAAATAAGATGTGGATGTCCCAGCTTGTATAGACTAGGAACAATGGATCTCCATCAGCACATGAAATGACATCACATGCATATTTAGCAGAGGTCAACTGGCCAGCAGACAGAGCAAGCCTCAATTTGTCCTCCTTCCCCTTATTGCCAATTTCATCTTTCTGTCAGCAAGACTGCACCTTCAAATAGTACCTGGTCTGTGTCATGATCACCACCATCATCATTATTATCATTCACCACTACTGCTTGTTGTACACCGATGATGCCTTCACCTCTTTCTCCATCGCAATATCCATCCCTGATTGTGTGTCAAGGAAACAAGCATTTGTTCCCAATCATTTACTGGTTTGCCAACTAAACTCTCACCTGGTGGTGCAGCCTTCTGCTTTTCAAGAAAAGATGGCATGTGCTCAGCCTTACTGGAAGATACTATTATTATTTCTCACAGAAAGAGATGCCTGCTCTCAGTTCTTACTTGCAGGAGAACTTAGGCAGCTCTCTCAACTTGTCTTTGATCTCCAAATTGCACTGTACTGCAGATACCTGTGGAGGCAACGATGAACAGGGACAATACACGAGTTTCACAGCTCACTGGGTGAATGTATTTAGTGGGGTCGATGCACTGCTGAAACTGGGACAGGTGGTGAAGCCTTCACAACTGGAAGCTACACCTTTTTCCACTTCCAGGTGGCGGTTCATAGTCTTCTCCTACACCTCCTGCTTAACTAGACATGAACCCATCTAGAATAGGGATAGAGCACATCATTGATTCCACACCCTGCCCCCATTCTTTGTGATCATGCAAGGCAAAGTTCTGCAAAGTGGTTTACAGCTTTAAAGACTGGGAAGAAAAGCCAATGGCAGATGATTTGCTGCTGTATATTAAGCAGCAATTCGTCCACTGGTTGGCTCACCGTGAATTGCAACATATTGTCAGAATTGTCTTGAGAAACAGTGCATGCAACCTTTTGGCTGCTTTATGGTCAGCTGAAGTAACTCATGCTCTATGATCTTAATTTAATTGTGCAACATTTCATTCACAAAACTACCCACTTGAAGGTGGTGGCTATTACAGGAAACTGTTAGCTCATTTCAAAACGATCTTATTTGCAAAGTATGCTCTTCTAGGGATGCAAAAACAAAATAGTCTGTCGGAGCGCCACATAGTTTCCGACATCGAAAACCACTGTAATTTAACACTGCATATGTAACGTGGTGATGGACTACATCATGCAGCAGTCAAACTGGAACTTCATTTACCCTGATATCGGACATAGGCAACTGATGTGGGATGCGTGTCACCTAATGAAGCCCTTTGAAATTATGACAAAATTTATCAGCAAGGACAACTGTGGAATCAGAAATATCATTCCGCTCATATTTATTCTGGAAAAAACATGCATCTATTCATCGCCACTCTGTGTCTGTTGGGTATCCTCAAGATCCACGTGACATTCTACAGGATATGGAGGAGGAAGAGAAGGAGGAGCAGCAGATGGATGTGGAGGGGTAGATAGACTTGGCACAGGAAAGGGACAAAGCGAACACTCATAAAAACCAATCTTCGCAGCTGGGTGATGAAAATGAACCAATGGGGCCCTCTGTTGTGCTAGTGAGAATGGTAAGCTATATGTTGGAATGCTTTTGGGATGACCGGTGTATTGTTAACAACAAGTAAAGGGATGACTTATGTTAGAGCCAAGTTTTTAGACTCTTAATTAGTGATGAGCGAGTACCGTAATATTCGCAATCGCTATACTTGTAACGAGTACTTTGTAATAATCGCGTATTCATTCCGAATAGCGAGTACAATGTAAGTCAATGGGAAATGCGAGTAATTTTCTGCTGGAACCTACATAGGTGTCTGGTGGCCTGAGGAAAAGGCTGAACTGGATGGGAAAGTGATGAAACAGAATGGGAAGAGCCTGGAGAATATGCCTGCATGCATTTCTGACTCACATATGGTTTCTGGGAATAAGTTTGTCCCAGTATTACGCCATTTTTACAGACACACAAGAACAACTACCAAACCTAACCTTAGACATTTGGGAGGTCCCTCCATCATTGACATTCAGATAGTGGAATACGTATTCCATAGCAGTTTACAATGTGCCCATTGTAGCGTTGGGCTTGACTCCCCTCCTCCTCCACCATGTGATACTGCGGCCCTAAATTCAAATGTTCAGAGGGCCTGAAGTAGGCAGGAAAGCTGAGTTTTGTGAGAGCCCTTATGTGGCCCTGTAACATACATTTTGAAGTGCCCTTCTGTACAAATTTTGGAGGTCCCTCTTCTGTACATTTGAGAGTGCCCTCACTTATTCATATTGTAGGGCCCTCACTCTATTATTTAACTCATTTAAGGGCAGAGACTACAGAGAAAAAGGCCAAGAGACATGGAGTATTAGAAGGTAACAGTGAGTGCGGCCTGCGATCCTCAGGTATGGCTGAACTCTGTGAACCGGAAAAATAAAGCTGCACTAGTCAACTGGATGATGAGCTCAATTATATCACTTGTGCAAGTCAATGGACAAAGGATATATGGTGTCCCCCCTCCAGGATGGGTTGGAGAAGCTTTTCCAAATGACGTAGCCATCAATACACAGCTGGAGGCCACATGGCGCCATCTATACCCAGCGGGAGGGTTGCACGGTGCCATCTATACACAGCGGGAGGCCGCACGTAGCCATCTATACACAGCGGGAGGCCGCACGGTGCCAAATATACACAGCGAGAGGCCGCACGTAACCATCTATACACAGCGGGAGGCCGCACGTAGCCATCTAAAGACAGCAGGAGGCCGCATGTAGCCATCTATACACAGCGGGAGGCCACATGGCATCATCTATACACAGCATGGGGCCGCATTCCACCATCTATACACAGGGGGAGGCCGCACGACGCCCCCCAGATACAGAGGGAGGCTGCACGGCACCCCCCAGAGACAGGGGGAGGCCGCACGGCACCATCTATACACAGCAGGGGGCCGCACGGCGCCCTCTATACACAGCAGGAGGCCGCACGGCGCCATCTATACAGCGGGAGGCCGCACGTAGCCATCTAAACAGAGTGGGAAGCCGCACGTAGCCATCTATACACAGCAGGAGGCCGCACGTAGCCATCTATATACAGCAGGAGGCCGCACGGCGCCATCTATACACAGCAGGAGGCCGCACGTAGCCATCTATACACAGCAGGAGGACGCACGTAGCCATCTATACACAGCGGGAGGCCGCACGTAGCCATCTATACACAGCGGGAGGCCGCACGGTGCCATCTATACACAGCGGAAGGCCGGACGTAGCCATCTATACACAGCAGGAGGCCGCATGGCACCATCTATACACAGCAGGGGGCCGCACGTAGCCATCTATACACAGCGGGAGGCCACATGGTGCCATCTATACACAGCGGGAGGCCGCACGTAGCCATCTATACACAGCAGGAGGCCGCACGGCGCCATCTATACACAGCAGGGGGCCGCACGTAGACATCTATACACAGCAGGAGGACGCACGTAGCCATCTATACACAGCAGGGGGCCGCATGGCGCCATCTATACACAGTGGGAGGCAGCAAATTGCCATCTATACACAGTGGGAGGCCACACACAGCCATCTGTACACAGCAGGGAGACGCACGTAGCCATCTATACACAGTGGGAGGCCACACGGTGCCATCTTTACACAGTGGGAGGCCGCACGTAGCCATCTATACACAGCAAGAGGCCGCACGGTGCTATCTATACACAGCGGGAGGCCACAAGTAGCCATCTATACACAGCAGGAGGCCGCACGTAGCCATCTATACAGAGCAGGAGGCCGCAAGGTGCCATCTATACACAGCAGGAGGCCACACGTAGCCATCTATACACAGCAGGAGGCCGCACGTAGCCATCTATTCACAGCAGGAGGCCACACAGCGCCAACTATACACAGCAGGGGGCCGCACAGCGCCATCTGTACACAGCGGTAGGCCGAACGTAGCAATCTACACAGTGCCATCTATACACAGCAGGACGCCACACAGTGCCATCTATACACAGCAGGAGGCCACACGTAGCCATCTATATACAGCAGGGGGCCGCACGGTGCCATCTATACACAGCAGGAGGCCGTATGGCACCATCTATACACAGCAGGTGGCCGCTTTGCGCCATTTATACACAGCGGGAGGCCGCACGGAGCCCCCCCAGAAACATCAGGAGGCCGCAGGGCGCCATCTATACACAGCAGGGGGCCGCACGGCGCCATCTATACACAGCAGGAGGCTGCACGGTGCCATCTATACACAGCGGGAGGCCGCACGTAGCCATCTATACACAGCGGGGGGTCGCAAGTAGCCATCTATACACAGCAGGAGGCCACATGTAGCCATCTATACACAGCAGGAGGCCACACAGTGCCATCTATACACAGCAGGAGGCCACACAGCGCCATCTATACACAGCAGGGGGCCGCACGGCGCCATTTATACACAGCGGGAGACCGCATGGTGCCATCTATACACAGCGGTAGGCCGAACGTAGCAATCTACACAGTGCCATCTATACACAACAGGACACCACACAGTGCCATCTATACACAGCAGGAGGCCGCACGTAGCCATCTATATACAGCAGGGGCTGCACGGCGCCATCTATACACAGCAGGAGGCCGCACGGCACTATCTATACACAGCAGGGGGCCGCTTTGCGCCATCTATACACAGCGGGAGGCCGCACGGAGCCTCCCCAGAAACAGAAGGAGGCCGCAGGGCGCCATCTATACACAGCAGGGGGCCGCACGGCGCCATCTATATACAGCAGGAGGCCGCACGTAGCCATCTATACACAGCGTGAGGCCGCAAGTAGCCATCTATACAAAGCAGGAGGCCACATGTAGCCATCTATACAGAGCAGGAGGCCGCAAGGTGCCATCTATACACAGCAGGAGGCCACACGTAGCCATCTATACACAGCAGGAGGCCGCACGTAGCCATCTATTCACAGCAGGAGGCCACACAGCGCCAACTATACACAGCAGGGGGCCGCACAGCGCCATCTGTACACAGCGGTAGGCCGAACGTAGCAATCTACACAGTGCCATCTATACACAGCAGGACGCCACACAGTGCCATCTATACACAGCAGGAGGCCGCACGTAGCCATCTATATACAGCAGGGGGCCGCACGGTGCCATCTATACACAGCAGGAGGCCGTATGGCACCATCTATACACAGCAGGTGGCCGCTTTGCGCCATTTATACACAGCGGGAGGCCGCACGGAGCCCCCCCAGAAACATCAGGAGGCCGCAGGGCGCCATCTATACACAGCAGGGGGCCGCACGGCGCCATCTATACACAGCAGGAGGCTGCACGGTGCCATCTATACACAGCGGGAGGCCGCACGTAGCCATCTATACACAGCGGGGGGTCGCAAGTAGCCATCTATACACAGCAGGAGGCCACATGTAGCCATCTATACACAGCAGGAGGCCACACAGTGCCATCTATACACAGCAGGAGGCCACACGTAGCCATCTATACACAGCAGGAGGCCACACAGCGCCATCTATACACAGCAGGGGGCCGCACGGCGCCATTTATACACAGCGGGAGACCGCATGGTGCCATCTATACACAGCGGTAGGCCGAACGTAGCAATCTACACAGTGCCATCTATACACAACAGGACACCACACAGTGCCATCTATAAAAAGCAGGAGGCCGCACGTAGCCATCTATATACAGCAGGGGCTGCACGGCGCCATCTATACACAGCAGGAGGCCGCACGGCACTATCTATACACAGCAGGGGGCCGCTTTGCGCCATCTATACACAGCGGGAGGCCGCACGGAGCCCCCCCAGAAACAGAAGGAGGCCGCAGGGCGCCATCTATACACAGCAGGGGGCCGCACGGCGCCATCTATATACAGCAGGAGGCCGCACGTAGCCATCTATACACAGCGTGAGGCCGCAAGTAGCCATCTATACAAAGCAGGAGGCCACATGTAGCCATCTATACACAGCAGGAGGCCGCACGGTGCCATATATACACAGCGGGAGGACGCACGTAGCCATCTATACACAGCAGGAGGCCGCACGGCGCCATCTATACACAGCAGGGGGCCGCACGTAGACATCTATACACAGCAGGAGGACGCACGTAGCCATCTATACACAGCAGGGGGCCGCATGGCACCATCTATACACAGTGGGAGGCAGCACATTGCCATCTATACACAGTGGGAGGCCACACACAGCCATCTGTACACAGCAGGGAGACGCACGTAGCCATCTATACACAGTGGGAGGCCACACGGTGCCATCTTTACACAGTGGGAGGCCGCACGTAGCCATCTATACACAGCAAGAGGCCGCACAGTGCTATCTATACACAGCGGGAGGCCACAAGTAGCCATCTATACACAGCAGGAGGCCGCACGTAGCCATCTATACAGAGCAGGAGGCCGCAAGGTGCCATCTATACACAGCAGGAGGCCACACGTAGCCATCTATACACAGCAGGAGGCCGCACGTAGCCATCTATTCACAGCAGGAGGCCACACAGCGCCAACTATACACAGCAGGGGGCCGCACAGAGCCATCTGTACACAGCGGGGGGTCGCAAGTAGCCATCTATACACAGCAGGAGGCCACATGTAGCCATCTATACACAGCAGGAGGCCACACAGTGCCATCTATACACAGCAGGAGGCCACACGTAGCCATCTATACACAGCAGGAGGCCACACAGCGCCATCTATACACAGCAGGGGGCCGCACGGCGCCATTTATACACAGCGGGAGACCGCATGGTGCCATCTATACACAGCGGTAGGCCGAACGTAGCAATCTACACAGTGCCATCTATACACAACAGGACACCACACAGTGCCATCTTTACACAGCAGGAGGCCGCACGTAGCCATCTATATACAGCAGGGGCTGCACGGCGCCATCTATACACAGCAGGAGGCCGCACGGCACTATCTATACACAGCAGGGGGCCGCTTTGCGCCATCTATACACAGCGAGAGGCCGCACGGAGCCTCCCCAGAAACAGAAGGAGGCCGCAGGGCGCCATCTATACACAGCAGGGGGCCGCACGGCGCCATCTATATACAGCAGGAGGCCGCACGTAGCCATCTATACACAGCGTGAGGCCGCAAGTAGCCATCTATACAAAGCAGGAGGCCACATGTAGCCATCTATACAGAGCAGGAGGCCGCAAGGTGCCATCTATACACAGCAGGAGGCCACACGTAGCCATCTATACACAGCAGGAGGCCGCACGTAGCCATCTATTCACAGCAGGAGGCCACACAGCGCCAACTATACACAGCAGGGGGCCGCACAGCGCCATCTGTACACAGCGGTAGGCCGAACGTAGCAATCTACACAGTGCCATCTATACACAGCAGGACGCCACACAGTGCCATCTATACACAGCAGGAGTCCGCACGTAGCCATCTATATACAGCAGGGGGCCGCACGGTGCCATCTATACACAGCAGGAGGCCGTATGGCACCATCTATACACAGCAGGTGGCCGCTTTGCGCCATTTATACACAGCGGGAGGCCGCACGGAGCCCCCCCAGAAACATCAGGAGGCCGCAGGGCGCCATCTATACACAGCAGGGGGCCACACGGCGCCATCTATACACAGCAGGAGGCTGCACGGTGCCATCTATACACAGCGGGAGGCCGCACGTAGCCATCTATACACAGCGGGGGGTCGCAAGTAGCCATCTATACACAGCAGGAGGCCACATGTAGCCATCTATACACAGCAGGAGGCCACACAGTGCCATCTATACACAGCAGGAGGCCACACGTAGCCATCTATACACAGCAGGAGGCCACACAGCGCCATCTATACACAGCAGGGGGCCGCACGGCGCCATTTATACACAGCGGGAGACCGCATGGTGCCATCTATACACAGCGGTAGGCCGAACGTAGCAATCTACACAGTGCCATCTATACACAACAGGACACCACACAGTGCCATCTATACACAGCAGGAGGCCGCACGTAGCCATCTATATACAGCAGGGGCTGCACGGCGCCATCTATACACAGCAGGAGGCCGCACGGCACTATCTATACACAGCAGGGGGCCGCTTTGCGCCATCTATACACAGCGGGATGCCGCACGGAGCCCCCCCAGAAACAGAAGGAGGCCGCAGGCGCCATCTATACACAGCAGGGGGCCGCACGGCGCCATCTATATACAGCAGGAGGCCGCACGTAGCCATCTATACACAGCGTGAGGCCGCAAGTAGCCATCTATACAAAGCAGGAGGCCACATGTAGCCATCTATACACAGCAGGAGGCCGCACGGTGCCATCTATACACAGCGGGAGGACGCACGTAGCCATCTATACACAGCAGGAGGCCGCACGGCGCCATCTATACACAGCAGGGGGCCGCATGTAGCCATCTATACACAGCAGGAGGCCGCACGATGCCATCTATAAACAGCGGGAGGCCGCACGTAGCCATCTATACACAGCAGGAGGCCGCACATAGCCATCTATATATATAGCAAGAGGCTGCATGGTGCCATCTATACACAGCAGGAGGCCGCACGTAGCCATCTATACACAGCGGGAGGCCGCACGTAGCCATCTATACACAGCAGAAGGCCGCACGGTGCCATCTATACACAGCAGGACACCGCACGTAGCCATCTATACACAGCAGGAGGCCGCACGTAGCTATCTATACACAGCAGGGGGCCACACGTAGCCATCTATACACAGCAGGAAGCCGCACGATGCCATTTATACATAGCGGGAGGCCGTACGTAGCCATCTATACACTGCAGGAGGCCGCACGTAGCCATCTATACACAGCAGGAGGCTGCACGGCGCCATCTACACACAGTGGGAGGCCACACGGTGCCATCTATACACAGCGGGAGGCCGCACGGAGCCATCTATACACAGCAGGAGGCTGCACGTAGCAATCTATACACAGCAGGAGGCTGCACGGCGCCATCTATACACAGCGGGAGGTCACACAGTGCCATCTACACTGTGTTCCAAATTATTATGCAAATAATATTTTCTCCGATTTTCCCAAATTACCTATATGAATTGCAGTCATAGTAATTTTCCAGTCAAATAACTATTAGAGTACAATTGAAAGGCTTTTGTACAAACTGCCTATGATAACAATATATTTTTAAAAAAATAAAACACTCAAACTGCACTCAAAATGCATGTTCCAAATTATCATGCATGAAAATGTTCTTGCTGCGGAATGCACGGTTCCACTTCTTGAACCATGGCAGGAAGTGCTGTTTGAGAAACTCAACATACATTATGGAGTTCATCTTTACCCCTTCAGGGATCCTAAAAGGGCTGACAATCTCTCTCCCCATGATTCCAGCCCAAAACATTACTCCAGGTGCAGTAATGTAAGTTGACAGGTGCAGTGCTAGCCCGGCAGAAGAAGCAGCGGCCGTGCGCCGCTGCTGGGGGAGCGGTCCGGGGGCCCCCCGCCTCTGACTGCCGGTATGTGCCACGGCACCGCACATATTATAATGAGGGCAATTTGGCCATGGACTCCCCGGAGCCCCGGACCCCCCGGCCCCCGGAGCCTCGGGGCCCCGGGCGTTAGCCCAGATTGCCCTCATTATAATCCGCCTATGCATGTACATGCAATAAATTCAATACAAGGTAAGACAGTTTAAACAGTTACATTAGGAGTGAGGTCCCTGCTCACAAGCTTACATACAAGGAAATGGGTGGACACAATAGGTGAAAAGTGCTTGTTATTTCAGGTCTGGCAATTATAATAAGTAGGGATTTTCATATAAAGCTGCATGATCCGGTCATCAGCCAGTATGCTTAAGTGCAATAATCAAGTATTGAGTGCAGTTATCATGTGCATGAAGGGTCTGTAGACAGATGAATAGTAGGGTGCAGATTCTGAATACGGTAATATTTAGAAGGAGGGAACAGGAGAAAGTTAGTTTACTGAGTAGTTGAGGTGGTAGGCTTGTTTAAAGAGATGGGTTTTTAAAGCACGCTTGAAGACGTGGGGGCTAGGCATCAGTCAGATTGTCTGGGGTAGAGCATTCCAGAGAACTGGTGCAGCACGAGAGAAGTCTTGGAGACAGAGGTGCAAGGTTCGGATTATGGGGCATGTTAATCTTGGGTCAATTGTAGAACGGAGGGCACGTGTAAGGCGATAGACTGAGATGATAGAGGAGATATAAGGCGGTGCAGAACTGTGGAGAGCTTTGTGGGTGAGAGTGAGGAGTTTATATTGGACCCTGTAGGGAATGGGCAACCAGTGTAATGACTAGCACAAGATGGAGGCATCGGTGAAGCGTCTGGACAGAAATATGACCCTGGCTGCGGCATTCAAGATGGATTGGAGAGGAGAGGAGAGGAGAAAGCTTGGTAAGAGGGAGACTGATAAGAAGAGAGTTGCAGTAGTCCAGACGACAGTGAATAAGAGAGACACTAAGGGTTTTTGCAGTTTCAAAGGTGAGAAAAGGTCGGATTCTGGAGATGTTTTTAAGGTGCAGGTGACAAGAGCGACCTATACTGGTTGGCCACCTTTCTCAATCCACGGTACAAGGAGAAATTTCCTTCTCTCCTTTTGGAGTCGCCAAAGAGTTTAACAATGGAAGAGGGCTGTTGTAGATCAGTTGCTAAAAACATCACCCTCAGACAATGCTGGTGGCAGAGTTACCGACTCTTTTCAACACCAAGGGATAATGGGGAGTGACACGAACACCAGCTTCAACAGAGATGGGGGGAAAATGTGCACAAAAATGGGCAATTTTCAATAAACCAGAACAACAATAAAACGTGCGTCCACCCGCTGTGTATAGATGGCTATGTGCAGCCTCCCGCTGTGTATAGATGGCTATCTGTGTCTGTAACAATACCAAGGAGGGATAAGTTGCAGAACATGGTCAAGGGGTACTTAAGTGACCATTAGTGTTGAGCGAACATGCTCGACACTGCTCGGTACTCGCCCGAGCATCACGCTACTCGGGATGTTCGGCGAGCACCGAGCATTTCCGGGTTACTCGGGCGGGAGTTCGGGTCTCCGCCCTGCATGTTTGGCGCTCTTTACAGAGCCAATGAACATGCAGGGATTGCCAGCCAGTCACTGTAATGCCGCAGCCATGTTGTTTGTGGGCATTACAGTGATTGGCTGGCCGCACAGCGTCACCTCGAGTATTTAAAACCGGGCGCCGCCATCTTGGACACAGTCGCTCCGGATCAGACAGTGTAGGGACAGCGCTGCTGATTTAGGGAGAGATATATCCTGCAAAATAGTTAGGGTAGGGTCTGTAAAGGCTGCCAGATCAAACAAACAGTCCTTCTCGGGACTAATATCCATCCCAGGTATATCAGGCAGGCTGGCAGGCAGGCTGTATAGGAGACGCAGTGGTTATACCAGCAAACGCTGCATTACAGTCCTGTGTGCTGCTCCTGTTGCTGAAATTGCTGGACTTAGCTCCAGGTCCCGGGGGCCAGGAAAAATCCTTTTTTTTATCTAAATCCTCTTTTTTTTTTCCTCCTTCACAATGTACAAATACCCATCTTATTAACCTTTTGGTCCCCCCCCCCCCCCCCAAAAAAAAAGTGTGCCTCTGATTTTTCAGACACAAATATATCTGTTGAAAATAGTCTGGTGTAGGCCAGAGAAATAGAAGTGTGGTTTTGCAGTTCTATGGGCCATTTGTATCTAAAAAAAACAGTTTGAGTGTGTCGCTCCCTGTTCAGCCGCAAATATATATATATATTCAAAAAAGTCTGGTATACACTAGTAAATTACAACTGTGGTTTTGCTGTTCCATGGTAAAACATCTCTATTATCCTGCTTTTGGCATTTTTTGCCGTAAAAAATAAATAGTGTCTCCTGATTGTTCAGACACAAATATATCTGTTGAAAATAGTCTGGTGTAGGCCCGAGAAATACAAGTGTGGCTTTGCAGTTTCACGGTTCAAACCTCTGTATTATCCACTTTTGGGCCATTTGTATCTAAAAAAAACAGTTTGAGTGTGTCGCTCACTGTTCAGCCGCAAATATCTCTATTTAAAAAAGTGTGGTATACCCCAGTAAACAATAACTGTGGTTTTGCCATCCCACGGTAAAAAATCTCTATTATTCAGCTTTTGGTAGTTTTTTCCGTAAAGAAAAACAGTAGTGTCTCCTGACTGTTGTGACACAAAAATATATCTGTTGAAAATAGTCTTGTGTAGGCCCGACATCCCAGTGTGGTTTCGCAGTTCCACGGGTCAAATCGCTGTACTATCCAGTTTTGGGCCTTTGGTATCTAAAAAAAAAAGCAGTTTGAGTGTGTCGCTCACTGTTCAGCCGCAAATATCTCTATTTAAAAAAGTGTGGTATACCCCAGTAAACAATAACTGTGGTTTTCCTCTTGCACGGTTCTAATCTACTCTTTATTACCCTTTTTCCATTGATAGTGCAAGTGTAAGCTATTTTACTTCATTTACAATGGGCAAGGCGCGTGGCAAGGGACGTGGAAGTGGACGTTCTGGTGATGGTTCGTGCAGAGGACGGGGCCGTGGCCAAGGTGAAAATGTGCCACAACCAACAGCCACATCTTCTCGCTCCCACTTCTTGACCGAAGTACTAGGGAAGCACAGAACAACACCAGTATTGAGAACTGATCAGTGTGAACAGGTTATTAATTGGATAGCAGACAATACTTCCAGTTATCTGGGCACCACCACCTCCGGTCTGTCTTCCACACAGTCAACTCTTAGTAGCCGTGAGTCTCGACCGCATACTCCTCCTCACCCTGATGCTCCTTCCTCCCACCATGCCGAGTATCGTCAGACAGCAAGTGATCCCACACTTGGACACTCTGAAGAGCTGTTCACTGGTCCATTTCCATATTTGGGCCCCTCGCCTGATACGCTTGAAGTGGTGGAAGAAGAGATCCCATGTTGCGATGCCCAAATATTTGAACAGCCAGGGCCACAGGAAGTCGACGTTGGCAATCTGTCACAAGAGGTGGACGATGACGAGACACAATTGCCAGGAAGTGAGGAGGAGGATCGTGGTGTGCAAGTGGAAGAGGAGGAGGTGGTGGATGATCTAGTAACTGACCCAACGTGGAAGGAGGACATGCAGAGTGAGGCCAGCAGCACACAGGCGGTGGGAGGCAGAGTACCCCAACAGGCAGGAAGAAGCAGTGTGGAGGCCGCAGACAGAAGGCAGGCAACCGTTCCCCGTAACACCAACACGAGGGACGTTGCCAGTACAAGCGGTAGGTCTTCCAGAGTCTGGAATTTTTTTAAAGACTCTGCTGATAACCCCAAAAAGGCCATATGTTCCACCTGCCATGCCAGCATCAGCAGGGGTGACAAAACTACCAGCCTGACAACCACCAGCATGATCAGGCACATGGCAGCAAAGCACCCGACTTTGTGGGGCGAAACCCAGGGTCCACGACCAGTGTCAGCGGGTGTCACCACTGCTTCTTTCACTGCTGTGCGTGCAATAGAACCCCCTGTTGTGTGTGCAAGGCAATCCCCTGTCCATACTGCATGTAAAGATGCCCCCTCCTCTCAGTCTTCACTTGTTATGGCAGTTTCTCAAGAAACAGCATCAACGTCTACGTCCACGTCCCACCGCAGCGTTCAATTGTCCATATCCCAGACCTTTGAACGAAAGCGGAAATTCGCAGCTAACGCCCCACAGGCCACAGTCCTAAATTCGCACATTTCACGACTGCTTGCATTGGAAATGCTGCCTTTTAGGCTGGTGGAGACGGAATCCTTCCGCAATCTTATGGCGGTGGCCGTCCCTCGGTACTCGGTCCCCAGCCGACACTATTTTGCCCGGTGTGCCATCCCTGCACTACACAAGCACGTGTCCCAAAGCATCTGCCGTGCCCTCAACAACGCAGTTACTGGGAGAGTCCACCTGACAACGGACACGTGGACAAGTGCTTGTGGCCAGGGAGGGTACATCTCTCTGACGGCACACTGGGTAAACATAGTGGAAGCCGGGACCCAGTCGGACCTTGGGACGGAACATATCCTCCCCACACCGAGGATTGCGGGCCCTATGTCAGTCAGAGTTGTCCCCACAGTGTACAGCTCCTGCGCATCCTCCTCCTCCTCCTCCTCCTCCATCTCAGATATCACCACATCAGTTACAAGCTGGAAGCATTGCAGTACTGCCTCCGCCAAGCGGCAACAGGCTGTGATGAAACTCATAAGCTTAGTGATAAACCTCACACTGCTTGTGAGTTGTGGACAGCTGTGAAAGAGCAGGCAGATCTGTGGCTGAGATCGCTGAACCTACTTCCCGGCATGGTCGTGTGTGACAATGGCAGTAACCTGGTGGCAGCTCTGAGGCGAGGTGAGATCACACATGTACCATGCCTGGCTCATGTGCTTAACCTCGTGGTTCAGCGGTTTCTTAAATCGTACCCCGAGTTGCCAGATCTGCTCGTGAAAGTACGCCGCCTGTCAGCTCATATTCGCAAGTCGGCTACAGCTTCCGCCGCCCTTGCTGTGTTGCAGCAGCGTTTGCAGCTTCCGGCACACTGACTGGTGTGTGATGTCCCCACACGTTGGAACTCTACCCTCCACATGTTGCAAAGGATTTGTGAGCAGAAGAGAGCAGTTGTGGAGTACCAGGTCAGACTCCACACATAAGACCTCAGGAGTGGACCTGGATGTCTGACATATGTACCATCCTGACAAACTTTGAGGAGGCCACCAAGATGGTGAGTGGCGATGACGCCATCATTAGTGTCAGCATCCCACTTGTCTGTCTTTTGCAACGCTCTCTGCAGAGAATTAAAGAGGAGGCATTGCAGCCAGAGTATGATGAGATGGATCAAGAAGCCGTAGCGGGCGATTACACACAGCCCAGCCTCATCTCATCCCAACGTGCATTGGGGGACAATGAGGGAGAGGAGGAGGAGGAGGAGGAAGAACAGGAGCTGCTATCATGCGTTGTAGACGGTAGTACCTGTACAAGTGTCATACCGTCGGTTCAGCGTGGGTGGCCTGAGGACAGGGGGGAGGAGGAAGAGGAGGAGGAGGAGGAGGAGAGCATGGTTAGTCGTCATCTTGGTGAGGACACGGAAATCTTGCCCGTTACCAGTCTGGCACGCATGGCTGACTTTATGTTACGCTGCCTTAACCGTGACCCTCGCGTTGTCAAAATGTTGGGTGACAGTCATTATTGGTTGGTGACACTTGTAGACCCCCGCTACAAGGAGAACTTTCACTCTCTTATTCCTGAGGTGGAGAGGTCTAGAAAAATCGGGCAATACCAGAAGGCCCTTGCTGCAGAACTCTTAAAAAAATTCCCATCTGAACACGCTAGCGGCAGAGGTCACAGTTCGTTGCCCAACCAAGGCGTACAGGCGAGAGAGATGCAACTCCAATCCAGCAGAGGCAGGGGAACACTGTCAACGTTCTGGGACAGTTTTCTGACACCCGCCCAGCTTACAGGCCCTGAGGAGCGGGGTACTCTCACAAGGAGTGGAAAGTTTCAAAAGATGGTGAGGGAGTACCTTGCCGATCGTACCAGCGTCCTCCGTGATTCCTCTGTGCCTTTTAATTATTGGGTATCCAAGCTGGACACTTGGAATGAACTCGCTCTGTACGCCTTGGAGGTCCTGGCCTGCCCTGCCGCTAGCGTGTTATCGGAGCGTGTTTTTAGTGCCGCTGGGGGAATTATAACTGATAAGCGCACTCGCCTGTCAACTGACAATGCTGACAAGCTGACCCTTATCAAAATGAACAAGGGCTGGATTGGGCCAGACTTCTCATCACCACCAAATGACAGCAGAGTAACATAAAGTCAAATCCACTGTGTTATTTCGGGAGGTGTATTCACATGCACCGCTTCACACCCACACATGGGTATACGCTTCCTCGTTTCAGCTGTTTAATCTTCTTCTCCTTATCCTCAGCCTCCACCACCACTATACCACCAGGGCGCCAGCATTGCAAGTTCCTCCGTCCTAATTTTTGGCAGCTTTTGCTGGGAAAGCATAAGCAAATACCATGGGACACCCACTCCCCAATAATGGGACTTATGTTTGTAATATGCTGTACTGCATGGCTCTTGTAAGGGGCATTGCAAGTTGCTCCGTCCTAATTTTTGGCAGCTTTTGCTGGGAAAGCATAAGCAAATACTATGGGAGACCCACTCCCCAATAATGGGACTTATGTTTGTAATATGCTGTACTGCATGGCTCTTGTAAGCGGCGTTGCAAGTTGCTCCGTCCTAATTTTTGGCAGCTTTTGCTGGGAAAGCATAAGCAAATACTATGGGAGACCCACTCCCCAATAATGGGACTTATGTTTGTAATATGCTGTACTGCATGGCTCTTGTAAGGGGCATTGCAAGTTGCTCCGTCCTAATTTTTGGCAGCTTTTGCTTGCAAGGCATAAGCAAATACTATGGGACACCCACTCCCCAATAATGGGACTTATGTTTGTAATATGCTGTACTGCATGGGACGCGCCCCCTGGGCCGTGTGTACACGTGTGTGGGATACCCGGTGCCGGGTCTCTGGGGTCTGTAGTCTCCGTGGCGGTGACCCGGTCCCGTTGCTCAGGCTGGTCAAACCAGTGGCAGTCTTTCTTAGGTTTTGAGGTTAATTGTCTGACTGCGCCACCCGTGGATTGCGGTCAAGGAGTACCACCGCTGCGAGGCAGACCGCTGAGGCTGGTGTTGTGTGCGCAGCATAGAATGGGATAACTCCCCTCGGGAGGAGTATAGCCTCAGGGCAGTGAGTGTGGATGATGGGGGTGATGGTGCACGAGCGCAGCAGGAATGACTCAGAGTCTTTGCAGTGCAGTTCAGGGACTTTACTGATGATTACAAGGTAGACCCTCCCGGGAGTACTGGCTAGCATAAGAGGCCAGGTCAGTCTGTGAGCAAGCAGGAGTTCCCATGGCCAGGTGGAGTTGTAGGCCTCCCCGTCTGTCTGCACTCTTCCTGGCTACCTTGCTGTAAGCAGGTAGAAGTAGCCCACGTCCCTGAGTGTACCGTGTAGTGCTCACCCGTATGGCTGGTGACTTGGGGCCTTCTTTTAGCCTCCGCTCCACGACGGCGGTGCTGGTCCCTTGCTTGTGACTGAGCCTCCGGGCTTCTATGGCCAGAGGACCTGAAATCCCCTGCCGGCTGGTTTCTGCTGCTGGATATATAAGTCCTCACAGCTTCGGACTCCTGTGTCCGGTTCCTATTGTCTTCTGCCAGGGCGAGCTCTGCTCAGCTTCCAGCCCCTGGTCTTTAGCTCCTAGCTCCTACAGAGCTCCTTGCTGTTACTTTCCCTTGCTCTCACTCTGACTCTGACTGTTCTCTGTTCTCTGACTCACTCAACCCCACCCCAGATCCAGTTTATAAGGGCAGAATTCTCCCCTCCCAGGAGTGGGGCAGGAGGAGGTTGCATGTTTAAGGGATCCTGACCAGGAAACCTCCCACTTGCTCTCCGACGTAATATCTCTATTACTGTGGTGACCAGACCCCTGGGGTGCCACACATGGCTCTTGTAAGGGGCATTGCAGTTCCTCATAATTTTTGGAAAGCCTTCCATTCACTGCTTAGGCCAACAGTGCACGGGAGACCCAGTTGCTATAAATCGAAAAAAAGGTTTAGTTAACGCCCTCTGACCTCCATGTAATTTCCAAGGGGCATTGGAGTGGCTCGAAATTTTTGGTAGGCATTGCACTCACTGTATGCCCTATAACTGTGTAGCCGAACCGCTCCTTTTGTTACAGAAACATATCCTACAAGACATATCTGGTTGACTGGCCTGATATTGATGTGAATGGTCCCTGTTCCTCCTGCTCTTTCTCCTTTGCCACCACCTCATCCATCATTTATCACCTGAAGCTTTGTTTTAACGGGAGTCATAGAACTGGGATAGTAGCAGGAAAACATCCAGCAATCCTCGGAGGAGGTAGGATATGCGCCAAAACGCGGACCACCTCAGGCCTAGCCACTACTACATACATGCGCTTGCATTCCAAGAAAACAAAGCAGATGCTAACTTCTATCATCATCATTATGCTCCTCACCTTGGCACTCTCAACTCCCCTGATGGAGAAGCCAGGGCCCACCGGAGGAGTCTGGTTCTCTGGTGGGCTCGTCCAGTGCTGCCCTAAAGCAGGCTAGGCTAAGAAAAGTGTGGGGGAAGGTGACAGGAGAAATCAGGGCGGCTGGGGACTGAGTATGGACACCTGGCCGCCACCTGGCGGCTGGGGACCGAGCGTGGACACCCGGCCGCCGGGTGGCTGGGGACAGAGTATGGATACCTCGCTGCCGAAGCGGCCATGAGGTAGTGGCCAGCTTCGGCCTCCTCCAAACTAAAAGGCCCCATTTCAAGTGAAAGCTAGCAGTATGGTATTGCAGCCTGCGGGTGGGTGGGTGGTTGGCTGCATATTTTCGCTTGCATTGCAAGGAATGGGGGAGGTACAATTGAACACTGCCCTGGGACAAGGACTTGCACGGGGATAGTTGCAAGTCTGCATCTTCTGATGCGGCAAGGATCACTTCTGATGGGCACACTTTTAGACAGTGACCTGGGGGTCAGAGATGCTTCCAGGGGTCTTCCCCATGCTGATCCCTTGTCTTTTCAGCACTGTATGCATGTGTCACACAGCACATGGCCAGATAAGGTTGTAAAATGTTAAAATGACATTTCCCGGCGAACGCATTTGTCACGGTTGAAAGCAATACAAAAGTGCAAAAACGCATGAAAAATGCTACTTGTGAACATAGCCCAAGGTGTGGAGGAGTATTTTTGTTTTTGGTTATTTATTTTACCTTATACACAAGTTTTTACCCTGGAAAGGAAATTCCTTAACATATTTCACAGGAAAACCGTTTCAGTTTCGTTTTTGAACGTTTTATTGTGAGCCCGCAAAAGTGGCTTAATACCTCTGACCACGTTGTTGACAGCAGTGACCTGGGGGTCAGAAATGCTTCCAGGTGCGATCCCCATGCTGCCCCCATGTCTTTTGAGCACTGTCACTATCGTTTTGGGCACTTTTTAGCCTTTCTACAGACTGCCGGGGGTGCTGCCGCAAAAATGCTCGGGTCTCTCATATAGACTAACATTGGGCTCGCTGCTCGGGTCGATCACCCGAGTATCACGGTAAGCTCGGCCCGAGCTTCGAGCACCCGAGCATTTTAGTGATCGCTCAACACTATCAGTCGTCATCTTGGTGAGGACACGGAAGTCTTGCCCGTTACCAGTCTGGCACCCATGGCTGACTTTATGTTACGCTGCCTTAAGCGTGAACCTCGCATTGTCAAAATGTTGGGTGACAGTCATTACTGGTTGATGACACTTTTAGACCCCCTCTACAAGGAGAACTTTCACTCTCTTATTCCTGAGTTGGAGAGGTCTACAAAAATGGGGCAGTACCAGAAGGCCCTTGCTGCAGAACTATTAAAAAAATTCCCATCTGAACACGGTAGTGGCAGAGGTCACAGTTCCGCTGCCCAACTAAGGCATACAGGCGAGAGAGATGCAACTCCAGTCCAGCAGAGGCAGGGGAACACTGTCAATGTTCTAGGACAGTTTTCTGAGACCTGCCCAGCTTACAGGCCCTGAGGCGCAGGGTACTCTCACAAGGAGTGGAAAGTTTCAAAAGATGGTGAGGGAGTACCAGCGTCCTCCGTGATTCCTCTGTGCCTTTTAATTATTGGGTATCCAAGCTGGACACTTGGAATGAACTCACTCTGTATGCCTTGGAGGTCCTGGCCTGCCCTGCCGCTAGCGTGTTATCGGAGCGTGTTTTTAGTGCCGCTGGGGGAATTATAACTGATAAGCGCACTCGCCTGTCAACTGACAATGCTGACAAGCTGACCCTTATCAAAATGAACAAGGGCTGGATTGGGCCAGACTTCTCATCACCACCAAATGACAGCAGAGTAACATAAAGTCAAATCCACTGTGTTATTTCGGGAGGTGTATTCCCATGCATCGCTTCACACCCACACATGGGTATACGCTTCCTCATTTCGACTGTTTTTTGCTCTTCTCCTTATCCTCAGCCTCCACGACCACTATACCACCAGTGTGACCGTGGTCCATGTTGCCAGCATTGCAAGTTCCTCTGTCCTAATTTTTGGCAGCTTTTGCTTGGAAGGCATAGGCAAAGACTATGAGAGACCCACTCCCCAATAATGGGAATAATGTTTTAAATATGCTGTACTGCATGGCTCTTGTAAGGGGCATTAAAATCGTCTTGTTAAGCTACTGTGACCTCCACGTCTCTTCCAAGGGTCGTTAATATTGTCTTTTTATTCCACTGCGACCTCCACCACTCTTCCAAGGAGCATTAAAAGCATCTTGTTAAGCTACTGTGACCTCCACGTCTCTTCCACAGGGCGTTGATATTGTCTTTTTATTCCACTGTAACCTTCACCACTCTTCCAAGGGGCATTGATATTGTCTTTTTATTCCACTGCGACCTCCACCACTCTTCCAAGGGGCATTAAAACTGTCTTGTTAAGCTACTGTGACCTCCACGTCTCTTCCACGGGGCATTGATATTGTCTTTTTATTCCACTGTAACCTCCACCACTCTTCCAAGGGGCATTAAAACTGTCTTGTTAAACCACTCTGAACTCCACGTCTCTTCCAAGGGGCATTAAAACCATCTTGTTAAGCTACTGTGACCTCCACATCTCTTCCAAGGGGCATTAAAACTGTCTTGTTAAACCACTCTGAACTCCACGTCTCTTCTAAGGGGCATTAAAACCGTCTTGTTAAACCACTCTGAACTCCACAGCTCTTCCAAGGGGCATTGACATGTTGTTTTTAATTACCTCTAACCTCCACGACTCTTGCAACGGGCATTGCATTTCCTCCTAATTTTTGTCAGCTTTTGCTTTTCAATGCATAGGCGAACACTAAGGGAGACCCAGTCCCCAATAATGGGTAGAAGGTTTTTAATACGCTGAAATCCACGTCTGTTTCAAGGGGCATTGCAGTGTCTAATAATTTTTGGAAAGCCTTCCATTCCCTGCTTAGGCCAACAGTGTACAGGAGACCCCGTTGCTATAAATGGAAAAAACGGTTTAGTTAAGGCCCTCTGACCTCCATGTCACTTCCAAGGGGCATTGGAGTGCCTCGAAATTTTTGGTAGGCATTGCATTCACTGTATGCCTTATAACTGTGTAGCTGAACCGCTCCTTTTGGTACAGAAACATATCCTACAAGACATGTGTGGTTGGCTGGCCTGATATTGATGTGAATGGTCCCTGTTCCTCCTGCTCTTTCTCCTTTGCCACCACCTCATCCATCATTCATCACCTGAAGCTTTGTTTTAACGGGAGTCATAGAACTGGGATAGTAGCAGGAAAACATCCAGCAATCCTCGAAGGAGGTAGAATATGCGCCAAAACGCTGACCACCTCAGGCCTAGCTGCTACTACATACAAGCGCTTGCATTCCAAGGAACAGAAAGCTAAGGAGGTGGATGGCCTCATGATCATGAATAATTTACTCGTTGTGTAGGAGGCCGACCACTGATGCTGTCTACTTTCTGAACTTTGTGTTGAAGCCTGATTGACCAAGGACCCGCAATCCTCTATGTCTGGAGGACGTGTTGCATCCCAGTGTCCAACGGTGTCCCGGCTTCCACAATATTAACCCAGTGTGAAGGCGTCAGTGTGATGGACCATTCCTGGCCACATTCACTTGTCCACGTGTTTGTGGTTAGGCTGTCCTTCCCACTAAATGCACTGGGGAGGGCACAGGTAATGTTTTGGTATGCGCGCTTGTGTATAAGGCGCACCGGGACAAATAGGGGCGGCTGGGGACCGTTTATGGACACCCGGCCACCCCCACGCGGCTGGGGACTGTGTGTGGGCACCCGGCCGCGGGGCGGCTGGGGACTGAGTATGGACAACCGGACCCCCCCTGGCGGCTGGAGACCAAGCGTGGACACCCGGCCGCCGGGCGGCTGGGGACAGAGTATGAATACCAGGCTACCGACGCAGCCATGACGTGGTGGCCAGATTCCACCTCCACATGCCTAAAAGGCCCAATTTCAAGTGCAAGCAAGCTAGCAGTATGGTATTGCAGCCTGGGGGTGGGTGGGTGGCAGGCTGCATACTTGCGCTTGTATTGCAAGTTATGGGGGAGGTACAATTGAACACTGCCCTGGGACAAGGACTTGCACAGGGATAGTTGCAACTCTGCATCTTCTGATGCGGCAAGGATCACTTCTGATGGGCACACTTTTAGGCAGTGACCTGGGTGTCAGAGATGCTTCCAGGGGTCTTCCCCATGCTGTTCCCATGTCTTTTTAGCACTGTATGCATGTGTCACACAGCACATGGCCAGATAAGGTTGTAAAATGTTAAAATGACATTTCCCGGTGAATGCATTTGTCACGGTTGAAAGCAATACAAACGTGCAAAAATGCATGAAAAATGCTACTTGTGAGTAGGTGTGGAGGAGTATTTTTGTTTTTGGTTATTTATTTTACCTTATACACAAGTCTTTACTAGTGTTGAGCCACCCCCGTAGTGTTCGAGTTCGGTTCGGTTCGTCGAACACCCGTGTGTTCGCCGAACTGTTCGTCGAACTGTTCGTCGAACACCTTCGAACACCGTTAAAACCAATGGCAGGCAAACAAAAACACATAGAAACACATAGAAAACACCTTCAAAGGTGTCCAAAAGCTGACAAACTGCTCAGAAGACACAACTAACACATGGAAAAGTGACAAGTACATATAGTCATGCGAAAAGAAAAGAGGTGGAGGAGTAAAAGGAGGGGGAGACACAGATATAGGCATGTCATGCCCTTCTAAAATCCAAAAAGTGAGAAGCCGAGACGGCCAGTCCGCTCCTGCCCGTGCCACCTCCGTGTCGCCGGGTTTGTGCCAGAGCCGCGGTGAACCCTGACGGCCAGCCCCCCTCTCCCAATACTGGTGCCTGTCCGCTGGTGGGTCGAGAGAGCCCCCCTGTGGTGGAGGCAGCTCTAAGCTTTTTAATTTAAATTGTCCCTCTAATTTGAATGAATACACTTTAAATCCATTTACAAGGATCTATTGGAGGGCAAGTCTCATGCCAGCAGCCGCGTAATTCCAGCTCCAGTAGCGTCCACTAAAGCTGCTGCAGTTAAAAAGCTTTTATAAGGATCGAGCTCGGCTGTCCACCGCAAGGCATCCTAGTGCCAGTCCCAGCCCCTATGCCTTGGGGTGCCTCCTGATGCTCTTCACTAAGTATCCCGTGGTCCCGAAGCATTTCCTTTGAAAAAATTAAGTGTCCAAACTACAGGTGGTGTAGCTTGCTTAACAGCCGGGATAATCCACTGACTAGCAGACACTGCTACTAGGCACAAAGTATTTCCTGGGCTAGATGCAGTTAAAAATTTGTAAGTAGATACTCTCGTTGGATGCTGAGAAAGCATTCCATAGAGTCTCCTGGCACGCCATATATGATTCTCTTAAAAAGCTTGGGGTAGGGGTCTAGGGGACCCTTTTATAGCCAAAATCACGGCCCTGTATCACAATACGTCACCTAGGCTGAAGATAAATGGAACTGTAGCACCGAGGGCTCGGTTGCTACAGACGTATTGCACCTCACCCAGAGGTGTGATATCTCACTCTCAGATAAGGATGGAGTGTGGATCAGGACCCGACACCTGCATGCATTACACCACATTGCCGTGGGGCAGGGCGACCAATATGCCCCTGAGATGGGCACGACAGTCCCTGTCCCTGGCTGGAGTGGGGGGAGGGAACACTGAGGAAGGGGAACCCTGCAGTGCAGGAGCAGGGAGGAAGCAGTTCCTGGGTGCATTGAGAAGGGAGTATAAAAGGTGGGCACCATCTTAGTTCAGTGCAGAGAAGTCTGAGCAGAAGTGGCAGGGAGCAGGGGCTCTGCATGAGCTCTGCTCCGGAGGCGGGCCTAGTAACAGAGGCCCAGGCCTGCAAGAGGGAGAAGGAAGGAAGAGTAGCGGAGAAGGCTCCAGGAACGAGGAATGAAGGGATCCCAGGGGTGCGGACGGGCGAGTCGCCACCGCACGCCCGAATCCACCTGCGTGGAGGGGTCAGGCCAAAGGGGGAGACCGGTCCCCGAACTAGTGGAGGCAGGAAACGACCCTCAGCTAGAAACCGGAGGCTCTGACATTTTATGTGGCGCAGCCCCTTGCTCCACCCGCTAGGAAGGCACCACATAGGGTCAGGGAAACTGGCGCCAAGTTTACCAAGAGGAGGCCCGAGGCAGCCGGACAGAAGTGTTGGTAAGAAAGGCCAGACAAAGGACACACAAAGGGGGTCCTGTGAAGCGCTCCAAAGTTATCTGGGAGTTGTCTGAGCCCCTCACCTGGTGAGCACAGTACGACGTGGGCAGCCGTTACCTGCAGACGTGGTCTGGATAATAAGAACTGTGAGTAAAGGCCCTGAACTGCATCACTGACTCCGTGTCGTTACTGCTGCTGCCCTGCACCATCACCCCCATCCTCCGCATACACTGCCCTGAGGCTATACTCCTCCCGTGGGGAGTTATGCTACGCTCTGCTGCACCCACAACACCAGCCTTAGCGGTCTGCCCTGTAGCGGCGGTTCACTCTGACCGCAATCCACGGGTGGCGTAGTCGGACATTTAAACATCAAAACCACATAAATAGTTCCGCCACTGGTTTGACCGCCCTGAGCCACGGAACCGGATCGCCGCCACGAAGACTACAACCACCAGCATCCACCAAAAAGGGTCCGGTTCCGGGTGTCCCAAGGCCCAGGGGGTGCGTCAGAACATTTTCATCACCTTTCACAATCACCAATGGGACAAGGCAGGGATGTCCTCTGTCCCCTCTCTTATACATCCTAGTGACGGAGCACCTGCTCTCATCAATTCGCCATAACCCCAATATTAGGTGGATTGAGGTGGGAGGCACCGAGTACAAGTGCTCTCTATTTGCTGATGATGTCCTAGTATATATCACTCAATCACATATATCCATCCCTGCTGTTATGGCTGAAATAGATCACTTTGTTACATGGTAAAATTTTAAAATCAATGCAGCGAAGTCTGAGGCCCTCGATGTCTCCCTCCCTAAATCCATATAGGATTCCATCCAGTCCAACTTTCCCTTTGCCTGGCCCTCACAGGGTATCAAATACTTAGGAATTCCTATTCATAGAGACCTCTCCCATCTATGTTATCTTAATTTTGGGCCCTTTATTGAACAATTCCATACAGACCACGGTTGGCAAGTTAGAACTGTAAGATTCACTACGTGAACCACTGGTGTTTTGTGGAAAAGCACATGTACACCGCGTTCCAAATTATTATGCAAAAAGTGTTTAGGAGTGATAAGGGAAGAATTTGTTTGTTTGTCAGTTAAACTCATTGATGGTGATGTGTGTCAGGGCTCTTTATATCACTGTAAGCAATTGCAGACACCTGTGCTAATTAGTTTGGCAGGAGTGTCCAATGAAAGGCAAGACTACTTAAGAAGGCTCTCTCACATTATTAAGCAGCCTACATTTTCTGCCAAAATGGGAAAGAAAAAGGATGTGTCGGCTGCTGAGAAGCAACAAATTGTGGAGTGTTTAGGTCAAGGCATGACTACAATCAACATTGTGCGATGATCAGGATGAAGTGTCTTGGCAATCAAGAAGTATGTAGCTGATTCACAGTACACACGTGTGCGTGCTGATAAGGGCAAATTGAGGACTCTTTCCTACAGGCAATTACGTCAGGTTGAAACAGCAGCGGCAAAAAAGCCTTGTCATAGCAGCAGACAAGTTTTTGAAGCTGCTTGTGCCTCCAACGTCCCCCGAACAACAAGATGCAGGGTCCTTCAGAGGTTTGCAGCTGTGCATATGCCATCCTGTCGACCTCCTCTATCCACTTCACACAAGCAGAAACGGCTCCAGTGGGCCAAACATTACATGAAGACTGATTTCAAAACTGTTTTGTTCACGGATGAGTGCCGTGCAGCGCTCGATGGTCCAGATGAATGGAGTGGAGGATGGCTGGTTGATGGACACCCCACGCAAACACGGCTACAGCGCCAACAAGGAGGAGGTGGAGTAATGTTTTGGGCTGGAATCATGGGGAGAGAGATTGTCGGCCCCTTTAGGATCCCTGAAGGCGCTAAAGATGAACTCCATAATGTATGTGGATTTTCTCAAACAGCACTTCCTGCCATGGTTCAAGAAGAAGAACCGTGTATTTCACAGCAAGATCATTTTTCTGCATGATAATGCACCATCTCATGCTGCACATAAAACATCTGCATCTCTGGCTGATATGGGCATAAAAGGGGACAAACTTATGGTGTGACCCCCATGCTCCCCTGACCTCTACCCCATTCAGAACCTTTGGAGCATCATTAAAAGGAGTGTCTATGATGGCGGGAGGCAGTTCACATCTAAGCAACAGCTCTAGGAGGGTATTCTGTCCTCATGCAAAACAATTGAAGCAGAAACCATCCAAAACCTGACAAATTCAATGGACGAGAGAGATCAGAAGCTCCTTTCGAACAAGGGGTCCTATGTGAAAATGTAACATCACCTAGAATAAAGTTTTGAGTTGAAAACTGTTTGATTTCAGTTTCTAACAACCTGCTAATGCTTATAATTTCAAAAATGACCATTTTTTTGGTCTTTATTAAAATGAAAAGGTTGATCGAAAAGTTTGGGGGATCTAAGAGTGTGGCAACCCAGTAGTCATGATTACTTCGAATTATGACAATATGAGGGTCATGCTGCAGGTAGTGCAGCAAGAAGGCACTTATGTGTCTTGCGCATCTCGGAGCCCCAAAATTATTTTCCGGGCTAGATGCAGCTAAAAATTATTTTTAATTTTAAATCTGGTGAAGCTTATTATAGATGGCCTAATAGGATCAGTGCTGCACACTGCTACAAAGCCCAAATTATTTTCCAGTCAAGATACAGATAAACATGATTAGTAATTTGAAAGCTTAAAACGGTTGGTAGGGTGATTTTAACCAATCATCAAGCTTTTACTCTCCCCAGGATGACACAGGGGTAGAAAAGTCGTTTCGGATCCATGATTTGTTCATCTTTATGAACGTGAGTCTGTCTACATTATCAGTGGAGAGCCGCGTGCGCTTATCTGTCAGCACACCACCAGCAGCGCTGAACACACGTTCAGACAGAACGCTGGCTGCGGGGCATGACAAGATCTCCAAGGCGTAAGTGGCTAGCTCCGGCCATTTATCCAGATTGGAAGCCCAAAAAGAGCAAGGGTCCAGTGACACAGTCGTGGCTTCAATGTTTACTTGGAGATACTCCTGTACCATCGTCTCTAGGCGTTGACTATGTGTCAGACTTCTTGTCTCCTGTGGCCTTGCAAAGGATGGGCTAAAAAAGTGGTGAAATGATTCCGCAAAATTGATGTTACCAGCAGATACTGTGGTTCTGTTACGGTTTGAGTGCTGAACACTTGACGGTCCCACGGTTGGCAAGTTGGAACTGTGAGATTCACTACGTGCACCACTGGTATTTTGTGGAAAAGCACATGTAAGATTCTGCAACAGTCTCTGCTGATACTCCTGCATGCGTGCATCCCTTTCTATGGCAGGAATAATTTCTGCAAATTTACTTTTGTACCGGGGATCTAACAGTGTGGCAACCCAGTAGTCAGGATTATTTCTAATTCTCACAATTCGAGGGTCATGTTGCAGGTAGTGCAGCAAGAAGGCACTCATGTGTGTTGCGCATCCAGGAGCACCAAGTCCCTGTTGTGTTGGTGGCGAGGTAACAATCATGCTTCCTTCCTCTGTCCTCTCCCCCCAACCTCGCACAACAGAAATGTGATCAAGGTCTCCCTCATCTGATGAGTCTTCCATCAGTTCGTCCTCCACTTCTTCCTGGGCTCCTGCACCTTCCTCACTAGTTTGGCTGCAACATGCGCCCTGGTAAAACCATCTCCCCCACCCTCACATGCCTGCCGCCTTGGTGCTGCCGACCGTCTGGACCTTGCAGATGTTAGCCCTTCCGCATACAACTCCTCCTCCTCTACTTCCTCCACCTCCTCTTGTGCCACCACCTGACTCCGAATTCTGTTTAACATGTGCTCCAGCATGTAAATCACCGAAATAGTCATGCTGATAATGGCATCGTCAGCACTAAACATCTTCGTCGCCATTTCAAAACTGTGCAGAAGGGTGCATAGGTTCCTGATCTGAGACCACTCCTCCAGCGTGATTTGCCCCACCTCTGAATCTCGTTGGCCCAGGCTATACGTCACAACGTATTGCACCAGGGCTTGTCGGTGCTGCCACAGTCGCTGCAACATGTGCAGAGTTGAATTCCACCGGGTAGGCACATCGCATTTTAGCCGGTGAAGTGGCAGGCCCAACGACTTCTGTAGAGATGTAAGTCGCTGAGCTGCGGGATGCGAACGGCGGAAGTGAGCACACAGCGACCGTGCCCTCTGCAGAAGGCCATCTAGTCTGGGATAGTGGGCTAAAAATTGCTGGACAACCAGGTTCAACACGTGAGCCATACAAGGCACATGTGTGACATTGCCCCGGCGAAGGGCCGCACCCAGGTTTGCAGCATTGTCGCACACGGCCTTCCCTGGTTTCAGGTCCAGTGGAGACAACCATTCATGAAATTGGTTCTCCAGAGCTGACCACAACTCCTCAGCTGTGTGACTCACATTTCCCAGACATTTCAATGTAAAAACCGCCTGATGACGTTGAGCCCTACTGCCAGCATAGTAAGGAGGTGTGCAGGATCCCTTCTGCGCAGTTAGAAAGCTTGTGGCATGACCAGACAGGCTTTGGGTGCAGGTGGAAGACCGAGAGGAGGTTGAGGAGGCAGAAGCAGTGGAGGAACTTTGACATAAAGAGGATTGACGCACAACTCGTGGGGACGGCAAGACTTGGACAGCAGCCCCTTGTCCTGCTGTCACCATAGTTACCCAGTGCCCAGTCAGCGACATGTAACGCCCCTGTCCATGCCTACTCGTCCAAGTGTCTGTGGTGAAATGCACCCTGTCACACACAGAGTTTCTCAAAGAAGCGGTGATGTTGTGTGCGACATGCTGGTGGAGCGCAGGCACACCTTTCTTTGAGAAGTAGTGCCGACTGGGCATCTGGTACTGGGGCACTGCGACGGACATAAGGTCTCGAAAATCCTCTGTGTCCACCAGGCGGAAAGGCAGCATTTCTGTAGCCAAGAGCTTGCAGATGGTGAAATTCAACCTCTTAGCTTTCTCATGGCTAGGAGGAAATGGTCTTTTACTTGTCCACATCTGAGGGACCGAGGGCTGGCTATTGTGCTTAGACGGGGTTGATAAGGGTGTCCCCGGCAAACTGCCGGTCTGTGAGGAAGATGCAGGCGGACATGTTAGGTTGCCTTGATCCAAAGGTGGTGCTATCGATGTCGGACAGCGCTCAACACCAGCTGGTGTTACCACCTCCAAAGAAAATGATGACCTGCCAATCACGCTGGCTGTTGCGGGTAAAGAGGTGGCAGGTCTGCGCCCCAAAACAGGTGTGACTGCTGTCCCCCCAGTCACAGAGGATGAAGAGGCCGCGGATGCACAAGATATGGCAGACGGTGATTGGCCCGGCCGGCTAGGCCGCATTGTAGCACACTGAGCTTCCCACTGCAACTTATGCTTCATGTCCATGTGCCGGTTCATGCATGAAGTACTCAAACTATGTATTTTTTGGCCTCTACTTAGCTTTTGCTGACAAATGTTACAGATAACACGAGTTGGGTCATCTTTATCGATCTGAAAAAATGCCCAGGCTATGCAAGGCTTAGCACCCATGCGACCTGAAGAGCCACCACGACTTGTGGTGAGAGGCAGAGTTGTGTTTGAGGATGCAGTTGTTGACGTGCTTCCAGTACTACGTCTCTGTCCAGGAAGGCGCAACCTGACCTCGTCGTCACTAGCATCTTCCTCCACCTCCTCTGCTGACCTCATCTCTTGGCTGACTGTGGGTTGACAGTAAGTGGGATCTCCGACCTCATCATCATCACCCTGTGCGTTATCACACCCGTCGTCCTCAGAGCCAACCTGTTCCTGCCCTGACAAAAAACTAAAGTTGTCGCTCCAATCAGGTATTTGAGTCTTATCATCGTCTTCCTCATTGTCTCCACCAACAGGAGTTACAGTTTGGGAATGAGGGTCTACATTATGGTCAGAACCTTCTGCGTCTGGTCCTGGATCCGACTCATAAAGATTCTGGGCATCAGTGCAGATCATTTCCTCGTCTGGATTCACAGAAGCGCTGGAGTCGACCTCTGATTCCCAGGCTATAGTATGAGTAAACAGCTCTGCAGACTCAACCATCTGTTCTACCTCATACTCAGACGGGCAGCTGGAGATTTGGGAGCTGTGAGGAAGCAAGTGCGATTTGGGTGACACCTTTGAGGACTGGAGTATTTGTGATGTTGAAGTTGATGTGGAGGAGAGCCCACTTAAAGGAGCACTTGATATCCGTTGAAGCACCTGCTGTTTTTGTGCCTCATCTGGAATTTGTAGCGATTGGCGTGGCCGTAAGAAAGGGATCTTATCACATTGTCCGCTAAAAGAAGTAGACATTTTAGTTTGGCTGGAAGATGGTCTTTCTTCTGCACCTACCCCACGGACACAACCTTTTTTCCCCTTCCCAACACGCCTATTCCCCTTTCCACCAGCAGCAGGCCTTTTTCCACTCATTTTGGTGGTTAACTAATTCACAACTCTGGAGTTGTTTGCACAAAAAAACAATGGATGGTAACCGAGCAGAGCTGAGTGGCCAAACTGTGGTATTAGGCCAAAACTATTGGCTGGGCTAGATGCAGAAAAAAAATATTTTTAATTTGCAACCTGATGGAGGTCAGTATAGATGGACTAATAGACCAAGTCCCACACACTGCTAGAAGCCCAAATATTTTTTCAGAGCTAGATGCAGAAAAAAAATATTTTTAATTTGCAACCTGATGGAGGTCAGTATAGATGGACTAATAGACCAAGTCCCACACACTGCTAGAAGCCCAAATATTTTTTCAGAGCTAGATGCAGAAAAAAATTATTTTTAATTTGCAACCTGATGGAGGTCAGTATAGATGGACTAATAGACCAAGTCCCACACACCGCTAGAAGCCCAAATATTTTTTCAGAGCTAGATGCAGAAAAAAATTATTTTTAATTTGCAACCTGATGGAGGTCAGTATAGATGGACTAATAGACCAAGTCCCACACACCGCTAGAAGCCCAAATATTTTTTCAGAGCTAGATGCAGAAAAAAAATATTTTTAATTTGCAACCTGATGGAGGTCAGTATAGATGGACTAATAGACCAAGTCCCACACACTGCTAGAAGCCCAAATATTTTTTCAGAGCTAGATGCAGAAAAAAATTATTTTTAATTTGCAACCTGATGGAGGTCAGTATAGATGGACTAATAGACCAAGTCCCACACACTGCTAGAAGCCCAAATATTTTTTCAGAGCTAGATGCAGAAAAAAATTATTTTTAATTTGCAACCTGATGGAGGTCAGTATAGATGGACTAATAGAACAAGTCCCACACGCTGCTAGAAGCCCAAATATTTTTTCAGAGATAAATGAAGAAAAAAATTATTTTTAATTTGCAACCTGATGGAGGTCAGTATAGATGGACTAATAGACCAAGTCCCACACACTGCTAGAAGCCCAAATATTTTTTCAGAGCTAGATGCAGAAAAAAATTATTTTTAATTTGCAACCTGATGGAGGTCAGTATAGATGGACTAATAGACCAAGTCCCACACACTGCTAGAAGCCCAAATATTTTTTCAGAGCTAGATGCAGAAAAAAATTATTTTTAATTTGCAACCTGATGGAGATCAGTATAGATGGACCAAGTCCCACACATTGCTAGAAGCCCAAATATTTTTTCAGAGCTAGATGCAGAAAAAAATTATTTTTAATTTGCAACCTGATGGAGGTCAGTATAGATGGACTAATAGAACAAGTCCCACACGCTGCTAGAAGCCCAAATATTTTTTCAGAGATAAATGAAGAAAAAAATTATTTTTAATTTGCAACCTGATGGAGGTCAGTATAGATGGACTAATAGACCAAGTCCCACACACTGCTAGAAGCCCAAATATTTTTTCAGAGCTAGATGCAGAAAAAAATTATTTTTAATTTGCAACCTGATGGAGGTCAGTATAGATGGACTAATAGACCAAGTCCCACACACTGCTAGAAGCCCAAATATTTTTTCAGAGCTAGATGCAGAAAAAAATTATTTTTAATTTGCAACCTGATGGAGGTCAGTATAGATGGACTAATAGAACAAGTCCCACACGCTGCTAGAAGCCCAAATATTTTTTCAGAGATAAATGAAGAAAAAAATTATTTTTAATTTGCAACCTGATGGAGGTCAGTATAGATGGACTAATAGACCAAGTCCCACACACTGCTAGAAGCCCAAATATTTTTTCAGAGCTAGATGCAGAAAAAAAATATTTTTAATTTGCAACCTGATGGAGGTCAGTATAGATGGACTAATAGAACAAGTCCCACACGCTGCTAGAAGCCCAAATATTTTTTCAGAGATAAATGAAGAAAAAAATTATTTTTAATTTGCAACCTGATGGAGGTCAGTATAGATGGACTAATAGACCAAGTCCCACACACTGCTAGAAGCCCAAATATTTTTTCAGAGCTAGATGCAGAAAAAAATTATTTTTAATTTGCAACCTGATGGAGGTCAGTATAGATGGACTAATAGACCAAGTCCCACACACTGCTAGAAGCCCAAATATTTTTTCAGAGCTAGATGCAGAAAAAAATTATTTTTAATTTGCAACCTGATGGAGGTCAGTATAGATGGACTAATAGACCAAGTCCCACACACCGCTAGAAGCCCAAATATTTTTTCAGAGCTAGATGCAGAAATTTTTTTTATTCAATTTGCAACCTGATGGAGGTCAGTATAGATGGACTAATAGACCAAGTCCCACACACTGCTAGAAGCCCAAATATTTTTTCAGAGCTAGATGCAGAAAAAAAATATTTTTAATTTGCAACCTGATGGAGGTCAGTATAGATGGACTAATAGACCAAGTCCCACACACTGCTAGAAGCCCAAATATTTTTTCAGAGCTAGATGCAGAAAAAAATTATTTTTAATTTGCAACCTGATGGAGGTCAGTATAGATGGACTAATAGAACAAGTCCCACACGCTGCTAGAAGCCCAAATATTTTTTCAGAGATAAATGAAGAAAAAAATTATTTTTAATTTGCAACCTGATGGAGGTCAGTATAGATGGACTAATAGACCAAGTCCCACACACTGCTAGAAGCCCAAATATTTTTTCAGAGCTAGATGCAGAAAAAAATTATTTTTAATTTGCAACCTGATGGAGGTCAGTATAGATGGACTAATAGACCAAGTCCCACACACTGCTAGAAGCCCAAATATTTTTTCAGAGCTAGATGCAGAAAAAAATTATTTTTAATTTGCAACCTGATGGAGGTCAGTATAGATGGACTAATAGACCAAGTCCCACACACCGCTAGAAGCCCAAATATTTTTTCAGAGCTAGATGCAGAAAAAAATTATATTCAGTTTGCAACCTGATGGAGGTCAGTATAGATGGACTAATAGAATGATGCTATGCCCAAAAGATTTTACTTCACTAGGTGCAGTAAAAAAATTGGTATTCTATACACAGGTGGTATATCTTGCAACACAGATAGGCTACTCCACTGACTAACACACTCTGCAATAGGCCAAAAAGGATTAGCTTTGCTAGATTCAGCCAAATGCTGTGAAAAAAACTTGCACAGCACTGGCACAGACCTGCCTGGCAAAAACTGATAGGAACTGATGTAACCTAGTCCTGAAAAGGACTCCAATTACAATTAGTCTTTACTCCCACAATCTATCTATTTAAGAGCACAGACCTGCCTGATAAAAGTCGTAGGAAATGCTGTAACCTAGTCCTTAAAAGGACTGCAATCACAACTATTCCCTACTCCCAAGCTATCTGTATATTTGTGCGAAAATTGGCTTGAAATTAACAAGGTATAGCGCACACAGCAACAGCGGTGCCGTCTAACACGCAGCTGCAGCAGTGAGAAAATGGTGGCGATGGGGAAAATGGCTTGGTCTTATAGGGCAAGGACATGTGACATACACTGCCAATCACACATGCCCTAGCTTGTGTGAAAAAAAGCACTTCGCTCCGTGTGTGCGCTGCTGATAGGCTGACAGATTGCACCTCCCCACTGCAAATGCGGGAAAGAGAAAAAAAAATGGAGATCTTCATTGTTCCTGCAGAGATCCATCCCCTGCCCCTCCCCCCGCCCCGCTGGACACTCAAACTGCGTATTAACATTAATTTTCATCATTACTGAGAAAAAATCCAGTTATGATTTTGGTGCACGAACAGTTATCGAACATAACCTCGAACAGCCGAATTTTTCTCAAATTGTTCGTGTTCGCCGACCGGCTCGAACACCGCCCAAAACAGCTCGAATTTGAGATTGGCGAACAGTTCGAGTAGAACAACGCTCATCTCTAGTCTTTACCCTGGAAAGGATGTTCCTTAACCCCTTTCCGACCTGGTCAGTAATAGTACGCACCAGGTCGGGAAGGCCGGTTCAGCGGGGGCTCCGGCGGTGAGCCCGCACTGAAGCGAGCACATGTCAGCTGATTATTGGAATCGCAATCCACCCGCGGCTGTTAACATGTTAAATATCTGACAGTGGCATTTAACTCGCGCTTCCGGGAGTCCTAAGCCCCGCCTATCAGTGACCCCGTCACGTGATCGCGGGTCACCAATGGGTGGGCATGACAACTCAGGGTCTGCAGCAGATGCCTGTGGTTGTCATGTCTCAATTGCTATGAGCGCCACCTAGTGGTCAGCGCTCATAGCAAGTGAGCATTTCTCCTGCATACAAGCGATCTGCTCATCGCTTGTATGCAGTAGAAGCAATCAGACAACTGCTGCTTCTAGTCTCCTCTGGAGACTATAGAAGCAAGCAGAAAGTGTAAAAAAAAAGTTTTTAAAAAAATAAAAAAAATAAGAAATATATAAAAGTCTAAGTCACCCCCCTTTCGCCCCATTCAAAATAAAATATATATATATAGAAAAAAACACATACACATATTCAGAATCGCCCGATCTATCAATATAAAAGAAGAATTAATACAATCAGTAAACGGTGTAACGAGAAAAAAATTTTAAACACCAGAATTACATTTTTTTGGTCGCTACAACTTTGCAATAAAATGCAATAACGGGCGATCCAAACATCGGATCTACCCCAAAATGGTATCAATAAAAACGTCAGTCCAGCACGCAAAAAATAAGCCCTCACCTGGCCCCAGATCCCGAAAAATGGAGAAGCTAAGGGTCTCGGAAAATGGTGTCATTTTTTTTGTTTTTTTTTAGCAAGCTTTGGATTTTTTTTTCACTACTTAAATGAAAAAGAACCTATACATGTTTTGTGTATATGAACTCATAACGACCTGGAAAATAATGATGGCAGGTCAGTTTTAGCAATCTGTGAACGTGGTAAAAAAGGACCCAAAAAACAACTGTGGAATTGCATTTTTTTTGCAGTTTCACTGCACTTGGAATTTTTTTCCCATTTTCCAGCACACGATATGGTAAAACCAGTGATGGTGTTTAAAAGTACAACTCGTCCCGCAAAAAATAAGCCCTCACATGGCCATATTGAACGAAAATTAAAAAAGTTCTGGCTCTGGGAAGAAGGGGAGCAAAAAAGGAAAACACAAAAACAGAAAGACCCATGGTCGTTAAGGGGTTAACATATTTCACAGGAAAGCACTTTCACTTTCGTTTTTGAACGTTTTATTGTGAGCCTGTAAAAGTGGCTTAATACCTCTGACCACGTTGTTGACAGCAGTGACCTGGGGGTCAGAAATGCTTCCAGGGGCGATCCCCATGCTGCCCCCATGTCTTTTGAGCACTGTCACTATCGTTTTGGGCACTTTTTAGGCTTTCTACAGACTGCCGGGGGAGCCGCCGCAAAAATGTTCGTGTCTCCCATAGACTAACATTGGGCTCGTTGCTCGGGTCGAGCACCCGAGTATCACAGTGAGCTCGGCACGAGCTTCGAGCACCCGAGCATTTTAGTGCTCGCTCAACACTAGTGACCATACGTGCGTTCTTTCTGATGCTACAGTTCCATTTAATTATTGGGTGTCTAAGCTGAACACTTGGCCCGACCTCTCCTTTTATGCCTTGGAGGTGCCGGCCTGCCCGGCTGCTAGTGTGCTGTCAGAGCGTGTTTTCAGTTCCGCTGGGGCAATCATCACAGATAGGCGCACACGACTCTCCGCGGAAAATGCAGACAGACTTACTCTGATTAAATTCAACAAGGACTAGATATCTCCACAGTTTGTAATCCCTCCAGATGACAGTAAGCCAACCTAAATTCACCAAAAATGCAAATTCATGCTACTGCTGTTAACGTCACTCTCTTCCCATAAAACCCGTTTCCTTTTTTCGTCAACCATGACTCAGCCCATAGGGCTAATTTTAAGAAACCCTATGCACATTGTGCAGTGGACAAACCAGGACAGTATTCCTACTCCAGCCTAACTACTATTTGTGATTGGAGGCCCTTGGGATAGTGGCTTCCTGCCTCAACCATGACTCTGCCCATAGGGTTAATTTTTACAAAACTATGCACATTTTGCAGTGGATAAACCAGGACAGTATTCCTACTCCAGCCTACCTACTATTTGTGATTGGAGGCCCTTGGCATGGTGGATTCCGGCATCAACAGGCTAATTTTTAAGAAACTATGCACATTGTTCAGTGGATAAACCAGGACAGTATTCCTACTCCATCCTAACTACTATTTGTGATTCGTGGCCCTTGGGATGGTGGCTTCCAAAATAGTGGGTAAAATGGCCTGGTGCGTGCTTGGTAGCAGGCAGTCGGAAATGTTTGGACTACTGCTTTGCGTAGGGCACTAAATGCCTTTTTAAGTGGACTAATGTGGACAGAAGGCAGGCTATCACCCCAAAAACAGTGGGGAAAATGGCCTGGTGCGTGCTTGGTAGCAGGCAGTCGGAAATGTTTGGACTACTGCTTTGCGTAGGGCACTAAATGCCTTTTTAAGTGGACTAATGTGGACAGAAGGCAGGCTATCACCCCAAAAACAGCGGGGAAAATGGCCTGGTGCATGCTTGGTAGCAGGTGTGGCACCCTCAGGGCTCGGTTGCTACAGAGGTATTGCATCTCATCCAGATGTGCGATATCTCACTTCCAGGTAAGGATGGAGTGTGGATCAGGACCCCGACACCTGCATGCATTACACCACATTTCCGGGGGGGGGGGGGCAGGGCGACCTATATGCTCCAAGCAGAGCACGACAGTCCCTGTCCCTGGCTGGAGTGGGGGGAGGGAACACGGAGGAAGGGGGAACCCTGTAGTGCAGGAGCAGGGAGGAAGCAGTTCCTGGGTGCACCTAGGGGGAGGTATAAAAGGTGGGCACCATCTTAGATCAGTGTTCAGTTCAGTCTGAGGAGAGGTGACCGGGAGCGGAGGCTCTGCATGAGCTCTGCTCCAGAGGCGGGCCTAGTAACTGAGGCCCAAGCCTGGAGAGGAAGAGGAGCGGAGAAGGCTCCAGGAACGAGGAAGGAAGGGACCCCAGGGGTGTGGACCGGCAGGTAGCCACCATACGCCCAAATCTACCTGCGTGGAGGGGTCAGGCCAAAGGGGGAGACCGGTCCCCGAAACTAGTGGAGGCGGGGAACTACCCTCAGCTAGAAACCGGAGACTGTGACATTTTATGTGGCGCAGCCCCTTGCCATACTTGTTAGGAAGGCACCACATAGGGTTAGGGAAACGGAGGCCAACGTTTGCCCGCCAAGGCCCGAGGCAGCCGGACAGAAGCGTGGTCACTGGTGGGGTAAGAACGGCCAGAGAAAGGACACACAAAGGGGGTCCTGTGAAGTGCTCCAAAGTTATCTGGGAGTTGGCCGAGCCCCTCACCTGGTGAACACAGTGCGACGTGGAACGTTATGACCAGCTGAAGTAACTTGGATAAAGAACTGTGAGTAAAGACCCTGGACTGCATTACAGAGACTCTGAGTCATTATTCCCGCGCACCATCACCTCCATCATCCTCACTCCCTGCCCTGAGGCTATACTCCTCCAGTGGGGAGTTATATTACACTCTGCTGCACCCATAACACCAGCCTCAGCGGTCTGTCCTGCAGCAGCAGTTCATCCTGACCGCAATCCACGGGTGGCGTAGTCGGACATTCAGTATATAGACTGCCATTTAGTTTGACCACTCTGAGCCACGGACCGGGTCACCGTCACGCAGAGACTACAACCTCCAGCATCCCACAAAAGGCCCGGTTCCGGGTACCCACACGGCCCAGGGGGCGCGTCACAGGCAGTAGGAAATGTTTGGACTACTGCTTTGTGTTTGCATTGCATTTGCATTGGTAGGTTCTCATCATACCAGGAATCTACCAATGTGCTTATGTCTCTTAGAGAGGAGTTCACATTCGTAGGTTCCAGGTAAGACGAGAAACGTCTTAACGTGGCTGCCAGGTACACATGAATTGGACAATTTATGCGCTAAGATTTCTCATTTATTTCTATTTTCTAGAGCAGTATTGCTATTCAAATTTCATATTCGCATACTTAGCGTTACAGTGTGCTACTTTGTTTGTTAGTTATATATGGAGGTAGTTGCTCCTAGTAAGCACCTGTACACACCTATTTCTTGTTTTGGAAGTGTCAGTCAGTTTTTTCTGTCACCATGTAATTTATACTATAAGGCCACTTTCACACGTTCAGTATTTGGTCATTAAGCCAAAACCAGGAGTAGAACAATCAGAGGAAAAGTATAATTGTCGCGCCAGGTGTGAGTGCAACACAGAGAGTCACACCAGGTGTGAGTGCAACACACAGGGGAAAGGGAGCCCAGACACTAAGGAAAGAGGGAAGAGGTGACCTCCTAATCTGGACTAGCGCCACCCTGTTTCCCCCTAACGTCCCTATACAACCTCCGCAGCTGTCGCTGATCACGTGCTTCGCCCTACTATCCATGGCGTAAGGCTAAAGCTGAGGGTGGAAGGAGATGAGCACTAGTCAACCTCCGCTAGCACTCTAAAGACAAAAGGGGAAGACAACACAGGGAAATAATAACTTAGCTTTAGAAGAACTGCAACAGGGCACATGGCCCAAAGACACCAGAGAGGACGTAATGCTGCTTCAGCCAAGTTCCAAGTAGAAATGAGTATAACCGGCGATGCCCACTTAGACATACCAGGTATATATACACCCAGACTAAAGGGAGGTAGTCGCTGGGTCCTAAACACAGCCTCCTATCTAGGAAGCTGTCTGCATTGTCAAACGTGGAGACCTCCTGCAAACCACTGCAGGGCGACTGTCTGTCACCTCTGACACACCCGTGACAATAATAGAAACACGTCACCACTTCTGTATTTATCACCCACTGCAGGTTTTGGCTTACAAATACTGAGGTGAAATACTGACCAAATACTGAATGCGTGAATGTGACCTAATTCTGCGACTGCCATTGCTGCCATTGCTGGCTCTAAACTGCCACACAACTCTAAGCCTGCCTATCCTTTTTTTCTACCATGTGACATCTGTCACTGTCATTGCCACTACATAGCACCACCAGCCACACATCTCCTGGCTACCCATTGTGTTCCAAAGTGCTATACCATACTGCTGCTTCCAGGGCTACAATTGCTGGCATTGCACAGCATCATGTCTCTTTATCTGCCCTGTCTTCATTTTCTACTGGGCGGCTTTTGTCATCCCACGGCACTGCTATGCTATTGCTACTTCATTTACCAAAGAACAAAGCTCTTGATAACTTTTGCAGTTTCTGTGTAAAAAAGCCACGGCTTCTTCCATTTGCACCATCTGTGTATCAACACCAGTAAGGCAGGCATCTGCCCCCAAAAAGGAATAATTTTTGGACCATTTCCACAATATAAGTAACTCAACAAATCTGATACTGCAATCTGTTGTTAAATAGTCTGTTATTTGTCACTCGTCACCATCCGTTGCTCTAGATTGGGCTATGTTTGCATTACATAACTCAAAATGGGTTCAATTCACACCTAGGAGACCTCGGAGTGTTATACATGCATTTTCTGGGCGATTAGAGATTTTCAGCATTCACAAATAAATTTGACGAAAATTGAATCCATTTGGAGAATTCTGCAAAGCCGACAAATTCTAATTTCATACAATCCGCTCATCTGTACTGTCAACATTTTCTGTTGAAGGTCTGGAAAAATTCTTTACCTAACAATGGAACTTTACACATTTAAGTTTGACTTTCTTATGCGTAATATTTGACACCACATATGAAAAAGACATCAGATGGCTGCCATTAATGTGGAAAATCTATTCAAACCAAAGGGCTTGCAGATAAAATGGAAATTCACTTTTACAAAAGATGAATACATGTGGTTGACAAGTTCATCTTAAAGTTCCAAAAACATGTCATGAAGAAGATAAATGTGATCTTTTTATTTACTGTTGAATATGTTCTAATATATTGTTCCAAATTGCAAGAAACATTGAGGGATTGATAGGATTTTGGAACCAGGAACTTTATTTAGAATTAATAAAAATTATCTGTAGAGAATGAGATTTATAATGTTGAGTAATATGTAGTCCACTCCACACCAATTGTCTTTGCTTTCCTTTCACCTACTTCAATTACCGTATATAAATCTGCTTATAAGGGCAGAGCACAAGTGCCAGGCCGATCTACTACAGCTCCAGATATCAGCTCCCTGGGGTCTATCCATAGCAATCCAAGATGAGTGTCATGTACATGTGCAGATGACAGCTGATAGTCTTATCACAGGAGGTGATGGTCCAGAGAGGATTTGAAGACATTAATGAAGGGTAAGGATTTCTTTGATGTGCTGGTTCAGCTTTCCGTTTAGTTACAGCAAAATGAATTGTATGTATTGTAATGATCCTGGAAAGTGTCAACAATCTATGAGAACAAAATCTGTTTCCTAATAGTATAAATTACTTGGCTGGAAACATTCAGTTGGTAAAGCTCCACTCCAGCATTTTTGTTTACTGAAGCACTGGAGTGGTGCAACTAATATACAGTGGAATGAAAAGTTTGGGCACCCCTGGTCAAAATTACTGTTATTGTGAATAGTTACGCACGTTGAAGATGAACTGATCTCTAAAAGGCCTAAAATTAAAGATGACACATTTCCTTTGTATTTTAGACAAAAAAAAGATATATATTTTCATCTTTTACATTTGAAAAATTACAAATAGGAAAATAGGTCTATGCAAAAGTTTGGGCACCCTGCATGGTTTGGTCATTTCCCCTTGAAGAAGGTGCTGTGAGCACCGAAACATGCGTAGGGGCACTGAACCAAGCGGTGCAAACACACAGGGCAGGTAATTATTATACTGACATGTTTACATTATGATTTTCAACTATTGCAATTACAAAATCATGTATATGTATTAAGGTCAGAATTGAGACCTGGGTACATGTTTCCTGAGTCATGGGGTTAATTATTTTTAGTATGACAGCTTTTGCCTTACAAACATAGGCTGACTATAGCATAACATGTGCATGATTTATATCCTTCATGCACACCTGTGACTCATGACATGTGGCAGGTATATACGGATCTGTGATCCGTTTCTGCCCCCTCTTCTCCCTGCTTACATGTGGTTTGCACTGCACTATTTGTTAGCCTATATCTGGACCTAGTTCTAACTCTGAGGAATTTTTCTCTTTCTCTGTTGTTCAAATGAACACAGCCTTTTCATCATGTTTGTTATGTTTAATAAAATCATGGTTATTTCTAATATTGCAATTGTTTGGATCTTTTTGCGACTCTAAATCTGTGCTTTGTAGGTATTATATTATATGAGTCTTGATCTATAATGAATTTTGCTGCCCTGATCTTTTTTTTATGGTTTGTACCTAGTAGCACCTTCTTTTGAAAGCATCACAGGTTGAAAACGCTTTTTATAGCCAGCCAAGAGTCTTTCAATTCTTGTTTGAGGGATTTTCATCAATTTTTCTTGGAAAATTCTTCCAGTTCTGTGAGAATTCTGGGTCGTCTAGCCACAGATTTTCAATGATATTCAGATCAGGGGACTGTCTCACTAGTTAACCACTTCAGTAAACACAATAAAAAAAATAAATCAAAAGCAAGGAAAAAAAACTATGCTTTATCATCATACCACTGAACAAAAAGTGGAATAAAACGTGATCAAAAAACGAATATATATAAAAATGGTATCGCTGAAAACAGCATCTTATCCTGCAAAAAACAAGCCGCCATACAGCTATCACATGTAAAGCGCCATGGAATAAATGGTGCTATAATAATAAATAATAATAATAATAATACAGCTCCTTCAGTGGAAAAATAAAAAAAAGTTATAGCTCTCAAAATAAAGCTATGGAAAAATAATTCTTTCTTTCTATAAAATAATTTTTATTGTGTATTATGTAAAATCGCCAAAACATAAAAAAAATAAAAGTGGTATCAGTGTAATCATACTGTCCTGAACAATAAAGCTGCCTTATCAATTTTACCACACGCGGAACTGCATAAAAAAATACCCAAAAAACAATTCCTGAATTGCTGGTTTTGATCATTCTGCCTCCCAAAAAACGGAATAGAAAGCGATTATTTGCCCGAAAATGGTACCAATAAAAAAGTCAACACGTCCCGCAAAAAACAAGCCATCACATGACTCTGTCAGCAGAAATATGGAAAAATTATAGCTATCAAAATATGGTGATGAAAAAACTTGTTTTTACAATAAAAAGAGTCTTTAGTGTGTGACAGCTGCCAATCATAAAAGTCAAAAGCCAGATATATATTTAGTATCGCTGTAATCACACTGACCCGAAGAATAAAGTTTCCTAATCACTTGTACTGCACGAGGAATGGCGAAAAAAAAAAAAATAAAACTAATTCTTCACCTTCTGTTGATTTCTTCATTCTGCCTCCCAAAGATCGCAGTAAGGCTCAGCTCACATTTATCCTGCACTCTGTGCTGTGTGCTTATACCAGGGTTTCCATATAAATCTCTGAAATACGTGATTCTGACAGAAACCCCCTATCATGAGGCAGATGGAGGCACTGTGGACGCCGTCTCGCCTATGATCCGGTGGTGTCCGTATTTTTATTAGGAGTGCATATAAGTGCCGATAGCCACAGTTTTGTGCACTTCTAAAAGGAAGGATGATGCTGAACAGAGGCTGAATCATTATAGTGAATGGATCCCTCGAAGGGATTATCTGAATCACGTCACTTGGAGATTTAGATGGAAACCACTATACAAGTGCTCAGCTTAGAGCACAGGATAAATGTCATCCCTAATGTTATGTAAAATATTCCCAATAAAAGCTTCAACTCCATTCACAAAAAAAGCAAGTCCCCACTCAGGTCAGTCATCTGTTAACGGAAATATAGGGGGCTTCCATGTTTCTGGAAACACAAAGGCTCTGGAAAAACTAAATGGCTCCTCGCCCTCCAAAAGAAATCCAGCAAAATTCTGCGCTTTAAAATCCAAATGTCCCCCTCATTTCTGAGTTCCACAGTGTGCCTAAACCTCAGCTAGCATTCACATGTTTGGCATTGCCGTAGCAATGAAAGCCACCCTAATTTACAGGTACTTGTCTCCAGAAGCATGAGCTGGGCACAACGTACTGGTCACTACAACATACTGGTCACTACAATGGCAGTTTGCAATCTTCACTTAGCAACATCCCCTGCTGTTTGTTTCTAGAAAACACCCACACCCATGGAGTCAAAATCATCACTACACCTGTAGATAAATTCACAAAGGGATATAATTTCCAAAACGGGGTCGCTTGAGGGGGGATTATGCTATTCTAGCACTTAGGGGCTCTGTATATGGAGTCCACAAACTATTATAGGAAAATCTGCAATTCAGGAGGCAAAAAGCGTTCCATCCCTCCCGAGTCTCGCCGTATGGCTAAGAAATACTGCACAACCACAAATGAAGTATTTCTACATTCAGCAGAAATTGTGAGATAAATTTTGGTGCCATTTTTATCCATTTCCCAGTGAGAATATGGCTAAACAAAATTTTGGTGGTAAAAATGTAATTATTTTTTCTTCACTGCCCAATGGTATAAAATGCGGTGACACACCTGTGGTGTCAATATGATCCCCTAGATGAATGCATTGAGAGGTGTAATTTGTAAAATGGGGTCAATTATGGGAGGATCAGCTGATCTGGCACCTCAGGGGCTCTATCAATGTGACATGGAACCCTCAAACCAGTCCAGCAAAATCTGAACTCCAATATGCTGCTTCTTCCCTTCTGAGCTTTGCATTATGCCTCAAAAGTAGTTTTTTGTTTACCACATATGGAGTATCTGCATACTTAGGAGAAACTGCACAACAAATTTTGGGATCCATTTTCTCCTGTTACCCTTGTGAAAATGCAAAACTTGGGGCTAAAAAATATTCTTGTGGGAAAAATGTGATTTTTTTTTATTTTCACAACTCAACGTTATAAACTTCTGTGAAGCAACTTGGGCTTCAAGGTGCACACCACACATCTAGATAAGTTCCCTGAGGGGTCTAGTTTCCAAAATGATGACACTTGTGGGGGGTTTCTACTGTTTAGATACATCAGGGGCTCTCCAAATGCAACATCGCAAATTTTTCATTCAAAAAATCATATGGCTTCCCTTCTGAGCCCTTCCGTGCACCCAAATAGTAGTTTTCCCCCACATATTGGGTATCAGTGTACACAGGAGAAATTGCACAACAAATTTCATGGTGTAATTTCTCCTATTACCCTTGTGAAAATTTAAAACATGGCGCCAAAAAACATTTGTGTGGGAAAAATGTGATTTTATTTTAATGGCTAACATTATAAACTTCTGTGAAGCAACTTGGGGTTCAAGGTGCACACCACACATCTAGATAAGTTCCCTGAGGAATATAGTTTCCTGAATGGTGTCACTTGTAAGGGATTTCCACTGTTTAAACACATGAGTGGTTCTCCAAACGCGCCATGGCATCCGTTAATTATGCCAGCAAATTTTACATTCAAAAAGTTAAATGGCGTTCATTCCCATCCAAGCCCTGCCGTGCACCCAAACAGTGGTTTTCCACCACATATTTGGTATCAGTGTGCTCAGGAGAAATTGCACAACAAATTTTGTGGTAAAAAAAATTGGGTCTAAAATAAATTTTTTGTGAAATGTTATGTATTAACTAGTGTTGAGCGAGCACTAAAATGCTCGGGTGCTCGAAGCTCGGGCCGAGCTCGCCGTGATACTCGGGTGCTCGACCCGAGCAACGAGCCCAATGTTAGTCTATGGGAGACTCGAGCATTTTTGCGGTGGCACCCCCGGCAGTCTTTTAAAAGCCTAACAAGTGCCCAAAACGATAGTGACAGTGCTCAAATGACATGGGGACAGCATGAGGATTTCCCCAGGAAGCATTTCTGACCCCCAGGTCACTGCTGTCAACAATGTGGTCAGAGGTATTAAGCCACTTTTACAGGCTCACAATAAAACGTTCAAAAACGAAAGTGAAACTTTTTTCCTGTGAAATATGTTAAGGAACATCCTTTCCAGGGTAAAGACTTGTGTATAAGTTAAAATAAATAACCAAAAACAAAAATACTCCTCCACACCTTCGGCTATGTTCACAAGTAGCATTTTTTATGCAATTTTGCACTTTTGTATTGCTTTCAACTGTGACAAATGCATTCACCGTGAAATGTCATTTTAACATTTTACAACCTTATCTGGCCATGTGCTGTGTGACACATGCATAAAGTGCTGAAAAGACAAGGGAACAGCATGGGGAAGACCCCTGGAAGCATCTCTGACTCCCAGGACACTGTCTAAAAGTGTGCCCATCATAAGTGATCCTTACCGCATCAGAAGATGCAAACTTGCAACTATCCCCATGCAAGTTCTAGTCCCAGGGCAGTGTTCAATTGTACCTCCCCCATTCCTTGCAATACAAGCTCAAGTATGCAGCCTGCCACCCACCCACCCCCAGGCTGCAATACCATACTGCTTGCTTGCTTGAACTTGAAATTGGGCCTTTTAGGCATGTGGAGGCGGAATCTGGCCACCACGTCATGGCTGTGTTGGCGGCCTGGAATCCATACTCAGTCCCCAGCCACCCGGCGGCCGGGTGTCCATACTCGGTCCCCAGCCGCCCCGTGGCTGGATGTCCACACACGGTCCCCAGCCGCCTGGGGGCAGCCGGGTGTCCATAAATGGTCCCCAGCCGCCCCTATTTCTCCTTGGAACATCCCCCCACACACTTTTCTTAGCCCAGCCTGCTTTAGGCAGCATTGGACGAGCCCACCAGAGAACCAGACTCCTTCGGTGGGCCCTGACTTCTCCATCGGTGGAGTTGAGAGTGCCATGGTGAGGAGCATGATGATGATGACAGAAGTTAGCATCTGCTATGTTTTCTTTGAATGCAAGTGTAAGTGTGCAGGCTGCCACCCACCCACCCACAGACTGCAATTCCATACTGCTAGCTTGCACTTGAAATGGGGCCTTTTAGTTTGGAGGAGGCCGAAGCTGGCCACTACCTCATGGCTGCTTCGGCAGCGAGGTATCCATACTCAGTCCCCAGCCGCCCATATTTGTCCTGGTGTGCCTTATACATAAGATTAAGCGCGTATACCAAAACATTACCTGTGCCCTCCCCAGTGCATTTAGTGGGAAGGAGAGCCTATTCCGCTGTAGTGTGTGCATGCCAAACCCCTGTTCATGGTACATGCGAAGATGCCTCCCACCTTGCACCTGTCGTTGCAGACTTGCAACTATCCCCATTCAAGTCCTTGTCCCAGGGCAGTGTTCAATTGTACCTCTCCCATTCCTTGCAATGCAAGCGCAAGTATGCAGCCTGCCACCCACCCACCCCCAGGCTGCAATACCATACTGCTTGCTTGCTTGCACTTTAAATTGGGCCTTTTAGGCATGTGGAGGCGGAATCTGGCCACCACGCCATGGCTGTGTCGGCGGCCTGGTATCCATACTCAGTCGCCTGGTGGCCGGGTGTCCCCGCTTGCTCCCCAGCCTCCAGGGGGTGGCCGGGTGTCCATACTCGGTCCCCAGCCACCCCTATTTGTCCCGGTAACCTTTCCCACACTTTTCTTAGCCTGGCCTGCTTTAGGGCAGCATTGGCCGAGCCCACCGGACTATCAGACTCCTCCGGTGGGCCCTGGCTTCTCCATCAGGGGAGTTGAGAGTGCCAAGGTGAGGAGCATGATGAGGATGATAGAAGTTAGCATCTGCTTTGTTTTGTTGTAATGCAAGCGCATGTATGTAGTAGCGGCTAGGCCTGAGGTGGTCAGCGTTTTGGCGCATATCCTACCTCCTCCGAGGATTGCTGGATGTTTTCCTGCTACTATCCAAGTTCTATGACTCCCGTTAAAACAAAGCTTCAGGTGATAAATGATGGATGAGGTAGTGGCATAGGAGAAAGAGCAGGAGGAACAGGGACCATTCACATCAATATCAGGCCAGTCAACCAGATATGTCTTGTAGGATATGTTTCTGTAACAAAAGGAGCGGTTCGGCTACACAGTTATAGGGCATACAGTGAGTGCAATGCGTACCAAAAATTTCGAGCCACTCCAATGCCCCTTGGAAATGACATGGAGGTCAGAGGGCGTTAACTAAACCTTTTTTTCGATTTATAGCAACTGGGTCTCCCGTGCACTGTTGGCTTAAGCAGTGAATGGAAGGCTTTCCAAAAATTATGAGGAACTGCAATGCCCCTTACAAGAGCCATGTGTGGCACCCCAGGGGTCTGGTCACCACAGTAATAGAGATATTACGTCGGAGAGCAAGTGGGAGGTTTCCTGGTCAGGATCCCTTAAACATGCAACCTCCTCCTGCCCCAATTCTGGGAGGGGAGAATTCTGCCCTTATAAACTGGATCTGGGGCGGGGTTGAGTGAGTCAGAGAACAGTCAGAGTCAGAGTGAAAGCAAGGGAAAGTAACAGCAAGGAGCTCTGTAGGAGCTAGGAGCTAAAGACCAGGGGCTGGAAGCTGAGCAGAGCTCGCCCTGGCAGAAGACAATAGGAACCGGACACAGGAGTCCGAAGCTGTGAGGACTTATATATCCAGCAGCAGAAACCAGCCGGCAGGGGATTTCAGGTCCTCTGGCCATAGAAGCCCGGAGGCTCAGTCACAAGCAAGGGACCAGCACCGCCGTCGTGGAGCGGAGGCTAACAGAAGGCCCCAAGTCACCAGCCATACGGGTGAGCACTACACGGTACACTCAGGGACGTGGGCTACTTCTACCCGCTTACAGCAAGGTAGCCAGGAAGAGTGCAGACAGACGGGGAGGCATACAACTCCACCTGGCCAGGGGAACTCCTGCTTGCTCACAGACTGACCAGGCCTCTTATGCTAGCCAGTACTCCCGGGAGGGTCTACCTTATAATCATCAGTAAAGACCCTGAACTGCACTGCAAAGACTCTGAGTCATTCCTGCGGCGCTCGTGCACCATCACCCCCATCATCCACACTCACTGCCCTGAGGCTATACTCCTCCCGAAGGGAGTTATCCCATTCTATGCTGCGCACACAACACCAGCCTCAGCGGTCTGCCTCGCAGCGGTGGTACACCCTGACCGCAATCCACGGGTGGCGCAGTCGGACAATTAACCTCAAAACCTAAGAAAGACTGCCACTGGTTTGACCAGCCTGAGCCACGGGACCGGGTCACCGCCACGGAGACTACAGACCACAGAGACCCGGCACCGGGTATCCCACACACGTGTACACACGGCCCAGGGGGCGCGTCACACGCAGTACAGCATATTACAAACATAAGTCCCATTATTGGGGAGTGGGTGTCCCATGGTATTTGCTTATGCTTTCCAAGCAAAAGCTGCCAAAAATTAGGACGGAGCAACTTGCAATACCCCTTACAAGAGCCATGCAGTACAGCATATTACAAACATAAGTCCCATTATTGGGGAGTGGGTGTCCCACAGTATTTGCTTATGCTTTCCCAGCAAAAGCTGCCAAAAATTAGGACGGAGCAACTTGCAATGCCCCTTACAAGAGCCATGCAGTACAGCATATTACAAACATAAGTCCCATTATTGGGGAGTGGGTGTCCCATAGTATTTGCTTATGCTTTCCCAGCAAAAGCTGCCAAAAATTAGGACGGAGCAACTTGCAATGCCCCTTACAAGAGCCATGCAGTACAGCATATTACAAACATAAGTCCCATTATTGGGGAGTGGGTGTCCCATAGTATTTGCTTATGCTTTCCCAGCAAAAGCTGCCAAAAATTAGGATGGAGCAACTTGCAATGCCCCTTACAAGAGCCATGCAGTACAGCATATTACAAACATAAGTCCCATTATTGGGGAGTGGGTGTCCCATAGTATTTGCTTATGCTTTCCCAGCAAAAGCTGCCAAAAATTAGGACGGAGCAACTTGCAATGCCCCTTACAAGAGCCATGCAGTACAGCATATTACAAACATAAGTCCCATTATTGGGGAGTGGGTGTCCCATAGTATTTGCTTATGCTTTCCAAGCAAAAGCTGCCAAAAATTAGGACGGAGCAACTTGCAATGCCCCTTACAAGAGCCATGCAGTACAGCATATTACAAACATAAGTCCCATTATTGGGGAGTGGGTGTCCCATAGTATTTGCTTATGCCTTGCAAGCAAAAGCTGCCAAAAATAAGGACGGAGGAACTTGCAATGCTGGCACCCTGGTGGTATAGTGGTGGTGGAGGCTGAGGATAAGGAGAAGAAGATTAAACAGCCGAAACGAGGAAGCGTATACCCATGTGTGGGTGTGAAGCGGTGCATGTGAATACACCTCCCGAAATAACACAGTGGATTTGACTTTATGTTACTCTGCTGTCATTTGGTGGTGATGAGAAGTCTGGCCCAATCCAGCCCTTGTTCATTTTGATAAGGGTCAGCTTGTCAGCATTGTCAGTTGACAGGCGAGTGCGCTTATCAGTTATAATTCCCCCAGCGGCACTAAAAACACACTCCGATAACACGCTAGCGGCAGGGCAGGCCAGGACCTCCAAGGCGTACAGAGTGAGTTCATTCCAAATGTCCAGCTTGGATACCCAATAATTAAAAGGCACAGAGGAATCACAGAGGACGCTGGTACGATCGGCAAGGTACTCCCTCACCATCTTTTGAAACTTTCCACTCCTTGTTAGAGTACCCCGCGCCTCAGGGCCTGTAAGCTGGGCGGGTGTCAGAAAACTGTCCCAGAACGTTGACAGTGTTCCCCTGTCTCTGCTGGATTGGAGTTTCATCTCTCTCGCCTGTACGCCTTGGTTGGGCAACGAAATGTGACCTCTGCCGCTAGCGTGTTCAGATGTGAATTTTTTTAAGAGTTCTGCGGCAAGGGCCTTCTGGTATTGCCCCATTTTTGTAGACCTCTCCACCTCAGGAATAAGAGAGTGAAAGTTCTCCTTGTAGAGGGGGTCTACAAGTGTCACCAACCAGTAATGACTGTCACGCAACATTTTGACGCGAGGGTCACGGTTAAGGCAGCGTAACATAAAGTCAGCCATGCGTGCCAGACTGGTAACGGGCAAGATTTCCGTGTCCTCACCAAGATGACGACTGACCATGCTCTCCTCCTCCTCCTCTTCCTCCTCCCCCCTGTCCTCAGGCCACCCACGCTGAACCGACGGTATGACACTTGTACAGGTACTACCGTCTACAACGCATGATAGCAGCTCCTGTTCTTCCTCCTCCTCATCCTCCTCCTCTCCCTCATTGTCCCCCAATGCACGTTGGGATGAGATGAGGCTGGGCTGTGTGTAATCGCCCGCTACGGCTTCTTGATCCATCTCATCATACTCTGGCTGCAATGCCTCCTCTTTAATTCTCTGCAGAGAGCGTTGCAATAGACAGACAAGTGGGATGCTGACACTAATGATGGCGACATCGCCACTCACCATCTTGGTGGCGTCCTCAAAGTTTGTCAGGATGATACATATGTCAGACATCCAGGTCCACTCCTGAGGTCTTATGTGTGGAGTCTGACCTGAATATCGACGGCCTTGTTGCAGCTGGTACTCCACAACTGCTTTCTTCTGCTCACAAATCCTTTGCAACATGTGGAGGGTAGAGTTCCAACGTGTGGGGACATCACACACCAGTCGGTGTGCTGGAAGCTGCAAACGCTGCTGCAACACAGCAAGGGCGGCGGAAGCTGTAGCCGACTTGCGAAAATGAGCTGACAGGTGGCGTACTTTGACGAGCAGATCTGGCAACTCGGGGTACGATTTAAGAAACCGCTGAACCACGAGGTTAAGCACATGAGCCAGGCATGGTACGTGTGTGATCTCACCTCGCCTCAGAGCCGCCACCAGGTTACGGCCATTGTCACACACGACCATGCCGGGATGTAGGTTCAGCGGTCTCAGCCACAGATCTGCCTGCTCTTTCACAGCTGTCCACAACTCACAAGCAGTGTGAGGTTTATCACCTAAGCTTATGAGTTTCAGCACAGCCTGTTGCCGCTTGGCGGAGGCAGTACTGCAATGCTTCCAGCTTGTAACTGATGTGGTGATATCTGAGATGGAAGCTGAACATGAGGAGGAGGAGGAGGATGCGCAGGAGCTGTACACTGTGCGGGCAACTCTGACTGACATAGGGCCCGCAATCCTCGGTGTGGGGAGGATGTGTTCCGTCCCAAGGTCCGACTGGGTCCCGGCTTCCACTATGTTTACCCAGTGTGCCGTCAGAGAGATGTACCGTCCCTGGCCACAAGCACTTGTCCACGTGTCCATTGTCAGGTGGACTCTCCAAGTAACTGCGTTGTTGAGGGCACGGCAGATGCTTTGGGACACGTGCTTGTGTAGTGCGGGGATGGCACACCGGGCAAAATAGTGTCGGCTGGGGACCGAGTACCAAGGGACGGCCACCGCCATAAGATTGCGGAAGGATTCCGTCTCCACCAGCCTAAAAGGCAGCATTTCCAATGCAAGCAGGTGTGAGATGTGCGAATTTAGGACTGTGGCCTCTGGGGCGTTAGCTGCGAATTTCCGCTTTCGTTCAAAGGTCTGGGATATGGACAATTGAACGCTGCGGTGGGACGTGGACGTGGACGTTGATGCTGTTTCTTGAGAAACTGCCATAACAAGTGAAGACTGAGAGGAGGGGGCATCTTTACATGCAGTATGGACAGAGGATTGCCTTGCACACACAACAGGGGGTTCTATTGCACGCACAACAGTGGAAGAAGCAGTGGTGACACCCGCTGACACTGGTCGTGGACCCTGGGTTTCGCCCCACAAAGTCGGGTGCTTTGCTACCATGTGCCTGATCATGCTGGTGGTGGTCAGGCTGGTAGTTTTGTCACCCCTGCTGATGCTGGCATGGCAGGTGGAACATATGGCCTTTTTGGGGTTATCAGCAGAGTCTTTAAAAAAATTCCAGACTCTGGAAGACCTACCACTTGTACTGGCAACGTCCCTCGTGTTGGTGTTACGGGGAACGGTTGCCTGCCTTCTGTCTGCGGCCACCACACTGCTTCTTCCTGCCTGTTGGGGTAATCTGCCTCCCTCCCCCTGTGTGCTGCTGGCCTCACTCTGCATGTCCTCCTTCCATGTTGGGTCAGTTACTAGATCATCCACCACCTCCTCCTCTTCCACTTGCGCACCACGATCCTCCTCCTCACTTCCTGGCAATTGTGTCTCGTCATCGTCCACCTCTTGTGACAGATTGCCAACGTCGACTTCCTGTGGCCGTGGCTGTTGAAATATTTGGGCATCGCAACATGGGATCTCCTCTTCCACCACTTCAAGCGTATCAGGCGAGGGGCCCAAATATGGAAATGGACCAGTGAACAGCTCTTCAGAGTGTCCAAGTGTGGGATCACTTGCTGTCTGACGACACTCGGCATGGTGGGAGGAAGGAGCATCAGGGTGAGGAGGAGTATGCGGTCGACACTCACGGCTACTAAGAGTTGACCGTGTGGAAGACAGACCGGAGGTGGTGGTGCCCAGGTAACTGGAAGTATTCTCTGCTATCCAATTAATAACCTGTTCACACTGATCAGTTCTCAATACTGGTGTTGTTCTGTGCTTCCCTAGTAATTCAGTCAAGAAGTGGGAGCGAGAAGATGTGGCTGTTGGTTGTGGCACATTTTCACCTTGGCACGGCCCCGTCCTCTGCACGAACCATCACCAGAAAGTCCACTTCCACGACCCTTGCCACGCGCCTTGCCCATTGTAAATGAAGTAAAATAGCTTACACTTGCACTATCAATGGAAAAAGGGAATAAAGAGTAGATTAGAACCGTGGAAGAGGAAAACCACAGTTATTGTTTACTGGGGTATACCACACTTTTTTAAATAGAGATATTTGCGGCTGAACAGTGAGCGACACACTCAAACTGCTTTTTTTCTAGATACCAAAGGCCCAAAACTGGATAGTACAGCGATTTGACCCGTGGAATTGCGAAACCACACTGGGATGTCGGGCCTACACAAGACTATTTTCAACAGATATATTTTTGTGTCACAACAGTCAGGAGACACTACTGTTTTTCTTTACGAAAAAAACTACCAAAAGCTGAATAATAGAGATTTTTTACCGTGGGATGGCAAAACCACAGTTATTGTTTACTGGGGTATACCACACTTTTTTAAATAGAGATATTTGCGGCTGAACAGTGAGCGACACACTCAAACTGCTTTTTTTTTAGATACCAAAGGCCCAAAACTGGATAGTACAGCGATTTGACCCGTGGAACTGCGAAACCACACTGGGATGTCGGGCCTACACAAGACTATTTTCAACAGATATATTTTTGTGTCACAACAGTCAGGAGACACTACTGTTTTTCTTTACGGAAAAAACTACCAAAAGCTGAATAATAGAGATTTTTTACCGTGGGATGGCAAAACCACAGTTATTGTTTACTGGGGTATACCACACTTTTTTAAATAGAGATATTTGCGGCTGAACAGTGAGCGACACACTCAAACTGCTTTTTTTTTAGATACCAAAGGCCCAAAACTGGATAGTACAGCGATTTGACCCGTGGAACTGCGAAACCACACTGGGATGTCGGGCCTACACAAGACTATTTTCAACAGATATATTTTTGTGTCACAACAGTCAGGAGACACTACTGTTTTTCTTTACGGAAAAAACTACCAAAAGCTGAATAATAGAGATTTTTTACCATGGGATGGCAAAACCACAGTTATTGTTTACTGGGGTATACCACACTTTTTTAAATAGAGATATTTGCGGCTGAACAGTGAGCGACACACTCAAACTGCTTTTTTTTTAGATACCAAAGGCCCAAAATTGGATAGTACAGCGATTTGACCCGTGGAACTGCGAAACCACACTGGGATGTCGGACCTACACAAGACTATTTTCAACAGATATATTTTTGTGTCACAACAGTCAGGAGACACTACTGTTTTTCTTTACGGAAAAAACTAACAAAAGCTGAATAATAGAGATTTTTTACCGTGGGATGGCAAAACCACAGTTATTGTTTACTGGGGTATACCACACTTTTTTAAATAGAGATATTTGCGGCTGAACAGTGAGCGACACACTCAAACTGCTTTTTTTTTAGATACCAAAGGCCCAAAACTGGATAGTACAGCGATTTGACCTGTGGAACTGCGAAACCACACTGGGATGTCGGGCCTACACAAGACTATTTTCAACAGATATATTTTTGTGTCACAACAGTCAGGAGACACTACTGTTTTTCTTTACGGAAAAAACTACCAAAAGCTGAATAATAGAGATTTTTTACCGTGAGATGGCAAAACCACAGTTATTGTTTACTGGGGTATACCACACTTTTTTAAATAGAGATATTTGCGGCTGAACAGTGAGCGACACACTCAAACTGTTTTTTTTTTTAGAAACAAGTGGCCCAAAATGGATAATACAGAGGTTTGAACCGTGGAAGTGCAAAACAACACTTCTGTTTCTCTAGCCTACACCAGACTATTTTCAACAGTTATATTTGTGTCTGAAAAATCAGAGACGCGCTTTTTTTGGGGGGGGGACACACCAAAAGGTTAATAAGACGGGTATTTGTACAGTGTGAAGGAGGGAAAAAAAAGGAGGATTTAGATGAAAAAAAAAGGATTTTTCCTGGCCCCCGACACCTGGTGCTAAGTCTAGCAATTTCAGCAACAGGAGCACACAGGACTGTAATGCAGCGTTTGCTGGTATAACCACTGTGTCTCCTATACAGCCTGCCTGCCTTGTATCTGGGATGGATATTAGTCCTGAAAAGGACTGTTTGTTTGTTCTGGCAGCCTTTACAGACCCTACACTAACTATTTCGCAGTTTATATCTCTCCCTAAATCAGCAGCGCTGTCCCTACACTGTCTAATCCGGAGCGACTGTGTCCAAGATGGCGGCGCCCCGTTTTAAATACTCGAGGTGACGCTGTGTGGCCAGCCAATCACTGTAATGCCCACAACCAACATGGCTGCAGCATTACAGTGACTGGCTGGCAATCCCTGCATGTTCATTGGCTCTGTAAAGATCGCCAAACATGCAGGGCGGAGACCCGAGCTCCCGCCCGAGAAACCCAGAAATGCTCGGTGCTCGCCGAACATCCCGAGTAGCGTGATGCTCGGGCGAGTACCGAGCAGTGTCGAGCATGTTCGCTCAACACTAGTATTAACTATTTTGTGTGACATAACTATCTGATTTAAGGGCATAAAAATTAAAAGTTTGAAAATTACAACATTTTTACAATTTTCAACAAATTTCAGATTTTTTCACAAATAAACGTAAGTCATATCAAATAAATTTTACCATTATCATGAAGTACAATACGTCATGAAAAAACAGTCTCAGAACTACCCCGATCCGTTGAAGCGTTCCAGAGTTATTACCTTATAAAGTGACACGGGGCAGAATTAAAAAATTGGCCTGGTCAGGAAGGTGAAAACAGGCTTTGGGGTGAAAGGGTTAAAATAGTTGCAAAAAGTTTCTATCAATATTTGCATGTCATGCATGTTATTAGAAGTGATTGAATCTATGACTAAAACTAATGTCAGCCCTAATAAAATTAATCTGCTCCTTCAAGAGTGATCTTTATATCTCACTCACGTTGGCATTTACATTACCTCCATAGGAAACAGTAAGGCCCTATTTGCACAGCAGCATACATTAAATACCGTATATACATACATTTTGTGCATTTACGTTTCTGGCTGGGAAAAATTCCTGACATTAGATGTAGGTGGAATTACTTGGAGCTACCAATCGAAAGCTGAAAACGCTAATCTACATGTGAACACACAATTAAATACATAATATTTAAGTACATGATATGTTAATTAGCAGTTGTATATACCTAACACCTTGATAAGTAGATGATTAAGAGAATGTTGTTTCTCTTTTTTCAATATTTTCTACCCTACCGTGCCATGGAGATTGGCACCCTAAACCATAACGAAATGGCACCCCCGCTCCCTGACAACTCACCCTCCATTTTCCTGGGTAGCCCAAATCGGGTCTAGATAAAGCTGCGACTATCAAAGAATACAAAGAAGAGGTTTGAGAATTACAGTGGTGTGAAAAAGCGTTTTCTCCCTTCCTAATTTCTTATTCTTTTGCATGTTTTCTCACATTTAAATGTTTCAGATCACAAAACAAATTTAAATATTATACAAAGATAACACAAGTAAACACAAAATGCAGTTTTTAAATGAAGTTCTTTATTATTACGGGAAAAAGAAAACCAAACCTATAGGGCCCTGTGAGAAAACGTCATTGCCCCTCCCCTTAAAACATAAATTAACTGTGGTTTATCACATCTTTGGGAAACTGACTTCAATTTCCCTATCCACACACAGGCCTGATTACTGCCACAACTGTTTTCAATTAATAAATAACTTCAATAGGACCTGTCTGACAAAGTGAAGTAGACCAAAAAATCCTCAAAGCTAGACATCATGTTGCGATCCAAAGAAATTAAGGAACAAATGAAAAACAAAGTAATTGAGATCTATCAGTTTGGAAAAGGTTATAAAGCCATTTCTAAAGCTTTGGGTTTCCAGCGAACAACAGTGAGAGCCATTATCCACAAATGGCGAAAACATGGGACAGTGTTGAACCTTCCCAGGAGTGGCCGGCCAACCAAAATTATCCCAAGAGTGCAGCAACAACTCATTCAAGAGGTCACAAAAGACCCATAACAACATCCAAAGAACTGCAGGCCCCAAATGCCTCAGTTAAGGTTAGTGTTCATGACTAGTGTTGAGCCACCCCCGTAGTGTTCGGGTTCGGTTCGGTTCGTCGAACACCGGGATGTTCGAGGAACTGTTCGTCGAACTGTTCGTCGAACACCTTAGAACACCGTCGAACACCGTTAAAACCAATGGCAGGCAAACAAAAACACATAGAAACACATAGAAAACACCTGCAAAGGTGTCCAAAAGCTGACAAACTGCTCAGAAGACATTCTCTTTAAAAAAGCCGGCCGGCAAATTCAGCAGCGGCATACACCGGTACCCGACAATTTAGACAAGAAGGAATAGAGCATCACACATAGATTAGATAGATAGAAACATGTCAGTCACACATATAAGAAGCACAGTGACAGTGTTGGTTACTGCACTTGTCATTTAGTGTAAAGGATTTATTAAAAAAAATATTAGTGTTTTCATGCACCGTCTCTTTAAAAAAGCCGGCCGGCAATTCAGCATCTGTACCCGACAATTTAGAACAGAAAGAATAGAGCTTCACACATAGATTAGATAGATAGAAACATGTCAGTCACATATATAATAAATACAGTGATAGTGTTGCTTACTGTACTTGTCATTTAGTGTAAAGGATTTATTTAAAAAAATAATAGTGTTTTCATGCACTGTCTCTTTAAAAAAGCCGGCCGGCAATTCAGCAGCGGTACCCGACAATTTAGAACAGAAAGATAGAGCATCACACATAGATTAGATAGATAGAAACATGTCAGTCACATATATATGAAGTACAGTGATAGTGTTGGTTACTGTACTTGTCATTTAGTATTAAAATAAAGGATTTATTATTAAAAAAATTGGCGTGGGGTTCCCCTTAATTTTAGGCTCTAGCGGAGGTTAAGCAGACGGCTGGGGCAGATGTTTGAAGCCTGGGAAGGGGGTAATACCCACGGAGCTTCCCAGGCTACTAATATCAGCCCCCAGCTGAATACATAGCCTTTACTAGCTATTAAAATGGGGGACCCCCCCAAAAAAATGACGTGGGGTCCCCCCTAATTTAATAGCTAGCAAAGGCTAGGCAGACAGCTGGGGGCTGATATTAATAGCCCAGGAAGGGAGCCATGAATATTGGCCCCCTCCCAGGCTAGAAACACCAGCCGTCAGCCGCCCCAGAAATGGCGCATTCATAGGATGCGCCAATTCTGGCACTTAGCCTCGCTCTTCCACGCTGCCCTGGTGCGGTGGCAGTGGGGTAATAGGGTTGGGGTTGATGTCAGCTTATAATGCCAGCTGACATCAAGCCCAGGTTAGTAATGGAGAGGCGTCTATAAGACACCCCCATTACTAACCCCATAGTCAAAGTAAAAAAAAACACAAACACCCAGAATAAAGTCCTTTAATTGAAATAAAGACACAATCCTTTATTGTTCTAAATTAAACCATACTTACCATCACGCCCATTCCAGCTGAAGCCAACGATCTCCTGCAATAAAAGAAAAATAATAAAGCAACCTCATCCTTACCTTTCCATGGTTCCCACGACAGCTTCAGCTCTGCTACATCGAGATGACAGGCTGGACCGCAGCAGAACGCCGCCATCCAGCCTGTCATCCCGCAGACACTGAGAAGCGCAGGCTTGCTTGCGCTGCTCAGCGTCTCTCTGTGACGACATCCAGAGGAGCCGAGTTCATGTCCAATGAACTCGGCTCACCTCATGCACGTCACTGACAGCGTGGGAAAATTCTCACGCTGAAGCGCTGATTGCAGGAGAATTTTCCCATGCTGTCAGTGACGTGCAGGAGGTGAGCTGAGTTCATTGGACATGAGCTCACCTCATGCACATCACTGACAGCGTGGGAGAATTCTCCTGCACTCAGCACTTCAGCGTGAGAATTTTCCCACGCTGTCAGTGACGTGCATGAGGTGAGCAGAGTTCATTGGACATGACCTCGGCTCATCTGGATGCCGTCACAGCGAGACAGTGAGGAGCGCAAGCATGCCTGCGCTTCTCAGTGTCTGCGGGATGACAGACTGGATGGCAGCATTCTGCTGCGGTCCAGCCAGTCATCTCGATGTAGCAGAGCTGAAGCTGTCGTGGGAACCATGGAAAGGTAAGGATGAGGTTGGTTTATTATTTTTCTTTTATTGCAGGAGATCGTTGGCTTCAGCTGGAATGGGCGTGACGGTAAGTATGGTTTAATTTAGAACAATAAAGAATTGTGTCTTTATTTCAATTAAAGGACTTTATTCTGGGTGTTGTGTTTTTTTTAAATACTTTACTAGAAATTCATGGCGGTCATGTCTAATACTGGCGTGACCCCATGAATTTTGGGCTTGGGGCCAGCTGATAATACCAAGCTGGCCCTAACCCCTTTATTACCCAGTGAGCCACCGCACCAGGGCCCTGGATGAGTTGGGTACAGCGCCAGAAGATGGCGCTTCTATGAACGCGCCATTTTCCGGGGTGGCTGCGGACTGCAATTTGTAGCGGGGGGGGGGCCCAGAAAGCTTGGGCCTCCCTGCGCTGCAGATTCCAGCCCCCAGCTGCCTAGTTGTACCTGGCTGGACACAAAAATAGGGCGAAGCCCCACGTACTTTTTTTTTAATTATTTCATGAAATTCATGAAATAATTAAGAAAAAAAGGCCTTCCCTATATTGTTGTGTCCGGCCAGGTACAAATAGTCAGCTGGTGGTTGGGGGCAGCCCGTTCCTGCCTGCTGTACCTGGCTGGACACAAATATAGTGCGAAGCCCCACTTCAATTTTTTTTAATTATTTCATGAAATTCATGAAATAATTAAGAAAAAAAGGGCTTCCCTATATTGTTGTGTCCGGCCAAGTACAAATAGGCAGCTGGTGGATGAGGGCAGCCCGTTCCTGCCTGCTGTACCTGGCTGGACACAAATATAATGCGAAGCCCCACTTCAATTTTTTTAAATTATTTCAGGAAATTCATGAAATAATTTAAAAAAAATTGACGTGGGGCTTCGCACTATATTTGTGTCCAGCCAGGTACAGCAGGCAGGAACGGGCTGCCCCCAACCACCAGCTGCCTATTTGTACCTGGCCGGACACAACAACATAGGGAAGCCCTTTTTTTCTTAATTATTTCATGAAATAATTTAAAGAAAATTGACGTGGGGCTTCGCCCTGTTTTTGTGTCCAGCCAGGTACAACTAGGCAGCTGGGGGCTGGAATCCGCAGCGCAGGGAGGCCCAAGCTTTCTGGGCCACCCCCGCTGCAAATTGCAGTCCGCAGCCACCCCGGAAAATGGCGCGTTCATAGAAGCGCCATCTTCTGGCGCTGTACCCAACTCATCCAGGGCCCTGATGCGGTGGCTCACTGGGTAATAAAGGGGTTAGGGCCAGCTTGGCATTATCAGCTGGCCCTAAGCCCGAAATTCATGGGGTCACGCCAATATTAGACATGACCACCATGAATTTCTAGTAAAGTATTTAAAAAAAACACAACACCCAGAAAAAAGTCCTTTAATTGAAATAAACACACAATTCTTTATTGTTCTAAATTAAACCATACCTACCATCACGCCCATTCCAGCTGAAGCCAACGATCTCCTGAAATAAAAGAAAATTAATAAAGCAACCTCATCCTTACCTTTCCATGGTTCCCATGACAGCTTCAGCTCTGCTACATCGAGATGACAGGCTGGACCGCAGCAGAACGCTGCCATCCAGCCTGTCATCCCGCAGACACTGAGAAGCGCAGGCTTGCTTGCGCTCCACAGTGTCTCTCTGTGAGGGCATCCAGATGAGCCGAGTTAATGTCCAATGAACTCGGCTCACCTCATGCACGTCACTGACAGCGTGGGAAAATTCTCCTGCACTCAGCGCTTCAGCGTGGGAGAATTCTCACACTGAAGCGCTGAGTGCAGGAGAATTCTCCCACGCTGTCAGTGACGTGCAGGAGGTGAGCTGAGTTCATTGGACATGAGCTCACCTTATGCACGTCACTGACAGCGTGGGAAAATTCTCCTGCACTCAGCGCTTCAGCGTGGGAGAATTCTCACGCTGAAGCGCTGAGTGCAGGAGAATTCTCCCACGCTGTCAGTGACGTGCAGGAGGTGAGCTGAGTTCATTGGACATGAGCTCACCTTATGCACGTCACTGACAGCGTGGGAGAATTCTCCTGCACTCACCGCTTCAGCGTGAGAATTTTCCCACGCTGTCAGTGACGTGCATGAGGTGAGCCGAGTTCATTGGACATGAACTCGGCTCATCTGGATGTCGTCACAGAGAGACGCTGAGCAGCGCAAGCATGCCTGCGCTTCTCAGTGTCTGCGGGATGACAGGCTGGATGGCAGCGTTCTGCTGCGGTCCAGCCTGTCATCTCGATGTAGCAGAGCTGAAGCTGTCGTGGGAACCATGGAAAGGTAAGGATGAGGTTGCTTTATTATTTTTCTTTTATTGCAGGGGATCGTTGGCTTCAGCTGGAATGGGCGTGATGGTAAGTATGGTTTAATTTAGAACAATAAAGGATTGTGTCTTTATTTCAATTAAAGGACTTTATTCTGGGTGTTTGTGTTTTTTTTAACTTTGACTATGGGGTTAGTAATGGGGGTGTCTTATAGACGCCTCTCCATTACTAACCTGGGCTTGATGTCAGCTGGCATTATAAGCTGACATCAACCCCAACCCTATTACCCCCTGCCACCGCACCAGGGCAGCGTGGAAGAGCGAGGCTAAGTGCCAGAATTGGCGCATCCTATGAATGCGCCATTTCTGGGGCGGCTGACGGCTGGTGTTTCTAGCCTGGGAGGGGGCCAATATTCATGGCTCCCTTCCTGGGCTATTAAAATCAGCCCCCAGCTGTCTGCCTAGCCTTTGCTAGCTATTAAATTAGGGGGGACCCCACGTCATTTTTTTTGGGGTGTCCCCCATTTTAATAGCTAGTAAAGGCTATGTATTCAGCTGGGGGCTGATATTAGTAGCCTGGGAAGCTCCGTGGGTATTACCCCCTTCCCAGGCTTCAAACATCTGCCCCAGCCGTCTGCTTAACCTCCGCTAGAGCCTAAAATTAAGGGGAACCCCACGCCAATTTTTTTAATAATAAATCCTTTATTTTAATACTAAATGGCAAGTACAGTAACCAACACTATCACTGTACTTCATATATATGTGACTGACATGTTTCTATCTATCTAATCTATGTGTGAAGCTCTATTCTGTCTGTTATAAATTGTCGGGTACCGCTGCTGAATTGCCGGCCGGCTTTTTTAAAGAGACGGTGCATGAAAACACTATTATTTTTTTTGATAAATCCTTTACGCTAAATGACAAGTACAGTAAGCAGCACTTTCACTGTACTTCGTATATATGTGGCTGACATGTTTATATCTATCTAATCCATGTGTGAAGCTCTATTCTTTCGGTTCTAAATTGTCGGGTACCGGTGTATGACGCTGCTGAATTGCCGGCTTTTCATGTTTCACTGTGAGCACTGTTCCCATCGATTTGGGCAATCACTGTAATGCCACAACCACCATGGCTGCGGCATTACAGTGAGTGGCAGACAATCCCTGCATGATTGGTGCTCTAAATAGCGCCAGACATGCAGGACACGCTTTTGGTGCACGAACAGTTATCGAACATAACCTCGAACAGCCGAATTTTTTGCAAATCGTTCGGGTTCGTCGAACAACTCGAACACCGCCCAAAACAGCTCGAATTTGAGATTGGCGAACAGTTCTAGTCGAACACCGCTCATCTCTATTCATGACTCCACCATAAGAAAGAGACTGGGCAAAAATGGCATGCATGGCAGAGTTCCAAGATGAAAACAACTGCTGAGCAAAAAAAACATAAAGACTCGTCTCAGTTTTGCAAGAAAACATCTTGATGATGACCAAGAATTTTGGGAGAATACTCTGTGGACTGATGAGACAAAAGTAACATTTTTTGGAAGGTGTATGTCCCACTAGATCTAGCATGGAAGTAACACAGCATTTCAGAAAAGGAACATAATACCAATAGTAAAATATGGTGGTGGTAGTGTAATGGTCTGGGGCTGTTTTGCTGCTTCAGGACCTGGAAGACTTTCAGTGGTAAATGGAACCATGAATACTGTATCCTCACCCATCCCTTCTAGAATGTGAGCCCTCGCGGGCAGGGTCCTCGCTCCTCCTGTACCAGTTGCTGACTCATTTTGTTAAGATTATGTAAATGCTTTTGTTATGTATATCCCTATCACATGTAAAGCGCCATGGAATAAATGGCACTATAATAATAAATAATAATAATAATACTGCTGTCTAACAAAAAATCCTTAAGGAGAATGTCCGGCCATCTGTTTGTGACCTCAAGCTGAAGCGCACTTTTGCGCTATGCAGCAGGACAATATTCCAAAACACACCAGCAAGTCCACCTCTGAGTGACTTAAGAAGAACAAAATTAAGACTTTGGAGTGGCCTAGGCAAAGTCCTGACCTTAATCTGATTGAGATGCTGTGGCATGACTTTAAAAAGGCGGTTCATGCACAGAAACCCTCCAGTGTGGCTGAATTACAACAATTTTTCAAAGATGAGTGGGCCAAAATTCCTCCAGAGCATTGTACAAGACTCATTGCCAGTTATCATAAACGCTTGATTGCAGTTGTTGCTGCAAAGGTTGGCACATCCAGTTATTAGGTTTAGGGAGCAATCACTTTTTCACACAGGGCCCTGTAGGTTTGAATTTCTGTTTCCCTTAATAATAAAGACCTTCATTTAAAAACTGAAGTTTTGTGTTTACTTGTTTACTTTATATGTATCAAATGGATGATCCAGGAGGGAACAAGGGGAAGTTCGTGTCCCAGGAAGAAATCACGATAAATTTAAAATTAAAATAGTAATAGTATAACATGAGTCATGCAAAATATATTGTTACTAATCAAAATCCCATGTTTTATATCATTATACAGTATCTCACACATTGAGAAATCTTCTCTGAGCTAAGGCGGGTGTGTGTTCTTTTTTTGCTATGTGTTACTAGCTGCTTATGATTGGACAGCCCCAAACAAGGAGAAAAAGTACACACCTTCAGTGAAAACTATCTGATAACATCCACTAGGACTGACCAAGTTAACTCATTAGGTGCCAAATACTTTGGTTGTTAATATATCTGCAACATAGGTGAAATTAAAAAAAATAAAAAAAAAATTATTCCGCTCTGCAGGGACTATTACATTGTGCACCCAGTTACATACCGTAGTTACTTAAGTTGAAAAAAGACCCATGTCCATCAAGTTCAACGTTCCTCCACCAATTTTACATTTGGTCATTAATTTAACTATAATCCACAATGTTATGTGTATTGAGCAAATCATCCAGCCTTTTTTAAAAGCTGTTATAGTGTCGGCCATTACTACCTCTTGTTGTAGGGCATTCCACTGTCCAACTGCTCTGACAGTAAAGAACCCTTTCCTATCTAGCTGCCGGAATCGTCTTTCTTCCACCTGTAATAGTGTCCCCTGGTCCTTAGTATGGTCTTTAGAAGGAATAAGTCATGTGCTAGTCCTTTGTACTGACCACACATATATTAATACATGTAAGTGAGATCTCCTCGGAGGCGTCGTTTTTCTTAGCTAAACAAGCCTATTTCAACCTCTCATCACATGAGAGGCCTCATTTCCTTGTCATAATCTAGTTGCTGCCTTTGAACTGACTCTAACTTCTGAATATCCTTTTTAAAATGTGAAGCACAAAACTGGATCCCATATTCCAGATGTGGCCTCACCAATGATTTATAAAGGGGTAACAGTACGTGGGGGTCACAGGATTTTCTCTCTCTTTTTATACATCCGAAAATCTTGTTTACTTTTGCTGCTTGACATTGAGTTGAACATGAAAAATTTGGCAACAGCTTCTCTTTAATCTGTAAACAACCAAGCCAATTTTTGATTAACAATTCCAGGAATTTTTTTTATTTATTTTAATTAAAAATGGTATTTTAGACAAAATTCAAAGTACTGTATTAGTCACATGGCTTTGTTAGGCCTTGGATTTTGCGGAATGAGTTACAGATTTCCAGTTTTGCGTGGTATCTATAATATAATCGGGGATGCGTCCCTCTGTCTGAAGCCTCGATAGACTGCGCATGCGTGACGCGCAGTCTGGCTCCAGACAGAAGACCGCATGCAGCCGTTACGGGTAAGAGGAGTGTATGGCGCCGGAGATCGCGGTATGTGTAGACACTGAACGCATACCGCGATCTCTGGCGCCATACTTACATGCTTACCTAACCGGGAGGAGCGTTGCCGCGGCGCCTCTCTTCGCTGGAGACCGGGGGCGGAGTGAAGGCGTCGGATCGGCGCGTGCGCATAGCGCTATCCAGCACCATTTTACTGAAGACACATTTACAGTGTGTCTTCAGCAAAATGGCGCCAGACAGCGCGGTGCTCCGGCGCCGCACTCCTCCCCTGGCCTCCGGCAGAACAGGACACAGCAGCGCTGGAGTACAGAGAAGAAAGGTGAGTATAACTGTTTATTTTTTTGTATGTGTGTACAGTGTGAAAGGGATGAGGGAGCCACACATACCAGGATTGTGGGGTGAGGGGACCATGTATATACTAGGATTGTGGGGTGAGGGGTACCACACATACCAGGATTGGGGGTGAGGGGTACCACGCATACCAGGATTGTGGGGTGAGGGGTACCACGCATACCTGGATTGGGGGGTGAGGGGTACCACACATACCAGGATTGTGGGGTGAGGGGTACCACGCATACCTGGATTGGGGGGTGAGGGGTACCACACATACCAGGATTGGGGGTGAGGGGACCATGCATACCAGGATTGTGGGGTGAGGGGTACCACGCATACCAGGATTGTGGGGTGAGGGGTACCATGCATACCAGGATTGTGGGGTGAGGGGACCATGCATACCTGGATTGGGGGGTGAGGGGTACCACGCATACCTGGATTGGGGGGTGAGGGGAACCACGCATACCTGGATTGGGGGGTGAGGGGTACCACACATACTAGGATTGGGGGTGAGGGGTACCACACATACCAGGATTGTGGGGTGAGGGGACCATGCATACCAGGACTGTGGGGTGAGGGGACCATGCATACCAGGATTGTGGGGTGAGGGGTATCACACATACCAGCATTATGGGGTGAGGGGACCATGCATACCAGGATTGTGGGGTGAGGGGTACCACACATACCAGGATTGGGGGTGAGGGGTACCACGCATACCAGGATTGGGGGTGAGGGGTACCATGCATAGCAGGATTGGGGGTGAGGGGTACCACACATACCAGGATTGGGGGGTGAGGGGTACCACGCATACCAGGATTGGGGGGTGAGGGGACCACGCATACCAGGATTGGGGGGGTGAGGGGTACCACGCATACCAGGATTGGGGGGTGAGGGGTACCACGCATACCAGGATTGTGGGGTGAGGGGACCATGCATACCAGGATTGGGGGGTGAGGGGACCATGCATACCAGGATTGGGGGGTGAGGGGTACCACGCATACCAGGATCGGGGATGCGTCCCTCTGTCTGAAGCCTCGATAGACTGCGCATGCGTGACGCGCAGTCTGGCTCCAGACAGAAGACCGCATGCAGCCGTTACGGGTAAGAGGAGTGTATGGCGCCGGAGATCGCGGTATGTGTAGACACTGAACGCATACCGCGATCTCTGGCGCCATACTTACATACTTACCTAACCGGGAGGAGCGTTGCCGCGGCGCCTCTCTTCGCTGGAGACCGGGGGCGGAGTGAAGGCGTCGGATCGGCGCGTGCGCATAGCGCTATCCAGCACCATTTTACTGAAGACACATTTACAGTGTGTCTTCAGCAAAATGGCGCCAGACAGCGCGGTGCTCCGGCGCCGCACTCCTCCCCTGGCCTCCGGCAGAACAGGACACAGCAGCGCTGGAGTACAGAGAAGAAAGGTGAGTACAACTGTTTATTTTTTTGTATGTGTGTACAGTGTGAAAGGGATGAGGGAGCCACACATACCAGGATTGTGGGGTGAGGGGACCATGTATATACTAGGATTGTGGGGTGAGGGGACCATGCATACCAGGATTGGGGGGTGAGGGGTACCACGCATACCAGGATTGGGGGGTGAGGGGTACCACGCATACCAGGATTGTGGGGTGAGGGGACCATGCATACCAGGATTGGGGGGTGAGGGGACCATGCATACCAGGATTGTGGGGTGAGGGGTACCACGCATACCAGGATTGGGGGGTGAGGGGTACCACGCATACCAGGATTGCGGGGTGAGGGAACCATGCATACAAGGATTGAGGGTGAGGGGTGCCACGCATACCGTGATTGGGGATGAGGGGTGCCACACATACTGGGATTGGGGATAAGGGGTGCCACGCATACCGGGATTGGGGATGAGGGGTGCCACGCATACAAGGATTGGGGATGAGGGGTGCCACGCATGCTGGGATTGGGGATGAGGGGTGCCATGCATACCGGAATTGGGGATGAGGGATGCCACGCATATCGGAATTGGGGATGAGGGGTGCCACGCATACTGGGATTGGGGATGAGGGATGGAGTGCCATGCATACCGGGATGAGGGATGGGGTACCATGCATACCAGGATGAGGAATACCATAGACACCAGGATAGTGATGAGGGGTGCCATGCATACCAGGATAGGGATGAGGGGTGCCACGCATACCAGGATAGGGATGAGGGGTGACACGCATACCAGGATTGGGGTGAGGGGTGCCACGCATACCGGGATTGGGGGTGAGGAGTGCCACGCATACCGGGATTGGGGGTGAGGGGTGCCACGCATACCGGGATTAGGGGTGAGGGGTGCCATGCATACCGGGATTGGGGGTGAGGGGTGCCATGCATACCGGGATTGGGGGTGAGGGGTGCCACGCATACCAGGATTGGGGTTAAGGGGTGCCACGCATACCGGGATTGGGGGTGAGGGGTGCCACGCATAACGGGATTGGGGGTGAGGGGTACCACACATACCAGGATTGGGGGTGAGGGGTACCACGCATACCAGGATTGTGGGGTGAGGGGTACCATGCATACCAGGATTGTGGGGTGAGGGGTACAACACATACCAGGATTGTGGGGTGAGGGGTACCACGCATACCTGGATTGGGGGGTGAGGGGTACCACGCATACCAGGATTGGGGGTGAGGGGTACCACACATACCAGGATTGGGGGGTGATGGGTACCACGCATACCAGGATTGGGGGGTGAGGGGACCATGCATACCAGGATTGTGGGGTGAGGGGTACCACACATACCAGGATTGGGGGGTGAGGGGTACCACGCATACCTGGATTGTGGGGTGAGGGGACCATGCATACCAGGATTGGGGGGTGAGGGGACCATGCATACCAGGATTGTGGGGTGAGGGGTACCACGCATACCAGGATTGGGGGGGTGAGGGGTACCACGCATACCAGGATTGGGGGGTGAGGGGACCATGCATACAAGGATTGAGGGTGAGGGGTGCCATGCATACCTTGATTGGGGATGAGGGGTGCCACACATACCGGGATTGGGGATGAGGGGAGCCACGCATTCTGGGATTGGGGATGAGGGGTGCCACGCATACTGGGATTGGGGATGAGGGGTGCCACACATACAAGGATTGGGGATGAGGGGTGCCACACATACAAGGATTGGGGATGAGGGGTGCCACGCATGCCAGGATTGGGGATGAGGGGTGCCACGCATACCGGGATTGGGGATGAGGGGTGCCACGCATACCGGGATTGGGGATGAGGGGTGCCACGCATACCAGGATTGGGGATGAGGGATGGAGTGCCATGCATACCGGGATGAGGGATGGGGTACCATGCATACCAGGATGAGGAATACCATACACACCAGGATAGTAATGAGGGGTGCCACGCATACCAGGATAGGGATGAGGGGTGCCACGCATACTAGGATAGGGATGAGGGGTGACACGCATACCGGGATTGGGGTGAGGGGTGCCACGCATACCGGGATTGGGGGTGAGGAGTGCTACGCATACCGGGATTGGGGGTGAGGGGTGCCACGCATACCGGGATTAGGGGTGCCATGCATACCGGGATTGGGGGTGAGGGGTGCCATGCATACCGGGATTGGGGGTGAGGGGTGCCACGCATACCGGGATTGGGGGTGAGGGGTGCCACGCATACCGGGATTGGGGGTGAGGGGTGCCATGCATAACGGGATAGGGATGAGGGATGGGGTACCATGCATACCAGGATGAGGGATGCCATACACTCCAGGATAGAGATGAGGGATGGGGTACCATGCATACCAGGATGAGAGATACCATACACACCAGGATAAGGATGAGGGGTGCCACGCATACCAGGATTACGGGTGAGGGGTGCCACACATACCAGGATTGGGGGTGAGGGGTGCCACGCATACCGGGATTGGGGGTGAGGGGTGCCACACATACCGGGATTGGGGGTGAGGGATGGGGTGCCATGCATACCAGGATTGGGGGGTGAGGGGTACCACGCATACCAGGATCGGGGATGCGTCCCTCTGTCTGAAGCCTCGATAGACTGCGCATGCGTGACGCGCAGTCTGGCTCCAGACAGAAGACCGCATGCAGCCGTTACGGGTAAGAGGAGTGTATGGCGCCGGAGATCGCGGTATGTGTAGACACTGAACGCATACCGCGATCTCTGGCGCCATACTTACATACTTACCTAACCGGGAGGAGCGTTGCCGCGGCGCCTCTCTTCGCTGGAGACCGGGGGCGGAGTGAAGGCGTCGGATCGGCGCGTGCGCATAGCGCTATCCAGCACCATTTTACTGAAGACACATTTACAGTGTGTCTTCAGCAAAATGGCGCCAGACAGCGCGGTGCTCCGGCGCCGCACTCCTCCCCTGGCCTCCGGCAGAACAGGACACAGCAGCGCTGGAGTACAGAGAAGAAAGGTGAGTATAACTGTTTATTTTTTTGTATGTGTGTACAGTGTGAAAGGGATGAGGGAGCCACACATACCAGGATTGTGGGGTGAGGGGACCATGTATATACTAGGATTGTGGGGTGAGGGGACCATGCATACCAGGATTGGGGGGTGAGGGGTACCACGCATACCAGGATTGGGGGGTGAGGGGTACCACGCATACCAGGATTGTGGGGTGAGGGGACCATGCATACCAGGATTGGGGGGTGAGGGGACCATGCATACCAGGATTGTGGGGTGAGGGGTACCACGCATACCAGGATTGGGGGGTGAGGGGTACCACGCATACCAGGATTGCGGGGTGAGGGAACCATGCATACAAGGATTGAGGGTGAGGGGTGCCACGCATACCGTGATTGGGGATGAGGGGTGCCACACATACTGGGATTGGGGATAAGGGGTGCCACGCATACCGGGATTGGGGATGAGGGGTGCCACGCATACAAGGATTGGGGATGAGGGGTGCCACGCATGCTGGGATTGGGGATGAGGGGTGCCATGCATACCGGAATTGGGGATGAGGGATGCCACGCATATCGGAATTGGGGATGAGGGGTGCCACGCATACTGGGATTGGGGATGAGGGATGGAGTGCCATGCATACCGGGATGAGGGATGGGGTACCATGCATACCAGGATGAGGAATACCATAGACACCAGGATAGTGATGAGGGGTGCCATGCATACCAGGATAGGGATGAGGGGTGCCACGCATACCAGGATAGGGATGAGGGGTGACACGCATACCAGGATTGGGGTGAGGGGTGCCACGCATACCGGGATTGGGGGTGAGGAGTGCCACGCATACCGGGATTGGGGGTGAGGGGTGCCACGCATACCGGGATTAAGGGTGAGGGGTGCCATGCATACCGGGATTGGGGGTGAGGGGTGCCATGCATACCGGGATTGGGGGTGAGGGGTGCCACGCATACCGGGATTGGGGTTAAGGGGTGCCACGCATACCGGGATTGGGGGTGAGGGGTGCCACGCATAACGGGATTGGGGGTGAGGGGTACCACACATACCAGGATTGGGGGTGAGGGGTACCACGCATACCAGGATTGTGGGGTGAGGGGTACCATGCATACCAGGATTGTAGGGTGAGGGGTACAACACATACCAGGATTGTGGGGTGAGGGGTACCACGCATACCTGGATTGGGGGGTGAGGGGTACCACGCATACCAGGATTGGGGGTGAGGGGTACCACACATACCAGGATTGGGGGGTGATGGGTACCACGCATACCAGGATTGGGGGGTGAGGGGACCATGCATACCAGGATTGTGGAGTGAGGGGTACCACACATACCAGGATTGGGGGGTGAGGGGTACCACGCATACCTGGATTGTGGGGTGAGGGGACCATGCATACCAGGATTGGGGGGTGAGGGGACCATGCATACCAGGATTGTGGGGTGAGGGGTACCACGCATACCAGGATTGGGGGGGTGAGGGGTACCACGCATACCAGGATTGGGGGGTGAGGGGACCATGCATACAAGGATTAAGGGTGAGGGGTGCCATGCATACCTTGATTGGGGATGAGGGGTGCCACACATACCGGGATTGGGGATGAGGGGAGCCACGCATTCTGGGATTGGGGATGAGGGGTGCCACGCATACTGGGATTGGGGATGAGGGGTGCCACACATACAAGGATTGGGGATGAGGGGTGCCACACATACAAGGATTGGGGATGAGGGGTGCCACGCATGCCAGGATTGGGGATGAGGGGTGCCACGCATACCGGGATTGGGGATGAGGGGTGCCACGCATACCGGGATTGGGGATGAGGGGTGCCACGCATACCAGGATTGGGGATGAGGGATGGAGTGCCATGCATACCGGGATGAGGGATGGGGTACCATGCATACCAGGATGAGGAATACCATACACACCAGGATAGTAATGAGGGGTGCCACGCATACCAGGATAGGGATGAGGGGTGCCACGCATACTAGGATAGGGATGAGGGGTGCCACGCATACCGGGATTGGGGTGAGGGGTGCCACGCATACCGGGATTGGGGGTGAGGAGTGCTACGCATACCGGGATTGGGGGTGAGGGGTGCCACGCATACCGGGATTAGGGGTGCCATGCATACCGGGATTGGGGGTGAGGGGTGCCATGCATACCGGGATTGGGGGTGAGGAGTGCCACGCATACCGGGATTGGGGGTGAGGGGTGCCACGCATACCGGGATTGGGGGTGAGGGGTGCCATGCATAACGGGATAGGGATGAGGGATGGGGTACCATGCATACCAGGATGAGGGATGCCATACACTCCAGGATAGAGATGAGGGATGGGGTACCATGCATACCAGGATGAGAGATACCATACACACCAGGATAAGGATGAGGGGTGCCACGCATACCAGGATTACGGGTGAGGGGTGCCACACATACCAGGATTGGGGGTGAGGGGTGCCACGCATACCGGGATTGGGGGTGAGGGGTGCCACACATACCGGGATTGGGGGTGAGGGATGGGGTGCCATGCATACCAGGATGAGGGATACCATACACACCAGGATAGGGATGAGGGTTGCCACCCATACCAGGATTGGGGGTGAGGGGTGCCATGCATACCAGGGTTGGGGGTGAGGGGTGCCACCCATACCAGGATTGGGGGTGAGGGGTGCCACGCATACCTGGATTGGGGGTGAGGGGTGCCACGCACACCAGGATTGGGGGTGAGGGGTGCCACGCATACCAGGGTTGGATGGTGGGGACAGGATGGGGGTAGCACAAATACAAGGAGGGGGGCAGCACATACCAGCATGGGAGACCATATACCAATAAAAATGCTCGCCACCCGGGCGTAGAACGGGTTCAATAGCTAGTACAGTATATAAGTACAAGGAAAAGCAAGATTAGTTCCAGCTCTTTAAAAATTCAAAGTTTATTTAGTCCATATAAAATTATAGAGGACTCCTTTAAAAAAACATTCATATGAGGAAAAAGGCGGCGCGTTTCATTCGCTGAACTGCAATCTTTATCAGAGCCTACAAGTCATCAATACTCACAATGCTTAAATAAGCTGTAAGACCAATAAATCAATTCCAAATAAATCACGACATCCATATGAAAGGTCCTAATATTGCACATAAGCAGAATGGCATGTATATACATTAGATAAAAGCAAAAATTTGAGAAATGTAAAAAAAAAAAAAAAAAAATTAAAAATGAAACATTATTTTGTTACATTCTTAAGACTATCAGGGAATCTAGTGGATTATACATCCAGAAAGCCCCACGGGTAAGGAGACGTCTCCTCAAATTCACCCCGCGTAGAGGTTCATTTACCTGTTCTATCCCACATATTTGTAAGGACGTGAAATGAAATGTTTGACAGCAGATGAAATATTGGGATTAGAATCGGTAATATTAGAAATATCATGCAAATGTTCAGAAATCCGCGTTTTGAGTTTACAGGATGTACAACCAACATAAACTTTGTTACACAGAGTTCAATTAATTTTATAAATTACATTATTTGAATTACAATTAATAAACTGTTTAGTATTATCATGATGAGAAGAGACTTTTGTCTTACTAGTTTGCTTACACGTTCTACAATTAGTACTGCCGCACTTGAAAAAACCTTCACATTGTAACCACGTTTCTCTAGGATTTCTTGATACAAACATTCTGGGGGAAAATATGTTACGTATAGTGATGAGCGAGCACTAAAATGCTCGGGTACTCGTTGCTCGGGTCGAGCAAATCGTAATGCTCCGGACCTCGACCCGAGCAACGAGCCCAATGTAAGTCAATGGGAAACTCGAACATCTTTCCGGCGGCTCCCCCCGGAGCTCTGCAGAGGGCCTAAAAATTGTCCAAATCGATGGGAACAGTACTGAAATGACACGGGAACAGCATGGGGAAGACCCCTGGATGCATCTCTGACTCCCAGGTCACTGCTGAGAACAATATTGTCAGAGTATTACGCCACTTTTACAAACTCACAATAAAACATACAAAAACAAAGCCAAAATGGGTTTTCCTGGGAAAAATGTTAAGGAACATTCTTTCCAGGGTAATGACTTGTATATAAGGCAAAAAAACACAAATAAAACAAAAATGTTCCTCCACACCTTCGGCTATGTTCACACGTAGCGTTTTTGATGGATTTTTGCACTTTTGCATTGGTTTCAACTGTGAAAAATACATTCACCAGTAAAAGTCATTTTAACATTTTACTGACCTTAACTAGCCATGTGGTGTGTGAGACATGATCAGACACATCCTGCTTAATTTATGATGGAGGGACTCTGAAAGTGACAAAGCCTATTTTTACAGGGCCATCAGGCGGACCTTACTATTGTTAGAGGGTCAGCAGTTGGCCCAGGGTCAGCAGTTGGCCCTTAGTATTGTTAGTGGGCCATCAGCCGACTATGCTTTGTTGTTCCCATTATTAAAGAGTGGGTCTCCTATACTGTTATTGCGTATGCAGTGACTGCAAGGGCTGCCAAATATTTGTACACACCCCAATACCCCTTTGAAAAGACAAAGAGGAGGGCCTCAGTAAAAAAAATGTTCCCATTATAAAGGAGTGGGCCTCCTATAGTGGTAATGCCCATGCAGTGACTGCAAGCGCTGCCAAAAAATTGGACGCATTCCAATACCCCTTTGAAGAGACGTAGAGAAGGTGCTCATTAAAAAAATTGTTACCATTGTTAAGGAATGGGTGCCCTATACTGGTAATACCCATGCATTAAGTGCATGAGCTGAAAAACATTTACCTCTGCGGGGTATACATGACCATACTGTGTGACATACAGAATGTTAGAGGTAGGCCTCTAAAAATATTTACTACGGGCATCATAAATACCCTTAAAAAAAATTATGTGGGTGTTGCATCACAGTCACCCTGGTGATATGGTGGTGGAGGATAAGGAGAAAGAGGAGGGCAACAGAAAATAGACAAAATCAGGAAGTGTATATGTGTCACCCCAGGCCTGGATGCCACAAATATTAAAGGCTGTGTCTGAGAGCAGGAGGGAGGTTCCCTGGTCAGGGACCAATAGCATGCAGCACCTCCTGTTCCAGGCCAGTAGGGGGAGCAGGCTGCCCCTATAAAAGCTGGAACTGAGGGCAGGGTTAGAGAGACCAGGACCCACTTCTGAAGCATCCTGAAGGGTTCCCAGAGGAAAGGGACAGGTCAGCAGCAGCTGAGGAGTCCGGGAGGCAGAGGAGGAACAGCAAGCCAGGGACAGAGGCGACGAGAGCCGGTCCTGGCTGAGAGAGAACTACACAACCGGACACTGGGGTCCGAGGCTGTCAGGGTTGCAAGCCCGGCAGCAGATAACCGACCTGCGAGGGATTTTAGGTCCCTTGGCCTGAGAAGCCTGGAGGCTCCGCCACACAGAGGGACCGGTACAGCACGGAGAAGCTACAGGTACCTAAGGCCCGAGTCGCAAGCTATACAGGCGTAGTACACGGCCAGCTCAGGGACGTGGGCTATCACACCACGAAAAGGGGGATAGTCAGCAAGGGCAGAGAGAGAACGGTAGGCCTACCCACTCACCCTGACCAGTGGGGCTCGCCCGAATGCTCTCAGACCCCCAGGCCCATTCCTACCCTGTACTCCTGTTGGGTCATTAGTACTAACTACAATAAAGACCCTGGACTGTTTGAAGCAGACTCTGAACCCTTATTATTGCGGCCTGCACCATCACCCCCAGCATCCTATTACACTACCCTGAGGCTACACTCTTCCCGTGGGGAGTTATCCTATCCCTGTGCTGCATACCAACATCAGCCTCAGCGGTCTGCCTTGCAGCGGCGGTCATCCCTGACCGCAATCCACGGGTGGCGTAGTCGGACATTCAAAACCCTACAAATAGACTGCCACAGCATTTGGTCTGACCACCCTGAGCCACGGGATTGGGTTGCCACTACTAGCCCCAACATTGCACTGAAGCCTGGTTCCGGGTGCCCCACGGCCCAGGGGGCGAGTCATATACACATGTCTGAATGTGACGAGGTCCATGGGAATAGACCCCCCCCCTAAAAAAAAAGCCACTGGATTTGACTTTATGTTCCGCTGCTATCATCTGGTGGTGTGGAGAAGTCTGGCCCAATCCAGTCCTTGTTCATTATGACAAGAGTCAGATGGTTAACAGCCGGATGCGCCTATCAAGTAAAAATGCCTCTGGTGGCACTAAAAATCCGCTCTGACAAAACGCTAGCAGCAGGGAAGGCCAGGACCTCCAAGGTGTAGAGAGCCAGTTCATGCCATGTGTCCAGCTTGGATACTCAATAGTTATAAGGCACAGAAGAATCACGGAGAATGCTGGTACAGTCAGCAAGGTACTCCTTCAGCATCTTCCAAAACTTTTCCCTCCTTGTCAGAGTAGCCTGTGCATCAGGGCCTGGGAGCTAGGAGGGTCTAAGAAAACGGTCCCTCACCTTTGACAGTGTTCCGCTGCCTCTGCTGTATCGTATTTGTGTCTCCCTCGCCTGTACTCCTTGGTTGTCCAAGGAACTGTGACCTCTGCCGCCAGCGTTTTCAGATTGGTATTTTTTAATAATTCCTCAACAAGGGCCTTTTTACTAGACCTCTCTGCCACGGGAAGGAGAGATAGAAAGTTCTCCTTGTAGCATGGGTTTAGAAGTGTGACCAACCAGTAATTACCTGTCTCACATGGAATTCTTGGGCAAGCGGTCTTTTTTTCCTTGCAGTATATAAGTACATTTGCTATATCTATGGATTTTTATAATGGCAGAATTCCATATGCAGTAAAAAAATTAAAAAAAACAACATACTTTCTTTATTTTGTTCTTCGTGCAGTAAAAATGACCTGACAACACGATATAAAAGGTCAGTACAATTACGTCAATACCAAACCTGAAAATGTTTTTTTTTTACTTACATGGTAAAAAATTGGAGATTTCATAAAAATTTGTTTTTGTATTGTTAGGGCTTACATTTTCCGTGGCAAGCGTACATTTTTATTGACACCATTTTGGTGTACATATGACATTTTGATGGCGGCTTATTGCCTTTTTAGAGAGATGCAGCAACCAAAAAAACAGTTTTGAATTTTTTTTTCTCTGTACAGAATTTACCAAACTGGTTGATTAATTTTATTTCTTCATAAATGAGATGTATATGGACGTGGCAATGCTAAAAACGTTTTTCTTTTAATAACAAAGGGGGATGAGTGGGTGATTCAAACTTTTATCTTTTTTTATGTTTTTTGAAACATTTTTTTACTTCATTTTTAAGGCCCATTATGAGACCTCCGATCATTTGATCACGTCTTCTATATACAGCAATACTATAGTATTAACAATTTTACTGGCGCCATAAGGGTAAGGATTAATCACTAAGGGAGGCTCCCATCACTATAGACCTAACCAATACAAAAACTGGAGCCAAACATCCCCAAATATCAAAGAGGAGTATCAAAATTGTTCCATTAAAAATATAATTTTTATTAAATCAATATTAAAAACTTCGTTCAGTAGAAGAGTGACACACACAAAAGTTGTGCGGTGAATATGACGCGCCCCCTGGGCTGTGGGGTACCTGGTGCCGGGCGGGTAGATGCTGGGGGATGTCACAGTGGCGGTGACCCAGTCTGTGACCCAGGGTGGTCAATAAAAAGGGGTTATGGATAGGGGATTTATAGTGTTTTCATAGAGTTCGTGACTCCACCTGTGGAATGCGGCTAAAGGGAGCCGCCGCTGCGGAGCAGTCCTCTGAAGTTGATGTTACTGCAGCAGGGATGGTGTGGCTCTCCACAGGTAGAGCTTAGCTCCAGGGCAGTGTGGAAGTTGTAGGTTGTGCTGGGCGTTGTAGTGCAGGGGTTGATGGCGCAGCAAGAAACACAGAGACAAAGAAGTGCAGTCCCAGGGTCTTTACTCACAGTTGTTGCAGTCCAGATTACAGGGATCCATGTAACTGCCCTCGTCGTCATGTGTTTACTCAGGGAGGGGTTCGGTCTACCCCCAGGTAACTCCGGAGTACTTAGCAAGACCCCCTTCTGTGTGTCCTCGCTCTCTGGCCTTCTTCCTGCACCTCACACCTAGCATCTCCAATGCGGTACCCGCAGGCCTTGGCGGGCAACGTCTGTTCTGTCCCCTGGGTCCTATATGGCTACCTTCTCGGTGAGACTGGCATGGACTTGTGGCTACAGGACATAAAGTACTGCAGCCTCCGGTTTCTAGTTGGGCATAAAGTCCTCTGCTAGTTGAGGGACCGGTTGCCTTTGTGTGGCCTGACCCCTCCACCTCCTGGTAGATTCGGGTGTACGGGTGGCCTTCTGCACGGCCCGCACCCCTGGCATCCGTTCTTGGTTCCTGGAGCCTCTCTGCTCCCTCTCCTCTCTTCTCTCATACTCTTCAAACTTGGGCCTCACTGGCTAGGCCTGCCTCTGGAGCAGAGCTCCTGCAGAGCCTCAGCTTCCCTCACTTTCCTCCTCTGACTGATCTGTCTTTCTAAGATGGTTCGCTTTTTTATACCTCCTTCTGAAGTGCTCCCCTGATCTACGTCCTCCACCCACACCCACTACATTGTTCCCCCTCTCTAGCTTCCCCTCCACTCCAGCCAGGGACCAGGGACTGTGCTCTCCCTTAGGAGCAATCTCGCCCTGCCCTGATGAAGTGGATGTGTTGAATGCAGGTGTTAGGGTCCTGAGCTGTACTCCTTCCTTACCTGACAGTGAGATGCCACATCTCTGGCTGAGATGCAATACCTCTATGGCGACCGAACCCTCAGGGGCGCCACAAATACACAAGAAAAACGTATGACAATTACAAGCGAAAACATGTATCCATCAGTACTGCAAGTACTGGCAGGTGCATAGGTATAAGCCCAATGATAGTTATAAACTATCAATAGAACAGTGAAAGCCGAACATGCCCTAAAATAAAGTCCCAAAGGGACCTAGGTCCCTTGAAGAAGCAAGTTGTGCGAAATGTGCATCGGGGCAGCTTGACATACAGGACGAATTTACTATTTTATGGGTAAGCATGACTTTATTTTAGAGCATGTTCGGCTTTCACTATTCTATTGATAGTTTATAACTATCATTGGGCTTATACCTATGCACTTGCCACTTTAGCCCAGGATGAGATAATAGTGTTACTACGCTACGTATATCATGCTCTAAAACAAGTATCACAGAGAGTGCAGGACACTGCTCTGAATTTGCCATCTTTGAGGAGATGTTATACCGTTAACCATTGTCATTGACTATTTATTAATATATCTCTTTACATGCTACCCAATTATTTATGAAGTACTGATGGATACATGTTTTCGCTTGTAATTGTCATACGTTTTTCTTGTGTATTCACCGCACAACTTTTGTGTGTGTCACTCTTCTACTGAAAGAAGGTTTTAATATTGATTTAATAAAAATGATATTTTTAAGGGAACAATTTTGATACTCTTCTTTGATATTTGGGGATGTTTGGCTCCAGTTTTTTTGTATTGGTTAGGTTTTTAATACTATAGTATTGCAGTAGATAATAAAAATGATGTTCTCCCATGAACCCCCGCCATAAGATCAATTCGTGTGGTGACAATGGGAGCCGATGCTCGTGCTTACCAGCGATCAAGGTAGATAATGAACCAACATTTTAACTTACTATTGGTGTCTAAGGCCATGGCCCCGCCATCAGTATTTGGTCAGTATTCGGTCAGTATTTTTTATCAGGAGTGGGAGCCAAAACTAGGAGTGGTGATAAATGCATAATTGGTGACTTGTTTCTATTATACCTTTTCTCTGATTGTTCCTCACCTGGTTTTGGCTCCTACTCCTGAGAAAAAATACTGACCGAATACTGATCAAATACTGATAGTGGGGCCGTGGACTAAGACTGTAAATCTGCTAAAGCCACAGCTGAAGATCTGTACTCACCATTTGCATTTGCTGCAGCTTTTATAGGAGGGGAACCCTCCTTTGGCACCACCTCTTCTCCCTGAGCTAGATTATCCCCCTGCAATCTAAAACACAGAAGCATGGTTATAGAGGAGACCTGAGCCTCATAAATGATATGTGTAAATATGACATGAGGCTCACCATCAACATTAGGACTTGTTCACACATGGCAGACTTACTGCAGAGTCTCTATCTGGATTTACAGATGGAAACCCTGTGGCAGATTACAGCAGCAGCAATTTCAAAAATGTTATCCTCACGTTGCTGTTAATATTTGTGCGTGCATTGACCGGCGCTGTAAATTTTTAAATCAGCAGAACAAAATATTAGCAAAATCCACAACAAAATGTGATTGTAATACATTCTGACGGTGTTGCAGATATGCGGCACAATCCATAACAACATCCACAATTAATTGTTTCTATCAAGTGTGTAAACATACCCTCAGGATCACAGATAAAGCAAGTCTTTCAGCACAAAATAACTGTTCAAACAAAGCATAGGTGCTCGTGCACCCTTGGTGTGGCCAAACATATACAGTGAAGGAAATAATTATTTGATCCCTTGCTGTTTTTGTAAGTTTGCCCACTGACTAAGACATGAACAGTCTATAATTTTAAGGGTAGGTTAATTTTAACATTGAGAGAGAGAATATCCCCCCAAAAAATTCAAGAAAATCACATTGTATAAATTAGATTTATTTTTCCATTTAGCAGTGAGAAATAAGTATTTGATCCCCTACAAACCAGGGAAGTCTATTTACTCCTCAACCACTCTTCTGGCGTAGCGCCATTTTCCAGCTAGGTAAGCAGGATACTACTAGATACAGGTGCATCTCACTAAATTAGAATATCAACAAAAAAGTTAATTTATTTCAGTTCTTCAATACAAAAAGTGAAACTCATATATTATTTAGAGTCATTACAAACAGAGTGATCTATTTCAAGTGTTTATTTCTGCTAATGTTGATGATTATGTCTTACAGCCAATAAAAACACAGTCATTATCTAAGTAAATTAAAATAAGATGCTGTGGTAGCCATTCTGGTTCAGTATGCCTTCAATTTTGAATAAATCCCCAACAGTGTCACCAGCAAAGCACCCCCACACCATCACACCTCCTCCTCCATGCTTCACGGTGGGAACCAGGCATGTAGAGTCCATCCGTTCACCTTTTCTGCGTCGCAGAAAGACACGGTGGTTGGAACCAAAGATCTCAAATTTGGACTCATCAGACCAAAGCACAGATTTCCACTGGTCTAATGTCCATTCCTTGTGTTCTTTAGCCCAAACAAGTCTCTTCTGCTTGTTGCCTGTCCTTAGCAGTGGTTTCCTAGCAGCTATTTTACCATGAAGGCCTGCTGTTAGAACCCTCCTGTTAGTTTTTGCTATCTTGTGTTTTGCGGTCACGTGACCAGCTGCCTATATATTCCAGCTCCGCCCTACTGGCTTTGCTGGACTTCAGTGTTTTTTGCCTGTCTCTCTAGTCAAGTGCTTCGGTGCCTTTCTCTGTCTAGTTTGCTTGGTCCTCTGGGACCTCTAGTACTTTTTGTCAGTTTATCTTTTTGCTCTGCAACAACTTCTGTTAGGAGGTGTCACATTTTTGTCCCAGTCCTTAGTTCTTTTAGGGACCCCTCCCTTTATTCTGTAGGTCTCCATTCAGACTAGCCGAGGACGTAGGCGGGTCTGTTCACAAGGAACAGGCTGCCCAGCTTTTCCCATTCTTTCCTTAGTTTATGTTGCAGATCCTAACAGTAAGTCCAGCCCAAAAAAAAAAAACTAAAAAGAAAGAAATTCGGGGATCAATATGGTTTCCGTCCAGGAGTTGGCTCAACGCCTGCAGGGATTGTCTCTGGAGGTGGCCGAGCTTCAGCAACACGTGAGTAGCTGTCCTGGAGCGCATTTTGTGGAACCGAAGGTAGGACTGCCTGATATTTTTTATGGTAAACACCAAGCTTTTTTTTCCTTTAAAAATGCTTGTTATATTTTCGTTTGAGACCGAGGTCCTCTGGGAATGAATCACAGCGCATTGGTTTTATTATGTCACTTTTGCGCAAAGAACCACAAGGATGGGCCTTTTCTCTCCAACCTAATGGTCCGTGTTTAAGTTCTGTTGAGGATTTTTTTTCTGCTATGGGGCTATTATATGACGATCCTGATCGAATCTCAACTGCTGAATCAGAACTTAGACGTTTGAATCAGGGGTCAGATGATGTTGAAATTTATTGCACACACTTCAGGAGATGGGCTTCAGAAGTTAAGTGGAATGATTCGGCGCTGAAAAGTTTATTTCTTTCTGGTCTGAGTGAAAGGGTTAAGGATTTGCTAATTGCATTCCCTGCACCTGAGACTCTGCAGGAAGCTATGTAGTTAGCTGTTCGTGCGGACAGGAGAATAAGGTCCAGGGTCAATGATGTAAAAACTCCTGTAACTTCAGGTCCTAGTTTCCAGAAAATCTGCTCTGACAGTGGAGAACCAATGGAGGTTGGGGCGATTTCACTCCGCTCTCAAGAAAGAGATCAGAGATTCGCCGAAGGTTTGTGTCTTTATTGTGGTAAAGCTGATCATTTGATTAAGTATTGTGAGCGTCGTTTAAGTAAAGAAAAAAAAAAGGTCAGTTACGCCCGTATAGCTTATTTACGCTCTGCAGGAGTGTTCCTTTCAGGGTTTACTACTCTGCAGGGAGATTTGATTGAATTTCAGGTATTTGTGGATTGTGGTTCAACACTTAATGTGATTGATAAAGGGTTTTTTGAAAAACTTAAATTGAAATCCAAACCTTTGTCTTCTCCTATTTCTGTGGTTGCAATTGATAACACTCCTTTGAAATGTATTACTCACAAGAAAGACTGCTGCATTTCCTCTCACTATCAATGGTGTTCACCAAGAAATTTTGGACTTGGTTGTTTTGGATAATTTGCCCCCTCCAGTTGTTCTAGGATTGCCTTGGTTAAAACTGCAAAATCCTTTGTTGGACTGGTCTACTAATGTGATTAAGTCTTGGAGTCCGAAGTGCTATGATAAATGTTGTAATGGTCGCATTGCGGCTGTGGAAAAAGGGGAATTACCAGTACCTATTCAAGATTTTTGGAGGGTTTTTTCGGAGGAGGAGTCGCAAGTTTTACCTCCTCATAGGGATTATGATTGCGCCATTGAGTTTGTTCCAGGTGCTACTCTTCCCAAAAGTTGCTTGTTTAATCTGACTATCCCTGAAAGAAAGGCCTTGGAGGAGTACATAGAGACTAGCCTGGCTGCTGGTCACATTAGACCTTCTAAGTCGCCTGTGGCAGTCGGATTCTTCTTTATCAAAAAAAGGACGGCGGTTTACGTCCAAGTCTGGATTTTCGTGAAATTAATAAGATTACCGTACGCAATTCCTACCCATTGCCGTTAATTCCTGACTTGTTTAACCAGTTAGTGGGAGCCAAGTGGTTCTCAAAAATTGATCTCCGAGGGGCATACAATTTGTTACGTGTGAAGGAGGATGATGAATGGAAAACTGCTTTTAACACTCCGGTAGGTCATTTTGAGAATCTGGTGATGCCCTTCGGTCTTACCAATGCACCTGCATTTTTTCTGAACCTTATTAATGACATCCTGAGACCTTTGATTGGTAAGAATGTGGTTGTGTATTTGGATGACATTTTGATTTATTCACCAGATTTAGAGTCCCATTGGCAGACTGTACGTGAAGTTTTGCAGTTATTGAGTGATAATTCACTCCTTGCTAAGCTGGAGAAATGTGAGTTCGCTGTGCAGAAAATTAGTTTTTTGGGCTACATTGTCTCCAGCGAGGGCTTTGAGATGGACCCTGTGAAGGTTCAGGCTGTGCAGGAATGGCCTAGGCCTATTGGTTTGAAATCTATACAGAGGTTTTTGGGTTTTGCCAATTATTACAGGAAATTCATTAAGAATTTTTCTGTAATTGTTAAACCTCTAACCGATCTCACCAGGAAAGGTGCGAATACGACCCAGTGGACTACTGAAACCATTGAAGCGTTTGAGTATCTCAAAGAGAGGTTCAGTTCTGCCCCTATCCTTATACAGCCTGATGAGACCAAACCTTTTTTGGTCGAGGTCGATGCTTCATCGGTGGGGGTCAGAGCAGTTTTGTCTCAGGAGAACAAGGGTGGAGTACATCCTTGTGCCTTCTTTTCGAAAAATTTTTCGGAAACCGAACTGAATTATGATGTTGGAAATCGGGAGTTGCTGGCTATTAAACTTGCGTTTGAACACTGGCGTCATTTTTTGGAAGGCGCTAGATTTCCTATTCAGGTTTTCACAGATCATAAGAATTTGATCTATCTGGATGCTGCCAAGCGCTTGAATGCCCGTCAAGCTAGGTGGGCACTTTTTTTTTCTCGGTTTCATATTTCTGTTACCTATATCCCTGGTACTAAGAATGTTAAAGCCGATGCTTTATCTCGCAGCTTGTCTCCTACGGTCGGTACCGAGGAGGAGGAGAGCATTTTGCAGAAAGGAGTTGTGTTGGCGGCATTGGACTCCGATTTGGAGAATGGGATTCTGAATGCTCAAGATGATTGTAACGGGTCCGGGAGGCGGAACCTCTGAGCTACTATACAAGGGGGCGGCCCTTGTAAGGGAGCGGGTGGCAGTCTCTGGATGAACGGACAGGGAGATACGGCAAGTGATCAGGGCAGTCTCTGGGTGAACGGACAGGGAGATACGGCAAGTGATCAGGGCAGTCTCTGGGTAAGGGGTAGGTACGACCTGTGAAGGCAGGGCCTCCGGGTAGGCTAGCAGGCAGATGGTAGATGGGTGCTCCCAGGTGAGCAAGCGAGAGTCTCTGGAATAGCAGGTGGTCACGGCACGTGACGGCGGAGCCTCCGGGCTGGCAGGCAGGCAGGTAACGGAGAAGCGCTCCCAGGTGAGCGGGCAAGAGTCTCTGGAATAGCTGGTGGTCACCGCACGTGACAACGGGACCTCCGGGCTGGCAAGCAGGCAGGTAACGGAGATGCGCTCCCAGGTGAGCGGGCAAGAGTCTCTGAGATAGCTGGTGGTCACAGCACGTGACAACGGAGCCTCCGGGCTGGCAAGCAGGCAGGTAACGGAGAAGCGCTCCCAGGTGAGCGGGCAAGCTGGTCCATAGACAGACTGACCGGAGTAGTAAGGCAGACCGTCGGACCTCAGGCAAGCAGGCAGGTAGCTGATATGCGCTCCCAGGTGAGCGGGCAGGCTGGTCCTTAGACAGACTGACAGGAGTAGTAAGGCAGACCGTCGGACCTCAGACTGGCAGACAGGTAACAAGTATTCAGGCAGGAATCAGGCAGGTAACTGGCAGGAATCAGGCAGGTAACTGGCAACGGGACCTGAGGGCTGAAGCACAGGTGAGACACAGGTGCAAACAACATTGCTCGGGCACCTCCATTTTGGAGGAGGTGCCTTATATATGATGAAGTCCTCCGGCCATTGGCCGGGGACTCTTTAGGGCGGCGCGCGCGGCCCCTTTAAGAGGAGGGGAGCGCGCGCGCGCGCGCCCTAAGCACAGGGGCCGGGAAGGAGCGCGCGCTGAGAGCAGAGCAGGAGGAGGACGCCGGGACGGAGCGCGCGCTGACAGCAGAGCGGGGGGAGGATGCTGGGCACGGAGCAGAGCGGTGAGAGGAGCAGCGTCCCTGCCTAGCAGAGGGCAGGGACGCCGGCACTACAATGATGCTCCATCTAACACTCCCCATGGGAGGTTGTTCGTGCCTAGAGCCTTTAGAAGAGATTTGTTTGTGGAGTGTCATGAGTCTCGGTTGGCAGGTCATCCAGGAGTTTCGGAGACTAAGAAACTTATCAGTCGCAGTCTTGGTGGCCTGGATGGCAGAAGGAAGTCATCAAGTGGGTGCGTCAGTGTACTGTGTGTGCTAGGTCAAAGGTTGCACATACTCCTGTTGCAGGGTTACTTTGCCCTCTGGAGGTTCCTAGTGCGCCTTGGACGCATCTCTCTATGGATTTTATTACTGATCTTCCTGTGTCTGAGGGTTTTACTGTCATCTGGGTGGTCGTAAACCGTTTTAGTAAGATGTGTCATTTGGTTCCATTCATTAAGTTGCCCTGCGCCAAGACACTTGCTAAGGCGCTTGTTAAGGAGATTGTCAAGCACCATGGCGTTCCCACGGATATTGTTTCTGATAGAGGACCTCAGTTTGTGGCTCACTTTTGGCGTGCTTTTTGTGACAAGTTGGGAGTTCATTTGTCATTTTCGTCTGGTTATCATCCTGAGTCTAATGGACAGACTGAAAGAAAGAACCAGGATGTTGAACAGTTTTTGCATTGTTTTGTGGTGGACAATCAAGAGGTGTGGTCTGAGTTTCTGCCTCTCGCAGAATTTGCTCTTAACAATCATACATCCTCCTCTGCTGGGTGTTCTTTTTTTTGTTGCACTGGGAGACATCCTTCTTTTGGTTCGTTCTCCAAATTGGGATCGGCGGTGCCGGAGGAGGAGAATTTTTACGGTGATTTGGAGAGAGTTTGGACTAATGTACGTTGTAACCTGCAAGAGGCTAACAAGAAGTCCAAGAAGTATTTTGACAGGAAACGTAAAGAGGTTTTGTTTACTGTGGGTGATATGGTTTGTCCTCGAAGAACTTGCGGTTATGGACTCCCTCTAAAAAACTGGGTCCTAAGTTTGTGGGTCCATTTAAAGTGCTTCAGGTTGTTAACCCATCTGCTGTCAGGTTGGATGTCCCTACTTCCTGGAAGATTAATTCTGTGTTTCATGTTTCCTTGTTGAAAAAGGCTGACGTTTCTAATGGGGACGCCACTGTCACAGTTCCTCCTGTGGTGGAAGACGGTGAATATGAAATTTCTCGTATTTTGAATTCAAGATGGCATAGAGGGATATTACAGTATCTTATCTCCTGGAAGGGTTTCGGTCACGAAAACAACTCCTGGGTAAGGACGGATGATGTCTCTGCTCCTAGGCTTGTTAAAGCTTTCCACAGGAGGTTTCCTGATAGGCCTGGGCCTGGAGGATCCGGAGGATCCTCATAGAAGGGGGGGTACTGTTTGAATCCTCCTGTTAGTTTTTGCTATCTTGTATTTTGTGGTCACGTGACCAGCTGCGTATATATATTCCAGCTCCGCCCTTCTGGCTTTGCTGGACTTCAGTGTTTTTTGCCTGTCTCTCTAGCCAGGTGCTTCGGTGCCTATCTCTATCTAGTTTGCTTGGTCCTCTGGGACCTCTAGTACTTTTTGTCAGTTTGTCTTTTTGCTCTGCAACAACTTCTGTTAGGAGGTGTCCCATTTTTGTCCCAGTCCTTAGTTCTTTTAGGGACCCCTCCCTTTATTCTATAGGTCTCCGTTCAGACTAGCCGAGGACGTAGGCGGGTCTGTTCACAAGGAACAGGCTGCCCGCTACATCGTAGGGATTCAGCTTAGTCTTAAGCCCCCGTCTCACATAGCGATATCGCTAGCGATATCGCTGCTGAGTCGCGGTTTTCGTGACTCACCAGCGACCTCACCAGCGATGTCGCTGTGTGTGACACTTTGCAACGATCAGGCCCCTGCTGTGAGGTCGCTGATCGTTGCAAAGTGTCCTGGACCATTTTTTGGTCGTTGGCCTCCCGCTGGCCAGCACACATTGCTGTGTGTGACCAGCGGGACCAACGATCTGGCTGGTAACTATGGTAAACATGGGGTTACTAGGGGCACGCGCGCACTTAGTAACCCGCTGTTTACCATGGATACCACTCTGCTACGGTGCGCGGAGGCTCCCGCGCACCGTAGCAGAGTGGTATCCATGGTAAACAGCGGGTTACTAGGGGCACACGCGCACTTAGTAACCCGATGTTTACCATAGTTACCAGCCTGCTCCTGCTTGCAGCAGGCTGGTAACGGGAGCAGGACATCGTGGAACGATTCTTTCCACGATATCGCTGCTCCCCTGATCGCTGGTGAGCCTGCCTGTTTGACAGCTCACCAGCGATGTATTAGAGATGCAGCAACGATCCCTGACAGGTCGTATCGTTGTCGGGATCGCTGCTGCATCGCTTAGTGTGACGGGGCCCTTACTGTAGGGACAGCTTTTCCCATTCTTTCCTTAGTTTATGTTGCAGATCCTTACACCTGCTGCACAAAGACTCCTCTTAACAGTTGTTGAAGAGATGTGTCTGCTGATAGAACTCTGTGTGGCATTGACCTGGTCTCTAATCTGAGCTGCTGTTAACCTGCGATTTCTGAGGCTGGTGACTCGGATAAATTTATCATCAGAAGCAGAGGTGACTCTTGGTCTTCCTTTCCTGGGGCAGTCCTCATGTGAGCCAGTTTCTTTGTAGCGCTTGATGGTTTTTGTAAAATCTTTTGTACATTTTTTTATATACACTGCCTATCATTTTGGATTAAGTATAAACTCTAATAGTTCTGTTCCTTTTGTTCTCTAAACCGCACCTCAAAGCTATACGCTACCTACCAGGCTTCCAGTCAGCCTGCAAAAACGACTGGTGGTGGAAGCTAATAATCTTTCTTGGGTAATCGTGGAGTTAGCAGTGACCATATGGAGGTATATACATATTCCATGCATTGGAATTGGAGGTGTATATACCATACACTTATTGTTAGTTTCCCAATAACTGGCCCATTAGTGGAAACAGGCTGCGGCCTCCTCCGTTAGACCGGCACAAACTTTCTATCCATTTCTCACTTTTCAAACTTTTAGATCAGCTGTAGAACAAAAAAAAGCGATTCTGCAAAAAAAGTGATCCATCCTGTGAAAAACACAGGCCAGCGAAGTCAGTGCCACTCACTGGGAAGAGCAGGGTTCCTCACAGACTCTTTTTTCTTTTATTTTTTAAGAGTTACTATATTGTTATTTCCATAAGCCTTAACAGCTATTGACTTTCTCCAATTGCTGCCTCATTTTTTATAAGCTTTTTTTTTTTAAAACAATCTGAACAAGCTGAAGCCCTTTCGTCATATCCAGAGAAATATGACATGTCACTAGCAAATCACATGCACTGTACATACAGGGACGAATGCAAATAATAAAGGCCTCATGTTCAGTAACTGAGTAATGGGTCCCTTCTTATCCCATAGTTCATTATCACTTAATTAATTATCTCTATCAATCCAACAGTGGTTGTGCGCTACGAAGTTCATTAGCCAATACTCTTATGTGCAATCTAATTGATAGTAGGAAACTGCGTTTAACAATGACAGTGGGCCGCTTAACCTACTGAGCCCCTGTGCAGGAACACAGGGTGCACCAACGGAATGTCTGACCCCGTGTACCAACTTCTATGATATTAAACAATATGTAGAAAATGTTTTTACAGTCTTAGAGTGCCTGCAGACGATCGTATGAAAAACTGTTGGTAATTTATCCAGAAAACTCATATGATTTTTTTCTAATATTCATCAAATGTTCATCCATGTGCAATCCGTAATTCCGTTTTTTACGTTCTTGAGACATCTGTGTGCGACAACTACATTAAAACATGTACATGATCAGATACAATTTCCTAGGTTTATAATAGAAATCTATTGTAAAAATCGGATGTCACTCTGATGGTTCGTGAGGCATCCGATTTTTTTCTTGCAGCTATAGACTTGCATGTAGCAATTTTTTTCTGACGGACACTTGGACAGAGGAAAAAAATCATTCATCATTAACATGGGTTGGTGTGCTGTCTGATTAAAAATCAGATAGCGCACGTCCGATTTATACACTCGTCTGCATGAGCTTTTAGACTGGGTATTCACACAGTCCAGTCATAACTTCAATATCTTACTGCACCAACACTGGTTTTACGAAACAGAGATGGGAATGCTTGCCAGGAATCTGTAAATTCATAGACAGTCTGTAAAAGTACGGAAATTTTGGTCGGTCTGTAATGAAGAAATGATGTACACATGATTTTGTTTCATGCCAAGGGGCTCGTATTAGGGATTGTACTTCTTAGTAAAGATTCCGCTTAACAAGTTCTGAGCTGTTTTGTACATTCCTTACACGCAAACTCTTGTGTAGATGTCCCCTGGCCTACTTATAACACTCAGAGAACATGTGATTAATATTCAAAGAATTTTTAAAAAGGGATTCTGAAAAATTTGTAAAGTCTTTTTTTTTGGCTGCATAGTTTTAACACAGGGAATATATGTAGAAAGGATAGAGTGTGGAGGAAAGAATGTAGATGAGGAAAAAGAAGGACAGTGCAGAGAGGTGGGAGGCGATGGGGTATGAAGGAAAATGGGCTAGTGTAAAATCTACTGGCAGCATTCGGTTTCAGTCACTGGGTCGGCACCGGCGTGGGTTCAGTCACCGCTCTGAGAATATAGAGCGGCGGCTGTAAACGCGCCCCTGGCCCTGACTGACAGCTGTCCCCAATGCACAGCCAGTGTATTCTCAGAGCAGTGACTGAACCAATGCCGCATCCATGACTGAAACCGAATGCTGCCGGGGAGAAAAAAGTTAATTTTCTCCACGCATCGTTTGGCCAAATGCAGGTGGGCAGGTTTATAACACTATTAACCTGCAGATTATCCCCATCCCCATATCTGCAGGTTAACAGCATTTTTTCTGGTGACCGGTTCCCTGTAAGGCTATGTGCCCACGATACAGAAATGCTCCGGATTTTTTCCTGAGCGTTTCTGCATCTCCCTGGCAGAAAAAACGCATGCGGATTGTACATGTGGATTGTACATGCATTTTTCCTGCCAGGGACAAGAGGAAGTGAAGCGTTCTTCACATGCATTTCCGCATGCTGGTTGTGAAGCGCTTTCCAAGAGATTTTAGCATCACCTGGAAAGTGCTTGACAACTTGGTCACACTATATAAATCCATGCAAACGGCATGGATTTATATAGTGTGACTGAAAGAATGGTAAAACATAAAAAATAAATATTATACTTACCTTCTGATGGCCCCCGGTGTCTTTATCCGATGCGTCCTGGCTTGCCGGCAGCTCGCGGTAGACTAAAGGACCTGCCGACGTCAGCGGTCGAGTGACCCGTCACATGACTAAATGACGTCATGGCAGGTCCCTGAGTCCACCGCGAGCTGTCGGCAAGCCGAGACAAGGACACCGGGGGCCATCAGAAGGTAAGTATAATATATATTTTTATTTTATTCTTTTTTTTACAGGTACTATTGTACCCGGGTCTGGAGGAGAGTCTCCTCTTCTCCAAACCCGGGTACCATCCGCACATTGAAACGCATGGAATCCCCATGTACAGATGCAGTGTTGCAGATTCCATGCGTTCCAATGCAAGTCAATGGCGGCGAAAATGCCATGCTTCCGCAAAATAATTGGTAGTGCTGCGTATTTTTCCGCAATGATAATCTGCAGCGGAAATTTCTGCAGTATCTGCACAGCACATGCGGATTATCATTGGGGAACATGGCAGACCTTCTTACAAGCGTTTTTTAAGCATTTCTGCAGCGGAATTGCCGCTGTGGAAACACTTAAAAAACGCCTAGTGGGCACACAGCCTAACAATGATAAGGGGAACTGTGACACCAAGATGTCAATTCAGTGACAGAAGTAATAACAGAGAAACAGTAACAAAAATTACTACAAAAAAAAACACTTCAAATTGTTTTTTTATGAGATGTTTTTCATAAACAGATATTGGAGGTAACGATTGGATGCAAAATGAACATGTGTTGAACTTTTAGAAATTCACTGAATCCTGAGAATTAGAACATTTTGCGATTCCTTTAGCTTGAATTAAAAAAAAAAAAACAACTTGTCACCATTTTATACAATGCAGAATATGGCATTATCCATAGAAGGTTTACATGACCTTGCGAATGGTCAAGTAGGATACCCATACTGCCTTGCAGGAGGGACAGCCAATCAGGAGGGACTATCATAGCAAGTATAAAAGCAGAGGCAGGGTAGTAATAATAATAATTTTTATTTCTATAGTGTCAATATATTCTATAGCACTTTACATTTTAGAGGGTAATGCAGAAGCCATTTTGGAGTAAATCTGGATAGTGAGAAGAAGTCATAGCGCACAGCTTAGCCATAGAGAGAGGGTGAAAAAGCCATAATCACTTAATCCCGTGTGCATGATTTGCGACTCTTTGACAGTTTTATTACATGTGAGGAATGTCTATTTCTTACACATTCCTCCCATGTAATAAAGCTGTCAAACAGTTGCAAATCATGCCCACGAGAGCGATTTAACCTCATCACCGAGAAGCTATAAATACTCGGAGCTCGGCCCGAGCATACTGGGACAGAACATACTCGCTCAACTCTGCTAATTATGTGCTCCAGAAACCAGTACACATTTCAGCATCTAAATCCTTTGTGCTAATTGTGTGGTCCAGACACCAGTGCTCATTCCAGCATATAAATCTTTTGTGCTAATTCTGTGGTTCAGCCACACTATCTCAGCAAATATATACTGATTGTTAATTTAGTGACAGGTGACTGACAGGTCTGGGCCTAGGATTGTGAAACAGCTGATTAAAAGACGGGAAGAGTACATCCAACACAAATGGGAAAAAGCGAGATCGTGGTGGAAAGGGAAATAGGCTAGGTGTTCGAGATGTATGTGGGGTAGGTGGTAAGATTACTGAAAGCTCTACTGAACAAACACCGGCTCGTCCTATCCAAAAACAACTTACAACTTCTGTTATTGGATAGGCTACTCAACTTTCTTTCTTTGGCAGCCGCACAGCGGTACGCTTTGTAGATGAAGGCCAGAAAGAGCATGTGCTCCAGTGGATGGCAAGCACTGCATCAAGTGGCCTCTCCTCTTCTTCCTCCACCTTAACAACACACAGTACAGTCTTCAGAGGTGGCACCACAATTACTCTGGTTTCCCCCCCGTGTCACAACTCTCCAATAGCCAAACTGACTTGGGGAAACCACAGATGGGCGAGCCTGCAGAGCTGTTCACACATTTTATTTCATGGACATTAGAGGTCTGCTCCAAAGATTCACAGAATCAAAAGGAGGAAAGCATCGGCACGGATGGCCAACTTTTTCTTCAGTTGGATCCGGGGCCGGCCAGACAATCCTCGTCACCAGATGTTAACCCCAGGGGTGGAGGTGATCCTGATGAGAATCAGATACCTGAGGCGCATGCAGACAAGGAGGTTACGTTGCGGCTTCCAGCACAGACACAGAGTGATGCAAACATGACCAGCACTGCATCCTCAGCCACAACTCTGGCTGTGGCTGCAGCAGTTGCGGGTCTGCAGTTTGCAGGGGTGACAAGGATTGCCTAGCCTGGGTCTTTTTTGAGACCGCAAAGGATGACCTAACTGACATTAACTGCCAACTTTGTAGAAAAAAAAAAGACTCAGTAGAGGCAAAAATTCCAATAATTTGACTTCCACATGAACCGGCACATGCACGATCAACATGTGTTAGTCTGGGAATCTCACTGCGCTAAAATGCAAACTAGCAGGCTCGCCAACCACCGGCCGCCCCATCAACCATATCTGCTGCTTCTTCCTCCTCCATCACCATGGCAAGTGCTCTCACACATCTTCGGTCACAGAACGTCCACTTGCCTACCCGCCACAGTCAGGGTGAGGGAGAGCATTCAGTAGTGATGGGCGAGCACTAAAATGCTCGGGTGCTCGATGCTCGGGTCGAGCACACTGGAATACTCGGGTGCTCGACCCGAGCAGCGAGCCCAATGTAAGTCTATGGGAAACTCGAGCATTTTTCATGCGGCTCCCCCTGGTGGTCTACAGAGGGCCTAAAAATTGCCCAAATCGATGGGAACAGTGCTCAAATGACATGGGAACAGCATGGAGAAGAAACCTGGAAGCATTTCTGACTCCAGGGTGACTGCTCTCAACAACGTTGTCAGAGGTATTACGCCACTTTTACAGACTCACAATAAAACATACAAAAACGAAACCAATATGGATTTTCCTGGGAAATATGTTAAGGAACATCCTTTCCAGGGTAATGATTTGTACATAAGGCAAAATAAATAACCAAAAACAAAAATACTCCTCCACACCATGGGCTATGTTCACACGTAGCATTTTTGATGTGTTTTTTGCACTTTTGCATTGCTTTCAACCGTGACAAATGCATTCACCAGGAAATGTAATTTTAACATTTTACAACCTTATCTAGCCATGTGGTGTGTGAGATATCAGACACATTGTGTTTCAGAGGGACTCTGAAAGTCACAAAGCCTATTTTTGTAGGGCCATCAGGCGGCCTTTACTATTCTTAAAGGGCCAGCAGTCGGCCCTCACTATTCTTAGAGAGCCATCAGCCGACTATGTTTTATTGTTCCTATTACTAAAGAGTGGGTTACCTATACTGTTATTGCGTATGCAGTGAGTGGCAGGGCTGCCCAAAATTTGGATGCACCCCAATACCCCTTTGAAGAGACTTAAAGGAGGGCCTCCTGAAAACAATGTTCCCATTATTAGGAAGTAGGTCTCCCATTGTATTTGCCTATGCAGTAAATGCAAGGGTTGCCAAAAATTTGGAGGCATTCCAATGCCCCTTGGAAGAGAAGTGGAGGAGGGCCTCCTGAAAAAAAATGTTCCCATTATTAGGAAGTGGGTCTCCCATTGTGTTTACCTATGCAGTGAATTCAAGGGCTGCCAAAAATTGGGAAGAACTCCAATGCCCCATGGAGGAAGGCCTCATAAAAAATATTCCCATTAGAAAGGAGCGGGTCTCCTATACTTTTAATGCCAATGCACTAAGTGGATGGGCTGACAAACATTTTCCCCTGGGGGCATCATAAACACCCTTTAAAAAAATGATGTGGGTGTTGCATCATGGACCATGGTCACTCTGATGATATGGTGGTGGAGGATGAGGAGAAGGAGGAGGACAAGAGCAAATAGCCAAAGTCAGGAAGCGTATACCCATGTGTGGGTGTGAAGAGGTGCATGGGAATACACCTCTCAAAAAAAGACAATGGATTTGAGTTTATGTTATGCTGCTATCATTCGGTGGTGTTGAGAAGTCTGGCCCAATCCAGCCCTTGTTCATTTTTATAAGAGTCAGCCTGTCAGCATTTTCAGTCGACAGGCGGATGCGCTTATCAGTTAGAATTCCACCAGCGGCACTAAAAACCAGCTCTGATAAAAGGCTGGTGGCAGGGCAGGCCAGGAACTCAAAGGCGTAGAGAGCCAGTTCATTCCACATATCCAGCTTGGATACCCAATAATTATAAGGCACAGAGGAATCACGGAGGACGTTGGTACGGTCGGCAAGGTACTCCCTCAGCATCTTCCCAAACTTGGCACTACTTGTGAGAGTACCCCGTGCCTCAGGGCCTGTGCGATAGTAGGGGCTGAGAAAATTCTCCCAGAACTTTGACAGTTTTCCACTGCCTCTGCTGGATTGAAGTTGAGTCTCTCTCGCCAGTACTCCTTGGTTGTCCAATGAACTGTGACCTCTGCTGCCAGCGTTTTCAGATGGGAATTTTTTTTAATAGTTCCGCAAGGGCCTTCTGGTACTGCCTCATTTTTGTAGGCCTGTCCGCCTCAGGAATAAGAGATATAAAGTTCTCCTTGTAGCATGGGTCTAGAAGTGTCACCAACCAGTAATGTCTGTCACCCAAAATTTTGAGAACGCGAGGATCATGGGAAAGGCAGCGTAACAAACTCAGCCATGCGTGCCAGACTGCTAACAGTCAGGACTTCCGTGTCCTCACCAAGAGGATGACTGACCATGCTCTCCTCCTCCTCTCTGGCCATCCACGCTGAACAGATGGTATGACAGTTGTGCAGATAGTATCGTCTATAGCACATGAAGCTAGCTCCTGTTCTTCCTCCTCCCCCTCCTCTTCCTCATTGTCACCCAATCCATGTTGGGATGAGATGAGGCTGGGCTGTGTGTAATCACCCTGTATGGTTCCTTGCCCCATCTCATCATGCTCCGCCTGCAATGCATCCTCTTTAATTGTGAGCAGAGAGCATTTCAGAAGACAGAGAAGTGGGATGGTGATGCTAATTATGGCGTCATCGCCGCTCACCATCTTGGTGGAGTCCTCAAAGTTTTGGAGGATGGTACATATGTCCAATATCCATGTCCACTCCTGAGGTCTTATGTGTGGAGTCTGAAGTGAATACCGACGGCCTTATTGATGCTGGTACTCAACAACTGCCCTCTTCTGCTCACAAATCCTTCCCAACATCTGCAGTGTAGAGTTCCAACGCGTGGGGAAATCACACACCAGTCTGTGAGCCGGAAGCTGCAAACGCTGCTGAAAAACACGGCAAGGGCGGCGGAAGCTGTAGGTAACTTTCTAAAATGGGCACACAGGCGGCGTACTTTAACAAGCAAATCCGGCAGCTACGGGTAGGATTTGAGAAACCGCTGAACCACAAGGTTAAGCACATGGGCATGGTACGTGTGTGAGCTTGCCTCGCCTCAGAGCCGCCACCAGGTTCCGGCCATTGCCATACATGACCATGCCTGGCTGTAGGTAGAGGTGTGAGCGACAGATCTGCCTGCTCTTTCAGAGCTGTCCACAACTCTTCAGCATTGTGTGGTTTGTCACCTAAGCATATTAACTTCAGCACAGCCTGTTGTCGCTGGGCCGAGGCAGTGCTGCAGTGCTTCCAGCTTGTGACTGATGTGGTCATTTCGGAGATGGAGGCTGAAGAGGAGGAGGAAGCTGAGGAGGATGAGGTGCAGGAGCTGTAGACTATGAGGGCAATCCTGATTGAACTAGGGCCCGCAATCCTTGGTGTCGGCAGGACGTGTTCCGTCCCAAGGTCCGACTGGTTCCCGGCTTCCACTATGTCAACCCAGTGTGCCGTCAGCAAGATGTACCATTCCTGCCCACAAGCACTTGTCCACGTGTCCGTGGTTAGGTGGACTTTCCCGGTAACTGCGTTGTTGAGGGCACAGCTAATGTTTTGGGACACGTGCTTGTGTAATGCGGGGACGGCACACCGGGAGAAATAGTGGCAGCTGGGGACCGAGTACCGAGGGACGGCCGCCGCCATCAGGTTGCGGAATGCTTCCGTCTCCATGAGCCTAAAAGGCAACATTTCGAGCACAAGCAGTCGTGAAATGTGGGAATTTAGTAGTGTGGCCTGTGGGGCATTGACTGCGTATTTGTGCTTGCGTTCCAAGGACGGGGGTATGGACAACTGAACGCTGTGCTGGGACAAGGACGTGGACGTGCTTCTTGATGCTGCTACTTGAGAGTGTGCAACGACAGGTGCAGGGCAGGAGGCATCTTCGCATGCACCATGGACAGGGGATTGGCTTGCACGCACAACAGCGGAAGAAGCAGTGGTGCCACCGGCAGACACTGTTCCTGGACCCTGGGGTTCGGCTCACAAAGTCGGGTGCTTTGCTGCCATGTGCATGATCATGCTGGTGGTGGTCAGGCTGCTAGTTTTGCCACCCCTGCTGATGCTGGCCTGGCAGGTGGTGCAAATGGCCTTTTTGGGGTTATCATCAGAGTCTTTAAAAAACAACCATACTCGGGAAGACCTAATAGTTGTACTGGCAACTTCCTTCGTGTTGGTGTTACGGGGAACGGTTGCCTGCTTTCTGTCTGCAGCCACCACACTGCTTCTTCCTGCCTGTTGGGGTGCTCTGCCTCCCTCCCCCTGTATGCTGCTGTCCTCGCGCTGCATGTCCTCCTGCCAGGTTGGGTCAGTTACTATATCATCCACCACCTCGTCTTCCACTTCCGCACCCTGGTGCTCCTCCTGACTTTCTGGCAATTGAGTCTCATCACCGTCCACCTCTTGTGACACTTTCCCACCGTCGCCTTCATGTGACCGTGGCTGCTCAAATATTTGGGCATCGCTACATGCGATCTCCTCTTGCCCCGCTTCAAGTGGACTGGGCGAAACGCCCGTATCTATAAATGGGCACTTGGCATGGTGGGAGGAAGGAGGATCAGGGTGAGGAATATGCAATTCAGACTCATGGCTACTGAGACTTGACCGTTTGGAAGACAGGGTGGTGGTGTTGGCAAAGTGACTGGAAGCATTATCCGCTATCCAACCACCTTTTGACACTGCTCTGGGTTCAATAGTGGTGTGCTGTGGTCCCCTAGGAATTGGGACAGGAAGATTGGGCGAGAAGATGTGGGTGTTTGTTGTGGCACAATTTCAGCTTGCCCACGGCCTCGGCAGGCACCATCACCATCACATCCAGTTCGAAGTCCCTTGCCACGCGCTTTGCCCATTTTAAATGCAGGACAATATCTTCCACGCTCACTACAAATGACTGAATTTGGAGCGAACTTTTATGTGATCCGTGTGACGGAGAAACCACAGTTTTAAATACCTGGCCTGTAGGTAGTTATTTTGAACAGATAACCGGTGTCAAAAACTTTGCTGACACAATGGAGGCCAGAAATGGCAGTATTTTCTGAAAACGTATATGTGATCCGTGTGACGGAGAAAACACAGTTTTAAATAGCTGGATTTTTAGCGCTGTAATATGGAAAGCACCTGGCTGTATTCTGCAGTGCCAACAAGCAAATGGCACAGAACAACGGTGTTCTCTGGATTGCTTTTAAAGCAAATAATGAGGATTAAGATCCAAAAAAAATTATTCCTGGCCCCTGAGACCTGGGCCTATTTTGAGAAATATCTAACAGCAGCAGCAGACAGAACTGGAATGGAGCCTCTTGTGCTATGTGCACTGCAGTCTGCTATATACCCTGCTGGCCTGCCTATATACACTGCCTGCCTGATATCTCTGAAGATGGATTAGTCCTCAGAAGGACTGTTTGTTGAGATGGATATGGGTCTCTAATATAGTTTGGTACACCTACACTAACTAGAAACAAGCAAATCTCTCCCTAGCTCAGCACCAGCTCTCCCTACACTGTCTGATTCCAGAGTGACTGTGATGATCATGGCGGCGCCAAGTCTGATATAGACCTGATGACGCTGTGCGGCCAGCCAATCACTGTAATGCCACAACCAACATGGTTACGGCATTACAGTGAGTGGCAGGCAATCCATGCATGTTCATTGGCTCTGTAAAGAGCGCCAAACATGCAGGGAGGAGACCCGAGCTCCCACCGAGCAACCCCGGAAATACTCGGCGAGTGCCAATAATGTCTGTAAAGTGCTGTGGAATTAAAGGCGCTATATAAGTGAGTTAAAATAAATAAATACATTTTTTGAAATGTGGAGACTGCAAGTTGGGTCTCCATTTGGTGGGTTGCCTGTACTGGAAGGGGTGTCAGAGCCCCATTATACTATTTCTACTCTGGGGAAATTGATGCAACTTTAGTGGTGTCTGCCCCTAATCTTTGGAAATGTTAGAACTCCAAATTGGGTCTCCTTTATGTGTGTTGCCTGTAGCAGTAGGGCTCTTAGACCGGCAAGCCTGCACTTACTTTCAGTCAACTACCTGTGTTATTATCCTTAAAGAAGTTGTCCACTACTGTAGAACATGCCCCCCATTGATGTAATCCGTGGAAATAAGACTTTTAGCAAATACCTTGCACTGTCAATATTGCTTGTGAGCGGCGCTATCGCTGACCACTCACAGGCATCACGTGACCCCCGGCTGCCGCCTCCTCTGGCATCCGCTGATGTCAAGTCGGGCATGACCCAGTGATGCGCTCCTCGCTGAATGATGGGCTGTGGGAGGGGTTTCCCCGTGCATCACAGCCCAGCATCCACCACGCGTTTTCCCCCCTCCTGCATTCATTGGGAAAGCGCGCGGTGGATGCTGGGCTGTGACAGTTTGAGCTGTTGCATGAGGTTTCAGGACTCCAAGTACAGCAGGCTTACACCGGTCCCTCACCCACCTCTTATGGTCAGGGGACATTATTATAAGGAGGCACGGTAGGGGGGTGATTTTTATAAGGAGGCACAATGGGGAATCATTATCATTATAGGGAGAGCACAGGAGATATTATTATTAGTATTATTATGCACCTGGGAGTTTGTATTATTATAAGGAGGTTTGTGGTCATTATTATAAGTGGTCGAGGGGAATTATTATTATAAGGATGTACAGGAAAAACAGTAAGCCAAAAATGTCTCTGTGTTACATTTTGCAGGGACAGGTTATGGATGGAAGAAGAGGTCATGACGGTCTGGGCTGAATGAAAAAGAAAAGGGACATACATTGGTGCAACCTTGGCAGCCGCAAAGCAGTCCAAGAGGTAAAAAACAGCACAAAGCATAAGAAAAAAAGAAAATCACATCTCTACGCCACAGAAGCCCTGGCATATAAAAAGTGTCATGATTTTAACCAGTTAATGGTAGTGGCACAGGTTATGGCAGAAAAAAGTGCAATCACAAAATGTGTAATAACACATGTCAATGAAGTAGTCAAGCTTTAATAAATGTGTTCTTTAATTCACTTGTAAACACCTTACACACTGTCAGGAGTAGGACATGCTGTCCTGCTGGAAGAACCCACTGCCATTTGGGAACACAAATGCCATAAATGGGTGTTCATAGTCTGCAATAATCTTTAGGAAAGGTAGTATGTGTCAAAGTATCATCCACATGAATGCCAGAACTCAAGGTCTTCCAGGAGATCATTGCCCAGAGCCTTCTTCCATTAGTGCATCCTAGTACCATCTCTTCTCCAAATCACCGACCATCTCCATAATGTAACATAAAACATGAGTTAACGGACTAAGCACAAACACTGTAGCAATTCCACATTTAGCACAACAGGAAAGAATAAGTTGGAGGATGTAAAAAGGATGTACAGAAAGTTAGTTTTTTTTTTATTTGGGTTTTATGTTCGTACACTGACCGCACGGGGTGCTCCAGCATATCTGCATGCCTTATGGAAAATAGAGCAGAAGATTGGAATTGGAGGGATCCTTTTATAAACTGGATGACAACACATATGAGCCATTGCAATAGCTGACAGTTGCTTCCACTCATTACACCAAGATTATTCACATGTGTATAGCCAAGCTTTTACAAAAAAGGATTCATATGTTAAATTGTATTTTTTTCTCTTTTGTTCATACTGCTTAAAAACCGAACTCCAAATCATTATCTAAAAACAACTTTACAAGTGCCATGAACATGTTAGAATATAAGAAGAAATGCTTAAAAGGAAAGAAAGATCTTAATATACTGGAGTGAAATCATTTGTTTTTCATGGTACAAGCAATGCTGTTCTGCCAGATGCTATCTACTATGTTTACCTTGCACACCTTGAGCAGATGTTTAGAGTGACTTTTGCTTGAGGTTCAGTGGTGTAAGTGCTACGACCTTGGCTATATTTGCTTCCAGATGGCATAAGACTGGTGACACCTTCCATTCGAAGATCATCGAGGTCCTCTGGAATATAAACATCCAAGATTACATTTCAATGATGCCTTATTAGAGCCTGCAAGTAATAATTTCCATGAGTAATCAATTGGATTAGTATTCCTAATTATTTGTGTTCATGCATAATCTGGATGCGGAGGACTAGAACTACAACATCATATTCAACATTGCATCAGAAAAGAACAATAAACAAACAAATTCCATCTATTCAATTGCACAATGAAATCATGCAAGTCCTACGTGGCATTAGAAGATAAATCATCATGGCATGTAACATAAACAACCCATTAATGGTATTGGATAAAGCAGGAATCTGAAGTTCTAAAATGTTATCATACTATATTATAGATATGTAACACATATCATTTACGAGCTTCAGATAAAGGTTGCAAAACATCACATAAGTAATCTTAAAAAAAATAATACTAAAAGTAATTCAATACTCTGTGTCCATGGGCTAGGTCACCAATATCAGATTGGTGGTGGGCAGACATCAGCTGTTATCTGTAGTGGTGGCCGGATGTAGACAGCTCTGTTCAAAGCGTTGCCGCTGCTGTCAAATAGTTTTTTCCAACTTATTAAAAATATGTTTCATGAAAACTTTATTTTCTTCATCTTTGTTTTGATGTGTTCAGGGCTTGCTGTGGGCTGGAATTACTAATGTATAAAGACTATGACTACAATGATTCCTCTCTCCTTCAGAAACATTGTCTTTATTCACATCTGAGTGCATGCCCCTCTGTTGCAACTTGTAAGATAGTGTTGTAATTACTATATGCCCTCGCACACAACAAGCCACTCGTAGCCCTTGAATTGAGTAGATGAAAAAAAGGAGGATATTGGTATTGCGACAAGGTAAAAAAAACAGGTGTAAGCAACAAAAACACTCGGCGCGGAATCATTACCATGAAAGCATTAAGATGCTTCTATTTCATAGTTGAATCAAATGACAGGTAAGCCGTAACTATTTAGACGTTTTAAAGGGAATCTATCAGCAGCTTTTTGCTATATAATCTAAAGACAGCATTCGGTAGGGGTTAAAACACACATTTCAGCGATGCCACTCTTATGAAGCTCTGCGGTATTGCTTGCTTGCAGTTATTGTTTAAGCACCAGGAGTTTATCATTGATAGACACAGCAGCCTGTGCCTGGTAGTCTGACTCTGCCACCTTCTGTGATAAGCAGCTCACTGTCTATGGACATTGTATATACAGAGCCTGGTGTGGGCGGGGTTAGCTTCCTCAGCTCTGCTGTATTGCTAAATCTAAAAACTCTGTGTGAGAAAGGCTGTTCCCAGTAATCTAAGTGATACATCGGTGGATTCAGGGTCTCATTCCGTATATTATTCTGCTCTCAGATGAGGTAGCAAAAACCTGCTGACAGATTCCCTTGAAATAACTGTCCAGAACTTAGTTGCTGAGGATCAATCCATAGGATAGTTTAACAATATCAGATCGGTGGCGATCTGATATCCACCATCTCCGCCCATCATCTCTTTGCATTTCCTGTGGCAACAGGAAGTACAGATGTAGCCAAATTTAACTATGCAAATAATGCACCATCTTAAGAACTTTTCTCTGAAAGTTATCTCACTTAAGTGGATTAACATAAATCAAAGTAGTTATCCACTACTCGTACAAACCCTTCTCAATTACTATATTCCTACATGTAAAATAAAAGCAGCCTGTACTCGCATCCAGTCACGTGAGCCCTGCAGTCAATGTCACGCCAGCCCCAGGAAACCCACAGACCTTCCTGGAATGGTGCCAGGAAGAATTGTCTGAGTAGTGCACAATCGCTTTAACATTGGAAAAGCCATTGACTGATCTCACCGGAGTGGTGCTTTAACCTTGTACCGTAAATAGTACTTAGAGCCGGGACACCACAGCTCCATGCGCTGTGTAGTGGCCATTCTCTGGAAATACAGCTCAGTTTTTACTGAAGTGAGCAATTCTTATGGTTGGAATTATTCTGTTTAATGCTACATGTTCCCAACACTGTATATCTGTGCCAAAACATCTTAGTGAGCTTGACACATACTTGTTACCTGTATATACAAGTTCTGTGTGTATCTGCAAAATTTTTGGTGACAAGTAATATCGGATCTATAATATGTTATATTTCCCAGAAGTATATAAAGGAGTTGTTTTACCAAGCTTTCAGAATATGACTTACATTACAGCTGAAAGTTGTTAACAAAAAATCCCAAACTATTGTCGCCCAGGATTATTCATGTGCTTCATCATAGACAACATATTAGGCTGATGGTGATATTACTTAGGCATTCTGAATCTGATTTAATCTGCAAAGGGGTTGTCAATTCGACTTAACTACGCAGCATTATGGGAGTGACAGAAGTTTTACTGCATAATTGGGTAGAATTTCCACCTATAAATAGGAAGAGACAATTTGCATATTTAATTTCCCAGAGGAGCATGCAAGGCATTTAAGCCTCCTCATACTGGCGTGCCAGACCTGGCATGTCACTTTCCATGAAGAGAAAACTTACACTTATTCCCTGGAAATTCCAGGACATGGAAATTGTAATAACAATATATTAGATAAAATCTTCCATATCTGAATAAACCTTTTAAGTGTTTTCATGGAATTTTTGGTTTGTTGTTTTGTATAAATAAAAATTCTATTATTCTTGGGTAATCCCTGTTTTTGCAGATCTTTTTCTTCCTTTTGCTTTCTTTCTGAATAAACGTCGAAAGAAATAGCAAATGATTTAAGGATGACCATGCAAAGATTTATGTTCACTGGTGACGTTAATATTACCAGTATAAGAACTGTAACTATTCCATCCCTCAAACAGATGCAAAACAATAGCCGAAAAAGTAAAAATCAATTAACAAATCCAAAAAAGGTATTTGCTGTCTCATCACACAGTATGCATAGGGATCACAGAATTTGGACAGCTCTTGATGGATTACTTGATAATTTGTTGTTCCTAACACAACCGCTCTTCAGCTATGGCAGAACAATGAAAGACCGCCACATTCTTACGTTTATAAGCCCTGCTAAGAAAGTGCACAAATCTAGAGACAGGTAAAAAGACTTAATCGGAAAAGGCCGCTAATTAACAAAAATAAATAAAAAACAAAAGTCGGCATTCTATAGCTATAAACATTCTAAATCACAACTGTCCTTTAAGGGATTGTGAAGCTCCTGAAAGGGCTTGTAAGCTCCTCTTTTCACAGCATATAAGATATCCTCTGGACCTGTGCCCTCCGCAGCTATATGAATGTCTCCAAACCACGTCACCTTGGTAACCTATCGCCATGCATCGTGAGTGCCCTCTTCGCAACACTACTGAACAAGGAATCTTTTGGCAATACCAGTTTCCCATGCTTCTATATCAATTGAAATGACCTGGCTTTTTGACAGACACTGTTTAATTATGAATGGGCCTCAGACTTCTTTAAGACCTGACAATCCCATTACCTTCCACTTGCACCAAAAAAGGGATAATAAAAAAAAACTATTTTATTATTATGTGTTTGTCCTCAAGCGCTAGATTTATAACAGCTTGTGTTTTTTATTGTTTGATTGGTAAATATTAAATTCCGTTTTTTTTTTCTTATTTCCATAGGCCGGTGGAAAACACCATCACGTTCACGGTTCCTGGTTTGCTGAGAAAAGTTGCATTGTACGTTGTAAACATGCAAATTGCACTGGTGAGACCCTTCTGTATGGTGTGGCTGACAGGAGGAGAAAAGATAATCCAGGTCCGAGACAGGAAGATTCTAAGGACAGAATACAGCTGCCAATTTCTTTTGACTTTGGCTTCTAAAATTAACGTTGAAAAAAATAAGAAAAGTTGGATATGTGTCTTTGGAAAAGAACACATATAGTGGTTGATCAGTTAAAAAAATATATAGATACATTATCTAATTAGCAAAATGCAAAACTTACTAATATACATTTGAAAGTTGCCCCGTCTTAAATTCGAGAAGTTCTGGCAGGTTCTGATCTGGTTGTGTCCGAAAGAGGACATAATTTCCTGTGTGAGGACATATCCAGAGTTGTTTGTGGAATGGGTGGGCTGACTGGCGGATTTCATTACGTAAAGCCAGGCCCCTTTTCTGTCTATACCTCGGCTGTGACAAAGACGGAGGCTGGCTTACATAGTGAGCAGTCAGCCAACCTCTTTACTCATGCGGATGATGTGCCAACACAGAAAACGTTCTGGTGGCAAGAAGAAACCTAAAGAGGAACCAACGGGACCTCTGACTGGAGCTTGCAACTTACGATAGTGGCATCGTTAAGACACAATGTATATTAGTCATTTACATAACATACTTATTAAAGCTTCTTTATCTACATTTATCTATTTTTTTAGCTGGACAACACATTTAAAGGAAATCAGTCATCTTACAGTGACCATGATATCAGGGCACAGAGTCACTAACAGCTGAATCAACCAAATCGGGCCATGATCCACAGAATAGGCGTCCACAAGTGTTTGTGTGTCATATATTAATTACAGTACCCAAAAGATCATTTGGTGGGTACTAAAGCCCTTGGTAACATACAAGAAAATCTAAAATATGTCCTATCTTCATAGGATCTGCCAGATGACAACATCCTTTAGAATTAAGGCATTCAGACATATAATTAAGTATTTGTATGTTTTAATACAGTTTAGGCCTCATTCAGATGTCCGTGTTGCACATATGTGTCGTATCTGTTTTTTTCACGGATACAACACGTACCTATTATAATCTTTGATGCTATTCAATGGCCGTGTTTTTTCACAGACCGTGCGTCCATGCTAAATGCACATTGACTTCTCAGGTTTTTACTGGTATCATGGACGACAAAGGGCCAATACAAGTCTTTGGGCCCATGAAAAACACGTACAGCACATGGATGGCGTCAGTGTACAGTCTGTGTGCTGTATGTATTTAACATTATAGTGAATAGGAGAAGCTTTGTAAGTTATTTACGCATCCGTGAAAAACACTGATAACACACATGGAAAAAACGGACACACAGACCGTATACTCATGACACACTGATGGAATAAACGGACACACAGACCGTATACTTGTAATGCAGGTGCCGGAATGCAACGCACAGAGACACAAGGCAAGGACAGTCGGAGAGGATTATAAACAATTTATATATATATATAAAACAGCTATTCTGAACAAGGGGATAACAACAAGGGTATTGAACGGATACGAAGTCTCTAAAAGTAATGTGGTGCACCCAGTCAGGGGAGTCACCACGTCAGTTCTTTATCTCTGTATATGGCCCTAGCGGGGGTCACCGGTTATTCCCGCTAGGCCGCAAGTCTTTTCTGGACAAAATAAATTAAAGCAAGTTTAGCTTCTTCCGCCCCAACTGTTCCCCTCCCAACCTGAGTACCTAAACCCAACTGGCCCTGGTACCGTGAGTGAGCAGTAGAAGTGACGGCCCTGTTCACGTATGCAGCTCTTCTGCTTTCACTGGCGTGACTTTCCTGGCTCAGCAGTCTCCCAACTCCTCTCTTCCTGGCCGTTGGAGGCAGTCTCTCAAGCCGTTGATAGGGGGGTCCAGACCTCGTCTGTCGGCGGGCGACGTCAGGTTCCGCAAACTCACTCAGCACCGCAAGCAGGTTCCGACTCTCCTCAGTAGGCACAGCACCCGGGTCACATCTGTGAGGGATCCAGAGCTCATCCACCGGCGCCTGGCTGTGCCACCTTGCAGGCCCCCGGCTTAGGCCTGCCACGCGGGGCTTCTCAACACGCAGGGAGCACGTCTGCTCCTTTCTGCTGCTTGGCGCCAAAAACCCCTCAGGCTTGGCGCACTGGCCCCTTGTACCTTGGAACTCCTTACTGGAAGTCACCTGACTGGGTCCAGCGTCTAAATCTGTTCCCCCTTCAACTTCTCTTGTATATCTCGGTTCCGCATGACTGTGCCTGACCAGCAGATGGCAATCTCTCTCTATCTTTGAAGCATCCTGTAAGAATCCTCTTAGAGGCCCTTTTGTCTCCATTACATACTCATGACACACTGATGTAAAAAACGGACAAGCAGACCGTATCCTCATAACAAACTGATGGAAAAACGGACACACGGACCGATTGTGACGACACACTGATGGAAAAAATAGATACAAGGACCGTATACTGATGGAAAACACGGACACACAGACAGTACACTGATGAAACAATGATGATAAAAATGTTCACACGATCCGTACACTGACCACACACTGCTGATAAAAACGGACACACGGACCGTATAATGATGTCACACTGATCCAAAACACTGATGACACCGGTAACGTTTATTCATGTACATGTTTAAACAAGGACGTGTGAATGAGGCCTTACATAAAGGGCACTGTCCAATATGTGAAAATGAAGAAGTCTGTGCAAATTGGCCAGTGAAATAGGATAATAAAGACTTATGTACAAATAAAAGAAAAAAAAATTGGCCGAATAAAAAATTGGTTTGACTGCAACAGTGGGAAAATCCAGTTACACCTACTGGCTTCGCTAATAAACAACTTTCTTTCCCAGTTTCCAGTTGTCACCATAACACCTGCCCTTTCAATCGAATTGGCACATTTTTTTCCATTTGGAAAGCCCAAATATTTCATACCACAAATATACAAACATAATATAAGAAATCTTAGTTATTTTTTTTATAAAGCACAACATTGTGCCGTCATAGCATTGCATTTAATTATTTTGTTGTAATAATTGCCCTAAAGTGATCCCCGAGCAGTCTGCATCATGGCAATTCTCACTTCATAATTGTACGTTTTTGAAAATGAATAGATTTTTTTTTTTATTGAAAATACCTGTTTTCATTACCATTGCTAGAATTTTAGAATGTGCGAGAACTACTCATACACAAAGTGCTGGGAAAACAGGTGTGAAGCCAAATGTGACAACTTCTCTTTAATAGCTCCCAAATAAGCCCAGCACTTATGGTTAGGCTCATATAAAAAGGTGCGAGGACCCTGCAATGTGGAAGAATATAATCAGAATTAACTCACATTATTCAGTTTATTTTTTTTGTTTTTAAACAGATCACAAACGTTCACAGAACACTGAAGAACTATATGGGAGACGTCCACTATAACCACACACACGGGCCCAAACACAATTTTGAAGAAAAAGAGGGTGCTTTATTTTATTCAAAGAGTTATCTCCGAAAATTTCTTCACATGCTGAGCTCTGTATAAGGCCACGTTCACAAGTTCAGTATTTGGTCAGTATTTTACATCATTATTTGTTACCCAAATCCAGCAGTGGGTGAAAAGTACAGAAGTGGTGCAGATGTTATTATTCTTTTCCTCTGATTGTTCCACTCCTGATTTTGCCTTATAAATACTGATGTCAAATACTGACAAAATACTTAACATGTGAACATGGCCTAAGAGTGCTTGACCTGGAACTTCTGTGCGATTTCTAAAATTTTCTTAACATTTAAAGCAGAGGGAATATTATCCCTTATAACACTGAGGTCGACTGGTCCTGGCTCTGATTTTCATCTACTGTATTTTGGATCCGTGTGTCTATTTTTAACATCAATGTGATAGCCCCTATATAATAAAAAAAAAAGGGATATCGCTTGGATGACGCAAAGGATGGGATATGTGTGCTGTCCGTGGATTACACGGACTCATCAATTTGAAGGTGTGAGTTTGATCAGTGACTCAGATCAAAAATGGACTTATCCCCTTATTATTATTATTTTTTTTTTTTACTATTATGTTTTGGGTTTTTTTGCGGACACAACCTGTAAAAAGAACTGACATGTGAACTGCCCTATTGACTATAATGGGTACATGTTCTATTGCAAAAAGTTAAAAAACATTGCAGAAAAAAGGCAGCCATATCCACCAACACAGGTCACAAAACTAATGCACTTCCAGGATGCAGCAGCCCCCATGATAAAGGCAGGGGCAGCACAGGTGCAAAATACTGATGAAACAACCACTCACAACCTACTAATTCATGGAGGAGGTGGATGCTAGTATTAGGCCACGGCCCCACTATTAGTATTCGGTCAGTATTTTTTCTCAGGAGTGGGAGCCAAAACCAGATGAGGAACAATCAGAGAAAAGGTATAATAAGGCTTGTATAGGGCGCCAGTCACACAGATGAAGTGCACAGTGTCTGGCTTTCACCCTATTAGTGATGCCCATACTATTAGATCAGGCGGGCTGCAGAGCTTGCATATTTTGGCCAAAATATTGACCAATACCACATGCATATTTTATATACAGTATTTTACTGCACATTTTTTTCATTTTTATGCAGGATGCAGCCAGACCCATCAATGTTGGCCTTGTAAACTTGGGTGTCTGTCCCTGAGGGGTGCCCCGAGTGATCAGTGGAATATCGCAGAGATGCAATGCAAATCTATGGGTCCATGAAAAAAAAATCGGACCACACTTGGATGACATCCGGAAAGGAGAAGGTGGAGAAACATTTTTTTTCTCCATGTATCAGAAAATCTGATTATCAAAGTCTGATCAAAATAATCAGTTTTTCTTGTATGTGAGAATATGGGACGTGTGAATGAGGCCTTAGGGATAGTTAAACACACAATGATTTCTCTCGTGCATATTAACCCTCAACTGGTGAGGTGGGGTTTACCACACCCCAGGGAATTTTTGTTCGGCTGCCATTCATTGAAAAATGGTGGTATGAGGATACGTGTCTCACTAGCTTCCATCCATTTGTGGGTGTCAAAAATTTGTTATACTCATGTGTAATCAATCGCCAATAAGAAAACGATTAAAACAAACGTGATCTTTGCATTTTCTGTAAAAATAAGAGATTTCTAAACACTGGGGTATAGGAAACCCCACATCACCAGTTGCGTGACAAAAACCCCACCTCACCAGTTGAGGGTTAAACTGGTAACACACGAGCATAAAATAAAAGTAATAAATCTTATTATTTCCAATGAAAGGTAAACCAAAACAGAAGTCCACGGCTTCTGACAGCAAAACACCCAGAAGAGACAGTGTTTGTATTCCTAGTCTGTGCATTAGCTCTTCCAATATCATTTTACATTTAAATCCAATTAGTGGCCTGTGATGGTCCGACGTTCCCCGGCACAATGGAGGGTGATCAATGACATGCGTTTTGCTTTGTGTAGAACAGATCACAGGCAAAATAGGGGTGATTCATTGCAATTGTTATTCTATTTGCTGTCCACTGAACCGCGCACATTAAAACGAGAGGAGGCACCCTGATACTATTGGATTATTGAACCATCCTAATTTCTTTTCAGCTCTATGCAGCCCACACACACACAGTACAATAAAGTAACTGCGGCACAGGCAGATGTATTGCTGTAAGAATCCTTTAAGGCATAAACTAATCTGCTAAAATATGGAGCATTTCTAATTCTTTAGCATTAAACCAATCTTTTTTTATTTACTTATCCATTATTGTGGTGAAACCTCTATGTAGGATATTGACAATATATTACAGCGGTCACCAGCAGGCAGGCACCCCAATTAAATACACTACTGCCCCCTTGTGGAGAAGAGATTTATATACACGTGAATCCCCATGTATTAATGTTACCGGCATACATAGACTGATACATGAGCCATAGTGCACTTGTATTAGATCACTTCGTTTCTCAAAAAAATTGAGATTGTGGATTTGCTGTGGATACTTTACGTAGTAAATCCGCAAGTGTGTGGAGAAGTTAGGGGAGGCAGATCTAAACAGAAACGTATGGATCTTGCTTCAGATCTCCCTAAAGACTAACGGCGTATTAAAAAATAAAAAAAATCTCTGCAGGTGATTCTCGGGTCTCAGCACACCCCGGCCTCCCCATCAGCGTTTTGTTTTGAACAGAAGGCCTGGATGTAGAGAGACCGCCATAGAAGCCCTGCTGGAACCAAAGGAATGACCAGCGGTGGGGAGGGGTTTTTTTTTTTTTCTTTCATTTACTGTAGATTTCGCTGTGAGTCCATTGCAGACCAGCAGCAAACTGCACTGTATTGCATGTTTATTGCGGATTTTAGCCACCCATTCTTGTCTATGGGAAAAATCTGCAATAAATCTGCATTATTTACGCAGGTGACATTGATGTTCTGCGGATGGCCTATTGCAAAACCAACACATGCAAATGTAAGCTTAGATTTTTAGAGCCTTAGTGGATTTTTAGAAGTGAATACTAAGGCAAATTCTATCCAAGGCTGCATCAAAATCTGCACGCGTTACAGACTTTCACCCAGGAATTGCAATGTGCGAAATCCTCTGCATCAAATGACAACTGCGGATTTACAATTTCCATTGTAGGCCAATTACTGCAGCATGTGAGTAACATTTAGTAAAATCTCAGTGGTTAGCATTGTTGGGGTCCTGGGTCCAAATCCCACCACGGACAACATCTGTAAAGTTTGTATGTTCTCCTGTATTTGCGTGGGTTTCCTAGGGGGTTCTCCGGTTTCCTCCCACACTCCATACTGATAGGGAACTTAGATTGTCAGCCCCAATGGGGACAGCGACGATCAAGCATAATAAATAAATAATCTTCTTTGCCGTGTATTTTACGCCCACAAATCCATTCAAAAGTCATGATTACCCACTTAGCAGACACTAAGGCATATGTAAGGCAGTTAGTTCATTTCAGGATACCCACCAGTCAGACTGGCCATTGCAATCTGAGCACGAACCATATATCACAGGCGTGATAATGTGGTCTAACTCGTTTCACTAGTCTTCAGGTAAGCTTGCTCATCACTGCTTAATTTACACTAACACCAGAGAACGGCATCAAAGGTAAATGTGAAAATAAGGGCTTATTCAGATGTCAGCAATTCTTCTTGTACGTAAAAAAAACAGTCCGAGTTTCCAAAACTAAACATTATTAATGAGGTCCTCTCCGTCTAAATCCTGGGTCTGTTCTACAACTTTGCACAGATTTCCTCTACCTACATTTCTACAGAGGACACCCGGCCTGATGAATGCACAATAGCCCAGGGTTAAGTCAAGGTCTCTATTGTAAATGTATCTCGCATGTAGCCAGCCAAACATCCCGCCATTGTATAGTTCTCATCAAGACGTCATAAAACAGTCTTTTAAATGCAACATTTTCTATAAATTTAATTAACACTTTTACTAAAAATCAGATTAAAAAGGCAAATTCTCAGAGTCTTTTTATTTCTTTTTTTTTCGGTCCAAGTGAAATCTGCCAAAACGTGTTTTATCCATTAAAGGATCCCTGGCAAGAACACACAATGACACTAATTTTACTACCGATCTCACAAAAGCCAAGAAATCCTCTGAAAGCAGGGGGGCATGCCAACTACAGCTTATGTGAAACATTTCCAGTACTAAGGGGCTTGTAAAATGGGCAATTTTACTTTGAAACAATATCAAACTTGATGAGCCGTGTGAGAGTCCAACACAAACAGGAATTCTGCTTTTGTCCATTTTTCAGATATATTAAAAGGGGACAAAGCCCAGAATAGGTCACAATAAACTCATGGGGACTTTTAGATGGAATTAATGGGCATTACATGTTCCCAAACCGTCCAGGTGCTTCAGGTGAACATGTAGGAAAAAAGGAAAATACTTTTACAAAATGATAATGACCACTGGGAGTTTGCACTTAGGCCTCGGTTACACATTGACAATGGTCTGAGGTTAAGGAAATCAGGCACTTAATTTTTCAGGTCTAGGGATTCCTTCTCTCATGGGAGAGACTGGCATAGGCAGACTTATACACTAGGCAGATGGAGGGCTTTTCTTTTTGGAGATAATTCTGGTTTAGCTAAATATCCTAGGCCTTAGTAACACGGATGGGTATAAGATTCACAATGACTTAAAGGGAGGCTGTCTCTAAAAGGTGGCAGTAAAAAGTCAGCTTTATTCCTTTAATTTGCATTTTTTTTTTTTTTAATAAACGTAACTAAATATTGAAAAGAGTAGTAGATTTACTAGACTATATGTAGAATTCTGGTGCAATGTGTGATAAAAAAAAATGTATTAAGCCATGTGCCCACGTAGCGTTTTTATAGCGTTTTTGCGGCCGCGAAAACGCTTGTAAAACCGTCTGCCATGCAAAGCAATGTGAATTCGGATGTGCTGTGCACATGATGCGCTAATTAGCGCGCTGAATTCACATTGCGTTGCAAAAGGCAGCATGACCATTTCTACCGTGATTATGCCACAAATTCGCGGCCATTGAGGAACATTGAAACGCAGCAAACCCGCAGGTATATGTGGATTTGCTGCGTTTCAATTAAATTCAATGGCCGCAAATTTGTAGCGTAATCGCGGTGCGTGTGGTACCCGGGATGAAGAGGAGACTACGACTCTTCTTCATCCCGGCTACCACGCGGTGAAAAAAAGAAAAAAAAAAGTTAAAAATAAAAAAACCTGTATACTCACCTCTCCGGTCTTTTCCTGGTGGCAATCCTCTCTCCTCGGCGTCCCGCGGTGTACTTGCAGGACCTGTGGTGACGTCATTTAGTCAGCTGATGGTCACGCGACCACTGACGTCAGCAGTCAAGTAATGGTCGCGTGACCATCAGTTGACTAAATGACGTCACCGCAGGTCCTGCAAGTACACCGCGGGCTGCCGAGGAGAGAGGACGCTGCCGGGAGGAGACTGGAGAGGTGAGTATACAGGTTTGGTTTTTTTTTTTTTACTATAGATGCAGCATTTAAAGCATCTAAGTTGGTTACACAATATAAATCCATGCCAGTTGCATGGATTTATATAGTGTGACCAACTTGTCAAGCACTTTTCCAAGTGATGCTCAAAATTGCTTGCATAAGTGCTTGAAAAAAGGCATGCGAAAACACATGTAAAAACGCTGAAAAAACGCTTCTCTCTGGCAGAAAAAATGCATGTAAATCTGCATGAGTTTTTTTCTGCCAGAGAGAGGCAAAAACGCTCTGCATCAAATCTGCTACATGGGCACATAGGCTTATAATGTGTTTAGACAGGTTTTGTACCTTGCTCAACAAGGATCCTGGATTTGCAGGATGAATATGTTGACCAAAATATTTGGTGCAAAGTAAGCAATTAAATAAGCCGTAAAAGCTTGGACTAGTCAATCTAAAGACTCACCAAATTTAGAGCAGCATAAGCCACAGTGATAATTTTTTCACTTTGAAACTTTCTAGTCTAAAGTAAGGTACACAACATCTTTTACAATTTTTCAGTATGGAGAATCTTCAGGACACGCTGGCATCTTTTGCCTGAAGCATCATTTGGCGTCTTTTAAGTCGTTTTTTGGTAACATCTTTAGTTACCAGTTTTAAAAAAAAAAAAGTTGTATTGAATAAACTAGTGAGTGGCTTCCAAGTAGAACCTGCCAGAAGGTGAGTCAGCTTACTTCTTTTAACCACTTGGCATCTTTGGAAACCTGAAGAGGTTAAAAAAAAGCTCAAAAGACTGAACATATGAACAGCAAGTAATTTTTGCAGTGGAGTGCATAGTTTTGCTTTTTTTAGTGCTTTTTCAGGCAGGTTATGGAACGGACCCACCTGCACATATAAGTGTTTCCATTGTCTTGAAATTAAGCAGTTTTAGTAAATATGCCCAGTGTCTTTTTTCAATTACCTGTTTTTCTTTTGTTCTTAGTTTGTAGATTGTGAAAATGTTTATGGAGGCAGCTATCCTGTCTACACTGCAGCTACTCTGTTAACATCATTCAGAGATACACTTGCAATCAAAATTATTCAACCTCAAAGCAAAGTAGATTTATTAGCAAAATTTTAAAAATTTCCGCTTTTTGCAATAAATGAAAAAAAAACAACAATTTATGTAGCTTATTACAACTTATATCTGCAGGTTAATAGCGTTTTTTTCTGGTAACAGGTTCGCTTTCTCATGTGATTGGTTTGTTGGGTTCTGTCAATACATCCGGGGTTTTGGCAGGAAAAATAGCAATGCATGCCACACAACTGTAAGGTGATGCCACACTACATGTAAGGACATGTTGCTCACATTTCGCTCTTGAAAAAACAAGTTTATTGTTATAATATGCTACGCAATGCAATGTGAACTGTGATATGCGTTAAAGGTATTGGTGATATTGATAATGTGTGTACTTTAACCGCAGGGACAGTTAGACTGAATGTTTGGGACTAGCCCAAAGATGGAGAGGAAGAGTTGCAGGGCAAGTGACAATTTCCTGATAGATGGTCAGATAGGGCATGGAGTGTATAGCAAGGGGACCTATTGGTCCATGGTGAGCATTGCTGCATTCTGGGGTGTCCCTACAGTGAGAGGTGACTGAAGGAAAGGGATAGCGCGATCCGGTGCAGAAGTGACTAAGAGACAGAGTGACCTTCCGGAGACGGTTCCTGGGAGAGGATGCCTAGCCACAAGCTAAAAAAGCTGGGTTGTGGTGAAGTAGTGAGAAACAGTGGACATATAGACCAATAGAGAAACAAAGGAAGGAAAATGTGTGGAAAATGTTTCGACTTGTAAATGAAACGTTCATAAGATTGTGTACCTGCTATCCCTTGTCCATATTTCCTACCAATTTCACGTTCAGTAAAAAGTTTATCTTTGACTGGCGTTCTCCCTCATTGAACTGTCCAACACCTGGTCCTGGCAAACCAGCAACATAGGTTACATGCGGCCTCCATGGATATAGCGTCCTCTTAGTACAAGTCCACACATCCAGCCAGGGACCCCATTTTCAGCCTGCCAGGGGACGGAAGACAAATACCTCTACCATGGCTACGGCTCTGAAGAGTCATAAATTGTGACGAGGTGTAGCACTCTTGAAATTGATAAAATATTGAGCCATGATCACATAACCATCAAAACTTTTGCTGCAAATCATCAACAGAGTCACAAAAATGTGTTGAGAAAAAAGTCGCACATTAACTGCCAAAGATTTGAGAAGAATGAAATGTGAAGCGACTAGGAAGCCATTATACTCTCGTGCTGACATATTCCATAACTACAACCTCTCTAGAAAGCCCCAAAGTATAAGGTGATCAGTGCTCAGAGACATGGCAAAGGTAGAGAAGGCTGAAACCCGACCACCACTGAACAAGAAACAGAAGTTAAAACTTCAAAGCTTTGAAAAGAAATATCTAAAGACAGATTTTTAACTGTTTTGTGGACTGATGAGAAGAAAGTGATTCTTTATGGACTAGATGGATGGGCCCATGGCTGGATCAGAAATGGGCACAGACCCCTACTTTGACTCAGACACCAGCAAGGTGGAGGTGGGATACTGCTATGGGCAGGTATTATTACACATGAGCCAGTTGGACCTTTTCAAGATGAAGATAGACTCAAAATCAATGTTCAAACCTTCAGTAAGTTTTTAGAAGACACTTTCTTCAAGCATTGGTACAGGAAAAAGTCTGCATCTTTTTAAAAAAAAACATGATATTTATGCAGGACAATGCTCCATCGCAGCATCGAAGTCTCCACTGCTTGGCTTCCAGTAAAGGCCTTAATGATGACAGAATAATGACATGGACTCTTCCCCACCTGACCTAAAAGCTATTGAGAACTTGTGGATCCATCTTAAATGGGAGATTTAAGGTGAAGGAGAACAGTCACCTCTCTCAACAGTGTCCGGGATTGTGGTTAGAAGGCTTATGACTAGAGATGAGCGAACCCGAACTCAAAAGTTTGGGGTTCGTACCGGACAGTTAGCGTCCGGTGCTCAACACCAAACACTGACCTCTCCCTGAAGTCCATTGCAATGTTCGGAGTTACAGGGGAAGTCGAAAGAGAGAGAATTTTTCAGCTCAAAAGTTCGGGTCCCCATTGTTTTCAATGGGGTTTGGGTTCTGGTTCAAGTTCGGGTACAGTTCTGGTACCCGAACAGAACTTTGGAATAAAGTTTGAGTCGGGTACCAAAACCCGAACTTCCACGGTCTGCTCATCCCTACTTCTGACTGTTATATAAAAGAAGGGAGTTTATATCAGTAACTGATATATTTTTTCAAAATTTATTTTTGTACATATTCAGTTGTTTTATTATTCTCACTTGAACAGATGAAAATAAACAATTGAGATGGCAAAATTTTAATTTTTCATTTAGTTGTATAATAATTCTGCACAATAATGGTTGCCCAATAATTCTACACACATAGATATTCTCCTAAGAAAGACAAAGCCTCACTTTTACTTTTTTACTTTCTTAAATATTCAGGTTTCAAGTTTATTAACCTTTTAGATTGACCAACAGCACTGCAGTTGTTTAATAAAATGAATCATCAAAAATACAAATTGTCTAATAATTGTGCACACGGTGTATTTCTCTCATCAATATGACGGAATCTGATGGGACGGTCTAAATGGAGCTTTTGACACGGATCTGAACAAAGCATTAGTGTTTACAAATGTGTAAAGTACCAGTCACACTAATGGCTTCTACCTACTCTCTAGTCAGCCAGTATGATATTGTGTGCTAGTCTTTCAAGTAAATGGGACATACCTTGAGAAATAGGACAGAATATTTAAATGGCTAAAAAATAGGAAACAGAAATGTAACACTAAGCTTCTGACGCAATTAATACAGAACTTACAGAATGACTATACTGCACCTGAATTATGAATATTACCATTATTTCAGGGCGAACCTGAGGATGGCAGAAACCATATGTAATACCTGGAATTACAATAATAATTCTCTCCTGTAATCAAAAGCAAATATTCCCAGAAATAATATTTAGTCAAAAATCTTGCCAAAAAATACTGCTGTAATGTCTGCAGGACTCACAGGTCACCAAATCAAAATCTCTAGGGATCACTTTTTAGTTAGATATAATTAAGTCCCGTCTAGCAAATTATATTCAGGTTATATGGCTGAACGGTGCTGCCCTGGATGTCAGGATCATGTCAGGCCGAGCGAGTGGAAATGGGAGATGGCTGAAGCATTGTTCGGCCAACAGCCATCTAATATGTATGGCTAACCTTAGGCTACGTTTTGTTCATACGACTATGTACAGTATCTTCAGCTTGAGTGGTGTCCGTGAAAGAACTGACAGCACTAAGGACAATGTTATTCCATGGGGCAGATTACCATTTTTTTTACAAAGTCAGAATGTCTGCATGAAAAACCGCAGCATGCATTGCAACCGCATGTTAGATGCGACTTGTATATTCAAGTGTATGAGTGCGCAAAATAAAATCGGATCCCATTATGGATCAACTGTATTGCATGTGCTTTTTATAACTATATTGCAATACTTTTTTCTGGAATATTTTTTGACCACTGTGGATACAGGGGTAGACAACAAAGTATTCTGGAGAAAGAGAGGCAAAAAATTAAGAACTGCAGAATATGTAACATATAAGAATTCAACATAACATATACCAGACAGTAAAGGGAGCAGAATACATAGGAGGGCATAATAAAGACTTTACAATCATATCTTTTACATATCTTCAATACACTCACTGCTGATGGAAGCGATGCTATTCCAAGTTTTAACGTGGAGTCCGCTGTCCTTCAGGTATAGGATACACCAATCTGTAATAACTGCATATTTTTTTCTGTATTCATTTCCTTAAAGTAAACCCATCGCCTTGAAAAACACTATTTTCCTCTCGGAAGCCACCGGCTTTCAGTAATGAGGGTGTGCACAGAGCAGGTACAGTCACCATTCACAGATCCGATCACTGTACTGTGAGCGGCGGCTGTAAGCATACCCCAACACCAATTGAAAACGGTCTCTGCACCGCATCTGTGCAGAGTGGGCTGTCAATCAAAGTGTTGGGGCGTCCTTTCAGCTGCTGCTCACAGTACAGTGATTGGGTCTGTGAATGGTGACTGTGGCCACCCTTTGCACACGCCTATAAACAAAAGCCGGTGGCTCCTAGGATGATATAGGCTCATTTTCTCCCGGTATACGCCCTTTCAGTACAGCAGATGGGCAGCATTGTAACATAGCGCCCAACCGTCCCGGATCCAGTGGGACAGTCCAGGTCTCTGTCCCACTGTCCCGGGCGGTGAGTTAAGTGTCCTACCCTTATCAGCGTAGTGCTGCGCAGCATGAACACCGAACAGCATAGCTCACAATGCGCAGCGCTGAGTGTCCCCTGAGAAGAAAGAAGCCGTTTATCACTGCTATCTGCCTTCTCTTCTGCCGCCACATAGAGCTAAGTGAGCTCCGTGTTCTGAATAGAGGGTTCGGCACCGCAATAAAGTTAATTTTCTCCCAGGTGTCGCACTTACAGTGCAGCGGCCGGGCACCTTCATAACGCTACTCACCTGCAGATTAATCCTATATCTGCAGGTAAATAGCATTATCTGATGAGACATGTTCCCTTTAAATAACATAAAAAACATACATATTAATATGTATGCACACAACCACAATCACCTGAAGATATCCCATAGACTCTCCTCTCTGCCCATAGTCCAGGGCACATTGTGACACAGTTCCGACATGCCTTGGTCTGAGGGCAGAGAGGAATGCTGAGGAATCTGAGGAGACAGACAGAGGGCAAAAAGAAGTGCTGAGGAGACGGCCTGAGAGCAGAGAGGAGCGCCAAAGAGACAGCCTGAGAGCAGAGAGGAGCCTCAAAGAGACGGCCTAAGGGCAGAGAGAAGTGCTAAGGAGACAGACTGAGAGCAGCTAGGAGGACTGGGGAGACGGCCTGAGAGCAGATAGGAAGACTGAGGAGACGGCCTGAGAGAAGATAGGAAGACTGAGGAGACGGCCTGAGAGCAGATAGGAAGACTGAGGAGACGGCCTGAGACCAGATAGGAAGACTGAGGAGACGGCCTGAGACCAGATAGGAAGACTGAGGAGACGGCCTGAGAGCAGGTAGGAAGATTGAGGAGACGGCCTGAGAGCAGGTAGGAAGACTGAGGAGACGGCCTGAGAGCAGGTAGGAAGACTGAGGAGACGGCCTGAGAGCAGGTAGGAAGACTGAGGAGACGGCCTGAGAGCAGGTAGGAAGACTGAGGAGACGGCCTGAGAGCAGGTAGGAAGACTGAGGAGACGGCCTGAGAGCAGGTAGGAAGACTGAGGAGACGGCCTGAGAGCAGGTAGGAAGACTGAGGAGATGGCCTGCGAGCAGGTAGGAAGACTGAGGAGACGGCCTGCGAGCAGGTAGGAAGACTGAGGAGACGGCCTGCGAGCAGGTAGGAAGACTGAGGAGACGGCCTGAGAGCAGGTAGGAAGACTGAGGAGACGGCCTGAGAGCAGGTAGGAAGACTGAGGAGACGGCCTGAGAGCAGGTAGGAAGACTGAGGAGACGGCCTGAGAGCAGGTAGGAAGACTGAGGAGACGGCCTGAGAGCAGGTAGGAAGACTGAGGAGACGGCCTGAGACCAGATAGGAAGACTGAGGAGACGGCCTGAGACCAGATAGGAAGACTGAGGAGACGGCCTGAGACCAGATAGGAAGACTGAGGAGACGGCCTGAGACCAGATAGGAAGACTGAGGAGACGGCCTGAGACCAGATAGGAAGACTGAGGAGACGGCCTGAGACCAGATAGGAAAACTGAGGAGACGGCCTGAGAGCAGGTAGGAAGATTGTGGAGACGGCCTGAGAGCAGGTAGGAAGACTGAGGAGACGGCCTGAGAGCAGGTAGGAAGACTGAGGAGACAGCCGGAGAGAAGGTAGGAAGACTGAGGAGACAGTCTGAGAGCAGATAGGAAGACTGAGAAGACAGCCTGAGAGCAGAGAGAAGCGCTGAGGAGACAGCCTGAAGACAGAGAGTAGTGCTGAGAAGACAGCCTGAGAGCAGAGATAAGCGCTGAGGAGACAGCCTGAAGACAGAGAGTAGTGCTGAGAAGACAGCCTGAGGACCGAAAGAAGCCCCGAGTCATTGGCCTGAGGGCAGAGAGCAACACTGAAGAGACGGCCTGAGGGCAGAGTGGAGCTCTAAGGAGCTCCACATATTCTGTCCCTTTTTCTCTTCTTCAAGAGTTGGAAGGTATGTTGAAATGCTATTTACTTGCAGATTAACCCCATATCTGCAGGTGACCACTTCCCTTTAAATGACGCAAATGCAATACAGATCCCTTTAAAATCAGTGAATAATGATGAGGAAAGTAATAAAAGGAGGTTGTTGTAATATTATTAGTGACAAGCCTATATGAGAGAGAGTCAAGATATTAGTGTTGAAATACTATCTCTAATAATAACAAATTTGTATGCATGTGTGCAGGGGAACAGCACCAAGAGTGACTAGAGACTAATGTAGTGAGGAGCCACCAATTCATCACATGAGCTGTAATCATTAAAGGGGATGTCCCATTAGACACCTTTATGGCTTATCTGCAGAATATGATATAAATGATAGATACCTGTCCAGCATCTACTTACTAAACAGGCTCTCTCCATTCATTTGTTTGGGAGTTCTAAAAATTTAAAAATGTAACATATGCTCTGCAGATTTAGGGACTACCATACAGTGGTGGAACCAGCATCGATCAGACATGTATGTTCTATTCTTTGGATATTCCATAAATGTGCAAGATGGAAATACCCTTTAAAGTGAATTGGTCACCAGGTTTTTACTACCTCATCTAAGAGCAGCATGATGTAGAAAATGAGACCATTATTCCAGCGATGTATCACTTAGTTTACTGGGTGCAGCAGTTGTGACACAATCAGAGTTCTTAGATGCATCATGTAGCAGAGCTGAGAAAGCGAACCCTGCCGACCCACCACAGGAGGGGGCATGGTTGGTCTAACAGGTGCATGGGACAAAGTCTGGGAAGTTAGAATATCCAGGTGATAAAACCTTCATTGTAAGTAACAACAGCACACAGCCTGATAAGTGGACAACATTGAATTCAGCATTTTAACCCTTAGCTCCTGCTTTCCTCAAATTCTATAGTAAAAACCTGCTGACAGATTCCCTTTAACTTTTGTGAGTAAAACACAAGTAAAGACTTTGGTGAACTTTGTGCCTTTGACACCTCTTTACAGGACAGCACCACACAACCATGCCAGTGGCAGCAGCATTACAATTCCCTGCTCACATTACAAATGCCAGGGTTTCGTACTTCTTAGTGCAACAGAAAACTTTAAGAATTTGCATGTATTAAATTGCCATGTTTTACATTCAATATTGCAATGGGCTTCTGCTTATGGCCATATTCACACACAGCATAAATGCTGCACTTTTTCTACAGTTGTCTCCACCAAAATACATCCTCTCTGTTCATTGCACTTTGCTGTGGCTTTTTCAATGCGTTTTCCCTTTATTCTGTGCATTTTGGTGCAGATTTGAAGCAGCATTTTTATATGTTTTTTTAGTTCAGAAAAGCTTTAATTCTGTAGATAAAATCAGAACTGTGTGAGTTTTTTTCAGGCTCAAAATGCACAATTGAACAGCGTCTTTAAACGCACAGTAGGCAGGGGTTTTCATGGAATCACATTCACTTTGCTTGGACAGTTAAACTCAGTTAACCCATTTAAGTCTGAGTGATTTTTCATTTTTTTGCACTTTCCTTTTTCCCTCCCCTTCTTCCAAGAGCCATAACTTTTTTTTCCCATTGACATAATTATATGAGGGCTTGTTTTTTTAGTGGGACAATTTATAGTTATGATTCACTGCATTTACTTTACCATATAATGTGCTGAAAAACTGAGAGGAAATTCCAAATAGGATGAAAAAAAATGCAATTCCGCCAGGCTTCATTTCAACAGCATTCATTGTATTGGTAAAAATGACCTGGCAACATGATTCTTCAGGTAAGAATGATTATGGCGATACCAAATATGAATAATTTATTTTTTTTACATGATTACTATGGTATAAATACAAATCTATAGCACTGAGATATAAGGTAAGAATAAGTAATCATAACTAAGATGGAAAAGCAGGAATTAAGTATGTATTACAAATACTTTAACATATGTTCTGTTCTTAAGCCATCATATTAGTAACTTGAATCTGAGGACAAACAAATAATCGCCAGTTTTAGCAGAATTATTTCCTCCAGATACAATGTCAGGGTGGCAGTCATTTAATTAGAAACAGTAATCATAGTAATGTTATAGAGTTCAGTAGATTTTATTATGTTTTCAGTTGTAGAAAGACTTTGCAAGTTGAGTCCAGCGATGTAATATATTACTTGGTCACAAGATGGCAGTAGTGTATTTATTTATTTAGCACCTAGACAGCAGTAAGAGATATGATGCAGTCTGTAGGTCGAATTCAACTAGTTAATAATAATAATCTTTTATTTATATAGCGCCAACATTTTCTGCAGCGCTTTACAATTCAGACAATTTACAGACACTATTGACACTGTCCTCATTGGGGCTCACAATCTACATTCCCTATCAGTATGTCTTTGGAGTGTGGGAGGAAACCGGAGAACCCGGAGGAAACGCACACAAACACGGGGAGAACATACAAACTCCTTGCAGTTTTTTTTGTAATATGGGCCACTCTAAGCTGACACTGGGTAAAATAAGCAGGTAGTTAGCAACTACCTGTCTGTTCGTTTTAAGGCTCGCAGTAGAAAAAAAATATACTCCTGGACAATCTCTTTAGGTCTTACATGAACAATAAGGAGGTTTGAATCCACTTATCTAAAATTTGGTCACATTTCTGTATCTTATTACAAAGGTTGGCTACCTCTGGCATATACAGTGTAATCTTTCATCTACATAAGTCAATAGGTGCACATACAATAACAAGTGAATCACATACATTACAGCTCCACATATGAACCATATACTTATGCACATTAATTAAGACCATACTTGTGTTCCTGTTTGCCCTTTTTCCACCTCCCTAATGAAGCTCATTACAGTCATAGCGCCTTAAAAAAAATATATACAGTACAGACCAAAAGTTTGGACACACCTTCTCATTTAAAGATTTTTCTGTATTTTCATGACTATGAAATTTGTACATTCACACTGAAGGCATCAAAACTATGAATTAACACATGTGGAATTATATACTTAACAAAAGAGTGTGAAACAACTGAAAATATGTCTTATATTCTAGGTTCTTCAAAGTAGCCACCTTTTTCTTTGATGACTGCTTTGCACACTCTTGGCATTCTCTTGATGAGCTTCAAGAGGTAGTCACCGGAAATGGTTTTCACTTCACAGGTGTGCCCTGTCAGGTTTAATAAGTGGGATTTCTTGCCTTATAAATGAGGTTGGGACCATCAGTTGTGTTGCGCAGAAGTCTGGTGGATACACAGCTGATAGTCCTGCTGAATAGACTGTTAGAATTTGTATTATGGCAAGAAAAAAGCAGCTAAGTAAAGAAAAATGAGTGGCCATCATTACTTTAAGAAATGAAGGTCAGTTAGTCCGAAAAATTGGGAAAACTTTGAAAGTGTCCCCAAGTACAGTTGCAAAAACCATTAAGCGCTACAAAGAAACTGGCACACATGAGGACCGCCCCAGGAAAGGAAGACCAAGAGTCACCTCTGCTTCTGAGGATAAGTTTATCCAAGTCACCAGCCTCAGAAATCACAGGTTAACAGCAGCTCAGATTAGAGACCAGGTCAATGCCACACAGAGTTCTAGCAGCGGACACATCTCTTCAATAACTGTTAAGAGGAGACTTTATGCAGCAGGCCTTCATGGTAAAATAGCTGCTAGGAAACCACTGCTAAGGACAGACAACAAGCAGAAGAGACTTGTTTGGGCTAAAGAACACAAGGAATGGACATTAGACCAGTGGAAATCTGTGCTTTGGTCTGATGAGTCCAAATTTGAGATCTTTGGTTCCAACCACCGTGTCTTTGTGCGACGCAGAAAAGGTGAACGGATGGACTCTACATGCCTGGTTCCCACCGTGAAGCATGGAGGAGGAGGTGTGATTGTATGGGGGTGCTTTGCTGGTGACACTGTTGGGGATTTATTCAAAATTGAAGGCACACTGAACCAGCATGGCTACCACAGCATCTTGCAGCGGCATGCTATTCCATCCGGTTTGCATTTAGTTGGACCATCATTTATTTTTCAACAGGACAATGACCCCAAACACACCTCCAGGCTGAGTAAGGGCTATTTGACCAAGGGGGAGAGTGATGGGGTGCTACGCCAAATGACCTGGCCTCCACAGTCACCAGACCTGAACCCAATCGAGATGGTTTGGGGTGAACTGGACCGCAGAGTGAAGGCAAAAAGGGCCAACAAGTGCTAAGCATCTCTGGGAACTCCTTCAAGATTGTTGGAAGACCATTTCCGGTGACTACCTCTTGAAGCTCATCAAGAGAATGCCAAGAGTGTGCAAAGCAGTCATCAAAGCAAAAGGTGGCTACTTTGAAGAACCTAGAATATAAGACATATTTTCAGTTGTTTCACACTTTTTTGTTAAGTATATAATTCCACATGTGTTAATTCATAGTTTTGATGCCTTCAGTGTGAATGTACAATTTTCATAGTCATGAAAATACAGAAAAATCTTTAAATGAGAAGGTGTGTCCAAACTTTTGGTCTGTACTGTATATATGTTGGTCTCACTTCTTAGCTCCCAGCCTGACGTGTAGGGACTGTGATATATTTTGAGGAGCTGGGAGGAAAGCTCAGGACAAATAGGATTGTAATATTATTACCGCATATTGCAGCAGCCTAAGAGAAGGCACAATCCAGGATGATACACTCAGTACTGTGGAGTCATCACAATACAACAGTAGAAGCTGCATTTCACCAGAGCTCAGCCTATAAATCCTATACGCTACTTTGTCATCATCACAATGGAGCTTCTCCTATAAATAAACACACACTATGGTAACATTGCCACGATACAGCTCACACATAAATCCTCACAAACTATTTTGACATCATAGAGGAGAGTCTATAATTAAACATCCATAGAAATAACTGACGCCACAATAGAGTATTGTCTAAAATAACAAAAAGTAGTTCGATACACAAACTTGAAAAGCACACAAATAGTGATATCACCACAACATAGGACAGCACACACACACATACACTATGGTGACATTACAATATAGCACATCTACTAATACAAAGCATAATCTACTAATACCAAGCACAGCCTACTGAAACAAAACACACCTAATAATGCAAAGCACAGCTACTAATACAAAGCACAGCTACTAGCACCAAGCACGACCTACCAATACAAAGCACAGCTACTAATACAAAGCATAATCTACTAATACCAAGCACAGCCTACTGATACAAAACACACCTAATAATGCAAAGCACAGCTACTAATAAAAAGCACAGCTACTAATACCAAGCATAATCTACTAATACAAAGCACAGCTACTAATACCAAGCATAATCTACTAATACAAAGCACAGCTACTAATACCAAGCATAATCTACTAATACAAAGCACAGCTACTAATACCAAGCATAATCTACTAATACAAAGCACAGCTACTAGCACCAAGCACGACCTACCAATACAAAGCACAGCTACTAATACAAAGCATAATCTACTAATACCAAGCACAGCCTACTGATACAAAACACACCTAATTATGCAAAGCACAGCTACTAATAAAAAGCACAGCTACTAATACCAAGCATAATCTACTAATACAAAGCACAGCTACTAATACCAAGCATAATCTACTAATACAAAGCACAGCTACTAATACCAAGCATAATCTACTAATACAAAGCACAGCTACTAATACCAAGCATAATCTACTAATACAAAGCACAGCTACTATTACCAAGCATAATCTACTAATACAAAGCACAGCTACTAATACCAAGCATAATCTACTATTACAAAGCACGGCTACTAATACCAAGCATAATCTACTAATAAAAGGCATTGTACAGCTGACAATAAAGGGAGTATGTCAGCTCAAAATGACAGTAGAAACTAAACATACAGCCTTGTATTAGAAACAACCTCTATAAAAACATTGCACCTTTAGTATTCTTATCACTGCCTCCGTTGTATAGAAACACAGAAACTGAAGTGTGCAAATTAGGGTGTTTGGTGCACCCTTGGCATGGCTAAGAGGCTCAGGGCACTTTTCCACCCACTGGTTTGAAATACCCTCACCTCTATTTTATAATACAGATATTCACTATCCCCAACAGTGCTTCTCCATTGATTAGAAAAACGGTTATAACCTGTGTATACGGAAAAAAAACAATTATCTATAGAACCTTATAGGCACCAAGGTGCACAGTTAAAGGGGTTTTCCCACAAACAAAAGTTCACTTTAAAAATTGTCTGTGTCTGACTTTGTACGGAACATATCACAGCTCCTGGACAGGGAAGGAAGGAAAAGACAATACAGACATTACAGCACAGGATTGCAGAGGATTCATTTTGTGAGGTAAAACATTTCACTGCCTGTTTTTAAACAATATTTTACCTCACAAAATGAATCCCCTGCGATCCCCTGCTGTAATGTCTGTATTGTCTTTTCCTTTCTCCCCTGCCCAGGAGCTGTGGTATGTTCCGTACACAGTCAGACACAGACAATTTTTAAAATTAACTTTCGTTCATTGGAAAACCATTTTAATATATTGGCATACTATGTGGATGACACAATGTTTTCTGATAAATGTATTAGATTAGTACATAGGACATAGGTTTAGATTCAGCTATAAGATAGGATTGGGTACCGTGCAGTGGTGGGCACAATAAGTTCAGAAAGGAGACAGGTTTAGGATAGAAACAGTCAATGTGTTCAGGAACAGGTCCAGTGTGGGAGGGACAGGGCTAGTTAACAAGAGGAGCACTTCCAGGTTAGTGCAGTGTGAGATGAGAGTTGGAGATTAGATCTGGGATAGATAAAGTGTTAGCAGCGTTCAAGGCCAGAGGCTTGGAGGGCACAAGAAGTACAGACTGTTCTGGCAGCATGAGAACGTCGGCTACTGTCTTCTGCAGACATCCCTGCATTGTTCGGGTCCTACGGCCTGAACTAGACACTGCGAAGTGTGTCTTATTTCCTTCCCACAAGGGGAAGCCGGATGAGGGGATGTGTGGTGGAGATGGGATGGGACTCATGAGAGCTGCTGGGCCGGACAGAGTATCCCAGGGTCCACGAGAGCCATTAAGCAAAGAGATAGCTCAGGCTGAACGAACAGAGAACATGGAAACGTACTGTGCAGTAATATCAATCGGACATGGACTGCTAAGTAAAGTTGAACTGCTGTTTATAAAGCAAGTGTCCCATGATTTATGTGCGGCTGTTCCTGGATTCGGGATCATGGAGACAGCAGAGTACTCCAGCCGAAACATGAGTGTTAAGCACCACAACCATAGCACGGTAAAATTGGGACTCTGTTTATTTGTGGGGTGCCAGGGTGTGGGAGAACAACAGGCCCTCGCCCGTGACTACCGCTCTGTGCGCCTTACATCTACATGATGCTTTATTAAAGCCAACTATTAGGCTAGATGATGCTCTATGCACTGCCCTCTACTGATGCCGCCTTTACAGTTTACTGCCAGGTGAGAAAAACTTCTAGAAAATAAAAGTGGGGAATTAAAATGAACAAAAAGAGTTTTGAAAGGAACAAGATTGAAAATAGCATTTTCCTTATATCAGGCCTTACCTTAAAGAAGCACTCCCACAAAAATTTTCAGCATCTTAATATATTGACGTTATAATATTATATAGCGCTGTGTACTTACAATTGCTCATTTTGCCTTTCTACCCAGTTTATTATTTTCTTTTTCATTAGGTCTATGACATCACATGATTAAAAACTGACTAGCTGAATACTTCTAAGCTGTATGTAAAAACAGGAAGTCTCTTTTCCCTGTATGAGTTATAAGTCACTGCAAAAGTCCTTGGCAGGGGGAGGAGGAAGCAGCTGGGGCAGAAGTTGAAGAGGGGAATGATAAATGCAGAGTAAAGAGACTTCCTGTTTCTACACAGAGCAAAGAGACAAATTAGCTGGGTAGAAAGGCAAAATGAGCAATTACACAGTGCCATATAATATGATGATTGCAATATATTAAGAGGATAGAAACTTTGATGGGAGTGCTTCTTTTAGAAAAATATATTAAATGATATAAAAGAGCTTGTCCTAAGTGTGGGATGGAAAATACAAAAATGGCAAACGGCCTGTGAAACTGTGATCAGATAACAAAGTTTGGGAAGAAGAATTAAAAATGTCATACAGTAAAAAGGCTATTAGAGAGTAACTACATTTTTTTATTATTTAAATTATAAAATGATCCTCCAGGAAGCGCAAAGTTATGATATATTGTAATATACTGTACTTCATTACATTATTTTACTTTTCTTCCTGCTTCTTTAGAAGATGCCATCAACCGTACATCAGGACTTTCCATGTCTGAGTAGCAGGGTTGAGAGTAGACAGACTCAGACAGGGAAAGTCCTGCATAAAAGGCTGATTATAGTGTAAGAATCTTGCTGAGCAGCAGTTGAAAGCAGCTTCTAAAGAAAATTGAACTGGACTTTGAAACCGCACTGCACAATTGGAGAAAAGGAAGCAAAATCAGGTAGTGCAGTGTAATATAAAAATTCATAGCTTTGCAAAACCTGGATGATAGTTAAATAAAAAAAAGTTTAGCTACTCTAAATAACATGAGTTATTTGGTATTTGCGTAACTGAAGGAAGTATATACATAGAGAAGATATCAAAGAAAACAGGTGAGCAGATGGAAAAATTGTTTATACTAATCAAGAATCACAATGTTTACCTGAATGCAACACATTATACATTGTATAATTGATAGCTTTTAACCTATGGGTAGTTCAGGAAAGCAGGCAGTGGAGGGGTACTACTTTCTAATATGGTAATATATTTTGCAAACATATGTGTATGTATGAGATAAGACCATTTTTACTTGATTTTAAAGAGAATTTGTCAGCAAACTGCTGCTATTTAATCTGCGAGCAGCATAATATAGTGCAAGAGAGCCTGATTCCTGTGATGTCTCAATTACTAGGATGTGTGCTGCAGTTTCAATACAACCAGTGTTTTATCAGCAGGGGATAATCACTGCCTGAATATTTTTTACGTGCACAGCAGTCCAGCTAATCTGTGTATCCCCGCACCCCCACTGATTAGCACTACACCTAGAGCCGCCAATCAGTGGTGTAGGTGGGGTTATACACAGCTTAGCATTATGAGTACTGCTACATCCCTTTAAGAAAATTTTAACAAAAAAAAAAAAGTCAATCAGTAAATTTTGTAATGTATCAGCAACCTGTGTATCTGCCTTACCATATGTTTATACACTAAGTTAGGGATTGGGGTGAAAGCTCCATGTACCATTATGAGCAGTGACAGGTGATGTATCCTGTAGGATGGCATATATTACACACCTCTAAGGCCAGTCTGCAATTTATAGATCCCAATCACAATATAATGTATTTACAGCATTAGAAAAAAAATCATCTTATAGTGTAGAGTCTACAGTGAGTGCAATATACACCGGCACAAATCAGAGAGAAGGGATCACTCCGCACCCTATGACCCCGACCTGGAATTTACTCACTTAACAAGAGACTCAATCCCTCCTCTATCTATGCACATTATAAATAAATGAGTGCGGCTGTAAGTTACCTAGCAGTTCCATTGCATCATCCTCATTATCAATATCTTCCTCTGTGACAGACGCAGGGGTGCTGTGTACGGAGTCAAAGGAGTCTTGAGAAAGCATGGCAGCCAACAGCTTCTTATGTTGCTGCTGCTGTTGTTTCAGACCTTTGTTCTTTGGCTCCATCTTCAAACTAGAAAAGTAAATAATATTAGTGGCCGGTTCATGGACGTCATTAGCAGTATGATGAGCATAGGCGGATTACAGAGCCAAGATCGAGCAGGAGGTTTTCACAACTTCTAAGAGTTACCATGTAACCTACACCCAGAAGCCACTCGGGGTTCAAACAGAATCACACAGTATAATGTATTACAAAGTGAGAGCACGTCCTGCGCTATACGGAACAGAGCATTGACTGTTAATATACTGCCCCTTGTTTTGTATAATTTGTGATGTTTTAACAAAATCAAGTTAAAAAAAAAGAAAAGAATCTCTTTTGCTTAGAAAGGTTTCTGGAGAATTATTTTTATTTTTCGAAATGCCCAAAATGGACTAAAAAAATTCCCCACTGCTTGTTTTGCCGACAATGCCCGGTCCTCAGCCTGTTTCTGCTCCCTGCTGCAGCAATGACGTTCCGCTGCAAGGAAATGTGACAGCAGTTGTCAATCACTTGCTGCAGCAAAGATCCGCCACAGACAAGAATAGCTCATATGTCCCAGAGATAGGATGTCACCGCTACAGCAGGAAGTAGAGGTTGGTGGTGACTGGGCAGCACTGGAATGAGAGTTGCAGGGGGACAGAGTTGGACATAACAGTGATGCTACCTGTGCAGTTGCATAGGGGCCCAAGAGATAAGGGGGCCACTTCTATCTCCAAAGTAGCTAGCAGCTTCTGTCTCACACACATAAACGGGTGCATTATTAGACAGCAAATGGCCCATATGCTATTCTTGCACAGAGGCCCTCTTTTGTCTGTGTCTGCCCCTGGTGGGGGATCCATTTTTTTCACCCATTTCCCATATTTTGAAATGAAAACTCCCACCTTTACAACTTCTTTATGTACTGTGCAATGCAAGTGTAGTGAATTGGTAAACAACCTTATTTATATTAAAAGATGGCCGCCGGACAGGTCCTTGAGGAGAGATACGCATCATCGAGGTTGGTAGCCTCGGTGATGTAAGCCCGGGAAAGCGGGCTCTAGCACGTATAGTGCTCAGAGTGTTAATAGAGCGTTCAGGGCCGGGTTTACCAGCAGTCAAATAGATGGATGGGACTGGCTGCTCACATATCCCCACCCCCGGGGCGTGATACGGCAGATAAAAAGGATGCCAGATGTCTCATGCAGTGTCTTGAGGTGTGTAGACCTCCAGTATTGCTTGCATTTGCTATAGGACTCAAGAGCTTGACACCAACCTGAGCGGGCGAACCCGCACTACTATATGAACTCTTTATTTTCTGTTTTCACTGTGCCGGAAAAGGCTGTCTTTTTGTTTGGTTATGCTGAGTGATTTATGAAGTTTTAATAAACCAGCCTGGACATTTTACTGAAACCGCTTCCTGTGCCTGAGTGAGTAGAAACCCTACCGTACACAGATTAAAAAGGTACAGCACGCATAGTCTGTTGCAGCTTTTGCCACATTTCCAATGCATGTACTTCAAAATCTGCAAGCAACACATGCAGATTACATCACTGATTTTCATATGGATTTTGGGTCTAATTTAATAGTGCTTTAGACATGTGGTGCATGACCCCAATCTTATTCTTTAAAAAAGAGGTCCTGTAGCATATGAGGTATATTATACCAAAAGTATATCACTTTTATAATTTAGAAATAATGTGAGTAGTTACACGATGGTTTTGTGACTGGTATACATGCAATAGGTCTTTTTTATGTGATCACAGCCCTCCTTGGTGACTTCTAACACTCCAGTTGTACCTCATACATTATGCATTTCTTTATTGGCAGACGTATTTATAACATACAAGTTTTTCATCCTTAGAAGACTCCTGTAGTTACATCAGTTATGTCTTCTGAGCGGCAGGGGCCCTTTTCTAGCTTGTAAATGGCCTAAACAGATGGGTTCATGCATTAAATCTCATAAAATCTTGCTATATGTGTGAAGACATGCCATCTGCTTGAAGTATAAATATTCAATGTTGGAGGATCTGAAGAAGGACCTAACTGACATCCTGCATGTGACCTGTGATGAAGTGAAATGCTATTCTCATCCTCACAAGTCAGACACAAATCTTGCAGGCTTTAAACCAAAATTTTAAAATATTTTTTTTCAAGGACATTAGGGTTTATACCATGAGAGGATCCAGGAATGGAGGAGTTCACAATCATACTCGACCCATTTGGGCAGATTTTTACGTTTTTCGTTGAGAAATGTTCCTAACATTTTTTCTGTATTTTAGCAGGTGCTTCACACGCTAATGTACAAGACGCAAATACATCTTTTGGGGGTCAAAGTTGTGATACTGAGCCATTTGTACCCTGAAAGAACCACTGAGTTAGATGATAACATTCAGCTCTAAGTAGTCGCTGCTGCTACTGACAGACCGTAAGGGTATGTGCACACACTGAGTATTTGGAGCAGATTTTCCTGTCCATAAAACACATGTTTTTGACAAGTTATTACAAGTGTTTTTGATGAGCTTTTACTTGTTTTTTTTCTCCAATTTATTTTAAACGGGTGAAAAATGCTAAGTCTGTTCAAATCTGCAAGGAAAAAATAGGCAGCGTGTGCATGAGATTACAAAAATCTCATTGTAAAGTGCAATGTTTTTTGCCTTCATTTATTTACTGGAAGGGGCATTATTATTGAATACAATAGACCGCACTACACATTATAAGATATACAGTATACATGTAGCTGAGTATTCTGCAAGGATAAGCTTTCCAACTCTCTATGGTTGCACTAAATTGTTAATTTTTCAGCTGAAGCTTTTGGTATATCTTTCAGGCCCTGGAAATCAACCCTATAATCACCAATCTAGTAACAGTGTATCTGATATCCTCTGGACCAGACATGGGTAAAGTGCAGCCCATGGTCCACATCTGGCCCTCTGGCTGTTCCAGTCCGGCCCGTGGAACGAGATGGAAGAAAGGCTGAAAACATTGGCCCATGGGCTGCACCATGCCCTCGGCCACCAGATGTCTGCTGCTTCCCGATGTTACCGCCATCTGCATCCTCAGGCTGAAAATAGTGGTGAATACATTGGTGGAGGACGAAGCTACTAATTCCCCAGCGCTTTACATCAGCATTACAGTCCCCATTGGGGCTCACAACCTAAATTCCCTATCAGTATGTCTATGATGTGTGGGAGAAAACCCATGCAAGAACATACAAACTACTGCAGATGTTGTCCTTGGCGATAATCGAACCCAAGAACCCGGCACTGCAAAGCTACAGTGCTAACCACTGAGCCACCGTGCTGCCCATGTACCAACATTATTGTGCCCCAGTGCACAAAGCAATGTCTATAAAGGCAAGGTTGGGAGAGTTTGGTGTGAAAGAAACTTGACTGTACCCCTCCCATAAAGCTTTCACCTCAGCCCCATTGAACACTTTGGGGATAATCAAGAATACAGATTGTGTATCCAATATCAGTCTCGGACCTCACAAATACTCTTCTGGATAAAAGACAAACTCCAAACCCTTACAAAAAAGCAAGATGGACTGGAGCATATTCAACAGGACCTACTGAAATTTTTACACCCTCATTCACACCCCTTACCCCCCACCACCCCAAAAAAAACATGGACATAAAAAAAACATTGCAGCTACTGAGTCTATAAATATTTGTTGCTCCATTTTTATTAATAGCTGAACCACAGCTTTTGTAGATGCAAACAGAGAATATTTAATTGCTCCATTTTTAACTCTATTTACAACAAAAAATTTCTGTGCTCCAGGATGGGAAAATTGACATCAAGCATTCAGTGCAGAAGTATACATTTATTAATTTAAGCCATTACAATACCTGCACCAAAGTCTAAGCTTTCTGATTTCTGCTCTGTGATTGTGTATTTGAAGTGTAATAGGTTTTTAATCCCTTTGCCAAGCTTTCCCCATTAATGTGTGTTCATAGGATTTGACTAGTAACCTCTCATTTATCTCTTTTCATTGTTTCTCTTTGTGTCAAAAAGCCCATGTGTTTTACACAAAGTCTTCAAATGTTTGATCTGCAGTCTGTCACCGATATTGATCTGATCATTAATTTGTAAAGGAAATTTAATTTCATTTGGGAATTTAGGTTTGTAATAAAAAAGAATTTGAGATCTTTCTATTCAAATGATACTTCAATCCTAATAGACCTGTAAGGTTGATCTTAACTATAACGCCACGCAAACCTTTTATAATATATTTCATATATAAAGTGCAGAGTTTGTGATTATTACATATTTTAGGGTATCAAATATGTATATACAATATTACTTAGCACACGGCACATGATTTTCTATTCCATGAGGTTGCCTTACAGCGGTGTCTTTCCTTAACTTTTCTATTATATTGACATCTACTAAGACACAATATAAGCAGCATTAGAACAAAAAAAACATGATTTTTTGATATTCTGTCAGGAGTTGTTTATGCTATACAGTAGCCCGAGTTCCAAAACAAATAAGTTTCGGAAGCTAGAAAAGTGTGCTCTACATAATAAAAACTAACTCAAATTACCCATGTGTATTGACTTTCAGCCTTTTTATACGATAAACAACAAAGTTGTCAGAATTAATAAATTAGTAAATGGCATTAAGGAAAGAAAACATACAATTTAGAAAATTACAGAGATGTTCACCAATTCAAAAAGTGAATTACCCAGGGCCGATCACATGGAAATCTCTCTGTATGCCTTATCACCTTCAGCTGATCCTGTTAAAACCTCTGCCTCAAGAACATTTCTATTCAATGATGTTACAACTAATCTGTATTATAGCTTGCCAAAGCTTTTGAGAGCATGTGCCTGGAATGTGCAGCCATTTGAGCTTTAGACCTTTACTCCTTTATCAGTAATAGGAGGTTGTTTGCTAATTTATGGAAACAGAATTGTGGCCCGGTCATCGGTCTCTATTTATACAAGCTTACTAGCGTCTCTATCACCAGGTTTTTGTCATGTAATTTGATAGCAGCATGATATAGGAGCAGAGACCCTGATGTCAGTGATGTGTTACTTACTGGGCTGTGTTTTGCGGTTTCAATACAACCTGTATTTTATCAGAAGGAGATTATCACTGCAGGACAACTGGCCTTGTTCCTCCTAGTCCATCCTGCCCCCAGCACTGATTAGCAGTTCTTTGACACTATACATTGTACGCAGAAAGCTGTGGTGTGGGCGGTGTTATACATCTGAGTTCTGTTAAATCTGCAGCAGAGAAAACGGTGATTCTCATAAGTGCTGCACCCAGTAAAGTAAGTGACACATCGCTGGAATCAAGGTCTCTGTCCCTACCTCATGGTGCTGATTACATAGGAAAAACCTGATGACAGGTGCCATTTTAACGGACCCCCTGATTTATCAGTAGATCGGTGATAAATATTTTCAGGTGGAATACCAAACTGATCTCTCACTGGATTTGACAATATAAATTGCATACATTATTAACAAAACATATCTCTAAGATCTGGTGATGCTGGTATACTTACTCCTTATTGAAAAATGAAACTCAGTCTCCATCTACTTTGTCTGATGCAGCTGTCAGTCATCTTAGGTGGGTGGAAACTGAATACACTTGTACCTATGTTCTCTCTCATTCTTTAGCTGGATTGATATCAGTATTACGCCAGGGTCACACAAGCATATATTCTCTCATCGGAGAGAATCAGGTCAATTATGCACTATAATGAAACACTGATCAGAGCATGATCCGATTCTTTCGGATGAGGAGAGGATGGAGAAACAAATTTCTCTATCTTGTGCACTGGATTAGTCCATGGAAATCGAACTGCACTCAGATGTTATCTGAGTGTAGTCTGATGGTTTCCATGGACTCATTGACTTGCATGGCCGAGTGTGAACCAAATATTGCATCAAACTTGGGCATGCAGTGATCTGACATGAGCACAGCCCCATAGCATAACATTGGTTCGGGTGCAATCCGATGTTTTGTCAGAACGCACTCGGACCAATAATACAAACATCAGCACAAGCCCATACATAGCCATTCTAATACACTTTCAAACTAAGTACACCAGCTTCTCCAGGTCTAAGAGATCCACTTAATAACGTGCAATTTACATTGAGAAATCTGGTGATAGATCCAATTTAACTATTTAAATATTTAGCGATAAAACCTTTGCTCCCAAAGTAAAGAAAAACAACAAATACATTGCAACAATCCAAGTATTAAAAGTAATATTAAATTACACAGAATCCAACTTGACTAAAGAACTGCGAAGGGCCTCCAGGGTTGCTGAGCGGAAATGGAAAAGGTCCCACTCCAACGAGCATTTCATCGCATTCAAACAGTCCCCCACTTCTTTTAAGTCCACAATTACTGCAGCAAAACAAACATACTTCTCATCTCTCATATTCTCCCTGTCTCACAACCCTAAACAGCTATTCAACACTTTCAATTCTCTCCTCCGTCCCCCAGTGCCTCCTCCCTCTCCTCTCATCTCAGCCGAAGACTTTGCCTCATTCTTCAAGCAGAAGATGGACACCATCAGACAAAGCTTTTGCCTAAAGTCCCCACAGCCCCTCTTCATAACTAGTGTTGAGCGAATTTGTTCAGCATTTAAAATTCGGGTTCGTGTTCGGGGTTCCGGCTTGTTCGCGCCAAAAAATCGGCTCCACCCACGAACATCACTGATTTGCCACGCTGTCACGAAGATAATGTCATGGAATAAATGGTACTATAATAATAAATAATAATAAAGTCTAGTAAAGTTATATTTTATCTGTGTGTTCTACTAATTAATTCTCCCTACTTGTATACTGTATATTACATTACTTTCTTATGTTTGATTATATTTTCATGTGACTAATTAAATTGATCTCCACGTCACTATTGTACGTATCAAATCAGATTTCTGTCGAGGTAGAGAATATTGTGATTTTTTTTGATAGGGAAATAAACCCAGTGGGTTAATGAACCGTGTTTGCTATAGACTCAGGACCAGATACAAACGTAGCAAAGCAGCCTGAGTTTCCAATTCTCCAGAATTATTTTTAACAGCTGTACTCTATGAATATTTCATATTTCTTGTTTGTTATCTGCTCATTTTGCCATCTACTTGTACTAATAAGGTTCGGAGAACTTTCATTTTAAATTGAGTCTACAGGTTTTTCCATTAGAGTCAGACTCCAATAATTGTGTTGTGCTTGGATGCATTATTAAATATTCTCCTTCAAAGAAAACCTTGGCTACATTGGGGATTTTTATTATTATTTACTGTTTTTGTTGAAGCGCAAGTCACGGCTACATAATTAGATGAGACTGGCACCGGTATCAATCATTTAAAATGAATCCATAGTTGCATAAACCTGGTAAACATGTCAGCCAGGGATATAAGGAGACGGAGGACGGGATAGGAAAAAAACAGCATATTTTTTTTTATCCAAAGAAAAAAAATAGTCAACTTCTATAGTGATTGTAAAGGAAGTAATTTCCATTGATTACATGAGTTTGATACTGGCCACTGGGGAAATTGTAGACTCCCACGTTCTGATCTTTCAGGCATTCCATGTGTACACGCAGGGCCGGCTCCAGGTTTTTGTGGGCCCTGGGCGAAAGAGTCTCAGTGGGCCCCTTTAACACATACCACGATTCATGATGCACAGATACCGCAGAGAAATATATATATAGTACAATGCAAAGATTTCACTTCTTACATTACATGAGCGATATCTATTGTAAATTCTACAATAGCTCAGAAACTGGCGAATTGCTCCACACAGTATACTGGCACCCCATATAACACTCCATACAGGATACTGGACCCCATATAACACTCCATGCAGGCTGTGCCCCCACATAATCCTCCATGCAGACTGTTCCCCCCCACATAATGCCCCACGCAGGCTGTTCCCCCCACATAATGCCCCACGCAGGCTGTTCCCCCCACATAATGCCCCACGCAGGCTTTTCCCCCCACATAATGCCCCACGCAGGCTTTTCCCCCCACATAATACCCCACACAGGCTGTTCCCCCCATATAATGCCCCATGCAGGCTGTTCCCCCCCCATATAATGCCCCATGTAGGATGTCCCCCCCATATAATGCCCCATGCAGGATGTCACACCCCCTTCCCTTATAATGCCCCATGCAGGATGTCACACACCCTCGATTATAATGCCCCATGCAGGATGTCACACACACCCCCTTATAATGCCCCATGCAGGATGTCGCACACCCCCTTATAATGCCCCATGCAGTATGTCACACACACACCCTCCCTTATAATGCCCCATGCAGGATGTCACACCCCACCTCCCTTATAATGCCCATTCAGGATGTCACATACCCCCTCCCTTATAATGCCCCATGCAGGATGTCACACCCCCCCTCCCTTATAATGCACAATGCAGGATGTCACCCCCCCTCCCTTATAATGCCCCATGCAGGATGTCACACACCCCCCTCCCTTTTAATGCCCCATGCAGGATGTCACCCCCCCCTCCCTTATAATGCCCCATGCAGGATGTCACACACCCCCTCCCTTATAATGCCCCATGCAGGATGTCACACACCCCCTCCCTTATAATACCCCATGCAGGATGTCACACACCCCCTCCCTTATAATACCCCATGCAGGATGTCACCCCCCCTCCCTTTTAATACCCCATGCAGGATGTCACATCCCACCCTCGCTTATAATGCCCCATGCAGGATGTCACACACACCCCCTCCCTTATAATGCCCCATGCAGGATGTCACACCCCCTCCCTTATAATACCCCACGCAGGCTTTTCCCCCCACATAATACCCCACACAGGCTGTTCCCCCCATATAATGCCCCATGCAGGCTGTTCCCCCCCCATATAATGCCCCATGTAGGATGTCCCCCCCATATAATGCCCCATGCAGGATGTCACACCCCCTTCCCTTATAATGCCCCATGCAGTATGTCACACACACACCCTCCCTTATAATGCCCCATGCAGGATGTCACACCCCACCTCCCTTATAATGCCCATTCAGGATGTCACATACCCCCTCCCTTATAATGCCCCATGCAGGATGTCACACCCCCCCTCCCTTATAATGCACAATGCAGGATGTCACACCCCCCCTCCCTTATAATGCCCCATGCAGGATGTCACCCCCCCTCCCTTATAATGCCCCATGCAGGATGTCACCCCCCCTCCCTTATAATGCCCCATGCAGGATGTCACACACCCCCCTCCCTTTTAATGCCCCATGCAGGATGTCACCCCCCCTCCCTTATAATGCCCCATGCAGGATGTCACCCCCCCTCCCTTATAATGCCCCATGCAGGATGTCACACACCCCCCTCCCTTTTAATGCCCCATGCAGGATGTCACCCCCCCCTCCCTTATAATGCCCCATGCAGGATGTCACACACCCCCTCCCTTATAATGCCCCATGCAGGATGTCACACACCCCCTCCCTTATAATACCCCATGCAGGATGTCACACACCCCCTCCCTTATAATACCCCATGCAGGATGTCACCCCCCCTCCCTTTTAATACCCCATGCAGGATGTCACATCCCACCCTCGCTTATAATGCCCCATGCAGGATGTCACACACACCCCCTCCCTTATAATGCCCCATGCAGGATGTCACACCCCCCCTCCCTTATAGTGCCCCATGCAGGATGTCACATCCCCCCCTCGCTTATAATGCCCCATGCAGGATGTCACACACACCCCCTCCCTTATAATGCCCCATGCAGGATGTCACCCCCCCCCCTCCCTTATAGTGCCCCATGCAGGATGTCACTTCCCCCCCTTATAATGCCCCATGCAGGATGTCACTCACCCCCCCATATAATGCCTGATGCAAGATGTCACCCCCCATCATATAATGCCCCATGCAGGATGTCACACCCCCCCTCCCTTATAATGCCCAATGCAGGATTTCACACACCCCCTCCCTTATAATGCCCCATGCAGGATGTCACACCCCCCCCCTCCCTTATAATGCCCCATGCAGGATGTCACACACCCCCCCTCCCTTATAATGCCCCATGCAGGATGTCACACCCCCCCCCCTTATAATGCCCCATGCAGGATGTCACACACCCCCCTCCCTTATAATGCCCCATGCAGGATGTCACACACCCCCTCCCTTATAATGCCCCATGCAGGATGTCACTTCCCCCCTTATAATGCCCCATGCAGGATGTCACACACCCCCTCCCTTATAATACCCCATGCAGGATGTCACACCCCCCCCTCCCTTATAGTGCCCCATGCAGGATGTCACATCCCCCCCTCGCTTATAATGCCCCATGCAGGATGTCACACACACCCCCTCCCTTATAATGCCCCATGCAGGATGTCACCCCCCCCCTCCCTTATAGTGCCCCATGCAGGATGTCACTTCACCCCCCTTATAATGCCCCATGCAGGATGTCACTCACCCCCCCATATAATGCCTGATGCAAGATGTCACCCCCCCATCATATAATACCCCATGCAGGATGTCACACCCCCCCTCCCTTATAATGCCCAATGCAGGATTTCACACACCCCCTCCCTTATAATGCCCCATGCAGGATGTCACCGCCCCCATCATATAATGCCCCATGCAGGATGTCACACAACCCCCTCCCTTATTATGCCCCATGCCCCCATACAAAAAAAAAAATCAAGTACTCATCTCACTTATCACCTGCTGCCGCTGCTCTGGACCCCAGCGTCGCCGGCGTCTTCCCGCTCTGTGCTGTGAAGGCTCAGGAGAGAGCGCGGTGTAAAGACGTCACCGCGCCCTCTGACCTGAGATGTCACAGTGCAGCAGCCGCAGAAGAGACAGGAGCTGCTGCGGAGGCACGGGGAGAGGTAAGTGTTATGTCGGGACCCTGAGCGCTGTCACCACTCTCCTCCGCTCACGGGTCCCATAGCACGGCGGGGTGCCCGACAGCGAGTGGGCCCCCCCGCCTGCTCAGGGCCCCAGTTCTTGCCCGGGTGCTGACACCGGCCCTGTATACACGTGTAGTGTAACATCCATATTTGTACTCGTGAGCATGACCCCTGTATCTGTTGGCAGGTGGTGATGCACTTTCATTGTGAATGAAGTGAGGTGACAAAAGAGAAGTGCTGGAACTGTAATTTATGGAACTTGAGCTGATATCTAGGCAGGGAGCTTGTGGGTTAATACCTTAAAAGTCTTGACTGGCGTTAAGAGTGACTGCAGACTTGGGAATCCTCCAATCACACGCACTGCGTGCTGTGAGGATTCTCTGATGGTGGGAGCGGGCAGTCATGTACCCACTAGTATGTGATTTGCATACTTCCGGTCGCATTCCAACTACACTGTCAGGCCTCGCTCAATACACTTACATTAGGTGTCGCCGCACTTGTCTAGTCGGCATATGACCGCATGTATGCAAATCACATACTTGCAGTCACTGTGAGGATTCACAAGTCTGCTCACACAGAGTGACTGCAGACTTGTACCCTAAGGCTGTACAACCTAACACAGTTTATCTAATTAGCTCCTTGCTGTGTGCCTTGAGCAGTGCCACACTCTGTGATAACCACTTCCAGCCTGCCAGTTATAGGTTTTACTTACCCTGGTTCATATTCCTGTTACTCTTCTCTGATTCAGCCTGTTTTATTCCTGTCACTAATCTTAGCATCCACCCAGGCTCGGACTGACCCACCGAGGAATCAAAGAATCCTCCGATGGGCCCTGCTGCAGGGCCAGCACTGACCAGATGGAAGGCACCTACCCCTCCTACCCTAGAACAGCGATGCGCTGCTCAGCTAATCCGCATCCATAGCAGCACACTCCCTTCTTCCCCTGCTAAGCTGGAGATAGGTGTCAGAGTTAGACTGACCCCTGTGCAGGAGAGGTGCCACAGACAGTAACACCTCTCCTGCACTGACTCCAACACCTTAGCACCAGCACAAAATGGGAATGAGGTTGTGTGTTGCTTAGGATGCTGATTAGCAGAGCAGTGCATAGCTAATTAGTGCAGAGGTATCAATCTGACCAACTTCAAGCACCCCGCCCCCTCCCGAACTCAGCTCAATGAGGTCAAGTGGGGTAGGGTTGGGGGGGGTAACTAAGCTGCCTGCACAGCCTCACTCCTCTCTTGCACCTCAGAGTAGGAGTTGATCTGGCTGTTCTACCATTGTTGCCATGTCATTGCCCAGCATCCAGCAGCTGACCGAACCTCCTCCATCTTCTACTGCTAATGCAATCATCAAGAAGACGCCTTCCTGGAGCTCAAAGACTGTGAGGAGAAGCATTTACATTTTTAAGTATTATTTTATATGTGAAATTCATTTGTGTAATAGTGAATCAATGTGAATAAATTCTGGTGGATGGGGACTTGGCTATATATGCTATACGTGGAGGAGGGGGACTTGGCTATATTTGCTATGTGTTGAGGAGGGGGACTTGACTATATATGCTATATGTGGAGGAGGGGACTTGGCTGTATGCACTATGTACGCTATATGTGGGGGAGGGGGACTTGGCGATACATGCTATATGTGTGTGGGGGGGGGGGGAGACTTGGCTATATGTGGAGGAGGGGGACTTGGCTATATATATTATGTATGGGTGAGGGTGACTTGGCTATAAAAGCTATGACATAACCAAGTGAGACCGGCTTAAGTCCAGATCCTTGTAAAGAGTGAAGGTCAGGGTTCCCCTGTGCCCTGCTAAACCAAGTAGCAAAATTAGTCTGTGGAATCCCTATTAGGCTGTGTGCCCACGATGCAGAAATGCTCCGGATTTTTCCTGAGCGTTTCTGCATCTCCCTGGCAGAAAAAAACGCATGCGGATTGTACATGCAGATTGTACATGCATTTTTCCTGCCAGGGACATGCGGATGTGAAGCGTTCTTCACATATATTTCCGCATGCGGGTTGACAAGCGCTTTCCAAGCGATTTTAGCATCACTTGGAAAGTGCTTGTCAACTTGGTCACACTACATAAATCCATGCAAACGGCATGTGATGTGACAGTTGTAGAAGATAGCACTGTATACACTGACAGGAATGTAATCAATCCTGTCAGTGTATAGCTGCGCTGCTGGGGCTGAGTTCACCGAAATTCATCAGCTGATCAGCTTCGGTGACCTCACTTACTGCATCAGTGTTGGTGGGAAAATTCTCACACAGATGCAATGCCGTAGTGAGGGCACCGCAGATCTCAGCTGATGAACTCCGGTGAACTCAGCCCCAGCAGAGCAGCATCCATGTAAAATGCAAATAACAGGAGATGAAAAGATCGTATTTACCCCAAAATACACAAAAAATATCTCCTCACTTGGCCCCAGATCCCGAAAAATGGAGACGCTACGGGTATCGTAAAATGGCAACTTTTTTGCAAACTTCGGATTTTTTTTCACCACTTAAATAAAAAAAGAACCTATACATGTTTGATATCCACAAACTCGTAATGACCTGGAGAATCATAATGGCAGGCAAGTTTTAGCAATTGTGGAATTGCACTTTTTTTGCAATTTCACCACACAATTTTTTCCCATTTTCAGTACACGATAAGGTAAAATGTAACGGGTCTGGGAGGTGGAACCTCTGAGCTAATATACAAAGGGGCAGTCCTTGTAAGGAAGCGGGTGGCTCCCAGGGAAGGCGGGCAGGAGGTCACGGCAAATGACAGGAACAATCTCTGGGTAGAAGGGCAGGAGGTCACGGCAAGTGACGGGAACAGTCTCTAGACAGGCGGGTGGTCACGGCAAGTGACAGCAGGGTAAGAGTCTCTAGACAGGCAGGTGGTCATGGCAAGTGACGGCAGAGCCTCCAGGTAGGCTAGCTGGCGGGTAGCAGGTGAGCGCTCCCAGGTGAGCGGGTAAGAGTCTCTCGGCTGGCTGGCAGGTGGTCACGGCAAGTTACGGCAGAGCCTCCAGGTAGGCTAGCTGGCGGGTAGCAGGTGAGCGTGTAAGAGTCTCTCGGCTGGCTGGCAGGTGGTATCAGGCAGGAGTCAGGCAGGAGTCAGGCAGGAGTCAGGCAGGAGTCAGGCAGGAGTCAGGCAGGAGTCAGGCAGGAGTCAGGCAGGAGTCAGGCAGGAGTCAGGCAGGAGTCAGGCAGGAGTCAGGCAGGAGTCAGGCAGGTGTCAGGCAGGTGTCAGGCAGGTGTCAGGCAGGTGTCAGGCAGGTGTCAGGCAGGTGTCAGGCAGGTCCTTCCTGATCCGCAGGCGGACTGGTCCATAGACAGACTGGCGGATGCAGGTAGACAGACTGTCGGACCGCAGGAATACAAGCAGGTAGACAGAGCTGGAAAGCAAACTGGCAACGGAACCTGAGGGCTGAAGCAGAGGTGAAAGGCTTTGCAACAACTTTGCTCGGGCACCTCCATTTTGGAGGAGGTGCCTTATATTGGCCGGGGACTCCTAAGGATGGCGCGCGCGGCCCCTTTAAGAGAGAGGGAGCGCGCGGGAAGAGGACGCCGAGGACGGAGCAGGGAGGTGAGAGGAGCGACGTCTCTGCCTAGCAGGAGGCAGGGACGCCGACGCTACATAAAACCAATGGTGTCGTTCAAAAGTATAACTTGTCTCGCAAAAAAACAAGCCCTCACATGGCCATATTGACAGAAAAACATAAAAGTTATGGCTCTGGGAAGAAGAGGAGCAAAAAATGAAAACGCAAAAAACTGAAAAATCCCAAGGTGGTGAAAGGGTTAAGATACAAGTCCTCTCCACACGCTCTATCAAGGCTATAGACTTACATGTATATCACACTTTAGGAAGGGGTTATCCTGTATTTTGCTGCATGGGTCTTAATGATTAAACATATAATATATGCGTTTTACATTTTTTGTGACTTTTTTAAAATGTAAATTATTCTTTATTTCTGACATTTTATGTTCTAATTAATGTTATTTTACATTTTGTTTTCACTCTTGCTTTACAATTTACATTACATACAGCGGCAATTGCTGTGGGTTTGCACTAATTACAAGCTCCTGGCACCATACATTCAATACAGTTTATACCAAGACATTAAAAGAATTGAAGTAAAATAAAACAAACCATCCATGGCAAATAAACATCTTATAGTTGATGTAACTCATTTAGTTCAAGTTGATAAAATCTGTTTGTTTTTTTAAATTCCATCATTTCTCATCTACTGCAATGTAAAGAAAGACTGGCGGAGGACCACTGGAGCCTCAACACTGGCTGAACATGTATTATTTGGCCTCTTTTTAACTCCTAGACAATTCCTTCAAACTCAATAATTGGAGCATGTGACATTCATTGCTTTAATAGCTTGTAAGAAAGAGATAAAATGCGCTAGGTGCAAGCTTTGTACAGGGATACCAACCTCCCAGCTGGACTGCCGCTGCCTTCATCTCCTTCACGCTGTTCATTTTTATTTCTTGGTACAGGAGTTTGTATCATTTCTGAAGCTAAAGGGTCAATGTCATTGTCTTCCCGTCCCACCCATTCTCCAATCACACAGGGTCTCAGAAGTGAGGAGTTAAATGCTCGTGTGTCCTTAAGATACAAAAAATTGAGAATTTATTTCAGTGATATCTATATCATCGTTAAAAACAGGGATGAACGTATGGGGCTGAGGTTACAGGTCACTGACTAACATCAATACAAGCTTATAACTATACAGACCTATGTCTGTGGCTCGTCGGCCACATGCTGTACTACTGGCATCATAGCTCTGCTCTGGGCTGTGACACCTATAAAGTACACTGCGGCCACTGATTGGCTGAAAGCGTCACATGATTGCTTCTTATAAACAAAACCTACAAAAGACAAAAATATATCTCATACCCTACCATCATTATATATAAATGTAAAGCAAAGTTGCATAATAAATATAGGGTACTTAGTGAACTATTTTTGATCAAAAAAAGTATACAAGCCGTCCCACCAGCGGCAAGATATGAGATATATTTTTGTCTTTTGTAGGTTTTGCTTCTTTTTGCTAGTGTGAACATGCTCCTATTTCTTGCATGTCTACCATCTTAGACCTCAGTTCACATTGCTTGGTTTTTTGTCTTGTTTGCATTCTCTGCAATTTAAGGGTGTGGCATCCCCTTTGTTGAGCTGATTGGTATATATGTAGCTTACCACGGGCCTAGGTGGTCTGGAGTTGGGACCCGGTCCTATTTGTCTACCCTTTTATATGCATTACTTCAACTTTGATATACAGTAAGGTTTTTAATATAGGCAGTATAGGTACCGTCCCAATTTAGGGTCACCTTGCCGCTGGTGGGACGGCTTGTATACTTTTTTTGATCAAAAATAGTTCACTAAGTACCCTATATTTATTATGAAACTTTGCTTTACATTTATATATAATGATGGTAGGGTATGAGATATATTTTTGTCTTTTGTAGGTTTTGCTTCTTTTTGCTAGTGTGAACATGCTCCTTTTTCTTGCATGTCTACCATCTTAGACCTCAGTTCACATTGCTTGGTTTCTTATAAACAAAGCCCGGATGGACCACCAGAGCTTTAGGTCAGGATCACCGGGGGGAAGAAGAGATGTGTAGTGTTTTGTTTTTTTTGGTTGGTTTTATAACAGTTGCTGCCATTTTATTTACTTATTTATACATGATATATAACCCCTGCTCTGCCCTAGGCTACTAGAATCCTGACAGCTGATCCATGCTGCCCGATCCAGGGGAAGAATGTATCAGGCTCTGACTGCCCGATCCAGGGGAAGAATGTATCAGGCACTGACTGCCCGATCCAGGGGAAGAATGTATCAGGCACTGACTGCCCGATCCAGGAGAAGAATGTATCAGGCACTGACTGCCCGATCCAGGAGAAGAATGTATCAGGCACTGACTGCCCGATCCAGGGGAAGAATGTATCAGGCACTGACTGCCCGATCCAGGGGAAGAATGTATCAGGCACTGACTGCCCGATCCAGGGGAAGAATGTATCAGGCACTGACTGCCCGATCCAGGGGAAGCATGTTTCAGGCACTGACTGCCCGATCCAGGGGCAGCATGTATTAGGCACTGATTGCCCGATCCAGGGGCAGCATGTATCAGGCTCTGGCTACCCGATCCAGGGGCAGCATGTATCAGGCACTGACTGCCTGATCCAGGGGAAGAATGTATCTGGCACTGACTGCCCGATCCAGGGGAAGAATGTATCAGGCACTGACTGCCCGATCCAGGGGAAGAATGTATCAGGCACTGACTGCCCGATCCAGGGGAAGAATGTATCAGGCACTGACTGCCCGATCCAGGGGAAGAATGTATCAGGCACTGACTGCCCGATCCAGGGGAAGAATGTATCAGGCACTGACTGCCCGATCCAGGGGAAGAATGTATTAGGCACTGATTGCCCGATCCAGGGGCAGCATGCATCAGGCTCTGGCTACCCGATCCAGGGGCAGCATGTATCAGGCACTGACTGCCTGATCCAGGGGAAGAATGTATCTGGCACTGACTGCCCGATCCAGGGGCAGCATGTATCAGGCACTGACTGCCTGATCCAGGGGAAGAATGTATCTGGCACTGACTGCCCGATCCAGGGGAAGAATGTATCAGGCACTGACTGCCTGATCCAGGGGAAGAATGTGTCAGGCACTGACTGCCTGATCCAGGGGAAGAATGTGTCAGGCACTGACTGCCTGATCTGGGGGCAGAATGTGTCAGGCACTGACTGCCCGATACAGGGGCAGAAAGTGTCAGGCACTGACTGCCCGAGCCAGGGGCAACATGTATAAGGCACTGACTACCCGATACATGGGCAGCATGTATGAAGCAGTGGTTGCATGATGTCAGCCTGATATATCATTAAAGAGTCTCCAGGGCCTAATAACTTTTAGCTACACCCTTAGTTTTACATGCATTTCCAAACATAGAAATAGTGGAAATAATAATACACTAAAAGTATTAAAAATACCTGTTCCAATTCATCTGAAACAGCAATACCTGTGAACAAGAAACAAGTTTAAAAAATGTAGTGAAACTATACTATATCCCTCCCATTTTGTAGAAAGAAAAAAGTTGCTCTAGAAAGAATTTAAAGGGAAATATGTTGTAAAGACGCACTCATACTGTTTCCCATTTATTGTACAAATGAGGAGAAATTAAACTTAGGTTCATTATCATGAATTGATGAGAAATAGAGCTTTATAATATTTGGACAAATTTTGCATTGACCAACTTTGAAATATTACACATCTGTTTGTGACTTACTCCGTGACAGATTCTCCAGAGCTTTCCCCAGTTTTTTGCTTTCTTGAAGGATGTGGTTTAACTCATCAAAATCTCGACTTTCTGGCTTCGTTCGCCAATCCCATTTAGGGTGTTCGATAGATCTGGGCACTAAGAAATGAAAAGAATTTCCTTTTAATTACTCTGAAATGAAACTCCTTAAAATACATAGTATTTAAAAACATATAATAATGAAGACTCAATAAAAATGTGATTAATTACAAAAAGATGATGTCTAAATCTATGTAGACATATTACAATGTTGTCACAGTTTTATCATTGGTTTTGCAGCGATTTTTGTAAAAATCCCAGCATTAATTTTTGTGCAACAAACTACAAAATATGATCACAGCCTCTCACATGGCAGGGGCTGCAAATCAGAGATATTCTGCCCTAGGAATACTTCCACTATGGGAGAATATTTCCATTCTAACTTCATGCACCTCTTTCTAAGATTGCTACAGCCAAACGGATACATGACTCTGTAAAACAATAGATAGAGTGGAGGCCTCATGTACCCCATGGGATTCCTATGACATCTCCTGTGGACTAAGGTGTTCAGGAGGCCTTATATTGTACTTAAATGGCTACTTAAGTGTAGGTTTATCTACATTGCATTAAAGCACCACTCCAACATTTTATTTTTCTTCATTTCACCACTGGAGTGGTGTCACTACTGTAAGTTCCCTGCCCCTAGTAATATACTTACCAACCACTGTGTGCAGCTCCTCCGCTCTGCCCTGGTCGTCTTCTGCTCGCTGTGACCTGCCGGATCACTCCGGTGTTTGCTGGGAGAGCCGGAAGTCACAACTCAATGTAAGTCTATGAGAGCCAGAACGAGTCCAGAACACGGCTCTCATAGACTTACACTGAGAGCTTGAGCCCGTTACCTCTGACTTTCGGTTAGTCAGAAGTTGCAGTCACAAGACGGCAGAGCATGATCGGAGTGGAGCCATGAAGAGAAGAAGACAGCGACTAGTAGGTATATTACTAGTGACACGACAGAGCTGAAAACATAAAAAATAAATGCTGTAGTGGGGCTTTAAAGTGTCTATTCAGTCAAATCTAAAGCTGAAGGGTATATTCACACAAGGAAAAGTCACACTATCAACATGATCCTAGTCAAAATCACTAAAACACATGTTACATGCAGCTTTGCAGCAGTGCAGTAAAGGTGTGTCTTTCCACAGAGCCATCAGAACCCAACTAAATGTACTCCTTCACTGAAAAATTGATTCCCAGAGAATCAGTTTGAACGTGAAGCATACCAAAAAAAGTATGAATAATATAACATTTTTTTTAAAGAACAATATTATATACACTGCTCAAAAAAATAAACACTTAAACAACAGAATATAACTCCAAGTAAATCAAACTTCTGTGAAGTCAAACTGTCCACTTAGGAAGCAACACTGATTGACAATCAATTTCACATGATGTTGTGCAAATGGAATAGACAATAGATGGAAATTATTGGCAATTATCAAGACACCCTCAATAAAAGGAGTGGTTCTGCAGGTGGACACCACATACCACATCTCGGTACCAATGCTTTCTGGCTGATGTTTTGGTCACTTTTGAATGTTGGCTGTGCTTTCACACTCGTGGTAGCATGAGACGGACTCTACAACCCACAGAAATTGCTCAGGTAGTGCAGCTCATCCAGGATGGCACATCAATGCAAGCTGTGGCATGAAGGTTTGCTGTGTCTGTCAGCATAGTGTCCAGAGGCTGGAGGCGCTACCAGGAGACAGGCCAGTACACCAAGAGACATGGAGGGGGCCGTAGGAGGGCAACAACCCAGCAGCAGGACCGCTACCTCCGCCTTTGTCCGAGGAACAGGAGGAGCACTGCCAGAGCCCTGCAAAATGACCTCCAGCAGGCCAAAAATGTGCATGGGTCTGCACAAACGGTTAGAAGCTGACTCCATAAGGGTGGTATGAGGGCCCGACGTCCACAGATGGGGGTTGTGCTCACAGCCCAACACCATGCAGGACGCTTGGCATTTGCCACAGAACACCAGGATTGGCAAAGTCGCCACTGGCGCCCTGTGCTCTTCACAGATGAAAGCAGGTTCACATTGAGCACGTGACAGATGTGACAGAGTCTGGAGACACCGTGGAGAGCGATCTGCTGCCTGCAACATCCTTCAGCATGACTGGTAGTGGGTCAGAAATGGTGTGGGGTGGCATTTCTTTGGAGGGCTACACAGCCCTCCATGTGCTCGCCAGAGGTAGCCTGACTGCCATTAGGTACCGAGATGAGATCCTCAGACCCCTTGTGAGACCATATGCTGGTGCGGCTGGCCCTGGGTTCCTCCTAATGCAGGACAATGCCAGACCTCATGTGGCTGGAGTGTGTCAGCAGTTCCTGCAAGATGAAGGCATTGAAGCTATGGAGTGGCTCGCCCGTTCCCCAGACCTGAATCCGATTGAGCACACCTGGGACATCATGTCTCGCTCCATCCACCAACATCACGTTGCACCACAGACTGTCCAGGAGTTGACGGATGCTTTATTCCAGGTCTGGGAAGAGATCCCACAGGAGACCATCCGCAACCTCATCAGGACCATGCCCAGGCATTGTAGGGAGGTCATACAGGCACGTGGAGTCCATATACAATACTGAGCCTCATTTTGACTTGTTTTAAGGACATTACATCAAAGTTGGATCAGCCTGTAGTGTGTTTTTCCACTTTAATTTTGGGGGTGACTCCAAATCCAGGCCTCCATTGGTTAATAAATTTGATTTCCATTGATGATTTTTGTGTGATTTTGTTGTCAGTACATTCAACTTTGTACAGAACAAAGTATTCAATGAGAATATTTAATTCATTCAGATCTAGGATGTGTTATTTGAGTGTTCCCTTTATTTTTTTGAGCAGTGTATATTGTGACAGAGTCACTGGTGTTATATGCGAGGGGAGGCATGTATCACTCAGGATGCTCTCCTGTGTGAACTGAGACCTAATGAATTTCTGCCAGCATGTTATATACTGGGGGGTTAACTCTTTTAAAGGGTTTGATTTTATGGGAATGACGTAGAGATGGGAGGGAAGTCATTCCCCATACCTCCCCTCAGGGTGTGGCTGAGCAGGGTTTAAATGCTCAGTCACCATTTTTTTTCTGTTGTTGAGTTTGGAGAGGCAAAGACTCCAGACTGGAAGGCCACAGCTCAGAGAGGATCGAAAGCTGGGACTACAACCTGTGTGGCTAATCCCACACTGCTATGGACTGAGCTATCATTTATCTTTTCTTTTGTTGTTTTTCCAGTAAGGCTGTGGTTATTTTCGCTGGAACTGCAGGGCTTTATGCCACTAAATAAAGCCTGCAGAGAAAACACGGTTCCTGAGTCTACTTCCGGAAGTGGCCGAGTGAGGCGTCTTACCAATAAATATATATATATACTGAGCAAAAGTTTTACAAAGGTGTGGAAAAAATGCTACAGAGTAAGAATGCTTTCAAAAATAGAATTGTTAATCATTTATTATTTATCAATTAATAACATACAAAATGAATGAACTAGACAGAAATCTATATTAAACTAATATTTTGGTGTGACTGTCTTTTGCCTTTAAAGGGGTTTTATCACGAACAAAGTACATTTTAATTAATAGATCTTGGAATAATAATAATTTCCACAATTGGATATGTTTAAATAAAATATTCCTGTGCTGAGATAATCTTATAAATGTGCCCCTGCTGTGTACTGTACAATGGCTGTGTCTGACCTGCAGGATCATGGTCTGATTATACCACATCTCCTGGGCAGGGGAGGAAGCAAAAGAGAGTATACAGATAGCACAGCTCAGGATCACAGCTGATTATTTTTGTGAGGTAATATATTCCAGTGCCTGTTTTTAAGCAATTTTTTGCCTGATAAAACAATCATTTGTGATCCCCTGCAGTAGTATCTGTATACTGTTTTGCTCCCTCCCCTGCCCAGGAGATGTGGTATGATCAGACCATGTTCCTGTACGGTCAGACACAGCCATTACACAGTACACAGCAGGGGCACATTTATAAGATTATCTCAGCACAGGAACATTTTATTTAAACACATCCAATTGTGGAAATTATTATTATTCCAAGATCTATTAATTAAAAGGGAACATTTTTTTTAAACACATTAAATTGTGGAATTTATTATTATTAGTGATGAGCAAGCATGTTCGTTTAACCCTTTCACCGAGCACGCTTGGGTGCTTTCCGAGTATCTTCGGCGTGCTCGTATCTTATGTTGGCGTCCCTGCTTTTGCATGATTTAAGGCTATTATACAGCCTCAACACATGTGAGGATTCCTTAACAAACAGGCAAGCTGTCTAACAGCCATAAATCATGCAGACGCAGGGACTTGAACTTAATATACGAGCATTCCGAAGATACTCGGAAAGCACCCGATCGTGCTCGGTGAAAGGGTTAAACGAGCACGCTCGCTCATCACTAATTATTATTCAAAGATCTGCTGAATAAAATGTTTATTAAAATTAATTTTGTTCATGGGAAAACCCCTTTAAAGATTTATCTTTTATTCATTCACTTTGCAGTTTGCTAATTGACAAAAATAAACTATTAACACTTTGTTTTTTTAAAGCATACTTACTTTGCAGCATTTTTTCTTTTCACACCTCCTTATAACCTATATAATATATACCCGAATACACACAAACGTAATATCTTGCAAAATATACTGAGAAGGGTCAATAAATTGGACAAAATGGATGTATGTTCTCAAGACTGAAAGTCGGGACCACCTCCATGTAACTCAGACTGTGCCTTTTTCCTAATTACTAAATGCAGGTTCACCCAGGGCAGTCTGTACGATACACTTATCAGTGAGCTCATTCAGTTACACAACAAACAGGTCTCTTTTATAAATATATTAATGACCTGCATCGTCAGGAACATGATAATCTCAGTAGAAGCCACTTCACTGCACAGCTAATTCATCTCCTGGAAGCTGCCAGCATGTGCCAACTGGGAAAACGTCACCGAACAGCAGAATGTGGTCATAACAAAGCTTAACCATTCATGGCGCAGCTGGTGGCTGCTTCGGCTTTATAACTCTCTATAGTACGTGATTTCTAGTTATCTATACAAACTTTTATTTGCAAAAAGAACTACAAATGGGTATGATGAGAAAATAAAACACTACATAACTACAATTAAATCAAAAAGGAGAAGGTTACTCTCCAAAAAAAAAGCGTCAGGAGTGATCTACAACAGTTTTTAGGGTTATAAAAGGTTTCTAAAGTTTATAATATCTGAAATGTCCCTTACAGCTAAAAAGACAAAAAAAAAAAAGATTTAAAAGCAACAAATTACCCGTGTCCTGGCTGGCAATGATGTGAATCAAGACAGGAGGGGCACGGGACTACATGACTCCTAAGAAGACTAGGACAAGCCACATGACTCTTTAAGACCTCTCTTTAAAAGCCAGAATGATATGTAAGATCGGCTTAAGGCCTGGCATACCTGGGGAATCAAAACTATTAAATAGATGGCCATTCATTTTAATTACCGCTATGTAATGCTCCATTTCCCCTGCAACTTCCCATAGCACCCCTCTTTATAACAGCAATCACCGGGAGTTAGAGAAGTCAGACTCTGGTCCTTACAATGGTTCCATTATAAAACAAGGCTGTGTGATTTACATTTACAGAACTCTATAGATAAGGGACACTGACCCTTTATAATATATTGGGATATATTTGAGCTAAAATGCTTCTTAGGATGATTTAATGATTAGCAATAAACAAAACCTGGACCACTAAATTTGCTTCTTCTGCATAGTACTCAAGCACAATATTAACTGAATCTAATATGCAACCCCTAAATCTGATTTAATTCTGCATCTGCAGGAATGTTTCAATTTATAAATCTAAGATCAAGAAAAGATGTATGGTTTATTTTACAAAGACTCAATTTCATCCTCATAATCGCTGATAAATTGGTAGACTATGCAAACAATACATTATTAAAGGGAATCTGTCAGCAGGTGTTTTTTGCAATGTAATCTGAGAGCAGCATTATGTAGGTGCAGGGACCCTGATTCCAGCAATGTGTCATTTATTGGGCTGATTACTGCAGTTTTGATAAAATCACTGTTTTCTCTGCTGCAGATATAGCAGTTCTCTGAATGCGGAGTCCTGTATAACCCGCCCACACCTCTGAATGACAGCTTTCTGCATATTCAATCAGTGGTAGGGGTGGGATTACACAGAGAAGGAGGACTACATGGCACAAGAAAACTAGTCCTCTAGTGATAATTCCCTGCTGATAAAACACTGATTTTTATTGAACCTGCAACAAGCAGGCCCAGTAAATGACACATCACTGGAATCGGAGTCTCTGCCCCTCTATTATGCTGCTCTCAAAGCATAGCAAAAACCTCATGACAGTCTAACTTTACAAAACTAGAAAGCTGCGACCAATAATACATTTTCCTGGCAGAGACCAATAACGTAATAAAAGAACTTTCTGGTCCACCAGAAGTAGAGTTCCCAGCTTTAATACAGGAGGTCTTAAATAAAAGATTCTTCTCTATGACATAAGATAAGCCCTTTAATTCTTGTCCAACATATAGGCTTATGTCTATATCAATGTATCAGCTCTGGTTGTCACAATCCAGTAGTGGATCAGGTCATGTAATATTATCTAAGGTCTCAGTCTTTGCACTTTATGTTAGTAGATCAGTATATAATTATGGCCATTCCGCTGTAGACACAAACTGTGTGTATATGTACATATATATCTCACTCCTTACCCTGTATCTTGCACTATATAAAAATACCGTACAGCACAGCTCATTTCTTCAAAGCAATCATAGCACAGATCTATTCCACGGGAAGCTGACAGTTTCCTTTATTGGGTTGTCAGATTTCAAGCTCAATCCAGAGTTAAAAGGAAGAGCGGTCACAAGATACAAGAGATTAAAAGTGTCAAGTGCTATCATGTATCAGTTTCTACAATCCAAGAAGAAATAATGATCGACTGCCTGGATACATCATGAAATAGTAAGTGATGAGAACATGATGGAAACCATTATTATAGGGTTACGTTACAAAGCACCATTGTTCTACCACATTAATTACCACAGTACAAACTGTGTATGTAATTACAATTTACAATATAATAAATCACACAGAAATTATCTATAAAGGTTACAAAAACTAGTCTACAGATAATGTAAAAGGTCAAATTACATTGTTCTAATAATGGATATCCGGCAGTTCACCATTTTATGAAACACTTTTATTCTTCATAAAAGAATAAATTCTGGAACATATTTGCTTGCGAATCTGCATGTGGTCATTCCTCCTAGAAAGTTAAGGTGTTACCAATCTCGATGTCAATTGGGTGCATCGCCAAACACCCTGACACAGTCCAATCAGCCAGGCTCCATAGAAAGACACCACAATAGCAACTGTAAGGCGATGTTCACACGGTCAGTATTTGGTCAGTATTTTACATCAGTATTTGTAAGCCAAAATCAGGAGTGGGTGAAAAATGCAGAAGTGGTGACGTGTTTCTATTATACTTTTCCTTGAGGTGTTCCACTCCTGATTTTGGATTACAAATACTGATCAAAAATACTGAACAAACACTGAACATGTGAACATGGCTTAAAGATCATATACTGATTTCCAAGAAGAAGAATAACAAAGGAATAGTACAGTGAAGAGTTCAGAGATGAGGTGCTCTTCTTCTCTGAATGCTGATGTAAGGGGGAAGACCGGGGTGTAAGTACTTTCAGAGCAAGGGATCCGGAACTGCGGGGGCCGTGCCTCTGGTTGCAGGGGGAAGACAGACTGCGAGCACAGGAGTCAGGTGACTGGGAAGCTGGGGGCGTGTCCAGAGTGAGAGCTGGGAGGTCAGGTGACCGAGAGACTGGTGACGTGGGTAGAGAGAGGAAGAGACGAGGACATTTTGCGCGGGAAAGCGGAGCTGGGTCCTGCTCAGCAGAGCAGTGAGAGAGGGTCCAGGTTCCTGGCTCCAGGACTGGGAGCAAGAGCCGAGTGCAGTGGACCGGAGGAGTCAAGCCGATTAGAGGGAGAAGAGATGCAGGGTCTATGGAGCCGAGCACGTGAGGTGCCGCGTTATGGACTAGGGGCTCAGCGGGTAAAACCGGAGACCGCCCGCTGCCGCCAGAAGACGGAGCATTGTTTAGGCGGGGACGCCTGAAGAAATCAACACCGGCCTCAGCTGGCAACTGCCTTGTGGAGGAAAAGAGTCAGCTACGTGTAAAAACTGTAGTTTACAACCGGTTCGACTCTGCTATATCTAGTTAAACTGTGAACTGTCAGTTAAAGACTTTTTACCTGCTACTTTCCTTGTTTTCCCCCATATTTTCCCCTGATACTCCCTTCGTGGAGATTTACCCTGTTATTATAAACTTCCCCTGTTTATTAATCCTGCATTGGCTGCTCTGTGTTTCTGTGTCGCTGCATCTAAAGTACCCGTGTTACACTGACAAGGAGAATGGTAAGGGTTAGTTTACTAAGACCGACTGATGGCCCTAAAAAATCGCCAATCAATAAACCTTTACCAATCAGAAGTCGTTTAATAGTCTTTTTATACAGACAGACCAAACTAAACGATGCACACTAAGCGGTCTGTGATCGATCGATCAGTGTGCATACGCTGCCATTGCTCTCGGCAAACAAGGAAGATTGGAGCACACAGTCTATGGTACGAGGTGCTGGTGGACGGGATGTGGGATCCCAGCAGCATATGTGGAGAAATTCATCGCACACTCTTTGCTTTAAGATGCAAATGCTTCTTTATTTCAAACGTGTAGTAATTACGAGGTAGAATAAGTACGGGAGGGCTTATACTTCACATTAAATTAAGCGACGCTGTAACAAGACCCAGGAAGGGTTGAAACGTTTTATTATTGTTGCATTTCTTCCTGCACTTTGATGTCTATTTATGTATTTATTACACATTCAAAATACATAAAGACATATTTGCATCTTGAAGCAAAGAGTGTGCGGAGAATTTCTCCACATATCGCTCTCGGTAGTGCAAACCCTTTTTACACCGGATGATGCACCGCCAAGAACTATGATCTCACCGGACGGACAAGTATTTTGCTCATTCATCAGGTGATCGGCAGTCCATTTACAAGGAAAGATTATCGTGAATTAATAATGCTTATGCATGGCGATCTTCCTGTGTAGATGCATCCCAATACACTGTTGTCAATTAATTCCTAAATGTCCACAAAGAATAACACAATGGTGAAAGGGTAATGTGACCAAATACGGCAAGTAGATTCCGTCTAAGAAACGCAATGTATCTTCCCAATACACTTGTACCGTCGGACATAAAGCACAGCGGGAAGCTGCAATGTATTTCACTGGTGAAGAGCCCCTCCATCAGCTGCCATCTTATATCTTATGGACAGTAATGATTTATCGACAGCACGGACGGCTGAGCAAGGGGACACATAGCTGTACATCCAAGGACGTGCGTATTGGTATGTTAAACAATGGTTAATATTAGTCCTAAAATGATCAACCCCTTTACGTTTTCAAGCTCTTTGCTTGCCATCACTGAAAGGAAAGATTCACAGTTTAATTACAGACAGAGGCTGCAAAACCATCCTGCTGGTATGCTGATAACAAGGTTACCATGTTTTTTGTGTACTAGTAATTTAGGCATGAATAGTTGTCTCCGTGGTCAGACCTCCATCATTCAGATGTGCTTAGTGTAAAAAAATCTTTTTTTCAATCTGAATTTTATATTGATGGCTGATCCTTAGGATAGGTCATCAATATCTGATCAACAGGGGTGCGGGATCTCGCTGCAACCGGAGCTGCCGGCAGCTGGATGTGCAGAGTTGAACAGCTCTGTGAACTGCATAAAGGCCGTGGCAATGTACTACACATACCCCCTATTGATTCGAATAGGAGGTGGATCTGCAGTACACGGCCACAACTCCATTGACAGATGTGCTGTGCAGCTCTGCAACTCATCATGGCACCAGGAACGGCTGATCGGCATGGGTGCCGGGTGTCACATCCACACTGATCAGATACTGATGACCTATCCTAAGGACAGGCCATCAATATACACCACATGCAGAATTATTAGGCAAATTAGTATTTTGATCACATGATACTTTTTATACATGTTGTCCTACTCCAAGCTGCATAGGCTTGAGAGCCAACTACCAATTAAGTAAATCTGGTGATGTGCATCTCTGTAATGAGGAGGGGTGTTGTCTAATGACATCAACACCCTATATAAGGTGTGCTTACTTATTAGGCAACTTCCTTTCGTTTGGCAAAATGGGTCAGAAGAGAGATTTGACGGGCTCTGAAAAGTCCAAAATTGTGAGATGTCTTGCAGAGGGATGCACCAGTCTTGAAATTTCCAAACTTTTGAAGCGTGATCACCGAACAATCAAGCGTTTCATAGCAAATAGCCAACAGGGTCGCAAGAAGCGTGTTGGCCAAAAAAGGCGCAAATTAACTGCCCATGAATTGAGGAAAATCAAGCGTGAAGCTGCCAAGATGCCATTCGCCACCAGTTTTGCCATATTTCAGAGCTGCAACGTTACTGGAGTATCAAAAAGTACAAGGTGTGCGATACTCAGGGACATGGCCAAGGTAAGGAAGGCTGAAAAACTACCACCTTTGAACAAGAAACATAAGATAAAACATCAAGAATGGGCCAAGAAATATCTTAAGACTGATTTTTCAAAGGTTTTATGGACTGATGAAATGAGAGTGACTCTTGATGAGCCAGATGGATGGGCCAGGGCTGGATCAGTAAAGGGTAGAGAGCTCCACTCTTTCGCCAGCAAGGTGGAGGTGGGGTACTGGTATGGGCTGGTATCATCAAAGATGAACTTGTGGGACCTTTTCGGGTTGAGGATGGAGTGAAGCTCAACTCCCTGACCTACTGCCGGTTTCTGGAAGACAACTTCTTTAAGCAGTGGTACAGGAAGAAGTCAGTATCGTTCAAGAAAAACATGAGGACAATACTCCATCACATGCATCCAACTACTCCACAGCGTGGCTGGCCAGTAAAGGTCTAAAAGAAGAAAAAATAATGACATGGCCCCCTTGTTCACCTGATCTGAACCCCATAGAGAACCTGTGGTCCATCATAAAATGTGAGATCTACAGGGAGGGAAAACAGTACACCTCTCAGAACAGTGTCTGGGAGGCTGTGGTGGCTGCTGCACGCAATGTTGATCAAAAACAGATCAAGCAACTGACAGAATCTATGGATGGAAGGCTGTTGTGTCATCATAAAGAAAGGTGGCTATATTGGTCACTAATTTTTTTGTTTTTTGTTTTTGCATGTCAGAAATGTTTATTTCTAAATTTTGTGCACTGATATTGGTTTACCTGGTGAAAATAAACAAATGAGATGGGATTATATTTGGTTTTTATTAAGTTGCCTAATAATTCTGCACAGTAATAGTTACCTGCACAAACAGATATCCTCTTAAGATAGCCAAATCTAAAAAAAAAACATTCCAACTTCCAAAAATATTAAGCTTGGATATTTAAGAGTCTTTTGGGTTGATGGAGAACATAGTTGTTGATCAATAATAAAAATAATCCTCTAAAATACAACTTGCCTAATAATTCTGCACACAGTGTATAAGTCCAGGACAATCTTTTTAAGTTCATAGTAGGTTAACTTATAGCAGGAAATAGTTTCTATTTCTATTTCAATACTATTATTGACATAAATCCGAGCAGATCCCGCTAATAAAACAGCAGAACATGTAGTGGAAAGGTAACGACAGCACTGTATCAGAAGACAGGCACGGTCACACTCATCAACTTCTTTTTCTATACTTACAGGATTTTGATTCAGGAGATGGTGGTGAAATATTGCAAACTGCGAGGTCGCTCTTTGACTTTTTTGGCTTCTTTGCATTTACTTGCCATGGTTTGTCATAGCTCCTGAAATCCCTCCGAATCCCTTTGTACTCTGTAGAGGAATAAAGTGTATGGTTAGAGATCCTTATCAGCTACACTATTGTCAGTAGAAACATTATGAAGAAGATAAAGCCAGTCGTCACAATATGATCAAAATATGCACTAAGTACCTGAAATGTATAAATATAGTTTCTATAGCAGTAATGCAGCTCAATATTCATATTATCAATGTTCACATATATCTTGGTGCGCTGAGAGTGTGGCTGCATCTGTCTACAAGTGTAATGCATCTGTACATTAATTTAATTTTGCACTGAGGTGCTTGACAATTACATTTTTTGTAGTGTATATTTGAGGTTTAATTGACTGCCACCATATTAACCAAGCGCTTCAACCATGTGTCCTCAGTCCTTCTTTTAATTATAACTGGATCCTACCTGCCCTTTAAATCTGTAGGACTAGGCCCGGTAGAAGTAAGTCTGTTAGTTTAGGTTCCCATCTAACAAGGTTGATTTTGCACTGGTAGATGAGCTCACACAATTTGATAATGTGCTAAGTGCCTAAATTTTATAAGTATAATCTACAGTTAGGTCCTGAAATATTTGGACAGTGACACAAGTTTTGGTAATTTAGCTGTTTACCAAAACATATTCAAGATACAGCCATATAATCAATATGGGCTTAAAGCGCAGATTCTTCAGCTTTAATTGAGGGTATTCACATTCTAACTGGAATAATGGTTTGGTAATTACAGCTTTTTAATCTGTAGCTACCTCTTTTTAATGGGACATAAAGTAATTGGACAGTTATCTCAAAAGCTCTTTAATCAGCTGCACGGTCTTCTTCCTCATTAATCCATTATCAATTAAGCAGGTCTGGAGCTGCTTCCAGGTGTGGCATTTGCATTTGGAAGCTATTATTGTGAACCCACAACATGCAGTCAAAGGAGCCCTCAATGGAAGAGAAACAGACCATCATTAGGCTGAAGAAAAAGAAGAAATCCATCAAAGAGATAGCAGAAATGTTAGTAGTGGCCAAATCAACAGTTTGGTACATTTTGCAAAAAAACTGACTAGGTTTTAGAGCTCAAAATGGCAGGGGCCTGGGCGTCCACAGAAGACAACAGTAGTGGATGATCACAGAATCTTTTCCATGGTTAAAAAAAAAATCACACCATCCACTAAAGTGAAGAACGCTCTCCAGAAAGTAGGTGTTTCAGTATCTAAGTCTACCATAAAGAGAAGTCTTCATGAGCGCAGATAGAGTACAGACCAAAAGTTTGGACACACCTTCTCATTTAAAGATTTTTCTGTATTTTCATGACTTTGAAAATTGTACATTCACACTGAAGGCATCAAAACTATGAATTAACACATGTGGAATTATATACTTAACAAAAAAGTGTGAAACAATGGAAAATATGTCTTATATTCTAGGTTCTTCAAAGTAGCCACCTTTTGCTTTGATGACTGCTTTGCACACTCTTGGCATTCTCTTGATGAGCTTCAAGAGGTACTCACCATAAATGGTTTTCACTTCACAGGTGTGCCCTGTCTGGTTTAATAAGTGGTGGCTACTTTGAAGAACCTAGAATATAAGACATATTTTCAGTTGTTTCACACTTTTTTGTTAAGTATATAATTCCACATGTGTTAATTCATAGTTTTGATGTCTTCAGTGTGAATGTACAATTTTCATAGTCATGAAAATACAGAAAAATCTTTAAATGAGAAGGTGTGGCCAAACTTTTGGTCTGTACTGTACATAAGATTCACCACAAGGTGCAAACCATTAATCAGCCTTAAAAATAGAAAGACCAGATTAGACTGGTCAAAAAAACATGTAAAGAAACTAGCATCAAACAAGGCTCCATAGATTTACATAGTACCCTCATGTGTAGAGCCCATTGTGGGCCTGCGAGTCGGAAAAGCCATCACATGACTCAGAAGAGAAGAGTGGCAGTGGAAACCAGGGATCAGTGATTATCTTATCAGATTTCACTACTTTACATATACATTTACAGTACATAGTTTAAGTCAATGAAAAGTTTAAAGAGAGTGCTTCTTTAAAGATTGGGACTGGAGACTTATGTCGGCCACAGAATATGATGTGGTGGGCATTACGGAAACCTAGCTGGATCAAAGCCATGGCTGGTTGACAAACGTAGAGGGTTACACTACATTTAGAAAGCACAGGAAAGACAAAAAAGATAGAGGGGTTTGTATATTCATAAAATTCAACTTAAAACCTGTGCTCAATGACAACATTGGGGGGAGCTGCGACATTGTAGAGTCAGTATGGGGAGCTATACAAGAGGATGGCAATAATGGAAAGCTGCTAATTGGAGTTTGCTACAAGCATCCTAATATAGCTGAACAGGTAGAGGATGAAATGTTGTAACAAATTGAAAAGGCAGCAAATAATAATAGGGTCTTTATTATGGGGGATTTTAACTATCCAGACATTCAATTGGACATAGAAACTTCTGGTTGTGCTAAAAGCTGCAAGTTCTTATTCACAGTTCAGGTCAATTACCTTTCTCAGCTGGTAGATGAACAGTTGGAACAGGGGAGATAATCTACTGTATCTGGTTCTGTCAAATAGACCAGCTACAATTTCAAATCTACAGGTCCGGGAGCATCTGGGATGCAGTGACCATAATATGGGAAGTTTCAATGTAATTTTCAATCAAACATTCAAAAAGGGGAAATCCAAAAACCTGGAACTTTAGGAAAGATGATTTCAACAAATTAAGGGAAGAGCTTAATTGTGTAGACTGGTTCATTTCATGGTAACTGGGGATACCAAACATAAATAGGGAATGTTTAAGGAAATACTACTAGAATCCTGTAAAAACCTTATACCCTCTGGTAATAAAATGTCAAGGAATGAAAAAAAAACCCATTATGGATAAATAGGACATTACAAAGTTTAATAAGAGAAAAATAAAGGGCATTGAAAATCTTGAAGGCAGAGAATAAAGAAATAGCATTTCAGGAGTATAAAGATCTAAATAAGAAATGTAAAAAAGAAATCAAGCTAACAAAGTTATCTACAGAGAAACAAACCCAGCAACATTAAAATAAATCCCAAATTTTTTTATAAATACATCAATGCCAAAAAGAAAAAAAACAGATGGTATCGGCCCCTTAAAAGATGATAATAGAAAGATAATTATAGAGGACAAAGAAAAGGCTGAGATATTAAACAGGCACTTTTCATCCGTGCTCATCAATGAACTGTCTGTTCCAGGGATCTTTCAACAAGGCAAAAATCTAAGTGCACCACCTAATATAACTAATTTAACACAAAAAAGTACACCCGAGTCTGAGTAAATTAAACATTGACAAATCCCCCAGCCCAGATGGCATTCATCCATGGATAGTGAGAGAATTGAGCTCAGTAATTGACAGACCGCTGTATCTCATCTTTTTAGACTCTCTTGTAACAGGGTTGGTGCCACAGGATTGGACGATGGTTGACGTGGTACCGATATTTAAGAAAGGTAAGAAGGTGGAACCAGGCGACTATCATCCGGTAAGTCTGTCATCAGTAGTGTGCAAAGTTTTTGAGGGCATTATAAGAAATGACCTGCAGAGATATATTGCAGAAAATAATATAATGAATGACAACCAGCACAGTTTCATGAAAGATAAGTCGTGTCTAACCAACATGTTGGGTTTCTATGAAGAGGTAAGTGCAAATCTGGGTGTTGGTAATGTGGCTAATGTGATTTATCTGGACTTTGCAAAGGCATTTGATACTGTACTAAATAACAGCCTTATACTGAAGCTACAGAAGCAATGACTTGGGGGAACTATATGTAGATGGGTAAGGAATTGGCTAAATGACAGGAAACAAAGAGTCGGCATAAATGGTATGTTCTCTAAATGAAATATAGTCAGCAATGGTGTACCGCAGGGATATGTGCTAGGACCGATTCTTTTTAACCTCTTTATTAATGACCTTGGGGATGAGATTAAGAGTAAAGTGTCAGTCTTTGCTGACGACACCAAACTATGTAGGATATTAAAATTGACATTACAATATTGCAAAACGATCTGAATAAGATGTCTGAATAGGTAATTACTTCGCAGATGAGGTTTAATGTAGATAAATGTAGAATAATGCACCTAGGATGGAGTAATCCTATTGCTGCATATACATTAAATGGGAGTATATTCGGGACTACAGAACAGGAGAAGGATTTGGGTATTCTGCTCACGAGTAAGCTGAGCAGCAGTACTCAATGTCAAGCAGCAGATGCAAAAGCAAACAAGATTTTAGGACGTATAAAAAGAGATAAAATCCCGTGATCCCAACGTATTGTTACTGTCACGGGTGTGTCAGGTTTGACAGATAGTCATACGGGGTCCGGCTGTAGAAGGTCGTTGCGTTTGGCTATGCAAACATCTTCCTGATCCTTTCATGATTACTCTCTCTAGGACATAGCGGTGATCCTCACCTTGCTTGGGGATTATACCTTTGGGACTCAGCGGTGATCCTCACCTTCTGCTGCTAATTACCACACCCTTGCTGTATCCTTAAATACACTCAGTTTCTCCAGAGAGTTGCTGGTGATAGTGTGTTTTTCTTCTATTCAAGCCTGGAATTCTAGTAGTTGGCTATAATTTCCTTGTAGTTCCTTTGTGGATTGTTGTCGTGCTCTCTCCAGTGTCATCTTAAAGCTAAGTGTATTCCCTTGTTTGTTTCCTTTGTGTATACTTTAGCTTGTAGTGGGGCTGACTAGTGCTCACCTCCCCCCACCTAGGGCCTAGCTTTAGGGTCAGCTAGGGCCAGCTTTCCTGCAAGGCAATATGTGCAGAACCTATATAGGGTCCATAGGGTAGTCAGGGTTTGTCGTTGAGCTGTTTAGGGGTCTCCACTCCCCCTTTCCCTACTTGTAGGGCACCCTACCCTTTTCCTGTTGTTATACACTGGGGTTACCCCTTTACAAATCACTTGTGAGGCCACATCTAAAATAAGGGATCCAGTTTTGGGCTCTACATTTTAAAAAGGATAATCAGAAGTAAGAATCAGTTCAAAGGCGGCAACTAGATTATTACAAGGGATGGAAGGCCTCTCATATGATGAGAGGTTGGAAAAATTGGGCTTGTTTAGATTAGAAAAAAGACATCTCAGAGAAGATCTTATTTATATGTACAGGGTGGGCCATTTACATGGACACACCTAAATTAAATGGGAATGGTTGGTGATATCAAGACCAATATCATGGTCACCACCCATCTGGAAAAGTTCCCCTCTCATATACTAATGTGCCACAAACAGGAAGTTGATATCACCAACCATTCCCATTTAATTTAGGTGTATCCATATAAATGGACCACCCAGTATAAATATGTGTGTGGTCAATACAGAGAACTGGCACACGACTTATTCCTTCCAAAGATCATACTAAGGACCAAGGGGTACTCATTACGGATGGAAGAAAGGCGATTCCGGCAGCTAAACAGGAAAGGATTCTTTACAGTCAGAGCAGTCAGACTGTGGAATGCCGACCACAAGAGGTAGTGATGGCAGAAACTATAACAGCTTTTAAAAAAGGCTGGATGATTTCCTCAGTACACATAACATTGTGAGTTATAGTTAAATTAGTGACAAAATGTACAATTTGTGGAGGAAGGTTGAACTTGATGGACCTAGGTCTTTTTTCAACCTATGTAACTATATGTAATTGTCCAATATTTCAATTTGCTTTCAGAAGCACTGCATGTTTGCCTCTCCCTAATATGATGTATTATAAATCACGCTTGCTAAGACTCTACTAAACAAGTCCCCTTTTTCTTTTCATGTTATACTATACCATTCACCTGTAATGCAGCCTATATTAAGAACTAGCCTAATACATACATTAAAAGATAATTTTATTCTAATACCCATGGGCAGAATACTTATGTGACTATTTCCTGTAAGTTGGGATCACCCAGTGATCAGAGGCTTATCATTGCATTAAATATACATGAAAATGGGTCATTTATGCACTCCTATTACTGTGGACACTGTACATTTCATTGAAACCACATTTTCTAATGTAAAGAAATTCAGTTTGTGTAATTGCTGAACCCAAAGTATTCAGCCGGCTATGTAAGCACATTCAGGTTATTTCATTTACAAGATTCAATTTGCATAGTGAATGTCGGCAATGCAGCATGAATAGACGTAAACTGACCTTGACCATGTACCACTGCCGTCATTTATTCTATTTTCCCTCTTCATTAATTGCCTAAACTGAATAGTTAACCCCTTAAGCCCCGCGGGTGGTTTGCACGTTAATGACCGGGCCAATTTTTACAATTCTGACCACTGTCACTTTATGAGGTAATTACTCTCGAACGCTTCAACGGATCCCCCTGATTCTGAGATTGTTTTTTCGTGACATATTGTACTTCATGATTGTGGAAAAATTTCTTCGATATCACTTACGTTTATTTGTGAAAAAAACGGAAATTTGGCGAAAATTTTGAAAATTTTGCAATTTTCAAAATTTGAATTTTTAAGCCCTGAAATCAGAGCGATATGTCACACAAAAGAGTTAATAAATAACATTTCCCACATGTCTACTTTACATCAGCACAATTTTGGAACCAAAATTTTTTTTTGTTAGGGAGCTATAAGGGTTAAAAGTTGACCAGCGATTTCTCATTTTTCCAACAAAATTTACAAAACCATTTTTTTAGGGACCACATCACATTTGAAGTCACTTTGAGAGGTCTTTATGACAGAAAATACCCAAAAGTGACACCATTCTAAAAACTGCACCCCTCAAGGTGCTCAAAACCACATTCAAGAACTTTATTAACCCTTCAGGTGCTTCACAGGAATTTTTTGAATGTGGAAGAAAAAAATTAACATTTAACTTTTTTCACAAAAATGTTAATTTAGACCCAATTTTTTTTATTTTCACAGGGGTAACAAGAAAAAATGGACCCCAAAATTTGTTGTGCAATTTCCCCTGGGCACGCAGATACCCAATATTTGGGGAAAAAATACTGTTTGGGCGCACGGCAGGGCTCGGAAGGGAAGGAGCGCTATTTGACTTTTTGATTGTAAAATTTGCTTGAATAATTAGCGGACGCCATGTTGTGTTTGGAGAGCCCATGTGTGCCCAAACTTTGGAGCTCCCCCACAAGTGACCCCATTTTGGAAACTAGACCCCCCAAGGCACCTTTCTAGATGCATAGTGAGCACTTGGAACCCCCAGGTGCTTCACAAATTGATTCGTAACAATGAAAAAGTGAAAAAAAAAAACACTTTTTCATTTTTATGAATCAATTTGTGAAGCACCTGAGTGTTCCAAGTGCTCACAATGCATCTAGATAGGTGCCTTGGGGGGTCTAGTTTCCAAAATGGGGTCACTTGTGGGGGAGCTCCAATGTTTGGGCACACAGCGGCTCTCCAAACGCAACATGGTGTCGCTAACAATTTGAGCCGATTTTCCGTTAAATTTGTTAGAGGACACCATGTTGCATTTAGAGAGTCCCTGTGTGCCCAAACATTGGAGCTCCCCCACAAGTGACCCCATTTTGGAAACTAGACCCCCCAAGGCACCTATCTAGATGCATAGTGAGCACTTGGAACCCCCAGGTGCTTCACAAATTGATTCGTAACAATGAAAAAGTGAAAAAAAAAACACTTTTTCATTTGTATGAATCAATTTGTGAAGCACCTGAGGGTTCCAAGTGCTCACTATGCATCTAGATAGGTGCCTTGGGTGGTCTAGTTTCCAAAATGGGGTCACTTGTGGGGGAGCTCCAATATTTGGGCACACAGCGGCTCTCTAAATGCAACATGGTGTCCGCTAACAAATTTAACGCAAAATTGGCTCAAATTGTTAGCGACACCATGTTGCGTTTGGAGAGCTGCTGTGTGCCCAAACATTGGAGCTCCCCCACAAGTGACCCCATTTTGGAAACTAGACCCCCCAAGGCACCTATCTAGATGCATAGTGAGCACTTGGAACCCCCAGGTGCTTCACAAATTGATTCGTAACAATGAAAAAGTGAAAAAAAAAACACTTTTTCATTTTTTTGAATCAATTTGTGAAGCACCTGGGGGTTCCAACTGCTCACTATGCATCTAGATAGGTGCCTTGGGGGGTCTAGTTTCCAAAATGGGGTCACTTGTGGGAGAGCTCCAATGTTTGGGCACACAGGGACTCTCTAAATGCAACATGGTATCCGCTAACAATTTGAGCCGACAATTTGTTAGCGGATATCATGTTGCATTTGGAGAGTCCCTGTGTGCTCAAACATTGGAGCTCCCCCACAAGTGACCCCATTTTGGAAACTAGACCCCCCAAGGCACCTATCTAGATTCATAGTGAGCACTTGGAACCCCAGGTGCTTCACAAATTGATTCATAAAAATGAAAAAGTGTTTTTTTTTTCACTTTTTCATTTTTACGAATCAATTTGTGAAGCACCTGGGGGTTCCAAGTGCTCACTATGCATCTAGAAAGGTGCCTTGGGGGGTCTAGTTTCCAAAATGGGGTCACTTGTGGGGGAGCTCCAAAGTTTGGGCACAGAGGGGCTCTCCAAACGCAATGTGGTGTCCGCTAACAATTTGAGCCGATTTTCCATTCAATTTGTTAGCGGATACCATGTTGCATTTAGAGAGTCCCTGTGTGCCCAAACATTGGAGCTCCCCCACAAGTGACCCCATTTTGGAAACTAGACCCCCCAAGGCACCTATCTAGATTCATAGTGAGCACTTGGAACCCCAGGTGCTTCACAAATTGATTCATAAAAATGAAAAAGTGTTTTATTTTCACTTTTTCATTTTTACGAATCAATTTGTGAAGCACCTGGGGGTTCTAAGTGCTCACTATGCATCTAGATAGGTGCCTTGGGGGGTCTAGTTTCCAAAATGGGGTCACTTGTGGGGGAGCTCCAATGTTTGGACACACAGGGGCTCTCCAAACGCAACATGGAGTCCGCTAACAATTTGAGCCGATTTTCCATTCAATTTGTTAGCGGACACCATGTCGCGTTTGGAGAGCCCGTGATGTGCCTAAACAGTGGAGCTCCCCCACAAGTGTCCCCATTTTGGAAACTATACCCCTCAAAGATTTTATTAAGGTGTATAGTGAACATTTTGAACCCAGAGGTACGGCACATTATTTGTTTACATTAGGTCATCATATTGAATAAGTTTTCATTATTCTTGAGCGCAAGTGCTCGCTACTTGAGTTTGCATCGGGTACTCAGGTATGCACCATGTACAGCGTGTGCTCGAGTGACATGCTCGAGTCCCTGCTCCGCATGTTTCACGGTTATTAGACATCCAAAAAAAAACATGCGGGGATCGCTCGTGCATGGCAGGCAATCCCCGTAAAGTTTTTTGGCCGCGAAGCATATGGGGCAGAGACTCGAGCATGTCACTCAAATACCCACGATACTAAATGCATACCAGAGCACCCGATGCAAACTCAAGTAGCGAGCACTTGCTCTCAACACTAGTCGCCATATCGTCATCTTTTTTTCTTACTTTTGAAAAAAATCCCAACCCCAGCCCTAACCCTAGCACAACCCTAACCCTAGCACAACCCTAGCCCCAGCACAACCCTAGCCCCAGCACAACCCTAGCCCCAGCACAACCCTAGCCCCAGCACAACCCTAGCCCCAGCACAACCCTAGCCCCAAACCCAGCCCTAACCCTAGCCCTAACCCTAGCCCAATCCTAACTCAAGAGTTTATTTTTGACGCCGTTCCTTGTGCGGTATAAGTGATTAGACGACTTTATTCTTCGGGTCGGTGTGATTACAGCAATGCCAGAATCATATGGGGTTTTTATGACTGACAGCTGTCACACACTAAAAGACGCATTTTTTGTAAAATCTAGTTTTTGCATCGCCATATTTTGAGAGCTATAATTTTTCCAAATTTTGGCAGACAGTCATGTGACGGCTCGTTTTTTGCGGGATGACTTGACGTTGTTATTGGTGCCATTTTCAGGCACGTGACATTTTTTGATCGCTTTCTATTCCGATTTTTGGGAGGCAGAATAAACAAAAACCAACAATTCAGGAATTGTTTTTTTTTTTTTTTTTTATTCTGTTCCGCGTGTGGTAAAATTGATGAGGCAGCTTTACTCTTCGGGTCAGTACGTTTACAGCGGTACCACATTTGTATAATTTTTCTATGTTTTGGCGCTTATACACAATAAAAGCTATTTTATAGAAAAAAATATTTTTTAGTATCGCTTTATTCTGAGAGCTATAACTTTTTTATTTTTCGGCTGATGGAGCTATATGGCGGCTTGTTTTTTGCGGGACGAGATGACGTTTTCAGCGGTATCATTTTTATTTATATGCGTCTTTTTGATCGCGTGTTATTCCACTTTTTGTTTGGCGGTATGGTGATAAAGCATTGTTTTTTGCTTGGTTTTTTTTTTTTTTTTTTTTACCGTGTTCACTGAAGGGGTTAACTAGTGGGACAGTTTTATAGGTCAGGTTGTTCCGGACGCGGCGATACCAAATATGTGTACTTTTATTGTTTTTTTTTTATTTTTTTTATAATAATATTTATTGATGGGTACATTATATTTTTATTTTTGGTGTATTATTTTTTTTATTTTTTTATAATATTTTTGCACATTTTTTTTTTTTTTTTTTTTCCACTTTCACACAGTTTATACACTTTATTACTTTGTCCCACTCTGGGACTTTCACTTTTTTTTTTCTGATCGCCTGCATGGCACAGGAATGGAGCACCATCCCTATGCCATGAAGGCTGTCAGAAGTGCACAGTGTGAAGATTGCTTGGAGATGCACTGCGCATGTCCAAGCAATCTTCCTGCTCTCTGGTGACCCGGATGTTGTCATGACGACATCGGGTCGTCATGGCAACACCCGGGAAGCCTTTGCAGACTGCGCTGGAAGCCGGAAGAGGAGGTGAGTATCGGCGATCACCTCCCCTTGCCCCCGCAATGCCGCGATCGACTTCGATCGACTTCGATCGCAGCATCGCGGGGGTTAATGTGCTGGGAGCGGTGCGTGACCGCTCCCTGCACATAGTACCGGGTGTCAGCTGTGACAATCAGCTGACACCCGGCGGCGATCGCGCCCGCACAGCCTGTGTGCGCGCGCGATCGCCATGACGTACTAATACGGGTCTGGCTCTTAAGTCCCAGGGCACAGACGCGTATTAGTACGTCAGATGTTATTAAGGGGTTAAAGTGCACCTGGACTGCAAAACCTTCTATAATCTATAAATTCAGGAACAACAACAAATTGGGAAACTGTTGCCGTCATTGTACAAAAATGTTTTTCATCACCTGTAGGAAATAAAGTACAATGACTAAACTACAATGCACAGATGTCTCCCCAGCTAAGAGTAAAAAAACACACATTAATACACCACTCGGTTTCAATAGATCTGACATAGTTAAAAAAGCCATCCAGCGGATCCTTAAGTGTCCATTTACACTGGCCGGTGGCAGCCTCTAAACAAATGCCAATCAGCTACGTGTAAGCCGACTGGCGTTTTTTAATAGCCTGTTCAGACAAGCCAACCGCACTTCCATGCTCAAAGAATGATCAATAACGTGATCGTTCTGTGTGCATAAAATATCATTATTTTGGAAGCACAAGTCCTGTTTACAAGCTTAAAAATCATCCTTTCATTATTAGACTCATTTGTTGGGTGATCAGCAGCCTATGTGAACAGACCAACAATCGGGAAACGAGCACACCTAGGAACGCTTGTACCCAATTGTCAACCAGTGTAAAAAAAAACCTAAGGCCACGGCCCCACTATCAGTATTCGGTCAATATTTTTTCTCAGGAGTGGGAGTCAAAACCAGGTGAGGAACAATCATAGAAAAGGTTTTTGACTGCTAGAAACTGCCGAAAAGTTTTCTAAACTTCCTGCAGATTCTCAACAAAAGTAATCAGCTTGGCAGGAGATTGGGCTGGGAACACTCAACGTATCGCACGTGTGAATAAATTATTTCTGATCACATTAGGGCCAAACAGTGAAATACGAATGAAGATTAACATTTGATATTAAAAGAATAAAAGTCAGCTGTATTTCAGATTTAATCAAATCTATTTAGTTATATATTTGTGGCACCCCTGCGGGGGATTACCACAGGATCCATAGGTGCAGGGAGAGATGTACACTTGGCACACACAACACCTTCCACCCCAGGTCTGAGGGGAGGAGTCAGTTTCCAGGGAGACAGCAAAGCGGCAGTTAGTCTAGAGACGGGTGAAGGAGGAGGGAGACACGGAGAGCTGTTGGCTGGGGACCAGTTAAGCCCTGAACTAGGAAACAGGTCTGTGTTGTGAAGCGCCCTAGAGAGAGGGACAGAGGCTAGAAGGAGAAAGAAAGAGATAAAACTATTATCCCTTTAGTTCACCCAGACACCGGAGTCCGAGATTGCTATTAATTCAGGAATAGCATAGAAAACCCGGACAGATCAGGAGGATCTACTCCCCCTAAAGAAGAAGGGGAAAGAGTTGCCAAACTTGACCAAGTATAGGACCAGGGGCCCAGAAAGAGAATTGGTCGCCCCAAGGAAAGGTCCTCATTGTCAGTTGTGGAGAAGGACCCCAAAGAAAGTAAAAGGTGGCAGGCTCAGTTTAAGGCAGGACTGATCCCAAACAACGCACACATTGTTAGAGGAGGCCTCACAAATCTCCAAAGTGAATATCTCTACCTGCACCGAAAACCTGGTTACCCTCCTGAACTGTACCTGTTACCGGACATCAGTAAAAGAAAGGTACTGAAACAAAGACTTAATGTGTGTGTGTTCCTACTTTGACAGTACTGCCTATAGCGTTCGTACAAGCCGTATGCCGATCACCTCAGCAACCATACACAGCGCTGGTAACCGATTTTACTAGTTACCACAGGAGGCATCAGGACACAATACTCCCATCATCCTCACCCCCATCCCTTTACTGACGGTCCAGGGCACAGAACCGGGAACCGACCAACCGTGATCCCCACAGAAGTAGCCCATGAACCGACCAACCGTGATCCCCACAGAAGTAGCCCATCCATCCCGGTATCCGAGTACCCCTACCCCTGTCGACCGACTCAGTTTGGCGTCACGAACAGGATACCGGGCCCGGTAGAACCGGGTACTGTGTGCTTAAATTGGACTTTATTGAAAGTTTGTGTACTGTAAAACGGGCCATCATTACTGCGTCATAGAGAAATTAAACTGCGTCACAGAGCGGAGAGAGTCGCGGGGGCGCGGTTAAAGGAGCATGAGGATAGCCCCGCCGTTTTTTTTTTTAGTCACCGGTTACTGAAGGAGTTAATTGTAGCGGCTGGCAACGGTTAACTAGGGGGGCACCGTCATGAGTGAAACAGATGATGTCCGAGACCTTGAGGGAGGGGATGCCCAAGACGCAACAGCAGCCGGTTCCTCAGCTGGTGAAGGAGCCACAGCATCTGGAGCGATGGCCCCGATAATGCCAATTGCCATGCCTTATGTACCGGGGGCCAAATGGTTACCGACGTATGAAGGTAAACCCGGTACCTTAGCAGCTTTCAAACGTAAAATGTGTACGGTGCTGGACATGTATGCGATGACAGGAAAGCAGCGAGCCTCCGTTGTGCAGGGACAATTAATAGGTGCAGCGGAGCTAGAAGCTGAGACTTGGAGCGATGCTGATGGAGACTCTATAGAAAATGTGTTTGATAAGCTCAAAGCTGCTTTTGAAAAACGCACACAGTCTGAACTAAGGATGCTATTCTACCAATGCAAGCAGAGACCGCAAGATACCATCAGAGACTTTGCCCTACGTTTACAAGCGTCACTCCGGTCCATAAAACAGGTAGGCTGAGCAAGTGTGCAAGACGAAGATAAATTGCTTGCAGAACAGTTTATGAATGGGTTGAGATCAGACTTTCACCGTCAGCAGGTATACATGTGGGTCCTAGATCATCCAGATGTGGATTTTAATACTTTAAAGGACCGTGCTATAACTGTACTACGAGACCCATTACCTGCAAAACCTGAAATCCCATCCTGGCAGGTTAATAACTCTCACTTGAACTTAGAGCCTACCCCTAAAGACTCTGTAAAAGCGGTAGGGCAAGCTGTCATACCCGAATCTGCTGATGACCTACGTAATCAAGTGTTACAACTAACCAAAAACATGGACTACGTGCTAAAACTCTTGCAAGCCAGACCGGAGGCACAACCACCAAGCAAAATCCAGTTAGCTAAATCCCCTGAGGATGTTCCGTGGATGAGGAGAAAGCTCATGTCGCCCGTGCAGGGGACCAATGCACCATTTCGACGCAGAGCCATGTCGCCCGTTCAGGGGACCAACGCACCATTCCGACGCAGAGCCACTGTCCACACGGATTCTTCAGGACAACCTGTTTACCTTCGTTGCAACAAACCGGGCCACTTTGCAAGAGGATGTCGTTTAAACCCGAGATTCCTGGGTCTGCGGGCCAACCCCCAGGAATAAAACGGCAGGGCCCATATGACTGGCGTAGTCGGTATTTGGGAGGCCGCCCGTACCTCAACATTACGCTAGAAGGAATCCCCACATCGGCCCTATTGGACACTGGGTCACAAATCACCACCATCCCACATATCCTTTACAAGCAATTTTGGTCTGATGCTGATCTTAGCCCCCCAGACTCTAGTCTTGTCATTTTAGCAGCTAATGGTCAACCACTGAATCAGGAGGGGTTTAGAGAAGTGACAATAAAGCTGGGGAGGGTGGAGTTGAGAGGCCAAGGGTTATGTGTGGTAGAAGATGACCCCAATAACAAATGTCCTTACATGGTGCTTGGTACTAATGTGATTGAAAACTGCCTTGAAGGAGTGCTGTTTTTACTCCAACAGATTACAGAGACTGCTGGCATTGGGCGGAGGAGAGTCCTTCAAAGAGAAATCCGTGCCTTAATTCACAAGCAACAGGTAAATCTGTCTGGAGGGGAGATTGGCAGTGCGAGGGTAACGGACCCGTTTCCCATTGTATTACCACCAAACAGTGAAATGATGATATGGTGTCGAGCAGCTATGGGTATCAGAAGAAAGGAATACCAGGCAATTGTAGAACCAAATACAATTCATGGAAAAGGTAGTATAGCATACCCAAACTGGGTTTTATATGTGTGTAGCAATTTTGTTACATTTACAACTACCAAAATACGGACAATAGAGGCTAAATCGCAAGCATCAACAGAATTACAAGCAAAGGAGAAAAAACGATCATAAAGCCTATAGTTTCATATATAAAGTATCAAAATTTATTAGAAATCATACAAAGCATAGACATAGGGGGGAATGTAAAGATAGCTACTGTGAACCAAATGGATACAGCTACACGCAGCACAGCTTGATAATCATTTTAAATAAGGTAATCACAGATTTGTACAGGAACATATATTATATTCTAGTATTAAGTGCCAGAGTCCCAATATCATCATCAGATGCCCCTAAATAGTAAGTTCCCCTACCAGATAGTAATATAATGATATACATACCAATGAAACACACAGTATCGGATGAGGGCAGGAGAACAGGGCAGTAAGGAGGGAGGCAACAAGCTGTACGCGGTAAGCAGCAGCCCCGACGCGCGTTTACTGCCCTGTTCTCCTGCCCTCATCCGATACTGTGTGTTTCATTGGTATGTATATCATTATATTACTATCTGGTAGGGGAACTTACTATTTAGGGGCATCTGATGATGATATTGGGACTCTGGCACTTAATACTAGAATATAATATATGTTCCTGTACAAATCTGTGATTACCTTATTTAAAATGATTATCAAGCTGTGCTGCGTGTAGCTGTATCCATTTGGTTCACAGTAGCTATCTTTACATTCCCCCCTATGTCTATGCTTTGTATGATTTCTAATAAATTTTGATACTTTATATATGAAACTATAGGCTTTATGATCGTTTTTTCTCCTTTGCTTGTAATTCAATTGTAGAACCAGTATATTCAGAGCATAGACCTACACTGCTGACAGCTAGAGGGGTGGTGGATGTACGCAGGGGAAGAGTACCAATCCGTGTGTTGAATTGTGGTGAGGAAGAAGTGAAACTACCCCGGTATGCTACTGTAGCAAAGCTGTACACTGTCAGTAATAACAACATACAGACATTAGAGCCCTTGCCCCCGTCAAGTCAGGCGGAGGACAACAACCTCAAGGGACAGATGGAGGAGTGGTGTCAGCAGTTGCACATAGGGACTGATGCCACTCCCGACCACCAGAAGCAAGGAGTTTACCGGGTAGTACAAGAGTTTAGCCAAGTATTCAGTAAGCATCCATTAGATTTTGGGAGGATAAAAGGGGTACGCCATCACATACCCACAGGAGATCATCCCCCGATTAAAGTGAGACATAGACCCATCCCACCAAACCACTACCAGTGTGCTAAAGAGATGCTGCAGGACATGAAGGAGGTCGGGGTTATAAGAGATAGCTGTAGTCCCTGGGCAGCCTCCTTAGTCTTAGTCAGAAAGAAGGATGGCACTATGAGGATGTGTGTGGATTACAGGGAGGTCAATAAGATCACTCACAAAGATGCTTACCAGTTACCCTGGATAGAGGAGTCTCTTGCTGCATTAAAGACTGCTAAGTATTTCTCCACATTAGATCTCACTAGTGGGTATTGGCAGGTCTCTGTTGCAGAAGACGACCGGGAGAAAACAGCATTCACAATACCAATGGGCCTATGCGAATTCAATAGCATGCAATTTGGGCTATGCAATGCACCGGGAACGTTTCAGAGACTCATGGAGTGCTGCCTGGGACACCGGAATTTTGAGACGATACTTTTATACCTGGATGACGTCATAGTGTGTTCCAAAACCTATGAAGAACATCTGGAACACCTTGTGGAGGTATTTACAGCTCTAATAAAGTATGGAATGAAGCTCAAACCATCTAAATGTTACCTGCTGAAGCCAAAAGTCCAATACCTAGGGCATGTGGTCAGCGCGGATGGCGTAGCACCAGATCCGGAAAAAGTGACAGCTATCCAGGACTGGCAGAGGCCAACCACCATCAGAGAGGTACGTCAGTTCTTAGGTTTGGTTGGGTATTACAGAAGATTTATTAAGGGCTACACGAAGATGGCAGCACCCCTACAAGATCTTCTAGTAGGCCAAGCTAAGAAGAGAAGGTCTGCAGAGCCGCCATTGGAATGGGGAAAGAAACAAGAAGACTCCTTCCAACAAATGAAACAGGCCCTGACCGGTGAGGAAATCTTGGCGTACCCAGATTATAACCTACCATTTGTCCTCTACATGGATGCAAGTAATGTAGGCCTGGGAGCAGTACTGTCCCAAATACAAAAAGGCAAGGAAAGAGTAATTGCCTATGCCAGTAGAAGACTTCGACCTACCGAGAGGAACCTGGAAAATTACAGTTCCTTTAAGTTGGAGTTCCTGGCCTTGGTCTGGGCAGTCACGGAGAGGTTCAAGCATTACTTAGCAGCTTCAAAATTTACCATCTTTACGGACAATAATCCGATAACACACTTAGATACTGCAAAGCTTGGTGCATTGGAGCAGCGCTGGATGGCCCGGCTATCGAACTACGACTTTACCATCAAGTACCGAACAGGCCGTGGAAATGCAAATGCTGATGCCCTCTCCAGAAACCCTCAAGTACATTTGCAAGGGCTTGAAGAAGAAACAGATGACTTGGAGGAAATAGAACTTCCAGCTTTCCATAAAAGTAGAAAATGGAAAATGACAGAAACCCATATCTACCAGAACCGTCAGGATTTTGCACTAAACCCGCTGCCTCATTATGGATGGAAAGAAACCCAAGACAGCGATCCGGCAGTAAGCCTAGTGAAGAGGCTGGTAACCCAACCGGATTCCAAAATTGAGAAGAATGCTCCCCCAGAGGCCCAATACCTGTGGAAAGAAAGAAGCAGGTTATTTATCTATAAAAACCAATTGTGCAGACGGTATATCAATCCAAGGACACATGAAATGGTATGGCAAGTTGTGGTTCCAAAGAGAGACGTCCAAATGGTATTGGAAGCGTACCATAATGGAGCAGGACACTTTGGATGGGGAAAACTGGAAATACTGTTACGTGAGAGGTTTTGTTGGATTGGCATGAGGTCTTCCATAGAAAAATGGTGTAAAAATTGTGGCCCATGCTCATTAAGAAGAGGAGATCGTAACAACCAGAAAGCACCACTCCAGCCTATCATAACCAAACAGTCCTTGGAACTAGTAGCCTTGGATCATGTCAAACTCACACCCAGTAGATCAGACTATACTTATGCTCTTACCATGGTGGACCACTATTCCAGATTCCTAGTGGTAGCTCCTGTGAAGGATTTGACAGCTCAGACAGCAGCAAGAACCTTTCAAGCTTATTTCTGCAGGCCACATGGATATCCAGAACAGGTATTGACAGATCAGAGTCTTGCCTTTGAAGCGGAAATATTTCAAGAGTTCTGTAGATTGTATGGATGCAATAATATTCGTACCACGCCTTACCATCCCCAAACTAACGGAATGTGCGAAAAAATGAATCACGTGGTAATAGAATTGCTGAAGACTCTACCCTTGGAAGACAGAAACAGATGGCCAGAGAAATTACCAGATCTTATTGACATCTATAACAACATCCCAGTAAGTTCAACTAATTGCACCATAGCATACTTGATGAGAGCGAGACCAGGAAAATTGCCAGTGGACTTTGAAATGGGCATTGTAGTTCCTGAGGAAGACCAGTCAAGTGCAGATTGGAATACTAGAAGAACAGAACAATACAAGAAAATACAAGAGTGTGTTGAGAAAAGTCTAGCAAAATCCAGAGAAAGACAAGAAACCAATTTCAATAAAAACGCACAAGAAATCCCGTTAACCCCCGGAGAATTGGTTTTGAAAAGGAAAAAGACTTCATAAGCTAGATAATTAATGGGAAGAAGAACCATACACTGTATTACCATCCAATTTTGGCAACCAGAAAACCTGTCTAATCAGCAAGGATAACGGAAAAACAACAGCAACAGTGTCCCGAGACCACTTAAAGAAGTGTCCTCAACCCTTACAACAAAAAGAATATATCCCTTGTCCCATACCAGAAGAAGAGACGCCAAGGACAATTAAGACAATCTTAGGAGAGTTACCCACAGATTGGCCTCAAATAGAAGGAGCATACTTAATTCCCATGTTGACATTCCCACAACCAGTAGAAGGATCAAGAGAAGAAGAACCACCTGCTGCAGCCAAGCTAGGGAATCCTGCAATCGGTGTACCTGCCATTCCCACTAGGGGAGTGGGAAGACACTCCGGCATACCTGTGCTACGTAGACCAACACATGAGTCAGTAAGTAGTGTTCGCTCCACACCAGTCTTACGCACCAGTGGGATACCAGTTTTACGGAGGTCATCACGTATTAATTTTGGACACCCACCACTCAGATACAGGGAGTAAACCATAACAAAAGGGAAATGTAAATAGGTTCAAAAATGTAAATATGTAGTTAAAGTCAGTATATAGAAGAGTGACGAGTAGACCAAAACAGGTTACACCAGGTACACAACATAAAAAAAAGGGGGTGAGTAGAGTTGGCGTAAGAAGCTGTCTAGGGAGAGCAAAATCTTGACCAATAGGTGACCCCAGGGCCAAAGGGCCTGCAGTGCTTATGACCGGGAGAGGCCCCTGCAGTACCTAGGACCCTTGCGCCGAGGCACATGTCGTAAATGTTTTGTTGTGTATTGTGAATTATTAAGTCTATTTGAATCTTTAAGCCTACAGAGATTTTACCTGTTTGGACGTCTGAAACTTTTTGAAAATTTTTTAAGAATGGACCAAAGCCACAGGATTGGTGGTGGCAAAAACACTTTCCCTTTAACAGCTTGCAGCAGATCGACTAACGTTGTATGGACTGGTTATCCGTTTTTCCCATTTTCCCTGGTTATTGTAAATTTTATTTTTGAGACTCTGTTCAAATTACAAATGTAAATGTTAATGTTCTGTTATCTTTGTTAAAAAAAAAAAAAGGAGGACTGAAGTTAACTAGGGGGAATGTGGCACCCCTGCGGGGGATTACCACAGGATCCATAGGTGCAGGGAGAGATGTACACTTGCGGACACACAACACCTTCCACCCCAGGTCTGAGGGGAGGAGTCAGTTTCCAGGGAGACAGCAAAAGCGGCAGTTAGTCTAGAGACGGGTGAAGGAGGAGGGACACAGAGAGCTGTTGGCTGGGGACCAGTTAAGCCCTGAACTAGGAAAGAGGTCTGTGTTGTGAAGCGCCCTAGAGAGAGGGACGGAGGCTAGAAGGAGAAAGAAAGAGATAAAACTATTATCCCTTTAGCTCACCCGGACACCGGAGTCTGAGATTGCTATTAATTCAGGAATAGCATAGAAAATACTCCCCCTGAAGAAGAAGGGGAAAAAGTTGCCAAACTTGACCAAGTATAGGACCAGGGGCCCAGAAAGAGAATTGGTCGCCCCAAGGAAAGGTCCTCATTGTCAGTTGTGGAGAAGGACCCCAAAGAAAGTAAAAGGTGGCAGGTTCAGCTTAAGGCAGGACTGATCCCATGCAACGCACACATTATTAGAGGAGGCCTCACAAATCTACAGGGTGAATATCTCTACCTGCACCGAAAACCTGGTTACCCTCCTGAACTGTTCCTGTTACCGGACATCAGTAAAAGAAAGGTACTGAAACAAAGACTTAAAATGTGTGTGTTCCTACTTTGACATTACTGCCTATAGCGTTCGTACAAGCCATATGCCGATCACCTCAGCAACCATACACAGCGCTGGTAACCGATCTTACCAGTTACCACAGGAGGTGTCAGGACACAATACTCCCATCATCCTCACCCCCATCCCTTTACTGACGGTCCAGGGCACGGAACCGGGAACCGACCAACCGTGATCCCCACAGAAGTAGCCCATCCGGTATCCGAGTACCCCTACCCCTGTCGACCGACTCATATTTGTATCACCTAACCCTTTAAACTGTATTATCCGTTAAAGAGGATCGGTCTCCTGTCGTAAATATATAATTTCCTATTTACTTTATATACAGTACAGACCAAAAGTTTGGACACACCTTCTCATTTAAAGATTTTTCTGTATTTTCATGACTATGAAAATTGTACATTCACATTGAAGGCATCAAAACTATGAATTAACACATGTGGAATTATATACTTAACAAAAAAGTGTGAAACAACTGAAAATATGTCTTATATTCTAGGTTCTTCAAAGTAGCCACCTTTTGCTTTGATGACTGCTTTGCACACTCTTGGCATTCTCTTGATGAGCCACATGTGTTAATTCATAGTTTTGATGCCTTCAGTGTGAATGTACAATTTTCATAGTCATGAAAATACAGAAAAATCTTTAAATGAGAAGGTGTGTCCAAACTTTTGGTCTGTACTATATATATATATATATATATATATATATATATATATATATATATATATATATATATATATATATATATATATATACATATACACACACACACACACTCACACAATTATATATATATATATATATATATATATATATATATATATATATATATATATATATATATATATATATATATATATATATATATATTCTACATTTAGTACTTTTGCGCAAGAAGAACATTTTTCATGGAAAACTTTTTGCATCACCACAATGTTTTATTCCTTTTGTTAATGTTGCTCGATTATCCTTTTTTTGCAGAAAAAAGTAAATTTTTCACTAGTTTTCGTTTAGGGTATACATAATACATTCATTATTTTTTCAGGAGGAGTTAAGAGGAAAAACAGCAATTTAGAAATTGTATTTTTTTAAAAAAAATGACTATTACCAAGCAGTATAAATTGTAACATTTAGATATGATCATTATAGATGCAACAATCAAATATGTACTTTTTTATTTTAGTATTTTAGCAGTAAATTTTTGATTTGTAAAAACAGAATGCAGAGTTTTTTAAGCCTTTTGAATATTCATCAAGTTATTTAAACAATGAATTTGTGCTAATTATCAGCATTACATCCAGTAACTCACCTGATTCACTTTCTGCCCAAAGAGCAGCTGATCCAGACAATGTCCTAGGAAGTGGGCCAACATTTCCCAGTTTTGATTGGAGATGATTAATTAAAAATGGAATTGGCTGGTCTGGTGTCTCTGTGATCAGCTTAGTCATTAATTCCTAGGGGCAAAAAATAAAAAATAAATTAGACTGTAGCACAAAAATCATAATTAGGCTTCAATTTCAATTGACTGCAAAAAGAATTGTGTTTAAAATCAATTAAAAGGAGTAATGTATTAATTTGACCTTGTATAGTTTTAATAATATTACTGTATTACTAGAAGATATAGAGTCTAAAATAAATATTGTATATCACTACATTCACTAAACATCACCATTTTAATGGACTGGGTTAATTGGATTTTGAAAGGTATAACAGACCTAGAGAGCCAGGAACACTACATCTCCAGCTGATTCAGCTGCACAGGGACAGATGAAATGCAGTCTATGTGTTCTGTCCCTGGATTCAAACACACAACCAGCAGCATGGCAGGCGGGAGCTTTAGTAATGAGCCACAGACAGCAATGCTGAGTAGAAGAGGATCTTTTTAGGTACCGTATATTGTATTGGTACATAAAGATATCTCTATATACCAGTACATCTCTATATACACCTCTATAGACAAAAATGGTGGTAAGTTGCCCAAGGAAGCACAGAGCCTGTGGAGTGGTGCAATGGAAATTACCATTACAGACTCTATATACCTCTATATTAGGGGAGAATAAAAGTCAATAGAGGTTTTTTTTTTCCAACAAAATCACTAAAAAATAATTACAATAATCACAAATTTTGAATACATTTTTTAAAAATAAACTGTACAAACCAGTAACTAACAGGAAATATTTGGCATCCCTGTAATCGTAATGACCCATGTGATATAGTAAACAGTTTACACTGTGATTGTTTTTTTTTCACAGTTTAATCCATAAAAAATTCTTCCAGACATGTTTGACAAAATGGCACTAAAAATAGAGCTGATCTCCTAGAAAACAAGACCAAATAGAGTGACGCTTCGATAAAAATAAAAACATACAAGAAAAAAAAAAAAAGTATGAATGAAAAAAAAACCCTCATCTGGTCGTTTTTGAAAAGTGTAAAACTAAAAAGCGCCAGATGCAGTGAGAAAGTCTTGATAATGTTCAGCTTTATTTTGTAATGCTTAAAACCAAGCCAGTCATGACTTAAAAAAAGACAATCCCTCATGACATATCTCTTTTAGCAACTAATTGAGTGCACACAAAGAAATACTACTTGCAGAACAATATTCAGTAATACATAATAGAGTATCATAGATGAATGATGAGTGAATAATCCAAAGTCCGCTTTATAGTTATGTATGTGGTATACATTCACTACACATCCCAGCAAATTTCTGATGAAGGTCTTATAGGCCGAAACGTCAATTTAAACTGTTTATGATAGACTGCCCTTGATTTTTAATAAATCCACAATTCTTGCATAGCATCCTATTGAGTGCCGAGTTTTACTACTACTACTACTACCACTCTATCCCAAGTCGCAGCAAAAAACATAGCATCTAGCACAGACTAAGGACTTGGCTGAAAAGATTTGGATTAAGCAATCAAGTGACTTCACTTTCAAGGTGTTACTAAAGTCCCAAAATGGGTTATATTTTCTTCAATCATACTTCTCCTGGAGGTAAAATTATTTGCTTTGTCTTCTTATCATCCTAAAACGAATATAGAAAACATAAGCCAAAAAGCCCAATAATAGCGAAGTACTACACTACAGAGCTCCCTTCCGTGAGGTATTTTATTGTACTTACAAAAGATCCATAAACCACAGCATACAAAACATCACGTACTGTAAGTAAAGTGTTATTCCAATCATTAAAAGATATAATTTTTGCAAAAGATAGGTAATAATTTCAGATCGGTCTGGGTCTCCCACCAGTTCTGAAAACTATTAAAATACAAATCCACTTCATGTACAGTACAGACCAAAAGTTTGGACACACCTTCTCATTTAAAGATTTATCTGTATTTTCACGACTATGAAAATTGTACATTCACACTGAAGGCATCAAAACTATGAATTAACACATGTGGAATTATATACTTAACAAAAAAGTGTGAAACCACTGAAAATATGTCTTATATTCTAGGTTCTTCAAAGTAGCCACCTTTTGCTTTGATGACTGCTTTGCACACTCTTGGCATTCTCTTGATGAGCTTCAAGAGGTAGTCACCGGAAATGGTTTTCACTTCACAGGTGTGCCCTGTCAGGTTTAGTAAGTGGGATTTCTTTCCTTATAAATGGGGTTGGGACCATCAGTTGTGTTGTGCAGAAGTCTGGTGGATACACAGCTGATAGTCCTGCTGAATAGACTGTTAGAATTTGTATTATGGCAAGAAAAAAGCAGCTAAGTAAAGAAAAACGAGAGGCCATCATTACTTTAAGAAATGAATGTCAGTCAGTCTGAAAAATTGGGCAAACTTTGAAAGTGTCCCCAAGTGCAGTTGCAAAAACCATCAAGTGCTACAAAGAAACTGGCTCACATGAGGACCACCCCAGGAAAGGAAGACCAAGAGTCACCTCTGCTTCTGAAGATAAGTTTATCCGAGTCACCAGCCTCAGAAATCGCAGGCTAACAGCAGCTCAGATTAGAGACCAGGTCAATGCCACACAGAGTTCTAGCAGCAGACACATCTCTTCAACAACTGTTAAGAAGAGACTTTGTGCAGCAGGCCTTCATGGTAAAATTGCTGCTAGGAAACCACTGCTAAGGACAGGCAACAAGCAGAAGAGACTAGTTTGGGCTAAAGAACACAAGGAATGGACATTAGACCAGTGGAAATCTGTGCTTTGGTATGATGAGTCCAAATTTGAGATCTTTGGTTCCAACTACCGTGTCTTTGTGCGATGCAGTAAAGGTGAACGGAAGGACTCTACATGAAGCATGGAGGAGGTGTGATAGTGTGGGGGTGCTTTGCTGGTGACACTGTTGGGGATTTATTCAAAATTGAAGGCATACTGAACCAGCATGGCTACCACAGCATCTTGCAGCGGCATACTATTCCATCTGGTTTGCGTTTAGTTGGACCATCATTTATTTTTCAACAGGGCAATGACTCCAAACACACCTCCAGGCTGTGTAAGAGCTATTTGACCAAGAAGGAGAGTGATGGGGTGCTACGCCAGATGACCTAGCCTCCACAGTCACCAGACCTGAACCCAATCGAGATGGTTTGCGGTGAGCTGGACCGCAGAGTGAAGGCAAAAGGGCCAACAAGTGCTAAGCATCTCTGGGAACTCCTTCAAGATTGTTGGAAGAGCATTTCCGGTGACTACCTCTTGAAGCTCATCAAGAGAATGCCTAGAGTGTGCAAAGCAGTCATCAAAGCAAAAGGTGGCTACTTTGAAGAACCTAGAATATAAGACATATTTTCCATTGTTTCACACTTTTTTGTTAAGTATATAATTCCACATGTGTTAATTCATAGTTTTGATGCCTTCAGTGTGAATGTACAATTTTCATAGTCATGAAAATACAGAAAAATCTTTAAATGAGAAGGTGTGTCCAAACTTTTGGTCTGTACTGTACATATGATTACATGACGGTGGTCAGTATATGTATATGTTGAGCAGCCTATAAACACAAGCCCCTGTGAAGTATAAACCATGGCACCAAGTCAAAATAGCAAGTCAGAGTCTTTTTTTTCCTCTAACCTAACCTGCAGAGTCAATTTATAGATTTAGCCGTGGTTCTCATAACTCACAACGCACCATCTTAATAACTTGTACCAAAATGTCATCATACTTAAAGCCCCGTTCTAGCATTCTTTTTCTTTCAGCGCTGTAGTGGTGTCACTAATGCATGTTCCCTGCTCCTACTAATACACTTACCATCTGCTGTCTTCATCTATTCTCTGAGCCACTCCTGTCCTCTTCTGCAGTTTGTGACCTGCTGGACTGCAGCAGTGTTTGCTGGGCCGTAGATCACTTTTCAGTCTAATGGTGCATTCAGACATCTGTACAAATTGGCCCATGACAGCTTCATATATTTGTAGGACACTCAAGCTTGGGTCGGGAGTCCCACAGCCAGTCTGTACATCGGGGTCTGATCTTGATTTGTACAGATGTCTGAATGCGTCCCAAGTCTATGAGAGCCAAAACTGGGCTCTCATAGACTTACTTTGGGAACTTGTGACAGTTACCTCTGACTTCCAGTCAATCAGAAGTTGAGGTCACAAGATGGAGGATCGGGACCGGAGCAGCGCTGGGAATAGATGAACATGGCAGCTGGGAAGTATATTACTAGGGGCAGGGAACTTCGGAATAATACTCCAGTGGTGAAATAAAAAAATAAAAAAATTTTGGCGTGGCACTTTAACCCCTTTCTGACGTGAGAAGTATCCATACGTCCGTGTGGCCTGGTACTTATTGATCAGGGACGTATGGATACGTCTCGGCGCCGGGGTCAGCTGATTCTGACAGCTGACACCCGGCACTCAGTGCCAGGAGAGGTGCCCACACTGCTCCCGGCACTTTAACCCACTGAAAGCTGCGATCATTACCGTGCAGGCAAAGGGAAGAAAGCCCCTCTGCCTTTGGATCAGAGACCCCGTGAGGTCATCGCGAAGGGCCCGATTGTTGCCATGGTGACATGATGTCATCATGACGACATTCGGGTCACCAGAGCTAGGTAACTTGGCAGATCATGTGCAGTTCATGATCTAATAAGTTTGCCTGTCAGTACAGACCTGACAGTTTGCATAGCATAGGAATGCTGCTGCATCCCATAAGCGATCAGCCTGCAATTAGTGAAAGTCCCATAGTGGGACAAAGTGTAAAAGTAATAAAAAGTGAAAAAGAAAATGCAAAAAAAATTGTAAAAATAATATTTAAAAAATAACAAAACAATAAAAAAATAAAAATATATAGTACCCATAAATAAATATTTTTATAAAAAATACATTAATTAATTTAAAAAAAAAGTACACATATTTGTTATCGTCACGTTCGGAACGTCCTGACCTATAAAACTGTTCCACTAGTTAACCCCTTCAGTGAACACCGTAGAAAAAAAAAAACGAGGCAAAAGATGATGCTTTGTCATCATACCACTGAACAAAATGTGGAATAAAACGCAATCAAAAAGACGAATGTATATAAAAATAGTGCCGCTGAAAACAAGCCATGATACAGCTCCATCAGCAGAAAAATAAAAAAAGTTATAACTCTCAGAATATAGCAATGCAAAAATAATAATTTTTTATATAAAATAGTTTTTATTGTGTAAAAGCGCCAAAACATCCAAAAACTATATGAATGTGTAATGTACTGATCCGAAGAATAAAGCTACTTTATCAATTTTACCACACACGAAACAACATAAAAAAAAGAAAATCTCTGAATTGCTAGTTTGTTCATTCTGCCTCCAAAAAATCAGAATAGAAAACAATCAAAAAATGTCACGTGCCCACAAATGGTACCAATAAAAACGTCAAGTTGTCCAGCAAAAAACAAGCCATCACATGGCTCTGTTGGCCGAAATATGGAAAAATATGGCGATGCGCAATAAAAAGCATCCTTTAGTGTGTGACAGCAGTCAAACACAAAAACCCGTTATAAATCTGGTATCGCTGCAATCGCACCACCCCAAAGAATAAAGTTGCCTAATCAATTATACCACATGAGGAATGGCGTAAAAAATAAATAAAACCAATTCTTCATCTGCTGTTGATTTGTTCATTCTGCCTCCCAAGGATCGTAGTAAGGCTCAGCTCACATTTATTCTGCGCTCTGCACTGAGCACTTATATTGGGGTTTCAGTGTAAATCTCTGAAATACGTGATTCAGATAGAATCCCCGGAGGAAGATTTCCTATAATGAGGCAAATGGAGGCACTGTGGACATCGTCTGGCCTATGATCTCTCGGCCTCCGTCTTTTTATTAGGCGTACATAAAAGTGCCGTCGCCCACAGTTTTGTGCACTCCTGAAAAGGACAACACTGAACAGAGGCCAGATGGAGTCCAGAGTAACTCTCCTGCCTCATTATAGTGAATGGATCCCTCGGGGGTTCATCTGAATCACGTCACTCGGAGATATAGATGGAAACCCAAATATAAGTGCTCAGTGTAAAGTGCAGGATAAATGTGATCCAAAATGTTATGTAAAATGTTCCCAACAAAAGCTTCATCTCAATCCACAGAAAGGCAAAAAATTGAGCAAATTCTGCACTCCCAAATCCAAATGCCGCCCTCCCTTCTGAGCTCCAGTGTGTGCCTAAACCGGTTCGCGTCCACATGTTTAGCATTTCTGTAGCGATAAGAGCGTTCCTAATTTACAGGTGAGTGTCTCCAGTAGCATGAGCTGGGCACAACGTACTGGTCACGACAACTTACTCGTCACTACAACAGCAGTTTGCAATTTTCACACAGCAACATCCACTGCTGCTTGTTTCTGGAAAAGACCCATGAAGTCCAAATCGGCACTACACCTATAGATAAATTCCTCAAGTGGGGGAATTTCCACTCTTTAGGCACATCAGGGGCTCTCCAAACGCGACATGGCGTAGGCGAATTATTCAAGCAAATTTTATATTCAAAAAGTCAAATGGCACTCCTTCCCTTCCAAGCCCTGCCGTGCGCCCAAACAGTGGTTTTCCCCCCACATATGGGGTATCGGCTTACTCAGGAGAAATTGTACAAGAAATGGTATGTAGCAATCTCTCCTGTTACCCTTATGAAAATGCAAAATTTGGGTCTGAAAAACATTTTTCTGGGAAAAATTTGAAAATTTTATTTTTACAGCTCAATGTTATAAACTTTTGTGAAGCACGTGGGGGGTTCAAGGTGCTCACCACACATCTAGATAAGTTCCCTGAGGGGTCTGGTTTCCAAAATTGTCTCACTTGTGGGGATTTCCATTGTTTAGGCACATCAGAGGCTTTCCAAACGCGACATGGAGTCCGCTAGTTATTCAAGCAAATTTTACATTCAAAAAGTCTAAAGTAAAATTTTTGTGAAAAAATTTAAATGTTCATTGTTTTCTTCCACATTCCAAAAATTCCTGTGAAGCGCCTTGAATGTGGTTTTGAGCACCTTGAGCGGTGCAGTTTTTAAAATGGTGTCCCTTTTGGGTCATAAAGGTCCCTCAAAGTAACTTCAAATGTGATGTGATCCCTAAAAAAAATGGTTATGTAAATTTTGTTCGAAAAATGAGAAATCGCTGGTCAACTTTTAACCCTTATAACTTCCTAACAAAAAAAAATTTTGGATCCAAAATTGTGCTGATGTAAAGCAGACATGTGGGAAATGTTATTTATTAACTATATTGTGTGACACATCTCTCTGACTTAAGGGCATGAAAATTCAAAGTTTGAAAATTGCAAAATTTTGAAAATTTTTGCCAAATTTCCAATTTTTTCACAAATAAATGCCAGTCATATCAAATTTTACCACTATAATAAAGTACAATATGTCATGAAAAACCAATCCCAGAATCAGTGGGATCTGTTGAAGCGTTCCAGAGTTATTACTTCAAAGTGACACTGGTCAGAACTGTAAAAATTGGCCTGGTCATTAACGGGGAAGGGGGGGGTGCCATGCATACCAGGGTGAGGGGTGCCATGCATACCAGGATGGGGCGGAGGGGTACAACAGGATGGGGCTGAGGGGTGCCATGCATACCAGGATGGGGATTAGGGTGCCATGAATACCAGGAAGGGGGGCCATATATACCATTATGGGTGATATTAGTACAGAATTGGGGGACATTACCCCTATAACAGTGTCAGCAGCAGACCCCCTCCGCCATAACAGGGCATCATGACCACATTTTTTGTTTCAATTTTTTTTCTATTTTCCTCCTCTAAAACCTAGGTGCGTCTTATAGTCCGAAAAATACGGTATGTTTTTTCTCAGACAAAATCATACCTGGCATCACTCGTGCAGACAGGCGCTTATTCATGCTGCCTGTGATTTGGGAAGTATGAATCGACTGACAGCTTTATTTAATCAAAATATCTTTTCAACATAACCCATCAGTTTCAGAAAGTGAACGTTTATAAATTGCCTCTAAATGAACGTGCATTAAAAAAAAAATTCTTCATACAAATATGTAGACTAAATACCCTCATTAGGGACTCTTACATAACAATAGACCATTAAAAGGCTTTTTAAAGTGCAGCTTGCATACAAGACGGTGACTTGTGTACAGATTTGCATACACATTCAATTAATCATGAATGTCAAGGCTGAATGTAGAATTTCTTATAGTGAACTTCTGCAATCCACCTTCATTATAGGCTGAAATTATACATAACCACAATTGAGCGTTCATGGAGAGACAAGTAATTGTGTTTTGGAGGCTGCAGATTTAGCAGCTTAAAAGCAGCTCATTTTTTTTAAATATAGAAGTAGCAGTAATTAATTCATCTCTTTGTTATACGGTATATATCAGTATCACAGTTGAGAGATTAGGCATTAATAATGCTTATTACATACAATGAATGAGATTCCCATCAGATCGTTCAATGTTTGAGATCATATGCAGACAATGAAGAAAGACAAATTAAGAGAGACGGTGCCGATATATTCACCAGCCTCTGGTAATCCAGGACTGATTTTATACTGAGTTCTAGAGGCCCATATGTACAATCGGCTCTGCGGGAAAAGGTACCTGGTTCTCAGGGTCAGGACTGGATCGCCAGATGTAGTTCGTTCATTAATTGCTGATTTATAATATGATTATTTATAATGAAAAGCTCTGAAATAATCATTTCTTTTGCACCCTACAGAGAACTGTTTTGTCTAGAGTGATGGTCTCCAAACAGTGGCTCGGGAGCCCTTGCTATGTGGTTTGTCATTGGATTCCAGAGTTGACCATATTAAATGGACACTAACAATATGGCAGACAAATCCTAACCAGCAAACTGTGTCAATTTGAGCTCTGTTTCATGCGACATCTAAAAACTCTGATTGTGTCACAATGGCTGCACCCAGTAATCTAAGTAACACATCGCTGGAATCAGGGTCTCTTTTCCTACATTATGCTGCTCTCAGATGAGGTAGCAAAAACCTGGTGACAGATTCCCTTTAAAGAGAGTGTCAGTATAAAAATGATTTTTCAAACCAAGTACGGGCACTCGGGGCACCCTTGGCATAGCCAAACTGTCCAGTGCACCTTCACACCTACTTATTTTCCATCTATCTCTGTAGCTCTGTCCCCCTCTTCCTTGATTGACAGCTCAGGCAGTACAGGAGCGAGATGGGGGCGGGAAGATGCACTAAACTGTTTGGCCACGTCAAGGGTGCACGGAGCACCTGTGCTTGGTTTGATCCGTCATTTTATAATGACAGACTCCCTTTAAATATGTTACAAATGTTAGAAAATTAAAATTGGAGATTTCTGCTTTTTTCATAAATAATTGGATTTTCCCATCTTGTAAAGGGATTCTTGGGCTCCACCAATCATGAGAATACCATAAGTTTATCCTTGCTCAGCAGTACTTCCAGCCACCAGACTGTGCAGGGAACTGCAGTACCTCCCATTTACTTCAATAGGGGAGGCCCATCCGTTTCCGACACAAGCAGATGCTGCGGCACCACTGTGCAGAGATATGGATTGCTTCCCTATACAAGATATCTACATATATTCATTACAGTAGTGCTGCAGCCCAGCATTTAAGCTCACATCGATGATGTATAATATGTGCAATGACCCAACTTGTACTTATAATATGTAACATTAATTTAGACTCCGGTTCATTCACAGCCATATTTATGCATTCCTATATCTATTACCACTCTTGCGTTTTTCTATTCGCAACCAACAAACTGGCTCTTTGATGATAAACGGATGAACTATTACTTGGAAATGATTAACTGTCATTGAACTATTGAAATGTAAAATATTTTTTTAGGATTTCTTCGTCTCAATAATATTGCACTTTAGACTTATAATAAATAAATACAAAAGATAGACACTTTGGAGGTCCATTTCAATGCAAGTCTATGAGAGTCTCATTCTGGCTCTCATAGACTGGTATTGAGAGCTTGTGACATTTACCTCTGACTTACAGCTAAAAATTGCATTCACAAGATGGCGCCGAGGACAGGGACAGGGACCTTAGATTAGTAGCATCACTCCAGCGCTGGAAAGAAAAACGTTGGAGTGGTGCTTTAAGGGATTTTCCAGGCTTCCAAAATTGATGACCTATACTTAGTACACTCCTCAATATTTGATACTGAACAGATCGAGACGTTTTGAAAATGTTGTTTCCATTTTTCACCATTTCCATATAATTAACATTAGTATCGATCGATCTTATGATTTCTATAATTCCACATCTTTTTATTCTTGTTGTTGCAATATCAATGTTGAGAAGTGCATATAGCAAAATGAAGGCTTGATAAAGGCTTCAGTTGGGAAGCTGAAATGTTAGACCTAGGCGGGTGAATAAAACTACATTTTCTTCACTTGGGCACCTTAAGTACTGTCTCCATTTTTGCTTTTTTTGGCTTTGCACCAAGGATGAATTGCACCACTGACTGAAGGCGGGTAGCTATATTTTGTTTATGTCTTTATATATTTAAAGTGAACCTGTTATATCAGATAACGGTATTAACCTGAAAATATAGGGTTGATCTGTAGGTTAATAGTTTTATGAATATGCCCGGCTACCGTATTGAAGTGGGCTCAGTTGTGCACCGGCGTAGAGCTGGCTGTCAGTCACAAGTGCTCACAGCTGCCAGTCACAATTCTGTGAGCTGTGATTGTAGTTGTGCTGGCACGCTTGTATGACTGAAAGCCAGCGGCTCCCAGGAGGAATAAAATTTTCTCCTGGGTTCCACACTTTCAGTACAGCGGCCAGGCACCTTCGAATAAGCTCCATATCTGCAGGTTAAAAGCATTATCTAACTTGACAGGTTCCCTTTAGAAAATGACAGCACTCATCTATACTATATGACTATATAGTACTAATATTCTGGTTTTCTCTAATAAATAAATAATTTCTTTAATTATCTGCAAAATGCAGTTAACAGATTTGGATGGCCTTCAGATGCCATTATGTACGGGAACATTGATGTAAGAGATTCAATAGCTTGAAGGTCATAAAAGCATCTACATTCCTATAAAACTAAACCGCAGCATAAAGTGTGTTAGCATTGACCCCTTGAAGAGGCTGATTGTGCTAGAATAACATTTCTGCTCTTTTCACAGCTTGCACTTGAGAGTTATAAATTCACTGATTAAAGCTGACATAGATACAATATATGTTTGAGTATGCAAATGAAAAAACAATAATAATCAAGCTAAGTATCAATGCCTGATGGCGAGGCCACGTCAGCATTACTTGTAAACAAAGTTTTGGGTCATATAAAATACCAATTGTATTTAAAATCTATGTACACTGTAAGGCAGCACTAGTCATCATAATGGGGGATAGTCGCTGCACCGGGTAAATCAAAGCACACCAGCAATGTCCTTCCGGTATTTCACATTGCTATAGTTTATTGCACTTCATAAACCACAGTTCACCGGGTCCAACTCAGTGGCACGCTGACATATATATATATATATATATATATATATATATAATGTTCACGAGCCAAGTGGCAGACCGGCCCACTTGCTCCACGTACAGCCTTCAGCAAGGTAATAACATACCAATGTCCATATTAATGTCCATATAACACAGGGTATTACCTTTGCCGGGTTTAGCTGCTGCAGTCCATTAGGCTTGCCACCACTGTGGCTTTGCGGCTTCCCAGGTACGGGTCTCCAGCCGTCGTTCCCTCAAAGGCCACTGACATCCACACAGGATCCAGGCTCTGCCTTTCAGGACTCTTCATCAAGCCTCTGCCTTCCAAGGCCACTAGCATCCACACAGGATCCAGACTCGACCTTTCAGGCACCAGGCTTCACTCGGCCTCACTAGGCCTCACACGGTCGGTGTCCCACACACACGGGAACAGGCCTTACGCCTCTCTCACAGAACACACCTGTCTCCCATCAAGCAGGGTCTATATATGCATCCCGCGTACACACCCACACCCACTGACAGGTCCTTGCTGATGTCACAGTCATGTGATCAGACAGACATTCTGTGCGCGCAGGACCTGTGCTATGTCACAGTCATGTGACCAGTCACCTGAGGGGGAAGGTACATGGTCAGGTAAAACACATCCTGGACCATTACCGTAATGCCAGCAAGTCGCTGCATTACAACACCTTCGAGCAGATATTGAGTTGATAAACTCCTACAAATATTGCATATCAGTATTTAGGAAATGTAAAATAAAGACATTGTCATAATACATATAAAAATACACAGAGCAAGATGGATGATATGGAGAGCACATCTGCAGAGACATGAGCTACAAACTACATGGATAAGTATCGGAGGTGAGCAGATCGCTTCATGCAACCCCGGTTCACGGTCCAGGTCAATGCTCTCTGGCCGTGGACAGAAATTGCGCAAACTTCCTGAGCTTCCATGTTACCCGGCACTGCATTTGATTAGCAGCCTGGTATGATGTCATCTGTGTGGGGTTCGGTGCACAGATGACATCTTGCCAACTTGCCTAAGTCGAACCTGAGATCCCAGAGGGTAAGGAAATTTGTGCAGCTGCTGTCCACGACCACAGAGTACTGACATGGACGATGGACTGGGGTTGTCCGAAGAGATCCACTCATCTCTAGTAGTAATACATAGTCAATAAATGACTAATCTACACTGACAAGTACTGCATACTATATAAAAACTCAGCAAGAAGAATGAAGTATAAAGACACCCAGATAATACAGTACACTAACGAGCAAGTAAGCATAGAAAGCAGTAGAGATACCTACTAACGATAAGCTCAGAAGCGGGCATATCACTGGTGCAGCCGCACAGGGACCGAGGAAGTAAGGGAGCCATTTCCATCTCCAAAGCAGGTGGAATTGTGTATTATGATGAGCTATTGAGCTGCAAAGGGCCTATATAATTTCTCGAACATGTGCCTCTTCTATCTGTGTCCGCCACTACATGAAATGCAGCTTAACCCAAAATGAGCCACAAAAAACAGATAAGTAGTGATACACAGTATTGAATATAGGGTTAATATATAGTAAGACAAGGAAGTATACAGGGCAGTATAAAGTAAAACCCTTCAATAAAATAGGGAGTATAGCAGCGCCAAGTACACACAAAATAGCCAACAAGCATAAAAAGCAATGCACAAAGGTAAATACAAATCAGGAGATGCAGCTCAACTCCGAAGTAAGTTTAAGACTCTGCACCACAGGCATATGCCCAGAAAACATTTGGTGCCAATTACAACACTTGTATTCCCATTCCAACTGCGCTTATGAGAATATTAGAGCATGGCATCCACAATTCTTGCTCACATAGGGTTCCTTATAAACAATGTCCTAATCTATTAGACCCTGCCTCCATCAGGACATGCTGTCTGGGACAGCACCCTCTCTGTTGCCACTCCATACATAATGGAGGAAAAAATAAGGTGAGCTATACCCAAGGACGACCACTGTTACCAACCATCACAATAAATGGAATGCAATTCCATCAGCATTTAGTAGAACATTTTTTTCTTGTTACAATCAAAAGTATATAAAAAAAAAAATCACAATTTTAATAAAAAAATATATATAAAAATCTTGCAGTTTTCAGACTGGCTATTTGGGTTATATTATACTGATACTTCCTTTCATTTCGGGAAGAGTTTACAGCAGGCGCATTACAGGCAGTGTTAGAACTTATTCAAGTGTCAATGTTTTTCACGTACACAAAAAAAAATGGTACAAGTGTCATCAACGTTTGGTCAGTGTGTCATCTGTGTATGGTCAGTGTGTCAGTTTTTAACATCAGTGTGTCAGTGATTTTCACGCTTAGATAGATAGATAATTTACAAATCAACAGTGGCATGTAAAAGTTTGGGTACCCCTGGTCAAGATTACTGTTCAATGGGAACAGTTAAGCAAGTTGAAGATGAAATGATCACAAAAAGGCCTAAAGTTAAAGATGACATTTCCGTTGTATTTTAGGCAAAAAAATATATATATAGCCATTTTTTTCCATTTAAAAAATTACAAAAAAGTAAATGGGCCGATGCAAAACTTTGAGCACACTTGGAGATTTGTGTACTCAGATAACTTTGACCAAGGTTTCAGACCTTAATTAACCTGTTAGGGTTATGGCTTGTTCACCATCATCATTAGGAAAGGCCATGTGATGCAAATTTCCCAGCTTTATAAAAACCCAGCCTCCTCAAACCTTGTGCAAAAAAACAGCAGCTATGGGTTCCTCTAAGCAGCTGCCTAGCACTCTGAAAATGAAATTGGTGGAGGGCCACAAAGCAGGAGAAGGCTATAAGAAGATAGCAAAGTGTTTTCAAGTTTCCCTTTCCTTAGGTTAAAATGTAATTAAGAAATGTCAGTTAACAGGAACAGTGGAGGTCACGATAAGATGTGGAAGACCAAGCAAAATTTCAGCAAGAGCTGCTCGTAGGATTGCTAGAGAGGCAAATAAGAACACCCACTTGACTGCAAAAGACCTTCAGAAAGAGTTAGCAGACTCTGGAGTTGTGGTTCTACTGTTCAGAGACACCTGCACAAATAGGGCCTTCATGGAAGAGTCATCAGAATAAAGTATGCAAAAAAACATCTAAGCAAGCCTGATATATTTTGGAAACAAGGCCTGTGGATTGATGTGGTTAAAATAGAACTCTTTGGCCACAATGATCAAAGGTATATGTGGAGAAAAAAGGGCACAGAATCTCAGGAAAAGAACATCTCACCAACCATTAAGCATGGGGGTAGATCAATCATGCTTTAGGGTTGCGTTGCAGCCAATGGCACTGGGAACATTTCATGGGTAGAGGAAAGAATGGATTTAATGAAATTTAAACAAATTTTTGATGCAAACATAACACCATCTGTAAAAAAAAAAGCGGATGTTGAAAAGAGGATGGCTTCTACAAATGGATAATGATCCTAAACACACATCAAAATCCACAATAGACTACCTCAAAAGGCGCAAGGCCCTCACAGTCCCCTGATCTGAACATCATTGAAAATTTGTGGCTAGATCTCAAAATAGCAGTGCATGCAAGACAACCCAGGAATCTCACAGAACTGGAAGAAATTTCCAAGGAAGAAAGGATAAAAATCCCTCAAACAAGAATTAAAAGACTCTTAGCTGGCTACAAAAAGTGTTTACAAGCGGTGATACTTGCAAAAGGGTGTGCTACTAGCTACTTACCATGCAGGGTACCCAAACTTTTGCATCGACACATTTACCTTTTTGGAATTTTTAAAATTTAAAAAAGAGATATATATATATATATATATATATATATATATATATATATATATATATATATATATATATATATATATATATATATATATATATATATATATATATTTATTTTTTCTTTGCCTAAAATACAAAGGAAATGTGTCTTTAGGCCTTTTAGAGATCATTTCATCTTCAACTTGCTCAACTGTTTACAATAACATCCAAATATTCAAATTGCACATACTCTGTAAATATGGTTGGGAACAAAAAAAATCAGTAATATAGTTCCCCCAGAGGAGTATATAACCAAATAAGGAAAGGCAGAGTACTCCTAAAGTATATAGACAAGAAGAGAATTGGGGTAACCATAAACCACCAAATAGAATAAAAAACAATATTTTATTGACAACATGATTAAAATGTATATTACCAAGTATCAATGAGAGGTCTTAAAATAAAGGAGGAAAAAACATACACAGCGTGGGATAGTCCCACCCAAGAACAATCATAAATCGTACAGCGGCCAAAAATAAAGACACCCGTGTCAAACAAGTTTTTGACAATATATGTCTACAGAGTCATACATATAGGTGGTAAAAGAGTAGTGTACATCCTGAAAGTATTGGGAGTCAGAGGCAACACTGCACGACTAATTAAGTAGTAACTTACCCATATTAGGGAGAGGATGAAGGTGCACCACGCAACCCCGACGCGCGTTTCGCTTTCCGCTTTATTCAATTCTCTTCTTGTTTGTTTACAATAACAGTAATTTTGACAAGGGGTGCCCAAACTTTTACATGTCACTGTATCCTTTGCAATGTTAAATAAGGACAGCACACTGATGCCATTCTTGTACTGCATGTGTTTTTCATGGACTTATACTTGCATTTTTCATCCATGCAGGTGGGAAAAAATGGAGGAGTTTTGCACAAATACATGTTACATGAAAAAACACAGATGTGAATAGCACCATAAATTATAATGGCTACGTGTTGTATATGTGAAAAATATGGATAGAACATGTACATACGTTTGAATAAGGCTTTACAATAAAAGGTAACACTTCTATACACAGCTGATAACACAGGATCCACCTATCACAATAGGGGAAGTTACAGATGATCCTGCTCCCCATTTCATCAAAATGACCTTTGCACATGCTCATTAGAGGCTTCAATAGTAAAGATAGTGTTCAAGCCAGTCTATTGCTGCTAATGTACATATGGATTCCCTGAAAGGACAGGAAATAGGAGTCTAAAATACCCCCAGGAGACAGTGTGAAAATTGCAAGATTAAAAATAATAATGAGTAATATGGATTGTGATTTAACAAAAAAAAAAAGTTTAAAAACACAAAAGTCTGATTTATATAATAGATCATTTTCTGATGGCAGATTCCCTTTAAATGAGCATCAGAGATTTAATTGTCACACTAATGTTTTGTTTTTGATCTAGTAAATAATTGCGGTTACAAATGTTATAACAAACTTACATTACAGTTATAAACTAATTGAACCTAATGCAATTTAAAAAAAGTGTTGTTTGAAAAGGTAATTTATATTTTTTATTATGGCGATTGTGCAGTAAATGGAGAGCACTTTTACGCCATTAGCAGTAAACATGCTTTTTTTTCTTTGATGCTATATATTGCTTATCCATTTACTATGATGGTGACTGTGTCATGATGGATAATAAGAGATCATAATAAAACAACAAGCAGTGAAAATGAATACATCAATACTTCTGTTTCTACAAATAAGCAGCAAAAATACTATTCTCTTCTTAGGGCTAATGCACACTGCATTGCCTTGTGCCAAGACTCTTCACATGGAGGCGCTCTCTGTGCAGCCATATGCTGCTTTTCTGAAAGTCTGTATACCTTAATAGAAACATTGTGTGATCAAGTGAATATCTTGTTTTCAGATTTCTTGAAGAAAAAACCTTTGCGTGTTTCATGTCACATTGCAGGGTGGATCTATAGCTCGTCACCAGATTACGAACTTTTTCCAAATAAATCTGTGGCCATGTGAATGGGGACATAGGGTTTTTCTAGACTTTAAGGGTAGTATGTGTTATAGAATACAAATATTGATCAAAACTCACCAGTTGAATGCATTGCCACTCCAGGACTGCCGCCTCTGGTGGTCCCTGTTAGTCCTGCAGTGATGATGTCCCTTTAATCAGACGCAAGACTGCTGCAGCCAATCACTGGCCTCAGCTGTCACGTGATGTACACGCAGACAACATAGCTGAGGTCAGTGAGTAATGGTAGGGCAAGTGAATACTGCAGGGTCGGCAGGGACCACCCAAAATGATGATCAGGCCTTTAGTGACTATGTACCTATGACTGCTCTCCCCAACTATAAGGAACAGTAGGTCCACTTTGTATATTCCTGTTGTGGGGGCACTGTCATTTCATATTATACTATGTACATAAGACCTTTTCATTATCTATTACCTATAATACTTCTACATATCATTATTACAAAAAATGTAAAGGCAAAGAGCAATGCGGACATCTGCCGCTGGCAAACTCAGCAAGTACTAGGTCTCACTGTGCCTTATGGGGGACCACTCAGACCGGATTTCCATTTTAGCTTTCAATGTGAGCTCAAGGTTCCCTCCCTCTACAGCCACTATCTGCTCACCAAGCCACCACCGCTCAGTTCTCTCCCCATTATATGAGCACACACTCAGGACATCTGCCGAACAGAAACTTCTCAGATAGAGTTACAGTCAGAAGAACTGTAACACACATCACAGCGGGAACCTACGCTGCACACTGTCACACTACAGTGCTGGGCACCACCACCACCACATGTGGCACAATGGAAAACAGCTTTCTGTTACTGGCAGTTGTGCCAGATTTGCAGCCAGGAGGACTGGCATGCAAAGGGTACTCAGATAGTTGCATCAAAACCAATAATTTCAAATCGAAGGCAGAATCGTCAGGCATGCTGGGAAAAAAGGCCAAGGTGAGAAACCGGATAAACATTAGCAAATACAGAGGGAGCCGCAAAAAAAACAAACAGCAGAGCAGTTGATAAAACTGGCAACCAGGAATTGACTGCAGGAGGTTTAAATAGGGAGTGGTCGTGCCCCTAGCTCCAGCAGAACTATTAACCTTTCAGGTCACAGAATAGCACACAGGAAAAACGACTGGAAAGGAAAGAGCACGAATAGCACCAGGGTCTAATACATATGCAGTTACATTGCCCTGCAGCAACAGGCGTGCCAGTGCCACATCAGGGGTAGCTGGAGCAAGTTCTGCCATGGGTGCTACACTTTCCTGAAGAATGAGTTAATCAGAAGTCTAAACGTGATATGAACATAACCTAAGAAACTAATATGTATAATGTGTAAGTAAGGTGTGAAATATATGTAAATTGTAAGCAATTTATATTTTAAATAAGGTTTTCCTTGTATCCTGTTTTTTTTTACTTTTTCGGTTTAGGCTATGTTCACACATGTTGGGTTTTTCAGCGTCACAAGTCTGCAGCAAAACCTAATCTCTGGCGGGAAGTCAGCTGCGTCAAAAATGCAGGTTTTGCTGCACTTTTTGATGCATTTTTTGTGCGTTTTTTCAGCGTTTTTTTCACTGTCCTTCTGTCTCTATTTATGCATGTACATAAAGTTCTGTGAAAAAAAAACAACCCCATTCTATTTTGCCATCAAAAACGCTGAAAAGACGCTGATGCAAATTTTGGTGCGTTTTTTTATGCGTTTTTTTCACCACCCATTACTTCCTATGGGTGAAAAAACGCTGAAAGAAGTGACATGCTCTATTTTCCAAAAACCCAACCAAGGCACAAAATATGCAACAAAAAAACCCATGTCGTCTGGTTTCTCATAGACTTTGCTGGTACTGCAAAACACAGCTGAAAATTTGCATAAAAATCTGCAGCAAAAAACACTGAAAGACCCAACATGTGTGAACATAGCCTCATACTTCATAGAATCATAGAATTATAGAATGTTAGAGTTGCAAGGGACCTCCAGGGTCATTGTGTCCAACCCACTGCTCAATGCAGGATTCACTAAACCATCTCAGAGATGTCTGTCCAGCCTCTGCTTCAATGCTTCTATTGAAGGAGAACTCACCACCTCTCGTGGCAGCCTGTTTCACTCATTGATCACCCTCCCTGTCAGAAAGTTTTTTCTAATATTTAATCTGCATCTTCTCCCTTTGAGTTTCATTCCATTGCTTCTCAGGTTTCCATATGCAAATGAGAATAAGGATAATCCCTCTACAGTGTGACATCCCTTCAGATATTTGTAGACAGCCATTAAGTCTCATCTTACCCTTCTTTTCTGCAAGCTAAACATTCCCAGATCCTTTAACTGTTCCTCGTAGGACATAGTTTGCAATCTGCTCACCATCCTGGTAGTTCTTCTCTTAACTTGCTCCAGTTTCTTATGTCTTTTTAAAATGTGGTGCCCAGAACTGGGCACAGTATTCCAGATAAGGTCTGACCAAGGAGGAGTAGAGGGGGATAATTACTTCACGTGATCTAGACTATATGCTTCTCTTAATACATCCCAGAAATGTGTCTGCCTTTTTTTGCTGCTGTATCACACTGTTGACTCATGTGCAGTCTGTGATCTATTAGTATACCCAAGTCTTTTTCACAGGTGCTGTTGCTTAGTTCTATTCCTCCCATTCTGAAGATGTAATTTTCATTTTCCTTGCCCAGATGTAGGATCTTGCATTTCTCCCTGGTAAATACCATTCTATTAGTCACTGCCCATTGTTCAAGCGTATCTAGATCCTTCTGAATCTTTTCTGTCTTCTCTAGTGTTAAGATATCACTCCTAGCTATGCATCATCTGCAAATTGAATTAGTTTACCTTCAGTTCCCTTATCTAGACCATTTATAAAAATGTTGAACAAAACTGGGGCCAAGACAGAGCTTTGTGGTACCCCACTTGAAACACTTCCAATTGGATGTGCAACCATTTATTACCACTCTGAGTATGATCACTGAGCCAGTTATGAATCATCCTAACCACAGCCTTGTCAAGCCCATACATTTTTTCAATAAGGATAGTATGAGATACTTTATCAAATGCTCTTCTGAAGTCGATATATACTATATCTACCACTTTTCCCTGATCCACCAAGTCAGTGATTCCATCATAGAAGGAAATTAGATTAGTGAGGCATGACTTGTTTTCTACAAACCCATGCAGGCTCTGGTTACTGTATTCTTATCAAAGTACTTACAGTGCATTGTGAAAGTATTTGGCCCCCTTGAACTTTTCTACCTTTTGCCACATTTCTGGCTTCAAACATAAAGATATAAAATTCTAATATTTTTGGGGAAGAATCAACAAGTGGGACACAATCGTGAAGTGGAACAAAATTTATTGGATATTTTAAACTTTTTTAACAAATTAAAAACTTAAAAGTGGGGTGTGCAATATGTTTCGGCCCCCTTAAGTTAATACTTTGTAGCGCCACCTTTTGCTGTGATTACAGCTACAAGTTGCTTGGGGTATGTCTCTATCAGTTTTGCACATCGAGAGGCTGAAAATCTGGCCCATTCTTCCTTGCAAAACAGCTCGAGCTCATTGAGGTTGGATGGAGGGCGTTTGTGAACAGCAGTTTTCAGCTCTTTCCACAGATTCTCAATTGGATTCAGGTCTGGACTTTGACTTGGCCATTCTAACACCTGGATATGATTATTTTTGAACCATTCCATTGTAGATTTTGCATTATGTTTGGGATCATTGTCTTGTTGGAAGATAAATCTTCGTCCCAGTCTCAGGTCTTTTGCAGACTCCAACAGGTTTTCTTCCAGAATGGTCCTGTATTTGGCTCCGTCCATCTTCCCATCAATTTTAACCATCTTCCCTGTTCCTGCTGAAGAAAAGCAGGCCCAAACCATGATGCTGCCACCACCATGTTTGACAGTGGGGATGGTGTTTTGAGGGTGATGAGCTGTGTTGCTTTTACCACAAACATATCGTTTTGCATTGTGGCCAAAAAGTTAGATTTTGGTTTCATCTGACCAGAGCACCTTATTCCACGTTTGGTGTGTCTCCCAGGTGGCTTGTGGCAAACTTCAAACGAGACTTTTTATGGATATCTTTGAGAAATGGCTTTCTTCTTGCCACTCTTCCATAAAGGCCAGATTTGTGCAGTGTACGACTGATTGTTATCTAATGGACAGACTCTCCCACCTCAGCTTTAGATCTCAGTTTGCTGCACTGAAAGTAAAGGGGCCGAATAATATTGCACGCCCCACTTTTAAGTTTTTAATTTGTTAAAAAAGTTTAAAATATCCAATAAATTTCGCTCCACTTCACGATTGTGTCCCACTTGTTGTTGATTCTTCCCCAAAAAACTAGAATTTTATATGTTTATGTTTGAAGCCAGAAATGTGGCAAAAGGTAGAAAAGTTCAAGGGGACCAAATACTTTCACAATGCACTGTGCATACATGCCGTTTAATAATTTGTTCAAAGATCTTTCCTGGTATAGAAGTAAGGTTCACTGGCCTGTAACTTCCAGGCTCCATCTTCTTTTCTTTTTGGAAGATAGGGATAACATTTGCCCTTCTTCAATCTTCTGGGACTTCTCCTGCTCTCCAAGAATTTTCAAAGATTCTGACTAATGGTTCTGCAATTTACTCTACTATCTCTTTCAGTACCCTAGGATGTAATCCAGCTGGACCAGGAGATTTAAATTCATTTAAGTTAGCTAAGTGTTCCCTCACCATTTCTCTGTTTATAGATAGTGTGGATTTTTTTTATCAATTCAATAGCACAGTGAAGATCAGTTGATGTTACAGTTGCTTTCTTTGGAGAACACAGATGCAAACTAGGAATTTAAAAGTTCAGCCTACTCAACATCATTTTTGACCACTTCACCCTTTTGATCCTGTAAAAATTCTATGTCATCTTTGACTTTTCTTTTGCTTTTAACATACCCCCCAATTCCTTTTTTATTGCTTTTGGCCTCCCTTGTAAGCCTCACTTCATTATTGAATTTAACTCTACTATTGCTTGCCTTGCATTCATTGCAAACAGCATTATATTCTTCTTTATATATGCCCCCCTCCTTCCATTTCACATACTTTCCTTTTTAGCAAGTGTTTAAGTTCTGTGTTCATCCATCCTGGTCTCTTTAAATACTTCCAATTCTTCTTTCTTTTCGGGATTTTTACTGATTGTGCAGTGAGAATTTCATTTAGCAAAACCTCCCATCCTTCTTGGACATTTCTGTCCTTTAGACTTTTCCTACCCTCTTCCTGAGGCAATTAAAAGAGTCCTTTCTGAAGTCCAACTTTAAAGTCTGAGTCCTCGCGGGTCTTCCTTCTCTTGTAATCCAAAATTTGAGGATAGCATGATCGCTGCCTCCTAAATTCCCAGTCACTTTTACTTTCTCAACCATTTCCTCACTGTTGGTAAGAAATAGTTCCAAGATGGCAGATCCTCTTATTCCCTCTTCTACCTTTGGAAAGATAAAGTTGTCAGCGAGAGAAGATAAGAATTTACTTTTGTCTGAAAGAGATTTCTAAATATCTGGATAGTTAAAATTTCCCATGATCACTATATCGTACTTTTTTGAAAACAAAGACATGTGATGTAAAAAGAGTTCATCCACATCTTCAGTCTCTCCAGGTGGCCTACAATAAACACATACAAAAGTGTCCTCTCTGTTCTTCTCTCTTTGTATTCTTACCCAAACAGTTTCAACAGAACCACCATTCTCTGAAGCATGGATCTCTATGGCGATATACGCTTTCCTAACATACAATACAATACCTCCTCCCCTCTTGTTAAGCCTGTTTATTATAAATAAGTTGTAGCCTTCAAAGTTTGTATTCCAATCATGTGTGTCATCCCAACAAGTTTCAGTGATTCCTATGACATCATATCTCTTTTCCCATGTTAGCAGCTCCAATTCTCCTTGTTTATTTTCCATGCTCTGTGCATTTGTATAGACACATTTTAGTTTGTAGTTGGTTTCTCTTACGCCTCTATTTTGATTCAGAATTTGTTGGCTTTGTTCTTTATTTCCACTTCTAATAGCAGGGATCTCAAAAGAATTCATTAGCTGCATATTTTTTTCCTGGCCGTTCATTCTGCATCCCATATTACTCTAGTTTAAAGCTCTCCTGATGAGTGTAGCAAGGCGTCTACCAAATATGTGTTTTCCTGTTATAGTAAGATGCAACCCATCTCTAGCAAGGAGTACATCGTAGAAGTAATTCACTCCATGGTCAAGAAACCCAAAACGTTGCTGATAGCACCATCGATGTAGCCAGTTGTACACCATTAGAATCCTGTTCAATCTCTACAAATTTTAACAATCCCTGTCTAGAAGACTTTGGCTGTCCTTAAAAATCATGCAGGTCATAGAAAATATTAGATGTAGTAGTTTTTATGTGGGGTGTATTTATTTTTGTATCAACTACAACACATGGCAAAAATTATGGAATCGCCGGGCTCGGAGGATGTTCATTCAGTTGTTTAATGTTGTTGAAAAAAAGCAGATCACAGACATGGCACAAAACTAAAGTCATTTCAAATGGCAACTTTATGGCTTTAAGAAACACTAAAAGAAATCAAGATTAAAAATGTGGTACTCAGTAAGGGTAATTTTTTTCAGACCAATCAGAGGGAAAAAATTAAGGAATCACTCAATTATGAGGAAAAAATTATGAAATCACCCTGTAAATTTTCATTTCCAAAACAACATTTGCATCAAGTTAGATCTGCTCATTAGTCTGCATCTAAAAAGGAGTGATCACACCTTGGAGAGCTGTTGCACCAAGTGGACTGACATGAATCAGCGCTGCAAGGCTGTAGTGCTAACCACTGAGCCACCGTGCTAACCCAAGATATTGATTAAAATCTTAGTATTCAAATGGGGTGTACTCATTTACGATTAGCACTCTGTGTATATGTATATCATGTATATATATATATATATATATATATATATATATATAGTAGGGATTTGTACTCACTGAGCGATGTTGGCACGGGTTCACACAGTGATGCAGTCCGCGGGTTTAAACAAACTGGTGGTTTATTTAATGTCCATACACCAGTGAGTAAACAAAAGAAACAGCCTTTTCCTGGCACAAAAAAGAAATAACAGAACAAAGCTCAAAATAACAAGTCCATGCTGCACAGCCTCAGCCGTTTAAACAAAGTGCCTTCCTCTGCCTCCTGCAGAGTCTAAGGAGCACATGCACACTGACACACAGACTGAGACAGGCACAGCGGTCTTAAATCAGCCTTCCAAAACCTGGACTGGAGGTAAGTGAGCAGCTGTTCCCCCCCCAGCTCTTTCAGCTGCTTGTAAAACCCGGCCCTGTAATCCGGGCCCATTAAATTCCTCTCAGCACTATGTGTGCTGGAGCCTGTTTTTCCGGGTCCTACATCACCGAAGCTTGGTACTTCGGGAACACATACATCCAGTCCACGACCTGACCAGCAGCCATACCTTACATACCCCCCCTTCTGCCCAAAGCTGGGGGGGCTTGGCACCTTCTGTCACCATGCAGTAAACCCTTGACAAGGCATCAGCATTCCCATGTTTTTTCCCAGGCCTATGCTCTACCTGGAAACTAAAATCTTGTAGAGCCAGGAACCACCTAGTCACTCTGGCATTGTTCCCCTTCTTTTCTCGCATCCACCTCAGTGGGGCATGGTCTGACACTAACCTGAACCTTCTACCTAAAAGGTAATACCTCAGAGTGTCTAATGCCCACTTAATGGCCAAAATTCTTTTTCTACAATGGAGTAGGTTCTTCTCACAAGTGGAGAGCTTCCGACTGAGGTATATTACAGGGTGTTCTTCTTCGTTAAACTCCTGGGACAAGACTGCTCCCAGCCCGACATCCGTTGTATCCGTCTGGACCACAAACTCCTTGGAGAAGTTGGGTGCCACCAAGAGTGGCTGTTTACAGAGGACCAGTTGCAGTTCCTGGAAGGCCGCTTCTGCTTCCGGGGACCACTTGGCCATAGCCGACTTGGTCCCTTTCAGAAGATCCGTCAGCGGGGCTGCTATCAGGGCAAAGTTAGGGATAAATCTTTGGTAGTAGCCCACAATGTCTAGAAACGCCCTGACCTGCTTCTTCGAGAGGGGCTGTGGCCAGTTCAAGATCGCCTCAACCTTATTTATTTGTGGTTTTATTTCCCCTCTACCAAACACGTACCCTAGGTACTTGGCTTCCTCCATCCCCATGGCACATTTCTTTGGGTTGATAGTAAAGCCTGCCTTCCTTAGGGCATCAAGTATGGCTTGAACTTTGTCCAGATCCGGTTCATGGCTCTCTGGAAGGTGGCCGGAGCTCCCTGTAACCCAAACGGCATCCAAACGTATTGATAATATCTGTCTGGCGTAGAGAAGGCTGGATTCTCCTTGGCGTCTTTGGACAGGGGAATTTGCCAATATCATTTGGTGAGGTCCAGAGTGGTGATGTACCGAGCGGGTCCTAGCCTTTCGATAAGCTCATCTACCCTAGGAATTGGGTAGGTGTCGAACTTCGAGCCCTCGTTCAACTTCCTATAGTCGTTGCAAAACCGCCATTCCCCATCTGGTTTCGGCACTAAGACTATAGGACTGGACCATCCACTTTTGGACTCTTCAATGACTCCCAGGTTAAGCATCCGCAACAATTCTTTTGAGATCACCTCTTTGCGGGCCTCGGGGATCCAGTATGGTTTTAGATGGACGCGAACATGAGGCTCTGTGAGAACCTCATGCTCTATGACCTGAGTGAGTCCAGGCAACTCCGAAAACAGATCTTTACTTCGCTGTAATAACTCTTTGCACTGTTGCTTTTGGGCACGTGACAGTGACTCTGCCACCTTGACCTCTTTCACATTGGCCTCAGCCTCAGCCACTAAACAGGGAGCTTCCACAGGCTCTCTATCTTGCCATGGCTTAATCAAGTTAACATGGTAAATTTGGTAGGGGTTCGTCTTCCCGTGTTGGTGGATTTTATAGTTGACTTTCCCCACTTTCTCTACCACCTCATAGGGGCCCTGCCACTTGGCCATGAACTTGCTCTCTATTGTGGGCACTAGTACAAGCACTCGATCTCCTGGGTTGAACAATCTCACCCTGGCCGACCTATTATGCACCCTGAACTGTGCCTCTTGTGCCTTGAGGAGGTGCTCCCTCACAATGGGCATCACGTGGGTAATCCTCTCTTGCATCTGGGCAATGTGCTCCACCACGCTCCTATAAGGAGTGGTCTCAGCTTCCCAGGACTCTTTCGCCACATCCAGGAGTCCTCGAGGGTGTCGTCCATAGAGTGGTTCAAACGGGGAGAAGCCTGTGGAAGCTTGGGGACTTCCCTGATGGCAAACAACAGATAGGGAAGCAGACAGTCCCAGTCTCGGCCATTCTTTTCCACAGCTTTCCTCAACATAGCTTTCAAGGTTTTGTTAAACCTCTTGACCAGTCCGTCCGTCTGGGGATGGTACACGGAGGTTCTCAGTTGTGGAATCTGCAATGTCTTGCACAATTCCCTCATGACCTTCAACATAAATGGAGTTCCTTGGTCTGTTAGTATCTCCTTAGGCATCCCCGTTCTTGAAAACATATAGATTAACTCCCGGGCTATACACCTGGCAGAAGAGTTTCGTAGTGGTACAGCCTCCGGATACCGTGTAGCATAATCTAATACCACCAGGATATACTGATGCCCTCGGGTGGACTTGACCAAAGGCCTCACTAGATCCATTGCTATGCATTCGAATGGAACCTCGATGATGGGTAGGGGCACTAGGGGACTGCGGAAGTGGGCCACTGGGGAGGTTATCTGGCATGTGGGGCAGGAACGACAATAACACTTTATTTCTCTATAGCAACCTGGCCAGTAGAATCTCTGGAGGATCCGTTCCTGAGTCTTGTCTGCACCCAGGTGACCACCCAACACATGAGAATGAGCCATGTTTAACAACCTGCGTCTATAGGGCCCTGGCACCAGCAACTGTTCTATTACCTTAACCCTTGGCTTGGTTACTCTGTACAGCAAATCCCCATTCACAGCAAAATGAGGGAACCGAGTGTCAGCCCCGGTTCCTGAGGCACCCCATTTAACACAGTAACATTTTCAAAGGCCCCTTTCAGAGTTAAATCCCTTTCAGAGTTGGGCAGTTCCAAAGTTTCCCTCAGACACCTCCAGCTCAGGGATATTGGCCTCAGGAGATGTTGCCTCATCATCATCGCCCACAAACATGGGAAACTCATCTACGATGTTATGCGGGTAAGTTTCCTTAGGGGCGATCTGGCTGTTGTCCGTGCAACCAGGTGTCCCTGTTTTCCCCCACATTTCCCAGAATAATGCAAAGTCACGTCCAATTATTATGGGATGCAATAGGTCCTTAACAACTGCCACTTCATGAGATGTGGTGCCACAGTCCATGTTTACATCTACCTGGGCCACAGGATAGTTCTTAGCATCCTCATGGATACACCGGACACCCACCACCTTCCCAGGAACCTGTCGATGAGGGAGTGTGGTCCTTATCACGGTCACCAAACTTCCTGAGTCCCATAGTCCAGAGACTTGTACCCCCGTTTACTGACACTGAGCATGCCTGAGGGCCCTCGCCATGTTGAGGAACCACGCTGCAGGCGGGGTAGGCAAAATAGGAGCAACGCCGGCCCATGTTGCAGTCCATTGGCTCAGAGTTTATGGGACACCGGGTAGCAATATGGCCAGGAGTATGACATCTCCAACACACTATATTATGGGGTGGGACCTTGGGCTGCAACTCAGACCCCCCTGAACTCTAGGACGCCCCCCAAGTGTGGCGCTAGCTCCATTCGTTTGGGTGTCCGCCAACTTTTGGGAACCCCAGTATTCAGAGGCTACGACCCCTTGTTTTCCCAATGGACTCTCAACCACCTGGTATATTTCCACCAACCCCACCAAAACATCGGCATTATGGGGATCTCCCTGGGCAACCCAGGATTTCACCGACTTCGGGAGAGAGTGTATAAACCTGTCTATAACGACCTTCTCCACCATCTGTGCTGGGGAGGAAGATTCAGGTTGCAACCACTTTTGGACAAGGTGTAGGAGGTCGAACATCTGGGACCGGGGAGATTTGTCAATGCAATAGGCCCAGTGGTGCACCCGTTGTGCCCTGACAGTCAGTCAGTCTCAAGCGTGCCAAAATCTCAGTTTTCACCTTAGCGTAGTCTTTCGCGTCCTGTAAGGCCAAGTCATAATAGGCCTTCTGTGGCTCGCCTGTCAAATATGGCGCCAGTACCTCTGCCCACTGCTCTGGAGACAATTTCTACCGCTCTGCTGCCCTCTCAAAGACTATCAGGAACACCTCAACGTCATAACCCAGGGTCATCTTTTGTAATGCTCTTCTTACCGTCTTCCTGACGTGTGAGTCATCACCTGGATCTGAGGATGTGGCGGTCGTCCTGTCACGGATCAGCTCTGCCAAGATTTCCATTTGTCTTTGCTGCTGTTGGATCTGCTGCATCAGAAGTTTATTTGCTTCCTGCTGCTGCTGCTGCATGCTCTGCTGGCTCTGCAGGTACTGCTGCTGGTGCTGCGCTTGTTGCGAATGCTGTGCCTGCAACAAAAGTTTAAGCAGGTCCTCCATTTTGTCCGGCGACACTTGCTGGCTTATGGCCGACTTCACCCAGGACATATACGTCTTCTTGTAGCAGTCACACTGCTGCTTGGGAGCTGTGCCCGCATTCTCCACCAATTGTAGGGATTTGTACTCACTGAGCCGCGTTGGAGGTAGGCACAGGTTCACACAGTGATGCAGTCCACGGGTTCAAACAAACTGGTGGTTTATTTAGCGTCCATACACCAGTGAAGAAACAAAAGTAACAGCCTTTTCCTGGCACAAAAAGGAATAACAGAACAAAGCTCAAAATAACAAGTCCATGCAGCAAGGCTTCAGCCGTTTAAACAAAGTGCTTTTTATCTGCTTCCTGCAGAGTCTGAGAAGCACATGCAAGGTCTGCTAACCTTGCCCAACACACAAACCCTGACAGAGACAGGTGCAGCTGTCTTAAATCAGACTTCCAAGACCTGGACTGAAGGTAGGTGAGCAGCTGTCCCCCCCCCCCCAGCTCTTTCAGCTGCTCGTGAAACCCAGCCCTGTAATCCAGGCCCATTAAATTCCTCTCAGGACTATGTGTGCTGGAGCCTGCTTCTCTGGGTCCAACATCACCGAAGCTTGGCACTTCGGGGACACATACCTCCCATCGATGGCCTGTCCGACAACCACCTTACAATATATATAATATTATATATATAAATATATATATATATATATATATATATATATATATATATATATACACAGTACAGACCAAAAGTTTGGACACACCTTCTCATTTAAAGATTTTTCTGTATTTTCATGACTATGAAAATTGTACATTCACACTGAAGGCATCAAAACTATGAATTAACACATGTGGAATTATATACTTAAGAAAAAAGTGTGAAACAACTGAAAATATGTCTTATATTCTAGGTTCTTCAAAATAGCCACCTTTTGCTTTGATGACTGCTTTGCACACTCTTGGCATTCTCTTGATGAGCTTCAAGAGGTAGTCACCGGAAATGGTCTTCCAACAATCTTGAAGGAGTTCCCAGAGATGCTTAGCACTTGTTGGCCCTTTTGCCTTCACTCTGCGGTCCAGCTCACCCAAAACCATCTCGATTGGATTCAGGTCTGGTGACTGTGGAGGCCAGGTCATCTGGTGTAGCACCCCATCACTCTCCTTCTTGGTCAAAAAGCCCTTACACAGCCTGGAGGTGTGTTTGGGGTCATTGTCCTGTTGAAAAATAAATGATGGCCCAACTAAACGCAAACCGGATGGAACAGCATGCCGCTGCAAGATGCTGTGGTAGCCATGCTGGTTCAGTATGCCTTCAATTTTGAATAAATCCCCAACAGTGTCACCAGCAAAGCACCCCCACACTATCACACCTCCTCCTCCATGCTTCACGGTGGGAACCAGGCATGTAGAGTCCTTCCGTTCACCTTTTCGCACAAAGACATGGTTGATGGAACCAAAGATCTCAAATTTGGACTCATCAGACCAAAGCACAGATTTCCACTGGTCTAATGTCCATTCCTTGTGTTCTTTAGCCCAAACAAGTCTCTTCTGCTTGTTGCCTGTCCTTAGCAGTGGTTTCCTAGCAGCTATTTTACCATGAAGGCCTGCTGCACAAAGTCTCCTCTTAACAGTTGTTGCAGAGATGTGTCTGCTGCTAGAACTCTGAGGCTGGTGACTCGGATAAACTTATCCTCAGAAGCAGAGGTGACTCTTGGTCTTCCTTTCCTGGGGCGGTCCTTGTGTGAGCCAGTGGGGGGTGGGTCTTATAGTCCAAATGTTGGGGGAAGGGGTGTATATATATATATATATATATATATATATATATATATATATATATACAGTGCCTACAAGTAGTATTCAACCCCCTGCAGATTTAGCTTGTTTGATAAGATGCAAATAAGTTAGAGCCTTCAAACTGCAAACGATAGTAGGTTTTATGAACAGAAGCATAAATCTTACAAACCAAAAAGTTATGTTGCTCAGTTGAATTTTATTAAATTTTAAACATAAAAGTGTGGGTCAATTATTATACAACCCCTATGTTTAATATTTTGTGGAATAACCCTTGTTTGCAATTACAGCTAATAATCGTCTTTTATAAGACCTGATCAGGCCGGCACAGGTCTGTGGAGTTATCTTGGCCCACTCCTCCATGCAGATCTTCTCCAAGTTATCTAGGTTCTTTGGGTGTCTCATGTGGACTGTTAGAACCTTGCTGTTAGGTTTTTTTTCCTTTGCTGGTCACATGACTTTGTTGGCCTATTTAATCCTGCTCCGCCCTTCTGGCTTTGCTGGACTTCATTGTATATCTACTTTCTAGCTAGCCTGTGCTCTGTATCTAACTCTGTTAGTTTGCTTGGTCTACGGACCTCTAGGTTCTATCTATTTTGTTTGTTCGTCTGTCTGCTGCTATTTCTGTTAGGAGGTGTCCCTTATTCCTCCCAGTCCTTAGTACTTGTAGGGATTCCCTCCCCAAATCTTTAGGTCTCCGTACAGACTAGATTAGGACTTTAGCAGGTCTGATCGCAGGATCAGGTTCCCTGTTACATCGTAGGGATTCAGCTGAGTCTTATAGTAGGGACAGATCTCCTCTCTTTCCTTAGCTTTGGTAGCAGAACATAACAGTAAGTCCAGCCTGTAAATTCTCTAAGGAAAGATTTTTTTTTGTTCCATCATGGTGTCGGTTCAGGATTTGGCTAAACACCTGCAGGGACTCTCTCTGGAAGTGGCCGAGCTCCGTCAGCACGTGAGTAACTGTCCTGGAGCATATTTCTTGGAGCCTAAGGTATGTTTGCCGGATTTATTTTTTGGTGAACATCGAGAATTTTTTTCATTTAAAAATGCTTGCTTATTGTATTTTCGTTTGAGACCCAAGTCCTCTGGGGATGAATCCCAGCGCGTAGGGTTCATAATGTCACTTTTGCGCAAAGAGCCTCAGGAGTGGGCCTTTTCTTTGCAACCTAGTGATACATGCTTCAGATCAGTGGATAGTTTTTTTTCTGCTTTAGGACTATTATATGATGATCCTGACCGTGTCGCATCAGCTGAGACTGAGTTGAGACGTTTAAAACAAGGATCAGGTAATATGGAAAAATATTGTACACATTTTCGTCGTTGGTCCACTCAAACAGGGTGGAACGATTCTGCTCTGAAAAGTCTATTTCTTGCTGGGCTCAGTGAAAAGGTTAAAGACCTGCTAATTGCTTATCCTACACCTGAGGATTTGCAACAGGCTATGCAATTAGCTATACGGGTGGACAGAAGACTGCGTGCTAGGGTTAATGAGAGCAAATCCTCTGCTATGTCAGTTTCTGGTTATGATAATGTGTGTACTAACAGTGGTGAACCGATGGAGATTGGATCGGTGGCACCTCGCTCTCAAGAAAAACACCGTCGTTTTTCAGAAGGCTTGTGTTTCTATTGTGGAAAATCTGGTCATTTGATTAAAGGCTGTGAGCTTCGTATGATGAAAGAAAAAAAAATGGTCAGTCACGCCCGTATTGCCTGTTTAAATTCCAAGGGTATATTTTTAGCTGCTTCCACGATTGCTCAGGAAAAATTAATGGAATTTCGGGTGTTTGTTGATTGCGGGTCTACACTGAATGTTATTGATGGGGGATTCGTGGAAAAACTCAATTTAAAACCTGAACCTTTATCATCCCCCATTGCTGTGGTTTCTGTGGATGGCTCCCCTTTGAAGAATATTACTCTCAAGGTCAGTGAATTTCCTCTCACTATTAATGGTGTTCACCATGAGAAATTGGATTTGGTAGTGTTGAATAACTTGCCTTCTCCAGTAATATTGGGTTTGCCCTGGTTAAAATTTCACAATCCTGTACTGGATTGGTCTACCAGTGAAATTAAATCCTGGAGCCATAAATGTTATGACAAGTGTTGTAACGGGCGTATTGCAGCTTTGGATAGGGGAGAATTGCCTGTTCCTATTCAGGATTTTTGGAGAGTTTTTTCTGAGAAGGAATCGCAGGTTTTGCCTCCCCATAGAGACTATGATTGTTCTATTGAATTTGTCCCTGGAGCGACTCTTCCTAAAAGTCGTTTATTTAACCTTACTATTCCTGAGAGGAAGGCTTTGGAGGAATACATACAGACAAGTTTGGCCGCCGGTCACATTAGGCCCTCTAAGTCTCCTGTGGCGGTTGGATTTTTTTTTGTAAAAAAAAAGGACGGCGGTTTACGTCCTTGTCTGGATTTTCGTGAGATTAACAAAATTACGGTACGCAATCCTTACCCACTGCCATTGATTCCTGATCTGTTTAACCAGTTATTGGGGGCCAAGTGGTTCTCTAAAATTGACCTTAAGGGGGCATACAATCTGTTGCGCATGAAGGAGGGTGATGAATGGAAGACTGCTTTTAACACTCCTGTGGGTCATTTTGAGAATCTGGTTATGCCTTTTGGTCTTACTAATGCTCCTGCATTTTTTCAGAATCTGATTAATGACATCCTTAGACCTTTGATCGGTAAAAATGTGGTTGTGTATTTGGATGACATTTTGATTTATTCGCCAGATCTGGAGTCTCATTGGCGGAGCGTGCGTGAGGTATTACAGTTATTAATGGACAATTCGCTTTTTGCTAAGCTGGAGAAATGTGAGTTCGCTGTACAGAGAATTAGTTTTTTGGGCTACATTATCTCCAGCAAAGGTTTTGAGATGGATCCGGTTAAGGTTCAGGCTGTGCAGGAATGGCCTAGGCCTATTGGTTTGAAATCAATACAGAGGTTTTTGGGTTTCGCCAATTACTATAGAAAATTCATAAAAAATTTTTCTAGTATTGTCAAACCTCTGACTGATCTCACCAGGAAAGGTGCTGATGCGGTTCAGTGGTCTTCTGAGGCCATTGAAGCTTTTGTGTATCTCAAGGAGAGGTTCACCTCTGCTCCCATCCTTATGCAGCCTGATGTTACTAGGCCGTTTTTGGTTGAGGTTGATGCTTCCTCTGTGGGGGTTGGCGCAGTATTGTCTCAGGATAACGGGGATGGATTACATCCCTGTGCATTTTTTTCAAAAAAATTTTCGGAGACTGAATTGAATTACGATATTGGTAATCGGGAATTATTGGCTATTAAACTCGCATTTGAACACTGGCGCCACTTCTTGGAAGGTGCGGAATTTCCCGTTCAGGTTCTTACGGATCATAAAAATCTGATATATCTTGACGCTGCCAAGCGCCTGAATGCCCGTCAGGCTAGGTGGGCACTGTTTTTCTCGCGGTTTAATTTCTCCGTTACTTACATCCCTGGTACTAAGAATGTTAAGGCGGATGCCTTGTCTCGCAGTTTTTCTCCCATAGTCGGTGCTGAGAAAGAGGAAAACATTTTACAAGAAGGTGTTGTGATAGCTGCTTTAGACTCTGTTTTGGAAGATGAGATTCTTAAAGCTCAGGAGAATGCCCCATCTAACACTCCTCATGGGAGGTTGTTTGTGCCTGGGACCTTTAGGAGAGATTTGTTTGTTGAGTGTCACGAATCTCGGTTGGCAGGTCATCCCGGAATCTCTGAGACCAAGAGACTGGTGGGTCGCAGTTTTTGGTGGCCTGGATGGCAGAAGGAAGTCATTAAGTGGGTGCGCCAATGTACTATATGTGCTAGATCTAAGTCCTCACATACTCCTGCTGCGGGGTTGCTTTGTCCTTTGGAGGTCCCCAGTGCTCCTTGGACACATTTGGCTATGGACTTTATAACTGACCTTCCCCCCTCTGAGGGTTTTACTGTCATCTGGGTGGTCGTGGACCGTTTTAGCAAGATGTGTCACTTGGTTCCCTTCGTCAAACTGCCCTGCGCTAAAACTCTCGCTAAGGCCTTTGTCAAGGAAATTGTCAGACTTCATGGCGTTCCTACTGACATTGTTTCTGATAGGGGTCCTCAGTTCGTGGCTCGTTTTTGGCGTGCCTTTTGTGACAGGTTGGGAATTCATTTGTCGTTTTCGTCCGGATATCATCCTGAATCTAATGGCCAGACAGAAAGGAAAAACCAGGATGTTGAGCAGTTCTTGCGTTGTTTTGTGGCAGACAATCAAGAGGGGTGGTCTGAGTTTCTGCCACTTGCCGAATTTGCTCTGAACAATCATACATCTTCTTCTGCTGGTTGTTCGCCTTTTTTTTGTTGTTCTGGGAGACATCCGTCGTTTGGGTCGTTCTCCAAGTTGGGATCTGCCGTGCCTGAGGAGGAGAATTTTTCCGGTGATTTGGAAAGAGTTTGGACGGATGTGCGTGGTAATCTTCAGGAGGCCAACAGAAAATCTAAAGACTACTTTGATAGGAAACGACAGGAGGTTTTGTTCGCTGTTGGTGACATGGTTTGGTTGTCCTCTAGGAATCTGCGGTTGAGGATTCCTTCTAAGAAATTGGGTCCCAAGTTTGTAGGGCCCTTTAAGGTGCTTCAGGTTGTCAACCAATCTGCTGTTAGGTTGGAGGTTCCTACCTCCTGGAGAATTAATCCGGTCTTTCATGTCTCTCTGTTAAAAAAAGCTGTTGTGTCGGATGGTGACGCCTCTGCCTCTGTTCCTCCGGTGGTGGAGGACGGGGAATATGAAATTTCTCGCATCCTTGACTCTAGACGGTATAGAGGTAGTTTGCAGTATCTTGTGGCCTGGAAAGGTTTCGGACCCGAGGATAACTCTTGGGTGAGGTCAGATGATGTTTCCGCGTCCAGACTTATCAGAGCGTTTCACAGGAGATTTCCTGATAAGCCTGGTCCTAGGGGATCCGGAGGATCCTCTTAGAAGGGGGGGTACTGTTAGAACCTTGCTGTTAGGTTTTTTTTCCTTTGCTGGTCACATGACTTTGTTGGCCTATTTAATCCTGCTCCGCCCTTCTGGCTTTGCTGGACTTCATTGTATATCTACTTTCTAGCTAGCCTGTGCTCTGTATCTAACTCTGTTAGTTTGCTTGGTCTACGGACCTCTAGGTTCTATCTATTTTGTTTGTTCGTCTGTCTGCTGCTATTTCTGTTAGGAGGTGTCCCTTATTCCTCCCAGTCCTTAGTACTTGTAGGGATTCCCTCCCCAAATCTTTAGGTCTCCGTACAGACTAGATTAGGACTTTAGCAGGTCTGATCGCAGGATCAGGTTCCCTGTTACATCGTAGGGATTCAGCTGAGTCTTATAGTAGGGACAGATCTCCTCTCTTTCCTTAGCTTTGGTAGCAGAACATAACATGGACTTTATTCTTGAGCTCCTTCCACAAGTTTTAAATTGGGTTAAGGTCAGGAGACTGACTAGGCCACTCCAACACCTTGACTTTTTCCCTCTTGAACCAGGCCTTGGTTTTCTTGGCTGTGTGCTTTGGGTCGTTGTCTTGTTGGAAGATGAAATTACGACCCATCTTAAGATCTTTGATGGAGGAGCGGAGTTTCTTGGCCAAAATCTCCAGGTAGGCCGTGCTATCCATCTTCCCATTGATGCGGACCAGATGGCCAGGCCCCTTGGCTGAGAAACAGCCCCACAGCATGATGCTGCCACCACCATGCTTGACTGTAGGGATGGTATTCTTGGGGTCGTATGCAGTGCCATCCAGTCCCCAAACGTCACGTGTGTGGTTGGCACCAAAGGTCTCGATCTTGGTCTCATCAGACCATAGAACCTTGAACCAGTCTGTCTCAGAGTCCTCCAAGTGATCATGAGCAAACTGTAGACGAGCCTTGACATGACGCTTTGAAAGTAAAGGTACCATACAAGCTCGTCTGGAACGGAGACCATTGCGGTGGAGTACGTTACTTATGGTATTGACTGAAACCAATGTCCCCACTGCCATGAGATCTTCCCGGAGCTCCTTCCTTGTTGTCCTTGGGTTAGCCTTGACTCTTCGGACAAGCCTGGCCTCGGCACGGGAGGACACTTTCAAAGGCTGTCCAGGCCGTGGAAGGCTAACAGTAGTTCCATAAGCCTTCCACTTACGGATGATGCTCCCAACAGTGGAGACAGGTAGGCCCAACTCCTTGGAAAGGGTTTTGTACCCCTTGCCAGCCTTGTGACCCTCCACGATCTTGTCTCTGATGGCCTTGGAATGCTCCTTTGTCTTTCCCATGTTGACCATGTCTGAGTGCTGTTCACAAGTTTGGGGAGGGTCTTAAATAGTCAGAAAAGGCTGGCAAAAGAGATCTTTAATCCACACATGTGAAGCTCATTATTCTTGGTGCCTGAACTACTTCTTATTACTTTAGGGGGACCAAACAGAATTCTTGTGGTTTGAGGGGTTGAATAATAAATGACACTCTGAATTAACTTTTAACGTTTTTAAAAAAAAACAAAAAAAAAAACAAAAACAAAATTTGCTGCAGTGCATTTCCCACTTCCAGGCTGATCTACAGTACAAATGTCACAATGCCAAGTTAATTCCGCATGTGTCAACCAGCTAAATCTGCAGGGGGTTGAATACTACTTGTAGGCACTGTATATATATATACATATATATATATATATATACACATACACACACACACACACACGCACACAGTGTGGGGGGAGCGGTACCGGCAGAGGAGCGGGGCACTGGAGGCCGCGGCCGCATGCTGCAGCCTACACTGTCCCCGCTGCTAAAGAAAATGAATATTCACTGCTCCCCCACGCTCATGGGCGTGGGGAGCACTGAATATTTATGCTCCTTAATAGCTGTACACAGTGTATCCGCAGTGTGGCTCCTGCTGCTACCGGGCAATCGCGTGTGCCTGCTGTTAAAGAGCATGAACATTGCATGGAGGAGAGAGAAGAAAGATGAGTAGGAGTGTTTATTTTTTATGTGCAGCATGATGGGGGATTAGGGAGACCATGCATACCAGAATAAGGATGAGGGGGCCTTACATACCAGGATAAGGATGAGGGGGCCATACATACCAGTATACGAATGAGGGGGATCATACATACCAGTATACGGACGAGGGGGTCATATATACCAGGATAATGATGAGGAGGCCATGTATACCAGGATAAGGATGAGGGTGCCATGGATACCAGGATAGGGATTAGAGGTGCCATACATACAAGGATAGGGATGAGGGGTGCCATGCATACCAGGAAAGGGATGAGGGGTGCCAATCATACCAGGAAAGGGATGAGGCGTGTCATGCATACCAGGTTAGGGATTAGGGGTGCCATACATACCAGGGTAGGGATTATGGGTGCCATTCTTACCAGGATAGGGATGAGGGGTGCCATGCATACCAGTAAAGGGATGAGGGGTGCCATGCATACCAGGATAGGGATTAGGGGTGCCATGCATACCAGGAGAGGGATGAGGGGTGCCATGCATATCAGGATAAGGATGAGGGGTGCCATGCATACCAGGATGGGGATTGCTGTGTCATGCATATCAGGATAGGGATGAGGGGTGCCATGCATACCATGATGGAGGGGCGCCATGCATATCAGGATGGAGGGGTGCCATGCATACCAGGAGGATGATGGGGGCCACGTATAATAGGAAGGGGGGGCATATATACCAGGATGGGGGATATTATCAGTATTGGGGGACATTACCCCTATACCAGTGTCAGCAGCAGACCCTCTCCCCCTTAACAGTGCATTGTGACCACATTTTTTGCTTAAATTTTCTTTTTCTATTTTCCTCCTCTAAAACCTAGGTGCGTCTTATAGTCCGAAAAATACGGTAATCTTCTTGTGCAGGCCTATTATTTTCAGAATTAAATTGACAACACACCTAACAATAGATAAGATATTTCCCTAAAGCCATAACTACCATAGATAATGTCACATAAATGTATCTGCATTTATTCAGAAGTGAAGAATATTGATGGACCGCATATAAGAGTGTCATCATTTTACTATAAGCCGAGGTGACAGAGCAGTTCACTACGTATCAACAATAACGACAGCCAAATTGTGTAGAACATGGAGGTAACTATCTGTAATTGCTGGAGGCCATAAATTCTTTACACATCATTACTCATCACACGAAAGTCAGACGCTACCTTCTTTATTAGAATTCTGCTTTAGGAAAATGGCATTTTGAAAGAAATGGACCTTTCAAGAAAGTGCACAGCATCAATTTACAGTATAATGCAGCAGTTTAATGATTATTCTCATAGTGGTGAACTGATAAATGGTTAAAATTGCAAAGTTCTTGTTAAAACTAGCAACTTGGCAATTTACTTGTTACTTAAAAAATCCTCTATTTCCTCAAGGATAGAGGTTTTTTTTAGTTCCATAGTTTAAATTCTTGTTGCTTACTTACCGGCCACAGCTGCAGTGTATTAGAGGTGGCCTGTCTCCTAGGCTAGGAAAGCAGCGCTTGTAAGTGCTTCGCTAAAGAGCTTGCAAGGGCTGCTCTGAAGCTGGCCGGATCGCTTAATCTGGCCAGCTTCAGTGCTTCTGTGCTACTGCGATTCTGCAGAGGCAAAACTGCCTTTGCGAGCAGGAAGGGCATCTCAAAGCTTGGCAGCTGCCTGATGATGTCTCTGGCCAAAATTGTCAATCAGTAGTGCACCGTCCCCAATAAGAGAAGGAGGCCGGAAGGCAGCGGAGCAATGCACTCGTGAAGAGAAGATGTTGAGAATAATCCTTTAACATATAATATTGAGTAACTTCATTTTTAATACTTTACAAAACTATTAGGCCTCATTCACTCATCTGTATTTTTGATCAGTGTTTGTATACCAAAGCCAGGAGAGAAAAACTATAATTGAAAGATTGACATCTCTTCTGTGTTTTGGAGACACCCCAAGTTTTAGCATGCAAATACTGATCAAAAATACCGATGTGTGAATGAGGCCTTATGTGACATGCAGAAGTAGTGCTGCTGCTTCAAAAGCACCAACAACTATAAGAGTTAATGACTCGCCCCCTGGGCCGTGGGGCACTCGGAGCCGGGCAATCGGGAAACGATGGGGGTAGTAGTGGCAACCCGGTTCCGTGGCTCAGGGTGGTCAGACCATTAGTAGTCTGCCATGCGCTGTTGGTAATGTCCGACTACGCCACCCGTGGATTGCGGTCAGTGCGAACCGCCGCTGCAAGGCAGACCGCTGGGGCTGATGGTGTATGCAGCTGGGGTAGTGTGACTCCCCACGGGAAGACTGCGGCCCCAGGGCAGAATAGTAGAAGATGGGGGTGATGTTGTAGGGCATCCCAGCGCTGTTAGTGCTGGAGGAGCAAGGAGCACACAGACAACAGGTTGCAGTCCAGGGTCTTTACTAGAACAGGTGAACTGACCCACAAACAGGCCCGGCTAGGAGGGGGGGGGGCCTGGACGTCTGAGAGCAAACGGGAAATTGGCCCTGGTCAGGGTGAGGGTGTAGGCCTACCTTGCTCTCTGCTCTCCTTCTGGCTATTTCCTCCTTATAGGGTAACAGCCCACGTTCCCGAGCTCACCGTGTCTTCTCGTTCGTATGGCCTGCAACTTGGGTCCCTTTCTATTCCCGGCCTGGTACGGCTTTGCTGGTCCCTTCTGGTGTGGCGGAACCTCCGGGCTTCTTAGGCCAAGGAACATACAGTCCCCTGCGAACTGGTTATCTGCTGTAGGACGTGGAATCCTCACAGCCTCAGATGCCAAAGTCTGATAAATTGGGTTCTTTGTCTGCCAGGACAGGCGCACTTCACCTCTTGTTCCTGGCTTGTGGCTCTCCTACCGCCACACTTCCTCTTAGGGTGCAACACAACTGTCTCTCCCTGCTCTGGGACACCTCTCAATCCAGAGACAGGTCGTCCAGTTCTCCCTTATCCTGCCCCCAGTTCCAGCTTTTATAGGGGCAGCCTGCTCCCCTTACTGGCCTGAGACAGGAGGTATTGCATGCTAATGTTCCCCTGACCAGAGAACCTCCCCCTTGCTCTCAGACACAGCTTTATTATATTTGTGGTATCCAGGCCAGGGTGACACATTCCCCCCTAGTAAAATTTAGTACTCCGGGACTAAACAATAAACAAAGATAATATACATGACTATAAAACATTAGTAGACAAATGACACACAGGTTGAGTTCTTAAGGTCACAGTGTGGTCTGTGACCGGGTGTCGATCTCACCAACACAACGGGGAGCCTTAACCAGGTGGGGGTCTGTCCTAGCCCCAAGTCCTTAACAGTCTTAGTTCATTCCTTGGTCAGGCTTCGAACACAGTCCATACAAAGTCCCGGTTATTAAAAGTCCATAACCTTTGAGTCCGTATGGTAACTGTAAGAAACTGAAATACACAATTACTAACCATGCATGTAACTTTGCAAACATTTCAACACTTGGCAACAGGGTTATTTACAATTTTAGTGCACCCTATATTCTCCAGCGAGCGGGTATCTGCCCCTTTGTGCTCCTGGTTGACCTGCGTAACCCACTGTCTGGTGGTGGACCGACCTGGCTTTCCCCACTAGCATTAGGGGTAAAGCTACCAGCTGGACTTACAGGCAGGGCAGGCAGCTGTCTGCGGGTCCTTTGGCTTACCGCAGGCATGACAGGCTCACTGTCAGCAGAGGGTTGACTCTCCTGGGCAGCTGGTACCAACTCTTCCGCCTCTGGAACTGCTTGCTCTTCTTCACCTTCCGGCTCTGGTGTAGGTTGTAGCTGAACCTGTTGTAGGAAATGCAGGACGGGTACCACTATGGCATCGTTTATTCGAGTCTAGGACTGAGGGAACTCTCCGAGAACGGTGCTGATCATTTCTTCCATGTCCTCTGCGGGTTCAAGGTCACTTTGATCCTCTTCTGCACTGCGGAGTTGTTCGGGGCACCTTTTTAGGTGGTCTCTGGAGACGGTACTAGTGGTTTCTCCTCCATCCTTGGTGATCACGCACACCTTTGAGTTGTCGTCATCAGACTGTAGTACGGTGTAGGGTTCCCTTTCCCACTGGTCGTCCAACTTATGTAGCCTTCTGTTTCGCTTCAGGACCTGCTCACCAGGTTCTAGGGGACCAGCGGGGGCATGTTGGTTGAAGAGTCTTTCTTGCCTTTCTCTCACCTGGGCCAGGCTCTTCTCCACACTCTCCTGTACCTTCTTGTACTGCAGTCGTCTCTCCGTATCCCAGTCCGCATCCGGGGAGGTGTCCTCAGGTGTTAGGACTCCCATCTCCAGGTCTACGGGCAGCTTACCTGGTCTAGCTCGCATCAGGTAAGCCGGGGTGCAGTTTGTAGCATTCACCGGGATATGGTTGTATAAGTCTATAAGATCCGGCAGTTTATCTGGCCACAGGCTGCGTTCCTCCAGGGGCAATGTCTTCAGGAGATCAATGACTATATTATTCATTTTCTCACACATCCCATTGGTTTGTGGGTGGTATGGCGTTGTCCGAATCTTCTTACAGCCATAGAGGTTGCAGAACTCTTGGAAGATTTCAGCCTCGAACGCTGGACCCTGGTCTGTCAGGACCTGTTCCGGATACCCGTGTGGACGGCAGAAGTATTGCTGGAAAGCTCTGGCCGCTGTTTGGGCTGTCAAGTCTTTTACCGGGACCACCACTAGAAAACGGGAATAGTGGTCCACGATTGTCAGGGCATAGATGTATCCTGACCGGCTTGGAGCCAATTTGACATGGTCCAGAGCTACCAGCTCAAGAGGCTGCTGGGTGACGATGGGCTTCAAGGGTGTCTTCTGGCTGGTGCGGTCTTTTCTCCTTAAGTTACAAGGGCCACAGTCCCTGCACCACTTCTCTACAGCCCCTCTCATGCCGACCCAAAAGAACCGTCCTCTTAGCAGGAACTCCAGTTTCTTCCAACCGAAGTGCCCCGCTCTGTCATGGTAAGCCCCCAGGACCATAGCTGCACCCCGCCTTGGGACCACGACTTGCCAGGTCAGCTCGTGTGTCCGGTGGTTGACAAGTCTTCTGCACAGCTTGCCTTCATAGAGGAACAGCTTGCTCTTTTCTTTCCATAGCTGCTTGGCTTCCGCTGGAGCATCCGGATCTAAGCGGGCGTCTTCCTGGGTCAGCAGATCTTTCACCAGGCGGATTGCAGGGTCACTATCTTGGGTCTCGGTCCAGCTGTGGTGAGGTAGGGGATTGATCATAACGGTTGTTAAATCTTCCTCCTTCACGCGGTGGGAGTATTGAGCGGCCCCATACCGGTGAAACGCGGGGAGTTCTACCTCCTCCAGCTCTTCTGGGTCTTCGTCACCTTCAGGTAAGTGAGGCATTCTCGATAGGGCGTCAGCGTTGGCATTGGTTTTGCCTGCCCGGTACTTGATCACAAAGTCATAATTGGAGAGACGGGCCATCCACCGCTGTTCCAGGGCACCAAGTCTTTCACCGTCTAGGTGTGTTAACGGGTTGTTGTCCGTGTACACAGTGAACTTTGCGGAGGCCAGGTAATGCTTGAAGTGTTCCGTTACGGCCCACACCACCGCCAAGAATTCTAGCTTGAAGGAGCTGTAATTCTCCGGGTTCCTCTCGGTGGGCCTCAGCTTCTGGCTGGCGTACGCGATCACCCTTTCTCTGCCCTGTTGGTTTTGTGACAGTACGGCTCCCAGTCCCACATTACTGGCATCTGTGTGGAGAATAAAAGGCTGGCCATAATCAGGGTAGGCCAGGATCTCATCCCCTGTGAGGGCCATCTTCAACTGGCGGAAGGACTCCTCTTCCGGTTTATCCCACTTGAAGGGTGGCTTTTGGCTTCTGGACTTAGACTGTCCTATCAGGAGGTCCTGCATAGGAGCTGCCATCTTAGTGAACCCGGGGATGAACCTTCGGTAGTAGCCTACCAACCCGAGGAATAGCCTCACTTCCTTGATGTTCGAAGGGCTTGGCCAGCTCTTGATTGCCGTGACCTTGTCAGGGTCGGGGGCTACTCCTTCTGCACTTACCACGTGTCCTAGGTACTGGACCTTCGGTTTCAACAGGTGACACTTTGATGGTTTCACCTTCAGGCCATAGCCTGCCAGGGCTTCGAACACCTCGGCCAGGTGCTTTAGATGGTCCTCGTAAGTCTTCGAATAGACTACCACGTCGTCCAGGTAAAGGAGGACCGTCTCGAAGTTTCGGTGCCCTAGACAGCATTCCATCAGCCTCTGGAAGGTTCCTGGTGCGTTGCAGAGCCCGAAGGACATACAGTTGAACTCGCTCAGTTCCATCGGGGTGGTGAAGGCGGTCTTCTCCTTGTCAGCCTCTGCCACTGGAACCTGCCAGTACCCGCTAGTAAGGTCCAAAGTAGAAAAGTTAGCTGATTTTAGTGCGGCTAAAGACTCCTCTATTCTAGGCAGCGGATATGCTTCTTTATGGGTGATACGGTTGATTTGTCTATAGTCCACGCACATTCTTATGGTGCCGTCTTTCTTTTTTACCAGAACCAAGGGGGCTGCCCAGGGGCTACAGCTATCTCTAATGACCCCAGCTTCTTTCATTTCTCTTAGCATGCCCTTTGCGTTTTGATAATGTGCAGGGGGTACAGGCCTGTGTCTCTCTTTTATTGGTGGGTGGCTCCCTGTGGGGATGTGGTGTTCTATCCCTTTTACTCTGCCGAAGTCTAGCGGGTGCTTACTAAAGACTCTCTCGTACTCCTGTACCACCCGGTAGACTCCTTGTTTTTGGTGCAGGGGAGTGGAGTCAGCACCCACATGGAGTTTCTGGCTCCAGTCCTCCTTTTGTTTCTGGGAGCCATTACCCTCCACCTGTGGAGATGGAGGCAAAGGCTCCACGGCCCTGATAGCTTTGTGTTCAACAACAAACAGTTTGGCAAGTGTAGCGTACCTGGGTAAGTGTACCTCTCTCTCCCCAATGTTGAGAATGAGAACGGGCACGCTCCCATGTCGGACATCAACCACCCCCCGGGCTGTCAAAATGGTGGGCCTGCTGTCTGAGTACATAGGTTCTACCATGGCTTGGTAGTCTCTACCTCTCAACCTGACTGCAGTCCGACACCAGATCATCATTTCACTTTTGGGAGGCATGGAAACGGGAAATGGGTCACTCAGTCTTACGCTACCGATCTCACCACCAGTCAGTTCTACCTGCTGCCGTATCATCAGGGCTTTTATCTCCTTGTTGAGGACTCTCTGTTGGCTGGTACTAGCATTCACCGCCACCTGTTGCAGAATTACAATTACCTCTGAAAGACAATTTTCAATCACGTTAGTACCCACAGTTATTTTAGGGTGACTTTCACGACGGTCAATGTCCACAATAATCACTCCCTGTGCCGGTAGTTCAACTTTACCAATCTTAATGGTCATCTCTTTGAACCCCTTCTGCGGCACGGGCAAGCCATCACTGGCGATGATGCTCAAGTCACTGTCTGGATACCGTGTTATATCAGCATCAGTCCAATACTGCTTAAAAAGTACATAAGGGATAGTGGTTACTTGCGACCCGGTATCCAGCAAGGCGCTCATGGGGATACCGTCCAGCACCACGGGTAAAACCGGGCGCCCCCCAACGTACTTATTATGCCAATTGTAAGGGCCTGGTGGTCTTATGCCTGGGGGTTGGCCCTCTGCCCCAGGTTGGACCCGTTTAAATTACAGTACCTGGAAATGTGTCCAGGCTGGTTGCATCGACGGCAAATGGGCTGTCCATCCTCTGCGTAGCGGTCTGTGGGCCTCCCTCGGAACGACGGGATCCTCCTCTGTCGACGCCACGGGACATCCTCTGGACTTGAAGCCAGCTCGATGGGTCTTGACGGGTCCACTTGTAACGCCTGAACGGTCCTGGTCAACGCCGCGACGCTCCTGGTCAGCTCCTGGACTTGGTGATGCAGATCTTTCGACGGGGCTTGGTTCAGGGCCTGTGCATCGGCCCCCACAGAGTCCATAGAGGAGGGCGCCGCCTCCTGGTGGTAGGTGAGAGCAGGGCGCCGGGGGTTTATAGCACCACTTGTTGCGGGTTCACGGAGCACCCTTATGGCCCTGTCCTTAAATTGGGCAAAGGTCAGATCAGGGTTCTGAAAGAACATGAGGCGCAGCTGGGTCCTGTGGGCGCTAGACAGCAGACCTTCTATAAACTGTTCTGTTAGTAGCTTATCCGTATCCTGCACGCTGCCAGGGTCAGCTTGTTGGATGGCCCTCAAGGCTTCGAGCAAATTTAGGGCATAGTCTCTGATGCTGTCCTGTGTCCGCTGCTTACATCCACAGAACCTCATTTTAATTTCAGCGGAGGTACGTGTGTCAAAGGTACCCCGCAGCAGGGCCAGAATACCCTTCACAGTTCTTTTCTCCTCAGCGGGCCATGACTTTACCTCCCGCTGGGCTGCGCCAGTTAACTGCCCTGTCAGTATGCTAACCTTCTGTTCCTCTGTCAGGGGGTAAACTTGGAATAAACTGTACAGCCTTTCCTTAAAGTCAGTTAGGGCATGGGGCTCCCCTGAATACTTAGGCAGCCAGGCCGCTCCAGGGATGTAAGGCAGGGAAAATGGCATCACCGCTGCTGCAGCTGCGCTGGTGGTAGTGGGCGCCTCCGTGTCCGACATCTTCCTCCCCCTTAGTTAAGCGTGGCCTACCTTCCGACGATCCTCTTCTGTAGGCCGCGGCTCCGCTGGTGCTGCTCTGGACGAGGACCTTGCTTCGCGTCCTGGTGACATCAGCGTCGCTCTCTCTCCCTTCCAGGACCTTGCGTAGCGTCGGTGCGTGGGGCGGAGCTTCGGGTCTCGCGCGGTTTGGACGTCCACGCCCTTTTCTTCCCGCGCGGCGTCCTGAAGATGGCGTCCGATGGAGGGAAAACGGCTGAAGATGGCGGGAACCGACAGAAGATGGCGGGAGACAGCTGAAAATAGCGGGAAACGGCTCCGGATGGCGGGAAACCTCTTCTTCAGGTACGTGTACAGTCTTTTTCAGGCACGCAATACCTGTTTGTGGCGGGTTGGTTACTATCCTGCCGACTACGCCAAAGCTGACTCGCCCCCTGGGCCGTGAGGCACTCGGAGCCGGGCAATCGGGAAACGATGGGGGTAGTAGAGGCAACCCGGTTCCGTGGCTCAGTGTGGTCAGACCATTGGTAGTCTGCCATGCGCTGTTGGTAATGTCCGACTACGCCACCCGTGGATTGCGGTCAGTGTGAACCGCCGCTGCAAGGCAGACCGCTGAGGCTGATGGTGTATGCAGCTGGGGTAGTGTGACTCCCCACGGGAAGAGTGCGGCCCCAGGGCAGAATAGTAGAAGATGGGGGTGATGGTGTAGGGCGTCCCAGTGCCGTTAGTGCTGGAGGAGCAAGGAGCACACAGACAACAGGTTGCAGTCCAGGGTCTTTACTAGAACAGGTGAACTGACCCACAAACAGGCCCGGCTAGGAGGGGGGGGCCTGGACGTCTGAGAGCAAACGGGAAATTGGCCCTGGTCAGGGTGAGGGTGTAGGCCTACCGTGCTCTCTGCGCTCCTTCTGGCTATTTCCTCCTTATAGGGTAACAGCCCATGTTCCCGAGCTCACCGTGTCTTCTCGCCCGTATGGCCTGCAACTTGGGTCCCTTTCTATTCCCGGCCTGGTACGGCTTTGCTGGTCCCTTCTGGTGTGGCGGAACCTCCGGGCTTCTTAGGCCAAGGAACATACAGTCCCCTGCGGACTGGTTATCTGCTGTAGGACGTGGAATCCTCACAGCCTCAGACGCCAAAGTCTGGTAAATTGGGTTCTTTGTCTGCCAGGACAGGCACACTTCACCTCTTGTCCCTGACTTGTGGCTCTATTACCGCCACACGTTCTCTTAGGGTGCAATACAACTGTCTCTCCCTGCTCTGGGACACCTCTCAATCCAGAGACAGGTTGTCCAGTTCTCCCTAATCCTGCCCCCAGTTCCAGCTTTTATAGGGGCAGCCTGCTCCCCCTACTGGCCTGAGACAGGAGGTATTGCATGCTAATGTTCCCCTGACCAGAGAACCTCCCACTTGCTCTCAGACACAGCTTTATTATATTTGTGGCATCCAGGCCAGGGTGACACATTAACATAGTCACAAGAGACAGGAAGTGTTGTGCGTCAGAAGCATCCAGCAACTAGAGGGGTTAACACAGTCACAGGAGACAGGGAGTGTTTAGCAGAGCCCCAGGGGAATTGTGGGAACTTGTTTATTAGTCTGGCTGGAGCCGAAGGTAAAGGTGGTGTATGATCTGTATCTCACAGAAGGCAAGTGAACAAAATTCAGGTCAGGAGGGAAGCTAAACACAGCTCAGATAAACTCCCTGAACTAACAGTGCAGAGTATTAATCGGGCAGAAAGATCAGGATTGGTAGGAATCGTGTCACAGGGATCATCTCCCTCATCAACCCCCCCATCCTCCATGCAGGATAAAGAATGCTATGAACTATTGTGTCCTTGTGAAGGAACAACCTGTGGTTGTGTATGCAAAGAAGTGTGCTGCAAGGAGATCTAATCTGTGCTGAATTATGCTACTGAAGAGACTGACGTCTCTGAAATCATGCTCACAGGTCTGTGGAGTAGATGATCTCACCCAGAGGAGACGGAGAGACTCACTGACACACTTCTGTGCTTCCATAGCAATCTGCTCCCTGCGCTGTCAGATTTGTGAGAATATGTTGTGCACACTGATGGTGGGGATTTGGGGGGAGTAGGACCTCTTATGATGACAGGAAATACGCAAACTCGACCAGCTGAACGCCCACTATAAGGTCAGTGTGGAATAATGCCAGGGGGCACTAAGGAGCATACTTTAGAAGATTCAAGCTTGGTATTTATTGAACGGAGCATAATCTTTAATAAATGTAAATAACAAAACAATTTTTTTCCGCCTTTTCTGCTTTGTTAAAAGTATTCTTTATGGTGGTACAACTCCTTTAAGCAAGTTGAAGATGAAATTATTTCTAAAAGGCCTAAAGCTAAAGATGACACATTTCCTTTGTACTTTAGGCAAAAATATTATATATATATATATATATATATATATATATATATACACAAATATATATGTACACAAATATATATACAGTACAGACCAAAAGTTTGGACATACCTTCTCATTTAAAGATTTTTCTGTATTTTCATGACTTTGAAAATTGTACATTCACACTGAAGGCATCAAAACTATGAATTAACACATGTGGAATTATATACTTAACAAAAAAGTGTGAAACAACTGAAAATATGTCTTATATTCTAGGTTCTTCAAAGTAGCCACCTTTTGCTTTGAGGACTGCTTTGCACACTCCTGGCATTCTCTTGATGAGCTTCAAGAAGTAGTCACCGGAAATGGTCTTCCAACAATCTTGAAGGAGTTCCCAGAGATGCTTAGCACTTGTTGGCCCTTTTGCCTTCACTCGATTGGGTTCAGGTCTGGTGACTGTGGAGGCCAGGTCATCTGGCGTAGCACCCCATCACTCTCCTTCTTGGTCAAATAGCCCTTACACAGCCTGGAGGTGTGTTTGGGGTCATTGTCCTGTTGAAAAATAAATGATGGTCCAACTAAACGCAAACCGGATGGAATAGCATGCCGCTGCAAGATGCTGTGGTAGTCATGCTGGTTCAGTATGCCTTCAATTATGAATAAATCCCCAACAGTGTCACCAGCAAAGCACCCCCACACCATCACACCTCCTCCTCCTCCATGCTTCACGGTGGGAACCAGGCATGTAGAGTCCATCCGTTCACCTTTTCTGCGTCGCAGAAAGACACGGTGGTTGGAACCAAAGATCTCAAATTTGGACTCATCAGACCAAAGCACAGATTTCCACTGGTCTAATGTCCATTCCTTGTGTTCTTTAGCCCAAACAAGTCTCTTCTGCTTGTTGCCTGTTCTTAGCAGTGGTTTTCTAGCAGCTATTTTACCATGAAGGCCTGCTGCACAAAGTCTCCTCTTAACAGTTGTTGAAGAGATGTGTCTGCTGCTAGAACTCTGTGTGGCATTGACCTGGTCTCTAATCTGAGCTGCTGTTAACCTGCGATTTCTGAGGCTGGTGACTCAGATAAACTTATCCTCAGAAGCAGAGGTGACTCTTGGTCTTCCTTTCCTGGGGCGGTCCTCATGTGAGCCAGTTTCTTTGTAGCGCTTGATGGTTTTTGCAACTGTACTTGGGGACACTTTCAAAGTTTTCCCAATTTTTCAGACTGACTGACCTTCATTTCTTAATGTAATGATGGCCACTCGTTTTTCTTTACTTAGCTGCTTTTTTCTTGCCATAATACAAATTCTAACAGTCTATTCAGTAGGACTATCAGCTGTGTATCCACCAGGCTTCTGCACAACACAACTGATGGTCCCAACTCCATTTATAAGGCAAGAAATCCCACTTATTAAACCTGACAGGGCACACCTGTGTAGTGAAAACCATTTCCGGTGACTACCTCTTGAAGCTCATCAAGAGAATGCCAAGAGTGTGCAAAGCAGTCATCAAAGCAAAAGGTGGCTACTTTGAAGAACCTAGAATATAAGACATATTTTCAGTTGTTTCACACATTTTTGTTAAGTATATAATTCCACATGTGTTAATTGATAGTTTTGATGCCTTCAGTGTGAATGTACAATTTTCATAGTCATGAAAATACAGAAAAATCTTTAAATGAGAAGGTGTGTCCAAACTTTTGGTCTGTACTGTATATATATATATATATATATATATATATATATATATATACAGTACAGGCCAAAAGTTTGGACACACCTTCTCAGTCTGTACTTTTGGTCTGTACAGTCATGGCCAAAAGTTTTGAGAATGACACCAAAATTATATTTTCACATGATCTGCTGGCCTCTGTTTTTTATTAGTGTTTGTCTGCTGTTTATAGTGTTGCCCCTTCTTCTTCAAGACGTCTGTAATTCTCCCTGGCATGCTCTCAATCAACTTTTGGAAAAAATCCTGACTGATAGCAGTCCATTCTTGTATAATCAATGCTTGCATTTTGCTAGAATTTGCTGGTTTTTGTTTGTCCACCCGTCTCTTGATGATTGACCACAAGTTCTCTGTAGCGTCGGCGTCCCTGCCCCCTGCTAGGCAGGGACGCCGTTCCCCTCACCTCTCCGCTCCGTGCCCGGCGGCTTCCTCCCGCTCTGCTGGCAGCGCGCGCTGCTTCCCGGCCTCTGTGCTTAGGGCGCGTGCTCCCCCTCTCTTAAAGGGGCCGCGCGCGCCATCCTAAGGAGTCCCCGGCCAATGGCCGGAGGACCTCTCCATATATAAGGCACCTCCTCCAAAATGGAGGTGCCTGAGCAATGTTGTTGCAAAGCCTTCACTCTGCTTCAGCCCTCAGGTCCCGTTACCAGTTACCTGCCAGTCACCTGCCAGATTCCTGCTTGTTACCTGCCAGTCACCTGCCAGATTCCTGCTTGTTACGTGCCAGTCACCTGCCAGATTCCTGCTTGATACCTGCCTAATATCCGCTTACCTGCTTGCAAGCCTGCGGTCCGATGGTCTGCCTTCCGACACCTGTCAGTCTGTCTATGGACCAGCCTGCCTGCTCACCTGGGAGCGCTCACCTGCTACCTGCCTGCTAGCCTACCTGGAGGCTCTGCCGTCACTTGCCGTGACCACCTGCCTGTCCAGAGACTCTTACCCGCTCACCTGGGAGCGCTCACCTGCTACCTGCCTGCTAGCCTACCTGGAGGCTCTGCCGTCACTTGCCGTGACCACCTGCCTGTCCAGAGACTCTTGCCCGCTCACCTGGGAGCGCTCACCTGCTACCTGCCTGCTAGCCTACCTGGAGGCTCTGCCGTCACTTGCCGTGACCACCTGCCCGTCCAGAGACTCTTGCCCGCTCACCTGGGAGCGCTCACCTGCTACCTGCCTGCTAGCCTACCTGGAGGCTCTGCCGTCACTTGCCGTGACCACCTGCCCGTCCAGAGACTCTTGCCCGCTCACCTGGGAGCGTCCACCTGCTACCTGTCTGCTAATCTACCCAGAGACTGTCCCTGTCACTTGCCGTGACTACCTGCCCTTCTACCCAGAGACTGTCCCTGTCACTTGCCGTGACTACCTGCCCTTCTACCCAGAGACTGTCCCTGTCACTTGCCGTGACTACCTGCCCGTCTTCCCTGGGAGCCACCCGCTTCCTTACAAGGACCGCCCCCTTGTATACCTGCTCAGAGGTTCCGCCTCCCAGACCCGTTACAGTTTGCTCGGGCCATGGAACCCGGTGGCACCCAAACTCCCTCGCTCTCGGACCTAAGCCATGAACTGTCCCGTCAGAGGTCCCAACAGGAGTCCATCCTGAGCCACCTGCGGAATGTCAATTCTCGCCTGGACAATCTGACTGCTCCACCAGCAACCACCGCTAGTGTCATGACTCGCAACCCGGCAGCGCTGCTGCCCACCAATACCATGGCATCCTGCCCCGGTCCCCGGCTTTCTGCACCTCCTCGCTTCGGAGGCGACCCCGCTCTAGCTCGGGGCTTCATAAACCAGTGCACCCTGCACTTTGAACTCCTGGCTCACCAGTTTATCTCCAACCGAGCCAAAGTGGCATTCATCATGTCCCATCTCACTGGGGAGGCACTGGCATGGCTTAACCCTCTGTGGGAGAGAGGGGATCCCCTGGTGTCCGACCTGTCGTCTTTCCTCACTGCTTTCCGTAGGGTCTTCGATGAACCGGGATGAAAGACCTCATCTGCCTCCTCTTAGCTAAGTCTCCGCCAAGGGAGTCTCACCGCGGGCCAATATGCCATACGGTTCCGCACCATCGCTTCTGAGCTTGCCTGGGATAATGAGGCCCTGGTGTCCGTCTTCTGGGAGGGCCTTTCCGGTCGGATTAAAGATGAGCTCGCCGGTCGGGACATTCCTACCACCCTGAATGACCTGGTGTCTCTGGCTACCCGGATTGACATCCGGTTTCAAGAACGTACCAAAGAGACCACCCGTGAGAGAAGGTTTCCCCGCCTAGCTCCTACTTTTCAGAAACCTGTCTCCTCTTCTGTCACTCCCCAGGCGCACTCACCCGAGTCCATGCAGATCGACCAGACCAAGTTGGTCAAATCTCGCCAAGAGTCACGCCGAGCCGAGGGGAGCTGCTTCTATTGTGGCAGTAAGGAGCACCTGATTCGTTCCTGCCCGGAGAGGCCGGGAAACTCCAGTGTCTAGGACAGCTCGGAGAGGTCGCCCTAGACAAAAATAAGTCCTCTCCAACCCTGACTTTGTCTGTATCCATCTCCTGGGGAGAGAACCGTCACTTTGAACTCGCCCACGTGGACTCTGGATCCGCTGGAAATCTCATCTCTCAGTCCCTGGTTGAGAAATACCGTATTCCCACCAAGTCTCTGGCTGAACCTTTGTCAGTCGCCTCCGTGGATGGAAGGCTCCTTCCGGTGACCATCCTGCTCGTCACGGAACCCATAACCCTGCAGGTGGGAATGCTGCACTCTGAGGTAATCTCCTTCCATGTGTTGTCCGGACTCTCCCACTCCCTATTGCTAGGTCTACCTTGGCTCCAGACACATGAACCCGTGTTGAACTGGCATTCCGGTGAAGTACTCCAGTGGGGGCCGGCCTGCCATAAGACCTGCCTGGTTCCGGTTCGTCCGGTTCATCCTCCACCTATCCCAGCTAATTTACCCGGTCTTCCGGCTCCTTCCTGGCCCTATGCTGACGTCTTCGGTAAGAAGGAAGCAGAGACATTGCCTCCTCATAGGCCATATGATTGCCCGATCGACCTGGTACCTGGTGCCACTCCACCCCGTGGGCGTATTTATCCGTTGTCTGCGGCAGAAACCCGGGCCATGTCTGAGTACATAGAGGAGAATCTGGCCAGGGGATTCATCCGGAAGTCTACTTCCCCGGCTGGAGCCGGATTCTTCTTTGTCAAAAAAAAAGATGGCTCGCTTCGCCCCTGTATTGACTATAGAGGACTCAATCAGATCACGGTTAAAAATAAATACCCCCTTCCGCTCATCTCTGAGTTATTTGATCGTCTTAAAGGTGCCAGGATCTTCTCCAAGCTGGATCTACGCGGAGCATATAACCTGGTCCGTATCCGTCAGGGAGACGAGTGGAAAACAGCATTTAATACCCGGGACGGACACTATGAGTACCGTGTGATGCCCTTCGGTCTCTGCAATGCTCCCGCCGTCTTCCAAGAACTGGTCAACGACATCTTCCGTGACCTTCTTTACTCCTGCGTGGTGGTATACCTGGACGACATCTTGGTCTTCTCTCCGGATCTTCCCACACACCGGAGGGATGTTGGTCAGGTCCTGCTTAGGCTCAGGCAGAACCACCTCTATGCTAAATACGAGAAGTGCCTTTTTGAGCAGACCTCTCTTCCTTTCCTGGTTTATGTTACCTCCCAGACAGGCTTGCGAATGGATCCCGAGAAGCTCTCTGCTGTCCTAAAGTGGCCCCGTCCGGAGGGCTTGAAGGCGATACAGCGATTCCTGGGCTTCGCTAATTACTATCGTCTCTTCATTCCTCACTTCTCGTCACGGACTGCGCCCATATCTGCGCTCAACTGTAAGGGAGAAAATCCCAAGGTATGGTCATCCAAAGCTGAGGAGGCCTTCCTTTCCCTGAAACAAGCCTTCTCCTCTGCCCCTGTGCTGCACCGTCCGGACTGCAACAAACAGTTCTACCTGGAGGTTGATGCCTCCTCCTATGGAGCCGGAGCGGTGCTCACCCAAAAGTCTTCCTCCGGGAGAATGGTAACCTGCGGCTTTTTCTCTAAAATCTTCTCCTCCTCTGAGCGCAATTACTCCATAGGAGACCGAGAACTGCTTGCCGTTAAATTGGCGCTGGAGGAATGGCGTTACCTGCTTGAAGGGGCTCTATACCCGGTGATCATCTACACGGATCACAAGAACCTGGCATATCTCCAAAATGCCCAGAGACTTAATCCACGTCAGGCCCGGTGGTCTTTGTTTTTTGCCCGCTTCGATTTCATCCTTCATTTCCGCCCGGTGGACAAAAATGTCAAAGCTGATGCCTTGTCCCGATCCTTCCTGTCCTCCGACCAAGAGGAGGAGCCTATGCACATTATCGACCCCTCCAAGGTGATGAATGTGGCCCCCTTGGATTTGACTCGTCTTCCACCCGGCAAGACGTTCGTGGCGCCTCCAGACCGTGAGAGGGTTCTTCGTTGGGGTCATTCTTCTAAACTAGCTGGCCATGCCGGCCAAAAGAAGACCTTCCTACTCATTTCCCGGCATTACTGGTGGTCTACCCTGCGTAAGGATGTGGTAGACTTCGTCTCTGCCTGTTCATCTTGTGGCCACAACAAAGTTCCCAGACACTTACCAGCTGGTCATCTCCTGCCGCTTCCCATACCTGTTGCCCCGTGGCAACACATCGCTATGCACTTCATTACCGATCTTCCTGTCTCTGCCGGGTGTACTGTCATTTGGGTGGTCGCGGACCGCTTCTCTAAAATGGCCCACTTCATTCCCCTGCCTGGTCTTCCGTCTGCACCTGAGCTGGCTAAGGACTTTATTCGCCATATCTTCCGTCTCCATGGCCTACCCCTCCACATCGTGTCGGATCGAGGGGTTCAGGTTACCTCACGCTTCTGGAGAGCCACATGTAAACTGCTGGACGTCACCCTGGACTTCTCCTCCGCTTACCACCCTCAGTCCAATGGTCAAGTGGAGCGGATCAATCAGATCCTTACCAGCTATCTCCGGCACTTTGTTAATGCCCACCATTCTGATTGGGTGGACCTCCTTCCTTGGGCCGAGTTCTCTTATAATAACCACGAGAGCGAATCCTCTTCCAAGTCCCCGTTCTTTATTGTCTATGGCCAGCACCCCCGGATTCCGTTTCCCGTCTCCGCCTCTGTGGACAACCCTGCCGCGCAGTCTCTTGTCAGCGAGTTTTCTACCATTTGGGAGAGTACTAGGTCTGCACTTCTTCAGTCCTCCAAGCGGATGAAGCGATATGCTGATAATAGACGTCTGGATCCGCCTCAATTCCGTCCGGGAGACAAGGTTTGGCTCTCTTCCAAACATGTACGGCTCAAGATACCCTCCTACAAGTTAGGTCCTCGCTTCATCGGTCCTTTCGAAATCCTCAGGCAAATTAATCCAGTGGCCTACAAATTAAAACTCCCGGCCACCTTACGGATTCCCAACTCCTTCCACGTATCTCTCCTCAAACCCGTTGTCTTTAACTCTTTTTACAACAATCCAGGTACTCCTCCTGCTCCGGTTTCTGCTGAAGACGTCTTTGAGGTAGAGAGTATTCTGGCCACTAAGAGGGTAAGAGGAAAGACCTTTTTTTTGGTAGATTGGAAGGGGTTTGGTCCTGAGGAGAGAACATGGGAGCCCCGGGAGAACATCCATGCCCCTCTCATCCTTGCTAAATTTCTCTCTGGCCTAAAAAAGGGGGGGCCTAAAGGGGGGGGGTACTGTAGCGTCGACGTCCCTGCCCCCTGCTAGGCAGGGACGCCGTTCCCCTCACCTCTCCGCTCCGTGCCCGGCGGCTTCCTCCCGCTCTGCTGGCAGCGCGCGCTGCTTCCCGGCCTCTGTGCTTAGGGCGCGCTCTCCCCCTCTCTTAAAGGGGCCGCGCGCGCCGTCCTAAGGAGTCCCCGGCCAATGGCCGGAGGACCTCTCCATATATAAGGCACCTCCTCCAAAATGGAGGTGCCCCAGCAATGTTGTTGCAAAGCCTTCACTCTGTTTCAGCCCTCAGGTCCCGTTACCAGTTACCTGCCAGTCACCTGCCAGATTCCTGCTTGTTACCTGCTAGTCACCTGCCAGATTCCTGCTTGTTACCTGCCAGTCACCTGCCAGATTGCTGCTTGATACCTGCCTGATATCCGCTTACCTGCTTGCAAGCCTGCGGTCCGACGGTCTGCCTTCTGACACCTGTCAGTCTGTCTATGGACCAGCCTGCCCGCTCACCTGGGAGCGCTCACCTGCTACCTTCCTGCTAGCCTACCTGGAGGCTCTTCCGTCACTTGCCGTGACCACCTGCCTGTCCAGAGACTCTTACCCACTCACCTGGGAGCGCTCACCTGCTACCTGCCTGCTAGCCTACCTGGAGGCTCTGCCGTCACTTGCCGTGACCACCTGCCTGTCCAGAGACTCTTGCCCGCTCACCTGGGAGCGCTCACCTGCTACCTGCCTGCTAGCCTACCTGGAGGCTCTGCCGTCACTTGCCGTGACCACCTGCCCGTCCAGAGACTCTTGCCCGCTCACCTGGGAGCGTCCACCTGCTAGCTGTCTGCTAGTCTACCCAGAGACTGTCCCTGTCACTTGCCGTGACTACCTGCCCTTCTACCCAGAGACTGTCCCTGTCACTTGCCGTGACTACCTGCCCTTCTACCCAGAGACTGTCCCTGTCACTTGCCGTGACTACCTGCCCGTCTTCCCTGGGAGCCACCCGCTTCCTTACAAGGACCGCCCCCTTGTATAGTTGCTCAGAGGTTCCGCCTCCCAGACTCGTTACATTCTCAATGGGATAAAGATCTGGGGAGTTTCCAGGCCATGGACCCAAAATCTCTATGTTTTGTTCCATGAGCCATTTAGTTATCACCTTTGCTTTATGGCAAGGTGCTCCATCATGCTGGAAAAGGCATTGTTGGGCGCCAAACTGCTCTTGGACGGTTGGGAGAAGTTGCTCTTGGAGGACATTCTGGTACCATTCTTTATTCATGGCTGTGTTTTTAGGCAAGACTGTGAGTGAGCCGATTCCCTTGGCTGAGAAGCAACCCCACACATGAATGGTTTCAGGATGCTTTACAGTTGGCATGAGACAAGACTGGTGGTAGCGCTCACCTCTTCTTCTCCGAATAAGCTGTTTTCCAGATGTCCCAAAAATGACTTTGCCCCAGTCCTCAGCAGTCCACTCCCTGTACCTTTTGCAGAATATCAGTCGGTCCCTGATGTTTTTTCCGGAGAGAAGTGGCTTCTTTGCTGCCCTCCTTGAAACCAGCCCTTGTTCAAAGAGTCTCCGCCTCACAGTGCATGCAGAAGCACTCACACCAGCCTGCTGCCATTCCTGAGCAAGCTCGGCACTGCTGGTAGTCCGATCCCGCAGCTGAAACAGTTTTAAGATACGGTCCTGGCGCTTGCTGGTCTTTCTTGGGCACCCTGGAGCCTTTTTGACAACAATGGAAGCTCTCTCCTTGAAGTTCTTGATGATGCGATAGATTGTTGACTGAGGTGCAATCTTTGTAGCTGTGATACTCTTCCCTGTTAGGCCATTTTTGTGCAGTGCAATGATGGCGGCACGTGTTTCTTTAGAGATAACCATGGTTAACTGAAGAGAAACAATGATACCAAGAACCAGCCTCCTTTTAAAGTGTCCAGTGATGTCATTCTTACTTAATCATGAATGATTGATCGCCAGCCCTGTCCTCATCAACACCCACACCTGTGTTAATGGATCAATCACTAAAACGATGTTAGCTGCTCCTTTTAAGGCAGGACTGCAATGATGTTGAAATGTGTTTTGGGGGTTAAAGTTCATTTTCTGGGCAAATATTGACTTTGCAAGTACAGTAACTGCTGTTAAGCTGATCACTCTTTGACATTCAGGAGTATATGCAAATTGCCATTACAAAAAATGAAGCAGTAAATTTTGGAAAAATTACTATTTGTCTCATTCTCAATACTTTTGGCCATGACTGTACTGTATATAATGTGTGTATATATGTATATATATATTTTTTTACCTTTTACATTTTAAAAATGACAAAAAGGAAAATGGACCGATGCAAAAGTTTGGGCACCCTTGGAGATTTGTTTGCTCAGATAACTTTGACAAAGGTTTCAGACCTTAATTAACCTGTTAGGGTTATGACTTGTTCACTTTCATCGTTAGGACAGGCCAGGTGAAGCAAACTACTCAGCTTTAAAAAAAACAGCCTTGTCTAACCTTGTGCCATAAAACAGCAGCCATGCTGTTTTCTAAGAGGCTGCCTTGCACTCTGAAAATGATGGAGGCCCACAAAGCAGGAGAAGGCTGTAAGAAGATAGCAAAGCGTATTCAAGTTGCCCTTTCCTGGACGACCAAGCAACATTTCAGTGAGAGAGCTGCTCGTAGGATTGCTAGAGAGGTAAATCAGAACCCCCACTTAACTACAAAAGACCTTCAGAAAGATTTAGCCGACTCTGGAGTTGTGGTGCATTGTTCTACTATTCAGAGACACCTGCACAAATATGGCTTTTATGGAAGATTCATCAGAAGAAAACTTCAGCATCCTTTGCCATCAAATTCAGCATCAGAAGTATGCAAAACAACATCTAAACAAGACTGATGCATTTTGGAAACAAGTCCTGTGGACTGATGAGGTTAAAATAGAATTCTTTGGCCACAATGATCAAAAGGTATGTGTGGAGAAAAAAGGGCACAGAATTTTAGGAAAAGAATATCTCGCCAATCATTAAGCATTTAAGAATGGGGTGGATCAATCAAGCTTTTGGGTTGTGTTGCAGTCAATGGCACGGTAAACATTTCACGGGTAGAGGAAAGAATGGATTAAATGAAATTTCAAAAAATTCTTGATGCAAACAAACATCTCTAAGAAAGCTGAAGTTGAAAAGAAGGTGGCTTCTACAAATGGATAATGATCCTAAACACACGTCAAAATCCACAATAGACTACCTCAAAAGGCGCAAGCTGGAGGTTTTACAATGGGACTCATAGTCCCCTGATCTGAACAGCATTGAAAATCTGTGGCTAGACCTCAAAATAGCAGTGAATGCAAGACAACCCAGGAATCTCACAGAACTGGAAGAATTGTCCAAGGAATAATTGATGAAAATCCCTCAAACAAGAATTCAAAGACTCTTGGCTGGCTACAAAAAGTGTTTACAAGCTGTGATACTTTCAAAAGGGGGTGCTACTAGGTACAAACCATGCAGGGTGCCCAAACTTTTGCATTGGTCAATTTTCCTTTTTGTAGTTTTTAAAATGTAAAAGATGAAAATATATATATATATATGCCTAAAATACAAAGGAAATGTGTCATCTGTAACCCCTTTACCCACCAAGGCTGCTTGCACGTTAATGACCAGGCCAATTTTCACATTTCTGACCAGTGTCACTTTATGAGGTAATTACTCTGGAACGCTTCAACGGATCCCACTGATTCTAAGATTGTTTTTTCGTGCTTCATGATAGTGGTAAAATTTCTTTGATATGACTGGCATTTATTTGTGAAAGAAAAACGGAAATTTGGCGAAAATTTAGCAATTTTCAAACTTTGAATTCTTATGCCCTTAAATCAGTGAGAGATGTCACACAAAATAATTAATAAATAACCTTTCATTTTTACCACCAAAGTTTTGTTTTAGCCCCAGATTTTACATTTGCAAACTGGGATATGGGTAAAAATGGCACCAATTACACCAATACCACATTTATGTGATTTTTTTATGTTTTGGCGCTTTTACACAAAAACTATTTTGCAGAAAAAATTATTATGTTTGCATCGCTTTATTCTGAGAGCTATAATTTTTTTTATTTTTCGGCGGATGGAGCTGTATGGCGGCTTGTTCTATTGTGGGACAAGATGACTTTTTCAGCGGTACCATTTTTATTTACATTCGTCTTTTTGATCGCATTTTATTCCACTTTTTGTTCGGCGGTATGATAAAACATTTTTGCCTCTTTTTTTTTTTTTATGGTGTATACTAAAGGGGTTAACTAGTGGGACAGTTTTATAGGTCGGTTCATTCCGGACTCAGTGATACCAAGTATGTGTACTTTTCTGGTTTGGTTTTTTTCATAATAACATTTATTTATGGGTACTATATATATATATACAGTCATATGAAAAAGTTTGGGCACCCCTATTAATCTTAAGCTTAATGTTTTATAAAAATTTGTGCTTTTGCAACAGCTATTTCAGTTTGATATATGTAATAACTGTTGGACACAGTAATGTTTCTGCCTTGAAATGAGGCTTATTGTACTAATAGAAAATGTGCAATCTGCATTCAAACAAAATTTGACAGGTGCATAAGTATGGGCACCCTTATCATTTTCCTGTTTTAAATACTCCTACCTACTTTTTACTGACTTACTAAAGCACTTTTTTTGGTTTTGTAACCTCATTGAGCTTTGAACTTCATAGCCAGGTGTATGCAATCATGAGAAAAGCTACTTAAAGTGGCCACTTGCAAGTTGTTCTCCTGTTTGAATCTCCTCTGAAGAGTGGCATCATGGGCTCCACAAAACAACTGTCAAATGATCTGAAAACAAAGATTATTCAACATAGTTGTTCAGGGGAAGGATACAAAAAGCTGTCTCAGAGATTTAACCTGTCAGTTTCCACTGTGAGGAACATAGTAAGGAAATGGAAGAACACATGGACAGTTCTTGTTAAGGCCAGAAGTGGCAGGCCAAGAAAAACATCAGAAAGGCAGAGAAGAAGAATGGTGAGATCTGTCAAGGACAATCCCCAGACCACCTCCAGACAGCTGCAGCATCAACTTGCTGCAGATGGTGTCACTGTGCATCGGTCAACTATACAACGCACTTTGCACAAGGAGAATCATAGAATCATAGAATCATAGAATGGTAGAGTTGGAAGGGACCTCCTGGGTCATCTGGTCCAACCCCCTGCTCAAAGCAGGATTCACTAAATCATCTCAGACAGATGTCTGTCCAGCCTCTGTTTGAAGACGTCCATTGAAGGGGAACTCACCACCTCTCGTGGCAGCCTGTTCCACTCATTAATCACCCTAACTGTCAAAAAGTTTTTTCTAATATCTAATCTGTGTCTCCTCCCATTTAGTTTCATCCCATTGCTTCTAGTCTTTCCTTGTGCAAATGAGAATAAAGATGATCCTTCTACAATGTGACAGCCCTTGACATATTTGTAGACAGCTATTAAGTCTCCTCTCAGTCTTCTTTTTTGCAAGCTAAACATTCCCAAATCCTGCAACCGTTCCTCATAGGACATGGTTTGCAGACCAGTCACCATTCTGGTCGCTCTTCTCTGAACTTGCTCCAGTTTGTCTATGTCTTTTTTAAAATGTGGTGCCCAAAACTGTACACAGTATTCCAGATGAGGTCTGACCAAAGAGGAGTAAAGACCAATAATGACTTCACGTGATCTAGACTGTATGCTTCTGTTAATACATCCCAGAATTGTATTTGCCTTTTTTGCTGCTGCATCACACTGTTGACTCATGTTCAGTCTATGATCTATTAGTATACCTAAGTCTTTTTCACATGTACTGTTGCTTAGCTCTATTCCTCCCATTCTGTATATGCTTTTTTCATTTTTATTGCCCAGATGTAGTACTTTGCATTTTTCCCTGTTAAAAACCATTCTGTTGGTTGCTGCATGGGAAGAGTGTATGGGAGAGTGATGCGAAAGAAGCCGTTTCTGCAAGCACGCCACAAACAGAGTTGGCTGAGGTATGCAAAAGCACATTTGGAGAAGCCAATTTCTCTTTGGAAGAAGGTCCTGTGGACTGATGAAACCAAGATTGAGTTGTTTGGTCATACAAAAAGGCGTTATGCATGGTGGCAAAAAAACACAGCATTCCAAGAAAAACACTTGCTACCCACAGTAAAATTTGGTGGAGGTTCCATCATGCTTTGGGGCTGTGTGGCCAATGCCGGCACTGGGAATCTTGTTAAAGTTGAGGGACGCATGGATTCCACTCAGTATCAGCAGATTCTTGACAATAATGTTCAAGAATCAGTGATAAAGTTGAAGTTACGCAGGGGATGGATCTTTCAGCAAGACAATGATCCAAAACACCGCTCCAAATCTACTCAGGCATTCATGCAGAGGAACAATTACAATGTTCTGGAATGGCCATCCCAGTCCCCAGACCTGAATATCATTGAACATCTGTGGGATCATTTGAAGAGGGCTGTCCATGCTCGGCGACCATCAAACTTTACTGAACTGGAATTGTTTTGTAAAGAGGAATGGTCAAAAATACCTTCATCCAGGATCCAGGAACTCATTAAAAGCTACAGGAAGCGACTAGAGGCTGTTATTTTTGCAAAAGGAGGATCTACTAAATATTAATGTCACTTTTCTGGTGAGGTGCCCATACTTATGCACCTGTCAAATTTTGTTTGAATGCAGATTGCACATTTTCTGTTAGTACAATAAACCTCATTTCAAGGCAGAAACATTACTGTGTCCAACAGTTATTACATATATCAAACTGAAATAGCTGTTGCAAAAACACCAATTTTTATAAAACATTAAGCTTAAGATTAATAGGGGTGCCCAAACTTTTTCATATGACTGTATATATATATATATATATATATATATACAGTGGTGGCCTAAAGTATTGGCACCCCTGCAATTCTGTCAGATAATACTCAGTTTCTTCCTGAAAATGGTTGCAATCACAAATTCTTTGGTATTATTATCTTCATTTAATTTGCTTGCAAGGAAAAAACACAAAAGAGAATGAAGCAAAAATCAAATCATTGATCATTTCACACAAAACTCCAAAAATGGGCCAGACAAAAGTATTGGCACCCTCAGCCTAATACTTGGTTGCACAACCTTTAGCCAAAATAACTGCGAACAACTGCTTCCGGTAACCATCAATGAGTTTCTTACAATGCTCTGCTGGAATTGTAGACCATTCTTCTTTGGCAAACTGCTCCAGGTCCCTGATATTTGAAGGGTGCCTTCTCCAAACTGCCATTTTGAGATCTCTCCACAGGTGTTCTATGGGATTCAGGTCTGGACACCTTAGAAGTCTCCAATGCTTTCTCTGAAACCATTTTATAGTGCTTTTGGAAGTGTGTTTTGGGTCATTGTCCTGCTGAAAGACCCATGACCTCTGAGGGAGACCCAGCTTTCTCACACTGGGCCCTACATTATGCTGCAAAATTTGTTGGTAGTCTTCAGACTTCATAATGCCATGCACACGGTCAAGCAGTCCAGTGCCAGAGGCAGAGAAGCAACCCCAAAACATCAGGGAACCTCCGCCATGTTTGACTGTGGGGACCGTGTTCTTTTCTTTGAATGCCTCTTTTTTTTCCTGTACACTCTATGTTGATGCTTTTTCCCAAAAAGCTCTACTTTTGTCTCATCTGACCAGAGAACATTCTTCCAAAATGTTTTAGGCTTTCTCAGGTAAGTTTTGGCAAACTCCAGCCTGGCTTTTTTATGTCTCAGGGTAAGAAGTGGGGTCTTCCTGGGTATCCTACCATACAGTCCCTTTTCATTCAGACGCCGACGGATAGTACAGGTTGACACTGTTGTACCCTCGGACTGCAGGGCAGCTTGAACTTGTTTGGATGTTAGTCGAGGTTCTTTATCCACCATCCGCATAATCTTGCGTTGAAATCTCTCGTCAATTTTTCTTTTCCGTCCACATCTAGGGAGGTTAGCCACAGTGCCATGGGCTTTAAACTTCTTGATGACACTGCGCACGGAAGACACAGGAACATTCAGGTCTTTGGAGATGGACTTGTAGCCTTGAGATTGCTCATGCTTCCTCACAATTTGGTTTCTCAAGTCCTCAGACAGTTCTTTGGTCTTCTTTCTTTTCTCCATGTTCAATGTGGTACACACAAGGACACAGGACAGAGGTTGAGTCAACTTTAATCCATGTTAACTGGCTGCAAGTGTGATTTAGTTATTGCCAACACCTGTTAAGTGCCACAGGTAAGTTACAGGTGCTGTTAATTACACGAATTAGAGAAGCATCACATGATTTTTCAAACAGTGCCAATACTTTTGTCCACCCCCTTTTTTAGGTTTGGTGTAGAATTATATCCAATTTGGCTTTAGGACAATTCTTTTTGTGCTTTTTCATTGAAGACAAATTAAATGAAGATAATAATACCAAGGAATTTGTGATTGCAATCATTTTCAGGAAGAAACTGAGTATTATCTGACAGAATTGCAGGGGTACCAATACTTTTGGCCACCACTGTATATATATATATATATATATATATATATATATATATATATATATATATATATATATATATATATATATATATATATATATATATTATTTCTTTTATTATTATTATTATGTTGTGATTTTTTTTAAATATTTTTACAACTTTTTTTCACTTTTATGCTTTGTCCCACTATCGGACTTTGACTTTCTGCAGTCTGATGGCTGTTATAAGGTATAGCAATGCAGGAGCATTGCTATACCTCATAACTGTCAGTGCTGCAGACACAAGTTAGTTAGATCATGCACTGAGCATGATCTAACTACCTTGCTAGTGCCTGGTGACCCAGATGTCCTCATGATGACATCAGGTCACCATGGCAAAATAGGGACTCCGCGATGACGTCGCAGGGTCTCCGATCCAAGAGCAGAGGGGCTTCTGTCCATCTGCCTTCTCACTAAATGCTGCGATCACAGCATTTAGGGGGTTAAAGTGCCGGGAGCGGTGCGGGCACTGAGAGACGGGTGTCAGCTGTCAAAATCAGCTGACACCGGGCGGGGATCACACATGCACAGCCTCTGTGAGCACAAAATCGTCTGGACGTATACGTATGGATAAGCCCAAGGTCAGAAACGGGTTAACTTGAGGGCTTATAGAGATCATTTCATCTTCAAGTTGCTTAACTGTTCACAATAAAAGTAATTTTGACCAAGGGTGCCCAAACTTTTACATACAACTGTATAGGTTCTGGAACTCTTAGTTTCCAGCACCCAATGCTCCTTCTGTTGTCTAATGGCTTGATTGTGCCTAAACTCAGAATCCAATTCTCTGTTATGGCTGTGAGCAGTTTAAAAGACAGGTAAGCAGGAACAGAGATGCAAGAACCTGCCTCCATTTTCTGTTATCTGTCTTGGTGACTCTGCTGCTGAAGACGGATTACACCTGTCAACAGGCGGTGGATAGCAAGTTAGACAAATGGGAGACACCAAGTGGCTGTACTTAGAAGTGATTTTTCAAGCTAAAAGTCGTAATGGGTAAATGAAATACTTTGCTTTTTTTTTAAGTCATTGCACTAGCCAACAGAGGATACCAGCTGTATGAGGGATTGAGAGGTCCAATATTAGATATGTAGGATTACATTACAGTAATCTAAAAAGTGTGAAACTGTAATTTAAATGAATCTTTGATAAACCATTTGTAATCCCATTAAACTAAAATATTCTACTTATTTTAATTAGTAGTAATTAAGTGGCTGTAAAAAGTAGCAAGTTCAGGTGTCAATCTCTATTGACAAAGAAAAGTAACCACTAAAGTTTTCTGTTTTCATATTCAATTTTCAAAGCATAGACATGCACATTACTAATATAAAGTGACAGTAAAAAGTATAAAGGCTCTATTCTTCTTGTTCTATGTCATTAAACCTGACAATGAGCAAATTGATAGAAAAATATCCATAAAAATCGTAAACGCAATACCTACCATTTTTATAAAGAATTTATATTCACGGCTACAAATGGGTTGGTCACCAGAATAGTCAAGTAAAGAAAATAAAAATGTATATGCATAATTTGAAGAAAAAAAACACAGTAAATGCTACAATCTACATTTTTTAAGAAGTAAAAAAGGATCTATCCAAATTACATCCAAGTGACATGTTGGAAAGAAATATAAAAGTAAAGTTAAAGAATCACAACTATCATATACTGGTTGTCATAAATTATATAATCAAGCAATCCAGGTTTTATTTTATGCAAATGGTCTAAAAAGTGTAAAAGTAAAATTATGAAAAAAATTTGAATTTTAAAGCTAATCCAAAAGTCAAGTAGGATGCTCTACTGTACAAGGTGTTTAACTACCAAAAAAATTAACAGTAATGGTGTGCACAAGTAAGGAAAATTGAGCACACAAGAAGCTTTTATTCATATATAGAACAAACAGAAATTACTTTATTTACTCATAAACCTAAATGTTACATTTTGCCATGAAATTTCACCAGTGTCTGGAAGTAGTAGATTATTTCCAGCATGTTGAACAAAGTAATTTTATTTGACGATTCCCAAGAAAATTGTTTTCAAGAACGACATAAACAGAAATAATATTGATACAAAAGCTCCACTTCTTGTAAAAATTCATCTTTAACCTTGCGTGGGTTGATAATGGCGCTGTTTATAGAACACTATTATTTAAAAGAAAATAACTTTTGCAGCAACTTTGAGAACATTTGTGAGATACATTGGCGACCAAAAGTTTTGCATTTTTTTTAAAAAGTGTGATTATGACACGCCCCCTGGGGTCGTGGGGTACTCGGTAGCCGGGCCGGTCGTTTCTATTGGGGTAGTCACGGCGGCAGTGACCGGGTCCATGGCCCAGGGGTATCAATAAAAAAGAAAAAGGAGGGGAATAAAGTTTTGGGGATAAAGTTTCATGACGCTACCTGTGGTATGCGGCTATAGGTGGCCGCCACTGCTGTTCAAATCCACTGGGGCTGTTGGTGACGCAGTAGAGATGGTTCAGCTCCCCACGGGTAGAGCTAGGCCCCAGGGCAGTTAAATAGGAGAATTTAGATGTTGGTGTTTTAGTGCAAGGCAGGTGACGCGGCAATTAAGTCAAGGACACAGCGGGGTGCAGTCTTCAATTGTTTACTCACAGTTTTTACGGTGTTCCAGGTTACAACGGCTAGCCAGGTTATAACAGCCCACTGAGTCCTGTGTCCTTCCGGGGAAGTTATCCAGCCAACTCTCGGATAACTTGGGTGCACTTGATCGGGACCCCCTTCTTATGTACCTTCCCAGGTCGTCTCTCTACACAGGCTCTCACCCTCCTGCCCTGCGCCTCACACACAGTGTCCCGAGCCAGTGGCCCGGGCCTTGTCGGGCGACATTCTCTCTGTCCCCTTTGGTCCTATATGGCCACCTTTTCAGCGAATGTGTGTGGCTTTTGCTACGGCACTTAGAGAAACCGCAACCTCCGGTATGCTAGCTGAGTCTTGTAGTCCTCCACTAGTCTGGGGCCAGTCCCCTACTGCGACCTGATCCCTTCACGGTCAGCGTGAACTCAGGCGTACGGGTGGACTCCGCACTTCCCGTGCCCCAAAGATCCTTTCTTTGTCTTTGGAGCCTTTCTCACTGCTCCGGTCTTCTCTCTTCACTCCCTGTGACAGACTCCTGTCACCAACTGCTCTGATGGACTAACTCTCTCTCTTCCACGGTCCTCTCTCACTACGATCTTGCTCCTAGGACCCCCTTCCCGATCTTTCTACCATTCCTTTTATACTCTCTGTCATGTGACCCACGTCACCAACTGTCACTCTATGTGGTCCCCTCTACCTTCAGTTCTTCCTTCAGTGCTTCCCTAAACTACTTCCTCCACCCACCTTCTCTACTTAGTTCAATCCTCCAGACAGGGACCGGATCTGTGCTCTCCCTCAGGAGCAATCTTGCCCTTCCCTAATGGAGTGGTGTAGTGTTGGATGTGAGTGTGTGGGTCCCAGGTAGTGCTCCCTCCTTACCCGAGAGTGGGGTACCACACCTCTGGCTGAGATGCAGTACCTCTGTGGCGACTGGACCTGCAGGGGCGCCACAATTACTTCTGTCTGGTTGTTGTGATGCCATTTTCCTGGTTATTTTAGTAAACTGAAAGCAGATGGTTGTCAGTTATAAGGACGAAAATTGTGTTTGACATTGTTTTATCCCTTTATGTGTTAGTTTTCAACATTTGCTGGGCCAAAAATTTTGCATATTTTGCCACGAATAGTCGAATTTTGCCTAATTTTTTTTTCTTTTTATGTGTGTGTTTTTAGGTTAAAACATGGCAAATACAAAGCCAAATTTATCATCAGATGTCTAGAAACTTATTATTCTGAGAGTGAAGTCAGGCAAAAGCCAAAAAGAGGTAGCTATGGATTTCAACTGTTCTCAGAGTCAAGTGTCATGTATATTAAAGAAAGAAAATGAAGGTTATGGAACAGCTGACACACCTAGTAGTGGACGACCACAGAAAACTTCCTCCAGAGTTGAGCACATTATTAAGAAAAAGTCAGTATCTGATATCCATAAAAGTGCTGTACAGATTTCGCACGAAATGAACAAAGAATATGGGGTCAAAGTGAGTCGCCAAACTGTGGTGCAATCGCTAATAGCAGTAGGGTTGCAAACACGAGTTCCAGTCAAGAAGCCTTTCATCAAAGTACCACAATGTCCGACTTGAGTTTGCCAAAGGACACAGCCAATGGAAAGAGACAGATTGGTCTGAGGTGTTGTGGTCGGATGAATCCAAGTTCAATCTGTTTGGTAGTGATGGCAAGCACTATATATACCTCCCAATTTGAAAACGTAATGATGTAAGGTACCAAACACCTACAGTGAAACATGGTGGTGGCAATATCATGGTTTGGGGCAGCTTTTCCTGCATCTGCCATTGGCCCTCTGCATAGAATTGATGGAAATATGAATGCTACCATGTACAAGGATATACTGGAGAATGTAATGCTGATATATGGTAAAACCAAAGTAGGCAGGGGATGGAAATTCCAGCAAGACAATGATCCTAAGCACACATCCAATTTAGTCAAAAATTGGCTAGCAAAGAAAAATGTTCGCCTGTTGCAATGGCCAAGCCAATCACCTGATTTAAACCCTATAGAGCACCTTTGGGATGAGTTAGGGTGACAAGTTGGGACCCGTTCCCATAGCAATAAAAATGAATTGTTTGCAGATTTGCAAATGATATGGAGCAAGATCCCTCAAGATGTTTTGAATACCCTAGTGGCTTCAATGCCCCATCGGTGTTTTGTACAGTAATTAAAGCAAGACGTTATGCTACAAAATACTCAGTTATGGCATTGTAAACAATGAATTACTCTCTATGTTGTGATCAATAAATCGCAAATGCAATACTTTTAGCAGTCAGTTTTCTTTAATTAAATGACCATACCTATATTCAAAAGCATTTTGGTTACAATTAAGGTTTTGCATGATGAAAACTTCATGTACTTTCAACTCGTCACCAGGGAAATAGCATCACAATAACCAGACAGAAGCAATCACACTTTTAAAAAAAAATGGAAAACTTTTGGTCGCCACTATAATAGAGAAATAAGTTTTATCTTCCATTTCATAAGGAAACTGAAAGAGGCCATACACTTTAGATAGACGTCAGACTAATGTTCATTGGGTTATCTCTCATGAACCACTCCTTATACATGTATGCTCATCTCAGTGGGGCATGCATGTGTTCCGTATGGAGCAATGGCGTGTCTTGATTTGAGCTGAAATTTAAAATACCCAATCCTTCTCTAGCCTGAAATCATTTGTTATTAGAGAGTTAGGAGGCCTCCATACACTTAGTTCATTGTCTGGGCCTGCTGAAGTTGGAGTGTTTGGCTGACTGAAATCTGTTGTGTATGATGGCCTTCACAATTGTTATAAATATATTTCACCCGGGCATACATTTGCCTTATGAACAAACCCTGGTTTGGGAGACAGAAATTCCTCTCAATAACAGGGGCGTAACGATCAGGGTTTCAGAGGGTACGACCGTGTCCGGGCCTGTGTGGGAGGGAGGCCCGCTGACACCAAGCATATTTCAGCTGAATGTGCGTCCAGGTCCATTATTACCAGGCAGGGGTCCATGATGGGGGACATTATACCAGTATGGGGAACATTATTACCAGGTAGGGGCCCAAGCTGGGAAACATTATTACAGGAAGGGGCCCAGGTTGGTGAACTTACCATAGGATCAGGGACATCATTACTGGAAAGGGCCCAAGATGGGGAACATTTTTACTGGAATGGGCATAGGATGGGGAACATTTTTACTGGAATGGGCATAGGATGTTGGACATTATTACTGGACGGGTCCCAAAACAAGGGACCTTATTGCTGGAAGGGGCCCAGGATGGAGGCTATTATACCAGGAAGAGGCCCAGGATGGGTGACATTAGTACAGGGTGGGAGAAATTATTAAATTATGGGCAGGGGGTAACAGATATGTCTTTATGGGATTTAGAACACTACAAGTGCCCATACACCTGACCAACATGAAGGTAGGGGCCCAGGAACAAATTTTGTACCGGGGTACATCAGACTATTAATACTACTGCTAGGACGAGCCTCAGTCTGAGAAAACATTGCTCCCAAGACCTGTGTCTCAACTGACAGAAGACCAGTATCGTAAGCACACATACCGGAGAAGAGTGACAGGACAAGAAATCTCTTCTAGCTGACTATGTAAAGAAGACTGAGGCTGGAGAAAAAAATCCTTTGTGCCCAGTTAGCTGAGAAGATTTATTTTTTCTCCTGTCACATATGTCTCCTCAGCTCATGGAGGTCTGTGTGCTTATGACACAGCTCCAGTCAGTTGCGACCCAGGACTCAGGAACAGCCTTTCCTCAGACCACAGCACATCCTGACACGTGACTAGGATGCGCTGACATTTGAACTACGTGATGGTTGCCAATTTATTACTTTCTTGAAGAACCCCTAAAAGGGCTTGCTTTCTGAATGGAAAGAGGGAAATAATTCACAGACACTTCTGATGTTGGCTTCGGTCTCTTAAGAACAAAAGTTCAGGTATGTTGAAATCGTATTAACCAATTCTTTAGTATTTTTAGAAAACAATTATTCTCCCCTTCACAAAAATGATTGCACAAGAAATGCAAAAGTTGCTTGTGACTAGCAAACACATTGTCTCTGACTGACACTAATTTCAGATTTTTTTTCTTTCTGTAAAAAATATTGTGCTGCTTTACTTATACTTTCAAGTGCATTATGAATGACAAATAAGTTTAATTGTATTTCAAATGCAGCAGGACAGATGCCAGCTGCGCAATATCACTGATAAATCACACAGAGCCTAGCAATGTTGTTAGCACTGCTGCTCTCTCTGTCTGCCCCCATCGATTGAATCTGTGTATCATTTGCAGATTACTACTCTCATCTTCTTCATTACTACAGTTCTGCAACACATTACTGTCTGGAGTATTTGTCCAATACTTTAGGGCTTTCTCGTCCTAGTTCTATTGCTGAACTGTGATGTCAAAAAACATCTCAGAAGAAGAAACAGCCTTACCAACACCAGGTTAGATTGCCAATACACTAGCAGGATGCAGCAGACCCCCATGATAAAGGCGGGGGCAGCACAAGTGCAAAATACTAATGAAACAACCACTCACAAACCTACCAATTCATGGTGCATAGTATTAAAAATGCACACAGATGAGGCTTTAATAGGGCACTAGTCACACAGGTACAGGTGTCTGGCTTGCACCCCATTGATGACGCCCATGCTTTTACATCAGGCGGGCAGCCTAGCACAGTATAAGTGCACCGCACAAGACATACACCCCAATTCACCCAACCAAAGGGCTAAACTAAAGGGCCTTGCTGCATCCTGCATAAAAATGGAAAAATGTGCAATAAAAAGATGAAAATTCACGTACAAAATGCACGATGTACAGATCAATATTTTTGCCAAAATACACAAGCTCACAATCCACGTTAAAGGGTCCTCATACTTGTGAGAACTTACACTAAATTCAAAAACGGCTCACAGAAAAAGGACAAATTTAAAAAACATCAGAGAAAAAGAAACAGCCTTACCAACACCACTTCAGATTACCAATGCACTAGTAGGATGTAGTAGACCCCCATGACAAAGGCGGGGACAGCACAGGTGCAAAATACTGATAAAACAATCACTCACAAACCTACCAATTCATGGAGGATGTGGATGCCTTGTATCAAGCTGTGATGACCTATCAGTATTCTAAGTCACACTAAAGTGGCTGCTGCATTCCCTGCCTAGGGTTTTATATAGGCTACGATAGGCTTCAATATACCATGTGCTGCGATATCTGCAAGGCATTATGCAATAGCCCACATGGTCACTCCTGAGGTCATGTTAGCCTTCTGTGGCTGATGCCACCTTCTGCAATGTATAAAAAGTCAGAGGGCATTTTTCGGCAAATTGAATTGAAAAATTGTTCGAATTTGATTTGCATTGAAACAATTATCTCTAATGTGCACGGCATAGTATGCATTCATTTGTCATTTATGAAAGTTTCTATTCTATTTCGGCACTTACAGTGCGGTGGTAAAGAGAGGAGCACCCTCAAAAAGAGAGGGAGCTCAATGTTGTGAGCAGTGCACAATAATGTTGTGCTTTATTCTTGAGGAGCAGACTGAGATAATTTAAAGGGGTTTCCCACTAAACAAGTTCAACATCTTCGTACAGGGTAAGTGATCAATGTATGATAGCTGGGGTACCAAATGCATCCTAAAATTGCAATGAAAGCTCAGTGATTCTTGGTCATTGATAGGTTATAGCATTACCAACTGGCTCCCCTCATATGATGCCATCCTCTGCCAGGTATGGTGCACTACTGCCAAGACTATAAAATGACAATGTTTCTGGGACTACATGCTACGTAGGAAGGAACACTCGTCATAATCTCCTAATAGAGTAAATAATTCAGAGTGAGGACTTTGTTCTAGACTTCATTAACACAAATGACTCCAGTTCATATAAAACTCCATCCGACACTAATTAAAATGATAGCGCTTTATAAACTCTACTGAATACATGTGTCCTTATGTTTATCAGTTCTGAAGAGAATGGAATAGCCATTAATTATCATAACACATTACAGGTAAACTTAGACACAGCGAATTAAAGCTTCCTTGTAATTGAATTTGTGATTAAATGTCTGAGACTGGCTCCATATTTTATTAAATGCTTGGACAGCCATCAGATAATTCCAAAAGCAATATTTGTAATGGATTAGATCTGAGAGCAAATGGAATGTTATTAAATATCAGAGCTAGGTACCAAAATCATAACAGCTCATGATGACTAGTAATAAGACTTCCTTTTGCTGCAAATCTCCAGATTTTGAATATACAGGTATTACCCAAATTGCTCCTACTATTTACAGGTAGGAATACAGTAATAAGAAATAGTAGAATTGAAAGAATCAAATTAATTACACCATCAACATAGTCCAGGAGCCATTAATGGTTTAAAGAAGAGAAGCTGTATTGTCCCCTTAATTTTTTTTTTAAAAAAAAAGGTATTGTTCAGTACCAGGCAAAGTAGTCATAAGAAAAATAATTTTAAGGAATAACAAAGAAATTGTAAACTAAATCTAGATATAAAACAGGAACAATGGAATGCAAGCGAAGAAAGAAAGCTTACCTTCAGGTGTCTATTAGTCTGAAGGACTTTATGCAATACAGGTGTGATTATGGAAGGATAGATTACCTATACAGATACAGGAGATAAAACCTTAATGGGAATCTGTCACCAGGTTTGTGCCACTTAATCTCCATATTCATGAGCTATTTATGACCCCACCCCCATCACTGACTGGCAGCTGTTTATGCACGGTGTGCACAGCTACCGATCAGTAATGTGGTCGGAGTTATACAGGGCTCAGTATTCAGAGAACTAGTAGATCTGCAGCAGAGAAAACTGTGATTTTATGAAAATGACAGCAAGCAGCCCAGTAAGTGACATAATTGCTGCATAAAGGCTCTCTGCCCCTACATTATGCTGCTCTCAGATGGGGTAACAAAATCCTGGTTACAGATTTCATTTAAAATGAAAAAAGGAGACTAAACGGACCAAAGACTATCTACAAGTGTAGCTTGCATACAGGACTTCCTGCAGGCTTCTGGCACAAACATAATTATAGGAATCTGTAAGAGAAACAAGGGCTCAATTTTTCTGGCTCTCTTAATCTCTGGCAGCTGACCATCAAACTGGAAAGGTTTAAACCTTGCTTGCTTTCCATTGATGCTGTATGACCATTCCCTTGAAGTGTCAACACACACCAAAAAAAAATTATAAAACGTGAATGGATCCAGGTAAAAGCCTACTTAGCAGTCCTTTAACCCCTTTATGACGTATGTGGTAACAGTACGTCCTTGTGCCCTGGGCCTATTGGACCAGGGACGTACTATTACTTCATACTGTAACCACGCCCGCACACAAGCAGTGCGGGCGATCGGCGCCGGGTGTCAGCTGTGACAATGTGCAAGGAGCAGTCCAGCACCGCTCCCGGCACATTAATCCCCGAAATGCTCCGATCTAAGTCGACCGCAGCATTCTGGTGGCAAGGGGAGGTAAGCGACGATACTTACCTCCTCTCCGGCGTCCCGCGATGTCTGAGACGGGTCCCGGTGGTTGTCATAGTGACCCGAATGTCATCATGACAACATCCGGGTCACCAGACAGAAAGAAGTTGCACTGCGCACGATCAAAGTAACTTCTCCCTGTGCAGCGCTGACAGGCTGTATAGCATAGAGATGCTGCTGCATTCCTATGCTATACAGCCGATCAGACTGTAAAAAGTGAAAGTCCCATAGTGGGACAAAGTGTAAAAGTTCCAAAAGTGTCAGAAAGTAAAAAAAAAAATACTTTTTTTTTTAAAAAAAATATTAAGAAAAAAAAATGAAAAAAATAATCCAAAAAAATAAAAATATACTGTACCCATAAATAAATATTATGAAAAAAAAAAAACATTAAAAGTAGACATATGTGGTATCGCTGCGTCCGGAACGACTTGACCTATAAAACGGTCTTATTACTTAACCCCTTTAGTGAACACGGTAAAAAAAAAAAAACGAAGCAAAAACGATGCTTTATCATCATGCCGCCAAACAAAAAAGTCATCTTGTCCCACAAAAAACAAGCCGCCATACAGCTTCATGAGCCGAAAAATAAAAAAGTTATAGCTCTCAGAATAAAGCGATACAAAATTACTTTTTTTCTATAAAATAGTTTTTATTGTGTAAAAGCGCCAAAACATAAAAAAAATATATAAATGTAGTATCGCTGTAAAGGTACTGACCCGAAGAATAAAGCTGTTTTATCAATTTTACCACACGCGGAATGGCATAAAAAAAAAAAAAAAAAAACAATTCGGAAATTGTTGTTCTTTGTTCATTCTGCCTCACAAAAATCGGAATAGAAAGCAATCAAAAAATGTCACGTGCCCGAAAATGGTACCAATAAAAACGTCAACTTGTCCCGCAAAGAACAAGCCATCACATGGCTCTGTCAGCCGAAATATGGAAAAATTATAGCTCTCAAAATATGGCGATGCAAAAACTAGTCTTTGCAAAAAAAAAAAGGGTTTTTTAGTGTGTGACAGCTGTCAATCATAAAAACCAGATATGAATCTGGTATTGCTGTAATCGCACCGACCCAAAGAATAAAATCGTCTAATCACTTATACTGCACGAGGAACGGCGTAAAAAATAAACTCTACGGTTAGGGGTGTGCTAGGGTTAGGCTTAAGGTTGTGCTAGGGTTAGGGTTGTGTTAGGGTTAGGGTTGTGCTAGGGTTAGCGTTAGGGTTGTGCTAGAGTTAGTGTTGGGGTTGGGCTAGGGTTAGGGTTGGTTTAGGGTTGGGCTAAGGTTAGGGTTGGCTAGGGTTAGGGTTGGGCTAGATGTTGTATTAGGGTTGTGTTGGGGTTGGGATTTTTTCAAAAGTAAAGAAAAAAAATGACGACGATATAGCGACTAGTGTTGAGCGCAAGTGCTCGCTACTTGAGTTTGCATCAGGTGCTCAGATATGCACTGACTATCGCGGGTGCTCGAGTGACATATTCGAGTCTCCGCCCCATATGTTTTGCAGCTGTTATACAGCCAAAAAACCCTCGCAGGGATTGCCTGCCATGCACGAGCGATCCCCGCATTTTTTGGGGGGTTTTTAATAACCGTGAAACTTGTGGGGTGGTGAATTGAGCATCCGCGATGCATGGTACATACCCGAGTACCCTATGCAAACTCAAGTAGTGAGTAACTTATTCAATATGATGACCTAATGTTATCAAATTCTGTGTCGTACCTCTGGGTTCAAAATGTTCACTATACCCCTTGATAAAATCCTTGAGGGGTGTAGTTTCCACAATGGTGTCATTTGTGGGAGGTTTCCACTGTTTAGGCACATCAGGGGCTCTCCAAAAGCAACATGGCGTCCGCTAATTATTCAAGCAAATTTTACATCCAAAAAGTGAAATGGCGCTCCTTCCCTTCCGAACCCTGCCGTGCGCCCAACCAGTGGTTTTCCCCCACATATGGGGTATCGGCTTACTCAGGAGAAATTGAATAACAAATATTGCGGTCAAATTTTTCTTGATACCCTTGCGAAAATAAAAAAAAATTGGGGTCTAAAGTAACATTTTTGCAAAAAAAGTTAAATGTTCATTTTTTTCTTCCACATTCCAAAAATTCCTGTGAAGCACCTGAAGGGTTAATAAACTTCTTAAATGTGGTTTTGAGCACCTTGAGGGGTGCAGTTTTTAGAATGGTGTCACTTTTGGTTATTTTCTGTCATAAAGGCCCCTCAAAAATTCAAAGTTTGAAAATTGCTAAATTTTCTAAATTTTCACCAAATTTTAGATTTTTTTCACAAATAAACACAAGTCATATTGAAGAATTTTTACCACCATCATGAAGTACAATATGTCATGAAAAAACAATCTCAGAATCAGTGAGGCCATTTAAATGGAACGCATTACAGCGTCATTTCTGGCCGCATAATGCGGCCAAATCATTACAGGCCGCATCATGTGGTCACAACATGTCTAGCCATGCTATGCAGCCACATCATTACTGCTGGCCGCACCATATGACCGCATCAGTAATGGCCGCGCCATGCGGTCTTGTCACCCCAGGTTGCGCCATTCGGCCGAGTCACTCACGGCCGCGCCACTTATGGCCGCATCACTTCTGGATGCACCACCCAGCTGTGTCACTTACGGCCGCACTATGCAGGCGTGCAGCTTCAAACCACACAATGCGGCCGTGCCAATTCCGGTCGCGCCATGCGGTCCCATCACTACAAATAGTATAGGGCTCACTATTTCACATAGCTTCAAATATAGGGGGCAGATGTACAACATTACATCTATGACACCTACAGTGAGGGAAATAAGTATTTGATCCCTTGCTGTTTTTGTAAGATTGCCCACTGAAAAAGACATGAACAGTCTATAATTTTAAGGGTAAGTTAATTTTAACATTAAGAGATAGAATATCCCCCCAAAAAATCAAGAAAATCACATTGTAGAAATTAGATACTTATTTCTCACTGCAAAATGCAAAAACATGTATTTGATCAGTCAGACTCTAACCTCTACAACATGGGAAAGACCAAAGAGCTTTCTAAGGATGTCAGGGACAAGATCATAGACCTGCACAAAGCTGGAATGGGCTACAAAACCACAAGTAAGACGTTGGGTGATAAGGAGACAACGGTTGGTGCAATAGTAAGAAAATGGAAGAAATACAAAATGACTGTCAATAGACATCGATCTGGGGCACCATGCAAAATCTCACTTTTTGGGGTATCCTTGATCATGAGGAAGATGAGAGATCAGCCTAAAACTACAAGGGGGGAACTTGTTAATGATCTCCAGGCAGCTGGGACCATAGTCACCAAGAAAATCATTGGTAACGCATTACGCCTTAAAGGTTTAAAATCCTGCAGTGCCCGCAAGGTCCCCCTGCTCAAGAAGGCACATGTGCAGGCCCGTCTGAAGTTTGCCAATGAACACCTGGATGATTCTGTGAGTTATTGGGAGAAGGTGCTGTGGCCAGATGAGACAAAAATTGAGCCCTTTGGCATTAACTCAACTCGCTGTGTTTGGAGGAAGAAGAAGGATTAGTACAACCCTAAGAACATCGTCCCAACCGTGAAGCATGGTGGGGGAAACATTATGCTTTGGGGGTGCTTTTCTGCAAAGGGGACGTGACGACTGCACCGTACTGAAGGGAAGATGGAAGGGGTCAGGTATCGCAAGATTTTGGCCAACAACCTCCTTCCCTCAGTAAGAGCATTGAAGAAGGGTCGTGGCTGGGTCTTCCAGCAAAACAATGACCCAAAACATACAGCCAAGGCGACAAAGGAGTGGCTCGAAAAGAAGCATGGTAAGGTCATGGAGTGGCCTAGCTAGTCTCCAGACCTTAATCCCATAGAAAACTTATGGAGGGAGTTGAAGCTCCGAGTTGCCAAGTGACAGCCTCAAAATCTGAATGATTTAGAGATGATCTGCAAAGAGGAGTGGACCAAAATTCCTCCTGATATGTGCGCAACCCTTATCATCAACTACAAAAAACGTCTGACTGCTGTGCTTGCTAACAAGGGTTTTGCCACCAAGTATTAAGTGTTATTTGCCAGAGGAATCAAATACTTATTTCTCACTGCAAAATGCAAAAATAATTATCTAATTTATACAATGTGATTTTCTTGATTTTTTGGGGATATTCTATCTCTCAATGTTAAAATTAACTTACAAAAACAGCAAGGGATCAAATACTTATTTCCCCCACTGTATTTCCACGAGTCCGTTGAATAGACAGTGTGAAGTGCATCAAGCGAGAAAAAAAAGATATGACCTATGTGACCTACTACAAAAAAGAAACTGGATAGGGAATCAATGAACTATTGTAAAATTCAGGGCCCCAATTCAATGGTAAGGTCTTCAAAGGAGTTTACTGTGAAAAAGCCAAAATAAGTTTGGCCGAAACCACAACAATCCAATCCTGAATTTCCTATTATACAGTCATTTCTGTTTTTAAACAGGTCCAATAAATCAGCAAAGTAAATAAATTGATAAAAATAATGGAGTAGGAGGAGAGTTGGAGGAGGCCAGTCAAGAGGGAACAAAGAGGACACAATGCACAAGAAGCAACAGAAATCATAGGAAACTGTAAATGGTCCTGTAAATAATTAATAGCCGAGTAAAAACACGGATTGAACGCAGACCGCACACGAATGACAAGTGAGGAAAAATATGATACTACTTTTCTGGAAGAAAATCAAACCAATATTTTATACTGTCGTGTGATCCCTAGCCTGACATGTATCCATATCCTTTACAGTCCTTTCAGTGTTGGTCATTAAGGGGTTAAGAAACCTGTATGAATGAAAAAGTTTATGGCTTGCAACAATCAGTTGTGTTTTTTGGGCATCTGACAAATATATTTTGAGACAGGTTCTGCGAGCGCCGACCTGCATATGATGGATTAAATACATGCAAGCTGATTACTATTGAAAATGCAGAGGAAAATGCTTAAGGCATAAATTATATGATTTACAATAAAAAATTTAAAAAAAAATCCACAATTAGTAACTAAAAGCTGAGAAATGGAGAATTAAATCATTACGGCCTATAAAGAAAGGAGAAGAGAAGAACTTCCTTATCTGCTCTTCATCCCATCTGCAAAGGTCCCTAAGGTGCAGAATTTAAATTCATATTACATGGAGCATAAAAAAGCACTTGAGAAGTATGAAATATTGATGTTTCCAATAGGGTAGTGTTCTCTCATTTCAGAAAAGTGATATACGAAGCTAAACAGAGTGTGGTAAACCTGTCTGTTTCAAGATAAATCATCTGTTTTCATTAATTGGATGCACACTTTGTTACGTTCACACCAAGTGCCTGTTTACTCGAGTCTTGGAATGATGATCCTGTCGGAGCGACAGTCTATTGATTCAGAGTAATTCATTATTGACACATTCCTAATATCCACTACAGTTGATGACCATGTTATGTTAATGGAATAGATACCCATCGGTCTTGTTCCTCAGACCATGAAAGGACTGCGGGTGCACAAATTCTCTGTTAATCAAGACATCTATAGGGTCACTTTTAGGGATTTGCTAGTGGCCATCAATGGGCATTTTGTCTTTTTAGCTTGCAAGATACAGCGTACTTTGCTTCTGTCTCCTTTTACTAAATAAAGAAAATTAATGCACACACACTTCTTAATCATTAAATTTATGTTTTTCATTCAGTCGTATTGCCACAGGTATGTAAAATCCAGCCCCTCTCTGTGCAGCACAAACATTTGGGAAAGAATAGCTCATTCTAAAGAGATCACTGAATTCAAACCTGGTCCTGTAATAGGAGCAACAGTTGTAACAAGTTAATTTATGAAATTTCTTCCCTCCTAAATATTCCAAATCGACTGGTATTAAGGTTATTGGAGTGGTATTACTGAAAAGTGGATGTGTCTACGAACCGCAGAAACTAAGTGACAAAGTTCTTTTTGAGGGGTAGGCCTAAGCCCTTTAGTATTGAGGAAGGGAAATCTTAATGCTTCAGCATACTAAAACATATCAGGTAATTGTAGCTTCCAACTTTGTGGGAACAGTTTGGGGAGGGCCCTTTTCTGTTCCAGCTTGACTGTACCCCTACACAAAACAAGGTCTATAAAGTTGGGGGAGCTTGGTGTCGAAGACCCTAAACTGCACAGAGCCCTGACCTCAACCCAATTGAACACTTTTGGGATGAACTAGAACTGAGACTGGGAGCCTGACCCAAATAGCAGTGTCTGACGTCACAAATCTTCTTCTGGATGAATGGGCAAAATTTCCCACAGAAATTCAATATGCAAATTGTCTCTTCAGAGAGGAAGATAACTTGAACTATAGCGCCACCTATTGGAAGTAGCAATCCTACAAGTCAATATCGACCCTTTAACGAGTCTTGCAATATGACTTAGGATAAAAGCCAAATTAAGAATCTCAATTTGCAGACACGGTGTTTCGGGGTATTGCCCATCATCAGTGCAAAGTATGAGATCTGATTTGGCTGGGTGAGAGGCTAAGACTGGGATCTAAGGGGTAAGTTTTCTCCTTGTGGAGAGTGACATGCCACAGAAACTCAAACTCAAAAATCGTGTAGGAAGTCTTCGCAGATTAGTGGAAGCTGTTATAGCTGCAAATAGACCAACTCCATATTAATGCCTATGGACTTAGATTAGGGATGTTATGTTGGTGAAATGTCCCAATGCGTTTGTCCATTGTCTGTAGCTGAATGGTCAAAATAAATATGAAGGTTAGGCAATTCTATCAAAACGGAGTACCCAATCTGGATAGTAAGACTAATATTTATTTTTATCTTGTGAGATGCTACACACCTAAATGTTTCCACAGGTTTGAGATGGAATTTCTTGGTCTCCTAAAACCAATTCCCAGGATGGTGCCATTAAAAAGGAAACCCCAACAAATATATATATGTATTTTCTGCATAGACTTAAAAATTCCACCGCCTACAAAATCAGAATAGTAAAAAGTAGATTTTGAAAACTAAAAGTCCAATTAAAATACATTTAATCAAATGTCACATGTCAATTCCACCCTTGCCACAAATGGTAAAAATCTGGAGATACCAGCAGCTAATGCATTATATCTAAAAAAAATTTATACGGTATATATTTTTTTCCACTGGGTACATTAATGGTCCAGGGTGTTAGACATTTCCAGGTTAATTTGACAAGCGCTATTTCTAGATCATTCCAGATCAGGGACAAACAAGCCCCATACCCATCTGTCCCAGTATGGCGAGAAGAACCAGAGAAGACTAAATGTAGTTGTTTTTTGTTTCAAACTTCTTTATTCAGACCAATAGAAAATAAAAATGATAGAATTTATAGACCAACATAGCACATCAGCCCTGTCATTGACCATATCTATAATTCTGCTTTACTTGCTTTGTGCCACTTACATTCTTATGGGATACACTAGATAGAGAAATAAATTGCAGTGCCTAGACTGCTATCTGGCAAAACGATTTTGCTGCTCTCATCTTATAAAGAGATTGTTATGCAAGAAATCAGTAAGGAACAAAGCAAGGACGACTATACAGATTCAGAATTCACAAGCTGCGCAAATAAAACACAAGAGGGGCAATCTGAAGAACCAAGCTAAAAAAGAATTGCGCTATTTCGCAATAAATCTGTACTGTAATACCAGAGCAGCTGATTTCCCTATGAATGTAAAGGTGCACGCGTCCAACATTCATGGAAATAAATGCAGCGATGACAAGATGTTCATACAAAGCGTGCGTTATATTACTCCACAGCTGAATTTGCAATGCGGCCAGGGCTATACAACGACTCTGGTCATGTGACAAAGATAATGGTAAAACAAACTGGAAAACTGCAAAGACAAAAAGCGCAACATGGGGTCTTATCTGATAACCAAGTGGTGTAAAATGTTAAAGGTACACTCACCTGATAGGGTTGTGACAGTCACAACTCCTATAGAGGCATATAAAGGCTGCTGCAGGACCACCAAGGAGATATGTTGCAGTAAATGTGGAATACGGTAGTTCAAAATTCGCGCTGCCCAATGGTTCAAATATATGATCACACACGAAGGTGAAACATGAATGCGGTTTATTTTGTCAACGCGTTTCAAGGTTTTCAAACCTCTTTAATCAGGACCAAACCACAATGACACCTTCATGTGTGATCATATATTTGAACCATTGGGCAGCGCTGATTTTGAGCCACCATATTCCACATTTACTGCAACATAAAGATAATGGTGAGGCATTGCATTGCCAGAGGTATAACTGTAGTGGGTGCAGGGGTCGCAATAGCACCTAGGCCCTTGCTCTTGTGGGGAGGCAAAAGGTCACTTTGACACATATGAGACCAGTAACATTAAAGACCCGTGATAGTTGGCGGATCTGTTGGAGATATGGTATCAAGCTATGTCCATGCATGATGCAACTGGTGACCCTCCACAACCATGATGCAGCTATAAAAGTGAAAAACACCTTTTGCCCACACTACAAACTGTATTCCCATAAGGCCCCCTTCACACATGCGCAAAAAAACACGTCCATGTGGGATGTTCCATTTTGACCATCCGTGCGTTTATCAGCATCCGTGTGTACGTTTTTCAATCCATGTGTCATCTGTGTGTACGTGTTCGTCATCCATGTGGCATCTGTGTGCGGGACTTGTTTTCCGTTTTCCGTGCAGCCCCATAGATTATAATGGGTGTGGTGTGTACGTGTCTCTGGTACGTGTGAAAATGGACGCCACACGTCCCGGAAACACAGATGTGTAAAAGAAGCCTAAAACTCACATGCCACCAGTTTGCGATTTGGCTGTTTGTTTTTTTCTCTTGTTCGTTTTGACACCCAAGTAAAATACAGCAAGTCACCGAGACATTGCACAAATGAATTTACACAACTTGTCTATGAATTGCTGTTACGTGACCAAAGTCGCTGAGTTCTGATTTAATAATTATTACTATAATGAAGAAGAAAAACAACTGGGCGACACCATGGTAGTCACAGGACAATTTCCACTGTGGATTTTTTTTGTGCAGCATGTGGATTATATTCCTAAAACCTCATCCTCAATAGTGGTACTGCGATATGCCGTAAACTTTCTGCATGCAGACCCGGGGATGCCAATCTGCATCTTATGAGTCTAAAGGAAGCTGTAGATGACCATAGATTATTTCATCTGAGAGAATGGGGTCGATTATGGAAATCACACTCTGATTCGAGTTTGATCAGAGTGTGATCCAATTTTCTCAGATGCAGACAAGATGGAGAAAAAAAAATTTTCATCTTCTCCATTGTGTCAGTCTGTGGAAATTTGGCTGAACTCAGCTATCATCCAAGTGAAGTGTGATGGTTTCCACAGACTTATTGACTTGCACTGAAATTACGCTTGTCTGTACCTGCCCTAAAAGTGTTCTGGCGGCCTCAAGACTTCACATTCTCACATACTGTATAACTTGCTAAACTGTGCAAGCTTCCAACACGGCATAAACTGTTTTCAGACGATCGAGCATCTAATAGTGTTGACTATATGATCTTGCTATTTTCAAGCTCACTGACCACGATGCCGGGTCATTGAACATTTGTCTATAATTCATAAAACAAGGAACAGCAGTGGTTTCTTGCTAAATAGATTTAGAAATCGCATAGAAATGGTTTTATCACTGTGATTTTACCTCCTACCAGTCACAATGATGAAATCTATTTCCACAAATATACTGTACTTTACTCTCGCTTTATAGAGTAGAAAGCGACTCATATCTGTGGGAAACATCAGTTATCTAACAAATTGCACTAATTCCCCTATCATCCATCGTTCAAGGAACACCACTACGTAAGATCATGCTGCCCTCACTTCTTCTACAAGGAATAATCAGAAACACAGTACATGGCATATGTTTTATCTTGCAGTGAAATTGAGATTTTGCTAAAAAGTGACATGATCAGTATGTGTAAACCCATCCTAAAACAGCAGAATACTGTAAGACTAGTGGGGTGGTGCCATTGGCCGGGTAAACAACCCCTGTAGGTGGTAATTGGAGCAGGAGCAGAACGCTAGAGGGCATGACCATAGCGGTAGGAATGTCTAATATTCCTATTTTATATTTCCAATGTGGGACAATTTGAACCCCACTTCTGTTCGTTCTAAACTTGTCTGGTCTATGGAACAGTCCTCTGAAAAAACAGGAGCTCATGGATCATTTTTCAAAAAAAGAAGTGATTGCTACGATCAACTAAGTTGCATCTGTCTATGGACCGATGTTGTATCACACGGCAGACATTTAAATTAACTGGATCCATCATAACAGGATCTGCTTTTTCAGAGCATCTATTCAGACTCATAGATCCCCTATTTCAAGGAACCAGTCTCCATTACCTCCCTATACTGTTTATGAAACATCCCCTTTAATTCAGAATGGTCAAGAGACATGATGTTTGGGACCTTTCAGAACTGCTCAATGGTCAGTAAGCGCTTATAAAATGGGGAGGTAAAATATCACGCATGCTACTCCACTCCCATAATTTTCAATTTTAAACTTTGTTTTTTCCTCCCCTTCATCCAAGAGCCTAAGCTTTTTTTTATTTTTACATTATCACAGTATTTGCTTTTTTATGGGGTAGGTTTTACCATATAATGTACTGAAAAACAAGAAAAATAAATTTAAGTGGAGTTAAAAATGGTGAAAATAATGCAATTCTGTACTTGTTTTTGAGTCAAGATTTTACTATTTCCTGTGCGGTAAAATATACCTGCCAACACAATTCTTCACATCAGTACGATTACGGCAATATCAAGTTTGTGTAGTTTTATTTACAATTTTAGAGGTTATAAAAGCTTTGTGAAGGAGAATGAGTTGTGTCGCCATTTTCTGAGACCTGCAACATTTTTTTCCTCCTACGGATCAGTGTGAGGGCTTGTAGCTTGCAATCTCTAGTTTTTGTATAATTTTTGGGGTACATGCGAGTTTTAAGTGCTTAATTTTCTATTTCTTTTTTGATGCGAGATGACTGATAAACGTCAAATAAGGTGTTCTGATATTTTTTTTTCCATTGCAGCATTTACTGTATAGGTGAATTCATTTTATTATTTCACACAGCAGACAAGGTGATGTATTTTTTAAAAAAAATAATAATTCCTTATTTAAGGATTGAAAAAAGGTGTGTTTTTTTTTTTTTTTTTAAATTAGCGTTCACTTTTAGTCCTTCTTGGCAATACAATGTATAGTAAAAATGACAATTTCCTATGAAGCCTAGCCATATGCTGCGTTTCATGGTAGTACAAAGATGGTGGCGTAGGGGCATTCAATAATCCCTGGATCGACACAGATTACAACCATTTAAATGCAGCTGTCAGACACTGACAGTAGCAACCTAGTGGTTAAACAGCAGCAATGAAAGATAGCTCTGGTCACTGCTGTAAGTAGGTGCCGGCTGTATAATACAGAAAGCACTTGCCTTTTATCAAGTGGGCCCAGCTTCTGAACCTGCGCCATATACCCACACCCAACGCAGAATGCACATGTACAGCTCCCATTCTGATGCTCCTTACCTAGTCCCCACTTACCTCTAGTCCCTGGCCCATTTTGATGACCTCCTGCCTTAGCCAGTTTTTGGCTAGGCTGGTATTTCCGGACATTTCTGGTAGACAGAACCAGGAACTAGAACACCAGTGGGGGCCGAGTAAGTATTGGATCATTGAACTGTAGGGGTTCAGTGAGGGTTTTAACCTCTTTTTCTTATAAAAAAACACAAATCACAGCCCTTTAAAAAGTCATTTTAACACATAAGCACACACACAACACCAATTTTCAAATTAATCTACAATTTGGAGCGCTTGTATCTTATAACATCAAGTATAGTATGCCAATCCTAACAGCGTGTATTATACTCCCTGTCAGGATTCAGCTCTGCTTGCTGCTTCATCTGTCATCACATGACAACTTCACTCACATGCGATTTTCATACTTCTGGTCACCTGACAATGAGCTTCTCTTTCTGTTTCTCTCAGTTTTTTACTGAACATTGAGAGAATTAGGGAGAGCAGCTCATCGGCACTTGACTAAGTGTGCAAGTCGCACATGTGCTTGGGATGTGTGTGTGTGGGGGGGGAGGGGGCACCAAACTGAATTCTTGCCTCGGGTGCCAGAAAACCTAGATACACCTCTGAAGTATACTACGCCAAAATACAATGTAGCAGCATACCAATTATTATCTGTAGTTTTAGCATTATATAATTAAAACATTCATCTTAGAAATTAACCATCTTTCACTTTTTCGGGTCTTGACTGATGTGAACATGAGGATATTTTTAAGTCATTCCCAGCGAGAGTGAATTTGACATTTCTGCATGCAAGATGAAAACTTTAATTAACTGCAAGAGCCAAGCACAGTAATGAACATGGTAATAGAGGCTGGATGCTGAGCCACATGAGAAAACGCCATGGAACATCCCTGGCTGAGCAGCGCTACAACTGTGAGCAGAAATGCTGAGAAGTAAAGGCAGAATCCCATACACTACACCATGAGAGCCATGTTCTGCCTTTCACTCGCTAAAAAGCATGTACAGCGTTATATCAGGTATTTAGATGGCATTAATATAAATATTATACCACTGGGTATACCAAATACAAAAAACACAAATATATCCATTCATAGTAGTGTAACAGGAAAAAAGTCTATGGCCCTGATAGGCAACTTTGTTATGCCGATATATGAGGATTGAAAGGGTTTGTATGGCCTTCAGTTCAGGGCTGTGGAGTTGGTAAGCCAAACCTCCGACTCCGACTCCTCCATTTCCACGACTCCGACTTCCTCATACATGGCTCATGTTTAAGTTATAAATTTACTGTAGCACAGATTCATCTCAGCTAAAAGTCTAGACCCTTAGATCAGGAATAGGACAGACATTTATAGGACATTTCATAACTTTCCAAAATTCTTATGAAAAAATATTCCACACAAACTGCATTGAACTACTGTACCCAATTTATTATATATTTTAGGAGTCGAAGTTGGTCCATTTTATACCGACTCCGACTCCACCACTTCGACTTCACAGCCCTGCTTCACTTACATGTCTGCAATTACTATATGTGACTGCAGACTTGAGAATCTTCACAGCATGCGCACTGCATCGAGAGTATGTGACCGCAAGTATGCAATATGAATACTTATTGCCACATTCAAACTTCCGTTTGTGTGTTTGTGTTTAATTTTCCTGGTTCAGGATTAAATACAACTATACATAAACCACAATACAAGCAAAATGAGACATGTACACCAATGTCAACTTATTCATCTATTATACTTTCTTATATAGCCCATTAATATCCTCAGCGGTTTACAGAATTTATTATCACGGTCCCCACCGAGGCTCACAATCTAAATTCCCTATCAGTATGTCTTTTTATTTAGAGAGGAAACTGGAGAATCTGGAGGAAACCAATGCAAATGTGGCACCCTGCTGTTCACAGGTACCACAGGACCCAGGGTGCATGGATGGACTTCTCCACAAGAGGCCCTCACTACAAAGAAACACCTCCACCCTTCCACCTCATACCACCAGAGGGAGCCCGGATAGGGATATATATATGGAGGGTGGAGCCAGGCAGTCAGTTAGTTGTTTAGTCAGACAGAGTCAGAGAGTCTGAGAGCGTGCTGACGCTGAGAGCAGCGAAGACGCAACACGTCTGCTGCTGAATTCTGAGGGCCCCGAGTGAGGCCGACGGCAAGGAGGAGAGGAGAGAGGAGTTGAAAGGGGCAGAGGAGCATCATAGGCTCACCCGGAAGATACAAACCGGACACCGGGTCCGCACCTACAGGGTCCTTTATACCCAGTAGGGACCACCGGTATTCCAGGAGGACTACAAGTCCCTGGCAGACCTGAAGCTAGACCCGTTACAGGACCAGGAACCACGAAGGCCCCGGCGACCAGGGATAGTGGTTGCCAGCAGAAGGTCCCACTAACAAGCGACAGGTGAAGGAACAGCATGATACATAAGCTAGGCCCAGTTGCAGGCTGGCCAGGAGCATACAGAGAGGCAGGCACGGACGAGGAGGCCTTATACCCGCTCACTGGGGAGAAGTCCTGAAGTGCACCCATCCTACTGAGTACCCTGGACCGTACCTGACATCCGCACCAGTAAAGGTATTGAAGCGAATCCCCTGTCTCTGTCAGTTACTCCTGCTGCGCCATCCCACCTGCACTAAAAGCCCCAGCATCACCACTCACCGTCTGCACCTACACTGCCCCGGGGGCCCGCTCCACCTGTGGGGAGCAGGAACATCCCAGCTGCCATCCCATCACCCTCGGAGGTCTGCAGCAGCACCGGTAACCATTACCGGAAACCACAGGTGGCGTCACGAGACAAACTGTACACTAAAACCCCTTTTTAAAGAGAGACCCAGAGTACGGGCCCGGGAGCCGACTGCCGTGACCTCCTAAACAAGGTAAAAGGCCCGGGTACCGAGTCCCCTATATTCCCCCTGGTTGACACATCTCTCTTTCCTGGTGTCATGAACAGGATATTGTGCCCGCTGCCACCGGGTACTGTGCGCCTTAAAGAACTGTGTCGCATACCGTGGTGAAGTTTTCCCGCCAATTGCCGCTGTTTCCCGCCATTGTCCGCCATTTTCGAGTCGCCGCGTGGGAAGAAGAGGGGCGTAACCGCGGGAATCAGAGAGGCGTGACTGCTGGAAGCGCGCGAAGCTCAAGCCCCGCCTCGCGCTCTGGTGCAGCGCCAGGAAGCGTCAGGTCCTGAAAGGAGACCATCGTCTGCGGAGCTGCGGCCTACCCGATTAAAGAAGCAGGAGGTAGGCTACGGTTCACTAGGGGGGCGCAACCATGACCGATGACCAGCAAGCTGCCGGAGTACCGGTTAACGCTCCTGATGCTCAATCTGAGCCCGGCGCTGCACAGGCCTTCATTGACGGCTGAAACAAAGATGCAAACAGTGCCCCCTAGCGAGCTGGACAACCTGCGCTGTGAAGTGCGTCAGCTGAGTAAAACCCTGGCCACTGTCCTGAGCACCCTGCAGCTACAGGCGGAGCCCGAGCTGGAAGGAAGGATCCTACTCGCCGACTGCCCTGAGGATGTCCTCTGGATGCAGAGAAGAAGGAAGACAATGCCACCCCGTAGGAGGACAACGCCACCCCGGAGGAGGACAACGCCACCCCGTGGGAGGACCAACGACCAACGTCGCCCTCTAGGAGACTTCATCTGCTACCGTTGCCACAAGGCAGGCCACACCGCGCGGAACTGTCCTTTAAATGGGCAAACTCTGGGGCCGAGGGCCGACACCCAGGAGTAAATCAACCAGGCCCATCAAGCTGGTACCACCGGTTCGTTGGAGGAAGGCCTTTCCTGTCCATCGTGCTGGACGGCATAGCAACACCTGCATTACTGGACACCGGCTCACAGGTAACCATCATACCTGATGTCCTCTACAAAGGGTACTGGTCCATAGATGAACTCCACCCGCCAGCCCCGAACCTCTCTGTGTATGCCTCTAAAGGCCTTCCTCTTAACCTAGTAGGAGTTAAGGACGTGACAGTGAAGGTGGGGAGAGTGGAACTAAAGGACCAAGGACTAATTGTTATAGAATCTAACCCTGGTGATACAGACTTGTACATGATACTTGGTACAAATATTGTTGGTAACTGTTTGGGAGAAGTGTTGTTTTTGCTCCAACAGATTGCTGACACTGCCAAACCAGGGCAGAGGAAGGTGCTCCAGAGAGAGATTCGAGCCCTCCTATATCAGCAACAGGTAAAGCTAACAGGTGGTGAGATTGGTAATGTACGGGTGACAGACCCAATACCCATTGTGATTCCCCCAATGAGTGAGATGCTGATTTGGTGTAGGGCAGTAATAGGTCTGAAGGGACAGAACTACCAGGCGGTAGTGGAGCCCATTAGCTCAGCACAGACCTACACTCCTAACTGCTAGAGGGGTAGTTGACGTACGCAATGGGATGGTGCCCGTACGACTCCTAAATTGTGGGGAGGAGGAAGTCAAATTGCCAAGGTATGCCACTGTTGCTAGATTGTATACTGTGAATGATGATGCCATACACACAGTGGAATCCTTGACCCCACCAGATGCAGTGGAGGATAACGACTCCGAAGCTCAGCTGGAGGATTGCTGTCAACAGCTGAATGTTGGGACTGACGCCACTCCTGTCCATCAGAAACACGATGTTTACAGAGTGGTTCAGGAATATGAACGTGTTTAGTAAACACCCACTTGACTTTGGAAGGGTTAAAGGGGCACAACACCACATACCCACCGGTAACCATCCACCCATTAAGGAGCGTTACCGACCCATACCACCAGCACATTATCAGAAAGCCCAGGAAATGATGCGTGACATGAAAAAGGCAGGGGTAGTAAGGGATAGCTGTAGCCCTTGGGCAGCTCCCCTGGTCCTGGTCAGGAAAAAGGACGGTAGCATGAGGATGTGTGTAGATTATAGACAGATTAATCGCATAACACATAAAGATGCATACCCTTTGCCCCGTATAGAGGAATCCCTGGCTGCACTAAAATCTGACAATTACTTCTCTACACTGGATCTCACTAGCGGGTACTGGCAAGTCTCTGTTGCTGAGGAAGACCGGGAGAAGACGGCCTTCACCACCCCGATGGGACTGTGCAAGTTCAACAGTATGCCGTTTGGACTCTGCAATGCGCCGGAACGTTTCAGAGGCTGATGGAGTGTTGCTTGGGACATCGGAACTTCGAGACAGTGCTGCGGTACCTGGATGACGTTATCGTGTACTCGAGGACGTATGAGGACCATCTGAAGCACCTGGCAGAGGTATTTGAAGCATTGTCCCGGTATGGGATGAAACTAAAGCCTTCTAAATGCCACTTGCTCAAGCAGAAGGTTCAGTACCTGGGGCACGTAGCCAGCTCGGAGGGAGTAGCACCAGACCAGGAGAAGGTCACTGCCATCCAGAAGTGGTCTGAACCGAGAAGCATCAAAGAAGTACGGCAATTCCTGGGACTGGTCGGGTACTACAGGAGGTTCATAAAGGACTATACCAAAAAGGTAGCACCTCTACAAGACCTCCTGGTAGGACAGTCCAAAAGAGGAAAGAGTCCCCCATTCCAGTGGGGCAAAGAAAAGGCTGAATCCTTTGCAGTAATGAAGGAAATCCTGACTGGTGCAGAAATCCTGGCTTACCCTGACTACAGCCAGCCTTTCCTGCTGTAACCGACGCCAGCAACGAGGGACTGGGAGCTGTGTTATCCCAGAAGCAAAATGGAAGAGAGAAGGTAATTGCGTATGCCAGCAGGAAGCTACGCCCTACCGAGAGGAACCCAGAGAATTACAGTTCCTTCAAGCTGAAGTTCCTGGGCTTGGTCTGGGCTATCACTGAAAGGTTCAAGCATTACCTAGCCTCAACGAAATTCACAGCCTTTACTGACAACAATCCCTTGACACACCTGGAGACAACCAGGTTGGGAGCCATGGAACAGCGTTGGGTGGCCAGACTGTCAAATTATCAGTTCACCATCAAGTACCGGGCAGGTCACAAGAACAGCAATGCTGATGCCCTGTCAAGGATGCCTCACCAGTCACACACCGAGGATGAAGTGGATGATTTAGAGGAAGTTGGATTACCTGCTTTCCACCGAAGCGGAGTGGTCCATGAGCAACACGTCACCAGAAGACGTCAGGGAAGGACGCTGAATCCTCTACCCCACCACAGTTGGAAGGAGACCCCGGATAGTGACCCGGTTGTCAGCCTTATTAAAAGACTGATCACCCAGGAAGGTTCCCACCTGGAGAAGGATGCTCCTCCACAAGCCAAGCAACTGTGGAATGAAAGAAGCCGGCTGTTCATCTACAGAGAGAAGCTGTGTAGAAGATATGTCAACCCCAAGACCCATGAAATGGTGTGGCAGATTGTTGTACCCAGGACGGATATCCAGATGGTGTTGGAAGCCTACCACGATCAAGCAGGTCACTTTGGCTGGAAGAAGCTGGAAACCCTGCTGAAGGACCGATTCTATTGGGTTGGAATGCGGAGGTCCATAGAAAGGTGGTGCCGGAATTGTGGGTCCTGTAGCCTCAGAAAAAAAGACTATGGCAGCCAGAAAGCACCCTTGCAGTCCATCAAGACAACCCAGCCCCTGGAGATCGTCGCTCGGGATCACGTGAAGTTGTCACCCAGCAGGTCAGGCTGTTCCTATGCACTGACCATGGTGGATCACTATTCTCGGTTCCTGGTGGTAGCCCCCGTCAAGGATCTGACAGCAGAAACAGCAGCAAGAATGTTTCAAGCCTACTTCTGCAGACCCCATGGATATCCAGACAAGGTGCTAACAGATCAAGGCCCTGCTTTTGAAGCTGAGCTATTCAAGGAATTCTGTCACCTGTATGGATGCAAGAAGATCCGGACTACGCCGTATCACCCTCAGACCAATGGTTTGTGTGAGAAAATGAACAACATCGTCATAGACCTGCTGAAAACCTTACCCTTGGAAGAAAGGAACCAGTGGCCAGACAAACTACCTGACCTGGTAGATCTGTACAATCACATACCTGTGAGTTCTACTAATTGTGCCCCAGCGTACCTCATGAGAGCAAGACCCGGAAAGTTGCCCATGGACCTGGAACTCGGAGTGGTAGAACCTGCAGCAGATATGTCCACTGAAGACTGGGATACAAATCGGCAAGAGCAGTACAGGAGAGTACAGGCCTGTGTCGAAGACAGTCTGAACAGAGTAAGGGAAAGACAGGAAGAACAGTACAATAAACATGCACCAGCAGAACCCTTGGCACCTGGAGAGATAGTGCTAAAGCGGAAGAGGAGAAGTTACAAGCTCGATGACCAGTGGGAAAGAGAGCCCTACACAGTGATGAACTCCAAATTTGACAACAGTAAAACTTGCCTGATTAGCAAAGATAGAGGTAAAACAACTTCAACAGTCTCAAGAGATCATCTGAAAGTGTGCCCAGGTCTACTGAAGACAACGGAAGAAGAAGTACCTCCTATAGCACCGGAAGAACCCAAGGAAGACGTGCTTCACACAGTTCTAGGAGATTTCCTCATCTTGATGGAGCAGTGATTATACCCGTAATACACTTCTATCAGCCACAAGAAGAACCTGTGAGCGCTCTAGAAGAACCTGCTCAGGAACAGGAAGAGTCCCCAGTAAGAGGAGGATGACCCGTTGAAGCACAGCCTGAAGGCCCAGTAATCAGTACACTTGCCAGTCCCATAGAGAGATTGAGGCAGTTTTATAATCTAACAGCAAGTACACCTGCTAGATTAACAAAAAGGGTACGCACAGACACTAGTGACACCCCAGTGCTACGAAGGTCCACACGCAGCACACAAGGACAAATCCCTGCCCGGTTTAGGGAATAAGCATGAAGTGTCTAAATTGTAAATAGTTACCCAGTTGGGTATTGCCTATTATTTATTGTATAAACTGTCAATAATATGTGTGCATTTAGTTACCCGCCAGGGTACAAAGACTTGTAGGCTGAGGACTGTGAGCAGCCAAAAACTGTTCTTGTATATAGTTTGCACTTATCAAAGTGCCCTATAAATGACCACAGAACAAAAACCCGTTTGGCGTGGCCGAAGACGTGGTCCAGCACCTGGATCACTTATGCCCTGTAGCCACGCCCAGGGCCTACGTTGAGGGTTTTCAGGTGGGTCCCTCATGTTTCTCCCTGTTACACTTTCATCGGTGAAATGGACACCTGGTTACAGGACATACTGTAACTTAATTGTTGTTATAATTATTATTGTTGTTATTGTTGTTAACCTGTTTAACAAAATGCTTCAGTCCAGGAGTACAGAATTGTACTAGGGGAGAATGTGGCACCCTGCTGTTCACAGGTACCACAGGACCCAGGGTGCATAGATGGACTTCTCCACAAGAGGCCCTCACTACATACAAACACCTCCACCCTTCCACCTCATACCACCAGAGGGAGCCCGGATAGGGATATATATATGGAGGGTGGAGCCAGGCAGTCAGTTAGTTGTTTAGTCAGACAGAGTCAGAGAGTCTGAGAGCGTGCTGACGCTGAGAGCAGCGAAGACGCAGCATGTCTGCTGCTGAGTTCTGAGGGCCCCGAGTGGGGATGACGGCAAGGAGGAGAGGAGAGAGGAGTTGAAAGGGGCAGAGGAGCATCATAGGCTCACCCCGAAGATACAAACCGGACACCGGTCCGCGCCTACATGGTCCTTTATACCCAGTAGGGACCACCGGCATTCCAGGAGGACTACAAGTCCCTGGCAGACCTGAAGCTAGACCCGTTACAGGACCAGGAACCACGAAGGCCCCGGCGACCAGGGATAGTGGTTGCCAGCAGAAGGTCCCACTACCAAGCGACAGCTGAAGGAACAGCACACCACATAAGCTAGGCCCAGTTGCAGGCTGGCCAGGAGCATACAGAGAGGCGGTCACAGACGAGGAGGCCTTATACCCGCTCACTGGGGAGAAGTCCTGAAGTGCACCCATCCTACTGAATACCCTGGACCGTACCTGACATCCGCACCAGTAAAGGTATTGAAGCGAATCCCCTGTCTCTGTCAGTTACTCCTGCTGCGCCATCCCGCCTGCACTACAAGCCCCAGCTTCACCACATACACTGCCCCGGGGGCCAGCTCCGCCTGTGGGGCGCAGGAACATCCCAGCTGCCATCCCATCACCCCCGGTGGTCTGCAGCAGCGCCGGTAACCATTACCGGAAACCACAGGTGGCGTCACGAGACAAACTGTACACTAAAACCCCTTTTTAAAGAGAGACCCAGAGTACGGGCCCGGGAGCCGACTGCCGTGACCTCCTAAACAAGGTAAAAGGCCCGGGTACCGAGTCCCCTATATTCCCCCTGGTTGACACACAAACACTTGAAAAACTTACAAACTCCTTGCAGATGTTGTCCTTTTGGGATTTGAACCTAGAACCCCACCATTGCAAGGCCGAAGTGCTAACCACTGAGCCACCAGGAATACCTATATTTGTACTGCATTTATATATTTTTAAGCAGAAGCAGACAGAGCCAAAAGGGAAAATGGAAAAACACCTGGAGAGAAGCCAACCAAGAAAGGAAAACCAAAACAAAAGAAACCATCAGCATTTGGACTGAGACGAAAATGACTGTAGACCAGCAGAGAGAGAAACCGACCACGCAGCAATAGGTCACCAGATGGAATCCCGAAACCGAGCCATGACAGTTGTATTAGCCAAATGTTCAGGTGTTTTCAAAAGGGAAGAGAGAAGAAAGCCGCTGTCAGTCATCTCTACCAGTGGTTTATCTCCTGAATAACAAAAGGGTCAAGGGTTAAAATTCAAACTGTCCGGCCATCATCTTCATCAACGTCACATGTCAGGGTAGAGTCAGGAGGCCTCATACACAGACTGTCAGCTAAACATTTCAGGTATTAGCGGGTTGAGCTGACTTTAGTCTTGCATGCATGTGGTCCTTAAGGTTCTGCTAAAAAAGTGCATACACCAAACATATCCATAGGTACTTGGTCTGCTCCACTTTCCTATACAAAGGGACACACTGAGGTTCAATGACTCACATAAGCCTCTATAGGCCTAAATGGTGTAATTCGCTATATGGTTTCCTTCGGAGACATTCATGAGAGGAATATGTTGGGAATTGCTTCTTTTATATACCCCCAACAGTAACAGAAAATTATATTTGAACAGACCCTGAGGGCAGTTCAAGATATCTGCTGAATATCTTGCCTAAATCTACAAAATCACACCTGGTCTAACTATCAAAGGCAATAAGAGGTTTCATCCTGGTCACCAAGCATAATGGTTCTCCAGAATTTTGCAAAACAATAGTGCTTACACAATGCATGAGGGTAAGTTTATACATGTTTTTTTGGAGGAAGAACCATTCAATGAGGTTTGCAAAAGGAATCCACTACAAGAAATGCAGCTATTTTTCTGAAGCATTTTTCATGTGGTTTTGACGTGGTCTTTGATGCATTTTTTTCCAGATGAAATTTTGCAGCCTTTCATGTCAAAATTGGAGCAGAATCCATGAGGAAACACCATCAAACAAGTGCATGGTCTTTTTGTCCACGGAGAAAACTTTGTTAGGAATCAATAGAGATTCCCTACAGCATTGACTCAATAAAAAACAATAGTACAGCATGGTACTAAAAATCCACATGATTATGACTAAATAATAGTAGCATTCATACAGCGTTGTCAGTAACATAATCAAATAAGAATTCCAGTTATATGACCAGCACATTAGCAATTTCCATAGCAGTCACAGTGGAGCATTCAACGGAACAGACTACAGACTATATGTTGACACAAAAATTAGTGAAGGATTTTATTTCGCTCCATTCAAGCATGGGAAATTCAACCAATCCCATGATCAGGCTATAGCAACGTTTTGGAGGCAGCGTATTTTCACTGCTTCCAAAATGCGTTCTAATCACGCAGGTAAATGTGCATGTGTTCATTGAACAATGAGGATTTACCGCATCCAATACATTCTATTGGGGAAATTTCTGTTGTGGAGACTAGCGTCTCCGTAACAGAAATTGACGTGCTGCGCCTCGCAAACCTGTGTCGCGGGTGAGTTTACGAGTGTCAAATAGGAAGCACAGTGGGCATGGGATTTCTATAAATCCATCCACTGTGCTTCTAATGTAGAACACAGCGTTTTGGACACAGCGCAGGTGAGCTATGTTCAAAACGCTGCTATTCCTGATCGTGGACACACAACCTCATACATTCGTTAAAGGGAAGATATCATCCAAAATGACCTATTGTTTAAATCAGGTTCTTGTGTTATATGTACTTTTTAAATGTTTTGGGCTTTTTTCCATATCACAATCTATATTAAAATTAAAAAAAAATATAAAAAAAATGTCTTGAGTGAGAACAGGTGTGGCAGTAATCAGGCCTGCGTGTGGCTAGGGAAATTGAACTCAGCTTCCCAAAGATGTGATAAACCACAGGTAATTTATGTTTTTAAGGGGGGGGATCACTTTTTCACACAAACCTGTAGGTTTGGATTTCATTTTCCCTTAATAATAAAGACCTTCATTTAAAAACTGCATTTTGTGTTTACTTGCGTTATCTTTGTCTTATATTTAACCCCTTCAAGACCCAGCCTATTTTGACCCTAAAGACCTTGGCATTTTTGTCAATTCTGACCAGTGTCCCTTTACGAAGTAAAAACTCTGGAACACTTCAACGGATCCTAGCGATTCTGAGATTGTTTTTTCGTGACATATTGGGCTTCATGTTAGTATTAAATTTAATATTTGCGTTTATTTGTGAAAAAATCAAAAATATGGTAAAAATTTAGAAAATTTCGCAATTTATACATATACTTTCCGTTATTTAGGTATTTTTCTTGTCTTTGGTTTCTCTCTGTTTAATGGCCTTGTGTGAACATGCATTTACATTTTGCATGCACATCTACTTACGTTTCAGTTCAGACCTTCAGGTTTTTTCTTTGCAGTTAGTATGCTTAGTGCATATAAAAGGGTGTGGCCGCCCTTTGTCTGGGCTGAGACCCTCATTCTGCCCCGGTCTTATGCTCACACTAGGGATCTAGTCTCTCTGCCCTTGTCCATATGTATGTCACTTGACAAATGGTAAGGTTTTTAATATTAGAGTTAGGACTGTCCCATAAGGGTTGCCGTGATGTTGCGGGATGGCTTTCACATTATTTTGATCAAAATTATGTTAACTAAATACCCTTTATTATTTATCATTATTTTTGCACTGTGCGATTTATACATATACTTTCTGTTATTTGGGTATTTTTCTTGTCTTTGGTTTCTCTCTGTTTAATGGCCTTGTGTGAACATGCATTTACATTTTGCATGCACATCTACTTATGTTTCAGTTCAGACCTTCAGGTTTTTTCTTTGCAGTTAGTATGCTTAGTGCATATAAAAGGGTGTGGCCGCCCTTTGTCTGGGCTGAGACCCTCATTCTGCCCCGGTCTTATGCTCACACTAGGGATCTAGTCTCTCTGCCCTTGTCCATATGTATGTCACTTGACAAATGGTAAGGTTTTTAATATTAGAGTTAGGACTGTCCCATAAGGGTTGCCGTGAAGTTGCGGGATGGCTTTCACATTATTTTGATCAAAATTATGTTAACTAAATACCCTTTATTATTTATCATTATTTTTGCACTGTGCGATTTATACATATACTTTCCGTTATTTGGGTATTTTTCTTGTCTTTGGTTTCTCTCTGTTTAATGGCCTTGTGTGAACATGCATTTACATTTTGCATGCACATCTACTTACGTTTCAGTTCAGACCTTCAGGTTTTTTCTTTGCCGTTAGTATGCTTAGTGCATATAAAAGGGTGTGGCCACCCTTTGTCTGGGCTGAGACCCTCATTCTGCCCCGGTCTTATGCTCACACTAGGGATCTAGTCTCTCTGCCCTTGTCCATATGTATGTCACTTGACAAATGGTAAGGTTTTTAATATTAGAGTTAGGACTGTCCCATAAGGGTTGCCGTGAAGTTGCGGGATGGCTTTCACATTATTTTGATCAAAATTATGTTAACTAAATACCCTTTATTATTTATCATTATTTTTGCACTGTGCAATTTATACATATACTTTCCGTTATTTGGGTATTTTTCTTGTCTTTGGTTTCTCTCTGTTTAATGGCCTTGTGTGAACATGCATTTACATTTTGCATGCACATCTACTTACGTTTCAGTTCAGACCTTCAGGTTTTTTCTTTGCAGTTAGTATGCTTAGTGCATATAAAAGGGTGTGGCCACCCTTTGTCTGGGCTGAGACCCTCATTCTGCCCCGGTCTTATGCTCACACTAGGGATCTAGTCTCTCTGCCCTTGTCCATATGTATGTCACTTGACAAATGGTAAGGTTTTTAATATTAGAGTTAGGACTGTCCCATAAGGGTTGCCGTGAAGTTGCGGGATGGCTTTCACATTATTTTGATCAAAATTATGTTAACTAAATACCCTTTATTATTTATCATTATTTTTGCACTGTGCGATTTATACATATACTTTCCATTATTTGGGTATTTTTCTTGTCTTTGGTTTCTCTCTGTTTAATGGCCTTGTGTGAACATGCATTTACATTTTGCATGCACATCTACTTATGTTTCAGTTCAGACCTTCAGGTTTTTTCTTTGCAGTTAGTATGCTTAGTGCATATAAAAGGGTGTGGCCGCCCTTTGTCTGGGCTGAGACCCTCATTCTGCCCCGGTCTTATGCTCACACTAGGGATCTAGTCTCTCTGCCCTTGTCCATATGTATGTCACTTGACAAATGGTAAGGTTTTTAATATTAGAGTTAGGACTGTCCCATAAGGGTTGCCGTGAAGTTGCGGGATGGCTTTCACATTATTTTGATCAAAATTATGTTAACTAAATACCCTTTATTATTTATCATTATTTTTGCACTGTGCGATTTATACATATACTTTCCGTTATTTGGGTATTTTTCTTGTCTTTGGTTTCTCTCTGTTTAATGGCCTTGTGTGAACATGCATTTACATTTTGCATGCACATCTACTTACGTTTCAGTTCAGACCTTCAGGTTTTTTCTTTGCAGTTAGTATGCTTAGTGCATATAAAAGGGTGTGGCCACCCTTTGTCTGGGCTGAGACCCTCATTCTGCCCCGGTCTTATGCTCACACTAGGGATCTAGTCTCTCTGCCCTTGTCCATATGTATGTCACTTGACAAATGGTAAGGTTTTTAATATTAGAGTTAGGACTGTCCCATAAGGGTTGCCGTGAAGTTGCGGGATGGCTTTCACATTATTTTGATCAAAATTATGTTAACTAAATACCCTTTATTATTTAGCATTATTTTTGCACTGTGCGATTTATACATATACTTTCCGTTATTTGGGTATTTTTCATGTCTACTTTACATCAGCACAATTTGGGAAAAAAAAAATTGGTAGGAGGTTAGAAGGGTTCAAAGTTCATCAGCAAATTTTCTTTTTTCCAGCAAAATTTGCAAAAACATTTTTTTTAGTGACCACATCACATTTGAAGTCCCTTTGAGGGGTGTACATGACAGAAAACACCCAAAAGTGACACCATTCCAAAAACTTCACGCCTCAAGCTACTCAAAACTACATTCATGAAGATTATTAACCCTTCAGGTGCATCACAGGAACTAAAGCAACATGGAAGAAAAAAATGAACATTTTAATTTTTCTAACAAAAATTTTTTTCTAGCCTAAATTTTTTAATTTTCACATGGGTAACAGGATAAAATGCATCATAAAATTTGTTGGGCAATTTCTCCTGAGTGCACCAATACCTCATATGTGGTCATAAACCACTGTTTGGGCGCACGACAGGGCTCAGAAGGGAAGGAGCGCCATTTCACTTTTTGATTGGAAAATTAGCTCCAAAAGTCAAATTGCGCTCCTTCCCTTCTGAGCCCTGCCATGCACCCAAACAGTGGTTTATGACCACATATGAGGTATCGGTGTACTCAGGAGAAATTGCCCAACAAATTTTAGGATGCATTTTATCCTGTTACCCATATGAAAATTAAAAAATTTAGGCTAAAAGAACATTTTTGTAAAAAAAAAAGTACTTTTTAGTTTTCACAGATCAATTTGTGAAGCACCTAGGGGTTTAAAGTGCCGACTATGCATCTAGATAAGTTCCCTGGGGGGTCTAGTTTCCAAAATGTGGTCACTTGTGGGGGAGCTCCAATGTTTAGGCACACAGGGGCTCTCCAAACGCAACATGGTGTCCGCTAACAATTTCGGCTCAAATTGTTAGCGGACACCATGTTGCGTTTGGAGAGCCCCTGTGTGCCTAAACATTGGAGCTCCCCCACAAGTGACCCCATTTTGGAAACTAGACCCCCCCAAGGCACCTATCTAGATGCATAGTGAGCACTTGGAACCCCCAGGTGCTTCACAAAATAATCCGTAAAAATGAAAAAGTATTTTTTTTTCCACTTTTTCATTTTTACGAATCAATTTGTGAAGCACTTGGGGGTTCCAAGTGCTCACTATGCATCTAGATAGGTGCCTTGGGTGGTTTAGTTTCCAAAATGGGGTCACTTATGAGGGAGCTCCAATGTTTAGGCACACAGGGGCTCTCCAAACGCAACATGATGTCTGCTAACAATTTGAGCCGAAATTGTTAGCAGACACCATGTTGCGTTTGGAGAGCCCCTGTGTGCCTAAACATTGGAGCTCCCCCACAAGTGACCCCATTTTGGAAACTAAACCCCCCAAGGCACCTATCTAGATGCATGGTGAGCACTTGGAACCCCCAGGTGCTTCACAAATTAATCCGTAAAAATGAAAAAGTATTTTTTTTTCCACTTTTTCATTTTTACAAATCAATTTGTGAAGCATTTGGGGGTTCCAAGTGCTCACTATGCATCTAGATAGGTGACTTGGGGGGTCTAGTTTCCAAAATGGGGTCACTTATGGGGGAGCTCCAATGTTTAGGCACACAGGGGCTCTCCAAACGCGACATGGTGTTCGCTAACAAATTGGAACCATGTAACGTTTGGAGAGCCCCTGTGTGTCTAAACATTGGAGCTCCCCCACAAGTGACCCCATTTTGGAAACTAGACCCCCCAGGGAACTTATCTAGATGTAGTGTATGTGAGTTTGGTGTGCGATGTGGTGTGGTGTATACACCACACACACACACAAACAACCTCACATACACTACAACACACACACCAACCTGACATAGGTTGGTGTGTGTTGTAGCGTACGTGAGGTTGTTGTGTGTGTGATGTTTTGTATGTCATGCTAGTGTGGGTGAGTTCTGTAGGGAAGGTCAGGATGTGTTTAGTCCGGGGACATGTGATGAATTTTGAAGCATTCATTCAAACACAGTCCCGGTTTATCAGGACACGTTTCACATTGGAAACGGGTGACCTTTGTTATCCCCCTTTTATGGCAGACCTGGCACCTTTTTCTTACCGTGACCTCACCAGGAAAATGTTACCCTGGTACCACACGGGAGACTAGAGTTCCAGGGGTGCTGGGGCCCGCTTCTTCTTCACTTCTAAAAATCAGGGCCTTTATCACCGCCTCCTGGAAGTTGAGGAAGGTGTTGGTGGTCTGGCCTGCACATCGTGACAACAAAAAATGCGTTATACACTGCCATTTGAACGATGTGCACGGCCAGTTTTTTATACCAGATTTTCGCCTTCCTCATCGCACTGTAGGGCTGGAGGACTTGATCAGAAAGATCAACTCCCCCCATGTGCTTGTTGTACCCCAGGGCACAGTCCAGTTTGCGGACCGGTGCTGGGGTACCTCTAACGTTGGTGGCCGTGGTGCCGGGACCATGGATTGTGGTCAAGAAAAAGACGTCCCTTTTGTCTTTGTACTTCACCACAACCATGTTGCCACTACATTGAGCTCGGCTCTCACCCTTTGGGAAAAGCTGCTCAATTAGCATCAAAGGGAGACCCCTCTGGGTTCTGCGCACAGTACCGCAAGCGGCGGTAGCTCTGGCAGAGAGGGACTGAAATAGGGGAATGCTTGTATTAAAGTTATCAACGTATAGATGGTAACCTTTATCAAGCAGTGGGCGGATCAAATCCCACACTATTTTCCCACTTACCTTCAGAGCAGGTGGACATTCTGGGGGCTGAATCCTCGAATCCTTTCCTTCGTAAACTCTAAAGCTGTGAGTGTACCCTGAGGAACTCTCGCACAGCTTGTAGAGCTTTATTCCGTACCTGGCCCTCTTACTGGGCAGGTATTGTTGGAATTGAAGCCTCCCTTTGAAGTGGATGAGGGATTCATCCACAGAAATTTCCCTTTGGGGAAAGTACACTTCAGCAAACTTGTTGCTGAAGTGTTCTATGACCGGACGAATTTTGAACAGTCAGTCAAAATTCGAGTCATCGCGGGGAAGGCTGTCCGCGTTATCCCTGAAATGTAAAAATTTGTGAATGACCTCAAATCTTTTGCGGGTCATCACCATTCCGAACACTGGAGTTTGATATAAAATATCGGTACTCCAGTATTGACGGATTTCTGGTTTCTTCACAATCCCCATGTGAAGTACCAGTCCCCAATATTTCAACATTTCTACTGAGTCAACGGGACTCCAAGTAGAAAACATTTAATTTGGGTTTGCAGACAAAAATTGTTGGGCGTAAATGTTAGTCTGCTCCACCATGAGACTGACAATGGCCTCAGAGAAATAGACTTTGAAAAAGTCTATTTCCCTGAGGTTTGCTGTCTCAAACTGGATTCCTGATTGGTGAAGGAAATCAGGAATCCGTGGAGCGTAATTTTCAGGGATGGGGGTCCACACGGGGGTCCTGGTGCTAGGTTGGGCGTGACTAGCAGTTACTTACAGATGGCTGTGGGTCTTCTTCCACGGCCTCTGGACGATGACTTGACCTCTGACGTCGTCTTGGTGCCGGCTCGGTGTCACTGGAGGAGGAAGAATGAGAGGAATAGGGGAACGTGGGGACCTCTCCCTCACTATCAGCTTTGGAGGCAATAAAGGAATATGCCTCCTCAGCTGAGTATGCCCTAGAGCGGGACGGGCGGGACATTTTCTGTGCTGTGTGTAAAAAAAAAAATCTAAACTTTATTATAGTGTGAGTGTACGTGTGTATGTGTGAGTGCTTGGTGTAAATCACGTGTGGGGGCGGTCAGGCGTACGGGGCGCAGGAGGGGGCGCGCTCAGGCGTACGGGGCGCAGGAGGGGGCGCGCTCAGGCGTACTGGGCGCAGTAGGGGGCGCGCTCAGGCGTACTGGGCGCAGTAGGGGGCGCGCTCAGGCGTACTGGGTGCAGGAGGGGGCGCGCTCAGGCATACGGGGCGCAGGAGGGGGCTGAGGAGATGGAAGAGCCAGCAGCAGCAGGGGGGGTGATCACTGGGGCAGAAGGGGGCAGAAAGGGGGGCAGGAGCCGGCAGCAGCAAGGGGGGTAGGAGCCGGCAGGCAGTAGCTGGCAGCAGCAGGGGGGGTGATCACTCGGACGGGGGGGGGCTGGTGATCACTGGGGGGGTGATTACTGGGGGGGGTGGGTGAGATCCCTAGGACTGGCGGATGGTGGGTGAGATCTCTGGGACTGGGGGATGGTGGTGTGATCACTGGGACTGGGGGATGGTGGTGTGATCACAGGCGCAGGAGATTTACACTGAGCCTGCTGCTGCCTGTGATCACAGTCCACCGGCTGTCAGAAGGAGAGCAGCAGCCGGTGGAGGAAGACGTGGAAGATGGAGGGAGCGGAGGTCGGGGTACAGGTGAGAAATTGGGACTGGGGTGGAAGGGGGGTGGAGGGGAGGGTCAGGGTGGAAGTGGGGGCTGGAAATCTGATAAGGGGGGGGAAACTACCGGCAGCGGATCAGCAGCAGAGGCAGCGGCGGGTACAGGGGATCGGCGGCAGATCAGCAGCGGTGGCAGCGGCGGGTGCAGAGGATCGGTGGCGGCGATGGAGGCGGCAGACGATCAGCGGCGGCGAAGCAGATGATCTGTGGCAGCGGATCGGCGTGACCAAACTCCTCGGGCTCCACGGAAGGGATGGATCTGGAAAGTTTGGTCAGCCATAGTAAATACACCGCTCGACATCTGATTGGAGCTAGTGTCCTTGTGACGCTAGCCACCCAATCAGATCTGGGGGGGGGGGACACAGAGGTGACACTCCCCCCAGCCAATGGCTGATGCTATAAGCATCAGGCCATGCCCAGAAAGTAAATATTTCACCAATTTCCATTGGTGAAATATTTCATTCATTCCAATTGGCAGAATGAAAGTGAAACTGCCAATCGGAGGGGTTTTAGGCATGGGGGGGGTTAATCCACCACCTGTGGGGTCAACTACAGGTTGTCTAGTTGCAGTAGCAACTGTGACACCTGAGTGACCCCGCTCGCACGCGCTGCAGGGGCGCGATCCCTCCATGTCACAGACAATGTGACACGGGTCGGGAACGAACTGATTTCCATGTTACAGACGCTGTGACACGGGTCGGGAAGGGGTTAAACTTGTTTTGTGATCTGAAACATTTAAGTGTGACAAACATGCAATAGAATAGGAAATCAGGAACGGGGCAAACACTTTTTTACACCACTGTATATAGCCACACTTAACAGATTCCAACCCTATCTTCTGCATTGAAGCAGCTAATTAGCCTGTGGTATACATTATTGTGAAGGGAGGATGCCACGACTCTGTTGTCGGGTATCCCAGGGCCAAGGGTTCCTACCCTGTCCCTAATGCTAGGGGTGCCCTAGCTGGCCCTGTTCCCCGGATTACTTCTAAAGGTGAAGACGCCAGGGCCACGTACCTTGTCTGAGCTCCTCAATCCATTCTCAGTCTGTTCCAGCCCCCCCTTCCCCAGGGTGGAGGGGAGTAGTAGTGTATGGCATTACACAAACCAGACTAACAAGGTAATACAAACAGGGCTAAAAGGAAAATACCAATCATTCAAATATATTACACAAATGACAGAGGTTAACACCGGGAAGAGGAGGATGGGAAACAAACCAAAATAGAAGAATAGGATTGACACGCAACCTAAACCACACAACAGTCTAAGCTGAAATCCACCAAACGCCTTCTCAAATAACCACTCTCCATCACACTCCTAGAGCCATGCAGCATAAGCTAGCTCTGGCAATGATAGCCTGCCAAAGCCTAGTATATCAGTATATATAGGAGCAAGGAGCGGCTAATACTGGACAGCTTAGGGCCTAAATGAAGGTAAGCGTCCAGGAGCTCACAACTGAGCAGATTAACCCCTGCAGTGCTAAAAGAAACTTGCACCATTTAATATGAAGGCGAAAGGCTTCTAATGAGTGCAGGAGTGGGAGTAATCTCGTGGTCTTCTGGCTCCTCTCTGTCGCGGTAAACCCGTGACAGAGGAGGAGCAGCGCAGCTGTGACACCTATTGTTATGGATGGTTCCTTTATAATCACTTCTATTTAGAGATGTTACCTGTCATCCTAATCCGGCCTCTGATGATGAGTAGATAGTTGTAAACGCTTCCTGAAAGGACAGGAAGTAGGAATCTAAAGTTTGAAAATTGCAAAATTACCTAATTTGTTTATTTAATTGAAAGAAAAATGCCAAAAACATTCAAAGATACTGTACATGCAACGCAAAACCTGAATTAAACAAGAAGTAATTTTCTGATGATACAGTACACTCCCTTTACAACAATGCTAAAGATAGCGCATCTCTCTGGTGTTTTTGTAAAGATTAGTGAATTAGTCTTTGTGTGAATATTCCTAGCGCTGAGGAGAAGAACGTGGCCTGTAATGAGGGTGGCATTATTCAAAATGTCTGTCACCATTTTGACAACAGGAATGACTTTGGCAGTGAGCTACAATCTAAGTACAAGGCTGTTGACTCCCAGGAATTAATTAGAGAAGAGGAACAGAATGGCTGCAGATCGAGTTATGTGCTGGTTGCAAATTTCACAATCTATGTGAGCATTTCCATTTCCAGTGCCAGCAATATTATCATGCATGTACTGAATGAATCATTGCAGTGCCATTCATATCCACAAAATATGTATCCGATTAGGATTTTTTTAGAAAGACCTCACAAATCATCGCATTATGACACAGATGTGGACATCGGACGATTCTACTGAACCAAAATCAAAATCATCATAGGACCTATTAACTTCTGCAGTTCTGTTTACCATCACCAACAGAGTTATAAATTAACCAGTAGATGGTGTAAACAATTATTCAGTCAATAATGACCATCATACTATTCGGGAGATTCCCATCACTAAACTTGTCAGTTGTGAACCCAAGTGAATAGTTCTATATACACTGATGAGCAAAAGGGTAAGGCTGCGTGCACACGATGCGTTTTTCATGCGCATCAAAAACGCATGGTAATCCGCACCTCATGGTCCCCAATGGCATTCCGCAATGTCAATGCACATGCTGCGGATTAATAATAAATAAAGTTATATTCACCTGTCCGACGGCCTTTGCAGCGCTTCTCCTTCCAGGACCTGAGATGACCGCAGGCTGTCTTGCGAGATGCCGGAAACCCGGAAGGAGCGCGAAAACACACGCGGCAGCACACGCGGCGGGGGATCGGTAAGTAAAGCTTAATATTTTTTTATTTTTACGGTCACACAGTATAAATCAATGCTGTTTGCATGGAATTATACAGTGTGACCTAGTTGTCAAGCACTTTCCAAGTGATGCTGTCGCCTGGAAAGTACTTGTCAGTCCGCATGCGGAAACACATGCGTTAACGCATGTGAATCCGCATGTATTCTGCAGGAAAAACGCATGCACAATCTGCATGCGTTTTTTCTGCCAGGGAGATGCAGAAATGCTGCAGAAATTTTCTGCTTCATTTCTGCATCGTGGGCACATAGCCTAACAATGCTTTCAACTTTTGATTTTCAGGCTCCAGATCTCACCATCCACTACAGCTCTGAAGGTGAAGCTACCATCCTTTTATAGCCAATCATCTCTGCTATCTCATACATAAATTTGACTTGCAACTACTTAGCATATGATTAGTTATGCAGATTCTTGTCATGTCACTGCATTGTTACTGTTTTGCTCCTGGTGGTGGAAAAATCTTTTTCTTCCTTTATACTACAGATTACAACCTGTTCTCACATTCCCTAATAGCTCAGTGTGTTATTAGGTTGATTCCCAAGTGAACTGAGGAGCAGCAATGAAGATTTCCCAAGAAAAGAGACAACAGCATCATCCAGCTCATTGATAGCGGTCTCTTGGCCAAGAAAATTGCCAAACTGCATCATGTGAGTGCCATGACAGTTGGATGAATACGAAATTACGTCTGTCCATCCATTGGACGTCTAGGCAAAATATAGTAGTCAACAAGTTGGCTCATCAAGAGGTCTATTAATTCTAGCATGACAAACACGGCTGTGGAGGTGACTCGTATGCTTCAAATAGTCAGCAAAGGGGTCGTCTTCTATTGATCCTATTAGGTCACATGGATGTCATAGACTGAAGTACCCCCACACATGACCACCCCTATACTACAAGACAAAAGCAATGCCCCGCCCTAGAAGAAGTTATTCAAAACTCAAGTAATGTGGTACTGATTGAGGATGCTACATTGACTTTTACCTCCTATTTGTGAGGATATGCCGCATTTGATTTCTGACTATAAATTTACAGTATCAATGAAAGTGGTTGTCCAGAACCTTTTTTTTTTTTTTTTTTTTACTATGGGCTTAAATACTAACAGACAGGTAGTTGCTAACAGAGGCTAACATGGCGCCGGCTCAGAGTGGTCACAGACCACTCTTGCCGGCGATTCAGTTGCTCCACGTCAACAGAGCTGCTCTTCTTCTTCTGGGTTACTCTGTCAATAGGGCGTGACTGATGACATCATGTTGATTGACAGCTGGCTCCCCGCAGTTAGGCCGCGGGGAGCTGGCTGTCAATCAGCATAATATCAGCAGTCACACCCTGTCAACAGAGCAGAGACAAAGTGAAGCTGCTGCTTTGTGGAAGTGAATAACAGGCAAGAGTGGTCTGTGTGTTAGCAAATACCTGACTGTTAGTTCCTTGGCCCGTAGTCAAAAAATGTAATAGACCTGGATAACCCCTTTAAAGGTGTTTGCATGTTCAAAGCAAAGACTATACAAAGCGGATCACAATTAGCAGATCATGTAGTGTTTATGTGCTGGGATCTAAATTTCCATGGAACCCCAGCAGGGGAGGAATGAAGTATTACACAGAGCTCAATAACATTAATGGATTGATTGTGTAATGGGACAGGTCCTCCAGATAGCTGTATTTACTCTGGCTAAGAAATAAGGATCATTGAGAGAAGACCCCCTTTACTAAGAGTTTACTAGTTGGGTGCATGATTTTCTTCTTACATCAGATTCCCTTTCACACAACAGAGGCATTTGGAAGATCATCTGGAAGACAGTATGGGGTTGCATCAGGCAGAGTGTGATTGACATTTATTCCTAAAGCCGGGGATGGAGGAATTTTACTAATTCCATATTTATATCCTGTAAACTCGTACAGTATGACAGGCCTTTCGTTCCTTACTTTTGAGCTTTATAAACGTGATACGTTTTCTGGACACTGTTGCTGCTCCCATTGTATAAAAGATTTGTATGATTGAAGGATTTTTCTTTTTTTGTTAGCTGAGTTCTCTTCATTGGCACAGCTTACACTAGCCCATCTGCGCCCTGGCAAATGTCTTGGTTGCCAGCCAAGCATCGCTAATAACTTAGAAAGTAGCCAGGAGTTTCAGGGAAGATCTAAGTGCCAAACATTGCCCTGCAAATCAAGCGGTAAAGGTAAGCACCAAGTGAGGGTGCTGTCTCTAGTTTTCAGCTTTACTGAACACATCAATTTTCTAAAATAATAAATATGAAAATAACAATAAAAGCGAAGAATGTTACGTCCAGACTTTCCTGTTTTGTATTCATACAATGTGCAGCACAAGTATCAATACTGTGAAGTACAGAAATGTATCATTCATTAACTATCCTGAACGCTGTGCCCATTAACTTTATTCTCTTCAGGTAAGCGCTGCCAACAATCCCTGGTTAATATTCAAAAGGCAAACGAATCTCAATGAAATACATAATGAAGTTTGATTGAGGTAAGTCCTGGCCAAAATGCTGCTGATTTAATTTGTAGAATTCCAAACTCTAATTATTTTCCGAAGCCAAATCAATATGGACGGCAGTAAGGAAGGGAAGTTTGCTCTTGAAAGGAAAATGTAATGAGGGAGAACATTTCTGCAGTGATATATAATAGCTAATATAATATGTCTTCCCAACGCACTGGAAATATAGAAATCTCTTTACACCGGTCACAAGAGCATTCTAAGGGGATCGGTCAGTAGATTTTATATTGAAAATGCATCTGCCTTTGATGTCTTACTGTTATCTCCTAAATGCTGATTTAATGTGACAATCTAAGATGCATGGGGGCCTCTAGATTGTCCCTCACTTAGATGACACATGTGGAATATAGAATTCAAAAATGTGGAGAAATCTATTCCGTCATATTGAAGTTTTAACTTTTCCTGGTATCTGGGCAACAACAATATAGATTATATTACAACTCTCAAGGGTTGTCAGCAAGATCTTTCAGAGGTATAGAGAACATTTTCTGCAGACTGGGAATAGTGATTATAACAAAGTAGCTTTATTTACTTCCCAGGACATAAATTCTATCATTAAAGTAATAATTTGGGAAAAATATACAGTATATTCTTCATAGCACCTGTGCAGAATATTATAAAATGGAGCATGGATCCACAGAATACATGGTAATCCCAGAGTAACACACTTTATTCCCTGCACTAGGCATAACACAGTTGGTCAGTTTTGTCTGTATTATCGATTTGAACTTGGCCAGAAAATAAGCTTAGTTCAGATTATGGCCGATCCATTGCACGTTGGATAGTTCATATGAATGATCCAACCACGGAGGGCTAATTTATACGTCCGTGATTTTTCTCATACGCCAAAAAAAAAAACAGTTCAAGTAATAAGTGTTTTTGATCAAATTTTCATCAGTGTGTCAGTTTTTACCATCAGAGTTTCATTAGTTTTTCTGGCATAAAAAAATAAACAAAAATGATAGAAGAATCTTGAGAAATCTCCATCAGTCACTGAAAAAGTCTATGGGTCCGTGAAAAAAAATAAAAGATATCGGACAATACTTGGAGGCCATCTGTCCATAAATTTGTATTGGTAAATTTGATCAGAGAATTGGATCAAAATAGGATGTCTCCATTATTTTGTGCGGATCACTAGGTCAGCAAAAATACATGTAAACGCCCCTCATAGACAGCGGTGAATGCTGCTGTCATCTTCAATGCGCCTGTTCTCAGCAGTACTTCTCTATCCAGTGGACTAATTGTAGACCGAAACTGTCACGCAAGGTGTGGGAAAGACTAGTGCAACACAAAGGGAAGAGGGAAAGAGAGCCCAGACTCTAGGGAAAGGGGGGAGTGGAAACCTCCTAGGCTGATCTAATATCACACTGTCTCCACTAACATCCCTATATTGGTTCCTCACCAATCACCGCACGCAAACCTCGCCCTGTCTTTCCCTGGCGTTGGGCCCTGACTAGGGAAGGGAGGGGGATGAGCACTAATCGATCACCACTGACAACTAAAGACAACAAGGGGAAACAAACAAGGGAAGATAGCTTAGCTTTTAGTCAACTTCAGAGAGATAAACACCCGTCCTCATAGCTCCAGAGAGGAAGAAGTAATGTACTTGCGCTGAGCCTTCACAAGGGGTAATGAGAGTATCACTGGCACCTACCTCTAGCAAAGAGCAGGTATTTATACACCCAGGCCAGGGTGTTAATTAGCAAGAGGAAGGTAGCCACTGGGTCCTAGAGAGACAGCCTCTAAGAAGGTGTCTGTAATGCCAAACGATTAGATCTCTTGCAGCCATGTGCAGGGCGACTGTCTGTCACTTCTGACAGAAACGTCTCCTTATGTCTGGATATTACTACAAATACAATTTCACTATTATTTATCACACTGGAGTGCCAAGTTTTTCGTTTATATTGATGGGACTGGATCCTACTTGCACACCATCTATCAGAAGCGCCGTGTCTTCCTTCTTAGCAAAAATACATGAACATGTGAATGAGGTCTATTCCAGAAAAATAAGGATAGACCTCATTCGGAAAAAATTGTCGTCTGAATGAGACCTTACATGCCAGAATAAACTGACAAATACAGGAGTTTGTATAAAATAAAATTAAAAAAAAGGAAAACAGATAGAGTTTGCACTATGTTGCAAATTATCAACCACATCTGGCTGATCATGCAATGCGCTTGTACTTTCAGCTGACATTGGCAAAAAAAAAATCAGCCTGACAGTACACATTGTAATCAGACAGTAGTCCGTCGTCAGATATTGTGAAGGGTTGTTGGTATTATATTTTCAGACAATGGTCGGACAAACTGGTCAGAATCTTCAATTTCAGAAGTCGTTTACCTTATGTATGTGGGCAGCTCCTAGAGGAACTAAAAGTCCAAAATTGTATCCAGTATTCACAGTTATGACACAGCGGTCACGTGATTTCCCTAGACATCTTTTCCATTTGTCCTTTGGCTCCTGCATAATGGGATAAGCTCTAATAAAAAAAAAACTCCTCCACCCGAAAATTCAGGTAAAAAAATAGAACTTTATTCCAGTGCAATTAAAAAGTGAATGACATCTTCAATTTCATCCAGCAATATATTATACATTTCCTGCACGTTTTTGACTGTAAACCAGTCCTTAATCATGGATGATGGGATAAGCGCCATCTCCTCCTCCTACTAGGCGCTTGCCCCGAGACCCGTGGAGTTTATTATGTGGCAGTGTACTTATCTAGGGAGCGTCAATGCTCCTAAGGTGCCAACACCTCTACAACCGGAAGTTGTAATTCAAAAACATACACCTGGAGCACAGATAAGGGACCAATACAATTGGGGGACGGCAAGGGTTTCAAGGCCACTTTGATGCGATTTTTCTTTTGAAATGGAGCCAAATTGCCTAATGACATGCATTGCAAGTCATCATGTCTTTAAATGCTGGACATAACTATGGAAAAAAATGAAAGTTTAATTACTCTTTTAGGCTGAGTTCACACGATGCGTATTTCATGCGTTTCCGCGGCGTTTTTGCAGTTGCGTAAACGCCGCGGAAACGCATGAAAAACGCATGGTAGAAGGGAAGCAATGTTCCCCAATGGAAATCCGCATGTGCTGTGCCCATGATGCGGATTTTTCCGCAGCGTTAACGCTGCGGTCAAAAATCCGCAGCATGTCAATTAATTTTGCGGAAACGCGGCGATTTTGCCGCCATTGACTTGCATTAGAACGCGCCAATTCCGCAAGACAGTATTTGTACTTGCGTTATTGGAGCGTTCTAATATGCGGATGGTACCCGAGTGTGGAGGAGAGGAGAGTCTCATCCACACCCAGGTACCATTAAAAAAGCTGTAAAAAAAAGAATAAAATAAAAAATAAATGTATTCTTACCATCTGTCGGCCCGCGCAGCGCTCCCGCTTGGTTCCCGGCACTTGCAGTGAGTTGTAGGACCTGATCTGACGTCAGAGTCATGTGACGGGTCACGTGACGCTGACGTCGGCAGGTCTTTCAATTCAAAGTTGCCGGCGAGGGAGAACAGATTGAGCAGGACAGCGCGGGCCATCGGAGGTAAGTATATACACTCTCTCGGGTCACACTATATAAATCCATGCTGTTTGCATGGATTTATATAGTGTGACCTAGTTGTCACAAGCACTTTCCAGGTGATGCTAACATCGCCTGGAAAGCGCTTGTCAATCTGCATGCGGAAACGCATGTGAATCTGCATGTGGATCCGCATGTATTCTGCAGGAAAAACGCATGCACAATCTGCATGCGTTTTTTCTGCCAGGGAGATGCAGAAATGATGCAGAAATTTTCTGCTTCATTTCTGCATCGTGTGCACATACCCTAAGGCTATGTGCCCACGTTGCATTTATGAAGCAGAAAATTTCTGCTGCATAAATGCAAGTCCTCTCCCGGAAAAACGCATGCGGAATTCCGCACGCGTTTATCGCGCATTTTTCGCGCGTTTATCACGCGTTTTCCACATGCGGAATTGCCTTGCGTTTTTTATGCATTGGACAAAGGCAATTCCGCTTGCGGAAACGCAAAATTAAATGACATGCTGCGGATTTTTGAACGCGGCATAAACGCTGCGGAAAAATCCGCAGCATGTGCATAGAACTTGCGGAATCCCATTGGGGACCATGGGGTGCGGATATACATGCGTTTTTCAAGCGTTTACGCTGCGGAAATTCCGCAGCATATACGCTTGAAAAATGCTACGTGGGCACACAGCCTAAGGGTAAGTTCACATGTTGCAGATTTGGACACTTTCCACAGCAAATTCACAAGTATCTACAGTAGTCAGTAGCAGCAAATCCCCCAAATCATATGGATCTTGCAGCAGGCCTCCATGCGGACGAGCAGTTGGAGATAATCACATCTGTAGGTCATACTCCCGTCCCAGTGCATCTCGGCCTCCTGTGGCAGCATATGGTCTCATGTAACCATTACAGCCTCTGGTTGGGTGTAGCTGTTACATGGAAAGACCATACGGGATGTGCACAGAATGGCATAGAAGCTCTGCTGGAAGAGGTATATCAATGGGGAAAAGTCACAATGAATACACATACAGGTGCATCTCACTAAATTAGAATATCATCAAAAAGTTAATTTATTTCAGTTGTTCAATACAAAAAGTGAAAATCACATATTATATAGAGTCATTACAAACAGAGTGATCTATTTCAAGTGTTTATTTCTGTTAATGTTGATGATTATGGCTTATAGCCAATGAAAACACAAAAGTCATTATCTCAGTAAATTAGAATACTTTATAACAACAGCTTGAAAAATGTTTTTAAAATCCGAAATGTTGGCCTACTGAAATGTATGTTCAGTAAATGCACTCAATACTTGGTCGGGGCTCCTTTTGCATCAATTACTGCATCAATGTGGCGTGGCATGGAGGCGATCAGCCTGTGGCACTGCTGAGGTGTTATGGAAGCCAATGTTGCTTTGATAGCAGCCTTCAGCTCGTCTGCATTGTTGGGTCTGGTGTCTCTCATCTTCCTCTTGACAATACCCCATAGATTCTCTATGGTGCTAAGGTCAGGCGAGTTTGCTGGCCAATCAAACACAGTGATACTGTTGTTTTTAAACCAGGTATTGGTACTTTTGGCAGTGTGGACAGGTGCCAAGTCCTGCTGAAGAATGAAATTTCCATCTGAAAAAAGCAGAGGGGAGCATGAAGTGCTCTAAAATTTTCTGGCAGACGGCTGCGCTGACTTTGGTCTTGATAAAACACAGTGGACCTACACCAGCAGATGACATGGCTCCCCAAACCATCACTGATTGTGGAAACTTCACACTAGACCTCAAGCAGCTTGGATTGTGGCCTCTCCACTCTTCCTCCAGACTCTGGGACCTTGATTTCCAAATGAAAATTGGAACTCTGGAACCTTGTGGAGTGTGTCAATGACTGCCTTCTGGACATCTGCCAAGTCAGCAGTCTTCCCCATGATTGTGGAGCCTACTGAAACAGACTAAGGGACCTTTTTAAACGCTTAGGAAGCCTTTACATGTGTTTTTTGTTAATTATTTTAATTTATTGAGATAATGACTTTTGTGTTTTCACTGGCTGTATGCCATAATCATCGACATTAACAGAAATAAACACTTGAAATAGATCACTGTTTGTAATGACTCTATAGAATATATGAGTTTCACTTTTTGTACCGAAGAACTGAAATAAATTAACTTTTTTATGATATTCTAATTTAGTGAAATGCACCTGTATTTACACAGGTGAAAATTAAAAATCTGCAAAACAGGTCAATTTCCGGCCTAAAAATAAAAGCAGCATATGGATGAGATTTGTAAAATTTCACCCACTTTGCTAGGAAATTCAGGATGGAAAATCTGCACAAGATACGTTATGTGTGAACGTACCCGAATTTTCTTCTATGACATTCCTGTTAAAGCAAATGTTATCAGCTACTGTACATGTATTACCTCCATCAATGTCATGTTCAACAACATAGACGTCTTAAGCTCGGGTATCTAGATTACAACTGTAAAAGGACATTGCAGAAAAATCCTGCATGCTGTGAAATAACCTTGTTAATAATCACTTCCCAATGCACAACAATAGTTGATATTTCTGCTCCACGAGTAATGTCTAATCTTCAACTTCATGAACGGTTTTAAGTCGAAGACATTCATCATGTTTGTTTCAAGATTCAGGCTTCACTTTGATCATGGAATAGTTTACCAATAAAATGGGTCGAACACCACTTGGAAAAAGGGAACCACTTGTTTATCTTGGCACAAATTATGGCATTTTGACAAAGATTAGAAACTGATGGCAAACGTTTTCAAAAATGAGAGAATGTAAACTCTGGCCCTTCCTAAAATTCTCTGAACCCAACTTGGTCATGGCATGCCAGGATAAGGGCTCTTATACATATCCAATTTTCTCACGTACGAGAAAAATGAACCGATTATTTTGATCATACTCGGATCAGAATTTGATCCGAGTGTCATCCGTTTTTCTCATTTGTGAAGAAATAAAGAAAAAAAAAAGTTTCTCCACCTTTTCCATTCTGACAGTTCGTGAAAATCGGACCACACTCAGATGTCATTCGGTCAAAACCAGGAGTGGGACAATCAGAGGAAAAGTATAATAGAAACATCACCACTTCTGTATTTATCACTCACTCCTGGTTTTGGCTTGCAAATACTGAGGTAAAATACTAACCAAATACTGAACGTATGAACGTGGCCTATGGGTGATTTCAGACAAACATATTTTCTGTCCATGTGAAATACCAACTGCACATTGATACAATAGTAGCTGATGTGATTGTGCACATTAGTCCACGGCCCCACTATCAGTATTTGGTCAGTATTCAGTCAGTATTTTTTCTCAGGAGTGGGAGCCAAAACCAGGGGAGGAACAATCAGAGAAAAGGTATAATAGAAACAAGTCACCAATTCTCCATTTATCACCCACTCCTGGTTTTGGCTCCCACTCCTGACAAAAAATACTGACCAAATACTGATAGTGGGGCTGTGGTCTTAGCGATTTTTCCTCAGACTACAAGTATGGGAAAAAAAAAAAAAATTTTCAATGCACGCTAGTCTGGTTTGATATACAGACCGTACCAGAGCATGTAGGAGTAGAGAGTAGCAGCGGTGCTGGGGAAGAAGATGGCTAATAGGTTGGAGGAGTTTTTAAACTAGAGACGGGGGGGGGGGAACCAAGGAAATAGGTGGGATGTGAGGCAAGCAAGGGGGAAGGGGAGAAGTGAATATAATGAGGGTGGAGAGGGGGGTGGGGATAGTACAGTTAGATCGTTAGAGAAGAATAGGATGCTAAATAACCCCAAAGTTTTATCTTGCATGCTGATCAACGCAAGAAGCCTGACCAATAAGGCGGATGAGCTGCAGGCGCTTATATCGGAGGAGAGGTATGACATCGTAGGTATAACAGAGACTTGGCTAGACGATAGCTACGACTGGGCGGTAAATTTATTAGATTATAGTTTATTTAGAAGGGACCGTAAACAGGGGAAAGGCGGAGGAGTCTGCTTATATGTAAAGTCATGTCTAAAACCCAGACTAAGGGAAGATATAGGAGAGGGAGAAGAGGGGGTCGAGTCCATGTGGGTAGAGATAGAGGGAACTAAAAATAATAATAAAATATTACTGGGGGTCTGCTATAAGCCACCAAATATAACAGAGGAGAATGAGAATCTGCTATTAGGACAAATAGACAAAGTAGCAAAACATAATGAAGTGATTGTAATGGGGGATTTCAACTACCCGGATATTGACTGGGAAACAGAAACCTGTAGATCTCAGAAAGGAAAAATGTTCTTGACAAATATTAAGGATAATTATCTCTCCCAACTAGTGCAGGAACCAACGAGAGGGAAGGCCGTGTTGGACTTAATATTGACTAATAGGCCTGATAGAATAACTGAGGTACAGATAGGGGGGCACCTAGGTAATAGCGACCATAATATTATCGACTTCAAAATGCCCTTCAGTAGGGTTATCAATAAGGGAACAACAAAAACATTAAACTTTAGGAGGGCGAAGTTTGATCAGCTGAAAGAAAGCCTTCAACTTATTGACTGGGACAAAGTTCTTAATCAAAGGAATACGAATAGTAAATGGGAAACCTTCAAAAGAATTCTGAATACTCAGTGCGAGAGATATATACCGTATGGGAATAAAAGGGCCAGAAATAAGAGGAAACCAATATGGTTGAACAAGAACGTAAAAGGGGCGTTAAATAGCAAAAAAGAGGCATTCAAGAGATTAAAACAGGAAAACAGTAAGGAGGCACTAATGTGTTACAAGGAAAAAACGAGAACCTGTAAAAAACAAATAAAAATAGCAAAGGAGGAAACAGAGAGACGTATTGCTAGGGAAAGTAGATCAAATCCCAAACTGTTCTTTACGTATATAAATAGTAAAAGGATTAAATCGGATAATATTGGACCGATAAAAAGTGAGGAAGGCAAAATCATAGAGAAAGATGAGGATAAAGCTAATCTATTAAATAATTTTTTTTCGACAACTTTCACAAAGGAAATAGAACTAACAGGAGAAATGAGAAGTGACAAGCTTAATCCTCCACTAAGTATGACAAATCTAACCCAAGCTGGGGTACAGAAACGCCTCAGTAACATTAAAATAAACAAATCACCAGGACCTGATGGCATACACCCACGGGTACTAAGGGAACTAAGTAATGTGATAGACAGACCGTTATATCTTATATTTAAGGACTCTGTTGAGACTGGGTCTGTGCCACTTGATTGGCGACAGGCGAATGTAGTGCCAATATTCAAAAAGGGAGCGAAAAGTGACGCCGGAAACTATCGGCCGGTGAGTCTGACGTCCGTTGTGGGCAAAATTTTTGAAAGCTTCATTAAAGAGGCAATTACGGAGCATCTTGATGCTAATAATCTTTTAATCCCGAAACAACATGGATTCATGAGGAATCGCTCCTGCCAAACAAACCTGATTGACTTCTACGAGGAGGTTAGCTCTCGAGTAGATCAGGGGGAACCAGTGGATGTCGTGTATCTCGACTTCTCAAAAGCGTTCGATAGCATGCCACATAATAGGTTGGTATACAAAATGAGAATGATGGGGCTGGGGGAAAATGTCTGCAAGTGGGTAGCTAACTGGCTAAAGGATAGAAGGCAGAGGGTGGTTATAAATGGAATATACTTAGATTGGGTAAGCGTCACTAGTGGGGTACCACAGGGGTCTGTACTAGGCCCAATGTTATTTAATATCTTTATTAACGACATAGTCAACGGGATAAATAGTAAAATATCAATATTTGCAGATGACACAAAGTTATGTAAAACAATTAATACAAAAGAGTACAGTGCAGACCTACAGAGGGATTTAGATAAGCTGGGTAGGTGGAGCATTAAATGGCAAATGAGGTTTAACGAGGAGAAATGTAAGGTCATACATATGGGAAGGAAAAATGGAAGTCACCAGTACTCACTGAATGAGAAATCATTGGGGAATTCAGAGATGGAGAAGGACTTGGGCATCTTGATTGATAGCAAACTAAATTGGAGTGCCCAAAGTCAGGCCGCTGCTGTAAGGGCAAACAGGGTAATGGGATGTATCAGAAGAGGTATAGCTGCAAAGGATGAGAACATTGTTCTTCCACTGTACAAAGCACTGGTCAGACCACACTTGGAATACTGTGCTCAGTTATGGGCCCCAATATATAGAAAGGATATAAATGAGCTTGAAAAGGTACAAAGGAGGGCAACAAAATTAATAAAGGGAATGGAGGGACTGCAATACCCAGAGAGGTTGTCAAAACTAGGACTATTCAGCCTGGAAAAGAGAAGGTTGAGGGGGGACATAATAAATGTGTACAAATATGTTAGGGGACAGTATAGAGATCTGGCCCGGGATTTGTTCAAAAGGAAGGATATTACGGTAACAAGAGGGCATTCACTAAGACTGGAAGAGAAAAGGCTTCAGCACCAGCATAGGAAGGGGTTCTTTACGGTAAGAGCAGTGAGAATATGGAATTCACTGAGTGAGGAGACGGTAATGTCGGATTCACTACACCAGTTCAAGCGGGGACTGGATGCATTTCTAGATACCAGGCAGATTTCAGCATATACTTAAAAATAAAATAAAATAGTAGGTTGATACAGGGATTTATTCTGACTGCTGGTTTCAGAGTCGGGAGGGAATTTTTCCTCAGGTGAAGATTGGCCAAATCATTTGGGGTTTTTGCCCTCCTCTGGATCAACTTTAGCAATTACAGAACTAACAGGTCGAACTTGATGGACGCAAGTCTTTATTCGGCTTTACAAACTATGTTACTATGTTACTATGTTACAAACACAGTCACATTGGAATTTTGTGGATGTGACTGGCACTAATTTTACAATAATCGTCTGAAGTTAGCCTAAGGCCTTGTTCACACAGCAGTGTTCTACCTCAGTATTTGTAAGCCAAAACCAGGAGTGGGTGAAAAATACAGAAGTGGCAATGTGTTTCTATCACAACACAACAAAATCATCAGTGTCAGGGAAGTATTGAGGAATATTGAAAATGTTCTTCCATATTTCCCTGACCCAGATATTGATCATTCTTCCCATTCTGCTCAGCACAAAAGCCCCCAATTAACACAAGCCTGAGAAATAGCTTACACAAACAAATGCTAGCCAAGGAGTGTTATAACTTTGTTAGGGAGCAAGCTCTTGTCCATGGCACACGCAGGGGGGTAATTACTGGCAGAATTGCACTAATTTGCTTGTAACTGGGAAAGTTGCTTTCCCGAGTTTAACAAATAAATCTCCAGACAATCCGACTAAGAAACAAAATATGAAATATTGTAAGTTCCATGTGTCTGACAATAATGGGACCCATATTTCTAGTGACAGAAACAGCCAAGGAATGTATACATACTTTTTAATTGTTGCAAGCCAAATCAGAGAGCTGTATCGCAAAAACACCAGAATGGCAGACTGCAGCTATGCGATGTGTGGTCTCTAAAGGAAGGTAAAATTATAACTGGAAAAATGGCGTTGTTTGCACGTTTCTGCGATCAACGAGCGATAAGTTATCACAGAAGTTAGCGTTTTTAATAAAATGTACAGGCTAGAGACCCGCCCACAAGATGTCACCACAAGGGGCGTGTGGCCAGATCTCCCCTTAGGTATAAGAGAACTGATGGACAGAATAGACTCACTCACTGCCCGGGGGGTATAAGGATTATACGCAGCAGGTCGCATTCGATAACGCTCAGATCAAACTGGGGAGTTCCTCCTCCACCTATATTGAATCGTCTCTGCGATCGTATAGTGTACGTTTTTCATCTTTTATCCTGTTTATTTTATGTAACTGCTTATGTATTTTAATGTCTCCTTTGTAACATGCTTGTATATATTTTTCATAAACACTGCCTCCCTTTTGGATTAAATATAAAATGTAATAGTCCTGTTTCTTTTGTCCTGTAATCGTTCCCTTCCCTGAAGCCATATACGCTACCAAAACTTAGGCGTCCAGCCAGGCCTGTATAATATTTCAAACTCAGCCGGTGGTGGCAGAGAATAATATTAATAATCGGGCTATCGTGAAGCAGACAGTGACCGTACGGAGGGCATGAAAACGGATTCCAGGCTTTGGAACCCAGAGGTGTGATGCCATACCCTCACTGGTCGCTTGCCGACATCCATGTAGCGAGTAGTCTGGATGGATCGCGTACCCGTAATTCCGGACAAAATACTGACAGCGTGACGGCAACGGCGAGATATCGCGTGATCTTTCCGGTGTCATCCCTGTCTGTGAATCCCTAACAAATTAGCAAAGGTAATATCTCTGTTTTATGAAGTTTGATGTGCCGATTCCAAAAATATGCTTAGTTTTGCTCCATCACATAAAGTTTCTGATATAGAAAAATTTTTGTTATTACGTTATTTCTACATTTTCAATGTATGTGGTTTTTCTATGCTATTCCCGTTTCTTTACCTGTCGTACTTAATTGTGAATTTTCTTATAGGGACAACATCAGTAAAGTTTTTAGTGAGTTTTATGGGAAGGGGTATTGACAGTGCAGTCAGCCAATGACTGCTTCTTGGAAAGTCACATGTTATGGGGAGGAGCTAACTGTTATGAGGTGGTAAGATTTGAGTCAGTCAGAAAAGGCTGGTGATGGCAGCAAGGACTGGTATGTGATACTGTGACAGGAGACAGACCTCTACAGGCCTCTTACACTGAGGTGTAACTGAGTAAGGGTCTCCACAGAGAGAGAACTTGAAAGCAGCCAATATCACACTGAGAAACTGCCTGTCTGCAAGTGTTCATCTGTAAGGAATAGGCTGACCCGTTTACCTCACACCTGTATATAGTTATCTACCAGATTACCTCCAGTAAAATCAGTTCTAAATACAAGCTTCCTCTGCCATCTCTGGGGAAATATCTACATACCGACTCATCGCATTTTTTTTTTGGAGTTTGTCACCACCATTGAACTGAACTTACTCTACTGTTTGATCTAATTTAAAGGAGAAAATGTCCCGACAGTGTATCAATCATCTGGACCGATTCTGCTATGTGTGTGGTTCTTTTACACCAAAAGGCCAAGGACGTTCAATCACTCATGATATTAAAATGATGTACCAGATGTACTTTAACTGTCCACTTGGTGATCAAGACAAAAGCTGGGCCCCTCATGTGATATGCTCAAGTTGTTCAAATGGTCTTAGTGACTGGTTGAATATGAGGAAAGTGGCTATGCCATTTGCTGTTCCCATGATTTGGAGAGAACCCAAAAATCATAGTGATGACTGCAATTTTTGTTTTGTCAAACGTAAGGGCTTTTCTACAAAGAACAAACATAAGATTAATTACCCTGAACTTGAATCTGTGATTAGGCCAGTTCCACATGATGATACCTTGCCAGTTCCTGTACCACCGTTGTCTGGATTGGGTGAAACTTAAGTGCTAGGAGCTGAAGCTACTAGTGAAGGCATGGAGACCTCAAGTCAAGATGAATATGTAGCTGATGGAGGAGCCGAGCAGCCAGAATGCTTTACTCAACATGACTTAAAAATGATCTCATCAGAGACCAGTCATTGTCAAAAGATAAAGCCGAACTTCTTGCATCTAGGTTGAAACCGAAGAATCTTCTTCATGATGATGACAAAGTGTTTTATTACCGAAACAGAAATAACAGTGTAACACAATTTTTCACAGTTGATGGACCAATGGTGTACTGTAACAATGTGAATGGCCACTTTGAAGAACTGAATAAAGAGTATTTTGTTGCAGATTGGGGATTGTTTATTGACTCATCCCAGAGAAGTTTGAAAGCAGTGTTGCTTCGCAATGGAAATATGAAACCATCACTCCCTATTGCTCACTCATGTCATCTAAAGGAAAGTTATGATAATCTGTCAGTGGTTTTGGATGCTAACTGGAAAAATGGCGTCGTATAAGCATCATCAATGAAATATCTGTCAGTGGTTTTGGATGCTAACTGGAAAAATGGCGTCGTATAAGCATCATCAATGAAATATCTGTGGAGATTGAAAAGTGATTGGTCTGCTAATGGTAATGCATGAGGTTTCACAAAATATATTGTTTCTTCTTGTGTTTATGGGATAGTAGAAATACAGTAGAGCATTATTATGTTCGATGTGATTGGGGACAGAGAAACATCTATGCTCCAGGTAGACACAATGTACAGCATAGTCCTTTAGTTGCTCTAACAAAAATCTTTCTTCCTCCTCTACATATAAAGTTGGGATTGATTAAAAACTTTGTGAAAGCCATGGAAAAGACAAATTCACAAGGGTTCCAGTACATTTCACAGAAATTCTCCAGCATTTCACCAGCAAAACTGAAGGAAGGGGTATTTGTTGGTCCTCACACCAGAGAGCTTATGCGAGATTATGTTTTTGAAGGAACTCTAAATGATAAGGAATTGAGAGCTTGGGAAAGCTTCAAGTGGATCTGTGACAACTTCGTAGGAAAATATAAATCTCCAGAATATGTTGAAGGTGTTGAGAAACTGCTAAATGCATACCAGTGTCTTGGATGTTGCATGTCTCTGAAAATGCACTTTTTGCATTCACATTTAGATTTCTTCCCTCCAAATCTTGAGGATGTAAGCGATGAACAAGGCGAGTGGTTTCACCAGGACATTTAAATAATGGAACACCGCTACCAGGGTTTTTGGAATGACTCAATGATGGCAGATTACTGTTGAATGTTATATAGGGACAACCCTGAAAAATTGTATCAACGACAGTCTAATGTCGAGCACTTTTAATTTTTGCTCATATTTTGGTTTCTATTTTGCTTGTGAAGTTATTTTGGTTCAATTAAAACTGTTTTGTAAGGTCAAGCATTTTTTTCTGATATGTAGATTACTGTTTTCTTAATGTTGCCAGTATATTTCCTATACCTTAAAATAATGATGCTGCTCCGTGGAAACTATACCTGCTACAGAAAAACAATATACATTTTTGAAATGAGGACAAAAAAATATTTAGAAAAGTACATGGTCAACTGCGATGATTACAAAAAATATTTTTTTTGTAGACCGGTGTTATACTTTTCCTCTGATTGTTCCACTCCTGGTTTTGGCTTACATATACCGAGGTAAATTACTGACCAAATACTGAACGTGTGAATGTGGCTGCAGGGCTCATTCAGACTTCCATGTTTTCTGCAGATAGAACGCGTACCAATTACAGTCGCGTACAGTACAGTTAACATGGACCAAACACTGATGAAAATCTGATCCAAAAACACTGATGAATATTGTTCTGTTTTTAAGGTAGACAAGAAAAAAGAAGGCATCAGGAGGTGTACATGGCGGAGAGGGCCGGGACATGGCGGGGAGGGGAGGGCCGGGACATGGCTGGGAGGGCCGGGACATGACGGGGAGGGCCGGGACATAGCGGAGAGGGCCGGGACATGACGGAGAGGGCCGGGACATGACGGGGAGGGCCGGGACATGGCGGGGAGGGCCGGGACATGACGGGGAGGGCCGGGACATGACGGGGAGGGCCGGGACATGACGGGGAGGGCCAGGACACAGCAGTTTGGAAAAACTCTCCCTAAAAATAGAGCTGCTAACCTGTCACATGTGAATACGTCACACCTTGTGTGGAGAAGGCTGCCGTGCCTGATAATGAGGGCTGTCATCTGTTTCTGCACCTCGGACGCTCTGTCATTTCTAACATGGACGTCCGTTACATTATTTTGACATTTGGCGATTAAGTTTGCCGTCACACGACGACAGCGCCAGGTAGAAGTGATCCCGGCCGCAGCGCATGGGATTCACTCTACGTCAGAATCGCTTTTAACAGATCTATGAAACAAAAGCTATTCTCACACAAACTTTATAAAAAAAAAAAAAAAAGCTAAACTGGCAGATAACAGAGAACACTGCCTTCATCTACACAGATTGAATATGAAGTGACACTAGCTCGGCTCTCCCGCACAGCACAGGGCACTGTCCCCACATGGCCGCTGGGGGCGCTGCGGAGATTCGCACACACACCTGGGCGCTGCTTGCTTCGCTATGGCAACAAGCAGGACGCTTTGGAGTCAGCATTTTCCTGCACACAAAGGCTCCAGATCACAGAATCCCCCTGTGCTGTGCCCTCCACAAACTGACTGTGGGCAGCAGCAGGACAGAAACCATGTCTGCACACTGTGGCATCTGCCAGCTGCAGCCTCAGCACACAGTCTACACAGGACTCTTCCTCCTCACTGCCCAGTGCACAGTAATCCCAGCCACCGCAACCATCATGCACAGGCTGCCCCACTGATCACTGCTGTCATGGCTTTGCCATGTGACGATGCCTCGCTGCCGGCTCATACACAGCACATGTATGCCGGCACAGGGACCCATTCTCTCTGCACAGATCACTCACCTCAAACAGAGGACCGATTTTATTGGTCTCCAGATAGATCTGAATCCGATTTTGCTGTCGAGACGCCATCAGGACCCCCCCTTCCCCAAATATATTCCGATCTCCAGCTGGTGGGGTGCAGGGCTGTCACCCCCCTCTCCTGTGTCCCAACTTCACCAATGCAATCTAGTCAGTCAGATGGAGGAGGAAGAGGAGGAGTGCCATTGCTCTGTGAGTTGCAATGAGGATGCGGAGCAGGGAAAGTGCATGGTGAGAGCTGTCTGCTGCTCTCCCCGCCTCTCTCCCTCTTATTCTAGGTGCTTGGTTACAAGAACAACAGCAGCAGCAGCTCCTGCCCACTCCCTGGCTGAGCCCTGCTCAGTCCTTACAGGACAACTTCTGCCAGCACACAGCCCTCCTAGTGCAGCCTGTAAAGCTCACCCTGATTGGGTGATGGGGCCGAGCTCAGGATTGTCAGTGATCACCTGCTTGCCTTGGCTTTGCTGTTCTTCCCCCTATCTGGCATTGTGTGTAAGGCAATATCACCAGTTATATCCATGCATTATGCACCTGTGAGCGGTGTGCACTTGCAGGGAGAGACACTGTACAATGGGGACCCAGGTAAATGACAATACAGCAATTCCCTTACATGTAATCTGCATCACCTTAGACAGAAGAGGTACTGATAGAAAAATCACGTTCAGGCTATGTGCCCACGATGCAGAATGCATATTTTTTACGCTTCTCCCTGGCAGGAAAAACGCATGCGGATTTTATATCCATTTTTCCCGCCAGGTAGAAGCGTTTGTCAAGCGTCTTTGCATGTGACGCGCCCCTGGGCCTGTGTCGCGCTGCGTTGCGCACGCGGGAGCTTACCCGGAGCCGGATCTCTTGAGGGTTGTAGTCTCGTGGCGGTGACCCGGTCCGTGCCCAGGGAGTCAAACTGAGCGGCGATGTAACAGCGGTAGATGTAGGACGACTACGCCACCCGTTGAATGCAGCTATGGAGCTGCCGCTGCAAGACAGTCCGCTGAGGCCGGTGGATGGATGGTGCAGCGTAGATGGTATAACCCCCAACGGGAGGGGTATGGCCTCAGGGCAGCAGATGTGGATGATGGGGGTAGCAGGAACCACTCAGAGACGGTGCGGTGTAATTCAGGGTCTTTACTGGTAACAACGATAGACCCTCCCGGAGTACTTGCTAGTGAACGGGGCCTGGTCAGTCCTTGAGCAGATGGGATCTCCCCTGGCCAGGCGGAGTTGTAGGCCTCCCAAACTGACTGTACTCTTCTGGCTACCTTGCTAGAAGCGGATATAAGTAGCCCACGTCCCTGAGTGTACCGTGTGGTGCTCACCCGCATGGCCGGTGACTCGGGGCCTTCTAATGGCTTCCGCTCCACGATGGCGGTGCTGGTCCCACGCGTGTGACCGTGCCTTCGGGTTTCTGGGCCTGAGGACCTGAAATCCCCTGCCGGTCGGCTTCTGCTGCTGGGTAAGAGTTAGTCCCCACAGCCTCGGACGCCGGGTCCGGTAAGAAAGCTTCTCAGTCAGGGCGAGCTCTGCAGCTGCCAGCCCCTGACTTGTAGTAGTATTGCTCCCACTGAGCTTCTGCTGTTTCTTCCTGTGACTGTTTCTTGTCTCTACTCTCCTTGACAAACTAACCCTGCTTCAGCCCCGGGTTTATATAAGGGAAGGTCTTCCCCTCCCAAGACTGGGCAGTAGGTGTGGCATGCACAGGATCCCTGACCAAAGGACCTCCCACCTGCTCTCAGACATAACATTACATTACTGTGGGAAACCAGACCCCTGGGGTGCCACATTCCCCCCTAGTGAAATTTAGTACTCCGGGACTAAACATATTTTAGAAAAACATAACAAGATATAACAACAATAATAGTACAATAAGAAGAAACACATAAAGGTGGTCACGGCATGTCCGTAACCGGGTGTAGTCTTTGAAGAAAAGCAAGGTGTCCATTTCACCAAAACAGGGAGACGTAACCAGGTAGGGGTCTGTCCTACCCCGAGTCCTTAACAGTCTCTAGTCCATCCTGGGTTACGCTCCAACTATGTACAAGGATTCCCGGTAAATCCACCAAGGATTCCTAAAAATAACTGGAAACACAAAATTATACACAAGCAACAATACACAGATAAACATAAATAAAACAATTTATACACTTCAAATCCTCCAGCGTGCGGGTAACTGGCCTCTAGTGGCCCTAGTGGACCTACGGAGCTGACTGTCTGGCCCTGAACTACAGGGTGTAGGAGCTGTCAAGGGTAAACTGGGCAGCTGTATACCGGCTCTTTGTCTCACTAGGGGTACGGCAGGCTCACTATAAGCAGAGGGTTGATCCTCCTGTTCTGCTTGTGTGGAGTCTTCTGCCTCCTGGACCGGCTGTTCTTCCAGCTCTACCTGTTGCTCCGTAGGTGCTTGGGATGCTGGTTGGAGGAAGGTGAGTACGGGTACCACAACTGCACCATTGACTTGAGTCCAAGACCGAGGGAAGTCCCCGAGCACAGTACTAACCATATCTTCCCTTTCCTCTACGGGTCGATGGTCTTCTTGTTCCTCTTCAGGGTTCCTCAGTTGTTCGGGACACTTCTTCAGGTGGTCCCGGGATACAATGGCTGTGGTTTCCCCTCCGTCTTTACTGATGGTACAAACCTTCGGGTTCTCGTGGCTTGAGGGCAGTACGGTGTACGGGTCCTTCTCCCACTGGTCATCCAACTTGTGGAGCCGTCTCTTCCTCTTCAAGACCTGCTCTCCGGGTACCAGGGGAACAGTGGGAGCATACTGGTTGTAAGTTTTCTCTTGTCTTTCCCTAGCCTGACAGAGACTTCGCTCCACGCTCTCCTGTACTCTCCGGTACTGCTGCTGCCTCTCTGTGTCCCAGTCTGTTTCTGGTGAAGTGTCCTCGGGTGTCAGGACTCCCATTTCCAGGTCAACAGGTAACTTACCAGGTCTTGCCCTCATTAGGTAAGCCGGGGTACAGTTGGTGGAACCTACCGGGATGTGGTTGTATAGGTCCACCAGATCGGGCAACTTCTCAGGCCACAGACTGCGTTCTTCCAGGGGCAACGTTTTTAGAAGATCCATTACCACCTGGTTCATTTTCTCACAAAGTCCATTAGTTTGCGGATGGTAGGGTGTCGTCCTTATCTTCCGGCAGCCATACAGATTGCAGAATTCCTGGAAGACCTCCGCTTCAAAGGCAGGTCCCTGGTCTGTCAGCACTTGGTCCGGGTACCCGTGTGGACGGCAAAAGTGCTGCTGGAAGGCTCTAGCTGCTGTTTGAGCCGTTAAGTCCTTGACGGGGACGACAACCAGAAACCGGGAGTAATGATCCACGATGGTTAACGCGTAGACGTAGCCACTTCTGCTTGGGGTCAGTTTTACATGATCCAAGGCTACCAGTTCCAACGGTTGCCGGGTGACGATGGACTGCAGGGGAGTCTTCTGGCTGGCACGGTCCTTCCTTCTCAGGTTGCACGGGCCACAGTCTCTGCACCACTTCTCGATGGTTCCCCTCATGCCTACCCAGTGGAACCGCTCGCGCAGCAGGAACTCCAGCTTCTTCCACCCGAAGTGTCCAGCTCCGTCGTGGTATGCCTCCATCACCATGGCTGCGTCTCTTCGTGGCACCACTACTTGCCAGAGTAATTCATGCGTCCGGGAGTTAACCATTCTGCGGCACAACTTCCCTTTGTAAAGGAACAGTCGACTCTTCTCTGCCCATAGTTGTTTGGCTTCCTCCGGAGCGTCTGGTTCAAGGCGAGCCTCCGGCCGAGTCAGCATCTCCTTCACCAGTCGGACGGCAGGGTCGCTGTCTTGCGTTTCCGCCCAGTTGTAGTGGGGTAAGGGGTTCAACGTAGCAGCCTGCTTACTCCTTACCCGGTGGGAATACTGGATAGTCCCATGACGGTGGAACGCAGGGAGTTCAACTTCTTCCAGTCCCTCCGGATCTTCTCCTCCGTCCGGCAGGTTGGGCATCCTGGACAGGGCTTCCGCGTTGGTATTGGAGCGTCCTGCCCGGTATTTGATTGTGAACTCGTAGTTGGACAGACGGGCCATCCACCTCTGCTCCAGGGCACCGAGTCTTGCCGTGTCCAGGTGTGTCAACGGGTTGTTATCCGTGTACACGGTGAACCGGGAAGAAGCGAGGTAATGCTTAAAGCGCTCGGTGACTGCCCATACTACGGCCAGGAACTCTAACTTAAATGAGCTGTAATTCTCGGGGTTCCTTTCGGTGGGTCGCAGTTTTCGGCTGGCGTAGGCGATTACTCGTTCCTTCCCCTGCTGGATCTGGGACAGTACGGCTCCTAGCCCGATGTTACTGGCGTCGGTGTAGAGGATAAAGGGCTGGCTATAATCCGGGTACGCCAGGATTTCGTCCCCCGTGAGGGCCATCTTCAGCTGGCGGAAGAACTCTTCTTCCAGCTCCTCCCATTTGAAGGGCGGCTTCTGGTTCTTGGCCTTCCGGGACTGGCCTATCAGGAGGTCCTGCATAGGTGCTGCCTTTTTGGTGAAACCGGGAATAAACCTTCGGTAGTAGCCTACCAACCCGAGGAACTGCCGCACTTCTTTTACGCTGGAGGGGCTTGGCCATTCCTTAATTGCTGTGATCTTATCAGGGTCGGGAGCCACTCCGTCAGCGCTCACCACGTGTCCCAGGTACTGCACCTTTGGTTTCAGGAGGTGACACTTGGAGGGTTTCACCTTTAGGCCGTAACTTGCCAGAGCTTCGAACACTTCCGCCAGGTGTTTCAGGTGGTCCTCATACGTCTTAGAATATACGATGACATCGTCCAGGTACAACAGGACCGTCTCGAAGTTTCTGTGGCCCAGACAACACTCCATTAGTTGTTGGAAGGTTCCCGATGCGTTGCAGAGTCCGAACGGCATGCAGGTGAACTCGTTAAGTCCCATCGGGGTGGTGAATGCGGTCTTCTCCCGGTCCGCCTCTGCTACAGGAACCTGCCAGTACCCGCTAGTGAGATCCAAGGTAGAGAAGAAGTTAGCAGATCTTAAAGCAGCCAATGACTCCTCTATCCTTGGTAAGGGGTACGCATCCTTGTGTGTGATACGATTGATTTTCCAGTAATCTACACACATCCTCATGGTGTTGTCTTTCTTTCGGACTAAGACTAGTGGAGCTGCCCAGGGGCTACAGCTATCCCTGATCACCCCAGCCTCCTTCATGTCTCTAAGCATCCCCTTGGCGTGTTGGTAGTGGGCAGGGGGTACGGGTCGATACCTCTCTTTTATAGGAGGATGGTCTCCCGTGGGGATGTGGTGTTCTACCCCCTTGACTCGCCCGAAGTCTAACGGGTGTTTACTGAACACTCTCTCGTACTCCTGAACCACCCGATAGACTCCTTGTTTCTGGTGTGCGGGAGTGGAGTCAGTACCCAGATGTAGTTGCTGACACCAGTCCTCCATGTTTTTCTTAGAGCCGTTACCTTCCTCCGGGTGAGATGGAGGCAAGGATTCCACAGATTGTATAGAATTTTGGTTAATGGTATATAATTTGGCTAGCGTGGCATACCGGGGCAGGTACACTTCCCTCTCCCCGATATTTATTATGCGAACGGGCACCCTCCCATGGCGTACATCAACCACCCCCCGTGCTGTCAAAATGGTGGGCCTACTGTCCGAGTAAACTGGTTCTACCATTGCCTGGTAATCTCTACCTCTCAGACCAATAGCTGCCCGGCACCAAATCATCATTTCACTTTTTGGGGGCATGGCAATAGGAAAAGGGTCACACATTCTTACGCTACCAATCTCACCGCCGGAGAGTTCCACCTGTTGCCGTCGCATCAGTGCCCGGATCTCTTTCTGGAGCACCCGCTGCTCGCCGGAGCTGGCGTTCTTGGCAACCTGCTGTAAAAGGAAAATCACCTCTGCAAGACAATTTTCAATTACATTAGTTCCTAGAGTTATTTTTGGGTGACTCTCATGTTTGTCAATATCTACAATGATCAGTCCCTGTGCTGCCAGTTCGACTCTACCGATTTTGATGGTCACCTCTTTAAATCCGATCTGTGGCACGGGCTGGCCATTGCTGGCGATGATACTCAAGTCGTCGTCAGGGTAGCGGGTAATATCCGAGTCATTCCAGTACTGCTTAAAGAGCACGTACGGGATGGTGGTGACCTGTGACCCGGTGTCCAGTAGGGCACTCATGGGAATGCCATCCAGTACCACAGGCAAGACTGGACGTCCTCCCACATATCTGTCGGGCCAGTTCGATGGGCCTGGTGATCTTTTTCCTGGGGGTTGGCCCTCTACCCCAGGTTGTGCCCGTTTAAAGAACAGTACCTTGCCATATGTCCAGGTTGATTGCAGCGGCGGCAGATGGGTCGTCCGTCCTCGCTGTATCGGTCACTGGGTCTTCCTCTGGCCGGTGGGGTCCTCCTTGGTCGACGCCACGGGATGTCCTCCGGTCCGGATGCCAGCTGGATCTTCCCTGGGGTGGAAGCCTGTAAAGACTGCACAGTTCGGGTTAGCGCAGCAACGCTCTTAGCTAGCTCTTGGACCTGATGGTGTAGGTCTGGAGCCGGGTCATTGTCCAAAGCCTGCGCATCAGCTCCCACAGGCCCTGCCGACAAGGGCGCCGCCTCCTGGTGGTAAGTGATAGCAGGGCGCTTGTGGGTCACAACGCCACCCGGTGCCGGTTCTCGGAGCACCCGGATGGCTATGTCCTTGAACTGTGCAAAGCCCAGATGGGGATCCTGTAAGGCCATTGCCCGCAACTGGGTTCGGTGGGTATTACAATACAGTCCCTCTATAAACTGTTCGGTCAACAGCCTGTCCTCGTTTCCCACTCCATCAGGGTCGGTCTGCTTAATGGCCCTCAGGGCCTCTTGTAGGTTTAGTGCATAGTCCCTTATACTCTCATGCGCTCGCTGCTTGCACCCGTAGAATCTAAGCTTAATCTCGGCTGAGGTGCGGGTATCAAAGGTGTCCTTCAGCCGGGTTAGTATCCCTGCGACAGTCTTCCTCCCAGGTGGCCAGGATTTTACTTCCCTTTTGGCTGCCCCGGTTAGTTGGGCCACCAGGATGCTCACTTTTTGCTCTTCTGTGAGGGGGTACACCTGGAAGAGGCTATCCAGCTTTTCTCTAAAGTCATGCAGGGTATGTGACTCCCCTGAGTACTGGGGTAGCCAAGCTGCTCCCGGGATATAGGGCATGGTGAAGGGCATAACTGCAGCAGCGGTAGCGCTGGCGGGGGTTGAGGCAGTGAAGCTCTCCTCCGTATCCGACATCTTCCTCCCCCCTAGTGGACCGTGGCCTACCTTGCGATGATCCTGTTCCGTAGGCCGCAGCTCCGCAGTGGATCGTCAGGGTTGAGGACCTTCCGTCGCGCTCCTGTGACGTCGGCGTCTGCTGGGCTCCTTCCAGGACCTTACGCAACGTCCGGACGTGAGGCGGGGCTTCAGTTCTCGCGCGCTTTCGGAGTCCACGCCCCTCTTCTTCCCGCGCGGCGTCCTCAAGATGGCGTCCAATGGCGGGAAAACTCCACGGATGGCGGGAAGAAGGCAGAAGATGGCGCCGGATGGCGGGAAACTTCACCGATGGCGGGAAGAAGGCTGAAGATGGCGCTGGATGGCGGGAATCTTCACCACGGGTAAGTTTGAAAAGTCTCTTTTTCAGGCACGCAGTACCCGGTGGTTGCGGGCACGAAATCCTGCCGACTACGCCAAAGTTGACGCGCCCCTGGGCCTGTGTCGCGCTGCGTTGCGCACGCGGGAGCTTACCCGGAGCCGGATCTCTTGAGGGTTGTAGTCTCGTGGCGGTGACCTGGTCCGTGCCCAGGGAGTCAAACTGAGCGGCGATGTAACAGCGGTAGATGTAGGACGACTACGCCACCCGTTGAATGCAGCTATGGAGCTGCCGCTGCAAGACAGTCCGCTGAGGCCGGTGGATGGATGGTGCAGCGTAGATGGTATAACCCCCAACGGGAGGGGTATGGCCTCAGGGCAGCAGATGTGGATGATGGGGGTAGCAGGAACCACTCAGAGACGGTGCGGTGTAATTCAGGGTCTTTACTGGTAACAACGATAGACCCTCCCGGAGTACTTGCTAGTGAACGGGGCCTGGTCAGTCCTTGAGCAGATGGGATCTCCCCTGGCCAGGCGGAGTTGTAGGCCTCCCAAACTGACTGTACTCTTCTGGCTACCTTGCTAGAAGCGGATATAAGTAGCCCACGTCCCTGAGTGTACCGTGTGGTGCTCACCCGCATGGCCGGTGACTCGGGGCCTTCTAATGGCTTCCGCTCCACGATGGCGGTGCTGGTCCCACGCGTGTGACCGTGCCTTCGGGTTTCTGGGCCTGAGGACCTGAAATCCCCTGCCGGTCGGCTTCTGCTGCTGGGTAAGAGTTAGTCCCCACAGCCTCGGACGCCGGGTCCGGTAAGAAAGCTTCTCAGTCAGGGCGAGCTCTGCAGCTGCCAGCCCCTGACTTGTAGTAGTATTGCTCCCACTGAGCTTCTGCTGTTTCTTCCTGTGACTGTTTCTTGTCTCTACTCTCCTTGACAAACTAACCCTGCTTCAGCCCCGGGTTTATATAGGGGAAGGTCTTCCCCTCCCAAGACTGGGCAGGAGGTGTGGCATGCACAGGATCCCTGACCAAAGGACCTCCCACCTGCTCTCAGACATAACATTACATTACTGTGGGAAACCAGACCCCTGGGGTGCCACACATGCATTTCTGCATGCGGGTTATCGAGTGCTTTTCCAAGCGATTTTAGCATCACTTGGAAAGTGCTTGACAACTTGTCCACACTATATAAATCCATGCAACCGGCATGGATTTATAGTAGTGTGACCAAGTTAGTTAAAAAAAAAAAGAATAAGAATGGTAAAAAATAAAGCTTATACTTACCTTCTGGTGTCCTCCCGGTGTTTTGTCTGCTCCGTCCGGTGTCTTGCATCGCTCGCGCTGTTGTGAAGGACCTGCTTTGACGTCATGCAGTCATGTGTCAGGTCACAAGACTGAATGACGTCGCCGCAGGTCCTTCACAACAGCGCGAGCAATGCAAGACACCGGACGGAGCAGACAAAACACCGGGAGGACATTGGAAGGTAAGTATAAGCTTTATTTTTTATTTTAAATTCTTTTTTTACAGTTTCTATGGTACCCAGATCTGGATGAGAGTCTACTCTCCTCCAGACTTGGGTACCATCCGCACATAGAAACGCATAATATCCGTGTGTACAAATGTACTGACACGGATATTATGCGTTTCAATGCAAGTGAATGGCGGCGATTACGCTGCGTGTCCGCAAAATTAATGGACATGCTGCGGATTTTTGAGCACAGCATAAACGCTGCGGAAAAATCCGCAGCATGGGCATTGACATTGCGGCTTGTCATTGGGGACCATGGGGGGCGGATTACCAAGCGTTTCCCAAGCGTTTATGCTGCGGAAATTCCGCAGCATAAGCGCTTGGAAAACGCATAGTGGGCACACAGCCTCAAAGGGCAGGTGCAGACCAGCGTATTTCTGATCTGACTGCGATCCGACAAAACATTGGATCGCACCCAGACCAATGTTATTCTGTGGAGCCGTGCACATGTCCGATTTTTTCCGAGGAAAACAATCACAGCAGTTGGATTCGACATTCAGATGGCACTCGGCCATCCAAGTCAATGAGTGCGTGGAAAACATCGGACTGCCCTCGTGTGACATCTGAGTGAGTTCCGATTTCCATGAATTCATAGAATGGAGAAGATGGAGACATATTTTTCTCTATCTTCTCATCCGAAAGAATCGGATCACACTTTGATCAGAGTTTCTACAGAGTGTCATTTTCATAATCAACCTGGATGACAGAAAGTACGGCTGTCTGTGACTGCCCTAACCCTGGTGCAACAAAACCATTTTTTTGCAACTTGATGTCACGCGACTATTTTAGAGCTCTAATTTTGCTGTAAGTTGCAGATAAGTCGCCGTCAAGTGAAGTGCAACTTGCATTGAAGTCTGTGGAAAGTGTGTTGCGTGTGATTTGCAGCCAGCAACAGAAAATGCAACAAATTTGGAAACATTTGTGACTCTGTGTCTGTGAGTATGTCGCAGGTAGCAAGGCAGCTGCTTAGGAAATCATTACATCCAACACTGCGATGGTTCGCTTCAATTTCAGCCCTAAGTCCTCATTCAGACGTCAGTTTCTTTTGTTATTGTTCTATCTGTGGTTTTCACAGACAGAACTTGTAGCTATTATAGGCTAAGGGGCTGTTCACGTCCATATATTTTTGCGCTTCAAGTGGTGGTCACCAAAACCTTGAAACGTGTCAAATTTTGCACTGTCATGGATAAAACTTGTTAATGCAAATCTACGGATCCAAGGAAAAACTTGGATAGCACTCATATGCCATCTGTGTGCTGTCCACCTTTCATTAGCTGTTTCATAGGAGAAGATTGAGAAACCTCCATAAGTTCTTTTTTTTTTGCGAGAAAACTATATTTACTGAAACACTGATGGTAAAGTCTGACATACTGACCAAACTACCAAACTTCAAACGAGTGTATAAAAAAATTGTCCACGAGTGTTCCACGGCAATCCGATCACCCGGCAGTACGCTATACTTCGTACTGTGTGCATTTGTGTATGTCTGCGTACTGTATGTGTGTGCATGTCTGCATATGTGAAGGATGAGTGGACAGGCTGGGTCCTGTGTTGTATACCTATATTTCACCGCCATATCTGTGCATCATGAATGGTGGTATGTATTAAAGGGGCCCACAAAAACCTGGAGCCAGCCCTGTCACTCACTCCTAGTTTTAGTTTCCACTCCTGAGAAAAAATACTGACCAAATACTGATAGTGGGGCCCCACTTTCACTCAGTTGGAGAATTTTCAGGAAACTGGATTTTTTCTGTTCATAGAATTTCAATTTTATCAACTACAAACACAATCCCTGAAATAAATGGTCCTATCTGTACCACCCTTTTCCATATGCTCCATTATTCTCTATTTATTCACTTACAGCTTATTTATCAGTTCAGTAAGGGTATTTGGAATAGGGATTTCCAGTTCAGATGACCCTTTTACCCCTTCACCATCTTGACTTTTTCCGTTTTTGCATTTTGTTTTTTGCTCCCTTTCTTCCTCATACCTCATAACTTTTTATTTTTCGGTCTATATGGCCAGCTGAGGGCTTATTTTTGCAGGACGAGTTGTACTTGAAAACTGGAAAAAAAAATTCCAAGTGCAGTGAAATTGCAAAAAAAAGTGCAATTCCAATTGTTTTTTTTTTTTTTACCATGTTCACTAAATTCTAAAACTGGCCTGCCATTATGATTCCCCAGGTCTTTATGAGTTCGTAGATACTAAACATGTATAGGTTCTTTTTTATTTGTGTGGTGGAAAAAAAATCTAAAGTTTGTAAAAAAAAAAAAAAAAAAATGGCATCATTTTCCCATGGCGTCTCCAATTTTCGAGATCTGGGGCTGGGCTAGGGCTTATTTTTGCGCGCCGACCTGACGTTTTTATTTATTCCATATTGGAGTAGATACAATGTTTTGATCGCCTGTTATTGCATTTTATTGCACTGTTGCGGCTACCAAAAAAACGTAATTCTGGTGTTTTGATTTTTTGACACTGATAGATCGGCCAATTCGGAACTCGGAGATACCAAATTTGTGTATTTTACTTTTTTATTGTTTTTATTTGAATGGGGCGAAAGGGGGGTGATTTAACTTTTTATATTTTTACATTTTTTTTATATTTTTAAAAACTTTTTTTTTTACTTTTTACTGGCTTCAGTAGTCTTCATGAGAGACTAGAAGCTGCGACCATCTGATCGCCTGTGTTACAAAAATGCTCATCTGCTATGAGCTCCGGCCACTGCAGTTCGGCAATGACAACCACAGGCGTCTCCTGCAGACCCCGGGTTGTCATGGGAACCCATCGGCGGCCGGCGATCATTTCACAGGTGCGCCGATGGGCGAAGCTAAAGCCGTGCTTCCGGCGTGATCATGTTAAATGCCACTGTCAGAGATTGACAGCGGCATTTAACATGCTAGCAGCTGCAGGTGGATCGCGATTCCACCCATGGCTGTTAAGGGCAAATGTCAGCTGATGAAATCAGCTGTCATGTGCCTTATAAAGTGGGGACTCATCACCTGAGCCCACATCAAAAGGGGGAGGCAACCTATGACATACCTATACATCATAGATCGTAAAGGGGTTAATGTTGAATGTACAGTAGGTGTTAAACCTCTGATTGACCTGCTCTATTAATACCTATCATAGTAATGTATGTAATTCTTATTGTACTGTCGTGGAAACTCTTCTTTAGGGAGAGCTCTAAGGGAGACACAAGAGGTCTCAACACGTTTGCCAGGTTTGACCAAATGAAGGCGTCAACCGGTTGCGGAGACAGAGCAAAAATACAAACATATCTGTCTGTGTACAGAGCCTGTCTGATTGGCCCTATGACAATCCTGTTTTTTATTAGCAATTTAGGAGAAGTGAATAATGTTAACATCATAGAAGGGTATAAGGTAACCAGATCAATAGCAAGCCTATAAGGGTATAAGGTCAATACTTCGGTAACTTACACATACGCTTATAAAACCAGACAATGTCTAAAGCAGTTCCCCAAATTAACAAAAACCTACACATTAGTTATTCAACTCATTGCGTGCATGGGAAAATACTCACTGCGCATGCAATGACTTCATTTGCTGGCAATGCACAGTGCGGTCACATTTTACAATGTGGCCGTTCTGTTCATTGGATCTTCGTGGAACCCTCGCTATTTGGACTGCGGCGGACAGGTGAGGATGAGGTTGCTTTATTATTTTACTTTTATTACAGGTGATCATGGGCTTGGGGATTAGCTGTAAAATGAGTATATGGAGTTTTTTTTTTGTTTTTTTTTGCAGGGCGGCGAACATCGGGTACAAGGTGTAGGTGAGTATAATATGTTTTATTTTTATTTTACTTTTTTTTTTTTTTTAATTTTAAACTTTCAGCAGAGCACAGGCGCCAGCAGATGGGAGACCACTGCTCCCATCCAGCGGTGCCTGCGCTCGCTGTTTCCTATGGCAGCAAACACCGGTGGCAGAGATCACAGTTCGTTGGACAACCAAGGAGTACTGACGAGAGAGCCACAAATGCAATCCAGCAGAGGCAGGTGAACACTGTCAAAGGTTTGGGACAGTTTTCTCAGACCCTCCCATTGCACATGTCCTGAGGTGGGGGGTACTCTATCAAGGAGTGCAAAATTTGGGAAGATGCTGAGGGAGTACCTTGCTGACCGTACCAACGTCCTCCGTGATTCCTCTGTGCCTTATAATTATTGGGTATCCAAGCTGGATAAGTGGAATGAACTGGCTCTCTATGCCTTGGAATTCCTGGCCTGCCCTGCCGCTAGCGTTTTATCAGAGCAGGTTTTTAGTGCCGCTGGTGGAATTATAACTGACAAGCGCATCCGCCTGTCAACTTAAAATCCTAACAGGCTGACTCTTATAAAAATGAACAAGGGCTGGATTGGGCCAGACTTCTCATCACCACCGAATGATAGTGTGACGCCTCTTCTCGGAAGCCCTTTTGTTTACCCTGGGAGATGGGGGACTCGGAGTCGGGTCCTGTGATGGCGACATGGGGTGCAGACATGGCCCGGACCCGACCCGTGCTCAGGGCCGTCACAATTAAAAGGATGGTGTGGGCTTGTCCGGGTTGAGTGGCTGATTTACGACTACGCCACCTATGGGACCTGGTGAAGGCCACCAGCGCCTCTGCAGTCCGCTGAGGCATGGTGGTATAGCGGCCAAAGTTATTACTACTCCCAACAGGCGGAGCAAGGCCTCAGGGCAGAGAGACAGGATGACAGGGGTAGTAGTAGAGGAGTACGGGCGCCGCGTCGTGCGGTGTGGCGCAGAATAAACAGTCCGGAGGCCATAGGGGTGAACTTCCAAGGCTTTACTCACATTAGAGATGGCAGAATCAAGGCGACTCCCTGCTCCCCGCGGAGTCCTGCGGTCACCAGAGACGGGGGGTCCGACAACCTCCGAGTAAGTCCAGCGTTCAATCGGGACCCTACACCAGAGTGTTCCTGAACTACAGACCGAATCTTTTCCTGTCCGTGTGTGTGCGAATAGGCCGGGTCTCCCTCTGAGCTCCTCTCAGAACAAGGGTACGGGTGGCAGCTCCGCTCCTTCCGATACACGGTGGGATCCTCAGGGCCTACCAGGCTTTCCCGACCAGGACGTGTAGTAGCAAGGTTGGGTGTCGGGGGCCGGTACCCCTCTTTCAGCCGGACTCCCTCTGAATATATCAGCTGGTGAGGACAGGTGGCGTACACCGCTCCGTCTGCATCCTCCCCTGGGATCCATTTGCTATGGAGCCACACTCTTAATCTCCGGGCCTTCTTGGTCCTGGTCCTTGACCGGGTCGAGACATTCCTTGTCTACAACCTACCCCTCGTCCCAAGGCCGGGGCACGAGAGCTGTGTCTCCATCCAATGCAGGCCCACACAGGATCTGCGCTCCGGGAGGGAGGTCACAGTGCCAAGACTTGACTAGACTGTCAGTCAAAGAACGATCAAAGACCCTAAGACCAAAATGGCTTTTTTTTAAATATGAATTGTAAAGTGTAGCTAAATTGTAAGTCTTCCACCCGCACCCACTAACTGGTTCCCCTAACTCTTGGTTCCCCAGTCTCCCTGTAACCAGGAGGGCAGCACCTAGTGCATACTAGCCCCCTCTGGTGAAGAATTGTGGTGTTGGATGCAAGGTTTGGGTCACGACCATCACACTGTTCTTACCTCAGAGGAGGAACACTACACTCCATTAGAGAAGTGCCGCATCCCTGTGGCGGTCGAATACTCAGGGGCGCCACATTCCCCCCTGGTGAAACACAGCACGTCCGCGGGCTGCAAAAGAGTAACACCCAGGAAATTTTCTTTTTATATATAAACATGAACTATCTTCCCTTTATGGGAGGCACATCTTCTTAAACGTTGCAAAACAGGTTATACAGTACAAAAATACAAAAGTATAAAATTATAAAAGTGCTAGTATTTTCCAGAGACATTTTGTGCAAACAGACGGGTTAAGGTGCAAGAACGCAGAGTCAGTTCAGAAGTGCGAGGGACCTGTCCCAAACCCTCAACGTGGGCCCTGGGGTGGCTGCAGGGCATGAAGATCCCGAGTTGGATCTCCCAGAGAGCCACCCTGACAGGTTTTCCTTCTGAGGTCTTGAGGTAGAAATGTCCGCGGTTTTGTATAAAACCAATATGGAGCACCTAAAGAGATGCAAACTATATACAAGGGAAAGAGTCCGACTGCTGCCAGTCCGCAGGGACACATGTCTCTAGAAACTGGGGTTATAAAGTAAGAAAAATAGAAATATCAACATATCAACTTGTAAACAACTTGCAACAGCTGGGGCTGCTTAAACCTCGGGTTCCCTCCTGGGAAAAGGTTCGTTCCTCCCGACGGAGGCTGACCGGTCCCCTGAGGCCGAGCGCGAGGGGGCGTCGCTCCCGGACACTTTGTGTACATCCAGGGCGTACCACCCCCGCACCCCGTGGTGGCGAGAATAGGTCACTATATCGCCCGGGAAGAGGTTCCGGCCAGGGTGTCCCTTCTTCAGCCGCGGCTCGACATCCCGCCAGCTGACAAACACGTCATCCTGGTGCTGGGGACTTCTAATGAACCCCCACCCCGCCTCATGGTGGAAGCGGACGACTTGCCCTTCCACTCGGGGACTGGGACGGATGGCCTCCTACTGACGAGCCCGGGATTTAGTAGCTTTGGCCCGAACCTCGAGGCGCTCGCAGCGGAGCTCCCATTGACGTTGCTCCCGAGCGAGCTGGAATATTTGGTCGCTGCACCACTGGCTCCTCCTGTGCGCTTCAGCCCGGGTCTCCCGGGGGAAGCCCATCGGGTCCCCCCCCTGGTTGTCCCAGGCCCACTCTTCAGCCTCCGGCCAGGTTACTGCTGGTGCGGGTAACGGTGTCATCACGGGTTGCTGCGGGTCCTCTGAAATCGCGGACCAATCTGGGTTAGAGCCGGTGGACACCTCTGCAGATTCAGGCGCTTTGGGTTCAGAAGTAGGGCGGCATCGCAGGTCCCCACCTATAGCTGCCGCTTGCAGCTCCGGAGCCAAGACCTGTTCCCAGGTGGCCGCGTGGGGTATGAGGTATTCGGCCATGAGGTCCAGGATTGGTAAGGTAGGCTCTGCAGCCGGGGCAGGGGTAGCACACTCACCCGCCGCTAGGCCGCTCACGACCTCTGTCACCGCGTCTCCTTGTCCTGGGACTTCAACTCCTTGGCGGCGGGCCCGGACACGTAGCAACATCTCTTCCCGCCACGCAGCCGTTGCCGCCTCCTGGGCCTCTCTCTGTCTCCGCAAGAGACCAGGGGCTTCCTGCAGGAGAAATTCAAAATCTCCCGCTGTGAGAACACTACTGCCTCGCTCCCTGCCGGGTGAAGGGCCTGAACCGGGTTCAGAAGGTTCGGTGGGTTGCGCTCCAGAAGCGTCCATGTCTGCCTCCGAAGATTGCCAACCTCCGACTGTAATGGCCGCACCCTGTTGCTTTTCTTCTTCCTCCTCTTTCTGGGCGGTTCCTGGGCGGCATGTTGACAGGCCCGCCTTCGTTCAGCCCATCCGGTTTGACGGGCATTACCCCGCGGACAGTCTCTGATGGAAGGGGCAGTCCACATTTTTGGCGCCAAGCGGGAGCCCAGCCCACGATGGGAGGTGTTCAAAGACCGTCTTTTCACAGCATTATGGCGCCTGTTCTTCTAGGGCGGGCGCCATTTTAGGTGTAAAACGAAAGTTCAAGGTATAAGGCACACAGTACCCGGTAGCAATGGGTAATTCCTTCCTTTGCTGCGGGCACGCGATCCTGCCGACTACGCCAGGTTTTGTGACACCTCTTCTCGGAAGCCCTTTTGTTTACCCTGGGAGATGGGGGACTCGGAGTCGGGTCCTGTAATGGGGAGATGGGGTGCAGCCGTGGCCCGGACCCGACCCGTGCTCAGGGCCATCACAATTAAAAGGATGGTGTGGGCTTGTCCGGGTTGAGTGGCTGATTTACGACTACGCCACCTGTGGGACCTGGTGAAGGCCACCAGCGCCACTGCAGTCCGCTGAGGCATGGTGGTATAGCGGCCAAAGTTATTACTACTCCCCACAGGCGGAGCAAGGCCTCAGGGCAGAGAGACAGGATGACAGGTGTAGTAGTAGAGGAGTACGGGCGCCGCGTCGTGCGGTGTGGCGCAGAATAAACAGTCCGGAGGCCATAGGGGTGATCTTCCAAGGCTTTACTCACATTAGAGATGGCAGAATCAAGGCGACTCCCTGCTCCCCGCGGAGTCCTGCGGTCACCAGAGACAGGGGTCCGACAACCTCCGAGTAAGTCCAGCGTTCAATCGGGACCCTACACCAGAGTGTTCCTGAACTACAGACCTAATCCTTTCCTGTCCGTGTGTGTGCAAATAGGCCGGGTCTCCCTCTGAGCTCCTCTCAGAACAAGGGTTCTTGTGGCAGCTCCACTCCTTCCGATACCTGGTGGGATCCTCAGGGCCTACCAGGCTTTCCCGACCAGGACGTGGAGTAGCAAGGTCGGGTGTCGGGGGCCGGTACCCCTCTTGCAGCCGGACTCCATCTGAATATAACAGCCGGTGAGGACAGGTGGCGTACAACGCTCCGTCTGCATCCTCCCCTGGGATCTATTTGCTATGGAGCCACACTCTTAAGCTCTGGGCCTTCTTGGTCCTGGTCCTTGACCGGGTCGAGACATTCCTTGTCTACAACCTACCCCTCGTCCCAAGGCCGGGGCACGAGAGCTGTGTCTCCATCCGATGCAGGCCCACACAGGATCTGCGCTCCGGGAGGGAGGTCACAGTGCCAAGACTTGACTAGACTGTCAGTCGAAGAACGATCAAAGACCCTAAGACCAAAATGGCTTTTTTTTAAATATGAATGGTAAAGTGTAACTAAATTGTAAGTCCTCCACCCGCACCCACTAACTGGTTCCCCTAACTCTTGGTTCCCCTGTCTCCCTGTAACCAGGAGGGCAGCACCTAGTGCATACTAGCCCCCTCTGGTGGAGAAATGTGGTGTTGGATGCAAGGTTTGGGTCACGACCATCACACTGTTCTTACCTCAGAGGAGGAACACTACACTCCATTAGAGAAGTGCAGCATCCCTGTGGCGGTCGAACCCTCAGGGGCGCCACAATAGCAGCGTAACATAAACTCAAATCCAGTGTCTATTTTTGGGAGGTGTATTCCCATGCACCTTTTCACACCCACACATGGGTATATGCTTCCTGATTTTGTCTATTTGCTCTTGTCCTCCTCCTTGTCCTCATCCTCATCCTCCACCACCATATCACCAGGGTGACCGTGGTCCGTGATGCAACACCCACATAATTTTTTTAAAGAGTGTTTATGATGCCCTAAATGTTCATGTATACCCCCCAGGGTTAAATGTTTGTCAGCCCATACACTTAGTGCATGGGCATTACAAGTATAGGAGACTTGCTCCTTTCTAATGGGAATTTTTTTTTATGAGGCCCTCCTCCACGTCTTTTTCCAAGGTGCCTCCCAATTTTTGGCAGCCCTTGCATTTACTGCATAGGCAAAGACAATGGGAGACCCACTTCCTAATAATGGGAACATTGTTTTCAGGAGGCCCTCTGACCTCCACGTCTCTTCCAAGGGGCATTGGAGTGCTTCCAAATTTTTGGCAACCCTTGCATTCAGTGCATAGGCAAACACAATGGGAGACCCACTTCCTAATAATGGGAACATTGTTTTCAGGAGGCCTTCCTCTAAGTCTATTCAAAGGGGTATTAGGGTGCGTCCAAATTTTCAAAGGGGTATTGGGGTGCATCCAAATTTTGGGCAGACCTGCCACTCACTGCATACGCAATAACAGTATAGGAGACCCACTCTATAGTAATGGGAACAACAAAGCATAGGCGGCTGATGGCTCTCTAAGAATAGCGAGGGCCGACTGCTGGCCCTTTAAGAATAGTAAAGGTCGCCTGATAGCCCTATAAAAATAGGCTTTGTAACTTTCAGAGTCCCTCCTTCATAAATGAAACAGGACGTGTCTGATCATGTCTCACACACCACATGGCCAGATAAGGTTGTAAAATGTTAAAATGACATTTACCGGTGAATGCATTTGTCACGGTTGAAAGCAATGGAAAAGTGCAAAAACGCATCAAAAACACTATGTGTGAACATAGCCCAAAGTGTGGAGGAGTATTTTTGTTTTTGGTTATTTATTTTGCCTTATACACAAGTCATTACCCTGGAAAGGATGTTCCTTAACATATTTCTCAGGAAAACCCATTTTGGTTTCGTTTTTGTATGTTTTATTGTGAGTCCGTAAAAGTGGTGTAATACCTCTGACAACGTTGTTGACAGCAGTGACCTGGGAGTCAGAAATGCTTCCAGGGGTCTTCCCCATGCTGTTCCCATGTCATTTGAGCACTGTTTCCATCAATTTTGGCAATTTTTAGGCCCTCTGCAGACCGCCAGGGGGAGCTGCCTGAAAAATGCTCGAGTTTCCCACTTACATTGGGATCGTTGCTCGGGTCGAGCACCTGAGCATCCCAATTTTCTCGACCCAAGCATCGAGCACCCGAGTATTTTAGTGCTCGCTCATCACTAATCATCATCTGTACTCCAAATGAGAACATTTTGATATCAATGCAGCTAAAGGCATGCAAACAGACTGGGGAAAACCTTGGGTTTCAAAGCCACTTGCATTCACATTATTTTACAGGAATCAAGACAAATCCCCAAATAAAGTAAGTTTAGTTACTCTTTAAGGCTGAGTTCACACGATGCGTATTTCATGCGTTTCCGTGGCGTTTTTGCAGTTGCGTAAACGCCGCGGAAACGCATGAAAAACGCATGGTAGAAGGGAAGCAATGTTCCCCAATTGAAATCCGCATGTGCTGTGCCCATGATGCGGATTTTTCCGCAGCATAAATGCTGCGCTCAAAAATACGCAGCATGTCATTTAATTTTGCGGAAGCGCTGCGTTTTCGCCGCCATTGACTTGCATTAGAACGCGCCAATTCCGCAAGACTGCATCTGTACTTGCGTTATTGGTGTGTTCTAATGTGCGGATGGTACCCGAGTGTGGAGGAGAGGAGAGTCTCATCCACACCCAGGTACCATTAAAAAAGCTGTAAAAACAAGAATAAAATAAAAAATATATATATACTTACCATCTGTCGGCCCGCGCACCGCTCCTGCTTGGTTTCCGGCACTTGCAGTGAGTTGTAGGACCTGCGGTGACGTCAGAGTCATGTGACGGGTCACGTGACGCTGACGTCGGCAGGTCTTTCAATTCAAAGTTGCCGGCAGCCGGGAGAACGGATTGAGCAGGACAGCGCGGGCCATCGGAGGTAAGTATATACACTCTCTCGGGTCACACTATATAAATCCATGCCGTTTGCATGGATTTATACAGTGTGACCTAGTTGTCAAGCACTTTCCAGGTGATGCTAAAATCGCCTGGAAAGCGCTTGTCAATCTGCATGCAGAAACGCATGTGAATCTGCATGTGGATCCGCATGTATTCTGCAGGAAAAACGCATGCACAATCTGCATGCGTTTTTTCTGCCAGGGAGATGCAGAAATGATGCAGAAATTTTCTGCTTCATTTCTGCATCGTGTGCACATAGCCTAACTCTTATTACTACTCATTGTTATATAAGCTTGGGATAACATTTTTCTCCCATTCTATAGAGCAGAAGTGAGACTGTCTGAAATGATCTGGAAATTGGCAGTGGTAAATATATAAAAAGGAACATAAGGGTAGAAATACACTGAACTGTTTCTCCAATACAACCAGCAATTCTGTGTAAAAAATGTTACTTGGTAATATCAGCGAAAACACATTGTTAACTTCAAGATGACATTTAAATGTCAAATGGTTTTCTTTTTAATAGAAACTGGCTGTCTAAAATTGATTTTCACCTAGAAAATGAAATACAAGTCACCCATTTACACGCTTGATACCCTTCAGTAATTTATGCCACCGAAATGATTACAAAAAAATAGACACAAATTTAAAAAAAGGCATAACCTTTAATACAGAATCCAGTGCTTTAATAAATCTTACACTGGGTTGCCTGACTATAAATAACAGAGGGTCAAAATCATAAGGATATGTGCAAAAGTTCCTTTGCTGTAAATTGTCATTTCGGCATTGGAGCTCAGCTTCAAGAAGTGTTTATTAAGGCTTCAATAAATTTGCTATTATCCAATCTTCTATAGTAAGAGACATAGCAGAATACATGTGCACTTCAAATCACAATACTGTAACAGGTATTTGCCTACTATGGGTCTTTGTTCTAAAGTCAGTTTGATGGAATATTTATCATCATCCCTCCATTTTATGACATATTTTACTTAAAGGGATTTTCCCATGAACAAAAGTTGATTTTAATCAATAGATCTTGGAATAATAATAAGTTCCACAATTTGATGTGTTTAAATAAAATGATCCTGTGCTGAGATAATCTTATAAATGTTCCCCTGTGTAATGGCTGTGTCTGACTGTGTACGGAACATGGTCTGATCATGCCTGGGCAGGGGAGGAAGCTAAAGAGTATACAGACATTACAGCATGGAATCACAGCTATTTCTTTTTGTGAGGTAAAACATTTCACTGCCTGTCTTTAAACAATGTTTTACTTCAAAGAAAGAATCAGCTGTGATCCCGTGCTGTAATGTCTGTACACTCTTTTGCTTCCTCCCCTGCCCAGGAAATGTGGTATGATCAGGCCGTGTTCCGTACACGGTCAGACACCGCCATTACACAGTACACAGCAGGGGCACATTAATAAGATTATCTCAGCACAGGAACATTTTATTTAAATACATTCAATTGTGGAACTTATTATTAATCAAAGATCTATTGATTAAAATGAACTTTTGTTCGTGGGAAAACCCCTTTAAGTTCACCATTGCAAAGATTTCAGTAATCCAGCATGGTTATGTGCCTATTCTTCTCCCACTAAGTGCCCCTTAACTGGGTTTTCCCTTAATCTTGGAATAATAATAATAAGAAGAAGAATTTCCACAATTTGATGTGTTAAAAAAATGTTCCTGTGCTGAGATAATCTTATACATGTGCCCCTGCTGTGTACTGTGTAATGGCTGTGTCTGACCGTGCAGGAACATGGTCTGATCATACCACATCTCCTGAGCAGGGGAGGAAGCAAAAGAGTATACAGACAAGACAGCATGGGATTTCAGCTAACTTTGTCTGTGAGAGAAAGCATTTCCTTGTCATTTTTAAATGAGCAGGAAAATGTTTAACCTTATAGAAAGCAACAAATGCAATCCAGCGTGGTCCTGTCAATATTCTCTCCTCCCCTGGCCAGGAGCTGTGTTTTGTTAAGACTATGTCCCTTGCAAGGTTGCAGTTGGACAGGTTGTGGATGGGAGGTATGTGTCCCCGAGGTGCCAAGCTTCGGTGATGTAGGACCCGGAGAAGCAGGCTCAAGCACATATAGTGCTGAGAGTTGGTTAATGGGCCCGGATTAAAGGGCCGGGTTTTATGAGCAGCTGAAAGAGAGGGAGGGGGGGGGAATCAGCTGCTCACTTACCTCAAGTTAATGAGCCTTTTATGCTGTCAAATAAACCAGCCTGGATTCTCTGACGAAAACGATTTGTGTGCCTACATCAATCGCAGCCGAGTGAGTACAAAACCCTACAATTGGTGCTAGAAGCACGGGCACGAATCCCAAGGGGCAGTGTGACTGCTGCAGAAAACCATATACAGTACAGACCAAAAGTTTGGACACACCTTCTCATTTAAAGATTTTTCTGTATTTTCATGACTATGAAAATTGTACATTCACACTGAAGGCATCAAAACTATTAATTAACACATGTGGAATTATATACTTAACAAAAAAGTGTGAAACAACTGAAAATATGTCTTATATTCTAGGTTCTTCAAAGTAGCCACCTTTTGCTTTGATGACTGCTTTGCACACTCTTGGCATTCTCTCAATGAGCTTCAAGAGGTAGTCACCGGAAATGGTCTTCCAACAATCTTGAAGGAGTTCCCAGAGATGCTTAGCACTTGTTGGCCCTTTTGCCTTCACTCTGCGGTCCAGCTCACCCCAAACCATCTCGATTTGGTTCAGGTCTGGTGACTGTGGAGGCCATGTCATCTGGCATGGCACCCAATCACTCTGCTTCTTGGTCAAATAGCCCTTACACAGCCTGGAGGTGTGTTTGGGGTCACTGTCCTGTTGAAAAATAAATGATGGTCCAACTAAACGCAAACCGGATGGAATAGCATGCCGCTGCAAGATGCTGTGGTAGCCATGCTGGTTCAGTCTGCCTTCAATTTTGAATAAATCCTCAACAGTGTCACCAGCAAAGCACCCCCACACCATCACACCTCCTCCTCCATGCTTCACGGTGGGAATCGGGCATGTAGAGTCCATCCGTTCACCTTTTCTGCGTCGCACAAAGACACGGTGGTTGGAACCAAAGATCTCAAATTTGGACTCATCAGACCAAAGCACAGATTTCCACTGGGCTAATGTCCATAACTTGTGTTCTTTAGCCCAAACAAGTCTCTTCTGCTTGTTGCCTGTCCTTAGCAGTGGTTTCCTAGCAGCTATTTTACCATGAAGGCCTGCTGCACAAAGTCTCCTCTTAACAGTTGTTGAAGAGATGTGTCTGCTGCTAGAACTCTGTGTGGCATTGACCTGGTCTCTAATCTGAGCTGCTATTAACCTGCTATTTCTGAGGCTGGTGACTCGGATAAACTTATCCTCAGAAGCAGAGGTGACTCTTGGTTTTCCTTTCCTGGGGCGGTCCTCATGTAAGCCAGTTTCTTTGTAGCGCTTGATGGTTTTTGCAACTGCACTTGGGGACACTTTCAAAGTTTTCCCAATTTTTCGCACTGACTGACCTTCATTTCTTAAAGTAATGATGGTCACTCGATTTTCTTTACTTAGCTGCTTTTTTCTTGCAGTAATACAAATTCTAACAGTCTATTCAGTAGGACTATCAGCTGTGTATCTACCAGACTTCTGCACAACACAACTGATGGTCCCAACCCCATTTATAAGGCAAGAAATCCCACTTATTAAACCTGACAGGGCACACCTGTGAAGTGAAAACCCTTTCTGGTGACTACCTCTTGAAGCTTATCAAGAGAATGCCAAGAGTGTGCAAAGCAGTCATCAAAGCAAAAGGTGGCTACTTTGAAGAACCTAGAATATAAGACATATTTTCAGTTGTTTCACACTTTTTTGCTAAGTATATAATTCCACATGTGTTAATTCATAGTTTTGATGCCTTCAGTGTGAATGTACAATTTTCATAGTCATGAAAATACAGAAAAATCTTTAAATGAGAAGATGTGTCCAAACTTTTGGTCTGTACTGTATGTCCTGGGTGAAGGCTGCCAGCCAGCAAGGGTCGTCATGGAGGAGCTGATAAAGTAACTGGTGCAGGCTAATCTCCAGCAGCATCAACAGCAGCATCAACAGCAGCAACAGTGGCAACAGCAGCAGCAAAAGCAGCTGCAGCAGTAGCAACAGCAGCTGCAGCTGATGCAGCAGCAGCACAAGCAGCAGATGGAGTTCCTAACCGAGATGATCCGTGGCAGGGCAGCCTCCCCACCACCAAGCCGAAGCGACCGGACCCAGGTGAGGAAAACCGTGAGAGGGGCATTGCAAAAGATGACTCTGGGGGATGACGTTCAGGCATTCCTGGCCGTGTTTGAGAGGGTGTCGGACCGCGAGAGACTACCACCAGAGCAGTGGGCGGTGGTTCTAGCGCCATATCTGACCAGGGAACCACAGAAGGCATACTTTGATTTGGCCCTGCAGGACGCTAAGTAGTATTGCAAACTTAAGGCTTAGATCCTGGCATGGCTGGGCGTTACCCTGGCAGTCAGGGCATAACAAATCCACCTGTGGGACTTCTACAGGGACAAACCTCCTCGGTCACAAATGTTTGATCTTCTGCACCAGGTCCAGAAGTGGCCGCAGCCAGAGATTTGTTCCCCAGTCCAAATGGTTGAGAGAGTGGTCATGGATCGGTTTATCCACTCTCTGCCGAAGTCAATTCAGTCCTGGGTTGCCCAGAGAGAAAAGGGCGGGATGGCTCTCAAAAGAAGGGGACTAAATCCTCACTGGGTGGGCATGCAAAGTCCCAGGAGGCCACTGAATCGCAGTTGGGTAACCAGTCCCATTCCGTCCTATGTTGGAGGTGTCATGCCCCTGGCCATATAGCTGCCCGGTGTCCCATGAACTCGTAACCAATGGACTGCAATATAGGCTGGCATTGCTCCTATTTTGCCTAACCCGCCTGCAGCGTGGTTCCTCAACATGGCAAGGGCCATCAGGCATACTCCGTGTCCACAAATGGGGTACGATTGACTTGACTGTTGGACTCAGGAAGTCTGGTGACCCTGATAAGTGCCACACTTCCTCATCGTCTAGTCCCTGGAAAGGCGGTAGGCGTCCGGTGTATCCATTAATGGGGACTTTAAAAACTATTCTGTGGCCTAGGTGAATGTAAGCATGGACTGCGGCACCATGTCTCATGAAGTGGAGGTCATCAAAGACTTATTGCACCCCATAATAATTGGACGGGACTTTGTGTTTGTTATGATCTGCAACAAATACTAAGGAAAGATAGGGGAAAGCTGTCCCTACAGTAAGACTAAGCTGAATCCCTACGATGTAGTGGGCTGACTGTTCCTAGCGAACAGACCCGCCTTAGTCCTCGGCTTGTCTGACCGAAGACCTATAGCATAAGAGGAGGGACCCTAAAAGAACTAAGGACTGGGGAAAAAATGTGACACCTCCTAAACAGAGAAGTTGTTGGAGAACACAAAAGACAAGCAGACAGAAAGGTACTAGAGGTCCCAGAAGAACCAAGCGAACTGACAGAGAAAGACACCAAAGCACCTGGCTAGAGAAACAGTCAAACACTGAAGTCCAGCACAGCCAAAAGGGCGGAGCTGGAATATAAAGGCAGATGGCCACGTGACCGCCAAAAACAAGATGGAAAAAACAAACAGGAGGGTTCTAACAGTACCCCCTCTTTTATGAGGATCCTCCGGTTCCTCCAGACCCCGGCCTATCCGGAAACCTCTTGTGGAAACCTTTAACAAGCCTAGGAGCAGAGACATCATCCGTCCTTACCCAGGAGTTGTCTTCGGGACCAAAACCCTTCCAGGAGACAAGATACTGTAATCTCCCTCTATGCCATCTAGAATTCAAGATACGAGAAATTTCATATTCGCCGTCTTCCACCACAGGAGGAACTGTGACAGTGACGTCTCTATCTGATACATCAGCCTTTTTCAACACGGAAACATGAAACAGAGGTTTAATCTTCCAGGAAGTAGGGACATCCAACCTAACAGCAGACGGGTTAACAACCTGAAGCACTTTAAATGGACCCACAAACTTAGGACCCAGTTTTTTAGAGGGAATCCTCAACCGCAGGTTCTTTGAGGACAACCAAACCATGTCACCCACAGTAAACAAAACCTCCTTACGTTTCCTGTCAAAATACTTCTTGGACCTCTTGTTAGCCTCTTGAAGGTTGCAACGTACATTAGTCCAAACTCTCTCCAAATCACCGGAAAAATTCTCCTCCTCCAGCACCGTCGACCCCAATTTGGAGAACGAATCAAAAGACGGATGTCTCCCAGTACAACAAAAAATGGAGAACACCCAGCAGAGGAGGATGTATGATTGTTAAGTGCAAATTCTGCGAGAGGCAGAAACTCAGACCACACCTCTTGATTGTCCGCCACAAAACAACGCAAAAACTGTTCAACATCCTGGTTCTTTCTTTCAGTCTGTCCATTAGACTCAGGATGATAACCAGACGAAAATGACAAATGGACTCCCAAGCTGTCGCAAAAAGCACGCCAAAAGCGAGCCACAAACTGAGGTCCTCTATCAGAAACAATATCCTTGGGAACGCCATGGAGCTTGACAATCTCCTTAACAAACGACTTAGCGAGTGTCTTGGCGCAGGGCAACTTAATGAATGGAACCAAATGACACATCTTACTAAAACGGTCCACCCAGATGACAGTAAAACCCTCGGACACAGGAAGATCAGTAATAAAATCCATTGTGAGATGCGTCCAAGGCACACTAGGAACCTCCAGAGGGCAAAGCAACCCCGCAGGAGGAGTATGTGAAGCCTTTGACCTAGCACACACAGTACATTGATGCACCCACTTGATGACTTCCTTCTGCCATCCAGGCCACCAAAAACTGCGACTGATAAGTCTCTTAGTCCCCGAAATTCCTGGATGACCTGCCAACCGAGACTCATGACACTCCACAAACAAATCTCTCCTAAAGGCTCTAGGCACGAACAGCCTCCCATGGGGAGTGTTAGATGGAGCATCATCTTAAGCTTTCAGAATCCTATTCTCCAAAACGGAGTACAATGCCACCACCACAACTCCTTTCTGTAAAATGCTCTCCTCCTCCTCGGCACCGACCATAGGAGAGAAGCTGCGAGATAAAGCATCGGCTTTAACATTCTTAGTACCAGGGATATAGGTAACAGAAAAATGAAACTGAGAAAAAAAGTGCCCACCTAGCTTGATGGGCATTCAAGCGCTTGGCAGCATCCAGATAGATCAAATTCTTATGATCTGTGAAAACCTAAATAGGAAATCTAGCGCCTTCCAAAAAATGACGCCAATGTTCAAATGCGAGTTTAATAGCCAGCAACTCCCGATTTCCAACATCATAATTCAGTTCGGTTTACGAAATTTTTTTTGAAAAGAAGGCACAAGGATGTACTCCATCCTTGTTCTCCTGAGACAAAACTGCTCCGACCCCCACCGATGAAGCATCCACCTCGACCAAAAAAGGCGTGATCTCATCAGGCTGCTTAAGGATAGGGGCAGAACTGAACCTCTCTTTGAGATACTCAAACGCTTCAATGGCCTCAGTAGTCCACTGGACCGTATTCGCACCTTTCCTGGTGATATCGGTCAGAGGCTTAACATTCTAGAAAAATTCTCAATGAATTTCCGGTGATAATTGGCAAAACCCAAAATTCTCTGTATAGATTTCAAACCAATAGGCCTAGGCCATTCCTGCACAGCCTGAACCTTCACCGGGTCCATCTCAAAGACCTCGCTGGAAAAAATGTAGCCCAAAAAACTAATTTTCTGCACAGCGAACTCACATTTCTCCTGCTTAGCAAAGAGTGAATTATCCCTCAATAACTGCAAAACTTCACGTACACTCTGCCAATGGGACTTTAAATCTGGTGAATAAATCAAAATGTCATCCAAATACACAACCACATTCTTACCAATCCATGGTCTCAGGATGTCATTAATAAGATTCTGAAAAAATGCAGGTGCATTGGTAAGACCAAAAGGCATCACCAGATTCTCAAAATGACCTACCGGAGTGTTAAAAGCAGTTTTCCATTCATCACCCTCCTTCACTAGTAACAAATTGTATGCCCCGGAAATCAATTTTAGAGAACCACTTGGCCCCCACCAACTGGTTAAACAAGTCAGGAATTAATGGCTATGGGTAGGAATTGCCTACGGTAATCTTATTAATTTCACGAAAATGCAGACATGGACGTAAACTCGCGTCCTTTTTTTTAACAAAGAAAAATCCAACTGCCACAGGCGACTTAAAAGGTCTAATGTGACCAGCAGCCAGGCTAGTCTGTATGTACTCCTCCAAGGCCTTTCTTTCAGGAATAGTCAGATTAAACAAGCGACTCTTGGGAAGAGTAGCTCCAGGAACAAACTCAATGGCGCAATCATAATCCCTATGAGGAGGTAAAACTTGTGACTCCTCCTCTGAAAAAACCCTCCAAAAATCTTGAATAGGTACAGGTAATTCTCTTTTTTCCACAGCCGCAATGCGACCATTACAACATTTATCATAGCACGTCGGACTCCAAGACTTAATCACATTAGTAGACCAGTCCAGCAAAGGATTGTGCAGTTTTAACCAAGGCAAACCTAAAACGACCGGAGAGGGTAAATTATCAAATACAACCAAGTCCAAAATTTCTTGGTGAACTCCATTGACAGTGAGGGGAAATGGAGCAACCTTGTGAGTAATACATTTCAAGGGAGTGTTACCAATTGCAATCACAGAAATAGGTGATGACAAAGGTTTGGATTTGAATTTAAGGTTTTCCAAAAACCCTTTATCAATCACATTAAGTGTTGAACCACAATCCACTAATACTTGAAATTCAATCAAATTTTCCTGCAAAGTAGTACTCCCAGAAAAAAATACTCCTGCAGAGCGTAAACAAGCTGACTTTTTTTTTTCTTTACTTAAACGAAGCTCACAATACTTAATCAAATGGTCAGCTTTACCACAATAAAGACACAATCCCTCGGTGAACCTCCGGTCTCTTTCCTGAGAGCGGAGTGACATCGCCCCAACCTCCATCGGTTCTCCGCCGTCAGAGCAGATTTTCTGGGGACTAGGACCTGACATTACAGGAGTCTTTACCTCATTCACCCTGGACCTCAGTCTCCTGTCCTCATGAACAGCTAACTGCATGGCATCCTGCAGAGTCTCAGGTGCAGGGAATGCAATTAGCAGATCCTTAACCCTTTCACTCAGACCAGCTAGAAATAAACATTTCAGCACAGGATCATTCGATTTGACTTCTGAAGCCCATCTCCTGAAGTGTGTGCAATAATTTTCAACATCACCTGACCCCTGGTTCAAACGCCTGAGTTCTGCCTCAGCAGATGAGATTCTATCAGGATCGTCATATAATAGCCCCATAGCAGAAAAAAATTCTTCTACAGACCTCAAACATGGATCATTAGGTTGGAGAGAAAAGGCCCTGTGGTTCATTACGCAAAAGTGACATAATAAAACCAATGCGCTGTGATTCATTCCCAGAGGACCTTGGTCTCAAACGAAAATATAACAAACAAGCATTTTTAAAGGAAAAAAAATCTTGCTGTTTACCATAAAAACATCAGGCAGTCCTACCTTGGGTTCCATAAAATGCGCTCCAGAACAGCTACTCACGTGTTGCTGTAGCTCGGCCACCTCCAGAGACAATCCCTGCAAGCGTTGATGGAAACCATACTGGTCCCCGAATTTCTTTCCTTTTAGCTTTTTGGGCTGGACTAACTGTTATGAGCTGCAACAAGTACTAAGAAAAGATAGGGGAAAGCTGTCCCTACAGTAAGACTATGCTGAATCCCTACGATGTAGAGGGCTGACTGTTCCGAGCGAACAGACCCGCCTTAGTTCTCGGCTAGTCTGAACAAAGACCTATAGCATAAGGGGAGGGATCCCTAAAAGAACTAAGGACTGGGACAAAAATGGGACACCTCCTAAACAGAGAAGTTGTTGCAGAACACAAAATACAAACAGACAAAAATGTACTAGAGGTCCCAGAAGGACCAAGCAAATTGACAGAGAAAGGCACCAAAGCACCTGGCTAGAGAAGCAGTCAAACACTGAAGTCCAGCACAGCCAAAAGGGCGGAGGTGGTGACGCGCCCCTGGGCCTTCTGTGTCGTGCGGCATCGCGTGCACGGGGGCTTACCCGGAGCCGGATCAGATGAGGGTAGTAGTCTCGTGGCGGTGACCCGGTCCGTGCCCAGGGAGTCAAACTAAGTGGCGAGTCTATTAGCAGTAGATTTTGGATGACTACGCCACCCGTTGAATGCAGCTTTGGAGCTGCCGCTGCAGGGCAGACCGCTGAGGCCGGTGGAAGGATGGTGCAGCGGGGATGGTATAACCCCCAACGGGAGGGGTATGGCCTCAGGGCAGCCGACGTGGATGATGGGGGTAGCAGGAACCACTCAGAGACGATGCGTGTAGTTCAGGGTCTTTACTGGTGACAAAGATAGACCCTCCCGGAGTACTTGCTAGCGATCGGGGCCTGGTCAGTCCTTGAGCAGATGGGATCTCCCCTGGCCAGGCGGAGTTGTAGGCCTTCCCAGCTAACTGTACTCTTCTGGCTACCTTGCTAGAGGCGGGTAAAAGTAGCCCACGTCCCTGAGTGTACCGTGTGGTGCTCACCCATATGGCCGGTGACTCGGGGCCTTCTAATGGCTTCCGCTCCACGATGGCGGTGCTGGTCCCACGCGTGTGACCGTGCCTTCGGGTTTCTGGGCCAGAGGACCTGCAATCCCCTGCCGGTCGGTTTCTGCTGCTGGGTAAGGATTAGTCCCCACAGCCTCGGACTCCGGGTCCGGTGATAACTTCTCAGTCAGGGCGAGCTCTGCAGCTGCCAGCCCCTGACTCCTTGTAGCACTGCTCCCACAGAGCTCCTGTTGTTTCTTCCTATGCTGCTTCTCTTCTCTACTCTTGTTCTCTCTCTCTCCCCTAACCCTGCCTCAGCCCCAGGTTTATATAGGGGAAGTTCTTCCCCTCCCAGGACTGGGCAGGAGGTGTGGCATGCATAAGATCCTTGACCAAGAGACCTCCCACCTGCTCTCAGACATAATATTGCTATTATTGTGGAGACCAGACCCCTGGGGTGCCACATTCCCCCCTAGTGAAATTTAGTACTCCGGGACTAAACATATTTTACAAAAACATAACAGGGTATAACAACAACAATAAAATACAATAAGGAAACACATAAAGATGGTCACGATGTGTCCGCAACCGGGTGCAGTCTTTGAAGAAAACAAAGGTGTCCATTTCACCAAAACAGGGAGACGTAACCAGGTAGGGGTCTGTCCTGCCCCGAGTCCTTAACAGTCTTTAGTCCGTCCTGGGTTACGCTCCAACTATACACAAAGGATTCCCGGTAAATCCACCAAAGACTCCTGTAAATAACTAGAAACACAAAATTATACACAAGCAACAATAACAGATAAACATTAATAAAATAACTTAAACACTTAGATCCTCCACTGTACGGGCAGCTGGCCTCTAGTGACCCTAGTGGACCTACGAAGCTGGTTGACTGGTCCTGAGCTACAGGGTATAGGAGCTGTCAAGGGTAAACTGGGCAGCCGTCTACGGACCCTTTGGCTCACTAGGGGTATGGCAGGCTCACTATAAGCAGAGGGTTGATCCTCCTGATCTGCTTGTGTGGAGTCTTCTGCCTCCTGGACCGGCTGTTCTTCCAGCTCTACCGGTTGTAAGTACTTGGGATGCTGGTTGGAGGAACGTGAGGATGGGTACCACAACTGCACCATTGACTTGAGTCCAGGACCGAGGGAAGTCTCCGAGCACAGTACTAACCACATCTTCCCTTTCCTCTACGGGTCGAGGGTCTTCTTGTTCCTCTTCAGGGTTCCGTAGCTGTTCGGGACACTTCTTCAGGTGATCCCGGGATACAATGGTTGTGGTTTCCCCTCCGTCTTTACTGATGGTACAGACCTTTGGGTTGTCGTGGCTTGAGGGCAGTACGATGTACGGGTCCTTCTCCCACTGGTCGTCCAACTTGTGGAGCCGTCTTTTCCTCTTCAAGACCTGCTCTCCGGGTACCAAGGGAACAGCGGGAGCATACTGGTTGTAAGTTTTCTCTTGTCTTTCCCTAGCTAGACAGAGACTTCGCTCCACGCTCTCCTGTACTTTCCGGTACTGCTGCTGCCTCTCTGTGTCCCAGTCTGCTTCCGGTGAAGTGTCCTCGGGTGTCAGGACTCCCATCTCCAGGTCAACAGGTAGCTTACCGGGTCTTGCCCTCATTAGGTAAGCCGGGGTACAGTTGGTGGAACCTACAGGGATGTAGTTGTATAGGTCCACCAGGTCGGGCAGCTTCTCAGGCCACAGACTGCGTTCTTCCAGGGGCAATGTTTTTAGAAGATCTATCACCACCTGGTTCATTTTCTCACAAAGTCCATTAGTTTGCGGATGATAGGGTGTCGTCCTGATCTTCCGGCAGCCATACAGAGTACAGAACTCTTGGAAGACCTCCGCTTCAAAGGCAGGTCCCTGGTCCGTCAGCACCTGCTCTGGGTAGCCGTATGGACGGCAGAAGTGCTGCTGGAAGGCTCTAGCTGCTGTTTGAGCCGTTAAGTCCTTGACGGGGACGACAACGAAGAACCGGGAGTAGTGATCCACGATGGTTAATGCGTAGTTTTAGCCACTTCTGCTTGGGGTCAGTTTTACATGATCCAAGGCGACCAGTTCCAACGGCTGCCGGGTGACGATGGACTGAAGGGGGGTCTTCTGGCTGGCACGGTCCTTCCTTCTTAGGTTGCATGGGCCACAGTCTCTGCACCACCTCTCGATGGTTCCTCTCATGCCTACCCAATGGAACCGCCCGCACAGCAGGAACTCCAGCTTCTTCCATCCGAAGTGCCCAGCCCCGTCGTGGTATGCCTCCATCACCATAGCTGCGTCCCTTCTTGGCACCACTACTTGCCAGATCAGTTCATGCGTCCGGGAGTTAACCATTCTGCGGCACAACTTCCCCTTGTAAAGGAACAGTCGACTCTTCTCTGCCCACAGTTGCTTGGCCTCCTCCGGAGCGTCTGGGTCAAGGCGAGCTTCTGGCTGAGTCAGCATCTCCTTCACCAGCCGGACGGCAGGGTCACTGTCTTGCGTTTCCGCCCAGTTGTAGTGAGGTAAGGGGTTGAACGTAGCGGCTTGCTTACCCCTTACACGGTGGGAATACTGGATAGTCCCATGACGGTGGAACGCAGGGAGTTCGACCTCTTCCAAGTCTTCTGAATCCTCACCCTCGTCCGGTAGGTTTGGCATCCTGGACAGGGCGTCCGCGTTGGTATTGGAGCGTCCTGCCCGGTATTTGATTGTAAACTCATAGTTGGGCAAGCGGGCCATCCATCTCTGCTCTAGGGCACCGAGTCTTGCAGTGTCCAGGTGTGTCAATGGGTTGTTATCCGTGTACACGGTGAACCGGGAAGAAGCGAGGTAGTGCTTAAAGCGTTCGGTGACTGCCCACACCACTGCCAGGAACTCTAGCTTAAATGAGCTGTAATTCTCAGGGTTTCTTTCGGTGGGTCGCAGTTTTCGGCTGGCATAAGCAATTACCCGTTCTTTCCCCTGCTGGATCTGGGACAGTACGGCTCCTAGCCCGATGTTACTGGCGTCGGTGTAGAGGATAAAGGGCTGGCTATAATCAGGGTACGCCAGGATTTCATCCCCCGTGAGGGCCATCTTCAGCTGACGGAAGGACTCTTCTTCCAGCTTCTCCCATCTGAAGGGTGGCTTCTGGTTCTTGGCTTTCCTGGACTGGCCTATCAGGAGGTCCTACATAGGAGCTGCCTTTTTGGTGAAACCGGGAATGAACCTTCGGTAGTAGCCTACCAACCCGAGGAACTGCGTCACTTCCTTTACGCTGGAGGGGCTTGGCCATTCCTTAATTGCGGTGATCTTATCAGGGTCGGGAGCCACTCCGTCCGCACTCACCACGTGTCCCAGGTACTGCACCTTTGGCTTCAGGAGGTGACACTTGGAGGGTTTCACCTTTAGGCCGTAGCTTGCCAGAGCTTCGAACACTTCCGCCAGGTGTTTCAGGTGGTCCTCATAAGTCTTGGAATATACGATGACATCGTCCAGGTATAACAAAACCGTCTCAAAGTTTCGGTGTCCCAGACAGCATTCCATCAATCGTTGGAAGGTTCCTGGTGCGTTACAGAGCCCGAACGGCATGCAGGTAAACTCACTAAGTCCCATCGGGGTGGTGAATGCAGTTTTCTCCCGGTCCGCCTCTGCTACAGGAACCTGCCAGTACCCGCTAGTGAGATCCAAGGTAGAGAAGAAGTTAGCAGATTTTAAAGCAGCCAAAGACTCCTCTATCCTTGGTAAGGGGTACGCATCCTTGTGTGTGATACGGTTGATTTTCCGGTAATCTACACACATTTTCATGGTGTTGTCTTTCTTTTTGACCAAGACTAGTGGAGCTGCCCAGGGGCTACAGCTATCTCTGATTACCCCAGCCTCCTTCATGTCTCTAAGCATCCCCTTGGCGTGTTGGTAGTGTGCAGGGGGTACGGGTCGATACCTCTCTTTTATGGAAGGATGGTCTCCCGTGGGGATGTGGTGTTCTACCCCCTTGACTCGCCCGAAGTCTAACGGGTGTTTACTAAACACTCTCTCATACTCTTGAACCACCCGATAGACTCCCTGTTTCTGGTGTGAGGGAGTGGAGTCAGTACCCAAATGTAGTTGCTGACACCAATCCTCCATTTGTTGTTTAGAGCCGTTACCTTCCTCCGGAGAAGATGGAGGGAAGGGTTCTACGGACTGTATGGAATTCTGATTGATAGTATACAATTTGGCTAGCGTGGCATACCGGGGCAGGTACACTTCCCTCTTCCCGATATTTATTATGCGAACGGGCACCCTCCTATGGCGTACATTGACCACCCCCCGTGCTGTCAAAATGGTGGGCCTACTGTCTGAGTAAACTGGTTCTACCATTGCCTGGTAATCTCTACCCCTCAGACCAATAGCCGCCCGGCACCAAATCATCATTTCACTTTTTGGGGGCATGGCAATAGGAAAAGGGTCACACATTCTCACGCTACCAATCTCACCGCTGGAGAGTTCCACCTGTTGCCGTCGCATCAGTGCCCGGATCTCTTTTTGGAGCACTCGCTGCTGGCCGGAGCTGGCGTTCTTGGCAACCTGCTGTAAAATAAAAATCACCTCTGCAAGACAATTTTCAATTACATTAGTTCCTAGAGTTATCTTAGGGTGACTCTCGCGCTTGTCAATGTCCACAATGATCAGTCCCTGGGCTGCCAGCTCGACTCTACCGATTTTAATGGTCACCTCTTTAAATCCAATCTGTGGCACGGGCTGACCATTGCTGGCGATGATACTCAAGTCGTCGTCAGGGTAGCGGGTTATATCCGAGTCATTCCAGTACTGCTTGAAGAGCACGTACGGGATGGTGGTGACCTGTGACCCAGTGTCCAGTAGGGCACTCATAGGAATGCCATCCAGTACCACAGGCAAGACTGGACGTCCTCCCACATATTTGTCACGCCAGTTCGATGGGCCTGGTGATCTTTTTCCTGGGGGTTGGCCCTCTACCCCAGGTTGTGCCAGTTTAAAGGAAAGTACCTTGCCATATGTCCGGGTTGATTGCAGCGGCGGCAGATAGGTTGTCCGTCCTCGTTGTACCGGTCGTTGGGTCTTCCTCTGGCCGGTGGGGTCCTCCTTGGTCGACGCCACGGGATGTCCTCCGGTCCGGATGCCAGCTGGATCTTCCCTGGAGTGGAAACCTGTAAAGACTGCACAGTTCGGGTTAGCGCAGCAACGCTTTTAGCTAGCTCTTGGACCTGATGGTGCAGGTCCGGAGTCGGGTCATTGTTCAAAGCCTGCGCGTCAGTTCCCACAGGCCCTGTCGACAAGGGCGCCGCCTCCTGGTGGTAAGCGGTAGTAGGGCGCCTGTGGGTCACAACGCCACCCGGTGCCGGTTCTCGGAGCACCCAGATGGCTCTGTCCTTGAACTGTGCAAAGTCTAGATGAGGATCCTGTAAGGCCATTGCCCGCAACTGGGTTCGGTGGGCATTGCAATATAGTCCCTCTATAAATTGTTCGGTCAACAGCCTGTCCTCGTTTCCCACGCCGTCAGGGTCGGTCTGCTTAATGGCTCTCAGGGCCTCTTGTAGGTTTAGTGCATAGTCCCTTATACTCTCGTGTGCTCGCTGCTTGCACCCATAGAATCTAAGCTTAATCTCGGCTGAGGTGCGGGTATCAAAGGTGTCCCTCAGCCGGGTTAGTATCCCTGCGACAGTCCTCCCCCCAGGTGGCCAGGACTTTACCTCCCTTTGGGCTGCCCCAGTTAATTGGGTCACCAGGATGCTCACTTTTTGCTCTTCTGTGAGGGGGTACACCTGGAAGAGGCTATCCAGCTTTTCTCTAAAGTCATGCAGAGTATGTGACTCCCCTGAGTACTGGGGTAGCCAGGCCGCTCCCGGGATATAGGGCATGGTGAAAGGCATGACTGCAGCAGCGGTGGCGCTGGCGGGGGTTGAGGCAGTGAAGCTCTCCTCCGTATCCGACATCTTCCTCCCCCCTAGTGGACCGTGGCCTACCTTGCGATGATCCTCTTCCGTAGGCCGCGGCTCCGCAGTGGATCGTCAGGGTTGAGGACCTTCCATCGCGCTCCTGTGACGTCAGCGTCTGCTGGGCTCCTTCCAGGACCTTACGCGACGTCTGGACGTGAGGCGGAGCTTCAGTTCTCGCGCGCTTTCGGAGTCCACGCCCCTCTTCTTCCCGCGCGGCGTCTTCAAGATGGCGTCCAACGGCGGGAAAACTCCACGGATGGCGGGAAGAAGGCAAAAGATGGCGCCGGATGGCGGGAATCTTCACGGATGGCGGGAAGAAGGCTGAAGATGGCGCCGGATGGCGGGAATCTTCACCACTGGTAAGTTTGAACAGTCTTTTTCAGGCACGCAGTACCCGGTGGTTGCGGGCACGAAATCCTGCCGACTACGCCAAAAGTTGACGCGCCCCTGGGCCTTCTGTGTCGTGCGGCATCGCGTGCACGGGGGCTTACCCGGAGCCGGATCAGATGGGGGTAGTAGTCTCGTGGCGGTGACCCGGTCCGTGCCCAGGGAGTCAAACTAAGTGGCGAGTCTATTAGCAGTAGATGTTGGATGACTACGCCACCCGTTGAATGCAGCTTTGGAGCTGCCGCTGCAGGGCAGACCGCTGAGGCCGGTGGAAGGATGGTGCAGCGGGGATGGTATAACCCCCAACGGGAGGGGTATGGCCTCAGGGCAGCCGACGTGGATGATGGGGGTAGCAGGAACCACTCAGAGACGATGCGTGTAGTTCAGGGTCTTTACTGGTGACAAAGATAGACCCTCCCGGAGTACTTGCTAGCGATCGGGGCCTGGTCAGTCCTTGAGCAGATGGGATCTCCCCTGGCCAGGCGGAGTTGTAGGCCTTCCCAGCTAACTGTACTCTTCTGGCTACCTTGCTAGAGGCGGGTAAAAGTAGCCCACGTCCCTGAGTGTACCGTGTGGTGCTCACCCGTATGGCCGGTGACTCGGGGCATTCTAATGGCTTCCGCTCCACGATGGCGGTGCTGGTCCCACGCGTGTGACCGTGCCTTCGGGTTTCTGGGCCAGAGGACCTGCAATCCCCTGCCGGTCGGTTTCTGCTGCTGGGTAAGGATTAGTCCCCACAGCCTCGGACTCCGGGTCCGGTGATAACTTCTCAGTCAGGGCGAGCTCTGCAGCTGCCAGCCCCTGACTCCTTGTAGCACTGCTCCCACAGAGCTCCTGTTGTTTCTTCCTATGCTGCTTCTCTTCTCTACTCTTGTTCTCTCTCTCTCCCCTAACCCTGCCTCAGCCCCAGGTTTATATAGGGGAAGTTCTTCCCCTCCCAGGACTGGGCAGGAGGTGTGGCATGCATAAGATCCCTGACCAAGAGACCTCCCACCTGCTCTCAGACATAATATTGCTATTATTGTGGAGACCAGACCCCTGGGGTGCCACACTGGAATATAAAGGCAGATGGTCACGTGAGCGCAAAGCACAAGATGGAAAAATCAAACAACAGTGTTGTTTTGGAACATGTGGAGGAAGCAAAGTATCTAGGCTACGTGGTTGGTAGAGGGGAAATAAAACCACAAATAAATAAGGTCGAGGCGATCCTGAACTGGCCACAGCCCCTCTCGATTAAGCAGGTCAGGGCATTTCTAGGCATTGTTGGCTACGATCGAAGATTTGTCCCTAACTTTGCCCTGATCGCAGCCCCGCTGACGAATCTTCTGAAAAGGACGAAGTCGGCTATGGCTAAGTGGTCCGCGGAAGCTGAAGCAGCCTTCCAGGAATTAAAACGGGCCCTCTGTAAACAGCCAGTCTTTGTGGTGCCCAATTTCTCCAAAGAGTTTGTGGTCCAGACATACGCATTGGATGTCGGGCTGGAAGCAGTCTTGTCCCAGGAGAATAATGGAAAAGAACACCCTGTAATGTACCTCAGTCGGAAGCTGTACACGTGGGAGAAGAACTACTCCATAGTGGAAAAAGAATGTTTGGCCATCAAGTGGGTGTTGGACACTCTGAAGTATTATCTGTTAGGTAGAAGGTTCAAGTTATTTTCGGACCATGCCCCACTGAGGTGGGTGCGAGAGAAGAAGGGGAATAATGCCCGAGTAACTAGCTGGTTCCTAGCCCTACAAGATTTTAGTTTACCGGTGGAGCATAGGCCTGGGAAACAACATGGGAATGCTGATGCCCTATCAAGGGTCTATTGTATGGTGGCAGAAGGTGCCAAGCACCCCGGCTTTGGGCAGAGGGGGGGAATGTAAGGTTGCAGCTGGACAGGTTGTGGACAGGAGGTAAGTGTCCCCGAAGTGTCAAGCTTCGGTGATGTAGGATCCAGAGAAGCAGGCTCAAGCACACATATTGCTGAGAGGTAGTTAATGGGCCCAGATTAAAGGGCCGGGTTATACGAGCAGCTGAAAGAGCTGGGGGGGGGAATCAGCTGCTCACTTACCTCAAGTCCAGGTCTTGGAAGGCTTGATTTAAGACAGCTGCGTCTGTCTCAGGGGGCTGTGTGTTGTGCAAGGTAAGCAGGCCTTGCATGTGCTGCTCAGACTCTTCAGTAGGCAGAGAAAAGCACCTAATTTAAATGGATGAGGCCGTGCAGTATATGTTCTTGTTATTTTGGGTTTGGTTCTGTTATACAGTGCATTGTGAAAGTATTTGGCCCCCTTGAACTTTTCTGTCTTTTGCCACATTTCTGGCTTCAAACATAAAGATATAAAATTCTAATTTTTTTGGGAAGAATCAACAACAAGTGGGACACAATCGTGAAGTGGCATGAAATTTATTGGTTATTTTAAACATTTTTAACAAATTAAAAACTGAAAAGTGGGGCGTGCAATATTATTCGGCCCCCTTGAGTTAATACTTTGTAGCGCCACCTATTGCTGCGATTACAGCTGCAAGTCGCTTGGGGTATGTCTCTATCAGTTTTGCACATTGAGAGGCTGAAATTCTTGCCCATTCTTCCTTGCAAAACAGCTCGAGCTCATTGAGGTTGGATGGAAGGTGTTTGTAAACAGCAGTTTTCAGCTCTTTCCACAGATTCTCGATTGGATTCAGGTCTGGACTTTGACTTGGCCATTCTAACACCAGGATACGTTTATTTTCGAACCATTCCATTAAAGATTTTGCTTTATGTTTGGGATCATTGTCTTGTTGGAAGAAAAATCTCCGTCCCAGTCTCAGGTCTTTTGCAGACTCCAACAGGTTTTCTTCCAGAATGGTCCTGTATTTGGCTCCATCCATCTTCCCATCAATTTTAACAATCTTCCCTGTCCATGCTTAAGAAAAGCAGGCCCAAACCATGATGCTGCCACCACCATGTTTGACAGTGGGGATGGTGTTTTGAGGGTGATGAGCTGTGTTGCTTTTACGCCAAACATATCGTTTTCCATTGTGGCAAAAAGTTAGATTTTGGTTTCATCTGACCAGAGCACCTTATTCCACATGTTTGGTGTGGCTCCCAGGTGGTTTGTGGCAAACTTCAAACGAGACTTTTTTATGGATATCTTTGAGAAATGGCTTTCTTCTTGCCACTCTTCCATAAAGGCCAGATTTGTGCAGTGTACGACTGATTGTTGTCCTATGGACAGACTCTTCCACCTCAGCTGTAGATCTCTGCAGTTCATCCAGAGTGATCATGGGTCTTTTGGCTGCATCTCTGATCAGTCTTCTCCTTGTTTGAGATGAAAGTTTAGAGGGATGGCCAGGTCTTGGTAGATTTGCAGTGGTCTGATACTCCTTCCATTTCAATATGATCGCTTGCACAGTGCTCCTTGAGATGTTTAAAACTTGGGAAATCTTTTTGTATCCAAATCCGGCTTTAAACTTCGCCACAACAGTATCTTCGACCTGCCTGGTGTGTTCCTTGGTCTTCATGATGCTCTCTGTACTTGAAACAGAACTCTGAGACTATCAGAGTCTTTTTTTTTCCCTGTTCATATTTTAGTGTTCAAAGCTTTCTATTTCACTGTTTTATGACCTCTTTGTTTAACATTGGGTGTTTATTACCCTGCATAGCATTGCCAGCTCTGGACTTTTGCTAATTGACTAATTACTCAGTATGACCAACTGGTGCTGGACTTTAGTAGACATTTCAGTTCATATATATTCAGCTCTGGCTCGGGATAGCATGCGTGCTGGGTCACGCGTGCAATAGATTTTAAGTGCAATAGTTAAAAGTGCAGTTATACATGGCATTTGGACAGGGCAGGAGACAGGTAAGGTGCATAAGAGATTCATACAAACATGCTTCTCGGTCAGTCATACTGCATTATGCATTAGTCTTATCAATCTGCTTTTTATTTGTTTTCACTTCTGCTTTCTCACAACTCGCCCGCCCTTTAACACATTCTGTGCACTCACTCTATATCAGCCCCTCCCTTCTCCCCTCTCCCATGTATAACTCTGAGGCTCTACTGACATTCCTCACCCACTGCAAACCATCCTCTACCTCCATACAGCACTCAAAACGTTCATACAAATCATTGCACCACCTGCTCTTTCTCTTCTTTCTCCTTTTACTAGTCGCAGGCGATATCTCCCCCAACCCTGGGCCCCCCTCCACTAGCATACATTACTCTCCTCCAGCTGCATATAGAAACCCTTCTAATCTTATTAACGTTCAGTGCATGCCCTCTCCTATCGATTTCCATTGTGCTCTCTGGAACGCATGGTCTGTGTGTAACAAACTAACTTACATCCATGATTTTTTTCCTCTCTAATTCGCTTAACCTTCTAGCTATCACTGAAACCTCGATTCAGCAGCCAGACACCACCGCTGCTGCTGCTCTCTCGTTTGGTGGGCTGAAATTTTCACATACCGCCAGACCTGGCAGCAGACAGGGTGGAGGTGTTGGTCTGCTCCTTTCCTCACAATGTGCTTTCCAGGTCATCCCCCCGGTTCCCTCACTTATGTTTCCTTCCTTTGAAGTCCACACCATCAGACTCTTTAAACCCTTCTCCCTACGAGTGGCAGTTGTGTATCGCCCTCCAGGCTCCTCCCACCAGTTCTTGGATCACTTTGCCACCTGGCTTCCTCACTTTCTATCCTGTGACATCCCCACAATCATTATGGGCGACTTTAACATCCCCATCGATGATCCCCTCTCCCAATCTGCCTCTCATCTACTTTCTCTAACCTCTTCATTCCGTCTCTCACAGTTTACTAATTCTCCTACCCATGAAGACGGGAATACTCTGAACCTGTTTTTTTCCAGTCTCTGCTCGCTGGATGACTTTACCAACTCCCCTCTCCCGCTCTCGGACCACAACGTTCTTTCCTTCTCTGTTAAGAATTGTCTCTTCACCCGGGACACCCCCACTTACAACACTTATAGGAATACACGTACCATTAATACTCAGCAGCTTATGGACAATCTCCACACATATTTAGCCCCCATCTCCTCCTTCTCCTGTCCAGACTTAGCATTGTCACACTACAATAATACACTGAAGAGTGCCCTAGATGAAGCTGCTCCTTCTACTCGCAGAAAGACCTGACACAGACAACGGCAGCCCTGGCACACGATGCAAACACGTTTTCTTCAACTTAAGGTGTGCTGAGCGTCAGTGGAGAAAATCTTTTTTAGCAGAGGACTTCATCCACTATAAATTCATGCTCAAAACCTATAACTCTGCCCTTCATCTGGCCAAACAATCCTACTTCACCACCTTCATCACTTCAATGTCCAACAATCCAAAACGACTTTTCGAAACCTTAAACTCCCTCCTGAAACCTAAAGCACAGGCCCTCACCACCAACCTCAGCGGGGAGGATCTGGCCACTTATTTCTTTGAAAAAATCAACCACATCCATCAGGACATCTCAGCCCAATCTCCTCAGTGCCTGGATCACCTTCCCTGCTGCACTTCAAGCTCACTTGCCATCTTTGAGCCTGCTACAGAAGAAGAAGTTACCCAGTTCCTCGCTTCTTCTCGGCCTACAACCTGCAACAGTGACCCTATTCCTTCACATCTCCTGCTGTCCCTCTCACCGGTGGTCACCACTCACCTGACTAAAATATTTAACCTCTCTCTTTCTTCAGGTATCTTTCCCTCCTCATTTAAACATGCCATCATAACCCCGTTACTTAAAAAGCCATCCCTGGACCAGAACTGCACTGCTAACTACAGACCTGTCTCTAATCTTCCTTTCATCTCTAAACTCCTGGAACGCTTGATCCACTCCCGTCTAATCCGCTATCTCTCAGATAACTCTTCGACCCTCTACAATCTGGTTTCCGCTCCTTACACTCCACTGAAACTGCCCTCACTAAAGTCTCTAATGATCTACTAACAGCCAAATCCAAAGGTCACTGCTCCCTGCTGATTCTCCTGGATCTCTCTGCTGCATTTGACACTGTGGATCACCAGCTCCTCCTCACTATTCTCTGCTCTATAAGCCTCAAGGAAACCGTTCTCTCCTGGTTCTCCTCCTACCTCTCTGACTGCTCCTTCACTGTATCTTTTGCCGGCTTCTCTTCCCCTCCTCATCCCCTTACTATCGGGGTTCCGCAGGGCTCAGTCCTAGGCCCCCTCCTCTTCTCTTTATACACTGCCCCTATTGGACAAACAATCAGCAGATTTGGGTTCCAGTATCATCTCTATGCTTACGACACCCAATTATACACTTCTTCCCCTGACATCACCCCTTCCCTAATACAAAATACCAAAGATTGTTTGTCTGCTGTGTCTAACATCATGTCCTCCCTCTATCTTAAACTGAATCTCTCCAAAACTGAACTTCTTGTGTTTCCCCCCTCTACTAACCTAACTCTACCTAACATTGAAATGACCTTGGAGGGTTCAACCATAACTCCCAAGCAGCTCGCCCGCTGCCTTGGGGTCATATTCGACACTAACCTTTCCTTTACTCCCTATATCCGATCACTCACTCGCTCTTGTCACCTGCATCTTAAAAACATCTCCAGAATCCGATCTTTTCTCACTTTTGAAACTGATAAAACTCTTACTGTCGCTCTTATTCACTCTCGTCTGGACTACTGCAACTCTCTTCTGATCGGTCTCCCTCTTACCAAAATTTCCCCTCTCCAATCTGTCCTGAATGCGGCAGCCAGGGTCGTATTTCTGTCCAGCCACTTCACCAATGCCTCCACCTTGTGCCAGTCATTACACTGGTTACCCATTCGCTACAGGGTCCAATATAAACTCATTGCTCTCACCCACAAAGCTCTCCACAGTTCTGCACCACCTTATATCTCCCCTCTCATCTCAGACTATCGTCCTACACGTTCCCTCCGTTCCACAAATGACCTAAGACTAACATCCCCCATAATCCGAACCTCGCACCTCCGTCTCCAAGACTTCTCTCGTGCTGCGCCAGTTCTCTCTGGAATGCTCTACCCCAGACGATCCGATTGATGCCTAGCCCCGATGTCTTCAAGCACGCTTTAAAAACCCATCTCTTTAAACAAGCCTACCACCTCAAATACCCAGTAAACTAACTTTCCCCTGTTCCTTCCTAAATACTATTCAGAATCTGCTCCCTACTGTTCATCTGTCTCTACACCCTCCATGCACACGATAACTGCACTCGGTAATTGAGTATTGCACTTGAACATACAGGCTGATGACCGGATCATACAGCTTTATATGATAATCCCAACTTATTATAATTGCCAGACCTGAAATAACAAGCACTTTCCACCTATTGTGTCCCCCCATTTCCTTGTAGAATGTAAGCTTGCGAGCAGGGACCTCACTCCTGATGTAACTGTTTAAACTGTCTCACCTTGTATTGAATTTATTGTTTGTACATGTCCCCGCTTAATTGTAAAGTGCTGCGGAATATGTTGGCGTTATATAAATAAAAATTATTATTATTATTATTATCACAGAGCAGGTACATTTATATGGAGATTTGATTACACACAAGTGGATTCTATTTATCATTACCAGTCATTTAGGACAACATTGGATCATTCAGAGATCCTCACTGAACTTCTGGAGTGAGTTTGCTGCACTGAAAGTAAAGGGGCCGAATAATATTGCACGCCCCACTTTTCAGTTTTTAATTTGTTAAAAAAGTTTAAAATATCCAATAAATTTTGTTCCCCTTTACGATTGTGTCCCACTTGTTGTTGATTCTTCCCCAAAAAATTAGAATTTTATATCTTTATTTTTGAAGCCAGAAATGTGGCAAAGGTAGAAAAATTCAAGGGAGCCAAATACTTTCACTATGCACTGTATCTTTTTGTGCCGGAAAGGCTGTTTTTTGTTTTCTTAATGAGCTGTTTTTGCTGTCAAACCAGCCTGGATTCTCTGACAAAAACACTTTGTGCGCCTACCTCAACCACAGCCTAGTGAGTACAAAACCCAACACCCTGCATTGGATTGCAGCTGCTGCTTTCTGTGAGGTAAAACAAGCATTTTTTTTAACACATCCAATTGAAGAACCTATTTTTATTTCAAGATCTATTGATTAAAATGTACTTAGTTTGGGGGACAACCAATTTAAAGATTTAAGTACTTGTTCTGCATGGGCATCTGAATGTTGGAGACCCCAGACTATCCTTGAAGTAACTAGACAAACCCTGAGAAATAGGGAATCCCAATCCCAAATCACACTTAGATTCAGATGACCGTTTTTCTCTCCATCTGAGAAAATTGGACCGATTATACTAATAACACTCTGACTGGGATCTGATTTTCTCAAAGTTTGAGAGACAAAAAAAAGTTTCTCCATCCTCTCCATTATATCAGTCTGTAAAAATTGGACCACAGTCAGATGCTATCGATTTTTTTTCACGAACCCATAGGCATGAATAGGTGAGTGCCATCTGATTCTCGGAGACAAATCATGTATGCTGCAGTTTTTTTATTTTTCTCTCGAACCACTCGGTCCAAGGAAAATATTGGACATGTGCAAAGGCCCATAGAATAATATGGGTATGAGTGTTATCCGACAAAACCACAGATAGCACTCATCCTACTTATACGGTCGTCTGCACAAGGTCGTCCTTAAACTGACCATACAAAGTAGATAGGTGTCAGCTGTACGATCATTCACACAGCTATCACACCCAACTCCCCCACACACAGGAGCACTGGTCTCTGCTGAGCAATCTTTGAATCTCTATGAGAGAGTCACTTTACAAATCGTCTACCAATACCGAACAAAAATATCAGCCGTTGAAATTCAGCAGGCCGGATCCTTCTCGTCCCTGACATCATTTCGCTCCCATGAACATTAGATCACAGGCCAATCCCACCAAAATAGGTGGGTTCATTTGACTTTAATCTAATGTGCATGAGGAACCTTAGTCAAGATGTAAAAAAATAATTATTTCCGTATATTTTTTCTATCAAGGACTTCTTATCAGATGTGATTGATCAAATTATCACGATATTCTTATGAAAGAAATGTATCGATTTATTCTCGGATTGTCCATTAAAAAGAATGATTGAAATAGTTACATAAAATAGTTAGTTACAAAGTGATTGTCCATTTGTCCATAATTAGCTTAATTGTTGAGATTCGCCCATCTTTTCCAGGGATCCTGGCTGGTAGATTGCATCTGTCTGTGTCCAACACGTGTGTAAGGATGACACCATGTGTCCGGGTGTTTCCTTGGCCTGCATCCGCAGCTGTTTCACACACAGATCCTCGTCCTGTGTCCTGTGGAATGGCAAGCGCCCCCCCTGTCTCTAACATTGGGTTATATATTGCCGGTCATATGAGCTGTTCTTCTATTTATGGTACTAACTAGAAATACACAAATAGCGCATGTCATCTAGAAACCCTAGCACGATGGCTGATGCAATCTTATGCAATGTATGGTACAGAATTCAGAATAAAATGAATATCCATAATTAATATTTAACACAAGAACACTCCCACTCTTGTCCATAGGATAGCATTTAATATGTTAACAGCCGCTGGCAGAGCTCCATTCCACCTGCGGCTGTTAAAGGCAGATGATGACAGTTCTGCCGGAAAAGATGCAGGTACGTTTCAAAGTTAAGGACCTGAAATATGACGTAACTGTATGTCATATGTCAAGAAGAGGTTAAGCACAATAGGCACAGAGTGGTTAGCATGCTATGATGCAAACGGCTGAGTCAGGAAATCGCCCAGGTCATATCGAAGGAACAAGCAACCAACATCCTCACTTATTAATAAGAAACAAGGATCCTTGTTGAACACATGGTATGGCAGGTATAAGTAGATTTAAACAGGTTTTGAACTACTTTGATTTCTACTTTGATGGAATAAGTCATCAACATCAAAACTTTGAACCCCCGCAAATTAGCGGCTGAATGCAAACATTATTTGTTAGTTGAATGAGAAACCGGACACAACAATTCCATTTATTGACTTCTGCCTAGTTTCCATTCTCACCATAGATCAGAAGAATAACGCAAAACGTACAAAATTTAATTCCAATCCTCAAACTGTAATGTTACTTTTATCTCCAGAAGGCCGTTGCTGCTGCTCAGTGGGATGCTAACCAAAACTAGGGCAGCCTGTATATCCTGCATGAGTCCTGGCTGGATTCTGCAGCTAGTTGTTTTATCATGGTGTTTTTTATATACAATATCATTTTACAGAACAAACTTGCATTTGTTTTCCTGTTCAAAAATTAATGATGGTACGGATTAGGTATTGCGACTATTTAAAGGCAAAACAAGAATCTGGGCAGGGAGCAGGAAGTCAGAGAAAAAAATCCTTTGGGTTTGTTCACATAGCAGATTTCTCTAAAAATTCCATCATGGAATCCTTGGCAGAAATTTCAGCTGGCCTTTTGATTTTTGCCTTGAAATTGCAGCATGTCATTCCTTTGCTTTGCACCCATTTGCCCAATTTTTAAGGCTACCTGATGCTGTTTCTTCACAAAATCAGCATAAAGCAGTGAATTGTTACTTCATTTTGATGCACATAAATGCAAGAACAGTAGAAGACATAGTAGATGTGGATTCCACATGGATTTTGGCACAGAATATTCATAGATTCTGTGAAATTCACATGTAAATCTGTGATGCAAACATATCCTTAGATCTCATTGATACAATGATTTTTCTCATAGGCAAAGATTTTCACTGGTGTTTTGACTCATATTTTCATGAATATTTGGTCAGTGTTTCAGTTTTCACCATCAGAGTTTCATCAGTGATTTTCTGGTATGAAAAAGAAATAGAGACTAAATTGCAAATCTTCTCCTGCTCATTAAGGGGTTGTCTACCTTTGGAAAAAAAACATTTTTTTTTTGCTAAAAATATTTTTTGCAATTTGATTTCATTAAAAAATGTGTATTGTTTGGCTTTTACACACTTCTACAGAACCCCTACAGACAGCACACGGCAGGACTGAGGAAGGAAGGAGCGCTAATTGCCTATTAGAGCACAGATTTTCCTAGAATAGTTTGCGGACTCTATTGCAGAGCTGCTAAGTGCCAAAACAGCAGACTCCCCCTAAAGTGACCTCATTTTGGAAATGACACCCCTCAGAGAATTCATCTATGGGTGATTTTCACTCCATGGATGATTTCCAGAAACAAACATGTAGTGGATGTTTTAGAGCAAAAATTGCAAATTTGCCATTGTAGTGCCCAACATATTGTCTCTGGAGACATCTACCTCGGGAATTGTTAAGCGAGCTCCACTCGAATGTGTCAGTCATTAAATAAACCATATGCTTGAATGACAAAATGGGATAAATTAATGAAGTTTAAAAACGTGGTTCCGTGTGGAAGATTTTAAAGCCGTCAGTGAGGCAGAAGGCTGGTAATGATGGGCAATGTGGGCAATAATAACAAATATCATGCCTCATTCCTCTCTAGGTACATATACATCTTTTTTGGGGGTTATTTCTTGTTTCTTTTGCTGGAATGAGTGCAATAAAATGTCGCTCAATGAGTCTTTTGACATCTTCAGATGAGTGGGCCAAAATTTGCAAAAACAAGATTTTCAATGACCTTTTCCTGATAATTAATGAAAGCATCTGAATTTCCTGCTTTTTTTGTATAACACAAAAGAATTATATGCGGCTTCCTGAAACAAATAAATGACTAACTTTTATAGCAGGTATAGGACTTTCTTGATACCTGGTATGGCTGTAGAACCCGGTCAGCAAGGTCCACATCCCCCATGTATTTGTAGAAGTCAATGACTGACACACGTTTTTGCATTGGCATAGTGGATCCTAGTTCTACAGTAGTCCTTGTGGCATCTGTGTGGATCGAGCTGAGGATAAAAATATCTTTCTTATCCTTAGCCTTGAGGGCAAGCAGCTCTCCATTGCACACAGCCTCTGACTGCCCCTTTTGGAACTTTCCATTGACCAATTATTTTGGAAATCCCTGACAGTTTTTACAAATGGTCCCACAAGCCCCTATGTTGAGTTCAACCAATCTTTTAAATGGGGGTATGCTGGCGTAGTAATTTTCCACATACAGATTTTAGCCTTTTTGTAAAAATGGACTTATCAGTTCCCAAACAATTTTTCCCGATGTCCCCAGATAAGTAGGGCATCCTGGTGGGTTTAGTTGGCTATCTTTCCCCTTGTAAATGTGAAAAACTGATGTGTGTATCCTGTTGTACCCTCGCACATTTTATAGATTGTTATTCCAAACCTTGCCCTTAGATGGGATAAATTGTTTGAGGTGTTGTTTACCTTTGAATTTTACAAGGGACTCAATGTTTTATGTTGGGATATAGAGCCTTAAGAACTTTTCTGACAACTCTTCGATGATGGGTCTGATTTTATATAGTCTGTCATGTCCTGGGGCATTTCTGGGCAGGCATTGACTATTGTCGTTAAAATGCCAAAATCACATGAATATTTCATAGAATGTCCTAGGAAGACTGACAGAAAACATAGGGGTGGCTTGAACAGGGAGGTTGGACCAGTAGGACAGAATGCTCGTTTTTTTAAGCCCTATGGCAAATGTAAGTCCTAAAAAAAATTTCATTTTAGGAAGATTAATTAGCGTCCATAAATTATACCTACCATAATAGGATCATGGATTCTGACTGATAAATTAGAAAACATTTAAATTTGTTTGGAGGACAATATGCTCTAGCCTCCCATCTGGGAAATGCTACATCAAGTGACAAAGCCCCTTGCACATTGGCATTTGCCAATTAACTTATACTAGAGAATTTGTTTTTACTAGGCATTGTTCCCTGATTTCGAGACATTTCACTATTTGCATTTCTTGTACTGGTCCTTGTTGTGTTTGAGGATGGACCAGAATCACTGCTCATTTCTGAGCTATCACTGTTGCTGCAACTAAAACCCACGAAATCATCATTGTCATCTGAAGTTACACTTTCTTCACTGTCAGAACATAAAGGGCATACGCCTCCTCTGCAGCATAAGGCTATGTTCACACATTGCGTTTTTTTCAGCGTTTTTTATGCAAATTTTCTGCTGCGTTTTACAGTACCAGCAAAGTGTATGAGATTCCAGAGATCTCATGCACACACCTTGGTTTTTATTTCATCAGTATTTTGTACTTTGCATGTTTTTTTTGCAGAATAGAGCATGTCACTTCTTTCAGCGTTTTTTCAGTGTTTTTCACCCATTGGAAGTAATGGCTGGTGAAAAAATGCACCAAAAACGCAGGTGTCAGTTTTTTCAGCGCTTTTTGTGCCAAAACCTAATGAAATAGAATGAGATTCTTTTTTTTCACTGAACTTTTTGTACATGCATAAAGAGACAAAAGGACAGTGAAAACAATGCAGCAAAAATGCAGCAAAAATGCAGCAAAAAAACAAGCAAACTCCTGAACAAACCTTCCTGGCAAGAGATCAGGTTTTGCTGCAGAAAGAAAACGCCGAAAAATGTGATGTGAACATAGCCTAAAACTGACATGCCATTTTAATACTTTTCATATTTTTATATATAAATATACACTCTACATTATTAATTATATTTTAGTAGAAAATACGTTCCTATCAAATTATATATATAATATATATAGTATTGTATATAGTATTTGTACGTGTATATTAGTCCAAAAATTAACAAACTGATTAACGTAACTAATTGATTAATGTAGTGAATTAATCTAATTATTGATGGAACTAGTAATAATTGATTGGTAAAACAATTGTGATCAACCCTAACCGTAACAATTTATTTAAATTTTTAAAATATACATATATTAATACAATTTTTTTTTGCAAACTTCTCATTTCTTTTTCACCACTAAAATAATAAAAAAACTGGACATGTTTGGAAATCGTACTGATGAGCAGAATCATATTTTTACCACAAAATATACACTGTTTTTTGGGAATTGTTTTTACAGTGTCGGAATTGTGTTTTTTTCATAATTTCTCTCCACTTTGATTTTTTTTGGTGTTTTTCAGTACACTATTTGGTAAAAAATAATGGTGTCATTCATGTAACACCTGTGGCAAGATCTGTGTGTACAGAAAATGGAATTGCTGGGATTACACAGACATTCACAGCAGCAGAAATTGGTGAATCTTATGCTGCACTGTCTTGGACTACAACTCCCAGTGGACATTGCTCCTCTCTGCATCATAGGGGAGGAAATGCAGCAGAGGAAGAAACTGACTGGCTGAACAGGTTGGAGAAGAAGGGTGGAGCTAATAGCAGTAAGAGAGAAGCCTGGAATCCACCATGTCAGACATGTGAGAGTCTGATCCTGGAGAGCAGGGGACAGAGGCACAGAGTGAGTGCTAAATGGCCAGTCCCTCAGTGTGTGAGGCGAGAAGTTGATCCTGCAGCTAAACAACCTTTACAGGCCAGTCAGCTTACCAGGAGATGTCCGTCACCACCTGGCCTAACCAAGGGACCGATTCTTCAATCCATCCCCAGTATCCAAGGCATGCGGACCCTGCAGCCCTAAGCTGGATGCCTGTGTGACCCCAAACCTGCTACATCGAGAAGTAAGTAGCTATTATGGGACTTGTGGTTTCACTGTTGAGTTAATAGGGGAGCTGTTGCTGAGCTATTATGAGACTTGTTTTTCCACACACTTGAACCTATAAAAGGACTATCTGTGAGGGATATTCTGCTTCTTCAGCATGTACACCTACACAGTCTTCAAGAGCTCCAACATCTGCGGCAACGGGGCCCCAACAGGGAACTTTGTTGCTATTTCTGGCTGCAGCCATTTATAGTTTAGTAGTGTTAGCTAGGAGTGTGTTTGTTGCTACTGAAAGAGAAAGTGTCATCCCTATCTTTCAGGTTAACTGCCAAGCCTTAACTAATCCTTTGTGTATGTAAATAGTGAATACTGTTTGTTTTATTATTGTTTGCCACCCCCCTTACCAAATTTACCGTTTACCTTCCTCCAAAATAAACCTGTTTAAGTTTTCAACCTCATCTCTTTGTGAGTGTATACGGAATGTGTACAGGGGTTTCCCGAGTCAACCCCTGGCAGAAGAGGAAGACCCTCCTACATCCCACTACAACTCCCAGCAAGATTCGGGTGGAGGCACTGCACTATATTGAGGTGAGAACTAGCAAACACCTTGGCCACGGAAGTGGTTTAAAGGGGTGCCACAGTGGAGGCACTACTGAGATTGAACAAAACAGGTACCGCCATTATGGAAAAGTTAACTGAAGCACAAGTGTCCATGTGGTTTGGTGAGATGAACGTGGCAACAGAACGCAGTTTTGCAGTATGTGATGAACTCACTAGAGCATCGGATAAAGAGGTACTACGGGTTGTGAACGACTTCAAGAAGTTGTTCAGCCCAGAGTGGTTGACAGATGGAGTAATGAAGGGAGTCAATTACCAGCATCCTTGATCACTACTGAAAAGACCCTGGAGAAGAAGTACTTCCAAATAGTCATGGCTGTGCCATTAAAACATGGGCAAAAGTGAATTATCGCTTGGCCTGAGGGGCTCGCAGCAGAGGAGTTGTCCTCAGAATCGAGAACACAGCCTGGGAGGCATAGTGAATGTCCACCTCCCACCCATGCTTGCAACAGGCCTGAAGGAACTGCCACTACTGTGGAAGTGGTGGTGGCAGCCATGGAGAAGTTAGTCACCCAGTTTCCTAAATTGCAGCCTGAAGGGGCCTACCATCTTGTGAGAATTCTTTCAGGTATCACTCCCATCCCAGAGGGTGAAGAAGGGTATGACGTGGAGGGATGTTGCTCTGCAGTATCTAGAAGAATGGCAGTGCACTGATGCTGTGAAGAAACATAGAATTGTGGAGAGTTTGAAAAGTCCTGCTATGGAAGAGGAACAAGCTGTTTGGCGAAGTTAGTTACAAGCATGCTATCAAGGCTAAATGGTTGCCCTAGAAGATGATTTCAGATCCCCAGGGGATACCATAGACCTCCTATATAAACTTCGCACCACCTAACAGGACTCTGGTGAGAAAATGTCCCATTATCTTTATCAACTGGACAAGCTGGTATTCAGAATAGTAGCCAAGGCCGGACTTATGCCCGCTCTAGTTGACCAGTGTCTTTTGGATCAAGTGCTACGAGGAGCTCTGACCCAGGATCCTATTGCTCAACGACTAAGGTGCTGTGATAAAGAAAAGATACTCTGTTCCTTCCATCAGTTGCTTAAAGATGTGCAACAGGAGGAAGCTCTTCTAGCAGCTAGAGAGCAGATGATCAAGCGAGTAGCTGCTGTTGCCTTAAATCCAACGCTAAGTGATCAAGAGGACCAGCTCTTGAAGATCATTGAGAAGCAGATGGAGAAAATTGTCCAACTTCTAAATGCCCAGGCCAGAGAAGTGGAGTGGTTAAAACTAATCATTGAATAAGCAAATGAAAGACAATGATCCTCAAGATAGGTGAATGATGGTCAGCGTTGGATCAGAGATGTGGAAGAAGAGGTATGCTTTGTCTGTTGGAATCCCAATCATATGGCTCATCAGTGCTCAAAACGGTGGGGTTTAAAGAAGTCCCAGTCTTCCCCCTACCCTGAGAAATGGTTGTCTAGAGATGAGGAGTCCTGTACTGGGCCCACTTCCAAACCGGAGGTACCTAGCCTTGGGACCGAAGTCATGTGTCACCGGATCAGATGCAAGATTGTTACATCATGGAATAATGCTCAGCTTTCCGGAGTTTCAGAGGAACCCTCTACACATTTGTCCCACCAGTTGGCTAAGGTGAATACTTTCTCTGTCACCACTGATGCGGAGCCATGTTGAAAAGTCTCAGCAGGAAGATCCTTCTATTGGAGTAGTTCGATGGTTTGTGCAAAAAGGGCGGAAGCCCGATAGGAACGCCTTGAAGACAGAAGAATCTGTTTTCCTTACTCGTCTGTTGGAGTCCCCAGTTGTGAGAAATGGACTGCTATATCGGGAGGTCAGGCATCAAAACAGAGGAATTCGTAGACAATTTGTGCTTCCCACTCTGTTTCAGAAGATGGTCACAAGAGTGCTTCATGATGGCTATGGGCACCTGGGTGCTAAGAACACTATTGGTTGTATAGCCGATCATTTCTACTGGCCAGGAATGAGAGCTGACATTAAGGTCTACTGTAAATCCTGCACTCAGTGTGTCCTCGAGAAAACTCACCGAGGCAGAAGATTTCAAGAACACATGGGGAAGCTCCAGGATGAAAGAGGGACCGCCAAAACCTATCCTAATCGACTTTAACTGCCTGTAAGGTCGAACATCCGGTTGCATCAACCACAAATCTCTTGCCGTCCCCAGACGTGGAAGAGTTCAGGGGACGCGGAATTACCAAGAGAAGAGGTGACTGTTATGCGACCTGAGAATGAGAGTCAAGAGTTAGGGGCCGATGAGGGAGTCCCTGTCGTACACACTCGTCCCAAACGGGACACTAGGTCCTCTACAATGATAGCATATGACCAGGTGGGTCACATTGCTAAATTTTCCATTTTAGTACCCCCCTATTCAATGGGTGTGAAGATATTCAAGGCAATCCCCTATCAATCACTGTGCACTGGCAGGCGGGTTTTGCAGAGCTCTACATATGCAAATTCAACACTGCAGCTTGCAAAGGAGGGGGGGCTGAGAAGCGAAGAGTGAGATCCCTCACAGCAGCTGCAAGCTACACAGGATGTCCCTTCCCCCGACACCATGTGCTTCTTTGTTCAAGAAACATAATTCAGCAGCGAGTTATGGGAAAATGATTCATCTCAGTGATACACAAAATAGATTGTTGGAAACCTGAGGGGATGGGGAATGTAACCCTAGTTTTAAACATAGTCCAGCGCTTAAGGAAAAGGAGATACCCAGCACAGCCTTGCAGGGGCCCCTAAAACACCGATGTTTGGTATCCACGCGTAGCAGGGGCCCGGCTGGGTACGAAGACACCAGGACCTGCTCCCTAGGACCATCCAGTAAGGATGTATGGCCCATTTTAGTTTTAGGAGCTCTTAACTTGGAAAGAACAGGGATGGAGATTTGGGCTTGACCAGGGGGCAGTAGGGGGAATAACCCAGAGAGTTTGAAGGTCTCTGTAGCTAGAGCCTATTGTCTTTTTCCTGGGGAGGTCGTGACATCAAGACGTGTGGGACAAGTCCATCATCCAAGTGAGGGCCCACAGCCTCCCATGTGGCAGCCCTCTGTGACATACAGAAGTAATGCTGTTGCTTCAGAAGCATCCAGCAACTAGAGGGGTTAACACAGTCACAGGAGACTGGGAGAGTTTTAGCAGAGCCCCAGAAGGATTGTGGGGAACTTGCTATTGTAGTCTGGCTGAAGCCAAAGAGAAAAGTGGTGTGTTATCTGGATCTGTCAGAAGGCAACTGAACAGGATTCGGATCAGGAGAGAAACTAAACACAGGTCAGATAAACTCCCTGAACTAACAGTGCAGTGTATTAGTGGGCAGGAAGATAAGGAATGGAAGGAATTGTGTCACAGGAATTATTTCCCTCATCAAACCCTCCCCCCATCCTTCTCCATGCAGGATAAAGAATGCTGTGTACTATGGTGTCCTTGTGAAGGAAAAGCCTGTGGATGTGTATGCATAGAAGTGTGCTGCTAAGAGATCTAATCTATTCTGAATTATGCTACTGAAGAGACTGTAATACTGTGCCTTGTGAAGAAACTACTGTATTGTAACTGGAGCCAGTTGCTCAAGAAACTCAGACTGTACTGTAATGAAGATTGTTGGTGTAATATCTCTGAATTGCACTGGCCATGCTTCAGATTAAATTCCACTGTTAAACTGTTGAAAAAGACTCTTGTCAGATGTGTCTGGTCTGCAATTGAATCTATCATGTGCCTGAGAAAAGCTGCAGCCTATAGTCGCCCTGAGTAACAGTTCCCCCTGGATTACAAAGAATTCATGAAATCCGTTTCGCCCTATCTGAACCTAGCGGCGTGCAAGTTACATTGGTGGCCCATACGGGGAATTCTGAGTGGGAATTAGCGTGTAGAGGGAGAAAAGGAAAAGTGTCTGGAAAAACACAGCAGCACAGCACCTCAATTCAACTCTGCTACACCAGTTAAAGAGGACCAGCCCTAAAGAAAACTCACTAGCAGCAATGGATGTGGTAATACAAATGGACAGAATTAGTGAGCTGCTTCTTCAGTTAGCCTGTGAAGAATTGAGAACAGTAGCAGAACATATAAAGATGTCAGAAGAATAGATTTCTAAAGCACACAACCGCAGGCAACTGTTAGCTGCCATTAAAGAAAAAATGGATGAGCTGGGAGACAAAGAAGCTGAAGACGTCATGGGGACCTTCCTACAGGAGCTAACACAGTTTCTAACCAAGTTGAATTTGGAGGATGGAGGGGCAGCACCAATTACCAAAAGCGGGAATCTCCGTCCGCAGACAGAACTACAGGAATTGAAAGAACAATTCAAAGCCCTAACAACAGCCCTGCAGGAATCGACCAAAACCTCTGAACGGGTGACAGACTCAGACAGAACCTTTACCCTGCTCGGGTTAGATAAATTAGGAAGACAGTCCTCTCTAACACCACAAATCACCATAAGGAAAGAATTCAAGATCTTGGGACAGATTGGAGAGTGTGAACAGAAAGAGAAACTGTATTATATGAACTTTTTGCACCAGATCGATGCAGGCTTACAGAAAGGCTACCAGCCAGATGAGATCGTCGACGGGGTGGTGAAAGCGATCAGCTCAGGACTAAACCTCCATAGTATGCTAGAAATGAAAAGTCAATTGACCTTGCAACAGCTGATGATGATTTTAAAAGGGCACTATAAAGAAGAGAGTTCTTCAAAATTGTTCCACCGACTCATTAACCTCTCACAGAAAAATAATGAATCACCCCAAAGTTTCTTGTTCACAGCAATTGAACTGAACGATAGACTGTTGTTTGCATCCAGAGACGTAGAAGCGGAGGAGAAATTTAATGCTGGACTAGTCCAGAAGATGTTCTTGAGATCATTGGGAACAGGGTTAATCAGCAAAGACATCAAGTTGCAGCTGAAAAAGTACCTAGAAGATCCTGGCATTCTGATGAATGAGGCAGCTAGTTTGGAGTTAGAGAGCGAACAGAAATTAAAGAAAGGCTCTGCTCCTAAAATCACCAAAATGAGTCAGCTGAAGTTGGAGACCCTCGGTGGCCAGTCCGAAGATAATCATGGAGACCCTCCAGTGCCACCTCTGAGAGGGAACCTTAAATCACCAACAAAAGAGAGGACCGCCAGCGCTGACTGGGAGGAAGTAATAGGAGAATTGCGAGCCGAGTTGATTGAGGTGAAAAAGTTGATTTGTTCCAGGCCAGAACCTGTATCCCTCAGACCCAGGAGTGGGCTCCAAAACAGAAGATACCCGGCTTGTGAAGCGTGACGTTCATCAAACCAGAGTACGGTGTGTGTCCACTGTCTAAGATGTGGTGAGGAAGCATATTATGCCAAGGAATGCCAATGGTCACGGTCATTTGGGGTAAAAGACAGTAAGTTGCCAGTGCGGGGCAACTGGTAACCGCGACACAGAAGAGGCCTCAGAAGCAAATCTAAATCTCACCAAACCCTAGAACAGCGCATGAGGTAAAACGGCTGCAACAGTACTATCCCCAAGTGTGTTCCCATCTACAACAGCTGCAAGAGAGACAGGGGCATCGGTTACTTAATGCCCAGGGCGGAGGTCAAACGATGTACTCCTGGTAGGAGGATTCCTCGGTCAGTAAAGATAGCCTCATCAGCCTAATGGGTGAAAGATGCTTTACACAGTGCCAGCTAGATGGACTCCTGCTAAAATCACTGTGAAACACAGGTGTCCAAGTGAGCCTTTTAAATGAAGAATGGAGAAGGCGCTACCTGCCACATACCTGCCTTCGGTGGCTAAAAGGACTCTTAGGACCAGAGGAACTCCACAGCAAAGCTGTCAACCAGACTGAAATCCCTTTCATAGGCTGGGTGGAAGTGACTTTCCAACTGAGGGCCATGAAGAACAGCAACCTCATTGAGCTTTTGGTACCTTTTCTCGTGACCAGTGATCAGAATGTGGCAGAGGATCCTATCCTGGGTTATAATGTAATCAGTGAGGGCATCATGAAACACAAGTCAGGGACGCTGGTGGTGTATATAATTGCCACATAACTTGCCTTACCCAACGCCGTGGCAAAAAATGTGATTCATAGAGTAAAGAAAGCACAGAATACAATGGACCTAAAAGAAGTCAAGGTAGGCTGGTGCCCAACCATCATCCCTGCAAACCAAATAGTGGGGGTGAGGTGTGGAGTCCGGGTAGAACCAGGAAGAAAAGTCCAGAAAAGACTGTTCATGCCAAAAGACTCCTCAGAACTTCCAGAAGGCCTAGTTCAAGGTGACTGTGCTTACGATTCCTACTGGTGGTTTTGCTGGAGTGATAGTACCAGTGATGAATACTACGAAACACGAAATTAGACTGGATCCAAAGACTGTTAGGTCACATTGAAACTGTTAAAATGGTATATCCAGCCAGTGTGAGACCTGCCCAGGGGTCTACCGTGAATTCAGTCTCCCCTCCAAGGAACAGTAGTTGCCCAGGGGAGGAAATTGCATGACCCACCTCAGGGTCCTGGGATCCCTCAGTATCCCTGGAACACTTGTGTGCTGAAGATATAGCGATAGCAAAACAGATGCTGAGAGAAGAGTGTCACGCATTCTCTGAAGATGACTCTGATATAAGCTGTATCCTATCGTTGCAATTGGAAATAAATTTGAAGACACGACCCCAGTAACCAGAAGTTACATGCCTTTGCTGAAACCATTACACTGTAAAGTGAAAGAGTATTTACAAGATCTAATCAACAGGTTGGGTCCAAAAGTCAAAGTCATCTTATTCCTCTCCTATTGTTTGTGTTTGGAAGAAGGACGGTATGTTGAGACTCTGCTGTGATTACCGGGAACTAAACCGAAAGTCAAACATTCAAGCTATGCTGGATAGCCTATCAGGAAGTACCTGGTTCTCTGTCCTCGATCAGGGTAAAGCATCAAGGATTTGTTGAAGAGTCCAGTAGACCCTTCATCACACCGTGGGGGTTATATGAGTGGATGTGCATACTGTTTGGGCTCAGTTCAGCTCCAGCAGAATTTCAGAAGAGCATGGAGACCTGTTTGGAAGGATTGAGGGACGATATCTGCCAGCCGAACTTGGATGACAATGTCGTACACAGCAAAACATTCTGGGAGCATGTTGAAAACGTGAGGACCGTATTACAGCAGTATCAACCACATGGAGTTAAGTTAACCCCAAAGAAGTGTGAACTGTTCAAACGGCAAGTCCGATTTCTAGGGAAAATTGTGTCCAAAGAAGGATATACCATGGACCCAGCAGAAATTGCTCCGGTACTGGCCTTAAAAGACAAGCGGCCCTCTACTGTTGGGGAGTTGAGGCAGATCTTAGGATTCCTCTCCTACTATCGTACTTATGTTCGGAACTTCTCCAGGATTGCCGCCCCGTTATACCTCCTCTTGGGGGGAATGACAGAGTCAACAACACCCAAGGAGAAAGAGAAGAATGCGGGTAGGACAGGGCTTAAAAGAAACAACGCCGTTTCATCCCAACAGCCCATTCTCTGGACAACAGACCACCAGGAGGTATTGGAAGAACTAGTAGACTACCTGGTAAAACCACCCATCTAGGGATATCCTGATTTCAACTTACCATTTGTCCTTCATTGTGATGCTTCTCAAGTTGGACTGGGAACGATTCTAGAACATTGACAGATGGCGAGAAGAATTACCATCTACATTCCGGAAAATTGGAGTTCCTGGCATTGAAATGGGCTATCTGTGAATGATTTAGAGATTATCTCTACTACAGCAAAGAGTTTGAGGTATACACTGACAACAACCCTTTGACCTATGTCATCATTACAGCCAAACTGAATGCAACGGGTCAGATATGGGTCTCTGAACTAGCTGACTTCAATTTCAGCATTTAGTACAGGCCAGGAAAATCTAATGAGGATGCTGACAAATTGTCAAGAATGCCACTAGAGCCTGAGGAGTTCATGCAAGAATGCTCAGAGGAAGTCAGTCTGGAAGCAATTGAGAGCACTACCCAAGCAGTGCAAGCTTATCAAGAGGAAGACACACCATTGTGGTGTCCTTTGACGATGGAAACCACCATAAAATCGAGAGAACAAGATCACCCCCAGTCTATTCAACAACTACCAAAAGAGAAAATCCATAGAGCACAACGGGAAGATCAGATAATTGGTAGAACACTACTTTATGTGGACCAAAATCGGTTTCCAAGTAAACGGGAGAGAGATAATGAGTCACCAGCAGTATCTGTTTTAGTTAAAGAATGGACGAAGATGGTATCCTGTATTGTAAAGGAGGACAAAACCGGCAGTTGGTACTACCCAGAGTATTCCGTAGGTTAGTATTCAAAGAACTCCATGAAAACATGGGACACCTGGGAGTGGAAAGGACAACCAACTTGATCCGTGAACGTTTCTTCTGGCCGTACATGCAGAGAGATATCAAGAGGTACGTGACCAGGGAGTGTGGGTGTCTGAAAGATAAACGTCCCAACACATCAACCCGGGCACCTATGGGCAACATCCAAACTACGTATCCATTTGAGATGGTCTCAATATACTTTCTAACTGTCGAGACATGCAAGGGTAGTTACGAATATATATTGGTGGTGATGGACCATTTTACTCGATTCGCCCAAGCATATGCCACCACCAATAAAGTTGGTCGAACAGCGGCAGAAAAGATCTTCAATGATTTTGCTTTGAGGCTTGGGTTCCCTACGAGGTTACACCATGACCAAGAAAGAGAATTTGAGAACCAGCTCTTTGCCAAGCTAGGAAAGTACTGTAGAATTCAGAGATCCCACACAACACCCTATAACCCAGAGGGTAATGGACAAGTGGAATGTTTTAACCGGACGTTATTGTCGATGTTGCGCACTTTAACAGCTGACGAGAAAAAAGACTGGAAGAGTTCTCTGTCAAAAGTGGTACATGCCTATAAGTGTACAAAGAACGATGCAACAGGTTACTCACCCTTCTTCCTATTGTATGGACGATCGCCAAGACTGCCAATCGACATCATGCTTGATACTCCGGTGCCAGAGACTTACAGAACGCATCCTGAGTACGTTCGGAAATGGAAGGAATGGATTGCAGAGGCATACAACATAGCATCCAAAGTGGTTACGCAAGGACAGAGCAAGAGTAAGGAGTACTATGATCGAAAATGTTATGGAGCAGAATTGGCACCGGGAAGCCGAGTGCTAGTCAAGAACGTACATGAGAATGGTGGTCCAGGAAAACTTTGTTCGTACTGGGAAGACAAGGTGTATGTGTCACGGGTGTGTCAGAGGTGACAGACAGTCACCTTGCAGTGGGTTGCAGGAGATCTCTACGTTTGGCATTGCAGACAGCTTCCTAGATAAGAGGTTGTCTTTAGGACCAAGTGGCTACCTCTTTCTTGCTAATTAACCTTCTGGCCTGGGTGTATATATACCTGGTGTGTCTGTGAGGGAGTCGCCGGCTATATCCATTTCTACTTATGAAGCTTAGCAGGAGCAGTACTTCATCCTCTCTGGAGCTTGAGGCCGTGGGCTTATTTGGAGTTCATCTGAAGCTAAGCCATTTCCCCTGTTTTGTCCACCCTTGTTGTCTATAGAGTTTAGTGCAGGTTGACTAGTGCTCTTCTCCTTCCATCCCTAGCCGTAGCCATACGCCAGGGAGAGTAGGGCGAGGCACGCATGCGGTGATTGCTGAAGAGGCAATATAGGGACGATAGTTGAGACAGGGTGACACTAAACCAGACTAGGAGGTCTCCACTTCCCCTATTTCCCTAGTGTCTGGGCTCCCTTTCCCTTTGTGTTGCACTAGTCTTTCCCACACCTGGCATAACAGTATGTGGTCATAAAGAGGAAAGCCGATGACAGTCCAATGTATGAAATCCAATTGGAAAGAGGGGACAAGAAAACCAGAATAGTCCGTCGGAATTTATTACTACCCTGTGATTATCTCCCACCACAACAAGACTTCCTAGAAGCAGACCGACATCGACCAAGATCGACTAAGAGATCACTACAGATTGAAACTCCGGTGGTGGATAGTGAACTTGAAAGTTCCGATGAAGAAGAGCACACTGTTGTATTTCTCGGACCGGCAAGGAGAGGGATGTACCATCCTCAGGAGAGTGAACTAAGTCCCGAGGCTCCAAAGTTTGTATCAAGGAGTACAGATGAAGTCCAATTCAGATCTGATGATCGAACATCAGTCACTGGAGAGACTGATCGGCACTCAAGAGAAGCGGAATTTCCAGACCGTGTGGAACCAGGCGATTCCGGAGAAGTACAGGAACTTACAGAGGCAGTTCCAGGAGCATCTGAGGAAGCACAGGAAATGAGTGGGATGGAAGAAACTCCTGTGACTGAAGAACCCGTGGTATCTGAGGAACAACCCACCAGGAGGATGTCGACTCGAGAAGTGAGGAGGCCCGTGATGCTGACGTATGAGACACTTGGTGAACCGAGTCAAGTGCCTAAGACTGTCAACTGGAAACAGGTATCTCTGCCTATGGACCAGGTAAACCCACTGGAGTGGTATTCACCACCGAGAGGCAGTATGGAAGATGTTGCCTGGTGGAAAGACTTGTTTCATGCTTTGAAAAAAATAAAATGTTTTTTTTTTTTTCATGCATACATGTTTGTATTTAAGCTGTACTAGAAAAGTCTGTATACCAGCTACTCACTAAGGAAGGGGACAGGACGTCTGTGAAACACGTTTGAATGTGGCTTTTATTTAATAAAATTCTTACATCTATCCATCGGACACGAGATCATCATTGTATGCAAGGAGCGCGGACATTTAGACACCTTTCTTCTTCTACATCGGTTCGTTGATACATAGCGGCGTGCGTGTAACACCTCCCCCACCAGCCAGGCGTTTCCGTCTAAAGCGGTAACTGACTTGTATAACTGCTTTATACTTGTTGTACCATACTTTTCGTTTTAAAATATTTTTATTAAGTTTTCAATTAACAAAACTGTAAATACTTTATGTATTATATTATACAGAGTGGTAATTGTAGATATAACATATGTGAGTTATTATCATATAATACAGATATATCTATGCAATATGTTTTAATCACAGATTTACAAGGAAAGAACATAAATTTGGGGAAAGGGGAAAAACAGACAACATAAAAGGAACTTACAACATAATCATACAAATTGGTTAACCAAAAGGGTAATACATTACTTTTAACATCCCGAATTCTTACGAGGAGTATCATAGCCTAAGTTTCGGAACTACATTCAGTTAGTGAATTAAACAAAATGATATAAATACACAGTTATTGAATCAGAATTCAAAAATCATAGTTTCACAATGTTAATGGAGTGTCAAGAAATTAAGTTTGGCATAAAGTTTTGCGACCAAATATCCCATTTAAATTTATATATATTCAAGTCCTTCTGTCTAAGGGCTATATTGTATTCATAGATATTGTGGATAGAAACTCTGTCTATTACATCTGCTATGGTTGGAACTTCAACTTGTTTCCAACGTGAAGCTATCAACAATTTAGTAGTTATTAAAATGTGACAAATTATGTGCCTTAGATTGTTGGGGAAAGTATCTATACCTAGCAGTAGAAGAACAAATTGTGGATTAAGGGAAATTCGTAAGCTAGTGAGGTTTTTTATAAGGTTTCTAACCTCTGTCCAAAGATTATTGAGCTTAGGTCTAGTGTTGAGCCACCCCCATAGTGTTCGGGTTCGGTTCGTCGAACACCGGGATGTTCGAGGAACTGTTCGTCGAACTGTTCGTCGAACACCTTAGAACGCCGTCGAACACCGTTAAAACCAATGGCAGGCAAACAAAAACACATAGAAACACATAGAAAACACGTGCAAAGGTGTCCAAAAGCTGACAAACTGCTCAGAAGACACTCTCTTTAAAAAAGCCGGCCGGCAAATTCAGCAGCGGCATACACCTGTACCCGACAATTTAGACAAGAAGGAATAGAGCATCACACATAGATTAGATAGATAGAAACATGTCAGTCACACATATAAGAAGCACAGTGACAGTGTTGGTTACTGCACTTGTCATTTAGTGTAAAGGATTTAGTAAAAAAAATATTAGTGTTTTCATGCACCGTCTCTTTAAAAAAGCCGGCCGGCAATTCAGCAGCGGTACCCGACAATTTAGAACAGAAAGAATAGAGCTTCACACATAGATTAGATAGATAGAAACATGTCAGTCACATTTATAATAAGTACAGCGACAGTGTTGGTTACTGTACTTGTCATTTAGTGTTAAAATAAAGGATTTATTAAAATAAAAATTGGCGTGGGGTTCCCCTTAATTTTAGTCTCTAGCGGAGGTTAAGCAGACGGCTGGGGCAGAGGTTTGAAGACTGGGAAGGGGGTAATACCCATGGAGCTTCCCAGGCTACTAATATCAGCCCCCAGCTGAATACCTAGCCTTTACTAGCTATTAAAATGGGGGACCCCCCCAAAAAAAATGACGTGGGGTCCCCCCTATGCTAATAGCTAGCAAAGGCTAGGCAGACAGCTGGGAGCTGATATTAATAGCTCAGGAAGGGTGCTATGAATATTGGCCCCCTCCCAGGCTAGAAACACCAGCCGTCAGCCGCCCCAGAAATGGCGCATCCATAGGATGCGCCAATTCTGGCACTTAGCCTCGCTCTTCCCACTGCCCTGTAGCGGTGGCAGTGGGGTAATAGGGTTGGGGTTGATGTCAGCTTATAATGCCAGCTGACATCAAGCCCAGGTTAGTAATGGAGAGGCGTCTATAAGACACCCCCATTACTAACCCCATAGTAAAAGTTAAAAAAAACACAAACACCCAGGCATGCTTGCGCTGAGGAGCGCAAGCATGCCTGCGCTTCTCAGTGTCCACGGGATGACAGGCTGGATGGCAGCGTTCTGCTGCGGTCCAGCCTGTCATCTCGATGTAGCAGAGCTGAAGCTGTCGTGGGAACCATGGAAAGGTAAGGATGATGTTGCTTTATTATTTTTCTTTTATTGCAGGGGATCGTTGGCTTCAGCTGGAATGGGCGTGACGGTAAGTATGGTTTAATTTAGAACAATAAAGAATTGTGTCTTTATTTCAATTAAAGGACTTTATTCTGGGTGTTTGTGTTTTTTTTTAACTTTGACTATGGGGTTAGTAATGGGGGTGTCTTATAGACGCCTCTCCATTACTAACCTGGGCTTGATGTCAGCTGGCATTATAAGCTGACATCAACCCCAGCCCTATTACCCCACTGCCACCGCTACAGGGCAGTGGGAAGAGCGAGGCTAAGTGCCAGAATTGGCGCATCCTATGGATGTGCCATTTCTGGGGCGGCTGACGGCTGGTGTTTCTAGCCTGGGAGGGGGCCAATATTCATGGCACCCTTCCTGGGCTATTAATATCAGCCCCCAGCTGTCTGCCTAGCCTTTGCTAGCTATTAAAATAGGGGGGACCCCACGTCAATTTTTTGGGGGGTCCCCCATTTTAATAGCTAGTAAAGGCTAGGCATTCAGCTGGGGGCTGATATTAGTAGCCTGGGAAGCTCCATGGGTATTACCCCCTTCCCAGGCTTCAAACATCTGCCCCAGCCGTCTGCTTAACCTCCGCTAGAGCCTAAAATTAAGGGGAACCCCACGCTAATTTTTTTTTAAATAAATCCTTTATTTTAACACTAAATGACAAGTACAGTAATCAACACTGTCACTGTACTTCATATATATGTGACTGACATGTTTCTATCTATCTAATCTATGTGTGATGCTCTATTCCTTCCATTCTAAATTGTCGGGTACCGCTGCTGAATTGCCGGCCGGCTTTTTTAAAGAGACGGTGCATGAAAACACTAATATTTTTTTTAATAAATCCTTTACACTAAATGGCAAGTACAGTAATCAACACTGTCACTGTACTTCTTATATATGTGACTGACATGTTTCTATCTATCTAATTTATGTGTGATTCTCTATTCCTTCTATTCTAAATTGTCGGGTACCGCTGCTGAATTGCCGGCCGGCATTTTTAAAGAGACGGTGCATGAAAACACTAATATTTTTTTTTATAAATCCTTTACACTAAATGACAAGTACAGTAATCAACACTGTCACTGTACTTCTTATATATGTGACTGACATGTTTCTATCTATCTAATCTATGTGTGAAGCTCTATTCTTTCGGTTCTAAATTGTCGGGTACCGGTGTATGCCGCTGCTGAATTGCCGGCTTTTCATGTTTCACTGTGAGCACAGTTCCCATCGATTTGGGCAATCACTCTAATGCCACAACCACCATGGCTGTGGCATTACAGTGAGTGGCAGACAATCCCTGCATGATTGGTGCTCTAAATAGCGCCAGACATGCAGGACACGCTTTTGGTGCACGAACAGTTATCGAACATAACCTCGAACAGCCGAATTTTTTGCAAATCGTTCGGGTTCGTCGAACAACTCGAACACCGCCCAAAACAGCTCGAATTTGAGATTGGCGAACAGTTCTAGTCGAACACCGCTCATCTCTACTTAGGACAACCCCAGAAAATATGTGAGAAGGTCCCCATCTTCCCGCAACCCCTCCAACAGTCGGATGATGTCGATGGTGAGATTTGATAAATTCTCTCCGGTGTCCAGTACCATCTAGACAAGATCTTATATTGGGACTCATGTAGTGAAGCACACAGAGTATTTGAGTAAATGATGTCTAGAGATGAAGAGAGTTGTGATATGTCTATTTGAACTTGGAGTTCTTTTTCCCAAGTTATTATGTTTTTAGTCTTTAGTAGTTCAATGTCATCATTATAAATCCTATACAGACGGTTTGTCACCCATTTGGGGCTATCGAAGGGTTCAGATAAAAGGTCAAAAATGAATTGGGGAAGAGAAAAGAGAATGTTTTTTGAAGTCAGGAATAATTGTAATTTTAACCATGTCGAAATTTCTTTGTTAGGTAAAGTATATTTATCCTGGAGGGATTGAAAAGTAATAAGATTATTATCCAGAATTATATTTTGGATTACTGAGATACCCAATTCCAACCATGTACTCAATTTCAGCTTAGCGATTAAAATTTCTAAAATTTGGATTGGAAGAGAATTAAGCTGCAAATCTTTAAATTTTGACTTTGTTTTTTTGAGCAGATTTCTCCAGACGGTGATAACTGCCTTGAGTGTCATAAAACTTGGTAGAGGTTTACTAGGGTCTATAAGATAAGCTGTGATAACTAGCTTCAAGTCACTGTAATTTATTTGGGACTTTTCCAAGGAGACCCAGGGAATAGGATTGTCTTTTAGTAACCAACCATTTGAGAGTTTCAATATCGTTGCTTGATAATAACTAAAAAGATTTGGGAGACCCAATCCACCTCGTCTCTTATGTTTTTCTAAAAGAGTGATTGATATTCGTGGCTTGTTTTTGTTCCAAATAAACATTCTGAGTTGTGTTTGAAATTTATTGAACCATTTTCCAGGTATAGGCAATGGGATACATCTAATTACATATAAAAATTTAGGAAGGGCCATCATCTTGTAGGTAATGATTCTCCCCAGCCACGATAGGTCTATTTTACTCAGACGGAATAATTCGGTTGTCATTGACTACAGATGTTGGAGATTTTGTCAGAATTATACCCAAGTACAAAATCTGCTGCGGTTGTCAGTTAAAGTCGAATTGTACCTTCAAGGCAGTGGCCAAGTTGTCTTCTAAGTTGAAAGTCATACATTGAGTTTTTGAAAAGTTAATTTTATAAAACGAAACATTAGAAAAAATTTTTTATCAGGGAATTTAAACGCTGAAGTGACAAAAGGGGGTTTGAGATAGTAAGCGGAATATCGTCTGCAAAAAGTGTGACTTTCGAGCATGTTTGTTTAAAGTTTATACCTTCTCTAAATGGGTCAGACCTAATTTTTGCAGCTAGGGGTTCAATAAATAGGGCAAAAAGTATAGGCGAGAGGGGACATCCCTGTCTGGTGCCGTTAGATAAAGGAAACTTAACTGAAAGAAAATTATTTGTGTACACCCGGGCCGATGGATTCGAATACATAGCCCTAATGCTGTTGAATATCCTGCCTTGAAATCCAAATTTTTCAAGAGTTTTAAACATATAAGACCAGTTCACCCGGTCAAAAGCTTTCTCCGCATCTAGGGCCAACAATACTGCTGGAGATTTCTTTTTGCTTATAATCGAGATAATATTAAGGGCTCGTCTTGTGACATCTGATGTCTATCTTCCCTGAATAAAACCCACCTGGTCTGGGTTAATTAGCTTGTGAACAAAATTTTGAAGTCTTTGAGACGCTAATTTAGCCAATAATTTGGTGTCACTGTTCAAAAGAGAAATAGGCCTGTAATTTTTTGTGTCGTTCGGATCACCTTTGGGTTTGGGGATGACGATCACCAAAGCCTCCAGCATCTCAGCAGGCAAGTGGCCTTCAATCGTGGATGTATTTGTTAATCTAACTAGAGGATCTTCCAACAAGTTTTCAAAGCAATTATAAAACTCATTTTGAAACCCATCTGGGCCAGGTGATTTCCCATTTTTAAGGTTTTTAATTAGAGAAGAAATTTCTAATTTAGTATATGGGGAATTCAATTCTTCCTGCTCAGACTTAGAAAGGGAAGGGAGGTTTATGGAATTTAAAAAAGAGTCTATCACTTCACATGAGGGGTTAGAAAAGTTGGGATTATCCTTAAGATTATATACATTTTTATAAAAATCAGCAAAGATGTCTGTGATTTTCTTAGGATGTGTAACTAAATGGGCATTTTTATCTATAATTTGACTAATCTTTGTCTTTTGTCTAAAATGTTTAAGTCTTGCCGCAAAGGCTTTAGATGGTTTATCTGTTGAAGAGTAATGGTTTGCTCTAATTCTTTGAGTAACTTTGTCAAGTTCTTCAGATAAAAAGGTTTTGAGTTTCTGCCTCAATGTCAATATTTGAGATTGCAAATCTGGGGAAGGGTTATTAAATAATTTTTCTTCTAAAGCTATAATTTCTTTAGTGATTTCAACTGTTTTGTCTCTGTTGTTTTTCTTTAATTGGGAATTTAGTTGGATAAGATAACCCCTTAGTACCGCCTTAAAAGCCGTCCAAAGTAAATAAATTGGAGTATTATCAGAATCATTCTCTCTAAAGTACTTCTTAATTGATTCTTCTATTGCACATCTGTATTTAGGATGGGTAAATAAGTAACTGTTGTTTCGCCACAGCCTTTTCTCTACTAAAACTGGACCAATAATTATTTCAGATAAGACAGGGGCATGATCAGACCATAACCTTGGCTCTATCCGCACAGATTTGAATTTGGTTAAAGAAAATATGTCTGTCAGGATCAGGTCAATACGGGAGTATGAGTTATGCCTTCCTGAGTAATGGGTAAACTCTATAGAAGATGTGTTGAGGCATCTAAATACATCATATAGCTCATTCTTATTAATCCACTGGTCTAAATTAGAGAGAAACTGTCTTGATCTAGTGGAGGAGTCCATTAAAGCGTTAGGTACCATGTTAAAATCCCCAAACAAAACCAATTTGCCCCTCTTGGTTTGGTGAATAAGCTTCATTATTTTGTCCAAAAAGGTTATTTGACCACTATTAGGGACATAAATATTAGCTAGGGTGAATTCTACACCATTTATTTTACATATTAAAATTAGATATCTTCCATCTTCATCTGCTAATATCAGAAGTTTTACCAAAAGTTACTGTGTTTTTTATAAGAATTGCTACACCTCGTTTTTTCTTTGGATTGGAGGCATAGAAGATGTTGGGAAAGTTCTTATTAGTGAATTTGGGCTGGTTGGCTGCTGCGAATTTAGTTTCTTGAAGACCAATAATATCTGCTCTAGAGTCTCTTATCTGTTTCCATACTAGATATCTCTTTCTTGGGCTATTCAGACCATTAACGTTATGGGATAAAATCTTAACTGCCATGGGAGAAGGTGTCAGTAGTGATGCTTGTCATTTGAGCACAGTGTTTTAGAAATATGAAAAAAAGGGATGGAGATATTGTAAAGATTCTGAAAACAACTTAATGAATCAATAAAAAAAAAATGTACTATCAGTAGTAAACCACTAAAAACTGAATCTAGCCTAAAATAACCTAACTTAACTGCTGAAGATTAGTTCCTCTAGAGTATCTACTAATCGTAGGAACTAACTCCTCTAGGAAAGGGCTTAAGTTCTGGCCCAAAACCTCAATTCAAATGCATAAAATTAACTTCTCAGGAAATAGTATTACCAAGTTCTTTTACAATCTGTAGACCTTCCTCTACATTGCTTATGGCGACAGTCCGGCCCTGGAAAGAAAAAAACACCTTTGCTGTGTTAAAACCCCACTTATACAGGAGGTGTTTCTGCGGAAGAATGTCTGTGATTTTTGCTAAGTTTTTCCTTTGTAACATGGTCTCTTTTGAGAGATCAGCAAACGTTTTAATGTTCACATAGGTGTGAGGTAGGATTTTGTTAGTTCTTATAAATTCTTTTAACCTTTCTTTTGTATGAAAGAAATGGAATTTGACAATTACGTCTCTTGGAATATCCGGTCTGATATGTTTAGGTTTTGGAAGTCTATGGACTCTAACAATAGTGACATCTAGATCTGTCAGAGATGGCAAGGACTTCTTTAGCAGACCTTTTACATAAAGATCTAATTGGTCATTTTTGACTGACTCAGGGATCCCTCTCAGCTTCAGATTTTGTCTTCTATCCCTGTCTTCTAAATCCATCATCTTATTTTTAATGAATTTTAGATCTTCCCTTAGAGTACTTTGCTACTTCCCCAACTTACCAGTCATTTTTCCTAATTCAAAAACCTCAGCTTCATTTCTTTCTACTCTATGTGAGATTGAATCAATCGAGGTCTGAAGTTTCTGAAATCTCCTATCTAGGTCTTTTTTTGTGTCCAGTCTCATGGATTTTTTAAAAGCTGTAAACAGACTCTTTAAAAATGTTTGGTCTATTGGCTGCTCCCATTTGAAACTTTGAAGAGGATCATTTGGGTCAGTATAGGATGAATCGTCTCTCCTAGATCTCTGCTTATCCGGGCTTACAGTAGGTGAGGAGTAGTGTTGAGCCATCCCCGTAGTGTTCGAGTTCGGTTCGGTTCGTCGAACACCCGTGTGTTCGCCGAACAGTTCGTCGAACTGTTCGTCGAACACCTTCGAACACCGTTAAAACCAATGGCAGGCAAACAAAAACACATAGAAACACATAGAAAACACCTTCAAAGGTGTCCAAAAGCTGACAAACTGCTCAGAAGACACAACTAACACATGGAAAAGTGACAAGTACATATAGTCATGCGAAAAGAAAAGAGGTGGAGGAGTAAAAGGAGGGGGAGACACAGATATAGGCATGTCATGCCCTTCTAAAATCCAAAAAGTGAGAAGCCGAGACGGCCAGTCCGCTCCTGCCCGTGCCACCTCCGTGTCGCCGGGTTTGTGCCAGAGCCGCGGTGAACCCTGACGGCCAGCCCCCCTCTCCCAATACTGGTGCCTGTCCGCTGGTGGGTCGAGAGAGCCCCCCTGTGGTGGAGGCAGCTCTAAGCTTTTTAATTTAAATTGTCCCTCTAATTTGAATGAATACACTTTAAATCCATTTACAAGGATCTATTGGAGGGCAAGTCTCATGCCAGCAGCCGCGTAATTCCAGCTCCAGTAGCGTCCACTAAAGCTGCTGCAGTTAAAAAGCTTTTATAAGGATCGAGCTCGGCTGTCCACCGCAAGGCATCCTAGTGCCAGTCCCAGCCTCTATGCCTTGGGGTGCCTCCTGATGCTCTTCACTAAGTATCCCGTGGTCCCGAAGCATTTCCTTTGAAAAAATTAAGTGTCCAAACTACAGGTGGTGTAGCTTGCTTAACAGCCGGGATAATCCGCTGACTAGCAGACACTGCTACTAGGCACAAAGTATTTCCTGGGCTAGATGCAGTTAAAAATTTGTAAGTAGATACTCTCGTTGGATGCTGAGAAAGCATTCCATAGAGTCTCCTGGCACGCCATATATGATTCTCTTAAAAAGCTTGGGGTAGGGGTCTAGGGGACCCTTTTATAGCCAAAATCACGGCCCTGTATCACAATACGTCACCTAGGCTGAAGATAAATGGAACTGTAGCACCGAGGGCTCGGTTGCTACAGACGTATTGCACCTCACCCAGAGGTGTGATATCTCACTCTCAGATAAGGATGGAGTGTGGATCAGGACCCGACACCTGCATGCATTACACCACATTGCCGTGGGGCAGGGCGACCAATATGCCCCTGAGATGGGCACGACAGTCCCTGTCCCTGGCTGGAGTGGGGGGAGGGAACACTGAGGAAGGGGAACCCTGCAGTGCAGGAGCAGGGAGGAAGCAGTTCCTGGGTGCATTGAGAAGGGAGTATAAAAGGTGGGCACCATCTTAGTTCAGTGCAGAGAAGTCTGAGCAGAAGTGGCAGGGAGCAGGGGCTCTGCATGAGCTCTGCTCCGGAGGCGGGCCTAGTAACAGAGGCCCAGGCCTGCAAGAGGGAGAAGGAAGGAAGAGGAGCGGAGAAGGCTCCAGGAACGAGGAATGAAGGGATCCCAGGGGTGCGGACGGGCGAGTCGCCACCGCACGCCCGAATCCACCTGCGTGGAGGGGTCAGGCCAAAGGGGGAGACCGGTCCCCGAACTAGTGGAGGCAGGAAACGACCCTCAGCTAGAAACCGGAGGCTCTGACATTTTATGTGGCGCAGCCCCTTGCTCCACCCGCTAGGAAGGCACCACATAGGGTCAGGGAAACTGGCGCCAAGTTTACCAAGAGGAGGCCCGAGGCAGCCGGACAGAAGTGTTGGTAAGAAAGGCCAGACAAAGGACACACAAAGGGGGTCCTGTGAAGCGCTCCAAAGTTATCTGGGAGTTGTCTGAGCCCCTCACCTGGTGAGCACAGTACGACGTGGGCAGCCGTTACCTGCAGACGTGGTCTGGATAATAAGAACTGTGAGTAAAGGCCCTGAACTGCATCACTGACTCCGTGTCGTTACTGCTGCTGCCCTGCACCATCACCCCCATCCTCCGCATACACTGCCCTGAGGCTATACTCCTCCCGTGGGGAGTTATGCTACGCTCTGCTGCACCCACAACACCAGCCTTAGCGGTCTGCCCTGTAGCGGCGGTTCACTCTGACCGCAATCCACGGGTGGCGTAGTCGGACATTTAAACATCAAAACCACATAAATAGTTCCGCCACTGGTTTGACCGCCCTGAGCCACGGAACCGGATCGCCGCCACGAAGACTACAACCACCAGCATCCACCAAAAAGGGTCCGGCTCCGGGTGTCCCAAGGCCCAGGGGGTGCGTCAGAACATTTTCATCACCTTTCACAATCACCAATGGGACAAGGCAGGGATGTCCTCTGTCCCCTCTCTTATACATCCTAGTGACGGAGCACCTGCTCTCATCAATTCGCCATAACCCCAATATTAGGTGGATTGAGGTGGGAGGCACCGAGTACAAGTGCTCTCTATTTGCTGATGATGTCCTAGTATATATCACTCAATCACATATATCCATCCCTGCTGTTATGGCTGAAATAGATCACTTTGTTACATGGTAAAATTTTAAAATCAATGCAGCGAAGTCTGAGGCCCTCGATGTCTCCCTCCCTAAATCCATATAGGATTCCATCCAGTCCAACTTTCCCTTTGCCTGGCCCTCACAGGGTATCAAATACTTAGGAATTCCTATTCATAGAGACCTCTCCCATCTATGTTATCTTAATTTTGGGCCCTTTATTGAACAATTCCATACAGACCACGGTTGGCAAGTTAGAACTGTAAGATTCACTACGTGAACCACTGGTGTTTTGTGGAAAAGCACATGTACACCGCGTTCCAAATTATTATGCAAAAAGTGTTTAGGAGTGATAAGGGAAGAATTTGTTTGTTTGTCAGTTAAACTCATTGATGGTGATGTGTGTCAGGGCTCTTTATATCACTGTAAGCAATTGCAGACACCTGTGCTAATTAGTTTGGCAGGTGTGTCCAATAAAGGCAAGACTACTTAAGAAGGCTCTCTCACATTATTAAGCAGCCTACATTTTCTGCCAAAATGGGAAAGAAAAAGGATGTGTCGGCTGCTGAGAAGCAACAAATTGTGGAGTGTTTAGGTCAAGGCATGACTACAATCAACATTGTGCGATGATCAGGATGAAGTGTCTTGGCAATCAAGAAGTATGTAGCTGATTCACAGTACACACGTGTGCGTGCTGATAAGGGCAAATTGAGGACTCTTTCCTACAGGCAATTACGTCAGGTTGAAAGAGCAGCGGCAAAAAAGCCTTGTCATAGCAGCAGACAAGTTTTTGAAGCTGCTTGTGCCTCCAACGTCCCCCGAACAACAAGATGCAGGGTCCTTCAGAGGTTTGCAGCTGTGCATACGCCATCCTGTCGACCTCCTCTATCCACTTCACACAAGCAGAAACGGCTCCAGTGGGCCAAACATTACATGAAGACTGATTTCAAAACTGTTTTGTTCACGGATGAGTGCCGTGCAGCGCTCGATGGTCCAGATGAATGGAGTGGAGGATGGCTGGTTGATGGACACCCCACGCAAACACGGCTACAGCGCCAACAAGGAGGAGGTGGAGTAATGTTTTGGGCTGGAATCATGGGGAGAGAGATTGTCGGCCCCTTTAGGATCCCTGAAGGCGCTAAAGATGAACTCCATAATGTATGTGGATTTTCTCAAACAGCACTTCCTGCCATGGTTCAAGAAGAAGAACCGTGTATTTCACAGCAAGATCATTTTTCTGCATGATAATGCACCATCTCATGCTGCACATAAAACATCTGCATCTCTGGCTGATATGGGCATAAAAGGGGACAAACTTATGGTGTGACCCCCATGCTCCCCTGACCTCTACCCCATTCAGAACCTTTGGAGCATCATTAAAAGGAGTGTCTATGATGGCGGGAGGCAGTTCACATCTAAGCAACAGCTCTGGGAGGGTATTCTGTCCTCATGCAAAACAATTGAAGCAGAAACCATCCAAAACCTGACAAATTCAATGGACGAGAGAGTTCAGAAGCTCCTTTCGAACAAGGGGTCCTATGTGAAAATGTAACATCACCTAGAATAAAGTTTTGAGTTGAAAACTGTTTGATTTCAGTTTCTAACAACCTGCTAATGCTTATAATTTCAAAAATGACCATTTTTTTGGTCTTTATTAAAATGAAAAGGTTGATCGAAAAGTTTGGGGGATCTAAGAGTGTGGCAACCCAGTAGTCATGATTACTTCGAATTCTGACAATATGAGGGTCATGCTGCAGGTAGTGCAGCAAGAAGGCACTTATGTGTCTTGCGCATCTCGGAGCCCCAAAATTATTTTCCGGGCTAGATGCAGCTAAAAATTATTTTTAATTTTAAATCTGGTGAAGCTTATTATAGATGGCCTAATAGGATCAGTGCTGCACACTGCTACAAAGCCCAAATTATTTTCCAGTCAAGATACAGATAAACATGATTAGTAATTTGAAAGCTTAAAACGGTTGGTAGGGTGATTTTAACCAATCATCAAGCTTTTACTCTCCCCAGGATGACACAGGGGTAGAAAAGTCGTTTCGGATCCATGATTTGTTCATCTTTATGAACGTGAGTCTGTCTACATTATCAGTGGAGAGCCGCGTGCGCTTATCTGTCAGCACACCACCAGCAGCGCTGAACACACGTTCAGACAGAACGCTGGCTGCGGGGCATGACAAGATCTCCAAGGCGTAAGTGGCTAGCTCCGGCCATTTATCCAGATTGGAAGCCCAAAAAGAGCAAGGGTCCAGTGACACAGTCGTGGCTTCAATGTTTACTTGGAGATACTCCTGTACCATCGTCTCTAGGCGTTGACTATGTGTCAGACTTCTTGTCTCCTGTGGCCTTGCAAAGGATGGGCTAAAAAAGTGGTGAAATGATTCCGCAAAATTGATGTTACCAGCAGATACTGTGGTTCTGTTACGGTTTGAGTGCTGAACACTTGACGGTCCCACGGTTGGCAAGTTGGAACTGTGAGATTCACTACGTGCACCACTGGTATTTTGTGGAAAAGCACATGTAAGATTCTGCAACAGTCTCTGCTGATACTCCTGCATGCGTGCATCCCTTTCTATGGCAGGAATAATTTCAGCAAATTTACTTTTGTACCGGGGATCTAACAGTGTGGCAACCCAGTAGTCAGGATTATTTCTAATTCTCACAATTCGAGGGTCATGTTGCAGGTAGTGCAGCAAGAAGGCACTCATGTGTGTTGCGCATCCAGGAGCACCAAGTCCCTGTTGTGTTGGTGGCGAGGTAACAATCATGCTTCCTTCCTCTGTCCTCTCCCCCCAACCTCGCACAACAGAAATGTGATCAAGGTCTCCCTCATCTGATGAGTCTTCCATCAGTTCGTCCTCCACTTCTTCCTGGGCTCCTGCACCTTCCTCACTAGTTTGGCTGCTACCATGCGCCCTGGTTAAACCATCTCCCCCACCCTCACATGCCTGCCGCCTTGGTGCTGCCGACCGTCTGGACCTTGCAGATGTTAGCCCTTCCGCATACAACTCCTCCTCCTCTACTTCCTCCACCTCCTCTTGTGCCACCACCTGACTCCGAATTCTGTTTAACATGTGCTCCAGCATGTAAATCACCGGAATAGTCATGCTGATAATGGCATCGTCAGCACTAAACATCTTCGTCGCCATTTCAAAACTGTGCAGAAGGGTGCATAGGTCCCTGATCTGAGACCACTCCTCCAGCGTGATTTGCCCCACCTCTGAATCTCGTTGGCCCAGGCTATACGTCAGAACGTATTGCACCAGGGCTTGTCGGTGCTGCCACAGTCGCTGCAACATGTGCAGAGTTGAATTCCACCGGGTAGGCACATCGCATTTTAGCCGGTGAAGTGGCAGGCCCAACGACTTCTGTAGAGATGTAAGTCGCTGAGCTGCGGGATGCGAACGGCGGAAGTGAGCACACAGCGACCGTGCCCTCTGCAGAAGGCCATCTAGTCTGGGATAGTGGGCTAAAAATTGCTGGACAACCAGGTTCAACACGTGAGCCATACAAGGCACGTGTGTGACATTGCCCCGGCGAAGGGCCGCACCCAGGTTTGCAGCATTGTCGCACACGGCCTTCCCTGGTTTCAGGTCCAGTGGAGACAACCATTCATGAAATTGGTTCTCCAGAGCTGACCACAACTCCTCAGCTGTGTGACTCACATTTCCCAGACATTTCAATGTAAAAACCGCCTGATGACGTTGAGCCCTACTGCCAGCATAGTAAGGAGGTGTGCAGGATCCCTTCTGCGCAGTTAGAAAGCTTGTGGCATGACCAGACAGGCTTTGGGTGCAGGTGGAAGACCGAGAGGAGGTTGAGGAGGCAGAAGCAGTGGAGGAAAAATGACATAAAGAGGATTGACGCACAACTCGTGGGGACGGCAAGACTTGGACAGCAGCCCCTTGTCCTGCTGTCACCATAGTTACCCAGTGCCCAGTCAGCGACATGTAACGCCCCTGTCCATGCCTACTCGTCCAAGTGTCTGTGGTGAAATTCACCCTGTCACACACAGAGTTTCTCAAAGAAGCGGTGATGTTGTGTGCGACATGCTGGTGGAGCGCAGGCACACCTTTCTTTGAGAAGTAGTGCCGACTGGGCATCTGGTACTGGGGCACTGCGACGGACATAAGGTCTCGAAAATCCTCTGTGTCCACCAGGCGGAAAGGCAGCATTTCTGTAGCCAAGAGCTTGCAGATGGTGAAATTCAACCTCTTAGCTTTCTCATGGCTAGGAGGAAATGGTCTTTTACTTGTCCACATCTGAGGGACCGAGGGCTGGCTATTGTGCTTAGACGGGGTTGATAAGGGTGTCCCCGGCAAACTGCCGGTCTGTGAGGAAGATGCAGGCGGACATGTTAGGTTGCCTTGATCCAAAGGTGGTGCTATCGATGTCGGACAGCGCTCAAGACCAGCTGGTGTTACCACCTCCAAAGAAAATGATGACCTGCCAATCACGCTGGCTGTTGCGGGTAAAGAGGTGGCAGGTCTGCGCCCCAAAACAGGTGTGACTGCTGTCCCCCCAGTCACAGAGGATGAAGAGGCCGCGGATGCACAAGATATGGCAGACGGTGGTTGGCCCGGCCGGCTAGACCGCATTGTAGCACACTGAGCTTCCCACTGCAACTTATGCTTCATGTCCATGTGCCGGTTCATGCATGAAGTACTCAAACTATGTATTTTTTGGCCTCTACTTAGCTTTTGCTGACAAATGTTACAGATAACACGAGTTGGGTCATCTTTATCGATCTGAAAAAATGCCCAGGCTATGCAAGGCTTAGCACCCATGCGACCTGAAGAGCCACCACGACTTGTGGTGAGAGGCAGAGTTGTGTTTGAGGATGCAGTTGTTGACGTGCTTCCAGTACTACGTCTCTGTCCAGGAAGGCGCAACCTGACCTCGTCGTCACTAGCATCTTCCTCCACCTTCTTTGCTGACCTCATCTCTTGGCTGACTGTGGGTTGACAGTAAGTGGGATCTCCGACCTCATCATCATCACCCTGTGCGTTATCACACCCGTCGTCCTCAGAGCCAACCTGTTCCTGCCCTGACAAAAAACTAAAGTTGTCGCTCCAATCAGGTATTTGAGTCTTATCATCGTCTTCCTCATTGTCTCCACCAACAGGAGTTACAGTTTGGGAATGAGGGTCTACATTATGGTCAGAACCTTCTGCGTCTGGTCCTGGATCCGACTCATAAAGATTCTGGGCATCAGTGCAGATCATTTCCTCGTCTGGATTCACAGAAGCGCTGGAGTCGACCTCTGATTCCCAGGCTATAGTATGAGTAAACAGCTCTGCAGACTCAACCATCTGTTCTACCTCATACTCAGACGGGCAGCTGGAGATTTGGGAGCTGTGAGGAAGCAAGTGCGATTTGGGTGACACCTTTGAGGACTGGAGTATTTGTGATGTTGAAGTTGATGTGGAGGAGAGCCCACTTAAAGGAGCACTTGATATCCGTTGAAGCACCTGCTGTTTTTGTGCCTCATCTGGAATTTGTAGCGATTGGCGTGGCCGTAAGAAAGGGATCTTATCACATTGTCCGCTAAAAGAAGTAGACATTTTAGTTTGGCTGGAAGATGGTCTTTCTTCTGCACCTACCCCACGGACACAACCTTTTTTCCCCTTCCCAACACGCCTATTCCCCTTTCCACCAGCAGCAGGCCTTTTTCCACTCATTTTGGTGGTTAACTAATTCACAACTCTGGAGTTGTTTGCACAAAAAAACAATGGATGGTAACCGAGCAGAGCTGAGTGGCCAAACTGTGGTATTAGGCCAAAACTATTGGCTGGGTTAGATGCAGAAAAAAATTATTTTTAATTTGCAACCTGATGGAGGTCAGTATAGATGGACTAATAGACCAAGTCCCACACACCGCTAGAAGCCCAAATATTTTTTCAGAGCTAGATGCAGAAAATTTTTTTATTCAATTTGCAACCTGATGGAGGTCAGTATAGATGGACTAATAGACCAAGTCCCACACACTGCTAGAAGCCCAAATATTTTTTCAGAGCTAGATGCAGAAAAAAAATATTTTTAATTTGCAACCTGATGGAGGTCAGTATAGATGGACTAATAGACCAAGTCCCACACACTGCTAGAAGCCCAAATATTTTTTCAGAGCTAGATGCAGAAAAAAAATATTTTTAATTTGCAACCTGATGGAGGTCAGTATAGATGGACTAATAGACCAAGTCCCACACACTGCTAGAAGCCCAAATATTTTTTCAGAGCTAGATGCAGAAAAAAAATATTTTTAATTTGCAACCTGATGGAGGTCAGTATAGATGGACTAATAGACCAAGTCCCACACACTGCTAGAAGCCCAAATATTTTTTTAGAGCTAGATGCAGAAAAAAATTATTTTTAATTTGCAACCTGATGGAGGTCAGTATAGATGGACTAATAGACCAAGTCCCACACACCGCTAGAAGCCCAAATATTTTTTCAGAGCTAGATGCAGAAAATTTTTTTATTCAATTTGCAACCTGATGGAGGTCAGTATAGATGGACTAATAGACCAAGTCCCACACACTGCTAGAAGCCCAAATATTTTTTCAGAGCTAGATGCAGAAAAAAATTATTTTTAATTTGCAACCTGATGGAGGTCAGTATAGATGGACTAATAGACCAAGTCCCACACACCGCTAGAAGCCCAAATATTTTTTCAGAGCTAGATGCAGAAAATTTTTTTATTCAATTTGCAACCTGATGGAGGTCAGTATAGATGGACTAATAGACCAAGTCCCACACACTGCTAGAAGCCCAAATATTTTTTCAGAGCTAGATGCAGAAAAAAATTATTTTTAATTTGCAACCTGATGGAGGTCAGTATAGATGGACTAATAGACCAAGTCCCACACACCGCTAGAAGCCCAAATATTTTTTCAGAGCTAGATGCAGAAAAAAATTATATTCAATTTGCAACCTGCTGGACGTCAGTATAGAAGGACTAATAGAACAAGTCCCACACACTGCTAGAAGCCCAAATATTTTTTCAGAGCTAAATGAAGAAAAAAATTATTTTTAATTTGCAACCTGATGGAGGTCAGTATAGATGGACTAATAGACCAAGTCCCACACACTGCTAGAAGCCCAAATATTTTTTCAGAGCTAGATGCAGAAAAAAATTATTTTTAATTTGCAACCTGATGGAGGTCAGTATAGATGGACTAATAGACCAAGTCCCACACACCGCTAGAAGCCCAAATATTTTTTCAGAGCTAGATGCAGAAAAAAATTATATTCAATTTGCAACCTGCTGGACGTCAGTATAGAAGGACTAATAGAACAAGTCCCACACACTGCTAGAAGCCCAAATATTTTTTCAGAGCTAAATGAAGAAAAAAATTATTTTTAATTTGCAACCTGATGGAGGTCAGTATAGATGGACTAATAGACCAAGTCCCACACACTGCTAGAAGCCCAAATATTTTTTCAGAGCTAGATGCAGAAAAAAATTATTTTTAATTTGCAACCTGATGGAGGTCAGTATAGATGGACTAATAGAACAAGTCCCACACGCTGCTAGAAGCCCAAATATTTTTTCAGAGATAAATGAAGAAAAAAATTATTTTTAATTTGCAACCTGATGGAGGTCAGTATAGATGGACTAATAGACCAAGTCCCACACACTGCTAGAAGCCCAAATATTTTTTCAGAGCTAGATGCAGAAAAAAATTATTTTTAATTTGCAACCTGATGGAGGTCAGTATAGATGGACTAATAGACCAAGTCCCACACACTGCTAGAAGCCCAAATATTTTTTCAGAGCTAGATGCAGAAAAAAATTATTTTTAATTTGCAACCTGATGGAGGTCAGTATAGATGGACTAATAGAACAAGTCCCACACGCTGCTAGAAGCCCAAATATTTTTTCAGAGATAAATGAAGAAAAAAATTATTTTTAATTTGCAACCTGATGGAGGTCAGTATAGATGGACTAATAGACCAAGTCCCACACACTGCTAGAAGCCCAAATATTTTTTCAGAGCTAGATGCAGAAAAAAATTATTTTTAATTTGCAACCTGATGGAGGTCAGTATAGATGGACTAATAGACCAAGTCCCACACACCGCTAGAAGCCCAAATATTTTTTCAGAGCTAGATGCAGAAAAAAATTATATTCAGTTTGCAACCTGATGGAGGTCAGTATAGATGGACTAATAGAATGATGCTATGCCCAAAAGATTTTACTTCACTAGGTGCAGTAAAAAAATTGTTATTCTATACACAGGTGGTATATCTTGCAACACAGATAGGCTACTCCACTGACTAACACACTCTGCAATAGGCCAAAAAGGATTAGCTTTGCTAGATTCAGCCAAATGCTGTGAAAAAAACTTGCACAGCACTGGCACAGACCTGCCTGGCAAAAACTGATAGGAACTGATGTAACCTAGTCCTGAAAAGGACTCCAATTACAATTAGTCTTTACTCCCACAATCTATCTATTTAAGAGCACAGACCTGCCTGATAAAAGTCGTAGGAAATGCTGTAACCTAGTCCTTAAAAGGACTGCAATCACAACTATTCCCTACTCCCAAGCTATCTGTATATTTGTGCGAAAATTGGCTTGAAATTAACAAGGTATAGCGCACACAGCAACAGCGGTGCCGTCTAACACGCAGCTGCAGCAGTGAGAAAATGGTGGCGACGGGGAAAATGGCTTGGTCTTATAGGGCAAGGACATGTGACATACACTGCCAATCACACATGCCCTTGCTTGTGTGAAAAAAAGCACTTCGCTCCGTGTGTGCGCTGCTGATAGGCTGACAGATTGCACCTCCCCACTGCAAATGCGGGAAAGAGAAAAAAAAATGGAGATCTTCATTGTTCCTGCAGAGATCCATCCCCTGCCCCTCCCCCCGCCCCGCTGTACACTCAAACTGCGTATTAACATTAATTTTCATCATTACTGAGAAAAAATCCAGTTATGATTTTGGTGCACGAACAGTTATCGAACATAACCTCGAACAGCCGAATTTTTCTCAAATTGTTCGTGTTCGCCGACCGGCTCGAACATCGCCCAAAACAGCTCGAATTTGAGATTGGCGAACAGTTCGAGTAGAACAACGCTCATCTCTAGTGAGGAGGTCTCATCATCTCCAGAGCTCTCCTCCGTCACCTGCTTTGTATGAGATGATTTCTTAGATTCCCTCTCCTTTCTCTTTTTTGAGGATGACTGAGATTTAATGAACATTGAGTCGTCATCAGATATTTCTTTGTCCTGAGACCGGGTGTTCTTAGCAGAAGTTTTATATGGAGATCTTGACCTGTCCCTAGGTTTGTTGTTGGGAATAGATTTAGGTTTCGATGAAGACATTATGTTAATTGTGATCCCTCACAAGATTAAATTGGAAAATAATTACCAAACAATTATTACAGAGTGGTTCAGATAAATTGCAGTTCACCAGAGTCTTTATGCTGTACTAAACTATCATAGCAATGAGTATTATGAATTAGGAGAGTAAGGAATGAGTGAAAATCCTAGCTAGAGCAATAAGATTTAAAATCTCAACCTCTAAAGGGATAAAACAACCTATAAAATAAAATAATAATATATATAATATATAATACTATAATAATAATATGTTTTCACAGAGAAGACATGAGAAAAAAAACAAGAATCTAAAGACCCCTGGCTGCAGTATCAAAAATCAGCCACCAGAGCCCGCCACTGAGGCGAAAAATTTAAGAGAGAGAAATATAGCTTTCATACATCCAGTAAATTAGTTATATATAAAGTAGAGATATTTCTAACAAATAAATGTATGTTATTAAAAACAATTACCTTAGGTATTACAATAAAAGTAGATAATATCAGCTGTCTTCAGATATTAGCTAATCAAATCTGCTCATTTTTCTCCCATTCACTATTACACACAGTATGAAGAGAAGGCAACATCTTACCTACACCAAGAACCACGGCACCAAGACATGTACATATATATAATAATAAAGAAAGCTTTGTAGCAGTGTTAGCAATGACAGAGGAAAAATCACCACACACACAAAAAAATCTATAAACACTGGTTTCCCTCTTCAGATCTGTGCAGCTCGTGTTCGTTGGAAACCCAATGATTTCATTTGCTCACGGAGAGTCCTCTCGTCTCTGTACCGAAATTGTTGTTTATGATGATAATCAACTATCGCGGCCAAAGATATTAATAAATATTTTTCAAGAACTGTAATATCTCTTGTTAGTCATACATTTGTAGATCTATATCAGGAGTAAAAGGGATGTCAAGTCCATATGTAGTCTTTTCAGTTAGATCATCACAGTTTTACATAAAATGGCGGAGTTAAGAACCGTAAAGCACAAGATGGCGGCACCAAAACTCAGTGAAGATCCCAAAGTCATGCAATAAATGGTATATATGTGTAACAGATTTAAATAAGACTACTTAAATCCTTTTAGATCATAAAACCTCTGTTATCACACAAGATGGCGTAGTTGAATATGATGAAGTACAAAAATGGCGTCATTGTAAAATTTGTGACACAGCAAAAAAAAAAATGGTACTTATCCGTTCAAGAGCGGCGAATCTTCAAAGCTTCTATGTAGTACGAGATGAACCCCAAGGTCAAATCAAAGACCAGGTGATGAAATAATGAGGTAATAAGATCTCAAGATAGCTCAAATCTTTAAGCTTCCCTCAGGAAAATTACTCAGCATAGTTGTGAGGTAAAATTTTTCAGATAATATCAAAGAAGGTCTCAAAATGTTTCTGAAGCATCCTGAGTTAGTTTAGTAGCTTTTTATAAGAGTTCAATGTCTTTAAAAAGGCATTTCATCCCAGTTGCTTATTCTGAGGCAGGAGCACAAGAAAACACGTACCTACTCCATGACTAGCAGGCCACGCCCCCCCGTTGTACCATACTTTTGTAACTCTGACCACTGTGTATGTATAACCCTTATGTACAGAACAGACCAAAAGTTTGGACACACCTTCTCATTTAAAGATTTTTCTGTATTTTCATGACTATGAAAATTGTACATTCACACTGAAGGCATCAAAACTATGAATTAACACATGTGGAATTACATACTTAACAAAAAAGTGTGAAACAACTGAAAATATGTCTTATATTCTAGGTTCTTCAAAGTAGCCACCTTTGGCTTTGATGACTGCTTTGCACACTCTTGACATTCTCTTGATGAGCTTCAAGAGGTAGTCACCGGAAATGGTTTTCACTTCACAGGTGTGCCCTATCAGGTTTAATAAGTGGGATTTCTTGCCTTATAAATGGGGTTGGGACAATCAGTTGTGTTGTGCAGAAGTCTGGTGGATACACAGCTGATAGTCCTACTGAATAGACTGTTAGAATTTGTATTATGGCAAGAAAAAAGCAGCTAAGTAAAGAAAAACGAGTGGCCATCTTTACTTTAAGAAATGAAGGTCAGTCAGTGCGAAAAATTGGGCAAACTTTGAAAATGTCCCCAAGTGCAGTTGCAAAAATCATCAAGCGCTACAAAGAAACTGGCTCATATGAGGACCACCCCGGGAAAGGAAGACCAAGAGTCACCTCTGCTTCTGAGGATAAGTTTATCCGAGTCACCAGCCTCAGAAATCGCAGGTAAGCAGCAGTTCAGATTAGAGACCAGGTCAATGCCACACAGAGTTCTAGCAGCAGACACATCTCTTCAACTACTGTTAAGAGGAGACTTTGTGCAGCAGGCCTTCATGGAAAAATAGCTGCTAGGAAACAACTGCTAAGGACAGGCAACAAGCAGAAGAGACTTGCTTGGGCTAAAGAACACAAGGAATGGACATTAGACCAGTGGAAATCTGTGTGTTGGTCTGATGAGTCCAAATTTGAGATCTTTGGTTCCAACCACCGTGTCTTTGTGCGACGCAGAAAAGGTGAACGGATGGACTCTACATGCCTGGTTCCCACCGTGAAGCATGGAGGAGGAGGTGTGATGGTGTGAGGGTGCTTTCCTGGTGACACTGTTGGGGATTTATTCAAAATTGAAGGCATACTGAACCAGCATGGCTACCACAGCATCTTGCAGTGGCATGCTGTTCCATTCGGTTTGCGTTTAGTTGGACCATCATTTATTTTTCAACAGGACAATGACCCCAAACACACCTCCAGGCTATGTAAGGGCTATTTGACCAAGAAGGAGAGTGATGGGGTGCTACGTCAGATGACCTGGCTTCCACAGTCACCAGACCTGAACCCAATCGAGATGGTTTGGGGTGAGCTGGACCGCAGAGTGAAGGCAAAAGGGCCAACAAGTGCTAAGCATCTCTGGGAACTTCTTCAAGATTGTTGGAAGTCCATTTCCAGTGACTACCTCTTGAAGCTCATCAAGAGAATGCCAAGAGTGTGCAAAGCAGTCATCAAAGCAAAAGGTGGCTACTTTGAAGAACCTAAAATATAAGACATATTTTCAGTTGTTTCACACTTTTTTGTTAAGTATATAATTCCACATGTGTTAATTCATAGTTTTGATGCCTTCAGTGTGAATGTACAATTTTCATAGTCATGAAAATACAGAAAAATCTTTAAATGAGAAGGTGTGTCCAAACTTTTGGTCTGTACTGTATATAGTATATTGTTTAGTATGCCCTTACGACGATTAAATGTATAATTTAACCTTGGACTGTTCTTTTATCTCGATCCACGAACCTCACGTCTGTTGTTCGGTCCAACGAACACGCTACCGGGCTGGTTTCTAGCCCGATATAAGTCTGTTATATCAAATATAAACTGGTGGCAGTTCTCCCAGGCTGACCAGGCTCTGCTTCACTGGAGCTAGTGAGCGGAGCCTCTCAGGGTTGTGGGCGAGTGTGGTGCCACATCAGTGACTTAGTGGACCTCCTCTTCTCACTCCCTGGTGACTTCCTGTACCCATGTGGACAGGGGGTGTCTGTGCATAACGTACCAACCTGACCTTATGTGTCCCTCAGGGGGTGCGGAACGTCACGTAGGTGCAGAGGGCAGGTCCGTACTACGTGCTCCGTCTGACATAACTGCGACATCGGGCGGGAGGCAGGGTGTGGATCCATCACAAGTGGTGGCAACAGCGAGATTCTGCGGGGTCTCCCTGTTGCTGTTTCTTCACAAATGGTATGATTGGAGTTAAGTGCATGTGACTGATTGTGGTGTTAGTCAGGATGCTTTACCACAGGTTTCTATTTCTGGTGGTGAGTTATCGTTTTGTGCTTTGGGGCCTACAGCGACTCATCATGGGGAGAGTGAAACACCTGTGGCAAGATCTGTGTGTACACAGAATAGAATTGCTGGGATTACACAGACATTCACAGCAGCAGACATTGGTGAATCTTATGCAGCACTGTCTAGGACTACAACTCCCAGTGGACATTGCTCCTCTCTGCATCATAGGGGAGGAAATGCAGCAAAGGAAGAGACTGATTGGCTGAACAGGTGGGAGAAGAGGAGTGGAGCTAAGAGCAGTAAGAGAGAAGCCTGGAATCCACCATGTCAGACATGTGAGAGTCTGATCCTGGAGAGCAGGGGACAGAGGCACAGAGTTAGTGCTAAACGTCCAGCCCTTCAGTGTGTGAGGGGAGAAGATGTTCCTGCAGCTAAACCACCTCTACAGGCCAGTCATCTTATTAGGAGATAGATATAAAGAACTTGGCACTCATGCGACTCAATGATTCATTTCTTGGTTATTTTAATTTGAAAAGTGAAGTGCAAAAACAACAGACGTTTTGGTCACTGCTGTAGCTTAAGTGCAGAGTTTATAAGGACCCAAGACCTGGCAGTTGGAAAGCGGTATCCGCCACTTATTCCTTAGTGTGCCTTCACTTTTGAAATTAAAATAACCAAGAAATTAATCACTGAGTCGCATGAGTGCCAAGTTCTTTATATCTATACCACTGGGTTTGGACCCTGCTTGAGCACCTACTCATTCATGGAGTGTGGTAGTTTTTTGTCCAGCTTACCAGGAGATGTCCGTCGCCACCTGGCCTAACCAAGGGACCAATTCTTCAATCCATCCCCTGTGGCCAAGGCATCCGGGCCCTGCAGCCCTAAGCTGGATCCCTGTGTGACCCCAAACCTGCTGCATCGAGAAATAAGTAGCAATTATGGGACTTGTGGTTACACTGTTGAGTTAATAGGGGAACTGTTGCTGAGCTATTATGAGACTTGTGGTTCCACACACTTGAAGCAATAAAAGGACTATCTGTGAGGGATATTCTGCTTCTTCAGCATGTGCACCTACACAGTCTTCAAGTGCTCCAACATCCAAGGCAACCGGGCTCCAAGAGGGAACTTTGTTGCTTTGTCTGGCTGCAGCCATTTATAGTTTAGTAGTGTTAGCTAGGAGTGTGTTTGTTGCTACTTAAAGGGAAAGTGTCATCCCTATCTTTCAGGTTAACTGCCAAGCCTTAACTAATCCTTTGTGTAAGTAAATTGTGAATACTGTTTGTTTTATCATTGTTAGCCACCCCCCTTACCAAATTTACCGTTTACCTTCCTCCACAATAAACCTGCTTAAGTTTTCAACCTCATCTCTTTGTGAGTGTATACGGAGTGTGTACAGGAATTTCCCAAGTCGACCCCTGGCAGAAGAGGAAGACCCTCATGCACCCCACTACAACTCCCAGCAAGATTCGGGTGGAGACTCTGCACTATATTGAGGTGAGAACTACCAAACACCCTGCCCATGGAGGCGGCTTAAAAGGGTGTTACATTCAAAATATAACTTGTCCCGCAAAAAACAAGCCCTCACACGGCTATGTGGAAAGAAAGATAAAAAAAAGTCATGGCTCTTGGAAAAAGGGGATGAAAAAAATGAAAACGGAAATTGGCCCTGTCGTGAAGGGGAAGCTTTTGGTTGACGGGCTGTGCGGCGGGAGGTGAATCATTGCAGCAGAAGCAAAAGGGTGCAATCATAGCGGTGGGAGCAGCAGGAGGTGAATCATGGTGGCATGAGTGACGAGAGGTGAATCATGGTGGCAGTAGTGGCAGGAGGGCAATCATGGAGGCGGGAGCACTGGGAGGTGAATCACGGCAGCAGGAGGTGAATCATGGCGGCAGGAGCTGCAGGCGGGCAATCATGTCGGTGGAAGCAGCAGTAGGTGAATCATGGTGGCAGGAGGGCAATCATGGAGGCAGGCTGTGGATCATGGCAGCGGGCAGTCATAGGGCCACTGTACTACTCTATTCAGTGCTCCCGGGGACCTCCTTTAAGGCAAAGGAGAAAGGAAAGTAATTCTCCTCCCCCTCTGCAGGGCTGGATACTGATTGGTGGAGGGAACTGCTGCTGAGCTGCCTCCACCAATCAGTGATCCCTTGTACGAACGGTCCTGTCAGCCTTAATTAAGATGTACGGCTTTATAAACAAGGTGAGCAGAGACACTAAAGGGGAGGTTCAATATAACTATAACCCCCATCATCCTTCTGAACATACAGTACCAATGGGTGTATTCTGAAGGATGATGGAGATTATAGTCATATTTAGTATAATCACTAAGGGAGGGATTGTAATGTTTATTGTAACTGTGACTACCACCTCCATCATCCTCAAGAATACACTCATGTATACAGTAAGTGGGTGCATTGCTAAGGATGAGGGAGGTGGTAATCAAACAGGGACTGTACTGTACGGTAATTAATCAAAATGTATCCTGTATTTCAATGTGACAATAACCATAATCATCCTTAAGAATGCATCCAGACCGCGCAGTACATGCGGTAGGTGTATTCTGAAGGATGATGGGGGCTAAAGTCACATTTAATATACCGTAAACTCTGCCAAGCACTGTATCCCCTACAACAGTGTCATCCACAGATCCCCCATAACAGTGCGATATCATAGATCCCCCATAACAGTGTCATCCACAGATCCCCCATAACAGTGAGACATCCACAGATCGCCGTAACAGTGCATCATCCACAGATCCCCCATAACATTGCGTCATCCACAGATCGCCCATACCAGTGCAATATCCACAGATCACCATGACAGTGCGATATCCATAGATCCCCATAACAGTGCATCATCCACAGATCCCCCATAACAGTGCATCATCCACAGATCCCCCATAACAGTGTGTCACCCACAGATCCCCCATAACAGTGCATCATCCACAGAACCCCATAACAGTGCATCATCCACAGATCCCCCATAACAGTGTGTCACCCACAGATCCCCCATAACAGTGCGTCATCCATAGATCCCCCATAACAGTGCGTCATCCATAGATCCCCCATAATGAGTGGATCATCCACAGATCCCCCATAAGTATGTCATCCACAGATTTTCTTATTTTTCTCCTCTAAAGCCTAGGTGCATTTTATAATTAGGTGCGTCTTATAAAGCAAAAAAATACAGTAATTTGTTTTAAAGGCTTGGTCACATGATGCCGTTCATATTTAAATATAGAAAGTTCGCAACAGATTATAAACGTAGCAAAAAGAAAAGTGTTAGATTTTAAAAATCTCACCCACAGTTGCTGGCAATTTTCGGATGAAAATGGACATGTACTGAGGAGTCTGAAATCTCCAGCAAGTCTATTCTCATAGATTTCTCAGCACTGCATAGCGTGAAATCCGCACAAGTTGTACTTTGAATGATTCCATTCATTCTGCCACATAGTGCACTGGAAAACACGAAAAAAAATTCCAAGGGTGGGAAAAAAAGTGCAATTCCACAATGTTTTTTTTATTTACCATGTTCAATATATGGTAAAACTGACCTGGCAATATGATTCCCCGGGTCAGTATGAGTATGCAGATACCAAACATGTATAGTCAATTTTTCTTGACTTACAACATAACAGTCATAAAATAAGGTTTCTTTTATTCATTTTCACCTTAGAAGCACCAGAAGTTAGATCAGCGGCGGATTCACATGCTATTTCCTATAAAATCATAATGTTTTTGCCACAGATCTCCGTGTATCCTGTGTCCGGCTGCCTTTTTCATGCAGTTATCAGGTTTTCGCAGCTTACTGTGAATGAAATCTAATAAATAGAACAGGGCATAAGACAAGGACAGATGACTCACATCGGAAAGAAGACAATGGTCAAATGCATTCCACTTTTCTGTTCTTACAAATCACAAATGAGGACACTGAACAAACAGGAACAGAATACTTAAAAAATCCATACTCCTTATTCTTCTCACAGTGGGTGAAGGTCCTTTATTCTATCGTTCTATAAAGCAGTAAAAATCTGTGTGCTAAGAGGATCTCCCACCTCTCCTATATGACTGTTTAAGTAAATAATTGTAATTCTCACAAAATAACAATTCTCTGCACATCTTCATAGTTTTGCTCCTAAATTATTCCTCCTGGAAATGTATGAATGAATGACAACTGGGCGTTACCATTCCCCTTGTCAATATGGTGTGTACAGTATCACAATGTCAGTATTAATGGAGGAGTGTCAGAGTGTGACTGAATGTGTCTCTTTGACATGGTGAAAAACCTGTGTCCCATTAGCAAGGGTCAGGGAGTGTAAGTTTAGTAGGTACAGGGGTTGCAATCGCACCCAGGTCCTGGAGTCTAGGGGCAGAAAATAAGACCAATGCTAATAAATACTTGTGATAGGTGGGGGCACTGTTCAAGATTTTCCACTAGGCACCACAAGCTTCAAGTTATGCATTTACTGGAGGAATAATAAAAGAAGAACACACAACAGATTTTTAAGAAATTAAGATCCAAAATTCTTATTTTATGGAAATCAAATATTAACTGAAACGGACATGACAGGAGAGCTGAGTGATCCTCTAGATATGCAATACCAAAAAAAAAAGAGATTTGCTTCATCCTATCCTAGTTACTAGAGATCTGTCAAAATCCAAATTTGGCAAATCACTCGGATTTTACAGGGAGTTTCCTGCAAATTATCTGCAAATTCAACGATCCTTATTATGATCTGGTGTCTCTCTAGACCCCATAGTGTAATAAATATAGGATGTAAAAAAAAGTGATACTCACTTCAGTGTTCACCTGTCTTGCCGTCCATGCGCCTCTTTGGCCTCTTCACTCCAGGCCTGGACTTTCAGTGCATCTAGGCCTCAAACATGATTGCATGACATGCCGTCACTTGAGCGACGCTAGTCATAACATCATGTCATGCAGGCCAGGATTGTCAGAGGCATAGTTGTGCTGGAAGTCCTGGTCTAAAGTGAAGAAGCCGAAGAGGATGCGTATGGCCGGGAAAAGAGAAAAGAAGAAGCATAGAGGACCGGACAGTGAGATTCAGAGGTGGCGGGACAGGAGAGTATTATTATTGTTTTAACTGTTTGCCCAGCCCCCTACGATTCAGCAAAATGGCGGCCACTGCAAATTACAAAAAATCCATATTCTGAAGATTCTGTGCTCATCTCATCTAGTTAACCTTCCATTTCTCTTCTAAACACATCAGTTAGTAGCCTTAGATTGGTCACAGACATCAGAATTTTTGATGCCTTATGCCAATGATTTTGTAAAGATCTGACAACAATCTAATATCTATTAGGTCTAATGGACCCCTGGCAAATAGTTACACATAGGAAACAAGGAGTAGACAATGTGGATTTTTTCCTGACTAGTCTATTTCTTTTGCACTAATGAAAGTGTCATCATTGGGGTCGGCAGTCTACTGTATCCTCTAGTAGGGCTGGTAACCGTCAGGTGCATTATCAGTGGCCAGCTTTAGGCATTTCCCGGCAGTCAGACCCCCAGCAATGTGATGATGATCTTAGCAATAAGCCTTCACTTTCTGTGATAAAGTCCCTTATATTACAGAATATACAGTTGTCCTGCGTCTCTTTTTATGGCATCATTCCTGTACATTCTACAAACGATGAAATGATACCACTTGTTAAATGTAAGGAGAGGTCTGGACTTAATCAGGCACCGATGCGGTGTAATGACACTAACTGCTGATCTATGGTAGAAACTCTATCTATTCTAATTAATTGTCATTTAGAAAAATGTACTGACAAACTAGAACATCCCTTCATCACTTCTCCAATGTACTGACATTTCAGACAGTTGCAGGACCCATGCATCATTAAATTCACGATCACTTGTTCAGCCCTATATACCATGGAAATCTGGACTTTAGGAGCAGACAGATGCATTTATTGATAGAATGATGTAGGGTGGCTCAGTCATTAGCACTGCATGGTGGCTCAGTGGTTAGCACTGTTGCTTTGCAGCACTGGGGTCCTGGCTTCAAATCCCATCCAAGGACAACATCTGCAAGGAGTTTGTATGTTTTCCCCGTGTTTGTGTGGGTTTCCTCCGGGTTCTCCGGTTTCCTCCCACACTCCAAAGACATACTGATAGGGAATTTAGATTGCGAGCCCCGATGGGGACAGTGATGATGATGTCTGTAAAGCGCTGTGGAATTAATGATGCTATGTAAGTGAGTAAAGTAATGTCAATAACGCATTGTTGCTACTAGCACAAGGGGTCTTTCTTCGGCAGTGTTCTCTTCTAATTAAATAATCTTTAAGAGTAAATCTGCTCTGATCTGACAGTGGACAATTTTACGACCACTACCTGTTCTTGCTCCTTACATATAGTCATGCAAAATACTGACTGAAAATGAATCAGATGGGCGAGATTTGCCAAGCCACTGACCTGCCCCAGCTACACCCATTTTAGCGGAGCTGGCTAGGACTGATGTGAAAACGCCCAAAGTCTCAAAATTGTTGTGCAGCATTGCATTGTGCAAAAATTGTTCAACTTTTTAAAATGTTTTGCTCCAGAAGACGGTCGGAAACACTTTGATGTATCGTCCTTTAAGTGTCCTCAAAAGTATTATAGTGTCATGGCATTCTGCTGAATGCAGCACATCTCCAGCCTAGTATTTTATTACCTTAGTGACCAATAGTCGTCTTTTTACTGACCTGCGATATAAGAGACTAGAGTTCCCCGACAGGTGACAATCCTGTAACTGTCATCTGTACATTATAGCTGACAACTTGCTGCATCAGCTACGATCAGTGTTGGCAGGGATGATGGACGTTTAGGCTATGTGCCCACGTTGCATTTATGAAGCAGAAAATTTCTGCTGCATAAATGCAAGTCCTCTCCCGGAAAAACGCATGCGGAATTCCGCACGCGTTTATCGCGCGTTTATCACGCGTTTTCCACATGCGGAATTGCCTTGCGTTTTTTATGCATTGGACTAAGGCAATTCCGCTTGCGGAAACGCAAAATTAAATGACATGCTGCGGATTTTTGAACGCGGCATAAACGCTGCGGAAAAATCCGCAACATGTGCATAGACCTTGCGGAATCCCATTGGGGACCATGGGGTGCGGATATACATGCGTTTTTCAAGCGTTTACGCTGCGGAAATTCCGCAGCATATACGCTTGAAAAATGCTACGTGGGCACACAGCCTAAACCCCTTAGATTCTGCTGTCAATAGTGACTACAGAATCTAAATAGTTAACAGAGTGTGGGGGCTTCCTCTTTAACCTCATTGGCACCCTGAGATCTTGATTGTGTGGTCCTGATGTTTGCCATGGCAGGTAACAGCCAAATAACGACCTTAAAGTCTGCCGGGTATAGTGGCCTGTTCAGAAGTTATCAAAATTTAGGTGTTAAAAATAAACTTTTTCATTCTTGTCATGCCACTTTCCATTTCTTCCTGAAAAGAACCAGAAGGGTTAATGAACTACATGAAAGCAATCTTAAATACGTTGAGGGGTGTAGTTTTTAAAATGGTATCACTTTTGGGTGGTTTCCAACATATAGGTCCCCCAAAGTCACTTCAAATCTGAACAGGTCCCTATAAAAATAATTTTTGTAAATTTCCCATTTTTAAACCTTCTAAAGTGCAAACAAAATAAAACAACACTTTACAAATGATGTAATTTATTAATATTTTTGTGTGGTGTGACTATTGGGATTAAAGGGTTAGTCATTCAAAGTTTGAAAATTGCAATTTTTAAAAAATTTTGTCAAATTTCTGATATGTTTATAAATAAACGCAAAACATAGCAGCCTAAATTTACCATTATTATAAAGTATCATGTGTCACAAAAAAAAACAATCTCAAAATTAATGGGATATGTTAAAGCGTTCCAGAGTTATTAACACATACAGTGACACTGGTCAAATTTAAAAAAATTGGTCCGGTCACTAAGGGGTTAAACTTTTATAAGTGAGGAACTTTTGCCTTGGGTTTCCAGCTAAGTGGTACATGATGGAAACTCATTTATTTTTCCTTTTTTTCAAGAGAAATACAGATTCTGAATGATTGTAGTTTTGAAGTATTTTTTTTTGTAAGGACTAATATATTATTATATAAGTTTACTATTTATTACTGTATTTTTCGGACTATAAGACGCACCAGACCATAAGACGCACCTAGGTTTTAAAGGAGGAAAATTGGAAAAAAAATTGAAGCAAAAAATGTGGTCATGATGCCCTGTTATGGGGGAGGGGGTCTGCTGCTGACACTGGTATTAGGGTAATGTCCCCCAATTCTGTTAATATCCTCCATCCTGGTATGTATGGCCCCTCCTTCCTGGTATAAGTGGCCCCCATCCCATCCTGGTATACCTGGCCCTCATCCCCATCCTGGTATGCATGGTACCCCTTGATCCCCCAACTTGGTATGCATTTCACCCCTTTATACCCCATCTTGGTATTCATGACACCGCTTGATTCCCCATCCTGATATGCATGGCACCCCTTTATCCCCCATCCTGGTATGCATGACACCCTCTGAGCCCCCATCCTGGTATGCAGGGCACCCCTTGAGCCCCAATCCTGGTATGCAGGGCACCCCTTGAGCCCTCATCCTGGTATGCATGGCACTCTCTGAGCCCTCATCCTAGTATGCATGGCACCCCTTGAGCCCCTATCCTGGTATGCATGACACCCCTTGAGCCCCCATCCTGGTATGCATGGTACCCCTTGAGCCCCCATTCTGGTATGCATGGCACCCTCTGAGCCCCCCATCCTGGTATGCATGACACCCCTTGAGCCCCCATCCTGGTATGCATGGCACCCTCTGAGCCCCCATCCTGGTATGCATGGCACCCTCTGAGCTCCCATCCTTGTATGCATAGCACCCCTTGAGCCCTCATCCTGGTATGCATGGCACCCCTTGAACCATCATCCTGGTATGCATGGCACCCCTTGAGCCCCCATCCTGGTATGCATGGCACCCCTTGAACCCCCATCCTGGTATGCATGGCACCCCTTGAGCCCCCATCCTGGTATGCAATGCACCCCTTGAGCCCCCATCCTTGTATGCATGGCACCCCTTGAGCCCCCATCCTGGTATGCATGGCACCCCTTGAGCCCCCATCCTGGTATGCATGGCACCCTCTGAGCCCCCATCTTGGTATGTATGGCACCCTCTGAGCCCCCATCCTGGTATGTATGGCACCCTCTGAGCCCCCATCCTGGTATGCATGTCACCCCTTGAGTCCCCATCCTGGTATGCATGGCACACCCTTGAGCCCCCATCCTGGTATGCATGGCACCCTCTGAGCCCCCATCCTGGTATGGATGACACCCCTTGGGCCCCCATCCTGGTATGCATTGCACCCCTTGAGCCCTCATCCTGGTATGCATGGCACCCTCTGAGCCCCCATCCTGGAATGCATGACACCCCTTGAGACCCCCATCCTGGTATGCATGGCACCCTCTGAGCCTCCATCCTGGTATGCATGGCACCCCTTGAGCCCTCATCCTGGTATGCATGGCACCCTCTGTGCCCCATCCTGGTATCCTGGTATGCATGACACCCCTTGAGCCCCCATCCTGGTATGCATGGCACCCTCTGAGCCCCCATCCTGGTATGCATGGCACCCCTTGAGCCCCCATCCTTGTATGCATGGCACCCTCTGAGCCCCCATCCTGGTATGCATGACACCCCTTGAGCCCCCATCCTGGTATGCATGGCACCCTCTGAGCCCCCATCCTGGTACGCATGGCACCCCTTGAGTCCCCATCCTGGTATGCATGGCACCCCTTGAGCCCCCATCCTGGTATGCATGGCACCCTCTGAGCCCCTATCACGCTGCCTACAAAAAAAAAAATAAACAATCATACTCACCTGCTCTCGCCTCCAGCGCTGTCCCGCTCTGCTGCCGACACTCTCACTGTGTGAGCCGCGCATGGCAGGGTGCGCATGGCGTCCCTGCCACGCACCCTCACACAGTGTGAGACGCTGTGCTGGAATAGTCACTGCTCTCCACGCCGGGACTCTGTGCTGTGGGAGCTGTGACCATTCAGTCTGTTCAATAGCTGGCACACTGTACCGCAGCGCGGCTCCTGCTGCCGCTCTGCTGTCTGTGTGCCTTCTATTAAAGACCATGGATATTCACTACAACCCATGGGAGTGGGTTGTAGGGAAAATTCATGAGCTTTAATAGCGGGCATACATCAAGAGAACACCAAGAGTGTGCAAAGCAGTCATCAAAGCAAAAGGTGGCTACTTTGAAGAACCTAGAATATAAGACATATTTTCAGTTGTTTCACACTTTTTTGTTAAGTATATAATTCCACATGTGTTAATTCATAGTTTTGATGCCTTCAGTGTGAATGTACAAATTTCATAGTTATGAAAATACAGAAAAATCTTTAAATGAGAAGGTGTGTCCAAACTTTTGGTCTGTACTGTATGTAATAATAGTATTAAAATACAATATCTCTATCACATACAGTGGGTACGGAAAGTATTCAGACCCCTTTACATTTTTCACTCTTTGTTTCATTGCAGCCATTTGGTAAATTCTACAAAGTTCATTTTTTTCTCATTAATGTACACTCTGCACCCCATCTTGATTTATTAAAAAAGAAAAACTAAAATATCACATGGTTATAAGTATTCAGACCCTTTGCTCTGTATTGAGTAGAAGCACCCTTTTCAGCTAGTATAGCCATGAGTCTTCTTGGGAATGATGCAGCAAGTTTTTCACACCTGGATTTGAGGATCCATTGCCATTCTTCCTTGCAGATCCTCTCCAGTTCTGTCATGTTGGATGGTGAATGTTGGTGGACTCAATTGGGTTTAGGTCAGGGCTCTGGCTGGGCCAGTCAAGAATGTTCACAGAGTTGTTCTGAAGTCACTCCTTTGTTATTTTAGTTGTGTGCTTAGGGTCATTGTCTTGTTGGAAGGTGAACTTTCGCCAAGTCTGAGGTCTAGAGCACTCTGGAAGAGGTTTTCATCCAGGATATCTCTGTACTTGGCCTCATTCATGTTTCCTTCAATTGCAACCAGTCGTCCGGTCCCTGCAGCTGAAAAACACCCCCATAGCATGATACTGCCACCACCATGTTTCACTGTTGGGATTGTATTGGGCAGGTGATGAGCAGTGCCTGGTTTTCTCCACACATACCGCTTAGAATTATCACCAAAAAGTTCTACCTTCGTCTCATCAGACCAGAGAATCTTATTTCTCATAGTCTGGGAATCCTTCATGTGTTTTTGAGCAAACTCTATGCGGTCTTTCATATGTCTTGCACTGAGGAGAGGCTTCTGTCCGGCCACTCTGCCATAAAGGTGGCAGACTGGTGGAAGGCTGCAGAGATAGTTGACTTTGTGGAACTTTCTCCCATCTCCCTACTGCATCTCTGGAGCTCAGCCACAGTGATCTTGGGGTTCTTCTTTACCTCTCTCACCAAGGCTCTTCTCCCACGATTGCTCAGTTTGGCTGGACGGCCAGGTCTAGGAAGACTTCTGGTGGCCCCAAACTTCTTCCATTTAAAGATTATGGAGGCCACTGTGCTCTTAGGAACCTTGAGTAAAGCAGAAATTCTTTTGTAACCTTGGCCAGATCTGTGCCTTGCCACAATTCTGTCTCTGAGCTCCCTGGGCAGTTACTTTGAGCTCATGATTCTCATTTGGTCTGAAATGCGCTGTGGGCTGTAATCTTATATAGACAGGTGTGTGCCTTTCCAAATCAAGTCCTATCAGTTTAATTAGACACAGCTGGACTCCAATGAAGGAGTAGAACCATCTCAAGGAGGATCACAAGGAAATGGACAGCATGAGACTTAAATATGAGTGTCTGAGCAAAGGGGTCTGAATACTTTCCGTACCCACTATACATACACCCATGTAAACTAAGGGAGTTAAGCCACAGAAATAGTAGAGCTTTGTAGTTCAGATTCAGCCTTTCATCAACAGGTTAGAGGTCTGCAGATTACGGTTAGTCAAAAAACTATGATAATTACTAGTGTTGAGCGAACATGCTCGACACTGCTTGGTACTTGCCCGAGCATCACGCTACTCGGGATGTTCGGCGAGCACCGAGCATTTCCGGGTTACTCGGGCGGGAGTTCGGGTCTCCGCCCTGCATGTTTGGCGCTCTTTACAGAGCCAATGAACATGCGGGGATTGCCAGCCAGTCACTGTAATGCCGCAGCCATGTTGTTTGTGGGCATTACAGTGATTGGCTGGCCGCACAGCGTCACCTCGAGTATTTAAAACCGGGCGCCGCCATCTTGGACACAGTCGCTCCGGATCAGACAGTGTAGGGACAGCGCTGCTGATTTAGGGAGAGATATATCCTGCAAAATAGTTAGTGTAGGGTCTGTAAAGGTTGCTAGATCAAACAAACAGTCCTTCTCAGGACTAATATCCATCCCAGGTATATCAGGCAGGCAGGCAGGCAGGCTGTATAGGAGACGCAGTGGTTATACCAGCAAACGCTGCATTACAGTCCTGTGTGCTGCTCCTGTTGCTGAAATTGCTGGACTTAGCTCCAGGTCCCGGGGCCAGGAAAAATCCTTTTTTTTTATCTAAATCCTCTTTTTTTTTTCCTCCTTCACAATGCACAAATACCCATCTTATTAACCTTTTAGTGCCCCCCCCCAAAAAAAAAGTGTGCCTCTGATTTTTCAGACACAAATATATCTGTTGAAAATAGTCTGGTGTAGGCCAGAGAAATAGAAGTGTGGTTTTGCAGTTCTATGGGCCATTTGTATCTAAAAAAAACAGTTTGAGTGTGTCGCTCACTGTTCAGCCGCAAATATATATATATTTTAAAAAGCCTGGTATACACCAGTAAATTATTACTGTGGTTTTGATGTTCCACGGTAAAACATCTCTATTATCCTGTTTTTGGCATTTTTTGCTGTATAAAAATAATAATAGTGTCTCCCTGATTTTTCAGACACAAATATATCTGTTGAAAATAGTCTGGTGTAGGCCAGAGAGACAGAAGTGTGCTTTTGCTGTTCCACAGTAAAAAATCTCTATTATCCTGCTTTTTGCATTTTTTGCTGTAAAAAAAAAAAATAGTGTCTCCCTGATTTTTCAGACACAAATATATCTGTTGAAAATAGTCTGGTGTAGGCCCGAGAAATACAAGTGTGGTTTTGCAGTTCCACGGTACAAACCTCTGTATTATCCACTTTTGGGCCATTTGTATCTAAAAAAAACAGTTTGAGTGTGTCGCTCACTGTTCAGCAGCAAATATATATATATTTTAAAAAGCCTGGTATACACCAGTAAATTATTACTGTGGTTTTGATGTTCCACGGTAAAACATCTCTATTATCCTGTTTTTGGCATTTTTTGCTGTATAAAAATAATAATAGTGTCTCCCTGATTTTTCAGACACAAATATATCTGTTGAAAATAGTCTGGTGTAGGATAGAGAGACAGAAGTGTGCTTTGGCTGTTCCACGGTAAAAAATCTCTATTATCCTGCTTTTGCATTTTTTGCTGTAAAAAAAAAAAAATAGTGTCTCCCTGATTTTTCAGACACAAATATATCTGTTGAAAATAGTCTGGTGTAGGCCCGAGAAATACAAGTGTGGTTTTTGCAGTTCCACGGTACAAACCTCTGTATTATCCACTTTTGGGCCATTTGTATCTAAAAAAAACAGTTTGAGTGTGTCGCTCACTGTTCAGCCGCAAATATATATATATATTTTAAAAAGCCTGGTATACACCAGTAAATTATTACTGTGGTTTTGATGTTCCACGGTATAACATCTCTATTATCCTGTTTTTGGCATTTTTTGCTGTATAAAAATAATAATAGTGTCTCCCTGATTTTTCAGACACAAATATATCTGTTGAAAATAGTCTGGTGTAGGCCAGAGAGACAGAAGTGTGCTTTTGCTGTTCCACGGTAAAAAATCTCTATTATCCTGCTTTTGCATTTTTTGCTGTAAAAAAAAAAAAAATTGTGTCTCCCTGATTTTTCAGACACAAATATATCTGTTGAAAATAGTCTGGTGTAGGCCCGAGAAATACAAGTGTGGTTTTGCAGTTCCACGGTACAAACCTCTGTATTATCCACTTTTAGGCCATTTGTATCTAAAAAAAACAGTTTGAGTGTGTCGCTCACTGTTCAGCCGCAAATATATATATATTTTAAAAAGCCTGGTATACACCAGTAAATTATTACTGTGGTTTTGATGTTCCACGGTAAAACATCTCTATTATCCTGTTTTTGGCATTTTTTGCTGTATAAAAATAATAATAGTGTCTCCCTGATTTTTCAGACACAAATATATCTGTTGAAAATAGTCTGGTGTAGGCCAGAGAGACAGAAGTATGCTTTTGCTGTTCCACGGTAAAAAATCTCTATTATCCTGCTTTTTGCATTTTTTGCTGTAAAAAAAAAAAAAAAATAGTGTCTCCCTGATTTTTCAGACACAAATATATCTGTTGAAAATAGTCTGGTGTAGGCTACAGAGACAGAAGTGTGCTTTTGCTGTTCCACGGTAAAAAATCTCTATTATCCTGCTTTTTGCATTTTTTGCTGTAAAAAAAAAATAAAAAATAGTGTCTCCCTGATTTTCAGACACAAATAGATCTATTGAAAATAGTCTGGTGTAGGCCCGAGAAATACAAGTGTGGTTTTGCAGTTCCACGGTACAAACCTCTGTATTATCCACTTTTGGGCCATTTGTATCTAAAAAAAACAGTTTGAGTGTGTCGCTCACTGTTCAGCCGCAAATATATATATATTTTAAAAAGCCTGGTATACACCAGTAAATTATTACTGTGGTTTTGATGTTCCATGGTAAAACATCTCTATTATCCTGTTTTTGGCATTTTTTGCTGTATAAAAATAATAATAGTGTCTCCCTGATTTTTCAGACACAAATATATCTGTTGAAAATAGTCTGGTGTAGGACAGAGAGACAGAAGTGTGCTTTTGCTGTTCCACGGTAAAAAATCTCTATTATTCTGCTTTTTGCATTTTTTGCTGTAAAAAAAAAAAATTAGTGTCTCCCTGATTTTTCAGACACAAATATATCGGTTGAAAATAGGCTGGTGTAGGCCCGAGAAATACAAGTGTGGTTTTGCAGTTCCACGGTACAAACCTCTGTATTATCCACTTTTGGGCCATTTGTATCTAAAAAAACAGTTTGAGTGTGTCGCTCACTGTTCAGCCGCAAATATATATATATTTTAAAAAGCCTGGTATACACCAGTAAATTATAACTGTGGTTTGGCTGTTCCACGGTAAAAAATCTCTATTATTCAGGTTTTGGTAGTTTTTTCCGTAAAGAAAAACAGTAGTGTCTCCTGACTGTTGTGACACAAAAATATATCTGTTGAAAATAGTCTTGTGTAGGCCCGACATCCCAGTGTGGTTTCGCAGTTCCACGGGTCAAATCGCTGTACTATCCAGTTTTGGGCCTTTGGTATCTAAAAAAAAAGCAGTTTGAGTGTGTCGCTCACTGTTCAGCCGCAAATATCTCTATTTAAAAAAGTGTGGTATACCCCAGTAAACAATAACTGGTTTTCCTCTTCCACAGTTCTAATCTACTCTTTATTGCCCTTTCTCCATTGATAGTGCAAGTGTAAGCTATTTTACTTCATTTACAATGGGCAAGGCGCGTGGCAAGGGACGTGGAAGTGGATGTTCTGGTGATGGTTCATGCAGAGGACGGGGCCGTGGCCAAGGTGAAAATGTGCCACAACCAACAGCCACATCTTCTCGCTCCCACTTCTTGACCGAATTACTAGGGAAGCACAGAACAACACCAGTATTGAGAACTGATCAGTGTGAACAGGTTATTAATTGGATAGTGTAGCACCCTGAGGACTCGGCTGCTACAGGGGTATTGCACCTCAAACCAGAGGTGTGGTATTCCACTCCCGGGTAAGGATGGAGTGTGGGACTGAGCTCAGTAGGCTGCATGCACTACATACATCCCATTTCCGGGGGACAGAACTACGGTACTCCCACCAAGTAGATGTGCAGGTACGACAGCGTCTGTCCCTGGCTGGAGTGGGAGGGGTGGTGGAACATCCCAGTAGTGTAGGGGCAGATAGGGGAGGGGCTCTGGGCATAGAGATAGGAGCCCATTGGGTGCTGGTCACCTGGGCTCACACATAGAGGGAGTATATATGGTGGGCACCATCTAGAGATAGGGAGAGTCTGTCAGGAGAGTGCTGAGGAGGAGTTCAGCCAGGAGGGCTGACAGGGAGCTGTGGCTCCGGCTGGGCCCAGCTCCAGGGCCAGGCCTGAAGCAGAGAGGAAGAAGAAAGGCCCAGAGACGCAGAAAAGAGGGAACCCTAAGATCCCACGAGTGAGCTAAAAAGGGTGAAGGGTTGGCAGAAGAGGGCACCGGATCCCAAGCTGGCGGAGGCAAAAGTAACCCTTAACCAGGAACCGGAGGTCGTGGGCAAGCTTTGCCACGACCCTCACCACATCCACCAGGAAGGTACACCAAGAGTAGGGTCAGGAAAGCCAGAGAAGGTTTTACCATAGAAGGCCCAAGGGAACCGGACAAAGGTGGATCCCTGGTGGGGACGGCCAGGATAAAGAGAGAGAGAGGGAAGCTCAGGACCACGCTCCGGAACTGCCTGGGGGTTGGCCGAGTCCAGCACCTGGTGGATGCAGCATGGCTCGGGTGGTCACTCAAGGCCAGAGTGACTGAAGGAACACCTGTGAGTAAAAACCCTGAAACTGCATCTCACGTCTCTGACTCTCCTTTCTGCACTATCACTACCCCCATCATCCGCACCAGCTGCCCTGAGGCCATACCCCTCCCGTTGGGGGTTATACCACCATCGCTGCACCCATACTACCGGCCTCAGCGGACTGTTCTGCAGCGGCGGCCTTGTGACCGCAAATCAACGGGTGGCGTAGTCGACACAGAAACAACATCTACCAAGACTGCCACACACATAGTTTGACACCCTGGGCACGGACCGGGTTACCGCCACGAGACTACTACCCCCATCTGATCCGGCTCCGGGTAAGCCCCCGTGCGCGCGATGCCGCACGACCCAGCAGGCCCAGGGGCGCGTCAACTTTGGCGTAGTCGGCAGGATTACGTGCCCGCAACCGACGGGTACTGCGTGCCTGAAGAGAAGTTCACATTTACCGTAAAAAGGAGTCTCCCGCCAATTCCAGAGGGTCCCCGCCATCGGACGCCATCTCGGATCGTTTCCCGCCGTTTGCCCGCCATCTGCAGTCTTTTCCCGCCGTCCACGGAGTTTCCCGCCATTGGGAGACGGTTCCCGCCATCTGAGAAGATTTCCCGCCCTGGCAGAGCGGACGCCATTGTGGGCGTGCCAGAGGGTGGTAGGAGACGACCTCCCATCGTGGGCCTGGTCCCAGAAGAGCGCCAAAAGCAAGGACCGCCCCCACCAGCAGAGACTGCAATGATAGAGATGTCCATCAGCGTGGGGGGACTGCCCCTGGAACTGACAATCACCAAGTTGCCCCAGGACCGCCCTCAGTGTGGGCGGATCAAGAACAAAAGAGTGAGGATGGGTGCAGCCTGGGGGAGTCTGGTGAGGTCGCACCCGGAGATGGAGGGAGAGTCAGGCAGCACCGACCCTGTGGTCAGGAGCCTGTTGCAAGCCACCACCCCACAAGACCTGGTGGAGATCTTGGCACAGCTCCCCCGAGACCGGGAGCGTGCGCAGACCGCGCTGGAGGGCCTCGCACGGAGGATGGCCCAGGTGCAGCGAGAAACGCTGACTGAGTGGAGTAGGGAGATGGTCCAGCAGGCTGGAACCCGCCAGCGGAGCACGCCACCCGAGACGAGGAGTCTGACCGCCTCTGAGGATGGTGCAGGAGGAATGAAGGCCGGAGACGACGCCGTGGAAGGAGCTGAAGAGACGGAGGCAGGTAAAGGGGACGACACTACCCCAAGCCTAGAAACCGTGAGCCTGCCCCAGCTCCCCGTCGCAGAGCCCGAAATTCCCCCTACCGTGCCCGTCGCTGCACCGCCACCGCTCCAGACTAGGCCTCAAGCAGGAGCCGCGGCCACGCCCCCTGTGACGTCACGCGCCTCAACCCCGAGCGCGGCCAAGCAGGAGACGCCTCTGGCCTGGTCGCAGGGCCGAGTACCCCCGGGAGCCGCAGTTCCAACAGAGCCCTCTATCTCCACCAAGTCACTGGCCTGGTCGCAAGGTCGAGTGCCCCCGGGCGCCGCCGTCTCCGCAGTGCCCTCTACCTTTAGAGTGCCACCGGCCTGGTCGCAAGGCCTGGTGAATCCGGGCGCCGCTACCACCATCGCGCCCTCAACCTCCACCGTGCTACCCTTGGGTGAAGACCTGTTCGCCCAGCACACTTGTCCGGATGGGCAGCCCTTTGAGTGGCCACCGGAGTACCTCCATCCCCGACTCCGGAAGGAAAGGCCTCTGTGTGAGCCACTGATTCCGGCTCCGGCGCCCCCCAAGATCACCCCACTCCCGTTGGAGGAGGCGCAGTTCGAATGGGACCCCACCGGAGAAAACCTCATTGGGTTCACCCATGAGACCCGGGCGGCCGCAGCCCAGCGAGCAGAGTGCTGCCGTCAACAGCTGGAGGTCTTCGACCGGGAACGGCGAGAGAGGCGGGTCCGCGAGCAGCGGCTGCAAGTACAGAGTGCGGAACAGAAAAGCCGGACCAGACGAAACCCCCATGCAGCCCATGGTCCCCGCGCCACCAGGACCGTAATTAAGTTTCAACTGCAGCACGGTTGGGGTTTTATCCGGGACCACAGAACCCCCGGCGACGTCTTTGTCACCCGCAGGGACGTCGAGAGCCATCTGCCGGAGGGACACAGAGGACGTGATCTTTACCTGGGTGATGAGGTCACCTTCACCCGGCATCAATGTGCCAAAGGTCCATATGCTCTCCATGTGCACAGATTGACTGAGAAGGAGCTGCGGTTTGAGGAAGGTCAAGAGGACCCGGACGGGTCTGAAGATTACCCTCAAGAAGGAGCAGGAGGATGCCGTTATTAAAGTACGGTACAGTGAAGCTGTAAATAGTTACCCGTAAGGGTACAAGAACTGTTACCAGTAAAGTATAGTCCCCGTAGGGACCAGCAAACTGTTACCCGTGTGTCCCTATCCCTAACAGGCTGAGGACTGTGAGCAGCCATCCCTTATTCCCACTGACCGAGGACTGAGAGGGGTCGTTCTTTCCCTCTACCTGGCCGAGGACTGAGAGCGGTCGCTCTTTCCCTCTACCTGGCCGAGGACTGAGAGCGGCCATACCCTTGTAAATAGTTGCGCTTCCTAAGGCGCCCCCTACCGGTTTTATAGGAGGATTACTGTTTTCCTCCCAGTGACTGTGGCACTTTACCTGGTCACAAGTGCACAGTGGCCAGAAGCTCAAGAACATTTTATATAAAAGAGTTTTATATGAAAAAGTTTATATTGCTAGAATCTGATAATGTTTATAATGTTTTATATGTTGGTGTATGTTTTAAAAAGTTTGTATGTTTTGGTATGTTTTATTCTTTTACAGCCCGAGGACGTGCTGTGATTTACCAGGGGGGAATGTAGCACCCTGAGGACTCGGCTGCTACAGGGGTATTGCACCTCAAACCAGAGGTGTGGTATTCCACTCCCGGGTAAGGATGGAGTGTGGGACTGAGCTCAGTAGGCTGCATGCACTACATACATCCCATTTCCGGGGGACAGAACTACGGTACTCCCACCAAGTAGATGTGCAGGTACGACAGCGTCTGTCCCTGGCTGGAGTGGGAGGGGGGGGTGGAACATCCCAGTAGTGTAGGGGCAGATAGGGGAGGGGCTCTGGGCATAGAGATAGGAGCCCATTGGGTGCTGGTCACCTGGGCTCACACATAGAGGGAGTATATATGGTGGGCACCATCTAGAGATAGGGAGAGTCTGTCAGGAGAGTGCTGAGGAGGAGTTCAGCCAGGAGGGCTGACAGGGAGCTGTGGCTCCGGCTGGGCCCAGCTCCAGGGCTAGGCCTGAAGCAGAGAGGAAGAAGAAAGGCCCAGAGACGCAGAAAAGAGGGAACCCTAAGATCCCACGAGTGAGCTAAAAAGGGTGAAGGGTTGGCAGAAGAGGGCACCGGATCCCAAGCTGGCGGAGGCAAAAGTAACCCTTAACCAGGAACCGGAGGTCGTGGGCAAGCTTTGCCACGACCCTCACCACATCCACCAGGAAGGTACACCAAGAGTAGGGTCAGGAAAGCCAGAGAAGGTTTTACCATAGAAGGCCCAAGGGAACCGGACAAAGGTGGATCCCTGGTGGGGACGGCCAGGAGAAAGAGAGAGAGAGGGAAGCTCAGGACCACGCTCCGGAACTGCCTGGGGGTTGGCCGAGTCCAGCACCTGGTGGATGCAGCACGGCTCGGGTGGTCACTCAAGGCCAGAGTGACTGAAGGAACACCTGTGAGTTAGAAACCCTGAAACTGCATCTCACGTCTCTGACTCTCCTTTCTGCACTATCACTACCCCCATCATCCGCACCAGCTGCCCTGAGGCCATACCCCTCCCGTTGGGGGTTATACCACCATCGCTGCACCCATACTACCGGCCTCAGTGGACTGTTCTGCAGCGGCGGCCTTGTGACCGCAAATCAACGGGTGGCGTAGTCGACACAGAAACAACATCTACCAAGACTGCCACACACATAGTTTGACACCCTGGGCACGGACCGGGTTACCGCCACGAGACTACTACCCCCATCTGATCCGGCTCCGGGTAAGCCCCCGTGCGCGCGATGCCGCACGACCCAGCAGGCCCAGGGGCGCGTCAATAGCAGACAATACTTCCAGTTACCTGGGCACCACCACCTCCGGTCTGTCTTCCACACGGTCAACTCTTAGTAGCCGTGAGTCTCGACCGCATACTCCTCCTCACCCTGATGCTCCTTCCTCCCACCATGCCGAGTGTCGTCAGACAGCAAGTGATCCCACACTTGGACACTCTGAAGAGCTGTTCACTGGTCCATTTCCATATTTGGGCCCCTCGCCTGATACGCTTGAAGTGGTGGAAGAGGAGATCCCATGTTGCGATGCCCAAATATTTGAACAGCCACGGCCACAGGAAGTCGACGTTGGCAATCTGTCACAAGAGGTGGACGATGACGAGACACAATTGCCAGGAAGTGAGGAGGAGGATCGTGGTGCGCTAATGGAAGAGGAGGAGGTGGTGGATGATCTAGTAACTGACCCAACATGGAAGGAGGACATGCAGAGTGAGGCCAGCAGCACACAGGGGGAGGGAGGCAGAGTACCCCAACAGGCAGGAAGAAGCAGTGTGGTGGCCGCAGACAGAAGGCAGGCAACCGTTCCCCGTAACACCAACACGAGGGACGTTGCCAGTACAAGCGGTAGGTCTTCCAGAGTCTGGAATTTTTTTAAAGACTCTGCTGATAACCCCAAAAAGGCCATATGTTCCACACCTGCCATGCCAACATCAGCAGGGGTGACAAAACTACCAGCCTGACCACCACCAGCATGATCAGGCACATGGCAGCAAAGCACCCGACTTTGTGGGGCGAAACCCAGGTTCCACGACCAGTGTCAGCGGGTGTCACCACTGCTTCTTCCACTGTTGTGCGTGCAATAGAACCGCCTGTTGTGTGTGCAAGGCAATCCCCTGTCCATACTGCATGTAAAGATGCCCCCTCCTCTCAGTCTTCACTTGTTATGGCAGTTTCTCAAGAAACAGCATCAACGTCCACGTCCACGTCCCACCGCAGCGTTCAATTGTCCATATCCAAGACCTTTGAACGAAAGTGGAAATTAGCAGCTAACGCCCCACAGGCCACAGTCCTAAATTCGCACATTTCACGACTGCTTGCATTGGAAATGCTGCCTTTTAGGCTGGTGGAGACGGAATCCTTCCGCAATCTTATGGCGGTGGCCGTCCCTCGGTACTCGGTCCCCAGCCGACACTATTTTGCCCGGTGTGCCATCCCCGCAATACACAAGCACGTGTCCCAAAGCATCTGCCGTGCCCTCAACAACGCAGTTACTGGGAGAGTCCACCTGACAACGGACACGTGGACAAGTGCTTGTGGCCAGGGACAGTACATCTCTCTGACGGCACACTGGGTAAAAATAGTGGAAGCCGGGACCCAGTCGGACCTTGGGACGGAACACATCCTCCCCACACCGAGGATTGCGGGCCCTATGTCAGTCAGAGTTGCCCCCACAGTGTACAGCTCCTGCGCATCCTCCTCCTCCTCCTCATGTTCAGCCTCCATCTCAGATATCACCACATCAGTTACAAGCTGGAAGCATTGCAGTACTGCCTCCGCCAAGCGGCAACAGGCTGTGCTGAAACTCATAAGCTTAGGTGATAAACCTCACACTGCTTGTGAGTTGTGGACAGCTGTGAAAGAGCAGGCAGATCTGTGGCTGAGACCGCTCAACCTACATCCCGGCATGGTCGTGTGTGACAATGGCCATAACCTGGTGGCGGCTCTGAGGCGAGGTGAGATCACACACGTACCATGCCTGGCTCATGTGCTTACCCTCGTGGTTCAGCGGTTTCTTAAATCGTACCCCGAGTTGCCAGATCTGCTTGTGAAAGTACGCCGCCTGTCAGCTCATTTTCGCAAGTCGGCTACAGCTTCCGCTGCCCTTGCTGTGTTGCAGCAGCGTTTGCAGCTTCCGGCACACCGACTGGTGTGTGATGTCCCCACACGTTGGAACTCTACCCTCCACATGTTGCAAAGGTTTGTGAGCAGAAGAGAGCAGTTGTGGAGTACCAGCTGCAACAAGGCCGTCGATATTTAGGTCAGACTCCACACATAAGACCTCAGGAGTGGACCTGGATGTCTGACATATGTACCATCCTGACAAACTTTGAGGAGGCCACCAAGATGGTGAGTGGCGATGACGCCATCATTAGTGTCAGCATTCCACTTGTCTGTCTTTTGCAACGCTCTCTGCAGAGAATTAAAGAGGAGGCATTGCAGCCAGAGTATGATGAGATGGATCAAGAAGCCGTAGCGGGCGATTACACACAGCCCAGCTTCATCTCATCCCAATGTGCATTGGGGGACAATGAGGGAGAGGAGGAGGAGGAAGAACAGGAGCTGCTATCATGCGTTGTAGACGGTAGTACCTGTACAAGTGTCATACCGTCGGTTCAGCGTGGGTGGCCTGAGGACAGGGGGGAGGAGGAAGAGGAGGAGGAGGAGAGCATGGTCAGTCGTCATCTTGGTGAGGACACGGAAATCTTGCCCGTTACCAGTCTGGCACACATGGCTGACTTTATGTTACGCTGCCTTAACCGTGACCCTCGCGTTGTCAAAATGTTGTTTGACAGTCATTACTGGTTGGTGACACTTGTAGACCCCCGCTACAAGGAGAACCTTCACTCTCTTATTCCTGAGGTGGAGAGGTCTACAAAAATGGGGCAATACCAGAAGGCCCTTGCTGCAGAACTCTTAAAAAAATTCCCATCTGAACACGCTAGCGGCAGAGGTCACATTTCGTTGCCCAACCAAGGCGTACAGGCGAGAGAGATGCAATTCCAATCCAGCAGAGGCAGGGGAACACTGTCAACGTTCTGGGACAGTTTTCTGACACACGCCCAGCTTACAGGCCCTGAGGCGCGGGGTACTCTCACAAGGAGTGGAAAGTTTCAAAAGATGGTGAGGGAGTACCTTGCCGATCGTACCAGCGTCCTCCGTGATTCCTCTGTGCCTTTTAATTATTGGGTATCCAAGCTGGACACTTGGAATGAACTCGCTCTGTACGCCTTGGAGGTCCTGGCCTGCCCTGCCGCTAGCGTGTTATCGGAGCGTGTTTTTAGTGCCGCTGGGGGAATTATAACTGATAAGCGCACTCGCCTGTCAACTGACAATGCTGACAAGCTGACCCTTATCAAAATGAACAAGGGCTGGATTGGGCCAGACTTCTCATCACCACCAAATGACAGCAGAGTAACATAAAGTCAAATCCACTGTGTTATTTCGGGAGGTGTATTCACATGCACCGCTTCACACCCACACATGGGTATACGCTTCCTCGTTTCGGCTGTTTAATCTTCTCCTTATCCTCAGCCTCCACCACCACTATACCACCAGGGCGTCAGCATTGCAAGTTCCTCCGTCCTAATTTTTGGCAGCTTTTGCTGGGAAAGCATAAGCAAATACCATGGGACACCCACTCCCCAATAATGGGACTTATGTTTGTAATATGCTGTACTGCATGGCTCTTGTAAGGGGCATTGCAAGTTGCTCCGTCCTAATTTTTGGCACCTTTTGCTGGGAAAGCATAAGCAAATACTATGGGAGACCCACCCCCCAAATAATGGGACTTATGTTTGTAATATGCTATACTGCATGGCTCTTGTAAGGAGCATTGCTAGTTGCTCCGTCCTAATTTTTGGCAGCTTTTGCTGGGAAAGCATAAGCAAATACTATGGGAGACCCACTCCCCAATAATGGGACTTATGTTTGTAATATGCTGTACTGCATGGCTCTTGTAAGGGGCATTGCAAGTTGCTCCGTCCTAATTTTTGGCAGCTTTTGCTTGCAAGGCATAAGCAAATACTATGGGACACCCACTCCCCAATAATGGGACTTATGTTTGTAATATGCTGTACTGCATGTGACGCGCCCCCTGGGCCGTGTGTACACGTGTGTAGGATACCTGGTGCCGGGTCTCTGGGGTCTGTAGTCTCCGTGGCGGTGACCCGGTCCCGTGGCTCAGGCTGGTCAAACCAGTGGCAATCTTTCTTAGGTTTTGAGGTTAATTGTCCGACTGCGCCACCCGTGGATTGCGGTCAGGGAGTACCACTGCTGCGAGGCAGACCGCTGAGGCTGGTGTTGTGTGCGCAGCATAAAATGGGATAACTCCCCTCGGGAGGAGTATAGCCTCAGGGCAGTGAGTGTGGATGATAGGGGTGATGGTGCACGAGCGCAGCAGGAATGACTCAGAGTTTTTGCAGTGCAGTTCAGGGTCTTTACTGATGATTATAAGGTAGACCCTCCCGGGAGTACTGGCTAGCATAAGAGGCCTGGTCAGTCTGTGAGCAAGCAGGAGTTCCACTGGCCAGGTGGAGTTGTAGGCCTCCCCGTCTGTCTGCACTCTTCCTGGCTACCTTGCTGTAAGCGGGTAGAAGTAGCCCACGTCCCTGAGTGTACCGTGTAGTGCTCACCCGTATGGCTGGTGACTTGGGGCCTTTTGTTAGCCTCCGCTCCATGACGGCGGTGCTGGTCCCTTGCTTGTGACTGAGCCTCCGGGCTTCTATGGCCAGAGGACCTGAAATCCCCTGCCGGCTGGTTTCTGCTGCTGGATATATAAGTCCTCACAGCTTCGGACTCCTGTGTCCGGTTCCTATTGTCTTCTGCCAGGGCGAGCTCTGCTCAGCTTCCAGCCCCTCGTCTTTAGCTCCTAGCTCCTACAGAGCTCCTTGCTGTTACTTTCCCTTGCTCTCACTCTGACTCTGACTGTTCTCTGACTCACTCAACCCCACCCCAGATCCAGTTTATAAGGGCAGAATTCTCCCCTCCCAGGACTGGGGCAGGAGGATGTTGCATGTTTAAGGGATCCTGACCAGGAAACCTCCCACTTGCTCTCCGACGTAATCTCTATTACTGTGGTGACCAGACCCCTGGGGTGCCACACATGGCTCTTGTAAGGGGCATTGCAGTACCTCATAATTTTTGGAAAGCATTCCATTCACTGCTTAGGCCAACAGTGCACAGGAGACCCAGTTGCTATAAATGGAAAAAAAGGTTTAGTTAACGCCCTCTGACCTCCATGTCATTTCCAAGGGGCATTGGAGTGCCTCGAAATTTTTGGTAGGCATTGCACTCACTGTATGCCCTATAACTGTGTAGCCGAACCGCTCCTTTTGTTACAGAAACATATCCTACAAGACATATCTGGTTTACTGGCCTGATATTGATGTGAATGGTCCCTGTTCCTCCTGCTCTTTCTCCTTTGCCACTACCTCATCCATCATTTATCACCTGAAGCTTTGTTTTAACGGGAGTCATAGAACTTGGATAGTAGCAGGAAAACATCCAGTAATCCTCGGAGGAGGTAGGATATGTGCCAAAACGCTGACCTCCTCCGGCCTAGCCGCTACTACATACATGCGCTTGCATTACAACAAAACAAAGCAGATGCTAACTTCTATCATCCTCATCATGCTCCTCACCTTGGCACTCTCAACTCCCCTGATGGAGAAGCCAGGGCCCACCGGAGGAGTCTTATAGTCCGGTGGGCTCGGCCAATGCTGCCCTAAAGCAGGCCAGGCTAAGAAAAGTGTGGGAAAGGTTACCGGTACAAGTAGGGGTGGCTGGGGACCGAGTATGGACACCCGGCCACCCCCTGGAGGCTGGGGAGCAAGCGGGGACACCCGGCCACCAGGCGGCTGGGGACTGAGTATGGATACCAGGCCGCCGACACAGCCATGGCGTGGTGGCCAGATTCCGCCTCCACATGCCTAAAAGGCCCAATTTAAAGTGCAAGCAAGCAAGCAGTAAGGTATTGCAGCCTGGGGGTGGGTGGGTGGCAGGCTGCATACTTGCGCTTGCATTGCAAGGAATGGGAGAGGTACATTTGAACACTGCCCTGGGACAAGGACTTGAATGGGGATAGTTGCAAGTCTGCAACGACAGGTGCAAGGTGGGAGGCATCTTCGCATGTACCATGAACAGGGGTTTGGCATGCACACACTACAGCGGAATAGGCTCTCCTTCCCACTAAATGCACTGGGGAGGGCACAGGTAATGTTTTGGTATACGCGCTTAATCTTATGTATAAGGCACACCAGGACAAATAGGGGCGGCTGGGGACTGAGTATGGATACCTCGCTGCCGAAGCAGCCATGAGGTAGTGGCCAGCTTCGGCCTCCTCTAAACTAAAAGGCCCCATTTCAAGTGCAAGCTAGCAGTATGAATTGCAGTCTGGGGGTGGGTGGGTGGCAGGCTGCACACTTACACTTGCATTAAAAGAAAACATAGCAGATGCTAACTTCTGTCATCATCATCATGCTCCTCACCTTGGCACTCTCAACTCCACCGATGGAGAAGTCAGGGCCCACTGGAGGAGTCTGGTTCTCTGGTGGGCTCGTAAAATGCTGCCTAAAGCAGGCCGGGCTAAGAAAAGTGTGTGGGGGGATGTTCCAAGGAGAAATGGGGGCGGCTGGGGACCGTTTATGGACACCCGACTGCCCCCAGGCGGCTGGGGACCGTATGGACACTCGGCCGCGGGGCGGCTGGGGACTGAGTATGGACACCCGGCCGCCGGGCGGCTGGGGACTGAGTATGGATTCCAGGCCGCCAACACAGTCATAATGTGGTGGCCAGATTCCGCCTCCACATGCCTAAAAGGCCCAATTTCAAGTTCAAGCAAGCAAGCAGTATGGTATTGCAGCCTGGGGGTCGGTGGGTGGCAGGCTGCATACTTGCGCTTGTATTGCAAGGAATGGGGGAGGTACAATTGAACACTGCCCTGGGACTAGAACTTGTATGGGGATAGTTGCAAGTCTGCATCTTCTGATGCGGCAAGGATCACTTATGATGGGCACACTTTTAGACAGTGACCTGGGAGTCAGAGATGCTTCCAGGGGTCTTCCCCATGCTGTTCCCATGTCTTTTCAGCACTTTATGCATGTGTCACACAGCACATGGCCAGATAAGGTTGTAAAATGTTAAAATGACATTTCCCGGTGAATGCATTTGTCATAGTTGAAAGCAATACAAAAGTGCAAAAACGCATAAAAAATGCTACTTGTGAACATAGCCGAAGGTGTGGAGGAGTATTTTTGTTTTTGGTCATTTATTTTAACTTATACACAAGTCTTTTTCCTGGAAAGGATGTTCCATAACATATTTCACAGGAAAAAAGTTTCACTTTCATTTTATGGTGAGCCTGTAAAAGTGGTTTAATACCTCTGACCACGTTGTTGACAGCAGTGACCTGGGGGTCAGAAATGCTTCCTGGGGCGATCCCCATGCTGTCCCCATGTCATTTGAGCACTGTCACTATCGTTTTGGGCACTTGTTAGGCTTTTAAAAGACTGCCGGGGGTGCCACCGCAAAAATGCTCGAGTCTCCCATAGACTAACATTGGGCTCGTTGCCCGGGTCGAGCACCCGAGTATCACGGTGAGCTCGGCCCGAGCTTCGAGCACCCGAGCATTTTAGTGCTCGCTCAACACTAATAATTACTAATGTATTAGGGTGGTTACACATGCGCATAATATGTGTACATTTCTGTGCCCTAGCTGTGGCTGCATATCCTGGCCATGACTACATTTCTAATGACCCAAAATATTAGCATATCCCTTTAGTCGAGAGATCACGGTGCCTGGGCTGTGCTTGCAAAAATGAAGAATCCTTGATGGTATACAATGAAGGTTTTTACTACACCAACGCGCTTAGGTGCCAGACTGGCGCTATTTTCAAGGTAACAAAACAAAAATATTCGCATAGCGATCTGTGATGTTGTCAGTTTAGGTCATTAAACTTACATTTAGGATTTCACACTAGCACTTTCACCTGCATGATATAAAGCAGGTCCTCGAAACTCCCACAATTAACCATTGATGGCATATCCTTGTAAAATGCCAACAACTGCAATAGCCCTTTAAAAAGAACCTGACAAATTCATGATGCCTGAACCACGGAGTAGCGTTTCAAACAAAACATACTTTGAATAGCTGACTGGAGAATATGCAAATGTGAGGAAAGGGCTTTTCTCTCCCAATTCCCTTTGACTTACAAGTCGCTCTCTTCATGTGTCTAAGGCCACATGCATGTGTTGAGTATTTGGTCAGTATTATCCATCAGTATTTGTAAGTCAAAATCAGGAGTGGAACAATCAGAGGAAAAATATAATAGAAACATGTCACCACTTCTGTATTTATCACCCACTCACGGTTTTGGCTTAAAAATACTGATGTAAATTGTCTCTTCAGAGAGGAAGAGGACTTGAAATCTAGTGTCATCTATTAGATGTAGCAATTCTACAGGTCCTTATCAATCCTTTAACGAGCCTTGAAATATGACTTAGGATAAAAGCCAAATCAGAATCTAAGTCTCCTTATACTGGTGTGCCAGACCTGGCATGTCACTCTCCACTAGAAGAAACCTTACCCCTTATATCCCAGTCTTAGCCTCTCACCCAGCCAAATCAGATCTAATACTTTGTACTGATGAGGGGCAATACCCCGAAACAAATTGAGATTCTGGTTTGGCTTTGGCTGAGTTTCTGTGCCATGTCACTTTCCACAAGGAGAAAACTTACCCCTTAGATCCCAATCTTAGCCTCTCACCCAACCAAATCAGATCTCATACTTTGTACTGACGAGGGGCAATACCCCGAAACACTGTGTATACAAATTGAGATTCTGATTTGTTTTTATCCTAAGTCATATTTAAAGACTTGTTAAAGGGTCAATAATGATTTGTAGGATTGCTACTTCCAATAGGTAGCACTAGAGTTCAAGTCCTCTTCCTTTCTGAAGAGACAATTTGCATATTTAATAAACCAGAGGAGCATGCAATGCATTTAAGTCTCCTCATACTGGCGTGCCAGTCCTGGCATGTCACTCTCCACAAGGAGAAACCTTACCCCTTAAATCCAAATACTGATGTAAAAAACTCACCAAATACGCAACGTGTGCACATGGCCTGGTTCCTTTCAAAGAAATTTAGTATCTTCCACAAAACAGCTATTAAGTTCATGAATTAAAATTATGAAAAAAGCTATACATGGCATAAGTACAAAGTGCTGTTTTTGGTACTTTTACAGAGAGACAGATCGGCCAAGCACAATGGCTGCTTCATATACCACACTTTAAAAAAATAACGGACATTGCAGAATAGTAAAAAATTACAAATTGTTTGTTGTCAATAATATCAATCTATTTAATGTATTGCCCAAATATTTTACATTACTCATGTGTTAATTAGTTATAAAAAGTCTATTTCTTCCATTTTTTTCTCTATAGCAAAGTCATGTCTTGAAGGGAAAGTCCAAATGGAGTACTAATGAACTGTGCTTTACGTTCTACAGAATTATGACATATATTATGTATGTAGCAGTTTATTGATAGCAAAGTAGATATAAATGTTTCCTTTAGAAATATATTTCCTTTTTCACTGACACATAATTAATACAAATATTAAGGTAAGTCTTGTCTGTACGTGGAAAAAAGCCTTGAAATGACAATCTAAAAAAAAACATTCAATGTTCTTGTTGATTTTTTACAACACGTAAGTGCTTCATCCAGTGGGATTCCAGTGTAAAAAATATGCCACTGGCGAATAGTCCTTATAGCTCGTAATGAAGTGTCTTGTCCACTGAACAGGAGTTTCAGCTTCCTATATGCTGAATATCCACATTTACAAGAACAGTCACAAAACAAGTTCTGTTAAAACAATCCTCTCAGAATTTATGGTGGGTACATTCAGGGCTCATCGTCAGCAGGGGGCGGCTGGCACAGCCGGTACAACCTAGAAAAATAACACATATACAGTATTAGTATTTCAGTTGGGGTAATGTTTTATGATTAACAATATATTCTTCATGAAGACATAAAAACTGCCACGTAAACTGCTTGGTTAGCATTACTTCCTAGGAATACATATACAGGTAGCTAAATTAGAGTTTCTTTACATTTCCAACATTTTCCATAGTGCTGCCTAAATATTGTCATCACTTTCTCAGTCTCTGTCCTAGATGGTGATTACAGTTAAAAAAAGGAAACTTTTAATTGTAATTAAAAAAAAATGAATGGATTTTTTTCTTTAATTTAAATTCAGCACCTCCTCCAATTGCATGTGTCCTACAGTTTTTCTTTTTCTTCTGTGCGCCTCCATTCCAAAGTTATGCACCCAGGTAATAATGATGCAAAATTTCTCCTCAACCAACTGGGCGCATACCATAGATTTGATCTGTGGGCGTTTGCTTTCTCTCCTGATACTGGCCAATTAAAACACAGCCACACCTACAGAGAAGTTCTGTGGTATACACCCAGTTGGTTGAGGGAAAAATGTGGACTATTATTACCGGGGGCATAAATTTGGAATGGCGGGGCATAGAAGAAAAAGAAAAAAAATTCCAGAATCAGTGGGACAGCTCCAATTGGTCAGAGATATTCAGATCAAATGAAAAATTCCAGTGATAGGTCCTCCTGAAAGGAAATCTGTCACATGGATCATGCAGTCCAATCTGCAACCATCATGCCATAGAAAAAGAGGAGTTATTCAAATTGTTATATAAGTTTGTGGTAAAATATTCTGCATAACTTATTCTCTGAGATCTCTGCTCATTCTGGACTTTAGATTCAAGTGGACAGTCCTAATCCGTGATTGCCAACTTGTATGATATAATGTGGCTATTGTTAGGTACTTTGCGAATACTAATATGTATCTGCCATCACAGGAGGGAGGCCGTGGCAGAGATAAATGGAAAAATGTGGCACCCCAGGGGTCTGGTTTCCACAGTAACGGCAATGTTATGTCTGAGAGCAGGTGGGAGGTCTCTTGGTCAGGGATCCTGTGCATGCCACACCTCCTGCCCAGTCCTGGGAGGGGAAGAACTTCCCCTATATAAACCTAGGGCTGAGGCAGGGTTAGTGAGTAGAGAAGAAGTAGAGACAGAGAAGAGAAGCAGCATAGGAAGAAACAACAGGAGCTCTGTGGGAGCAGTACTACAAGGAGTCAGGGGCTGGCAGCTGCAGAGCTCGCCCTGACTGAGAAGCTATCACCGGACCCGGAGTCCGAGGCTGTGGGGACTAACTCCTATCCAGCAGCAGAAACCGACCGGCAGGGGATTTCAGGTCCTCTGGCCAAGAAACCCGAAGGCACGGTCACACGCGTGGGACCAGCACTGCCGTCGTGGAGCGGAAGCTACTAGAAGGCCCCGAGTCACCGGCCATACGGGTGAGCACCACACGGTACACTCAGGGACGTGGGCTACTTATACCCGCCTCTAGCAAGGTAGCCAGAAGAGTACAGTTAGTTTGGGAGGCCTACAACTCCGCCTGGCCAGGGGAGATCCCATCTGCTCAAGGACTGACCAGGCCCCAATCGCTAGCCAGTACTCCGGGAGGGTCTATCTTTGTCACCAGTAAAGACCCTGAACTACACCGTACCGTCTCCGAGTGGTTCCTGCTACCCCCATCATCCACGTCGGCTGCCCTGAGGCCATACCCCTCCCGTTGGGGGTGATACTATCACGCTGCACAATCCTACCACCGGCCTCAGCGGTCTGCCCTGCAGCGGCAGCTCCTTCGCTGCATTCAACGGGTGGCGTAGTCGTACAACATCTACCGCTAATACAGCGCCACTTAGTCTGACTCCCTGGGCACGGACCGGGTCACCGCCACGAGACTACAACCCTCAACAGATCCGGCTCCGGGTAAGCTCCCGCGTGCGCAACGCTGCGCGACACAGGCCCAGGGGTGCGTCAAAACTAGTAGGTAGGATGATACCTTGAACTGCTCGGCCACACCAAGGGTGCACCGAGCGCCTCAATAGCAAATTGGAATAAAGAACAATTTCTGGCAAGTGAAGCAATGGATTTAGACACTGAAGGTGTGATTTTTATTAGGGCCAAGTCCTTTACAAGGTGCTGTACTTCGTTATAATAGTCACTTTGTGTCATCAGACTCCCTTTAGCACATAGAGGCCAATTCATCCAAAAGCTTTCACTACAGTTCTCATAAGTGCACACAAATTTTGCAACTTTTGGAGTTTTTACAACAGTTCTAGCCAGCTCTGCCATCTCTTTGGAAAGTGTGCAGTGCTTAGTAGGAGAGTGCAGCTGACTAATTCATCATAATTTGCTGTTTAAACTGAGACAGAAATATTTTCCAATCTGGAGTACAACGCTTGTGGTGGTGAAAGAGGCCTCAAATTTGTACAAAATGTCAGTCTTAATGAATTGGCGCCATAGTAAGCAGGAAGAGTGAGCAAAGTTACAGGAAGGCGACTATGGGCCGGTCACTCCAATTTCCAGATGGCTGCCTGCATAGTATGGCTCGACCTCCCCCAGTTCAGTGTATGCTCACATGGGTGCATATCATTTTTCTATATTTTCATTGAAGGTAAAGCAAGGATAGGAATATATTTATAACCTTCCCTAAAATAACATGAAAGAATATAACTTACAGCATTGATTTTAATGCCTTATTTAATTCTCATCCATAAATCTGCTTTTACTTTTATGATTTGAGTATAACTGTGGATTTTATATTTTTGATGAATGATGAGGGGATAAGTCAGTCACACGCAGGTGAAAGGAAATAAAAGTAAAATTATCACAAAAATACTCTTTAGTCAGAATGAAACACAAGTTCAGAGGTTCACTGGTCTCAACCATGACATTTTTACTAAAGAGATTCATTTTGGTGCTTCTGATAAATACTGCTTTCTCCTGCTACTTCTGAAGTGATAGACTATAGTATGAAAATATCAAGCGCTCAGATGTAGTTTGCTAAGCAACAAATGACTGATCCTAAAATATCTACTGTACATAGTGTCACCGATGGGGTGGCAGAGGGAACTACTGGCCGCAGCATAGGATGGGTCAGTAACTGACAACCAGAGGAAATGAGAACTGTAGCTGCTCTCTAAGTTCATCTGGATGTCTGATTTGTTCGGAGGAAGAGAAGCCAGCGCTGATTGGCTGCAGGGATAGAGTGACAATGTTATGCGAGCCCCGGGAGAGGCAGTGCTGACACCGCTGGAACGGCCCTGGCACTGGAGGTGAGTTTAACCCCTTAAACGTACATCATATGTCGTGTCCCTGCCTTCAATGCGGACTTGCATGCCGAGCCTGCATCTTTCCCCACACATGATGGCAGACTTAATCAGCTATCATGTGCCTCTAACAGCTACAGGCAGAGAGGAGCTCCGCCCACTGATAACCTGTTAAATCTCGCTGTCAATCTCTGACAGCGTCATTTAACACACGCCAGCAGGTGGAGTGATCGCGGGATGCAGATGGGTTGTTGTAACAGTTGGGGGTCTGCTGATAACCTCCATGCTTGTCATTGTGATTCTAGTGTGAAAGCCAGTACGTGACCGGCGTACATAGGAGATCGTGATTTTCTCTATACATAGCCATGCTGTAGCACGGCTATGTATAGTGCGATCAGATGATCGCAACTTCAAGTTCCCTAGTGAAAAAAAAAGTTTTACAAAACATGAAAAAAATAAAAAACCATAAAAGATCAAGTCACTCTTCTTTTGCCCCATTAAAAATAAAACAATAAAAAAAATAGAAATACACATACTTGGTATCGCTGTGTTTCTAAAAGTCCTATCTATCAAAAGTAAAATAAATTAATCTGATCGGTAAACATCGTTACAAAAAAAGCCAGAATTACGGGTTTTTGGCTGCTGCAACACTGCAATAAGAAGCAATAAAAACATTGTATCTACCCCAAAATGGTATCGGTAAAAATGTCAGCTCAGGGCGCAAAAAATAAGCCCTCCGAGTCTCGGAAAAAGGTTACAAAAGTAACATTTATTTTTATTTTTTTTTTACAAATTTCCGAATTTTTTTCCACCACTTAAATAATAAAAAAAAAACACTACCTATTTGGTATTTTTGTACTCGTACTGACCTGGAAAATCACATTGCCTAGTCAGTTTAACCATATAGTGAACATGGTGAATAAAAAAATCTAAAAAGCTATTGTGAAATTGCCCTTTTTTTGCAATTTCAATGCACTTGGATTTTTTTCCCATTTTCCAATACACTATGTGGTAGAATAAATGGTGTCACTCTAAAGTACAACTTGTCCAGTAAAAACACAAGCCCTCACACGGCCACATTGATGTAAAAATAAAAAGGTTATGGCTCATTGGAGAAGGGGAGGAAAAAGCGTTAACAAAAAAATGGTAAACCACCATTTCATGAAGGGGATACGTGTTATTATTTTGCTGGGGGGAAACATAGAGATTGTCAAGGTATAGCACAGGAATAGTTCCTGATGACTCAAACTAGATGACAATTCTCCTCCTGATGTAAAAGAAAAGTACAATCAAGAAATGTAAATAAGAACCTGAAACTTAGAATAATAGAAAAGTATTGAATATTACATAAGAGCCTCCGTAGAAAACAACAGCGCTGTCCGGGCAATGCTTTAATAATGATCTCTGAAGTAATATCAACATATCATTCCACTAGCTGGTCAGTTTCCCTTCATTACGGCCAGGACTCCGCTGATTTCCTGCTGTTTTATTGCACTGTTTGTTTACCTTGGTTATAAGTAATCATATAATATCCTGTCCCCTGACTTTCTCTAATGCAACCTCTCGCACAGAAGCAGCGCCGCCGGGCCATAGATCTTGTAATACTGTCTGTGATTTCTCTCGTTATATAGTAAGATGTATGTCACCTCAGCTTCACAGAGGCATTTATTGTTCCTGCTGTCAGCATAAAACCACAGTGCAAAAAACTATCTCTCATCTGCAGAAATACTTCATCAGAGACAAATACAGTAGGATTGGCTGCAATGTTTAATATTAGTAAATAAATCCTCAGACTATTTAGGACTTAGATGCAATTTCCACAGGCGTAAACTATTGCACTAAAATGGTGACATTTGTCTATCACTCTAAATTTATTAGTGGCAAAGAAGCCATTACTAGGCTGTGTTCACACATGGTCAAGGTGGTTTTTTTTACCACAAAAAAATGCACAGCAGCAACAACATAAAATTGTAACCTTAGACCATGTTCACATGATGCAATTTCGCTGTTTTTTTTTCCAGCAATTTTCTGAATTATGATAAAATTGCTGCATTTTTACCGCATTTCCATTGTGAGAACATGGCCTGCATTTGGGTTGGTAGGTCTATCTATGTAGGATTTCCATTGTAGGAGCATAAAGCTTATGGACCTCCTTTGTCTAAACTGTCCGTCAGAAAAGCTGACCTTTTGGACAGTTTTTAATAAATGAGGCAAAAAATTGAAATGTGGTGAAGTAGTCAACAGAGGATGTGGGGGTTGTGGCTATAAGATATTCTACATGGTCAGCACAATGTGTGCCAATCATGTTATTAGATCACTGTTAGCCTCGATGGTTGTCACAAGGCAAAAAGTATCTGTAAGTTCCCATAATGCATGCGACATGCAGCAGCAGTGATCGCAGCAATTTGCTGGTCACATCGAGACCACAATCACTTACATTGTGCCTCTGCCAAAGTCACCATGTCACCCTGGCCTTTTGCAGTATTGAACTGGGTTCACACCAAGTTTTTTCATTTTGTTGAATGGTGCTGGGTCATATTTAACTATACGGTCTTAGTTTTTTTTTAAAGGGAAGCTGTCACTGCCAGAAATGCTGCAGAAATAGTGGAAATCTGCAGGTAAATAGCATATAAATCTTGTCTGGCCAGCTTACTGGAAGTGCAGCTACAGATATAGTCTGGTCGGCTTACTGGAGGCACAGCTACAGGGAGAAAATGAAGTTGTATTCTCCCTGCAGTCGCTCACTTACAGTCATTGGTGTGGTGTAGGGGGCTGTTACAGTCACATCTCTCTACACAGTGAGAGTGCTGTTATCCCTCCCCGGCACATTGAATGACAGCTATCTCTGCACACATGCTGCACAGCAGCCTGACAATCAGTGATGACACTGTACTCAATGTGTAGTGAGTGGTGACTGTAGCAGCCCCCTTCACCTCCCAAATTACTTCAAGTCTGCGGCTGTAGGTAGAATATAACTTTACTTTTTCCCTGTAGTCGTGCCTCCAGTAAACAGACCATACTATATCTGCAGGTAAATACTGTTTTTGGAGGTGACAGGTTCCCTTTTAAGGGAGTCGGCCATCTAAACATGACTGAGACAGGAGCTTGGTGCACCTTTGGCATGGCCCAACAGTTCAGTGCACACTTGTTTTCCAGCTGTGCTTGGTCTGAACATTCATTTTGTGCTAACAGACTCCTTTTAAAATGTGGTTTAAAGTGGTTCATGCTGTTTGATGATCTTGGTGCACCTTTCGGTGCTACATCTAACTTTATACCACCTGTTAGTTGGTGTACTGTGTCACATTGAGCACTCTCCAACAGGTCATGCCCCATTATTGGACAAGACGCAAAATGTTTAAAAACACAATAAATATTAAGTCATGAAGGACAGTTTTTGGTACAAATTGTGGCACATTTAGCAATTGGACCTAAAAATGAATCAAGGTCCTTTTCTTCTGCCAAGTTGAAGGTCAAAATCCAGACAGATTCAGTTTTCTGTACAATGGAAGTCAATTGATAAGAGGACATCTACAAGGAGTGTGAATGTTCTCCCCGTGTTTGCGTGGGTTTCCTCCAGGTTCTCCAGTTTCCTCCCACAATCTAAAGACATACTGATAGGGAATGTAGATTGTGAGCCCCAATGGGGACAGTGGCCATAATGTCTGTAAATTGTCTGAATTGTAAAGCGCTGCGGAATATGTTGGCGCTATATAAATAAAAAAAGAAAGGATACAACTGATCTATAATGAATAATTTTCTAACGAATGCTTATGCTCTGCTCATATCTCCCTCTCCATTGGGATAAGATTCCCCCCCTCAAAGTCATAATTTCCACCAAGAGATAGGGGCCTGATAAATATAAATTCATTTTATCTTCATTAGTTGCTTGTATAAAACCTTAATTTCGTTCTATGGATCCCAAGTTCAAATGGCCTCACCATATTTATACATCTTGTTATATGTTATGTTATATCAGTTATAGTGTTTTTATACCATACCTTGGAGCAGATGTTGGTGTTCTGTCCCTAACACCCAAATTCTTAGCAGTGTTCTGAACCCTTGCTCCCTGCAATGTAAAAGAAACCAAAGAAAGATAATAATGTACATGACATAATCATTAATATACAGCAAAGGAGCACATTTTATCAGGTCTAGCAAGTCAAGTTTTCTAAAGATTGTGCAATCCTTTCACAATACATAAAAGATGCATCAGAAGCAGGGTGCGCAACTGCGACCGGGCCTGCGAGTGAGCTTATTGGGACTTCCAGTTGAAAACTATTGTAGAGCAGAGAGCCACTGTCTCCCTGCCCCACCGTTGCAGGCCTATCAGAGGTGGCAACTGCAGGGTACCCCAGGGGTGCTTATAATGTGACAACGGTGTGACATCATTAAGTCACCTTCAACATGATGCCGGCATGCTCTACAGCTGTAGGCCTCCCATAGGCCTTCAGATGTAGAACAAGTGCGGGGCAGGGAGCCAGCTGGGAAAAAGGGAAGACGAAAATAAAGCCGTTCGGCATGTGGGGACAGGTGAGAGTTTTGGTTGTTCTTTTTTTATTTATTTAATAGTAGTGGAGCACTGTTGGAGGAGATTGTGGGGGCACAATGGGGACACAATGGGGACCACATAGGAGAGGGGCAATGGTACTTAATGGGACCATAATTGGAGGACATTGTTAATTTAAAAGTTTCAGAATTGGAGGACATTATTCATTTATGGGGGTGCAGAATTGGAGGACATTATTCATTTATGGGGGTGCAGAATTGGAGGACATCATTACTATGTGAGAGCCAGATAAGGGGATATTATTACTATATAGGGGTCACATAGGGAGACTATATAACTATATGGGGCCACAAAGTGAAATATTACTATTATATTGGCACCACATGTGTATATAAGCATAATGGTGAAGAATACTTTTGTATTGGTGCCATGGTGGAGAAATGTAACTGGGCACAAAGGAGACATAAGCATTACTACTGTATGAGGGACACATAGGGGAATATCACTACTTGTCAGAATCCCTGTTGTCCTTCTAAAGTTTAACCACTAGTGGCTGCTATTGTTCACCTTAATAATTGTGCTGCAATCCCACTCCTTACCACTGGAGGCTGCTGTTGTGTTCTGCTATTGCTCTTTACTAAGATGGCAGATTCTGAACCTGTGGGATCCATCTTGTTTCCTGTTTGGGCCTACTTAAAGCCACATAGATCTCTCACTCATTGCTTGAGTATTGTATCTAGCTCTTAGCCTAGTTCCAGTCTCCAGCTCCTGAACATTCTTACCCAGACTGTTCTCACCTATCTACGAATTGTTTCCTACAACTCCTTTACTATCTCCAAGAACTTCTACTACTGCTTGCTGTTCCTGCTTGTGCTCATTCAGCCACTGGTTTCCAGCAGTACTTCGCCAGTATCGTAACCCTACTGTATTGTATTTTATTTTTGGGGATACTGTTGCTGTGAGAAAAAGAGAGGTACAGTTACTGTAAACGTGGGGGGAAAGTGGGGAGGCTGCTCTAGAAGAGATCAGCCATAGATATCTGTGTTATATTTTGCAAAGACGACTCCTGGCTAGAAGAAACCAAAGTTGTCTGTACTGGATGAAGAAGAAAAACGAAAATGAAGGACTTCAATTGGAGACATCACTGGTGAGTATCTGGAGTTACCTGTACTGTATATACTGATACCTTTGACCAGACAGTCATTGTATGGGGTTAACCTTGTGTTAGTGCAGAAATTTTTTTAATAATCAGAATGATGATATTATTCCGACACTGTGTGTGGTGGTAATATGTGGTCTGGTCATGGTGTGGAAATATTTTTTCCATGTACGAGTTAATATTGCTACATTATATTGGTCTTGGTACAGTGGGCTTTGTTCAGTAACAGGATGGTCGTTATATACAGACACTGTGTGGTAGTAATATACGGTCACGGTGTGGTGGCATTATTCGTTTCTAATATATGGTATTATTGATTTATATTGGTCTTGATATAATGGGTTTTGTTCAGTAATAGTATGGGGATTAAATTTGTTATTTGGTAACTATATGACTGTATTATGAAAGCATATTGGTTAAAAAATTATTTTATTGTTAATTTGTCAGATTTCATGGTATCTTAAGCCTACAAATCTGATCAACAGATTAGTATGAGAAGGGGTAGGGGAGTCCAAATCTTTCCCTGGGGCCCACAAGACTCTAGTTATGGAACTGTTTAGAAGAATATTACTAGTTAAAGAAAATGACTTCATGCTTGACAGAGAAGGAGTGATTGGAGCTCAAGTACATAACTGAAGAGAATGCACATGCATTATACATTATTTTAAATTACTGGAGCTTTTCCAAGGACATGCTAGTAAATGATGAATAGCAAGATACCCAACAGGTCATTCCTTATATTAACATTGTAGTGGAAATGGCAAATTCCCTGTGATGTATGGCTAGAATAAGGTCTCTGCTTAGTCCGCTTCCATAGATGACAGAGATGGTAATGCTTTTTATAATACACTGTTACTAACTCCCATTAAGTTTAATTAAATATAAGCCTCCAGTATTCAGGCTGTAATGAGCTCAATTGCATGTTTAATACCCCAAATATGGCTATTACTCATTTACTGTTCTTTACGGACGTTATTAATAGTATTAATAGTATTTAAGGTATTATTCTTTACGTTTCTCTAATTACTATGACTTTACAGATTACATATACATATGGTTCTCTTAGTAAATGAAGCCATCGTTTTAAATTTTATTTCATAAGTCAATAGTACACCTGAAAAGCAGATAATTTGGTGACGTCATTGTATATGGAGGCTGAGAGGGTTGATGTTCTATAGGACAGGGATGTATAAAGAGGAGCTGAAAGGAGTGATGTACTGCCGGATGGGACTGTATGTATAGTGTACTGTAGTATGCTGTACACAGAGGAAGATGAGAGGAGTGACATTCTGCAGGAGGATACTGTATATAGCAGGGCTGAGAGGAGTGATATCCATTTACATAGTTAATATGGTTGAAAAAAAACAAACACATTTCCATCAAGTTCAGCCAAGGGATGGGACCTCTTGTGGTAGAATATTCCACAGATTAAGAGTTCTTATGGTAAAGTAGGCCTGTCTCCTTTGGAGATTGAACCTTTCTTTCTCCAGATGAAATGAGTGTCCCCTTGTCTTTTAAAGACAATCTTTTAAAGGGTTTTTGCCACCTAATTTGAGAGCAATTTAATGTAGAGACAGAGATCCTGATTCCTGCGATGTGTCACTTACTGTGCTGCTTAGTGTAGTTTTGATAAAATCACTGATTTATCTGCAGGAGATTATCACTAGAGGACTAGTAAACCTGCTGCCATGTAGTCAGGCATATTCATGCTGTGTACTGTATAACGCTGCCCACAACACTGATTATCAGCTTTCTGTATACACTGTACAAGGGCAGAAAGAAAGCTGCCAATCAGTGGTGGGGGCATGTTATACACAGCTCAGCATTCAGAGAACTGCTAGACCTGCAGCAAAGAAAACAGTGATTTTATCAAAATAAGAGCAAGCAGCCCAATAAGAGACATAATCCTGAAATCAGGGTCTCTGCTCCTACATTATGCTACTCTCAGATTGGGGGAGAAGGGGAAACTTGGTGACAAATTCCCTTTAAGGGGGTTTACATGAAACACCTTTTGACCATACTTTTTGTATCAGCCATGTATGTACTTGTACAAGTTAATCATGTCTCCCCTTAGATGTCTTTTCTGAAAACTGAAAACTAAACAAAATTTAAAATTAGTCTTTCCTTATACAGTACAACCCCTGGCAAAAATTATGGAATCACCGGGCTCGGAAGATGTTCATTCAGTTGTTTAATGTTGTTGAAAAAAAGCAGATCACAGACATGGCACACAACTAAAGTCATTTCAAATGGCAACTTTAGGACTTTAAGAAACACTAAAAGAAATCAAGATTAAAAATGTGGTACTCAGTAAGGGTAATTTTTTGCAGACCAAGCAGAGGGAAAAAATTATGGAATCACTCAATTCTGAGGAGAAATTTATGGAATCACCCTGTAAATTTATTTCCAAAACTAACACCTGCATCAAATTAGATCTGCTCGTTAGTCTGCATCTAAAAAGGAGTGACCACACCTTGGAGAGCTGTTGCACCAAGTGAACTGACATGAATCATGGCTCCAACATGAGAGATGTCAATTGAAACAAAGGAGAGGATTATCAAACTCTTAAAAGAAGGTAAATCATCACGCAATGTTGCAAAAGATGTTGGTTGCTCACAGTCAGCTGTGTCTAAAATCTGGACCAAATACAAACAACATGGGAAGGTTGTTAAAGGCAAACATACTGGTAGACCAAGGAAGACATCAAAGCGTCAAGACCGGAAACTTAAAGCAATATGTCTCCAAAACAGGAAATGCACAACAAAACAAATGAGGAACGAATGGGAGGAAACTGGAGTCAATGTCTGTGACCTAAATGTAAGAAACCACCTAAAGGAAATGGGATTTACATACAGAAAAGCTAAACATAAGCCATCATTAACACCTAAACAGAAAAAAACAAGGTTACAATGGGCTAAGGAAAAGCAATCGTGGACTGTGGATGACTGGATGAAAGTCATATTCAGTGATGAATCGCGAATCTGCATTGGACAAGGTGATGATGCTGGAACATTTGTTTGGTGCTGTTCCAATGAAATTTATAAAGATGACTGCATGAAGAGAACATGGAAATTTCCACAGTCATTGATGATATGGGGCTGCATGTCAGGTAAAGGCACTGGGGAGATGGCTGTCATTACATCTTCAATAAATGCCCAAGTTTACATTGATATTTTGGACAGTTTTCTTATCCCATCAATTGAAAGGATGTTTGGAGATGATGACATCATTTTTCAAGATAATAATGCATCCTGCCATAGAGCAAAAATGGTGAAAACATTCCTTGAAAGAAGACACATAAGGTCAATGTCATGGCCTGCAAATAGTCTGGATCTCAATCCAATTGAAAATCTTTGGTGGAAGATGAAGAAAATGGTCCATGACAAGGCTCCAACCTGCAAAGCTGGTCTGGCAACAGCAATCAGAGAAAGTTGGAGCCAGATTGATGAAGAGTACTGTTTGTCGCTCATTAAGTCCATGCCTCAGAGACTGCAAGCTGTTATTAAAGCCAGAGGTGGTGCAACAAAATACTAGTGATGTATTGGAGTGTTCTTTTGTGTGTTTGTTTTTCATGATTCCATATTTTTTTCCTCAGAATTGAGTGATTCCATAATTTTTTCCCTTTGCTTGGTCTGAAAAAAAAAATTACCTTTACTGAGTACCACATTTTTAATCTTGATTTCTTTTAGTGTTTCTTAAAGCCCTAAAGTTGGCATTTGAAATGACTTTAGTTTTGTGCCATGTCTGTGATCTGCTTTTTTTCAACAACATTAAACAACTGAATGAACATCCTCCGAGCCTGGTGATTCCATAATTTTTGCCAGGGGTTGTAACTAAGATCCTCCATGCCTCCTAACAATTTTGGGAACCTTCTTTATATCTTTTCCAGCTCGAGGGCATTCTATCTATGCACTGATGCCCAGAACTGCATATTCTAGATGTTGTTTCACTAATGCTATGTAAAGTGGTAGTATTACATACCTATCCCGCAAGATTATACCTCTTTTAATACAGAACAGTATCCTGCTGTCCTTAGAAGCTGCTGATTGACATTGCATGATGTTAGTCTGTGATCTAGAACAGCCAGATCCTTCTCTACCAGTCATTTTCTGCAAGATGGGGCGGTATATTGAGGGTCTGAGAGGAGTAATGTTTTGTGGGAGGAGGCTGTATATAGAGAGGGTGAGAGGAGTAATGTTTTGTGGGAGGACGCTGTATATAGAGGGGGTGAGAGGAGTAATGTTTTGTAGGAGGAAGCCTTAGATAGAGGGGGTGAGAGGAGTAATGTTTTGTATATAGAGGGGTTGAGAGGAGTAATGTTTTGTGGGAGGACGCTATACATAGAGAGGGTGAGAGGAGTAATGTTTTGTGGGAGGACGCTGTATATAGAGGGGGTGAGAGGAGTAATGTTTTGTAAGAGGACGTCTTATATAGAGGGGGTGAGAGGAGCGATCTGCAGGAGGAGGCAGTATATAGACATGTCTTTTTACATGGGACTGTAGGCTGCAGAAGGTTGCAGTGAGGGGTGTGATGTTCTTTTAATGGGTCTGTATATTGGAGAGTTATGAAGGAAAGGTGTGCTTTCTATTCACGTGGGACTATATATAAGAGGAAACTGAACAGGGGGGACTGTATGAAGATGAGTTGTTTGTGGAAGAGGGTTGAAGTAGAGAGAAGGGATATTCGGTAGGATGGCACAGAACGGTATGAAGTTATGGCTGTAGGGCCACTAGGGAAGATGTGACTTTTTTTCAAATTTGCCTTCCCCTGATATCAGTAATGTTTTGAGCCTCTTCTTCACCACAACGCTGCAAATTAGTGTTGAGCGAGCACTAAAATGCTCGGGTGCTCGAAGCTCGGGCCGAGCTCACCGTGATACTCGGGTGCTCGACCCGAGCAACGAGCCCAATGTTAGTCTATGGGAGACACGAGCATTTTTGCGGCGGCACCCCCGCCAGTCTGTAGAAAGCCTAAAAAGTGCCCAAAACGATAGTGACAGTGCTCAAATGACATGGGGACAGCATGGGGATCGCCCCAGGAAGCATTTCTGACCCCCAGGTCACTGCTGTCAACAACGTGGTCAGAGGTATTAAGCCACTTTTACGGGCTCACAATAAAAAGTTTAAAAACGAAACTGAAACTGTTTTCCTGTGAAATATGTTAAGGAACATCCTTTCCAGGGTAAAGACTTGTGTATACGGTACAATAAATAACCAAAAACAAAAATACTCCTCCACACCTTGGGCTATGTTCACAAGTAGCATTTTTTTATGCGTTTTTGCACTTTTGTATTGCTTTCAACCGTGACAAATGCATTCACCGGGAAATGTCATTTTAACATTTTACAACCTTATATGGCCATGTGCTGTGTGACACATGCATACAGTGCTGAAAAGACATGGGAACACTTTTCTTAGCCTGGCCTGCTTTAGGGCAGCATTGGACGAGCCCACCAGACAACCAGAGACTCCTCCGGTGGGCCCTGCCTTCTCCATCAGGGGAGTTGAGAGTGCCAAGGTGAGGAGCATGATGATGATGATAGAAGTTAGCATCTGCTTTGTTTTCTTGGAATGCAAGCGTAAGTGTGCAGCCTGCCACCCACCCACCCCCAGGCTGCAATACCATACTGCTAGCTTGCTTGCACTTGAAATGAGCCCTTTTAGGCTTGTGGAGGCAGACGCCGGCCACCATTTCATGGCTGCATCGGCGGCCTGGTATCCCTACTCAGTCCCCAGCCGCCCGGCGGCCGGGTGTCCACACTCGGTCCCCAGCCGCTAGGGGGCGGTCGGGTGTCCATAATCGGTGCCCAGCCGCCCCTATTTGTCCCGATGCACCTTAAACACAAGCGCACATACCAAAACATTACCTGTGCCCGCCCCAGTGCATTTAGTGGGAAGGACAGCCTATTCCGCTGTAGTGTGTGCACGCCAACCCCCTGTTCATGGCACATGGAAAGATGCCTCCTGCCCTGCACCTGTCGTTGCAGACTTGCAACTATCCCCGTTCAAGTCCTTGTCCCAGGGCAGTGTTCAATTGTACCTCCCCCATTCCTTGCAATGTAAGCACAAGTATGCTGCCTGCCACCCACCCACCCCCAGGCTGCAATACCATACTGCTTGCTTGCTTGCACTTGAAATTGGGCCTTTTAGGCATGTGGAGGCGGAATCTGGCCACCACGTCATGGCTCCGTCGGCGGCCTGGTATCCATTCTCAGTCCCCAGCCGCCAGGGTGCGGCCGGGTGTCCATATTGGTCCCCAGCCGCCGCGCGGCCGGGTGCCCACACACGGTCCCCAGCCGCCTGGGGGCGGCCGGGTGTCTATAAACGGACCCAGCCGCCTCTATTTGTCCCGGTGCGCCTTATACACAAGCGCACATACCAAAACATTACCTGTGCCCTCCCCAGTGCATTTAGTGGGAAGGACAGCCTAACCACAAACACGTGGACAAGTGAATGTGGCCAGGGATGGTCCATCTCACTGACGCCTTCACACTGGGTTATTATTGTGGAAGCCGGGACACAGTTGGACACTGGGATGCAACACGTCCTCCAGACATAGAGGATTGCGGGTCCTGGGTCAATCAGGCTTCAACACAAAGTTCAGAAGGTAGACAGCAGCAGTGGTCGGCCTCCTACACAATGAGTAAATTATTCATGATCATGAGGCCATCCATCTCCTTGGCTTTCTGTTCCTTGGAATGCAACTGCATGTATGTAGTAGCGGCTAGGCCTGAGGTGGTCAGCGTTTTGGCGCATATCCTACCTCCTCCAAGTATTGCTGGATGTTTTCCTGCTACTATCCCAGTTCTATGACTCCCGTTAAAACAAAGCTTCAGGTGATGAATGATGGATGAGGTGGTGGCAAAGGAGAAAGAGCAGGAGGAACAGGGACCATTCACATCAATATCAGGCCAGTCAACCACCCAGGTCTTGTAGGATATGTTTCTGTACCAAAAGGAGCAGTTCGGCTACACAGTTATAGAGCATACAGTGAGTGCAATGCCTACCAAAAATTTCGATGCACTCCAATGCCCCTTGGAAGTGACATGGAGGTCAGAGGGCCTTAACTAAACCGTTTTTTCCATTTATAGCAACTGGGTCTCCTGTACACTGTTGGCCTAAGCAGTGAATGGAAGGCTTTCCAAAAATTATGAGGAACTGCAATGCCCCTTGAAACAGACATGGATTACAGCGTACTACAAACCTTCTATCCATTATTGGGGAGTGGGTCTCCCTTAGTATTCGCCTATGCATTGAAAAGCAAAAGCTGACTAAAATTAGGAGGAAATGCAATGCCCGTTGGAAGAGTCGTGGAGGCTAGAGGTAATTAAAAACAACATTTCAATGCCCCTTGGAAGAGCTGTGGAGTTCAGAGTGGTTTAACAAGACGGTTTTAATGCCCCCTGGAAGAGATGTGGAGGTCAGAGAGGTTTAACAAGACGGTTTTAATGCCCCTTGGAAGAGACATGGAGGTCCCAGTGGAATAAAAAGACAATATCAATGCCCCTTGGAAGAGTGGTGGAGGTCCCAGTGGAATAAAAAGACAATATCAATGACCTTTGGAAGAGACGTGGAGGTCACAGTAGCTTAACAAGACGGTTTTAATGCCCCTTGGAAGAGACGTAGAGGTCACAGTAGCTTAACAAGACGGTTTTAATGCCCCTTGGAAGAGACATGGAGGTCACAGTAGCTTAACAAGACGGTTTTAATGCCCCTTGGAAGAGACGTGGAGGACCCAGTGGAATAAAAAGACAATATCAATGACCCTTGGAAGAGACGTGGAGGTCACAGTAGCTTAACAAGACGATTTTAATGCCTCTTACAAGAGCCATGCAGTACAGCATATTAAAAACATTATTCCCATTATTGGGGAGTGGGTCTCCCATAGTCTTTGCCTATGCCTTCCAAGCAAAAGCTGCCAAAAATTAGGACAGAGGAACTTGCAATGCTGGCAACACGGACCACGGTCACCCTGGTGGTATAGTGGTGGTGGAGGCTGAGGATAAGGAGAAGAGCAAAAAACAGCCAAAATGAGGAAGCGTATACCCATGTGTGGGTGTGAAGCTGTGCATGGGAATACACCTTCCGAAATAACACAGTGGATTTGACTTTATATTACTCTGCAGTCATTTGGTGGTGATGAGAAGTCTGGCCCAATCCAGCTCTTGTTCATTTTGATAAGGGTCAGCTTGTCAGCATTGTCAGTTGACAGGCGAGTGCACTTATTAGTTATAATTCCCCCAGCGGCACTAAAAACACGCTCCGATAACACGCTAGCGGCAGAGCAGGGCAGGACCTCCAAGGCATACAGAGCGAGTTCATTCCAAGTGTCCAGCTTGGATACCCAATAATTAAAAGGCACAGAGGAATCACGGAGGATGCTGGTACGGTCGGCAAGGTACTCGCTCACCATCTTTTGAAACTTTCCACTCCTTGTGAGAGTACCCCGCGCCTCAGGGCCTGTAAGCTGGGCGGGTGTCAGAAAACTGTCCCAGAACATTGACAGTGTTCCCCTGCCTCTGCTGGATTGAAGTTGCGTCTCTCTCGCCTGTACGCCTTGGTTGGGCAACGAACTGTGACCTCTGCCGCTAGCGTGTTCAGATGGGAATTTTTTTAACAGTTCTGCAGCAAGGGCCTTCTGGTACTGCCCCATTTTTGTAGACCTCTCCACCTCAGGAATAAGAGAGTGAAAGTTCTCCTTGTAGCGGGGTTCTAAAAGTGTCACCAACCAGTAATGACTGTCACCCAACATTTTGATAACGTGAGGGTTACGATTAAGGCAGCGTAACATAAAGTCAGCCATGCGTGCCAGACTGGTAATGGGCAAGACTTCTATGTCTTCACCTTGATGACGACTGACCATGCTCTCCTCCTCCTCCTCCCCCCTGTCCTCAGGCCACCCACGCTGAACTGACAGTATGACAGTTGTACAGGTACTACCGTCTACAGCGCATTATACCAGCTCCTGTTCTTCCTCCTCCTCCTCCTCCTCTCCCTCATTGTCCCCCAATGCACGTTGGGATGAGATGAGGCTGGGCTGTGTGTAATCGCCCGCTACGGCTTCTTGATCCATCTCATCATACTCTGGCTGCAATGCCTCCTCTTTAATTCTCTGCAGAGAGCGTTGCAAAAGACAGACAAGTGGGATGCTGATGCTGCTAATGATGGCGTCATCGCCACTCACCATCTTGGTGGACTTCTCAAAGTTTGTCAGGATGGTACATATGTCAGACATCCAGGTCCACTCCTGAGGTCTTATGTGTGGAGTCTGACCTGAATATCGACGGCCTTGTTGCAGCTGGTACTCCACAACTGCTCTCTTCTGCTCACAAATCCTTTGCAACATGTGGAGGGTAGAGTTCCAACGTGTGGGGACATCACACACCAGTAGGTGTGCCAGAAGCTGCAAACATTGCTGCAACACAGCAAGGGTGGCGGAAGCTGTAGCCGACTTCCGAAAATGAGCTGACAGGCGGCGTACTTTGACGAGCAGATCTGGCAACTCTGGGTACGATTTAAGAAACCGCTGAACCACGAGGTTAAGCACATGAGCCAGGCATGGTACTTGTGTGATCTCGCCTCAGAGCCACCACCAAGTTACGGCCATTGTCACACAAGACCATGCCTGGATGTAGGTTCAGCGGTCTCAGCCACAGATCTGCCTGCTCTTTCACAGCTGTCCACAACTCACAAGCAGTATGAGGTTTATCACCTAAGCTTATGAGTTTCAGCACAGCCTGTTGCCGCTTGGCTGAGGCAGTACTGCAGTGCTTCCAGCTTGTAACTGATGTGGTGATATCTGAGATGGAGGCTGAACATGAGGAGGAGGATGATGCGCAGGAGCTGTACACTGTGGGGGCAACTCTGACTGACATAGGGCCCGCAATCCTCGGTGTGGGGAGGATGTGTTCCGTCCCAAGGTCCGACTGGGTCCCGGCTTCCACTATGTTTACCCAGTGTGCCGTCAGGGAGATGTACCAACCCTGGCCACAAGCACTTGTCCACGTGTCCATTGTCAGGTGGACTCTCCCAGTAACTTCATTGTTGAGGGCACGGCAGATGTTTTGGAACACGTGCTTGTGTAGTGCGGGGATGGCACACCGGGCAAAATAGTGTCGGCTGGGGACCGAGTACCGAGGGCCGACCACCGCCATAAGGCTGCGGAAGGATTCTGTCTCCACCAGCCTAAAAGGCAGCATTTCCAACGCAAGCAGTCGTGAAATGTGCGAATTTAGGACTGTGGCCTGTGGGGTGTTGGCTGCGAATTTGCGCTTTCGTTCAAAGGTCTGGGATATGGACAATTGAACGCTGCGGTGGGACGTGGACGTTGATGCTGTTTCTTGAGAAACTGCCATAACAAGTGAAGACTGAGAGGAGGGGGCATCTTTGCATGCAGTACGGACAGGGGATTGCCTTGCACGCACAACAGGGGGTTCTCTTACACAGTGGAAGAAGCAGTGGTGACACCCACTGACACTGGTCGTGGACCCTGGGGTTCGCCCCACAAAGTCGGGTGCTTTGCTGACATGTGCCTGATCATGCTGGTGGTGGTCAGGCTGGTAGTTTTGTCACCCCTGCTGATGCTGGCCTGGCAGATGGTACAAATGGCCTTTTTGGGGTTATCAGCAGAGTCTTTAAAAAAATTCCATACTCTGGAAGACCTACCGGTTGTACTGGCAACGTCCCTCGTGTTGGTGTTACGGGGAACGGTTGCCCACCTTCTGTCTGCGGTCACCACACTGCTTCTTCCTGCCTGTTGGGGTACTCTGCCTCCCTCCCCGTGTGCTGCTGGCCTCGCTCTGCGTGTCCTCCTGCCACGTTGGGTTAGTTACTAGATTATCCACCACCTCCTCCTCTTCCACTTCCGCACCACAGTCCTCCTCCTCACTTCGTGGCAATTGTGTCTTGTCATCGTCCACCTCTTGTGACAAATTGCCAGCGTCGCCTTCCTGTGGCCGTGGCGGTTCAAATATTTGGCCATCGCTACATGGGATCTCCTCTTCCACCACTTCAAGCGGAGCAGGCGAGGGGCCCAAATATGGAAATGGACCAGTGAACAGCTCTTCAGAGTGTCCAACTGTGGGATCAGTTGCTGTCTGACGACACTCGGAATGGTGGGAGGAAGGAGCATCAGGGTGAGGAGTATGCGGTCGAGACTCACGGCTAATAAGACGATGGAAGATAGATCGGATGTGGTGGTGCCCAGGTGACTGGAAGTATTATCTGCTATCCAATTAATAACCTGTTCAAACTGATCAGTTCGCAATAGTGGTGTTGCTGTGTGCTTCCCTAGTTATTCGGTCAAGAACTGGGAGCAAGAAGATGTGGCTGTTGGTTGTGGCACATTTTCACCTTGGCCACAGCCCCATCCTCTGCACGCACCATCACCAGAACGTCCAGTTCCACGTCCTTAGCCACGCATCTTGCCCATTGTAAATGAAGTAAAATAGCTTACACTTGCACTATCAATGGCAAAAGGGTAATAAAAAGGAGATTAGAACCGTGGAAGAGGAAAACCACAGTTCTAGTTCTCTGGCCTACACCAGAATCTTTTAAACAGATATATTTGTGTCTGAACAGTCAGCGAGACGCTCAAACAGTTTTTTTTTATGTAAAAAAGGCAAAAAGGTGGATTACACCCAGGTTTGAACCGTGGAAGAGGAAAACCACAGTTCTAGTTCTCTGGCCTACACCAGAATCTTTTAAACAGATATATTTGTGTCTGAACAGTCAGCGAGACGCTCAAACAGTTTTTTTTATGGAAAAAAGGCAAAAAGGTGGATAACACCCAGATTTGAACCGGGAAGAGGAAATCCTCAGTTCTAATTTCTTGGCGTATACCAGCCTTTTTTAAATAGATACATTTGTGTCTGAACAGTCACAGATACACTCCAACTGGTTTTTTTTATGGAAAAAAGGCAAAAAGGTGGATAACACCCAGATTTGAACCGTGGAAGAGGAAAACCACAGTTCTAATTTCCTGGCGTATACCAGACTTTTTAAAATAGATATATTTGTGTCTGAACAGTCAGCGAGACGCTCAAACAGTTTTTTTTATGGAAAAAAGGCAAAAAGGTGGATAACACCCAGATTTGAACCGGGAAGAGGAAATCCACAGTTCTAATTTCCTGGCGTATACCAGCCTTTTTTAAATAGATACATTTGTGTCTGAACAGTCACAGATACACTCCAACTGGTTTTTTTATGGAAAAAAGGCAAAAAGGTGGATAACACCCAGATTTGAACCGTGGAAGAGGAAAACCACAGTTCTAATTTCCTGGCGTATACCAGACTTTTTAAAATAGATATATTTGTGTCTGAACAGTCAGCAAGACACTCAAACTGTTTTTTTTTATGGAAAAAAGGCAAAAAAGTGGATAATACAGAGATTTGTACGGTGGAACTGCAAAACCACAGTTCTAGTTATCAGGCCGAAACCAGACTCTTTTAAACAGATATATTTGTGTCTGAACACTCACAGACACACCCAATTTTTTTTTTTTTTGGGGGGGGGGGATACCAAAAGGTTAATAAGATGGGTATTTGTACAGTCTGACTGAGGGAAAAAAAAAGAGGATTTAGATGAAAAAAAAAGGATTTTTCCTGGCCCCTGAGATCTGGGGCTAAGTCTAGCAATTTGAGCAGCAGCAGCAGCACACAGGACTGTAATGCAGTGTTTGTTGGTATAACCACTGCATCTCCTATACAGCCTGCCTGCCTGATATCTGGGATGGATATTAGTCCTCAGAAGGACTGTTTGTTTGATTTTGCAGGCTTTAGAGACCCTACACTACCTATTTCGCAGTATAAATCTCTCCCTAGCTCAGCAGCACTCTCCCTACACTGTCTGATCCGGAGGGACTGCGGCATTACTGTGACTGGCTGGCAATCCCTGTATGTTCATTGGCTTTGTAAAGAGCGCCAAACATGCAGGGCGGAGACTCGAGCTCCCGCCCGAGTAACCCGAAAATGCTCAGTGCTCGCCGAACATCCCGAGTAGTGAGATGCTCGGGCGAGTACTGAGCAGTGTCGAGCATGCTCGCTCAACACTACTGCAAATCAGGATAGTTAGCGGTAAAATCTTTTGTGTGGACCTGAAGTAATTTTCTTTATGTAATCCTATAAGAGCCTGTCATAGGATCACATTGAGAAACTCATCTCAGAAAGTCACAGAGTAGGTGCAACGCTGATATCAGGGTGACGGTGATCAGTAAGGTATATGAACACGTGCACTGTACAACATAAATATTGCTAAGGGACTTTTTCGTGGAATGCTTCTTTAACACCGTGATCGCAAAATTACATAACTGTACGTCATTGCGAACGTGACAATGTTTGTAGCGAGAGAAGCGCTCTCTCCAAACATATCTGATGCCCGCTATTTTTTCTAGCCAGCATCTGTGTCTAAGAGCAGCAGCTGGAGCTGAGCTCCGATCATTGCTGTCAACTGTTTAAATACCACTGCCAATCTCTGCCAGCAATGTATAAATGGCGTGGTTTCTAGTGATTTCCCACATCAACTCCCATCAGTCCCCTGCGACGTGATCATGGTCCATCGATGAGTTACCATGGCAGTCGGGGGCCTGCTTGATTTTCACTAAATGGTACTGTGGTACTGCAGTATAGAGTACAAGTGATTGAATGAGTGCAAGTTCAAGTTCCCTAAGGGGACTAGAAAATAAAGTAAAAAATGAACATAAAAAAGTTTTTAAAAATATAAAGGAAATTAAAACATTATAAAAATTCTAATCACCCACCTGTTCCCCCATTACAAATAAAAATATAAAAAGTAAAAAATAAACATATTTGATATTGTAGTGTTTATTAAAGTCTGGTCTACAAAACTATAACATTTATTAAAAAAAAAAATTACTGTATTTTTTGGACTTTAAGACACAATGGACCATAAGATGCACCCCAAATTTTAGGGTGGAAAATAGAAAAAAAATATTTTTTTATAAGATGGGGGTTCATCTTATAGTCTGAATAGGTACGGTATCTTACCTGGGTGGCAGTGGAGCGAGGGTAACAGGAGGCAGGGTCCCTCAGGAAGCCGGCGGCTGCAGCTGAAGAGGTGAGATGTTGAGGAGACTGGGCCGGACCGGGGCCTGTGCCTGGCTGGGGCCCTTACACTGGCCGGTTCCTGTGCTGGGGCCTGTGGCTGAGGCCAGGGCCTGTGGCTGATGCCTGGGGCCTGTGGCTGGGGCCTGGGGCCGAGGCCCCTGGCTGGGGCTGAGGCCTCTGGCTGGGGCTGAGGCCGGAGCCGAGGCCTCTGGCTGGGGCTGGGTCCGAGGCCTCTGGCTGGGGCCTGTACCAGGCTGAGGCTGGTGCCAGGCTGTGAGCGTCATAGTGCGGCGAAGCAGAGCGGCCTGCGCAGGTTTCCGGTGTTCTCGGCCATCTTCCTAGAGCTGTGATCTACAGGAAAATGGCCGCCGGAGCTACCGGTCTGTGCATGCGCCGCCTCGGGCGGGCATTTTCTTGTAGATCACAGCTCTAGGAAGATGGCCACGCACACCAGAAAGCTGTGCAGGTCGCTCTGCTTTGCCGCCTGACACTGGCCCCAGCCCCAATACCGGCCAGGCACAGGTCCCAACCCCAGCCGCTCTGCCTCACCTCTGCTGCTGCCGCTACCACCACCGCGTTCTTGAAGGAGGGAGGGCCCTGCGATCCCACTTCACCACCACTGCAGGTAACATTCTAACCATAAGACGCACCCTCCATTTTCCTCACAAATTTTGGGGAAAAAAAGTGCGTCTTATAGTCCGAAAAATATGGTAAATAAAAATATATAAGTTTGGTGTTTCTGTAATTGTACGGATCAGGAGAATCAAATTGCCAGATCATTTTGCCACACAATGAATACTGTAAAAACAAAACCCAAAAAACAATTGCTGAATTACGTTTTTGTGCAATTTTACCCCATTTGGAATTTTTCACCCGGTTGGGAAGGGTTTCAAAATAAGTGTATATTTACTGTGTTTTGTGAAAAATAATGTGATTGTGAAAATAAACGTTTAAGTGCAGTAACCTGCAACAGCAACGGCCTGGGAGCGAGGATGACGCATGCAAGGAGATATATAGATGACAGTTTCTAGTAATTAAGTGAAACAGTTAAACTCTGTGCTAAAATATAAACCACCCAAAGCCTCGTTGCTTTTAAAACAGACTTACTGAAGTATGTTTTGATCAAAGCCAAGACTATTGATTAAATCATCAGCGTTAACTGACATTGCCAAAAATTGCATTAGTGGTGGATCCATTACAATAAGTGCTGATGTCAGCAGGATGTTCTTTTCCAGAGATTCTGAAACAGTTTTATAATATTAATCACTAAAATGTCCAATTAAGTTGCCATGGATAGATGAAACTCCACAGGCAGAGCTGTTTTGGGGTTAAAGTTAATTGGATGCTAAATGACTGTATGAAATGTTAAAAATCAATTTTCTTGAGGTTTTACAGTAGCTTTATATTAGCCTAAGGCAATTATGTCAAATACATTTTTTTATTTAAAGCAGAGTCCACTAGTAGAAGTAGTTACAATCATGACTGGCAGTGTTGGAGCAGTTTGGAAAAGAAGAGTGGTCCAGTTGAGAGGTGTAAGAAGCTTGTTGATGGTTATAGGAAGCGATAGATTGCAGTTATTTATTCCAAAGGGTGTGCAACCAAATATTAAGTTGAGGGTGCCAACAATTTCGTCCGGCCCATTTTTGGGGGTTTCGTGTGAAATTATGTCCAATTTGCCTTTTTTTTTCTCTGTTTTTTTTGTGTTGTTCCAGTATACACAAAGGAAATAAACGTGTATAACAAAACATGTGTAATTGCAATAATTTTCTGGGAGAAATCCGTCATTTTCTGGAACAATTTCAAGGGTGCCAACACTTTCTGCTATGACTCTATTACATTGGGGTTATTTAATCTCGAACTCCCGTTCCATATGCCCCATAAGGTCCCGGAGCCTCCCCTATAATGTTACCCCAAGCACACAGTGGCTGTCACTCTGGCAGAAGCAGTACTTCCATATATTGCTTCCATTGAACAGTCGGTATGGTGTCAATTTGGGCTTGGCAATAACTTAATCTATTACAGGTGCATCTCACTAAATTAGAATAACATCAAAAAGTTAATTTATTTCAGTTCTTCAATACAAAAAGTGAGCCATAATCATCAACATTAACAGAAATAAACACTTGAAATAGATCACTCTGTTTGTAATGACTCTATATAATATGAGTTTCACTTTTTGTATTGAACTGAAATAAATTAACTTTTTGATGATATTTTAATTTAGTGAGATGCACCTGTATTTCCTTCTCATTAAAATGCCACCAAGTACAACGACTATGGTACCAATTTCAGGAATAAAACACTTTTTTTTCCTCCATATCATACAGGGAAACAAGAAACAAGGAAACTTTTCCTTATTATACATCATAAAAATGAAAGGATATTGTATCCTATCTACACTGCTATTGTCCCCTGCCATAATAATGACACATTATACTGAATAGATGTTTCCCAATCCTCCATTTTTGCACCTTTTTTTTGCCCAAATATATTTTTGTCTTTGTGGCCTTAAATCAACAATGCCAAGATGCCAAGAGAAGGGGCATCCTGATAACAAATCAGACAACGGTATTGCTTGATAAAAGTGTGATGGCATTAACAAAATATCGTTTTGTATCAAAAGTGAGCAGGTGTGCTTTTGATGTCAGCGCAGCTTTTTTGGACAGCGAACTCCTTACTTAGATGAAGCTGGCATGGCAATCTGGGAATTAATTATCAGCGGGGAGTTATTGTTGATCAGTTGATTGAATGTCTAACAAACCTGTTTTCTCATGACATCTGTTGCTTGCATGATGTACCGGGGAGGCAGTCCATGACTCCGTGCGAGAATAAGAGCCTGTTCAAGGGTGACACTCAAAGTGCATCTGGAAGAGAGGGAAATAATACATCATGTCAGTCTGAATCTGACACAGAAAATAATGATTATAGCAAAGAAAAGACATTAGGACACATCCAACCATTATATCTGTAACCAGAGGAATATAAATCTTGTCATATATATTTTGCATTAAACAAGAAGCTTCTTGCATAATGGAGTAATAGTTGTGTAGTGGATGATTACAAGCTGCTCCATAGTTTTATATGAGACCTGTCAATGCTCACACCAGTCTACAAATAAATCCTATATACGAGGGTCAGTCAATAAGTAATGCCTCCTATTTTTTTTCTCCATAAATAAGGTAGTTATGTTAAATATTCGAATTTGGCACAATTCCTCAAACCTTCTTCTCCAATCCTCAGCAATTGCAACTTCCTGCACCAACAGGTGGCAGGACTGTATCCATTTGCAAAATGGCTAACATCGATGTTCGTATTAGACAACGTTCTGTGATTGAATTCTTGCAGAAGGTGAAACGCCCATTCGAATTCATGAGAGACTGAAAAATGTGTACGGTGATGCAACAGTGGATGTCAGTACTGTTAGACGATGGGTTCGTCGCTGTAGCACAGCTGAAGGGCCATCACCGTTGGCTGACAAAATGCGGAGTGGCAGGCCAGTAACCGCAGTGACTCCAAGCAACATTCAGCGACATCATTCGTGGTGACCGCCGGGTGACTGCAGATGAATTGTGTGGCATTATCTGCCTCAGTAAAGGCAGTGTGATGAAAATTATTGGACAACTGGGATACAGAAAAGTTTGTGCACGGTGGGTCCCAAGAATGCTTTTTACCATGCTGGAATACATGCCCTTGTTAAACGGTGGACCAAGACTGTGGAAATGGATGGAGATTATATTGAAAAGTGACAAATTAATCGTTAATGTTGTGGTTTTCAACCTATGTAATTGCATTTGAATTTCTTGCCAATTAAAAGGAGAAAAAAAATAGAAGGCATTACTTATTGACTGACCCTCGTATTATAAGTGTTTATTTCATAGCTGTCCTTGGCCTGCTTAACATGTCACTCTCCGCAAGGAGAAACGTTACCCCTTGGATATCGGCCAGACGCCTCTCACCCAGCCAAACCATATCTCACACTTTGCACTGACGGGGGCAGTAGCCCGAAAAACAGTGTCTGCAAATTGAGATTTTGGCTATTATCATAAGTCATGTGACAAGGCTCGTTAAAGGGTCGATATTGACTTTTAGGATTGATACTTCCAACCAATAGGTGGCGCTAGAGTTCTAGTCCTCTTCCTATTCTGAAGAGACAATTTGCTTCTTGGCCAAGATGTAACCTACAAATGGCAAAGGCATGCAACTCTTGTTCTATACAGTGTATTTTTTTATGGTCTGGAATAGTAGGAAAAGTCCTGGCCTAAATGAGATTGAGACCATAAATGTTCACAATACAATGGTCATTGTCATCTGGACCCCCCATATACTTACAAAATCATGCACGCACAAAACACATGACTTTAACGTGCACAAGCTATAAGAAGAGAAGTGGGTGAAGGAGGAGAGAGTGGGAAAGATTTATTTATTTTACTCACTTGTATAGCGGCATTAATTCCACAGCGCTATACAGACATCATAACCACTGTCCCCATTGGCGCTCACAATCTAGATTCCCTATCAGTATGTCTTTTGGAGTGGGGGAGGAAACCGGAGAACCCGGAGGAAACCCACGCAAACACAGGGAGAACATACAAACTCCTTGCAGATGTTGTCCTTGGTGGGATTTGAACCCAGGACCCCAGTGCTACAAGGCTACAGTGCTAACCACTGAGCCGCCAAGTTGCCAAATTCTGCAACTATTGGCAATGGAGTAATTAAAAGAACATAAAGATATTCCAAATTGAGAGTCCTCAGTGGTGGATACATTTAATGCCTAACTAAAATGTATCAACCATTGAGGACTCACAATTTTGAATATTTTTCTATCTACTGGCTTACACGGTGCAAATATATATTTTTCCTGTAGAAGAACATAAGCCCTGGAAAAGAATTTCAGCTGAGGTTGACGTCATTACACCTGGTGGGCTACCGTAGTTTTACACTGTTTTATAAATGCATAAACCTAGAAAATAATCATACATAGCAGTTTAGTGGATATTCAAGGCAATAGGAACCTACAAAAAATGAATAGCCACTCAAGGAATAATTTTAGATTCAATTTTATTAAGATATAAGACTTAATAAAAACCATATTAGAAAAAGTGGGGAACATCACAAAAGAAAGAGTAAATGAAAAATGCATCAGGCATGGGGATAACATATGGTCAGTGTTGAACTCCATAATAAATAATTGGTTGTATACTGAAAACCTAGTATTGATTGAGATAAATAAGATATGATAATATACAAATAAAGACAAAATTGCACTTAACTGAATCTGTAAGGTAGGGTGTGAATAAATATATCAAAATGGTTAAATACAAGTCAATATAATCAGAACATACAAAAGAAACCAACCAACAGATAAGGACCTCAGGACTCCAATGTATGTTTCGCATTTGCTTTTGCTGCAGATTTAGCAGTTCTCTGAATGCTCAGCACTGTATAACCCCGCCCACACCACTGATTGACAGCTTTCTGTGTACACTGTGCATAGGCAGAAGACTGACAATCATAGTGTGTGTGTGGGGGGTTATACAGAGCTCATGAATATGGGGGACTACATATAACCAGGGTAAATAGTCCTCTAGTGATAATTTCCTGCTGATACAATACTGATTTTATCAAAACTACAGCAAGCAGCCCAGTAAGAGACACATCACAGGAATCAGGGTCTCTGTTTCTACATCATGTTGCTCAGATTAGGAGGCAAAAACCTGGTGACATATTCCCTTTGAGCTCCTATTGTTAGAATCTGAGCTACTCTAGGAGAGGGCTAATGTAAGTTTATTTGGTGGTCTAGGAAAGTGAAGGGGGTCTAGGGCAGTAAAGCAGTTAACGAAAAATCTCTTGTGGTCTGGGGGTTAACAATAGGATCTGTGGTGAAGGGCAGTAGAAGGATTAGTGTTGTATTCTCAGGCCGGCAGTCACTTCTCTAGACTCCAGTACTAACCCTGATGTAACTTTCTGTTTCCTATATGATCACACAGATGACTGCAGGAAGGTTATAGTGAAGATAGGCAAGCTGTAACTGTACAGATATTCAGTTGTCTCTAAGACTGGGAAGAGCAATTCAGAAGAATTCTGCCTTATCATTAAGGGGAGAGTCAGCATAGGGTACACTCACACTTGCGTATAAAAAATTGGAGAGTGGGACGGTTGTTTCTCACTTGTCATCCATGTGCTGTCTGTGTACAATCCGTTTCTCTACTCAGCAGCTATTAATCTTTTAAAGGACCATTTACAGTTTCCCCATCTTACAAAACTGCAATGTATCCGTAAAAATTGGATGCCACTCTGATGGTCCATATGGCATGTGATTTTTTTCTCACATTGTACCGATTTCGGAGTGAAATCACAGCATGCCGAATACAGCTGAGAAAAAATACGTAGATCTGCACGGCCTCATTGAATGAATAGCATTGGTTCGAGTGCAATCCAATCTTTTAGCGGATTGCACTCATCCGATTTATACGCCAGTGTGAGCGAACCCTTAGGGTAGTGATGGATCACTGATCACAACTTCAATCTCTACAGTATCACCACTGGATACAGGGATGCAGACTAGGTGAGCAGTGGATCAAATAAAGATTGCGCTAAAAGTCCTAGACCGGAGATATGTATTAGGTAGGTGCAAGGTATTACACTGTAAAAGTACACAGTCAGATACGTTGCTCATTGGCTCCTACAGCAAAAAAAAAAGAAAAGATTTTATATTTAGTGATCTACTCTTTTTACTGAATACCGTTGTATTAAATAGCGTAATCTACTATGTTATTACATACTGCAAAACAAGTTCAGCATACGCATACTGCTTGGTGTTTGCCAAAATGACATTTATCCATGGGCCATTATTAACCCACTGTATTATATAAGTGTCATCTTGGCCCTACTTTATTACATTCCCTGAATTTATATAATACAGTGTGTTAATGATGGACCATGGATAAATTCAAGGAATGTAATAAAGTAGGGCCAAGATGATATGTAAACAGGGTCAAGTTCTCCAAAATTGAAGATTATATTTATATATATGAAATGGATTGTCCACCTTTGGAGACAATTTTCTTTATTTTTTTAAATGCAAGTATTGCTGGCTAAAAATCATTTTTGTAATAGGGTTTTCCTTCTACAGACTCTTTGTTGCACTGCCTATTTCTGGTTGCAGAATGAGTTAACTGAGAATCTGTCAGCGAAATCATTCTGACAGTTTAACAGGAGAGTTTGCAGATCTTTTATCTGTCTTTTTCTGAGCTCTTTTTGGGTGATTTATGATCACGTCAAAGTTGAACGCGTAGGGAAACAAACAGCCTGTAAAAACCGAACAATGCAAAACTATTAAAGAAATTCAGTTCTAAAAATAATCCGTAGACTTAAATATATGCGTTTAAGTAATAAAGAAAACAATGTCCCCAAAGGTGGCCAACCCCTGTAAAACAAAAATAGCATCTATAGAGCATATTACTATAGCTAGTCAAATATTTTATTATACAAGCTAAGAGGAATTTTCTGCAGCATATAAATTTTTCATTTGAAGTACAATTTATTTTTTTGTTTATTTTTAAATTATCAATGTTCTACACAGTGAACTAAAAGAAATGGACGTATGTCAAACGTTCATTACCCAAGAGTCAAAATACTGAAAAATTTGCGTCCTGACCTGTGACAAATCTGTATCTCTTTATAATGGAGGTTAAAGAGAGATCAGTGACTTTCATTTGTGTTGCCAGCAAGGCATGATAACAAATCAATAACATATCAACCTCAAACACTGTAAATAATCAGATTACATCATAAAGCTATTAACCTTATCTATAATATCTGATATGGACTGATAAAGAAATACAATGCTGTAAGATTTGTGTCACACTTAATAAGCATGTACTATACAACCATATTCTATAAGGTAGATATATTATATATATATTACACTGATATAAATGTGTGTATACAGTATGTCAGTGTTTACTTGTACTTTTTATTATCTGATTTTGTGATAGGATCCCTTATAAAGGAAATCTGTTAGCAGGTTTTTGCTATGTAATCTGAGGACAGCATGAGGTAGGAGTTGAGACACAGATTTCAGAGATGTGTCACTTATTAGGTTGTGTGCTGTTGTTTCCATTCAATGAAGGTTTTATCACCAGGAGATTATCACTGCCCAGACTGATGCCCTTGTCTGAACATGCCCCCTCCTTTGTTAAGCAGCTCACTGTCAATAGACAATGTACATAGAAAACTATCTTTTGATCGGCTATTATTGCATTCATTGCAATGTTGCGGCAACCAAAAAAAAAAAAGGAATTCGGGCGTTTTGATCTTTTTATTGCTACGCTGTTTACCGATTGGAGTAATTATTTTTTTATATTGATAGATCGGGCAATTCTGAACGCAGCAATACCAAATATGTAATTTTATCATTATTGTTTTATTTTGAATTGGACGAAAGTGGGGTGATTTGAAATGTTATATTTTTTAAAAACTTTCTTTTCTACTTTTCACTGGCTTTAATAGTCTCCATGGGAGACTTGAAGCTGCGATTATCTGATTGCTTGTGCAACACACGTGTGTAGCTAATGTGCTCACTTGCTATGCCCCAACCTCTGAGCGGCGCTCATAGCATCCCGGCAATGACAACCGCAGGGATCTTCTGCAGACCTCAGGTTATCATGCCAACCCATCGTCATGTGACAGGGGTGTCGATGGGCGGGACTTCTAATGTCCTTCCGCCGCGGCTATGTTAAATGCCTCTGTCAGAGATTGACAGCGGCATTTAACATGTTAACAGACGCGGGTGGATCAGCACCGGAGCCCGCACCAAACAGGGGGATGCGACCTTGGACGTACTGATACGTCCAAGGTCCTTAAGGGGTTAATTATAGCAGGATCCTACCTTCTCATATACATGTAGACTTCATGCTAAGAGATTCACATAAGCCACGTTCCCAGCAATGAGAGTCACCTTACCATGGCTGCCGGGTATACATGAATTGGCCAATTTATGCGCTAAGTATTCTCATTTATTCCTATATTCTAGAGCAGTAATGCAATTTAGATTTCATATATTTCATGTTTGCATACTATAGTGCTACAGAGTGCTACTTTATTTGTTGGTCACTAGTTCAGTGTTTTTACCAGCATATGTCGCAACTTTTAAAGAAAAGAAAGAGGGACACGTGGCAAATTATATCTTTCGCCAGTACCCTAACCTCGCCCAGTCCTTTATATGTGTCAACACAACAAAGAAATATTGCTATACAGTGAAGCTCAACAGTGTTGCCACACAGTATGAGACCCATTTCATAGCGCCTATAGTGCTATACAGGCCCAGCTACAGCACCCGGCGCACCCAAGCAAGCGTTGGGGCCCTGAGCAGGCGGGGGCCGTTGGGCACCCCCGCGCGCTATGGGACCCGTGAGCGGAGGAGAGCGGTGCCAGTGCCCACCCCCTCATACAGTCCCCTCCCCCCCCCGCTTGCTCAGGGTCACGGCACAATACTTACCTCTCCCCGTGCCTCCGCAGCAGCTCTGGTGTCTTCCACGGCTGCTGCACTGTGACATCTCAGGTCAGAGGGCGCAATGATGTCTTTCTACCGCGCTCTCTCCTGAGCAGTCACAGCGCAGAGCGGGAAGACGGCGACGCCGAGGAGTCCGGAGCAGGGGCAGCGATGAGAGCAGCGGCAGCAGGTGAGGTATTTGATTTTTTTATTTTAATGTATGGAGGCATGGGGCATTATATGGGGCACCTGCATGGGGCACTATATGGGGGCCCAGGTGGCATGGGGCATTATATGGGGCACCTGTGTAGCGCCCCGAGGGTTCGGCCGCTACAGGGGTATTGCACCTCAGTCCAGAGGTGTGATATTCCACTCCCGGGTAAGGATGGAGTATGGACCAGGGCTCAGTTAGCTGCATACAGCACACACACCCCATTTCCGAGGGACAGCTCAACGGTGCTCCCACTAGACAGAAGTGCAGGCACGACCGACTATGTCCCTGCCTGGAGTGGGGAGGGGGGTGGAACACCCAGTGCTGTAGGGGCAGATAGGGATTGGTTCCTGAGCGTAGATAGGAGCCCATTGGTTGCTGGTCACCTGGGCTCATGGTCAGAGGGAGGTATAAAAGGTGGGCACCATCTTAGTTCTGAGTCAGTTCAGCCAGAGGAGAAGACAGGGAGTAGAGGCTCTGTAGGAGCTCTACTCCAGGAGGGCCTAGTGAGAGGCTGAGGAGGAGGTGAAGGGGAGCTGGGATTTTGGCTCATCTCAGCTCCAGGAGAACGGAACAGAACGGAACAGAAAGGAACAGAAAGGAACAGAGAAAGAGAAGGAGAGACAGAGAAACAGAAGGGCTCAGGAACAAGAAGGTGGAAGGGACCCTAAGAACCCACGAGAATCCAGGGTGCAGGGTCAGGCAGATTAAGGGTACCGGATCCCAAGTTGGTGGAGGAGAAACAACCCTCAGCCAAAGACCGGTCGTCGTGATCATCTATTGGTGCGACACCTCATCAAATCTGCTAGGAAGGCACCATATAGGACAGCGGAGGACGGGGCCCAAGTTTAACCGCACAAGTCCGCGGCAGCCAGACAAAAGTGGGTCACTGGTGAGGCAGGCCAGAGAAAGGATTAAAGGGGGTCCTGTGCCATGCTCTTGACTGCTTGGGAGTTGACCGAGCCCCACACCTGGTGGACGCAGCACGGCTTGGGCGGTCACTGCCAACGGAAGTGACCCGGGACAAACGAACTGTGAGTAAAGACCCTGGACTGTAACTTGTTGTCCATGTGCTCCTTCGCTCCTCCGGCACTACCGGTACTGGGACCTTCATCACCATCACTCCCACCATCCACTACACTGCCCTGGGGCCGCACTCTTCCCGTGGGGAGTCACACTACCCTAGCTGCACACTTCATCAGCCCCAGCGGTCTGCATGCAGCGGCGGTTCCTAATAACCGCAATCCACGGGTGGCGTAGTCGGACATTATCTGAAGCACGTAGCAGACTACCATTGGCCTGACCACCCTGAGCCGCAGGACCGGGCCGCCACTACTACTGCCCCCGTCGTTCCCCTGTCGCCCGGATCCGCGTGCCCCACGGCCCAGGGGGCGAGTCACCTGCATGGGGCATTTTATGAGTGCCCAGGAGGCATGAGGCATTATATGGAGGCCCAGCCTGCATGGGGCATTATATGGGGGCCCAGCTTGAAAGGGGCATTATATGGGGGCACAGCCTGCATGGGGCAATATATTGGGGCCGGTATTCTGTATGGAGCATTATATGGGGGCCAGTATTTTGTATGCAGCATTATATGGGGGCCAGTATTCTGTATGCAGCATTATATGGGGGCCAGTATTCTGTATGGAGAATTATAAGGGGGCCAGTATTCTGTATGGAGCATTATAAGGGGGCCAGTATTCTGTATGGAGAGTTATATGGGGGCCAGTATTCTGTATGGAGCATTATATGGGGGCGAGTATTCTGCATGGAGCATTTTATGGGGGCTAGTATCCTGTATGGAGCATTATATGGGGTCCATTATTCTGTATGGAGCATTATATGGAGTCTATTATTCTGTATGGAGCAATAAATGGGGCCCATAATACTGTATGGAGGACTATATTGTCTGGTCTACACTGTGCGCTGCGAGGATTCGCCGGTTTCTGATCTATTGTAGAATTTACAATAGATCACTCAAGTAATTTAAGAAGTAAGTGAAATCTTTGGCACTGTACTATATCTATATCTCTCTGCGGTATCTGTGCATCAGGAATCGTGTATGTGTGTCACCCCAGGCCTGGATGCCACAAATATTAAAGGCTGTGTCTGAGAGCAGGAGGGAAGTTCCCTGGTCAGGGACCATTAGCATGCAGCACCTCCTGTCCCAGGCCAGTAGGGGGAGCAGGCTGCCCCTATAAAAGCTGGAACTGAGGGCAGGGTTAGAGAGACCAGGACCTACTTCTGAAGCATCCAGAAGGGTTCCCAGAGGAAAGGGACAGGTCAGCAGCAGCTGAGGAGTCCGGGAGGCAGAGGAGGAACAGCAAGCCAGGGACAGAGGCGACGAGAGCCGGTCCTGGCTGAGAGAGAACTACACAACCGGACACTGGGGTCCGAGGCTGTCAGGGTTGCAAGCCCGGCAGCAGATAACCGACCTGCGAGGGATTTTAGATCCCTTGGCCTGAGAAGCCTGGAGGCTCCGCCACACAGAGGGACCGGTACAGCACGGAGAAGCAACAGGTACCTAAGGCTCGAGTCGCAAGCCATACAGGCGTAGTACACGGCCAGCTCAGGGATGTGGGCTACCACACCACGAAAAGGGGGATAGTCAGCAAGGGCAGAGAGAGAACGGTAGGCCTACCCACTCATCCTGACCAGTGGGGCTCGCCCGAATGCTCTCAGACACCCAGGCCCATTCCTACCCTGTACTCCTGTTGGGTCATTAGTACTAACTACAATAAAGACCCAGGACTGTTTGAAGCAGACTCTGAACCCTTATTATTGTGGCCTGCACCATCACTTCCAGCATCCTATTACACTGCCCTGAGGCTACACTCTTCCCGTGGGGAGTTATCCTATCCCTGTGCTGCATACCAACATCAGCCTCAGCGGTCTGCCTTGCAGCGGCGGTCATCCCTGACCACAATCCACGGGTGGCGTAGTCGGACATTCAAAACCCTACAAATAAACTGCCACAGCATTTGGTCTGACCACCCTGGGCCACGGGATCGGGTTGCCACTACTGCCCCCAACATTGCACCGAGGCCCGGTTCCGGGTGCCCCACGGCCCAGGGGGTGAGTCATATGTGTTAAAGGGGCCCACTGAGATTCTTTTGCCCAGGATCCATAAAAACCTGGAGCAGGCCCTGGTGCTATGCAAACACAGTATGATGCCCTAACAGGCCACCATAACCTGTGATGCCCCTAGAGTGCATTCTTCTACTTATAGTAAAACACTTTCACAGTAGATTCTTCTACACACAGCATGAAAATCCCACAATAGTTTCCCGCACACACAGTATTATGCACTCACAGTAGATTCAGTTACACAGTATGATTCCCCCACAGTAGATTCCCTCACATACAGTATGATGCCTTTACAATAGATTCTCACACACACACGCGGTATAAAAACCCCACAGTAGATTCCCCCAGACATTGTAATGCACTCAGTGTTCCCCATACAGTATAATACTCCTCAGTTCTCTCCCCCAAATACAGTATAATGCCCTCACAGTAGATTTCCCCACACACAGTATAAGCCCTGACAGTAGATTTCCTCACAGCCCTCTAGCATAATTAACCTGCGGTGCATTCCCTCACAAACAGCATGATGATCCTTCAGCCACCAGCACACAGTATGATACCTCCACAGCAACCTACAGAGTATGGTGCCCTAAGTGTCCCCCACACAGAGTGTGATGCCGCACAGCCCTCCACACAATATGATGCCTCCTACTTACATTCCCCATATATCCCCACACACAGTATGATTTCCCCAGTGTCCACTGTAAGAATATAATGCCCCCAGTGTCCCTGACACACAGTATGATGCCCCCACACACAGTATAAAGCTTCCACACTCCCGATACAAAGTATGAAGCTCATATAGTTCCCACACAGTATGATCTCTCTCACAGTATATTCCCCCACACATGCAATGTGATATCCTCATAGCCCCTCACAGCATCTGGAGCCCCAAAATCCAGCCACATACACAGAATGATTCCCACACACAGTTCAATTCCCTCAGTATTCACCCCACACAGTACGATGCGATGCTGTTATGCACTTCTAAGAGAGACCTAAAAGACTGGCACCAAACCAGCAAAGGCGCAGCCACAGACGCACTTGACACAAGCTGCTCAGCTAGGCGATCCCTTCAGGGCCGGGAATACTCTTCACCCAGCTCCCATTAAATGGAAGGGGGACTTTTGGCTGTTGCCGGACAGCTGACGTCAGGCGACGCAACTGGTGCTCAGTCTAGGACTCGGTGAGTACCTCTGCTGGAACCCCAGAAAGCGTAACCAAAAGGAAAATGAGAAAACCTTGCTAACACCACAAACCAGCAAGCACATGGAAACTGCAATAAACATCAATGGACTGAGCAGGGAGTAGGATTATATAGCCGGCCTAAAAATCAGGTGTTGACCACTTCCCAATCATCCCCAGACAGTCACTCCCTGCTAGCTCCAACCACAAGCTGGACAAAATCCCACCATTGCTCATTGCCAAACAAAGCAGTGTCCTGCGTTGCTTGGTAACCAGGGAAGATAGCGTTCCATCTTCCCTGGGCAGACAAATCAGTGAGGGACATGGCGTCCCGTGTCCTCACACATCCCACAACACCAGAACTAGATGCTACACCAGATTGGGACAGATTTCCTGGACGCGTAGTAACTCCGCCTCCCGGGTCAGGACAATGGCGGCCCATGCGACCAGAGACGCGCCGTACCAGACTAGCTCCATTACCAGGCAGGAGCACGGGACCATGATTTGTAACAGATGCCCCCGCACAAGCATCCCACTTGACTTTGTGTTCTGCTTCTCCACTACCATTCTTGTGACTTCAGAAAGTCCTTCAGTCACTACCTAGACTGAATTGTGGAGTAGGAATCTGTCAGCTTCCTGCTTCATCATTGTATTCAGCTGTGCCTGAGTACTGAGAACACAGATAAAGTTGAAGACAGTACATATCATGTGAGGACAGGGTTAGCAGGACGACTCCCCACATTTGGAACCATCTTACTGGATCCAGAACAGTTAGGAGGTAGGTTACCAAGGATAGGTAAGTTGTCTGGACTTAGAGGGATTCTGTCAGTAGGATCAACCCTCCTAAGCCGCCTATATGGGAAAATAGGTCACAGAATGTTGAATAAAATGATACCTTGATATCTGGGATCCAATGTCTTCTTACAGAGAAATCCTTTTTCTTAGTATTTAAATGTGTTGTTAAGCTTTAGAGGGAAGGTGCCACATTTTTATGACGCGCCCCTGGGCCTGAGTCGCGCAGCGTTGCGCACGCGGGAGCTTACCCGGAGCCGGATCAGATGGGGGTAGTAGTCTCGTGGCGGTGACCCGGTCCGTGCCCAGGGAGTCAGACTAAGTGGCGGTCTATTAGCAGTAGATGTTGGATGACTACGCCACCCGTTGAATGCAGCTTTGGAGCTGCCGCTGCAGGGCAGACCGCTGAGGCCGGTGGAAGGATGGTGCAGCAGGGATGGTATAACCCCCAACGGGAGGGGTATGGCCTCAGGGCAGCCGACGTGGATGATGGGGGTAGCAGGAACCACTCAGAGACGATGCGTGTAGTTCAGGGTCTTTACTGGTGACAAAGATAGACCCTCCCGGAGTACTTGCTAGCGATCGGGGCCTGGTCAGTCCTTGAGCAGATGGGATCTCCCCTGGCCAGGCGGAGTTGTAGGCCTTCCCAGCTAACTGTACTCTTCTGGCTACCTTGCTAGAGGCGGGTAAAAGTAGCCCACGTCCCTGAGTGTACCGTGTGGTGCTCACCCGTATGGCCGGTGACTCGGGGCCTTCTAATGGCTTCCGCTCCACGATGGCGGTGCTGGTCCCACGCGTGTGACCGTGCCTTCGGGTTTCTGGGCCAGAGGACCTGCAATCCCCTGCCGGTCGGTTTCTGCTGCTGGGTAAGGATTAGTCCCCACAGCCTCGGACTCCGGGTCCGGTGATAACTTCTCAGTCAGGGCGAGCTCTGCAGCTGCCAGCCCCTGACTCCTTGTAGCACTGCTCCCACAGAGCTCCTGTTGTTTCTTCCTATGCTGCTTCTCTTCTCTACTCTTGTTCTCTCTCTCTCTACCCTGCCTCAGCCCCAGGTTTATATAGGGGAAGTTCTTCCCCTCCCAGGACTGGGCAGGAGGTGTGGCATGCATAAGATCCCTGACCAAGAGACCTCCCACCTGCTCTCAGACATAATATTGCTATTATTGTGGAGACCAGACCCCTGGGGTGCCACATTCCCCCCTAGTGAAATTTAGTACTCCGGGACTAAACATATTTTACAAAAACATAACAGGGTATAACAACAACAATAAAATACAATAAGGAAACACATAAAGATGGTCACGGTGTGTCCGCAACCGAATGCAGTCTTTGAAGAAAACAAAGGTGTCCATTTCACCAAAACAGGGAGACGTAACCAGGTAGGGGTCTGTCCTGCCCCGAGTCCTTAACAGTCTTTAGTCCGTCCTGGGTTACGCTCCAACTATACACAAAGGATTCCCGGTAAATCCACCAAAGACTCCTGTAAATAACTAGAAACACAAAATTATACACAAGCAACAATAACAGATAAACATTAATAAAATAACTTAAACACTTAGATCCTCCACCGTACGGGCAACTGACCTCTAGTGACCCTAGTGGACCTACGAAGCTGGTTGACTGGTCCTGAGCTACAGGGTATAGGAACTGTCAAGGGTAAACTGGGCAGCCGTCTACGGACCCTTTGGCTCACTAGGGGTATGGCAGGCTCACTATAAGCAGAGGGTTGATCCTCCTGATCTGCTTGTGTGGAGTCTTCTGCCTCCTGGACCGGCTGTTCTTCCAGCTCTACCGGTTGCTCTGTAAGTACTTGGGATGCTGGTTGGAGGAACGTGAGGACGGGTACCACAACTGCACCATTGACTTGAGTCCAGGACCGAGGGAAGTCTCCGAGCACAGTACTAACCATATCTTTCCCTTCCTCTACGGGTCGAGGGTCTTCTTGTTCCTCTTCAGGGTTCCGTAGCTGTTCGGGACACTTCTTCAGGTGATCCCGGGATACAATGGTTGTGGTTTCCCCTCCGTCTTTGCTGATGGTACAGACCTTCGGGTTGTCGTGGCTTGAGGGCAGTACGGTGTACGGGTCCTTCTCCCACTGGTCGTCCAACTTATGGAGCCGTCTTTTCCTTTTCAAGACCTGCTCTCCGGGCACCAGGGGAACAGCGGGAGCATACTGGTTGTAAGTTTTCTCTTGTCTTTCCCTAGCTTGACAGAGACTACGCTCCACGCTCTCCTGTACTTTCCGGTACTGCTGCTGCCTCTCTGTGTCCCAGTCTGCTTCTGGTGAAGTGTCCTCGGGTGTCAGGACTCCCATCTCCAGGTCAACAGGTAGCTTACCAGGTCTTGCCCTCATCAGGTAAGCCGGGGTACAGTTAGTGGAACCTACCGGGATGTGGTTGTATAGGTCCACTAGGTCGGGCAACCTCTCGGGCCACAGACTGCGTTCTTCCAGGGGCAATGTTTTTAGAAGATCTATCACCACCTGGTTCATTTTCTCACAAAGTCCATTAGTTTGCGGATGATAGGGTGTCGTCCTTATCTTCCGGCAGCCATACAGAGTGCAGAATTCTTGGAAGACCTCCGCTTCAAAGGCAGGTCCCTGATCCATCAACACTTGGTCCGGGTACCCGTGTGGACGGCAGAAATGCTGCTGGAAGGCTCTAGCTGCTGTTCGAGCTGTTAAGTCCTTGACGGGGACGACAACCAAGAACCAGGAGTAGTGATCCACGATGGTTAGTGCGTAGACGTAGCCACTTCTGCTTGGGGTCAGTTTTACATGATCCAAGGCTACCAGTTCCAACGGCTGCCGGGTGACGATGGACTGCAGGGGAGTCTTCTGGCTGGCACGGTCCTTCCTTCTTAGGTTGCACGGGCCACAGTCTCTGCACCACCTCTCGATGGTTCCTCTCATGCCCACCCAATGGAACCACCCGCGCAGCAGGAACTCCAGCTTCTTCCATCCGAAGTGCCCAGCTCCGTCGTGGTATGCCTCCATCACCATAGCTGCGTCTCTTCTTGGCACCACTACTTGCCAGATTAATTCATGCGTCCGGGAATTAACCATTCTGCGACACAACTTCCCCTTGTAAAGGAACAGTCGACTCTTCTCAGCCCACAGTTGCTTGGCTTCCTCCGGAGCGTCTGGGTCAAGGCGTGCATCTGGCCGAGTCAGCATCTCCTTTACCAGTCGGACGGCAGGGTCACTGTCTTGCGTCTTCGCCCAGTTGTAATGAGGTAAAGGGTTGAACGTAGCGGATTTACTCCTTACACGGTGGGAATACTGGATAGTCCCATGACGGTGGAATGCGGGGAGTTCAACTTCTTCCAGTCCCTCTGAGTCTTCCCCTACGTCCGGTAGGTTTGGCATCCTGGACAGGGCGTCTGCGTTGGTATTGGAGCGTCCTGCCCGGTATTTGATTGTAAACTCATAGTTGGACAAGCGGGCCATCCATCTCTGCTCTAGGGCACCGAGTCTTGCAGTGTCCAGGTGTGTCAAAGGGTTGTTATCCGTGTACACGGTGAACCGGGAAGAAGCGAGGTAGTGCTTAAAGCGTTCGGTGACTGCCCACACCACTGCCAGGAACTCTAGCTTAAATGAGCTGTAATTTTCAGGGTTTCTTTCGGTGGGTCGCAGTTTTCGGCTGGCGTAAGCAATTACCCGTTCTTTCCCCTGCTGGATCTGGGACAATACGGCTCCTAGCCTGATGTTACTGGCGTCGGTGTAGAGGATAAAGGGCTGGCTATAATCAGGGTATGCCAGGATTTCTTCCCCCGTGAGGGCCATCTTCAGCTGGCGGAAGGACTCTTCTTCCAGCTTCTCCCATCTGAAGGGTGGCTTCTGGTTCTTGGCCTTCCTGGACTGGCCTATCAGGAGGTCCTGCATAGGAGCTGCCTTTCTGGTGAAACCGGGAATAAACCTTCGGTAGTAGCCTACCAACCCGAGGAACTGCCTCACTTCCTTTACGCTGGAGGGGCTTGGCCATTCCTTAATTGCGGTGATCTTATCAGGGTCGGGAGCCACTCCGTCAGCACTCACCACGTGTCCCAGGTACTGCACCTTTGGCTTCAGGAGGTGACACTTAGAGGGTTTCACCTTCAGGCCATAACTTGCCAGGGCTTCGAACACTACCGCCAGGTGTTTCAGGTGGTCCTCATAAGTCTTGGAATATACGATGACATCGTCCAGGTACAGCAGGACCGTCTCGAAGTTTCTGTGTCCCAGACAGCACTCCATTAATCGTTGGAAGGTTCCTGGTGCATTGCAGAGTCCGAACGGCATACAAGTAAACTCGCTAAGTCCCATCGGGGTGGTGAATGCGGTCTTCTCCCGGTTCGCCTCTGCTACAGGAACCTGCCAGTACCCGCTAGTGAGATCCAAGGTAGAGAAGAAGTTAGCAGATTTTAAAGCAGCCAAAGACTCCTCTATCCTTGGTAAGGGGTACGCATCCTTGTGTGTGATTCGGTTGATTTTCCGGTAATCTACACACATTCTCATGGTGTTGTCTTTCTTTTTGACTAAGACTAGTGGGGCTGCCCAGGGGCTACAGCTATCCTTGATTACCCCAGCCTCCTTCATGTCTCTAAGCATCCCCTTGGCGTGTTGGTAGTGTGCAGGGGGTACGGGTCGATACCTCTCCTTTATGGGAGGATGGTCTCCCGTGGGGATGTGGTGTTCCACCCCCTTGACTCGCCCGAAGTCTAACGGGTGTTTACTAAACACTCTCTCGTACTCTTGAACCACCCGATAGACTCCCTGTTTCTGATGGGAGGGAGTGGAGTCAGTACCCAAATGTAGTTGCTGACACCAATCCTCCATTATTTTCTTAGAGCCGTTACCTTCCTCCGGGTGAGATGGAGGCAAGGGTTCCACAGACTGTATAGAATTTTGGTTGATGGTGTATAATTTGGCTAGCGTGGCATACCGGGGTAGGTACACTTCCCTCTTCCCGATATTTATTATGCGAACGGGCACCCTCCCATGGCGTACATCAACCACCCCCCGGGCTGTCAAAATGGTGGGCCTACTGTCTGAATAGGCTGGTTCTACCATTGCTTGGTAATCTCTACCTCTCAGACCAATAGCTGCCCGGCACCAAATCATCATTTCACTTTTCGGGGGCATGGCAATAGGGAAAGGGTCACACATTCTTACGCTACCAATCTCACCGCCGGAGAGTTCCACCTGTTGCCGTCGCATCAGTGCCCGGATCTCTTTCTGGAGCACTCGCTGCTGGCCGGAGCTGGCGTTCTTGGCAACCTGCTGTAAAATGAAAATCACCTCTGCAAGACAATTTTCAATCACATTTGTTCCTAGAGTTATCTTTGGGTGACTCTCACGCTTGTCAATGTCTACAATGATCAGTCCCTGTGCTGCCAGTTCGACTCTACCGATTTTAATGGTCATCTCTTTAAATCCGATCTGCGGCACGGGTTGACCATTGCTGGCGATGATACTCAAGTCGTCATCAGGGTAGCGGGTTATATCCGAGTCATTCCAGTACTGCTTGAAGAGCACGTACGGGATGGTGGTGACCTGTGACCCGGTGTCAAGTAGGGCACTCATAGGAATGCCATCCAGTACCACAGGCAAGACTGGACGTCCTCCCACATATTTGTCGCGCCAGTTCGATGGGCCTGGTGATCTTTTTCCTGGGGGTTGGCCCTCTACCCCAGGTTGTGCCAGTTTAAAGGACAGTACCTTGCCATATGTCCGGGTTGATTGCAGCGGCGGCAGATGGGTTGTCCGTCCTCGTTGTATCGGTCGCTGGGTCTTCCTCTGGCCGGTGGGGTCCTCCTTGGTCGGCGCCACGGGATGTCCTCCGGTCCGGATGCCAGCTGGATCTTCCCTGGAGTGGAAACCTGTAAAGACTGCACAGTTCGGGTTAGCGCAGCAACGCTTTTAGCTAGCTCTTGGACCTGATGGTGCAGGTCTGGAGCCGGGTCATTGTTCAAAGCCTGCGCATCAGCCCCCACAGGCCCTGCCGACAAGGGCGCCGCCTCCTGGTGGTAAGCGGTAGTAGGGCACCTGTGGGCCATAACGCCACCCGGTGCCGGTTCTCGGAGCACCCGGATAGCTCTGTCCTTGAACTGTGCAAAGTCCAGATGAGGATCCTGTAAGGCTATGGCCCGCAACTGGGTTCGGTGGACATTGCAATATAGTCCCTCTATAAATTGTTCGGTCAACAGCCTGTCCTCGTTTCCCACGCTGTCGGGGTCGGTCTGCTTAATGGCTCTCAGGGCCTCTTGTAGGTTTAGTGCATAGTCCCTTATACTCTCATGTGCTCGCTGCTTGCACCCATAGAATTTAAGCTTAATCTCGGCTGAGGTGCGGGTATCAAAGGTGTCCCTCAGCCGGGTCAGTATCCCTGCGACAGTCCTCCTCCCAGGTGGCCAGGACTTTACCTCCCTTTGGGCTGCCCCGGTTAGTTGGACCACCAGGATGCTCACTTTTTGCTCTTCTGTGAGGGGGTACACCTGGAAGAGGCTATCCAGCTTTTCTCTAAAGTCATTCAGGGTATGTGACTCCCCTGAGTATTGGGGTAGCCAGGCTGCTCCCGGGATATAGGGCATGGTGAAAGGCATGACTGCAGCAGCGCTGGCGCTGGCGGGGGTTGAGGCAGTGAAGCTCTCCTCCGTATCCGACATCTTCCTCCCCCCTAGTGGACCGTGGCCTACCTTGCGATGATCCTCTTCCGTAGGCCGCGGCTCCGCAGTGGATCGTCAGGGTTGAGGACCTTCCGTCGCGCTCCTGTGACGTCAGCATCTGCTGGGCTCCTTCCAGGACCTTACGCGACGTCCGGACGTGAGGCGGGGCTTCAGTTCTCGCGCGCTTTCGGAGTCCACGCCCCTCTTCTTCCCGCGCGGAGTCTTCAAGATGGCGTTCAACGGCGGGAAAACTCCACGGAAGGCGGGAAGAAGGCTGAAAATGGCGCCGGATGGCGGGAATCTTCACCGATGGCGGGAAGAAGGCTGAAGATGGCGCCGGATGGCGGGAATCTTCACCGATGGCGGGAAGAAGGCTGAAGATGGCGCCGGATGGCGGGAATCTTCACCGATGGTAAGTTTAAAAGTCTCTTTTGTTCAGGCACGCAGTATCCGGTGGTTGCGGGCACGGAATCCTGCCGACTACGCCAAAAGCTGACGCGCCCCTGGGCCTGAGTCTCGCAGCGTTGCGCACGCGGGAGCTTATCCGGAGCCGGATCAGATGGGGGTAGTAGTCTCGTGGCGGTGACCCGGTCCGTGCCCAGGGAGTCAGACTAAGTGGCGGTCTATTAGCAGTAGATGTTGGATGACTACGCCACCCGTTGAATGCAGCTTTGGAGCTGCCGCTGCAGGGCAGACCGCTGAGGCCGGTGGAAGGATGGTGCAGCAGGGATGGTATAACCCCCAACGGGAGGGGTATGGCCTCAGGGCAGCCGACGTGGATGATGGGGGTAGCAGGAACCACTCAGAGACGATGCGTGTAGTTCAGGGTCTTTACTGGTGACAAAGATATACCCTCCCGGAGTACTTGCTAGTGATCGGGGCCTGGTCAGTCCTTGAGCAGATGGGATCTCCCCTGGCCAGGCGGAGTTGTAGGCCTTCCCAGCTAACTGTACTCTTCTGGCTACCTTGCTAGAGGCGGGTAAAAGTAGCCCACGTCCCTGAGTGTACCGTGTGGTGCTCACCCGTATGGCCGGTGACTCGGGGCCTTCTAATGGCTTCCGCTCCACGATGGCGGTGCTGGTCCCACGCGTGTGACCGTGCCTTCGGGTTTCTGGGCCAGAGGACCTGCAATCCCCTGCCGGTCGGTTTCTGCTGCTGGGTAAGGATTAGTCCCCACAGCCTCGGACTCCGGGTCCGGTGATAACTTCTCAGTCAGGGCGAGCTCTGCAGCTGCCAGCCCCTGACTCCTTGTAGCACTGCTCCCACAGAGCTCCTGTTGTTTCTTCCTATGCTGCTTCTCTTCTCTACTCTTGTTCTCTCTCTCTCTACCCTGCCTCAGCCCCAGGTTTATATAGGGGAAGTTCTTCCCCTCCCAGGACTGGGCAGGAGGTGTGGCATGCATAAGATCCCTGACCAAGAGACCTCCCACCTGCTCTCAGACATAATATTGCTATTATTGTGGAGACCAGACCCCTGGGGTGCCACATTTACATTATGTAAAATAAATTAAAATGTTAAATTGCTTAATGTTATAACATATTTTCAAGTGCCCAGTATTTATAGTTTATTTTTTATTAATTTGTTTTGCAGCTACTGGGGGCTGCCATCTTGCTTTTCAGGAGTGTAAGAGTTACTACACTACACTCACACTCCTTCAAATACGGCAGCCCTGGACATAGGCTTCAGCGGTCGGATGCCGACCCTATCTGTAACATTGTAGCCACATTAGCTGTGAACTGGGCACGCCTCTGTGGGCTGCTCAATTCACAGCTGTAGGTGTGTCTAGGTGCCATTTCATTGTGGCCCAGAGCTTCCACACTGAGGACATGTAATTGGAAGCTTTTTACACACACACACAAGCTCCCCCAGCTCTGCGCTCATATTCTCCCATCCTCCACTGCCTGTGCAGTAAAGCTATGGACCCTCACCGCTGCATTGTTTAGCCTCCTCAGTCCAGGCCTCTCAGCTGCTTTCTTCTCCACTGCGTGCAGCTCTGCTCCTCAGGTCCACGTTGCTCCACAGTCCGTTGTCTTCCTTCTGCTTGCTCTTCTGTAAATATACTGATATCCACTTTCTGTTTAGCAACTGGTTGAGATTACAGTAGATCACAGTGCAGTCACCAAGAAAATGGCAGTGCATTGTCTCTAGTCTTTATTCTGCCTCCCCCACTTTTGGGTGTAGTATAACACCTAAAAGGGGAGGGAAACATTGATGTCACAAGGACACTGTCCCAATTTTGCAGCTAACGTAATGCAAGTAAGCATTACTGTAGCTGCTTGAGGTCTATGCAGGAAGATGCTCCCCCTAGCTGCAAGTATATGTAATTTTTTTTTATAGATATTTTGCATGTTGCAGTGTTTGCAATCTATGCAAACACTGCATTACAAAGCTTAAATTAATATTATAATGTTATTTTCACAAAAAGAAAAAAAAAAAAATTGATGGCACCTTCCCTTTAAGGGAAGGGACTAGATCTCCCCGAAGCTGCCTCCAGAGCTGAAAGGGGGAGTTACCAGTGTGAGACATGTAGATCTGGAGGCAGATTCTCAGGGAGATCTACAGTATATCCAGCCTATAGATCTTAACCGCTAATTTACATATTAAGAAAAACGTGGATTACTCTGGAATAAGACATCGTATTGCAGATATCAAGGTATCATTTTATTCAGCTTCCTATGACCTACATGCCCATATAGACATTTAAGAGGGTTGATCCTACTGACAGATTCTCTTTAAAGACGACTATTCAGGTTATAATGTGAAATCGCTACAGTTGGCCTAATCTTGCAATATACTGCAGGCTATAGTATAATTTAGTCAGGCCTACATTCATTTCTTAAATCTCATGAAAAGCAAAATCGTGTTATCACTGAAACGTGTGAGTACAACCTTAAGCTGGTTTCACACATCCAATGTTCACAGTCCGAGTGCAGACTGCGATGTGCAAACTGGCGTCCGGTCTCTTGACCTGAACTCAACAGCCTCATATATGTGCATGAGGTTTTCAAGGTTGGATGAGGAGACCAAGGGCTGATCCTGAAGTCAGGCCAGTTTTAGGTTTACTGTTGCTTTTACCTGAGGTAAAAGATAAATATAGATGATCCTACAGAGCAAATACGACAGTGACAAAGACACAACAGTGACATGACTGTCAATGATGATATTCTATCATTGAGCATCAAATTGGGTCAAAATGTTAGAATTTACATTACTGTGGTGTAACATTATGCAGTCAACTACATTAATTTATGATGCATCCTTACTGTTTATATCAATAAATATTATCCTATAATTCTCATTTATGACCCCTGTATCGTAATGAGCAAGTAGTGCAGCAGGCTTGTAGGAGTAATGTTAACAGATCCATATTAAACAGTGATGACATAAAATGCTGAATTAAGCCTTCGGCTGCATATTTCTTTATAGCATGTCATTTCTTGAACAAGCAGGGGATAAAAGGACTAATAGCAGCGTTTTGCTTAGGCAAGTGAACTTAGGAGAGGATTCTCAAGATGTGAATTACACTGCAGCACATAAAAAGTCTTTTCCAGAGATTAGATTGTAAGGCTTTTAGCTGAATGAAAAAAGGCTGGCTTGTGCACAGCTACATCCGAGAAGACCTGATTCAATGCACCCCAGACACTGGTAATACTTACTCAATTACTTTCCTCCGGCTACTGCAGAATAAATGGTGCACATGTTATGGGGAACAGAACAGGGTTGCAGTAAAGTCTTGAGGCCTCTCTAGAAATATATTACTATACAAACTGCATTCCCCTCCGCGTTCTATATTATCGCCTAACGTTTCTTTGAATAAGTATAGGAGCTTTTAAGATTATGAATATATTATACATATTATCCTTTGCTGGGAATGTAAACCTGAAAAGCTGCAATATCTACACTAAATTATGTATTTTTTTATAAAAGCATTTACACCATCTGGAATAAAATGACTATTGCATCCAAAACCTATCAGAGTCTATGTGGCATCTGCAGCTCAGTTGTATCTCGGCTTACAAACAGGGCCTTATGTATAGAGGCAACAGCACACAGATGTGCAGACAGAGCCACATTCTTCATTTTAGCTTTTTTTAAGGACTATTTCAGACAAAGCTCACGCCTAGGGCAAAGTCTAATGGGATAGTGCTCTCTCTTAAATGTCCATAAATCCTTGTGTCATGTACAGCCTCATAACTGCTTTAAAAAGTGGACAGCTTTGCCCTCAGTGTGGATCTTTTATGCTGCTAACCTATTCCAGGGTGCTGTATCGAGATCATCAACACTCACATCAGATCTGTCACCAATAGGCTCATAATCAAAAGTGTGGGAGGAAGCCAGAGTAGCCATTGAAAACCTATCCGCAGTGATGCAATGATTGTGATCCCAGTGGGTTTCAACTGTGCCAGGGACCATTGATTAAAAGAGCCCGCCCGGGATCCCAAGGCAAGATTCCCCTTTCAAATGCATCCACATGCATCCGGGGCTCCCGTGCAGTTGTTGCGTCACTGTCCCCACCTTCTGTTGAATTCAACATGAAGCGGAAGTCCGGGCTGCGGCCGCTCTCTTGACTTCCTCTTCATGTTCAATTTATCCGAAGGAGGGAACAGTGACGCCTGCACTGATTGGGCGCCTGGCTCACATGTCACAACAACCGCACGGGAGTCTCAGGACCGCAAGTGCCGACACCGCTGGAATGGAGCCAGCACGGAAAGTGAGTATAAGCTTTTTTATTTTATCAGGGCCAAGCATGGGGTATGAAAAAGAGTTGTCCAAATAGTGGACCACATCGTTAATGATGCTCTTATTTTAAATAAAAATGGAGGTATAACTATTGGTGTTGCAGATGTGCTCGTCGTAGCCCAGGGAACTCACATGCCCCCGTGCCACACCAGGCCAAAGCACTCATGGTCTGTGCCATAGCACAAACAAGGTCCTGGCACTGAGCAGTTGTTTGATGTGGTTTCCCATAGAGGTTTGATCTGGTAGGTCTGTGCTCAGGGGCACCATTCATAATTCAAGTAAGGGCCATACCCTGCCCAGTCTAGTTACACCACAGCCTACACGAACAAGGAGAACATGAACTTCCATGCTCCAAGTCTAATTCAGATCCCAGACCACAATGAAGCAGGGCAATAATGCCAACCACTGGATTATCATGTTGCCCACCTTGTTTCTCTAATGTAGGTCATTCAATAAAAGCAATATGGTACTGCTTTGAATTTGCTCAAAAGAATATTTATATAAAACCTGACCACTATCTATTGGAATAAACACTTTCCTTATTACAACCATCTCATGATGTCAATCAGTCTTATAATGTTAATATATTGTAATCCTATATAATATTAGAATGTTAGAATATTGTTGTAGCTGGTACATGCTCTGCTCTTGCACAATTCCTCTGCTTGAAGTATATGTCGCCATCTATTGCTCGGCTTCCCTGATTCAACTTACTGTTACAATTCTCCGCTTGATATTTCTGCTTTATATGTCCCATTCCATTCAATACTCACATATGTCTGTCCTTTCCCCACTGTAGATTTTATCTGATGTTTAGAGGTGCTAAACTGCAGAGCCTACAGATTCCTAGCTCTGTCTTTGATCACCCAGCCATCTTCTGGTGAGGTGAGCAGCTGCTAATTTAGCCATAAGCAGCTCCCACAATGCCCCTCACCTGATGCTTTAGTGTGCCCTATATATTTAGAAGCTCCTTAAGGGGTGCACGTGTGCTGCATTGTGCACGCGTCTTCTTGTGCAAAGTGGCTTCGGAAATAAGTGGCAGTTATTTCAGAGGCAGTTAGTCAGGGCAGGAGTCAGGTAACCAACACTTTGACCACTTACTGTCTATTTACTATGTTTCTGTTAGCTCTCATGTTTTCCTCTATAGTCCTCCACTTTCTAGTAACCCCTCAAATCCCTACACCTAGTAAGGAACTGTTCATCTCACCCTCTATCCTCCCCATTCATCTCACCTCCTCCTCAGAATTATTCCTCAACATTCAATCCTGGATCTCCAAACACAGAAATCCACCTCATGCTCTCTCCTGCTCCCACCTGCTAAAACTTTCTCTGCTCCTCCTCACTGCTGGAGATATCTCTCCAAATCCTGGTCCATCTCGCCATATCCCCACAGTCACTTCTACCTCCTATCCACGACCTTCCACAAACTGTCGCAACCCTTCTAACCTCATACCCATCCAACTAATCCCCACTTCCTCAGTTGCACTAACAGGAGCTCTATGGAACGATCGCTCCGTCTGCAACAAACTTTCCTACATCCACGACCTTTTCACTACTAACAAACTTTCCTTCCTCGACATCACTGAAACCTGGCTCACCCCCTCTGACACAGCCTCCCCAGCTGCACTTTCGTATGGCGGACTCCACCTTTCCCACACCCCCCGCCCCAATGGCAAACATGGTGGAGGCGTAGGTTTTCTGCTGTCACATACCTGCGCTTTCACCCAAATCCCACTGACACCCTCTGTTACACTGCCCTCTTTTGAGGTGCACTGTGTGCGCATCTATTCCCCCTCTGACCTCCAACTGGCCGTCATTTACCGACCCGCTGGGCTAGCCACCACTTTCTTAGACCACTTCACCACCTGGCTGCTTCACTTCCTTTCCACTGACATCCCCACTATCATAATGGGTGACTTCAACATCCCAATTGACACTTCCCACTCGTCTGTCTCTAAGTTCCTATCCCTCACTTCCTCCTTCGACCTTGCTCAATGGTCTTCTGCAGCTACCCATAAAGATGGCCACACACTGGACCTCATCTTCACCCGCCTCTGTTCCCTATCTAACCTCTCTAACTCTCCTCTCCCTCTCTCTGACCATAACCTCCTCACATTCTCTACCCTCTCCTCTCCAGGTCCACAATCCCCATTCCACAAACTTACACACGCTCCCAGAAACCTCAAACACCTTGACCTACACTCACTCTCTGAATCCCTCCTCCCTCTTACAAACATAAATTCCTTACACAATGCAGATGTTGCTGCCGCTTTATATAACACCACAATAGCTGCAGCTCTCAACTCGATCGCCCCTCTCACACATACCAAAAGCTTGCACAATCAACAGACAACCCTGGCACACCAACCTTACTAAAGAACTGCGACGGGCCTCCAGGGTTGCGGAGCGGAGATGGAAAAGGTCTCACTCCATCGAACACTTCATCGCATTCAAACAATCCCTCACTATTTTCAAGTCCACACTCACTGCAGCAAAACAAACATACTTCTCATCTCTCATATCTTCCCTGTCCCACAACCCTAAACAGCTATTTAACACTTTCAATTCTCTCCTTCATCCCCCAGCGCCTCCTCCCTCTTCTCTCATCTCAGCCGAAGACTTTGCCTCATTCTTCAAGCAGAAGATTGACACCATCAGACAAAGTTTTTGCCTAAAGTTCGCACAACCCCTCCTCATATCTACTCAACCTTCCTCCTCCACACCCCACTTCTCCACCATTAAAAGAAGGTCAAGTCTACTCTTTACTCTCCAAATCACACCTCACCACCTGCGAACTTGACCCAATCCCATCCCACCTCATCCCTAACCTTACCACAGTCTTCATCCCAACCATAACCCACCTCTTCAACCTGTCACTAACAACCGATGTCTTCCCGTCATGTTTCAAACATGCCTCAATCACACCCATCCTCAAAAAGCCCTCCCTTGACCCATCCTCTCTGACTAGCTACCGCCCCATATCACTTCTCCCCTATGCCTCAAAACTACTAGAACAACATGTCCACCTTGAACTGTCCGCCCACCTCTCCTCCTGCTCCCTCTTCGACCGCCTACAATCTGGCTTCCGACCGCATCACTCGACTGAAACTGCCTGACCAAAGTCACCAACGACCTACTAACCGCCAAATCCAAGCGACACTACTCCATCCTCCTCCTTCTGGACCTGTCATCTGCCTTCAACACAGTCGACCATTCCCTCTTACTACAGATTCTCTCATCTCTTGGCATCACGGACTTGGCCCTATCTTGGATCTCCTCATACCTAACAGACAGGACATTCAGCGTCTCCCATTCACGCACCACCTCCTCATCTCGCCCCCTAGCTGTCGGTGTCCCCCAAGGTTCAGTTCTAAGACCTCTGCTTTTCTCCATCTACATCTTTGGCCTGGGACAGCTCATAGAGTGTCACGGCTTTCAGTATCACCTCTATGCTGATGACACACAGATCTACCTCTCTGGACCCAATATCTCCTCCCTACTAACAAAAATCCCACAATGTCTGTCCGCCATATCATCCTTCTTCTCTGCCAGATTTCTAAAACTTAACATGGATAAAACAGAGTTCATCATCTTTCCACCCTTTCATTCATATCCCCCATCTGACCTATCCATCAAAGTCAATGGCTGTTCACTCTACCCAGTCCCACAAGCTCGCTGCCTTGGGGTAACCCTGGACTCTGATCTCTCCTTTAAACCACATATCCAAGCCCTTTCCACTTCCTGCCGACTCCAACTCAAAAATATCTCCCGGATCCGTGCATTCCTCAGCAAAGACTCTGCAAAAACACTAGTGCATGCCCTCATCATCTCCTGACTACTGCAACCTCCTGCCAAGTGGCCTCCCTTCCAACACTCTCGCACACCTACAATCTATCCTAAACTCTGCTGCTCGACTAATCCTCCTGTCCCCCCGCTATTCCCCGGCCTCTCCCCTCTGTCAATCCCTTCACTGGCTCCCCATTGCCCAGAGACTCAAGTTCAAAACCTTAATCATGGCATATAAAGCCATCTACAACCTGTCTCCTCCATACATCTGTGATCTAGTTTCCCGGTACTTACCTGCACGCAACCTCCGATCCTCACAAGATCTCCTTCTCTACTCCGCTCTTATCTCCTCTTCCCACAATCGCATACAAGATTTCTCCCGCGCATCCCCCCTACTCTGGAACTCTCTACCCCAACACATCAGACTCTCGCCTACCGTGGAAGCCTTCAAAAGAAACCTGAAGACCCACCTCTTCCGACAAGCTTACAACCGGCAGTAACCACCACCCCACCACTGCATGACCTCCTCTACCCCAACCTACTGTATCCTCACCCATCCCTTGTTGACTGTGAGCCCTAGCGGGCAGGGTCCTCTCTCCTCCTGTACCAGTCGCTGACTCGTTTTGTTAAGATTATGTAAATGTTTTTGCTATGTATATCCCTATCACATGTAAAGCGCCATGGAATAAATGGCGATATAATAATAAATAATAATAATAGTGGAAATAATAATAATAAATTAAAAATTAGATATCCATTGAAATTAGATTGTGAGCCTTAATTGGTAACCATGAATGACTACAATCTGCATAGATGACAATTGTACATGATGGCTCCATAAATGCGAGAGAAAATAATCCTAATAGTAAATGATAAATTTTATTAATGGATCTCTTCAGGATTGCCAATCTTAATTTTATAATGTATTTTAGTTTTTTGAGTAGCTGTAGGAAGCAGTAATGTAATGAGAGCCTAAAACGTTTCTCATACTTGCAGCAATTGCAGTTTGTTTCCCTGTTTTGTGCTATACACATGGCAACTACATAATTACCATAAGATCTGTACTCTATCACTCTCAGCAATGAAAAGCCCCTAAATGTTCGTGGCTCATTACATTAGATTTGCTTTATATCCACACTGGCAAGGTTTCAGCTGAAGTATTTGACAGGAAACTAGTTTTTTTACTTTGTTTAATTTAGAGGCAATGTGAAAATTGAAATATACTTTGCAGTAGGTTTTAAAGGGAATCTGTTATTAAGATCAACTTCACAAACTGCATATATGGACATGTAGATCTTTGAAATGAAAATCCATGAACACCATTATAGCTTCTATCTTTTCCTTCATTCCTGTGTAATTAGTATTTTCATTCATATGTAAATGAGATGTTGAGTGCTCAGAGAGTGACAAAGCATTTAACAAGCCTCTGCTTCCAGAGGTTGTTTCCCCACTCAGCACCAACCTTCTTAGCTTGATTGACAGCTCAAGTCTGATTTCCTTGCCTGCTACATATATCACAACGTCGCAGCCCTTACAAACTAATTTCCCTAATATTTAAACCCCTAGATTCCCCTTTCATTGATGTATGATGCCAGCAAAAGTGCCCCCAAACACAGTATGTTTCCCCCACAGTGAGATTCTCCACAGTACCCTCCACACGCACAGTATGATACTTTACCCCCCCAGCAAAGTATGGTAACACCAACACAGTATGATGCCCCAACTGTGACCCTAACACAGCCCTCTATACAGTATAACAGCCCCAACACAACCCTCAACACAGTAAGATGACCCCAACACAACACTCCACACTGTATGATGGCCCCCACGAGCCCTCCAAACAGCAAAATGGCCTCCACGCTGTTATGCACACGCCCGGACTGACTGGCGTGTGCGGGAGAAGTGGTTCCACTGGACCATGAACCGGAGAGTGCCTGGAGGGGCGTGACTAAGTATCTGGCCGATCCGACCAAGATGGCACGACGGCATACGACGCCAGTGCACCAGGGAGAAACCGGGCAGAGGGACCAGGTGCTACTCCAGGTCAAACTCCGGACACGGGGGTTGACCCACACAGGGATTACTGGAACAGGCTGGTTACGCTGGTGCACAGACTGGTGGGTATAGGCAGGCACGACTGGTATGCAGGCAGGCGGGTAAGCAGGCAGGGGGGTACAGGCAAGCACAGCTAGAGTGCAGACAGGGAGGCACTAACAGGTAGGAACACAGGCGGGATAGGACCCAGTACACACTGGGACTCAGGAACAATACAGGCAGAGGGGTACAGGCAAGCACAGCTAGAGTGCAGACAGGGAGGCACTAGCAGGTAGAGACACTGGCGGGATAGGACCCAGTACACACTGGGACTCAGGAACGGAACCACAGATGTGGCGGACAAACACAGCAGAGTGAGGCCGCCCAGAGAGGTGAGCGAGAACAGGGCAGGACAAGGCCGCCTGGAGCGGTGAGCAAGAGTAGAGCAGGACAAGGCCGCCAGGGGCGGTGAGCAAAGGGTCAGAGCTGAGCGAGACTGCCGGAGCAGTGAGCAAGAGTAAAGCAGGACGAGACCGCCTGGAGCGGTGAGCAAGAGTGGAGCAAGACTGCCGGAGCAGTGAGCAAAAGGATAAGAGCGGAGCGAGACTGCCAGAGCAGTGGGCAAAAGGGTCAGAGCGGAGCAAGGCTGCCGGAGCAGCGAGCAAAGGAGTCAGAGCAGGCTAGAACCGCCGGAGCAGTAAGCAAAGGAGTCAGAGCAGGCTAGAACCGCCGGAGCGGTGAGCAAAGGAGTCAGAGCAGGCTAGAACCGCCGGAGCGGTGAGCAAAGGAGTCAGAGCAGGCTAGAACCGCCGGAGCGGTGAGCAAAGGAGTCAGAGCAGGCTAGAACCGCCGGAGCGGTGAGCAAAGGAGTCAGAGCAGGCTAGGCTGAGCAGGGGGGACAGGGCTCTGTTCACACGGAACAGACAGGAAGGGAAAGGCAGAGCCAGATACCCACAGGGTGCTTGCAGTGAAGTATAGAGTGGACCACAAACTCACAAACGGGAGTACAGGGACAACAAGCAGGAGTTAGGTACGAGATCAGACTCTGCAGGAAAAGGAAGGGAACGGACATAGAGGCAAAACAGGTAAAGGATAGGAGAGAGTTCAGACTGGAACTGAGTGTACGGAGGAGACCGACACTGCAGCGGAATACAGGAGCGGGTCTGGGAATACGGCCCCCAGAGAGGCAGGACGAACAGGCAAGGAACGTGTTCAGACAGGACAGACAAGATACAGGAGCGGGTCTAGGCAATCGGCCCCTAGAAGGCGGGAGGAACAGGCTAGGAGCGTGTTCAGACAGGACAGACAAGATACAGGAGCGGGTCTAGGCAATCGGCCCCTAGAAGGCGGGAGGAACAGGCTAGGAGCGTGTTCAGACAGGCCTGGAAATACAGCCTCCAGGATAGGCAGACAAGAGAACACAGAACGGGACCTGGCACCTTCAGAGTGCAACCACACACTGAAAGAAACACTATGCTCAGGCCGGGATAGATGGGAGCAGCTGAGCTATATACCAGGTGACAGACAGCAATAGGCTGAGGACACACAAGGGGTGTTACCCACAGCAGGTACAAAAAGCAGGAAGTGATCGGGCGCCGCCCTTAAGCAGCAGAAACAGACACAAACAGACACAAACAGACAGCATGGAGGGAAGCCAGAGAGACATTCTGGACTGGAGATCAAGTGCGCGCTCTTGCACAGTGGGAGATGGACCACCATGCAAGGACGCCGCCAGGTATGTTACAGTACCCCCCCCATTACGCCCCCTCTTCTTCAGGCCTGCCAGAATCTTCCGCAGGGAATTTGAGGACCAGTCGTTCACTTCAAGGAGATCACTTCCACTGTCCACAGGAAAAACTGATCTCATCTGGTTAGCTAGGATGCTACCTCCTATCCAGCCATCCTCAGCAACAGACGAAACGGGTGGAGTACCAGGAACAGCACACAAGGAAGTCTCTCTCCACATATTTTCAGGTGGCACCCCAGAGGGTACAGGAGACAACTGGAAGTCCTTCACCGGGTTGGAGGGGGACAGAGACTTGAGGGTAATCTCTGCTTCGAGGTACATCTTGTCAAGCTCACAGGAAGAAATAGACGGGTTATCAGGTACATAATGAGGAAAAGTCACTGTCTCTTTGTTATCTGGTGGTACCCCGGAGGATTCAGGAAACAACTGGAGGTCCCCCGCCGGGTCAGAAGAGTGCAGAGGCTCAGAGAAAACATCTGCTTCAGAGTACACTAGGTCGGACTCACTGGACGAAGCAGGCGAGGTATCGGGTACCGAGTATAGGAAAGTCTCTGTCCATTCACCACCAGGTGGCACCCCGAAGGGTTCTGGAGACAACTGGCGGTCCTCCGCCTGGTCAGAGGGGTGTAGAGACTCACGAGTAACCTCTGCTTCAGAGTACACTAGGTCGGACTCACTGGACGAAGCAAGCGAGGTATCAGATCCAGGATATAGGAAAGTCTCTGTCCATTCACCACCAGGTGGCACCCAGAAGGGTTCTGGAGACAACTGGAGGTCCTCCGCCTGGTCGGAGGGGTGTAGAGACTCGGGGGTAACTACCACTTTGGGGTACCCATTGTCAGGCTCACAGGACGAAGCGGACAAAGTATCGAGTACCGGGTGTAGAGAAGTCTCTCTCCATTTGACATCGAGTGGTATCCCGGAGGATTCAGGAGGCAACAGGGGGTCCTCCACCAGGTAGTAGAGGTGCACAGACTCTGAGGTAACCACAGCTTTGGAGCATCCTTGGACATGCACACCGGTAAAAGTGGGTGAAGCATCTGATGCCGGGTGCAGGAAGTTCTCCTGTGTGGAGTCTGGATGGGCAGAAGTCTCTTCGGGCAGGAGAACTGGTGCACTACCCACGCACATTACCCGTTGGGGCTTCTCCAGGATACAGGGAGATGAAGCTTCAGTAGGGACTTCAAGGTTGGGGTCAGGAGGTCTCAGGGAGGACAGACCCTGGCGTGACGGCTTGCCTCTACGTCTAGCACGTCTGGACTGCCTCTTGAGGTTGGGAGAAGTATTCCGGAAAGCGTAGTCACCCTGTGAGGATTCTGGGTGGGCAGTAGTCTCATTGGGCTGGAGGACTATTGCGCTACCCACACACATTACCCATCGGGGCTGCTCCGGGATATTGGGAGGTGAAGCCTCAGCAGGAGCCTCCGGGTTAGGATCATCGAAGACCATTAGAAAGGCCACCAGGAAGGCCATTAGGTCCAGGAGGATCGGATCCTGTGTTTCATATAGGGGGTTGATCCATTCCAAGGCATCACCCGCCAGGTAAGACATAATGAATGCCACCTTAACCCGATCGGTGGGAAAACATAGAGGGTAGAACTTGAAGTGTAGCATGCATTGCTCCACAAATGCACGACTTTGTCTTGGATCCCCATAGTAACGTGGCGGATCCGCAGGAACCAGAGCAGATAGATCCATCTGGACGGGTGCGTAATTCGCCTGGAACTCAGCTAAGGAAAAAAAAAAATTATTTACTTATTTTAATGCATGTATTCGCTGGAAAACTTCTCAGAGAGCGAAGGCCGTGGGGCTCAACGGGAACCATGGCCTGAGCATGCTGTTATGCACACGCCCGGGCTGAGCGGCGTGATTGTAGTGATTCCACTGGACCGTGCCGGAGAGTGAATGCCTGGAGGGGCGTAACTAGGTATTCACCCGATCCAACCAGGGTCGCACGGCGGCATACGACGCCAGTGCACCAGGGAGAAACCGGGCAGAGGGACCAGGTGCTACTCCAGGTCAAACTCCGGACACGGGGGTTGACCCACACAGGGATTACTGGAACAGGCTGGTTACGCTGGCGCACAGACTGGTGGGTATAGGCAGGCACGACTGGTATGCAGGCAGGCGGGAAAGCAGGCAGGGGGGTACAGGCAAGCACAGCCAGAGTGCAGACAGGGAGGCACTAACAGGTAGGAACACAGGCGGGATAGGACCCAGTACACACTGGGACTCAGGAACAATACAGGCAGAGGGGTACAGGCAAGCACAGCTAGAGTGCAGACAGGGAGGCACTAGCAGGTAGAGACGCTGGCGGGATAGGACCCAGTACACACTGGGACTCAGGAACGGAACCACAGATGTGGCGGACAAACACAGCAGAGTGAGGCCGCCCAGAGAGGTGAGCGAGAACAGGGCAGGACAAGGCCGCCTGGAGCGGTGAGCAAAGGGTCAGAGCTGAGCGAGACTGCCGGAGCAGTGAGCAAGAGTAAAGCAGGACGAGACCGCCTGGAGCGGTGAGCAAGAGTGGAGCAAGACTGCCGGAGCAGTGAGCAAAAGGATAAGAGCGGAGCGAGACTGCCAGAGCAGTGGGCAAAAGGGTCAGAGCGGAGCAAGGCTGCCGGAGCAGCGAGCAAAGGAGTCAGAGCAGGCTAGAACTGCCGGAGCGGTAAGCAAAGGAGTCAGAGCAGGCTAGAACCGCCGGAGCGGTGAGCAAAGGAGTCAGAGCAGGCTAGAACCGCCGGAGCGGTGAGCAAAGGAGTCAGAGCAGGCTAGAACCGCCGGAGCGGTGAGCAAAGGAGTCAGAGCAGGCTAGAACCGCCGGAGCGGTGAGCAAAGGAGTCAGAGCAGGCTAGAACCGCCGGAGCGGTGAGCAAAGGAGTCAGAGCAGGCTAGAACCGCCGGAGCGGTGAGCAAAGGAGTCAGAGCAGGCTAGGCTGAGCAGGGGGGACAGGGCTCTGTTCACACAGAACAGACAGGAAGGGAAAGGCAGAGCCAGATACCCACAGGGTGCTTGCAGTGAAGTATAGAGTGGACCACAAACTCACAAACGGGAGTACAGGGACAACAAGCAGGAGTTAGGTACGAGTTCAGACTCTGCAGAAAAAGGAAGGGAACGGACATAGAGGCAAAACAGGTAAAGGATAGGAGAGAGTTCAGACTGGAACTGAGTGTACGGAGGAGACCGACACTGCAGCGGAATACAGGAGCGGGTCTGGGAATACGGCCCCCAGAGAGGCAGGACGAACAGGCAAGGAACGTGTTCAGACAGGACAGACAAGATACAGGAGCGGGTCTAGGCAATCGGCCCCTAGAAGGCGGGAGGAACAGGCTAGGAGCGTGTTCAGACAGGACAGACAAGATACAGGAGCGGGTCTAGGCAATCGGCCCCTAGAAGGCGGGAGGAACAGGCTAGGAGCGTGTTCAGACAGGCCTGGAAATACAGCCTCCAGGATAGGCAGACAAGAGAACACAGAACGGGACCTGGCACCTTCAGAGTGCAACCACACACTGAAAGAAACACTATGCTCAGGCCGGGATAGATGGGAGCAGCTGAGCTATATACCAGGTGACAGACAGCAATAGGCTGAGGACGCACAAGGGGTGTTACCCACAGCAGGTACAAAAAGCAGGAAGTGATCGGGCGCCGCCCTTAAGCAGCAGAAACAGACACAAACAGACAGCATGGAGGGAAGCCAGAGAGACATTCTGGACTGGAGATCAAGTGCGCGCTCTTGCACAGTGGGAGATGGACCACCATGCAAGGACGCCGCCAGGTATGTTACACACACAGCCCTTTCAACAGCATAATGTCCCCCACACAGCCCTTCACACATTATGATAGACCACACACAAACCTTTACACTATATAATTGCTCGCATACAGTATAATGGCCCCCATAATAGCCCTCCAAAACAGTATAATGCCCCGACATAGCCTTGCAAACAGTATAATGGCCCCCTACATGAAGTATAAAGACTCCCACATAGCCCTCCATATAGTATAGTGGACCTCACACAGCCCTCCAAAAAGTATAATGGCCCCTACATAGCCCTTCAAATATTATAATGGCCCCACACATAGCCCTTCAAATAGTATGATGGTTCCCATATAGCCCTCCAAATAGTATAATGGTCCCACAAAGCCCTGAAGATACTATAATGGCCCCCACATAATATAATGGGCCCCACATAGCCCTACAAATAGTTTAATGCCCCCCCACATAGCCTTCCATATTGTATAATGGGTCCCACATAGTCCTCCTTCTATATATATAATCGTCTTATCCTGTCTGCCTGTCTGTCTGTCTTTCTGTCTGTCTGTCTGTCCTGGAAATCCCGCGTCGCTCATCGGTCCGGCAGCGGCCAATCAGCGCCGCGGGATTTCTGAAAAAAGATGGCGGCCATTAGCGGCTCATCTGCGGGACGGAGCTCAGCGGCGATGCAGCCAGGAGATGACCGGCGCGAGGCGCTCATCTCCCGGCCGGTACCAGCAGAAGGACCTCGACCGCCGGACCCATCTGCGGGACGGAGATGCAGCCGGGAGATGAGCGGCGCGAGGCGCTCATCTCCCGGCCGGTAGCAGCGGAAGGACCGCCGGCGTCGCTGACCTCCATGCGGAAGTGAGGACCGGGGAGCGGCGCTGCGGGTCGGGATACTTCTGCTGCGAGCGCCCGCTCATGGTTCTCGCAGCGGAAGTACCCGCACAGGCACCACCGCTCCCCGGTCCTCACCAAGACGATTCGATGATTGGTCGTGGTCTTCGGACCCGACCAATCACTGATCTTACCGCAAAAGTTAAACACCGCTGTGCTGATTGGTCGCGGACGCTGCCCGCGACCAATCACCGATTTGGGCGCCACATTTAAATAGCGTCCGTGACCAATTGGGTGTCAGCGCCGCTCCCCGTTCCTCCCTTCACACCCTAGGCGCATGGATGTCAGCGGCGCTGCCTGTGCGGATACTTCCGCTGCGAGAACCCGGGACACGAGCGGGCACTCGCAGCAGAAGTATCCCGACCCGCAGCGCCGCTCCCCGGTCCTCCCTTGACACGCTAGCCGCTGATGTCCCCACAGTATCCGCATGGTGTTACAAAGGTCCAGACATTTGTGTTAAAAATCGCTGATTGGTCGCTGGCACTACCCGCGACCAATCACCGATCTTGGCGCCACATTTAAATATTGGCCGCGACCAATCACCGATCTTGGCGCCACATTTAAACACCGCTGTGCTGATTGGTCGCGGACGCTATTTAAATGTTGCGCCCAAATCGGTGATTGGTCGCGGTCTTGGCCTGCGGCCAATCACTGATCTTGCCGCAAAAGTTAAACACTACTGTGCTGATTGGTCGCGGACGCTGCCCACGACCAATCACCGATTTGGGCGCCAAATTTAAATATCGGCCGCGACCAATCACCGATCTTGGCTCCACATTTAAACACCGCTGTGCTGATTGGTCGCGGACGCTATTTAAATGTGGCGCCAAAATCGGTGATTGGTCGCGGACGATATTTAAATTTGGCGCCCAAATCGGTGATTGGTCGCGGGCAGCGCCGGCGACCAATCAGCGATTTTTAACATGAATGTCCGGACCTTTGTAACACCATGCGGATACTGTGGGGACATCAGCGGCTAGCGTGTCAAGGGAGGACCGGGGAGCGGCGCTGCGGGTCGGGATACTTCTGCTGCGAGCAGTCGCTCATGTCCCGGCTTCTCGCAGCGGAAGTATCCGCACAGACAGCGGCGCTCCCCGGTCCTCACCAATACGATTCCGCTCCCTGGTCCTCACCAATACGATTCGCTGATTGGTCGCGCTCTCCGCCCGTGACCAATCAGTGATCTTGGCGCTAAAGTTAAACACCGCTCTGCTGATTGGTCGCGGCCGCTGCCCGCGACCAATCACCGATTTGGGCGCCACATTTAAATAGAAGCCGCGACCAATCACCAATCTTGCCGCCACATTTAAACACTGCTATGCTGATTGGTTGCGGCTGGCGTCCGCGACCAATCAGCGAGATTGGCGCCAAATTTAAACAAAGCTCTGCTGATTGGTCGCGGTTGCCAGCCGCGACCAATCAGCGAGATTGGCGCAAAATTTAAATAACGCTCTTCTGATTGGTCACGGATGACAGCCGACCGCAACCAATCAGCGAGATTGGCGCAAAATTTAAACAACGCTCTATTGATTGGTCACGGCCGCCAGCCGCAACCAATCAGCGAGATTGGCGTCAAATTTAAACAGCGCTATGATCTCCCGACGGCAAGTGTGAACGGAGGACCGAGGAGCGGCGCAGCTGGTCGGGATGCTTCTGCTGCGAGTAGCCACTCATCTCCCAGCTGCTCGCAGCGGAAGTACCCACACAGGCAGCGCCGCTCCCCGGTCCTCACTAATACGACGCTGATTGGTTGCGGCCGCCAGCCCCGACCAATCATCGATATGGGCGGCAAATTTAAACCCCGCTCTGCTGATTGGTCGTGGTGGCCGGCCCCGACCAATCAGCGATTTTGGTGGCAAATTGAAACACCGCTCTGCTGATTGGTCGCTACCGCCAGCCGCGACCAATCAGCGATTTTGGCGCAAAATTTAAACAACGCTCTGCTGATTGGTCGCGGCTGGCGTCTGCGACCAATCAACGAGATTGGCGCCAAATTTAAACAAAGCTCTGCTAATTGGTCGCGGTCGCCGGCCGCGAACAATCAGCAGTATTGGCGCAAAATTTAAACCCCACTCTGCTGATTGGTCGTGACCAATCAGCGATTTTGGCGCCAAATGTAAACCCCGCTCTGCTGATTGGTCGCGGCCAGCCACCGCGACCAATCAGCAATTTTGGTGCCAAATGTAAACACCGCTCTGCTGCTTGCGCCCGGTCGGCCGCATACTTATTCTAGAATACCCGATGCGTTAGAATCGGGCCACCATCTAGTATAATATAATGGCCCCACATAGCCCTACAAATATTATAATGGTCCCCACATTGCCTTTAATATAGTATAATGGGCCCTACATAGCCCTTCATGTAGTGTAGTGGGTCCCACATAGTCGTCCATGTAGTATAATGTGACCGACATAGCCTTCCATGTAGTATAATGCGCCACACATTACCTTCCATGTTGTATAATGGGCCCTACATAGCCCTCCATGTAGTATAATGGGTTCCCATTGCCTTCCATGCAGTATAATGGGCCTCACATAGTTCTTCATACAGCATAATGGCCTCACAATGTTCTCATTGATTTAAAAAAATAAACAAATAAATACTCAACTCTCCCAGGTCCCCCACTGCTCCAGTCTGATCAGTGTGTGGTCTGAAGTAATGGACATCTTAATGCAGCAGGCGCCATGTAGTGATGTCATTGCACCTACTGTGCTGAGACGTCAGTACTCAGACGATAAGGTAGAATGATGAAGGGGGGAGCAGACTTGACAAGAGTCCTAATAAACGGTAGAACAGTAGCATTTAATAAGAAGCCGCACAGCCAGAGCAAGTTAAGTCTTATGAGCAACAGGCTCCAGTGACAAACAGTACAGTTTCCTTAGCAGCACAGCAGTTCACAGTCTTCCCAGTAGTACAGGACAGCACAGTTCTAATGCAAAGGCACATTAGAAAACACAGCATTCTTTACAGCACAGTGAGATGGAGGAAGGGGGAGGGTTTGCTGAGGGAGATGATCCCTGTGACATCATTTTTTTCCAGTACTTATCTTTCAGCCTGACAATACTCTGCACTGCTAGTTAAGGAACTCTACCTGACCTGTTCTTAGCTTCACTCCTGACTTGAATCCTTTTCACTTGCAGGGGCCCTTCTGTGAGATTCAGAACACACACACCACCTTTCTCTTCGGCTCCAGACAGACAGTAAACAACTTCCCCACAATCCCCTTGGGGCTCTGCTAAAACACTCCCCTTCTCTTGTGACTGTGTTAACCCCTCTAGTTGCTGGATGCTTCTGGAGCAAAACACTTCCTGTCTCATGTGTTTGTGTTACTTCTAATAGTTGCTGAATGCTTTTAAAGCAACAGCACTACTTCTGTATGTCACACTCTGCAACAGCACTACTTCTGCATGTCACACTCTGCAACAGCACTACTTCTGCATGACACAAATAGAAAATCTTTGGAGGGAGATAAAACTCAATGTTGCCCAGCGACAGCCCCAAAGCCTGAAAGATCTGGAGAAGATCTGTACAGAGGAGTGGGCCAAAATCCCTGCTGCAGTGTGTGCAAACTTGGTCAAGAACTACAGGAAACGTCTGATCTCTGTAATTGCAAACGAAGGTTTCTGTACCAAATATTAAGTCCTGTTTTTCTATTGTATCAAATACTTATTTCATGCAATAAAATGCAAATTAATTATATAAAAATCATACAAAGTGATTTTCTGCATTTTTTTAAAGATTGTCTCACATAGTTGAGTACCTACGATAAAAATTACAGACCTCTCCTTTTTTTGTAGGTGGGAAAACTTGCAAAATTGGCAGTGTATCAAAACTTATTTTCCCCACTGTATATTAAAAAAATTCTAAACCTTGTAAAGGCTGAATAATAATTATATATATATACACGTGGTCAAAATTGTTGGTACCCCTCGTTTAATGAAAGAAAAACCCACAATGGTCACAGAAATAACTTGAATCTGACAAAAGTAATAATAAATTAAAAATCTACGAAAATTAACAAATGAAAGTTAGACATTGCTTTTCAACCCTGCTTCCATAGAATTTTTAAAAAATTAAACTGATGAAATAGGCCTGGACAGAAATGATGGTACCGTTAACTTAATATTTTGTTGAACAACCTTTTGAGGGAAGGACTGCAATCAAACGATTCCTGTAACTGTCAATGAAACTTTTGCACCTCTCGACAGGTATTTTGGCCCACTCCTCATGAGCAAACTGCTCCAGTTGTCTCGTGTTTGAAGGTTGCCTTTTCCAGACGGCATGTTTCAGCTCTTTCCAAAGATGCTCAATAGGATTTAGGTCAGGGCTCATAGAAGGCCACTTCAGAGTAGTCCAATGTTTTCCTCTTAGCCATTCTTGGGCGTTTTTAGCTGTGTGTTTTGGGTCATTATCCTGTTGCAAGACCCATGACCTGCAAGTGAGACCAAGCTTTCTGACACTGGGCAGCACATTTCTCTCTAGAATCCCTTGATAGTCTTGAGATTTCATTGTACCCTGCACAGATTCAAGACACCCTGTGCCAGATGCAGCAAAGCAGCCCCAGAACATAACAGAGCCTCTTCCATGTTTCACAGTAGGGACAGTGTTCTTTTCTTGATATGCTTCATTTTTCTGTCTGTGAACATAGAGCTGATGTGCCTTGCCAAAAACTTCCATTTTTGTCTCATCTGTCTATAGAACATTCTCCCAGAAGCTTTGTGGCTTGTCAACATGTAGTTTGGCAAATTCCAGTTTGGCTTTATGATATATTTTCAACAATGGTGTTCTCCCTGATCGTCTCCCATGAAGTTCACTTTGGATCAAACAACGACAGATGGTGCCATCTGACACTGATGTTCCTTGAGCTTGAAGTTCACCTTTAATCTCTTTATAAGTTATCCTGAGCTCTTTTATTACCATTCGTATTATCCGTCTCTTTGATTTGTCATCAATTTTCCTCCTGCGGCCACGTCCAGGGAGGTTGGCTACAGTCCCATGGATCTTAAATTTCTGAATAATATGTGCAGCTGTAGTTACAGGAACATCAAGCTGCTTGGAGATGGTCTTATAACCTTTACCTTTAACATGCTTGTCTAAAATTTTCTTTCTAATCTCGTGAGACAACTCTTTCCTTTGCTTCCTCTGATCCATGTTGAGTGTGGTACACACCATGTCACCAAACAGCACAGTGAGTATCTGTAGCCCTATATACAGGCCCACTGACTGATTACAAGATTGTAGACACCTGTGATGCTAATTAGTAGACACAACTTGATTTAATATGTCCCTTTTGTCACATTATTTTCAGGGGTGCCATCATTTCTGTCCAGGCCTATTTCATGAGTTTAATTTTTTTTTAAATTCTGTGGAAGCAGGGTTGAAAAGCAATGACTGACATTTGTTCATTTTCATAGATTTTTAATTTATTATTACTTCTATCAGATTCAAGTTTTTTCTGTGACCATTGCGGGTTTTTCTTTCATTAAACGAGGGGAACCAACAATTTTGACCACATGTGTATAAAAAAAATACCAAAGCAAATTACTGAGCAAAATACGCAAATGTGAAATCAGCCAAATTGGCAAACATTTTAAATTCAAGAAGTATCATGTTTCTATATGGTAGCTAAATACAGTTCAAACAATTATACCCATCACTGTTGAATCACCTTTCGTAAATTATAGAGAGAAGGTTCTGATCCACTACCTAAGCAATATGTGTTTCTATTATATTATAAAGAAAAATTAGGATCCATTTGTCCTCTTGTTGATATACAGTAATAGTAAGCATCTCTGCTTTGTGATCTTAGGGGAATGGTTTTAATACTCACAGTTCATGGTGATGCTACATAATAAGAAGAATAATAGACAATGAGACCTCAATTGCAATGTGTTCGGGGTCACATACACAAACACAAAGCAATGCTGCGGCTAACGTCATTACAATTCCATTGTATTTGCCTACGCAAAGTATATATTAGATCTGAATGTGTGCAAACGTTTGTTTCACCAAAATCCTGCAAATTGATTTTTATATCTCTTGCTATTAAAATTGGAAATTGTTCTCCCTGGGAATATCCATATATTAAAAGACTATATATAGAAGCTGCAGGGATTCACTATAAGACGTCTCTGTGCTTCACATGCAGCCAGTTTGACAATGCAGTTATATTTAAAATGATCTAAAAATGATATACTGAATCAATGCTGCACTGTATGCAGCTCTACTATTCTATACTGTGCTCTGTGATGTGTGTAAGGAGGTATCAGAGTAATACCACATCACTATGCAGGACCGGGCTTCCATACTTACGGTAAAATGGAGTTTAAAGGGTTGTCCACTACTTAGCTATTGAAAACCTATTTGTAGGATCATCAATATCAGGTGGGTCTGACACCCAATCATCTGTTTGTCAGCTGGATAAAAACAAAGCCCAGACCCAGAACAGAGTGGCCCAATTCACTATGTAGTGGCCATTCTCTGCAGCTTAGCACCTACTCACTTCAATATTTAGTAGCTTCCTCTTCATGATGACCACTAATTGGCCAGTTATGGGATGCTACTGCGGGGTGCTACTACAGCTTTTAAGCTCATTCAAAAATGTGAAAATATTACAATGATGCATAAATCAAACAAGTTAGAAAGCACAAATAGACCAAAAACAATATAGCGACCCCTAAAGATACAAGGCAATATATTCTGAAAATAGGAGACCACAACACAACAAGTTTTTCCACTTATTAAGAATGTATTTGTGCAATGACAAGAAATTATTGAATGGAGTGTCACAAAGAAAGTATTGGTATCCATGTAATAACTTACATAAAGCAAATGTATATAACACCAATAATCGAGTCAGCAGTAACAGTAAAGTGTATTATGACTCGCCTGCAGATGATATCCTCAGTAGAAAATAATTCAAAGATAGCACTTTCTCCAACGGTGAATATTCGATGATATTTCGAGTCCTGATACATGCACAGAATAACAGTTAACACTAATAATGGGGCTATGCAGCAGTTTCCCTGCATAGGTGAGGAGAATGAGGCTGAATGGCTGGAGGGTTCACTGCAGCAGGAAAGCTTAGAAGGGGTTGCAGCACTAAATCAATGCCGAGCCTCTTAATTTTTGGGATCAGTGGGTTCCCTATTGTTCATGATAGCATATAGCGATATATATTTTCACCTTTGCAGTCAATGTTTCTTATTGCTCCAATGAATCTAAAATAAAAAATGAAGCAATTTTAAAATTTTTACTAAAAAATATCATGCTTCCGTTTTGTGCCCATAGAGCCATTGTATGCCTATGTGTCTACATGGTTACGGGCTTTTTGCTCACCTACCAAATGAAGATCAGTAAGAATAGGGGATAGATGTAATGGAGTATGATTGCGAGATATGACAAAGCACAGTTTTATTGAAGCCTTTAATCATTAAAACACATACAGTACAGACCAAAAGTTTGGACACACCTTCTCATTTAAAGATTTTTCTGTATTTTCATGACTATGAAAATTGTACATTCACACTGAAGGCATCAAAACTATGAATTAACACACATGGAATTATATACTTAACAAAAAAGTGTGAAACAACTGAAAATATGTCTTATATTCTAGGTTCTTCAAAGTAGCCACCTTTTGCTTTGATGACTGCTTTGCACACTCTTGGCATTCTCTTGATGAGCTTCAAGAGGTAGTCACCGGAAATGGTCTTCCAACAATCTTGAAGGAGTTCCCAGAGATTCTTAGCACTTGTTGGCCCTTTTGCCTTCACTCTGCGGTCCAGTTCACCACAAACCATCTCGACTGGGTTCAGGTCTGGTGACTGTGGAGGCCAGGTCATCTGGCGTAGCACCCCATCACTCTCCTTCTTGGTCAAATAGCCCTTACACAGCCTGGAGGTGTGTTTGGGGTCATTGTCCTGTTGAAAAATAAATGATGGTCCAACTAAACGCAAACCGGATGGAATAGCATGCCGCTGCAAGATGCTGTGGTAGCCATGCTGGTTCAGTATGCCTTCAATTTTGAATAAATCCCCAACAGTGTCACCAGCAAAGCACCCCCACGCTTCACGGTGGGAACCAGGCATGTAGAGTCCATCCGTTCACCTTTTCTGCGTCGCACAAAGACACGGTGGTTGAAACCAAAGATCTCAAATTTGGACTCATCAGACCAAAGCACAGATTTCCACTGGTCTAATGTCCATTCCTTGTGTTCTTTAGCCCAAACAAGTCTCTTCTGCTTGTTGCCTGTCCTTAGCAGTGGTTTCCTAGCAGCTATTTTACCATGAAGGCCTGCTGCACAAAGTCTCCTCTTAACAGTTGTTGAAGAGATGTGTCTGCTGCTAGAACTCTCTGTGGCATTGACCTGGTCTCTAATCTGAGCTGCTGTTAACCTGCAATTTCTGAGGCTGGTGACTTGGATAAACTTATCCTCAGAAGCAGAGGTGACTCTTGGTCTTCCTTTCCTGGGGCGGTCCTCATGTGAGCCAGTTTCTTTGCAGCGCTTGATGGTTTCTGCAACTGCACTTGGGGACACTTTCAAAGTTTTGCCAATTTTTCGGACTGATTGACCTTCATTTCTTAAAGTAATGATGGCCACTTGTTTTTCTTTACTTAGCTGCTTTTTTCTTGCCATAATACAAATTCTAACAGTCTATTCAGTAGGACTATCAGCTGTGTATCCACCTGACTTCTGCACAACACAACTGATGGTCCCAACCCCATTTATAAGGCAAGAAATCCCACTTATTAAACCTGACAGGGCACACCTGTGAAGTGAAAACCATTTCCGGTGACTACCTCTTGAAGCTCATCAAGAGAATGCCAAGAGTGTGCAAAGCAGTCATCAAAGCAAAAGGTGGCTACTTTGAAGAACCTAGAACCTGGGTTCAAATCCCACCAAGAACAACATCTGCAAGGAGTTTGTATGTGCTCCCCGTGTTTGCGTGGGTTTCCTCCGGGTTCTATGGTTTCCTCCCACACTCCAAAGACTGATAGGGAATGTAGATTGTGAGCCCCAATGGGGACAGTGATGATAATGTCTTTAAAGTGCTGCGGAATTAATGGTGCTATATAAGTGAGTAACAAATAAATAAATTAATAAATATTTGTAAAGTTGCTTTATTTTTCCTCTTTAGATTTGACAAACTTTGCTTATTTAAAATAAATAAATAAATGCATTGCATTTTTGTCATATATTTTTCTTGTTTGGAATGGAAAAAAACATTTATCTTAACCTGGCCTTATTTTCATAAAATGCAGTAAGAAGAAGCACGGACGCTGAGGTTTTGCTGTCTGTAACATAATACTAGTAGTATTAGGGTCATAACACTACAAGAAGGTTCTGTACAAACGAAGAATACCTTTATCATTTCAATTTAGGATAAATTGTTATTGCCTTAGAAAAATCAGAAAAATAAGATTTCTTGTTAGAAATAAATAGTAACAAATATCCGGTCACATTCAGCCTCGGAGAACACCTGACAAATGTATATGGGTCAATGACAACGTGATTTCCATTCTGATGTTCAATGTCATAAAGCAGAAGAGCCATAAACCATGTTATCACCCAGGGGGTTTCTTCTAAGTAGTTACATCACATCTTCTGTTATATGAACTCATGGAGTGAACCAGGACTACTGCCTGAGAAAAAGGGATAAAAATCTGGAGTGTTTATTATATGTAATGTCTTATACTGTATTTGATTTAGGAGATGACCTGCCACAATCTTTATTAAAAAAAGAAGCCCTTATGTGAATGCCTTGTAATGGTACCAATATGAACTTCACTTTTCAGTACAGTGAAGCCTCTTTCACAAAACAATCCAAAATTACAGAAACAAATGGTATATTGGAGGACTTTTCTTCTAATATATTGGAAAAATGGGTCAGATTGATCAGTACTGTCTAAGCTCAGACTAGTCAGTCTTAAGTGGTTCATGCTGTTTGAGAAATCTAATTTTTAAGACTCTCTAGTCATAAGTTGCATTTACACTGCAAGATCGTGAGCAAGCTCCTTAAAAACGCTTGTTTCCCAATAATGTTTCCATGTAAACAGGCTCCCAGTCCCCCATCATGTGAAATGATCGTTTGCTCAGCGCAAAAAATGATTGTTCTCAGCGGGGCATCATCCTGTGTACCGAGAACCATGGCAGCCTATGTACAGTGACCGATCTATTACAGATCCAATCAGTGTGCATCATTTACTTTGTTCTACCTGTGTAAGCAGGCATTTAAATGACCGGTAAAGGTTTAGCAATTGGTAGTTGTATCGTGTCGTTGGTCGGTCCATGTAAACAGACCCCAAGTTTGCTCTACCTATTAGTTGGCTTTGCCTATTAGTTGGCTTACTTAGTGCCAGAAATATACACCACAATTGTGGCACATCTTTGGTGCATTGTGTCACACGTTGATCCACGCCCATTTTCCATAATGCCATGTCTGTTTTCGGCAAGGCCATGTCCCCTAGTTGGAAAAGTCACACAAAGTGTATAAAGATACATCATAAATATAGGGCAAGTTGTTAAAGACAGTTTTCTGGCACATTTAGCTCATAAATGTGCCCCAGTGTACATAGGGTATGAAGGATCTGAACATGTGAATCAGGGGTGGAGTGGTATGTTTCATAGAGAATGTAGTGTGTATCAAAAGGACAAAAACATTGAAAAACATTGAAATAAATGAAATGAAAGCTTAAATTAAAAGAATTGTCCATTACTTTCACATTGATGCCCTATCCACAGGATAGGGCATCAATGTATGATTGGCCGGGGTCCCGCACGCGGCAACCCCGCCAATCAGCTGTTATCGGTGCCGGCGGCCAGAAGTCCTTACCTGCGGTGCTTGCAAGTTGCAGTGGCCGCCGCTTGTTACTGCACATCTGCCTCCTATTCAATTGAATGGGAGGCGGATGTGCAGTACACCGCTGCAGCCACTACAGATGGACGGCCAAGCACTGCAGGTAAGTACTTCCGGCCGGCGGCCGCCGCCACCGGCACCGGTAACAGCTGGTCGGCAGGGATGATACATTGACGTCCTATCCTATGGATAGGGCATCAATGTGAAAGTAGCGGACAACTCCTTTAATCAAGTACAGTTGGACTCATTGTTTGATAATCTGCAGTGTTTTCTTCATGATCCTGAAACAGCAAAATTTGTATATCTCTCATGTTTTGTGAGTCGCCGGGGATTTCTGCATGTTCCTGAAACAGCCATTCTTGTAGAGATCAGTTTAATCTCTCGTTGATGATCGGATGAAACCCTATCCCATTTGTCTAGATATAAAAATTAGTAATCTCCTGTTCCAATATAGTTCACAGCATGGAGGTTTCTGCTGCAGCCAGTTGTGTTACAGCCAGAGGACAATAGGGAGCAGGAGAGAACATGGCTAGCCCCTGAGAGAAACAGGAGAATATTTATATATTCTTAGCTTTATTTGTAATAGGAGGCAACATTACATAAAAGGAAAGGGGTAGATTATGGGAGGAAGTGTTAGAATATTATTTTTTTCTGCATTTTCGGTCATAAAAACTAAATACACCCTCTTTGAATACTATGGTTTTACATTTCAGGACTTAATAAAAAATAATTGGCTCTTAAAATTAGATAAATATATCAGATGAATAACAACATGACATAATACACCATGTCATTATTAACCCCTTCATCCCCAAGCGATTTGCCTTTTTTCGTTTTCTTCTCCCCTTCTTCCAAGAGCCATAACTTTTTTATATTTCTGTCAATATGGCCATACGAGGGCTTGTTTTTTGCAGGGCGAGAAGTACTTTTGAATTACATCATTGATTTTACCATATAGTGTACTGGAAAACGGGAAAAATAATCCAAGTATGGTGAAATTACAAAAAAAAGTGCAATCCCACAATTGTTTTTTGAGTTTATTTACCATGTTCATCACTATATGGTAAAATTGGCCCAGCAATATGATTCTCCAGGACAGTACGAGTACGCAGATATCAAACATGTATAGGCTCTTGTTTATTTAAGTGGTGAAAAAAAAATCTGAAATTTGCATGAAAAAAGTTTTTGCGTTTGTCGCCATTTTCCGAGACCCGAAGCATTTCCTTTTTTTGGGATTTGGGACTAGGTGAGGGCTTATTTTTTGCGGCTTCATCTGACTTTTTTATTGATACCATTTTGATGTATATATGATGTTTTGATCGCCTCTGATTGCATTTTATTGCAATGTTGCGGCGACCAAAAAACGTAATTCTTGGACCAAAAAAAACGTAATTCTTGGATTGGATTTTTTTTGTGTTGATACGCCATATACCAATCAGATGAATTTACTTTATATTTTGATATTACATTTCTGAATGCAGCGATACCAAATATATGTAATTTTTTATTGTTTTATTTTTAATGGGGAAAAAGAGGAGGTGATTTGAACTTGTGTTTTTTAATTTTTGTAAAAAATTGTAAAACTTTTTTTTTTTACTTTTTGTGTGCAATAGTTCCCTTAGGAGACTTGAAGCTGCGATTTTATGATCGCCTGTGCTATACACAGCAATGCCACGGGCTAGCGTTCACAGGAGGATTGTGATGACAGGCATGGGAATCATCTGCAGACCCCCGGTCATCATGAAAGACCATCGGCTCCCAGCGATCATGACGCGCCCTCTGGGCCGTGGTGTACTCGGTTGCCGGGCCGGTCGGTGCTGGGTGATGTCACAATGGCAGTGGCCTGGTCCGTGACCCAGGGCGGTCAATATAAGGGGAATAAAATCAAAGGAATAAAGTTCTTATATATATTGTTCATGACGCCACCTGTGGTATGCGGCTATATGGGGCCGCCGCTGCGGTACAGATCCTCTGAAGATGATGGTGATGCAGCAGAGTTGGTTCAGCTCTTCACAAGCAGAGCTAAGCTCCAGGGCAGTGTAGATGGTGATGTTATAGATGTTGCTGTGCAGTGTAGTGCAGGGGATGGTGCAGATAATAATTCCAGGACACAGTGGGGTGCAGTCTTCAAGGTTTACTCACAGTTGTTGAACTCCAGGTTACCAGTACTAGAATAACCTCCCACGTCGTCCTGCGTTCACCAAGGAAGGGGTTCAGCAATCTCTCAAGTAACTCAAGAGTACTTAAATGGGACCCCGTTCTATGTGCCTTCTTCGGTCGTCTTCCTTCGCTGGCTCTCTCCCTCCTGCCCTGCAGCCTCCGGTTATCTAGCTGAGCCTTGTAGTTCTCCACTAGTTGAGGGGCCGGTCCCCTCTGCGGCCTGATCCCTCCACGTTCCTGCAGATTTGGGCGCACGGGTGGCATCCGCACTTCCCGTGCCCCTAGGATCCCCTCTGTTCCTCCTGGAGCCTTCCCTCTGCTCCCGTCCTCTCTCTCTCTCTTTCCTGGGCCTCTCTTACTAGGCCCCACTCCTCTCAACTCCTGCTCCAAGCACTGGAGCCAGGAGCCTGGACCTCCTCCACTGTTCTCCTGAGCAGGACTGGCCCTGACTGCGCACCTTCTAGATGGTTCCTTGCTCTCTTATACTCCTACTGAAGTGCTCCCCTAAACTACTTCCTCCACCCACACCCACTACATGGTTCCACCCTCCAGCTAGGGACCAGGGACTGTGCTCTCCCTTAGGAACAATCTCGCCCCTCCCTCTGAAGTGGAGTGTAATGGATGCAAGTGTGTAGGTCCCGGGCAGTACTCCCTCCTTACCTGAGAGTGGGATACCACACCTCTGGGTGAGATGCAGTACCTCTGTGGCGACTGAACCCGCAGGGGCGCCACAATCACATGATAGGATAACCGATTGGAGGGACTTGTGACAATGTTTTATTGGATTGCATTCGCTCCAATGTTATATTATGGAGCAGCTCCGACTAGAGTTATTTTCTCATGCCGAGTCGGCATGAGGAAAAAAGAAAAAACGCTGCATGCTGCGATTGACAGCATATAACGGACGGCACGCACCCATACAAGTCTATAGGTGTATGCAAAACATCGAACTGCACTCAAATGTTATCCGAGTGCAGTCCGATATACGCCGACTCACAGAAGATGGAGAAATTAAGTTCTCCAACTTCTCCCCACCTGTGATCAGATTCTCGCATGCCAGAGAATCGGATCACAGTAAAATGACTCTGATCACGCTCGCAGCAGAGTTTGAGCTGAGGGTCATTTGCATATAGCCCCCGACTTTCTTGCATGTGAAAATCATCGGATGCTATTTGCCAGTGTGAGAGAGCCCTAAGGCTGGTCCTACAAGAAATAGATTTTGGATTAGTTTTTGGTAAATAAAAATGGGCACAATGTAATTTGCCATGTGTTAATGGTCATCTGAGGTTGTATGTTCTTAATTTAAGATTTTTAAGAACCAGTCTTTTTTTTAATATGAAATGAGGATAGTCCAGCTCAACGAACCATGAATAGGCTTTTATTCACACAACGTGCGTAACAGAGGACAAAATCAGCAGTACAGCTAAAAGAAGTGTGACATGCTGGATTATCCTCATTCAACGCCTTGACGCTGCATTTCTGGGCTCTTAACACCTCCAAGATGTCTCCCATGTTGAGCTTGATCTAATCTTTTTTTTTTTATATGTTTGAATACATGAAAGAAGGTATTATATATTGACTGTAGGCATTTTGTGTGTTGTAGCCAGTTTTTACTCTATTATTTTTGGTTTTAAACAATTTTATGCATCATCCATTGTACTACTGATTTAGGAAATAAATAAAATGATGGTTCCTCTTTAAATGGACCTGCTCTCTTTTTTAATGGTGCATAGATTAATATCTGACTTGCAAATCTGCAATTGTCAGCAGCAATGTGCTTTCCATTAACCGTTTTTCACCTCCAAACTGAAAAAAATCCCTCAAAATCCCCATACACTTAATCCTAATTTAACAATATTGTTCTACATAATGAATCCTATATTTGCTAATCATACAAATCCGCAGAGATATGAGAGTGTAAACATTCCGAAAAGTTCATCACCAAACATTATTCAAAATTAAGTCTGAGCAGGTTCGCACAATCCCAATGATGTTTGTGCAGACAATTGGAAGTGAATTACATTTGGAGATACACATACAGTACTCCAATAAAAAGAAATGACATGATGCAACTCCTAATAATTCACGGGCACAAAGCCTACGCAAACCAGCAGAGTCCGCACAATTCACACAATAGGCCCCTACTGCTCAAAGCAATTTCCATTCATGCAGAATTTCTATTCAATTTAATTTCCAAAGAAACCCCCAGATCCCTAAATAATCTTATGTATCAATGAAAATGTGTGATAATAAGTGCAGAGCACGGAGCAGTCACTTGGTAAAATACAGCTGGGTCTCCTGGGTAATAATGTCAGGACCACAAATGTGTCCACAGGTCCTTTTCAGCCCCAAGCAATCTATATAAAGCTCCTCTTGAAATCTTAGATCATCCTGAATTGCTGTGCTTGCTCTGTGCCAAGCATAATCAATTTAACATAAGTATCGTGCTTGGGAAGAAGAGGCAACAAACATAAACTGACCCTCTATTGCCTACCGAAAGCGCAAGTTTATTCCCGCTCTGCAGAGTTCTCTTCATATTCACTATTTATGGAGATTAAATGTATTTCCCTCAACAGCATCGCAGTCATCTACATTATTTATCACACTATCAATCTTCACTGTCAAAGTTTCCATTTCTTTCTTACTGTATCAAAAAATGAACACATTACTGTACTACAATTGAAGAAAGGAAATATGTCTCTAGGAAAAGGCCCCATAATTAAAGCATGTATAAGATAAACTAATAAACAATGATATTCACCATGGAGGAGGTCCCACAGCAGTGTTAAAATGGAGCCTCCCTCTTAGCATGGGCTGTTAATGGGGATCCGTCAGCAGGTATTGCTAGGAAATCTGATGGTAGCATGAATGATATAGCAGCTGAGACACGGATTTCAGAGATGTATTACTTATTAGCCTTTGTGTTTTAATACAATGAGTGTTTTATCAGCAAGAGATTAATCACTGCCCAGACTAGTGCCTGCATGAATCCTGGTCCCCAGGATTCTGATTAGCTGACACTGATTAGCATCTCACTGTCAATATACAATGTACACAGAAAGACGAGGTACGGGCGGGGTTAGCTTTCTGAGCTCTGCTACATGCTAATCTAAACTCTGATTGTGTCACAGCTGCTGCACCCAGTAAACTAAGTGATACATCGTTGGAATCAGGATCTTTTTTCCTACATTATGCTGCTCTCAGATGAGGTAGCAAAAACCTGCTGACAGATTCTCTTTAAAGGGTTATTTCCATTTTATACATTTATGGCATATCCATAGCACCTATCATCTTGGGGACCAGTGTTCATAGCAAGAAGAGAGCAGGGACTCTCTTGGAAGCAGCAACACTAAAAGTCAATATCAACTGTTTAAAAATCATTGCCACATGATGTAGGACTAAAGTGATCAGCTGTCCCTTCTCCCGGATTATAATCACACACACCCCATAGCATAATGAACACCCCCCCCCCATGACTGTAACATGCATCTGTGCAATAATGATTTCCCACCACCTGGGATTATAACCACGCAAAACCTGTAGTATAATTATCCCCCACCCCAGATTATAATCTAATACTCCTCACACCGCATCCATTTTGTATAAATATATACATTTCACCAAAATTAATTGTTATACCTCCCATCTCAAAAGATCCAGAGTGCTGCTGCACCACTTTGCCAGATTAAATACATAACCAGTTTAGGGCTGTCGCCAGTGTGAAATAAGATGCACACAAACAAATGGCATACTAAAAGCTGTGCTCAGCAACCTGAGTATTAAAGTATGAGTGATCAATCGCACCTGCTTGTGTCACAACCAGCCATGCACAATGGCATCTCTCAGTTGACAAGCGCTGTGCTCCTCTCCAGCGTGAAGCATGAAGAGGGGTGCTGCAGCATGGGCTCGATTTACAGATTGTGATGCGACCACAGATGATTTACTCATTTTGTCCCTCTCTATATAATATCCAATGCAGAAGTACATCGCTTCTGAGCCCTGGGGTATGTAAGAGGGTGACCGGGATGGTCATGCGCCTGTTCCCTCTTACTGCACATAATGTTGTACTCTGTGCTTATGTATATGGCCTACTGTCTGATGTGTTAGTTACAGGATCAGAATTAGATTAGAAATAGGATAGTGCAGAGGTGGGCACTATAGCATAGGAAGTATTTAGTTGTTAGTCAGGAAACAGGTAAGGGGTTCAGGAGCTGCTACAGTGCGGGAGGAGCAGGACAGGGAAGAACCTGGGTGACTTCCTGATTGGAGTTGTAGTGAGAGTCAGAGGGAGAGATGTGACAGGAGCCGTAGTTGGAAGTCCAGGGGGCACCAGGAGCACGGTCTGTCCAGCAGCAGAAGAACGTTCATCAGAAACTCTAAAGCGGACATTCCCTTAACTTTCGGGGCCTACGGTCCACAGAGAAGTGTGTTTCAAAAATCTTCCCAAAAGGGGAAGTCAGACAGGCAATAGCACAGAGAAAACTGTAAGGGACTCTTAAGACTGCCGAGCATCTCAGAGGCCAAAAGGGTCAGCTACGGAAGGGACAGCTCAGGACAAACGGACAGTGAACATCAATATGTGCTGTGCAATGGACTGTAGAGAAGGAAAAGTATGTACCCAATACTGCATGTTCCACTATGTTGAATTTGGGCATTTAAGTAAAGTTCTTTTTTATAAAACTGAGAAGAGGTCCCCTAATGTGTGTGCGACGGTTCCTGAAGTGAAAGAGCCAAAGACAGCAGAGATCTGCAACCAAAATGTGAGTGTTACACACCACACGCAGTATATCACTCCTCTCAGCGCCTCTCCATACAGCCCCATCCTGCAGTAAATTGCTCTTTTCAGCCTCATCCTGCAATACATCACTTTTCACAGTTCCCTCCTGTAATACATCACTCTTCTCAGCCCCCATAATGTACAGTCCATTTCAGAAGTACATCACTAATCTTAGTCTCTCCACATACAGTACATCTTTCACACACGTGGATCGTGTACCTACTGTGCCACGATCTGGGCTTACCCAGGAGGGGGGGGATGGCTAAGTGGCTTCCTGGTGTTCACTAGAGCTCCTGATGGTGGAGATAGGCTTGCGCTGCAGGTAGCCGCCCGTTACCACTCCTGGGCTGTCCCTGGTACAGCAGCTGCTGACCCAAAGGCCAGGAGCACAGTCACAGACATGGACTCGGAGTCACTGGCAGGACAGGATTTGGATACTGGTTCAGACAGCACGGATTCTGGAACACAAGATAGAACAGACACTGAGACTGGATCAGGTACCGCTGAAGCCACTGAAGGCTCAGGTAACGGCAAAGCGGATTCAGTTCAGGTACCGCCAGAGCGGCTTCAGGTTCAGACAACACGAGTCTCAGGAACAGGATCTGATTCAGACAACACGGGTTTCAGGAACAGGTACTGGTTCCGACAACACGGGGGACCTGACAACACAAACGAACCTAAAAGAATGCATTACTCAAGCATCTCCCTACTGAGAAGCATGCCTTATATACTTGATGCCTCCCAACAATTGGCTGGAGGCATTTCCAAAGGGCCTGCGCTGCCCCTTTAAGAATAGGGAGACGCATACGCACTAGGTGCGTCACCGGGAGACCTGTGTGGCGTGCACAGGACAAGATGCCACAGCAGGAAACGAGGAGACTGCCTTGCAGCCAGGGCGGTGAGTATGTTGGAGTCCCTGTTGGGAGGAGGGAGAGAGACCACATAGGGACGCCGGCATTGGCGTTACATCATCACTCCTCTCAGACCCTATATATACAGTCTCATCATGCAGTAAATAACTCCACTCAGCCCTATCCTGCAGAACATTGCTCCTCTCAGTCCCTGTGTATAAAAGACCTATCCAACATGACACCATGTCTCTAACAGTCCCAGTACACTCAGTCCCATCATGCAGTACATCGCTCCTCTCAGCCCATTCATATTCAGCCCCTTCCTGCAGTACGTCACTCCTCTCAGTCCCTCTATATACAGATTCCATAATACAAAATTGCAGAGCGGTGAAGCTTTATTGTGAAATCACAGCATATTTTAGGGATAGGTTAATTTTGCTTTCATTGAAAAAGCACATGGCATCTTTTAGTCAGTAGTATCGGGGCGAGGAGGAGGAAGGGAGAGAACGTTACCCACATTAATACATTGGACTCGTATAACTTCATGTGCATCTCACTAAATTAGAATATCATCAAAAAGTTAATTTATTTCAGTTCAATACAAAAAGTGAAACTCATATTCTATGTAACGGGTCTGGGAGGTGGAACCTCTGAGCAACGATACAAAGGGGCAGTCCTTGTAAGGAAGCGGGTGGCTCCCAGGGTAGACGGGCAGGTAGTCACGGCAAGTGACGGGGACAGTCTCTGGGTAGAAGGGCAGGAGGTCACGGCAAGTGACGGGGACAGTTTCTGGGTAGAAGGGCAGGAGGTCACGGCAAGTTACGGGGACAGTCTCTGGGTAGAAGGGCAGGAGGTCACGGCAAGTGACGGGGACAGTCTCTTGACAGGCGGGTGGTCACGGCAAGTGACGGCTAAGACTCCAGATAGGCTAGCAGGCGGGTAGCAGGTGGACGCTCCCAGGTGAGCGGGCAAGAGTCTCTGGACAGGCAGGTGGTCACAGCAAGTGATGGCTAAGCCTCCAGGTAGATTAGCAGGCAGTTAGCAGGTGGACGCTCCCAGGTGAGCGGGCAAGAGTCTCTGGACAAGCGGGTGGTCACAGCACGTGACGGCAGAGCCTCCAGGTAGGCTAGCAGGCAGGTAGCAGGCGGACGCTCCCAGGTGAGCGGGTATGAGTCTCTGGACAGGCAGGTGGTCACAGCACGTGACGGCAGAGCCTCCAGGCAAGCTAGCAGGCAGGTAGCAGGCGGACGCTCCCAGGTGAGCGGGTATGAGTCTCTGGACAGGCAGGTGGTCACAGCACGTGACGGCAGAGCCTCCAGGTAGGCTAGCAGGCAGGTAGCAGATGAGCGCTCCCAGGTGAGCGGGTAAGAGTCTCTGGACAGGCAGGTGGTCACAGCACGTGACGGCAGAGCCTCCAGGTAGGCTAGCAGGCAGGTAGCAGATGAGCGCTCCCAGGTGAGCGGGCAATCAGATCCATAGACAGACTGGCAGGGCTGGTAGGCAGACTGTCGGACCGCAGGAATGCAAGTAGATAGACAAGTATCAGGCAGGTATCAAGCAGGAATCTGGCAGGTAACTGGCAGGTATTTGGTAACGGAACCTGAGGGCTGAAGCAGAGTGATAGGCTATGCAACAACATTGCTCGGGCACCTCCATTTTGGAGGAGGTGCCTTATAAATGGTGAGGTCCTCCGGCCATTGGCCGGGGACTTCTTAGGACGGCGCGCGCGGCCCCTTTAAGAGAAGGGGAGCGCGCGCGCGCGCCCTAAGCACAGTGGCTGGGAAGCAGCGCGCGCTGCCAGCAGAGCGGGAGGAAGACGCCGGGCACGGAGCGGAGAGGTGAGGGGAACAGCGTTCCTGCCTAGCAGGAGGCAGTACCCCCCCCCCTTTAGGCCCCCCCTTTAGGCCAGACAGAAATTTATCAAGGATGAGAGGGGCATGGATGTTCTCCCGGGGCTCCCACGTTCTCTCCTCAGGACCAAACCCCTTCCAATCCACTAGAAAAAAGGTCTTTCCTCTTACCCTTTTGGTGGCCAGAATGTTCTCTACCTCAAACTCGTTTTCAGCGGAAACCGGAGCAGGAGGCGTACCTGTAGACTTGGAAAAAGAGTTAAGTACCACGGGTTTGAGGAGAGATACATGGAAGGAGTTAGGGATCCGCAAGTTGGCCGGGAGTTTCAATTTATAGGCCACTGGGTTGATTTGTTTGATAACTTCCAGTGGGCCGATGAACCGAGGCCCTAACTTGTAGGAAGGAATCTTGAGCCGGACATACTTGGACGAGAGCCAGACTTTATCTCCAGGACGGAATTGTGGAGGATCCAGGCGTTTTTTGTCAGCGTGTCTTTTCATCCGCTCGGACGACTGAAGGAGTGCGGATCGGGTACTCTCCCAAATGGAGGAGAATTCGCTAACGAGAGATTCCGCAGCCGGATTGTCCACCGAGGTGGAGACGGGAAATGGGATCCGAGGATGCTGACCGAAGACTACAAAAAACGGGGATTTGGAGGAAGATTCGCTCTCGTGATTATTGTAAGAGAACTCGGCCCAAGGTAGGAGATCCACCCAGTCCGAATGGTGGGCATTAAGGAAGTGCCGGAGGTAACTGGTCAGGATCTGATTGATCCGCTCCACTTGACCATTGGACTGTGGGTGGTAAGCGGAGGAGAAGTCCAGGGTGACGTCCAGCAGCTTACATGTGGCTCTCCAGAAGCGTGAGGTGAACTGAACCCCACGATCCGACACGATGTGGAGGGGCAGGCCATGGAGACGGAAGATGTGGCGGATAAAGTCTTTAGCCAGCTCGGGTGCAGACGGGAGGCCCGGCAGGGGAATGAAGTGAGCCATCTTGGAAAAGCGGTCAGCGACCACCCAAATGACCGTACAACCGGCAGAGACAGGGAGATCCGTTATAAAGTCCATAGCTATATGCTGCCACGGGGCAGCAGGTACTGGAAGAGGAAGGAGGCGACCGGCTGGCAGATGTCTCGGAACCTTGTTGCGGGCGCAGGACACACAGGCTGAAACAAAGTCTATTACGTCCTTGTGCAGGGTAGGCCACCAGTAATGCCGGGTAATAAGCTGGAGGGTCTTTTTCTGACCGGCGTGGCCAGCTAGCTTAGACGAGTGACCCCAGTGTAGGATCTTCTTCCGATCAGGTACTGTTACGAACGTCTTACCGGGAGGGAGACGATTTAGATTCACGGGGGCCACCTGCATTACTCTGGCGGGATCAATGATGTGCTTGGGCTCCTCCTCTAGATCAGACACCAGGAAGGATCAGGACAAGGCGTCAGCTTTGATGTTTTTGTCTGCCGGGCGAAAATGAAGAACGAAATCAAAGCGGGCAAAAAACAAGGACCACCGGGCTTGGCGCGGGTTTAGTCTCTGGGCGCTCTTGAGGTAAGCCAAGTTCTTGTGGTCCGTGTAAATAATTACCGGGTGAAGAGCCCCCTCGAGCAGGTAACGCCACTCCTCCAGTGCCAGCTTAATGGCCAATAACTCTCGGTCTCCTATAGAATAATTGCGCTCAGAAGGGGAGAAGAGTTTGGAGAAGAAGCCGCAAGTTACCATTCTTCTGGAAGACGACTTTTGGGTAAGTACCGCTCCGGCTCCAGAGGAGGAGGCGTCCACTTCCAGGAAGAATTGTTTGTTGCCGTCCGGACGATGCAGCACCGGGGCGGAAGAGAAAGCCTGTTTTAAGGAAAGAAAGGCTTCCTCTGCTTCGGGCGGCCATTCTCTGGGATTAGTGCCCTTACGGATGAGCGCAGAGATTGGGGCAGTCCGGGAAGAGAAGTGCGGTATGAAGAGGCGGTAGTAGTTGGCGAAGCCCAGGAACCGCTGAATAGTCTTCAACCCCTCTGGTCGGGGCCACTTCTGGATGGCAGACAGTTTCTCAGGATCCATTCGTAGGCCGGTCTGAGAGATTATGTAGCCCAAGAACGGAAGCGAGGTCTGCTCAAAGAGGCACTTCTCATATTTAGCGTAGAGGTGGTTCTGCCTGAGCCTGAGCAGGACCTGACGAACATCCCTCCGGTGAGTGAGAAGATCCAGAGAGAAGACCAAGATGTCGTCCAGGTACACCACTACGCAGGAGTAGAGAAGGTCCCGGAAGATGTCATTGACCAACTCTTGAAAGACGGTGGGAGTGTTACAGAGACCGAAGGGCATTACCAGGTATTCATAGTGGCCGTCCCGGGTGTTGAATGCCGTCATCCATTCATCCCCCTGACGGATACGAACCATGTTATATGCCCCACGGAGGTCCAGCTTGGTGAAGATTCTAGCCCCCCTCAGACGGTCAAATAATTCCGGAATGAGCGGAAGGGGGTATTTATTCTTCACCGTGATCTGGTTAAGGCCTCTATAGTCTATACAGGGACGGAGTGAGCCGTCCTTCTTTTTGACGAAGAAGAAGCCTGCTCCCGCCGAGGAGGTCGATTTCCGGATAAATCCCCGGGCCAGATTCTCCTCAATATATTCAGACATGGACCGGGTCTCAGCAGCGGACAAAGGGTAAATACGCCCACGGGTAGGAGTAGCGCCGGGCATCAGGTCGATTGGGCAGTCGTATGGTCTATGAGGGGGTAATGTCTCTGCCTCCTTTTTATTAAAGACGTCCGCATAAGACCAATAGGGAACCGGAAGACCAGGTAGATTGGCTGGGGTAGGAGAAGGAAGGACAGGATGGACGGGAACTAAACAAGTCTTATGGCAGTCCTGTCCCCAGCGAAGGACTTCTCCGGTCTGCCAATCAAGCACGGGTGCATGTTTCTGAAGCCAAGGTAGGCCTAGCAAGAGGGCGTGAGAGAGTCCAGGCAGAACATGAAAGAAGATGCTCTCTGAGTGCAGCATTCCCACCTGCAGGGTTATGGATTCGGTGATGAGTTGGATGGGATGTGGTAAGAGGCCCCCATCTACGGCAGCGACAGATAAGGGTACAGCTATAGGTTTGGTGGGAATGTGGTATTTCTCTACCAGGGACTGAGAAATGAGATTTCCGGCAGCTCCAGAGTCAAGTTGGGCTAGTTCAAAATAACGGTTCTCCCTGCAGATGATAGAGACCGACAGCAACAGAGATGGAGAGGGTTTACTCTTCTCTAGGACGACCTCTCTGAGCGATCCTAGACACAGGCGTTTCCCGACCTCTCCGGGCAGGAACAGATCCGGTGCTCCTTACTGCCACAGTAGAAGCAGCTCCCCTCGGCTCGGCGTAACTCTTGACGGGTCTTGACCATCTTGGTCTGGTCGACCTGCATAGGCTCGGGTGAGTGCGCCTGGGGAGTAACGGGAGAAGTGACGGGTTTCTGGAAGGTAGGGGCTAGACGTGGAAACCTCCTCTCACGGGTGACCTCTTTGGCGCGCTCCTGGAACCGGATGTCTATCCGGGTGGCAAGAGTTATTAAGTCGTCGAGAGTGGTAGGAATGTCCCGACCGGCGAGTTCATCTTTAATACGGCCGGACAGACCCTCCCAAAAGACAGACACCAGGGCGTCGTTATCCCAGGCCAGCTCCGAAGCAAGGGTACGGAACCGTATGGCATATTGGCCCACGGTGAGATTTCCTTGACTGAGGCGTAGCAGAGATGATGCGGATGAGGTCTTCCGTCCTGGTTCGTCGAAGACTTTCCGGAAAGCCGTGAGAAAGGCTGGCAGGTTGGACACCAGGGGGTCTCCTCTCTCCCATAGAGGATTTAGCCAAGCCAGTGCCTCTCCCGTGAGATGGGACATGATGAAGGCTACTTTGGCTCGGTCGGTGGAAAACTGGTGTGCCAACAGTTCGAAGTGCAGAGTGCACCGGTTAATGAAGCCCCGTGCCTGGCTGGGATCTCCGCCAAAACGAGGAGGAGCGGAGAGGCGGGGACCGGGAAGAGATGCCATGGTGTTGATGGGCTGCGGTGGTGCCGGGGTAGTAAGTGTGCGTGTGGAGGCAGCTACCGAAGAGGTAGACAATGTGTCCGGGAGGGAGATAACACTACGCAGATGACTCAGAATGGACTCCTGTTGGGACCTCTGACGGGAAAGTTCATGACACAAGTCCGAGAGCGAGGGAGCTTGGGTGCCACCGGGTTCCATGGCCCGAGCAAACTGTAACGGGTCTGGGAGGTGGAACCTCTGAGCAACGATACAAAGGGGCAGTCCTTGTAAGGAAGGGGGTGGCTCCCAGGGTAGGCGGGCAGGTAGTCACGGCAAGTGACGGGGACAGTCTCTGGGTAGAAGGGCAGGAGGTCACGGCAAGTGACGGGGACAGTCTCTGGGTAGAAGGGCAGGAGGTCACGGCAAGTGACGGGGACAGTCTCTGGGTAGAAGGGCAGGAGGTCACGGCAATTGACGGGGACAGTCTCTTGACAGGCGGGTGGTCACGGCAAGTGACGGCTAAGCCTCCAGATAGGCTAGCAGGCGGGTAGCAGGTGGACGCTCCCAGGTCAGCGGGCAAGAGTCTCTGGACAGGCAGGTGGTCACAGCAAGTGATGGCTAAGCCTCCAGGTAGATTAGCAGGCAGGTAGCAGGTGGACGCTCCCAGGTGAGCGGGCAAGAGTCTCTGGACAGGCGGGTGGTCACAGCAGGTGACGGCAGAGCCTCCAGGTAGGCTAGCAGGCAGGTAGCAGGCGGACGCTCCCAGGTGAGCGGGTATGAGTCTCTGGACAGGCAGGTGGTCACAGCACGTGACGGCAGAGCCTCCAGGCAGGATAGCAGGCAGGTAGCAGGCGGATGCTCCCAGGTGAGCGGGTATGAGTCTCTGGACAGGCAGGTGGTCACAGCACGTGACGGCAGAGCCTCCAGGTAGGCTAGCAGGCAGGTAGCAGGCGGACGCTCCCAGGTGAGCGGGTATGAGTCTCTGGACAGGCAGGTGGTCACAGCACGTGACGGCAGAGCCTCCAGGCAGGCTAGCAGGCAGGTAGCAGGCGGACGCTCCCAGATGAGCGGGTATGAGTCTCTGGACAGGCAGGTGGTCACAGCACGTGACGGCAGAGCCTCCAGGTAGGCTAGCAGGCACGTAACAGATGAGCGCTCCCAGGTGAGCGGGTAAGATTCTCTGGACAGGCAGGTGGTCACAGCACGTGACGGCAGAGCCTCCAGGTAGGCTAGCAGGCAGGTAGCAGATGAGCGATCCCAGGTGAGCGGGCAATCAGATCCATAGACAGACTGGCAGGGCTGGTAGGCAGACTGTCGGACCGCAGGAATGCAAGTAGATAGACAAGTATCAGGCAGGCATCAAGCAGGAATCTGGCAGGTAACTGGCAGGTATCTGGTAACGGGACCTGAGGGCTGAAGCAGAGTGATAGGCTATGCAACTGTAACATACCTGGCGGCGTCCTTGCATGGTGGTCCATCTCCCACTGTGCAAGAGAGCGCACTTGATCTCCTGTCCAGAATGTCTCTCTGGCTTCCCTCCATGCTGTCTGTTTGTGTCTGTCTCTGCTGCTTAAGGGCGGCGCCCGATCACTTCCTGCTCTTTGTACCTGCTGTGGGTCACGCCCCTTGTGCGTCCTCAGCCTATTGCTGTCTGACACTTGGTATATAGCTCAGCAGCTCCCTTCTATCCCGGCCTGAGCATAAGTGTTTCCTTCAGTGTGTGCTTGCATTCTGAAGGTGCCAGGTCCCGTCTTTGTTTCCTTGTCTGCCTTTCCTGGAGGCTGTATTTCCAGGCCTGTCTGAACTTAGTCCTGTATGTCTCCTGCTTTGCGGTATCAGCTCCCGTGTCTGAACTGTGTCCTGTATGTCTCCTGCTTTGCGGTATCAGCTCCCGTGTCTGAACTGAGTCCTGTATGTCTCCTGCTTTGCGGTATTAGTTCCCGTGTCTGAACTGAGTCCTTTCTGTGTATCTTGTCTGTCCTGTCTGAACACGCTCCTAGCCTGTTCCTCCCGCCTTCTAGGGGCCGATTACCTAGACCCGCTCCTGTATCTTGTCTGTCCTGTCTGAACACGCACCTTGCCTGTTCGTCCCGCCTCTCTGGGGGCAGTATTCCCAGACCCGCTCCTGTATCCCGCTGCAGTGTCGGTCTCCTCCGTACACTCAGTTCCAGTCTGAACTCTCTCCTATCCTTTACCTGTTTTGCCTCTATGTCCGTTCCCTTCCTTTTTCTGCAGAGTCTGAACTCGTACCTAACTCCTGCCTGTTGTCTCTGTACTCCCGTTTGTGAGTTTGTGGTCCACTCGCTACTTCACTGCAAGTACCCTGTGGGTGTCTGGCTCTGTCTTTCCCTTCCTGTCTGTTCCGTGTGAACAGAGTCCTGTCCTGCCCTGCTTCTGCCCGCTGCTCTGGCAGTCCTGTCCTGCCCTGCTTCTGCCCGCTGCTCCGGCAGTCCTGTCCTGCCCTGCTTCTGCCCGCTGCTCCGGCAGTCCTGTCCTGCCCTGCTTCTGCCCGCTGCTCCGGCAGTCCTGTCCTGCCCTGCCTGTACCCTTCTGCCTGTATTGTTCCTGAGTCCCGGTGTGTACTGGGTCCTATCCCGCCTGTGTTCCTACCTGCTAGTGCCTCCCTGTCTGCACTCTTGCTGTGCTTGCCTATACCCCCCTGCCTGCTTACCCGCCTGCCTGCATACCAGTCGTGCCTGCCTATACCCACCAGTCAGTGTGCCAGCCTACCAGTCTGTTCCTGTATTCCCCTGTGTGGGTCAACAGCCGTGTCCGGGGTCTGTCCTGGAGTAGCACCTGGTCCCTCTGCTCGGTTCCTCCTTGGTGCACTGGCGTCGTATGCCGTCGTGCGACCCTGGTCGGATCGGGTGAATACTTAGTCACGCCCCTCCAGGCATTCACTCTCCGGCACGGTCCAGTGGAATCACTACCAATCACACGCACACGCCGCTTAGCCCGGGCGTGTGCATAACAGCATGCTCAGGCCATGGTTCCCGTTGAGCCCCACGGCCTTCGCCCTCTGAGAAGTTTTCCAGCGAATATATGCATTAAAATAAATAAATAAATTTTTTTTCTCTTAGCTGAGTTCCAGGCGAAATTACGCACCGTCCAGATGGATCTATCAGCTCTCGTTCCTGCGGATCCGCCACGTTACTATGGGGATCCAAGACAGTGTCGTGCATTTGTGGAGCAATGCATGCTACACTTTAAGGCCTACCCTCTCTACTTTCCTTCCGATTGGGCTAAAGTGGCCTTTATTATGTCTTACCTGGCGGGTGATGCCTTGGAATGGATCAACCCCCTATATGAAACACAGGATCCGATCCTCCGGGACCTAATGGCCTTCCTGGTGGCCTTTCTAATGGTCTTCGATGATCCTAACCCGGAGGCTCCTGCTGAAGCTTCACCTCCCAATATCCCGGAGCAGCCCCGATGGGTAATGTGTGTGGGTAGCGCAATAGTCCTCCAGCCCAATGAGACTACTGCCCACCCAGAATCCTCACAGGGTGACTACGCTTTCCGGAATACTTCTCTCAACCTCAAGAGGCAGTCCAGACGTGCTAGACTTAGAGGCAAGCCGTCACGCCAGGGTCTGTCCTCCCTGAGACCTCCTGACCCCAACCTTGAAGTCCCTACTGAAGCTTCACCTCCCTGTATCCCGGAGAAACCCCAATGGGTAATGTGCGTGGGTAGTGCACCAGTTCTCCTGCCCGAAGAGACTTCTGCCCATCCAGACTCCACACAGGAGAACTTCCTGCACCCGGCATCAGATGCTTCTCTCTCTTTAACCGGTGTGCATGTCCAAGGATGCTCCAAAGCTGTGGTTACCTCTGAGTCTGTGCACCTCTACTACCTGGCGGAGGATCCCCTGTTGCCTCCTGAATCCTCCGGGATACCACTCGATGACAAATGGAGAGAGACTTCTCTACACCCGGTACTCAATACTTTGTCCGCTTCGTCCTGTGAGCCTGACAATGGGTACCCCAAAGTGGTAGTTACCTCCGAGTCTCTACACCCCTCCGACCAGGCGGAGGATCTCCAGTTATCTCCTGAACCCTTCGGGGTGCTACCTGGTAGCGAAAGGACAGAGACTCTCCTATACTCTGTACCTGATACCTCGCTCGCTTCGTCCAGTGAGTCCAACTTAGTATACTCTGAAGCAGAGGTTACCTGTGAGTCTCTACACCCCTCTGACCAGGCGGAGGACCGCCAGCTGTCTCCAGAACCCTTCGGGGTGCCACCTGGTGGTGAATGGACAGAGACTTTCCTATACTCGGTACCCGATACCTCGCCTGCTTCCTCCAGTGAGTCCAACCTAGTGTACTCCGAAGCAGAGGTTACTCCCGAGTCTCTACACCCCTCCGACCAGGCGGAGGACCTCCAGTTGTGTTCAGAACTCTTCGGGGTGCCACCTGGTGGTGAATGGACAGAGACTTTCCTATACTCGGTACCCGATACCTCGCCTGCTTCCTCCAGTGAGTCCGACCTAGTGTACTCTGAAGCAGTTGTTTTCTCTGAGCCTCTGCACTCTTCTGACCCGGCGGAGGACCTCCAGTTGTTTCCTGAATCCTCCGGGGTACCACCAGATAACAAAGAGACAGTGACTTTTCCTCATTATGTACCTGATAACCCGTCTATTTTTTCCTGTGAGCTTGACAAGATGTACCTCGAAGCAGAGATTACCCTCAAGTCTCTGTCCCCCTCCAACCCAGTGAACGACTGGTCCTCGAATTCCCTGCGGAAGATTCTGGCAGGCCTGAAGAAGAGGGGGCGTAAGGGGGGAGGTACTGTAACATACCTGGCGGCGTCCTTGCATGGTGGTCCATCTCCCACTGTGCAAGAGAGCGCACTTGATCTCCTGTCCAGAATGTCTCTCTGGCTTCCCTCCATGCTGTCTGTTTGTGTCTGTCTCTGCTGCTTAAGGGCGGCGCCCGATCACTTCCTGCTCTTTGTACCTGCTGTGGGTCACGCCCCTTGTGCGTCCTCAGCCTATTGCTGTCTGACACTTGGTATATAGCTCAGCAGCTCCCTTCTATCCCGGCCTGAGCATAAGTGTTTCCTTCAGTGTGTGCTTGCATTCTGAAGGTGCCAGGTCCCGTCTTTGTTTCCTTGTCTGCCTTTCCTGGAGGCTGTATTTCCAGGCCTGTCTGAACTTAGTCCTGTATGTCTCCTGCTTTGCGGTATCAGCTCCCGTGTCTGAACTGTGTCCTGTATGTCTCCTGCTTTGCGGTATCAGCTCCCGTGTCTGAACTGAGTCCTGTATGTCTCCTGCTTTGCGGTATTAGTTCCCGTGTCTGAACTGAGTCCTTTCTGTGTATCTTGTCTGTCCTGTCTGAACACGCTCCTAGCCTGTTCCTCCCGCCTTCTAGGGGCCGATTACCTAGACCCGCTCCTGTATCTTGTCTGTCCTGTCTGAACACGCACCTTGCCTGTTCGTCCCGCCTCTCTGGGGGCAGTATTCCCAGACCCGCTCCTGTATCCCGCTGCAGTGTCGGTCTCCTCCGTACACTCAGTTCCAGTCTGAACTCTCTCCTATCCTTTACCTGTTTTGCCTCTATGTCCGTTCCCTTCCTTTTTCTGCAGAGTCTGAACTCGTACCTAACTCCTGCCTGTTGTCTCTGTACTCCCGTTTGTGAGTTTGTGGTCCACTCGCTACTTCACTGCAAGTACCCTGTGGGTGTCTGGCTCTGTCTTTCCCTTCCTGTCTGTTCCGTGTGAACAGAGTCCTGTCCTGCCCTGCTTCTGCCCGCTGCTCTGGCAGTCCTGTCCTGCCCTGCTTCTGCCCGCTGCTCCGGCAGTCCTGTCCTGCCCTGCTTCTGCCCGCTGCTCCGGCAGTCCTGTCCTGCCCTGCTTCTGCCCGCTGCTCCGGCAGTCCTGTCCTGCCCTGCCTGTACCCTTCTGCCTGTATTGTTCCTGAGTCCCGGTGTGTACTGGGTCCTATCCCGCCTGTGTTCCTACCTGCTAGTGCCTCCCTGTCTGCACTCTTGCTGTGCTTGCCTATACCCCCCTGCCTGCTTACCCGCCTGCCTGCATACCAGTCGTGCCTGCCTATACCCACCAGTCAGTGTGCCAGCCTACCAGTCTGTTCCTGTATTCCCCTGTGTGGGTCAACAGCCGTGTCCGGGGTCTGTCCTGGAGTAGCACCTGGTCCCTCTGCTCGGTTCCTCCTTGGTGCACTGGCGTCGTATGCCGTCGTGCGACCCTGGTCGGATCGGGTGAATACCTAGTTACGCCCCTCCAGGCATTCACTCTCCGGCACGGTCCAGTGGAATCACTACCAATCACACGCACACGCCGCTTAGCCCGGGCGTGTGCATAACAGCAACAACATTGCTCGGGCACCTCCATTTTGGAGGAGGTGCCTTATATATGGTGAGGTCCTCCGGCCATTGGCCGGGGACTCCTTAGGACGGCGCGCGCGGCCCCTTTAAGAGAGGGGGAGCACGCGCGCCCTAAGCACAGTGGCCGGGAAGCAGCGCGCGCTGCCAGCAGAGCGGGAGGAAGACGCCGGGCACGGAGCGGAGAGGTGAGGGGAACAGCATCCCTGCCTAGCAGGAGGCAGGGACGCCGACGCTACATTCTATAGTCATTACAAACAGAGTGATCTATTTCAAGTGTTTATTTCTGTTAATGTTGATGATTATGGCTTACAGGCAATGAAAACACAAAAGTCATTATCTCAGTAAATTAGAATACTTTATAACAGCTTGAAAAATGTTTTTACAATCCGAAATATTGGCCTACTGAAATGTATGTTCAGTAAATGCACTCATTACTTGGTCGGGGCTCCTTTTGCATCAATTACTGCATCAATGCGGCGTGGCATGGAGGCGATCAGCCTGTGGCACTGCTGAGGTGTTATGGAAGCCCAGGTTGCTTTGATAGCAGCCTTCAGCGCGTCCACATTGTTGGGTCTGGTGTCTCTCATCTTCCTCTTGACAATACTCCATAGATTCTCATGGGGTTAAGGTCAGGCGAGTTTGCTGGCCAATCAAGCACAGTGATACTGTTGTTTTTAAACCAGGTATTGATACTTTTGACAGTGTGGACAGGCGCCAAGTCCTGCTGGAGAATGAAATTTCCATCTCTATAAAGCTTGTCGGCAGAGGGAAGCATGAAGTGCTCTAAAATATCCTGGTAGACGGCTGCGCTGACTTTGGTCTTGATAAAACACAGTGGACCTACACCAGCAGATGACATGGCTCCCCAAACCATCACTGATTGTGGAAGCTTCACACTAGACCTCAAGCAGCTTGGATTGTGGCCTCTTCACTCTTCCTCTAGACTCTGGGACCTTAATTTCCAAATGAAAATTGGAACTCTGGGACCTTGTGGAGTGTGTCATTGATGGCCTTTTGGACATCTGTCAAGTCAGTCTTCCCCATGATTGTTGAGCCTACTGAAACAGACTAAGGGACCTTTTTAAATGCTTAGGAAGCCTTTGCAGGTGTTTTTTTGTTAATTATTTTAGTTTACTGAGATAATGACTTTTGTGTTTTCATTGGCTGTAAGCCATAATCGTCAACATTAAGAGAAATAAACACTTGAAATAGATCACTCTGTTTGTAATGATTCTATATAATATATGAGTTTCACTTTTTGTATTAAAGAACTGAAATAAATTAACTTTTTGATGATATTCTAATTTAGTGAGATGCACCTGTATGTATCCGCTGTATTCTTTGTCAATCATTGCATCACAGATTTCACTACCACTGTCCACCTAAACAAGTCAAGTTACCACACACGCCATTTACCATTGTGTTCATCATCTAGCTTTCCTAATGTGACAAATCGCCTAAGAGAACTCTAGAGAAACATTATACAAGATTACATTCACTTATCTTCATTAACCACACAATTAGACCTCATTACAATAATTATTGCTTACATAATTACAACCTACTTTTCTTTAATCATGTTTTACTGCAGCCTTAAACAGGCAATTAATTCCTTCCATATCATTTACATTAAATATGCAGATTTTAGCATTACAGTATATCAGTTATTAACAATTAGCATATACATTTTTCAGTCTGGTTAATCTGAGTACATCTGTTCATTGCCATTCATAAGAGAGTAGATGTATTAGCGAAGAATCCATCTCCTGATGCCCCTGTGTACAGTAAATGAGCTGAAATTGGCACTACATATGTTGAGTGCGGGAAGAAGCTACACACAGCTATTAGTTTCCAGATATTCACTATACTCCAGGGTTACAAAGGGTGACTGACTAATAGCCAAAGGTTTTCTACCAAGTTGGTTAATTATTACAGTAAATTTGCAAAGTGAATATATTTTATCCATTGGAGATTTGGTTGAAGAATCATTGTAGGATGCCCCAAAGACTGCAGTTACTGATGCAGCATCTCTCATTTAGAATCAAATTAACAAATAAAGGCTTTGCTTACCACTTCTAAAAGTAAAGACATGAAGCAATGCTGCAAATATTTCTTAGTCTTTATTTAAAATGTCCTACCACTTTCTGTATACAGATTCCATATAGACCTTTATGCACCAGGTTGATGCAATTGCTGCTTTTTGGTAAACACTACATGAACTTGTAGTCTGACCGTCCAAATTGTATTTCCCCTGCCCTCTTGTCGCTTTATTCTTGCTAACCTACATCAGAGCAATGTGTAGGCATCTATGGTCACTGGAGGTCAGTGTGAGGCTGTGTGCCCACGATGCGTTTTTTAAGCGTTTCCGCAGCGGCAAAAACGCTGCAGAAACGCTTAAAAACGCATGGTAGAAGGCCTGCCATATTCCCCAATGATAATCCGCATGTGCTGTGTACATGCTGCGGAAATTTCCGCTGCGGATTATCATTGCGGAAAAAAAACCGCAGCACTACCAATTATTTTGCAGAAGCGCTGCGTTTTCACCGCCATTGACTTGCATTGAATCGCTTGGATTCTGCATCACTGCATCTGTACATGCGGAATCCAAGCGTTTCAATGTGCGGATGGTACCCGGGTGTGGAGGAGAGGAGACTCTCCTCCGGACCCGGGTACCATAGAACCTGTAAAAAAAAGAATAAAATAAAAAATAAATATCATATTTACCTTCTGATGGCCCCCGGTCTCCTTGTCTTCACTTGCCGGCAGATTGCGGTGGACTGAAGGACCTGCGCTGACGTCATAGTCATGTAACGGCAGGTCCTTCAGTGTAGTTTACCGCGAGCTGCCGGCAAACCAGGACGGAGCGAAGCAAGACTGCGGGGGCCATCAGAAGGTAAGTATAGATTTATTTATTTTTTAACATTGTTTAAGGTCACAGTATATAAATCCATGCCCTTTGCATGGATTTATATAGTGTGACCAAGTTGTCAAGCACTTTCCAGGTGATGCTAAAATCGCTTGGAAAACGCTTGATAACCCGCATGCGGAAATGCATGTGAAGAACGCTTCACATCCGCATGTCCCTGGCAGGAAAAACACATGTACAATCCGCATGTACAATTCGCATGTACAATCCGCATGTACAATCCGCATGTACAATCCGCATGCGTTTTTTCTGCCAGGGAGATGCAGAAACGCTCAGGAAAAAATCCGGAGCATTTCTGCATCGTGGGCACTTAGCCTTATTCACACACAGCATGTGATAAATTGCAGCATGTTTTTATAAATCGTAGCACATGAAAAGCCATGTCAGTGTATGAATGTCAAAACTGAAGAGGCACAATCACACAGGCTAAAGAAAAGAGAAAATGCTTCAAAAGGTAACACCCACTGAGCTCTGAACTTGCAGCTTCACAAGCAGTAATGTCACAGGAAGCAGGTCATAAAAGTTAAAGAAACAACACAGAACCTAATGAAACAAGAACCTTTTCAAGTACATAGGCTTATATCTAAATTTCTATTTTTTAAAGTTGATTTTTCCTGTGTGATCCCATAATTTTGTAAACCATATCACTACCTCATCTGGGAAGCTATTAGTCTGAGCATCTAAGGATGGCAGACCTACATGACAGTCTTAAAATAGTTGTCAGAGTTAAAGGGGCATTCTCATGTTAGGAAATTGGTATAGTTTGACAGCTTAATAAGCAAGTTTGCAATTGACTGGCTTTATCTATCTGCTGTCATTCTCCTGCAATGAGATATCGAACACCAGGGCTGAGTATGCATAGCAGCTACAACATTCCAGTCTGAGGAGTTAACTCCTGAGATCTCAGTCAGTTCACTGATTTCTTAACAGTAGTTGGCTGTTCACCTGCACCCCCTATTAACCACTGCTGGACTTATCAGTCCTTCAACACCACCAGGCCATATTCTCCACTATAACCTATTTCCAGAGCAGTTCTCCTGTACGTTGCTCACTTGAGTCTTGTTATCTCTATAGGCAAATACAATTTTAACAATGTAGACTTCAGAATAAGCACTAACAGACCTTATTGTATCACAGTAGCAGAATAAGCTCAAAACTAGACAAAGCTACTGTACATAACCAAAATTTATATTGCAGCATGACAACAACCACAACCATACAGTCAATGTCATTGAGAATTATCCTCAGAATAAGGAAGTACAAGGAAGTGATGATATGGCCCCCACAGAGCCCTGATCTCAACATCATCGAGTCTGTCTGTGATTACATGAAGAGACAGAAGGACTTGCAAAAACCTACATCCACAGATCTGTGGTTAGTTCTCCATGATGTTTGGAACAACCTCTCTGCTGAGTTCCTTTAAAAACAGTGTGCAAGTTGATGCAACCAGAACAGACTCGCAGGACCTGGTCCATTGGCCATGTCAGTAATCTGTTGCCGCTGAGTGGGCACCCGGAGAGCCACCTCCTATATGATGGCTGATATGGCTCTTCTTTTGATTAGCTGGCTTGGCCTCGTGCGGCATCACATGTGCATCATCCCAAAACAATAACTTCATGCTAGGCTGGCTAATCAAAAGAGGAGCAGAAGATCTGATCAGGTAAGAGGCGGTTCTCAAGATTACTGATGTAGCCGTTTGACCGGATTATGTAAATTGATTTGCACTAACTCAATATATATACATTTTGGTTTCATATAATGATCTGCATTATGGGAAGTAAGAGAAAGGAAGTCAGGAGTACATACTGCTGGAAGCTCAGAACAGTACTTGAGCCATGCTTTTTAAAGGAAGATAAAAGTGCTTCGGGAGTAGGTTAGCAGAGAAAGGCTTAAAAACAACTGGTAAGAAAAGTGTAAAATAGTATAGGTGTCATGTGCTATATAGGATTGCGCTTTTATATTTTGTATTTATCCAGCGGACAATAGGTGCATTTTAAGTAGTGGAAATAATAGTCAATGAACTCTCCTCATGTCATATGGATCAGTACCCTAAATTTAACTTTTTTTGCCTCCTCACCGCTAAATAAGATAAAACATTATAGTTTTTTTTCTTTTAAAATCTGTTTAATTAGTCTTTGGTCCATTTTTAGCTGTTTATGGTTTTACCTTTTTTAGGATCTTCTATGTCTAGTTATTTCATGTTCACTTTGAAGCAATTTATTTCTATTTTGCGTTCCAAGTTACAAAATAAAATGCTTCTGTCAAATTGCAAACATTGATCATTTAGGGCTGTTATTATGAATAAGTGGTTGGCCAAAATTAGAAAACCAAGGCCACTTTCTTTTAGAAAAGTGTTACAACTTGCTATGGATTGTGTCTGCTTAACACCATTGACGTCAATAAGGCAGAGCTGCTATACTCCATACAGCTTATTGGCAGGCATGACGCTGTAATTGGAAGAAATTCGTCATGCTTTTATAATCCCCAACATCCTCTTTAATAAACAAAAATACAGTTATTACTAAAATGACACATAAGAAAACACGGATAGAAAGAAAAAATCCTTTTTACCTACTAAAAATAAATATATTTAAATATATTGTGACAAAGTCACTGGCAAAGTACTGGAGGGGAGATATGTAGCACTGAGATTGTTAGCTCCAGTAATTAAACATAGGAAAAAGGTTTCAGCACACAAAGGAAAAGGGGTTAATCAGCCATGTTTAGTAGTAGGGTGATTAAACACCTGTAGAGAGGGAGCAGGTTAGAGGATAAATTCCCAGCCCTTTAGAGCAGGGTTCCCCAACTTCAGTCCTCAAGGCCCACCAACAGGTCATGTTTTCAGGATTTCCTTAGTATTACACAGGTGATAATTGCATCACCTGCACAGGCAATAATTCCATCACCTGTGCAATACTAAGGAAATCCTGAAAACATGACCTGTTGGTGGGCCTTGAGGACTGGAGTTGGGGAACCCTGCTTTAGAGCATTTGGTTTGGGGTGTGTCTGGAGACACAAGCACTGGAGCTACTTTGTCATGTGAAGGAAAGCTAAACCTACGGTTGTTTGTTCCTGAATCGGGCAGTTACCCGTAGCAACAAGGACGGTGCCATACGTTATGTTTTGTTTTTCCTGTTAGGCCGGGAAGGCTGTGTTTGTTTTGCTAATGTTGCCGTGGTTTATGCAGTTCCCTTAATAAACCATAGATGATTTAAAGAGACAGTATTCTTGTGTCTACCTCTATATGCAACCACGTGAGCCGATCTATCAATATATACATATACATACATACATACATATATGCATACACACACACATATACACACTTTATACATATATACATATTAGTGACATTTTAAACAATCCAAAAGAAGCACATAAGTCTTCCCTTATCACCTCCTAGTCCATTTCTTTGTATATAAAGGTATTTTATGTATTTTTAAGGTCAATACTGTTAAACTGATGCATTGTCAAGAGTATGTAGTATATTATGTCTTCTGACAAGGCAAGCTGTCCATCTTATCAGCTGAGGCCGCGAGTTACTCCAGCTAAAACCCTTCATGATAACATCTTACTTCTCATGGCTGCTGGGGAACTAACATCTTTATATGAACCAAGAATAAACGGCAACAAGAAGAAATTATTGGGTTTGAGACACTCATACAGTGTGGGATAATAGGGGTGTACGTAACCCTATATATACATGGACAATTTTATGGACACCCATCAAAGCCAAGAAACATGTATCCTATTAGAGCACTTTGCTCCTGAAATTAAAATAGAAATCTTGATTTGCTTCTCAGCATATGGCTTTGTTACATCTAATTCATAGACATCCAGAAATTTTGCTCTGTGCAGCTGAATACTGTCTCTAGCTCTCAACCCACACATAAAAAATGGAAGTTTCAAGGTAATAATAAGCAGTGCACAATAATGCATGTCCACACATAGACCATTTGTAATTGGATCCAGCTATCAATAGCTATGTTCACATGTGGCAGATTCGTTTTTAAAAAAATCAGTTCTGCGGCATGAATTCATATTATTGAATATAAAATATTGCAAATAAATGATTAACTGTAAATTCAAATTCAGATTTTGATTTCCCCAATTAGTTGAGATATCCACTTAAACAGGACCTTTTGTAAGAAGATAGAGGTGTTGCCCATGTTTCCCCTGAAAGACACGTGTATTGTTGCAGTATATTTTATGTGTGACATGTTTAGTAATGTGTGTTAGTGATAGGTTGAGCTCTGCCCAATAGCAGGAAGTTAACAGGGGACTAACCCAGAGTGGGAGGGGATAAAGTGAAGTGACAGATACAGTTTCCTGTGAGGAAGTCAGATAGTGCCCAGCATGAAGGAGAAGCAGACCATCAGTCTGATAACTAAGCAGAGCCGCATGACGCAGGTATAGTGTTGAGTGAGTATGTATCATTAACCCTTTTGGCGAGCATGCTCGGTTGCTCGCCGTGTATTTTGGAGTGCTCGGCATTTCTTTTACTATCACCACGGCTGCAAGTGTCACAGCTATTAGACAGTTGTGACACATGCAGGCATGGCCTGTTTGACAGACAATCCCTGCATGTGTCACAGCTGTCTAACAGCCGTGACACTTGCAACCGCGGCGACAGTAAAAGAAATGCCGAGCACGCCAAAATACTCGGCGAGCACCCTAGCGTACTTGCTGAAAGGGTTAATGATACATACTCGCTCAACACTACGTGGGTGTCCCTGGGGTGAGTGTAGACTGAGGGAACAGATAGCGAGATCCAGGAAAGAGGCAAGAGAAAGTGACAGAAAGTGTGAAGGATTCTCTGGATACGGGATCTGAGGGCAGGAAACCTAGAAACACAATAATGAGCTTGCAAGTCCAGAAGGTAATGGGAAGGATCAGAACAGGGAACGTGAGACAAAGTGTGCCGCGCGATAGTTCCAAGGCGTCGACAAGCAGAGAAGTTGAGTAACGGCCATAGTGGCAAAGTAGCTAAGAGGAAAAAGGACGTGGAACCGCGGATTGAAGTACAGGACTCTCAATTACTGACTGTAGTATCTTTATTGGGGAAAGGGAAGTTTCTGAAGTATTTTGCCTGTTTGTGGTGAAGATAGAGAACTAATCAAGACAGAACTGAGTTATTCTGGGAAGGATGGAGGGAATGTGTATAAAGATGTTTCATGTACTAAGAGAAATGTGCATGAAGTTATGCACTCGCTATCTGCTGTATACAATTCCCACCAAGTTACTATTCAGTAAAAGACAGTTTATGGTGGTCTCCCTCATTGAACTTTGCAAGACCTTATCCTGGACAGCCGAAGCCACCAGCAGCATGCGGCCTGCAACGTCTCCATAGCTAATGTCCACATACCCAGCCAGGACCTCCATTTTCATTTAACGTGCTGGGGCATAGAACACTAGTACCTCGCCCACGGCTACCGCCCCCCACCATGTTACACTTGGTGTAGTCGGCAGTATCGAGTCTCGCAACAGAAAGAACAAAAGGATGCGGGGAAGACTCACATTAATTGGAAGTTGGCAACCACAACGTGGTCTAAAAAGGCGCCAAACACAAACTCTAAGATGGCAATTAGTGGTGCAGTATGACAAGAAGGTCCCACCTGTCGTGGGCATAGAGGATATGAAAGGGTGCGACGAACCGTCCAGCCTTCCAGAGGTTACGCCTACAAAAGGGAGTGTCTCAACAGGAAATGCCAGCCTACAGCTCTCCTAAAGAGAGTGAAGTGGAAGGCGAAGACCTGCCCATCAAAATATGATGAAGGAAAATGGGTGAAGACACTAGTAAAACAGGATGGTGCGCCGAAGGAGACCCCACCAAGTGAAAGGTGGGGCGGCGACGTAAGACGCGTGTCAACGAGAAAGCTAGAAGATCAATGGGGTGCCAGGTGTTGCACCCCCACCGATCTAGTATTGATAACCTATCCTAAAGATTTTAGCCTGGACAACCTTTAAAGCCTGGATATGAGTACTACCTTTGGACCCACTGTATCTACACCTTTGACATTTCACATAAATCATAGAGAAATAGATCAAAGGGAACTAAATACATGAAAGTGATTTTTTTTTTTAAGGCAGAGCCTTCATTAAAATTTCCTTGATCGATTGTCATCTTTTTCCTATGACTTGAACATATCCGTCAGATGGTCAAACCTTATGTTAATTGGCAAGCACAATGTCACTGGCAATCTGAAGGTTGAGCCTTATTATAGCTAATATAAAGAAACAAGAACAATTACAAACAATTTTAATCCAGTTTAAAAAGCAATCTCATTTTAGAAATTAGTACAACTTCAAAACAGACTTAATTATTGCATGATTTTACAATTATAATGAGCACTGACGGCAAAGAAAGTTCACTGCATGCGCATATGCTTACTGTGTGGGTAATGGGCACTCAGCCAAACTCAGGGGAAAATGTCCTACTTGAGCTATAGAGAACCAACACAATGATATCAAACAAACACATAATATTACTTTATCCACTTTTTTATATAAAGTACAGACCAAAAGTTTGGACACAGCTTCTCATTTAAAGATTTTTCTGTATTTTCATGACTATGAAAATTGTACATTCACACTGAAGGCATCAAAACTATCATTTAACACATGTGGAATTACAGTACAGACCAAAAGTTTGGACACACCTTCTCATTTAAAGATTTTTCTGTATTTTCATGACTATGAAAATTGTACATTCACACTGAAGGCATCAAAACTATGAATTAACACATGTGGAATTATATACTTAACAAAAAAGTGTGAAACAACTGAAAATATGTCTTATATCCTAGGTTCTTCAAAGTAGCCACCTTTTGCTTTGATGACTCCTTTGCACACTATTGGCATTCTCTTGCTGAGCTTCAAGAGGTAGTCACCGGAAATGGTCTTCCAACAATCTAGAAGGAGTTCCCAGAGATGCTTAGCACTTGTTGGCCCTTTTGCCTTCACTCTGCGGTCCAGCTCACCCCAAACCATCTTGATTGGGTTCGGGTCTGGTGACTGTGGAGGCCAGGTCATCTGGCGTAGCACCCCATCACTCTCCTTCTTGGTCAAATAGTCCTTACACAGCCTGGAGGTGTGTTTGGGGTCATTGTCCTGTTGAAAAATAAATGATGGTCCAACTAAACGCAAACCGGATGGAATAGCATGCCGCTGCAAGATGCTGTGGTAGCCATGCTGGTTCAGTATGCCTTCAATTTTGAATAAAACCCCAACAGTGTCACCAGCAAAGCACCCCCACACCATCACACCTCCTCCTCCATGCTTCACGGTGGGAACCAGGCATGTAGAGTCCATCCGTTCACCTTTTCTGCGTCGCACAAAGACACGGTGGTTGGAACCAAAGATCTCAAATTTGGACTCATCAGACCAAAGCACAGATTTCCACTGGTCTAATGTCCATTCCTTGTGTTCTTTAGCCCAAACAAGTCTCTTCTGCTTGTTGCCTGTTCTTAGCAGTGGTTTCCTAGCAGCTATTTTACCATGAAGGCCTGCTGCACAAAGTCTCCTCTTAACAGTTATTGTAGAGATGTGTCTGCTGCTAGAACTCAGTGTGGCATTGACCTGGTCTCTAATCTGAGCTGCTGTTAACCTGCGATTTCTGAGGCTGGTGACTCGGATAAACTTATCCTCAGAAGCAGAGGTGACTCTTGGTATTCCTTTCTTGGGGCGGTCCTCATGTGAGCCAGTTTCTTTGTAGAGCTTGATGGTTTCTGCAACTGCACTTGGGGACACTTTCAAAGTTTTCCCAATTTTTCAGACTGACTGACCTTCATTTCTTAAAGTAATGATGGCCACTCGTTTTTCTTTACTTAGCTGCTTTTTTCTTGCCATAATACAAATTCTAACAGTCTATTCAGTAGGACTATCAGCTGTGTATCCACCTGACTTCTGCACAACACAACTGATGGTCCCAACCCCATTTATAAGGCAAGAAATCCCACTTATTAAACCTGACAGGGCACACCTGTGAAGTGAAAACCATTTCCGGTGACTACCTCTTGAAGCTCATCAAGAGAATGCCAAGAGTGTGCAAAGCAGTCATCAAAGCAAAAGGTGGCTACTTTGAAGAACCTAGAATATAAGACATATTTTCAGTTGTTTCACACTTTTTTGTTAAGTATATAATTCCACATGTGTTAATTCATAGTTTTGATGCCTTCAGTGTGAATGTACAATTTTCATAGTCATGAAAATACAGAAAAATCTTTAAATGAGAAGGTGTGTCCAAACTTTTGGTCTGTACTGTATTTCTAATTTGAGGACTATATTATCGAGGCCAGAAAGTTTCCTATTTTTAGTTTGTCCCAATCTGTATCCTCTAGTAAAACAAAATCTCCTATTAGGATTATGTAATGACATGACTTTTGAATTGAAAAGGTTAAAAAGGTAAATTTGGCATCAAAGAAAACAAAAAAGCCTAAGCAAGTAACTCATGTGAGAATAAAAGTTAACTAAAGTAATTAAGCACAAGAGAAACATTGCGGCTACATTTGTGAATGTCCATTGCAAAGGACGTACTAATAGACCAACACATTCATTAATTTTAAACTTAATGTTTTCTATTAAACACATCTCATTTTATGCCTAATTAAGAGTTAAATGAGACATTGGGATGATTTTTATTATGTATGTCAGCTTTGTACTTTTAAAAGTAAGTTTGGTCTAAAACCTACTTTCTCATAAAAATTGCGGAAAAAAATATTTCTTTGTCAGACAAAATGTCATTCTGTAATGTACAGGACGTATGATGTTGCTGATACAAAATAATCCTGCATTTAAGAATAAAAACAAGCATAGCTATTGTTTTTCTCTACTTCTGGCATGTCAAAAACATATAAGAAATTGTCATTCATGGTGGTCTATGTTAGAGACCCAGAATGGAGAGGATGTATTGCTCTTGTGAACACAGTGGTCCATGGGCTCTGATCAGCTTCATTTAACTTTTCTTGGGTTAGGTGAAGATAAGCCATGGACAGTAGTGTCTAAAGCCTATTTTTTACATTTGCCATTTTTTTGTAAAAAACAGAAGTGAAGCCTTCTGGAAGAAAATTCATAGCTCAAAGAATAAACATATATGGTCCAAAATGGGTTATAATTTTTTTTTTCTTTAAAAAAAGTAAAACTTTACAATTCCACCACTCCCTCGCTGCTTGGCATTGCACTCTCAAACTTCCCCCTCCTCCAAATGCCTATCCCCGGCAACCATTGTAAAGCTCTTCTGAATCTAATTCTCATCAAAAAATGTAATGTGTTAGCTGGACTTTACTGTGTAATGATAATCTACCATTCCAACTATTTAGTTCCATGTGTTCTCATTGCTTGTACCTTATGATTATTTGCCTCAGGATTCAGGAAATGTATCTCTTTACTATTATATGAAATATTGTTGTTTAAACTTTTTGCGTGTTCAGCAACTGATAATACTACAAATATAAATGTAACAACTGAGAAGAACAAATCAGTGGTTTTACATACCGGTGCACTCCACTATTGCACATTATAACATGGCAAGCTCCAAGCCGGTTGCTAAGTTCTGAAGACACTGAGAGCAGACCTACGCCTGAGGCACTGCAGGCTGTGTAGGCGCAGGCTGCTGTACGCTTTGAGTGTATGAACGAATCCACCAGCCGATACAGTTCATCCAAAGCATTGAGCGGCCTCATCAGCTACAACATGAAGAAAGAAAAAAGATGATTTTCTTGTTATAGATGTCAGTATATGTCATACAAGCAATACAAATGAATGTAAAGTATTGTAGACAATATGTAGACCACAGAGACATTGAATTCAGTGATTGTTTTATTCATGGAAGTATATTGAGATGATGTTTGCTATGTGATATGATTGCTCAAAATAGTCACTGGTAAACAAATGTGCATGGTCAGCAACAATATTTAGTTAGGTAGGAATTGAAGTGATAGTCAGGGCTTTAAAAATCCTATTCCACCACTACTGCTGGCACAAGTAAAGCAGGGCCCATGAATTCATATTTTATAATACATAAATGTGGCAAGATTTGTTAAAGAGTCAATATTGACTTTTATGATTGCGAAACTCTAGTGGCACTTATAGGTAAGGAAGTGGACTTCACCCCAATAAGTCTCCTTATGCTGGCTTGACACTCTCCACACGGAGAAACATATTCCTTAAACCACCTGTCAGAGGTCTCTCATCTAGCCCTAGCAAACCAGACCTTCTTTTTTGCACTGATGAGGAACAAACACCCTGAAACATGTATCTGTAAATGGAGGCTGGCTAAAGGTACGATATTGACTTTCCAGAATTGCTACCCCTGATAAGTGCCACTAGAGTTTAAGTCCACTTCCTCTCTGGAGAGGATATTTACATATTTAAATTCCTAAAGGAGCATTATCTAACCTATAAGTTTCCTTATGCTGGCTTAATATCTCCACAAGAAAAAAATATAATCCTTAGGCCACCAGTCAGAGGCCTCCCATCTAGCCAAACCACACCTTCTGCTTTGAATTGATGAGGGGCAAACACCCCAAAACACGTGTCTTTAAAAGGAGTTTCTGGTTTGACTTCTCATACTAAGTCACGTGACAAGACTCGTTAAAGGGTTAATATTGATTTTTAGGATTGCTACATCCAATTTATGGCACTAGTATTCTCTTCCTCTCTGAAGAGGCTATTTGCATGATACAGGAAGAATCAAGGATTCTCAATCCATTTTCTAGCCAGCAACTTTAACCTGGGCTCTCTGTAACCAGATTCATATTATGTCTGGGGCTACATGGCTACTTTGGACACAACACTTTTCACATGGCCAAAGATGACATGATGCTGATGGTACTTCGCATCATAATTTAAGTGAATATGGTCACATTGAGAGCAGGAAGTTGCTGCAGCTTCCACACACAAGTGGCAAGAAATCCAAATCTGCTGGATTTTTTATAACTTGCATGTCACAGTAACTCGAAGGTCGCAATGTCACTTACACTACAGAGCTTTGAATCATCTGCATAGTGTGATCTTTTGCTATAGGACATGTGTTGTGGTCAAAGTCGCTGTATAGTCCAAGCCTTCAGCTGACAATACAACGTTGTGCAGAGGATTTTAGGTTCTCACATACTGAACAAACAAAATGAGTTACTCTGTTCACATGTCCATATTTCATCTACATAGCAGTGTACCATGGTATTGTGCATTAAAGAGGTATTCCCATCTCCAAGAACCTATCACAATATGTAGAAGGTGTAATAATATTAATAATATTAGCTAATATCTCCAATTAAAAATGTAGTATAGTTCTTCTGATTCGCTATGTCTCTTTCCTCATGTGCAGGGCAATGCAGTAGCTTAGGTATCCATGGTTATGTAATTCAGGTACCGGAATGCAACGCACAGAGACACAAGGCGAGGACAGTCAGGCATGGAAATAAACAGTTTATATATATATGTAACAGGTGTTCTAAACAAGGGAATAGTAACAGGGATAACAAATGGTAAATTTGTAGTAATAATGCAAAGTCTCTCAAGGTAGTGTGATGCACCAAATCGTGGGAGTCACCACGTTGGTTCTTTAACTCCGTATATGGCCCTAGCGGGGGTCACCGGTTATTCCCGCTAGGCCGCAAGTCTTTTCGGACAAAGTCAATCAAATCTAGTTTTTAGCTTCTCCTACCCCAACCGGTCCCCTCCCAACCTGAGATCCTAAACCCAACTGCTCCCGGTACCGTAGGTGAACAGTGGAAGTGACGGCCCTGTTCACTTGGGCAGCTCCTCTGCTTCCGCTGGCGTGACTTTCCTGGCGCAGCCCTCTCCCAGCTCCTCTCAGCTTGGCCGTTGGAGGCAGTCTCTCAAGCCTTGGGTAGGGGGATCCAGACCTCGTCTGTTGGTGGGCGACGTCGGGTCCTGTGAACTCACTCACACCGTAAACAGGTCCCGACTCTCCTCAGCAGGCGCAGGACTTGGGGAACCTCTGTGGGGAATCCGGAATTCATCCACCGGTGTCTGGCTGTTATGTATCGCAGGCCTCTGGCTTAGCATGCCACGATGGGCTTCTCAGCATGCCAGGAGTGCATCTGCTCCTCTCTGCAGCTTGGCGCCAATCCTACCTCAGGCTTGGCGCGCTGGACTTTTATATTCAGGAAATCCTTTCTGGAAGTCACCTGACCGGGTCCAGCGCTAAATATGCCCCCCCTTCAACTTTCCTAACACATCTTGGTTCAGTTTGATTGTGTCTGACCAGCAGATGGCAATCTCTCCTCATCTTTGACACATCCTGCAAGAATTCTTCTGAAGGCTTTCTTGCTTCTACTACAGTTCTGACCACTTATATAGTGACAGTTAGTTAGCTACAGTGGGTACGGAAAGTATTCAGACCCCTTTAAATTTTTCACTCTGTTTCATTGCAGCCATTTGGTAAATTCTAAAAAGTTCTTTTTTCTCTCATTAAAGTACACTCGGCATCCCATCTTGACTGAAAAAAAACAGAAATGTAGAAATTTTTGCAAATTTATTAAAAAAGAAAAACTGAAATATCACATGGTCATAAGTATTCAGACCCTTTGCTCAGACACTCATATTTAAGTCACATGCTGTCCATTTCCTTGTGATCATCACTGAGATGGTTCTACTCCTTCATTGGAGTCCAGCTGTGTTTAATTAAACTGATAGGACTTGATTTGGAAAGGCACACACCTGTCTATATAAGACCTCACAGCTCACAGTGCATGTCAGACTAAATGAGAATCATGAGCTCAAAGGAACTGCTCAAGAAGCTCAGAGACAGAATTGTGGCAAGGCATAGATCTAGCCAAGGTTACAAAAGAATTTCTGAATTACTCAAGGTTCCTAAGAGCACAGTGGCCTCCATAATCCTTAAATGGAAGAAGTTTGGGACCACCAGAAATCTTCCTAGACTTGGCCATCCAGCCAAACTGAGCAATCGTGGGAGAAGAGCCTTGGTGAGAGAGGTAAAGAAGAACCAAGAACCCCAAGATAACTGTGGCTGAGCTCCAGAAATGCACTAGGGAGATGGGAGAAAATTCCACATAATCAACTATCACTGCAGCCCTCCACCAATTGGGCCTTTATGGCAGAGTGGCCCGATGGAAGCCTCTCCTCAGTGCAAGACATATGAAAGCCCGCATGGAGTTTGCTCAAAAACACATGAAGGACTCCCAGACTATGAGAAATAAGATTCTCTGGTCTGATGAGACGAAGATGGAACTTTTTGGTGATAATTCTAAGCGATATGTGTGGAGAAAATCAGGCACTGCTCATCACCAGCCCAATACAATCCCAACAGTGAAACATGGTGGTGGCAGCATCATGCTATGGGGGTGTTTTTCAGCTGCAGGGACCGGACAATTGCTTGCAATTGAAGGAAACATGAATGCGGCCAAGTACAGAGATATCCTGCATGAAAACCTCTTCCAGAGTGCTCTGGATCTCAGACTTAGCCGAAGGTTCACCTTCCAACAAGACAATGACCCTAAGCACACAGCTAAAATAACAAAGAAGTGGCCATTCTTGACTGGCCCAGCCAGAGCCCTGACCTAAACCCAATTGAGCATCTCTGGAGACATCTGAAAATGGCTGTCCACCAACATTCACCATCCAACCTGATTGAACTGGAGAGGATCTGCAAGGAAGAATGGCAGAGGATCCCCAAATCCAGGTGTGAAAAACTTGTTGCATCATTCCCAAGAAGACTCATGGCTGTACTAGCTCAAAAGGGTGCTTCTACTCAATACTGAGCAAAGGGTCTGAATACTTATGCACATGTGATATTTCAGTTTTTCTTTTTTAATAAATTTGCAAAAATTTCTACATTTCTGTTTTGTTTCAGTCAAGATGGGGTGCAGAGTGTACTTTAATGAGAAAAAAAAATAACTTTTTAAAATTTACCAAATGGCTGCAACGAAACAAAGTGAAAAATTGAAAGGGGTCTGAATACTTTCCATACCCACTCTAATTGTTTGTGGTCGTAACCATAGATACCTAAGGTCCTGCAATGTCTGCACATGAGGAAAGAGACACAGCGAATCACAAAAAGGAAGTATTTGCTAATATTATTATACCTTCTACATATTGGGATAGTATCTTGGGAGTTGGGAATACCCCTTTAAGTTAAAAAAACACGATTAATTAGTTATTTTGTTGATTAGGCAAGAATGCCTAATAAGATGACCACTACGTGTATTTTTGTGTTGCCATAAGGCAAAATACATTGGGTAAAAAAAAATGGAAATCACTCACATTATATTTGTGTAAGTTTCCCATTACTATAGAAATGTCCTCCATATTTATTATGCATTAGGCCACTGTGGATTACATTTACCAGTCATGCTGACTTACTTTTGGTTCCCTACCAACCATGAAAGCAGAACATCGCTCAAGCATGCTTAAACAATTGATTTCAGGAGCCTGACACATTTATTCAATAGAATGGAACAAATTGCGCGGCTTTAGACAGGTTTTTAATATCGGTATTACATTGAGCTTTGCATATATATGACTTTTTTATCATGTCATTACTCTAAACTGGGATATGTAAATGTTCTCCTTAGCAACATTAATGATTTACCTTATCAATGTATGCAGCTTTCGATGTTGTATTTGGAGGCAGATTTGTTTTATCCAAGTAAAAGGCTCTGGAAAAAGAAATAAATACACATTTGACATGAATATATATTTTTTATTGAGACAACTCAGAAAGTTACAGGTGGACAGGTTTGTGCTACTGTAATAGTGATATAAAGCTGGAGTAGTGAGTCCAAGGCCACAGTTAAATATTCCCATACCTGGGGTTAAGATGCTGGTTGTTGTTTCTATGTCCCTGTGACTAAATCACCTTTATAAAGCAGAGTAGCTTGTTTCCACTACCTGGCATCCAGCACCCTAGGCACTTGCCTTACCACCTTTTTTTTAGTTATACCTCGGGATTAACAACCCAAAATACAGAGAGAACATACAAACTTCATGCAGTTATTGTCCTTGGTCAAAATGGAACTTAGAATCCCAGTGCTGCAAGGCAACAGGTCTGTCAAGGAGCTGGTCTCTCTTCCTTAAAGGGGTATTGCCAACTCCAAGATCCTATCCCAATATGTAGTAGGAGTAATAATAACAATAATATTAGCAAATACCTCCAATTAGTAATGTAGTATACTTCTTCTGATTCGCTATGTCCCTTACCCTATGTTCAGGGCATTGCAGTAGCTCAGGTATCTATGGTTACGACCATTCATATAGTGACAGTTACTTAGTTGTTCGTGGTCGTAATCATGGATATCTAAGCTACTCAGCCACTTAAGCCACTCAGGGGAGCATCAGGAAAAAAATAACACAAAAATTGTGCACTATTAGCCCTCAATTAAAATGTATTTGTTTTTTTTTGTATTGATTTTAATGGCTGTTGTATAGATTATATTGGCAGATTTTTTCCATTCATAACAAAAGTGTTAAAGTATTTTGCATAATTCTTTAAGAGCTGGCATGTAATTTTGTCATTTGTAGTTATGACACATCAGAAGATGATTTTCGACTAGATTTCTCCTTACTTACAGTTCTTAACACTTCACATGAGATCACCACTGACACTCATATACTAATATGCTTTTAAATGGAATCTATCAGCAGTTTTTGCTATCTAATCTGAGAGCAGCATGACATAGGGTCAGAGGCCCTGATTCCAGTGGTATGTCACTTAAAATAAGTGCTTTTTTAAGTAGGAGATTATCACTAGAGCATTAATTGTCTCATGCCATGTAGTCCTCCTGATCGGAGTAACCCTGCCTCCACCAATGATTGGCCGCTTTCTGCCTATGCACAGTGTATACAGAAAGTTGCCAATCAGTGGTGTGGGCGGGGTATACAGAGCTCAGCATTTAGAGAACTAGTAGATCTGCAGCAGAAAAAATAGTGATTCTAGAAATATGACCGTATACAGACCAGCAAGTGACACATTGCTGGAATCTAGGTCTTTGTCCCTATGTTATGCTGCTCGTAGATTACACTGTAAAAAAAACCTGGCGACAGATTCTCTTTAAACAACAAATGATTGCGGTGTTATAGTTTTAAATCAAAATGTTCACCCCTTGCACACTATCCCAGATATTTTTTACAATAGGACACATCATAGACAGAGAATACATTTCTATGCACTTCACTTAATTACAAGAAGCATATGCTGCCGGGTTAATCACATTTTATGAGAAATTCCTAATGGAAATGCTGGCTTCATGCCAATATCGACTAGTGAATAGGAAGCAAGGTTTTCAAAGTGTTTCTATAATAGTAAAAGAATAGAATAGATTAATGGAAACCTGACAGGAGATTTATTCTGCCTGAAATACAACCAGCATGAGACCGGAACAGCCTCCCTCGCTACCTCCTTTTAGAGACAACAGTTCAAAAAGGATTCAGAAATGGGGAGAAAAGTTAAAAGAGCGGTTACCCTCTGGATTCTCACAGCCTGGCTTGGCATAATTACCAGGTGTCCACCAGGTCCACCTAGTGTAGCTAAATGAGGACATGACAAATGCACGATTACCTCATTCTTCACTATGCCAGTATATTTTCTTCTCTCTTCTCAATGATTTGCATTCAATTTCCTATTGTCTGGTTAACTCACTTCTTACATTTTCCACCATGATTACTAATTGATCCTCTACTGAGACTTGATGTCTGACCTTAACTTGCCAGGTCCCACATCATCTCCTATGCCTACGATCCTGGCAATGACTAGACATGAGCGGATCAGGCAAAATTTGATTTTGCCTGTTCATGCCAATTTTCCCTGGAAATCTGATTCGCAGAGAAGTTATTCTCCACAAATTTAATGCACCATATTACATAAACATAAGAAGTAAAAAATATTTTAAAAATATTTATACTCACCTTAATGCTCACCCCATTGGCCCCTCTGCTCGTCATCATCACACGTCCGGTCCTTGTCGCATGATCTCATCATCCCTACGAGTACTGAAATCCCCACCTCTTACGCCAAGTTAGTACTTCAGTCTTTGATGAGCCCTGCGAAGGTTCTGCGCAAGCACGTGGAAGTCCACAGAGTCATAACGTCATATGGTGCACTGTGAACTTGGGATCTCAGCGATCTTGGCGACAGTAAGAAAATGCAACGAGGACCGGAAGGATGACGGTGAGGAGCGCAGGGGCCAGAGCAGTGATTGATAAGGTGAGAACTGCTTTTTTTTTTTTACATTTTTTAACCTTTTGATAGGTGTTTATGGATCAGAAAAATAGTGGCAAGCATCTGCCATTTTACTGAAAAAATTGTGCAACGAAGATTTTTGGAATATACAGTTATATGAAAAAGTTTGGGCACCCCTATTAATCTTAAGCTTAAAGTTTTATAAAAATTGGTGTTTTTGCAACAGCTATTTCAGTTTGATATATGTAATAACTGTTGGACACAGTAATGTTTCTGCCTTGAAATGAGGTTTATTGTACTAACAGAAAATGTGCAATTTGCATTCAAATAAAATTTGACAGGTGCATAAGTATGGGCACCTCACCAGAAAAGTGACATTAATATTTAGTAGATCCTCCTTTTGCAAAAATAACAGCCACTAGTCGCTACCTGTAGCTTTTAATGAGTTCCTGGATCCTGGATGAAGGTATTTTTGACCATTCCTCTTTACAAAACAATTCCAGTTCAGTTAAGTTTGATGGTCGCCGAGCATGGACAGCCCTCTTCAAATGATCCCACAGATGTTCAATGATATTCAGGTCTGGGGACTGGGATGGCCATTCCAAAACATTGTAATTGTTCCTCTGCATGAATGCCTGAGTAGATTTGGAGCGGTGTTTTGGATCATTGTCTTGCTGAAAGATCCATCCCCTGCGTAACTTCAACTTTGTCACTGATTCTTGAACATTATTGTCAAGAATCTGCTGATACTGAGTGAAATCCATGCGTCCCTCAACTTTAACAAGATTCCCGGTGCCGGCATTGGCCTCACAGCCCCAAAGCATGATGGAACCTCCACCAAATTTTACTCTGGGTAGCAAGTGTTTTTCTTGGAATGCTGTGTTTTTTTGCCGCCATGCATAACGCCTTTTTGTATGACCAAACAACTCAATCTTGGTTTCATCAGTCCACAGGACCTTCTTCCAAAAAGAAATTGGCTTCTCCAAATGTGCTTTTACATACCTCAGCCGACTCTGTTGTGGCGTGCTTGCAGAAACGGCTTCTTTCGCATCACTCTCCCATACAGCTTCTCCTTGTGCAAAGTGCATTGTATAGTTGACCGATGCACAGTGACACAATCTGCAGCAAGTTGATGCTGCAGCTCTCTGGAGGTGGTCTGAGGATTGTCCTTGACTGATCTCACCATTCTTCTTCTCTGCCTTTTGTTATGTTCTGCTACCAAAGCTAAGGAAAGAGAGGAGATCTGTCCCTACGATAGAACTCAGCTGAATCCCTACGATGTAACAGGGGACCTGATCCTGCGATCAGACCTGCTAAAGTCCTAATCTAGTCTGTACGAAGACCTATAGATGTGGGGAGGGAATCCCTACAAGTACTAAGGACTGGGAGGAATATGGGACACCTCCTAACAGAAATAGTAGCAGACAGACGAACAAACAAAATAGATAGAACATAGAGGTCCGTAGACCAAGCAAACTAACAGAGTTAGATACAGAGCACAGGCTAGCTAGAAAGTAGATATACAATGAAGTCCAGCAAAGCCAGAAGGGCGGAGCAGGATTAAATAGGCCAACAAGGTCATGTGACCAGCAAAGGAAAAAAAAACTAACAGCAAGGTTCTAACACCTTTCTGATGTTTTTATTGACCTGCCACTTCTGGCCTTAACAAGAACTGTCCCTGTGTTCTTCCATTTCCTTACTATGTTCCTCACAGTGGAAACTGACAGGTTAAATCGCTGAGACAGCTTTTTGTATCCTTCCCCTGAACAACTATGTTGAATAATCTTTGTTTTCAGATCATTTGACAGTTGTTTTGAGGAGCTCATGATGCCACTTTTCAGAGGAGATTCAAACAGGAGAACAACTTGCAAGTGGCCTCTTTAAGTAGCTTTTCTCATGATTGCATACACCTGGCTATGAAGTTCAAAGCTCAATGAGGTTACAAAACAAAAAAAAGTGCTTTAGTAAGTCAGTAAAAAGTAGGTAGGAGAATTTAAAAAAAGAAAATGATAAGGGTGCCCATACTTATGCACCTGTCAAATTTTGTTTGAATGCAGATTGCACATTTTCTGTTAGTACCATAAACCTAAATTCAAGGCAGAAACATTACTGTGTCCAGCAGTTATTACATATATCAAACTGAAATAGCTGTTGCAAAAACACCAATTTTTATAAAACATTAAGCTTAAGATTAATAGGGGTGCCCAAACTTTTTCATATAACTGTATGAGTAGAATTCAATTTCCCTCGAATATATATTCTCATCTCTAGTAGTGACCTATGAGCAGAAAATAAACATTTGACTGTTGATCAGATTGTTCACTTTTGTTAGATAAGTGTCTTCAATGGTGCTCATGAAGTAGTCCAAAATGTCACTGAGATCGGTAAGGCCACATTCACATTGCATTGTGTGTTTCCCGTCGGGGCATAAGTCCGAAATCCTCCGCAAAACGGGGTCTGGATGTATGTTGTGGGCGGGGCCATAGACTGCAATGGTGATGGCAGAGCGAACGTGCACTCTTCCGTGCACTTTTTTCAGGAGTGTACGCCTACAGGAGGCAGACATTCAGATGCAGTAACCTACCTCCTGTGGGCGTACACTCCTGAAAAAAATGCACAGAAGAGTGCACGTTCGCTCTGCCATCACCATTGCAGTCTATGGCCCCCATCAGCGCATACATCCAGACCCCGTTTTGTGGAGGATCTCAGACTCATGCTCCAATGGGGACACAGAATGCAATGTGAAAGCACCCTAATTATGGAGTAATCCAAAAAGTCACCAAGAACACATACCCACTTACATTCCACCAGTTTATAGAATGAACAGGTACATTCTATAATTCAATTTGTAAGTGTAAAAAAATATAAAGGTTATGGTCCTAATTCATTTTTTGCATTTCCACCTTTTTTGTCTAGTTTTTCATGTTTTTTCCACTTGAGGTTGCTCAGCTTTGGCACAAAAGAACTCCAGTCCCTCTTTGCAATGATTTTATCTACACCTGAAACTAGCACATTTTTTGCATCATTTTAGAGGGACGTACAACTTTCTACTTATGCATTTTGAAGTGTTTTGTGCCCAAAAGCGTTAATGAATGCCACAGAACAAAAAAAGAAGTGACTTAAAAACCCTCCCATAAATGATGAATCAGATGTAAACCTGTACCCATACAACCCAGTCACAAATTACTAGGCATAAGAACATAAACCAGGTTTGATGCTGTGATACCGACAGTTCTTCCTATATTTCATATTCATGAATTACCATATTTTTCGGACTATAAGACGCACTTTTCGTCTCCAAAATTTTGGAGGAAAATGGGGGGTGCGTCTTATAGTCCGAATGTTGGGCGTGGGGAGCACTGAATGTTCATGCTCCTTAATAGCGGTATACAGTGTAGCCGCGCTGCGGCTGCTGCTGCCGGCTATCTCCTGTGCCCGCTGTTAAGGGGTATGAATATTCAACGTCTCTCCACGCACTGTGTGCCGGCTATGAAGGAGAGTGAAGTCACTGCTCTCCGCGCACACAGTCCCGGCGTGTGGGGAGCAGTGACTTCCGGCAGCTGATCTCTCCATGTGACGTCATGCGCGGCTCACATGGAGAGATCAGTGCAGGCAGACCGGACGCAGCGCTGGAGGAGAGAGAAGAAAGGTGAGTAGGAGTGTTTATTTTTTTTTAATGTGCAGCATGATGGGGATTAGGGGGACCATGCATACTAGGACAGGGATTAGGGGTGCCATGCATACCAGGACAGGGATTAGGGGTGCCATGCATACCAGGACAGGGATTAGGGGTGCCATGCATACCAGGACAGGGATTAGGGGTGCCATGCATACCAGGACAGGGATTAGGAGTGCCATGTATACCAGGACAGCTATGAGGGGTGCCATGCATACCAGGACAGGGATGATGGGTGCCATGCATACCAGGACAAGGATTAGGGGTGCCATGCATACCAGGACAGGGATTAGGGGTGCCATGCATACCAGGACAGGGATTAGGGGAGCCATGCATACCAGGACAGGGATGAGGGGTGCCATGCATTCCAGGACAGGGATGAGGGGTGCCATGCATACCAGGACAGGGATGAGGGGTGCCATGCATACCAGGACAGGGATGAGGGGTTCCATGCATACCAGGACAGGGATGAGGGGTGCCATGCATACCAGGACAGGGATGAGGGGTGCCATGCATACCAGGACAGGGATGAAGGGTGCCATGCATACCAGGACAGGGATGAGGGGTGCCATGCATACCAGGACAGGGATGAGGGGTGCCATGCATACCAGGACAGGGATGAGGGGTGCCATGCATACCAGGACAGGGATGAGGGGTGCCATGCATACCAGGATAAGGATGAGGGGTGTCATGCATACCAGGATGGAGGGATGCCAGACATACCAGGATGGGGATGGGGACCACGTATAAAAGGAAGGGGGGGCATATATACCAGGATGGGGGATATTGTCAGAATTGGGGGATATTACCCCTATACCAGTGTCAGCTGAAGACCCCCTCCCCCTTAAAAGTGCATCATGACGACATTTTTTGCTTAAATTTTTATTTTTTTATTTTCCTCCTCTAAAACCTAGGTGCGCCTTATGGTCCGGTGCGTCTTATAGTCCGAAAAATACGGTACGCTATGTTTTTCAGTTTACTACAGAACCCAGGAATATTCTCTATTCAGAGCTATAAATCTTTACCAAGACAGATCTCTGATATATTCTTGGAAAGACTACATGTCATAAAGTACTCTGTGCTATGTATAAATACATACAGTAAATGTCCCTCATCTATTTACTGCTCCCACTGGCATTTTATTAAGACAAAGTGAATCCATGGATTTTATAATTTCATTCAGAGCGCATTAAACGGATTACTTTCGGGAGTAATAAGTAAATTAATTGTAAAGATTTCCTCCACTTCGGCTTTTAATTTAGAAGAATCATTTTTATTGTTTTTCACAAACTCCAAAGATGTTCATTTATCTCCAGAATGTATAGTTAATCAGAAGAGCAACATCCTTGACGTGCATTTCGAGGTTCTCATGGGGCCTATTTAGGAGTATAGAAGCCGGCGTCACATTCAGAGCACTGGGGGACAGCTCCCCTCTTGTAGGCTTATGCATTTCATTAAGAATGTTCACACTATGTTCAGTTCTCATTAATCATTAATGTTTAATCCTTACCAGAAGCTTAACCACGGCCTATTCTAGGAGATTGAAGCCCACTGGGACCACTCAAAAAAAATCTTAAAGAGAAGCTTGCTAGTGTCCATTATTTTACAGCATTATAACTAAAAAAATGTAAAAAAGTTAAAAGTAATAAAACATTAAAGAGGCCAGCTACCAGGTCAAAAGTGGCCATATTGTGCTCTTATTTTACTCCCCTGCTTTGCTGAGTATTTTAATTGTTGTCATCTTTAAATCCGTCATACGATTCTACAGCTATGGGCTGTTTTATTCAGAACTAATTTTTATGGACTTCAAAGGGGTTGTGCGGCCTTAGGATACAAGTCTGCAATCACTCTCTATGATTGCAGACTTCTGAATCTTGACAACACGCACGGTCAGGATTCTCTGGTACCGGCGCCGAGTTCAGCGGGCGCGTTACCACAAGTATGCGATTTGCATACATTCGGTCGTGTGAAAACCAGACGTGCGTGGCCTCACTCAATAAGTGAATTGAGCAAGGCTGGACACGTCTAGTTGGAATGCAGCCAAAAGTATGCAAATCGCATATTTGCAGTCACATGACCTCCTGCTCGAGTGTTAGCACAGGAGAATCCTCACAGTGCACGTTGTGGGAGTTCACAAGTCTACAATAATATAGAGTGACTGCAGACTTCTACTCTAAGGTCGGACAACTTCTTTAACAAGGAGATGTGGCTCCCAGGATTCTCTGGAGACGTGTTTTTAGGCTGCTCTAAATAATTACGGTACTCGATGATCATTGCCCTTTTTGTAAAGACTATAAAAACTTACACTAAATAAAAAGGCTCATATAGTCAGAATTGTATGGCAGATTTAAAGAAAAAAAAACAAAAAAACAACCTGATTACTCAGGTGAGCAGCCAGAATAAAATAAGAGCAAAAACTCCCAGTGAGGCAGGAACATTTTCTAATGCCAGGAAATTCCTTTAGACCTCTTTAAATGGAATCTGTCACCCCTCTGGGAGATATCAGACCGCTACTATGGGCATACAGGTGATAGAAAAGTAAATCTATACATACCTGTATGGCCCATGGTAGAGGTCTGATTGCAGAGAAAAATAGTTTTATCTTTTTGGTTTTCAACAGGCTTGGCGTCCGGGGGATGCCAAGCCATGCCCGCCTATCTGATTATTACTCCCCTAAATCGCCGCCTATCAGCCTAGTAACCATTTTCCCTCCACCGCACGTCACAGGGCGCTATGATGTGCGCTTTCCTTCCTCACCTCCCGTCGTATGCGCAAATTCTAGATCGTGCTTTGTTTCCTCCCGGCCGGGTTTCTATGTATTGTATGCCGCAGTGCTGTATTGCGCAGGCGCCGGGAGTCACTGTGACTTCCACTCCAGTGACTCCCAGCGCATAACAAGAAGGTTTTCTGCGGCACTGCGCTCATACAAACCCGGCCGGGAGGAAACAAAGCGCGAACTAGAAGAGCAGCGCTTTGCGCATGCGCCGGGAGGTGAGGAAGGATAGCGCACATCATAGCGCCCTGTGACGTGCGGGGGAGGGAGGTAAAATGGTAACTAGGCTGATAGGCTGCGATTTAGGGAAATAATAATCAGATAGGTGGGCATTGCTTGGCGTCCCCTGGACGCCAAGCCTGTTGAAAACCAAAATGATGAAACTACTTTTATCTGCAATCAAACCTCTACTATGGGCCATACAGGTATGTATAGATTTACTTTTCTATACCCTGTTTGGCCATAGTAGAGGTCTGATAACTCCCAGGGGGTGACAGATTCCCTTTAAAGGGATTTCCTAGGATTACAAAAGATTCCGGCCTCTCTAAGAAAATGCACACTTTTGTCTATGGCTGTATCTGTTCCTGCAGCTCATCCTCATTCCATTAAATGGGACTGAGCTTCAATACCAGAATTAGCCATTAGCAAATGGAGCACTGCCTCAGGAAAAAAAGCTGACATTTTTTTTTCCAAGTCCTGGACACATTGTTTACAAGCACCTGTCATTATTTGTGTAGTTTGCGGTGCTGTGTAGTTGGATATATACTGGATAACCCATCATGGACATCTTGCACATGTCCCCACCATGGCCAGTGCTAGGCTGCAGTGGCCTACGTCTCATTAACGCTGCAGGCAGGCAAACCGTGACATGTAGAGAGGCAGCACTGGAACAATAAGTTTTATTAATTTAGTCCATTTTACCCTCTTGGTCAAATTTTATCCATTCTCAGAATACATCTTAAAATAAAAAATGTTCAGTTTTTCATCTTCATAAAAGTGTTACTTAAAACTACAGGTAAGTGGCAGATGGGCAGAATGCTCTGTACAGATTGTTGGCTTGATGCATGGTAGCATTGCCAGTGATGTCCCAGTAAATCCATATGCTAGAGTGTATATACTTGTGGCAGAATTTATTTGGATAGTTGTGGAAAATGTTTATCTGTAAAAGCTTAAAATGAGTTGTCTGAAACTGAGAAATTATAGGGGTTGTTTGGCCTTAGGATATAAGTCTGCAGTCACTTTATGTGACTGCAGACATATGAATCCTCACAGTGAGCGGACTGTGTGCTGTGAGGATTCTCTGGTGCCGACACCGTGAGAGGGCGGTCATGTGATTTGCATCCTTCCGGTCACATACCAACTAGACGTGTCCATTCTTGCTCAATGCACTTGCATTGAGAGAGGCCGCACACGTCTAGTCAGCACGTGACCGCATGTATGCAAATCACATATGTTCAGTCACCCGCACTCAGCTCCAGTCACCAACAGTGGAGGATCCTGACATGTTGAAGTGCGCTCACTGTGAAGATTCACAAGTCTGCAGTCACATAGAGTGACTGCAGTCTTGTACTCTAAGGCTGGACAATTCCTTTAATATGCCATCATTAGGATAGATCCTCCATATAATATTGGTAAAAGTCTGACACCCAGCTCTCCCACTCAGCTGAGACTGGATGCCACGGCTTAAAAAAATACAGTATATGGTAAAGGAATACCAGAGCGCCATGCGCTATGTAGTGGCTATTCTTGGGTACTGCAGCTCAGCCCCTGTTCCAGTAAATGTGAACTGAGATGCAGTATTTGAGAACTGATTGACTACAGCCAAATAACTGCAATTGGAGGTTGAGATAGACAGGTCCGAGTTATTTCAGAATGTCTCTCTAGTGTAATGTTATGGGGCTGCTAAATTACAGGGTCGCTTTCCATTTACTACCGGTTAGTAAAGCTGAAACATCTTTCATCATCAACTTAAGGAGTCAGAAGAAGCAAAAGACATGAATGGCTGCAGATGAGCGTAAATCACTGAAGGACTCACCTTAGCTTCTGATTGTACTGTTTAACTTTCTCGAGTGAAGCAGCATTAATCTGGGCCTGAAATTCTTCAATAGAGACATTATCCTTGTAATAATAGCCGTCCATACTCTCCAGAGCTGAAATAGGAAGAGATATTGCTCTTATTTTTTATCTCCATTTTAGCCTGGAACATTGCACAGTCTCATGCTATTCTGATTTTATAGTCTCGGAGTGATTTTTAAGATGAGCAGCCATCAATTGTCGGGATCATTAAAAGAATAGACATAAAAAGCAAGAAATAGGAGAACATCTATAGGCAACTTATAAATGAAATGTTCTAGAGTATGTAATGTCCAGAGATGGCTAATAATAAAGATGATGATTTATCATTTTATATCACTTGCCGCATACACTATACTGGGTCCAGCCATATAAACTATCGTTACAGGGTTTTTTTCACAAAGTTCACACACCTTTAACAACCCTTTGTAATAAGTCCTATTGGGGCAAGTTTAGGTATTTAAGGCTCACAACATGTTTTAACATCCTTGTAAAACTGTTTGAACGACATTAAACAAGATGGTTCTCCTTATGCCTAACCTGTACCAGCCTCTTGTCATAGATGTGCATTACACAAGAAAAATGATCTGTTCAGATCCTGTTGTTCAACAAAAGAGAATAATTAGTCTTCTTTCAAAGTTTGCGGCCAAGGCTACCGGCTTCCCTAGGGTCCCAGAGTGGCTGGTTACCTAGGTAAGGAGTGTGAGCCTCTAGTAAGCTCTATGCTTTAGAACAGTGTTCCTCAACTCCAGTTCTTAAGAGCCACCAGCAGACCATGTTTTCAGGATTTCCTTAGCATTGTACAGATGATGGAATTATCACCTAAGCAATACTAAAGAAATCCTGACGTTAGGGCTCACTTTGTGAGGTGGATCCAGGTGGGCACATGGATCCCAAGAGTTGATGGAGTAGCAGGAAGGCACATATGGAGCGAGGCATTGGAGCAACGGATGCCGCAGGTATACAGGACACAGGAAAGCACATATGGAGCAAGTATTTGAAGCAGTGGAGGCCGCATGTGGATAGGATGAAGGAAAGTCGAAGACAATGCAGGCAGAGGCAAGGCAGGAGCAGGTAATGGTGCCCAGTAAAACGCACAGAACCAAGAGTCTTAATACCATGACATAAGTGTGTGTTTGGTGAGACTTATATAGGCCTAAGCATATGATGACATGGGAGCATGCTGGGCCACATGTAAAACCTGACGTAGAGCCAGGCACCGGTTTTAGACAAAGTGGGGCCCTGGGCAAGAGTTTAAAGTAGGGTCCTAAATGCTCACATATTGCACCATCACACTCAAAGATTTTGGCTGCATTTACATGTGCTTAGTTCAGACTGCTAAATGAGTACGACCAACAATATTGAAGTCTTCCAGCGCTTGTTTCCAGGCCTCTTTACACTGGCTGAGGAAGAATATGGGCACAGAACAATCACTACTAGATCAATCTGCCCCCAAAAGTATCATGTTGTTATCAGCAGCATATCTGCAGTTTACACTATGCGATGTGCTGCTGAGAACAATGATTTCTTCCGGCATAAATAATCCAATCACTCGATGAATGAGCAGCATTTTGCTTGTTTGTTAGGAGATTGCTGACATATTTACATCTATGAACTCTGGTCTGCGCTGCCAGGATTTATACATATACACACACAGTATGTCATACACACATAGTATGCTACACACATATGTATAAAAACACATATCACACACGCATGTATACATACAAATAACACACACGCATGTATACACACACATAGCACACACACACATATATAAATGTATGTATACACAGAGCACATGCACACATGTATACAGAGCACATACATACACATATGTCTTTACATATACATATATACTAACAAGAGTTCATACATTCTAGGCTAAACCACATACACAGAGACACAGATATAGACAGAGACACACACACACACATGTCCATTCACATCATGTGTTTGTTATACAGGAAAGCTCCTCTAGAGAGAGCTTCTCTTTGTGACCACTTATACTCTGGCCAAGAGATGAGGATTCTGAACACAGGCTCCTTATATTAATTAAGAATTACCTAAAAATGTTTAATGAAATGTTTTACAAACTGGAGATTCAGTAAGAAGAACGCTTTCATAGGATCATCAATCATTTTTTTTTTACAATCTAACTATGGGGTTAGTAATGGGGGTGTCTTAAAGATGCCTATCCATTACTAACCCCTGGACTTGATGTCAGTGGCCATAAAACAGCAGACATCAACCCCACAACTATTTCCCCACTTGCCACCGCACCAGTGCAAGTGGGAAGAGCCAGGCAAGGCACCAGAATTAGCATCTGATAGTTGTGCCTTTTCTGCGGTGGCCGCGGGCTGCTATTTTTAGGCGGGGGGGAGGCCCCGTACCAGTCTGAGAATACCAGCCCACAGCTATCTGTCTTAGCTTAGTCGGTTGTCAAAAATGAAGGGGACTACACGCCTTTTTTTAAACTATTTATTTAAATAATTTAAAAAATGGCGTGGGACCCCTCTATTCTTCATAACCAGCCATGATAAAGCTGACAGATGAGGTTTACAGCCCAGTTTTGTCTGCGCTGGTTATCAAAAGTAGAAGAGACCCCACTTCATTTTTTACATTTACTTATAGCACAGGCGCTATATAGCACTTTTATCAGTGACAGTGGGCGTACGCTGATGAGAGAAGCACTCTCTCATCAATTGACACCTGTGACCGGCAGTAAACTTTTTACCGCCGGTCACAGCTGCTGGCTCACATGTTGTCATCTGACAGCGTGGGACCCGCAGCTCTCAGACCAGCGGTAACGATCTTACCACTGATCAGAGCCGCCGATGTTTCTAGCACTGTCACACAGATGACAGTGTGGGAAACAGCTGATGTTCGGGGTGCCAAACTCGAACAGTAACACAGACTTCCTGGGGAAGTCTGTGTTCGGGGTCCATGCTCGGACACTGGGGTTCGGGTACCCCCATCACTAGTCTCTATTTTTTTGTCGTGTACAAAAGACCAGTCCTGGTGGAACCTTATGAGATAGAAACAAATGGATATTTGAAGGCTGTCCCATTGAAAACCTACAGTTCTGATAATAGATCTATTTGAAAAAAAAAATCAGAAATAAACATACGTTTTACAAGGATACTAAAACATGATGTTAACTTTGCGAAAATTGCTGTAATTATGTATTTAAGCTAATATTCTTCTTGAAAATTCTGCATTAAGATCAGGAGATCAAATTTCCTTGCTAGAAACTATTGTGGTGGATCTCTGGAGGACTATAGTCAGCTAGTGGATTGTATGACTGATAGCTATAGAAAACTATTTCAGCATTTTTTATAATGAGCTGGGGAAGATTAACAGCTCTGTGCTCATTTGGGCTTTGACTTTGCTATGGATTGCTCAATGTCAAACATTAAAGGGGTTTTCTGACGAACAAAAGTTCATTTTAATTAATAGATCTTTGAATAATAATAACTTCCACAATTGAATGTATTTAAATAAAATGTTCCTGTGCTGAGATAATCTTATAAATGTTCCCCCTGTGTAATGGTTGTGTCTGACCGTACAGGGACATGGTCTGATCATACCACATCTCCTGGACAGGGGAGGAAGGAACAGAGCATACAGACATTACAGCAGGGGATTGCAGCTGATTCTTTCTTTGAAGTAAAACATTGCTTAAAAACAGGCAGGGAGATGTTTTACCTCACAAAAAGAATCACCTGTGATACCAATGCTGTAATATCTGTGTACTCTTTTGCTTCCTCCCTCACCCAGGAGATGTAGTATGATCAGACCATGTTCCGTACACGGTCAGACACAGCCATTACACAGGGGAACATTTATAAGATTATCTCAGCACAGGAACCATTTATTTAAACACACCCAATTGTGGAAATTATTATTATTCCAAGATCTATTGATTACAATCAACTTTCGTTCATGGGAAAACCCCTTTAAGGTGGCCATATGCTATGTTATGTTAGCTGTCATCCAACTGACTATCCCTGCTGACCCCCTGACACATGTGCGCTAGGCTTGGTGCAACATAGATGTGTAATGAATAGAAGGAGAGAAGTAACGACAGCATAAACATTAGAAAATGGGCTGACAAACTATGGTTTTTCGGTAGAACGGTCAATCATTTGGCAATGGCCTCAATCATATTCCAGACTATATCAGACAATGTTGGATTGCTTTGGCCGATTACACAGCCGGTGTAGAACATCAGCCAAAAAAAATCTAACACAGTTTTTAACAACATTCGTCGGTTAATCGCTGTTAGAACCCTCCTGTTTGTTTTTTTTCCATCTTGTGTTTTGTGGTCACGTAACCATCTGCCTTTATATTCCAGCTCCGCCCTTTTGGCTGTGCTGGAATTCAGTGTTTGACTGTTTCTCTAGCCAGGTGCTTCTTTGCCTTTCTCTGTTCGCTTGGTCCTTCTGGGACCTCTAGTACCTTTTTGTCAGTTTGTCTTTTTCTGTTCTGCAACAACTTTTCTGTTTAGGAGGTGTCCCATTTTTGTTCCAGTCCTTAGTTCTTTTAGGGACCCCTCCCCTTATGCTATAGGTCTTCGTTCAGACTAGCCTACGACAAAGGCGGGTCTGTTCGCTAGGAACAGGCAGCCCGCTACATCGTAGGGATTCAGCTTAGTCTTACTGTAGGGACAGCTTTCCCCCATCTTTCCTTAGTACTTGTTGCAGATCATAACAGTCGCTGCTCCAAACAAAAGAACATTTGTCTCATCGCACCAGCCAACGATCATTCATTATGATCGAAAGGCACCATTTCATACAACTTTGATCTAATGTGTATGGATTCCCTAAGTCACTGCCTGATACCTCTGGAGGCAGCTTGTCTTCCCTGGAAACTAAAGGAAGTCGCCATCAACATACAACATCACTGATGTTTTCTTCCCCTGACATCATCTATCAAGGATTGTCAGCTGGTCCTTTTGGAATTGGTGGGTTTGGCGAACCTTTCTATAATTTGAAGGGGTCTTTCTTTGTCAATGCAAAAAATGTTTGTGTTTTTAAACGGAGTTAATTGCTTACTTGTGATGAGTGAGCATGCTCGCCACTGCTCGGTACTCGCCCAAGCATCTCAGTACTCGAGATACTCGGAGCTCGCCGAGTACTTGCGCGATGCTCAGGCGGATGCTCGGGTCCCCGTCCTGCATGTTTGGCGCTATTTAGAGCGCCAATCAACATGCAGGGATTGCCTGCCACTCACTGTAACACCGCAGCCATGGTAGTTGTGGCATTACAGTGATTGCCCAAATCGATGGGAACAGTGCTCACAGTGAAACATGAAAAGCCGGCAATTCAGCAGTGGCATACACCGGTACCCGACAATTTAGAACAGAAAGAATAGAGCATCAAACATAGATTAGATAGATAGAAACATGTCAGTCACATATATAATAAGTACAGTGACAGTGTTGGTTACTGTACTTGTCATTTAGTGTAAAGGATTTATTTGAAAAAAAAATTGGCGTGGGATCCCCCGTAATTTTGCTAGCTATTAAAATAGGGGGACCCCACGTCATTTTTTTTTGGGTCCCCCATTTTAATAGCTAGTAAAGGCTAGGTATTCAGCTGGGGGCTGATATTAGTAGCCTGGGAAGCTCCGTGGGTATTACCCCTTCCCAGGCTTCAAACATCTGCCCCAGCTGTCTGCTTAACCTCCGCTAGAGACTAAAATTACGGGGAACCCCACGCCAATTTTTTTTTTAATAAATCGTTTATTTTAACACTAAATGACAAGTACAGTAACCAACACTGTCACTGTACTTATTATATAGGTGACTGACATGTTTCTATCTATGTAATATATGTGTGATGCTCTAATTCTTTCTGTTCTAAATTGTCGGGTACCGATGTTATAACTGTATGCCGCTGATGAATTGCCGCCTTTTTTAAAGAGACGGGTGCATGAAAACCGGAGGGCACTAGTGTTTTCCGAGTGCCCTGCTATGTTTTTCATGCACCCTCCTATATACCCTGCCTGCCTGTCTGCCTACATATTCTGCCTGCCTGCCATGTTTCATTGTGCACTGTTCCCATCGATTTGGGCAATTTTTGACCTTCTGCAGACCGCCGGGGATGACCACCAGAAAAATGCTGGAGTTTCCCATAGACTTACATTGGGCTCGTTGCTCGGGTCGAGCACCTGAGTATCATGATGTGCTCGGCCCGAGCTTCAAGCACCCAAGCATTTTAGTGCTCGCTCATCACTATTGCTTACCTTATAATGTAGTTTGTTATTTCATAGTTACAAGTAAACTCAGGAAATGATAATCCAATTTCCAGAAAACAAGCACCTATTTTTTTTTTGTGGCAAGAAAATATAAAACAAAAAGTGTTCACCTTGGGAAAATAGGACAGGATGAATTTTAAATCCTCCTCCGTTCTTCAGCCTTTGTGGAAGATGCTCAAAATGATAAATGTCTAGGTAGAAGTAAATTTTCAGAGCTTGTCGGCTTCCTTCTGCCTGATAGGTAATAGGAACGTCTGAGAATACAAGTGAAACGTGTTAGTAGTTTCCCATACAAAAGCACAGTGTGATAGTTTTATCGCCTTGATAGTCCAGTCACACTGAAGTCCGAATTGATTCTGCAGCACCAAATGAATGTCCTATCAGAGGAGCTCTTGTAGAGACGTCTGTATCATAGCAAGAGAGTGGATACAATAAATGCATGGAACTTCAATAAGCTCTATTGCTTAAATGAAATTCTGTTCTGTAACCTTTACTTATGGACTGTTATATTCAGTATTTGCAATCAAAGACGGTGATAAGCACAGTAATGGTCACGTCTTGTGCCAGTACCGGAATAGAGAATTTGGAGCATTAGTGCCTCCATGTTGATTAGCCAATGGGAATATAAGTCTTTCATGTCACCCAGTAGGCACTTTTTACACCCTCTCTATTATGGCATCTTATCGATTTTCTGTTACCTCCGCACATTTTGAAGTTTAAAGGATATAAGGATTTTTGCAATCTTTTATTCTCTATTTCCAGTGTCAAATATATATATACATCCAAGGGGATTGGTAAACAATCATAAATATCTGGAAATATCCTACTGTTTTGTATCTACAGCTCTTAGGCATAGTTATGTGCTTCTAAAGTTACAGAATATGGTTACAAATTAAAGGGATTTTCCATTTGTAGGTTTCTGGCCGGTAATAACCAGAGCTATGTTAAAGTAACAAAATCTGAGGGTACTCACCCTGCCTTGCTGGGTCTGGGTTGTTGCACTGGTTTCTGGGTACTGGCTGCAGCAATGACCTCATAACTACAGCACACTTAACCACTGCAGCCAATCAATGAGCTCAGTGGCTCTGTCAATGTAGGTGGCAAGAGTTGCTGAGCTTGGTGATTGCAACAGACAGAACACAGATCATAGAGAATCAGCAGAGAGCCAGTGTTAGACCCAGGGAGGAAGAATACAACTTTTAACTCAATCCTAGCCAATAGAGGCCAATGTAACGATGGTGGGTGTGGACCCACTGCGCCATGGGCCGGACTTACCTAGGAGGGGCATAACTAAGTGACTACCGAGTGTTCACTAGAGCTTCTGATGGAGAGGATAGGCTGGGCTGCCGGTAGTCACCAGGTACCACTCCAGGGCAGTCCCTGGGTCTGCAGCACCTGACCAGAGGTACAGAGGGGCAAAACAGAGGCATAGTCACACAGTCCGAGGTCAGGGCAGGCAGCACAGCATCAGTAAACTTGGCCAAGGTCAGGAGCTTAGAGGTCACGCAGGATGGGAATACTAGCCGGGTTGGTAAACAAAACGCAATACTGAGGCCAGCATAAACATGGACTAACAGGGTAGGAACCAACGTTCTAGCGAAGAGTGGAGAAAGGAGCTGCCTAATAAAGGCTCTGCTAACACGGGATAGGCCTGTGGAACCTGATCTCTGCAAGACACAGCAGGGTTAAATTCCTCCAGAGACCGGCCACACCCCTAAGGGTCGATGGATACCACATGCAGGTGCACCAGTGCTGAGGAGTGCAGAAGGAAACAAACTGAGCCAGACTGCGTGCCACGAGGAGAAACTGCAAGGTGAGTAGGGAGGCGCTGAGGAGGCATGTGAGTTGCTACGGTGACAGACAAAAACCTAAAGGTGAAAAATCCCCTTAGCCCTGTGTATGGTCTATTTTTGTAGCTATGTATTTATTTCACAGAAATAATCATTCTGATTGCAGTAACAGTTGATGGGAAGGTCCCACTGACTTTTTGTTAGTTTTATAAGGAAGTGTATAAAAATTGCAATAACCTGTATTTATTTTCCTTGAAAAATCTAATTTCTCTCTCCATGATTGATGGAGGCTCCTGGTGTGATGTATGAACCAAGTTGCGCATTTTGAGCTAATCAGAACTTTTCCCCATCTCTTCTCTCATAGCATACAGCCTCATATACCAGGGAAAAGTTCTGCAGCTGCACTCCCCTCTGCCCTTTCTATATGTCTTTCCCTTGCTATATATCTCTACTTTTTAATAGTAAAAGTTTTTTTTGTTATTCAGGAGTTTTTAGAACATTTACAGAGACGCTGCAGACAAAGTAAGAGAATCTGCATGGTGAGAAGTTTCATATATTCAGATATATGGGTATGTGCACACATTAAGTATTTGCTGCAAACATTTCAGCTGCAAATACTGAAGTGCTGTCAGGAAAAAAACAGCATAAAATATGCACGTTAGTGCAGCGTTTTTGCTGTATCTGTGATGAGTTTTTTTTACATGCATTTTTTATGCGTTTTTTCTCCATTCAGTAGAATAGGTGAAAAACGCTGCAAAAAAGTTGAAAGAATGGATATGCCGCAGATTGAAACCTCACCAAATCTGCAAGAAAAATATAAACAATATGTGCGTTAGATTTCAGGAATCTCATCAACTTTGCTGGTACTAGGAAATCCTTCAATTTTCATGGCAAAACTGCGTGGGGAAAAAAAGCAACAAAATCACAGCAGATACTTAAAGGAATTCTGTTAGTAGGATCAAACCTCTTAAGTCGTCTGTATGAGCATATAGGTCATAGGAAACTGAATAAAATGACACCTTAATATCTGCGTTCCTGTATCTTATTCTGTAGAAATCCATGTTTTTCTCATGTAAATGACCTCCTCCAGGCTCTGGGGAGGACACTGCCTGGAAGATAACTGCCTCCATAGATTATTATATATGATGGGGGAGTTACCAGTGTGATGTGTGATGGCCGCTCTCTGCTCTCCTGATCTCACTGCAGAGCTGTGTGTGATTATACCTGACACATCTGCAGGTTCCTCTCAGCTTCAGCCTCCAGCTCACAGGCAGACAGGGCTGCAATATGGTTGCAATACAGCAAAGCTCAGAGAGCTGCAAAAATGTGTTTGTAAGGAGACAAAGTTCAGTTCTACTGTTCCATGTTAGTTACTAGTCTCACACTGGAAACTCCCCCTTCATGTAAAATAATCCCTGGAGGCAGATTCTCATGCAGATCAGTGTCCGGCACATAGCCTGGAGCAGTTCATGTAAATATAAGAAAAACATGGATTTCTCTGGAATAAGACATCGGATCGCAGATATCAAGGTATCAATTTATTCAGCTTCCTATGGCCCACATGCCCATATAGAAGGCTTAGGAGGGTTCATCCTACTGACAGATTCCCTTTAACATGTGCACATACCCTATTACTGATTTTTCATCTTAATACATACTTGCAATTTGCGGCCCATTTTCTGCTTGTCTAAAGTAAAACATGACCTTCTCTAAATCGAACAGAGCAACAAGTGAGTCCTCCAACATGGCTTGCTCATCTGTCTGTAGGAGAAAAGACAAGTCCGAAGCAGGAGATGAAACACGACTGTATAATAGGTACCCACAGCAATGCATATAAAGAATTAATATAAATCAAATTACACAAGTACAATAAGCATAATAAATGGCTATGTGGAAGTGAAGACTAGAAGAACCGTATTACATTATAGGGCATTTCATAATATGCACAGTGGAGGCCACCAGAACAATGAAATACAAGATGAATACTCCCATTAGGTATCACTTGGTACATGTGCTTATCGAGTGCAGCAGTCATTTGCTCTTCACTCAATCTCTCATTTTTTTCCAAACTGTTTGTTGAAACATTCACATTATGAAGAACATCTGACAAATCCAACCAACAAAAGATTTCATTTCAGTTAAAAGAAAAAGAAGCAAAACAAAAAAAAAATCTATTATCATATATTATATTAAGGTAAAAAATATTCCCTAAAGTAGAAAAACAGTAACATAACCCTTAGCTTGAAAATTGTTAAAGGGGTACTCCACCTTTGCAAATGATGGTGACCTCCACTTTTGCTGTGATTAAAAGGTTGCCCATTCGCTAGGGAATACAATACAAACTTATCTCTCTCACCCACAAAGCTCTCCACCGTTCTGCACCACTCTATATCTCCTCCTTCATCTCTATCATCCTACCCGTGCTCTACATTCTGCAACGGACCTAAGACTAACGTCCTCCATAATCTGAACTCCCCACTCCTGTCTCCCAGACTTCTCTCGTCCTGCCCCAATTTTCTGGAATGCACTATCCCAGACAATCCGACTGATACCTAGACCCCACATTTTTAAGAGAGGCCTATCACCTCACTTCACTAATCTAACTCTTCCCTGTTCCCTCTTTTCCTCAGAATCTGGTCCTCTTTCTCATCGGTCTCCACATCCTCCATGCACCCATTAGCACTTGGTAACTGTACGAAGACAAATCCTGGCTGATCACCGGATCATGCAGCTCATGGGCAATAACAGACATCAGGAAGAGCGTCACAGACTCAGTCCTGGACCCGAGGAGTGTGAGTAAAGCAGTTTTTTGTTTTTTTTTAAACCCAGGGGTTTTTCTGAAAATAGAAAGAACCTTTAATTGATTGCATATCGTAGTGATAAGCCTTCATTTACTGAGTTAGGAATACCGATAAGGGTCTCAGTTTGTACAGCAAACCTTTCCAATACATATTTCTAATTGACTTAAAGGGGATTTTGGTACTTGAGATGGTAGAACCCAATACTTGATACTTGACTGATTGTTCAGGATCCCACCGCTGCACCTCGTACCAATCATAAGAATGGGGAACTTGTGTTCTCCATATGAATGGTGCTCGTATTTGAGCAAATAAGATGGTCGAGTGCAAGATGGGAAAAGCATCTCAAAATATTGAGGACCATACATATTTGATTATTGAGGTACTGACCGTTTTATTTACACAGGTACAGCACCACACATACAGTTGTGCCTGGTGCTGTAGCTGTGTTAATTTTACTTTAAAAAGTTTAAGCAACAATACCAGGCTCACAGCCCATATAGACGTGTGCAAACAATGGAGAAAGTGCACCTCCTTTATTCTGCTCAAATGTCCCCACCAATCAAATTTTAATGGCCTATCCTTAAGAGGCTCTTCAATTCTGCTGACTAACAATGGTCCCTGGAGTTGACTTTACTATCATTTTGGAAAGACCATCAATATTTAATTCCTGTAAATCCCCTTCAATAACAGCATCCAGTTATTAGTACGATACAGGGAAGTAATATCCATTACCATATTTGGGGAGAGAAGAGACTGGAAGTGGAAAAGAACACCGGCATTAGCGATCTGCTCCAACCACCTTCTACTGGCTTCTTGTGTTTCCACTTCATATTCTCTGTTGCTGTCATACATGTGATTTAATGCAGCCATAAGCTGTTCAGAGAAGGCACAGATGGTGGCCACTATACTCTGACAGAATACCATATCTCTCCTCAGCTGTACTTCACTATCTGCAGAGACAAACACAAGAAAAATCTGTAATAAATCACAGCAGCTACAACTTTCATTGAAGGGAATGTGTCACCAGAAAATGATCTATTGTTTAAATCATATTTTTATGTAAAATTTATAAAAAAAAAATGTTTTTTTGCAACTTTCCATATTACCAACTACTTTAAAAAGAGTTCTGAAATCTTGTAATTTTCACATTGACTATTAATACAATACTCATGCTTCATATTCAATAGTCTCATTATCATCAAAGACAGGATTACAATGACAAATAACACCTTTTATACAATAGACAAATGGGATCCCTCATTCACAACTGTGATGTCACAGCTGATCTCCTCCTTTCATAAAAGGAATCTGTTAGGAGGTTTTTTCTATGTAGTAATGGAGCAGTATGATGTAGGGGCAGAGTCCCTGCTTCCAGTGATGTGTCACTTGCTGGTCTGCATACTGTCATTTTGTTACAATCACAGTTTTCTCTGCTGGAGATCTAGCAGTTCTGTGCCTTGTATAATGTAACGCGCCCACACTACTGATTGTCAATGTACTGTGTACACAGAAAGCTACCAGAGAGCTGCTAATCAATGGGGGACCAAAAGGCACAAGGCAGCTTGTCCTATAGTAATAATCTCCTGTTGATAAAACACTGATTTTATTGAAACAGCAACATAAAGCTTAGTAAGTGATACTTCGCTGGAATCAATGTCTCTTCCCTTACATCATGCTGTTCTCAGAGTACTGTACATAGCAAAAACCTGCTGACAGATTAATTTTAACAATGATCTTTGCCCACACCAGATCATGCCTAGAAAGCTCTACTATAGAGATGAATGAGTCAGACTCGATCTATTGCTGATGTGGCTGCTGAAAAGAACAGGAAATGTCACTCTGCTTCCTCAAGGGGCATATCCTTAAGGAAGCAGAGGCGAAACGTACATCAGGCATACACCGCAGTAGGGTAGTAGTCTGGTAAATATCACCTTCTCCTTAATATGGTCTAAAATATTACACTTTATGAGAACTAATCCTATAATGTCTCAGAATATAATGACTTGAGCACATATGGTCTAATGGCTCTTTGTATTTAATAGGGGTACATCATACCTTATGTATGCATCAACTTCTTTTTTTTTATAAATGCATATTCTATTTTCAGTATAAATTTAGCTTACTTTGCACTATGCACCTTATTTAAAATGTATTTATTATGGTAGTGGGTGTGGCTGTTTCTTGTGGGATGTATAATTGTCATTGACAACCACATCAAATAGAATTCTGTGTTTTTACGGAAGCTCTGTGGCTTTGGCCATCTATATATATATATATATAATATACAGGGTGGGCCATTTATATGGATACACCTAAATTAAATGGGAATGGTTGGTGATATCAACTTCCTGTTTGCGGCACATTACTATATGGGAGGGGGAAAACTTTTGATGTGTCACATGACCCTCTTCCCATTGAAAAAAATAAAGTTGGATCCAAAATGGCCGACTTCAAAATGGCCGCCATGGTCACCACCCATCTGGAAAAGCTTTCCCCCTCCCATATACTAATGTGCCACAAACAGGAAGTTGATATCACCAACCATTCCCATTTAATTTAGGTGTATCCATATAAATGGCCCACCCTGTATAGCACAATTCATATATAGTGTGAGTCAAAAGTTAGGACACACCTGTTCATGCAGTAGTTTTCCTTGTTCTTATTCTGCTGTGTATGTGGAAGTTAAAGAAGAATTCCCATTAATATTTGTTTTTCATTAAATGTATGTATATGTGTATGGTGTGTAGTGTGAGTGTGTTAATATACTCACATGTGTGATGTCTCCGAGTCACAATGAATGACCTGGAAGAGGCTTTTACAATGTAAGTCTCTGGAGTGTCAGAACGCGGCTCCATAGGCTTACATTGTAAAAGAAACTTCTGGCTCAGACATAGAGAATAGAGCCATCTTGAGTGTCTGAATTCAGTCTTAATGTACTTTGGTCTGTAATGGATTAAATTGAATTCATACAAGATTTGACAAATGTTGATTTTAAATATGTTACCATGATTCAATGTGTTTAGGCTATGACTATGGGCACTTTGTTTGCCAGAAACACGTCAGTCTGTTACCAATGGAGAATATTTTTTATGCATTTAACTGGAATTTTCAAAAGTTTGGATACATCTGTTCTCGCAGTAGTTAACTTGTTGTTATTGGAATGTGCACATTATAGATCCATACTGAAGGCAGCAAAACCACTAATGAAAACTGATATAAAAACAAAGAGGAAAGAAAAACAGATATGCCTCGTCAAGGGTTCATCTTTGGCATTACCTTCCTTCAGAAAATAATTGCGACCATCAGGTATGTTTTGCAGAGGTAGTGTTGGTACACAGTTCCATACACTGCTAAGTAGGAGTGGACACTGACAGATTGGGGCTCCTGTGCAATAAGAGTGTCTGGGCCCCTCTCCTTTACAGATACTATACTCTATACCAGTGTTCCCCAACTCTGGTCCTCAAGAGCCACCAACAGGTCATGTTTTCAGGATTTCCTTAGTATTGCACAAGTGATAATTGCATCACCTGGACAGGCAATAATTCCATCACCTGTATAATAGTAAGGAAATCCTGAAATTTTATAGCCCATAGTGAGGGATATTATATGGGGTTTCCCCATTTGGTAAATATTATATAAACATCCCTCCAGGCTATTTTCAGTCCTCTTTTTCGGTTTTTGGTTTGGGATGAGTTTGATGCAAAGTGAAGGTAAAGCAGCTACCAAGTTCTCTGGGAACTCCTTCAACACTGTTTAAAAGCCATTCCAGGTCACGATCAGATGCTGCTGCTTGAGAGAATGCCTCGGGGTGTAAAGCTCATATGGGTTGCATCATAGTGCCAGTTTTTGGCTTAGGAAACGGCTTCTGGAGCAATGAGTATATTTTTAAATGTTTTTTATCTGTCTTGTCTTCGTTTTTGTGTCTATCGGAGACAGTGATTATTTACTGTAAGAGCAGTGAGATAAGGGATCTCTCTGCCACATGATGCTGTAATGGAGATTCACTAACAAGATTCAAAGAGGGCCTGGATGTCTTTCTTGAAAAACATAATATTACTGGTTCTGGCTACTAGATTTTGTTATGGGATGTTGATCTAGAGGAATAGTCTGAATGCCGTATGTGGACTTGGGAAGGATTTTTTCCCCTAAAATGGGGCAATTAGAATTTAGCTCATGTGATTTTTGCCTTCTTCTGGATCAACATGTTAGGGTATGTCTTGAACTCATACTTATGTCTACCTTCAACCTTAAAAAGTATAATCCTATAAAAAATGTATTTTATTACATTTTAGGAAGTGTAACCGTTCTTTTGTACGTGTATTTTCTTTTTTTGAATTGTTAAAGGGTGTAAAGCTATCAGAGAAAAGGGGGGTACTTTTGAGGAACCTAAGGTTTAACACATATTCCAGTTTGTTTCACAACTTCTCTTTACTCCTTTCTTCCAAATGTATACCTTTGTGGTTTTGCTGCTTTCATTCTGAATCTGTAATGTGCACATCCCAATAAGAAAAAGGAAATCCATTGGATGAACATGTGTGTCCAAACTTTTGACCGGTACTGTATATGTATATTTATATATCACTTTGGTAAATAACACTGACATGGTAATTACAATATATTATACTAGCTATCTAAAAATCTATGAAAGTCATATTTCTACATTCTTCTATCTACATCTTACTCATTTCCTCATGGGATTCATTCCTTCTAATTAGTTCTCTGATCTTCACATTACTTTATTGCTTGATACACTTTCAGGCTTCTTTGAATAGACATCAGTGGCTTAAAGCAATTTAAAATATCAATATAAATCCTTTAAAAACCTAAAGATGTGGAGACTTCAGTAACACTGTTTAATGGTTTTTATATACACTGACGAGCAAAAGGGTAACAATGTTGTGAACGTTTGACTTTCATGCTCCATATCTCACCATCCACTGCTGCTTTGAACGTAAGACTACCATCATTTTATAGACAATCATCTTGGTTATCTCATACATAAATTTGACTTACAACTACTTAGCATATGATTAGTTATGCAGATTCTTGTCATGTCACTGCATTGTTACGGTTTTGCTCCTGGTGGTGGAACAATCTTTTTCTTCCTGTATAATACAAATTACAACCTGTTCTCACATTCCCTAATAGCTCAATGTGTAATTAGGTTCATTCCCAAGTGAAAGGTCACTGTTCCAAATCAAGGAGCAGCCATGAAGAAGATTTCCCAGGAAAAGAGAACCAACATCATCCAGCTCATCGATAGCGGTCTCTCGGCCAAGAAAATTGCCAAACTGCATCATGTGAGCGCCATGACAGTTGGAAGAATACAAAATGAAGTCTGTCCATCATTAAAAAGCCAAGAGGTGGAGATGCAGGCAAAATATCGGAGTCAACAAGTTGGCTCATCACAAAGTCTATCAATTCTGGCGCGTCAGAAGGTGGCTCGTATGCTTCGTAATAGTGAGATCACACACGTCTGTGCAAGCACCATGTGTTGCATATTACACATGTGTGGAATGGTGGCTCGGAAAAAAGTGAAGAAGCCTCGACTTCAGTATCATCATAAGAAACGTCAGCTCGAGTTTGCAAAAAAGCACAAAGAGTGGACAGTAGAAGATTGGAAACATGTAATTTGGAGCAATGAGATGAAAGTCAATGGACTAGGCTCTGATGGATGCAAATGAGTCTGGAAGAAACAAGGGAAAAAGTGGCTAGAGGATCGAGAAATTGAAGGAACTGTCAAGTTCGGTGGAGGAAGCCTGATGACATGGGGTTGTTTCACAGCCAAAGGCATTGGATACTTTGCCAAGATCGATGGTGGTCTCAATGCTGAGGTATGTGTCAGTATCCTACAAGACGAGTTACTTCATACACTCGAGTACTATGGGTATGAAAAAGACGACAGTGTTCCAGCAAGACGATCCGAAGCATACGTCGAGATAGGCGAAGAAATGGTTCATTGACAATGAAGTAGTGGTTCTGAATTGGCCCCAACAGTCCTCAGACATCAACCCAATCGAACACTTGTGGGTAGAGTTGAAGAAAAAGCTGTATATATACCTAAGTGAGTCGACCAGTATGCACCAACTTTGGGAACGTATAGAAGAGACCAGAGATCAGATTTTGGTCAAGACATGTTTGAATCTGGCCGAGAGCATGCCCAGAAGGATTCAGGCAGTGTTGAAAGCCAAAGGTGGATTTACAAAATATTGACAAAATAATAAAAATTAAAATTTAGAATTTTAGAAGCAAAACAGTAACAATGCAGTGACATGACAAGAATCTGCATAGCTAATCATATGCTAAATAGTTGCAAATCAAATTTATATATGTGATAGCCAAGATGATTGTTTATAAAATGATGGTAGTCGCATGTTCAAAGCAGTAGTGGATGGTGAGATCTGGAGCCTGAAAATCAAAAGGTTAAAACATTGTTACCCTTTTGCTCGTCAGTGTAAATATGCATCGATTGTACTTAGAAATTACTGATGGCAATGACATCATGAAAGCCGCCATTATTCTTACCTGTATATTCCAAGAGGGCCAATAGTATCCGTGTCTCTACCTCTAAAATGAATAAATGACAGTTATTAAGTTGAGCAAGCCCTTGCATCAGATTAATCAACCGTGGGATTGTTAGTATGAACGATCCCACCAACAACAAAAGAGGTAACACTGGGCAGTCAGGAAGCCAATATAAAAAAAATAAACTCAATTTCTGTAAAGTGGAAAATGATTCAGCTGGATTTGGCCGATAGTGGCAAATGTAAGTAGTTTTAGACAAAATTTTGCAATCTGGCATATCTCATTTTCTATCTGATGTCGGCCACTGCATAAAACGCACAAACAATGGTTGTCCAAATTGGAAAAATCTGCTCTTTTGGTCGACTTTTATCTGATCCATATATTACCAAAACAGAATAAAAACATGTTTAAAAATTGGCCGCGCTGCTGGAAAGAAGTCTCTCGCTGCGATATTCATTAAAAGGTTCTTTATTGTCCAAATGTAAAAAAAAACAACAGGTTACGCAGACTGATACATGGAGATATTTATAGACCAAAATGGGCGCCAAAAATGTCCCCTGTCCTACACATATTCTTTATTCATGTTTGAGTAATTTTCCATTACTGGTAATTCCAATACTTAATTTTTTATAGTTATACACGCTCTCTCTGTTTCCATATTTGTCCTGTCAACTCTTTATAGTAGTATTTCTTGTACGTTGCACACTTTTTTCCTTCTTCCTCTTTCTTTCTGTCTTCCAGGCCGCCCTTTGACTTTGAACTCCATACCCTCAGAGCAGATTGTGTTTTTTTTGTTTGTTTGTTTTGTTTGTTTTTTTTCTCCTCCTCCTTTTCCTGTCTTCCAGGCCTTCTTTTGAATTTGAACCCCGACCCACCCCTCAATGGGTGGTACTCTAGGCCTTTTGGCACCCATTTTGGTCTATAAATATCTCCATGTATCAGTCTGTGTAACCTGTTGTGGTTTTTTATACTTTATAAAGATGCCAGTATGGTATTGAAACGTGTAGTGAACAATAAAGAACCTTTAATGAATATCGCAGCAAAAGACTTTTTAAACGTGTTTTTATTCTGTTTTGGTAATTCCCCCCCTGGCGGATCTTTCCCCCAGACGCGGGGCAGTGGCAGCTGGCTATCTAAAACTGTATAGTGGTTGTGTCTTCACACAACCATCCAAGGTGAGCAAACCTATTGTTTTTTCTGTCCCCTATATTAGGGTTTTACCCTATTGTGCGCTTCTCCCTTCACAGTCACTGTTTGTTTATTCATCTTATCCATATAGGGAGCCTTAGATCCTATATTTTCTACAATTCTCGTTGGTGTAATACATTTAAGACAAGAATGATTATTTATCAATCAGTTATGTTTCTCATCAAAATTCAAGACTGTAACCTCCATAAACTTCTTGTACATTTGTTAAATCTCACCTAGTTTAGATGCCAGGATCAGCGAGATATCTTTTAATGAAAGGCTAATCAAAAGCAACTTTTTGATGGTTCAGGGCATTTTTTTCCAATTGGAGATCTAGAGCTGTGGGAAATCAGCTAAAAGAGTCGGTGGAAAGTAGATAACTGTTGCTTTAATCTCTCTTGGATTTCGGTAAAATAAACATACTCATAAATCTTCTAAAGAATCATTTCCTTTCTATCAAAATGCATTACAGTAAGTGCTGACACTGCATTCTTCTTGGAATTACTCTACAGTGTTATACGGTTGCATCGAGCTGACCGCAATGAAATCTCATTCTTCATATAAAGCAAATATTCTATATTTCACAACAATGAACCTTCAGAATAAGCCATGACAAAGCCCTCAAGGTTTGAAAGCGAAACATGGTGGGACTTTATCCCATTGACATAATGGGTCATTATAGTACTTGGTATTCTTGTCATGAATGCTGCACATGCATAACTTTATGGATTCTAAAAGATTCTTTTGAATTACCATTCATTTTAAAGGACATAAATAATGTGTAAATGCCTAGTAATACTCAGTCTTTGAGGTCAAATCGAAATTGGAAAAATTGCTCCCATGTTTTCAGAGTGAAAGAAATGGAGGCAAGAATTATTCTACTTTGGTCTCTCCATCTTAAGTCTCATTTATGTACATAAATTCATTACCCCTTTAAAGAGGACCTTTCACCAAATTTTTCATGTTGAACTGGACCCACAATGACATATTGTCTGTAGAGCAGAAGAAAACGCTTTTCTTTGTTGTTTTTTTACATTTTGTCTCTTTTTACAGAGATATTAGCAATTAAAATATTCGGCACCTAAACAGTTAATTTTTTTAAAGTCTGAGTGGGCATTACCAGAGAGATTTCACTGGGGGCGTATTCTTCCTCTTTCTGATGCTGACCAATCATAAGCAGGCAGCAAAACAAGCCCTCACGATAGGTTAGAACAGGCTCAGTGTGAGAGATGTATAGACAATGAGTAGTGATGGGCAGTTCAGCTCTTTTTGGTGATCTGGCTCATTTGGCTCCGCTCACTAAAAAGAGCTGGCTCTTTTGGATCATAAATGGATCCCTATTAAATATGTGTTGACTCAAGGTGAACACATATTTAAGATGACATTAATGCAGCTGAAACCTCGCCCACCCGTGCCCGAAACAATGCCCACTTGCAGCCAGCCAATTAAATTGATCAGTGGGTGGGGTTTTGTTTGAATGACTGGGGCTTTGTCCCCCGAACACTGGAATTTTACCCCCAGTGAGACCCATTAAGAGTATTTAGGGGCTTTCAGTGAGGTGCCAGCTTCTTTGTTTCCCATCTTAGTTTGTTCATGAATGACCCATCACTAACAAACAGTCTGCTCTCCTCACTGCAGAGTGATGACATGTGCTGGAGCACAGCAGATCTTAGTGTGATTAGCTAAAAGCTTTCATATTTCATCTCCAGCCAGTGTGGGGATAAGGGTCATACTGCAGAGTCGAATCTCATTACAAACACTTGTAGTAGCTCTCTTCTCAATTTTAAGCTCATAAGAGCTTTATTGGCAGGGCCAAATACACATTAGCATTGCCACAAGTGTATAGCTGCCAACTCTGCTGTACACTGACTGCTGGAAATGAAAGGTGTTAATCACACTCAGGTCTGCTGAACTCCAGCACATTTAATCACTCTGCAGTGATGCGAGCAGACTGTTTGTCATTACATGTCTAACACTGAGGCTGTTCTAAGCTATTGTGGGGGTGTGTTCTTTGTTTCCCAGTGTGTGGTTACCTGCTTATGATTGGTCAGCGTCAGAAAGAGTAAGAAGTACACGCTCCCAGTGAAATCTTTCTGGTAATACCCACTTGGACTTAAAAAAAAATTACCGTAATATTTGGGTGCCAAATAATTGAAGGTAAAATTAAAAACAAACAAACACACCCCCACCAAAAAGTCCAAAACAAAACATTGCATTGTTGTATTCCACTCTGCATTAGATGTGCTCAGTTCAACATGAAACATTTGGTGAAAGGTCCTTTATAAGTAAACAAAGAAATGGACCTTGATGATGGCTTAAACAAATGTTTGTGCCCGATCATTAATGGTGTAAAGAGCCCTGCGATGCAACAAACCCTGAAAAGAAATGTGTTATCTTATCGTTTGCATACTTTATGTGGACATAAAAATTGTTGTTTGTCAACAGCACTTTACCCACTATAGACAATAATATAAAGAGTGTGATACAAATGATCATGCAATCGATTGTTCGTGCAAAAGCCTCCCAATCATTGCCACTTGTAAAATATTAATAAACGAGTGCTGAGAAATATGAACATCATCGTTCATTGCAGGCAATGTACTCCTCTGTGTGAACCATAAAAGTCCTTTTGAATGGGCAATAGATTGCCCATATCGAAACTGGCATGTCATTGGCACTCGTTTAGCTCTATTCACATGCTGCATGTGCCAACTACGATCAGTTGCCCCCATACAGTTGCACATTCTTGGCAGGTCATTCTCTATTTACAGAAAAGGATGCGTTGCTAATCAACATTGATTTTGGATCATATAAAAGAAGCGATAAGCCAAAAAAATGATCATTTTCTCTTTTATCAGCTGGTTGGTGCCATGTTTACACTGGCAATGTTCGGGAATATGCCATCCTATAAACAGTCATTCGGCCAATCACTGGCCTGTTAAAAAGGGTCTTAAATACTTTTTTTTTCCAATGCATCAGATATGTATTAAACAGATAAAATGGGAAAAGTCAATTCAGAGATAAGGAGATTGGACAAAAGGAAAGCTAGGTTAATTTCTAACAAGCATAGAGGACACAGCATTGCAGAAGACAAGAAAATTATACGAAAATACAACTGTCAACACATAAAGAAAAACTGTCCAAATGGTGTCAATGTTCCTTTAATGGGAAAATTTTGATTTAAACTACATTGTAGTCAAATAATTAGCAAAGATTCACAAATGACCACTCACCTTCTACAAACTTTCTAATGTTCTGTGCAAGAATGCGAACACTACTGGGCAAATTCCAGGGGTCCTGTTTAATGTGAAGTCGTAACCGCTTTGGACAGCTTAATTTAGGTTCCATTTCCTGCTGAAATTCTACGGAATGTAAAAAACAAAACAGTGATCTGCTTGTAAATAAGAATTCTAAGCTGAAATCATTAATCATTTTCACTCTATAGCAGACCCTGGTAAAGTACGGACCGTGGGCCACATCCGGCCCTCTGGCTGTTCCAGTCCTGCCCGCGGACCAAGACAGCCGAAGGGCTGAAAAGGGTTGTCTTCCTTCTGCGTTACGATATCACTGCGATCTGCATCCTCAGGATGTAGATATCGGTGAATACACAGGTGGAGGACAGAGCCACTGGCTCCTTCTTCCACCAATCAGTGCGTGCCCTTGAGACAGCAGGCGCGATGACATTGTGTCTGCTGTGTGGTAAGTTAGTGCACCGGAGACCGCAGCAAAGCTCTGGGTGAACGGGAGCGAGGTGAGTATGTGCTGGTTTTTCTTTTATGTGTGTGGGATGTGTGCCTATATATTTAGGGGGCTATGTGAGGACTCATACTGTATAAAGAAATGCTATGTGAGGTCTCATTCTGTATATAGGGGGCTAAGTGAGGGCTTATACTATATGTAGGTAAGGCTATGTAGGGGCTCACATTTTATGTAGGGGCTCATATTGTAAGTAGGGTACTGTGTCAGGTCTTGTACTGTATATAGGGGCTGTGTGTGGACTCATACTGTATATAAGGGGCTGTGTGGGCTCACATGTATATAGGTGCGCTGTGTATGGGTTCATACCATACATGGGGGTGTCAGCATACTTAATTCTGCTCAACATTATGTGATACAATTAATATTAAAGAGGTTGTCTACTACTAGGACAACCCCTTCTTGAACTAAATGTTTGGCCCCAATAAAATAACAGCATGGGAGCCCCAGGGAGAGCGAGTGCTAACACCGCGTGAACAGCACCAGCACAAGAGGTGAACATAGGTTTTTTATTTTATCGGGGCCAAACATTTAGTTCAAGAAGAGGTTGTCCTAGTAGTGGACAACACCTTTAATATAAAATAATGACTATAATTAATATATAAATATTAATATTGAGCAGAATTAATTTCTGCCTATTCGTTTGGCCCTGCACAACTATCACAGTCTCTCAAATGGCCCCTTGGGAAAATTAATTGCCTACCCCTTCTCTATAGCATCTGTTTCTACAATTCCTTCAGTCTGTCAAACAAATGTATGGACAATCCTGTAACACACGGTTGGACCAATCCCACCATTCTGCAGAAGACATAACTGGAAGCTCCCAAGCCCCGGTGGAAAACATTTAACAACTTTATAAAGTAGCTTCATATACAGTATATCCCATTCATCCTTACAGTTTATGTATTGTTGCCTGGACATAATAATAATAATAATAATAATAATAATAATAATAATTAATAATAAGAGGCTTCAATTGGAAATCGTTCAAAAATGTTTTTTTCTAATTCCTAAGAGAGAAAATGATGTACTGTGGGTATCGGCACCTTGTAAACTTCGTCCAGGTGTGAAATATTTTGTTTGTTCAAATGCTCTGGCCACAGCCGGTCCTCTGAGAAGATTAGTTATTGATTCCACCTAGTAGAACACAAGGATTTCAATGTAAACAAATAAGGTTGGAAAATTATAATCTTCTTTATTTGGAAAAATGTAGAAATGCTAATGGTTTATAATGCATATTGTTATTCATTCATATTTTCATCATTGGTTCCAGTTGTCTTGCAAAGGTATTACCAGGTCTGATCCCAATCACCTCTCCCCCAAAAGATATAGGGTTCTCCCCATTATGCATATGGACGTCAAACAGGGAGGTTTCCCGCTCAGGACTCACTCTATGGTCCAGAGTGTAGCGGTACTGACAAGCAGAAGGACCTACTCTGGAGGGTTTAAGACCCCAGGTATTCGATTTATGACTTCATTTGAAAACCCTTCATGTAAAACTGCAAGTTCCCTGCAGTGTCCCAACCATTTTCTGGCTGGATTATAGTCAACTCTCTGCTGGAGGTCTTGACAGCCATTCCCAGATTATAGGGTCGGTTCACAGAATATCTCTGTTTTTTTTTTATCACTATAATATTTTTGAGCCGCGGTCACAATATATATTTAGAAATGCTATCTAGACAGTGCAAAGTTAGAATAGACAGTGTTAAAGAGAATCTGTCAGCACGTTTTGCTATTTAATCTGAGAGCAGCATAATATAGGGCACAAATACCCTGATTACAGGGATGTGTTACTTATTAGGCTGTGTGTTGCAGTTTCAATACAATCAGTATTTTATCAGCAGGAGATTATCACTACAGGACTACTTCTCATGTGCCAGGCAGTCCAGCTAATCTGTGTAACCCCGTTTCCACAACTGATTGGCAGCTTGCTGACAGTGCTCAGTGTACACACCAAACTGCCGATCAGGTGTGTGGGCATTATACACAGCCCAGAAGTCTTAGCTCTGCTACAGCTACATCCATTTATTAACTATAAATAAGGTTACTTTGTGTGAGAAATTTGTTATAAAGTATTGGTACTTTTTTGATGTCATGTCTTGACTAATACCCTCTCTATTAAGCCACATCCCTCTGTAACAAGGTCAAGCCCACTTGTCAGACAAGACACAGAAATTGTCTAAAATAATTTTATGCTGCAAGTCAAAAAAGACAATTTTTTGGATGCAAATTGAAGCAAAATTCTGACACTTTCATTTATCTTCTGGGCCTTGTGGTTTTTCAAGTTTTTCCTATTCGCTTTTTTGGTCTCTTATATAAGCTTGCATAACTCCGTTTAAGGAACATTCTCTAAAGCTGCTTATTCAATGAAAAAAACAAAACGAAAACTACAATAGAACCAGATATAGGTGCCATTCAGTTTCTTATACAGGTGATGCGGCTTCATCCCTGGTTTTCTATGACATGTAAACATAACCATATTAATACGTTTGTTACTGTCTGTATTACTCACCTGGCTGAAGAGATGTTCTAGGCAGCTGTGTAATTTGTCCTGTTTCTCATGAGAAATCCGTACATTTAAGGGCATCTCATCTCCTGTGGTAGAAAAGTTTTAGATGTAAAAACACTAAAAACAGCAACAAAAATTAAATATTTTTTGTTATTTATAAAAAGGATTGTCTCATGAAGACTACTAAAGACATACAGTAATAAAAAAAATACCCATATACCAATGTATCAATTTTTATAGATACAGTGCTGGCCAAAAGTATTGGCATCCCTGCAATTCTGTCAGATAATACTCACTTTCTTCCTGAAAATGATTGCAATCACAAATTATTTGGTATTATTATCTTCATTTAATTTGTCTTCAATGAAAAAAACACAAAAAGATTTGTCCTAAAGCCAAATTGGATATAATTCCACACCAAACCTAAAAAAGGGGGTGGACAAAAGTATGGGCACCCTTTGAAAAATCATGTGATGCTTCTCTAATTCGTGTAATTAACAGCACCAGTAACTTACCTGTGGCACCTAACAGGTGTTGGCAATAACTAAATCACACTTGCAGCCAGTTAACATGGATTAAAGTTGACTCAATCTCTGTCCTGTGTCCTTGTGTGTACCACATTGAGCATGGAGAAAAGAAAGAAGACCAAAGAACTGTCTGAGGACTTGAGAAACCAAATTGTGAGGAAGCATGAGCAATCTCAAGGCTACAAGTCCATCTCCAAAGACCTGAATGTTCCTGTGTCTTCCGTGCGCAGTGTCATCAAGAAGTTTAAAGCCCATGGCACTGTGGCTAACCTCCCTAGATGTGGACGGAAAAGAAAAATTGACGAGAGATTTAAACGCAAGATTGTGCGGATGGTGGATAAAGAACCTCGACTAACATCCAAACAAGTTCAAGCTGCCCTGCAGTCCGAGGGTACAACAGTGTCAACCCGTACTATCCGTCGACGTCTGAATGAAAAGGGACTGTATGGTACGATACCCAGGAAGACCCCACTTCTTACCCCGAGACATAAAAAATCCAGGCTGGAGTTTGCCAAAACTTACCTGAGAAAGCCTAAAACATTTTGGAAGAATGTTCTCTGGTCAGATGAGACAAAAGTAGAGCTTTTTGGGAAAAAGCATCAACATAGAGTGTACAGGAAAAAAAAAGAGGCATTCAAAGAAAAGAACACGGTCTCTACAGTCAAACATGGCGGAGGTTCCCTGATGTTTTGGGGTTGCTTTGCTGGCTCTGGCACTGGACTGCTTGACTGTGTGCATGGCATTATGAAGTCTGAAGACTACCAACAAATTTTGCAGCATAATGTAGGGCCCAGTGTGAGAAAGCTGGGTCTCCCTCAGAGGTCATGGGTCTTCCAGCAGGACAATGACCCAAAACACACTTCCAAAAGCACTATAAAATGGTTTGAGAGAAAGCACTGGAGACTTCTAAGGTGGCCAGCAATGAGTCCAGACCTGAATCCCATAGAACACCTGTGGAGAGATCTCAAAATGGCAGTTTGGAGAAGGCACCCTTCAAATATCAGGGACCTGGAGCAGTTTGCCAAAGAAGAATGGTCTACAATTCCAGCAGAGCATTGTAAGAAACTCATTGATGGTTACCGGAAGCGGTTGTTCGCAGTTATTTTGGCTAAAGGTTGTGCAACCAAGTATTAGGCTGAGGGTGCCAATACTTTTGTCTGGCCCATTTTTGGAGTTTTGTGTGAAATGATCAATGATTTGATTTTTGCTTCATTCTCTTTTGTGTTTTTTCCTTGCAAGCAAATTAAATGAAGATAATAATACCAAAGAATTTGTGATTGCAATCATTTTCAGGAAGAAACTGAGTATTATCTGACAGAATTGCAGGGGTGCCAATACTTTTGGCCAGCACTGTACATAAAACCAAATAACACACCTTACTGAAAAAATATATTAAAAACACCCTATAAAAATCACGAAAATGCAGTGTCATGAGTGGTAAATCCCACTATGGCAGAATATAGTATGCATTAAGAAAGTATAACACCTCAAATCAAAGAGAACTATTAGAATACCCACTGCTAGCCATCATTAGTGGACCATATTATTCATACTGCCCAGTACCCCTATCACGTATAGCTTCATCGGGTATACACGAAACAAGTTACGGGTACTGGGCAGTGGTCCACTAATTATGTGTGCTGGGTATTATAATGGTTCTCTTTGATTTGGGATGTTTTGGCAATTCTGCTTCCTTTGTGTTTCACCCCTTTTGGCGCAGTTCCTTATTAGTGAGTCCATTTTATATTATTGTTTGTTGCATTCAAGGTATTCATCTGTTTATATTATATTCATGGATCTCGAAGAAAATGATTTTATCATGTTTACTGCCATCTATAATAATCATGGATTGTTACATTTTTTTGTATTTTGTCTGTTTAGATTAATACTGTTATGCATGTACCACACTCCCACACAGGTAAAGGGAGTAAGGAAGACTTACTATAGATAGAAACCGCACATACACCCAACTGGTCCCTGTACTGTACAGACTAGTCAATCCCTAGCCGCACAACTAAAAAACACTACCTCGGACCTGACTCCCTAAAAGGCAGTAGAGGGGTTTCTCGTGCCTCCTCTGTAACCAAAGGGAAGGCCGCAACACACTGCCAACATGCGGAGAGAAAGGTGTGCAGGTGGACACAGAGATCCAGAGTGAGAAACTTAAAGCACGTTCATAAAAGGGGAGAAAAGAAATAGTAAGGAGAATCAAAAAATAAATGAAACTTGAATAACCTCCCAGAAACCTAAAATTGGTAAAAGGAAAAGGTGCTGGGAAGGTAGACAAACAGAAATACAGCAAGAATATAAGTGGTGCAAGTCTAGCAGGGTAAATCCCTTCGCTAAAGAGCTGGAAGTCCTTAGCACGAATCCACCTTGAAGTATAGCCAGCAAGGAAGCGCAGTGAAGGGATAATATATAAAGCCCCACCCAGAACGTGATAGGTCAAACAAAAATGTCATCCGAGTGCAGTCTGATATACGCCCAGACAGGCAATGGAGGAGATGGAAAGATTAATCTCTCCTTCCTCTCTTCACCTGTGATCCTATTCTCGCAACCTGAGAGGATCGGATCACAGTGCACTGACACTCGGCTCATGCTATACGCTAATGTGACCGAGGCCTTAAAATGAGAAATGTTGTTTCTTGGGTCTTTCAATTCAATTTGAATTTTATCAAATGGGATAATGTTTTAAATCTAAATATTTTTGAGTCTACTTTCACATTTGGCTGTAAAAACAGCATAAAATATCAAAACACTTCTTTACCATCATTTTGCCACAGTCCAAATCTTTATAAAATGTTCCTTCATTTACTTTTATACAAATACAAATCTAATCACCGTGACACAGGTATAAACTACAATCTTTTTTTTTGTTACATAATTCTTTTCAACTGTTGAGCAGGAAATTAAGCTAAATACTCAAATATCACCAGAATAATCTAGATCTGTAGATCTGTGAAATTGAAGATTATCTAGAAATGATATCATAGAAACAGCTTCTTGAATTTTCTAAATGATCAGTCATTGTATTTATAGAACCAAAAAATGTGAGTTTACCAGAATCCATGTCATCGCTGTGAAGGTAAGAACTACACTGGCTGCTGCAGACACTTGTGAACGATGCAATGGAGTTTCTGTTACTGTTGCAGTCACTATAAAATGAATGGAAAACATATCTAAAATGACGTCTATTAAATTCAACGATTGCATGTTAATGTTAAAACCAGGAATGTGGAATATTTTCTTAATGAAAAGAAAAGTTGAAACACTTTAAATTGCCGCGCTTGCTGAAGAGTAATTGCCCATGTGACACTATCAGTATTATGAATATTTCTGTGCTTAAAGGGGTTATCCACTTTCACAAAAGTGGGCCCAATACTGTGTAAAATGCTTAAAATAAACTTAGCATGTACTCACCGTCCCTCAGTTCAGCGTCAGCTCCTCGCCGCTGATCTGGTCCTGGTGTTTTGTCTAAAGCGGTGGTGTCACGTCAACAGAGAGCTGCACTGCTATAGCCAGTCACTGAGCTCAGTGGTGCATGCTGCCAACCACAGCATAGCTGCTGAACACAGTGATTAGCTACAGCGGTGACACACACTGTTGACATCACCGCCCAGCCAAAACACCAGGACCAGAGCAGCAGTGATGAGCTGGATCCATGGAGGGTGTGTAATTGCTGAGTTTGTTATTTTGAGTATTTTATACAGTTTGGATCCAACTTTCCCGTATGTGGACAACACCTTTAAGTTTCAGTGTAATGTGGTGATCACACTAACTCCTTGATTCTCCGAGTAAATAATGTAGGAGCAAATATTACTGCATCCTAATCTCTTCTTCAATAAACAATAAAGAGACATTTCCTGGCAGAGACATAGGCAAAAATAATACCCACTTCCTAATTTTACCTTTAAATTGTTTAGTTTCAGATTGCACTGCCTCCATGTCTCTCTAGGTAAATGATATAAGAACAGATAGCACTGCCTCCATGTCTCTCTATGTAAATGATATAAGAACAGATAGCACTGCCTCCATGTCGCTCTAGGTAAATGATATAAGAACAAATAACCCTGCCATCATGTTTTCCATGTAAATCATTTAAGTATAGGTAGTACTGCCCTCATGTCTCTCTTGGTAAAGACAGATATTACTGCCTCAATGTCTCTCCAGGTAAATGATACAGGCACAGATATTACTGTCTCCATGTCTCTCCAGGTAAATGATACAGGCACAGATATTACTGCCTCCATGTGTCTCCAGGTAAATGATACAGGCACAGATATTACTGCCTCCATGTCTCTCCAGGTAAATGATACAGGCACAGATATTACTGTCTCCATGTCTCTCCAGGTAAATGGTACAGGCACAGATATTACTGTCTCCATGTAATATCAGAGCAGTATTGATCAATATTTTACATCAGTATTTGTAAATCAAAACCAGGAGAGGAGCAATCAGAGGAAAAGTATAATAGAAACACGTCACCACTTCTGTATTTTTCATCCACTCCTGATTTTAGTTTACAAAAACTGAGATAAAGACTCACCAAATATTGAAAGTGTGAATGTGGCCTAAATCATTCACACAACACTGAGCCGCAATGTGGGAACTTCATAATGGAGAAAACAGTGAGGAAAAACATTTGTAATACGAATTGTAAGATTTATAGTTTATAATCTATGGTGGTGGGAGAGAATTTTTTTTTTTAAAAAAAAGCTCATTCATACAACTGAAGAGGGATGAATATATTAAATAGATTTTTTGCATAAAGTACATAGCACATCCAGATGCCTTGCATTAGTTTTAAACTCAATAGAAGGAGAAATTACCTGTAGGAGTCTCTGTTGCTGATGGTATCATGTCCCGAGTCCTCCTGCTCCTCTCCTGCAACATTAAAGCAGACTTTCTTGCCGTTCTTCTCACCCTTCTCATCTCCATCCAGTGGTATTACATTTTCTGTTTTTCGCTCACATTTGGGAGAGCAAGTTATTGAAGATAACAGCCTGCCGTAAAGACAAAAATATATATTTTCTTGCGGAAAGCTTCATTTGTTTTTTTTTAAATGAATGAGTTTATTTTACTTTTTGTCAGTGCCCAAATCTGTCTGCGTTCACCATAGCATTCTGTCATTTCGTACTGTACATACAGTCTATCCTTAACGGACAGCAACGGGAATAGAACCAAATTTCAAGGAAAAGGAAACCTTTCCCGAAAGCATCTAAATGGAAATATTTATTCACTCTTAGGTCTTATGCCCACAAGTCTGTATCACAGTATTGTTGTATTTCAGTTGGGTCATGCAGAGCAACATAAAAATACAGTTGTAACCATGTAAATAAAATTGCTGCATGCTCCATCAGATGCTGTGTACTGGACCGAGTTGTTTCTTAGAAACACTTAGGCCATGTTCACACGTTCAGTATTTGGTCAGTATTTTACATCAGTATTTCTAAGCCAAAACCAGGAGTGGAACAATCAGACGAAAAGTATAATAGAAACACGTCACCACTCCTGAATTTTTCACCCACTCCCGGTTTGGGCTTACAAATACTAATGTAAAATACTGAATGTGTGAACATGGCCTTAAAATTAAAAGGCTACATACATGAAAAAGCTGTGTTCGGTACTCCGGGCCAAAATGGTTGATTTATCAATGCAATGGAGAAACAGAAGACAAGAGAGAGCGGTGCACAGAATTGATATGGCAGGGTAGCTTTAGGCTCTGTTCATGATTAACTACATTTTTCCCCTCTGTCAACTTATCCCAGTGCCAGACCCCTTACACACTGGACACCATCAGAACCTAGTGAATCCTCCTTACTATATTGGGGTCTGTCACATTTTTGTCATGTTGTCCAGTATTTGACCAGACAACATAGTATAGAATGACACATTTTTGTCTGACATTTTTGATGGAATCTGCAACAAAGCACCCATTGTGAACAGAAACTTCCTCTTATATGTGCAGGGTTGCCAACCATCCCTGAACAAATTCCAGAACAGTCTGGAAAAATACGGCACTTTTTTGCACTAGTCGTAAAAAAAAAAAGGTTGATTCATCCGTGATTTGTTGAAAGCTCAAGAAACTGGTACAGATTTTAATGACAGTGAATGCAGTTAAATGAGTTTCCGGGCTTTGGTTAAAGTCTGCAGTCACGCAGACTTCTGAATCCTCACAGCATACAGACTTCGCACTGTTAGGATTCACTGGTGTCTGCAGTGAAAGCAAGTGGTCATGACCACGAGTATGCAATATGCATACTCCCGGTCACATTTCAAATAGACATACTCGCTCAATACAAGTGATTTTTGCACGATCGCACGTGTAAGCTCAGAATATGGGCGGATGTATACATATTGCATACTTGTGCTCATGTGATTGCCCGCTCTCACCACCGACACCAGAGAATCCTGACAGTGTGTGTCGCACACGTTGTGATAATTCAGAAGTTTGCAGTCACATAGAGCGACTGCAGACTTTTATCAAAAGACCAGGCAGCCCCTTTAATGTCCTCACAGCAGAATTATGGGCTTTACTGTAGACATACATCACTTAAAATTGTAATGATTTACTATGATATTCCAATGTTTCTGTAAATAAATATTGGCTATCCATGATTTTTTTATTTTTTTTTAAATCTATATATATTTTTGGATGTGTGCAATGTCTAGGATGTTAAATATTTATATAGATTGTGCCATTCAGGGGAAAACAGAAATATATCAGCCAGGAATAAAGTAACTACATTCTGCAATGTCAATGGCTGAGGTCTGAGATCAGTTATTAGAGAACTTATGACAGATCTGCTCTGGGGAATCTCTGCACCGGAGCCCAAGAGATTTAATCAAAGGGAAAGTCTGTGATTGGCTCCCCTGTGTCCTAGCAGGCATATGTGGACAGGATGGCCTCAATTCAAGCCTTAGGACTTGCAATGAAATATGTCACATATTATTGTGAGCTTGTTAATTATGCAATATGTCACGACTCTTCTTTCCTTTGAAACAAACTATGTATAAAAATCAAATGTCACCAGAATTTTCTATTCAGTGAATGTTAGTAGGGAGGTGCCCTTTAAACTTATACATACAAAATGTGCTTGTGTTTGCCAGTCCTTGAAGCTGTGAACAATATGTGCTAAATCAAAACTTCACACCCTGACTGCTGTGAACCTGGATTTTCCTGTTTTCCTTTTGCAGATCCTTTAACTAGATCCTTTGGGGCTTTCCATTTCCTTAAAACAATTTGCTCCAAGGTAATTGCCAGATGGATACAGGTTACAAGCCGGCACCTAGTTTCTACAATCCCGACTAATGCTCAGATATGAATAATACTATATGTATATGTAGCACCCTGAGGATTCGGCTGCTACAGGGGTATTGCACCTCAACCCAGAGGTGTGATATTCCACTCCCGGGTAAGGATGGAGTGTGGAACTGAGCTAGTAGGCTGCATGCACTACACACATCCCATTTCCGGGGAACAGACCGATGGTACTCCCACTAGAGAAATGTGCAGGTACGACAGTGTCTGTTCCTGGCTGGAGTGGGAGGGGGGTGGAACATCCCAGTAGTGTAGGGGCAGATAGGGGGAGCAGCCTGGGTAAAGCTAGGAGCTCATTGGGTGCTGGTCACCTGAGCTCACACATAGAGGGAGTATTTAAGGTGGGCACCATCTTAGATCAGGGTCAGTCTGTGAGACGTCAGTCAGCCACAGTCAGTCAGACAGTCTGTCTGAGAGCCTGAGAAGCAGAGCAGAGGAGAAGGAAGAGAGACCCAGAGGCGCAGAGGGGACCCCAAGATCCCAAAATAAGGACAAAAGGGTGAAGGGTCGGCAACAGGGTACCGGATCCCAAGCTGGCAGAGGCTACAGCACACCTTAGCCAGGAACCGGAGGTCGTGGGCAGGATCTGCCACGATCACCCACTAAATCCACCCGGAAGGCAGACCAAGAATAGGGTCAGGGAGCCCAGAGGAGGCTTGACCAACAAGAGGCCCGAGGGAGCCGGACTTAGGTGGATCCCTGGTGGGAACGGCCAGAAGAAGGGAGAGACAGAAAGGAGCTCAGGAACACACTCCGGAGTTGCCTGGGAGTTGACCGAGTCCAGGACCTGGTGGACGCAGCACGGCTTGGGTGGTCACTGCTGTACACAGTGACCCGAGCAACACCAGTAAGTAAAACCCTGGAACTGCATTTTATGCCTCTGAGTCTCCTTGCTGCACCTTCACAACCACCATCCTCCACGGCTGACCCCCTGAGGCTATACCCCTCCCGTTGGGGGTTATACTACCTAAGCTGCACTCACATCATCAGCCTCAGTGGACTCTGCTGCAGCGGCGGCCGTATTGACCGCAAATCAACGGGTGGCGTAGTCGACACAAAAGAACATCTAGTAACATCATAAGGACTGCCACACACTGAGCTTGACACCCTGGGCACGGACCGGGTCACAGCCACTCGGAGACTACAACCCCCATCTGATCCGGCTCCAGGTATCCCTAACAGCACTGGCCCAGGGGGCGCGTCAACTTTGGCGTAGTCGGCAGGATAACGTGCCCGCAACAACCGGGTACTGCGTGCCTGAAGAAAAGTTCACCGTTACCTCAAAAAGAAGTCTCCCGCCGGTTCCGGAGGGTCCCCGCCATCGGGCCCCATCACAGGTCGTTTCCCGCCGGTTGTCCGCCATTTGCAGCTTTTTCCCGCCATCCATGGAGTTTCCCGCCACTGGGAGACGATTCCCGCCATTTCCAAAGATTTCCCGCCTTGGAAAAGCGGACGCCATTATGGGCGTGCCAGAGGGTGGCAAGAGGCCACCTCCCATCGTGGGCCAGGTCGAAGAATGGCGCCAAAAGCGGAAACCGCGCCCACCAACAGAGACTGTGATGCTGGAAGTGTCCATCAGCGTAAGAGAACTGCCCCTGGAACTGAAGTTGCCCCGGGACCACCCTCGATGTGGGCGGAGACAGAACAAGAGAACGAAGATGGGTGCAGCCTGGAGGAGTCTGGAGAGAGCGCAGCCGGAGACAAGACGTCTGGAAGAGAGTCCAGAGAGAGCCTACCCGGAGATGGAGGGAGAGTCAGGCAGCACCGACCCAGTGGTCAGGAGCCTGTTGCAGGTCGCCATTCCAGAAGGCCTGCTGGAGATCCTAGCACAGCTCCCCCGAGACCGGGAGTGTGCACAGACCGCGCTGGAGGGCCTCGCACGGAGGATGGCCCGGGTGCAGCGAGAGACGTTGGCGGAGTGGAGCCGAGAGATGGCCCAGCAGACCGGCACCCGTCAGCGGAGCACGCCACCTGAGACGAGGAGACAGACCGCCTCTGAGGATGGTGCAGGAGAACTGAAGGCCGGAGACGGCGCCGAGAAGGGAGCTGAACGGACGGAGGCAGGTAAAGGGGACGTCTCTACCCCGAGCCGAGAAACCGCGTACCTGCCCCAGCTCCCCGTCGCAGAGCCCGAAATTCCCCCTGCCGTGCCCGTCGCTGCATCGTCACCGCCGCAGACTAGGCCTCAACCGGAAACCGCGGCCGCGACCCCTGTGACGTCACGCGCTTCGACCCTGAGCGCGGCAAAGCAGGAAATACCATCGGCCTGGTCGCAAGGCCTAGTACCCCCGGGCGCCGCTATTCCAACAGCGCCCCCTACCTCCGCGGAGCCACCGGCCTGGTCGCAGGGCCGAATAACCCAGGGCGCCGCCGTTCTTACGGTGCCCTTTGCCTTTAAGGTGCCCCAGGCCTGGTCGCAAGGCCTGGTTAACCCGGGCGCCGCTACCATCAACGCGCCCTCAACATCTAGAGTGCCGCACCTGGGTGAAAATCTATTTGCCCAGCATACGTGCCCGGATGGGCAGCCCTTCATATGGCCCCAGGAGTACATTCAGCTGGAACTCCAGAGAGCAAGGCCCATGTGCGAGCCCCTGATTCCGGCTCCGAAGCCCGTAAAGAGGACCTCGCCCCCGCTGGAGGAGGCACAGTTCGAGTGGGACCCCACTGGAGAAGACCTCATGGGGTTCACTCAGGAGACTCGGGCGGCCGCAGCGGAGCGTGCAGAGTGCTGCCGGCAGCAGCTCGAGGTCTTCGAGAGGGAGCGGAGAGAGAGGCGGGTCCGGGAACAGCAAGTGCAGATAAGGAGCGCGGAGCAGAAGAGCCGGACCAGGAGGAAACCCCGTGCAGCTCATGGTCCCCGTGCCACCGGGACTGTGATAAAATTCAACATGCAGCACGGATGGGGCTTCATTAGAGACCATCAGACCCCCGGCGACGTCTTTGTAACCCGCAGAGACGTAGAAAGCCATCTGCCGGAGGGACACAGAGGTCGTGACCTGTATGTAGGGGACGAGGTCACCTTCACCCGGCACAAGTGTGCCAAAGGACCCTACGCCCTCCATGTGCATCGCCTGACGGAGGAGGAGCTGCGGTGTGAGGAGGAGCAAGAGGACCCGGACGGGTCTGAAGAATCTAAAGAAGGAGCAGGAGGACGCCGTCGTTGAGTACGGTAGAGAAGAGACTGTACATAGTTACCCGTCAGGGTATAAGAACTGTTCTAGTTAAAATATAGTCCCCGTTGGGACCAGCCAATTGAACTGAAACCCGTGTGTCCCTATTCCCACTGACCGAGGACTGAGAGCGGTCATTCCTTTCCTAATACCTGGCCGAGGACTGAGAGCGGCCATATCCCCTTGTATATAGTTGCGCTTCCTAAAGCGCCCCCTACCGGTTTTATAGGGAACTGTTTTCTTCCAAGAGAGACTGTCGCACTTTACCCGGTCACAAGTTGCACAGTGACCGGAGGAACCAGAAACAAGAATGTTATTTATATGAAAAGTTTATTGCTGATATATCTATATGATGTTTTCTATGTTTATGTAAAAAATTTTGTATGTTTTGGATGTTTATATCTTACAGCCCGAGGACGTGCTGTGATTTACCAGGGGGGAATGTAGCACCCTGAGGATTCGGCTGCTACAGGGGTATTGCACCTCAACCCAGAGGTGTGATATTCCACTCCCGGGTAAGGATGGAGTGTGGAACTGAGCTAGTAGGCTGCATGCACTACACACATCCCATTTCCGGGGAACAGACCAATGGTACTCCCACTAGAGAAATGTGCAGGTACGACAGTGTCTGTTCCTGGCTGGAGTGGGAGGGGGGTGGAACATCCCAGTAGTGTAGGGGCAGATAGGGGGAGCAGCCTGGGTAAAGCTAGGAGCTCATTGGGTGCTGGTCACCTGAGCTCACACATAGAGGGAGTATTTAAGGTGGGCACCATCTTAGATCAGGGTCAGTCTGTGAGACGTCAGTCAGCCACAGTCAGTCAGACAGTCTGTCTGAGAGCCTGAGAAGCAGAGCAGAGGAGAAGGAAGAGAGACCCAGAGGCGCAGAGGGGACCCCAAGATCCCAAAATAAGGACAAAAAGGTGAAGGGTCGGCAACAGGGTACCGGATCCCAAGCTGGCAGAGGCTACAGCACACCTTAGCCAGGAACCGGAGGTCGTGGGCAGGATCTGCCACGATCACCCACTAAATCCACCCGGAAGGCAGACCAAGAATAGGGTCAGGGAGCCCAGAGGAGGCTTGACCAACAAGAGGCCCGAGGGAGCCGGACTTAGGTGGATCCCTGGTGGGAACGGCCAGAAGAAGGGAGAGACAGAAAGGAGCTCAGGAACACACTCCGGAGTTGCCTGGGAGTTGACCGAGTCCAGGACCTGGTGGACGCAGCACGGCTTGGGTGGTCACTGCTGTACACAGTGACCCGAGCAACACCAGTAAGTAAAACCCTGGAACTGCATTTTATGCCTCTGAGTCTCCTTGCTGCACCTTCACAACCACCATCCTCCACGGCTGACCCCCTGAGGCTATACCCCTCCCGTTGGGGGTTATACTACCTAAGCTGCACTCACATCATCAGCCTCAGTGGACTCTGCTGCAGCGGCGGCCGTATTGACCGCAAATCAACGGGTGGCGTAGTCGACACAAAAGAACATCTAGTAACATCATAAGGACTGCCACACACTGAGCTTGACACCCTGGGCACGGACCGGGTCACAGCCACTCGGAGACTACAACCCCCATCTGATCCGGCTCCGGGTATCCCTAACAGCACTGGCCCAGGGGGCGCGTCATATAAATGTAATAATGTATTTGTGTGTGTGAATATATTTCTTTCTATTTATGACCTAATATGTCATACATTGCTATAGTCTGGATAAAAGGAAAATAATGTACAAAATTATAAAGAGATGTAGAAATATATTCATGTATGGAAAAATACAAAGACAAGGGAAGATAAAAATAAAACTCAATAATGGTACCTAATGTCCTGTCTGATATAAAGACCAGACTGCGTACCGAAAGCAAAAATCCAAGAAGTATATATTGTAAGGTGGCTGTAGGACACCTAGTGGATGAGAGATAAACCTGGAGTAATGCTTTAGTACATACAGGACTAAAAGGGGTTAATCGGCCATGACAGGTTGATTGTGAGCAGCTGAAGAGTTGGGAGAGAAGGCTGCTCACCATATCTCCATCCCCGGGTGTGGTTCACATTGTAAAGTGAGACCTGTTTGTCTCACACATGGCTGTGTGTATGGAGGTGTGCAGATCTTCTGGATTGAGTGCCTTTGCTAAAGGACTAAGCAGCTGGACTCTAAGTCAGGCAGGCTAACCAGCACTATTGTATGGACTCGTCACTTTATGATTCAGTTTGGACAAAGGCTGTATTTAAGTCTCCTGTGATGTGGTGTATGAGGACTAAAATAAATCGGACTGACTTTAAATAGAAACAGTTCCTGTGATACCTCAGATCGTGAGTGGCGTGGCATTGTTTTATATTATATATATATATATATATATATATATATATATATATATATATATATATATATATACAGTGCCTACAAGTAGTATTCAACCCCCTGCAGATTTAGCTGGTTTGATAAGATGCAAATAACTTAGAGCCTTCAAACTGCAAACGAGAGTAGGTTTTATGAACAGAAGCATAAATCTTACAAACCAAAAAGTTATGTTGCTCAGTTGAATTTTATTAAATTTTAAACATAAAAGTGTGGGTCAATTATTATACAACCCCTATGTTTAATATTTTGTGGAATAACCCTTGTTTGCAATTACAGCTAATAATCGTCTTTTATAAGACCTGATCAGGCCGGCACAGGTCTGTGGAGTTATCTTGGCCCACTCCTCCATGCAGATCTTCTCCAAGTTATCTAGGTTCTTTGGGTGTCTCATGTGGACTTTATTCTTGAGCTCCTTCCACAAGTTTTCAATTGGGTTAAGGTCAGGAGACTGACTAGGCCACTCCAACACCTTGACTTTTTCCCTCTTGAACCAGGCCTTGGTTTTCTTGGCTGTGTGCTTTGGGTCGTTGTCTTGTTGGAAGATGAAATTACGACCCATCTTAAGATCCTTGATGGAGGAGCGGAGGTTCTTGGCCAAAATCTCCAGGTAGGCCGTGCTATCCATCTTCCCATGGATGCGGACCAGATGGCCAGGCCCCTTGGCTGAGAAACAGCCCCACAGCATGATGCTGCCACCACCATGCTTGACTGTAGGGATGGTATTCTTGGGGTCGTATGCAGTGCCATCCAGTCTCCAAACGTCACGTGTGTGGTTGGCACCAAAGATCTCGATCTTGGTCTCATCAGACCATAGAACCTTGAACCAGTCTGTCTCAGAGTCCTCCAAGTGATCATGAGCAAGCTGTAGACGAGCCTTGACATGACGCTTTGAAAGTAAAGGTACCATACAGGCTCGTCTGGAACGGAGACCATTGCGGTGGAGTACGTTACTTATGGTATTGACTGAAACCAATGTCCCCACTGCCATGAGATCTTCCCGGAGCTCCTTCCTTGTTGTCCTTGGGTTAGCCTTGACTCTTCGGACAAGCCTGGCCTCGGCACGGGAGGACACTTTCAAAGGCTGTCCAGGCCGTGGAAGGCTAACAATAGTTCCATAAGCCTTCCACTTACGGATGATGCTCCCAACAGTGGAGACAGGTAGGCCCAACTCCTTGGAAAGGGTTTTGTACCCCTTGCCAGCCTTGTGACCCTCCACGATCTTGTCTCTGATGGCCTTGGAATGCTCCTTTGTCTTTCCCATGTTGACCATGTCTGAGTGCTGTTCACAAGTTTGGGGAGGGTCTTAAATAGTCAGAAAAGGCTGGCAAAAGAGATCTTTAATCCACACATGTGAAGCTCATTATTCTTGGTGCCTGAACTACTTCTTAATACTTTAGGGGGACCAAACAGAATTCTTGTGGTTTGAGGGGTTGAATAATAAATGACACTCTGAATTAACTTTTAACGTTTTAAAAAAAAAAAAAAAAAAAAAAATTTGCTGCAGTGCATTTCCCACTTCCAGGCTGATCTACAGTACAAATGTCACAATGCCAAGTTAATTCCGCATGTGTCAACCAGCTAAATCTGCAGGGGGTTGAATACTACTTGTACACATATACATACACACAGCGGGTGAAAAGTATTGAACACATCACAAATTTTCTAAGTAAATATATTTCTAAAGGTGCTATAAACAAGACATTCTCACCACATGTGGGTACAATCCATCAACACTGGCAAAGAAATCAAACTATAGATGTCCATAAATTAAGCTGTGTAATAATGAGAAATTACACAGGGAGAAAGTATTAAACACATGAAGAAAGAGGTGCAAACTGCCATGGAAAGTCATGACACCTGCTGAAATCTCTGAATATCTGTAATTAGAAAGCAATCCTGCCATTTAGAGAAAAATAATATCAGCTGGTTCAACTGATGGCCTATAAAAAAGGTGTCTTATTACCAATGTGCCAGACAAGAAACATCGTATAATGGGTAATAGCAGTGAGCTGTGTCAAGACCTTCCCAACCTTATTGTTGCAAAACATACTGATGGCATTGGTTACAGAAGAATTTCTAAACTACTGAAAGTTCCAGTGAGAAATGTTGGGGCCATAATCTGGAAGTGGAAAGAACATCATTTCACAATAACCCGGTCATGACCAGATGCTCCCTGCAAGATTTCAGACAGAGAAGTGAAAAGAATTATCAGAAGAGTTGTCCAAGAGCCAAAGACCACCTGTGGAGAGCTACAGAAAGACCTGGAATCAGCAGGTACAATTATTTCAAAGAAAACCATAAGTAATGCACTCAACCTCCCATGGCCTGTATGTACGCTTACCACACAAGATTCCATTGCTGAACAAAAAGCATGTTCAAGCTAGTTTAAAGTTTGCTCAACAACATTCAGACAAGTCTGTGAAATACTGGGAGAATATAGTCTGGTCAGATGAGACCAAAATTTAACTCTTAGGATGCCGTAATAGACACCATGTTTGGAGGCTAAAAGGCACTGCATATTACCCCAAAGACAGCATACCAACAGTGAAGTTTGGAGATGGGAACATCATGGCATGGTGCTGTTTTTCAGCATACGGCACTGGCAAACTTCATGTAATTGAAGGAAATGTGAATGGACAAATGTACCGAGACATTCTTGATAAAAATCTACTGCCATCTACCAGGATGATGAAGATGAAACCAGAGTGGAGATTTCAGCAAGACAATGATCCCAAACACACAGCCAAGGAAACTCTCAATTGGTTTCAGAGACAGCAAATAAAGCTGCTAGAATGGCCCAACCAATCACCGGACCTGAATCCAATAGAAAATTTACAGAAGGAAGTAAAGCTCAGAGTTCATAGAAGGAGTTCACGTAAGCTCCAGGATTTGAAGAATGTTTGTGAAGAAAAATGGGCCAAATTCACACCTGAGCAATACATGTGATTAGTTTGAAAATGAATCAATACATTTTGTTAGTGTATACCGGGGGGGGAGGGCTCCACTTTTATTATGACATTATGGGCTACAGAGAGTATTTGTAAAATGGTTGTAAGGCCACGGCCCCACTATCAGTATTTGATCAGTATTCGGTCAGTATTTTTTCTCAGGAGTGGGAGCCAAAACCAGGAATGGGTGATAAATGCAGAATTGGTGACTTGTTTCTATTATACCTTTTCTCTGATTGTTCCTCACCTGGTTTTGGCTCTCACTCCTGAGAAAAAATACTGACCGAATAATAAAGTAATCCAAATTATAGAGAATCTGTCACCATGAAAATGCAGTTTAATCTGCAGCAATCGTGTTATAAAGCAGGGGGAGTGGAGAAGATTTATATAAAATTTTGTGAGAAAAGATTCAGTATAACCTGTTTTTATATCATTTAATCCTGCAGATTGGACTGCATTATCATGGTAACTTGTTTGTTTTAAAGGAAAATTATCAGCACAAAATGATTGCTCAAATCAAGTACAGGTGCTCGGTGTACCCTTGGTGTGGCCAAACAGTTTAGTGCATCTTTTACCGTTTATCGCCACCATTCCTCCTCTAGCTCCTGTAAATTCAGAGATATCGAGGAGGAAGGGGGACAGAGATGAGAGATAGGTAGGAAGGTGCGCTGAAATGTTTAGCTGCGCTGAGCGCCTTTGCTTGGTTTAAATAGTCATTAATCTTGTGCTAACAAACCCCCTTTAAATTGAAATCTTACAGACATATTCTATGGACTGTGTGAATCAGCCTGTAAGGTTAAGTGAACACTGAGACTTTTTGCTGAGTTGTTGGAGCAGAAACTGAGCAGACATTTCGAATTGTTGAGGAGTTTTGAGTTTTTGAAGAGGATTTGGAAAGTTTACGCTCATTTTTCATTCAATGGCTATGTGCACATGATGTCTTTTAAACACAGACAATCCCGATGAGTTTTTCAAGGAGCAGATGCTTCAGAACACTCTGGTGTTTTTTTTTAATCCTGCAGCATCTTTTGTTCATTTTTTAGTAATTTCTTGAGCATTTTTCCAATGGCTTTGGCAGTTTAAGTTTCTGTGAAGACTTGGTTTCTGTGAAGTCTTTTTTTACTGCATTTTCCAGTCGTATTTTTCCCTCTATTAAGTAATGACAAAACTACTATTGTTTTTTTAAGCAAAAACTATGACAAAGACTCCAAAAAAATGTCCATTCAAACTAGAACAATGTGGGAAGGGAAGCAAAAGGCCAGAAAAAGCCATACAGCTGACAAATACTATTGAGATCTCTGCTACTGGAAGTGGAAAAGAAGAACAAAGACAAAAAAATCTAAATAATAAAAATATGGGAGGAAGAGAAACCAATCACAAACTAAAATGTTTTTATACAAATGCACAAAGCATGGGCAACAAACAAGGAGAATTGGAACTACTAATGCAGGAAAAGGAATATGATGTCATTGGAATCACTGAAACTTGGTGGGACGATACACATGATTGGAATAAAAGGCTAAAAGGATACAACTTATTTGCAAGAAACAGACTTGATAAACGAGGAGGAGGTGTTGCATTGTATGTTAGAAAAGCGTATATCTGCACAGAGATTGAAGCTTCAGAGACTGGGAGTTCTGTGGAAACTGTTTGGGTAAGAATACAAGGAGAGAACAACGGAAAGGACACCATTGTAGGCATTTACTACAGGCCACCTGGGCAAGCTGAAGATATAAATGAACTCTTTATGTATCAAATGACCAAGTTCTCCAAAAAATATGACGTAGTGGTCATGGGAGATTTCAACTATCCAGACATTTGTTGGGAATCTCTCTCAAGTAAAACTAACAGGTCAAGCAAATTCTTATCCTCTCTTGCTGACAACTTTATCTTCCAAAAGGTAGGGGAGAAAACAAGGGGATCTGCTACTTTGGATCTAATTCTTATAAACAGGGAGGAAATGGTTGAGGAGGTAAAGGTGGCTGGGACCCTAGGAGGCAGCGATCATGCTATTATAGAATTTTGGATAACTAGAGGAGGAAGACATGTGAAGACGCAAACTTCAAGGTTAGATTTTAGAAAGGCAGATTTTAAGAGACTCAGAAAGAGAATAGGAGGGATCCAATGGCTGGATGTCCTTAAGGACAAAAATGTCCAGGAAGGATGGGAAATTTTTAAAAATGAGATTCTCAAAGCACAATCGTTAACAATCCCGAAAAGTAGGAAGAATGGGAAGCATTTAAGGAAACCAGGATGGATGAACACAGAACTTAAACACATGCTAAAAAGAAAGAAAGAAATGTTTATTAAATGGAAAGAGGGAGGCATATCTAAAGAAGATTATAATGCAGTCTGCAGATCCTGCAGGGCACGTATCAGGTTAGCTAAAGCTGACAATGAATTAAGGCTTGCAAGAGATGTCAAAAGCAATAAAAAAGGATTTTGGGGGTATGTCAAAAGTAAAAGAAAAGTCAAAGATGCTATAGGATTTTTACAGGATGAAAATGGAGAAATGGTAAGAGAGGATGTTGAGAAGGCCGAACTTTTTAATTCCTATTTTGCATCTGTTTTCTCTCAGAAAGAAAATGTAACATCAACTGATGTTCACTGTCCTTTTAAAGGAATAGAGGAATCCAAGTTATCAGTAAACAGAAAGATTGTGAGGGAATATTTAGCTAACATAAATGAGTTCAAGTCTCCAGGTCCAGATGAATTACACCCCAGAGTACTGAAGGAGATTGTAGAAGAAATTTTAGAACCACTCTCCATAATCTTTGAAAATTCTTGGAGAACAGGAGAAGTCCCAGAAGACTGGAGAAGAGCAAATGTTGTTCCTATCTTCAAAAAGGGGAAGAAGGTGGACCCAGGGAACTATAGGCCGGTGAGTCTGACTTCTATACCAGGAAAGATCTTTGAACAAATTATTAAACAACATGTATGTAAGTACATGGATAAGAATGAAGTGATTAACCAGAGTCAGCATGGGTTTGTAACTAACAAGTCATGTCAGACTAACTTAATTTCCTTCTATGACAGAATCACTGACTGGGTGGATCAGGGAAATGCTGTAGATATAGTATATCTTGACTTCAGCAAAGCATTTGACAAAGTATCTCACATCATCCTTATTGAAAAAATGACCAAGTATGCAATGGACCAGGCAACTGTTAGGTGGATTCATAACTGGCTTAGTGATCGGACTCAAAGGGTGGTTGTAAATGGCTTCACATCCAGCTGGATGAATGTCTCAAGTGGGGTACCACAGGGCTCCGTCCTGGGACCTGTATTGTTCAACATCTTTATCAATGATTTAGATGAAGGAATTGAGGGTAAACTGATTAAATTTGCTGATGACACAAAGCTAGGAGGGATAGCTAATACTAGAGAAGAGAGAGAGAGGATTCAAAAAGACCTAAATAAACTGGAGCAGTGGGCAGCAACCAACAGAATGGTTTTTAACAGGGAAAAATGCAAAGTACTACATCTGGGCAATAAAAATGAAAAAAGCATATACAGAATGGGAGGAATAGAGCTAAGCAACAGTACATGTGAAAAAGACTTAGGTATACTAATAGATCATAGACTGAACATGAGTCAACAGTGTGATGCAGCAGCAAAAAAGGCAAATACAATTCTGGGATGTATTAACAGAAGCATACAGTCTAGATCACGTGAAGTCATTATCGGTCTTTACTCCTCTTTGGTCAGACCTCATCTGGAATACTGTGTACAGTTTTGGGCACCACATTTTAAAAAAGACATAGACAAACTGGAGCAAGTTCAGAGAAGAGCGACCAGAATGGTGACTGGTCTGCAAACCATGTCCTATGAGGAACGGTTGCAGGATTTGGGAATGTTTAGCTTGCAAAAAAGAAGACTGAGAGGAGACTTAATAGCTGTCTACAAATATGTCAAGGGCTGTCACATTGTAGAAGGATCATCTTTATTCTCATTTGCACAAGGAAAGACTAGAAGCAATGGGATGAAACTAAATGGGAGGAGACACAGATTAGATATTAGAAAAAACTTTTTGACAGTTAGGGTGATTAATGAGTGGAACAGGCTGCCACGAGAGGTGGTGAGTTCCCCTTCAATGGACGTCTTCAAACAGAGGCTGGACAGACATCTGTCTGAGATGATCTAGTGAATCCTGCTTTGAGCAGGGGGTTGGACCAGATGACCCAGGAGGTCCCTTCCAACTCTACCATTCTATGATTCTATGATTCTATGATTCTATGATTCCAGGCGTCTTTTGAGCTTTCCCATTGACTTGTATTGTAGACCACAGAGCATCTTTAGAGTGGAAACCGTAAGAAGAATGGACACGTCACTTCTTTTAAATGCTTGGCGGTTTTAGAAACCTAAAGTGGTTAAAAGGTGTCCAAAATCCTGAACATATGTACATTAAGTAATTTTTACACACAAATGTTTATGTTCATTCTTTTCAAAATTGTTGTTTTTCAGGCAGTTTCTGTCTGCAAAAGACATTGTGTGCACATAGCCAGTTACTGCACCAAAAACATCTCAAAAACTACTGAGCTCTCAAATCCTAAGGAGGCTTTTGGAATGTGGAAAGACAAAGTCTAACACAGCAATAATGTTCCCATGGTAAGATTTATATCCGTCTCCCTTATAGATACATGCTATATACAGTATTTGGTTGCATCACATATCAATGTTCAACCAGTGTAACAAGCAAAGTGTAACAATGACCTATTTAACTGCAAACATAAGTGGAGGAGTGTACTGGAGAGATAAGAGGACAACCATTCATTAGGAACAGTTTTTACAACACTATAACATGTTCTGCTCTTGCAGTTTTGTCTTCTGCTCTTATCTTTAAATATATAAATCAAGACAATTAGTAATGACTGTTGTTGGCACAAGAAAAAAGTAACATATACAGGGTGGTCCAAAAGTAGGTGGACAGAAGGTGCAATAAGGTTATGAAGGGGGAGATTTATCAAACAAACTCCAGTAATTTTAGATAACATTATGTGGAGTGATGAAGCTTCTTTCAAATTCTCCGGCCATATTAACAGACATAATTGTATTTACTGGTATAATGAGAACATGCATTTAACATTAGAGCAACAGCTAAATGAGCCTGGTGTCAATGTTTGGGGTGGTATTTCAAGTGTTGGTGTTTTAGGACCAATATTTTTTGATGGAACAGTCACAGGAGATAAGTATCTCGAAATTCTAATGAATCAAGTTGTTCCCCAGTTACAGCAACACACTAATTCAAATGACCTTTATTTCCAACAAGATGGGGCCCCTCCAAATTATTCAAGAGTAGTCCGCGAGTATCTTGATGAAACATTTCCTAATGAATGGATTGGCCGAAGAGGCCCACTTGATTGGCCGGCACGTTCACCAGACTTGACCCCAATTAATTTTTTCTTTTGGGGAGTAATCAAGGATAAAGTTTATTGTCGAAAACCAAAAAGTGTCAGTGATTTGAAAAATTACATTTGAGATGCATTTCAAGAAATTAATACCCAAAGAGATTTGTGCAAAAAAGTTTGTCGAAGCGTAAGAGGCAGACTTCAAAGCTGTGCAAATTGTAATGGAAAACAGTTTGAGCACCTGCGTTGATAAAATTTAAGGGATTTTGTATTATTGTTCAGAATAAAATGTAATTGTCAATGTTATGCTTGTGTTAGTAAATATAATTTTATATATAAATCAAAATAAATATTATTATTTTCTGTCCACCTACTTTTGGACCACCCTGTATATACACACTATATATATATATATATATATATATATATATATATATATATATAACATATGTATATGTTCCTTTGTTACTATATATGAAGATGATCAGAAAGAGGAAAAATTGGCAAACAATGGCTAAATGACTGGGTCAGAACATCTCCAATTTGCAGAACTATAGCAGAACTGTAGCTAGGCATTCTTTCACCTGGAAAAAAAGGTTCAGTTTGCTTCCCTAGCCCTTTCTCCAAATACCCTGTTGCCATCCCTCTATGCCACCCAGCATCCGTAACTATGCCCTGTCCCACTTGGCCCAGCAAGAGAGATTGATCTAGAATTTTATTTAAATCTCTAGTTTGGAATACTACATATTTCCAATTTTTATTTTAGAATTTCAAAAACACTGATAACTTTAATTTCTTAAAATGGTATTCTCGTTTGGAAGTTGTACCCTATTCATAGGATAGGGAATAACTTCCTGATCGCTGGGGGTCCATCTGCTGGGACCCACACTGATCCCGAAAACCAGGCTTTGAATGTGGTCAATCATGTATACTTTCGCTCCATTCATTCTTATGGGTGTGCTGAGGACCACCTGAGCAGAGTGTTTGGCTATCTCCGGCAGTCCCATTAAGAAATAATGAAGCAAAGGTGCACTTGATTCATCACGACTCCATTCACATGTCCCTAGATCTTAAGATTGGTGCAGGTGCCAGTGGTCAGACCCTCAGTGACCACCACTTTAATTTACAAATGATTGTAAAATATCTAGACATATGACTACTCAGAAACGATAGATCATAATTAAGGTTGAGGTAATAAATAGTGTAACCAGGGAAATAAAATGGACAGAAATAACATTTACCCAATACATTTTAATCCAAAGTTTTAAAAATGTGGCCATTGATCGATGTGTCTTGGGAAATGTCCTTGTTCCTGTTTTCTCAGCCAGGGGAGTGGGAGTGTGCATATCATGAGATAGGTCACTATGCGGTGCACACTTCCTACCGCCTAACAACTTAACATGAAAAATGTATGTGTGACAGGACCAGCAAGGAAACCTAGTATATCACCCCATATCCCAGTGTCACAATTATAGGTATGCAGTGAGGCGTAAAACGAATAAACTCTACAGTGACCAATAGCTATCCGTTGTGAGGACCTTGCCAAAATATCTCTCAGTTCAGCATTCTACACTTACATGAACTGAGTGGGAATTTAAAGGGGTATTGCCATCTCCAAGATCCTATCCTAATATGTACTAGGTGTAATAATAATAATGTTAGCAAATAGATCCAATTAGAAATATAGTATAGTTTTTCTGAATCCCTATTTCCCTTTCCTCATGTGCAGGCATTGCAGGACCTTAGGTATCCATGGTTATGACCACTGATATAGTGACAGTTAGTAAGTTGCTAGTGGTCATAACCATGGATACCTAAGGTCCTGCAATGCTTGCACATGAGGAAAGAGGCATAGCAAATCAGAAAAACTATACTACATTTCTAATTGTAGGTATTTGCTAATATTATTATTAATTATTATTATTATTATTATACCTACTACATATTGGGATAGTATCTTGGAGATGGGAATAGTCCTTAAAGGCTTAAATTCACTTATACTCATATGTTCAAATGTTTCCTTTATGGGTTGTTCCATTTTAGAATTCTGAGGATTTGTACCCTCAATTCTTAAAGGTGTCTCTTGGTCTGGAGTAACCAACAAATAGAAATATTAAACATATAGCCATTGGTTTAATAAACCAATATGTAATGCTTTATGCTCCCTGTTGAGGCGCTACAGGAAATGGAACATCTGTTGAGTTTGCTTATAGGTTATAACAGTTTTGTTAAAGCGAAAAACCCTTTTAAACGGATCCTATTAGCAAAACAGTATGCAGGCGCATAACCCAGGGACAGGACACAATAATGTTAATAAACTAGTAAACATACCCCTGTTTAAGTTAACAGCCCTAAAAGAATGCAGAAAAATAATATATAAAACATCTACACGCTCCTTTCAGTTGTCTGAGCGATGCTGCCACATGGACTGGTCACAGTCTTCTTGTTGCAGCTCCTTACTGAAGTAGGAGCTGAGCTATAGTTCCCTCTAAGGGTACGTGCACACGATCAGTGTTCTCTGCGGATTGGACAAAGCACACTTGCGCTGCGTGCAATCCGCAGCAGCTAGATGTTACAGCATAGTGGATGGGATTTATACAAATCCCATACCCACTAGGCGTCTGCGGCACCCCCCCGGAGACAGACATGTGGCACGTCTTTACAGACGGCAGCATGTCTATTTCTCTTGCGGAGACGCTGGTCGCTGCAAGAGAAATTCTACTACCGTAATGTATAGGATGCGGTGGACGCAGGTGAATCCGCATGTGTTCAATGAACACATGCGGATTCACCTGCATGCAGCGCTTTGGAAGCAGCATCAGCATGCTGCTTTCAAATCGCTGGCAAAAAAGGATCGTGTGCACATACCCTAAGGATTCAGAATTTGAAGCAGAAATTTCTTGAGAGCTTTTGCCTCTCCCTGGCAGAAAAAACGAATGCGGATTTACATGCGTTTTTGACGCGTTTTTACATACATTTTTTAAAGATTTTTTTAAGCGTTTTTGTACATCAATGAATTCTTTTGGAGCTAAATAAAGTTATTTGGTGGGACATTGCTTAAGCCCTTGGATTACTCACTGGGGTGAGAATATTGGTTCATTTAAATGATTAACGAATGGCTCTCTTGTATTTCAAATAAAGTGTTTACACTGTGTCTGTGTGTTTCTTTACTTTAATTAAAATTTGGCCATGAAAAGGTCTGATTGACACCTTGACATAACCAAACAAAAGAGCTGGGTGTCAGTTAGTCCCATTGAGTGAGCTAATTTTAGCCTGGGAAGGTGCCATTAGGCAAACATGGTCCCGGGCCATTAAATAACATCTCACAGCTGGTTCGTTAGCCACTACGTTCCCCGATCAGCATTCAGCAGCTCTTTGGACACAACGTATTTATGTTGCGTCCGAAACACGGTGTTGCCGGTAAATGTGAATCCACCGCATATAATGACAGGTCAATCGGTCAAAATCTGCAGCGGAGACTAGCATATCCGCTACAGAAATTGATACGTTGTGGGTGAGTTTGGGTACGTGGCCACAGTCAGGAGCCGCTGCAGGTTTGACGCTGCATGTTTATACAGCGTCAAACCCACAGCGTCCAAATGTTATGTTATAGTGGATGGGATCTCTAGAAATCCCACATCCACTATGTGTGCATCAGAGGCTGCCAATCACTCGTGGACATGGACATGCGGCGCGTCTTTCAGGACCGCAGCATGTCAAATTCCCTTGCGGAGTCGCTAGTCTCCACAACAGAAATTTGACCACAAGAATGTATTGAATGCGGTAAATCTGCATGGTTCAGAGAACACATGTGATTTACCTGCGTTCAATAGAATGCAACGTTTTGGACGCAGCAAAAATTTGCATCCAAAGCGCTGCTACGTCTGAATTATGGGCACAGAGCCTAAAATTAAAAATGGCGTGGGCTCCTGCATTATTTTTATAACCAGCAGAGAGAAAGCTGACCGCTGGGGGCTGATATTAGCAGAAGTGTAAGGGGCCATTAGCCAACAATGTTCCCTGGCTATTAATATCAACCCACAGCTGTTTGTTTGGCCTTTACTGGCTAGATTACAGGGGGACCCCAGAAAAAAAATTGACATGGGGTCAACCTATAAAAATCTTACCAGCAAAAGCTAAACTAGAGAGTTGCGGGCTGATATTAATAGCCAGGGAAGGGGCCATGGATACTAGTCCCCCTCCACGGCTATTAATATCACCCCTCAGCAGTCCCAGAAATGGATCATCCATAAGATGCGCCAAATCTCGCGCTTAGCCTCGCTCTTCCCACTGCCGTGTAGTGGTGGCAGTGGGGTAATGGGGTTGGGGTTCACATCAGCCTTGTATTGGCGGCAGACGTGTAGCCCAGGTTATTAATGGAGGGTGGCTATCAGACGCCCCCATTACTAACCGCGTAGTAAAGTGGTCGTCGTTTTTTCAATAAAAACACAGCCAGAATAAAGTATTTTAATGAAATAAAAAACACACGGTTTTTAATTTTTTTTTAGTGCACACCTTCGCAAAGCCCTTGATCTCCTGAAAGAAACGTAAAATAAAAAACAACCGTATCCCTCACCTGTCCGCTGTCAACGACGCAGTCCACAATCACCGCCGAGTGTCCCACGACGATCCGGGTCACTTCAACAGCTGTGACATCAGAAATCACTGATGTTACATCTGTAGAATACAGCACTGTGTACTGACAGGTGTGTAAAATCACCCCCGTCAGTATACAGGCTGCAGGAGATCACTGGGGTTCATCAGCTGTTGAGCCCTGGTGAGCTAGGCACCATGGGAACATTCTTGCGAATGTTCCCACGGTGAGCATTAGTTAATCGGTCACAAGACCGATCAGCTGATTACCGGCGTCAGCAATCAGCTTATGGTCACGTGACCATCAGCTGACCACTGACGTCACCGATCACCTGATGGTCTTGTGACCATCAGGACCATTCTGGCAGTGTACCGCTGGCTGCCGGGAGCATCGTATTGCCGCCGAGGACAAGGAGGACACCAGGGGCCGCCGGACAGGTGAGTATACAGGTTTTTTATTTATTTATATGTTTTTGGTTTTTTTACTATCGCGGGCACGTGGGCTGGGAAAGCAGACTACTGCTCCTCCCATCCACGCCGTCCTCGCTGTTATCAGCCAGAGCGGTGGTCGGATAAGAGGAGTAGCAGCCTCCTCTCCCGACCTGGGTACCACCCGCAGCGCGATTCCGTCGCGAATTTGCGCCTATTGACTGTGACTGAAACGCAGCAAATCCACATGTATAGATATTATACATGCGGGTTTGCTGCGATTCAATGCAAGTCAATGGATGTGAATTTGCGGCAGAATGGCGCAATACATGGTCCTGCTGCTGTTTTTGCCGTAATGGTAATCTGGAGCGGAAATTTCTGCATCATGTGCACAGCACATGCGTATTACCATTGCTATATATGGCAGACCTATTAACAAGTGGTTTTAATGCGTTTCCGCCGCGGAAAAAACGCAGGGGAAGCATTAAAACCGCATCGTGTGCACATACCCTAATACTTTGGAGTCATGCTGTTCCAGCTCCTTACATTGTTTTTATATAGCTGGATCTCATAACAGCTGATTGGCGAGGCTGTCGGGTATTGGCTGATATTGATGACCTATCCATAGGTAATCCAATTTGAACTGTATAGTTACCTAAATCATGTGAAATTGGAGGATGGTACAGATTTTTTTCATCTTAAACTCAAGAGTATAATTGCAGAAGGTGAAAAATTAAACTGTGACTATAGGAATAAGTTTTCAGTAGCAAAACAAGAATATAGACACCAAGGCCCCGATTCATAAAGATTGGCGTTTTTCACACCAGTCTTGATGAGGGGGCGTGCTGGAGTCAGACGCTTCTGATTCATTAAGAGGCGCAAGCCTCTTATGGAATCTAGTGCGTCCGGAAAGTGGCAGGCGCCTCACCACAAATCGTACTCCAGTCGATGACTGGAGTAAGATTTGTAGAGTAAGAACTGCTCATCATGAAATTGATAAGCTGGGGTTGTCACGCCCCATCTTGTACCAGCATTTCCCATTTTGTCAGAGCTGGTGCAAAAATGGTGTGAGACTGCCAAAAGGCGTTAAATTTTAGCGTAACCTCATTTTGCTCCAAAATTGTGCAACTTTTCCTAGCTTTAATGAATTGGGCCTCAAGTATCCACCCACACAGCTATTTTTATACAGAGTAAATGAATTCTGGCTCCAATGAAGGATCAATTTTGGGATGCTGGTGAAACTTTTTCTTGAATGGTGAAAAATGTAGTCAAGAGACTCAGGGAAAATGAGGTGCTAGGTGGCTACTTCGCTCATGGATGTGATTGTCCAACTGGACATATGAGCTTTTGTTCAACCCTTAAACTGAAAGGTAATGAATCTAGTCTTTTTTGGCCAGTATATGGAACATCTTGTTCAAGCAAGAAGTTATTTAGTTTACAGGAATCACCATTAACAAATATAAGGAGGTGCTTCTCTATACAAAAAAGAAATGCTGAGTCGATGAGAGTCTTTGGTGTTTTACCAAAGATAATGTTGATATAAGTGACTATGATGGTCCTAAGAGAATTTTTAGGAGATGTACACCAATTTTAATAATGATAAAGCCTACACCAGCAGCTCTTAGCAACATGGCCTGGCAAATACTGAATGCAATGAGTTTATTTAAGAACAACATCAAAATTATTCTAAGGCTTGGCAACAAAAATCAGATTTTAACATTATGAAAGTGAACAAGATCCAAAATAGATACTAAATATTGTAGGGATTACTTACTCATCAATTTGAGATACACATGTTTCCACCTCTGCCAGCGCGGAATGGAGTTTGCATAGTAACTTGTGATGGATATCTTGTGTTTCTAAATCTTCATTGCTTAGCAGGTATCTCAGTCCATGACCATCTCTTTGACCCAGTGAATGTCCTGATGGTGCAGCCATTGTGGTTATGGTATGTTGTATATATACCATAGGATTTAGTTTGCCTAAAGATTATTAAGAAAAGTCAATAGTAACATAGTAACACTAATAACAGACTACAGAAGAGAAATAACAATTTAAGGAAAAATTACTTGCTGGATTTAAGGATACCTGCCACCTCGTAAAACCCAATTTACCTGTAGATATAGAGTAAATCTGCAGTTAAATAGTGTTAGTAAGCCGACTGGCCGCCTCTCTGGAAATGAGGCTACCAGGAGAAAATGAACTTATTTCCTCCCAGGTGCTTCCGGCTTTCAGTCATGGGGGCGTGCAAGGAACGGCTACAGTTATTGCTAACAGCACCACTCACTAAACCATAAGCACACCCCAGCACAAATGCTCTGCAGAGCCGGCTGTCAATTAAAGTGCCAAGGCGTGCTTACAGTATAGTGAGCGGCGCTGTTAGCAATGACTGTAGCCATCCTGTGCACACCTCCTTGACTGAAAGCCGGAAGCTCCTGGGAGGAAGTAAATTAATTACACTGCTCAAAAAAATAAAGGGAACACTCAAATAACACATCCTAGATCTGAATGAATGAAATATTCTCATTGAATACTTTGTTCTGTACCAAGTTGAACGTGCTGACAACAAAATAACACAAAAATCATCAATGTAAATCAAATTTATTAACCAATGGAGACCTGGATTTGGAGTCACCCCCAAAATTAAAGTGGAAAAACACACTACAGGCTGATCCAACTTTGATGTAATGTCCTTAAAACAAGTCAAAATGAGGCTCAGTATTGTGTGTGGCCTCCACGTGCCTGTATGACCTCCCTACAATGCCTGGGCATGCTCCTGATGAGGTTGCGGATGGTCTACTGTGGGATCTCCTCCTAGACCTGGACTAAAGCATCCGCCAACTCCTGGACAGTCTGTGGTGCAACGTGATGTTGGTGGATGGAGCGAGACATGATGTCCCAGATGTGCTCAATCAGATTCAGGTCTGGGGAACGGGCGGGCCAGTCCATAGCTTCAATGCCTTCATCTTTCAGGAACTGCTGACACACTCCAGCCACATGAGGTCTGGTATTGTCCTTCATTAGGAGGAACCTAAGGCCAACCGCACCAGCATATGGTCTCACAAGGGGTCTGAGGATCTCATCTCGGTACCTAATGGAAGTCAAGCTACCTCTGGTGAGCACATGGAGGGCTGTGCGGTCCTCCAAAGAAATGCCACTCCACACCATTACTGACCCACTGCCAAACCGGTCATGCTGAAGGATGTTGCAGGCAGCAGATCGCTCTCCACGGCATCTCAAGACTCTGTCACGTTTGTCACAGTGTGCTCACTGTGAACCTGCTTTCAACTGTGAAGAGCACAGGGCACCAGTGGCGACTTTGCCAATCCTGGTGTTCTGTGGCAAATGCCAAGCATCCTGCACGGTGTTGGGCTGTGAGCACACTGTTATGTTCTGCTACCAGAGCTAAGGAAAGAGAGGAGATCTGTCCCTACGATAGAACTCAGCTGAATCCCTACGATGTAACAGGGAACCTGATCCTGCGATCAGACCTGCTAAAGTCCTAAGCTAGTCTGTACGGAGACCTATAGATGTGGGGAAGGAATCCCTACAAGTACTAAGGACTGGGAGGAAAATGGGACACCTCCTAACAGAAATAGTAGCAGACAGACGAACAAACAAAATATATAGAACATAGAGGTCCGTAGACCAAGCAAACTAACAGAGTTAGATACAGAGCACAGGCTAGCTAGAAAGTAGTTATACAATGAAGTCCAGCAAAGCCAGAAGGGCGGAGCAGGATTAAATAGGCCAACAAGGTCATGTGACCAGCAAAGGAAAAAACCTAAGAGCAAGGTTCTAACACACAACCCCCATCTATGGACGTCGGGCCCTCATACCACCCTCATGGGGTCGGTTTCTAACCATTTGTGCAGACACATGCACATTTGTGGGCTGCTGGAGGTCATTTTGCAGGGCATGGCAGTGCTCCTCCTGTTCCTCCTTGCACAAAGGCGGAGGTAGCGGTCCTGCTGCTGGGTTGTTGCCCTCCTACGGCCCCCTCCACGTCTCCTGGTGTACTGGCCTGTCTCCTGGTAGCGCCTCCAGCCTCTGGACACTACGCTGACAGACAGAGTAAACCTTCTTGCCACAGCTCGCATTGATGTGCCATCCTGGATGAGCTGCACTACCTGAGCAACTTCTGTGGGTTGTAGAGTCCGTCTCTTGCTACCACGAGTGTGAAAGCACAACCAACATTCAAAAGTGACCAAAACATCAGCCAGAAAGCATTGGTACTGAGATGTGGGCTGCGGTCCCCACCTGCAGAACCACTCCTTTATTGAGAGTGTCTTGATAATTGCCAATAATTTCCATCTATTGTCTATTCCATTTGTACAACATCATGTGAAAATGATTGTCAATCAGTGTTGCTTCCTAAGTGGACAGTTTGATTTCACAGAAGTTTCATTTACTTGGAGTTATATTCTGTTAAGTGTTCCCTTTATTTTTTTGAGCAGTGTATTTCCCAGTAGCCACATGTTCAGTAAGGTAGCCACGCATTGCAAAGCTATTTACCTACAGATTGAACCTATATTTCAGTTAAATAGTGTTTTCTGATGTGACAGGTCCCTTTTAGATCTAACATATTTCCTCAACAGAAATCTGAGGTGGTGCTTGGATTTCTGTGCTACATTTACTAGGGAGTTGCTATAGGTGGGCAGCACAACCTCTGTACTTCCAACTAAAATAAGTGCCATGTACTGTATTTTCATGGAAAATTCCAAGACCACATTTATGAGACAATAATGACTCAAGTATTTTGAGGGCTAAAAAAATGGCATTCCCACTCTGTTACATGGAGCTGGGATATGGAGCCCTTCCAAAACTTAAAGGTTATTCCCAACTTGACAAGTTACTGATTGTTAGGGTTCAACCATTGGGAACCCCACTGATTCTGATAACAGGGCTCTAAAATGCTTTGTTAGAATAGAGCTGTATTTGTCTGTCTCTGGCAGTAATGATTTGATAAATGGCATGCATGACCGGTAGTTGATAGTTGCCAAGTTACGAATAATCCCTAAATAGAATGATCTGTCTAGGTAAGAACTTCATAGTGTCTATACCATTGGGCTGGGACTGCTCATAAAGTCCCACGGTTTCCAGTACCACCTGTACGCTGATAACACCCAGATCTACCTCTCTGGCCCAGATGTCACTTCTCTGCTGTCCAGAATCCCTGCATGTCTATCAGCCATATCTTCCTTCTCCTCTCGCTTCCTCAAACTCAATGTGGACAAATCTGAACTCATAATCTTTCCTCCATCTTGCGTATCTTCCCCATCTGATCTATCTATCACAATAAATGACATCACTCTTTCCCCTGTATCACCTCCAGCTCAAAAATATTTCCAGAATTCGTCCTTTCCTCAACCCTCAATCTACTAAACTGCTTGTGCATGCCCTCATCATCTCCCGCCTCGACTACTGTAACATCCTCCTCTGTGGCCTACCTGCTAACACTCTCGCACCACTACAGTCTGTTCTTAACTCTTCTGCCCGACTGGTTCATCTCTCTTTTCGCTACTCCTCTGCTTCCCCCTTTTGCAAATCTCTTCACTGGCTCCCAATTGCCCAGTGTATCCAGTTCAAACTACTAACACTGACCTACAAAACCATCCATAACCTTTCTCCTCCACACATCTCTGAACTAATCTCCCGATATATTCCCTCACGTAATCTCCAGTCCTCCCAAGACCTCCTTCTCTCCTCCACACTTATTCGTTCCTCACCCAATCGCCTCCAAGACTTCTCCTGAATATCCCCCATTCTCTGGAATCTGTGCCCCAACACGTCTGACTATCCACCACATTCAGATCCTTCAGACGGAACCTGAAAACCCATCTCTTCAAGAAAGCTTACAACAAGGAATGACTACGCTGCCGCATCACCACCACCAGAGCTGCTGCAACCCACCACCTACTGTCTCCTTCCCCATTATCCAGTAGAATGTAAGCCCTCAAGGGCAGGGTCCTCTTCCCCCTGTACCAGTCTATCATTGTTAGTTCATTTACTGTAAGTGATATATGTATTTTGTATGTGACCCCTTCTTATGTACAGCACCATAATAAATGGAGTTATATAAAATAATAATAATATTATTATTATTATTATTAATAAAAAATAGTGCAAAGCATCATGGCACATAAACAAAAAAAACCACATTAAGGCTAGGTTTTTTAGTTGATTTATGCTATATAGCGTTATGAATGATAACATCATCTGTGTATAACTATAAGATGGGTAGGAATACTCTTGTCATGCTATCTAGTCTGTCTGCTGTGGAATATACAATCACTATACACTTAAAGCTTATCATTATTATTATCAGCATCAAATATCTATTCTCAATGGTCCCTATAATCAGATCAGTCACTCAAAATGTCAAGATCATCACTACAAGATATAAATAACTAGTGGCAAAATGTATATTACTTCTAGGAAATCTTCCCTATGAAGCAGATGTGATGCATGATATCGCATTACAGGCTGCACTTAAGGCAGCAGCTCATAAGTAAGGCTCCAGAATTGTAATCCTAGTGAGAAACAATTTCAATAAATATTGGTCTCGTATGAATTTCAGATATTAAGAAGTCAAAAGGTCAAGATAAATCCAATTTACATTCCTCCAAGCGTAATGTACTTGACTCACAAAATCAATATATACTTAGTTAGAAATGGTAGGAGCAGACAGATGTTCTCCAGACTTCATGAATGGCAACAACCCCCAAAACAATCTGCAAAGATGTGAAGTTTCACTATACATATAAATAATATGTTTCAGGTATTAAGAAATTAAGAAATTTCTGAATATTTTCAAATATTTAAAGGGGTGGTCAGAAACTAAAATTTATTTTAATCCTTAATCTTTATCTTTTTAATGTAATAATCTAATCTTTTTTCTAATATACTTTAATTAAAAATCCCCCATTTTTACCTCACTACTCTAACTGATTTTTTTTACTATTTCCTGTGAGATGAAGTTTTCTTTGAGAACCCCCAATGCATGCTGGGATACTCAAATGAGTCGTAATCACAGGGAATTACGGTATACCCATACTTTGGCTTTCAATTACTGTCCAAAGTAAAGAAGAGATCCATCATCAATTAACCCTTTCGCAACCCTGGGATTTTCCGTTTTTGCATTTTCGTTTTTTGCTCCTCTTGTTCCCAGAGCCATAGCGTTTTTATTTTTTGGTCAATATGGCCGTGTGAGGGCTTATTTTTTGCGGGACGAGTTGTACTTTTGAACGACATTACTGGTTTTACCATATCGTGTACGGGAAAAAGTGCGGTGAAATTGCAAAGAAAGTGCAATTTCCCGTCACGTGAATAAATGACGTCATGGCAGGTCCTTTTTAGACCATTGTGAGCTGCCGGCAAGCCAGGATGGATCGCTAAGGACACCGGGGGCCATCAGAAGGTAAGTATAATGTATATTTTTTTATTTTATTCTTTTTTTTGCAGGTACTATGGTACCAGGGTCCGGAGGAGAATCTCCTCTTCTCCAAACCCGGGTACCATCCGCACATTGAAACGCATGGTATCCGCATCTGCAGATGCAGTGATGCGGATGTCATGCGGTCCAATGCAAGTCAATGGAGGCGAAAACACAGCGATTCCGCAAAATAATTGGTAGTGCTGCGGATTTTTCCGCAATGATAATCCGCAGCGGAAATTATCGCAGCAGTGCACAGCACATGCGGATTATCATTGGGGAACATGGCAGACCTTCTACCAAGCGTTTTTTAAGCGTTTCTGCAGCGGAATTGCAGCTGCAGAAATGCTTAAAAAACGCATAGTGGGCACACAGCCTATCCTAGGTTTTCATTGGGTAGACATAACAATCACATATCTAAAGTGCAAAGTATATATAGTATCAAAAAATGGCATCACATAACCAAATAAACAATGGAAGAGATCATATTAGATATCCTGAATATTAGAATGAAATAACCATATCTCAACAGGTGTATAAAAAGAATCTCAACAGGTGTCTATATAGCACCCTATTTTCAATAATCATTTTGGTCTACAGTATATCAGCAGTAAAATAATATTATTATCTTTGTCAGGATTCGGCAGCATCCCTTACATGAGGCACTCTATAATTTTTATTGTTTTTTTTTTGTTTGTTTTTATTATTATCAATAAAGAATTGTTTTTTAATTTACGATGGATCTCTTCTTTACTTTGGACAGTATGTGATAGCCAAAGTATGGGTATAATTGATTGTATGAAGTGCCATTAACCCCATTGTTTGGACATTGTGGTAATTGGTCATCAGAGGGAAGACTGCCACAGCCACTGCCCTCAACATGAAACAAGGCATCAACCGTGATGTCTATTTCAGGGGCTGATCCAGTCCCTGCTCTACCCAGCGGTGTGGGCACTCAGTGGTCCAGTCCCTGCTCTGTCAATTCCGACAGATGCTCAAGTAGAATTTTGTCACAGTGCACTATTCTTCTCAGTGCACAGTGACAATGCACTCTCTCACCGACTCTAATCAAAATTGAAGAGACAACAACAGAGCGCACTGTCATTGTGCATTGTAAGTATATAAAGAGTGAGCAGAGACCAATGCCAACCCTGCAAGTGGCATCATATCATGCACTGGGATTCTCAAATGAAGCATCATCACACAGGAAGTAGTAAAAAAAAAACAAAAAAAAACGGTTAGACTAGTGAGGGAACGATAGGGAATTTTTAATCAAATTATATTAGAAAAATAGACTAGATTATGATATTAAATAGATAAACATTTAGGATTACAATAAATTTTAGTTTCGGACCACTCCTTTAAGAGAGTCTGCCCCCCCCCCAAAAAAAAACTCTAATTAAACTGCTAGTGCAGTCGATTATGGGACTTAGCCCCCTAGAACAATAATGTTTATACTGAAGCTTTACTGCTTTTACTGTCCAGAAAAAAAATATTTAAAATGTAAATCAGGGCTCCTCGGTGCACCCTTGGAGTCGCCAATTGCTCCATTCACCGCTCCACTCTCTCAATAAGCATGGGGTGCACTGCCCCTTAGCTTGTGTGACAGCACGCTTGCCCAGAGCAAGTGCTGCCTTAACTGAACATTTAAGGAGCCCACCAGCATTCACACAGCGTTAGTGCGTGTGCGCTCTCCTTTATTGGTCATGACTGAAGAGGCCACTCACTATACTGATACACCTTACATTCTAGCAAGTGACTGCTACAATCAGGAGCGAAGAAAAAGAGTGTGCACGCACTAACACTGTGCACCGCTGGGCTCCAGGATTTTCAGTGCACAGATGCGAGTCATTTAAGGCAGCGCTTGCTCTGAACAAGTGAGGACTGTCAATCAAGCTAAGAGGCTGTGCACTCCATGTTACTTAAGGTGACGGAACGGAGCAGGCAGCTGATGGCCACACCAAGGGTGCTTCAAGGAACCCTGATTGACATATAAAAAATGTTTATTTTCCTGGTCAGAAAATGCAGTAAAATCTATAGTACAGACATGATTTTTATAGGGGCGAAGTCCCACTACATGACTGAACTAGCGGTTTAATTGGAGCTTTGGAGGTGACAGTCTCCGTTTAACACTCAAAAGTATCCAAGCTCACCTTGCTCTGTATTTTTATTCTCTTTGTCTTGTGATGGTTGTTTTCTGCTGTCAAGCTGGACCCCAAATGCGCTCCCGAGCGAAGTCAAGGTTTTGGGGTATGATACCTCCATTACATTGAAATGACAGTTTGTTGGACAGAAATCACTGCTATGTAGAGGTGAAATTTTAGACTTGGCTTGTTTGAATGTAGGCCAGGCTCGGTTTTTCAAGACCCTTGAAAACTATATGCAAAAAAAGAAAATAATAAAAAATAATATGAAGCTGCATTATTTAAGTTATTCAGTAATTATCAATATTAATTATAAAGTATGCTGTAGGTAATAGACATTTCTGTCTACCTTTTGGGTAATGTTACTCCTGTTCAAAGAGTTTACTTCACTGCAATAAGCACTCTTGCATATGGACATCCTAGAGGTGGTCGAGGTAACTGGTCTGTCCATTTATTACATGGACGGACATTCATTTCAACACGCACATCTAACATTACATTTTCCCTATTGTGACTGTAGTGGGGGATAAAGAAAACCAAGCAGCTGTGACGGCTCCCGTATCAAAGGGATTGTCTGTGATGAGAAAATGTCTCTCTATATACCTTTGAGTTAAACCAGCAGTAAATTTTCTCCATTTTTACTAATGAGTTTGGCAGATTTACCATTTGACAACCAACATTGGAGTTGTAATAGAGACTTTTAAAACACCGACTGGAGAAACAGAAATAACTAAGAAATGGATGAACATAACAAAGAATTGGAGAACTCACAATTACTGACAAGTGATAGTTTGTTTTTTTCTATCAGAAATAAAAACACCATGATGAAAAAACATAGGAAAAATATCACACAGAAGATTAGTTTAGAATAAGGAAAAAAACACGGGGGCACAGAGATTAGAATAAGGAAAACCTTGTAGTACCTTAGGTCTTAAATTGAGTACGATATTTGCAAAATAGTTTGCAACTTAGAAACATTTAGCAATCACCGCAGTAACCCCCTGGTGCTGTGGCCATAACTATTTACTTGATATTTGGAACATCCATAAGAGTGATTGTTTTTTTGTTGGAAGTGTTAACATTGCTAACCAGACAATAAAGGCTCACACTCACTGTTATTCTATGTGGCAGTACAGATGAACAATTTTTTTTCTCATGCTGATTCGGCATGAGAAAACAATGGCAACATGCTGCGAGTGCATCTGATAATCAGATCATACACACATATACAAGTCTATGGGTTCTTGTGAAACATCGGACTGCACTCGGATATCATCCGAGTCCAATTTACGCGGAAAAAGACAATGGAAACAATGGAGGAATTAAGTTCTCCATCATATTTTTTACAAAACACAGCAGAACACTTCTGTATGTCTGTGCGTTATGGCTGTCAGCAAAACACTGTCAGGCATCCTGTTACAGGTGTACTAAAAAGACAGACATGGAGGGTCGCTATTAGAGCTCATGCACACAACCGTAAAAATTGGATGAGTGCTATCCGTAGTTTTGATGGATAACATTTGTTCCCATGTTATTCTATGGGGCCGCGCACATGTCTGAATTTTTCTTCGGACCGAGTTGGTCTGAGGAAAAAATTGCAGCATGCATGATTTGCATCCAATTATCGGATCACACACGGCCATTCAAGTGTATGGGGTCATGGAAAACAATGGACTGCACTTCAATTTTCATGGACAAACTGTATGGTGAAGGTGGAGAATTTTTTTTTTCTCCACATCTGAGAAAATCGGATCACACTCTGATCAAAGTTTGATCAAAGTGTGATTAGCATAATCGGCCCAATTTTCTTGGATGAGAGAAAAACGGTCGTGTGACCTTAGCCTTAGGCTCCATAACAAACTATCAACAGCCTGCAATTACTTGAATTGAGAAAAGGAGCCCCCCCCTTCTTTAAACCACTTAGATGCTACAATTGTCATTAACCACAGCAACTAAGCAGTTAAAGGGGTTGTCCACTACTTGGACAACCCCTTCTCATTCCTCATGTTTTGCCCCGATAAAATAAAAAGACGTAGTTACTTACCGGTAACGGGATTTCTCAGAGCCCATGACGGGACCACGGAGAGAGGGGATCCGCCCTTCAAAAACAGGAAACCTACAGATAAAAGGGCGGTACCTCTCTCCTGCATCAGTTGTTTACAGAGCATGAGAGGACCACCAGGTTAGTAACACAAAATTTTACAATTTAAGAACTCGTCAGAGACACCACGTGGCTACAACAAGTAACTAATAAGTGTGCGCACCCACACGTGAAGGGAGGGAATGTACGAGTGCCGTCATGGGCTCTGAGAAATCCCGTTACCGGTAAGTAACTACATCTTTCTCCTTCCCCCATGACGGCACCACGGAGAGAATTACAGAGAAGTGACTCTTTATGGGGGGACCACAGCTTCCAGAACCCTTCTCCCGAAAGTAAGGTCTGAAGAAGACGTTAAGTCTAGCCGGTAGTGATTGAAGAAGGTAGAGGGGGAAGACCAAGTTGCCGCTCTACATATCTGCTCTATAGTAGCACCGGCCTTCTCCGCCCAGGAGGCTGCCACCGCTCTTGTTGAGTGGGCCTTCAGTTTCTCCAGGGCAGCTTCCCCACGTGAGGAGTACGATAGTGAGATGGCCTCCCTTATCCATCTGGCCAGCGTGCCCTTAGAAGCTTTCTTCCCCTTACGAGGGCCCTGAAAGCAAACAAAGAGAGAACTATCCTCCCTACACTCTTGTGTCGGCTCTAGGTATTGGATTAGGCACCTTCTGACGTCTAGTGTATGCAAGAACTTCTCTTTCGTGTTCCTAGGGTTGGGGCAGAAAGAAGGGAGGGTAATTTCCTGGGACCTGTGAAATCTTGACGCCACTTTTGGCAGATAGGCAGGGTCAGTTTTCAGAGTAACCCTATCCTCCAAGATTTGTGTGAAGGGGGGGCCTGCCGATAGGGCCTGAATATCACTAACCCTACGAGCGGATGCGAGAGCTACTAAGAGCGCTGTTTTGAGGGACAGAATTTTTAGGGGCGCTTCTGACAGAGGTTCAAAAGGGGCCTCCGTTAAAGCTGAAAGGACCAAGTTTAAATCCCAGGGTGCAGTATTTCGGGATGGGATGGGTCGGGATCTAGATGATGCTTTAATGAACCTAGATACCCATCTAACCCTAGCCAGATCAAAATTGTAGAACGCTCCCAGGGCCGCAACTTGAACTTTTAAGGTACTTGTGGCCAGACCCTGCTCCAAACCCTTCTGTAAGAATTCCAGGATAGCTGACAATGGAACCTCCCCACCCAGCCTGGAACCTGAGACAGAAAGGAATTTCTTCCAGGTTTTCCCGTACAGTTTGGTGGTCACAGGTTTCCTACTTTGAAGTAGCGTGGTGATAAGATTTGGGGAGAAACCTTTGTCCTTCAGAAGAGCCCTTTCAAATTCCAGGCTGTCAAGTGTAAGTTTTAAGCCCGAGGATGGAGAACCGGACCCTGAGAAAGAAGGTCCGGAAGATCCGGAAGAACCCATGGATCGGAGATTGATAACATCCTCAGCCACGAAAACCATGCCCTCTTTGGCCAAAAGGGGGCTATCAAGATTACCCTCGCTTTCTCTTCCCTGATATTCCTCAGAACAGCTGGAATCAGAGCGGTCGGAGGAAAAGCGTAAGCTAGAGGGTAACTTCACGGGATCATGAAGGCATCAACGGCTACGGGGTTCCCATTGGGGTCTAGGGAGCAAAAAGAGTGTTTTCTTGTTCCGATTGTTGGCAAACAGATCTATGGAGGGACGTCCCCACATTTGTACAATCTGCCGAAAAACTGACTGATTTAACTTCCTTTCGCCCTGCTTTAGCTGTGTCCAACTCAGAAAGTCTGCGGTGCGATTTTCTATCCCTTTTATGTGTAGGGCTGACAGGAATTGTAAGTTTTCCTCGGCTAAGTGAAAGATGACCTCTGTCGCCTGCACTAGGGAATGGGACCGTGTACCCCCCTGGTGGTTCAGGTATGCCACTACTACCCGGTTGTCTGAAAAGACCCTCACGTGGTGTCCTTGTAGTGTGTGCGTGAATTCCCGGAGTGCCCACTCTACTGCTAGGAGCTCCTTCATGTTTGAGGATACTAGCTTTAGGCGTTCTGTCCAGATCCCCTGAGCTACAAGGTTGTTGAGGTGAGCCCCCCAACCCCCGGTACTTGCACCTGTGGTCAGGATTTGAGGTGTCGGGATTGTCCAAGGTGTAGCGTCGGCATCCCTGCCCCATGCTAGGCAGGGACGCCGTTCCCCTCACCTCTCCGCTCCGTGCCCGGCGGCTTCCTCCCGCTCTGCTGACAGCGCGCGCTGCTTCCCGGCCTCTGTGCTTAGGGCGCGCGCGCTCCCCCTCTCTTAAAGGGGCCGCGCGCGCCGTCCTAAGGAGTCCCCGGCCAATGGCCGGAGGACCTCTCCATATATAAGGCACCTCCTCCAAAATGGAGGTGCCCGAGCAATGTTGTTGCAAAGCCTTCACTCAACTTCAGCCCTCAGGTCCCGTTACCAGTTATCTGCCAGTCACCTGCCAGGATCCTGCTTGTTACCTGCCAGTCACCTGCCAGATTCCTGCCTGTTACCTGCCAGTCACCTGCCAGATTCCTGCTTGATACCTGCCTGATATCCGCTTACCTGCTTGCAAGCCTGCGGTCCGACGGTCTGCCTTCCGACACCTGTCAGTCTGTCTATGGACCAGCCTGCTCGCTCACCTGGGAGCGCTCACCTGCTACCTGCCTGCTAGCCTACCAGGAGGCTCTGCCATCACTTTACGTGACCATCTGCCTGTCCAGAGACTCTTGCCCGCTCTCCTGGGAGCGCTCACCTGCTACCTGCCTGCTAGCCTACCTGGAGGCTCTGCCGTCACTTGCCGTGACCACCTGCCTGTCCAGAGACTCTTGCCCGCTTACCTGGGAGCGCTCACCTGCTACCTGCCTGCTAGCCTACCTGGAGGCTCTGCCGTCACTTGCCGTGACCACCTGCCTGTCCAGAGACTCTAGCCCGCTCACCTGGGAGCGTCCACCTGCTACCTGTCTGCTAGTCTACCTGGAGGTTCTGCCGTCACTTGCCGTGACCACCTGCCTGTCCAGAGACTCTCGCCCGCTCACCTGGGAGCGCTCACCTGCCACCTGCCTGCTGTTCCTCTACCCAGAGACTGTCCCTGTCACTTGCCGTGACTACCTGCCCTTCTACCCAGAGACTGTCCCTGTCACTTGCCGTGACTACCTGCCCTTCTACCCAGAGACTGTCCCTGTCACTTGCCGTGACTGCCTGCCCTTCTACCCAGAGACTGTCCCTGTCACTTGCCGTGACTACCTGCCCGTCTTCCCTGGGAGCCACCCGCTTCCTTACAAGGACCGCCCCTTGTATAGTAGCTCAGAGGTTCCACCTCCCAGACCCGTTACAGTTTGCTCGGGCCATGGAACCCGGTGGCACCCAAACTCCCTCGCTCTCGGACCTATGCCATGAACTGTCCCGTCAGAGGTCCCAACAGGAGTCCATCCTGAGTCACCTGTGGAATGTCAACTCTCGCCTGGACACTCTGACTGCTACACCAGCAACCACCGCTAGTGTCATGACTCGCAACCCGGCAGCGCCGCTGCCCACCAATACCATGGCATCCTGCCCCGGTCCCTGGCTTTCTGCACCTCCTCGCTTCGGAGGCGACCCCGCTCAAGCTCGGGGCTTCATAAACCAGTGCACCCTGCACTTTGAACTCCTGGCCCACCAGTTTATCTCCGACCGAGCCAAAGTGGCATTCATCATGTCCCATCTCACGGGGGAGGCACTGGCATGGCTTAACCCTCTGTGGGAGAGAGGGGATCCCCTGGTGTCCGACCTGTCGTCTTTCCTCACTGCTTTCCGAAGGGTCTTCGATGAACCGGGACGAAAGACCTCATCTGCCTCCTCTTTGCTACGTCTCCACCAAGGGAGTCTCACCGTGGGCCAATATGCCATACGGTTCCGCACCGTTGCTTCTGAGCTTGCCTGGGATAATGAGGCCCTGGTGTCCATCTTCTGGGAGGGCCTTTCCGGTCGGATTAAAGATGAGCTCGCCGGTCGGGACATTCCTACCACCCTGAATGACCTGGTGTCTCTGGCTACCCGGATTGACATCCGGTTTCAAGAACGTACTAAAGAGACCACCCATGAGAGAAGGTTTCCCCGCCTAGCTCCTACTTTCCAGAAACCTGTCTCCTCTTCTGTCACTCCCCGGGCGCACTCACCCGAGTCCATGCAGATCGACCAGACCAAGTTGGTCAAATCTCGCCAAGAGTCACGCCGAGCCGAGGGGAGTTGCTTCTATTGTGGCAGTAAGGAGCACCAGATTCGTTCCTGCCCGGAGAGGCCGGGAAACTCCAGTGTCTAGGACCGCTCGGAGAGGTCGCCCTAGACAAAAATAAGTCCTCTCCAACCCTGACTTTGTCTGTATCTATCTCCTGGGGAGAGAACCGTCACTTTGAACTCGCCCACCTGGACTCTGGATCCGCTGGAAACCTCATCTCTCAGTCCCTGGTTGAGAAATACCATATTCCCACCAAGTCTCTGGCTGAACCTTTGTCAGTCGCCTCCGTGGATGGAAGACTCCTTCCGGTGACCATCCTGCTCGTCACGGAACCCATAACCCTGCAGGTGGGAATGTGGCACTCTGAGGTAATCTCCTTCCATGTGTTGTCCGGACTCTCCCACTCCCTATTGCTAGGTCTACCTTGGCTCCAGACACATGAAACCGTGTTGAACTGGCATTCCGGTGAAGTACTCCGGTGGGGGCTGGCCTGCCATAAGAACTGCCTGGTTCCGGTTCGTCCGGTTCCGGTTCGTCCGGTTCATCCTCCACCTATCCCAGCTAATTTACCCGGTCTTCCGGCTCCTTACTGGCCCTATGCTGACGTCTTCGGTAAGAAGGAAGCAGAGACATTGCCTCCTCATAGGCCATATGACTGCCTGATCGACCTGGTTCCCGGTGCCACTCCACCCCGTGGGCGTATTTATCCGTTGTCTGCGGCAGAAAGCCGGGCCATGTCTGAGTACATAGAGGAGAATCTGGCCAGGGGATTCATCCGGAAGTCTACTTCCCCGGCTGGAGCCGGATTCTTCTTTGTCAAAAAAAAAGATGGCTCGCTTCGCCCCTGTATTGACTATAGAGGACTCAATCAGATCACGGTTAAAAATAAATACCCCCTTCCGCTCATCTCTGAGTTATTTGATCGTCTTAAAGGCGCCAGGATCTTCTCCAAGCTGGATCTACGCGGAGCATATAACCTGGTCCGTATCCGTCAGGGAGACGAGTGGAAAACAGCATTTAATACCCGGGACGGACACTATGAGTACCGTGTGATGCCCTTCGGTCTCTGCAATGCTCCCGCCGTCTTCCAAGAACTGGTCAACGACATCTTCCGTGACCTTCTTTACTCCTGCGTGGTGGTATACCTGGACGACATCTTGGTCTTCTCTCCGGATCTTCCCACACAACGGAGGGATGTTCGTCAGGTCCTGCTTAGGCTCAGGCAGAACCACCTCTATGCTAAATACGAGAAGTGCCTTTTTGAGCAGACCTCTCTTCCTTTCCTGGGCTATGTTATCTCCCAGACAGGCTTGCGAATGGATCCCGAGAACCTCTCTGCTGTCCTAAAGTGGCCCCGTCCGGAGGGCTTGAAGGCGATACAGCGATTCCTGGGCTTCGCTAATTACTATCGTCTCTTCATTCCTCACTTCTCGTCACGGACTGCGCCCATATCTGCGCTCACCCGTAAGGGAGCAAATCCCAAAGTATGGTCATCCGAAGCTGAGGAGGCCTTCCTTTCCCTGAAACAAGCCTTCTCCTCTGCCCCTGTGCTGCACCGTCCGGACTGCAACAAACAGTTCTACCTGGAGGTTGATGCCTCCTCCTCTGGAGCCGGAGCGGTGCTCACCCAAAAGTCTTCCTCCGGGAGAATGGTAACCTGCGGCTTTTTCTCTAAAATCTTCTCCTCCTCTGAGCGCAATTACTCCATAGGAGACCGAGAACTGCTTGCCGTTAAATTGGCGCTGGAGGAATGGCGTTACCTGCTTTAAGGGGCTCTATACCCGGTGATCATCTACACGATCACAAGAACCTGGCATATCTCCAAAATGCCCAGAGACTTAATCCACGTCAGGCCCGGTGGTCTTTGTTTTTTGCCCGCTTCGATTTCATCCTTCATTTCCGCCCGGCGGACAAAAATGTCAAAGCTGATGCCTTGTCCCGATCCTTCCTGTCCTCCGACCAAGAGGAGGAGCCTATGCACATTATCGAGCCCTCCAAGGTGATGAATGTGGCCCCCTTGGATTTGACTCGTCTTCCACCCAGCAAGACGTTCGTGGCGCCTCCAGACCGTGAGAGGGTTCTTCGCTGGGGTCATTCTTCTAAACTAGCTGGCCATGCCGGCCAAAAGAAGACCTTCCTACTCATTTCCCGGCATTACTGGTGGTCTACCCTGCGTAGGATGTGGTAGACTTCGCCTGTTCATCTTGTGGCCGCAACAAAGTTCCCAGACACTTACCAGCTGGTCATCTCCTGCCGCTTCCCATACCTGTTGCCCCGTGGCAACACATCGCTATGGACTTCATTACCGATCTTCCTGTCTCTGCCGGGTGTACTGTCATTTGGGTGGTCGCGGACCGCTTCTCTAAAATGGCCCACTTCATTCCCCTGCCTGGTCTTCCGTCTGCACCTGAGCTGGCTAAGGACTTTATTCGCCATATCTTCCGTCTCCATGGCCTACCCCTCCACATCGTGTCGGATCGAGGGGTTCAGTTTACCTCACGCTTCTGGAGAGCCACATGTAAACTGCTGGACGTCACCCTGGACTTCTCCTCCGCTTACCACCCTCAGTCCAATGGTCAAGTGGAGCGGATCAATCAGATCCTTACCAGCTATCTCCGGCACTTTGTTAATGCCCACCATTCTGATTGGGTGGACCTCCTTCCTTGGGCCGAGTTCTCTTATAATAACCACGAGAGCGAATCCTCTTCCAAGTCCCCGTTCTTTATTGTCTATGGCCAGCACCCCCGGATTCCGTTTCCCGTCTCCGCCTCTGTGGACAACCCTGCCGCGCAGCCTCTTGTCAGCGAGTTTTCTACCATTTGGGAGAGTACTAGGTCTGCACTTCTTCAGTCCTCCGAGCGGATGAAGCGATATGCTGATAAGAGACGTCTGGATCCGCCTCAATTCCGTCCGGGAGACAAGGTTTGGCTCTCTTCCAAACATGTACGGCTCAAGATACCCTCCTACAAGTTAGGTCCTCGCTTCATCGGTCCTTTCGAAATCCTCAGGCAAATTAATCCAGTGGCCTAAAATTAAAACTCCCGGCCACCTTACGGATTCCCAACTCCTTCCACGTATCTCTCCTCAAACCTGTTGTCTTTAACTCTTTTTCCAACAATCCAGGTACTCCTCCTGCTCCGGTTTCTGCTGAAGACGTCTTTGAGGTAGAGAGTATTCTGGCCACTAAGAGGGTAAGAGGAAAGACCTTTTTTTTGGTAGATTGGAAGGGGTTTGGTCCTGAGGAGAGAACATGGGAGCCCCGGGAGAACATCCATGCCCCTCTCATCCTTGCTAAATTTCTCTCTGGCCTAAAAAAGGGGGGGCCTAAAGGGGGGGTACTGTAGCGTTGGTGTCCCTGCCCCCTGCTAGGCAGGGACGCCGTTCCCCTCACCTCTCCGCTCTGTGCCCGGCGGCTTCCTCCCGCTCTGTGCCCGGCGGCTTCCTCCCGCTCTGCTGGCAGCGCGCGCTGCTTCCCGGCCTCTGTGCTTAGGTCGCGTGCGCGCTCCCCCTCTCTTAAAGGGGCCGCACGCGCCGTCCTAAGGAGTCCCCGGCCAATGGCCGGAGGACCTCTCCATATATAAGGCACCTCCTCCAAAATGGAGGTGCCCGAGCAATGTTGTTGCAAAGCCTTCACTCTGCTTCAGCCCTCAGGTCCCGTTACCAGTTACCTGCCAGTCACCTGCCAGGATCCTGCTTGTTACCTGCCAGTCACCTGCCAGATTCCTGCCTGTTACCTGCCAGTCACCTGCCAGATTCCTGCTTGATACCTGCCTGATATCCGCTTACCTGCTTGCAAGCCTGCGGTCCGACGGTCTGCCTTCCGACACCTGTCAGTCTGCCTATGGACCAGCCTGCTCGCTCACCTGGGAGCGCTCACCTGCTACCTGCCTGCTAGCCTACCTGGAGGCTCTGCCGTCACTTTCCGTGACCATCTGCCTGTCCAGAGACTCTTGCCCGCTCTCCTGGGAGCGCTCACCTGCTACCTGCCTGCTAGCCTAACTGGAGGCTCTGCCGTCACTTGCCGTGACCACCTGCATGTCCAGAGACTCTTGCCCGCTCAACTGGGAGCGTCCACCTGCTAGCTGTCTGCTAGTCTACCTGGAGGTTCTGCCGTCACTTGCCGTGACCACCTGCCTGTCCAGAGACTCTTGCCCGCTCACCTGGGAGCGCTCACCTGCCACCTGCCTGCTGTTCCTCTACCCAGAGACTGTCCCTGTCACTTGCCGTGACTACCTGCCCTTCTACCCAGAGACTGTCCCTGTCACTTGCCGTGACTGCCTGCCCTTCTACCCAGAGACTGTCCCTGTCACTTGCCGTGACTACCTGCCCGTCTTCCCTGGGAGCCACCCGCTTCCTTACAAGGACCGCCCCCTTGTATAGTAGCTCAGAGGTTCCACCTCCCAGACCCGTTACACAAGGAATCCCCTGGGCTAGATTGTCTATGTTCCCCCACCACTCTAGGGAAAGTGTGGTTTTTGCAGATAGCGTTAGCTGCCCTTCTAAATGCCCTCTTAGCGATTTTTCTGCCTCTAAGATTTCCCACTGTAGGGTCCTGGTATTTGAGCCCATTGGACGGCCAGGAAACATGCTGTCAGGGAGACTAGAAGGGACTTGGCTTTCCGTAGGGACAAAGACGGGTGGGACTTTGCCAGTGATATCTGGCCTATGATTTTGTGATTTTTTTCTGTGGGGAGACGACACTCCTGTCTTTTTGACTCCAGCACGATGCCTAGGTATTCCTGTATCTGGCATGGTTCTATTTTGGATTTTTCTAGATTCAAAAGCCATCCTAAGCGAGTAAAAGAATCCATGACCTTTCCCAGATGGGATTTGCAGTTTAGGAAGGAGCTGCCTATTACCAGGAAGTCGTCTAGGTATGGGACCAGGGTGTTCTGTTCCCTTAGATGAGCCATTACCTCTGCAACAACTTTGGTGAAAACCCTTGGGGCTATGGCGATGCCAAATGGGAGGGCCGTATATTGATAGTGTTTGACCACTCCACCCATAGGAACTGCTACTCTGAGGAACTTCCGGTAGTCTTTGTGTATCGGGACGTGATAATAAGAGTCTTTTAAATCCAGGACGGCCATGAAACAATCGGGAAACAGCATTTTTACTGATGATATTATTGTTTCCATTTTGAAGGCTTCCACCTTCAAAAGTTTGTTCAGCTTTTTTAGATTTACAATCGTCCTCAGGAATAATGGAGAATAGAAGCCCTTGCCTTCCTCCACCCCGGGACCTCCAGAAGGACTGCCTTCTCTACCAGTCCCCAGATTTCCTACTCCAAGGCAAGCTGCTCCTCATTTGAGGACCTTTCGGGGGTCACGACAAAGTTTTGCTGAGGGAATGTGAGGAACTGGAGTTTCAGGCCCGATTGTATTAGCCTCAGAATCCATGAGCTGTCGGATATTAACTCCCAGGCCGGGAGAAAGCCAGATAGCCTTCCCCCCACCCGGGGCAAATCCTCATAGGGGAGGCTTTCTGCTATCGTTTGGGGGTTTATTAAATAGGAACCCTTTGATCTTCCTTCTCCTGTCTTCCCACCTATCCTGCTCTTTAGGGGGTTTTCTACGGATAAACCTTTTACTCTGAAAGGGTTTTCTGTAAACAGTGTTAGACAGGATAGGGAACGGCTTCTTATTGTCCCCTGCTTTTTCCAAGATGTCATCAAGGGAGGGCCCAAATAGAAACTCGCCCTCACAGAGGATGGAGCACAATCTTGATTTAGTCTGTAGATCCCTGGGCCAACATTTGAGACAGAGGGCTCCTCTGGCCGCTTTAGCGAGCCCTGTCACCCTAGCACCTAATCTGACGGAGTCCGCCGAGGCGTCAGCTAGAAAGGCCGCTGCCCCTTTCATTACTGGGATAGTTTCAAGATTTGTGTCTCTACATGTTTTCTGCCTCAGTTGTGTTTCAAGCTGATCCAGCCAGACCATTAATGACCTGGCCGTACATGTGGCAGCTACCGCAGGTTTTAATCCCCCCCAGCGGCTTCCCAGGAACCCTTTAGGAAGGAGTCTGCTTTTTTATCCATGGGGTCTTTTAAGATGCCCATGTCTTCAAATGGAAGGGAGTATTTCTTTGAGGCTTTGGCTATGGCGGCGTCCAGTTTTGGCGCTTTCTCCCAAAAGGAACATGCAGGGTCATCGAACGGGTAGTTTCGTTTAGGGAAAAGGAAACCCTTCCTCTCCTTTTTTTTTCCACTCTTTCTTAATCAAAGAAAGAACATGTTCATTTAGTGGAAAAGATCTCCTCTTTTTTTGCTCTAGACCGCTGAACATTACGTCTTGGATAGATTTTTTGGGCCGGGGATCTGCTAACCCCATGGTAGATCTGACTGCCTTAATGAGGCTATTTGTTTCTTCGATAGGGAAGCAGCTCCGTTCTCCTCTATCTGTAGACGAGGAAGATGAAGAGATGGAAGAGTCCGAATCTCCGCCATTCTCAGAACTGCTAGAACCTGACTCGGGGGATATGTTCTTAGTTTTCCTTAACCTTTTACCCCCCGAAAGGATTTAATGGTATCTTCGACCTGTGACTTAATAAGGTCTCTAAGTTCAGAGGCAAATTTCGGGGTTTCCTCGCATATAGTTTGGTCAATGCAGGAGCTGCAGAGTCTCTTATTCCAAGTAGTGGATAGGGCTTCTGTGCATAGTGCACAGGTCATAATTTTTGTTTTCCCCATACTCTTTCTTCCCAGTTCAGGAGGTAGCGCCATCTCTGTAGACGGAGTCCTCCTGGAAGATGTTGAGGTTGAGACTTTGCTACGCTGCGACGATCTGCCGGAGCGCCCGCTTCCACTGTTACGGCCCTGGTGCCCCCTTTCTTCCGGCTTCTTCTTTTGTTGGGTTGGAGGTGGTGGTGACGACTGAGGAAGCAGATCTTGCTCCTCAAGCAGCTCCTGGTCACTCTTTTCTTTTTCTCTCTCTCTCTCTCATATATATATATATATATATATATATATATATATATATATATATATATACACATACACAGTACTGACCAAAAGTATGTACACACCTTCTCATTTAAAGATGTTTCTGTATTTTCGTGACTTTGAAAATTATACATTCACACTGAAGGCATCAAAACTATGAATAGACACGTGGAATTATATACTTAACAAAAAAGTGTGAAACAACTGAAAAAATGTCTTATATTCTAGGTTCTTCAAAGTAGCCAACTTTTGCTTTGCTGACTGATTTGCACACTCTTGGCATTCTCTTGATGACCTTCAAGAGGTAGTCACCGGAAATGGTTTTCACTTCACAGGTGTGCCCTGTCAGGTTTAATAAGTGGGATTTCTTGCCTTATAAATGGGGTTGGGACCATCAGTTGTGTTGTGCAGAAATCATGTGGATACACAGCTGATAGTCCTACTGAATAGACTGTTAGAATTTGTATTATGGCAAGAAAAAAGCAGCTAAGTAAAGAAAAACGAGTGGCCATCATTACTCTAAGAAATGAAGGTCAGTCAGTCAGAAAAATTGGGCAAACTTTGAAAGTGTCCCCAAGTGCAGTTGCAAAAAACATCAAGCGCTACAAAGAAACTGGCTCACATGAGGACTGTCCCAGGAAAGGAAGACCAAGAGTCACCTCTGCTTCTGAGGATAAGTTTATCCGAGTCACCAGCCTCAGAAATTGCAGGTTAACAGCAGCTCAGATTAGAGACCAGGTCAATGCCACACAGAGTTCTAGCAGCAGACACATCTCTACAACAACCGTTAAGAGGAGACTTTGTGCAGCAGGCCTTCATGGTAAAATAGCTGCTAGGAAACCACTGATAAGGACAGGCAACAAGCAGAAGAGACTTATTTGGGCTAAAGAACACAAGGAATGGACATTAGACCAGTGGAAATCTGTGCTTTGGTCTGACGAGTTCAAATTTGAGATCTTTGGTTCCAACCACCGTGAGTTTGTGCGACACAGAAAAGGTGAACGGATGGACTCTACATGCCTGGTTCCCACCGTGAAGCATGGAGGAGGAGGTGTGATGGTGTGGGGGTGCTTTGCTGGTGACACTGTTGGGGATTTATTCAAAATTGAAGGCATACTGAACCAGGATGGCTACCACATGCTATTCCATCCGGTATGATTTAGTTGGACCATCATTTATTTTTCAACAGGACAATGACCCCAAACACACCTCCAGGCTGTGTAAGGGTATTTGACCAAGAAGGAGAGTGATGGGGTGCCAGGCCATATGACCTGGCCTCCACAGTCACCAGACCTGAACCCAATCGAGATGGTTTGGGGTGAGCTGGACCGCAGAGTGAAGGCAAAAGGGCCAACAAGTGCTAAGCATCTCTGGGAACTCCTTCAAGATTGCTGGAAAACCACTTATTAAACCTGAGAGGGCACACCTGTGAAGTGAAAACCATTTCCGGTGACTACCTCTTGAAGTTCATCAAGAGAATGCCAAGAGTGTGCAAAGCAGTCATCAAAGCAAAAGGTGGCTACTTTGAAGAACCTAGAATATAAGACATATTTTCAGTTGTTTCACACTTTTTTGTTAAGCATATAATTCCACATGTGTTAATTCATGGTTTTGATGCCTTCAGTGTGAATGTACAATTTTCATAGTAATGAAAATACAGAAAAATCTTTAAATGAGAAGGTGTGTCCAAACTTTTGGTCTGTACTGTATAAGAATACAAACAGTACTTTTTATAAGAAATAATGTTTTAAAATGTTTGTTTTTAATTTTTGTTTTAATTTTTTCTCACAATACAGGATATTAATATGTGATCTTCTGATTGCTCATATAACACACTGCAATTCTTCTATATTTCAGTGCATGATGTTAACGAATGTAAATGCAACAGACAGCCTAGAGTAATAGGAATTCGAAGGGGGGCCATTGTTATGCAGTGAAAACCCATCTGCACTTTTCCGGCGAAAGAGCTTGAAAAACACCAAGTACGTTTAAAAAAAAAAACCACTGCATTATATACCTTATACTGATCATAAGTTGCTGAGCTGTATTCTCAATTCTGCCAAGTTCAGAGCTGAAATCTCTCATTATATCCTAAGTAGTCTTAAAGGGGTTATCCGGGACTATTATATTTTTTCACTATGGGCCTTAGAACCAATAGCTAGGTATTTGCCAACTACCTATCTGTTGTGCCCAGCGCCAATCACAGACCTCTCCTGTGATTCAGCTGCTTCCACTGATGTCACACTGACAGAGCAGTTCTGCTCTGTTGATGGGGCGTGACTGCTGACATCATGCTGATTGACAGCCAGCTCCCCACTTCCTAACTGCAGGGAGACAGCTGTCAATCAGCATGATGTCAGCAATCATGCCCCATTGGCAGAGCAGAGCAGAAGAAGAAGAGCGGCTCTGTTTACTTGGAGCAGCTGAATAATTGACAGGAGCAATTGGTGCCTGCTCTGAGCCGGCACAAGGTTGAACAGGCAGGTAGTTGTTGCTGTTAGCTTTTAGGCAGTTAGTAAAAAAATAATGAAATGGTCCTGGACAACCACTTTAAACTCACCACTGTCCATACAACATTATATTACCTCAGTAAAGCTGTATGTCACTTGTTTGACAACCACCTCATATACAGTTTCACATGGAAACCAGCAAAAAATGTGAATGCCCTTTGGAGAATAATGAGTTCTCATAAGCAGTATAAGTATTTGTAAATAATTTCCAAACTTACTGTGCAAATTAGTAAAGAATTTTTAACTAAAATACAGAAAATAGCCAGAAAAATAAGACTTTTTAACAACATATCATTTATAAGTCCAACATTTTGTACTGTGTCCTTTCTTAATATATCTGTATAGGTGTCAACAGCTCCATGTGTCCAATAGAGAGCTCAAAATACCTTTAATGAATATGAATGAATATGATAAAATTGCAATTGTAGTCATCCACCAGTAGGGGGAGCCGATAAATTTTGTTGTATTTGATTTAATATTAGCTCCCCCTAATGGTGGCTGAAGGCATTAAAAATACCATCCATGCTTATATATATAAAATCAATAACAATACTTTAGGTACCGTATTTTTCGGACCATAAGACGCACTTTTTTTCCCCCAAATTTGAGAGGAAAATGGGGGGTGCGTCTTATGGTCCGAACGCAACTTACCGGTGGTGGTGGAGCGGGATCGCAGGGCGGCGGCGAGGTGAGGAGGGCCGGTATTTGGCTGGGGGCCGGTATCTGGCCGGGTACCGGGGCTGGTGTATTGCTGTGAGCGGAGTTTGCAGAGCAGAGTGAGCGGCTTCCGGTGGCTGCGGCCATGTTCCTGAAGCTGTGCTCTACAGGAAAATGGCCGCCGGAGCCGGCGCATGCGCTCTGCCGAGCCGGTGGCCATTTTCCTGCAGAGCACATCTTAAGGAACATGGCCGTGGCCACCGGAAGCCACTCACTCTGCTCTGCAAACTCCACTCACAGCAATACACCGGCCCTGGTACCCGGCCAGGCCCAGCCCCCAGCCAGATACCGGCTCGCCTCACCTCTTGTTCCAGCACCAGAAATCCCAGGCCAGGCACCAGCACCCCAGGCCAGGCACCAGCACCCCAGGCCAGGCACCAGCACCCCAGGCCCCCGCACCAGCACCCCAGGCCCCCGCACCAGCACCCCAGGTACCAGGGCACCAGGCCCCCAGCACCAGGCCCCCAGCCACCAGGTACCAGCATGCCTCCACTTTCACCGGCTTCCTGAAGGACCCTGCCTCCTGTGACCTCAGCTCCACCGCCCCCCCAGGTAAGATACCTATTCAGACTATAAGACGGACCCCCATCTTATAAAAAATATTTTTTTTCCTATTTTCCACCCTAAAATTTGGGGTGCGTCTTATGGTCTGAAAATACAGTATATATATATTTGATTTGTGTTAATAAAGCGCATTTAAAAATCATGGGGCGCTAGTGGCAGGGGAGGATGCATATACAATTGAATGCATGAATGCCCAATGCCATTAGAAGTATGTCCCCCTAGTATCTGGTGCTAGCAAAGCCACTACCCAAATGATCTGTCTGAATCAGATATGGCAAAACATACTGTCACGGGTGTGTCAGAGGTGACAGTCACCCTGCAGTGGGTTGCAGGAGATCTCAACGTTTGGCATTGCAGACAGCTGCTTAGATAGGAGGCTGTCTTTATGACCGAACGACTACCTCTCTCTTCCTAATTTGCTCTCCGGCCTGGGTGTATATATACCTGGTGTGTCTGAGAGGGCGTCGCTGGTTATATTCATTTCTACTTGTGAAGCTTAGCAGGAGCAGTACCTCGTCCTCTCTGGAGCTTGGGGCCGTGTGCACATTTGGAGTTCATCTAAAGCTAAGCCATTTCCCCTGCTTTGTCTACCCTTGTTGTCTTTAGAGTTTTAGTGGAAGTTGACTAGTGCTCATCTCCTTCCATCACTAACCTTAACCTTATGCCTGGGAAAATAGGGCGAGGCACGCGATCGGCGATAGCTGAGGAGGCTATATAGGGATGTTAGTTGAGACAGGGTGACGCTAGACCAGACTAGGAGGTCTGCACTTCCCCCTTTCCCTAGTGTCTGGGCTCCCTCTCCCTTTTCCCTCTGTGTTGCACTTACACTTGGCGGCGTGACACATTCTTTGAAAAACTGAGTGTTTTCTTTTTTTAGTATCATTTATGCGCACAGTGAACAAACCTAAAAAAGATCTGAATTTTCAAATGAAGTTTAATATATTTTCTTGTTTTTAATTAGTCCTGAAATCAATGCACATCGCTCTATACATGTGCCATATTCACTGTCATAAAATATGCTCTTTGATAAAGGAAATATTGCTCTAAAGTAAATATGCCAAGCTATAATAATCCGAATCAAAGCGAAAATCCTTTGCAAATCTTCACAAGTCAAAAGCTCAAGAGAAATCCCCACAAGTTATTATCATCACTTCTAGATCCAATACCAGATTATTAAAGTTTGTTCTTCCCAAAGGACAGGTGTCCAACCTGTGGGAAACTAAAACTCCAAGCATGACCTGACAGTCTGTAGATATTAGGTGATGCTGGGAGTTGTGATTTTACAATGGCTGTATATATATACAGACTGGAGACAAGCTCCTTAGAATGTCATTTTGTTACAGTCAGTACATATAGAATATACAGTATTTAATTTTCTGGAATTGCCTAAAAAGTAATATTTCTGGAAATTACAATTAGATTTTATGTTATAGTTATATCTCTGACAAAACATCTACGGGTTTCGGTTTGGTTTTTGACAGACCATAGAAAATCTAAAATATTCCAGTCTTCATACAGACCACTGGAGCAGACACAACAGGCTGACACTTCCTGATTTCTGCAGTTCCCATTGTTACTGTGTAGACTGTGACATATTTAGCAGAGTCATCTCATTATCGCTTGACATAAAGGATTAAATGGCAAATGACAGGACCTACAATAGATATAGTATGACAGGATAGTAATACTATCCACACACATGAAGGCTTCAAGTTCACACACTCTATCCGTTCCTGATGAATATATTTGGGTGAGTCCTCATATAGGTCCAATCCTGTACTTTGCTGGAAGTTTTGAAAAATTGCAGCAATTTGATGCAGTTTTGCAGAAGAAATCGCAATTAGGTCATAAAAAGTTATTTTATTTCTCTCCAACATACCAGGGTTGAAAACTTGACTTTTTATTTTTTCAGGACAGCTCATCAAAAAATCATGGACAGACAATATTTATTATGGACACATTGGAAAACCCTAATAAATCATTATGATTATAAGTGCTCCATGTATACAGCCCATAATTCTGATAAGACGACATCAGCTGCATCCACTGTGAACTGTTAAATGATGATAATTAGTCAAAATAATCTATATAAGTTTCTTCAGCTTCAAAAATATCACGGGCACCTTAAATTTGTTCTATGGATAGGTCAAAAAAGTGTCCAATTTTTATGGACTGTCCTTGAATTTTTGGACCCTTGGCAACCCTGCAACATACTTACAATGAGTTAATGGAAAATCCGACAAATAAGAGTAAATTCACACACACAGAAGATTCTTTGAAAATCCAATATAACTGAATTGGGTTTGTAGTAATCTACCTGCCTGCCACTGAAACATTCAGATGTATAGAGCTGATTTTCACTCCCGAATTTCTGCAAGAAATCTGATGAATGTGAATATTCTCTGCTGCTGTTATACAATTATTACCTTAATAACACCATATAGCACAAAACGTCTTGCAATAGCGTATACAGTGGGGAAAAAAAGTATTTAGTCAACCACCAATTGTGCAAGTTCTCCCACTTAAAAAGGAGAGATGAGAGAGGCCTGTAATTGACATCATAGGTAGACCTCAACTATCAGAGACAAAATGAGAAAACAAATCCTGAAAATCACATTGTCTAATTTGGAAATAAAATTTTTTTCAAATTTTGGTGGAAAATAAGTATTTGGTCACCTACAAACAAGCAAGATTTCTGGCTCTCACAGGCCTGTAACTTGTTCTTTTGGAGGCTCCTCTGTCCTCTACTCATTACCTGTAGTACTGGCACCTGTTTGAACTTGTTATCAGTATAAAAGACACCTGTCCGCAACCTCAAACAGTCACACTCCAAATTCCACTATGGTGAAGACCAAAGAGCAGTCGAAGAACACCAGAAACAAAATTGTAGCCCTGCACCAGGCTGGGAAGACTGAATCTGCAATAGGCAAGCAGCTTGGTGTGAAGAAATCAACTGTGGGAGCAATAATTAGAAAATGGAAGACATACAAGACCACTGATAATCTCCCTCGATCTGGGGCTCCACACAAGATTTCATCCCGTGGGGTCAAAATGATCTCAAGAACGGTGAGCAAAAATCCCAGAACCACACGGGGGGGACCTAGTGAATGACCTGCAGACAGCTGGGACCAACGTAACACAGGCTACCATCAGTAACACACTAAGCCGCCAGGGACTCAGATCCTGCAGTGCCAGACGTGTCTCCCTGCTTAAGTCATTACATGTCCGGGCCCGTGTGAAGTTTGCTAGAGAGCATTTGGATGATCCAGAAGAGTATTGGGATGTCATATGATCAGATGAAACCAAAGTAGAACTGTTTGGTAGAAACACAACTCGTCGTGTTTGGAGGAGAACGAATGCTGAGTTGCATCCAAACAACACCATACCTACTGTGAAGCATGGGGGTGGCAACATCATGCTTTTGGGCTGTTTCTCTGCCAAGGGACCAGGACAACTGATCCGTGTATATGAAAGAATGAATGGGGTCATGTATCGTGAGATTTTGAGTGCAAACCGCTTTCCATCAGCAAGGGCATTGAAGATGAAATGTGGCTGGGTCTTTCAGCATGACAATGATCCCAAGCACCCCGCCAGGGCAATGAAGGAGTGGTTTCAAAAGAAGCATTTCAAGGTCCTGGAGTGGCCTAGCCAGTCTCCAGATATAAACCCTATGGAAAACCTTTGGAGGGAGTTGAAAGTCCATGTTGCCCAGCGACAGCCCCAAAACATCACTGCTCTAGAGGAGATCTGCATGAAGGAATGGGCCAACATACCAGCAACAGTGTGTGCCACCTTGTGAGGCATTACAGAAAGCCTCTTCCACTGCCAACAAAGGATATATAACAAAGTATTGAGATGAACTTTTGTAATTGACCAAATACTTATTTTCCACCAAAATTTGAAAAAAAATTCTTTCCAAGTCAAACAATGTGATTTTCAGGATTTGTTTTCTCATTTTATCTCTCATAGTTGAGGTCTATCTATGATGTCAATTACAGGCCTCTCACCTTCTTTTTAAGTGGGAGAACTTGCACAATTGGTGGCTGACTAAATACTTTTTTTTCCCCACTGTACAGTGCAGAAGGGGTGGCCCAGCTACAAAACAAGTGGTTGAAATATGTGTAATGCAGAATTTTTGTATCTACATCAGCCTTGCTAAAGAAGGGGACTGGCTCAGCTGAACTGGACTGGGGCTAATAGGTAGGCCCATTTTACTGTCCATCATTTGTCACATGCAGATACAGTGGGAAAAGAAATAAAGTGGACGGACAAGGAAATCTTGGGTATATTAGAACACTTAAAGGAATTGTCCACATATGCCACACTTCAGTGACTCTCCCAGTGCTTCCTATGACACAGGAGGAAGTTTCATCATCAATACTGACTGTAAATGGGACAGGCTGACTGGCTCATTTTAATTGCTAACTAGTGAGGAGCGAACGTGCTTGCCACTACTCGGTACTCACCCGAGCATCACGGTGCTCGACAAGCTAGGCGAGTATTTCCGGGTTGCTTGGGCGGGAGCTCGGGTCCCCGCTCTGCATGTTTGGTGCTCTTTAGAGAGCCAATGAACATGCAGGAATTGCTTGCCATGCATTGTAATGCCGTAGCCATGATAGTTGTGGGTATTACAGTGATTGGCTGGCCGCACAGCGTCATCAGGTCTATTTAAGACCCGGTGACGCTATGCTCGTCACAGTCTACCCCAGAAACAGGCAGAGTAGGGAGAGGTGCTGCTGATGAGTCAGGGAGAGGATTGCTTATTAATAGTTAGTATAGGTATTCCACAACATATATATATATATATATATATATATATATATATATATATATGTCCATCTGAACTAACAGTCCTTCTGAGGACTAATTCAGTGGTGATAGCAGGAGTTAGGCAGGCAGGCAGGGTATGTGGCTGACTGCAGTGCATATAGTGCAAGAGGGTCCATTGCATGTTCTGTCTGCTGCTGCTGTGACAGATATTTGTAGACATACCCCCAGATATCAGGGGCCAGGGTTAATTTTTTTTTTTATCTTAATCCTGATTATTTGCTTAAAAAGCAATCCAGAGTATACAATTTTTCTGCTCCATTTGCTTGTTAGCACTGCAGAATGCAGCCAGATCTTTTCCATATTACAGCAATTAAAATCCAGAAATTTGTAGTGAACGTGGAAAATATTGGCCTCCATTTCCATTTTGTTGCAGTGTGTCAGTGAAACTATTCACACGAGGTTGCTGTGAAGAATAGTATTAGTAAACTACAGGCCCTCTTTTTAGCTTTTTAAAACCGTGGTTCTCCGTCAGACGTATCACATAAAACTGCCTTCCAAATTCAGTCATTTCTTGCCTCCATTTACATTTTGTTGCAGTGTGTCGGTCAAGCTATTCACACAAGGTTGTTGTGAAGAATAGCATTAGTAAATTACAGGCCTGCAATTTAAAACCGTGGTTCACCGTCAGACTTATCACATATAACTGCATTCCAAATTCAGCCATTTCTGGCCTCCATTTACATTTTCTTACAGTGTGTCAGGGAAGCTATTCACACGAGGTTGCTGTGAAGAATAGTATTAGTAAACTACAGGCCTGCAATTTAAAACAGTGGTTCTCCGTCAGCCATTTACGGTGAACGTGGAAAATATTGTCCTCCATTTACAGTTTTCAACAGTGTCAGTGTACACCATTTTACAGCTCCATTTGCTTCTTCACAAAATACAGACAGATTTTTTTGGTTTATTCACATTACTGTATTGTGGAAGCAGAGGAACTCAATGATCAGACGCACATGATCCATATGACTGCCGTAATAATACAGACATTTTGTGGAGCGTGCCAATTATTCCACTCCATTTAAAGTCAGCCAGCTGTGTTTTGTTGAACCAATTGACACGTGGTTGCTGACAAATACCATACTATTAGGCGACTGCCTGAAACCGTGGCCTTCAGACGTTATTCCATATGACTGCCCTAATAATCCAGCAATTTTTGTGAGTGTGTCAAATATTACACTCCATTTAAAGTATTGCAGTTGTGGGTTCAAACCTATTCACAGTTGGCTGCTGACAAATAGCATATCTGTGAACAATGTTGTCAGAGTATTACGCCATTTTTACGGACTGACAAAAAAAAACATACAAAAAACAAGCTAAAATGGAAAAAAACTTTAAAAAACATTCTTTCCAGGGTGACTTGTAAATAAGGCCAAAGAAATAAACAAAAATAAAGTTATGGACGGTGGAAGACATTTATGCAACCAGAATGAACACTCATCTGTAGCTGGTGATGATACCACCTAGCAGCAGAACCTGTCCCTATTGTAAATGCATCTAACAGCATTATCGATAGGGAATAGAATAGATTTTAATTTTTTTTGGGCAGCACCAGCAGCACACAGTATAAGGCAATAATACCTGGCTGGATCGGTGTAATACGGTATCCATGCTGGGATACCTCACCCGTAAAAGAATTTCCGATAAGACAGTTAATATTCTAGAACATAGAATCTCTTAGAATTGTCCTTCCCATTATTAAGGAGTGTGTCTCCTATACTGTTATTGCATATGCAGCAATTTCAAGGGCTGCCAGAAATTAGGATGAACTCCAATACACATTTGAAGAGACGTAAAAACAAAAAAAAACACAGTAGGATCTTTCTTTAGTATAAAAAACAGACTCGTCAATGTAATCACATTGTTCAGCTCCTGGACCTCCTCCTCCGTTTGTTCAGCTGCCATCTCTGAAATGACCACATCAGTCACAAGCTGGAAGCACTGCAGCACTGCCTTGGCCAAGCGGCAACAGGCTGTGCTGAAGATACTATGCTTAATGTTTAGGTGACAAACCGCCCACTGCTGCAGAGTTGTTGAAAGCTGTAACACAGCAGCCTGATCTGTGTCTCTCACCGCTGAACATACAGCCAGGCATGGTAGTGTGTGAAAATGACCGGAACCTGGTGGCGGAGAAATGACAGCCGGAGTAGATACGGTTTCCCTCTATGCCAGTCCTTTCACCAAGCTAAAGAATATGGCTGTGGTGAAATACAACTCTCACCGAGAAGCAGTGTAAGACTGAAGAACATTGGGCCCACCAGAGGATTTGATTCTGAGGGCCTACCTTTCTCCCCCGCTCAAGAGCCCCATAACAGCTGCAAAGTTTGCGCTATCATGAACTCTCCTGATGGAGAAGCCAGGGCACACCAGGGGATTCTCTGGTGGGACCGTCCAACCGTGCTGAGAAACAGCCCTGGCTAAGAAAAGTTTGTGGGAAGGATCCTGGACACTCTATGGCTTCTTTTTTTACTGTGGACTGGCTCCATCAATCTATAAGATTGCAATCTATAAGATCCCTTCACTAGCTCCCCATTGGCCTGAGACTTCAGTTCAAAACCGTAACCATGACATGCAAAGCCATCCACAACCTGTCTCCTCCATATATCTGTGACCTAGTCTCCCGGTACATACCTGCACGCAACCTCCGATCCTCACAAGATCTCCTTCTCTACTCCCGTCTTATCTCCTTTTCCCACTATCGCATACAAGATTTTTCCTGTGCATCCCTTCTACTCTTGAACTCTGTACCCCAACATATCAGACTCTTGCCTACTGTTGAAACCTTTAAAAGGAAGCTGAAGACCCACCTCTTTCGACAAGCCTACAACCTGCAGTAACCCTCGCTCCACCATGCCGCTGTATGACCAGCTGTACCCTCACTTACTGTATCCTCACCCATCCCTTATAGACTGTTTGTGTGCCCTCACGGGCAGGGTCCTCTCTGCTCTTGTACCAGTCAGTGAGTGACCTGTTTTCACATGTAAAGCGCAATAGAATAAATGGTGCAATAATAATAAATAATAAAAATTATGCTACTTGTACTCTGGGTCAATTGATGGCACTTTCCTGGTGACTGCCCCTAAATTGATGTGTTTTGGCAGATTTTGGTCCCGTTTGAAGGTGTTGTGTATGCGTTTGGTTTTGGCACCCATTGAATCCAATGGTGGTCAGCAATGTTCGGCGAATATTCGACAATTACATTGCGAATATTGCAAAAACAGCGATTGTAATCCGAAACGAATATTGAAATATTCGCTCGTCTCTAATCAGAAACACCCTTCAAAAAATGATGTGGGTGTTGCATCACGATCACCCTGGTGATATGGTGGATGAGGATGAGGAGGAGGAGGGCGACATAAAATAGAACAATTCCTGAAGGGTATATCCATGTCTGGGTGTGAAGGGGTGCATGGGAATAGACCCCCAAAAAAATAATCACTGGATTTGAGTTTATGTTTGATGCTATCGTCTGGTGGTGTTGAGAAGTCTGGCCCAACCCAGCCCTTGTTCATTTTTATAAGAGTCAGCCTGTCAGCATTTTCAGGCCTATCAGTTTTATCAGTTATAATGCCCGAGGCGGCACTAAAAACCATCTCTGACAAAACGCTAGTGGCCAGGACCTCCAAGGCATAGAAAGACAGTTCATGCCACATGTCCAGCTTGGATACCCAACAGTTGTAAGGTACAGAGACAAAGAGGAATCATGGAGGACGCTGGTATGGTTGCCAAGGTAGTCCTTCAGCATCTTCGAAAACTTTTCCCTCCTTGTCAGAGTACCCCGTGTATCAGGGCCTGGGCGCTGGGAGGGTCTGAGAAAACTGTCCCAGACCTTTGACAGCGTTCTCTTGCCTCTGCTGCTTCTGTTTTGTATCTCCCTCGCTTGTACTCCTTGGTTGTCCAATGAACTGTCGGACTGACCTCTGCCGCCAGCGTTGTCAGATGGGAATTTTTTTTTTTGTTATAATTCTTCAACAAGAGCCTGAACTCAATATCTCCAAAAATGAACTCTGTCGGTTTCCTCCCTCTGCTAACCTACCTATACCTGACTTTGCAATTTCCTTTAGGTGGTGCCAACATAACTCCCACTCGGCAAGCTTGCGGCCTTGGAGTCATATTTGACACACAACTTTCCTTTATTCAACGTGGAAAATCACTCACTCGCTCATGTCACCTGCACCTTAAAAACATCTCCAGAATTCAACCTTTTCTCACCTTTGATATTGCAAAAACTCTCACTGTCACCCTTATTCACTACTACAACTCTCTTCTAATCGGTCTCCCTCTAAACAAACTGTCTCCTCTTCAATCCCTTCTGAATGCAGCCGCCAGGGTCGTATTTCTATCAAACCGCTTCACCAACGTCTCTACCCTGTGCCAGTCATTGCACTGGTTAGGTTAAACAATCACTACAGAATACAATACAAACTCATCTCTCTCACCCACCAAGCTGTCCACAGTTCTGCACCGGCCTATATCTCATCCCTCATTTCTGTGTATCACCCCTACTTTGCCCTCCGTTCAGCAACTGATCTAACACTGACATTCTCCTTAACCAGAACCTCACACCTCCGTCTCCAAAAGTTCTCTTGTGCCGTGCCAGTTTTCTGTAATGCCCAAAATGCGAAACAACGCGATGGTCATGGTAAAGGCAGGGGAACATAAAGTCGGTCTTGTGTGCCAGACTGCCAACAGCCAAGACTTCCCTGTTCTCACCAAGAGTACGACTGTCTATGTTCTCTTCCTCCTCCACCTCCTCAATATCACCCAATCCACGCTGAGATGAGATGAGGCTGGGCTGAGTAGCATCACCCTGAATAGTTCCTTGCTCCGTCTGCAATGCCTCCTCTTTAATTTAATTGTGAGCAGTGAGCGTTTCAGTAGACAGAGAAGCGGGATTGTGACGCTACTTATGGCGTCATCGCCGCTCACTATCTTGGTGGAGTCTTCAAAGTTTTGGAGGACGCCACAGATGTCAGACATCCATGCCCACTCATCAGCTCTTATGTGCGGAGGCTGATCTGAATGCCGACGGACGTGTTGAAGCTGATACTCAACAACTGCTCTCTGCTGCTAAAAATCATTCCAAACATCTGCAACTATGATTTCCAATGAGTAGTCACATCGCACACCAGTCTGGGAGCTGGAAGCTGCAAACTCTGCTGAAGCCCTCCCAGGGCGGCGGAATCTGTAGCTGACTTTCAGAAATGGGCACACAAGCGGCGTACTTTCACAAGCTGCTGTGGAAGATCCAGGTAGATTTTTAGAAACCGCAGAACCACTAAGTTGAACACATGGGCCAGGCATGGTACGTGTGCAAGCTTGCCTAGCTTCAGAGCCGCCACCAGGTTCTCTGATACAGCTTTCAACAACTCTGCAATGGTGTGCGGTTTGTCGCCTAAGCATACAGTCCTGCTTATTGTTATTGACACACATGAAGTTTAAGTAAATAATCTGGAATATGTCCTCAAAAAATTAATCAAGTGATGGAGATGAAAGCTGAAAAGGAGGAGGAGAAGGTGGTGCAGGAGCTGTAGAATGTAGGGGCAACCCTGATTGACCCAGGGCCCACAATCTTCTGCGTCAGGAGGACGTGTTCTGTTCCAGGGTCCCAGCTTTCACAATATTAACCCAGAGGAATGTGTCAGTGAGATGAACCGTCCCTGGCCACATTCACTTGTCTACGTGTTTGTGGTTAGGCGGTCCTTCCCACTTAAGTGCACTGGGGAGGGCACGGGTAATGTTCTGGGACCCACACTTGTGGAAAGCCCAGACTATACCGGGAGAAATAGTGGTGGCTGGGGACCAAGTATGGACACCTGGCCGCCGCCACCATGAGGTTGTGGAAAGCTTCCGCCTCCACGAACCTAAAAGGCAACATTTCAAGTGGGGGCAAGCAGTCCAGAAATGTGGCAGTTTAGTATTGCGGCCTGTGGGTGGGTGAGTGTTTGGCTGCATACTTGCACTTGCATTCCAAGTAACACAAAGCTAAGGAGGTGAATGATCCAACTATCATGAATAATTTGGTCGTTATCTAGGAGACCGAGTACAATATTAACCCAGTGGAATGCGTCAGTGAGATGAACTGTCCCTAGCCACATTCACTTGTCCACGTGTTTGTGGTTAGGCGGTCCTTCCCACTTAAGTGCACTGGGGAGGGCACGGGTAATGTTCTGGGACCTGCGCTTTTGGAAGGCGGAGACGATACGGGGAGAAATAGTGGCGGCTAGGGACCGAGTATGGACACCGGGCCGCCACCGCTATGAGGTTGTGGAAAGCTTCCTCCTCCACGAGCCTAAAAGGCAACATTTCAAGCGCAAGCAGCTGCCCAGAAATGTAGCAGTTTAGTACTGCGGCCTCTGGGTGGGTGGCTGGCTGCATACTTGCGCTTGCATTCCAAGGACTGTGGTAGGGACAACTGAACGCTGCGAAGGGACAAGGACGTGGGCGGTGATGGTTACAAGTCTGCAACGACAGGTGCAGGGCGGGAGGCATCTTCGCATGAGCCATGGACAGGGGACTGGCGTGCACGCACAACAGTGGAAGAGGCAGTGGTGTCACCCACAGACACTGTTTCTGGACCTTGGTGTTCGGCCCAGCTAGTCAGGTCCTTTGCTGTCATGTGCCTGAGCATGCTGGTGGTGGTCAGGCTGGTAGTTTTGGTGCTCTTACTGATGCTGGCCTGGCAGATGTTGCAGATGGCCTTTTTGGGGTTATCTGAACAGCCTTTAAAAAAGAACCAGACTCAGGAAGACCTATCAGTTGTACTGGCAAATTCCGTCTTGTTGGTGTTCCGGGGAGCAGTTGCCCGCCTTGAGTCTGTGGCCACCACACTGCTTGTTCCTGCCTGTTGTGGTGCTATGCCTCCCTCCCCATGTGTGCTGCTGTCCTCGCTCTGCGTGTCCCCTTGCGAGGTTGGGTCAGTGACTTCATTGTCCACCGCACTGTCTTTCACTTCCCCATCCTGGTCCTCCGCCTGACTTTCTGTCCATTGTGTCTCATCATTATCCATCTCTTGCGTCAGTAATTGCACTTTCCCACCGTCACCTTCGGGTGACCATGGCTGCTCAAATCGCTACATGCGATCTTCTGTTGCCCTGCTCGAAGCTGGCCGGTCGAGAGGCCTGAATCTATCGCTGGAAAAGTGAACAGCTCTTGGGGTAACCCTGGACTCTATTCTCTCCTTCAAACCACATATCCAAGCTCTTTCCACTTCCGAGCAGACTACACAAGAGGCCAGAATCTATAAATGGAAAGATGAACAAAACAGCTCTTCGGAGTGTTCAAGTGTGGGATCAGTTGTCTCAGGGCACTCGGAATGGTGGGAGGAAAAAGGATCAGGGTGAGGAAGATGCTGACTCCAAAAAAATCTCCCATATCTGCACATTCCTTAACCACAAATCTACAAAAAGAGTAGCGCACGCCCTCATCATCTCCCACCTCGAGTACTGCAACCTCCTGCTCTGTGGCCTCCCTTCTAACACTCTCGCATTCCTCCAATGTATCCTAAACTCTGTTGCCCGACTAATCTACCTGTCCCCTCGTTATTCCCTGGCCTCTCCTCTCTGTCAATCCCTTCCATTGCCCAGAGACTCCAGTTCTAAACCCTAACCTTGGCATGCAAAGCCATCCACAACCTGTCTCCTCCATACATTTGTGACCTAGTCTCCCGGTACTTACCTGCACACAACCTCTGATCCTCACAAGATCTCCTTCTCTACTCCCCTCTTATCTCCCCTTTCCACAATCACATACAAGATTTCTCCCATGCATCCCCCCTTCTCTGGAACTCTCTACCCCACCGTTTCTGACTCTCGCCTACTGTTGAAACCTTCCAATAGCACCTGAAGACCCACCTCTTTCGACATGCGTACAACTTGCAGTAACCCTCGCTCCACCATACCACTGCATGACCAGCTCAATCCTCACCTAATGTATACTCACCCATCCCTTGTAGACTGTGAGCCCTCGTGGGCAGGGTCCTCTCCTCTCCTGTACCAGTCGCTGTCACATTTTTGTTCAAGATTATTGTAATTGTTTTTGCGATGTATACCCCTTTTTCACATGTAAAGTGCCATGGGATAAATGGCGATAAAGTAATAATAATAATGTGGTCCAGACTCACATCTACTGAGGCTGGACCACGTGGAACACAGGGTGGTTGGTGGTGGTGGCAAACTGACTGGAAGCTTTATCTGCTATCCAACCAACAACCTTTTCACACTGCTCTGGCTTCAATAGTGGTGTTCCGCTGCCTTCTAGAAATTGGGACAAGAAGGTAGTGTGACATGACATGGGTGTTTGTTGTGCTCCCTCAGCAAGCACAGTTTCATCTTGCCCACAGCCTCTGTGTGCACGATCACCATCACCAAAACATCCACTTCCCTGTCCCTTGACACACACCTTGCCCATTTTAAATGGAGTTTAAGATTTGTCACGTTGCCAAAAATGTCTGTATTATTATTGTAGTAATATAGGATCACGTCTGATGAGATGACCACAGTTTTAGGCAGTGACCTGGGAGTCAGAGATGCTTCCAGGGGTCTTCCCCATGCTGTTCCCATTTCTTTTCAGCACTGTATGAATGTGTCTGATCATGTCTCACACACCACATGGCCAAATAAGGTAGTAAAATGTTAAAATTACATTTCCCGTTGAAAGCAATGGAAAAGTGCAAAAGAGCACCAAAAACGCTACGTGTGAACATAGCCCAAGGTGTGGAGGAGTATTTTTGGTTTTGGTTATTTATTTTGCCTTATATACAAGACATTACCCTGGAAAGGATGTTCCTTAACATTTTCCCCAGGAAAATCCATTTTGGTTTCGTTTTTGTATGTTTTATTGTGAGTCTGTAAAAGTGGCGTAATACTCTGACAACATTGCTGACAGCAGTGACCTGGGAGTCAGAGATGCTTCCAGGGGTCTTCCAAATGTTGTTCCCATGTCATTTGAGCACTGTTCCCATCGATTTGGGCAATTTTTAGGCCCTCTGCAGACCGCCGGGGGGGCCCGCCAGAAAAATGCTCGAGTTTCCCATAGACTTACATTGGGCTCATTGCTCGGACCGAGCATTCCAATTTGCTTGACCCGAGCAACGAATACCCGAGCATTTTAGTGCTCGCTCATCACTGTTGCTAAGCCTTCCCCATTCTCTGTCTCAGCTGATGTATAGACAGATATAGTAACTGGTAAAGTTATTAAAAGGGCAGTCAGTCCCCCTTCTTCATGCACAGCTCTGATAATGTGCAGGACACTGGAAACACTTCCCAATGTGGAGCATTGGGCCAGAAGTTTAGGGATTGAGTTAGCTATTGAAATGACGAGGTAGCTAGCCCCTTTACAAACAACACTGACTATGAAGCTCCTGTCTCTAGGGAATTTGGAAGTGTTGGTGGTGGGACCCACACTTAGGCCTCATTCAGACCTCCGTTTTTTCACGCACGAGAAAAACAAACCAAGTTTCAACACTGATTTTTGGGCAGAGTTTCATCCGAGTTTGGTCCGAGTGTCATCATTTTTTTTAAAATGTGAAAAGGAATAAAAAATTCTTTGTTCTTTTCATATTTAACAGCCTGTGAAAACTGGACCTCACTCTGATACATTGAGTATTGTCTGATTTTGTCACCCATAGACTTGCATTGCTGATTCTGATCCGCAGTTTTGCATGGACTACTCGGTCCGTGGAAAATGACGGACATGTGAATTACTCCATTCACTACTGCAGGTACGAGTACTATCTGAGAAAAATAAGGATAGCAGTCATATGTGAAAAATGGAAGTCTGACTGAGGCCCTACAGATATGTTTTTTTTTTAATCAGTGTGCCTTTGAAATATATTGAAACATCTTTTTATGCGGCTGGACAACCTCTTTAAGTTCCCGGCTATTGCCCAGCACATTTCTCATCAGACAGACTGGTTTACAAGTGCCTACAGTCTGGAGTCATGCAGTGCAGAGCTTGCTGACAGCATTATGGCTGCAGGGTCCTGAAAAATTTAACACATTTTCTGCAGAACTGTATCATTATAGAAACACTTTTTCTGCGGAGCAGGTTGTATGAGGCATTACTGCATTATAACATTCTACTGTCCAAAGAACTGTTAGTAAAGTATGTGAACCGGGTAATTCATATTTACAATAGTGTTTAAAAAAAGCTAAGCAGTAAAACCTTTATTACCTTTCTATAGCTAGTGATCCGCCTATAGATGTGTTCAATTTTTTCCCGGCAAATGATGTTAAATTTATTGTGCAGTTCTGGTGGAATGACTTCATGTAAGGAATGGAGATTACTGCAGTTTTGTACAAATTGTTCATCACTTTTTGCAAGAGCATCTAAGATCTGTGAAAGAGAAGAGAACACATTGTTATATAAAGCTGGAAAAAATGTCTCTGTTCTTAAACAGGGTTTCAACTTTACACAACTTATTTCAGGGCATATGGAAAAAATAAAAGAACAGATCCCTCTCCATTAGGCCTCATTCAGACATCCAACTTTTTAACGTTTGAGAAAAACTGACCAATTATTTTGATCAGAGTTTGATCAGAGTGTGGTCATCTGTTTTTCTCCTATGTGAAGAAATAAAAAAAAAGTTTCTTCTTGTCCTTTCTGACAGCTCATGAAAATCAGACTGCACTCAAAAATTTTCTGAGTGCGGTCTGATTTTTTCATGGACTCACTGACTTGTATTGCTGATTTTGATTCAATTCTTGGATCAAAATCGGACATGTCGCCTCAGTTCCCGGCAGACCTCTTGGTCTGCGAAAAATCACAGATCTGCAAATGACCTCTTAGGCTATCACAAGTAGCAGTGCTATCTGTGAAAAACACGGAAAGCGCTCGTATGTGAAAATCAGAAGTCTAAATGAGGCCTTAATCAGAGCAGCTGGAAATTTCCAGGATGACACTATGCCTCTGCAGATTGCAAGGATACCTGTTGATTTCAGATAATTAATGCTTCACCTTCTCTGCAAGCAAAACAATTGCCCCAAGAATAACTGTTTATGGGCCATCTATGGGACCGCTCAGGATCCCCATGATTAGCCGATCACTGTTCAGGGGTCGAGCTCTTTAAATGTTAAACAGTATATTTGTTATACAGACAGTTGCGGCTGCAGCCACTACATTAATAAAGGAACACTGTATGTCAGCTATCCCAAATTGAAATTAAAGGAGTTTTCCAGGGGAACAAAAATTACTTTTAGGGTTTGGTCACGCTAACGTAGATTCTCTAATGCAAGAGAATCAGGCCTATTATGCTAATGTCACTGTGATCAAACCCTGTCAGAGATTGATCTGAGTGTCACTTTAGTGTGATCTGATTCTCTCACATGAGAAAATAGCAGCACAGGTGATATGACGGGGAACTTAATCTCTCCATCTACTCCAATTTGTGTCTGCGGTAATCGGATTGCACTTTGATGACATCTGAGTGCAGTCACAGTCCGATGTTTTACATGCACCCATACACTTGTGCGAGTGATCTGATTATGGGATGCACTCTTGTTTTCTCATGCCGAATTGGTATGAATAAAAATGCTATTCCACACTGCCCCATAGTATAATATTGGGTCGAGTGCTATTCGATAAAACCTTGGATAACACTCAAGCGTGTTATATGCCAGTGTGAGCGAGCCCTTAGAAGGGCTCAGACTCGTGAAACAAAAATAATAAAAGTATTACTGTTCCCCTGATCAGATTCCAAAATTAACTTAGAACCAAGACAAAAGCAAAAAATTCATCCAGATGCCTAAATTATTTCAGACATCATATCAGATATCCAAACACACTCAGACTAGGTTACTCAATTAATTAAAAAAAAAAAAAGACCCCATTATAAATTTGGGCCCTATAAATTGAGAGGTAAAAATTAATTTTGACACCAGATCAAACCCCTAAGGCCACGTTTACACGTTCAGTATTTGGCCAGTATTTGACACCAATATTTGTAAGCCAAAACCAGGAGAAAAAACAGAGGAAAAGTATAATAGAAACACGTCACCACTTCTGTATTTATCACCCACTCCTGGTTTTGACTTACAAATACTGAGGTAAAATAACCAAGACCAAATACTGAACTTATGAACGTGGTCTAAATGTATTAAGACCACAAGACCCCTAAGTTCATTTAGACCCTTGACCAGATCAGCATCCAATTATAAGAAAGTGTTCACACTTATGCAACCACTTTATTTTAGTTTTGTAATTTTTATTTTACCCCTCAAAATGATTGCAGATTGTTTTGCAATTGAATTGTACGGATTATGGCTGACATTAAAGGCGGAAAAAGGTCTGAAATGATATATCTTGGTATGATTTTTTTTACATGACAAAAGCCTCGCATTTTAAAGGGATGTGAAGACTTGTGTACAGTATGTACAGTGGTGTGAAAAAGTGTTTGCCCTGATTTTCCTGATTTCTTATTCTTTGCATGTTTGTCACACTTAAATGTTTCAGATCACAAAACAAATTTAAATATTAGACAACAATAACACAAGTAAACACAAAATGCAGTTTTTAAATGAAGGTCTTTATTATTAAGGGAAAAAGAATTCCAAACCTACAGGGCCCTGTGTGAAAAAGTGATTACCCTCCCCCCCACACTTTAAACATAAATTAACTGTGTTTTATCACATCTTGGGGAAGTTGAGTTCATTATTCCTAGCCACACACTTGGCTGGTTACTGCCACAACTGTTTTCAATCAATAAATCACTTGAATAGGACCTGCCTGACAAAACGAAGTAGACCAAAAAATCCTCAAATGCTGCAATCCAAAGAAATTCAGAAGCAAATGAGAAACAAAGTAATTGAGATCTATCAGTCGGGAAAAGGTTATAAAGCCATTTCTAAAGCTTTGGGACTCCAGCGAGCCACAGTGAGAGCCATTATCCACCAAAGGCGAAACAGTGGTGAACTCTCCCAGGAGTGGCGAACTGACCAAAATTACTCCAAGAGCACATCGACAACTCATCCAAGAAGTCACAAAAGACCCCACAACAACATCCAAAGAACTGCAGGCCTCACTTGCCTCAGTTAAGGTCAGTGTTCATGACTCAATCATAAAAAAAAGACTGGGCAAAAATGGCATGCATGGCAGAGTACCAAGATGAAAACCACTGCTGAGCAAAAAGAACATAAAGGCTCGTCTCAGTTTTGCCAAACAACATCTTGACGATCGCCAAGACTTTTAGGAGAATACTCTGTGGACTGACGAGACAAAAGTTGAACTTTTTGGAAGGTGTATGTCCCATTACATCTGGCATAGAAGTAACATAGCATTTCAGAAAAGGAACATCATACCAACAGTAAAATATGGTTGTGGTAGTGTGATGGTCTGGGATTGTTTTGTTGCTTCAGGACATGGAAAACTTGCTGTGGTAAATAGAACCATGAATTCTGCTGTCTACCAAAAAATACTGAAGGAGAATGTCCGGCCATTTGTTCGTGACCTCAAGCTGAAGCGCACTCGGGTTACGTAGCAGGACAATGATCCAAAACACACCAGTAAGTCCACCCCTGAATGGCTTAAGAAAAACAATATAAAGACTTTGGAGTGGCCTAGTCAAAGTCCTGCCCTTAATCCGACTGAGATCCTGTGGCATGATCTTAAAAGGTGGTTCATGCTTGGAAACCCTCCAATGTGGCTGAATTACAACAATTTTGCAAAGATGAGTGGGCCAAAATTCCTCCAGAGTGTTGTAAAAGACTCATTGCCAGTTATCGCAAACGCTTGATTGCAGTTGTTGCTGCTAAGGGTGGCCCAACCAGTTTGTTAGATTTAGGGGGCAATCATTTTTTCACACAGGGCCCTGTAGGTTTGGATTTCTTTTTCCCTTAATAATAAAGACCTTCATTTATATATAACTGCATCTTGTGTTTATTTGGTTATCTTTGTCTAATATTTAAAATTATGTTGTGATCTGAAACATTTAAGTGTGACAAACATGCAAAAGAATAAGAAATCAGGAAGGGGACAAACACTTTTTCACACCACTGTATGTGAATATATATAGATAGATTTTTTTATATATATATATATATATATATATATATATATATATATATATATAACTACTCTTTTTGCACTTCTCACCTTAGCACTTAAGCTGAAAAATCCCTTTGGTTCCACCATCTTCTCTACTACATGACATTTGATTCCTGCAGTGCTGTCATATTCATAAATAACTCCGTACTCCAGGTGAACGTTATCCACTGTGAGACTTACATGATCCTTCTTTCCGTCTATTATTGCCATAGTACTGAACTTGTCAATAACCTCTTTGGAAGAAAAACAGACATGAATCAATGATGTGCAGTCAATAAAAGTGCAATTTTAAAAGCGAAATATTGAGAAGTATAACTTGACGATACCTTCCACTTTACAATCAAATCCATCCCCGTCATTGTCCCCTAGAGGTTTGGGATGTGTGGGCTTTAACACGTCTTCCTTGGCACTTTCAATACTGTCATAAATCCACTGTATTGAATCTTGCTGAAAAATATACACACCAAAAAAGATTTTTAGCATATCTGCACACAATGTTTTTTTTTTTCAGGGGGATTTTGTTGTGGAAACCGCCTGAAAAACCTTTCAGATAATGCTCAAAAGAATGAACATATGAATTGGTTTGTAAAAATAACTTGCTTTGAACATGTTTAGGCTTTTGAATGTCTTTCAACCACTTCAGGTTTCTAAAAATGAGAAATGGTTAAAAAATGTGATATGTTCATTCTTCTGGAGTTTTCTGCTCAGCAGATGCTCTGTACTTTACAATACAAGTCAAAGGGAAACCTCAAAAGACACCCGGAAGTCACTCAGACGTCTTCTAGAATAGAATGTTTTCCCATAATTTTTTTGGTTAATTAACTGCTTGCAGTTTCTTTATTATTCTATGGAGTGAAAAGTAAACAGTAAAAAAAAAGACTAAAAACCATAAGAAAACCTTCAAAAAATTGCCGGCAGCCAAAACAGTTGGAAAAACGGTCAGGAAATTACTGAAAAAAAAGACACAAAAGACGATGCAAGAAAACAAAAAAACACAAGAGTTTCCTAAAATGTCTTCAGCTTGAAAAACTGGACAGGTTTGTCTGAATTTAAAAGATGTCATGTGCATATAGCCAAGTCTGTCTAGTCAATGTTCAAATTTACAGAAAAACAGTATACAAAGAGGACCTTTCACTAAATTTTTCATGTTGAAACATGATGTAATAGTGGCAGTGGAGTGAAATAAAACATTTTTGTCTCTTTTTAATTTTGCCTCTCCATTACTGAGATAATTTGGGACCTAATAAGTTAAGTTTTGTTAAGGCCAAGTGAGTGTTGTTAGCTAGTTTTCACTTGGGGCATGTCTTTCAGCTCCTGTATGAGTTGCCCAATCAAAAGCAGGCAGCAAAGCACCAGATAAAGCTTTTTTTAGTGTGTAATGATACAATTCTGACTGGCTGGTCTAACCTCCTGCATGATTAGAACATGAATACTGGCTGCGGTTTATAAGAAGATGCCGCACAACTGATTTTACCTACTTACTGTGCAGGAACTCCTTACATAATTACATCATATATACTGTATATATATATATATATATACCTATATCTTCATATAGATATATATCTATACAGATATAGATATATGTATATATACATATATATTGCTGGGAGGACTATATGAGCATTTGCTGTGCCAACGTTACATCATAAATTTGAATATTCATGGCATAACCTAACCTGCATGGGGCGCCGATACTTCCTGCAAGCAGTCACGTGGGCGATAACACTGGCGTGGCTCTCCTTGCTGACATTGATCCCATTCACTTTGATGATGCACTGTCCAGGGTAAAGACCAGAAGACGCTGCCACTGTGCCTGCAAAACGCAACATGAGAAATTACCAATCTCGATTAAAATGACATTCCTGCTATTGATTTACAATCCCGCTGCTGATTAAGGAGAATATGTTGCTTTTAAGAACAGAAAAGCAATTTGAGAAGATGACACGCTGCTGAGATATATCAATTTAAGCACTCAGAAAAATAGTTTAAAGCAGTGCACTATTGGTAGGGTCAGAACTGTGGCAATGATGGTTTTGCAACCCTGATGACACTGAGTAATTGGATTATTTCACCAAAAGCATGTGAAGCAATCTGAAATAAGTTGTATCTGTGGAGTAGGAGAAATACATCCATACATCATCTGCAGGAATATACGGTGAGACCTTGAGTATTAGTATTTAATATACAGTGAGGTTTCTTCATCTTCCTTCCTTAGAGAATCAGGCAAGAAATGACAAACCACCATATCATGGGACCCTGGGGGATGGGACAAAGCCTGGTATTATAATATTACTTCTGCAACACTTTGTAGAATGTGTATTTAAAACCACCAACCCAAACAATACAATTCCATTAACCCCTTCACCCTCCGGCTATTTTCAGTTTTTTGTTTTTCGTAATTTTCCTCCCCTTCTTCCAAGAGCCATAACTTTTTTTCTATTTCTACATTCACGTCGCTGTATGATGGCTTGGTTTTTTGTAGGACGAATTTTACTTTTGAATGACATCATTCATTTTATCATGTCATGCACTGAAAAGCGGGAAAAGTGCATTGAAATTGCAAAAAAAGTGCAATTTTTTTTTTTTTCTTTACCATGTCCACTATATGGTAAAACTGATCTGGCAATATGATTCTCCAGGTCAGTATGGGTGCGCAGATATCAAACATGTATAGTTTTTTTTATTTATGTGGTGAAATTTGTAAAAAAAAAAACCCTTTGCTTGTGTCACCATTTTCCAAGACCCGTAACGCTTTCAATTTTCGGGATCTGGGGATGGGTGAGGGCTTATTTTTTACACCCTAAGCAGACATTTTTACTGATACCATTTTTGTGTAGATACAATGATTTTATCGCCTCTTATTGCATTTTTGGAATGTTTTGGCAGCCAAAAAAACGTAATTCTGGTGTTTTGATCTTTTTCTCGTTACACCGATCAGATGAATATATTTTAGATTTTGATAGATCACACTTTTATGAATGCAAACCAAATGTGTATTTTTTTTATTGGTTTTATTTTTAATGGGGCAAAATGGGGTGATTTAAACTTTTTTTTTTTCAAATTTTTAAAAACTTTTTTTTATTGTATTCAATAGCCCCCTTAGGGGACTTGAAGCTGCGATCATCTCATCACTTGTGCTATACATAGCGATGCATCAGCACTGCTATGTATAGAGAAAATCATGATCTCCTATGAACACCATGTACAGGCTGCCTTTCACAGGAGAATAGTAATGGCAAGCACAGAGACAAGAGATTGACAGCGGGATTTAACAGGTTAACAGCCATCATCTGCTGGGGAAGGCAGGGACACGACATATGATGTGAAGGGGTTAAAGCATCACTCCAGTGTCGTTTTCTATTGCAGCACTGGAGTGATGCTACTATTCTAAGTTCCCTGCCCCTAGTCTCATACTTACCAGCCACCATCTTCATCTTTTATCAGCGCTTCTCCGGTTGGTCTCCAGCAGTTTGTTACCTGCCGGATCGGTCCAGTCACAATTCAATGTAAGTCTATGAGAGCCAGAATGAGGCCAGAACACGACTCTCATAGACTTACACTGAGAGCTTGTGACCGCTACTGTGGCACCCCAGGGGTCTGGTTTCCACAGTAACAGCAATGTTATGTCTGAGAGCAGGTGGGAGGTCTCTTGGTCAGGGATCCTGTGCATGCCACACCTCCTGCCCAGTCCTGGGAGGGGAAGAACTTCCCCTATATAAACTTAGGGCTGAGGCAGGGTTAGTGAGTAGAGAAGAAGTAGAGACAGAGAAGAGAAGCAGATATAGGAAAAGAACATCAGGAGCCCTGTGGGCGCAGTGCTACAAGGAGTCAGGGGCTGGCAGCTGCAGAGCTCGCCCTGACTGAGAAGCTATCACCGGACCCGGAGTCCGAGGCTGTGGGGACTAACTCCTATCCAGCAGCAGAAACCGACCGGCAGGGGATTTCAGGTCCTCTGGCCAAGAAACCCGAAGGCACGGTCACACGCGTGGGACCAGCACCGCCGTCGTGGAGCGGACGCAACTAGAAGGCCCCGAGTCACCGGCCATACGGGTGAGCACCACACGGTACACTCAGGGACGTGGGCTACTTATACCCGCCTCTAGCAAGGTAGCCAGAAGAGTACAGTTAGTTTGGGAGGCCTACAACTCCGCCTGGCCAGGGGAGATCCCATCTGCTCAAGGACTGACCAGGCCCCAATCGCTAGCAGTACTCCGGGAGGGTCTATCTTTGTCACCAGTAAAGACCCTGAACTACACCGTACCGTCTCCGAGTGGTTCCTGCTACCCCCATCATCCACGTCGGCTGCCCTGAGGCCATACCCCTCCCGTTGGGGGTGATACTATCACGCTGCACAATCCTACCACCGGCCTCAGCGGCCTGCCCTGCAGCGGCAGCTCCTTCGCTGCATTCAACGGGTGGCGTAGTCGTACAACATCTACCGCTAATACAGCGCCACTTAGTCTGACTCCCTGGGCACGGACCGGGTCACCGCCACGAGACTACAACCCTCAACAGATCCGGCTCCGGGTAAGCTCCCGCGTGCGCAACGCTGCGCGACACAGGCCCAGGGGTGCGTCAACTTTTGGCGTAGTCGGCAGGATCTCGTGCCCGCAACCACCGGGTACTGCGTGCCTGAAAAAGACTGTTCAAACTTACCTGTGGTGAAGATTCCCGCCATCCGGCGCCATCTTCCGCTTCCTTCCCGCCATCGGTGGAGTTTTCCCGCCATTCGGCGCCATCTTCGGCCTTCTTCCCGCCAGCCGTGGAGTTTTCCCGCCATTGGACGCCATCGTGAGGACGCCGCGCGGGAAGAAGAGGGGCGTGGACTCCGAAAGCGCGCGAGAACTGAAGCCCCGCCTCACGTCCGGACGTTGCGTAAGGTCCTGGAAGGAGCCCAGCAGACGCCGACGTCACAGGAGCGCGACGGAAGGTCCTCAACCCTGACGATCCACTGCGGAGCCGCGGCCTACGGAAGAGGATCATCGCAAGGTAGACCACGGTCCACTAGGGGGGAGAAGGATGTCGGATACGGAGGAGAGCTTCACCGCTTCAACCCCCGCCAGCGCCACCGCTGTTGCGGTCATGCCTTTCACCATGCCCTATATCCCGGGGGCAGCCTGGCTACCCCAGTACTCAGGGGAGTCACATACCCTGCATGACTTTAGAGAAAAGCTGGATAGCCTCTTCCAGGTGTATCCCCTCACAGAGGAGCAAAAAGTGAGCATCCTGGTGGCCCAATTAACCGGGGCAGCCCAAAGGGAGGTAAAGTCCTGGCCACCTGGGAGGAGGACTGTCGCAGAGATACTAACCCGGCTGAGGGACACCTTTGATACCCGCACCTCAGCCGAGATCAAGCTTAGATTCTACGGGTGCAAACAGCGGGCACATGAGAGTATAAGGGACTATGCCCTGAACCTACAAGAGGCCCTGAGAGCCATTAAGCAGACCGACCCTGACGGCGTGGGAGACGAGGACAGGCTGTTGACTGAACAATTTATAGAGGGTTAATATTGCAATGCCCACCGAACCCAGTTGCGGGCAATGGCCTTACAGGACCCTCATCTGGGATTTGCACAGTTCAAGGACAGAGCCATCCGGGTGCTCCGAGAACCAGCACCAGGTGGCGTTGTGACCCACAGACGCCCCACTACCACTTACCACCAGGAGGCGGCGCCCTTGTCGGCAGGGCCTGTGGGAGCTGATGCGCAGGCTTTGAACAATGACCCGGCTCCAGACCTGCACCATCAGGTCCAAGAGCTAGCTAAAAGCGTTGCTGCGCTAACCCGAACTGTGCAGTCTTTACAGGTTTCCACTCCAGGGAAGATCCAGCTGGCATCCGGACCGGAGGACATCCCGTGGCGTCGACCAAGGAGGACCCCACCGGCCAGAGGAAGACCCAGTGACCGATACAACGAGGACGGACAACCCATCTGCCGCCGCTGCAATCAACCCGGACATATGGCAAGGTACTGTCCTTTAAACTGGCACAACCTGGGGTAGAGGGCCAACCCCCAGGAAAAAGATCATCAGGCCCATCGAACTGGCGCGACAGATATGTGGGAGGACGTCCAGTCTTGCCTGTGGTACTGGATGGCATCCCTATGAGTGCCCTATTGGACACCGGGTCACAGGTCACCACTATCCCGTACGTGCTCTTCAAGCAGTACTGGAATGACTCGGATATCACCCGCTACCCTGACGACGACTTGAGTATCATCGCCAGCAATGGTCAGCCCGTGCCACAGATTGGATTTAAAGAGGTGACCATTAAAATCGGTAGAGTCGAACTGGCAGCACAGGGACTGATCATTGTAGACATTGACAAACACGAGAGTCACCCAAAGGTAACTCTAGGAACTAATGTAATTGAAAATTGTCTTGCAGAGGTGATTTTCCTTTTACAACAGGTTGCCAAGAACGCCAGCTCCGGCCAGCAGCGAGTGCTCCAGAAAGAGATCCGGGCACTGATGCGACGGCAACAGATAGAACTCTCCGGTGGTGAGATTGGTAGCGTAAGAATGTGTGACCCTTTCCCTATTGCCATGCCCCCAAAAAGTGAAATGATGATTTGGTGCCGGGCAGCTATTGGTCTGAGAGGTAGAGATTACCAGGCAATGGTAGAACCAGTTTACTCAGACAGTAGGCCCACCATTTTGACAGCACGGGGGGTGGTCAATGTACGCCATGGGAGGGTGCCCGTTCGCATAATAAATATCGGGAAGAGGGAAGTGTACCTGCCCCGGTATGCCACGCTAGCCAAATTGTATACCATCAATCAAAATTCCATACAGTCCGTAGAACCCTTGCCTCCATCTTCCCCGGAGGAAAGTAACGGCTCTAAGGAAACAATGGAGGACTGGTGTCAGCAACTACATTTGGGTACTGACTCCACTCCCTCACACCAGAAACAGGGAGTCTATCGGGTGGTTCAAGAGTACGAGAGAGTGTTTAGTAAACACCCGTTAGACTTCGGGCGAGTCAAAGGGGTAGAACACCACATCCCCACGGGAGACCATCTTCCCATAAAAGAGAGGTATCGACCCGTACCCCCTGCACACTACCAACACGCCAAGGGGATGCTTAGGGACATGAAGGAGGCTGGGGTGATCAGGGATAGCTGTAGCCCCTGGGCAGCTCCACTAGTCTTAGTCAAAAAGAAAGACAACACCATGAGGATGTGTGTAGATTACCGGAAAATTAACCGTATCACACACAAGGATGCGTACCCCTTACCAAGGATAGAGGAGTCTTTGGCTGCTTTAAGATCTGCTAACTTCTTCTCTACCTTGGATCTCACTAGCGGGTACTGGCAGGTTCCTGTAGCAGAGGCGGACCGGGAGAAGACCGCATTCACCACCCCGATGGGACTTAGCGAGTTTACCTGCATGCCGTTCGGACTCTGCAACGCACCGGGAACCTTTCAACGATTAATGGAGTGCTGTCTGGGCCACAGAAACTTCGAGACGGTCCTGTTGTACCTGGACGATGTCATCGTATATTCCAAGACTTATGAGGACCACCTGAAACACCTGGCGGAAGTGTTCGAAGCTCTGGCAAACTACGGCCTAAAGGTAAAACCCTCCAAGTGTCACCTCCTAAAACCAAAGGTGCAGTACCTGGGACACGTGGTGAGCGCTGACGGAGTGGCTCCCGACCCTGATAAGATCACCGCAATTAAGGAATGGCCAAGTCCCTCCAGTGTAAAGGAAGTGCGGCAGTTCCTCGGGTTGGTAGGCTATTACCGCAGATTCATCCCCGGTTTCACCAAAATGGCAGCTCCTATGCAGGACCTCCTGATAGGCCAGTCCCGGAAGGCCAAGAACCAGAAGCCGCCCTTCAAATGGGAGAAGTTAGAAGAAGAGTCCTTCCGCCAGCTGAAGATGGCCCTCACGGGGGATGAAATCCTGGCGTACCCTGATTACAGCCAGCCCTTTATCCTCTACACCGACGCAAGTAACATCGGGCTAGGAGCCGTACTGTCCCAGATCCAGCAGGGGAAAGAACGAGTAATCGCTTACGCTAGCCGAAAACTGCGACCCACCGAAAGAAACCCTGAGAATTACAGCTCATTTAAGCTAGAGTTCCTGGCAGTGGTGTGGGCAGTCACCGAACGCTTTAAGCACTACCTCGCTTCTTCCCGGTTCACCGTGTACACGGATAACAACCCGTTGACACACCTGGACACGGCAAGACTCGGTGCCCTAGAGCAGAGATGGATGGCCCGTCTGTCCAACTACGAGTTCACAATCAAATACCGGGCAGGACGCTCCAATACCAACGCGGACGCCCTGTCCAGGATGCCAAACCTACCGGACGTAGGAGAAGATCCAGAGGGACTGGAAGAAGTCGAACTCCCCGCGTTCCACCGTCATGGGACTATCCAGTATTCCCATCGGGTAAGGAGTAAGCAAGCCGCTACGTTTAACCCCTTGCCTCACTACAACTGGGAGGAAACGCAAGACAGTGACCCTGCCGTCCGGCTGGTAAAGGAGATGCTGACTCGGCCAGAGGCTCGCCTTGACCCAGACGCTCCGGAGGAAGCCAAGCAACTGTGGGCTGAGAAGAGTCGACTGTTCCTTTACAAGGGGAAGTTGTGCCGCAGAATGGTTAACTCCCGGACGCATGAACTAATCTGGCAAGTAGTGGTGCCACGGAAAGACGCAGCCATGGTGATGGAGGCATACCACGACGGGGCTGGACACTTCGGATGGAAGAAGCTGGAGTTCCTGCTGCGTGGGCGGTTCCACTGGGTAGGCATGAGGGGAACCATCGAGAGGTGGTGCAGAGACTGTGGCCCGTGCAACCTAAGAAGGAAGGACCGTGCCAGCCAGAAGACTCCCCTGCAGTCCATCGTCACCCGGCAGCCGTTGGAACTGGTAGCCTTGGATCATGTAAAACTGACCCCAAGCAGAAGTGGCTACGTCTACGCGTTAACCATTGTGGATCATTACTCCCGGTTCTTGGTTGTCGTCCCCGTTAAGGACTTAACGGCTCAAACAGCAGCTAGAGCCTTCCAGCAGCACTTCTGCCGTCCACACGGGTACCCGGACCAAGTGCTGACGGACCAGGGACCTGCCTTTGAAGCGGAGGTCTTCCAGGAATTCTGCAATCTGTATGGCTGCCGGAAGATAAGGACGACACCCTATCATCCGCAAACTAATGGACTTTGTGAGAAAATGAACCAGGTGGTAATGGATCTCCTGAAAACGTTGCCCCTGGAAGAACGCAGTCTGTGGCCTGAGAAGCTGCCCGATCTAGTGGACCTATACAACCACATCCCGGTAGGTTCCACCAACTGTACCCCGGCTTACCTAATGAGGGCGAGACCTGGTAAGTTACCTGTTGACCTGGAAATGGGAGTCCTGACACCCGAGGACACTTCACCAGAAGCAGACTGGGACACAGAGAGGCAGCAGCAGTACCGGAAAGTACAGGAGAGCGTGGAGCGAAGTCTCTGTCAGGCTAGGGAAAGACAAGAGAAAACTTACAACCAGTATGCTCCCGCTGTTCCCCTGGTACCCGGAGAGCAGGTCTTGAAGAGGAAAAGACGGCTCCACAAGTTGGACGACCAGTGGGAGAAGGACCCGTACACCGTACTGCCCTCAAGCCACGAGAACCCGAAAGTCTGTACCATCAGTAAAGACGGAGGGGAGACCATAGCCATTGTATCCCGGGATCACCTGAAGAAGTGTCCTGAACAGCTGCGGAACCCTGAAGAGGAACAAGAAGACCATCGACCCGTAGAGGAAAGGGAAGATATGGTTAGTACTGTGCTCGGAGACTTCCCTCGGTCCTGGACTCAAGTCAATGGTGCAGTTGTGGTACCCGTCCTCACGTTCCTCCAACCAGCATCCCAAGTGCCTACGGAGCAACAGGTAGTGCTGGAAGAGCAGCCGGTCCAGGAGGCAGAAGACTCCACACAAGCAGAACAGGAGGATCAACCCTCTGCTTATAGTGAGCCTGCCGTACCCCTAGTGAGCCAAAGAGCCGGTAGACAGCTGCCCAGTTAACCCTTGACAGCTCCTACACCCTGTAGTTCAGGGCTAGACAGTCAGCTCCGTAGGTCCACTAGGGCCACTAGAGGCCAGTTACCCGCACGTTGGAGGATTTGAAGTGTATAAATTGTTTTATTTGTGGTTACCTGTTTTTCTTGTTGCTTGTGTATAATTATGTGTTTCTAGTTATTTATAGGAGTCCTTGGTGGATTTACCGGGAATCCTTGTACATGGTTGGAGCGTAACCTAAGAATGGACTAAAGACTGTTAAGGACTCGGGGCAGGACAGACCCCTACCTGGTTACGTCTCCCTGTTTTGGTGAAATGGACACCTTGCTTTTCTTCAAAAACTGCACCCGGTTGCGGACACGCCGTGACCATCTTTATGTGTTTTTCTTACTGTATTATTATTGTTTATACCTTGTTATGTTTTTCTAAAAATATGTTTAGTCCCGGAGTACTAAATTTCACTAGGGGGGAATGTGGCACCCCAGGGGTCTGGTTTCCACAGTAACAGCAATGTTATGTCTGAGAGCAGGTGGGAGGTCTCTTGGTCAGGGATCCTGTGCATGCCACACCTCCTGCCCAGTCCTATATAAACCTAGGGCTGAGGCAGGGTTAGTGAGTAGAGAAGAAGTAGAGACAGAGAAGAGAAGCAGATATAGGAAAAGAACATCAGGAGCCCTGTGGGCGCAGTGCTACAAGGAGTCAGGGGCTGGCAGCTGCAGAGCTCGCCCTGACTGAGAAGCTATCACCGGACCCGGAGTCCGAGGCTGTGGGGACTAACTCCTATCCAGCAGCAGAAACCGACCGGCAGGGGATTTCAGGTCCTCTGGCCAAGAAACCCGAAGGCACGGTCACACGCGTGGGACCAGCACCGCCGTCGTGGAGCGGACGCAACTAGAAGGCCCCGAGTCACCGGCCATACGGGTGAGCACCACACGGTACACTCAGGGACGTGGGCTACTTATACCCGCCTCTAGCAAGGTAGCCAGAAGAGTACAGTTAGTTTGGGAGGCCTACAACTCCGCCTGGCCAGGGGAGATCCCATCTGCTCAAGGACTGACCAGGCCCCAATCGCTAGCAGTACTCCGGGAGGGTCTATCTTTGTCACCAGTAAAGACCCTGTACTACACCGTACCGTCTCCGAGTGGTTCCTGCTACCCCCATCATCCACGTCGGCTGCCCTGAGGCCATACCCCTCCCGTTGGGGGTGATACTATCACGCTGCACAATCCTACCACCGGCCTCAGCGGCCTGCCCTGCAGCGGCAGCTCCTTCGCTGCATTCAACGGGTGGCGTAGTCGTACAACATCTACCGCTAATACAGCGCCACTTAGTCTGACTCCCTGGGCACGGACCGGGTCACCGCCACGAGACTACAACCCTCAACAGATCCGGCTCCGGGTAAGCTCCCGCGTGCGCAACGCTGCGCGACACAGGCCCAGGGGTGCGTCACTACCTCTGACTTCCAGTCAGTCAGAAGTTGCGGTCACAAGATGGTGCAGCGATTCAAGAGTGGCGCCAGGAACGTTTAAAGAGGGCGGCTGGTAAGTATATTAAAAGGGGAAGGGAACTTAGATTAGTAGCACCACTCCAGCGCTGAAATAAAAAATATGCTGGAGTGGTTTTTTAAAGGAATCATAAATGTAATCTTATAGTATATCTCTAGTAATGATATATATGAATGTGTGGTATACGTTGTAATATAGGATATTGCATTTTTACCATCCTAATTTACTCCTATACAAACTGGATTTATTCATATCTACCAATCATTAACATCCGGGACATCATTTTTCCTGGAGTTGCCCTTGAAACTCTGTTGCAAAATGACAGACCTCTAATTACAGCCATTTAATGGTTGTCCACTGTATCTCCCGACTCCCACTTATGCTGGAGCACTTGGCTCGAGATAAACCCACAGCTAACAAAAGGATCGGCCATTGAAATTCAGGAGTCTGGATCCTTCTGTCCTTTGACATAATCTGATGAGGAAGAGTTGGGAGGCATCCATACACATTAGGTGTGTGACGCTGAGTCACTTCTCACGGCAAGTCGTGAGACGGGGAAGTCAAGGAGTTTGAGGTCAAAAGCCAGGAGGGTATGTCTTAGATAAAGGGATAATACAAATGGATAGTCAGAGGCAAAGTCCGGGGTCAGGAAACCAAGGTCAGAGTGCGTCAAGTCAAAAGAGGTAAAACAAACGGGTAATCAAAAGGAAAATCCAAGGTCCAGAAACAAAGACCAGAATAAAAGAATACAGAGCACAGAGCAAACACACCACTTAGTTGAAAGGTACTACTGTCAGTAGTCCCAGCATAGCCAGCCAGCTAAATGGCCAAGCATTAACCTTGAAAGGGGGACACCCGGAGGACTTCCAGCAGGCCGGGCCTAATTGGGCAGCAGGGAAATCCCATATACTAAACTGACAGCCCAGCACGCCTCTTCATACTACAGGATGGTCGAGCTGTCACTCACAATGCTGACAGCCCAGTACGCTCCTGCAATCCATAGGAGAGCTGAGTTATCCCTAGGGACACAGTGAGCAGTGGGATCGTGACAAGATGGTTGTCCAATCCCACCAAAATTGTCAGGTTCGGATAACTTTTATCCAATATGTATGTAAACCACAAAGGTATAAAAGACTAATGCACTATATATAAATAAATGCACACTTTATATTAAGTCATCCATGAAAAGGAAATGGATAATTATCTATTATCTAAACCATCACCATATTGCCATTGAGGTATCTATGCTAAACCTATGGCAGATGAAACCGTTGCATCAGGACAGTAGCATCCATTATCTGAACATCACCACCATCCTGGATGAGGCTCTAATGGGAACAGAAGCTGGAAACCAATGAGAGAATAATTGTGGATTCCTTGACTGGGCATTTGTCTGTAGTTGCCCATTGTGGGCCATCGGAGCCACACCTCAAAAAGTTAAGGGTTCCAACACTAGTTTTGAAGGGAACAGAAGCCAAAGAATTGGCAAATAAAGGTTGTCTGTTGGTGCCCGATTGACCTAGGGCTCAGTACATCATGGAAGAAGTGAAGTATGTATCTGGGGGCACATGCTTTGACCTAAGACGTAAGCAAAACTGTTCCTGGCTTGTCATGAAGCAAGATATAGGTAGATAGATCGATAGGAAATAGAGATCGTTAAAACAATTGGTACGACCTTGGATCAGTGTCCATATCGGTAGTTCGTGGCTGAGCACTGCGAACCATCACTTATCTCCCAAAATCCCTGGTGCCTCTTCTGCTTTGTGGGCGCAGGGCGGGAAATCATTCCGACATCATGACATGGCACTGGGCCTACAAATCATCAAACGCACCAGGGATTCCAAAAGATAGGAAAAGGTTCGCAGGGTTCTGGTCATTCAGTCTAACATCGTGGTCGCTGGACCAAGATTCTGCGAATCATTTTGATCAACTCTGATAGCAAATGAACAGTCTGGATTTTAATAAACCAAGTGAAATAGTTGTCACTCGCGTCGTCATAAAAAACTTCTTTATTTAGTTCAAATTTAAAAGCAGCGATGGTAGACACAAACAGAGAAAAAATCAAAATGGCAGAAGGGTAATATATACAAGACTCCATCTTTCTCCTGCAGTCCTGATTTTTGCTTCACCAATATTTGCTGGAGTGCTTCCTTCTCTTTCGGAGATAGATAGATAGATAGATAGATAGATAGATAGATAGATAGATAGATAGATAGATAGATAGACAGATAGATAGATAGTTTCCCCATGTTTGTAAAACAATTGGGATACTAGATAGCATAACAAAACATAACTGTACCTCTACCCACGGCATGTACAACTGATGGTCCAAAACCCCTTATCTGGAAGCCGAGCCCCTCTGGTGAATCTGGAATTTTTACCGCCCTGCCAAAGAAATGAAAAAAATAATGTAGACATTATATGTTAACGTGAGGAAAGTCCAAAAATGTTGCATTATGACTTTCGTTTCAGCTGAGCATCTACTACTAATAATATATTTCAGCAGCATATCATATATCAGTGGAAAAGTAATTTTTATGGACATAAAGAAAAATATGATCTCTGATATTGAATTCTATTATGCACAATTTTCTTAAAAAAATGAAATTATTTCAACAATACATCAAACACAAGCCAGTGTGCAAGCATTATCAAGAGAACCAAGAAACAAATATACAGACATTAGATCAAAAGGTTTTTTTTCATAAACTATAATATGAAAATAAGAAAATGGATCAAACCATGTATTTTAGAGAATTATTATTAAGTTGGACAGTTTTTCATTTTGACTGCATTATGTATTGCATTGTAACTGGCTTTTGAATTATATACTGTATATGTTGCTTTGTTGTTAAAACTATTGTTATTGTTAGGATCAAGTATACATTTCCAACATGGTATTGTGAAATACAATGACTATAAAAAGTCTTTAATCCCCAGTTAACATAACAGTTTTTTTCATGTTAAAAAATCATATCAAAAAGAATAATTTCAGATATTTTTCCACCTTTAATGTCACCCATAATCTGTACAAAGCAATTGAGAAAAAAAATGAAATAATTTTGAGGGGGAAATAAAAATAGCAAAACTAAAATAATGTGGTTGCATAATTGTGAACACTCTTATAAATTGAGGATGTGATTGTGTTCAGAATTAGTACACCGCTGCCATCATTTATAGAGATTCTATTTAACCCCATAACGCCAAATAAAGTTTAAATGTTTTTGCAGGGTTTTCCTGACATTATCTTAGTTACATTTTACAGCAAAAGCCATGGTACATAAACAGCTTATAACACAGCAAAGGGATTTCATTGTTAAAAGTTATCAGTGAGGAGAAGGGTACAAAAATTTTTCCAAGACAATAGATATACTATGAAACACTGTGAAGATGGTCATCAAGAAATAGCTTTAATTTAGCATACAAGTGACATTACTTAGAACTGGACGTCCATCTAGAATTGATGAAAAAACAAGAATAAAAGGCAAAATTCAAGCCCAGCTATGTTTTGCCAAAATCTACATCAAGTTTTCCATATGAGAAAATGTGTTATCATCTGATAATACCAAAGTTTAACTTTTTGGCCTTAATTCCAATAGGTATGTCTGGGGCAAAGCCAACACTGCACATCACCAAAAGAATACCATACCCACAGTAAAGCATGATGGAGGCAGCTTTATGCTTTCGGCTTCTTTTTCAGCTTTTGGAAACTAGGCTTTTTGTCAAAGTGAAGGGAATTATGAACAGTTCCAATATTAGTCCATTTTGAATCTAAACTTTTAGGCCTCTGCTAAAAAACTGAAGAGGCATTTCACCTGTTAGCTCGACACCTTCCGCAAGCATACCTCCAAATCAACAAAAGAATGGATTTGCCAGAAGATCAAAATTTTGGAATGACCCACAAGAGCCCAGACCTGAATCACATTGAAAATCTGTGGGATGACCTGAAGCGCGCAATGTATACAGGAGATGTCTTCGCTATCTGACAGATTTGGAGCGTTACTGCAAGTGGGCAAAGATTGCCAATTCTAGATGTGCCATGCTGTATTACACTCCTACCCAAAAAGACTGAATGATGTCATAAATTCAAAGGGTACTTCAACAAAGCATTAGTTTAAAGATGTGCAAATGTATGCAACCACATTATTTTAGTTCTATGTTTCTTTTTCCACCCAAAAATATTTAAGTTTGTTTTTTTAATTGAAGTGTACAGAGTATGGGTGACATTAACCCCTTCCCAATATGGTTATTTTCCATTTTCATTTTTTCCTCCCCTTCTTCCAAGAGCCATCATTTTTTTTTTTACTTCCCGGTTGACATTTTAATATGTTTTTTGTGAGACAAGGTGTATTTTTGAATGACACTATTCATTTTATCATATCATGTACTGAAATGCAGCAAAATTGTCAAAAAAGTGCAATTCCACAATTGATTTTTTTTTATAGCGTTCATTATGCAGTAAAAATTACCCAGCAATATAATTCTCCAGGTCAGTATGATAACAAAGATACCAAACAAGCATAGTTTTTTTAAATTTATGTAGTGAAAAAAAAAACGGCGATTTGTAAAAATAATGAAAAAAAATAGCTTGCGTTGCCATTTTCCGAGACCTGTAATGTTTACAATTTTCAATTGATGGAGCTGTGTGAGGGCTTTTTTTTGCGCCCTAAGACGTTTTTATTGAAACCATTTTGGGGGTGATCCAATGTTTTTATCACCTCTTGTAGAATTTTTTTTTTTAAGTGTTGCAGCATCCGACTTTTATTTCTCATTACACCGTTTACCAACAGGCTAATTAACTTTTTTTGATTGATCGGGCTTTTTAGATACCACTTTTTTTTAAATGGGGAAAAGGTGGTAATTTGAACTTATGTTTTTTTATTCTTTTCATATTTTTTTAAAAAACATTTTTTTTCACTTTTCTTTGTTAGCCCCTTAAGGGACTTGAACCTATAATACTGTGGTATTGCTTTATGTAGCACAAATCACTGTCTACTCTGAACACCAGCCAGAAGCTGGCATTCACAAGAGTACCATCATGATAAGCACAGGGGTCTTCCGCAGACCCACAGCTGTCATGGCAAACCACTGTGATTGTGTCATGGGAACGCCAGTGGGTGCAAAGAATAATGCACACCCCTGCCGGCATACTATAAATGCTGCTGTCAGAGATTGACAACGGCATTTAACAGGTTATCAGCCATGGGCGTAGCTCTGCTCCATGCATGGCTGTTAAGAGGCAGATGATGGCTGAATATCACAGCCATCATCTGCCAGCAAAGATGTGGCCTTAGTTCATGAGCCCGCATCAAAGTCATCAGGGAGCCGGCGTATGATATCAGTAATGGGATAAAGGTCTAAAAAATTCTGAAATGATTCTTCTTGGAATGATTTTTTTTACAAAAACCTGGCATATTAACGGGTGTGTGTATACTTGGTAAAGTTTAAGTGCAAGTGTGATAACATTAAAACTCCCTTAAAAATATGCAGATTTGACGCAGTTTCAGCTAGCATGTCCTTTAATAGGGACTTAAGATAAAAGGCAGCTGACTATGGCACACAATATATATAGGGGGGAAACAGCCACTTGCAATCATGTGACATAAGATTGTGATGCTGCGCCACTACATTGTAACTTATGGTAGTGAATGTGGTCTCGTTTTGTCTCTCAGCAATCGAAACGTTGCCAGGAATCCAACCCTGCTGCATTTCTGCTTAACCACATTCACTTATATTAGTTGCATCTGGCAGCTTGACATTCGTGATCTTTATGTCCCTCAGACACAAGTCGCTCTTTACTCCTAGCCAAAATTTGTATGAGTGCACGGAGCCACTATCCACGTGCCTTTGTTTTAAAAAGGACTGAATATATCTTTGCTTTGGCTTTCAACTCTCTTTCTGGTTTAAATATGAGTTCAGGGATTCCCGTAAAATGTTCGGCTTCATCACAAGTTACCTGTCTACATCAAAGTACATTTCGGTCAATGTGGACCTTGGACTTGAGTAATTCTCCAAAGGAAATAACTTTACAGGTGGAAATAGAATTAAGTAAAGCTACTGCAAAAACAATTAGGTACCGGAGCCAACAAAGCAGCAGCCATGGAAAATACAGGTCCGCACCAAAAACAGCATGAAATAAAGTCAAGGTCTGTGAGACAGGCTAAGCTCCTGACTGGAAAACATAGTTTTATGCTGTATCTTTCATGGTATTATGGCATAAACCCACAATTCCTGTAATGTTCTAAATTAAAATATACAAAGATTAAAATGGTTTTCTGGGCTACACATACATTTCTGCAGTCAGTCTATCTGCTATAGGCTGTCGATCACCCGATGAACAAGCAAAACGCTTGTTCATCAGGTGAAATGATCTTTTGTGCAGCAGAGAAAATCATCGTTCTCAGCGGTGCATCGTTCTGAGTAAACAGGACTAGCGCTGCCGAAAACTATGGCCACCTATGCGCAGTGAGTGATCTCTTACAGATCGCTCAGTGAGCATCGTTTACTTTGGTCTGTCTGTGTAAACAGACATTTAAACGTCCTCCAATCTGTAATGGCTTTCCATCGGTTGGTCCATGTAAAATGAGCCCTAACAGAGCGCTATATACATACTGTCAGGATTCCCCTCTGTTGGCTGCTTATATGCGATGTACATACTGGCGTTCATGTGACAACTAGCACCTTTTCCTGCTTTTCTCAATGTTCTATTGAAAGGAAAAGTTGCACGTCACAGTCAGTATGCAGATCACATATGTGTGGTCAAGTGACGACTACTCAAGCAGGTAGCAGAAGAGAATCCTGGCAGCGAGCAAATGGCATACTGTTAGGATTTAGTATTCAGATAGACTGAAGAAATCTAAAGTGTAACCATCGTTTTATTTTTACGTCATAAATCAATACTACACATGATAAGAAACTTTGTAATATATCTTAGAAACCTGCTTCTTTCTCTGTCTGGATTGATCACTCAATCTCAATTCATGGATAATATCTGTATTAAGTGAAGACAGATTCTCATAACACTGAGATAGGAGATGGTACTTAGTGCTTTTAAAATTCTATGCAGAGGAGGAGGAGCTAGGGGCCGACTTAGACATTATGCCATAAGGTCTCCTGAAAAAACAGTTGCAGTTCTCCATAAAAATTTATGAGCACCAACTGCCATCACCTATTTCAGTAATGGGAAAAACTTAATTCACTGAATACAGATTATATCCGTGAATTCAGAATTTTGAAAATAAATGATCAGTCCAGGAAGACAAATAAACAAATTTCTCTTGTAAAAATATACATTTCAAAGTTTCTTATTTCTATGTGTAGTATTGATTTAAGTAAAAAAAAACAACTTTAAGTTAAGCCTGGAAAAGACCTGATGCTCTACTCCATATTGTTTAACTCTTGGGTTTTTCCGTTTTTGTATTTTGCTCCCTGTCTTCCCAGAGCTATAACTTTTTTATTTTTCTTTCAATATGGCCGTGTGAGGGCTTGCTTTTTTGCAGGACGAGTTGTACTTTTGAACAACATCACTGGTTTTACCATATCGTGCACTGGAAAAAGGGAAAAATTCAAAGTGCGATGAAATTGCAAAAAAAGTGCAATTCCACAATTTTTTTTTTCCATATTCACTAAATTCTAAAACTGACCTGCCATTATAATTCCCCAGGTCATTACAAGTTTGTAGATACCAAACATGTATAGGTTCTTTTTTATTTAAGTGGTGAAAAAAACAACAAAGTTTGCAACAACAACAAAAAAAAATGCCATTTTCTGAGACCTGGCGTCTCCATTTGTCAGTATCTGGGGCCGGGTGAGGGCTTATTTTTTACGCGCTGAGCTGACGTTTTTATTGATAACATTTTGGGGTAGATACGATCTTTTCATCGCCTGTTATTGCATTTTATTGCAATGTCGTGGTGACCAAAAAAACCTTAAGTCTGGCGTTTTGATTTTTTTCCCGTTACACTTACCGATCAGATTAATTATTTTTATATATTGATAGATCGGGCGATTCTGATCATGACGATACCAAACATGAGTATGTTTGGTTTTTTTATTGTTCTATTCTGAATGGGGCGAAAAGGGGCTGATTTTAACTTTTATACTTTATTTTTTTTAATATTTTTAAAAACATTTTTATTTTACTTTTCATTGGCTTCTATAGTTTCCATGGGAGACTAGAAGCTGCGATCATCCGATCGCCTGTGCAGCACATAGCAGGGCTTCAGCCCTGCTGTGTCTAGCAAAAATGCTCACTTGCTATGAGAGCCGACCACTGGGCAATGACAACCGCAGGGGTCTCCTGCAGACCCCGGGTTGTCATGTCAACCCATCGGCGACCCGCGGTCATGTGATACAGGCGCCAATGGGTGGAATTAGTGATGCGCTGCCGGTGCGTACATATTAAATGCCACTGTCAGAGTTTAACAGCAGCGTTTAACATGTTAACAGCCACGGGTGGATCGCAATTCCACCAGTGGTTGTAAGGGGATCATGTCAGCTGTACAGATCAGCTATCATGTGCCCGAAAACATGCAGGCTCAGCGCCGGAGCCCGCATGGAGTGCAGGGATATGACCTTGGACGTACTCATACGTCCAAGGTCGTAAAGGGGTTAATTTCTGTCTCATCTAATAATATCTGGCTGGGAGATATGTTGTATGTCCGCCACTCAGTAAAGGGAGGCAGGGCAAAGTAACGAGTTCTTTGGAATCTTGAAGGGATTTCAATCATGGCGACCATTAACCAGAATCTTTCACAGTTATGTGAGGTAACAGTTTCCAGGCATGCAGCTACATAACACTGTTCCAGGCAGAGGTTGATCATAAGGTTTTACTCAAGCTTCTTTCTATAACACAGAATCACTTCTCTTTATACAATGCTTCCAGCAAACATATACTGTATGAAAGTCACTTCACAGACAATCTCTCTTCACACACAGTGTCTTTACATAGAGCAGAACTGTACCTTTCTCATGCAGTGAGGTGAGGGGGAAAGGTGAGTCCTGTGCTGTCTCTCACTCTTATCTTGAGGCAACAAAGATTACTCCTGGCTGTCCTGACTGCTTCTGTACTTCCAGCAGTAAAGCCCCCGTCTCACATAGCGAGATCGCTGCTGAGTCACGGTTTTGGTGACGCAACAGCGACCTCACCAGCGATGTCGCTATGTGTGACTCTTTGCAGTGATCAGGCCCCTGCTGTGAGGTCGCTGATCGCTGCAAAGTGTCCTGGACCATTTTTTGGTCGTTGCTCTCCCGCTGGTCAGCACACATCGCTGTGTGTGACCAGCGGGAGCAGCGATCAGGCTGGTATCTATGGTAAACATCGGGTTACTAGGGGCACACATGCTCTTAGTAACCCGTTGTTTATCATGGTTACGAGCCTGCTAAAGTGAGCGGTAACCTCCCGCTCACTGTAGCAGAGTGGTAACCATGATAAACAACGGGTTACTAAGAGCATGTGTGCCCCTAGTAACCCGATGTTTACCATAGTTACCAGCCTGCTCCTGCTTCAGCAGGCTCGTAACCAGGAGCAGGACATCGTGGAAAGATTCTTTCCACGATGTGGCTGCTCCCCTGATCGTTGGTGAGCCTGCCTGTTTGACAGCTCACCAGCGACCACATAGCGACGCACCAACGATCCCTGACAGGTCGTATCGTTGTCGGGATCGTTGCAGCGTCGCTAAGTGTGACGGGGCCTTAACTTGTCTGGTCTAAGGAGCTGGTCTCTACAGCTTATCTTAGTTCAGTCTCACAGGAATCTCTCTCTGACAAGACTTCTTCCTGCAGATGCAGGACACAACTTTCCCAGAATCTCCCAGTCTCCTGTAACCACTTTAACCTAGTTGCTGGATGGTTTTAAATCATCAGTGCAGCTTCTACTTGTCACAGAGAGGTCGCTGCATCAGAAACCTTCTCACTCCATTCTGCCATAATGGAGACCAGACTAAGCTTAGCTAAACCCCATCCTGTCTTCAAGGTACTAGCATGAGACAGGGGAAAAGCTTGGCTTGATTTTGCATTTAGTTAACAGACACATTTGTAAGTACAGTTTGCAGCAATGTATGGAGACAGGAATATATAGGTGTTAGGTTGTGAACAACTATTATCATAAGAAAACAAGCGTACAGTTCACACCCTGCTGCTTGCTTTATACTGATAATGTAGCTATATCATTTTTCACTGACAAACACTAGTCCCTGAATGGAAACCCTTGCATCTAATTATGATTCACAGCGGGAAGCAGCTTCTGACCTTCATACACTTCTATACTGGAGATTAAATTAAAAGCAAACAATATAATTAAGCATACACTACACCATAACATTGCTGCCTCACTTATCAACACTGAGCCCTTAAAAGGGAACCTGTCACGTGAAAAAACGCTATTAAGAAGCAGATATGGGGTTAATTTGCATTGTTAATTGCCTTCTGAACCTACCCGGTGCCGGCACTTACACCTCTGCTGCCAGGAGAAAATGAACTTTATTCCTCCCAGCAGCATCCTGGTGAGGGTTCAGTCACTGCTCTGTGTGTAGAGAGTAGTGGCTGTAACAGTGCAACCAGCCCTGATTGACAGCCGGCCCTAATGCTGAGCTGCTGTCAGTCAGTGTTCAGGGCGCGGTTTCAGCCGCCACTCTCTATACACAGAACAGTGACTGAATCCGTGCCATGGCCACCCCCATGACTGAAGCCCGAATGCTGCCGGGAGGAATAAAGTTTATTTTCTACAGGCAGTAGTCTAAGTCAGGGCCGGCATCAGCATCTGGCACACCCGGGCAAGTGCCGGGGCCCTGACCAGTGGGCGGAGGAGAGCGGTGTAAGCGCCGGCTCCCCCCCTGCTTGCTCAGGGCCCCAGCAGCCGGCGAAACAATACTTACCCCTCCCCATGCCTCCGCAGCAGCTCCGGTGTCTTCCGCGTCCTCTGACTGTGACGTCTCAGGTCAGAGGGCGCGGTGACGTCTTTCCACCGCGCTGTCTCCTGAGGTGTCACAGTGCAGAGCGGGAAGACGCCGGCGACGCTGGACTCCACAGCTGAGCAGCAGCAGGTGAGAAGTGAGGTGAGTATTTGATTTTTTTTTTTAATGTATGGAGGCATGGGGAATTATAAGTGGGGGGGGGTGGGACATCCTGCATGGGGCATTAAAAGGGGGGGAAGTGACATCCTGCATGGGACATTATAAGGGAGGGAGGGAGTGACATCCTGCATGGGGCAATAAAAGAGGGGGAAGTGACATCCTGCATGGGGCATTAAAAGAGGGGGAAGTGACATCCTGCATAGGGCATTAAAAGGGGGGGAGAGACATCCTGCATGGGGCATTATAAGGGGAGAGTGACATAATGCATGGGGCATTATAAGGGGGGTGACATCCTGCATGGGGCATTATAAGGGGGGAACAGCCTGCGTGGGGCATTATGTGGGGGGAACAGCCTGCATGAGGCATTATGTGGGGGGACAGCCTGCATGGAGCATTAGGTGGGGGGCACAGCCTGCATGGAGCATTATATGGGGGCAGTATTCTGTATGGAGCGTTATATGGGCGCCAGTATCCTGTATGGAGCATTATATGGGGGCCAGTATCCAGTATGGAGCATTTTATGGCGGCCAGTATTCTGTATGGAGCGATTTGCCGGTTTCTGAGCTATAATGGAATATACAATAGATATTGGTCATGTAATGTAAGAAGTGAAATCTTTGGCCTTCTAATACACTGCTCAAAAAAATAAAGGGAACACTCAAATAACACATCCTAGATCTGAATGAATGAAATATTCTCATTGAATACTTTGTTCTGTACAAAGGTGAATGTGCTGACAACAAAATCACACAAAAATCATCAATGGAAATCAAATTTATTAACCAATGGAGGCCAGGATTTGGAGTCACCCCCAAAATTAAAGTGGAAAAACACACTACAGGCTGATCCAACTTTGATGTAATGTCCTTAAAACAAGTCAAAATGAGGCTCGGTATTGTGTGTGGCCTCCACGTGCCTGTATGACCTCCCTACAACACCTGGACATGCTCCTGATGAGGTTGCGGATGGTCTCCTGTGGGATCTCCTTCCAGACGTGGACTAAAGCATCCGCCAACTCCTGGACAGTCTGTGGTGCAACGTGACGTTGGTGGATGGAGCGAGACATGATATCCCAGATGTGCTCAATCAGATTCAGGTCTGGGGAACGGGCAGGCCAGTCCATAGCTTCAATGCCTTCATCTTGCAGGAACTGCTAACACACTCCAGCCACATGAGGTCTGGCATTGTCCTGCATTAGGAGGAACCCAGGGCCGACCGCACCAGCATTTGGTCTCACAAGGGGTCTGAGGATCTCATCTCGGTACCTAATGGCAGTCAGGCTACCTCTGGCGAGCACATGGAGAGCTGTGCGGCCCACCAGAGAAATGCCACCCCACACCATTACTGACCCACTGCCAAACCGGTCATGCTGAAGGATGTTGCAGGCAGCAGATCGCTCTCCACGGCGTCTCCAGACTCTGTCACGTCTGTCACATGTGCTCAGTGTGAACCTGCTTTCATCTGTGAAGAGCACAGGGCACCAGTGGCGACTTTGCCAATCCTTGTGTTCTGTGGCAATTGCCAAGCGTCCTGCACGGTGTTGAGCTGTGAGCACAACCCCCATCTGTGGATATCGGGCCCTCATACCACCCTCATGGAGTCGGTTTCTAACCGTTTGTGCAGATGTGGCGCCCCTGAGTGTTCGGTCGCCACAGAGGTATTGCATCTCACCCAGAGGTGTGGTATCTCACTCTCAGGTAAGGAAGGAGTACAGCTCAGGACCCTAACACCTGCATTCATTACACCACATTTCCGGGGGACAGGGCGAGATTGCTCCTACGGAAGAGCACAGTCCCTCGTCCCTGGCTGGAGTGGGGGGAACCACCTAGAGAGGGGGAACCATGTAGTGGATGGGGTGGAGGAAGTAGATCCTGGGAGCACTTGAAAGGAAGCTGTATAAAACAGGGAACCATCTTAGATCAGTGTTCAGTCAGAGGAGGAAAGTGACAGGAGCAGAGGCTCTGCACGAGCTCTGCTCCAGAGGCGGGCCTAGTCAGGAGGCCTGAGCCTGAGAGTAGAGGGAGCAGGAAAGGCTCAAGGAACGAGGAGTGAAGGGACCCTAGGGATACGGGCCATGCAGAAAGCCACCCGTACGCCCGCTGCTACCAGGAGGTAGAGGGGTCAGGCCAGATAAGGGGAACCGGTCCCTCAACTAGTGGAGAAACTGCAACGCTCAACTAGAAACCGGAGGCTGCAACATTTCATGTACTGCAATCCGAAAGTCCACACCAGTCTCACTAAGAAGGTAGCCACATAGGACCCAGGGGACAGAACGGACGTCGCCCGCCAAGGTCCAAGGGTACCGGATTGAAGTGTCACTAGGTGCAGGGAAGAGGTCAGAGAAAGGACACACAGAAGGGGGTCCTGCTAAGTACTCTGGAGCTATCTGGGGGTGGACTGAACCCCTCACTGAGTAAACACAGGACGACGTGGGAAGTCGTGATCTGCAGTGATGACTTGGAATGAAACAACTGTGAGTAAAGGACCTGAGACTGCATCCCACTGACTCCGTGTTTATTACTGACTCCCTGCACAACAATCAGCACCATCATCCACTCACACTGCCCTGAAGCTACACTCTTCCTGTGGGGAGTTATACCACCCTTGCTGCAAAACCACCAGCTTCAGAGGACTGTTCCGCAGCGGCGGCCTCATTAGTCGCACTCCACAGGTTGCGTAGTTGGACATTATAAAAACCCATATAAATAACCTCTTGGATTGACCGCCCTGGGTCACGGACCGGGTCATCGCCACAGTGACTACAACCCCCAGCATCTACGGGCCCGGCTCCGGGTACCCCACGGCCCAGGGGGCGCGTCACAGACACATGCACATTTGTGGCCTGCTGGAGGTCATTTTGCAGGGCTCTGGTAGTGCTCCTCCTATTCCTCCTTGCACAAAGCAGTTGGTAGCGGTCCTGCTGCTGGGTTGTTGCCCTCCTACGGCCCCCTCCACGTCTCCTGGTGTACTGACCTGTCTCCTGGTAGCGCATCCAGGTTCTGGACACTATGCTGACAGACACAGCAAACCTTCTTGCCACAGCTCGCATTGATGTGCCATCCTGGATGAGCTGCACTACCTGAGCAACTTCTGTGGGTTGTAGAGTCCGTCTCATACTACCACGAGTGTGAAAGCACAACCAACATTCAAAAGTGACCAAAACATCAGCCAGAAAGCATTGGTACTGAGATGTGGTCTGTGGTCCCCACCTGCAGAACCACTCCTTTATTGAGGGTGTCTTGATAATTGCCAATAATTTCCATCTACTGTCTATTCCATTTGCACAACAGCATGTGAAATTGATTGTCAATCAGTGTTGCTTCCTAAGTGGACAGTTTGATTTCACAGAAATTTGATTTACTTGGAGTTATATTCTGTTGTTTAAGTGTTCCCTTTATTTTTTTGAGCAGTGTATATATATATATATATATATATATATATATATATACACACATACATACATACATACATACATACATACATATATATATATATATATACACTGCTCAAAAAAATAAAGGGAACACTCAAATAACTTATCCTAGATCTGAATGAATGAAACATTCTCATTGAATACTTTGTTCTGTACAAAGTTGAACGTGCTAACAACAAAATCACACAAAAATCATCAATGGAAATCAAATTTATTAACCAATGGAGGCCTGGATTTGGAGTCACATGACGTTGGTGGATGGAGCGAGACATGATGTCCCAGATGTGCTCAATTGGATTCAGGTCTGGGGAACGGGAGGGCCAGTCCATAGCTTCAATGCCTTCATCTTGCAGGAACTGCTGACACACTCCAGCAACATGAGGTCTGGCATTGTCCTGCATTAGGAGGAACCCTGGGCCAACCGCACCAGCATATGGTCTCACAAGGGGTCTGAGGATCTCATCTCGGTACCTAATGGCAAGCAGGCTACCTCTGGCGAGCATATGGAGAGCTGTGCGGCCCTCCAATGAAATGCCACCCCACACCATTACTGTCCCACTGCCAAACCGGTCATGCTGAAGGATGTTGTAGGCAGCAGACTGCTCTCCACGGCATCTCCAGACTCTGTCACGTCTGTCACATGTGCTCAGTGTGAATCTGCTTTCATTTGTGAAGAGCACAGGGCGCTAGTGGCGACTTTGCCAATCCTGGTGTTCTGTGGCAAATGCCAAGCGTCCTGTATGGTGTTGCGCTGTGAGCACAACCCCCATCTGTGGACGTCGGGCCCTCATACCACCCTCATGGAGTTGGTTTCTAACCGTTTGTGCAGATACATGCACTTTTGTGGAGTGCTAGAGGTCATTTTGCAGGGCTCTGGCAGTGCTCCTCCTGTTCCTCTTTGCACAAAAGCGGAGGTAGCGGTCTCGCTAGTGGGTTGTTGCCCTCCTACGGACCCCTCCACGTCTCCTGGTGTACTGGTCTGTCTCCTGGCAGCGCCTCCAGCCTCTGGACACTACGCTGACAGACACAGTAAACCTTCTTGCCACAGCTCGCATTGAAGTGCCATCCTGGATAAGCTGCACTACCTGAGCAACTTCTGTGGGTTGTAGAGTCCGTCTCATGCTACCTCGAGTGTGAAAGCACAACCAACATTCAAAAGTGACCAAAACATCAGCCAGAAAGCATTGGTACTGAGATGTAGTCTGTGGTCCCCACCTGCAGAACCACTCCTTTATTGAGGGTGTCTTGATAATTGCCAATAATTTCCATCTATTGTCTATTGCATTTGCACAACAGCATGTGAAATTGATTGTCAATCAGTGTTGCTTCCTAAGTGGACAGTTTGATTTCACAGAAGTTTGATTTACTTGGAGTTATATTCTGTTGTTTAAGTGTTCCCTTTATTTTTTTGAGCAGTGTATATATATATATATATATATATATACATACATATATATATTTCTCTGCGGTATCTGTGCATCATGAATTGTGGTATGTGTTAAAGGGGCCCACTGAGACTCTTTCGCCCAGGGCCCACAAAAACCTGGAGCCGGCCCTGGTCTAAGTGCTTGCATCGGGCAGGTTCAGAGCGCTATTAGCCTGCGGATTAACCCGATATCTGCAGGTTAATAGCATTTTTTCACGTGATAGGTTCCCTTTAAAGACTACCAAACACTCACACATCAAGGGAAGAGATTACACATTAAAGAGAATCTGTCACCAGGTTAAAAGTGACCAGATTTTGTTCTTATTTTATTCCCGCTGATCACCTTCTTTTTTTAACATTTTTTTTAAACTGCTATAAGGTCACATAAATATGGACCTTTTTATTTAGTGTTAATTTCTGATCAGATCAGATGGATAGTATGTAGAGATGAACGGATCTTTTGAATTTCGAATTTGCTGACTTCGCTGAATTTTCCCCCAAAATTCGATATGCGGCAGATAAATTTGGCAAGATTTTAATACTGGAAAGCTTGTAATTGCTCGTAAAATGCATGTGGGGGAGAAGACAGAGAGAGAAATTTGCTGAACCATAAGAGCTTACACATTAAAAGAGAGAGGAAGAGAGAGAGGACCCTGCTGACCATAAGAGCTTACACCTTACAGGAGAGAGAGAGGACCACGCTGACCATGAGAGCTTACACCTAACAGGAGAGAGAGAGTACCCGGCTGACCATAAGAGCTTACACATTACAGGAGAGAGAGAGAGGACCCTGCTGACCATAAGAGCTTACACCTTACAGGAGAGAGAGAGGACCCCGCTGACCATGAGAGCTTACACCTTTCAGGAGAGAGAGAGAGGACCCTGCTGACCATAAGAGCTTACACCTTACAGGAGAGAGAGGACCCTGCTGACCATGAGAGCTTACACCTTACAGGAGAGAGCGAGAGAGAGAGAGAGAGAGGACCCTGCTGACCATAAGAGCTTACACCTTAAAGGAGAGAGAGAGAGGACCCTGCTAACCATAAGAGCTTACACCTTACAGGAGAGAGAGAAGACCCTGCTGACAATAAGAGCTTACATTCTACAGAAGAGAGACAGTCACCCAATGACTCTAGAGGTGGAAAATGACTCTGCTGCACAAACCGTTCCCCACTGGAGGCCGTTGATCTGTGACGGCCCCGGTACTGACCACCACTGTACAAGGTGTGAGAATCCATAAGATGTCATAGCTGCAGAACAATATAGGGAAGCCCACATGACAATGCAATATGATGCTTGCCCGCTCTCTGATGCTTCAGCAGTGTAGGAAATAGTGTGGGCAAGTTTTTTTTGTGAACTATGAATCAAATCTCAAAATGTTCAAATTCGTGTGAAACCGCAAATTTCAGGAAATTTGACTCAAACTTGATCCTCTGCAATTTGCTCTGCTCTCTATTAGTTTGGCATTTATTTTACATGTCCTGTGGGTTATAGTTACAGTAGGTAGTGATACCTGAGAGTTTCCAAAACTGTACTCAATGACAGCATTTATTATATATAGTATTTGGGATGCATTAGTATCTCACATTATATATCTCCGTATCTAGTTTACACTACTCTATTGGACAGGACGGTTGACCATGTTGCCATATTATACAAAGAGACAGTAATTAAAGGGTTGTCCAGTAAAGATAAGTTATCCCTTATCCACAGCAATGATGATAACTTAATGATCGGTGGTGTCTGCCCATGGAACCCACATGGATCAGTAGAAGGGGGCACTTTTATCCCTGTTAGATTGGAACGGCAGTGCACATGCTCAAGCACCACTCCATTCAATTCCTATGGGCTGCGGAGCAATGTGCTTGGCTTTCTCCGGCAGCCCCATATGGAGTGAATGGAAGGATAAAAGTGCTCCATCCTGCTAAACCACGTGGGTAGAAGTTATAAGGTTGGAAAATCTCACTCAGCCAATTACTGTCTGATTTGGGTCATTGCTTAAGCAGTTGCTGAGCAGTAGCATCAATTTAATAACAACCTCTATGGCTATGGAAAACTTCAATCTTTTCTGTAGCATATGTTAGAACATCGTAAATAATCTAGGCTCACACATCAAGCAGTATATAGTATTTTTTTAAACTAAACTTGCCTGAAAAAAGTCAGAAATTACTCAAAAGACACAAATTGCACCAATCTTTATATTTCTGCACCATGCTCTGCAAAAGTTGTGGAAGTGGGAATGATGTACAAGGATGCGATCGATTTTTAGACATCGCGTTTTCGTGCATTTCCACCTGCTCATAGGAAGTGTAGATTTCATTCTGTAAATTTAGATGAGTCAAAAAATGTGCCAAACTTGTTAAGTGAATAGCGCCTTCTAATAAAGAAATTTGAAGAAATTTACTCCAATTTTTTTTTTCTTCTAAGACTGGTGAATTCCACCTTACACTGCCGTTAGGCCAGTTAGGATGTATTTAAAGAATTATGGCAGTTAAGTAGTTAAGTACGGCTGGCACCAAATACACTGTAAGGAAATTAAAGTGTATCTGCATCTTAAAATAGAAAGGACAAGAGTTGACTTACTCCCTTGGTTTTGTGCTCATGAGAATCCGCAGAGGTTTTCTGCTGTTTAAGCAAGTCCTCAGAAAACAATCCACTTCATGAAACGGCCTCAGGAAAACAAGGTCACCATTTACAGCATAGATTTTTTTTCCGACCGCCATTCCTGACAACTGGGAGCAAATGACAGAAATAGTTCATTTATTAACGCAGATCTTTCCAGTGCAGAACACATGAAATAAAGATGCTGGTGTCACACCAGAAAACCATCTGCACGTTCCTCACCACATTAAGCATTAATTAGCGTTAATGTCCAAGTTGTCATGATTATACTGGAAAATAAATTAGAACTGATATGATGGAGACTATTATCCAGCAATGTACACTGAGCATATACATGTACAATTTATTATTTATGTACTGTATACACCATAGATTCAAAGTGTAATAGGAAAGCGCACACATACAGGGTATATACATGTGATCCTTGAAAAAAAAATACTATTAGATTCAGTAAGACTAGGGTTACAGGAGGGTAAATTCTCTCATCTGAGAGAATAGGGTCAATCATGCAAATCACACTCTGATCAAATACTTATCAGAGTGTGAGTATAGCGTAATCAGATTCTCTAGGATAAGAAGATGGAGAAAAATATTTCTCCATCATCTCCATTCTGTGAGTCGGATATTGGACTGCACTCAGATGTCATCCGAGTGCAGACTCATTGACTTTCATGACCGAGTGTAATCCGAATATTGGATCAAACTCAGGCATGAAGTGATTTTTTACATGGACCAGCTCTGTCTGAGCTAAAAATCAGACATGTGCACAGCACCATTAAACAACATTGGTCCGGGTGCAATTCGATGTTTTGTTGGATCGCACTCAGATCGAAAATACGCTGATCTGCACTTGCCCTAACAATTCAGCGTTTATAACAAATGGGCAATCACAAAAATAATGGAATGTCATTATTGGGACAATGTTTTATCCTTACTGTTCAGCCTCACGCACAGGACATATAATTATGTTGTATGGATTCCTACTATAGCACACATAGGCTAATATCGGTCCACACTGTACCGTTGCATACGTGTGAATTTTTACAGCAACTAACGGAGTTTCTCCTTGTAGAGTCTTACATAATATAAGCAAAGAAATGAGGCATACCGCATTGCATCCTGTATAATGAAGGGATTCTACCCTAGAATTGCTTCCAGGAGAGAACACGGTGCCTCAACACCATCCAGGGAGCACAGAGTGCTGATAGATCAGTGTTAGAACCCTCCTGTTAGTTTTTTCTATCTTGTGTTTTGCGGTCACGTGACCATCTGCCTATATATTCCAGCTCCGCCCTTCTGGCTTTGCTGGACTTCAGTGTTGTTTGACTGTTTCTCTAGCCTGGTGCTTCGGTGCATATCTCTGTCAGTTTGCTTGGTCCTCTTGGACCTCTAGTATAGTACTTTTTGTCAGTTTGTCTTTTGTGTTCTACAACAATTTCTGTTTAGGAGGTGTCCCATTTTTATCCCAGTCCTTAGTTCTTTTAGGGACCCCTCCCTTATATCTATAAGTCTTCGTTCAGACTAGCAGAGGACGAAGGCGGGTCTGTTCACTAGGAACAGGCAGCCCGCTACATCGTAGGGATTCAGCTTAGTCTTACTGTAGGGACAGCTTTCCCCTATCTTTCCTTAGTTCTTGTTGCAGATCATAACAGTAAGTCCAGCCCAAAAAAACTAAAAGGAAAGAAATTCGGGGATCAGTATGGTTTCCGTCCAGGAGTTGGCTCAACGCCTGCAGGGATTGTCTCTGAAGGTGGCCGAGCTTCAGCAACACGTGAGTAGCTGTCCTGGAGTGCATTTTGTGGAACCGAAGGTAGGACTGCCTGATGTTTTTTATGGTAAACAGCAAGAATTTTTTTCCTTTAAAAATGCTTGTTTGTTATATTTTCGTTTGAGACCAAGATCCTCTGGGAATGAATCACAGCGCATTGGTTTTATTATGTCACTTTTGCGCAAAGAACCACAGGGTTGGGCCTTTTCTCTCCAGCCTAATGATCCGTGTTTAAGTTCTGTTGAAGAATTTTTTTCTGCTATGGGGCTATTATATGATGAAACTGATCGAATCTCATCTGCTGAATCAGAATTTAGACGTTTGAATCAGGGGTCTGATGATGTTGAAAATTATTGCACACACTTCAGGAGATGGGCTTCAGAAGTTAAGTGGAATGATTCGGCGCTGAGATGTTTATTTCTTGCTGGTCTGAGTGAAAGGGTTAAGGATTTGCTATTTGCATTCCCTGCACCTGAGACTCTGCAGGAAGCTATGCAGTTAGCTGTTCAAATAGACAGGAGACTGAGGTGCAGGCTCAATGAGGTAAAGACTCCTGTAATGTCAGGTCCTAGTCCCCAGAAAATCTGCTCTGATGGTACGGAACCGATGGAGGTTGGGGGGATGTCACTTTGCTCTCAGGAAAATGACCGGAGATTCGCCGAGGGATTGTGTCTTTATTGTGGTAAAGGTGACCATTTGATTAAGTATTGTGAGCGTCGTGTAAGTAAAGAAAAAAAAAAGGTCAGTTACGCCCGTATAGCTTGTTTACGCTCTGCAGGAGTATTTCTTTCTGGGAGTACGACTCTGCAGGAAGATTTGATTGAATTTCAGGTATTTGTGGATTGTGATTCAAAACTTAATGTGATTGATAAAGGTTTTTTGGAAAACCTTAAATTGAAATCCAAACCTTTGTCATCACCTATTTCTGTGGTTGCAATTGATAACACTCCTTTGAAATGTATTACTCACAAGACTGCTGCATTTCCTCTCACTATCAATGGAGTTCACCAAGAAATTTTGGACTTGGTTGTTTTAGATAATTTACCCTCTGCACTTGTTCTAGGATTGCCTTGGTTAAAACTGCACAATCCTTTATTGGACTGGTCTACTAATGTGATTAAGTCTTGGAGTCCGAAGTGCTGTGATAAATGTTGTAATGGTCGCATTGCGGCTGTGGAAAAAGTGGAATTACCTGTACCTATTCAAGATTTTTGGAGGGTTTTTTCGGAGGAGGAGTCGCAAGTTTTACCTCCTCATAGGGATTATGATTGCACCATTGAGTTTGTTCCGGGTGCTACTCTTCCCAAAAGTCGCTTGTTTAATCTGACTATCCCTAAAAGAAAGGCCTTGGATGAGTACATACAGACTAGCCTGGCTGCTCGTCACATTAGACCTTCTAAGTCACCTGTGGCAGTTGGATTCTTCTTTGTTAAAAAAAAGGACGGCGGTTTACGTCCATGTCTGGATTTTCGTGAAATTAATAAGATTACCGTACGCAATTCCTACCCATTACCGTTAATTCCTGACTTGTTTAACCAGTTAGTGGGAGCCAAGTGGTTCTCCGAAATTGATCTCCAGGGGGCATACAATTTGTTATGTGTGAAGGAGGGTGATGAATGGAAAACTGCTTTTAACACTCCTGTAGGTCATTTTGAGAATCTGGTGATGCCTTTTGGTCTTACCAATGCACCTGCATTTTTTCAGTACCTTATTAATGACATCCTGAGACCTCTGATTGGTAAGAATGTGGTTGTGTATTTGGATGACATTTTGATTTATTCACCATATCTGGAGTCCCATTGACAGAGTGTACGTGAAGTTTTGCAGTTATTGGGTGATAATTCACTCTTTGCTAAGCTGGAGAAATGTGAGTTCGCTGTGCAGAAAATTAGTTTTTTTGGGCTACATTGTCTCCAGCGAGGGCTTTGAGATGGACCCTGTGAAGGTTCTGCTGTGCAGGAATGGCCTAGGCCTATTGGTTTGAAATCTATACAGAGATATTTGGGTTTTGCCAAATATTACAGGAAATTCATTAAGAATTTTTCTGTAATTGTTAAACCTCTAACCGATCTCACCAGGAAAGGTGCGAATACGGCCCAGTGGACTACTGAGGCCATTGAAGCATTTGAGTATCTCAAAGAGAGGTTCAGTTCTGCCCCTATCCTTATGCAGCCTGATGAGACCAAGCCTTTTTGGTCGAGGTCAGTGCTTCATCGGTGGGGGTCGGAGCAGTTTTGTCTCAGAACAAGGGTGGAGTACATCCTTGTGCCTTCTTTTCGAAAAAAATTTCGGAAACTGAACTGAATTATGATGTTGGAAATCGGGAGTTGCCGGCTATTAAACTCACGTTTGAACATTGGCGTCATTTTTTGGAAGGCGCTAGATTTCCTATTCAGGTTTTCACAGATCATAAGAATTTGATCTATCTGGATGCTGCCAAGCGCTTGAATGCCAGTCAAGCTAGGTGGGCACTTTTTTTTTCTCGGTTTCATTTTTCTGTTACCTATATCCCTGGTACTAAGAATGTTAAAGCCGATTCTTTATCTCGCAGCTTCTCTCCTACGGTCGGTGCCGAGGAGGAGGAGAGCATTTTACGGAAAGGAGTTGTGGTGGCGGCTTTGGACTCCGTTTTGGAGAATGGGATTCTGAAAGCTCAAGATGATGCTCCACCTAACACTCCCCATGGGAGGTTGTTCGTGCCTAGAGCCTTTAGGGGAGATTTGTTTGTGGAGTGTCATGAGTCTCTGTTGGCAGGTCATCCAGTAATTTCGGAGACTAAGAGACTGATCAGTTGCAGTTTTTGGTGGCCTGGATGGCAGAAGGAAGTCAACAAGTGGGTGCATCGGTGTACTGTGTGCGCTAGGTCAAAGGCTTCACATACTCCTGCTGCGGGGTTGCTTTGCCCTCTGGAGGTTCCTAGTGCGCCTTGAACGCATCTCACTATGGATTTTATCACTGATCTTCCTGTGTCCGAGGGTTTTACTGTCATCTGGGTGGTCGTGGACCGTTTTCGTAAGATGTGTCATTTGGTTCCATTCATTAAGTTGCCCTGCGCCAAGACACTCGCTAAGGCGTTTGTTGAGGTGATTGTCAAGCTCCATGGCGTTCCCACGGATATTGTTTCTGATAGAGGACCTCAGTTTGTGGCTCGCTTTTGGCGTGCTTTTTGTGACAGGTTGGGAGTCCATTTGTCATTTTCGTCTGGTTATCATCCTGAGTCTAATGGACTGAGTGAAAGAAAGAACCAGGATGTTGAGCAGTTTTTGCGTTGTTTTGTGGCGGATAATCAAGGTGTGGTCGGAGTTTCTGCCTCTCGCAGAATTTGCTCTTAACAATCATACATCCTCCTCTGCTGGGTGTTCTTTTTTTTGTTGTACTGGGAGACATCCGTCTTTTGGTTCGTTCTCCAAATTGGGGTCAGCGGTGCTGGAGGAGGAGAATTTTTCCGGTGATTCGGAGAGAGTTTGGACTAATGTACGTTGTAACCTTCAAGAGGCTAACAAAAAGTCCAAGAAGTATTTTTACAAGAAACGTAAAGAAGTTTTGTTTACTGTAGGTGACATGGTTTGGTTGTCCTCGAAGAACCTGCGGTTGAGGATTCCCTCTAAAAAACTGGGTCCTAAGTTTGTGGGTCATTTAAAGTGCTTCAGGTTGTTAACCAGTCTGCTGTTAGGTTGGATGTCCCTACTTCCTGGAAGATTAATCCTGTGTTTCATGTTTCCTTGTTGAAAAAGGCTGACGTATCTGATAGGGACGTCACTGTCACAGTTCCTGCTGTGGTGGAAGACGGCGAATATGAAATTTCGCGTATCTTGAATTCTAGATGGCATAGAGGGAGATTACAGTATCTTGTCTCCTGGAAGGGTTTCGGTCCCGAAGACAACTCCTGATGTCTCTGCTCCTAGGCTTGTTAAAGCTTTCCACAGGAGGTTTCCAGATAGGCCTGGGCCAGGAGGATCCGGAGGATCCTCATAAAAGAGGGGGTACTGTTAGAACCCTCCTGTTAGTTTTTTCTATCATGTGTTTTGCGGTCACGTGACCATCTGCCTATATATTCCAGCTCCGCCCTTCTGGCTTTGCTGGACTTCAGTGTTGTTTGACTGTTTTGCTAGCCTGGTGCTTCGGTGCCTATCTCTGTCAGTTTGCTTGGTCCTCTTGGACCTCTAGTACTTTTTGTCAGTTTGTCTTTTGTGTTCTACAACAATTTCTGTTTAGGAGGTGTCCCATTTTTATCCCAGTCCTTAGTTCTTTTAGGGACCCCTCCCTTATATATATAGATCTTCGTTCAGACTAGCCGAGGACGAAGGCGGGTCTGTTCACTAGGAACAGGCAGCCCGCTACATCGTAGGGATTCAGCTTAGTCTTACTGTAGGGACAGCTTTCCCCTATCTTTCCTTAGTTCTTGTTGCAGATCATAACAATCAGAGCCCGGCTGTGTGATTGCAGCAATGTATGTTTTAGGGCTCATGCAGACTAGCGTATAAATGGGACATGTACTGTCAGATTTTTCTTCAGTTAACATATGGACAACACACTGACCCATCTTATTCAATAGTGCTGTTCAGATGAATGATTTTTCTCTCGGTCTGACCATCCATTAGAAGAAAAATCACATCATGCACTACTTTCTTCCGAATCTCGGATGAGATTCACCCATTCAAGTTTATAAATGAAGAACGAGAATTCCAGGGTCGGGATCTTCATTAAAATCTCAATTTTTCAGGTAAGTATAAAAACATGAATGAAGGTGTACAAAAACCGTCACAACCACCAAGGGGAGACTATGGACAAACCCATTTCAGACTGAAGTCCTTAATCATTAATCATTATTGATTAAGGACTTCGGTCTGAAACACGTTTACCCATAGTTTCCCCTTGGTGGTTGTGACGGTGTTTGTACACTGTTATCCATGTTTGTATACATACCTAATAAATTGAGATTTTAATGAAGATCCTGACGCTGGAATTCTCAATCTTTGTTTATCCCTCCTGTGGCACTGCTGGCCTACGTGCATCAGACTTGTGGATGAGTTGACTCTTACCAAATTTTTTGCCACTGAAGTCTATAGGTGCATAAAAAAAAATTGGATCCCACACGGAACATCTAAGTGGCATCCGATTTTTCTGGATCCATTTCTATTATAAACCTTAGAAACTGTATGTGATGATGCACATTTTTTAGTGCAAATATATGACCACAGACATCACACGAACATCACACAGATGTCACACGGACATAAAAAACGGACACATGGATGGCACATGATAAAAATCAGAGAAAAATTTGAAAAAAATTCTGGATGAAACTTGGACAATTTCTCATACGCTCGTCTGCAGGGGCCCTTATTCTGAAACACTGCAACGTCTCAGAGGAAACAAAGTTTGAAAAGCCATTAGGGAACTATACGGAGAGACTTGACTAGTCCAGTGAGGTCCCCTCCTCGCTCCGGCCGATTGACAGGTATGTACAGGTTTCCTTTAGGACTCATGCACATGAGCATGTAAATCAAATGCATAATATTCGCTTTTATATTGGATTGCACACTCACCCATGTTATTCAATAGTTCTGTTCACATGAACGATTTTTTTTCTCGGTCTGACTGTCCGTGAGAAAATAATTGCAGCATACACTACTTTCATCTCGGACGAGACTCACAAGTCTATGGGTGAAAAAAATTCTCTGACGAGTTTTCATTTGCTCGTCTACAGCCGATCTTAAGGCTACCTGCCCATGATGATCATTTGGTGCGTTTTTGATGTTGCAGCATTTCTGCACCTACAGTGGGTACGGGAAGTATTCAGACCCCTTTACATTTTTCACTCTTTGTTTCATTGCAGCCATTTGGTAAATTCTAAAAAGATCATTTATTTTTCTCATTAAAGTACACTCTGCACCCCATCTTGACTGAAAAAAAGCAGAAATGCAGACAATTTTGCAAATTTATTAAAAAAGAAAAACTGAAATATCACATGGTCATAAGTATTCAAATCCTTCGCTCAGACACTCATATTTAATTCACAAGCTGTCCATTTCCTTGTGATCCTCCTTGAGATGGTTCTACTCCTTCATTGAAGTCCAGCAGTGTTTAATTAAACTTATAGGACTTGATTTGGAAAGACACACACCTGTCTATATAAGACCTCACGGCTCACAGTGCATGTCAGACCAAATGAGAATCATCAGCTCAAAGGAACTGTCCAAGGAGCTCAGAGACAGAATTGTGACAAGGCACAGATCTGGCCAAGGTTACAAAAGAATTTCTGCATTACTCAAGGTTCCTAAGAGCACAGTGGCCATCATAATCCTTAAATGGAAGAAGTTTGTGACCACCAGAAGTCTTCCTAGACCTGGCCGTCCAGCAAACTGAGCAATCGTGGGAGAAGAGCCTTGGTAGGAGAAGTAAAGAAAAACACCAAGATCACTGTGGCTGAGCTCCAGCGATGCAGTAGGGAGATGGGAGAAAGCTCACAAAAGTCAACAATCACTGCAGCCCTCCACCAGTCGGGCCTTTATGGCAGAGTGGCCAGATGGAAGGATCTAGTCAGTGCAAGACATATGAAAGCCTGCATAGAGTTTTCTCAAAAACACATGAGGGACTCACAGATTATGAGAAATAAGATTCTCTGGTCTGATGAGACGAAGATAGAACTTTTTGGTGATAATTCTAAGCGGTATGTGTGGAGAAAACCAGGCACTGCTCATGACCAGCCCAATACAATCCCTACAGTGAAACATGGTGGTGGCAGCATCATGCTATGGGGGTATTTTTCAGCTGGATGACTGGTTGCAATTGAAGGAAACATGAATGCAGCCAAGTACAGAGATATCCTGGATGAAAACCTCTTCCAGAGTGCTCTGGACCTCAGACTTGGCACAAGGTTCACCTTCCAACAAGACAGTGACCCTAAGCACACAGCTAAAATGACAAAAGGAGTGGCTTCAGAACAACTCTGTGACCATTCTTGACTGGCCCAGCCAGAGTCCTGACCTAAACCCAATTGAGCATTTCTGGAGAGACCTGAAAATGGCTGTCCACCAACGTTCACCATCCAACCTGATGGAACTGGAGAGGATCTGCAAGGAGGAATGGAAGAGGATCCCCAAATCCAGGTGTGAAAAACTTGTTGCATCATTCCCAAGAAGACTCATGGCTGTACTAGCTCAAAAGGGTGCTTCTACTCAATACTGAGCAAAGGGTCTGAATACTTATGACCATGTGATATTTCAGTTTTTCTTTTTTAATAAATTTGCAAAAATTTCTACATTTCTTGTTTTTTTCAGTCAAGATGGGGTGCAGAGTGTACTTTAATGAGAAAAAAAATGAACTTTTTAGAACTTACCGAATAGCTGCAATGAAACAAAGAGTGAAACATTTAAAGGGGTCTGAATACTTTCCGTACCCACTGTATTAGGTAAATCAGGGTACTTGCGTTTTTGAGTGCGTCTTTTTATCTGCAGATTTTCCTTATCTCATTCAAGTCTATTCAGAAAATCCGCAAATAAACCACATTTTTGCCTCAATAGAAATTGGTATGTCGTGGATTTCAAAACTGGTCAGTTTCAGTTTCTGCTGTGTCAAAAAAAGATGTGATCCGATCCACTTTGCTGAAACTATAATACTTGGTGTTTTTTGCACAACAAAAAGACGCAGCTGAAGAAATGCAGCAAATACTCATCATGGGAACTTAGTTTTACGCAGACCTAAAGGGGTTGCATGTGCAGCTGCATGGTATGATGAAAATAGTGAAGGAAACGATCTGATAACAGATTGGACAGGCATGTCACATTGAATTCTGATAGAATCTTTTGCTATAAATGTAACATGCTCTGTTTTAATTCTGATTACAAAAAATCTATTTAAAACAAAAGAAAATAAACAAATATAATAAATGGAAAAAAATCCTATTTTCTTAAAAAAAAAAGTTTTTTCAAACAATAGATTCATTTTTGGGATAAACTAAGGCAATCTCACCTCTGCATTGGATCCTCGCTCAATGTATTTAACAATGGGCACTTTATTTTTATCTTCTAGGGCAAAACCATAGCTCCCATCACTGGGTTTTACCTGGATAAGAAAATTGTAAACTCATATCAGTAAGCATTTAGTGGTAGACGGTGCCATAACCTAAAAAGAAAAAACAACTTGACATTAAAACGTATTTTTGTTCTCTAGACTTCTACAAATTTTATGCAGATAAGCACAGAAGAGAATATGTCCTCATTTTAATAAAGTTTAAAATCAGTAGTAAAACAGCATGGGCCTTATGTGACAGTCACAACATGTCATGTAACATGATCAAAGTGGTTACTCTGTGTGATGACCCCCATCTGCTTCAAATTATGGACCCCTGTCTGCATCTGTCACTCAAAAGACATTACTTCCTGTCCCAGTGACATCATGTCAGAGGGTTGAATATGTTACACCTCAACTGTTCAAGGAGAATCAGAGTAGGATATTTGATAACTTATTACCTAATTGCTATAAGGCAAATCATCCCTAACTAAAGATTCTATATGATTAATATATAACTTTTATTTGTCAACTTAAAAAATTGTGCAAATTTAAAACTACAATCTTTCTGTTGGTCACTAGATATTCTGTTAGTCCTAAATTATTGATTTGCTTTTAATGGAAAGAATCCTTATACTGACCCTTTTAAGGGTTCATTTTTTCTTAGTGATCTCATCTACCCGATGACGTCTCCTCTTGGTTCGGCGATATTCCACTTCTAATACTTCAATTATCCCCTCTATTTACAGTATGTGGGACTAAATGATACTGTTACTAGCACTTAATTAACTATTAGCACTGACAGTATAGGCCAGTAAATGAATCATTTATATATTCACACATCAACGAACAGTTCAGTCCCACTATTTAGTATGGACTGACTCTCTCCACTAGCAAAGTTTCTCCCTAATCAAACTGTAGACTATTCATGTTGATAATTCATGGCTTATTGGGGCCGCGGACCACCACTTATTCCATATCATGGATCAATCACAAGTATTGTTAATAGTTGCAGCCTCATTCCCCCTGAAGACGCCAGTTATGGTGAAACATGTTGGGGAGGCAGCTGGTTGTGTTTTTTAAAAAGTGTAGGGTTCGGTTACTCACTCGGCTGTGGTTGAGGTAGGCACAGAAGCGTTTTCAGGAAAATCCAGGCTGGTTTAGCATAAACCACTCAGGAAGCAAAACAAAAACACAGCCTTTCCCAGCCCAAAGTGTAAACACAAAGTACAATGTCCATACAAGGTTACAGTCCAGTCCTTAGGTCCGAACACACACCAACACTCTGGAGATCCACACATCTCCAGACACAGCCACTGAATGAGGCACTCGGTCTCCATTTTATACACACACCCTGGGGTAGGGATATGTGAGCAGCCAATCCCACCCGTCTCTTATGACTGCTCGTAAAAAACGGCCCTGATGCACCCTATTAACCGTCTCAGCACTATGTGTGCTGGAGCATGCTTTCCCGGTTTTACATCACTGACGCTACCAACCTCAGCGATACATATCTCCCCTCAAGAACATGTCCGGCAGCCATGTTAGAAAAGCAATAGTTGTGATTGGGCCATTCTTGTGAGTCATTTGCAAATATGATTTAAACCAATGGTTTCTTGGGAATGCAGCAACAGATAGAAGACATAAAGGAGTTGACGGATTTACATTTCAAAGACCTGCCTGCCCATATGTGCAGTTTTGGGGGGGGGGGGTTGATCTTACATAAAATAAATACATAGCTTCCCTGGTTTATTAATTATAGGAAAATACATTTTAATCATAGTTAATCTTGCCCCTGTATGATATTATGGCTGCTACTATCAGCATCTCAGAGAGCATCATTACACAGGACATGTCGTTGTGCCGATGCGTTACTGTTGGAACAATTTTACCTGGTATAACCTTTCAGGCGATACATTTGCATAACTTATCTTTTTAGACGTTACCTTGCTCAATCTAAAGTCATTTATGTCATTTACTAGTAATTCAAAGAAACGTTGTACTTATGTACTTTGTATTCATGCACAGGGAACATTTCCATTTTCAGTAAAGTGTGCTATGCTTTATAAACTCTTCGGTAATTTCCTGATTTCTGTAAAATTCACTACGTGTTGATCTCAGGGACCAGGATTTCTGCTATTTTCCTATAAGCTGTCACTGAGAAAGGATAACTATGACACAGGGCTTCTCCGAGATACAGAGATTTCACCCCAACCTCTTCTCCTTGTCTCTCAATCTGGATTATTCTTATTTTCAATGGTAAACTTTGTTAGTAAAACTTGAGTGGTTTCTACTGAGGGGTTTGCCCTGCTCTCGTCATGCCAAGTCCACAGGTAATTACATTAGAACATAGTGCAATATTTAATATTTTATATTAACTGCTTGTTTGACACATTGGGTGTTGCGATACTATTTAGTTCAACTCCTATGTGACTTTTTATATTAATCTGTGCACCGTTGTGGTATATATACTGCATATGAACAGGACTGTGCTGGGGGCTTCCTGCATTGTTTTTAGGGGATTATTTTGTAGGGTTTGTCCATCTGCACATTATTGTCATATTTATTATATCTATGGGTTATTCTGCATATGTAAATCAAAAAAGCACATATTTATTTTTAATTCTGTGGGTTATTTGATTGTGCGTGATTTGTATGAATTCTATTAATTTCATCAGCCCTATCTTTGGACTGTGTTGGTGGATTATAGGTTAAAATGTGCTAGTAAAAGTGTTACTCCAAAAATTCTGGACGTGCCCCCTTGTATCTCAGGCATTGCACATAGCCAGTGGAAATTGTAAGAGTAATCGTATTTATACTTTGTATTACATAAATCAATAGTACACATGAAAATAGGCAACTTTGCAATATATCTTATCAGAGAAATCTGGTTCTATCTCCTCCTGGATTGATCTTTCTCTCTCAATTTATGGATACTATCTGTATTCAGTGAAGACAGATGTTCACATTACTGAGAAAGGAGATTACAGTTGGTGCTCATAAGATTCTATGGAGAAAGGAGGATCTAGAGGCTGACACAGTCATTCTGCTTCAAGTTCTCCTGAACTTTATAAGCACCAACTGTAATCTCATATCAATAATGGGAAAATCTGTCTTCGTTGAAGACAGATTTTACCCATGATGAGATTGAGAATTTGGAGAATGAAATATCAATCAAGGAGGAGAAAAAAGCAGATTTATCTCATAAGATATATGACTATTATTGTATTAAATAAAAATTAAAACAATGGTTACTCTTTAAGATTACATTACCTACCTAGCCCTGGAGCAACCTACTAAGTAACCTTGTAAAGTCTTTTAGAAAATAAAAGAAATAAGAGAATCAACTAAGATTTGCCCAAAGACTGTAAATACCATAAATACCAAATATTTTACTGATAAATTCCCTGTCGCTCCAGCAATGTTCTGGGAACCATCTCCACAAGTGACTGGCCACAGCTATGATGCTAAGATAGATGGCATACGAAAAAGAAACAGGTGAGGACAAATGTGGTAGCACCAGAGCCATAAGTATTTAAAGGGGTTACTCCACAAACAAAGTAACTTTTGATCAATAGATCTTGGGACATAAATAAATTCCACAATTGAATGTGTTAAAAAATATTCCTGTGCTGAGATATTCTTATAAATGTGCCCCTGCTGTGTACTGTGTAATGGCTGTGTCTAACCGTACAGGGTCATGGTCTGATCATACCACATCTCCTGGACAGGGGAGGAAACAAAAGAGAGGATACAGACAGGGCAGCAGCTGTGATCCCCTGCTGTAATGTCTGTATACTCTTTTGCTTCCTCACCTCCTGGCCAGCAGATGTGGTATGATCAGACCATGTTCCTGCACGATGTGATACAGCCATTACACAGTACACAGCAGGGGCACATTGATAAGATTATCTCAGCACAGGAACATTTTTTTAAACACATCTAATTGTGGAACGTATTATTATTCCAAGATCTATTAATTAAAATGGGCTTTGTTCATGGGACAACCCCTTTAATCAGATAAGTTATGTTTGTCTATGACATTTTCCATCTTTGATCCCTTTAAAGTAATAAACACACCTAAAATAAAATGGATATGAAAATCTATTTGGAGATAAGAAGAATGTAAGCACTGGCAGTCTTCCTCTTTAGTCCGGTACTTACCAATAGAGATTTAGCAATAACATTCTCAACAATTTTCAGGTCATGTTTCATAAGTCTGTGCTTCATATTGGATCCTTCCATTTCTTCATCAGAGAAGAATCGAAATAACAGAGGTTCATCCTTGAACTCACTCTTCTCCAACACTAGACAATACCCAGTAAGACAAATGAAAAATCACATTACACAGAAAACACTCTGGTGCATTTGATTTCTATATTTATGATAAAGTATTGTAACAAATATATATAAAACACATATAGTAAGAAGAAAAAGTGGAAAGTCAATTACAAGTGCAAAAAAATAGAAAAGTTATCGGTGATTAAAAAACAAACTGATAATATAAAAAAATTCATAAAACAATGAACCCTATATAGTACCGTGATGCATGAATCCATTATCACAAAGTGCTACCCCAAGAATGATTGCTTCCTCTCTTGTGCGGCAGTCACCCTGCAATGTTATAAACATATGAAAACATTTTTATACAGACTGTCCATTATTGTTCAAGATACTAAAGTTGGACATTTCTAAACCATTATGGAAGTTCAAGAAGTCTCATCAAAATTTTATACAACAATCTGTCCTAATTATCTATGTAATGTAGTGTAAGTGTATTAAAATACTTACAGATCACGGTCTTTTCCAGTTTACAGCGCAGCTCCAGTTCTCTTCTGGTGAATGTGACCTGAAAGCAGACTAAGTAGCTCATACAGGGTTTAGGTGAGCATTAGAGATGAGCGTTGTTCTACTCGAACTGTTCGCCAATCTCAAATTCGAGCTGTTTTGGGCGGTGTTCGAGCCGTTCGGCGAACACGAACAATTTGAGAAAAATTCGGCTGTTCGAGGTTATGTTCGATAACTGTTCGTGCACCAAAATCATAACTGGATTTTTTCTCAGTAATGATGAAAATTAATGTTAATACGCAGTTTGAGTGTACAGCGGGGCGGGGGGAGGGGCAGGGGATGGATCTCTGCAGGAACAATGAAGATCTCCATTTTTTTTTCTCTTTCCCGCATTTGCAGTGGGGAGGTGCAATCTGTCAGCCTATCAGCAGCGCACACACGGAGCGAAGTGCTTTTTTTCACACAAGCAAGGGCATGTGTCATTGGCAGTGTATGTCACATGTCCTTGCCCTATAAGACCAAGCCATTTTCCCCGTCGCCACCATTTTCTCACTGCTGCAGCTGCGTGTTAGACGGCACCGCTGTTGCTGTGTGCGCTATACCTTGTTAATTTCAAGCCAATTTTCGCACAAATATACAGATAGCTTGGGAGTAGGGAATAGTTGTGATTGCAGTCCTTTTAAGGACTAGGTTACAGCATTTCCTACGACTTTTATCAGGCAGGTCTGTGCTCTTAAATAGATAGATTGTGGGAGTAAAGACTAATTGTAATTGGAGTCCTTTTCAGGACTAGGTTACATCAGTTCCTATCAGTTTTTGCCAGGCAGGTCTGTGCCAGTGCTGTGCAAGTTTTTTTCACAGCATTTGGCTGAATCTAGCAAAGCTAATCCTTTTTGGCCTATTGCAGAGTGTGTTAGTCAGTGGAGTAGCCTATCTGTGTTGCAAGATATAACACCTGTGTATAGAATACCAATTTTTTTACTGCACCTAGTGAAGTAAAATCTTTTGGGCATAGCATCATTCTATTAGTCCATCTATACTGACCTCCATCAGGTTGCAAACTGAATATAATTTTTTTCTGCATCTAGCTCTGAAAAAATATTTGGGCTTCTAGCAGTGTGTGGGACTTGGTCTATTAGTCCATCTATACTGACCTCCATCAGGTTGCAAATTAAAAATATTTTTTTTCTTCATTTAGCTCTGAAAAAATATTTGGGCTTCTAGCAGTGTGTGGGACTTGTTCTATTAGTCCTTCTATACTGACCTCCAGCAGGTTGCAAATTGAATATAATTTTTTTCTGCATCTAGCTCTGAAAAAATAGTTGGGCTTCTAGCGGTGTGTGGGACTTGGTCTATTAGTCCATCTATACTGACCTCCATCAGGTTGCAAATTAAAAATAATTTTTTTCTGCATCTAGCTCTGAAAAAATATTTGGGCTTCTAGCAGTGTGTGGGACTTGGTCTATTAGTCCATCTATACTGACCTCCATCAGGTTGCAAATTAAAAATAATTTTTTTCTGCATCTACAGTACCTCTGAAAAAATATTTGGGCTTCTAGCAGTGTGTGGGACTTGTTCTATTAGTCCATCTATACTGACCTCCATCAGGTTGCAAATTAAAAATAATTTTTTTCTGCATCTAGCTCTGAAAAAATATTTGGGCTTCTAGCAGTGTGTGGGACTTGGTCTATTAGTCCATCTATACTGACCTCCATCAGGTTGCAAATTAAAAATATTTTTTTTCTTCATTTAGCTCTGAAAAAATATTTGGGCTTCTAGCAGTGTGTGGGACTTGTTCTATTAGTCCTTCTATACTGACCTCCAGCAGGTTGCAAATTGAATATAATTTTTTTCTGCATCTAGCTCTGAAAAAATAGTTGGGCTTCTAGCGGTGTGTGGGACTTGGTCTATTAGTCCATCTATACTGACCTCCATCAGGTTGCAAATTAAAAATAATTTTTTTCTGCATCTAGCTCTGAAAAAATATTTGGGCTTCTAGCAGTGTGTGGGACTTGGTCTATTAGTCCATCTATACTGACCTCCATCAGGTTGCAAATTAAAAATAATTTTTATCTGCATCTACAGTACCTCTGAAAAAATATTTGGGCTTCTAGCAGTGTGTGGGACTATTTGTATTAGTCCATCTATACTGACCTCCATCAGGTTGCAAATTCAAAATAATTTTTTCTGCATCTAACCCAGCCAATAGTTTTGGCCTAATACCACAGTTTGGCCACTCAGCTCTGCTCGGTTACCATCCATTGTTTTTTTGTGCAAACAACTCCAGAGTTGTGAATTAGTTAACCACCAAAATGAGTGGAAAAAGGCCTGCTGCTGGTGGAAAGGGGAATAGGCGTGTTGGGAAGGGGAAAAAAGGTTGTGTCCGTGGGGTAGGTGTTAAAGCAACAGTAACATCTGCAGAAGAAAGACCATCTTCCAGCCAAACTAAAATGTCTACTTCTTTTAGCGGACAATGTGATAAGATCCCTTTCTTACGGCCACGCCAATCGCTACAAATTCCAGATGAGGCACAAAAACAGCAGGTGCTTCAACGGATATCAAGTGCTCCTTTAAGTGGGCTCTCCTCCACATCAACTTCAACATCACAAATACTCCAGTCCTCAAAGGTGTCACCCAAATCGCACTTGCTTCCTCACAGCTCCCAAATCTCCAGCTGCCCGTCTGAGTATGAGGTAGAACAGATGGTTGAGTCTGCAGAGCTGTTTACTCATACTATAGCCTGGGAATCAGAGGTCGACTCCAGCGCTTCTGTGAATCCAGACGAGGAAATGATCTGCACTGATGCCCAGAATCTTTATGAGTCGGATCCAGGACCAGACGCAGAAGGTTCTGACCATAATGTAGACCCTCATTCCCAAACTGTAACTCCTGTTGGTGGAGACAATGAGGAAGACGATGATAAGACTCAAATACCTGATTGGAGCGACAACTTTAGTTTTTTGTCAGGGCAGGAACAGGTTGGCTCTGAGGACGACGGGTGTGATAACGCACAGGGTGATGATGATGAGGTCGGAGATCCCACTTACTGTCAACCCACAGTCAGCCAAGAGATGAGGTCAGCAGAGGAGGTGGAGGAAGATGCTAGTGACGACGAGGTCAGGTTGCGCCTTCCTGGACAGAGACGTAGTACTGGAAGCACGTCAACAACTGCATCCTCAAACACAACTCTGCCTCTCACCACAAGTCGTGGTGGCTCTTCAGGTCGCATGGGTGCTAAGCCTTGCATAGCCTGGGCATTTTTTCAGATCGATAAAGATGACCCAACTCGTGTTATCTGTAACATTTGTCAGCAAAAGCTAAGTAGAGGCCAAAAAATACATAGTTTGAGTACTTCATGCATGAACCGGCACATGGACATGAAGCATAAGTTGCAGTGGGAAGCTCAGTGTGCTACAATGCGGCCTAGCCGGCCGGGCCAATCACCGTCTGCCATATCTTGTGCATCCGCGGCCTCTTCATCCTCTGTGACTGGGGGGACAGCAGTCACACCTGTTTTGGGGCGCAGACCTGCCACCTCTTTACCCGCAACAGCCAGCGTGATTGGCAGGTCATCATTTTCTTTGGAGGTGGTAACACCAGCTGGTGTTGAGCGCTGTCCGACATCGATAGCACCACCTTTGGATCAAGGCAACCTAACATGTCCGCCTGCATCTTCCTCACAGACCGGCAGTTTGCCGGGGACACCCTTATCAACCCCGTCTAAGCACAATAGCCAGCCCTCGGTCCCTCAGATGTGGACAAGTAAAAGACCATTTCCTCCTAGCCATGAGAAAGCTAAGAGGTTGAATTTCACCATCTGCAAGCTCTTGGCTACAGAAATGCTGCCTTTCCGCCTGGTGGACACAGAGGATTTTCAAGACCTTATGTCCGTCGCAGTGCCCCAGTACCAGATGCCCAGTCGGCACTACTTCTCAAAGAAAGGTGTGCCTGCGCTCCACCAGCATGTCGCACACAACATCACCGCTTCTTTGAGAAACTCTGTGTGTGACAGGGTGCATTTCACCACAGACACTTGGACGAGTAGGCATGGACAGGGGCGTTACATGTCGCTGACTGGGCACTGGGTAACTATGGTGACAGCAGGACAAGGGGCTGCTGTCCAAGTCTTGCCGTCCCCACGAGTTGTGCGTCAATCCTCTTTATGTCAAAGTTCCTCCACTGCTTCTGCTTCCTCAACCTCCTCTCGGTCTTCCACCTGCACCCAAAGCCTGTCTGGTCATGCCACAAGCTTTCTAACTGCGCAGAAGGGATCCTGCACACCTCCTTACTATGCTGGCAGTAGGGCTCAACGTCATCAGGCGGTTTTTACATTGAAATGTCTGGGAAATGTGAGTCACACAGCTGAGGAGTTGTGGTCAGCTCTGGAGAACCAATTTCATGAATGGTTGTCTCCACTGGACCTGAAACCAGGGAAGGCCGTGTGCGACAATGCTGCAAACCTGGGTGCGGCCCTTCGCCGGGGCAATGTCACACACGTGCCTTGTATGGCTCACGTGTTGAACCTGGTTGTCCAGCAATTTTTAGCCCACTATCCCAGACTAGATGGCCTTCTGCAGAGGGCACGGTCGCTGTGTGCTCACTTCCGCCGTTCGCATCCCGCAGCTCAGCGACTTACATCTCTACAGAAGTCGTTGGGCCTGCCACTTCACCGGCTAAAATGCGATGTGCCTACCCGGTGGAATTCAACTCTGCACATGTTGCAGCGACTGTGGCAGCACCGACAAGCCCTGGTGCAATACGTTCTGACGTATAGCCTGGGCCAACGAGATTCAGAGGTGGGGCAAATCACGCTGGAGGAGTGGTCTCAGATCAGGGACCTATGCACCCTTCTGCACAGTTTTGAAATGGCGACGAAGATGTTTAGTGCTGACGATGCCATTATCAGCATGACTATTCCGGTGATTTACATGCTGGGGCACATGTTAAACAGAATTCGGAGTCAGGTGGTGGCACAAGAGGAGGTGGAGGAAGTAGAGGAGGAGGAGTTGTATGCGGAAGGGCTAACATCTGCAAGGTCCAGACGGTCGGCAGCACCAAGGCGGCAGGCATGTGAGGGTGGGGGAGATGGTTTTACCAGGGCGCATGGTAGCAGCCAAACTAGTGAGGAAGGTGCAGGAGCCCAGGAAGAAGTGGAGGACGAACTGATGGAAGACTCATCAGATGAGGGAGACCTTGATCACATTTCTGTTGTGCGAGGTTGGGGGGAGAGGACAGAGGAAGCAAGCATGATTGTTACCTCGCCACCAACACAACAGGGACTTGGTGCTCCTGGATGAGCAACACACATGAGTGCCTTCTTGCTGCACTACCTGCAACATGACCCTCGAATTGTGAGAATTAGAAATAATCCTGACTACTGGGTTGCCACACTGTTAGATCCCCGGTACAAAAGTAAATTTGCAGAAATTATTCCTGCCATAGAAAGGGATGCACGCATGCAGGAGTATCAGCAGAGACTGTTGCAGAATCTTACATGTGCTTTTCCACAAAATACCAGTGGTGCACGTAGTGAATCTCACAGTTCCAACTTGCCAACCGTGGGACCGTCAAGTGTTCAGCACTCAAACCGTAACAGAACCACAGTATCTGCTGGTAACATCAATTTTGCGGAATCATTTCACCACTTTTTTAGCCCATCCTTTGCAAGGCCACAGGAGACAAGAAGTCTGACACCTAGTCAACGCCTAGAGACGATGGTACAGGAGTATCTCCAAGTAAACATTGAAGCCACGACTGTGTCACTGGACCCTTGCTCTTTTTGGGCTTCCAATCTGGATAAATGGCCAGAGCTAGCCACTTACGCCTTGGAGATCTTGTCATGCCCCGCAGCCAGCGTTCTGTCTGAACGTGTGTTCAGCGCTGCTGGTGGTGTGCTGACAGATAAGCGCACGCGGCTCTCCACTGATAATGTAGACAGACTCACGTTCATAAAGATGAACAAATCATGGATCCGAAACGACTTTTCTACCCCTGTGTCATCCTGGGGAGAGTAAAAGCTTTATGATTGGTTAAAATCACCCTACCAACCGTTTTAAGCTTTCAAATTACTAATCATGTTTATCTGTATCTTGACTGGAAAATAATTTGGGCTTTGTAGCAGTGTGCAGCACTGATCCTATTAGGCCATCTATACTAAAGCTTCACCAGATTTAAAATTAAAAATAATTTTTAGCTGCATCTAGCCCGGAAAATAATTTTGGGGCTCCGAGATGCGCAAGGCACATAAGTGCCTTCTTGCTGCACTACCTGCAGCATGACCCTCATATTGTCAGAATTCGAAGTAATCATGACTACTGGGTTGCCACACTCTTAGATCCCCCAAACTTTTCGATCAACCTTTTCATTTTAATAAAGACCAAAAAAATGGTCATTTTTAAAATTATAAGCATTAGCAGGTTGTTAGAAACTGAAATCAAACAGTTTTCAACTCAAAACTTTATTCTAGGTGATGTTACATTTTCACATAGGACCCCTTGTTCGAAAGGAGCTTCTGAACTCTCTCGTCCATTGAATTTGTCAGGTTTTGGATGGTTTCTGCTTCAATTGTTTTGCATGAGGACAGAATACCCTCCCAGAGCTGTTGCTTAGATGTGAACTGCCTCCCGCCATCATAGACACTCCTTTTAATGATGCTCCAAAGGTTCTGAATGGGGTAGAGGTCAGGGGAGCATGGGGGTCACACCATAAGTTTGTCCCCTTTTATGCCCATATCAGCCAGAGATGCAGATGTTTTATGTGCAGCATGAGATGGTGCATTATCATGCAGAAAAATGATCTTGCTGTGAAATACACGGTTCTTCTTCTTGAACCATGGCAGGAAGTGCTGTTTGAGAAAATCCACATACATTATGGAGTTCATCTTTAGCGCCTTCAGGGATCCTAAAGGGGCCGACAATCTCTCTCCCCATGATTCCAGCCCAAAACATTACTCCACCTCCTCCTTGTTGGCGCTGTAGCCGTGTTTGTGTGGGGTGTCCATCAACCAGCCATCCTCCACTCCATCCATCTGGACCATCGAGCGCTGCACGGCACTCATCCGTGAACAAAACAGTTTTGAAATCAGTCTTCATGTAATGTTTGGCCCACTGGAGCCGTTTCTGCTTGTGTGAAGTGGATAGAGGAGGTCGACAGGATGGCGCATGCACAGCTGCAAACCTCTGAAGGACCCTGCATCTTGTTGTTCGGGGGACGTTGGAGGCACAAGCAGCTTCAAAAACTTGTCTGCTGCTATGACAAGGCTTTTTTGCCGCTGCTCTTTCAACCTGACGTGATTGCCTGTAGGAAAGAGTCCTCAATTTGCCCTTATCAGCACGCACACGTGTGTACTGTGAATCAGCTACATACTTCTTGATTGCCAAGACACTTCATCCTGATCATCGCACAATGTTGATTGTAGTCATGCCTTGACCTAAACACTCCACAATTTGTTGCTTCTCAGCAGCCGACACATCCTTTTTCTTTCCCATTTTGGCAGAAAATGTAGGCTGCTTAATAATGTGAGAGAGCCTTCTTAAGTAGTCTTGCCTTTCATTGGACACACCTGCCAAACTAATTAGCACAGGTGTCTGCAATTGCTTACAGTGATATAAAGAGCCCTGATACACATCACCATCAATGAGTTTAACTGACAAACAAACAAATTCTTCCCTTATCACTCCTAAACACTTTTTGTATAATAATTTGGAACGCAGTGTACATGTGCTTTTCCATAAAACACCAGTGGTTCACGTAGTGAATCTTACAGTTCTAACTTGCCAACCGTGGTCTGTATGGAGTTGTTCAATAAAGGGCCCAAAATTAAGATAACATAGATGGGAGAGGTCTCTATGAATAGGAATTCCTAAGTATTTGATACCCTGTGAGGGCCAGGCAAAGGGAAAGTTGGACTGGATGGAATCCTATATGGATTTGGGGAGGGAGACATCGAGGGCCTCAGACTTCGCTGCATTGATTTTAAAATTTTACCATGTAACAAAGTGATCTATTTCAGCCATAACAGCATGGATGGATATATGTGATTGAGTGATATATACTAGGACATCATCAGCAAATAGAGAGCACTTGTACTCGGTGCCTCCCACCTCAATCCACCTAATATTGGGGTTATGGCGAATTGATGAGAGCAGGTGCTCCGTCACTAGGATGTATAAGAGAGGGGACAGAGGACATCACTGCCTTGTCCCATTGGTGATTGTGAAAGGTGATGAAAATGTTCTGACGCACCCCCTGGGCCTTGGGACACCCGGAGCCGGACCCTTTATGGTGGATGCTGGTGGTTGTAGTCTTCGTGGCGGCGACTCAGTTCCGTGGCTCAGGGCGGTCAAACCAGTGGCGGAACTATTTATGTGGTTTTCATGTTTAAATGTCCGACTACGCCACCCGTGGATTGCGGTCAGAGTGAACCGCCGCTACAGGGCAGACCACTGAGGCTGGTGTTGTGGGTGCAGCAGAGCGTAGCATAACTCCCCACGGGAGGAGTATAGCCTCAGGGCAGTGTATGCGGAGGATGGGGGTGATGGTGCAGGGCAGCAGCAGTAACGACACGGAGTCAGTGATGCAGTTCAGGGCCTTTACTCACAGTTCTTATTATCCAGACCACGTCTGCAGGTAACGGCTGCCCACGTCGTACTGTGCTCACCAGGTGAGGGGCTCAGACAACTCCCAGATAACTTTGGAGCACTTCACAGGACCCCCTTTGCGTGTCCTTTGTCTGGCCTTTCTTACCAACACTTCTGTCCGGCTGCCTCGGGCCTCCTCTTGGTAAACTTGGCGCCAGTTTCCCTGACCCTATGTGGTGCCTTCCTAGCGGGTGTAGCGAGGGGCTGCGCCACATAAAATGTCAGAGCCTCCGGTTTCTAGCTGAGGGTCGTTTCCTGCCTCCACTAGTTCGGGGACCGGTCTCCCCCTTTGGCCTGACCCCTCCACGCAGGTGGATTCGGGCGTGCGGTGGCGACTCGCCCGTCCGCACCCCTGGGATCCCTTCATTCCTCGTTCCTGGAGCCTTCTCCGCTCCTCTTCCTTCCTTCTCCCTCTTCCAGGCCTGGGCCTCTGTTACTATGCCCGCCTCCGGAGCAGAGCTCATGCAGAGCCCCTGCTCCCTGCCACTTCTGCTCAGACTTCTCTGCACTGAACTAAGATGGTGCCCACCTTTTATACTCCCTTCTCAATGCACCCAGGAACTGCTTCCTCCCTGCTCCTGCACTACAGGGTTCCCCTTCCTCAGTGTTCCCTCCCCCCACTCCAGCCAGGGACAGGGACTGTCGTGCCCATCTCAGGGGCATATTGGTCGCCCTGCCCCACGGCAATGTGGTGTAATGCATGCAGGTGTCGGGTCCTGATCCACACTCCATCCTTACCTGAGAGTGAGATATCACACCTCTGGGTGAGGTGCAATACGTCTGTAGCAACCGAGCCCTCAGGGTGCTACAGTTCCATTTATCTTCAGCCTAGGTGACGTATTGCGATACAGGGCCGTGATTTTGGCTATAAAAGGGTCCCCTAGACCCCTACCCCAAGCTTTTTAAGAGAATCATATATGGCGTGCCAGGAGACTCTATGGAATGCTTTCTCAGCATCCAACGAGAGTATCTAATTACAAATTTTTAACTGCATCTAGCCCAGGAAATACTTTGTGCCTAGTAGCAGTGTCTGCTAGTGAGCGGATTATCCCGGCTGTTAAGCAAGCTGCACCACCTGTAGTTTAGACACTTAATTTTTTCAAAGGAAATGCTTCGGGACCATGGGATACTTAGTGAAGAGCATCAGGAGGCACCCCAAGGCATAGGGGCTGGGACTGGCAGTAGGATGCCTTGCGGTGGACAGCCGAGCTCGATCCTTATAAAAGCTTTTTAACTGCAGCAGCTTTAGTGGACGCTACTGGAGCTGGAATTACCGCGGCTGCTGGCATGAGACTTGCCCTCCAATAGATCCTTGTAAATGGATTTAAAGTGTATTCATTCAAATTAGAGAGACAATTTAAATTAAAAAGCTTAGAGCTGCCTCCACCACAGGGGGGCTCGCTCGACCCACCAGCGGACAGGCACCAGTATTGGGAGAGGGGGGCTGGCCGTCAGGGTTCACCGCGGCTCTGGCACAAACCCGGCGACACGGAGGTGGCACGGGCAGGAGCGGACTGGCCGTGTCGGCTTCTCACTTTTTGGATTTTAGAAGGGCATGACATGCCTATATCTGTGTCTCCCCCTCCTTTTACTCCTCCACCTCTTTTATTTTCGCATGACTATATGTACTTGTCACTTTTCCATGTGTTAGTTATGTCTTCTGAGCAGTTTGTCAGCTTTTGGACACCTTTGAAGGTGTTTTCTATGTGTTTCTATGTGTTTTTGTTTGCCTGCCATTGGTTTTAACGGTGTTCGAAGGTGTTCGACGAACAGTTCGACGAACAGTTCGGCGAACACACGGGTGTTCGACGAACCGAACCGAACTCGAACACTACGGGGGTGGCTCAACACTAGTGAGCATCGGAAGTCACTCTCTCAGTGTAAGTCTGTGGAGCTTTGTTCTAAGTCTCATAGACTTATAATGAGAAAGCAGCACTGTCGCATAGAGAATACCCTGTGTGAGCTGGTAAAGCTGCAGAGCGGTCATGTTGGACCAGATCTGCGCTACAAACTGGAGATCGATAAGTATTTTATTACACTACATTACATGGATAAGTAGGACAGATTATGAAATAAAAATTTTGTTGAGACTTTTTTAAAGAGTAGCCATCATTTTATTTGTTTTCCCTTTTTTTTTTATAAATCAATAGTACACATTAAAATAACAAATGTTGCAATATATCATATCAGAGAAATCTGCTTCTTTCTCCTCCTGGATTGATCATTCATTCTCAAAATTCTCAATTTAGGTAAAATCTATCTGTAGTGAATACAAGTTTTCCATTACTGAGATAGGAGATGACAGTTGGTGCTCATTAAGTTTTATGTACAACTGTAGTTGACTTTTCAGGAGAACTTGCAGCACAATACCTGTGCCTGTCCCTATCTCATCCCTCCTCCGCTTCCATAGAATTTTACAAGCACCAACTGTCATCTCCTATATCAGTAATGGGAAGATCTGTCACCACTGGATTCGGGCAACATGTATCTGTTGTCAGGTTCTCTTCAAGGACTGAATGTATAAATGCAGGATTACCATCTAAGTTTAATGCTGTATTAGACAGAACATATTTTGAATCCTTGATCTAGCTGGTATCGATCAGAAGTGGTATTAAAATCTCAAAGTATAAATCGTACCCCTATAAGGGCAAGGCTAAAACGGAAATTTTGATAACAAGTCCAAGTTCAGCTTCATAATAAGCTAAGAAACTGTCATAGTAAAGAAAAGTAATATTTTAACAATTGTCAGCAGTAGTACTATGCAAAGAAAGCATTAAGAGGAGGGGAGGAGGCTGTAAAGCAAAATCAAAATTATACATTAATATTACGTTAATAACCATCTTCCCTTTTTTGTCTTAGGGCCTCCTCTGTTGAATGGGTACACAGCTAACTTTAACTCTATAGCCATTATGGCATGGCTTTCGGTGCTGTACATACAGACACATGATAGATAGATAGAAAGATAGATAGATATGTGATAGAATAGAATAGATAGATAGATAGATAGATAGATAGATAGATAGATAGATAGATATGTGATAGAATAGATAGATACAGTGGTGGCCAAAAGTATTGGCACCCCTGCAATTCTGTCAGATAATACTCAGTTTCTTCCTGAAAATGATTGCAATCACAAATTCTTTGGTATTATTATCTTCATTTAATTTGTCTTCAATGAAAAAACACAAAAAGAATTGTCCTAAAGCCAAATTGGATATAATTCCACACCAAACCTAAAAAAGGGGGTGGACAAAAGTATTGGCACTGTTTGAAAAATCATGTGATGCTTCTCTAATTCGTGTAATTAACAGCACCTGTAACTTACCTGTGGCACCTAACAGGTGTTGGCAATAACTAAATCACACTTGCAGCTAGTTAACATGGATTAAAGTTGACTCAACCTCTGTCCTGTGTACCACATTGAGCATGGAGAAAAGAAAGAAGACCAAAGAACTGTCTGAGGACTTGAGAAACCAAATTGTGAGGAAGCATGAGCAATCTCAAGGCTACAAGTCGATCTCCAAAGACCTGAATGTTTCTGTGTCTTCCATGCGCAGTGTCATCAAGAAGTTTAAAGCCCATGGCACTGTGGCTAGCCTCCCTAGATGTGGACGGAAAAGAAAAATTGACGAGAGATTTCAACGCAAGATTGTGCGGATGGTGGATAAAGAACCTCGACTAACATCCAAACAAGTTCAAGCTGCCCTGCAGTCCGAGGGTACAACAGTGTCAACCTGTACTATCCATCGGCGTCTGAATGAAAAGGGACTGTATGGTAAGATACCCAGGAAGACCCCACTTCTTACCCCGAGACATAAAAAAGCCAGGCTGGAGTTTGCCAAAACTTACCTGAGAAAGCCTAAAACGTTTTGGAAGAATGTTCTCTGGTCAGATGAGACAAAAGTAGAGCTTTTTGGGAAAAAGCATCAACATAGAGTGTACAGGAAAAAAAAAGAGGCATTCAAAGAAAAGAACACGGTCCCTACAGTCAAACATGGCGGAGGTTCCTTGATGTTTTGGGGTTGCTTCTCTGCCTCTGGCACTGGACTGCTTGACCGTGTGCATGGCATTATGAAGTCTGAAGACTACCAACAAATTTTGCAGCATAATGTAGGGCCCAGTGTGAGAAAGCTGGGTTTCCCTCAGAGGTCATGGGTCTTTCAGCAGGACAATGACCCAAAACACACTTCCAAAAGCACTATAAAATGGTTTGAGAGAAAGCACTGGAGACTTCTAAGGTGGCCAGCAATGAGTCCAGACCTGAATCCCATAGAACACCTGGGGAGAGATCTCAAAATGGCAGTTTGGAGAAGGCACCCTTCAAATATCAGGGACCTGGAGCTGTTTGCCAAAGAAGAATGGTCTACAATTCCAGCAGAGCATTGTAAGAAACTCATTGATGGTTACCGGAAGCGGTTGTTCGCAGTTATTTTGGCTAAAGGTTGTGCAACCAAGTATTAGGCTGAGGGTGCCAATACTTTTGTCTGGCCCATTTTTGGAGTTTTGTGTGAAATGATCAATGATTTGATTTTTGCTTCATTCTCTTTTGTGTTTTTTCCTTGCAAGCAAATTAAATGAAGATAATAATACCAAAGAATTTGTGATTGCAATCATTTTCAGGAAGAAACTGAGTATTATCTGACAGAATTGCAGGGGTGCCAATACTTTTGGCCACTACTGTAGATAGATAGATAGATAGATAGATAGATAGATAGATAGATAATTGATAGATATGTGATGGAATAGAATAGATAGATACTGTCACAATGAAAAAAAGAAATGACTTAGTTGATGAAAGATTGACTGGGCAATCATGTAATACTGAAAGTCAATATGTTGGCGTTTTTTTCATATTTGGAGTATACAGCAGGGCACAGCTGTGGTAGAGCAACCAGAGCACGTGTCTCGAGAATCAAGTGCCTGTAGTAGCGCCAACTAACCACTTTTAGAAGCTGGGCTACTGGTTAAGGCAGTGAACTGAGCCTTTGCCCATATGAAGAAAGCCTAGCTACAGCTCTTAGTACACTGGACGCAAAATATTCATTGTTGGCTAGAAATTCTTTTCATACCTGTGCAATAAGCCAGTCTATTAGCTTGTTTGCCATAACCACTGACTTGTATGTTCTAAGATGATAGTCTTTATCCCTGAAAAGTAATAAAAACAGATTAGGCAAAAAAAAATATAGATAAAGGCAAAACAATTTCGATATTCGAATTAAAATAATATATTTCTACAACATATTTTGATTTTCTGCTAACTGAGACATTTATAGTAGTCTTTCTGTATGACTGAAATTTCCTAATGTTAGGATCTTTTTATAAGACGGCAACTTTTTTTTACATCTGAAGACTAATGTAAATCAGTTACTGAATTCTCAGGAGAGAAAGTTGTCCAACTTTGATCCACTTCGTTCCCCTGACTGCATGTTTTTAGCTGCAATGCAATAAAGGACGGTGAGTGCAACCTTTTGTCTTTTTTTTTTTCTTTACATGGAATATTTATTGACACCTTGTGAAGATTCAGATTACTATCCACAACAATATTTATATCTAATCTAGTCTGAATAATGTGTATGTATATTTATCGATATTCATATTAATGTGAACTTACATCTGGTCCTTATAACAAAATTGCATATCATGGTGTGTGGCTGGGGAACAGGAGTACTATTCGTCATGAGTCCCTGGCCTGTACAGACACTTGTGTGCACTAATATGTATAACACTTCCATTATTGTTTCTATATTAATTATATGCATTTATTATAAGTATTTATGCACAGCCCTTATTAACCCTTTGTTTACTACATTGCACCTTATTGTCCCTATATAATACAGAGATTCCTCCATATATGCACTTGCACTTTACATATGTATTTGGGGGATAATTAGATTCATTTGGGCACTTTAGCAAGAGTCACTCTCCTTTTTCTTTCTTGGAGATCTCCTTGCTGACATATCCATTTTGGTTTATGAGGTAAATCATGGGGCTCTGTATATTTATGCTACTTCACTCAGGTCTGTGACCGAGCTGTGTCCTTTATTATACTTCATGTATCATTTGATGTATGGAACCGGAAGGTCTCTGCTTTTTAATTTTTGTCATTGTAGTTTTTAAAACTTGTAATAAATAATAAATTTTTAGTCATAGTTTTATGTCTCTTCCTTAAAAGCTGAGCCGATACAGCTTGAGCTTGTGTGTATAATATTGTGAACTTGGGAAGTATCTATATTGACCTTTTGCGATTTGTACTAATCAATTACAAACAAGCATGATTTCTGACTCTCACCTGGATTTGGAGTCACCCCCAAAATTAAAGTGGAAAAACACACTACAGGCTGATTCAACTTGAATGTAATGTCCTTAAAACAAGTCAAAATGAGGCTCAGTATTGTGTGTGGCCTCCACGTGCCTGAATGACCTCCCTACAACGCCTGGGCATGTTCCTGATGAGGTTGCGGATGGTCTCCTGTGGGATCTCCTCCCAGACATGGAATAAAGCATCCACCAACTCCTGGACAGTCTGTGGTGCAACGTGACATTGGTGGATGGAGCGAGACATGATGTCCCAGATGGGCTCAATCGGATTCAGGTCTGGGGAACGGACGGGCCAGTCCATAGCTTCAATGCCTTCATCTTGCAGGAACTGCTGACACACTCCAGCCATATGAGGTCTGGCATTGTCCTGCATTAGGAGGAACCCAGGGCCAACCGCACCAGCATATGGTCTCACAAAGGGTCTGAGGATCTCATCTCGGTACCTAATGGCAGTCAGGCTACCTCTGGCGAGCATATGGAGGGCTGTGCGGCCCTCCAAAGAAATGCCACCCCACACCATTACTGACCCACTCCCAAACCGGTCATGATGAAGGTTGTTGCAGGCAGCAGATCGCGCTCCACGGCGTCTCCAGACTGTCACGTCTGCCACATGTGCTCAGTGTGAACCTGCTTTCATCTGTGAAGAGCACAGGGCGCCAGTGGCGACTTTGCCAATCCTGGTGTTCTGTGGCATTTCTTTGTCGGTTGTTGTGGAGACATCTTGGAGTGTTGTTCTGAAGACTGTTGCTTGGTGATTAGTCTGTGTGCATATCCTCATCCTCTCCTATTTTTTTTTCCTTCCTTCACTTCCCGGTGTTCCACTCTGTTGTTTGTGAGTGCATATTTGTATGACTGGTATTTTTTATTTATCCCTGTACGTCTTTCCTTGTTTGTCTGGTTTGTGTATTCTTATACACTACAACTCCCCACTTCACTGGGTGTGGACAGAAAAGGGCTGATTTAGAAGCTCAGCAAAGCACGTGGCCCCGGCGTCTTCATCTTCAAAAGTAATCATGGGAGCAGGGATCCCTAGCTTTAGGGATAGGAAAAGTGCCCTTAGCTCCGGAACATCTTATATCAGAGCCGTGACTGAGAACTTGCTTTTCCCCCACTTCCCAGCAAGCATTCCTCCTGCTAATGGCTTTACTGCTTTGAATGCGGACCTTTTGGTTATGGCTGTGTGCCAATTTTCTTGGTTTTGGCTGTGTACTAATGCTCCCTTTCTCCAGACAGGAGAAAAGGAGCATTGGAACAAATCAGTCTCTGTGTCTCTGCTACTAGGATGGATTACACCTGACAACAGGCAGTGAACAGCAAGATTGACAGATATATAGCACCTAGTGGTGAGCACTTTGGAGTGATTTGTTGGTAAGAGAAATTACTTTTTAAAGACGTGATTGTGAATCGTCTGTTTAGCATACTATCTATCAAACAAGAGCATGTGAAAGAGTGGAGGCCATTTTTCAAACCCAATTGCACCTACAGTACTAGCTATTGGAAAACGAGATGACGAAGAGTCTGAAGAAAGCCACTTCTCATTACATGGTCACTTTACATTCATCCTGCTAAGGTTAGCAAATTGTATATTCCATGGAAACTGCGTTCTGTATGTATGAATAATCACTGCCTGCAATTACTTTTTACACTTGGTTCCTTATGAGTATAGATATTTTACAAAGGCATTATTATTTCACAGTTCATTAGATCCTCATAATGTGACAACACCAGTCCGGGAACTGGAGAGCAAGGACGTGTCACGTGTACTCAGCTCTAAATTAATTATTACATTTCTAATGTGAACAACCAGTGAGGCTTCTGCACCGCCGCTCATCTCAAGTCGTTCACAGATGCCTCATAAGAATGAGAAAATATATTAACAGAACAAAACAAGATCTCCGTCTTTGTTATCCATTTCTTTTGAGAAAAAAAGGGAAAATTATTTCCAGAAAGCTCGGCAATTCAGGCACGGCAGAGCATAAGATTACATCCAGCAGAACTGCTAAACTGCTCCATTTGTATAATACGTAATTGGAGGCAATGTGCTTGCAGGCAATGTGCTTACAGGAATACTAGGACATGAAGGATAGAGTTATTACATTTTTTGTCTGGCTTGACATTACACTGACTTGACACAATGTCTGGCAATAGACTGCTGCTTGGAGAGAAGCAGAATAGATCCTTATTGCTTTGTGCATAAGACAAGCAGACAGCTCATTCTTTCCCTGTAGGTATATAAGACCATTTATACTGCTGAAAGTGCATTTTACTCCTTCGTATATTTTAATTTGCAGCACTTTATGCACTCATGCAAATTATACATATTCTAATTCATTTGCTTCCTTTTAATTGTAATGCCGACTATAGACAGGTCAGAAATGGCACATGGTGCTGCATATGGGGGTTTAGTTTCCTCCATCTTGGTTGTGCACTCTATTCACTAATCTGTACAAGTCTGTTTTTTATTAGATCAAAATATAGCTGGACTTAAAGTCCCAAAATCCATTTGGAGGCCTATAGCCACATTTAGAAGGGGTAGGGCTCACAGGTGGGCTCACACACTTTGATCAAAATGTGCTCTAATAACCACTGATGTTTGTGTTTAGCAAAAAATGAAATTCATGTGTTCAATGTTTGTATTGTCTTGTATGCGTTTGCATTGCCGCCATGTTATAGGTGCAGCGGGGTATTTATTTAACTCTATAAGAAGGGCTGTCTATTTTTCTGCAGATTTCGTGCCATAAGGTAGAATATTGCAATGATGAAAGTCGGTCATGTTTCAGTTGCATCATATTATTGTTTGCACCTTTCATTTCTACAACTTCTTGATGCTAAATCATGTACATTTACAGATGGTTAAAATTTGTTTAAAAGTGTTTTCCAGTCTAGTGACTTTAATGACTTATCCTTAGGTCTTGGGCACTGAAACAGAGTAGGATCTGTATACAGAGCTGTGCTGCTCCAGTTCTTGCACTGTGGACATCCTGCCACCACCAGAGCAGCAAACAGCTGATCTGTGGAGTGCTGGGTGTTGGACCCTCAATGATCTGATATTGATGACCTAATCCCATTAATATTGAATGTATAAAATTGATCCATTTAATAGTTAAATTGAATGTATAAAACCGCTAACTAGGTGCCAAAGCAATTCCTTAAGGAACAATTTTTCATACTTTTTCTTCTTCTACTTTCCTGCTCAGAGTAGCATTTTACATAAAATAAGATTACTGGGTATTGACCATGAATGATTTGCTTGCTCATGAGATGAGAGTAGCTACACATGGCGCCTCACACTTTGGAAGACAAGGCACAAGATACCATACATGTATGGACAGTCTATTGATTTCAGTGGGCGCTTTACAATGCTGTTATGGGGAAGTTAAACAATTACTGCTCATTTTAAAAAATGAATACACATGATCCCCAGGAGTTGTAGAATGGGACAACCTTACGGGTCAGCCTTATGTTGATGGACTGATATCACAAAAAGGCTTTTCTCCAAAGTGGATAGTCCCTATAAACTGGAGCTTCAGTGTTTTACACACCTCAGAGGGTTAATCAGTAAATTATCAGTAAGTTAGCCCATGCTTTTCCCACACTGTCACTTATTGGAAAAGGCATATTTTTATAATGATATTAATTAAACAAAAACGGTATAAGATTTAGTGTATGTTCACGTGTGCCATTTTTGCAGCATTTTTTTCTGCACCAAAAGCCAGACTGGTGTCACGAAAAAACGCTGCGTATAATAAGCATATGTTATCACGTTTTTATGTGCATTTTTACTTGTGCTTTTCACTCATTTCTTTTAATGGGTAAAACGAGCTGCAAAAACGCTGAAAGAATTGACATCTTGGTAAAAATGCAGCAAGTCTCCAAATACATGCAGCGTGTGCCTGAGATTTCAGAAATATCATCGATTTTGCTCAAAATGTAAATTTTATGCATCGTCTGTGCTTCATGAAATAAGCAGTAAAAACACAATGTTTGAACATACCCTTATAGTATCAGACATGGAAAAATTTCAATGGAAAAAGGTCTTGTGTGTAATAACAATTTATATACATTGTAACCAATTTACAGCTAACGTTTTCCATGGTGATTAGATAACTTTCTAGATATTGCTGACAAAAGTAAATATATAATGGAAATCGTAATGTCTGATTGTTCATGTCCATGCAAGTCAATGGAGGGCTATGTTAATGATTTTCCTATTTGTATATATTTGTTTAATCCCATTTATATGTAAATGCTGTGCACTGAGCTATGCCGCAAATGGCATTTCTATACATTATTAGAAGCAGGCTTGGACAGGGCGGATGTTTAGTATTTGAGCTAATTTTCTTGAAAATAAAAATAAGGAATTTTGATTTAGGTCAAAGTAAAATGACTGCTCTGTAAGTGAATTAGTAGGAAATTTGTGCAGACAGCAAACTGCTCTTATAGATGTGCCATTGTCTGGAACAGTTCCGATGAATTATACAGATCATCAGCAAAGTGCAGAAAAATCCACTCGCTATGGCTTTGCTTAGACAGTAAGCTCCAGATATTTCTTTGTCTCATTATTCTATGTATAGCTCATCATTATCACTGACAAAGAGCCAAGGGCAATATTTAATAAATGATTCCTGGGCATATATTTAGCCAGCCAGTGGCCATGCCAATTAGCTATATCTCGTACATCATTGGATTATCGAGAATGATATGTCCCAGTTGTTCTTAAAAGTAGCTACAAACCATACTGGTATAATGTAATCTAAAAGTTAGGAAATGGCCTGTCACTTGGTACATCGCTTTCTCTGTTTTCTTATTAAGGTGGCCATACACATTAGACTTAAAGGGATGGTCCGAAACTCAAATGTATTTTAATCCTAAATCTATTTAATGTCATAATCTAATCTCTTTTCTAATATACTTTAATTAAAAAGTCACTACCATTCCCTCAATACTCTATCTAATTGCTTTATTTTTTTTTTTCTACTTCCTCTTTGATGACTCTTTTTTTTGAGAATCCCAGCGCATGCTGGGAAAGTCAAATGAGTCGTCATCAGGGGCATAGGCTGCGGTCACTCCCTCAGCTTCTGCCACCTTCCTGAAACAAAGCATCATCAGTGGCCTCCGTTTCAGGGGCTAAGCTAGTCCCTGCTCTACTGAGCATGTGTCGGCTGTCCATTCCGATGTATATTCAGTAGATTTCTGTCACTGTGCAGAATGTACAATGACAATGTGCTCACTTTCCAGCTCTGATCAGAAGTAACGAGCTGGCAAGAGAGAACAGTGTCAGTGCGCATTCTATGAAGAATACCTGGAATGCAGGAAAAGCAGAGACTAGCCTTGCCCTGGAAGTGACATCACTTGCTGGAGCGGCACTGCTCTCAGCTTGCTTGTTCTCTCCTTTCAAGGTGCACTGACAGTGCACTCTCTTGCTGGCTCGTTACTTCTGATCAAAGCTGGCGAGGGAGAGCACTGTCACTGTGCATATTGCACAGTGACCAGAATTTACTGAACATATGTTGCATCTAATCTCACAGCTAGAGTTTTTTCTCCCCTGCACAATGCACAATGCAGTGACATCATTGCAGCAGTAGCTGTAGCAGTGTGTTGCCTATTGGATGTAGAATAATGGGACGGGAGCCTAGGACTTCTTGCTTTACCATGAGATCTTACTGTATCAGCTTCATATTTTCACCACTACAGTGGCGCTATCAATGCTATCCCCAAAAACGCTATCCTGTGACACCCCCCGACTCTACACTACTTCCTTGCAATAACTGTTACTTTACAGAAACACTCAGTGCCCTGTGAGCTACCAGGAGTTGTCAATTATTGCCCTTTTCTATAACACACTAAAGCGTTGTCCCCGTTTTGATTTTCAGTAACACAGGTTAGCACAGTTAAAACAGTTTAGTTTTTTTCTACAAATGCACCAATACTGATATATATGAAACATAACACTTCAGTTTATTCTGGAGCATTCAGTACAGATAGAGGCTCCTACCATGGGGGCGTATGAATGAAAAGGGTAACAAATCAGTTTGTCTTACACTTCTCCTCCATACATAATATGAACCTGCAACTATCAAAATTACTCAACGGCCAAAAGTCTTTAGTTTTGCAAAAAATTGGAGGATCAACAAGCACCCAAGAGTCTTCTAATGAGGATATCATGATGTCATGAATCTGCACCAGGAGAGGCCCATTGTGCTCTTGCTATAGGACCACACTTCTTTATGCCTACCCATGGTCTATTGGTCAGTATGTAGTGTAAGTGAATAAGGCTACCTTGGTGTGGACTGGTATGGGGTGGTCTTTATATTGTTAGGAGAACCTGCACAAAATGTTGCACCCATAACCTAAATAAGGCTGGAACATTAAGATTTTTTCCCCCATTAAACACTATATAAAAAAAACCTTGTATGGAATTTAATGACATCACATTACAAAAAAATAGAAAATTTTCCAATACTTTACCTAATTACTGGAGTAAACAGACTGTGCAGTCGGCAGTATAGTCTAACACCCTGAAAAGAAAGGATGACAATTTGTTTTAACGTGAAAAACGTTTAATGGCCTTTTCCTTTACCGCAGTTATATTAATACAATGATGGCGAGAAAAAGCATATCTCCTGTCATCCCCTTAACAGAAAGTATGACATAAGTACATTCAATTGCATCTTGTACTGCATAACATTAATCATACCACCAATTATTTCTGGGTATGCACTCTCTAACCTGGATACGTTGTAACCAAAAGATAGCGGGATACATAAATTGTTTTTTTGTCTTTACTGGAGTCTGATACATGGTTAATCCTTGAATAAAAAAAAATTCTAACAGTAAGAAATGGCATATAATAAAAAGAATGCAGGTGGTCCCTGCCGCTCAGTTTCCTTTGTTGCCACGTACAGTCATGAAACCGCCTCAGTTGATTACTGGCCCCATAACTATGTAAAGGTTTACCATACTACTACAGGTAACACTGGAGCAGCAGGATTGGAGAAGCGGACGATTTAACTTATGAGGATTATTTTTTAAATTTAATATTGTTCCCTGCTGCTAAAAAAAACATCCCCAACTCCCCCACACATTCCCTGGTTTACCCATTTACTATTAAAAAATAACCCCAGCAGCTCTGAAGTAATCCATTGTGGTTCCCACGATGTGCAGTGATTCTCTCCTGCTACCTATGGTCGTGAGACATGACCGGGGGTAACCTATGGAGCGTCATTCTCAGAACGACGCTCACAGGTTGCAGTAGAGAATCGCTGGACGTCATGGGAACCACAATGGATTAAGTCGGAGCTGCTGGGATTATTTTTTTAATAATAAATGGGTAAACCAGGGAATGAGTGGGGGAGTCTTTATTCAAATAAACTTTTTTTTTCCTGTGTGTGTCTTTTTATTTTTAAATATGGGGTTAGTAATGGGGGTGTCTGAAAGATGTCTCTCCATTACTAACTCCTGGGCTTGATGCCAGCTGACATTACAAAAGTGACATCAACCCCTAAAACTATTACCCCGATTGCCACCGCACCAGGGCAATCAGGAAGAGCGGAGGCTAAGCTCCAGAATTGGTGCATCTAATGGATGCACCATTTCTGGGGTAGCTGAAGGTTGGTCTTATTATGCTGGGAAGGGGCCAATATCAATGGAACTTCCCAACCTATTAATATCAGCCCCCAGCTATCTGCTTTGCCTTAGCTGGTTATTAATAATAGGGTGTACCCCACGTTTGTTTTTTTCATTTATTTATTAAGTACAGTAAACTACACATGCAAGGTACTGCTCCACTCCTCCACTTGGACCTCTGCCTCCTGGTTCAAGATTATTATTTTTTTATTATATGTTATTTTAAGTAATTTCCCTATCCACATTTGTTGTCATGGCAATTAACCTGCTCTTACCCCCATTTTGCTTCCTTTTGCAGCCCTCTAACACTTACTACGACCATTTTACAGCCCCAAAGTTCGGGTCGTCATGGACTTTTATGGGGTTTGGATTTGGGGTCAAGTTTGGGCCAAGTTCTTATAGCCAAACCAAACTTAGGACTAAAGTTCGGCTGAATCAGAACATCCATGGGTCCGCTCAACTTAGTAATCACCGTTTTAATTTTTATTTCAAAAATCAATTGTACACATGAAAATAAGCAACTTTGTAGTGAATCTTATCGGAGAAATCTGCTTCTTTCTCTGACAGAAGTGATCAGTCGTTATCAAAGTTCTCAATTCTGAGGTAAAATCTGCTTTTGCCCTTATTTTACTACCGCTGAGACGGTTACGCTTTAAGCAACATCATATGTAAAGTCAGTAGATATAATAAAACAGTATAAAATTAGCAGAAACCTGTTTCAAGGAGGTCGGTCGTAAAATATAAAATGAATCTAAACAAATTTATAGGAGTTCTCCTTGGTAGGCACATCATATTCCTGGCAGGCTGACCAAAACTATATCCCCTGCTTACGCTTGCAGTTTTTCTAAGAATGATAGTAATACACCAGATGTTATCAGATCATCCCCCCAGAAACTTCTTAACATAAAGATGCTGAAGAGCAGAAAAGCAGGTGTGTGCATAATATCCCCATATAGTATTTGACACCTGGGCCATGATTTGCATGCATAGTACAGCTATAAAACGGTCAGTGGTAAGTGTATTGTAGGACATTGTCTGGGGTGAATTGTACATGTTTAGGGACGCGCTGGAAACATTCCTTCGTCTTAAAGGAGCAGTCCGGCCTTAGGATTTTCCATTTAATTGAATTGGAATTGAGCTGCCGTTTTCGTCACCAGCCGCTAAACATGATATAGAGAAGTGCTGTCTAAGCTCACTGTTTACCAGCCGGCCTAAGAGCTGTAGACAGGTTGCAGGCCCCCACCAATCTAATATTGATGATCTATACTAGGGATAGATCATCAATATCATAAGGTCAGACAACTCCTCAATGTAATTGTGAGGTTAAGGTAGTCTCTGGTATAGAAAATCCATTTTCATGTATCACACCAAGGAGATAAATATTAACAGACCCGCATCTATTAGTCATAATGGAGCGCAACCACAGAAACCATTCCTCATTCTGGAGTACCAGGCAAGTCTTTGAGTTACATACACTTTCAACTGGAACTTTATTTTTCCCACTTTTTCAAAGAGATTATTGCTAATAGCTGGAGGTCGCATGCACGCTATGTGATCGCCTAGATCCCTTCTAATAAAAAAAGATTGTCCAAAGTGAAAAGTCCCTTTCAGAGATAAGTAAACTCTGATGGACTATGTATTGTTATAAAGGATTAGTTAATACTGAATTTTAGCAATAGGTGACTCTAGAGTTCTAGTCCTCTTACTCTCTGAAGGGGGTATGTGTATATTTATATTCCCAGAGGGGCTTCGCATGGCCTATAAGTCTCCTTACACTGACTTAGCATTTTCCACAAGGAGAAACATTGCTCCTTGGACCCTCTATAAATGATTAGGACACATTGTAGTTACCCAGTTTACTCCCAAGCTTAATCTAATGTATAGTATATGTAAAATAATAATTTAAAGTAGATAATGATAAAATGCCAAGTATGTCAGAAGAGCCCACATTATCTTTAATTAGCCAGAGTTGTGCCAAGCTGGATATAACATCCTATAGCCCCGAGATCTTACCTTATAAGCTCTGAGTATTCTTTATGAATGAACTTACTCAATTCTTTGCTGCTTTCATTGTATCTGCTGCCAACCTGCTTCCCTTTTAAGTGTACATCTCAAGTTGTGATGTACCAAGTTATATAAAAGTCACAAACTTTGAGGTACACCACATTCGTTAGTTACTCTTACATTAATGTTGGCTGTTTTTTTATACTTTAATGTCTATCATTGGGTTATCTTCATACTTTATATATGTGTTATAAAATCATTGCTGAAGAGTTCCAGTTGTGGCTCAGTATTGTGTGAGCACTGAGTCCATATATTCCTGAGTGGACGACTGGTCCCACACTCCCACCTCTGATTGACAGCTTTATCCCTGTAATAGTGAGGAAACTCAATCAGCTGGATCTATCTATCTATCAATATAGTGCAAAAAAGTAGGCAACTTTATTCACCTATATCAGAGCTGAGTGTGTGACTAAAAATACCCTAATTTTTTGGTGTATTTCTGGAGACCTCCCTATTTTCTTGTAATATTATTTGAAGGCATAGAGTCAGGGCCTGGAGGTTTGCACCCAGTCCTTAACAATGTCCTGCTTTGATTTTTTATGTTTTATACCTCTAGATATATATAGCTGAATGATGACTACCTAAATACAATGAAACAGGTTACAGCCATATATTAATATTTACCAATAACAGTCATTACCATGGAATAAATGGCTCTATAATAATAAATAATAATAATAATAATAAGTACCTTGGATATCACATCCTGCATTTCATTCCTTGGATAGTAGGTCCCATCATCATAACGAAATCTATACAGCAGCTGCTCCGATTTAAACTGGTGTTTATCTGTCACTAAAAAAGAAGACATTTTTCATATTAGTAGGTCTTGAATTTATCCTAGAGAATTATGCGCCTATGTTTGTACTTCAGTATCTATCCAAAATCCTATAGTAAAGCTAAGATTGATCCCAAGCAATCTGAACATTTCCCACTGATATTGTTGTTTCTCACCCTTGGACTGACACACTAAAAATTCTGCTTCATAAAGGGAAATCGCTGCTTGAGGGAGAAGATGTTCAAAATCTCGTAATCTAGGATCCTATGTCAATGGTTGGGTATGCTTCAGTGGCACATTTGGCACCAGATTGTTGAAAATGCACAAATGAAGGACTCTGATTGTTGGGAAAGTACATTCATTGCTCTGGAATAATGGGATTCTCCAGGCTTTATATATTGATGATGTTTTTGCTATGTAATCTGAGGACAGAATGAGGTAGGGGCTGAGATACAGAGTTCAAGGATGTGTCACTTATTAGGCTGTGTGCTGTTGTTTCCATACAATTAATATTTTATCAGCAGGAGATTATCAGTGTCAGACTGCGCAAAGCGGGAGATGCATTTTAAGGGCGGGGCTTCAGAAAAGTGCATAATTAAACACAATATCATAGTTTAGCATAAGAGCATAGTTTGGTGTTTTCTTTACTAGTTTTCAATTGTTTTCAGCTTTTATCTGTACTGTTTATCCCCATTTGGTATGTGCTCCATGGACAATACTATCAGATGTGGATCTTGTGAGATGTACGCATGCCTTGAAAAGTCGTTTGAGGGTGAATATGTAGCACCCTGAGGATTCGGCTGCTACAGGGGTATTGCACCTCAACCCAGAGGTGTGATATTCCACTCCCGGGTAAGGATGGAGTGTGGAACTGAACTAGTAGGCTGCATGCACTACACACATCCCATTTCCGAGGAACAGACCGATGGTGCTCCCACTAGAGAAATGTGCAGGTACGACAGTGTCTGTTCCTGGCTGGAGTGGGAGGGGGGTGGAACATCCCAGTAGTGTAGGGGCAGATAGGGGGAGCAGCCTGGGTAAAGCTAGGAGCTCATTGGGTGCTGGTCACCTGAGCTCACACATAGAGGGAGTATATAAGGTGGGAACCATCTGAGATCAGGGTCAGTCAGTCAGTCAGCCACGGTCAGTCTGTGAGACGTCGGTCAGTCAGTCTGTCTGAGAGCCTGAGAAGCAGAGCAGAGGAGAAGGAAGAGAGACCCAGAGGCGCAGGAAGAGGGGACCCCAAGAGCCCATAAGAGAGGTAATAGGGTGAAGGGTCGGCAAAAGGGTACCGGATCCCAAGCTGGCAGAGGCTACAGCACACCTTAGCCAGGAACCGGAGGTCGTGGGCAGGATCTGCCACGACCACCCACTAAATCCACCCGGAAGGCAGACCAAGAATAGGGTCAGGGAGCCCAGAGGAGGCTTGACCAACAAGAGGCCCGAGGGAGCCGGACTTAGGTGGATCCCTGGTGGGAACGGCCAGAAGAAGGGAGAGTCAGAAAGGAGCTCAGGACCACACTCCGGAGTTGCCTGGGAGTTGACCGAGTCCAGGACCTGGTGGACGCAGCACGGCTCGGGTGGTCACTGCTGTACACAGTGACCCGAGCAACACCAGTAAGTAAAACCCTGGAACTGCATTTTATGCCTCTGAGTCTCTTTGCTGCACCTTCACAACCACCATCCTCCACGGCTGACCCCCTGAGGCTATACCCCTCCCGTTGGGGGTTATACTACCAAAGCTGCGCACATACCAACAGCCTCAGCGGACCCTGCTGCAGCGGCGGCCTTTTGACCGCAAATCAACGGGTGGCGTAGTCGACACAAAGAACTAATAACATCTGTAGGACTGCCACACTCTGAGCTTGACACCCTGGGCACGGACCGGGTCACAGCCACTCGGAGACTACAACCCCCATCTGATCCGGCTCCGGGTAATCCCCTAACAGCACTGGCCCAGGGGGCGCGTCAACTTTGGCGTAGTCGGCAGGATAACGTGCCCGCAACAACCGGGTACTGCGTGCCTGAAGAAAAGTTCACCGTTACCTCAAAAAGAAGTCTCCTGCCGGTTCCGGAGGGTCCCCGCCAACGGACCCCATCACAGGTCGTTTCCCGCCGGTTGTCCGCCATTTGCAGCCTTTTCCCGCCATCCATGGAGTTTCCCGCCACTGGGAGACGATTCCCGCCATTTCCAAAGATTTCCCGCCTTGTAAGAGCGGACGCCATTATGGGCGTGCCAGAGGGTGGCAAAAGGCCACCTCCCATCGTGGGCCAGGTCGAAGAATGGCGCCAAAAGCGGAAACCGCGCCCACCAACAGAGACTGTGATGCTGGAAGTGTCCATCAGCGTGAGAGAACTGCCTCTGGAACTGAAGTTGCCCCGGGACCACCCTCAATGTGGGCGGAGACAGAACAAGAGAACGAAGATGGGTGCAGCCTGGAGCAGTCTAGAGAGAGCGCACCCGGAGACAAGACGTCTGGAAGAGAGTCCAGAGAGAGCCTACCCGGAGATGGAGGGAGAGTCAGGCAGCACCGACCCAGTGGTCAGGAGCCTGTTGCAGGTCGCCACTTCAGAAGGCCTGCTGGAGATCCTAGCACAGCTCCCCCGAGACAGGGAGTGTGCACAGACCGCGTTGGAGGGCCTCGCACGGAGGATGGCCCGGGTGCAGCGAGAGACGTTGGCGGAGTGGAGCCGAGAGATGGCCCAGCAGACCGAAACCCGTCAGCGGAGCACGCCGCCCGAGACGAGGAGACAGACCGCCTCTGAGGATGGCGCAGGAGGAATGAAGGCAGGAGACGGCGCCGAGAAGGGAGCTGAACGGACGGAGGCAGGTAAAGGGGACATCTCTACCCCGAGCCGTGAAACCATGTACCTGCCCCAGCTCCCCGTCGCAGAGCCCGAAGTTCCCCCTGCCGTGCCCGTCGCTGCATCGTCACCGCCGCCGACTAGGCCTCAACCGGAAACCGCGGCCGCGACCCCTGTGACGTCACACGCCTCGACCTCGAGCGTGGCCAAGCAGGAAATACCACCGGCCTGGTCGCAAGGCCTAGTACCCCCGGGCGCCGCTATTCCAACAGCGCCCCCTACCTCCGCGGAGCCACCGGCCTGGTCGCAGGGCCGAGTAACCACGGGCGCCGCCGTTCTTACGGTGCCCTTTTCCTTTAGCGTGCCCCAAGCCTGGTCGCAAGGCCTGGTCAACCCGGGCGCCGCTACCACCACAGCGCCCATAGCACCTAAAGTACCGCACCTGGGTGAGGACCTGTTCGCCCAGCATACGTGCCCGGATGGGCAGCCCTTCATATGGCCACCGGAGTTTCACCATCCCCGACTCCGGAAAGAGAGACCCCTAGATGAACCCCTGATTCCGGTTCCGAAGCCCGCAAGGAGGACCTCGCCCCCGCTGGAGGAGGCACAGTTCGAGTGGGACCCCACTGGAGAAGACCTCATGGGGTTCACTCAGGAGACTCGGGCGGCCGCAGCGGAGCGTGCAGAGTGCTGCCGGCAGCAGCTCGAGGTCTTCGAGAGGGAGCGGAGAGAGAGGCGGGTCCGGGAACAGCAGATGCAGATAAGGAGCGCGGAGCAGAAGAGCCGGACCAGGAGGAAACCCCGTGCAGCTCATGGTCCCCGTGCCACCGGGACTGTAATTAAATTCCAACTGCAGCACGGTTGGGGTTTCATCAGGGATCATCACACCCCCGGCGACGTCTTTGTCACCCGCAGAGACGTAGAAAGCCATCTGCCGGAGGGACACAGAGGTCGTGACCTGTACGTAGGGGACGAGGTCACCTTCACCCGGCACAAGTGTGCCAAAGGACCCTACGCCCTCCATGTGCATCGCCTGACGGAGGAGGAGCTGCGGTGTGAGGAGGAGCAAGAGGACCCGGACGGGTCTGAAGAATCTAAAGAAGGAGCAGGAGGACGCCGTCGTTGAAGTAAGGTAGAGAGAGACTGTACATAGTTACCCGTCAGGGTATAAGAACTGTTCTAGTTAAAATATAGTCCCCGTTGGGACCAGCAGATTGAACTGAAACCCGTGTGTCCCTATTACCTGGCCGAGGACTGAGAGCGGCCATATTCCCCTTGTATATAGTTGCGCTTCCTAAAGCGCCCCCTACCGGTTTTATAGGGAACTGTTTTATTCCAAGAGAGACTGTCGCACCTTACCCGGTCACAAGTTGCACCGTGACCGGAGGAACCAGAAACAAGAATGTTATTTATATGAAAAGTTTATTGCTGATATATATATATGATGTTTTCTATGTTTATGTTTATGAAAAAAAAAAATTGTATGTTTTGGATGTTTATATTTTACAGCCCGAGGACGTGCTGTGATTTACCAGGGGGGAATGTAGCACCCTGAGGATTCGGCTGCTACAGGGGTATTGCACCTCAACCCAGAGGTGTGATATTCCACTCCCGGGTAAGGATGGAGTGTGGAACTGAGCTAGTAGGCTGCATGCACTACACACATCCCATTTCCGAGGAACAGACCGATGGTGCTCCCACTAGAGAAATGTGCAGGTACGACAGTGTCTGTTCCTGGCTGGAGTGGGAGGGGGGTGGAACATCCCAGTAGTGTAGGGGCAGATAGGGGGAGCAGCCTGGGTAAAGCTAGTAGCTCATTGGGTGCTGGTCACCTGAGCTCACACATAGAGGGAGTATATAAGGTGGGAACCATCTGAGATCAGGGTCAGTCAGTCAGTCAGCCACGGTCAGTCTGTGAGACGTCGGTCAGTCAGTCTGTCTGAGAGCCTGAGAAGCAGAGCAGAGGAGAAGGAAGAGAGACCCAGAGGCGCAGGAAGAGGGGACCCCAAGAGCCCATAAGAGAGGTAATAGGGTGAAGGGTCGGCAAAAGGGTACCGGATCCCAAGCTGGCAGAGGCTACAGCACACCTTAGCCAGGAACCGGAGGTCGTGGGCAGGATCTGCCACGACCACCCACTAAATCCACCCGGAAGGCAGACCAAGAATAGGGTCAGGGAGCCCAGAGGAGGCTTGACCAACAAGAGGCCCGAGGGAGCCGGACTTAGGTGGATCCCTGGTGGGAACGGCCAGAAGAAGGGAGAGTCAGAAAGGAGCTCAGGACCACACTCCGGAGTTGCCTGGGAGTTGACCGAGTCCAGGACCTGGTGGACGCAGCACGGCTCGGGTGGTCACTGCTGTACACAGTGACCCGAGCAACACCAGTAAGTAAAACCCTGGAACTGCATTTTATGCCTCTGAGTCTCTTTGCTGCACCTTCACAACCACCATCCTCCACGGCTGACCCCCTGAGGCTATACCCCTCCCGTTGGGGGTTATACTACCAAAGCTGCGCACATACCAACAGCCTCAGCGGACCCTGCTGCAGCGGCGGCCTTTTGACCGCAAATCAACGGGTGGCGTAGTCGACACAAAGAACTAATAACATCTGTAGGACTGCCACACTCTGAGCTTGACACCCTGGGCACGGACCGGGTCACAGCCACTCGGAGACTACAACCCCCATCTGATCCGGCTCCGGGTAATCCCCTAACAGCACTGGCCCAGGGGGCGCGTCAAATATATCTGTGTTCGATGTCAGTGAGTTATATGTTCGGAAACCCAAGTAACAGATCTAAATGTGCAGCTAGCAACACTCAGGAGCAGTGGCATACTGCCAATGGCGGCAGGCCATGCCACAGCTTTGGGGCCCGTGAGACGGGGGGGCAGGTAAGCCGAGAGGGACCCGAAGCAGCGGGGGAACGAGGAGGATAGGTGAGTATTGGAGGGGAGGGAGGTTGCGGCGGCGTAGGTGTGGGCAGACGCAGTAAGCGCTGCTGCAGCTACCACGTGTGTCCGCTGCTAGAGGAAAATGAATATTCACTCTTCTCCACGCTCATGGGATTGGGGAATGAGGGGGCCACACATACCAGGTTTGGGGATGAGGGGTGCCACACATACCAGGATTGGGGGTGAGGGGTGCCACACATACCAGGATTGGGGGATGAGGAGGCCAAGCATACCAGAATTGGGGGATGAGGGGTGCCGTACGTACCAGGATTGGGGGATGAGGTGTGCCTTACGTACCAGGATGGGGAAATTTACCAATAGCTGCTGCATTTCCCACCTAAAGCTTATACTCGAGTCAATACGTTTTCTTAGTTTTTTTGCGGTAAAATTAGGGGCTTCGGCTTATACTCAGGTCGGCTTATTTAAAATATACAGTATTTTAAAATCAGTGAGTGCAGGGTGCCCATAATACTGCAGGACTGTGGGGTGCATTATACTATATGGGGGCTGCATTTTACCCTAAGAGGTGTGTAATATATTGTATGGAGGACTATGGTGGGGAATGCATTATGTTCTATGGAGGACCATGGGAAGTTCATTATACTATATGGAGGATTATGGGGGGCGCATTATGGTGGATTATGGGGTGCGCATTATACTATATGGAGGATTATGGGTGGAGTATTATACTATATGGAAGGCTATGTGAGGCCATTATAATATTTTGAGGGCTATGTGGGGGGCCATTATACTGTATGAAGGCAATTATACTGTGTGAAGGTTTGTATGGGGTCCATCATACTGTTTGGAGGGCTGTGTGGGGCCATTATACTGTTTGGAGGGCTAGTGCAGGCCATTATACTGTGTGTAGGCCCATTATACTGCATGGAGGGCTGTGTGGGGGTCATAGTTGGGGGGGTGAAATGGGGTACAATAGGGTCAATATACTGTGAATGTGGAGGCTAATGTGGAGGAATGCACCATGGGGGTATCATGCTGTGTTTGCGGGGCACTTTTATTGGCATCATACTTTATGGGGGCAGTGAAAGAGGAATCTAGGACTTCAGAAGGAGGAAAATGGAAAATTACTATGCAAAGGCTGGAAATTTGTGAGATCTGCTCTTCTGTGACACAGACAATTTTTTTTTTTTTTTTTGGGGGGGGGGGGGGGGGGCAATTAGAGCTTCTGCTATGGGGCCCCATGATTTCTATGTACGTCCCTGCTCAGGAGCATTGCAAACCTGCTCTGGCTGGGGCCAGTGATATGGGGGCAGGTGGAGGTGAGGAAGATCAGGAAACAGAAGTAGGTAGTTGGTAACAGTTAGAAGAAGGGATATAGTTATGTCGAGGTAAAATATATATTATAGAAAATAAATTAGTTTCTTTTAATAGATTACCTAATCAGTGTGAATCAATATAGAGATGATGTAATAATCTATGTGTATGTATGTATGCAAATGTGCATATGCACATGGATTATGTTAATAGTTAATGAATATATAACTAACAGCTTCTGTTCTAATTTGTAGACACAAACAACTATATGATTTCCTGGGAATGACGTATGCATGTGCATGGCTGATAACAGAGAGATTCATGTCGAGTTGGCAAAGATGCGGCTGAGAGACAACTCACCCCCTCCCATCGGAAGTCCTAAGGCGTTACTAAGGTCAAAAGATACATGGATGAACAAATTACAGCGTGACGAGTTATCAGAAAAGAGCAATAAATTTTACTAGTCCCACCTAGAAGGAGAATGCTATTTAACCCCATGTCTACGTAATAAAGTATGCCATTTGCGTGGTTCAGGCTCTGAGTGAAGTTTTTCAACCAGATTAGCAGATTTGGTTAATTAGCTTCTTTGCATGCACTTGGACATCTTTAATTTGGAGGAGAGCAGTTACCTAGTGTATCTTAAATTGGTGAAACCTCCACAAATGGTGCCGTGACTCGGATCACTCTCGAGGGGAACTCTAGGTCTTGGGGTGCCCATCATCAGACCACCTGTGGACGAGCCGGGACAGCTCAAAGCGAGAGCCTGATCAACTCTCATCACTGAATACGATAAGTCTGCAGATTTAATGAATCCGTAGAACTTACTCATATTTTGAGCGGTTTCTGGTGAGTTTGTGGTGTCTAGATTGGCCCTTAGGGACAGCCCTGTGCGACTGGGCGGGTCCCCGCTGTGTGATTCCAAGAACTCTGGTGTGTAGTCGCTCCTGGCTAACGGCTGCTCTGTGGTATATCAGGGGTCCCGTCACATTAGAATGATCTTTGTACGCAGGGGCGTACACGTATATACTTGAGAATTTAGGAAAATTTCTTTGTTTATAACGCAGGGCACGCGGGGAGTGACGTTGTTCCTGATAAGTAGTGTATTAAGTCATCATTAGGACACGGGCACGCGGGGTTAACTAATCCTCTATTAAGTCGTGTGTTAAATCGTGGGACACGCGGGGAGTGAAGTTACTGATAAGTCGTGTATTAAGACGTCATTAGGACGCGGGCACGCGGGGTTAACCTATCATCTATTAAGACGCGGGGAGCCAATTGCATCGTTAAGTCGTATATTAAGACGTCACTAGGACGCGGGTGCGCGGGGTGTTCAGTGCTTCATTAACTCGTAAAAGAATCAATTTAGTGCTTGGTAGGGAGTGTAGGGACTTGTTACAATTCTATTTGTGTATCAGCTGCCTGGTCTGATCATAAGTCTAAGGGGACGGAACGCCTGGAGCCAAAATCATGAAAAAACTAAAGATATTGTTTGTGTCGCAGGGGTCGCTCGATCAGGAACGACAGGACCCCAAAGATATAGTTGCTAGAAGAGAAGGAAGGAAATATATAGAGAAAACCAAAAAAGTAATGTCATTGTGTGGGTTGTCCCCGGGGGGTAGATTACAGTGCAAGATGTTGAATGCAGCAATTTGTGAAAACAGGAAAACTGGAAGATAATGGGTCATTGCAAAGTGAATACATGTGGAAAAAGGCTGCGCTGAGTTTATCGAAAGAAGGGAAAAAGTATGTGCAGAAACTTAAACAGTTAACTAAAATATGCAAGCTACCAGATAAGGGCCGGTTACAGCCTCTAGAATGGCAAAAGAAAAAAGGCAAGCTAGAAGATAAAGGATTGTTACAAACAGCCTTGGCTTGGTATAGAACAGCAGAGAATTTGTCAAAAGAAGGGTGGGTGGAGAAAGAAAATACAGACAATAAGGGAAAGACGCCATGTTATGTGTATTACAAAGATACTGCTCTCCAGCCACCACCCGATAATGGTGGACGGGGGGGATGGACCTGTACAAATTGCAGTCAGCAGAATCCTGATAATAGAGATACTTCTCTTGCACGCGGGGCACCACGTCCCAGACCTCACACTGTTCCTCCCCTCCCCACCATGCCTCAGCCACCGCCCTATAATGGCGGCGCAATGAATTGTTGGGGGTGTTCTAATTGTGGCCAGCAGAATCCATTGTCAGCAGATTATTGTGTTGCATGTCACACGCCCCGTCCAGGAGGCCCACCCCTTGCTACTACCCAAGCCACTCCTAGTGCCCCATCCTCATCTGTTATACCTATGTCTGCCCAAAGTTTCAACACTTCCTGCAGCGGCCATGTTGCTACACCCATTGCATCACCTCCGGCCTCTGACCAGATGTCCCTTTCGGTGGTGGCCATCTTGGCGCATCCTTCCTGTAGTGTGCTTCCTTCCGGTAGTGGCCATCTTGGCGCACCCGGAATACAGGCCACAATACACACTACACCCGGAACATCAACAGCAACATTTACTCCTATATCAGTGTGTCTGGTTGTCACTCCGGATGGTGCGTACTATGTCCCAAAAGACTATGTCCTTCTCTATCCTCATTTGCCCAGCGAAACTCTATTTAATAGTCCGGAGTTCCGGCAGGCCCTTAACCAAAGGAGAAATACTATTGTACCGGAGGAGCCGTGGGATGAAGAGGCGGCAGCATGAGCGTCCACACCAATAAGCGATCCAGAAGGTAAACCGGCTCGTGTGACATTTCGTACACCAGTATCAGAATTCCCTCCAGATCAGGAGGATTCCTGTGCCACCCTTTCAGATGAAGAATACTCACAGGTGTGGAAACAATGGACAGAAAGAATGATTTGGAAGTCATCAACAATACTAACAGCAGGTCTGGGGGATCTGGTAACACAGCGGGTGGATGCAATAGTTAATGCAGCAAACCCTAGATTACAGCATAGGGGAGTAGTGGCTAAGACTATTGTGCAAGCCGGAGGTAATGCTATTCAGGAAGACTGTAACAGCATTGTACATTCTTCAGGACCGGTTGAGGAAACAGACCTGGTAGCCACCAGACCAGGGAGATTACCATGCAGGCTTATCATTCATGCAGTAGGTCTAGTGTATGATGAAGATCATCATGATCAGTGTGTGTCACAACTTAGAGCTACAATCAACAATATTCAGAACTATGTTGGAACAAGGAACCTTACTTCTATTGCTCTTTCTGCTATAAGTTCTGGAATGTATGGATTTCCTATGCAAGTCTGTGCCCAAGCAATAGTCCAAGCTACACGGGAGTATAGAGGACTAAAGGCCCCGTCACACTTAGCGACGCTACAGCGATCCCGACAACGATACGACCTGTCAGGGATCAATGCTGCGTCGCTATGTGATCGTTGGTGAGCTGTCAAACAGGCAGGCTCACCAGCGATCAGGGGAGCAGCGACATCGTGGAAAGAATCTTTCCACGATGTCCTGCTCCTGGTTACCAGCCTGCTGAAGCAGGAGCAGGCTGGTAACCATGATAAACAGCGGGTTACTAGGGGCACACGCGCACCTAGTAACCCACTGTTTATCATGGTTACCACTCTGCTACGGTGAGCGGGAGGTTACCGCTCACCGGAGCAGAGTGGTGACCATGATAAACAGCGGGTTACTAAGTGCGCGTGTGCCCCTAGTAACCCGCTGTTTATCATGGTTACCAGCCTGATCGCTGGTCCCGCTGGTCACACACAGCAATGTGTGCTGACCAGCAGGAGGGCAAAGACCAAAAAATGGTCCAGGACATTTTGCAGCGATCAGCGACCTCACAGCAGGGGCCTGATCGCTGCAAAGTGTCACACATAGCGACATCGATGGGGAGGTCGCTGTTGCGTCACCAAAACCGTGACTCAGCAGAGATCTCGCTAGCGATCTCCCTATGTGAGACAGGGGGCTTAACTATGTTGGAGGAGATCAGACTAATCAGTAATGACTATCATAAATCTCAAATTCTCACCTGAGCTGTGGAAAGTGCCACAGCTAGATCAGACTCACTCAGCCGCCAGATGACCTCAGAAGATAACTCGAATGAACTATTTCCTGGACGAACAAGTCCTCCTCCTGTTGCTGTGTTGCCCGTATCTCCCTCATCGTCTTCTCAGTCAGATCTCCAGTACCAGATTACCATAATAGATATGTGGCATTCACACCTTCGCAAGTTTATTGAGTGATTAGTTAACTACCTCACCCAGACAGACACCCTATGGCGTTCTACAGAAGAATCAGACAAATTCAACAAACTTATTCAGCCACTTGGAAAGATCTTCATGAAATCACTAGCATTAAAGCAAGAGATGCCATCTGGCCAATAGTTCAAGTAGCTCTGAATGACAGCCAAGTGACAGACAAGGAGACTTACCAATCAGGAGGAGCTTTTTGTCAACAACTTCAGCAATGGGCCAAGGAGGCGCTCACAGACTCATCTACCAGTTTATCGGACTGTACTCAAGAATCAGGGGAGAATGTCAAAACATTTTACACCAGAATCTATACTCTGTTCAAGGATCAAGGGTTCGATGAAGGTCAGAGGATCCAACAGAATCTGCTAGTCACTTCATTTGTTAGGGCACTCAGAGGGGAAATCTCAGCGAAGCTTACAGACTCCAGACCAGAATATGTGGACATGTCCCTGCGAAAGGTGCTAAACTATGTAACTATGTAACTCATTGCTAAGACTATAGAGAAACAAATGTACAGGGAACCGAGTTTAAGACTAAGGGAACCAATCTGTTGTAACCAACCGGGTCATTTCAGAAGAGGATGTCAAGAGAAAAGAGGGAATCCTTTCTATGGCTCGACGCCACTCTCCTACAACCCGTAATTTAAAAGAAGAGATTCTCCACACTACCAAGGGAATCCACGGTACTCCCGCCAAGAGTATAGACAGCCATCACGGCAGCCACCACAGAGAGAGTATGAGACAATGCCAAGAGAACCTGTGCAGAATTACAGAGACCAGTCACCGCAACAGATGTACCAAAATAACAGGGACCCACCACGCCGGTTTGCGGGGGAAGACCAGAATTACCCCCCCATAGGACAGTGGCAAACCTGTGTTCACCTTGACCTCAGTTGAATATGCCCCCACTAAATCTGGACTGATTTCTACTGTCAAAGTTGATGTAAAGGACAGAACTTTACCTTTCCTAGTAGACACGGGTGCAGCCAGATCAATAATACAGTCAAGAGATTTTCCCTATGAATCGCTTATATCTGATGATTTCCTTTCATGTGTGGGAGTGGATGGAAAACCACACTCATCCCGACTAACATTTCCATTGCCTATTGGGAAAGAACAGAAGCTGCTGGCCAGATTGCTCATTTCAGACACCTGCCCACTTAATTTGTTGGGAGCAGATCTACTCCAGAAGTTAAATGCTCAGATATCATATGATGAGAATGGAATGCATCTAGATGTCTCTACTACATTATCATTAGAGGAACAAACAAAGGTACATGCCCTCCCATTGTGTGTCATCCAATTTGCGACAACCGCCATACCACAGCATTATCTTGACGGCATACCACCTGAACTGTGGTCTCAAGGTCCTGATGATATAGGCCGGCTGCCTGTCCCGCCAGTTCAAGTTTTCCTGAAAGAAGGTGACCGGATTCCCAGACTCCCACAGTACCCACTGAAAGCAGCCCAGGAAGTGTCATTAGATGCCCAGATCCAAGAATCACTCAAGAAAGGAGCATTAATTCCCTGTGTGTCTCCTGCTAATACTCCATTGTTTCCAGTGAAGAAGAAAACTGCAAGAGGAGAACCGGATAAATTCAGGATGGTGCAAGATCCGAGAGCTGTGAATGCAGTTACAATCCTGGAGACCCCAGTGGTGCCAAATCCACATACATTACTCAGTGAAATTCCCCCTGAGGCAACGCATTTTACAGTAATCGACTTGGCAAACGCCTTCTTCAGTGTGCCTCTGCATCCAGACTGTCAGTATCTTTTCGCTTTTACGCACAGAGGAGTACAGTACACCTGGACCGTTATGCTTCAAGGAGCTCAGAACTCTCCTCATCAATTCACACTGGCCTAAACTACCTGTCTCCAACCCTGGAAGAATGAGAACCCTGAAGTCACATTGATACAATATGTCGATGATCTACTCCTCTGTTGTCCTGATGACCAAACTTGCCACAGGTTCAGCTATTCTTTGCTCCAATTTCTGGCCACCATCAGATGAAAAGTTACTCTGCGAAAGCTACAATAGTGTTGTACCAAAGTTGTGTTTTTGGGTCAATGCATATCCTAAGGTACCAAGCATCTCACTGAAGAGCGGAAAGCTGCCATCCATGACATCCTGTACCCGAGAACTGTCAAACAACTCCAAGCTTTCCTGGGAATGGTCACATACTGCAGGCAGTGGATCCCTAACGCGTCAGCTCTCATGCAACCTCTATATGATGGGTCCACTCTTCTGAGCTTGACCTGCATTTTGACCAAGAAGCTGAAGATGCAATGGACCAGTTGAAAGAACTCATCATTTCAGCCCCTGCACTGGGGATTCCCAACTATGACTTTCCATTCTTTCTATTTGTCTCTGAAGCGTGTGGCTATGCCTCAGGAGTTCTGGCACAAAAACATGGAGGCCACGAGACCCATCGGATATTATTCAAGTAAATTGGATCCAGTGGCGCAAACAGCTCCAACATGTCTCAAAGCACTGCTGGCAGCTACAGAACTCCTCCGCAGAACAGCAGATGTTGTACTTGACCATCCTACAACTATATTAGCCCCTCATGATTTGAAAGCTATCCTTGCACAAACCCAGCACAACCATCTATCTATGCAACGTTGTGTCAGAATCCAATGTGAGCTCCTTTTACCAGAAAATATAGCTCTTCGGCGATGTACTGTCTTGAACCCCTCCACTCTGCTTCCTCTGTCAAGGGGGGACTGCTCTGAAGACTTAGAGGGTCCTCCGAAGACCATGAATACCCTGATTCAAGTGACCATGATTGACTTGAGGTCATGAAGGCAGAACCCTCTCACCTACCTACTGTCTCTGAGCAGCCACTGCCTGAAGCGGATCTGATACTGTATACTGACGGGTCCAGATATGCAGATGAATATGGAACTTACCATACCGGATATGCGGTGGTGTCCCCACCAATGGTTGTTTCTGCTGGACCACTGCAATCTTATATGTCAGCTCAAGAGGCCGAACTTTATGCTCTGACCAAAGCCTGCAAGTGCGCAGAGAGTCGAGTGGTCAATATCTACATGGACTCGAGGTACGGATTCAGGATAGCCCACGACTTTGGCCTGATATGGGCCCTGAGGGGCTGCAAGACAGCCAGTGGAGCTCCAATCCGGAATGCAGCGGCAGTGAGAAGTCTGCTAGAAGCTCTGACGTTACCTAGGCAAGTGGCTGTGATCAAAATTAAGGCTCATGGAAAACTGAATTCAGAAGAAACCAAGGGCTGACATTACAGCAAAAGCAGCAGCTATGGAACCAATATTTCCAGAGGAAGCAGAGGTGTCGGGGGGTACGGAGCTGTTTGTGCTCACCAGAAGTCAGAGACAACGAGGGGATGAGGAAGAAAGGGGAATGAGAAATTTGGGGTTGGAAGAAGAAGAGGAGGAAGATGAAGAGGAGCAAAGACTGGAAGAGAATCCGGCACACAGGACTTTAGTGGACCGGCACAATGCGGTAACAGAAGAAGAAAAACAAGGATGGATCGGACGGGGAGGAACGATTTGTAAGGACAGAATCTGGAGAGTGGGAAGAAGAATATGTCTGCCAAGACCACTGTATCCTGCAGTGGTTCAGTGGACTCATGGAAAGGTACATAGAGGGAAGAAACAGATGATTTCAGCTATCAATAAACTATCTTGCACCCGAGATCTCAGCTCTTGCTACAAACTATACTAAGCTGTGAGATTTGTAACACTTGTAATCCCGGAAGAACAGAACATGTGCCAAAGAAGAAACTGGCAAAGTCACAGTATCCTTTCCAGAGAATCCAAATTGATCATAAGCAATTACCCAAGAGTGGAAGATATGAATATCTTCTGGTGGTGGTGAACATGTTTTCCGGCTGGACAGAAGCATACCCAGTAACCAACTTGACTGCTAGAACTACAGTGAAAAGGCTTCTGGAAGAACTTATCTGCAGATTCAGGATTCCAGAAGTGATTGAAAGTGATCAAGGACCCGCCTTCACTGCAGAAGTTACCAAATCAATCTGGGAGATGATTGGGGCGGATTTGGGCCTGCATACTCCTTATCATCCTCAAAACTCAAAGTAGTGGCAAAGTTGAAAGGATGAATGGCACTTTAAAAAACAAAATTCTTAAAGCCAGTAAAGAATTGTCACTTCCATGGCCGGAGGTGCTGCCTATTTCTCTATACTCAGTCTGAAATAACTTGAGACAACCCACAGGGCTCACACCATATGAGATCTTGTTTGGGGGGCCACCTAGAATGGGTCGATATTACCCAGAGCAGCTTAGTTCAGGGAATGATAAGCTTGTGAATTTTGTTGTCAGACTTGCTAAAGAGTTAAAATTAACACACGCTACAGTGTACTCTTCTATTCCATACTCAGATCTTGAACCAGGTACTCACAGCATCCACCCTGGAGATTTTGTCAGGATAAAGAATCACATGCGAGGCACACTGGATGCCAGATTTGAAGGGCCCTACCAAGTGTTGCTTACATCACCTACGGCTGTGAAGGTCGAAGGCCGAACATCATGGGTCCACACATCCCATTGCAAGAAGGTAGTCTCAGACCCACAACCCTGATGTTCCTTTGTCTGATGACAGTAGCAGGGGGGGAAGCCTTTGTTACGGTAACACGTGCATTCCAAGCAATTATTACTAAAGAGAATGATATTCCAGTTTTCTGGTACAACACTTCCTTGAATGTGGTGACATGAAGAGTAGGATTAGACTGGAGGGCAAATGGACTGGGGAATGTGCCTTAACTAAAGCAATAATGTCTGTTTACCTTATATCTGAGTCCCAGGAATCTAAAGAGGAAATAAAAGCTGCGTTTGCAGGTACATACAGGGTCAAGAGAGAAGTTAACCCCAAAGGCGGTTTTGACCCACATATATACAGTACAGACCAAAAGTTTGGACACCTCATTTAAAGATTTTTCTGTATTTTCATGACTTTGAAAATTGTACATTCACACTGAAGGCATCAAAACTATGAATTAACACATGTGGAATTATATACTTAACAAAAAAGTGTGAAACAACTGAAAATATGTCTTATATTCTAGGTTCTTCAAATTAGCCACCTTTTGCTTTGATGACTGCTTTGCACACTCTTGGCATTCTCTTGATGAGCTTCAAGAGGTAGTCACCGGAAATGGTCTTCCAACAATCCCAGAGATGCTTAGCACTTGTTGGCCCTTTTGCCTTCACTCTGCGGTCCAGCTCACCCCAAACCATCTCGATTGGGTTCAGGTCTGGTGACTGTGGAGGCCAGGTCATCTGGTATAGCACCCCATCACTCTCCGACTTGGTCAAATAGCCCTTACACAGCCTGGAGGTGTGTTTGGGGTCATTGTCCTGTTGAAAAATAAATGTTGGTCCAACTAAACAGCATGCCGCTGCAAGATGCTGTGGTAGCCATGCTGGTTCAGTATGCCTTCAATTTTGAATAAATCCCCAATAGTGTCACCAGCAAAGCAACCCCACACCATCACACCTCCTCCTCCATGCTTCACGGTGGGAACCAGGCATGTAGAGTCCATCCGTTCACCTTTTCTGTGTCGCACAAAGACACGGTGGTTGGAACCAAAGATCTCAGATTTGGACTCAAACCAAAGCACAGATTTCCACTGGTCTAATGTCCATTCCTTGTGTTCTTTAGCCCAAACAAGTCTCTTCTGCTTGTTGCCTGTCCTTAGCAATGGTTTCCTAGCAGCTATTTTACCATGAAAGCCTGCTGCACAAAGTCTCCTCTTAACAGTTGTTTTAGAGATGTGTCTGCTGCTAGAACTCTGTGTGGCATTGACCTGGTCTCTAATCTGAGCTGCTGATAACCTACGATTTCTGAGGCTGGTGACTCGGATAAACTTATCCTCAGAAGCAGAAGTGACTCTTGGTCTTCCTTTCCTGGGGCGGTCCTCATGTGAGCCAGTTTCTTTGTAGTGCTTGATGGTTTTTGCAACTGCACTTGGGGACACTTTCAAAGTTTTCCCAATTTTTCGCACTGACTGACCTTCATTTCTTAAAGTAATGATGGCCACTCATTTTTCTTTACTTAGCTGCTTTTTTTCTTGCCATAATACAAATTCTAACAGTCTATTCAGTAGGATTATCAGCTGTGTATCCACCAGACTTCTGCACAACACGACTGATGGTCCCAACCCCATTTATAAGGCAAGAAATCCCACTTATTAAACGTGACAGGGCACACCTGTGAAGTGAAAAACATTTCCGGAGAATACCTCTTGAAGCTCATCAAGAGAATGCCAAGAGTGTGCAAAGCAGTCATCAAAGCTAAAGGTGGCTACTTTGAAGAACCTAGAATATAAGACATATTTTCAGTTGTTTCACACTTTTTTTGTTAAGTATATAATTCCACATGTGTTAATTCATAGTTTTGATGCCTTCAGTGTGAATGTACAATTTTCATAGTCATGAAAATACAGAAAAATCTTTAAATAAGAAGGTGTGTCCAAACTTTTGGTCTGTACTGTATATTATAACCAACAAAGATTTGTCAATTACACCAAAGATGCCTTGCAAGGGAGAGCTGACCAACTAGAACCCACATCTACCATGGCTTTCCAAAACAGAATAGCTCTGGATATGTTACTTGCAGAAAAAGGAGGGGTATGCAAAATGATAGGTGAGCATTGTTGTACGTGTATCCCAGACAATACCGGCCCCACAGGGAAAGTTACTAAGGCTCTCAAAATCTAAGAACATACAGTTCCCCTTAGAACAAAAGTGTTGTACCGGAGAGATTACCGGAAGTAAATGAGTTTGTAAAGTTAATATCCATATTTCTGTGTTAGGGGTGGCCCTCGATTACCCAGTCACTAGATCTTTTAGGGTCTCCATCCCTTTCCTGTAGGTCTTCGTATGAGTTAGATTTAGGAACGTCGGTGGGTCCGTCCAAAAGGGACGGGGCGCCCGTCACATCGTAGGGTTCCAGAATAGCCTTAACATAGGGTCAATTCTTCTCCTCCTCTGATTTTTAGCATATGGATATTAAAAGCAAATAATTGATTTTAGGGGGGTCTGTCAAGGTAAAATATATATTATAGAAAATCAATTAGTTTCTTTTAATAGATTACGTAATCAGTGTGAATAAATATAGAGATGATGAAATAATCTATGTGTATGTATGTATGCAAATGTGTATATGCACATGGATTATGTTAATAGTTAATGAATATATAACTAACAGCTTCTGTTCTAATTTGTAGACACGAACAACTAAATGATTTCCTGGGAATGACGTATGCATGTCCATGGCTGATAACAGAGAGATTTATGTCGAGTTGGCAAAGATGGCGCTGAGAGATAAACTCACCCTCTCCCATCGGAATTCCTAAGGCGTTACTAAGGTCAAAAGATACATGGATGAACAAATTACAGCGTGCCTAGTTATCAGAAAAGAGCAATAAATTTTACTAATCCCACCTAGAAGGAGAATGCTATTTAACCCCATGTCTGCGTAATAAAGCATGCCATTTGCGTGGTTCAGTCTCTGGGTGAAGTTTTTCAACCAGATTAGCAGATTTGGTTAATTAGCTTCTTTGCATGCACTCGGACATCTTTAATTTGGAGGAGAGCAGTTACCTATTGTATCTTAAATTGGTGAAACCTCCACAGTTAAAAGTGTCAGGGAGCCCAGTCCTGATCTGGCACAACCTAGTAAATATGCCTGTTTGGCTAATATTAGGATTGCAAGCCCAGGATTGGGATCACTGCAGCAAGATGTTGCTCCTAGCAACCAGGAAGATGACTGCTGTAGGAATAGGGAAATAGGAGTGCAGCTAAGGCCAGACAGATGTTGGTGGTAGGGGACTCTATATTAAGGAGGACAGACAGGGTCATTTGCCACCGAGACTGTGAATGCTGAACAGTGTGTTTTTGCCAGGTGCTCAGGTTCGGCATATTGCGGATCAGATAGACAGATTGCTGGGTGGGGCTGGGGAAAACCCAGTGGTCATGGTACACAACGCTTCTAATGACAAAGTTAGAGGGAGGTGGAAGGTCCTTAAAATGATTACAGGGAAGTAGGAAGCTGAAAGCCAGAACCTATAAGGTGGTGTTTTCAGGAATACTGCCTGTGCCACGAGCATCACTAGAAAGACAGCGGGAGCTTAGGGAGATAAGTGGCTTAGAAATTGGTGCAGGAAGGAAAGGTTTGGGTTCACGGAGAACTGGGCCAACTTCTCTGTCGGCTACGCTCTACAGTAAGGATGGGCTGCACCTCAATGAGGAGGGTGCAGCTGTGCTGGGAGAAAAAATGGTCAGACGGATGGAGAAGCTTATGAACTGGGATCGAGGGAAGGGAGGGTAGTTGTGCAAATAAGGGGATAGATGGAGTAGAAAAAGCGAGTGAGACAATTGGGGTCAATGAGGCTTTAGGGGTAGCTGGGATATGCAAGGAAAGTAGGGAGGTGAGGAGTAATAAATGAGCTAATAGTATTAAATGTCTGCTGGCAAATGAAAAGATAAGGATATACTACTAGAGTCCTGTATAAAACCTATATCCTCTGGTAATAAAATGTCTAGGAATAAAAAAAAAGCTGTATGGATAAATAAGACAGTGCAAAGTTTAATAAGACAGAAAAGGGCATTCAAAATACAGAAATAAGAATTCAGGAGTATCACGAGAATACAGAAATAGCATTTCAGGAGTTTCAATAAGAAATGTAAAAAAGAAATCAAGCTAGCAAAATTATCTACTGAAACACAAATCGCTAGTGACATTAAAATAAATCCCCAAAAATGTTAGACATACACCAATGCCAAAGAGAAAAAAAAAGGACGGTATCAGCCTCTTAAAAGATGATAATAACAAGATAATTATAGAGGACAAAGAAAAAGCTGAGATATTAAACAGGCATTTTTCATCCGTGATCACCATTAAACTGTCTGTTCCAGGGATCATTCAACAGGGCAAAAATCAAAGTTCACCACCTGATACAACTAGTTTAACACAAGAAGAAGTAAGCCTGCGTCTGAACAAATTAAACATTGACAAATCCCCTGGGCTAGATGGCATTCATCCACGGACATTGAGGGAATAGAGCTCAGTAATTGACAGACCGCTGTATCTAATCTTCTTAGACTCTCTTGAAACAGAGTTGATGCCACAGGATTGGAGGATGGCTGACGTGGTATCGATATTTAAGAAAAGTAAGAAGGTGGATCCAGGAACTACCGTCCGGTAAGTCTGACATCATTAGCAATGTGCAAAGTTTTTGAAGGCATTATAAGGAATGATCTACAGAAATATATTGCAGAGAATAATATAATAACTGAAAACCAGCATGGATTCATGAAAGATAAGTTGTGTCTAACCAACATGTTGGGTTTCTGAGGAGGTAAGTGCACCTAGGATGGAGTAATCCTATTGCTGCATATACATTAAATGGGAGTATACTCGGGAATACAGAGCAGAAGAAGGACTTGGGTATTCTGGTTCCAAGTAAGCTGAGCAGCAGTACTCAATGTCAAGCAGCAGCTGCAAAAGCAAAGTGTGTATAAAAAGAAAGAGAAAATCCTGCGATCCCAATATGTTGTTACCCCTCTATAAATCACTGGTGGGGCCACACTTAGAATATGGGATCCAGTGTAGGATCCACATTTTAAAAAGGATATTCAGAAATTAGAGTCAGTTCAAAGGTGGGCAACAAGACTATTACAACTAGATGGAAGGCCTCTCATATGATGATAAGTCGAAAAAGTTGGACTTGTTTAGCCTAGAAAAAAGACACCTCAGAGGAGATCTCATCCATATGTATAAATACTGTACATGTGTGGTCAATACAAGGGACTAGCACATGACTTATTCCTTCCAAATACCATACTAAGGACTAGGGGGCACTCATTACGGGTGGAAGAAAGGCGATTCCGTCACCTAAACAGGAAAGGATTCTTTACAGCTAGAGCAGTCGGACTGTGGAATGCCCTACCACAAGAGGCAGTACTGGAAGACACTATAACAGCTTTTATACAAGGGCTGGATGATTTCCTCAGTACACATAACATTGTGGGTTATAGAAATGTAGTGACAAAAAATGTTTAATTGTTGGAGAAAGGTTGAACTTGATGAACCTAGGTTACGTGCCAAGTGGTGCAACCATACCCCCAGCACTGTTTAGCAGCTTACTGTCAATATACAATGTACTGTAAGGCAGCGCTCGTCATCATACTGGGGGATACTCGCTGCACTGGGTCAATTAACGCACACCAGCCACGTTTTTTCCGGTATTTCACAAATGCAGCAGTTTATTGCACTTCATAACTGCTTATCACACAGTCCATCTTAGTGGCTCACCGGCATATTACACACATAGCATTCGGGAGCCTTTCCAGCGACAGACACGTCCACTTGGCTCCAGTTACAGCCCTCAGACGGGCAACAACATAAATGTCCATATAACGCAGTGTCCATATAACGTACCGCTTTTACCTTTTGTCGGGTCTTAACGGTTTCGTTCTGCCACCGCTGTGGCTTTTAGGCTTCCCAGGTGGGGGTCTCCAGCCCTCGTACCTTCGAAGGCTACTGGTATGTCTTCACACTTAACATCCAGCCTTTGCCTTTCAGGACTCCTGTCTTCCAAGGCCACTGGCATCACTTACACAGCTAAGGATCCAGCCTCGACCTTTCAGGTTTCACCCGGTTTCTCACTAATGGTGTCCCACACGGGAACAGGCCTCACGCCTTACACACACCTGTGTCAAGACTACCAGGATTTATATATCCTGTAGTACACACCCACAGGACCTGTGCTGATGTCACAGTCATGTGATCAGACAAACTGTGTGCATAGGACCTGCACTATGTCACAGTCATGTGACCAGTCACCTGAGGGGGAAGGTACATGGTCAGGCGAAACACATCCTGGACCATTACCGTAATGCCAAGCAAGCCGCTGCATTACATATCCCCCCCCCTCTGTTCAAACTTGTGGGGTTGAACACATAGTATACACAATTACCTCATAACCCACAGTTCACACCGAGACCACGTACTTGACAATTGCGCTGTTCAGCACCTGGAACATTAGTCAACGACGTTAACCCATTCCTTAGGAACCTACCATTCGTCATTGTCACTGACTTCGTCAAGTCACATTTCCGGGTCGTAACTTTGTCAGACCTCCCCCGCTCCCAGCGGTCAGTCGTAACCTTGTCAGACCTCCCCCGCTCCCAGCGGTCAGTCGTAACCTTGTCAGACCTCCCCCGCTCCCAGCGGTCAATACAGCAGAGTGACTCACATGCCCTGGTATGTAAGGTCCGGTTCGACTCCGTACTGTCCCGTCCTCTATTGGGTCACTTGTATGGGCCACTCAAACCAGAGTTACTGGAGGTCTCACTATCTCTAAACCCATGCCCACTATTCTCAGGACATCTTGAAAGGTCCCTAACTTCAGCTGTAGCTGTTCTGTTACTTAGGGGGCCCTTTCTCTGTCTGGTCTCACAATTTCTAGACGGCTGCCGTCTTCTGCTGCTCAGATGATGCTGTCTATCCACTCGCAGTCTAGCGAGATTCAACTGTTCTACCTCCCGCAGGTAGGTCACTCGGTACTCCATCAGCATGCGCACATAGGCAAGACTTTCTTCCGTTCCTACAGCGGAGAATGACACCATGCCGTCTTCATCTGGTATTCAGTCCTGACGATCACGTGGACTGCTTACTTTCACCACACCAGACTTCTTTACCATCATCTGCATGGCTCGACCATTCCTCCCAATGAGCTTTCTCACCAGAACATGAGGCACCCGGATGACCTCTTCCCACAGACTGTGAGCTTTTCTCATAAGCTCCAGTTGTCTAACGGCTTGTTCCGTCTTCAACGGGAGAAACCGCTTCGTGCGAATACATCGCCAGTGCATGTCACTTAGGATCGCCACCCTCTTCATGGTGACTTCGGTCGTGGACAGGACCACCAGCTGTTTAGCTTCTGAGGTTGAGTACACCTTACAGGTTCCCACGGCCTTCTTAAACGCTTCATGCATGGACTCACTGGTGCATCTTTTCCTCAAATCCTCGGGTACATCTATGAGACACTTGTACCGAGACGCCTCTGTCTCACCAGTGGGTTCAAAACAGTCACCTGGCTCAGGTTGCAGGGACAACTGACTCTCAGCTTCTTCACCCTGTATGCTTCCCCTGAGCCGACTCACAGCTATAACTTCAAGAATTTTCATCTTGACCACTTCCATCTCATATTTATCCTTTGTTAACACTCTCTTAGCTCTCCTCAGGTCCACCTTCTCATGGTATAAGGGAGTGAGTGCAACTTTTTTTTTCCTTTTCCTTCTCCAAGGAGGCCTCGTTCACTGAGTGATACTTTGCCAGGCGACTTTTGAGCTTGAAAACTTCTTCCTCTAGCTCAGCTACTCGCCTCTCAGCAGCCCATCTCTGAAGCTCTTCCTGTTTCAGCTGCTCCTTTAACAGTAGAGTTCTCTCAGACCTCTCTGTCTCCAATGCGCCCACTCGGCTCTCAACAGCCAGTCTCTGAAGCTTCTCTTGCTTCAAATGGGCTTGTAGCGACTCCTTGAGCTCCTTAATCTCGGCTTTTACTTCCACCGAATTACCCGAGCTCGTATTATTCGAGGAGGTATCTGTTTCATACCTCCCATCTCCAGTGGCCAACTCCTGGCCCTGGTCTGTGGCTTCTCTGATAGACTCCAACTTTTTCCACTCAGCTTCCATCTTGCTGATTCTTTCCTTAAGGCGCGTGTCTGCCCCCTGGAAACTTCAACCTGCAGTGCCTCTTTTAAGGCAGACAGCTCTCTATCCCTCTGGTGTAGTCCCTCATCCAGCTTTTGCTTTACTTGTATCAGCTCTACGTGTACCAGGGAGAACCTATCTTTCAACTCGCACTGCTCATCTTCAAACTCCGCTTTGTCAAGCTCCAACTGAAAAACGTCCTCTTTATTTTTCTGGAACTTTTCCTTCCAATTGTTGACTTCCTTGCTGCTTTCCTCCAGTTCTCGCTGCAAGTTCCTCACAACCTGGTATATTTTCTGCTGTTCAGACTCCAGGTTCAGCTGGTCTGAGGACATGTTCTCCAGGTTTTTCCTTAGTTGCTGCACGTCACTCTGATACTGCTGCCTGATAGGCTCCAGCTCTTTGTCAAGACTGGCCGTCTCCTCTTTCAGGGCTGTCAGATCCTTCTGACTCAGTACTGTACCGGAGGTTGCTACTGGAAACGTCACCTCCTTTTCTTTATTTTCACTTTCAGCAAAGACTACAGGAGCAACCTTTTTGTGGCCCTTGCGCCGTCGACGACGAGAGGGGGACTCTCTCCCCTCGTCTAGCCCCTCATGACTGGACTCTCTTTCTACTTTTGTAGTGTCACCGTCAGTTGTGGGGTCTACGTCACTCCCTATGGTGTCGTGAACCAACAAGTCACCTCCCACCTTGACGTCACCCCCTTCTACTGGAGCTACTCCATTATCAACGGTCACATTGTCATTTTTAGGCGGTACCAACCCACCACCAGTAAATTTTTTAGATTTTCTATACTCCACCCTATTTTGAACAACCGCCCCTTTTTTAGACTCCGCCCCCTTTTTAACAAGAAAAATCAACAATAGTCTTAGGACTCAGTTCGTTCACAACAGCTCTTACCACTTCCCCGGGCACTCTGGGACAACAATGGCGCCCCCGGAGAGTTCACAGAATGGTCCACTGCCGCCATTCTATACGGTGCCCACGGCTCCTGTGGTTCCTGCACTATGTCCACTAGAAGTTTCCCAAATACCGACTGTGGTCCCAACCGGCACCTTAATTGCTCAATAGCTTCATTTACTTTTGCTGCTCCGTTCACAGCCATCGCGGTACACTATTCACACACACCGCTCTCCCCAGAAAATTTTCGTGGCCCCACCGAGCCACAGCAAACCAGGTTTGAGTGCGACGACAATTTTCGTAACCCCTGCCGAGTTACCGCAAGATGCTTTAATATTCATGACCCCGCCGAGCCACAACAAAACCGGGTTTGAGTGCGACGACAATCTTCGCAACCCCACCGAGTTGCAGCCAGATGCTTTAATCTTCGTGACCCCGCCAAGCTACAGCAAGATGCTTGCGTCCACACTCGTCGTTCAATGCCGTTACCTCTAGCAACAAGGCTGCCGTTGCCCCTAGCAACCGGGCTGCAGTTGCCCCTAGCAACCGGGCTGCAGCTGCCCCTAGCAACCGGGCTGCAATTGCCCGCATTCTCGAACCACATGTAAGGCAGCGCTAGTCATCATACTGGGGGATACTCGCCGCAACGGTGTCCCACACGGGAACAGGCCTCACGCCTTACACACACCTGTGTCAAGACTACCAGGGTTTATATATCCTGTAGTACACACCCACAGGACCTGTGCTGATGTCACAGTCATGTGATCAGACATTCTGTGTGCACAGGGCCTGCACTATGTCACAGTCATGTGACCAGTCACCTGAGGGGGAAGGTACATGGTCAGGCAAAACACATCCTGGACCATTACCGTAATGCCAAGCAAGCCGCTGTCATACAGTACACAGAAAGCTGTGGTGTGGGCAGAGTTAGCTTTCTGAGCTCTGCCACATCTAAAAACTGATTGAGTCACAACTGTTGCACCCAGTAAATTAAGTGATACAATGCTGGAATCAGGGTCTCTTCTCCTACATTAGATGAGGTAGCAAAAATCTGGTGACAGATTCCCTTTAAGAACCTACACCTGGCATTCCCACTGATGATATGTGCAGCTCCTAAACTTACGATAGGTTATGAATTTCTGAAAGGTGGGATCTTACATCTGGTAATCTTACCGAACAGCTTTTTGTAGCTCCTATTCTGATGATAAGGCATTGTTATGTAAGTTCTAAACAAACCCTTTAAGATATACTTTATTATGAGGCCATTTTAATAAACAGATGGGTACTTTATTTTAGTGTTTTTCACTGGTGCCCCAATTTGTTTAGATGGTTGTTAAACAGTAGAAAAACATGGCTGCTTCCATCCAAAAACAATAACTGTTTGTAGATTGTGTCTAGCATTGTAGCACATGTCTACTAAAGTGAATGGAAGTTAGCTGCAATACCAAATACAACCTGATTACAAATGTGTCACAGTTTTTCTTGTTTTGTTTTTATTGCAGTCATCCTGTACTAACCTTTGGTAATGTGTCACCCTGGCCTGGATGCCACAAAATGTAATAAAGCTGTGTCTGAGAGCAAGGGGGAGGTTCTCTAGTCAGGGGAACATTAGCATGCAGTACCTCCTGTCTCAGGCCAGTAGGGGGAGCAGGCTGCCCCTATAAAAGCTGGTACTGGGGGCAGGGTTAGGGAGAACTGGACGACCTGTCTCAGGATTCAGGTCCCAGAGCAGAGAGGGACAGTTGTATTGCACCTAAGAGGAAGTGTGGCAGTAGGAGAGCCACAAGCCAGAGACAAGAGGCGAAGAGAGCCTGTCTTGGCAGATAACGGACTTAATTTACCAGACTTTGGTGTCTGAGGCTGGGAGGATTCCACATTCTCCAGCAGATAACCAGTTCGCAGGGGACTGTATATTCCTTGGCCTAAGAAGCCTGGAGGCCCTGCCACAACAGAAGGGACCAGCAAAGCCGTACAAGGCTGGGAGCAGAAAGGAACCCACGTCGCAGGCCATACAGGCTAGAATACACGGAGAGCTCGGAAACGTGGGCTGTTACCCTATAAGGAGGAGATAGCCAGAAGGAGCACAGAAAGCACGGTAGGCCTACACCCTCATCCTGACCAGGGCCAATTTCCCCGTTGCTCTCAGACATCCAGGTCCCCTCCTAGCCGGGACTGTTTGTGGGTCAATTTACCTGTTCTAGTAAAGACCCTGGACTGCAACCTGTTGTCTGCGTGCTCCTTGCTCCTCCAGCACTATCAGCACTGGGACTCTCACCACCATCACTCCCACCATCCATTATACTGCCCTGGGGCCGCACTCTTCCCGTGGGGAGTCACACTACCCTAGCTGCACACCTCATCAGCCCCAGCGGTCTGCATGCAGCGGCGGTTCCTAATAGCCGCAATCCACGGGTGGCGTAGTCGGACATAAACATCAGCACATAACGGACTACCACTGGTCTGACCACCCTGAGCCACGGAACCGGGTTGCCACTACTACCCCCATCGTTCCCCTATTGCACGGATCCAAGTGCCCCACGGCCCAGGGGGCGAGTCAGTAACAAATGGCATAAGCAGCAATTTCCTAGCATTTTGGTTTAGTATTCAATAGACATAATCTAAAAAAGGAGTAAGATAGCTGAAGAAATTCAAACTCCCCATGATTCCCTGACACTGTACAGATTTATGGCTGTATAATCCATTAATATTTTACATGGATATATTTTAGAACCAGAGGTTCACTTATGATCAGAATGCGGAGTTCATCTAAGTCAAAACATCCACTTGGTGTCAGTCGACCAGCCGCCGTGTAGGATCACTGGGCAGGACGCAGATTTTCTACTGATATACTGACTGCAGCAACAATGATATAACAGAACAAAGCTGCTCACAACATGCTGACCTACATCCGCTATGAAGTACTTTGATCGCTGGCAGTTATTTCTTCCAGCTGTTAGTAGAATGTCATGTAGTACAGCCTTCACCAAAACAAGGCTTTCCACGTTAAAAAGAACGACTTGCTGAAAACCAGAGTACTAGAGAAATGATCAACGCATTTCACGACAGAGGACTCCGGCAGATTACCACCACTGTCTCTCATGGTACCAAAAATGGATTTGGCAGGCAAAAGAGTTCATTACTATTCAAGCGTATAGTGACCAGGTATTAATGGTACTGCAAAAAGCAATAGTAATAATATTTTTTTAAAAGATTGTATTTTCTAAGATGAATATCTGCAGCTGTGATCTGTTTTTGGAATGAAGCAGACAAGTGTTACCAATTCGGTTCAACTCAAAGGAGTTGTCCACCTTTGGTGACAATTTTTTTTCTTCCTTAAATACATGCAATTGAGGCTAAAAATCCTTTTTGCAAATGGGTTTCATTTAGTGATAAGCGAGCGTGCTCGTTTAACCCTTTAAACGAGCACGCTCGGGTTCTCGCCGAGTATTTGCGGCATGCTCGGCATCTATGTTAGAGCCGCCGCGGCTGCATGTGTCACGGCTGTTTAACAGCTGTGACACATGCAAGGATTGCTTGTTTGTTAGGCAATTCCTGCCGTGACACATGCAGCCGCGGTGGCTCAAAAATAGATGCGGAGCACGCCGCAAATACTCAGCGAGCACCCGAGAATGCTCATTTAAAGGGTTGAACGAGAACGCTCGTTCATCACTAGTTTCATTAAAAATTATGCACCGTTTTCCTCCTATTACATGGTCTATTACTTTCTGCAGAATGACTTAACAGGGTTGGCCACATTATGTTTATTTTATCAGATGTGTTGGGGACATGATTCTGAGTCACTTACTATTCAGAAGTTTACATACACTATATAAAAAGTCACATATGCATCTTTTTCTCAATATCTGACATGAAATCAGAATAATCTTTCCCGTTTTAGGTCAATTAGGATTACCATAATTTTTAATATTTTCCAAATGCCAGAATAATGAGAGAGAGAGAGACAATATTTTAAGGCATTTTTATTACTTACTGCAAAGTCAAAAGTTTACATACACTAAGATGACTATGCCTTTAAACAATACTGGACTGCCCATATGATGATGTCATGTGTTTGGAAGCTTCTGATAGGTTTTTGGCAACATCTGAGTTAATTAGAGACACACCTGTGGATGTATTTTAATGCACACCTGAAACACACTGCTTCTTTGTGCAGCATCGTGGGAAAGTCTAAAGAAATCAGCCAAGATATCAGGAAGAGAATTGTGGACTTGCACAAGTCTGGCTCATCCTTGGGTACCATTTCAAGATACCCATAGGTACCTCATTCATCTGTACAAACAATTATATGCAAGTACAAACAAGATGGGAATGTCCAGTCATCATACCGCTCAGGAAGGAGATGGGTTCTGTGTCCCAGAGATGAACGTGCTTTGGTCTGACCTGTATATCAACCCAAGGACAAAAGCAAAAGGCCTTGTGAAGATGATGGCGGAAGCTGGTGAGATTGTGTCAATAACCACAGTGAAACAAGTACTGTAACAACATGGGCTGAAAGGCCACTCTGCCAGAAAGAAGCCATTGCTCCAAATGAAACATAAAAAGCCAGATTAATGTTTGCAAATACACACAAGAACAAAGACCTTAATTTTTGGAGACATGTCCTGTGGTCTGATGAAACTAAAAGTGAACTGTTTGGGCATAATGACTATTGTTACGTTTGGAGGAAAAACGAAGAAGCTTGGAAGCCTAAGAACACCATCCCAACTGTGAAAAACGGGGGTGGCAACATCATATTGTAGGGTTGTTTTGCTGCAGGAGGGACTGGTACACTTCACAAAATAGATGGCATCATGAGAAAAGAAGATTATGTGGCAATACTGAAGCGGAAATGAGTCTTCCAAATGGACAATGACCCAAAGCATACTGCCAAAATGCTAACAAAGTGGCTTAAGGATGACAAAGTCCATGTTTTGGAGTGGCCATCACAAAGCCCTGATCTCAATTCTATTGAAAATGTATGGGCAAAGCTGAAAAGGCTGGTGCGAGCAAGGCGACCTACGAATCCGGATCAGTTACACCAGTTTTGTTAGGAGGAATGGTCCCAAATTCCGACCAACTATTGAGAAGCTTGTGGAAGGATAACCCAAAAGTTTGACCCAAATCATTCAGTTTAAAGGCAATGGCACCAAATACTAATGAAATGTAAGTAAACTTTTGACTTTGCATCAAGTAATAAAAATGAATTAAAACATTCTCTCTCTCTCATTATTCTGGCATTTGGCAAATATTAAAAATTATGGTAATCCTAATTGTCCCAAAACGGGAAAGGTTTATTCTGATTTCATGTCAGATTCATGTCAACTGTACGTGTTATCCTCCCATCTAATAATGTCTCACGTCCTGGCTCCTTCTTGTAATATTCTCCCCCTTCCTAGGTCCCATGAAATAACATTTTCCCACATCCTGGGGCTCTTCCTGGCATAATGTCCCCCATCCTGGTATAATGTTCCTATTCTGGTATAATGTCCCACATCCTGGTATAATGTCCCCATGTAGGTAAAATGTCCCCCATTCTGGTATAATGTCCCCAATCCTGGTATATTGTCCACCATCCTGGTATAATGCCCCTAATCCTGGTATAATGTTCCTATGATGGTAAAATGTCTTCTATTCAGGTATAATGTCCCCAGTCCTGGTATAATCTCTCATTTCTGGTACAATGTCCCCCATCATTTGTATAGTATTCACCATTCTGATATAATGTCCCCATTCTGGTATAATGTTCCCTATATTGGAAAAGTGTCCCAATCCTGGTATAATGTCCCCCATTTTTTGGAGACATGTCCTGTGGTCCGATGAAACTAAAATTTAACTTTTTGGGCATAATGACCATCGTTACGTTTGGAGGAAAAAGGGAGAAGCTTGGAAGCCTAAGAACACTATACCAACTGTAAAACACAGGGGTGGCAGCATCATGTTGTAGGGTTGTTTTGCTGTAGGAGGGACTGGTGCACTTCACAAAATAGATGGCATCATGAGAAAAGAAGATTAAGTGGCAATGCTAAAGCAACATCTAAAGAAATCAGCCAGGAAGTTAAAGCTTGGGCGGAAATGGTTGTTCCAAATGGACAATGACACGAAGTATACTGCCAAAATGCTAACAAAGTGGCTTAAGGATGACAAAGTCCATGTTTTGGAGTGGCCATCACAAAGCCCTGATCTCAATCCTATTGAAAATTTATGGACAAAGCTGAAAAGGCAGGTGCGAGCAAGGCAACCTACAAACCTGTATCAGTTACACCAGTTTTGTCAGGAGGAATGGGCCCAAATTCCGACCGACTATTGAGAAACTTGTGGAAAGATATCCCAAACGTTTCACCTAAGTCATTCAGTTTAAGGGTAAGGACAATGGTACCAAATACTAATGAAATGTATGTAAACTTTTCACTTTGCAGTAAGTAATAAAAATGCCTTAAAACATTCTCGCTCTCTCATTATTCTGGCATGTGGCAAATAATAATTATGGTAATCCTAATTGATCTAAAACGGGAAAGGTTTATTCTGATTTCATGTCAGATATTGAGAAAAACATGCATATGTGTCTTTTTATATAGTGTATGTAAACTTCTGGTTTCAACTGTAGGTACGACAGGTTCTTGTCTTTATCTTGTCAGTGCAGCTTTCAGCAGGGAGAAAATGAAGTTTTATTCTCTCTGCCATTGCTCGATCCCATTCATCGGGACAGTGAAGGGAGCGGTTACAGTCATCACTACACAGTGAGTGTGTCTGTAATCACTCTCTGACTCTTTGACTGACAGCCTGCTCTGCAGTGTATGTGCAGAATGTATGTGCAAAGCAGGCAATATAAGTGTCGGGGAGTGATTACAGCCGTGCTCATTGTATAGTGAGTGATGAATGCAATCGCTCCCTACATTGCTCTGATTAGTGGAAGTGAGCAGATGCAGGGAGAATAAAGCTTCATTTTCTCCCTGCCACTGCTCTTCCAGTAAACTGGCTAATGTGGGGTTAATCTCTCTTTGCCTACAGATTTATTATACTCACTTATAAAGTGCCATCATATTCCGCAAAGATTTACAGACATTATAGCTGTCCCCATTGGGATTCACAATCTACATTCCCTATCAGTGTGTCTCTGGAGTGTGAGAGGACACCGGAGAACCCAAAGGAAACCCACGCAAACACGGGGAGAACATACAAACTCCTTGCAGGTGTTGTCCTTGGTGGGATTTGAACCCAGGACCCCAGAGCTAACCAATGAGGCATCGTGCTGCCTATTAACCCTCTATCGGCAAGTAAATAGCATTTCTCAATGTGACAGGTTCACTTTAAAACTGGATGTGTCTTTGAAAGAGCTACATGACCATATATATTGTTTGCAGTCAAATCCTGCTGACAGATTTCTTTCAAAGGGGTTTTCCCACGATCGAAAGTTCATTTTAAAAATTGTCTGTGTCTGACTGTGCACGGAATATACCACATCTCCTGGGCAGGGGAGGAAGCAAAAGAGTATACAGACATTACAGCACGGGATCGCAGAGGATTCATTTTGTGAGGTAAAACATTTCACTGCCTGTTTTTAAACAATATTTTACCTCACAAAATGAATCCTCTGCGATCCCGTGCTGTAATGTCTGTATACTCTTTTGCTTCCTTCCCTGCCCAGGAGATGTGGTATATTCCGTACACGGTCAGACACAGACAATTTTTAAAATGAACTTTCGATCGTGGGAAAACCCCTTTAAGAATGTCTTTTTTAGAATACATATTGAAACTCTACATTATTTTTTTCTTTAAATGAACCCAAATGTGTCAACATTATTGTGATACCGAAAATATTTGAACAAGTGTTATTTAATAGATCCATTATTCTTTACCAAGTGAAGCAAAAAGCATCGTGGGAACATTAATAACAGTATTTGACTTCAACTTTGTCATCTATAATTGTCCTGTTATGTATTCGGAAACAGAATGATACAAGTAAGTCACACCTAACAAAAAGACAGAACTAATTAAGATTTCAGATGAAACAAAATTGTGATTAGTTTCACATCAGTAGAGTGCACCAACCCCTAGATAAAAGCAATTACATTTCAATACATTTGTGTACCGCGTTCATTAAAACATCAGCCAAGCGGAAAAGAAAGCTCAACTAAAAGAATGAATGTATTAAATTGTAAACCAGCAACGCTCTTATGGAGGCAGCTCATAAAAACAAGCACGTCCTTTAGGAATGTGTACATCATTTTTGAGGTATGCAGCAAGTCATTAAAATGTTAGAAAGCTATTTTGTGAAAAGTTTATAACATCTGTTCCAATTGCGAAGACGCATTTTATATGTTGAATGTATTTACTCAGTAAGTCGTTTCATTCTTTTTATTGCTATAGATTTATACTTCTGTTTATCAGCACTTTCACACATTTTTTGGCATCACCACAAACACTATCTTTCCATTTCTTGATTTACCCGCCCCAACTAATGAAATTAATTCTTAAAATGGCAATGAGATCCATTGCAACAAGATCTATGAAAACTCTCAGTTGGCACAGAGGGTTCCCCAAGCGACCAGTGGACATATGTGGAAGTTGTAAAGACTTAAATGGAAACTGTCCCAAGAAAAAACACTATTCTTCTGCAGATATTGGGTTAATCTGCATGTTAATAGGGTTCTGAACCTGCTTGACGCCCACACTTAGACCCCCGCTGCTGAAAGGAAATTAACTTTATTACTTCTTCAGTCACGGGGGTGGTGCCAGCGCTGGTTCAGTCACCACTCTGTGCATTTTGAGCAGCAGCTGTAACTGCGACCCCCGGCACTGACTGACAGCCTACCCTAATGCTGAGCTGCTGTCAGTCAATTCCGGGGCACGGCGGGTTACTATTAGTGTTGAGCGAATTTGTTCGGCATTTCAAATTCGGGTTCGTGTTCGTGGTTCCGGCTTGTTCGCGACAAAAAATCGTCTCCGCCCATGAACATCACTGATTTGCCACGCTGTCACGCAGATGTTATAAGTTTTAATACATACATTTAAAGAAGAAATACTTGTTTTCTAACTTTAATATTAGGCAGAATGTGTTTTAGGATGCAAATGTTACCATGATGAATTATTCCATTCTCTAGTAAAGCTTGGCCAAGGTTAACACCTTCTTCAGGTTTGTGAATTTCTCCAATTTCCAGAAGCCACTCCACAAATTCACTGCAAGAAAATGGAAACAAATGAAGAAACAATTCCAGAAAGTATTCATTCTTCCCATTTACAACTGTGGGGGCATTTCTTATTAGTGACTACTATGAGATCAAGTGACTGCATACATTTACAAGCATTTTGTCAAGCGTTCCCAACTGTCTGTAAATTCCTGAACAGTTAAAAAAGTAAGGGACTTATTTTTTCCAATGTCAATTAAAAAAAAGGAAGTATTCTTGATTTTGTCTGAATCGGAAGAAAAAGCTTTTGCCCTTTTTGTGATGGTAATAACCCATATTTTACATTTCACTGCAAATACTGTAAATGATGATGTGCCAGGCCAGCTAATCAAACAAAATGGGATGTACAAATAGATTCTCGCCAACTCTACTCCTAAATATTCCACCATCACTTGTGAGAAATATTATTGAAAATGGAAGGATTTAGAAACTGCAGCAACAGTTACTGTTTCTGTGTGCATCCACATATCCGCCTCAGCTTCATTTAGTGCTACCTGCTCTGCTTATTTGTCTGCCATCCTGCATATTTGCAGTCCTGGTCCTCGTTGATCCATGTGTCATCTTTCAAGACCATTTCCACTTTTGCTGCTCACCCAGACCTTCAGCTTAGAGAAATAATTTCACCTGCTGAGCCCTTAACACCTTCACAGAAGAGTAGAAGCTATTATAGCTGCAAACATGGGACTTACTCCATAGTAATACCCTTGGACTTATAATAAGATGTCATAAAAACTCATGGAGGTGATGTGCATGTGTCTCAATACTTTTATCTATATTGTGATCCAAACCTACATTATACAATAAGTCAAGTAAGAATGTAACTATTGGTAGTGTGACAGTGTCAATGGTTTTATATGTGAGGGGAGATATGTGTCACTCAGGATGCTCTCCTGTGTGAACTAAGACCTACTTTATTTTTCTGCCAGCGTGTTATATGCTGGTAGGTTTACTCTGTTAAAGGGTGTGCGGTTTTATGGGAATGGCAAAGAGGGAGGGAAGCCATTCCCCCTACCTCCCCTCAGGGTGTGGCTGAGCAATGTGTAAAAGCTCAGTCCTTTTTTTTTTCTCTGGAGTGTGGTCTGGAGAGGGAAGTCTCCAGACAGTATTGTGGAAGCTGCAGAGCTTGTTACCTGTGCAGTTTATGCTATCGAGAGCGGGCGGAACCCGCTCACCTATGGACTGAGCTATACTTTGTTTTGTTTTCCCGTTTAACCCAGAGGGGTCTTGTTTATTTTTCCTGCGGAACCCTGCATGAGTTTATGCCAGATAATAAACCAGCAGAAAGGTAACCTGAAAACGTGTGTCCTGAGTCTGCCTCCGCGAGAGCCGAGCGAGTCGTCTTGCCACAGTTGGTGTGAGAGTGCGTGCAGGATTCCAGGAACACGTGTACCTGCCACAAAGACTGGTGGATGTCCTGGGTGAAGGCTGCCAGCCAGCCAGAGAAGTCCAGCAGCATGGAGGAGCTCATTAAGCACCTGGTCCAGAGCCAACAGAGCATGCAGCAGCAACACCTACAGAGCCAGCAGAGTATGCAGCAGGCCCAGCAGAGCATGCAGCAGCAGCACCAGGAGACGACCAAACTGTTGCTTCAGCAAATCCAGTTGCAGCAAAAGTCGCAGCAGCAGCACCAGCAACAGCAGATACAACTTTTTGCGGACGCCATCCAGAGCAGGGCGGCCGCCACACCCTCAGGGCCGACTGATGATTCTCACGTCAGGAAGGCGGTAAGGCGGGCCATGCAGAAGATGACCCCTGGGGATGATGTAGAAGCATTTCTGACTGTTTTTGAGAGGGTGGCTGATCGGGAGAGACTTCCACCAGCACAGTGGGCAGAGGTTCTGGCGCCATATTTATCGGGTGAACCCCAGAAGGCGTATTTTGACTTGGCGCTGCAAGATGCTAAGGAGTATCCCAAACTAAAGACAGAGATCTTAGCACGTCTGGGAGTAAATATGGCGGTGAGAGCCCAACGAGTTCATCACTGGGCGTATGCTGGCGACAAACCCCCTCGCTCGCAGATGTTTGACCTCCTGCATCTTGTTCAGAAGTGGCTACAACAGGAGTCCTCCACTCCGGCCCAGATGGTTGTGCGGGTGGTGATTGACAGATTCATGCATTCCCTTCCCAAGCCAGTACAGACCTGGGTTGCCCAGGGTGATCCCCAGAACGCAGATGACTTCATCGGCCTAGTAGAGAGGTACCAGGTAGTTGAGAGATCTCTTGGGAAACCGGATACAGTCACTTCTCCCTACTGGGATACCCAAAAGGGGGTGGGTTCAGCACGGAAGGGGTCTAAAGCCACCACTGGGGGACGTCCCACTCCCACTGAAGGTGCCGTTAGAACGGTTGGTAAAGATATAGTTTGTTGGCGGTGTCACCACCCTGGACATGTAGCCGCCAGGTGTTAAATATCCCCTGAGCCTATGGACTGCAGCCTAGGCAGACGGGTCTCCTATTATGCCTATCCAGCCTGTAGCGTGGACTGTCGACCCGGCGAAGGGCCGCAAGCGTGTGCAGTGTCCATTAATGGAGTAAAAGTGCTTGGGCTGTTGGACTCCGGGAGTCTGGTGATCTTGATCAGAGCAACCCTTCCACACCAGTTGATCCCTTCCAAAACCCTGGGCGTTCGGTGCATCAATGGTGACGCCAAGGACTATCCCATGGCCACAGTGACAGTAGGGAAAGAATGTGGTGCCCAGTCCCATGAAGTCAGGGTAGTGAAGGACCTGATACACCCCGTCATATTGGGCCGTGATTTTTCCTTATTCTGGGACTTGTGGGGGAAGGGAACCGGACTAAGTAGCATGGGGAAAAGCCAGGTCCTTGAAGAAGAGCCCCCGACGAAGTCTCAGATGGAGGAGTTCCCACTGTGCGTCCTTGTCGGTGACGAGGGTGAGACGGTGACCGAGGAGGCCGACCTCCCTGCGTTAGATATGTCCAGAGAGAACTTTGGGACTGCTCAAGTTCGAGACCTGACCTTAAAAGGGGCGTTCGACCAGGTTATTATATGTAATGGGGTTGCCCAAGTGCCAGGGGCCGACACCAGACTCCCCCACTTTGCAGTTCAGGGGGAGTTGCTATATCGGGTGGCCAAACTGAGGGTCGGTGAGATAGTGGAACAGCTGTTAGTGCCGGGGCCATACAGACGGCGGGTGCTAGATATGGCACATTCACATGTTCTGGGGGGACACCTAGGGGTCGGGAAAACTCAGGAGAGGATACTGAGAAGGTTTTATTAGCCAGGGTGTAATCGAGAAGTTCAAAACTATTGTAGGTCCTGCCCCACCTACCAAATAACCGCTCCCTCCTCCCACTTCCGTAGCCCCTTAGTCCCACTACCTGTGATAGAGGTTCTCTTGGAAAGGATTGCCATGGACCTCGTGGGCCCCTTAGTTAAATCAGCTCGGGGCCACCAATATATCCTGGTCGTCATGGACTATGCGACCCGATACCCTGAAACGGTTCCCCTAAGGAACTCGTCCAGTAAAAAAGTATAGCCCGAGAGCTGGTCCATATTTTTGCTCAGACAGGTCTGCCAAAAGAGATTCTGACAGACCAAGGAACCCCCTTCATGAGCAAGGTGATGAAGGAGCTTTGCAGAATCCTTCAGATAACTCAGCTTCGGACCTCGGTTTATCATCCACAGACGGATGGCCTAGTGGAACGCTTCAACAAGACCTTAAAGGCGATGCTCAAGAAGGTCGTGGAAAAGGATGGGCGAGACTGGGACTACCTGCTCCCATTTCTGCTTTTCTCAGTCACAAAAGTTCCTCAAGCCTCCACTGGCTTCTCTCCATTTGAGCTCCTATATGGGCCGCATCCAAGAGGTCTCCTAGACATCGCCAAGGAAACTTGGGAGGCTGAAGTCACGCCACACCGGAGTATCATCAAACATGTCGCCCAGTTTCAGGAGAGAATGTCAAAGGTGATGCCCATCGTGAAGGAACATCTCCTCCAGGCGCAGGAAGCCCAGGCGAGGGTCTATAACCGGTCTGCGAGACTAAGACAGTTCCAGCCCGGGGACCGTGTTTTGGTGCTGATCCTTACCATCGAGAGCAAGTTCCTCGCCAAATGGCAAGGTCCATACGAGGTGGTGGAGAAAGTCAGCGAGGTTAATTATAAAGTCCACCAGCCTGGCCGAAGAAAGCCGCATCAAATAGATCACGTAAATTTGCTCAAGCTGTGGCGGGACCGTGAACCTGTGGAAACTCCTTGCCTGGGAGCCACACCAGAAGGCAAGGTGGAGGAGGTCACTATTGCAGAGACTCTATCACCGGCCCAGAAGCAACAGTGTCGAGAATTACTACAGCGGAATTGGGAGCTGTTCTCAGAGTTGCCGGGGCATACTCAAGTGGTAGAGCATGACGTGCTGACAGAGCCGCACGTATGAGTGAATCTGAAGCCGTATCGGATTCCGGAAGCACGCCGGGAGGTGATCTCGGCTGAGGCGAAGAGGATGTTAGACCTCGGGGTAATAGAGGAGTCAAAGAGTGGGTGGTCGAGCCCAATCGTCCTCGTGCTGAAACCCAATGGAGAGTGGAGGTTTTGTAATGACTACCGCCGGCTGAATGAGGTATCCAAGTGTGACGCGTACCAGATGCCCCGCGTCGACGAACTCATCGAGAGGCTTGGACCGGCAAGGTACATCACCACTCTTGACCTGACGAAGGGCTACTGGCAGATCCCCATGTCCCAGATGGCTAAGGAGAAGCCGACTTTCTCAACACCTGATGGGTGTTTTCAATACACACGGATGCCGTTCGGACTACAGGGGGCCCCAGCCACGTTCCAGAGGGCTATGGATCGGATCCTAGCCCCACATAAGAAGTATGCCGCAGCCTACCTCGACGACATTGTGGTCTTTAGCCCAGACTGGGCTAGTCACCTACCTAAACTACAGGCCATTCTGGAGGCGCTAAGGAAGGCAGGATTTACCATAAATCCGAGAAAGTGTGCCATCGGAAAAGAGGAGGTCAAGTACCTGGGCTATGTTGTTGGGAGAGGCGAAATAAAGCTGCAAATCAAGAAAGTGGAGGCAATTCAAACCTGGCCGCAACCACTCTCGAAGAAGCAGGTGAAAGCATTCCTGGGAATGGTGGGATACTACCGGCAGTTTATCCCGAATTTCGCCATGATTGCCGCGCCACTAACGGATCTTCTAAAAGGCACCAAATCAACTATGGTGAAATGGACGGAAGAAAAGGAGACCGCGTTTCAACAGTTGAAGCTAACACTGTGCAAGCAGCCGGTTCTGGTCGCGCCAGACTTCAAGAAAGAATTTGTGGTCCAGACAGACGCTTCAGATGTTAGTCTAGGAGCCGTACTCTCCCAAGAGATAAATGGGGAAGAACATCCCATTCTCTATCTAAGCCAAAAGCTGTCCTCCAGCGAGAAGAACTACGCCATAATAGAGAAAGAGTGTTTAGCCATAAAATGGGCCGTGGATACACTGAAATATTACCTACTAGGCCAGAAGTTTAAATTATGCTCCTATAAACATGACATGAAAACTCTATTTTAATATATAACATTTATTAATAGAATGAATAAAATCACATAAAAAAATTACAAGAAAGAAAGGGAAGGGAACCACATAGAAGAGAAGGTCAGGCCCAGGGATATATATAATTAATGCAGTTAGAACGTTAACCCATAAACACCATGTATTTTAGTGGCCTATCATGGGCACTATTCATAACAGTACAACACTTTTCCACATGATAAATCGTTACATGAAATGGCTCTTGTGGAGAGATGAGGAGAAAGTGTATACCTATAAAGTGCATATGCATAAAGTGCTAAGTGCCTGGCGTATATAGCCCCACTCTCCACCTCTCTCCACAGACCCACAACATTAAATATTATTAAAGTACTAGATAGTCATGAGAAAAAATTGAGTTAAAGAAATTAGCATCAGTTGCCCGGTCATATTACATATCATTGTCCTAGTGACATATAGAAAAAGATGAAATGAGGGTATATAGTAGAAATGATACTAACCCCTGAGTGCTGACCTGATCCATCTCGGAAGTTTAAATTAGTATCAGACCATGCCCCGTTGAGATGGTTGAGAGAGAAGAGGGGTAAAAATGCCAGGGTAACTAGATGGTTCCTAGAGCTTCAATATTTTAACTTTCACGTGGAGCATAGGCCCGGGAGGTTACATGGGAATGCAGATGCCCTCTCTAGGATTCCCTGCCTGGTGTCAGAAGGTGCCCAAACCCCCGGCTTTGGGCAGAGGGGGGGAATATGAGACAGTGTCACTGGTTTCATATGTGAGGGGAGGTATGTGTCACTCAGGATGCTCTCCTGTGTGAACTAAGACCTACTTTATTTTTCTGCCAGCGTGTTATATGCTGGTAGGTTTACTCTGTTAAAGGGTGTGCGGTTTTATGGGAATGGCAAAGAGGGCGGGACGCCATTCCCCCTACCTCCCCTCAGGGTGTGGCTGAGCAATGTGTAAAAGCTCAGTCCTTTTTTTTTTCTCTGGAGTGTGGTCTGGAGAGGGAAGTCTCCAGACAGTATTGTGGAAGCTGCAGAGCTTGTTACCTGTGCAGTTTATGCTATCGAGAGTGGGCGGAACCCGCTCACCTATGGACTGAGCTATACTTTATTTTGTTTTCCCGTTTAACCCAGAGGGGTCTTGTTTATTTTTCCAGCAGAACCCTGCATGAGTTTATGCCAGATAATAAACCAGCAGAAAGGTAACCTGAGCACGTGTGTCCTGAGTGTGCCTCCGGGAGAGCCGAGCGAGTCGTCTTGCCACAGTAGTTTAAAAAACATTGTCTGATGATTATGTCCAACAGGGATGTTCATCGTTTCATTGCACAGCATGTATGTGTCACAATGAGCATCGTTGATGTTTCCAGATCATAACCAAAAAAACACTAATTTTTACAGTGATGCAAGCTATGATTGGAGATCTTGCATGGCATGCATAGCTACCACTCCATTTCAATGGGGCAATTCAGACACCTTTCTAGGGATTGGAAGAGGTCAGTTATTAAACCCCCAGCAATACACAAGTTAATCACATATCCTAACTTTCCAAGTCGTCCTTTAAAATTATTTACATTAGACGGAATTTCTTGTGATTATTGATTAAAAGAAAATTTCACCCAAAATGAAGAATGTTCTTTTGAATTAACTTTTCTGAAATTAAGTATCAACTGCATCAACTAACATTTTAAGTGAAGCTAACCTACAACCAACATAAAACTATTACAGTTGCACTTTGTATTGTCACTTTTGCAACTATGGCCCCATCAAAACAAATTAACTTTGTAAGTAAATATAACATAATTGTGAAAAAGCTACTAATGCTTTACCTTGAGATTCACTGATATATGGTCTTTTTTTACATTTAAGTAGAAAGCCTCTATTTTTGTTATGTAAACATAATTACACAATAACAATGATATATAACAACAAGGTATAACAAATAGGTTGTGATTAATTATTATATGCTTACCTGCCAAGAAAACACTTTGGGATCGTTGTAAGTTTCTTTTTTCTGTCTTTGATTAGATTTCCTTGTTTACACATCATTTTATAAAGTTTTTCTCCTTGTTCTGATATCATCATCCAGGTATCCTGTTCCATACCTAGTGTTAAACCTGTGGCAATCATAAGTTATTATTTTTTTTAGAATTATTACCTTATCTAAATTAGTGCATTTATGAGAGTCATTTGATGGCTGAATACAGTCTACTTCACTATTCTCAACATTAGAGATGAGCGTTGTTCTACTCGAACTGTTCGCCAATCTCAAATTCGAGCTGTTTTGGGCGGTGTTCGAGCCAGTCGGCGAACACGAACAATTTGAGAAAAATTCGGCTGTTCGAGGTTATGTTCGATAACTGTTCGTGCACCAAAATCATAACTGGATTTTTTCTCAGTAATGATGAAAATTAATGTTAATACGCAGTTTGAGTGTACAGCGGGGCGGGGGGAGGGGCAGGGGATGGATCTCTGCAGGAACAATGAAGATCTCCATTTTTTTTTCTCTTTCCCGCATTTGCAGTGGGGAGGTGCAATCTGTCAGCCTATCAGCAGCGCACACACGGAGCGAAGTGCTTTTTTTCACACAAGCAAGGGCATGTGTGATTGGCAGTGTATGTCACATGTCCTTGCCCTATAAGACCAAGCCATTTTCCCCGTCGCCACCATTTTCTCACTGCTGCAGCTGCGTGTTAGACGGCACCGCTGTTGCTGTGTGCGCTATACCTTGTTAATTTCAAGCCAATTTTCGCACAAATATACAGATAGCTTGGGAGTAGGGAATAGTTGTGATTGCAGTCCTTTTAAGGACAAGGTTACAGCATTTCCTACGACTTTTATCAGGCAGGTCTGTGCTCTTAAATAGATAGATTGTGGGAGTAAAGACTAATTGTAATTGGAGTCCTTTTCAGGACTAGGTTACATCAGTTCCTATCAGTTTTTGCCAGGCAGGTCTGTGCCAGTGCTGTGCAAGTTTTTTTCACAGCATTTGGCTGAATCTAGCAAAGCTAATCCTTTTTGGCCTATTGCAGAGTGTGTTAGTCAGTGGAGTAGCCTATCTGTGTTGCAAGATATACCACCTGTGTATAGAATACCAATTTTTTTACTGCACCTAGTGAAGTAAAATCTTTTGGGCATAGCATCATTCTATTAGTCCATCTATACTGACCTCCATCAGGTTGCAAACTGAATATAATTTTTTTCTGCATCTAGCTCTGAAAAAATATTTGGGCTTCTAGCGGTGTGTGGGACTTGGTCTATTAGTCCATCTATACTGACCTCCATCAGGTTGCAAATTAAAAATAATTTTTTTCTGCATCTAGCTCTGAAAAAATATTTGGGCTTCTAGCAGTGTGTGGGACTTGGTCTATTAGTCCATCTATACTGACCTCCATCAGGTTGCAAATTAAAAATAATTTTTTTCTGCATCTAGCTCTGAAAAAATATTTGGGCTTTTAGCGGTGTGTGGGACTTGGTCTATTAGTCCATCTATACTGACCTCCATCAGGTTGCAAATTAAAAATAATTTTTTTCTGCATCTAGCTCTGAAAAAATATTTGGGCTTCTAGCAGTGTGTGGGACTTGGTCTATTAGTCCATCTATACTGACCTCCATCAGGTTGCAAATTAAAAATAATTTTTTTCTGCATCTAGCTCTGAAAAAATATTTGGGCTTCTAGCAGTGTGTGGGACTTGGTCTATTAGTCCATCTATACTGACCTCCATCAGGTTGCAAATTAAAAATAATTTTTTTCTTCATTTATCTCTGAAAAAATATTTGGGCTTCTAGCAGCGTGTGGGACTTGTTCTATTAGTCCATCTATACTGACCTCCATCAGGTTGCAAATTAAAAATAATTTTTTTCTGCATCTAGCTCTGAAAAAATATTTGGGCTTCTAGCAGTGTGTGGGACGTGGTCTATTAGTCCATCTATACTGACCTCCATCAGGTTGCAAATTGAATAAAAAAATTTTCTGCATCTAGCTCTGAAAAAATATTTGGGCTTCTAGCAGTGTGTGGGACTTGGTCTATTAGTCCATCTATACTGACCTCCATCAGGTTGCAAATTGAATAAAAAAAATTTCTGCATCTAGCTCTGAAAAAATATTTGGGCTTCTAGCGGTGTGTGGGACTTGGTCTATTAGTCCATCTATACTGACCTCCATCAGGTTGCAAATTAAAAATAATTTTTTTCTGCATCTAGCTCTGAAAAAATATTTGGGCTTCTAGCAGTGTGTGGGACTTGGTCTATTAGTCCATCTATACTGACCTCCATCAGGTTGCAAATTAAAAATAATTTTTTTCTTCATTTATCTCTGAAAAAATATTTGGGCTTCTAGCAGCGTGTGGGACTTGTTCTATTAGTCCATCTATACTGACCTCCATCAGGTTGCAAATTAAAAATAATTTTTTTCTGCATCTAGCTCTGAAAAAATATTTGGGCTTCTAGCAGTGTGTGGGACTTGGTCTATTAGTCCATCTATACTGACCTCCATCAGGTTGCAAATTAAAAATATTTTTTTTCTGCATCTAGCTCTGAAAAAATATTTGGGCTTCTAGCAGTGTGTGGGACTTGGTCTATTAGTCCATCTATACTGACCTCCATCAGGTTGCAAATTGAATAAAAAAATTTTCTGCATCTAGCTCTGAAAAAATATTTGGGCTTCTAGCAGTGTGTGGGACTTGGTCTATTAGTCCATCTATACTGACCTCCATCAGGTTGCAAATTGAATAAAAAAATTTTCTGCATCTAGCTCTGAAAAAATATTTGGGCTTCTAGCGGTGTGTGGGACTTGGTCTATTAGTCCATCTATACTGACCTCCATCAGGTTGCAAATTAAAAATAATTTTTTTCTGCATCTAGCTCTGAAAAAATATTTGGGCTTCTAGCAGTGTGTGGGACTTGGTCTATTAGTCCATCTATACTGACCTCCATCAGGTTGCAAATTAAAAATAATTTTTTTCTTCATTTATCTCTGAAAAAATATTTGGGCTTCTAGCAGCGTGTGGGACTTGTTCTATTAGTCCATCTATACTGACCTCCATCAGGTTGCAAATTAAAAATAATTTTTTTCTGCATCTAGCTCTGAAAAAATATTTGGGCTTCTAGCAGTGTGTGGGACTTGGTCTATTAGTCCATCTATACTGACCTCCATCAGGTTGCAAATTAAAAATAATTTTTTTCTGCATCTAGCTCTGAAAAAATATTTGGGCTTCTAGCGGTGTGTGGGACTTGGTCTATTAGTCCATCTATACTGACCTCCATCAGGTTGCAAATTAAAAATAATTTTTTTCTGCATCTAGCTCTGAAAAAATATTTGGGCTTCTAGCAGTGTGTGGGACTTGGTCTATTAGTCCATCTATACTGACCTCCATCAGGTTGCAAATTAAAAATAATTTTTTTCTGCATCTAGCTCTGAAAAAATATTTGGGCTTCTAGCAGTGTGTGGGACTTGGTCTATTAGTCCATCTATACTGACCTCCATCAGGTTGCAAATTAAAAATAATTTTTTTCTTCATTTATCTCTGAAAAAATATTTGGGCTTCTAGCAGCGTTTGGGACTTGTGCTATTAGTCCATCTATACTGACCTCCATCAGGTTGCAAATTAAAAATAATTTTTTTCTGCATCTAGCCCAGCCAATAGTTTTGGCCTAATACCACAGTTTGGCCACTCAGCTCTGCTCGGTTACCATCCATTGTTTTTTTGTGCAAACAACTCCAGAGTTGTGAATTAGTTAACCACCAAAATGAGTGGAAAAAGGCCTGCTGCTGGTGGAAAGGGGAATAGGCGTGTTGGGAAGGGGAAAAAAGGTTGTGTCCGTGGGGTAGGTGCAGAAGAAAGACCATCTTCCAGCCAAACTAAAATGTCTACTTCTTTTAGCGGACAATGTGATAAGATCCCTTTCTTACGGCCACGCCAATCGCTACAAATTCCAGATGAGGCACAAAAACAGCAGGTGCTTCAACGGATATCAAGTGCTCCTTTAAGTGGGCTCTCCTCCACATCAACTTCAACATCACAAATACTCCAGTCCTCAAAGGTGTCACCCAAATCGCACTTGCTTCCTCACAGCTCCCAAATCTCCAGCTGCCCGTCTGAGTATGAGGTAGAACAGATGGTTGAGTCTGCAGAGCTGTTTACTCATACTATAGCCTGGGAATCAGAGGTCGACTCCAGCGCTTCTGTGAATCCAGACGAGGAAATGATCTGCACTGATGCCCAGAATCTTTATGAGTCGGATCCAGGACCAGACGCAGAAGGTTCTGACCATAATGTAGACCCTCATTCCCAAACTGTAACTCCTGTTGGTGGAGACAATGAGGAAGACGATGATAAGACTCAAATACCTGATTGGAGCGACAACTTTATTTTTTTGTCAGGGCAGGAACAGGTTGGCTCTGAGGACGACGGGTGTGATAACGCACAGGGTGATGATGATGAGGTCGGAGATCCCACTTACTGTCAACCCACAGTCAGCCAAGAGATGAGGTCAGCAGAGGAGGTGGAGGAAGATGCTAGTGACGACGAGGTCAGGTTGCGCCTTCCTGGACAGAGACGTAGTACTGGAAGCACGTCAACAACTGCATCCTCAAACACAACTCTGCCTCTCACCACAAGTCGTGGTGGCTCTTCAGGTCGCATGGGTGCTAAGCCTTGCATAGCCTGGGCATTTTTTCAGATCGATAAAGATGACCCAACTCGTGTTATCTGTAACATTTGTCAGCAAAAGCTAAGTAGAGGCCAAAAAATACATAGTTTGAGTACTTCATGCATGAACCGGCACATGGACATGAAGCATAAGTTGCAGTGGGAAGCTCAGTGTGCTACAATGCGGTCTAGCCGGCCGGGCCAATCACCGTCTGCCATATCTTGTGCATCCACGGCCTCTTCATCCTCTGTGACTGGGGGGACAGCAGTCACACCTGTTTTGGGGCGCAGACCTGCCACCTCTTTACCCGCAACAGCCAGCGTGATTGGCAGGTCATCATTTTCTTTGGAGGTGGTAACACCAGCTGGTGTTGAGCGCTGTCCGACATCGATAGCACCACCTTTGGATCAAGGCAACCTAACATGTCCGCCTGCATCTTCCTCACAGACCGGCAGTTTGCCGGGGACACCCTTATCAACCCCGTCTAAGCACAATAGCCAGCCCTCGGTCCCTCAGATGTGGACAAGTAAAAGACCATTTCCTCCTAGCCATGAGAAAGCTAAGAGGTTGAATTTCACCATCTGCAAGCTCTTGGCTACAGAAATGCTGCCTTTCCGCCTGGTGGACACAGAGGATTTTCGAGACCTTATGTCCGTCGCAGTGCCCCAGTACCAGATGTCCAGTCGGCACTACTTCTCAAAGAAAGGTGTGCCTGCGCTCCACCAGCATGTCGCACACAACATCACCGCTTCTTTGAGAAACTCTGTGTGTGACAGGGTGCATTTCACCACAGACACTTGGACGAGTAGGCATGGACAGGGGCGTTACATGTCGCTGACTGGGCACTGGGTAACTATGGTGACAGCAGGACAAGGGGCTGCTGTCCAAGTCTTGCCGTCCCCACGAGTTGTGCGTCAATCCTCTTTATGTCAAAGTTCCTCCACTGCTTCTGCTTCCTCAACCTCCTCTCGGTCTTCCACCTGCACCCAAAGCCTGTCTGGTCATGCCACAAGCTTTCTAACTGCGCAGAAGGGATCCTGCACACCTCCTTACTATGCTGGCAGTAGGGCTCAACGTCATCAGGCGGTTTTTACATTGAAATGTCTGGGAAATGTGAGTCACACAGCTGAGGAGTTGTGGTCAGCTCTGGAGAACCAATTTCATGAATGGTTGTCTCCACTGGACCTGAAACCAGGGAAGGCCGTGTGCGACAATGCTGCAAACCTGGGTGCGGCCCTTCGCCGGGGCAATGTCACACACGTGCCTTGTATGGCTCACGTGTTGAACCTGGTTGTCCAGCAATTTTTAGCCCACTATCCCAGACTAGATGGCCTTCTGCAGAGGGCACGGTCGCTGTGTGCTCACTTCCGCCGTTCGCATCCCGCAGCTCAGCGACTTACATCTCTACAGAAGTCGTTGGGCCTGCCACTTCACCGGCTAAAATGCGATGTGCCTACCCAGTGGAATTCAACTCTGCACATGTTGCAGCGATTGTGGCAGCACCGACAAGCCCTGGTGCAATACGTTCTGACGTATAGCCTGGGCCAACGAGATTCAGAGGTGGGGCAAATCACGCTGGAGGAGTGGTCTCAGATCAGGAACCTATGCACCCTTCTGCACAGTTTTGAAATGGCGACGAAGATGTTTAGTGCTGACGATGCCATTATCAGCATGACTATTCCGGTGATTTACATGCTGGAGCACATGTTAAACAGAATTCGGAGTCAGGTGGTGGCACAAGAGGAGGTGGAGGAAGTAGAGGAGGAGGAGTTGTATGCGGAAGGGCTAACATCTGCAAGGTCCAGACGGTCGGCAGCACCAAGGCGGCAGGCATGTGAGGGTGGGGGAGATGGTTTTACCAGGGCGCATGGTAGCAGCCAAACTAGTGAGGAAGGTGCAGGAGCCCAGGAAGAAGTGGAGGACGAACTGATGGAAGACTCATCAGATGAGGGAGACCTTGATCACATTTCTGTTGTGCGAGGTTGGGGGGAGAGGACAGAGGAAGGAAGCATGATTGTTACCTCGCCACCAACACAACAGGGACTTGGTGCTCCTGGATGCGCAACACACATGAGTGCCTTCTTGCTGCACTACCTGCAACATGACCCTCGAATTGTGAGAATTAGAAATAATCCTGACTACTGGGTTGCCACACTGTTAGATCCCCGGTACAAAAGTAAATTTGCAGAAATTATTCCTGCCATAGAAAGGGATGCACGCATGCAGGAGTATCAGCAGAGACTGTTGCAGAATCTTACATGTGCTTTTCCACAAAATACCAGTGGTGCACGTAGTGAATCTCACAGTTCCAACTTGCCAACCGTGGGACCGTCAAGTGTTCAGCACTCAAACCGTAACAGAACCACAGTATCTGCTGGTAACATCAATTTTGCGGAATCATTTCACCACTTTTTTAGCCCATCCTTTGCAAGGCCACAGGAGACAAGAAGTCTGACACATAGTCAACGCCTAGAGACGATGGTACAGGAGTATCTCCAAGTAAACATTGAAGCCACGACTGTGTCACTGGACCCTTGCTCTTTTTGGGCTTCCAATCTGGATAAATGGCCGGAGCTAGCCACTTACGCCTTGGAGATCTTGTCATGCCCCGCAGCCAGCGTTCTGTCTGAACGTGTGTTCAGCGCTGCTGGTGGTGTGCTGACAGATAAGCGCACGCGGCTCTCCACTGATAATGTAGACAGACTCACGTTCATAAAGATGAACAAATCATGGATCCGAAACGACTTTTCTACCCCTGTGTCATCCTGGGGAGAGTAAAAGCTTGATGATTGGTTAAAATCACCCTACCAACCGTTTTAAGCTTTCAAATTACTAATCATGTTTATCTGTATCTTGACTGGAAAATAATTTGGGCTTTGTAGCAGTGTGCAGCACTGATCCTATTAGGCCATCTATAATAAGCTTCACCAGATTTAAAATTAAAAATAATTTTTAGCTGCATCTAGCCCGGAAAATAATTTTGGGGCTCCGAGATGCGCAAGACACATAAGTGCCTTCTTGCTGCACTACCTGCAGCATGACCCTCATATTGTCAGAATTCGAAGTAATCATGACTACTGGGTTGCCACACTCTTAGATCCCCCAAACTTTTCGATCAACCTTTTCATTTTAATAAAGACCAAAAAAATGGTCATTTTTGAAATTATAAGCATTAGCAGGTTGTTAGAAACTGAAATCAAACAGTTTTCAACTCAAAACTTTATTCTAGGTGATGTTACATTTTCACATAGGACCCCTTGTTCGAAAGGAGCTTCTGAACTCTCTCGTCCATTGAATTTGTCAGGTTTTGGATGGTTTCTGCTTCAATTGTTTTGCATGAGGACAGAATACCCTCCCAGAGCTGTTGCTTAGATGTGAACTGCCTCCCGCCATCATAGACACTCCTTTTAATGATGCTCCAAAGGTTCTGAATGGGGTAGAGGTCAGGGGAGCATGGGGGTCACACCATAAGTTTGTCCCCTTTTATGCCCATATCAGCCAGAGATGCAGATGTTTTATGTGCAGCATGAGATGGTGCATTATCATGCAGAAAAATGATCTTGCTGTGAAATACACGGTTCTTCTTCTTGAACCATGGCAGGAAGTGCTGTTTGAGAAAATCCACATACATTATGGAGTTCATCTTTAGCGCCTTCAGGGATCCTAAAGGGGCCGACAATCTCTCTCCCCATGATTCCAGCCCAAAACATTACTCCACCTCCTCCTTGTTGGCGCTGTAGCCGTGTTTGCGTGGGGTGTCCATCAACCAGCCATCCTCCACTCCATTCATCTGGACCATCGAGCGCTGCACGGCACTCATCCGTGAACAAAACAGTTTTGAAATCAGTCTTCATGTAATGTTTGGCCCACTGGAGCCGTTTCTGCTTGTGTGAAGTGGATAGAGGAGGTCGACAGGATGGCATATGCACAGCTGCAAACCTCTGAAGGACCCTGCATCTTGTTGTTCGGGGGACGTTGGAGGCACAAGCAGCTTCAAAAACTTGTCTGCTGCTATGACAAGGCTTTTTTGCCGCTGCTGTTTCAACCTGACGTAATTGCCTGTAGGAAAGAGTCCTCAATTTGCCCTTATCAGCACGCACACGTGTGTACTGTGAATCAGCTACATACTTCTTGATTGCCAAGACACTTCATCCTGATCATCGCACAATGTTGATTGTAGTCATGCCTTGACCTAAACACTCCACAATTTGTTGCTTCTCAGCAGCCGACACATCCTTTTTCTTTCCCATTTTGGCAGAAAATGTAGGCTGCTTAATAATGTGAGAGAGCCTTCTTAAGTAGTCTTGCCTTTCATTGGACACACCTGCCAAACTAATTAGCACAGGTGTCTGCAATTGCTTACAGTGATATAAAGAGCCCTGACACACATCACCATCAATGAGTTTAACTGACAAACAAACAAATTCTTCCCTTATCACTCCTAAACACTTTTTGCATAATAATTTGGAACGCGGTGTACATGTGCTTTTCCACAAAACACCAGTGGTTCACGTAGTGAATCTTACAGTTCTAACTTGCCAACCGTGGTCTGTATGGAATTGTTCAATAAAGGGCCCAAAATTAAGATAACATAGATGGGAGAGGTCTCTATGAATAGGAATTCCTAAGTATTTGATACCCTGTGAGGGCCAGGCAAAGGGAAAGTTGGACTGGATGGAATCCTATATGGATTTAGGGAGGGAGACATCGAGGGCCTCAGACTTCGCTGCATTGATTTTAAAATTTTACCATGTAACAAAGTGATCTATTTCAGCCATAACAGCAGGGATGGATATATGTGATTGAGTGATATATACTAGGACATCATCAGCAAATAGAGAGCACTTGTACTCGGTGCCTCCCACCTCAATCCACCTAATATTGGGGTTATGGCGAATTGATGAGAGCAGGTGCTCCGTCACTAGGATGTATAAGAGAGGGGACAGAGGACATCCGTGCCTTGTCCCATTGGTGATTGTGAAAGGTGATGAAAATGTTCTGACGCACCCCCTGGGCCTTGGGACACCCGGAGCCGGACCCTTTTTGGTGGATGCTGGTGGTTGTAGTCTTCGTGGCGGCGATCCGGTTCCGTGGCTCAGGGCGGTCAAACCAGTGGCGGAACTATTTATGTGGTTTTGATGTTTAAATGTCCGACTACGCCACCCGTGGATTGCGGTCAGAGTGAACCGCCACTACAGGGCAGACCGCTAAGGCTGGTGTTGTGGGTGCAGCAGAGCGTAGCATAACTCCCCACGGGAGGAGTATAGCCTCAGGGCAGTGTATGCGGAGGATGGGGGTGATGGTGCAGGGCAGCAGCAGTAACGACACGGAGTCAGTGATGCAGTTCAGGGCCTTTACTCACAGTTCTTATTATCCAGACCACGTCTGCAGGTAACGGCTGCCCACGTCGTACTGTGCTCACCAGGTGAGGGGCTCAGACAACTCCCAGATAACTTTGGAGCGCTTCACAGGACCCCCTTTGTGTGTCCTTTGTCTGGCCTTTCTTACCAACACTTCTGTCCGGCTGCCTCGGGCCTCCTCTTGGTAAACTTGGCGCCAGTTTCCCTGACCCTATGTGGTGCCTTCCTAGCGGGTGGAGCAAGGGGCTGCGCCACATAAAATGTCAGAGCCTCCGGTTTCTAGCTGAGGGTCGTTTCCTGCCTCCACTAGTTCGGGGACCGGTCTCCCCCTTTGGCCTGACCCCTCCACGCAGGTGGATTCGGGCGTGCGGTGGCGACTCGCCCGTCCGCACCCCTGGGATCCCTTCATTCCTCGTTCCTGGAGCCTTCTCCGCTCCTCTTCCTTCCTTCTCCCTCTTGCAGGCCTGGGCCTCTGTTACTAGGCCCGCCTCCGGAGCAGAGCTCATGCAGAGCCCCTGCTCCCTGCCACTTCTGCTCAGACTTCTCTGCACTGAACTAAGATGGTGCCCACCTTTTATACTCCCTTCTCAATGCACCCAGGAACTGCTTCCTCCCTGCTCCTGCACTGCAGGGTTCCCCTTCCTCAGTGTTCCCTCCCCCCACTCCAGCCAGGGACAGGGACTGTCGTGCCCATCTCAGGGGCATATTGGTCGCCCTGCCCCACGGCAATGTGGTGTAATGCATGCAGGTGTCGGGTCCTGATCCACACTCCATCCTTATCTGAGAGTGAGATATCACACCTCTGGGTGAGGTGCAATACGTCTGTAGCAACCGAGCCCTCGGTGCTACAGTTCCATTTATCTTCAGCCTAGGTGACGTATTGTGATACAGGGCCGTGATTTTGGCTATAAAAGGGTCCCCTAGACCCCTACCCCAAGCTTTTTAAGAGAATCATATATGGCGTGCCAGGAGACTCTATGGAATGCTTTCTCAGCATCCAACGAGAGTATCTACTTACAAATTTTTAACTGCATCTAGCCCAGGAAATACTTTGTGCCTAGTAGCAGTGTCTGCTAGTCAGCGGATTATCCCGGCTGTTAAGCAAGCTACACCACCTGTAGTTTGGACACTTAATTTTTTCAAAGGAAATGCTTCGGGACCACGGGATACTTAGTGAAGAGCATCAGGAGGCACCCCAAGGCATAGGGGCTGGGACTGGCACTAGGATGCCTTGCGGTGGACAGCCGAGCTCGATCCTTATAAAAGCTTTTTAACTGCAGCAGCTTTAGTGGACGCTACTGGAGCTGGAATTACGCGGCTGCTGGCATGAGACTTGCCCTCCAATAGATCCTTGTAAATGGATTTAAAGTGTATTCATTCAAATTAGAGGGACAATTTAAATTAAAAAGCTTAGAGCTGCCTCCACCACAGGGGGGCTCTCTCGACCCACCAGCGGACAGGCACCAGTATTGGGAGAGGGGGGCTGGCCGTCAGGGTTCACCGCGGCTCTGGCACAAACCCGGCGACACGGAGGTGGCACGGGCAGGAGCGGACTGGCCGTCTCGGCTTCTCACTTTTTGGATTTTAGAAGGGCATGACATGCCTATATCTGTGTCTCCCCCTCCTTTTACTCCTCCACCTCTTTTCTTTTCGCATGACTATATGTACTTGTCACTTTTCCATGTGTTAGTTGTGTCTTCTGAGCAGTTTGTCAGCTTTTGGACACCTTTGAAGGTGTTTTCTATGTGTTTCTATGTGTTTTTGTTTGCCTGCCATTGGTTTTAACGGTGTTCGAAGGTGTTCGACGAACAGTTCGACGAACAGTTCGGCGAACACACGGGTGTTCGACGAACCGAACCGAACTCGAACACTACGGGGGTGGCTCAACACTACTCAACATCTTACTTTGGCAAAAGGCTTATTACAAGTAATAATAATAATAATAATAGTAAAGCTCTTGCAGACAGACCCTTAAAGAAGCACTCCCATGAATGTTTTTATCCTCTTAATATACTGCAGTCACATTATAAGGCTATGTTCACACGCTGCATTTTTGCTGCATTTTTATGCAAATTTGTGAAAATTATAAGCTGCGTTTTACAGTACCAGCAAAAACTATTAGAGTTCAGAAATCTCATGCACACACATTGTTTTTTTTTTCCTGACTGAATTGGAAAACTGCTGTGTTTTTGAAAACTGCAGCATGTCACTTCTTTCAGCATTTTGCACCATTTTTTCACCTATAGAAAGCAATGAGTAAGTGCAAAAACACTGGGAACAGGTTTTGCTGCGTTTTTAGTGAAAAAAAGCTGCTGCAGCAGTATGTGAAACCCATTTATTTTTGTGATGTTCCCAAGTTTATACCATAATATCTTGGTCTCATCACCTGAGAATGGCAGTTTAGGATTACTACTGTTTAATTAGTGATTTGTGATTTGTGTAAAGTAAACATTGACCAACCAAGGTGTGAAATTAAACAGTGTCCTATAAACTCAATGCCCTGCCAATGTCTTAGGTAAACTATCCCTGACCAATTCTCCTCCCCCCACTGTTACCTTTGTAATTGTGTATTTTTTCCTGAATTCGTATGAACTTTTTTTGTTCAAAATAGTCACTATTTTTTCAGATATAAAAATCATTTTCCACTAAATAATTTGATTAAATTGCCCTTTTTTTTCTAAAAATGGTTTTAGAGTTTCACATATGTGTTGCATTGGTGACCCTTGTTCATGATTCTGTCGTGGAAGCAAAGCGGAAGTTTGGGATCCTGAATAATGCAGCAAAAAACGCAGCAAAACCTGCTTGTTTTAAGCAGCTTCTTTACTGCCAAGAAGGCAGATTTTGCTTGCATAAAAAAACAGCAAAAACGCAATGTGTGAACATAGCCTTATATACCACTGTGTACTTATAATTGCTCACTTTTCCTTTCTACCCAGTTAATTCTTCTCTCTTCACTGCTCTATGTAGAAACAGGAAGTTTCTCTTCCCTGCATTTATTCTCCCTCTCTTCAACTCCTGCCCCATCTGCTCCCCTTCCCCCCTATCAGGGACTTTAGCAGTGACTTATGCCTCATACAGGGAAAATTGACCTCCTGTTTCTACATAGAGCTTAGAAGGATTTAACTACTCAGTTTTTAATCACGTGATGTTATAGACCTAATGGAAAAGAGAAGAATTATCTGGCAATTGTAAGTACACAGTGCTATATAATATGATGACTGCAGTATATTAAGAGGCTAAACATTTTGATGGGAGTGTTTCTTTAATAGCAGCACGCGGTAGTGTATTTTGGAGTTGTCTGCCACCTCCTATAACTATATTTTAGATTCTCTATATTGGATTAAATATGAAACATAATAACTAATGCATCTAATATGAGAAAGCTACTGCACTTATTATCAAGGCAAAAACCCTCATCAAAGGGAAGGTAATGTAATTAATTGAACCTACTTAGATGCTTTAATTATTAAATTGACAATAGTGATGAGCGAGCATGCTCGCTACTGCTCGGTGCTCGCCCGAGCATCCCACTGCTCGAGATGCTGGGCGCTCGCCGAGTATTTCCAGGTTGCTCGGGCGGGAACTCGGGTCCCCTCCCTGCATGTTTGGCGCTCTTTAGAGAGCCAATGAACACGCAGTGATTGCCTGCCATGCACTGTAATGTCGTAGCCATGTGGGTTGTGGGCATTACAGTGATTGGCGGGCCGCACAGCATCATAAGGTTTATATCAGACCTGGCGCCGCCATGCTAGTCACAGTCACTCCAGATCAGACAGTGTAGGGAGAGCTGCTGCTGTGTCAGGGAGAGATTTGATGATGTATTAGGTAGTGTAGGGAGAAAACAAGTACATTACACATATCCATCTTAACAAACAGTCCTTCTGAGGACTAATCCATCTGCAGAAATATCAGGCAGGCAGGGTGTATAGGCAGGCAGTGTATATAGCAGACTGTAGTGCATATAGCACAAGAGGCTCCATTCCAATTCTGCCTTCTGCTGCTGTTAGATATTTCTATACAAAGGCCCAGGTCTCAGGGGACAGGAATACTGTTCTTTGGATCTTATTCCTCATTATTTGCTTAAAAATCAATCCAGAGAACACCAATTTTTCTGCGCCATTTGCTTGTTGGCACTGCAGAATACAGCTAGGTCCCTTCCATATTAGAGCGCTAGAAATCCAGCTATTCAAAACTGTGTTTTCTCCGTCAAACGGATCACATATACGTTGTCAGAAAATACTGCCATTTCTGGCCTCCATTAAAAATTTCCTTTAGTGTGTCATTGAAGCAATTCACCGCAGTTTGCTGTTCAAACTACTTACCTAAAGGCCAGGTATTTAAAACTGTGTTTTCTCTATCACACGGATCACATATAAGTTCGCTCCAAACTCAGTCATTTGTAGTGAGCGTGGAAGATATTGTCCTCCATTTAAAATGGGCAAGGCACGTGGCAAGGGACGGGGAACTGGATGTAATGGTAAAGGTGCACGCAGAGGCCGAGGACAAGGCCGTGGGCAAGCCAAAATTGTGCCACAACAAACACCCACATCTTCTCGCCTGACCTTCCTGTCCCAATTTCTAGGGGACCGCAGCACACCACTATTGAACCCAGAGCAGTGTCAAAAGGTTGTTGGTTGGATAGCGGATAATGATTCCAGTCATTTAGCCACCACCACGACCCTGTCTTCCACACGGTCAAGTCTCAGTAGCCGGGAGTCTGGACCGCATATTCTTCACCCTGATCCTCCTTCCTCCCACCATGCTGAGTACCCAGAGACAACTGATCCCACACTTGGACACTCTGAAGAGCTGTTCACTTTTCCATTTATAGATTCGGGCCTCTCGCCCGGTTCACTTGAAGCGGGGCAAGAGGAGATCGCGTGTAGCGATGCCCAAATATTTGAGCAGCCACGGCCACATGAAGGCGATGGTGAGAAAGTGTCACAAGAGGTGGACGATGATGAGACATAATTGCCAGAAAGTCAGGAGGAGGACCAGGGTGCGTAAGTGGAAGACGAGGTGGTGGATGATATAGTATCTGACCCAACCTGGCAGGAGGACATGCAGAGTGAGGACAGCAGCACACAGGGGGAGGGAGGCAGAGCACCCCAACAGACAGGAAGAAGCAGTGTGGTGGCCGCAGACAGAAGGCAGGCAACCGTTCCCCGTAACACCAACACGAAGGAAGTTGCCAGTACAACTGTTAGGTCTTCCCGAGTCTGGTTGTTTTTTAAAGACTCTACCAATGACGCCAAAAAGGCCATTTGCACCACCAGCCAGACCAGCATCAGCAGGGGTGGCAAAACGACCAGCCTGACCACCACCAGCATGATCAGGCACGTGGCAGCAAAGCACCCGACTTTGTGGGCCGAACCCCAGGGTCCAGGAACAGTGTCTGCGGGTGGCACCATTGCTTCTTCCGCTGTTGTGCATGCAAGCCAATCCCCTGTCCATGGTGCATGCGAAGACGCCTCCTGCCATGCACCTGTCGTTGCACACTCTCAAGTAGCAGCATCAGGAAGCAAGTCCATGTCCTTGTCCCAGCGCAGCGTTCAGTTGTCCATACCCCAGTCCTTGGAACACAAGCACAAATATGCAGCCAACGCCCCACAAGCCACACTACTAAATTCTCACATTTCATGACTGCTTACGCTCGAAATGTTGCCTTTTAGGCTCATGAAGATAGAAGCATTCCGCAACCTGATGGCGGCAGCTGTCCCTCGGTACTCAGTCCCCAGACGCCACTATTTCTCCCCGCATTACACAAGCACGTGTCGCAAAACATTAGCCGTGCTTTCAACAACGCAGTTACCGGTAAAGTCCACCTAACCATGGACACGAGGACAAGTGCTTGTGGGCAGGGACAGTACATCTCGCTGACGGCACACTGGGTTAACATAGTGGAAGCCGAGACCCAGTCGGACCTTGGGACGGAACACGTCCTCCCGACGCCAAGGATTACGGGCCCTAGGTCAATCAGGGTTGCCTCCACGGTCTACAGCTCCTGCACCTCATCCTCATCAGCCTCCTCCTCCTCTTCAGCCTCCATCTCCGAAATGACCATATCAGTCACAAGCTGGAAGCACTGCAGCACTGCCTCGGCCAAGCGGCAACAGGCTGTGCTGAATCTAATATGCTTAGGTGGAAAACCGCACAATGCTGAAGAGTTGTGGACAGCTCTGAAAGAGCAGGCAGATCTGTGGCTCACACCGCTGAACCTACAGCCAGGCATGGTCGTGTGTGACAATGGCCGGAACCTGGTGGCGGCTCTGAGGCGAGGCGAGCTCACACATGTACCATGCCTGGCCCATGTGCTTAACCTTGTGGTTCAGCGGTTTCTCAAATCCTACCCGGAGCTGCCGGATCTGCTTGTTAAAGTACGCCGCCTGTGTGCCCATTTTAGAAAGTCAGCTACAGCTTCCGCCGTCCTTGCAGTGTTTCAGCAGCATTTGCAGCTTCTGGCTCACAGACTGGTGTGTGATGTCCCCACGCATTGGAACTCTACACTGCAGATGTTGGGAAGGATTTGTGAGCAGAAGAGGGCAGTTGTTGAGTACCAGCATCAACAAGGCCATCGGTATTCAGTTCAGACTCCACACATAAGACCTCAGGAGTGGACATGGATGTCGACATATGTACCATCCTCCAAAACTTTGAGGACTCCACCAAGATGGTGAGCGGCGATGACGCCATAATTAGCATCACCATCCCGCTTCACTGTCTTCTGAAACGCTCTCTGCTCACAATCAAAGAGGATGCATTGCAGGCGGAGCACGATGAGATGGAGCAAGGAACCATACAGGGTGATTACACACAGCCAAGCCTCATCTCATCCCAACGTGGATTGGGTGACAATGAGGAAGAGGAGGAGGAGGAAAGACAGGAGCTAGTTTCATGCACTATAGACAGTACTACCTGCATAGCTGTCATACTGTCTGTTCAGCGTGGAAAGCCAGAGGACAGAGAGGAGGAGGAGAGCATGGTCAGTCATCCTCTTGGTGAGGACACTGAAGTCTTGCCTGTTAGTAGTCCGGCACGCATGACCCTCGCGTTCTCAAAATTTTGGGTGACAGTCATTACTGGTTGGTGACACTTCTAGACCCACGCTACAAGGAGAACTTTATATCTCTTATTCCTGAGGCGGACAGGTCTACAAAAATGGGGCAGTATAAGAAGGCCCTTGTTGCGGAACTATTAAAAAAATTCCCATCTGAAAACGCTGGCGGCAGAGGGCACACTTCGCTGGACAACCAAGGAGTACCAGCGAGAGAGACACAACTTCAATCCAGCAGAGGCAGGGGAACACTGTAAAAGTTCTGGGAGAGTTTTCTCAGACCCTCCCATCGCACAGGCCCTGAGGCGCGGGGTACTCTCACAAGGAGTGCAAAGTTTGGGAAGATGCTGAGGGAGTACCTTGCCGACCGTACCAACGTCCTCCGTGATTCCTCTGTGCCTTATAATTATTGGGTATCCAAGCTGAATATGTGGAATGAACTGGCACTCTATGCCTTGGAGGTCCTGGCCTGCCTTGCCGCCAGCGTTTTATCAGAGCGGGTTTTTAGTGCCGCTGGTGGAATTATAACTGATAAGCGCATCCGCCTGTCAACTGAAAATGCTGACAGGCTGACTATTATAAAAATGAACAAGGGCTGGATTGGGCCAGACATCTCAACACCACCGAATGATAGCAGCATAACATAAACTCAAATCCAATGTCTTTTCTTGGGAGGTGTATTCCCATGAACCTTTTCACACCCACACATGGGTATACGCTTCCTGATTTTGTCTATTTGCTCTTATCCTCCTCCTTCTCCTCATCCTACACCACCATATCATCAGGGTGACCGTGGTCCGTGATGCAACACCCACATAATTTTTTTAAAGGGTGTTTATGATGCCCGTGAAATTTTTTTTTCCATACAGTATGTTCATGTATACCCCCCAGGGGTAAATGTTTGTCAGCCCATACACTTAGTGCATTGGCATTACAAGTATAGGAGGCCCGCTCCTTTCTAATGGGAACATTTTTTTACGAGGCCCTCCTCCTCGTCTCTTCCAAGGGGCATTGAAGTGCCTCCAAATTTTTGGCAGCCCTTGCATTCACTGCATAGGTCAACACTATGGGAGACTCTCTCCTTCCTAATGGGAATTTGTCGTTACTGTGGCCCTGCTCTGTGTGTCTTTAAATTCTTAGTGGGGTTTTTCCTAAAATTGGTCAGCCTTTGGACTCACTTCATACCCTATAACTGTATAGCTGACCCTCTCCTTTCTAATGGGAACATGTCGTACCTTGTTACTGTGGCCCTGCTCTATGTGTCTTTAAATTCTTAGTGGGGTTTTTCCTAAAATTGGTCAGCCGTTAAGACTCACTGCATACCCTATAACTGTATAGCAGACACTCTCCTTTCTAATGGGAACATGTCGTACTTGTTACTGTGGCCCTGCTCTGTGTGTCTTTAAATTCTTAGTGGGGTTTTTCCTAAAATTGGTCAGCCATTGGACTCACTGCATACCCTATAACTGTATAGCAGACTCTCTCCTTTCTAATGGGAACATGTTGCACCTTGTTACTCTGGCCCTGCTCTATGTGTCTTTAAATTCTTAGTGTTTTTTTTTCCAAATTTTGGCAGCCCTTGCAGTCACAGCATGGGCATTACCACTATAGGAGACCCGCTCCTTTATAATGGGAACATTTTTTTTACTGAGACCCTCCTCTATGTCTCTTCAAAGGGGTATTGGGTTGCGTCCAAATTTTTGGCAGCCCTTGCAGTCACTGGATACGCAATAACAGTATAGGAGACCCACTTGTTAATAATGGGAACAACAAAGCATAGCCGGCTGATGGCTCTCTGACAATAGCTACGGCCAACTGCTGGCTTTTTAAGAATAGTAAGGGCCGTCTGATGTCCCTGTAAAAATAGGCTTTATGACTTTCAGAGTCCCTCCATCATAAATAAAAAAGGATGTGTCTGATTGCCAGATAAGGTTGTAAAATGTTAAAATGACATTTCCCGGTGAATGCATTTGTCTTAAACAATAACGTAAAAAAAACAAAACAATAGGATCTTTCTTTAGTATAAAAAACAGCGTCACCAATTTAACAACAATGTAATCACATTGTTCAGCTCATGCACCTCCTCCTCCATCTCCGAAATGATCACATCAGTCACAAGCTGACAGCACTGCAGCACTGCCTTGGCCAAGCGGCAACAGGCTGTGCTGAAGATAACATGCTTAATGCTTAATTGGCGAACCGCCCAGCGCTGCAGAGTTGTTGAAAGCTCTAACACAGCAGCCTGATCTGTGGCTCTCACTGCTGAACATACAGCCAGGCATGGTCGTGTGTGACAATGGGCGGAACCTGGTGACGGAGAAATGACAGCCGGGGTAGATACGGTTTCCCTCTATGCCAGTCCTTTCACCGAGCTAAAGAATATGGCTTTGGTGAAATACAACTCCTACTGAGAAGCTGTTTCAGATTGAAAAACATTGTGCCCACCATTTGATTCGGAGGGCTAACCTTTCTCACCCGCTCAAGAGCCCCATAGCAGCTGCAAAGCTAGCGCTATCATGAACTCTCCTGTGGTAGAAGCCAAGGCACACCAGAGGATTCTATGGTGGGACCGTCCAACCCTGCTGATAAGCAGTCCTGGCTAAGAAAAGTGTGTGGGGAGGTTCCCAAAAAAAGTTGTGGACTGGCTCCGTACCATCCCTGGCCACATTCACCTGTCCACGTGTTTGTGGTTGGTCCTTCCCAGTAAGTGCACTGGGGAGGGCACGGGTAATGTTGTGGGACCCGTGCTTGTGGAAGGCGGAGGCGATACCGGGAAATATAGTGGCGGCTGGGGACTCAGTATGGACACTCGGCCGCCGCTGGCATGAGGTTGTAAAAAGCTTCCTCCTCCACGAGCCTAAAAGGCCACATTTCAAGTGCAAGCAGCTGTCAAAAATTTGGCAGTATAGTATTGCAGCCTGTGGGTGGGTGGGTGGCTGCCTGCATACTTGCGCTTGCATTCCAAGGAATAGGGTAGGGACAACTGAACGCTGCAGTGGGACAAGGACGTGGACAGTGATTGTTGCAAGTCTGCAAAGACAGGTGCATGGCGGGAGGCATCTTCGCATGCGCCAAGGATCACTTATGATGGGCACACTTTTAGGCAGTGACCAGGGAGTCAGAGATGCTTCCAGAAGTCTTCCCCATGCTGTTCCCATGTCTTTTCAGCACTGTATGCATGTGTCTGATGATGTGTCACACACCACATGGCCAGATAAGGTTGTAAAATGTTAAAATGACATTTCCTGGTGAATGCATTTGTCTTGATTGAAAGCAATTCAAAAGTGCAAAAACGCTACGTGTGAACATAGCCCAAGTTGTGGAGGAGTATTTTTGTTTTTGGTTATTTATTTTACCTTATATACAAAAGGATGGAAAGGAAAGGATGTTCCTTAACATATTTCCCAGGAAAATCCATTTTAGTTTCGTTTTTGTATGTTTTATTGTGAGTCCGTAAAAGTGGTGTTGCTGACAGCAGTGATCTAGGAGTCAGAGATGCTTCCAGGGGTCTTCCCCATGCTGTTCCCATGTCATTTGAGCACTGTTCCCATCGATTTGGGCAATTTTTAGGCCCTCTGCAGACCTCCGGGGGGAAACGCCTGAAAAATGCTCGAGTTTCCCATAGACTTACATTGGGCTCGTTGCTCGGGTCGAGCACCCGAGTATTCCAATTTGCTCGACCCGATCAATGAGTACCCGAGCATTTTAGTGCTCGCTCATCACTAATTGTCAACAATTTCTCTATCTCACAACCTTACAATTCTGGCAGTTCTACATTTTATTCCTTCTTACCCATTCAGAGAGCTTTCCATCTTGGCATGAGGTGAAGGGGACTGGCTGTCTGGCTTAGTTAGCTAATCCAGACTCCTCTATCACAGATGCTGCTGATACAGAGAAGGAGACTGGCTTAGTTTAGCTATGAACTGAGCCACAAAGCCAAAGAGGAAACTTCCTGATTGTATTGGAGTGAACACAAAAATGAAGCTGCCTAGATTGTGACAATCTTTTCAGGGGTAACACCAAATATTTCATAGTAAGAGGCTGGTACAACCCCCTTCCTGCTAGAATTACCAGACATGACTAAAGCCCCCGTCTCACATAGCGAGATCGCTAGCGAGATCGCTGCTGTGTCACGGTTTTGGTGACGCAACAGCGACCTCACCAGCAATGTCGCTATGTGTGACACTTTGCAGCGATTAGGCCCCTGCTGTGAGGTCGCTGATCGCTGCAAAGTGTTCTGGACCATTTTTTGGTCGTTGCCTTCCCGCTGGTCAGCACACATCCCTGTGTGTGACCAGCGGGAGCAGCGATCAGGCTGGTAACCATGATAAACATCGGGTTACTAGGGGCACACGCGCTCCTAGTAACCCGTTGTTTATCATGGTTACGAGCCTGCTAAAGTGAGTGGTAACCTCCCGCTCACTGTAGCAGAGTGGTAACCATGGTAAACAACGGGTTACTAGGTGCGCGTGTGCCCCTTGTAATCCAATATTTACCATGGATACCAGCCTGCTCCTGCTTCAGCAGGCTCGTAACCAGGAGCAGGACATCGTGGAAAGATTCTTTCCACGATGTCGCTGCTCCTCTGATCGTTGGTGAGCCTGCCTGTTTGACAGCTCACCAGCGACCACATAGCGACGCAGCAACGATCCCTGACAGGTGGTATCATTGTCGGGATCGCTGCAGTGTCGCTAAGTGTGACGGGGCCTTAATGGGTTTAATAGTCCTGATAACAGACACACAGAATACATTTACCAAACTAATAGCTCCACTATTGACATTCATATATTACTTAGTTTACTTTTTTTTTATGTACATTCAGGTGAAGATTATCTTTAAATGTCTGAATGAGAACATTAACATGTATTATCTCATATGGTAGTAGTTTGCATTCTTTCCATTTTTTGGCAAGGTGAATTCTCCAACAATTTATATACGGTGACTTGTAGTAAAAGGATAGAACATGCTGGGCTTTAATCTGTCCGATCCTTAGGTGTGGCTCAGAAGAATGATATTCCTAGAGGTTCTACTAATTTCACACTTCTTGGATTCATTGCTTAGACGTTCTCACAGCTTTTGAATATGAGAACGAAGTAGAGCAGCACATAAACTATTAAAAGTATCACTACGGTTTGCAGCCAGCAACAGGATTTACATGGCACATGGCTACAGGATGCATCTAGTGGAATTTTACCGAATATGATATCCATTGTTTAGGTTGTCATGGACGTTGTTTATTGACCACTACACGAAATGGAAGTTTAACAATGCAGAATACAGTAGGTGGAATGATCTGATCTCACATAAGACGTACTTAATTTGGGGAGACTGTTTACAAGTGTTATGCTATTTACAAGAGGCTTTTTTAGCAATGACTCATATGGCATCCTGTGCTAAATGAAGCACAAAGTTAAAAACATCACTTAAATAGGAATTACAGGAACACAGAAGAAACATATCAAACGGAGGAAGGATGGGTCTAGACTTTCATTTCAGCGCCATATTCTTTATATCAGGAAACTCTTACTCACAATGAATTAGTGCATACTGCGGGTTATCTTATGCATGTGACCACTCAACTGTGCTGCTAAAACACCCAACTTATGTTCCTGTTTATATTCAAAGACTAGAAAAAGAAACAGTACAGACAGGCCAGACACTTCATAGAATCCTAGAATGATAGAATGTTAGAGTTGGAAGGGACCTCCAGGGTCACCGTGTCCAACCCCCTGCTCAAAGCAGGATTCACTAAACCATCTCAGACAGATGTCTGTCCAGCCTCTGTTTGAAGACTTCCATTGAAAGAGAACTCACCACCTCTCGTGGCAGCCTGTTCCACTCATTGATCACCCTCCCTGTCAATTTTTTTTTCCTAATATCTAATCTGTGTCTTCTCCGATTCAGTTTCATCCCATTGCTTCTAGTCTTTCTTTGTGCAAATGAGAATATTTCCCACACTAACAGTGGCCTTACACAGTAGATGATTCCAATATATTAACCAACAATCATTTTTATATATTTCACTTTTTTAAGTTTGCTATGGCATTACAATGACCAGTTACTGAAATTGTCATTCTTTTGTATTAAATTGGAGGCACATTGAAGTATTGTAAGATTTTCAGGAGTGATATATTACAGATTTGTTGGGCTGTATAATTATTAATGCACATTTCTACATTAAAAGGGTTGCACCGTAAATGGAAGTTATCACCTACTCTTTGGATAGGTAATAACTTGTTTTTCACTGTTGATGTAACTACTGGAACCCCCACTGATCCAAAAAAATAGGGCTATAGAGTATTCTGTTTGAATGGAGTGATGATGTTACATGTGCAGCATAGCTCAATTCTTGTGCTAGGAATTGTCCTTAGCTATCTATGATACTCCCATAAACTCATCCCCTTTGACACATCCCCTTTAACCATTTTCTTCTGGACAATTGCTCTGTGAGCTCCAGGCTCATGCACTTTATTTACGCTTAAATATTGTTCCAATTGTAGGAAGCTCTCATCTGTGAGAAACATTAAGGCAGTATAGACATGTTCACACAGTGCAAATTTAGTGAGATTAGTAATTCACTTTTTAAGTGAAATTTATTAAAAAATAAGGTGCTAAAAGTCTATGGAGGACCAGTGCATGTACTCACTTTTCCTCCTCTCCCTTTCTTTCAGGATAGCTTCCAGCCACTCTTGCTTCTCCTCAGGTGTCTTTGCCATACAGACAAACCACTTGTTTTTTGCTGTGTTGTGGATTTTCCAGCCATTGATTACAAGGTTACCACTGCTATGGAAATCGGCTAAAAGGGACAAAATATGTAAATCCAAAGAACACAATAGTATACTCAGGATATCAATAAGATATGACGAGTGGAAAGAGTTCATGATACAACAGGCAACATTTTAAGCACTTGGTGGACAACATATCAAAAATTGTATTAAATGTACACAAATGCAAAATGTATTCTTCCATTTCTATATACAGTATACACACACATCATATATATATATATATATATATATATATATATATATATATATATATATAAATATATGTACAGTACAGACCAAAAGTTTGGACACACCTTCTAATTTAAAGATTTTTCTGTATTTTCATGACTATGAAAATTGTACATTCACACTAAAGGCATCAAAACTATGAATTAACACATGTGGAATTACATACTTAACAAAAAAGTGTGAAACAACTGAAAATATGTCTTATATTCTAGGTTCTTCAAAGTAGCCACCTTTCGCTTTGATGACTGCTTTGCACACTCTTGGCATTCTCTTGATGAGCTTCAAGAGGTAGTCACCGGAAATGGTCTTCCAACAATCTTGAAGGAGTTCCCAGAGATGCTTAGCACTTGTTGGCCCTTTTGCCTTCACTCTGCGGTCCAGCTCACCCCAAACCATCTCGATTGGGTTCAGGTCTGGTGACTGTGGAGGCCAGGTCATCTGGCGTAGCACCCCATCACTCACCGTCTTGGTCAAGTAGCCCTTACACAGCCTGGAGGTGTGCTTGGGGTCATTGTCCTGTTGAAAAATAAATGATGGTCCAACTAAACGCAAACCGGATGGAATAGCATGCCCCTGCAAGATGCTGTGGTAGCCATGCTGGTTCAGTTTTCAGTATGCCTTCAATTTTGAATAAATCCCCAACAGTGTCACACCTCCTCCACCATGGTTCACGGTGGGAACCAGGCATGCAGAGTCCATCCGTTCACCTTTTCTGCGTCGCACAAAGACACGGTGGTTGGAACCAAAGATCTCAAATTTGGACTCATCGGACCAAAGCACAGATTTCCACTGGTCTAATGTCCATTCCTTGTGTTCTTTAGCCCAAACAAGTCTCTTCTGCTTGTTGCCTGTCCTTAGCAGTGGTTTCCTAGCAGCTATTTTACCATGAAGGTCTGCTGCACAAAGTCTCCTCTTAATAGTTGTTGAAGAGATGTGTCTGCTGCTAGAACTCTGTGTGGCACAGACCTGGTCTCTAATCTGAGCTGCTGTTAACCTGCGATTTCTGAGGCGGGTGACTCAGATAAACTTATCCTCAGAAGCAGAGGTGACTCTTGGTCTTCCTTTTCTGGGGCGGTCCTCATGTGAGCAAGTTTCTTTGTAGCGCTTGATGGTTTTTGCAACTGCACTTGGGAACACTTTCAAAGTTTTTCTAATTTTTCGCACTGACTGACCTTCATTTCTTAAAGTAATGATGGCCACTCGTTTTTCTTTACTTAGAATTTGCATTATTGCAAGAAAAAATCAGCTAACAGTCTATTCAGTAGGACTATCAGCTGTGTATCCACCAGACTTCTGCACAACACAACTGATGGTCCCAACCCCATTTATAAGGCAAGAAATCCCACTTATTAAACCTGACAGGGCACACCTGTGAAGTGAAAACCATTTCCGGTGACTACCTCTTGAAGCTCATCAAGAGAATGCCAAGAGTGTGCAAAGCAGTCATCAAAGCAAAAGGTGGCTACTTTGAAGAACCTAGAATATAAGACATATTTTCAATTGTTTCACACTTTTTTGTTAAGTATATAATTCCACATGTGTTAATTCATAGTTTTGATGCCTTCAGTGTGAATGTACAATTTTCATAGTCATGAAAATACAGAAAAATCTTTAAATGAGAAGGTGTGTCCAAACTTTTGGTCTGTACTGTATGTATATACTGTGCTCAGCATAATTGAGCAATTGAGTACCCCTCCTTTGAAAAGTAAGATTTTAATCAATATTTCACAGAACACAAGAACAATTTCCAAAATTTTAATAAGACTCAGTTTCATAAAACATTTTTTTAACCCATAACATGAAAGTAGGGTTATTAATATAACTTTCATTACAAAATATTCACTTTTACTCAAATTAGTTGGCACAAAAATTAATACACCCCACATCAAAAACTAGTAAATCTAGTATTGTGTATAACCTCCATGATTTCTAAGCAGAGCACCAAATCTGCTAGGCATGGAAGGAACAAGTTGGTGACATATTGCAACATCTTTTTTCATTCTTCAAGAACAACCTCTTTTAGAGCCTGGATGCTGGATGGAGACCGATACTCTACTTGTCTCTTCAGAACTCCCCTTGGGTGTTTCGGTTGGGTTCAGATCAGAAGACAAACTTGGCCACTGAATCACTTTCACCCTGTTCGTCGTCAGAAATGCAACAGATGTGTGTATGTGTGTACATGTTTCACTGTAGACACCATTTAGAAAAATGCAGGGTGTCTACAGTGAAGCATGATGGTGGCAGTGTCCTTATGTGAGGCCGCATGAGTGCTGCTGGTGTCAGGGAGCTACATTTTATTGATGGTATCATGAATTCACATTTCTGTGCCCTTGGTCAATGTGCACTTTTACAACATGACAGTGATCCAAAACACACATCTAATCAAAATCGGACATGTCTACGGAATTTTCTCATGACCGCTCAGTCCGCGACAATTCACAGATATGTGAATGGCCCCATAGACTATCCCAGGTACGAGTGCTATCCGTGAAAAACATGGATAGCACTCATAAGCGAAATAATGGACGTCTGAATATGACCCAAGGAAGCAACATAACAAGGACAGAAACCAGAATGAGACTGAAGTTGTTAGAGTTGTATTGGAACTGTCAAGAGCCTGGAAGAGTTGAGCCTTTATCGTGCACTATGTTTTCACCAGGATAATCCGTGAAGTGAGTGAAAGTAGGCTTCAGTGGGTACTGTGTTCTATGTAGGCCGCGACAGAAGGAAAGTGCAGATCGTGATGCAAGTTGGCATGATGCAAGTCACTAAGGAAAAAGCCATTTTCAACTGTGAATAGTAAGTTGTTTATTCTATTGCAGGTGTACACAACATTCGGCCCACCAAGCTAAGTTGTGTGGCCTGCGCTGCTGTCCGGGAGACGTTGCTCCCATTTCTCCTTCCTCATATATTCAAATGTACTTCAGATGTGAATACATTTGATCACTGCAGGCAGCGCAGCACGCGTCAGCCCCAGCCCCGATGAGCAGCAATGTAATGAGGTCGGCACGCTGCTGACGTATTCACGCTGTTGCCATTGCCAGATGTCGGATCTCGGTAAGTGCTCCATGGAGGAGCTGAAGATTAAACATATTTAATAACCATTTTAAATGAGGAGGCCGTGGGATGGGAGGCTTTGTATAACTGCCAAGGCACATTATGAGGAGGATTGTGAAAGGGGGGCACAATATAGTGAGAGGTAGTGGGGTGTGTGGATTTTATGAAGAGGGCAGCAGTGTGAAGGTAATATTATTGAAAGGGGCAGTTTGGGGGGATATTTTGGAGAGGATGAGTGTAATGGGGTATATTATGGAGTGAGGAACTGTGTATGGGTGGGGAGGATATTATGGAGAGCTACACTGTGGTGGAGGGGTATATTATGGAGAGGCTCAATGGGTGTGTGGGGGGATATTATGGAGAGTGGTACTATGGGGGGTTATTATGGAGAAGCTTACCGCTTTTTGGGGGATCGGTATGGAGAGGGGTAGTGATGGGGGATTATTATGGAGAAGGGCTGGGCTGTGCTGACAGTGGTTATGATCTTGTACACATGTAGCAATCCATAACGTGCTTCAAGGCAGGGGCGGACATACCGCTGGTGCAGCCGATGCAACTGCACCGGGGCCCAGCGGTGCAGGGGGGCCCTTGCAGGGTGGGTAATAATGAGGGCCAGTTTCTCGGAACCCCAAGCTCCGGGTGGCCCATGGCCAGATTGCCCTCATTCTGTGCGGCGATCCCTGCAGTTCCGCTGCCTATAAGAGAAAATGGCAGAGAAGCTGCAGGGATCCGTCCTCTGCTTCCTGCCCGCCCGCGCTTTCTGTGTGACACAGACGCGCGCTGCTTGATAACGTCAGTAAGCAGCGCGCACCTGTGTCAGGGAGAAAGTTGCTGGTGAGGACAATGCTGCGGAGGAGAGTGCAGAGAGGTAAGTTGTTTTTTTTTATTTCATCCAATACACTGAGGCAATGATGCGGGGAGAGAAATGATGAGGGTGATGGGGGGACAGCAATGATGGGGGGAGAGCAATGATGGGGTGATGAAGGGAGAGCAATGATGGGGGTGATGGGGGACAGCAATGATGGGGGTGATGGGGGGAGAGCAATGATGGGATTGATGAGGGGAGAGCAATGATGGGATTGATGGGGGAGAGCAATGATGGGATTGATGGGGAGAGCAATGATGGGGGTGATGGGGGAGAGAAATGATAAGGGTGATGGGGGAGAGCAATGATGGGGGAGAGAAATGATGAGGGTGATGGGGGGGAGAAATGATGGGGGAGAGCAATGATGGGAGTGATGGGGGAGAGAAATGATGAGGGTGATGGGGGAGAGAAATGATGGGGGTGATGGGGAAGAGCAATGATGGGGGTGATGGGGGGACAGCAATGATGGTGGGAGAGTAGTGATGGGGGGAGAGCAGTGATGGGAGGGACAGTAATGATGAGGATGAAGAGGGGAGAGCAATGATGGGGGTGGTGGGGGAAGAGCAATGATGGGGTGATGGGGGAGAGAAATGATGGGGGTGATGGGGGAGAGCAGTGATGGGGGGAGAGCAGTGATGGGGGAGAGCAATGATGGGAGTGATGGGGGAGAGAAATGATGAGGGTGATGGGGAGAGAAATGATGGGGGTGATGGGGGAGAGCAATGATGGGGGTGATGGGGGAGAGCAATGATGGGGTGATGGGGGAGAGCAATGATGGGAGTGATGGGGGAGAGCAATGATGGGGTGATGGGGGGAAAGCAGTGATGGGGGAAAGCAATGATGGAGGTGATGGGGGAGAGAAATGATGGGAGTGATGGGGGAGAGAAATGATGGGAGTGATGGGGGAGAGAAATGATGGGGGTGATGGGGGAGAGCAATGATGGGGGTGATGGGGGGACAGCAATGATGAGGGGAGAGCAGTGATGGGGGAGAGCAGTGATGGGAGGGACAGTAATGATGAGGATGATGAGGGGAGAGCAATGATGGGGGTGGTGGGGAAGAGCAATGATGGGGGTGATGGGGGAGATCAATGATGGAGGTGATGGGGGAGAGCAATGATGGGGTGATGGGGGGAGAGAAATGATGGGGGTGATGGGGGGAGAGCAGTGAAGGGGGGAGAGCAATGATGGAGGTGATGGGGGAGAGAAATGATGAGGGTGATGGTAGAGAGAAATGATGGGGGGAGAGCAATGATGGGGTGATGAAGGGAGAGCAATGATGGGGGTGATGGGGGGAGAGCAATGATGGGATTGATGGGGGTGATGGGGGTGATGGGGGACAGCAATGATGGGGGAGAGCAATGATGGGATTGATGAGGGGAGAGCAATGATGCGATTGATGGGGGAGAGCAATGATGGGATTGATGGGGAGAGCAATGATGGGATTAATGGGGAGAGCAATGATGGGGTGATGGGGGAGAGAAATGATAAGGGTGATTGGGGAGAGAAATGATGGGGGAGAGCAATGATGGGAGTGATGGGGGAGAGAAATGATGAGGGTGATGGGAGAGAGAAATGATGGGGGTGATGGGGAAAAGCAATGATGGGGGTGATGGGGAAGAGAAATGATGAGGGTGATGGGGAGAGAAATGATGAGGGTGATGGGGGAGAGAAATGATCAGGGTGATGGGGGAGAGAAATGATGGGGGTGGTGTGTGACAGCAATGATGGGGGTGGTGAGTGACAGCAATGATGGGGGTGGTGTGGGACAGCAATGATGGGGGTGGTGTGGGACAGCAATGATGGAGATGGTGTGAGAAAACAATGATGAGGGTGGGGGAGAGGACACTGAGGTGTGGTGTGGGAGAACAAAGAAGGGAGGAGAGCAATGATGGGGGTAAGATGCATAGGACACTTTATAATGAATTAAAGGTGGGAGAAGACGCTGTCAGGGGCATGTAATGAATTGGGATGTGGTGGAGGATGCTCAGTACCTGATAACATCTTCTCCAACCTTCAAAGCGTGGGGGAGACACATGTATGTATACAATATATGTGACTGAACTGAACTTCTTGTGTTTCTCCCCTCTACTAACCTAACTCTACCTAACATCGAAATTACCTTGGAGGGTTCAACCATAACCCCCCAAGCAGCACGCCTGCTGCTTTGGTGTCATATTCGACTTTAACCTTTCCTTTACTTCCTATATCTGATCACTAACTTGCTCTGGTCACCTGCATCTTAAAAACATCTCAAGAATCCGACCTTTTCTCACCTTTGAAACTGCTAAAACTCTTACTGTCGCTTTTATTCACTTTCGTCTGGACTACTGCAACTCTCTTCTGATTGGTCTCCCTCTTACCAACCTTTCTCCTCTCCAATCCGTCCTGAATGTGGCAGCCAGGGTTGTATTTCTGTCCAGCCGCTTCACCGATGCCTCCATCTTGTGCCAGTCATTACACTGGTTGCCCATTCGCTACAGGGTCAAATATAAACTCATTGCTCTCACCCACAAAGCTCTCTACAGTTCTGCAATGCCTTATATCTCCTCTCTCATATCTGTCTATTGCCCTACTAGTGCCCTCCGTTCTACAAATGACCTAAGACTAACATCCCCCATAATCCGAACCTCGCACCTCCGTATCCAAGACTTCTCTCGTGCTGCGCCAGTTCTCTGGAAAGCACTACCCCAGACTATCCGACTGATGCCTAGCCCCCATGTATTCAAGCGCGCTTTACAAACCCATCTCTTTAAACAAGCCTACCACCTCAACTACCCAGTAAACTAACTTCCCCCTGTCCCCTCCTTCTAAATATTATTCAGAATCTGCACCCTACTAGTCATCTGTCTCCATACTCTCCATGCACACGATAACTGCACTCAATACTTGAGTATTGCACTTAAACATACTGGCTGATGACCGGATCATGCAACTTTATATGAAAATCCCTATTTATCATAATTGCCAGACCTGAAATAACAAGCGCTTTTCACCTATTGTGTCCCGCCATTTCCTTGTAGAATGTAAGCTTGCGAGCAGGGACCTCACTCCTAATTTAACTGTTTAAACTGTCTTAAATTGTATTGAATTTATTGTCTGTATATGTCCCCGCTTAATTGTAAAGTGCTGCGGAATATGTTGGCGCTATATAAATAAAAATTATTATTATTTTGTGACCTTGTTATTTTCTAGGCTGGAGATCATCGTGACAAGACGAGTCGTGGCTGGGAGATGTCGACATGAAGGTCTGACCAGATGGAGAAGAAGCAGCAGAAACAGACACTGATCAGATGAGACGTCAGTGGTAAGTGCCTGGATGTAAATATTATTCTGTATCTGCACTGTGTGACTTGGAGTGATAATGTTATCTGTAAAATCCCTTAGGCTGCATTCCCACTTGTGTGAAATGTCCGTGTGCTGCCAGATTTTTTTATCGGATAGTTCACGGACTCGTAGAGTTTTATAGATCCATTCACACATCCATGATAATCACTGATATGAGAATGAGATCTGTGAGGGTCAGAGAATGTCCTGTTCTGATCCGATTTTGAGGATCCGAATAGGACATGCTCAATGCGTCTGTAAAAGAGGGCAGCACACCGACACTGCACGCAGATGAAGGAATGTAGCCTTATTATGTATAACACAGTCCCTTAGTATATAGACTATGTAAGGTGTATACACTAGTGGCCAAAATTGAGGCAACACCTGCAGTTTTTCACCATCACCAATATTTAATGAAAGTTTTCACTGACATACTTACTTGAACACACGCCCTCTACTGCGATATGTATTCTATGTTTCTATGTTTGTTTATAGTGACCTGGGTGTGATTTAAGACCGATATTGTGCCAGCAGTATTAGACAGGAGTGGTCACCTAAGAAGAGAGCCAAAGCTGTTACTTTAAGAGAAGAAGGGTACAGTTACTGGGAAATTGCAGCACGAATTGGAAAAGGGATCTCACCGGCCAGCATTCTCAAAGTGTGTAAGCAGTTTCAAGAGACTGGTTCGATAAAGAATAAACCAGGGAGAGGAAAGAAGAAGGCTTCAACTCCTCAGACTGATAGAGAAATTGTTAGAATTGGCCAAAATAACAGGAAATCAACTGCTGTTGACATCAATAAGGAGCTTGTCAACACTGGAGTGACAGTGTCCGATCGGACGGTTCGACGACGATTGGTTATGGTATGGGGCTGCATGTCTAGAGATGCAGTTGGTAGGCTGCAGGTAATTGAAGGAACAGTTAATGCTGAAAAGTACATCAAGGAAGTCCTTCAGCCTAAACTCATTGATAAGATTGGTATTTTACTGTTCTAACCATCCTTTCTGCCTGATCATTCTTCTAGAATAGATTAGCCCCTGCCGTAGTTTGACCTTTTGTCTGCCTGACTACTCTATGTCCATTTATTCTAACATACTAGAATCTGACCCAGCTATCACTGATGATGTTTTTGAATCTACTTCTACTCATTATCACTAATTCTTGGGTTTGTTTGTTAGTTTTTTCCCTCACTTCTCTTCACCGGTCAGCAGCTACTTTGCAGTCACAACCTAAGAGCCCCCTGCAGAAAAGAGTAATAACCAGTGTGCCCCTTAGACTCAGCAGAGTATCCAGCTCCAAGCCTGACCATGGAAAACTTCTCCGAACTGATGGATGGTTACAAATCCCAATTACTACAATTTAGTTCAACTTCAATGCTATGCACAGTCAAAAGTGATTTCTAGGAAAAAAAAAAGAAGATCCTATTTTTAACTGTCTGTTTTATTTTACTTCTTTCACTAACTGCAAAGAATCTAGAACTGAAAAATAACAGCAAGAAATCGATAGTCACTGGACAAGAACCAAAGTGTATGGGAAAGATAAATATTAGAATTGATTTCAGTACATTGTGTTACAACATGGTATCAGTGGCATTAGTGTTAATTATTTTTCCAAAAAATATAGCTTTATCCATTATATCCTCTGACCTCCACCTGCTGTAATAATAGGAAACGAAGTGGTGAAGATTAAGGAGCCTATAATGGAAAAGTGACCCCTTGTCAGAGCGCAAAACCATTTGTACAGTTTCCATCAAGACAGCTGTAATCTTTTGTGTAGCACGTAATGCAATTTATTTGCTCATTTAAAAGCATCAATATGCAATTTGTATTACAGATGAAGCTCCCGCAGCAATAAAAAGTTAATAAAGTAACAGAGGAGCCATATTTCCAATTATTAATATATCAATAAATGCGTGATGTTACTTGCAGCTTCATAAAGTGATATAAATTGTGTACTGTAGGTACAGTAATTAAACATCTGTTTAACAAATCAGCTACCAAATGCTTTACCATAGCTGATTTGTATCAGTGAAGATAATGTATTTATTTACAATATAATGTTATGTACAATCAGAAAAGCAAACAAATTCACATCAGTTTTATATAATGTGCAATTATAGCATTTCCTAACTTGCACAAAACTCTAAATTGACACCTATCTTGACAGATTTAATGGCTTGTGCTGTGTTTAAGGGGTTGTACATCTTGTAACTAAAAGCACAGGATAGCAGGATTGTGCTCAGTAAACTACATACACTGTCAGGTGGGCGACATTACACTGAGTAAACTGATACCTTGGTTGATGAAATCTGTCCTGTGGTTCTTGTGTAATTTTTACTTTCAGTTTGGAGATAATGCTATGCTCGTGCTCCGGGTGGCCTGTGGGGGGTGCTCTATCTGGTGCTCTGCTTACATATTCATCTGTATGCTCTTATGACAGCTCACTGTGCCTTCACTGACCTGCCTCCTATTTTACCTAGCCCCGCAGTACTTGATTCATTATGTAAAATAGGAGGCAGGTCAGTGAAGGCACAGTGAGCTGTCATAAGAGCATACAGATGAATATGTAAGCAGAGCACCAGATAGAGCGCCCCCCACAGGCCACCCCGAAGCATGAGCATATCATTATCTCCAAACTGAAAGTAAAGATTACACAAGAACCAAAGCATGGATTTCATCAACCAAGGTATAATATTAATCAGTGTAATGTCGCCCACCTGACAGTGTATGTAGTTTACTGAGCACAATCCTGCTGACAGGTGCGCTTTAAATTCATGTATCTAGGTCTAAAAATCACTTTTGTAATTAAGTTTCATTAAAAGTATTACACAATTAGTTTTTTTCAGCCACTTTGCTTTCCTACACATTTAATTTTGATTTGAGCTGTGTTGATAAACCAGCCAAGAAGAACTTAGAAAAAGACAGATAAAAAATTTACAAACTCTCCTGTCAAACTATTACTGATGGATTTACAGTTAATTCATTCTGCAGCCAGCAATAGACAGTGCAACACAAACGCTATAGAAGGCAAATGGTACAAAATTTTGAATTAAACCCAATTGCAAAAATTAACGTGTGTCATGAAAGTGGTAACATAGTCTTCAGTCGCCGTCTTCTCCCGGTTTCAGTGGCGTTTGGAACTGTTGCGACACCATCTGCCAAATTAACATAGTGGTTTCTGTGTGGAATGGAGATCAATTTTTGAATTTTCTAAATGCAATTTAATAAGACTCAAAATTAGGCTATAGATCTTCATTCTGAGTTTCAGACTTAGGGCTCGCTCACACAAGCGATGATTTTCTTCTTCTGAGAGAATCGGATCGATTATGGTAATGACACTCGGCTCAAACTCTAGTTACAGTTTCATTTTGCTGTCATCCGATTCTTTCATATGAGAATCGTATCACAGGTGCGGAGAAAATGGAGAACTTAATTTCTTCACATTCTCCATTGTCTGGGTCCGCGTAAATCGGACTGTACTCAGATGACACGGGAGTGCAATCCGATGTGTTACACGCACCTACAGACTTAAATGTGTGCGCGTGATCGGATTGGCGGAGCCACTCCTAACATGCAGCGATTTATTTCCTCATAGTCCCATAGAATAACATTAGTCCGGGTGCTATCCGATAAAACATCAGAAAGCACTCGTCCGATGTATACGCTCAAACATTGAGAGAGTTACTGCAGCTCCACATAGTGACGCCGGAGCAGACCGGAATGCTACTGAAACTGGGAGAAGACGACGACCAGTGAGCATGTTACTACCTTCATGACATTTACATACATGATACCTAGCAAAGGGGAAAAAAAAATGAATGGGAACTTTAAGTCAGGCCTCTTTCACATGTCCGTATAAAAAACACATACGTGAAAAAACAGTACCGGTGCCATCAGTGTTTTCCATCAGTGTTTTTCCGGAATGGTTAAAGAAAGAATTTAATTACAAAGATTATCATGTACATTTCAATGTTAAACATGTACAGCACACGTACAGAGCACAGATGGTACTAGGATGCCATCCGTGTGCTGTACGTGTTTTTCAGGGACCCATACACATGTATTGGCCCTTGTCATCCATGCTGCCAGAAAAAATGGACATGTCTACGTGTGTTTTATATGAACACATGGTCCGTGCAAAAACATGGACACGTGAGCAGCCCCATAGATTATAATGGGTACGTGTGAGTATATGTGAGATCTGTGATAAAAACGTATACCACACGTACTGGAAACAAAGACGTGTGAAGGAGGCCTTAGCCTGGTTTAATTCAGGATGCCATGAATATGTTTCGAACCTTTCATTATATGTACAGGACCTCAGTTAAATACAGCTTTGGTAATGCCCAACTCCTGAACTATTTCTTGCTTTATCTTTTATTACCATCTTCATATTCTGACAAATTATAATCCTGTGTTTTCCTCGTACCGTACAAGGAGAGAGATTTATAAAGCTAAATGTGCCAGAATTTCGGCCAAATATGATCCAAAGTAAAAGGTGGCTTGTAGGTAAAAAAGTATCTAACAAGGTGTGCCAAATCTATCACACAGTGCACAAAATTTTTATTAAGGAGTCTAACTAAGGCTTGTGTGCTCTCAATGAGTTTTTGGTGCGTTTTTCACTCTGCATATTTTCGATGCAATAAAAAACGCAGCATCTTACAGTTCAAGCAAAATGGATGGGATTTCTAGAAGTCTCACGCCCACTGTGTTTTTCACTTACTCGGCATAAACTGACCTGCGGTGTGTGTTTCAAATCTGCAACATCTCAATTTCTCTTGCGGGTACGCTGAGGTTTATGTGCAGCTTTCTCTCATAGACTTGTATTAGATGTGGGAATTCCGCAGGTACAAAATGCATGTGTTCTTAGTGCATTTCCGTGGCAGAAACGAATCAAAAACTCATGTAATACGCACATGACTATATCAATAAAGTTTTGTCAAAGCCAAATACCAGGAAGTATCAAAAACAACGCAGCTTTATTTAAAACAAGACACACAAAACGCAATGTCAAAAATTTGATAAAAACGCATGTTAAAAAAACGTACTAAAATGCAATGAAAAACGCAGGTACTTAATTTACTTAACAGGTGCAGAAATTGTGCAGAAAATCTGTAACATCAAAAATTCTCAAAAAATTCATTGTGTGAAAGTGTTTGTAATTAATTTATTTACTTTTTAAAAAACAACCCAGCATACTGTAAAACCACAAAATACCAGCTCTTTACATTCTCTTTACAGACATGTGACCATTTGTAGCGTTAACATGTTTGGCTGAAAGAGGAAATACTGAGACCGGTGAAGAACCTGTGCAGTGCTTAAAGAGGAGTGGCGAGGGATCAGCAATGTGAATTTCCATTTTTTTTTATTTTTTTTATTTCAAACGTAGACAACTCCTTTTTAACAGTTGCAATAAGTAGTTTTTACATTCAGATACATTTCCCGATAAGTATTTAGGAACATGTGTGTCTGAGAATTGTACAGTGGGTATGGAAAGTATTCAGACCCCTTTAAATTTTTAACTCTTTGTTTCATTGCAGCCATTTGGTAAATTCTAAAAAGTACATTTTTTTTCTCATTAAAGTACACTCTGCACCCCATCTTGACTGGGAAAAAAAAGAAATGTAGAAATTTTTGCAAATTTATTAAAAGAGAAAAACTGAAATATCACATGGTCATAAGTATTCAGACACTTTGCTCAGTATTGAGTAGAAGCATCCTTTTGAGCTAGTACAGCAATCAGTCTTTTTGGGAATGATGCAAAAAGTTTTTCACACCTGGATTTGGGGATCCTCTACCATTCTTCCTTGCAGATCCTCTCCAGTTCCATCAGGTTGGATGGTGAACGTTGGTGGACAGCCATTTTCAGGTCTCTCCAGAAATGCTCAATTGGGTTTAGGTAAGGGCTCTGGCTGGGCCAGTCAAGAATGGTCACAAATTTGTTCTGAAGCCAGTCCTTTGTTATTTTAGCTGTGTGCTTAGGGTCATTGTCTTGTTGGAAAGTGAACCTTCGGCCAAGTCTGAGGTACAGAGCACTCTGGAAGAGGTTTACATCCAGGATATCTCTGTACTTGGCCACATTTATGTTTCCTTCAATTGCAACCAGTCGTCCTGTCCCTGCAGCCGAAAAACACCCCCAATAGTATGATGCTGCCACCACCATGTTTCACTGTTGGAACTGTATTGGACAGGTGATGAGTAGTGTTGAGCGAGTATGTTCTATTAACCCTTTCGCCAAGTATGCTCGGGCCGAGCTCCGAGTATTTACAGCTGCTCGGTGATATGTTTGAATCGCTCCCAGTGTGCATGATTTGCGACTCTTTGACAGCTTTATTATATGTGAGGAATATCTATTTATTACACATTCCTCACATGTAATAAAGCTGTCAAACTGTTGCAAATCATGCACACGGGAGCGATTCAAACACATCACTGAGCAGCTGTAAATACTCGGAGCTCGGCCCGAGCATACTCGGAACAGAACATACTCGCTCAACACTAGGGATAAGCAGTGCCTGGTTTTCTCCACACATACTGCTTAGAATTTTCACCACAAAGTTCTATCTTCGTCTCATCAGACCAGAGAATCTTATTTCTCATAGTCTGGGAGTCCTTCATATGTTTTTGAGCAAACTCTATGCGGGTTTTTATATGTCTTGCACTGAGGAGAGGCTTCCGTCAGGCCACTCATAAAGGCCCGACTGGTGGAGGGCTGCAGTGATAGTTGACTTTGTGGAACTTTCTCCCATCTCCCTACTGCATCTCTGGAGCCCAGCCACAGTGATCTTGGGATTCTTCTTTACTTCTCTCACCAGGGTCGGCTCCAGGTTTTTCTGGGCCCCCGGCGAAAGACTCTCAGTGGGCCCTTTTAACACATACACGATTCATGATTCACAGATACGGCGGAGAAATATATATATAGTACACAGGGCCCAGCCTGCCACCTCCTCCTTCACATATGCAGACATGAACACGCACACACGGTACGCAGACATGCGCACGCACACACGGTGCACAGACATGCGCACGCACACACGGTGCACAGACATGCGCACGCACACACGGTGCAGACATGCGCACGCACACACGGTATGCAGCATATGCACGCATGCACACATGGTACACAGATATGTACACATACAGACATACACAAAAATTTTTACACAAATTCTTAAAAACATATATAAAACAGACAAATATATATACACAGTCATTCACACTGACATTCACATACATGCACACACACAGACCCATTACAAATATTTTTAATATGGGGGTTGGGGGAAGCCTCACTCACCTGTCCCCGGTCCAGTGTCCTGTCCAGCAGCTCCTCAGGTATGGGGCAGTGCAGGGCCCCCGGCGTGTCACAGACATCATGGCCCTGGACCATCAGAGGGGCCCACTTGCGGTCGGGTCCGGGCCACTCCCCCCCCCCCCCCCATCTGTGCAGGACCGCCGACGGTGTTTGATTGCCGGCACTTCCCCAGACATAGCCGCGCTGTGCAGCTGTGTCTGCTAGTAATGACGCGGCAGGGGCGACACACAAGCACAATTAAAGGTGCAGTGCCGTCGACCTTGCCGTGTCATTACTAGCAGACAAAGCTGCACAGCGCGCGGCCATGTCTGGGGGAGTGCCGGCAATCAAGCAGCGCCTGCGTCACTTAACAGGTGCCGGGGAAGCGGTCAAGGCCCCTACAGTGAGTGGGCGGTGGGCCCCCCTGATTTTCTAGGGCCCCGGCACTTGCCCAGGTACGCCGGGTGCTGACGCCGGCCTTGTCTCTCACCAAGGCTCTTCTCCCACAATTGCTCAGTTTGGCTGGATGGCCAGGTCTAGGAAGACTTCTGGTGGTCCCAAACTTCTTCCATTTAAGGATTATGGAGGCCACTGTGCTCTTGGGAACCTTGAGTACTGCAGAAATTCTTTTGTAACCTTGGCCAGATCTGTGCCTTGCCACAATTTTGTCTCTGAGCACCTTGGGCAGTTCCTTTGAGCTCATGATTCTCATTTGGTCTGACATGCACTGTGAGCTGTGAAGTCTTATATAGACAGGTGTGTGCCTTTCCAAATCAAGTCCTATCAGTTTAATTAAACACAGCTCGACTCCAATGAAGGAGTAGAACCATCTCAAGGACGATCACAAGGAAATGGACAGCATGTGACTTGAATATGATTGTCTGAGCAAAGGGTCTGAATACTTATGACCATGTGATATTTCAGTTTTTCTTTAATAAATTTGCAAAAATGTCTACATTTCTGTTTTTTTCAGTTAAGATGGGGTGCAGAGTGTACATTAATGACAAAAAAATAACTTTTTAGAATTTACCAAATGGCTGCAATGAAACAAAGAGTGAAAAATTTAAAGGGGTCTGAGTACTTTCTGTACCCACTGTATATACATAATGCATAGTGGTAAATCTGTGGTGTGAGAGTCATCACTCTGCATGAAGAAAGCTGATTTGGACATGGCATGATTTCTCTACTGTATTCACTCGCCAGCCGGCACAGTGGGAAATCGTTGGTTTGTCGGCACTGACAATCATTTTACAGGGATTATTTATATACACACCTGTTCCATCATCAACATTTTCAACCTCCATCACTTCTGTGTTAATCCGGCCTCGGAAGAGATAGCGGAGCCCATCTGTGGATGCTTTGCTGTTCTTCAAACGTCTTTAAATTATACAAAATCTAAGTTAATTGACGGAAGGGAAAATATTACATGCCTCTCTACTAGATACCACAAGTCTTGCAGAGCTACATTTAATATTTAATTTAATATGCAGAGCTACATTTAATATCTGCAAATAAAAACAATTATGTTGCACTAAAATATGAATATGCAATATATTATTGCACAGACAAGCATTTTAACCCTATTTTTGACGCTGTCCTCTATAATTCCCTCCAACATTTCAGATTTAATACTAGTTAGGTGACTTTTACATGTCTGTAACGCTGGTGCATTCTTTAGGTCTGTATTAGGCTAGGTGCAGATGAGCGTATATTCTATCATCCCAGAGATTTGGGTCAATTAGGCAAATAGCACTGTAATCAAACTCTGATTAGAGTTTGATCAGAGTGTGATCATAGTGTGATCCCATTTTATCAGATGAGGAGAAGAGGCGAGAAAAAATTCTCCGTCTCCTCCATTCTGTCAGTCCGTGAAAATTGGACTGCACGTCAGTGCCAGTGCAATCTGATGTTTTGTGGGATCACACTTGAACCAAAAATGTGGCCATGTGCTCAAGTCCTTAGTCAGGCTGCCTGAGGTTGAAGGTGAATGAAAAATAATTTTAAAGGGCTCAGACTGTTTAAAAAATGTAAAAAAGTAATACTCGCCCTTATTGATCCCATGTATCTCATGTTCTGATGTTTACCCAGTCACTGCCTGCAGGTCTATGTTTCCCTTTCGCATCTCGACACTTGAAAAATGGCAGCGGGTGATGGCTAAGACAATAACTGTCTGCAGTGAGGGCTGCTTCACGTTTTCTGAAAGTTGTGAAGAATCTTTAAGGATGAGCATTCTTTTCGTTTTTTTTAAGGAGTCTAAGCGCTTTAACCCCTTTCCAACCCTTGCCGTATTAGTACGCACATTTGCGTACCATCGGTTCAGTGAGGGCTGCTGAGCTGAGCTCTCACTGAACCGAGCACATGTCAGCTGATTCTTACAGCTGACATGTGCCCGCAACAGCCGCGGGTGGAATCGCGATCCACCCGCGGCTGTTAACATGTTAAATGCCGCTGTCAATCTCCGACAGCGGCATTTAACGCGCGCTTCCGGGTTGCGTGTCATAAGCCCCGCCCATCGGCGACCCCGTCACGTGATCGCGGGTCACCGATGGGTGGGCATGACAACCCAGGGTCTGCAGCAGACGCCTGTGGTTGTCATGATCTCGTCGCGATGAGTGCCACCTAGTGGTCGGCGCTCATAGCACAGGATCATTTCTGCTATATGCATGGGATCTGCTGATCCCCTGTATGTAGCAGAGACAATCAGACAACTGCTGCTTCTATAGTCTCCTATGGAGACTATTGAAGCATGCAGTAAGTGAAAAAAAAATGTTTTTAAAAATATAAAATAAAAAAAATATAAAAGTTTAAATCACCCCCCTTTCGCCCCATTCAAAATAAAATATAAAAAAAAAAAAACCCACATACACATATTTGACACCGCCGCATTCAGAATCGCCCCATCTATCAATATAAAAAAAGAATTAATCCGATCGGTAAACGGTGTAACGAGAAAAAAATTCTAAACGCCAGAATTACGTTTTTTGGTCGCCGCAAAATTGCAATAAAATGCAATAACGGGCGATCAAAAAATCGGATCTACCCCAAAATGTTATCAATAAAAACGTCAGCCCGGCGTGCAAAAAATAAGCCCTCACCCAGACCCGGATCACGAAAAATTGAGACGCTACAGGTCTCGGAAAATGGCGCTATTTTTTTTTTAGTTTTTTTTACCAAATTTTGGAATTTTCTTCACCACTTAAATATAAAATAACCTATACATGTTTGGTGTCTACGAGCTCGTAATGACCTGTAGAATAAGAAGGGCAGGTCAGTTTTAGCATTCAGTGAACGTGGTAAAAAAATAAATAAAAAACAACTGTGGTATTGCACTTTTTTTGCAATTTTACCGCACTTGGAATTTTTTTCCCGTTTTCCCGTACACGATATGGTAAAACTAGTAATGGCGTTGAAAATTACAACTTATCCCGCAAAAAATAAGCCCTCACGCAGCCATATTGTCCAAAAAATAAAGACGCTATGGCTCTGGGAACAAGGGGAGCAAAAAACGAAAAAGCAAAAACGACAAAACCCAAGGTTGCGAAGGGGTTAAAAAAACATTTTTATTCCCTCAAGACAAGGTATAATTAAGCGATTAGCGCTTTAAGCAATTAACACACATCACTTACATAATGAAATTCTTAAGAGCTGTCCAGAGGATTCCCATTTTTAAGTGGGTTTCAGATATAAGTCAATTGTTATAATGTACACCCTCCCACTAAACATGTCTGGGTCTGGGCAAGGACCAGATTATTTCTACTGTGAAAAGATATAGAAATAATAATTTCAAACCTATTTTCTTAGTCTCCAACTATATTGTTGATTTATCGCCATCATGATTTTGTCAGTACAAGTTATATACAAAGCCAAAGAGAGGACAGTATATTTAATATTGTTAGAATACAACTGTCAGCAACTTTATTTGCTATCAATATCCCTTGTTTCCCTAAGGAAATACAGGAATGTAGATTATTTATCTAAAGAGAAGTGGAGGGCTCAATGCACAAATGCAAACAATTTACATAGCTCTGAACTTCCACACAACTTCCTTAATGTCATAGTCTTCAGGACACTATTTTTGGAATTGTGGATACAGCCAGCTAAGTATATGATTGAGTAGATCATTTACTGAAGCTTTATCTCACCCAAAAAATATTTAAAAATCCGAATAAGAATTTAAATTCTTTAACCCAAAGTTTAAGCTGTTGCAAACGTGTTCTTCATTTTATAAAGTGTCTGCTTTTGTGCTACTTTTCTGTAAATATATATAGCATTGTGCAAAAGTTTTAAATAGGTGTCGAAAAAATGCTGCAAAGAACGTTTTCAAAAACAGAAGTGTTAATAGTTTATTTTTATCAATTAACAAAATGCAAAGTGAATGAACAAATGAGAAAGCTAAATCCTATGAATATTTGCTGTAATCACTCTTCTCCTTCAAGTTAGTATCATAGCATCAATTCTTCTTGGTACACTTTCACGCAGTTTTTGAAGGAACTCAGTCAGGAGATTGTTCCAAATATATAATAAAGATACAGCTTCACTCTTTTTGGGCTTGTTGGTGCCAGGTATACACTTTTTCTTGTTTTTCTTTGCAAGTTTGAGGCTGCAGTTTTAGAAACTGAGGGGATTTGGTCAAGAAAAATGGTGTTATCAATGAGGAGAAATACAGGCAGATACCTCTCAATGATGTAAAACCATCAGGGAGGTGTCTGTTTGGTTTATTCTACATCAGACAAAAAACCCCAAACATACCGCCAATGTAATTAAAAATTATCTTCAGCATAAAAAAAGGAGACAAAAGGTTTTGAGCAAACTACATCCACAGAAAAACTGTTGTTATTTCTCCAAGATGTTTGGAATGACGTTCCTGCTCGGTTTATTAAGTCTACTTATAAGAATTGATGGTTTGAAGACAAAGAGTGATGACAACAAACATTGATTTCATTCTCTTTTGTTCATCCACTTTTGCATTTTGTTAATTGATAAAAATAAGCTATTAACACTTCTACTTTTTAAAGCATTCTTACTTTGTAGTATTTTTTTCACACCTGCCTAAAACTTTTTGCACACACACAGTACTGTGCAAAAAGTTTTAGGCATATGTGGAAAAATTGCTACAAAGTAGTAGTCAACATACATTTACTCAGTACATATAGCTGATTATTGAGTGGCATCTAGAACATTTTCTATATAGCCATAGCTCTGCTGGGAACAACATTTGGAACATTTGTTCCATGCAAAATCAAGTTGCCCCATATGGATACCCCCTTTCTAAATACAGACCTGATAATAGTCAGCTGATCTCCGAATATTCAGCAGCAAAGACCGCAGTTAACAGTTGTTATTCCCAACGGTATTTGCGGATAAACATTATTTTTCTGGACGCCACTTGTATGGCACTCATTCGAGTGATGCCCAGTCCAATAGAGAGTAAGACATTGTTTACAGTGGCTGTCACCCAAGGTGTAGGAAAGACTAAGTGCAACACGAAGGGAAGGGGCAAAAGGGGGCCCAGACTCTAGGGAAAGAAGGTAGTGGAGACCTACTAGGCTGACCTATATCACCCTGTCTCCCCCAACGTCCAAAACGTTCTGCACCAATCGCCGCGCAGGAATCTTGCCCTGTTTTTCCCTGGCCGTTTGGCCCTGGCTAGGGAAGGGAGGGGGATGAGCGATAGTTGATCCCCACTGACAACTAAAGACAACAAGGGGGAATAAACAAGGGAATATAGCTTAGCTTTAGTCGACTTCAGAGAGATGAACACACGTCCTCTTAGCACCAGAGAGGAAGAAGTACTGCACTAACTCCAAGCCTTCACAAGGGGTCATGCGAGTATTCTCCCTCTAGCAAACAGCAGGTATTTATACACCCAGGCCAGAGTGTTACTTAGCAAGAGGAAGGTAGCCGCTGGGTCTTAGAGAGACAGCTTCTAAGAAGTTGTCTGCAATGCCAAATGAAGAGATCATCTGCAACCAACTGCAGGGCGACTGTCTGTCACTTCAGACACACTCATGACAGTGGCTCTGCGCTCTGGCTATTAAAGGTGATGAGTGATGAAAATCCCTCCATGATATCCTTATCATTGTTTTTTTCCAAAAGGGATCCTGATAGGACAATCTTTATATTTGTTTATTTGTTTTCATGATAGATTTGAGTTATATGATGCTCAGAATTTTATCATTATGTAAAGACCTAGGAACTGATTTATCTACCGCTCCCTTAAAGGGGTTTTCCCAAGAACAAAGTTAATTTTAATGAACATTTTAATCAAGACATCTTCATATAATAATAAGTTCCACAATTAGATGTGTAAAAAAAAAAATGTTCCTTTGCTGAGATAATCTTATAAATGTGCCCCTGCTGTGTACTGTGTAATGGCTGTGTCTGACCGTGCAGGAACACTGTCTGATCATACCACATCTCCTGGGCAGGGGAGGAAGGAAAAGAGGATACAGATAGCACAGCAGGGGATCACAGCTGATTATTTCTTTAAGGTAAAACATTGCTTAAAAACAGGCAGTGAAATGTTTTCCCTCACAGAAAGAATCAACTGTCATCCCGTGCTGTGCTATCTGTATGCTCTCTTTTGCTTCTTCCCCTGCCCAGGAGATGTGGTATGATCAGACCATGTTCTGTACACGGTCAGACACAGTCATTACACAGTACACAGCAGGGGCACATTTATAAGATTATCTCAGCACAGGAACATTTTTTTTAACACATCCAATTGTGGATCTTTTATCTGCATTGTTTCTTTAACATACATTTACAAATGGAGCTGTCTCCAATATGAATGGCAATGGCACCACTATAGAAATTGCACAGATTGCTGGAAATGTTATTGTGTTAACATAAAAAAATAAAAAAAGTTAATTTACAAGAGTGAATAAACTACAAAACATGGAGTTAAATATGCATTTAAAGTCATACAAAATGTAAATGAAGCATTTAGAATTATTCGTCTTTTTATGCCATTTGTTAAGACTTACCGATGTTTTCTTTTGCAATACACTAACAGGTTATCAAAGAGAAAGAAAATCCGCTCCTGGATATTCCCAGAGGAAATTTTTAAAAGAACTCCCTGCATCAGCATTTCAGTGCAAGTATCTGTTATGCTGGACCCCTAACAAAACAGACAAGAAGAAAAAAAACCATATCAACTGCTGAATGGAAACAGTATTGTCGTACCAGAAAATGTTATTTTTATCATAGCAATCAGCACAGCTAAACAAAAAAATAAAAGGTTTCATAGGCAATAATCTCTCCCAGTATGTCACTCATTTCTTTATCTTTTTTGCATGCTTAAAAGAAGCTGACAATGTGTCATTTAAATAATAAAAGCAGCGAATAATAGCAATAATATAATGTAGAAAACAGATAATAAAGCTTAACGATAAGGAACAAATACAGCATCTCTCCTGGAGTTGTTATATAAAAATGGATTAGTATCATCTCAGGAATTAATTTCATCCATTCACTGCATAATTCATTAGCATTGTTTCTATGCAAGTTCATTTTCATACAAAAACAAAGAACAGCTGACATTTTTGCACCAAAATTTGAAGGCTTGTGTACTAAAAAATGACCTACTCGTTAAACCCTTAATGATGCAACCTATTTAGAACATTTGCACACAAATCTGTGAGGTGTCATTTTAAGTAACAATAGCTTTTAAATGCCTTTTCGTATGCGGGTGATTCAGAGAATATGTTTCTTTGACATATGATCGTTTTCGGCAGCAGTAAATTTGAGCAGATGTTTTAAATTTATTAAAAGAAAAAAATGAAATTTATAAGAAATGTAAACATTCACTTATTTTTTGGGGCCATTAAATGACATAAGTTTGGAAGCAAGTTTTTACATTTTTAAGAAACTTTCAGGAACCTATTTTTTAATGGTCAAGTCAGTTCTTGATTGCCCTTGAGAGCCTTATGTAATAGAAACCCCTACAAATTAACCTATTTAAGAAATTGCACCACTTTAAGCATTCAATATAGTGTGTCAGAACTTTGTAATCTTTCAGGTACTTCTCATGAATTATTATTATTATTTATTATTATAGCGCCATTTATTCCATGGCACTTTACATGTGAAGAAGGGGTATACATAGGAAAAACAATTACAATAGTCTTGAACACAATGTGACGGCGACTGGTACAGGAGGAGCAAGGACCCTGCCCGCGAGGGCTCACAGTCTACAAGGGGTGGGTGAGGATACAGTAGGTGAGGGTAGAGCTGGTCGTGCAGCATTATTTGTGGAGTGGTGGTTACTGCAGGTTGTAGGCTTGTCGGAAGAGGTGGGTCTTCAGGCTCTTTTTGAAGGTTTCTACGGTCGACGAGAGTCTGATGTGTTGGGGAAGAGAGTTCCAGAGTAGAGGGGAAGCACGGGAGAAATCTTGTATGCGATAGTGGGAAAAGGAGATAAGACGGGAGTAGAGAAGGAGATCTTGTGAGGATCGGAGGTTGCGTGCAGGTATGTAGCGGGAGACTAGGTCAGAGATATATGGAGGAGACAGGTTGTGGATGGCTTCGTATGCCATGGTTAGGGTTTTGAACTGGAGTCTCTGGGCAATGGGGAGCCAGTGAAGAGATTGACAGAGAGGAGAGGCCGGGGAATAGCAGGGGGACAGGTGGATTAGGAATTAAAGCGAAGCGGTATGAACAAATGAAAAATTCCAATTTTCGCCATTAAATATTGTTTTAGCCTCAAATTTTTCATTTTCTCAAAATAACAAAAAAACGGTCCCCAATTTGTTGTGCCATTTCACTGAGTGTGGCAATCTTCCATATGTATTCGTATCATGGAGTCTGAGCACATGGAAGGGCTCAAAAAGGAAGGAGTACCATTTAGCTTTTCTGGAATAGTTTGCAGGCACCAAGTTGCATTTGCCAAACCCCTGAGGTGCGAAAACAGCAGACACATTCAGGTTTATTAACCTTCCGGATTGACCGACAGCATTGTTGTGTTCAATAAAAAAATGAATCATCAAAAATACAAATTGCCTAATAATTGTGCACGCAGTGTAGTTCCTCCAGCGCAGCAGTCTTTGCAACTGTTCTCCACTCAAACTGATATATGAGGGTCTCACATGCCACATATGAGCTCTGCACTTTATCATCTCTCTACATCCTCCATATCTGCAATGTAGTGAGAAAAGCAGGGAGGCGCCAAATCATTACTGCTTCTGACTACACATCTCCATAATTAACGCATGAATTGATTTCAAATACTTGCGCTGAAAAATTACTGATTGGATCTGCATTAACCCTCAGTGTGCTGTGAACTGGTTCCACTCACAGATTTGAAAACGCACAATATACTTAAAAAATCTATATTCATGTGTTTTTTAATTCCATATAAAATCACAATCACTACCATCAAGCTTGGGTTTTCTGAACTAGTCAACTCCTTTTCAGTAAGGGTTTGCCTTTTCTTGATCTTACAATGACAATTAGATGAAAGCTCAAATATTCTTAGGGAATGATTAAGTACCAACTTCCGAATTTAGTATTATTTTTGGTGTGACTCCCATACAAGTTAAAGTGTTTATATCACAGAGGAAGGAAGAGAATTCAATTTCCCTGCAGATTTCCTGTCAGGCTACAGGAGATTCTGTAAAAAGTCTTCTCCTCCAAAGGTAGAGCACAGGAATCCAGCAGTACGCTGATAGATATGACAGAATCATACATGTAAGATCCCGTCATTGTGGAGGGCAGTTCACAAGATAAGAATATATTAGCTAACAGCTAGAGTTGAGCAGATCAAGCAAAATTTGAATTCGCCTGTTCGCGCAGATTTTTCTATGAAGTTCGATTCACAAAGAAGTCACTCTCCATGAATTGAATGTCCCTTATTATGCTCTGTGGTCTCTCCAGACCCCAGGGCATAAGAAACGGAAAATATAAAAAATAAAAAAAATTGTTATACTCACCTTACCGCTCACCTCTCGGGCCCGTCCGCTCCTCACCATGACCCGTCAAGTCCTTGTTGCATCTTCTAATCACCACTAGAAGCGCTGAATCCCCAGGCCTCATCCTGCCAGGCCACAATTTCTAGCTCTGAAAAGGCCTGAGACAGTCCTGCACAAGAGCGCGTAAGGTCACGATGCCATGACATGCACTGTGACCTTGCCTGCCCTTGACCAGAAATGTCATGGAGATTGCAGATATTGCAGCGTTGATAAGAAGATGTGACAAGGACCGGACTGGTGACAATGAGGAATGGAAGGGCTGGAGAGGGGAGCGGTAAGGAGAGCATAAGTATTTTTTTTTTACCTTTTGATGGTCCATTATGATTCAGCAAAATGGTGGTTAGCATCCGCCATTTTACTGGATCTGAAGTGAATTACAAAAAATCAGCAAGTCGGTGAAAGCAGATATTTGTCATATTCAAGAAGAATTCAATTCCACTGGAATGTATTCGCTCATCTCAACTGCTATTTGTGAAACTATCAGTTTTATTACAACTTTAATGCAGGTTTTAGTGTAATTTTAAAAGTTTTTTTTGTCAAAAAGAAGTATATGATATATTTTCTTCTGATCTACTCATATTTTGGTAAAAAAAAAAACAACAATATAAAAAATGACAATGAAAACAACATCAAAAGCTGAATGTGTGAATCCAGTCTTTGGCCTCATTCAGACATCAGTGATTTTTCTTGTATGCAGAAATCGGTCCAGTTTACATCAGTGTTTTTGATCAGTATTTTGTCAGCGTTTTAGTTTTTACCATCAGGGTTTCATTAGAGAATTACTGAATTAATATGAAAATACAAAAATTGTAAAACTTCTCATATTCATTGCAATGTTAAATCAGACAGCCCACAGATGGTACACGGATGGCAATGTGTGCAGTTAGTGATTTTTCAGACCCATAGATTTGTATGGTTAGTTTTGAGCGACACGTATCTCTGTGGTGCAAAAGACACCAACATGTAAACAGTTCATAGACTATAATGGGAATGTATTCTATCTTGATAAACACTAATAAATCACATATGTGAAGCACGGGTGTCTGAATGAGGTCTTACTATTATAAAAAAAATGTGTCCCTCACCAAGGAATTTTAGTAATCAAATTTGCTGCAAAAGACATTTTTATTTCCTCCTCTTCTGCTTAAGAAAATAGTTTTATACCATAAGCAGGTAGAATATTTCTTGTTCAGCTATGACGTTGACTATGGGGGGTCCAGCACTGTGGTACCATTCAGGCGACAAAGGGTCATATTTCAGCAGATGGTCACTTATTGCCGGGATGCTCATGCTCATAAACAGTCTCAGTATATTGCTTGCGATGGGAATTTAGGCCAGACTTTGATCCTCACTCGTTCTAAAAATAACCTCTATTCCTTGTAAAGCCTTGCCCCCCCCCCCCCCCCCCCCGTTAAACGTTTCCTTCTGGTAGGAAATCGCTTTGTTTCTTCATGCCACTTTCTGAAGCACAACTGAAAAGCAGATGTTTACTTAAAGGAGCCTAATATGATACAATAGGGAGGATTTATTTGATGAATGTATAAAATAATTGCTATAATATTTATGGAAAATCAAGGCTATATTTTTGCCATGGAAATATAGAAATTAATAAATAATTATTCAGAAATAAGTGAGATTTAGCTAATTTGGAATCTGCTGAATATTGGCCTAAGCCTGAATGGTACAGATTTCTTAAAGACCTTTTACATTTTTCATGGTGAACTGGACACAGGATGTTGCACAGTGGAATAAAATGTTTTTTTTTTTTTAATTTTCACCTCTCCATTACAGAGACATTAGCATTCAATGTATTTAGCATCTAATAACACCCACTTGGACACAAGTTAACTTATCAGAGAGTTTTAAATGTGGGTGTGTGCTTCTTCTACCTGTATGATGCTGACCAATCATTAGCAGGCAGCAACACACTAGAGAAAGAAGAACATAGCTTAGAGCAGGATTCTAATGGTATTATCTTGATCTCCTGGTCTACTGGTCTAACATCTCGCATGATTAGAAAGTGTGGGAGTAGAGCACAGATTACTAACACTTTTCAGATGAGGTCATTTATACACTGTGTGCAGAATTATTAGGCAAGTTGTATTTTAGAGGATTATTTTTATTATTGATGAACAACTATGTTCTCAATCAACCCAAAAGACTCATAAATATCCAAGCTTAATATTTTTGGAAGTTGGAGTGGGATTTTTTTTTAGATTTGGCCATCTTAGGAGGATATCTGTTTGTGCAGGTAACTATTACTGTGCAGAATTATTAGGCAACTTAATAAAAACCAAATATAATCCCATCTCACTTGTTTATTTTCACCAGGTAAACCAATATCAGTGCACAAAATTTAGAAATAAACATTTCTGACATGCAAAAACAAAAAAAAATTAGTGATCAATATAGCCACCTTTCTTTATGATGACACTCAACAGCCTTCCATCCATAGATTCTGTCAGTTGCTTGATCAGTTTTCGATCAACATTGCGTGCAGCAGCCACCACAGCCTCCCAGACACTGTTCTGAGAGGTGTACTGTTTTCCCTCCCTGTAGATCTCACATTTTATGATGGACCACAGGTTCTCTATGAGGTTCAGATCAGGTGAACAAGGGGGCCATGTCATTATTTTTTCTTCTTTTAGACCTTTACTGGCCAGCCACGCTGTGGAGTAGTTGGATGCATGTGATGGAGCATTGTCCTGCATGAAAATCATGTTTTTCTTGAACGATACGACTTCTCCGTGTACCACTGCTTGAAGAAGTTGTCTTCCAGAAACTGGCAGTAGGTCTGGGAGTTGAGCTTCACTCCATCCTCAACCCGAAAAGGTCCCACAAGTTCATCTTTGATGATACCAGCCCATACCAGTACCCCACCTCCACCTTGCTGGCGTCTGAGTCGGAGTGGAGCTCTCTGCCCTTTACTGATCCAGCCTCTGGCTCATCCATCTGGCCCATCAAGAGTCTCTCTCATTTCATCAGTCCATAAAACCTTTGTAAAATCAGTCTTAAGATATTTCCTGTCCCATTCTTGATTTTTATCTTATGTTTCTTGTTCAAAGGTGGTCATTTTTCAGCCTTCCTTACCTTGGCCATGTCCCTGAGTATCGCACACCTTGTGCTTTTTGATACTCCAGTAACGTTGCAGCTCTGAAATATGGCAAAACTGGTGGCGAATAGCATCTTGGCAGCTTCACGCTTGATTTTCCTCAATTCATGGGCAGTTATTTTGCGTCTTTTTTGGCCAACACGCTTCTTGCGACCCTGTTGGCTATTTGCCATGAAACGCTTGATTGTTTGGTGATCACGCTTCAAAAGTTTGGAAATTTCAAGACTGCTGCATCCCTCTGCAAGACATCTCACAATTTTGGACTTTTTAGAGCCAGTCAAATCTCTATTCTGACCCATTTTGCCAAAGGAAAGGAAGTTGCCTAATAATTAAGCACACCGTACATAGGGTGTTGATGTCATTAGTCAACACCCCTCCTCATTACTGAGATGCACATCACCAGATTTACTTAATTGGTAGTTGGCTCTCAAGCCTAGAGCACCCAGAAACAACCAGAAACGACAAGAAATAGGACAGCCAAGAAGGGAAGAAGAGTGGTGGTGGTGGGAGACTCACTAATTAGAGGAACAGAAGCAGCTATCTGCAGACCGGACATAACCGCAAGAGAAGTATGCTGCCTCCCAGGTGCGAAGATCAAGGATGTTACCGATAGGATAACGAAGCTCATCAGTTCCAAGGATGTCCACCCATTTCTTCTGATACATGTTGGCACCAATGACACGGCAAGGAAGGACCTACCGACAATCTGCAAGGACTTTGAAGCATTGGGGAAGAAAGTAAAAACTGGATGCACAGGTAGTTTTTTCTTCTATCCTTCCAGTAGACGGGCATGACGTCAGGAGATGGAACAGGATCCTTGATGTGAACAACTGGCTGAGACGATGGTGCAGACAACAAGGATTTGGATTCCTGGACCACGGTGTGAATTACCTCTATGACGGACTCCTTGCCAGAGACGGACTACACCTCAACAAACCCGGGAAACACACATTCGCCAAGAGACTCGCAACACTCATCAGGAGGGCGTTAAACTAGAAGAAGAGGGGATGGGAAGAAAAACGCCGGACACGAACATGAAACCAGAGAACATACTAATGAAAGATATGAAGTGCGACAAAGAAGGTCCAAGACAAGATACTTGGAAGGGAGGTAAGAAAATTTCTAATACAATCCACAGGGAGAAGATTGGAACAAAACAAAATCGTGTAAACTGCGTGCTAGCAAATGCCAGAAGCCTGACAAACAAGATGGATGAACTGGAAGCAGAAATATCTACAGGTAACTATGACATAGTGGGAATAACCGAGACATGGTTAGATGAAAGCTATGACTTGGCAGTTAACTTACAGGGTTACAGTCTGTTTAGAAGGGATCGAAGAAATCGGAAAGGGGGTGGAGTCTGTCTATATGTAAAGACGTGTCTAAAGCCTACAGTACGGGAGGATGTATGGGAGGGAAATGTGGAGGTCGAGTCCTTATGGGTGGAGATACATGGGGCAAAAAACAATAATAAAATTATCATAGGAGTCTGTTATAAGCCACCAAATATAGCAGAAGCCACGGAAAGTCTATTAATGAGACAAATAGACGAAGTAGCAAAAAATAACGAGGTGATTATTATGGGGGACTTCAACTACCCCGATATAGACTGGGAAACCGAAAGCTGTAGATCTCAGAAAGGAAACAGGTTTCTGTCAATTATCAAAGACAATTATTTGTCACAACTTGTGCAGGAACCAACTAGAGGGACGGCCCTTTTAGACTTAATATTAACTAACAGGCCAGAAAGAATAACTGAGGTGCAGGTCGGGGGGCACCTGGGAAATAGTGACCACAACATTATACAATTCCACATGTGCTTCAGTAGGGTGCCCAGCAAGGGAGTCACAAAAACACTGAACTTCAGGAGGGCAAAGTTTGATCAGCTAAGAGATGCCCTTCACCTTATAGACTGGGATAGTATCTTCAGTAATAGGAGCACGGATAGAAAATGGGAAATTTTCAAAACAGTCCTACATAGTCACTGTAGAAGGTACATACCTTATGGGAATAAAAGGGCTAGGAATAGGAGGAAGCCAATGTGGCTAAATAAGGAAGTCAAGAGGGCAATGAAAAACAAAAAAAGGGCTTTTGGCAAACTTAAACAAGAAGGCAGCGAGGAAGCGCTAATATCTTATAGGGAAAAAAACAAAATCTGTAAGAAACAAATAAGAATAGCAAAAGAGGAGACAGAGAGACTAATTACCAAGGAAAGTAAAACGAATCCCAAACTGTTCTTTAACTATATAAACAGTAAAAGGATTAAAACTGATGGAGTTGGCCCATTGAAAAATAACCTGGGTAAAATCATAGAGGGCGATGAGGGTAAAGCAAACCTACTCAATAGCTTCTTCTCCACTGTTTTCACAAAAGAAAACAATTTATCGGAGGAAATGCAGAGTGATAAAGTAAACCCTCCGCTAAATATCACCCACCTAACCCAGGAGGAAGTTCAGAAACGCCTAAATAATATCAAAATAGACAAGTCACCAGGCCCAGATGGCATACACCCCCGGGTACTAAAAGAATTAAGTAATGTGATAGACAGACCGCTGTATCTTATATTCAAGCACTCTTTATGGACAGGGACTGTCCCACTAGACTGGCGCCAAGCAAATGTGGTACTAATATTCAAAAAGTGGTCTAAAAGTGACCCTGGGAACTATAGACCAGTAAGCTTAACGTCTGTTGTGGGTAAATTGTTTGAAGGATTTCTTAGAGATGCTATTGTAGAATATCTTAATGATAATAACTGTCTAACTCCATATCAACATGGATTCATGAGGGATCGCTCCTGCCAAACAAACCTGATCGCCTTCTACTAGGAGGTGAGCTCACAGCTGGACCGGGGAGAGTCAGTGGATGTTGTATACCTTGACTTCTCCAAAGCGTTTGATACCGTGCCACGCAAAAGGTAGGTATATAAAATGAGAATGCTTGGTCTGGGGGATAATGTGTGCAAATAGCTGGCTGAGTGATAGAAAGCAGAGGGTGGTTATCAATGGAGTAAGCTCAGGGTGTGTCAGGGTTACTAGCGGTGTGCCTCAAGGGTCTGTCTTGGGCCCTATATTATTTAATATATTTATTAATGATCTAGTGGAAGGGTTGCATAGTAAAATAGCAATATTTGCAGATGATACTAAACTTTGTAAAGTAGTTAATACAGATGAGGATAGGGCACAGCTACAGGAGGATTTAGATAAATTGGGGAGTTGGGCCAAAAAATGGCAAATGGGGTTCAATGCCGATAAATGTAAGGTCATGTACATGGGAAAGAAAAACAGCAGTCACCCATACATATTAAATGGGAAACCGTTGGGGAAATCTGACATGGAGAAGGACCTGGGCGTCTTGGTTAACAGCAAATTAAATTGGAGTGCCCAGTGTCAGGCAGCAGCTGCGAAGGCAAATAGAGTCATGGCATGCATCAGAAGAGGAATAGGGGCATATGATGAGAACATTGTTCTTCCTCTGTATAAAGCGCTGGTAAGGCCGCACTTAGAATATTGTGCACAGTTCTGGGCTCCGGTGCTCAGGAAAGACATATTGGAGCTAGAGAGGGTACAAAGGAGGGCGACTAAGGTAATAAAGGGAATGGAGGGACTAGAATACCCAGAGAGGTTGTCAAAATTAGGCCTATTTACGTTGGAAAAGAGAAGGCTTAGGGGAGACCTCAAACATGCATAAATACATCAGGGGGCAGTACAGAGATCTCTCCCATGACCTGTTTATACCAAGGATAGTGACAAAGACGAGGGGGCACACTATGCGTCTGGAGGAAAGGAGGTTCCTGCACCAGCATAGAAGGGGATTCTTTACGGTCAGAGCCGTGAGACTCTGGAACTCTCTGGGAGAGGAAGTGGTGATGTCCAACTCACTAAATGAGTTCAAGAGAGGCCTGGACGCCTTTCTTGAGAACAATAAAATTACATCTTATGCTCAGTGATAGTTAATTAATCCAGGGATTTAATCTGACTGCCAGATTGGAGTCGGGAAGTGAATTTTTCCTCAATTATGTAAACTGGCCTATACCGCATGTTTTTTTTTTTGCCTTCCCCTGGATCAACGCTGCGGAATAGCTGCAGTGCACAAGAAATAGGCTGGACGCTTGTCTTTTTTCGGCCTTATAAACTATGTAACTATGTAAGCCTATGCAGCTTGGAGTAGGACAACATGTGTAAAAAGTATCATGTGATCAAAATACTCATTTGCCTAATAATTCTGCACACAGTGTATGAGCACAGCAGGCTGTCAGTTTATGTCTCACACAGAAGTAGCCTGTCTTGCTGTTACTACAGAGCGATTATAAGTTGACCACAACAGACATAAGCATGATAATGACATATTTGAGCAGGCAGTGTGGAATAAGGGGCAGTACATCAGAGGTGACATTGCTATGAAAGGAAGAGAGATGATAAAAGGGTTGTAATGTGACACATTTATATTATGATGTACTACCCCACACTGACTGCCAGGACCTTATCTGAAATGTGTTAGATATACAGTACAGACCAAAAGTTTGGACACACCTTCTCATTTAAAGATTTTTCTGTATTTTCATGACTATGAAAATTGTACATTCACACTGAAGGCATCAAAACTATGAATTAACACATGTGGAATTATATACTTAACAAAAAAGTGTGAAACAACTGAAAATATGTCTTATATTCTAGGTTCTTCAAAGTAGCCACCTTTTGCTTTGATGACTGCTTTGCACACTCTTGGCATTCTCTTGATGAGAAAAAAAGTTTGATTCAGGTACCAGAACGGTACCTGACCTCGAACCTGGACCCCATTCAAATGAATCAGGGGCCCGAATATCCACCGTTTCTCATGCTATCATCTGTGTGACACCGTGAGAAACACCGGCTCTGATCGGCGGTAAGCTTTTCACCCCCAGTCAAAGTGTTGTTGTTCCCATGCTGTCACACAGATGTGACCAGCGGTGAAAAGGTTACCGCAGGTAACAGGCATCGGCTGATGAGAGTACTACTCTCATCATTGCACGCCTCGTCTTGCTGATAGCAAATGAATTAATGGCCATGTCCCACGACGGTCCAGATAATTTGGAGAGCAGACACACTAGTAATGCGACCACTCTCCATGCCAGCTGGCTCATACTGAGCAGAGCGTGAGAAGCTCTGCTTGTGACCGGTGGTGATGTCATTAAGGTTACTTCCGGTCACACGCAGCGGGTCACACGCAGCGGGTCTCATGCTCTGCTCAGTGTGAGCCGTCTGGAGTAGAGAGCGGTCACATCACTGTTGTGACTGCTCTCCAAACCATCCGGATTGTTGTGGGAAATGGCCATTAATGGATTATCAGCGGTAAGTTGAGTCTATCTTTGCTTTTTTATTTTAATCTTTGGTGAATAAATGGGTAGAAGAGGGTGGGAGTTTTTATTTCAAATAAAGGCAAAATGAGTGTCTCAGCCCAGACAAAGGGCGGCCACACCCTTTTATATGCACTAAAGCATACTGACTGCAAAGACGCTCATTTTGCCTCGGTTTTATGCTTACACTAGGGATCAGTCTCTCTGCCCTTGTCCATATGTATGTCACTTGACAAATGGTAAGGTTTTTAATATTAGAGTTAGGACTGTCCCATAAGGGTTGCCGTGAAGAGGCGGGATGGCTTTCACATTATTTTGATCAAAATTATGTTAACTAAATACCCTTTATTATTTATTATTATTTTTGCACTGTGCTATTTATACATCTACTTTCAGTTATTTGGGTATTTTTCTTGTTCTTGGTTTTTCTATGAGTCAATAGTGTGATGCAGCCGCAAAAAAGGCAAACACAGTTCTGGGATCTATTAAGAGAAGCATAGATCATATGGAGTAATTATCCCTCTCTACTCCTCCTTGGTCAGACCTCATCTGGAATACTGTGTCCAGTTCTGGGCACCACATTTTAAAAAAAAGACATCGAAAAACTGGAGCAAGTTCAGAGAAGCGCTACCAGGATGGTGAGCGGACTGCAAACTAGATCCTACGAGGAACGGTTAAGGGATCTGGGAGTGTTTCGCTTGCAAAAAAGAAGGCTAAGGCTGAATGCCCACTATGCGTTTTTCAAGTATTTTTGCAGCGGAATTTCCGCAGTGAAACCGCTAAAAAAACGCTTGGTAATACGTGCCCGATGGTCCACAATAATAATCCGCATGTGCTTTGCACATGCTGTGGAAATTTCCGCTGCGGATTATCATTGCGGAAAAATCTGCAGCATGTCCATTAATTTTGCGGACACGCAGCGCAATTGCCGCCATTGACTTGCATTGAATCGCTTAATATCCGCATGACTACATGTGCACATGCGGATTGTGACATACCTGGCGGCGTCCTTGCATGGTGGTCCATCTCCCACTGTGCAAGAGGGCGCACTTGATCTCCTGTCCAGAATGTCTCTCTGGCTTCCCTCCATGCTGTCTGTTTGTGTCTGTTTCTGCTGCTTAAGGGCGGCGCCCGATCACTTCCTGCCTTTTGTACCTGCTGTGGGTCACACCCCTTGTGCGTCCTCAGCCTATTGCTGTCTGTCACTTGGTATATAGCTCAGCAGCTCCCTTCTATCCCTGCCTGAGCATAGTGTTTCCTTCAGTGTGTGCTTGCACTCTGAAGGTGCCAGGTCCCGTCTCTTGTCTCCTGCTTTTTGTATCAGTTCCCGTGTCTGAACTGAGTCCTGTATGTCTCCTGCTTTGCGGTATCAGCTCCCGTGTCTGAACTGAGTCCTGTATGTCTCCTGCTTTGCGGTATCAGCTCCCGTGTCTGAACTGAGTCCTGTATGTCTCCTGCTTTGCGGTTTCAGCTCCCGTGTCTGAACTGACTCCTTTCTGTGTTCTCTTGTCTGTCCTGTCTGAACACGCTCCTAGCCTGTTCCTCTCGCCTTCTAGTGGCCGATTTCCTAGACCCGCTCCTGTGTCTGGTCTGTCCTGTCTGAACACGCTCCTTGCCTGTTCGTTCCGCCTTCTAGTGGCCGATTTCCTAGACCCGCTCCTGCGTCTGGTCTGTCCTGTCTGAACACGCTCCTTGCCTGTTCGTTCCGCCTCTCTGGGGGCCGTATTCCCAGACCCGCTCCTGTATCCCTCTGCAGTGTCGGTCTCCTCCGTACACTCAGTTCCAGTCTGAACTCTCTCCTGTCCTTTACCTGTTTTGCCTCTATGTCCGTTCCCTTCCTTTTTCTGCAGAGTCTGAACTCGTACCTAACTCCTGCTTGTTGTCTCTGCAAGTACTGTGTGAGTATCTGGCTCTGTCTTTCCCTTCCTGTCTGTTCCGTGTGAACAGAGCCCTGTCCTCCCTGCTCAGCCTTGTCTGCACTCTAGCTGTGCTTGCCTGTAACCCTCTGCCTGTATTGTTCCTGAGTCCCGGTGTGTACTGGGTCCTATCCCGCCTGTGTTCCTACCTGCTAGTGCCTCCCTGTCTGCACTCTAGCTGTGCTTGCCTTTACCCCCCTGCCTGCATACCCGCCTGCCTGCATACCAGTCGTGCCTGCCTATACCCTCCAGTCTGTGTGCCAGCCTGTTCCTGTATTCCCCTGTGTGGGTCAACAGCCGTGTCCGGGGTCTGTCCTGGAGTAGCACCTGGTCCCTCTGCTCGGTTCCTCCTTGGTGCACTGGTGTCGTATGCCGTCGTGCGACCCTGGTCGGATCGGGTGAATACTTAGTCACGCCCCTCCAGGCATTCACTCTCCGGCACGGTCCAGTGGAATCACTACCAATCACACGCACACGCCGCTTAGCCCGGGCGTGTGCATAACAGCATGCTCAGGCCATGGTTCCCGTTGAGCCCCACGGCCTTCGCTCTTTGAGAAGTTTTTCCAGCGAATACATGCATTAAAATAAAATAAATAATTTTTTTTTCCCCCTTTAGCTGAGTTCCAGGCGGGTTACGCACCCGTCCAGATGGATCTATCAGCCCTCGTTCCTGCGGATCCGCCACGTTACTATGGGGATCCAAGACAGTGTCGTGCATTTGTGGAGCAATGCATGCTACACTTTAAGGCCTACCCTCTCTATTTTCCTTCCGATTGGGCTAAAGTGGCCTTTATGATTGACTACCTAGCGGGTGATGCCTTGAAATGGGTCACCCCCCTATGGGAAGCATGGGATCCTGTCATCCTTGACCTGCAGGCCTTCCTGGTGGCCTTTCGTATGGTCTTCGAGGACCCTAACTCTGAAGCCCCTGCTGAAGCTTCACTTCCCAATATCCCGGAGCAGCCCCGACGGGTAATGTGTGTGGGTAGCGCAATAGTCCTCCAGCCCAATGAGACTACTGCCCACCCAGAATCCTCACAGGGTGACTACGCTTTCCGGAATACTTCTCTCAACCTCAAGAGGCAGTCCAGACGTGCTAGACTTAGAGGCAAGCCGTCACGCCAGGGTCTGTCCTCCCTGAGACCTCCTGACCCCAACCTTGAAGTCCCTACTGAAGCTTCATCTCCCTGTATCCCGGAGAAACCCCAATGGGTAATGTGCGTGGGTAGTGCACCAGTTCTCCTGGCCGAAGAGACTTCTGCCCATCCAGACTCCACACAGGAGAACTTCCTGCACCCGGCATCAGATGCTTCTTTCTCTTTAACCGGTGTGCATGTCCAAGGATGCTCCAAAGCTGTGGTTACCTCAGAGTCTGTGCACCTCTACTACCTGGCGGAGGATCCCCTGTTGCCTCCTGAACCCTCCGGGATACCACTCGATGACAAATGGAGAGAGACTTCTCTACACCCGGTACTCAATACTTTGTCCGCTTCGTCCTGTGAGCCTGACAATGGGTACCCCAAAGTGGTAGTTACCTCCGAGTCTCTACACCCCTCCGACCAGGCGGAGGATCTCCAGTTGTCTCCTGAACCCTTCGGGGTGCTACCTGGTAGCGAAAGGACAGAGACTTTCCTATACTCTGTACCTGATACCTCGCTCGCTTCGTCCAGTGAGTCCAACTTAGTGTACTCCGAAGCAGAGGTTACTCCTGAGTCTCTACACCCCTCCGACCAGGCGGAGGACCTCCAGTTGTGTTCAGAATCCTTCGGGGTGCCACCTGGTGGTGAATGGACAGAGACTTTCCTATATCCTGGATCTGATACCTCGCTTGCTTCGTCCAGTGAGTCCGACCTAGTGTACTCTGAAGCAGAGGTTACCCGTGAGTCTCTACACCCCTCTGACCAGGCGGAGGACCACCAGCTGTCTCCAGAACCCTTCGGGGTGCCACCTGGTGGTGAATGGACAGAGACTTTCCTATACTCGGTACCCGATACCTCGCCTGCTTCCTCCAGTGAGTCCGACCTAGTGTACTCTGAAGCAGAGGTTACCCGTGAGTCTCTACACCCCTCTGACCAGGCGGAGGACCGCCAGCTGTCTCCAGAACCCTTCGGGGTGCCACCTGGTGGTGAATGGACAGAGACTTTCCTATACTCGGTACCCGATACCTCGCCTGCTTCCTCCAGTGAGTCCGACCTAGTGTACTCTGAAGCAGTTGTTTTCTCTGAGCCTCTGCACTCTTCTGTCCCGGCGGAGGACCTCCAGTTGTTTCCTGAATCCTCCGGGATACCACCAGATAACAAAGAGACAGTGACTTTTCCTCATTATGTACGTGATAACCCGTCTATTTCTTCCTGTGAGCTTGACAAGATGTACCTCGAAGCAGAGATTACCCTTAAGTCTCTGTCCCCCTCCAACCCAGTGAACGACTGGCCCTCGAATTCCCTGCGGAAGATTCTGGCAGGCCTGAAGAAGAGGGGGCGTAAGGGGGGAGGTACTGTAACATACCTGGCGGCGTCCTTGCATGGTGGTCCATCTCCCACTGTGCAAGAGGGCGCACTTGATCTCCTGTCCAGAATGTCTCTCTGGCTTCCCTCCATGCTGTCTGTTTGTGTCTGTTTCTGCTGCTTAAGGGCGGCGCCCGATCACTTCCTGCCTTTTGTACCTGCTGTGGGTCACACCCCTTGTGCGTCCTCAGCCTATTGCTGTCTGTCACTTGGTATATAGCTCAGCAGCTCCCTTCTATCCCTGCCTGAGCATAGTGTTTCCTTCAGTGTGTGCTTGCACTCTGAAGGTGCCAGGTCCCGTCTCTTGTCTCCTGCTTTTTGTATCAGTTCCCGTGTCTGAACTGAGTCCTGTATGTCTCCTGCTTTGCGGTATCAGCTCCCGTGTCTGAACTGAGTCCTGTATGTCTCCTGCTTTGCGGTATCAGCTCCCGTGTCTGAACTGAGTCCTGTATGTCTCCTGCTTTGCGGTTTCAGCTCCCGTGTCTGAACTGACTCCTTTCTGTGTTCTCTTGTCTGTCCTGTCTGAACACGCTCCTAGCCTGTTCCTCTCGCCTTCTAGTGGCCGATTTCCTAGACCCGCTCCTGTGTCTGGTCTGTCCTGTCTGAACACGCTCCTTGCCTGTTCGTTCCGCCTTCTAGTGGCCGATTTCCTAGACCCGCTCCTGCGTCTGGTCTGTCCTGTCTGAACACGCTCCTTGCCTGTTCGTTCCGCCTCTCTGGGGGCCGTATTCCCAGACCCGCTCCTGTATCCCTCTGCAGTGTCGGTCTCCTCCGTACACTCAGTTCCAGTCTGAACTCTCTCCTGTCCTTTACCTGTTTTGCCTCTATGTCCGTTCCCTTCCTTTTTCTGCAGAGTCTGAACTCGTACCTAACTCCTGCTTGTTGTCTCTGCAAGTACTGTGTGAGTATCTGGCTCTGTCTTTCCCTTCCTGTCTGTTCCGTGTGAACAGAGCCCTGTCCTCCCTGCTCAGCCTTGTCTGCACTCTAGCTGTGCTTGCCTGTAACCCTCTGCCTGTATTGTTCCTGAGTCCCGGTGTGTACTGGGTCCTATCCCGCCTGTGTTCCTACCTGCTAGTGCCTCCCTGTCTGCACTCTAGCTGTGCTTGCCTTTACCCCCCTGCCTGCATACCCGCCTGCCTGCATACCAGTCGTGCCTGCCTATACCCTCCAGTCTGTGTGCCAGCCTACCAGCCTGTTCCTGTATTCCCCTGTGTGGGTCAACAGCCGTGTCCGGGGTCTGTCCTGGAGTAGCACCTGGTCCCTCTGCTCGGTTCCTCCTTGGTGCACTGGCGTCGTATGCCGTCGTGCGACCCTGGTCGGATCGGGTGAATACTTAGTCACGCCCCTCCAGGCATTCACTCTCCGGCACGGTCCAGTGGAATCACTACCAATCACACGCACACGCCGCTTAGCCCGGGCGTGTGCATAACACGGATATTAAGCGATTCAATGTGCGGATGGTACCCGGGTCTGGAGAAGAGGAGACTCCCATCCATACCCGGGTACCATGTTACCTTTAAAAAAAAAAAAGAATTTAAAATAAAAAAATAAACATTATACTCACATTCCGATGTCCCCCGGTCTCCTGTATGATAAGTCCTGGCGGTGGTGTAAAAGGACCTTCCATGACGTCATTTAGTCATGTGACAGGTCATGCGACCGCTGACGTCGGCGGTCCCGTGACCTCTCACATGACTAAATGACATCATGAAAGGTCCTTTTACACCACCGCGAGCTGTACAAGAGACCGGATGCACCGGAGAGAAGACCGTGGGCCATCAGAAGGTGAGTATAATGTTTTGTTTTTTTTCATTTTTTACCATTTTTATTCTTTTTTTTTAACTAATAAATTGGTCACACTATATAAATCCATGCTGGCTGCATGGATTTATATAGTGTGACCAAGTTGTCAAGCACTTTTCCAAGTGATGCTAGAATCGCTTGGAAAAGTGCTTGATAACCCGCATGCAAAAACGCTTGACAAACGCTTCTACCTGGCAAGAAAAAAGCATGTAAAATCCGCATGCATTTTTCCTGCCAGGGAGATGCGGAAAAAATCTGCAGCATTTCTGCATCGTGGGCACATAGCCTAAGAGGAAATTTAATAGCTGTTTACAAATATCTGAATGGATGCCACAGTGTAGAGGGATCATCCTTATTCTCATTTGCACATGGAAACACTAGGAGCAGTGGAATGAAACTGAAAGGGACAAGATGCACATTAGATATTAGAAAAAACTTTTTCACAGTGATGGTGATCAATGAGTGGGACAGGCTGCCACGAGGGGTGGAGAGTTCTCCTTCAATTGAAGTCTTCAAACAGAGATTGGGGAATCATGATATTGACCACACAGCAAAAGGGCACCAGACATTGTTGGCATATCCTAATGATATTTCATCATGAATTCTAATTGTACTAACAATATTTAGAGCTATGTGTATGATGCTGTAAACACATTTGCAATGATAAGTCAATGTTTGTTACTGGTGTTGGTTATTCTATTTTGGTACATGGTATGATTCTTGTTATACTTTTTAATTACTTAATAAAAATATATTGTACAAAAATACATTGCTTTAAACAACGTGATGCTGGTAACACTATTAATATGTGACTCACCTCCCATCCCTCTATATGGCTCTGCCATTCCTCCAGCACTTCTAACTTTTCCATCTGTCTCTTGGCCTCATTAATGTTGGAGCACACGGCCTTCATTGCCTGTAGAGCCTCCACTACAGACATATAATCGCTGTGTCTCTTTGGTGTCCTCTTCAATAACTCCTGTACGGAATTTAAAGAGAACATTACAGCTTCTGCATCTGTATTTGTGAATTTTACTGCAATACATTTTGTATGATGTATTTCTAATCCAGAATTCCCATTTTCTGGCACTTGAAGGACTGGTATAAAGTTCAAAAATGTCTTACAGTATAAAATATAAGACTTTAAATTATCCAGGAAATAATATATTATAATGGTCTGGCACATCAAGGCCTAATGGGACCATTGGATGACAGACTGGGTAGAATTTATTTTTATATACTGTACCTATGCTTCAACCTAAAATACTGAAAAATACTTTGAGCCAGCAAGAACAGGACCTTAAATGTACAGGATTACCAGATATTCAGGATTTTAAAATGTAGAAATCCTTTTTGAAAACAGACCAAAGTGAAATGTTAGCATGAAATCATTGTTGCTTTGTTTTTAGAGAAATCTTCTGATTGATTATCCCAGGTCAGTCTTGTGTTTCTTTGAATTTTTCTTTAAGGTCCATGAAAATGAATTTACTTTTCACATTATACAGTAATCTCTGTAGTTTTAATGCACTCATAGAATATTTTCCTGCAGTTTTTTTATTCTGGGAAATGTCATATTTCTACCAGGCAATGTACAATAATGTAATGTGGAACTAACACCCTCGCTAAATTATTATAGGTGTTCAGCAAAACTGTAGTCAATCATACTCTACCTACTGTAGGCTGCATGATGAAAAATAAAAAAAATAATAAAAAAGAATCTCATGCGATGCAGAATTTGTTTGTTAAGGAACTAACCGCATAGGAAATCGCAGTAGGCTGTGCTTTTTTATGCAGTAAAAAAGTATACCAACAAATATCTGCTTGGTTAAATTTATATCTATAAATTAGCAGAAAAAAAGTGTTTTCTAACTTATGTACACATTTAAGGGAACCTAGCAACATATTTTTCCATATAGAAGCAGTGGTAAAGCTGTATAAGTGCTTATTCTCCAATAAAAATGATAGATTTTTTGTTGAGATCTGATGTACCAGTTATGAGAAATATAGTGCAGAATCCATATGTAAATCAGGCTGGAAGCACATTGCGGGTGTGTCAATGCACTGTATGATGACGGCTTCTTCCTTTTCCTTACTCTCCACTTGGCTCCACCTTATTCTCCCTGATTGACACCTGGCTGAATCTGCCCACATAATGCATGTACTGCATACATGCCAGGACAGGCAGTAGCAGCGCAAGCACAAGGTTTCACCTGGACGGGTTTACTTCCCTTTAATGTATGAAAATGATTGTAGCATTTTTATTTAACACAGAGCAACGCATAACAAACTGAAACAAAATGAAAATAGTATTATATGGTGATAAACATATGTTAAGGGAAATTTCCCATCTTAGACATATTTGGCAAATGCTTATTAATGTAGGATCACTCTTAGGGCACCTTAGATTCATTGCTTGTCCCCTGTATCACAAATTGCACTATTAAAGGGAATCTGTCAGCAGGGTTTTGCTATGTAATCTAGGGACAGCATGAGGTTGGGATTGAAACACAGAATTCAATGATGTGTCACATATCAGGTTGTGTGCTGTTATTTGCTTAGGCCCCTTTCACATTGCGTTCTTGCCACATTCAGTGTTGCCATTGGGGCTTATGTCCGATCCCACTCAAAATGTGATTCGGACGTATGCACTGATGGGGCCATTGACTATAATGGTACAGACAGAGTTAATGTGCGCTCTGTCGTGAATCATTTTCTGGCATATATGACTAGTGAAGGCAGACACCCAGTTGTAGTAGACAGCGTCTTGGTGTCCCCTCCAGTAGACATATATGCTTGAAAACGATGCACGACAAAGCACACGTTGACTTTGTCAGCACCATTATAGTCAATGGCCCTGTTGGTAAATACACCCGAATCCTGTTTTGAGAGGGGTTTGGATGCAAACACCGATGGGACCACTGAACGTGGTCAAAATGCAATGTGAAAGCACCCTTACACTGAAGTTTTAATATCAGGATATTATCATTGCTGTGACTATCTGGCACGTGCCTTCTGGTCTAACTCTGCCCCCTCCTGCGATAAGCAGCTCACTGTCCATAGACAATGTGCATATAGAGCCTGGTGTGGGTGGGGGCAGATTTCTGGGCACTGCTGCATTTTACATCTGAAAACTGTTGTGTCAGATCGGCTGCACCCAGTAATCTAAGTGATACATCATTGGATTCAGCTTCTCTTTGCCTACATCAGGCTGCTCTCAAATGAGGGAGCAAAAACCTTCTGATAAGTTCCCTTTAATGTTTAAATGGACATGTATCTATGGGCACGGCTCTCTTCATTCAAGTTATGTCAGAGTTTATCAAACAGCTGAGCAAGCTTATCCATTTAATGTACATCTCCATGGGGCCTTTTCACTACGACCTACCAGCAAAAAATTGCGTCAGCAAAATATGACCGCTTATTTACTGCAGAGGATAATATTTACCAAAATGATGCAGATAAACCACTCCCTTCAACCTTTGCATTGCAAATTGTGGACTCTGTGGCAATATCCTTGTGGATATTCTTCGCAGTGCATGCATACGATTTTTTAAAGTGGTTGTCCGGCAGACTTCTGAATCCTCACAGAGCGCTCTTCCACCCTGAGATGATTTGCCCGGGAGCAGGTGGTCACATGACCGCAAGCATGCAATTTGCCACATTCTGACTAGACGCGTCCAGCCTCGCTCAATGCAAGCATATTGAGCAGGGCCGGACACCGTCTAGTTGGAATGTGGCCAGAAATATGCAAATTACATACTTGCAGTCACATGCTCACCACTCCCGGCGCCGGCGAATCCTCACAACATGCAGTGCGCTCTGTGAGGATTCACAAGTCTGCAGACACATAGAATGACTGCAGACTGGTAGTCTAAGGCCAGACTGCCTCTTTTATATTTCATACACAACATATTTTCTGTCTCTAAAATCCAGACAAAAATCTGCTCCTTCTGCACCCCGTTGAGATCGTAGCTATTGTAAGGCGGCGGTGTTCACACCATGCAGTAACAGAGGCAGTAACCCAAGCAAGTCCAACATAAACAGCTTTTATTCAGTAACTCACGGGTAAACAGAAAAGTCCTCCGGTTCCCAGCTGGGTTAACATGAGTCCATAAACCACGGTTGTCGTGGGAAACAGCCGCGCCGAGCCGCTCAGAGCCTGACGGGTGCAGAGCCTTCCCAGGCGTGGGTTCAGCTGCTCACAGGCCCGCCGAGCTTTCCTGCTATGCTCCCAGCAGGTCCCAACACTGAACAACACTAATCCTTAGTGCAGGGTTTTTAAAGGACCTGTGGCAAGAGCCACTGGAAAACAAGGGTTGGAGGGAGGAGGCCGCCCCACTGCCTTCCTGTAGCCTCCCCCAAGAAATGAAGGCCCTGCCGGATTTTACGAATCTACCTTAGCCAGATAGCCTGACAAGGTCAACGCTCACCTTCATTCCTGCATTGCAGCCACAGGTGTGTCTGTGACTGCAATGCACTCCAATGGATTTAATAGGTCTCTGTACACATTCTGGGGGATATATTACGTCCCGCGTATACGATCCCGGTCACGGCCTCACACTATCTACATGGATACAAAATCTCACACACAATAAATTCTTAAAAAACGCACAGTCCACAAGGACAAAAATGTTTTTCAGGGAATGCACGTTAAGAAACTGAATACAAGGTGTGCTTTGCATTGATGAGACGGCAGCACAATGGTCACTGTTATATGGTATCTTTTCAAGCCAAGTTTTGCTCGGCATAATACACAGCCTGTTAAAAGAAGGGAAGTGATGGCATGAAAGAGATTTAAATACACTGAGCAACATGCTTTAGGCATCTAATAGCATCCCCTAGCAACCAATGCGTACTTACTCTCAAAAGAAGTGGGTACTTGCATATTCTCTGTATTGGTGCAACTAAATATCCTTCCAGTGGAACATCTGTGTTTTTCCGTCCGCCCAGAAGCATGCAGTTCTGAAAGCACAAACACATTCAGTTTTCAGGCAAATCTCAGCCTTGTCATTCACTTTTTCCGTTCTGCGATATTAAACCGTGGGCGTCTGCAATGTGCGCTCGCAGGATGCTCGCATGTTTATGTGCGGTTTACTGGTCAAATAGCAACTATTTGCTAACAAATGCTAAAAGGAATGTGTTTATTATCTATGAGAGCACTAAATGTGCCTAACTTCACTGATGTCAGTATCAAAAGTAATTGTGGCAAATCTAATGGCTAAATATTTATTTATTTATGTTACTCACTTATATAGCGCCATTAATTCCACAGCGCTTTATAGATATGATTATCACTGTCCTCATTGGGGCTCACAATCTAAATAAGCGTTTATTAAAGACCGAGCTTTTGCAGTTTGCCCCTAAAATTTACATTGCCAAGTTTAGTTTATCAGTTGTTAATTAAATCCTCTTACAAGTCCATATATTCTTCCTGTTTCATAAATGTAATGCCAGCTCTACTGTGACTCTAAGGCAGGGTGGTCAAACTCAAACACACAAAGGACCAAAATGAAAAACTTGGACAAAGTAATGGGCCAACCAGTATACAGTATAATAAGCCCCGCATAGTCCTCAATACAGAACAATGGGGCCCACATAGTCCTCCATACAGTATAATGAGCCTCACATAGTCCTCCATATAGTATAGTGGGCCCTACATAATCCTCAATACAGAACAATGAGGCCCACATAGTCTTCCATACTGAATAATGGGCCCTACATAATCCTCCATACAGTATAATGGGCCCCACATAGTCATCCATACAGAATAATGGCCCCACGTAGTCCTCCATACAGAATAATGGGCCCCACATAGTCCTCCATACAGAATAATGTGCCCCACATAGTCATCCATACAGAATAATGGCCCCACGTAGTCCTCCATACAGAATAATGTGCCCCACATAGTCCTCCATACAGAATAATGGCCCCACTTAGTCCTCCATACAGTATAATAGCCTCACATATTTGTCCATACAGAATAATGGGCCCCACATAGTCCTTCATACAGAATAATGGCCTCACATAGTCCTCCATACAGAATAATGGGCCCTACATAGTCCTCCATACAGAATAATGGGCCCCACTTAGTCCTTCATACAAAATAATGGCCCCACATAGTCCTCCATACAGTATAATGGCCTCACATAGTCCTCCATACAGTATAATAGGCTCACATAGTCCTCCATACAGAATAATGGGCTCCACATAGTCCTCCATACAGTATAATAGGCTCACCTAGTTCTCCATACAGTATAATGGCCCCACATAGTCCTCCATACAGAATAATGGCCCACACATTCCTCCATACAGAATAATGGCCCCATATAGTCCTCCTTACAGAATAATGGCCCCATATAGGGGTGGCTGTTCTGGTGTCGCGGGTCAAATATAATCACCCTGCGGGCCAGATTTGGCTCACTGTCCAGAGCTTGACATGTATGCTCTAAGGCTAAGTGAGTGGATCCCCTGTCCATAATTATTATTATTTATTTTGAAAGTACCATTTGTTCCATAGTGCTGTACATGTTAAGAGGGGTATAAATATATAATACCTATAGTGCACAGCAAACGAAATACAGGAAACAAACTAACATTGACAAACTGGTGCTAGGGAGACAGGATCCTGCCCTCACAGGCTTACAATTCATGGGTTAGGGGATAAATTGGAAAATGTAGGGATATCCAGCCATTTTTTGGATAAAAATTTCAAAAATGCTTTCTTTGTAGCATTGAATAAAAACAGAAATAGCACTGTATAGTATAGCTATATACTGGTGAATGTATAGTACTTTATAAAGGTATTATCCAGGCACAACGTATTGATGACCTATCCAAAGAATAGATTACAAATACGAGATCGGGAGTCGCTGCCAGCACTGTAGCACAATCCTATCTTTCTGTTATTTATTTTTCTTTATTATGTTTACTTACAGATAGCTTCAATTGATAGGTCATCAATATTTTGTGCCTTGACAACCCCTTTAAAATTAATTAAAGGATATGTCCACCAAAGCAATTATTGTTGTATGGTTCGAATGCATAAAAATAAAAAGTCATAGTTATAGTGGCTTGTAGGACATGTGCATGGTTCAAGGAAGAGGGTGCAGCAAGCTACTCTGCCTTTTATATCTTATTTAGGTTAAGGGCCATGACACAAACCATGAAATCTCCCCAGAAAAAGGAAACTTTGGCTACAACTTTGGTCTTTGAGTATACAGCCTATATGTAGATTATTGTATATCAATGGTTAGAGATATCAAACACTTTATACAGTCTGATTAAAAAATCATACTCATCTTTCACCAGCACGTGAAAGGGAGTATAAATGCAGGATCAGACTACAAAAGTTTGATTGTAGTCTGTAACCATGGAAACACATTGGTGTGCAACAGAAGCTGCATGCACAAAATAGTAGTAAGACTATTAAAAAAGACTATCTGAAAGTACCTTAGTTTTTTTGTATTAAAGCAATAATATTAGTTGCAAAAGTGAAGACATCCTTTAAGACATCACAGGAAATAATAAAACAAGGTTGGAATCACACATGCCATTTTGGTGCAGCTTTTGAGCCAGAAGCGGTTACAACAGGAAGAAAGACAAAATTCCTTCCTATATGTTTCCCCTTCCTCTTGGCTTTGGCTACAAAAACAGTAGAGTTGATAAAGACTGCAAAATTGTTTGCTTATTATGAAAAGTGAACAAAATGAAAAGTAAAGCTGTGTCAAAAAGCAAACAAAAGAATAATAATAAAACATGGTAATATTAACTGTCCCAGGAGTAAACATAGCGCTGTAGTTAGTGAGAGCTTTTAAAAGTTTTCAATATCTTACCCCAATATGTAGTAGGTGTAGTAATAATAATAATATTAGCAAATACCTCCAATTATAAATGTAGTATATTGTCACTTACCCCATGTGCAGGGCAATGCAGTAGCTTTGGTATCCATGGTTACGACCACTCATATAGTGACAGTTAGTTAGTTAGCTGCTAGTGGTCGTAACCATGGATACTTAAGCTACTGCAATGCCCTGCATTAGGAAAACGACATGGCGAATCAGAAGAACTATACTACATTTCTAATTGTAGGTATTTGCTAATATTATTATTATTATTACACCTACTATATATTGGGATAGGATCTTGGAAATGGGAATATACACTTAAGCTACAAATACTGCAAGTAGACTAAGAGAAATAAAATGACATCACCTAGATATACCATCAGCCTATAATTCAGAAAACCATGTAGTAGGATCACAATTCCTTACCAGCAGAAAAGTCCGCACTGTTCTTATCTTGTTAAGTTCTAGCAGAAGTTTCTGTGCCTTCTCGTGATTGCTGCAGTATTCATCATAAATGGCAAAACGCTCTTTCTACAGTATACAAGGATATAGGGAATAGATTATAATAGCGTCAACAAGTATAACTCAAGGGCTCAAAGCTTTGATGTAGTAATTATCATCTTCTCTGCTCTGTAAAAATCTGTGCAAGTGAACCAAAGCTCAAACTGGTCTGTGTTATTGATGATACATTTTACATAGTAGAAAGCAACTGAATAGATTTTGCACAGTATGTCTTTATATATAATGTATATAATATGCAGAGGAAAGAAGACAAATGGGTTTGAACCTAACTTGGGCAAGTTTTGCTTTATTATGCTAGCATGACTGCTCCCTAGTTTTCATTCACTCCACTCAAAATTAGCCAAGAACTTCTGTTATAACCTAAGCTTAATGAGAACCTGACAACAAGATTTTGTAATGTAAAGTAAAGACATGGCTGTAACGATGCAGTAATGCTGATTACATTGCTACCATTGGTTAAGAAATCCGCTTTGTGGTTCTTCTTTAAAGGGAATCTATCACCCCCTGGGGCATTTTTAAGCTATTAATATGGGCATACTGGTGATAGACTTGTTCAAACAGTTCTACCTGTATGCCTCATAGCTGCGGTCTTGATGTTGAGAACTGATCTTTTAATCCTTTATGTTAATAAGTTCTTCCAGGCTCTGGGGTGTGCGGTGCCTGGAAGAAAACTCCTGCCTCCAGTGCTCATTTGCGTACCACCCCTCTTCCATCAGCATCACTGTACCCTGTGCCGTGTACTGATGGCCCCGGAATCCCGTTCCTGCGCCCCGCAATAGTGCGATTATACTTTTTTTTTCCGTCCTTCTATGGCTTCATTGTTCTTCTGCTAGGCGCCGGCAAGTCACTGCTACTTCTATTTTACTTTGATAGAAAAAAAATTCTAGCAAAGGAGTTTGTGTGCTTCGTTTTCTTATTTAAGGCTAGGTAAACTTTTTGTGAGATTTCAATAACTCTTCATTCATCTCTGTACACCTGCCATAATGCTGAACACTTATTGAAATTTGGCAGTAGATAGAAGGCAAATTCCACAACCTCACTGCCAATCCCAAAAAGCAATGTAAGTGCATATTCCAGAATATATGCTGACCGTTGTCATAAAAAATTAAAATACAGCCAGAACGAGTAATGACAGTACACACTGCAAATAAAATATTCCCTAAACTGATGGAAGCAAAAGCATCCTGGTGATTATTGTCAGCGATATTCTAGTCAACTGCTATCTATCTATTATCTCTAATTACTCTTCCTTGATGAATTTCTATGTTTAATCACAACAATCAGCACATTTACTAGAATAAGCCTTTTATTAATCAAATATTTAAAACATATTATTGCGCTATTTTATTTTATATAATAATGATAATACCAAGTGGATCACGACACATAAAGCTTTTAATAACTGATATTAAACAGGGGTCTCAAAAATCTGGTGTTCCCATTTAAGTCACCCTTCGGGCAATAGATGGGATTTCAGGTTTATTGAGGCTAGGAGATTCCAACTAAAGCCTTAAACTTATGCTTACTTGTTTCCACTGATTCAAAGATTAAAGGGGTTCTCCAAGAATGTAATAAAATGGCCTGTCATGTAATTCATCATCATGTAATTCAAACTGCAGCCCATCCTAGTCATGTGTCAGTACAGGTTGCAGTCTGAAGAAATATGGCTCTGAGACTTGTGTCTCAACTGACACAAAATCAGTATCATAAGCACACATACCAGAACTGCCAGAAAAGTGTGCGACAGGAGAAAAAATAAATCTTCTCCTTGGCTGACTGAGCAAAGAGGACTGAAGCTGGAAAAAAATCCTTTGTGCTTAGTCAGCGAGAAGATTTATTTATCCTGATATTTCAGCCCTTCACCTTTGCTCACAGAGCTACATTATGTGTGATTACGATACAGCTCCTGCCAGTTGAGACACAGGTCTCGGGAACAGTGTATCTTCAGACAGCAGTTCACCCTGACAAGTGACTAGGATGGGCTGCTGTTTGAATTATGTGACATGGACCATTTTAATACATTCTTGGGAAAACTCTTTAAAGTGGATATTCACTTAAGACACTTCTGTAGCCTGGTTGTATTTGGGTCAAACAGCTATGAAGAGCGGATCTCTAGAGGGTGACTTTTGTAGCTCTGCACCGAAGAGCAGATCTGGATGCACATATACAGATATACTGGCCTTTGGATTTCAAGAGATAAATTAAGTAAGTGCTAAACTGGAAACAGGAAGATATTGCCAGATAGAGGTAGCACTTGAAGCTGGATGTGATAGTATGGCAGGAATCACTGGCGGACACGGACAGGAAAGGGCCCCTGTGCAAAAACAAAAAAATGGGCCCTTCGCAGCTCAAGAGCTCCTAAAAATGCAAAATTGCAACTGCTTTGGAGGTAGAAATGGGCCCCCTTACCTAATCAAATAGGGGTAAGGTGGGTGTAAATCTCTGGATGCACACATACTGCCCCAGTGTAATTTCAGTTAGGAAGCTTTGGCTGTCATTATATTGATAATGGGGGCCTTGGGTGTCAATACAGTGGGGGAGATGGGAGCTTGATGTTAATACTCTGTGGGGGGAAGGTGAAGTGGCCACAGGATGTGTATCTTGACCTTCTCTCAGAGGTGAATGTGACTTTCAAGGTAAGAAGAGCTAAGGACCACTGCCCTATAGGCTCCCAGATGGATAACGCCAACTGTGGCTGAGACCTTAAAATGCTAGCATATAGCAATAACGGCTGCAAAGACACCCTCAGCAATCCCTGGATTTTCATCTACTATTGCTACTAACTCCCAAACATGTTACCCTCTCTTAGACACATACAATATCTGGCATTGTCAGACACGTAGAAAGTTTGTTAGTTCATAATAATTCATCCTCACTGGAAGTGACAAGTTATCCAAACTACCTTATTTCAGCTCTAAATGCAACTTGACATGAAGGTTTTAATCAAGTTCTTCTCTTAAAAGGAGCCTGTCACCAGAAAAAACGCTGTTAACCTGCAGATAAAGGATTAATCTGCAGATTATTTGCGTTATTAACCTGCCCAGCGCCCGCACTTACCTAAACACTAGGGGAGAAAATTAACTTTCTTTCCCCCTGCCGGGTTTCAGCCTTGGGGGGTGGCACCAGCGCTGGTTCAGTCGCCATACAGAGCGGCAGCGGTAACTGCGCCCCCAGCACGGACTGACACTCGCCCTGCATTGGGGCTGGCTGACACTCAGGGCCGAGGGTGCGGTTACAACCGCCTCTCCGTATACTCAGAGCAGTGACTGAAGCCACGCTAGTGAAACGTGGACGAGGGATGGCCACAGGACGAGAGGTAGTAATCAGCAGACACACACAAAGATTAGATAAGATAATATGAACATTTACTATCCAGTTTATAAAACAAAGGAAAGGATGGTAGGTAAACAGCGTATATATAACAAACACAATGACCGCAGTTGCTCTAAATACAATGACAGCAGTTACTCTAAATAACACTAAGAGTATACACAGATATAGTTAACAGAATTAACAGTTATATGCCAACAACAATACATGCAATTAACCCTTTGTAAGCAAATATCCATAAAACGACAGTGTTGTGCCAGTACTTTAGTAATCGCATACTCGGAGCATATTTTTTGAAGTGTCTCTTACAGAAGAGGCATTTTCTCCTAACTAACTAGACCTACATAGTTATTTATATATGCGCATATACAGGGTGGTCCAAAAGTAGGTGGCCAGAAAATAATAACATTTATTTTGATTTATATATAAAATTATATTTACTAACACAAGCATAACATTGACAATTAAATTTTATTCTGAACAATAATACAAAAGCCCTTAAATTTTATCAACGCAGGTGCTCAAACTGTTTTCCATTACAATTTGCACAGCTTTGAAGTCGCCTCTTACGCGTCCACAAACTTTTTTGCACAAGTCTCTTTGGGTATTAATTTCTTGAAATGCATCTCAAATGTAATTTTTCAAATCACTGACACTTTTTGGTTTTCGACTATAAACTTTGTCCTTGAGTACTCCCCAAAAGAAAAAATCCATTGGGGTCAAGTCTGGTGAACGTGCCGACCAATCAAGTGGGCCTCTTCGGCCAATCCATTAATTAGGAAATGTTTCATCAAGATACTCGCGGACTACTCTTGAATAATGTGGAGGGGCCCCATCTTGTTGGAAATAAAGGTCATTTGAATTAGGCTGTTGCTGTAACTGGGGAACAACTTGATTCATTAGAATTTCGAGATACTTATCTCCTGTGACTGTTCCATCAAAAAATATTGGTCCTAAAACACCAAAACTTGAAATACCACCCCAAACATTGACACCAGGCTCATTTAGTTGTTGCTCTAATGTTAAATGCATGTTCTCATTATACCAGTAAATACAATTATGTCTGTTAATATGGCCGGATAATTTGAAAGAAGCTTCATCACTTCACATAATGTTATCTAAAATTACTGGATTTACTTCAATTTCGTTAAGCATAATCTCACTAAATTGCAACCGCCTGTCTGGATCATCCTCCAATAAACCATGAATTAGACGTGGACGATAAGCTTTCTACCCAACAGATTTCAGGATTCGCATGATAGAAGCTCGTGAAATTCCCAATTCCAAAGAGGCTCTTCTGGTGGACTTTTTTGGACTCTGAACAAATGTTTCAGCAGCAAGTTGTTTATTATCTTCTGTACAGACTGTTTTGGGTCGACCAGTTTTTGGAGCATTAAGGATTGAGCCAGTGGCATTGAATTTGTCACGAATGCGGTAAATGGTTTGTCTCTTTGGGGCTTGAGAACCAAATGTTTCAACCCAATTTGCTCTAACGGTTTCAGCATTTTGAGATTTCCAATACTCTGTTAAAATCCATTTTCTTTGATCTGTATTTAAATTATTTGCCATTATGTGTTATCTGAATTATCTGAAAAGAAAACAGATTTGGGGGAGATCTATCTGTGAAAACTAGATCTGTGAAACTGGCTCAGTTGCCCTTAGCAACCAATCAGATTCCACCTTTCATTTTCCAAAGAGTCTGTGAGGAATGAAAAGTGGAATCTGATTGGTTGCTAAGGGCAACTGAGCCAGTTTCACTTTACACCATGTTTGATAAATCTCCCCCTTCATGACTTTATTACACTTTCTGTACACCTACTTTTGGACAACCCTGTATATTCAATTGTAAATGGTATGGGTACATCCTGAAACTGAAGTGTCCTTGCTGAGCTGAGTCCCGAATAATCAGAAACACTGACTTGAATCTCTTAAAGAATGCCGATCTCTCAAACGCAGGGCTTCTCTAAGCCCTTAGAAATAAGGCCTCACACGGCCTAACCCAAGATGTCTTGGGTGTCCTCACTGAGTCGGCTTATGTCAAGCTGAACAACACATCATAAATGATGTACATTTCAGGGGCTGGAGTAGTCTCTGCTCTACTGAGCATGCAACAGTTGTCAATTCCAATGTATGCTCAGTAAGATCTTGTCACTGTGTGATATGCACAGTGACAGTGTGCTCGCCGGCTCTGATGAGAAGTGACGAGCCAGCAAGAGAGCGCACTGTCAGTGTGCATTATAAGGAGATTACCCGGTGTGCAGAAAAAGCAGAGACCAGCCCCGCCTCCACAAGTGACATCACCTGTGAGGGAGGTTCTGATCTCTGCTCGCTGAGTTTTCTCCTTACAATGCGCACTGACAGATGCGCTCTGTTGCCGGCTAGTCACATCTCATCAGAGCCAGCAAGGAAATGTACTGTCACTGTGCATATTGCACAGTAACAAGATCCTACTGAGCATATGTCGGAATTGAAAACCAACGCATGCTCAGTAGTGCAGAGAACCCCTGATGACGGTTCATTTGAGTATCCCAGCATGCCATGGGGGTTCTCAAACAAAGCGTCATCAATGAGGAAGAAGGTAAAAAAATAAAGCAGTTTGATAGGGACTTTTAAATTAAAGTATACTGGAAAAGAGTTTAAATTATGACGTAAAATAGACAGCATTTAGGATTAAAATAAATGTTAGTTTCGGACCAACATTTTAATGAAAAATGGGCATCATATAAATAAGAAATCCAACTTACAAATTGTAGAAAGGAGATTCCAACGTCTCGATGAGCATTAAGTTCAGGATGCAAACATTGCTCAATGAGGAATAAAAAGTCTCTGTGTACCATAAGAATGTCCTCAATGTTGGAGAATAACATCTAGAAAGATCAATGTTATACAGTTATATAGTCATTTTATTGTAAGAACGTGTTAACAAATTACCAAACAGTTACTGAAAAAAACACAATCTATTGTATAATGCTGCTTTATGGAGTCATTTTATTTCATACCTAATTTCAAAATAGAAACATAACTAATTCACTTTACAAGGAATACAGTAAGCCAAAAAATCTACTCTGACTATCCCCAAAGTTTCTTGTTGAAGAAGAAAGGATTGAACAGGGTAATTGGTACCATAGCAGATCATCTGTACTCCACTGAGTTGAGTCTCCATAGAAAACTGACAGACAGTTTTCACACTTTCCCTATTAAAATGAGCACATGCCCTTCCACTAGTACGTGTTTAAGAGGAAGTAGGGATCATATATGGCTAAATAAGTTCATGGTTCAAAAGTATTTGTGAAAGTTTACACTTTATACAATTGTGAAAAAAATACTTCTTATAACATCATGGGTTTCTCCAGGATTTAACTAAATCATTTTTTTTACCAGAAACAGCACAACGACTGCCCATTATCTGTCTCTTGTATTGCAGTTCAGCCCAGTTTATCTCTTTTCACACAACCCCTTTAAAGGCTATGTACACCTTCCCACGGAATTTATTTTAGGGTTTATTGGCATACTAAATTCAAATTTAAGCAACAGATAGTCTTCATTAAATCAATAAAATGTTCTTGTTACTGCAAAGTATAAGTCCTATAACCAGCTGAGGGTTTTTGGAAAACTGATCCAAATCCCTCAGAGTTCCTGCTCTTGGTTCTGTAGTCTTTCTCTACCCCCTCCTCCTTTGTTTCAGTGTGTGAGATAGCCAAAGGGTGTTGTACTCAAATCTACAGTGGAGAGGTGAGAAAGTATGTAAAGTCTTATGGAGAACAGAGAAACAGTCTTTAGACAAGGAGAATAGCACTTGCGGAGGAAATAAATGCTGTTCTGGAGGTGTGCTGATACATGAAAGCAAGTGAAGACAGCAAAAGCCTGGATATACACAGACATTATATCCAGTCTATATTACTGGGAGAGACACTCCCACAAGAGAAAAATATGAAACTTGGATCAGGCTGCAAACTGCATATCAGGCGGTCTAGATTACACCCTGAAATTCAGTGTAGCTAAAGTTACAACTAACTCAGTCTTTCGGTTCTGCTGCTTCATGACTAAATTGAAAAACTGTATAAAATTGTTAAAATAAATTCTACATTACAAATCCCCTGCAGATTTACACGAATGGCTTTCCAGTCATCACTCAAGTGATACCTTTAAACCTTCTCATTTTCCTTATAGAGTATACATTTTTGAAGAAATTCAGTGTAGGGGCATAAATATCACCTAATAATCCAGCATTTGGTGAGCTCTGGTTCCAGTACAAGATTGCTTTACTATTCTATATTTCTGTATACTTTACATATATTTGCTTTCTAATGGACTGGATGATGTGTCATAAATGTATTTTATATTCCCTATGCTTTCTGTATTTCCCCCTTCACAGTGGACACAGACCGTACAGCACAGTATTGTATATTCTTTTTATCAGAATGTGCGTGAAAAATCACCTCAATATCCACATTGCTCTCCCCAGAGTCCTGATAGCGCCGGGAGAACATATTTGTCGGTGCTGGATATATAGCACTGTAGAGGCTGTATCACAATCAGATAAAAAGATTAATGCTTGGGGAGCTAAAATGTATTCTGCACTAAGTTGAAGAATGCTTGCACAATGCATTGTATGCTGAGGGTAGGGAGCATTGCAATGAATACCAAGTAAAGCAAATAAAGAAAACATTTCTGACTGCTATTTGGATTAAAAAGAAAAAACTGTAACTCGCAATCTTACTACCCAGCATTAAAGGGATTTAAAAAGACTTGACAAAGGCATTCTGGATTATTGGTTGGTTAGAAGAAGGAGTTTCACATTTCCGAGCAAGAATAGAAAAATATAAAAACAGTCCAAGCTAAAATTCAAAACACAAATAAATAACTAAAGAAATATAAACATAAATACTAGAAACCATTGGTATCACAGTATCATTCTTCATTATAAGCACACTGAGTTAATTTATTATTAGAAACAGTAATCAAAAACAAAGGCTATCAGGTTACTGTGAGAGCAGGTTCTCTAAAAGTGGCTGGTTTAGATATCCAAGCAATGAAGAATGAAATATATATCAAACTAGATGGTGGCCCGATTCAAACGCATCGGGTATTCTAGAATATGTATGCGGTACACCGGGCGCAATAAGCAGAGCGGTGTTTAAATTTGGCGCCAATATCGCTGATTGGTCGCGGCCGGCGGGCACGACTAATCAGCACAGCGGTTTTTAAATTTGGCGCCAATATCGGTGATTGGTCGTGGCTGGCGGCCGCGACCAATCAGCACAGCGGTTTTTTAATTTGGAGCCAATATCACTGATTGGTCACGGCCAGCGGCCAATCAGCGAATTGTATTAGTGAGGACCGGGGAGCGGCGCTGCGGGAGAAGACCGGCTGCTCACAGCAGAAGTATCCCGACCGGCGGCGCCGCTCCCCGGTCCTGCCTTCACACTTGTCGTCGGGAGATCAGCAGCCCTAGCCGCTGATCTCCCGACGGTAGCAGCATGGAGGTCAGCGGCGCCGCCGGTCGGGGTACTTCGGCTGCATCGCCGCTGACCTCTGTGAAGAGCGGTGTTTAAAGTTGGCGCCAATATCGCTGATTGGTCGCGGCCGGCGGCCACGACCAATCAGCACAACAGTGTTTAAATTTGGCGCCAATATAGCTGATTGGTTGCGGCTGGCGGCAGCGACCAATCAGCGTCGTATTAGTGTGGGCCCGAGAGCGGCGCTGCTTGTGCGGGTACTTCCGCTGCGAGCAGCTGGGAGATGACCGGCTGCTCGCAGCAGAAGCATCCCGACCGGCGGCGCCGCTCCCCGGTCCTCCCTTCACACTTACCGTCGGGAGATCAGCGGTCCTAGCTGCTGATCTCCCGACAGTAGCCGCATGGAGGTCAGCGGCGTCGCCGGTCGGGGTAGTACTGCTGCGATCAGCCGGGAAATGACCGGCTGGCGCTGGTCATCTCCCGGCTGCATCGCCGCTGACCTCCGTGCGGCAGATGAGCCGCTAACGGCAGCCATCTTTTTTCTGAAATCCCGCGACGCTGATTGGCTGCGGCCGGACCAATCAGCGACGCGGGATTTCCTGGACACACAGACAGACAGACAGATGGGATAAGACAATTATATATATTAGATATTGCAGAGGATGTTTCATAAACAATGCATTTCCATATATTCTATTTTTCTACACTAAAGACATACAGCAAGAAAAAGTGGTATGTATAATTAGACAGGGAGCATATGGATAAAAAATATCATAATTTTTATTGAGTGAATACAGAACTAGACACAACATAGAAATTTAAAAGCATTTAAAAAAGCATGATGCTTCAGTAGAAACCACAAAAAAGTATCACATATCAATATGTACCAACAATAGCCAAAAAATTATGATAGTAAAACCTCCTATCCCAAAGCAAAGATAACATAAATGGGTGTCTGAAACATTAAAGCGCATTTATCAGTGCAAATTAACCCGTGTAAGCCTCTATGCTCTCAAAATAAGCTACAAGTCTATCCTGGTTCTATTAAATTCAATAAAAAAAAAACACAGGGGGGAGGCATCTAAAGAAATAAACCCAAAAATAAAGGGAGTGTAAATCCCTGGAGTTAGGAATAGATACCTCCAAAAATCCAGCCTGTGGGTTAGAAGTGGGGCTGTCGCAGTGTGCAGAGGGTGGGAGGATCAATAAAGGGCCATTACCCCACGCGTATCGCCACTAACGTTGTTGCTTCATCAGGGGACGTCTACAAAATATTGTCTAGAAATTGGGGAATCTTATTAAGCAACCCCAAAATCCACAGATTTGTCTCTGACAAACCAAGGATTGTAGCCAGAAGGGCCCGAAACTTGAAAGACCATTTGGTCAATAGCCATTTTGTACGGCCTAAGCAACCACTAAATAGGGGCGTCAGGCTGAAGGGCACTTTCCCATGCAGAGAGTGTACGGTATGTCCCTTCATGTTGGCAAGCAACTGTGTTCCTAACAATGTATTTCCTACACAGATTCGCATTAACAACTACGTGAATTGTAAAACACGAAATGTTATATATGCAGTGGTGTGTAGCTGCCCCCAAATTTATGTGGGGCAAACCACACAGGAATTAAGAAAAAGATTCCAACAGCATCTCTCCACTATCAACACTGCGAGAACGGGCCGCAAAAAAGGAAAAACTCTTACATCAGTCGCTGCGCATTTCTTGGACTTCCACAACAGCAAAAATACCAGCGGAACTTACATGGTAGGCTTGCAAACAATTGAAAGGAACATTCGCAACAGGGATATAGTCCTGGAGCTTCAACGACAGGAATCAAGATGGATATACAAATTAAACAGCCTGGCCCCTAGTGGACTAAACGAAGAGCTTCTATTTACCGGCTTCTACAAATCACGCTGACTATTGGGACACCCCCTCCCCCTTTCCCTTCCCCCTACCCCCTTCTTTATTGGACTCTATGCATATCTATATATATCCCCTCTATTACCAAGCATCGCCTGTTTTTGGTTGGGTCTGGGCTTTGGCACTTAGGTGACCACTATTGTCCTGGTCAATTTTGGTTTGAATCATAACTCTTACCCTTACCATTACAAAATATTTAAGTTCCCTTTTTTTTTTGGAATCTCTTTTTTGTATGAATGGTGCGGCCGCACATGGTTTTCTGTCGTTATTTGTTTCAGTACTTGTGTCATGATCAGTTGGCATTTGAGCATTATTGTCTACAAGTATTTAAAATACATGTCTAACAATATGTCAAAAAACACCAGTTTCTCTATATTTCTGTGTTCCAGATTTCTTGGAGTTTTTGTGCTATTCCCCCCTTTTTTTAGTTTTCTTTGTTATTATTATTTTTTGTTCCTTTTTGTCAATTTTTCTACAGACTTGGCTTGGTATTGAACCAGTGTCTCTGGAGCATGACACAGCCAAGTCCTATACCTATATCTCTACCTCTACTCCATTGCACTCTTGGAGAATAGAATGAGTCTGGTCTGAGCCTTCCCCTTGATATATGTCTTTGACGCAGCTGAGCACCTCCTCTAACATGCAACACATTGTGGCTCCCCGCAGTTGACTCCAATCCAGGTAATTACCACACTATTTAGAGTATAAATACAGGACTGGTCCAACTGTCCTCACACCCCACCATCCCGATGAAGTCACAGCATTAGTGGTGATACGCGTGGGGTAATGGCCCTCTATTGATCCTCCCACCCTCTGCACACTGCGACAGCCCCACTTCTAACCCACAGGCTGGATTTTTGGAGGTATTTATTCCTAATTCCAGGGATTTACACTCCCTTTATTTTTGGGTTTATTTCTTTAGATGCCTCCCCCCTGTGGGTTTTTCTATTGAATTTAATAGAACCAGGATAGACTGGTAGCTTATTTTGAGAGCATAGAGGCTGACACGGGTTAATTTGCACTGATAGATGCACTTTAATGTTTCAGACACCCATTTATGTTATCTTTGCTTTGGGATAGGAGGTTTTACTATCATTTTTTGGCTATTGTTGGTACATATTGATATGTGATACTTTTTTGTGGTTTCTACTGAAGCATCATGCTTTTTTAAATGCTTTTAAATTTCTATGTTGTGTCTAGTTCTGTATTCACTCAATAAAAATTATGATATTTTTCATCCATATGCTCCCTGTCTAATTATACATACCACTTTTTCTTGCTGTATGTCTTTGGTCTTGCCTTCAGGGTATGTGACGGGTTGAGCAAGCAACATTCATTGAACCTTTGGTGCCCTCCTTTTGTGTATTTCTTCTATTTTTCTACACTGTAATCATTTCTTTTATAGGTACTGTAATTAACAGAATATTTTAAAGAGGACCTGGCTCAGGTTATATTTTTCTCCAATGAAATTGGAAAGGGTAATTGGTGGGAATTGCACCCAATGTTTTAAGGTGTATTCTCAGAATTAGAAATGATCCCCTAACCACAGGATAGAGGATAATTTAATGATCCCTGTGCAACTGTCTCCCCGCTGCACTTTGTATTTTATATACATTTATATATCTTGTAAAGGAGGTGGTAAAAGTCCTGGACGGGAGATATCTGTCACTGAGGTGGCTAGCCTCGGTGGTGTAGATCCTGAAGATGAAGGTGCCAGCAATGATAGATTGCTAAGGGTTTATTCTTTTATTGGGATCAGAGTTCTGGTCTGCGATTTAGGAGCGACCAAAAATGCTTGGGTGGGAATGGTTGCTCCCATATCTCCAAACCATCTTTTGTAGCTCCTATAAAAGGCTGCTAAATTGTCTCAGGTGGGTATAGTGTTGGAGAGGCAGTCAGTCATGCAAAGGCCAGACTATCATTGCTTGTTTTCTACACATCCTATGCTTTCAATATGTTTTTATATTCACTGCAAAATAAAAAAAATGTTTGTACTATACAAGCCCTGGAATTTCACAAGTTTTTGGAGCTATTTACATGCACTTGCACTTGTTAATAACTGGTGAGCTTTATTTCTTCTATGCATGGGTGTTCATCTCATTAGATGAGTTATCTGATGACGGTACAGTAATGTGACATTAATGGACAATGCATGGACTGATCACATTACATGGACTGATGTTTATACACCGCAAAAGAATAAAAATTTCCACCAAACTACAGAAACTTGAAAATTGTACAAAATTCATATATAATGTGTTTTGGATAACAGAATAACGTTTCATCTTATTTACTAACATTATAATACTTCTTTAAATTGATTCAGTAATAATTATCATTCATGTCATCGTTATCCTGGGGTTTAACAAACAGCATTTAACATTTGTAAGTAATTGATTCATTATAAGAAAGGAAAAATACATAATTCTTAAAAAAATATGTATTTTTATTTCTGCTAGAAAAGTAAGGCCACATACTGAGTGTGACTTTATATCTCATGCTTTTCTCAGTCTGGTTTGATTTTACTTTAACCATGAGCAAGTTAGTTGTATTTAAGGGCTGAGATATGTCACCAATGTAGGGCTGAGAGGTCTTCAGATAAACCAAACATGTCAGGACTCTTGTTATATTGTTCCAAATAAACCTATTAGTGGAGTCAAAACACATCAACATGAGCTGAAAATAGAAGACAACCATCAAGAATTTCAGGACTAACCTTTACAGTTTCCTCTGTGACATTTTTATCAGATTTTGAAGCTGCATATTGCAACATTCGGTGGAAAAACGCCTAGGAAAAAGAGAGAAATGTCTTGTTAGATTTTTTGCTATTGCTACCTGAAGGGAAAAAATAACAGTCTCTTAGCATTCAACTTTTCCCTAATGTTCTAATGATAATCCAAAAGTCTAAAATAAAATATTTGGAAATCTAACGAAACTGAGAACAAGACCTTATTCAGAACAGACAAAGTGAGTAAATGCTTCCTACAATAATTTGCTAAGTCAAGATGAACTGTAGTGACAGGAACATCAATCAGTTTATGCACATACTTAGCAGCAGGGTCAGCCTCATGTTAGATGTGATACCTCCTATTAGTGTTCCTCCACTCTGTACAGTCATTCATTATACAAGTAACCAAATGTTAGCCAAAATATTATTCTGCTCAGTTCCTTAAAGCCAAACTATGTCGTTGTTTTTTATTTCTGTGCTGGAGTGGTGTTAGGAAACAAAGTTCCCTGCCCCTTGTAATATACTTATCAGCCACCACCTTCACCTTCTATCGCCGCCACTTCGGTTGTCTTCTGCAGTTTGTGACCTTCCGGATTACTCTAGTGTTTTCTGGGCGAGCTGGAGATCAATACTCAGCGTAAGTCTATAGGGACCAGAATGAGGCTGGCCCCTAAACAAGATATTGCACAACATACACTCACTAAGTAACAGCTCCATGCAAAAAGGAACTTCGGAGTTCTGATCCAACAGCTCAGCTAAAAGACTCAGTGCGTAAATAATCTAATAGTGCTTTATTATGTCTTAAAGTCATCTGTGTGACAGCGTGGCAAATCAGGCATGTTCGTGGGCGGAGGCGGTGTTTTTTTTTTTTTTTTTTTTTTTTTTTTTTTTTGGTCGCGAACAAGCCGGAACCCCGAACACGAACCCGAATTAGAAATGCCGAACAAATACGCTCAACACTAGTTGTGACTCTATGTGACTGCAGACTTGTGAATCCTCACATCAAACACACTGGGCGCTGTGAGGATTCTCTGCTGCTGGCGCCAGAAGCAGCGGGTACGTGGCCGCAAGTATGTGAGTTGCACACATGTGGTCACATGCCGACTAGACGTGCTCAGCCTCACTCAATGAAAGTGAATTGAGTGAAGTTGGACATATCTAGTTGCAATATGGTTGGAAGTATGCAAATAGCATACTAGCTGTCACATGACTGCCCGCACCCAGAATTGGAGAAGCTTCAAAGTGAATGGTGTGAGGATTCACGAGTTTGCAGTCACATAGAGAGACTGCATACTTGTAGACTAAGGCTGGATAACCCCTTTAATGATGCTGACATGCAATTAATATTCAGTGAGTCCAGTGAGCGATTCTCATGCACCAATTGTAATTCCTCGCAAGCTCGGTGTGACCCCCCCCCCCCCACAAGGTCCAAAGCAGTAAAGATTCCAAAGATTCCGAGGCACCAGAGAATGTATATAGGGATAAAATGTAGCTTTTATTCCATCCTTAAAATCGCATGGCGAAAATACAAAAATGAGGTAGAGGATGCAACATTTTGGCCATAGTAGGCCATTATCAAGCCAGAAATACAAGTAACAAAAATTCAGCTGAGCAAAGTACTGTAGTGCGCATGTGCTGGCAAAGGCCAAAAAGAGCTGATAACCTGTAGGTACAACCATAAGGATGGCGATTATAAGAAGAGAGGAGTTGCTGGATCAAAACTAGAGATGCCATCGGACTGGACTGCACTGTATGTGAGTATAATTTAAATTCTTTCTTGAATCTTGTAGGAGGGATTGGGGACTTACATTTAGAATTCTAGTATACAGTGGGGAAAATAAGTATTTGATACACTGCGGATTTTGCAAGATTTCTCACCTACAAAGAATAGAGGTCTGTAATTTTACCATAGGTAGCAGTGCCACAGGCTGATCGCCTCCATGCCATTCCGTATTGATGCAGTAACTGATGCAAAAGGAGCCCCAATCAAGTATTGAGTGCACATACATTTCAGTAGGCCAACATTTCGGATTTTAAAATCATTTTTCAAGCTGTTGTTATAAAGTATTCTAATTTACTGAGATAATGACTTTTGTGTTTTCATTGGCTATAAGCCATAATCATCAACATTAATAGAAATAAACACTTGAAATAGATCACTCTGTTTGTAGTGACTCTATATAATATATGAGTTTCACTTTTTGTATTGAAATTAATTAAATTTTTGATGAGATTCTAATTTTGTGAGATGCACCTGTATGTCACATAAAATAGTTAATAAATAACATTTCCCACATGTCTACTTTACATCAGCACAATTTTGGAACCAAAACGTTTTTTTTGTTAGGAACTCATATGGGTTAAAAGTTGAGCAGCGATTTCTCATTTTTCCAACAAAATTTACAAAACCATTTTTTTAAGGCCCACATCACATTTGAAGTTACTTTGAGGAGTCTTTATGACAGACAATACCTAAAAGTGATATCACTTTCTAAAAGCTGCACTCCTCAAGGTACTCAAAACCACATTCAAGAAGTTTATTAACCATTCACGTGCTTCACAGGAATTTTTGGAATGTGGAAGAAAACAATGAACATTTAACTTTTTTCACAAAAATTTTACTTTAGACCCAATTTTTTTATTTTTGCAAGGGTAACAGGAAAATATGGCCCCCAAAAATTTGTTGTGCAATTTCTCCTGAGCACGTCGATACCCCATATGTGGGGGAAAACCACTGTGCGCACGGCATGGCTCAGAAGGGAAGGAGTGCCATTTGACTTTTTGAATGTAAAATTTGCTTGAGTAATTAGCACATGCCATGTCACGCTTGGGGAGCCCCTGATGTGCCTAAACAGTGGAAATCCCCCACAAGTGACACCATTTTGGAAACTAGACCCCTCAGGGAACTTATCTAGATGTGTGGTGAGCACCTTGAACCCTAAGTGCTTCACAGAAGTTTATAACGTGAGCCTTGAAAATGGAAAAATCCTATTTTTCCCACAAAAATGTTTTTTAGCCCCAATTTTTTTATTTTCAAAGGGGTAACCTGAGAAAATGGGCCCCAAAATTTGGCGTGCAATTTCTCCTGAGCACGCAGATACCCCATATGTGGGGGAAAACTATTGTTTGGGTGCACGGCAGGGCTCAGAAAGGAAGAAGTGACCTTTTAGAAAGCAGACTTTGATGAAATGGTCTGCGAGTGTTATATCGCGTTTGGAGAGCCCTTGATGTGCCTAAACAGTGAAAAAACCCACAAGTTACCTCACTTTAGAAAACTAGACCCATCAAGCAATTTATTTAGATGTGGGGTGAGCACCTTGAACCCACAGGTGCTTCACAGAATTTTACGTGGATCTGTAAAAATGAAAAATATATATTTTTCCTACAAAAATATTGTTTTATCCCCCAATATTTTCATTTTCACAAGGATATCCGGAGAAAATGGACCCCAAAATTTGTTGTGCAATTTCTCCTGAGTACGACGATACCCCATATGTGGTCAAAAACTACTTTTGAGGCACAGTGCAACGTTCAGAAGGAAAGAAGCGCTATATTGGAGTTCATACTTTGCTGGGCTAGTTTGATGGTGCCATGTCCCATGAGCAGAGCCCCTTTGGTGCTAGAATAGCAGAACTCCCCATAAAAGACCCCATTTTAGAAACTACACGTCTCAATGAATTCATCTAGGGGTGCAGTAAGCATGTTGACATCACATGTGCCTCACATATGTGGCTGTACAGTACTGCTTAGCCACACGGTGAGACTCAAGAGGGACGGAGCCCTCCTGGAGTGCAGATTTTCCGAGAATAGTATGCAGACTCCATATACAGAGACCCTAAGTGCTAGAAGAGCAGAATCTCTCCTCAAGTGACCCCATTTTGGAAATTATACCCCTTTTGGAATTTATCTACAGGTGTGGTGAGGATTTTAACTACATGGGTGTTTTCCAGAAACATGTTGCTGAGTGAAAATTGCAAACTGCCATTGTAGTGACCAGTACGTTATGCCCAGCTCGTACTTCTGGAGACATGCACCCATAAATTAGGCAGGCTCTCATCGCTACAGAAATGCCAAACATGTGGACGCGAACTGCGGTTTAGGCACACTGTGGGGCTCAAAAGAGAGGTGGGCCTTTGTATTTGGGAGCACAGAATTGGCTGAATTTCTTTTAGGGGGCAAGGGCCATTTTGCTTTTCCAGAGCCTTTGTGCTACTAGTAACGTGGAAGTCCCCTATATTTCCGTTAGCAGATGACGGACCTGAGTGGGGACTTGCTTTATTTGTGGATTGAATCAAAGCTTTTATTGTGATCTGGCTGCTATTTAGTGGTGTCATTTTTTTCAGAGGTTCTCAAAACTTTGGCCGATGGCACTTTTATGCACATCTAATAAAAAGATGGATACCGTGGGATCACAGTCCAGACGGCGTCCACGGTGCCTTCTTCTGCCTCATTACAGGGCATCTTCCGCTGAGGGTTCTGTCTGAATCACGTATTTGAGAGATTTACAAGGAAATCCCGAGCCATACAGCGATCTTTGGTAAGCAAAATAAACAAATCAGCAGCAGGTGAAGAATTGGTTTTATTTATTTTTTACGCCATTCCTCATGCGGTATAAGTGATTAGACGCCTTTATTCTTTGGTTCGGTGCGATTACAGAGATACCAGATTCATAGCGGGTTTTCATATTTTGAGAGCTATAATTTTTACATATTTCGGCTGACAGTCATGTAAGGGCTAGTTTTTTACGGGACAAGTTGATGTTTATATTGGTAGTTTGGAACTATTTTCGGGCACGTGATATTTTTTGATCGCTTTCTATTCCGATTTTTGGGAGGCAGAATAAACAAAAATCAACAATTCAGGAATTGTTTTTTGCTTTTTTTATGCTGTTCCATGTGTGGTAAAATTGATAAGGTAGCTTTTTTCTTCGGGTCAGTATGTTTACAGCGATACTACATTTTATATCGTTTATCGTTCTATTTTATAGAAAAAATATTTTTTTGCATCGCTTTAATCTGAGAGCTATAACTTTTTTATTTTTTGGCTTATGGAGCTACAGTTATATGAAAAAGTTTGGGCACCCCTATTAATCTTAAGCTTAATGTTTTATAAAAATTGGTGTTTTTGCAACAGCTATTTCAGTTTGATATATGTAATAACTGTTGGACACAGTAATGTTTCTGCCTTGAAATGAGGTTTATTGTACTAACAGAAAATGTGCAATCTGCATTCAAACAAAATTTGACAGGTGCATAAGTATGGGCACCCTTATCATTTTCTTGTTTTAAATACTCCTACCTACTTTTTACTGACTTACTAAAGCACTTTTTTGGGTTTTGTAACCTCATTGAGCTTTGAACTTCATAGCCAGGTGTACAGTATGCAATCATGAGAAAAGCTACTTAAAGTGGCCACTTGCAAGTTGTTCTCCTGTTTGAATCTCCTCTGAAGAGTGGCATCATGGGCTCCTCAAAACAACTGTCAAATGATCTGAAAACAAAGATTATTCAACATAGTTGTTCAGGGGAAGGATTCAAAAAGCTGTCTCAGAGATTTAACCTGTCAGTTCCACTGTGAGGAACATAGTAAGGAAATGGAAGAACACAGGGACAGTTCTTGTTAAGGCCAGAAGTGGCAGGCCAAGAAAAACATCAGAAAGGCAGAGAATAAGAATGGTGAGATCAGTCAAGGACAATCCTCAGACCACCTCCAGAGAGCTGCAGCATCAACTTGCTGCAGATTGTGTCACTGTGCATCGGTCAACTATACAACGCACTTTGCACAATGAGAAGCTGTATGGGAGAGTGATGCGAAAGAAGCCGTTTCTGCAAGCACGCCACAAACAGAGTCGGCTGAGGTATGCAAAAGCGCATTTGGAGAAGCCAATTTCTTTTTGGAAGAAGGTCCTGTGGACTGATGAAACCAAGATTGAGCTGTTTGGTCATACAAAAAGGCGTTATGCATGGCGGCAAAAAAAACACAGCATTCCAAGAAAAACACTTGCTACCCACAGTAGAATTTGGTGGAGGTTCCTTCATGCTTTGGGGCTGTGTGGCCAATGCCGGCACCGGGAATCTTGTTAAAGTTGAGGGACGCATGGATTCCACTCAGTATCAGCAGATTCTTAACAATAATGTTCAAGAATCAGTGATAAAGTTGAAGTTACGCAGGGGATGGATCTTTCAGCAAGACAATGATCCAAAACACCGCTCCAAATCTACTCAGGCATTCATGCAGAGGAACAATTACAATGTTCTGGAATGGCCATCCCAGTCCCCAGACCTGAATATCATTGAACATCTGTGGGATCATTTGAAGAGGGCTGTCCATGCTCGGCGACCATCAAACTTAACTGAACTGGAATTGTTTTGTAAAGAGGAATGGTCAAAAATACCTTCATCCAGGAACTCATTAAAAGCTACAGGAAGCGACTAGAGGCTGTGATTTTTGCCAAAGGAGGATCTACTAAATATTAATATCACTTTTCTGGTGAGGTGCCCATACTTATGCACCTGTCAAATTTTGTTTGAATGCAGATTGCACATTTTCTGTTAGTACAATAAACCTCATTTCAAGGCAGAAACATTACTGTGTCCAACAGTTATTACATATATCAAACTGAAATAGCTGTTGCAAAAACACCAATTTTTATAAAACATTAAGCTTAAGATTAATAGGGGTGCCCAAACTTTTTCATATAACTGTATGTGGCAGCTTGTTTTTTGCAGGACAAGATGATGTTTTCAGTGGTACCATTTTTATTACATTCATCTTTTTGATCATGTTTTATTCCACTTCTTGTTCGGTGGTATGATGATAAAGCATAATTTTTTGCTTAGTTTTTTATTTTTTACCGTGTTCACTAAAGGGGTTAACTAGTGGGACAGTTTTATAGGTCAGGTCATTCCGAATGCGGCAATATCAAGTATGTTTATTTTTATTGTTTTTTTTCATAATAATATTTTTTATGAGTATATATATATATTTATTATTTTTTTTATATATATTTTTACAACTTTTTTTCACTTTTTTCCCACTTTTTTACATTGTCCCATTATGGGACTTTCACTTTCTGCAGTCTGATTGCAGTTATAAGGTATAGCATTGCAAGATCACTGCTATACCTTATAACCTGTCAGTGCTGCAGACTCAAGTTAGTTAAATCATAACTTACTAGTGTCTAGTGACATGGATGTCGTCATGACAACATCGGGTCACCATGGCAATGATCGGGACCCTGTGATGACATTGCGGCCGGGGTCTCCGATCCAAGAGCAGGGAGCTCCTGTCCTTCTGCTCGCTCGCTAAATTCAAAGCTAAAAATTTTGTATTTATTTGCAGCACATGAGAAATCATCAAATTAATAAAAAAAAGAAACAGTGCTTTCAGACCTCAAATAATGCAAAGAAAACAAGTTCTTATTCATTTAGAAACAACAATACTCATGTTTTAACTCAGGAAGAGTTCAGAAATCAATATTTGGTGGAATAACCATGATTTTTAATCACAGCTTTCATGCGTCTTGGCATGCTTTCCACCAGTCTTTCACATTGCTTTTGGGTGACCTTAGGCCACTCCTGGCACAAAAATGTAAGCAGTTCTAATTTGTTTGATGGCTTGTGACTATCCATCTTCCTCTTGATTACATTCCAGAGGTTTTCAATGGGGTTCAGGTATGGAGATTGGGCTGGCCATGACAGGGTCTTGATGTGGTGCTCCTTCCTCCACACATTGATTGACCTAGCTGTGTGGCATGGGGCATTGTCCTGCTGGAAAAAACAGTCCTCAGAGTTGGGGAACCTTGCTTGAGCAGAAGGAAGCAAGTGTTTTTCAAGGATAACCTTGTATGCGGCTTGATTTATACGTAGTGATGAGCAAGCATGCTCGCTACTGCTAGGTTTTCGCCCAAGCAGCTCACTGCTCGAGATGCACGGCGCTCGCCGAGTATTTCCGGGGTTTCTCGGCGGGAGCTTGGGTCCCCTCCCTGCATGTTTGGCGCTCTTTACAGAGCCAATGAACATGCAGGGATTGTCTGCCACTCACTGTAATGCCGCAGCCATGTTGGTTATGGAATTACAGTGATTGGCTGGCCACACAGCGGCATCAGGTCTATATCAGGCACCGCAGTGCTCGTCACAGTCACTCCGGAATCAGACAGTGTAGGGAGAGGTGCTGCTGAGCTAGGGAGAGATTTGCTTGTTTCTGGTTAGTGTGAGTATACCATACTATATTAGAGACATATATCCATCTCAAAAACAGTCTTTCTGAGGACTAATCCATCTGCAGAGATATCAGGCAGGCAGTGTATATAGGCAGGCAGACAGTGTATAAGTGTATATAGCAGACTGCAGTGCATATAGCACAAGAGGCTCCATTCCAGTTTTGTCTGTTGCTGCTGTTAGATATTTCTAGAAATAGGCCCAGGTCTCAGGGGCCAGGAAAATTTTTTTTTGGATCTTAATCCTCATTATTTGCTTAAAAAGCAATCCAGAGAACACCGTTTTTCTGCGCCATTTGCTTGTTGGCACTGCAGAATACAGCCAGGTCCTTTCCATATTACAGTGCTAAAGATCCAGCTATTTAAAACTGTGGTTTGTCCGTCACACGGATCACATATAATTGCGCTGAAAATACTGCCATTTCTGGTCTCCATTAAAAATTTGTTTCAGTGTGTCAGTAAAGCTATTGACACCAATTTGCTGTTCAAAATAGTTACCTACCGGCCAGCTATTTAAAACTGTGGTTTGTCCGTCACACGGATCACATATAACTTCGCTAGAAATTCAGCCATTTGTACTGAGCTTGGAAGATATTGTCCTCCATTTAAAATGGGCAAGGGACGGGGAACTGGACGTGATGGTGATGGTGCATGCAGAGGCCGAGGCCGTGGGCAAGCTAAAATTGTGCCACAACAAACAACCACATTTTCTCGCTCGACCTTCCTGTTCCAATTAATAGGGGACCGCAGAACACCACTATTGAACACAGAGCAGTATGAAAAGGTTATTGATTGGATAGCAGATAATGCTTCCAGTCACTTAGCCACCACCACCACCACCCTGTCTTCCACACGGTCAAGTCTCAGTAGCCGTGAGTCTGGACCGCATATTCCTCACCCTGAACCTCCTCCCTTCCACCATGCCGAGTGCCCAGAGACAACTGATCCCACACTTGGACACTCCGAAGAGCTGTTCACTTTTCCATTTATAGATTCGGCCCTCGCGCCCGGTGCACTTGAAACGGGGCAAGAGGAAATCGCATGTAGCGATGCCCAAATATTTGAGCAGCCACGGTCACACAAAGGCGACAGTGGGAAAGTGTCACAAGAGGTGGACGATGATGAGATACAATTGCCAGCAAGTCAGAAGGAGGACCAGGATGCGTAAGTGGAAGACGAGGGGGTGGATGATATAGCAACTGACCCAAACTGGCAGGAGGACATGCAGAGCAAGGAGAGCAGCACACAGGGGGAGGGAGGCAGAGCACCCCAACAGGCAGGACGAAGCAGTGTGGTGGCTGCAGACAGAAGGCAGGCAACCGTTCCCTGTAACACCAACACGAAGGAAGTTGCCAGTACAACTGTTAGGTCTTCCCGAGTCTGGTTGCTTTTTAAAGACTCTACCAATAACCCCAAAAAGGCCATTTGCACAACCTGCCAGCCCAGCATCACCAGGGGTGGCAAAACTACCAGCCTGACCACCACCAGCATGATCAGGCACATGGCAGCAAAGCACCCGACTTTGTGGGCCGAACCCCAGGGTCCAGGAACAGTGTCTGCGGGTGGCACCACTGCTTCTTCCGCTGTTGTGCATGCAAGCCAATTCCCTGTCCATGGTGCATGCGAAGATGCCACCAGCCCTGCACCTGTCATTGCACACTCTCAAGTAGCAGCATCAGGAAGCACGTCCATGTCCTTGTTCCAGCGCAGCGTTCAGTTGTCCATACCCCAGTCCTTGGAATGCAAGCACAAATACACAGCCAACGCACCACAGGCCACACTACTAAATTACCACATTTAGCGACTGCTTGCGCTCGAAATGTTGCCTTTTAGGCTCGTGTAGACGGAAGCATTCCGTAACCTGATGGCAGCAGCCGTTCCTCTGTACTCGGTCCCCAGCCACCACTATTTCTCCCAGTGTGCCGTCCCCGCATTACACAAGCACGTGTCCCAAAACATTAGCCATGCCCTCAACAACGCAGTTACCAGGAAAGTCCACCTAACCACGGACACGTGGCCAAGTGCTTGTGGGCAGGGACGGTACATCTCGCTGACGGCACACTGGGTTAACATAGTGGAAGTCGGGACCAAGTCGGACCTTGGGACAGAACACGTCCTCCCGACGTCATGAAATGCAGGCCCTAGGTCAATAAGGGTTGTCCCCACAGTCTACAGCTCCTGCACCTGATCCTCCTCAGCCTCTTCCTTCTCATCAGCCTCCATCTCCGAAATGACCACATCAGTCGCAAGCTGGAAGCACTGCCTCGGCCAAGTGGCAACAGGCTGTGCTGAAGCTAATATGCTTAGGTGACAAACCACACAATGCTGAACAGTTATGGACAGCTCTGAAAGAGCAGGCAGATCTGTGGCTCACACCACTGAACCTACAGCCAGGCATGGTTATGTGTGACAATGGCCGGAATCTGATGGCGGCTCTGAGGTGAGGCGAGCTCACACACGTACCATGCCTGGCCCATGTGCTTATCCTCATGGTTCAGAGATTTCTCAAATCCTACCCAGAGCTGCCGGATCTGCTTGCTAAAGTATGCCACTTGTGTGCCCATTTTAGAAAGTCACCTACAGCTTCCGCCGCCCTTGCCGTGTTTCAGCAGCGTTTACAGCTTCCGGCTCACAGACTGGTGTGTGATGTCCCCTCGCGTTGGAACTCTACACTGCAGATGTTAGGAAGGATTTGTGAGCAGAAGAGGGCAGTTGTTGAGTACCAGCATCAACAAGGCTGTCGGTATTCAGTTCAGACTCCACACATAAGGAGTGGACATGGATGTCAGACATATGTACCATCCTCCAAAACTTTGAGGACTCCACCAATATAGTGAGCGGTGATGATGCCATAATTAGCGTCACCATCCCGCTTCTCTGTCTTCTGAAACGCTTTCTGCTCACAATCAAAGAGAATGCATTGCAGGAGGAGCACGATGAGATGGAGCAAGGAACCATACAGGTTGATTACACACAGCCCAGCCTCATCTTATCCCAACGTGGATTGGGTGACAATGAGGAAGAGTAGTAGGAGGAATAACAGGAGCTAATTTCATGCGCTATAGACGGTACTACCTGCACAACTGTCATAACGTCTGATCAGCGTGGATGGCCTGAGGACAGAGAGGAGGAGAGCATGGTCACTCGTCCTCTTGGTGAGGACAAGGAAGTCTTGCCTTTTAGCAGTGTGGCACGCATGGCTGAGTTTATGTTACGCTGCCTTTCCCATGACCCTTGCATTCTCAAAATTTTGGGTAACCGTCATTACTGGTTGGTGACTCTTCTAGACCCACGCTACAAGGAGAACTTTATATCTCTTATTCCTGAGGCGGACAGGTCTACAAAAATGGGGCAGTATAAAAAAGCCCTTGTTGCGGAACTATTAAAAAAATTCCTATCTGAAAACGCTTGCGGCAAAGGTCACAGTTTGTTGGACAACCAAGGACTACAGGCGAGAGAGACACAACTCCAATCCAGCAGAGGCAGAGGAATACTGTCAAAGTTCTGGGAGATTTTCTCAGCCCCTACCATCACACCGGCCCTGACCACATGGTCAGATAAGGTTGTAAAATGTTAAAATGACATTTCCCGGTGAATGCATTTGTCTTAAAAAATAAAGTAAAAAAAAAACAGTAGGATCTTTCTTTAGTATAAAAGCAGAGTCGCCAATGTAACCTAAATGTAATCACATTGTTCAGCTCCTGCACCTCCTTCTCCATCTCCGAAATGACCACATCATTAACAAGCTGAAAGCACTGCAGCACTGCCTTGGCCAAGCGGCAACAGGCTGTGCTGAAGATAACATACTTAATGCTTAATTGACAAACCGCCCAGCGCTGCAGTTGTTGAAAGCTGTAACGCAGCAGCCTGATCTGTGGCTCTCACAGCTGAACATACAGCCAGGCATGGTCGTATGTGACAATGGGCGGAACCTGGTGATGGAGAAATGACAGCCGGAGTAGATACGGTTTACCTCTATGCCAGTCCTTTCACCGAGCTAAAGAATATGGCTGTGGTGAAATACAACTCCCACTGAGAAGCAGTTTTAAACTGAAAAACATTGGGCCCACCAGAGGATTTGATTATGAGGTCTCACCTTTCTTCCGCACTCAAGAGCCCCATAGCTGCTGCAAAGTTAGCGCTATCATGAACTCTCCTGATGGAGAAGCCTGGGCCCACCCGTGGACTCTCTGGTGTGACTGTTGAACCCTGGCCTAGAAGCAGTCCTGGCTAAGAAAAGTGTGTGGGAAGGTTCCTGGACACTCTATGGCTCCTTTTTTACTGAGGTGGAAACCCACGCAAACATGGGGAGAACATACAAAATCCTTGCACATGTTGTCCTTGCTGGGATTTGAACCCAGGATCCCACCGCTGTAAGGCTTTAGTGCTAACCACTGAGCCACTGTGCTGCCATTTACCCACTGATATCTAACAGGCTGGAGAAACTTGCACCTACTGCACTCTATATTCAGCTCCTTTGTGAGAAACTAATGTATTTGGGCATTCACTCAGTCTACCAAATAGAATTCCTGAGAAAGAAATTGGGGATGGCTTCGCTACTGGTACTCGGGGCAGTGCTAATACCATGGCGTTGTACCATAGTTCACTGGAAATATTACAGGCTGGTAGGAGGCAAGCAGATTCCCACAGAAAAGTACCAGCAGTAATGTTCAGGGACCCTTGCTTGTGGAAGGCGGAGACTATACCGGGAGAAATAGTGGCGGCTGGGGACCAAGTATGGACACCCGACCGCCGTCACCAGCTTCCACCTCCATGATCCTAAAAGGCCACATTTCAAGTGCAAGCAGCTTTAGAGGACTTCCTGGGAGAAATGACAGCTGGAGTAAATACGATTTCCCAAAAGTCAGTCCTTTCACTGAGCTAAAAAATATGGCTGTGGTGAAATACAACTCACCTACAAGCTGTGGACTGGCTCCTTACCATCCCTGGCCACATTCACTTGTCCACGTGTTTGTGGTTAGGCGGTCCTTCCCAGTAAGGAAACTGGGGAGGGCACGGGCAATGTTGTACGACGCGTGCTTGTGGAAGTCGGAGACGACACCGGGACAAATTTTGGCGGCTGGGGACCGAGTATGGATACCCGGTCACCGCCGCCATAAGGTTGTGGACAGCTTCTGCCTCCACGAGCCTAAAAGGCCACATTTCAAATGCAAGCAGCTGTTAAAAATTTGACAGTATAGTATTGCAGCCGGTGGGTGGGTGGGTGGCTGGCTGCATACTTGCGCTTGCATTCCAAGGAATGGGGCAGGGACAACTGAACGCTGCACTGGGACAAGGACGTGGATGGTGATTGTTGAAAGTCTGCAATGACAGGTGCATGGCGGGAGGCATCTTCGCATGAGCCAAGGATCACTTATGATGGGCACACTTTTAGGCAGTGACCTGGGAGTCAGAGATGCTTCCAGGGGTCTTCCCCTTGCTGTTCCCATGTCTTTTCAGCACTGTATGCATGTGTCTGATGTGTCACACACCACATGGTCAGATAAGGTTGTAAAATGTTAAAATGACATTTCCTGGTGAATACATTTGTCTTGGATGAAAGCAATGCAAAAGTGCAAAAACGCATCAAAAACGCTATGTGTGAACATAGCCAATGGTGTGAAGGAGCATTTTTGTTTCTGTATATTTATTTTGCCTTATATACAAGTCATTACCCTGGAAAGGATGTTCCTTAACACATTTCCCAGGAAAATCCATTTTGGTAGTTTTATTGTGAGTCCGTAAAAGTGGTGTAATACCTCTGACAACGTTGTTGGCAGCAGTGACCTGGGAGTCAGAAATGCTTCCAGGGTTCTTCCCCATGCTGTTCCCATGTCATTTGAGCACTGTTCTCATTGATTTGGGCAATTTTTAGGCCCTCTGCAGTTTGCCGGGGGGAGCCGCCTGAAAAATTATTGAGTTTCCCATAGACTTACATTGGGCTCGTTGCTCGGGTCGAGCACCCGAGTATTCCAATGGGCTCGACCCGAGCATCGAGCACCCGAGCATTTTAGTGCTCGCCCATCACTATTCATACGTCCTTCGCAAAGATTAACCTGCCCAATTCCTGTCTTGCTGAAGCATCCCCAGATCATCACCGATCCTCCACCAAATTTCACAGTGGGTGCAAGACACTGTGGCTTGAATGCCTCTCCAGGACTCCGTCTAACCATTAGACGACCAGGTGTTGGGCAAAGCTGAAAATTAGACTCATCAGAGAAGATTACCTTACTCCAGTCCTCTATGGTCCAATCCTTATGGTCTTTGGCAAACTTCAGCCTGGCTCTCCTTTGCTTCTCATTGATGAAAGGCTTTTTTCTAGCTTTACATGACATGAGGTCTGCCTCTAGGAGCCTGTTATGAACTGTTCTTGCCATATACTTCACCCCAGATGCCATTTGCCATTCCTTTTGTAGGTCACTTGATGTCATCCTGCGGTTGCTGAGGGACATTCGAATAAGATGACGGTCATCCCGGTCATTGTAGAGTCGCTTTCACCCTCTGCCGGTCTGTAGCTTTGTTGTCCCCAATGTTTGCTGCTTGACCTTGTTGTAAAGGACTGCCGTCTTCGAAATTTTAAGGATGGAGGCAACATGACGCTCACTGTATCCCTCTGCTAGCCAGAATTGAGCCCTTCTTTTCCTCACTCAAGACTTTTCTTTTCAACTCCTTTGGCATGGTTAAAAGTTATTTTTTCATTCAAATTACTTTTGGGCTATTCCTAGCACTTGTTTTGTCATCCAGCTTGTCCTATTGCAAGAGGATTGTGAAGACCACAGCAGTGTTTTTTATATTTTCCCTCGTTACATAAGATTTGGTTCAGGTGATCACCTAATCAGAAGCACATTAAGTAGAATGAGGCGTACTTTGATTGGATTTCAACTGACACTGGAATGGAATGGCTGTCAGACATGTAGAGATGGTAATTTTTAAAAAACTGTGCAGTGGTCTCTTAATTTTTGCCAGAGCTGTGTATATATATATATATATATATATATATATATATATATATATATATATATATATATATATATATATATATATATATATATATATATATATATATATATATATATATATATATATTGTGACAGGGTCACTGGCAATGTATGTGAGAGCAGATACGTGTCACAAAGGTTGCTATCTTCTGTGATGTGAAATAAAGGAATTTGTCTCCAGCATGTTATGTGCTGAGAGGGGTTTATCAGCCATGACAGGGTTGGGATTTTTGGAAGTGGCTGTAAGAGATGGGTAGGACAGACAATCACCATATTTCTACCCCAAGTGTGTTGTTGGGGAAGTTAAATGTCCAGCTACTGAGTTTTTTTTCTCTGTTGTGTGTTTGGAGACAAGGAAGTCTCCAGTCTGAGTGTGGAGGCAAGAGAGAAGAACACAGAAGTGTTTAGGTGAACTTTGTTGTTGTACCCTGAGCAGGCGGAACCCCGCTGGTCTATGGACTCTGCTATTTCTTATCTTTTGTTTATCGTTATGCCAGAAAAGCCGTGTTTATTTTGTAGAATCCTGCATTGGTTTATGCTGTGTCCTAATAAACCAGCAGGAGATTAACCCAAGAAGCGTTCCTGTGTCTACCTACCACAATATATATATATATACTGTGTATGTATATGTATATGTGTATATATATATATATATATATATATATATATATATATATATATATATATATATATATATATATATATATATATATATATATATATATATATATATATATATATATATATATATATATATATAAGGTTGCTGCTGGACAGGTCGTGGATGGGAGGTATATGTCCCCGAAGTACCAAGCTTCGGTGATGTAGGACCAGGAGAAGCAGTTTCCAGCACACATAGTGCTGAGAGTAAGTTAATGGTCCCGGATTAAAGGGCTGGGTTTTACAAGCAGCTGAAAGAGCTGGGGGGGAACAGCTGCTCACTTACCTCCAGTCCAGGTCTTGGAAGGCCAGATTTAAGACAGCTGCGCCTGTCTCAGTCAGTCTGTGTTTTGCAAGGTGAGCAGGCTTGCATGTGCTGCTCAGACTCTGCTGAAGGCAGAGCAAAGGACTTCATTTAAACGGCTGAGGCCGTGCTGTATGGACTTGTTATTTTGAGTTTTGTTCTGTTATTCCTTTTTGTGCCAGGAAAGGCTGTTATGTTTTGTTTCCTGACTGATGTATGGACACTAAATAAACCACCAGTTTGTTTGAACCTGTGGACTGCATCACTGTGTGAGATCCCCAAAATGCAGATGACCTGCTGGGCCTACTAGAGAGGTACCGGGCGGTAGAGGGTTCCCTGGGTGGTCAAGCAGGTGTTAGGTCACCTTTCTGAGGCACCCAAAAGAAGGGGACTAAATCTTCACTGTGTGTTCGTCCAAAGTCCCAAGAGGCAGCTGCATTGCAGCTGGAAAATGAGGTCCATTCCATCCTCTGTTGGAGGTGTCATGCCCCTGGCCATATAGCCGCCCGGTGTCCCATGAACTCTGAGCCAATGGACTGCAACATAGGCCGTCTTTGCTTCTATTTTGCCTATCGCGCCTGCGGTTACTCAACATGGCGAGGGCCCTCAGGCATCCTCAATGTCAGTCAACGGGGTACAAGTGTCTGAACTATTGGACTCATGAAGTTTGGTGACCCTGATAAGGGCCACACTCCCTCATCGACTGGTTCCCGGGAAGGTGGTGGGTGTTCGGATTATCCATGGGGATGCGAAGAACTATCCTGTGGCCAGGGTGCATGTAAACACAGACTGTGGCACCACATCTCATGAAGTGGGGGTCATTAAGGACTTATTGCATCCCATAATAATTGGACCTGACTTTGCATTATTCTGGGAAATGTGGAGGAAAGTGGGGACACCTGGTTGTTCGGACGACACCCAGATCACCCCTAAGGAAACCTCGCCGCAGACCATAGTAGATGAGTTTCCCATGTGTGTGTTTGTGGGCAATGAGGATGAGGCAGCATCCCATGAGACCAATATCCCTGAGCTGGAGGTGTCTGATGGAAACTTTGGAACTGCCCAACTCAGGGATTTAACTCTGAAAGGGGCATTTGAACATGTTACTGTGTTAAATGGGGTGCCTCAAGAGCCGGGGGCCGACACTCGGTTCCCTCATTTTGCTGTGAACGGGGATTTGCTGTACAGAGTAACCAAGCCAAGGGGTGAGGTAATAGAACATTTGCTGGTGCCAGGGCCCTATAGACGCAGGGTATTAGACATGACTCATTCCCAGGTGTTGGGTGGTCACCCGGGTGCAGACAAGACTCAGGAACGGATCCTCCAGAGATTCTACTGACCAGGTTGCTACAGAGAGATAATGAGTTATTGTAGTTCCTGCCCCACATGCCAGCTAACCTTCCCAGTGGCCCACTTCTGCAGTCCTCTAGTGCCACTGCCTGTCATCGAGGTCCCATTCAAACGCATAGCAATGGATCTAGTGGGGCCCCTGGTCAAGTCCGCCCGAGGGCATCAGTATATCCTGGTGGTATTAGATTACGCTACACGGTATCCGGAGGCCGCACCACTACGAAACTCCTTCACCAGGTGTATAGCCCGGGAGTTAGTCCACATATTTTCCAGAACGGGGTTGCCTAAGGAGATCCTAACAGATCAAGGAACTCCATTTATGTCGAAGGTCATGAGGGAATTGTGCAAGACATTGCTGATTGCACAACTGAGAACCTCCGTGTACCATCCCCAGGTGGACGGACTGGTCGAGAGGTTTAACAAAACCTTGAAGGCAATGTTGAGAAAAGCAGTGGAAAAGGATGGCTGAGACTGGGACTGTCTGCTTCCCTATCTGTTGTTCGCCATCAGAGAAGTTCCTCAAGCTTTCACAGGCTTCTCCCCGTTTGAACTACTCTATGGTCGACACCCTCGAGGACTCCTGGATGTGGCGAAAGAGTCCTGGGAAGCTGAGACGACTTCCTATAGGAGCGTGGTGGAGCACATTGCCCAGATGCAAGAGAGGATTGCCAACGTGATGCCCATTGTGAGGGAGCACCTCCTCAAGGCACAAGAGGCACAGTCCAGGGTGTATAATAGGTCGGCCAGGGTGAGACCGTTCAACCCAGGAGATCGAGTGCTTGTGCTAGTGCCCATAGTGGAGAGCAAGTTCATGGCCAAGTGGCAGGCCCCTATGAGGTGGTAGAGAAAGTGGGGGAAGTCAACTATAAAATCCACCAACCGGGGAAGAGGAAGCCCTACCAAATTTACCATGTTAACTTGATTAAGCCATGGCGAGATAGGGAGCCCGTGGAAGCTCAGTGTTTAGTGGCTGAGGCTGACACCGATGTGAAAGAGGTCAAGGTGGCAGAGTCGCTGTCACGTGCTCAAAAGCAACAGTGCAAAGAGTTGCTACTGCGAAATAAAGACCTGTTTTCGGAGTTGCCAGGACTCACTCAGGTCATAGAGCATGAGGTACTCACAGAGCCTCATGTTCGCGACATCCTAAAACCGTACCAGATCCCAGTGGCCCGCAGAGAGGTGATCTCAAAAGAAGTGAGGCGGATGCTTAACGTGGGAGTCATTGAAGAGTCCAAAAGTGGCTGGTCCAGTTCTATAGTCTTAGTGCCGAAACCAGATGAGTAATGGCGGTTTTGCAACGAATATAGGAAGCTGAACGAGGTCTCGAAGTTCGACGTCTACCCAATGCCTAGGGTAGATGAGCTTATCGAAAGGCTAGGACCCGCTCAGTACATCATCACCCTGGACCTCACCAAAGGATATTGGCAAATTCCCCTGTCCAAAGAGGCACAAGGAGAAGACAGCGTTCTCGATGCCAGACGGATGTTATCAATACGTCAGGATGCCGTTTGGTTTGCAGGGAGCTCTGCCTACCTTCCAGAGAGCCATGAACCGGATCTTAGCACCCCACAAGAAGTATGTAGTAGCCTACCTAGATGACATCGTCATATTCAGCCAGGACAGGGAAAGTCATCTAGGCAAAGTTCAAGCCATACTCGATGCCCTAAGGAAGGCGGGATTTACCATCAACCCGAAGAAATGTGCCTTGGCGATGGAGGAGCTAAGTATCTGGGCTACGTGGTTGGTAGAGGGGAAATAAAACCACAAATAAATAAGGTCGAGGTGATGTTGAACTGGCCACAGCCCCTCTCGAAGAAACAGGTCAGGGCATTTCATAGGCATCGTGGGCTACTATCGAAGATTTGTCCCTAACTTTGCCCTGATAGCAGCCCCGCTGACGGATCTTCTGAAAGGGACGAAGTCGGTTATGACCAAGTGGTCCTCGGAAGCTGAAGCGGCCTTCCAAGAATTGAAACTGGCCCTCTGTAAACAGCCTGTCTTGGTGGCGCCCAACTTCTCCAAAAAGTTTGTGGTCCAGACGGATGCATCAGATGTCGGGATGGGAGCAGTCTTGTCCCAGGAGATTAACGGAGAACACCCTGTAATGTACCTCAGTCGGAAGCTGTCCACATGTGAGAAGAACTACTCCATAGTGGACAAAAAGAATGTTTGGCCATCAAGTGGGCATTAGACACTCTAAGGTATTACCTGTTAGGTAGAAGGTTTAGGTTAGTGTGGGACCATGCCCCACTGAGGTGGATGTGAGAAAAGAAGGGGAACAATGCCTGAGTAACTATGTGGTTCCTAGCCCTACAAGATTTTAGTTTCCTGGTAGAGCATAGGCCTGGGAAACAACATGGGAATGCTGATGCCCTGTCAAGGGTCTATTGTTTGGTGTCGGACAGGTCGTGGACGAGAGGTATGTGTCCCTAAAGTACCAAGCTTCAGTGATGTAGGACCAGGAGAAGCAGGCTCCAGCACAGATAGTGCTAAGAGGAAGTTAATGGGCCCGGATTAAAGGGACAGGTTTTACGAGCAGCTGAAAGAGCTGGGGGAAATAGCTGCTCACTTACCTCCAGTCCAGGTCTTGGAAGGCCTGATTTAAGACAGCTGTGCCTGTCTCAGTCAGTCTGTGTTTTGCAAGATGCGCAGACCTTGCATGTGCTTCTCAGACTCTGCTGAAGTCAGAGCAAAGGACTTCATTTAAAAGACTAAGGCCGTGCTGTTTATTTTGCTGGTTATTTTGAGTTTGTTCTGTTATTCCTTTTTGTGCCGGGAAAAGGCTGTTATGTTTTGTTTCCTGACTGGTGTATGGACACTAAATAAACCACCAGTTTGTTTGAACCTGTGGACTGCATCACTGTGTGAACCTGTGCCTACCTCCAATGCGGCTCAGTGAGTACAAATCCCTACAATATACATTGTATGTATGTTTTATATAGTGCTTGATTAAGAAAGAAAGGGGATATAACTAAAATTAATCCAAGGTGGGACATGACATTAGTGATGTGGCGCTTCACCGAATAGCTGCAGAGTGCTGACTTATGTCGGAGAGAATGATAACTCCTGTCACACAGCCCAATACGATGCAGAATTAGTTGTTATTGCCAGCAATGTCAAGGATGTAAAAGAAATATCAGTTTTGTTATCTTAAATGACCATAGCGGCTCCACATTAATAATCATAAAAAAATATGTCTGGAATTTCACTATCATTGATTCTATCAAATCCAATGTATTTTGTTTTCTCTATGCACAACTAAAATACATGTTTGGCTTGCTTCTTCCTAGTCATATTGATTCCAATTTCTAAGGAGAATACCATCCATTAATCCTATCATAGTAAATTAACGCACTATACAGTTGTTATAACATATATTAGGCAACCAACATCCCAAGCAATTATTGACAAGCTGCATAACGTTATTATCAAGGGAACATATTTAGGATTCTGACAAATATGTAAAGATTTGTGATAGGAGTATCTAATACATTTTGTCAAATAGCACCTCACACCTGAATACTGCTGTGTGCAGGGAGCTGGTATCAGGTGCTTATACTTGGGTTTCATCCCTGACTTTGAACTGCATTTGCTGGCAATAAAGCAAGATGTGACGTGAGTCAATCTAGTAAATGTCAGATGTGTCTTCCTTTGTAAGCACTGACAAACGGCTTTGAAATGGAATGACAATAATTGGCTTGGCAGCCGATACCCATAAGCCTTTCTAACACTTTATTAGGCAGCTCGGATTGCATAGAAGCCAACTCTTCATTAGAAGCTGCTAAACATGCCGTTTGGGCAGGTTGCATCCAGCTGTTTGCTTTGTTTCAGTAGTTTATGTCTCTCACATGGTCCTCATTTCTTTTCAATAGGTGGTGGAATAAATTATATGCTATTAATAATTAACTATCATTCCCATGGGTGTCACACTTTAATAGTTTTTGAGGGAACAGAATCTAACCAGTGCACTAGTCATTCAGAAATCAAGTGCCAGGCCTTCAGTTTGCCCTGTTCCCTCTAGCTTGGACACTTGAATCTTTACACCATTGTATTGGCGTAGACTTAGATGTCTAATTCAATGAACTGAATTACTGAAGCCCACATTTTTCAGAAATTGAGTTATCTTAGCCAGCATTTAAGTTAGTTTCACTGATTTATTGGCCATACATTGTGACAAATTTATGACCCCAGGTAATGTATAGGTGTTACTTTTATTCATATTTACAACGGTTTTTGCAATTTTTTTTTAAAAAATTTCATAAGTATGTCTAAAATCATGGGCAAGCTGTAAACCATGCCAATTTTTCTCTCCACTTTAACAAACTAGATATGAAAGTAAGTAAGATGCAAAAATCTCTAAATTTTGGTACAAATGGCTAAAAATATAACACGTACTGCAGATAAGATACTACTTTTGAGTAAAATGTTTAAAAAAAAAGGCAGATACATTGTTGAACATGGGCCTAAGCTTCCCAATTCATTACTACTGTATGAATTAATTAGTCTTTACTTTATTATAATATGAACAGAACCAGGCGCACTTTGATCAGGTTACAATTGGCGACATCTACAGAGTATGTCTGTACTTCATGTATGGAGTGGGGTCAGGAGTTGAGCACCGGTGCCGGCCATGTTACACAGCCAGCACCCAAGTCTTTGATGCCTGTGACTGGGCTTCACAGGAAATCAGCAATTTTACAGTATTACACCTCACATGGGAAAGCAACTTTTCTATCAGAGGAGTCTGACGGACAGGTATGGTCACATTCTCCTCCACCTCCGGCCATTATATGGACAAAATTTCTGGTCGGTCTGTGAGGAAACCTGCACTACCAATAGAAAATGATTAACCCCTTTTAATTATAGCACCGTCCTAAGGTGCCATGATTGCCATAAGTGACAATACATTTGATACCTGGTGCCCTGAGTTTTTTGCTTCCTGTTGCCTCCTTTGCTCAGATTGGGGTTTGGTTGCACATGTATCCAAGATGGCCACTGCAGTGGTTTGGGAAGTGCAGCTGTAAAGCTAAGTCACGGCCTTTCCTGTGCTGTGGAGGCGGGTTCAGACAGCGACCATTTTGGACCATCAATCTCAGTTGAAAAGGTACTGGGAGGCAAACTGAAGGCACCAGATAGGGTGACTTTACATGACAAATACAAAGTGATTTTTCAGTCTCAGCACTGATGGTTACTTTAAACAGTAGATAAAGCAGACTTACAAAGTTAGATAGCGAGTGCTGTACTGTGTGGCAAGATTAAATCACCTATCCTATGTTGCATCATTCACCCAAAAGTACTAAACTGCCCCTGGAAATGACTTCATAACTAGGTTCTTCGTGGCTAATGCCAAGGGTCTGCTGAATAATATAGAATTTGACATATTAATGGTATGGGGATAATTTTTAGGGTCTGGAGATGGAATCTCAATTCCAGTGAAGGGTAATATTAATCCTACAACTGCTGCAGTGTACAGGCACATTTTAGGCAATTGGATGTGTCCAACAGTTTGGGAAAGACCCTTTCTTGTTACAGAATGAATGTTCCCCTGAGCACAAAGAGTGTCCCATAGAGATATACTTGGATGAGGATGATTTGGTAGAATTGCAGTGGCATCAAACAGCCATGTCTTCAACTCTATCAAACATTTCTGGGATGATTTGGGACAATAATTGCAAGTATACCTTCCTGCTTAACATAGGTGCCTTTGTGACGCCCAGCTGCGCTTGGTATCACAGATCCTAGAAGTGTGCATTGATGGATTCCTCCACAAGAGGCCCCCATAACCATTCACACATCTCCACCTTCCACCTCAGACCAGCAGAGGGAGCCCGTTAGGGATAGATAAATAGGGAAGGTGGAGCCAGGCAGTTCAGTTCCTGCAGAGTGAGACACAGAAACAGGTCAGTCTGCAGTGGAGCTCAGTGATTCAGCAGTTCCTCTGGAGAGTTCAGTTAGTGCAAATCTAAATACAGAGTTGAGTTCAGTTGAGTCGTAGCTCAGAATAGTGAGCTTTAGGTGTGCCGGCGCCATAAGATCGGTGAAGCACGGCGAGCTGCTGTTAGTGTGTATACCTAGTGAGGGCCCGAGTAGGCCGAAGGCGAGTGGAGAGTTAGTACATAGGGGGCAGAGGAGCTTAACTGGCTCACCCCGAAGCATCTACCGGACACAGAGTCCGAAGCTTACCGGGATCTCTATGACCCAGTAAGGCATAACCGGAATCCATGGAGAACTACAAGTCCCAGGATCGCTAAAGTGCTGATACGTAACAGAGCCAGGAGACACATAGGCCCCGCAAGCTGAAGAGCGTGTATTCCAAGAAAAGGCCCTACCACAAGGTCAGCCAGCGCAGGACAGAGACAAAGTTAGGCCTTGACCCAGGCAGGTCAGAAACTTACTACGCAGAGGCAAGTAACAGGAGGCACTACACCCGCTCATTGGGGAGGATCCTGATATGCACCCTTCACTCTACAGTGCTCCGGGACGTGCCTGAATTTCCATCAGTAAAAGGTACTGAAGTGACTATCGTGTCTGTCCCTGTTCTTGCTCTGACCCGGCTGGGTCTCGCCTGTCCTGCATTCCTCTTTCCGTACACTGCCCTGAGGCCTAGCTCCACCTGTGGGGAGCTATACCATCGAGCTGCCTTATCATCGGCCTCAGTGGACTGTGCAGCGCTGGTGATCCTCACCAGAAGCCACAGGTGGCATCACGAACTTTCATAAAACTAAGAAATCTATTCGCCCCTTTTTAAAGAGTGACCCCAGGTTACGGGCCCGGGAGCCGACCACCGCGACATCCCCAAAGGCCAGGCAAAGGCCCGGGTACCGAGTCATCCCCATCCCCTGGGCTAGTCATTTCATCCTGGCGTCACGAACAGGATCGCGTGCCCGCTGCAACGGCGGAGTGTTATGCCCGTTGCCACTGGGTACAGTGCGTCTTTTATTAAAAACTGTCTACGTTAAACTGTGGTGAAGATTGCCGCCATTGTTGGGCCGCCGAGCAAGAAGAAGGGCGTAACCGTGGGAAAATTAGGGGCGTACCTGCAAAAGAGTGCGAAGCCCCGGACACGCCCCACGCCTCGACATCAAAGCAAGAAGCGCCAGGTCCTGTAAGGAGTGTCGCTGAACGCACTGACGTAGGACGCAAGCGACGCAAGGTCCTGAAGACAACCGTCGCCTGCGGAGCTGCGGCCTACCGGAAGAAAAACCAGAAGGTAGGCCACGGTTAACTAGGGGGGGCGCCAAGATGTCCAACGAATAGGAGAACGCAGATATGCCGGTCAACGTCCCTGAAGTTCAACCCGCGCCCGATGATGAGCAGGCTGAAGCCGCCGCTCCACCAGCAGCGCCTGTAACACCTGTCATTCCTATGACTTTACCGTACATCCCTGGAGCAAAGTGGCTCCCCCAGTACAACGGCAAACCAGATACCCTGTCTGGATTCAAACGGAAGATATGTGGTATCTTGGACATGTAGTCTATGACCGGCAAACAAAGAGCCGCTGTAGCATTAGGACAACTGACCGGTGCTGCGGAACGGGAAGTGGAAACATGGTCGGCCGCAGACCAGGGGTCAGTGTCTGCAATATTTAAAAAACTACAGACTGTCTTTGAGGATCTTACTGAGGCGGACCTCCGAATGAGGTTTTACAGCTGTTCCCAACAGCCGGAGGACAATGTTCGGGACTACGCCTGGCGTCTACAGGGGGCCCTGCGGGCTCTGAACCAGGTTAGTCCAACCAGATTTGCGAATGAGAACAAAATGCTGAGGGAACAGTTTGTCCTGGGACTGAGGTCTCCAGAGGAGAGCAGGACTGTGCGTTGGTGGTCCCTGGATCATCCAGATGCCACTTTTGATAACCTTAAGGACATGGCTATAAAAGGACTGCAGCCCTTGGAAACAAATGCCATCCAATGTTACCAGGGTGGGGCTACCCCAGTGCCTGCTGAAGCCAAGGTTCCAGCAACGTCCCCTAAAGAACTGGACAGTTTGCGCTCTGAGGTGCGTCAGTTGAGCAAAACCCTGACCACCGTGCTGAGTGCTCTGCAGCTGCGGATGGAGCCCGAGGAAGGAGGGAAGATCCTGTTAGCCGATAGCCCTGAGGACGTCCCCTGGATGAGAAGGAGGAGGAGGCCAACACCGCCCTCACCGAGGATCAGTGACCAGCGCCGTCCACAGAAGGACCCTGCCTGCGACCGGACACATCGCCCAGAATTGTCCTTTAAACGAGAAAACCCTGGGTCCAAGGGCCGACACCCAGGAGTAACCTCATCAGGCCCATCAGACTGGTACAACAGGTTCATCGGAGGAAGACCTTTCCTGTCCATTGTGCTGGACGGGATCCCGACGCATGCCCTGCTGGACACAGGATCTCAGGTAACCATCATGCCTGACGTCCTCTACAAGAGGTTCTGGTCCATGGACGATCTGCGTCCGCCGGCTCCAAATCTTTCTGTATATGCCTCAAATGGACTCCCCCTTAACCTACTCGGGGTTAAGAATGTGACTGTAAAGGTGGGGAGAGTGGAGCTGAAGGACCAGGGGCTAATTGTAGTAGAGACTAATCCTGATGACACCAACCCGTATATGGTACTAGGCACTAACATTGTTGGTAACTGTTTGGGAGAAGTTGTGTTCTTGTTCCAACAGATCGCCGACACTGCCAGACCAAGACAAAGGAGGGCACTGCAAAGGGAGATCCGAGTCCTGATGTATCAACAGCAAGTAAGGTTAACAGACGATGAAATCGGTAACGTGCGGGTAACAGACCCCATACCCATTGTCATCCCCCCAATGAGTGAAATGCTCATCGGGTGTAGAGCTGCCATAGGTCTTAGAGGACAGAGCTACCAGGCGGTAGTAGAACCCCTTTGCTCCGAGCATAGACCCACGCTCTTAACCGCCAGGGGAGTGGTAGATGTACGTAATGGGAGGGTGCCCATCCGTCTTCTCAACTTAGGGGAAGATGAGGTCAGACTGCCACGTTACGCCACTGTTGCCAAATTACATGCTGTCAATAACAACTGCATTCACGAGGCGGAGTCCTTTATCCTCCACTTCATCTGGTGAGGCTATGACCCTGCAACCCAGGTGGAGGATTGGTGTCAACAGCTCCATGTTGGGACAGACACCACTCCTACCCATCAAAAACAGGGTGTACACCGGGTGGTTCAAGAATACTCGCAGGTGTTCAGTAAACATCCACTTGACTTCGGGAAGGTTAAGGGGGTTCAACATCATATTCCCACGGGCAACCATTCCCCAATTAAGGAACGTTATAGGCCTATACCCCCAGCTCACTACCAGAAGGCAAAAGAAATGCTGCATGACATGAAGGCGGGAGTAAAAAGGGATAGTTGTAGTCCCTGGGCAGCTCCCCTAGTGCTAGTTAGGAAAAAGGACGGAAGCATGAGAATGTGTGTAGATTACCGTCAAGTAAATCGCATTACACATAAAGATGCATACCCTTTACCACGCATAGAGGAGTCCCTAGCTGCCTTAAAGTCTGCAAATTACTTTTCCACCCTTGACCTCACTAGTGGGTACTGGCAAGTAGCTGTGGCTGAGGAGGATCGGGAGAAGACGGCCTTCGCCACCCCGATGGGACTCTGCGAGTTCAACAGTATGCCGTTTGGACTCTGCAATGCCCCCGGAACGTTCCAGAGATTGATGGAGTGATGCCTCGGACACCGCAACTTCGAGACTGTGTTACTTTACTTGGACGATGTAATAGTGTACTCCAAACGTACGAGGACCACTTGAAACACCTGGCAGAGGTATTTGAGTCACTGTCCCGGTACGGGATGAAGATGAAACCCTCAAAGTGCCACCTGTTCAAGAGAAAGGTACAGTACTTGGGGCACATTGTCAGTCCAGAGGGGGTAGCACCAGATCCGGAGAAGTTCACTGCCATCCAGAAGTGGCCGGAGCCGAAGAACCTCAAGGAGGTGCGTCAGTTCCTGGGACTAGTAGGATACTACCGGAGGTTTGTAAAGGACTACACCAAGAAAGCAGCTCCTCTGCAAGACCTCCTGGTAGGGCAGTCCCCCAATGGCAGAAATCCCCCATTCCACTGGGGTAAGGAGCAAGCCGAGTCATTTCAGGAGATGAAGGAGATCCTGACAGGTGATGAGATCTTAGCCTACCATGACTACAGTCAACCGTTCCTGCTGTATACAGATGCCACCAACGAAGGGCTGGGTGCTGTTCTAAGTCAGAGGCAGAATGGCCAAGAGAAAGTGATCGCATACGCAAGCAGGAAGCTCCGCCCGACTGAGAGGAACCCAGAGAACTATAGCAGCTTTAAGTTGGAGTTCCTGGCCTTGGTTTGGGCCATCACTGAAAGGTTTAAGCACTACCTAACCTCCAGTAAGTTCACTGCCTTCACTGATAACAACCCCTTGACCCATCTTGAAACAGCTAAGCTAGGAGCACTGGAACAACGATGGATGGCTCGGCTGTCAAACTACCAATTCACAATTAAATACCGGGCGGGCCGCAAGAACGCCGATGCCCTGTCCAGGATGCCTCACCAGTCAGACACAGAAGAAGTGGATGACTTGGAAGAGATTGAGCTACCTGCCTTTCACCAGAATGGGATGATCCATGAGTAACGAGCCTCCAGGAGGTCGCGTGGAAAGACGTTAAACCCCCTGCCTCACCACAGCTGGAAAGAGACCCAGGACAGTGACCCGGTTGTCAGCCGTATCAAGGAGCTGATAACCCAAGAAGGTGCCTCCCTGGAGAAGGATGCGTCTCTCCAAGCAAAGCAGCTGTGGAACGAGAGTAGCCGGCTGTTTATCTACCGTGAGAAGCTGTGCCGGAGGTACGTCAATCCAAAAACCCATGAGATGGTATGGCAGATAGTGGTCCCGAAGACAGACATCCAGATGGTATTAGAGGCTTACCATGATCAGGCGGGGCACTTTGGCTGGAAAAAGCTAGAGACCCTGCTGAAGTGTCGATTCTACTGGGTAGGAATGCGCAGCTCCATTGAGAGGAGGTACCGGGACTGTGGACCCTGTGGCCTTAGAAGAAAAGACTTCAGCAGCCAGAAGGCACCCCCTGCAACCCATCAAGACGACTTGACCCCTGGAGATCGTGGCCCTGGACCATGTCAAGCTGTCCCCCAGCAGGTCAGGGTACTCTTATGCTTTGACCATGGTGGATCACTACTCACGTTTCCTGGTGGCCGCCCCCGTCAAAGACCTGACGGCAGAAACAGCAGCAAAGATGTTCCAAGCGTATTTCTGTAGACCCCATGGTTACCCTGAGCAGGTGCTGATGGACCAAGGCCCGGCCTTTGAGGCTGAGTTGTTCAAGGAGTTCTGCCATCTCTACGGGTGTAAGAAGATAAGAACTACACCGTACCACCCACAAACCAACGGTCTCTGCGAAAAGATGAACAACATCATCATCGACCTACTAAAGACCATACCACTTGAGGAGAGAAATCAGTGGCCAGACCTACTACCTGACCTAGTGGATCTGTACAATCATATACCAGTAAGTTCCACCAATTGCACTCCGGCATACCTCATGCGGGCAAGGCCAGGAAAGCTGCTCATGGATCTGGAGCTTGGTGTTGTTGAGCCTGAAGCTGATATGACCACTGAGGACTGGGACATGACCAGACAAGAACAGTACAGAAGAGTACAAGCCTGTGTCGAGGACAGTCTCACTCGGGTGAGAGAAAAGCAGGAGGCGCACTACAACAAAAACGCGCCCGCAGAACCCTTCACACCTGGTGAAACAGTACTGAAAAGGAAAAGACGAAATCACAAACTTGATGACCAGTGGGAGAGAGAACCCTACACTGTGTTACCGTCAAGGTTTGATAACAAGAAGACTTACATAATCAGTCGTGATGGAGGAAGAACGTCTGCTACTGTGTCTAGGGACCACCTAAAGTTGTGACCAAACTTACTGAAACCCCAAGAAGAAGTGCCTCTCACCAAACCGGAGGAGCCTAAAGAAACAGTGATCCACACTGACTTAGGAGATTTCCCGGCAGATTGGCCTTAAATAGGAGGAGTAGTAGTCATCCCTGTAATCACCTTCTACCCACAGCAAGAGGAACCTATAAGTGCTGCATAAGTGCTGCAGAAGTGCCGGCTCAAGCAGAATCCCCGGAAGAAGGATCCCCGGTTGGAACAGAGCAAGAAGGCCCAAGCCAATGGTATGATTGCTAGTCCAGTAGTGAGGTCAATACAGTCAGGTAGCCCCTCCACACCTAGTACTGACACATTGGGAGGTAGTGCACCTACTAGTGCTTCACGCATACCGGTACTACGCAAATCAACACGTAGCACGCGAGGTAAAACCCCTGTTAGGTACACTCAGTAAAATAGTCAAATTTCTGAAAATGTAGATAGTTACCCCTGGGGTATTGCGTATTAAATTGTAATGTACTGTATTAAAATTGTGTACTTTCTTATATGAATGCCTTTATTAATTTGTGCTTTGCCTATTTACTTTCTTATTTACCTAAGAACTTCGTGGCTGAAGACTATGTGCAGCCCAAAAACTGCTTCTTGTAAATATTTGCACTCCCTGGAGTGCCCCCTTAGGTGACCTCGGAAGGAAAACCTGTCGGGAGTGGCTCTACTGGAGGTCCAACTCGGGATCTTCATGCCCTGCAGCCACGCCAGGGCCTATATTGAGGGTTTGGGACAGGTCCCTCAAACCACCAAGTACTCTACCCTGTGAGATGGACATCCTGTCTGGGAACCTCACCACAAGAGACTTGAATTCTGAGGACGCTTTGTATTTGGTTATGTTATTATGTAACGTTTAAGTTGGTGCCTCCCATAAAGGGAAGATTGTTCATGTTTCCCATTGTTGTTGTTTTAAAAATGTACTTCAGCCCGGGAGTGCTGAGTTTAACTAGGGGGGAATGTGACGCCCAGCTGCGCTTGGTATCACAGATCCTAGAAGTGTGCATTGATGGATTCCTCCACAAGAGGCCCCCATAACCATTCACACATCTCCACCTTCCACCTCAGACCAGCAGAGGGAGCCCGTTAGGGATAGATAAATAGGGAAGGTGGAGCCAGGCAGTTCAGTTCCTGCAGAGTGAAACACAGAAACAGGTCAGTCTGCAGTGGAGCTCAGTGATTCAGCAGTTCCTCTGGAGAGTTCAGTTAGTGCAAATCTGAATACAGAGTTGAGTTCAGTTGAGTCGTAGCTCAGAATAGTGAGCTTTAGGTGTGCCGGCGCCATAAGATCGGTGAAGCACGGCGAGCTGCCGTTAGTGTGTATAGCCTAGTGAGGGCCCGAGTAGGCCGAAGGCGAGTGGAGAGTTAGTACATAGGGGGCAGAGGAGCTTAACTGGCTCACCCCGAAGCATCTACTGGACACAGGGTCCGAAGCTTACCGGGATCTCTATGACCCAGTAAGGCATAACCGGAATCCCTGGAGAACTACAAGTCCCAGGATCGCTAAAGTGCTGATACGTAACAGAGCCAGGAGACACATAGGCCCCGCAAGCTGAAGAGCGTGTATTCCAAGAAAAGGCCCTACCACAAGGTCAGCCAGCGCAGGACAGAGACAAAGTTAAGCCTTGCTCCAGGCAGGTCAGAAACTTACTACGCAGAGGCAAGTAACAGGAGGCCCTACACCCACTCATTGGGGAGGATCCTGATATGCACCCTTCACCCTACAGTGCTCCGGGACGTGCCTGAATTTCCATCAGTAAAAGGTACTGAAGTGACTATTGTGTCTGTCCCTGTTCTTGCTCTGACCCGGCTGGGTCTCGCCTGTCCTGCATTCCTCTTTCCGTACACTGCCCTGAGGCCTAGCTCCACCTATGGGGAGCTATACCATCGAGCTGCCTTATCATCGGCCTCAGTGGACTGCGCAGCGCTGGTGATCGTCACCAGAAGCCACAGGTGGCGTCACAGACTTTCATAAAACTAAGAAATCTATTCGCCCCTTTTTAAAGAGTGACCCCAGGGTACGGGCCCGGGAGCCAACCACCGCGACATCCCCAAAGGCCAGGCAAAGGCCCGGGTACCGAGTCATCCCCATCCCCTGGGCTAGTCACCTTAACTGATGAATGTTCTTGTGGAAAGCATTCCTGGAAGAGGGCTGTCCGTTATAGCCACAAAAGTAGCCACAATCGCTTATTAATGCTTGCAGTTTTGGAATAGGATAACTAACATGCTCCTATAGGAATGATTGGCATGTTTTTGGTCTGTGACAATTAGAGATGAGCGTTGTTCTACTCGAACTGTTCGCCAATCTCAAATTCGAGCTGTTTTGGGCGGTGTTCGAGCCGTTCGGCGAACACGAACAATTTGAGAAAAATTCGGCTGTTCGAGGTTATGTTCGATAACTGTTCGTGCACCAAAATCATAACTGGATTTTTTCTCAGTAATGATGAAAATTAATGTTAATACGCAGTTTGAGTGTACAGCGGGGTGGGGGGACGGGCAGGGGATGGATCTCTGCAGGAACAATGAAGATCTCCATTTTTTTTTCTCTTTCCCGCATTTGCAGTGGGGAGGTGCAATCTGTCAGCCTATCAGCAGCGCACACACGGAGCGAAGTGCTTTTTTTCACACAAGCAAGGGCATGTGTCATTGGCAGTGTATGTCACATGTCCTTGCCCTATAAGACCAAGCCATTTTCCCCGTCGCCACCATTTTCTCACTGCTGCAGCTGCGTGTTAGACGGCACCGCTGTTGCTGTGTGCGCTATACCTTGTTAATTTCAAGCCAATTTTCGCACAAATATACAGATAGCTTGGGAGTAGGGAATAGTTGTGATTGCAGTCCTTTTAAGGACTAGGTTACAGCATTTCCTACGACTTTTATCAGGGAGGTCTGTGCTCTTAAATAGATAGGTTGTGGGAGTAAAGACTAATTGTAATTGGAGTCCTTTTCAGGACTAGGTTACATGAGTTCCTATCAGTTTTTGCCAGGCAGGTCTGTGCCAGTGCTGTGCAAGTTTTTTTCACAGCATTTGGCTGAATCTAGCAAAGCTAATCCTTTTTGGCCTATTGCAGAGTGTGTTAGTCAGTGGAGTAGCCTATCTGTGTTGCAAGATATAACACCTGTGTATAGAATACCAATTTTTTTACTGCACCTAGTGAAGTAAAATCTTTTGGGCATAGCATCATTCTATTAGTCCATCTATACTGACCTCCATCAGGTTGCAAACTGAATATAATTTTTTTCTGCATCTAGCTCTGAAAAAATATTTGGGCTTCTAGCGGTGTGTGGGACTTGGTCTATTAGTCCATCTATACTGACCTCCATCAGGTTGCAAATTAAAAATAATTTTTTTCTGCATCTAGCTCTGATAAAATATTTGGGCTTCTAGCAGTGTGTGGGACTTGGTCTATTAGTCCATCTATACTGACCTCCATCAGGTTGCAAATTAAAAATAATTTTTTTCTGCATCTAGCTCTGAAAAAATATTTGGGCTTCTAGCAGTGTGTGGGACTTGGTCTATTAGTCCATCTATACTGACCTCCATCAGGTTGCAAATTAAAAATAATTTTTTTCTTCATTTAGCTCTGAAAAAATATTTGGGCTTCTAGCAGTGTGTGGGACTTGTTCTATTAGTCCTTCTATACTGACCTCCAGCAGGTTGCAAATTGAATATAATTTTTTTCTGCATCTAGCTCTGAAAAAATAGTTGGGCTTCTAGCGGTGTGTGGGACTTGGTCTATTAGTCCATCTATACTGACCTCCATCAGGTTGCAAATTAAAAATAATTTTTTTCTTCATTTAGCTCTGAAAAAATATTTGGGCTTCTAGCAGTGTGTGGGACTTGTTCTATTAGTCCTTCTATACTGACCTCCAGCAGGTTGCAAATTGAATATAATTTTTTTCTGCATCTAGCTCTGAAAAAATAGTTGGGCTTCTAGCGGTGTGTGGGACTTGGTCTATTAGTCCATCTATACTGACCTCCATCAGGTTGCAAATTAAAAATAATTTTTTTCTGCATCTAGCTCTGAAAAAATATTTGGGCTTCTAGCAGTGTGTGGGACTTGGTCTATTAGTCCATCTATACTGACCTCCATCAGGTTGCAAATTAAAAATAATTTTTTTCTGCATCTAGCTCTGAAAAAATATTTGGGCTTCTAGCGGTGTGTGGGACTTGGTCTATTAGTCCATCTATACTGACCTCCATCAGGTTGCAAATTAAAAATAATTTTTTTCTGCATCTAGCTCTGAAAAAATATTTGGGCTTCTAGCAGTGTGTGGGACTTGGTCTATTAGTCCTTCTATACTGACCTCCAGCAGGTTGCAAATTGAATATAATTTTTTTCTGCATCTAGCTCTGAAAAAATAGTTGGGCTTCTAGCGGTGTGTGGGACTTGGTCTATTAGTCCATCTATACTGACCTCCATCAGGTTGCAAATTAAAAATAATTTTTTTCTTCATTTAGCTCTGAAAAAATATTTGGGCTTCTAGCAGTGTGTGGGACTTGTTCTATTAGTCCTTCTATACTGACCTCCAGCAGGTTGCAAATTGAATATAATTTTTTTCTGCATCTAGCTCTGAAAAAATAGTTGGGCTTCTAGCGGTGTGTGGGACTTGGTCTATTAGTCCATCTATACTGACCTCCATCAGGTTGCAAATTAAAAATAATTTTTTTCTGCATCTAGCTCTGAAAAAATATTTGGGCTTCTAGCAGTGTGTGGGACTTGGTCTATTAGTCCATCTATACTGACCTCCATCAGGTTGCAAATTAAAAATAATTTTTTTCTGCATCTAGCTCTGAAAAAATATTTGGGCTTCTAGCGGTGTGTGGGACTTGGTCTATTAGTCCATCTATACTGACCTCCATCAGGTTGCAAATTAAAAATAATTTTTTTCTGCATCTAGCTCTGAAAAAATATTTGGGCTTCTAGCAGTGTGTGGGACTTGGTCTATTAGTCCATCTATACTGACCTCCATCAGGTTGCAAATTAAAAATAATTTTTTTCTTCATTTAGCTCTGAAAAAATATTTGGGCTTCTAGCAGTGTGTGGGACTATTTGTATTAGTCCATCTATACTGACCTCCATCAGGTTGCAAATTCAAAATAATTTTTTTCTGCATCTAACCCAGCCAATAGTTTTGGCCTAATACCACAGTTTGGCCACTCAGCTCTGCTCGGTTACCATCCATTGTTTTTTTGTGCAAACAACTCCAGAGTTGTGAATTAGTTAACCACCAAAATGAGTGGAAAAAGGCCTGCTGCTGGTGGAAAGGGGAATAGGCGTGTTGGGAAGGGGAAAAAAGGTTGTGTCCGTGGGGTAGGTGTTAAAGCAACAGTAACATCTGCAGAAGAAAGACCATCTTCCAGCCAAACTAAAATGTCTACTTCTTTTAGCGGACAATGTGATAAGATCCCTTTCTTACGGCCACGCCAATCGCTACAAATTCCAGATGAGGCACAAAAACAGCAGGTGCTTCAACGGATATCAAGTGCTCCTTTAAGTGGGCTCTCCTCCACATCAACTTCAACATCACAAATACTCCAGTCCTCAAAGGTGTCACCCAAATCGCACTTGCTTCCTCACAGCTCCCAAATCTCCAGCTGCCCGTCTGAGTATGAGGTAGAACAGATGGTTGAGTCTGCAGAGCTGTTTACTCATACTATAGCCTGGGAATCAGAGGTCGACTCCAGCGCTTCTGTGAATCCCGACGAGGAAATGATCTGCACTGATGCCCAGAATCTTTATGAGTCGGATCCAGGACCAGACGCAGAAGGTTCTGACCATAATGTAGACCCTCATTCCCAAACTGTAACTCCTGTTGGTGGAGACAATGAGGAAGACGATGATAAGACTCAAATACCTGATTGGAGCGACAACTTTAGTTTTTTGTCAGGGCGGGAACAGGTTGGCTCTGAGGACGACGGGTGTGATAACGCACAGGGTGATGATGATGAGGTCGGAGATCCCACTTACTGTCAACCCACAGTCAGCCAAGAGATGAGGTCAGCAGAGGAGGTGGAGGAAGATGCTAGTGACGACGAGGTCAGGTTGCGCCTTCCTGGACAGAGACGTAGTACTGGAAGCACGTCAACAACTGCATCCTCAAACACAACTCTGCCTCTCACCACAAGTCGTGGTGGCTCTTCAGGTCGCATGGGTGCTAAGCCTTGCATAGCCTGGGCATTTTTTCAGATCGATAAAGATGACCCAACTCGTGTTATCTGTAACATTTGTCAGCAAAAGCTAAGTAGAGGCCAAAAAATACATAGTTTGAGTACTTCATGCATGAACCGGCACATGGACATGAAGCATAAGTTGCAGTGGGAAGCTCAGTGTGCTACAATGCGGCCTAGCCGGCCGGGCCAATCACCGTCTGCCATATCTTGTGCATCCGCGGCCTCTTCATCCTCTGTGACTGGGGGGACAGCAGTCACACCTGTTTTGGGGCACAGACCTGCCACCTCTTTACCCGCAACAGCCAGCGTGATTGGCAGGTCATCATTTTCTTTGGAGGTGGTAACACCAGCTGGTGTTGAGCGCTGTCCAACATCGATAGCACCACCTTTGGATCAAGGCAACCTAACATGTCCGCCTGCATCTTCCTCACAGACCGGCAGTTTGCCGGGGACACCCTTATCAACCCCGTCTAAGCACAATAGCCAGCCCTCGGTCCCTCAGATGTGGACAAGTAAAAGACCATTTCCTCCTAGCCATGAGAAAGCTAAGAGGTTGAATTTCACCATCTGCAAGCTCTTGGCTACAGAAATGCTGCCTTTCCGCCTGGTGGACACAGAAGATTTTCGAGACCTTATGTCCGTCGCAGTGCCCCAGTACCAGATGCCCAGTCGGCACTACTTCTCAAAGAAAGGTGTGCCTGCGCTCCACCAGCATGTCGCACACAACATCACCGCTTCTTTGAGAAACTCTGTGTGTGACAGGGTGCATTTCACCACAGACACTTGGACGAGTAGGCATGGACAGGGGCATTACATGTCGCTGACTGGGCACTGGGTAACTATGGTGACAGCAGGACAAGGGGCTGCTGTCCAAGTCTTGCCGTCCCCACGAGTTGTGCGTCAATCCTCTTTATGTCAAAGTTCCTCCACTGCTTCTGCCTCCTCAACCTCCTCTCGGTCTTCCACCTGCACCCAAAGCCTGTCTGGTCATGCCACAAGCTTTCTAACTGCGCAGAAGGGATCCTGCACACCTCCTTACTATGCTGGCAGTAGGGCTCAACGTCATCAGGCGGTTTTTACATTGAAATGTCTGGGAAATGTGAGTCACACAGCTGAGGAGTTGTGGTCAGCTCTGGAGAACCAATTTCATGAATGGTTGTCTCCACTGGACCTGAAACCAGGGAAGGCCGTGTGCGACAATGCTGCAAACCTGGGTGCGGCCCTTCGCCGGGGCAATGTCACACACGTGCCTTGTATGGCTCACGTGTTGAACCTGGTTGTCCAGCAATTTTTAGCCCACTATCCCAGACTAGATGGCCTTCTGCAGAGGGCACGGTCGCTGTGTGCTCACTTCCGCCGTTCGCATCCCGCAGCTCAGCGACTTACATCTCTACAGAAGTCGTTGGGCCTGCCACTTCACCGGCTAAAATGCGATGTGCCTACCCGGTGGAATTCAACTCTGCACATGTTGCAGCGACTGTGGCAGCACCGACAAGCCCTGGTGCAATACGTTCTGACGTATAGCCTGGGCCAACGAGATTCAGAGGTGGGGCAAATCACGCTGGAGGAGTGGTCTCAGATCAGGGACCTATGCACCCTTCTGCACAGTTTTGAAATGGCGACGAAGATGTTTAGTGCTGACGATGCCATTATCAGCATGACTATTCCGGTGATTTACATGCTGGAGCACATGTTAAACAGAATTCGGAGTCAGGTGGTGGCACAAGAGGAGGTGGAGGAAGTAGAGGAGGAGGAGTTGTATGCGGAAGGGCTAACATCTGCAAGGTCCAGACGGTCGGCAGCACCAAGGCGGCAGGCATGTGAGGGTGGGGGAGATGGTTTTACCAGGGCGCATGGTAGCAGCCAAACTAGTGAGGAAGGTGCAGGAGCCCAGGAAGAAGTGGAGGACGAACTGATGGAAGACTCATCAGATGAGGGAGACCTTGATCACATTTCTGTTGTGCGAGGTTGGGGGGAGAGGACAGAGGAAGGAAGCATGATTGTTACCTCGCCACCAACACAACAGGGACTTGGTGCTCCTGGATGCGCAACACACATGAGTGCCTTCTTGCTGCACTACCTGCAACATGACCCTCGAATTGTGAGAATTAGAAATAATCCTGACTACTGGGTTGCCACACTGTTAGATCCCCGGTACAAAAGTAAATTTGCTGAAATTATTCCTGCCATAGAAAGGGATGCACGCATGCAGGAGTATCAGCAGAGACTGTTGTAGAATCTTACATGTGCTTTTCCACAAAACACCAGTGGTGCACGTAGTGAATCTCACAGTTCCAACTTGCCAACCGTGGGACCGTCAAGTGTTCAGCACTCAAACCGTAACAGAACCACAGTATCTGCTGGTAACATCAATTTTGCGGAATCATTTCACCACTTTTTTAGCCCATCCTTTGCAAGGCCACAGGAGACAAGAAGTCTGACACATAGTCAACGCCTAGAGACGATGGTACAGGAGTATCTCCAAGTAAACATTGAAGCCACGACTGTGTCACTGGACCCTTGCTCTTTTTGGGCTTCCAATCTGGATAAATGGCCGGAGCTAGCCACTTACGCCTTGGAGATCTTGTCATGCCCCGCAGCCAGCGTTCTGTCTGAACGTGTGTTCAGCGCTGCTGGTGGTGTGCTGACAGATAAGCGCACGCGGCTCTCCACTGATAATGTAGACAGACTCACGTTCATAAAGATGAACAAATCATGGATCCGAAACGACTTTTCTACCCCTGTGTCATCCTGGGGAGAGTAAAAGCTTGATGATTGGTTAAAATCACCCTACCAACCGTTTTAAGCTTTCAAATTACTAATCATGTTTATCTGTATCTTGACTGGAAAATAATTTGGGCTTTGTAGCAGCGTGCAGCACTGATCCTATTAGGCCATCTATACTAAAGCTTCACCAGATTTAAAATTAAAAATAATTTTTAGCTGCATCTAGCCCGGAAAATAATTTTGGGGCTCCGAGATGCGCAAGACACATAAGTGCCTTCTTGCTGCACTACCTGCAGCATGACCCTCATATTGTCAGAATTCGAAGTAATCATGACTACTGGGTTGCCACACTCTTAGATCCCCCAAACTTTTCGATCAACCTTTTCATTTTAATAAAGACCAAAAAAATGGTCATTTTTGAAATTATAAGCATTAGCAGGTTGTTAGAAACTGAAATCAAACAGTTTTCAACTCAAAACTTTATTCTAGGTGATGTTACATTTTCACATAGGACCCCTTGTTCGAAAGGAGCTTCTGAACTCTCTCGTCCATTGAATTTGTCAGGTTTTGGATGGTTTCTGCTTCAATTGTTTTGCATGAGGACAGAATACCCTCCCAGAGCTGTTGCTTAGATGTGAACTGCCTCCCGCCATCATAGACACTCCTTTTAATGATGCTCCAAAGGTTCTGAATGGGGTAGAGGTCAGGGGAGCATGGGGGTCACACCATAAGTTTGTCCCCTTTTATGCCCATATCAGCCAGAGATGCAGATGTTTTATGTGCAGCATGAGATGGTGCATTATCATGCAGAAAAATGATCTTGCTGTGAAATACACGGTTCTTCTTCTTGAACCATGGCAGGAAGTGCTGTTTGAGAAAATCCACATACATTATGGAGTTCATCTTTAGCGCCTTCAGGGATCCTAAAGGGGCCGACAATCTCTCTCCCCATGATTCCAGCCCAAAACATTACTCCACCTCCTCCTTGTTGGCGCTGTAGCCGTGTTTGCGTGGGGTGTCCATCAACCAGCCATCCTCCACTCCATCCATCTGGACCATCGAGCGCTGCACGGCACTCATCCGTGAACAAAACAGTTTTGAAATCAGTCTTCATGTAATGTTTGGCCCACTGGAGCCGTTTCTGCTTGTGTGAAGTGGATAGAGGAGGTCGACAGGATGGCGCATGCACAGCTGCAAACCTCTGAAGGACCCTGCATCTTGTTGTTCGGGGGACGTTGGAGGCACAAGCAGCTTCAAAAACTTGTCTGCTGCTATGACAAGGCTTTTTTGCCGCTGCTCTTTCAACCTGACGTAATTGCCTGTAGGAAAGAGTCCTCAATTTGCCCTTATCAGCACGCACACGTGTGTACTGTGAATCAGCTACATACTTCTTGATTGCCAAGACACTTCATCCTGATCATCGCACAATGTTGATTGTAGTCATGCCTTGACCTAAACACTCCACAATTTGTTGCTTCTCAGCAGCCGACACATCCTTTTTCTTTCCCATTTTGGCAGAAAATGTAGGCTGCTTAATAATGTGAGAGAGCCTTCTTAAGTAGTCTTGCCTTTCATTGGACACACCTGCCAAACTAATTAGCACAGGTGTCTGCAATTGCTTACAGTGATATAAAGAGCCCTGACACACATCACCATCAATGAGTTTAACTGACAAACAAACAAATTCTTCCCTTATCACTCCTAAACACTTTTTGTATAATAATTTGGAACGCAGTGTACATGTGCTTTTCCACAAAACACCAGTGGTTCACGTAGTGAATCTTACAGTTCTAACTTGCCAACCGTGGTCTGTATGGAGTTGTTCAATAAAGGGCCCAAAATTAAGATAACATAGATGGGAGAGGTCTCCATGAATAGGAATTCCTAAGTATTTGATACCCTGTGAGGGCCAGGCAAAGGGAAAGTTGGACTGGATGGAATCCTATATGGATTTGGGGAGGGAGACATCGAGGGCCTCAGACTTCGCTGCATTGATTTTAAAATTTTACCATGTAACAAAGTGATCTATTTCAGCCATAACAGCATGGATGGATATATGTGATTGAGTGATATATACTAGGACATCATCAGCAAATAGAGAGCACTTGTACTCGGTGCCTCCCACCTCAATCCACCTAATATTGGGGTTATGGCGAATTGATGAGAGCAGGTGCTCCGTCACTAGGATGTATAAGAGAGGGGACAGAGGACATCACTGCCTTGTCCCATTGGTGATTGTGAAAGGTGATGAAAATGTTCTGACGCACCCCCTGGGCCTTGGGACACCCGGAGCCGGACCCTTTTTGGTGGATGCTGGTGGTTGTAGTCTTCGTGGCGGCGACCCAGTTCCGTGGCTCAGGGCGGTTAAACCAGTGGCGGAACTATTTATGTGGTTTTCATGTTTAAATGTCCGACTACACCACCCGTGGATTGCGGTCAGAGTGAACCGCCGCTACAGGGCAGACCACTGAGGCTGGTGTTGTGGGTGCAGCAGAGCGTAGCATAACTCCCCACGGGAGGAGTATAGCCTCAGGGCAGTGTATGCGGAGGATGGGGGTGATGGTGCAGGGCAGCAGCAGTAACGACACGGAGTCAGTGATGCAGTTCAGGGCCTTTACTCACAGTTCTTATTATCCAGACCACGTCTGCAGGTAACGGCTGCCCACGTCGTACTGTGCTCACCAGGTGAGGGGCTCAGACAACTCCCAGATAACTTTGGAGCACTTCACAGGACCCCCTTTGTGTGTCCTTTGTCTGGCCTTTCTTACCAACACTTCTGTCCGGCTGCCTCGGGCCTCCTCTTGGTAAACTTGGCGCCAGTTTCCCTGACCCTATGTGGTGCCTTCCTAGCGGGTGTAGCGAGGGGCTGCGCCACATAAAATGTCAGAGCCTCCGGTTTCTAGCTGAGGGTCGTTTCCTGCCTCCACTAGTTCAGGGACCGGTCTCCCCCTTTGGCCTGACCCCTCCACGCAGGTGGATTCGGGCGTGCGGTGGCGACTCGCCCGTCCGCACCCCTGGGATCCCTTCATTCCTCGTTCCTGGAGCCTTCTCCGCTCCTCTTCCTTCCTTCTCCCTCTTCCAGGCCTGGGCCTCTGTTACTAGGCCCGCCTCCGGAGCAGAGCTCATGCAGAGCCCCTGCTCCCTGCCACTTCTGCTCAGACTTCTCTGCACTGAACTAAGATGGTGCCCACCTTTTATACTCCCTTCTCAATGCACCCAGGAACTGCTTCCTCCCTGCTCCTGCACTACAGGGTTCCCCTTCCTCAGTGTTCCCTCCCCCCACTCCAGCCAGGGACAGGGACTGTCGTGCCCATCTCAGGGGCATATTGGTCGCCCTGCCCCACGGCAATGTGGTGTAATGCATGCAGGTGTCGGGTCCTGATCCACACTCCATCCTTACCTGAGAGTGAGATATCACACCTCTGGGTGAGGTGCAATACGTCTGTAGCAACCGAGCCCTCAGGGTGCTACAGTTCCATTTATCTTCAGCCTAGGTGACGTATTGCGATACAGGGCCGTGATTTTGGCTATAAAAGGGTCCCCTAGACCCCTACCCCAAGCTTTTTAAGAGAATCATATATGGCGTGCCAGGAGACTCTATGGAATGCTTTCTCAGCATCCAACGAGAGTATCTAATTACAAATTTTTAACTGCATCTAGCCCAGGAAATACTTTGTGCCTAGTAGCAGTGTCTGCTAGTGAGCGGATTATCCCGGCTGTTAAGCAAGCTGCACCACCTGTAGTTTAGACACTTAATTTTTTCAAAGGAAATGCTTCGGGACCATGGGATACTTAGTGAAGAGCATCAGGAGGCACCCCAAGGCATAGGGGCTGGGACTGGCAGTAGGATGCCTTGCGGTGGACAGCCGAGCTCGATCCTTATAAAAGCTTTTTAACTGCAGCAGCTTTAGTGGACGCTACTGGAGCTGGAATTACCGCGGCTGCTGGCATGAGACTTGCCCTCCAATAGATCCTTGTAAATGGATTTAAAGTGTATTCATTCAAATTAGAGAGACAATTTAAATTAAAAAGCTTAGAGCTGCCTCCACCACAGGGGGGCTCGCTCGACCCACCAGCGGACAGGCACCAGTATTGGGAGAGGGGGGCTGGCCGTCAGGGTTCACCGCGGCTCTGGCACAAACCCGGCGACACGGAGGTGGCACGGGCAGGAGCGGACTGGCCGTGTTGGCTTCTCACTTTTTGGATTTTAGAAGGGCATGACATGCCTATATCTGTGTCTCCCCCTCCTTTTACTCCTCCACCTCTTTTATTTTCGCATGACTATATGTACTTGTCACTTTTCCATGTGTTAGTTATGTCTTCTGAGCAGTTTGTCAGCTTTTGGACACCTTTGAAGGTGTTTTCTATGTGTTTCTATGTGTTTTTGTTTGCCTGCCATTGGTTTTAACGGTGTTCGAAGGTGTTCGACGAACAGTTCGACGAACAGTTCGGCGAACACACGGGTGTTCGACGAACCGAACCGAACTCGAACACTACGGGGGTGGCTCAACACTAGTGACAATAGCTTTACATAAGTCTGCATAGGAGCTTCATACAAAAAAATGCAGATTTTGATTTTGAAAGAAAACTATTCACAAAGTTGAAAAGTTGGTTGAAATAGCGTACGTATTACAATCAAGCCATAACTCTTCAAAGAAACCTAATCAACAAGCTAAACCACTAGACTAGACTTCTACTGGGAATATTTTCTAAAGTAGTAAAAGCATTTTGTTGTAGAGTTTTGATCGCATTATGATTTGTAGCAATGGAGAGCACTCCAGCCAGGCCATCATTTCTCGAGGTCACTCATACACATAGGCGGATTATAATGAGGGCAATCCGGGCGACCGCCCAGGGCCCCGAGCCTGCAGAGGGCCCGCGGCTCCGGGCGGGGTGTCTAATGCCGGATTGCCCTCATTATATGTGCGGGCCGCCGCGGCACATACCGGTAGCAGTGGCGGGAGGGGGGGCCCGGGAGGGGGGCCCTGTACCACTCCCCCAGCAGCGGCCGCCGCTACTACTTCATCGGCCGGGCCAGCACTGCAGCAGTTAACTTCCCTGTGCTGGCCCGGCCGCGTCACTGCTAGGAGACACGGCCCTGTGCGCGGCCGTGTCTCCTAGCTGTGACGTCACGCAGTGTGCACGCGGCCTGCAGTGCTGCACCGAAGAGCCTGAGGACTGGAGCCGAGCCGGGGGATGGTGAGCGTGTGTGTGTGTGTGTGTGTGTGTGTGTATGTATGTGTGTGTGTGTGGGCAGATGTTATTGTGTGATGTCTGTTTGTGTGTGTGTATGTCTGTGTGTGTGTGGGCAGATGTCATTGTGTGATGTGCATGTATGTGTGTGTGTGTAGGCAGATGTTATTGTGTGATGTCTGTTTGTGTGTGTGGGGGGGTAGATGTCATTGTGTGATGTCTGTGTGTGTGTGTGTGTGTGTGTGGGCAGATGTCATTGTGTGATGTGTGTGTGTGTGTGGGCATATGTCATTGTGTGATGTCTGTTTGTGTGATGTCTGTGTGTGTGTGGGGGGTAGATGTCATTGTGTGATGTCTGTTTGTGTGTGTGTCTGTGTGTGTGTAGGCAGATGTCATTGTGTGATGTCTGTGTGTGTGTGTGGGCAGATGTCATTGTGTGATGTCTGTTTGTGTGTGTGTCTGTGTGTGTGTAGGCAGATGTCATTGTGTGATGTCTGTGTGTGTGTGTGGGCAGATGTCATTGTGTGATGTCTGTTTGTGTGTGTGTGTGTGTGGGCAGATGTCATTGTGTGATGTCTGTTTGTGTGTGTGTGTGTAGGCAGATGTCATTGTGTGATGTCTGTTTGTGTGTGTGTGTGGGCAGATGTCATTGTGTGATGTCTGTGTGTGTGGGCAGATGTCATTGTGTGATGTCTGTGTGTGTGTGTGGGCAGATGTCATTGTGTGATGTCTGTGTGTGTGTGTGTGGGCAGATGTCATTGTGTGATGTCTGTTTGTGTGTGTGTGGGCAGATGTAATTGTGTGATGTCTGTTTGTGTGTGTGTGTGTGTGGGCAGATGTCATTGTGTGATGTCTGTTTGTGTGTGTGTGTGGGCAGATGTCATTGTGTGATGTTTGTGTGTGTGTGTGTGTGTGGGCAGATGTCATTGTGTGTGATGTCTGTTTGTGTGTGTGTGTGGGCAGATGTCATTGTGTGATGTCTGTTTGTGTGTGTGTGTGGGCAGGTGTCATTGTGTGATGTTTGTGTGTGTGGGGGGGGCAGATGTCATTGTGTGATGTGTGTGTGTGTGTGTGTGTGTGTGTGTGTGGGCAGATGTCATTGTGTGATGTGTGTGTGTGTTTGTGGGCAGATGTCATTGTGTGATGTCTGTTTGTGTGTGTGTGTGGGCAGATGTCATTGTGTGATGTCTGTTTGTGTGTGTGTGTGTGTGTGGGCAGATGTCATTGTGTTATGTCTGTTTGTGTGTGTGTGTGTGTGTGTGTGGGCAGATGTCATTGTGTGAAGTCTGTTTGTGTGTGTGTGTGTGTAGGCAGATGTCATTGTGTGATGTCTGTTTGTGTGTGTGTGTGTGTGTGTAGGCAGATGTCATTGTGTGATGTCTGTTTGTGTGTGTGTGGGCAGATGTCATTGTGTGATGTCTGTTTGTGTGTGTGTGTGTGTGTGTGGGCAGATGTCATTGTGTGATGTCTGTTTGTGTGTGTGTGTGTGTGTGTGTGTGTGGGCAGATGTCATTGTGTGAAGTCTGTTTGTGTGTGTGTGTGTAGGCAGATGTCATTGTGTGATGTGTGTGTGGGCAGATGTCATTGTGTGATGTCTGTTTGTGTGTGTGTGTGTGTGTGTGTGTGGGCAGATGTCATTGTGTGAAGTCTGTTTGTGTGTGTGTGTGTGTGTGTGTAGGCAGATGTCATTGTGTGATGTCTGTTTGTGTGTGTGTGGGCAGATGTCATTGTGTGATGTCTGTTTGTATGTGTGTGTGTGTGGGCAGATATCATTGTGTCATGTCTGTTTATATGTATTTTTGTGTTTCAAATGTGTTTATGCGTGTATGTATATGTCTGCGTATGTTTGTGTGTGTGCGTGACTGCGTGCGGCCTCCTGCTGAGTATAGTTGGCGCTGTGCGGCCTCCTGCTGTATCTGGGGGGGGCGCCGTGTATAGATGGCTACATGCGGCCCCCCGCTGTGTATAGATGGCTACGTGTGGCCCCCCGCTGTGTATAGATGGCTACGTGCGGCCCCCCGCTATGTATAGATGGCGCCATGCGGCCCCCTGCCGTGTATTGATGGTGCCGTGTGGCCCCCTGCTGTGTAGAGATGGCGCCGTGCGGCTCCCGCTGTGTATAGATGGCTACGTGCGGCCTCCCGCTGAGTATAGATGGCGCTGTGCGGCCTCCTGCTGTCTCTGTGGGGGGGCACCGTGCGGCCTCCCGCTGTGTATAGATGGCTATGTGCGGCCTCCCGCTGAGTATAGATGGTGCTGTGCGGCCTCCTGCTGTCTCTGGGGGGGGCGCCGTGCGGCCTCCCGCTGTGTATAGATGGCTACGTGCGGCCTCCCGCTGAGTACAGATGGCGCTGTGCGGCCTCCTGCTGTCTCTGGGGGGGCGCCGTTCGGCCTCCCGCTGTGTATAGATGGCTACGTGCGGCCTCCCACTGAGTATAGATGGCGCTGTGCGGCCTCCTGCTGTCTCTGGGGGGGGGCTGTGCGGCATCTATACTCAGCAGGAGGCCGCACGTAGCCATCTATACACGTATACTCAGCAGGAGGCCGCACATAGCCATCTATACGGTGCCATCTATACACAGCGGGAGGCCGCACGGCGCCATCTATACACAGCAGGAGGCCGCACGTAGCCATCTATACACGTATACTCAGCAGGAGGCCGCACGTAGCCATCTATACGGTGCCATCTATACACAGCGGGAGGCCGCACGTAGCCATCTATATACAGCGGGAGGCCGCACGGCGCCATCTATACACAGCGGGAGGCCGCACGGCGCCATCTATACACAGCGGGAGTCTCAGTGCTTTGCAAGAGCAGTCAATAAATTCTGCTTGACTAATTCTGAGCACCATAAAGTCTGGTTCGCTTCTAACCTGCTGTCTTCATTTTCAGCTTGCTGAATTCTAGCTCATTTACTGTCATTTGAGACGATGCCTTTGCTGGTCTCTTTCACCTTGAATACCTGTAAGTGCTCCACTTAATGTCATATTTTTGATTCTGTTCTTCTTCATCTTTTGGCATGTGCAATTGTATGAGCAAGTATTCATATGAATTTATGACCTACTTAAACCTTTGAGGACCTTAAATTTTATTCAATCAAATTTTTTTCCAGTTTAAAACTATGGGACATATATGTGCCTTGGTCCTCAAAGGGTTTTTAAAGGGGCTGCAAACATAAATACGAAAAAAATAATTCATTTAGTGCTTTTTGAGTTCATTTAATTTTTATTTGAAGTCCATTTTTTTTTATATACCTTGAAATTAAGCCCTACCCCATGGAATGAAGCCCTACCTACATGACATCTGAGAGCTACATGGATCCCGCTTGTGAGGTGCCTGTCCGTCACTACTATTCAGTTTTAGGGTCCACTCACTAAGCCATATATTCTCTCATGCAAGAGAATAGGGCCAATTATGCTAATGACACTCGGCTCAAACTCTGTCAGAGCTTCAACTGAGTGTGATCCGATTCTCTCGCAGCACAGATATGGAGAAGATGGAGAACTTACTTTCTCCATCTTCTCCATAGTTTCTGTGAGTGTTTATCGGACTGCACTTGGATGACATCCGAGTGCAGTCTAATGTTTTACGTGCACCCATAGACTTGTATGGGTGCACATGGTCCGAATATCGAATGAGATTATTTTCTCATGCCAATAATCGCAGATCTGCACTGTCCCATAGTATAACATAGGGCCGAGTCCTATCCGATAAAACATCACATAGCATTCGGCCGTGTTATACGACAGTGTGAGCGAGCCCTTAGAGTCAAGGAATATTTATATGCAGATGATGATATTACTCTCCAAGTGTATATTTTTTTAGGCGAGTTCATAGTAAATGCTTTGCCTTTTTGACATGTGATCAACTAAAGAACAAGAAAGATTTAGGACCTCCCCTATAGAGAAACGGAAAATAGTTTGGAGGACTAGCATGTCCTTTTTTATTTATTATGAGAAAATCATAAAAGATCCCGTTTTTTAACCATGCTGTGACTTTCTGCTGAGGGAGAGGGAGAGAGCTGCCCTATTCAGAGTCTGTAATAAGACCTGCTGACAAAAGCGTTGAAGATACAGTCTAATGTGAATTAACAATGAAAAAAAGTTAATTTCACAAATGGCTTGTATTTTTTTTAATACAAACTTTTTTGTCTTTACAGCTCCTTTAAAGGGAATCTGTCATCAGGTTTTTGCCACCTAATCTGAGAGCAGCATAATGTAGGGTTAGAGGCACTGATTCCAGTAATGTGTCACTTACTGGGCTGCTTAGTGTTGTTTTGATAAAATCATTGATTTGTCGGAAGGTAATTATCACTAGATGACTAGTAAGTTCTGTAGGACCCCACCCCCATCACTGATCAGTAGATTTCTGTGTACACTGAGCATGGGCAGAAAGCTGCCAATCAGTGGTGTGGGCGGGGCTATACAGAGCGCAGCATTCAGAGAGCTGCTAGATCTGCAGCAGATAAAACGGTGATTTTCTCAAAATGACAACAAGCAGCTGAAAAAGTGACACATCGCTGGAATCAGGGTATCTGCCCCAATATTGTGCTGCTCTCAGATGAGGCAGCACAATTAATATTGTGCCAAATTAATTTCCCATGAACTATCACATGATCTATCACTGGGGATCATGTGACATGTCACGTGATAAATCAGGTGGGTGGGGGGGGGGCGCGCCTTCTAAACTGCCCGGGGCCCTTGCTACTCTTAATCCACCCCTGCTCATACACATAGTCTCATGCTGGTTTTGAGCCACTAAATGTCAGGCACAAACAGAAAATCAATACGTGTCTGTACGTGAGTAGGTCATTTTCAGCACTGCTACACCTAGTCAGTTAGCCAAGGAGCTAGCTGTTCAATATTCAGCTGCCGGGATCACCACAGACCTGAGAGCAATTAGAAACAGGACATATCTAATAGAAAATAACGACTAAGTCACAAAGCACCAGATTACAGAGAAAGTGTTAGAAATGTACAGCCTATTAGAGCAGCCATTATCACTAATAGTAATACTGTACAGATATTTATAAAGTACCTGGAATGACTTGATGAGCAATATGGAGGACAAAAAGATTTAGGAAAATACAACCAGACCCAGGGTTGCCAACTTGACTTTATTTTTTGTGAACAGCTTATCAAAAAATCACAGACAGGCAATATTTTTTACGGACACATTTTAAAACCATAATCAATCATTAAAGGGGTTGTCCAGGACTTTAACATTGACTGCCTATCCTTTGGATAGGTCATCAATGTCTGACTGGTTGATATGCAACATCCGGCACCCCCACCGATCAGCTGTTCCCGGTATCGGCGGCGGCCGGAACTTCTCAGTTACTGAGCTACACAGCACAGCTCCATCGACTGTACAGTGGTTGTGGTTGGGTACTGCACATCCACCCCCTATTCCAATCAATAAACATTACCATAGTTGATCATTAGGCACTGATTATATATTGTCCCTTTATAGAATGTAAGCCCGCAAGGGCAGGGTTCTCGTCCCTCTGTACCAGTCTATTATTATTTGTTATTGTAAGTGATATCTGTATTTTGTATGTAACCCCTTCTCATTTACAGCACAATGGAATCAATGGTGCTATATCAATAAAAATAATAATTATAGTAACGTCTGATAATTACACATGTGGTAACCTCATGTGGTGTACGGCAGATAGTTGTACTCCCGGCAGTGTATAATGTACCTCACGGTAGCCAAGCTTTCTGTCACGATGAGCCTCATTTCCTCTCTGATTACATGCACACAAAGTTCCACAATATAAGGTTTGCACAGTAGCTGCCTCTTTAGGTAGAGGATGATGGTGGTCATGGTAGTTTGTGCAATCAAGTCCCAATCATGAATAAGCCCAGGGAAGTCTCTTTACTAATGATAATGGGGCAAGTAATTATATACAAACAGTAGGGAATTGGTGTTCAGGGGTGTTCAGGGTTACGCTCACAGTTGAAGATTGGCTTTTACCTGCAGACAAGCAGATGTTTGTGGGACACTTGTTCCATCAAATCAGAGTATTTCCCCCTTAGAGCTGAGCTTTGCTTATGCCTGGTGATAGGTTTTCCTTCTAGAGGTGCAATAGGAATCTTCCTAATATGAAGGCTGTCAGCTTCCCTTATTTTATTAGTACCTTCTAGACCCAGCATTCAGGGGGAGGAAACTCCGTCTCCTACAAAATGGCTTCATATTCTCACTCCTCTCACAAAATGTCTGACCTTCAACTGTCGCCTCAATTCTTAACTACCTCACAGGATATAGCTCCTCCCACTCTCATGTGAGTCTTACAGCTGCAAGTCATTGGCTGACTGCCCAGGAGCATTTGTTCCAGAAGCTTCTGCATACTAAGCAGAACTGGGTCACATGATCAAGCCTCTAAGGGGAAGGTTAACCCTTTTTGTGCTGCCTGTCAGCAGGTCTCACTATGTGTTTACAATGTACAGTTTGCACAAAAACACACTATACAGTGAATACGGAAAGTATTCAGACCCCTCTAAATTTTTCGCTCTTTGTTTCATTGCAGCCATTTGGTAAATTCTAAAAAGTACATTTTTTTTCTCATTAAAGTACACTCTGTACCCCATCTTGACTGAAAAAAAACAGAAATGTAGAAATTTTTGCAAATTTATTAAAAAAGAAAAACTGAAATATCACATGGTCATAAGTATTCAGACCCTTTGCTCAGTATTGAGTAGAAGCCCCCTTTTCAGCTAGTACAGCCATGAGTCTTCTTGGGAATGATGCAACAAGTTTTTCATACCTGGATTTGGGGATCCACTGCCATTCTTCCTTGCAGATCCTCTTCAGTTCCGTCAGGTTGGATGGTGAACGTTGGTGGACGGCCATTTGCAGGTCTCTCCAGAGATGCTCAATTGGGTTTAGGTCAGGGCTCTGGCTGGGCCAGTCAAGAATGGTCACAGAGTTCTTCTGAAGCCACTCCTTTGTTATTTTAGCTGTGTGCTTAGTGTCATTGTCTTGTTGGAAGGTGAACCTTGGGCCAAGTCTGAGGTCCAGAGCACTCTGGAAGAGGTTTTCATCCAGGATATCTCTGTACTTGGCCGCATTCATGTTTCCTTCAATTGCAACCAGTCGTTCTGTCCCTGCAGCTGAAAAAGACCCCCATAGCATGATGCTGCCACCACCATGATTCACTGTTGGGATTCTATTGGGCAGGTGATGAGCAGCGCCTGGTTTTCTCCACACATACCGCTTAGAATTATCACCAAAAAGTACTATCTTCGTCTCACCAGACCAGAGAATCTTATTTCTCATAGTCTGGGAGTCCTTCATGTGTTTTTGATCAAACTCTATGCAGGCTTTCATATGTCTTGCACTGAGGAGAGACTTCCATTGGGCCACTCTGCCATAAGTGCCCGACTGGTGGAGGGCTGCAGTGATAGTTGACTTTATGGAACTTTCTCCCATCTCCCTACTGCATCTCTGGAGCTCAGCCACAGTAATCTTGGGGTTCTTCTTTACCTCTCTCACCAAGGCTCTTCTCCCACGATTGCTCAGTTTGGCTGGACTGCCAGGTCTAGGAAGACTTCTGGTGGTCCCAAAATTCTTCCATTTAAGGATTATGGAGGCCACTGTGCTCTTGGGAACCTTGAGTACTGCAGAAATTCTTTTGTAACCTTGGCCAGATCTGTGCCTTGCCACAATTCTGTCTCTGAGCTTCTTGGGCAGTTCCTTTGAGCTCATGATTCTCATTTGGTCTGACATGCACTGTGAACTGTGAGGTCTTATATAGACAGGTGTGTGCCTTTCCAAATCAAGTCCTATCAGTTTAATTAAACACAGTTGGTTCTACTCCTTCATTGGAGTCCATCTCATGGAGGATCACAAGGAAATGGACAGCATGTGACTTTAAATATGAGTGTCTGAGCAAAGGGTCTGAATACTTATGACCATGTGATATTTCAGTTTTTCTTTTTTAATAAATCTGCAAACATTTCAAAATGTCTGTTTTTTTAGTCAAGATGGGGTGCAGAGTGTACATTAATGAGAAAAAAAAATGAACTTTTTAGAATTTACCAAGTGGCTGCAATGAAACAAAGAGCTAAAAATTTAAAGGGGCCTGAGTTGTCAACTGTCCAGAAATTCCAGGACAGTTCGTAAAAATAGAGCACTTTTTGCACTGTACATGAAAAAAAATTTAAGGCGTCCATGATTTTTTTTGACTGCAATTATCATCATTTTACATATTACAGTGAATGCAGCTGATGTCCTCATATTAGAATAATGGGCTGTAGACATGGATCACGTATAATCTTAAAGGGGTTGTCTGGAACTTTAACATTGATGGCCTATCTTCAGAATAGGTCATCAATGTCTGATCGGTGTGGGTGTGACACACTGATGGTCTATCCTCAGGATAGTAATAAGAAGTTTTTTAGCATGAACTCAGGAAGTGAGATGCAAGTGACGTGCCCCCTGGGACATATTCCTTTTTGAGGGGAATACCCGGCACCGGATCAGATGGGGGGTTGTAGTCTCCGAGCGGCTGTGACCCGGTCCCGTGCCCAGGGCGTCAAGCTAAGTGTTATGTGGCAGCTTTACAGATGTTACTAAAGTTCTTTTGTGTCGACTACGCCACCCGTTGTGATGCGGTCACTGTGGCCGCCGCTGCTGCAGGGTCCGCTGAGGCTGATGGTGGGTGCGCAGCTTGGTGAGATAACCCCCAACGGGAGGGGTATAGCCTCAGAGGGGACAGGCGCAGAGGATGGGGGTTGTGGTGGTGCGATGCAGCCGGCAATGAAGACAGACTCGGGTTGTGCAGTTAAGGGTGTTTACTTACTGCTGATGTTGTACTGGTCACTCCAGCTGCTAGTGACCACCCGAGCCGTGCTGCGTCCACCAGGTCCTGGATCCGGTCAACCCCCAAACAAGTCCAGAGCGTGGCCCTGAGCTCTCCCTCTGTCCTTTCTTCAGCCGTCCCCACCAGTGATTCACCTAGGTCCAGCTCCCTCGGGCCTTCTTTTGGGACACCCTTGGCCCTGGGTTCCCTGACCCTTCATGTGGTGTGCCTTCGGGGTGAATGTGGTGGGTGACCGTGACAGACACTGCCCACGGTCTCCGGTCTCTGGCTGGGGAATGTCTTTGCCCCCACCAGCTTGGGTTCCGGTACCCTCTTGCTGACTCCTCACCCGGTGCTCTAATTTGGGTTCTTGGGTCCCTTCAGTCTTCCCCCTCTGGGTCTTTCTCTGCTCCACTCTCTCTCTCTCCAGGGCTGCTGTTTCCTTCTCTCTCCTCTCCAACTGACTTGTTCTCAGCGTCTGACCCTGATCTAAGTTGGTGCCCTCCTTATATATCCCTCTATGTGTGAGCTCAGGTGACCAGCACCCAATGAGCTCCTATCACTACCCAGACTGCTCCCCCTATCTGCCCCTACACTACATGGGATGTACCACCCCCCTCCCACTCCAGCCAGGAACAGGCTCGGTTGTACCTGCACATTTCTAAGTGGGAGTACCGTCGGCCTGCTCCTCTGGAATGGGATGTATGTAGTGCATGCAGTCTATCTGAGCTCAGTTCCACACTCCTTCCTTACCCGGGAGTGGAATATCACACCTCTGGGTTGAGGTGCAATACCCCTGTAGCAGCTGAATCCTCAGGGTGCTACACAAGTGTAAGGGGTAGGTAATCCCCACACTATCTAGAGCGTCAATTCACCACACACTCTTAAGTAAAGGTGATGCAAGTTTTGCAATGCAAAATTGTATTATTGCCCGTGAAAAAAAAAGTAATGATGCAAAGCGAATATTTTACAATAGAAGATGTTTCGACCAATCCCGGGTCTTACTCATTAAGTCGTTCAGGCAAGGCGCGGGAGCGCCGCCTGAATACCGTGGTTTATAAGCACTCTCTACCAAGTACAAAGCACTGACGACCATACAGTATTATCACACCTTGACCTGGGGATTTCCTCTGCTAGTTCCCCCTATTATATTACCAAACAAACAACAACTTAATGAGTGAGACCCGGGACGGGTCGAAATGTCTTATATTGTAATATGATGCTTTGCATCATTACTTATTTTTTTCACGGACCATAATAAAACAATTTTGGATCACAGAACTTGCATCAACTATTCTCAGGATAGGTCATCAATGTCTAATCCGTTGGGGGTGTGACACTCAGTTTCTTACTTGTACAGTATACAGAAGATTAGAACAGACCAAGTTGTGCTGTACTCTCTTTGTCGAGGTGTTCTGGGCCCATAAATGGTTGCAGATTTTCAGCTTTCAGCAGAATCATTCAGAACTCGATATTGTTGGAGAATGAACTGCTTTGCTTGCAGCAACCATTAACTTTATCATTACAACATGGAGTGTAAAAGGAAGGAACTAATAATGGGATGGTCACATATGAGCCGGCACGATGAGACAGCTTATCTGAACAACGATGGAAGGCTCATGTGAAGACCCGGGGTCTTCCGTGGGCGTAACGCTACTCAGACAACACAGGGTTCAGGTAAAACAGCGTGGCAATACTTTATTAAACCACAGAGCAGACAATAAACACACAGAACAGTCCCAGAAAATGCACAAGATGGTACAACATTACACAGTCTCACCCTTTCTTCTCTGCCAGCCTGGGATAGATCAGCAGTGACTTTGGAGACTTCCAGGGCTGACTACCTCAACCAGTGGCCACCCGCTTCTGGTAGGCTCCCACAAAGAGAAGGTAGCGGCAAGCTTAGGAATCTAGCAGTCCATCGAGGTACAAGACCAGGAGATCCAAGGGTCCAAATCTGGCCTCTCCTAGAGTTTCCATGGAGCCAGGTGATCGGTGGGGCCCCCCCCTGGCAACTCCAAATGTCTCCATGAGTTCTAGGTGACTGGTGGGTCCCTCCTAGCAACCCCAAAACAACATATCCATGAGGCCAGGAGACCTCTTTGTCCTCTCCTGGACTCCCCAAAATGTATCCATGTCTCTCTGATGGTTAATGGAGCAGATCTGAATCTTTCCAGTCAGGGCCGGTACCCTTAGGCTAGAATCATATAGAATTCAAATTTGTGTCTCTTTGGAACCATGCAATCTCTCTGCTGTCCAGAAGGATGTCTTTCTGAATCTCTGTCCCAAAACTGACTCCTACAGAAGCATATCTCCTTTTTAAATACACATCCACAGGTCAAGGGGTTTTTAGAGGGCAATCTCATATGGCTCAGCTCTCATTGTATTAGCTAATCCATTTACATAGTTGGTATCACATGGGCTGTTGTAGATAAACATCTATGTGACTTTTAGTACAAGTTGTCATTAGCACAGTAAACATGATTGTTTCCAAAGGAATAGAATTCAGCATTCAGGGTTATACAAATATACAATTACTGGTCTGTCCACAGCTACAGAGATACACATATATTTACAAGTCAATTTAAACACAATAGTGTACTTCTCTTGGCTAAACAAATCTAAACGTCTGGCTTATTAAGATTTTACGCTGTATCGTCACAGCTCATCTCTTGAAAGTCACTTGAATAGTATAAAGTGGCTTTCACTGGAGTTAAAATGATGCTGGCTGTCTATGAAATGAGACTGGAACCTCACCTACCAATTACCTCATTTTAAAAGCATGAAAATCATTGGCTACCTTTAGGGAAAAGAATTTTGACCGCATCAGGACTATATGATTTAACCCTAGGTATTGTGTTCACCCCGCATGTCAATTGGTATTTAATAGTGGGCTGTTTGGAATGCAAAAAAGAGCTACTCTTTTTGAGCCAAATAATCCAGTTCACCAAAAAGAGTTGAAATACTAATCACTAGGAGGAAGTGAACACAAAGAAAACAAGAAGGTCATACACCACAGTTTTGACAAACTCACAATTGACACAGCGGCATCTGCTGTCGGTTTAAGACAGTGCCTCCACTACACAATCCTGCACATATGGCAAACATCGGCAAGTTATATGTTTTGTAACTCATTGTATCTCTTCCACTCATTCATTCTATCCTATGTAGTTCATTGGATAACTCTACTATATTATGTTTATGGGGAAGCTGAATAAATCTAACTGAAGAATATCATAAATGAGTTCTACACAACTTGATTGATCTGCTTGTCATTTAGGGATAAACTCTAAATTTAACCTAACATTCAATCATCAAGTTCAGCAGATTACTTTTACCTTCTTTCTTCCCATGATATTGTTTTTTAATGTTCTTCATTTAATTAAATGCATTCTTAGAAAAATAAAGTCATCCCTTTAAACTGGCTAATTTCTTCATTACTAATTGTGCCATATTATTTTAATAAAATGCGGCTTTGTATCTGTGCCTTTGAATTCCATCCTTTTAATTATATTAAAGATCTTCCCATAAACTAAAAACTCGTCTGTGAAATAAATTACAAAATAGAAAGACCATAGCAGATTCATTTGTTTATGCTTGTTTTACGCAGCATAAACTTAGATGTGGCGGTCAGAAGATGTGCCATATCTATATCATAGTGGTCCATGCTTTTTAATAGGTTGGGCACATCCTCAGTGCATGTTAGACTCAGTTCGCTATTTTACACCACCTCTTGGGTTTAATAAATCATTCCAATATTTTGTGCATAAATATTGGCGCATATAAGCAATAAATACGGTGCATCATACGGCTCAACAAAGTCAAAGTCTCTTTTCTAAACACCTTTACAAAGTGTCTAGCAAGGTGGCAACAACTGTGCTTTTTGGCACAGATAAAATAAAAAGGACTTTAAAATATGGTAACTAATAATGGTTAGAGCTGTGCGGATATTTTTGTAACACCTGCACAGAGAATTGTCAGGGCAGCTACTGGTATACTGGAACTTACAGACTGTAGCGCCGGCGTCCCTGCCCTCTGCTAGGCAGGGACGCTGTTCCCCTCACCTCCCTGCTCCGTGCCCGGCGTCCTCCTCCCGCTCTGCTGGCAGCGCGCGCTCCTTCCCGGCCACTGTGCTTAGGGCGCGCGCGCGCGCTCTCCCTCCCTCTTAAAGGGGCCGCGCGCGCCGTCCTAAGGAGTCCCCAGCCAATGGCCGGAGGACTTCACCATATATAAGGCACCTCCTCCAAAATGGAGGTGCCCGAGCAATGTTGTTGCACTGTTCACTACTCTGCTTCAGCCCTCAGGTCCCGTTGCCAGTTACCTGCCAGTTACCTGCCAGTTACCTGCCAGATTCCTGCCTGATTATCTGCTACCTGCCTGCTAGTCTGAGGTCCGACGGTCTGCCTTACTACTCCAGTCAGTCTGTCTAAGGACCAGCCTGCCCGCTCACCTGGGAGCGCACATCAGCCACCTGCCTGCTTGCCTGAGGTCCGACGGTCTGCCTTCCAACTCCTGTCAGTCTGTCTATGGACCAGCTTGCCCGCTCACCTGGGAGCACACACCTGCTGCCTGCCTGCTAGTCTACCTGGAGGCTCCGCCGTCACGTGCTGTGACCACCTGCCTGTCCAGTGACTCCTGCTCGCTCACCTGGGAGCGCTCATCTGCTGCCTGTCTGCTAGCCTACCTGGAGGCTCTGCCGTCACGTGCTGTGACCACCCGCCTGTCCAGAGACTTCTGCCCGCTCACCTGGGAGCGCTCATCTGCCGCCTGTCTGTTGGTCTTCCTGGAGGCTCCGCCGTCACATGCTGTGACCACCCGTTCATCCAGAGACTCTCGCCTGCTCACCTGGGAGCTCACGTCTATCATCAGCCGCCACAGGTCGTACCAACCCTTTACCTAGAGACTGCCCCGGTCACTTGCCGTGACCATTTGCCCGTTCATCCAGAGACTGCCCCGGTCACTTGCCGTGACCATCTGCCCGTTCATCCAGAGACTGCCCCGGTCACTTGCCGTGACCATCTGCCCGTTCATTCAGAGACTGCCCCGGTCACTTGCCGTGACCATCAGCCCGTTCATCCAGAGACTGCCCCGGTCACTTGCCGTGACCTCCAGCCCGTTCACTCAGAGACTGTCCCGGTCACCTGCTGTGACCTCCTGCCCGTCTTCCCTGGTCGCCACCCGCTCCCTTACAAGGACTGCCCCCTTGTATAGTAGCTCAGAGGTTCCGCCTCCCAGACCCGTTACACAGACACTAAGAAGAGCTTTGCAGCTGCTGTTAAACAGGGACCTACAGACATTAACCGTTTTTCCCCTGAGCTGCAGTGGACTACAATTCCCAGGGACCCTTGTTTCAGTCAGATGACACAGCCTGGAAGGATAGAAGGAGAGAGAGTGGATTGGATGAGGAGGGACTTGGGGGAGGGAGCTGGGCAGGAAGTGAAAGTGAAAGTTTAGAGAAAAAAGAGCGTGACAGCTTGCTGTGAGGGACGGAGTGGTGTGGATCTGCATTCCTCTACGCTGCCGAGTGTGGCGGCCCCCTCTGAGATACCCGCGCTGCTGGAGAGAGCGCGGTCTTGTCACCCTCTGAAGCAAGTTACATCAAGGACTCGGAGAGTTCTACCGGCACTCCCACCGTATAAAGGCCTGAATCCTGCTGCCCCAGGGCTGGTGTCCAGAGAACCATCCATCCGACCGTTTGAGACACATAGTGAGTGCCCTTCTGAGACTTGTGGTTCTACCAGCGCTATTTACAGTGAGTACACTACAACCCAGACTATTGACATTAATATTCATCTAAGTGCACCAATGGTTCTCATTTGCGCACCAACATCCGCGGCAACTGGGCCCCAACGTTTGGACTGAGTTAATACAAAAAGGGAAAACCTGCTACGCTATATTTGCAGGGTCGGAGTAGAAGTAGATTGTGATGTGTATATGACTTTTATAGAGCACTGTTACTTGTATTGTATGTTATTCCATTAAACCCACCTCAATTCTGCAGCATAGCAATAAACCTGTTAAACAGTTTTACTCCTGTTCCCTGTGAGTGTGTACTGAGCTGTGGCAAGGGCTTCCCGAATCAGCCCCTGGCAGAAGATAACAGTCCTTCTGCAGTGCCAGAGAGAGAGCTCCAATCAAGATTTGGGTGGAGGCACTGCGCCCTAGAGAGGTGAGACCCCCCCATAACACCCAGTGTACCGTGGTAGCCCTAAAGGGGTGTTACATTTTGAAATTCAAAATACTCAAAAATGTAATATGTGGTGAATAAATTTGTGCAAATTTTAATACTGGAAAGCTAGTAATTGCTTATAAAATGTGAGGGAAAGGAAGAGATAACCTCGCTTACCATAAAAGCTTTCATTTTACAGATGAGCATGAGAGAACCTCGCCGACCATAAGAGCTTTCATCTTACAGGTGAGAGAGAGAGGACCTCGCTGACCATAAGAGCTTTCATCTTACAGGTGAGAGAGAAAGGACCTCGCTGACCATAAGAGCTTTAATCTTACAGGTGAGAGAGGACCTCGCTGACCATAAGAGCTTTCATCATACAGGTGAGAGAGAGAGGACCTCGCTGACCATAAGAGCTTTCATCTTACAGGTGAGAGAGAGAGGACCTCGCTGACCATAAGAACTTTCATCTTACAGGTGAGAGAGAGAGTATCCTGCTGACCATAAGAGATTACATCTTACAGGATAGAGAGGGCCCTACTGACCATAAGAGCTTACACTCTATAGAAGAGAGTGAGGACCCCACTGACTATAAGAGCTTACACTCTACAGAAGAGAGAGGACCCTGCTGACCATAAGAGATTACACTTTACAGGAGAGAAAACCCCGCTGGCCATAAGAGATTACACTTTACAGAAGAGAAAGAGGACTCCACCGACCATAAGAGCTTACATTCTACAGGCGAGAGAAAGAGATTATCCCGCTGACCATAAGAGATTACAGTCTACAGGAAGGAGACTTACCCAGTGAGTATGGAGATGGAAAACGACTGCAATATAAATTGTGCTCTACTGGGAACCACCGATTTGTGACGGCCCCGCTACTGACCACCACTGTACAATGTATGATAATGCGCTAGATCTCATAGCTGCAGGGCATTATGGGGAAGTCCACTACTTCCATATTTAAAAGATATGCTGAGTGCTGACAGGTTCCCTTTTAATGTATAACTCTCAAGAGGATTACCTTATAGATACCACTGAAGGTTAATAGTTTGCAGCTATTACAATCATTAAAAGGTGCTTGTAGTTAGTCAATCTAGACTTTAACATTCTCAGAATGCGTTTAAAAGGTTGTCTTGGTCAGAAATTACAGTACTAGCCCTCAGACAGCATTATTACACTGGAAACCAAGTCACTTATCAGAATTGTGGTTACATGTTCTTAACTGAATTATTAATATTATGAGACAGCACAAACAAGAGTGAAAAAACCAAGGGAGACAATGAGAGTGATTTCTAAATATCAGCTTTCTGTAATATGTAGAGCAATAAATTAGTATTTATTCCACAGTGACAAGCAGATTGATGAGGTTCTGTACTGCTCACTAGTGATGTTCTTCAGTTGTATTTAGTATCCAGTCTATCATCATGCATTTAATGTCTTGATAGTGCTCTGAGATAATTTTACTGTTTGTGGAAGTGGTTAAAATTGAAGCAACTTTCTCCCTCAATTTTTAAATTTTACAAATTTTTGAACTTCTACTTTTATCTCTTAGTGACTAATGGGAGGTATGGTGTTTGAAAATATGTATCTAAGATGCAAAATATGTTTGCATTATAACAAATACCATACCTTATTTTGCAACATTTCATTTTTATTCTCTGTCATGTGTGAGGGAAATATTTACAAAAGAACATCACATAGTTCAGATAGTGATCCTGTAAAATAGAAGTGTATTTAGACTGTAACAAATTGTACTTATACCTCTCAATGTTTAACTAATGCCAAAATGGACTCATTAAGCAGTGTATCACAGCAATTATTTCTTTTTAGGCCACGACCAATCGCCACCTCAGCATGTCAAATCCCACCCACCTGATCACATTATCGTTCACATTTAAAAATTTTTCATACTTACTTTGGAATAGAAATGTCTAGAAAACACTAGAAAGAGATATATGAGGTGAAGGTCCTTTTGTGGTGAACTATTCCGTTTCTGGTCTAACAAGAATCTTTAAAAAATTTGCAACATGGAAATAAAGCCATTTTTATAGAGGTTGTACAAGCTGTTTGATCTGACATCAGTCATGAAAGGTGCAATTGCTTGTACAGTTGGGTGGTTGCCATCTATCGAATACCTAGCCAGTATCATACATAAGTCCAATTCTAATCAATGGAACTTGTAAATGGTAATCTCTGGACATCGAATGGCTGTCTCATCAATTGTTCCACTCAAGGTGTAGCCATGTCCCTCGATACCTGATCTTAGAGTGTATTGGAGAATATTTCTGCACTGTGTATTAATTCTCATTGTCAAGAGAAAATATTTGCTTCCTATTTCTTCTGGTAGTGATCATTGTCACCATTTTAAGGCTCCTTGCACACTTGTGTCTGTGTTTCAATGATTCAATCCATGGAGGCTCAACCAAATAACTTATAAGACCTAAATAGGTATTTTCAAGTTGTCTTTTCAGCATCTCAGAGCAATGCAATGTCCTTACAATTTCTTTGCTTCCTAGTTTCTTACAGGCCTGGCTCTCCTCCTTAAACTCTGGTGAACTGTAAGGCTATGTGCCCACAATGCGGATTTAATGCGTTTTCAAGGCAGCATTTCAGCCGCGGAAACGCATTAAAAACGCTTGTGAAGTTGTCTGCCATGTTTCCCAATGATAATCTGCAAGTGCTGTGGATTATCATTGCAGAAAAATCCGAAGCACAACCATTAATTGTGCGGAATAGCAGCAAAATCGCCGCCGTTGACTTGCATTGGACCGCATAACATCCGCATGACTACATGTACACATGCGATTATTATGCGATTCAATGCGCGGATGGTACCTGGGTCTGGAGAAGAGGAGACTCTCCTCCAGACCTGGGTACCATAGTACCTGTAGTTAGAAAAGAATTAAAATAAAAAAAAAACATATACTCACCTTCTGATGTGGTCGCGTGACCTGTCACATGACTAAATTACGTCATGGAAGGTCCTTTTTAGAGCACTGCGAGCCGCCAAAGACACCAGACGCACCGTAGAGGGGACCAGGGGCCATCGGAAGGGGAGTATAATGTTGTTTTTTTTATTTTTCAACATTTTTATTCTTTTTTTTACCATTGATGTTGCATTTGCAGCATCGTAAGTTGGTCACACAACATAAATCCATGCCGGTTGCCTGGATTTATATAGTGTGACCAAGTTGTCAAGCACTTTTCCAAGTGATGCTAAAATCGCTAGGAAAAGCGCTTGACAACCCGCATGCAAAATCGCATGTTAGAAAACACTTCACAAACGCTTCTACCTGGAGAAAAAACGCATGTAAAATCCACATGCGTTTTTTCTGCCAGGGAGATGCAGAAAGGCTCAGGAAAAATCCGGAGAATTTCTGCATCATGGGCACTTAGCCTAATACTTTAGTATTAATAGAACTATAAAGCCCATCAAACGTTCTCGCAAAACACATTTAGCTCTCAGTGGTTTGTTCTGGAGTGTACACTGCTATCCCTGTATACTCACATAGAGATAACAAGGCATTTGTACAAGCACACAGATCACAGGTCTGGACAGGAGGAGCAGAGAGCAAGATTAGGAGACCTGCTGTGAAAGCTGCAGGGCTGGTGATTTATAACTGCGTCTTTTCAGAAGATGAAAGGAGGGACAATAAAGGAGGTGAGCATCTAACTTCTGAACAGAAATCAATGGGCTGGAGAGAGCTGACTGGGATGTTAAGAGTTGACCCCTCTCCGGGATTGTAGCTACTGCACACTCTGGCAGGCAAAAGAAGCTGGGCTCCATGGAAATGAGCTGTACACTACGAAAGTCAAAATCTCTCAATGCAGGAGAATGACAGCAGATAGAAAAAGTAAGTCAATTGCAAACTTGTTAATTTTCATGCTGTCTAATTAAAGCAATTTAAGAGCATGAGAACACCCCGTTAAGGATCTGCTATTAACTTTTGTGTGCTGGTACCACTTGTATAGTCTATATCTTGATTGATCAGTGCTGTTTTGGCGGCACATACACAATACAGGTGGATGCTGTATTTGAACCTTTACAATTTTTGGGGGAGATGGCACAGCAAATGTCTTTTGGTACACAACGTATCTCCCTCTTCCTACGCATTGCACAGTACTGACTGATCTCTTCTTGCCCCATTCACTACAACGTAGGGGAAAGTTAGAGAAAAAGATTATATAGGCACCCTCAAAGTAATTTTCCAGCATTAAAGGGGTTTTCCAACGAACAAAAGTTCATTTCAATCAATGGCTGTGTCTGACAATGTACAGAACATACCACATCTCCTAGACAGGGGAGGAAGGAAAAGACAATACAGACATTACAGCACGGGATCGCAGAGGATTCATTTTGTTAGGTAAAACATCTCACTGCCCAGGAGATGTGATTCAGAATGAAATACCCGATAAGACTAGCGCTCCTAGACTTGCAAGGATTGGAAAATTAACTCTTTATCTTCAAAAGATTTATTCCACTCTGTTTTCTCGATATAGTATATATTAAAACAATAAAACAACGCATTTCGGCTATAAAATAAAACATAGCCTTCTTCAGGTATGAAAATATCTTAGATTATATGAGAGTTATATAGTCTTCACAATTGCACCTGGTTATGTTAATTGGATTAGATTAACCATATAGATACCAAGTATTGTTTCAGTTTAGTCATGTCAGCTGTTTTTCTGTACATGTACAGTACAGACCAAAAGTTTGGACGCACCTTCTCATTTAAAGATTTTTCTGTATTTTCATGACTTTGAAAATTGTACATTCACATTGAAGGCATCAAAACTATGAATTAACACATGTGGAATTATATACTTAACAACAAAGTGTGAAACAACTGAAAATATGTCTTATATTCTAGGTTCTTCAAAGTAGCCACCTTTTGCTTTGATGACTGCTTTGCACACTCTTGGCATTCTCTTGATGAGCTTCAAGAGGTAGTCACCGGAAATGGTTTTCACTTCACAGGTGTGCCCTGTCAGGCTTAATAAGTGGGATTTCTTGCCTTATAAATGGGGTTGGGATGATCAGTTGTGTTGTGCAGAAGTCTGGTGGATACACAGCTGATAGCCCTACTGAATAGACTGTTAGATTTTGTATTATGGCAAGAAAAAAGCAGCTAAGTAAAGAAAAACGAGTGGCCATCATTACTTTAGGAAATGAAGGTCAGTCAGTCCGAAAAATTGGGCAAACTTTGAAAGTGTACCCAAGTGCAGTTGCAAAAACCATCAAGCGCTACTAAGAAACTGGCTGACATGAGGACCGCGCCAGGAAAGGAAGACCAAGAGTCACCTCTGCTTCTGAGGATAAGTTTATCCGAGTCACCAGCCTCAGAAATCACAAGTTAACAGCAGCTCAGATTATAGACCAGGTTAATGCCAAAGAGTTCTAGCAGCAGACACATCTCTTCAACAACTGTTAAGAGGAGACTTTGTGCAGCAGGCCTTCATGGTAAAATAGCTGCTAGGAAACCACTGCTAAGGACAGGCAACAAGCAGAAGAGACTTGTTTGGGCTAAAGAACGCAAGGAATGAACATTAGACCAGTGGAAATCTGTGCTTTGGTCTGATGAGTCCAAATTTGAGATCTTTGGTTCCAACCACCGTGTCTTTGTGCGACGCAGAAAAGGTGAACGGATGGACTCTACATGCCTGGTTCCCACCGTGAAGCATGGAGGAGAAGGTGTGATGGTGTGGGGGTGCTTTGCTGGTGACACTGTTGGGGATTTATTCAAAATTGAAGGCATACTGAACCAGCATGTCTACCACAGCATCTTGCAGGGGCATGCTATTCCATCCGGTTTGTGTTTAGTTGGACCATCATTTATTTTTCAACAGGACAATGACCCCAAACACACCTCCAGGCTGTGTAAGGGCTATTTGACCAAGAAGGAGAGTGATGGGGTGCTACGCCAGATGACGTGGCCTCCACAGTCACCAGACCTGAACCCAATCGAGATGGTTCGGGGTGAGCTGGACCGCAGAGTGAAGGCAAAAGGGCCAACAAGTGCTAAGCATCTCTGGGAACTCCTTCAAGATTGTTGGAAGACCATTTCTGGTGACTACCACTTGAAGCTCATCAAGAGAATGCCAATAGTGTGCAAAGCAGTCATCAAAGCAAAAGGTGGCTACTTTGAAAAACCTAGAATATACGACCTATTATCAATTGTTTCACAGGTTTTTGTAAAGTATATAATTCCACATGTGTTAATTCATAGTTTTGATGCCTTCAGTGTGAATGTACAATTTTCATAGTCATGAAAATACAGAAAAATCTTTAAATGAGAAGGTGTGTCCAAACTTTTGGTCTGTACTGTATATGTGCAGGTTCAAAAAATTTTTTTTACTTTTTTTATTTTCAAGTTATCATACATTATCTATAAAATTTCTTTTCTTTTTATTATTCCATTATTCCCCCTCCCTACCTTTCCTTTCTTTTCTTTAGGAAGCTTATATAGGTATCTCTAATATTTCAATATCCAATTGGTTCTCAGTATGTAGCATTAGAATCGCCATCAAAGGCATAGTATGATAAAAAAAAAAAAATTAAAAAATTAAAAAATATATATATATATAAATAAAAAAATTAAAATAAATTGTAAAAAATTATATAAAAAAATATAAAAATTATCTAATGCTGATACTTGATGTGAATGCATTATATTCAAATATTGATCATAATTTAGGCATAGATGCAGTCAAATTCTACCTAGAGAAAAATGGAAATATGCCTGGGAAACAAATCGAATTTCTCTTTAAAAGCCTTGAATTTATCCTCAAGCACAATGTTTTTGAGCTTGAGGGCCAGCTTTATCTGCAGAGACATGGCACCACGATGGGGACTCGGGTAGCCCCAAGTTATGCTAATTTATTTATGGGGCTATTCGAGTCCCAATCGCCCCTTTGCTCATCTGAGTATACAGATGAGATTGTACTCTACAAACGATATATTGATGATCTGTTTGTCGTGTGGAAAGGAGTGATCAGAGAGGAAGAAACGCTGGTAAAAGAACTCAATAGTAATAACTGGGGAATTTCTTTTGTGGCTAACATTGAAAAGGAAAGAGCCATTTTCCTAGATTTGGAAATTACACATGAAAATAAAAAAATATAACCAAAACACATTTTAAAAAAGTGGATGTTAATGGGTATCTTGATTATCAAAGTGCCCATTACCTCAAATGGAAGAACAATATTCCATTTAGTCAATTTTTTTCGTATTAGAAAAAATAATACTAAAGAATCTGATTATGTTCTGCAACCTCAAATACTAAAGAAAAGGTTTTCAGAAAAAAAGTATCTGAAGCATTTAATAAATGGGGCGTATCAGATAAATCTGAAAAAAACTCAAGATGACTGTCTAATAATGAAAACACAGGAAAATGAAGCGAAAGCAAATAGAAACGACAAATCAGTAATTAATGCACATTCAGGTAAAAATGTGATGGAGGGTAACAAAAAATGGCATCAAAATTTTATTACTTCATTTAATAAAGATAATGTATGGATTAGAGAGGTTTTACAAAGACATTGGCATATTTTATTACAGGACCCCCTCCTACACGATACTCTGCCGAGTAGACCAGGTATCACATTTAGAAGAGGAAAAACGCTGAGAAATATCATTGCACCAAGTCGCTTGAAAAGACAATACACAAAAGAACAGACAAATAATTGTAAAAACAATATTATAGGATATGTTTCGATCAAACAAAATGGCACCTTTAAGTGTTTACAAAAAAAATGCCAGTGTTGTCAATCCATTACACATGGGCAGTGGGCACCAATCTATAAAATCAGATAGTACAGGTGAGATCTTTCCTATTCAAAGCCATCTTACATGTACCAGCAGCTATGTTATTTATGTGATCACGTGTGAATATGGGCTTCAATATGTCGGTCGGACAACACAGATGGTCAACTCATGATAAGAAATTTGTAGTGAAAATAACACCAGTGGAGGAGATTCCTTCAGATAAACCTGATAGACCTGATTCAATTGAATAGGAAAGAGGCCTTCTGGATATATAGGCTACGCTGTCTATATCCAGATGGCCTCAATGATAAAATCAAAAACATGTAAAATTTTTATATTTTTTTTAATATATTTTTTTACAATCTTTTTATTTTTTTTTCTATTTATTTACATATATATATTTTGGATCATACTATGCCTTTGATGGCGATTCTCATGCTACATACTGAGAATCAATTGGATATTGAAATATTAGAGATACCTATATAGGCTTCCTAAAGAAAAGAAAGGAAAGGTAGGGAGGGGAAATAATGGAATAATAAAAAGAAAATAAATTTTATAGATAATGTATGATAACTTGAAAATAAAAAAAAAATAAAAACAAATTTTTTGAACCTGCACATATATATGTACAGAAAAACAGCTGACATGACTAAACTGAAACAATACTTGGTATCTATATGGTTAATCTAATCCAATTAACATAACCAGGTGCAATTGTGAAGACTATATAACTCTCATATAATCTAAGATATGTTCATACCTGAAGAAGGCTATGTTTTATTTTATAGCCAAAAGGCGTTGTTTTATTGTTTTAATATATACTATATCGAGAAAACAGAGTGGAATAAATCTTTTGAAGATAAAGAGCTAATTTTCCAATCCCTGCAAGTCTGGGAGCGCTAGTCTTATCGGGTATTTCATTCTGAATCCTATCCTACGGACCCCTGGCTGAGAGATCCTGTCACACCTGTGATTAAGCTGCATACCCGAGGAGTTGGACACTGAAACAAGACCGTGAGGTCGACATGCAGTATTACAAGATAATTTAAAGGTGAGCTTAAAACCTTTTTCTTTTCCTAATCTATATGGAAAATCTACACTTAGATCTGCGCTTGTTTCTCGACCTCCCCCTATCTTTTAGACCCCACAGCCTTGAGGTCGAAACTGTTGTCTGCCCAGGAGATGTGGTATGATCAGACCATGTTCCGTACACGGTCAGACACAGCCACTGATTGAAATGAACTTTTGTTCGTGGGAAAACCCCTTTAAGTTCATTACTATTAGTGCTTATATGCATGAGTTTATTTATAAGTGAAAATTGGTCCTGTACCCACAGAAAATTCTGCAGGAAATTGAGCAATTAAAAACCACTCAACTAGGACAAATTTGTTTGAGCAAAAGTACTCATTACGTAGATTTATCGTCCTATTTTTCCAAGTTTGACCTGACACATAAACTCTTGGGTATATTCTTATTTGTGTATTCATGTCGGTTTGTTGTTTGTTACTTTCAGCACATAAAAGATGCTGAGAACAGATACAGCGCTTCCATATGGAATAAGAATTGAAGTAAATGTTCTGTGAAAAAAATATGAAATATGTGCTGAGTTCTAAACATCTCAAAATGTTCTGTTCCTCTGAGAGTAATCTCTGGAAACTTGTAACTAGCAGTGAATAAAGGCTGTTGTGGAATGCTGGGGAGATAATTTCTTTATAAATATACAAAGGAAATGTATTGATTGAGCTGAACTTGTAGAGAGAATAAGGTCGTAATATTAATGAAACTTGTAAGCATGTAAGGTATTTCTGGAGGAACTTGAATCAAAGTTGCCTGTGTTGGATGATAATGGACTTTCGGAATATGCATAGAATTTGTAATAAATAACATTAAAGCACAAGGCATACAAGAGCAAAAAACAAGACTATGGACCCAACTCTACAGAATGTAGTTTTATTTTTTATTTAAATTTCAATTGCTGACCAAATTGACATAATTTTGAATCCGATGCACCTGTCGGATGGATTTTCATCCACTTTCATCTGCTTAACGCATTCATTATGTAAAGTACCATGCTGTGCTGGATCCATCATGTGATGAATCCCAATAGATGGAAGAATAACATTGCATGCAGCATAATTATTGTTGTAAAATATGAGTGTGCTACCATTGAAGGCTGTGAACAGAGTCTCCAATGGCAGAATATGATATACATATACCACATATGATGTATGCATGCAGCATGTGATGTGATGTCCACAGCAAGTTGTCAAACGCACCTTTTTCCAGCAGCAAAGACACCAAGATGAATTATTCAAAATAAGAGAAGATCTTTGTCTCTACTCTGCCAAATTGAATACAGACAGGCTATCAGTTCAGGCCAGTAATACATTGGGTAATGATAGGACCAATGCATGCTAGAACGTCAAGGAAAGAAAGTCCCAGCACCTAAAGTACTGGTAGAATTCTGACGGAGAGTAACCACCCACTGAAAAGAAGTGAGAATTGAGACAGTTCCCGGATATATTAGACTAATATATACAGCAGTTTTATCATGCTGTTTGTTTCAAAGAATAGGAACTCTTTTATATCTAATTTTGATTTAAAAAAAAAATGAATAAGCCATAAATATTATGAAGAATGTCTATCTTACATATATTCGGGAGCTAAGAACTACCATTAACCACAATTCCTTTAATTGCAATTTACAAAGGTTGGGGCTAATAATGATTTTTTTAATCTATTTCATTCACAATATCCTGTAATTAGCTCTCTACTAATGGCTTTTAAGAAAGCTGTCCATCTATTGTATAGCAGGCCCATTATCATAACTGAAGACAAAGGATTATCGCATTTCAGTGAATTGGCAGCATCTGGCTGAGAACGCGTTAAATATCTGATTGCTTCTAGAACTGTAGCTGTAGTAGAAGGAGGTTTTCAAAATGACAGCGGCATGAATGACAGCCACTCTCTCTGACGGCCACAGTATCCTTTTGTGCTTCTCACAGTGGGCTTCCCGCTCTTCATTATTTATTACAACACAAAAAACAATCCAGCAGAAAATGTGATTTTCTTTTAGATCTGGAGATCTGAAAGAAGAGAAGCGAAGGAGAAAACCTGAGAACAGCTCTGTTAGGATCTGGCATATCTGGTTACGTTCCTGCCACAAAGGGATCACAAGAAATGGCATGTGAAGCTTTGGGTTAAAACGCAAAACTAAAATGTTGCCTACATTTATTTTGGATGTAAAATAGGGGGTGAAAGAAGTAGATAATGTACATAAAGGTGGGGCAGATGCCCACGGAAATGGCTTACTCAGGTTATCAAGTTCACATACTTTTCCCAGGGTATGAGTGTGAACATTCAATCCCCTCAATCTTTCCTGCCGATCTGTTCTGAACATGCCCTGGAACCCATCATATAAGTATCAGAGCTACTGAGTAACTAATCTACAGGGTGGGCCATTTATATGGGTACACCTAAATAAAATGGGAATGGTTGGTGATATCAACTTCCTGTTTGTGGCACATTAGTATATGGGAGGGGGAAAACTTTTCCAGATGGGTGGTGACCATGGTGGCCATTTTGAAGCCGGCCATTTTGGATCCAACTTTATTTTTTTCAATGGGAAGAGGGTCATGTCTTCACAGCATAGACAATTGCCTTCAGATGACCCCAAAGATAAAAGTCTAAGGGGGTCAGATCGGGAGACCTTGGTGGCCATACAACTGGCCCACGATGACCAATCCACTTTCCAGGAAACTGTTCATGTAGGAATGCTTGGACCTGACACCCATAATGTGGTGGTGCACCATCTTGTTGGAAAAACTCAGGGAACGTGCCATCTTCAGTGCATAAAGAGGGCAACACATCATCATGTAGCAATTTCAGATATCCAGTGGCATTGAGGTTTCCACTGATGAAAAATAGCCCCACTATCTTTGTACCCCATATTCCACACCATACCATCAAGATATGAGATGTGCAGCATCTGAAACAACGGATACTGGAAGCCTGTGCTAGCATTTCTTCTGTGGTGTTGCTATCAGTGTGTCAAGAGTGGGAGAAGAGGGTTGCATTGACAATCCAACACAATGGGCAGCACTTTGAACACATTTTATAAGTGGTCATAAACTTGTAAAAAACTCATGAAAGAATACCATTATTATTAAACCAAGCACACCATTGTTTTTCTTATGAAATTCTCAGTGAGTTTGATGTGTCACATGACCCTCTTCCCATTGAAAAAAATAAAGTTGGATCCAAAATGGCCGACTTCAAAATGGCCGCCATGGTCACCACCCATCTGGAAAAGTTTTCCCCCTCCCATATACTAATGTGCCACAAACAGGAAGTTGATATCACCAACTATTCCCATTTAATTTAGGTGTATCCATATAAATGGCCCACCCTATATTGTAATGAATCTTTTTTGGATCAATAAATTATAGAGATTAATCAAATTTGGGGTATGTCAATTTGTATGTTCTTGTTAAGGGATTGTATCAGACTTTAACATTGATAGCCTATCCTTAAGATAGGTCATCAATGTCTGATCGGTGAGGTGTGGCACCCTCGCCGATCAGCTGTTCTCGATGTTGGTGGTGGCTGGAACTGCTCAGTTGCTGGCTGCACAGCACAGTTCCGTCAACTGTATAGTGGCCAATAGGCTTGGACTGGTCGACAGGAGAAGAGGAGAATCGTCCGGTGGGCCCCGATGCAAGAGTGAGTCACCACCCTCTTAATTGAGCAGTACTTAGCACAATATACTTGAAGCACTATGTACAGACAAAGGCAGCATCTTATTCATCTAACAATCTACTCAGTTCATTGTTATATAAATTTGTGATTGAGGATAATGTCACATTTGCATGTAGCTGAAAAGTGGGGCCCTGGAATTGGTTACTGGTGGGCCCTTGGTACGTCAGTCCGACACTGGTGGCCAAAGCCAAATACTGCACATCTGTCACCTACTCAAATAAAAAGGGGGTGGTTGTGCAGTATCCGGCTTTGACAAGTATTCCATCAACTGAGCTGTGCTGTGCAGCTTTGCAACTGAGCAGTGAACAGTTTATCAGCAGTGAGGTGTCGGGTGTCACACCCCCATTAATCAGACATTGATGACCTATCCTAAGGAACTGAACTGCATCAATCTTTGTACAGTCCTACGAAACATGTTGGTGCTAAAAGCAACGGGAAATAAATTAATCTTAAAAAAAATACTCATGAACATAAAAGATAAGGTGCTCCATGAGTGTGATAGCTCTTCTTTGTTCTCTATCACATTAATTCAGTATGTGAAGAGATTGCTGTTGGCCAATGCTAGAAACATGTGATTAGGCTTGATGTAGCACTAAGATAACACTAAGATACTTTGGAACAGTTGGAGTCTTTCGGGACCTTGGCAGGTCCGATAAACAGTGCATCTGAGGTTAAAGACATTTCCTTTTTTAAATTCACATATTGAACCAAAGCCAAATCTAAGTGTCTTTGGCATCGAGATAACTTCTTACTTCTCAGTGAAATAAAAAAAAACCAAGATGTGGAACATATTAAAGAAAAAGCAGAGAAAAAACATCTACATGAGTAATAGTGTTTGCTTGAATACCATAATGAGATGTAGAATATTTCAGACTGGCTAACTATAAGCAACTGACTATGGCTACATAAGCCTCTATGTCAGTAGGGGGAATGCGTACAGGCCTGATGTTCTCACTTGTAAGACTTTTGTCAGAAATGAACTGAATGGAGCCCCTTATTGTATAGTGATTGTGTTCGCATTTCCTTTCCACTTTTTCTGACGTCCACTGACCACTTTACATAGGAAAGAAAGAGGAAATCACACAGCCTTATCGTTAATTACAGCAAGCCAAAGCCCTTCCCTTCTATTCACTGGACATTTTGAAATGTATAATTATTCTCCCATTCCTTTTTAGAGTTCAAAATATGAATAAGTGTTTAAGCAAAGTTTATTTAGGCTGGGGAGGGAGCGTCATTAGTGTCAGGGATACTGTGTCATTAGAATACATCCTATTTTGGTTTGAGTGTCATCGCTTTGTCAGTCAAGTTATAAAAGCCTTTTGGATAAGACTTGGGATTTTAAACAATAAAGGTCATTGGGAGGAAATCTACAACCTTCGGAAAACTGGAGCACTAAGCCAATTAAACACATGCTGTTACAGGATGGGTTTTAGCTTCTTCTGCCTTAAATTATGGTTTAATTGTTCTTAATGGACTGCCAAGGTATTATGTGTTCAAGCACATGTTTCCAGCTAAAACTTCCATGACTGTAAAAAGAAAATTCATATTGCTCCATTATCAATATTAATTACTTACAATTTTTAAAATGTGTTATCAAATTGCGAGTACCTCAGGGGCGGGGAAAATGAATGTAATTACTTTTGCAGCAGAAGTTAATATGTAAGCAATAAAAAAGTGTTAAGTAATAAATCTTAGTCATATTTGATGTATTTTCCAGTGTACTTATTCAACATACACTGACGAGCAAAATGGTAACAAAGTTTTGACGTTCATGCTCCATATCTCACCATCCACTGCTGCTTCAAACGTGAATTACCATCATTTTATAGACAATCATCTTGGCTATATCATACATAAATTTGACTTGCAACTATTTTGCATATGATTAGTTATGCAGATTCTTGTCATGTCACTGCATTGCTCCTAAAAATGTAAATTTTTATTTTTATCATTTTGTAAATCCACATATGGCTTTCAACAGTGCCTGAATCCTTGCGCGCATGCTCTCGATCAAAATCAAGCATGTCTCGACCGAAATCTGATCCCAGGTCTCTTCTACACGTTCCCAAAGTTGGCTCATACTGGTTGACTCAATTGTATACATAATACAGCTTTTTCTTCAACTCTACCCACCAGTGTTTGATTAGGTTGAGATCAGGTTAAGATCAATCCAGCACCTCTACTTCATTGTCATGGAATCATTTGTTCGCCAATCTTGACGTATGCTTCAGGTTGTTGTCCTTCTGAAACTCTATGTCGCCCTTTTCATACCCACAGTACTCGATTGTACGAAGTAACTTGTCTTGTAGGATACTCACATATAGCTCAGCATTGAGACCACCATAGACACCGGTCAAGTATTTAATACCTTTGGCTGTGAAACAATTCCATATCATTAGACTTCCTCCCAGGGGTGGATTAAGAGTAGCAAGGGCCCCGGGCAGTTTAGAAGGCGCGGCCCCCCCCCCCCACACACACACACACACACCTGATTTATCACGTGACATGTCACATGATCCCCTGTGATAGATCATGTGATAGTTCACGTGAAATTAATTTGACACAATATTAATTATAATATTTTTTTTTAGGCTGTGTGCCCACTATGCGTTTTTTAAGCGTTTCCGCAGCGGCAATTCCACTGCAGAAACGCTTAAAAAACGCTTGGTAGAAGGTCTGCCATGTTCCCCAATGATAATCCGCATGTGCTGTGTACATGCTGCGGAAATTTCCGCTGCGGATTATCATTGCGGAAAAATCCGCAGCATTACCAATTATTTTGCGGAAGCGCGGCGTTTTCGCCGCCATTGACTTGCATTAGAACGCATGGAATAAGCATCCCTGCATCTGTAGATGCGGAATCCATGCGTTTCAATGTGCAGATGGTACCCGGGTGTGGAGGACAGGAGACTCTCCTCCGGACCCGGGTACCATAGAACCTGTAAAAAAAGAATAAAATAAAAAATAAATATTATACGTACCTTCTGATGGCCCCCGGTGTCTTTATCCGATGCGTCCTGGCTTGCTGGCAGCTCGCGATGGTCTGAAAAGGACTTGCCGTGACGTCATTTAGTCATGTGACGGGTCACGCGACCGCTTACGTCGGCAGGCCATCAGAAGGTAAGTATATATTTTTTATTTTTTGCCATTCTTTTACGGTCACACTATATAAATCCATGCTGGTTGCATGGATTTATATAGTGTAACCAAGTTGTCAAGCACTTTCCAAGTGATGCTAAAATCGCTTGGAAAGCGCTTGTCAACCAGCATGCGGAAATGCAACTGAAGAACGCTTCACATCCGCATGTCCCTGGCAGGAAAACGCATGTACAATCTGCATGTAAAATCTGCATGCGTTTTTTTCTGCCAGGGAGATGCAGAAACTCTCAAAAAAAATCCGGAACATTTCTGTATCGTGGGCACATAGCCTTAAATTAATTGTATGACTCAATATTGAGCACACGTAGCCATCTATACACAGCGGGAGGCCGCACAGCGCCCCCCCAGAGACAGCAGGAGGCCGCACGGCGCCATCTATACTCAGCAGGAGGCCGCACGTAGCCATCTATACACAGCAGGAGGCCGCAAGGCGCCATCTATACACAGCAGGGGGCCGCACGGCGCCATCTATACATAGCGGGGGGGCACACGGCGCCGTCTATACACAGCGGGGGGCCGCACGGCGCCATCTATACACAGCGGGGGGCCGCACGGCGCCATCTATACACAGCGGGGGGCAGCATGGCGCCATCTATACACAGCGGGGGGGCGCACGGCGCCATCTATACACAGCGGGGCGCCGCACGGCGCCATCTATACACAGCGGGGGGCCGCACGGCACCATCTATACACAGCGGGGGGGCCGCAAGGCACCATCTATACATAGCGGGGGGCCGCAAGGCGCCATCTATACACAGTGGGGGGGCGCACTGCGCCATCTATACACAGCGGGGGGCCGCACGGCACCATCTATACACAGCGGGGGGGCCGCAAGGCACCATCTATACATAGCGGGGGGCCGCAAGGCGCCATCTATACACAGTGGGGGGGCGCACTGCGCCATCTATACACAGCGGGGGGCCGCACGGCGCCATCTATACACAGCAGGGGGCCGCACGGCGCCATCTATAAACAGCGGGAGGCCGCACGGTGCCCCCCCCCCCAGAGACAGCAGGAGGCCGCACGGCGCCAACTATACTCAGCAGGAGGCCACACGCATGCAGTCACGCACACACACAAACATATACAGACATATACATACACGCATAAACACATTTGAAACACAAAAATACATATAAACAGACATCACACAATGATATCTGCCTGCGCACACACAAACACACACACATACACACACATACACACACACACACACACACACACACACATACACACACAGATTCACCATCCCCCGGCTCCATTCTTCCTGCCTGCTCTGACTTCTCCGTTGCAGCAGTGCAGGCCGGGCGCGCACTGCGTGACGTCACAGCAGGAGACACGGCCGCGCACAGGGCCGTGTCTCCTAGCAGTGACGTGGCCGGGCCAGCACAGGGAAGTTAACTGCTGCAGTGCTGGCCCGGCCGATGAAGAAGTAGCGGCGGCCGCTGCTGGGGGAGTGGTCCGGGGCCCCCCCTCCTGCCACTGCTACCGGTATGTGCCGTGGCGGCCCGCACATATAATGAGGGCAATCTGGCATTAGACACCCCGCCCGGAGCCGCGGGCCCCCTGCAGGCTCGGGGCCCCGGGCGGTAGCCCGGATTGCCCTCATTATAATCCGCCTATGCTTCCTCCACTGAACTTGACAGTTTCTTCAATTTCCGATCCGTTAGACCCTTTTTCCCTTGTTTCTTCCAGATCCATTTGCACCAATCAGAGCAACCTCATCGCTCCAAATCACTCGTTTCCAATCTTCTACTGTCCATTTTTCATACTTGTTTGCAAACTCGAGCCAACGCTTCTTATGACATTATTGAAGTCGAGGCTTCTTCACCTTTTTTTGAGGCACCATTCCAGACTTGTGTAACGTGCATCGCACGGTGCTTGTGTCCGTGATCTCACTATTACGAAGCATATGAGCCACCTCCACTGCCGTGTTTGTAGCACCAGAACTGATAGACCTTGTGATGAGCCAACTTGTTGACTCTGATATTTTGCCTGGACGTTCACCTCGTGGCTTCTGAATGGATGGACAGACTTTATTTTGTATTCTTCCTACTGTCATGGCACTCACATGATGCAGTATGGCCATTTTCTTGGCCGAGAGACCGCTATCGATGAGCTGGATGATGCAGCTTCTCTTTCCTTAGGAAATCTTTGTTTGGTTTGGGAATCAACCTAATAACACTGAGCTATCAAGGAATGTGAGAACAGGTTGTAATTTGTAGTATAAAGCAAGAAAAACATTTTTCCACCACCAGGAGCAAAACAGTCACAATGCAGTGACATGATAAGAATCTGCATATCTAATCATATTCTAAATAGTTACAAGTCAAATTTATGTATGAGGTAACTAAGATGATTGTCTATAAAATGATGGTAGTCTCACGTTCAAAGCAGTAATGGATGGTGAGATCTGGAGCCTGAAAGTCAAAAGTTCAAAACAATGTTTTTTTGTTTTTTTTTTTGCTCTCAGTATATTTTGTCTGAATAGAGATAAGGCTAATAATATTGGACATAAACATTCAAAAACTGTTGGCAAGCAGTAATTATGCCAGATTAGCTGCCAGCTCAGTTTGAGAAAGTGCCAAATAGCTCAAATTTTATTTATCTCCATTGACTACAGCAGATCGGATAAGCTACAATTCTACCAGCTAAAATCTTGTTTTCCACAATGGCAGACAACAGGGTGCTCTCAGCAAAGCCTCTTAGACATTAGATTGTTTACGGATATCATTGAGATTTGCAGGATCTGCCAACACAAATATGTTTATGGCTAGCTTACATTGGTAATTGGCCTGCTATTTCTGCCTTCATCCAGTTGAGTAACAATATATTTGGGAGAGATAAATTCAGTGAGATTGGTTGTCACCAAATTAGAAATGAATTTTTGATAACTTGACCAAAAAGGACACTCAAAGTCTACTTTTTCCAGGTTATTATTATGTAATTGGTTTTGTGAATACTCATTTGCTTCTGATACTTTCAGCTGTTAGTGCAATTTTAAGATTTTCTTCTAACTATTTTAAGAAGCAGGTGGTTCCAGAAAATGAAAAAGTACGGACAAAGAAAGGGGGAGAGGCACACTCTCCCTTATAATGCCCCATGCAGGATGTCACCCCCCCCTCCCTTATAATGCCACATGCAGGATGTCACACACACCCCCCTCCCTTATAATGCCCCATGCAGGATGTCACACACGCCCCCTCCTTTATAATGCCCCATGCAGGATGACACCCCCCCTTCCTTATAATGCCCCATGCAGAATGTCACACCCCCCCTCCCTTATAATGCCCCATGCAGGATGTCACACCCCCCTTATAATGCCCCATGCAGGATGTCACACACCCCCCTCCCTTATAATGCCCCATGCAGGATGTCACAGACACCCCCTCCCTTATAATGCCCCATGCAGAATATCACACCCCCCTCCCTTATAATGCCCCATGCAGGATGTCACCCCCACCCCCTTATAATGCCCCATACAGGATGATCACACACACCCCCCTCCCTTATAATGCCCCATGCAGGATGTCACACACACCCCCTCCCTTATAATGCCCCATGCAGGATGTCACCCCCCCTCCCTTATAATACCCCATGCAGGATGTCACACACACCCCTCCCTTATAATGCCCCATTCAGGATGTCACCCCCCCTCCCTTATAATGCCCCATTCAGGATGACACACACACCCCCTCCCTTATAATGCCCCATGCAGGATGTCACACACACCCCCCTCCCTTATAATGCCCCATGCAGGATGTCACACACCCCCTTCCTTATAATGCCCCATGCAGGATGTCACCCCCCCCCTCCCTTATAATGCCCCATTCAGGATGACACCCCCCCCCTTCCTTATAATGCCCCATGCAAGATGTCACACACCCCGCCTCCCTTATAATGCCCCATGCAGGATGTCACACACCCCCCCTCCCTTATAATGCCCCATGCAGGATGACACACACCCCTCTTTCCTTATAATGCCCCATGCAGGATGTCACACACCCAGCCTCCCTTATAATGCCCCATGCAGGATGTCACACACCCCTCCTTTATAATGCCCCATGCAGGATGTCACACACACCGCCCTCCCTTATAATGCCCCATGCAGGATGTCACCCCCCCCCTTATAATGCCCCATGCAGGATGTCACACACCCCCCTCCCTTATAATGCCCCATACAGGATGTCACACACACCCCCCTCCCTTATAATGCCCCATGCAGGATGTCACACCCCCCCTCCCTTATAATGCCCCATGCAGGATGTCACACACACCCCCCTCCCTTATAATGCCCCATGCAGGATGTCACCCCACCCCTTATAATGCCCCATGCAGGATGTCACCCCCCTTATAATGCCCCATGCAGGATGTCACCCCCCCTTATAATGCCCCATGCAGGATGTCACACCCCCCTCCCTTATAATGCCACAGGCCTCCATACAATAAAAAAAAAAAATCAAATACTCACCTCACATCTCACCTGCTGCCGCTGCTCTGGACTCCTCAGCATCGCCGGCGTCTTCCCGCTCTGCACTGTGACGGCTCAGGAGAGAGCACGGTGTAAAGACGTCACCGCGCCCTCTGACCTGAGACGTCACAGTGCAGCAGCCGCGGAGGATGCAGGAGCTGCTTCGGAGGCACGGGGAGGGGTAAGTATTGTGCCGGGTGCCAGGGCCCTGAGCAAGCGGGGGGGAGCGGGCGCTGACACCGCTCTCGGGTCCCATAGCGTGCGGGGTGCCCGATGGTGAGGGCCCCCCCCGCCTGCTCAGGGCCCTGGCATTTGCCCGGGTGCGCCGGGTGCTGACGCCGGCCCTGCGGGGGCCCCATGAGGAGACGCACAAGAGGGGGGCCCCAACGGGGCTCCGAGGGGGCCCCGACCGGCTGGGCCCCATACTGGAGTCAGGACAGTCATACCCTGATGGCGGCCCTGCTGGAGGCTGGAGGAGCCCCCTCTCCCTCGGGGCCCCCGTTCAATGAACGGGCTGCACGGGCGGTAGGTCCGCCCCTGCGTTAACCGGCAACATGTTTGCCAGTCGGCAGTGGTTTAATAGGCTGATTACACATGCTGACCAGATGAACACTGAATGATCAGTAATAGATTGCTCAGTGTGCATAGGCTGCCATTGTTCTTGACAATGAAAATCCTTTTCACACAGGATGATGTGCTGGTGAGAATGATAATCTTTTCTGCAGCACAAAAGATCATTTCATGAGACGAACGAGCGTTTTGCTCGTTCATCAAAAGATCGCCATCCTGTTTAGACTGCATGAATATCATAGACTCAGAATTCCTTGGAACGCTAGTTCACAATAATTGTGTAGTGCAAATGCAGCTTACTCTGTACAACTTATTCACAGTTTTTGATCTTGTGGTTGTGTAAAGTTGTAGACCGGCACTATTGTGGGGTGGGGTATCAATCAAAAAAATTAAGGCAGCTAATTTAAAAGATCTTGGCAATTTAACAGTTCCAGAGTGCTTCACTTGAATTGCACAGTTTTACTTGAATTGCAATGGCTAAGACATGCTGGTTTGAGCTTCAACAAAGTTACATATTGATCAGAGGCCACATATATTCTTACACTAGGCAAGAGTTGAGTTATTTGTGCTCTGTGGAGGATGCAGTATTATGGCCCCAATGTGAACACTTATCAATTGACCAGAACTATTGGCAATATGAAAAGGGAGATGCTCTCCTTTGTCATGATTCAACTTTAGATTAGCCCTAGCTCTGGCTCCTACGTCCTTTGCTTGGAATGACCATTAATGTCACAAATGTCCTCTTTTACTGACACTGACATTCAGGTGGCTGTACTGGGCAATACTGACTCACAGTACTTCTTATCTCTGCCCGCCTAGGTCATGCTGCACACTTATTTGTGGGAGATATGCCCTTTTATTACTTTATGCCACCCAGTAGCTCATTGTTATGGTACTGAGCAGTGGCCAGGTCATGCCTCACGTAACATAGGAGTTGACCTCTTGATGTCTAGATCACGCTAAACCTACTGGCTTGAGCTCAGCTCTTTTATCACTTTGTGCCACCCAGTGGAGGCTAGACAATCCCTTACTAATTATAATTAAAGGGTTAGTCCACTCTTCTCGAACATTTTGATAAAGCAATGCAATAAAGAACATTTGCCTAAGCTTAGGCTAAGTGCACACACGTGTTTTGCTGCGTATTTGCAGCAGATTTTTATGTAAATTTTCAGCTGCGTCTGGCAGTACCAGGAAAGTGTATGAGAAACCAGAATTCACTGTTCCCACATGTTGCTTTTTTGTCTGCTGCGTATTTTCAGTGATTAGAAAAACATGTCACTTCTTTCAGCATTTTTTCAGCATAAACACACGTATTTGCTGCGTATTTGCTGCGAATTTTGCTGTGAATTTTGGTGCGTATTTTGTGACGTTTTTTACCCATAGGAAGTAATGGATGGTCAAAAATACGCAGCAAATACGCGCTTTTTTTATGCAGCTGTTCCTGCCAGAGAAAAGTTATCAGAAGATTTTGTGCAGATTTTGGTGCAGAAAACGTGCAGAAAAAACACAACGTGTGAGCAGATATCCTTTGACTACAAAAACAGTGACCATCATAAGCTTACATTTCTGATCCTTTTAAACCTTGCTACATACTACTGTCTGAGTTCATACACCAGGAAAGATGTCCTAGATGTCTTTTTGCTCTAGATATGACTGGACTCTTAATATTATAGGATCTCGACTTGAATTTTGTTTTTAGGGGGTGACACATCACATCATGATGGTACCATGTTGGTGTCTTTTCAGATGTTACAGTGCTTTACAATTCAATAAAACATGTTTTTTTGGGATACATTTTGCCTTAGTTGTGTCCCCATTCATTTTTTATAGCATGAAAGAATAAACCTTGCATAGTATTTATTATAGTAACATCTCATTCATTTCATTGAAGAGTCTTTATTACAAAAAGAGGACTTTTGCAGCATTTTCTTATTTTTCTTGGCAGAGTCTCAATCCAGGAAAACCACTATATCCTGGGTCATGAAAAAGAAGTTCAGCTTCAGATGAGCTGCCATATGTTTTCCAGATGACATATACTGTATAAAAATGAATGTAGCATAACAATATTTGCATAAAGGATGTCTAGTAATAGATGTGAGACGGCCATGTGTATTTGTCAAAATGTATGCATGTCATCAAAGCCCTAAACTAATTTATGGTTCCAATAAAAAAAACTAAATATACTTAAGCTGGCTGGGCACATAAGAGAGCTATCGTCTCTAACTCCTCCCTAAGCATTGATGGTCAGATTGGCTAACATGTAATTCAGCTGTCAATCACCTAAGCAGTGACAGGGAAAGCTGTCAGTCACTGATTAATTTCAATGAATAAAATAGAAGTTATGCTAAATGTTATCCCACAAACCTATATATGAATGTGCTCAGCTCCTTTAGCTCTACAACATTGTGTCCCCAGATTGAGAAGCCTCTCCAAACTGACAAGTTCCCTTTAAAGGTGTTGTCCAGCACTTTAACATTGATGGTCTATCCACCAGCACCCTCGTCGATCAGCTGTTTCCTTTGTTGACGGCATTTCAAAATGCTCAATTGTGGAGCTGCACTTGGAAGAGTGGCCCTGGCCAGGTAGGGCAAATCCACCCCCTATTAATTCAAATAGGGGCAGATATGCAGTACCCAGTTGCGGTCTCTATACAGTTGACGAGGTTGTGCTGTGCAACTCCACCACTGAGCAGTTCCGGCAGCCACTAGCGCTAGGAACAGCTGATCTGCAGGATGCCAGGTGTGGTCTATGGAGAGGCCATCAATGTTAAACTTTAATGAAAATATCCTACTGTTGTATATATACACCTACAGTACAGACCAAAAGTTTGGACACACCTCATTTAAAGATTTTTCTGTATTTTCATGACTATGAAAATTGTACATTCACACTGAAGGCATCAAAACTATGAATTAACACATGTGGAATTATATACTTAACAAAAAAGTGTGAAACAACTGAAAATATGTCTTATATTCTAGGTTCTTCAAAGTAGCCACCTTTTGCTTTGATGACTGCTTTACACACTCTTGGCATTCTCTTGATGAGCTTCAAGAGGTAGTTACTGGAAATGGTTTTCACTTCACAGGTGTGCCCTGTCAGGTTTAATAAGTGGGATTTCTTGCCTTATAAATGGGGTTGGGACCATCAGTTGTGTTGTGCAGAAGTATATGTGTATATGTTGAAAAGACCTGTGTGTTAAAAAGGTGAGCATAGAAAAAGAACACTATTTCACTGCTGTCTGTCCCATACACTGTATCATTCACTCTGACAAGCGCTCCTGTGTTCTCTTTGAGTAAGCTGCCGACAGACATCTCTGAATGATGGCTTATCTCTGGGAGAAAATCCGGCGAAATCAGACATGCCCAATCGGCATCTCCCCGACAATCTCCGGTTCCATATATGCATTAGATGGTTAGCAGATTCTGGGTCTTAAGCGTTTTTTCTGTGCCCTGTATATGCTAATCTACATAATGAATATTGATGAAGTTCCAAATACAAGTCACCACAGGTCTAAGGCCACTTATTGGCTGCAAGGTCTGGTGACAGGTGGTAGGACATCATCACTCCCTGGACAGGCAAAGGGATTCCAGTGGTAAAAATTATTTCTGTCTTATTGTGTTCATTAATGATTGCTACACTTTGTAAAGTTTTCTAAAGTAGTGGACGACCAGTTTAAGGAAAGAGCAGTGGACTGAACAAAAAATCTGAATGCTTAGACATTGAAGTTAATTACTAGGTTCCTCACACTCCCTATGACGTAAAGGAAACATTAAAGTCACCTTGGTTTTCCCTTTTTTGACAAAATGTCAACATTATCTGTATGCACTCTTTAACCATGCAGAGGCTTTATTAATAAGAGAAAGAAAAGCTCCGTTGACCACGGTGTTTTCTCCAGCTCTTTTGCTTTTGGAGAAGATTCTGGTATGGCTGAATATTCTGTCAGGTGGCTAGTCTTGTTATACTTGCAACATTGACTTAGAACATGGCTACCTCTAATAGGTGGCACTAGAGATCTAGAAATACTTTTTCTGGCCTATAAGTTTCCCTACTGGCTTGGCACTCTCCTAAAGGAGAAACTTTACCCCCCTAGACAGCGAGAAACATAAAAAGTTAAGAAACTGTAGCTCTATGGGTATAAGTAGTACGTCAAACAGATCCCCATATATCCTTGTATTTTTCGCTAAAATCAAGTATATTATCTGTTCTTAGGGCTTTTCCATTTCCTCTCAACATGGAGTGGAATCTTTTGGCTGTATGCAGGGTAGCTTAAATAGCCAAAATTAGACAACCCAGACCATCCAGATTATGTCATAAGGTTGGGTTGATTGAAAACCCAAGGTGTGAAATGCCCCTTGATTGGTGACTCTTGGTGCCTATGTTCAGTGCACCACATTTTGCACAGCAATTTTCTTTTACTAATTTGTGTACAATCACCTCTATTTCATGCACATTTGGCTAGGATGTATGGGGAATTTTTATAGATCTGGACAGATGTCCAAGCTGTACCCACAGTGCACATTCATATCCATATAATTCATTTTTTGTTCACTGTGTATTCACTTTTTTGCATATCTGTCACACTTTAAGGATTTGGGTCTCTTATAGGATGTCCCTTTCTATGGTTAGGGATAATGTCTGTGGCCATCAAGTTCTGTACTTCTCTGCAATCCTTTGCCTCTCTTCTTCACAATAGAGGGGCTCAAATGAGTGAAAGAAAGATGAATGAAAGAAAGATTGCCCTGCAAAATGAGCCACGCTGAGATAATGCACGACAGGGTCACCATTCCTGGGGCTCTTCACACCTTGGGTTTTCAACCGGAGGCTCAGATTGCCTACTTTTAATTATTTAAGCCTCCCAGAAGCTTACATTGCATGTGCATCCATTATTCGAGGGGAACTGCCAAACCCCTGATAAGAACAGATACTAAACTTGATCTTGACTTAGGCTATCAGCACTCCACTGAGGCGGCAGCCCAGGGCAAAACAATGATCTTCCTAAGCTCTGGTAACATTTAGCGGCCTACCGCAATCCTTACTTTGGCATTCTGGTCTGGAGGGATGGTGAAAGCTTTCTTGGGGGCCTTCTTTGGGCTTTTAAAAGACCACATTCTTTTGTATTATGGCACAATGCACTTTTCTTGCACCTGGGTGGAGAAAGTCACATTCTCGGGCTTTCAAACCATCTTTCTGGACGAGTGTGGATGTGACATCAAGAGAGACTGGTAAACTAGTAGTATACATGCAGTATCACAGCATACATTGATAGTCAGATGACAACCGTAGAAACAGATGGGCAATTGCTAATTATAACAAGAACTTGAATACGTGGACATTTTCTTGTTTACCGCAAAATCGCTCCTTGGAAAATATTGCACAGAAGGTTTCATCTTGTGCTCAGAAAAAAAAATGTCAAGAACAACTGTTCAGACTTGTGAATAGATACCAGAACAGGACAATCCACACTCACTAACTTAATGAATGTTCTCCTTACTGAATGGAGCCAGAGACATAAATGTCATTGGAGTTCAGTGTTGGCAGAGAGCTAATTTTCCAGGGACAATGGAGATGCAATTAGCAGGAGTACCTGACCAAGCTAAGGACTGGGGGTGTTGAAAAAGAACACTGTTAACTCTTTACTGTATGAGAAATAATATTTTTCTGCAACATAGCAAAACCAAGACTCTATTGATAATTGTGTTCTACTAAATGTTAGTTGCAATGTTTTTGTAGTGAAATGATGCAAATACGATAAAGCTATACATAATTCACAAGACAAGGATAGTTGTACTACTTATCGGTATATGCTGCAGCTGTCAAGATGCTGTTTGTATAAAAGTCAATATTAACCAGAGAGAAATAATGAAAAATGTCTTTTGTGTAGATGTAAGGAGACAAGACACTGTGGAACCACACCAGCATGGAGGCACGGCAGAGGGGAGGAGTTTGATCAGGACTGGGTGTAGCGTTGTCAGGGAAAGGAGCTGAGGAGAAACACAGCACGTGTGCAAGTTCTGAGGTGATTCTGGCGCCGAAGAGAGAGACGGGAGGAGCGACAGCAACATCCAGAGCTCCTGTCAGGAAGAAAGTGCCACGTATCCGACCAGCCCAGACGTCGATGATCAAGCCCCGAAGATCCGAACGACACCAGTCAAGGTTCCCAGCTCAGAAGACAACGGTAAAGCCTGAAGATCCGAGCGAAGCCAGTCAAGGTTCCCAGCCCAGACGTCGATGGTCAAGCCCCGAAGATCCGAGTGATGCCAGTCAAGGTTCCCAGCCCAGACGTTGATGGTCAAACCCCAAAGATCCGAGCGACATCAGTCAAAGTTCCCAGCCCAGACGTCAATGGTCAAGCCCCGAAGACCCAAGCGACGCCAGTCAAGGTCCCTCCCTCAGGTGACGTCAGTCTACAGAGCGGAAACAGGTTGCGGCAGCACAGTTCTCAGACGTGTGCGCCAGTGACAGGATGTCGCAGAAACTCTGGTGTCAGATCAGAGATTCACAGTCGGGTCGGCGATCAGGAATGACACACGAAATGGGCCATTACCTCTGACAGAGACATATGGTGCCGGGCACGAAGAAAGGGAAAGACAGTAGTCAGACAGAGACCAGCACACGCCAGAGCGGGAGTGGATAGAGAGTGACAGGGGAAACAGGTTGCGATAGAAACAGAGTATTGCCAAAGCTTTAATAGACTGCCTCTTGCCTGGTATAGTTAATGACAATCTAATTCCCCTTCCCTCCAGTAGATCATTTTATACTGCCAGCCCCTGAATTCTAGTGAATTCTGATAATTTATTCTGTTATGTGATTTACTGCTTATTTTACTGTCAAACATTGTAAATTGTTACCATATAATATGAGTTTTATAATTAATATTAGTTGTTAAATAAAAGAAATATACTGTTGTTCTGCCTGTGTCTTGGCTGTTGCATACTCTTTACCTGCATTATACAGAAAAGTAAAAAAAGAAATCAGAGGCACAATGAATGGATAATGTGTTCATAGCAGGTATAAGTGCTTATTTGGAAAGAGAAAAAGGTTTACATTATCCTTATTTTGCAGAAATCTATAAAGTATGTACAACAGTAAAAAGAAGCCATTTTTTGACATTAAAAAGACAATAATTTAACAAGTAATATTTCTGAAAAAAAATTGAATATGAATTGTGAACCCCTATTCAGATTGCGAGTTCCAAAGAAAAATATTGAGATTGGCGTTGTACATGCTGGTAGCCGCCACAATCAGATGTCATCACTAAAGGGATATGTTCAAATTCACTGCACACTCCTTGGATGATGCAAAATTGACATAATTTATTAATACAGTCAGTATAATACATGAACGATGAAGAAATATTTAGTGTTCAAAGCAACAGCCCTAAATATTCCTTCATCATTTGTGTATGATACTAACTGTATTAATAAAATAAGTTCATTTTGCATCATCCAAGGAGTATGCAGTGAATTTGAATATATGGATTAAAAGGAATCTGTCAGCAGGTTTTTGCTACCTCATATAAGAGCAGCATAATATAGGAAAACAGACCTTGAATCCAATAATAGATCAGATCACTTATTTTATTGAGTGCAGCAGTTATGACACAGTCAGAGTTCTTAGATGTAACATGTAGCAGAGCTCAGAAAGCTAATCCATCCACACCACAGCTTTCTGTGTAGAATGTATAGTGACAGTAAGCTGCTAATCTGTAGTGGGGCAGACCAGGGCCTACGTGGGCACCAGTCCTGCAGTGATAATCTCATGCTGATAAAGCATTCATTGTATTTAAACAGCAGCACAGAGCCTAATAAGTGATACATCCGTGAAATCAGTGTCTCAGCCTCTAAATCATGCTGCCCTCAAAAACCTGCTGATAGATTTAAGAGACCCACCTTGGTGTGCTTGAACCTCCATCTACAAGACACTGAATGTACCCCAAATTTCTCTAGTTTGCCTTCACTAAATGGAGCATGAAGAATAAATTGCCAATAAAGGACATGCACTGATATAAAGTGTTCAAATGTTAATTAATTTGTATTGCGGTTCCCACATATAAATGATCCGCAGATTAAAATACAGGGGATTATTACAAAATAGGCAATATATTCAGCTGTTCCTTATAGCAGTATGCGAGAAAAAAAATGAAAAATTTTGTATATTAAATACTAAGGCCTTGTACACAAAACAACTAAAATCATGGGCAAGTGGAGATACAGTCAACCCGCATAGAAGTCTGTTATATTTGGCTCTGTATCATTAAGAAGTTGTATAAATCCATATTACAGACACTAATAGGCAGCTTCGCTCACACTTTCTTTGGACAAGCATTGGACATCTGAAGGCAGTGAGAAATACAGCACACGACATGGTATGGCTGATTCGCGCCAACCTTTTTCTTACACCATTTTTTCATATCCTAAATTCGCCTTTTACTTAATAAACATACACAGGAGACTTATCCTTTGGATAAAATTGGCCACAGCGGCCATTTATTTAACAAATATAATAAAAATACCCATTGTTAATTACCAAGGAAAAAGAGGGAGGTCCTTGGAGCTACCAAAATCTGACACACCTTCAACAATTATTTTAAATTAGAACTATCTTTACCCTCAGCTGTGAAACCCAAGCTCGAGGGCACCACACCATGTTCAGTGGCAAAAATTAACGCCAACCACAGGGTCCAGCCCCCTTCAGAGCCCCACTAAGCGCCAGATCATCCATTTATTAATTTCATCCTGAAGAGGAACCCTCCATCTGATTACCCCAACCAATTTTAACACCAACTCCAAGGACCCCCCCCCACTGCCTCCACCACTGCGACCCAACCTGTAAACACTTTATACACTACCCCTATGATATAACATCCCCCTTTTTATATATATATACACACACACTCCAAAGAAAAATAAATTTCCTTTATATCCCCCCCTGTAATCCCACCCCTTTCATTTTAAATTCAAACCCCCACAACCAATCCCAACTTTTTTGCTCCTGGCCCAGCCCTGTCATGTGGAGTTGAGGCACCCCAGGGGTGAGGCCAGAGTACTAAATTTTACTAGGGGGTAATGTGGCACCCCTGGGGTCTGGTTACCACAGTAAAAGAAATATTATGTCTGAGAGCAAGTGGGAGGTCTCCTGGTCAGGAGCCCTCAAGCATGCCACACCTCCTGCCCCAGTCCTGGGAGGGGAGGAATCTGCCCTATATAAACTTGGTCTGGGGCGGGGTTAGAGAGAGAGAGTGAAGTCCCAGACAGAGACGCAGTCCAGTCTGGAGGACAGCAGACACAGGGAAAGCAAGAACTAGGAGCTCTGTAGGAGCAGGAGCGAGTGCCAGGGGCTGGAAGCCAGATAGCTCGCCCTGGCTGAAGACACTAAGACCAGACACGGAGTCCGAGGCTGTGGGGACATCCAGGTCCAGCAGCAGAATCCAACCGGCAGGGGATTCCAGGTCCTCTGGCCATAGAAGCCCGGAGCCATGGTCACAAGCAAGGGACCAGCACCGCCATCGTGGAGCGGAGGCTAACAGAAGGCCCCAAGTCACCGGCCATACGGGTGAGCACCACACGGTACACTCAGGGACGTGGGCTACTTCTACTCGTATACAGCAAGGTAGCCAGGCAGAGTGCAGATAGACGGGGTGGCCTACAACTCCACCTGGCCAGGGGAGATCCTGCTTGCTCACAGACTGACCAGGCCTCTACTGCTAACCAGTACTCCCGGGAGGGTCTGCTTTATAACACCAGTAAAGACCCTGAACTGCACTGCACAGACTCTGAGTTGTTCCTGCTGCGCTCGTGCACCATCACTCCCATCATCCACACCAACTGCCCTGAGGCTATACTTCTCCTGTGGGGAGTCATCCCATTCTTAGCTGCACACACAACACCGGCCTCAGCGGTCTGCCTTGCAGCGGCGGTCCCCACTGACCACAATCCACGGGTGGCGTAGTCGGACCATTATCATACTAATAAGACTGTCACTGATTTGACCACCCTGGGCACGGACCGGGTCATCGCCACGGAGACTACAACCCCCAGCGATCCGGCTCCGGGTATTCCCCGCACCACGTGCATGCACAACACAGGCCAAGGGGGTGAGTCAACTTTGGCGTAGTCGGCAGGATTCAAACCAGCCCGCTACCACCGGGTACTGCACGCCTTCAGAGACTGAGATACTTGCTGTGGTGAAGTTTCCCGCCATCAGACGCCATCTTGGGTCGTTTCCCGCCATCTTCTGCCGTCTTCCCGCCATCCGCTGCCGCTTCCCGCCATTGGACGCCATCTTCGGGACGCCGCGCGGGAAGAAGAAGGGCGTGGACGCCGAAAGCGCGTGAGATCCGAAGCTCCGTCCCACGCACTGACGCTGCGTAAGGTCCTGGAAGGGAGAGGGAGCGACGCTGACGTCACAGGAGCGCGACGCAAGGTCCTCAACCCCGACGATCGACTGCGGAGCCGCGGCCTATGGAGGAAAATCATTGCAAGGTAGGCCACGGTCCACTAGGGGGGAAGGAGGATGTCGGATACAGAGGGAAGCTCCACCGCCACAGGCACCGCCAGCGCAACCGCAGCTGCGGTCATGCCGTTCACCATGCCCTATATCCCGGGGGCAACCTGGCTACCCCAGAACTCAGGGGAGTCACATACCCTAAGTGACTTTAGAGAAAGACTGGACAGCCTCTTCCAGGTATACCCCCTCACGGAAGAGCAAAAAGTAAGTATCTTGGTGGCCCAGTTAATTGGGGCAGCCCAAAGGGAGGTAAAGTCCTGGCCATCTGGGAAGAAGAGGACTGTCAGAGAGACACTAGCCCGTCTGAAAGACACATTTGACACCCGCACCTCAGCTGAAATAAAACTCAGATTTTACGGGTGCAAACAGCGGGCACATGAAAGTATAAGGGACTATGCTCTAAACTTACAAGAGGCCCTGAGAGCCATTAAACAGGAAGACCCTGACAGCGTGAGGAATGAGGATGAACTGTTGACCGAGCAATTCATAGAGGGTCTGCTGTCCAACGCCCACCGAACTCAGTTACGTGCAATGGCCCTGCAGAACCCTGACCTAGACTTTGCGAAGTTCAAGGACAGAGCCATCCGGGTGCTCCAAGAACCGGCACCGGGTGGCGCTGTAACCCACCGGCGCCCTGCTATTACCTATCCTCAGGAGGCGGTGCCCTTGTCTACGGAGGCTGTGGGAGCTGGTGCGCAAGCTTTGGATACCAACCCGGCTACTGACCTGCACCATCAGGTCCAAGAGCTAACCAAAAGCGTAGCCGCGCTAACCAGATCCGTGCAGTCTTTACAGGTCTCTTCTCCAGGAAAGATCCAGCTGGCATCTGGACCGGAGGACGTCCCGTGGCACCGACAGAGGAAGACCCCACCGGCCAGAGGAAGACCCAGCGACAGATACAACGAGGACGGACAACCCATCTGCCGCCGCTGCAATCAACCCGGACACATGGCAAGGTACTGTCATTTAAACGGGCACAACCTGGGGTAGAGGGCCAACCCCCAGGCATAAGATCATCAGGCCCATCGAACTGGCGTGACAAATACGTAGGGGGATGTCCGGTCTTGCCTGTGGTACTGGATGGCATTCCTATGAGCGCCCTACTAGACACTGGGTCACAAGTGACTACCATCCCGTACGTGCTCTTCAAGCGGTACTGGAATGACTCGGACATAACCCGCTACCCAGATGACGACCTGAGCATTATCCCCAGCAATGGTCAGCCCGTGCCACAGATAGGGTTTAAAGAGGTGACCATCAAGGTCGGTAAAGTTGAACTGCCGGCACAAGGACTGATCATTGTGGACATTGACCGTCGCGAGAGTCACCCAAAAATAACCCTAGGTACTAACGTAATCGAAAACTGTCTTGCAGAGGTGATTCTTATTTTGCAACAGGTTGCCAAGAACGCCAGTTCCAGCCAGCAGCGTGTCCTCCAAAAAGAGATCCGGGCACTGATGAAACGGCAACAGGTGGAACTATCTGGTGGTGAGATTGGTAGCGTGAGAATGTGTGACCCGTTCCCTATTGCCATGCCCCCGAAAAGTGAGATGATGATTTGGTGCCGGGCAGCTATTGGTCTAAGGGGTAGAGACTACCAAGCGATGGTAGAACCCGTCTACTCGGACAGTAGGCCCACCATTTTGACAGCACGGGGGGTGGTCGATGTACGCCATGGGAGGGTGCCCGTTCGCATCATAAACATCGGGGAGAGAGAAGTACACCTGCCCCGGTATGCCACGCTAGCCAAATTGTTCACCATCAACCAGAACTCTGTAAAGGCCGTGGAACCCTTGCCTCCATCTCAACCAGAGGAAGGTAAGGGCTCTAAGAAACCAATGGGGGACTGGTGTCAGCAACTGCATTTGGGTACTGACTCCACTCCCTCACACCAAAAACAGGGAGTCTATCGGGTGGTTCAGGAGTACGAGAGAGTGTTTAGTAAACACCCGCTAGACTTCGGGCGAGTAAAGGGGGTAGAACATCACATCCCCACGGGAGACCATCCTCCCATAAAGGAGAGATACCGACCCGTACCCCCTGCACACTATCAGCATGCCAAGGGGATGCTAAAAGACATGAAGGAGGCTGGGGTAATCCGGGACAGCTGTAGCCCCTGGGCAGCTCCACTAGTCTTAGTGAAAAAGAAAGACAACACCATGAGAATGTGTGTAGACTACAGGAAGGTCAACCGTATCACACACAAAGATCCGTACCCGTTACCAAGGATAGAAGAGTCCTTAGCTGCACTGAAATCTGCTAACTTCTTCTCTACTTTGGATCTCACTAGCGGGTACTCGCAGGATCCTGTAGCAGAGGCGGACCGGGAGAAGACCGCATTCACCACCCCGATGGGACTCAGCGAATTTAACTGTATGCCGTTCGGGCTCTGCAACGCACCAGAAACCTTCCAACGGTTGATGGAATGCTGTCTGGGACACCGGAACTTCGAGACGGTCCTATTATACCTGGACGATGTCATCATCTATTCCAAGACCTATGAGGACCATCTGGAACACCTGGCAGAAGTGTTTGAAGCCCTGGAAAACTATGGCCTAAAGGTAAAACCCTCAAAGTGTCATCTACTGAAGCCAAAGGTACAGTACCTGGGACACATGGTGAGTGCTGACGGAGTGGCTACCGACCCTGACAAGATCACCATGATTAAGGACTGGCCAAGACCATCCAGCATGAAGGAAGTGCGACAGTTCCTCGGGTTGGTAGGCTACTACTGAAGATTCATTCCCGGTTTTACCAAGAAGGCAGCTCCTATGCAGGACCTCCTGATAGGCCAGTCCAGGAAGGCCAAAAACCAGAAGCCACCCTTCAGATGGGAAAAGCTGGAAGAGGAGTCATTCCGCCAGCTGAAGATGGCCCTCACGGGGGATGAAATCCTGGTGTACCCTGATTACAGCCAGTCCTTTATCCTCCACACGGACGCAAGTAACATCGGGCTAGGAGCCATACTGTCCCAGATCCAGCAGGGGAGAGAACGGGTAATTGCTTACGCCAGCCGAAAACTGCGACCCACGGAATGAAACCCTGAGAATTACAGCTCGTTCAAGCTAGAGTTCCTGGAAGTGGTGTGGGCGGTAACCGAACGTTTTAAGCATTACCTTGCCTCTTCCAGGTTCACCGTGTACACGGACAACAACCCGTTGACACACCTGGACACTGCAAGATTGGGTGCCCTGGAGCAGAGATGGATGGCCCGCCTGTGCAATTATGAGTTCACGATCAAATACCGGGCAGGACGCTCCAATACCAACGCGGACGCCCTGTCCAGGATGCCAAACCTACCGGACGGAGGGGAAGATACAGAAGAACTGGAGGAGGTCGAACTCCCTGCGTTCCACCGTCATGGGATTACCCAGTATTCCCACCGTGTGAGGGGCCAGCGATCCGCTACGTTCAACCCCTTACCCCACTACAACTGGGCGGAGACCCAAGACAGTGACCCCGCAGTCCGTCTGGTGAAGGAGATGCTGACCCAGGCTGACGCCCGCCTGGACCCAGACGCTCCAGAAGAGACCAAGCAACTGTGGACGGAAAAAAGCAGACTGTTTCTCTACAAGGAGAAGTTGTGCCGCAGAATGGTCAATTCCCGGACACATGAACTGATCTGGCAGGTTGTGGTACCGAGACGGGACGCAGCTATGGTGCTGGAGGCCTACCACAATGGGAAGAAGCTGGAGTTCCTGCTGCGTGAACGGTTCTACTGGATAGGCATGAGAGGAGCCATTGAGAGATGGTGTAGAGACTGTGGCCCGTGCAATCTAAGAAGAAGGGACCATGCCAGCCAGAGGACTCCCCTGCAGCCCATCATCACCAGGCAGCCGCTGGAACTGGTCGCTCTGGACCATGTTAAACTGGCTCCAAGCAGAAGCGGGTATGTCTACGCCCTAACCATCGTGGATCACTACTCCCGGTTCCTAGTGGTGGTCCCCGTCAAAGACTTAACAGCTCAAACAGCAGCTAGGGCCTTCCAGCAGCATTTCTGCCGCCCACATGGGTATCCGGAACAGGTGTTGACAGACCAAGGACCAGCCTTCGAAGCGGAGGTCTTCCAAGAGTTCTGCAACCTGTACGGCTGCCGGAAGATAAGAACAACGCCCTATCACCCCCAAACCAATGGACTCTGCGAGAAGATGAACCAGGTGGTGATAGATCTGCTAAAAACATTGCCCCTGGAAGAACGCAGCCTGTGGCCTGAGAAACTGCCTGATCTGGTGGACCTGTATAACCACATCCCAGTAGTTTCCACCAACTGTACCCCGGCTCACCTAATGCGAGCAAGACCTGGTAAGCTGCCTGTTGACCTGGATATGGGAGTCCTGACACCCGAGGACACCTCGCCAGAGGCAGACTGGGATACAGAACGGCAGCAGCGGTACCGGAAAGTACAGGAGAGCGTCGAGCGAAGTCTCTGTCAATCAAGAGAAAGGCAGGAGAGGACTTATAACCAACATGCTCCCGCTGTTCCCCTGGTACCAGGAGAGCAGGTCTTGAAAAGAAAAAGGCGGCTCCATAAGTTGGACGACCAGTGGGAAAAGGACCCGTACACCGTACTGCCCTCAAGCCACAATAATCCAAAGGTGTACGTCATCAGCAGGGATGGAGGAGAGACCACAGCCACTGTCTCCAGAGACCACCTGAAAAAGTGCCCCGAGAAGTTGCAAAGCACGGATGAAGATCAGGAAAACCCTCAACCCGTAGAGGAAAAGGAGGAAATGATCAGCACCGTACTCGGAGACTTTCCCCGGTCCTGGACACAAGTAAACAACGCTATCGTGGTGACCGTCCTCACCTTTCTCCAGCCAGCCCCTCAACTGCCTACAGAAGACCAGGTAGAGCTGGAAGAGCAGCCGGCCCAGGAGGCAGAAGAGTCCACACCAGCAGCGCAGGAGGATCAACCCTCTGCTAGTAGTGAGCCTGCCGTGCCCCTAGTGAGCCAAAGAGTACGCAGACAGCTGCCCAGCTTACCCATAACACCTCCTACACCCTGTAGTGCAGGACCAGTTAGTGATCTCCGTAGGTCCACTAGAGTCACTAGAGGTCAGATGCCCGCTCGCTGGAGAATATAAAGTAATGCACTGTAAATTTACCTGTTTCTTGAAAATGTTTATGGTTTTTGTTGTTGCCTGTTATTAATTATGTTTCTCAGTTACCCTGCAGATTTCTATGGACTAACAGGTTATGGACGCTGGATAACCGGAACAATTCTTGTAGATAGTTGCACATAGTGCCTCTTGCGAAGATGGCCGCAGAAGAGAAAACCTGTCTGGCGTGGCCTCCTTGTGTCCCAAAGTAGTTAGCTCGCCTTGCAGCCACGCCCAAAGTCAACGCAAGAGGTTTTCTTTGGACAGGTCCCCTACCTCTTCTCAAAAACTTCACCTTGGGTGATATGGACACCCGGTTACGGAAACGCCGTGACCACAAAATGTACTTTTTCATGTTGTCTTGTTATTGTTATACCCTGCATTTATGTTTCTTTAAAAATATGTTTAGTCCCGGAGTACTAAATTTTACTAGGGGGGAATGTGGCACCCCTGGGGTCTGGTTACCACAGTAATAGAAATATTATGTCTGAGAGCAAGTGGGAGGTCTCCTGGTCAGGAGCCCTCAAGCATGCCACACCTCCTGCCCCAGTCCTGGGAGGGGAGGAATCTGCCCAATATAAACTAGGTCTGGGGTGGGGTTAGAGAGAGAGAGTGAAGTCCCAGACAGAGACGCAGTCCAGTCTGGAGGACAGCAGACACAGGGAAAGCAAGAACTAGGAGCTCTGCAGGAGCAGGAGCGAGTGCCAGGGGCTGGAAGCCAGATAGCTCGCCCTGGCTGAAGACCGGACACGGAGTCCGAGGCTGTGGGGACATCCAGGTCCAGCAGCAGAATCCAACCGGCAGGGGATTCCAGGTCCTCTGGCCATAGAAGCCCGGAGCCACGGTCACAAGCAAGGGACCAGCACCGCCATCGTGGAGCGGAGGCTAACAGAAGGCCCCAAGTCACCAGCCATACGGGTGAGCACCACACGGTACACTCAGGGACTACTCAGTGGGCTACTTCTACCCGCATACAGCAAGGTAGCCAGGAAGAGTGCAGATAGACGGGGAGGCCTACAACTCCACCTGGCCAGGGGAGATCCTGCTTGCTCACAGACTGACCAGGCCTCTACTGCTAACCAGTACTCCCGGGAGGGTCTGCTTTATAACACCAGTAAAGACCCTGAACTGCACTGCACAGACTCTGAGTTGTTCCTGCTGCGCTCGTGCACCATCACTCCCATCATCCACACCAACTGCCCTGAGGCTATACTTCTCCCGTGGGGAGTCATCCCATTCTTAGCTGCACACACAACACCGGTCTCAGCGGTCTGCCTTGCAGCGGCGGTCCCCACTAACCGCAATCCACGGGTGGCGTAGTCGGACCATTATCATACTAATAAGACTGTCACTGATTTGACCACCCTGGGCACGGACCGGGTCATCGCCACGGAGACTACAACCCCCAGCAATCCGGCTCCGGGTATTCCCCGCACACACGTGCACGCACAACACAGGCCCAGGGGGCGAGTCAGAGTCTCCACTTAACATGTTCAGTTCCACCCCCTTTATTTAGTGACCATTTATTGACTGCCGTACTCAGGTGGCACAACAATGCCACAGAGCCCCAGAAGACCCAGCGCTGACACTGCTGGAACAGTGCCGATGCAGGAGGTGAATATCAGTTATTTTTATTTTACATGGGGGAAAAAAGTATTTAAGAAGGGGTTGTCCAAGTAGTGGATAATCCCTTTAACTGTTTTTGGAACTCTAATTGCATGGACAACAACATCATACTGCCTTCAAGCAGGAACAGTGCAATTTGGCAAGAAAACTATACACACATATGGTTTCTAAATGCACACAAGTTCACAAAATGTTCTCCATTCATTTACATAGTTGCTTTCAAAATCCTGTCTATTGCCATCAGTCTATTGCCACTCTGTTGTAATCTCAGTGACATCTGGGCCCCTCTGCTCTCTAGTAACAAAAAAACTGCTGAATTTGGAGCACAGATGGAGCATAAGTGGAGAAGAGGGCATCATGTAACTCAGGATTGGAAGGAGATAAGTCAATCACCATAAAGGTAAATTCACACAAGTCAAAATTGTTGCAGATATTTCTACAATTGTCCCATTCATCTCAATGGAGCCAGCAAAAATCTGTGCATTCTGCAGAAACCACCTCATTCATATGCCCTGTATAGAAAGCAAAAATACCCTAAGGCTATGTGCCCACGATGCAGAAATGCTCCGGATTTTTCCTGAGCGTTTCTGCATCTCCCTGGCAGAAAAAAAACGCATGCGGATTGTACATGCGGATTGTACAAGCGGATTGTACATGCGGATTGTACATGCGGATTGTACATGCGGATTGTACATGCGTTTTCCTGCCAGGGACAAGCGTAAGTGAAGTGTTCTTCACATGCATTTCCGCATGCGGGTTGACAAGCGTTTTCCAAGCGATTTTAGCATCACTTGGAAAGTGCTTGTCAACTTGGTCACACTATATAAATCCATGCAAACAGCATGGATTTATATACTGTGACCCAAAGAATGTTTAAAAATAAAAAAACAAATCTATACTTACCTTCTGATGGCCCCCGGAGTCTTGCTTCCCTCCGTTCTCCCTTGCCAGCAGATCGCAGTACACTGAAGGACCTGCCGACGTCAGCACCGAGTGACCCATCACATGACTATGATGTCAGCGCAGGTCCTCCAGTCCATAGCGAGCTGACGGCAAGTGAAGAGAAGGAGAACGCGGGCCGTCAGAAGGTAAATATAACATTTATTTTTTATTTTATTCTTTTTTTTCCACAGTTTTCTATGGTACCCGGGTCCGGAGGAGAGTCTCCTCTCCTCTAAACCTGGGTACCATCCGCACATTGGAACGCATGGAATGCGCATCTACATATACAGTGATGCGTAATCCATGCGTTCCAATGCAAGTCAATGGCGGTGAAAACGCAGCACTTCCGCAAAATAATTGGTAGTGCTGCGTTTTTTTCCGCAATGATAATCCGCAGAGGAAATCTCCGCAGCATGTGCACAGCACATGCGGATTACCATTGGGGAACATGGCAGGCCTTCTACCATGCGTTTTTTAAGCGTTTCTGCAGCGTTTTTGCCACTGCGGAAACACTTAAAAAACGCATCGTGGGCACATAGCCTTACATAAATCTTCTCAACCTTTTCTACAAATGTAAAATTCGGTCAAAGACGATTATTTCCTAAAAATTTGAGAAAAAACACAAAAATGGCCAGCTAATACATTGAATGAGGATATGTTTCCCCAGCAAGTATTCTAAGTCTGGAAGCACTTTCTTCTCTTTACCTAGATTATAAAAGTTTTCTAATTATTTTCAATATCCAAAATCTTTCAAGGGAGTCGGGGAACACCACCAGTAGAAAATGAACTTCATCCTTGGCATTTGTAAAAATAGCTTTTATGAATGGTGAGGAAAAGCCTATTCCGATAAGAGCATTCAGGAGAGGAAATTTTAAGGAAGTTTATATCCAGTCACTTAGGAGCCAGAAGTACAGATTTCAGAGTCTATGTTCCATTATTTGTCCGTTTCCTACATTTCGCCTGTAGCACTTTTTCCATTGAACATACAATTATGTTACCCAACCCCCTCCAGAACACTCAGGGGATCTATCCCCTGTGGCTAGCTTCCTGCCTAGGTTGCTGCCTTTTATTAACTTGTATGGTGATACAATGTTTCTGTCTCTGGTATACATTCTCTTGTATTGGAAGTAATATGTGATTAGCGGTAATTATTCACGGTCCAATGATTAAACCAAACATAATGGAAGCAAATGTCAATAATATATTTTTTAGAAAAGTAAAACTAGAATAGAATTGACAATTCGTCTTTCTTTGGCACCGTGCAGCCTTGGAGAATGTGCATAGAATTTAACCTTTGTTTCTCCTCTCATCAGTATGCAAGCACGGTGCCCACTACTCTTAGCTCGTCTTTGACCAATGCATGTAAAACTCATTAGACCGGATGAAAGAGATACTACAGGCACCATTTCTGAGAAAGAGAGACCGAGATCAAGCTCAAACCACTAGGGCAGTGTTTTTACACCTGGAAATTACCACACTAGTAAAGACTCATTCTGGATTATTCCTAAGGGACAGCTACATTGGAATACAAATAGATGTTAAAATAACTTCATTAACATTCCCATCTACAGGGCATACTACCTAGCCCGGATCCTATTTATTTCCCATTATTAGATGCTGTTCTTGGTCAGATTTGAATTCAGGACTCCTGAACTATAAGACTATGTCCATACGCAGCATTTTTTATGCAAATAAGAAGTTTAGAAGCTGCGATTTTACAGTACCAGGAAAAATACAGTGTGCAAACTTAGCCCAAGACAACTCTACTATCTACTAAGCTACCATGTTTGGGTAATGAGGTTTCCACTACACTGATATTGATAACCCAACAACGAGGATTGGTCATCAATATCAGATCTGCGAGGGGCCTACAGAAAGGAGAGCTACTATGGGAGGCAATCATATAGTGTGAGGGCTACAGTAGGGCCATCGTACAGTATAGGAACCATCAAACAGTGTAGAGGCTACTAAGGGGCCATTATGCAGTGTTGAGGTGCATTATACAGTGTGGGAGGACTACTCTGGGGGCATCATACAGTTTGGGGAGCATTATATTGTGTATAGGGGAGCATCATACTGTGTAGAGGGGAGCAGTGGGTCCATCATTCTGTGCATAGGGGAGCTGTGGGGACATCATACTATGTAAAGGGGAGCTATGGGCCCCTAATATTGTATATAGGTGGGCTGTTCAGGTGGGAGACTCTGAACATGATTTAATGTTAAGTAGGCATGATAGTTGAAGCAACATCTACTTTTCCGAACTCCCCCATACATAGACATGCTCAGCTGAGCATGCCACCAGGCAGACTGCTCTAATAGCAACTTAACTCTGAGAAGAATATGAGGATCAGCCTCTGAAATTCAGCAAGCTGGATCCTTCTGTCCCCATACATAATCTGTCGAGGGGGGGTTGTGAGCCCCCCATAAACATTAGGCTGATGGCCAATCACGCTGATATCGACAGGTTCAGACAATTTTAGTCTAATTTGTATGGAGGCCTTAAAAAAGCGCTCCCATCAAAGTTTTTATCCTCTTAATATATTGCAATCATCTTATCATATAGCACTGGGTACTTACAATCATGGCTGTGGAGTCTGTAAGCCAAAGCACCAACTCTGGCTCCTCAATTTCCCTGACTTCCGACTCTGACTCCAACTACGACTCCACGACTTTGACTCCACAGCTCTGCCTCACTACTGAGCGTGTACATAAAGTGCAGCACAGATTCATCTCAACTAAAAGCCGAGATCCTTAGATCAGGAACAGAACAGACATTTATAGGACATTTCATAACTTCCCCAAATTATTATGTAAACATTTACAGCACATCCTGCATTGTACTACTGTACCCAATTTATTACATATATTTTAGGAGTTGGAGTCTTTCCATTTTATACTGACTCCAACTCCGATTCCACCAAAATGGATACCGACTCTGACTCCACAACTCTGACTCCACAGCCCTGCTTACAATTGCCTAGTTGCCTTTCTACCCAGTTAATTCTTCTCTTTATTTTTTCTCTGCTCTATGTAGAAACAGGAAGTCTCTTTTCCTGACATGAGTCATTCTCCTCTTCAACTCCTCACCCAGCTGCTCCCTCCTCCCTCCTACCAGGCACTTTTGCAGTGATGACTCACACAGGTAAAATAAACTTCCTGTTTCTACATAGAGATTAGAAGGATTCAGCTAGTTTGTTTTGAATCATGTGATGTCATAGAACTAATGGAAATGAGAAGAATTAACTGGGTAGAAATGCAAAATGAGCAATTGTAAAAACACAGTGCTATATAATATTATTACTGTAATATATGAGGATAAAATGTTCGATGAGAGTGCTTCTTTAAGTTTTATTTACATTGGACAATTATCATTGCAAATCAATCGCAATAATACTTAGTTACTGTCAATGAGAGTTTTTTGAGGCATGATCCTAATTGATCATGCCTTCTTGAAAAAGGTCATTATCAGGGTCACAATTATTAAATATAAATGCCGCTAGTAGTAACATTTACACCAGGCCATCCTTAGATAACAATGATGGTCTCGGCTATTCTAAAACAGCAGTTTGAAAAAAAAATCTTCCCAAGTAAAAACATTGTTACAACACTGAATCCTATCAGTCTCCAGAGGATAATGTGGGTCTAAAGTTTTCCATATACATCAGATTAACATCAGCCAAACGTGAAAATATGAGCAGGACAGGCCAACTATCTAATTTCTGTGGCAGTGTCCCACAACAGATGTGAAGGATCGAGCATGTTGGATTTTAACATGCCTAGTCCTTTGTTCTCCTGGCAGATAAGCAGTCACAAGTGTCTGTTAGCGGCTTATTTCCCTTTCAATCCATGAACATGAAACATATACGTTGCACTCTCAATACAAGTGTTCATGAGTATAGGTGAGGGATTGGGAAGAGTTCCTGTTAACAGCTATCAAAGTCATAAGAGGCTACAATGTACTCAATTTCTAGACTAGGAATATCAAAGGAGCAGGATTTCAATTTTTTTACTGAATAAACCAAATATAAAATTAAATGGAGGACAATTGGGCTCAAAGCTCATCTCATGGGTGCAATTATGAATTTGAGAAGAAGGATAAAACAAAACTTAAAGCCTTGGGTTAGAAAATGTACTATAATAATCGAGAGGGACTCAAAGTGTCTATGAAAATAATCATGTCCCATTGCCAGTCAGGCATAAAAAAATGAATAGACAATAGGGGCTCAAAATGTTATCATCCCCCAGGGCCTATGGTAATTTCAATTCAATACTGTGCAAGAAGGAGAACTAATGACAAGATATTCAGCATCCTCTAATGGAGAACAGGAGGCGGTTTGTATGGTCTTTTTTCATATTGCACATCTTTTGAGGTTCAAAAAAACTCACCCAGTTATAATTTACTGAATCTAATTTACAGCAGACAGACAACAGACAGGACGAACACATAAATGTTTTCTATAAATCTCACACAGACGAGAAAAACTCCACCAAAGGAATTTTACTTGTCATGTTTTTGTACTGTCGCCATCTTTGCAAAAAAATAAATAAATTATCCAGTAAAAATATGCTGTGATGAACCTGTAGCCGCCATCTTGGTAATGATAAATCATATCCAGGGATGGCCACACTTCAGCAGCCCCCACCCTTGGGACCTTCTGTTAAAACGTCAACTAGATAGTTTCCCCCCATCCAGGCTCCTGTAAGATAAGAAGCCTACTTAACACTTGAATGCTAGGAGCTTCAAAGACTTCGAGAGGAAACACAGCCAGCAGGGGGGGGTGCTTCGTCTATCTGTACCTGACCATTTGTCCCATAGGACTAGTTTCTTTGTCTGTCACAAGCATGGAGGCATAAGATATAGAAACATGAATAGTACACGCATGTTGCGTGGGATGGGCCAATAAAAAAATATCACGGCGTCCCGGAGCCATTGCGCACACAAGCCTCCGCGGTAGACGTTTGTACGTGCTCTGGAAGCCAAGATATAGCGCGGAGCCATTCCTGAGGACCGTATGGTATCATAATTGATATCAAAAGGTCGGTTACGGCGGCCCGAATCCATGGGAACCCCTGGGGGTATCATGAGACCATCCCAGAAGAAGTTATTGGGTTCCATAGAATTTGGGCTTCTGATCGAAGTTAGACCTGAGGGTGGAGACTGAGCCAGCTGACCTCACCAGCAGTGGGCGGGACGGGGCAGGTAAGATAGCAGGACAGACAAGAGACAAGTCAGTCTTGACCCAAGAGTGGTGTGCTGAACATCTGAGCACCAGCTGAGGCCACCAAGGGGAGGAGCAGTTTGACCATGCGGTGGTAGGCCTCAGCCTGTAACAAAGAACCGTGCCTGCGATCGCAGAATCCTCTCCCTGCGTCACAAGAAAATCAAGAAACCGGTAACTGATATGCTGTGGTGATTCTGTGTGTTGTATTCCATTGTTGTATAGTTTAGCCTGACCTTATACCTGTGTATATTTAGTTGTATATCGTGTATCTAGTGTATTATTATAATCAATTACCTCAAGTAATTGTGGGCCTGCCTTTTATTCTGCATAACGAACGCACGTCCGTGTGAGCTCGGCTCAAGCCAAAAACGCTACCCAGGGTTGGTTCCTGACCCGATATAGGCCCATTCACGGACTGGGCGTATATCTAAAATAGGGACTGGTGGCAGCATACCAACTGGGGATTGGGGAAGGCTGGTAGTGACGGTCGGAGGTTCAGATATATATATTCCTGGCGCGGCCAAGGAAGATATATATACCGCCCTCACTACAGAGGGCCCCGATACCCAGTAGGTTACAGGACAGTCTCCCTGGCGACCGCTTATCCTAGGTGCAGTTCCTTGACTGACCTGAGGCTAAGAGGGCGCTAGCGAGTTGTGCTGTGTAGTGACGTTACGGTTTAGTGACGTTGAAGGGAACACTCTACCGTGTTCCCTGCGCTGGTTGCAGCTTCCTGGCACTACTTTCTCTAGGTGCAGTACCTTGACTGACCTGAGAGGTAAGGGGGCGCCAGAGAGCTGCACCCACCGGCCGGCTTTCATCACATTGGTGGCAGAGCGGTGGGATTGCAGAATAATAGTGTTGTGGGACCCCTACTCCCAGGCACTAAAGACTGCCAGTGGTAACTTCCACTGCTGGAGTCTTAAGGTCAGCCCAACGTTAGACGGTCAGGCTAAAAGTATAACAAGGTGTGTGCAAACTCAGGGTTGCAGCGGTGTCGGTTACCAAGATGGCAGACGGCACCAGGAGCAAGACCCTGCAAGAGGCTAATGCTACGGTCCGTGTGGCAGGAGGGGAGGACATTGTTACTCATGGCGAGGAGGAGTCCAGCCCGGGCACCTCAGGGAGCCAGTCCCCAGTATACGGTCCCGCAGTGGGCTGCCCATCACCTACCCAGCCCAGCCTGTCCAGATCACAAGCCCTTTTACAAGCGGCTATGGCAAGTCTCCAGTCTCATGGCGATGCCGTCTACAAAACCCTCCTGGCAGCATCAGAGAAGGCAGCGGAGGAGGAGCGTGCAGAGCGGGCTGCGGAGCGGGCTGCGGAGCGGGCTGCGGAGCGTGAAGCTGCAGAGCGCCGGGAGGCTGCGGAGCGTGAAGCTGCAGAGCGCCGGGAGGCTGCGGAGCGTGAAGCTGCAGAGCGCCGGGAGGTTGCGGAGCGTGCAGAGCGAGCTGCGGAGCGCCAGCACCAACTGGACCTGGCCCAGCGGGGGCTTCCGCTAGAGCAACCAACCCATCAGGAGACCAAGTCGTCCAAAGTCCGAGCTGAGGACTTCCCTCTACTGGAGAAGGATGGGGACCTGGACTCCTTTCTGGTGGCATTTGAACGGACCTGTCTTCAGCACCATCTGGCCCGGGATCAGTGGGCCAGATACCTGACCCCCCGTTTGAGGGGTAAGTCCCTGGATGCCTTGGGGGACTTACCTGCCGGGGAGGTACAGAACTACGACTGCATCAAGCGGGCCCTGATCCGGCAGTACAACCTCACTCCCGAGTCGTACCGCCAGAAGTTCCGGAGCCTGCTGCGTGGCCCCAAGGACACCTGGACCGATCATATGCGGGCGCTGTTGAGAGCCGCAGAGCACTGGACCTCGGGTCTAGCGCTTACTACCCGCCAGGAGGTCCAGGAACTGTTCGTCACGGAGCAGTTCTTGTGGAACTGCCCAGAGGACCTCCGACAGTTCCTCCGTGACCGAAAACCAACAGGGGCTTCTGCTACAGCCGCCCTGGCAGACGAGTATGCCAATAACAGGGCGCCTGAGCTGAAGAAGTCTGCCAGCAGCACCTGGAGAGGGGGTAAGCCCAGTCATGCCCCTGTTTCCCCGGCCCCTAGAACACAAGGGGTGTATCCCCCTGTTGCCCTCTCCAGGCAAGGACCAGACGTAAGACGTTGTCATCTATGCAACAAACCAGGACACTTTAGGGCTGAGTGTCCCCAGCGCCAAAAGACCCCATCCCAGTCCCAGAGAGCGCCCAATGTTTTGTGTGTGGGAGGGGGTGGTGGTAGGTCCCTGGACAACATCCAACCCGTCACCATAGGCCGTTCTGCGGTCATGGGACTGCGGGACACTGGCGCTGAACGAACACTGGTACGGCCGGAGGTGGTGTCCCCCCAGGACTTGGTACCAGGAAAGACTCTTTCCGTCTCCGGGGTTGGAGGCGTGGAGCCGGCCCTTCCCGTTGCCATGGTGTATTTGGACTGGGGTGCCGGGAGGGGGATGCGGGAGGTGGGAGTAACGCCAAATATTCCCGCAAATGTTTTATTAGGGACCGACTTGGGGCGTCTAGTATCGCAGTATGTACCCTCTGAACCCCCAAGTTCGGCCCCCCAAGAGTGTATTGATTTGTCTGCTGCTAATGCCAACCATGTTGTATGTAGTGTGTGTCCTGCTGAGGAGGAGGGAGTGAAACCTGAGGGTAACACCTGCACAGACACAACACAAACAGGGTTAGTGAAAGCAGGTGGGGAGTGTGGGGATGCCCGCAGAGGTGCTCAGCCGGCGTGCCGTGACCTCTTGTCCTCCGGTGAGGGAGGGGGCGGGCAGGATTCTGTAGAGGGAAGCTCAGGGATGGAGAGGGGGGCAGCTACCGGCAGTGTAGGGCTCCCAGGGGTATCCAGGCTGCTGAGTATAGGCCCACTGCAGGGGGAGGAACAGGCCATGGGAGGTGGGGGTGTCCCAAGAGAGGAGCCGCCAGGTAAGACCCCAGGGCAGGAGTTCCCCACATCCGAGATGTCCAAAGGCCTAGGAAGCCTGCCTGATCGGGCGGCTTGGTCAGAAACAGAGGGGAAGCAGGCACTACCCACGGTCACAGCGGTCATAGCCGCTGTCACCAGGAGTGGGAGCGCCGGAGCCCAAGGAGCCTTGCAGAGGTCCGACGGCTTCCCCACTTCTGACCAAGTGTCTGCCGGGTCAGACAGCGGCCAGGTGACATGCCCGGAGGGGCTGACAGAGGATGTGGCAGTTTCGTCGATTCTGGCCACATCAAGTCAGGAATTTCAGGCTGCGTTGGAAGCAGACGACAGCCTGAAAGCTCTCAAGGAACAGGCGGCACAGCCTCCCATGGAGTCAGACTGCGAGCGGGTGGTCTGGGACCAGGGACGGCTGTACCGGGTAACGGTCCAGCAGGGTTCACCGGAGGCGTGGCCCAGGGACCGACAGTTAGTGGTACCCTATCCGTTCAGGGCGGAATTGTTGCGGATCGCACACGAGATTCCGATGGCCGGACACCTAGGGATCGCTAAAACCAAGGCCAGGATAGCTCAGCATTTCTACTGGCCTGGGATGGGAGCCGCGGTGGGTGCCTACTGCCGTTCGTGTGACACCTGTCAGAGGGTGGGGAAGGCGGGGCCGCGCCCCAAAGCCCCACTGGTAACTCTGCCAATCATCGAAGAGCCTTTCTCGAGGGTTGCTGTGGATCTTATTGGACCTCTGTCCACTCCCAGCCACTCCGGGAAATGCTTCATACTCACGGTAGTGGACTATGCCACCCGGTACCCGGAAGCGGTAGCTTTGTCGTCCATTCGGGCCGACAAGGTGGCTACCGCCTTACTGGAGATCTTCTCCAGAGTGGGTTTCCCCCAAGAAATGCTCACCGACCGAGGGACCCAGTTCATGTCGCGGCTGATGGAGTCCCTCTGTAAGCAAATGCAGGTGCAACATCTGGTGGCCAGCCCGTATCACCCACAGACTAATGGCCTGTGTGAGCGGTTCAATGGCACCTTAAAGCAGATGCTTAAGATGTTGGTCGACTCCCACGGGAGAGACTGGGAGCGTTACCTCCCACACCTCCTATTTGCTTACCGGGAGGTTCCGCAGGCCTCAACGGAGTTCTCCCCCTTTGAGCTCCTGTACGGGCGACGGGTACGGGGCCCCCTGGCTCTGGTGAAGGAAGCATGGGAAGGGGATTTGGCCACCCCCGAGGTGTCGGTCATCGAGTATGTCGTGCGCCACCGGGACAGGATGATGGCCTTGGCAAAGCTGGTGCAGGACAATATGGCCCAGGCCCAGGCCGACCAGAAGCGGTGGTACGACCAGAATGCTTGTGAGAGGACCTACCAGGTGGGTCAAAAGGTGTGGGTACTGGTCCCCGTACCACAGAACAAGCTTCAGGCAGCCTGGGAAGGTCCCTACTTCGTGCACCAGAAACTCAATGCCGTCACCTATCTGGTCACCCTGGATCACGCCCGTGGAAGGAGGAAGGCCTTCCACGTGAACATGATGAAGGCTCATCATGAGCGGGAAGCGACTGCCCACCCAGTGTGCAACCTTCCCGAGGAAGGAGAGGTAGAAACCCTCCTGGATCTGCTCACCCAAGCCAAGGCGGGTGGGTCCATCGAGGATGTGGGGGTTGGCCACCAGCTCACGGAGGACCAACGGTCCCAGCTGGGGACCACCCTGCACCCCTTCCGGGGGCTGTTCAGCAGCCTGCCCGGAAGGACTGAGATGGCTGTCCACGACGTGGACACTGGCGATCACCCGCCGATCCGGCGTTCAGCATATCGGGTCTCTTTCGAGGTGCAGGGAAACATGCGCCAAGAGATAGACGAGATGCTGAAGCTGGGGGTGATCCAGGCATCCAGCAGCGCGTGGGCCTCGCCTGTAGTCCTCGTACCAAAGAAGGACCGAACTACACGGTTCTGCGTGGACTACCGGGGGCTCAACGCTGTAACGGCCACCGATGCGTTCCCCATACCACGCATCGATGACCTGCTCGATCGGATGGCCGGGGCTAAGTACCTGACCATCATGGATCTGAGCCGGGGGTACTGGCAGATTCCTCTGACCCCCGCGGCAAGGGAACGCTCTGCCTTTATCACCCCTTTTGGACTGTACGAGTCCACAGTGATGCCATTCGGCATGAAGAATGCCCCTGCCACTTTTCAGCGGATGGTCAATACGCTGCTTGAGGGACTTGAAGGGTACGCGGCTGCGTACTTGGACGATATTGCAGTCTTCAGTCCCACTTGGGAGGATCACCTAGAGCACCTGCGGCAGGTGCTCGGTCGGATCCACCGGGCAGGCTTGACCATCAAGCCGGAAAAGTGCCAGCTGGGCATGAGTGAGGTCCTCTACCTGGGTCACCGGGTAGGCGGGGGGGTTCTGAAGCCAGAACCGGGGAAAGTGGATGCCATCGCATCCTGGCCCACTCCTAGGACCAAAAAGCAGGTGATGTCCTTCTTGGGGACCGCCGGGTACTATAGGAGGTTCGTCCCACACTATAGCACCCTGGCCAAGCCCCTGACGGACCTCACCAAGAAGAAGCTGCCCGTCGCAGTCGACTGGACAGTCGCCTGCGAGACAGCTTTCGGGGCACTCAAGGCCGCCCTAAGTAGCTCCCCTGTACTGCAAGCTGCCGACTTCGACCGGCCGTTTGTGGTACAGACCGACGCCAGTGACTTTGGTCTCGGTGCTGTGCTAAGTCAGGTCAACACGACAGGCCAGGAACATCCTGTCTTGTACCTGAGCAGGAAGCTACTGCCCCGGGAGGTGGCTTACTCCACGGTGGAAAAAGAATGCCTGGCAATTGTATGGGCCCTGCAGCGTCTGCAGCCCTACTTGTACGGGAGCCATTTCACCGTGGAGACGGACCACAACCCCCTCAGCTGGTTACACACGGTCTCTGGGTCGAATGGCAGGTTGCTACGCTGGAGCCTCGCTCTCCAGCAGTACCACTTCTCCATTCGCCACAGAAGAGGCCGTGACCACGGTAACGCTGACGGGTTATCCCGGCAAGGGGAGGGTGCAGAAGGACGCACGGGGGAACACAGGAATGTGCTACCCCCTCGCGCCCTCGTATAGGGGGAGGTGTGATGAACCTGTAGCCGCCATCTTGGTAATGATAAATCATATCCAGGGATGGCCACACTTCAGCAGCCCCCACCCTTGGGACCTTCTGTTAAAACGTCAACTAGATAGTTTCCCCCCATCCAGGCTCCTGTAAGATAAGAAGCCTACTTAACACTTGAATGCTAGGAGCTTCAAAGACTTCGAGAGGAAACACAGCCAGCAGGGGGGGGTGCTTCGTCTATCTGTACCTGACCATTTGTCCCATAGGACTAGTTTCTTTGTCTGTCACAAGCATGGAGGCATAAGATATAGAAACATGAATAGTACACGCATGTTGCGTGGGATGGGCCAATAAAAAAATATCACGGCGTCCCGGAGCCATTGCGCACACAAGCCTCCGCGGTAGACGTTTGTACGTGCTCTGGAAGCCAAGATATAGCGCGGAGCCATTCCTGAGGACCGTATGGTATCATAATTGATATCAAAAGGTCGGTTATGGCGGCCCGAATCCATGGGAACCCCTGGGGGTATCATGAGACCATCCCAGAAGAAGTTATTGGGTTCCATAGAATTTGGGCTTCTGATCGAAGTTAGACCTGAGGGTGGAGACTGAGCCAGCTGACCTCACCAGCAGTGGGCGGGACGGGGCAGGTAAGATAGCAGGACAGACAAGAGACAAGTCAGTCTTGACCCAAGAGTGGTGTGCTGAACATCTGAGCACCAGCTGAGGCCACCAAGGGGAGGAGCAGTTTGACCATGCGGTGGTAGGCCTCAGCCTGTAACAAAGAACCGTGCCTGCGATCGCAGAATCCTCTCCCTGCGTCACAAGAAAATCAAGAAACCGGTAACTGATATGCTGTGGTGATTCTGTGTGTTGTATTCCATTGTTGTATAGTTTAGCCTGACCTTATACCTGTGTATATTTAGTTGTATATCGTGTATCTAGTGTATTATTATAATCAATTACCTCAAGTAATTGTGGGCCTGCCTTTTATTCTGCATAACGAACGCACGTCCGTGTGAGCTCGGCTCAAGCCAAAAACGCTACCCAGGGTTGGTTCCTGACCCGATATAGGCCCATTCACGGACTGGGCGTATATCTAAAATAGGGACTGGTGGCAGCATACCAACTGGGGATTGGGGAAGGCTGGTAGTGACGGTCGGAGGTTCAGATATATATATTCCTGGCGCGGCCAAGGAAGATATATATACCGCCCTCACTACAGAGGGCCCCGATACCCAGTAGGTTACAGGACAGTCTCCCTGGCGACCGCTTATCCTAGGTGCAGTTCCTTGACTGACCTGAGGCTAAGAGGGCGCTAGCGAGTTGTGCTGTGTAGTGACGTTACGGTTTAGTGACGTTGAAGGGAACACTCTACCGTGTTCCCTGCGCTGGTTGCAGCTTCCTGGCACTACTTTCTCTAGGTGCAGTACCTTGACTGACCTGAGAGGTAAGGGGGCGCCAGAGAGCTGCACCCACCGGCCGGCTTTCATCACATATGCCAACTTCATTCTTCAAAGTACTAGACAGTAGTGCCTGCTGGAAGTTGGAATGGAAAGCTGTAGGTTTCAAAACCAAAATTTACAACATAATCATTGAATATATTTTGGTGTCAAAAATGTTGTTTTTCTTTGGAGCAGCTCTAGTTTACTGGAAATAACTGCATTAATAACTGTTTTCAAGTAAGCAGATTAGCTATCTTATAGAGATAGAGGTAGTGCCTATAAGTGGAGAGGAGAGGTGGCTACCCTATAAATTAATGACCAACACTTTTACAAGACCAGATTTAAAGAGAACCAGTACTTCCCCCGCGTAAACACTCAGCCAGATTCATTCTGCTCTACAATGATGACCTGGAAGATGAGTTTCTGATTTGGCATTTATCTCTGGTCATGTCGCAAGATTTATTAAAGGGTCAGACATTATCTTATTGGATAGCCACCTCTCCTACGTGGCACTTGCAAAACAGTTTCTTTCATTCTCCAAGTGAGCAAATTTGCATGCTTTTCTCCCACGGTGCCAATAAGATTCTATACTCATCTGTTCGCTTTAAGAAGATCAAGTACTTCCATCAATTTAGCTGTTTTCCAAAAATGTAGCCTTTTTTCAGTATGTTTTTTTTGCTTTAACAGGTCCTTCTTGGCACTGCTGTTATTTGGTGCTGCTGTAGGCAGAATCAGTCTCCTTCCCCCTCTGGCAGCTGACAACATAGTCCATCTTTCTTTCATTTTAGAAAATGTCTTCTTAGCAATACTGTTACACTACTGTTCTGCTGAGACTCTGCTGTAAATCATTATAATCACCCTGAAAGTTGACCTCTTCCAAAAAGCTTATAACCTCTCCTGATGACTCAACTGCTATCCTATAAGTACCTCCACCTTGCCAGTATAGTGCTTCTTGCTCATTACTTCGATGCTTGTATCTTCCCCACATTCTTTCTAGATGTAAGGATAATCAGTAATGCTTTCACATACTACTGAACATATGTAAGCAATAATGACACAAGATTCAGATCAAAGAATAATTCATCACATCTCAAATGTAAACTTTTAGAGGCTGGCGATGTCTTCTGTTTTTAATATAAGAATTAGTTTTTGACTAGGAGCAAGGAAAGTGTGTATTACGTCAAGACACAATGACTCACATACAAGTTAAAGACATAGAAATCAACTAATCTTCCATGAACATGTCAAGAAACTCAGAAAACACAATATGAAAGCCGACCCCCAAGTGTCCCCATAAGATGAATTACAAAAAGAACACGCTCTGGAAAAGTGCAAATAATATAATCTGTCATATATATTTTCTTTTAGGTTTTAGTATTTCTTTTTATTCCTGCACTCGCCTTTCTGTCTCATTATATACATGTCATGTGTTCAAATAATGGTTTATGGATTAAATAATATAATAATAATAGTCTTTATTTATATAGCGCCAACATTAAAGTCTAATGCCACCAATACACATGTGATAGCAATCTCTCTCCAAAAAATGGACATTTGGATTGGCTGAGAGATAATACTTTTTTCCCATAAAATAAAAGAGAATAAGCCGCTAGTCCTTCTTTTCATTCAGAAAGAGATATCAGCTGTAGCATCAGCGTCTCTGCGTCCTGCCAGGCAGAGATGCCGTTCCCCTCACCGCCGCAGTCACGGTCTGGCGTCTTCCTGCTCCCCCGCTGCTACTGTGACGCGCACCGCTCGCAGCTTTCCGGACACTGTGCTTAGGGCGCGCTCCCTCCCTCTTAAAGGGGCCGCGCGCGCCGTCCTAAAGAGTCCCCGGCCAATGGCCGGAGGACTTCCCCTTTAAAAGGCACCTCCTCCAATATGGAGGTGCCTGTGCAAAGTTGTTGTTTTTCGTGCTAACACTTTCCTCAGCTCTCAGGTCCTGCAGCCTGTCAGTCCTGCCCACCAGTCTGTCTAACAGTCCAGCCCACCAGTCTGTCTATCAGTCCTGCCCGCCAACCTGTCAGCAACCTGCCTGTTACCTGTCATGCTCACCAGCCTTCCTACCTGGAGCACCTGCCAGTAACCTGCCATGCCCGCCAGCCTGCCTATCTGGACCACCTGCCAGTTACCTGTCATGCCGCCAGCCTGTCTACCTGGAGCACCTGCCAGTAACCTGCCGTGCCCACCAGCCTGCCTATCTGGAGCACCTGCCAGTAACCTGCCATGCCCCCCAGCCAGCCTACCTGGAGTACCTGCCAGTTACCTGCCGTGCCTGCCAGCTTGCCTACCCGGAGCACCTGTCTGGCTATCCGCCGTACCCGCCTGCTTGCCTACCCGGAGCACCTGTCTGGCTATCCGCCGTACCTGCCAGCTTATCTACCCAGATCACCTGCCAGCCTTCCTGCCGTGCTCATCCGCTGTACCGGTCAGCTTCTGTCATCTGACCCGTGGGAGTCACCTGCTCTCACACAAGGTAGGTCCCAGAGTGGCACCTGGTTCACCTGCCCGGTCCCTCCCTGGTTCACAGAGTTGACTAAGCCGCCGTGTGACCTGGGTCGGTCCGAGTAGGCACTTAGTTACGCCCCTTTGGTCCCGCCTTGAACCGAAGCACAGAGGTTCCACCACCCGGACCCATAACATCAGCTGTCTGCTGGGCTGTCACCATAGATATTATAATGTTAAAATTAAATGTTGGACATCCTTAATCTATTTGTATGAGTAGGGTTGAGCGAATTTGTTCGGCATTTCAAATTCAGGCTCGTGTTCGGGGTTCCGGCTTGTTCGCGCCAAAAAATCAGTTCCGTCCATGAACATCCCTGATTTGCCACACTGTCACTCAGATGTTATCTATGGGACTGTTGAGTGCAGTGCTCGGCTATTTCTGTCAGTCCCAAGGACAATGAATTTGGAAAAGGCTGAGCATACAAACTTCTGCTCCATTAAAGACCGGGCTGCAGAATTCAATTCTAGTGGTTCCAGAGACCCATTGTCAGGATAGCTGATGTTCTGAGTGGTTGGGCCACTTGGTGATCACCGAGTTTATTTTTTGTTTGTTGGAATAAGCCTTTAGAAATAATTGTTCTTGTTTTTACACCATGGCATACCAATTAGGGGGTTTTGACTGTCTCCATTATGGCTGATAAAACCTAATCGTCATTTGTGTGGTACCATACTGTAAGGGAATTTTCGCAAGTGGCGTTTTTTTTGCGCATTTTATGCAGTATGTTTGGTGCTTAAAATACGGATCATTTTACAGTACCGGCATAATCAATGAGATTTCTGAAATCTCATGCACACGCTGCATTTTTTTTCCGCTTTTATTTTGGACCTTACTATGTGTTTCCCAAGATGCAGCAAGTCAATTCATTTAGTGTTTTTGCAGTGTTTTCACCCACTAACATGAATGGATAAAAAAACAAAAGTAAAAATGAATGTAAAAATGCACATAAAAATACCACAAAAACGCGCATATTGTACAAAGCGTTTTTCCTGTCACCACAATGGTTTTTGGTGCAGAAAAAAAATGCTGCAAAAATGCAATGTGTGAACATATCATAAGTCAAAGGGGTCCAGAGCATTTTACATAGAGCAATAATCATCCAAATGATCATTCACTATTTTTTTTACTTTGTCTTTGCTGATCTATTAAATTTTTTTTCATTATTATAATACATTAACAGTAAATCTTAGGAGTTTGTAGCAGAATTTAAATCTTGATTGAAGATTTCAAAAATGTCTCAGGAAATCCAGATCAGTTACATTCCTTCTAAAAAAATAAATATATAATACACTGCTCAAAAAAATAAAGGAAACACTTAAACAACACAATGTAACTCCAAGTCAATAACACTTCTGTGAAATCTACCTGTCCAGTTATGAAGCAACACTGATTGTGAATTAATTTCTCCTGCTGTTGTGCAAATGGAACAGACAACTGGTAGAAATGATAGGCAATTAGCAAGATACCCCCTATAAAGGAACGGTTCTGCAGGTGGTGACCACAGATCATTTCTCTGTTCTCATCCTTTTTGGCTGTTGTTTTGGTCACTTTTTCATTTTTCCATTGCTCTCACTCCTAGAGGTACAGTAGCATGAGGCGGTGTCTACAGTACAACCCACAGAAGTTGCTCAGGTAGTGCAGTTCATCCAGGATGGCACATCAGTGCGAGCTGTGGCAAGAAGGGTAGCTGTGTCTGTCAGCACAGTCTCCAGAGCATGGAGCAGATACCAGGAGATATGGAGGGAGCCATAGGAGGGCAACAACCCAGCAGCAGGACCGTTACCTCCTCCTTTGTGCAAGGAGGAACAGGAGGAGCGCTGCCAGAGCCCTGCAAAATGACCCCCAGCAGGCCACAAATGTGCATGTATCTACACAAACGGTTATAAACCGACTCCTTGAGGGTGGTATGAGGGCCCGACGTCCACAGATGGGTGCTGTGCTCACAGCTCAACACCGTGCAGGACGCTTGACATTTGCCACAGAACACCAGGATTGGCAAAGAGCCACTGGCGCCCTGTGCTCTTCACAGATGAAACTAGGTTCACACTGAACACGTGACAGACGTATGGAGACGCCGTGGAGAGCGATCTGCTGTCTGCAACATCCTTCAGCATGACTGGTTTGGCAGTGGGTCAGTAATGGTGTGGGTGGCATTTCTTTGGAGGGCCGCACAGTCCTCCATGTGCTCACCTGAGGTAGCCTGACTGCCATTAGGTACCGAGATGAGATCCTCAGACCCCTTGTGAGACCATATGCTGCTGCGGTTGGCCCTGGGTTGCTCCTAATGCAGGACAATGCCAGACCGTATGTGGCTGAAGTGTCTCAGCAGTTCCTGCAAAATGAAGGCATTGAAGCTATGGACTGGCCAGCCCGTTCCCCAGACCTGAATCCAATTGAGCACATCTGGGACTTCATGTCTCGCTCCATCCACCAATGTCATGTTGCACCATAGACTGTCCAGGAGTTGGCGGATGCTTTAGTCCAGGTCTGGGAGGAGATCCCACAGGAAACCATCCGCAACCTCATCAGGAGCATGCCCAGGCATTGTAGGGAGGTCATACAGGCACGTGGAGGCCACACACAATACTGAGCCTCATTTTGACTTGTTTTAAGGACATTACATCAAAGTTGCATCAGCCTGTAGTGTGTTTTTCCACTTTAATTTTGGGGGTGACTCCAAATCCAGGCCTCCATTGGTTAATAAATGTGATTTCCATTGATGATTTTTATGTGATTTTGTTGTCAGCACATTCAACTTTGCACAGAACAAAGTATTCAATGAGAATATTTCATTCATTCAGATCTAGGATGTGTTATTTGAGTGTCCCCTTTATTTTTTTGAGCAGTGTATATATCAAGAAGGAAATTAAACAATTTTTACATTTGCTCTGAGTTGCTGGAATAAAACGAAAAATTCCATGCAAATATTAATTATTGGAAGTGTCTCAAAGGAGAAATGTGATAGTAGGGAACCAATGAAAAGACTTCCTAATCAACTAGTGTCAGTCCTTTAGAAATACATGGCCGGGACCCTTTAGAGTCACCATTCTTTGTTTTTAATGGATGGTTATTGTGTTTTATAATAGATAAGAGCCAGACAGTAAGTTATATTATTCATTTAGTTTCAATACCTGTTAAATATTCACTGTCTTTTGAATAAAGCAATACAGCAAACAAATATAAGAAACTTTGTAATATATATTACAAGACAAAAACAAATAATTTCCTTTCTTCTGAAATGATCACTCAAAACTGCTAAAATCCATCCAAGTCCTAAAAAGACAGCCTTCCATCTCATGGTGGGATCAAATTAAGCTGCCTATTTGAAGCCTATAAGGAAACGGTGTGAGTTACAGAAAGGCAAAGAGACAATAGGCCATGCTGCTGCTTTTTATCACCCCAGTGCTGGATTTACAGATAGACTGCTCGTTACTAAGGTATAATGTCCTCCATGCTTTTTCTTCTGAACACTATAAAAGAGACTAGAGAGCTGTAATTCCCTAATGCCTGTTGATCGGCGTATGGGAGATATCATATGATCTAGTCAGCACCCACTAGCTCAGAGACAACTGACAATTTACGATTGAGCCTGCAGAGGGGAAAACTGATGAAAAATGCAAGATACAACTCATATGATGGCCAGAAATTGTGTTACTTCTCATATATACGCATGACAACTGTTTCTGAAAGAATTTGCATCTATTTCCTGATAGTTATAGTTTCAACATTTTTTTAAATTAATCACTCACAAAATATTAATCCCTGTCTTGGTTCCCTGTGTAGTTGCGCACAGGTAAGGGTCCACAAACACCAAACAATCAGCTTACCAGTGTGATTAAACTATTGAATTTTCTAGCTCACAATTACTAATTACTAAACATTGGAGATGTTCTACGATAAGGTGGTATTAAAGCAAGTGGTCATATGATGCTCTTGCATAGGGCCTTCCGCGCCTAGAGAGACCTCAAAGCACAAGAAGGAACGTTAAATTTGCGAAGAATAACAAATTCGAATCTTGCTGATCCGCTCCTCTATAGTAAACAGGATCTGTGCCTAGCTGCACTGAATTAACTATTACTGACTGTTCAGTGTATATCTAAAGTGGAGTTGGCCTGCGCAAAAACAACCGCCGATCAGCAAACATGTTGCCAGGTGGCGGTCATTTAACGCTGTGCACCGTGAAGTGTCTATGGAGCTTTAGATTAAATCTTTTCTCACAAATGTATATATCAGTCAGCTCAGATCTTCTAGCTCTCCCACAAATCTATACATCAATCTGCTAAGATCTTCTAGCTCTCCCACAAATCTATACATCAATCTGCTAAGATCTTCTAGCTCTCCCACAAATCTATACATCAATCTGCTAAGATCTTCTAGCTCTCCCACAAATCTATATGTCAATCTGCTCAGATCTTCTAGCTCTCCCACAAATCTTTACATCAATCTGCTCAGATCTTCTAGCTCTCCCACAAATCTATACATCAATCTGCTCAGATCTTCTAGCTCTCCAAAATTCTACTGTTCCCTTTAACCCCTTCACTACCTTTGATGTTCATATACGTCATGGACGGAAAGGCGTTGTCTACCTTTGATGTATAGGTACGTCATGGCGATCGTGTGGGAAACTCAGCTTTAGTGATAACCGGCTGTTTAGCCCCCTAAATACTGCAATCAATATTGATCACATCTGGGAGGCTAGGAGAGGGAGGGGGCTAACTCTGCTGTTCGATCGGCTCCCCGGCAACGTCATTGGGGGGCGCCCAATAGTTGTCATGGCAACCCGAGGTCATCATGATGAACTACGACCAGGAGCATTGATTATTTGATTATACTAGCAATCAGAGTAATAAGAGTTAAAGTCCCATAGAGGGACTAAGTAAAAAAGTAAACAAAAAATCCCCAAAAAAAATGTTAAAAATAATTAAAAGAAATAAATACATTAAAAAATGAAAAAAATATTATACCAATAAATAAGTATATTTATGTAAAAACAAAAATAAAAAAGTACACATATTTGGTATCACGTCCGGTACGATCTGAGCTATAAAACTGTCGCACTAGTTAACCCCTTCAGTAAACACTTTAAAAAAAATGTGGCAAAAAAAACACTTTTTCACCATACCGCCGAACAGAAAGCGAAATAAAACGCGATCAAGAAGTCGAATGTAAATAAAACTGGTACTGAAGAAAATGTCATCTTGCCCTGCAAAAAAACAAGCCACCATTCAGCTCCATCAGCAAAGAAATAAAAAATGTACAGCTCTCAGAATACAGTGATGCAAAATAAATTTTTCTATAAAATAGTTTTTATTGTGTAAAAGCGGCAAAACATAAAAAATTATATAAATGTCATATCGCTGTAATCATACTGACCCAAAGAATAAAGCTGTCTTATTATTTTTATCACATGGTGAACGGCATAAAAAAACATTCAAAAAAACAATTCCTAAATTGCTGGCTTTTGCTTATTCTGCCTCCCAAAAATCGGAAAAAAAGCGATCAACAAATGTTATGTGCTCCAAAATGATAACAATAAAAAAGTCAACTTGTCCCCAAAAAAACAAGCCCTTACATGATTATGTTAGCAGAAATAAAGAAAAATTATAGCTCTCAAAATATCGCAATGCAAAAAAAAATTTTTTAGTGTGTGATAGTAGACAAACATAAAAAACCTCTATAAATCTAGTATCGCTGTAATCGCACCGACCCAAAGAATAAAGTCGTCTAATCACTTATACCACACAAGGATCAGCGTAAAAATTAAATAGAACAAATTCTTGACCTGATGTTGATTTGTTTATTCTGCCTCCAAAAGATCACAGTAAGGCTCAGCTCACATTTATCCTGCGCTCTACGATGAGCTCTTACACCGGGATTTCCATGTAAATCTCTGAAATACGTGATTCAGACAGAATCCCCGGGGGAAGATTCCCTATAATGAGGTACATGGAGACAATGTGGACTCTGTCTGTTTTATAATCAGTGGTGTCCGTCTTTTTAAGCGTGCATAAAAGCGTGGTCGGCCACAGTTTTGTGCACCTCTGAAACGAAGGACACCACTGAATAGAGGCCACACCGAATCCAGAGTAACTCTGCTCCTCATTATAATGAATGGATCCCTCAGAGGTTTCATCTGAATCACGTTATTCGGAGATTTAGATGGAAACCCCGATATAAGTGCTCAGCGTAGAGTGCAGGATAAATGTGATCCAAAATGTTATGTAAAATGTCCCCATTAAAAGCTTCAACTCAATCCACAAAACGAGCAAGACCTAACTCAGGTCAATGAAAATATAGGGCGCCTCCATGTAGCACAAAGGCTCCAGAAAAGCGCTATGGCTCATGGCCCACCAAAAAACCTCTAAGAGTCAAATAGCGCTCCTTCCTGTTTGAGTCTCACCGTGTAGCTAACCAGTACCTGTACAGACACATATGAGGTATTGCCACAGTCAGGAGAAATTGTGTGACAAATTTAAGTGCCATTTTTACCCATTTCCCCCGTGTAAAACTGTAAAATGTGGGGCTAAAACTATTTTTTTTTATGGTAAAAATGTAATTATTTTTTCTTCACTGCCCAATGGTCTGTGCCTGTGACACACCTGTGGTGTCAATACGATCACTGCACCCTTGAATAAATTTATTAAGAGGTGTACTTTATAAAATTCTGCAGTTCTGGCACCTCAAGGGTTCTTTCAGTGGGTCATGGCACCCACAAACCAAAACAGCCAAATCTGCACTAAATTATGGCACTCATTTCCTTCTGAGCTTTCCACTGTGCCTTAAAAATAGTTCCTGATTACATGTAGGGTATTGTCATACTCAGGAGACAACAAACTGTAAGGTCCATTTCTTTCTATTAGCCCTTATAAAAATTGAAAACTTGGGGCTAAAACATTTTAGTGGTAAAATTTAGTTATTCTTTCTTCATCGCCCAATGGTATAAAATTCTGTGATGCATACCTGGTGTCACCATGCTCACTGCACCCCTAGATGAATTCATTGAGAGGAGTAGTTTGTAAAATGGGGTCACTTATGGGGGGTTCTGCTGTTCTGGCACCTCAGGGGCTCTGCCAATGTGACATGGCACACTCAAAGCATTCCAACATAATTTGAACTCCAATATGGCGCTTCTTCCATTCTGAGCTTTGAACTGCACCTCAAAAGTAGTTTTCCACCACATTTGGGGTATTGGGGTTCACAGCTCAACGTTATAAAATTCTGTGAAGCATCTGTGGGTTGAAGGTGCACACCACACTTCTAGATAAGTTCCTTGAGGGTGTAGTTTTCTAAATGGGGTCACATGTAGGGAGATTCCACTTCAGCTGTTGTGATACAATCACAGTTTTCTGTGTGCAGATCTAGCAGAGCTCAGAATGCTGAGCTGTGTGTAACTCCGCCCACAACACTGACTCCCAGATTTCTATGTACATTGTATAATGACAGAAAGCTGCTAATCAGTGGTATGAACATGGTTGGACCAGTAGCCACAAGACTCCTAGTCCTGTAGATAATCTGCTGAAAAAAAACTGATTTTATTGAAATAGCCCAGTAAGTGATACATTGCTGGAATCAGGGTCTCTGCTGACAGATCCACATTAATAGTGTGGAAAAATAATCCTTGTTTTATCTGTTCAAAATAAACTATCAATAGTGCAAACTCTCTCAATGGTGTTGAAAGTATTCTCGTAAATCACGTGACTTGTAGATTTGTGTGGGAAATAGACTCCGGATCTTTTCAGCAGGAACAGCTCTATTGAGAGGTACTGTATATATTTACATCCTTTTTATAGCCCCTGTTACAGAAGTGTCCAGGATGAGCTTCTGCCCAGGCATGCATGTACCACAGCCTTCACACTGTCTCTTTATTCTCCTCAGTACAATTGGGCACTGTGTGCTTTGTGTTACAGGGGACATGGCATCACAACACATTCTCAGTCCATAAAACAATCGGGTTGAAAAGGAACCACTAAAGGTGAAAGCTGGAGATCTGTTATATTATCCCCTGTTATTCTGTCTATAAACAAAGGACTGCCTGATGTCTCCTCACTGTCCATATCTGCTCCTCATTACATAACATACAACCCTAAAGTCAAGGAATGGCAAAATGTTGAGGAATTTGGGTAAATTACAGGAGTTATCATAACTTTATCATCAGCAGTAATAAGTTTTATGGGTATCTGTAGAAAATAGCTCAGAGAGTTGGGAGGCAAAACCAAACTTCTAGGAGCACTGACTATCCAGCTCCAAGGATATGTCCTAATGCCTAAAGCCATTCACACATACTTTTTCATATATTGGTTTTTACTAGCTTAGCACTAAAAATGTTTTAGATTTTTGGTGGGTATCTAGATTCATGAGAGGTGATAAAAGTATGATGATCATTGTAGGGCCAAGAGTCATCCCAAAGTCCATAACCTCTTAGCCCCGCATACTGCGTATGTGTAACCACCACTCTATTTACTCCGATTGGTTTTTGATGGTCGGTACCTGCTCATGCGTGACTACTTCTCCCATATACAATGAATGTACTGTACTGCTCCATTCACAAGGTGATGGATGCTATTGATAGGTGATAAGATGCTTTAGCAGAGAAGCTATCTCCAGTATAACTTGCTACAGAACAAACACAAGAAGGTAATGTGAATGGAGACTTATCCTGTATATACGGAATAAATAGTAAAATGCTACCAAATACAATTGTAATCATTTTAGATATGAGCAAATCTAGATATAACATAATAGTTATCAGGAGCATCAATTCCACGATTCCCCCACACAATACAAACACGATCTGCACCTTGGGATGGTCCGCTCACAGAAGGGGCACAATGTAGGGTCCTTTGGTGAATATAGACTTTGCAACAGGGTGACCCAAAAGTAGGGGTACAGTTGAATCATTGAAATTCTATTAGATTTTATAGGTACAACTATACACTGACACACCCAACAACACCTATCAACTTCTTTTTTAGGCAGTGCAGTAAAGAATAAGGTTCTTGAGAGGAAACCCCAGAATAATTAATAAAGTTCATTTTAGACATTGATGCAGACTGGATTATATGTCTTACCATAGGTCACAGTGTACTGGACAGGTTCAAGGAATTTTGTAATGCTGCTGGAAGACATTTGGAGGATTTACCAGATTAAACAGTGTGAATGTGAAGCAAATAAATAAATGTAATTGATTCAACTGTATACCTACTTTTGGGCCACCTGGTATTTGTTTTGTTGGTATATGTATATTACTAAAGTTTGTGCCAGGTCTATGTACTGTAATTAGGCTACATATACAGTGAGATAGATAATTAGATAGACAGACAGATAGATGTGTAGATTGATTGATAGATAGATATGTGTGTGGGTGCCAGATAGATAGATGAACAGATAAATAGACAAATAGAAACAAAAATGGAAGCAGCACTCCAAAAGTAGTGCAAATTATATAGGAATGTTTCAGTTCATAGTGTGAACCTTTCTCTGGAGACAAGTTCACACTATGAACCAAAACGTCACCACATGGGCCATTAAAGTTGTATAACTTGCACTACTTTTGGAGTACTGCTTCCATTTTTGTTTTTACTATTTGGGTTAGGCTTATGCCTTGGAAACTTTGCACCCCGATTTGCTCTTTTATATTATATATATATATATATATATATATATATATATATATATATATATATATATATAACTCATGCCACTTTTTTTCTTTTTTCTAAATAGATATTATTAACCTTTGTTTTAGTTCTACATAATATCCATAATCTAATGATCCCTGCCTGTACTGGAGATAATTATTCTGCCCAATCTATGCCTATTGTTGAGGTTTCTTTGGGGCTTTCCAATAATCCAGTTACTCAGGCTGACTGAGCAGTGATAGAAGACATCCCCTCCCCCCATGTCCCCATAACACAACTCACCGAGACAAGAAACTCCAAGGTCTCCACATAGTCCCTCTCAGTCTTGAGAAGTTCGCTGAGAACACACACCCTGAGACGAAGCTGCCTCTCCAGGTCCTTGCTGCTCTCCACCTTTCCATCAGGTCTATGTTCCTCTGTCATGTTATATCCCAGGACTCAGTGCTGATCCTCCTGTGATCACTTCACTCAATGCAGAAAAGTTCTCCAAAGTTAGATCCTCCAAGTCTAATACTGTGCTGTCTCCTTCACATTCAGGCTCATCTTGCTCTGATCAAATATTAGCAATCCAGATGGGACAGAGAAAAGTTCCTCTGTGCCTGCAGATTTCCAGTCAGTGCTTTGGGAGCAGAGCAAGTAATTTGGACATTAATCAAAAGATTGTCTCCATGTGACTCCAGCCCCTTCATCCTGGAACCAGCCCCCATCACCCACCCTCTGCTCCAGTGTTGTCCCCTCCTTCATCCTCCAATGAATGGCAGGAAAGAGAGCAGAAACCTTGGGAAGTAGAATGTGCCAACAATGCCCGCTCTGCACAATCCCAGAGCACAGGGCTAAGAGGGGGCATGGGTGTCAGGAGGATGTCAGCAGCCAGGGACCAAGTGTAGGGCAGACTACAGCCCTTATTCCTACTACACACTCTGCCTCCATAGAGGAGACTTGTAAAGAGTTGTTCAGGAGTCAGAGTTTTATTTCTCCAGATTCATCACTTCTGCTAATGTCATTTCACACAGGAAAGAAAAGTCATTTGCTGAGTTCTCTGCTGTTCAGTATTAGTTACCTCCCCAGGATGGAATAATTCACACGTTAGCATATGTGAGGGAGAACATCAACTTTTCTATAAAATAGAAACCTTTTCTTCCCCCCTTTAAAAAGGATCAGTTACAAAAATATAAATCTACAGTTTTCGGATTTTAATAAGTTTGAGAAATCTGAGTGGCAACGGAATCTTTGCCCTTTGACTGGCACTTCATAAAATTGGCAAAAGCAAATCTCCAAGAGCATACAATGATAAATAGGAAGTGTATCATTATCATTATATACCTGGGCAGCTTTGCCATTCAGGATGCTTGGAAAGCTGAGTAACCCCCTCAGAACAATAATGACTGTCATATTGATTATCACCAAGCTTTTGCACTATAAGATATACAGTAAATATGAACTACCTATAAAAGAATTTTTAAACTTTGACGGAAATTTTTTTTAAAGGGAAATAAAAATAAGTCAAATATATAAAAAGTTGTAGCTCTCTCATTTCTTCTGGATGTATGTGGTTTGTCTAAAGGCATTGAGAGTGAAGACAGCTCTGATTGACCGCAGGGTTCGCATGACACAATGGTATGCAATCCTTGGGAGAGCCAGTGCCAATGTAGTAGGAGCGGCGCTGGCATCGGGGGGGATTATAAGTGTAATTATATTGCAAGGGGACAACATAGTGATTGAGAAGGGGTTGTCTGAGTAGTGAACCACCACATTAAAGTTTAGCATTATTTCTACTATGTGGACAGGTAACTTGTAGGAGCCAACTTGTCGGGACCTGTACCCTTTTGACTATGAAGTCTGCATTATATGGACCAACTTGTCCATTTGAATATAGGTGTGTTTTATCTCTTGGCTCTGTACAGAAAAAATGCTTTTAGGCCCAGCAGCTGTTATAAGGCCCATAATTAAGGGGGGCATACACTTTGATACTGGGGCAATGGAAAATGTGACTCAATTTAGGAAAAAGGTGCCCCAAAATAATCAGAAGTGCAACATCTGCAAGGCATTTGTATGTTCTCCCTGTGTTTGCGTTGGTTTCCTACGGGTTCTCCGGTTTCCTCCCACACTCCAAAGACATACTGATAGGGAATCTAGATTGTGAGCCCCAATGGGAACAGTGATAATCATGTCTGTGAAGCACTGTGGAATATAATGGCGTTATAAAAGTAAAATAAATAATAATAAAACTTTTCATATCCTGAACTTAGTTTGTGCTGAACATAGTCATGACGGAGAGGTAGTTATACTAAGGGCCCAATGTTCTGATCTTAATACCCCTGGGAATGTATCTGTACAATATGAGGGACATTCTGCATTATAGGTACAGTTACTTCTTTTCGTACACATATACTGTACAGACCAAAAGTTTGGACACACCTCATTTAAAGATTTTTCTGTATTTTCATGACTATGAAAATTGGACATTCACACTGAAGGCATCAAAACTATCAATTAACACATGTGGAATTATATACTTAACAAAAAAGTGTGAAACAACTGAAAATATGTCTTATATTCTAGGTTCTTCAAAGTAGCCACCTTTTGCTTTGATGACTGCTTTGCACACTCTTGGCATTCTCTTGATGAGCTTCAAGAGGTAGTCACCGGAAATGGTCTTCCAACAATCTTGAAGGAGTTCCCAGAGATGCTTAGAACTTGTTGGGCCTTTTGCCTTCACTCTGCGGTCCAGCTCACCCCAAACCATCTCGATTGGGTTCAGGTCTGGTGACTGTGGAGGCCAGGTCAACTGGCGTAGCACCTCATCACTCTCCTTCTTGGTCAAATAGCCCTTACACAGCCTGGAGGCGTGTTTGAGGTCATTGTTCTGTTGAAAAATAAATGATGGTCCAACTAAACGCAAACCGGATGGAATAGCATTCCGCTGCAAGATGCTGTGGTAGCCATGCTGGTTCAGTATGCCTTCAATTTTGAATATATCCCCAACAGTGTCACCAGCAAAGCACCCCAACACCATCACACCTCCTCCTCCATGCTTCACGGTGGGAACCAGGCATGTAGAGTCCATCCGTTCACCTTTTCTGTGTCGCACAAAGACACGGTGGTTGGAACCAAAGATCTCAAATTTGGACACATCAGACCAAAGCACACATTTCCACTGGTCTAATGTCCATTCCTTGCATTCTTTAGCACAAACAAGTCTCTTCTGCTTGTTGCCTATCCTTAGCAGTGGTTTCCTAGCAGCTATTTTACCATGAAGGTCTGCTGCACAAAGTCTCCTCTTAACAGTTGTTGAAGAGATGTGTCTGCTGCTAGAACTCTGTGTGGCATTAAATTTGTCTCTAATCTGAGCAGCTGTTAACCTGCGATTTCTGAGGTTGGTGACTCGGATAAACTTATCCTCAGAAGCAGAGGTAACTCTTGGTCTTCCTTTCCTGGGGCGGTCCTCATGTGAGCCAGTTTCTTTGTAGCGCTTGATGGTCTTTGCACTTGGGGACACTTTCAAAGTTTTCCCAATTTTTCACACTGACTGACCTTCATTTCTTAAAGTAATGATGGCCACTCATTTTTCTTTACTTAGCTGCTTTTTTCTTGCCATAATACAAATTCTAACAGTCTGTTCAGTAGGACTATCAGCTGTGTATCCACCTGACTTCTGCACAACAACACTGATGGTCCCAACCCCATTTATAAGGCAAGAAATCCCACTTATTAAACCTGACAGGGCACACCTGTGAAGTGAAAACCATTTCCGGTGACTACCTCTTGAAGCTCATCAAGAGAATGCCAAGAGTGTGCAAAGCAGTCATCAAAGCAAAAGGTGGCTACTTTGAAGAACCTAGAATATAAGACATATTTTCAGTTGTTTCACACTTTTTTGTTAAGTATATAATTCCACATGTGTTAATTGATAGTTTTGATGCCTTCAGTGTGAATGTACAATTTTCATAGTCATGAAAATACAGAAAAATCTTTAAATGAGAAGGTGTGTCCAAACTTTTGGTCTGTGCTGTATATTCATATGTATACCAAAAGAAGTAACTGTATCTGTAATGTAGAATACCCCTTGGCTTATGTTGTACAGATATATTCCCAGGATCATTGGGCCCATAGTACCACTCCAACATGACTATGTTAAGCACAAACTATGTTCAGGATGTCAAAAGTTTTATGTTTGATTTAGTGGCAGAAAAATGCTTTGAATTTCATACAATATGTATCAAAACATTAATTTGTGACATTTATCTCAATAAAAAGTTTTAAAATAATTCCACCTATTGTAACAAGTCGTTCTCTGTGACCCAATCAGAATAGAAAGACTAAAATAATGTTTGCTGTTATTCAGGGACATCATGAGAGATAACTAGTGTACTCGCCCGAGCATCATGGTGCTCGACAAGCTCGACGCTCTGCTAGTATTTCCGGGTTGCTCGGGCTGGAACTCGGGTCCCTTCCCTGCATGTTTGGCGCTCTTTAGAGAGCCAATGAACATGCAGGGATTGCCTGCCATGCACTGTAAAGCCATAGCCATGTTGGTTGTGGGCATTACAGTGATTGGCTGGGCGCACAGCGTCATCAGGTCTATATCAGACCTGGCGCCGCCGTGCTCGTCACAGTCACTCCAGATCAGACAGTGTAGGGAGAGCTGCTGCTGTGTCAGGGAGACATTTGATCGTGTATTAGGTAGTGTAGGGAGAAAAACTGTACATTACACATACCCATCATAACAAACAGTCCTTCTGAGGACTAATCCATCTGCAGAGATATCAGGCAGGCAGTGTATATAGGCAGGCAGGGTATATAGCAGACTGAAGTGCATATAGCACAAGAGGCTCCATTCCACTTCTGTCGGCTGCTGCTGTTAGATATTTCTGAAAATAGGCCCAGGTCTCAGGGACCAGGAATAATTTTTTTTGCATCTTAATCCTCATTATTTGCTTAAAAAGCAATCCAGAGAACACGGTTTTTCTGCGCCATTTGCTTGCTGGCACTGCAGAATACAGCCAGGTCCTTTCCATATTACAGCGCTAAAAATCCATCTATTTAAAACTGTGTTTTCTCCGTCACATGGATCACATATACGTTTTCAGAAAATACTGCTATTTCTGGCCTCCATTAAATTTTTTTTTCAGTGTGTCAGCAAAGTTTTTGACACTGGTTTGCTGTTCAAAACAGTTACCTACAGGCCAGGTATTAAAAACTGTGTTTTCTCCGTCACACGGATTACATATACGTTTTCAGAAAATACTGCCATTTCTGGCCTCCATTAAAAATTTCTTTCAGTGTGTCAGTGAAGCAATTCACAGCAGTTTGCTGGTCAAACTACTTACCTACAGGCCAGGTATTTAAAACTCTGTTTTCTCCGTCACACGGATCACATATAAATTCGCTCCAAACTCAGTCATTTGTAGTGAGCGTGGAAGATACTGTCCTCCATTTAAAATGGGCAAGGCACGTGACAGGGGACGGGGAACTGGACGTGATGGTAATGGTGCATGCAGAGGCCGAGGACAAGGCCGTGGGCAAGCCGAAATTGTGCCACAACAAACACCCACATCTTCTCGCCAGACCTTCCTGTCCCAATTTCTAGGTGACCGCAGCACAGCACAATTGAACCCAGAGCAGTGTCAAAAGGTTGTTGGTTGGATAGCGAATAATGCTTCCAGTCACTTAGCCACCACCACCACCTTGTCTTCCACATGGCCAAGTCTCAGTAGCCGTGAGTCTGGACAGCGTATTCCTCACCCTGATCCTCCTTCCTCCCACCATGCCGAGTACCCAGAGACAACTGATCCCACACTTGGACACTCTGAAGAGCTGTTCACTTTTCCATTTATAGATTCGGGCCTCTCGCCCGGTCCACTTGAAGCGGGGCAAGAGGAGATCGCATGTAGCGATGCCCAAATATTTGAGCAGCCACGGTCACACGAAGGCGACGGTGGGAAAGTGTCACAAGAGGTGGACGATGATGAGACACAATTGCCAGAAAGTCAGGAGGAGGACTAGGGTGCGGAAGTGGAAGACGAGGTGGTGGATGATATAGTAACTGACCCAACCTGGCAGGAGGACATGCAGAGCAAGGACAGCAGCACACAGGGGGAGGGAGGCAGAGCACTGCAACAGGCAGGAAGAAGCAGTGTGGTGGCTGCAGACAGAAGGCAGGCAACCATACCCCGTAACACCAACAGGCCTGCATCAGCAGGGGTGGCAAAACGACCAGCCTGACCACCACCAACATGATCAGGCAGATGGCAGCAAAGCACCCGACTTTGTGGGCCGAACCCCAGGGTCCAGGAACAGTGTCTGCGGGTGACACAATTGCTTCTTCCGCTGTTGTGCATGCAAACCAATCCCCTGTCCATGGTGCATGCGAAGATGCCTCCTGCCCTGCACCTGTCGTTGCACACTCTCAAGTAGCAGCATCAGGAAGCAAGTCCATGTCCTTGTCCCAGCGCAGCGTTCGGTTGTCCATACCCCAGTCCTTGGAACGCAAGCGCAAATATGCAGCCAACGCCCCACAGGCCACACTACTAAATTCTCACATTTCACGACTGCTTGCGCTCGAAATGTTGCCTTTTAGGCTCGTGGAGACAGAAGCATTCCGCAACCTGATGGCGGCGGCCATCCCTCGGTACTCGGTCCCCAGCCGCCACTATTTCTCCCGGTGTGCCCTCCCAGCATTACACAAGCACGTGTCCCAAAACATTAGCCATGCTCTCAACAACACAGTTACCGGTAAAGTCCACCTAACCATGGACAAGTGGACAAGTGCTTGTGGGCAGGGACGGTACATCTCGCTGACGGCACACTGGGTTAACATAGTGGAAGCCGGGACCCAGTCGGACCTTGGGACGGAACACGTCCTCCCGACGCCAAGGATTGCGGGCTCTAGGTCAATCAGGGTAGCCCCCACGGTCTACAACTCCTGCACCTCAGCCTCCTCCTCCTCTTCAGCCTCCATCTCCGAAATGACCACATCAGTCACAAGCTGGAAGCACTGCAGCACTGCCTCAGCCAAGTGGCAACAGGCTGTACTGAAGCTAATATGCTTATGTGAAAAACCGGACAATGCTGAAGAGTTGTGAACAGCTCTGAAAGAGCAGGCAGATCTGTGGCTCACACCGCTGAACCTACAGCCAGGCATGGTCGTGTGTGACAATGGCCGGAACCTGGTGGCGGCTCTGAGGTGAGGTGAGCTCACACACGTACCATGCCTGGCCCATGTGCTTAACCTCGTGGTTCAGCGGTTTTTTAAATCCTACCCGGAGCTGCCGGATCAGCTTGTTAAAGTACGTCGCCTGTGTTCCCATTTTAGAAAGTCAGCTACAGCTTCCGCAGCCCTTGCAGTGTTTCAGCAGTGTTTGCAGCTTCCGGCTCACAGACTGGTGTGTGATGTCCCCACGTGTTGGAACTCTATACTGCAGATGTTGGGAAGGATTTGTGAGCAGAAGAGGGCAGTTGTTGAGTACCAGCATCAACAAGGCCGTCAGTATTCAGTTCAGACTCCACACATAAGACCTCAGGAGTGGACATGGATGTCAGACATATGTACCATCCTCCAAAACTTTGAGGACTCCACCAAGATGGTGATCGGTGATGACGCCATAATTAGCGTCACCATCCCGCTTCTCTGTCTTCTGAAACGCTCTCTGCTCACAATCAAAGAGGATGCATTGCAGGCGGAGCACGATGAGATGGAGCAAGGAACCATACAGGGTGATTACACACAGCCAAGCCTCATCTCATGCCAACGTGGATTGGGCGACAATGGGGAAGAGGAGGAGGAGGAAGGACAGGAGCTAGTTTCATGCACTATAGACGGTACTACCTGCACAGCTGTTATACCGTCTGTTCAGCGGGGATGGCCAGAGGACAGAGAGGAGGAGGAGGAGAGCATGGTCAGTCATCCTCTTGGTGAGGACACGGAAGTCTTGCCTGTTAGTAGTCTGGCACGCATGGCCGAGTTTATGTTACGCTGCCTTTCCCATGACCCTCGCGTTCTCAAAATTTTGGGTGACAGTCATTACAGGATGGTGACACTTCTAGACCCACGCTACAAGGAAAACTTTATCTCTCTTATTCCTGAGGCGGACAGGTCTACAAAAATGGGGCTGTACCAGAAGGCCCTTGTTGCGGAACTATTACAAAAATTCCCATCTGAAAACGCTGGCGGCAGAAGGCACACTTCGTTGGACAACCAAGGAGTACAGGTGAGAGAGACACAACTTCAATCCAGCAGAGGCAGGGGAACACTGTCAAAGTTCTGGGAGAATTTTCTCAGACCCTCCCATCGGACAGGCCCTGAGGCGTGGGGTACTCTCACAACGAGTGCAAAGTTTGGGAAGATGCTGAGGGAGTACCTTGCAGACCGTACCAATGTCCTCCGTGATTACTCTGTGCCTTATAATTATTGGGTATCCAAGCTGAATACGTGGAATGAACTGGTTCTCTATGCCTTGGAGGTCCTGGCCTGCCCTGCCGCCAGCGTTTTATCAGAGCGGGTTTTTAGTGCCGCTGGTGGAAATATAATTGATAAGCGCATCCGCCTGTCAACTGAAAATGCTGACAGGCTGACTCTTATAAAAATGAACAAGGGCTGGATTGGGCCAGACTTCTCAACACCACTGAATGATAGCAGCATAACATAAACTCCAATCCAGTGTCTTTTCTTGGGAGGTGTATTCCCATGCACCTCTTCATACCCACACATGGGTATACGCTTCCTGATTTTGTCTATTGGCTCTTGTCCTCCTCCTTCTCCTCATCCTCCACCACCATATCACCAGGGTGACCGTGGTCCGTGATGCAACACCCACCTAATTTTTTTAAAGGGTGTTCATGATGCCCGTTAAAAATTTTTTTTATACAGTATGTTCATGTATACCCCCCAGGGGTAAATGTTTGTCAGCCCATACACTTAGTGCATGGGCATTACAAGTATAGGAGGCCCGCTCCTTTCTAATGGGAACATTTTTTTATGAGGCCCTCCTCCACGTCTCTTCCAAGGGGCATTGAAGTGCCTCCAAATTTTTGGCAGCCCTTGCATTCACTGCATAGGCCAACACTATGGGAGACTCTCTCCTTTCTAATGGGAATTTGTCATTACTGTGGCCCTGCTCTGTGTGTTTTTAAATTCTTAGTGGGTTTTTTCCTAAAATTGGTCAGCCGTTGGACTCACTGCATACCCTTTAACTGTATAGCAGACTCTCTCCTTTCTAATGGGAACATGTCGTACCTTGTTACTGTGGCCCTGCTCCATGTGTCTTTAAATTCTTAGTGGGGTTTTTCCTAAAATTGGTCAGCCGTTGGACTCACTACATACCCTATAACTGTATAGCAGACCCTCTCCTTTCTAATGAGAACATGTCGTACCTTGTTACTGTGGCCCTGCTCCTTGTGTCTTTAAATTCTTAGTGGGGTTTTTCCTAAAATTGTCAGCCATTGGACTCACTGCACACCCTATAACTGAATAGCAGACCCTCTCCTTTATAATGGGAACATGTCGTACCTTGTTACTGTGGCCCTGCTCTATGTGTCTTTAAATTCTTAGTGGGGTTTTTCCCAAATTTTGGCAGCCCTTGCAGTCACAGAATGGGCATTACCACTATAGGAGACCCTCTCCTTTATAATGGGAACATTTTTTTTACTGAGACCCTCCTCTATGTCTCTTCAAAGGGGTATTGGGTTGCGTCCAAATTTTTGGCAGACCTTGCAGTCACTGGATATGCAATAACAGTATAGGAGACCCAGTTGTTAATAATGGGAACAACAAAGCATAGCCGGCTGACGGCTCTCTAACAATAGCTAGGGCCCACTGCTGGCCTTTTAAGAATAGTAAGGGCCGTCTGATGTCCCTATAAAAATAGGTTTTATGACTTTCAGAGTCCCTCCATCATAAATAAAACAGGATGTGTCTGATGATGTGTCACACACCACATTGCCAGATAAGGTTGTAAAATGTTAAAATGACATTTCCCGGTGAATGCATTTGTCTTTAAAAAAAAACGTAAAAAAAACAAAACAATAGGATCTTTCTTTAGTATAAAAAACAGCGTCACCAATTTAACAACAATGTAATCACATTGTTCAGCTCATGTACCTCCTCCTCCATCTCCAAAATGATTACATCAGTCACAAGCTGACAGCACTGCAGCACTGCCTTGGCCAAGCGGCAACAGGCTGTGCTGAAGATAACATGCTTAATGCTTAATTGACAAACCGCCCAGCTCTGCAGAGTTGTTGAAAGCTGTAACACAGCAGCCTGATCTGTGGCTCTCACCGCTGAACATACAGCCAGGCATGGTCGTGTGCGACAATGGGCGGAACCTGGTGACGGAGAAATGACAGCCTTGGTAGATATGGTTTCCCTCTATGCCAGTCCTTTCACCGAGCTAAAGAATATGGCTGTGGTGAAATACAACTCCCACTGAGAAGCTGTTTCAGATTGAAAAACATTGTGCCCACCACAGGATTTGATTCTGAGGGCTAACCTTTCTCACCCGCTCAAGAGCCCCATAGCAGCTGCAAAGTTAGCTCTATCATGAACTCTCCTGAGGTAGAAGCCAAGGCACACCAGAGATTCTCTGGTGGGACTGTCCAACCCTGCCAAGAAGCAGTCCTGGATAAGAAAAGTGTGTGGAAAGGTTCCTGGACACTCTATGGCTGCTTTTTTACTGAGGAGGAAACACACGCAAACACGGAGAGAACATACAAAGTCCTTGCAGATGTTGTCCTTGCTGGGATTTGAACTCAGGATCCCAGCGCTGCAAGTCTTCAGTGCTAACCACTGATCCAATGTGCTGCCGTTCACCCTCTAATATTTAACAGGCTGGAGAAACTTGCACCTACTGCCACTCTATCTTCAGCTCCTTTGTGAGAAAATGTATTTGGGCAGCCACTCAGTCTACCAAATAAAATTCCTGAGAAGGAAATTGGGGATGGCTTTTCTACTGGTACTGGGGGCAGTGCTAATACCATGGCGTCGTACCATAGTTTGATGGAAATATTCCAGGCTGGTAGAAGGCAAGCAAATTCCCACAGAAAAGTTACAGCAGTAATGTTCAGGGACCCGCGCTTGTAGAAGACGGAGACAACACCAGGAGAAATAGTGACCGCTGGGGACTGAGTATGGACACGAGGCATGAGGCATGTGGTTGTGAAAAGCTTCCGCCTCCACAAGCCTAAAAGGCCACATTTCAAGTGAAAGCAGTTTTACAGGACTTCCTGTGAGAAATGACATGCAGGGTAGATAGGGTTTCCCTCTATGCCAGTCCTTTCACCGAGCTAAATACAACTGTCAGCAAAAAAAGTTGTGGACTGGCTCCGTACCGTCCCTGGCCACATTCACCGGTCTACATGTTTGTGGTTAGACGGTCCTTCCCAGTAAGTGCACTGGGGAGGGCACGGGTAATGTTGTGGGACCTGTGCTTGTGGAAGGCGGAGGCGATACCGGGAAATATAGTGGCGGCTGGGGACTGAGTATAGAAAACCCGGGCACCGCCGGCATGAGGTTGTGAAAAGCTTCTGCCTCCACGAGCTGAAAAGACCATATTTCAAGTGCAAAAAGCTGCCCAGAAATCTGGCAGTTTAGTGTTGCGGCCTCTGGGTGGGTGGGTGGCTTGCTGCTTACTTGCACTTGCATTTCAAGTAACAGAAAACTAAGCAGATGGTGGCCTCTATCATCATCATGGCCTCACCTCAGCACTATGAACTCTCCTGAAGGAGAAGCCAGGGCCCGCCGGAGGAGTCTCTGGTTCTCTGGTGGGCCCGTCCAACCCTGCCGAAAAGCAGCGCCCTGGCTAAGAAAAGTGTGGGGGAAGGTTCCCGGACACTCTATGGCTGCTTTTTTAATGTGGATCGGCCATGCTTATGCATGTTATTTCTCAAACCACATTACAGATCAGGCCATTGTCCAACTCTGTATTCAAGAAATTAAATGCGCAAAGAAAGATGTGTGTGTGTCAAAGCACCACTAACAAGGGCGAGTTGATGTTGGGCGGGCTGCCATTGCTTCTGCAACAAGCTCAATTACAGGACTTCCTGTGAGAAATGACATGCAGGGTAGATAGGGTTTCCCTCTATGCCAGTCCTTTCACCGAGCTAAATACAACTGTCAGCAAAAAAAGTTGTGGACTGGGTAAGTACCGTCCCTGGCCACATTCACCTGTCCACGTGTTTGAGGTTAGGTCCTTCCCAGTAAGTGCACTGGGGAGGGTACGGGTAATGTTGTGGGGCCCGTGCTTGTGGAAGGCGGAGGCGATACCGGGAAATTTAGTGGCGGCTGGGGACCGAGTATGGACACCCGGCTGCTGCCAGCATGAGGTTATGAAAAGCTTCCGCCTCCACAAGCCTAAAAGGCCACATTTCAAGTGCAAGTGTGGCACCCCAGGGGTCTGGTTACCACAGTAATAGCAATATTACGTCTGAGAGCAGGTGGGAGGTCTCCTGGTCAGGAACCCTAAGCATGCAACACTTCCTGCCCAGTCCTGGGAGGGGAAGAACTTCCCCTATATAAACTGGGGCTGAGGCGGGGTTAGAGGAGAAGAAGAGGAGTCCCAGACAGAGACACAGTCTGGTCTGGAGTGGAGCAGATACAGGGAGAGCAAGATCAGGAGCTATGTGGGAGCAGTGATAAAAGGGGTCAGAGACTGGAAGCTATAGAGCTCGTCCTGACTGAAGAGATCTCACCGGACACAGAGTCCGAGGCAGTGGGGACTGATCCATACCCAGCAGCAGAAACCGACCGGCAGGGGATTTCAGGTCCTCTGGCCAAGAAACCCGAAGGCACGGTCACACGCAAGGGACCAGCACCGCCGTTGTGGAGCGGAGGCTACCAGAAGGCCCCGAGTCACCGGCCATACGGGTGAGCACCACACGGTACACTCAGGGACGTGGGCTACTTTTACCCGCTTAAAGCAAGGTAGCCAGGGAGAGTACAATAAGTCGGGGAGGCCTACAACTCCGCCTGGCCGGGGGAGATTCTATCTGCTCACAGACTGACCAGGCCCCGATCGCTAGCCAGTACTCCCGGGAGGGTCTACCTTTGCCACCAGTAAAGACCCTGAACTACACCGCACCGTCTCTGAGTGGTTCCTAGTGCCTGCGTGCAATTCTGCTATCCCCATCATCCACGTCCGCTGCCCTGAGGCCATACCCCTCCCGTTGGGGGTTATACTATCCACGCTGCACACCCGTACCACCGGCCTCAGCGGTCTGCCCTGCAGCGGCGGCTTCATAGCCGCAATCAACGGGTGGCGTAGTCGAACAATATAACATCTTATTCTAAGTTCTGCCACTTGGTTTGACACCCTGGGCACGGACCGGGTCACCGCCACGAGGACTACTACCCCTATCAGATCCGGCTCCGGGTATTCCCCGCATGCGCAATGCTGCACAACAGAGGCCCAGGGGGCGCGTCAACTTTGGCGTAGTCGGCAGGATCCCGAGCCCGCAACCACCGGGTACTGCGTGCCTGATAAAAAAAAAGACTGTTAAACTTACCTGTGGTGAGGATTCCCGCCATCCGACGCCATCTTCTGCCTTCTTCCCGCCATCCGTGGAGTTTTCCCGCCATCCGACGCCATCTTCTGCCTTCTTCCCGCCATCCGTGGAGTTTTCCCGCCATTGGACGCCATCTTGAGGACGCCGCGCGGGAAGAAGAGGGGCGTGGACTCCGAAAGCGCGCGAGAACTGAAGCTCCGCCTCACGTCCGGACGTTGCGTAAGGTCCTGGAAGGAGCCCAGCAGACGCCGACGTCACAGGAGCGCGACGGAAGGTCCTCAACCCTGACGATCCACTGCGGAGCCGCGGCCTACGGAAGAGGATCATCGCAAGGTAGGCCACGGTCCACTAGGGGGGAGGAGGATGTCGGATACAGAGGAGAGCTTCACTGCCACAGCCACCGCCAGCGCCACCGCTGCTGCGGTCATGCCTTTCACTATGCCCTATATCCCGGGGGCAGCCTGGCTACCCCAGTACTCAGGGGAGTCACATACCCTAAATGACTTCAGAGAAAGGCTGGATAGCCTCTTCCAGGTGTACCCCCTCACAGAGGAGCAAAAAGTGAGCATCCTGGTGGCTCAATTAACAGGGGCAGCCCAAAGGGAGGTAAAGTACTGGCCACTCGGGAGGAGGAGGACTGTCGCAGAGATACTAGCCCGGCTGAAGGACACCTTTGATACCCGTACCTCAGCCGAGATCAAGCTTAGATTCTACGGGTGCAAGCAGCGAGCACATGAGAATATAAGGGACTATGCACTAAACCTACAAGAGGCCCTGAGAGCCATTAAGCAGGCTGACCCTGACGGCATGGGAAACGAAGACAAGCTGTTGACTGAACAATTTATAGAGGGTCTACATTGCAATGCCCACCGAACCCAGTTGCGGGCAATGGCCTTACAGGACCCTCATCTGGACTTTGCACAGTTCAAGGACAGAGCCATCCGGGTGCTCCGAGAACCGGCACCAGGTGGCGCTGTGACCCACAGACGCCCTACTACCACTTACCACCAGGAGACGGCGCCCTTGTCGGCAGGGCCTGTGGGAGCTGATGCTCTGGCTTTAAACAATGACCCGGCTACAGACCTGCACCATCAGGTCCAAGAGCTAACTAAAAGCGTTGCTGCGCTAACCCGAACAGTGCAGTCTTTACAGGTTTCTACTCGAGGGAAGATCCAGCTGGCATCCGGACCGGAGGACATCCCGTGGCGCCGACCAAGGAGGACCCCACCGGCCAGAGGAAAACCCAGCGACCGATACAACGAGGACGGACAACCCATCTGCCGCCGCTGCAATCAACCCGGACATATGGCAAGGTACTGTCCTTTAAACTGGCACAACCTGGGGTAGAGGGCCAACCCCTAGGAATAAGATCACCAGGCCCATCGAACTGGCGTGACAAATACGTGGGAGGACGTCCAGTCTTGCCTGTGGTACTGGATGGCATTCCTATGAGTGCCCTACTGGACACCGGGTCACAGGTCACCACCATCCCGTACGTGCTCTTCAAGCAGTACTGGAATGACTCGGATATAACCCGCTACCCTGACGACGACTTGAGTATCATCGCCAGCAATGGTCAGCCCGTGCCACAGATCGGATTTAAAGAGGTGACCATTAAAATCGGTAAAGTCGAACTGGCAGCACAGGGACTGATCATTGTGGACATTGACAAGCGCGAGAGTCACCCAAAGATAACTCTAGGAACTAATGTGATTGAAAATTGTCTTGCAGAGGTGATTCTCATTTTACAGCAGGTTGCCAAGAATGCCAGTTCCGGCCAGCAGCGAGTGCTCCAAAAAGAGATCCGGGCACTGATGCGACGGCAACAGGTGGAACTCTCCGGTGGTGAGATTGGTAGCGTGAGAATGTGTGACCCTTTCCCTATTGCCATGCCCCCGAAAAGTGAAATGATGATTTGGTGCCGGGCAGCTATTGGTCTGAGAGGTAGAGATTACCAGGCAATGGTGGAACCAGTCTACTCAGACAGTAGGCCCACCATTTTGACAGCACGGGGGGTGGTCGATGTACGCCATGGGAGGGTGCCCGTTCGCATCATAAATATCGGGGAGAGAGAAGTACACCTGCCCCGGTATGCCACGCTAGCCAAATTGTTCACCATAAACCAGAATTCTGTACAGGCCGTGGAACCCTTGCCTCCATCTCAACCAGAGGAAGGTAACGGCTCTAAGCAACAAATGGAGGACTGGTGTCAGCAACTACATTTGGGTACTGACTCCACTCCCTCACACCAGAAACAGGGAGTCTATCGGGTGGTTCAAGAGTACGAGAGAGTGTTTAGTAAACACCCGTTAGACTTCGGGCGAGTAAAGGGGGTAGAACACCACATCCCCACGGGAGACCATCCTCCCATAAAGGAGAGATACCGACCCGTACCCCCTGCACACTACCAACACGCCAAGGGGATGCTTAGAGACATGAAGGAGGCTGGGGTAATCAGGGATAGCTGTAGTCCCTGGGCAGCTCCACTAGTCTTGGTTAAAAAAAAAGACAACACCATGAGAATGTGTGTAGACTACCGGAAAATCAACCGTATCACACACAAAGATGCGTACCCCTTACCAAGGATAGAGGAGTGTTTGGCTGCTTTAAAATCTGCTAACTTCTTCTCCACTTTGGATCTCACTAGCGGGTACTGGCAGGTTCCTGTAGCAGAGGCGGACCAGGAGAAGACCGCATTCACCACCCCGATGGGACTTAGCGAGTTTACCTGCATGCCGTTCGGACTCTGCAACGCACCAGGAACCTTCCAACGATTGATGGAATGCTGTCTGGGACACCGGAACTTTGAGACGGTCCTGCTGTACCTGGACGATGTTATAGTTTATTCCAAAACCTACGAGGACCACCTGAAACACCTGGCGGAAGTGTTTGAAGCCCTGGCAAAATACGGTCTGAAGGTGAAACCGTCGAAGTGTCACCTGCTAAAACCAAAAGTGCAGTACCTGGGACACGTGGTGAGTGCTGACGGAGTGGCTCCCGACCCTGATAAGATCACCGCGATTAAGGAATGGCCAAGACCCTCCAGCGTAAGGGAAGTACGGCAGTTCCTCGGGTTGGTAGGCTACTACCGAAGATTCATTCCCGGTTTCACCAAAAAGGCAGCTCCTATGCAGGACCTCCTGATAGGCCAGTCCAGGAAGGCCAAGAACCAGAAGCCGCCCTTCAGATGGGAGAAGCTGGAAGAAGAGTCCTTCCGCCAGCTGAAGATGGCCCTCACGGGAGATGAAATCCTGGCATACCCTGATTACAGCCAGCCCTTTATCCTCTACACCGACGCAAGTAACATCGGGCTAGGAGCCGTACTGTCCCAGATCCAGCAGGGGAGAGAACGGGTAATTGCTTACGCCAGCCGAAAACTGCGACCCACCGAAAGAAACCCTGAGAATTACAGCTCATTCAAGCTAGAGTTCCTGGCAGTGGTGTGGGCAGTCACCGAACGCTTTAAGCACTACCTCGCCTCTTCCCGGTTCACCGTGTACACGGACAACAACCCGTTGACACACCTGGACACTGCAAGACTCGGTGCCCTGGAACAGAGATGGATGGCCCGCCTGTCCAACTATGAATTCACGATCAAATACCGGGCAGGACGCTCCAATACCAACGCGGATGCCTTGTCCAGAATGCCAAACCTACCGGACGTAGGGGAAGATCCAGAGGAACTGGAAGAAGTTGAACTCCCCGCGTTCCACCGTCATGGGACTACCCAGTATTCCCACCGTGTAAGGGGTAAGCAATCCGCTACGTTCAACCCCTTACCTCATTACAACTGGGCGGAAACGCAAGACAGTGACCCCGCCGTCCGACTGGTGAAGGAGATGCTGACTCAGCCAGATGCTCGCCTTGACCCAGACGCTCCGGAGGAAACCAAGCAACTGTGGGCTGAGAAGAGTCGACTGTTCCTTTACAAGGGGAAGTTGTGCCGTAGAATGGTTAACTCCCGGACGCATGAACTGATCTGGCAAGTAGTGGTGCCAAGAAGAGACGCGGCTATGGTACTGGAGGCATACCACGACGGAGCTGGGCACTTCGGATGGAAGAAGCTGGAGTTCCTGCTGCGCGGGCGGTTCCACTGGGTAGGCATGAGAGGAACCATCGAGAGGTGGTGCAGAGACTGTGGCCCATGCAACCTAAGAAGGAAGGACCGTGCCAGTCAGAAGACTCCCCTGCAGTCCATCGTCACCAGGCAGCCGTTGGAACTGGTAGCCTTGGATCATGTAAAACTGACCCCCAGCAGAAGTGGCTACGTCTATGCGTTAACCATCGTGGATCACTACTCCCGGTTCTTGGTTGTAGTCCCCGTCAAGGACTTAACGGCTCAAGCAGCAGCTAGAGCCTTTCAGCAGCACTTCTGCCGTCCACACGGATACCCAGAGCAGGTGCTGACGGACCAGGGACCTGCCTTTGAAGCGGAAGTCTTCCAGGAGTTCTGCACTCTGTATGGCTGCCGGAAGATAAGAACAACACCCTATCATCCGCAAACCAATGGACTCTGCGAGAAGATGAACCAGGTGGTGATAGACCTTCTGAAAACGTTGCCCCTGGAAGAACGCAGTCTGTGGCCTGAGAAACTGCCTGATCTGGTGGACCTATACAACCACATGCCTGTAGGTTCTACCAACTGTACCCCGGCTTACCTAATGAGAGCAAGACCTGGTAAGCTGCCTGTTGATCTGGATATGGGAGTCTTGACACCCGAGGACACTTCACCAGAAGCAGACTGGGACACAGAGAGGCAGCAGCAGTACCGGAAAGTACAGGAGAGCGTTGAGCAAAGTCTCTGTCAAGCAAGAGAAAGACAGGAGAAGACTTACAACCAGTATGCTCCTTCTGTTCCCCTGGTACCTGGAGAGCAGGTCTTGAAAAGGAAGAGACGGCTCCACAAGTTGGACGACCAGTGGGAGAAGGACCCGTACACCGTACTGCCATCAAGCCATGAAAACCCAAAAATCTGCACAATCAGTAAGGATGGAGGAGAAACCACAGCCATTGTCTCCCGAGATCACCTGAAGAAGTGTCCCGAGCAGCTACGAAACCCTGAAGAAGATCAAGAAAACCCTCGACCCGCAGAGGAAAGGGAAGAAATGGTCAGTACTGTACTCGGAGACTTCCCTCGGTCTTGGACACAAGTAAATGGCGCTGTTGTGGTACCCGTCCTCACCTTCCTCCAGCCAGCATCCCAAGTGCCTACGGAAAAACAGGTAGAGCTGGAAGAGCAGCCGGTCCAGGAGGCAGAAGACCCCACACAAGCAGACCAGGAGAATCGACCCTCTGCTTATAGTGAGCCTGCCGTGCCCCTAGTGAGCCAAAGAACCCGTAGACAGCTGCCCAGCTTACCTTTGACAGCTCCTACACCCTGTAGCTTAGGACCGGTCAGTAAGCTCCGTAGGTCTACTAGGGCCACTAGAGGCCAGTTGCCAGTACGTTGGAGGATCTAAAGTGTTCAGACTGTTTTATTGGTATTTACCTGTTTACTGTTGCTTGTAAATAATTATGTTTTTCCCAGTTATTTTATAGGTGTCTTTTGTGGATTAACCGGAATTCTTTGTATATATGTTTGGAGCGTAACCCAGGAATGGACTAAGACTGCTAAAGACTCGGGGTAGGACAGACCCCCACCTGGTTACGGCTCCCTGTTCTTTGGTGAAATGGACACCCTTATTGCTTCAAAAACTGCACCCGGTTGCGGACACGCTGTGACCGCCCTAACGTGTTTTCCCTTATTGTATTGTTCCTGTTTATACCCTGTTATGTTTTCAAAAATATGTTTAGTCCCGGAGTACTAAATTTTACTAGGGGGGAATGTGGCACCCCAGGGGTCTGGTTACCACAGTAATAGCAATATTACGTCTGAGAGCAGGTAGGAGGTCTCCTGGTCAGGAACCCTAAGCATGCAACACTTCCTGCCCAGTCCTGGGAGGGGAAGAACTTCCCCTATATAAACTGGGGCTGAGGCGGGGTTAGAGGAGAAGAAGAGGAGTCCCAGACAGAGACACAGTCTGGTCTGGAGTGGGGCAGATACAGGGAGAGCAAGATCAGGAGCTATGTGGGAGCAGTGATAAAAGGGGTCAGAGACTGGAAGCTATAGAGCTCGTCCTGACTGAAGAGATCTCACCGGACACGGAGTCCGAGGCAGTGGGGACTGATCCATACCCAGCAGCAGAAACCGACCGGCAGGGGATTTCAGGTCCTCTGGCCATGAAACCCGAAGACACGGTCACACGCAAGGGACCAGCACCGCCGTTGTGGAGCGGAGGCTACCAGAAGGCCCCGAGTCACCGGCCATACGGGTGAGCACCACACGGTACACTCAGGGACGTGGGCTACTTTTACCCGCTTCTAGCAAGGTAGCCAGGGAGAGTACAATAAGTCGGGGAGGCCTACAACTCCGCCTGGCCGGGGGAGATTCTATCTGCTCACAGACTGACCAGGCCCCGATCGCTAGCCAGTACTCCCGGGAGGGTCTACCTTTGCCACCAGTAAAGACCCTGAACTACACCGCACCGTCTCTGAGTGGTTCCTAGTGCCTGCGTGCAATTCTGCTATCCCCATCATCCACGTCCGCTGCCCTGAGGCCATACCCCTCCCGTTGGGGGTTATACTATCCACGCTCCACACCCGTACCACCGGCCTCAGCGGTCTGCCCTGCAGCGGCGGCTTCATAGCCGCAATCAACGGGTGGCGTAGTCGAACAATATAACATCTTATTCTAAGTTCTGCCACTTGGTTTGACACCCTGGGCACGGACCGGGTCACCGCCACGAGGACTACTACCCCTATCAGATCCGGCTCCGGGTATTCTCCGCATGCGCAACGCTGCACAACAGAGGCCCAGGGGGCGCGTCACAAGCAGCTGTCAAAAATGTGTCAGTATAGTATTGCAGCCTGTGGGTGGGTGGCTGGCTGCCTGCATACTTGCGCTTGCATTCCAAGGAATGGGGTAGGGACAACTGAACGCTACAGTTGGACAAGGACGTGGACGGTGATTGTTGCAAGTCTGCAATGACAGGTTCATGGCGGGAGGCATCTTTGCATGCGCCAAGGATCACTTATGATGTGCACACTTTTAGGCAGTGACCTGGGAGTCAGAGATGCTTCCAGAGGTCTTCCCCATGCTGTTCCCATGGCTTTTCAGCACTGTATGCATGTGTCTGATGATGTGTCACACACCACATGGCCAGATAAGGTTGTAAAATGTTAAAATGAAGTTTCCTGGTGAATGCATTTGTCTTGGTTGAAAGCAATGCAAAAGTGCAAAAACGCATCAAAAACGCTACGTGTGAACATAGCCCAAGGTGTGGAGGAGTATTTTTGTTTTTGGTTATTTATTTTGCTTTATATACATTGTACATGTCATTGAAAGGATGTTCCTTAACATATTTCCCTGGAAAATCCATTTTGGTTTTGTTTTGGTATGTTTTATTGTGAATCCGTAAAATGGTGTAATACTCTGACCACGTTGTTGACGGAAGTGAGATGGGAGTCAGAAATGCTTCCAGGGGTCTTCCCCATGCTGTTCCCATGTCATTTGAGCACTGTTCCCATCGATTTGGGCAATTTTTAGGCCCTCTGCAGACCGCCGGGGGGAGCCGCCTGAAAAATGCTCGAGTTTCCCATAGACTTACATTGGGCTCGTTGCTCTGGTCGAACATCCGAGTATTCCAATTTGCTCGACCCGAGCAACGAGTACCCAAGCATTTTAGTGCTCGCTCATCACTAGAGATAACCTTTCAGCCATTGTTAGTTCTTCAGCAATGAAAAGGTAAAAGAGATGTAACAAACCTAATTTACAGAAGTCAGGGAGCTTTTCCATTGTCTCTTCTCATGACCCCTCCATCACATAACACGTCCTGCGATGGAGATGTGACTTATTAGACAGTAAAGGGTTTTGTTGTTCTGTGGCTGCTAATAGTGTCTTGGTCCTTTTAAGCCAGGTCATATTGCTTCCTTTGAAGACATCTAGCAGGATAAACAAAATAACAGATGGCAGAAAGTAACAGATAAAATCCGTCTTGGCTCAGTCTGTCACCTGGTGTATGATAAAACCCTAATTCTCCAGATTGCAAATAGGTAGTAAGAGGATAGGACCAATGACTACACTGGAGATTAAATCAACAATTATTAAATTGTTGAATTATCTTTTTTTGCCACTTCAAATCCTGAACGTGCGCACTTAGCCTAAGGGTACTAACGCCAAAAAAATCCTCAATTCAGAATCATAATCAAAATAGCCAGAAAAGAAGCACAAACATACAACATCACTAAAAAAGGAACTTCTTAATAAGGGCTAAAAATATCTTTATTTATGAATCATAAAAAATATTCAATCAGTATAACAAAGAATATCACAAGATGGGGGGTATAAATGAAGAAAAGGTGGGTACACCTGGTAAAATAAATACATGGCACACTGTAAATTTTGTATGCTACAAAATAATACATACCCCTATATTCAAAATACGAACATAGTGTCAATGTATCATAATTAGCACATACAGATCACATAGAATAGATAACAATCACTTATATAATGAAAAGTGACACCAGACCTGCATATAAGATCCCAAACCAAAAAGGGATTAAACATACAATGATAAGGGGAATAGAGGTAATGTTACCTGTAGTGCACCACACCAGCGATCCACCACACCCGTGATATTATTGCTTATACTGATTGAATAATTTTTATGATTCATAAATAAAGATATTTTTACTTCCTATGGGTGAAAAAATGCTGAAAAAACGCTGAAAGAAGTGACATGCTCTATTTTCCAAGAACACAACTAAGGCTCAAAATATACAGCAAATAAAACACAAGATGTGGGAGCAGAGAATTCTGGTTTCTCATAGATTCTACGATAGACTTTGCTGGTACTGCAAAACGCAGCTGAAAATTTGCATAAAAATCTGCAGCAAAATACACTGAAAAACACAACGTGTGGGAACATAGCTTAAAGGCTGTGTATTTTGCACACCAAATACACTGTATAAAATACGCTGCAAAAACACTGCAAAGCTGCCACGTGTGAACATACCCTATTTGTTCAGATGATAATGGCTAGATGTAAATGATCATTTGAAGCTTATTTAATGTCTGTGACTAGTTTAGGAGCATCTGAAAATAATGGCTTTATCTCCCAAGACTATAAAAGAAGACCATCATTAGCTCTTTGTGTAGAATGACTTTGTGCAGTGAAGCCTGATCTCTTTAAAGTTTTTGTTTCCACCATTATCACACCTTTATCTGGGAATGCTAAGTGTTTAAATGAGTCCCCATTATCTGCATAAAGTATCTTATTACTGGTAATCTGGTATTGTATTCTTCTTCAAAGAAGACTGTTCTGTATTGTAAGACCAATCACAATCACTAAATATTGACACTTTCCTCTGTCTTGTGACTGGGGGCTAATACTTGTCTTCCTGCTGCCTGAGGGTAAAATTGGAATGGCGCCCCTCCCCGCAGTGCAATGTAAACCTGCAATGAATAAACACAATTTCACCATTGTTTTTTTGTCTTGTTTGTTTTTACATTATTCTTTATATTTTTAAAAATAATCTGGAAAAAAAATTTTCTCAGGTCAGTATGATTACAGTAATGGCAAACTTACAAATCCAGAAGTTTGTAAGGCTGCGTGCCCACTATGCGTTTTTCAAGCGTTTTTGATGCGGAATTTCCGCAGCGTAAACGCTTGAAAAACGCTTGGTAATACGTGCCCCATGATCCCCAATGAAAATTCGCATGTTCTGACCACATGCTGCAGAATTTTCCGCAGCAGATTTTCCTTGCGGAAAAATCCGCAGCATGTCCATTATTTGTGCGTTTACGCATGCAGATTTGAGGTCACAATGCATTTGAAAAACTCCAGTCAAATCCGCATGTAAAAACGCCGCAAAAACGCTTAAAAAACGCGTGTAAAATCTGCAAGCGTTTTTACTGCCAAGAACATGCAGAAACACTGCAGAAATTTTCTGTTTCAATTCTGCATCGTGGACACAGAAAGAAAAAAAATGTTAATGTGTGTCGCCATTTTCCGTGACCTGTAATGTTTTTATTTTTCCATTAATGAATCCATGTAAGTGTTTTTTATTACCTGGTGAGCTAAAAGTTTTATTGATACCCAATTGGGGTTGGTTTGATTGTTTTTTATCCATTTTTTACGGAACTGAAGTGATGTAATGATCGCGGTCGCAGATGCCAGCACCTATTTCAGCTGAATGTGCTTCCGAGGACATTGTTATAGGATGGGGGACATTATACCAGAAAGGTGCCCATTATAGTGGACATTATATCAGGATAGGGGACATTGTTATAGGAAGGGCCTATATAATGTCCTCTTCCTGTATAAAGGAAATTATACCAAGATGGGGGACCTTTTTACTGGAAGGGGCTGAGAATGGGGGACATTATACCAGGAAGGGGCCCATGATGGGGGACATTATACCAGGAAGGGGCCTAGGATGAAAGACATTATTATAGAATGGAGGTCACGATGGGAGAAATTTTTACATGGAACACACATGTCATTATAAAATCCAGAATGCTGCAAGGGCCCATACATCTGGCCAACATGCAGGTAGGGGCCCAGGTCCAAATTTTGCTCTGAGGCCCATCGGACTCTAGTTACACCACTGGAGGTGACTAAAAAAATGCAATTTTAGCTTTGGGATTTTCTTTTCCCTTTACGTTTTTTTATCATAGCAATTAATTAATTTCATATTTTGATAGACCTAGACTTTTACAGATGCAACAGTACCAAATATGCCTTTTTACTTTATTTTAACGGACAGCTCAGCTCCAGCCGCTGCTGCTACAGATAGATGATGGCTTTGTAACATAGTTGGCATCTAACATGTGTGGATGAGCTTGTTCTACACAATCTGACCTGCGGCATTACTGAGGCTAAAATTTTAGGAGGGGAACATTTTGTCTCCCCCTTAGGGGAAGGTTCATACAAGCGTATAAAAAATCATTCAGAGTTTCATCCAGAAAAGTGGAACGATTTGCTCACTTGTCATCCATGTGCTGTCTGTATACAATCCGTTTTTTACTCAGCAGCTGTTAATCTTTTACAGGACCGTTTACAGGTTCCTGAATTGCAATGCATCCATAAAAATTGGATACTACACTGTGGCTCCATATCGAATCTGATTTTTTTTTACACACCCCTAGATTTGAATGGGTGAGTCTCATATGATTTATGAAAGAAACTAGTGCATGCTGCAATTTTTTTCACATGCAAATTCGGTCAGTGAAAGAAATTGCTAATCTGCACTGCCCATTTGAATAATAATGGTTCAAGAGCAGTCTGTTTTTTTCACAAAAAAATACTGACCGAAAATACGATTGTGTGAATGAGCACTAAGAGACATCTCATCTCGCCTCATGGCAGAAGTGGCTCTGATGTGACTACAGAGAGACCCTGGAACTAAAACCAACTTAGGCTAGGTTCATGTCTTCATTAGGAATTCTGTTTTTCTATTGTATAGGAAAAGAGCAATTCTCTTCATCCCTCACTTTCAGGTCCAGTATTTTTCTCTCTATCTACAGGTGCATCTCACAAAATTAGAATCTCATCAAAAAGTTAATTTATTTCAGTTCTTCAATACAAAAAGTGAAACTCATATATTACATAGAGTCATTACAAACAGAGTGATCTATTTCAAGTGTTTATTTCGGTTAATGTTGATAATTATGGCTTACAGCCAATGAAAACACAAAAGTCATTATCTCAGTAAATTAAAATAATTAACAAAAACACCTGCAAAGGCTTAATAAGCGTTTAAAAAGGTCCCTTAGTCTGTTTTTGTAGGCTCCACAATCATGGGGAAGACTGCTGACTTGACAGATATCCAGAAGGCAGTCATTGACACTAAATAAATGCAAAGTAAATTTTGCATTTCATTTGGAAATCAAGGTCCCAGAGTCTGGAGGAAGAGTGGAGAGGCCACAATCCAAGCTGCTTGAGGTCTAGTGTGAAGCTTCCACAATCAGTGATGGTTTGGGGAACCATGTCATCTACTGGTGTAGGTCCACTGTGTTTTATCAAGACCAAAGTCAGCGCAGCCGTCTACCTGGAAATTTTAGAGCACTTCATGCTTCCCTCTGCCGACAAGCTTTATAGAGATGGAAATGTCATTCTCCATCAGGACTTGACACCTGTCCACACTGCCAAAAGTACCAATACCTGGTTTACAAACAACAGTATCAGGCTATGTGCCCACGATGCAGAAATGATGCAGAAAATTTCTGCAGCATTTCTGCATCTCCCTGGCAGAAAAAACGCATGCAGATTGTGCATGCGTTTTTCCTGCAGAATACATGCGGATCCACATGCGGATTCACATGCGTTTCCGCATGCAGATTGACAAGCGCTTTCCAGGCGATAGCATCACTTGGAAAGTGCTTGACAACTAGGTCACACTGTATAAATCCATGCAAACGGCATGGATTTATACAGTGTGAACCGTAAAAATGAAAACAAATAAAGCTATACTCACCCCCGAGGCCCCGGCGTGGCTGCAGCGCTCGTTCCTGTCTGGTTCCTGGATGCCGGCATATCGCGAGACAGAGCGGTGAAGGGCCTGCGGTCACATGACTGTGACGTCACCGCAGGTCCTCAAGCGATGCCGGCATTCAGAGAGAAGCCGCCGGACAGGTGAATATAAACTTTATTTGTTATTTTATTCTTTTTTTTACAGGTACAATGGTACCCAGGTCTGGATGAGAGTCTCCTCTCCTCCAGAACTGGGTACCATCCGCACATAGAGACGCATAGAAGCCGCTTGTAAAAATGTGCAGTCGCGGTTTCTATGCGTCTCAATGCAAGTCAATGGCGGGAGTTCCGCTGCGCTACCGCAAAATTAAATGACATGCTGCGGATTTTTGTACGCAGCATAAACGCTGCGGAAAAATCCGCAGCATGTGCATAGAACATGCGGAATCCCCTTGGGGACCATGGGGTGCGGATTACCTAGCGTTTCACAAGCGTTTATGCTGCGGAAATTCTGCAGCATAAACGCTTGAAAAACGCTACGTCGGCACTCAGCCTCACTGTGCTTGATTGGCCAGAAAACTCGCCTGACCTTAATCCCATAGAGAATCTATTATAGAGAATCTATGGGGTATTGTCAAGAGGAAGATGAGAGACACCAGACCCAATAATGCAGACGAGCTGAAGGCTGCTACAAAGCAACCTGGGCTTCCATAACACCTCAGCAGTGCCACAGGCTGATCGCCTCCATACCACACCACATTGATGCAGTAATTGATGCAAAAGGAGCCCTGACCAAGTATTGAGTGCATTTACTGAACATACATTTCAGTAGGACAACATTTTGGATTTTAAAAACATTTTTCAAGCTGTTGTTATAAAGTATTCTAATTTACTGAGATAATGACTTTTGTGTTATCATTGGCTGTAAGCCATAATCGTCAACATTAACAGAAATAAACACTTGAAATAGATCACTCTGTTTGTAATGACTCTATATAATATATGAGTTTCACTTTTTGTATTGAAATATTGAAATAAATTAATTTTTTGATGATATTTCAATTTTGTGAGATGCACCTGTATGTATTGAATTTCAGCTTCACTAAATTATTGTATGAGGTTATATCAGGTTAGAATAATATGGCTACTTTTGCCTGGAAACTACACCACTCTTTTAATGCCCTGGGTCTGATACTACTGCTTAGCCTCTTTCATGGAGCTGACTTGCAATTTCATGTCATATACATGTGAAAATGTGCTGTTTTGGAAAAAAACTGAATTAACTTTTCTGTTGAAATGATATGCTAGTCTTGTAAGAAATTAGCCTGCAGGTGTACTGTACAGTCAGGGTCGTACGTAGAAATCATGGGGCCCTATAGCAGAAATGCCCCCCCCCCCCCAGCAAAAAAAAATTGCCAGGTCACAGAAGAGTTTATCTCACAACTTTCCAGCCTTTACATGGTAATTTTCCTCCTGCTAAAGTCCTAGATTCCTCTTTCATTGTCCCCATAAAGTATTATGCAAAAAAAAGTGCCCCCCAAACACAGTATGATACCCCCATGGTGAATTCCTCCACATTAGCCTCCACATGCACAGTATGATGACCCTACTGTACCCCACCTCAACTCCCAAGGCAAAGTATGGTGACCCCAACACAGTATGACCCCCCAACTGTGACCCCCACACAGCTCTCCATTCACATTAATAGGCCTACATACAGTATAATTGCCCGCACACAGAATGATGGACCCAACACAAACCTTCATACTGTATAATTGCTTGCATACAGTATAATGGTCCCCCACATATTATAATTGCCCCACATAGCCTTCCATATAGTATAATATGCCCTCCATAATCTTCCATATAGTATAATGCACTCCCCATGGTCCTCCATAAAATATAGTGCACTCCCCATGGTCCTCCATAAAATATAGTGGTGCACTCCCCATGGCCATTCATAGAATATAATGCACCCTCCATAGTCTTCCATATAATAAAATGCTCTCCCCATAGTTCTTCATACAATATAATGCACTCCCCATGGTCCTCCATATAATAAAATGTTTCCCCATGGTCCTCCATACAATATAATGCACCCATGGTCCTGAACACAATATAATGCATCACCCCATGGTCCTCCATGCAATATAATGCACCCCCATGCTCCTCCATACAATATAATGCATACCCCATGGTCCTCCATACAGTATAATCCACCCCCATGGTCCTCCACACAATATATTGGGCCCCCATGATCCTCAAAACAGTATAATGCACCCCCATGGTCCTTCATACAGTATAATGCACCTCCCATGGTCCTCCATAAAGAATAATGCACCCCCCATGGTCCTCCACACAGTATAATGCACCCCTATGCTCCTCCATACAGTATAATGCACCCCCATGGACCTCTATACAATATAATGCACCCCTATAGTCCTCCATACAGTATAATGCACCCCATGGTCCTCCATACAGTATAATACACACCCATGGTCCTCCACACAATATAATGCACTCCCCCCATAGTCCTCCATACAGTGTTATGCACCCTCATGGTCCTCCATACAGCATAATGCACCCCTATGACCCTCCACACAATATAATGCATCCCCATGGTCGTTCGCACAATATAATGCACCCACCATACTGTATTATGGTCACCAGTCACTGGCTTAAAAAAATAATGCAGTACTCACCTCTCCTCGTTCCACCTGATGCTCCAGTCTCCTCTGCGTGTGGTGTGAAGCGCTAAACATCTCAGAGCAGCGGGTGCCCTGTAATGAATTCATCGCGCCTGCAACTCTGACATGTCAGACACCGAGGAAGAATGATGGGGGTGGAAGCGTCTACTGATGCTCACTCCTCCATCATCATTGCACGCACTGGGCTCCCCCTCCGGCAGTCAGCACAAGCAATGATGATGGAGAAGGGAGCGTCAGCAGTAGAGATGAGCGTTGTTCTACTTGAACTGTTCGCCAATCTCAAATTCGAGCTGCTTTGGGCGGTGTTCGAGCCGTTCGGCGAACACGAACGATTTGAGAAAAATTCGGCTGTTCGAGGTTATGTTCGATAACTGTTCGTGCACCAAAATCATAACTGGATTTTTTCTCAGTAATGATGAAAATTAATGTTAATACGCAGTTTGAGTGTACAGCGGGGTGGGGGGAGGGGCAGGGGATGGATCTCTGCAGGAATAATGAAGATCTCCATTTTTTTTTTCTCTTTCCCGCATTTGCAGTGGGGAGGTGCAGTCTGTCAGCCTATCAGCAGTGCACACACGGAGCGAACTGCTGTTTTTCACACAAGCAAGGGCATGTGTCATTGGCAGTGTATGTCACATGTCCTTGCCCTATAAGACCAAGCCATTTTCCCCGTCGCCACCATTTTCTCACTGCTGCAGCTGCGTGTTAGACGGCACCGCTGTTGCTGTGTGCGCTATACCTTGTTAATTTCAAGCCAATTTTCGCACAAATCTACAGATAGCTTGGGAGTAGGGAATAGTTGTGATTGCAGTCCTTTTAAGGACTAGGTTACAGCATTTCCTACGACTTTTATCAGGCAGGTCTGTGCTCTTAAATAGATAGATTGTGGGAGTAAAGACTAATTGTAATTGCAGTCCTTTTCAGGACTAGGTTACATCAGTTCCTATCAGTTTTTGCCAGGCAGGTCTGTGCCAGTGCTGTGCAAGTTTTTTTCACAGCATTTGGCTGAATCTAGCAAAGCTAATCCTTTTTGGCCTATTGCAGAGTGTGTTAGTCAGTGGAGTAGCATATCTGTGTTGCAAGATATACCACCTGTGTATAGAATACCAATTTTTTTACTGCACCTAGTGAAGTAAAATCTTTTGGGCATAGCATCATTCTATTAGTCCATCTATACTGACCTCCATCAGGTTGCAAATTAAAAATATTTTTTATCTGCATCTACCTCTGAAAAAATATTTGGGCTTCTAGCTGTGTGTGGGACTTGTTCTATTAGTCCATCTATACTGACCTCCATCAGGTTGCAAACTGAATATAATTTTTTTCTGCATCTAGCTCTGAAAAAATATTTGGCCTTCTAGCAGTGTGTGGGACTTTCTCTATTAGTCCATCTATACTGACCTCCATCAGGTTGCAAACTGAATATATTTTTTTTCTGCATCTACCTCTGAAAAAATATTGGGCTTCTAGCTGTGTGTGGGACTTGTTCTATTAATCCATCTATGCAGACCTCCATCAGGTTGCAAACTGAATATATTTTTTTTCTGCATCTACCTCTGAAAAAAGATTAGGCTTCTAGCTGTGTGTGGGACTTGTTCTATTAATCCATCTATACAGACCTCCATCAGGTTGCAAACTGAATATAATTTTTTTCTGCATCTAGCTCTGAAAAAATAGTTGGCCTTCTAGCAGTGTGTGGGACTTTCTCTATTAGTCCATCTATACTGACCTCCATCAGGTTGCAAATTAAAAATAATTTTTATCTGCATCTAGCTCTGAAAAAATATTTGGCCTTCTAGCAGTGTGTGGGACTTTCTCTATTAGTCCATCTATACTGACCTCCATCAGGTTGCAAATTAAAAATAATTTTTATCTGCATCTACCTCTGAAAAAATATTTGGGCTTCTAGCTGTGTGTGGGACTTGTTCTATTAGTCCATCTATACTGACCTCCATCAGGTTGCAAACTGAATATAATTTTTTTCTGCATCTAGCTCTGAAAAAATATTTGGCCTTCTAGTAGTGTGTGGGACTTTCTCTATTAGTCCATCTATACTGACCTCCATCAGGTTGCAAATTAAAAATAATTTTTATCTGCATCTAGCTCTGAAAAAATATTTGGCCTTCTAGCAGTGTGTGGGACTTTCTCTATTAGTCCATCTATACTGACCTCCATCAGATTGCAAATTAAAAATAATTTTTATCTGCATCTACCTCTGAAAAAATATTTGGGCTTCTAGCTGTGTGTGGGACTTGTTCTATTAGTCCATCTATACTGACCTCCATCAGGTTGCAAACTGAATATAATTTTTTTCTGCATCTAGCTCTGAAAAAATATTTGGCCTTCTAGTAGTGTGTGGGACTTTCTCTATTAGTCCATCTATACTGACCTCCATCAGGTTGCAAATTAAAAATAATTTTTATCTGCATCTAGCTCTGAAAAAATATTTGGCCTTCTAGCGGTGTGTGGGACTTTCTCTATTAGTCCATCTATACTGACCTCCATCAGGTTTCAAATTAAAAATAATTTTTATCTGCATCTAGCTCTGAAAAAATATTTGGCCTTCTAGCAGTGTGTGGGACTTTCTCTATTAGTCCATCTATACTGACCTCCATCAGGTTGCAAATTAAAAATAATTTTTATCTGCATCTACCTCTGAAAAAATATTTGGGCTTCTAGCTGTGTGTGGGACTTGTTCTATTAGTCCATCTATACTGACCTCCATCAGGTTGCAAACTGAATATAATTTTTTTGTGCATCTAGCTCTGAAAAAATATTTGGCCTTCTAGCAGTGTGTGGGACTTTCTCTATTAGTCCATCTATACTGACCTCCATCAGGTTGCAAATTAAAAATATTTTTTTTTCTGCATCTACCTCTGAAAAAATATTGGGCTTCTAGCTGTGTGTGGGACTTGTTCTATTAATCCATCTATACAGACCTCCATCAGGTTGCAAACTGAATATAATTTTTTTCTGCATCTACCTCTGAAAAAATATTTGGGCTTCTAGCTGTGTGTGGGACTTGTTCTATTAGTCCATCTATACTGACCTCCATCAGGTTGCAAACTGAATATAATTTTTTTCTGCATCTAGCTCTGAAAAAATATTTGGCCTTCTAGCAGTGTGTGGGACTTGTTCTATTAGTCCACCTATACTGACCTCCATCAGGTTGCAAATTCAAAATAATTTTTTGTCTGCATCTAGCTCTGAAAAAATATTTGGCCTTCTAGCAGTGTGTGGGACTTTCTCTATTAGTCCATCTATACTGACCTCCATCAGGTTGCAAACTGAATATATTTTTTTTCTGCATCTACCTCTGAAAAAATATTTGGGCTTCTAGCTGTGTGTGGGACTTGTTCTATTAGTCCATCTATACTGACCTCCATCAGGTTGCAAATCGAATATAATTTTTTTCTCCATCTAACCCAGCCAATAGTTTTGGCCTAATACCACAGTTTGGCCACTCAGCTCTGCTCGGTTCCCATCCATTGTTTTTTTGTGCAAACAACTCCAGAGTTGTGAATTAGTTAACCACCAAAATGAGTGGAAAAAGGCCTGCTGCTGGTGGAAAGGGGAATAGGCGTGTTGGGAAGGGGAAAAAAGGTTGTGTCCGTGGGGTAGGTGTTAAAGCAGCAGTAACATCTGCAGAAGAAAGACCATCTTCCAGCCAAACTAAAATGTCTACTTCTTTTAGCGGACAATGTGATAAGATCCCTTTCTTACGGCCACGCCAATCGCTACAAATTCCAGATGAGGCACAAAAACAGCAGGTGCTTCAACGGATATCAAGTGCTCCTTTAAGTGGGCTCTCCTCCACATCAACTTCAACATCACAAATACTCCAGTCCTCAAAGGTGTCACCCCAATCGCACTTGCTTCCTCACAGCTCCCAAATCTCCAGCTGCCCGTCTGAGTATGAGGTAGAACAGATGGTTGAGTCTGCAGAGCTGTTTACTCATACTATAGCCTGGGAATCAGAGGTCGACTCCAGCGCTTCTGTGAATCCAGACAAGGAAATAATCTGCACTGATGCCCAGAATCTTTATGAGTCGGATCCAGGACCAGACGCAGAAGGTTCTGACCATAATCTAGACCCTCATTCCCAAACTGTAACTCCTGTTGGTGGAGACAATGAGGAAGATGATGATGAGACTCAAATACCTGATTGGAGCGACAACTTTAGTTTTCTGTCAGGGCAGGAACAGGTTGGCTCTGAGGACGACGGGTGTGATAACGCACAGGGTGATGATGATGAGGTTGGAGATCCCACTTACTGTCAACCCACAGTCAGCCAAGAGATGAGGTCAGCAGAGGAGGTGGAGGAAGATGCTAGTGACGACGAGGTCAGGTTGCGCCTTCCTGGACAGAGACGTAGTACTGGAAGCACGTCAACAACTGCATCCTCAAACACAACTCTGCCTCTCACCACAAGTCGTGGTGGCTCTTCAGGTCGCATGGGTGCTAAGCCTTGCATAGCCTGGGCATTTTTTCAGATCGATAAAGATGACCCAACTCGTGTTATCTGTAACATTTGTCAGCAAAAGCTAAGTAGAGGCCAAAAAATACATAGTTTGAGTACTTCATGCATGAACCGGCACATGGACATGAAGCATAAGTTGCAGTGGGAAGCTCAGTGTGCTACAATGCGGCCTAGCCGGCCGGGCCAACCACCGTCTGCCATATCTTGTGCATCCGCGGCCTCTTCATCCTCTGTGACTGGGGGGACAGCAGTCACACCTGTTTTGGGGCGCAGACCTGCCACCTCTTTACCCGCAACAGCCAGCGTGATTGGCAGGTCATCATTTTCTTTGGAGGTGGTAACACCAGCTGGTGTTGAGCGCTGTCCGACATCGATAGCACCACCTTTGGATCAAGGCAACCTAACATGTCCGCCTGCATCTTCCTCACAGACCGGCAGTTTGCCGGGGACACCCTTATCAACCCCGTCTAAGCACAATAGCCAGCCCTCGGTCCCTCAGATGTGGACAAGTAAAAGACCATTTCCTCCTAGCCATGAGAAAGCTAAGAGGTTGAATTTCACTATCTGCAAGCTCTTGGCTACAGAAATGCTGCCTTTCCGCCTGGTGGACACAGTGGATTTTCGAGACCTTATGTCCGTCGCAGTGCCCCAGTACCAGATGCCCAGTCGGCACTACTTCTCAAAGAAAGGTGTGCCTGCGCTCCACCAGCATGTCGCACACAACATCACCGCTTCTTTGAGAAACTCTGTGTGTGACAGGGTGCATTTCACCACAGACACTTGGACGAGTAGGCATGGACAGGGGCGTTACATGTCGCTGACTGGGCACTGGGTAACTATGGTGACAGCAGGACAAGGGGCTGCTGTCCAAGTCTTGCCGTCCCCACGAGTTGTGCGTCAATCCTCTTTATGTCAAAGTTCCTCCACTGCTTCTGCCTCCTCAACCTCCTCTCGGTCTTCCACCTGCACCCAAAGCCTGTCTGGTCATGCCACAAGCTTTCTAACTGCGCAGAAGGGATCCTGCACACCTCCTTACTATGCTGGCAGTAGGGCTCAACGTCATCAGGCGGTTTTTACTTTGAAATGTCTGGGAAATGTGAGTCACACAGCTGAGGAGTTCTGGTCAGCTCTGGAGAACCAATTTCATGAATGATTGTCTCCACTGGACCTGAAACCAGGGAAGGCCGTGTGCGACAATGCTGCAAACCTGGGTGCGGCCCTTCGCCGGGGCAATGTCACACACGTGCCTTGTATGGCTCACGTGTTGAACCTGGTTGTCCAGCAATTTTTAGCCCACTATCCCAGACTAGATGGCCTTCTGCAGAGGGCACAGTCGCTGTGTGCTCACTTCCGCCGTTCGCATCCCGCAGCTCAGCGACTTACATCTCTACAGAAGTCGTTGGGCCTGCCACTTCACCGGCTAAAATGCGATGTGCCTACCCGGTGGAATTCAACTCTGCACATGTTGCAGCGACTGTGGCAGCACCGACAAGCCCTGGTGCAATACGTTCTGACGTATAGCCTGGGCCAACGAGATCCAGAGGTGGGGCAAATCACGCTGGAGGAGTGGTCTCAGATCAGGGACCTATGCACCCTTCTGCACAGTTTTGAAATGGCGACGAAGATGTTTAGTGCTGACGATGCCATTATCAGCATGACTATTCCGGTGATTTACATGCTGGAGCACATGTTAAACAGAATTCGGAGTCAGGTGGTGGCACAAGAGGAGGTGGAGGAAGTAGAGGAGGAGGAGTTGTATGCGGAAGGGCTAACATCTGCAAGGTCCAGACGGTCGGCAGCACCAAGGCGGCAGGCATGTGAGGGTGGGGGAGATGGTTTTACCAGGGCGCATGGTAGCAGCCAAACTAGTGAGGAAGGTGCAGGAGCCCAGGAAGAAGTGGAGGACGAACTGATGGAAGACTCATCAGATGAGGGAGACCTTGATCACATTTCTGTTGTGCGAGGTTGGGGGGAGAGGACAGAGGAAGGAAGCATGATTGTTACCTCGCCACCAACACAACAGGGACTTGGTGCTCCTGGATGCGCAACACACATGAGTGCCTTCTTGCTGCACTACCTGCAACATGACCCTCGAATTGTGAGAATTAGAAATAATCCTGACTACTGGGTTGCCACACTGTTAGATCCCCGGTACAAAAGTAAATTTGCTGAAATTATTCCTGCCATAGAAAGGGATGCACGCATGCAGGAGTATCAGCAGAGACTGTTGCAGAATCTTACATGTGCTTTTCCACAAAACACCAGTGGTGCACGTAGTGAATCTCACAGTTCCAACTTGCCAACCGTGGGACCGTCAAGTGTTCAGCACTCAAACCGTAACAGAACCACAGTATCTGCTGGTAACATCAATTTTGCGGAATCATTTCACCACTTTTTTAGCCCATCCTTTTCAAGGCCACAGGAGACAAGAAGTCTGACACATAGTCAACGCCTAGAGACGATGGTACAGGAGTATCTCCAAGTAAACATTGAAGCCATGACTGTGTCACTGGACCCTTGCTCTTTTTGGGCTTCCAATCTGGATAAATGGCCGGAGCTAGCCACTTACGCCTTGGAGATCTTGTCATGCCCCGCAGCCAGCGTTCTGTCTGAACGTGTGTTCAGCGCTGCTGGTGGTGTGCTGACAGATAAGCGCACGCGGCTCTCCACTGATAATGTAGACAGACTCACGTTCATAAAGATGAACAAATCATGGATCCGAAACGACTTTTCTACCCCTGTGTCATCCTGGGGAGAGTAAAAGCTTGATGATTGGTTAAAATCACCCTACCAACCGTTTTAAGCTTTCAAATTACTAATCATGTTTATCTGTATCTTGGCTGGAAAATAATTTGGGCTTTGTAGCAGTGTGCAGCACTGATTCTATTAGGCCATCTATAATAAGCTCCACCAGATTTAAATTACTAATCATGTTTATCTGTATCTTGGCTGGAAAATAATTTGGGCTTTGTAGCAGTGTGCAGCACTGATCCTATTAGGCCATCTATACTAAGCTCCACCAGATTTAAAATTAATAATAATTTTTAGCTGCATCTAGCCCGGAAAATAATTTTTGGGCTCCGAGATGCGCAAGACACATAAGTGCCTTCTTGCTGCACTACCTGCAACATGACCCTCATATTGTCAGAATTCGAAGTAATCATGACTACTGGGTTGCCACACTCTTAGATCCCCCAAACTTTTCGATCAACCTTTTCATTTTAATAAAGACCAAAAAAATGGTCATTTTGAAATTATAAGCATTAGCAGGTTAATAGAAACTGAAATCAAACAGTTTTCAACTCAAAACTTTATTCTAGGTGATGTTACATTTTCACATAGGACCCCTTGTTCGAAAGGAGCTTCTGAACTCTCTCGTCCATTGAATTTGTCAGGTTTTGGATGGTTTCTGCTTCAATTGTTTTGCATGAGGACAGAATACCCTCCCAGAGCTGTTGCTTAGATGTGAACTGCCTCCCGCCATCATAGACACTCCTTTTGATGATGCTCCAGAGGTTCTGAATGGGATAGAGGTCAGGGGAGCATGGGGGTCACACCATAAGTTTGTCCCCTTTTATGCCCATATCAGCCAGAGATGCAGATGTTTTATGCGCAGCATGAGATGGTGCATTATCATGCAAAAAAATGATCTTGCTGTGAAATACACGGTTCTTCTTCTTGAACCATGGCAGGAAGTGCTGTTTGAGAAAATCCACATACATTATGGAGTTCATCTTTAGCGCCTTCAGGGATCCTAAAGGGGCCGACAATCTCTCTCCCCATGATTCCAGCCCAAAACATTACTCCACCTCCTCCTTGTTGGCGCTGTAGCCGTGTTTGCGTGGGGTGTCCATCAACCAGCCATCCTCCACTCCATCCATCTGGACCATCGAGCGCTGCACGGCACTCATCCGTGAACAAAACAGTTTTGAAATCAGTCTTCATGTAATGTTTAGCCCACTGGAGCCGTTTCTGCTTGTGTGAAGTGGATAGAGGAGGTCGACAGGATGGCGTATGCACAGCTGCAAACCTCTGAAGGACCCTGCATCTTGTTGTTCGGGGGATGTTGGAGGCACCAGCAGCTTCAAAAACTTGTCTGCTGCTATGACAAGGCTTTTTTGCCGCTGCTCTTTTAAACTGACGTAATTGCCTGTAGGAAAGAGTCCTCAATTTGCCCTTATCAGCACGCACACGTGTGTACTGTGAATCAGCTACATACTTCTTGATTGCCAAGACACTTCATCCTGATCATCGCACAATGTTGATTGTAGTCATGCCTTGACCTAAACACTCCACAATTTGTTGCTTCTCAGCAGCCGACACATCCTTTTTCTTTCCCATTTTGGCAGAAAATGTAGGCTGCTTAATAATGTGAGACAGCCTTCTTAAGTAGTCTTGCCTTTCATTGGACACACCTGCCAATCTAATTAGCACAGGTGTCTGCAATTGCTTACAGTGATATAAAGAGCCCTGACACACATCACCATCAATGAGTTTAACTGACAAACAAACAAATTCTTCCCTTATCACTCCTAAACACTTTTTGCATAATAATTTGGAACACAGTGTACATGTGCTTTTCCACAAAACACCAGTGGTTCACGTAGTGAATCTTACAGTTCTAACTTGCCAACCGTGGTCTGTATGGAGTTGTTCAATAAAGGGCCCAAAATTAAGATAACATAGATGGGAGAGGTCTCTATGAATAGGAATTCCTAAGTATTTGATACCCTGTGAGGGCCAGGCAAAGGGAAAGTTGGACTGGATGGAATCCTATATGGATTTGGGGAGGGAGACATCGAGGGCCTCAGACTTCGCTGCATTGATTTTAAAATTTGACCATGTAACAAAGTGATCTATTTCAGCCATAACAGCATGGATGGATATATGTGATTGAGTGATATATACTAGGACATCATCAGCAAATAGAGAGCACTTGTACTCGGTGCCTCCCACCTCAATCCACCTAATATTGGGGTTATGGCGAATTGATGAGAGCAGGTGCTCCGTCACTAGGATGTATAAGAGAGGGGACAGAGGACATCCCTGCCTTGTCCCATTGGTGATTGTGAAAGGTGATGAAAATGTTCTGATGCACCCCCTGGGCCTTGGGACACCCGGAGCCGGACCCTTTTTGGTGGATGCTGGTGGCTGTAGTCTTCGTGGCGGCGACCCGGTTCCGTGGCTCAGGGTGGTCAAACCAGTGGCGGAACTATTTATGCGGTTTTGATGTTTAAATGTCCGACTACGCCACCCGTGGATTGCGGTCAGAGTGAACCGCCGCTGCAGGGCAGACCGCTGAGGCTGGTGTTGTGGGTGCAGCAGAGCGTAGCATAACTCCCCACGGGAGGAGTATAGCCTCAGGGCAGTGTATGCGGAGGATGGGGGTGATGGTGCAGGGCAGCAGCAGTAACGACACGGAGTCAGTGATGCAGTCCAGGGCCTTTACTCACAGTTCTTATTATCCAGACCACGTCTGCAGGTAACGGCTGCCCACGTCGTACTGTGCTCACCAGGTGAGGGGCTCAGACAACTCCCAGATAACTTTGGAGCGCTTCACAGGACCCCCTTTGTGTGTCCTTTGTCTGGCCTTTCTTACCAACCCTTCTGTCCGGCTGCCTCGGTCCTCCTCTTGGTAAACTTGGCGCCAGTTTCCCTGACCCTATGTGGTGCCTTCCTAGCGGGTGTAGCGAGGGGCTACGCCACATAAAATGTCAGAGCCTCCGGTTTCTAGCTGAGGGTCGTTTCCTGCCTCCACTAGTTTCGGGGACCGGTCTCCCCTTTTGGTCTGACCCCTCCACGCAGGTGGATTCGGGCGTGCGGTGGCGACTCGTCCATCCGCACCCCTGGGATCCCTTCATTCCTCGTTCCTGGAGCCTTCTCCGCTCCTCTTCCTTCCTTCTCCCTCTTCCAGGCCTGGGCCTCTGTTACTAGGCCCACCTCCGGAGCAGAGCTCATGCAGAGCCCCTGCTCCCTGCCACTTCTGCTCAGACTTCTCTGCACTGAACTAAGATGGTGCCCACCTTTTATACTCCCTTCTCAATGCACCCAGGAACTGCTTCCTCCCTGCTCCTGCACTACAGGGTTCCCCTTCCTCAGTGTTCCCTCCCCCCACTCCAGCCAGGGACAGGGACTGTTGTGCCCATCTCAGAGGCATATTGGTCGCCCTGCCCCACGGCAATGTGGTGTAATGCATGCAGGTGTCGGGTCCTGATCCACACTCCATCCTTACCTGAGAGTGAGATATCACACCTCTGGGTGAGGTGCAATACCTCTGTAGCAACCGAGCCCTCAGGGTGCTACAGTTCCATTTATCTTCAGCCTAGGTGACGTATTGTGATACAGGGCCGTGATTTTTGCTATAAAAGGGTCCCCTAGACCCCTACCCCAAGCTTTTTAAGAGAATCATATATGGCGTGCCAGGAGACTCTATGGAATGCTTTCTCAGCATCCAACGAGAGTATCTAATTCCAAATTTTTAACTGCATCTAGCCCAGGAAATACTTTGTGCCTAGTAGCAGTGTCTGCTAGTCAGCGGATTATCCCGGCTGTTAAGCAAGCTACACCACCTGTAGTTTGGACACTTAATTTTTTCAAAGGAAATGCTTCGGGACCACGGGATACTCAGTGAAGAGCATCAGGAGGCACCCCAAGGCATAGGGGCTGGGACTGGCAGTAGGATGCCTTGCGGTGGACAGCCGAGCTCGATCCTTATAAAAGCTTTTTAACTGCAGCAGCTTTAGTGGACGCTACTGGAGCTGGAATTACGCGGCTGCTGGCATGAGACTTGCCCTCCAATAGATCCTTGTAAATAGATTTAAAGTGTATTCATTCAAATTAGAGAGACAATTTAAATTAAAAAGCTTAGAGCTGCCTCCACCACAGGGGGGCTCGCTCGACCCACCAGCGGACAGGCACCAGTATTGGGAGAGGGGGGCTGGCTGTCAGGGTTCACCGCGGCTCTGGCACAAACCCGGCGACACGGAGGTGGCACGGGCAGGAGCGGACTGAACGTGTCGGCTTCTCACTTTTTGGATTTTAGAAGGGCATGACATGCCTATATTTGTGTCTCCCCCTCCTTTTACTCCTCCACCTCTTTTCTTTTCGCATGACTATATGTACTTGTCACTTTTCCATGTGTTAGTTGTGTCTTCTGAGCAGTTTGTCAGCTTTTGGACACCTTTGAAGGTGTTTTCTATGTGTTTCTATGTGTTTTTGTTTGCCTGCCATTGGTTTTAACGGTGTTCGAAGGTGTTCGACGAACAGTTCGGCGAACACACGGGTGTTCGACGAACCGAACCGAACTCGAACACTACGGGGGTGGCTCAACACTAGTCAGCAGATGCTTCCACTCCCATCATTCTGTGTGGGCGGCTGGGCAGTGCGGGTGCTGATGGGCAGAGGTGGGGCCCAGTGCAGGGAAGGCCTGGTGCAGTGAGGGTGCTGTGCGGGTTCCCCCAGCTCACGTGCCCCATAGCATTTGGCGTGGCCTGCCGCCATTGGCGGTACGCCACTGTGTACAGTGAATGTACAGTTTTGTATTTTGCTACCTCACAACTTGAAATTTCACCATTTTTTTGAGGGTTTGCATCAGTTTATGTAAAAAAACTACAACTGTGAATATTTGTTTTTCTTTTTTTTTGTGAAACAAGCAACAAATAGGACAAAATAACTGAAAACTTCAGTGTGCATAGCTGTCATAACTATTCACCCCTCTAAAGTAAGTACTTTGTAGAGGCTCCTTTTGCCGCAATTACAGCTGCAAGTCACTTTGGATAAGTCTCTAGGAGCTTTCCACATCTTGCCACTGGGATTTTTGCCCATTCCTCAAGGTAAAACTGCTCCAGCTCTTTCAAGTTAGATGGTTTCCTCTGGTGAAGAGCAATCTTCAAGTCTGACCACAGATTCTCAATTGGATTAAGGTCTGTGCTTTGACTAGGCCACTCCAAAACATTTACATATTTCCCCTTAAACCACTCGAGTGTTGCTTTAGCAGTATGCTTTGGGTCATTGTCTTGTTGGAAGGTAAACCCCCGACCCAGTCTGAAATCACTGACAGACTGATGCAGGTTTTGCTCAAGAATATCCCTGTAATTCGCACCATCCATCTAACCCTCAACTCAGACCATTTTCCCTGTCCCTGCTGCCGAAAAACATCCCCACAGAATGATGCTGCCATCACTATGTTTCTCTGTGTGGATGGTGTTCTTGGGTTGATGAGCTGTTTGATTTTTGGTGCCAGGGATAGCGTTTATCTTGGTGATCAAAAAGTTACATTTTGGTTTCATCTGACCACACCACCTTCCTCCATAGATTTGGGGAGTTTCCCACATGTCTTTTGGTAAACTCAAAATGAGCCTTAAAATTTTGGTGTGTAAGTAAAGGCTTTTTTCTGCCCACTCTTCCATAAAGGCCACCTCTATGGACTGTACAGCTTATTGTGCTTATACGGACAAAAACTCCAGTCTCTGCTTGGAAACTCTGCAGTTCCTTCAGGGTTACCTTTGGTCCCTTTGCTGCCTCTCTGATTAATGCCCTCCTTGCCCGGGCTGAGAGTTTTGGTGGACGGCCTTCTCTTGGCAGGTTTGTTGTTGTACCATGTTCTTTACTGTTCCTTACATTTGATGATAATGGATTTGATGGTGCTCCAGGGGATCCTCAGAGATTGGAATATTTTTTTTAAAACCCAACCCTGACTTGTACTTCTCAACAACTTTGTCCCTGACTTTTTTGGAGATCTCCTTGGTCTTCATGGTGTTGTTTACTTAGTGGTGCCTCTTGCTTAATGGTGTTGCATCCTCTGTGGCCTTACCAAAAAGGTAAATTGTACATACTGACAGACCAGGTGACACTTAGATTTCTCACAGGTGGACTTCCTTCCACTAACATGTTACTTATGAAGGTAATTGCTTGCACCTGAAACTTTTAGGGGCTTCATAGCAAAAGGGGTGAATAGTTTTACATATGTGACGCGCCCCCTGGGCCGTGGGGTACTCGGCAGCTGGCCCGGTCCGTGACCCAGGGCGGTCAGTAAAAAGGGGAATCTGATAGGGGATTTGGAAAGTTCGTGACGCCACCTGTGGAATGTGGCTAAAGGGGGCTGCCGCTGCGGAGCAGTCCTCTGGAACTGGTGTTACGGCAGCAGGGATGGTGTGGCTCTCCACAGGTAGAGCTAGCTCCAGGGCAGCGTGGGGTGTAATGGATTGTGATGCAGGGGAGAGACGGCAGGACTGTCCCGGAGGAAAGACGGACACTCACACGGGGGTAAGCTTCAGTACCTTTACTGGCGATGTTGCAAGCACGGTCCAGGGTACTCCAGACGAAAGGCGCACTTTTGGACTCTCCCCATTGAGCGGGTATAGGGCCTCCTGATCCGTTGCTTTATTCTCTAAGCTTCTGACCTGCCTGGAGCTAGGCCTAGCTTGGTTACTGTCTCTCTTTGCACCTGCTGATCTGGTGGTAGGGCCTTCTCTATGGAGATCACTCTCCCTGGACGCTGGGACCTCCGTGACTCCTAGCCCTGGTACTGTAATCAGCGTTTGGTGAACCTGGGACATGTAGTAAAGGGGTCCCTGTAGGCGCAGACCCGGTGTCCGGTATATATATCGGGGTGAGCCTGGTATGCTCCTCTGCCCCCTCGCTACTTCTTCCTTCTCCTCTTGCCTTCAGCCCATTCAAGGCCCTCACTAGGCCTTCACACGTGCTGTAGGCCTTGGCTCGCCTAAGCACAGCAGCCAGCGCGCTGCCTCTTCACTGCTCTCTGAGCGTCAGCATGCTCTCTGCTCAACTCTGAGCTCTGTCCCTCTCTGTGTCTGAGAGACTAACTACTCACTAACTGAGCTGCCTGGCTCCACCCTCCCTATATATATCCCTAACGGGCTCCCTCTGGTGGTCTGAGGTGGTAGCATGGAGGTGTGTGAATGTGTGAGGGCCTCTTGTGGAGAAGTCCATCCATGCACCCTTCTTGGTTCTGTGGCACCAATGCGCAGCAGGGCGCCACATATGTATATATCAATTTTTAGTTATTTGATCCCTTAAATTTAATTCATGCCTATAGCTGATGCATCACACACAAATCGGATTACAACAGTATTTAAACACAGGTTGTAATGTAACAAAATAGATAAAAAGCCAAGGGGGTGAATATTTTCACAAGCCACTGTATAAGCGTTTGGTGCAACTCCTGATGAGAGACAGAGAGCAGAGCTGGATAGAAATTCTACAGGAGGCAGCAAAGTTTGATGTCAAACTTAAGCCCCCGTCTCACATAGCGATATCGCTAGCGATATCGCTGCTGAGTCACGGTTTTGGTGACTCACCAGCGACCTCACCAGCGATGTCGCTGTGTGTGACACTTTGCAACGATCAGGCCCCTGCTGTGAGGTCGCTGATCGTTGCAAAGTGTCCTGGACCATTTTTTGGTCGTTGGCCTCCACCTGGCCAGCACACATCGCTGTGTGTGACCAGCGGGACCAACGATCTGGCTGGTAACTATGGTAAACATCGGGTTACTAGGGGCATGCGCGCACTTAGTAACCCGCTGTTTACCATGGATACCACTCTGCTACGGTGCGCGGAGGCTCCCGCGCACCGTAGCAGAGTGGTATCCATGGTAAACAGCGGGTTACTAGGGGCACACGCGCACTTAGTAACCCGATGTTTACCATAGTTACCAGCCTGCTCCTGCTTGCAGCAGGCTGGTAACGGAAGCAGGACATCGTGGAACGATTCTTTCCACGATATCGCTGCTCCCCTGATCGCTGGTGAGCCTGCCTGTTTGACAGCTCACCAGCGATGTATTAGTGATGCAGCAACGATCCCTGACAGGTCGTATCGTTGTCGGGATCGCTGCTGCATCGCTTAGTGTGACGGGGCCCTAACACTACCTGTGAGCAGAGTGATAACCTGAAACCATGCAGAAAGTGTAACCCTGTGTCAATAGTGAGCACCATTAAAAGGGTTCGCTCACACAACCGTATAAATTGGATGAGTGCAATCCAATAAAAAAAGGGATTATACTGGGACCAATGTTAATTAATGAGGCAGTACTGATCTGCGTATTTTTTCTCAGCTGTATTCGGCGTGATTAAAAAATCACAGCATGCAGTGATTTGACTCCAAAATCATAGAATCATAGAATGTTAGAGTTGGAAGAGACCTCCAGGGTCATCGTGTCCAACCCCCTGCTCAATGCAGGATTCACTGAACCACCTCAGACAAGTGTCTGTGCAGTCTCAATCGAATGGGTGCAAGAAAAAAACAGATGCCTTATGGACCATCAGAGTGGCATCCGAATTTTAAGGATATATTGCAGTTCTGTAAGATGGAAAACTGTAAATGGTCCTGTAAAAGACTAATAGCTGCTGAGTAAAAAAATTGATTGCATACAAATTGCACGCAGACAGCACATAGATGGCAAATGAGAAAAAAGATCATCCCACTCTATTTAATGAGAATCAGACCGCTTTTTTAATCACTCATGTGACAAGACATATTCTCCTCCCTTTATACTGAGGCACTGTGAGGTTTGAGTCGGACAGTTAGACAGTGATGTAATGGATTGGTGAGTTTATTGAGCATGGAATTACTTGCACTGTCGCATCTGAGTTGGGAATAATGGAAAGAAGCTATGTTTGGGGTTGTGCTTTGTAAAAATCTGAGATTGTGGGTTTTAATAATGAACCAGGCAGGTTAATGATGCAACAATATTTTATTCCTTACATCCATGGTAATACAGCAATTCCAGGTAAACATCCAAAATACAATTGTCTCAGTTCACAAGATCCCCTCCCTGGAGCGGTAGTTCCACTTCCTTTGTGCCAGGCGATACTCACTATTCCCCAACTTTTGGTTGGCCCACAGATTTCGTATCTCCAGCCAGTATAGTCTGTAGTCACAGTCCACGATCCTCCATATGACAGATAAAATGATAGAAGCAAAGGTATACAGTAGCAACAGTCCTTTAATAAAGTTTATCAAATCCAGACGACAGATCCCATAACTGTAGCATGTTTATCCAGCCCAGTCGGCAGCCGATCTCTACTCCATCAGCCATCGATCCATCCATGGTCCAGATCCTCAGACTAGATCCTACCAATCTTACATCATTCTACCAACTCCCTGACTAAACATGTGACTTCTCTTTTCTCCCTCCTTGGGATCAGCCCCCTCCACCTTAGACATTTGCTTTTAGCTGTAAGAATGAAAAATCTGGTGACCCATGTGGTGATGGCTTCTCTGAGAGAACAATGGTTTAAGACTCCTGAGATATGGTCATTGAATGTAAGCATTGATTCCTTAAGCTGAACTGATGAGCAAACAAATCACTAATGAGATTACTGGAATGCTGCACACCCAAAAGTGAATCAGTGCACACACTGATGAGCAGGCAGAACTCTATAAAGCATAACAAATAAATCATCAATAAAACATAACAATAAGATCGATGGAACCGGTGCTCCGTGCTGGAAAAAGTCTGCATCTCTTAGGACCACGGACTTCGCTCTACTTCCACTGGTCCAATAGTCTTAGAACAAGGCCAGCTCCTCATAGGCTTTCTAAGAATAATAGCAACCTTGGTGTTGGATACAAGGTGTAAGACTTCCCCTATGCCATGAATCTGCCATGGCTAGCTGTTGCAATTTGGCCTGTGATAGCTCTGGATATTTCAAGTGGTTGCAGACCACGTCCAGCCTATAGCATGCGTCATGGGCAGATTTTAGCTATAGGAGTGGCTTGGATTGGTAATCAAGCTAGTAGCTGGGTAGCTGGGCCCTGCAACCGCTGGCTGTGAGTTATATTGTTAACTATGTTAAAAAATTGTTCCTATTGCTGCTGGTAACCATCAAGCTTTGTATCTCCACTGTGACCTGTAACCATTAGGCTCTGTGCTTTTGCGTAACTACCAAGATTGCTCCCACATTGAAAGACTGTAACCCATCTCTTTAACATCTTGGTGCATATGGACATGACGCGCTTGAGGCTGAGTTCACACGATGCGTATTTAATGCGTTTCCGCTGCATTTTTGCAGTTGCGTAAACGCCGCGGAAACGCATGAAAAACGCATGGTAGAAGGGCAGCAATGTTCCCCAATTGAAATCCGCATGTGCTGTGCCCATGATGCGGATTTTTCCGCAGCGTAAACGCTGCGCTCAAAAATCCGCAGCATGTCAATTAATTTTGCGTAAACGCGGCGTTTTCGCCGCCATTGACTTGCATTAGAACGCGCCAATTCCACAAGACTGCATCTGTACTTGCGTTATTGGCGCGTTCTAATGTGCGGATGGTACCTGAGTGTGGAGAAGAGGAGAGTCTCATCCACACCCAGGTACCATTAAAAAAGCTGTAAAACAAGAATAAAATAAAAAAAATATATATACTTACCATCTGTTGGCCCGCGCAGCGCTCCTGCTTGGTTCCCGGCACTTGCAGTGAGTTGAAGGACCTGCGCTGACGTCAGAGTCATGTGACGGGTCACGTGACGCTGACGTCGGCAGGTCTTTCAATTCAAAGTTGCCGGCAGCCGGGAGAACGGAGTGAGCAGGACAGCGCGGGCCATCGGAGGTAAGTATATACACTCTCTCGGGCTGTTTGCATGGATTTATATAGTGTGACCTAGTTGTCAAGCACTTTCCAGGTGATGCTAAAATCGCCTGGAAAGCGCTTGTCAATCTGCATGCGGAAACGCATGTGAATCCGCATGTGGATCCGCATGTATTCTGCAGGAAAAACGCATGCACAATCTGCATGCGTTTTTTCTGCCAGGGAGATGCAGAAATGATGCAGAAATTTTCTGCTTCATTTCTGCATCGTGTGCACATACCCTGAGTCCGAAGGTGTGAAGTGGGGTCAGAAGGTGAGCCCGCTACACACCCAGCATCTGCCTGTAAAAGCAATGAACTGAGCTAGCTGCTATTGATAATGTTTAACCTTTTAGATGCTGTTGCCAATCACTGATAGCGGCATTTAAATGGAGAAATCACCAGTGAATGGCTCTCACCAGTGAATGGCTCCCACCAGCCATCCACAACACAATCACAGGGTTCAGATGGGTTCCTATAGGAGCTGGGGACCTGCTGAAGACCTTCATGGCTTTCATCTTGGTATTCCGGCGAAGCCCAGTCACTATCATTTACATTGTATACTGCAATACTGAGGTAGTGCAGGATATAGAACAAGCAATCAAAGTAAGATATATATTATTCAGATATCAGCTACTTCATCATGATGTGGCCATTTTAGCACATAAAATGTAGTGAAAGAACATCTTTATGTTCAGTGAATACATTTTAATGCAAAACACTTAAAATTAAACTTATTTTCATATATGCCTTGTGACTAAATCTTGCCTTGTGTTACTAAATAACACTGAATAAAATGCCAACGAAGAAGAGATATATACATAAAGATTGGTCTTGTTTTTCCACTCTTTAAAATTGCCCACAAATTATTTGGCATTTTCTACTGTTGTAATATGGAACACTCCCCAATTAACATACCAGTTCTTCATACAGGAGGACAAAAAAGGTAAATTTATGGAAAGTTCAATTTATTGCAAATATTTGTCCTAATACTATGGGAAATTAGAAAAACTCCTGGCTGCCGTGATTGCTCAAGGCTTCTTACCTTTGCTACTTTTCTGATTTGCACAAACCTTTTTGTCCTTTTCAATAGTTTACAGTCATAACATTGCTGCAATGCATCTGCAGTTTCTTGAATACATGGTTCATGTATTATTTTTTTCTTTTAATTAAAATTCATCATCAGTTATTTTTTTATGCTGGTAATTGTAGCAATGTTTATTGACATTTTAATGCATTATTCCAAGGAATCAATTATACTTGTCTTCTCCTTTTGCAAGAAAGTGCATAATAATGAGATTACACTGACAGCAATAAAGGGTTACACGCAGTAAAATAGTTTTCCAAAAATTAAATAAAAGACTACCCAAGGGCAAACGAAGTGCAGGACATTATTCTCAATGTCATTTTCCTTAAGTGGATTGAGGTCCTCATACCAAACATTGTTTAAATAATTTTGTAAGTAGTTCAGAAAAACAAATCCATGAATATTATTTCAAGCTCCATCCATCTTCACTTTTTGGACTATTTCCAAAATGAATAGTATAATAGACACACATTATATCTTTTAGCCACACACAGTAATTGTTTTGGTGTCACATATGTCAGGTCTTCCAAAAAGGAAGCCATTCTTATATTGCAGCTCTGCCATTATTAGAAAGCTCAAAGTGGGGATCCCTCTCTGAGATCTATATGTTCAAAAAGGGATATAAGCAGGGGTTGTCTTCCTGGGATAATACCTAAAATTTCCCAAATTCTTCAATGCAATAGATATACTGAATTTTGGCAAAATTTGCTGTATGTACAGTGCATTGTGAAAGTATTTGGCCCCCTTGAACTTTTCTACCTTTTGCCACATTTCTGGCTTCAAACATAAAGGTATAAAATTCTAATTTTTTGGGGAAGAATCAACAACAAGTGGGACACAATCGTGATGTGGAACGAAATTTATTGGATATTTTAAACTTTTAAAAAAAAATAAAAAATGAAAAGTGGGGCGTGCAATATTATTCGGCCCCCTTGAGTTAATACTGTGTAGCGCCACCTTTTGCTGCGATTACAGCTGCAAGTCACTTGGGGTATGTCTCTATCAGTTTTGCACATCGAGAGGCTGAAATTCTTGCCCATTCTTCCTTGCAAAACAGCTCGAGCTCATTGAGGTTGGATGGAGGGCGTTTGTGAACCGCAGTTTTCAGCTCTTTCCACAGATTCTCGATTGGATTCAGGTCTGGACTTTGACTTGGCCATTCTAACACCTGGATATGTTTATTTTTGCAAGAATTTCAGCCTCTCGATGTGCAAAACTGATAGAGACATACCCCAAGCGACTTTCAGCTGTAATCGCAGAAAAAGGTAGCGCTACAAAATATTAACTCAAGGGGCCGAATAATATTGCACGCCCCACTTTTCATTTTTTATTTTTTTTTAAAAAGTTTAAAATATCCAATAAATTTCGTTCTACTTCACGATTGTGTCCCACTTGTTGTTGATTCTTCCCAAAAAAATTAGAATTTTATATCTTTATGTTTGAAGCCAGAAATGTGGCAAAAGGTAGAAAAGTTCAAGGGGGGCAAATACTTTTACAATGCACTGTATTTGGCGATATTTGGCCACAATTTGGAATTTAGAGCGGGATTGGTCTATCAATCATGGATTAAGTATTACAGAAAGGGTGTGTTTTTTGGTTTCCCTTGTGCTCCATCTGGCAATATGTTATATGTTTGCCAATTCTTCCTGGTCCCAATTCAGCATACTGCAAATTGCAAGAAATGCTAGGTGAGTCAAAAACAGGCTAATGAGCGTCACTGCCTTAGGGGTTAATTCCCCCATTGTAAAGCATTACTAACCAGCACAATTTGAACTGCAAAAGTTAAAAATTAGAACTAACCAAGTTGGCAAAAAAGACTGTCCTCGGTATGGATTAATATTTTGTGGCTGTTCTTGAGGACACATATCAGAGGTTTCCAGTGCCAAACATCATGTCATTCACTTCTCTTTACCAAGGATATTTATTGTCAGATTGATTGAGATAATGCTAACCCATTTCTGGTGGTCCCAGGGACAATAAATGGTTCAGTGATGATCATGTAGTACACTCTGGAGACCCGTTCATGAGATCAGTGGACTTTCCAACTTTGGAAATCCCAGAAATCAGCAAGCTGCCATCTTGTGGGCGATAACTTGCATGTATGGCACAACCACTTTAACATCTCCTTTGTTACACAGCGTGCTTTGTGGCCACTTCTCTGCCTCTTCTCTTCTTGTGCTCTGAGGTGCCAGTCTGGAGGACACATAGGAGGAGAATTCAGGACACACACACTGCCATACACTGCACTCTGACAGTACAGGAGTAATAATGCAGCTGTGGACCCCACAGTATGGCAGAGAAAACATTTTATTTTGTGGGGGCTTAAGGGCAAATATTACTTTGGGGGCACAAAGTGGCACTAGAGGCAGTCAGAAGCAAAGAGTGGATGGGCATTGCTATAATACATAAAGCAGGCAGGTGCAGCCTATGTGCAGCAGGGCCATAAAGCGCAAAGCAATAGTGTGCCCTCATCTGGAATACGCAGTTCAGTTCTGGGCACCAGTTCATAGAAAGGATGCACTACAGCTAGAAAAAGTAAAAATAAAAGCCAAAAAACTGACGAGAGGCATGGAAAATCTTAGTTGTAATGAAAGACTAAAAGAATGAAGAGTCGTTTAAAGGGGAAACATGATTAACTTGTACAAGTGAATTACAAAAAGTTTTGTCAAAACTTGTTTCATGTAAAACTTCCTCAAAAGACAAGGGAGAACTCGCTCCATCTAAAAAAAGGTTCAGTCTCCAGAGGAGACAGACTTCTTTACCATAAGAACTATTAATCTGTGGATTAGTCTACCTCAAGAAATGGTCACAGCAGGAACCATTGATAGTTTCAAAAAAAGCTTAGATGCTTTTTTAGAAGAAAATAAAATAAATGCTTATGGACAAAGTGTAAAGTTCTTTTCTGAATGTTAATCTAGTGGATTGACAATTGAGATCAGGAGGGAAATAATATCTCTTCTGGAGCAGACTGGATCAGATATTATGGTTATATATGACGCGCCCCCTGGGCCGTGGGGTACTCGGTGCCGGGCCGGTCAGTGCAGGGGACGTCACAGTGGCAGTGACCTGGTCCGTGACTCCGGGTGGTCAATAAAAGGGGATTATAGTTTTTATAGTTTAATGTTCGTGACGCCACCTGTGGTATGCGGCTATATGGAGCCGCCGCTGCGGTGCAGATTCCCTGGAGCTGATGGTGACGCAGCAGAGTTGGTTCAGCTCTCCACAGGTAGAGCTAAGTTCCAGGGCAGTGCTGTGATGATTAATGAGGTAGATGTCGTTGTGCAGTGTAGTGCAGGTGATGGCGCAGATAATAATTCTAGGGCACAGTGGGGTGCAGTCTTCAAGGTTTACTCACAGTTGTTCAAGACTCCACGTTACCAAGGCCAGTGTGTAATCTCCCACGTCGTCCTGCATTCATCGAGGAAGGGGTTCAGCAGCTCTCAGGTATTTCAGGAGTACTTAAACGGGACCCCGTTCTATGTGCCTTCCTCGCTCGTCTTCCTGCGCTGGCTCTCACCCTCCTGCCCTGCGCCTCGCAACCAGTGTCCCAAGCCGGTAACCTCGGATTTTGGCGGGCAACCTGCAGTCCCCTGAATCCTATGTGGCTACCTTTTTAGCGATGTAGTTGCAGTTGTGAGCGGCTGCACTCTGAAAGTACAGAAGCCTCCGGTTTCTAGCTGAGCCTTGTAGTTCTCCACTAGTTAGGGGCCGGTCCCCTTTGCAGCCTGATCCCTCCATGTTCCTGCAGATTCGGGCGCACGGGTGGCTTCCTGCACTTCCCGTGCCCCTGGGATCCCCTCTGTCTCTGGAGCCTTCCCTCTGCTCCCGTCCACTCTCTCTCTCTTTCATGGGCCTTTCTTACTAGGCCCCACTCCTCTCAACTCCTGCTCCAAGCACTGGAGCCAGGAGCCCGGACCTCCTCCACTGCTCTCCTGAGCAGGACTCGACCCTTCTAGGTGGTTCTTTGCTTTCTTATACTCCTACTGAAGTGCTCCCCTAACCTACTTCCTCCACCCACACCCACTACATGGTTCCACCCTCCAGCCAGGGACCAGGGACTGTGCTCTCCCTTAGGAGCAGTCTCGCCCTTCCCTCTGAAATGGAGTGTAATGGATGCAAGTGTGTAGGTCCCGGGCAGTACTCCAGCCTTACTTGAGAGTGGGATACCACACCTCTGGGTGAGATGCAGTACCTCTGTGGCGACTGAATCCGCAGGGGCGCCACATATATGTAGCACCCTGAGGATTCGGCTGCTACAGGGGTATTGCACCTCAGCCAGAGGTGTGATATTCCACTCCCGGGTAAGGATGGAGTGTGGAACTGAGCTCAGATAGACTGCATGCACTACATACATCCCATTTCCGGGGAGCAGGCCGACGGCACTCCCACTTAGAAATGTGCAGGTGCGACCGAGCCTGTTCCTGGCTGGAGTGGGAGGGGGGAGGAACATCCCATGTAGTGTAGGGGCAGATAGGGGGAGCAATCTGGGTAGTGATAGGAGCTCATTGGGTGCTGGTCACCTGAGCTCACACATAGAGGGATATATAAGGAGGGCACCAACTAGGATCAGGGTCAGACGCAGAGGAGCCTGTCAGACGCAGAGGAGCCTGTCAGACGCAGAGAGTCAGTCAGTGCAGAGGACAAGTCAGCAGGAGAGGAGGAGCGGAAGCTGGCAGAGGAGCAGCTGAAAGAAAGAGAGGCCCTGAAGAGAGAGAGTGGAGTGAAGAAAGACCCAGAGGGAGACAAAGAAGGGACCCAAGAACCCAAATTAGAGCACCGGGTGAGGAGTCAGCAAGAGGGTACCGGAACCCAAGCTGGTGGGGGTAAAGACATTCCCCAGCCAGAGACCGGAGACCGTGGGCAGTGTCTGTCACGGTCACCCACTACATTCACCCTGAAGGCACACCACAGGAAGGGTCAGGGAACCTAAGGCCAAAGGTTGCCCAACAGAAGGCCCGAGGGAGCTGGACTTAGGTGAATCACTGGTGGGGACGGCTGAAGAAAGGACAGAGGGGGAGCTCAGGGCCACGCTCCGGACTTGTTTGGGGGTTGGCCGGATCCAGGACCTGGTGGACGCAGCACGGCTCGGGTGGTCACTTGGAGCTAGAGTGACCAGGAACATCAGCAGTGAGTAAAACCCTTAACTGCACAACCCGACTCTGTCTTCCTTTATCATCTATGCTGCACCACCACAACCCCCATCCTCTGCGCCTGTCCCCTCTGAGGCTATACCCCTCCCGTTGGGGGTTATCCCACCAAGCTGCACATCCACCATCAGCCTCAGCGGACCCTGCTGCAGCGGCGGCCACAGTGACCGCATTACAACGGGTGGCGTAGTCGACACAAAAAGAACTCTAATAACATCAGTAAGGACTGCCACATAACACTTAGCTTGACGCCCTGGGCACGGGACCGGGTCACAGCCGCTCGGAGACTACAACCCCCCATCTGATCCGGTGCCGGGTATTCCCCTCAAAAAGGAATATGTCCCAGGGGGCGCGTCATATACATACCCCTTCCTTTTATCCTTTCTCATCCCTTGGTTCAACTTGATGCACCCTTCTTTTTTTTTCAAACGTATATAACTACATAGGTTGAACTTGAAGGACAAAGGACTGATATTTTTTTCAACCTATGTAACTATTTAAAGTAGAAGCACACACACAAATATGATGTAAAAGGGTTTAGTTTTTTTATATAAAATAAAAAAAAACATAAAAATCCATAAACTAGGGAATATAATACAAGTCACATGCCTTGTAACCTCCTCATGCTGCACTTAGATATTGTGCACATGGAAGGGGTTAAAAAAAGAACAGTTGACTCCAAATGAATACATAGCTGAAATATCAAATACCAAAATTTTAATAAGTGGTTCATGAAGCACAAAAAGTGCTTAGTATAAATAACAACTGCAAACCTAATGAGTACAAAACAGAGATGAAGAAGCAAAACATATACAGTAAAATACCCCTACTTGTTGATGCATGCAAGAAAACTGTGATAATTAGTCAACAAGTTCTATGGTGTTGTCCACCTTTGGGGACATTTTTTTTATATATATTGAAATGCATACAGCCATGGCTAAAAATTAATTTTGCAATTGTTTTTCATCATACAATTTTGTACCACTTGCCTTCTATCGCGTCTGTTTATTGCCAACTGCTGAATGAGTTAACTGAGAATTTGTAGGTTATGATGGCCTGAGTTTGTGACTCTTTTATCTGTCTTTTTCTGAGCTCCTGTCAGCTGATTTATGACCACCGACCACATCAAAGTTGAATATATAGGAAAACAAAAGGCCTGTAGAAGCTAAACGGTGCAAAATTTTCAATAAAAACCAATTGCAAAATATAACCAAGACAATAAATGGTGTCCTTGGACATTTGTTAAACAAACACCATTTATTGTCTTGGTTACATTTAGACAATACCACCTTTGACTATGATTGTATTTCATACAATATAATATTTTATCACTTGAGAGTTATGTTTGTGGCCATCTGAGTTATCTATATAACACACTCTATCTCAACGGTGACTTTTTACTGATGCCTCAACCATCTTATAGATGGCCTTTTTTTACTTTACTTTTACTTTTTATTTTTTGTATTGTTATTTTTCACTATTTGTTACTCGTCACTTTTATTAGGACTTAATAGGGTCAGGAGGGAAAGCCGATGAGGAGTTGGGGCGCCATGACGCAAATTTAGGGTGCCAACCTCCGCTGGAAGGCAGGGACAGTATAATAGGCCTTTATAGGGTCAGGCTCAATGTCCTTCCCCCTGTAACTCTAATAAAAGTCCCACTTTTTTATGATAATAGTCAATAAAGGAATGTATATAGTAGGAGGGTCTTTCGTTAAATGTGTTTTTGGTTATTTTGGGACCCCTGTTTATCTTATGTAGCTTTGGTTAACGGAATACCCAATAACTAAGTTCCGTGTACCTACTAGTAAGTAGTTTAGGATGGGCTCACATCACATTTCTGCCAGACTTTTTGGCTCAATTTGTGACTGGTAAACTGCACATTTGTACCTGCATAAAAAGACAGATACTGCTTGTACAGATGCCAGATGGAGTACGAAGTGACTCTCTTTGCCTCATTATAGTGAATGGCTCTGTTGGGGGTTCTTTCCAAATTCCATTTTCAGGGCTTCAGACGAAAACATAATTTGAATATTGCCTCATTATTTCATGGGTACAAAGGAATTTCTTTACTTTTATTAGTATATGGGGCAGAAAGGGTATTATTACTGTGTGGAGGCACAAACTAGGGCACTATTACCATGGAGCACATAGGTAGCATTATTGCTATGTGGAAATACAAAGGAAAGCGGGAACTTTTTACTGTGCAGGAACAAAAAGGGAACAGATATCACTTTGTGGGGAACAAAGGAAGTAATATTATTTTGTGTTGAATGCAGTGGGACCATTGTTACTGCTTGTGGGGGCATTATTATTGTAAAGGGTCACTAAGAGGGGCATCAAGGGTAGCGTTTGTGTGAAGAGCAAAGTTGGGATTGAAAGACATATTTATGGTGGCCTGGGTCCTAACAGAGAGGGTAAGCAATAGTGAGTACTGAGGAAGACATACAGGTGCATCTCACTAAATAAGAATATCATCAAAAAGTTAATTTATTTCAGTTCAATGCAAAAAGTGAAACTCATATATTATATAGAGTCATTACAAACAGAGTGATCTATTTCTGTTAATGTTGATGATTATGGCTTACATCAATGAAAACACAAAAGTCATTATTTCAGTAAATTAGAATACTTTATAACAACAGCTTGAAAAATGTTTTTAAAATCTGAAATATTGGCCTACTAAAATGTATGTTCAGTAAATGCACTCAATACTTGGTCGGGGCTCCTTTTGCATCAATTACTGCATCAATGTGTCGTGGCATGGAGGCGATCAGCCTGTGGCACTGCTGAGGTGTTATGGAAGCCAAGTTGCTTTGATAGCAGCCTTCAGCTCGTCTGCATTGTAGGGTCTGGTGTCTCTCATCTTCCTCTTGACAATACCCCATAGATTCTCTATAATAGATTCTCTATGGGGTTAAGGTCAGGCAAGTTTTCTGGCCAATCAAGCACAGTGATACTGTTGTTTTTAAACCAGGTATTGGTACTTTTGGCAGTGTGAACAGGTGCCAAGTCCTGCTGGAGAATGAAATTTCCATCTCCAAAAAGCTTGTCGACAGAGGGAAGCATGAAGTGCTCTAAAATTTCCTGGTAGATGGCTGCGCTGACTTTGGTCTTGATAAAACACAGTGGACCTACACCAGCAGATGACATGGCTCCACAATCAGTGATGGTTTACACTAGACCTTAAGCAGCTTGGATTGTTTGCCTGTCCACTTTTCTTCCAGACTCTGGGACCTTGATTTACAAATGAAAATTGGAGCTCTGGGACCTTGTGGAGTGTGTCAATGACTGCCTTCTGGACATCTGTCAAGTCAGCAGTCTTCCCCATAATTGAGGAGCCTACTGAAACAGACTAAGGGACCTTTTTAAATGCTTAGCAAGCCTTTGCAGATGTTTTTGTTAATTATTTTAATTTACTGAGATAATGACGTTTGTGTTTTCATTGGCTGTAAGCCATAATCATCAACATTAACAGAAATAAACACTTGAAATAGATCACTCTGTTTGTAATGACTCTATATCATATATGAGTTTCACTTTTTGTATTGAAGAACTGAAATAAATTAACTTTTTGATGATATTCTAATTTAGTGAGATGCACCTGTAATTTGTGAGTCACTGGTTTTAACTGTACAGTGATCACTTTACGGCATGCAGACCTGGCATCTGATCATTACTAGAGGTCTACTACTATACACCATGATCACCAGGGCTCATGACACTTACTCTTTGCCCCAAAAATATAAATAGTTACAATAAGTAACTCAAGGGTACCAGAGTTTCCCTTAAAATGTTTCTGCTTAGTAAACCATCATTTAAGTTTAAATTCTACTTTGCACGCGCTCACCTCCCGTTATCCCTCTCTGTGAAATCAGCTGGATAGTCACGCAGACAAGAGTTATCTAAGATGCATGAACATTGAACAACAATATTTTTCATTCAAAATGGAAATGAGGTTATGGTGCAGAATAAAGAATAGAAAGCAAACACTGCAAGCAATTACGAAGTAAAAAGCTCAAGTACACATTTATTAGCATCTGTTTGATTCACCCATTACCTGGCTCATTTCAGAAGGAAAAGGCATTAGGGGGGGAATTGTAACACTGTGGAAGTACTGTTTCCCCTTGAAGAGACCAGCTTAGTATAGACTCTTACAGGCAATGTAAGATGGGAGAAAAGTATGCAAATCAGCTCTCTCAGAATAAAAAAAATATCTCGCAAGTACCACATAAGAGACGTAGCTATCCAGTAAGTCAATGTTTGACCCTTTAACAAGCCTTACAGCATTTCCAGGGATAAATGTCAAGCCAGAGCCTATATGCTGCATGTTTCAAGGTGTTTGCTGCTCTTCAATGTAGATAATTAGCAACAGGTAGAGCCTATAATGGAGTATATTAAAACATAACTTTTATTATGTCACTATATAAAATAAGGGGGCTCACAAATACAATACCAAAACACATAAAGTTAAAAACTCAGGAAGAACAACCCATGTAAATCTCACAGGTGTTATCCTCTGTTTACCATACAATTCAACGTACAGAGGGGAGATAGGACAACCACGCAGGTAATGCCTTAATGTATGACATATGCAATATACAAAGAAAAAGGAACCGTCTCACCATTTGTTGTCCTATTCAGATATGGATGATTCCAGGCTAGTTCTAAATGTAAATACTGGTGCTAGTGAAGAAAGCGATGGAGGAGGGGGGGGGGTTACAACACCCACACATTACCCCATTACCGACACCAAGCATTGGAATCAATTAATTAGATAAACCCCTTGGGACCTCCTTGCCAACGCGTTTCATCAACGCGAGTGGGAGACACTCAATGTCCTGTCGGTTAGGTATGAAAAGATCCAAGACAGGGCCAAGTCTGTGATGCCGAGAGATGAGAGTCTGTAGTAAGAGGGTATGGTCTACTGTGTCGAAGGCAGATGACTGGTATCGGAGGAGGAGGACAGAGTAGTCTTGCTTGGATTTGGCAGTTAGTAGGTCATTGGTGACTTTAGTCAGAGCAGTTTCAGTGGAATGGTGAGGTCAGAAGCCAGATTGTGAGTGGCCAAAGAGGGAGCAGGAGGAGAGGTGGGAGGACAGTTCAAAAATAGAAGTGTTGATCCAGTAGTTTGGAGACATAGGGGAGAAGTGAGATGGGACGATAGCTAAACATAGGATGGGTCAAGGGAGGGCTTTTGGAGGATGGGTGTAATCGAGGTATGTTTGAATCATGAGGGGAAGATGCCAGTTGTTAGTGACAGGTTGAAAAGGAGGGTTAGGCTTAGGATGAAGATTGTGGTACGATTTGCAATGAGGTGGGATGGTATTGGGTCAAGTTCACAGGTGGTGAGATGTGATTTGGAGAGTAAAGATAATCTTCCGTGATGGCAGAGAAGCTGGTTGTGGAGGAGGAGAGTTGAGTCGTTATGAGAAGGGGCTGTTAGGACTTTAAGCAAAAGCTTTGCCCTATGTTGTCAATCTTCTGCTTGAAGAATGAAGCTAAGTCTTCAGCTCAGATGAGAGGAGACAAGAGGAGAGGGAGGGGGAGCTGATGGACAGAGGAGAGTCTTGAAAGTACTGAATAGCTGTTTAGGGTTGTGAGACACGTATGATATGAGAGATGAGAAGTAGGTTTGTTTTGCTGCAGTGAGCAATTGTGCAGCATTTTAAAAACTTCTGTTACTGGACTCCACTCCCTTTCTTTGGCAGTCGCACAGAGGTACACCTTGTAGATGAGGGGCAGGAAGAACATGTGCTCCAGTAGATGACGAGCGCTGCATCAAGTGGCCTCTGCTCCTCTTCCCCCACGTTAACATCACACACAGTACAATCCTCAGAGTTGGCACCCCAATTACCCTTGTTTTCACCCATGTCACAACTCTCCAACCTGCAACTGACTGTAGGGAAGCACAGATGGGTGAGTCTGCAGAGCTGTTCACACATTCTATTCTGGGGCATCAGAGGTCTGATCCAAAGCTCCACAGACTCAAGTGGGGGAAAGCATGTGTAGCGATGCCCAATTTTTTTTTCAGTTGATCAATGCCTGGACAAAGTAGGGTCCGAGAAGAATCCAAACCCTCGTCACCAGACGTTTACCCCTGGGGGTGGGCATGGATGGGTTGGAGAAAGAAATAAACAGCTAAGGTTGGAGAATGAAACAAATACACACCAGAACATGGAGTACTAAACTAATAGAATACAGGGGTTGGAGAACGAAACTAATAAGACACCAGGGGTTGGAAAATTAACCTACTAAACATCTAGGGTTGGAGAACTAAATCACTACACACCAGGAGATGGAGAACTAAACCACTAGACACCAAGTGTTGGAATCCCCAAGGCTTGCGGGACAAACCTCTATATCTAACACTTCCTCCAGTGCTTCTGCATCCTCCACCTCCTCTAGGGCCTCCACCTGCTCCCTCAATCTCTGCCTTAATGAGACACATGTTCCAACAGTGCAGAGAGAATCCCCCCCACATCCGTACTGCGCAGCTAGGGCTCACCGCAATCAAGCAGTGTTAATAATAATAATAATAATCTTTATTTATATAGCGCCAACATATTCCGCAGCGCTTAACAATTCACAGGTTCATGTACAACAGTCATAAGTAACATAGCTAAAGATAATACAATAATTACAGCAAAAATAATGACGACCCTGCTCCTAAGAGCTTACAATCTACAACGAGGTGGGGGTGACACAAAGTACAATGGCTTATTTACAAGGATGGTCCAGCCATCTTGAGGGGGTGAGGGATAGATAGAGGCTGCATGAGCTTATCACCAGCCAGTATCTAGTGCTTTTTGGTTGGGTGGAGACTTATGTTTGGAGAAATAAGGAATGGGCTATGAGAATATAAAAGGACTTTGATTAGGGAACGTGATAGGCCACCCTAAACAGATGTGTTTTTAGGGAGCACCTAAAACTGTGTAAATTGTGGTTCATCCTAATTTCTTGGGGTAGAGCATTCCAAAGAATAGATGCAGCTCGGGAGAAGTCTTGAAGCCGGGAGTGGGAGGTACGGATTAGTGCGGATGTTAGTCGAAAGTCGCTTGCAGAGCGTAGAAAACGGGTAGGCCGATAGACAGAGATGAGGGAAGAGATGTAGGGGGGTGCCACACTGTGGAGAGCTTTGTGGGTGAGAACAAGCAATTTAAATCGGATCCTATAATTCATGGGCAGCCAGTGCAATGACTGGCACAGAGCGGAAGCGTCTGAGTAACGATTAGCCAGATAGATGACCCTGGCTGCAGCATTAAGGATGGACTGGAGGGGGGAAAGTCGAGTGAGGGGGAGGCCAATTAAGAGAGAGTTACAGTAGTCAAGGCGGGAGTGGATCAGGGCAACAGTGAGGGTTTTTGTTGTTTCCAAGGTGAGAAAGTTGCGGATTCTAGAGATGTTCTTCAGGTGCAAGCGACAAGAGCGGGCAAGAGATTGTATGTGGAGGGTGAAGGAGAGATTGGTGTCAAACACAACGCCCAAGCAACGCGCCTGCTTGCTCGGCCTTATTGTGGTGCCACACACTGAGAGAGAGATGTCAGATTTAGAGAGGTGAGTGGACGGCGGGAACAGAAGAAGTTCAGTTTTTGAGAGGTTGAGTTTCAGATAGAGAGCGGACATGATTTTAGAAACTGCGGCCAGACAGTCACTGGTGTTCTGTAGTACAGCGGGGGTAAGGTCAGGGGATGAGGTGTATAGTTGTGTGTCATCAGCATAAAGATGATACTGCAAACCAAATTTGCTGATTGTCTGTCCAATTGGGGCTGTGTAGAGAGAGAAGAGAAGAGGGCCAAGGACTGAACCCTGAGGAACCCCAATAGTGAGAGGAAGAGGGGAAGAAGTGGAGCCAGCGAACGATACACTGAAAGAGCGGTCAGATAGGTAGGAGGAGAACCAGGAGAGAGCAGTGTCCTTTATGCCGATTGAGTGAAGCATAGAGAGTAGGAGGTGGTGGTCAACGGTGTCAAAAGCTGCAGAGAGGTCAAGAAGAATGAGCAAAGAGTGGTCACCATTGTGTTTTGCTGTCAGAAGGTCATTGGTTACTTTGATGAGTGCAGTTTCTGTAGAATGTAGAGGGCGGAAGCCAGACTGTGATGGGTCTAGAAGAGAGTGAGTGGAGAGGTAGCTGGTAAGGCGGGAGTAGACCAGGCGCTCCAAGAGTTTAGAGATGAAGGGAAGATTGGAGACTGGTCTGTAGTTGTTTGTGCAGGAAGGGTCAAGAGAGGGCTTTTTTAATAATGGAGTGATGATGGAGTGTTTGAAGGAGGAGGGGAAGATACCCGAAGAGAGGGAGAGGTTGAAGATTTTAGTTAGGTGAGTAGTGACGACTGAAGAAAGAGGCTGGAGTAGATGTGAGGGGATGGGGTCAGTGGTGCATGTGGTGGGATGAGAAGAAGAGAGGAGCCTGGAGACTTCGTCTTCTGTGACTGGGTCAAATGTGGAGAGGGATCCAGAGGGGATGTGCGGGGGGGTGGGAGTCACGGCACTTTGTGGCTGGGAGCTGATTTCCTGACGGATGGTGTCTATTTTCTCTGTGAAGTAGGAGGCCAGGTCTTCAGCACAAATGTCCGTGGTGGGGGCCTGCGCTTTAGGACTGAGGAGGGAGTGAAAGGTATCGAAGAGTTTTTTGGGGTTGTTGGATAGTGAGGAGATCAGGGTGGTGAAGTAGGTCTGTTTGGCGAGGTGAAGGGCAGAGTTATATGTTTTTAACATAAATTTGTAGTGGATAAAGTTTTCTGGTGTCCGAGTTTTCCTCCATAGCCGTTCGGCACTTCTAGAGCATCGCTGGAGAAATCGGGTTTGCGGTGTGAGCCAGGGCTGTTTTACTCTGTGTTTAGAGGTTCTGAGGGTGAGGGGCGCTAATTGGTCCAACATGCTTCCGAGAGTGTCATTGTAGTGGTTTACAGCCAGATTAGGACAGGAAGAAGAGGAGATTGGGGACAGTGATGAGTGAAGGGAGTCTGTGAGTGTATGAGGGTTAATGGCTTGTAGATTTCTGAATGTGTGATAGGTAGGAGTGTGCTGGGGCGGGCGAGGATTTGTGAGCGTGAAGGAGAGAATGTTATGATCAGAGAGGGGAAGAGCGGAGTTATTTAGGTGGGGGATTGAACTAAGCCGGACAAAGACCAGATCAAGGGTGTTTCCATCTTTGTGTGTTTCAGAGGTTGAAAGCTGTGAGAGGCCGAGAGAAGTGGTTAAAGATAGAAGCTGGGATGCGGATGAGGAGGTGGGGCTGTTTATGGGGATGTTGAAGTCTCCCAGGATAAGGGTTGGTAAATCTGAGGACATAAAGTGTGGCAGCCAGGCAGAAAAATGGTCAAGGAACTGGGTGGGTGAGCCTGGGGGACGGTATACGACCGCTACTCTGAGGGAGAGGGGATGGAAGAGCCTGATGGTGTGTACCTCAAAAGAAGGGAATGAGAGTGATGTTACTGGCGGAATGACCTGGAAGGTGCATTGTGGGGACAGGAGTAAGCCGACTCCACCACCAAGTCTGTTCACAGGTCTCGGGGAATGGGAAAAATGCAAGCCGCCATGAGAAATAGCAGCAGGGGAGACAGTGTCAGAGTCCTGGATCCAGGTTTCAGTGAGGGCCAGCAGATTGAGAGAGTTGGACAGAAAGTAATTGTGCAGGAAAGGAAGCTTGTTGCATACAGACCGTGGATTCCACAGTGCGCAGTTGAAGGAGGGAGATGAAGGAGTACAGCTGATGTTAATTAGGTTAGCAGGGTTTCGATGTGAGGTGGGGGAGAGGTTGAGGTTGGTGGAGGGTGGTCCGGGGTTAGGAGAGATGTCCCCTGAAATAAGTAGTAGCAGTAAAAAGAGAGAGAGCAGATAGTTTTTGGATTTGTGACATGGTTTCTTGTGCAGTACCTTTGGATGGGACAGAGTGAGATTTTTCAGGAAATTCAAAAGAGCATGGGAGCTGTACATGGGAGAGGGAAGGAGTGAGGGGCAGATATGGATGTGTGGTGCTGGAGGGGGGATGGGGTGGTGAGTGTGTATGAAAAAAGCACATAGAAATAAGGACACAGGAATAAAATACATAGATAGCAAAGAGTACAAAGTGTGGGTTACCTGACTCCTGCCCTGAATGACTGCCATTGAAATGACTGTCAGAGACACTTGTCGAATAGGACACTTTGCTGAATAAGGACACGTGCATGCACCCCACACCACTTGCACCCCTTACAATGCATCTAGATTTATAGGAAGGACTATAGCATCAGGTGAGAGGGATTGTGGGAGCTGCTTGTGACTAAATTGCCAGCTGTTCAGCTCACCAGGGGAGTGGAGGCCTGATCAAAGACACAGACCTAACACACTATGCCTGACACAGTATAACACCTTTCACCATCAGATAAAGTCTACAATGATGGAAGGACACAGTGACATAGAATAGTTTCAACATGAGGGTTCAGCAGATGACAGAAACAGCAAGCAGAGATTGTATACCATAGAATAGTTTCAACATGAGGGTTCAGCAGATGACAGAAACAGCAAGCAGAGATTGTATACCATAGAATAGTTTCAACATGAGGGTTCAGCAGATGACAGAAACAGCAAGCAGAGATTGTATACCTGTGTGAAGATAGAAGACATGGATGGACGTTAGTCAGTTGCCATTGAAATGACTGTCAGAGACACTTGTCGAATAGGACACTTTGCTGAATAAGGACACGTGCATGCACCCCACACCACGTGCACCCCTTACAATGTTAAAATTAATATGCCTTGGAGATCGTAGTCATACAGTTGAAGAGTTGTAGACAGGTCTCCAGACCGAGTTTGAGCAATGGCTGTCTCCACTGAACCTGGAGCAAGGGAAGGCCGTGTGCAATAACAGTACAAACCCCGTGGCGGCCCTACGCCGGGGCAACCTCAGACACGTGCCTTGCATGGCTCTCATCCTCAACCTGATGGTACAGCAATTTCTCCGCCACTATCCCGGCCTGGATGCGCTGTTGCAGAAACCATGGTCTCTGCATGCTCACTTTAAACTATAAAAATGAGCAGGATCTTTAGTATAAAAGCCAGACAACAAGCAAACTCCTTTATGATGATAGAGTCCAACATCTCCTTAGCTTGCTGGTACTTTTCTGTGGGAATGAGCTTGTCTCCAGCCAGCCAGGAATATCTAGTGAATGGCACGCCACGGTTTGGTATTAGCACCCAGTACCAGAAGGAAAGTCATCCACAATTTCCGTACCTCAGGAATTTTATTCGGTAGAATGGCTGAGCAAACATTAGTTTCTCACATAGGAGCTGAAGACACTGAGTGGCAGTAGGTGCAAGTTTCTCCAGCATGACCTGTTTGTTATTGTTAGATATCAGAGGGAGAACATAACTGGGCTTTGCCAAGGTGCCATATTGCATCTTAAGTCTTATAGACCCTGCACTTGCGGCTTTACATTCTACAGGATGGTGGGGAAGGAGTAGGTTGTGGAGTTGCATTAGCTCTGGTAGTGTTGAGGTGACAGTGAGGCAATGGCTGTAGGCTGTCTTGAAGAGATGGGTTTTCAGGTTGTATCTGAAGGATCTGAATGTGGTGGCTAATCGGACGTGTTGAGGCACAGAATTCCAGAGGATGGGGGATACTCGTTAGAAGTATTGGAGGCGATTGGGTGAGGAACAAATAAGTGTGGAGAGAAGGAGGTCTTGGGACGACAGGAGATTACGTAAGGGAATATATCGGGAGATTAGTTCAGAGATGTACAGAGAAGAAAGGTTATGGATGGCTTTGTATGTCAGTGTTACGTTGAACTGGATACGCTGGGCAATTGGGAGCCAGTGAAGGGATCTTATAGATTGCAATCTTATGGATTGCTGGAGCGAGTCAACAGTAAAAAAAGCAGCCATAGAGTGTCCGGGACCCTTAACACAGACTTTTCTTAGCCAGGGCTGCTTCTCGACAGGGTTGGACGGGCCCACCAGAGAACCGGAGAATCCTCCGGTGGGCCCTGGCTTCTCCATCAGGAAGGTTCATAGTGCAAACCTTGCAGGTTGTGATGATGATGAGGCCATCCATCTCCTTAGTTTTCTGTTACTTGGAATGCAAGCGCAAGTATGCAGTCAGCCACCTACCCACCCACATGCTGCAATGCTAATCTGGCACATTTCTGGACAGCTGCTTGCACTTGAAATGTTACCTTTTAGGCTTGTGGGGGCGGAAGCTTTTCACAACCTCCTGGCGGCGACCGGGTCTCCATACTCGGTCCCCAGCCGCCACTATTTCTCTCGGTGTCGTTCCTGCCTTCCACAAGCACGGGTCCCAGAAAATTACTCCAGCCCTCCCCAGTGCACTTAGTGGGAAGGACCGCCTAACCACAAACAAGTGGACAAGTGAATGTGGCCAGGGACGGTACATATCACTAACACATTCCACTGGGTTAATATTGTGGAAGCCGGGACCCAGTGGAAACCTGGGATGGAGCACGTCCTCCCGACGCAGAGGATTGCGGGCCCTGCCTGGGTGCTTCAACACAATGTTCATAAGGTAGACAGCAGCAGTGGTCAGTATCCTAGACAATTACCAAATTATTCATGATGAGGCCATCCATCTCCTTAGCTTTCTGTTACTTGGAATGCAAGCGCAAATATGCAGTCAGCCACCCACTCACCCACAGGCCGCAATACTTAACTGGCACATTTCTGGACAGCTGCTTGCACTTGAAATGTTGCCTTTTAGGCTCGTGGAGGTGAAAGCTTTTCACAACCACATGGCAGTGGCCCGGTCTCCATACTTCATCCCCAGCTGCCACTATTTCTCCCGGAGTCGTCCCTGTCTTCCACAACCACAGGTCCCCGAACATTCCTGCTGTTACTTTTTTTGTGGGAATCTGCTTGGCTCCTACCAGCCTGGAATATTTCCAGTGAACAATGACACGACGCCATGGTATTAGCAGTGCCCCCAGTACCAGTAGCGAAGCCATCCACAATTTCCTTCTCATGAATTTTATTTGGTAGACTGAGTGGATGCTCAAATACATTAGTTTCTCACAAAGGAGCTGAAGATACAGAGTGGCAGTAGGTGCAAGTTTCTCCAGCATGTTAGACATCAGAGGGAGAATGGGAGAACGGCAGCACAGTGGCTCAATGGTTAGCACTGAAGCCTTGCAGCGCTGGGATCCTGGATTCAAATCCCAGCAAGGACAACATCTGCAAGGATTTTGTATGTTCTCCCCTTGTTCGCGTGGGTTTCCCCCTCAGTAAAAAAAGCAGCCATAGAGTGTCCAGGAACCTTCACACAGACTTTTCTTAGCCAGGGCTGCTTCTCGGCAGAGTTGGACGGGCCCACCAGAGAACTGGAGGATCCTCCGGTGGGCCCTGGCATCTCCTTCAGGAGAGTTCATAGTGCAAACGTTGCAGCTGCTATGGGGCTCTTTAGCGGGGGAGAAAGGTGGTCCCTCAGAATCAAATTATTAGGTGGGCCCAATGCTCTTCAGTCTGACACTGCTTCTCGGTCAGAGTTGTATTTCACCACAGCCATATTCTTTAGCTTGGTGAAAGGAGTGGCATAGAGGGAAACTGTATTTACTCCGGCTGTCATTTCTCCCAGGACGTCCTCTAATGCAGCTTGTTGCATAAGCAATGGCAGCCCGTTCATCATCAACTCACACTTCTCGGTGGTGCTTAGTCACAGACAAAGATCTTTCTTTACGCCTTGAATTTAATCACTACAGAGTTGGACTATGGCCTGATCTGCAATGCGGATTTATGAAGATCATTAAGCGAAACTCATACAGCTTTCCCACAGACTGAAAGAGGGGTATCAAGACTTCCAAGACAGCCAAGAGTTCCCTGTCCTCACCTAGAGGACGACTGTCCATGTTCTCCAGCTCATCCTCCTCCTCCTTATCACCCAATCCGCGTTGAGATGAGATAAGGCTGGGCTGTATAGTTCCTTGCTCCGCCTGCAATGCCTCCTCTTTAACTGTGAGCACTGAGCATTTCAGTAGACAGAAAAGCGGGATGGTGACGCTAATTATGGCATCATCGCCGCTCACCATCTTGGTGGAGTCCTCAAAGTTTTGGAGGGCGGCACAGATGTCAGACATCCATGCTCACTCATTGGTTCTTATGTGCGGAGGCTGACCTGAATGCCGATGGGCGTGTTGAAGCTGATACTCAACAACTGCCCTCTGCTGCTCACAAATCCTTCCCAACATCTGTAATGTTGATTTCCAACATGTGGTGACATCGTACAACAGTCAGTGAGCTGGAAGCTGCAAATGCTGCAGAAGCACTGCCAGGGTGGCGGAAGCTATAGCTGACTTTCTGAAATGGGCACACACGTGTTGTACTTTCACAAGCAACTCTGGCAGATCTGGGTAGGTTTTGAGAAACCGCTGAACCACTAAGTTGAGCACATTTAGTGCTCTCTCATTACTCATGTGTACCCCTGTATGGAGAACAATATCAGCATCGAAGAATTAAAAGATGAAATATAGCCTGCTTTATATACCACGGTACTAAGAAAATCAATTTCGATTATATCTTGTGTACTCCTGTGACAAAAATATCTGCACCAAAGAATTAATTTCACTGGAGTAGAAGTAGTATAATGGAGACCAAAACCTCTTCCACTATAGCCAAACCCAATAGATGGAGACCCAATCAGGATTCTCCACATTTCCAAAAATTAGCGGCAGACACCAGCAAAGTGGCATTAATTTCACTACAGTAGAAATTGTAGAATAATTAACTAAAGCCTCTTCCACTACAGCCAACACAATAGATTGGGACCCAATCAGGATTCTCCACATTTCCAAAAATTAGTGAGAGACACCAGCAAAGTGGCATTAATTTCACTACAGTAGAAATAGCGTAATTAGAACCGACACCTCTTCCAGTACAGCCAACCCAGTAGATGGAGACTCAATCAGAAGTGTTTACGGGATAAAAAAACAGAAGAAAAAAAGCTCACCACACTGCAGATGATTTCACAGACTCAGCCTCAATGTCCTGGTAGGTGCCTGTCCTTCACGTATTGTCAGCAAACCATCCAAAGAAAATATATTGATAGGAAAAGACGGCACTGCATACCAGTCAATAAAATTCCAAAGTGCTTGTTTATTAATTCAGGATTAAATGATGGAATACAGCCACATCATGCGAAGACAACTGATGTTTGATATTTGTCTTCGCATGATGTGACTGTATTCCATCATTTAATCATGGATTAATAAACAAGCACTTTGGAATTTTATTGACTGGTATGCAGTGCTGTCTTTTCCTATCACTATATTTTCTCAGAAGTGTTTACATTTCACTTAATTAGGGCCTAACACCACCAAAGTGGCATCAATTCCACCAGAGTAGAAGTAGTTTAATGGAGACCGAAACCTATTCCACTATAGCCAAACCTTAATAGATGGAGACGCAATCAGGATTCTCCACATTTCCAAAAATTAGTGGCGGACACCAGAAAAGTGGCATCAATTTCACTACAGTAGAAATAGTGTAATTAGGACCGACACCTCTTCCAGTACAGCCAACCCAGTAGATGGTTTCACAATCAGGACTGTTCACATTTAAAAAAATTAGGGCCTAACACCACCATTTCCGTGGCCTACAGATTGGACATGGTGGAGTTCAACCTCTTAGCTTTGTCATGTGTAGGAGTAAACAATCTTTTACATTACCACAACTGCGGGACTGAGGGCTGGTTGCAGTGCTGAGAGAGGGCGGAGTACGGTGAAACGGACAAACTGCTAGACAGTGAGTGAGGTGCAGGCGGAGATGTTACGGTGGATTGAGAAACATGTGGTGTGCTCAGTGAAACAAATACCCCAGGCTTGTCGCTTCTGTTACAGCTGACGGTATCTCACTCAGCCTGACTGGAGCGGTTATACAATTGTAGGTTCTGCGGTCAGAGACCTGCATGACAATACTTGGCACAGTAACAGAGGAGGAGGAAGAAGCAGCAGATACGTTTGATGGGGCGGCTGATGGTTGTTTATTGAAAACCAATTTTGAGTTTATCATGTTTGTGTACCCTTTTGTGGAGTACAATATCTGCACCAAATAATTAATTTCACTAGAGTATAACTATACTAATGGATGGAGACCAAAACCTCTTCCACTACAGCCAACCCAGAAGATGGAGACCTAACCAGGAGTGTTCACATTTCCCTAAATTAGGGCCTAACACCAACAAAGTTGCATCATTTTCACTAGAGTAGAAGTAGTATAATGGGGATCGACAACTCTCCCACTACAGCCACCCCAACAGATGAAGACCCAATCAGGATTCTCCACATTTCCAAAAATTAGTCAAAGACACCAGCAAAGTGGCATCAATTTCACTACAGTAGAAATTGTAGAATTAGGAACCAAAACCTCTTCCACTACAGCCAAACCAGCAGATGGAGACTCAATCTGGAGTAGAGATGAGCGGTGTTCGACTCGAACTGTTCACCAATCTCAAATTCGAGCTGTTTTGGGCGGTGTTTGAGTCGTTCGACGAACTAGAGCGATTTGCAAAAAATTCGTCTGTTCGAGGTTATGTTCGATAACTGTTCGTGCACCAAAAGCGTAACTGGATTTTTTTACAGTAATACTATTAATCAATGTTAATAGACAGTTTCAGTGTAGTGTGGGCGGGGGGAGGGGCAGGGGATGGATCTCTGCAGAAATAATGCTGATCTCCATTTTTTTTCTTTCCCGCATTTACAGTGGGGTGGTGCAGTCTGTCAGCCTATCAGCAGCGCACACACGCAGCGAAGTGCTTTTTTTTCACACAAGCAAGGGCACGTGTCATTGGCTGTGTATGTCACATGTCCTTGCCCTATAAGACAAGCCATTTTCCCCGTCACCACCATTTTCTCACTGCTGCAGCTGAGTGTTAGACGGCACCTCTGCTGCTGTGGGCGCTATACGGTATAACTGTGTGAATTGCGAGCGAATTTCCAGTTACATAGAGAGATAAGTTTAGGGAGTAGGGACTAGTTCTAATTTCAGCCCTTTTGAGGGCTAGGTTACAGCAGTTCATAGCACTTTTTGCCAGGCAGGTCTGTGCCAGTGCTGTGCAAGTGTTTTTCACAGCATTTGGCGAAATGTAGCTCAGCCAATCCTTTTGGGCCTGTAGCAGTGTCTGTTAGTCATTGGAGTAGCCTATCTGTGTTGCAAGCTACACCACCTGTGTATCTAATAACAATTTTTTACTGCATCTAAGCCAGCCAATCCTTTTGGGCCTGTAGCAGTGTCTGGTAGTCAGTAGAGTAGCCCATCTGAAGCAAGCTACACCACCTGTATATCTAATTCTATTTTTTTACTGCATCTAACCCAGCAAATCCTTTTGGGCCTAGTAGCAGTGTCTGGTAGTCTGCGGAATAGCCCACCTGTGAAGGAAGCTACACCGCCTGTGTATCTAATTCTAATTTTTTACTGCATCTAACCCAGGAAATCTTTTTGGGCCTAGTAGCAGTGTCTGGTAGTCAGTGGAATAGCCCACCTGTGAAGGAAGCTACACCACCTGTCTATCTAATTCTAATTTTTTACTGCATCTAACCCAGGAAATCTTTTTGGGCCTAGTAGCAGTGTCTGGTAGTCAGCGGAGTAGCCCACCTGTGAAGGAAGCTACACCGCCTGTGTATCTAATTCTAATTTTTTACTGCATCTAACCCAGGAAATCCTTTTGGGCCTAGTAGCTGTGTCTGGTAGTCAGTGGAGTAGCCCATCTGAAGCAAGCTACACCACCTGTGTACCTAATAACAATTTTTTACTGCATCTAACCCAGTAAATCCTTTTGGGCATAGTAGCAGTGTCTCGTAGTCAGCGGAGTAGCCCACCTGTGAAGGAAGCTACACTGCCTGTGTATCTAATTCTAATTTTTTACTGCATCTAATCCAGGAAATCTTTTTGGGCCTAGTAGCAGTGTCTGGTAGTCAGCGGAGTAGCCCACCTGTGAAGGAAGCTACACCACCTGTGTATCTAATTCTAATTTTTTACTGCATCTAACCCAGGAAATCCTTTTGAGCCTAGTAGCAGTGTCTGGTAGTCAGTGGAGTAGCCCATCTGAAGCAAGCTACACCACCTGAGTATCTGATAACAATTTTTTACTGCATCTAACCCAGTAAATCCTTTTGGGCATAGTAGTAGTGTCTCGGAGTCAGCGGAGTAGCCCACCTGTGAAGGAAGCTACACCGCCTGTGTATCTAATTCTAATTTTTTACTGCATCTAACCCAGGAAATCCTTTTGGGCCTAGTAGCAGTGTCTCGTTGTCATTGGAGTAGCCCAGCTGTGAAGCAAGCTACACCGCCTGTGTATCTAATAAAATTGTTTTACTGCATCTAACCCAGCCAATCCTTTTGGGCTAGTACCACAATTTGGCCACTAAGCTCTGCTCGGTTTCCATCCATCGTTTTTTGTGCAAACAACTACAGAGTTGCCAATTAGTTAACCACCAAAATGAGTGGCAAAAGGCCTGCTGCTGGTGGAAAGGGGAATAGGTGTGTTGGAAAGGGAAAAAAAGGTTGTGTCCGTGGGGTAGGTGGTAAAGCATCAGTAACATCTGCAGAAGAAAGACCATCTTCCAGCCAAAATAAGATGTCTACTTCTTTTCGTGGACAATGTGATATGATGCCTTTCTTACGGACACGTCCATCGCTGCAAATTCCAGATGAGGCACAAAAACAGCAGGTGCTTCAATGGATATCAAGTGCGCCTTCAAGTGGGCTCTCCTCCACCTCAACTTTAACATCACAAATACTCCAGTCCTCAGAGGGGTCACCCCAATCGCACTTGCTTCCTCACAGCTCCCAAGTCTCCAGCTGCCCGTCTGAGTATGGGGTAACACAGATGGTTGAGTCTGCAGAGCGGTTTACTCATATTATAGCCTGGGAATCAGAGGTCTGCTCCAAAGCTTCAGCGTCAGCTAGTCAGCGTAGTAGCCCAGCTGTGAAGCAAGCTACACCGCCTGTGTATCTAATAACAATTTTTTACTGCATCTAACCCAGCCAATCATTTTGGGCTAGTAGCAGTGTCTCGTAGTCAGCGGAGTAGCCCATCTGAAGCAAGCTACACCACCTGTGTATCTAATAACAATTTTTTACTGCATCTAACCCAGGAAATCCTTTTGGCCTAGTAGCAGTGTCTCGTAGTCAGCGGAGTAGCCCATCTGAAGCGTACAGCTGCGATGAACTCTGTGTGCCTCACTGCTGGCTTGGGGAAAACCTATCTTAAGGTTGTGTAAAAGCGTGTTTCGATACTCCAGCATTCACGGATCCCTTTCCAGGGCGGGAAGCATCTGGCAAAATTTACTCTTATAACATGGATCTAACAGAGTGGCAACCCAGCAGTCAGCACTATTTTGAATCATAACTATACGGGGATCATGTTGCAGATAGTGCAGCAAGAACACACTCATATGTCGGGCTCTTTCATGAGGTTCAAGCCCATGTTGTGTTGGTCGCTGGGTAATTCTGATACTTGCTTCCTCGGTCCCCTCCCGCCAAACACGAACAGAGAGGGGATGATTATTCTCTTCATGTTCTGACTGTTGCTCGCCCATCACCTCTTCCTCTTCCATTTGTTCCTCGCCTTCACTAACACCTTCACTAACAGTTTTCTGGTATCGCCAACCCCCCTCGATCGCAGTGAACCACCCTCCCTTGGCACCCTGAGATGTCAAGGGAGGTGCCAAGAAAGTATTTTTTTGGTGTGGATGAGGCCTGTATAACATACGAGATATTCTCCAAACTAATTCAAACTGAGATATCCCCTGCTGTATAACGTTAGGAATCGAAGAAAGTATTTTTTGACTGAGGATGAGGTCTGTATAACATAGAATATATGCTCCATGATATTTCAAACTCAGATCTATCCTGCTGTATCACGTTAGTCACAGCAAAAAATAGATTTTTTTACTCTGCATGAGCTCTGCATACAGCTGAATTTCACCGCCACTAAATGAATAGGTGGCTTATAGTAGAGTGTAACACGTTTGTGACAGAAAAAAAAATTTTGTGGACTCTGGCTAGCAAGAAAAAAAATCTATTTTTTCACTCTGAAAACAGCTGAAATTCACCGCCACTAAAATAGTAGCTGGCTTATAGAAGAGTGTATCACGTTTGTCACACAAAAAATATTTTTTGGACTCTGCCTAGCAAGACAAAAAATCTATTTTTTTACTCTGAAAACAGCTGAACTTCAATGCCACTAATGTAGTAGGTGGCTTTTAGTAGAGTGTATCACGTTTGCGACACAAAAAAAATCTTTTGTGAACTCTGCCTGCCAACAGTAAAAAAAAAATATTTTTATACTGTGCATGTTAGAACCCTCCTGTTTGTTTTTTCTATCTTGTGTTTTGCGGTCACGTGACCATCTGCCTTTATATTCCAGCTCCGCCCTTCTGGCTGTGCTGGACTTCAGTGTTTGACTGTTTCTCTAGCCTGGTGCTTCGGTGCCTTTCTCTGTCAAGTTCGCTTGGTCCTCTGGGACCTCTAGTACTTTTTGTCAGTTTGTCTTTTTGTGTTCTGCAACAACTTCTGTTTAGGAGGTGTTCCATTTTTGTCCCAGTCCTTAGTTCTTTTAGGGGCCCCTCCCTTAATTCTATAGGTCTTCGTTCAGACTAGCCGAGGACTAAGGCGGGTCTGTTCACTAGGAACAGGCAGCCCGCTACATTATAGGGATTCAGCATAGTCTTACTATAGGGACAGCTTTCCCCTATCTTTCCTTAGTTCATGTTGCAGATCATAACAGTAAGTCCAGCCCAAAAAACTAAAAGGAAAGAAATTCGGGGATCAGTATGGTTTCCGTCCAGGATTTGGCTCAACGCCTGCAGGGATTGTCTCTGGAGGTGACCGAGCTTCAGCAACACTTGAGTAGCTGTTCTGGAGCGCATTTTGTCGAACCCAAGGTAGGACTGCCTGATGTTTTTAATGGTAAACAGCAAGATTTTTTTTCCTTTAAAAATGCTTGTTTGTTATATTTTCGTTTGAGACCAAGATCCTCTGGGAATGAATCACAGCGCATTGGTTTTATTATGTCACTTTTGCGCAAAGAACCACAGGGGCGGGCCTTTTCTCTCCAGCCTAATGATCCGTGTTTAACGTCTGTTGAAGAATTTTTTCTGCTATGGGGCTATTACATGATGATCCTGATCGAATCTCATCTGCTGAATCAGAACTTAGACGTTTGAATCAGGGGTCAGATGATGTTGAAAATTATTGCACACACTTCAGGAGATGGGCTTCAGAAGTTAAGTGGAATGATCCGGCGCTGAGATGTTTATTTCTTGCTGATCTGAGTGAAAGGGTTAAGGATCTGCTAATTGCATTCCCTGCACCCGAGACTCTGCAGGATGCTATGCAGTTAGCTGTTTGTATAGACAGGAGACTGAGGTGCAGGCTCAATGAGGTAAAGACTCCTGTAATGTCAGTTCCCAGTCCCCAAAAATCTGCTCTGACGGTGGGGAACCGATGGAGGTTGGGGCGATGTCACTCCGCTCTCAGGAATGAGACCGGAGGTTTGCTGACAGATTGTGTCTTTATTGTGGTAAAGCTGACCATTTGATTAAGTATTGTGAGTGTCGTTTAAGTAAAGAAAAAAAAAAAGGTCAGTTACGCCCGTATAGCTTGTTTACGCTCTGCAGGAGTATTTCTTTCTGGGAGTACTACTCTGCAGGGAGATTTGATTGAATTTCAGGTATTTGTGGATTATGGTTCAACACTTAATGTGATTGATAAAGAGATTTTGGGAAACCTTAAATTGAAATCCAAACCTTTGTCATCACCTATTTCTGTGGTTGCAATTCATAACACTCCTTTGAAATGTATTACTCACAAGACTGCTGCATTTCCCCTCACTATCAATGGAGTTCACCAAGAAATTTTGGACTTGGTTGTATTGGATAATATGCCCTCTCCAGTTGTTCTAGGATTGCCTTGGTTAAAACTGCACAATCCTTTATTGGACTGGTCTACTAATGTGATTAAGTCTTGGAGTCCTAAGTGCTATGTTAAATGTTGTAATGCTCGCATTGCGGCTGTGGATAAAGGAGAATTACTGGTACCTATTCAAGATTTTTGGAGGTTTTTTTCGGAGGAGGCGTCGCAAGTTTTACCTCTTCATAGGGATTATGATTGCGCCATTGAGTTTGTTCCTGATGCTACTGTTCCCAAAAGTCGCTTGTTTAATCTGACTATCCCTGAAAGAAAGGCCTTGGAGGAGTACATACAGACTAGCCTGGCTGCTGGTCACATTAGACCTTCTAAGTCACCTGTGGCAGTTGGATTCTTCTTTGTTAAAAAAAAGGACGGCGGTTTACGTCCATGTCTGGATTTTCGTGAAATTAATAAGATTACCGTATGCAATTCCTACCCATTGCTGTTAATTCCTGACTTGTTTAACCAGTTAGTGGGGGCCAAGTGGTTCTCCAAAATTGATCTCCGGGGGGGCATACAATTTGTTACGTGTGAAGGAGGGTGATGAATGGAAAACTGCTTTTAACACCCCGATAGGTCATTTTGAGAACCTGGTGATGCCTTTTGGTCTTACCAATGCACCTGCATTTTTTCAGAACCTTATTAATGACATCCTGAGACCTTTGATTGGTAAGAATGTGGTTGTGTATTTGGATGACATTTTGATTTATTCACCAGATCTGGACTGGAGTCCCTTTGGCAGAGTGTACGTGAAGTTTTGCAGTTATTGAGTGATAATTCACTCTTTGCTAAGCTGGAGAAATGTGAGTTCGCTGTGCAGAAAATTAGTTTTTTGGGCTACATTGTCTCCAGCGAGGGCTTTGAGATGGACCCTGTGAAGGTTCAGGCTGTGCAGTAATGGCCTAGGCCTATTGGTTTGAAATCTATACAGACATTTTTGGGTTTTGACAATTATTACAGGAAATTCATTAAGAATTTTTCTGTAATTGTTAAACCTCTAACCGATCTCACCAGGAAAGGTGCGAATACGGCCCAGTGGACTACTGAGGCCATTGAAGCGTTTGAGTATCTCAAAGAGAGGTTCAGTTCTGCCCCTATCCTTATGCAGCCTGATGAGACCAAGCCTTTTTTGGTCGAGGTCGATGCTTCATCAGTGGGGGTCAGAGCAGTTTTGTCTCAAGAGAACAAGGGTGGAGTACATCCTTGTGCCTTTTTTTCGAAAAAATTTTCGGAAACCGAACTGAATTATGATGTTGGAATTCGGGAGTTGCTGGCTATTAAACTCGCGTTTGAACACTGGCGTCATTTTTTGGAAGGCCCTAGATTTCCTATTCAGGTTTTCACAGATCATAAGAATATGATCTATCTGGATGCTGCCAAGCGTTTGAATGCCCATCAAGCTAGGTGGGCACTTTTTTTTCTCGGTTTCATTTTTCCGTTACCTATATCCCTGGTACTAAGAATGTTAAAGCCGATGCTTTATCTCTCCTACGGTCGCTGCCGAGGAGAAGAGCATTTTGCAGAAAGGAGTTGTGGTGGCGGCTTTGGACTCCATTTTGGAGAATGGGATTCTGAAAGCTCAAGATGATGCTCCATCTAACACTCCCCATGGGAGGTTGTTCGTGCCTAAAGCCTTTAGGAGAGATTTGTTTGTGGAGTGTCATGAGTCTCGGTTGGCAGGTCATCCAGGAGTTTCAGAGACTAAGAGACTTATCAGTCGCAGTTTTTGGTGGCCTGGATGGCAGAAGGAAGTCATCAAGTGGGTGCGTCAGTGTACTGTGTGTGCTAGGTCAAAGGCTTCACATACTCCTGCTGCGGGGTTGCTTTGACCTCTGGAGGTTCCTAGTGCGCCTTAGACGCATCTCACTATGGATTTTATTACTGATCTTCCTGTGTCCGAGGGTTTTACTGTCATCTGGGTGGTCGTGGACCGTTTTAGTAAGATGTGTCATTTGGTTCCATTCATTAAGTTGCCCTGCGCCAAGACACTCGCTAAGGCATTTGTTAAGGAGATTGTCATGCTCCATGGCGTTCCCACGGATAGTGTTTCTGATAGAGGACCTCAGTTTGTGGCTCGCTTTTGGCGTGCTTTTTGTGACAGGTTGGGGATCCATTTGTCATTTTCGTCTGGTTATCATCCTGAGTCGAATGGACAGACTGAAAGAAAGAACCAGGATGTTGAACAGTTTTTGCGTAGTTTTGTGGCGGACAATCAAGAGGTGTGGTCTGAGTTTCTGCCCCTCGCAGAATTTGCTCTTAACAATCATACATCCTCCTCTGCTGGGTGTTCTCCTTTTTTTTGTTGTACTGGGAGACATCAGTCTTTTGGTTCGTTCTCTAAATTGGGGTCGGCTGTGCCGGAGGAGGAGAGTTTTTCCAGTGATTTGGAGAGAGTTTGGACTAATGTACATTGTAACCTGCAAGAGGCTAACAAGAAGTCCAAGAAGTATTTTGACAGGAAACGTAAAGAGGTTTTGTTTACTGTGGGTGACATGGTTTGGTTGTCCTCGAAGAACCTGCGGTTGAGGATTCCCTCTAAAAAACTGGGTCCTAAGTTTGTGGGTCCATTTAAAGTGCTTCAGGTTGTTAACAAGTCTGCTGTTAGGTTGGATGTCCCTACTTCCTGGAAGATTAATCCTGTGTTTCATGTTTCCTTGTTGAAAAAGGCTGACGTATGTAATAGGGATGTCACTGTCATAGTTCCTCCTGTGGTGGAAGACGGCGAATATGAAATTTCTCGTATCTTGAATTCTAGATGGCATAGAGGGAAATTGCAGTATCTTGTCTCCTGGAAGGGTTTCGGTCCCGAAGACAACTCCTGGGTAAGGACGGATGATGATGATGTCTCTGCTCCTAGGCTTGTTAAAGCTTTCCTCAGGAGGTTTCCTGATAGGCCTGGGCCTGGAGGATCCAGAGGATCCTCATAAAAGAGGGGATACTGTTAGAAGCCTCCTGTTAGTTTTTGCTATCCATTGTTTTGCGGTCACGTGACCATCTGCCTATTTATTCCAGCTCCGCCCTTCTGGCTTTGCTGGACTTCAGTGTTGTTTGACTGTCTCTCTAGCCAGGTGCTTCGGTGCCTATCTTTGTCTAGTTCGCTTGATCCTCTGGGACCTCTAGTACTTTTTGATTGTTTGTCTTTTGTGCTCTGCAACAACTTCTGTTTAGGAGGTGTCCCATTTTTTGTCCCAGTCCTTAGTTCTTTAAGGGACCTCTCCCTTAATTCTATAGGTCTTCGTTCAGACTAGCTGAGGACTAAGGCGGGTCTGTTCACAAGGAACAGGCAGCCCGCTACATCGTAGGGATTCAACTTAGTCTTACTATAGGGACAGCTTTCCCCTATCTTTCCTTAGTTCATGTTGCAGATCATAACATTTAACACCCGAGTAGGTCATTTTGAGAATCTGGTGATTCCTTTTGGTCTTACCAATGCACCTGCATTTTTTCAGAACCTTATTAATGACATCCTGAGACCTTTGATTGGTAAGAATGTGGTTGTGTGTTTGGATGACATTTTGATTTATTCACCAGATCTAGAGTCCCATTGGCAGAGTGTACGTGAAGTTTTGCAGTTATTGAGTGATAATTCACTCTTTGCTAAGCTGGAGAAATGTGAGTTCGCTGTGCAGAAAATTAGTTTTTTGGGCTACATTGTCTCCAGCGAGGGCTTTGAGATGGACCATGTGAAGGTTCAGGCTGTGCAGGAATGGCCTAGGCATATTGGTTTGAAATCTATACAGAGATTTTTGGGTTTTGCCAATTATTGAAGGAAATTCATTAAGAATTTTTCTGTAATTGTTAAACCTCTAACCGATCTCACCAGGAAAGGTGCGAATACGGCCCAGTGGACTACTGAGGCCATTGAAGCGTTTGAGTAACTCTAAGAGAGGTTCAGTTCTGCCCCTATCCTTATGCAGCCTGATGAGACCAAGCCTTTTTTGGTCGAGGTCTATGCTTCATCGGTGGAGGTCAGAGCAGTTTTGTCTCAGGAGAACAAGGGTGGAGTACATCCTTGTGCCTTCTTTTTGAAAATTTTTTCGGAAACTGAACTGAATTATGATGTTGGAAATCGGGAGTTGCTGGCTATTAAACTTGCGTTTGAACATTGGCGTCATTTTTTGGAAGGCGCTAGATTTCCTATTCAGGTTTTTACAGATCATAAGAATATGATCTATCTGGATGCTGCCAAGCGCTTGAATGCCCGTCAAGCTAGGTGGGCACTTTTTTTTTATCGGTTTCATTTTTCTGTTACCTATATCCCTGGTACTAAGAATGTTAAAGCCGATGCTTTATCTCGCAGCTTCTCTCCTACGGTCGATGGCGAGGAGGAGGAGAGCATTTTACAGAAAGGAGTTGTGGTGGCGGCTTTGGACTCCGTTTTGGAGAATGGGATTCTGAAAGCTCAAGAAGATGCTCCATCTAACACTCCCCATGGGAGGTTGTTCGTGCCTAGAGCCTTTAGGAGAGATTTGTTTGTGGAGTGTCATGAGTCTCGGTTGGCAGGTCATCCAGGAATTTCGGAGACTAAGAGACTTATCTGTCGCAGTTTTTGGTGGCCTGGATGGCAGAAGGAAGTCATCAAGTGGGTGCGTCAGTGTACTGTGTTTGCTAGGTCAAAGGCTTCACATACTCCTGCTGCGGGGTTGCTTTGCCCTCTAGAGGTTCCTAGTGCGCCTTGGACGCATCTCACAATGGATTTTATTACTGATCTTCCTGTGTGCGAGGCTTTTACTGTCATCTGGGTGGTCGTGGACCGTTTTAGTAAGATGTGTCATTTGGTTCCATTCATTAAGTTGCCCTGCGCCAAGACTCTCGCTAAGGTGTTTGTTAAGGAGATTGTCAAGCTTCCATGGCGTTCCCACGGATATTGTTTCTTATAGAGTACCTCAGTTTGTGGCTCGCTTTTAGCGTGCTTTTTGTGACAGGTTGGGAGTCCACTTGTCATTTTCGTCTGGTTATCATCCTGAGTCTAATGGACAGACTGAAAAAAGAACCAGGATGTTGAACAGTTTTTGCGTTGTTTTGTGGCGGACAATCAAGAGATGTGATCTGAGTTTCTGCCTCTCGCAGAATTTGCTCTTAACAATCATACATCCTCCTCTGCTGGGTGTTCTCCTTTTTTTTTGTTGTACTGGGAGACATCTGTCTTTTGGTTCGTTCTCCAAATTCGTGTCGGCAGTGCCAGAGGAGGAGATTTTTTCCAGTGATTTGGAGAGAGTTTGGACTAATGTACGTTGCAACCTTCAAGAGGCTAACAAGAAGTCCAAGAAGTATTTTGACAGGAAACATAAAGAGGTTTTGTTTACTGTGGGTGACATGGTTTGGTTGTCCTCGAAGAACCTGCGGTTGAGGATTCCCTCTAAAAAACTGGGTCCTAAGTTTGTGGGTCCATTTAAAGTGCTTCAGGTTGTTAACAAGTCTGCTGTTAGGTTGGATTTCCCTACTTCCTAGAAGATTAATCCTGTGTTTCATGTTTCCTTGTTGAAAAAGGCTGACGTATCTGATAGGGACGCCACTGTCACAGTTCCTCCTGTGGTGGAAGACGGCGAATATGAAATTACTCGTATCTTGAATTCTAGATGGCATAGAGGGAGATTACGGTATCTTGTCTCCTGGAAGGGTTTCGGTCCCGAAGACAACTCCTGGGTTAGGATATATGATGTCTCTGCTCTTAGGCTTGTTAAAGCTTTCCACAGGAGATTTCCGGATAGGCCTGGGCCTGGAGGATCCAGAGGATCCTCATAAAAGAGGGGGTACTGTTTGAACCCTCCTGTTTGTTTTTTCTATCATGTGTTTTGCGGTCATGTGACCATCTGCCTTTATATTCCAGCTCCGCCCTTCTGGCTGTGCTGGACTTCAGTGTTTGACTCTTTCTCTAGCCTGGTGCTTTGGTGCCTTTCTCTGTCAAGTTCGCTTTGTCCTCTGGGACCTCTAGTACTTTTTGTCAGTTTGTCTTTTTGTGTTCTGCAACAACTTCTGTTTAGGAGGTGTTCCATTTTTGTCCCAGTCCTTAGTTCTTTTAGGGACCCCTCCCTTAATTCTATAGGTCTTCGTTCAGACTAGCCAAGGGCTAAGGCGGGTCTGTTCACTAGGAACAGTCAGACCGCTACATCGTAGGGATTCAGCTTAGTGTTACTGTAGGGACAGCTTTCCCCTATCTTTCCTTAGTTCATGTTGCAGATCATAACAGTGCATACAGCTGAATTTCACCCACCAAAAAATGACAAAGTTACAGGCGGAAAAAAAAAATTACAAGCGCGCTGCTGATCTGACCTGTTCTGAGCTCTCACCAGCCCCCCCCCCACTCATCTACCACGTCCCCACGTTCGTCATACACAAGCACTATGCTAGCAAAACTGTTAAAAATGCTGTAATTGCCCCGCAATCACATTCCCGCACTTTTCGCCGAACGTTGCCGACTTTCGCTGATTTTAAGTAAAAATGCTTGTCTTTGCGATCATGAATCCGAATGTGCCACATTCATGTCTAACTTAAGTTTGGAGATCGGATTTTGAACATATTCGCTCATCACTAGTGAGGAGCAATCAGAGAAAAGGTATAATAGAAACAAGTGCACCAACTCTGCATTTATCACCCACTCCTAGTTTTGGCTCCTACTCCTGAGATAAAATACTGACCGAATACCGACCAAATACTGATAGTGGGGCTTTGGCCTTAAAGAGAACATTAAAGTATGGGGTCTTAAAGGGAATTTTCCATGGGGTAATGAAGATGTATGCAAATTATGTCTTTAAGGAGGGACAGTACTTCCGTCATGTTGCCTTAAAGGGGTATTCCCATTTCAAAGATATCCCAATATCTAGTAGGTGTAATAATAATAATATTAGCAAATACCTCCAATTAGAAATGTAGTCTGATTTTCCATGCACAGAGAATTGCAGTAGTTTAGGTATCCATGGTTATTGCCACTCATATACTGATAGTTAGTTAGGTAGTTAGCTGTTAGTGGTCGCAACCAGTGGTGGGATTCAGGAGGTTCTCGGTGGAACTGCTTGTTAAAAAAGCAGGTGATTCCCTGAACCGGCAAGAAGCAGCACCACTATCCAGTTACCTGGCCCGCAGTTTTCAACTGAATGTGCATCCAAGGACGCACATTCATTTGAAATATATTGCGGTACAGAAAGCCACCTGCTTCCTGTACCGCAATAGTTAACAGCCACTAGCCATTCAGAGACCGGCAGCTGACGACGGCACGCACGTCACTGACGTATGACATCACTGTCATGTGCTGGCCCGTCCGCACTGCATATAAAGAAGGAAGAGGATTCTGCTGGACCACGGCCAGATAAGAAGAAACATTTTTTTTTGTGAAAAGCCACAATATGGGGAATAGGGGGAAAAAAAAGGTCAGTTACGCCCGTATAGCTTGTTTACGCTCTGCAGGAGTATTTCTTTCTGGGAGTACTACTCTGCAGGGAGATTTGATTGAATTTCAGGTATTTGTGGATTATGGTTCAACACTTAATGTGATTGATAAAGAGATTTTGGGAAAACTTAAATTGAAATCCAAACCTTTGTCATCACCTATTTCTGTGGTTGCAATTCATAACACTCCTTTGAAATGTATTACTCACAAGACTGCTGCATTTCCCCTCACTATCAATGGAGTTCACCAAGAAATTTTGGACTTGGTTGTATTGGATAATATGCCCTCTCCAGTTGTTCTAGGATTGCCTTGGTTAAAACTGCACAATCCTTTATTGGACTGGTCTACTAATGTGATTAAGTCTTGGAGTCCTAAGTGCTATGTTAAATGTTGTAATGCTCGCATTGCGGCTGTGGATAAAGGAGAATTACTGGTACCTATTCAAGATTTTTGGAGGTTTTTTTCGGAGGAGGCGTCGCAAGTTTTACCTCTTCATAGGGATTATGATTGCGCCATTGAGTTTGTTCCTGATGCTACTGTTCCCAAAAGTCGCTTGTTTAATCTGACTATCCCTGAAAGAAAGGCCTTGGAGGAGTACATACAGACTAGCCTGGCTGCTGGTCACATTAGACCTTCTAAGTCACCTGTGGCAGTTGGATTCTTCTTTGTTAAAAAAAAGGACGGCGGTTTACGTCCATGTCTGGATTTTCGTGAAATTAATAAGATTACCGTATGCAATTCCTACCCATTGCTGTTAATTCCTGACTTGTTTAACCAGTTAGTGGGGGCCAAGTGGTTCTCCAAAATTGATCTCCGGGGGGGCATACAATTTGTTACGTGTGAAGAAGGGTGATGAATGGAAAACTGCTTTTAACACCCCGATAGGTCATTTTGAGAACCTGGTGATGCCTTTTGGTCTTACCAATGCACCTGCATTTTTTCAGAACCTTATTAATGACATCCTGAGACCTTTGATTGGTAAGAATGTGGTTGTGTATTTGGATGACATTTTGATTTATTCACCAGATCTGGAGTCCCTTTGGCAGAGTGTACGTGAAGTTTTGCAGTTATTGAGTGATAATTCACTCTTTGCTAAGCTGGAGAAATGTGAGTTCGCTGTGCAGAAAATTAGTTTTTTGGGCTACATTGTCTCCAGCGAGGGCTTTGAGATGGACCCTGTGAAGGTTCAGGCTGTGCAGTAATGGCCTAGGCCTATTGGTTTGAAATCTATACAGACATTTTTGGGTTTTGACAATTATTACAGGAAATTCATTAAGAATTTTTCTGTAATTGTTAAACCTCTAACCGATCTCACCAGGAAAGGTGCGAATACGGCCCAGTGGACTACTGAGGCCATTGAAGCGTTTGAGTATCTCAAAGAGAGGTTCAGTTCTGCCCCTATCCTTATGCAGCCTGATGAGACCAAGCCTTTTTTGGTCGAGGTCGATGCTTCATCAGTGGGGGTCAGAGCAGTTTTGTCTCAAGAGAACAAGGGTGGAGTACATCCTTGTGCCTTTTTTTCGAAAAAATTTTCGGAAACCGAACTGAATTATGATGTTGGAATTCGGGAGTTGCTGGCTATTAAACTCGCGTTTGAACACTGGCGTCATTTTTTGGAAGGCACTAGATTTCCTATTCAGGTTTTCACAGATCATAAGAATATGATCTATCTGGATGCTGCCAAGCGTTTGAATGCCCATCAAGCTAGGTGGGCACTTTTTTTTCTCGGTTTCATTTTTCCGTTACCTATATCCCTGGTACTAAGAATGTTAAAGCCGATGCTTTATCTCTCCTACGGTCGCTGCCGAGGAGAAGAGCATTTTGCAGAAAGGAGTTGTGGTGGCGGCTTTGGACTCCATTTTGGAGAATGGGATTCTGAAAGCTCAAGATGATGCTCCATCTAACACTCCCCATGGGAGGTTGTTCGTGCCTAAAGCCTTTAGGAGAGATTTGTTTGTGGAGTGTCATGAGTCTCGGTTGGCAGGTCATCCAGGAGTTTCAGAGACTAAGAGACTTATCAGTCGCAGTTTTTGGTGGCCTGGATGGCAGAAGGAAGTCATCAAGTGGGTGCGTCAATGTACTGTGTGTGCTAGGTCAAAGGCTTCACATACTCCTGCTGCGGGGTTGCTTTGACCTCTGGAGGTTCCTAGTGCGCCTTAGACGCATCTCACTATGGATTTTATTACTGATCTTCCTGTGTCCGAGGGTTTTACTGTCATCTGGGTGGTCGTGGACCGTTTTAGTAAGATGTGTCATTTGGTTCCATTCATTAAGTTGCCCTGCGCCAAGACACTCGCTAAGGCATTTGTTAAGGAGATTGTCATGCTCCATGGCGTTCCCACGGATAGTGTTTCTGATAGAGGACCTCAGTTTGTGGCTCGCTTTTGGCGTGCTTTTTGTGACAGGTTGGGGATCCATTTGTCATTTTCGTCTGGTTATCATCCTGAGTCGAATGGACAGACTGAAAGAAAGAACCAGGATGTTGAACAGTTTTTGCGTAGTTTTGTGGCGGACAATCAAGAGGTGTGGTCTGAGTTTCTGCCCCTCGCAGAATTTGCTCTTAACAATCATACATCCTCCTCTGCTGGGTGTTCTCCTTTTTTTTGTTGTACTGGGAGACATCAGTCTTTTGGTTCGTTCTCTAAATTGGGGTCGGCGGTGCCGGAGGAGGAGAGTTTTTCCAGTGATTTGGAGAGAGTTTGGACTAATGTACATTGTAACCTGCAAGAGGCTAACAAGAAGTCCAAGAAGTATTTTGACAGGAAACGTAAAGAGGTTTTGTTTACTGTGGGTGACATGGTTTGGTTGTCCTCGAAGAACCTGCGGTTGAGGATTCCCTCTAAAAAACTGGGTCCTAAGTTTGTGGGTCCATTTAAAGTGCTTCAGGTTGTTAACAAGTCTGCTGTTAGGTTGGATGTCCCTACTTCCTGGAAGATTAATCCTGTGTTTCATGTTTCCTTGTTGAAAAAGGCTGATGTATGTAATAGGGATGTCACTGTCATAGTTCCTCCTGTGGTGGAAGACGGCGAATATGAAATTTCTCGTATCTTGAATTCTAGATGGCATAGAGGGAAATTGCAGTATCTTGTCTCCTGGAAGGGTTTCGGTCCCGAAGACAACTCCTGGGTAAGGACGGATGATGATGATGTCTCTGCTCCTAGGCTTGTTAAAGCTTTCCTCAGGAGGTTTCCTGATAGGCCTGGGCCTGGAGGATCCAGAGGATCCTCATAAAAGAGGGGATACTGTTAGAAGCCTCCTGTTAGTTTTTGCTATCCATTGTTTTGCGGTCACGTGACCATCTGCCTATTTATTCCAGCTCCGCCCTTCTGGCTTTGCTGGACTTCAGTGTTGTTTGACTGTCTCTCTAGCCAGGTGCTTCGGTGCCTATCTTTGTCTAGTTCGCTTGATCCTCTGGGACCTCTAGTACTTTTTGATTGTTTGTCTTTTGTGCTCTGCAACAACTTCTGTTTAGGAGGTGTCCCATTTTTTGTCCCAGTCCTTAGTTCTTTAAGGGACCTCTCCCTTAATTCTATAGGTCTTCGTTCAGACTAGCTGAGGACTAAGGCGGGTCTGTTCACAAGGAACAGGCAGCCCGCTACATCGTAGGGATTCAACTTAGTCTTACTATAGGGACAGCTTTCCCCTATCTTTCCTTAGTTCATGTTGCAGATCATAACATTTAACACCCGAGTAGGTCATTTTGAGAATCTGGTGATTCCTTTTGGTCTTACCAATGCACCTGCATTTTTTCAGAACCTTATTAATGACATCCTGAGACCTTTGATTGGTAAGAATGTGGTTGTGTGTTTGGATGACATTTTGATTTATTCACCAGATCTAGAGTCCCATTGGCAGAGTGTACGTGAAGTTTTGCAGTTATTGAGTGATAATTCACTCTTTGCTAAGCTGGAGAAATGTGAGTTCGCTGTGCAGAAAATTAGTTTTTTGGGCTACATTGTCTCCAGCGAGGGCTTTGAGATGGACCATGTGAAGGTTCAGGCTGTGCAGGAATGGCCTAGGCATATTGGTTTGAAATCTATACAGAGATTTTTGGGTTTTGCCAATTATTGAAGGAAATTCATTAAGAATTTTTCTGTAATTGTTAAACCTCTAACCGATCTCACCAGGAAAGGTGCGAATACGGCCCAGTGGACTACTGAGGCCATTGAAGCGTTTGAGTAACTCTAAGAGAGGTTCAGTTCTGCCCCTATCCTTATGCAGCCTGATGAGACCAAGCCTTTTTTGGTCGAGGTCGATGCTTCATCGGTGGAGGTCAGAGCAGTTTTGTCTCAGGAGAACAAGGGTGGAGTACATCCTTGTGCCTTCTTTTTGAAAATTTTTTCGGAAACTGAACTGAATTATGATGTTGGAAATCGGGAGTTGCTGGCTATTAAACTTGCGTTTGAACATTGGCGTCATTTTTTGGAAGGCGCTAGATTTCCTATTCAGGTTTTTACAGATCATAAGAATATGATCTATCTGGATGCTGCCAAGCGCTTGAATGCCCGTCAAGCTAGGTGGGCACTTTTTTTTATCGGTTTCATTTTTCTGTTACCTATATCCCTGGTACTAAGAATGTTAAAGCCGATGCTTTATCTCGCAGCTTCTCTCCTACGGTCGATGGCGAGGAGGAGGAGAGCATTTTACAGAAAGGAGTTGTGGTGGCGGCTTTGGACTCCGTTTTGGAGAATGGGATTCTGAAAGCTCAAGAAAATGCTCCATCTAACACTCCCCATGGGAGGTTGTTCGTGCCTAGAGCCTTTAGGAGAGATTTGTTTGTGGAGTGTCATGAGTCTCGGTTGGCAGGTCATCCAGGAATTTCGGAGACTAAGAGACTTATCTGTCGCAGTTTTTGGTGGCCTGGATGGCAGAAGGAAGTCATCAAGTGGGTGCGTCAGTGTACTGTGTTTGCTAGGTCAAAGGCTTCACATACTCCTGCTGCGGGGTTGCTTTGCCCTCTAGAGGTTCCTAGTGCGCCTTGGACGCATCTCACAATGGATTTTATTACTGATCTTCCTGTGTGCGAGGCTTTTACTGTCATCTGGGTGGTCGTGGACCGTTTTAGTAAGATGTGTCATTTGGTTCCATTCATTAAGTTGCCCTGCGCCAAGACTCTCGCTAAGGTGTTTGTTAAGGAGATTGTCAAGCTTCCATGGCGTTCCCACGGATATTGTTTCTTATAGAGTACCTCAGTTTGTGGCTCGCTTTTAGCGTGCTTTTTGTGACAGGTTGGGAGTCCACTTGTCATTTTCGTCTGGTTATCATCCTGAGTCTAATGGACAGACTGAAAAAAGAACCAGGATGTTGAACAGTTTTTGCGTTGTTTTGTGGCGGACAATCAAGAGATGTGATCTGAGTTTCTGCCTCTCGCAGAATTTGCTCTTAACAATCATACATCCTCCTCTGCTGGGTGTTCTCCTTTTTTTTTGTTGTACTGGGAGACATCTGTCTTTTGGTTCGTTCTCCAAATTCGTGTCGGCAGTGCCAGAGGAGGAGATTTTTTCCAGTGATTTGGAGAGAGTTTGGACTAATGTACGTTGCAACCTTCAAGAGGCTAACAAGAAGTCCAAGAAGTATTTTGACAGGAAACATAAAGAGGTTTTGTTTACTGTGGGTGACATGGTTTGGTTGTCCTCGAAGAACCTGCGGTTGAGGATTCCCTCTAAAAAACTGGGTCCTAAGTTTGTGGGTCCATTTAAAGTGCTTCAGGTTGTTAACAAGTCTGCTGTTAGGTTGGATTTCCCTACTTCCTAGAAGATTAATCCTGTGTTTCATGTTTCCTTGTTGAAAAAGGCTGACGTATCTGATAGGGACGCCACTGTCACAGTTCCTCCTGTGGTGGAAGACGGCGAATATGAAATTTCTCGTATCTTGAATTCTAGATGGCATAGAGGGAGATTACGGTATCTTGTCTCCTGGAAGGGTTTCGGTCCCGAAGACAACTCCTGGGTTAGGATATATGATGTCTCTGCTCTTAGGCTTGTTAAAGCTTTCCACAGGAGATTTCCGGATAGGCCTGGGCCTGGAGGATCCTGAGGATCCTCATAAAAGAGGGGGTACTGTTTGAACCCTCCTGTTTGTTTTTTCTATCATGTGTTTTGCGGTCATGTGACCATCTGCCTTTATATTCCAGCTCCGCCCTTCTGGCTGTGCTGGACTTCAGTGTTTGACTCTTTCTCTAGCCTGGTGCTTTGGTGCCTTTCTCTGTCAAGTTCGCTTTGTCCTCTGGGACCTCTAGTACTTTTTGTCAGTTTGTCTTTTTGTGTTCTGCAACAACTTCTGTTTAGGAGGTGTTCCATTTTTGTCCCAGTTCTTAGTTCTTTTAGGGACCCCTCCCTTAATTCTATAGGTCTTCGTTCAGACTAGCCAAGGGCTAAGGCGGGTCTGTTCACTAGGAACAGTCAGACCGCTACATCGTAGGGATTCAGCTTAGTGTTACTGTAGGGACAGCTTTCCCCTATCTTTCCTTAGTTCATGTTGCAGATCATAACAGTGCATACAGCTGAATTTCACCCACCAAAAAATGACAAAGTTACAGGCGGAAAAAAAAAATTACAAGCGCGCTGCTGATCTGACCTGTTCTGAGCTCTCACCAGCCCCCCCCCCACTCATCTACCACGTCCCCACGTTCGTCATACACAAGCACTATGCTAGCAAAACTGTTAAAAATGCTGTAATTGCCCCGCAATCACATTCCCGCACTTTTCGCCGAACGTTGCCGACTTTCGCTGATTTTAAGTAAAAATGCTTGTCTTTGCGATCATGAATCCGAATGTGCCACATTCATGTCTAACTTAAGTTTGGAGATCGGATTTTGAACATATTCGCTCATCACTAGTGAGGAGCAATCAGAGAAAAGGTATAATAGAAACAAGTGCACCAACTCTGCATTTATCACCCACTCCTAGTTTTGGCTCCTACTCCTGAGATAAAATACTGACCGAATACCGACCAAATACTGATAGTGGGGCTTTGGCCTTAAAGAGAACATTAAAGTATGGGGTCTTAAAGGGAATTTTCCATGGGGTAATGAAGATGTATGCAAATTATGTCTTTAAGGAGGGACAGTACTTCCGTCATGTTGCCTTAAAGGGGTATTCCCATTTCAAAGATATCCCAATATCTAGTAGGTGTAATAATAATAATATTAGCAAATACCTCCAATTAGAAATGTAGTCTGATTTTCCATGCACAGAGAATTGCAGTAGTTTAGGTATCCATGGTTATTGCCACTCATATACTGATAGTTAGTTAGATAGTTAGCTGTTAGTGGTCGCAACCAGTGGTGGGATTCAGGAGGTTCTCGGTGGAACTGCTTGTTAAAAAAGCAGGTGATTCCCTGAACCGGCAAGAAGCAGCACCCCTATCCAGTTACCTGGCCCGCAGTTTTCAACTGAATGTGCATCCAAGGACGCACATTCATTTGAAATATATTGTGGTACAGAAAGCCACCTGCTTCCTGTACCGCAATAGTTAACAGCCACTAGCCATTCAGAGACCGGCAGCTGACGACGGCACGCACGTCACTGACGTATGACATCACTGTCATGTGCTGGCCCGTCCGCACTGCATATAAAGAAGGAAGAGGATTCTGCTGGACCACGGCCAGATAAGAAGAAACATTTTTTTTTGTGAAAAGCCACAATATGGGGAATAGGGAGACATGATGTGGGGCCAGGAGGAAGGAGACATGATGTGGGGACAGGAGGATGGAGACATGATGTGGGTCCAGGAAGATGGAGACATGTTGGGTCCAGGATGGAGGACATATGGGAGATATATGGGGCCGCCCAGGATGGAGGACATTGGGGCCCAAGATGCGTATAATGATTACATAAAGAGGCCAGGATGGGGGACATTGTTAAATAAAAAGGCCCAGGATGAGGGGACATTATTATAGGAAGGGGCCCAGGATTGGGGACATTATTACAGGAAAGGGCCCAAGATGGGGGGCATTATTACAAGAAGAGGCCCATGATGGAGGACTTTATTACAGAAAAGTGCCAGGATAAAGGACATTATTACAGAAAGGTGCCAGGATGGAGGACATTATTACGGAACATGCCAGGTCGGAGGACATTATTACAGAAAGGTGCCAGGATGGAGGACATTATAACAGGAAGGGACCAGGATGGAGGACAGTTTTTACAGGTAGAGGCCAGGATGGAGGACATTATTACAGGAAGGGGACAGTATGGAGGACATTATAACTGTAGAGGCTAATTAAGGGATATTATTACTGCTATTTTATTTTTGAGGATACTCTTTTCAATGGGGGCGGATCCTGTTACTGTGCAGGTCAGCACTATGTCGTTTTTACTCTTCATGTGGTGAGGTTTAGAAGTTGGGGAAAAAGTCGGGAATGTGCTCTAGAAGCGATCAGCTATAGATGACTATGTTATTTTCTGCAGTGACGAGTCCTAGCGTGCCTCCCTCCCTCTTAAAGGGGCCGCTCGTGTAGCACCCTGAGGATTCGGCTGCTACAGGGGTATTACACCTCAAGCCAGAGGTGTGGTATTCCACTCCCGGGTAAGGATGGAGTGTGGGACTGAGCTCAGTAGGCTGCATGCACTACATACATCCCATTTCCGGGGGACAGAACTACGGTACTCCCACCAGTATATGTGCAGGTACGACAGCGTCTGTCCCTGGCTGGAGTGGGAGGGGGGTGGAACATCCCAGTAGTGTAGGGGCAGATAGGGGGAGTAGTCTGGGTAAAGCTAGGAGCTCATTGGGTGCTAGTCACCTGGGCTCACACATAGAGGGAGGTATATAAGGTGGGCACCATCTTAGATCAGGGTTCAGTTCAGGCAGGAGGAGAAGAGGAGAAGAGTTCAGCCAGGAGGGCTGACAGGGAGCTGTGGCTCCGGCTGGGCCCAGCTCCAGAGCCAAGCCTGCAGAGGAGAGAGGAGAAAGAAAGGCCCAGAGTGGAAGATCAGAGGGAACCCCAAGAACCCAGAAACAGACCAGAAAGGGTGAAGGGTTGGCGGACACGGGTACCGGAACCCGAACTGGTGGATGCCACTTATCCTCAGCCAGGAACCGGAGGTCGTGGTCAAGATTTGCCACGACCCTCACCAAATCCACCAGAAAGGCACACCAAGCATAGGGTCAGGGAACCCAGAGGAGGTTTGACCACTAAGAGACCCGAGGGAGCCGGCCAAAGGTGGATCCCTGGTGGGAACGGCCAGAGACAGAGAGAGAGAAGGGAAGCTCAGGACCACGCTCCAGAACTGCCTGGGGGTTAGCCGAGTCCAGGACCTGGTGGACGCAGCACGGCTCGGGTGGTCACTCAAGGCCAGAGTGACTGAGAGAACAACCGTGAGTAAAAACCCTGAAACTGCACCTCAAGTCTCTGACTCTCCTTTCTACAACATAACTACACCCATCATCCACACCTGCTGCCCTGAGGCCATACCCCTCCCGTTGGGGGTTATACCATCACTGCTGCACATATACCACCAGCCTCAGCGGACTGCTCTGCAGCGGCGGCTTCAAAGCCGCACTCAACGGGTGGCGTAGTCGATCAAATTAACATCTACTGCCATAGACTGCCACTGAGTTTGACACCCTGGGCACGGACCGGGTCACCGCCACAAGGACTACTACCCCCATCGAGATCCGGCTCCGGGTATCCCTTGCACATGGCCCAGGGGGCGCGTCAACTTTGGCGTAGTCGGCAGGATAACGTGCCCGCAACCACCGGGTACTGCGTGCCTGAAGAAAAGTTCGCATTTACCTCAAAAAGAAGTCTCCCGCCGGTTCCGGAGGGTCCCCGCCATCGGACGCCATCTCGGATCAGTTCCCGCCATTTGCCCGTCATCTGCAGTCTTTTCCCGCCATCTGCAGTGTTTCCCGCCACTGGGAAGCGATTCCCGCCATCTGAGAAGATTTCCCGCCCTGGCAGAGCGGACGCCATTATGGGCGTGCCAGAGGGTGGTAAGAGACGACCTCCCATCGTGGGCCAGGACCAAGAATGGCGCCAAAAACGAAGACCGCCCCCACCAGCAGAGGCTGCGATGCTAGCGATGTCCATCAGCGTGGGGGGTCTGCCCCTGGAACTGACAATCACCAAGTTGCCCCAGGACCGCCCTCAATGGGGGCGGATACAGAACAAAAGAGAGAAGATGGGAGCAGCCTGGAGGAGTCTGGAGGAGCCGTACCCGGAGATGGAGGGAGAGTCAGGCAGCACCGACCCTGTGGTCAGGAGCCTGTTGCAAGCTACCACTCCACAAGACCTGGTGGAGATCCTGGCACAGCTCCCCCGAGACCGGGAGCGTGCACAGACCGCGCTGGAGGGCCTCGCACGGAGGATGGCCCAGGTGCAGCGAGAAACGCTGACGGAATGGAGCAGGGAGATGGCCCAGCAGGCTGGAACCCGCCAGCGGAGCACACCACCCACAACGAGGAGCACGCCTGCCCCTGAAGAGGATGCAGAAGGGACGGAGGCCGGAGACGACGCCGCAGAGGGAGCTGAAGAGACGGAGGCAAGTAAAGGGGACGTTACTACCCCGAGCCCAGCCACCGTAAGCCTACCCCCGCTCCCCGTCGCAGAGCCCGAAGTCCCACTGATCGTGCCCGTTGCCGCACCGCTACCACTCCAGACTAGGCCCCAAGCAGGAGCCGCGACCGCGCCTCCTGTGACGTCACGCGCCTCAACCCTGAGCGCGGCCAAGCAGGAGACGCCACCGGCCTGGTCGCAAGGCCGAGTGCCCCCGGGCGCCGCCGTCTTCACGGTGCCCTTTACCTTCAGGGTACCCCAAGCCTGGTCGCAAGGCCTAGTGATCCCGGGCGCCGCTGCCACCACCGCGCCCTCAACTTCCACTGTGCCGCACCTGGGTGAAGACTTGTTTGCCCAGCACACTTGCCCGGATGGACAGCCCTCTGCGTGGCCACCGGAGTACCACCATCCCCGACTCCGGAAAGAAAGACCCCTGGATGAGCCCATAATCCCGGCTCCGGCGCCCGTCAAGATGACCCCGCTCTCGTTAGAGGAGGCGCAGTTTGAGTGGGACCCCGCAGGAGGAGACCTCATCGGGTTCACTCAGGAGACCCGGGCGGCCGCAACTGAGCGTGCGGAGTGCTGCCGCCAGCAGTTGGAAGTCTTTGAGCAAGAACGGAGAGAGAGACGGGTCCGCGAGGAGCGGCTGCAAGTAAAGAGTGCAGAACAAAAGAGCCGGACCCGAAGGAACCCCCGTGCAGCCCACGGTCCCCGTGCCACCGGGACTGTAATCAAATTCCAACTGCAGCACGGTTGGGGCTTCATCAGAGATCATCACACCCCCGGCGACGTCTTCGTGACCAGAAGAGATGTCGAGTCCCACCTACCGGAGGGACACAGAGGTCGTGACCTTTACCTGGGTGATGAGGTCACCTTCACCCGGCACCAATGTGCCAAAGGACCCTATGCCCTTCATGTACACCGACTGACAGAGAAAGAGCTGAGGTGTCAGGAGGAGCAAGAGGACCCGGACGGGTCTGAAGGGTACACGGAGGAAGGAGCAGGAGGATGCCGCTACTAAAGTACGGTAAATGGAACTGTAAAATAGTTACCCGTTAGGGTACAGGAACTGTTACCATTATAGTCCCCGTTGGGACCAGTGAACTGTTCCAGTGTGTCCCATCTCCCCACAGGCTGAGGACTGTGAACAGCCATTCCTTTTCCCCACTGGCCGAGGACTGAGAGCGGCCACCTCCCTTTGTATATAGTTGCGCTTCTTAAAGCGCCCCCTACTGGTTTTATAGGAAACTGTTTTTTCTACCAGAGACTGTGGCACTTACCTGGTCACAATTTGCACAGTGGCCAGAGACCAAGGACGTGTGGTCAAGAATGTTTAATGATGTGAAACTGAAGTGTTAAATGTTTACAAAAGAGTTCCGGTGGCATTAGCCAAATATTTAATGATGTTTATAGGAAAGTAGAGTACCTCCCATAAAGGGATGAGTTATAGTTATGTTTTATATGTAAGAGCATTTTAAAAATTTTGTATGTTTGTTTGTTTTGCTCTTTTACAGCCCGAGGACGTGCTGTGATTTACCAGGGGGGAATGTAGCACCCTGAGGATTCGGCTGCTACAGGGGTATTACACCTCAAGCCAGAGGTGTGGTATTCCACTCCCGGGTAAGGATGGAGTGTGGGACTGAGCTCAGTAGGCTGCATGCACTACATACATCCCATTTCCGGGGGACAGAACTACGGTACTCCCACCAGTATATGTGCAGGTACGACAGCGTCTGTCCCTGGCTGGAGTGGGAGGGGGGTGGAACATCCCAGTAGTGTAGGGGCAGATAGGGGGAGTAGTCTGGGTAAAGCTAGGAGCTCATTGGGTGCTAGTCACCTGGGCTCACACATAGAGGGAGGTATATAAGGTGGGCACCATCTTAGATCAGGGTTCAGTTCAGGCAGGAGGAGAAGAGGAGAAGAGTTCAGCCAGGAGGGCTGACAGGGAGCTGTGGCTCCGGCTGGGCCCAGCTCCAGAGCCAAGCCTGCAGAGGAGAGAGGAGAAAGAAAGGCCCAGAGTGGAAGATCAGAGGGAACCCCAAGAACCCAGAAACAGACCAGAAAGGGTGAAGGGTTGGCGGACACGGGTACCGGAACCCGAACTGGTGGAGGCCACTTATCCTCAGCCAGGAACCGGAGGTCGTGGTCAAGATTTGCCATGACCCTCACCAAATCCACCAGAAAGGCACACCAAGCATAGGGTCAGGGAACCCAGAGGAGGTTTGACCACTAAGAGACCCGAGGGAGCCGGCCAAAGGTGGATCCCTGGTGGGAACGGCCAGAGACAGAGAGAGAGAAGGGAAGCTCAGGACCACGCTCCAGAACTGCCTGGGGGTTAGCCGAGTCCAGGACCTGGTGGACGCAGCACGGCTCGGGTGGTCACTCAAGGCCAGAGTGACTGAGAGAACAACCGTGAGTAAAAACCCTGAAACTGCACCTCAAGTCTCTGACTCTCCTTTCTACAACATAACTACACCCATCATCCACACCTGCTGCCCTGAGGCCATACCCCTCCCGTTGGGGGTTATACCATCACTGCTGCACATATACCACCAGCCTCAGCGGACTGCTCTGCAGCGGCGGCTTCAAAGCCGCACTCAACGGGTGGCGTAGTCGATCAAATTAACATCTACTGCCATAGACTGCCACTGAGTTTGACACTCTGGGCACGGACCGGGTCACCGCCACAAGGACTACTACCCCCATCGAGATCCGGCTCCGGGTATCCCTTGCACATGGCCCAGGGGGCGCGTCACTCGCACTGTCCTAAAGATTCCCCGTCCAATAGCCGGAGGACTACTCCTATTTAAAGCACCTCCTCCAAAATGGAGGTGCCTGTGCAAGTTTGTTGTTTGTGTGCTAACACTCTCCTCAGCCCTCAGGTTCCAGTGCCCACCAGTCTGTCTATCAACCATGCTCGCCAGCCTGTCTAGCACCCATGCCCACCAACTAGCCTGTCTATCAGCCGTGCCCGCCAGCCTGTCTATCAGCCGTGCCCACCAACCTGTCTACCTGCCGTGCCCGCCTGCTTGCCTACCCGTATCACCTGTCAGTCTACCGGCCATGCCCGCCTGCTTGCCTACCCGTATTACCTGTCTGTCTACCGGCCATGCTCACCTGCTGTACCTGTCAGCTTCAGCCATCTGACCCGTGGGAATCACCTGCTCTCACACACGGTCGGTCCCAGAGTGGCACCTGGTTCACCTTCCCAGTCCCTCCTTGGTTCACGGAGTCGACTAAGCCGCCGCGTGGCCAGGGTCAGTCCGGGTAGCCACTTAGTTATGCCCCTCTAGTCCCTCCTTGCATCACAGCATAGAGGTTCCACCACCCGGATCCGTAACACCCTGTATTACCTGTACACTGATACTATATACAGAGCTCCTGTGTATAGTGTCACTGATGAGTCAATGGGCCGATGCAAAAGTTTAGGCACCCGCCATAGTTAATACCTAGTAGCACCCCCTTTTAAAAGTATCACAGATTGGAAATGCTTTTTGTAGCCAAACAAGAGTCTTTCAATTCTTGTTTGAGGGTTTTTCATCCATTCTTCTTGGGAAAATTCCCCAGTTCTGTGAGATTCCTGGGTCGTCTTGCATGCACTACTATTTTGAGGTCTAGCCACAGATTTTCAATGATGTGCTGATCAGGGGACTGTAAGTGCCATTGCAAAACCTTCAGCTTGCGCCTTTTGATGTAGTCTGTTGTGAATTTTGACATGTGTTTAGGATCATTATCAATTTGTAGAAGACATTCTCTTTTCAACTTCAGCTTTTTTACAGATGGTATTATGTTTGCATCAAGAATTTGTTGAAGTTTCATTGAATCCATTCTTTCCTCTACCCATGAAATATTCCCCGTGCTATTGACTGCAACACAACCCCAAAGCATGATTGATCTACCCCCATGGATAATGCATGGTGAGATGTTCTTTTCCTGAAATTCTGTGCCCTTTTTACTCCAAACATACCTTTGATCACTGTGGCCAAAGAGTTCTGTTTTAACCTCATCAATCCAGGGGACTTGTTTCCAAAATGAATCAGGCTTGTTTAGATGTTCTTTTGCATACTTCAGATGCTGAATTTTATGGTGAAGATTCAGGAGAAGTTTTCTTCTGATAATTCTACCAGGAAGGCCATATTTGTGGAGGTGTCTCAGAACAGTAGAACAATGTACCACAACCTCCAGAGTCTGATAAATCTTTCTGAAGGTCTTTTGCAATCAAGCGGGGGTTCTTATTTGCCTCTCTAGCAATAACACGAGCAGCTCTTTCTAAAATTTAGCTTGGTCTTCCAGACCTTATCTTGACTTCCATTGTCCCTGTTAACTGCCATTTCTTAACTTAATTTTTAACTGAGGATAAGGCAACTTGAAAATGCTTTGCTATCCTCTTATAGCCTTCTCCTACTTTATGGGCCTCCACCATTTTCATTTTGAGACTGCTATCCAGCTGCTTAAAGAACCCATGGCTGATCTTTTTTGGCACAAGGCTGGGTTTTTATAAAGCAAGGAAATTTGCATTACTTGGCCTTTCCTACCAATGATAGTGAACAAGCCATAATTAAAGGTTTTTTTCCACAAACAAAAGTTAATTTTAATCAATAGATCTAAATGAAATAATAATAGCTTCCACACTTGGACGTGTTTAAATAAAATGTTCCTGTGCTGAGATAATCTTATAAATGTGCCCCTGCTTTGTACTGTGTAATGGTTGTGTCTGACCATGCAGGAACATAGTCTGATTATACCACATCTCCTGGGCAGGGGAGGAAGCAAAAGAGTACACAGATATTACAGCAGGGGATCGCAACTGATTATTTCTTTAAAGTAAAACCTCTGTTTAAAAAGAGGCAAAGAAATGTTTTACCTCACAGAAAAAATCAGCTGCGATCCCCTGCTGTAATGTCAGTATACTCTTTTGCTTCCTCCCCTCCCCAGGAGATGTGGTATGATCAGACCATGTACGGTCAGACACAGCCATTACACAGTACAGAGCAGGGGCACATTTCTAAGATTATCTCAGCACAGGAACATTTTTTTTAAACACATTCAATTGTTGGAAGTTATTATTATTCCAAAATCTATTGATTAAAATAACCTTTTGTTTGTGGGAAAACTCCTTTAAGGTCTGAAACCTTGATCAAAGTTATTTGAGCATACAAATCTCCAAGGGTGCCCAAACTTTTGCATCAGCTCATTTCCCTTTTTCTAATTTTTAAAATGAAAAAATGACAATATATTTTTTTCTGCCTAAAATACAAAGAAAATGTGTCATCTTTAACTTTATTCCGTTTGGATATCATTTAATCTTCAACTTGCTTAACTGTTCACAATAACAGTAACAGTAATTTTGACCAGGGGTGCCAAAACTTTTACATGCCATTGTATCGTGTTTTTTTAATTAATGATCAGTATTGTATTTGGTTACTGTGCGATGGCAATAAGTGGTCCAGTCATGGTGACAGTATTTGTCATTAGTATGTGGTATTATTCAGTCACTACGTGGGGGTAATATCTGGTCTGGTCATGGTGTGGTGGTATTTATCCCCTGTAAGTGGTATTATTTGGTCACTATATGGAGGTAATATGTAGTCTGGTCTAGTCTGGTCATTGTGGCATGTTATTTTGCACATATTTGCAATTGAGGCCAGAGATTAGTTGCAGCAGGCAGTTAAGGTGACCGATGGATAGGTGGTCATCCTTTCCAATCTGAGCAGGGTTCATTTAGTGCTAATTTTCATAACTTGTAGGGGTAAGCGACATAGCGAATCAGAAGAACTATACTATATTTCTAATTGAAGGGATTTGCTAATTTATTATTATTACACCTACTAAATATTGAGATAGGATCTTGGAGATGGGAATATCCCTTTAAGGGCTTCATACTCAGCCAACCACACTCTACTAAGTCCCTCAATCACGCAGGTGGCAGAGAGTAGCAGTGTAGCTATTAGTTAATCTATCAGCAGGTTTTTGCTATGTCATCTGAGAACAGCATGAGGTAAGAGTTGATACGCAAATTTCAGGGCTGTGTCACTTATTAGCCTGTGTGCTGTTGTTTCAATACAATTAATGTTTTATCACCAGGAGATTATCACTGGCCAGACTACATCTATGAGCCCTGGTCAAACCATGCTCCCTCCTCTGATAAGCAGCTTTCTGTCCATCAACAATGTACACAGAAAGCAGTGGTGTGGCCGGGGTTAGTTTTCTGATCTCTGCTACATGCTACATCTAAAAATTCTGGCTGCTCTCAAATGAGGTTGCAAAAACCTGGTGACAGATTCCCTTTAATAACAGCAATTTCCTCACTAATGTATATCTGTTTTTAAGTATTCCCCCACATTGCCTCAAAGGTGTTGCACTCACCAACCAGACTCAGGCAGTCAAGTTTCTGGCTTGTCATATCTCTGGTCATGTTGCAAGGCTCGTTAAAGGTTTGGACACTGACTTATAGGGTAGCACTAGCCACCTCTACAAAGTGTTTCTTACAAGATAATTTATTTTGTTCTGTGAGAGCTAATTTGCATAGTTTCTCCCATGGGTCATTGCCTTAGACTCCATACTCAGCTGGTCTCTTCAAGAAGAACTAGTACTTTCCTAAATACACAACAGGAAGTGTTACATTTTGTTCAGATTACATCCAGTCTATATCATGTTCCTATGAATCGGCTGGGTTGTTTCATGCTGTTGTATATATTTTATGGTATATATCATTATGTATGTGGGACAGGATATTAACCCTGTCATTCCAAGCATAGTTTGGGCTTAGCATTCTTTACTTAACAGTGACCAGATATTTTTTCTATAGTTATCCAAAAGTTGGTTAAACAGCTATAAATGTTTGTTATTTTTTTATGCTAATCAAATGATTTAAAATCTTTTATGTGATTGACTGGCATTGATTTATACATGCAACCGGCATGGGTTTATATAGTGTGATCAAGTTAATAGTTAAAAAAGAATAAAAAATGTTAAAAAATAAAAAAATAAACATTTTACTCACCTTCCGATGGCACCCGGACTCCTTCCCCGGTGCGTCTTGCTGTCTTGAGCGGCTCGCGGTGGTATAAAAGGACCGTCCATGACATCATTTAGTCATGTGACAGGTTACGCGACCGCCGACGTCAACGGTCGCGTGACCTGTCACATGACTAAATGACGTCATGGAAGGTCCTTTTACACCATTGCGAGCCGCCAGGGAGCGAATACCAGGGGCCATCAGAAGGTAAGTATAATGTTTATTTTTTATTTTAAATTCTGCTTTTTTTATAGGTACTATGGTACCCGGGTCTGGAGGAGAGCCTCCTCTTCTCCAGACCTGGGTACCATTCGCACATTGAATCGCAGAATATCCGCATGTGCACATGTAGTCATGCGGATATTAAGTGATTCAATGCAAGTCAATGGCGGTGAAAACGCCATGATTACGCAAAATTAATGGTAGTGCTGCGGATTTTTCCGCAATGATAATCCGCAGCGGAAATTTCCACAGCATGTGCACCGAACATGCGGATTATCATTGGGGAACATTGCAGACCTTCTACCAAGCGTTTTTTAAGCGTTTCCGCGGCGGAATTGCAGCTGTGGAAACGCTTAAAAAACGCATCGTGGGCACACAGCCTTTGAGTCAGCTTTAAAGAGAACCTGTCAGCAGGAATATCCATGTTAAACTAAAGGTATGGGCAATATGGCGCTGTCATACTGATTCAACCCCTTTACCACCGAAGGTGGTTTACACGGTAATGACCAGGCCAATTTTTACATTTCTGACCACTATCACTTTATGAGGTAATAACTCTGGAACGCTTCAACGGATCCCACTAATTCTGAGATTTTTATTCCGTGACATATTGTACTTTAGGATAGTGGTAAAATTTATTCGATATAACTATTATTTGTGAAAAAATTGGAAATTTAAAGCAGTCGCCTAATAGTATGGTATTTGTCAGCGATGAAGTGTCAATAGTTTGCAACAACATACACCTGCCAGACTTTAAATGGAGTGTAATATTTGACATGCTCCCAAAAATTTCAGGATTATTACGGCAGTAATATGGGATCACGTCTGATGACCACGGTTTCAGGCAGTCGCCTAATAGTATGGTATTTGTCAGCGACCAAGTGTCAATAGTTCTGCACCTGTTGTTGCACATTCACAACCACCACCATCAGCAACCACGTCCACTTCCTTGTCCCAGCGCAGCGTTCAGTTGTCCCTACCCTAGTCCTTTGAACGCAAGTGCAAATATGCAGCCAACCACCCGCAGTCCACAGCGCTAAACTGCTTGCACTCGAAATTTTGCCTTTTAGGCTCGTAGAGATGGAATCTTTCTGCAACCTGATGGCGGCGGCCGTCCCTCGGTGCTCGGTCCCCAGCAGTCACTATTTCTCCCGGTGTGCCGTCCCTGCCTTACACAAGCACGTGTCCCAGAACATTACCCGTGTCCTCAACAACGCAGTTACTGGGAAGATCCACCTAACCACAAACACGTGGACAAGTGCTTGTGGCCAGGGACGGTACATCTCACTGATGGCATACTGGGTTAATATTGTGGAAGCCAGGACCCAGTCAGATCCTGAGATGGAACATATCCTCCCGACACCAAGGATTGCGTGCCCTGGGCCATATTCTCCATCTCCATGCAGAATAAAAAATGCTGTGTACTATTGTGTCATTGTGAAGGAAAAGCCTGTGATTGTGTAGGCATAGAAGTGTGCAACTAACAGATCTAATCTATGCTGAATTATGCTACTGAAGAGACTGTAATATACTGTGCCTTGTGAAGAAACTACTGTATTGTTACTGAAGCCGGTTGCTCAAGAAACTCAGACTGTACTGTAATGAAGATTGTTGCTGTAATATCCCTGAGTTGCACTGGCCATGCTTCAGATTAAATTCCACTGTTGAACTGTTGAAAAAGACTCTTGTCAAATGTGTCTGGTCAGCAATTGAATCTATCGTGTGCCTGAGAGAAGCTGCAGCCTATGATCGCCTTGAGTAACGGTTCCCCCAGGATTCCAAAGAATTCATGAAACCCGTCTCACCCTATCTGAAACTAGTGGCATGCGTGTAACAACTATGCAGGGTGATGCCACACAGCCCAGCCTCATCTCATCTCAACATGGATTGGGTGATAATGAGAAGGAGGAATAGGAGGAGGAACCGGAGCTGGTTTCTTGCGCTACAGACGGTTCTACGCACACAACATTCATACCGTCTGTTCAGCGTGGATGGCCTGAGGAAAGAACGAGGAGGAGGACCAGGAGTAGGATGAGGAGGAGAGCATGGACAGTCGTCCTTTTGCTAAATTTATGTTCTGCTGCCTGTCCCGTGACCCTCACGTTGTACGCATTTTGGATGACAGTAATTACTGGTTGGTCACACTTCTAGACCCACGCTACAAGGAGAACTTTCTGACTCTCCTTCCCGTGGCAGAGAGGTCTAATAAAATGTTGCAGTACCAGAAGGCCCTTGTTGAGGAATTATTAAAAAAATTCTCATCTGAAAACGATGGTGGCAGAGGTCACAGTTCGTTGGACAACCAAGGAGTACAGGCAAGGGAGACACAAATATGATGCAGCAGAAGCAGGGGAACACTGTGAAAGGTGTGGGACAATCTTCTCAGACCCTTTCATCGTACAGGTCCTGATGCGTGGGGTACTCTGACAAGGAGGGAAAAATTTTGGAAGATGCTGAAGGAGTACCTTGCCGACCGTACCAACGTCCTCCATGATTCCTCTGTGCCTTATAACTATTGGGTATCCAAGCTGGACACGTGGCATGAACGGGCTCTCTATGCCTTGGAGCTCCTGGCCTGCCCTGCCGTTAGAGTTTTGTCAGCGGGTTTTTAGTGCCACCGGGGGCATTATAACTCATAGGCGCATCTGCCTGTCAACTGAAAATGATGACAGGCTGACTCTTATCAAAATTAAAAAAGGGCTGGATTGGGCCAGACTTCTCAACACCACCGGATGATAGCAGCGGAACATAAAGTCAAATCCAGTGTTTTTTTGTGGTATATTCCCATGCACCTCTTCAAACCCAGACATGGGTATATGCTTCCTAATTTTGTCTATTTTCTGCTGTCCTCCTCCTTCTTCTTCTCCTCATCCTCCACCACCATATTACCAGGGTGAACGTGATGCAACATCCACATCATTTTTTTAAGGGTGTTTATGATGCCCGTAGGAAATTTTTATAGAGGCTTACCTATAACATTCGGTATGTTATACAGTATGTTCATGTATACCCCCAGGGGTAAACGTTTTTCAGCCCATGCACTTAGTGCATGGGCATTACAAGTATAGGAGACACACTCCTTAACAATGGTAGCAATTTTTTTAATGAGGACCTCCTCTACATCTCTGCAAAGGGGTATTGGAGTGTGTCCAATTTTTTGGCAGCCCTTGCAGTCACTGCATGGGCATTACCACTATAGGAGACCCACTCCTTAATACTGGGAACAGTTTTTTAATGAGGACCTCCTCAACATCTCTTCAAAGGGGTATTGGATTGCCTCCCAATTTTTGGCAGCCCTTGAACTTGCTGCATATGCAATAACAGTACAGGAGACCCACTACTTAATAATGGGAACAACAAAGCATAGCCCGCTGATGGCCCTCTAACAATAGTGAGAGATGACTGCTGGCCCTCTAACAATAGTGAGGGCCGCTGATGATCTTGTAAAAACAGGCTTTGTGACTTTCAAAGTCCCTCCTTCATAAATGAAACAGGATGTGTCTGATCATGTCACATACCACATGGCCAGATAAGCTAGTAAAATGTTAAAATTACATTTACCAGAGAATGTATTTTTCCCCATTGAGAGCAATGCAAAAGTGCAAAAATGCTTCAAAAATGCTATGTGTGAACATAGCCCAAGGTGTGGAGGAGCATTTTTGTTTTTGGCTATTTATTTTGCCTAATATACAAGTCATTACCCTGGAAAGAATGTTCCTTAACATTTTTTCCAGGAAAATCCATTTTGGCTTTGTTTGTATGTTTTATTGTGAGTCCATAAAAGTGGTGTAATACTCTGACAACAATGTTCACACCAGTGACCTGTGAGTCAGAGATGCTTCCGGGAGTCTTCTTCATGCTGTTCCCATATAATTTTAGCACTGTTCTCATCGATTTGGCCAATTTTTAGGCCCCTCCAGAGCTCCAGGGTGGGCCGCCGGAAAAATGCTCCAGTTTAACATTGAATAACATTGGGCTCATTGGTCGTGCCGAGCAACGAGCACCCGAGTATTTTAGTGCTCGCTCATCACTAGTTATGATGACCCCTCTGGTGGAAATAAAAACCCACTCAGACAAGACTCTAGTGGCAGGGCAGCACAACACCTCTAAGGCATAGAGGGACAGCTCATGCCAGGTGTCCAGCTTTGAGACCCAATAGTTGAAGGTCTCAGAGAAAAAGGGGAGAATACTGGTTTTGTCAGCCAGATATTGCTTGACCACCTTTAAAAACTTTTCCCTCTGTTACAGATCCGGGTGGTGGGACCTCTGTGCTGCGGTGCAAGGAGGGACCAGAAGGGCGTAACTAGGTATCAACTCGGACTGACCAAGGTCGTACGGCGGCTAAATCAACTCCGTGACCAGGGAAGGACCGAGCAGAGGGACCAGGTGCTACTCTGGGCCAGACCTTGTATGAGAGCAGGTGACTCCCACAGGTCAGAAGGCAGGGACTGACCGGTACAGCAGATGAGCACGGCAGGCAGGCTGACGGGTGATCCGGGTAGACGGACTGGCAGACACGGCATGTAACAAGCAGGAGCCTCCAGGTAGGCTGGCTGGTAGGCACGGCAGGAAACAGGCAGGAGCCTCCAGGTAGGCTGTCTGGTAGGCACTTCAGGTATCAAGCAGGAGCCTCCAGGTAGGCTGGCTGGTAGGCACGGCAGGTAACAGGCAGGTGCTTCCAGGTAAGTAGGCGGGCAGGGCCCATAGACAGACTGGCGGACTGGACTGTAGACAGACTGTCGGGCTGGAGAGTAGACAAACTGGCGGACAGGACTGGTAGTCAGGCTGGCGGACTGGACTGATAGTCAGGCTGGCGGACTGGACTGGTAGTCAGGCTGGTGGACTGGACTGGTAGTCAGGCTAGCAGCGGGACCTGAGGGCTGAAGCAGAGTTTAACACACAAAGCTACAACCTTGCACGGGCACCTCCATTTTGGAGGAGGTGCCTTTTAAATGAGAGGTCCTCTGGCAATTGGCCGGGGACTCCTTAGGACAGCGCGTGCGGCCCCTTTAAGAGGGAGGGAGCGCGCGTGCGCCCTAAGCACAGTGCCCGGGAAGCTGCGCGCGCCTGCAGCAGCAGAAGCAGGAGCACCGGAGGACGCCGTACGGGGAGCGCGGCGGTAAGAGGGACGGTGTCTCTGCCTGTCAGGGGGCAGAGACTCCGATACTACAGTACTCCCCCTTTTATGCCCCCTCTTTTTTAGGCCAGAAAGAAATTTTTTAAGGAGAAGTGGGGCGTGGAGGTTCTACCTGGGTTCCCAAGTCCTCTCCTCTGGGCCAAACCCCTTCCAATCCACCAGAAAAAAGGTTTTTCCTCTTACCCTCTTGGTGGCCAGAATGTTCTCTACCTCATAGACATCTTCAGTGGAAACCGGAGCTGGGGAGGTACCTGGATTGTCGGAAAAAGAATTAAGCACAACTGGTTTGAGGAGAGATATGTGGAAGGAGTTGGGAATTCATAAGGTGGCTGGGAGTTTTAACTTGTAGGCTACTGGCTTGATTTGCTTGAGGACTTCAAATGGACCGATGAACCGTGGACCCAACGTATAGGAGGGTATTTTGAGATGAAAATGTTTGGAGGAGAGCCAAACCTTGTCTCCCGGGCGGAATTGAGGCGGATCCAGATGTCTCTTATCAGCATGTTTCTTCATCCGCTCAGAGGATTGAAGAAGTGCGGATCTAGAGTCCTCCCAAATACAGTAGTGGAAAATTTGCTGACCAGAGACTCCGCAGCAGGGTTGTCCACTGAAGCGGAAACGGGAAACGGAATCCGGGGATGTTGACCATAGACCACAAAGAACGGGGACTTCGCTCTCATGGTTGTTATAGGAGAACTCGGCCCATGGTAGCAGCTCCACCCAATCGGTATGGTGAGCATTGACGAAGTGCCGGATGAAGCTGGTAAGGATCTGGTTGCTACGTTCCACTTGGCCATTGGACTACGAATGGTAAATAGAGGAGAAATCCAGGGTGACATCCAGCAGCTTACACGTAGCTCTCCAGAAGAGCAAAGTGAACTGGACCCCCCGATCAGACACAATGTGGAGGGGTAGGCCGTGGAGACGAAAGATGTGATGGATGAAGTCCTTAGCCAGCACAGATGCAGACGGGAGACCAGGCAGAGGGATGAAGTGGGCCATTTTAGAAAAGCGGTCAGCGACCACCCAAATGACCGTACAACCAGCAGAAACAGGGAGATCAGTAATAAAGTCCATAGCAATGTGTTGCCACGGGGCAACAGGTACAGGAAGAGGCAGGAGACGGCCGGCTGGAAGATGTCTGAGAACCTTGTTGCGGGCACAGGACGAACAGGCCGTGACGAAGTCTACCACATCCTGGCGCAGGGTAGGCCACCAGTAATGCCGGGTAATGAGCAGGAAGGGCTTCTTCTGGCCAGCATGGCCGGCTAGTTTGGATGAATGACCCCAGTGAAGAACCTTCTTACGATCCGGAACTGCTACAAACGTCTTACAGGGTGGGAGACGAGACTGGTCCAAGGGGGCCACATTCATCACTTTGGAGGGATCGATGATATGCATAGGCTCCTCCTCTTGATCGGAAGACAGGAAGGATCGGGACAAGGCGTCGGCTTTAACGTTCTTGTCTGCCGGGCGGTAATGTAGGGTAAAGTTTAAGCGGGCGAAGAACAAAGACCACCGGGCCTGACGCGGATTGAGTCTTTGGGCATTCTGTAGATATGCCATGTTTTTGTGGTCAGTATAGATGACCACCGGGTGCAGAGTCCCCTCGAGCAGGTAACGCCACTCCTCCAGCGCCAATTTGATGGCTAGCAGTTCTCGGTCTCCTATGGAGTAGTTGCGCTCAGACAAGGAAAAGAGCTTGGAGAAGAAGCTGCAGGTTACCATTCTCCTGGATGGAGATTTCTGGGTGAGCACCGCTCTGGCTCCGGAAGAGGAAGCATCCACCTCCAGAAAGAACCGTTTGTTGCTATCCGGACGGTGCAGCACAGGGGCAGAAGAGAAGGCTTGTTTTAAGGAGAGGAAGGCCTCCTCCACTTCATACGGCCAATCCTTAGGATTTGCTCCCTTTCGGGTGAGCGCAGAGATGGGAGCAGTCCGGGAAGAGAAATGTGGGATGAAGAGACGGTAATAGTTGGCGAAGCCCAGGAATCGCTGAATCGCCTTCAACCCCTCCGGACGGGGCCACTTTAAGACGGCAGAGACCTTCTCGGGGTCTATCCGTAGACCTGTCTTAGAGATAATATAGCCCAGGAACGGAAGAGAGGTCTGCTCGATGAGGCATTTCTCAAATTTTGCATATAGGTGATTCTGCCTGATCCTAAGCAGGACCTGACGAACATCCCTCCAGTGTGTAGGAAGATCCGGAGAGAAGACCAAAATGTCATCCAAGTACACCACCACGCAAGAATATAAGAGGTCATGGAAGATGTCATTAACTAATTCTTGGAAGACTGCGGGAGCATTACAGAGGCCGAAGGGCATCACACGGTATTCACAGTGGCCGTCCCGGGTATTGAATGCTGTCTTCCACTCGTCTCCTTGGCAGATCTGGACCAAGTTATACGCCCCACGAAGATCGAGCTTGGTGAAGATCTTCGCGCCTTTAAGGCAGTCGAACAGCTCAGAGATGAGCGGCAGGGGGTATTTGTTTTTGATAGTAATTTGGTTGAGTCCTCTATTATCGATACAGGGGCGTAGTGAACCGTCTTTCTTTTTTACGAAGAAGAATCCGGCTCCAGCTGGGGAGGAAGATTTCCGGATGAATCCCCTAGCCAGATTTTCTTCTATGTACTCCGACATGGCCCGGGTTTCGGCCAACGACAACGGGTAAATACGCCCACGGGGTGGAGTGGCCCCAGGTACCAGGTCGATAGGGCAATCATATGGCTTATGAGGTGGCAGTGTCTCTGCCTCCTTCTTGTCTAAAACATCAGCATAGGACCAGTAAGGTTCCGGTAGATCAGGTAAATTAGCCGGAGTAGATGGAGGTCAAGCCGGGGCGAACCGGAACCAGGCAGGTCTCATGGCAATCCTGCCCCCAACGGAGCACCTCACCGGATTGCCAATTCAGAATGGGTTCATGTCTCTGTAGCCAGGGTAGACCTAGCAAAAGGGGGTGAGAGAGTCCGGAAAGCACATGGAAGGAGATCCTCTCTGAGTGCAGCATTCCCACCTGCAGGGTTACGGGCTCTGTGACGAGCAAGATGGTCACCGGAAGGAGTCTTCCATCCACGGAAGCGACTGCCAATGGTTCAGCCAGAGGTTTGGTAGGAATCTGATACTTCTCTACAAGGGACTGGGAAATGAGATTCCCAGGGGCTCCGGAATCCAGATGTGCGGTTTCAAAGAAGCGGTTCTCTCCACAGGAGATAGAGATGGACAATGTCAAGAATGGAGAGGATTTACTCTTGCCTAGGACGACCTCTCCGAGTGGTCCTAGACACTGGAGTTTCCCGGCTTCACCGGACAGGAACGGATCAGGTGCTCCTTACTACCACAGTAGAAACAGCTCCCCTTGGCTCGGCGTGTTTCTTGGTGAGACTTGACCATCTTGGTCTGGTCGATCTGCATAGGTTCGGGCGAGCGTGCCCAAGGAGTTGCTGGTTGGGAAGCCGGTTTCTGGAAAACAGGAGCAAGACGAGGAAATCTTCTCTCCCGGGTAGTCTCCTTAGCACATTCTAGGAAACGGATGTCAATCCGGGTAGCTAGTGACACCAGATCATCCAGGGTGGTAGGAATGTCCCGGCCGGCTAACTCGTCCTTAATCCAACCGGAAAGACCCTCCCAGAAGGTGGAAACCAGGGCCCCGTTGCCCCAGGCAAGCTCAGAAGCGAGGGTACGGAACCGTATGGCATACTGGCCAACGGTGAGACTCCCTTGGCGAAGACGGAGCAATGAGGAGGCAGTAGAAATCCTTCGTCCGGGTTCATCGAAGACCCTCCGGAAGGCAGTGAGGAAAGCCGGAAGGTCGGACACCAGGGAATCCCCTCTCTCCCATAGAGGGTTTAGCTATGACAATGCTTCCCCGGTGAGGTGAGACATGATGAACGCCACCTTGGCCCGGTCGGAGGGAAACTGATGTGGCAGAAGTTCGAAGTGCAGCGTGCACTGGTTCAGAAAGCCCCGACATAAGACGGGGTCACCTCCAAAACGAGGAGGCGCAGAAAGCCGGGGTCCTAGGCTAGATGCCATGATATTGATAGGCAGCGGCGCTTCCAGAGCGGGTGTCGCTCGACTCGAGGCGGGCACAGGTGGGACAGACAGCGTGTCCAGGCGAGAGTTGACAGACCGCAGGTAGGTCAGGATGGTTTCCTGTTGGGATCTCTGACGAGAAACCTCCTGGTACAGGTCAGCAAGCGAAGGGGCCTGGGGCCACCGGGTTCCATGGCCCGTGCAAACTGTTATGGATCCGGGTGGTGGAACCTCTGTGCTGCGGTGCAAGGAGGGACCAGAGGTGCGTAACTAGGTATCAACTCGGACTGACCAAGGTCGTACGGCGGCTCAGTCGACTCCGTGACCAGGGAAGGACCGAGCAGAGGGACCAGGCGCTACTCTGGGCCAGACCTTGTATGAGAGCAAGTGACTCCCACAGGTCAGAAGGCAGGGACTGACCGGTACAGAAGATGAGCACGGCAGGCAGGCTGACGGGTGATCCGAGTAGACGGACTGGCAGACACGGCAGGTAACAAGCAGGAGCCTCCAGGTAGGCTGGCTGGTAGACACGGCAGGTAACAGGCAGGTGCTTCCAGGTAAGCAGGCGGGCAGGGCCCATAGACAGACTGGCAGACTGGACTGTAGACAGACTGTCGGGCTGGAGAGTAGACAAGCTGGCGGGCAGGACTGGTAGTCAGGCTGGCGGACAGGACTGGTAGTCAGGCTGGCGGACAGAACTCATAGTCAGGCTGGTGGACTGGACTGGTAGTCAGGCTGGTGGACTGGACTGGTAGTCAGGCTAGCAGCGGGACCTGAGGGCTGAAGCAGAGTTTAACACACAAAGCTACAACCTTGCACGGGCACCTCCATTTTGGAGAAGGTGCCTTTTAAATGAGAGGTCCTCCGGCCATTGGCCGGGGACTCCTTAGGACGGCGCGCGCCCTTTAAGAGGGAGCGCGCGCCCTAAGTACAGTGCCCGGGAAGCTGCGCACGCCGGCACTAGCAGAAGCAGGAGCGCCGGAGGACGCCGGGCAGGGAGCACGGCGTCTCTGCCTGTCAGGGGACACAGAGATGCCGATACTACACCCTCCTTGTCAAAAATACCCGGTTATCAGGGCATGGATGCTGGGAGGGTGTCATGAAATTGGCCCAGGTCTTTTACATTGTGCCCCTGCCTCTGCTGTACCTAGTGTGTATCTCCCTTGCCTCTCCTCCTTGTTTGTGCCCCCTGCCGCTAACATTGTCTGATGGGAATTTTTTCAACATATTTTCCACAATGGCCTTCTGGTAGAGCACCATTTTAGTAGACCTTTCTGCATCGGAAAGGAGAGATGCAAAGTTCTTCTTCTAGCGTGGATCTAACAGAGTGATCAGCCAGTACTCTTTTTTTGCCCTCGATGAATGTAAAGCGAGGGTCATGGGAATGGCAGCGGTACATAAAGTCAGCCATATGTGCCAAGCTTCCAACAGCCATCACTTTCCTGTGTCCACCATGATGACTACTCTCCATCTCCTCCTCCTCTCCCTCGTCAGCTCATCCTCGTAGGAGAAAGCTTGTGTGGGTACTAGCCTCTGTTGCATTAGCAACCAGCTCCTGTTTCTCCTCCTCATCCACCACCTCCTCATTGTTACCCAATCTGCGCTGAGCAGATGAGATGAGGCTGGGCTTTGTATTATCTCCCTGTCTCATGTCTTTCTCCATCTCCACTTCGTCCGCACGCAAAGCTTCCGCTTTTTTTTGTGAGCAGCGACTGTTTAAGTAGACACAGAAGCAGGATCATTGCGCTAATTATGGTGTCATCACTGCACACCATCTTTGTGGAGTCCTCAAAGACTTGGAGGACCACACAAATGACAGACATCCATGCCCACTCATCAGTTATTATGTGCGGAGGCTGGCCAGAATACCGACGGGCGTGTTGGAGCTGGTATTCGACAACTGACCTCTCCTGCTCACAAAACCTTGTCAGCATGTGCAGTGTGGAGTTCCAGCGCGTGGTGACGTCGCACACCAGTCAGAGAGCTGGCACTTACATGCACTGCTGCAGCACCGCCAGAGCTGGGGCAGCTGTAGCCGACTTGCAGAAATGGGCTCTAACGCGGCGTACCTTGACCAGAAGCTCTGGTAAATCTGGGTAGGTATTCAGAATCCATTGAACCTCCAAGTTTAGCACATGGGCCAAGCATGGTATGACCAGGTTAATGCTATTAACACAAATGACCATTCCTACTTCTAGGTTCAGGGGCGAGAGCTGTCTGGTCTGTTATTCCTTTTAATAACTCTGCCATGGTGTGCGGTTTGTCTCCTAGACAAATTAGCTTCAGCAGAGCCTGTTGCCGCTTCACTGCGGCAGTGCAGCAGAGCTTCCAGCTTACAGCTGATATGGATAACATGCTCTGAGATACCAAATTGGAGATGGAGTAGGGCCAGCAATCCTCGGTGTCAATAGCATATGTGCCAAGCCATGGTGGGACTCGGCTCTAGCCTCCACAATGTTCACCCAGTGTGCCGTCAAGGAAATGTAGCATCCCTGGCCACAAGCGCTTGTCCACGTGTCGGTCGTTAAGTGCACAATCCCAGTAAGTGCATTGGTAAGGACACGAGTGATGTTCCCGGACCCATGCTAGTACACCACACCAGGAGAAATAGTGGTGGTTAAGGACTGAGTACCAGGGGACAGCTGTCCCATGAGTCGGCTGAAATCCTCCATGTTTACAAGCCTAAACGGCAACATAGAATATGTAAGGACAGGTGCAGGGCGAGAGGCATCTGCGGCAGTGTCATATAAAGCGGATTGGGAAGCACCTAGCATAGGGGAACTGGCAGTGGTGTCACCCGCTGGCACCAATCGTGGACGCAGGCATTCGGCCCACAGAGTCGGATGCTTAGATGACATGTGCCTGATCATGCTGGTGGTGGTTAGGCTCTTAGTGGTCAGGCCCCTGACGATCTTGGCATGGCACAAGTTGCAAATGACCAATTTTTTTGTCTCAGAACTCTCTTTAAAAAAGTCCCAGATTGGGGAACACCTAACTCTTTGATGGAGAAATTCAAGAGAGTCGGTGCTCTGGGGAACAGTTGCCCACCTTCTCCCTCTGATCACTCCATTGCCTCTTCCTGCCTGTTTTGGTGCTATTGATACCTCCCCCTTAGCGTTGCTGGACTCGCTCTGCATGTCAGTTTCCCAGGTTGGGCTGGTGACTTCGTCATCCACCACCTCATCTTCCACCACTGCACACTGGCCCTCCTTACTTGGTTACTTAACAACAACCTGACTTATCAATAACTGTGTCTCATCATCATCTACCTCCTTAGACAAAATTTGCCGTTCCCCACCGTCATCTTCTTGTGACCGTGGCGGCCCTTAGGTTTTCTACATCACTATACAGCGTCTCCTCTCGTCCCTCTTTGAAGATGCAGGGTAAGAAGCCACAATCAAGAAATTATGTTGTAAATAGTGCCTTGGAGTGTTCTTGTATGGGATCACTGATCTCCTGGGACCCAAAATGGTGGGAGGAGGGAGGATCAGAGTGAGGATTAAATAAAAAAAAACGAAGAAAAAAAGCTCATCACACTGCAGATGATTTCCCAGCCTCAGCCTCAATGTCCTGGTAGGTGCCCGTCCTTCACGTCTTGCCAGCAAACCATCCAAAGAATATAAATTGATAGGAAAAGACAGCACTGCATACAAGTCAATACAATTCCAAAGTGCTTGTTTAATAATCCATGATTAAATGATGGAATACAGCCACATCATGCGAAGACAACTGACGTTTCTAGCGCTACTGCGCATTAATCATAGAATGTATGCAGTAGCGCCAGAAAAGTCAGTTGTCTTCGCATGATGTGGCTGTATTCCATCATTTAATCATGGATTATTAAACAAGCACTTTGGAATTTTGTTGACTGGTATGCAGTGCCATCTTTTCCTATCAATATATATTCTTCAGAGTGAGGATTAAGTGATCTAGACTGTTGGCTGATGGGACTGGACAGTGCGGAAGACTGGGTGGTGCTTGCAAGCATGCTGGAAACATCTGCTATCCAACCGACCACCTGTTTGCAATGGTGTGGCTTCAGAAGTGGTGTCCCGTGCCTCCCTGCAAAGTGGGACAGGAAGCTATGTGTTGTGGATGAGTGTGTTTCTTGTGTTCCAGCAACAGGCGTAGTTGCTCCTGCCCCACGTCTTTGGCGTCTGCGTGCATTATCATCAGCACTTCCACTTTTCCGTCCTTTACCGCACATCTTACGTATTTTCTAATTGCTAAGTCTCTGGAAACCAAGTTTATTTTTAATAATAAAAAAATGGTCACCTGCACCAGGCAAAGCTGTTTTTTGGAGTTTAATATATCACCATAATGTAACACAAATCACGTTACACTGTATGGGTTACTAATTAAATCCAGAAAGATTTGTTGAACTTTTTTTTGCAGAGTAATACCACTGTAATGTAACACTAAGCACGTTAAACTGTATGGATGACTAACTGAATCCAGAAAAAAAATAATTTTTTTTTTACAGTTTTATATACCACCGTAATGTAACACTAACCACGTTAAATTCTATGAATGACTAATTGAATCCAGAAAAAAAAATTGAACGTTTTTTTGGAGGTTAATACCACAGTAATATAATACTAAGCACGTTACACTGTGTGGATTACTAATTCAATCCAGAAAGATTTTTAAAGTTTTTTTGGGAGGTTAATACCATCGTAATGTAACACTAAGCATGTTACACTGTATGGATTACTAATTTAATCCAGAAAGATTTTTTTGAATGTTTTTTTGGAGCTTAATACCACTGTAATGTAATACTAAACACATTACACTGTATGGACTACTAATTCTATACAGAAAGATTTTGTGAACAGTTTTTGGAGGCTAATACCACCGTTATGTAACACTAAGCACGATACACTGTATGGATGATAACATAGTACATTTTTTCACCCCCACAAAACAAATGTGGTCATGTGCAGCAGCTATAAAATTAAATGGAACCTCTAATGTAGTTTTTAGCATCTAAACTGTCCCCAGTGCGTTGTTAGTGATGCCATGTGCATCACTAACACTTTTTTTCATTAAGCACAGTGCTGTAATCATGTCCAAAATGAACTTTATATAGTTAGATCGAACCTGCTCATTTAGTCATAGAGGTGTGCTTCCTTTTTGTCCAGTCACGGGTGGGTGTGCCTCCTTTTCGTTCAGTCACGGGTGTCGCCGCCTACACAGTTTAAATGGTGTTCCTGGTTGCGTCGACGTCACTCGAATCCACTGTAAAATACCGTGCTTGCGCAGTGTGTAGCGTGGAGCCGTGTCTGCGCCATGACCAATGGCTCCCCGTGGTTGCGCACTGAAGCCGTGTGCGGTGCACAACTTCACTGACTGTGTGCGCATGCGCTGAAGCCGCTGCGTGTCACAGTTAATGTAGCTGTGTACTACACACAGCTTCAGTGCGCATGCACAGCTCCCTGATCAACACTGTGCAAGCGCGACTCTCCGCTCTACAAATTTAGTCCACTTACGGTGTGCCGGATACCCTATCACAGTTAATGTCTGACAAGCTCATGTGCCCGTGCACCTGTACGAGGATTATACTGCAAGACTGGTGAGCTCGAATCCCCGTTCCTTGCATTCTAAAAAATTTTGTGCTAAATTATGAAATTAATGAATCTCCTTGAAATCAGTTCTGAAAAGTTGATAAGATTTAGAGCTTACTGAATACAAAGGTGGACATTGGGCTTCCATGAAAACTAAATATTCAATAAAGGATTATTCTCATAATTGATTTTTAAAAGCACCTGGCTTCTTTGCTATCTGCTTCCTGCATGACAAGGAGGAGGGGGAAGATGGACAGTGTGCGCTTGAATAATTAACAGTTAGGATCAGCAGTATCGTTGTATCATTGGCTTTTGCACGCTCTGATGCTAAAAGCGGTGTCAGTTTTGCCTCTGCAGCTTTGGAGGAGCATAGGGGCACTGGCGTTGGCCGGATATAGTATTCAGCTTCAGAGCAGCGCTTGCAAACTCTATTGCAAAAAGATTTAATTAACCTCTCCTTCTACATCATTCTAGCATCTGTTTTTTGTACCTCACTGATCATTGAAATAGGTTACCTTCCATTAATCTACTTGTTTGCTCGGTCTAGTGCTTTTCGGTCGAAAGTGAAATCCTCTCTACTGGTATGATGCAATCCATAGAACTGGCTATAGAGGAGGAATGTATTAATATGCAATAAACAGTAGCCCTTATTGCAGGGTCACCTCTCTTCAGTGTAAACATCCATAAAATTTATGGATTTGTCTCCACACATCATATTGAATGTGTTAACACCTGTATAGCCGATAAACCCAATAAAGTCTGATAAAACCCAAGAAAGAAACTAGTCATCAATATATCTCAAATACAAAAGGCACTAAATAATTTTAATACATTTAATAAATAAATTATTAAAATTATAATTATATTGCCAAAAACAAATTCATATAAGTTGCTGTGATTGTTATTTCTTGGACACAGTGAGAGAAACTTAGGAGGCAATAGAGCTGGCACTTATAGACAAGCTGAAGTTGTTACTTTTAAAGGGGGGTCTCTGCCCCAGCACTTCACTCCCAACTTCAGCACTACTGCCCTAACACTTTACAATTGTCCAGAAACGTTGACCTTACTGACCACCAGTGACCTGAACGCTCCAGGAGCTGATTGACTGCAGGGTCACATTGCAGCCAATCAGCAGCTGTAGTGGTCTGGTCATTGCGGTCATTGTTTGCAGTCTGTCGGAGAGCACAATATCGGCAGTGCTGGTGTGTGGAAGAATCCTGGGGTGATTATAACTTTATTTTACTGTTTTACCACCTTGGCTCTCCTCTGGCATATTTAACAATTGAATGTGGAATCCCTTATAGACACTGTGGCTTTACGTATGGGGATCGGACAATCGGTCTGACCCATACAGTTAGTATTGACCATTGAAAAAAAGCCTCAAATCTTCCCATGTAAACCGATAGATAGATAGATAGATAGATAGAAAGAGAGATAGATAGATAGATAGATAGATAGATAGATAGATAGATAGATAGATAGATAGATAGATAGATAGATAGGTGGGCTCATGTACACTGTGCACAATATAGAAAGCTCCAAAATAAAAATTCAAGCTGTTCTCTGCATGGAGAAATTGTTGCTGCAGACAGTTAAACACATTTATCTTGGGCCTGTTGTTTCGGCTGCCTCTAACAATTGCTGAAGAAATGTCTGTACGGTGCTTCGAATTATAAAAATGTGGGGCCACGTCTGTCCCTTTTTAGACAATACAGTGTGAAAGGTTACTAGAGACAGACATGAGAAAGGCGTTGAATACAAATGTAGTACTTTTATCGACTTCAAAGACTTTCATAACTTAGAATTTTCTCTCCCACATAGAGGGCTGAATACACTTTTTGTGGAGTTGAAAAAAGATCAATTAAAAAAATTACTGATTGTTCCTTAGTTCTAGGACCCATACAAACTGTTTATCTTTCTACTTGTTTTGTATCACACATATTATAGCATAATTTCATTCCCTATGCAACGCACCAGCTGTGTTCCAGCACTTTGTGAATTAGATCTTTTGTGATGTCCTGTACCAGTAAATTCTAGTCTATCTTGACGACATACTAATCTTATCCAGAGACGTTTGAAGGAAAAGACAATTCACTGTTTGGACTGCGCTAACTAAAATTAAGATCCTCGATCCAATACTAATAGTAGAAAAAAAGTTTTTTATTCTATCACACGTTTTCACGCCGAACTGGGTTTTTTCTCAAGTGTGAAAATCAACTGTACAGACCCCTCTCCAGAGACGTTGACTCTCATTTGCTTCATGTCCATTCCATTCTGAAGAGAGTGCGCTGAAACCACCTTCATGGCATGTTTGAGAAATGTCTCTAAGTGTCATGAACTGCCATTCCTTGGATACCTCATCTCATCTGGAGGTCTACGCATGGATTCAGAAAAAGTTTCTGATATTTTTTATTGGCCACAACCTTTGTTCTCAAAGCCATCCAAAAATTCTTCGGCTTTGCAAATTATTCCAGCGAGATCAGTAAAAACTACTCTCAAGTGGTTGCTCCTTTCCCTAACTTAAAAGGGCACTAATTCCCAGAACTGGTGGAGATTCTGCTACTCAAGCCTTCTAAGAACTTAAATATTGTTTTTCTACTACACCTATCTTATAAAATTCTGATGTTGACAGACTCATTCTTCCTTGAAGTGGATGCTTCTGCGATTGGTATAGCAGAAGTTCTTCACAAAATTCCTATGGAGCACGCAATTATCACAGCTGATTTTTCTCCAAGATTTTTTCTCCAGCAGAATGGAATTGGTGACCGTGAGTGTGATGGTCACTCGTCTCATGGTTTGATTTCATCCTCACCTATCATCCTGCCGAAAAAAAACTGCAGGACTGATGCCCTATCCAGATTCTTTGATACCTCTGATGCCTCTGAAAATGCACCCATGTAAATGAAAACAAAATGCAATCCTTGTTACCATGTCTTCCTCTTCCAATTCTCCACCTAAGGCCACGGCCCCACTATCAGTATTTGGTCAGTATTCGGTCAATGTTTTATCTCAGGATTGGGAGCCAAAACCAGATGAGGAACAATCAGAGAAAAGGTATAATAGAAACAAGTGCACCAATTCTGCATTTATCGCACACTCCTGGTTTTGGCTCACACTCCTGAGAAAAAATACTAACTGAATACTGACCAAATACTGATAGTGGAACCGTGGTCTTTGGGCGCAATCAGACCACATACAGACACCATATAACATGAATGATGATCGCATCACAATGCTCAGACTGGCCGGCAGCTTTCCGGACTCGAGCATGACTGCATGTATTTCGATGCTGCTGCCCCACTCGGGTCAGGGAGCCGACGGTCAGCACAAGCATTGCGTTGCAATTGTCGTCCATGTTATATGGCTGTCTGACTGCTCCCTAAAATACATTCTAAGTATTCAAAGACACTCTGCCGGAAAATCTTATCATGGGCCCATATTTCCCTCTTCTCTGGTCACTAGGGAGATAAATGAATTGCTGAATTCCTTTCTCATTTTCATTTATGGCCCAAATGGAGACACAACTGATGTCAGAGAATTAATAGCACCTCACTCGACAAGAACCTTGGGCCAAGATTTCAATGGACTTTGTTACTGGTATTTCTGATGCGCAAGGGATCACTACTATTTGAGTCATAGTGGACCATTTTTCCAAAATATCTTATTTTGTTCGCTTATTAGGACCTCTGTTGGCTGTGCAGCTGGTTCAAGTGTTTTTTAAAGGATTTTCCAGTTTGCATAGTCTCTGACCATAGTGTGTAATTTATTTCCAGATTTTGTAGGGTGCTCTGCAAGAAATTAAAAACTTCTTTGGACGTCTCCTCTGCTTATCACTCACATTGTAATGGTCAGACTGAGAGAATAAATTAGTTCATGGAGCAATATTTATGTTTTTCCCCAAATTCCATCAAGATAATTGGCTGGACTAGCTTCCTATGGTCGAATTCATGCACAATTCAGTTTCAAAGACTGGGAAATCTCTGTTTGTTACAATGAATGGCCGAGAGCCTCATCTTCCCCTGACAATTGCACCTAAATGTCAACTTCCTGTGAAAATTATCTCTCAGGACATTCATTACATTTGGACTGAGCTGCATTCCAATTTTGCTGCAGCAAAAGTAAAGAAGAGTGCTCATAGACACCGTTGACATGTTCCCAACATCGCTCCCAGATATAAAGTTTGGCTTTCCAACAAAAACATCCACTTAAAGTCTCTGGCCCATTCCAAATTATTCAGCAAATTAATCTGGTCACATTCAGTCTAAAACTACCTTCTATGCTATTTATTAAAGATGAGTGAATTTATTCGCGTGAAATTCAATTCTACTCAAATATTACAAAAATCTGCATTTGCTGAGTGGATTCAGCCAACTGCAAGCCATTTTGCTGAGCTGAAAGGGACCATCATAAGGTAAAAAAGTAATAAAAATATTTATACTCACCTTACCGCTCATCTTTCCAGAAACCTCAACTCTTCACCAACCCCCATCTGGTCCTAGGTGCATATTCTTATCACCACCGCTGAGCACCAAAACCACAGGCATCTTAGCACTAGTTAGAGATATGCCTTCATCGCACTGTGTCTTTGGCCAGGTGTTCACTTTAGGCTGGGGCTTCAGGCTGTAAATAGGCCTCTGAAGAAAGAGCAAGGAACTCCAGGGTCTGCTTGAGGCCAGAGGCCGTGACCTAGATTCAACTTTGGGTTGAAGACGAGGTGCGACAAAGAGCAGGACAGTGGGCAGGGAGCTGTCACACAAGGTGTGTGAAAGACTAAGTGCAACACAAAGGGAAGGGGAAAAGGGAACCCAGACTCTAGGGAAAGGGGGGAGTGGAGACCTCCTAGGCTGATCTGATATCACCCTGTCTCCACTAACGTCCCTATATTGGTTGCTTACCAATCGCCGCACGCGAACCTAAACCCTGTATTTCCCCAGTGCTGGGCCCTGGATAAGGAAGGGGGGGTTAGCAATAGTCGATCCCCACTAGAAACTAAAGACAACAAGGGAGACAAACCCAGGGGAAGTAGCTTAGCTTTAGCCAACTTCAGAGAGATAACTCCAAGCGTCCTCCTAGCACCACAGAGAGCAGTCTGAGAGCTCCAAGCATTCACAAGGAACCATATGAGTATCACCGGCACCCTCCTGCTGCAAAGTGAAACTATTTAAACACCAGGGTGTCAATTAGCAGGGAGGAGGTAGCCACTGGGGGGTCCTAGAGTGAAACAGCTAAGAAGGTGTCTGTAATGCCAAACGAAGAGATCTTCTGCAACCAACTGCAGGGTAACTGTCACATCTGACACGCCCGTGACAGGAGAAGTGGAAAAGTCAAAGGGGTCAGTGGCTGGCAAAACTGGCAAAATGTTAAAAAGTGAAAAAAAACTTAGTTACCTCACCATTCACCTTCCAGATCATCCTTGCTGCTTTCAGCCTGCTGTATGTTTTTTTTTAAAAACTTTTGCCGGCCCTCTACTGTCCAGTGTTGATAACCACTGCATTATGTGTTTGCAATCCTAATCACTTGGTGCTTTAATTTTTGCAGGTTGTTAGTCCTGGACTTCTGTATTTTGTTTTTGGTTATGTAAGTTGTATTATTTTCTCTCATAGTCTAGGGCACTCCCCTTGTTCTAGGCAATTATGACTACTCTGTTGACATTGGGGTCATAAATCTGTGTGTATTGGACCACATCTTTTGGTAAAGTAACATGAGTTTATCCCACTGGTAGTTGCCCAGCTACATTATTAGTTGTGTTTATGTTTGATGTTTGAGTGTTTTGTTTACTTTATGGAAATCATTTTAGCGATTGTAAAATAAAATATAGATTTTAAAGGGTTTTTCCTTACTGTGTCTATAACTAGATATTCTTATTTTATGCAGTGAAATTATGACATCTATTGAAAAAATGACTTATCGATTAAGTTGTAGATGTTGTATGTGAACGACTTAAAGCATATTTCCATTTCCATCCCTTCTTCACCTGACTGTCTGTTAGGTTGTCTGTTAGGCTCAACTGGTGGGACGGATTCACAAAACTGCAAGTCTGGATGGGCCATTTATCCAGAGTGTTGACACAGCAGACAGGAAGGCACATGGAACAGTAAGGATCTGGATAACAGATTATTCTGGAAGGCAATACACATTTAAAGAAAAAGAACCAGGAGTGGAGATGTAGATGAAAATGGCAGGTATGAAGCTGCATACAAATGTAAGTAGCCACATTTACAGCAGATTATAGCTTAATGTGAAAAATCTATAATAACAGTTTGTGATGCTTGTGACAAATAATGTGTTATCCACAGCAGATGCAAGTTATAGAACCCACTGCAGATTGTAAGATAATGAAAACAGTAAACTAACACGATGAACTGGAATATAAGTTGGTGTGCATGGAACATGTAGCCACTAGTGATGAGCGAGCACTAAAATGCTCGGGTACTCATTGTTCAGGTCGAGCAAATTGGAATGCTCGAGTGCTCGGACCGAGTAACGAGCCCAATGTAAGTCTATGGGAAACTCAAGCATTTTTCCGGCGGCTCCCCCTGGCGGTCTGCAGAGGGCCTAAAAATTGTCCAAATTGATGGGAACAGTGCTCAAATGACATGGGATCAGCATGGGGAAGACCCTTCAAAGCATTTCGGATGCCCAGATCATTGCTGTCAATAATGTTGTCAGAGGTATTACGCCACTTTTACGGGCTCACAATAAAACATGCAAAACCGAAAACAAAATGGATTTTCCTGGGAAAAATGTAAAGGAACATCCTTTCCAGAGTAAGGACTTATATCTATATATAAGGCAAAATAAATAACGAAAAGCAAAAATGCTCCTCCACACCTTGGGCTATGTTCACACGTAGCGTTTTTGATGCATTTTTGAACTTTTGCATTGCTTTCAACTAAGACAAATGCATTCACCTGGAAATGTCATATTAACATTTTACAACCTTATCTCGCCATGTGGTGTGTGACACATCATCAGACACATCCTGTTTTATTTATGATGGAGGGATTCTGAAGTCACAAAACCTATTTTTATAGGGTCATTAGGCGGCCCTCACTATTCTTAAAGGGCCAGCAGTCAGCCCTCGCTATTGTTAGAGAGCCATCAACCGGCTATGCTTTGTTGTTCCCATTATTAATGAGTGGTTCTCCTATACTGTTATTGCATATGCAGTGACTTCAAGGGCAGCCAAAAATTTGGATGCAACCCAATACCCCTTTAAAAAGACATAGAGGAGGGTCTCAGTAAAAAAATGTTCCCATTATAAAGGAGCGGGTCTCCTATAGTGCTAATGCCCTTGCTGTTACTGCAAGGGCAGCTAAAATTTGGGAAAAGCCCCACTAACCATTTATAGACACATAGAGCTGGGCCACAGTAACGAGTACGACTTGTCCCCATTAGAAAGGAGAGGGTCTGCTATACAGTTATAGGGTATGCAGTGAGTCCAACGGCTGTCCAAATTTAGGAAAAAACCCAATAACAATTTAAAGACACATAGAGCTGGGCCACAGTAACGAGTACGACATGTCCCCATTAGAAAGGAGAGGGTCTGCTATACAGTTATAGGGTATGCAGTGAGTCCAATGGCTGTCCAAATTTAGGAAAAACCCCAATAACAATTTAAAGACACATAGAGCAGGGCCACAGTAACGACATATTCCCACTAGAAAGGAGAGGATCTCCCATACTGTTTGCCTATGCAGTGACTACAATGGCTGTCAAAATTTTTGAGGCACTCCAATGCCCCTTGCAAGAGACGTAGAGGTCAGAGCGCCTCCTAAAAACAATGTTCCCATTATAAGGAAGTGGGTCTCCAATAGTGTTTGCCTATGCAGTGAAGCAACTGCTGCCAAAAATTTGGAGGAAATCCAATGCCCCTTGCAAGAGATATAGAGGTCAGAGAGCCTCCGTAAAACAATGTTCCCATTATAAAGAAGTGAGTCTCCCATAGTGTTTGCCTATGCAGTGAAGCAACGGCTGCCAAAAATTTGGAGGAACTCCAATGCCCCATGCAAGAGACGTAGAGGTCAGAAAGCCTCCGTAAAACAATGTTCCCATTCTAAGAAAGTTGGTCTCCCATAGTGTTTGCCTATGCAGTGAAGCAACGGCTGCCAAAAATTTGGAGGAACTCCAATGCCCCTTGCAAGAGACGTAGAGGTCAGAGAGCCTCCTAAAAACAATGTTCCTATTATTAGGAAGTGCGTCTCCCATAATGTTTTGCCTATGCAGTGAAGCAACGGCTGCCAAAAATTTGGAGGAAGTCCAAAGCCCCTTGCAAGAGACGTAGAGGTCAGAGAGCCTCCTAAAAACAATGTTCCCATTATTAGGAAGTGGGTCTCCCATAGCGTTTCTCTATGCAGTGAAGCAACAAGTGGCAAAAATTTGGAGGAACTTCAATGCCCCTTGCAAGAGACGTAGAGGTCAGAGAGCCTCCTAAAAACAATGTTCCTATTATTAGGAAGTGGGTATCCCATAGTGTTTGCTTATGCAGTGAAGCAACGGCTGCCAAAAATTTGGAGGAACTCCAATACCTTTTGCAAGAGACGTAGAGGTCAGAGAGCCTCCTAAAAACAATGTTCCCATTATAAAGAAGTGGGTGTCCCATAGTGTTTGCCTATGCAGTGAAGCAACTGCTGCCAAAAATTTGGAGTAACTCCAATGCCCCTTGCAAGAGACGTAGAGGTCATAGAGCCTCCTAAAAACAATGTTCACATTATTAGGAAGTGGATCTCCCATAGTGTTTGCTTATGCAGTGAAGCAACAGCTGCCAAAAATTTTAAGGAACACTAATGCCCCTTGCAAGAGACGTAGAGGTCAGAGAGCCTCCTGAAAACAATGTTCCCATTATTAGGAAGTGAATCTCCCATAGTGTTTGCCTATACAGTGAAGCAACGGCTGCCAAAAATTTATGGGAACTCCAGTGCCCCTTGCAAGAGACATAGATATGTTGATATGGTACATATGGTGGTGATGTGGTGGAAGATGAGGATGCGGAGAAGGAGGAGGACAACAGCAAATAGACAAAATCAGATAGCGTATACCCATGTCTGACTGTGAAGACATAGGTGCATGGGAATAGAGTTAGACCTCCCCCAAAAAAGACCCTGTATTTGAGTTTATGTTACGCTGCTATCATTCGGTGGTGTTGAGAAGTCTGGCCCAATCCAGCCATTGTTCATTTTTATAAGAGTCAGCCTGTCAGCATTTTCAGTTGACAGGCGGATGCCCCTATCGGTTATAATTCCACCGGCGGCACTAAAAACCCGCTCTGACAAAACGCTAGCGGCAGGGCAGGCCATGAACTCCAAGGCATAGAGAACCAGTTCATGCCACGTGTCCAACTTGGATACCTAATAATTACAGAGGAATCACGGAGGACGTTGGTACGGTCGGCAAGGTACTCCCTCACCATCTTCTGAAACTTTGCACTCCTTGTGAGAGTACCCCCCACCTTGGGACCTATGCGATGGAAGGGTCTGAGAAAACTGTCCCAGAACTTTGACAGTGTTCCCCTGCCTCTGCTGGATTGCATTTGTGGCTCTCTTGCCTGTACTCCTTAGTTATCCAACCAATTGAGACCTCTGCCGCCAGTGGTTTCTGATGGGAATTTTTTCAATAATTCCGAAACAAGGGCCTTCTTGTACTGCCCCATTTTATTAGGCCTGTCCTGCAAAGGAATAAGAGACATAAAGTTCTCCCTGTAGAGTGGGTATAGAAGCGTCACCAACCCGTAATGACTGTCACCCAAAATTTGGACAACGTGAGGCTCACGGGAAAGGCAGCGTAACATAAACTCAGCCATGCGTGCCAGACTGCTAACAGGCAAGACTTCCGTGTCCTCACCAAGAGGACGACTGACCATGCTCTCCTCCACCTCCTCCTTTTCCCTGTCCTCAGGCCATCCACGCTGAATAGACGGTATGACAGTTGTGCAGGTAGTACCGTCTATAGCGCAGGAAACTAGCTCCTGTTCTTCCTCCTCCTCCTCTTCCTCATTGTCACCCAATCCACATTGGGGTGAGATGAGTCTGGGCTGTGAGTAATCACCCTGTTTGGTTCCTTGCTCTGTCTCGTCATGCTCCGCCTGCAATGCATCCTCTTTAATTGAGAGCAGAGAGCATTTCAGAAGACAGAGAAGTGGGATGTGACGCTAAATATGTCGTCATCGCCATTCACCATCTTGGTGGAGTCCTCAAAGTTTTGGAGGATGGTACATACAGGTGCATCTCACTAAGTTAGAATATCATCAGAAAGTTAATTTATTTCAGTTCCTCAATACAAAATGTGAAACTCATATATTATATAGAGTCATTACAAACAGAGTGACATATTTCAAGTGTTTATTTCTATTAATGTTGATGATTATGGCTTACAGACAATGAAAACAGAAAAGTCATTATCTCAGTAAATTACAATAATTAACGAAAAACACCTGCAAAGGCTTCCTAAGTGTTTAAAAATGTCCCTTAGTCTGTTTCAGTAGGCTCTACAATCTTAGGGAAGACTGCTGACTTGACAGATGTCCAGAAGGTAGTCATTGACACACTCCACAAGGTCCCAGAGTTCCAATTTTCATTTGAAAATCAAGGTCTCAGAGTCTGGAGGAAGAGTGGAGAGGCACACAATCCAAGCTGCTTGAGGTCTAGTGTGAAGTTTCCACAATTGGTGATGGTTTGAGGAGCCATGTCATCTGCTTGTGTAGGTCCCCTGTGTTATATCAAGACCAAAGTCAGCGCAGCCGTCTACCAGGAAATTTTAGAGCACTTCATGCTTCCCTCTGCCAACAAGCTTTTTGGAGATGGAAATTTAGTTCTCCAGCTGGACTTGGCACCTGTCCACACTGCCAAAAGTACCAATACCTGGTTTAAAAACAACAGTATCACGGTGCTTGATTGGCCAGCAAACTCGCCTGACCTTAACCCCATAGAGAATCTATGGGGTATTGTCAAGAGGAAGATGAGAGACACCAGACCCAGCAATGCAGACGAGTTGAAGGCTGCTATCAAAGCAACCTGGGCTTCCATAACACTTCAGCAGTGCCACAGGCTAATCACCTCCATGCCATGCCGCATTGATGCAGTAATTGATGCAAACGGAGCCCCGACCAAGTATTGAGTGCATTTACTGAACATACATTTCAGTAGGCCAACATTTCGGATTTTAAAAACATTTTTCAAGCTGTTGTTATAAAGTATTCTAATTTACTGAGATAATGACTTTTGTGTTTTCATTGGCTGTAAGCCATAATCATCAACATTAATAGAAATAAACACTTGAAATAGATCACTCTGTTTGTAATGACTCTATATAATATATGAGTCTCACTTAATTTAGTGAGATGCACCGGTATGTCTGACATCCATGTCCACTCCTGAGGTTTTATGTGTGGAGTCTGACCTGTATTCCGATGGCCTTTTTGATGCTGGTAGTCAACAACTGCCCTCTTCTGCTCACAAATTTGTCCTAACATCTGCAATGTAGAGTTTCAACGCGTGGAGACATCGCAGATTAGTCGGTAAGCTGGAAGCTGCAAACACTGCTGAAGCACGGCAAGAGCGGCGGAAGCTGTAGCTGACTTTCTAAAATGGGCACACAGGCATTGTACATTGACAAGCAGATCGACAGATCCGGGTAGGTTTTGAGACCACGAGGTTAAGCACATGGGCCAGGCATGGTACGTGTGTGAGCTCGCCTCCAGGTTTCAGCCATTGGAACCTCCAGGCTACTAGTTTTGCCACCCCTGCTGATGCTGGCCTGGCATGTGGTGCAAATGGCCTTTTTGGGGTTATCGGCAGAGTCTTTAAAAAAACAACCAGACTCGGGAAGACCTAACAGTTGTACTGGCAACTTCCTTTGTGTTGGTGTTATGGGGAACGGTTGCCTGCCTTCTTTCTGCGGCCACCACACTGCTTCTTCCTGCCTGTTGGGGTGCTCTGCCTCCCTCCCCCTATGTGCCGCTGTCCTCGATGTGCATGTCCTCCTGCCAGGTTGGGTCAGTTACTATATCATCCACCACCTCGTCTTCCACTTCCGCACCCTGGTCCTCCTCCTGACTTTCTGGCAATTGTGTCTCATCATCGTCCACCTCTTGTGACACTTTCCCACCATCCCCTTCGTGTTACCGTGGCCAAGAGACCCGAATCTATAAATGGAAAAGTGAACATCTCTACAAAGTGTCCAAGTGTGGGATCAGTTGTCTCCGGGCGCTCGGCATGGTGAGAGGAAGGAGGATCAGGGTGAGGAATATGCGGTCCAGACTCACGGCTACTGAGACTTGACATTATGTAAGACAGGGTGGTGGTAGAGGTGGTGGCTAAGTGACTGGAAGCATTATCCGCTATCCAACCAACAACCTTTTGACACTGCTCTGGGTTCAATAGTGGTGTGCTGCGGTCCCCTAGAAATTGGGACAGGAAGGTCGGGCGAGAAGATGTGGGTGTTTGTTGTGGCACAATTTCAGCTTGCCCATGGCCTTGGCCTCAGCCTCTGCATGCACCATCGCCAGCACGTCCAGTTCCCTGTCCCTTGCCACGTGCCTTGCACATTTTAAATGGAGGACAATATCTTCCACGCTCACTACAAATGGCTGAATTTGGAGCAAAGTTATATGTAATCCGTGTGATGGAGAAGCCACAGTTTTAAATACCTGGCCTGTAGGTAACTATTTTGAACAGCAAACCGGTGCCAAAAACGTTGCTGACACATTGAAAAAAAATTTGAATGGAGGCCAAAAATGGCAGTATTTTCAGCGCAATTATATGTGAATGTGATCCGTGTGACGGAGAAACCACAGTTTTAAATACCTGGCCTGTAGGTAACTATTTTGAACAGCAAACCGGTGTGAAAAACTTTGCTGACACGGTGAAAAAAAATTTGAATGGAGGCCAAAAATGGCAGTATTTTCAGCGCAATTATATGTGATTCGTGACGGACAAACCACAGTTTTAAATAGCTGGATTTTTAGCGCTGTTATATTGAAAGGACCTGGCTGTATTCTGCAGTGCCAACAAGCAAATAGCGCAGAAAAACGGTGTTCTCTGGATTGCTTTTTAAGCAAATAATGAGGATTAAGATCCAAAAAAATTATTCCTGGCCCCTGAGACCTGGGCCTTTGTCTAGAAATATCTAACAGCAGCAGAAGGCAGAACTGGAATGGAGCCTCTTGTGCTATATGCACTGCAGTCTGGCTATATACACTGCCTGCCTGCCTATATACACTGCCTGCCTGATATCTCTGCAGATGGATTAGTCCTCAGAAGGACTGTTTGTTGAGATGGATATGTGTAATGTACTTGTTTTCTCCCTACACTACCTAATACACAACCAAATCTCTCCCTAGCTCAGCAGCACCTCTCCCTACACTGCCTGATTGCAGAGTAGACTGACGAGCACAGCGGCGCCAGGTCTGATATAGACCTGATGACGCTGTGCGGCCAGCCAATCACTGTAATGCCACAAACACCATGGCTGTGGCATTACAATGAGTGGCAGGCAATCCCTGCATGTTGATTGGGGCTCTACAGAGCGGCGCTCATCACTACATCACACCACATAGCCACATAGAGAATACTGTTTCTAACATAGCAAACCAGTGGGCTTTTTTCCTTCTTTTTGCCCTTTTATCAGTCAAACAAGAACATGTTACATTAAACTTCACAGGGGGATATTTTCTAACCGTCTTGTTCCAGTATTCAATTCTTATTGTACATCTAAAGATTATTTTACTTTATGTATTATTTCTGTCTTTAACAGTAACTTAAGTCGAATCTATCAGAAGCAATCAGAAGCAAACCAGCTGAGACAAAGCAATGTATTGATTCAAGCAGACAGTGTAGGTGTAATGTTTAGATTTGTTTTTGCTCAGACTCCTTTGTCATAGTTTCCCAGGAGGATAAACATTACTGTCTTCTCTATCTTTCCTTTTCTGTTCCTTTTACTGTAGAATAGTAGTCATCTATGGCTTTTTGAAAAAAGTAATGCTCAGAATTCTTTCACTTGTTACATTCATTGAAAATGAGCTGTAGCCTACATTCAGACAATGGATTTGCATGGTAATTTTTCATTTTCAATTGTTCCAATTGTTGCGGCATTATCAGAATATTGCTTCTTGAGAAGAAAGCATTTCCAATTTGAGAAGTACAGTACAATGAAATCTCCCCAAAAGATCAATTCTTTTAGCAGATCACTTCTTAGAAATAGACTTTCTGTGACAAACAAACTGCACTTTTCTTACACTCCCCGGGTCTTGAGTCCCCACCACTGCACCCGGTGTCTGCTATTGTCTGTGGCATTGAACTCAGCAGCAAAACGAACTGCTCAGAGCGGCAAAGCTCACAGATCGGCTGCAGCACTATCGACATGATGTCAGTGCTTCAGACAATACCTTAACAGAGGTGGAGACTCAGTACTGGCCTCAAGGAGAGTGAGTAAAGAACGTTTTGTTTGTTGTTTGATTTTAATCCCTTCAGCTCGAAGCCTCTTTTCATCTTCCTGACAAGGCAAATTTTTTCAATTCTGACCATTGTCAATTTATGAGGTAATAACTCTGGAACATTTCAATGGAACCTAGTGATTCTGAGATTGTTTTCTCATGACATTGTACTTCATGATAGTGATAAAATTTGTTTGATGCAACTTGTGTTTATTTGTGAAAATAACGGAAATTTGGCAAAAATTTTGCAAGTTTCAAACTTTTCATTTTTATGCCCTTAAACCAGAGAGATATGTCACACAAAATAGTTAATAAATAACATTACCCACATGTCCACTTTACATCAGCACAATTTTTGAAACATTTTTTTTGTTAGGAAGTTAGAGAGGTTAAAATTTGATCAGCAATTTCTCATTTTTCCAACAAAATTTACAAAACTATTTTTTAGGGACCACATAACATTTGAAGTGACTTTGAGGGACCTATATGGCAAAAATGTATCTAGATGTGTGGTGAGGTGAGCACCTTGAATCCCCAGATGCTCACATTGAGTTGTGAAAATAAAAAATCTAAGTTTTTCCACAAAAATGTTCTTTAACACCAAATATAATTTTTTCACAAGGGTAAGAGGAGGAAATGGACACCAAAAATTGTTTTGCAATTCATCCTGAGTATGCTGATACCCCATATGTGGGAGAAAACTACTGTTTGGGAGCTCGGCAGGGCTCGTAAAAGAAGGAGCATCATTTGACTTTTTGAACATAAAAAAATTGGCTTTAATCGAGAGTGGACGCCATGTCACGTTTGGAGAGCCACTGGTGTGCCTAAACAGTAGAAAACCCATCAAAAATGACCCAATTTTAGAAACTAGAACCTTCAAGGAATTTATCTAGATGTGTGGTGAGCACCTTGATCCCCAGGTGCTTCACAGAAATTTATAATATTGAGCTGTGAAAATAAAAAAAAAATCAAATTTTTTCCACAAAAATTATGTTTTAGCCCCAAATTTTTCATTTTCACAAGGGTAACAGGAGACAATGGACCCCAATAATTGTTGTGCAATTTCTCCTGAGTACGCCAATAACCCATATATTGGGGAAATCTATTGTTTGGGCGCACGGCAGGGCTCAGAAAGGAAGAAGTGACATTTTGGAACGCAGACTTTGATGGAATGGTCTGCGGTTGTCATGTCATGTTTGGAGAGCCCCTGATGTGCCTAAACAGTGGAGACCCCCCACAAGTGACCCCATTTTGGAAACTTCACCCCTTAAGGAATTTATCTAAAGACATAGTTACAGTAATGATAATAATGCTTTTGGTTTTACTGGTGTGTGAATTCATAATGTGGTGGTATGTGTTAATTGTGCGGAGTACATAAGATTCTAAAAATGTGTTGTGTCAACAGGGTAAAATCAAATTTTATTAATTTATGGATGTGTGGTATGCTTTGCAGTAATCCTTAGTGCAGAGGCCAATTTTCTCAGGGCACGTTTCACAATGGTAAATAGGGTCCTTTCTTATTTCGTATTGGAGCATACTCTGCACTTTTTTTGTCCTTCCTTTCTTTGCTGTCTGGGGAACCTCACCGGTAAAATGTTGACCTGGTACAATACCACCACCATCAGTTTCAGACGTACTGGGACCCTCACCTTCCTGAGTGCCGAACATTAAGGCCTTGATGACTACCTCCTGGAACTGAAGGAAGATCCCTGTATTAACTGCAGATCGAAACTGCACAAAAGCATTGTACAGTGCCATCTGTACAATGAACACGGACAATTTTTTGTACCATACTTTAGCTTTTCACATGCACTGTATGGTTTGAGGAACTGCTCTGAGAGATCTACACTCCCCATGAACTTATAATCCAGGATACTATCTGGCTTTAAGACTTCTGTTGTGATACCAGTGACAAGGAAGCTGTTGTCACAGTGTATGTGACTAGCCCAGGGGATGAGGATGACTCGGTACCCGGGCCTTTGCCTGGCCTTGAGGGTGTCGCCTTGGTCGGCTCCCGGGCCAGTACCCTGGGGTCACTCTTTAAAAGGGTGGATAATAAGTTTCTTAGTTTTATAACAGTTCGTGACGCCACCTGTGGCTTCTGGTGAGAATCACCAGCGCTGCGCAGTCCACTGAGGCCGATGATAAGGCAGCTCGATGGTATAGCTCCCCACAGGTGGAGCTAGGCCTCAGGGCAGCGTACGGAAAGGGGAATGCAGGGCAGGCGAGACCCAGCCGGGTCAGAGCCAGAACAGGGACAGACACGATAGTCACTTCAGTACCTTTTACTGGTGGAAAATCAGGCACATCCCGGAGCACTGTAGGGTGAAGGGTGCATATCAGGATCCTCCCCAATGAGCGGGTGTAGGGCCTCCTGTTTCTTGCCTCTGCGTAGTAAGTTTCTGACCTGCCTGAAGCTAGGCCTAACTTTGTCTCTGTCCTGCGCTGGCTGACCTTGTGGTAGGGCCTTTTCTTGGAGTACATGCTCCTCAGCTTGCGGGGCCTTTGTGTCTCCCGGCTCTGTTACGTATCAGCCCTTTAGCGATCCTGGGACTTGTAGTTCTCCAGGGATTCCGGTTATGCCTTACTGGGTCTTAGAGATCCCGGTAAGCTTCGGACCCGGTGTCCGGTAAATTATTCGGGGTGAGCTGGTTAAGCTCCTCTGCCCCCTATGTATTAACTCTCCACTCGCCTTCGGCCTACTCGGGCCCTCACTAGGCTACTCACACTAACGGCAGCTTGCCGCGCTTCACCGATCTTATGGCGCCGGCACACCTTAAGCTCCCTATTCCGAGCTTCAACTGAGTCTAGACTGGGCTTACCTCTGCAGACAGATTTCTGCAGGAACCGAACTGAGAACTCTGTCCCTCTCTGACTGTGAGCAGGAACTCTGTTCTGGCTAGACTGCCAACTGAAACTAGACTCTGACTAGACTGTGTAGCTCCACCTCCCTTATTTATATCCCTAATGGGCTCCCTCTGGTGGTCTGAGGTGGAAGGTGGAGATGTGTGAATGTTTATGGGGGCCTCTTGTGGAGGAATCCATCAATGCACTCTTCTAGGATCTGTGATACCAAGCGCAGCTGGGCATCACATATGGTGTTCAAGATAAGGATATCCCTCTTTTCCTTATACTAGACCACCAGCATGTTGTCGCTGCATTGGGCTCTGCTATTGCCCTTTCTCAGCATTAGTGGCTTAGGGAGGCTTCTCTGATTTCTTTGCAGGGTGCCGCATGTAACTGTACATCTCACTTGAAGTGTTGCATGCTGGAGTAAAAGTTATCCAGCAGTGGTTGCAGCAATTCCCACACAATTTTCCCACTCACCCCCAGGACGGGACGGGGGCATTCAGAGGGGTCAATCTGGGTGTCCTTCCCTTTGTAGACCCTAAATTTGTGGGTGTAACCTGAGGTACTCTCGCACAGCTTGTACAGTTTAATTCTATACATGGCCATTTTACTGGGCAAGTATTGTCGTCATGTGACTTTTCACATATCATTTTCGTACTTACAGTCACATGCCAACTAGTTTCTATTCCTGATTCTCTCAATGTTCAGTGAAAAACTACAGATCCTGATTCATAGTGAGAAGTAGGAAGATAAGCTAGTTGACAATTGACCATAAATATGAAAATCATATATGAGTGTTCATGAGATGACTGCTGGAACCAGCAAGCAGAGCCAATTCCTGACAGTGAATATGTTAACATGCTTGGCATGGTACAGTGATTATTTTATAATTGATACTCCTAAAACATACAGATGTAGTAATCCTTAGCTTGTCAGACAGCACAATACTTTATTAACATAGGGTCCTCTTCCCTCTGTACCAGTCTATCACTGTTAGTTCACTTACAGTAAGTGATATCTGTATTTTGTATGTAACCCCTTTTTATGTACAGCACCATGGAATCAATGGCGCTATGTAAATAAATAATAATAATAAGTAGAAAAACATGAGTATATCACCAGTACATCAAAATATTGCTTGAAGCAGCAACATTACAAAAGTACAGCATCACACAACCACCATCAGTACAGGAATACATCACCAGAAACATCATTAGTACATGAAGACATAACCAAGCTTAGTACAGCTATCAATTTCAATATCCATTCAGCTCCATATAAAACTGTATTACATGGACCTACAACTCTCAGTTTGACCATAATAATGGTAAGGAGATACTGGGAATTGTAGTTTACAACTATCATCAGACTGTGTACTATACAGGAACCACAGTACTCATCGCACCACAGAAGAAATGCTAGCACAGGCTTCCAGTATCCGTTGTTTCAGATGCTGCACATCTTGTATCTTCACAGCATAGACAATTGCCTTCAGATGACCCCAAAGATAAAAGCCTAAGGGAGACCTTGGTGGCCATTCAACTGGCCCATGATGACAAATCCACTTTCCAGGAAACTGTTCATGCTCGGACCTGACACTCATAATGTGGTGGTGCACCATCTTGTTGTAAATACTCAGGGAACGTGCCATATTCAGTGCATAAAGAGGGCAACACACCATCATGTAGTAATTTCAGATATCCAGTGGCATTGAGGTTTCCATTGATGAAGAATGGCCCCACTATCTTTGTACCCCATATACCACACCATACCATCAAGATATGAGATGTGCAGCATCTGAAACAATGGATACTGGAAGCCTGTGCTAGCATTTCTTCTGCGGTGTTGCTATCAGTGTGTCAAGAGTGGGAGAAGAGGGTTGCATTGACAATCCAACACAATAGGCAGCACTTTGAACACATTTTATAATTGGTCATAAACTTGTAAAAAACTCATGAAAGAATAAAGTTACATTAAAACCAAGCACACCATTGTTTTTCTTATGAAATTCTCAATAAGTTTGATGTGTCACATGACCCTCTTCCCATTGAAAAAAATAAAGTTGGATCCAAAATGGCCGACTTCAAAATGGCCGCCATGGTCACCACCCATCTGGAAAAGTTTTCTCCCTCCCATATACTAATGTGCCACAAACAGTAAGTTGATATCACCAACCATTCCCATTTAATTTAGGTGTATCCATATAAATGGCCCACCCTGTAGATTACATCTTTTCTGACATGGATTCGCTCTCTTTCTTTACTTCTTTATCTTGTCCAGACGCCATGATGACTTTTGACATCCTCAGATTGTCTCTGCAGACTTTCTTCTCTGGTCTTCTGCAGGACATAGCGACACAGTGCCCTTTTTAATGCTCCTGCATAAAAACATCTGCCCTGCACTGTTCCCCTGAATAAATAATTGCCCCTCAGAGTGCTCCCTGGGCAAAATATGTCCCTCATACTCTCCCTCCTATGGTACAAATCCTACACTGTGTCCTCTCCTATAAAATATTTCCTCCACACTGTCCGCATTTATGAACTATAAACTCCCTTATTAGCTATAATCGCCTCACTGTCCATCCTGATTAACTGTCCCTAACTTAAGTGTCCTCCACCATGCTGCCTCCTTGCCATACTGGGGCCCCTTCTTCATACTGTCCCTTCACACTGTGTCCCCCCTATAATGTCCAGTCTCTATACTGTGCCCTCTCATCAGAATTGCACCCTCGACATACTGTCCCCTCTTTACTGGGTGCTCACACTGTCCTCCAAAGCTGCCCCCTCTCTATACTGCCTTCTTTCACTACCCAATCTCTATACTGTACCCCCTCACTTTCCTCCCCATACTGTACACTATTCCCCCATACTGTCCCTTCACTCATACTGTCCTCTCACACTTCCCTGGCATGCAGTCCAATCACACTGTCCCCTCAGAAAGACCTTCCTCCCACCATCAATAAAACTCCTCTCTATCTTTGGATTCCATTGGAGCACTTACCTTATTGAAAATGTATCCACTGTGGTGCAGGAGTGATGTCAGCAGTGTAATTAGGTGACCTGATCACATTGCTGACATTGCATTGACCCCAGAAGTGCTGACAGTCAGAATTTCCATTGTACTTGAGCCTGAAAGACACAAGTACAATTGAATCCAGGGACCTGGCGTTTTACATATTCTCTGAGCTGGGTGTCAGTTTGACACTTTTTTTTCCCACATACTGTCCCCTCACACTATTATCCCCTATGCTGTCCCCTCACACTTTTCTCCCCCAAACTGTCTCCTTACACTTTTTCCCCTATACTGTCCCCTCACACTGTTCCCCCCATTCCGTCCTCTCAAATTTTCTTGCCTTATACTGTGTACTCACACTTTTGTCCCCCATATTGTCCCTTCCCCTCACGTGCATGGTTAAACTGAAAGCAGGGAGCCGGCGTTTTACATGTTCTCGGAGTCGGCTGTCAGTTTGACATTCGGCTCAGAGAATGGCTTAATCCCACGCCTGAGAGTTGGCAAAATGGCATCACCTGGGAGACACCTTGGACCACCATTCTAGGTGGCGCAACGGGAACTCCCATCTGGCTACACCCGGGTCAAATAGTTATGCCCCTGAAGACAATTACTCTTTAAGGATGATAATGAGCCTGATACTAGAGGTCTCATCAGTAGCAAGAAACACTGTGACACCCCAGCTGGAACTAAGTGAAACTTAATCCAGCTATCATAACAAGGGCAAAATGTATAACAAACAACTTATAGCAAGGGAAGTACAGAGACTTTCGCAGTTTATTAACTTTGTGCATAGTTATACAAGTGGGCTGTTCAAGAAACTATTGCTATAGGTATTACAGTTGTGAGCATATAACGCTTGAATGCTCAATTGTAACTAGTCCACAATGCTGTGTCTTTTGGGTCTTACGTTGCTGGCTACATACAGTTATATGAAAAAGTTTGGGCACCCCTATTAATCTTAAGCTTAATGTTTTATAAAAATTGGTTTCAGATCATTTGACAGTTGTTTTGAGGAGCCCATGATGCCACTCTTCAGAGGAGATTCAAACAGGAGAACAACTTGCAAGTGGCCACTTTAAGTAGCTTTTCTCATGATTGCATACACCTGGCTATGAAGTTCAAAGCTCAATGAGGTTACAAAACCAAAAAAAGTGCTTCAGTAAGTCAGTAAAAAGTAGGTAGGAGTATTTAAAACAAGAAAATGATAAGGGTGCCCATACTTATGCACCTGTCAAATTTTGTTTGAATGCAGAATTGCACATTTTCTGTTAGTACAATAAACCTCATTTCAAGGCAGAAACATTACTGTGTCCAACAGTTATTACATATATCAAACTGAAATAGCTGTTGCAAAAACACCAATTTTAAGAAAACATTAAGTTTAAGATTAATAGGGGTGCCCAAACTTTTTCATATAACTGTACTTCCCATTAACTAAACAGTTAACGGCAATTACTACTTTAGTTTAAAAGCAGCCATATCCTACTGCACCTTACAACTAAAAAGGGATTATCCAAATAAAACAACCAATTTTATCAAACAGACCTTTTGCTACACTACTTTTTCCTCTTGGACCATAGTGAAGGTTATAAACTATCCCAATACCAGTTCTTTTTTTTATGTCTACAATCATTTGGGTGGATGCCAGAAACTACAGCGGGCATTTGCTCAGAACGGAGAAGGTGATAGATGCAGTCAGAAGTGACATCAGCAAAGGGATTCCGATTGGGCGATGGGAGTGGGCAAAAGCCTGGCATTTGTGGACTTTAGATGGTTAGAAAAGTAAAAAGAATTACATACAAAAATTGTAGAACCTTAGAATACGTTTTGGGATTACTTAGCGGAAGTTCTGGAAGGGTTTATGCCGTTTATTAGTTTTAGGGTTCGCTCACACAGGCGCATATTCTCTCATGCGAGAGAATCGGGCTGATTATGCTAATGACACTCGGCTCACACTCTGTCAGTGTTTGAGCCTAGAGTCAGTTTACTGTGACTCGATTCTTTCGCATGAGAGAATCGTAGCACAGGTACAGAAAAGATAAAGAACGTACTTTCTTCATCTTCTCCATTGTCTCTGTGAGCGTACATCGGACTGCACTCGGATGACATGCGAGTGCAGTCCGATGTTTCTCACGCACCCATAGACTTGTATGTGTGTGCGTGATCTGAATATTGGAGCAACTTGCAGCACGCCGTGATTGTTTCTCATACCGTATCAGCATGAGAAAATAATTGCAGATCTGCACTGTCCCATAGTATAACATTGGGCCAAGTGCTCTCCGATAAGACATCAGCCGTGTTATACGGCAGTGTGAGTGAGCCCTTGAAGGTGTTGCACCAGTGTTGGTATGAATTATCGGCTATACATATGTATTTTGGGTTGCCTTAACGGTGGCTACTAGGTCAAAAAGCAAGGCAATTGCGTTTCAAAGCAGAGAAAAGACAGTGATTTGGAGTCCTAAGACATGATGCCGCACAATGTGTCTCCAGAGTTTTATGAGGTTGTATAGGGCGTACAGTATGCAAAGCCTCTATGCAAGGGGTAATGATTGGGGGTTCATCTTTTTTTCGTACAAGATCATGTGTTTATTCTATTCACGATTGTCAGTGTGAAAACATTCTAAACTCTATATTGGATTTCCTCAAAAAGGCAAATCTTCTGTGCAAGGTCTGACTTGTTATAAGTGCTCGCCTTTTGTTAGTCACCTTTCTGTTTATAATCATTTAGAAAGTTATGATGACCAAAAACATTGACTTATAATGCCCCTTTTGAAAGACAACTCAAAAGGGATGTAAATATAGAGCAAGTCACCTTCAAATTTTTTTTGGAATAGTCTTACATAGTCATAGTCACAGCTAGAACAAGTAGGACATACTGATAAATTTGTCTCATAGTATCTTTAATTCGAGAATTTTGCAGTGCAATTACAAATTTTTGTTAAAGTACAAACAATTTAAATCATAGTTAAATACTGCCCCCTGGTGGCTGATTGATAATGAACACTATTGAATGTTCTCGTGACATTGCTCAGTATTTCTCCACATTGAAAATCCACAACCCTGAGAGTGCCTAATGCAGTGAAATAAACAGAAATTAATCAATTAATAATTCAATACATTGGGTAAAGCTTTCAGGACTAAGCTCATTTACTATAGTTTACATACTGAGCTTTAGTAGTATTTAAAACTCAGCATATGTAAGAAAATAGCACTCTGATGATGCTGTGGAACAAGATTATCAGCAAAGAACTAAAGCAAACTTGGCAACACCCAGGCCACTAAACGTAGTACTCAGATCTGGTTTTAGACAAAGTGGGGCCCTGGGCAAAGGTTTAAAGTAGGACCCTTAATGCTCACATATTGCACCATCACACTCAAACATTTAGGTTGCATTTACATGCGCTGAGTTCAGACTGCTAAATGAGCACAATCAACAATCCTGAAGTCGTTCAGTGCTTGTTTACCGGACTCTTTACACAGGATGAAGAAGCATGATAGGGACAGAACAATCATTAATTAATTGATCAATCTGTCTCCAGACATATCATATTATCAACAGCATATCTGCAGTTTACACCGGGCGATGTTCTGCTGAGAACAATGATTTTTGTTCCGCCATAAACAATCCAATCACCTAATGAATGTGCAGCATTTTGTTCATTCATTGGGCGATTGACGACATGTTTACACTTATATGCTCTCATCTGTGCAGCCAATATTTATAAATGTGAATGCTGCATATACACACACAGTATGTGACACACACATTGTATGTGACACACACGCATGTATACACACACATGGCACACACGTATGTATACACACATAGCATACACGCATGTATACACACACATAGCACATGAGCATGTATACACACAAACACTTGCAAAAACCGAGCACACACAGATAGCTTTACACACACATAGCACACACGCTTGTATACACAGAGCACATACACACATGTATACAGGGCACATACATACACATACGTATATGTCTTCACATATACAGTACAGACCAAAAGTTTGGACACTCCTCATTTAAAGATTTTTCTGTATTTTCATGACTATGAAAATTGTACATTCACATTGAAGGCATCAAAACTATGAATTAACACATGTGGAATTATATACTTAACAAAAAAGTGTGAAACAACTGAAAATATGTCTTATATTCTAGGTTCTTCAAAGTAGCCACCTTTTGCTTTGATGACTGCTTTGCACACTCTTGGCATTCTCTTGATGAGCTTCAAGAGGTAGTCACTGGAAATGGTCTTCCAACAATCTTGAAGGAGTTCCCAGAGATGCTTAGCACTTGTTGGCCCTTTTGCCTTCACTCTGCGGTCTAGTGTTGTCATAGCAATGATGTCAGTGTTGTCATGGAGATGATGTCATATCAATGATGATATCATAATGTTGTCATGGCGACAATGATGTCATAGTGTTGTGTGTTGTCATGGTGGCAATGATGTCGTAGTGTTGTGTGTTGTTATGGCAACTGTGATGTCATAGTGTTGTCAAGGTGACAATTATGCCAAAGTAACATGTGTTTTCATGCCGATGATGATGTCATAGTGTCACGTGTTTCATGATGACAATGCTGTCATAGTGTTTAATGACGATGATGATGTCATAGTGTCATGTGTTGTCATGGCAATAATGATGTCATAGTGTTGTCATGGCGACAATAATGTCATAGTGTTGTCATGGTGACAATGATGTCATAGTGTCGAGATTTGTCATATCGAAGATAATGTTATATTGTTCTCATAGTGACAATGATGTCATAGTGTTGCCATGGCGGCGATAATGTCATATTATTGTGTATTGTCACAGAGACAATTATGTTATAGTGTTGTGTGCTGACATGGCGACGATACTGTCATAGTGTTGTCATGGTGACAATGATGTCATAGTGTCGAGATTTGTCATATCGAAGATAATGTTATATTGTTCTCATAGTGACAATGATGTCATAGTGTTGCCATGGCGGCGATAATGTCATATTATTGTGTATTGTCACAGAGACAATTATGTTATAGTGTTGTGTGCTGTCATGGCGACGATACTGTCATAGTGTTGTCATGGCGACAATGATGTCATAGTGTTGGCGAGCCAAATCTTATATGATTGTGTCATGTAATGTTATATCGACGATTATGTCATATTGTTCTCATGACGACGGTGATGTCATAGTGTCATGTGTTGTCATGGTGATGATGTCGTAGTGTCGTGTATTGTCATAGCGACGATGTTGTCATAATGTAATGGCAACAATGATGTTATAGTGTTGCGATGGTGACGATAATGTCATATTGTCGGGTATTGTCATGGAGACAATGATGTTATAGTGTTGTGTGCTGTCATGGCAACAATGATGTTATAGTGTTATCATGGCAACAGAAATATCATAGTGTCAAGTGTTGTCATGGTGACGATCTCATAGTGTTGTCATGCGACGATGATGTCATAGTGTTATCATGGCAACAATGATGTAATAGTGTAGATATTGTCATGAAGACGATGATGTCATAATGCTGTAAAGGCAACAACTAAACGACCATGATATCATTGTGTCATGTAATGTCATATCGACAATGATGTCATATTGTTCTCATGGCGACGGTGATGACATAGTGTTGTGTGTTGTCATGGCCACAATTATGTCAGTGTTGTCATGGTGATGAAAATGTCATAGTGTCATGTGTTCTCATGGTGATAATAATGTTACAGTGTTGTCATGGCGTTGATGATGCCATAGTGTTGTGCGTTGTCATTGTGACAATGATGTCCTAATGTTGACATGGCGACAATGATTTTATAATGTCGATATTGTCATGGCGATGATGATGTCATAGTGTTGTCATGGCGAAAATGATACCATAGTGTTGTCATGGCGATATCAATGTCATAGTGTCTAACATCATGGCAAGGACGATGTCACAGTGTTGTCATAGTGATGATGTTGTCATAGTGTCGTGTGTTGTCATGGCGACGATGATGTCACAGTGTTGTCAAGGTGACAACGTCATACTGTCATGTGTTGTCATGGCGATGATTATGTCACAGTGTTATCATGGCGATGGTTATGTCATAGTTATGTATGTTACTATGGCAATGATGATGTCAATTATGTCATAGTGTTGTCATTGCGACGATGATGTCATACTGTTGTCATAGCGATGATTATGTCATACTGTTATCGTGGAGATGGTTATGTCATAGTTAAGTATATTGCTATGGCAATGATGATGTCAAAGTGTCATGTATTGTCACGGTGATATTGATGTCATAGTGTTGTCATTGTGACGATGATGTTATGGTGTTGTCATTGCAACATTGATTTAATAATGTATGTTGTCATGGCAATGATGATGTCATAGTGTCAGGAGTGGTCATGGCGACAATGATGTCATAGTGTTGTCATGGTGACGATGATGTCATATTGTTGTGTGTTGTCATGGCGACGATTATTTCATAGTGTTGTCATGGTGGCGATAATGTCATGTTGTCATGGTGACGATGTCATAGTGTCGTGTATTCTCATGGCGACAATAATATCAGAGTGTTGTCATGGTGATGATGATGTCATATTTTTGTCATGGTGAAAATTATGTCATAGTGTTGTCATGGCGACGATGATGTCATATTGTACTCATGGCGACGAAGTCATAGTGTCGTGTGTTGTCATGGTGACAATGATGTCAGTGGTGTTATAGTGATGATGATGTCATAGTGTCGTGTGTTTTCATTGCGACAATAATGTCATAGCGTTTTGATGGCATGGATAATGTAAAAGTGTTGTGTTCTGTCATTGCGATGATGTCATAGTGTGAAGTATTGTCATGGCAATGACGATGTCATAGTGGCTGTGGCATTACAGTGATTGCCTGGCCAGATAGCGTCATCAGGTCTAGACCTGATGGCGCTATGTTTGTCACAATCTGCCCCAGAAACAGGCAGAATAGGGAGAGCTGCTGCAGACTCAGGGAGAGGATTGCTTGTTTATAGTTAGTATAGGTATTCCACAGCATATCTATATATCCATCTGAACTAACGGTACTTCTGAGGACTAATCCAGCTGTATACCAGCTGTATATATTCAGTGGTGATAGCAGGAGTTAGGCAGGCAGGGTTTGTAGCAGATAGTGTATACAGCACAAGAGGGTCCATTGCATGTTTGGACTGATCCTGCTTTTACAGATATTTGTAGACATAGCCCCAGATATAAGGGGCCAGGGCTAATTTTTTTTTCATCTTAATCCTTATTATTTGCTTAAAAAGCAAGGCAGGCAGGGTATGTGGCAGACTGCAGTGCATACAGCAGAAGAGGGTCAATTGCACGTTCTGTCTGCTGCTGCTGCTGTTACAGATATTTGTAGACATAGCCCCAGATATCAGGGGCCAGGGCTAATTTTTTTTTATCTTAATCCTGATTATTTGCTTAAAAACAATTGCAGGGTCACAATTTTTCTGCTCCATTTGCTTGTTAGCACTGCAGAATACAGCCAGATCTTTTCCATATTACATAAAAATCCAGAAATTTGTAGTGAACATGGAAAATATTGGCCTCCATTTATAGTTTGTTGCAGTGTGTCAGTGAAGCTATTCACATGTGCTGGCTGTGAAGAATAGTAAACTACAGGCCCGCTATTTAAAATCGTGGTTGTCCATCAGACGTATCACATATAACTGCGGCCCAAATTCAACCATTTCTGGCTTCCTTTTACAGTTTGTTGCATTGTGTCAGTGAAGCTAATCACACGAGGTCGCTGTGAAGAATAGTGAACTACGAGCCCGCTATTTAAAACCATGGTTGTCCGTCAGACATATCACATACAACTGCGGTCCAAATTCATCCATTTTTGTCCCCCATTTAAAGTTTGTTACAGTGTGTCAGTAAAGATATTCACATGTGCTCGCTGTGAAGAATAGTAAACTACAGGCCCGCTATTTAAAACTGTGGTTGTCCGTCAGATGTATCACATATGACTGCAGTCCAAATTCAGCCATTTCTGGCCTCCATTTACAGTTTGTTGCAGTGTGTGAGTAAAGCTATTAACACAAGGTCGCTGTGAAGAATAGTAAACTACAGGCCTGCTATTTAAAACCGTGTCTGTCCGTCAGACATATAACTGCAGTCCAAATTCAGCCATTTGTAGTGAACGTGGAAAATATTGTCCTCTATTTAAAATGGACAAGACGCGTTGCAAGGTACAGGGAAGTGGAGATGATGGTGATGGTGCATGCAGAGGCCGAGGCCATGGCTGTGGACAAGCTGAAATTGTGCCACAACAAACACCCACATCTTGTCACTCGACCTTCCTGTCCCAATTACAAGGGGACCGCAGAACACCACAATTGAACACAGAGCAGTGTCAAAAGGTTGTTGGTTGGATAGCAGATAATGCTTCCAGTCACTTTGCCACCACCACCTTGTCTTCCACACGGTCATGTCTCAGTAGCCATGAGTCTGGACCGCATATTCCTCACCCTGATCCTCCTTACTCCCACTATGCCGAGTACCCAGAGACAACTGATCCCACACTTGGAAAGAAAGAGCTGTTTACTTTTCCCTTTATAGATTCGGGCCTCTCGCCGGCCAGCTTCAAGCGTGGCTAGAGGAGAATGTGTGTAGCGACGCCCAAGTATTTGAGCAGCCACGGGCCACACACAGGCAATGGTGGGAAAGTGCAATTACTGTCGCAAGAGGTGGATGATGAAGAGACACAATTGCCAGAAAGTCAGGAGGAGGACCAGTGTCCACTTCCAGGGTGCGGAAGTGGAAGACGAGGTGGTGGACGTTATAGTAACTGACCCAATCTGGCAGGGGGACATGCAGAGTGAGGACAGAAGCACACAGAGGGAGGGAGTCACAGTACCACAACAGGCAGGAGGAAGCAGTGTGGTGACCGCAGACCCAAGGCGGGAAAGCGTTTCCCGGAACACCAACACGAAGGAAGTTGCCAGTACAACTGTTAGGTCTTCCCGAGTCTGGTTGTTTTTTAAAGACTCTGCAGATAACCCCAAAAAGGCCATTTGCACCATTTGCCAGGCCAGTATCAGCAGGGGTAGCAAAACTACCAGCCTGACCACCACCAGAATAATCAGGTACATAACAGTAAAGCACACGACTAGGTGGGTCGAACGCCAAGGTCCAAAAACAGTGTCTGCGAGTGACACCACTGCTTCTTCCGCTGTTGTGCATGCACGCCAATCCCCTGTCCATGGCGCATGCGAAGATGCCTCCCGCCCTGGACCTGTCGTTGCATACTCTAAATTAGCACCATTAACAAGCACATCCTTGTCCCAGCGCAGAGTTCAGTTGTCCTTACCCCAGTCCTTGGAGTGCAAGCGGAATGCAAGCACAAACAACCAGCTAACACACCACAGGCCACACTACTAAATTCACATTTATCGCGAATGCGTGTGCTCGAAATGTTGCCTTTTACGCTATTGGAGATGGAAGCTTTCCGCAACCTGATGGCCTCAGTACTCGGTCCCCAGTCGCCACTATGTCTTCCGGTGTGCCATCCGCCCATTACACAAGCACGTGTCCCACAACATTAGCCGTGCCCTCAACAACGCAGTTACTGGGAAAGTCAACCTAACCATGGACACGTGGACAAGTGCTTGTGGGCCGGGACGGTACATCTGGCTGACGGCACACTGGGTTAATAGAGTGGAAGCCGGGATCCAGTCGGACCTTGGGACGGAACATGTCCTCCCGACGCCAAGGATTGTGGGCCCTGGGTGAATCAAAGTTGCCCCCATATTCTACAGCTTCTGCACCTCCTCCTCCTTCTCCTCTTCAGCCTCCATCTCCGAAATGACCACATCAGTCACAAGCTGGAAGCACTGCAGCACTGCCTCGGCCAAGCGGCAACAGGCTGTGCTGAAGCTAATATGCTTAGTTGACAAACCGCACAACGCTGAAGAGTCGTGGACAGCTCTGAAAGAGCAGGCAGATATGTGGCTGTCAACACTGGCCCTACAGCCAGGCGAGCTCACACATGTACCATACCTGGCCCATGTGCTTAACCTCGTGGTTCAGCGGTTTCTCAAAACCTACCCGGATCTGCCGGATCTGCTTGTCAAAGTACGCCGCGTGTGTGTCTATTTTAGGAAGTCAGCTACAGCTTCCGCCACCCTTGCCGTGCTTCAGCAGCATTTACAGCTTCCACCTCACCGACTGGTGTGCGATGTCCCCACACGTTGGAACTCTACATTGCAGATGTTGGGTAGGATTTGTGAGCAGAAGAGGGCAGTTGTTGACTACCAGCATCAACACGGCCATCAGTATTCAGGTCAGACTCCACACATAAGACCTCAGGAGTGGACATGGATGTCAGACTTCTGTGCCATCCTCCCAAACTTTGAGGACTCCACCAAGATGGGGAGCGGCGATGATGCCATAATTAGCGTCACCATCCCACTTCTCTGTCTTCTGAAACATACATACAGGGCGATTCCACACAGCAAAGCCTCCTCTCATCCCAACGTGGATTGGGTGACAATGAGGAAGAGGAGCAGGAAGAGGAGGAGCTAGTTTACTGCGCTATAGATGGTACTACTTGCACAACTGTCATACCGTCTGTTCAGTGTGGATGGGCTGAGGACAGGGAGGAGGAGGAGGATGAGAAGGAGAGCATGGTCAGTCATCCTCTTGGTGAGGACACAAAAGTCTTGCCTGTTAGCAGTTTGGCACGCATGGCTGAGTTTATGTTACGCTGCCTTTCCCATGACCCTCGCGTTGTCTAAATTTTGGGTGACAGTCATTACTGGTTGGTGACACTTCTAGACCCACGCTACAAAGATAACTTTCTATCTCTTAATCCCGCGGCGGAAAGACCTTATAAAATGGGGCAGTACCAGAAGGCGTTTGTTGTGGAATTATTAAAACAATTCCCATCTGCAAATGCTGGCGGCAGAGGTCTCAGTTCGTTGCACAACCAAGGAGCAGAGGAGAAAGAGGCACAAATCCAATCCAGCAGAGTCAGGGGAATACTGTTAAAGTTCTGGAACAGGTTTCTCAGACCCTCCCATTACACAGGCCCTAATGCGCGGGGGACTCTCTCAAGGAGGGAACAGTTTGGGAAGATGCTGAAGGACCATGCCACTGTCCTCCGTGATTCCTCTGTGCCTTATAATTATTGGGTATCCAAGCTGGACGCGTGGCATGAACTGGCTCTCTATGCCTTGGAGGTCCCGGCCTGCCCTGCCGCTAGCATTTTGACAGAGCGGGTTTTTAGTGCCTCCGGGGGAATTATAACTGATAGGCGCATCCGCATGTCAACTGAAAATGCTGACAGGCTGACTTTTATAAAAATGAACAAGGGCTGGATTGGGACAGAATTCTTAACACCACCAAATGATTGCAGCGTAACATAAACTCAAATCCAGTGTCTTTTTTGGGAGGTCTATTCCCATGCACCTCTTCACACACAGTCGTTACGGAGGCCCATCTCTATGTGTCTTTAAATTGTTATTGTGGTTTTTCCAAAATTTTGACAAGCGTTGTACTCACTGCATACCCTAATACTGTATAGCAGACCCACTCCTTTCTAATGTGAACATATCGATACTGAGGCCCACCGCTATGAGTCTTTAAATTGGCATTAGGGGTTTTCCTAACTTTTGGCAGCCCTTGCAGTCATGCATGGGCACTACCTGTTAGGTGTTGGTCTGTGGCTGGATTTGATATGGGTCCAAGACCTTCTGTGGTCTCCCATTTTGGTCCAGCCAGGGCTGATGCTACTCAGCATCATCGTCAGCCCCAACGCATAGCTGGTCCACGAGACGTACAGATTGTCTTCTGTGCATTGGTACCTAGCAATGTTAAGCATGGGTTGCAGAGGGAGATAGGGCGTTTGAAGTCTAAGTCCAGGATTCGCCGCACTGAGCATGCCCTGGCGGATCGTGATTGGTGGTTTGGCACCCACCTGACTCGGTGACCTGGCACCGCCTGATTGGTCCACGGGTGGCGTCACCAATGGTTATCGGTGGGCAGGGCTTAGTCTTTAAAAGGCCCGCCCGCAAACATGGCAGCGCGCTCTTATCATTGAGCAGTGATGCAATTGTGTGGACGACTGTGTTTCACGAGTATTTTCTGTCAGGCAGGCTAGTTCCATAGAGGCAGGTAGTTTCGTCTAGCAGTCTGGCTCTGCCAAAGGGGTCGCCTAACACCCCGAGCAGCCTGCAGACGTCCTATCCATGGCTAGCGCCTGTCAGCCACGTGGAGTAGTACCCTTCAGTCCGGTAGCACGCCGGCTGGAGGCACGTGTACCCATCACACACGCATCCTAGCGCCGCCAGTGTAGTCCATGTGTAGTTAACAGGGCTACAGCTACTTCCCCGGTCGCGCATCTCCCGTGCAGTTAACTGAGATTGAGCGAACCGTTATACGCGTTCCTGTGTGCAGTAACACGGAAGGGTTTATCATTTAAGTTGGTTGCTTTCCTTTTCACCCGGAAAATGTTCGGCAGCAGTCCACCAGGCTGCATCTCGTACCCCGGGGTCGGTTGCGTTCCATTATAATAAAGTTGTCTGCAACCGCCCTCCTAACACTACCACTATAGGAGACCCACTCCTTTATAATGGCAACATTTTTTTTACTGAGGCCCTCCTCAATATCTCTTCAAAGGGGTCTTGGGGTGCGTCCCAATTTTTTGCAGCCCTTGCGGTCACTGCATACGCAATAACAGTAGAGGAGACCTACTCATTAATAATGGGAACAACAAAGCATAGCCAGCTGATGGCTCTCTAACAATAATGAGGGTCGACTGCTTGCCTTTTAAGAATAGTAAGGACTATCCCGAATGGTTTCACCTTGTCGTGGTGGGATAGCTTTCATACTACTTTAGATAAAAAACAGTGTTACTAAAAACCCTATTTTATTTAAATGAACCTTTGCTTTTTATTTATTTACAGCAGCGTTTATGGTCATTTTACTTCTTATAGGTTTTTCTGATTCATGGCCATTGTGAAACATGCATTTATGCGCTGCATGTACACCAACTTAAACCAAGCTCAGATTTTGTGTTTTTTCTTTGTATTTTAGCATTCTGTGCAAACCAGAGAGTGGCCTCCCTTTCTAGAGCTGGATAATACATTTAAAAAGCTTCCCTTAGCTGGTGTCCACAGTTCGGGACCCGGCCCTTTGTTTTCCCTTATTCACACAGAGGTCAACTTTGACTCATGGTAAGGTTTTTAATATTAGACAGAGTAAGACTATCCCAAACTGGTTTACCTTGTCGTGGTGGGATAGCTTTCATACTATTTTTGATGAAAAACAGTTACTAAGAACCCTATTTTATTTAAATACACTTTTGCTTTTTATTTATTTACAGCAGGATTTATGTTCATTTTGCTTCTTGTAGGATTTTCAGATTAGTGATGGATTGGAAGTAGCATGTAATTGAACACGTACATACGGTGGTGCTCAGTGTAGTGGACACAGAGGGCAGGGAAGGGGTTATAAAATCTTCTGGATTACAAGGCATAAATACGTTATATTTGTATATCAAAGGAATTGATGCAGTGGTGCAAAGTCCAGGAAAAAAGTGCAAAAGCCTTTATTCCCCATGCAGATATTATCATATTATCCCATCTTAAGATGGAGGGCTGCCTTAATTTTTTTTTTCTGCAATATTGTGGCATTTTTTTCTTCCGAGATCTCATCTCCCAAGATCTCAATTTGCGCATGCGGCTGTAGCCAACCTTAAGAAAGTCAGTGGGAAGGAGGACTCCGCTCAGTGCCGACATCTAATGAGAGCCCAGGGCAATGCTTATCATGATTTATAGCTAAAATGTAGAAAGGGGTCGGGAACTAGCAAAGCCAGCTTTCCTGCTCACCGACAGTATAACTCCCACCACTGGTGCCTGGAGCCCACCCGAAGTCCGGACATCCATCACAACACTTTACTATTGCAGACTCACACCCCCTCTCTGCTGCTTCTGCTATTTGATGATACCGGCTAGTAGTACTGCAGGAAGGTGAGCTCAACAGGGATTGGATGACTGAAAATCCCACCCCTCTTGTCCTGTGATTTGGATTGGTTACTCTCCCAGGCTGCCTGTCAAAATCAAGCTCCACCTTCCTACTGCCTCCGAACACTAATAAGAACTTCATGCAGAAAAAAAAATCACAGTGTTTTTTTTCCTCGCGGACACTATAGCCAGCATAGAAAAAACTCTAGTTTTTTTCTAACTGTCCATGAATTTAAAGACTGTTGTCAACCCTGGCACAGAGCCCCCCCAGCTCAGGGGCCTTTTTGTGGCCACTTGGTCTGCCACTCTGGGCTGTAGCCCCTGACTGTATTCTTTGCAGCATAAGATGGGGTATTGTTATGCATGAAAATGATTTTGTTATGGATGGTACTGCTCTTCTTTTTTTGTACCATGGAAGAAAGTGGTCAGTCAGAAACTCTATATAATCATTTTCATACTTTCAGGGGCCATAAAGGGGTCTACCAAATCTATTCCGATGATTCCAGCCCAAAACATGACTCTGCAACCTCCTTCCTGATGTCGCAACCTTGTTGGGACATGATGGCCATCCATCAACTATCCCCAACTGCATCCATCTCGGCCATCCACAACACAGCACTCATCAGTAAACAAGACAGTTTTAAAATTACTCTCTATTTATGTTTAGGCCCACTGCAACCATTTCTGCCTGTGAGCTCTTTTTTAGGGGTGGCTAAATCGTAGGTGTCTGCACAACTGCAAGCCCCTGGAGGATCCTACACCTGGAGGTTTGTGGGAATCCAGAGACATGAGCAGCTTAAACTACCTGTTTGCTGCTTTGCAATGGTATTTTATCAGCCGCTCTCTTAATCCAATGAATTTTTCTGGCAGAAACCTTCCTCATTATGCTTTTATCTGCATGAACCCATCTGTCCAATAAATCTCTTCACAGTTCGATGATCACGCTTAAGTTTTCGTGAAATATCTAATGTTTTCATACTTTGTCCAAGGCATTGCGCTATTTGATGTTTTTCGGCAGCAGAGAGATTCTTTCCCATATTGCTTGAAATCTGTGGCTGCTTAATAATGTGGAACGTCCTCCTTTAGCAGTTTTCCTTTAATTTGGGTCACCTGGCAAACTAATTATCACAGATGCTAAAGCTTGAGTTCAGTGATTTAAAGAGCCCTGAAACACAAAACCATTCATGAGTTTTTTTGAAAAACAAAAAAATACATCTTTATGACACTTAAATCAAATTTGCAATATAATTTAGAGCAGAGTAAAGATATGTTATGATCTGCAACATGTACTAAGGAAAGATAGGGGAAAGTTGTCACTACAGTAAGACTAAGCTGAATCCCTACGATGTAGCGGGCTGCCTGTTCCTAGCGAACAGACCCGCCTTAGTCTTCGGCTAGTCTGAAAGAAGACCTATAGCATAAGGGGAGGGGTCCCTAAAAGAACTAAGGACTGGGACAAAAAAGGAACACCTCCTAAACAGAGAAGTTGTTGAAGAACATAAAAAAACAAACTGACAAAAAGGTACTAGAGGTCCAGAAGGACCAAGCGAACCGACAGAGAAAGGCACCGAAGCACCTGGCTAGAGAAAAAGTCTAACACTGAAGTCCAGCACAGCCAAAAGGGTGGAGCTGGAATATAAAGGCAGATGATCACGTGACCGCAAAACACAAGATGGAAAAAACAAACAGGAGGGTTTTAACAGATGCTGCCGCATTGCAGGTTTTATTGTTTCTTTTTTTGTTTTTCCTTTAAACTATAGAAGCAATCATTCCTTTAGAAACACAATACCTTTTGCATTTATTTTAATGTTATGCTGAGTTCATGAGAGTAATAAAATACAAATCGAGAGACATTTTTTATTTTAGCATGAACTATTCCATATATCAACAGGCATCAATTTAGACTGTTTAAACTTTTCTTTTATCTGTTCGGTTAAGAAAACTTGAATGTTGAGCTACTGCAACTTCCAGAACTTGCTGACAAACCACAATATAACCTAAAATACTGGAATGTGTAAAATGCACATAATTATAGTGAACACATCATGTTCTATTGATAATGGAAACAGCATATCATCTTTTCAAATATGTATTTTATATGTCTAAACCTAAACACAATCTTTCCTGAAGGCACTGTCAATAAAGAATTAGAATATCCCTGAACAGTATTAGTGTGACATGTAGAAGTAGTGCTGTTGCAGTGTGACATGCAGAGGTAGTGCTGTTGCTTTAAAAGCATTCAGCAACTATTAGAAGTAACAGAAGCACAGGAGACAGGAAGTGTTGTGCTCCAGAAGCATTCAGCAACTAGAGGGGTTAACACATTCACAGGAGAAGGGGAGTGTTTTAGTAGAGCCTCAGGGGAATTGTGGGGAAATTGTTTTACTGTCTGGCCAGAGCTGAAGAGAAAGGTGGCTTATGATCTGTATCTCACAGAAGGCAAGAGAACAGAATTCAGGTCAGGAGGGAAGCTAAACAAAGGTCAGTTAGACTCCCTGAGCTAACAGTGTGGAGTATTATTGGCCAGGAAGTTGTTGCAGAACACAAAAAGACAAACTCACAAAAAGGTACTAGAGGTCCAGAAGGACCAAGCGAACTGACAGAGAAAGGCACCGAAGCACCTGGCTAGAGAAACAGTCAAACACTGAAGTCCAGCACAGCCAAAAGGGCAGAGCTGGAATATAAAGGCAGATGGTCAAGTGACCGCAAAACACAAGATGGAAAAAACAAACAGGAGGGTTCTAACAGTACCCCCTCTTTTACGAGGATCCTCCAGGCCCAGGCCTATCCAGAAACCTCTTGTGGAAAGCTTTAACAAGCCTAGGAGCAGAGACATCATCCGTCCTTACCCAGGAGTTGTCTTCGGGACCGAAACCCCTCCATGAGACAAGATACTGTAATCTCCCTCTATGCCATCTAGAATTCAAGATACGAGAAATTTCATATTCGCCATCTTCCACCACAGGAGGAACTGAGACAGTGGCATCCCTATCTGATATATCAGCCTTTTTCAACAAGGAAATATGAAACACAGGAATAATCTTCCAGGAAGTAGGGACATCCAACCTAACAGCAGACAGGTTAGCACTTTAAATGGACCCACAAACTTAGGACCCAGTTTTTTAGAGGGAATCCTCAACCGCAGGTTCTTTGAGGAAAAACAAACCATGTCACCCACAGTAAACAAAACCTCCTTACGTTTCCTGTCAAAATACTTCTTGGACTTCTTGTTAGCCTCTTGCAGATTGCAACGTACATTAGTCCAAACTCTCTCCAAATCACCGGAAAAATTCTCCTCCTCCGGCACCGCCAACCCCAATTTGGAGAACGAACCAAAAGATGGATGTCTCCCAGTACAATAAAAAAAAGGAGAACACCCAGCAGAAGAGGATGTATGATTGTTAAGAGCAAGTTATGGAAGAGTCAGAAACTCAGACCACACCTCTTGATTGTCCGCCACAAAACAACTCAAAAACTGTTCAACATACTGGTTCTTTCTTTCAGTCTGTCCATTAGACTCAGGATGATACCCAGATGAAAATGACAAATGGACTCCCAACCTGTCATAAAAAGCGCGCCAAAAGCGAGCTACAAACTGAGGTCCTCTATCAGAAACAATATCCGTGGGAACGCCATGGAGCTTGACAATCTCCTTAACAAACGCCTTAGCGGGTGTCTTGGTGCAGGGCAACTTAATGAATGGAACTAAATGACGCATGTTACTAAAACGGTCCATGACCACCCAGATGACAGTAAAACCCTCGGACACAGGAAGATCAGTAATAAAATCCATTGTGAGATGCATCCAAGGCGCACTAGGAACCTCCAGAGGACAAAGCAACCCCGCAGCAGGAGTAAGTGAAGCCTTTGACCTAGCACACACAGTACATTGACGCACCCACTTGATGACATCCTTCTGCCATCTAGGCCACCAAAAACTGCGACTGATAAGTATCTTAGTCTCCGAAATTCCTGGATGACCTGCCAACCGAGACTCATGACACTCCACAAACAAATCTCTCCTAAAGGCTCTAGGCACGAACAACCTCCCATGGGGAGTGTTAGATGGGTATCATCTTGAGCTTTCAGAATCCCATTCTCCAAAACGGAGTCCAATGCCGCCACCACAACTCCTTTCTGTAAAATGCTCTCCTCCTCCTCGGCACCGACCGTAGGAGAGAAGCTGTGAGATAAAGCATCGGCTTTAACATTCTTAGTACCAGGGATATGGGTAACAGAAGAATGAAACCGAGAAAAAAAAAGTGCCCACCTAGCTTGACGGGCATTCAAGTGCTTGGCAGCATCCAGATAGATCATATTCTTATGATCTGTGAAAACCTGAATAGGAAATCAAACGCCTTCCAAAAAATGACACCAATGTTCAAACGCGAGTTTAATAGCCAGCAATTCCCGATTGCCAACATCATAATTCAGTTCGGTTTCTGAAATTTTTTTCGAAAAGAAGGCACAAGGATGTACTCCATCTCTGTTCCCCTGTGACAAAACTGCTCCGACCCCCACAGATGAAGCATCGACCTCGACCAAAAAAGGCTTGGTCTCATCAGGCTGCATAAGGATAGGGGCAAAACTGAACCTCTCTTTGAGATACTTAAACGCTTCAATGGCCTCAGTAGTCCACTGGACCGTATTCACACCTTTCCTGGTGAGATCGGTTAGAGGCTTAACAATTACAGAAAAATTCTTAATGAATTTCCTGTAATAATTTGCAAAACCCAAAAATCTCTGTATAGATTTCAAACCAATAGGTCTAGGCCATTCCTGCACAGCCTGAACCTTCACAATGTCCATCTCAAAGCCCTCGCTGGAGACAATGTAGCCCAAAAAACTAATTTTCTGCACAGCGAACTCACATTTCTCCAGCTTACCAAAGAGTGAATTATCACTCAATAACTGCAAAACTTCACATACACTCTGCCAATGGGACTCTAGATCTGGTGAATAAATCAAAATCAAAATGTCATTCAAATACTCAACCACATTCTTACCAATCAAAGGTCTTAGAATGTCATTAATTAGGTTCTGAAAAAATGCAGGTGCATTGGTAAGACCAAAAGGCATCACCAGATTCTCAAAATGACCTACCGGAGTGTTAACAGCAGTTTTCCATTCATCATCCTCCTTCACTCGTAACAAATTGTATGTCCCCCGGAGATCAATTTTAGAGAACCACTTGGCCCCCACCAACTGGTTAAACAAGTCAGGAATTAACGGCAATGGCGTATGGTAATCTTATTAATTTCACGAAAATCCAGACATGGACGTAAACCCCCGTCCTTTTTTTAACAAAGAAAAATCCAACTGCCACAGGCGACTTAGAAGGTCTAATGTGACCAGCAGCTAGGCTAGTCTGTATGTACTCCTCCAAGGCCTTTCTTTCAGGGATAGTCAGATTAAACAAGCGACTCTTGGGAAGAGTAGCTCCAGCAACAAACTCAATGGCTCAATCATAGTCCTTATGAGGAGGTAAAACTTGCGACTCCTCCTCTGAAAAAACCCTCCAAAAAACTTGAATAGGTACCGGTATTTCCTCTTTTTCCACAGCCGCAATGCGACCATTACAACATTTATCATAGCACTTCGGACTCCAAGACTTAATTACATTAGTAGACCAGTCCAGCAAAAGATTGTGCAGTTTTAACCAAGGCAATCCTAAAACGAACTGAGAGGATAAATTATCTAATACAACCAAGTCCAAAATTTCTTGGTGAACTCCATTGATAGTGAGGGGAAATGCAACAACCTTGTGAGTAATACATTTCAAGGGAGTGTTATCAATTGCAATCACAGAAATAGGTGATGACAAAGGTTTGGATTTCAATTTAAGGTTTTCCAAAAACCATTTATCAATCACATTAAGTGTTGAACCACAATCCACAAATACCTGAAATTCAATCAAATTTTCCTGCAAAGTAGTACTCCCAGAAACAAATACTCCTGCAGAGCGTAAACAAGCTATACGGGTGTAACTGACCTTTTTTTTTTCTTTACTTAAACGAAGCTCACAATACTTAATCAAATGGTCAGCTTTACTACAATAAAGACACAATCCCTGGGCGAACCTCCGGTCTCTTTCCTGAGAGGGGAGCGACTTCGCCCCAACCTCCATCGGCTCTCCGCCATCAGAGTAGATTTTCTGGGGACTAGGACCTGGTATTACAGGAGTCTTTACCTCATTCTGTCTAAATCTCAGTCTCCTATCCACACCAACAGCTAATTGCATGGCATCCTGCAGAGTCTCAGGTGCGGGGAATGTAATTAGCAAATCCTTAACCTTTTCACTCAGACCAGCAAGAAATAGACATTTCAGAGCTGGATCATTCCATTTAACTTCTGAGGCCCATCTTCTAAAGTGTGTGCAATAATTTTCAACATTACCTGACCCCTGATTTAAACGCCTGAGTTCTGCCTCAGCAGATGAGATTCGATCAGGATCATCATATAATAGCCCCATAGCAGAAAAAAATTCTTCTACAGACCTTAAACATGGATCATTAGGTTGGAGAGAAAAAGCCCACCCCTGTGGTTCTTTGCGCAAAAGTGACATAATAAAACCAATGCGCTGTGAATCATTCCCAGGGGACCTTGGGCTCAAATGAAAATATAACAAACAAGCATTTTTAAAGGAAAAAAAATCTTGCTGTTTACCATAAAAAAAAAAACATCAGGCATTCCTACCTTGGGTTCCGCAAAATGCACTTCAGAACAGCTACTCACGTATTGCTGGAGCTCGGCCACCTCCAGAGACAATCCCTGCAGGCGTTGAGCCAAATCCTGGACGGAAACCATACTGATCCCCGAATTTCTTTCCTTTTAGTTTTATTGGGCTGGACTTACTGTTATGATCTGCAACATGTACTAAGGAAAGATAGGGGAAAGCTGTCCCTACAGTAAGACTAAGCTGAATCCCTATGATGTAGCGGGCTGCCTGTTCCTAGCGAACAGACCCGCCTTAGTCCTCGGCTAGTCTGAACGAAGACCTATAGCATAAGGTGAAGGGTCCCTAAACGAACTAAGGACTGGGACAAAAAAGGAACACCTCCTAAACAGAGAAGTTGTTGCATAACACAAAAAGACAAACTGACAAAAAGGTACTAGAGGTCCAGAAGGACCAAGCGAACTGACAGAGAAAGTCACCGAAGCACCTGGCTAGAGAAACAGTCAAACACTGAAGTCCAGCGCAGCCAAAAGGGTGGAACTGGAATATAAAGGCAGATGATCACGTGACCGCAAAACACAAGATGGAAAAAACAAACAGGAGGGTTCTAACAGATGCCAGTGGCTATGCTGCCGCAAAAGTGACGGCAAAACAACCAGTGAAGATCGCCGGCTTTTTCCTGAAGTGGCTTTACCTTGGAAAACTCAGTTATTCTGCCAGTGTCTTAAAGAGTTGTTTAAGAGCAGAAAGTGAGCATAAACTTTCCAAATCTTCCTCAAAAATGAAAAATTCCCCAAAAACTTGGTGTTTCTACTCTTCTACTTTCCGTACCAAAAACTCAGCAAAAACGAGCAGTTTGCACATATTCAAAGAAGCATTGCAGGTTTTATTGTTTCTTTTTTTTTTTCCTTTTAACTATAGAAGCAATCATTCATTTAGAAACACACACAATACCTTTTGCATTTCTTTTAATGTTATGCTGAGTTCATGAGAGTAATAAAATACAAATCGAGAGGCATTTTTTATTTTAGCATGAACTATCCCATATATCAACAGGTATCAATTTAGACTGTTTAAACTTTCCTTTTATCTGTTCCGTTAAGAAAACTTGAATGTTGAGCTACTGTAACTTCCAGAACTTGCTGACAAACCACAATATAACCTAAAATACTGGAATGTATAAAATGTACATAATTATAGTGAACACATCATGTTCTATTGATAATTGAAACAACATATCCTTTCAAATATGTATTTTATATGTCTAAACCAGAACACAATCTTTCCTGAAGGCACTGTCAATAAAGAATATCCCTGAACAGTATTAGTGTGACATGTAGAAGTAGTGCTGTTGCAGTGTAACATGCAGAACTAGTGCTGTTGCTTTAAAAGCATTCAGCAACTATTAGAAGTAACACAAGCACAGTTGACAGGAAGTGTTGTGCTCCAGAAGCATCCAGCAACTAGAGGGGTTAACACATTCACAGGAGAAGGGGAGTGTTTTAGCAGAGCCCCAGGGGAATTGTGGGGAAATTGTTTTACTGTCTGGCCAGAGCTGAAGAGAAAGGTGGCTTATGATCTGTATCTCACAGAAGGCAAGAGAACAGAATTCAGGTCAGGAGGGAAGCTAAACAAAGGTCAGTTAGACTCCCTGAACTAACAGTGTGGAGTATTATTGGCCAGGAAGATTAGGACTGGAAAGAAGCCTTTCAAAGAGATTATCTCCCTCATTACACCCTTTCCCCCCTCCATCTCCATGCAGGATAAAGAATGCTGTGTATTATTGAGTCCTTGTGAAGGAAAATCCTGTGGCTGTGTATGCATTAAAACTGTGCTGTACTGTGCTACCTGATAATAGACTGTGTACTGCTGTGCTGCAAAGGAGACTGTACTGTTATTACTGGAGCCTGTTGCTCAAAGAGACATTTGCATTGCACTGGCCGTGCCTCATTAAATGTTACTGTTCTACCTTTTATGAAGACCCTTGTCAGATGTGTCTGGTCAGCAACTGAATCTATTGTGTGCCTGAGAGAAGCTGCAGCCTAAGATCACCCTGAGTAACGGTTCCCCCAGGATTCCAAAGAATTCAAGTAACCGATCTCGCCCCTAACTGAATTTAGGCAATGTGTGTGTAACATTGGTGGCCCGTACGGGGAATCCTGAACGTGAATTAGCGTGTAGAGGAAGAAGAGGAAAAGTGTCTGGAAGTAGCACAGCACCTCAACTCTGCTACACCAGTTAAAGGAGACCAGCCCTAAAGAAAAACTCACTAGCAGCAATGGATGTGGAAATACAAATGGACAGAATTAGTGACCTGCTTCTTCAGTTAACCTGTGAAGAATTGAGAACAATAGCAGAACATGTAAAGATGTCAGTAGAATAGATTTCCAAAGCACACAACCTCAGGCAACTGTTAGCTGCCATTAATGCAAAAATGGATTAGCTGGGGGAGAAAGAAGCTGAAGATGTCATGGGGACATTCCTCCAGGAACTAACACAGTTTCTAACCAGGTTGAAGTTGGAGGATGGAGGGGCGGCACCAATTACCAAAAGTGGGAATCTCCATCCACAGACTGAACTACAGGAATTGAAAGAACAATTCAAAGCCCTAACAACAGCCCTGCAGAAATCGACCAAAACCTCTGAATGGGTGATAGACTCAGACAGGACCTTTAACCTGCTCGGGTTAGGTAAATCAGGGAGACAGTCCTCTCTAACACCACAAATCACCATAAGGAAAGAATTCAAGATCCTGGGACATACAGTATTTAAGAGTGTGAACAGAAAGAGAGACTGTCTTATAGGAGCTTGTTGCAGCAGATCGATGCAGGCTTACAGAAAGGCTACCAGCCCGATGAGATCGTTGAGGGGGTGGTGAGAGCAATCAGCCCAGGACTGAACCTCCGTAGTATGCTTGAAATTAAAAGTCAATTGACCTTGCAATAGCTGAAGATGATTTTAAAGGGGACTATAAAGAAAAGAGTACTTCAGAATCATTCCACCGACTCATTAACCTCTCACAGAAAAATAATGAATCACCCCAGAGTTTCTTGTTCAGAGCAATTGAACTGAAGGATAGACTGTTGTTTGCATCCAGAGATGTAGAAACGGAAGAGAAGTTTGATGCTGGACCAGTCCAGAAGAAGTTGTTGAGATCATTGGGAACAGGATTAATCAGCAAAGATATCAAGTTGCAGGATCTAGAAGATCCTGGCATTTTGTAAGAAGTCCTAATTGAAAAAAAGAATGAGGCAGCTAGTTTGGAGTTAAAGAAAGGCTCTGGTCCTAAAATTACCAAAATGAGTCAACTGAAGTTGGAGACCACCGGTGGCCAGTCCGAAGATCATAATAGAGACCCTCCAGTGCCACCTCCGAGAGGAAACCTTAAATCGCCAACGAAAGAGAGGACCGTCAGCGCTGACTGGAAGGTAGTAATAGGAGAACTGTGAGCCGAGTTGATTGAGGTGAAAAAGTTGATTCGTTCTAGGCCAGAACCGGTATCGCTCAGACCCAGGAGTAGGTTCCCAATCAAAAGATACCCAGCTTGTGAAGCGTGCCGTTCATCAAATCAGAGTACGGTGTGTGTCCACTGTCTAAGATGTGGTGAGGAAGGACATTATGCCAAGGAATGCCAATGGTCACGGTCGTTTAGGTTAAAAGACAGGAGGTTACGAGTGCAGGGTAACTGGTAACCGCGAAACGGAGGAGGCCCCAGAAGCAAATCCAAATCTCACCAAATCCCAGAACGGCGAATGAGGTAAAACGGCTGCGTCAGTACTATCCCCAAGTGTGTTCCCGTCTACAACAGCTGCAAGAGAGACAGGGGCATCAGTTACTTAATGCCCAGTGTGGAGGTCAAACGATGTACTCTTGGGAGGAGGATTCCTCGGTCAGTAAAAATAGCCTCATCAGCCTCATCTGTGAAAGATGCTTTATACAGTGCCAGCTAGATGGACCCCTAGTAAAAGCACTGTGGGACACAGGAGCCCAAGCGAGCCTTTTAAATGAAGAATGGAGAAGGCGCTACCTGCCACACACTTGCCTTCGGTCACTAAAAGAACTCTTGGGACCAGTGGCACTCCACGGCAAAGCCGTGAATCAGACCGAAATCCCTTTCATAGACTGGGTGGAAGTGACTTTCCAACTCAGGGCCACGAAGAACAGCAACACCATCAAGCTTTTGGTACCTTTTCTCGTGACCAGTGATCAGAACGTGGCAGAGGATCCTATCCTGGATTATAATGTAATCAGTGAGGTCATCACGAAACACAAGGCAGGGGCGCTGGTGGTGGCTGCAATCACCACATCGCTCACCATATCCAACGCCGTGATGGAAAACGTGATTCATAGTGTAAAGAAAGCACAGAATACAATGGACCTAAAATAAATCAAAGTAAGCTTGTGCCGAACCATCATCCCTTCAAACCAAATGGTGGGGGTGAGGTGTGAAGTCCGGGTAGAACCGGGAAGAAAAGTCCAGAAAAGACCGTTCGTGCCAAAAGACTCCTCAGAACTTCCAGAAGGCCTAGTTCAAGATGAGATTCCTACAGGTGGGTTTGCTCGAGTGACAGTACCGGTGATGAATACTATGAAACACAAAATTAGACTGGATCCAAAGTTTAGGTCACATCAAAACCGTTAAAACAGTATATCCAGCCAGTTTGAGACCAGCCCAGGGGTCTACAGTGAATTCAGTCTCCCCACCAAGGAACAGGAGTTGCCCAGGGGAGGAAATTGCATGACCCACCTCGGGGTCCTGGGATCCCCCAGTACCCCTGAAACACTTGTGTGCTGAAGATCTAGCGGTAGCAAAACAGATGCTGAGAGAAGAGTGTCATGCGTTCTCCAAAGATGACTTTGATATAGGCTGTATCCCGTCATTGCATTTGAAAATCAATTTGAAAGACATGACCCCAGTAACCAGAAGTTACATGTCTGTGCCAAAACCATTACATCGTGAAGTGAAAGAATATCTACAAGATTTCATCAACAGAGGTTGGGTCCAAAAGTCAAAGTCGTCTTATTCCTCTCCTATTGTCTGTGTTAGGAAGAAGGACAGTATGTTGAGACTCTGCTGTGATTACCGGGAACTAAATCAAAAGTCAGTACCTGATCGACACCCGATACCAAATGTCCAAGATATGCTGGATAGCCTATCAGGAAGCACCTGGTTCTCTGTCCTCGATCAGGGTAAGGCAGAGTCCAGTAAACCCTCGACAGTATTTATCACACCGTCGGGATTATATGAGTGGATCCGCATACCATTTGGGCTCAGTTCAGCTCCAGCAGAATTCCAGAGGAGCATGGAGACATGTTTAGAAGGATTAAGGGACAATATCTGCCAGCCGTACTGGGATGACAATGTGGTACACAGCAAAACCTTCTGGGAGCATGTTGAACACGTGAGGACCGTATTACAACAGTATCAACACCACGGAGTTAAGTTGACCCCAAAGAAGTGTGAAATGTTCAAAAGACAAGTCCGAATTCTAGGGAAAATTGTGCCCGGAAAAGGATATACCATGGACCCAGCAGAAATCGCTCCGGTACTGGCCTTAAAGACAAGCGGCCCTCTACCGTCGGGGAGTTGAGGCAGATATTAGGATTCCTCTCCTACTATCGTACTTACATTCGGAACTTCTCCAGGATTGCTGCCACACTATACCTCCTCTTGAGGGGGACAATAGAGATAACAACACCCACGGAGAAAAAGAACGCGGGTAGGACCAGGCTTAAAAGAAACAATGCCGTTTCGTCTCAACAGACCATTCTCTGGACAGCAGACCACCAGGAGGTATTGGAAGAACTAGTAGACTACCTGGTAAAACCACCCTTCTTGGGATATCTTGATTTCAATTTACCATTCCGTACCCACTGTAACTTGGCTTCCTTGTTTTCTTTTCTGATCCTAGATGGTTTTAATTATTCTTACTATTATTCTATTTGGAAGTCTTAAAGCATTTAATTTCATCTTTTTCATTTACACTTTTAATTTATCAATTAATAGTACAAGTACACTTAAAAAAAAATCTTGATCTCTTAGAGAAATGAGCTTCTTTCTCCACTTCCCAACCACTTTTTCTGGTGAATACAGATTTTTTGTAGTTTTCCAGTAGTGATAGCCATCTTACTGAACAGTAGAGAGCTGGCAAAAGGCTAGAAAGAAAAAAAAAACATGCTCACTTCACTGCTCACCTCTCCGGCCACCTCCTGCTGCTCCCTGCCTGCTGTCCAGTCCTCCACACTTCCATAGCATCTCATCTCTGGCCCAGGGTTCACTCTAGGCCGGGGCTTCCGACCACAAGATAACCCCAGAGGTCAATGCGCTTGCTCTGGGGGGAGTAATAGCAGGCAGAAGTTCATGCCTAGAGTGAAACGCCACTCTCTGTTGCAGTATTTGCTGCCAATCCACAGCATCACTACTTTCTTTATCTTTCACTACTACAATTCACATTACTGATGATGGTCATGTGTTGACTGAAATATTTGTATTTAGGTTTTGGATATCTTGCACTTAGCAAATTACAGCAATACCAAGTTTTGAGTGCGACAAAAGTGTTGTTGAAACGCTTTGGCTGCCGTCTGAGCCGTCTGATCTTTCACTGGCCCTATTACCAAGAACCGGGAGTAGTGGTCTACTATGGTGAGAGCGTAGACATAGTCTGACAGGCTTAGGGCTAGCTTCACATGGTCCAAGGCTACCAGTTCAAGTAGTTGTTTGGTGATTATGGGCTGCAGGGGAGCCCTCTGGCTATCGCGGTCTTTCCGTTTCTGGTTGCATGGACCACATTCTCGACATCATCTCTCGATTGCTTTCCTCATGCCAACCCAGTAGAATCGCTCACGTAGCAGGACTTCCAACTTCTTCCACCCAAAGTGTCCTGCTCCATCATGGTACGCTTCTAAGACCATTGGCGCATCCCGCTTTTAGACTACCACCTGCCAGACCAGTTCGTGTGTCCGGGAGTTGATACTTCTTCGACACAGCTTTCCCTCGTAGATGAACAGCTTGCCCTTCTCCTTCCACAACTGTTGGGTCTTCTGTGGAGCATCTGGATCAGGGTGCGAGTCAGCTTGTGTCAGCAACTCCTTTACCAGGCGGACCGCCGGGTCGCTATTCTGCGTCTCTGCCCATCCATGGTGGGGCAATGGGTTGAACGTGGCCTCTCTGTTGGCGGAGTGCTTGTCCCTCACACAGTGGGAGCACTGGGTTACCCCGTGATGATGGAAAGCGGGTAGCTCTATCTCCTCCAGCTCTTCCGGGTCTTGCCCCCCATCTGGCAAGTTGGGCATCCTGGACAGCGCATCAGCATTTGAGCTTTATGCCCCGCCCGATACTTGATGGTAAACTCATAGTTAGAAAGTCGGGACATCCATCGTTGTTCTAGGGCACCAAGCTTCGCAGTCTCCAGGTGCGTCAGCGGGTTGTTGTCCGTGAAGACTGTAAATCAGGAGGAGGCGAGGTAGTGTTTGAATCGCTCTGTTACAGCCCATACTATGACTAAAAACTCCAACTTAAAGGAACTATAGTTGTTGGGGTTCCTCTCCTTGGGCTGTAGCTTCCTGCTGGCATAGGCAATCACTCTCTCTCTGCCTTGCTGTACCTGGGACAGGACCGCTTCCAATCCCATGTTGCTGGCATCCGTATGGAGTATAAAGGGTTGGCCATAGTCGGGGTAGGCCAAGACTTCGTCTCCAGTAAGAGCCATTTTCAGTCGAGGTAAAGATTCGTCTTCTGGTTTACCCCATTTGAACGGAGGTTTTGGGTTCTTGGCCTTCTTGGACTGGCCCACTAAGAGGTCCTGCATGGATGCCGCTATCTTGGAGAAACCCTTGATGAATCTCCTGCAGTAGCCTAAAAGTCCGAGGAACTGCCGCACTTCCTTGATAGTGGAGGGTCTTGGCCAGTCCTTGATCACGGTGACTTTTTCAGGGTCTGGTGCTACACATTCAGAGCTTACCACATGACCTAGGTACTTCACCTTGGGCTTCAACAGGTGGCACTTGGACGGCTTTACTTTCAGGCCATAACCAGATAGGGCTTCGAACACCTCAGCCAGGTGCTCCAGGTGGTCTTCATATGTCTTCGAGTAGACAATTACGTCACCTAGGCACAGCAGGATGGTTTCATAGTTTTTGTGTCCTAGGCAACACTCCATTAACCGCTGGAAGGTTCCTGGGGCGTTGCAGAGCCCGAAAGGCATGCAGTTGAACTCTCTGAGGCCCATTGGTGTTGTAAACGCGGTCTTTTCTCTGTCCGCCTCTGCCACAGGAACCTGCCAGTACCCACTGGTGAGATCCAAAGTGGAGAAATAGTTAGCTGATCTCAATGCTGCTAATGATTCCTTAATTCTGGGTAATGGGTAGGCATCCTTATGTGTAATGCGGTTAATCTGCATGTAATCAACACACATCCTCATTGTACCATCTTTCTTTCTAACGAGAACTAATGGAGCTGCCCAGGGGCTACAACTATCTCTGATCACCCCAGCCTCCTTCATCTCCCGTAACATTCCTTTGGCACATTGATAGTGAGCTGGGGGTACAGGCCGGTACTTCTCTTTAATAGGCGAATGATCTCCCGTGGGGATATGATGTTGGACCCCTTTTACCTGCCCAAAGTCTAGTGGGTGTTTGCTGAAGACTCGCTCATATTCTTGGACCACCCGGTATACTCCATGCTTTTGGTGCAAAGGGGTGGAGTCAGTGCCCACTTGTAGCTTCTGACACCAATCCTCCATCGGCCCCTTGGAGCCATTATCCTCCGCTGGTTTGGATGGAGGAAAGGGTTCCACTGTCTTTATTGCGTTGTTACTGACAGTGAATAGCTTAGCAAGGGTAGCATACCGGGGTAAATGGACCTCTTTCTCCCCACAATTCAGGATGCATATCGGTGCTCTCCCCTTGAAGACATCGACCACCCCCCTGGCTGTCAAGATGGTGGGCCTACTATTAGAGTACACGGGTTCTACCAGGGCCTGATAATCTTGACCCCTGAGACCGATTGCTGCCCGACACCATATTAACATTTCACTCCTAGGGGGCATTGCAATGGGGAATGGATCACTCATTCTGACACTGCCAACTTCTCCTCCAGACAGCTCTACCTGTTGTCTTTTCATCAGGGCTCTGATTTCCTTCTGCAGAACTTGCTGCTGACTGGAACTGGCAGTCTCTGCGAGCTGTTGCAACAAAAGAATAATTTCCCCAAGACAATTCTCTATCACATTGGTGCCTATAGTTATCATAGGATGACTTTCTCGGCGATCAATATCAACAATAATCATTCCTTGTGATGGCAATTCTACTCGGCCAACTTTTATGGTCACCTCTTTATACCCCACCTGAGGCAAGGGCTGACCATTGCTGGCATAGATGTTAAGATGTTCATCTGGACTGCGGGTAATGTCTGAATCAGTCCAGTATCGTTTATAAAGGATATATCGCATCATGGTCACCTGAGAGCCAGTGTCCAGCAGTGCGTTCATCGGGATGCAATCAAGCACGACAGGTAGGACCGGTCGTCCGTCCACGTACTTGTCTCGACAGCTTTGTGGGCCTGGTCGTCTTACTCCTGGGGGTTGGCCCTCTGCCCCAGGGGTTGCTCGTTTAAATTACAGAATCTTGCGTAGTGCCTCGCCTTTTGACAGCGGCGGCAGATGGGTTGTTCGTCCTGGTCGTAGCGATCGCTGTTCCTCCCTCTGGTCGGTCGCATTCTTCTCTGTCATTGCCACGGGACGTCATCTGGACTGGAAGCCAGCTGGATCCTTTCCTTTGGAGACACTTGCATGGCCTGCACAGTTTTAATTAACGCAGCCACACTTTTGGTCATCTCCTGGAGCTGAAGGCGTAGGTCTGCAGACGTATCATTATCTAGGGTCTGGGTGTCAGCCTCCACAGGTGCTGGGGAAAAGGACGCCACCTCCTGGTGGTATGTGATAGCTGGGCGTCGGAGGGATGCAGCGACACCTGGGGTTGGTTCTCGTAGCACCCGGATGGCTCGGTCTTTAAATTGTACAAAGTCCAGATCAGGGTTTTGCAGAGCCATAATGCGCAGCTCTTTCCGGTGAGCATTAGACAGGAGCCCCTCAATAAACTGCTCAGTTAGCACACTGTTGGGGTCTACCTGTTTAATGGCCCGTAGCGCCTTCTGCAGGTTTAGAGCATAGTCCCGTACACTGTCCTGCACCCTTTGTTTGCACCCGTAGAACTTCATTTTAATTTCTGTTGCGGTGCGGGTGTCAAAAGTATCTTTCAACCGGGCCAGTATTTCCTTAACAGTGCCTTTGTCCCTGCCTGGCCAGGACTTCACTTGTCTCTGGGCTGCACCAATTAGCTGGCCTATGAGGATTCTGACTTTTTGCTCCTCAGACATGGGGTACACTTTAAACAAACTGCGCAGTCTCTCCCCAAAGTTGCTCAGGGTGTGCGACTCCGCTGAGTACTGGGGCAACCATGCCGCCCCCGGTATATATGGCATGGATAGCGGCATTACAGTGGCGGCGGCCGTGCCCGCGGCTGAATCCTCTCCCAGGTTGGGCATCTTCCTCCCCCCTAGTGAACCTCAGCCAGGTCCTGGGTTTCTGATGACGTACCAGTATGCTGCTCTGCAGGCAGGAGGGATCGCTTACCCGGTGGTTCCGGAACGGGGCCTCTTGCTTCCCCTCAGCGGATGGCAAATGACGTGATGACACAGTTTAGTAAAGTCTATGGCACACAGGACCCGGTTATACCAGGCTTTGTGAATCCTGTTTGTGATGCCAAGTTGACGCACCCCCTGGGCCGCGGGGTACTCGGTGCGGGGCAGGTCGGTGCAGGGGATGTCACAGTGGCGGTGACCTGGTCCGTGACCCAAGGCGGTCAATAAAAGGGGAATAAAGAAAAGGGAATATAGTTTTTATATAATGTTCATGACGCCACCTGTGGTATGCCGCTATATGGAGCCACCGCTGCGGTGCAGGTCCTCTGGAGCTGATGATGACGCAGCAGAGTTGGTTCAGCTCTCCACAGGCAGAGCTTAGCTCCAGGGCAGGAAATGGTGATGTTCTAGATGTTGCTGTGCAGTGTAGTGCAGGGGATTGCGCAGTTAATAATCAGTCCACAACTTAATGGCGATTTCCTCTTATCTTTACTTGTGGTTAGGCATACCGGGGCACGGGTACTAGCTGGTAGTAGAGGTCCGGGCGGCCTGGAAGCAAGTTGGGAATCCACCTCTCCAGGTGAAGTTGGAGGCCTTCCCTTTGCCCTAATATGTTTGGCCCTGCTGCTTATAGCTATGCTGCGGCCCTCGTCCCTGAGTAAAACGTCTTTGTGCTCACCCGTATGCCAGGCAGCTCGGGCCTTCTTGGAGTGTCGCTCGCACGTGGCGGTGCTGGGCCCTATGTGCTGCTGAGCCTCCGGGCGTCTGATGGGGCCAGGAGACCTGCAGTCTCCTACCCTCCGGTTTCTGCTGCTGGGCCTTCAGTGCCCCACAACCTCGGACTACGGTGTCCGGTTCTTCTACGCTCCTCTCTGGGGTGAACTGCCGTGCAGCTCCACCCCACAGGTCTTTCCTCGTCGCTGTCCTGTATTCAACTCCTTTCGCTAAATCTAACTAACCCCGTCTCCAGATTCCAGTTGCTAAGGGGAGGAGCTCCCCTTGCTGATCTGGAGCCAGGAAAGTGTTGCATGCTAGTATACCTGACTAGGGGACCCCTGCTTGCTTCCAGGCATGGCATCACCCCTTGTGAGGGAGGCAATGCCACTGTGGCAACCGGACTCCTGGGGTGCCACAGCAGCGTTACAGAACTGTGGCGCAACATGCATTAGGGCCTCTCTATATCACTGGAGGCTGTCGGAACAGAAGGAGAGAGGGAGAGAGAGGGTATCCATACTGTATGTGTATAAGCTGGGTACATTTCTAATGTGTGGTTTTCTTTGTGTAAAAGAGTGTATGTGGCTATTTATCTACATTCTTGTGTATGTATGATTATGGTTTTACAGGAAGATTTTATTCTGTAGCTTTTTGTACCTGGATGACAGAGTTTGAGCAATATGAGGGCTCATTCACATGATGTTTTCCATCCATGTTTAGCAAGTATGTTTGAAAAGTACTTTATGTACATGGAATATATATCAATGCTTTGTATTGCCAGATGTAGGCCAGAATGGTGTTATTTTGTCCCCTGTCTGGCCAATAAGCATAACACACAAAACAGTTGTTAAAATAGTGCAGTAGATCACTCCACAGTATCCTGTAAAAGAACCCAAGTGATAATCACAATATTCTATAAATAACAAACACCCCTCATTAACTCTCTGTGTCTGGATGCTCCAGTGATGTCAGTGGACAAATATGGAGTCACCTCACTGGAGCTCCCCATTGTACCTGAGAAGACACCAATACTTTTTCAATACTAAACATTGTGTACAGTGGCTTTTTTTCCCTGAATATTTAATTTGACCGTTAAAGGGAACCTGCCATGTGATTCTTTGTGACCAGACCACGAGCCGCATAAAACAGAACCTGACTGCGTGACTGCAGTCAGGTATAGTTTTTATGAAGCAATGCTGAATTTCAGAAAAAAACATAGCTTAAAGGCCTGCTTCTCCCCACACTGCTCTGGATGACAGATCTTTCATGTGTGTACCTGTCAATCAACTGGATTCATGTTGCGAGAAGCCAGCCGGACATGACAGTGGATAACTGTAACCTATTTCATGGTCACCAGTCAGTTCTGTAAAGCACCAGTCCAGGGTTTTATTTATTTCACTTCTGGAGTGGTATCACTAATGCAAGTTCCCTGCTCCTAGTAATATACTAAGCAGCCCCCTTAAATGCCCTGCCCTAGTGACAGGTCACCTATTGAGGTGGATTCTGTGCAGGAAATAACACACATGCCACATGCAGAGTATCCCCACTTTGCAAATAGATCCACAGTATATCAAACTGCATGTCTGAGACTTCATCAAGTTAACAATTGCTCTATCTGTAAATATATATCTATAACTTTAGGCTAGGTCATCAATATCAGATCAGTGCGGGTGTGACCCCACTGATCAGCAACCACAGGACACAGTCAGCCAATTTGCATCACAGGGAAAAATTCCTTCTTGACCCCCAGAAAAGGCGATCAGTCCTAGAACCCTGGATCAAACCTGATTATGATACTAGTTATTTAATTTCTATTATCGTATTAAATGTACTACTATAGGTGTAATATTTTGTCATATTTAACTGTAGCCCACAATGTTATGTGTATAGAGGAAATCGTCCAGCCCTTTTTTGAAAGCTGCTATAGTGTCGGCCATTACTACCTCTTGTGGTAGTGAATTCCACAGTCCATCTGCTCTGAGTGTAAAGAACCCTTTCCTATTTAGGTGCCAGAATTGCCTTTCTTCTACCCGTAATGAGTGCCCCCTGCTCCTTAGTATGGTCTTTCGAAGTAATAAGTCATGTGCTAGTCCTTTGTACTGACCACACATGTATTTACACGTGTAAATGAGATCTCCTCGGAGGCGTAGTTTTTCTAAGCTAAACAGACTCAACTTTTTCAACCTCTCATCATATGAGAGGCCTTCCATCCCTTGTAATAATCTAGTTGCCCGCCTTTGAACTAACTTCTGAATATCCTTTTTAAAATATGAAGCCCAAAACTGGATCCCAGAATCCAGATGTGGCCTCACCAGTGATTTATAAAGGGGTAACAGTACATTGGGATCGAGGTATTTAATTTCTCTTTTAATACATTCTAAAATCTTACTTGCTTTTGCAGCTGCTGCTTGACATTGAGTACTGCAGCTCAGCTTACTTGTAACCAGAATACCCAAGTCCTTCTCCTGTTTTTTAGTCCTGAATAAACTCCCATTTAATGTGTATACAGCAATAGGATTACTCCGTCTTAGGTGCATTACTCTATATTTATCTACATTAAACCTCATCTGCCAAGTGTTTGCCCATTCAGTCATCTTATCCAGATCATTCTGCAATATTATAAAGTCAAGATCAGATTTTAGTATCCTACATAGTTTGGTGTCGTCAGCAAAAACTGCCACTTTACTCTCAATCCCAACCCAAGGTCATTAAGAAAGAGGTTAAAAAGAATCGGTCCTAGCACAGATCCCTGCTGCACCCCACTGCTGACTATATCCCATTTAGATAATGTACCATTTATGACAACTCTTTGTTTCCTATCATTTAGCCAATTCCTTACCCATCTACAAATAGTTCCCCCAAGTCCTTGCTTCTGTAGCTTTAGTATAAGGCTGCTATGTGGTACAGTATCAAATGCCTTTGCTAAGTCCGGATAAATCACATCCGCCACGTTACCAACATCCAGATTTGCACTTACCTCCTCATAGAACCCCAACATGTTGATTAGACATGACCTATTTTTCATGAATTCATGCTGATTATCATTTATTGTATTATTCTCTGTGCTATAACTCTGCAAGTCATCGCTTATGATGCCCTCAAAAACTTTGCACACTACTGATGTCAGACTTACCGGACGGTAGTTACCTGGATCCACCTTTTTACCTTTCTTAAATATCGGTACCACATTGGCTACCTCCAATCTTGTGGCACTACCCCTGTTACCAGAGAGTCTAAGAATATGAGAACAGCGGTTTGTGACTTACTGAGCTTAATTTCCTCAGTATCCGTGGATGAATACCATCTGGGCAGGGGATTTGTCAATGTTTAATTTGCTCAGACGCAGTCGTACTTCTTTTTGTGTTAAACTAGTTATATTAGGTGGTGAACTATGATTTTTGCCTTGTTGAAAGATCCCTGGAATGGACAGTTTGTTGGTGAACATGGATGAAAAGTGCCTGTTTAATATCTCAGCCTTTTCTTTGTCCTCTATAATTATCTTGTTATTGTTTTTTAAGGAGCCGATACCATCTGATTTTTTCTTTTTGGCATTGATGTACAGTACAGACCAAAAGTTTGAACACACCTTCTCATTTCAAGATTTTTCTGCATTTTCATGACTATGAAAATTGTACATTCACACTGAAGGCATCAAAACTATGAATTAACACTTGTGGAATTATATACTTAACAAAAAAGTGTGAAACAACTGAAAATATGTCTTATATTCTAGGTTCTTCAAAGTAGCCACCTTTTGCTTTGATGACTGCTTTGCACACTCTTGGCATTCTCTTGATGAGCTTCAAGAGGTAGTCACCGGAAATGGTTTTCACTTCACAGGTGTGCCCTGTCAGGTTTAATAAGTGGGATTTCTTGCCTTATAAATGGGGTTGGGACCATCAGTTGTGTTGTGCAGAAGTCAGGTGGATACACAGCTGATAGTCCTACTGAATAGACTGTTAGAATTTGTATTATGGCAAGAAAAAAGCAGCTAAGTAAAGAAAAACGAATGGCCATCATTACTTTAACAAATGAAGGTCAGTCAGTCCGAAAAATTGGGCAAACTTTGAAAGTGTCCCCAAGTGCAGTTGAAAAAACCATCAAGCGCTACAAAGAAACTGGCTTACATGAGGACCGCCCCAGGAAAGGAAGACCAAGAGTCACCTCTGTTTCTGAGGAAAAGTTTATCCAAGTCACCAGCCTCAGAAATCGCAGGTTAACAGCAGCTCAGATTAGAGACCAGGTAAATGCCACACAGAGTTCTAGCAGCAGACACATCTCTACAACAACTGTTAAGAGGAGACTTTGTGCAGCAAGCCTTCATGGTAAAATAGCTGCTAGGAAACCACGGCTAAGGACAGGCAACAAGCAGAAGAGACTTGTTTGGGCTAAAGAACACAAGGAATGGACATTAGACCAGTGGAAATCTGTGCTTTGGCCTGATGAGTCCAAATTTGAGATCTTTGTTCCAACCACCGTGTCTTTGTGCGACGCAGAAAAGGTGAACGGATGGACTCTACATGCCTGGTTCCCACCGTGAAGCATGGAGGAGGAGGTGTGGGGGTGCTTTGCTGGTGACACTGTTGGGGATTTATTCAAAATTGAAGGCATACTGAACCAGCATGACTACCTCGGCATCTTGCAGAGGCATGCTATTACATCCGGTTTGCGTTTAGTTGAACCATCATTTATTTTTCAACAGGACAATAACCCCAAACACACCTCCAGGCTGTGTAAGGGCTATTTGACCAAGAAGGAGAGTGATGGGGTGCTACGCCAGATGACCTGACCTCCACAGTCACCAGACCTAAACCCAATCGAGATGGTTTGGGGTGAGCTGGACCGCAGAGTGAAGGCAAAAGGGCCAACGAGTGCCAAGCATCTCTGGGAACTCCTTCAAGATTGTTGGAAGACCATTTCCGGTGACTACCTCTTGACATATTTTCAGTTGTTTCACACTTTTTTGTTAAGTATATAATTCCACATGTGTTAATTCATAGTTTTGATGCCTTCAGCGTGAATGTACAATTTTCATAGTCATGAAACACAGAAAAATCTTTAAATGAGAAGGTGTGTCCAATCTTTTGGTCTGTACTGTATGTATAAAAAATTTTGGAATTTATTTTAATGTTGCTGGCAATTAGTCGCTCTGTAGATAATGTTGCTAGCTTGATTTCTTTTTTATATTTCTTATTTAGGTCTTTACACTCCTGAAATGCTATTTCTGTATTCTCAGCCTTCAAGATTTTGAAATCCATTTGTTTTTGTCTTATTTAAACTTTGTACTGTCTTATTTATCCATAATGGTTTCTTTTTATTCCTGGACAATTTATTACCAGAGGGTATAAATTTTCTACAGGTTTCTAGTAGTATTTCCTTAAACATGCCCCATTTACATTCGGTATCCCCAGTTACCATGGTCCCAGTCTACACGATTAAGCTCTTCCCTTAATTTGTTGAAATTAGCTTTCCTAAAGTTCCAGGTTTTTGCATTTCCTTTTTGAAATGTTTTATTGAATATTACATTGAAACTTACCATATTATGGTCGCTGTTTCCCAAATGCTCCCGGACCTGTAGATCTGAAACACTATCTGGTCTATTTGACGGAACCAGATACAGCAGATTACCTCCCCTGATCGGTTCATCTACCAGTTGAGAGAGGTAATTGTCCTGAACTGTGGATAAGAACTTACAGCTTTTAGCACAACTGGACGATTCTATGTCCCATTGGATATCTGGATAGTTAAAATCCCCCATAATAAGGACCCTATTATTATTTGCTGCCTTTTTAATTAGTTCCAGCATTTCGTCCTCTACTAGTTCAGCTATATTAGGAGGCTTGTAACATATGCCAATTAAAAGTTTTCCATTATGACCATCCCCATGTACATTAACCCAGACTGACTCTACATTGTCAGTGAGCACAGGTTTTCAGTTGGATCTTACGAAAATACACACACCTCCACCTTTTTTGTCTTTCCTGTCATTTCTAAATGTAGTGTATCCCTCCATGTTTGTCACCAAGTCATGGCTTTCATCCAGCCAGGTTTCCGTAATACCCACCACATCATATTCCGTGACCAACATGAGAGTCTACAGTTCAGTCATTTTGTTTACGAGACTTCTTGCATTTGCCAGCAAACATTTAATACCATTAGCACATTTGTTACTCCTACTCCGCTCCCTACTTTCCTTGTGTATCCCAGACCCCCCCTAGATCATCTCTAACCCCTGCTGTCCCACTCTCTCTGTCTACTCTATCTATCCCCTTATTAGCATGAATACCCTCCCTCCCCCCAGATCCTAGTTTAAAAGATCCTCCATCCGTCTGACCATTTTGTCCCCCAGCATAACTGCATCCTCCCCATTGAGATGCAGCCCGTCCCTATTGTAGAGCCTGTAGCTGACAGCGAAGTCTGCCCAGCTCTCTTTGAACCCAAACCCTTCCTTCCCACACCAATTTCTGAGCCACTTATTTATCTCCCTAAGCTCCCGGTGTCTATCTAGTGACGCTCATGGCACCGGCAGTATTTCTGAAAACACCACCTTGGAGATTGTGGCCTTCAGCTTCTCTCCTAGTTCCCTGTAATCATTTTTAACCCCTTTCTGACGTATGACCTAATAGTACGTCATGGTGACCTGGGCCGATTGGACCAATGACGTATTATTAGATCATATGGGGATCGCACCCGCACACAAGCGGTGCGGGGAGATCGCTGCCGGGTGTCAGCTGATTGTCACAGCTGACATTTGGTACTAAGCCGATCTCAGCATTGCGGTGGCAAGGGGAGGTGATCGGGATACTCACCTCCTCTTCCGGACTCCAGCGTTGTCTGCCGCGGCTTTCCAGATGTTGCTGTGGCACCCTGCAGTTCACAGGTACCACAGGACCCAAAAGGGTGCATGGATGGACTTCTCCACAAGAGGCCCTCATTACAAACAAACACCTCCACCCTTCCACCTCATACCACCAGAGGGAGACCTGATAGGGATATATATATGGAGGGTGGAGCCAGGCAGTTCAGTCAGAGTTAGGAGTTCAGAGAGTGTGCTGCCACTGAGAGCAGTGAAGACGCAGCACGTCTCCTGCTGTATTGAGGGCCCCGAGTGTGGCCGGAGGCAAGGAGGAGAGGAGAGAGGTGTTGAGGGGGCAGAGGAGCATCATAGGCTCACCCCAAGACACAAAAAGGACACCGGGTCCGCGCCTACAGGGTCCTTTATACCCAGTAGAGATCACTGGCATGCCAGGAGGACTACAAGTCCCTGGTCGACCTGAAGCTAAACCCTTGACAGGATTAGGAACCACGAAGGCCCCGGCATCCAGGGATAGTGGTTGCCAGAAAAAGGTCCAACTACCAAGGGACAGGTGAAGGAACAGCATGACACAGAAGCTAGTCCCAGTTGCAGACTGGCCAGGAGCGTAGAGAGAGGGAGACACGGACCAGGAGGCCTTATACCCGCTCACTGGTGAGAAGTCCTGAAGTGCACCCTTCCTACCGAGTACCCTGGACTGTACCTGACATCCGCACCAGTAAAGGTACTGAAGTGAATCCCCTGTCTCTGTCAGTTACTCCTGCTGCGCCATCTCTCCTGCACTGCAAGCCCCAGCATCACCACCATTTGCACCTACACTGCCCCGGGGGCCCGGTCCGCCTGTGGGGAGCAGAAACATCCCAGCTGCCATCCCATCACCCCCCGGAGGTCTGCAGTGTCAGGGACACAGAATAAAAGTCCAAAAAGTGTTAAAAAATGAAAAAAAAAATTGTAAAAATATTTAAAAAAAAATAAAAAAAATAACCCACCAAAAATAAAAATATAATGTACCCATCAATAAATATTATTATGAAGAAAAAAAAACACTAAAAGTACACATATTTGGTATCGCTGCGCCAGGAACGACCTGACCTATAAAACTGTCCCACTAGTTAACCCCTTTAGTGAACACGGTAAAAAAAAAAAAAAAAGCAAAAAACAATGCTTTATCATCATATTGCCAAACAAAAAAAGGAATAACACGCGATCAAAAAGACGAATATAAATAAAAATGGTATCACTGAAAATGTTATCTTGTCCCGCAAAAAACAAGCCACCATACAGCTCCATCAGCCGAAAAATAAAAAAGTTATAGCTCTCAGAATAAAGCGATGCAAAAAAATATTTTTTTCTATAAAATAGCTTTTATTGTGTAAAAGCGCCAAAACATAGAAAAACTATATAAATGTGGTACCGCTGTAAATGTACTGACCCGAAGAATAATGCTGCCTTATCAATTTTACCACATGCGGAACAGCATAAGAAAAAAACATAAAAAAATTCTGGAATTGCTGTTTTTTGTTTATTCTGCCTCCCAAAAATCGGAATAGAAAGCGATTAAAAAATGTCAAGTGCCTGAAAATGGCACCAATAAAAACATCAACTTGTCCCGCAAAAAACAAGCTGTCATATGACTCTGTTGGCCAAAATATGGAAAAATTATAGCTCTCAAAATATGGCGATGCAAAAACTAGATTTTGCAAAAAAATGGGCCTTTTAGTGTGCGACAGCTGTCAATCATAAAAACTCGATATGATTCTGGTATCGCTGCAATCGCACCGACCCAAAGAATAAAGTCGTCTAATCACTTATACCGCACAAGGAACGGCGTAAAAAATAAACTCTAGGATTAGGGTTAGGGCTGTGTTAGGGTTATGGTTGGGCTAGGGATTTTTTTTCAAAAGTAAAAAAAAAAAAAAAAGATGACGATACAAAAGCTAGTGGATTCTGCAGCAAAAAAAAGAAACAGCAGCAAAAACTAGTGTTGAGCGCAAGTGCTCGCTACTTGAGTTTGCATCGGGTGCTCAGGAACGCACTGAGTATCGCGGGTGCTCAAGTGACATGCTCGAGTCTCTGCCCCATATGCTTCGTGGCCAAAAAATCCTCGCGGGGATTGCCTGCCATGCACGAGCGATCCCTGCATGTTTTTTTTGGGTGTTTAATAACCATGAAACATGCGAGTGGGGACTCGAGCATGTCACTTGAGCACCTGTGATACATGGTGCATACCTGAGTACCCGATGCAAACTCAAGTAGCGAACACTTGGCTCAAGACTAATGACAACTTATTCAATATGATGACCTATTGTCATCAAATTCTGTGTCGTACCTCTGGATTCAAAATGTTCACTATACCCCTTGATAAAATCCTTGAGGGGTATAGATTTCAAAATGGGGTCACTTGTGGGGGGGGGTTCCACTGTTTAGCCACATCAGGGGCTCTCCAAACGCGACATGGCGTCCGCTCTCAATTCCAGCCAATTTTGCGTTCAAAAAGTCACACAATGCTCTTTCCCTTCTGAACTCTGCCGTGCGCCCAAACACTGTATTTTCCCCACATATGGGGTATTGGCATAGAAATTGCACAACAGTTTTTGGGGTCCATTTTCTCCTCTTACCCTTGTGAAAATAAAAAAATTGGGGCTAAAACATTATTTTTGTGGAAAAAGTTTGATATTTTTATTTTCACGGCTCCATGTTATAAACTTCTGTGAAGCACCTGGGGGTTCAAGGTGCTCACCACACGTCTAGATAAGTTCCCTGAGGGGCTAGTTTCTAAAATGGTGTCAATTGTGGGTTTTTTCCACTGTTTAGGCACATCAGGGGCACATCCGCTAAGTATTCAAGTAAATTTTACATTCAAAAAGTCAAATGGAGCTCCTTCCCTTTCGAACCCTGCCGTGCGCCCAAATAGTGGTTTTCACCCACATATGGGGTATCTGCTTACTCAGGAGAAATTGCACAACAAACTGTTTAGTGCAATTTCTTCTGTTACCCTTATTACAATGCAAAATTGGGGGCTGAAAAACATTTTTGTGGGAAAAATGTGAAAATTTTATTTTTACGGCTCAATGTTCTAAACTTCTGTGAAGCACCTGGGGGTTCAAGGTGCTCACAACACATCTAGATAAGTTCCCTTAGGGATCTAGTTTCCAAAATGGTGTCACTTGTGGGGGGTTTCCACTGTTTAGGCACATCTGGGGCTCTCCAAACGCAACATGGTGTCCGCTAATTATTCAAGCAAATTTTACATTCAAAAAGTCAAATGGCACTCCTTCTCTTCCGAGCTCTGCCGTGCACCCAAACAGTGTTTTTTCCCCACGTTTTTGGTATCTGCGTGCTCAGGGGAAATTGCACAACAAATTTTTGGGTCCATTTTTTCCTGTTACCCCTGCAAAAATAAAAAAAATTGGGTCTAAAGTAACATTTTTGTGAAAAAAGTTAAATGTTAATTTTTTTCTTCCACATTCCAAAAATTCCTGTGAAGCACCTGAAGGGTTAATAAACTTCTTGAATGTGGTTTTGAGCACCTTGAGGGATGCAGTTTTTAGAATGGTGTCATTTTTGGGTATTTTCTGTCATAAAGACTAGAGATGAGCGTTGTTCTACTCGAACTGTTCGCCAATCTCAAATTCGAGCTGTTTTGGGCGGTGTTCGAGCCGTTCGGCGAACACGAACGATTTGAAAAAAATTCGGCTGTTCGAGGTTATGTTCGATAACTGTTCGTGCACCAAAATCATAACTGGATTTTTTCTCAGTAATGATGAAAATTAATGTTAATACGCAGTTTGAGTGTACAGCGGGGTGGGGGGAGGGGCAGGGGATGGATCTCTGCAGGAACAATGAAGATCTCCATTTTTTTTTCTCTTTCCCGCATTTGCAGTGGGGAGGTGCAATCTGTCAGCCTATCAGCAGTGCACACACGGAGCGAAGTGCTTTTTTTCACACAAGCAAGGGCATGTGTCATTGGCAGTGTATGTCACATGTCCTTGCCCTATAAGACCAAGCCATTTTCCCCGTCGCCACCATTTTCTCACTGCTGCAGCTGCGTGTTAGACGGCACCGCTGTTGCTGTGTGCGCTATACCTTGTTAATTTCAAGCCAATTTTCCCACAAATCTACAGATAGCTTGGGAGTAGGGAAGAGTTGTGATTGCAGTCCTTTTAAGGACTAGGTTACAGCATTTCCTACGACTTTTATCAGGCAGGTCTGTGCTCTTAAATAGATAGGTTGGGAGTAAAGACTAATTGTAATTGCAGTCCTTTTCAGGACTAAGTTACATCAGTTCCTATCAGTTTTTGCCAGGCAGGTCTGTGCCAGTGCTGCGCAAGTTTTTTTCACAGCATTTGGCTGAATCTAGCAAAGCTAATCCTTTTTGGCCTATTGCAGAGTGTGTTAGTCAGTGGAGTAGCCTATATGTGTTGCAAGCTACACCACCTGTGTATAGAATACCATTTTTTTTACTGCACCTAGTAAAGTAAAACCTTTTGGGCATAGCATCATTCTATTACTCCATCTATACTGACCTCCACCAGGTTGCAAATTGAATATAATTTTTTTCTGCATCTAGCTCTGAAAAAATATTTGGGCTTCTAGCAGTGTGTGGGACTTGGTCTATTAGTCCATCTATACTGACCTCCATCAGGTTGCAAATTGAATATAATTTTTTTCTGCATCTAGCTCTGAAAAAATATTTTGGCTTCTAGCATTGTGTGGGACTTGGTCTATTAGTCCATCTATACTGACCTCCATCAGGTTGCAAATTAAAAATATTTTTTATCTGCATCTAGCTCTGAAAAAATATTTGGGATTCTAACAGTGTGTGGGACTTGTTCTATTAGTCCATCTATACTGACCTCCACCAGGTTGCAAATTGAATATAATTTTTTTCTGCATCTAGCTCTGAAAAAATATTTGGGCTTCTAGCAGTGTGTGGGACTTGGTCTATTAGTCCAGCTATACTGACCTCCATCAGGTTGCAAATTAAAAATAATTTTTATCTGCATCTAGCTCTGAAAAAATATTTGGGCTTCTAGCAGTGTGTGGGACTTGTTCTATTAGTCCATTTATACTGACCTCCACCTGGTTGCAAATTGAATATAATTTTTTTCTGCATCTAACCCAGCCAATAGTTTTGGCCTTATACCACAGTTTGGCCACTCAGCTCTGCTCAGTTCCCATCCATTGTTTTTTTGTGCAAACAACTCCAGAGTTGTGAATTAGTTAACCACCAAAATGAGTGGAAAAAGGCCTGCTGCTGGTGGAAAGGGGAATAGGCCTGTTGGGAAGGGGAAAAAAGGTTGTGTCCGTGGGGTAGGTGTTAAAGCAACAGTAACATCTGCAGAAGAAAGACCATCTTCCAGCCAAACTAAAATGTCTACTTCTTTTAGCGGACAATGTGATAAGATCCCTTTCTTACGGCCACGCCAATCGCTACAAATTCCAGATGAGGCACAAAAACAGCAGGTGCTTCAACGGATATCAAGGCTCCTTTAAGTGGGCTCTCCTCCACATCAACTTCAACATCACAAATACTTCAGTCCTCAGAGGTGTCACAGAAATCGCACTTGCTTCCTCACAGCTCCCAAATCTCCAGCTGCCCATCTGAGTATGAGGTAGAACAGATGGTTGAGTCTGCAGAGCTGTTAACTCATACTATAGCCTGGGAATCAGAGGTCGGCTCCAGCACTTCTGTGAATCCAGACGAGGAAATGATCTGCACTGATGCCCAGAATCTTTATGAGTCGGATCCAGGACCAGACGCAGAAGGTTCTGACCATAATGTAGACCCTCATTCCCAAACTGTAACTCCTGTTGGTGGAGACAATGAGGAAGACGATGATGAGACTCAAATACCTGATTGGAGCGACAACTTTAGTTTTTTGTCAGGGCAGGAACATAGAAAGGCATTAAAATTAAAATTACTAATCATGTTTATCTGTATCTTGGCTGGAAAATAATTTGGGCTTTGAAGCAGTGTGCAGTACTGATTCTATTAGGCCATCTATACTAAGCTCCACCAGATTTAAAATTACTAATCATGTTTATCTGTATCTTGGCTGGAAAATAATTTGGGCTTTGTAGCAGTGTGCAGCACTGATTCTATTAGGCCATCTATACTAAGCTCCACCAGATTTAAAATTACTAATCATGTTTATCTGTATCTTGGCTGGAAAATAATTTGGGCTTTGTAGCAGTGTGCAGTACTGATTCTATTAGGCCATCTATACTAAGCTCCACCAGATTTAAAATTAATAATAATTTTTAGCTGCATCTAGCCCGGAAAATAATTTTGAGGCTCCGAGATGCGCAAGACACGTAAGTGCCTTCTTGCTGCACTACCTGCAACATGACCCTCAGATTGTCAGAATTCAAAGTAATTCTGACTACTGGGTTGCCACACTCCTAGATCCCTCACACTCTTCGATCAACCTTTTCATTTTAATAAAGACCAAAAAAATGGTCATTTTTGAAATTATAAGCATTAGCAGGTTATTACAAACTGAAATCAAACAGTTTTCAACTCAAAACTTTATTCTAGGTGATGTTACATTTGCACATAGGACCCCTTGTTCGAAAGGTGCTTCTGAACTCTCTCGTCCATTGAATTTGTCAGGTTTTGGATGGTTTCTGCTTCAATTGTTTTGCATGAGGACAGAATACCCTCCCAGAGCTGTTGCTTAGATGTGAACTTCCTCCCGCCATCATAGACACTCCTTTTGATGATGCTCCAGAGGTTCTGAATGGGGTAGAGGTCAGGGGAGCATGGGGGTGACACCATAAGTTTGTCCCCTTTTATGCCCATATCAGCCAGAGATGCAGATGTGTTATGTGCAGCATGAGACGGTGCATTATCATGCATGAAAATGATCTTGCTGTGGAATACACGGTTCTTCTTCTTGAACCATGGCAGGAAGTGCTGTTTGAGAAACTCCACATACATTATGGAGTTCATCTTTACCCCTTCAGGGATCCTAAAGGGGCCGACAATCTCTCTCCCCATTATTCCAGCGCAAAACATTACTCCACCTCCTCCTTGCTGGCGCTGTAGCCGTGTTTGCGTGGGGTGTCCATCAACCAGCCATCCTCCACTCCATCCATCTGGACCATCGAGCGTTGCACGGCACTCATCCGTGAACAAAACAGTTTTGAAATCAGTCTTCATGTATTGTTTGGCCCACTGGAGCCGTTTCTGCTGGTGTGCAGTGGATAGAGGAGGTCGACAGGATGGCGTACGCACAGCTGCAAACCTCTGAAGGACCCTGCATCTTGTTGTTCGGGGGACATTGGAGGCACCAGCAGCTTCAAAAACTTGTCTGCTGCTATGACAAGGCTTTTTTGCTGCTGCTCTTTTAACCTGACGTAATTGCCTGTAGGAAAGAGTCCTCAATTTGCCCTTATCAGCACGCACATGTGTGTACTGTGAATCAGCTACATACTTCTTGATTGCCAAGACACTTCATCCTGATCATCGCACAATGTTGATTGTAGTCATGCCTTGACCTAAACACTCTGCAATTTGTTGCTTCTCAGCAGCCGACACATCCTTTTTCTTTCCCATTTTGGCAGAAAATGTAGGCTGCTTAATAATGTGGGACAGCCTTCTTAAGTAGTCTTGCCTTTCATTGGACACACCTGCCAAACTAATTAGCACAGGTGTCTGCAATTGCTTACAGTGATATAAAGAGCCCTGACACACATCACCATCAATAAGTTTAACTGACAAACAAACAAATTCTTCCCTTATCACTCCTAAACACTTTTTGCATAGTAATTTGGAACACAGTGTACATGTGCTTTTCCACAAAACACCAGTGGTTCACGTAGTGAATCTTACAGTTCTAACTTGCCAACCGTGGTCTGTATGGAGTTGATCAATAAAGGGACCAAAATTAAGATAACATAGACGGGAGAGTTCTCTATGAATAGGAATTCCTAAGTATTTGATACCCTGTGAGGGCAAGGCAAAGGGAAAGTTGGACTGGATGGAATCCTGTATGGATTTGGGGAGGGAGACATCGAGGGCCTCAGACTTCGCTGCATTGATTTTAAAATTTGACCATGTAACAAAGTGATCTATTTCAGCCATAACAGCAGGGATGGATATATGTGATTGAGTGATATATACTAGGACATCATCAGCTAATGGAGAGCACTTGTACTCGGTGCCTCCCACCTCAATCCACCTAATATTGGGGTTATGGCGAATTGATGAGAGCAGGTGCTCCGTCACTAGGATGTATAAGAGAGGGTACAGAGGACATCCCTGCCTTGTCCCATTGGTGATTATGAATGGTGATGAAAATGTTCTGACGCGCCCCCTGAGCCTTGGGACACCCGGAGCCGGACCCTTTTTGGTGGATGCTGTTGGTTGTAGTCTCCGTGGCGGCGACCCGGTTCGGTGGCTCAGGGCGGTCAAACCAGTGGCGGAACTATTTATGTGGTTTTGATGTTTAAACGTCCGACTACGCCACTCGTGGATTGCGGTCAGAGTGAACTGCCGCTGCAGGGCAGACCGCTGAGGCTGGTGTTGTGGGTGCAGCAGAGCGTAGCATAACTCCCCACGGGAGAAGTATAGCCTCAGGGCAGTGTATGCGGAGGATGGGGGTGATGGTGCAGGGCAGCAGCAGTAACGACACGGAGTCAGTGATGCAGTCCAGGGCCTTTACTCACAGTTCTTATTATCCAGACCACTTCTGCAGGTAACGGCTGCCCACGTCGTACTGTGCTCACCAGGTGAGGGGCTCAGACAACTCCCAGATAACTTTGGAGCGCTTCACAGGACCCCCTTTGTGTGTCCTTTGTCTGGCCTTTCTTACCAACCCTTCTGTCCGGCTGCCTCGGGCCTCCTCTTTGTAAACTTGGCGCCAGTTTCCCTGACCCTATGTGGTGCCTTCCTAGCGGGTGTAGCGAGGGGCTGCGCCACATAAAATGTCACAGCCTCCGGTTTCTAGCTGAGGGTCGTTTCCCGCCTCCACTAGTTTCGGGGACCGGTCTCCCCCTTTGGCCTGACCCCTCCACGCAGGTGGATTCGAGCGTGTGGTGGCGACTCGCCCGTCCGCACCCCTGGGATCCCTTCGTTCCTTGTTCCTGGAGCCTTCTCCGCTCCTCTTCCTTCCTTCTCCCTCTTCCAGGCCTGGGCCTCTGTTACTAGGCCCGCCTCCAGAGCAGAGTTCATGCAGAGCCACTGCTCAGACTTCTCTGCACTGAACTAAGATGGTGCCCACCTTTTATACTCCCTTCTCAATGCACCCAGGAACTGCTTCCTCCCTGCTCCTGCACTACAGGGTTCCCCTTCCTCAGTGTTCCCTCCCCCCACTCCAGCCAGGGACAGGGACTGTCGTGCCCATCTCAGGGGCATATTGGTCGCCCTGCCCCGGCAATGTGGTGTAATGCATGCAGGTCTCGGGTCCTGATCCACACTCCATCCTTACCTGAGAGTGAGCTATCACACCTCTGGGTGAGGTGCAATACCTCTGTAGCAACTGAGCCCTCAGGGTGCTACAGTTCCATTTATCTTCAGCCTAGGTGACATATTGCGATACAGGGCCGTGATTTTGGCTATAAAAGGGTCCCCTAGACCCCTACCCCAAGCTTTTTAAGAGAATAATATATGCCGTACCAGGAGACTCTATGGAATGCTTTCTCAGTATCCAACGAGAGTATCTAATTACAATTTTTTAACTGCATCTAGCCCAGGAAATACTTTGTGCCTAGTAGCAGTGTCTGCTAGTCAGCGGATTATCCCGGCTGTTAAGCAAGCTACACCACCTGTAGTTTGGACACTTAATTTTTTCAAAGGAAATGCTTCGGGACCACGGGATACTCAGTGAAGAACATCAGGAGGCACCCCAAGGCATAGGGGCTGGGACTGGCGGTAGGATGCCTTGCGGTGGACAGCCAAGCTCGATCCTTATAAAAGCTTTTCAACTGCAGCAGCTTTAGTGGACGCTACTGGAGCTGGAATTACGCGGCTGCTGGCATGAGACTTGCCCTCCAATAGATCCTTGTAAAAGGATTTAAAGTGTATTCATTCAAATTAGAGAGACAATTTAAATTATAAAGCTTAGAGCTGCCTCCACCACAGGGGGGGCTCGCTCGTCCCACCAGCGGACAGGCACCAGTATTGGGAGAGGGGGGCTGGCCGTCAGGGTCCACCGCGGCTCTGGCACAAACCCGGCGACACGGAGGTGGCACGGGCAGGAACGGACTGGCCGTGTCGGCTTCTCACTTTTTGGATTTTAGAAGGGCATGACATGCCTATATCTGTGTCTCCCCCTCCTTTTACTCCTCCACCTCTTTTCTTTTCGCATGACTATATGTACTTGTCACTTTTCCATGTGTTAGTTATGTCTTCTGAGCAGTTTGTCAGCTTTTGAACACCTTTGAAGGTATTTTCTATGTGTTTCTATGTGTTTTTGTTTGCCTGCCATTGGTTTTAACGGTGTTCGACGAACAGTTCGACGAACAGTTCGGCGAACACACGGGTGTTCGACGAACCGAACTCGAACACTACGGGGGTGGCTCAACACTAGTGGAGAGATGTCGCTGGCAGTAAGGAGGAGCAGAGAAAGCTTTAGTAGGTGGGAGCAGGAGAGGGCATGAGGTGGCTGTCTGTGTTTGGAGGCAAAGGATTGTATGTTGAGGAATAGCTCTGAGGAGGAGGTGAGATGGGTGGGGAGAATGGAGGGAGAGATGAAGAGTTCCTTACTAGGTGTAGGGATTAGGGGTGGTTGTAAGAAGTGAAGGATTAAGGGGGTGAGAGTGAAAACAAACACAAACATTGTTTACTGTGACAAAGTATCCAGTTACCTTCAGTTCCCTTCAGGTTCAATTCAGGATTAATTCAAATTTCAGACACTTCAGCTAATGGACACTTAAGGTGATGGACACAGACTAAAGTCTAACAGACTCCTGGCCCACAATATATTTGTAACAGAATGCATTCAGCTGTGAACCAGATGGGAGTGGCCTGTGCTCATCTTGATCAGCTGATTAGATTGAACCAGATGCTGGATACTCAAAGACTGAGTAAACAAGGTCATAAATGAAAGTGGGGGGTAGCTGGTGTAGCTTGGGTGACGTACCATTAGAAAGTAGGAACTGAACGGTATAGAGAAGACGGCATGGAAGTCAGCATGGGAAAGTTGGGTGACGTACCATTAGAAAGTAGGAACAGAACGGTATAGAGAAGACGGCATGGAAATCAGCATGGGAAAGTTGGGTGACGTACCTGTAAGAGGAATGGATAAACAGATGCTGATTAGAGTGCGGTGATGGCAGGTAAGGTACAGTCTGCATGCATCATATAATTCAGGATTAATTCAAATTTCAGACACTTCAGCTAATGGACACTTAAGGTGATGGACACAGACTAAAGTCTAACAGACTCCTGGCCCACAATATATTTGTAACAGAATGCATTCAGCTGTGAACCAGATGGGAGTGGCCTGTGCTCATCTTGATCAGCTGATTAGATTGAACCAGATGCTGGATACTCAAAGACTGAGTAAACAAGGTCATAAATGAAAGTGGGGGGTAGCTGGTGTAGCTTGGGTGACGTACCATTAGAAAGTAGGAACTGAACGGTATAGAGAAGACGGCATGGAAGTCAGCATGGGAAAGTTGGGTGACGTACCATTAGAAAGTAGGAACAGAACGGTATAGAGAAGACGGCATGGAAATCAGCATGGGAAAGTTGGGTGACGTACCTGTAAGAGGAATGGATAAACAGATGCTGATTAGAGTGCGGTGATGGCAGGTAAGGTACAGTCTGCATGCATCATATAATTCAGGATTAATTCAAGTTTCAGACACTTCAGCTAATGGACACTTAAGGTGATGGACACAGACTAAAGTCTAACAGACAGACCACTGTCACATGATTCTCATTCATCCACTTGCATAATTTCTTATATAAACTTCTGTTTTCCACTAGCTGCCAAAGAGACCAATATATCCTTCTACTTCTAGTAAACTGAGCCTGGGGGAGTTAGTGCTGACATCAGTTTACCAGTTACCAAGTGCTTGTGCAAATTATAGGCTCACACATCAGTAAAGTGAGAAAGAATGTGCCATTATCAGACAGAAACCTTCATAAAACTAGTACCCACAGGTCTAAGTAACAGGAATTCAGGATCTCAGCTCTGGACCAAGAGTCAACAGATCAACAAGATTACAAAGAGGTGTCTAAACATATTATCTTTCTCTTAATAAACTTTGTGTTATTTTCTTTAGTCTACACTCTGCTTCAAAGTAGATTTACTTATTGCAGTTAGAGTCTTGCTGATGCAAAGGTGGGTCATCTTTGGAATGAAGGTCTGTAAAAGAAGAAATATTGCTGTACTGTACTTCTTCACACAGCCATGTAATTTTAGTGACAGGTCTATAAATTTGGACTAGTATAAATTTGTCAAATCATGAGTACTGATTCTGAGAACCTGCTCAATCCTTACAGGACAGGTCCATATAAACCTTTAATTGCGTAGTAAATCAAAGAGATCATATAATTAATAAAACCTGACATGGTTCTAAATTAAAGACTCAATAGTCCTTAGCAGTAAGCTGCTGTCTCCAAAACAACTTCAAATGGGATAATTTTTTTCTGGACCTTTGGAAGAGGAAAGAGAAACAAAAGGTGTGGTAAATAGGATCGGGAATTGAACTCCCTATGCACAATCAAAATTATAAGATGACTCCAGAAGTCTTTGGCATACTGGTGTTGATTTGAGTAACAGCTAGTAGGCCTGAGTATCAGTAAATATCTGTGAGGATTCTTCTTATTCTTCCTCAGATAATTCTTCCATCCGTACAATGTGATCATTTTTCCTTGAGCTACTCAAAAATTGAAGGTTGTTCTGTCTCTGAAGGTTGTTCTGTCTCTCACCAGTAGTGAGGTAGGACAGAGGAAGCTACAGATAGAACATGATGGCAAATTCCTTTTTTTATTTACAAAGATATCGAAATTGGAATGATAGATGGTAGTGTAATTAGGGGTTTTTCTTTGGCTGAATGGATTCTACATACTGCATTGTAGAGAGCAAGGATCTTATCCCAGAGTTGTCTAGGACAACTCCACCAAATGTGAGTCATAGTACCAACTCCTCACCATTCTCTCCAACACAAGGTGGAGACTGAGGTAAAGGTAGAGTGGAGATAAGAAGGGCATATGTTCGTTGTGCATTTCATGAGCAGCACAGGATGCAGGTCGTTTGAGAGGGAGGATGATGGCATTTGCCCAATCATCTACAATTAGTTTTTCCAGGACCTACAGATGTATTTATAAAGCCCAGAAAGACCCCATACAGGGTTGATAAAATTCTCTGGTGTATTGATTTAGATAGGAAAAGATACTTTAAAAAGGCCCCTCATTTATGAGAAGAGTTAAAGCACTTCAACTGAATATATGCACCAAGAGATATGTTGGTAGAAAGGTAAAAAAGCACAATGTGGACTGTGGGTGTTCAAGCTATTATCTTTCCATTTTATCTTGCTAGGCATCCAAGAAAAATCAACTTATTTTTTCAGGTCTTTCTAACAGTCTCAACTGTCTCTTTCAATCATTTTGGAACCAGGCTTTGGAATCTAAAAATCCAATAAGACTCACAGATTTTCAGTTTCTGTAGCCTGTTTTCCTCATTCTCTTTGATCAACTCTATGCGAATGATGGTAATATTGGAGAATTCTTTATTATGATCAATAGTGAGGTGTCTTGCTACACTATGTAATAAGAAAGCTTTCTTAGTGTTTGAGTTATGTTCACCAATGTGGACTCAGTGTCTGTTTTGTGCAACTAATGTACTCAGTGCCCTACCGCCAATGGCGGCAGGCCATGCGACTGCTATGGGGCCCGTGACCCGGGGAGCCCGGTGTCTGCGCCTGTATCGGTGCTCGCACTCCGCCCATCAGCGCCCGCAATGATGATGGAGGATGGAGAGTCAGAAGATGCTTCCACCCCTACCATTCTGCCTGGGCGTCTGATGTGTCAGAGCAGTGCGCACAATGACATCATTACAGCGTGCCCACTGTTCTGAGATGTGTGTAGCTTCACACCACTCGCTCAGGAGACCGAAGCATCGGGTGGAATGAGGAGAGGTGAGTATTGTATTTTTTTTAATCAGTAACTGGTGGCCAAAATAGAGTATGGAGGACCATGGGGGTGCATTATACTGTATGGAGGACCATGGTGAGAGCATTACAGTGGTGGCCAAAAGTATTGGCACCCCTGCAATTCTGTCAGATAATACTCAGTTTCTTCCTGAAAATGATTGCAATCACAAAATTTTTGGTATTATTATCTTCATTTAATTTGTCTTCAATGAAAAAACACAAAAAGAATTGTCCTAAAGCCAAATTGGATATAATTCCACACCAAACCTAAAAAAGGGGGTGGACAAAAGTATTGGCACTGTTTGAAAAATCATGTGATGCTTCTCTAATTCGTGTAATTAACAGCACCTGTAACTTACCTGTGGCACCTAACAGGTGTTGGCAATAACTAAATCACACTTGCAGCCAGTTAACATGGATTAAAGTTGACTCAACCTCTGTCCTGTGTCCTTGTGTGTACCACATTGAGCATGGAGAAAAGAAAGAAGACCAAAGAACTGTCTGAGGACTTGAGAAACCAAATTGTGAGGAAGCATGAGCAATCTCAAGGCTACAAGTCCATCTCCAAAGACCTGAATGTTCCTGTGTCTTCTGTGCGCAGTGTCATCAAGAAGTTTAAAGCCCATGGCACTGTGGCTAACCTCCCTAGATGTGGATGGAAAACAAAAATTGACGAGAGATTTCAACGCAAGATTGTGCGGATGGTGGATAAAGAACCTCGACTAACATCCAAACAAGTTCAAGCTGCCCTGCAGTCCGAGGGTACAACCGTGTCAACCCGTACTATTCGTCGGCATCGGAATGAAAAGGTAGGTATGGTATGGTATGGTATGGTAGGATACCCAGGAAGACCCCACTTCTTACCCCGAGGCATAAAAAAAACAGGCTGGAGTTTGCCAAAACTTACCTGAGAAAGCCTAAAACGATTTGGAAGAATGTTCTCTGGTCAGATGAGACAAAAGTAGAGCTTTTTGGGAAAAAGCATCAACATAGAGTGTACAGGAAAAAAAAAGAGGCATTCAAAGAAAAGAACACGGTCTCTACAGTCAAACATGGCGGAGGTTCCCTGATGTTTTGGGGTTGCTTTGCTGCCTCTGGCACTGGACTGCTTGACCGTGTGCATGGCATTATGAAGTCTGAAGACTACCAACAAATTTTGCAGCATAATGTAGGGCCCAGTGTGAGAAAGCTGGGTCTCCCTCAAAGGTCATGGGTCTTCCAGCAGGACAATGACCCAAAACACACTTCCAAAAGCACTATAAAATGGTTTGAGAGAAAGCACTGGAGACTTCTAAGGTGGCCAGCAATGAGTCCAGACCTGAATCCCATAGAACACCTGTGGAGAGATCTCAAAATGGCAGTTTGGAGAAGGAACCCTTCAAATATCAGGGACCTGGAGCAGTTTGCCAAAGAAGAATGGTCTACAATTCCAGCAGAGCATTGTAAGAAACTCATTGATGGTTACCGGAAGCGGTTGTTCGCAGTTATTTTGGCTAAAGGTTGTGCAACCAAGTATTAGGCTGAGGGTGCCAATACTTTTGTCTGGCCCATTTTTGGAGTTTTGTGTGAAATGATCAATGATTTGATTTTTGCTTCATTCTCTTTTGTGTTTTTTCCTTGCAAGCAAATTAAATGAAGATAATAATACCAAAGAATTTGTGATTGCAATCATTTTCAGGAAGAAACTGAGTATTATCTGACAGAATTGCAGGGGTGCCAATACTTTTGGCCAGCACTGTATATTCTATGGAGGACTTTGGGGGTGCATTATATTGTATGGTGGGCCATGGGGGTGCATTATATTCTATGGAGGACCAGGGTGCACTATACTCTGTGGAGGACCATGGCGAGTGTATTATATTCTATATAGGACCGTGGGGGGTGCATTATAATATATGGAGGACTATGGGGAGTGCATTATATTGTATGGAGGACCATGGAAGGTACATTATATTTTATGGATGGCCATGGGGGTGCATTATATTCTATGGAGAACCATGGGGAGTGCATTATATTGTAGGGAGGATCATGGAGAGTGCATTATATTGTATGGAGGACCATGGGGAGTGCATTATATTGATTGGAAGACCATGGGGAGTGCATTATAGTGTATGGAGGACCATGGGAAGTGTATTATATTTTATGGCGGACCATGGGGAGTGCATTATATAATATTGAGAATTATGGGGGTCTCATTTTACTATATGAAGGATTATGGGAGGTGCATTATACTATTTGGAAGGCTATGTGGAGCCATTATAAAATTTGCAGGGCTATGTTGGGGCCATTATACTATATGCAAGCAAATATACAGTGTGAAGGTTTGTGTGGCGTCCATCATACTGTGTGGGGGCTATTATACTGTTTGGAGGGCTAGTGGAGGCGATTATACAGCATGGAGATGTGTGGAGCCATTATACTGTATGTAGGCCCATTATACTGCATGGAGAGCTGTGAGGGGTTACAGTTGGGGGATCATACTATGTGAGCATTTCTGAAGACAGAAAAACATGATGGTGATGCTAATTATGGCATCATTGCCGCTCACCATCTTGGTGGAGTCCTCAAAGTTTTGGAGGATGATACATACAGTACAGACCAAAAGTTTGGACACACCTTCTCATTTAAAGATTTTTCTGTATTTTCATGACTATGAAAATTGTACATTCACACTGAAGGCATCAAAACTATGAATTAACACATGTGGAATTATATACTTAACAAAAAAGTGTGAAACAACTGAAAATATGTCTTATATTCTAGGTTCTTCAAAGTAGCCACCTTTTGCTTTGATGACTGCTTTGCACACTCTTGGCATTCTCTTGATGAGCTTCAAGAGGTAGTCACCGGAAATGGTTTTCACTTCACAGGTGTGCCCTGTCAGGTTTAATGAGTGGGATTTCTTGCCTTATAAATGAGGTTGGGACCATCAGTTGTGTTGTGCAGTAGTCAGGTGGATACACAGCTAATAGTCCTACTGAATAGACTGTTAGAATTTGCATTATGGCAAGAAAAAAAGCAGCTAAGTAAAGAAAAACGAGTGGCCATCATTACTTTAAGAAATGAAGGTCAGTCAGTGCGAAAAATTTGGAAAACTTTGAAAGTGTCCCCAAGTGCAGTTGCAAAAACCATCAAGCGCTACAAAGAAACTGGCTCACATGAGGACCGCCCCAGGAAAGGAAGACCAAGAGTCACCTCTGCTTCTGAGGATAAGTTTATCCGAGTCACCAGCCTCAGAAATCGCAGGTTAACAGCAGCTCAGATTTGAGACCAGGTCAATGCCACACAGAGTTCTAGCAGCAGACACATCTCTACAACAACTGTTAAGAGGAAACAGACCATGCCTGGCTGTAGGTTCAGCAGTGTCAGCCACAGATCTGCCTGCTCTTTCAGAGCTGTCCACAACTCTTCAGCATTGTGCAGTTTGTCACCTAAGCATATTAGCTTCAGCACAGCCTGTTGCCGATTGGCTGAGGCAGTGCTGCAGTGCTTCCAGCTTGTGACTGATGTGGTCATTTCGGAGATGGAGGCTGAAGAGGTGGAGGAGGATGAGATGCAGGAGCTGTAGAACGTGGGGGCAACCCTGATTGACCTAGGGCCCGCAATCCTCGGCGTCGGGAGGACGTGTTCCATCCCAAGGTCCGACTGGGTCCCGGCTTCCACAATGTTAACCAAGTGAGCCGTCAGTGAGATGTACCATCCCTGCCCACAAGCACTTGTCCATGTGTCCGTTGTTAGGTGGACTTTCCCAGTAACTGCATTGTTGAGGGCACGGCTAATGTTGTGGGACACGTGCTTGTGCAATGCAGGGACGGCACACCGGGAGAAATAGTGGCGGTTGGGGACCGAGTACCGAGGGACGGCCGCCGCCATCAGGTTGTGGAAAGCGACAGCATTCGCGAAATGTGTGAATTTAGTAGTGGGGCGTTGGCTGCGCTTGCGTTCCAAGGACTGGGGTAGGGACAACTGAATGCTGCGCTGGGACAAGGACATGGATGTGCTTGCTGATGGTGCTAGTTGAGAGTGTGCAATGACAGGTGCAGGGTAGGAGGCATCTTCGCATGTGCCTTGGACAGGTGATTGGCGTGCACGCACAACAGCGGAAGAAGCGGTGGTGTCAGCCGCAGACACTGTTCCTGGACCCTGGGGTTCACCCCACAAAGTCGGGTGCTTTGCTGCCATGTGCCTGATCATGCTGGTGGTGGTCAAGCTGGTAGTTTTGCTACCCCTGCTGATGCTGGCCTGGCAGGTGGGGCAAATGGCCTTTTTAGGGTTATCGGCAGAGTCTTTAAAAAAACAACCAGACTCGGGAAGACATAACTTCCTGCCTGCCTAATTTCTGCTATCACCACTGAATATATGCAGCTGGATTAGTCCTCAGAAGGACTGTTAGTTCAGATGGATATATATATATATATATGTATTGTGGAATACCTATACTAACAGGACGTTCAATGGACCCTCTTGCACTATATGCACTGCAGTCTGCCACATACGCTGCCTGCTTGTCTAATTCCTGCTATCACCACTGAATATATGCAACTGGATCAGTCCTCAGAAGGACTGTTAGTTCAGCTGGATATATATATTTATATATATATATATATATATATATATATATATATATATACAGTTATATGAAAAAGTTTGGCCACCCCTATTAATCTTAAGCTTAATGTCTTATAAAAATTGGTGTTTTTTCAACAGCTATTTCAGTTTGATATATGTAATAACTGTTGGACACAGTAATGTTTCTGCCTTGAAATGAGGTTTATTGTACTAACAGAAAATGTGCAATCTGCATTCAAACAAAATTTGACAGGTTTATAAGTATGGGCACCTCACCAGAAAAGTGACATTAATATTTAGTAGATCCTCCTTTTGCAAAAATAACAGCCTCTAGTCGCTTCCTGTAGCTTTTAATGAGTTCCTGGATCCAGGATGAAGGTATTTTTGACCATTCCTCTTTACAAAACAATTCCAGTTCAGTTAAGTTTGATGGTCGCCGAGCATGGACAGCCCTCTTCAAATGTTCCCACAGATGTTCAATGATATTCAGGTCTGGGGACTGGGATGGCCATTCCAGAACATTGTAATTGTTCCTCTGCATGAATGCCTGAGTAGATTTGGAGCCGTGTTTTGGATCATTGTCTTGCTGAAAGATCCATCCCCTGCGTAACTTCAACTTTATCATTGATTCTTGAACATTATTGTCAAGAATCTGCTGAAAACTGAGTGGAATCCATGCGTCCCTCAACTTTAACAAGATTCCCGGTGCCGGCATTGGCCACACAGCCCCAAAGCATGATGGAACCTCCACCAAATTTTACTGTGGGTAGCAAGTGTTTTTATTGGAATGCTGTGTTTTTTTGCCGCTATGCATAACGCCTTTTTGTATGACCAAACAACTCAATCTTGGTTTCATCAGTCCACAGGACCTTCTTCCAAAAAGAAATTGGCTTCCCCAAATGTGCTTTTGCATACCTCAGCCGACTCTGTTTGTGGCGTGCTTGCAGAAACGGCTTCTTTCGCATCACTCTCCCATACAGCTTCTCCTTGTGCAAAGTGCGTTGTATAGTTGACCGATGCACAGTGACACCATCTGCAACAAGTTGATGCTGCAGCTCTCTGGAGGTGGTCTGAGGATTGTCCTTGACCGATCTCACCATTCTTCTTCTCTGCCTTTCTGATGTTTTTCTTGGCCTGCCACTTCTGGCCTTAACAAGAACTGTTCCTGTGTTCTTACATTTCCTTACTATGTTCCTCACAGTGGATACTGACAGGTTAAATCTCTGAGACAGCTTTTTGTATCCTTCCCCTGAACAACTATGTTGAATAATCCTTGTTTTCAGATCATTTGACAATTGTTTTGAGAAGCCTATGATGCCACTCTTCAGAGGAGATTCAAACAGGAGAACAACTTGCAAGTGGCCACTTTAAGTAGCTTTTCTCATGATTGCATACTGTACACCTGGCTATGAAGTTCAAAGCTCAATGAGGTTACAAAACCAAAACAAGTGCTTTAGTAAGTCAGTAAAAAGTAGGTAGGAGTATTTAAAACAAGAAAATGATAAGGGTGCCCATACTTATGCACCTGTCAAATTTTGTTTGAATGCAGATTGTACATTTTCTGTTAGTACAATAAACCTCATTTCAAGGCAGAAACATTACTGTGTCCAACAGTTATTACATATATCAAACTGAAATAGCTGTTGCAAAAACACCAATTTTTATAAAACATTAAGCTTAAGATTAATAGGGGTGCCCAAACTTTTTCATATAACTGTATATATGTTGTGGAATACATATACTAACTATGAAGAAGCAAATCTCTCCCTGATGCAGCAGCAGCTCTCCCTACTCTGCCTGATTCCAGGGTAGACTGTGACAAGCATGGCAGTGCCCGGTTTTATATACACCTGATGATGCTGTGTGGCCAGCCAATCACTGTAATGCCCGCAACCAGCATGGCTACGGCATTACTGTGAGATGCTCGGGCGAGTACCGAGCAGTGGCGAGCACATTCGCTCTTCACTAGTGCTGAGTATTATTAAAATCTGCAACTATATCCCAGAGTTGCCTTAAAAGGCAATGGCATGGCCGACTCCAAAAGGGACACCTTAGACAAAATACACTGCTGGAAGGAGCTCACGGGGGGTGTGCAAAAGTGACTCAACTGCGAAGTTTCCTTTTCAATCGGCCGCATCGGGAAGGCGATACTCTAATGCAATACTCCAACACCTTGCAAGAAACGTTGAATGAAGTACAGCTGTGGGATCCCAAGGCTATGGGAGCTTTCCAGGACGTGGATAGGCTGTTGTGGGATCAGTTCATTGCTGGGTTAGCCAATAAATTCCTAAGGGACAAGTTGCAAGAGATGACCTGGATGACGGCTGATCTGACGTTTTACAATATTTACCTCGCCGCAATAGAGAGGGAGGTGGATAGTACAAATAAATGGCCTCAATATTAGTAAACTCCCCTCTGACAATCTAGTAAAGTATACAAAAAGAGTACAACAGAGTGCATGGGATAAAAAATATGCATGATCTTTATTAGAATTTTTTTTTAATATATAACATTACACATATCATATGCTCAATAGTAGATATTTAAACATGGTACAGAAAACTAAATGTTCATGGCTGTACACCACCCCCTCCTGGTGTGATTTATATATAGTAACATCTATCATAAAGCACAGCAGGCTAGAAGATATATGGAGCTTGTAATATCTGGACCTATATAACAAATCAAAGCCTTTGCACTTAATGACATGCTATGCTAGCAGATATAAAGATTCCATCCATCAATATATTTTCAAATACAATTATTATTGCCAGCAAAATCTGTCAAAAGTACATATCTGTGCTTATGGTTATCAATCTCACAGCCGTGTACCAGCGTGGGAGGAGGGGATGCCAATAGAAACACCTCAATTCATGTTTCACCGCCTCGCCAAGTGGCTTGGTCAGGATGTGTAAGGGCTTACATTGCAGACAGGTTTTTATGTAGTGGCCACCACTCTAATTATCAGTTGCACATTTGGCAGCGCTACCATCATGTTGTCCTTGCCATCATGGAGGCAGCGCTCACATGTGCGCGTCACTGGGGCACATGACCAGGTCAGCTGACCCAGGTCATAGCCGCAGCAGTGCAAAACACAACACAGAGCACCGCCGCATGATGGCCGGGCAGCAGGTGATATAGTGGAGGGCACAAAGTGTATTACACAAGAGTTAATCAGGGACATGGGGATCAAATAATAATCCATATTTAGAGCAGTAAGGAAGTGTTTAACTACTATATCATAGTATATAGGCCATATCTAATACAACTAGCGCTGGCCAGTATTAATACTTATTATCTAATAGATCAAAAAAATAAAGCATATATACATAGAATAGTTGGTGCCATCTAGCCTGGGCATATATAGCATATTTAGATGTCAAAACTGCCACAAACATGAGTGAGTATACAGTGAAGGAAATAAGTATTTGATCCATTGCTGTTTTTGTAAGTTTGCCCACTGACAAAGACATGAACAGTCTATAATTTTTAGGGTAGGTTGATTTTAACATAAAGAGATAGAATATCCCCCAAAAAATCAAGAAAATCACATGGTATAAATTAGATATATTTATTTGCATTTTACAGTGAGAAATAAGTATTTGATCCCTCTGGCAAACAACACAATACTTGGTGGCAAAACCCTTGTTGGCAACCACAGCAGTCAGACGTTTTTTGTAGTTGATGATGAGGGTTGCACACATGTCAGGAGGAATTTTGGTCCACCCCTGTTTGCAGATCATCTCTAAATCATTCAGATTTTGAGGCTGTCGCTTGGCAACTCAGAGCTTCAACTCCATGCATACGTTTTCTATGGGATTAAGGTCTGGAGACAGGCTAGGCCACTCCATGACCTTAATGTGCTTCTTTTTGATCCACTCCTTTGTTGCCTTGGCTGTATGTTTTGGATCATTGTCTTGCAGGAAGACCCAGCCACGACCCATTTTTAATGTCCTGATGGAGGGAAGGAGGTTGTCACTCAGTATTTTACTGTACATGGCTCCTTCCATCCTCCCATTGATACAGTGAACACCCCCAAAACATAATGTTTCCACCTCCATGCTTGACAGTGGGGACGGTGTTCTTTGGATCATAGGCAGCATTTCTCTTCCTCCAAACACAGCGAGTTGAGTTAATGCCAAAGAGCTCAATTTTTGTCTCATCTGACCACAGCACCTTCTCCCAATAATTCACAGAATCATCCAGGTGTTCATTGGCAAACTTCAGACAGGACTGCACATGTGCCTTCTTGAGCAGGGGGACCTTGCGGGCACTGCAGGATTTTAAACCTTTAAGGCGTAATGTGTTACCAATGGATTTTTGGTGACTGTGGTCCCAGCTGCCTTAAGATCATTAAAAAGTTCCCCCCATGTAGTTTTAGGCTGATCTCTCACCTTCCTTATGATCAAGGATACCCCACGAGGTGAGATTTTGCATGGTGCCCCAGATCGATATCGATTGACAGTCATTTTGTATTTCTTCCATTTTCTTACTATTGCACCAACAGTTGTCTCATTCTCACCCAGTGTCTTACTTGTCGTTTTGTAGCCCATTCCAGCTTTGTGCAGGTCTATGATTTTGTCCCTGACATCCTTAGAAAGCTCTTTGGTCTTGCCCATGTTGTAGAGGTTAGAGTCTGACTTGATTAATTGAGTCTGTGGACAGGAGTCTTTTATAAAGGTGACTATGTAAGACAGCTGTCTTTAATGCAGGTAACGAGTTGATTAGGGGCATCTAACTGGTCTGTAGGAGCCAGAACTCATAATGGTTTGTAGGGGATCAAATACTTATTTCTCACTGCAAAATGCAAAAAAATGTATCTAATTTATACAATGTGATTTTCTTGATTTTTTTTTTTTGATATTCTATCTCTCAATGGTAAAATTAACCTACCCTTAAAATTATAGACTGTTCATGTCTTTGTCAATGGGCAAACTTACAAAAACAGCAGGGGATCAAATAATTATTTCCTTCACTGTACATAATGAATGATTATATTATACAGAATACACGTAGACATATATTTTTTATATTTGGACTGCCCTGACCAAAATGTAACTGGCCCTTAAACAGTAATAGAGCATACCCATCATCCTTATTTAAAGTTCTAAAGTGCTACCTCCCATTAAATCACAAAAGTCCCCAACTGTGAAAACGGCCATATGGAACACCCATATGGAACACAGAGTATACCTTGTCCTTATATACCATATTAAAGTGCATATTTATAACCATTAGATGTATATACAACCACAACACCACGGTATATTAACCCCTTTCCAACCTTGTTAATAATAGTACGTAGCTGCGCCCTGGGCCTATTGAGCAGCTACGTACTATTACGCGTGATATGATCGCGCCCGCACACAAGCGATGCGGGGAGATCACCGCCGGGTGTCAGCTGATTGTCACAGCTGACACTCGGTGCTATGTGCCAGGAGCGGCACTGCACCGCTGCTGGCACATTAACCCCCGCAATGCTGCGATCAAAGTCGATCGCAGCATTGCGGGGGCAGAGGGGGAGGTAAGCGTCGATACTTACCTCCTCTCCGGTGTCCCGCGGTGTCTGCGGCGGCTCCCGGATGTTGTCATGGTGACCTGATGTTGACATAACAACATCCGGGTCACCAAACAGCAGGGAGTTACTTTGGTAATGCGCAGTGCATGACCAACGTAACTTCTCCTTATGCAGTACTGACAGGCTGCATAGCGTAGGGAGCTGCTGCTCTCTATGCGATACAGCCGATCAGGCTGCAAAAGGGGAAACTCCCATAGTGGGACAAAGTGTAAAAGTAAAAAAAGTGCCAGAAAGTGAAAAATAAAATAAAATAAAAAGTAAAAGTATATTTAAAAAAAATGAAAAAAATAATCCTCAAAAGATAAAAATATATTGTAACCATATTTATTTATTATGAAAAAAAACAATAAAAGTACACATATTTGGTATCGCCGCACCCTGAATGACCTGACCTATAAAACTGCCCCACTAGTTAACCCCTTTAGTGAACACGGTAAAAAATAAAAAACTAAGCAAAAAACTATGCTATATCAATCATACCGCCAAACAAAAAATGGAATAAAACGCGATCAAAATGACGAATGCAAATAAAAATGGTACCGCTGAAAACATCATCTTGTCCCACAAAAAACAAGCTGCCATACAGCTCCATCAGCCGAAAAATAAAAAAGTTATAGCTCTCAGAATAAAGCTATATAAAAAATTATTTTTTTCTATAAAATAGTTTTTATTGCGTAAAAGCACCAAAACATAAAACACTATATCAATATGGTACCGCTGTAAACGTACTGACCCGAAGAATAAAGCTGCCTTATCAATTTTACCACACGCGGAACAGCATAAAAACAAACGAAAAAAAACAGTTCCGGAATTGTTGATTTTTGTTTATTCTGCTTCCCAAAATCGGAATAGAAAGCAATCAAAAAATGTCACATGGCCGAAAATGGTACCAATAAAAACGTCAACTTATCCCGCAAAAACTAACCATCACATGACTCTGTAGGCCGAAATATTGAAAAATTATAGCTCTCAAAATATGGTGATGCAAAAACTAGTCTTTGCAAAAAAAGGCGTCTTTTAGTATGTGACAGCTGTCAATCATAAAAAAACTATATGAATCTGGTATCACTGTAATCGCACTGACCTGAAGAATAAAGTCGTCTAATCACTTATACCGTACGAGGAACGGCGTAAAAAATAAACTCTAGAGTTAGGGTTGTGCTAGGGTTAGGGTTGAGCTAGGTTTAGGGTTGGGCTAGGCTTAGGGTTGGGCTAGGATTTGGGTTGTATTAGGGTTGGGGTTAGGGTTGTGTTGGGGCTGGGATTTTTACAAAAATAAAGAAAAAAAATGACAATGTGGCGAATAGTGTTGAGCACAAATGCTCGCTACTTGAGTTTGCATCGGGTGCTCGGGTATGCACCGAGTATCGTGGATGCTCGAGTCTCCGTCCCATATGTTTTGCAACTGTTATACAGCCAAAAAAAACTAGCGGGGATTGCCTGCCATGCACGAGCGATCCCCGCATGTTTTTTTTTGGGTGTCTAATAACCCTGAAACATGTGGGGAATGGACTCGAGCATGTCACTTAAGCACCTGAGATACATGGTGCATACCCGAGCACCCGATGCAAACTCAAGTAGCGAGCGCTTGTGCTCAAGACTAATGACAACTTATTCAATATTGATGACCTAATGTTATCAAATTCTGTACCGTACCTCTGGGTTGAAAATGTTCAATGTACCCCTTGATAAAATCCTTGAGGGGTCTAGTTTCCAAAATGGAGTCACTTCTGGGGGGTTTCCACTGTTTAGGCGTGTCAGGAACTCTCCAAAGGCAACATGGCATCCGCTAATTATTCAAGCAAATTTTACATTCAAAGAGTCAAATGGCCCTCCTTCTCTTCCGCACCCTGCCGTGCGCCAAAACAGTGGTTTTCCCCCACATGTGGGGTATCGGCTTACTCTGGAGAAATTGCACAACAAATTGCATGGGGCAATTTCTCCTGTTACCCTTATGAAAATGTAAAATTGGAGACTGAAAAACATTTTTGGTTGGAAAAATGTGAAATTTTATTTTTACGGCTCAATGTTCTAAACTTCTGCGAAGGTGCTCACTAGAGATGAGCGTTGTTCTACTCGAACTGTTCGCCAATCTCAAATTCGAGCTGTTTTGGGCGGTGTTCGAGCCGGTCGGCGAACACGAACAATTTGAGAAAAATTCGGCTGTTCGAGGTTATGTTCGATAACTGTTCGTGCACCAAAATCATAACTGGATTTTTTCTCAGTAATGATGAAAATTAATGTTAATACGCAGTTTGAGTGTACAGCGGGGCGGGGGGAGGGGCAGGGGATGGATCTCTGCAGGAACAATGAAGATCTCCATTTTTTTTTCTCTTTCCCGCATTTGCAGTGGGGAGGTGCAATCTGTCAGCCTATCAGCAGCGCACACACGGAGCGAAGTGCTTTTTTTCACACAAGCAAGGGCATGTGTGATTGGCAGTGTATGTCACATGTCCTTGCCCTATAAGACCAAGCCATTTTCCCCGTCGCCACCATTTTCTCACTGCTGCAGCTGCGTGTTAGACGGCACCGCTGTTGCTGTGTGCGCTATACCTTGTTAATTTCAAGCCAATTTTTGCACAAATATACAGATAGCTTGGGAGTAGGGAATAGTTGTGATTGCAGTCCTTTTAAGGACTAGGTTACAGCATTTCCTACGACTTTTATCAGGCAGGTCTGTGCTCTTAAATAGATAGATTGTGGGAGTAAAGACTAATTGTAATTGGAGTCCTTTTCAGGACTAGGTTACATCAGTTCCTATCAGTTTTTGCCAGGCAGGTCTGTGCCAGTGCTGTGCAAGTTTTTTTCACAGCATTTGGCTGAATCTAGCAAAGCTAATCCTTTTTGGCCTAATGCAGAGTGTGTTAGTCAGTGGAGTAGCCTATCTGTGTTGCAAGATATACCACCTGTGTATAGAATACCAATTTTTTTACTGCACCTAGTGAAGTAAAATCTTTTGGGCATAGCATCATTCTATTAGTCCATCTATACTGACCTCCATCAGGTTGCAAACTGAATATAATTATTTTCTGCGTCTAGCTCTGAAAAAATATTTGGGCTTCTAGCAGTGTGTGGGACTTGGTCTATTAGTCCATCTATACTGACCTCCATCAGGTTGCAAATTAAAAATAATTTTTTTCTTCATTTAGCTCTGAAAAAATATTTGGGCTTCTAGCAGTGTGTGGGACTTGTTCTATTAGTCCTTCTATACTGACCTCCAGCAGGTTGCAAATTGAATATAATTTTTTTCTGCATCTAGCTCTGAAAAAATATTTGGGCTTCTAGCGGTGTGTGGGACTTGGTCTATTAGTCCATCTATACTGACCTCCATCAGGTTGTAAATTAAAAATAATTTTTTTCTGCATCTAGCTCTGAAAAAATATTTGGGCTTCTAGCAGTGTGTGGGACTTGGTCTATTAGTCCATCTATACTGACCTCCATCAGGTTGCAAATTAAAAATAATTTTTTTCTTCATTTATCTCTGAAAAAATATTTGGGCTTCTAGCAGCGTGTGGGACTTGTTCTATTAGTCCATGTATACTGACCTCCATCAGGTTGCAAATTAAAAATAATTTTTTTCTGCATCTAGCTCTGAAAAAATATTTGGGCTTCTAGCAGTGTGTGGGACTTGGTCTATTAGTCCATCTATACTGACCTCCATCAGGTTGCAAATTGAATAAAAAAAATTTCTGCATCTAGCTCTGAAAAAATATTTGGGCTTCTAGCGGTGTGTGGGACTTGGTCTATTAGTCCATCTATACTGACCTCCATCAGGTTGCAAATTAAAAATAATTTTTTTCTGCATCTAACCCAGCCAATAGTTTTGGCCTAATACCACAGTTTGGCCACTCAGCTCTGCTCGGTTACCATCCATTGTTTTTTTGTGCAAACAACTCCAGAGTTGTGAATTAGTTAACCACCAAAATGAGTGGAAAAAGGCCTGCTGCTGGTGGAAAGGGGAATAGGCGTGTTGGGAAGGGGAAAAAAGGTTGTGTCCGTGGGGTAGGTGCAGAAGAAAGACCATCTTCCAGCCAAACTAAAATGTCTACTTCTTTTAGCGGACAATGTGATAAGATCCCTTTCTTACGGCCACGCCAATCGCTACAAATTCCAGATGAGGCACAAAAACAGCAGGTGCTTCAACGGATATCAAGTGCTCCTTTAAGTGGGCTCTCCTCCACATCAACTTCAACATCACAAATACTCCAGTCCTCAAAGGTGTCACCCAAATCGCACTTGCTTCCTCACAGCTCCCAAATCTCCAGCTGCCCGTCTGAGTATGAGGTAGAACAGATGGTTGAGTCTGCAGAGCTGTTTACTCATACTATAGCCTGGGAATCAGAGGTCGACTCCAGCGCTTCTGTGAATCCAGATGAGGAAATGATCTGCACTGATGCCCAGAATCTTTATGAGTCGGATCCAGGACCAGACGCAGAAGGTTCTGACCATAATGTAGACCCTCATTCCCAAACTGTAACTCCTGTTGGTGGAGACAATGAGGAAGACGATGATAAGACTCAAATACCTGATTGGAGCGACAACTTTAGTTTTTTGTCAGGGCAGGAACAGGTTGGCTCTGAGGACGACGGGTGTGATAACGCACAGGGTGATGATGATGAGGTCGGAGATCCCACTTACTGTCAACCCACAGTCAGCCAAGAGATGAGGTCAGCAGAGGAGGTGGAGGAAGATGCTAGTGACGACGAGGTCAGGTTGTGCCTTCCTGGACAGAGACGTAGTACTGGAAGCACGTCAACAACTGCATCCTCAAACACAACTCTGCCTCTCACCACAAGTCGTGGTGGCTCTTCAGGTCGCATGGGTGCTAAGCCTTGCATAGCCTGGGCATTTTTTCAGATCGATAAAGATGACCCAACTCGTGTTATCTGTAACATTTGTCAGCAAAAGCTAAGTAGAGGCCAAAAAATACATAGTTTGAGTACTTCATGCATGAACCGGCACATGGACATGAAGCATAAGTTGCAGTGGGAAGCTCAGTGTGCTACAATGCGGTCTAGCCGGCCGGGCCAACCACCGTCTGCCATATCTTGTGCATCCGCGGCCTCTTCATCCTCTGTGACTGGGGGGACAGCAGTCACACCTGTTTTGGGGCGCAGACCTGCCACCTCTTTACCCGCAACAGCCAGCGTGATTGGCAGGTCATCATTTTCTTTGGAGGTGGTAACACCAGCTGGTCTTGAGCGCTGTCCGACATCGATAGCACCACCTTTGGATCAAGGCAACCTAACATGTCCGCCTGCATCTTCCTCACAGACCGGCAGTTTGCCGGGGACACCCTTATCAACCCCGTCTAAGCACAATAGCCAGCCCTCGGTCCCTCAGATGTGGACAAGTAAAAGACCATTTCCTCCTAGCCATGAGAAAGCTAAGAGGTTGAATTTCACCATCTGCAAGCTCTTGGCTACAGAAATGCTGCCTTTCCGCCTGGTGGACACAGAGGATTTTCGAGACCTTATGTCCGTCGCAGTGCCCCAGTACCAGATGCCCAGTCGGCACTACTTCTCAAAGAAAGGTGTGCCTGCGCTCCACCAGCATGTCGCACACAACATCACCGCTTCTTTGAGAAACTCGGTGTGTAACAGGGTGCATTTCACCACAGACACTTGGACGAGTAGGCATGGACAGGGGCGTTACATGTCGCTGACTGGGCACTGGGTAACTATGGTGACAGCAGGACAAGGGGCTGCTGTCCAAGTCTTGCCGTCCCCACGAGTTGTGCGTCAATCCTCTTTATGTCATTTTTCCTCCACTGCTTCTGCCTCCTCAACCTCCTCTCGGTCTTCCACCTGCACCCAAAGCCTGTCTGGTCATGCCACAAGCTTTCTAACTGCGCAGAAGGGATCCTGCACACCTCCTTACTATGCTGGCAGTAGGGCTCAACGTCATCAGGCGGTTTTTACATTGAAATGTCTGGGAAATGTGAGTCACACAGCTGAGGAGTTGTGGTCAGCTCTGGAGAACCAATTTCATGAATGGTTGTCTCCACTGGACCTGAAACCAGGGAAGGCCGTGTGCGACAATGCTGCAAACCTGGGTGCGGCCCTTCACCGGGGCAATGTCACACACGTGCCTTGTATGGCTCACGTGTTGAACCTGGTTGTCCAGCAATTTTTAGCCAACTATCCCAGACTAGATGGCCTTCTGCAGAGGGCACGGTCGCTGTGTGCTCACTTCCGCCGTTCGCATCCCGCAGCTCAGCGACTTACATCTCTACAGAAGTCGTTGGGCCTGCCACTTCACCGGCTAAAATGCGATGTGCCTACCCGGTGGAATTCAACTCTGCACATGTTGCAGCGACTGTGGCAGCACCGACAAGCCCTGGTGCAATACGTTCTGACGTATAGCCTGGGCCAACGAGATTCAGAGGTGGGGCAAATCACGCTGGAGGAGTGGTCTCAGATCAGGGACCTATGCACCCTTCTGCACAGTTTTGAAATGGCGACGAAGATGTTTAGTGCTGACGATGCCATTATCAGCATGACTATTCCGGTGATTTACATGCTGGAGCACATGTTAAACAGAATTCGGAGTCAGGTGGTGGCACAAGAGGAGGTGGAGGAAGTAGAGGAGGAGGAGTTGTATGCGGAAGGGCTAACATCTGCAAGGTCCAGACGGTCGGCAGCACCAGGGCGGCAGGCATGTGAGGGTGGGGGAGATGATTTTACCAGGGCGCATGGTAGCAGCCAAACTAGTGAGGAAGGTGCAGGAGCCCAGGAAGAAGTGGAGGACGAACTGATGGAAGACTCATCAGATGAGGGAGACCTTGATCACATTTCTGTTGTGCGAGGTTGGGGGGAGAGGACAGAGGAAGGAAGCATGATTGTTACCTCGCCACCAACACAACAGGGACTTGGTGCTCCTGGATGCGCAACACACATGAGTGCCTTCTTGCTGCACTACCTGCAACATGACCCTCGAATTGTGAGAATTAGAAATAATCCTGACTACTGGGTTGCCACACTGTTAGATCCCCGGTACAAAAGTAAATTTGCAGAAATTATTCCTGCCATAGAAAGGGATGCACGCATGCAGGAGTATCAGCAGAGACTGTTGCAGAATCTTACATGTGCTTTTCCACAAAATACCAGTGGTGCACGTAGTGAATCTCACAGTTCCAACTTGCCAACCGTGGGACCGTCAAGTGTTCAGCACTCAAACCGTAACAGAACCACAGTATCTGCTGGTAACATCAATTTTGCGGAATCATTTCACCACTTTTTTAGCCCATCCTTTGCAAGGCCACAGGAGACAAGAAGTCTGACACATAGTCAACGCCTAGAGACGATGGTACAGGAGTATCTCCAAGTAAACATTGAAGCCACGACTGTGTCACTGGACCCTTGCTCTTTTTGGGCTTCCAATCTGGATAAATGGCCGGAGCTAGCCACTTACGCCTTGGAGATCTTGTCATGCCCCGCAGCCAGCGTTCTGTCTGAACGTGTGTTCAGCGCTGCTGGTGGTGTGCTGACAGATAAGCGCACGCGGCTCTCCACTGATAATGTAGACAGACTCACGTTCATAAAGATGAACAAATCATGGATCCGAAACGACTTTTCTACCCCTGTGTCATCCTGGGGAGAGTAAAAGCTTGATGATTGGTTAAAATCACCCTACCAACCGTTTTAAGCTTTCAAATTACTAATCATGTTTATCTGTATCTTGACTGGAAAATAATTTGGGCTTTGTAGCAGTGTGCAGCACTGATCCTATTAGGCCATCTATAATAAGCTTCACCAGATTTAAAATTAAAAATAATTTTTAGCTGCATCTAGCCCGGAAAATAATTTTGGGGCTCCGAGATGCGCAAGACACATAAGTGCCTTCTTGCTGCACTACCTGCAGCATGACCCTCATATTGTCAGAATTCGAAGTAATCATGACTACTGGGTTGCCACACTCTTAGATCCCCCAAACTTTTCGATCAACCTTTTCATTTTAATAAAGACCAAAAAAATGGTCATTTTTGAAATTATAAGCATTAGCAGGTTGTTAGAAACTGAAATCAAACAGTTTTCAACTCAAAACTTTATTCTAGGTGATGTTACATTTTCACATAGGACCCCTTGTTCGAAAGGAGCTTCTGAACTCTCTCGTCCATTGAATTTGTCAGGTTTTGGATGGTTTCTGCTTCAATTGTTTTGCATGAGGACAGAATACCCTCCCAGAGCTGTTGCTTAGATGTGAACTGCCTCCCGCCATCATAGACACTCCTTTTAATGATGCTCCAAAGGTTCTGAATGGGGTAGAGGTCAGGGGAGCATGGGGGTCACACCATAAGTTTGTCCCCTTTTATGCCCATATCAGCCAGAGATGCAGATGTTTTATGTGCAGCATGAGATGGTGCATTATCATGCAGAAAAATGATCTTGCTGTGAAATACACGGTTCTTCTTCTTGAACCATGGCAGGAAGTGCTGTTTGAGAAAATCCACATACATTATGGAGTTCATCTTTAGCGCCTTCAGGGATCCTAAAGGGGCCGACAATCTCTCTCCCCATGATTCCAGCCCAAAACATTACTCCACCTCCTCCTTGTTGGCGCTGTAGCCGTGTTTGCGTGGGGTGTCCATCAACCAGCCATCCTCCACTCCATTCATCTGGACCATCGAGCGCTGCACGGCACTCATCCGTGAACAAAACAGTTTTGAAATCAGTCTTCATGTAATGTTTGGCCCACTGGAGCCGTTTCTGCTTGTGTGAAGTGGATAGAGGAGGTCGACAGGATGGCGTATGCACAGCTGCAAACCTCTGAAGGACCCTGCATCTTGTTGTTCGGGGGACGTTGGAGGCACAAGCAGCTTCAAAAACTTGTCTGCTGCTATGACAAGGCTTTTTTGCCGCTGCTCTTTCAACCTGACGTAATTGCCTGTAGGAAAGAGTCCTCAATTTGCCCTTATCAGCACGCACACGTGTGTACTGTGAATAAGCTACATACTTCTTGATTGCCAAGACACTTCATCCTGATCATCGCACAATGTTGATTGTAGTCATGCCTTGACCTAAACACTCCACAATTTGTTGCTTCTCAGCAGCCGACACACCCTTTTTCTTTCCCATTTTGGCAGAAAATGTAGGCTGCTTAATAATGTGAGAGAGCCTTCTTAAGTAGTCTTGCCTTTCATTGGACACACCTGCCAAACTAATTAGCACAGGTGTCTGCAATTGCTTACAGTGATATAAAGAGCCCTGACACACATCACCATCAATGAGTTTAACTGACAAACAAACAAATTCTTCCCTTATCACTCCTAAACACTTTTTGCATAATAATTTGGAACGCGGTGTACATGTGCTTTTCCACAAAACACCAGTGGTTCACGTAGTGAATCTTACAGTTCTAACTTGCCAACCGTGGTCTGTATGGAATTGTTCAATAAAGGGCCCAAAATTAAGATAACATAGATGGGAGAGGTCTCTATGAATAGGAATTCCTAAGTATTTGATACCCTGTGAGGGCCAGGCAAAGGGAAAGTTGGACTGGATGGAATCCTATATGGATTTAGGGAGGGAGACATCGAGGGCCTCAGACTTCGCTGCATTGATTTTAAAATTTTACCATGTAACAAAGTGATCTATTTCAGCCATAACAGCAGGGATGGATATATGTGATTGAGTGATATATACTAGGACATCATCAGCAAATAGAGAGCACTTGTACTCGGTGCCTTCCACCTCAATCCACCTAATATTGGGGTTATGGCGAATTGATGAGAGCAGGTGCTCCGTCACTAGGATGTATAAGAGAGGGGACAGAGGACATCCCTGCCTTGTCCCATTGGTGATTGTGAAAGGTGATGAAAATGTTCTGACGCACCCCCTGGGCCTTGGGACACCCGGAGCCGGACCCTTTTTGGTGGATGCTGGTGGTTGTAGTCTTCGTGGCGGCGATCCGGTTCCATGGCTCAGGGCGGTCAAACCAGTGGCGGAACTATTTATGTGGTTTTGATGTTTAAATGTCCGACTACGCCACCCGTGGATTGCGGTCAGAGTGAACCGCCGCTACAGGGCAGACCGCTAAGGCTGGTGTTGTGGGTGCAGCAGAGCGTAGCATAACTCCCCACGGGAGGAGTATAGCCTCAGGGCAGTGTATGCGGAGGATGGGGGTGATGGTGCAGGGCAGCAGCAGTAACGACACGGAGTCAGTGATGCAGTTCAGGGCCTTTACTCACAGTTCTTATTATCCAGACCACGTCTGCAGGTAACGGCTGCCCACGTCGTACTGTGCTCACCAGGTGAGGGGCTCAGACAACTCCCAGATAACTTTGGAGCGCTTCACAGGACCCCCTTTGTGTGTCCTTTGTCTGGCCTTTCTTACCAACACTTCTGTCCGGCTGCCTCGGGCCTCCTCTTGGTAAACTTGGCGCCAGTTTCCCTGACCCTATGTGGTGCCTTCCTAGCGGGTGGAGCAAGGGGCTGCGCCACATAAAATGTCAGAGCCTCCGGTTTCTAGCTGAGGGTCGTTTCCTGCCTCCACTAGTTCGGGGACCGGTCTCCCCCTTTGGCCTGACCCCTCCATGCAGGTGGATTCGGGCGTGCGGTGGCGACTCGCCCGTCCACACCCCTGGGATCCCTTCATTCCTCGTTCCTGGAGCCTTCTCCGCTCCTCTTCCTTCCTTCTCCCTCTTGCAGGCCTGGGCCTCTGTTACTAGGCCCGCCTCCGGAGCAGAGCTCATGCAGAGCCCCTGCTCCCTGCCACTTCTGCTCAGACTTCTCTGCACTGAACTAAGATGGTGCCCACCTTTTATACTCCCTTCTCAATGCACCCAGGAACTGCTTCCTCCCTGCTCCTGCACTGCAGGGTTCCCCTTCCTCAGTGTTCCCTCCCCCCACTCCAGCCAGGGACAGGGACTGTCGTGCCCATCTCAGGGGCATATTGGTCGCCCTGCCCCACGGCAATGTGGTGTAATGCATGCAGGTGTCGGGTCCTGATCCACACTCCATCCTTATCTGAGAGTGAGATATCACACCTCTGGGTGAGGTGCAATACGTCTGTAGCAACCGAGCCCTCGGTGCTACAGTTCCATTTATCTTCAGCCTAGGTGACGTATTGTGATACAGGGCCGTGATTTTGGCTATAAAAGGGTCCCCTAGACCCCTACCCCAAGCTTTTTAAGAGAATCATATATGGCGTGCCAGGAGACTCTATGGAATGCTTTCTCAGCATCCAACGAGAGTATCTACTTACAAATTTTTAACTGCATCTAGCCCAGGAAATACTTTGTGCCTAGTAGCAGTGTCTGCTAGTCAGCGGATTATCCCGGCTGTTAAGCAAGCTACACCACCTGTAGTTTGGACACTTAATTTTTTCAAAGGAAATGCTTCGGGACCACGGGATACTTAGTGAAGAGCATCAGGAGGCACCCCAAGGCATAGGGGCTGGGACTGGCACTAGGATGCCTTGCGGTGGACAGCCGAGCTCGATCCTTATAAAAGCTTTTTAACTGCAGCAGCTTTAGTGGACGCTACTGGAGCTGGAATTACGCGGCTGCTGGCATGAGACTTGCCCTCCAATAGATCCTTGTAAATGGATTTAAAGTGTATTCATTCAAATTAGAGGGACAATTTAAATTAAAAAGCTTAGAGCTGCCTCCACCACAGGGGGGCTCTCTCGACCCACCAGCGGACAGGCACCAGTATTGGGAGAGGGGGGCTGGCCGTCAGGGTTCACCGCGGCTCTGGCACAAACCCGGCGACACGGAGGTGGCACGGGCAGGAGCGGACTGGCCGTCTCGGCTTCTCACTTTTTGGATTTTAGAAGGGCATGACATGCCTATATCTGTGTCTCCCCCTCCTTTTACTCCTCCACCTCTTTTCTTTTCGCATGACTATATGTACTTGTCACTTTTCCATGTGTTAGTTGTGTCTTCTGAGCAGTTTGTCAGCTTTTGGACACCTTTGAAGGTGTTTTCTATGTGTTTCTATGTGTTTTTGTTTGCCTGCCATTGGTTTTAATGGTGTTCGAAGGTGTTCGACGAACAGTTCGACGAACAGTTCGGCGAACACACGGGTGTTCGACGAACCGAACCGAACTCGAACACTACGGGGGTGGCTCAACACTAGTGCTCACCACACATCTAGGTAAGTTCCCTGAAGGGTCTAGTTTCCAAAATAGTGTCACTTGTGGGGGGTTTCCACTATTTAGGCACATCAGGGGCTCTCCAAACGCGACATGGCGTCCGCTCTCGATTTCAGCCAATTTTGCGTTCAAAAAGTCACACAGTGCTCCATCCCTTCTGAACCCTGCCGTGCTCACACAGTACGTGACGCATATCCTCTCCCCCGGATCGAAGAATCACTTTCTGCTCTGGGTCAGGCTAAGTACTTCTCCAATATGGATTTGGCCAGTGGATACTGGCAAGTTCCAGTAGCAGAGAAGGACAAGGCGAAGACGGCGTTCATCCTCCCGATGGGACTCTATGAGTTCAACAGAATGCCGTTTGGTCTTTCAAATGCCCCTGGGACATTTCAGCGGCTAATGGAACATTGCCTGGGTGACCTGAACTTCGAGTCCATGTTGATCTACCTAGATGATGTGGTGGTGTTCAGGACATAATTTGAGGATCATCTGCAGAAACTGCAACAAGTCCTGCAGCGACTTCGAGACCATGGACTGAAGATCAAACCCAAGAAATGCAGATTGTTCCAAGACCGTATAGAATGCCTGGGTCATGTGGTCATTCCCGAAGGAGTGCAGCCAGTTGCCAGTAAGGTGGAGGCTGTCCAGAAGTGGCCTCAGCCAAGAACGCTGCGAGAGGTGAGAGCCTTTTTGGAACTGGCGGGATATTACCGACGGTTTGTCCCAAAGCCTATCTGGTTGGTCTTTTGAATGAGCTGCTGAGAGGCGCATCTCGAGGGCCCAAGAATCGTCCCATTCAGTGGGGTCTTCAATAGCAGAAGGCCTTTGTCATGCCAGGTGTTAGTGCAGCACAAAGGGAAAGGGAGCCCAGACACTAGGGAAAGGGGGAAGTGGAGACCTCCTAGTCTGGTCTAGCGTCACCCTGTTTCTATATTGCCTCTACAGCAATTGCCGCCCGCTGCCTATTTTCCCTGGCGTATAGCTACGGCTAGGGATGGAAGGAGATGAGCACTAATCAACCTCCACTAAACACTACAGACAACAAGGGAAGACAAAACAGGGGGAAGTTGCTTAGCTTTAGATGACTCCAAATATGCACATGGCCTCAAGCTCCAGAGAGGATGAAGTACTGCTCCTGCTAAGCCTCACAAATAGAAATGAAATGAATAGAGCCGGTGACTCCCTCTCAGACACACCAGGTATATATACACCCAGGCCAGAGAGCTAATTAGCAAGAGGGAGGTAGCCGCTCGGTCCTAAAGACAGCCTCTAAGAAGCTGTCTGCAATGCAAAAAGGAGAGATCTCCTGCAACCAACTGCAGGGCGACTGTCTGTCACCTCTGACACACCCTAGACAGTACCCCCTTCCTCTACGAGTGGCCTCCAGACACTCAGCATCGGGTTTCTCAGGAGAAGAGGTGTGGAATGAGCGAACCAATCTGGGAGCGTTCACCTCTGATGCTGAAACGCACATCCTCTCCACTGGACCATAGCCTTTCCAGTGCACCAAGTATTGTAGAGAATGACTTTGGAGACGAGAATCTGCAATCCTCGAAATCTGGAACTCCAGATTACCATCAACCATTACTGGGGGCGGTGTTAGAGGTGAGGGCTCAAGAGATTCCACATACCTTTTGAGTATGGACCTGTGGAAGATATTGTAGACCTTAAGGGCCTGAGGAAGTTCAAGACGAAATGCTGCTGGGTTAATGACGGTGGTTATTTTATAGGGACCAATAAACCTAGATCCACTTCATTGGGATACGTTGAAGTGCTCCAAAGTTGTGACCTCATAAAGTGACACTGCACTGAATAGAAAAAATTGGTCTGGTCAGGAAGGTGAAAACAGGCTGGGGCATGAAGTGGTTAATTAAAAAAGTAGTGCAATAACTAGAACATTGGGTAGTATCCTTTCTTGACTTGAGAATAACCCTCATGTGTGTCTGTTTTGGAAAGGTAAAAGTTAGTGTTGAGCGAGCATGCTCGACACTGTTCGGTACTCGCCTGAGCATCACACTACTCAGGATGTTCGGCGAGCACCGAGCATTTCCGGGTTACTCGGGCGGGAGCTCAGGTCTCCACCCTGCATGTTTGGTGCTCTTTACAGTGAATGAACATGCAGGGATTTCCAGCCAGTCACTGTAATACCGCAGCCATGTTGTTTGTGGGCATTACAGTGATTGGCTTGCCGCACAGCGTCACCTCGAGTATTTAAAACCGGGCGCCGCCATCTTGGACACAGTCGCTCCGGATCAGACAGTGTAGGGACAGCGCTGCTGGTTTAGGGAGAGATATATCCTGCGAAATAGTTAGTGTAGGGTCTGTAAAGGCTGCCAGATCAAACAAACAGTCCTTCTCAGGACTAATATCCATCCCAGATATCAGGCAGGCAGGCAGGCAGGCTGTATAGGAGATGCAGTGGTTATACCAGCAAACGCTGCATTACAGTCCTGTGTGCTCCTGTTGCTGAAATTGCTGGACTTAGCTCCAGTTCTCGGGGGCCAGGAAAAATCCTTTTTTTTCATCTAAATCCTCTTTTTTTTTTCCTCCTTCACACTGTACAAATACCCGTCTTATTAACCTTTTGGTGTCCACCCCCCCCCCCCCCCAAAAAAAAAAAGTGTGTCTCTGATTTTTCAGACACAAATATATCTGTTGAAAATAGTCTGGTGTAGGCTAGAGAAATAGAAGTGTGGTTTTGCAGTTCCACGGGTCAAACCTCTGTATTATCCAGTTTTGGGCCATTTGTATCTAAAAACAACAATTTGAGTGTGTCACTCACTGTTCAGCCACAAATATATATATTTAAAAAAGTCTGGTATACACCAGTAAATTATAACTGTGGTTTTGCTGTTCCACGGTAAAAAATCTCTATTATCCTGCTTTTGGCATTTTTTGCTGTAAAAAAAAAATAATAGTGTCTCCTGATTGTTCAGACACAAATATATTTGTTGAAAATAATCTGGTATACACCAGTAAACAATAACTGTGGTTTTGCCATTCCACTGTAAAAAATCTCTATTATTCAGCTTTTGGTATTTTTTCCGTAAAGAAAAACAGTAATAGTTTCTCCCTGATTGTTCAGATTGTTTAAAAGAGTAGGCCAGAGAAAGAGAACTGTGGTTTTCCTCTTCCATGGTTCTAATTTACTAATTGTTACCCATTTTCCATTGATAGTGCGAGTGTAAGCTATTTTACTTCCTTTACAATGGGCAAGGCGCGTGGCAAGGGACGTGGAACTGGACATTCTGGTGATGGTGCCTGCAGAGGACGGGGCCGTGGCCACGGTGAAAATGTGCCACAACCAACAGCCACATCTTCTCGCTCCCACTTCTTGACTGAATTACTAGGGAAGCACAGAACAACACCAGTATTGCGAACTGATCAGTGTGTACAGGTTATTAATTGGATAGCAGATAATACTTCAAGAAACCTGGCCACCACCACCTCCGGTCTGTCTTCCACACGGTCAACTCTTAGTAGCCGTGAGTCTCGACCGCATACTCCACCTCACCCTGATGCTCCTTCCTCCCACCATGCCGATTGTCGTCAGACAGCAACTGATCCCACACTTGGACACGCTGAAGAGCTGTTCACTGGTCCATGTCCAGATTTGTGCCCCTCGTCTGCTCCGCTTGAAGAGGTGGAAGAGAAGATCCATTGTAGCGATGCCCAAATATTTGAACAGCCATGGCCACAGGAAGTCGACGCTGGCAATTTGTCACAAGAGGTGGACGATGACGAGACACAATTGCCAGAAAGTGAGGAGGGGGATCGTGGTGCTCAAGTGGAAGAGGAGGAGGTGGTGGATGATCTAGTAACTGACCCAACGTGGCAGGAGGACATGCAGAGCGAGGCCAGCAGCACACAGGGTGAGGGAGGCAGAGTACCCCAACAGGCAGGAAGAAGCAGTGTGGTGGCCGCACACAGAAGGCTGGCAACAGTTCCCCGTAACACCAACACGAGGGACGTTGCCAGTACAACCTGTAGGTCTTCCAGAGTCTGGAATTTTTTTAAAGACTCTGCTAATAACCCCAAAAAGGACACTTGTACCACCTGCCATGACAGCATCAGCAGGGGTGACAAAACTACCAGTCTGACCACCACCAGCATGATCAGGCACATGGCAGCAAAGCACCCGACTTTGTGGGGCGAACCCCAGGGTCCACGACCAGTGTCAGCAGGTGTCACCACTGCTTCTTCCGCTGTTGTGCGTGCAATAGAACCCCCTGTTGTGTGTGCAAGGCAATCCCCTGTCCATACTGCATGCAAAGATGCCCCCTCCTCTCAGTCTTCACTTGTTATGGCAGTTTCTCAAGAAACAGCATCAACGTCCACGTCCCACCGCAGCGTTCATTTGTCCATATCCCAGACCTTTGAATGAAAGCGGAAATTCGCAGCTAACGCCCCACAGGCCACAGTCCTAAATTCGCACAATTCATGACTGCTTGCGTTGGAAATGCTCCTTTTAGGCTGGTGGAGACGGAATCCTTCCGCAACCTTATGGCGGTGGCCGTCTCTCGGTACTCGGTCCCCAGCCGACACTATTTTGCCTGGTGTGCCATCCCCGCACTACACAAGCACGTGTCCCAAAACAACTGCCGTGCCCTCAACAACGCAGTTACTGGGAGAGTCCACCTGACAACGGACACGTGGACAAGTGCTTGTGGCCAGGGACGGTACATCTCCCTGACGGCACACTGGGTAAACATAGTGGAAGCCGGGACCCAGTCGGACCTTGGGACGGAACACATCCTCCCCACACCGAGGATTGTGGGCCCTATGTCAGTCAGAGTTGCCCCCACAGTGTACAGCTCCTGCGCATCATCCTCCTCCTCCTCATGTTCAGCCTCCATCTCAGATATCACCGCATCAGTTACAAGCTGGAAGCACTGCAGTACTGCCTCAGCCAAGCGGCAACAGGCTGTGCTGAAATTCATAAGCTTAGGTGAGAAACCTCACACTGCTTGTGAGTTGTGGACAGCTGTGAAAGAGCAGGCAGATCTTTGGCTGAGACTGCTGAACCTACATCCAGGCATGGTTGTGTGTGACAATGGCCGTAACCTGGTGGCGGCTCAGAGGTGAGGCGAGATCACACACGTACCATGCCATGTGCTTAACCTCGTGGTTCGGCGGTTTCTTAAATCGTACCCCGAGTTGCCAGATCTGCTCGTCAAAGTGCGCCGCCTGTCAGCTCATTTTCGGTAGTTGGCTACAGCTTCCGCCACCCTTGCTGTGTTGCAGCAGCGTTTGCAGCTTCCGTCACACCGACTGGTGTGTGATGTCCCCACTCATTGGAACTCTACCCTCCACATGTTGCAAAGGATTTGTGAGCAGAAGAGAGCAGTTGTGGAGTACCAGCTGCAACAAGTCCGTCGATTTTCAGGTCAGACTCCACACATAAGACGTCAGGAGTGGACCTGGATGTCTGACATATGTACCATCTTGACAAACTTTGCCATCTGAACATGCTAGCGGCTGAGGTCACAGTTCGTTGACCAACCAAGGCGTACAAGCGAGAGAGAGGCAACTCCAATCCAGCAGAGGCAGGGGAACACTGTCAACATTCTGGGACAGTTTTCTGAGACCCGCCCAGCTTACAGGCCCTGAGGCGCGGGGGACTCTCACAAGGAGTGGAAAGTTTAAAAAGATGGTGAGGGAGTACCTTGCCGACCGTACCAGCGTCCTCCGTGATTCCTCTGTGCCTTTTAATTATTGGGTATCCAAGCTGGACACTTGGAATGAACTCGCTCTGTATGCCTTGGAGGTCCTGGCCTGCCCTGCCGCTAGCGTGTTATCGGAGTGTGTTTTTAGTGCCGCTGGGGGAATTATAACTGATAAGTGAACTCGCCTGTCAACTGACAATGCTGACAAGCTGACCCTTATCAAAATGAACAAGGGCTGGATTGGGCCAGACTTCTCATCACCACCAAATGACAGCAGAGTAACAAAGTCAAATCCACTGTGTTATTTCGGGAGGTGTATTCACATGCACCTCTTCACACCCACACATGGGTATACACTTCCTCATTTCAACTGTTTTATGTTCTTCTCCTTATCCTCAGCCTCCACCACCACTATACCACCAGGGAGACCGTGTTCCGTGTTGCCATTATTGAAAGTTCCTCTGTCTTTATTTTTGTCAGCATTTGCTTGGAAGGCATAAGCAAAGACTGTGGGAGACTCACTCCCCAATAATGGGAATAATATTTTTAAGATGCTGTACTGTATGGCTCTTGGAAGGGGCATTAAAAGCATCTTGTTAAGCTACTGCGACCTCCACCACTTTTCCGAGGGGCATTCAAACCGTCTTGTTAAGCTACTGCGACCTCCACCACTTTTCCAAGGGGCATTAAAAGAGTCTTGTTAAACCACTCTGAACTCCACAGCTCTTCCAAGGGGCATTGAAATGTTGTTTTTAATTAACTCTAACCTCCACGACTCTTCGAACGGGCATTGCATTTCCTCCTAATTTTTGGCTGCTTTTGCTTGGAAGGCATAAGCAAATACTATGGGAGACCCACTCCCCAATAATGGGAATAATGTTTGTAATATGCTGTACTGCATGGCTCTTGTAAGGGGCATTGCAAGTTCTTCCGTCCTAATTTTTGGCAGCTTTTGCTTGGAAGGCATAAGCAAAGACAATGGGAGACACACTCCCCAATAATGGGAATAACGTTTGTAATATGCTGTACTGCATGGCTCTTGTAAGGGGCATTGCAAGTTCCTCCATCCTAATTTTTGGCAGCTTTTGCTTGGAAGGCATAAGCACAGACTATGGGAGACACACTCCCCAATAATGGGAATAATGTTGGAATATGCTGTACTGCATGGCTCTTGTAAGGGGCATTGCAAGTTCCTCCGTCCTAATTTTTGGCAGCTTTTGCTTGCAAGGCATAAGCAAATACTATGGGAGACCCACTCCCCAATAATGGGAATAATGTTTGTAATATGCTGTACTGTATGGCTCTTGGAAGGGGCATTAAAAGCGTCTTGTTAAGCTACTGCAATCTCCATCACTTTTCCGAGGGTCATTAAAACCGTCTTGTTAAGCTACTGTGACCTCCACGACTCTTCCAAGGTGCATTCAAACCATCTTGTTAAGCCACTCTGAACTCCACAGCTCTTCCAAGGGGCATTGAAATGTTGTTTTTAATTACCTCTAACCTCCACGACTCTTCCAACGGGCATTGCATTTCCTCCTAATTTTAGTCAGCTTTTGCTTTTCAATGCAAAGGCGAAAACTAAGGGTGACCCACTCCCCAATAATGGGTAGAAGGTTTTTAGTACTCTATAGTCCATGTCTGTTTCAAGGGGAATTGCAGTTCCTCATAATTTTTGGAAAGCCTTCCATTCACTGCTTAGGCCAACAGTGTACAGGAGACCCAGTTGCTATAAATGGAAAAAACGGTTTAGTTAAGGCCCTCTGACCTCCATGTCATTTCCAAGGGGCATTGGAGTGCCTCAAAATTTTTGGTAGGCATTGCACTCACTGTATGCTCTATAACTGTGTAGCCGAACCGCTCCTTTTGTTACAGAAACATATCCTACAAGACATATGTGGTTAACTGGCCTGATATTGATGTGAATGGTCCCTGTTCCTCCTGCTTTTTCTCCTTCGCCACTACCTCATCCATCATTTATCACCTGAAGCTTTGTTTTAACGGGAGTCATAGAACTGGGATAGTAGCAGGAAAACATACAGCAATCCTCGGAGGAGGTAGGATATGCACCAAAACGCTGACTACCTCAGGCCTAGCCGCTACTACATACATGCGCTTGCATTCCAAGAAAACAAAGCAGATGCTAACTTCTATCATCATCATCATGCTCCTCATCTTGGCACTCTCAACTCCCCTGATGGAGAAGCCAGGGCCCACCAGAGCAGTCTGGTTCTCTGGTGGGCTCATCCAATGCTGCCCTAAAGCAGGCCGGGCTAAGAAAAGTGTGGGGGGATGTTCCAAGGAGAAATAGGGGTGGCTGGGGACCGTTTATGGACACCCGGCCGCCCCCAGGTGGCTGGGGACCGTGTGTTGACACCCGGCCGCGGGGCCGCTGGGGACCGAGTATGGACACCCGGCTGCCCCATGGCGGCTGGGGACCAAGCGTTGACACCCGGCCGCCGGGAGGCTGGGGACTGAGAATGGATACCTCGCTGCCGAAGCAGTCATGAGGTAGTGGCCAGCTTCGGCCTCCTCCAATCTAAAAGGCCCCATTTCAAGTGCAAGCTAGCAGTATGGTATTGCAGCCTGGGGGTGGGTGGGTGGCAGGCTGCATACTTGCGCTTGCATTGCAAGGAATGGGAGAGGTACAATTGAACACTGCCCTGGGACAAGGACTTGAACGGGGATAGTTGCAAGTCTGCAACGACAGGTGCAGGGTGGGAGGCATCTTCGCATGTACCATGAACAGGGGTTTGGCATGCACACACTACAGCAGAATAGGCTCTCCTTCCCACTAAATGCACTGGGGAGGACACAGGTAATGTTTTGGTATGCGCGCTTAATCTTATGTATAAGGCACACCGGGACAAATAGAGGCGGCTGGGGACTGAGTATGGATACCTCGCTGCCGAAGCAGCCATGAGGTAGTGGCCAGCTTCGGCCTCCTCCAAACTAAAAGGCCCCATTTCAAGTGCAAGCTAGCAGTATGGCATTGCAGCCTGGGGGTGGGTGGGTGGCAGGCTGCACACTTACGCTTGCATTAAAAGAAAACAAAGCAGATGCTAACTTCTATCATCATCATCATCATGCTCCTCACCTTGGCACTCTCAACTCCCCTGATGGAGAAGCCAGGGCCCACCGGAGGACTCTGGTTCTTGGTGGGCTTGTCCAATGCTGCCCTAAAGCAGGCCGGGCTAAGAAAAGTGTGTGGGGGGATGTTCCAAGGAGAAATAGGGGCGGCTGGGGACCGTTTATGGACACCCGGCCGCCCCCAGGCGGCAGGGGACCGTATGTGGACACACGGCAGCCCCCTGGCGGCTGGGGACCGAGTGTGGACAGCCGGCCGCCGGGCGGCTGGGGACTGAGTATGGATTCCAGGCTGCCAACGCAGCCATGACGTGGTGGCCAGATTCTGCCTCCACATGCCTAAAAGGCCCAATTTCAAGTGCAAGCAAGCAAGCAGCATGGTATTGCAGCCTGGGGGTGGATGGGTGGCAGGCTGCACACTTACGCTTGCATTCCAAGAAAACAAAGCAGATGCTAACTTGTATCATCATCATCATGGTCCTCACCTTGGCACTCTCAACTCCCCTGATGGAGAAGCCAGGGCCCACCGGAGGAGTCTGGTTCTCTGGTGGGCTCGTCCAATGCTGCCCTAAAGCAGGCCGGGCTAAGAAAAGTGTGTGGGGGGAAGTTGACAGGAGAAATAGGGGTGGCTGGGGACCGTTTATGGACACTCGGCTGCCCCCAGGTGGCTGGGGAACGTGTGTGGACACCCGGCCGCGGGGCGGCTGAGGACCGAGTATGGACCCCCGTCCGCCCCCTGGCGGCTGGGGACAGAGTGTGGACACCCGGCTGCCGGGCGGCTGGGGACTGAGTATGGATTCCAGGCCGCCAACGCAGCCATGACGTGGGGGCCAGATTCCGCCTCCACATGCCTAAAAGGCCCAATTTCAAGTGCAAGCAAGCAGTATGGTATTGCAGCCTGGGGGTGGGTGGGTGGCAGGCTGCACACTTACGCTTGCATTCCAAGAAAACAAAGCAGATGCTAACTTCTATCATCATCATCATGGTCCTCACCTTGGCCCTCTCAACTCCCCTGATGGAGAAGCCAGGGCCCACCGGAGGAGTCTGGTTCTCTTGTAGGCTCATCCAATGCTGTCCTAAAGCAGGCTGGGCTAAGAAAAGTGTGTGGGGGGAAGTAGACAGTAGAAATAGGGGCGGCTGGGGACCATTTATGGACACCCGACTGCCCCCAGGCGGCTGGGGACCGTGTGTGGACACCCTGCCGCCGGGCGGCTGGGGACTGAGTATGGATACCAGGCCGCCAACGCAGCCATGACGTGGTGGCCAGATTCTGCCTCCACATGCCTAAAAGGCCCAATTTCAAGTGCAAGCAAGCAGTATGGTATTGCAGACCTGGGGTGGGTGGGTGGTTGGCTGCATATTTGCGCTTGCATTGCAAGGAATGGGGGAGGTACAATTGAACACTGTCCTGGGACAAGAACTTGCATGGGGATATTTGCAAGTCGGCATCTTCTGATGCGTCAAGGATCACTTCTGAAGGGCACACTTTTAGACAGTGACCTGGGTGCCAGAGATGCTTCCAGGGCTCTTCCCCATGCTGTTCCCATGTCTTTTCAGCACTGTATGCATGTGTCACACAGCACATGGCCAGATAAGGTTGTAAAATGTTAAAATGACATTTCCTGGTGAATGCATTTGTCACGGTTGAAAGCAATACAAAAGTGCAAAAACGCATAAAAAATGCTACTTGTGAACATAGCCCAAGGTGTGGAGGAGTATTTTTTGGGGGTTATTTATTTTACCTTATACACAAGTCTTTACCCTGGAAAGGAACTTCCTTAACATATTTCACAGAAAAGCAGTTTCAGTTTCGTGTTTGAACTTTTTATTGTGAGCCCTTAAAAGTGGCTTAATACCTCTGACCACGTTGTTGACAGCAGTGACCTGGGGGTCAGAAATGCTTCCTGCGGCGATCCCCATGCTGTCCCCATGTCATTTGAGCACTGTCACTATCGTTTTGGGTACTTGTTAGTGACGCGCCCCTGGGCCTGTGTCGCGCTGCGATGCGCACGCGGGAGCTTACCCGGAGCCGGATCTCTTGAGGGTTGTAGTCTCGTGGCGGCGACCCGGTCTGTGCCCAGGGAGTCAAACTGAGCGGCGATGTACTAGCAGTAGATGGTTGGTGACTACGCCACCCGTTGAATGCAGCTATGGAGCTGCCGCTGCAGGGCAGACCGCTGAGGCCGGTGGAAGGATGGTGCAGCGTGGATGGTATAACCCCCAACGGGAGGGGTATGGCCTCAGGGCAGCCGACGTGGATGATGGGGGTAGCAGGAACCACTCAGAGACGGTGCGGTGTAGTTCAGGGTCTTTACTGGTGACAAAGAAAGACCCTCCCGGAGTACTTGCTAGTGATAGGGGCCTGGTCAGTCCTTGAGCAGATGGGATTTCCCCTGGCCAGGCGGAGTTGTAGGCCTTCCCAACTAACTGTACTCTTCTGGCTACCTTGCTAGAGGCGGGAATAAGTAGCCCACATCCCTGAGTGTACCGTGTGGTGCTCACCCGTATGGCCGGTGACTCGGGGCCTTCTAATGGCTTCCACTCCACGATGGCGGTGCTGGTCCCACGCGTGTGACCGTGCCTTCGGGCTTCTGGGCCAGAGGACCTGAAATCCTCTGCCTGACGGTTTCTGCTGCTGGGTAGGAGTTAGTCCCCACAGCCTCGGACTCCGGGTCCGGTAAGAAATCTTCTCAGTCAGGGCGAGCTCTGTAGCTGCCAGCCCCTGACTCGTTGTAACACTGCTCCCCACAGAGCTCCTGATGTTTCTTGCTATGCTGCTTCTCTTCTCTACTCTTGTTCTGTCTTCTTTCTCTACTCTCCTTGACTCCAGGCTCAGGCCCCAGGACAGGGCCTGCCTGTGGAGCAGAGCCCATAGAGCAGCTCTGCTCCCTGTCTTCTCCTCTCAGAACTCCCTACCCTGCCTCAGCCCCAGGTTTATATAGGGGAAGTCCTTCCCCTCCCAAGACTGGGCAGGAGGTGTGGCATGCACAGGATCCCTGACCAAAGGACCTCCCACCTGCTCTCAGACGTAATATCTCTATCACTGTGGCAACCAGACCCCTGGGGTGTCACATTAGGCTTTTAAAAGACTGCCGGGGGTACCGCCACAAAAATGCTCGGGTCTCCCATAGACTAACATTGGGCTCGTTGCTCGGGTCGAGCACCCGAGTATCACGGTGAGCTTGGCCCGGGCTTCGAGCACCCGAGCATTTTAGTGCTCGCTCAGCACTAGTAAAAGTAGAAAAAGTAGAAATTAAGTTCAAAACCTTCAATAGAAAAAGATGTTCCCGTAAAGTTGTAAAGAAAGGAGGGGAAAATCCATCTAGCCCTGGTAATTTACCTTCTGATGTTGTTTTGATAACCTTCACTTGTTCCTGCTCAGTGAAATCTGATTCTAATGAATCAAGAATTTCAAAAGAGAGTTGTGGAAGGGCCATTTAAGAAATATAACCTTTAATTTTGGCGCGGAGATTCAGGATGCTAGTCAGAGTAGTAACCTGGAATAGCAACAATTGTTAATATTGCTGGAAGGAGGATAAAATAGTCGCAGAGCCCTGAGTTTGTTTTGGCAGGTTTATTGGCAGGCATGTACCGGTAATTAGTGGTCATCCGTGAGTGTAGAGTCTGTGTTAGGGGTCGTCCACATTTATCTGCATAGCTTAAAAAAAATTCTTGTCCTAGAGTTTCTGATCTTAATGTATTTTTGACCTAATAATCCAATAACCCCTTCTTAAGTAATATAATCCCCAATGTAAAAACAGTTCATACTTGCCTCCCACAACCAGCAGCATTCCAGCTATGTCAGTGTCGGGTCGCCTGAAGGCTCGCATGACATTGTCATGGCACATGAGTCCCAAAGCCAATTTGCAGCCACTATTGGGTTGCTATGCTCATTTCTTGAACCTCAGATGTCCAGGGAGGGTGTTAGCCGATATTGCTAAAATGGTGCTTGTACAAGAGGTGAATATAAGAAGCTTTTATTTTACATTGGGGATTTTATTATTTAAAAAGAGGTTGTCTGAATAATAGACCACCCCTTAAAAGATTATTTGTACAACAATCATGAGATGAGCAGGATCAATCATTTCAGGTAATTCTCTAACCCACAGATTGCCTTCCTGGTTCTTTGCATCTTCAATAGTGTTGAGCTAGTATGCTCGACACTGCTTGGCACTCGCCCGAGCATCTCACTGCTTGGGATGTTCGGCGAGCACCGAGCATTTCCGGGTTACTTGGGACGGGAGCTCGAGGTCTCCGCCCTGCATGTTTGGCGCTCTTTACAGAGCCAATGAACATGCAGGGATTGCCAGCCAGTCACTGTGATGCAGCAGCCATGTTGGTTGTGGGAATTACAGTGATTGGCTGGCCGCACAGCGTCACCTCGAGTATTTAAAACCAGGCGCCGCCATCTTGGACACAGTCGCTCCGGATCACACGGTGTAGGGAGACTGCTGCTGAGCTAGGGGGAGATTTATACTGCGAAATAGGTAGTGTATGCTCTCTAAAGCCTGCAAAATCAAACAGTCCTTCTCAGGACTAATATCCATCCCAGATATCAGGCAGGCAGGCTGTATAGGAGACGCAGTAGTTATACCAACAAACACTGCATCACAGTCCTGTGTGCTGCTTTTCAAATTGCTAGACTTAGCCCCAGGTCTCAGAGGCCAGGAAAAATCCTTTTTTTTTTCATCTAAATCCTCTTTTTTTTTCCCTAAGTCAGACTGTACAAATACCTGTCTTATTAACCCTTTGGTACCCCCCCCCCAAAAAAAAAAATTGAGTGTGTCTGTGAGTGTTCAGACACAAATATATCTGTTTAAAAGAGTCTGGTGTAGGCCAGAGAACTAGAACTGTGGTTTTCCTCTTCCACGGTTCAAATCTGGGTGTAATCCACCTTTTTGCATAAAAAAAAAACAGTTTCAGTGTCTCGCTGACTGTTCAGACACAAATATATCTGTTTAAAAGATTCTAGTTCTCTGGCCTACACCAGAACTGTGTTTTTCCTCTTCCACAGTTCAAATCTCCTTTTTATTACCCTTTTGCCATTGATTGTGCGAGTGTAAGCTATTTTACTTCATTTACAATGGGCAAGGCGCATTGCAAGGGACGTGGAACTGGACGTTCTGGTGATGGTGCCTGCAGAGGACGGGGCCATGGCCAATGTAAAAATGTGCCGCAACCAACAGCCACATCTTCTCGCTCCCACTTCTTGACCGAATTGCTAGGGAAACACACAACAGCACCACTATTGCGAACTGATCAGTGTGAACAGGTTATTAATTGGATGGCAGCTAATACTTCCACTCACCTGGGCACCACCACCTCCGGTCTGTCTTCCACACAGTCAAGTGTTAGTAGCCGTGAGTCTCGACTGCATACTCCTCCTCACCCTGATGCTCCCTCCTCCCACCATGCCGAGTGTCGTCAGACAGCAACTGATCCCACAGTTGGACACTCTGAAGAGCTGTTCACTGGTCCATTTACATATTTCGGCCCCTCGCCTGCTCTGCTTGATGTGTTGGAAGAGGAGATCCCATGTAGCGATGGCCAAATATTTGAACAGCCACGGCCACAGGAAGGCGACGCTGGCAATTTGTCACAAGAGGTGGACGATGATGAGACACAATTGCCACGAAGTGAGGAGGAGGACCATGGTGCGGAAGTGGAAGAGGAGGAGGTGGTGGATGATCTAGTAACTGACCCAACGTGGACACGCAGAACGAGGCCAGCAGCACACAGGGGGAGGGAGGCAGAGTACCCCAACAGGCAGGAAGAAGCAGTGTGGTGGCCGCTGACAGAAGGCGGGCAACCGTTCCCCGTAACACCAACACGAGGGACGTTGCCAGTAGAACCGGTAGGTCTTCCAGAGTCTGGAATTTTTTTTACGGACACATGGACAAGTGCTTGTGGCCAGGGACGGTACATCTCTCTGACGGCACATGGGTAAACATAGTGGAAGCCAGGACCCAGTCGGACCTTGGGACAGAACACATCTTCCCCACACCGAGTTGTCAGTCAGAGTTGCCCCCACAGTGTACAGCTCCTGCGCATCATCCTCCTCCTCCTCATGTTCAGCCTCCATCTCAGATATCACCACATCAGTTACAAGCTGGAAGCACTGCAGTACTGCCTCAGCCAAGCGGCAACAGGCTGTGCTGAAACTCATAAGCATAGGTGATAAACCTCACACTGCTTGTGAGTTGTGGACAGCTGTGAAAGAGCAGGCTGATCTGAGGCTGAGACTGCTGAACCTACATCCAGGCATGGTTGTGTGTGACAATGGCTGTAACCTGGTGGTGGCTCTTAGGCGAGGCGAGATCACACACGTACCATGCCTGGCTCATGTGCTTAACCTCGTGGTTCAGCAGTTTCTTAAATCGTACCCCGAGTTGTCATATCTGCTCGTCAAAGTACGCCGCCTGTCAGCTCATTTTCGCAAGTCGGCTACAGCTTCTGCCGCCCTTACTGTGTTGCAGCAGCGTTTGCAGCTTCCGGCACACTGACTGGTGTGTGATGTCCCCACACATTGGAACTCTACCCTCCACATGTTGCAAAGGATTTGTAAGCAGAAGAGAGCAGTTGTGGAGTACCAGCTGCAACAAGGCCGTCGATATTCAGGTCAGACTCTACACATAAGACCTCAGGAGTGGACCTGGATGTCTGACATATGTACCATCTTGACAAACTTTGAGGAGTCCACCAAGATGGTGAGTGGCGATGACACCATCAGTAGGGTCAGCATCCCTCTTGTCTGTCTTTTGCAACGCTCTCTGCAGAGAATTAAAGAGGAGGCATTGCAGCCACAGTATGACAAGATGGATCAAGAAGCCGTAGCGGGCGAATATGCCCAGCCTCATCTCATCCCAACGTGCATTGGGGGACAATGAGGGAGAGGAGGAGGAAGAACAGGAGCTGGTATCATGTGCTGTAGATGGTAGTACCTGTACGACTTTCATACCATCGGTTCAGCGTGGGTGGCCTGAAGACAGGGGGGAGGAGGAGGAGAGCATGGTCAGTCGTCATCTTGGTGAGGACACGGAAGTCTTGCCCGTTACCAGTCTGGCACGCATGGCTGACTTTATGTTATGCTGCCTTAACTGTGACCCTCGCGTTGTCAAAATGTTGGGTGACAGTCATTACTGGTTGGTGACACTTTTAGACCCCTGCTACAAGGCGAACTTTCACTCTCTTATTCCTGAAGTGAAGAGGCCTACAAAAATGGGGCAGTACCAGAAGATCCTTGCTGCAGGACTGTTAAAAAAATTCCCATCTGAACATGCTAGCGGCAGAGGTCACAGTTCGTTGCCCAACCAAGGCGTACAGGCGAGGCAAGGGAACACTGTCAACGTTTTGGGACAGTTTTCTGAGACCCGCCCAGCTTACAGGCCCTGAGGCGCAGGGTACTCTCACAAGGAGTGGAAAGATTCAAAAGATGGTGAGGGAGTACCTTGCCGACCATAGCAGCATCCTCCGTGATTCCTCTGTGCCTTTTAACTATTGGGTATCTAAGCTGGACACTTGGAATGAACTCGCTCTGTATGCCTTGGAGGTCCTGGCCTGCCCTGCCGCTAGCGTGTTATCGGAGCGTGTTTTTAGTGTCGCTGGGGGAATTATAACTGATAAGTGAACTCGCCTGTCAACCGACAATGCTGACAAGCTGACCCTTATCAAAATGAACAAGGGCTGGATTGGGCCAGACTTCTCATCTCCACCAAATGACAGCAGAGTAACATAAAGTCAAATCCACTGCGTTATTTCGGGAGGTGTATTCCCACGCACCGCTTCACACCCACACATGGGTATACGCTTCCTCATTTCGGCTGGTTTTTGCTCTTCTCCTTATCCTCAGCCTCCACCACCACTATACCACCAGGGTGACCGTGGTCCGTGTTGCCAGCATTGCAAGTTCCTCCGTCCGAATTTTTGACAGGTTTTGCTTGGAAGGCATAGGCAAAGACTATGGGAGACCCACTCCCCAATAATGGGAATAATGTTTTTAATATGCTGTACTGTATGTCTCTTGTAAGGGGCATTGCAAGTTCCTCCATCTTAATATTTGGAAGCCTTTTCTTGGAAGGCATAGGCAAAGACTATGGGAGACCCACTCCCCAATAATGAGAATAATGTTTTTAATATGCTGTACTGCATGGCTCTTGTAAGGGGCATTAAAATCGTCTTGTTAAGCTACTGTGACCTCCATGTCTCTTCCAAGGGGCCTTATAACCGTCTTGTTAAACCACTCTGAACTCCACGTCTCGTCCAAGGGGCATTAAAACTGTCTTGTTAAGCTACTGTGACCTCCACGTCTCTTCCAAGGGGCATTAAAACCATCTTGTTAAACCACTCTGAACTCCACGTCTCTTCCAAGGGGCATTAAAACCGTCTTGTTAAACCACTCTGAACTCCACGTCTCTTCCAACGGGTAGTAAAACAGTCTTGTTAAGCTACTGTGACCTCCACGTCTCTTCCAAGGGGTATTAAAACCGTCTTGTTAAACCACTCTGAACTCCACGTCTCTTCCAAGGGGCATTAAAACCGTCTTGCTAAACCACTCTGAACTCCACGTCTCTTCCAAGGGTCATTAAAACTGTCTTGTTAAGCTACTGTCACCTCCACGTCTCTTCCAAGGGGCATTAAAACCGTCTTGTTAAACCACTGAACTCCATGTCTCTTCCAAGGGGCATTAAAATAGTCTTGTTAAGCTACTGTGACCTCCACGTCTCTTCCAAGGGGCATTAAAACCGTCTTATTAAACCACTCTGAACTCCACGTCTCTTTTGATGGGCATTAAAATTGTCTTGTTAAGCTACTGTGACCTCCACGTCTCTTCCAAGGGGCATTAAAACCGTCTTGCTAAACCACTCTGAACTCTATGTCTCTTCCAAGGGGCATTAAAACCGTCTTGTTAAGCTACTGTGACCTCCACATCTTTTCTAAGGGGCATTAAAACTGTCTTGTTAAACCACCCTGAACTCCACGTCTCTTCCAAGGGGCATTAAAATCGTCTTGTTAAGTTACTGTGACCTCCACGTCTCTTCCAAGGGGCATTAAAACCGTCTTCTTAAACCACTCTGAACTCCACGTCTCTTCCAAGGGGCATTAAAACCGTCTTGTTAAGCTACTGTGACCTCCATGTCTCTTCCAAGGGGCATGAAAACCATCTTGTTAAACCACTCTGAACTCCACGTCTCTTCCAAGGGGCATTAAAACCATCTTGTTAAACCACTCTGATCTCCACGTCTCTTCCAAGGGGCATTAAAACCATCTTGTTAAGCTACTGTGACCTCCACGTCTCTTCCAAGGGGCATTAAAATGGTCTTGTTAAACCACTCTGAACTCCACTTCTCTTCAAAGGGGCATTAAAACTGTCTAGTTAAGCTACTGTAACCTCCACGTCTCTTCCAAGGGGCATTAAAACTGTCTTGTTAAGCTACTGTTACCTCCACGTCTCTTCCAAAGGGCATTAAAACTGTCTTGTTAAACCACTCTGAACTCCACGTCTCTTCCAAGGGGCATTAAAACTGTCTTATTAAACCACTCTGACTTTCACGTCTCTTCCAAGGCATATTAAAACCATCTTGTTAAACCACTCTGAACTCCATGTCTCTTCCACGAGGCATTAAAACCGTTTTGTTAAAGCACTCTGAACTCCACGTCTCTTCCAAGGGGCATTAAAACTGTCTTGTTAAACCATTCTGAACTCCACGTCTCTTCCAAGGGGCATTAAAATCGTCTTGTTAAGCTACTGTGACCTCCACGTCTCTTCCAAGGGGCATTAAAACTGTCTTGTTAAACCACTCTGAACTCCACGTCTCTTCCAAGGGGCATTAAATCGTCTTGTTAAACCACTCTGAACTCCACGTCTCTTCCAAGGGGCATTAAAATCGTCTTGTTAAGCTACTGTGACCTCCACGTTTCTTCCAAGGGGCATTGATATTGTCTTTTTATTCCACTGCGACCTCCACCACTCTTCCAAGGGGCATTGATATTGTCTTTTTATTCCACTGGGACCTCCACGTGTCTTCCAAGGGACATTAAAACCGTCTTGTTAAACCACTCTGAACTCCACGTCTCTTCCAAGGGGCATTAAAATCATCTCGTTAAGCTACTGTGACCTCCACGTCTCTTCCAAGGGGCAAATTGCTATTGTCTGTTTATTCCACTGCGACCTCCACCACTCTTCCAAGGGGCATTGATATTTTCTTTTTATTCCACTGGGACCTCCATGTCTCTTCCAATGGGCATTAATACCGCCTTTTTAAACCACTCTGAACTCCACGTCTCTTCCAAGGTGCATTAAAACCGTCTTGTTAAGCTACTGTGACCTCCACGTCTCTTCCAAGGGGCATTAAAACCGTCTTGTTAAACCACTCTGAACTCCAAAGCTCTTCCAAGGGGCATTGAAATGTTGTTTTTAATTAACTCCAACCTCCACGACTCTTCCAACGGGCATTGCATTTCCTCCTAATTTTAGTCAGCTTTTGCTTTTCAATGCATAGGCGAACACTAAGGGAGACCCCCTCCCCAATAATGGGTAGAAGGTTTTTAGTACGCTGTAATCCACGTCTGTTTCAAGGGGCATTGCAGTTCCTCATAATTTTTGGAAAGCCTTCCATTCACTGCTTAGGCCAACAGTGTACAGGAGACCCAGTTGATATGAATGGAAAAAACGGTTTAGTTGAGGCCCTTTGACCTCCTTGTCACTTCCAAGGGGCATTGAAGTGCCTCGAAATTTTGGTAGTCATTGCACTCACTGTATGCCCTATAACTGTGTAGCCGAACCGCTCCTTTTGGTACAGAAACATATCCTACAAGACATGTGTGGTTGACTGGCCTGATATTGATGTGAATGGTCCCTGTTCCTCCTGCTCTTTCTCCTTTGCCACCACCTCATCCATCATTCATCACCTGAAGCTTTGTTTTAACGGGAGTCATAGAACTGGGATAGTAGCAGGAAAACATCCAGAAATCCTCGGAGGAGGTAGGATATGCGCCAAAACGCTGACCACCTCAGGCCTAGCCGCTACTACATACATGCACTTGCATTCCAAGGAACAGAAAGCTAAGGAGATGGATGGCCTCATGATCATGAATAATTTACTCATTGTGTAGGAGGCCGACCACTGCTGTTGTCTACCTTCTGAACTTTTTGTTGAAGCCTGATTGACCCAGGACCCGCAATCCTCTATGTCTGGAAGACGTGTTGCATCCCAGTGTCCAACTGTGTCCTGACTTCCACAATATCAACCCAGTGTGAAGGCGTCAGTGAGATGGACCATCCCTGGCCACTTTCACTTGTCCACGTGTTTGTGGACACTAAATGTACTGGGGAGGGTAAGGGTAATGTTTTGGTATGCGCGCTTGTGTCTAAGGAGCACCGGGACAAATAGGGGCGGCTGGGGACCGTTTATGGACACCCGGCCGCCCCCAGGTGGATGGGGACCGTGTGTGGGCACCCGAAAGCGGGGCGGCTGGGGACCGAGTATGGACACCCGGCCGCCGGGTGCCTGGGGACTGAGTATGGATACCAGGCCGCCGACACAGCCATGACGTGGTGGCCAGATTCCGCCTCCACATGCCTAAAAGGCCGTATTTCAAGTGCAAGCAAGCAAGCAGTATGGTATTGCAGCCTGGGGGTAGGTGGGTGGCAGGCTTCATACTTGCGCTTGCATTTCAAGGAATGGGGGAGGTACAATACACGCTGCCCTGGGACATGGACTTGCACGGGGATAGTTGCAAGTCTGCATCTCCTGATGCGGCAAGGATCACTTCTGATGGGCACACTTTTAGGCAGTGACCTGGGTGTCAGAGATGCTTCCAGGGGTCTTCCCCATGCTGCTCCCATGTCTTTTCAGCACTGTATGCATGTGTCACACAGCACATGGCCAGATAAGGTTGTAAAATGTTAAAATGACATTTCCCGGTGAATGCATTTGTCACGGTTGAAAGCAATACAAAAGTGCAAAAACGCATAAAAAATGCTATTTGTGAACATAGCCCAAGGTGTGGAGGAGTATTTTTGTTTTCGGTTATTTATTTTACCTTATACACAAGTCTTTACCCTGGAAAGGATGTTCCTTAACATATTTCACAGGAAACTAGTTTCAGTTTCGTGTTTGAACGTTTTATTGTGAGCCCGTAAAAGTGGCTTAATACCTCTGACCACGTTGTTGACAGCAGTGACCTGGGGGTCAGAAATGGGGTGATCCCCTTGCTGTCCCCATGTCATTTGAGCACTGTCACTATCATTTTGGGCACTTTTTAGGCTTTCTACAGACTGCCGGGGGTGCCGTCGCAAAAATGCTCGAGTCTCCCATAGACTAACATTGGGCTCGTTGCTCGGGTCGAGCACCCGAGTATCACGGTGAGCTCGGCCCGAGCTTCGAGCACCCGAGCATTTTAGTGCTTGCTCAACACTAATCTTCAAACATAGCATACAGGTGCCTGATTTGGCAATCATGGTTGTTAGTGGACAGCTTTCCAGTAGTGTTCCAGGTTGATAGATTCAATACCCAGTTCTTGCCAGCAATCACTTAGGCACTCCGCTGTTGCAGTCAGTTTTCAAAAGACAATCTCTGCTGTATATGCATTTCCCAATCTAGAGACATACATATCCACGTCTTCTCTAATAGTGCACTCATGTCCGACATATCACGCCTGAGATAACGCCTGAGATGGTGGAGGGGGGCAGGGAAGGTGCATGTGAGGGAGCCAATGAGGGATTGGAACAAAAGAGTACTAAGTGAGTTACAGGTTGTGGCATAATTCCCGATGGAGGAGAGCTGTTGTCAGAGGCCTGAGATACAGTGCCTTGAAAAAGTATTCATGCCCCGAGAACTTTTCCACATTTTTCTCATGCTATGCCCACAAATTTAAATGTTTTTATTTGGATTTTATTTTATATACCAACAAAAAGTAGCAAGTATTTGTAAAGTTTAACGGAAATGCTAAATGTTTTTTTAAAATATTTTAAATATATGAATCTGAATATTGTGGCGTGCATTTTTATTCAGCACCCCTGAGTCAATACTTCGTAGGACCATCTTTCACTCGATTACTGCTGCAAGTATTTTGAGGAATGTCTCTACCAGCTTTGCATATCTAGCGGCTGAAATTTGTGCCCATTCCCCTTTGCAAACTAGCTGTAGCTCACTGAGATTGAATGGAGAGCGTCGGTGCAATTTTCAAGTCTTGCCACAGATTCACATTTAATGGAATTTAGGTCTGGACTGTGACTAGGCCATTGACACACATGAATATGCTTTGATCTAAACCATTCCATTGCATCTCTGGCAGTATGTTTAGGATGGTTGTCCGGCTGGAAGGTGAACTTACCCCCCAGCCTCAAGTCTTTTGCAGCCTCTAACATGTTTGCCTCCAGGATTGCCCTGTATTTAGCTTCATCCATCTTTCCAACAACTCTGACCAGCTTTCCTGTCCCTGCTGAAGAAAAGCATCCCTACACCATGATGCTGCCACCACCATGTTTGACGGTGGTGAATGGTGTTTTCAGGGTGATGTGCAGTGTTAGTTTTCCACCACATATAACATTTTTCATTAAGCTCAAAAAGTTCTACTTTAATCTCATCTGACCAGAGCCCCTTCTTCCACATGTTAGCTGTGTTCCCTGCATAACTTTTTACAAACTGCAAAAGGTACTTCTCATGGCTTGCTTTCAAATATGGCTTTCTTCCTGCCACTCTCCCATAAAGACCAGATTTGTGGAGTATGTGATTAAAGCTATGTGCCCACGATGCAGAAATGAAGCGGAAATTTCCGCTTCATTTCTGCATATCCTTGCTCGGAAAAACGCATGCGGAATTTGACATGCGTTTTTCGCGCGTTTTTGAAGCGTTTTGCACATGCGGAATTGCCTTGCGTTTTTCTAATGCATTGAAGATGGCAATTCCTCATGCGTAAACGCACAAATTATGGACATGCTGCAGAATTTTCCGCACATCAAAAACGCTGCGGAAAATTCCGCAGCATGGGCATTGAACTTGCGGAATGTCATTGGGGACCATGGGAGAAGGCTTACCAAGGGTTTTACAAGCGTTTACGCTGCAAAAATTCCGCAGCAAAAACGCTTGAAAAACGCATCGTGGGCACGGACCCTCATAGTTGTCTTGTGGACAGATTTTCCCACCTGAGCAGTGAATCTCTGCAGCTCCTACAGAGTGACCATGGGCCTCTTAGCTGCTTCTTGAATTAGTGCTCTCCTTGCTTGGGATGTCAATTTAGGTGGACAGCCATGTCTTAGTAGGCTTGCAGGTTTACCATTCTCCTTTCATATTTGGATGATGGATTTAACAGTGCTCCGTGAGATGTTCAGAGCTTGGGCTATGTATATTATAACCTAACCCTGCTTTACTCTTCTCCACAACTCTATCCCTGATCTGTCTGGTGTGTTCCTTGGGTTTCTTGAGCCTGTTTGATCCCTAATGTTCTCAAACAAACCTCTGAGGCCTTCACAGAACAAGTGTAATTATACTGAGAATAAATTACACACAGATGGAATGAATTTACTAATTATGTGACATCTGGAGGTAATCGGTCACTCAGGATTTTATTTATGAGTCTCAGACTACCGGGGGCTGAATACAAATGCATGTCACAATTTTCAGATTTATATTTTTAAATAATTTGAAAGCAATGTATCATTTCCTTTACACTTCACAAATACTTGCCACTTTGTGTTGGTCAATCACAAAAAATCACAATAAAATACATTTACGGTAGGTTTTGGATGTAATGTGAAGCAATGTGGAAAAGTTCACTGGGTATGAATATTTTTTTCAAGGCACTGTAAATTTGTCAGGTACCACGATATTCCGGCTCAAAGCTTGCAAAACCTTTGAAAAATTTATGGAGACTGAGATGTCACTTTTATAGTCACTGAGGGATGAAGACTGCCACAAAATAAGAATGTTAAGTTAAAACCCCAGGCTAATGAGGGAGATGCCATTGTCAAGCCACACATAAGCCCAATGGTTTTTAATGAATATACATATAACTATAAAAATCTTAGAAAAATCCTTTGGCATGTTGCTAACATTATAATGTTAGGTTTCGTTATTTGGCTCTTTAACCTCTTTACAACACGCGCCGTATATGTACGGCTCTGCAGGAAGTGCGTACCTGCAAAGCGAAGTACATACATTGCGCCACTATTTCTGGTCACCGCGCTGCATCACGCGGTGACTGAGTTAAGTTGGTGGCTGTGTCTGATAGAAGGCTATCCCACCACATTGCCCCGGGGGCCTATACTGCTCCCCCTCCCACGTCGACGATCGCTGTGATTGGCTGATCAATTCTGACGAGCCAATCACAGCAATGTCACAATAAAGTTGTAAAAAAAAATAAAAATCAATGAGACATGCTGCGATTGGTGCTGTCAGGGACAGCACCAATCACAGCAGTCACCTCAGCTGATTAACCCTTTTGGTGCTGATTGGCTGAGTAATAGTTACTGACCAATCAGCGCCAAAAGGGTTAATTTAAAATAGCGATCACAGCTCTGCACACCATCTTTACCTCTTTATACCTGAGAGAGATAAAAATCATTGGTGGCCAGTGCGATCCTCCTGCGATCTGTCTCCTGCCTCCTGCGATCTATGCTGTCTGTTAGCTGTGTGACCGATCTGTGATCACAGCAGCAGTTCCTAAATATCTGTTCCAGCTACCCCCTATCCTTCGAATCACAAGACCCCCCCCCACTCCCAAATGTATTTTTGACGCAATTTTTTTTTCGCCTTTTCCAAGTGCACAGCGTCTTGTGCTGAGCATTAATGCTCTTCCCGTGGCCGCAGCGTTCTGATTAGTATCGCTGCTGATCAGAGGCTGCGCCAAGGGAATTTTTCATTTTTTAGATATAGTTACTTAGTGTTGCCAACGTAGCAGTGTAAGTGACGTCCGTTTTTTTAATTTAGAAAGAAAAGTAATAGTATTTAGTACAGTGCAGCTTGCAGTGTAAGTGACGTCCGATTTGCTTTTAGAAAAAAAAAAATTAGTTAGTACAGAGTAGCTTTATAGGTAGGGAGGTAGCGCATTAGGGGAGCCAACGTCGCCGTGTTAGTGATGCCCGTTTTTCTTTTGCAAAAAAAAAAATAGAATAGTAACTTTATAGGCAGGGGATTAGTGTAGTGAATGTTACTGTAATTTTTTTTTACATCTACTGATATTTATCTTAATTTTTTTTCAATCGTTTCTTCTACATTTTCCCTTTTAACTTTTTTTTCTCTACTTCTTTTTTCTCTACTTTTTTCTTTACTTTTTTCTCTACTTTTTATAACAAATAGTACCCTTTACACAAGCCCCACACAATACACGTGTAATAAAAGCATCACTTACACACTCATCTCCAGTGTTTTGAAGAATAAAATAAAAATGGCCCATTCATCAAGAAAACGCTATTCACCAGAGGAGGCATACGCTTTCCTTGCTTCCGACATGGATTCAGGCAATGAGGAAGATCCCACATTCCTCTATTTCTCTTCCTCCTCCTCATCTAGTGAAGAGGAACCACCAGCAAAGTGCCCTAGGACCCAAGCAACCCCATTGAGCAATAGATCCCATATGGTCTCCACCCTCTGAAAATTATCAGCCTGTTATTCCAGATTTCATGGGCAGCTCAAGTATCCAATTCGATGCTACAGGCCTCACTGACTTTTTCAAATTCTTCTTCAGCGAGTGAATAATAAACCTTATGGTGGCCCAGACAAATTTCTATGCCCTTCAAATTTTCACCCAAAATCCCACATCATCATATGCCAGATGGACCCTTGGAAATGCAGCAGAAATTATGACATTTTGGGCATTGTGCTGCATATAGGCATAGTCAAAAAAACAGAGCTTCGGCAATACTAGAGTACTGATATACTCTACAGCACACTGGCATTCCATATGGCCATGACAAGGACACGATTTGAAGTAATCCAAAAATTTTTGTATTATAGTGTGCAAACTATAGATGGACTAGAACTCTAGTGCCACCTATTGGAAGTAGCAATCCTAAAAGTCAATATTGACCCTTTAGCTTGCCTTGTCATCTGACTTAGGATAAAAGCCAAACCTGGAAGCTCAATTTGCAGTCACTGTGTTTCGGGGTATTGCCCCTCATGAGTGCAAAGTGTGAGATCTGGTTTGGCTGTGTGAGACCGGGACCTAAAGGGTAACTTCTCTCCTTGCGGAGAGTGACATGTCAAGCCTGACATACCAAGGTGAAGAGACTTTTAAGCCTTGCAATGCTCCTCTGTGAAATTAAATATGCAAATTGTCTCTTCAGAGAGGAAGATATATTACAGTGATAATGCACAGTATCGTCCCTGAGACGATCCTAACTTTGTTGGTCTACATAAAATTCTGCCAGTAGTTGAACACTTCAGCAGAAAATTTGCTGAGGCATACAACCAACCCCCAAAGTGACATCTGTATAGATGAATCTCTTGTTAATTTCAAATGGAGGCTAAAATTCCCAAAGTACTTGCCCAGTAAGAGGATCAGGTATGGAATTAAACTGTATAAGCTGTGCGAGAGTACCCAGATTGACGCCCCTGAATGTCCCCTGTCCTGGGGGTGAGTGGGAAAATTGTGTGGGAATTGTTGCATCCACTGCTTGATAAGGGTTATCACCTCTACGTAGATAACGTTTAAACCAGCATCCCACTCTTCAAGACCCTCTCTGTCAGAGGTGCAGTTGCATGTTGCACTGTGCAAAAAAGAGAGGTCTTCCTAAGCCGCTAATTGGGCAACTGCTGAGAAAGGGTGACAGCAGAGCCCAATGCAATAACAACATGCTGGTGGTCACGTATAAGGACAAGAGGAATATGCCTATCTTGACCTCCATACACCGTGACAACAGTACCCTTGCCAATGTGAGAGGTACCACAACAGAAGTCCCAAAGTCAGATTGTGTCCTGGAGTCTAATAAGTTCATGTAGGATGTAGATCTCTAAGATCAGGTCCTCAAACCATACAGTGCCATGCGAAAAGCTAAAGTATGGCACAAAAAATCGGCCGTGCACATTGTACAGTTGGCACTGCACAATGCTTTTGTGCTGTTTTGATCTGCGTGGAAAATAGGGACCTTCCTTCAGTTTTAGTAGGTAGTCATCAAGGCCCTAATGTTTGGCACTCAGGAAGGTGAGGGTCCCAGTAATTCTGAAACTGATGGTGCCCGTATCGTACTAGGTCAACATTTTCCAGAAGAGGTTCCCCAAACAGCGAAGAACGGAAGATCACAAAAAAGATGCATTGTATGCTCCAATAGGAGAATACGAAAATACACTATTTACCATTTCAAACCTGCCCTGAAAAACCTGGCCTTTGCATTAAAGATTGCTTCAAAGCATATCACACATCTATAAATTAATAAAATTTGTTTTTACCCTGTTGACACAATACACTATTATAATCTGATGTATTCCGCACAACTTACACATACCACCACATTATAAATTCATAAATCAGTAAAACCAAAAGCATTATAATAATCATTACTATAACAATGCCTCTAGATAAATTCCTTGGGGTGTAGTTTCCAAAATGGGGTCACTTAGGGGGGATTTCCACTGTTTAGGCACATTAGGGGCTCTCCACACGCGACATGGCACGCGCAAACCATTCCATCAAAGTCTGTGCTCCAAACCGTCACTCCTTCCCTTCTAAGCCCTGCCATGTGCCCTAACAGTAGTTTTCCACCACATATGGGGTATGGGTGTACTCAGGAAAAATTGCACAACAATTATTGGGGTCCATTATCTCCTATTATCCCTGAGAAAATAAAAAAATTGGGGCTAAAAAAACATTTTTGTGGAAAAAATGTTTTTTTTACTTTCACTGCTCAAACACTTGGGTGTTCAAAGTGCTCACCACACATCTAGATAAATTACTTAGAGGGTCTAGTATCAAAAAATAGGGTCACTTGTGGGGGGTTTCTACTGTTTAAGCACATAAGGGGCTTTCCAAACACGACATGGCGTGTGCAGACCATTTCATCAAAGTCTGTGCTCCAAAACATCTCTCCTTCCATTCTGAGCCCTTCTGTGCGCTCAAACAGTAGTTTTCCTCCAAATATGGGGCATCATCGTACTCAGGAGAAATTGCACAACAATTACTTGGGTCCATTTTCTCCTGTTACCCTTTTGAAAATAAAAAATTGGGGCTAAAAGAACATTTTTGTGGAAAAAATATGATTTTGTAATTTATTTTTTTATAAAAAAAAATGGTTTTGTTAATTTTGTTGGAAAAATCAACTTTTAACCCCTCTAACTTCCTAGCAAAAAAAAATTATGTTTCAAAAATTGTGCTGATGTAAAGTAGACATGTTGGAAATGTTATTTATTAACTATTTTGTGAGACATAACTCTGGTTTAAAGGCATAAAAAGTAAATGATTGAAAATTTGACATTTTCAAAATTTTTACCAAATTTCCAATATTTTCACAAATACACTCAAGTCGTATCGAACAAATTTTACCCCACTATCATGAAGTACAATATGTAACTAGAAAATATTCTCAGAATCACTAGGATCTATTGAAGCCTTCCAGAGTTATTACCTCTTAGGACTCGCTCTTACTTGAGATTAAATCAGATGAATGCAATCCAATAAAAAATTAGATTGCATTCAGACCAATTTAATCCCATGAGTGTGTGCTCAGTGGCATTTTTTTTCCAGCGCCGATCGGATTGCGATTGGGCTGAAAAAAAATCGCAGCATGCTGCGATTGCATGCTACATTCGGATTGCACGCACCCATATAATCTATGGGTGCGTGTGAAACATCGCACTGCACTCAGATAACACCCGAGTGCAGTGCGATACCCGCCGATGTCAGCAGCAAAGGAGATAGAGAAATTGATTTCTCCGTCCCCTCCGCAGCTGTGCTGCGATCCTCTCCATGCGAGAGGATCGCAGCACTGAGCACTGACATTCGGCTCCCGCTCGCAGCAGAGCGGGATTCGAATGTCATTAGCATATCGCATCCGATACTATCGCATCGGATGCCATACGCTAGTGAGACCCCAGCCTTAAAGTGACATTGGTCAGAATTGAAAAAAATTGGCCTGGTCAGAAAGGTGAAAACAGGCTTGAAGGGTGAAGGAAATGTAAAAAATGAATATTTGCAAACAAGATCAAGTAAGTTGGGAAAGAGTACAGTATATATTATAACCAGACCACTGTCTGTGTTGTACCATAAGCTATTAATATTACAAACTGGAGAACAATAGCAGTAGAATAAAAATGATGTCTTATTCCATGGATCACCAATGCCAAAACTAAATCAAACCCATTGTCCAACCAAATAAGTAATTCAATTTAAATAGTTACAATGAAAAGCACATAGAGGAGGTATGAGGAAATGCAAATAAAGACACTGAAACAATATAATACTGTCCAAAAATGTTTTGCTCACTTTCAGATGTCGAATGCATATTTCTCACACTAAAAGTTTTCTAAACTAAATAAATTGGAAGGGAACCTGAGTAATTATAATTGAATAAAGCTGTCCATATACAGGGTGGGCCATTTATATGGATACACCTAAATTAAATGGGAATGGTTGGTGATATCAACTTCCTGTTTGTGGCACATTAGTATATGGGAGGGGGAAAACTTTTCCAGATGGGTGGTGACCATGGCGGCCATTTTGAAGTTGGCCATTTTGGATCCAACTTTATTTTTTTCATTGGGAAGAGGGTCATGTGACACATAAATTCACAATAAGTTTGATGTGTCAAATGACCCTCTTCCCATTGAAAAAAATAAAGTTGGATCCAAAATGGCCAACTTCAAAATGGCCACCATGGCCACCACCCATCTGGAAAAGTTCCCCCCTCCCATATACTAATGTGCCACAAACAGGAAGTTGATATCACTAACTATTCCCATTTAATTTAGGTGTATCCATATAAATGGCCCACCCAGTACTTGTGATACAGTTTTGGTTTACACCTTCAAACTCAGCTGAGCATGCATGTTTTTTTCCATGGGGAATTTCAATGCGACAAGTTCGTGAGCATAAATGTCCATGTATGAGTCTTAAGATGCAGTAGATGTTTCATGCACTTTTATGGAAGCTCTTTTATGGATCTTTTTAAAATGAAGCTATAAGATGGGTGTGTGTATAAGCCCTTATCCTCTTAGTCCTTTGGTCCTTACTTTTTCATAAAACTGTATTGTTTCTAAACATTCAATGGGACTTATTCTTCAAAGTTTTTATACCAGAAAACTGACGTAAAAGCTTTGAAAAGTCACAATTATTTTGTTATGTAAAAATGTTGTGATTTTTGGCATTGTGACACCAGTTTAAAGTAACGTTGCCAAAATGGACAAAGCTGGTTATGGATGCGGCAAGACCTCATCAATCTGTCAAATTAAATTGAAAATGCCAGTGTTTTTTATGCCAGACATGCTACTGCAGTCCCTAGCAAGGCACATTTCTGGAAAGGTCCAAGCCACTTAATGAATTTGGTCAATCTTCTGTATGGCATCTGCCATTGTACTCCGTTCATTAAGACTTTCATACCCCCATGAGTTTTGGAGCAAATTTAAATATAAGAGTTATACAGAAGATACATTTTTTAAGTCCATAGATGGTTAAAAGTGGTTGCACTTTAAGGTAAAGACCATTAGCAGTAAATAAAAAGGCCCATATCTCTGAAACCATTTGGTGGATTTGAAAAAAAATGTAAAAAAAACAAACCAGACTTCTGAGGGAAGCAGCAAAAATAAAATAAGACAAAAATTGGCCACTTTTGATCTGTTGACAGGTTGTTTTTAAGTGAATGGGAACAGCATTGTCTCATTTACGTATTCACTGCTGTGTTTGGATACATGGACTCTGTAACAGTCCCTTGTGGATTTTACAGAGCACAGCCTCCGAACTCAGTGAGAACAAGGCTGGGTTCACATCATGTCTGTGTCCCACAAGTGGCTTCCATATGAATTTTTGGAAATGGGATTTCCTTCGACAGAACGATTGACTTCAATGAGGCGTAAAAAGTCTAACATATGAAATATCTGACTCTCTTTGGCCTCCTTTCTGGTGGTGTTGGCCTTTTTAGCCCTAAACAATAGCATAGTCTATTACAAATGTTATGGCTGATCCTCGGTATGGGGAAGTCGGGAGTGACAGATATCTAATGTGTATGATGAGCTTTAGAAGGCTATTTTTCTATCTCTTGATGTGACTCTTACAGTAAGATTTAGAATTACCCCTAGAAAAATATTTAGATTTGATAGTCCTCAGTGGTTGATACCATCTTTTCAGTTAGCCATTAAAAGGTAACAAGTTGCAAGCTTTCGAGACTACTCAGGTCTCTTCATCACCTCTTCTTGGCTGTCAAGATCCCTTTTCCTTCAGTTCGGGTGGGTTCTGAATCTTTTGTAGCATTGAAATATTCCCTCAGGCACAGGCTCCTGAAATAATTTTACATATCACTGTAGAGATAAAACTGAACTCTGCAGTGACATGGAAAATTATTTCAGGAACTGTGGGGTCATCACAACCCTGGACCAGACCTCAGTCACAGGACAATAAAACTTTCACACTCCTTATCTATGAACTGCTCCAATATTTACAGCCAGAACTGTTTATCTCTCTCCCATAGTAATAGCTCTGCTTTACATCACCTGTCACATCTATTACATTATTTCTGTGTCCTATTGTGTATAAATATGTGACTCTTAAGATTTTGTGTTATACTATGCTTGATGAAGAGACCTGAGTAGTCTCAAAAGCTTGCAACTTGTTACCATCTTTTCAGTTAGCCATTAAAAGGTATCAACCACTGAAGACTCTATAATCTAAATATCTTCATATCTACTGGCTAATACGATACAAAAATATATATTTTCCCTGAATTACCCCTAGGTATCCGACAGCTCTTCTTAGAAAATGATTGGAAACAGAAGATTTGAAATTTGCTTCACAAATGCCTTCTGATGATTTCTGTGCAAATCCTCGGTAAAAAAAATGCCGTTATTTATGTGTATTCTCAGTGGAATTACCAAAGTACACTTTATCTACAAGTTCAGTCTATTTTCTAAGTGTTTAGTAATTTGTGAAATAATTTATTCTCAAATACTGTATATAATCCAGTCTCTAGATGAACCTGTTCTGACTTCTGGATATTTCATTTCCATAATAAATTCTTCAGGGAATTAACAGGAGCGAAAGTGAATACAGCAAGGCAGCTGAAAAGACAGCATGAATGCCCTTAAAAAGCCTTAGGTTCTTTTGTGCTCTCACCATATACACCAGGAATCTCTTCTGACTTATATAACATGTCATATGCTATAATGTGCCTGCATGTGCAAAAGAGAGTGTTTGGCATATTTTTGGTGCTGTGGGTTGGCATCAATGTTTACTTAGTCTTTTTCGTTTTATTTCCTTACTGGTTGTAGTTGTCCTTGCCAAGGTCTGTTAGTGATTACATCAAAATTACTGCTATATCATTTATTGTTTTTTTTCTAGGAAACTAAGGGGGCACTAATACCTATTAGGGGCATAAAATTATTTTTAGTGTGCGAAGCAAAGCTTACTGCTTTAGGGTAAAAGGGGCCATTGTTACCTGTGAAGTGGTACTCATGCATCATTACTACAATCAAATGGCCATACAGAGGGCATTATCACTTTCCTAAGGCATTGTTACTTTCTAGGACAAGCAAAGGTGCATTGTTACTTATCAAGGGGCACAAAATGGGCATTATTACTGTGATTTGGCAGAAAATGTTTTTATTACACAAATTATTATTTTTGTAAGAGTCACAATAGTGCTCATTACTACCACTTAAGGTGCTTAACCCCTTAAGCCCCGCGGGTGGTTTGCACGTTAATGACCGGGCCAATTTTTACAATTCTGACCACTGTCACTTTATGAGGTAATTACTCTGGAACGCTTCAAGGGATCCCCCTGATTCTGAGATTGTTTTTTCGTGACATATTGTACTTCATGATTGTGGAAAAATTTCTTCGATATCACTTGCGTTTATTTGTGAAAAAAATGGAAATTTGGCGAAAATTTTGAAAATTTTGCAATTTTCAAAATTTGAATTTTTAATCCCTGAAATCAGAGCGATATGTCACACAAAAGAGTTAATAAATAACATTTCCCACATGTCTACTTTACATCAGCACAATTTTGGAACCAAAATTTTTTTTGTTAGGGAGCTATAAGGGTTAAAAGTTGACCAGCGATTTCTCATTTTTCCAACAAAATTTACAAAACCATTTTTTTAGGGACCACATCACATTTGAAATCACTTTGAGAGGTCTTTATGACAGAAAATACCCAAAAGTGACATCATTCTAAAAACTGCACCCCTCATGGTGCTCAAAACCACATTCAAGAACTTTATTAACCCTTCAGGTGCTTCACAGGAATTTTTTGAATGTGGAAGAAAAAAATGAACATTTAACTTTTTTCACAAAAATGTTACTTTAGACCCAATTTTTTTTATTTTCACAGGGGTAACAAGGAAAAATGGACCCCAAAATTTGTTGTGCAATTTCCCCTGGGCACGCAGATACCCAATATTTGGGGAAAAAATACTGTTTGGGCGCACGGCAGGGCTCGGAAGGGAAGGAGCGCCATTTGACTTTTTGATTGTAAAATTTGCTTGAATAATTAGCGGACGCCATGTTGTGTTTGGAGAGCCCATGTGTGCCCAAACTTTGGAGCTCCCCCACAAGTGACCCCATTTTGGAAACTAGACCCCCCAAGGCACCTTTCTAGATGCATAGTGAGCACTTGGAACCCCCAGGTGCTTCACAAATTGATTCGTAACAATGAAAAAGTGAAAAAAAAAAACACTTTTTCATTTTTATGAATCAATTTGTGAAGCACCTGAGGGTTCCAAGTGCTTACAATGCATCTAGATAGGTGCCTTTGGGGGTCTAGTTTCCAAAATGGGGTCACTTGTGGGGGAGCTCCAATGTTTGGGCACACAGCGGCTCTCCAAACGCAACATGGTGTCGCTAACAATTTGAGCCGATTTTCCGTTAAATTTGTTAGAGGACACCATGTTGCATTTAGAGAGTCCCTGTGTGCCCAAACATTGGAGCTCCCCCACAAGTGACCCCATTTTGGAAACTAGACCCCACAAGGCACCTATCTAGATGCATAGTGAGCACTTGGAACCCCCAGGTGCTTCACAAATTGATTCGTAACAATGAAAAAGTGAAAAAAAAACACTTTTTCATTTGTATGAATCAATTTGTGAAGCACCTGAGGGTTCCAAGTGCTCACTATGCATCTAGATAGGTGCCTTGGGTGGTCTAGTTTCCAAAATGGGGTCACTTGTGGGGGAGCTCCAATATTTGGGCACACAGCGGCTCTCTAAATGCAACATGGTGTCCGCTAACAAATTTAACGCAAAATTGTCTCAAATTGTTAGCGACACCATGTTGCGTTTGGAGAGCTGCTGTGTGCCCAAACATTGGAGCTCCCCCACAAGTGACCCCATTTTGGAAACTAGACCCCCCAAGGCACCTATCTAGATGCATAGTGAGCACTTGGAACCCCCAGGTGCTTCACAAATTGATTCGTAACAATGAAAAAGGGAAAAAAAAAACACTTTTTAATTTTTATGAATCAATTTGTGAAGCACCTGGGGGTTCCAACTGCTCACTATGCATCTAGATAGGTGCCTTGCGGGGTCTAGTTTCCAAAATGGGGTCACTTGTGGGGGAGCTCCAATGTTTGGGCACACAGGGACTCTCTAAATGCAACATGGTATCCGCTAACAAATTGAATGGAAAATCGGCTCAAATTGTTAGCGGACACCACATTGCGTTTGGAGAGCCCCTCTGTGCCCAAACTTTGGAGCTCCCCCACAAGTGACCCCATTTTGGAAACTAGACCCCCCAAGGCACCTTTCTAGATGCATAGTGAGGACTTGGAACCCCCAGATGCTTCACAAATTGATTCGTAATAATGAAAAAGTGAAAAAAAAAACACTTTTTCATTTTTACGAATCAATTTGTGAAGCACCTAGGGGTTCCAAGTGCTCACTATGCATCTAGATAGGTGCCTTGGGGGGTCTAGTTTCCAAAATGGGGTCACTTGTGGGGGAGCTCCAATGTTTGGGCACACAGGGACTCTCTAAATGCAACATGGTATCCGCTGACAAATTGAATGGAAAATTGGCTCAAATTGTTAGCGACAATTTGTTAGCGGATATCATGTTGCATTTGGAGAGTCCCTGTGTGCCCAAACATTGGAGCTCCCCCACAAGTGACCCCATTTTGGAAACTAGACCCCCCTAGGCACCTATCTAGATTCATAGTGAGCACTTGGAACCCCAGGTGCTTCACAAATTGATTCATAAAAATGAAAAAGTGTTTTTTTTTTTCACTTTTTCATTTTTACGAATCAATTTGTGAAGCACCTGGGGGTTCCAAGTGCTCACTATGCATCTAGAAAGGTGCATTGGGGGGTCTAGTTTCCAAAATGGGGTCACTTGTGGGGGAGCTCCAAAGTTTGGGCACAGAGGGGCTCTCCAAACGCAATGTGGTGTCCGCTAACAATTTGAGCCGATTTTCCATTCAATTTGTTAGCGGATACCATGTTGCATTTAGAGAGTCCCTGTGTGCCCAAACATTGGAGCTCCCCCACAAGTGACCCCATTTTGGAAACTAGACCCCCCAAGGCACCTATCTAGATTCATAGTGAGCACTTGGAACCCCAGGTGCTTCACAAATTGATTCATAAAAATGAAAAAGTGTTTTATTTTCACTTTTTCATTTTTACGAATCAATTTGTGAAGCACCTGGGGGTTCTAAGTGCTCACTATGCATCTAGATAGGTGCCTTGGGGGGTCTAGTTTCCAAAATGGGGTCACTTGTGGGGGAGCTCCAATGTTTGGGCACACAGGGGCTCTCCAAACGCAACATGGCGTCCGCTAACAATTTGAGCCGATTTTCCATTCAATTTGTTAGCGGACACCATGTCGCGTTTGGAGAGCCCGTGATGTGCCTAAACAGTGGAGCTCCCCCACAAGTGTCCCCATTTTGGAAACTATACCCCTCAAGGATTTTATTAAGGTGTATAGTGAACATTTTGAACCCAGAGGTACGGCACATTATTTGTTTACATTAGGTCATCATATTGAATAAGTTGTCATTATTCTTGAGTGCAAGTGCTCGCTACTTGAGTTTGCATCGGGTACTCAGGTATGCACCATGTACAGCGTGTGCTCGAGTGACATGCTCGAGTCCCTGCTCCGCATGTTTCACGGTTATTAGACACCCAAAAAAAACATGCGGGGATCGCTCGTGCATGGCAGGCAATCCCCGTAAAGTTTTTTGGCCGCGAAGCATATGGGGCAGAGACTCGAGCATGTCACTCAAATACCCACGATACTCAATGCATACCAGAGCACCCGATGCAAACTCAAGTAGCGAGCACTTGCTCTCAACACTAGTCGCCATATCGTCATCTTTTTTTCTTACTTTTGAAAAAAATCCCAACCCCAGCCCTAACCCTAGCACAACCCTAGCCCCAGCACAACCCTAGCCCCAGCACAACCCTAGCCCCAGCACAACCCTAGCCCCAAACCCAGCCCTAACCCTAGCCCAATCCTAACTCAAGAGTTTATTTTTGACGCCGTTCCTTGTGCGGTATAAGTGATTAGACGACTTTATTCTTCGGGTCGGTGTGATTACAGCAATGCCAGAATCATATGGGGTTTTTATGACTGACAGCTGTCACACACTAAAAGACGCATTTTTTGTAAAATCTAGTTTTTGCATCGCCATATTTTGAGAGCTATAATTTTTCCAGATTTTGGCAGACAGTCATGTGACGGCTCGTTTTTTGCGGGATGACTTGACGTTGTTATTGGTGCCATTTTCAGGCACGTGACATTTTTTGATCGCTTTCTATTCCGATTTTTGGGAGGCAGAATAAACAAAAACCAACAATTCAGGAATTGTTTTTTTTTTTTTTTTTATTCTGTTCCGCATGTGGTAAAATTGATGAGGCAGCTTTACTCTTCGGGTCAGTATGTTTACAGCGGTACCACATTTGTATCATTTTTCTATGTTTTGGCGCTTATACACAATAAAAGCTATTTTATAGAAAAAAATATTTTTTAGTATCGCTTTATTCTGAGAGCTATAACTTTTTTATTTTTCGGCTGATGGAGCTATATGGTGGCTTGTTTTTTGCGGGACGAGATGACGTTTTCAGCGGTATCATTTTTATTTATATGCGTCTTTTTGATCGCGTGTTATTCCACTTTTTGTTTGGCGGTATGGTGATAAAGCATTGTTTTTTGCTTGTTTTTTTTTTTTTTTTTTTACCGTGTTCACTGAAGGGGTTAACTAGTGGGACAGTTTTATAGGTCAGGTTGTTCCGGACGCGGCGATACCAAATATGTGTACTTTTATTGTTTTTTTTTTATTTTTTTTATAATAATATTTATTGATGGGTACATTATATTTTTATTTTTGGTGTATTATTTTTTTTATTTTTTTATAATATTTTTGCACATTTTTTATTTTTTTTTTTCCACTTTCACACAGTTTATCCACTTTATTACTTTGTCCCACTCTGGGACTTTCACTTTTTTTTTCTGATCGCCTGCATGGCACAGGAATGGAGCACCATCCCTATGCCATGAAGGCTGTCAGAAGTGCACAGTGTGAAGATTGCTTGGAGATGCACTGCGCATGTCCAAGCAATCTTCCTGCTCTCTGGTGACCCGGATGTTGTCATGACGACATCGAGTCGTCATGGCAACACCCGGGAAGCCTTTGCAGACTGCGCTGGAAGCCGGAAGAGGAGGTGAGTATCGCCGATCACCTCCCCTTGCCCCCGCAATGCCGCGATCGACTTCGATCGACTTCGATCGCAGCATCGCGGGGGTTAATGTGCTGGGAGCGGTGCGTGACCGCTCCCTGCACATAGTACCGGGTGTCAGCTGTGACAATCAGCTGACACCCGGCGGCGATCGCGCCCGCACAGCCTGTGTGCGCGCGCGATCGCGATGACGTACTAATACGGGTCTGGCTCTTAAGTCCCAGGGCACAGACGCGTATTAGTACGTCAGATGTTATTAAGGGGTTAAAGGGAGCCTGTCACCAGGTTTTTCTCATATAAAGCAGGGCCAGCACCTGTGAGCCCTATGTGACTAGAATGCTGTCTCTATGTCCCCAATCCCCAACAAAAAATAGCTTTCATTATATTCACCTATGGGGCGGTCCGGTTCAATGGATATCGTTGTTCTTGATCCAGCACCTCCTCTCTTTTTGCTTTGTGTGGCTAACACATTTTTTGCCATCCACACAGTGTCCTTGGCATCGTGCTTCTGCGCAGGCGCACTTCACTGCCCTGCCGAAATTCCCACTGTGAGTTTTTGGTGAGTTTTGTACACTGCACATTTCTTGAAAAAAAATGGAAGTTACCCATTTTACTTAATGGATGAAGAAATGGTGCAGAAAATCTGCAAAATCAAAAACTCACCAAAAGCTCATTGTGGGAACATAGCCTCATAAGGGCAAATGGTGCAGCAACTGTCACAAAATTGGGGGTAGCATCCAGATAAGAAATCTAGAGTGGAAATTGATAGGAATGGCCCTGGAAAAGTGAGAAGCCAAAAATGTCTGGCCACCAGACACTGCCAATATAAGTAATGGCAGATGTCTTAATGGTGGTCTGTGTTTGTTAGATAAAATTGAAAAGGTGAAGGGCTACCGTAAGAGAAGAGATCGGTTACCTAGTGTTGAGCGAGTATGTTCTGTTAACCCTTTCGCCGAGTATGCTCAGGCCGAGCACAGAGTATTTACAGCTGCTCGGTGATATGTTTGAATCACTCCCGTGTGCATGATTTGCAACTGTTTGACAGTTTTAATTCATGTGAAGAATGTCTATTTCTTACACATACCTCACACATAATAAAGCTGTCAAACAGTTGCAAATCATGCACACGGGAGCGATTCAACCATATCACCGAGCAGCTGTAAATACTCGGAGCTCGGCCCGAGCATACTCAAAACAGAACATACTCGCTCAACACTAGTTATGAATTGGTGGATTCATCTTTATGGTATGGTCTGTATACTGCCTGTGTAGAAACAATATTAACCACTATGCTACTACTAGTTACTATTGGTCTCTGTACAGTAGATTGTATTTTGCAATACTATGGTGGTAATATACAGTCATTATGTAGTTGCAAAGTGGCCTTTGTATATGATTTGTTCAGTAACAGAATAGCAATATCATTTAGTTATCCATGTAGTGGTATAATAGTAGCCACGGTCGGGAAGTATTATTTTTGCCTTCTGTAGTGGTATCTTTGGCAATATTGGTCTTTGTATAGAGAATTTCATTCAGTAACAGAATGTAGGTAATATTAAATTTGTGTAGGGTAAATTTTTTTGTCCTGTGATAGCGAAAACAAAGTTCTATGATAACTATACAGTCATGGCCGAACAAAAGTGTTGGAACCCTTGAAACTGTTCCAGAAAATGAAGTATTTCTTCCAGAAAATTATTTCAATTACACATGTTTTGTTTGTTTAAAGCATGTTTATTTCCTTTGTGTGTATTGTAACAACACAAAAAGAGGGGAAAAAAAGGAAAATTGGATATAATTTTACACATAACCCCAAAAATGGGCAGGACAAAAATGTTGTCACCTGTCCAAAATTGTGGGTAAACAACTTTATTTCAAGCATGTGATGCTCATACAAACTCACCAGTGGCAAGTAACAGGTGTGGGCAATATAAAAAATCATACCTGAAACCAGATAAAAAGGTAAAAAGTTGAATCAATCTTTGCATTGTGTGAGTGTGTGTGCCACACTATGCATGGAGAACAGAAAAAGAAGAGAAGAAGAACTGTCTGAAGACTTGAGAACCAAAATTGTTGAAAAGTATCAACAACTTCAAGGTTACAAGTCTATCTCCAGAAATCTTGTTGTTCCTTTGTACACAGTGAGCAACATAAACAAGTTTACAGCCCATGGCACTGAAGAAAATCTCCCTGGATATGAATGGTAGAGAAAAATTGCTTAAAGGATAGTCCAGATTGTGGATAAGCAGCCCCAATCAAGTTCCAAAGAAATTCAAGCTATCCTACAGGCTCAGGGTGCAACAGTGTCAGCGCGAACAATCCGTCGACATTTGAATAAAATGAAATGCTATAGCAGGACACTCAGGAGGACGCCAGACATAAAAAAGCTAGACTGCAGTTTGCTAAAATGTACGTAAGTAAATCAAAATCATTCTGGGAATGTATCTTATGGACAGATGAGACCAAGATAGATCTGCTTGGTAGAGCACATCATTCTACTGCTTACCGAAAATCGAATGAGGCTTACAAAAAAAATAACACAGTACCTACAGTCAAATATGGTGGAGGTTAAAAGATGTTTTGGGGATGTGTTGCTGCCTCTGGCACTGGGTGCCAGGCATCTTGAAGAGTACCAAAGGATTTTGGGTCACCATGTAGTGCCCAGTATTAGAAAACTGGGTTTGCAGTCTAGATCATGGGTCTTCCAGCAGGACAATGACCCCAAACATACTTTAAGAAGCACCCAGGAATGGATGGAAACAAAGCACTGGAAAGTTCTGAAGTGGCCAGCAATGAGTCCAGATCTAAATCCCATTGAACACATGAGGAGAGATCTTAAAATTGCTGTTGGAAGAAGGCACCCTTCAAATATAAGAGACCTGGAGCAGTTTGCAAAAGAAGAGTGGTCAAAAATTCCAGTTGAGAGATGTAAGAAGCTTGTTGATGGTTATAGGAAGCAATTGATTGCAGTCATTTATTCCAAAGGGTGTGCAACCAAATATTAAATTGAGGGTGTCATCAATTTTTTCCTGCCCATTTTGGGATTTGTGTGAAGTATGTCCAATTTTTTTCAGTTTTTTTGTGTTGTTCCAATACACACAAAGGAAAAAAAACATGGGTATAACACAATATGTGTAATTGCAATAATTTTCTGGGAAAAATGCTTAATTTTCTAGAACAATTTCAAGGGTGCCAACACTTTCAGCCTTGACTGTATATGTATTTAACATTTTTTTTGTAGAGGGGAAGCATATTATTTGGGGCTTGTGCCTTTGATCTCTTAAGACCTCAGCAATGTGTCTTGGCTAATGGTGTTTTTTCTACTATCTTTAATTATTGCAACTTGTTTGTAAGCCCATAACTCATTCTTTGATTTATATGAAAATGAAATGTGATAAACTCTAACACATATTCTTGTAAATTCTGTCAGAAGCATTTTTATAAAAAAACAGCTTTCCTTTAAGGATTATTGGTCCTTTAACAGTTATAAGGGATGGGCTAGTAGCCAAGTCTACTTAGATGAAAGATGAAGCCATCTGAATAGATTCCTGCTGCAAGAGGAATGCAAATGAACTTTTATGATGAAATCAGGTCTTAATGAACGCAACAACTAATCAGGTTTTTGAAGAAAATTCATTTCATCTTTTTCCCAGTGACCTTTATTCTCACACTTCGAGTTTTCAAATTCCAGAGCTCAGAATAACCATCCACTGGTGAATTTCTTTTTATTTCTTGATAACATCTTTTGATATATTTTAGGTTATTGCCACTTTAATCAAAATGTTTCTTTTTTAATGTAATGATGAATTGTGAAGGACTGACCATGCCCTGTTGTATTTAACTCGCCTATGCACCATACAGTTTTGATCTGTTAAATTTGCGCCCACTCTGAAACCCTCTGGAGCCTGTTATTTAGGGTCCAGCAACCCTTAGAAGGGGGTGTTATATAAAGAAATAATGCAGCAGAACTCCATATGGCCAAGATACGTCTTAACAATGAAAATATTAGTTCCAACCTGTTTTTTTGCTGTTTTTTTTGCTCAGAAACAAGTACTTACAAAAAATGAAGGTTTTTAGCTTATAAATTGGCCAATTCATATGTGCCCATCAACCGTGGCAAGGTAACCTCCCTCTGGTGGGTAACTACTCTGCCTAACATGCCACTTTTGGGCTAGAAGCCCACAACTAAACGGACAAATGTCTTCTTCTTGGCTAAAAACACCTACATTTAAAGGGCAAGTACAGCTGTTTATAAATCACCTGCTGATTAATGCGAGGAGTGCAGAATCAGGCAAGAGGCAGTTACACCGCTTATAGCAATATAAACCAGAAAAACCTGATCAGCACCTCCTAGTGTGAACTGGTGCCACCGGCTGTAACTATAAAATATATAAAGAAATAATGCAGCAGCACTCCATATGGCCAAGATACGTCTTAACAATGAAAATATTAGATCTAAACTGTTTTTTTTGCTCAGCAACAAGTACTTATAAAAAACAAAGGTTTGTAGCTTGTAGCCCAAAAGTGGCATGTAACAGCAAGGGATCAAATATTTTTTTCCTTCACTGTGTGTGTGTGTGTGTGTGTGTGTGTGTGTGTGTGTGTGTGTGTGTATGTATATGTATGAATAAGTGTTTGCCCCTTCCTGATTTCTTATTATTTTGCATGTTTGTCACACTTAAATGTTTCAGATCACAAAACAAATTTAAATATTAGACAAAGATAACACAAGTAAACACAAAATGCAGTTTTTAAATAAAGGTCTTTATTATTAAGGGAAGAAAAAAACAAACCTATAGGGCCCTGTGTGAAAAAGTGATTGCCCCCCTCCCCTTTAATTTATGTTTTAACTGTGGTTTATCACATCTTTGGGAAGCTGAGTTCAATTTCCCTTGCTACACACAGGCCACACCTGTTCTCAATCAAGAAATCACTTAAATATGACCTGCCTGACAAAGTGAAGTAGATCAAAAGATCCTCAAAAGCTGCAATCCAAAGGAATTCAGGAACAAATGAGAAACAAAGTAATTGAGCTCTATCAGTCTGGAAAAGGTTATAAAGCCATTTCTAAAGCTTTGGGACACCAGCAAACCACAGAGAGAGCCATTATTCACAAATGGCAAAAACATGGAACAGTGGCTGACCGACTAAAATTACCCCAAAAGGACAGCAAAAACTCATGCAAGAGGTCACAAAAGACCCTACAACAACATCCAAACAACTGCAGGCCTCACTTGTCTAATTTAAGGTTAGTGTTCATGACTCTACCATAAGAAAGAGACTGGGCCAAAGTGGCATGCATGGCAGAGTTCCAAGGGGAAAACCACTGCTCTGAAAAAAGAACAAAAGGCTCGTCTCAGTTTTGCCAGAAAACATCTTGATGATCGACAAGACTTTTGGGAGAATACTCTGTTGACTGACGAGACAAAAGTTGAACCTTTTGGAAGGTGTATGTCCCATTACATCTGGCAGAGAAGTAACACAGCATTTCAGAAAAGGAACATCATACCAACAGTAAAATGTGGTGGTAGTGTGATGGTCTAGGGCTGTTTTGCTGCTTCAGGACCTGAAAGACTTGCTGTGGGAACCATCAATTCTTCTGTCTACCAAAAAATCCTGAAGGAGAATGTCATAACCTCAAGCTGAAGCGCACTTAGGTTATGTAGCAGGACAATGATCCAAAATACACCAGCAAGTCCACCTCTGAATGGCTTAAGAAAAACAAAATTAAGACTTCGGAGTGGCCTAGTCAAATTCCTGACCTTAATCCGATTGAGATGCTGTGGCATGACCTTAAAAAGGCGGTTCATGCTCGGAAACCCTCCAAGGTGGCAGAATTACAAAAAAATTTCAAAGATGAGTGGGCCAAAATTCCTCCAGAGCATTGTAAGAGACTCATTGCCAGTTATCGCAAATGCTTCATTGCAGTTGTTGCTGCTAAGGGTGGCCCAACCAGTCATTATGTTTAGGGGGCAATAACTTTTTCACACAGGGCCCTGTAGGTTTGGATTTCTTTTTCCCTTAATAATAAAGACCTTCATTTAAAAACTGCATTTTGTGTTTACTTGTGTTATGTTTGTCTAATATTTAAATTTCTTTTTTGATCTGAAATATTTAAGTGTGACAAACATGCAAAAGAATAAAAAAATCATAAAAAGGGGCAAACAATATTTCACACCACTGTATATATATTTATGCTTTATTAGAACTTTGAAATAGCAGAAGACTTCCATGATATTTATCATGGGTGCACCAGCAACATCCCCACAGGATCATCATGATAAAGTACATGTGGCTATTAAATCTGCCAATGACATACATTTTCGCTATTAGTGAAAACAAGGCAAAAATAAAACGTCTCAGCAGGACAACTATGCAGTATACGGGAACTCATGGAAGGAGGCACATTTATATCACACCACTGCAAGCAGGCTTTTTTAGTTTTGAAAGGATTAAAGCAATGCAGGAGATAAAGGGATAAGAGATGTAGGGATAGCTACATTAGGTGACAGAGGAGACAACGCGCAGATTTACAATTTCAGAAAATAAAGGTTCTATAAAGAGATATTGTATGTTCACCATTGTTAATTTATTTCAGTTCTTCAATACAAAAAGTGAAACTCATACAGTATATTATATAGAGTCATTACAAACAAAGTGATCTATTTCAAGAGTTTTTTTCTGTTAATGTTGATGATTATGGCTTACAGCCAATGAAAAGACAAAAGTCATTATCTCAGTAAATTAGAATACTTTATAACAACAGCTTGAAAAATGTTTTTAAAATCTGAAATGTTGGCCTACTGAAATGTATGTTCAGTAAATGCACTCAATACTTGGTTGGGGCTCCTTTTGCATCAATACGGCGTGGCATGGAGGCGATCAGCCTGTGGCACTGCTGAGGTGTTATGGAAGCCCAGGTTGCTTTGATAGCAGCCTTCAGCTCATCGGCATTGTGGGGTCTGGTGTCTCTCATCTTCGTCTAGACAATATCCCAAGGTCAGGCGAGTTTGCTGGCCAATCAAACTAGCACAGTGATACTGTTGTTTTTAAACCAGGTATTGGTACTTTTGGCAGTGTGGACAGGTGCCAAGTCCTACTGGAGAATGAAATTTCCATCTCCAAAAAGCTTGTCGGCAGAAGGAAGCATGAAATGCTCTAAAATTTCCTGGTAGACGGCTACACTGAATTTGGTCTTGATAAAACACAGTGGACCTACACCAGGAGGTGACATGGCTCCCCAAACCATTACCGATTGTGGAAACTTCACACTAGACCTCAAGCAGCTTGGATTGTGGCCTCTCCACTCTTCCTCCAGACTCTGGGACCTTGATTTCCAAATGAAAATTGGAACTCTAGGACCTTGTGGAGTGTGTCAATGACTGCCCTCTGGACATCTGTAAAGTCAGCAGTCTTCCCAATGATTGTGGAGCCTACTTAAATAAATGGAGGGATCTTTTTAAATGCTTAGGAAGTCTTTGCAGGTGTTTTTTGTTAATTATTTTAATTTACTGAGAATTACTTTTGTGTTTTCATTGGCTGTAAGCCATAATCATTAGTGTTGAGTCACCCCCGTAGTGTTCGAGTTCGGTTCGGTTCATCGAACACCCGTATGTTCGCCGAACTGTTCGTCGAACACCGTCGAACACCGTTAAAACCAATGGCAGGCAAACAAAAACACATAGAAACACATAGAAAACACCTTCAAAGGTGTCCAAAAGCTGACAAACTGCTCAGAAGACACAACTAACACATGGAAAAGTGACAAGTACATATAGTCATGTGAAAAGAAAAGAGGTGGAGGAGTAAAAGGAGGGTGAGACACAGATATAGGTATGTCATGCCCTTCTAAAACCAAAAAAGTGCGAAGCCGACACGGCCAGTCCGTTCCTGCCCGTGCGACCTCCGTGTCGCCGGGTTTGTGCCAGAGCCGCAGTGGACCCTGACGGCCAGCCCCCCTCTCCCAATACTGGTGCCTGTCCGCTGGTGGGTCGAGCGAGCCCCCCTGCGGTGGAGGCAGGTCTAATCTTTTAAATTTAAATTGTCTCTGTAATTTGAATGAGTACACTTAGAATCCTTTTACAAGGATCTATTGAAGGGCAAGTCTCATGCCAGCAGCCGCGATAATTCCAGCTCCAGTAGCGTCCACTAAAGCTGCTGCAGTTAAAAAGCTTTAATAAGAATCGAGCTTGGCGGTCCACCGCAAGGCGTCCTACCGCCAGTCCCAGCCCCTGTGCCTTGGGGTGCCTCCCCGATGCTCTTCACTGAGTGTCCCGGGGGCCCGAACCATTTCCTTTGAAAAAATTAAGTGTCCAAACTACAGGTGGTGCAGCTTGCTTAACAGCTGGGATAATCCGCTGACTAGCAGACACTGGTACTTGGCACAAAGTATTTCCTGGGCTAGATGCAGTTAAAAATTTGTAATTAGATACTCTCGTTGGATGCTGAGAAAGCATTCCATAGAGTCTCCTGGCACGCCATATATTATTCTCTTAAAAAGCTTGGGGTAGGGGTCTAGGGCAGGGTTCCCCAACTCCAGTCCTCAAGGCCCACCAACAGGTCATGTTTTCAGGATTTCCTTAGTATTGCACAGGTGATGGAATTATTGCCTGTGCAGGTGATGCAATTATCACCTGTGTAATACTAAGGAAATCCTGAAAACATGACCTGTTGGTGGGCCTTGAGGACTGGAGTTGGGGAACCCTGGTCCAGGGGACCCTTTTATAGCCCAAATCACGGCCCTGTATCGCAATACGTCACCTAGGCTGAAGATAACTGGAACATTTTCATCACCTTTCATAATCACCAATGGGACAAGGCAGGGATGTCCTCTGTCCCCTCTCTTATACATCCTAGTGACGGAGCACCTGCACTCATCAATTCGCCATAACCCCAATATTAGGTGGATTGAGGTGGGAGGCACCGAGTACAAGTGCTCTGCATTTGCTGATGATGTCCTAGTATATATCACTCAATCACATATATCCATCCCTGCTGTTATGGCTGAAATAGATCACTTTGTTACATGGTCAAATTTTAAAATCAATGCAGCGAAGTCTGAGGCCCTCGATGTCTCCCTCCCCAAATCCATACAGGATTCCATCCAGTCCAACTTTCCCTTTGCCTGGCCCTCACAGGGTATCAAATACTTAGGAATTCGTATTCATAGAGACCTCTCCCATGTATGTTATCTTAATTTTGGGCCCTTTATTGAACAACTCCATACAGACCACGGTTGGCAAGTTAGAACTGTAAGATTCACTACGTGAACCACTGGTGTTTTGTGGAAAAGCACATGTACACTGTGTTCCAAATTATTATGCAAAAAGTGTTTAGGAGTGATAAGGGAAGAATTTTTTTGTTTGTCAGTTAAACTCATTGATGGTGATGTGTGTCAGGGCTCTTTATATCACTGTAAGCAATTGCAGACACCTGTGCTAATTAGTTTGGCAGGTGTGTCCAATGAAAGGCAAGACTATTTAAGAAGGCTGTCCCACATTATTAAGCAGCCTACATTTTCTGTCAAAATGGGAAAGAAAAAGGATGTGTCGGCTGCTGAGAAGCAACAAATTGTGGAGTGTTTCGGTCAAGGCATGACTACAATCAACATTGCCAAGACACTTCATCCTGATCATCGCACAATCAAGAAGTATGTAGCTGATTCACAGTACACACGTGTGCGTGCTGATAAGGGCAAATTGAGGACTCTTTCCTACAGGCAATTACGTCAGGTTAAAAGAGCAGCGGCAAAAAAGCCTTGTCATAGCGGCAGACAAGTTTTTGAAGCTGCTGGTGCCTCCAACGTCCCCCGAACAACAAGATGCAGGGTGCTTTAGAGGTTTGCAGCTGTGCGTAAGCCATCCTGTCGACCTCCTCTATCCACTGTACACAAGCAGAAATGGCTCCAGTGGCCAAACAATACATGAAGACTGACTTCAAAACTGTTTTTTTCACCGATGAGTGCCGTGCAACGCTCGATGGTCCAGATGGATGGAGTGGAGGATGGCTGGTTGATGGACACCCCATGCAAACAAGGCTACGGCGCCAACAAGGAGGAGGTGGAGTAATGTTTTGGGCTGGAATCATGGGGAGAGAGATTGTTGGCCCCTTTAGGATCCCTGAAGGGGTAAAGATGAACTCCATAATGTATGTGGAGTTTCTCAAACAGCACTTCCTGCCATGGTTCAAGAAGAAGAACCGTGTATTCCGCAGCAAGATCATTTTCATGTATGATAATGCACCGTCTCATGCTGCACATAACACATCTGCATCTCTGGCTGATATGGGCATAAAAGGGGACAAACTTATCGTGTGACCCCCATGCTCCCCTGACCTCAACCCCATTGAGAACCTCTGGAGCATCATCAAAAGGAGTGTCTATGATGGCAGGAGGCAGTTCACATCTAAGCAACAGCTCTGGGAGGGTATTCTGTCCTCATGCAAAACAATTGAAGCAGAAACCATCCAAAACCTGACAAATTCAATGGACGAGAGAGTTCAGGAGCTCCTTTCGAACAAGGGGTCCTATGTGCAAATGTAACATCACCTAGAATAAAGTTTTGAGTTGAAAACTGTTTTATTTCAGTTTCTAATAACCTGCTAATGCTTATAATTTCAAAAATGACCATTTTTTTGTTCATTATTAAAATGAAAAGGTTGATCGAAGAGTGTGGGGGATCTAAGAGTGTGGCAACCCAGTAGTCAGGATTATTTCGAATTCTGACAATCTGAGGGTCATGTTGCAGGTAGTGCAGCAAGAAGGGACTCATGTGTCTTGCGCATCTAGGAGCCCCAAAATTATTTTCCGGGATAGATGCAGCTAAAATGTATTATTAATTTGAAAGCTGGTGGAGCTTAGTATAGATGGCCTAATAGAATCGGTACTGCAAACTGCTACAAGGCCCAAATTATTTTCCAGCCAAGATACAGATAAACATGATTAGTAATTTTAAATCTGGTGGAGTTTAGTATAGATGGCCTAATAGAATCAGTACTGCACACTGCTACAAGGCCCAAATTATTTTCCAGCCAAGATACAGATAAACATGATTAGTAATTTGAAAGCTTAAAACGGTTGGTGAGGTGATTTTAACAAATCATCAAGCTTTTACTCTCCCCAGGATGACACAGGGGTAGAAAAGTCGTTTCGGATCCATGATTTGTTCATCTTTATGAACGTGAGTCTGTCTACATTATCAGTGGAGAGCCGCGTGCGCTTATCTGTCAGCACACCACCAGCAGCGCTGAACACACGTTCAGACAGAACGCTGGCTGCGGGGCATGACAAGATCTCCAAGGCGTAAGTGGCGAGCTCCGGCCATTTATCCAGATTGGAAGCCCAAAAAGAGCAAGGGTCCAGTGACACAGTCATGGCTTCAATGTGTACTTGGAGATACTCCTGTACCATCGTCTCTAGGCGTTGACTATGTGTCAGACTTCTTGTCTCCTGTGGCATTGCAAAGGATGGGCTAAAAAAGTGGTGAAATGATTCCGCAAAATTGATGTTACCAGCAGATACTGTGTTTCTGTTACGTTTTGAGTGCTGAACACTTGACGGTCCCACGGTTGGCAAGTTGGAACTGTGAGATTCACTACGTGCACCACTAGTGTTTTGTGGAAAAGCACATGTAAGATTCTGCAACAGTCTCTGCTGATACTCCTGCATGCGTGCATCTCTTTCTATGGCAGGAATAATTTCTGCAAATTTACTTTTGTACGGGGAATCTAACAGTGTGGCAACCCAGTAGTCAGGATTATTTCTAATTCTCACAATTCGAGGGTCATGTTGCAAGTAGTGCAGCAAGAAGGCACTCATGTGTCTTGCGCATCCAGGAGCACCAAGTCCCTGTTGTGTTGTTGGCGAGGTAACAATCATGCTTCCTTCCTCTGCCTTCTCCCCCCAACCTCGCACAACAGAAATGTGATCAAGGTCTCCCTCATCTGATGAGTCTTCCATCAGTTCGTCCTCCACTTATTCCTGGGCTCCTGCACCTTCCTCACTAGTTTGGCTGCTACCATGCACCCTGGTAAAACCATCTCCCCCACCCTCACATGCCTGCCGCCTTGGTGCTGCCGACCGTCTGAACCTTGCAGATGTTAGCCCTTCCGCATACAACTCCTCCTCCTCTACTTCCTCCACCTCCTCTTGTGCCACCACCTGACTCCGAATTCTATTTAACATGTGCTCCAGCATGTAAATCACCGGAATAGTCATGCTGATAATGGCATCGTCAGCACTAAACATCTTCGTTGCCATTTCAAAACTGTGCAGAAGGGTGCATAGGTCCCTTATCTGAGACCACTCCTCCAGCGTGATTTGCCCCACCCCTGGATCTCGTTGGTCCAGGCTATACGTCAGAACTTATTGCACCAGGGCTTGCCGGTGCTGCCACAGTCGCTGCAACATGTGCAGAGTTGAATTCCACCGGGTAGGCACATCGCATTTTAGCCGGTGAAGTGGCAGGCCCAATGACTTCTGTAGAGATGTAAGTCGCTGAGCTGCGGGATGCGAACGGCGGAAGTGAGCACACAGCGACCCTGCCCTCTGCAGAAGGCCATCTAGTCCGGGATAGTGGGCTAAAAATTGCTGGACAACCAGGTTCAACACGTGAGCCATACAAGGCACGTGTGTGACATTGCCCCGGCGAAGGGCCGCACCCAGGTTTGCAGCATTGTCGCACACGGCCTTCCCTGGTTTCAGGTCCAGTGGAGACAACCATTCATGAAACTGGTTCTCCAGAGCTGACCACAACTCCTCAGCTGTGTGACTCACATTTCCCAGACATTTCAAAGTAAGAACTGCCTGATGACATTGAGCCCTGCTGCCAGCATAGTAAGGAGGTGTGCAGGATCCCTTTTGCGCAGTTAAAAAGCTTGTGGCATGACCAGACAGGCTTTGGGTGCAGGTGGAGGACCGAGAGGAGGTTGAGGAGGCAGAAGCAGTGGAGGAACTTCGAGATAAAGAGGATTGACGCACAACTCGTGGGGATGGCAAGACTTGGACAGCAGTCCCTTGTCTTGCTGTCACCATAGTTACCCAGTGCCCAGTCAGCAACATGTAACGCCCCTGCCCATGCCTACTTGTCCAAGTGTCTGTGGTGAAATGCACCCTGTCACACACAGAGTTTCTCAAAGAAGCGGTGATGTTGTGTGCGACATGCTGGTGGAGCGCAGGCACACCTTTCTTTGAGAAGTAGTGCCGACTGGGCATCTGGTACTGGGACACTGCGACGGACATAAGGTCTCGAAAATCCTCTGTGTCCACCAGGCGGAAAGGCAGCATTTCTGTAGCCAAGAGCTTGCAGATGGTGAAATTCAACCTCTTAGCTTTCTCATGGCTAGGAGGAAATGGTCTTTTACTTGTCCACATCTGAGGGACCGAGGGCTGGCTGTTGTGCTTAGACGGGGTTGAGAAGGGTGTCCCCGGCAAACTGCCGGTCTGTGAGGAAGATGCAGGCGGACATGTTAGGTTGCCTTGATCCAAAGGTGGTGCTATCGATGTCGGACAGCGCTGAACACCACCTCCAAAGAAAATGATGACCTGCCAATCACGCTGGCTGTTGCGGGTAAAGAGGTGGCAGGTCTGTGTCCCAAAACAGGTGTGACTGCTGTCCCCCCAGTCACAGAGGATGAAGAGGCCGCGGATGCACAAGATGTGGCAGACGGTGGTTGGCCCGGCCGGCTAGGCCGCATTGTAGCACAGTGAGCTTCCCACTGCAACTTATGCTTCATATCCATGTGCCGGTTCATGCATGAAGTACTCAAACTATGTATTTTTTGGCCTCTACTTATCATTTGCTGACAAATGTTACAGATAACACGAGTTGGGTCATCTTTATCGATCTGAAAAAATGCTCAGGCTATGCAAGGCTTAGCACCCATGCGACCTGAAGAGCCACCACGACTTGTGGTCAGAGGCAGAGTTGTGTTTGAGGATGCAGTTGTTGACGTGCTTCCAGTAATACATCTCTGTCCAGGAAAGCGCAACCTGACCTTGTCGTCACTAGCATCCTCCTCCACCTCCTCTGCTGACCTCATGGACTCGCTGACTGTGGGTTGACAGTAAGTGGGATCTCCAGCCTCGTCATCATCACCCTGTGTGTTATCACACCCGTCGTCCTCAGAGCCAACCTCTTCCTGCCCTGACAAAAAACTAAAGTTGTCGCTCCAATCAGGTATTTGAGTCTCACCATCGTTTTCCTCATTGTCTCCACCAACAGGAGTTACAGTTTGTGAACTTGGGTCGACATTATGGTCAGAACCTTCTGCGTCTGGTCCTGGATCCGACTGATAAAGATTCTGGGCATCAGTGCAGATCATTTCCTCGTCTGGATTCACAGAAGCTCTGGAGCCGACCTCTGATTCACAGGCTATAGTATGAGTAAACAGCTCTGCAGACTCAACCATCTGTTCTACCCCATACTCAGACGGGCAGCTGGAGACTTGGGAGCTGTGAGGAAGCAAATGCGATTGGGGTGACACCTCTGAGGACTGGAGTATTTGTGATGTTGAAGTTGAGGTGGAGGAGAGCCTACTTAAAGGAGCCCTTGATATCCGTTGAAGCACCTGCTGTTTTTGTGCCTCATCTGGAATTTGTAGCGATTGGCGTGGCCGTAAGAAAGGCATCTTATCACATTGTCCGCTAAAAGAAGTAGACATCATAGTTTGGCTGGAAGATGGTCTTTCTTCTGCAGATGTTACTGTTGCTTTAACACCTACCCCAAGGACACAACCTTTTTTATCCTTCCCAACACGCCTATTCCCCTTTCCACCAGCAGGAGTTGTTTGCACAAAAAACAATGGATGGGAACCGAGCAGAGCTGAGTGGCCAAACTGTGGTATTAGCCCAAAAGTATTGGCTGGGTTAGATGCAGATAAAAATTATTTTGAATTTGCAACCTAGTAGAGGTTAGTATAGATGGACTATTAGAATGATGCTATGCCCAAAAGGTTTTACTTCACTAGGTGCAGTAAAAAATTGGTATTCTATACACAGATGGTGTAGCTTGCAACACAGATAGGCTACTCCACTGACTAACACACACTGCAAGAGGCCAAAAAGGATTTGCTTTGCTAGATTTAGCCAAATGCTGTGAAAAAAACTTGCACAGCACTGGCACAGACCTGCCTGGCAAAAAGTGATAGGAACTGATGTAACCTAGCCCTCAAAAGGACTGCAATTACAATTAGTCTTTACTCCCAACCTATCTATTTAAGAGCACAGACCTGCCTGATAAAAGTGATAGGAACTGATGTAACCTAGCCCTCAAAAGGACTGCAATTACAATTAGTCTTTACTCCCAACCTATCTATTTAAGAGCACAGACCTGCCTGATAAAAGTCGTAGGAAATGATGTAACCTAGTCCTTAAAAGGACTGCAATCACAACTATTCCCTACTCCCAAGCTATCTGTAGATTTGTGCGAAAATTGGCTTGAAATTAACAAAGTATAGCGCACACAGCAACAGCGGTGCCGTCTAACACGCAGCTGCAGCAGTGAGAAAATGGTGGCGACGGGGAAAATGCCTGGGTCTTATAGGGCAAGGACATGTGACATACACTGCCAATGACACATGCCCTTGCTTGTGTGAAAAAAAGCAGTTCGCTCTGTGTGTGCGCTGCTGATAGGCTGACAGATTGCACCTCCCCACTGTAAATGCGGGAAAGAGAAAAAAAATGGAGATCTTCATTATTTATGCAGAGATTCATCCCCTGCCCCTCCCCCCGCCCCGCTGTACACTCAAACTGCGTATTAACATTAATTTTCAGCATTACTGAGAAAAAATCCAGTTATGATTTTGGTGCACGAACAGTTATCGAACATAACCTCGAACAGCCGAATTTTTTTCAAATTGTTCGTGTTCGCAGAACGGCTCGAACATCGCCCAAAACAGCTCGAATTTGAGATTGGCGAACAGTTCGAGTAGAACAACGCTCATCTCTAATGATCATCAACATTAACAGAAATAAACACTTGAAATAGATCACTCTGTTTGTAATGACTCTATATAATATGAGCTTCACTTTTTGTATTTAAAAACTGAAATAAATTAACATTTTGATGAAAGTCTAATTTAGTGAGATGCACCTGTATATGTGAACACGAGATTTTATCAGTCTGAAACCTACCTAAAAATGTAACAACTAAATGCTCAAAAGAATGAACCTATATATTTCTATGTAAAAATTACTTTCTGTTCATTTGTTCAGGCTTTTGAGCATCTTTTAACCTCTTCAGGTTTCCAAAAACATCAAAAAAGTAGAAAAAGTGCTCATGCAATGACCAAAAAAATGCAAAAAAAGATGCTTCAAGGAAAAAAAATGCCAGCTTTCCCTGAAGCGTCTCCCTCTTGGAAAATTCAGTGAGATCGCCTGAAAAAAATGTTGTGTGCACATATTACTCAGCAATACAGCTATCTTCATCAGTCCCATAGAGAATAAATAAATCTGTTCTGCACATTATTGACCAATGCTCTATTCAGAAGATGCTCCGCTGATCCCTGTTCTCAGGATTGGAGGGGGCCTTGCAGCCAAATTCCCAGCAATCAGTGAGTTATCACTCATCTTATTGGCTTGTTGTTACGGGTGTGTGACAGACAGTCGCTCTGGATCTTGCTGTAGAAAGTCACTGCGCTTGACATTGCAGATGCCTTCTTGATCCTCTCATCTCTGTGGTGTAGTTATATCCTTCTTCCTTTAGGACCCAGCAGTGACCTCCACCTTCTGCTACTGATTGGCACACGCTTGCTTGGTAGTTAAAAACTCTCAGTTTCTCCAGAGAGTCACCAGTGATAGTTCTATGTACCTCTGTGCAGACTTGGAGTACTGGCTGTCAGCTAGTCTCGTCTTTGGTGCCCTTGGAGGACAGTTGGCGTTATCTCTCTGGTGTCTGCTCAAGCTAAGTGTATCCCCTTTGTTTATTTACCTTGTTGTCTTTAGTTTGAAGTGTTCACAAACTAGCCTGACTAGTTCTCACCCCGTCCCTTCCCTTTCTGGCGTCTAGCTCTAGGGACATTCAGGGTTTAGGTTCCTGCTCGGCGATAGGTGCAGAACCTATATAGGGACGATAGGGAAGGCAGGGTGATATTAGATCTGCCTAGGGGTCGTCACTCCCCTTTTCCTTAGTTGTTGGTCTCCCTTCCCCCTCTTCCCGTCGTTGTACACTTATTCCTTCCCTCACTTTGCGTGACACTTGTGCAGAAGTCCGTATTTCCGGTCTTTATTTTCTTCTCCATATCCAGGAAAATCAGATCACACTGTGATCAAACTCTAATCAAACTTTAATCAGAGTGTGATCAGAGTGTCATTTGCATAATTGATTCTCTCAGATGGGAGAAAAGATGGTGGTGTGACCCTAGCCTAAGGATTGGCAATAACTCACTAACTTGGTATGAGCCCTGTGCAGCAATCTCTTCAATAAAATAAGTATTGGGACATAGAATTTGTAATGTGCATATCTGGCGATTCTGGAGTTATATAAAGTAATGCATTTAACTTTAAAGGCATGTGAGCATAAGCTCGAGACAGAAAGTACTATATAAAAATTGTTACAAAGAAGAAATGTACTATCTAGCTGAGAAGTCTTTGAACAAATTCTTCAATCAGTGGGTGGTTTCTCAATGACACATGTACAACGCGGCATATTTCCTAACCAACAGTTAATAAGTCCCAGGGTTAAATAAGGATATTCTTTCGACATTGCCCGCTCTGCGGACCAGGGCATCCACGTCTGTTGCCTCTGACTGGTGACAAGCTGATTATTTTACCATGCGTTTTACTGTGGTAATGTGTTCCATAATGTACGTAGACAAAATAGAGAGGTAGAAACCAAAGGACTGTAATGCCAGCTGCATGCCAGGGAACCAGTATGAGAGTTACTAAACCACAAGTGTAATTTGCTCTATTACTTCAAGGCTTCTTCTACTTAAGGAATAAATGACATGGCATTACACAAAATGATCATATGATCAGAATGCCAAGAAATTATTTTATTCAGTAACTACCAACAAGAACAGATAAAGTGTCACTTAGTTCAGGTGAAGAATCTGGTTTTGCCGTCGTTGCTCTGAAATGGAATAAGGCAATGCTGTGTCCACCTACATGTGTGACACATAGATGTAATGTATTTACCCCACCCTGGTCCCAGGCCCCCCTGGGTCCTCCCCGGGTAGTCTGCTTGGATCACTATTACTTTGATGTCATTCAGCTGTACTTTCACTGCATTTTTTGTATTCCCTGATATTCCACTTTTACTCTGATTTCATCACCTAAGAATAATAGAGAAACGTGTAGGGCACTTCTTCCCATTAAAATTATCTACTTCACAGTATTTAAAGAGTAACTGTTGGTTTAAATTAAAAAAAAAAAATTATACAGTACATTATATATTTTTTTCATATATCATTAGTACACACGAAAATGAGAAACTTTGTAAAATATCTTATCAAAGAAATTTGCTTCTTTCTCCTCTTGGACTGATCTTTCACTCTGAACTTAGTAAAGACAGATTTTCATAGTTAGGCCACGTTCACACATTGAGTATTTAGTTAGTATTTTACATCAGTAGTTGTAAGCCAAAACCAGGAGTGGATGAAACAGGACGACATCTTCGACTCATGAGAGTAAATTGGAATACACTATAATCACACTCTGATCAAACTCTGACCAGAGTGTGAGAAAATGCGCTGGTGTGACCACAGCCTAACTGTAATTTCAGGAGAACTTGCAGCACAATGTCTATGTCTGCCTGTAGCTCCTCCTCCCATCTCCCTCTCCATAGAACTTTCTGAGCACCAATTGACATCTAAGTAATGGAAAAATCTGTAATCACTGTAGACAGTTGTTACCCATTAATTGAGAATACTGAGAATGAAATATCAGTTCAAGAAGAGAAAAAAAAATTCTTATAAGATATATTACAAAGTTTCTTATTTCCTCTGTTCTATTGATTTATGAAAAAAATAAATAAATTGAGAAGTACTCTTTAAATAGAAGCTTTTCTGGTCCTTTAAGTCCACTACACTGTACCATATAAGTTACCATTAAATGCACTCAACCTGCTTCATAGTTTTTACAAGACCATAAATTGGTATGGATGATCTAAAGCCTATGAAAATATTACATTAGACTATGTCTGTTCAAGCCCCCCCTAAAATTGTAAAGTGCTGTGGAATATGTTGGCACTATAAAAATAAAAGAATATTATTATTATTACGCTGCTATAAACTGACCCCAAATGGTCATTTGCTGTGGTTAATAATGTGTAATACGACATAGCGGTACTAGAAGTACTAACAAGAAAGCACTGGACACTGAGTACGAAGGAGAAAGCATTCATTTAGGGCATATAATAAAACTAATTTAAATCTTAGTATAGATGAAAGCATTATCTGCCCAATAAGGCCACACTTGAACCTTGTTATTTTGCGCTGTGAGGCTGAAGCGGGGCGGTGGCTGTAGGCGAGGTACTTGTCTCTTGCTCCCCGGAACGTTACATGAAAGTGGTGGTCCAGGCTGGGTGTGGACTCATGCTGTGAGGGCGCTGCCTTTAACCGAAGACGCTGGTTTGGCAGGACCAGGTGTTGGACAGTTCACTGAGGGAGAGCACCATTTGAATATAAACTTTTTACTGAACAGGAACTTGGTAGGGAATATATACAAGAGATAGAGGGCACATAGTCTTATGAACGTTTCCTTTACAACTCAACGCATTTTCCACTGACCAAGCTGTTCTTGACACAGCAATACGAGTGGGGTTTTCCCCTTGCCTTACCATGCTCTGCTTGGGTTTTCACCTTCGTCTAGCTCCGCCAGCCTGAAGGGTCCCTATGTTCTAGGTGCCAGTAGGCATACTGCACATACTGTTTCATTTATGCTTCATACCCCACTATAGGATTGAGCTTTTCACCACGGCCCATGATATTACCATCTACCTTCATAGTTAGGCATATATGTATCATGATGTCTTTCTTATGCCAGTAGACACGTAGGTGTTCATGAGGCTCCATGTGCTCAGTGGTACCTTGTGATAGGTTGTTGGGTATCTCGTATGCCATTCAGGTGCATATCTTTACCACTATTACACTATCTTTGTAAATTCTTGGGATTAATTTATCACATATCCTACTGTGACTATATCTCTATATTTTAGTTTCTGTGATATCGGGACTGTGCTGTGCCATTGTGGTACCTTTCTGAACTATATTGTTGTGACCATTGGGGTTTGTTATTGGGTTTATTTGAACCAGATGAGTTTTGGTTTTGGCATGCATTATTTTTAATTGTTTTAAAATGTTGGTCTATTATTCCCAACAAAGATTTATATATATACAGTATATATATACAGTATATATATATATATGTATATATATACACAGTACAGACCAAAAGTTTGGACGCACCTTCTCATTTAAAGATTTTTCTGTATTTTCATGACTATGAAAATTGTACATTCACACTGAAGGCATCAAAACTATGAATTAACACATGTGGAATTATATACTTAACAAAAAAAGTGCGAAACAACTGAAAATATGTCTTATATTCTAGGTTCTTCAAAGTAGCCACCTTTTGCTTTGATGACTGCTTTGCACACTCTTGGCATTCTCTTGATGGGCTTCAAGAGGTAGTCACCGGAAATGGTTTTCACTTCACAGGTGTGCCCTGTCAGGCTTAATAAGTGGGATTTCTTGCCTTATAAATGAGGTTGGGACCATCAGTTGTGTTGTGCAGTAGTCAGGTGGATACACAGCTGATAGTCCTACTGAATAGACTGTTAGAATTTGTATAATGGCAAGAAAAAAGCAGCTAAGTAAAGAAAAATGAGTGGCCATCATTATATTAAGAAATGAAGGTCAGTCAGTCTGAAAAATTGGGAAAACTTTGAAAGTGTCCCCAAGTGCAGTTGCAAAAACCATCAAGCGCTACAAAGAAACTGGCTCACATGAGGACCGCCCCAGGAAAGGAAGACCCAGAGTCACCTCTGCTTCTGAGGATAAGTTTATCCGAGTCACCAGCCTCAGAAATCGCAGGTTAACAGCAGCTCAGATTAGAGACCAGGTCAATGCCACACAGAGTTCTAGCAGCAGACACATCTCTTCAACAACTGTTAAGAGGAGACTTTGTGCAGCAGGCCTTCATGGTAAAATAGCTGCTAGGAAACCACTGCTAAGGACAGGCAACAAGCAGAAGAGACTTGTTTGGGCTAAAGAAGGAATGGACATTAGACCAGTGGAAATCTGTGCTTTGGTCTGATGAGTCCAAATTTGAGATCTTTGGTTCCAACCACCGTGTCTTTGTGCGACGCAGAAAAGGTGAACGGATGGACTCTACATGCCTGGTTCCCACCGTGAAGCATGGAGGAGGAGGTGTGATGGTGTGGGGGTGCTTTGCTGGTGACACTGTTGGGGATTTATTCAAAATTGAAGGCATACTGAATCAGCATGGCTACCACAGCATCTTGCAGTCGCATGCTATTCCATCCGGTTTGCGTTTAGTTGGACCATCATTTATTTTTCAACAGGACAATGACCCCAAACACACTTCCAGGCTGTGTAAGGGCTATTTGATCAAGAGGGAGAGTGATGGGGTGCTACGCCTGATGACCTGGCCTCCACAGTCACCAGACCTGAACCCGATCGAGATGGTTTGGGGTGAGCTGGACTGCAGAGTGAAGGCAAAAGGGCCAACAAGTGCTAAGCATCTATGGGAACTCCTTCAAGATTGTTTGAAGACCATTTCCGGTGACTACCTCATGAAGCTCATCAAGAGAATGCCAAGAGTGTGCAAAGCAGTCATCAAAGCAAAAGGTGGCTACTTTGAAGAACCTAGAATATAAGACATATTTTCAGTTGTTTCACACTTTTTTGTTAAGTTTATAATTCCACATGTGTTAATTCATAGTTTTGATGCCTTCAGTGTGAATGTACAATTTTCATAGTCATGAAAATACAGAAAAATCTTTAAATGAGAAGGTGTGTCCAAACTTTTGGTCTGTACTGTATATTTTATGAATTTTCAGGTGTGCTCATCACTATGTAGTTCTTTTCTTCTTTTGTGTACCTCCAAGCATTTTCCACACACAGATTCCTTTCTCTTTCTTCTCTTATTTTCCTTTCTTTACTTTTCCTCTTCACTTTCTCTACTTGCCCACTGTTTCGCAATACTTCAACACAACCCAGTTCAACTTCACAGTTCAGCTTAGCAAGAGTCTTTTACTCGACCCACGCTTCCGCGCCTTCTCTCCCCTTAGGGTACCAGTATGGCCGGTACTTATCTTCTCTAATGCTGACGCTCTGGAACTCCCATCCGGGGCATTCTATTTGTCTCATGTACTTAGTCCTGTCTTGAAGTCCAGTCACTTCTCAGTATCTCTTTCTTTCAGTCTCCTCTCACTTTAAGGACACTCCAGAATGCAGCACTGCCCACATCAGACTTTAGGTCCTCTTTGTATGCACCCCAGACCCTATCTGCTTTCCTGACAGGAAACTGTCACTTTCCCTTCAACTTATCCCCTCCCAATCTGGGTGTTTCCCAAAGATTAACTCTCACTATCCCTATACACGTTATCAATTCTGCTAACACCTTGAACGCATATCACAATTCACACTATACCTCACAATTCATATTGCATCACATTAACATATTACAACAATAATAATAATAATAATCTTTATTTATGTAGCGCCAACATATTCCGCAGCGCTTAACAATTCACAGGTTCATGTACAACAGTCATAAGTAACATAGCTAAAGATAATACAATAATTACAGCAAAAATAATGACGACCCTGCTCCTAAGAGCTTACAATCTACAATGAGGTGGGGGTGACACAAAGTACAATGGCTTATTTACAAGGATGGTCCAGCCATCTTGAGGGGATGAGGGATAGATAAAGGCTGCATGAGCTCATCACCAGCCAGTATCTGTAGTGCTTTTTGGTTCGGTGGAGGCTTATGTTTGGAGAAATAAGGAATGGGCTATAAGAATATAAAAGGACTTTGATTAAGGAACGTGATAGGCCGCCCTAAACAGATGTGTTTTTAGGAAGCGCCTAAAACTGTGTAAGTTGTGGTTCATCCTAATTTCTTGGGGTAGAGCATTCCAAAGAATAGGTGCAGCTCGGGAGAAGTCTTGAAGCCGGGAGTGGGAGGTACGGATTAGTGCGGATGTTAGTCGAAAGTCGCTTGCAGAGCGTAGAAAACGGGTAGGCCAATAAACAGAGATGAGGGAAGAGATGTAGGGGGGTGCCACACTGTGGAGAGCTTTGTGGGTGAGAACAAGCAATTTAAATCGAATCCTATAATTCATGGGCAGCCAGCGCAATGACTGGCACAGAGCGGAGGAGTCTGAGTAACGGTTAGCCAAGTAGATGACCCTGGCTGCAGCATTAAGGATGGACTGGAGGGAGGAAAGTCGAGCGAGGGGAAAGCCAATTAGTAGAGAGTTACAGTAGTCAAGGCGGGAGTGGATCAGGGCAACAGTGAGGGTTTTTGTTGTTTCCAAGGTGAGAAAGGGGCTTATTCTAGAAATGTTCTTCAGGTGCAAGCGACAAGAGCGGGCAAGAGATTGTATGTGGAAGGTGAAGGAGAGATCGGTGTCAAACACAATGCCCAGGCAACGCGCCTGCTTGCTCGGCATTATTGTGGTGCCACACACGGAGAGAGAGATGTCAGATTTAGAGAGGTGAGTAGACGGCGGGAGCAGAAGAATTGCAGTTTTGTAGAGGTTGAGTTTCAGATAGAGAGCGGACATGATTTTAGAAACTGCGGCCAGACAGTCACTGGTGTTCTGTAGTACTGCGGGGGTAAGGTCAGGGGATGAGGTGTATAGTTGTGTGTCATCAGCATAAAGATGATACTGCAAACCAAATTTGCTGATTGTCTGTCCAATTGGGGCTGTGTAGAGAGAGAAGAGAAGAGGGCCAAGGACTGAACCCTGAGGAACCCCAATAGTGAGAGGAAGAGGGGAAGAAGTGGAGACAGCAAACGATACACTGAAAGAGCGGTCAGATAGGTAGGAGGAGAACCGGGAGAGAGCAGTGTCCTTTATGCCGATTGAGTGGAGCATAGAGAGTAGGAGGTGGTGGTCAACGGTGTCAAAGGCTGCAGAGAGGTCAAGAGGAATGAGCAGAGAGTGGTCACCATTACGTTTTGCTGTCAGAAGGTCATTGGTTACTTTGATGAGTGCAGTTTCTGTAGAATGTAGAGAGCGGAAGCCGGACTGTGATGGGTCTAGAAGAGAGTGAGTGAAGAGGTAGCTGGTAAGGTGGGAGTAGACCAGGCGCTCCAAGAGTTTAGAGATGAAGGGAAGATTGGAGACTGGTCTGTAGTTGTTTGTGCAGGAAGGGTCAAGAGATGGCTTTTTTAATAATGGAGTAATGATGGAGTGTTTGAAGGAGGAGGGGAAGATACCAGAAGAGAGGGAGAGGTTGAAGATTTTAGTTAGGTGAGTAGTGACGACTGAAGAAAGAGACTGGAGTAGATGTGAGGGGATGGAGTCAGTCGTGCATGTGGTGGGATGAGAAGAAGAGAGGAGCCTGGAGACTTTGACTTCTGTGACTGGGTCAAATGTGGAGAGGGATCCAGAGGGGATGTGGGGGGAGATGGGAGTCACGGCACTTTGTGGCTGGGAGCTGATTTCCTGACGGATGGTGTCTATTTTCTCTGTGAAGTAGGAGGCCAGGTCCTCGGCACAAATGTCCGTGGTGGGGACCTGCGCTTTAGGACTGAGGAGGGAGTGAAAGGTATCGAAGAGTTTTTTGGGATTGTTGGATAGTGAGGAGATCAGGGTGGTGAAGTAGGTCTGTTTGGCGAGGTGAAGGGCAGAGTTATATGTTTTTAACATAAATTTGTAGTGGATAAAGTTTTCTAGTGTGCGAGTTTTCCTCCATAGGCGTTCGGCACTTCTAGAGCATCGCTGGAGAAATCGGGATTGCGGTGTGAGCCAGGGCTGTTTTACTCTGTGTTTAGAGGTTCTGAGGGTGGGGGGCGCTAATTGGTCCAGCATGCTTCTGAGAGTGTCATTGTAGTGGTTTACAGCCAGATCAGGACAGGAAAAGGAGGAGATTGGGGACAGTGATGAGTGAAGGGAGTCTGTAAGTGTATGAGGATTAATGGCTTGTAGATTTCTGAATGTCTGATAGGTAGGAGTGTGCTGGGGCGGGCGAGGATTTGTGAGCGTGAAGGAGAGAATGTTATGATCAGAGAGGGGAAGAGGGGAGTTATTTAGGTGGGGGATTGAACTAAGCCGGACAAAGACCAGATCAAGGGTGTTTCCATCTTTGTGTGTCTCAGAGGTTGAAAGCTGTGAGAGGCCGAGAGAAGTGGTTAAAGATAGAAGCTGGGATGCGGATAAGGAGGTGGGGCTGTTTATGGGGATGTTGAAGTCTCTCTGGATAAGGGTTGGTAAATCTGAGGACATGAAGTGCGGCAGCCAGGCAGCAAAATGGTCAAGGAACTGGGTGGGTGAGCCTGGGGGACGGTATACGACCGCTACTCTGAGGGAAAGGGGATGGAAGAGCCTGATGGTGTGGACCTCAAAAGAAGGGAATGAGAGTGATGGTACTGGGGGGATGACCTGGAAGGTGCATTGTGGGGACAGGAGTAAGCCGACTCCACCACCAAGTCTGTTCGCAGGTCTCGGGGAATGGGAAAAATGAAAGCCGCCATGAGAAATAGCAGCAGGGGAGACAGTGTCAGAATCCTGGATCCAGGTTTCAGTGAGGGCCAGCAGATTGAGAGAGTTGGTCAGAAAGTAATTGTGCAGGAAAGGAAGCTTGTTGCATACAGACTGTGGATTCCACAGTGCGCAGTTGAAGGAGGGAGATGAAGGAGTACAGCTGATGTTAATTAGGTTAGCAGGGTTTCGATGTGAGGTGGGGGACAGGTTGAGGTTGGTGGAGGGTGGTCCGGGGTTAGGAGAGATATCCCCTGAAATGAGTAGTAGCAGTAAAAAGAGAAAGAGCAGATACTTTTTGGATTTGTGACATGGTTTCTTGTGCAGTACCTTTGGATGGGACAGAGTGAGATTTTTCAGGAAGTTCAAAAGAGCATGGGAGCTGTACATAGGAGAGGGAAGGAGTGAGGGGCAGATGTGGATGAGTGGTGATGGAGGGGGGATGAGGCGGTGAGTGTGGATGAAAAAAGCACATAGAAATAAGGTCGCAGGAATAAAATACATAGATAGCAGAGAGTACAAAGTGTGGGTTACCTGACTCCTGCCCTGAATGACTGCCATTGAAATGACTGTCAGAGACACTTGTCGAATAGGACACTTTGCTGAATAAGGACACGTGCATGCACCCCACACCGCATGCACCCCTTACGATGCATCTAGATTTATAGGAAGGACTATAGCATCAGGTGAGAGGGATTGTGGGAGCTGCTTGTGACTAAATTGCCAGCTGCTCAGCTCACCAGGGTGGTGGAGGGCTGATCAAAGACCCAGGCCTAAAGCCCCCGTCACACTAAGCGAGATCGCTAGCGAGATCGCTGCTGAGTCACAAGTTCTGTGACGCAACAGCGACCTCAGTAGCGATCTCGCTTAATGTGACACGTAGCAGCGACCAGGCCCCTGCTGTGAAATCGCTGGTCGTGTCGGAAAGGTCTGGACCTTTTTATGACCATTGAAGTCCCGCTGGGTAGCATGCATCAGTGCGTTTGACACCTTACCAACGACCCAGTAAGCGACTCAGAATTGAGACACATAGGCGTGCATTTGCGTTGCCTTTTCCGCACCCCCTCAGCTCCAATTGGTGGTCGCTACTGCGTTCTGATTGGGTGGCGGCCTTGCCTTATGAGGCGACATAGTAGCGCTTCCGTCCATTGTTCCTCACTGCGTGCTTTTTACAGATCATAGTACAGTTCTCCGTGCTGCGACTCTTCTTCGGTTCTTCAACGGTTCTATTGACCTATACTCTGTTCACGGTAAGTATCGTTTGGGGTCTCAAATGCGTTCCCATTGCCTCCTTAATTTATAGGACACCTACTAATTATCAGCTATCATTGCTCTGGAGGGAGGGAGGAAGGGAGGGAGGGCTTGGCTTCTATCTGTGTACATATGCTTTTGCATGGGCAGCCATTTTAGGGGGTTTCGTGTGCGCACACCCGTACAGCATGTTTTCTGGCATGCGCGCTAATGGAATGGAATGCATTTATTGCTTTATTTTGTAAAACATTTTCTCATGTTTTCATTTTATATTTTCAGATTGCAGCATCATGAACAATGCGCAGCGTGCTGTTGTGTTAGCAGCATTGGTGGTTGAGGAAGCAAAGCGTCTAGATGAGGCACGGATGCTTGAGAGGCGTTCCAAACGAAAGCGTCGCATGTGGACCAGAGAGTGGCTGCAGAAGAGGTCTGATTTGTCCCACATGCAACTTGTAAGAGAGCTTCAGGAGAAGAATCCTCATGATTTCCGCAACTATCTGCGGATGTCAGAGGAATCCTTCATATATTTACTGGAAAGAATTACTCCACTGATTCAACGGAAGGATACAGCGATGCGTGCTGCAATCCCAGTAGATGAAAGATTGGCAGTCACGCTGCGATTCCTGGTCACTGGACGCTCACTGCAAGACTTGCATTTTTCTTCAGCCATTTCAAGGTCCCTGCTCAGCGTTCTAATTCCGGAGACATGTAATGCCATTTTCCACAGTCTACATAGCTACATACAGTTTCCCAACACGGAGGAGGAATGGAAAAAGATTGCCTCCGATTTTGAGCAGCTTTGGCAGTTTCCTAACTGTGGTGGGGCTTTGGACGGGAAACATGTCCGGATCACTCAACCACCAAACAGCGGATCATATTTCTTTAATTATAAGGGCTATTTCAGCATCATCCTGATGGCCCTTGTGAATGCCAATTACGAATTTATAAATGTAGATGTTGGCATGAACGGAAGGGTTTCCGATGGTGGTGTTTTAGAGCACACACTCTTTGGAGAGCGTTTGAACAACCGTGACCTTCACTTGCCTCCCAACTCTGACACTAGAGGCAACCTTAATTTTGTTTTTGTCGGTGATGAGGCCTTCCCGCTTCATCCCAATCTTATCAAACCGTTCCCACAAAAAAGTCTGATGGAGGAAAGAAGAATTTTCAATTACCGCTTGTCAAGGGCACGTCTGGTTGTAGAAAATGCCTTCGGTATCATGGCCAATCGCTTCAGAGTTTTCCACACGCCTATAAACATGAAGCTTGAATCAATAGACTCAGTTGTTTTGGCTTGTTGCACGCTTCACAACTTCCTTCGCCGGTGCGATGCATTGGCGTACTGTCCGCCTGGCTTCATGGACTCTGTGGGCCTAACAAATGGGGAAGTGCAGCTCGGTGAATGGCGTGCAAACGATCCCGCAATTGCAGGCCTTCAACCATTGGGACCCGGCAGAAACACCCACGATGCAAAGACGTGCCGAGACAACTACTGCCAATATTTTACCGGTCCTAGTGCTATTACTTGGCAGCATCAGAACTTATAGTGGGCTACTACTGACATTTATACACTACTTTCATTTTTGTGCTGATTTGTCTAATAAACTATGTGTTTTACTTTGCAAAAGCTTTGTTTCTCATTCTTTCAGTAGTAAGGGCCTGTATATACATACGTGTACTCTAGTGTTGTGCAAACATGCTCGACACAGCTCGGTACTCGCCTGAGCATCACGCTACTCGTAATGTTCGGCGAGCACCGAGCATTTCCGGGTTACTCTGGCGGGAGCTCGGGTCTCCACCCAGCATGTTTGGCGCTCTTTACAGAGCCAATGAACATGCAAGGATTGCCAGCCAGTCACTGTAATGCCGCAGCTATGTTGTTTGTGGGCATTACAGTGATTGCCTGGCCGCACAGCGTCACCTCGAGTATTTAATACCGTGCACCGCCATCTTGGACACAGTCGCTCCGGATCAGACAGTGTAGGGACAGATATAAATTGCAAAATGGTTAGTGTAGGGTCCTCAAAGGCTGCCAGATCAAACAAACAGTCTTTCTCAGGATTAATATCCATCCCAGATATCAGGCAGGCAGGCAGGCTGTATAGGAGACGCAGTGGTTATACCAGCAAACCCTGCATTACAGTCCTGTGTTTCTGAAATTGCTGGACTTAGCTCCAGGTCTTGGGGGCCAGGAAAATCCTTTTTTTTTCATCTAAATCCTCTTTTTTTTTCCTCCTTCACACTGTACAAATACCCGTCTTATTAACCTTTTGGTGTCCCCCCCTCCCCCCTCCCCAAAAAAATAAAAAATAAAAAGTGTGTCTCTGATTTTTCAGACACAAATATATCTGTTGAAAATAATCTGGTGTTGGCCTGAGAAACAGAAGTGTGGTTTTGCAGTTGCACGGTACAAATCTCTTTATTATCCACTTTTGGGCCATTTGTATCGTTTTACTGTGATCCCTTAAATGTGGCTTAATACCTCTGACCATGTTGTTGACAGCAGTGACCTGGGGGTCAGAAATGCTTCCTGGGGCAATCCCCATGCTACACATACATATTCAGATACATAAAAATCTACACACATATACAAACATATATACAGATACCTACATACATACATATAACCAACACACCAGTCTTCCTGTGTGACCAGAGACGCAGTATTAATAATGCGTCATTTTTCGAATGCAGCAGCGTCTCCAGTTTAAAGTACATACTTTGAATTCAGACTGCTTTCTTCGCGCACGCAGTAGTGTCCTCTAATAGGGCACGCGCCGACTATGGGCGACGTTGATGCGTCATGGGCGTGGTTTACAGCGTTGATGCGCCGTGGGCGGGTTTAACGACGTAGTTGCGGCCTAGCTTGTCAGGAGAGGCAGTAACATGGCGGCCAGGAGACGGGCAACTCCATGGGGGGATGCAGAGGTCCACTACCTCATAGCACAGCTGGATGCCAGGGACTATGATTGCCATGAGCATCCAGAACATCCTGTGCTCCATAAGCAGGCTGTGCTGCGGAGAATAGGTTGGGGCCTGGCCCGAAGATTTGGGGTTCAGCGGTCCACTACCCAGATCCGAAAGAAGCTGGCGGATCTGAGGTACAGATCCAGTGACCGCATCACCAGCATCCAGTCACAGACCCTGCCCCATCGTGGTGAGTGGTTTTAAAATAAGTTAGCACAGTATATGGCAGCACATTGGTTACAACTGCAATTACAGTGCAGTACCTCAGGTATGTAATGTTATTTGCTCTCCAGCACCTGCAGACCCAGAGCCCCAGCAGGAGTCATCTACAGGCTCGCCAGCATCACTCCATGATATGGGTGTAGCTTTGTCTTACGGTAATGCTTTCACATAAAATACGGTACATACAACTTGGAAAGTATAGGGCTGTCATGTACTATGAATTGTTGTGTCTTTCCCTAGACGGTGATGCCAGAGGATCCGGGTGGTCCATCAGCTCGTCATCACCCGAACAAACCTAAAACCGTAAGTGTTAAATAACAAACATGTACCTGTTAGGCTGTGTGCCCACGATGCGTTTTTAATGCGTTTCTGCAGCGTTTTTGCAGCTGCGGAAACGCATTAAAAACGCATGAAAAACGCATGGGTAGAAGGGCAGCAATGTTCCCCAATGATAATCCGCATGTGCTGTGCACATGCTGCGGAAATTTCCGCTGCGGATTATCATTGCGGAAAAAAACGCAGCACTACCAATTATTTTGCGGAAGCGCTTCTTTTTGCGCCGCCATTGACTTGCATTAGAACGCGCCAATTCCGCAAGACTGCATCTGTACTTGCGTAATTGCCGCGTTCTAATGTGCGGATGGAACCCGGGTGTGGATGAGAGGACTGTCATCCAGACCCAGGTACCATTAAAAAAAAAAGAGTAAAATAAAAAACATATATATACTTAACTTCTGGCGGCCCGCGCTGCCCTCCTCCTTACTTCCAGGCACTTCGCGGTTGAATGAAGGACCTACGATGACGTCAGAGTCATGTGACGGGTCACGCGACGCTGACGTCGGCAGGTCCTTCAGTTTACCGCTGCCGGCAGCCGGGACGGAGGGAATCAAGACTGCGGGGGCCATCGGAAGGTAAGTATAGATTATTTATTATTTTTTTACATTCTTTGGGGGTCACAATATATAAATCCATGCCGTTTGCATGGATTTATATAGTGTGACCAAGTTGACAAGCACTTTCCAAGTGATGCTAATCGCTTGGATAGCGCTTGTCAACCACCCACATGCGGAAATGCAAGTGAAGAACGCTTCACATCCGCTTGTCCCTGGCAGGAAGAACGCATGTACAATCCACATGTACAATCCACATGTACAATCCGCATGCGTTTTTTTCTGCCAGGGAGATGCAGAAACGCTCAGGAAAAAATCCTGAGCATTTCTGCAAAGTGGGCACATAGCCTTAATTAGATGAATTTACAGAATTATTCGTCTTAAGTTTAACCATTACCTCCGTAGAAATCCCTACATTAGACGACCTCCTGGCGTCACAGCGGACACTAAGAGAAGCAGTGGAACAGCACAGAGTGATGCTGGCAAGGTTTGTGGGGGCCCAACAGCGTCGGGGCAGCCACTAAATTTTTTGTTTTTTGTTGTTTGTTGTTATATTTATTTTGTTATAAAAAAACGTTAAAGTTTATATCCACTGTTGTGTACAGTTTGTTACAAACAAATAACATGTTTCATCACTCACACCCATTATATGTATGCATCTGTATAGATGCACCCAGTCCATTACCCCAACTAGTAGACCTGCTAATAAATATATGCTGAAGTCAGTAAAGCAGGCTGAAAGTCTTAATTAAAAAACATTTTTATTATGAACAAATATTTTAATAAATAAACAAATAAATTAACTATTAAATAAACAATAACAACAATTTAAACATTTTACTTAAACCCCACAAGGAAAACATCACTAAAGCTCTTGATACTGGTTTTCTGCATTCAAAAATCCTTGGCTGGGCGGAGAAGATAGTTCTTCAAGGAAAGAATGCGAAAACCTGGGATATTGTGGGGACGGGGCAAGCGGCAGGTTTGGTTGAGGTACAAATCGTCGCACTTGTGGGCTACGCAGTGGTTCCGGCATTTGGGTCCATGACTGACTTGCACAGGGATCACGGTCAATCCTAGTATGTACAGTTGATGTGTCATACAGTTGACCGGCTGCCGCTTTATTTAAAGTCTCGAAAATGACCCTTTCGGCATGGATCCTCTGTGTGGCATCTAGCTTCTGAAGTCGATCAGCGGCAAAGTTGGCAAAGCTGTCCATACCGGAGTCGGTCTGCTGGCTTAAAATTTTCTTTGCCAAAGAGAGTAGCTCTGTTGATGGTGACAAGGCGGCCTTTCTCTTACGTGAAATGATTAGTCACCGAGGTACAGTAGCTGAGTTGAGGGTTGAGGGTGCAGGGTCTTGACTCGACCCCTCAGTAGCCTCCGCCAGGCTAGGTTCATCACCCAGGATGTCGTCACTTGTGGTTGACATATCTTGCTGATGTTGCTGCGGGAACAGAAAATTAATGTTAAAGTTAAACCCAAAAATTATTTACAACATCCAGCACCACACCACAGAAATGTGTTGGTATTGGATATATCATGACCAGCATGGGTAAACGTGCACTGGAAACAAATGTGAGGGGAAGCACTAGCAGTACAGGATATGAAATGTCATTCAACGGTATGAGAACTGAGTGGGGCGAAAATAGTAAAGGAGTGTACTTATCTGAACTGGAAGGGATAACTTGTAAACTGCAGAATTAAGCAGGTAAAACATTAGTTAATATTTTCTATTAAACTATGGCATGTACATACCAAGTTTAAATGCTATTTACAGGGAAGCAAGCAAAGAAGATACTTACATCTCCAACAGGGGTGTCAGTCGGGATCACAGGGTCTTCATCCAGGGTCTGCCGCATGGAAGATACTATTGTGCGCGGCAGCTCTTGGTCACGGGTGAAGCCAAGTAATTCATAATACTACAACGAGGGCACATAAACTTCATCTGTGCCGGCATCAGACTTCATCGATTTCTCCACCTTGTTCAGCTCTTTTTTATACACGGTGCGAAGACCCTGGATCTTTTTCCGAACAACTGTCTCATCCACCTTTTCGCTAGGATTATGGTGCTTAAAGAGAGCAATTAGTTTGCCATATGCCTCCCTTTTTTTATTTCGGTTACTGTAGTCGGCAGACTTAATCTGCCAAAGGCAGGGCAGGGACCGATACATCTCGATAAGTTCACGAACAAATTCTTCAGTATTGTAAGACATCTGAAAAAAAAATAGCATACAGTGAGCATACATGGAACATTTGAAAAAAAGAAAAAAATACTGTTTGAACCACACTACCGTGTGCACACGAGACCACCTAAAATGGCTGCCCATGCTAAAGCATATGTACACAAATAGAAGCCAAGCCCGCCCTCCCTTCCTCCCTCCCTCCAGAGCAATGATAGCACATAATTAGTAGGTGTCCTATAAATTAAGGTGGCAATGGGAACGCATTTGAGACCCCAAACGATGCTGTGGTCACTGCTTTCTGGTTCTTCTATCCTTTAGTATACAGGCCCGGAGAGAATAAGACACAAGACAGGTAGTATGTGTCAACAGACTCTAACTTTATTACAAAGCATAGGGTTTATATACACCCTGGAGGCAGAAACGGATTTACCATATATGGTCCGATCATACAATTTAGCTGTGCAAACAAAAGCTGGTTTCTGTTCTCGTGACGCCTAGGTTTGTAGTTGAAACATTTATTCAGACACATTTAATCAGACACATTTAATCAGACACTTCTGATGACTAGCAAGGACACGTTAGTTTCTATTGATACAAAGAAGGAACATTTAGTTGTTGTTTTTGACCTAAAGTAACCGTCAGACTTATATAGCATAGATGGGGTCTTTGATCTTGGGGGACCTCATCTTCTGCTATAACATTCCGTCCTTTTGTTCCTTCATTTATCAATATGAATTTCTATATTTTCTTTTTCTTTTAGTACAACACTGAATACACATTAGAAAAAGCTTAAAAACCAAATAAACCGCAAGACACATTAGTAAAACCTGAAAAATAGCTTGCACTATACCAGCCAACCACCCACCAATACCTTTAAACCAATTAGCAGGATTCAGAAAAGAAAAGGTGTTTGCCCACCAGGAATCCTGGTTCTTGAGGTTGGCCTCATCATAAAGCTTAATCTCTGTGTGGAATTATTAGCCAAAGTATCTGAGCAGTTCACCCAAAAGTTTATCTCTTCCCATGAGACTGGGACAGCGAGAAAGGGTATGCTAGTGGACGTCACAGGGGCATGTGTACATATCCAACAATTAGCAATAGTCTGGTTTTGCTCCTTTAGTCCATCGATTAGAGCAAGATGATGTTTAATGAATCTATTGTCATCTCCATCTGTGGTGCCTAACGTAGTCCATGCACCTGTGGTCACAAGGATGCAGGTAAGTATAAACAATGTCTTCATTCCTTGTCCGCTGGGTCTCCTAGTATCTTTTTGCAATGGGACGCGTGGATCCAGGCCTCTTTTCCCTCTAGCTTAACGGCTGTGCTTGTGGTCAGCAGAACTTGAAAGGGTCCGTCAAACCGTGGATCTAGGCTTTTCCTCACGTCTTTTTATAACCACCCAGTCTCCAGGTTGCAGCGTATGGCTGCTAGAGTCTTGATCTGGATCTGGAAGAGAACTGAAAACATTATCATGTATTTGCTTGATCTTTTTGTGTAAAGCCCTTACGTAGGAACTTAGCACATGGTTGTTCATTTCTAATGCTTGCGGATAGAAACACCCTAGGCTGGGTACGTTGCCAAACAATATCTCATATGGAGAGAGTCCAGTCTTTTTATTGGGCGTGTATCTTACTGAAAACAGATCAAGCGGTAAACAATCCGTCCATGGTTTTCCTGTCTCAGCCATGGCTTTCAGAATTTTTAATTTCAATGTCCCATTTAGTCTTTCCACTTTACCACTACTTTGTGGGTGATATGGGATATGGAATGCTTGTTGAATTCCTAGAGCTGACATGACTTCATTCATTATTTCACCCGTGAAGTGTGTACCTCTGTCACTCTCAATTACCTCTGGTACCCCATACCTGCATTCCACCTCCGCAAGCAGTTTCTTTGCGGTTGCCGCAGCCGTGGCTTTGGCAATTGGGAAAGCCTCTGGCCATCCTGAGAACAAATCAATACAGACCAACACATATTCTCATGATCCTGACTTCGGCAGCTGAATATAATCAATTTGCAGTCTCTGGAATGGATAGAGGGGCGGGGGGGGGGTTTGGTTGGTGTTTTAACTACTCTACCCTGATTATGTGTAGCACATATCATGCACCCTTTTATCAGTCGTTCAATACAGGTGGAGAATCCTGGTGCCACCCAATGTTTCTGCATCACATTCATCACATCCGTTTTAGATTGGTGTACCGGCCCATGTAGCATCTGGGCAGCCGCTGGGTACAGTGCCCTTGAAAGGCATCGTCGTGTCCCTTTCCCCCATACCCCCTTTGCTTCATTCAGGCATGCACCTTCCTTCAACCACTTATCAACCTCCTCCTTCAGAGCCTGAGCCTGCATTTGGGATAAGATGTCCTCCGACACAAAGGGGTTTTTAGGGGCACTTAACTGACGTACTGTTGACCCTTGTAGCAGCTTGCAGGTTGCTGTTTTTGCTGCTGCATCTGCCATCGCATTACCTCTGCTTACCTGGTCGGTGCGTCTGGTATGTGCTCTTACCTTTATGACAGCTACTTGTTTGGGAAATTGTAGCACATCAATTAACTGCTGGACCGCATCAGCATTCTTTATGGGGTGCCGTCAGGAAACCTCTTGATTTCCATATTGGACCAAAATCATGCGCTATACCGAATGTGTACCTAGAATCCGTGTAAATGTTAACAACACTACCTTCTGCTAATTTACAGGCCTCGGTTAGGGCCCTAAGTTCGGCCTCTTGAGCCGATTGGTGTGGGAGCATTGGTTCTGCCTTGATTACTGCATTGAGGGAGACAACTGCATATCCAGTATGGAAAGTACCTGAATCGTCCTGATGACGGGATCCATCTACAAAAAAATTCAAAATCTGCATTTTCTAATTCATGTTCAAATACAGTAGGTAAACCTGCCGTTTCTTGTGCCATCATTTGTACACAGTCATGAGGAACATCCTCTCTTGAATCTTCCTTAAAAAGCACAGTACCTGACCCCTCCTTCAGATCCGAGAGAGGTAACAAAGTTGCTGGGTTCAAAGTAGTACACCTCTGTAAAGAAACATTGGGAGGCATTAACAGTGCACATTGTAACCTGAGATGACGTGCTGCTGAGAGGTGAGCGGGTTGCACTTGATTCAATATAGTATAGACATCATGAGGTGTTAGCACGGTGAGCGGATGATCTAGAACAATGTCTGCAGATTTGTGGAGTAGCAGTCCAACAGCATGCAGAGCACGTACACAGGATGGTGCACCTCTGGCTACCGCATCCAATCTGCCACCAAAATAGGCAACAGGTCTCTGATTGTCACCATGTGATTGAGTTAAAACTCCTGCTGCATGTCCAGCTTGCTCGTGAAGGTACAGAGTAAATGGGAGCTCATAATTAGGTGTACCCAAAGCTGGAGCGGCCAAAATACGGTTTTTGAAAGAATAAAAACAGTCTATTGCCTCTGGTGTTAGTACAAAAGGTGTTGGGGTAAGACAGTCATAGAGGGGCTGCATTAAAACAGAGATGGCATGAATCCACTGTCTGCAATAGGAAACAAGTCCAAGAAAAGTTCTGAGGGCTGCAACATTAATGGGGACGGTGAATGCCTGTACTGCTAGTTTACGTGCATTTGTCAAATGGCGGGCTCCTGGTGTAATGCAATGTCCCAAAAAGGTGACTGAAGATTTACAAAACTGAAGCTTATCTTTCGAAGCCTTGCAGCCAGCGTGATAGAGAAACAACATAAGTGATATAGTTGCGTTATGACATTGTTTCCTGGAGGGGGCACAAATGAGCAGGTCATCGACATATTGCAGAACAACGATATGTGGTTCTGACCATCCCTCCAGTATTTCCTGCAGACTTGCAGTGTACATTGTGGATGAATTCTGGGCACCCTGTGGCAATACTGTCCATGTATATTGACTGCCCTGGAACGTGAAAGCAAACAGGTACTGGCAGTCAGGATGTAATGGTACACTGAAAAATGCTTTTGCCAAATCGACCACTGAAAAACAAAGAGAGTTAGAAGGTATCTGTGACAGAAGAGTATGCGGGTTGGGCACAACTGGTGTTAGAAGTTCTGTGGCTTTGTTAACCAACCGGAGGTCATGGACCATTCTATATGCGGCTGGTTGTCCTGGCACGCTCTTTTTCTTTACTGGGAACAGGGGAGTGTTGCAAGGGGACTGGGTTTTGACTAGGACTCCCCTGTGTAGTAATTTTTGGACTTGCTGAACTATGGCATTCTCCTGAGCAGAGCTAAGGGGATACTGCTTCTGTTGAGGCAAGATGGCTCCTGGTTTTAGATTCACCATTACTGGTTGAACTCTTAACCTACCAACATCTGTGTTATCTGAGGCCCAAAAGTCATAGGGTACAGCCTGCTCCAATATCAGGGGAAAATCGTTTGTCTCTTCTATGCTGGCAATATCTAGTGACATTATTTTGCAAAGGGTGCTTGGTTTTAAACCTGGGGTCATGGTGACAGTGCCATCAGGATGATATTCGATATGTGCTTGTAATTGAGACAATACATCGTTTCCCAAAAGGTTACATTGGCCTCGGGGCGATGCCATGAGCTGGCTATGTACAGTAGCTCCTTGAATTTGCAGGGGATTTTTTTAGTGACAGGGAGCAGGACAGACGGGGAATTGAAAGGGGTGGCAATGACATCATGTGAAAAATCAGTGTCAGTGTATGGCCAATCACCTCGCGTAATTACTGAATTGTTGGCCCCCGTATCTACTTGGAAATCGATTTCATGTCCCCCTGGTAGATTCACCTGCACTATACAACTGGGAGTTGGGGGTAAGGAGATAAGGGGGTTCATGTGCAAGCTACCCTCATCCTATGGGGGCGTTGTTTGGTTGGCTGGAGGACCCGTACTCTGAGCATCTGGATACGGGTTGGTCCTACAGTCCTTTCTAAAATGTCCTGGCTTTCTACATCCGTAACATAGTCTCTGTCCCCCTCCTGCAGTCCGTCCTCTGCCTCTGTTGTTTCTGGGGGTCGTCTCTACTATGTGTATTCTGGCAGCTCTTTTTGCCTGTATTATGTCATGCTGTGCCCCCTGAGCTATCCTGGCCAAATCCTTTGCCTTCACTGATCTCCACTCTGGTCTACTTGCTTTTACCTTTTCTGCAATCTCTTTCTTTAGTCCGTTCATGAAAGCACTTGCTAATTAGAGATGAGCGTTGTTCGACTCGAACTGTTCGCCAATCTCAAATTCGAGCTGTTTTGGGCGGTGTTCGAGCCGTTCGGCGAACACGAACGATTTGAGAAAAATTCGGCTGTTCGAGGTTATGTTCGATAACTGTTCGTGCACCAAAATCATAACTGGATTTTTTCTCAGTAATGATGAAAATTAATGTTAATACGCAGTTTGAGTGTACAGCGTGGCGGGGGGAGGGGCAGGGGATGGATCTCTGCAGGAATAATGAAGATCTTTTTTTTTCTCTTTCCCGCATTTACAGTGGGGAGGTGCAATCTGTCAGCCTATCAGCAGCGCACACACGGAGCGAAGTGCTTTTTTTCACACAAGGAAGGGCATGTGTCATTGGCAGTGTATATCACATGTCCTTGCCCTATAAGACCCAGCCATTTTCCCCATCGCCACCATTTTCTCACTGCTGCAGCTGCGTGTTAGACGGCACCGCTGTTGCTGTGTGCGCTATACCTTGTTAATTTCAAGCCAATTTTCGCAAAAATCTACAGATAGCTTGGGAGTAGGGAATAGTTGTGATTGCAGTCCTTTTAAGGACTACGTTACATAATTTCATACGACTTTTATCAGGCAGGTCTGTGCTCTTAAATAGATAGGTTGGGAGTAAAGACTAATTGTAATTGCAGTCCTTTTCAGGGCTAGGTTACATCAGTTCCTATCACTTTTTGCCAGGCAGGTCTGTGCCAGTGCTGTCCAAGTTTTTTCACAGCATTTGGCTGAATCTAGCAAAGCTAATCCTTTATGGCCTATTGCAGAGTGTGTTATTCAGTGGAGTAGCCTATCTGTGTTGCAAGATACACCACCTGTGTATAGAATACCAATTTTTTTTACTGCACCTAGTGAAGTAAAACCTCTTGGGCATAGCATCATTCTATTAGTCCATCTATACTGACCTCCATAAGGTTGCAAATTGAATATAATTTTTTTCTGCATCTACCTCTGAAAAAATATTTGGCCTTCTAGCTGTGTGTGGGACTTGTTCTATTAGTCCATCTATACTGACCTCCATCAGGTTGCAAACTGAATATAATTTTTTTCTGCATCTACCTCTGAAAAAATATTTGGCCTTCTAGCAGTGTGTGGGACTTTCTCTATTAGTCCATCTATACTGACCTCCATCAGGTTGCAAATTCAAAATAATTTTTATCTGCATCTAGCTCTGAAAAAATATTTGGCCTTCTAGCAGTGTGTGGGACTTTCTCTATTAGTCCATCTATACTGACCTCCATCAGGTTGCAAATGAAAAATAATTTTTATCTGCATCTAGCTCTGAAAAAATATTTGGCCTTCTAGCAGTGTGTGGGACTTTCTCTATTAGTCCATCTATACTGACCTCCATCAGGTTGCAAATTAAAAATAATTTTTATCTGCATCTAGCTCTGAAAAAATATTTGGCCTTCTAGCAGTGTGTGGGACTTGTTCTATTAGTCCATCTATACTGACCTCCATCAGGTTGCAAATTGAATATAATTTTTTTCTGCATCTAGCTCTGAAAAAATATTTGGCCTTCTAGCAGTGTGTAGGACTTTCTCTATTAGTCCATCTATACTGACCTCCATCAGGTTGCAAATTAAAAATAATTTTTATCTGCATCTAGCTCTGAAAAAATATTTGGCCTTCTAGCAGTGTGTGGTACTTTCTCTATTAGTCCATCTATACTGACCTCCATCAGGTTGCAAATTAAAAATAATTTTTATCTGCATCTAGCTCTGAAAAAATATTTGGCCTTCTAGCAGTGTGTGGGACTTGTTCTATTAGTCCATCTATACTGACCTCCATCAGGTTGCAAATTGAATATAATTTTTTTCTGCATCTAGCTCTGAAAAAATATTTGGCCTTCTAGCAGTGCGTGGGACTTTCTCTATTAGTCCATCTATACTGACCTCCATCAGGTTGCAAATTCAAAATAATTTTTGTCTGCATCTAGCTCTGAAAAAATATTTGGCCTTCTAGCAGTGTGTGGGACTTGTTCTATTAGTCCATCTATACTGACCTCCATCAGGTTGCAAATGAAAAATAATTTTTATCTGCATCTAGCTCTGAAAAAATATTTGGCCTTCTAGCAGTGTGTGGGACTTTCTCTATTAGTCCATCTATACTGACCTCCATCAGGTTGCAAATTAAAAATAATTTTTATCTCCATCTAGCTCTGAAAAAATATTTGGCCTTCTAGCAGTGTGTGGGACTTGTTCTATTAGTCCATCTATACTGACCTCCATCAGGTTGCAAATTGAATATAATTTTTTTCTGCATCTAGCTCTGAAAAAATATTTGGCCTTCCAGCAATGTGTGGGACTTTCTCTATTAGTCCATCTATACTGACCTCCATCAGGTTGCAAATTACAAACAATTTTTATCTGCATCTAGCTCTGAAAAAATATTTGGGCTTCTAGCAGTGTGTGGGACTCATTGTATTAGGCCATCTATACCAAGCTCCACCAGCTTTTAAATTTATAATAATTTTTAGCTGCATCTAGCCCTGAAAATAATTTTTCTTCCCAATAGTGGTAGCAATAGAAATATGGGGCGCGCGCCTGGCTTCCAAAAATATACGCTTCATAACAAAAAACACCAGCCTAGCGCACTGCATTAATAAGATGGCATCATCGTCTCTCCCAGTGCTAGGCCTACTACCCAGGCTAGCATTCCTGTGCCTAAAACACAATGTTTTGGGTCCGCGCTAGCCACTATGCTGAGGGGTCTAAAGCTGCTGCTAACGCTTTATAACAATTCAATTGGCAGATTTTCACAGAGCTCTTCCACAACGCCCACCCATCGGGCAACAGTTGCCCACCTTCCCTATGGGATCTAGTGGCGAATAGTTGATGCCATTAATCAGAGCGTCAACGTGGCAAGCATACGGTAAGGCATGGGAAGAGTGGACACGACTAGTAGCAGGCAGACGGGTTGATCGATGTGAACAAGCCAGATCACAAGTCACCATAGAATTTCTCCACCAGCTAATTATGAGGGGCATATCAGGGGCGTCAGCGCAGCGGTGTCTGACCGGAGTAGCATTTCACTTCCAACTACTGAATTGGGGAGATGTGACAAAGGTTCATCATCAGACAATCCATAAAAGGGTGGAAAAGGGGTCAGCCAAGTCAGGAGTGTAGACGTCCCGTCCTGTGTCACTAAAACTGATTTCTCACATCATATCCCAACACCATTAACATGACACTCACAATTTGAAGCAACACTACTGTCTACTGCATTTGTGATCGCCTTCTTCGGGGCGCTATGCATAAGCGAATTAGTCTCTCAATCCAAAATTACCACCAGTGGAGGCTTATTACACCAGGACGTAGTCATAGCCAATAATGCAATACGTCTACGCATGCACAAATCGAAAACGGTTCCAGCGGGCAGGGGCACTTGGGTACTTCTACAACCCACAAACGGTACACTGAGTCGGGTAACAATAGTAAAAACATATCTAACCATCAGATCAAAGTAATTTCTTCCTATCACACATTGATGGAATGCCATTATCAAGATATCCGTTCCAAGCTATATTTAATAAATGCATAACATCGGCAGGGAACCACCCCAAAGATTACGGGACACACTCATTCCGCGTAGGCGCGGCCACGGAAGCAGCAAGAGCAGGACTGTCAGAAACGGAAGTTCAGAGGATAGAGAGATGGCGATCCACGTGTTTGGCAAGATACATAAGACCGGACTTGTTATCCTAACGTGGTTTGTTTCTTTTACAGGTGATGCTAAGCCAACAGTGTGGGTGATAGGCCACTCGTATATGTATTGGGCAGAAAAAAGGGCGAAAGTCTGCCCAGGCGGGAGGAAATTAGAGTTTCATAACACATATTTCAACTAGAGAGGTATTAGAGGCCTGCTATGGCCACAGGTACTAATGGAGGTAATCAAAGTAGGGAGAGAGGCAAGATGTCCGGTCATCTTAGTTATACAGGCCGGGGGAAACAACCTAGGTCATCACAACAGCGCATAACTAATGGCAATAATGAAACTAGACACTGAGCGCTTCAGAGAATTTTTCACAAAACTGGCTATAGTATGGTCAGAGATTGTGCCGATAGCGGTATGGCAAGGTGCGCGAGACATCACGGCCATCGAACGGACAAGGCAGGTAATAAATATTCGGATGGCAAAATTTAGAAGAGACAGAGGCGGTGTAGTGGTACGACACCGACAACTGAAAGGAGATAAAGCAGGCCTCATACGGCCCGACGTTGTTCACTTAATGGATATTGTACTGGACATATTCCTGTCAGGACTCCAGGACGGAGTGGAACAAGCGTTAAGAGTGATGGGTGGGGGTCAGAGTCCTGCATACGAGTACGCAGGATCCTCCGTGGCCTGGAAATAGAAAGGACATGTTGGAGAGTTACACTTGTTGGCCAACTTGCCGGAGTGGAGACCCAGGGCATGCTGCAACAAGCTGAATTATTTTAGAAATAAAATGCCTTTCTAATGGAATGAGTATAAAGAGTTAATAAAGCTGTGACCGATCCTCACCCATCCAGTTGTAAGAGTTACATTATTGTATTGTCAAGGAAAGGGGGGCGGTAGGGGGGCTGAGCGTCTGGGTTTGGTTGGGGGTCCCCACAGTCTGCCTAGGCTAGATGCATTTAAAAATTCTTATTAGATACACAGGCGGTGCAGCTTGCTTCGCAGCTGGGCTACTACGCCCAAAGTATTGCCTAGGCTAGATGCAGTTAAAAATTCTACGCTGACTAGCAGACACTGAAGATTTGGAGCAGACCTCTGAGTAAACAGCTCTTCAGACTCAACCATCTGTGCTACCCCAAGCCATAGTGTATGTAGTTTCTTACAGTTAAAAGGGGGGGGGGGCGATCCAACCCACCTGGAATTGACGATGCCAACGTCACGTAAGACACAGCAAGGGGACTCCAAAAAGAGTCTCCATTTTTTCCCAAAATTGTGGCACAGACACCACTTAACCCTAGAACGCATACCTGGGGCCTCGCAGACCCGCCCTGTTAATTGTTTTCTATTTTCTGCAAGATTACTTTAGTTAGAATTTTGAAACTCTAGGTATTCTTCATGTATATAGTTGTTTGTCATTTGAGTTTGAGTTATTCCATGTTATTTGCACACGGGCCTAAAAGGCCCCAGGTATATGAAAGTGTAGATTTTTATGGTCATGCGTTCTAGGGTTAAGTGGCATCAATTGCCCCACAGTTGCTTAAAACGGTTGGTGAGGTGATTTTACCAAATCCTCAAGGCTTTAGTCTCCCAAGGATAACACAGGGGTAGAAAAGTCCTTGCGAATCCATGATTTGTTCATCTTTATGAACGTGAGTCTGTCTACATTCTCAGTGGACAGAAAAGTGCGCTTATCTGTCAGCACACCACCAGCAGCGCTGAACACACGTTCAGAGAGAACACTGGCTGCAGGGCATGACAAGATCTCCAAGGCGTGAGTGGCGAGCTCCGGCCATTTTTCCAGATTGGAATACCAAAATGAGCAAGGGTCCAGTGACACAGTCATGGCTTCGATGTTCACTTGGAGATACTCCTGCACCATCCTCTCTAGGCATTGACTATGTGTCAGACTTCTTGTCTCCTGTGGCCTTGCAAAGGACGGTCTAAAAAAGTGGTGAAACGATTCCACAAAATTGCTGTTACCAGCAGATACTGTGTTACTGTTACGGTTTGAGTGATGAAGACTCGACAGTCCCACGGTTGGCAAGTTAGAACTGTGAGATTCACTAAGTGCACCACTGGTGTTTTGTGGAAAAGCACATGTAAGATTCTGCAACAGCGTCTGCAGATACTCCTGCATGCGTCAATCCCTTTTTATGGCAGGAATTATTTCGGCAAATTTACTTTTGTACCGGGGATCTAAGAGTGTGGCAACCCAGTAGTCGGGATTACTTCGAATTCTGACAATCTGAGGGTCATGTTGCAGGTAGTGCAGCAAGAAGGCACTCATGTGTCTTGCGCATCCAGGAGGACCAAGTCCTTGTTGTGTTGGTAGCGAGGTAAGAATCATGCTTCCTTCCTCTGCCCTCTCCCCCCAACCTCGCACAACAGAAATGTGATCAAGGTCTCCCTCATCTGATGAGTCTTCCATGCCCATCACCAGTTCGTCCTCCACTTCTTCCTCGGCTCCTGCACCTTCCTCAACAGTTTGGCTGCTACCATGCGCTGGTTAATCCCTCTCCCCCCACCCTCCCATGCCTGCCGCCTTGGTGCTGCCAACCGTCTGGACCTTGGAGAGGTTATCCCTTCCGCATACAACTCCTCCTCTACTTCCTCCACCTCCTCTTGTCCCACCACCTGACTCTGAATTCTGTTTAATGTGTGCTCCAGCATGTAAATCACCGGAATAGTCATGCTGATAATGGCATCGTCGTCAGCACTAAACATCTTCGTCGCCATTTCAAAACTGTGCAGAAGGGTGTGTGGCGCCCCTGAGGGCTCAGTCGCCACAGAGTTACTGCATCTCACCCAGAGGTGTGGTATCTCACCCTCAGGTAAGGAAGGCATATGGCTCGGGACCCTAACACCTGCATCCAACACATACCCACAGTGGGGGTAGGGCGAGATTGCTCCTAAGGGAGAGCACAGTCCCAGGTCCCTAGCTGGTGGGAGGGTCCTATGTAGTGGGTGCTTAGGGGAGCAGCTTAGCGGAGCACATGACAGGGAGAGTATAAATAGGAAGCCATCTTAGAAAGAGCAAGCCAGTCAGAGGAGGAAAAGTGACAGGAGCAGAGGCTCGGCATGAGCTCTGCTCCAGAGGTGGGCCTAGCCTGGGAGGCCCAGGACTGAAGGAGAGAAGAGAGGAGTGGGAGCAGGAAGGCTCCAGGAACCGAAGGGACCCTAGGGCTACCGGCCGTGCAGAAGGCCACCCGTACTCCTGCTGCTACCAGGAGGTAGAGGGGTCAGGCCAGATAAGGGGAACCGGTTCCTCAACTAGCGGAGAAACAGCAAGGCTCAACTAGAAACCGGAGGCTGCAGCATTTCATGTACTGCAGGTAAAAGTCCACACCAGTCTCACTAAGAAGGTAGCCACATAGGACCCAGGGGACAGAACACAAGTCGCCCCCCAAGGCCCGAGGATACCGGATAGAAGTGTCACTGGGTGTGAGGTGCAGGGAGAAGGCCAGAGAAAGGACACACAGAAGGGGGTCCTGCTAAGTACTCAGGAGCTATCTAGGGGTGGACTGAGCCCCTCACTGAGTACGCACAGCACGACGGGTGAGATTGCTCTGGTACCTGTAATCTGGACTGCAACAACTGTGAGTAAAGATCTTGGGACTGCATCACACGGACTCTGTGTTCATTACTGACTCCCTGCACTACAACCACCATCATCCACCCACACTGCCCTGAAGCTACACTCTTCCTGTGGTGAGTAATAATACCATTGCTACAAAACCACCAGCTTCAGAGGACTGTTCCGCAGCGGCGGCCCCTTTTGCCCCACTCCAGAGGTGGCGTAGTCGGACATTATAAAACCCATATATACAAATTACCCTTGGATTGACCGCCCTGGATCACAGACCGGGTCACCGCCACAGTGACTACAACCCCCAGCGTCTACTGGCCCGGCTCAGGGTACCCCACGGCCCAGGGGGCCCGTCAACTTCATAGGTCCCTGATCTGAGACCACTCCTGCAGCGTGATTTGCCCCACCTCTGGATCTCGTTGGCCCAGGCTATACGTCAGAACGTATTGCACCAGGGCTTGTCGGTGCAGCCACAGTCGCTGCAACATGGTCAGAGTTGAATTCCACCATGTCGGCACATCGCATTTCAGCCGGTGAACTGGCAGGCCCAACGACTTCTGTAGAGATGTAAGTCGTTGAGCTGCGGGATGCGAACGGCGGAAGTGAGCACACAGCGACCGTGCCCTCTGCAGAAGGCCATCTAGTCCGGGATAGTGGGCTAACAATTTATGGACAACCAGGTTCAACACGTGAGCCATACAAGGCACGTGTGTGACATTGCCCTGGCGAAGGGCCGCACCCAGGTTTGCAGCATTGTCGCACACGGCCTTCCCTGGTTTCAGGTCCAGTGGAGACAACCAATCATGAAACTGGGTCTCCAGAGCTGACCACAACTCCTCAGCTGTGTGACTCACATTTCCCAGACATTTCAAAGTAAACACTGATGCCTTGAGCCCTGCTGCCAGCATAGTAAGGAGGTGTGCAGGATCCCTTCTGCGCAGTTAGAAAGCAGGTGGCATTACCAGACAAGCTTTGGGTGCAGGTGGAGGACCGAGAGGAGGTTGAGGAGGCAGAAGCAGTGGAGGAACTTCGAGATAAAGAGGATTGACGCACAACTCGTGGGGACGGTAAGACTTGGACAGCAGCCCCTTGTCCTGCTGTCACCATAGTTACCCAGTGCCCAGTCAGCGACATGTAACGCCCCTGTCCATGCCTACTCGTCCAAGTGTCTGTGGTGAAATGCACCCTGTCACACACAGAGTTTCTCAAAGAAGCGGTGATGTTGTGTGCGACATGCTGGTGGAGCGCAGGCACACCTTTCTTTGAGAAGTACAGCCAACTGGGCATCTGGTACTGGGGCACTGCGACGGACATAAGGTCTCGAAAATCCACTCTGTCCTCCAGGCGGAAAGGCAGCATTTCTGTAGCCAAGAGCTTGCAGATGGTGAAATTCAACCTCTTAGCTTTCTCATGGCAAGGAGGAAATGGTCTTTTACTTTTCCACATCAGAGGGACCGAGGGCTGGCTGTTGTGCTTAGACGGGGTTGAGTAGGGTGTCCCCGGCAAACTGCCGGTCTGTGAGGAAGATGCAGGCGGACATGTTAGGTTGCCTTGATCCAAAGGTGGTGCTCTCGATGTCAGAGAGCGCTCAACACCAGCAGGTGTTTCCACTTCCCAATGAACTGACGACCTGCCAATCACACTGGCTGTTGCAGGTAAAGAGGTGTCAGGTCTGCGTCCAAAAACATGTGTGACTGCTGTCCCCCCAGTCACAGAGGATGAAGAGGCCGCGGATGCACAAGATGGGGCAGACGGTGGTTGGCCCAGCCTGCTAGGCCGCATTGTAGCACAGTGAGCTTCCCACTGAAACTTATGCTTCATATCCATGTGACGGTACATGCATGAAGTACTCAAACTATGGATTTTTTGGCCTCTACTTAGCTTTTGGTGACAAATATTACAGATAACACGAGTTGGGTCATCCTTATCATTCTGAATAAATGCCCAGGCTATGCAAGGCTTAGAGCCCATGCGACCTGAAGAGCCACTACGACTTGTGGTCAGAGGCAGAGTTGTGGTTGAGGATGCAGTTGTTGACATGCTTCCAATACTCCGTCTCTGTCCAGGAAGGCGCAACCTAACCTCGTCGTCAATAGCATCTGTGACGCCCCGCTGTGCTTGGTATCACAGATCCTAGAAGAGTGTATTGATGGAATCCTCCACAAGAGGCCCCCAAAAACATTCACACATCTCCACCTTCCACCTCAGACCAGCAGAGGGAGCCCGTTAGGGATATAAATAGGGAAGTTGGAGCTAGGCAGTTCAGTTCCTCTGAAGAGTTCCTGCAGTAGAGATGCCTAAGAGAGGTCAGTCTGCAGTGGAGCTCAGTCTAGTCTAGAGAACTCAGTTAATAGTTCAGCAGTGGAGCACGAGGCTCCTGCTAGCTATATTCAGTAAGGCATAACCGGAATCCCTGGAGAACTACAAGTCCCAGGATCGCTAAGGTGCTGATACGTAACAGAGCCAGGAGACGCTTAGGCCCCGCATAGTGGGAGCGTGAACTCCAAGAGAAGGCCCTACCACAAGGTCAGCCAGCGCAGGACAGAGACAAAGTTAGGCCTAGCTCCAGGCAGGTCAGAAACTTACTACGCAGAGGCAAGAAACAGGAGGCCCTACACCCGCTCATTGGGGAGGATCCTGATATTCACCCTTCACCCTACAGTGCTCCGGGATGTGCCTGAATTTCCTCCAGTAAAAGGTACTGAAGTGACTACCGTGTCCGTTCCCGTTCTTGCTTTGACCCAGCTGGGTCTCGCCTGTCCTGCATTCTCCCTGCATACGCTGCCCTGAGACCTAGCTCCACCTGTGGGGAGCTATACCATCGAGCTGCCTTATCACGGGTCCCAGTGGACTGCTGCAGCGCTGGTGCTTCTCACCAGATACCACAGGTGGCGTCACGAACTCTTATAAAATTAACAATTATCCACTCTTTTAAAGAGTGACCCCAGGGTACGGGCCAGGGAGCCGACCACCGCGACATCCCCAAGGCCAGGCAAAGGCCCGGGTACCGAGTCATCCCCATCCCCTGGGCTAGTCACATCCTCCTCCACCTCCTCCGTTGACCTCATCGACTGGCTGACTGTGGGTTGACAGTAAGTGGGATCTCCAACCTCGTCATCATCACACTGTGTGTTATCACACCCGTCGTCCTCAAAGCCAACCTCTTCCTGCCCTGACCGAAAAGTCAAGTTGTCGCTCCAATCAGGTATTTGAGTCTCATCATCGTCTTCATCATTGTCTCCACCAACAGGAGTGACAATTTGGGAACGAGGGTCTACATTATGCTCAGAACCTTCTTCATCTGGTCCTGGATCCGACTTATAAAGATTCTGGGCATCAGTGCAGATCATTTCCTCGTCTGGATTAACAGAAGCTCTGGAGCAGACCTCCGTTTCCCAGGCTATAGTATGAGTAAACAGCTCTGCAGACTCAACCATCTGTGTTACCCCATACTCAGACGGGCAGCTGGAGACTTGGGAGCTGTGAGGAAGCAAGTGCGATTAGGGTGACACCTCTGAGGACTGGAGTATTTGTGATGTTGAAATTGAGGTGGAGGAGAGCCCACTTGAAGGAGCACTTGATATCCGCTGAAGCACCTGCCTCATCTGGAATTTGTAGCGATGGGCGTGTCCATAAGAAAGGGATCGTATCACATTGTCCACGAAAAGAAGTCGACATCTTAGTTTGGCTGGAAGATGGTCTTTCTTCTGCAGATGTTACCCCCCCGCCCCACCGCGGGGGGGCTCGACCCACCAGCGGACAGGCACCAGTATTGGGAGAGGGGGGCTGGCCGTCAGGGTCCACCGCGGCTCTGGCACAAACCCGGCGACACGGAGGTGGCACGGGCAGGAACGAACTGGCCGTGTCGGCTTCTCACTTTTTGGATTTTAGAAGGGCATGACATGCCTATATCTGTGTCTCCCCCTCCTTTTACTCCTCCACCTCTTTTCTTTTCGCATGACTATATGTACTTGTCACTTTTCCATGTGTTAGTTATGTCTTCTGAGCAGTTTGTCAGCTTTTGGACACCTTTGAAGGTGTTTTCTATGTGTTTCTATGTGTTTTTGTTTGCCTGCCATTGGTTTTAACAGTGTTCGAAGGTGTTCGACGAACAGTTCGACGAACAGTTCGGCGAACACACGGGTGTTCGACGAACCGAACAGAACTCGAACACTACGGGGGTGGCTCAACACTACTGCTAATACCCTCTCACTAGTCTTATTTTCAGGAATGAACCCCATTTCCGACCAAGTCTTCCTTAGAGCCCAAAAGTAGTCTTTGGGGTCCTCTTCCTTACCCTGAACTCGGTCTTCTAGTGTAACCTGCCTTTCTCCCTGCCTGTCTTTACATGCTTTTACCAATGCTGTTGTGAACAGGACTCCGGCCGCTGCATTATTGAGTTCTGCGGCTTCGGGTCCGGTCCTATTGTCATACTGCTTGTACGTTTCGTCTGTCAACCTATCATAGCGGGCTTCATCTGCCAATTTTCCCTTAATTACCCCTTGTAAATCCAACCTAGTTGCATTGTACGTATCCTGTATGGTTCTTATCATTCTGGCAAAACCCATCGGGGACTGGGACGGATCTGGCAAATGGGAAATCAACGCCAATTGTTCTGAGGGACTCCATGGTCTATACATTAACATTGTACGGGCTTCTTGACCTGGAACAACTGCGTCCCCTACTGCTGCTGCTGCTGATGCTGCTCCCGGCACAACTACCGTCCTCATTGGGAATAGTCTAGCTGGGTGGGGTCTTGGTCCTCCACATGCCACACAGATATCTACAGTCAAGGGATTCTGCTGTCCACATCTGGGGCAAACCCAGCAATTGGGTTCCTGGGAATTCTGGTACTGGGGTGGTGACGTTGGGGGCAGACAGGGAGGAAAATCTGTCATTCCGGTTTTTTGTCAGTCTGTAACATCCGTTTCCTAATTCTTCACTTCTTCCTTCAAAATGAGTGCATGCATTCATCCATACATCCACTGTCTCCAACAGACCCTTATCTTTCAGCCATCCATGATAGGAGTTAAAGAAGGATTTCCATTTCTCCCCGTTCATCTCTCCATTTTCATTCATTCCCGCCTTACACAATATTTTGTCAATTCCAATCAGTGCCTGTTTCCCTTCTCTGCGTACTACTAAGTCTTTGGCTGTAATGCCTTCTTTGGCATTTTGGTTCCCCATTTTTTCGATTCTCCTCACTCAGAGTAGACTCCTCAATCACTTAGACAATGGGCCACAAAGATTTCTGAACCACGCCACTACTTGCCCTCCAGGACTTATACGCCAACCAGAAAAACAGACCAAAAACACAGATCCCGAGACACACCCACAACACAATCATAGGATCCATACTTTCATTCTTAAGTTTTTCCAAAGGATAGAAGGCAGGACTGACAATTTATCTGAGGGGATTCTACTGGTTCAAAGGGACCTGAGCCGGTCAACAATCTGTGAATTACCTGGGAGCCGACCGATCGGGGGTGAGGGAGTCTCTTCTATGTAGTGATATAATTTAGGTAGAATACTTACCGTGAACAGAGTATAGGTCAAAAGAACCGTTAAAGAATCGAAGAAGAGTCGCAGCCCGGAGAACTCTACTACGATCTGTAAACCAGCACGCGGTGAGGAACAATGGACGGAAGCGCTACTATGTCGCCTCGTAAGGCAAGGCCGCCACCCAATCAGGACGCAGTAGCGACCACCAATCGGAACTGAATGGGCGCAGAAAAGGCAACGCAAATGCACGCCTGTATGACTACAACGTCACACAGTACGTCCCTCATCGAGGTCTGAATCGTCAGAGAAGCTGCTATGTGACAGGGTCACAACGACCAACGACATCGTTGTACAGGTCGCTGTATCGTTGCAGCGTCGTTGGTGAGATCGGACTGTTTGACATCTCACCAGCGATCACATAGCAATGCAGCAACGATCCGTGACAGGTCGTATCGTTGTCGGGATCGTTTTAGCGTCGCTCAGTGTGACGGTACCTTAACACTACTATGCCTGACACAGTATAACACCTTTCACCATCAGATAAAGTCTACAATGATGGAAGGACAGACAGCGAATACTGAATACAATGCATCAAATGACAGAGCACAGATACAGCAAGCAGACACATTATACCATAGAATAGTTTCAAGATGAGGGTTCAGCAGATGAGATAGATACAGCAAGCAGAGATTGTATACCATAGAATAGTTTCAAGATGAGGGTTCAGCAGATGACATAGATACAGCAAGCAGAGATTGTATACCTGTGTGAAGATAGAAGAGATGGATGGACGTTAGTCAGTTGCCATTGAAATGATTGTCAGAGACACTTGTCGAATAGGACACTTTGCTGAAGAGGACACGTGTTTCTTCAAACTTGTTTCTTCAAAGAGGAACGTGTCAATCTCCTTAAAAAGTGGTGCTTGGTTTACAAGTCTCCCTAGGCAGCTAAAAGCAAAAATACTGAGTACTCCAAATGTATGGATGCAAATGAAAGATATTTACTACTGATGTTTCATCATTAATTGTACGCCGTGTGGAATATTATTAAAATTGTAGTATTTCGACCCATCCCTGGCCTTGATCATCCTGTTTCACACGGGGGTATATCATCCCGAGGAATAACCACAGTACGTTTCTATTTTATATTGTATATAAATATAAGTATCAAGTATATAATATACAATATATTTTTTTATATTGATATATATTGTATAATATTGTATGTTGTATACAGTATATACTATATAAGGTGCTGTGCATATTGAATTTATTACAGGACTGTAGCATAGAAAGCAAGTTATTTTTTTTCAAATGCTTTTAATTATCACTCATTATATTATTCTGTTGAATCCCAAGACTATTTTTGTGTAACAGGAGGCATACAGATGTCATATCACTTTCACACGCAGTATGATGTATGTTTGTATCCTGCACTGTTTTTCATTTTTTCTGCATTACAGTGAAATGACAAGCTGCTTCTAGATAATTAGACAGAGATTTAAACTGACACTTGCTAATTATCGGTGTCTCATAAGATGACTTGGTTTGCACTACACTAAAACAACACAATGCTACTTAACCCTTCCCTTGGCTAACAATTTTCATTTTGTTCTTTTGTGTTTTCCTCCCAATTTTCCAAAAGCCAACATTTTTTTAATTTTTTTGTCAATACAGCTGTTTGGTGGCGTGTTTTTTGGGCTGTAGTTTGAAAAACATGATTAGTTTTTCTATAGAGTGTACTGGAAAAAAGAAAAAAAAATCTAAGTGCAGTGAAATGGTGAAAAATAAATTACTCAATTACTTTTTGGGGTTTTGTTTCAACATAATTTATTGTGCAACTTGATTCTTCATGTCAGCACAATTACAGCAATACCAAACTTGTATAGTATTTTTATTTATTTATGCGCTAATTATTTATTTTCTAAAATTGCAAAAAAAGAAAAAAATGAGGGTTGTGTCACAATTTTCTGAGACTCGTACCTTTTTTATTTCTCCATCTATAGAGATGTGTGATATCTTTTTTTGCATGGCGAGCTGTAGTTTTTATGGATACTATTTTGAATACATACAATGTTTTAATCTCTTTTATTGAAATGACTTTTCCATTCAGAATCTGCAGGAATAAGTAGCATGATTGTTTTTTTATGCCTAAAAATGTTTCATTGCATGTAAATGAGCAGTGTACATTTCACGTGGACTTACAAGTGGAATCCACTGGAACCAGTTTTAAATCCAAGCCGTGTGAACACACGCACACATATATTTATTTATTTATACATATATACTGTATGTTATAGATGAGCGGATCTATTGAAATTTGAATTAGCCAACTTTGCAGAATTTTTCCAAAAAGTTCGATTTGTGGCAAATAAACTCACGAAAATCTCAATACTGGATAGCTTGTAATTGCTTTGAAAATACACTTCGAGAAAAGGGGAGAAAGGGAGAGAGGAAATCCTGCTAACCACAAGAGCTTACACTCTACAGGAGTGAGAGCAAGAGAAAAGGGACCGAACTGACCCTAAGAGCTCACACTCTACAGGAGAGCAAGATTAAGAAGACCCCATTGACTATAAGAGCTTACACTCTACAGAAGTGAGAGAAAGGACCCTGCTGATTATAAGAGCTTACATTTTACAGGAGAGAAAGAGAGGGTACCCGGCTGACCATAAGAACTTATACTCTATAGAAGAGAGGACCCCAATGACCTTTAGAAGAAACAGAGAGAGAGGCCCTCACTGACCATAAGAGCTTACACTGTACAGAAGAGAGAAACTAAGGGCTCATACTCACTTGCGAGAAAAACGGACGAGTGCAATCCGATAAAACATCGGATTGCACTCGGACCAATGTTAATCAATGAGTAACATCTCAACTGCAATTTTTTTCTCAGCTGAAATCGGGCTGAGAAAAAAATCGCAGCATGCTGCATATTGCCACGTATCTCAGACGAGACTCACCAATGCAAGTCAGTAGGTGCATATAAAAAATTGCATGGTACTCAGACCATGCGAATGCCGTCCGATTTTCAAGCACCCATCTTATTAAAATCCGGCAATTCATCAGCCGCGTACAGTTAGAACACAGCGGTAACCGACAATATAGAATAGAGAGAATAGATCTACACACATTGAATATATAGATAGAAAGATGTCAGTCATATATGTAATTAGTACAGTGACTGTGTTGGCTACTGAACTTGTCATTTATTGTTAAATTAAAGAATGTATTAAAAAAAAAAATTGGCGTGGGGTCCCCTGTAATTTTATACTCTAGCAGAGGTTAGGCGAACAGCTGGGGCAGATGTTTGAAGCCTGGGAAGGGGGTAATACCCACGGAGATTCCCAGGCTACTAATATCAGCCCCCAGCTGAATACTTAGGTTTTATTGGCTATTAAAATGGGGGACCCCCCAAAAAAATGACGTGGGGTCCCCCTATTTTAACAGCTAGCAAAGGCTTGGCAGACAGCTGGGGAATGATATTATTAGCCTAGGAAGGAGGCATGAATATTAGCCCCCTCCCAGGCTAGAAACACCAGCCCTCAGCCGCCCCAGAGATGGCACATCCACAGGATGCACCAATTCTGGTGCTTGGCAGAAAAAGAAAGGGAAAAATCAGCTCACCCACCTAGAAGATCAACAGCACGGAGCCAGGAGTGCTACCAGATGAAAAATGAGGAACCAGGAAGATCCAGCTGAAAAAATCTTCTAAAATCCATATTTTATTGGGTCATGCAAAAAATATTTTAAAAGTCCACCTTGGAGAAGAACAGCAAACGCGTTTCGAACTAAAAGTTCTTAATCATTGGACTGATTAAGAACTTTTAGTTCGAAACGCGTTTGCTGTTCTTCTCCAAGGTCGACTTTTAAAATATTTTTTGCATGACCCAATAAAATATGGATTTTAGAAGATTTGTTCAGCTGGATCTTCCTGGTTCCTCAATTCTGGTGCTTAGCCTCTCTCTGCCCATTGCCCTGAGGGCTGGTGTTTCCAGGCTGGGAGGGGGCCAATATTCATGGCCCCTTCCTAGGCTATTAATATCAGTCCACAGCTGTCTGCCTAGCCTTTGCTAGCTGTTAAAATAGGGGGACCCCACATCATTTTTTTTGGGGGGAGGGTCCCCCATTTTAATAGCCAGTAAAGGCTAAATATTTAGCTGGGGACTGGTATAAGTAGCCTGGGAAGCTCCGTGGGTATTACCCCCTTCTCAGGCTTCAAACATCTGCCCCAGCTGTCCGCTTAACCTCTGCTAGAGTATAAAATTATGAGGTACCCCACGCCAGTTTTTTTTTAATACATTATTTAATTTAACAATAAATGACAAGTACAGTAACAAACACAGTCACTGTACTAATTACATATGTGACTGACATCTTTCTATCTATCTACTCTATGTGTGTAGATCTATTCTCTCTATCCTAAATTGTCGGGTACCGCTGTGTTGTAACTGTTCATGGCTGATGAACTGCCGGACTTTAAAGAGATGGGTGCGTGAAAATCGCATAGCACTCGCATGACACTCGCATAGCACTCGCATGACACTCGTCCGTTTTTTCAGTCCAGAAAACTGAACTTTTTTTTCTCACATATGAGTATGTGCCCTTACCCAGTGACTCTGGAAATGAAGAACAACTCTGCAAAACAAACTGTTATCTGCTGGGAACCGCTGATCTGTGATGGTACTGACCACCACTGTATACAGTATGATGATCCGCTAGATGTCATAGCTGCCGGGCATTATGGAGAAGCCACACTGTTGCCACGCAAAATGACATTAGCCCGCTCTCTGATGCTTCAGCAGTGTGTAAAATGGCAAAAGGAAACCTTTTCTTTCTTAAAACCACGAGTCAAATCTCATAATGTTTGAATTCACATGAAACTGCAAATATCAGGAAATTTACTCAAACTCCATACCAAGAAGAATAATTTCATTAACTTTTCCGTTCTTTAATGTCACCTATAATCTGTACAATTGAATTGAAAAATCAACTGAAGTCTTATTGGGTTTAAAAAGGAAAATAAAGAACTAAAATAATGTGGTTATATAAATATGCACACCTTTAAGCTAATAATTTGTTGAAGTAGCCTTTGAATTTATGACTATATTCAGTCTTTTTTGGTAGGAGTCAATTAGTGTGGCACATCTAGAATTGGAAAGTTTTGCCCATTCTTCTTATAAAGAATTACATTTTTATAATATTTCAATATTAACTTTTCTAAAATCACTTTTTTCCATACTATGTTACCATTTACATTGACATCAAATATTTGTTCTCCATTTTGTTTGTGTAGAAAGTTTTATTTCGACACAAGCTATACCATGAAGTAATAAATGTCTGGCTCTAATGGCAGATAAATGTAACCATGCAAAAGTTTGTAGACTTTCAGATCAACCTTCACACACAGATGATATAAACAGTCCAGTATAGGCATAGTAAAATTCTAAGAAGGAGCAGTACAAATGGAACAGATTCCTAGATAGATTTAATAGTCACATGTAGAGCTATAGATTCTCCCAGAGGTCAAGCTGAGATCAGTTTAACACAGATGTTACGCTGCACATTTGCCTATATTTTCTGTGTATAAAGCAATTACAATCTTTTCGGTGTTGTCTATGTCCATTTCTAATTCTGCAGCATAGAATTGTAGCATCCAATGTTGCATTCAGTTAAAGGGGTGGTTGTTCGAAACACAAATTCATTTTCATTCTAAATGCCTATCTATTTAATGCTATTATTTAATTTATTTTCTAATATACTTTAATTAAAAAGTCCCTATCCTTCCCTAACTACACTATCTAACTGCTTTATTTATTTTTCTTACTACATTTTTGATGATTTTATACAAAGTTTAAGAATGTTTGGCGTTCGAAAAGCGTAGGTTTCACGGAGGTCTCCACCTTCATTTATTTTATTTTTGCAATAAGGGTGAGCTGGTGTTGTTTCTTCATATTTTGAACTGTGAGCTGTGCACAATGACAGTGCGCTCTCTCGCTGGCTCTGATCAGAAGTAACGAGTCGGCAACAGAGAGCACTGTCAGTTCACGTTGTAAGAAGATTACCTTGTGTGCAAAGACCAGTGTCACCCCCGCAAGTGACGTCACTTGCAGGGGTGACGCTGATGCTTGCATGCTGGGTAATCCTCTTACAATGCACAATGACAGTGCGCTCTGTTCTCGGATCATTACTTTTGATCGCAGCCAGCGAGACATCACTCAATGACAATAATCTACTGAGCATCCATCATAATTGCCAATCGATGCATGCTCAGTAGAGTAGGGACCAGCCCAGACCTTGAAATGAAGTTCACTGATGACTTTATTTCAGGGAGGGGGCAGAGTCTTCAGCAGTGACTGCAGCCTCTGCCTCCTGATGGTGCTTCATTTGAATATCCTAGCATGCACTGGGACTCTCAATCGAAGTATCGTCAAAAAAAGAAGTAATAATAAACAAAAGAGAAGCAGTTAGAGTTGTTAGGGAAGGATAGGTACTTTTTAATTAAAGTATATTAGAAAATGGATTAGATGATGATGACATTAAATAAGCGTTTAGAATGAAAATTACTTTGTTTTTCAGACCACCCCTTTAAACATTAATCAAAGCTAAGATCTCCCAGCATTCCTCTCCAGCTCAATGTCTGGACAGAACTTGTTCTACTAATCTATGGAGTTTAAACTAACCACTGTGAATGGCTGCCCATGTAATGCAAGGAAATGTTACAGAGTGGGAGAATGAATTATATTGCCTCTCTTTTCTGGATCAAAGAGGGGGTCCTAAGCAGGAAACTTAAATATATACCCAATGAGCATACTCGCCAACTTTGTTGATTAACATCTGATCTGGGAAGACTGTTAAGTGTGGGGCATAAATAAACATGTTTACTTATCCATGCCCCCTCAACATCCTATTTTTTCCTAAATGTGAGTTTAGTCACTGGGGCTCTGTGAAGAATCATGATTTCTTGTACAGGATGCAGAAATGTGCCAGTTTCTGGGGAGTTTTGGCTTCACCTATATGGTTTGTCCACTGTTCCAGGGATATGAGAAGTCTGCCTTTTTCTGTGAGAATCCTGGGCCTTCAGGAGAAATTGGCAAGTATGCAAAATTGGTGACTCGTGGGCTCTTTTGGTAAATTGCTTTAGTGAGAAACCTTTTTCGAGAAATAGTTTTCATGACATTGTCAGATGAATCATTCTTTTTAAGAGTTATAATAACATATATTGTGGTATTTACTTGGCAGGATATTTACTATAAGAAATGGCACATGACAGGTTTATACGGACCCCACTAAGTGCAATATGAAGATAGTCATCCATGATCGGACTGCATACAGCCAGATGTATATAAATGATCAAGTTTTAAAAACAGATCAATTCAGATGTATTATTAAATCATCATTTCTATGGTGGAGAAGGAGATCAGCGAAAAGTCTGATGCTGCTTATCTCAATGTATATGATCAGATAATTATAATCAGAAACTTTGATCAGATGTCAGCAAACCCTCGCAGACATCAGACTGTTGAAGGATCTACTTGTACACACATTTTTATGGCAAATATTACATTAGACACATGCATTGACAATGTAAACATTGCATAAAGTATAATGTTCATATGCATGTGTAACGCCCCGAGGGTTCGGTTGCTACAGGGGTATTGCACCTCAACCAGAGGTGTGATATTCCACTCTCAGGTAAGGATGGAGTGTGGACCAGGGCTCAGTTAGCTGCATACACACACTCACCCCATTTCCGGGGGACAGCTCGACGGTGCTCCCATTTATGCAGGCACGACTGACTAGGCTCGATGGTGCTCCCATTTATGCAGGCACAACTGACCATGTCCCTGGCTGGAGTGGGGAGGGGGGAGAGCACCCAGTGATGTAGGAGCAGAAGGGGACGGTTTCTGGAGCATAGGAAGAAGCTCATTGGGTTCAGGTCACCTGAGCTCAGACACAGAGAAGCAGATAAAAGGTGGGAGCCATCTTTAGTCAGTGTTCAGAGAGAGAGGGAGTTCGGCCGGAGAGAGCTGGCAGGGAGCTGTGGCTCAGCCTGAGCTCAGCTCCACGAGGCTGGCCTGGAGAGAAGGCCGGGGCCAGAGAGGAGAAGAGGAGAAGGAGAAGGAAGGAAAGAGGAGAGACAGAGGAGTAGAAAGGCTCCAGAAACAAGAAGGCAGAAGGGACCCTAAGAGAGCAGAACGGACAGCAACCGTTGCAAGCCCGCATTATATCGGGTGAAGGGTCAGGCCGCAGAAGGGTACCGGATTCCCAAGTTGGTGGAGGTAAATCATCCCTCAGCCAAAAACCGGAGGTCGTGATCATTTATTGGTGCGACCCCTTGCTACACCCGCTAGGAAGGCACCACATAGGGTCAGGGAAACTGGCGCCAAGTTTTACCAGTGAAGGCCTGAGGCAGCCGGACAGAAGCGTGGTCACTGGTGGGGCACGAGAGGCCAGAGAAAGGATAGAAGGGGGTCCTGTGCCACACTCCTGAATTGCCTGGGGGTTGACTAAGCCCCTCACCTGGTGGCGCAGCACGGCTTGGGCAGTCATTGCTGACAGAAGTGACTTGGATATCAACTGTGAGTAAAAGGCCTGAACTGCACCATTGGACTCTGTGTGATTTATGCTGCGCCTGCACCATCACCCCCAGCATCCACCTACATTGCCCTGAGGTTACACTCTTCCCGTGGGGAGTTATCCTATCCCTGTGCTGCACACCAACACCAGCCTCAGCGGTCTGCCTTGCAGCGGCGGTCATCCCTGACCGCAATCCACAGGTGGCGTAGTCGGACATTCCAAAAACACTGATAAATAGACTGCCACAATTTGGTCTGACCACCCTGAGCAACGGGATTGGGTTGCCACTACTACCCCCATCAGCACCGTACACCAGAAGGCCCGGTTCCGGGTACCCCACGGCCCAGGGGGCGAGTCAGCTTTGGCGTAGTCGGCAGGATTGTGACCAACCCGCCACAAACGGGTATTGTGTGCCTGAAAAGAGACTGTTTCACTGTATTGAAAATGGCGCCCGCCCCAGCAGAACGGACGCCATAATGTGCGCGCCAAAGACAACAGGAAGCCACCTCCCATCGTGGGCCAGATCCCAGAATGGCGCCAAAGAAGGAGCCCACCCCCAACAGCCATGAGTGCGGCTGTAGAGATGTCCATCAAAGTGGGGGGGCTGCCCCTGAGAGTGATTGTCAGCAGATTGCCCCAAGACCACCCCCAACAGGGGCGGAAAGAGAAGAAAACTGCGGGGCAGGGTGTGGTTTGGAGCGTCAACTGCAGCACCCTGGCAAGCGGCCTGCTGCAGGCCGAGGCGTCCCCATACAGCCTCACGGAGCTGATGGCTCAGCTCCCCGCAGAAGACCCTGAGTTCCTGCGGACTGCAATGGAGGAGCTGGACCGGAGGATGGTCCGAGCGCAGAGGGACGTCATCGCCGGGTGGAGAGAGGAGATGGCCCGGCGGGTCGCGACCCGGCAGCAAGAGACGCTGCCAGCACCGGGCAGCGCGCCTGCCCCCGAGGATGGAGAGAGGAGACCGGAGGCCGAGGACGACACTGCAGAGGAGGCAAGTAAGGCGGACGCCCCTGCCCCAGGTTCTGACGCCGTAGCCTTACCCCTAGATCCCGCCGCGGAGCCAGAAGTCCCGGGAGCCGCTGCAGCTTCCACGCTCCCGCCGCAAACACCGGGGCCGCAAGCCGCGAGGACCACCGCTGAACTACGCCCCCCGTCGTGCCCCCTGAACCCGGGCGTGGTAGGAAGCGGCCCACTCCAGGCCCGGTCGCAAGGCCTGACCACCCCAGGCGCCTTCCAGCCGCGTGCGCCCCCGGTCTCGAAACCACCACCCCTGGGTGCGGACCTGTATGCCCAACTGTCCGGTCCGGATGGAGAGCCAGTCCCCGTACCAGAGGGATGGGTTCACCCCAGTCTGCAGGAAAGCCTGCCCGCAGAGGCCGGAGCTCCTATGCTTTCACTCCCGCCTGACCCACGGCCTGTTGAAGTTCCCCAGCTCCCGGTCGAGGAGGTCCAATATGAGTGGGACCCGACAGGAGAGGACCTCATGGGGTTCTCGCAGGAGACGCGGGCAGCCGCAGCCCGCAGATGGGAGTTCTGTCTCCGACAGGTGGCGCAGTTCGAGCGGGAGAGGCGGACGCGGCGACAGAGGCAGGAACAACTGCAGGCACGGAGCACGGAGCAGAAGATGCGCGTCCGGCGAGACCCCCAGGCTGCGCGAGGTCCCAGAATCATCGGAACCGTAGTCAAGTTCCAGCAGGAGCAGGGATGGGGTTTCATCCGAGACCTGACCATGGACACGGATGTGTTCGTTACCCAGAGAGACATGGAGAGCCACCTGCCAGAAGGCCACCCGGAACGGGATCTGTTCCCGGGAGACTTGGTGTCCTACACCCGACACCGAGGCCTGAAAGGATGGTGCGCCCTTCATGTCTGGAGGGTAAGAGAGGAGCAGCACCCCGAACCAGAACCCGGATACCAAGAGGACCCGGACGGGTCTGATGATCAGTATGAGGAGGAAGAAGGAGCATCAGGAGGATACCGCTACTGATGAGCGGCAACGAGCCAGTGTGAGTAGTTACCCGACAGGGTACAAGGAACTGTTTTTGTTGCCCCCGTTGGAACTGTTGCCCGTTCAAAGTTAACCCCCAAGTCACCTGGCTGAGGACTGAGAGCAGCCATTCCCCTTTCCCATCTGGCCGAGAACTGGGAGCGGCCAACCCCTGTAAATAGTTGCACTTCTTAAAGCACCCCCTATTGGTTTTATAAAAGTACTGCAGCGTCTACCTCTGGACAAAAACTCGTTTTGCGTGGCCGAAGGTGTGGTCCAACTACCGGATCACCTATGCGCTGCAGCCACGCCCAGGGCCTACGTTGAGGGTTTACGAGCGAGTCCCTCATGTTTGAAAGTTTGCTGAAGTTTTGCACCTTATTGAAAAAATGGACACCTGGTCGCAAGTTGCACAGTGGCCAGTGAAGAAGAGAATTTACTTAAAAAAAAAAAATGTATTACCTGAAAAGTTTTATATGCTGCTAAAAGAGTTACATATTAGTGAAAATGTTGTTGGTAAAAGAAGTTCCGGTAATATTAAAAATGCCTTATAATGTCTAGTAAAGAAAAGTGTTGGAAAAGAGAAAGTGTTTCCCATAAAGGGAATTGCATAATGTCGGCCGTTTTCTAATGTAAACAGTTTTGAGAAAGTTTTGCATGTCTTGCATGTTTTTGAATTGTCTTTTGCTCTGTTCCAGCCCGAGGACGTGCTGTGGTTTACCAGGGGGGAATGTAGCGCCCCGAGGGTTCGGTTGCTACAGGGGTCTTGCACCTCAACCAGAGGTGTGATATTCCACTCTCAGGTAAGCATGGAGTGTGGACCAGGGCTCAGTTAGCTGCATACACACACTCACCCCATTTCCGGGGGACAGCTCGACGGTGCTCCCATTTATGCAGGCACGACTGACTAGGCTCGATGGTGCTCCCATTTATGCAGGCACAACTGACCATGTCCCTGGCTGGAGTGGGGAGGGCACCCAGTGATGTAGGAGCAGAAGGGGACGGTTTCTGGAGCATAGGAAGGAGCTCATTGGGTGCAGGTCACCTGAGCTCAGACACAGAGAAGCAGATAAAAGGTGGGAGCCATCTTTAGTCAGTGTTCAGAGAGAGAGGAAGTTCGGCTGGAGAGAGCTGGCAGGGAGCTGTGGCTCAGCCTGAGCTCAGCTCCACGAGGCAGGCCTGGAGAGAAGGCCGGGGCCAGAGAGGAGAAGAGGAGAAGGAGAAGGAAGGAAAGAGGAGAGACAGAGGAGTAGAAAGGCTCCAGAAACAAGAAGGCAGAAGGGACCCTAAGAGAGCAGAACGGACAGCAACCGTTGCAAGCCTGCATTATATCGGGTGAAGGGTCAGGCCGCAGAAGGGTACCGGATTCCCAAGTTGGTGGAGGTAAATCATCCCTCAGCCAAAAACCGGAGGTCATGATCATTTATTGGTGCGACCCCTTGCTACACCCGCTAGGAAGGCACCACATAGGGTCAGGGAAACTGGCGCCAAGTTTTACCAGAGAAGGCCTGAGGCAGCCGGACAGAAGCGTGGTCACTGGTGGGGCACGAGAGGCCAGAGAAAGGATAGAAGGGGGTCCTGTGCCACACTCCTGAATTGCCTGGGGGTTGACTGAGCCCCTCACCTGGTGGCGCAGCACGGCTTGGGCAGTCATTGCTGACAGAAGTGACTTGGATATCAACTGTGAGTAAAAGGCCTGAACTGCACCATTGGACTCTGTGTGATTTATGCTGCGCCTGCACCATCACCCCCAGCATCCACCTGCATTGCCCTGAGGTTACACTCTTCCCGTGGGGAGTTATCCTATCCCTGTGCTGCACACCAACACCAGCCTCAGCGGTCTGCCTTGCAGCGGCGGTCATCCCTGACCGCAATCCACAGGTGGCGTAGTCGGACATTCCAAAAACACTGATAAATAGACTGCCACAATTTGGTCTGACCACCCTGAGCAACGGGATTGGGTTGCCACTACTACCCCCATCAGCACCGTACACCAGAAGGCCCGGTTCCGGGTACCCCACGGCCCAGGGGGCGAGTCACATGCTACATTCAAATAGTTAGGTTTATAATTTTGTGTTTTATATGTTAATTTATTTTCAAGAAAATATTACGGAAATAAAGAAATAGGCAATACTCATTTAGTAATTTCCCTGCTGCTCCAGCACTCTTGTTTAATATCCCATACAGCCCAGGTCATTTTTAGCTCTTGAAAGAACCTTGTATAAATTATAAAGAAGACCTTATTTGCTCTTATCTTGTCTGCTCTTCACAAAACAGTCTCCAGGATTTTTTGTGCGCACCCCCAATATTTTGGAACTCAATACCCCAACCAGTCAGAGCCTTCACCACCTTCAAAAGTCACCTAAAAATCCCCCTTGAGAAAAGCCAACAATCTACAATTACCCTCCGGCCACTACACTACCAAATAAACAGCGTCTACCCTCACACTGACCCTTTTCCTTGATTGTAGATTGTTAGGCTATGTGCCCATGATCAGGAAATAACAGCGTCTTGTAAGCAACGTATTTTCACTGCAACGTATTTAATCATGCAGCTAAATCCACGTGTGTTCATTGAACCATGCGGATTTACTACATGTAATGACTGGCTATGGGTGAAACTACGCAGCAGAGACTAGCATCTCCGCTGCAGATAATTGACGTGCTGCGGCTCGTAAACCCGCTCCGGGGGTGAATTTACACAGCGTCAAATAGAGGCACAGTGGGCATGGGATTTCTAATCTGCGCTTATAATGTAGAATGGTGCATATTTTACTGATCACATCCATGGTAATAAAGCAATTCCAGGTAAATGGCCAAAATACCGTTCTCTCAGTCCTCAAATTCCCAATCTGGGTTCAGTAGTTCCACTGGCTTTGTATAAGGCCATACTCACTGTCTCCCAACTTTTGGTTGGCCCACAGATTTCGTATCTCCAGCCAGTATAGTCTGTAGCTACAGCCCATGATCCTCTAGACGGAGGATAAAACGATGAAAGCACAGGTATCCAGTAGCAGCAGTCCTTTTAAGAAAGTGTAAATGCAAATGACATAATCCATAATGGTAACATGTTTATCCTTCAATCCTTCCACACAACTCTCTAAAACATGTTGTAACATACCTGGCGGCGTCCTTGCATGGTGGTCCATCTCCCACTGTGCAAGAGCGCGCACTTGATCTCCAGTCCAGAATGTCTCTCTGGCTTCCCTCCATGCTGTCTGTTTGTGTCTGTTTCTGCTGCTTAAGGGCGGCGCCCGATCACTTCCTGCTTTTTGTACCTGCTGTGGGTCACACCCCTTGTGCGTCCTCAGCCTATTGCTGTCTGTCACCTGGTATATAGCTCAGCTGCTCCCATCTATCCCTGCCTGAGCATAGTGTTTCATTCAGTGTGTGCTTGCACTCTGAAGGTGCCAGGTCCCGTTCTTTGTCTCCTGCTTTTCGGTATCAGTTCCCGTGTCTGAACTGAGTCCTGTCTATGTCTCCTGCCTTGCGGTATCAGTTCCCGTGTCTGAGCTGAGTCCTGTCTATGTCTCCTGCCTTGTGGTATCAGTTCCCGTGTCTGAACTGAGTCCTGTCTGTGTTCTCTTGTCTGCCTATCCTGGAGGCTGTATTTCCAGGCCTGTCTGAACACGCTCCTAGCCTGTTCCTTCCGCCTTCTAGGGGCCGATTACCTAGATCCGTTCCTGTATCTTGTCTGACCTGTGTGTACACGCTCCTAGCCTGTTCCTCCCGCCTTCTAGGGGCCGATTACCTAGACCCGCTCCTGTATCTTGTCTGTCCTGTCTGAACACGCTCCTTGCCTGTTCATCCTGCCTCTCTGGGGGCCGTATTCCCAGACCCGCTCCTGTATTCCGCTGCAGTGTCGGTCTCCTCCATACACTCAGTTCCAGTCTGAACTCTCTCCTATCCTTTACCTGTTTTGCCTCTATGTCCGTTCCCTTCCTTTTTCTGCAGAGTCTGAACTCGTACCTAACTCCTGCTTGTTGTCTCTGTACTCCCGTTTGTGAGTTTGTGGTCCACTCGCTACTTCACTGCAAGTACCCTGTGGGTATCTGGCTCTGCCTTTCCCTTCCTGTCTGTTCCGTGTGAACAGAGCCCTGTCCCCCCTACTCAGCCTTGCCTGCTCTGACTCCTTTGCTCACCGCTCCGGCGGTTCTAGCCTGCTCTGTCTCCTTTGCTTACCGCTCCGGCGGTTCTAGCCTGCTCTGACTCCTTTGCTCGCTGCTCCGGCAGCCTTGCTCCGCTCTTATCCTTTTGCTCACTGCTCCGGCAGTCTCGCTCCGCTCTTACCCTTTGCTCACCGCTCCTGGCGGCCTTGTCCTGCTCTACTCTTGCTCACCGCTCCAGGCGGCCTTGTCCTGCCCTGTTCTCGCTCACCTCTCTGGGCGGCCTCACTCTGCTGTGTTTGTCCGCCACATCTGTGGTTCTGTTCCTGAGTCCCAGTGTGTACTGGGTCCTATCCCGCCAGTGTCCCTACCTGCTAGTGCCTCCCTGTCTGCACTCTAGCTGTGCTTGCCTGTACCCCTCTGCCTGTATTGTTCCTGAGTCCCAGTGTGTACTGGGTCCTATCCCGCCTGTGTTCCTACCTGCTAGTGCCTCCCTGTCTGCACTCTAGCTGTGCTTGCCTGTACCCCCCTGCCTGCATACCCGCCTGCCTGCATACCAGTCGTGCCTGCCTATACCCACCAGTCTGTGTGCCAGCCTACCAGTCTGTTCCTGTATTCCCCTGTGTGGGTCAACAGCCGTGTCCGGGGTCTGTCCTGGAGTAGCACCTGGTCCCTCTGCTCGGATCCTCCTTGGTGCACTGGCGTCGTATGCCGTCGTGCGACCCTGGTCGGATCGGGTGAATACCTAGTTACGCCCCTCCAGGCATTCACTCTCCGGCACGGTCCAGTGGAATCACTACAATCACACGCACACGCCGCTCAGCCCGGGCGTGTGCATTACACATGTCTTCTCTTTCTGCCACTGGGATCAGTCCCCTCCCAGGTCAGAAGTGATCATACCCTCGCCCTTAAACATGCACTGTTCACTAAAACAATGAAGAATATTCTAGAAGCCTTCATCTGAGACTGCATGTAACACCTCCTGTAGTGACAGCTCCACTGTGTCTACAATCTACACACACATAATGAGATTATTGGCTATTGGAACAATGGATAGATACTCCTGAGATACAGATATCCTGAGATACAGATTAGTGGAATTCTGGACATTTTACAAGTGAATCTAGTGCACATACTGACAAGTTAGCAGAACTATATAAAACATAATAAGTAAATCACTAATAAAACACAATAATAATATTAACAAAAATGGTGGTCCATTGCTGGAAAAGTATCATAGTCTTTAGAAAGTGGGCAGCTCCTCACATACCTCCCCCACTTTTTCAGCACAGACATGAATGTAAGAGGTCTTGCCTTTATGAGAACGAAACTTTGTATCATCCAGTTTCCTCAAAGCATATTCCATGTTGTCCTTGCGAATATACTCCACAGTCCCCATTCCACCCTGGTATACGTCAGTGTAATAGACATCTCCAGCTTCTCTCATATGGTCATTCAGATCCTGCCAACTTCCCGATGGGGGAAGCCCGGAGACGAGGCCTCTGTATTTAGTTCGCTGGATCAGGGGTCTGTCCTTTCCATGGGGTCCTTCATATTCCCCCCCTGATCCCCGGTTTGTCCTGGGAAGCTCCCCACATGCCCAATGAGAACCAAACTTGTATCCATTGCGACCAACCCCAGAGTGCTGACACCCAATTAGGGGGATGGTCACTTGGCAGCCTGGTAAAGGGAGCTCTGGGGGGACAGTATCTGGGCAGACCAGGGTGAGGGTAGATCCAGTGTCCCGAAGTCCCTGGGCCTCCTCCCTGATGTAATTTACCTCCCCCAGATTACATTCCTTCATTGTGACAGTCATGGCATTTTGTGTTTTACTCACCACAGGTGGGGGGTTATTCCGCAGATAGTGCCGCTCCCTCTCGGCTGAAGCAGTGAGAACCGGTCTTTGGCTTTGGGTTACAACATTGGCCTAGTGGCACACCAATCCTCATCCTAGGTTGTGATGTGCGCTAGAACGTTCCCAGCATTCCCTGGCAAAGTGTCCCATGCATCCACAATTATGGCAGTTAAGCCTTCTTCGCCCCAACATGGGCCGTACTCTTGGGGGCTGGGGCAACCTCCTCCTCTTTGTGAAGTCTGAACTCCCTGCCGTTCCTCCTCTGGCAAGTCCATGGGTTTCAATGGCCTCCCTGTAAGCTCCTGTTCTCTACTCACTGGGGCTGTACTTCCACATTGCCCTGGTTGATTAGCAGACCAATCATCAGCCAATCTTGCAGTCTCATCCAGGCTGAGTGGTTTTCTATCTGCCACCCATTCTTTTAAATTACCTGGGAGCTTTGACATAAATTGTTCCAGCATGATTATATCCATTACATGTTCTGCTTCCTGAGCCCTCAGTCCTTCTATCCACCGAGTGCATGCCGTACGTAGTGTGTTGGCAAACTCCCGATGTGTGTGTGCAGCGGGCTTGTCAGTCTCCCGAAACTTCCCCCTGTAGGTTTCTGGCGTGACGGCATACCTCTCTAGCAATGCACTGCGAATGGTAGAGTAACATCTCTGATCCACAGACAAGCTATTAAAAGCTTCTCTTGCTTTTCCGGTCAGGCCAACACTCAAAAATCTGGGCCAGTCACTGACTGACACCTCATGCAGCAGGCAGAGGTTCTCAAATAACCGGAGATGTTCATCAATATCTGAGGTGTCTTCATTAAACTGTGGTATATCTCAGTACCTTAAAGATGTAGGCCCCTCTCTCCTGTTATCCATTGTCCTCTGCACTGGGGAGGGTGGGGGTTTCGCTACATGCACACCCAGAAATTTGTTTAACACTGCCGTCCGCTCCATCTCCGTGGCCCGCTCTCCTAGCGCATCCAGCATCCTCCTCAACTCAGTCGGTCTATCCTCCGTCATCTCTTCTGCCAAGTCACCGCTCGGTAACTTTTCCTGGTATGCTCTCCAGAGATAGGTGATCCCACCACTTGCCACCACTTGAAAAGATTCGAGGTTGTGGGTTGTAAGTAATCACCTAGGCAGGTTAACGATGCAACAATATTTTATTGATCACAGCCATGGTAATAAAGCAATTCCAGGTAAATGGCCAAAATACCGTTCTCTCAGTCCTTAAATTCCCAATCTGGGTTCAGTAGTTCCACTTCTTGCGGGCAGGTTCCTGTTTCCTTATGTACCAGTCTGTCACTCATTTAGTCTTGTTTATTATATTTGTTTTATTATCAGGTTTATGTATTGTTATATGTATGTTTATGTCCTGTAAACTTTTCTGCACCTTTTGCATGAATGATATAATAAAAATACTAACAATGCACCTTTATGGTTTGGGTTATCTACAAACACTTCAGGCTTTGCACACAGCTGGCCCACAACCTGTGATGTATGGAGTGATGATGTGTATAAACACTGGAGTCTCGTTTGTCAAAACTATCTTTGTTGCCCATAGCAAACCATGAAACTTCAGCATTCCTCTCCGAAGCTGTTCTTGTAAATTGATGGCGGTGATTGCGTGCTATTGGCGACAAAGACAGATTTTCTTTTTCGATCCTCTTGACATATTACTATTATTTATTTTTAGAGCACTATTAATTCCATGGTGCTGTACATAAGGAGATACATACGGGATACAAATATAAAATACGGTGAACAAACTAACACACTGGTACAGAGGGGAGAAGGTCCTACCCTTGTGGGCTTACAGTCTATATTGGGGAAGGAGACAGTAGGTTGGGGGGATATCTGTCTCTATTGTCTATAAAACTGCAGACCACCAATATTATGGCCCTAAGACTACATTTTAGGTAAAGACATATTGCAAAGCAGAGATAGTTTTAGAATTCAGCCCACATAAGATGAAAGTGTCCCTCTAAGTGTCTAGATATCCAGCCAGATATTGCAGAGTATCAGAGGCTTCCTGTATGTCCAGGTAAGTGAGGTCCTCTACAGGGAGGGGCAGCTGTTTCGCCTGTACATGTGACCTGAGCCCCCTCCTCCCTTGTGTAGAGTACTAATCCTGGCTGAATGTCAGAACACTAAATATCCTCACCCAAGTGCTGAGCCTCCCAGTACTGTCATACATACATCCTGCTCCTCTCACGGCTGCAACAAACTCCACAGCAGCTGCGCTCAATTCTCCGCAGCCCTACAAAAACACAAGTTCTGCTTCGGATCATATGGATGAATAAATTGGGATCTCCCCGGCACTGCGTAAAGATGGAGCTCACATGGAGAGTGTCACAACTCATTCATCTCTGCCTTTTCTCCCAGACTTGGCTGTCTGCATCCTGCCACTTGTATAACAACCGTTATGCCGGGTAAGAATATTCACATCACATCATATTCACACTCAACTGGAAAATGCATGATATAATATTACAACTATTACTGATGTAGTAGTGTTGCATTTGTCATTTAAAGGAAACTTGTAGAATTTAACAATACAACAAACAATAAACTTCAGCTCTAACAAAGTTGGAGGAATTTCACTCTATTCTGCTCTTCTGGTGGACTCCAAAACCAACCACGATGTCAATGACAGAGCATTAAAAAGTTTATAGACTATTTCATTTTTGAGGAATTAATTTTAATCTTATGTCCTACAAGTTAATAGAGCTGATTTTATTGTGTATCCTAAAATTCCTATACAGACCTATGTAAAGCCACATTTAACAGCATGTTATCAGAAAGAGGAAAGTGAAAAATTTGGTTATTCAACCCTTTTACATGTGAGGACAAAGTTTATGCAAGCATCCATATAGTGGCCAAGGTTTTCTATAGTTTTGTATATGCTGACAGTTCACATTTAGGGTATTTCTAGAATCCTTATGTGTTTTGCTATGTAATGGATATAATATAAACCAAAATTATTTTCTCACTTTGGAAATGTATCCCCTATCACAGAAGTGGGGGACCTTTAGGTGTCCGCTGTTCAGTAGAGTGGAGAACCGAAGCCTCCCTTTCCTTCTCCTATTGACAAGTTTGGTGTCTTCTCTATACAAGCCAATGAGACCAATTCTGTATATTAGTTTACACTTTAACAACCTTTAACTGCATTGTGTTCATGTGGCTGAAGAAATTCACAGAGAGAGGGTGAAGGAATATGCATAATCATGATGTGTTGGAAAGTTAAATATTTTCCAATAAACACCAATAAACAAGTGAGAAACAAAGGGGGCTTTGGTTAGAATAGCAGAGAATTGCGGGTTTGCGGCTAAATATTGGCCACACACACATTTTGGACAATAAATATTGGCTGAGAATGCTAATTTGGGTGCAATCGGTGGACAATCTAATCGGTATGAGATAAGTGCATGTGAGTCGTGAGAAGTTAATAAATGCTTTGTAAAAAAAAATATTTTGCATACTAAATATACCAAAAAGAAAGCTTTTATATGCTATATAATGTGGGTACCTGAGTTTGTAAGGTGGAGAAATGTGTGTAGTATATGGTGTTTCTGGACTGGAGCAGATGACTTAAGCTCATGACCTAGATTCTTAATCTAGTCTAGTGTGTTGATATGTACTTTTATAATTGTCTGACATAGTCTTCACTAAAGCCCCCCCATATACAGTAGACAGCTGACAACTATTTCCCCAATTTTTTCCATTAAAAGGAACATAGGCTGGATCCTGTGTTCTCTATAAAAGAGCTGCTGCCAGACTCCCTTAACAGCAGTTTATCTCCAGCAGAACAAAAGGATAAACTGTTGGAAAACCAACATTGGAAATCAAGAGTGCTAGATCCATCTCTTCCCTGATATCATCTGTCTGGGAAGAGTCGGAATGCCTCCATACACATTAGACTGCCAGCTAATGGGGGCTTAACCTACTGCATTATTTGTAGCAATGGAAATTCAGGGATAGATATCTACTTTTATTATAAGAGTTGTAGCGATGCCAGGTTGGCTAGGGTTAAATCCTAGCTTTGCAGGCATTGAATAGTGCACCTGGCTAGCTCTGCATATAAATAGGCTAGGTGTTCATCTAAGTAAGTCAGCTCAGGGAAGCTGACCACACTGGATGTGTCTTGGTGGTTAAGAATGAGAGACAGGCCAGAATCCCTCTCTGAGAAAAGTCTTCACAGGCCATGTGTAGAGAACTGCAAGTATCAGTGGGTTTTGTTTAACCGAACTGGGGCTAGCTCAGCCGTGTCTGAAGTAGTCAGGGTCTATACTGTTTAGTTAGCACCTGGACGAGGCTAGGGATTTATGTTTATGATTTTGTTGTTTTTGTGCTTTGCAACCTGTGTAAAACAATAAAAACTGCATGTGTTTGGACCAAAACTGCATTGTCTGTGTGAATGCTACCTAAGGCCTAATGCCTACCCGAGAGTGAATCCATACAGAGAGTAACTATGAAAGAATTCCTCTAGTCCTATGAAAGTATGTACCCATCAATCAGTAAAATATAAGAGATGTATTAATATTTTTGACAAAACATAGGTCTAGATAGATGCATACACCAGCGTTTTCTTCAATAGCAACATGTTAAATATATGTGGCGACAGTAATGATATTTGGGCTAAAAAGGAGCATGGTTTCTAAAGTACTTGCTTTACTTTTGCGTAATACAAGAGCCACAGAAAGTTCTCCGAACTGTGTCATAAATAATACATATGACTTATTTTAATGTAAAAAAAAAGTCTGGAACCTGATAAAAGTAATTGTTACATTTATGAGGTTAAGTCCACAGGCAACCAAATTTAACACACTATAATTTATTTATCAAGATTGTAACACATTTGTGCCAGGTAAACATATTTCTACCAGTGTCTGTAATGTGACATTGGGGCACGGAGGATATGTCACTCCTTAACGGGACTCTGACAGCTGATACATACCGCCCGATCTACAGGCAGCATGTATCAGACCATGGCTGCATGATTTCACTGTGGCATTTCAGAGAAAAACATTGTTTAATAGAAACCGGGGACCGAGCTGGACGGGAGACAGGTGAGTCCCTGGCGGCTTCTCCCCTCCCGCGGCCCTGGAGTGACGGGCTTCTCTCTATACACATGTGAAAAAAGAGAGGCCTGTCACTCCAGGGCAGTTGGATGGGGAGAAGCCACGCAGGACCCGCCTGTCCGACTAGACTCTTGTGTGGCTTGCAGTCCGGCAGCTATTAAATTGTTTTTTCTTTGAAATAGTACAGCATTTCAGAGTCAAGCATACCTGGCTGAAATCATACAGCCAGTGTCTGATAAATGCTGCCTGTTGATTGGGCGGCATGTATCAGCTGTCAATTTCCCTTTAATATTCTCTGTATAGTATGCTAAATAGAAAAGAATCATAGGACCTGAAGACCACAAAGCCACATAAGGGTATATGCACAGATTGGGCCAGATTCATCAAGACCAGCATGCCCACCTCTTCATGAATCTGAAGCATCTAACGAGTGATGTGTGACTCTATGCATTATACCAGGAATCTCATTCCAGTAAGGGACTGGAGTAAGTTTTCTGGAGTATGGAATGCCCTCGCCGCACCCCGACCCAGCGCCACCCATTTTGGCTGGGCGGGAAGAAACAGGTGTGAAAATGCCGAAAGTCTCAAAATTTAGGCACAACTCTGAATTGCGCCTACATTTTGTGACTTTTCAAAGCTTTTAAGCCAGAATTCTGGAATGATAGCTTTGATGAATCAGGCCATTTGAGTATTTGCTACAGATTTTACAGTAACAAAAAAGCTAGCAGGAAAAATGCTGCATAAAATACGTGTGTTTTTGACTCATTTTTATGTGTGTTTTTATTTGCGTATTTTTCTCATTCACTTGAATGGGTGAGAAAAATGCTGAAAAAAGTGACAAGCTGCAAATTTGAAAAAACACTTTGATGGTTTCAATCTGCAAGGAAAGAAATAATCAGCATGTGCATGAGAAATCTTTTTGCTGGTACTATTAAACATGGCAAAAACGTGGCAGAACGTGTGGAAAAAAAAAGTGACAAAACCGCAACGTGTGAACAAGCCCTGAGAGTTGACATATTTTCTTGTTTTGAGAATAGCAAATCTGTGGAATTAGTCATCATCTAGGTTTGCATAGACTAGTGAGGAGCATGATTAATCTGTAGAGTATGAAGATTGGTGTCTGCCAGCGGGATTCACGGTATTGAGGTTTTCCCATCTGCTTTTGTTTAGGGTTTGTTTTAGTACATAAGCATTTTCACATAAATGGACAAATCATATATTTTATGGAGTAAGTCCAGGACTACATGTCTTTAGGGCTTCAGGTGTGCAGGACTCATACTGGCCCACAAAGAACACACGTCACTTAATGAAAACATGTCATTACATCATGCAAGATGTCCAATTGACAAAAGTCACATTTCGATATGACATATTGCTAAATAAGACAATTCCACAACCGGGATAGATGCATGACGGCTTTTACATCTTAGATTATCTTTACTATACCAAAATCAACTTTCTTTAAACAGTTTTTAAAGATACCCATTAAATCCCCATCCCACAATTATCTGGTCTTATAAATCAATTGTCAAGAGAACTATGCCAAAGTTTTGGGTTATTATTATCATCAAAGGGGAAATCTATCCACAAATCATGTTCTAACATGTGTCAAAGATCACACTGCTGGCGCCTAAAGATTTTTCTGGAGCTCCTTTTGCAAGCAACATCTTTAGCTTAACAAGAGTTTTTTGTTGCTGAAGATCTGTAAAGCAACTTCCATTGACTTGATCGGCTCTTTTCTTCAACTTTCTTTTAGAGAAATCCAGTAATAGTCTGTAAAGACTGACTACTGTGATCTATTCGTGTTTCTTTTATTCATCAGATGACTTTTAGTGGATTTTTTGTTTTGGTATTCCGGCTCCTGGTTGAATGCTCAAAGAATTAAATTGGATGAAACAAATTTTTTTCTCAATTATGCAGAGGATATGTAACCATTAAAAGGTAAAATTTACATACACTTTGTGTATTTTACCATCCATGTAAAAAAAATATATGTACAGGTGCATCTCACTAAATTAGAATATCATCAAAAAATTAATTTAAGTTCTTCAATATAAAAAGTGAAACTCATTAAAATAATTAAAAAAACACATGCAAAGACTTCCTAAGCGTTAAAGAAGGTCCCTTAGTCTGTTTCAGTAAGCTCCAAAATCATGGGGAAGACTGCTGACTTGACAGATGTCCAGAAGGCAGTCACTGACGCACTCCACAAGGTCCCAGAGTTCCAATTTTCATTTGGAAATCAAGGTCCCAGAGTCTGGAGGAAGAGTGGAGAGACACACAATCCAAGCTGCTTGAGGTCTAGTGTGAAGTTTCCACAATCAGTGATGGTTTGGGGAGCCATGTCATCTGCTGGTGTAGGTCCACTGTGTTTTATCAAGGCCAAAGTCAGCGCAGCCGTCTACCAGGAAATTTTAGAGCACTTCATGCTTCCCTCTGCCGACAAGTTTTTGGAGATGGAAATTTCATTCTCCAGCAGGACTTGGCACCTGTCCACATTGCCAAAAGTACCAATACCTGGTTTATAAACAACAGTATCACTGTGCTTGATTGGCCAGCAAACTCGCCTGACCTTAACCCCATAGAGAATCTATGTAGTATTGTCAAGAGGAAGATGAGATACAACAGACCCAACAATGCAGATTAGCTGAAGGATGCTATCAAAGCAACCTGGGCTTCCGTAACACCTCAGCAGTGCCACAGGCTGATCGCCTCCATGCCACGCCACATTGATGCAGTAATTGATACAAAAGGAGCCCCGACCAAGTATTGAGAGCATTTACTAAGCATACATTTCAGTAGGCCAACATTTTGGATTTTAAAATCATTTTTCAAGCTGTTGTTATAAAGTATTCTAATTTACTGAGATAATGACTTTTGTGTCTTCATTGGCTGTAAGCCATAATCATCAACATTAACAGAAATAAACACTTGAAATAGATCACTCTGTTTGTAATGACTCTATATAATATATGAGTTTCACTTTTTGTATTGAAGAACTGAAATAAATTAACTTTTTGATGATATTCTAATTTAGTGAAATGCACGTGTATGTGTGCTCCTGTTTGTAGTTGTTGGTGTGGTGGCAGAGTTTTAATGTCCTGAGCTTCATTACATGGCATGCTGGTCAAACATCAGGTTTTGATTCTTTGGAACCTTGGGGTAATTATCTTTGACACGCATAAGTGGAGAGGCAGTGCAAAATGGCATATTGGGAGTAGTTAGGTAGGATAATTATTTAGTTATATTTATTTTTATTATTTATTTAGCACCATTAACTCCTCAGTGCCTTACAGACATCAGCATCACTCTCACCATTGTGGCTCACAACATAAATTCTCTTTCAGTATGTTTTTGGAGTGTGGGACGAAATTGAAGAGTCTGGAGGACACTCACGCAAAGAACAGATGTTGCAGATGTTGTCATTGGTGAGATTTTAACCCAGCACCCCATGTGCTGCCCATATAGGGAATAGGGCTGACTCCCTTTATAAGGAAGCTCATCAGCAGAAGTCCCCTCAATTGTCCCTATAGAAACACTACACTATATTGCATGAATTATCCATTATGGGTGGGTATCAAAGGAGAGTATGCAGGTGTTTGCGTGTACATTTAATTAGTGCATGCGTCTAATTGCTGTACATGTGATAAGGGGTACAGAATGTGTGAAAAGGAATGTTGGAGCGCTAGATGCAAACTAACAAGTTACTTTTTTTTCTCACATGGAGGTACAACACTTGATAGTTGTCACTCAATTGAGGTACAAAGCTTGGTAGTTTGGCACAGACACAGGTGTGACACCCCAGGGGTCTGGTTGCCACAGTGATAGAGATATTACGTCTGAGAGCAGGTGGGAGGTCCTTTGGTCAGGGATCCTGTGCATGCCACACCTCCTGCCCAGTCTTGGGAGGGGAAGGACTTCCCCTATATAAACCTGGGGCTGAGGCAGGGTAGGGAGTTCTGAGAGGAGAAGACAGGGAGCAGAGCTGCTCTATGGGCTCTGCTCCACAGGCAGGCCCTGTCCAGGGGCCTGAGCCTGGAGTCAAGGAGAGTAGAGACAGAGAAGCAGCATAGGAGAAAACAGCAGAAGCTCAGTGGAGCAATACTACTACGAGTCAGGGGCTGGCAGCTGCAGAGCTCGCCCTGACTGAGAAGCTTTCTTACCGGACCCGGCGTCCGAGGCTGTGGGGACTAACTCTTACCCAGCAGCAGAAGCCGACCGGCAGGGGATTTCAGGTCCTCAGGCCCAGAAACCCGAAGGCACGGTCACACGCGTGGGACCAGCACCGCCATCGTGGAGCGGAAGCCATTAGAAGGCCCCGAGTCACCGGCCATACGGGTGAGCACCACACGGTACACTCAGGGACGTGGGCTACTTATATCCGCTTCTAGCAAGGTAGCCAGAAGAGTACAGTCAGTTTGGGAGGCCTACAACTCCGCCTGGCCAGGGGAGATCCCATCTGCTCAAGGACTGACCAGGCCCCGTTCACTAGCAAGTACTCCGGGAGGGTCTATCGTTGTTACCAGTAAAGACCCTGAATTACACCGCACCGTCTCTGAGTGGTTCCTGCTACCCCCATCATCCACATCTGCTGCCCTGAGGCCATACCCCTCCCGTTGGGGGTTATACCATCTACGCTGCACCATCCATCCACCGGCCTCAGCGGACTGTCCTGCAGCGGCAGCTCCATAGCTGCATTCAACGGGTGGCGTAGTCGTCCTACATCTACCGCTGTTACATCGCCGCTCAGTTTGACTCCCTGGGCACGGACCGGGTCACCGCCACGAGACTACAACCCTCAAGAGATCCGGCTCCGGGTAAGCTCCCGCGTGCGCAACGCAGCGCGACACAGGCCCAGGGGCGCGTCAACTTTGGCGTAGTCGGCAGGATTTCGTGCCCGCAACCACCGGGTACTGCGTGCCTGAAAAAGAGACTTTTCAAACTTACCAGTGGTGAAGATTCCCGCCATCTGTGAAGATTCCCGCCATCCGTGGAGTTTTCCCGCCATCCGGCGCCATCTTGGAGACGCCGCGCGGGAAGAAGAGGGGCGTGGACTCCGAAAGCGCGCGAGAACTGAAGCCCCGCCTCACGTCCGGATGTTGCGTAAGGTCCTGGAAGGAGCCCAGCAGACGCCGACGTCACAGGAGCGCGACGCCAGGTCCTCTACCCCGACGATTGACTGCGGAGCCGCGGCCTACGGAAGAGGATCTCCGGAAGGTAGGCCATGGTCCACTAGGGGGGAGGAGGACACCAGGAACGGACAGCAAGATGGCGGACCGGCAGCAGACTAAGCTGCCCAGCATCGGCAGTGCCCCAGTCGTCGCCGGCCCCGACCAGCGCCGGGAGAAGACGCGTGACGCAGGAGCGGTCGCGGGAGCAGGTAAGAGGAGTCTCCCTGTCCCGGACGCTGCCAGCGTCAGCCTGCTCCCGGGCCCCCTGGTGGAGCCGCCGATTCCGGGCGCTGCAGACACCGACCTGCTCCAGCCCCCGCAACAAGCCCTGCGGCCAAGCCCTCCAGCCCTGGGCACTACCACCACCAGCCTGCGCCCAGGCCCAAAGTTGCACCCTCTGACCCCGGGCGTCATCAACGGCGACCCTCTCCACGCCTGGTCGCAAGGCCTGAACTCCCCAGGTGCAAAAGGACTGTACGCCCTCCACGTTAACCAAGGAGGAGCTGCAGTACTACCAATACGAGGAAAGCCAAGAGGACCCGGACGGGTCTGAAGCCTACACACAAGAAGGAGCAGGAGGATGCCGTTACTGAAGTACGGTAAAGTGGAACTGTACATAGTTACCCGTAGGGGTACTTGTGTTGCTAATTAAAATATGGTCCCCGTTGGGACAAGTGTGAACTGTTCCCGTGTGTCCCCTATCCTTAACCAGGCTGAGGACTGTGAGCAGCCATCCCATCTCCCCACAGGCTGAGGACTGTGAGCAGCCAATCCTTATCCCCACTGGCCGAGGACTGAGAGCGGCCATATCTTGTAAATATTATGTGTTTCCAGTTATTTATAGGAGTCCTTAGTGGATTTACCAGGAATCCTTTGTACAGTTAGTGGAGCGTAACCCAGGATGGACTAAAAGACTGTTAAGGACTCGGGGTAGGACAGACCCCTACCTGGTTACGTCTCCCTGTTTTGGTGAAATGGACACCTTGCTTTCTTCAAAGACTGCACCCGGTTACGGACACGCCGTGACCAGCTTTATGCGTTTCCTTATTGTAATGTTATTGTTTATACTTTGTTATGTTACAAAAATATGTTTAGTCCCGGAGTACTAAATTTCACTAGGGGGGAATGTGACACCCCAGGGGTCTGGTTGCCACAGTGATAGAGATATTACGTCTGAGAGCAGATGGGAGGTCCTTTGGTCAGGGATCCTGTGCATGCCACACCTCCTGCCCAGTCTTGGGAGGGGAAGGACTTCCCCTATATAAACCTGGGGCTGAGGCAGGGTAGGGAGTTCTGAGAGGAGAAGACAGGGAGCAGAGCTGCTCTATGGGCTCTGCTCCACAGGCAGGCCCTGTCCAGGGGCCTGAGCCTGGAGTCAAGGAGAGTAGAGACAGAGAAGCAGCATAGGAGAAAACAGCAGAAGCTCAGTGGAGCAATACTACTACGAGTCAGGGGCTGGCAGCTGCAGAGCTCGCCCTGACTGAGAAGCTTTCTTACCGGACCCGGCGTCCGAGGCTGTGGGGACTAACTCTTACCCAGCAGCAGAAGCCGACCGGCAGGGGATTTCAGGTCCTCAGGCCCAGAAACCCGAAGGCACGGTCACACGCGTGGGACCAGCACCGCCATCGTGGAGCGGAAGCCATTAGAAGGCCCCGAGTCACCAGCCATACGGGTGAGCACCACACGGTACACTCAGGGACGTGGGCTACTTATATCCGCTTCTAGCAAGGTAGCCAGAAGAGTACAGTCAGTTTGGGAGGCCTACAACTCCGCCTGGCCAGGGGAGATCCCATCTGCTCAAGGACTGACCAGGCCCCGTTCACTAGCAAGTACTCCGGGAGGGTCTATCGTTGTTACCAGTAAAGACCCTGAATTACACCGCACCGTCTCTGAGTGGTTCCTGCTACCCCCATCATCCACATCTGCTGCCCTGAGGCCATACCCCTCCCGTTGGGGGTTATACCATCTACGCTGCACCATCCATCCACCGGCCTCAGCGGACTGTCCTGCAGCGGCAGCTCCATAGCTGCATTCAACGGGTGGCGTAGTCGTCCTACATCTACTGCTGTTACATCGCCGCTCAGTTTGACTCCCTGGGCACGGACCGGGTCACCGCCACGAGACTACAACCCTCAAGAGATCCGGCTCCGGGTAAGCTCCCGCGTGCGCAACGCAGCGCGACACAGGCCCAGGGGCGCGTCACAGGGGCCAGTTCATGAAGCCTGGTGTTGGACACCCCAGTCTTAATGAATGGAATCACTGGAGTACAATGAGCCTAATTCATTAAGAGGTGCACACCACTTAATGAATTAGGAGCATTTGCTTACTGCCGTGAGCTGCCATCAGAAATGTACTCCAGTCAGGAACTGAAACAGTCAGGAAAGTCAAATATCGTAATATTTTTATGCAGATTCACTTGATTTATTAGGGTGTTTAACTGTAAGAAGATGGACATATTTCCCAAGGCCCCCCCCTTGAAGAAACAAGTGTTATTGTAATGTGAACTGTGATGTATAATTTGAATTGTGACTTGTGTTAATGATGTTAGTATTGTGAATTACTGACGGTAGGGATAGCAAGAGTTAATGGTTGGGACTAGTACAGAGTGGGAGAGGACAAGAGACAGTTCCTGTTAGGGAGGCAAATAGGGCCCAGAGTGTATAGAGAAAGGACCTACGATCCAATATTAGGAGTGCTGCATTCTTGGGTGTCCCTAAAAATGAGAGATCGGGAGAAAGAGATAACATGATCCGGAGTAGAAACGAGGAAGAGTGACTGAGCTTGATTTACTGGAGACTTGTCCTGGGAGAGGATGCATAGCAGTAAGGCCCAGAGTTGTAGCTCCCCTAAGGGGAAAGAAGTCCTTGAGTAAAGGACTCTTGCAAGCTGAACTGTAGTACTGAGCTTTGTTGTGGTGAAGTAGCGAGGAATAGTAAAGACATAGGACAAGTAAAGAGAGAGAAGAGAAAGTGACTGAATTTCTATGAGGAAAATGTTATGCATTATCAAGGAAACATTTGAGAAGATATGTACCCGCTATCTACGGTATATATCCCTCCAAATTAATGTTCAGTAAAAAGTTTATTTTAAACCGGCAGTCTCTCTTTGAACTGTAAAACATCTGATCCTGGCCAACCAGCAAAATCAGTTACATGCAGCCTGCACGGGCATAGCGCCCTCACAGCACAAGTCCACACATGTAGCCAGGACCCCTACCTTCACGTAACGCGCAGGGGCGTACGAAATGAGTACCTTGCACACGGCTACCGCCCTGCGCCACGTTACATAACGTCAAAATTTTCAGCCAGGAGTATGGTTGTCTGGAGTTGGGTAGAACTGAGACAGCAGAAGAGTGAAAACAAGGCCTGTGCAAAGCCTCTAGGGTAATGCATCGTCAGGAGCTTATGGAATAAGCAGACTGAGAAGTTCAGCAGACAGCAAATGTCTTTGCAGAGCTGGAGCATTGTGAACAAAGGGCCTAAGGGAGAAAGACAGGCCCATAATAGACAGATGTTTTCCTCTAATACATACAGAAGCAGATGTGGACTGAAATTCATTCGAGCCCTACTGACCTGACATGATTGAATGCAGCCATCTTCTGCAAAACTGACCTTGGATGTACAGATGACACTACTAATGTTCCTCTACTGATAAAAATGACATCTTATTACTTGTGTGAGGTGAATGTTTAATCCAGAGACATTTTTTCAACTGCTTGTTGTGGTTTAAAAGACTTGTGTCTCTACCAATGTGTAACTATCAATCTTTGTACCTCAATTGAGTGATAACTATTAAGAGTTATATCTCACTGGGAGAAAATAAAAAACTAACTTATTAATCTGCATTTTACTCCTGTGAAACTTGGATACGTATGTTACCTAAATGTATATACAACACTTGCATACTTTCCTCTTCTGCCCAGTCATAGGGCTCGCTCACATGAGCGAATAACATGGCTGAGTGCTATATGTTATTCTATGGGCAGTGCAGATCTGCGATTTTTTTTTCTCATGCCGATTCGTCATGAGAAAAACATCGCAGCATGCTGCGAGTGCATCCGATAATTGGACACCGCAGGACTTCGTAGCTTCTTACTGTGACGTCACACGCTACTCCAGCAATTTCCCGCTCAGTGGCCAGGGACGCTGCACTGACTTGTTAGACTTACCAGAGGACCCACAGTATCATGCTGCACCGTGCCCATTTCTAATTGCTTCTGGATACAGGATCCCTACAGTGCTCCCAGTGCACACAGGAGCGCTCAGAGGTACAGGGATAACTCCCATCCTCCAGTGAACTATAACAAGGACAATATATCAGCAAACTGTAGGTCTTCTATTTGTTACTCCTTCTTATGTTTCACATGCATTATTGTTAGCTGAAATGCTAGGTCTGCGGTGGTAACTATTTGTAGCATTACATACTGACACTTTTTAACTGAAAGAGATTGGTGAATTATTCATATTCTATATGTAAGATCTATAGCTCAAACACTAGTTTTGCTGTGTTGGTTAGCAGAAACACCACAAATTGTTATTTCTTCTTTTTATAGAGGAGTACTGATCATAAATACCTGTGTGTAAGTTTGAATTACCATGATTTTTGAAGAGATTACCTGAACATTACTTTATGCATTTTTATTCTTATTGATATATTTATCATTGCATGTCCCCTTTTTTGGTTCTTCCATATCTGTCCACTAGGTGTTTAGCGCAACAATATCAAATGTGTATCACATTACAAAAGTTAGTAATCAGTTCAGGGATTCAAGAGACCAGTTTAACATAGGAAAAAAAACTAATTTAAAATAGTAACTACTTTAAAGGGAATATCTGGGACTTTAAGAAAAAAGCCATGTAGTTGCTAACAGAGGCAGCTACCTGTCTGTTATATCCGGGGCCAGTCATTAACCGCTCCTTCCAGAAATTCAGCTGCTCCCTGCCAACAGAGCAGCAGTTTCTTTTCCTGTTGACAGGGCGGGATTACTGGTGTCATGATGACTGACAGCCGGCTCCCCCCAATTAGGCAGCAGAGAGACGGCTGTCAATCAACATGACACCAGTAATCCCGCCCTATCAACAGGAAAAGAAGATGCCACCCTGTTGACGTGACATCAGCGGAAGTCTGTGACTGCTCTGGTCTGGTGGAGAATGACGCCGGGCACAACAGAAAGGTAGTTAGCAACACTTGCATGTTAGTGCTTAGGCAGATTTTTTTCTTTAATAGTCCCAGATATCCCCTTTAATGGATAAACAGCATCTACTAGCATACCTTGGTCACTTCTTTCCTCAGGCTGAACTATAAGAGGGAAGGGAAATCCATTGAGGCCATAACCTTGGGCATCTACTAAGGGAAGTACATCTACCAACTTTTCATTTTATTCATGACTCTTGACTATTATTGATTTAGTCCCTTTTTTTCTTTTATGTACAGTATCTGTCTCAAAAAATTGTTGCTCCTCTTCATGGTGATGCACGGGCTTTCTGCAGGTCCACAATTCATTAGGAGATACATGATATATTTTTTGTGAGATTTATCTCCTGCTATGGTGTACATTCTCTGTGACATCACTGCATTGGTGCTTTTATCTACCCATGATCGTTTAAGAGACTATGGCGGCATATTGTATATATCATATTATTGTTTTTGAATCTTTGTTTGTGTGTATTATGTTATTATATGGTGTAGCACATTTTTGGAGATGATCTCTAGGGATTAACAGGGATAGAGGTAGTTAGGAACGAGCGGGGGCGCTATTTCTTGCATTGCTTTTTCAAGGTGCCAACCTCCGTGACCAGGTTGGAAAGATACCGAGGGCCTTACAGGGATACCACAGTAGACATACAATCATCCCTTTACCTCTGTGTTATCTTCTCATCTCTCCTTGTGAAAAAATATAGCATATCCCAAAAGTGAGTACACCACTCACATTTTTGTAAATATTTTATTATATCTTTCCATGGGACAACACTGAAGATATGACACTTTGATACCATTTAAGGCAGTCAGTGTACAGCTTGTGTAACAGTGTAAATTTGGTGTGCCCTCTAAATAACTCAACAGACAGTCATGAATGTCTAAACTGCCAGCAACAAAAGTGAGCACACCCATGTGAAAATTACCAAATTGTGCCCACAGTGTCAATATTTTGTGTGGCAACCATTATTTTAAAGCACTGCCTTAACTCTCTTGGGCATGAGGTTCACTAGAGCGTCACAGGTTGCCACTGGAATCCTCTGCCACTCCTCCATGATGACATCACGGAGCTGGTGGATGTTTGAGACCTTGCGCTCCTCCACCTTGTGTTTGAGGATGCCCCACAGATGCTTAATAGGGTTTAGGTCTGGAGACATGCTTGGCCAGTCCAGCACATTTACCCTCAGTTTCTTTATCAAGGCAGTGGTCATCTTGGAGGTGTGTTTGGGGTCCTTATTATGTTGGAATACTGCCCTGCGGCCAGTTTCTGAAGGGAGGAAATCATGCTCTGCTTCAGTATGTCACAGTACATGTTGGCATTCATGGCGCCCTCAATCTCTCAATGAACTGTAGCTCCCCACAGCCAGCAGCACACATGCAGCTCCAAACCATGACACTCCCACCACCATGCTTGACTGTAGGCAAGAGACACCCTTGTCTTTGTACTCCTCACCTCGTTGCCGCCACATACGCTTGACACCATCTGAACCAAATAAGTTTATCTTGGACTCATTAGACCACAGGACATGGTTTAAGTAATACATGTCCTTAGTCTGCATGTCTTCAGCAAAGTGTTTGCGGGCTTTCTTGTCCATCATCTTTAGAAGAGGCTTCTTTCTGGTATGACAGCCATGTAAATCAATTGGATGCAGTGTGCAGTATATGGCCTGAACACTTACAGGCTGATCCCGCACCCATTTAACCTCTGCAGCAATGCTGGCAACACTCATACATCTCTTTTGAAAAGATAAGCTCTGGATATGATGCTGAGAAAGTGCACTCAACTTCGTTAGTCGACCATGGCAAGGCGAGTTGTGAGTGGCCTTGCCATGGTCGTCTTGTTATTTGTGGTCTTGGGCACCGTGCTGCAGCTCAGTTTCAGGATGTTGGCAATCTTTTTATAGCCTAGGCCAGTGTTCCCCAACTTCAGTCCTCAACAAGTCATGTTTTCAAGATTTCTTTAATATTGCCCAGGTGATAATTGCAGTACCAGCACAGGCACAGGCAATAATCTCATCACCTGTGTGCAACCCCTGTGGGAGGAGACTGGTGTACAGAAACTGAGTCTGATAGGAGCAGACACTGTTTAATAGCAGCCTTCAGATCATCCGCATTGTTGGGTCTGGTGTCTCTCATCTTCCTCTTGACAATACCACACAGATTCTCTATGGGGTTAAGGTCAGGTGAGTTTGCTGGCCAATTGTCACAGGTTTGTCAGGAGTGACAGACAGTTGCCCTGCAGTTGGTTGCAGGAGATCTCTACATTTGGCATTACAGACATCTTCTTAGAGGCTGTCTCTAGGACCCAGCGGCTACCTTCTTCTGGCTAATTAACACCCTGTGTTACATGCACGCCACTAGGTTCAGATAGGGGCGAGACAGGTTACATGAATTCTTTGGAATCCTAGGAGAATCGTTACTCAGGGTGACCATAGACCATGTACTGCAGCTTCTCTCAGGCACACAGGGATATTGACCCTCAGGCACAGACATGTAGGTTGTTTCACTTGCTGACCAGACAAACTTGACAAGAGTCCTCATAAATGGTAGAACAGTAGCATTTAATAAGAAACCGCACAGCCAGTGCAAGTTAAGTCTTTTGAGTAACAGGCTCCAGTGACAAACAGTACAGTTTCCTTAGCTGCACAGCAGTTCACAGTCTTCCCAGTAGTACAGGACAACACAGTTCTAATGCAAAGGCACATTAGTGAACACAGCATTCTTTAGAGCACAGTGACATGGAGAAGGGGGGAGGGTTTGCTGAAGGAGATGATCCCTGTGACACCATTTCTTACAGTCCTTATCTTTCTGCTTGACAATACTCTGCACTGCTAGTTCAGGAACTCTACCTGACCTGTGCTTAGCTTCACTCCTGACTTGAATCCTTGTCACTTGCAGGGGCGCTTCTGTCAGCTGCAGAACACACATACCACCTTTCTCTTCGGCTCCAGCCCGACAGTAAACAACTTCCCTACAATCCCCCTGGGATTCTGCTAAAACACTCCCCTTCTCCTGTGATTGTGTTAACCCCTCTAGTTGCTGGATGCTTCTGAAGCACAACACTTCTTGTCTCCTGTGCTTGTGTTACTTCTAATAGTTGCTGAATGCTTTTAAAGCATCAGCACTAATTCTGCATGTCACACTCTTCCCTCCTTTTTGAATGTCGTCCTCGACATTCATCTTAATTGGTTAATCTGACCAATTTTGAGACAGTGGTGAAAGTTGGATAGCTTTATATACAAATTAGAGGTATATGACCCCAAGGCTATAGGGTCTAGGAGAGGGGAAAAGACAGAAAACACAGGCGCAGATCTAAGTGCAGATTATTAGGTTCAGCTATTTTTCGGAAGCTAATTTGCTCACCTTTGATGTAGCTTGTGGCATAGCGTATCGACCTCTTAGGTCTGACTGAGATGCCTTGACTCCTTGGTGTGCTGCTATAGTCTGGATACAACGGATCTCTCAGCCGCCAGGAGACCGTGGAATGAAGGTCAGGAGAAAATGAAAGGATTCATCCAGTCAGTTCAGCGCTCCCAGGAGACAGGCACCAGGCAGAGGTATTAAAAGTCTTCAGAAATTTACTTAGATAAAAATCATCATAAAAAAAGATACATAGAACAACGCGTTTCGGCTATATAGATATTGCAATATCTTACCTGAGGAAGGCTATTCTGTACCAATATATAGCCGAAATGCGTTGTTCTATGAAGCTTTTTTTATGATGATTTTTATCTAAGTAAATTTCTGAAGACTTTTAATACCTCTGCCTGGTGCCTGTCTCCTGGGAGCGCTGAACTGACTGGATGAATCCTTTCATTTTCTCCTGACCTTTATATACAAATTGGTATTGACAAATTGGTATAACGTTCATAAACATTGATAACAACCTATTCTTACGACCTTTTTCTTGTAGGACGCCTGTAAGAAATAAACAATTAACACAATTAAAACAATCAGCATCTCTTCAGCTGTAGCTTTTTGTACATCTTCAACCAGCTCTATCTATGCTTTAACAGATCTTTGTTTCTACAAAGTCTTTTAAGAAAAATCAAAGCATGAAAACAAGTCTTTCCAGTAGGCAACATCTTCCATACCGCCTCTCGGTGGTGAATACCACTCAAGTGGGCTTACCTGGTCCGCAGGCAGAGATACCTGTTTCCAGTCGACAGTCCTTGGCACTTGACTTGGTTCACCAAGTGTCTCATACATCAGCATCACGGGCCTCCTCAGTTCTCGAGTCGACATCCTCCTGGTGGGTTGTTCCACAGAGACCACGGGTTCTTCGGTCACAGAAGTTTCTTCCGCCACACTCATTTCCCGTGCTTACTCAGATGCTCTTGGAGCTGCCTCTGTAACTTCATGTACTTCTCCTGAGTCACCTGTTTCCGCACGGTCTGGTAACTCCGCTCCTCCTGAGTGTCGATCATTCTCTTCAAGGACCAGTGTTCGAGCATCAGATCTGAATCGGACGTCATCTGTACTCCTTGGTACAAACTCTGGAGCCTCAGGACTTAGTTCACTCTCCTGAGGATGGTACATCCCTCTCCTTGCCAGTCCGAGAAATACACCGGTGTGTTCTTCTCCATTGGAACTTTCAAGGTCACTATCCACCTCCGGAGCTTCAGTCTGTGGTGGTCCCTTAGTCGATCTCGGACGATGTCGGTCTACTTCTGGGAAGTCTTGTTGGGGTGGAAGATAATCACAGCGTAGTAGTAAATTCCGATGGACTATTCTGTTTTTTTTGTCTCCTTTTCCAATCGGATTTCATACACTGGGCTGTCATCAGCTTTCCTCCTTACAACCACATACACCTTGTCTTCCCAGTATGAACAAAGTTTTCCTGGACTGCCTTTCTCACATACGTTCTTGACTAGGACCTAGCTTCCCGGTGCCAAATCTGCTCCATAACATTTCCAATCAAAGTACTCCTTATTCTTGCTCTGTCCTTGCGTAATCACTTTGGACACTATGTTGTATGCCTCTGCCATTCATTCCTTCCATTTCCGAACGTACTCTGGATGTGTTCTGTAAGTCTCTGACATCGAAGTATCGAACATGATGTCGATTGACAGTCTTGGCGATCATTCATACAATAGGAAAAAGGGTGAGTAATCCGTTGCATCGTTCTTTGTACAGTTATAGGCATGTACCACTTTTGACACTCTTCCAGTCTGTCTTCTCGCCAGCTGTTAAAGTGCACAACATCGACAATAATGTCCGGTTAAAATGTTCCACTTGTCCATTACCCTCTGGGTGATAGGGCGTTGTGTGGGATCTCTGAATTCTACAGTACTTTCCTAGCTTGGCAAAGAGCTGGTTCTCAAATTCTCTTCTTTAGTCATGGTGTAACCTCATAGGGAACCCAAACCTCAAAGCAAAATCATTGAAGATCTTCTCTGCCGCTGTTTGATCTGATTTATTGGTGGTGGCGTATGCTTGAGCAAATCGAGTGAAATGGTCCATCAGCACCAAGATGTATTCGTAACCACCCTTGCACGTCTCGAGATGTAGAAAGCCTATTGAGACCATCTCAAACGGATACGTAGTTTGGATGTTGCCTATAGGTGCCAGGTTGATGTGTTGGGATGTTTATCTTTCAGACATCCACACTTCCTGATCATGTACCTCTCAATATCTCTCTGCATGTACGGCCAGAAGAAACGTTCACAGATCAAGTTGATTGTACTTTCCACTCCCAGGTGTCCCATGTTTTCATGGAGTTCTTTGAAGACTAACCTTCGGAATACTCTGGGTAGTACCAACTGCCGGTTTTGTCCTCCTTTATGATACAGGATACCGTCTTCACTGAGGTAGAGCTTTGTCCATTCTTTAATTAAAACAGATACTGCTGGTGACTCATTGTCTCTTTCTCGTTTACTTGGAAACCGATTTTGGTCGACATAAAGTAGTAATCTACCAATTATCTGATCTTCCCGTTGTGCTGTACGGATTTTCCCTTTTGGTAATTCTTAAATAGACTGGGGGTGATCTTGTTCTCTCGCTTTTATGGAGGTTTCCACCGTCAACGGACACAGCAATGGTGTGTCTTCCTCCTTATAAGCTTGTACTGCTTGGGCAGTGTTCTCAATTGCTTCCAGACTGACTTCCTCCAAGCATTCTTGCATGAACTCCTAAGGCTCTAGTGTCATTCTTGACAATCCGTCAGCATCTGCATTGCATTTTCCTTGATGCTGAACTTGAAGTGAGCTAGTTCAGCGATCCATCTCTGACCCATTGCATTCAGTTTCGCTGTAGTAAGGACATAGGTCAAAGGGTTGCTACAATTAGCAATCTCTTCCTCCAGACTCTGGGACCTTGATTTCCAAATGAAAATTGGAACTCTGGGACCTTGTTGAGTGTGTCAATGCCTGCATTCTGGACATCTGTCAAGTCAGCAGTCTTCCCCATGATTGTGGAGCCTACTGAAACAGACTAAGGGACATTTTTAAACGCTTAGGAAGCCTTTGCAGGTGTTTATTGTTAATTATTTTAATTTACTGAGATAATGACTTTTGTGTTTTCATTGGCTGTAAGCCATAATCATCAACATTAACAGAAATAAACACTTGAAATAGATCACTCTGTAATGACTCTTGTAAGGTAGCTGCCGGACAGGTCGTGGACAGGTCATGTCACCGAAGTGCCAAGCTTCGGTGATGTAGGACCCGGAGAAGCAGGCTCCAGTGCACATAGTGCTGAGAGGAATTTAATGGGCCTGGATTACAGGGCCGGGTTTTACGAGCAGCTGAAAGAGCTGGGGGGAACAGCTGCTCACTCACCTCCAGTCTAGGTCTTGGAAGGCTAATTTAAGACAGCTGCGCCTGTCTCTGTCTGTCTGTGTTTGTTGGGCAAGGTGAGCAGACCTTGCAGGTGTTTCTTAGACTCTGCAGGAGGCAGAGAAAAGCACCTTGTTTAAACGGCTGAAGCCGTGCTGCATGGACTTGTTATTTTGAGCTTTGATCTGTTATTCCTTTTTTGTGCCAGGAAAAGGCTGTTACTTTTTGTTTCTTAACTGGTGTATGGACACTAAATAAACCACCAGTTTATTTGAACCCGTGGACTGCATCACTGTGTGAACCCGTGCCTACCTCCAACGCGGCTCAGTGAGTACAAATCCCTACAATTGGAGCTAGAAGCATGGGCACAGATCCCAAGCGGCAGTGTGACTGCTACAAGAAGACGTATATGTCCTGGGTGAAGTCGGCCATAAGCCAGCAAGTGTCGCCGGAAAAAATGGAGGACCTGCTTAAACATCTGTTGCAGGCACAGCAGGCGCAACAAGCGCAGCACCAGAAGCAACTTCAGCAACAGCAGGCTTAGCAGGCGTAGTTCCAGCAGCAGTACCTGCAGAGCCATCAAAGCATGCAGCAGAGCCAGCAGAGCATGCAGCAGAGCCAGCAGAGCATGCAGCAGCAGCATCGGGAGCAGCTGCAGCAGCAACGGGAGCAGAAGCAGGAAACAAATAAACTTCTGATGCAGCAGATCCAACAGCAGCAAAGACAAATGGAAATCTTGGCAGAGCAGATCCATGGCAGGACGACCGCCACATCCTCAGGTCCAGGTGATGACTCACACGTCAGGAAGACGGTAAGAAGAGCATTACAAAAGATGACCCCGGGTGATGACGTTGAGGCGTTCCTGACAGTCTTTGAGAGGGTGGCAGAGCGGGAGAAATTGCCTTCAGAGCAGTGGGCGGAGGTACTGGCGCCATATTTGACAGGCGAGCCGCAGAAGGCCTATTATGACTTGGCCATGCTGGACGCGAAAGAGTACGCTAAGTTGAAAACTGAGATTTTGGAGTGCTTGGGAGTAACTCTGACTGTCAGGGCGCAACGGGTGCACCACTGGGCCTATTGCAGTGACAAACCTCCCCCGGTCCCAGATGTTCGACCTCCTACACCTGGTCCAAAAGTGGTTGCAACCTGAATCTTCCTCCCCAGCACAGATGGTGGAGAAGGTTGTTATAGACAGGTTTATACACTCTCTCCCGAAGTTGGTGAAATCCTGGGTTGCCCTGGGAGATCCCCATAATGCCGATGACTTGGTGGGGTTGGTGGAAAGATACCAGGCGGTTGAGAGTCCATTGGGAAAACAAGGGGTCGTAGCCTCTCAATACTGGGGTTCCCAAAAGGCGGCGGACACCCAAAAGAGGGGAGCTAGTGCCACACCTGGGGGGCGTCCTAGAGTTTGGGAGGGGTCTGAGTGGCTGCCCAAGGTCCCACCCCATAATATAGTGTGTTGGAGATGTCATACCCCTGGCCATATTGCCGCCCGGTGTCCCATAAACTCTGAGCCAATGGACTGCAACATGGGCCGGCGTTGCTCTTATTTTGCCTACCCCACCTGCAGCGGTTCGTCAACATGGCGAGGGCCCTCAGGCATGCTCAGTGTCAGTAAACGGGGCACAAGTCTCTGGACTATTGGACTCAGGAAGTTTGGTGACCCTGATAAGGGCCACACTCCCTCATCGGCTGGTTCCTGGGAAGGTGGTGGGTGTCCGGTGTATCCATAGGGTCGCTAAGAACTATCCTGTGGCCCAGGTGGATGGAAACACGGACTGTGGCACCACATCTCATGAAGTGGCGGTCGTTAAGGACCTATTGCATCCCATAATAATTTGACATGACTTTGCATTATTCTGGGAAATGTGGGGGAAAGCGGGGACACCTGGTTGCTCGGACGACAGCCAGATCGCCCCTAAGGAAACTTACCCGCAAAACATGGTAGATGAGTTTCCCATGTGTGTGCTGGTGGGCGATGAGGATAAAGTAGCATCCCCTGAGGCCAATATCCCTGAGCTGGAGGTGTACGAGGGAAACTTTGGAACTGCACTACTCAGGGATTTAACTCTGAAAGGGGCCTTTGAAAATGTTACTGTGTTAAATGGGGTGCCTCAGGAACCGGGGACTGACACTCGGTTCCCTCATTTTGCTGTGAATGGGGATTTGCTGTACAGAGTAACCAAGTCAAGGGGTGAGGTAATAGAACAGTTGCTGGTGCCAGGGCCCTATAGACGCAGGTTGTTAGACATGGCTCATTCTCATGTGTTGGGTGGTCACCTGGGTGCAGACAAGACTCAAGAACGGATCCTCCAAAGATTCTACTGGCCAGGTTGCTATAGAGAAATAAAGAGTTATTGTTGTTCCTGCCCCACATGCCAGATAACCTCCCCAGTGGCCCACTTCCGCAGTCCCCTAGTGCCCCTACCCATCATCGAGGTTCCATTCGAACGCATAGCAATGGATCTAGTGGGGCTTCTGGTTAAGTCTGCCCGAGGGCATCAGTATATCCTGGTGGTATTAGATTATGCTACACGGTATCCGGAGGCTGTACCACTACGAAACTCTTCTGCCAGGTGTATAGCCCGGGAGTTAGTCTATATGTTTTCAAGAACGGGGATGCCTAAGGAGATACTAACAGACCAAGGAACTCCATTTATGTTGAAGGTCATGAGGGAATTGTGCAAGACACTGCAGATTGCACAACTGAGAACCTCCGTGTACCATCCCCAGACGGACGGACTGGTCGAGAGGTTTAACAAAACCTTGACAGCAATGTTGAGGAAAGCAGTGGAAAAGGATGGCCGAGACTGGGACTATCTGTTGTTTGCCATCAGGGAAGTTCCCCAAGCTTCCACAGATTTCTCCCGTTTGAACCACTCTATGGACGACACCCTCGAGGACTCCTGGATGTGGCGAAAGAGTCCTGGGAAGCTGAGACCACTCCCTACAGGAGCGTGGTGGAGCACGTTGCCCAGATGCTAGAGAGGATTGCCCATGTGATGCCCATTGTGAGGGAGCACCTCCTCAAGGCACAAGAGGCACAGTCCAGGGTGTATAAGAGGTCGGTCAGGGTGAGATCGTTCAACCCAGGAGATCGAGTGCTTGTGCTAGTGCCCACAGTGGAGAGCAAGTTCATGGCCAAGTGGCAGGGCCCCTATAAGGTGGTAGAGAAAGTGGGGGAAGTAAACTATAAAATCCACCAACCAGGGAAGAGGAAGCCCTACCAAATTTACCATGTTAACTTGATTAAGCCATGGCAAGATAGAGAGCCTGCGGAAGCTCCCTGTTTAGTGGCTGAGGCTGAGGCCGATGTGAAAGAGGTCAAGGTGGCAGAGTCACTGTCATGTGCCCAAAAGCAACAGTGCAAAGAGTTGTTATAGCGAAATAAAGACCTGTTTTTGGAGTTGCCAGGACTCACTCAGGTCATAGAGCATGAAGTTCTCACAGAGCCTCATGTTCGCGTCAATCTAAAACCATACCGGATCCCCGAAGCCCGCAGAGAGGTGATCTCAAAAGAAGTAAGGCGGATGCTTAACCTGGGAGTCATTGAAGAGTCCAAAAGTGTATAGTCCAGTACTATAGTCTTAGTGCCGAAACCAGATAGGGAATGGTGGTTTTGCAACGACTATAGGAAGCTGAACGAGGTCTCAAAGTTCAACGCCTACCCAATGCCTAGGGTAGATGAGCTTATCGAAAGGCTAGGACCCGCTCGGTGCATCACCACTCTGGACCTCACCAAAGGATATTGGCAAATTCCCCTGTCCAAAGAGGCCAAGGAGAAGACAGCCTTCTTGACGCCAGACAGATGTTATCAATACGTCAGGATGCCGTTTGGGTTGCAGGGAGCTCCGGCCACCTTCCAGAGAGCCATGGACCGGATCTTAGCACCCCACAAGAAGTATGCAGCGGCCTACCTAGATGACATCGTCATATTTAGCCAGGACTGGGAAAGTCATCTGGATAAAGTTCAAGCCATACTTGATGCCCTAAGGAAGGCGGGCTTTACAATCAACCCGAAGAAATGTGCCATGGGGATGGAGGAAGCCAAGTACCTAGGGTATGTGGTTGGTAGAGGGTAAATAAAACCACAAATAAATAAGGTCGAGGCGATCTTGAACTGGCCACAGCCCCTCTCGAAGAAGCAGGTCAGGGCGTTTCTAGGCATTGTGGGCTACTATCGAAGATTTGTCCCTAACTTTGCCCTGATAGCAGCCCCGCTGATGGATCTTCTGAAAGGGACGAAGTCAGCTATGGCCAAGTGGTCCCCGGAAGCAGAAATGGCCTTCCAGGAATTGAAACTGGTCCTCTGTAAACAACCAGTCTTGGTGGCGCCCAACTTCTCCAAGGAGTTTGTGATCCAGACGGATGCATCGGATGTCGGGCTGGGAGCAGTCTTGTCCCAGGAGATTAACGGAGAAGATCACCCTGTAATATACCTCAGTCGGAAGCTCTCCGCTTGTGAGAAGAACTACTCCATTGTAGAAAAACAATGTTTGGCCATTAGGTGAGCGTTAGACACTCTGAGGTATTACCTGTTAGGTAGAAGGTTCAGGTTAGTGTCAGACCATGCCCCACTGAGGTGGATGCGAGAAAAGAAGGGGAACAATGCCAGAGTGACTAGGTGGTTCCTGGCTCTACAAGATTTTAGTTTCCGCGTAGAGCATAGGCCTAGGAAACAACATGGGAATGTTGATGCCTTGTCAAGGGTTTATTGTATGGTGACGGAAGGTGCCAAGCCCCCCGGCTTTGGGCAGAGGGAGGGTATGTAAGGTGGCTGCCGGACAGGTCGTGGACAGGAGGTATGTGTCCCCGAAGTGCCAAGCTTCGGTGATGTAGGACCCGGAGAAGCAGGCTCCAGCACACATAGTGCTGAGAGGAATTTAATGGGCCCAGATTACAGGGCCGGGTTTTACGAGCAGCTGAAAGAGCTGGGGGGGAATAGCTGCTCACTTACCTCCAGTCTAGGTCTTGGAAGGCTAATTTAAGACAGCTGCGCCTGTCTCTGTCTGTCTGTGTTTGTTGGGCAAGGTGAGCAGACCTTGCAGGTGTTTCTTAGACTCTGCAGGAGGCAGAGAAAAGCACCTTGTTTAAACGGCTGAAGCCGTGCTGCATGGACTTGTTATTTTGAGCTTTGTTCTGTTATTCCTTTTTGTGCCAGGAAAAGGCTGTTACTTTTTGTTTCTTAACTGGTGTATGGACACTAAATAAACCACCAGTTTATTTGAACCCGTGGACTGCATCATTGTTTAAACCATGCCTACCTCCAACGCGGCTCAGTGAGTACAAATCCTACACTCTATATAATATATGAGTTTCACTTTTTGTATTGAAGAACTGAAATAAATTAACTTCTTGATGATATTCTAATTTAGTGAGATGCACCTGTATCTATTAAACTATTTTAAATTACACTTACAGTATATAAGGAAATAAGAATAGCAGGGCTTTGCAGACATTGAGCCAACAGGGAATGCTGGTGGTTTTTAACTCTGAAGTTTTCGTAAACTTGAATGCAGCTATAGATTCTAGTTGTTGGAATAATATTTTTTATTTTATATTGCAACAACTACAATTTACTACTGTTTAATAGTGTGTGATGAGTTTCTGTCTCCATCAATAGTGGTATATTACCAGTAAAACACTGTTAAAAAAAAGGAATCAGGAAGTTCCTGCTCACTGTATATGTAGCTGAAGCACAGTTTTACTTTCACTCTGTAAGCTAACAGACAAAATGGTAGGATCCTAAACTATAAGAAATACCAGTTGTAAGCTGTGTTATCTTCATTCCTGAATAAATATACATTCACTGTTGAATGGCTGGACAGTACAGAGATTAATCCACTGCCAATAGGTTATGGGCCCAGAGACCAAGAACCCCAAAGACCCATAGAACATCCCAGAGGAGAAAGAACAACAGTATACTAAGAAGAAGAAGCAAAGATGGCCACCATGAGCAACTCTGTGAAGTTTACAGTGCCAAATCTGACTGACCAGAACTACCAATCCTGGAAATTCAAGATAAAGATGCTGCTGAGAAGGTATGTGAAAATATACACAGGAGTCTAGATCTGACCCACTACCAGAAGACTGGGTAGAGAAGGATCAAAAAGCACAAAGTACTACCCCCCTCAGTATAGATGATGATCAGATTGTGCATGTATGTAAATGTGAAACCGCAAAAGAAATGTGGGAACGGCTGCAAAAAGTGCATGAGAGGATAAATCTCAGCAGTAAGCTCTATTTAATGAGAACGCTGCATCAGTCTAAGGTAAATAAGGATCATGATATGCAGGTTTACATAAGAAATAGTGTAGAAATTGTGGAGTGCCTGCGGGGCATTGGGGAAAATCAAATGGATTTCCATGTTGCTGCACTACTACTAAGCAGTCTACCAGAAAGCTATGACATACTTGTAACTGCACTAGATGCGTCCAGATTAAGAGCTTATATTAGAGGAAAGCTTGTAGGTGAGTATAAGCAAAAGACAAAGTGTAAGCAGCAGTGGGGTATCCAATGCAGAATCTGCTTTAAACAGCCAGGACCTACCTAATAATAAAAGTATTTTGAAGGAAATACGTGAGTATTTTGTCTGCAAGAAATCAGGGCCCCTAAAGACTGACTGCAGAGTCTGGAAACTAGAACGAATCAGCTGAAAAAGCAAAATAATCATCAAAGGGTTAAAAGTGCCATTGCTGAAGAATATGACACTTTAAGTACTGAAGCTGCGTTTACTGTTAATGCAAGTATATCAAAGCATGCATGGTGTATAGACTCTGGGGCAACTAGTCATATGAATAGTGACAGAAGCTTTTTCTCTATCCTAGACCAAAGTAAGTCAGAGAAAGTGATCTTGGCTAATGGACACACACTAGCAGAAGGAAAAATCAAAGATGAGTTGTACCAGCTAAATTGCAAGGAAAGTGTATTCACTGCTAAACATGAACAGCACAAAAATTATATCCATGTACAGCACAGTCATCTTGCACATAGAGACTCGAAAGCAATAAGAAAGTTAGTTCAAAAACAACTTGCTAATGGTATTATCGTTGATTTGTGTAATCAAACAATGAAATGTACTAGCTGTCTTAAAGGGGAAATGTCAGGAAAATCATTTTCTAAGAATAGTACTACAAAATCAGAACAGCTTCTGAACCTAATGCACACAGATGCTTGTGGTCCAATGAGTACTCAAACGCCTGGAAAGAAGAGAAGTGTTCTCACATTTATCAATGATTATTCAAGATATACAGTTGTCTATCTACTTCACAGCAAAGATGAGGTTTTAGAGAAACTAGAAATATAACTCGCTGAAGTATATAACAAAATTGGGAGAATGTCATAAATTCTGAGTATTCAGACCCCTTTAAATTTTTCACTCTTTGTTTCATTGCAGCCATTTGGTAAATTCTAAAAAGTTCATTTTTTTCTCATTAAAGTACACTCTGCCCCCCATCTTGACTGAAAAAAACAGAAATGTAGAAATTTTTGCAAATTTATTAAAAAATAAAAATTGAAATATCACATGGTCATAAGTATTCAGACCCTTTGCTCAGTATTGAGTAGAAGCACCCTTTTGAGCTAGTACAGCCATGAGTCTTCTTGGGAATGATGCAACAAGTTTTTTTTCACACCAGGATTTGGGGATCCTCTGCCATTCTTCCTTCCAGTTCCGTCAGGTTGGATGGTGAACGTTGGTGGACAGCCATTTTCAGGTCTCTCCAGAGATGCTCAATTGGGTTTAGGTCAGGGCTCTGTCTGGGCCAGTCAAGAATGACCACAGAGTTGTTCTGAAGCCACTCTTTTCTTATTTTACCTGTGTAATTAGCGTCATTGTCTTGTTGGAAGATGAGCCTTCGGCCAAGACTGTGGTCCAGAGCACTCTGGAAGAGGTTTTCATCCAGGATATCTCTGTACTTGGCCGCATTCTTGTTTCCTTCAATTGCAATCAGTCTTCCTGTCCCTGCAGCAGAAAAACACCCTCATAGCATGATGGTGCCACCACGTTTCACTGTTGGGATTGTATTGGGCAGGTAATGAGCAGTGCCTGGTTTTCTCCAAACATACTGCTTAGAAAGATCACCAAAAAGTTCTATCTTCGTCTCATCAGACCAGAGAATCTTATTTCTCATAGTCTGGGAGTCCTTCATGTGTGTTTGAGCAAACTGTATGTGGGCAATCAAATGTCTTGCACTGAGGAGAGGCTTCCGTCAAGCCACTCTGCCATAAAGGCCCGACTGGTGGAGGGCTGCAGTGATAGTTGACTTTGTGGAACTTTCTTCCATCTCTCCCAACTTACTGCATCTCTGGAGCTCAGCCACAGTGATCTTGGGGTTCTTCTTTACCTCTCTCACCAAGGCTCTTCTCCCACGATTGCTCAGTTTGGCTGGATGGCCAGGTCTAGGAAGACTTCTGGTGGTCCCAAACTTCTTCCATTTAAGGATTATGGAGGCCACTGTGCTCTTAGGGACCTTAAGTAATGCAGAAATTCTTTTGGAACCTTGGCCAGATTTGTGCCTTGCCACAATTCTGTCTCTGAGCTCCTTGGGCAGTTCCTTTGAGCTCATGATTCTCATTTGGTCTGACATGCACTGTGAGCTGTGAGGTCTTATATAGACAGGTGTGTGTCTTTCCAAATCAAGTCCTATCAGTTTAATTAAACACAGCTGGACTCCAATGAAGGAGTACAGTCATGGCCAAAAGTATTGAGAATGAGACAAATAGTAATTTTTCCAAAGTTTCATTTTTTGTAATGGCAATTTGCATATACTCCTGAATGTCAAAGAGTGATCAGCTTAACAGCAATTACTGTACTTGCAAAGTCAATATTTGCCCAGAAAATGAACTTTAACCCCCAAAACACATTTCAACATCATTGCAGTCCTGCCTTAAAAGGAGCAGCTAACATCGTTTTAGTGATTGATCCATTAACACAGGTGTGGGTGTTGATGAGGACAGGGCTGGCGATCAATCAGTCATGATTAAGTAAGAATGACATCACTGGACTCTTTAAAAGGAGGCTGGTTCTTGGTATCATTGTTTCTCTTCAGTTAACCATGGTTATCTCTAAAGAAACATGTGCAGCCATCATTGCACTGCACAAAAATGGCCTAACAGGGAAGAGTATCGCAGCTACAAAGATTGCACCTCGGTCAACAATCTATCGCTTCATCAAGAACTTCAAGGAGAGAGCTTCCATTGTTGTCAAAAAGGCTCCAGGGCGCCCAAGAAAGACCAGCAAGCGCCAGGACCGTATCTTAAAACTGTTTCAGCTGCGGGATCGGACTACCAGCAGTGCCGAGCTTGCTCAGGAATGGCTGGTGTGAGTGCTTCTGCACACACTGTGAGGCGGAGACTCTTTGAGCAAGGGCTGGTTTCAAGGAGGGCAGCAAAGAAGCCACTTCTCTCCAGAAAAACTTCAGGGACCGACTGATATTCTGCAAACGGTACAGGGAGTGGACTGCTGAGGACTGGGGCAAAGTCATTTTCTCTGATGAATCCCCTTTTCAATTGTTTGGGACATCTGGAAAACAGCTTATTCGGAGAAGAAGAGGTGAGCGCTACCACCAGTCTTGTCTCATGCCAACTGTAAAGCATCCTGAAACCATTCATGTGTGGGGTTGCTTCTCAGCCAAGGGAATCGGCTCACTCACAGTCTTGCCTAAAAACACAGCCATGAATAAAGAATGGTACCAGAATGTCCTCCAAGAGCAACTTCTCCCAACCGTCCAAGAGCAGTTTGGCGCCCAACAATGCCTTTTCCAGCATGATGGAGCACCTTGCCATAAAGCAATGGTGATAACTAAATGGCTCATGGAGCAAAACATAGAGATTTTGGGTCCATGGCCTGGAAACTCCCCAGATCTTAATCCCATTGAGAACTTGTGGTCAATCATCAAGAGACGGGTGGACAAACAAAAACCAACAAATTCTGGCAAAATGCAAGCATTGATTATGCAAGAATGGACTGCTATCAGTCAGGATTTGGTCCAAAAGTTGATTGAGAGCATGCCAGGGAGAATTACAGAGGTCTTGAAGAAGAAGGGGCAACACTGCAAATATTGACTTGCTGCATTAACTCATTCTAACTGTCAATATAACCTATTGGTACTCATAATATGATTGCAATTATATTTCTGTATGTGATATAAACATCAGACAAACACTAATAAAAACCAGAGGCCAGCAGATCATGTGAAAATATAATTTTGGTGTCATTCTCAAAACTTTTGGCCATGACTGTAGAACCATCTCAAGGAGGATCACAAGGAAATGGACAGCATGTGACTTAAATATGAGTGTCTGAGCAAAGGGTCTGAATACTTATGACTCAGTTTTTCATTTTTAATAAATTTGCAAAAATTTCTACATTTATGTTTTTTTTTCAGTCAAGATGGGGTGCAGAGTGTACTTTAGTGAGAAAAAAATGAACTTTTTAGAATTTACCAAAAGGCTACTATAAAACAAAGAGTGAAATATTTAAAGGGGTCTGAATACTTTCCAAACCAATTGTAAGTAATGAGATACAAAGCGATTTAAGAAAATGGAATCGTGTTTCAGACCACTGTACCATACAACCCTGAACAAAATAGTGTAGCTGAAAGAAGGAACCGGAAACTATGTGAAAGTGTAAGAAGTATGCTATTTGACGCAGATTTGATATCTTACAATAATGATTTTCTATAAGGGGATCAAGATCTACACATATTCCCTTAAATACACTTTTATTTCATATATTAAAACATCCTATAACCCTATATATAGTCAACACACCACAAATAACACAAATAGCACACAAAGTAAAAACACATGAGACATCTTCCTACAATAGCTCAAAAACATGCAGAGGAAGAAAGATGTCCCTTCCAGAGTGGTCTGGTTAATATTCAGCGCACAGTATATTATATACAAGGCTAGGGAGCGTGGTGAAAACTTTTTCCTAAAGTATGACACCTACTTGTCCTGTGGAGGTTGACACCCTAAGATATCGCAAGTGACGCACGCGCTGCACCTCGTTGGATATCCCTGGTATGCCCTAACTTCTCTATTTAGATGTATCAAGTTAACTAAGGTGACAGAAAAATGACCAAGGTAATGGCGTGATAAATCTATAAACACAATTCAACCGGTCAGTTTATTGATAAATCTCAGGGCCAAAGCAAATAATATACTGCAATAGATCAAGATAAGATGGCCAGGGTGATGACCAAAGATATTAGATAAATAGTTCAATATGCCAAGTTTCAGCGCAATCAAACAGCATACACCTTATTATATAGTACAATGTTACCTAAGGTGCAAACCAATTAGCACAGAAGATAATTAGATAAAGATATTGCCATACTGCTGAAAATAAAATGTAAGGTAAATTACAAGCTAAATAACATGCTGTACCCTGAACTTTTCACCTGCATAGGCTGCGGGGGTTGGCACCCTATTGTCATGCATATGGCACCCCCCACTCAATGTCGGCTGTCCCTGGTGGGCCCTCACCAATGTGTAACCAGATTAGCACACACTAAATTTTAAGGTATGTTACATCAACATGAATTCTGATGTGATATAATCCTGTGCCATTAAATATATCCAAACACATTTTATGATATACTTATTCTGCATAAATACATTTATCTGTTATAACATAAGGCAGGCATCTATGACTAAGAGCATATAGTATGCATAGACAGGTAAATACCAACTCTCTATAAAGACCATATAGCATGTATAGACAGATTAAGACCAACCCTCTGTAAATAATAATAATCATGGGCAGGTATTTCCCTCAAGCATTACGATAAACCACTACTCTCACAGGTGCATTCTAGATAAACAATAATCCACCCATGGATATAACAATAATCCTTTCCTTAAAAAAATCAATTGAAAAGATGTGAACCAAACATAGTAAACTTAGTTGTCCTCATGTTTGTCCCTCTATGCGTTTCCCCTTGTTTGATATGAGGTTCATCAGGAGGTCAACATTGATGGACACTGCTAAGTAGCATACATATCCTGCTCTGAAGCCTCCCTAGCCCTGTATACAGTTGTGCTCAAAAGTTTACATACCCCGGCAGAATTTTTCCTTTATTGGCCTTTTTTCAGAGAATATGAATGATAATAACAAAAAACCTTTTTCTCCACTCATGGTTATTGGTTGGGTGAAGCCATTTATTGTCAAACTACTGTGTTTTCTCTTTTTAAATCTTAATGACAACCAAAAACATCCAAATTACCCTGATCAAAAGTTCACATACCTCTTAATACCTTGTATTGCCCCCTCTAACATCAATGACTGCTTGAAGTCTTTTGTGGTAGTTGTGGATGAGGTTCTTTATTTTCTCAGACGGTAAAGCTGCCCATTCTAATTGGCAAAAAGCCTCCAGTTCCTGTAAATTCCTAGGCTGTCTAGCATGAGCTGCGCGCTTGAGATCTCCCTAGAGTGGCTCAGGAGACTGAGATGGCCACTCCAGAACCTTCACTTTGTTCTGCTGTAGCCAATGACAGGTCGACTTGGCCTTGTGTTTTGGATCTTTGTCATGTTGGAACATCCAAGTACGTCTCATGCGCAGCTTCCGAGCTGATGAGTGCAATTTGCCTCCAGTATTTGCTGATAACGTGCTGCATTCATCTTTTCTTCAACTTTTACCAAGTTTCCTGTGCCTTTGTAGCTCACACATCCCAAAAACATCAGCGATCCACCTCCGTGCTTTACTGTAGGAATGGTGTTCCTTTCATCATAGGCTTTGTTGAACTCTCTCCAAATGTAACATTTATGGTTGTGTCCAAAAAGTTCAATTTTGGTCTCATCACTCCAAATTACCGTGTTCCAGAAGTTTTGAGGCTTGTCTCTGTGCTGTTTGGCATATTGTAGGCAAGATACTTTGTGGCATTTGTGCAGTAATGGCTTTCTTCTGATGTCTCGACCATGCAGCCCATTTTTCTTCAAGTGCCTCCTTATTTTGCATCTTGAAACCGCCACACCCCTAGTTTTCAGCGAGTCCTGAATTTCAGCTGATGTTATTTATGGGATTTTATTTGCATCCCAAACAATTTTCCTGGCAGTTGTGGTCGAAATTTTTGTTGGTATATCTGACTGTGGCTTGGTTTTTACAGAGCCCCTGATTTTCCATTTGTTAATCACAGCTTGAACGCTGCTGACTGGCATTATCAATTCCTTGGATATTTTTTTGTATACCTTTCCTGTGTTATACAGTTCAGCTACCTTTTCCTGTAGATCTGTTAACAATTCTTCTTTCCCCATGATTCACAATCCAGAAACGTCAGTGGCTGAGTGAAAGATGCAAAAGTCTGTCTGGATCCCAGAAACTCACTCAGCTTTTATGCACACACACTGATTACAAGCAAACAGGTCACAGGTGAGGATGTTACCTTTAGTAGCCATTCAAACTCATTTGTATCAAATTTTTTGCATGTTATCAGGCCAAAATCACCAGGGTATGTGAGCTTTTGATCAAGGTCATTTGGATGTTTTTGGTTGTCATTAACCCCTTACTGGTCTGGGGCTTATTAGTACGCCCAAGGCCATCACCCCCGGTTCAGCACAGGCACTGGCGCTGAGCCCGCACTGAACCAGGCACATGTCAGCTGATTCTTACAGCTGACATGTGCCCGCAACAGCCTCGTGTAGAATCGCGATCCACCAGCGGCTGTTAACCAGTTAAATGCCACTGTCAATCTCTGACAGCGGCATTTAACAGCGCCGCGCTGGAAGCGTGTCACTTACCCCGCCCATTGGTGACCCCGTCACGTGATCGCGGGTCACTGATGGGTGGACATGGCAACCCAGAGTCTGCAGCAGACCCCAGTGGTTGTCATGTAAAGATTACTATGAGCGCCACCTAGTGTTCAGACAGTTGCTGCTTCTAGTCTCCTATGGAGACTATAGAAGCAAGCAAAAAGTGTAAAAAAAAAGTTTTTAAAAATATTAAAAAAATATAAAAGTTTAAATCACCCCCCTTTTGCCCCATTCAAAATAAAATAATAAAAAATAAACCCCACATACACACTTGCATGCAGTGGGAAGATCAATGCGAGAACCAAACACATTGACGTTAAACATAATCACCTGCGTGATTTGATAGAACGTGGCATAATTGAGTTTGTTTATTGCAAGACTGACCATATGATATTTAATGTTATGACAAAGCCAGTGCCTAGGGCCAAAATTGAAGAATTCAGAACCACTATTGGACTAACAGGATAACCCCCAGAAGAAGGCACAGCGCCGAAACGCGCGTAGGGTTGCGGATGCCTGCGCTGACATAACACTACAATAAGTGAGTAATGCTCTATCCCCACTTAGTTTTTGCGTAGGACCTTAGGTGTCTAACTAACCTGACCTCTGTGAGCAGTCTTTATGCATCTTAGGGCTTAGTTTGAAGACTTGTGTTTTTCTATTGGTAGTTGGATAGTTTAACGCCGTGGTATACATGCTTGTAGTTGGGATGGGGATATGTGAGTTATATATTTATACCTATACCTACTTCCATTATATTCTCTGTTTGGATGTGCACTGTGCACCTTTACATTTATAGCTCCAGCTTTGTGATTATACTGTATGGGTGGGTTGGGGTTTGTTACATATATATATATATATATATATATATATATATATATATACATATCTTCTCCATCTGCTATTTATATCTATTTGTTGTGTGTCAGCGCTGGCATCCTTGTTTTGGCTCATTATTTATGTATTTGTGCTACTTTTCTAATGAATATCTTGTCTTTTTTACTGATATGTACTAATAAATTTAACAGCTTTTGGAATAGAATATGTTCGTGTACGTCATCTTTGTCTATATGAATTGTCGTTTGAGACGTTGAACAGAGTTTATGGTCATAATTTTGATTACCTACTACCATGTGACCTCAAAGGTCAATTAATCCGTTTTACTAACAGGATAAGTAGCTGTTGAGTGGGGGTGTTGGAATAATGCTTACTATTGTATATTGAAAAAACTACTATTTACTACTGTTTAACCCCTTAAAAGCCCAAGACGTACTAATACATACCTGCTCCCTGGGACTTAAGAGCCAGATACGGAATAGTATGTCATGGCGATCACGCCAGCACACAAGCTGTGCGGGCGCGATCGCCGCTGGGTGTCAGCAGATTGTCACAGCTGACACCCGGTGCTATGTGCTGGGAGCGGTCCCACACCACTTCGGGCACATTAACCCCCACAATGCTGCGATCGAAGTGGATCGCAGCATTGCGGTGGCAAGGAGAGGTGATCGTGATACTCACCTCTACTGCCGGCATCCAGTGCTGTCTGCCGCAGCTTCCCGGATGTTGCCATGACGACCCAAACCGTAAATCCAGTAGACTAAAAGGAATACAAGATTCATAGTAAAACTAACTGCTGCTTACGCATAGTCTACCTGGATCACAGAAGCTCTCCTTGCAGCCCCTTTCACTTTCTCAAAGGGGTGTCATATCAAGTGCCATGTTCAGTGTGTTTGTAGCTGGAACACATTTTACTTTCACTTTGCAAGCTGACAGACAAGATGCTAAGATCCTAAGCTATAAGAAATACCAGTTGTAAGCTGTGTTATCTTTGTTCCTGAATAAATATATATTCACTGTTGAACGGCTGGACAGTACAGAGATTAATCTGCTGCTAACACTAGTACAAGCTGTAACTCCAGATTAGTAGAGGAGAAAAGTTTAATTTACAAATAAAGCAAAGTTGATGTAGATCCATGCTGTATATTAACTGGTAACTGACATTTAAAAATGAAAACATGGTTTAAGTATGAACTTAGAATAACAAACTACTCAAATTTTCCATTCATTTCAATGAATAACTCAGGTGAAAAAAAACTAAAATGATATAGTAATGCATGCAGTATTAATGTGGCATATTAAAAATATTAAAAACAATTACATTAAAATGGCACACTAGTAAGGAACAATGTGAAAAATGCCTGAAAAAGAACTTTTATATTTTTAAATTAAACTTTCCAGTGGGAAAGTTAAGTCTTCACAAAGTTGTCATTCTGTAAATGGGCGAATATTAAATAATGGAAAATATGTAAATTCTAAATGAATAAGCTACCGTATACGTACATTTTCCATGCTGTTTTACATATTTCTTTAGCATAATAGAATATTGTGTTGATTTTTGATAATACAGTAAAATTCCTTTAATCTGTCGTCAATGAGGAGTGGTTGGTGTCGAACTGTTAAATATTTAGGATTATTGGATGGCTATAAAAAGTATCCAAAACATCAGGAAGAAAGTCTAAAATAAAGTGACATTAAATTTGCTTCTACTTTATAAGTTGGTTGTTTAATCTAAGAAAGTTTCAAATTAATGATCTCTACTCTGTTTTCAGATTCTGATTTTGAGAAATTTTACATTATATTGCAGTACTGTGCTGAAAAGAAGTGGTCGTTTCACATATTTTTTTGATTATTAGATTGGATAAAAATGGTTGTCCAGGCTCAACATAAATTTCTCCAGTCACTTAGTGCCTGTAGATTGCTAAATGCTGACAGTATGCAATATGCTTACCTTCAGGATCCCCCTCTATTTCTAGCTGGAGGAAGTGGTCATATGACCGCAGATATATGATTTATGTATTTGCGGTCACATGCAGACTTACAACTTTGCTACTGCTCTAAATGTTCTATTAAGAGAAGCAAATTTAAACCTAGCTGATACATGAACACAAGTTGCAAATCACATTTTTGCAGCTACATGAACGCCTGTTCAAGCTAGAAATAGAGGGGATCTTGACAGTAACCATGCTGCACAATGCAAGGATTTGCCACTCTGCAGTCACATAGAGTGACTGCAGAAATGTCTGTGGAGACCATAATAATAATAATAATCTTTTTATTTATATAGCATCAACAATTCCACAGCGCTTTACAATTCAGGCAATTTACAGACATTATCGACACTGTCCCCATTGGGGCTCACAATCTAGATTCCCTATCACTATGTCTTTGGAGTGTGGGTGGAAACCGGAGAACCTGGAGGAAACCCACACAAACACGAGGAGAACATACAAACTCCTTACAGATGTTGTCCTTGGTGGGATTTAAACCCAGGACCCCAATGCTGCAAGGCTGCAGTGCTAACCACTGAGCCACCGTGCTGCCCAGAAAACAACTTTAATTTATTTTCACTCTATAAGGTTCACATGCTGCATGATAAATTATAGATTGCATAGGTCTGAACTATATGGGTTTTTATGACCGTTACCTTAAAGCGAAACTTGAAGAACTTGGGCTCTAATGTAAAATCTTTTCTGATTGCTAAATGCTGCTGCTCCACTTTTCCCTCGCAATGGCAGTAATTAGTGATGAGCGAGTATGTTTTGTTAACTCTTTCGCCAAGTATGCTCGGGCCAAGCACCAAGTAGTTACAGCTGCTTGGTGTCATGTTTGAATCGCTCCCGTGTGCATGATTTGCGACTGTTTGACAGCTTTAATACATGTGAGGAATGTCTATTTCTTACACATTGCTCACATGTATTAAAGCTGTCAAACAGTTGCAAATCATGCACACGGGAGTAGTGATGAGCGAGTATGTTTTGTTAACTCTTTCGCCGAGTATGCTCGGCCGAGCACCGAGTATTTATAGCGTGCTTGGGCTTTAAGTTTTTGTCGCTCCGTGAACATGATTTGCGACTGTTTGACAGATTTAATACATGTGAGGAATGCCTGTTTTTCCAGCATTCCTCACATGTATTAAATATGTCAAACAGTTGCAAATCATGTTCACGGAGCGACAAAAAATTAAAACCCCAGCACGCTATAAATACTCGGTGCTCGGCCGAGCATACTCGGCGAAAGGGTTAACAAAACATACTCGCTCATCACTACACGGGAGTGATTCAAACATAACACCGAGTAGCTGTAACTACTCGGTGCTCGGCCCGAGCATACTCGGCGAAAGGGGTTAACAAAACATACTCACTCATCAATAGCGGTAATACATCTCATCATCTAGGTTGAAGTTTTTCACATTTCTAAACATGAAAGTGGCACTGATGAGTCCATAGGGCACTGATGAGTCTAGGAAGCAAACATTTTGGTATGCATATAGCTTTCATGATTCAAGCTTGTAATATTACTTTTTATGTATTTTCCTGGAGATGTTCAGGTTTTTGCTTTATAGGAAAACCCATAAAATTATATCTTGTAAAAATATTTTTGAAACTGTTACAAGGTGAAATTTGAGAGTCGATATTGATTTTTAGGATTGCTACTTCCTATAGATGGCACTAGAGTTCTAGTCCTCTTCCTCTCTGTCCCATATGAGAAACAGCCACTACCTTTCAGGCCTGATATACAGCATTCTATAATGTTGTCTTTATACCCCCAACTCGACCTGCAAGACAAGAAAAAGAGCTTTCATTATACTCACCTGGGGATGGGCGTCTGCCCTGTCCAATGTGTGGTCCTGGCACCTCCCTTCTTCTAGCTATGCCATCCTACTTCTTGCTTCATGTGGATGACGCGTCCTACGTCATCCACACAGTCTTCCGACATTGTGCTCCTGCACAGGCGAAAAGTACTTCAATGCGCATGCGCCAGGGCTCTTTGACCTTTCCTGGCACCTGTGCACTGCAGTACTTTGCTCTGCCCTCGTCAGAGAAGAGAAGTATGCCTGCTCAGGAGCGCAATGCCAGGGATACTGTGTGGATGTCGTAGGGATGCGTCATTCACATGCAGCAAGAAGTAGGATGGTATCGCAAGAAGAAGGGAGGCACCAGATCAAGACCACCCATTGGACCGGACCGCCCCCAGGTGAATATAATAAAAGCTCTTTTTCTTGTCTTGCAGGTCGGATTGAGGGCTTATATAGAGCATATTAGAGTGCTGTATATCAGGACTAAAAGGTGGTGGCAGTATGTAATATTGATCAAACCTGGTGATAGGTTCGCTTTAAGCCATGTGTGATTAAAAGTAATGCAACTTTCCAACATCCTCGTATCTCAATTCTGAATAATTTCTCATGTCTTATTGCTACCCAGAGGCCGAATATATTTCTGATTATGTTCAGTTTGCACAACTATAGGTTTCTTTACATGAGACAACTGGAATACACTAAGGCCATATGGCAAATCCATAACAGTTAGAGGCAGTCTGCCATTCATCAAAACGCATATGTAACTAGCTGTACAGTGATATAGGGGAATTGGCACCCATAAAAATCATACTACCACTGAACATTTTAGTGGTACAGTTCCTGGGAAAATAACTTTTAATCCAAATGCAAACAAGGGCTAAGGTGCCCCTTGGCGTTGGCAGGCGCTTAGGGGACTTCCCTCACTTCTGATTTACGGCGCTCGCTTGCCCAGAGCGAGCGATGCCTGAATCAGCACGTATTTCTGTGCGTGCTCATTGACACTGCCTGTGTTAGAACCCTCCTGTTTATTTTTTCCATCTTGTGTTTTGCAGTCACGTGACCATCTGCCTTTATATTCCAGCTCCGCCCTTTTGGCTGTGCTGGACTTCAGTGTTTGACTGTTTCTCTAACCAGGTGCTTCGGTGCCTTTCTCTGTCAGTTCTCTTGGTCCTTCTTGGACCTCTAGTACCTTTTTGTCAGTTTGTCTTTTGTGTTCTGCAACAACTTCTCTATTTAGGAGGTGTCCCATTTTTGTCCCAGTCCTTAGTTCTTTTAGGGACCCCTCCCTTAATGCTATAGGTCTTCGTTCAGACTAGCCGAGGACTAAGGCGGGTGTGTTTGCTAGGAACAGGCAGCCCGTTACATCGTAGGGATTCAGCTTAGTCTTACTGTAGGGACAGCTTTCCCCTATCTTTCCTTAGTGCATGTTGCAGATCATAACAGTAAGTCCAGCCCAAAAAACTAAAAGGAAAGAAATTCGGGGATCAGTATGGTTTCCGTCCAGGATTTGGCTCAACGCCTGCAGGGATTGTCTCTGGAGGTGGCCGAGCTTCAGCAACACGTGAGTAGCTGTTCTGGAGCGCATTTTGTTGAACCCAAGGTAGGACTGCCTGATATTTTTTTATGGTAAACAGCAAGATTTTTTTTCCTTTAAAAATGCTTGTTATGTTTGTTATATTTTCGTTTGAGACCAAGGTCCTCTGGAAATGAATCACAGCGCATTGGTTTTATTATGACACTTTTGCGCAATGAACCACAGGGGTGGGCCTTTTCTCTCCAACCTAATGATCCATGTTTAATGTCTGTAGAAATTTTTTTTTCTGCTATGGGTCTAATTATATGATGATCCTGACCGAGTCTCATCTGCTGAAGCAGAACTCAGGCGTCTGAATCAGGCGTCAGGTGATGTTGAAAATTATTGCACACACTTCAGGAGATGGGCTTCAGAAGTCAAATGGAATGATCCTGTGCTGAAATGTTTATTTCTTGCTGGTCTGAGTGAAAGGTTTAAGGATTTTCTAATTTCATTCCCTACACCTGAGACTCTGCAGGATGCCATGCAGTTAGCTGTTCGTGTGGACAGGAGACTGAGGTCCAGGGTGAATGAGGTAAAGACTTCTGTAATGTTAGGTCCTAGTCCCCAGAAAATCTGCTCTGACAGCGAAGAACCAATGGAGGTGGGGGCAAAGTCGCTCTCCTCTCAGGAAAGAGACCAGAGGTTCGCCGAGCGATTGTGTCTTTATTGTGGTAAAGCTGACCATTTGGTTAAGTACTGTGAGCTTCGTTTAAGTAAAGAAAAAAAAAATTCAGTTACGCCCGTATAGCTTGTTTACGCTCTGCAGGAGTATTTCTTTCTGGGAGTACTACTTTGCAGGAAAATTTGATTGAATTTCAGGTATTTGTGGATTGTGGGTCAACACTTAATGTGATTGATAAAGGGTTTTTGGAAAACCTTAAATTGAAATCCAAACCTTTGTCATCACCTATTTCTGTGATTGCAATTGATAACACTCCCTTGAAACGTATTACTCACAAGGTTGCTGCATTTCCCCTCACTATCAATGGAGTTCACCAAGAAATTTTGGACCTAGTTGTATTAGATAATTTACCCTCTCCAGTCGTTTTAGGTTTGCCTTGGTTAAAACTGCACAATCCTTTACTGGACTGGTCTACTAATGTGATTAAGTCTTAGAGTCAGAAATGCTATGATAAATGTTGTAATGGTCGCATTGTGGCTGTGGAAAAAAGGGAATTACCTGTACCTATTCAAGATTTTTGGAGTTTTTTTTCAGAGGAGGAGTCGCAAGTTTTACCTCCTCATAGGGATTATGATTGCGCCATTGAGTGTGTTCCTGGAGCTACTCTTCCCAAGAGTCGCTTGTTTAATCTGACTATCCCTGAAAGAAAGGCCTTGGAGGAATACATACAGACTAGCCTGGCTGCTGGTCACATTAGACCTTCTAAGTCGCCTGTGGCAGTTGGATTTTTCTTTGTTAAAAAAAAGGACGGGGGTTTACGCCCATGTCTGAATTTTCGTGAAATTAATAAGATTACCGTACGCAATTCCTAGCCATTGCCGTTAATTCCTGACTTGTTTAACCAGTTGGTGGGGGTCAAGTGGTTCTCTAAAATTGATCTCCGGGGGGCATACAATTTGTTACAAGTGAAGAAGGGTTATGAATGGAAAACTGCTTTTAACACTCCGGTAGGTCATTTTGAGAATCTCGTGATGCCTTTTGGTCTTACCAATGCACCTGCATTTTTTCAGAACCTTATTAATGACATCCTGAGACCTTTGATTGGTAAGAATGTGGTTGTGTATTTGGATGACATTTTGATTTATTCACCAGATTTAGAGTCCCATTGGCAGAGTGTACGTGAAGTTTTGCAGTTATTGAGTGATAATTCACTCTTTGCTAAGCTGGAGAAATGTGAGTTTGCTGTGCAGAAAATTAGTTTTTTGGGCTACATTGTCTCCAGCGAGGGCTTTGAGATGGACCCGGTGAAGGTTCAGGCTGTGCAGGAATGGCCTAGGCCTATTGGTTTGAAATCTATACAGAGATTTTTGGGGTTTGCCAATTATTACAGGAAATTCATTAAGAATTTTTCAATAATTGTTAAGCCTCTGACCGATCTCACCAGGAAAGGTGCGAATACGGCCCAGTGGACTACTGAGGCCATTGAAGCGTTTGAGTATCTCAAAGAGAGGTTCAGTTCTGCCCCTATCCTTATGCAGCCTGATGAGACCAAGCCTTTTTTGGTCGAGGTCGATGCTTCATTGGTGGGGGTCGGAGCAGTTTCGTCTCAGGAGAACAAGAGTGGAGTACATCCTTGTGCCTTCTTTTCGAAAAAAAATTCGAAAACCGAACTGAATTATGATGTTGGAAATCGGGAGTTGCTGGCTATTAAACTCGTGTTTGAATATTGGCGTCATTTTTTGGAAGGCGCTAGATTTCTTATTCAGGTTTTCACAGATCATAAGAATTTGATCTATCTGGATGCTGCCAAGCACTTGAATGCCTGTCAAGCTAGGTGGGCATTTTTTTTTCTCGGTTTCATTTTTCTGTTACCTATATCCGTGGTACAAAGAATGTTAAAGCTGATGCTTTATCTCGCAGCTTCTCTCCTACGGTCGGTGCCGAGGAGGAGAGCATTTTACAGAAAGGAGTTGTGGTGGCGGCATTGGACTCCGCTTTGGAGAATGGGATTCTGAAAGCTCAAGATGATACTCCATCTAACACTCCCCATGGGAGGTTGTTCGTGCCTAGAGCCTTTAGGAGAGATTTGTTTGTGGAGTGTCATGAGTCTCGGTTGGCAGGTCATCCAGGAATTTCGGAGACTAAGAGACTTATCAGACACAGTTTTTGATGGCCTGGATGGCAGAAGGAAGTCATCAAGTGGGTGTGTCAATGTACTGTGTGTGCTAGGTCAAAGGCTTCACTTACTCCTGCTGCGGGGTTGCTTTGCCCTCTGGAGGTTCCTAGTGCGCCTTGGACGCATCTCACAATGGATTTTATTACTGATCTTCCCGTGTCCGAGGGATTTACTGTCATCTGGGTGGTCGTGGACCATTTTAGTAAGATGTGTCATTTGGTTCAATTCATTAACCCCTTTACCCCCCAGGGTGGTTTGCACATTAATGACCAGGCCAATTTTTACAATTCTGACCACTGTCACTTTATGCGGTATTTACTCCGAAACGCTTCAACGGATCCCACTGATTCTGAGACTGTTTTTTCGTGACATATTGTACTTTATCATAGTGGTAAAATTTCTTTGATATCACTTGCGTTTATTTGTGAAAAAAAATGGAAATTTGGTGAAAATTTTGAAAATTTCACAATTTTCAAAATTTGAATTTTTATTACATTAAGTCAGAGAGATACAGTACAGACCAAAAGTTTGGACACACCTTCTCATTTAAAGATTTTTCTGTATTTTCTTGACTATGAAAATTGTACATTCACACTGAAGGCATCAAAACTATGAATTAAAACATGTGGAATTATATACTTAACAAAAAAGTGTGAAACAACTGAAAATATGTCTTATATTCTAGGTTCTTTAAAGTAGCCACCTTTTGCTTTGATGACTGCTTTGCACACTCTTGGCATTCTCTTTATGAGCTTCAAGAGGTAGTCACCGGAAATGGTCTTCCAACAATCTTGAAGGAGTTCCCAGAGATGCTTAGCACTTGTTGGCCCTTTTGCCTTCACTCTGGGTTCAGGTCTGGTGCCGGGAGGCCAGGTCATCTGGCGTAGCACCCCATCACTCTCCTTTTTGGTCAAATAGCCCTTATACAGCCTGGAGGTGTGTTTGGGGTCATTGTCCTGTTGAAAAATAAATGATGGTCCAACTAAGCGCAAACCGGATAGAATGGCATGCCGCTGCAAGATGCTGTGGTAGCCATGCTGGTTCAGTATGCCTTCAATTTTTAATAAATCCCCAACAGTGTCACCAGCAAAGCACCCCACATCATCACACCTCCTCCTCCTCCATGCTTCACGGTGGGAACCAGGCATGTAGAGTCCGTCCGTTCACCTTTTCTGCATCGCACAAAGACACAGTGGTTGGAACCAAAGATCTCAAATTTGGACTCATCAGACCAAAGCACAGATTTCCACTGGTCTAATGTCCATTCCTTGTGTTCTTTAGCCCAAACAAGTCTCTTCTGCTTGTTGCCTGTCCTTAGCAGTGGTTTCCTAGCAGCTATTTTACCATGAAGGCCTGCTGCACAAAGTCTCCTCTTAACAGTTGTTGTAGAGATGTGTCTGCTGCTAGAACTTTGTGTGGCATTGACCTGGTCTCTAATCTGAGCTGTTGTTAACCTGCGATTTCTGAGGCTGGTGACTCGGATAAACTTATCCTCAGAAGCAGAGGTGACTCTTGGTCTTCCTTTCCTGGGGCGGTCCTCATGTGAGCCAGTTTCTTTGTAGCGCTTGATGGTTTTTGCAACTGCACTTGGGGACACTTTCAAAGTTTTCCCAATTTTTCGCACTGACTGACCTTCATTTCTTAAAGTAATGATGGCCACTCATTTTTCTTTACTTAGCTGCTTTTTTCTTGCCATAATACAAATTCTAACAGTCTATTCAGTAGGACTATCAGCTGTGTATCCACCTGACTTCTGCACAACACAACTGATGGTCCCAACCCCATTTATAAGGCAAGAAATCCCACTTATTAAACCTGACAGGGCACACCTGTGAAGTGAAAACCATTTCTGGTGACTACCTCTTGAAGCTCATCAAGAGAATGCCAAGAGTGTGCAAAGCAGTCATCAAAGCAAAAGGTGGCTACTTTGAAGAACCTAGAATATAAGACATATTTTCAGTTGTTTCACACTTTTTTGTTAACTATATAATTCCACGTGTTAATTCATAGTTTTGATGCCTTCAGTGTGAATGTACAATTTTCATAGTCATGAAAATGCAGAAAAATCTTTAAATGAGAAGGTGTGTCCAAACTTTTGGTCTGTACTGTATGTTACTCAAAATAGTTAATAAATAACATTTCCCACATGTCTACTTTACATCAGCACAATTTTGGAACCAATTTTTTTATTATTAGTGCGCTATAAGGGTTAAAAGTTGATCAGCGATTTCTCATTTTTCCAACAAAATTTACAAAACCATTTTTTTAGGGACCACATCACATTTGAAGTGACTTTGAGGGGCCTTCATGACAGAAAATATGCAAAAGTGACACCATTCTAAAAACTGCACCCCTCAAGGTTCTCAAAGCAACATTCAAGAAGTTTATTAACCCTTCACGTGCTTCACAGGAATTTTTGAAATGGGGAAGAAAAAAATGAACATTTAACTTTTTTCAGAAAAATGTTACTTTAGACCCCAATTTTTTTATTTTTGCAGGGGTAACAGGAAAAAATGGACCACAAAATTTGTTGAGCAATTTCCCCTGAGCACGCAGATACCCCATACGTGAGGAAAAAACACTGTTTGGGCACACAGCAGGGCTCAGAAGGGCAGGAGCGCCATTTGACTTTTTGAATGTAAAATTTGCTTGAATAATTAGCGGACGCCATGTTGCGTTTGGAGAGCCCCTGATGTGCCTAAACAGTGGAAACCCCCCCAAGTGACACCATTTTGGAAAATAGACGCCTCAGGGGACTTATCTAGATGTATGGTGAGCACTTGAACCCCCAGGTGCTTCACAGAAGTTTATAACATGGAGCTGTGAAAATAAAATTTTCAAATTTTTCCCACAAAAATGTTTTTCAGCCTCCAGTTTTGCATTTTCATAAGGGTCACAGGAGAAATTGCACCATGCAACTTGTTGTGCAATCTCTCCTGAGTAAGCCGATACCCCATATGTGGGGGAAAACCACTGCTTGGGCGTACGGCAGGGTTCGGAAGGGAATGAGCGCCATTTGACTTTTTGAATGTAAAATTTGCTTGAATAATTAGCGGATGTGCCCCTGATGTGCCTAAACAGTGGAAAACTCCCACAAGTGACTCCATTTTGGAAACTAGATCCCTGAGGGAACTTATCTAGATGTGTGGTGAGCACCCTGAACCCCCAGGTGCTTCACAGAAGTTTAGAACATGAAGCCGTGAAAATAAAAAAATGTAACTTTTTCCACAAAAATTATCTTTTTGCCCAATTTTTTTCAGGGGTAAGAGGAGAAAATGGAACAAAAAAACTGTGCAATTTCTACTGAGTACGCCAATACCCCATATGTGGGGAAAATACACTGTTTGGGCGCACGTCAGGGTTCAGAATGGAAGGAGCACTGTGTGACTTTTTGAACGCAAAATTGGCTGGAATCAAGAGCGGACGCCATGTCGCATTTTGTGAGCCCCTGATGTGCCGAAATATTGGAAACCCCCCACAATTGACTCCATTTTGGAAACTAGACCCCTCAAGGATTTTATCAAGGGGTATAGTGTACATTTTGAACCCAAAGGTACGACAGAATTTGATAACATTAGGTCATCATATTGAATAAGTTGTCATTAGTCTTGAGCGCAAGTGCTCGCTACTTGAGTTTGCATCGGGTACTCGGGTATGCATCAAGTATCGCGGGTGCTCGAGTGACATGCTCGAGTCCCTGCCCCGCATGTTTCACGGTTGTTAGACACCCAAAAAAAAACATGCGGCGATCGCTCATGCATGGCAGGCAATTCCAGCAACGTTTTTTTGCCGTGAAGCATGAAGCATATGGAGCAGAGACTCGAGCATGTCACTCGAACACCCGCGATGCTCAGTGCATACCCGAGCACCCGATGCAAACACAACAATGGTCGCCATATTGTCATCATTTATTTTTTTTTACTTTTGAAAAAAATCCCAACCCCAACTCTAATACAACCCTAACCCCAACCCTAGCACAACCCTAACCCTAGAGTTTATTTTTCTACACCGTTCCTCGTGTGGTATAAGTGATTAGACGACTTTATTCTTCCGGTCGGTGCGATTACAGCGATACCAGATTCATATCGGGTTTTTATGATTGACAGCTGTCACACACTAAAAGACGCTTTTTTTTGCAAAGACTAGTTTTTGCATCACCTTATTTCGAGAGCTATAATTTTTCCATATTTTGGCCGACAGAGTCATGTGATGGTTTGTTTTTTGCAGGACAAGTTTTTATTGGTACCATTTTAGGGCACGTGACATTTTTTGACCGCTTTCTATTCTGATTTTTGGGAGGCAGAATACACAAAAACCAACAATTCGGGATTTTTGGGGGGTTTTTTTATGCCGTTCCGCGTGTGGTAAAATTGATAATGCAGCGTTATTCCTCCAGTCAGTACGTTTACAGCGGTACCGCATTTGTATAGTTTTTTTATGTTTTGGAGCTTTTACACAACAAAAACGATTTTCTAGAAAAAATATTTTTTTTGTATCGCTTTATTCTGAGAGCTATAACTTTTTTATTTTTCGGATGATGGAGCTGTCTGGCAGCTTGTTTTTTGTGGGACAAGATGACATTTTCAGCGGTACCATTTTTATTTATATTCGTCTTTTTGATCGCGTGTTATTCCATTTTTTTGTTTGGCGGTATGATGATAAAGCATGGTTTTTTGCTTCGTTTTTTATTTTTATTTTTTACCATGTTCACTAAAGGGGTTAACTGGTGGGAAAGTTTTATAGGTCAATTCGTTCTGGACGTGGTGATACCAAATATGTGTACTTTTATTGGTTTATTTTTTTCATAATAAATAAATAAATAATAAATAAATATTATGGGTTCAATATATTTTTATTTTTTGGGGATTATTTTTTCATTTTTTTTTTATATTTTTACAATTTTTTTTTTTTTTCACTTTTCTACTTTTTTTTTTACTCTTACACATTGTCCCACTATGGGACTTTCACTTTTTGCAGCTTGATCGGCTGCATGGCAGCTCCCAATGCCATGAAGCCTGTCAGAGCTGCACACAGGGGAGACATTACTTTGGTCGCGCACTGCGCATGACCAAAGTAACTTCCTGCCTCCTGGAGACCGGGATGTTGTCATGACGAAATCAGGTCGTCATGGCAACATCCGGAAGCCACCACAGACTTCGCTGGACGCTGGCAGGAGAGGTGAGTATAACGATCACCTCCCCCCTTGCCACCGCAATGATGCGATCGACTTCGATCGCAGCATTGCGGGTGTTAATGTGCAGGGAGCGGTGCGGGACCACTCCCTACACATAGCACCCGGTGTCTGCTGTGACAATCAGCTGACACCCGGCGGCGATCGCCCCACACCGCATGTGTGCGGGCGCGATCGCAGCGCGCGTAATAATACGTAGCTGGTCCATAAGTCCCAGGGCACAGCTACGTACTATTACTGACAAGGTTGTAAAGGGGTTAAGCTGCCCTGCGCCAAGACACTCGCTAAGGCGTTTGTTAAGGAGATTGTCAAGCTCCATGGCGTTCCCACGGATATTGTTTCTGATAGAGGACCTCAGTTTGCGGCTCACTTTTGGCATGCTTTTTGTGACAGGTTGGGAGTCCATTTGTCATTTTTGTCTGGTTATCATCCTGAGTCTAATGGACAGACTGAAAGAAAGAACCAGGATGTTGACCAGTTTTTGCGTTGTTTTGTGGCGGACAATTAAGAGGTGTAGTCTGAGTTTCTGCCTCTCGCAGAATTTGCTCTTAACAATCATACATCCTCCTCTGCTGGGTGTTCTCCTTTTTTTTGTTGTACTGGGATACATCCGTCTTTTGGTTCGTTCTCCAAATTGGGGTCGGCGGTGCCGGAGGAGGAGAATTTTTCCGGTGATTTGGAGAGAGTTTGGACTAATGTACGTTGCAACCTTCAAGAGGCTAACAAGAAGTCCAAGAAGTATTTTGGCAGGAAACGTAAGGAGGTTTTGTTTACTGTTGGTGACATGGTTTGGTTGTCCTCGAAGAACCTGCGGTTGAGGATTCCCTCTAAAAAACTGGGTCCTAAGTTTGTGGGGCCATTTAAAGTGCTTCAGGTTGTTAACCCGTCTGCTGTTAGGTTGGATGTCCCTACTTCCTGGAAGATTAATCCTGTGTTTCATGTTTCCTTGTTGAAAAAGGCTGATGTATCTGATAGGGACGCCACTGTCACAGTTTCTCCTGTGGTGGAAGACGGCGAATATGAAATTTCTCGTATCTTGAATTCTAGATGGCATAGATTACAGTATCTTGTCTCCTGGAAGGGAGACAACTCCTGGGTAAGGACGGATGATGTCTCTGCTCCTAGGCTTGTTAAAGCTTTCCACAAGAGGTTTCCAGATAGGCCTGGGCCTGGAGGATCCAGAGGATCCTCATAAAAGAGGGGGTACTGTTAGAACCCTCCTGTTTGTTTTTTCCATCTTGTGTTTTGCGGCCACGTGACCATCTGCCTTTATATTCCGGCTCCGCCCTTTTGGCTGTGCTGGGCTTCAGTGTTTGACTGTTTCTCTAGCCTGGTGCTTCGGTGCCTTTCTCTGTCAGTTCGCTTGGTCCTTCTGGGACCTCTAGTACCTTTTTGTCAGTTTGTCTTTCGTGTTCTGCAACAACTTCTCTGTTTAGGTGTCCCATTTTTGTCCCAGTCCTTAGTTCTTTTAGGGACTCCTCCCTTTATGCTATAGGTCTTCGTTCAGACTAGCCGAGGACCAAGGCGGGTCTGTTCACTAGGAACAGGCAGCCCGCTACATCGTAGGGATTCAGCTTAGTCTTACTGTAGGGGCAGCTTTCCCCTATCTTTCCTTAGTACATGTTGCAGATCATAACAGCCTGAGCCTAGCAATGCAAGTGGGTTTGTTCTCTTCCCTGGCTCCTATCTGAATCCGCTTGCTCCACTTCCAAGTGTATCAGTGTAGCGAGTAACGGCACCCTGTTCCACCAATTCATTCAGCTGTATACAGGGCCGGACGCAGATGGAATAGGGACCCCTGTACAATTGTAATAGTGGGGAAGGATGTAGCCTTCCCTAGGCACTGAAGTAGTTAAGGAAAATGTTCCCTTAGTTAATCCTCTCTGAACTGTGGTAGGCCAAGCTAAGGGGTTTGCTTCAGTGGTCCAGTCAGTAGAGTAGAGGGGGAACTTAGTGCCCGGATCAAGCCTTGAGTGATATAGAGCTTGTTCCTGGCATAATTCATTGTGGGCTGCAGTACCTGTAAACAGCCACAAGATGCCACTGTCCTAGGTGCAGATGTCAGGTTGAGTCTGCTAGCAGTGTTACAGACAGGGATGAGTTAATTCTGTGTGATGACAGCTCACTGAGGGTGGGCACATTAGGAAAATCTCTGTTTAGTTTCCAGAATCAGGAAGTGATTCTTCAGTACGAGTTGAGACCTCAAGTTGTTCAGACAGCCTGATTATAGTGGCTGCTAGGGTAGACGGGAGCTCCGTACCCTCAGACAGTGGGATCCCAGCGTGCAAGTCTCCCCACACAAGAGCACGAGTCCTGTCAGCCCGCCGGAGAAACTCATCAAAGCTTAGTGAGGACACTGGGCACTTCTAGTCTGCAGGAAGCAGAGGAAGCTTAATAGGACTCCAGGCTAAGACGTGGGGGAGAGATATCAGATCCAGGTCACTGTCAATACAGAGGAGTCTCTTGGGCCAAGGATTATAGCCACAGAGATGCTCCGCTTAAAGAGGGAACCAGGGCTGAAGCAGTTAACAGCGCCTGTGAGAGAGATGATTGCCTGTCGGGCCTTATCCTTTATATCTGACTGTAAATATTGTATATATTCCTCTTCCCCAAGTAAAGTCCAAGTTCTGGTTAAGAACCTCGTTTCCTCTGAAATTATTGCTGCCCTGGTCCCAGAAGAAAATTGCCTGGAGACAGCCGGGATCGGATGGCTTGAAGTAAGTGAAGAGCACTACATACACAGCCACACTTCAGAGGGAGGACACGTATTGTCTGTAGGGTGCCATAGCGAGAGAGGGCTACAGCTCGCCCACGACTACCTCGCTGGGGCACCTTACACAATAACAGTATAACAGTATATTGGCCCTTTGTAGTCCATTATCTCATCATAATGCACCCCTTTATGTGTATGTGACAAAAGTTGCTTGCTGCTGTGGAGGTGAAAAAGGACCCCACCTATTTAGCCTCTGTGGGCTGCAGATGTTGCACCACTGTTGGATTCAGAGAGAAAAAGGCTACTGTGCAAAAACAGTACATGGGCCTTATGCAGCCCAATATCTCATCACAATGCACACACTGATTTGGAGGTAAAAATGGGCCCCCAAATTTCTTGGGCTCCTGTGCGGCTGCACAGGTGGCACCAGTGATGTCTGTCCTTGGCTGTATACGCATCATGAAAATGGAAATACCGTTTAAACTGTGACACTGTGCAAGGGGGGTTGCACCACTCCCCACGACTCGTGGGCCCCACAGCGGCTGCTTGACTTGCTGCTTTTAGTGTTAAGTCACTGATCACAAAATATAGATAACAAACTGTAATATCATAGTACAGGAGTAATAAACATGGAGATGTAATGATACAGAGATAATAATTAATTGATGTCAATGGGTACCAAACACGGTACTGCACAGCACATGAATAAAAAACACAGTATTACCAGAGTGATGTAAAACACAGTGATGATAGGTAACATTTACACACCTGTTTAGACATGCCTACTGCCCTACTATGTATGCTGACTGAACCATCATTAATATGATCATTCTGGGAGCATAAAACATCATTTTTTCAGTAGCACAGATGTACAGCAGAGAACGAGGATCTCACCAGACAAATGAGTGTTTTGCTTGTTCACAAAGTGATTGCTGGCATGTTTAGACAAGCTGAAAATCGGGAACAAGACAGATGAATAAGACAGATGGCTAACGTAATGTTATGTCATGTGAGCCCTGCTGCCAGTCCATGGCCACTAATTGGAAACTCCAATGTAACTGTCACGGGTATGTCAGAAGTGACAGACCTTCGACCTGCAGTTGGTTGCAAGAGATCTCTACGTTTGGCATTACAGACATCTTCTTAGAGGCTGTCTCTAGGACCCAGCGGCTACCTTCCTCTGGCTAATTAACACCCTGCTTGGGTATATAAATACCTGCTGTGTTTCAGAGTGCTGGCAATATTTATTACTACTTGTGAAGGCTTTAGCAAGAGCAGTACTTTGTCCTCTCTGGAGCATGAAGACGTGTGCACATTTGTCTGGAGTCGCCTAAAGCTAAGCAATTTTACCCTGTTTGTGTACCCTTGTTGTCTATAGTGTTTAGTGGAGATCGGCTAGTGCTCATCTCCTCCCATCCCTAGCCTTAGCCATATGCCAGGGTAAGACAGGGCGAGGCACGCGTGCGGCGATTAGTGCAGAGACAATACAGGGACGTTAGGGGAGACAGCGTGACGCTAGATCAACCTAGGAGGTCTCCACTCCCCCTTTCCCTCTTCCCTTTGTGTTGCACTAAGTCTTTCCCACACCTTGCGTGACAGTAACTAAGATTCAGAGAAATTCAGAGAGCAGAAACAAATCTTATTTCTCCCAGATGTCAATTTTGTCTGAAGGAAATGAGAATGTAGTGGCCATTAGAGGTCTCTGATGGGCTGCAGTGCTCACGCAACATAACAAAAGTGAGCCCCAGGAGACCTGGCACCAATGATGCTAGAACAGCGTCATCACTGGAGGTGAATATAAAGTGTTTTTAATCTACATGGGGCAATATTATTTAGTAGGTGTTCTCCGAGTAGTGGACTACTCCTTTAAGAGGACAGGAGTAATAAACATAGTGAGGTCACCAATTATAGATAATAAACTGTGATGTAATAAACACAATGATGTTACAGTGCATATATAAGAAAAACAGTGATGCAGTAATAGAGGTATAATAAATAGTGATGAGCGAGCATGGTCGCTACTGCTCGGTGCTCGCCCAAGCATCTCACTGCTCGAGATGCTCGGCACTCGCCGAGTATTTCCGGGGTTGCTCGGTGGGAGCTCGGGTCACCTCCCTGCATGTTGGTGCTCTTTACAGAGCCAAGGAACTTGCAGGGATTGTCTGCCACTCACTGTAATGCCGCAGCCATGTTGGTTGTGGCATTACAGTGATTGGCTGGCCACACAGCATCATCAGGTCTATATCAGACCTGGCGCCGCCATGCTTGTCACAGTCACTCCGGAATCAGACAAGTGTAGGGAGAGGTGCTGCTGAGCTAGGGAGAGATTTGCTTGTTTCTAGTTAGTGTAGGTGTACCAAACTATATTAGAGACACATATCCATCTCAACAAACAGTCCTTCTGAGGACTAATCCATCTGCAGAGATATCAGGCAGGCAGTGTATATAGTCAGACAAGGTATATAGCAGACTGCAGTGCACATAGCACAAGAGGCTCCATTCCAGTTTTGTTTGCTGCTGCTGTTAGATATTTCTAGCAATAGGCCCTGGTCTCAGGGGCCAGGAATAATTTTTTTTTGGAACTCAATCCGTTTTTCTGCACCATTTGCTTGTTGACACTGCAGAATACAGCCAGGTCCTTTCCATATTACAGCGCTAAAAATCCAGCTATTTGAAACTATGGTTTGTCTGACACATGGATCACATATACATTTTCAGAAAATACTTCCATTTCTGGTCTCCATTAAAAATTTGTTTCAGTGTGTCTGTGAAGATATTGACACCAGTTTGCTGTTCAAAATAGTTACCTACAGGTCAGGTATTTAAAACTGTGTTTTCTCCGTAACACGGATCACATATACGTTTTCAGAAAATACTGCCATTTCTGGCCTCCATTAAAAATTTGTTTCAGTGTGTCAGTGAAGATATTTACACCAGTTTGCTGTTAAAAATAGTTACCTACAGGCCAGGTATTTAAAACTGTGTTTTCTCTGTCACACGGATCACATATACATTTTCAGAAAATACTTCCATTTCTGGCCTCCATTAAAAATTTGTTTCAATGTGTCAGTGAAGCTGTTGATACCAGTTTGCTGTTAAAAATAGTTACCTACAGGCCAGGTATTTAAAACTGTGTTTTCTCCGTCACACGGATCACATCTACGTTTTCAGAAAATACTGCCATTTCTGGCCTCCATTAAAAATTTGTTTCAGTGTGTCAGTGAAGCTATTGATACCAGTTTGCTGTTCAAAATAGTTACCTACAGGCCAGGTATTTAAAACTGTGGTTTGTCCGTCACACGGATCACATATAAGTTCGCTCCAAATTCAGTGATTTGTAGTGAGCGTGGAAGATATTGTCTTCCATTTAAAATGGGCAAGGCACGTGGCAAGGGATGGGGAACTGGACATGATGTTGATGGTGCATGCCGAGGCCGTGGGCAAGATGAAATTGTGGCACAACAAACACCCACATTTTCTTGCTTGACCTTCCAATCCCAATTAATATGGGACCGCAGAACACCACTATTGAACACAGAGCAGTGTGAAAAGGTTATTGGTTGGATAGCAGATAATGCTTCCAGTCACTTAGCCACCACCACCACCACCTTGTCTTCTACACGGTCAAGTCTCAGTAGCTGTGAGTCTGGACCGCATATTCCTCACCCTGAACCTCCTTCCTCCCACAATGCCGAGTGCCCAGCGACAAGTGATCCCACATTTGGACACTCCAAAGAGCTGTTCACATTTCCATTTATAGATTCGGGCCTCTCGCCCGGTCCACTTGAAGTGGGGCAAGAGGAGATCGCATGTAGCGATGCCCAAATATTTGAGCAGCCACGGTCACACAAAGGCGACAGTGGGAAAGTGTCACAAGAGGTGGACGATGATGAAACACAATTGCCAGCAAGTCAGAAGGAGGACCAGGGTGCGTAAGTGGAAGACGAGGTGGTGGATGATATAGTAACTGACCCAACCTAGCAAGAGGGCACGCAGAGTGAGGAGAGCAGCACACAGGGGGAGGGAGGCAGAGCACCCCAACAGGCAGGAAGATGCAGTGTGGTGGCAGCAGACAGAAGGCAGGCAATTGCTCCCCGTAACACCAACACGAAGGAAGTTGCCAGTACAACTGTTAGGTCTTCCCTAGTCTGGTTGATTCTTAAAGACTCTGCCGATAACCCCATAAAGGCCATTTGCACCACCTGCCAGGCCAGCATCAGCAGGGCTGGCAAAACGACCAGCCTGACCACCAACAGCATGATCAGACATATGGCAGCAAAGCACCCGACTTTGTGGGCCGAACCCCAGGGTCCAGGAACAGTGTCTGTGGGTGGCACCACTGCTTCTTCTGCTGTTGTGCATGCAAGCCAATCCCCTGTTCATGGTGCATGCGAAGATGCCTCCTGCCCTGCACCTATCATTGCACACTCTCAAGTAGCAGCATCAGGAAGCACGTCCACGTCCTTGTCCCAGCGCAGCATTCAGTTGTCCATACCCGTCCTTGGAACAGAAGCGCAAATACGCAGCCAACGCCCCACAAGCCACACTACTAAATTCCCACATTTCGCGACTGCTTGCGCTCGAAATGTTGCCTTTTAGGCTCGTGGAGACGGAAGCATTCCGCAACCTGATGGCAGCGGCCATTCCTCGGTACTCGGTCCCCAGCCGCCACTATTTCTCCCGGTGGGCCGTCCCTGAATTACACAAGCACGTGTCCCAAAACATTAGCCGTGCCCTCAACAACGCAGTTGCCGGGAAAGTCCTCCTAACCATGGACTCTTGGACAAGTGCTTGTGGACAGGGACGGTACATCTCACTGATGGCACACTGGGTTAACATAGTGGAAGCCGGGACCCAGTCGCACCTTGGGACAGAACACGTCCTCCCGACGCCAAGGATTGCAGGCCCTAGGTCAATCAGGGTTGCCCCCACAGCCTACAGTTCCTGCACCTCATCCTCCTCAGCCTCCTCTTCAGCGTCCATCACCGAAATGACCACATCAGTCACAAGCTGGAAGCACTGCAGCACTGCCTCGGCCAAGCAGCAACAGGCTGTGTTGAAGCTAATATGATTAGGTAACAAACCGCACAATGCTGAAGAGTTGTGGACAGCTCTGAAAGAGCAGACAGATCTGTGGCTCACACCGCTGAACCTACAGCCAGGCATGGTCGTGTGTGACAATGGCCGGAACCTGGTGGCGGCTCTGAGGCGAGATGAACTCACACACATACCATGCCTGGCCCATGTGCTTAACCTCCTGGTTTAGCGGTTTCTCAAATCCTACCCGGAGCTGCCGGATCTGCTTAAGTACACCGCCTGTGTGCCCATTTTAGAAAGTCACCTACAGCTTCTGCCGCCCTTGCCATGTTTCAGCAGCGTTTGCAGCTTCCGGCTAACAGACCGGTGTGTGATGCCCCACGCGTTTGAACTCTAAACTGCAGATGTTGGGAAGGATTTGTGAGCAGAAGAGAGCAGTTGTTGAGTACCAGCATCAACAAGGCCGTCGGTATTCAGTTCAGACTCCACACATAAGACCTCAGGAGTGGACATGGAAGTCAGACATATGTACCATCCTCCAAAACTTTGAGGACTCCACCAAGATGGTGAGCGGCAATGACGCCATAATTAGCGTCACCATCCCGCTTTTCTGTCTTCAGAAACGCTCTCTGCTCTCAATCAAAGAGGATGCATTGCAGGCGGAGCACGATGAGAAGGAGCAAGGAACCATACAGGATGATTACACACAGCCCAGCCTCATCTCATCCCAACATGGATTGGGTGACAATAAGGAAGAGGAGGAGGAGGAAGAACAGGAGATAGTTTCATGCACGATAGACGGTACTACCTGCACAACTGTCATACCGTCTGTTCAGCGTGGATGGCCTGAGGACAGAGAGGAGGAGGAGGAGAGCATGGTCACTCATCCTCTTGGTGAGGACATGGAAGTCTTTCCTGTTAGCAGTCTGGGACTCATGGCTGAGTTTATGTTACGCTGACTTTCCCATGACCCACGCGTTCTCAAAATTTTGTGTGACAGTCATTACTGGCTGGTGACACTTCTAGACCCACGCTACAAGGAGAACTTTATATCTCTTATTCCTGAGGCGGACAGGTCTACAAAAATGGGGCAGTACCAGAAGGCCCTTGTTGCGGAACTATTAAAAAAATTCCCATCTGAAAACGCTAGCGGCAGAGGTCACAGTTCGTTGGACAACTAAGGACTACCGGCGAGAGAGACACAACTCCAATCCAGCAGAGACAGGGGAACACTGTCAAAGTTCGGGGAGAATTTTCTCAGCCCCTCCCATTGCACAGGCCCTGAGGCGCGGGGTACTCTCACAAGGAGTGCAAAGTTTGGGAAGATGCTGAGGGAGTACCTTGCCGACCGTACCAACGTCCTCCGTGATTCCTTTGTGCCTTATAATTATTGGGTATCCAAGCTGGATACGTGGAATTAACTGGCTCTCTACTATTTGGAGGTCCTGGCCTGCCCTGCCGCTAGCGTTTTATCAGAGCCAGTTTTTAGTGCTGCTGGTGGAATTATAACTGATAAGGGCATCTGCCTGTTAACTGAACATGCTGACAGGCTGACTCTTATAAAAATGAACAAGGGCTGGATTGGGCCAGACTTCTCAATACCACCGAATGATAGCAGCGTAACATAAACTCAAATACAGTGTCTTTATTTGGGAGCTGTATTCCCATGCACCTTTTCACACCCATGCATGGGTATACGCTTCCTGATTTTGGCTATTTGCTCTTGTCCTACTCCTTCTCCTCATCCCCATCTTCCACCATCATATCACCAGGGTGACCGTGATCCGTGATGCAACACCCACATAATTTTTTTAAAGGGTGTTTATGATGCCCGTAAAAAAAATTTTTATACAGTATGTTCATGTATACCCCCAGGGGTAAATGTTTGTCAGCCCATACACTTAGTGCATGGGCATTACAAGTATAGGAGACCCGCTCCTTTCTAATGGGAACATTTTTTTATGAGGCCCTCTACGTCTCTTCCAATGGGCATTGGAGTGCCTCCCAAGTTTTGGCAGCCCTTGCATTCACTGCATAGGCCAACACTATGGGAGACCCACTTCCTAATAATGTGAACATTTTTTCATGAGGCCCTCTACGTCTCTTCCAAGGGGCATTGGAGTTCCTCCAAATTTTTGGCAGCCGTTTCTTCACTGCATAGGCCAACAATATGGGAGACCCACTTCCTAATAATGGGAATTTGTTGTTACTGTGGCCCTGCTCTATGTGTCTTTAAATTGTTAGTGGGGTTTTTCCTAAATTTTGTCAGCCATTGGACTCACTGCATACCCTATAACTGTATAGCAGACCCTCTCCTTTCTATTGGGAACATGTCGTACCGTTACTGTGGCCCTGCTCTATGTGTCTTTAAATTGTTAGTGGGGTTCTTCCTAAATTTTGTCAGACGTTGGACTCACTGCATACCCTATATCTGTATAGCACACCCGCTCCTTTCTAATGGGAACATGTCGTACCATGCTGCTCTGGCCCTGCTCTATGTGTCTTTAAATTCTTAGTGGGGTTTTTCCCAAATTTTGGCAGCCCTTGCAGTCACAGCATGGGCATTACCACTATAGGAGACCCGCTCCTTTATAATGGGAACATTTTTTTTACTGAGACCCTCCTCTATGTCTCTTCAAAGGGGTATTGGTTTGCGTCTGAATTTTTGGCAGCCCTTGCAGTCACTGCATATGCAATAACAGTATAGGAGACCCACTCATTAATAATGGGAACAACAAAGCATAGCCGGCTGATGGCTCTCTAACAATAGCGAGGGCCGACTGCTGGTTCTTTAAGAATAGTAAGGGCCGCCAGATGACCCTATAAAAATAGGCTTTGTGACTTTCAGAGTCCCTCCATCATAAATGAAACAGAATGTGTCTGATGATGTGTCACATACACCACATGGCCAGATAAGGTTGTAAAATGTTAAAATGACATTTCCTGGTGAATACATTTGTCTTAAAAAATAACGAAAAAACACAAACAGTAGGATTTTTCTTTAGTATAAAAAACAGAGTCACCAATGTAACCTCAATGTAACCACATTGTCCAGCTCCTGCACCTCCTCCTCCATCTCCGAAATGACCACATCAGTCACAAGCTGAATGCACTGCAGCACTGTCTAGGCCAAGCGGCAACAGGCTGTGCTGAAGATAACATGCTTAATGCTTAGGTGACAAACCGCCCAGCGCTGCAGAGTTGTTGAAAGCTGTAACACAGAAGCCTTATCTGTGGCTCTCATCGCTGAACATACAGCCAGGCATGGTCATGTGTGACAATGGGCAGAACCTGGTGACGGAGAAATGACAGCCGGAGTAGAGACGGTTTCCCTCTATGCCAGTCCTTTCACCAAGCTATAGAATATGGCTGTGGTGAAATAAAAATCCCACAGAAAAGCTGTTTCAGATTGAAAAACATTTGCCCCCCCCAGAGGATTTGATTCTGAGGGCTTACCTTTCTCCCCCGCTCAAGAGCCCAATAGCAGCTGCAAAGTTAGCGCTATCATGAACTCTCCTGATGTAGAAGCCAGGGCACACCAGAGGATTCTCTGGTGGGACCGTCCAACCCTGCCAAGAAGCAGTCCTGGCTAAGAAAAAAGTCTGTGTTAAGGTTCCCGGACACTCTATGGCTGAGGTGGAAACCCACACAAACACGGGGAGAACATACATCCTTGCTGGGATTTGAACCCAGAATCCCAGCGCTGCAAGGCTTCAGTGCTACCCACTGATCTAATGTGCTGCCGTTCACCCTCTGATATCTAACAGGCTGGAGAAACTTGCACCTACTGCCACTATTTCTTCAGATCCTTTGTGAGAAACTAATGTATTTGGGCAGCCACTCAGTCTACCAAATAAAATTCCTGAGAAGGAAATTGGGGATAGCTTCGCTACTGGTACTGGGGGCAGTGCTAATACCATGGCGTCGTACCATAGTTTACTGGAAATATTCCAGGCTGGTAGCAGGCAAGCAGATTCCCACAGAAAAGTACCAGTAGTAATGTTCAGGCACCCGCGCTTGTAGAAGACAATTCCAGGAGAAATAGTGGCGGCTGGGGACCGAGTATGGACACCCGGCATCCACCGCCATAAGGTTGTGGACAGCTTTCACCTCGACGAGCCTAGAAGGCCACATTTCAAGTGCAAGCAGCTGCCTAGAAATCTGTCAGTCTAGTTTTGCGGCCTGTGGGTGGGTGGCTGGCTGCATACTTGCGCTTGCATTCAAGTAACAGAAAACAAAGCAGATAGTGGCCTCTATCATCATCATGGCCTCACCTTGGCACTATGAACTCTCCTGAAGGAGAAGCCAGATCCCACCGGAGGAGTCTCCGGTTCTATGGTGGGGCCGTCCAACCCTGCCGAGAAGCAGCCCTGGCTAAGAAAAGTGTGTGGGAAGGTTCCCGGACACTCTATGGCTGCTTTTTTAATGTGGATTGGACGTGCTTATGCATGTTATTTCTCAAACCGCATTGCAGATCAGATTTGCCCAACTCATGAAATTAAAGGCACAAAGAAAGATCTTTGTGTATCGAAGCACCACCGACAAGTGCGAGCTGATGTTGGATGGGCTGCTATTGCTTCTGCAACAAGCTGCATTAGATGCCTTCCTGGGAGAAATGACACCCAGAGTAGATACTGTTTCCCTCTATGCCAGTCCTTTCACCGAGCTAAAGAATATGGCTGTGGTGAAATACAACTCTCACTGAGAAGCAGTGTCAGACTGAAAACCATTGGGCCCACGAGAAGATTTGATTCTGAGGGCTCACCTTTCTTCCCCGCTGAAGAGCCCCATAGCAGCTGTAAAGTTTGCGCCTATCATGAACTCGCCTGATGGAGAAGCCAGGGCCCACCCGAGGATTCTCTGGTGGGCCCATCCAACCCTGAGAAGCAGCCCTGGCTAAGAAAAGTGTGTGGGAAGGTTCCCGGACACTCTATGGCTGCATTTTTAATGTGAACTGGCTCCGTACCGTCCCTGGCCACATTCACCTGTCCACGTGTTTGTAGTTAGGCGGTCCTTCCCTGTAAGTGCACTGGGGAAGGCACGGGTAATGTTGTAATGGACCCGTGCTCGTGGAAGGCGGAGACGATTTCCGGAGAAATAGTGGCGGCTGGGGACCGAGTATGGACACCCGGCCGCCGCCGGCTTGAGGTTGTGAAAAGCTTCTGCCTCCACAAGCCTAAAAGGCCACATTTCAAGTGAAAGCAGCTTTAGAGGACTTCCTGGGAGAAATGACAGCTGGAGTAGATATGGTTTCCCAAGTCCTTTCACCAAGCTAAAGTATATGGCTGTTGTGAAATACAACTCTCAAAAAAAAAAAGCTGTGGACTGGCTCCGTACCATCCCTGACCACATTCTGTAGCGCTGGCGTCCCTGCCCTCTGCTAGGCAGGGACGCTGCTCCCCTCACCACTCTGCTCCGTGCCCGGCGTCCTCTCCCCGCTCTGCTGTCGGAGCGCTCCTTCCCGGCGTCCTCCTCCCGCTCTGCTCTCAGCGCGCGCTCCTTCCCGGCCCCTGTGCTTAGGGCGCGCGCGCTCCCCTCCTCTTAAAGGGGCCGCGTGCGCCGTCCTAAGGAGTCCCCGGCCAATGGCCGGAGGACTTCATCATATATAAGGCACCTCCTCCAAAATGGAGGTGCCCGAGCAATGTTGTTTGCACCTGTGTCTCACCTGTGCTTCAGCCCTCAGGTCCCGCTGCCAGTTACCTGCCAGTTTCCTGCCAGTTACCTGCCTGATTCCTGCCTGAATACTTGTTACCTGTCTGCTTTCCTGAGGTCCGACGGTCTGCCTTACAACTCCGGTCAGTCTGTCTATGGACCAGCTTGCCCGCTCACCTGGGAGCGCTTCTCCGTTACCTGCCTGCTTGCCAGCCCGGAGGCTCCGTTGTCACGTGCTGTGACCACCAGCTATTCCAGACTCTTGCCCGCTCACCTGGGAGCGCTTCTCCGTTACCTGCCTGCTTGCCTACCTGGAGGCTCCGCCGTCACGTGCCGTGACCACCTGCTATTCCAGAGACTCTCGCTTGCTCACCTGGGAGCACACATCTACCATCTGCCTGCTAGCCTACCCGGAGGCTCTGCCATCACAGGTCGTACCTACCCTTTACCCAGAGACTGCCCTGATCACTTGCCGTATCTCCCTGTCCGTTCATCCAGAGACTGCCACCCGCTCCCTTACAAGGGCCGCCCCCTTGTATAGTAGCTCAGAGGTTCCGCCTCCCAGACCCGTTACAGTTTGCTCGGGCCATGGAACCCGGTGGCACCCAAGCTCCCTCGCTCTCGGACCTCTGTCTTGAACTGTCCCGTCAGAGGTCCCAACAGGAGTCCATCCTGGGTCACCTGCGGAATGTTAATACTCGCCTGAACACTCTGTCTGATCCACCAACAACCTCCGCCAGTGCCATATCTTGCAATCCGGCAGCTCCGCTGCCCACTAATACCATGGTATCCTACCCCGGACCCCGGCTTTCTGCACCTCCTCGCTTCGGAGGCGACTCCGTCCAGGCTCGGGGCTTCTTAAATCAGTGCACCCTGCATTTCGAACTTTTGTCCTACCAGTTTAACTCCGACCGGGCCAAAATTGCCTTCATCATGTCCCATCTCACCGGGGAGGCCCTGGCCTGGCTAAATCCTCTATGGGAGAGAGGAGACCCCCTGGTGTCCAACTTGCCTGCTTTTCTCACGGCTTTCCGGAAAGTCTTCGACGAACCCGGACGGAAGACCTCATCTGCATCATCGTTGCTACGCCTCCGTCAGGGGAGTCTCACCGTGGGCCAATATGCCATACGGTTCCGTACCCTTGCCTCGGAGCTGGCCTGGGATAACGACGCTCTGGTTTCCGTCTTCTGGGAGGGTCTGTCTGGCCGTATTAAAGATGAACTTGCCGGTCGGGACATTCCTACCACTCTCGATGACTTAATAACTCTTGCCACCCGGATTGACCTACGGTTCCAGGAGCGTGCCAGAGAGGTCACCCGTGAGAGGAGGTTACCACGTCTAGCTCCTACTTTTCAGAAACCCGTCACTCCTTCTGTCTCTAACCAGGTACACCCTCCTGAGCCTATGCAGGTCGGCCAGACCAAGATGGTCAAGACCCATCAGGACTTACGCCGTGCCGAGGGGACCTGCTTCTACTGTGGCAGTAAGGAGCACCGGATCCGTGCCTGCCCGGAGAGGTCGGGAAACGCCTGTGTCTAGGTTCGCTCAGAGAGGTCCACCTAGACAAGAATAAATCCTCTCCATCCCTGCTGTTGTCAGTTTCAATCGTCTACGGGGAGAACCGTTATTTCGAACTAGCCCAACTGGACTCTGGAGCAGCCGGGAATCTTATTTCACAGTCCCTGGTAGAGAAATACCGCATCCCCACCAAACCTCTGGCTGTACCCTTGTCTGTGGCTGCCGTGGATGGGGGTCTCTTACCACGCCCCATCCAACTCATCACCGAATCCATTACTCTGCAGGTGGGAATGCTGCATTCTGAGAGTATCTCCTTTCATGTTCTGCCTGGACTCTCTCACGCCCTCTTGCTAGGTCTGCCTTGGCTCCAGAAACATGCACCCGTGCTTGACTGGCAAACCGGAGAAGTCCTTCGCTGGGGACAAGACTGTCATAAGACCTGCCTGGTTCCCGTCCATCCCGTCCGTCCCTCTCCTACCCCAGCTAATCTACCTGGACTTCCAATTCCTTATTGGTCTTATGCTGATGTCTTTAATAAAAAGGAGGCAGAGACATTACCCCCTCATAGACCATACGACTGTCCCATCGACCTGTTACCCGGTACTACTCCTCCCCGTGGGCGTATTTATCCTTTATCCGCTGCTGAGACCCGGTCGATGTCCGAATATATTGAGGAGAATCTGGCCAGGGGATTCATCCGGAAATCTACCTCCCCGGCGGGAGCAGGCTTCTTTTTCGTCAAAAAGAAGGACGGCTCTCTCCGTCCCTGTATAGACTATAGAGGCCTAAACCAGATCACGGTGAAGAATAAGTATCCCCTTCCGCTCATTCCAGAATTATTTGATCGTCTGAGGGGGGCTAGAATCTTCACCAAACTAGACCTCCGTGGGGCGTACAACCTGGTTCGTATCCGTCAAGGGGATGAATGGAAGACGGCATTCAACACCCGGGACGGCCACTATGAATACCTGGTAATGCCCTTTGGTCTCTGTAACGCTCCTGCCGTCTTTCAAGAGTTGGTCAATGACATCTTCCGGGACCTTCTCTACTCCTGCGTAGTGGTGTACCTGGACGACATCTTGGTCTTCTCTCCGGATCTCCAGACTCACCGGAGGGACGTTCGTCAGGTCCTGCTCAGGCTCAGGCAGAATCACCTCTTCGCTAAATACGAGAAGTGCCTCTTTGAGCAGACCTCGCTTCCGTTTTTGGGCTACATTATTTCTCAGACCGGCCTACGAATGGATCCAGAGAAACTGTCTGCCATCGAGAAATGGCCTCGACCGGAGGGGCTGAAGGCCATTCAGCGGTTCCTGGGCTTCGCCAACTACTACCGCCTCTTCATACCACACTTCTCTTCCCGGACTGCCCCAATTTCCGCGCTCACCCGTAAGGGTACTAATCCCAAAGAGTGGCCGCCCGAAGCAGAAGAAGCCTTTCTTTCCTTAAAACAGGCCTTCTCTTCCGCCCCGGTGCTGCATCGCCCGGACGGCAACAAGCAGTTCTTCCTGGAAGTGGACGCCTCCTCCTCTGGAGCTGGAGCGGTACTTACTCAAAAATCTTCTTCCGGGAGGATGGTAACTTGCGGCTTCTTCTCTAAACTCTTCTCCTCCTCAGAGCGCAATTATTCCATAGGAGATCGAGAGTTATTGGCCATCAAACTGGCATTGGAGGAGTGGCGTTACCTGCTTGAGGGGGCTCTTCACCCGGTAATAATTTACACTGACCACAAGAACTTGGCTTACCTCCAGCATGCCCAGAGACTTAACCCGCGCCAAGCCCGGTGGTCCTTGTTTTTTGCTCGTTTTGATTTTGTCCTTCATTTTCGCCCGGCTGACAAAAACGTCAAGGCGGACGCCTTGTCTCGATCCTTTCTGGTATCTGATCTCGAGGAAGATCCGAAACACATCATCGATCCCGCCAGAGTAATGCAGGTGGCTCCCGTGAGTCTAAATCGTCTCCCTCCCGGAAAGACGTTCGTATCAGTACCTGATCGGGAGAAGATCCTTCACTGGGGTCACTCGTCTAAACTGGCTGGCCACGCTGGTCAGAAGAAGACCCTCCAGCTTATTTCCCGGCACTACTGGTGGCCTACCCTGCACAAGGATGTAATAGACTTTGTTTCTGCCTGTGTGTCCTGCGCCCGCAACAAGGTTCCGAGACATCTGCCAGCCGGTCGCCTCCTTCCGCTCCCAGTACCTGCTGCCCCCTGGCAGCATATTGCAATGGACTTCATAACTGACCTCCCACTCTCTGCCGGTTGTACAGTCATTTGGGTGGTCGCTGACCGCTTCTCCAAGATGGCTCATTTCGTTCCCCTGCCAGGCCTCCCGTCTGCACCCGAGCTAGCTAGAGACTTTATTCGTCACATCTTCCGTCTTCATGGCCTGCCCCTCCACATCGTGTCGGATCGTGGGGTACAGTTCACCTCACGCTTCTGGAGAGCCACTTGTAAACTACTAGACGTCACCCTGGACTTCTCTTCCGCTTACCACCCACAGTCCAATGGTCAAGTGGAGCGGATCAATCAGAACCTGACCAGTTACCTCTGGCACTTCGTTAATGCCCACCATTCTGACTGGGTGGATCTCCTACCATGGGCCGAGTTCTCTTACAATAATCACGAGAGCGAATCCTCCTCCAAATCCCCGTTTTTTGTAGTCTTTGGTCAGCATCCTCGGATTCCTTTTCCTGTCTCCACCTCGGTGGACAACCCGGCTGCGGAATCTCTCGTTAGCAAATTTTCCTCCATTTGGGAGAGTACCCGATCCGCACTCCTTCAGTCTTCCGAGCGTATGAAAAGACACGCTGACAAAAAACGTCTGGACCCTCCTCAATTCCGTCCTGGGGATAAAGTCTGGCTCTCGTCCAAATATGTCCGGCTCAAGATCCCTTCCTATAAGTTAGGGCCTCGGTTCATCGGCCCACTGGAGGTCATCAGTCAGATCAACCCGGTGGCCTATAAATTGAAACTCCCGGCCAACTTACGGATCCCTAACTCCTTCCATGTATCTCTCCTCAAACCTGTGGTACTTAACTCTTTTTCCAAGTCTACAGGTACGCCTCCTGCTCCGGTTTCTGCTGAGGACGAGTTTGAGGTAGAGAAAATTCTTGCCACCAAAAGGGTAAGAGGAAAGACCTTTTTTCTGGTAGATTGGAAGGGGTTTGGTCCTGAGGAGAGAACGTGGGAGCCCCGGGAGAACATCCATGCCCCTCTCATCCTAGCTAAATTTCTGTCTGGCCTAAAAAAGGGGGGGCCTAAAGGGGGGGGTACTGTAGCGCTGGCGTCCCTGCCCTCTGCTAGGCAGGGACGCTGCTCCCCTCACCGCTCTGCTCCGTGCCCGGCGTCCTCTCCCCGCTCTGCTGTCGGCGCGCGCTCCTTCCCGGCGTCCTCCTCCCGCTCTGCTCTCAGCGCGCGCTCCTTCCCGGCCCCTGTGCTTAGGGCGCGCGCGCGCGCGCTCCCCTCCTCTTAAAGGGGCCGCGTGCGCCGTCCTAAGGAGTCCCCGGCCAATGGCCGGAGGACTTCATCATATATAAGGCACCTCCTCCAAAATGGAGGTGCCCGAGCAATGTTGTTTGCACCTGTGTCTCACCTGTGCTTCAGCCCTCAGGTCCCGCTGCCAGTTACCTGCCAGTTTCCTGCCAGTTACCTGCCTGATTCCTGCCTGAATACTTGTTACCTGTCTGCTTTCCTGAGGTCCGACGGTCTGCCTTACAACTCCGGTCAGTCTGTCTATGGACCAGCTTGCCCGCTCACCTGGGAGCGCTTCTCCGTTACCTGCCTGCTTGCCAGCCCGGAGGCTCCGTTGTCACGTGCTGTGACCACCAGCTATTCCAGACTCTTGCCCGCTCACCTGGGAGCGCTTCTCCGTTACCTGCCTGCTTGCCTACCTGGAGGCTCCGCCGTCACGTGCCGTGACCACCTGCTATTCCAGAGACTCTCGCTTGCTCACCTGGGAGCACACATCTACCATCTGCCTGCTAGCCTACCCGGAGGCTCTGCCATCACAGGTCGTACCTACCCTTTACCCAGAGACTGCCCTGATCACTTGCCGTATCTCCCTGTCCGTTCATCCAGAGACTGCCACCCGCTCCCTTACAAGGGCCGCCCCCTTGTATAGTAGCTCAGAGGTTCCGCCTCCCAGACCCGTTACACATTCACTTGACAATGTGTTTGTGGGTAGGCGGTCCTTCCCAGTAAGTTCACTGGGGAGGGCACGGGTAATGTTGTAGGACCCGTGCTTGTGGAAGGTGGAGATGACACTAGGACAAATAGTGGCGGCTGGAGACCGAGTATGGATACCCGGTCCCCGCCGCCACAAGATTGTAGACAGCTTGGCAGTATAGTATTGCAGCCTGGTGTGGGTGGGTGGGTGGCTGGCCGCATACTTGCGCTTCCAAGGAATGGGGTAGGGACAACTGAACGCTGCACTGGGACAAGGACGTGGACGATGATTGTTGCAAGTCAGCGATGACAGGTGCATGGCGGGAGGCATCTTCGCATGTGCCAAGGATCACTTATGATGGGCACACTTTTAGGCAGTGACCTCTGAGTCAGAAATGCTTCCAGGGGTCTTCCCTATGCTTTTCCCATATCTTTTCAGCATTGTATGCATATGTCTGATGATGTGTCACACACCACATGGCCAGATAAGGTTGTAAAATGTTAAAATGACATTTCCCAGTGAATGCATTTGTCTTGGTTGAAAGTAATGCAAAAATGCAAAAACGCATCAAAATCGCTACGTGTGAACATAGCCCAAGGTGTGGAGGAGGATTTTTGGTTTTGGTTATTTATTTTGCCTTATATACAAATCATTATCCTGGAAAGGATGTTCCTTAACAAAATTCCCAGGAAAATCCATTTTGGTTTCGTTTTTGTATGTTTTATTGTGAGTCCGTAAAAGTGGCATAATACCTCTGACAACGTTGTTGACAGCAGTGACCTGGGAGTCAGAAATGCTTCCAGGGGTCTTCCCCATGCTGTTCCCATGTCATTTGAGCACTGTTGCCATCGATTTGGGCAATTTTTAGGCCCTCTGCAGACCGCCGGGGGGATCCGCCTGAAAAATGCTCTAGTTTCCCATAGACTTACATTGGGCTCGTTGCTCGGGTCGAGCACCCAAGTATTCCAATTTGTTCGACCCGAGCATCGAGCACCCGAGCATTTTAGTGCTCGCCCATCACTAATAATAAACAGAGTGATTTCACAGTACAGAGATAGAAAGCACAGAAACACCACAATGGGCTGATAATAAAAAGGGAGACAGCACAGTATAGAGATCAATATAGTGTTGTAGTACAGAGGTAAAGACATTGGATACACTACATCAAAGTGTTTATGACAGTTTTCTGATGTACACACCTTAAAAAGTTGCTAAATTTTGGCACAACACAAAGTAAGTTTTCATGCCAAAGCCGCTTTTGGCGGAGCTGGAGCAGGATGAGGCGTGGCGTAGCATGGCAATACTAGGCCATCTAATTCAATACTAGACATGGCATACCTTAGTGCCAGAAGTCGCACTTAAGTCTCTGACTGGATCAAGATTTGTGGGGAGGCACACCTCAACTTCTAACTAATGAGGCGCCTGTGACTCCACCATGCCCCCTCATCAAAACTGACATGAACAACACCATATCGATGAATTGACTCCATTATGATGTCACAGTATAGATAATCGTAACAACATAATGTCAAGTTACAGGTATAATATATAAAGTCATAAGAAAGGGATGAAAAACAGTAATTTCACAGTACAGAGATAATAAACACAGTGAAATCACCAGTTTTAACAGTATCCGTTTTTCTATCTACTTATCTGTTATCGTCTATCTAAATATTACTCAGGTTTTAAGGTAATAAAAAATAATTTGTTATGGGAATAAACTTTTATATAACTGGATTGAAGACAGAACTAATATCTGATCTTTTTCTGCACGGCGTTATCACACTCCCACTGTGTTAGCTGTATACAGACCTGTTTATGATGTAATTTTTGTGTAACATTGAGTGTAATCCTACTGGATAAATCTGAATCTGCCGACATCTGTAAATGATTGCTTAGAAATTACTGAAAATTTATAATAACATTTTAATGAGCACTGCACATTTGTTACATATTAGTGGATAGTAATACAATGTGTTCTCATCACCGTTATGTAATAGATGATTGATGGAATTTTACCAGCAAACTTGTATTTACACATCACACGTAAATATTTACACTTCTGAGATTATCTACATTTACTCCTGATTCATAAATGGAAATATTAGGGTACACAATCAGTAAATGCTGCGGATCGGACGCAGCACACTTGCGCTGTGTGCAATCTGCAGCGGCCAGATGTTACAGCATAGTGGATGGGATTTATACAAATCTCATGCCCACTATGCGTCTCCGGGCACCTGCGGCTTACCCGTGGACACAGACATGTGTCGCGTCTTCACAGACCTCAGTATGTCAATTTCTCTTGCGGAGACACTGGTCTTCGCAAGAGAAATTATATTTACTGTAATGTATAGGATGCAATGAATCCGCATGTGTTCATTGAACCATGCGGATTCACCTGCGTGCAGCGCATTGGACGCAGCATAAAGTATGCTGCGTTCAAAGCACTGACAGGATGGATTGTCTTCACTTAGGCTCACCAGGTGAGGTGGATCCTCTAAGCGTTAGGTCAGGGTGGGCACATGGACCCCAGGTGTTGATGCAGCAAGCCGGACGGCACGTGATCAGTGAGGACTTGGCCACAAAGGAATCTCAGGTGAAGTAGGACGGATAAAGTGGAACCCAAGAAGAATGAATGCAAACATAAAAAGTTCAGATGGTGGATGGATGCACCAAACATAGGACTAGAGTCTCAAACCCAGGACACAGGTGTGTGTCTAATTAGGCCTTAAAGAGGTTTAGGGAGATGATGTCATTGATCCACTCCGGGCAACCACCGGAGTACAGCAAATTGCAGCTGACCCAGGAAGAGGAAACGGAGCCCAGGATACCCAGGACAGGGGTGTAAGAGTAAATGTATTGTCATAACATAATGAAAGAGCTGTATCCTCCACCTTGAAGAGATGTTCAGGAGAATGTCCTGCCCTTATGAACACATCCCTTCTGATCGCTGAAGGACAGCGATGTCTGAAGGCAAAAAAAATTAATGACAGACAGGAATTTCAGTCATCTCTCATTGTTCAGTAGTTTCTGAAAACTTGAGAATTTTGATTTTTGCATCATGCGGCCCAGTGAAAAGTATTTTGTCATGAATGTGACGTTTATTTTCTTTATAGGGAAAATTATCTGTAAGATACGTCATCATTATGAGATTGGGGGTGGTCTGACATCTAGCACCCCTATTGATCAGCTGATATCTGCGGCTGTTTATCAGTGATGTGTGAAGTGGAACACAGCAGCCCACACATTCTTTAGTGGCCCCTGCTGAGTATTTCTATTTATCTCCCAGTCATGTGAATAGGAGATAAAGTTCCGTACTCGGCAGCGGCAAGCAAAGCAATATACGGAACTGCCATCTATCCAGATATTGATGACCTAATGCAATGGTGTGAAAAAGTGTTTGCCCCCTTTGTGATTTCTTATTCTTTTGCATGTTTGTCACATTTAAATGTTTCAGATCACACAAGTAAACACAAAATGCAGTTTTTAAATGAAGGTCTGGGACTATAGGGCCTAAAGTGAAAGCCATTATCCACAAATGGCGAAAACATGGAACAGTGGTGAACCTTCCAAGGAGTGGCCGACCGACCAAAATTACCTCAAAAGTGCATAGACAACTCATCCAAGAGGTCACAAAAGAACCCACAACAACATCCAAAGAACTGCAAGCCTCATTTGCCTCAGTTAAGGTCAGTGTTCCTAACTCCACTGCTGAGCAAAAAGAACATAAAAGATCATCTCAGTTTTACCAGAAAACATTTTGATCATCACCAAGACTTCTGGGAGAATACTCTGTGGACTGACAAGGCAAAAGTTGAACTTTTTGTAAGGTGTATGTCTCATTACATATGGCTTAGAAGTAACACCGCATTTCAGAAAAGGAACATAATACCAACAGTAAAATATGGTGGGGGTAGCGTGATGGTCTGGGGCTGTTTTGCTGCTTCAAGACCTGGAAGACTTGCTGTAATAAATGGAGCCATGAATTCGGCTGTCTACCAAAAAATCCTGAAGGAGAATGTACTGACATCTGTTTATGACCTCAAGCTGAAGCGCACTTAGGTTATGCAGCAGGACAATGATCCAAAACACACTAGCAAGTCCACCTCTGAATCGCTTAACCCTGCTGTTCTGTTCAGTCAAAAATGACTGAATTTGAAATTTGATATTTTTTAAAATATTCATTATGCGGTTCTGAAACTTGTGGTTAATTGACTTTTCCTCATTTGAGGAGTTGTTACTATGGGAAGGTTTTTTTTTTTTACTTTTAGCTCTACGGTTTTTTTACACTTGTACTGTTCGGTCAAAAATGACAGATAGCCTTTTATACTAATCTCCAGCCATTTTTTGAGTAAAATAAAGGAGTTATAATCTCATTTTGGACTATATATTGCATCTACTACTATTTATCAATTTATCTAGGTCCTTTTGGTCCTTGCAGATTTACACATACATACATTTTCAAATTACGATACAGCAGATGGATTCACTTCCAGTATATTTATGTGTAAAAAATTTTCGTTGTATCTTATTTACCCTGCTGTTCATATAGAAATAGTTCAATTCATTTGTCAACATTTCACATTGTAAATGAAAAGATTTTCTTATTTTCCTTGTGTTAGCTGGTTCAATTACTGTGTAATACTGACCTAAAAAGAGCACTAATAAATTCTGTTTAACAAATGTGTTTGTTTTACTGTGGGCTATCTTATGCTAAAGGATGGTGTTTTCTCTAACCTTATCAGTAGACAATTACCATGCTAGTCTATACAGTTATTTCACTTTCAGTACAACTGGCAAGAACATAGAGAGAGCACATGTATAGACAGAAGAGCTCTGAAAACTCATTTTTACAGGTATGAAGCAGATAAACTATTATTTTATTCTCAAATTATTCAATTCTTTTTATTAGATTGTATAGTGTAGTGTAAAGCAGCATTTTTTTTTTATTTTGCTCAGCCATTAGTTGATTACTGTGTTATGATGTAAGACAATGGTCACTGCCTGCTTGTTGAAATAATGCCCAGCACTTATTTCATCTTGCATGAGACTTGTACTTTTGATGACCCATTCTTTGGTATGCAAGTGGGGAGAGCATTAGGGCTGTGTATGTCTGCTTATAAGGAGGATATATTATCATTGCTGTGATAGAATGAGTGCATGCTTATATGGATGGTCTCATTTGCGACGCTCCAGCATCGCAATCGCAGGGGATGTCTCAATGTGTGACAGGGCACTTATTGTGTGCATTGTTGTGAAACTGGTAATAGTTTGTTATCTCATTTTATTATTATTGTTTATGTACAGTACAGACCCTCCAGGCTGTGTAAGGGCTATCTGACCAAGAAGGAGAGTGATGGGGTGCTACGCCAGATGACCTGGCCTCCACCGTCACCAGACCTGAACCCAATCGAGATGGTTTGGGGTGAGCTGGACTGCAGAGTGAAGGCAAAAGGGCCAACAAGTGCTAAGCATCTCTGGGAACTCCTTCAAGATTGTTGGAAGACCATTTCCGGTGACTACCTCTTGAAGCTCATCAAGAGAATTCCAAGAGTGTGCAAAGCAGTCATCAAAGCAAAAGGTGCCTACTTTCAAGAACCTAGAATATAAGACATATTTTCAGTGGTTTCACACTTTTTTGTTAAGTATATAATTCCACATGCGTTAATTCATAGTTTTGATGCCTTCAGTGTGAATGTATAATTTTCATAGTCATGAAAATATAGAAAAATCTTTAAATGAGAAGGTGTGTCCAAACTTTTGGTCTGTACTGTATATATTTTATGTTTTCATTCCACAGTGTTGCCTTTTTGCATGATGAGAAAACGGATATTGACTGAAGCGGAATTGGAGGAGCTTGTAAACACCTCCGATTCAGATGCTGATGTCCTGCTTGAAACTGTGTCCAAAGAGGAGAACCACATAAGTGACGGGGAAACAAATGCAGAGAAATCTGATTCTGAAGTGGAATCTGATGAAGAAACCCAGACAACTAGTCAATGCAAGAAATCCATTCGAAAAAAAAAGATGTAGTTTGGAACTTGCAGCCTTCTGCTCAGGCTGGAAGAAGGTATTTTTTAAATGTCATAAAAGATACTACAGGTCCTACTAGGTACGCTATATCAAGAATTGATGACATACAATCTGCATTCCAATTGTTCATAAATATAACCATACAAAACATCACAATACAAATACATAATATTTTTGAAAAATATATATTTACATACAGTTTGATGTTATTAGTTATCATTTACAGTTATATAAAGAATATGTTTTTATGTGCAAAGGTGCAATATGCATGAATATTGCAATGAGGCCATGTAACATTTTTTGATACAAAAAAAATAAAAATTACGTTTTTGATTTTATTTTTCATTTGTATATGAACAACCATGTTCACATACAGTATAATAATGCAACAGGTATTCAAATAAAACACTTAAATTAGCTAAAAATCAAGACTTTAATAGGTCCGGTCAAAAATGTCCGGAACATTATAAGTGTATAGTAGACCCGAACAGAACAGCAGGGTTAAGAAAAACAAATTTAAGACTTTGGAGTGGCCTAGTCATATTCCTGACCTTAATCCAATTGAGATGCTGTGGCATAACCTTAAAAAGGAGGTTCATCCTCGGAAAACCTCCAATGTGGCTGAATTACAACAACTTTGCAAAGATGAGTGGGCCAAATTTCCTACAGTCTTCCTCGTAAAAGACTCATTGCCAGTTATCGCAAATACTTGATTGCAGTTGTTGCTACCAAGGATGGCCCAACCAGTTATTAGATTTAGAGAGCAATCACTTTTTTAACACAGGGCCCTGTAGGTTTGTATTTCTTTTTCCTCTTAATAATAAAGACCTTCATTTAAAAACTGCATTTTGTGTTTACTTGTCTTACCTTTGTCTAATATTTCAATTAGTTTTGTGATCGGAAACACCTAAGTGTGACAAACATGCAAAAGAATAAGAAATCATGAAGGGGGCAAACACTTTTTCACAACACTGTATATGGATAGGTCATTAATATCATAAAGCCTGGATAATCCCTTTAAAGTTTACAATTGTTTGAGGATTCTAATGTATCATCAATTAATTCAGTTATATCAGTTATATCATTTTGCCTTTCCCAAAACATGCTCTAAAAGTTCAGAAGACCTTTAAGGAACATATTTAAAGCTGTGTTCATATGTGACAAATCTGCAGCAGATTTAGTTGAAGGAATGCTATGAATTTGAAAGAGATTTCACCCTTTCTTTGTAAATAGTGAAATCCACTGTGAAAATCCGCAGTATGAATTAGTGTATTTCGGCTGTGGATTTTCTCCACAGTGTGTGGACAAGATTTCTTAAAATCTCAGCCACATTACAAGTTTCTAAACACACATAAATCCTCTGCAGAAAATCCACTCTGTATCACGACATGCCCGTACAGTGACAATCTACAATGCATACCTTTACTTAAAGGGGTATTCCCATCTCCAAGACCCTATCCCAATAAGTAGTAGGTGTAATAATAATAATATTAGCAAATACCTTCAATTAGAAATGTAGTATAGTATTCGCTATGTCACTTACTTCATGTGCAAGTATTGCAGGACCTTAGGTATCCACGGTTACGACCACTGGCAGCTATATAACTAACTGTCACTATATCAGTAGACGTAACCATGGATACCTAAGGCCCTGTAATGCCTGCACATAAGGAAAGAGACATATCGAATCAGAAGAACTATACTACATTTATAATTGGAGGTATTTGCTAATATTATTATTATTATTATTAATAAAAATTTACACTTACTACACATTGGGATAGGATCTTGGAGATGGGAATACCCCTTTAAGTTTGCTCGATTTCACACCTTTACTTTTCTTATACAGTAAGTGAAAAACAGTTCCTGTTTTTTTCAGTGTGCTGGTTCCATTTTTTGGCTCGTGCTCTAGTTTTAACAATCCTATTTGCATCTGTTTTTCTCATATGAAGAAAAAAAATCTTAGCTTGGCGAGTTTGATCTTCAATATAGGTCAAAGTAGGACAATCTGCCTTTTTTTGTGGACAATCGATCTGCAAAAACAAAGCACATGTGAAAAAGTACATTGATTGTAATAAGTCCGTGTTTTAACTGATGTGTGAATCTGGCCTTAGGCTAGTGACGCGCCCCCTGGGGCTGTCGGGTACTCGGTAGCCGGGCCGGTCCTGTATCGGGGTAGTCACGGTGGCAGTGACCCGGTCCATGGCCCAGGGCGGTCAAATAAAGAACAGGAGTGAAAGTCAATTAGGGGAAATAAAGATTTGGGGATAATGTTTGTGACACCACACGTGGTATGCGGCTATATGGGGCCGCTGCTGCTAGCAGATCCACTGGGGCTGATGGTGACGCAGAAAAGATGGTTCAGCTCTGCACGGGCAGAGCTAAGCTCCAGGGCTGTATATGGTGGCTTTTAGCGGTAGATGTTGCTGGTGTAGTGCAAGGCAGGTGGTGGCGCAGCAATTATTCAAGGACACAGTGGGGTGCAGTCTTCAAGTATTTACTCACCATTGTCAAGCTGCTCCAGGTTACAATGGCCAGATTATTACCACCCACGTCGTCCTGTGTCCTCTGGGGAAGTGATCCAGCCAACTCTCAGATAGCTTAGAAGCACTTGCACGGAACCCTGTTCTGTGTACCTCTCCCAGTCGTCTCTCTCTCTGCGCTGGCTCTTGCCTTCCTGCCCTGCACCTCACACACAGTGTCCCGATCCAGTGGCCGCGGGTCTTGATGGGCGAAGTCCGGTCTGTCCCCTTGGTCCTATATGGCCACCTTTTCAGCGATTGTGTGTGGACTGTGGCTATGGCACATGAAGATACCGCAACCTCTGGTTTGCTAGCTGAGCCTTAAAGTACTCCACTAGTCTGGGGCCGGTCCCCTCCTGCGAACTTGATCCCTCCACGGTCAGCGTGAACTCGGGCGCACGGGTGGCATCCCGCACTTGAAGTGCCCCTAGGTTCCTTTCTGTCTCTGTAGCCTTTCCCACTGCCCTCGGCCAGAACTCTCCACAGAACTGCTTCTAGATTTTTCTACCCTTGCTTTTATACTCCTCTGTCAGTGCTTCCCTAAACTACTTCCTCCACCTACCTCCTCTACTTAGTACCACCTTCCTAACAGGGACCAGGCCTGTGCTCTCCCTTTGAAGCTATCTGGACCTTCCCTTATGAAGTGGTGTAGTTTTGGATGTGAGTGTGTGGGTCCCGGGTAGTGCTCCCTCCTTACCTGAGGGTGTGGTACCACACCTCTGGCTGAGATGCAGTACGTCTGTGGCGACTGGACCCGCAGGGGCGCAACACTAGGGTCACACAACAATATTTTCTCTCATTTGAGATAATCGGGCAGATTTTGCTAATCATACTCCGATCAAACTCTGATCAGACTTTAATCAGAGTGTGATCATAGAGTAATCCAATTTTTTCGTAGGAGAAGATGGAAAAAAAAGTCTCCATTTTGTCAGTCCGTGAAAATCTGACTGCACTCAAATGTCATCCTAGTGTAGTACGATGGTTTCCACGGACTCACTTGCATGGCAGAGTGTGATCCAAGTATCAAATGTAAATCGAGCATGCTGCGATTTTTTCCTCAGACAGCCTACAGTGCTGGCCAAAAGTATTGGCACCCCTGCAATTCTGTCAGATAATACTCAGTTTCTTCCTGAAAATGATTGCAATCACAAATTCTTTGGTATTATTCTCTTCATTTAATTTGTCTTCAACGAAAAAAACACAAAAAGAATTGTCCTAAAGCCAAATTGGATATAATTCCACACAAAACCTAAAAAAGGGGGTGGACAAAAGTATTGGCACCCTTTGAAAAATCATGTGATGCTTCTCTAATTCGTGTAATTAACAGCACCTGTAACTTACCTGTGGCACCTAACAGGTGTTGGCAATAACTAAATCACACTTGCAGCCAGTTAACATGGATTAAAATTGACTCAACCTGTGTCCTTGTGTGTACCACATTGAGCATGGAGAAAAGAAAGAAGACCAAAGAACTGTCTGAGGACTTGAGAAACCAAATTGTGAGGAAGCATGAGCAATCTCAAGGCTACAAGTCCATCTCCAAAGACCTGAATGTTCCTGTGTCTTCCGTGCGCAGTGTCATCAAGAAGTTTAAAGCCCATGGCACTGTGGCTAACCTCCCTAAATGTGGACAGAAAAGAAAAATTGACGAGAGATTTCAACGCAAGATTGTGCGGATGGTGGATAAAGAACCTTGACTAACATCCAAACAAGTTCAAGCTGCCCTGCAGTCCGAGGGTACAACAGTGTCAACCCGTACTATCCGTCGACGTCTGAATGAAAAGGGACTGTATGGTAGGATACCCAGGAAGACCCCACTTCTTACCCTGAGACATAAAAAAGCCAGGCTGGAGTTTGCCAAAACTTACCTGAGAAAGCCTAAAACGTTTTGGAAGAATGTTCTCTGGTCAGATGAGACAAAAGTAGAGCTTTTTGGGAAAAAGCATCAACATAGAGTGTACAGGAAAAAAAAAGAGGCATTCAAAGAAAAGAACACGGTCCCTACAGTCAAACATGGCGGAGGTTCCCTGATGTTTTGGGGTTGCTTTGCTGCCTCTGGCACTGGACTGCTTGACCGTGTGCATGGCATTATGAAGTCTGAAGACTACCAACAAATTTTGCAGCATAATGTAGGGCCCAGTGTGAGAAAGCTGGGTCTCCCTCAGAGGTCATGGGTCTTCCAGCAGGACAATGACCCAAAACACACTTCCAAAAGCACTATAAAATGGTTTGAGACAAAGCACTGGAGACTTCTAAGGTGGCCAGCAATGAGTCCAGACCTAAATCCCATAGAACACCTGTGGAGAGATCTCAAAATGGCAGTTTGGTGAAGGCACCCTTCAAATATCAGGGACCTGGAGCAGTTTGCCAAAGAAGAATGGTCTACAATTCCAGCAGAGCATTGTAAGAAACTCATTGATGGTTACCGGAAGCGGTTGTTCGCAGTTATTTTGGCTAAAGGTTGTGCAACCAAGTATTAGGCTGAGGGTGCCAATACTTTTGTCCGGCCCTTTTTTGGAGTTTTGTGTGAAATGATCAATGATTTGATTTTTGCTTCATTCTCTTTTATGTTTTTTCCTTGCAAGTAAATTAAATGAATATAATAATGCCAAAGAATTTGTGATTGCAATCATTTTCAGGAAGAAACTGAGTATTATCTGACAGAATTGCAGGGGTGCCAATACTTTTGGCCAGCACTGTATGTCCGAAGGATAAATCAGACATGTGCACGGCCCCTTAGAATAACATTGGTTCAAGTGCAATCCAATGGTTTGTCGAATCGCACTTGAATTGAAAATACGGCAGTCTGCAAGAGCCCTTAAAGGTGTTTTCCCACAAACAAAAGTATATTTTAATCAATGGATCTTGGAATAATAATATTTTCTTCAATTGGAAGTGTTTGAAATTGGATGTGTTTAAATAAAATGTTCCTTTGCTGAGATAATCTTATAAATGTTCCCCTGTGTAATGGCTGTGTCTGACCGTACAGGAACATGGTCTGATCATACAACATGGCACCAGATCCCAGTATACCCTTACAGTCATGGAAGCCAAAAGTAATCAGTAATTCTTAACAACCACATTCTCCATCTTTTGGTGTTACTGATTATACAGCTGACCCCTTTTTATAAAATATCCTACAATAGTGTCTGTTCAATATATTACTTAATTTGTTTTGTCACTTTTGGGAAAACAGCCACAATAGTAAACCCTTTTCCAATAGACAATATTGATATGTACCTCAAAGTATAAACGCTTGGACTAACTACATAGGATTTGTGCATGTACAGTATATGAACTGTATGTGTGGTGTTTATGACTTATGTGATATGTTAGGTAAGTAAAGTATATGAAATGGGGGCTCTCCTCTTATTTACAGCGGTGACTGGAATGTAAAGCATGTGCTGGAATGAAAGACACTATTTACTGCCGCTGACTAATTCATAATGAGGTACCTAAATCTCAGGCAGTGGTGGTCACTTCACTCCCTTGCCGCGTCCTCAGAGAAATACTAGCCAGTTATTTGGAGAAATCAAAGCTTTATTTTGTACTTTTAGACAGGGAAATTTAAAGTCATCTTCTAAAAACAGTTGCGTTATGTACGAAGAAATGTAGCACCGACTTGTCCAGGTTTAATTGAAGTGTTTCACTCTCTGAAACAGGAGCTGCAATTAGAGCTTTAGGGCATAGCAAAGGGGGACAGGGAAGGTCTTGCTGTGCTCCAATATACAAAGGTGAAGACATATTAGAACATATTACAACAAAGCTGACAGGTCAAGAATGTGTTGGACTTTCTTGGGTGTTAACTAGTGTTGAGCCACCCCCGTAGTGTTCGAGTTCGGTTCGTCGAACACCCGTGTGTTCGCCGAACTGTTCGTCGAACACCTTCGAACACCGTTAAAACCAATGGCAGGCAAACAAAAACACATAGAAACACATAGAAAACACCTTCAAAGGTGTCCAAAAGCTGACAAACTGCTCAGAAGACACAACTAACACATGGAAAAGTGACAAGTACATATAGTCATGCGAAAAGAAAAGAGGTGGAGGAGTAAAAGGAGGGGGAGACACAGATATAGGCATGTCATGCCCTTCTAAAATCCAAAAAGTGAGAAGCCGACACGTTCAGTCCGCTCCTGCCCGTGCCACCTCCGTGTCGCCGGGTTTGTGCCAGAGCCGCGGTGAACCCTGACGGCCAGCCCCCCTCTCCCAATACTGGTGCCTGTCCGCTGGTGGGTCAAGCGAGCCCCCCTGTGGTGGAGGCATATCTAAGCTTTTTAATTTAAATTGTCTCTCTAATTTGAATGAATACACTTTAAATCCATTTACAAGGATCTATTGGAGGGCAAGTCTCATGCCAGCAGCCGCGTAATTCCAGCTCCAGTAGAGTCCACTAAAGCTGCTGCAGTTAAAAAGCTTTTATAAGGATCGAGCTCGGCTGTCCACCGCAAGGCATCCTACTGCCAGTCCCAGCCCCTATGCCTTGGGGTGCCTCCTGATGCTCTTCACTGAGTATCCCGTGGTCCCGAAGCATTTCCTTTGAAAAAATTAAGTGTCCAAACTACAGGTGGTGTAGCTTGCTTAACAGCCGGGATAATCCGCTAACTAGCAGACACTGCTACTAGGCACAAAGTATTTCCTGCGCTAGATGCAGTTAAAAATTTGTAATTAGATACTCTCGTTGGATGCTGAGAAAGCATTCCATAGTCTCCTGGCACGCCATATATGATTCTCTTAAAAAGCTTGGGGTAGGGGTCTAGGGGACCCTTTTATAGCCAAAATCACGGCCCTGTATCACAATACGTCACCTAGGCTGAAGATAAATGGAACTGTAGCACCCTGAGGGCTCGGTTGCTACAGAGGTATTGCACCTCACCCAGAGGTGTGATATCTCACTCTCAGGTAAGGATGGAGTGTGGATCAGGACCCGACACCTGCATGCATTACACCACATTGCCGTGGGGCAGGGCGACCAATATGCCTCTGAGATGGGCATGACAGTCCCTGTCCCTGGCTGGAGTGGGGGGAGGGAACACTGAGGAAGGGGAACCCTGTAGTGCAGGAGCAGGGAGGAAGCAGTTCCTGGGTGCATTGAGAAGGGAGTATAAAAGGTGGGCACCATCTTAGTTCAGTGCAGAGAAGTCTGAGCAGAAGTGGCAGGGAGCAAGGGCTCTGCATGAGCTCTGCTCCGGAGGCGGGCCTAGTAACAGAGGCCCAGGCCTGGAAGAGGGAGAAGGAAGGAAGAGGAGCTGAGAAGGCTCCAGGAACGAGGAATGAAGGGATCCCAGGGGTGCGGACGGGCGAGTCGCCACCGCACGCCCGAATCCACCTGCGTGGAGGGGTCAGGCCAAAGGGGGAGACCGGTCCCCGAAACTAGTGGAGGCAGGAAACGACCCTCAGCTAGAAACCGGAGGCTGTGACATTTTATGTGGCGCAGGCAGCCCCTCGCTACACCCGCTAGGAAGGCACCACATAGGGTCAGGGAAACTGGCGCCAAGTTTACCAAGAGGAGGCCCGAGGCAGCCGGACAGAAGGGTTGGTAAGAAAGGCCAGACAAAGGACACACAAAGGGGGTCCTGTGAAGCGCTCCAAAGTTATCTGGGAGTTGTCTGAGCCCCTCACCTGGTGAGCACAGTACGACGTGGGCAGCCGTTACCTGCAGACGTGGTCTGGATAATAAGAACTGTGAGTAAAGGCCCTGGACTGCATCACTGACTCCGTGTCGTTACTGCTGCTGCCCTGCACCATCACCCCCATCCTCCGCATACACTGCCCTGAGGCTATACTCCTCCCGTGGGGAGATATGCTACGCTCTGCTGCACCCACAACACCAGCCTCAGCGGTCTGCCCTGCAGCGACGGTTCACTCTGACCGCAATCCACGGGTGGCGTAGTCGGACATTTAAACATCAAAACCACATAAATAGTTCCGCCACTGGTTTGACCACCCTGAGCCACGGAACCGGGTCGCCGCCACGAAGACTACAACCACCAGCATCCACCAAAAAGGGTCCGGCTCCGGGTGTCCCAAGGCCCAGGGGGTGCATCAGAACATTTTCATCACCTTTCACAATCACCAATGGGACAAGGCAGTGATGTCCTCTGTCCCCTCTCTTATACATCCTAGTGACGGAGCACCTGCTCTCATCAATTCGCCATAACCCCAATATTAGGTGGATTGAGGTGGGAGGCACCGAGTACAAGTGCTCTCTATTTGCTGATGATGTCCTAGTATATATCACTCAATCACATATATCCATCCATGCTGTTATGGCTGAAATAGATCACTTTGTTACATGGTCAAATTTTAAAATCAATGCAGCGAAGTCTGAGGCCCTCGATGTGTCCCTCCCCAAATCCATATAGGATTCCATCCAGTCCAACTTTCCCTTTGCCTGGCCCTCACAGGGTATCAAATACTTAGGAATTCCTATTCATAGAGACCTCTCCCATCTATGTTATCTTAATTTTGGGCCCTTTATTGAACAACTCCATACAGACCACGGTTGGCAAGTTAGAACTGTAAGATTCACTACGTGAACCACTGGTGTTTTGTGGAAAAGCACATGTACACTGTGTTCCAAATTATTATGCAAAAAGTGTTTAGGAATGATAAGGGAAGAATTTGTTTATTTGTCAGTTAAACTCATTGATGGTGATGTGTGTCAGGGCTCTTTATATCACTGTAAGCAATTGCAGACACCTGTGCTAATTAGTTTGGCAGGTGTGTCCAATGAAAGGCAAGACTACTTAAGAAGGCTGTCTCACATTATTAAGCAGCCTACATTTTCTGCCAAAATGGGAAAGAAAAAGGATGTGTCGGCTGCTGAGAAGCAACAAATTGTGGAGTGTTTAGGTCAAGGCATGACTACAATCAACATTGTGCGATGATCAGGATGAAGTGTCTTGGCAATCAAGAAGTATGTAGCTGATTCACAGTACACACGTGTGCATGCTGATAAGGGCAAATTGAGGACTCTTTCCTACAGGCAATTACGTCAGGTTAAAACAGCAGCGGCAAAAAAGCCTTGTCATAGCAGCAGACAAGTTTTTGAAGCTGCTGGTGCCTCCAACGTCCCCCGAACAACAAGATGCAGAGGTTTGCAGCTGTGCATACGCCATCCTGTCGACCTCCTCTATCCACTTCACACAAGCAGAAACGGCTCCAGTGGGCCAAACATTACATGAAGACTGATTTCAAAACTGTTTTGTTCACGGATGAGTGCCGAGCAGCGCTCGATGGTCCAGATGGATGGAGTGGAGGATGGCTGGTTGATGGACACCCCACGCAAACACGGCTACAGCGCCAACAAGGAGGAGGTGGAGTAATGTTTTGGGCTGGAATCATGGGGAGAGAGATTGTCGGCCCCTTTAGGATCCCTGAAGGCGCTAAAGATGAACTCTATAATGTATGTGGATTTTCTCAAACAGCACTTCCTGCCATGGTTCAAGAAGAAGAACCGTGTATTTCACAGCAAGATCATTTTTTTGCATGATAATGCACCATCTCATGCTGCACATAAAACATCTGCATCTCTGGCTGATATGGGCATAAAAGGGGACAAACTTATGGTGTGACCCCCATGCTCCCCTGACCTCTACCCCATTCAGAACCTCTGGAGCATCATCAAAAGGAGTGTCTATGATGGCGGGAGGCAGTTCACATCTAAGCAACAGCTCTGGGAGGGTATTCTGTCCTCATGCAAAACAATTGAAGCAGAAACCATCCAAAACCTGACAAATTCAATGGACGAGAGAGTTCAGAAGCTCCTTTCGAACAAGGGGTCCTATGTGAAAATGTAACATCACCTAGAATAAAGTTTTGAGTTGAAAACTGTTTGATTTCAGTTTCTAATAACCTGCTAATGCTTATAATTTCAAAAATGACCATTTTTTTGGTCTTTATTAAAATGAAAAGGTTGATCGAAAAGTTTGGGGGATCTAAGAGTGTGGCAACCCAGTAGTCATGATTACTTCGAATTCTGACAATATGAGGGTCATGTTGCAGGTAGTGCAGCAAGAAGGCACTTATGTGTCTTGCCCATCTCGGAGCCCCAAAATTATTTTCCGGGCTAGATGCAGCTAAAAATTATTATTAATTTTAAATCTGGTGGAGCTTAGTATAGATGGCCTAATAGGATCAGTGCTGCACACTGCTACAAAGCCCAAATTATTTTCCAGTCAAGATACAGATAAACATGATTAGTAATTTTAAATCTGGTGGAGCTTATTATAGATGGCCTAATAGAATCAGTGCTGCACACTGCTACAATGCCCAAATTATTTTCCAGCCAAGATACAGATAAACATGATTAGTAATTTGAAAGCTTAAAACGGTTGGTAGGGTGATTTTAACCAATCATCAAGCTTTTACTCTCTCCAGGATGACACAGGGGTAGAAAAGTCGTTTCGGATCCATGATTTGTTCATCTTTATGAACGTGAGTCTGTCTACATTATCAGTGGAGAGCCGCGTGCGCTTATCTGTCAGCACACCACCAGCAGCACTGAACACACGTTCATACAGAACGCTGGCTGCGGGGCATGACAAGATCTCCAAGGCGTAAGTGGCTAGCTCCGGCCATTTATCCAGATTGGAAGCCCAAAAAGAGCAAGGGTCCAGTGACACAGTCATGGCTTCAATGTTTACTTGGAGATACTCCTGTACCATCGTCTCTAGGCGTTGACTATGTGTCAGACTTCTTGTCTCCTGTGGCCTTGCAAAGGATGGGCTAAAAAAGTGGTGAAATGATTCCGCAAAATTGATGTTACCAGCAGATACTGTGGTTCTGTTACGGTTTGAGTGCTGAACACTTGACGGTCCCACAGTTGGCAAGTTGGAACTGTGAGATTCACTACGTGCACCACTGGTGTTTTGTGGAAAAGCACATGTAAGATTCTGCAACAGTCTCTGCTGATACTCCTGCATGCGTGCATCCCTTTCTATGGCAGGAATAATTTCTGCAAATTTACTTTTGTACCGGGGATCTAACAGTGTGGCAACCCAGTAGTCAGGATTATTTCTAATTCTCACAATTCGAGGGTCATGTTGCAGGTAGTGCAGCAAGAAGGCACTCATGTGTGTTGCGCATCCAGGAGCACCAAGTCCCTGTTGTGTTGGTGGCGAGGTAACAATCATGCTTCCTTCCTCTGTCCTCTCCCCCCAACCTCGCACAACAGAAATGTGATCAAGGTCTCCCTCATCTGATGAGTCTTCCATCAGTTCGTCCTCCACTTCTTCCTGGGCTCCTGCACCTTCCTCACTAGTTTGGCTGCTACCATGCGCCCTGGTAAAACCATCTCCCCCACCCTCACATGCCTGCCGCCTTGGTGCTGCCGACCGTCTGGACCTTGCAGATGTTAGCCCTTCCGCATACAACTCCTCCTCCTCTACTTCTTCCACCTCCTCTTGTGCCACCACCTGACTCCGAATTCTGTTTAACATGTGCTCCAGCATGTAAATCACCGGAATAGTCATGCTGATAATGGCATCGTCAGCACTAAACATCTTCGTCGCCATTTCAAAACTGTGCAGAAGGGTGCATAGGTCCCTGATCTGAGACCACTCCTCCAGCGTGATTTGCCCCACCTCTGGATCTCGTTGGCCCAGGCTATACGTCAGAACGTATTACACCAGTGCTTGTCGGTGCTGCCACAGTCGCTGCAACATGTGCAGAGTTGAATTCCACCGGGTAGGCACATCGCATTTTAGCCGGTGAAGTGGCAGGCCCAACGACTTCTGTAGAGATGTAAGTCGCTGAGCTGCGGGATGCGAACGGCGGAAGTGAGCACACAGCGACCGTGCCCTCTGCAGAAGGCCATCTAGTCTGGGATAGTGGGCTAAAAATTGCTGGACAACCAGGTTCAACACGTGAGCCATACAAGGCACGTGTGTGACATTGCCCCGGCGAAGGGCCGCACCCAGGTTTGCAGCATTGTCGCACACGGCCTTCCCTGGTTTCAGGTCCAGTGGAGACAACCATTCATGAAATTGATTCTCCAGAGCTGACCACAACTCCTCAGCTGTGTGACTCACATTTCCCAGACATTTCAAAGTAAAAACCAGCTGATGATGTTGAGCCCTACTGCCTGCATAGTAAGGAGGTGTGCAGGATCCCTTCTGCGCAGTTAGAAAGCTTGTGGCATGACCAGACAGGCTTTGGGTGCAGGTGGAAGACCGAGAGGAGGTTGAGGAGGCAGAAGCAGTGGAGGAACTTTGACATAATGAGGATTGACGCACAACTCGTGGGGACGGCAAGACTTGGACAGCAGCCCCTTGTCCTGCTGTCACCATAGTTACCCAGTGCCCAGTCAGCGACATGTAACGCCCCTGTCCATGCCTACTCGTCCAAGTGTCTGTGGTGAAATGCACCCTGTCACACACAGAGTTTCTCAAAGAAGCGGTGATGTTGTGTGCGACATGCTGGTGGAGTGCAGGCACACCTTTCTTTGAGAAGTAGTTCCGACTGGGCATCTGGTACTGGGGCACTGCGACGGACATAAGGTCTCGAAAATCCTCTGTGTCCACCAGGCGGAAAGGCAGCATTTCTGTAGCCAAGAGCTTGCAGATGGTGAAATTCAACCTCTTAGCTTTCTCATGGCTAGGAGGAAATGGTCTTTTACTTGTCCACATCTGAGGGACCGAGGGCTGGCTATTGTGCTTAGACGGGGTTGATAAGGGTGTCCCCGGCAAACTGCCGGTCTGTGAGGAAGATGCAGGTGGACATGTTAGGTTGCCTTGATCCAAAGGTGGTGCTATCGATGTCGGACAGCGCTCAACACCAGCTGGTGTTACCACCTCCAAAGAAAATGATGACCTGCCAATCACGCTGGCCGTTGCGGGTAAAGAGGTGGCAGGTCTGCGCCCCAAAACAGGTGTGACTGCTGTCCCCCCAGTCACAGAGGATGAAGAGCCCGCGGATGCACAAGATATGGCAGACGGTGGTTGGCCAGGCCGGCTAGGCCGCATTGTAGCACACTGAGCTTCCCACTGCAACTTATGCTTCATGTCCATGTGCCGGTTCATGCATGAAGTACTCAAACTATGTATTTTTGGCCTCTACTTAGCTTTTGCTGACAAATGTTACAGATAACACGAGTTGGGTCATCTTTATCGATCTGAAAAAATGCCCAGGCTATGCAAGGCTTAGCACCCATGCGACCTGAAGAGCCACCACGACTTGTGGTGAGAGGCAGAGTTGTGTTTGAGGATGCAGTTGTTGACGTGCTTCCAGTACTACGTCTCTGTCCAGGAAGGCGCAACCTGACCTCGTCGTCACTAGCATCTTCCTCCACCTCCTCTGCTGACCTCATCTCTTGGCTGACTGTGGGTTGACAGTAAGTGGGATCTCCAACCTCATCATCATCACCCTGTGCGTTATCACACCCGTCATCCTCAGAGCCAACCTGTTCCTGCCCTGACAAAAAACTAAAGTTGTCGCTCCAATCAGGTATTTGAGTCTCATCATCGTCTTCCTCATTGTCTCCACCAACAGGAGTTACAGTTTGGGAATGAGGGTCTACATTATGGTCAGAACCTTCTGCGTCTGGTCCTGGATCCGACTCATAAAGATTCTGGGCATCAGTGCAGATCATTTCCTCGTCTGGATTCACAGAAGCGCTGGAGTCGACCTCTGATTCCCAGGCTATAGTATGAGTAAACAGCTCTGCAGACTCAACCATCTGTTCTACCTCATACTCAGACGGGCAGCTGGAGATTTGGGAGCTGTGAGGAAGCAAGTGCGATTGGGGTGACACCTTTGAGGACTGGAGTATTTGTGATGTTGAAGTTGATGTGGAGGAGAGCCCACTTAAAGGAGCACTTGATATCCGTTGAAGCACCTGCTGTTTTTGTGCCTCATCTGGAATTTGTAGCGATTGGCGTGGCCGTAAGAAAGGGATCTTATCACATTGTCCGCTAAAAGAAGTAGACATTTTAGTTTGGCTGGAAGATGGTCTTTCTTCTGCAGATGTTACTGTTGCTTTAACACCTACCCCACGGACACAACCTTTTTTCCCCTTCCCAACACGCCTATTCCCCTTTCCACCAGCAGCAGGCCTTTTTCCACTCATTTTGGTGGTTAACTAATTCACAACTCTGGAGTTGTTTGCACAAAAAAACAATGGATGGGAACCGAGCAGAGCTGAGTGGCCAAACTGTGGTATTAGGCCAAAACTATTGGCTGGGTTAGATGCAGAAAAAAATTATATTCAATTTGCAACCTGATGGAGGTCAGTATAGATGGACTAATAGAACAAGTCCCACACACAGCTAGAAGCCCAAATATTTTTTCAGAGGTAGATGCAGAAAAAAAAATATTCAGTTTGCAACCTGATGGAGGTCAGTATAGATGGACTAATAGAGAAAGTCCCACACACTGCTAGAAGGCCAAATATTTTTTCAGAGCTAGATGCAGACAAAAAATTATTTTTAATTTGCAACCTGATGGAGGTCAGTATAGATGGACTAATAGAGAAAGTCCCACACACTGCTAGAAGGCCAAATATTTTTTCAGAGCTAGATGCAAAAAAAAATTATATTCAGTTTGCAACCTGATGGAGGTCAGTATAGATTAACTAATAGAACAAGTCCCACACACAGCTAGAAGGCCAAATATTTTTTCAGAGCTAGATGCAGATAAAAATTATTTTTAATTTGCAACCTGATGGAGGTCAGTATAGATGGACTAATAGAGAAAGTCCCACACACTGCTAGAAGGCCAAATATTTTTTCAGAGCTAGATGCAGAAAAAAATTATATTCAGTTTGCAACCTGATGGAGGTCAGTATAGATGGACTAATAGACAAGTCCCACACACAGCTAGAAGCCCAAATATTTTTTCAGAGGTAGATGCAGAAAAAAATTATATTCAGTTTGCAACCTGATGGAGGTCTGTATAGATGGATTAATAGAACAAGTCCGACACACAGCTAGAAGCCCAAATATTTTTTCAGAGGTAGATGCAGAAAAAAATTATATTCAGTTTGCAACCTGATGGAGGTCTGTATAGATGGATTAATAGAACAAGTCCCACCCACAGCTAGAAGCCCAATATTTTTTCAGAGGTAGATGCAGAAAAATAATATATTCAGTTTGCAACCTGATGGAGATCAGTATAGATGGACTAATAGAGAAAGTCCCACACACTGCTAGAAGGCCAAATATTTTTTCAGAGCTAGATGCAGACAAAAAATTATATTCAATTTGCAACCTGATGGAGGTCAGTATAGATGGACTAATAGAATGATGCTATGCCCAAAAGATTTTACTTCACTAGGTGCAGTAAAAAAATTGGTATTCTATACACAGATAGGCTACTCCACTGACTAACACACTCTGCAATAGGCCAAAAAGGATTAGCTTTGCTATATTGAGCCAAATGCTGTGAAAAAAACTTGCACAGCACTGGCACAGACCTGCCTGGCAAAAACTGATAGGAACTGATGTAACCTAGTCCTGAAAAGGACTGCAATTACAATTAGTCTTTACTCCCATAATCTATCTATTTAAGAGCACAGATCTGCCTGATAAAAGTCGTAGGAAATGCTGTAACCTAGTCCTTAAAAGGACTGCAATCACAACTATTCCCTACTCCCAAGCTATCTGTAGATTTGTGCGAAAATTGGCTTGAAATTAACAAGGTATAGCGCACACAGCAACAGCGGTGCTGTCTAACACGCAGCTGCAGCAGTGAGAAAATGGTGGCGACGGGGAAAATGGCTTGGTCTTATAGGGCAAGGACATGTGACATACACTGCCAATGACACATGCCCTTGCTTGTGTGAAAAAAAGCATTTCGCTCCGTGTGTGCGCTGCTGATAGGCTGACAGATTGCACCTGTAGCACCCTGAGGATTCGGCTGCTACAGGGGTATTGCACCTCAAGCCAGAGGTGTGGTATTCCACTCCCGGGTAAGGATGGAGTGTGGAACTGAGCTCAGTAGGCTGCATACACTACACACATCCCATTTCCGGGGGACAGACCAATGGTACTCCCACTAGAGAAATGTGCAGGTACGACAGTGTCTGTCCCTGGCTGGAGTGGGAGGGGGGTGGAACATCCCAGTAGTGTAGGGGCAGATAGGGGGAGCAGTCTGGGTAATGCTAGGAGCTCATTGGGTGCTGGTCACCTGAGCTCACACATAGAGGGAGTATATAAGGTGGGAACCATCTTAGATCAGGGTCAGTCTGTCAGAGTTGAGTCAGAGAAGCAGAGCAGCTCAGCCAGCTCCAAGGCCAAGAGAGAGAGAGAGGAGAAGGAAGGACCCAGAGGGGGAGAAGAGGGAACTCCAAGAACCCAAAATTAGACCAGAGGGTGAAGAGTTGGCACAAAGGTACCGGATCCCAAGCTGGTGGAGGGCCCTAATCCTTAGCCAGAGACCGGAGGTCGTGGGCAGGATCTGCCACAACCACCCACTAAATCCACCCGGAAGGCAAACCGTGAATAGGGTCAGTGAACCCAGAGACAAGGGTTTTACCAACAAGAGGCCCGAGGGAGCCGGACTTAGGTGGATCCCTGGTGGGGAAGGCCAGAGAGAAGGACAAGTCAGAAAGGGAGCTCAGGACCACGCTCCAGAATCACCTGGGGGTTGGCCGAGTCCAGGACCTGGTGGACGCAGCACGGCTCGGGCGGTCACTCAAGGCCGGAGCGACCAACACAAAAGCAGTAAGTAAAACCCTGAACTGCACAGCCCGACTCGGAGTCTTATTACCACTCTCACTGCACCACCACAACCACCACCCTCTACAACTGACCCCCTGAGGCTATACCCCTCCCGTTGGGGGTTATACTACCTGAGCTGCACACACATCACCAGCCTCAGCGGACCCTGCTGCAGCGGCGGCCGTATTGACCGCAATTCAACGGGTGGCGTAGTCGACATAAAAGAACATCTAGTAACATCTATAAGGACTGCCACACACTGAGCTTGACACCCTGGGCACGGACCGGGTCACCGCCACTCGGAGACTACAACCCCCATCTGATCCGGCTCCGGGTATCCCCCAAACAACACTGGCCCAGGGGGCGCGTCACACCTCCCCACTGTAAATGCGGGAAAGAGAATAAAAAATGGAGATCTTCATTGTTCTTGCAGAGATCCATCCCCTGCCCCTCCCCCCACCCCGCTGTACACTCAAACTGCGTATTAACATTAATTTTCATCATTACTGAGAAAAAATCCAGTTATGATTTTGGTGCACGAACAGTTATCGAACATAACCTCGAACAGCCGAATTTTTCTCAAATCGTTCGTGTTCGCCGAACGGCTCGAACACCGCCCAAAACAGCTCGAATTTGAGATTGGCGAACAGTTCGAGTCGAACAACGCTCATCTCTAGTGTTAACTTGTTTTGACATAAGCTGAATCATCCATGATTATGGTGGTTATTGTTCATATTGCATGAAGTGTGATCATATGAAGTAAACCACTGGGGGTTCACTCTTTCACAAGACCTTCTAGCCCCCTTGTCCTTCTTTACTCTTGGAAGCACACCAGTAGGTGAGTGCAGCCTATCCCCCACTTTAAATACACCTGTGTGTGAGTAAAGCAGCTTCTAGGCTCTTGCCTGCTCATCAACCCTGCAACTAGCAATGGGTGGTGGAAAACCAACGTCTAAATACCCCTAATAATTTGTAAAGGTGCATACTAACCCCAAGCATTCAGCTCTGCTCAAATTCTCTCATACACACATCTAGACTTCTTGCTTTCCAAGGACTCATCTAACCAATAACTCTCACCTGACAAGGCCCACAGTTACCAGAAAACATGCCCTCACATAACTATATGTTTGCATCTCTTAGGAAAAATCATTCATATATCATTGCCATGCTTGCAGTCAGCGTCGGACTGGACTACCTTGGGCCCACCGGAGAAAAATCATACTTGGGGCCCACCATGCAGTTATATAGAAAAAATACAAGAAAACCAATTTTATTGCAAAATGCGGTAATATCGTTATATAATATCAAACCCAGTGCATATTAACCAATAACCAATTCAACTTTATTATTCATTAAGTAAAGAAAAACTTCAGGTAAAAGAAAATACAAGTCTCAGTCAGGGCCTGTGTGGTATAACAGCACAATAAATATTTTTAAGGTCCCGCCAATGGAACCTGCATCTATTTTGAGGACAGGGCCCCGTGATACGCTGCTGTCAATGGTGAAGTAGATCCAATTCTGGCAATCTCTCCACTGACAGTGAAACAGATGAAAGTCCTATTTGTGAGACCCACACAGGAGAGCTGACAGATCCTGTAAATGTAGCGCCCCGAGGGTTCGGCCGCTACAGGGGTATTGCACCTCTGCCAGAGGTGTGATATTCCACTCCCAGGTAAGGATGGAGTATGGACCAGGGCTCAGTTAGCTGCATACAGCACACACACACCCCATTTCCGAGGGACAGCTCAACGGTGCTCCCACTAGACAGAAGTGCAGGCACGACCGACTATGTCCCTGACTGGAGTGGGGAGGGGGGGTGGAACACCCAGTGCTGTAGGGGCAGATAGGGGTTGGTTCCTGAGCGTAGGTAGGAGCCCATTGGTTGCTGGTCACCTGGGCTCATGGCTAGAGGGAAGTATAAAAGGGAGGAGCCATCTTAGATCTGGGTTCAGTCTGTGAGAAGTTGAGAGGAGAGCTGACAGGGAGCAGCAGCTCAGGCTGAGTGCTGCTCCAGAGGCAGGCCTAGAGAAGAGGCCGGAGCCTGAGAGGAGAAGGAACAGGAGGAGAAGGGGGAACAGGAGGAGAAGGAACAAGAAAGGAAGAGAGAGAGGAACAGAAGGGCTTAGGAACAAGAAGGCAGAAGGGACCCTAAGAACCCACGAGAATACAGGGTGAAGGGTCAGGCAGATTAAGGGTACCGGATCCCAAGTTGGTGGAGGAGAAACAACCCTCAGCCAAAGACCGGAGGTCGTGATCATTTATTGGTGCGACACCTCATCAAACCTGCTAGAAAGGCACCATATAGGATAGCGGGGAAGGGGGCCCACATTTACCCGTGCAGATCCGCGGTAGCTGGACAAAAGTGGGTCACTGGTGAGGCAGGCCAGAGAAAGGAAAGAAGGGGGTCCTGTGCCATATTCCTGAACTGCCTGGGAGTTGACCGAGCCCCTCACCTGGTGGACGCAGCATGGCTCGGGCAGTCATTGCCAGCTGAAGTGACATGGATATTAACTGTGAGTAAAGACCCTGGACTGCAGTACATTGTCTGTGTGCTTTTTCGCACCTCCAGCACTAAAGGTACCGCGACTCTCACCATCACTTCTCCCACCATCCACTACACTGCCCTGGGGCCGCACTCTTCCTGTGGGGAGCCACACCATCCCAGCTGCATACATCATCAGCCCAAGCGGACTGCCTTGCAGCGGCGGTTCCTAATAACCGCAATCCACGGGTGGCGTAGTCGGACATTATCTAAAGTACGGTAGCAGACTACCATTGGTCTGACCACCCTGAGCCGCGGGACCGGGCCGCCACTACTACTCCCAGCGTCTCCCTATTGCCCGGTTCCGCGTGCCCCACGGCCCAGGGGGCGAGTCATATACACTACACCACACAGGACAGATCCTCTATATACTACACCACACAGGAGAGCTGACGGATCCTCTATATACTACACCACACAGGAGAGACGACAGATCCTCTATATACTACACCACACAGGAGAGCTGACAGATCCTCTATATACTACACCACACAGGAGAGCTGACAGATCCTCTATATACTACACCACACAGGAGAGCTGCCAGATACTCTATATACTACACCACACAGGAGAGCTGCCAGATCCTCTATATACTACACCACACAGGAGAGCTGCCAGATCCTCTATATACTACACCACACAGGAGAGCTGACAGATCCTCTATATACTATACCACAGAGGAGAGCTGACAAATCCTCTATATACTACACCACACAGGAGAGCTGACAGATCCTCTATATACTACACCACACAGGAGAGCTGACAGATCCTCTATATACTGCACCACACTGGAGAGCTGACAGATCCTCTATATACTACATCACACAGGAGAGCTGACAGATCCTCTATATACTACACCACACAGGAGAGCTGACAGATCATCTATATACTACACCACACAGGAGAGCTGACAGATCCTCTATATACTACACCACACAGGAGAGCTGACAGATCCTCTATATACTACACCACACAGGAGAGCTGACAGATCCGCTATATACTACACCACACAGGAGAGCTGACAGATCCTCTATGTACTACACCACACAGGAGAGCTGACAGATCCTCTATATACTATACCACAGAGGAGAGCTGACAAATCCTCTATATACTACACCACACAGGAGAGCTGACAGATCCTCTATATACTACACCACACAGGAGAGCTGACAGATCCTCTATATACTACACCACACAGGAGAGCTAACAGAACCTCTATATACTGCACCACACAGGAAAGCTGACAGATCCTCTATATACTACACCACACAGGAGAGCCGACAGATCCTCTATATACTGCACCACACAGGAGAGCCGACAGATCCTCTTTATACTGCACCACACAGGAGTGCTGACAGATCCTCTATATACTACACCACACAGGAGAGCTGACAGAACCTCTATATACTGCACCACACAGGAGAGCTGACAGATCCTCTATATACTACACCACACAGGAGAGCCGACAGATCCTCTATATACTGCACCACACAGGAGAGCCGACAGATCCTCTTTATACTGCACCACACAGGAGTGCTGACAGATCCTCTATATACTACACCACTCAGGACAGCTGACAGATTCTCTGTATACTACACCACACAGGAGAGCTTACAGATCCTCTGTAAACTACACCACATAGGAGAGCTGCCAGATCCTCTATATACTAGACCACACAGGAGAGCTGACAGATCCTCTATATACTACACCACACAGGAGAGCTGACAGATCCTCTATATACTACACCACACAGGAGAGCTGCCAGATCCTCTATATACTACACCACACAGGAGAGCTGCTAGATCCTCTATATACTACACCACAGAGGAGAGCGGACAGATCCTCTATATACTACACCACACAGGAGAGCTGACAGATCCTCTATATACTATACCACAGAGGAGAGCTGACAAATCCTCTATATACTACACCACACAGGAGAGCAGACAGATCCTCTATATACTACACCACACAGGAGAGCTGACAGATCCTCTATATACTACACCACACAGGAGAGCGGACAGATCCTCTATATACTAGACCACACAGGAGAGCTGACAGATCCTCTATATACTACACCACACAGGAGAGCTGACAGATCCTCTATATACTACACCACACAGGAGAGCTGACAGATTCCCCATATACTACACCACACAGGAGAGCTGACAGCTCCTCTATATACTACACCACACAGGAGAGCTGACAGATTCCCCATATACTACACCACACAGGAGAGCTGATAGATACTCTATATACTACACCACACGGGAGAGCTGACAGATCCTCCATATACTACACCACACGGGAGAGCTGACAGATCCTCTATATACTACACCACACAGGAGAGCTGACAGATCCTCTATATACTACACCACACAGGAGAGCTGACAGATCCTCTATATACTACACCACACAGGAGAGCTGACTGATCCTCTATATACTACACCACACAGGAGAGCTGACAGATCTTCTATATACTACACCACACAGGAGAGTTGACAGATTCCCCATATACTACACCACACAGGAGAGCTGACAGATCCTCTATATACTACACCACACAGGAGAGCTGACAGATTCCCCATATACTACACCACACAGGAGAGCTGATAGATACTCTATATACTACACCACACGGGAGAGCTGACAGATCCTCTATATATTACACCACACAGGAGAGCTGACAGATCCTCTATATACTACACCACACAGGAGAGCTGACAGATCCTCTATATACTACACCACACAGGAGAGCTGACTGATCCTCTATATACTACACCACACAGGAGAGCTGACAGATCTTCTATATACTACACCACACAGGAGAGCTGACAGATTCCCCATATACTACACCACACAGAAGAGCTGACAGATCCTGTATATACTACACCACACAGGAGAGCTGACAGATTCCCCATATACTACACCACACAGGAGAGCTGATAGATACTCTATATACTACACCACACGGGAGAGCTGACAGATCCTCCATATACTACACCACACAGGAGAGCTGACAGATCCTCTATATACTACACCACACAGGAGAGCTGACAGATCCTCTATATACTACACCACACAGGAGAGCTGACAGATCCTCTATATACTACACCACACAGGAGAGCTGACTGATCCTCTATATACTACACCACACAGGAGAGCTGACAGATCTTCTATATACTACACCACACAGGAAAGCTGACAGATCCTCTATATACTACACCACACAGGAGAACAGACAGGTCCTCTATATACTACGCTACACAGGAGAGCTGACAGATCCTCTATATACTACACCACACAGGAGAGCCAACAGATCCTCTATATACTACACCACACAGGAGAGATCCTCTATATACTGCACCACACAGGAGAGATGACAGATCCTCTATATACTACACCACACAGGAGAGCTGACAGATCCTCTATATAATACACCACACAGGAGAGCTGACAGATCCTCTATATAGTACACCACACAGGAGAGCTGACAGATCCTCTACATACTACACCACTCGGGAGAGCTGACAGATCCTCTATATACTACACCACACAGGAGAGCTGACAGATCTTCTATATACTACACCACACGGGAGAGCTGACAGAGTCTCTATATACTACACCACACGGGAGAGCTGACAGATCCTCTATATACGACACCACACGGGAGAGCTGACAGATCCTCTATATACTACTCCACACGGTAGAGCTGATAGATCCTCTATATACTACACCACACAGGAGAGCTGACAGATCCTCTATACACTACACCATACAGGAGAGCTGACACATCCTCTATATACTACACCACACAGGAGAGCTGACAGATCCTCTATATACTACACCACACAAGAGAGCAGACAGATCCTCTATATATTACACCACACAGGAGAGCTGACAGATCCTCTATATACTACACCACACCGGATAATTGACAGATCCTCTATATACTACACCACACAGGAGAGCTGACAGATCCTCTGTATACTACACCACACAGGAGAGCTGACAGATTCCCCATATACTACACCACACAGGAGAGCTGACAGATCCTCTATATACTACACCACAAAGGAGAGCTGACAGATCTTCTATATACTACACCACACAGGAGAGCTGACAGATCCTCTATATAATACACCACACAGGAGAGCAGACAGATCCTCTATATAATACGCTACACAGGAGAGCTGACAGATCCTCTATATACTACACCACACAGGAGAGCTGACAGATCCTGAGTACACTACACCACACAGGACAGATCCTCTATATACTGCACCACACAGGAGAGATGACAGATCCTCTATATACTACACCACACAGGAGAGCTGACAGATCCTCTATATACTACACCACACAGGAGAGCTGACAAATCCTCTATATACTACAACACACAGGAGAGCTGACAGATCCTCTGTATACTACACCATACTGGAGAGCTGACAGACCCTCTATATACTACACCACACAGGAGAGCTGACAGATCCTCTATATACTACACCGCACAGGAGAGCTGACAGATCCTATATATACTACACCACACGGGAGAGCTGACAGATCCTCTATATACTACACCACACAGGAGAGCCGACAGATCTTCTATATACTACACCACTAAAGACACATCCTCTATATACTACACCACACAGGAGAGCTGACAGATCCTCTATATACTGCACTACACAGGAAAGCTGACTGATCTTCTATATACTACACCACACAGGAGAGCTGACAGATCCACTATATACTAAACCAGACAGGAGAGCTGACAGATCCTCTATATACTACACCACACGGGAGAGCAAACAGATCCTCTATATAATACACCAAACAGGAGAGCTGACAGATCCTCTATATACTACACTACACAGGAGAGCTGGCTGACAGATCCTCTATATACTACACCACACGGGAGAGCTGACAGATCCTCTATATACTACACCACACGGGAGAGCTGACAGATCCTCTATATACTACACCACACAGGAGAGCCGACAGATCTTCTATTTACTACACCACACGGGACAGATCCTCTATATACTACACCACACAGGAGAGCCGACAGATCCTCTATATACTACACTACACAGGAGAGCTGACTGATCTTCTATATACTACACCACAGAGGAGAGCTGACAGATCCTCTCTACACTACACCACACAGGAGAGCCAACAGATCCTGATATACTACACCACACAGGAGAGCTGACAGATCCTCTATATACTAAACCACACAGGAAAGCTGACAGATTCTCTATATACTACACCACACAGGAGAGCCGACAGATCCTCTATTTCCTACACCACACAGGAGAGCAGACAGATCCTCTATTTCCTACACCACACAGGAGAGCTGATAGTCCTCTATATACTAAACCACACAGGAGAGCTGACAGATCCTCTATATACTAAACCACACAGGAGAGCTGACAGATCCTCTATATACTACACCACACGGGAGAGTGGACAGATCCTCTATATAATACACCACACAGGAGAGTGGACAGATCCTCTATATAATACACCACACAGGAGAGCTGACAGATCCTCTATATACTACACCACACAGGAGAGCCGACAGATCTTCTATATACTACACCACAAAGGACACATCCTACTAATATTATAAATGCGAAAGTTTGTGAGTATGTATGTTTGTTACTCTTTCACGAAAAAACTACTGGACGGATTTGCATGAAACTTTACAGTAATATAGATTATACATCGGAATAACATATTGGCTACAATTTGCAATGATTTTATGTAATTTTGGTTGTAATATAACGATACATGTCAATTAAGTAGTAAAAAAATCTGGCCTCTCTGAGCTATCTTGGCGTACGATGCCTAAACCGTTGGAGTTACACAGAGATGATGTATCGTAGAATTGTTTGTCTTGAATAGTTCTAAATAAAAGTCCGCGACAGCATATATCTACCTTTTATGTGGAAGCCACTATGACCAAAATGGTGAACCATAAATTTAATTAAATCCTACTAATATTATAAATGCGAAAGTTTGTGAGTATGTATGTTTGTTACTCTTTCACGAAAAAACTACTTGACGGATTTGCATGAAACTTTACAGTAATATAGATTATACATCGGAATAACATATAGGCTACAATTTGTAATGATTTTATGTAATTTTGGTCGTAATATAACGATACATGTCAATTAAGTCGGAAAAAAATCTGGCCTCTGAGAGCTATCTTGGCGTACGCTGCCTAAACTGTTGGAGTTACACAAAGATGATGTACCGTAGAATTGTTTGTCTTGAATAGTTCTAAATAAAAGTCCGCGACAGCATATATCTACCTTTTATGTGGAAGCCACTATGACCAAAATTGTGAACCATAAATTTAATTAAATTAGATACTATTTTATAATGCACATTTTAGTATATTTATCAAACTTTTTAGTATATTTATGAAACTCTTATATACACACATACACAGGTGATATTTAAATGGCTGATTTACAGCAGTCAGAAGAGATTGATAATACAATAATTTGCCCATAGTGGATCATAGTATAGTGAGGTCACAGTTGCCGCCTGTCCACAGTCAGAATACAGGGGTGATCATATACCGTGGCCAGGTACAAGTGTGGCACAGGGGGTTCACACACGACCCCCAGGGACTAACATTTCCTAGAAACTTTGGCAGATGTCAGTCATGAGCTCACCCTGATACATTATACTCTGGAAACAGCTGAAGGGAGAAGGATAATTTATGACATTTTCTCAGACTTAAAAAAAAAAAAAAAAAAATAGCCCAGAAAACAGCCCATATGTCAGGAACAGGTTACTAGGGAACTACACGTCCCTGCACGGCCTGCCCGCGCCCACAGCCCGGGGGGAGTGTGAGGCTTCCTCCTGCAGGTTGCCCGGGGGAACCGGGCCGTCATTGTCCTCACACAGGGGGTCCCCGCCGCCATTGTCCCTCCACATAACACCGTATAATAAAACATGCGCTCACCTGCGCCAGCTGCTGCAGCCGGGAAAGTTCCGAGCGCCTCACCTGGGCGGAGGGGAAGTGACTCACACACGGGGAGGGGCAGTAACCTAAGCGCGGCTCCATGGAGGATGCACACACTGCAGCCTGACAGCACCGGCAGCAGCGCTACACAAATGGCGTCCTCCCCTCCTGTGTGCAGCACAGCCCTGTGTGTGTGCAGCGCAGCATGTCACCCACAGCACCAGCAGGCTGCTCTCAGCTCCCACAGAGCACTGGGAATGGTTGTTATGGGTAACTGCGCCACAGCTGCTCCTCATAGACCATGTCACCCACAGCACCAGCAGGCTGCTCTCAGCTCCCACAGAGCACTGGGAATGGTTGTTATGGGTAACCGTGCCACAGCTGCTCCTCATAGACCAGTCATATACAACTGATATCGTCTGTACAGCGATCGTAATATAACTAAGTAGATTGTTTTAGTATTTTCTTTGAACTTTACTAAGTACCTATTTTGTAATTAGTACTTATAAAAATGCAGCGAAAGTGTAAGTCTAACATTTCGCAAAGCTCTAATAAAGCCCGATCTATGAAAATAATTAGACGTGATGAGACGCCTCAACAAGCCGAGCAACGAAGGCTTGAGCAGGCGGTGCGTTGTGCGGCACATAGAGCTGCAGAGACTCCAGAACAATCCCAAGCCCGACGTGAACGGAATGCGGAGTTTTTGGCATCTCAACGGGCTGCTGAAACTCAAGAACAGTCCCAAGCCCGACGTGAACAGCATGCGGAGTATCTGGCGTCTCAACGGGCTGCTGAAACTCCAGAACAGTCCCAAGCTCGACGTCAGCAGCAAGCGACTTACATGGCGTCCCAAAGAGCCACTGAAACTTATGAAATGGCCGAATCTCGCAGACGCACTGTTGCTGAAAGGGCAGCTCAGCGACGTCAAACATTTACAAGAAATACATGGATATTGTTTAATAAAGCTGCATTTGAGTATGACGAGACTCTTGATTATGAAACTCACAAGCTTATAAATATAGAAGCAATGACCATAGATTGCAAATAGTGCAGAGCTCTTAAGTGGAAAGAGGAAGCAGCAGGTATGTGTTGTTTGGGCGGGAAAGTAGCTCTTCCTTATATAGACGAGTCAGTTCAACCTTTAAAAGAGCTTTTCTCTAATGAAACTGATGAATCTCGCCTTTTTCTAAATAATATAAGAAAATACAACATGTGCTTTCATATGACGTCTTTTGGAGCTGATCAAATTGTCTCAATGCCAGGGTTTTGCCCGACCTTTACAATACAAGGACAAGTATACCACCGTATCGGTTCTTTAATTCCTACGTCCATTTCGCAACCACAATTTTTACAAGTTTATTTCATAGGTGACGAAGAAGAACAAATCAACAGGTGTACTGAGTGCGTGCAAAGCGTAGATAGAAACATAGTTAAAAAATTACAACGAGTACTTCACGACCACAACATTTTGATGCATGAATTTAAAACGGCTAGAGACAGAATGATCAATGACGATCATTTCAAAGTAGTGATTCACCCAGACCGTGTACCACGTGGTCAACATGAGAGACGATTCAATGCCCCTACTACAAATGAAATAGCTGCTGTAATAGTTAGTAGCGAACAAACTATGTCTCGGGACATCGTTGTGCAGCCGCGCGATGGCATGCTCACTAGGGTTCCCGATACACATAGATTCTATGACGCTCTCGAGTACCCAATAATTTTTTGGAAAGGACAAGAGGGGTACAGCATTGATATTCCTCAGATAAATCCAATTACCAAACAAGCAATGCCAAGCAAAAAGGTGTCCTGCAAAGATTTTTATGCCTTTCACTTGATGGTCCGTCGCAGCGATTTTAATTTGATGCTTAAGTGTAGGATCCTACTTCATCAGTTTCTGGTCGACATGTATGTAAAGATGGAAAGTGAGCGCTTAAGGTTCATTTCTTTAAATCAAAAAAAACTGCGCGCAGAAAATTATATTCACTTGCAAGATGCAATGATGCGGATTTGGATCCAAATAACTTAGGTCAGATGGTGATTCTCCCGTCATCATTTGTAAATAGCCCGAGATACCTACACGAATACACACAAGATGCGTTCACATACGTACGTAATTATGGGAGGCCTGATTTATTTATTACAATGACTTGCAACCCCGCTTGGCCAGAAATCACCAAAGAGCTTATGGCTGGTCAAAATTCAACGGACAGACATGACTTAACAGCTCGAGTATTTAGAATAAAAGTACAGAAGTTGGTAGCTCTACTTACAAAAGGTAACATATTTGGTGATATGCAATGCTTCATGTACTCGATCGAGTGGAAAAAGCGAGGTTTGCCTCATGTGCACTTACTGCTGTGGTTAAAGGAAAAATTGCATCCGAACCAAATTGACGAAATCATATGTGCTGAGATACCAAACCCAGAAACTGATCAAAAGCTCTATAATACAGTGACAAAGAATATGATTCACGGGCCATGTGGTACATTCAATTCTTCATCGCCATGCATGAAGGAAGGAAAATGTACCAAAAAATATCCGAGGAAGCTTTTAAAAGATACTCAAACCAATGACAAAGGTTATCCTTTGTACAGGCGCAGAGCACCAGAGAATGGTGGACGCACGACGATTATAAAAACCCGTAGAGGAACACAGGAAATATTGGTGGACAATAGCTGGGTGGTCCCATATTCTCCACTCTTATCAAAAAATTTTAATTCTCATTTAAATGTAGAGTTCTGTAATACGGTACAGGCGATAAAATATATTTGTAAATATATTAATAAGGGTAGCGACCAGGCTATTTTTAACATCCGCCAGCAAGGGAATGTTAACATTGACCCAAGAGATGAGGTGCAGACCTTTAGAACCGGCCGATATGTTAGTAGTAACGAAGCAGCATGGCGGATCTTAGGTCTGCCTCTGCACGAGAGACACCCAACCGTCGCGATTCATTTAACCAATGGCGAGAGGGTTTACTTTACGGAAAATAATTTTAGAGAGAGATTAGAAGCACCACCTAAAACTACACTAACTGCATTTTTCCTGTTGTGCCAAAGTGATACGTTTGCAAAAACATTCCTTTACATTGACGTGCCTCGCTACTATACTTGGAATGTGGCACGGAAGCAATGGAAACGTCGTTTACAAGGAACACCTGTCGATGGCTGGCCAGGTGTGAAGGCAGGAGACGCTCTAGGTCGCATTTACATGGTGCACGTTAGCAATTTTGAATGTTATTGCTTGCGTATGCTGCTGAATGTAATAAGGGGTCCAACCAACTTCTCGGATTTAAAAACATTTGAAGGTCAAGAACTTGCAACTTTTCGGCAGGTGTGTGAGAAGATGGGGTTGTTGGAAGATGATAACCACTGGGATACCACCTTAGAAGAGGCCGTGCTATGTCGCTCCCCGCCACAAATAAGAGAGCTGTTTGCCATATTGATATGCACTTGCGGTTTATCCAATCCTCTACAACTCTGGCACAAGTATAAAACTGCGTTATCAGAGGATATCATGCACAGATTTGAAAGAATGGATCACGTTAACGATGATCTCTGTTTCAATGAGGCGTTGGGGCTTATCGAGGACAAAATATTAATAATTTCTGGAAAGAAATTGTCCGATTTTGGTCTACCCTCACCGCAGCGTATAGGAGAGCTGTCGAACGAGTTGATAAAAGAGCTAAGCTATGATACCAAACAGTTAGACGCTCACGTTTGCGAAACTGAGCCACGTTTGCTACCTGATCAAAGAGAGATTTATCACAAAATAGTAGGACGAGTTGAGAATGGTGACGGCGGACTTTTTTTCCTTGATGCCCCGGGTGGTACAGGAAAAACTTTCTTGCTTAATTTACTTTTAGCAAAAATTCGGTCATAACGTTGCATTAGCTGTGGCTTCCTCTGGAATTGCTGCAACATTGCTAAGCGGTGGACGGACGGCACATTCAGTCTTTAAATTACCTCTTAATCTGGTGAACGAAGAAACCCCATCGTGTTATATCAGCAAGAGCAGCGCCCGTGGCCTCCTGTTGCAACAGTGCAAACTAATCGTGTGGGACGAGTGCACAATGTCACACAAACGCGCCATTGAAGCTCTTGATCGTTGTCTACAAGACTTACACAGTAAACAAACAATAATGGGTGGTGTGGTTGTTTTATTGGCTGGGGACTTTACGCAAACTTTGCCTGTCATCGAGCGAGGCACTGCAGCAGACGAAATTAACGCATGTCTGAAATCCTCATATTTATGGACCAAAGTTGAAAAGCTGCATCTCACCACCAACATGCGTGTCCAGTTATTCAGTGATCTAGAGTCGGGCGCGTACGCTGAGAAACTGCTCGAGATCGGTGAAGGTCGAATCGAAACTGACGAAGAAGGTATGGTTCTATTCACTAACCAATTTTGTCATGTTGTGGATTCGGAAGACGCACTTATTGCTCAAGTTTTTCCAAATTTGCAACAAAACATCCACGATGAAAATTGGCTATGTGAAAGAACTATACTAGCACCAAGAAATGAAACAGTTGCGAAAATCAATAAAATTATCTTGGACCAAGTAACCAGCGATGCAACAACCTACAACTCCATCGACACAGTCATGTCATCTGAAGACTGTACGAGCTACCCCGTGGAGTTTCTTAACTCTTTGGAGCTATCCGGGGTCCCATCTCATAAGCTCGAATTAAAGGTCGGTATACCCGTTTTGTTAATGCGCAACTTGGACGCCCCGAGATTATGTAATGGCACTAGATTGCGAGTCACTGAACTAGGCAGGCACATTGTAAAGGCCACAATTTTAACTGGAGAAGCTAAGGGTGAAAATATTCTTATACCACGCATCCCAATAATACCCAATAACTTACCCTTTAATTTCAAACGTTTGCAGTTCCCACTTAAAGCTGCATTTTCAATGACCATCAATAAATCGCAAGGGCAAACTTTGAAGGTAGCGGGGATACATTTAGGCACGCCCTGTTTTTCCCACGGTCAGCTATACGTAGCTTGCTCACGTGTTTCTAAATCGCAAAATCTACATGTTTTCGCTGAACGAAAGAAATCAAATAGCATAGTTTACAGGAATATATTGCAGTAAAAACACATAGATAAATTACCTGCAGATGTCCATTATTCCAATTACATATTAATTCTTTACTAACACGAACAATATTAAACGCAAGTAACTTCAGTCCGTCCTGTTTATTAATCAGTGTTTAGTAATCCGTTTGTGATGAAATTTGATATGGATAATTTCAAGCCTGGGGAAGGACATAGGGCTACTTTTTATAAACACACCATACAGGCGAAGATTATATAAAACTGTAAACCTGATTGACTGACACACCTAGCGGTCAACGCACAGCCGAAACCACTGAACTTAGCATCTTGAAATTTGCAGATAGGTTCTATTATAGCTTAAGTCAGCACTAAGAAAGGAATTTTGATAATTCCACCCTCAAGAGTTTCTCTCTTCATATTATAGGGGTTCAAAGATTGTATGGAATCCGTCAGTTTTGAAGTTAGACATCTGAAATTTTGGATGTACGAGTAACTAAATAGGATTATTTTTTTTTACTATTAAGATTATTTTTTTTTACTATTAAAATGATCTGTCACGAAACTTAATGTGGCAGACCAAATTCCACGCGAGCGAAGCAGCGGGTAAAGGCTAGTCCTCTATATACTACACCACACAGGAGAGCCGACAGATCCTCTATATACTACACCACACAGGAGAGCTGACAGATCCTCTATATACTACACCACACAGGAGAGCCGACAGATCCTCTATATACTACACCACACAGGAGAGCTTACAGATCCTCTATATAATACACCACACAGGAGAGCTGACAGATCTTCTATATACTACACCATACGGGAGAGCTGACAGATCTTCTATATCATACACCACACAGGAGAGCTGACAGAACCTCTATATACTAAACCACACAGGAAAGCTGACAGATTCTCTATATACTACACCACACAGGAGAGCGGACAGATCCTCTATATACTACACCACACAGGAGAGCTGACAGATCCTCTATATACTAAACCACACAGGAGAGCTGACAGAACCTCTATATACTACACTACACAGGAGAGCTGACAGATCCTCTATATACTACACCATACGGGAGAGCTGACAGATCCTCTATATAATACACCACACAGGAGAGCTGACAGATCCTCTATATACTACACTACACAGGAGAGCTGACAGATCCTCTATATACTACAACACACAAGAGAGCTGACACATCCTCTATATACTACACCACACAGGAGAGCTGACAGATCCTCTATATACTACACCACACGGGAGAGCTGACAGAACCTCTATATACTACACTACACAGGAGAGCTGACAGATCCTCTATATACTACACTACACAGGAGAGCTGACAGAACCTCTATATACTACACCACTACACCACACAGGAGAGCTGACAGATCCTCTATATCCTAAACCACACAGGAAAGCTGACAGATTCTCTATATACTACACCACACAGGAGAGCTGAGAGATCCTCTATATACTACACCACACAGGAGAGCTGACAGATCCTCTATATACTACACCACACAGGAGAGCTGACAGATCTTCTATATACTACACCACACAGGAGAGCTGAGAGATCCTCTATATACTACACCACACAGGAGAGCTGACAGATCCTCTATATACTACACCACACAGGAGAGCTGACAGATCTTCTATATACTACACCACACGGGAGAGCTGACAGATCCTCTATATACTACACCACACAGGAGAGCTGACAGATCTTCTATATACTACACCACACAGGAGAGCTGACAGATCTTCTATATACTACACCACACGGGAGAGCTGACAGATCTTCTATATACTACACCACACAGGAAAGCTGACAGATTCTCTATACACTACACCACACAGGAGAGCGGACAGATCCTCTATATACTACACCACACAGGAGAGCCGACAGATCCTCTATATACTACACCACACAGGAGAGCCGACAGATCTTCTATATACTACACCACACGGGAGAGCTGACAGATCCTCTATATACTACACTACACAGGAGAGCTGACAGATCCTCTATATACTGCACCACACAGGAGAGCTGACAGATCCTCTATATAATACACCACACAGGAGAGCTGAAAGATCCTCTATATACTACACCACACAGGAGTGCTGACAGATCCTCTATATACTACACCACACAGGAGAGTCGACAGATCCTCTATATACTACACGACACAGGAGAGCTGACAGATCCTCTATATACTAAACCACACAGGAGAGCTGACAGATCCTCTATATACTACACCACACAGGAGAGCTGACAGATCCTCCATATACTACACCACACAGGAGAGCTGACCGATCCTCTATATGCTACACCACACGGGACACATCCTTTATATACTACACCACACATCCTCCAGATACTATACCACACGGGACACATATTTTATATACTACACCAGACAGATGTTATATTAAGCTATCAAACAGGTGTTAATTGCTGAGAGAACATTAAGGGCTCATGCAAACGTCTGTGTAAATTGGTCTGATCTTGGACCACAGTGCACAAACTGGTTGCAGGACTCCCAATCGGCGCATGGCAGCTTCATTTATTTTTATAAGGCTGTGACGCTTGAGTCAGAAGAGCTGCAGCCAGTCCGTGTATTGTGATCCTAGTTCGGACTGAGTTGCACCGTCGGCATGAGCGTTCACTGTTTTGCTTAAAAGCACAGGGTAGTTTTTCACATGCAAGCAAAACCCCACCCTGTCAAATAGCAGCACAAAGGTACAGGTTCAATTTGAGTATTAAAAAGTAACTATGATTTAAAAGTTGTTTTTTTTCATAAAAAAATAGTACATGGGAAATTAAACCCTTCCCAAAAAGGGAAATTTTCCATTTTTGGGCACTAAGTATTTCCTCCCGTTCTACCAAGAGCTTTTTTTTTTAACATATTTGTTTATTTTTTGCCAACACAGACGTACGAGGGTTATTTTTTGCCTAACAAGTTGTAGTTTTTTTACTATTGAATGTACTAAAAAAAATGGGGGAAAAATGCAAATGGGGTGAAATCGTGAAAAAAATGCAAATCTGCCATAGTTTTTTGGGCTGTTTTTTATGGCATTTATTGTGTGAGAAAAATTACCTGGAAACATAATTGCATAGGTCAGTGCAATTACGGCACAGAAAAACACCCACTTGACTAACTAGGGACACTTACAGACAGTTTTATTGCTGGGGGGGCACTCAATCAGTTATACCTGATCTACTCATATCACCCCTAATTGTCTGAAAACCCCTCCCCCACTGTCACCCCAAACTGCATGAGGGCCCCCTCCCCTAATGTCACTCCTAATTTTCTGCAGGATCACTCACCCACTGTGTTACACCTACTTGCCTGAAGACCACCTTCTTCACTGTCACCCCTAATTATCTGAGAGCCCACTCCACTGTCACTCCTAAGGCTATGTGCCCACGATGCAGAAATGTCATCTCAAACTGCACGAGGGCCCCCTCTCCTACTGTCACTCCTTATTGTCTGAGGGGCCCCTCCCCCACTGTCACCCCTTATTGTCTGAGAACCCCCTAACCCACCTGTTACACCAATTTGCCTATAGGCCCCCTCCCGTGTCTGAGAGCACTTAATGACAGTGGTGGGGATGTAGAACCAGTGGCTTAAACATAAGTTTTACTCACACACACTCCTGTGAGAGGAACACCAGGAAGCCATCTCTCCCTCTGCTCCTCATCCCCATGCCAGACTACAGCACTGGTGCAGGCTCCTGAGGTCACACAAACAAAATTAAGCCTGATTGTTTGGTTGGAGTGCAGCCAGTGTTAAGATAAAGGCAGCAGCACCGCTCTCCAGGTTTGAGAAGAGCAGCTGCGACAGTGAATCCAAACACACTGGACACAGTGAGTAACCACCCAGCTGATCGGAAGGAACAACAACCTCCTGGTCAGCACACAGTCAGCTGTGGAAGGAAGCGCTCACCGGTCTCTGAGGAGCCATGCGCGCCATGACAGCCAATACAGAAGCTTTCAGGCGATGCAAAGCAGCATCGCTTGTGCTGATGAACAATGCAGCTGGACTGGTAGTAGAATTTAAGTAAGCACTGCTCTCTGAGGAGCGGAGCACGCAAATGTGATACAAAGGTGAGCACATGCATTGCATGTGGAGGAGCTGTGTGAGGAGTGGGGCCCACCGGTGGATTCTCCGGTTATCCGGTGGGCTAGTCCGACCCTGCTTGCAGTTATTAGGTAATGTCAGCCTGCTGGGTCAGCTCTGACAATCCAGTAGTATGCAGAAAGCCTTAAAAGAATCCATCATTAGATTTTTGCTGACCCATCTCAGAGCAGCACAAATTAAGTGCAGAGAACCCAATTCTAATGCTGGATCACTTATTATAGTTTTGAAAAAGCAGAGTTTACCTGCTGCAGCTCTCCTAGTCCTATCAGTGATGAGTTCCTGCTATGAAGGCTTCAATATTCATAAGCTTTAACTGACAACACCTTCTTCATTGATTGGCAGATTTTTTTGCCTGTGCACAGTGTAGACAGCAAGTCAATCAATGGCATGAGCTGCATTAAATAGGGCGCATGATTGAGAGGTCTAGCAAAGCTGTGTTATGGGCTCACCTGGTAAGCTGGATTATCTAAGTCAGAGGTCAGGGTGAGCAGCAGGAACCAGAGCCAATTAAGCAGTGGAATTGAATTTGCCAGACAGCACATGGATCAGCATGGACCAGGGCAACAGGGTATGAAGGGCAAGCAAAGCTGGAAGCAGTATATGCAGCTGATTAGTAATTATATACAGGAACATCAGAGAAGCATATGTGATTGGGTATATTGCAGCAGGGATACTGGTAATTATTATTGTTATTATTTATTATTATAGCGCCATTTATTCCATTGTCCTTTCCATGTGAAAGGGATATACATAACACAAACAATTACAATAAATTTTGAACAATACAAGTCGGCGACTGGTACAGGAGGAGCGAGGACCCTGCCCACGAGGGCTCACAATCTACAAGGGATGAAAGAGGATACAGTAGGTGAGGGTAGAGCTGGTCGTGCAGCGGTATGGTGGAGTGAGGGTTACTGCCTGCTGTAGGCTTGTCGGAAGAGGTGGGTCTTCAGGTTCCTTTTGAAGGTTTCCACGGTAGGCGAGAGTCTGATGTGTTGGGGTAGAGAGTTCCAGAGTAGGGGGGAATGCACGGGAGAAATGTTGTATACGATTGTGGTAAGAGGAAATAAGAGGGGAGTAGAGAAGGAGATCTTGTGAGGATCGGAGGTTGCGAGACTAGGTCACAGATATATGGAGGAGACATGTTGTGGATGGCTTTGTATGCTGTGGTTAGGGTAATCACAGGAATAGTACATATGTATATGCCGTCAGGTATCTTTCAGCAGGTGTATGGTTAACAACAGGAATGGCAAAGATGTATATGCAATTAGAGAATTTGCAGCAGGAATATGGTTAACCACAGGAATGGCAGAAACATGTGTACACAATCAGGTATCTTGCAGCATAGATACAGTTAACCAGAGGAGCAGCAGAGTTGTAGTCTGCAATATCATCTATAAAGCAGTAAATTAGACATGTACCTTGATAGCAAAAATTAGTTTTTAACTTGCATTTTGACTCAGAAGAGCTTTTTAGCAAAGATAATTTTATAATTTGCAGCTTGACACAGCAGAGATTAGAGAGCAATAGCAGTGAGATTAACTGGACAAAGTTAGGAAGCAGTAGTTGGATACTGGAAAGCAAGCAGGAGTAGCAAGGGGAATGATTATCCACCTGGCTTGAGCAGAGTCTAAAGGAAAATGAGGCTAAATCCTGCTAAGGCACATGGTAGAAAGGTGCTATACTTCCTGAAAGCTCAGGAAAATTATGACTGTCTGAGCTGACCTTAAAAGACCTTTGGTGATGACATCAGAGATGCTTTCTGAGTTACTAGAGTAACCCAGCATAGAATAGTACAAAGGGAGCCTGTCACAGGAGATGGGAGCAAGGCCCAACACTGGAGCCAGGACAGGTGAGCAACAAACTGCAGCAGGTAAAATGGTAATTTTATCAAAACTACAGCAAGAAACCAACCAAGTGACATACTATTGAAATCAGAGTCTCTGTAACTATGATATGATGCTCTGAGATGCATAAACTTGTGATCGATTTAGCATTCTAGAATCAGCATATCATCACATGTGCTGACACTAAAACATTAAATATACATTTACATCAGCCCTAAAGCTTGCATCTACTGAGACACCTGTGGCTAAGACAGTTAAATGGGTTGTACAGAAATATACAATGGCATATTGCTAGGGGTATTTTATCTCATCTTGGCTCCACTTAGGCAACAATACACTTTCGTAGCCTTTTCTAGTTAGTTGTAGTGACCGATAAAAGGAACAGAGGTCAGTTGCCTCCTCAGAGTCAGATTTCACATAAGGCCAACATAGGCCATGGTCTAATGCGCAGCAGTCAGGGGGAGGGTGGATATTCCAAAAAATAACCAAATATTTACAGATTGTTCAGTATAATTTTAATAAGGCCATATAAAATGCATTTTTTTTAATTTACATCCATATACATTAACTAAATTGACCGGTAATTTACGTTGCCCATCTCTACAGCTTGTACTGTCTTACTGTGCTATTTCTCTCTCACACACTCAGTGTAAACCATGTGTTAAAGGAAAATTGCAGAATTTGCGTTACAATAGTAATTCCAAGTGATCCATTACGCTCATATCGTTTGACTTATACATATCTACTGCCATCATATATGCTCTAAAATACCTTGAAAGTAACGAAATCCAAAAAAGCAGGAACTCGAGCAGAATCCAGAGGTATATTCATCAAGCTGCGAAGACTTGAGACAGTGTTCATGGCACAGTTTTTGGAAACGGTGCTGCTCAGATTACACCAGGTGAACGTGCGAAATGTGGAAAATGTTTTGGAAGTTGTCGAATTTCTCCAATCACTAGTAAAGTTCTTGATAAAACTGCAAGAACAGTATAAATTATATGAGGAAAAAGCTCTCAACATTTCTTAATAGAAAGTATATGAACGTGATGAAAAGCGTTTGACTCTCAAGAAACTTCAATCTGATGAGACACATGATGATGAAGATCGTTTAAAGGGAATCTGTTACCCCCTGGGATTTATCAGACCTCTAATATGGGCATACAGGTGATAGAAATGTGAATCTATACATACCTGTATGGCCCATATTAGAGATCTGATTGCACGCCTGCGCAATTTATCTGCCAGGAAGGCAGAGTGACTCGCCGGTGCCTGCGCATAAGATCCCTGCTCCAGATGGATACACAGACTGCCGGAATTACCGCGCCTTCTGTACCAGGTAAATTGCGCAGGCGCGGGATCCGGCACGGGAACTGCAAGTCACAGGGCACTGTGACGTGCAAGGGAGGGGGGGGGATATATTGAAATTAATTAAGTAGGCGGGGATTTCTTGGCATCCCCTGGATGCCGAGCATAGGTAAAATCATTTTATAAAAAGCATTTTAAAAGCAACCAGGTAAGCATAGATTCACATTTCTATCACCTTGTTAGGATCATTCAGCCATGGAGGGTCCTTGTTGGAGTCGGGGTATCCCCGTAACAAGAAATACACAGACACGTAGTGTATAATCAAGTACTGGGAAGCCCCTGAGCGCGTCTGCCTCTATAGGTGCTGTCCCTTTATTTATACTAATAATCATAGTTTTTTTGTCACACATGCGCAGTAAAATGCCTTTGTTTCACAAGCAGTGAAGTGATGATTCATAACAGTGGAATGTTGATAAGAAAGTTTCATAAGCAGAAAAGTGATAATTCATAGCAGTAGAAGGTTGCTGAGACAGCTAAAAACAAGTTACAATCTAATTTCTGGGCGTCAGTCCAAATGTCCAGATAAGGGAAGAATAACTTCATCTGTGTCTTACATCGTAGTCTTGGGTGAAGTATAACTCCTATCATCCTCTCAGTCCCCCCTTTGATTCTTCCTTATGGACTTTTGGTAGAAAACCTGGTCCGGGAGTTTTTTTCTTTCATATTCTTGAGTCCGTGTTACAAAGCTTATTTATGCATATTAAAATAATTTTTAATCCTATTTTAAACACTACATATATGACTACTATAATTAGCACAATCTGTAATATACCTTGCAGAATTCCAGCCACCCAACCTCCAATACCCTTAAAGCAGTTCTTTGGGTTGAGAAAGGAGAAGGTGTCTGACCACCAGCTATCTTTATTTTGGTCATTGTGTCTGTCATATTCATCCCGTAATCGTTGTATATCTGCCAGCTTGAACCTCATACTCATTGTACTGTTTGGATCTATGTAATGACAACAGGTTGGACCAATAATTTGACACATTCCTCCCTGGGCCGCAGTTAGGTAGTCTAACACTACAGTATGTTGATTAGTAACAATTATAAGTTGATTTTGGACAGCTATACTAGTATTAAGTATATCCATAATATCCCATATCTGATCATCTAGATAGTCGGTGGCCTGAACTAATTTATCCCACATCTGCATCAACATTGGATACACAAAGAAAGTGCTGAATATTTTATTAGGAATTCCCATTTGGACCACATGTGGCCTACCTGAAGGTCTAGGCGAGTTGTCGGCTGCTCTTTTGTATAGTGTGTGTTTAGGTACTGCTTGCATATCTACCTGCTGATTCTGAACTATAAATGTGGCCGGTGTTAAGCGTCCTAGAGTACATGCACCTTTTATTCCTACTGGGAGCCATTTGTATGCTCCATTTCCACAAATCCAGAAGGTTCCTTCAGGCAGATCCCATATTGCAGAGTGTTGGAGCACCAACCTATGTACCAAATCTAAAAATTTAGATACATTCTGAAGTATACACCAAGGGGGTTTTTGACCTAATGGACTACAGTATCCTGCATCTGGATTTTCACAAGTCGGTGTACCTGGGTCATATGCACTTGACTCATTACATAATATATTACCTGGTATCTTTGAACATGTATCATTGTTTCCATCGGGGAATAATTGTGAATATTTCCAACCATTATTGTGTATGTATTTTTCTACTATATCAGGTTTAAAAGGTTGAGAAGAAGATACTGTGCTACTAAAACTGAGTTGTATATTTTCTGTAGGAATTAACCCTAAGTCTGTTAGTCCCGTCTTATTTCTAGGAACCCATACACCTCCTTTAAACGCTAAATATTGTAAGTTGTTTATTTTTCCGGTCATATTACCTTGCCACCAGGGAAATCCCACCCACCCCACAACTGGGATGGCAACAGTGGTGTTCCATAATCTAGAATTAACGGTTTGGTTATTTGCTAATTTGTCTGAGCAATTAGTCCATGTAAACACTTCCTCAGGGGTCATGGGTACGGCCAGGAAGGGTATGCTCGTGGCTGATATTGGAGAATGCGTACAAATCCAACAGTCTGCTATTTTCTGTCCGCCATCGAGCAGCCCGTTTACCAATGTCTCATGATGTTTTATAAATTTATTATCTGCAGGTTTTGGGGAACTTAGTTTATCCCACAGGTCTCCCTGATCTATCGTTATAGCTAACACAAGTACAATCACCACTATTTCTTTTTGCAATGGCTTGCATGTACCCATGCTGATTTTCCTTCCAATTTTACTGCAGTTGGAGTTGTCAATAACACCTGATATGGACCCTCAAATCTGGGTTCTAGCATTCTTCTGTTATGTCTTTTTACGTAAACTTCGTCTCCTGGTTGCAGCTTGTGCGTTCCCTCAATGGAATCAGGATCTGGAATGGAAGAGAACACTAAAGAGTGTATTTTAGACACATGCTTACATAAATTTTGTACATAAGCAGTTAAGCTTTCAGTTTCTAACATTAAAGTCTGTGGGAAATACAATCCTGTATTGGCAACTCTACCAAACAATATTTCATGGGGGGTGAGTTTGCTCTTTCCCTGGGGGGTGTTTCTGACTGAATACAATGCTATTGGGAGACACTCAGTCCATGGTTTCTGTGTTTCTGCCATGGCTTTCTGTATTTTTAACTTAAGTGTTCCATTCATTCTCTCAACCTTACCAGAACTCTGTGGGTGGTAAGGGGTGTGTAGTTCACTTTTTATACACAACATTTTCATTACATTCTGAAAGATCTCTCCAGTAAAATGTGTACCTCTATCTGACTCGATCACTTCTGGGATACCATAACGGGGTACCAGTTCATGTGCTATTTTTACTGCAGTGACTTTAGCCGTGGCTGTATGAACTGGATAAGCCTCTGGCCACCCCGAAAACATGTCCACACATACCAGTACATACTCATAGTGTCCATGCTTAGGCATCTGGATGTAATCGATCTGAAGTCTCTGGAACGGATATAGTGGTCTTACATGGTGCTTCTGGGGGGTCTTAACAGTCTGTCCTGGATTGTGGGCTAAACAGATTTCACAAGAACCACATTTTGCTCGAGCTACCTGGCCGAACCCTGGGGCTAACCACTTCTGTCTGACCCTCTGTATCATACCGTTTGCAGACACATGTGTAGGTCCGTGGGCTTCACTGACCACAACAGGGTACCACGCTCGGGGGAGACAAAGCTCATCTCCTTTTCTCCATAGTCCTTCTTTTTCTTCTGCCCCCTGTTTCTGCCACTCTTCTTTTTCTTCTCTACTCACCTGCTGGTGGGCTTCTTTGAGCCGTGTAATTAAGTCAAATTCTGATACTGCACTAATAGTGTGGTCAGTTGTCAGAGGTTTTACTGCAGCTCGCTTAGCAGCCTTGTCGGCTCGGTCATTACCCCTAGCTATCTCGGTGTCGAGTCTTACATGTGCAGGTACTTTTATTACTGCTACTTGTTTGGTTGAGGCAGCTGATTCTAGGATTTGTCTAATCATCTGTCCATGTTTTACTGCTTGACCTGAAGCTGTCATGTAACCTCTAGCTCTCCATATACATCCAAAATCATGTACAATACCATATGCATATCTAGAATCAGTAAAAAATATTAGCGGTTTTTTCTTTTGCTAACTGTAATGCTCGTATTAGAGCTAATAGTTCAGCTTCCTGGGCTGAACAGCTGGCCTGCATTGGCTCAGCTTCAATAACATCATGATCTGATACAATGGCATAACCTGTGTGAAAGTTACCAGTTTCATCTGCATACCTACTACCATCTATATACATATGTAGGTCTGGATTGTCAAGAGGGGTGTCCTGTACATTAGGTAGCCCTTGTGTTTCTTGTTCTATACACTGTAAGCAATCATGTATTATATTGTCTTGTTCGTGGTATTGTAAAAAATTTTCATCTTCGTCTTCCTGACCTCCTTCCACTCCCCCCTTTGTCTCTAGTGGTAACAGAGTGGCTAAATTTAGAGACAATATGCGGCGAAAAGTGAGGTTTGGTGGCATTAGTAAGGAGCATTGTAATCTAAGATGTCTAGCCATTGAAATGTGTTTTGGCAATACCTGATTCAGTATGCCATGTACATCATGTGTAGTTTGTACTATTAAGGCATGGTCTAGTACTATTTCTGAGGCTTTTTCTACCAAAAGAGAGACAGCTGCTACTACTCTGACACATGATGGTGCAGCTTTGGTAACATTATCTAATTGAGCAGAATAGTATGCGACAGGTCTTTGTTTATTTTCATGTTTCTGTGTTAGTACTCCTGTAGCATGATTAGACATTTCCGCAGCCATTAATTGGAATGGTTTGGCGTAGTCTGGGATTCCCAAGGCCGGGGCTGACATGAGACCTTTCTTGAGGTCTTGAAAGGCTATGAGCGCTGATTCAGTTAACTGAAAAGGCTCGATTTTTAAACAATCATATAGAGGTTGCATAAGCTGACTAGCATGTATAACCCATTGTCTGCAGTGTGATACTATTCCCAAAAATGCTCTTAATGTTTTGTAGTTCTTGGGAGGAACAAGATCTCTAATGATTTTTAGTCTGTCGGCGGTGAGGTGCCGAATACCTTGTGAAATGCAGTGTCCTAGAAATACTACCGTAGTCATACAAAGTTGTACTTTTTTCTTGTTAACTTTACAGCCCATGTCTGCTAGAAATATTAACAATCTTATTGTGTTGCTGTTTGCGGACTCTTGAGCAGGGGCACATAATAATAGGTCATCAACATATTGAAGAATTACAACCTCATCCGTAGGTTTGAAATTTTGAAGAACTGATCTCATAGCTTCTGAGTACAAGGTAGGTGAATGTATCATACCCTGTGGTAATCTTGTCCATGCTAATTGTCTATTCTTAAATGTAAATGCAAACAGTTTGTAACAGTCTGGGTGTAATGGTACTGAAAAAAATGCATTTGATAAGTCTATGACAGAAAATACTCGTGCTGTTGCTGGGATCTGTGATAGCAACGTGTGTGGATTTGGCACAACAGGAGTAATAGGTTCCAAAATTTTATTTATCTCTCTTAAATCATGTACCATCCGGTATCTAGCAGCTGACCCCTCAGTAGATTTCTTTTTTACGGGGTACAACGGTGTATTGACTGGTGACTTTACTTCTATCAGTACTCCAGTTTTTAGATAATCTTTTATCTGTTCTCCTATGGCGTGTCCTTGTTGGGCACTAATAGGATACTGTCTCAATTGGGGTAGTGTCACACCTGGAACAGGAGTGACTAGAGATGAGCGGTGTTCGACTTGAACTGTTCGCCAATCTCAAATTCGAGCTGTTTTGGGCGGTGTTCGAGTTGTTCGACGAACCCGAACGATTTGCAAAAGATTCGGCTGTTCGAGGTTATGTTCGATAACTGTTCGTGCACCAAAAGCTTGTCCTGCATGTCTGGCGCTATTTAGAGCACCAATCATGCAGGGATTGTCTGCCACTCACTGTAATGCCACAGCCATGGTGGTTGTGGCATTACAGTGATTGCCCAAATCGATGGGAACAGTGCCAACAGTGAAACATGAAAAGCTGGCAATTCAGCAGTGGCATACACCGGTACCCGACAATTTAGAACCGAAAGAATAGAGCTTCACACATAGATTAGATAGATATAAACATGTCAGCCACATATATACGAAGTACAGTGAAAGTGCTGCTTACTGTACTTGTCATTTAGCGTAAAGGATTTATCAAAAAAAATAATAGTGTTTTCATGCACCGTCTCTTTAAAAAAGCGGGCCGGCAATTCAGCAGCGGTACCCGACAATTTAGAATAGAAGGAATAGAGAATCACACATAGATTAGATAGATAGAAACATGTCAGTCACATATATAAGAAGTCCAGTGACAGTGTTGATTACTGTACTTGTCATTTAGTGTAAAGGATTTATTTAAAAAAATAATAGTGTTTTCATGCACTGTCTCTTTAAAAAAGCCGGCCGGCAATTCAGCAGCGGTACCCGACAATTTATAACAGACAGAATAGAGCATCATACATAGATTAGATAGATAGAAACATGTCAGCCACATATATACGAAGTACAGTGACAGTGTTGCTTACTGTACTTGTCATTTAGCGTAAAGGATTTATCAAAAAAAATAATAGTGTTTTCATGCACCGTCTCTTTAAAAAAGCCGGCCGGCAATTCAGCAGCGGTACCCGACAATTTATAACAGACAGAATAGAGCTTCACACATAGATTAGATAGATAGAAACATGTCAGTCACATATATATGAAGTACAGTGATAGTGTTGGTTACTGTACTTGTCATTTAGTATTAAAATAAAGGATTTATTATTAAAAAAATTGGCGTGGGGTTCCCCTTAATTTTAGGCTCTAGCGGAGGTTAAGCAGACGGCTGGGGCAGATGTTTGAAGCCTGGGAAGGGGGTAATACCCACGGAGCTTCCCAGGCTACTAATATCAGCCCCCAGCTGAATACATAGCCTTTACTAGCTATTAAAATGGGGGACCCCCCAAAAGAAATGACGTGGGGTCCCCCCTAATTTAATAGCTAGCAAAGGCTAGGCAGACAGCTGGGGGCTGATATTAATAGCCCAGGAAGGGAGCCATGAATATTAGCCCCCTCCCAGGCTAGAAACATCAGCCGTCAGCCGCCCCAGAAATGGCGCATTCATAGGATGCGCCAATTCTGGCACTTAGCCTCGCTATTCCACGCTGCCCTGGTGCGGTGGCAGGGGGTAATAGGGTTGGGGTTGATGTCAGCTTATAATGCCAGCTGACATCAAGCCCAGGTTAGTAATGGAGAGGCGTCTATAAGACACCCCCATTACTAACCCCATAGTCAAAGTTAAAAAAAACACAAACACCCAGAATAAAGTCCTTTAATTGAAATAAAGACACAATCCTTTAAAGTTCTAAATTAAACCATACTTACCGTCACGCCCATTCCAGCTGAAGCCAACGATCTCCTGCAATAAAAGAAAAATAATAAAGCAACCTCATCCTTACCTTTCCATGGTTCCCACGACAGCTTCAGCTCTGCTACATCGAGATGACAGGCTGGACCGCAGCAGAACGCTGCCATCCAGCCTCTCATCCCGCAGACACTGAGAAGCGCAGGCTTGCTTGCGCTGCTCAGCGTCTCTCTGTGACGACATCCAGATGAGCCGAGTTCATGTCCAATGAACTCGGCTCACCTCATGCACGTCACTGACAGCGTGGGAAAATTCTCAAGCTGAAGCGGTGAGTGCAGGAGAATTCTCCCACGCTGTCAGTGACGTGCAGGAGGTGAGCTGAGTTCATTGGACATGAGCTCACCTTATGCACGTCACTGACAGCGTGGGAAAATTCTCAAGCTGAAGCGCTGAGTGCAGGAGAATTCTCCCACGCTGAAGCGCTGAGTGCAGGAGAATTTTCCCACGCTGTCAGTGACGTGCATGAGGTGAGCCGAGTTCATTGGACAATAACTCGGCTCATCTGGATGCCCTCACAGAGAGACACTGTGGAGCGCAAGCAAGCCTGCGCTTCTCAGTGGCTGCGGGATGACAGGCTGGATGGCAGCGTTCTGCTGCGGTCCAGCCTGTCATCTCGATGTAGCAGAGCTGAAGCTGTCATGGGAACCATGGAAAGGTAAGGATGATGTTGCTTTATTATTTTTCTTTTATTTCAGGAGATCGTTGGCTTCAGCTGGAATGGGCGTGATGGTAAGTATGGTTTAATTTAGAACAATAAAGAATTGTGTGTTTATTTCAATTAAAGGACTTTTTTCTGGGTGTTGTGTTTTTTTTAAATACTTTACTAGAAATTCATGGTGGTCATGTCTAATATTGGCGTGACCCCATGAATTTCGGGCTTAGGGCCAGCTGATAATGCCAAGCTGGCCCTAACCCCTTTATTACCCAGTGAGCCACCGCATCAGGGCCCTGGATGAGTTGGGTACAGCGCCAGAAGATGGCGCTTCTATGAACGCGCCATTTTCCGGGGTGGCTGCGGACTGCAATTTGCAGCGGGGGTGGCCCAGAAAGCTTGGGCCTCCCTGCGCTGCGGATTCCAGCCCCCAGCTGCCTAGTTGTACCTGGCTGGACACAAAAACAGGGCGAAGCCCCACGTCAATTTTCTTTAAATTATTTCATGAAATAATTAAGAAAACAAGGGCTTCCCTATATTGTTGTGTCCGGCCAGGTACAAATAGGCAGCTGGTGGTTGGGGGCAGCCCGTTCCTGCCTGCTGTACCTGGCTGGACACAAATATAGTGCGAAGTCCCACGTCAATTTTTTTTAAATTATTTCATAAATTTCCTGAAATAATTTAAAAAAATTGAAGTGGGGCTTCACACTATATTTGTGTCCAGCCAGGTACAGCAGGCAGGAACGGGCTGCCCCCATCCACCAGCTGCCTATTTGTACCTGGCCGGACACAACAATATAGGGAAGCCCTTTTTTTCTTAATTATTTCATGAATTTCATGAAATAATTAAAAAAAATTGAAGTGGGGCTTCGCACTATATTTGTGTCCAGCCAGGTACAGCAGGCAGGAACGGGCTGCCCCCATCCACCAGCTGCCTATTTGTACCTGGCCGGACACAACAATATAGGGAAGCCCTTTTTTTCTTAATTATTTCATGAATTTCATGAAATAATTAAAAAAAATTGAAGTGGGGCTTCGCACTATATTTGTGTCCAGCCAGGTACAGCAGGCAGGAACGGGCTGCCCCCAACCACCAGCTGCCTATTTGTACCTGGCCGGACACAACAATATAGGGAAGGCCTTTTTTTCTTAATTATTTCATGAATTTCATGAAATAATTAAAAAAAAAGTACGTGGGGCTTCGCCCTATTTTTGTGTCCAGCCAGGTACAACTAGGCAGCTGGGGGCTGGAATCTGCAGCGCAGGGAGGCCCAAGCTTTCTGGGCCCCCCCCCCGCTACAAATTGCAGTCCGCAGCCACCCCGGAAAATGGCGCGTTCATAGAAGCGCCATCTTCTGGCGCTGTACCCAACTCATCCAGGGCCCTGGTGCGGTGGCTCACTGGGTAATAAAGGGGTTAGGGCCAGCTTGGTATTATCAGCTGGCCCCAAGCCCAAAATTCATGGGGTCACGCCAGTATTAGACATGACCGCCATGAATTTCTAGTAAAGTATTTAAAAAAAACACAACACCCAGAATAAAGTCCTTTAATTGAAATAAAGACACAATTCTTTATTGTTCTAAATTAAACCATACTTACCATCACACCCATTCCAGCTGAAGCCAACGATCTCCTGCAATAAAAGAAAAATAATAAACCAACCTCATCCTTACCTTTCCATGGTTCCCACGACAGCTTCAGCTCTGCTACATCGAGATGACTGGCTGGACCGCAGCAGAACGCTGCCATCCAGTCTGTCATCCCGCAGACACTGAGAAGCGCAGGCATACTTCCACTCCTCAGTGTCTGGCTGTGACGTCATCCAGATGAGCCGAGGTCATGTCCAATGAACTCGGCTCACCTCATGCACGTCACTGACAGCGTGGGAAAATTCTCACGCTGAAGTGCTGAGTGCAGGAGAATTCTCCCACGCTGTCAGTGATGTGCATGAGGTGAGCTCATGTCCAATGAACTCAGCTCACCTCCTGCATGTCACTGACAGCGTGGGAAAATTCTCCTGCAATCAGCGCTTCAGCGTGAGAATTTTCCCACGCTGTCAGTAGCGTGCATGAGGTGAGCCGAGTTCATTGGACATGAACTCGGCTCATCTGGATGTCGTCACAGAGAGACGCTGAGCAGCGCAAGCAAGCCTGCGCTTCTCAGTGTCTGCGGGATGACAGGCTGGATGGCAGCGTTCTGCTGCGGTCCAGCCTGTCATCTCGATGTAGCAGAGCTGAAGCTGTCGTGGGAACCATGGAAAGGTAAGGATGAGGTTGCTTTATTATTTTTCTTTTATTGCAGGAGATCGTTGGCTTCAGCTGGAATGGGCGTGATGGTAAGTATGGTTTAATTTAGAACAATAAAGGATTGTGTCTTTATTTCAATTAAAGGACTTTATTCTGGGTGTTTGTGTTTTTTTTAACTTTGACTATGGGGTTAGTAATGGGGGTGTCTTATAGACGCCTCTCCATTACTAACCTGGGCTTGATGTCAGCTGGCATTATAAGCTGACATCAACCCCAACCCTATTACCCCCTGCCACCGCACCAGGGCAGCGTGGAAGAGCGAGGCTAAGTGCCAGAATTGGCGCATCCTATGAATGCGCCATTTCTGGGGCGGCTGACGGCTGATGTTTCTAGCCTGGGAGGGGGCCAATATTCATGGCTCCCTTCCTGGGCTATTAATATCAGCCCCCAGCTGTCTGCCTAGCCTTTGCTAGCTATTAAATTAGGGGGGACCCCACGTCATTTTTTTTGGGGGGTCCCCCATTTTAATAGCTAGTAAAGGCTATGTATTCAGCTGGGGGCTGATATTAGTAGCCTGGGAAGCTCCGTGGGTATTACCCCCTTCCCAGGCTTCAAACATCTGCCCCAGCCGTCTGCTTAACCTCCGCTAGAGCCTAAAATTAAGGGGAACCCCACGCCAATTTTTTTAATAATAAATCCTTTATTTTAATACTAAATGACAAGTACAGTAACCAACACTATCACTGTACTTCATATATATGTGACTGACATGTTTCTATCTATCTAATCTATGTGTGATGCTCTATCTTTCTGTTCTAAATTGTCTGGTACCGCTGCTGAATTGCCGGCCGGCTTTTTTAAAGAGACAGTGCATGAAAACACTATTATTTTTTTAAATAAATCCTTTACACTAAATGACAAGTACAGTAAGCAACACTATCACTGTACTTATTATATATGTGACTGACATGTTTCTATCTATCTAATCTATGTGTGAAGCTCTATTCTTTCTGTTCTAAATTGTCGGGTACAGATGCTGAATTGCCGGCCGGCTTTTTTAAAGAGACGGTGCATGAAAACACTAATATTTTTTTTAATAAATCCTTTACACTAAATGACAAGTGCAGTAACCAACACTGTCACTGTTCTTCTTATATGTGTGACTGACATGTTTCTATCTATCTAATCTATGTGTGATGCTCTATTCCTTCTTGCCTAAATTGTCGGGTACCGGTGTATGCCGCTGCTGAATTTGCCGGCCGGCTTTTTTAAAGAGAGTGTCTTCTGAGCAGTTTGTCAGCTTTTGGACACCTTTGCAGGTGTTTTCTATGTGTTTCTATGTGTTTTTGTTTGCCTGCCATTGGTTTTAACGGTGTTCGACGGTGTTCTAAGGTGTTCGACGAACAGTTCGACGAACAGTTCCTCGAACATCCCGGTGTTCGACGAACCGAACCGAACCCGAACACTACGGGGGTGGCTCAACACTAGGAGTGACTTTTACTGGAGCTATTGGCATTAGTCCTACATCGGTGTCATGTTGTGCCCATAATTTTTCTGGTACCTCAGAAAGATCTAAAATAATTTGGGTAGGGGCAGGATCTTTCTCATCCTCTAAGGCTTGGACTTTTACAATGTTTTCTAGAGACTCTTGGTCATCAGGCACCAAAATTTGGACTCTACCATCCTCCAACAATTGGATATTCATTTCTGTCTGCTTTAATAGGTCTGTACCTAGAAGACAAGTAGGTGCCCCTTTGACAAAAAGAAATTTAGATAAAAATATTTTAGATCCTATCTTTGTTTCAAGGGGAATACTATATGGGAGTGGCCTGATTCCTCCATCATACCCTTCGGTATAGGTTACATCATCTGATAAACAATCAGCATTTGGTAAGGCGTCTTCATTGAGGACGGAGGAAGTTGCTCCGGTATCTATTAGAAAAGGGCATTGTTTTCCTGCTACTTTTACCTGAATTATTGGGCGCCTTCCAGTCAAAGTGGTTTGCATCACGTCTAGTCACTCGCTTGCTGCAGGAGCAGAAGCCTGTACTGTCTTTTCTTGTGATTCTCTTGGGACATAGGTACCATCTTCTATATCCCTGGCTTTTTTCCTGCATTCTCTAATCCAATGTCCTGGTTTCTTACAGTAGTGACATGGATTAGTTTTCTTATCCAAGTTCCCTTTGTCATAGGTCTGATTTGATCTGTTGTTTTTATTGACCAGACTATTATTTGCTGCTACTCTGACGGGTTTGGATGCTGCCTCACGCATATCCATTTCTATCCCTAATAGTTTTTGTCTGACTATCTGGGGATCATCTAAGGTTCTCCAATCAGGAGTTGCAGCCTTGAACTTTTCCCTAAGATTTGGGTTAAGATTCTCTATAAAAGTTTTTGTCATCAGTCGAATGACTCCGTCATTGGTAAGGTCCATTCCCTCGTCTCTGTAACTGTTTTCTACCGCTAAGTAGTATTCATCTACAGGCTGTCCTGACTTCTGGGAGACAGTTCCTGAAGTCCCTCTCATTCGTTGTTTAGTTCTCATAAACTCCATAAGTCTGATCATAAAATTCTGTCCTGACAGTGCGGTATTTGGATCCTCACCATCTACTGGTTGAGGTCTATGAGGTTCTATAACTGTCATCAATTCCTGATACAACCCTGGTGTCATTTTCATTCTACATAATTCTGTCCCATCTGACCATGTTCCATTATGGGTGTGTATTATCTGCTGTATGTACGTAGCAAATCTTAGTGGGCATTGTATTGGATCTGGTGCATTCTGAAGTAGGGACATTCCCTCAGCGGGGGTCCATGGAAAATATTGTCTAGTCTGATGGTATCTAGTTACTCTACGCGGTGGATTGCCACCATCTTCTTCTCTGTATGGTCGACTGAGGATACGCACTGGTGCCAACATATCATGTGGTCGTGGTGCTCCACATCCTGCACATGTGTCTCTCCAGTCTGGATTCTGGAGTCCACAGTTTGTACATGTCCATCCACCCGGACCCCGAAAATCAGGATACAGTGTGGGTTCTGACCTGGGCTGATATGGTGGTGCCAATGGGTTCATTTGTTTACTGTTTTCTGTTTGTACAATGGGACCCTGTCTGACTGGAGTTCTCCATAATCCATTGTCTTTATTAAAAGTCCAATGGTCTGTCTCTGCTGTTTTTGATAGTTCGACCATGGCCTCTACTTGTTCCTGCCATCCTTTGTCTCTTATCACTCCTGCTTTTCTAACCCGAATGTCCTCCCATAGTTTCCTGTTGAACCTGTCATGCCTTGCTACCTGAAAAGTTTTGCAAACTTTCCCTAAATTCTTAGTTGCTTCTACACCACACCTTTCTTTCACGATTGTATAGACATCTTGTTCATCATTTGTGGTCTTAGTCTGTTTGTTGCCCATTTTTCCTGACTATTCCTACCTTAGGAGGCTTTTTGGGTTAGATAAAATATATTCTATATTTTACCTTTCCTCGTTACCTATTCTGTCCTAAGGAGCCAGTATCTGAAACGGTTTCTCTGGACCGTTTTGTCTGAAGTGTAGAGTAATTCTAACACATATATATATGGCAACAAGGGCAAGACCAACAATACATAAAATGAACCATACAGTCTCCATTATATATCGTGTCCCTGGAGTATTATCATTACTTCCATGGGCTCATTCTGTCAATCTCTTATCCGTCAAAAAGGAGGACAAAGGTTCGGGAGTTAAGCGTGAGCGAAGGTTTCCCCGAAAGGACACAACCTTATGACTCAGTTAGGCAATCTCCGTAATACTTATGTCATCTACCTTAGTGCGGCTTATGAGGCTATTCCCGACATCCACATCTCTTTCATACCATCCGTTTCATAACCTTCTCTGACCTCTCCTTCGGCAGATCCACAGTATATACATGAATGACCCGAGCTATAGGTATCCTTCTCTACTAGTTCCTCAATCCCAACACAAGATATGCATGAAATTTACGGACTATCGCAGAGCAGATGTAAGAGAACTAACAGTGTCTCTTACCTGGCCAGGTTTGTCATCTGCTGTTCCGATGTCCCAATCTCAGCGGTTACTCGTGCCGGTCGATGAACTTGAAGGAATACGCAGACCTCGGGTCCCTGTTCGGGCGCCAGGAATTGTTAGGATCATTCAGCCATGGAGGGTCCTTGTTGGAGTCGGGGTATCCCCGTAACAAGAAATACACAGACACGTAGTGTATAATCAAGTACTGGGAAGCCCCTGAGCGCGTCTGCCTCTATAGGTGCTGTCCCTTTATTTATACTAATAATCATAGTTTTTTTGTCACACATGCGCAGTAAAATGCCTTTGTTTCACAAGCAGTGAAGTGATGATTCATAACAGTGGAATGTTGATAAGAAAGTTTCATAAGCAGAAAAGTGATAATTCATAGCAGTAGAAGGTTGCTGAGACAGCTAAAAACAAGTTACAATCTAATTTCTGGGCGTCAGTCCAAATGTCCAGATAAGGGAAGAATAACTTCATCTGTGTCTTACATCGTAGTCTTGGGTGAAGTATAACTCCTATCATCCTCTCAACCTGTATGCCCATATTAGGGGTCTGATAAGTCCCAGGGGGGTGACAGATTCCCTTTAAGTGTGTGTGACAACTTTTAAATCAATACCTTTCTAATCAACTTTGTGAGGGGGGGGCGCAAAATTATGTTCTTTAGCCTAGTGTGTAGAGATGTGTAAATCTGGCCATGAGCCTGCTGCTCCATTTTTGATAAATGCTATTGATATAACAGCAAGGTTAATCTAGAGGCAAAGCCTTTAACCCCTTGTCTCAACAGTTAATTTTCATTTTTGTACTTTCATCACTATACCCACCTCTTAAAAGAGCCTTTTCTTAAAACTGACATAGCCATATGAGAGCTTGTTTTTTTGTGGGCCAAGTTGTAATTTTGAATGAAATGATTCATTTTACTATATAATTTACTGACCAATGGGGGAAAAATCAAAGTGGGCTGAAATGGTGAAAAAAAATGCATTTACTGTGCTGTAAAAATGACCTGGAAACTAGATTCTACAGTACGATTACTGTGATGCAAAATTTATGTTTTTTAATATTTTACTGCTTTTAAAATATTCATAACTTAGAAAATATTTCATGGGTGTCACCATTTTCTGTGTCTCATAAATTTTAATTTTCTACTGTTTGTGGGCTTGTTTTTTTGTGGAGTGAGCTATCATTTATATTAATAGGTCTGCACTGCAGTACAGAAATATTGTAGTGTTGGAGATCAACAATCCAAGTGAAAAATATTTAAAGAAGTTCTACTACCCTAACTCATTTCATTAATCTTGCTATTATGTGCCAGTAAATGCATCCATACTCTTATTATAGTAATATATACCTTTATCATGCAGATGGCATCACTTGGTGTCACCAGCTGCAGCTCTGATGTTTACATCGATCACTTCTTGTCCCTAGACATATTGTGTTCTAATACTACAAGTTCCATCATTCCATCGTACATTGCAGTGGCCTGTGACCCAGAACTTATCACGCCCTCTCCATTCTCCACCCAAAGTTCTCCCTCCCTCCTTCCTCACTCTTCGGGACCCATGCTTAGGCAAGCTGTCATTCAATCCAAAATGTCTACACCCACCACCAGGAGCACAGTGACCACTTCCTTTCATTTTGTAAGATTCCTGTGCCGGAAAAAGAAGTATCAGACTAAACACAGGAGTACAATGTGATCCCTGCTGAGATGCACTCATAGAAGCTATACATCTAATACAAGTATATTACAAAAGGTATTGTTTTGAAGAGCTATGATACATAATGGGGGGTGGAAAACACCTTTAAGTATAATAATGAGACTAAGTTAAAATATTAAAAACATCAGTAAAACTTGTAAAAATGGAAAAAAAAATATCACACAGAAAGAGTAAAAAAATAGAGAAAAAACGGTTTGCCACTAAAAATACGCCTTTTGTTTAAAATAAACAAACAGTACATAGAATGTTAATGCCCCATCCAGAATAAACCAATCTATTAATCTGGCACATTATTTTTCCCATATGTTGAACACCATAAAAATATAAAATAAAAAACTAGCCAAAAATGTAGGGTTTTTTTTGCAAAAAATGGAATAAAATGTGACCAAAAAGTATTATATTGAAAACAGCGGCATCACTGGAAACGTCAGCTTGTCCTTATCAGTTCTGTCGGCAGAAAGATAAAAAAAAAAGTTACAGCTCTCAGAATACGTTGATGTAAAACAAATTATACTTTGTAGGATATGGGTTTAGTGTACAAAAGTAGGAAAGCTTTAAAATAAAATTATCTAAATCTGTAATCGCTTTTATCGTACTGTCGTAAAGAATAAATCTATCTTATCACTTTAATGGCACAGTGAAAGATACAACAAAAAAAGATAATGAATTGCTGGGTTTTGTTCATTCTGTGTCCAAAGAATTTGAATAAAAAGCGATGATAAATTGTTATGTACCCCCAAAAGGGCATCAATAAAAACTTCAACTCATCGCCCAAAAAACAAGCCTTCATACAGCTCTGTCAGACAAAAAAGTAATAGCTCTCAGATTATGCTAAAGGAAAAATAATTTTTGCTAAAAAAAAATAAATCATTTTTTGGGGTTTCAGAAGTAGCAAAACCTCAAAAAACTATAAACATGGCACCACTGTAATTGTACTGAGCCGAAGTATAATTTTTTTGAATCACTTACACCATACGTTGCATGGCGTAAAAAAAGAAATATATAAAAACAATTCCTGAACTGCTGTATATTTGTTCATTCTGCCGACAAAAAATTAGTGTAAGGCTCCTTTTACATTTATCTTGTGCTATATGTTGAGCCTTTATTTAGGGTTTATGGCTAAATCCCCAAAAAACACAATTCACATGTAATGCCTAATAAAACCATTCACTATAATGAGGCAGATGGCGACACTTTAGACAGGCTAGCCTATTTTCCAGCTGTGTCCATCTTTTTAGGTATCTTTTTAGCACACAAAAATTTGGTCGACCACAGTTGTGTGCATGGCAATCTGCTTCATTATAGTGAAACGTGCCATCAGGGGTTTTGCCTGAATTTAATTTTTTATGGATCTAGATGGAAATTGTGATGTAATTGCTCAGCATAATGCATAGGATAAATGTGTACATAGCCTTAATAGCTATAAAAAATATTATGTAAGCCAAATTGGTACCAATAAAAAACTGCAACTCATCCCACAAAAAAATGAGCCCCCACTCAGGTCCATCATCTGTCTAAAAAAATAGTAGATTCCACCTTACTGGTAGGATAAAAGCTCTGGAAAAGAAACATGTTTCCCTCCCCTACAAATAAAATCCAGTGAAATGTGCACCCTCAAAAACAAACGCCCCCTCCCTGCTGAGCCACATTTACATGTATAGTATTGCTGTAGTGGGAAGAACCACAGTTAATTTATGGGGTGCTTGTCTAGAGAAGGGCAAGCTGTGCTCAATCTATTTGGTGCAAAACTGGCATATTTGCCAGTTTCACTCTGCAACCTCCACTGCATGCTTTTTTCTAGACTATGTCTGTGTTGCCACTCGTAGATGACATCTTTGAGGGGTCTTGTTGGCAAAGTGGAATCATTTTTGATGTTTTTCTGCTGTTCTGGCGCCTTACGAGCTTTGCAAACGGGGCCTCAAACATTTCCAGCAAATCTGTGTTACTATAGTCAAATAACTCTCCTTTCTTCCATGCCATGCCATGCGGCCAAACAGTCATTTGCAATGTCATATGGATATCTTGAAATTTTGGAGAAATTACATAACATATTATGGCAGCCATTTTCTTCTATTATCCCTAGTGAAAGTGAAAAATTTGCAGCCAATATACAACCCCGTTTCCAAACTTGTTTGGACACATAGTACAATGTAAAGAAAACAAGAAGGTAATAATTTAGAAATCTCAGACAAATTTTATTCACAAAAAAAAAATAGAACACAGATCAGAAGGTAAAATTAAGACATTTTTCCATTTCATTTGAAAAAAAATTAACTAATCTAGAAATTTATGGCAGCAACATAACTCAAAAATTTGGGGAAAGGATCACATCTACCGTTGTGTAGCATCCCCTGTTATTTTTATAATAGTCTATAAATGTCTGGGAAGAGATGAGACTAATTGCTGGAGTTTATCGAACAGGAATATAATCACATTCATGTCTGATGTACGATTATCGCTGCTTCAAAGTCCTGGAACTTTGCAGGACTTTTTTTTCATAATGCACCAAATCTTTTCTATTGGTGAAAGTTCTGGACTGCAGGTGGCCAGTTCATCACCTAAACTCTTCTTCTGGGAAGCCATGCTGTTGTGATGGATACAGTATGTGGTTTAGAATTGTCTTACTAAAATACATAAGGCCTTCCCTGAAATAGACATTGTCTGGATGGGAGCATATGTTGTACTCTATCCTCTATATAATGCTCCGCATTGATTTTGCCTTTCAAGGTGTGTAAGCTGCCCATGTCATAGACAGTAATGCTACTCCATACCATTAGAAATGTCGGCTTTTGAACTGTGCACCGATAACTAGCTGCATGGACCCTCTCCTCTTCAGTCCGAAGGACACAACATCCGTAGTTTCCATAAATAATGTCACATTTTGATTCATATGACCACAGAACATTTTTCCAATTTGCCTCAGTCCATACAAATGGACTTTGGTCCAGAGAAAATGGCAGCATTTCTTGATTGTGTTGATATTTGACTTCTTCTTTGTATGATAGAGCTTTAATTTGCATTTGTGGATTGCATGGCAAACCGTATTAACAGACAATGATTTCTGGAAGTATTCCTGAGCCCATGCAGACTAAATCATGACTATTTTTAATGCAGTGCCACCCGAGGACCTGTAGATCACTAGCATCAAATATTGACTGTCGGCCTTGTTCCTTGTTCACATGAATTTCTCCAGAACCTCTGAATCTTTCAATGATATTATGTCTTATAGATGGTGGCTATCCAAAGAATTTGCAATTTTACACTGAAGAACATTGTTACATATTTTTAGATGTAGCTGTTCACAGATTGGTGACCTCTGACGATCTTTGCTTCTGAGAGGGTCTGCCTCTTTAACATTCTGTTTTTATACAGTTATGTGACTTTCATCAGTACCACTTACTTTTCCAGTCTTTTGTTAACCCGGTCCTAACTTTTTTGAGATATGTTGTTGCCATCAATTTCTAAATTAAATGAAGATAGTAAGACGTGCGCTGGTATCAGAGGGGGAGAACACATATGAAGGGCATAAATCAGATGATGGAATAAAACTAATTTTATTATAGGTAAATTTCACAGTGTAAGGCTGAGTTCACACGATGCGTATTTCATGCGTTTCCGTGGCGTTTTTGCAGTTGCGGAAACGCCGCGGAAACGCATGAAAAACGCATGGTAGAAGGGAAGCAATGTTCCCCAATGGAAATCCGCATGTGCTGTGCCCATGATGCGGATCTTTCCGCAGCGTGAACGCTGCGGTCAAAAATCCGCAGCATGTCAATTAATTTTGCGGAAACGCGGCGATTTCGCCGCCATTGACTTGCATTAGAACGCGCCAATTCCGCAAGACAGCATCTGTACTTGCGCTATTGGCGCGTTCTAATATGCGGATGGTACCCGAGTGTGGAGGAGAGGAGAGTCTCATCCACACCCAGGTACCATTAAAAAAGCTGTAAAAAAAGAATAAAATAAAAAATAAATGTATACTTACCTTCTGTCGGCCCGCGCAGCGCTCCCGCTTGGTTCCCGGCACTTGCAGTGAGTTGTAGGACCTGCGCTGACGTCAGAGTCATGTGACGGGTCACGTGACGCTGACGTCGGCAGGTCTTTCAATTCAAAGTTGCCGGCAGCCGGGAACTTTGTAAAGCAGGACAGCGCGGGCCATCGGAGGTAAGTATATACACTCTCTCGGGTCACACTATATAAATCCATGCCGTTTGCATGGATTTATACAGTGTGACCTAGTTGTCAAGCACTTTCCAGGTGATGCTAAAATCGCCTGGAAAGCGCTTGTCAATCTGCATGCGGAAACGCATGTGAATCTGCATGTGGATCCGCATGTATTCTGCAGGAAAAACGCATGCACAATCTGCATGCGTTTTTTCTGCCAGGGAGATGCAGAAATGATGCAGAAATTTTCTGCTTCATTTCTGCATCGTGTGCACATACCCTTAAAATAAATAGCTAAAATAAATAGTTAAAAATATATGTATATATAAAAGAATCTAGGCGTAGAGGATGGATTACGTAGGGGTCCAAGGTAATCCTGATGAGTAGGAGTGTAGTATATCTGCGTAGACCGTAGATTCTAAAAGGCAAGCAAGGATAGTTAAAATTTGTGAATTAAAATTGATGTATCTAAAAGGCTCCTGTTAATCTTGATAGTACCGCATGTACCTTACTGTAAAGTGAGTGGTGGGTGGAGTCCAGATATGTCAAGGGTACCCAGCAGTTCAAAATGACTGAAAATGAAAAAATATTTTATGACATCAGGACATTGGGGGCTGAGGAGCTTCTGAAGTGAAATCTGAGTTACCTTATAAGGGAGGATGGTTTAAAAAAATTTTGCAATGGGTAAGGCGACACAGTTTAGAATATCCTGCGGAAATAAAGGTGAGGTGTTTTATTGTGCGTGTCAGGCTCGATATACTGTACTGTATATAAGTAGTGAAGGCTCAGGCAGAGGAGATTACCTGTGATGCAGCACTGGTCTGAGGAATAGGAGGAGGGGGATAGGCGGGTGGCCCCGTGTATTTTAGGAGTCAACAGAGGGTAGAGTCAGGTGTAGTTGTCACCCAGGAGTGGTAGACTTGTATGTTCCTGAATGGCATTAGCCTAGTAAGAGGGCATAAAGTGGACACCAGTTAGAGATTGATCTCTTATGGTTATAGAGAGCTAATGGGGGTTCTAATTCCCCCTTCCCCGCTGGTAGGGTGTATAGTAAACTTCTATAATAAAGAAGTTAGGGTCGCCAGCTGGGGTGACAATAGAGCGTGTCTGCGCTGTCGGATGGCCAGCGGTTGTAAACCGCCTATGGCTACAGTACCTTAGTTACTCCGTCCGCAGGAGAATGGAGGTGGCCGAGAGACGGCGGTGGCTAACCCCTGATATGCAGCGTTCCCCAGGGTGTAGAGGAGGATACAGTATACAGGGAGCAGTCAGCGGTTTTAGTCCTGGTGTGCAGCGTTCCTATGTCATGGAGCGTGGTGCAGCATGTGGATGGTAAGACGTACTTGCGCTCTTAATTTGTAGCTTCCCTTGCTGAATTCCAGTAGCCGAGCTTGAGAAGAGGAGGTAGGAGCAGGGTCCTGGCCGGAAACCAGCAGCTTCCATTGCGTCCTCTGGTGGTGATGTTTCGTGATGGACCTTCGTGGTTAGTTGGGTAATTCTAGGACCTGCATGACATAACAGTCACGTGACTTGATATCGTTACGGCGGCCTAGGAGGTTCAAAACACTGACGCGTTTCGGAAACGGCGGTTTCCTTCCTCAGAGTGTATTCCTAGGTGTCTTAGGGTCCTTTTTATAGGGTTGAGTTGGCATGTGATGATAGGTGTGCTGAGCGCACTGTTGGAAAGCTGTCAATCAACATTAAAGGCGCACAACTCTATTTCTGAGTTTAACCCCTTTGGTTTTAATGTGTCCAAAGTGAATATCCATTTGCTTTCAACACGTGACATCTGTTTCAGATAGTCACCTCCACGCCATTATTTAGGCACTTTTTGTATGCCTGTGACATGTGTGCCTTTGACTGAACCTCCATGTTTATCAATGAAATCCTTAGATAATGGCGATCAAATTTGTTAGTAATGTTTCTTGGATGTTCATTAATACGTGTAGATAGAGGGTGTTTTATTCTTCCCACGTATAATTTATTATGTGACACCCCAGGGGTCTGGTTGTCACAGTGATAGAGATATTACGTCTGAGAGCAGGTGGGAGGTCCTTTGGTCAGGGATCCTGTGCATGCCACACCTCCTGCCCAGCCTTGGGAGGGGAAGAACTTCCCCTGTATAAACCCGGGGCTGAGGCAGAGTGATTGAGTCCAGGAAGAGCAGAGACAAGAGCAGCATAGGAAGCAGCAGAGTCACAAGGAGTCAGGGGCTGGCAGCTAAAGAGCTCGCCCTGACTAAGAAGATTCTTTACCGGACCCGGAGTCCGAGGCTGTGGGGACTAACTTCTACCCAGCAGCAGAATCCGTCAGGCAGGGGATTTCAGGTCCCCTGGCCCAGAAGCCCGAAGGCCCCGAGTCACCGGCCATACGGGTGAGCACCACACGGTACACTCAGGGACGTGGGCTACTTACATCAGCTTCTAGCAAGGTAGCCAGAAGAGTACAGTCAGCTTGGGAGGCCTACAACTACGCCTGGCCAGGGGAGATCCCATCTGCTCAAGGACTGACCAGGCCCCGTTCGCTAGCAAGTACTCCGGGAGGGTCTATCGTTGTTATCAGTAAAGACCCTGAACGCTACCATACCGTCTCTGAGTGGTTCCTGCTACCCCCATCATCCACGTCGGCTGCCCTGAGGCCATACCCCTCCCGTTGGGGGTTATACTATCACGCTGCACCATCCTTCCACCGGCCTCGGCGGTCTGCCCTGCAGCGGCGGCCCCCTGGCTGCATTCAACGGGTGGCGTAGTCATCAACCGTTTTCTACCGCTAACAGACTGCCGTCCAGTTTGACTCCCTGGGCACGGACCGGGTCACCGCCACGAGACTACAACCCTTAACAGATCCGGCTCCGGGTAAGCTCCCGCGTGCGCAACGCAGCGCGACACAGGCCCAGGGGCGCGTCAACTTTGGCGTAGTCGGCAGGATCACGTGCCCGCAACCACCGGGTACTGCGTGCCTGAAAAGCAAAGACTGTTCAAACTTACCAGTGGTGAAGATTCCCGCCATCGGTGAAGATTCCCGCCATCCGGCGCCATCTTCAGCCTTCTTCCCGCCATCGGTGAAGTTTCCCGCCATCCGGCGCCATCTTCAGCCTTCTTCCCGCCATCCGTGGAGTTTTCCCGCCATTGGACGCCATCTTGAGGACGCCGCGCGGGAAGAAGAGGGGCGTGGACTCCGAAAGCGCGCGAGAACTGAAGCCCCGCCTCACGTCCGGACGTTGCGTAAGGTCCTGGAAGGAGCCCAGCAGACGCCGACGTCACAGGAGCGCGACGGAAGGTCCTCAACCCTGACGATCCACTGCGGAGCCGCGGCCTACGGAACAGGATCATCGCAAGGTAGGCCACGGTCCACTAGGGGGGAGGAAGATGTCGGATACGGAGGAGAGCTCCACTACCTCAACCCCCGCCAGCGCTACCGCTGTTGCAGTTATGCCCTTCACCATGCCCTATATCCCGGGAGCAGCTTGGCTACCCCAGTACTCAGGGGAGTCACATACCCTGCATGACTTTAGAGAAAAGCTGGATAGCCTCTTCCAGGTGTACCCCCTCACAGAAGAGCAAAAAGTGAGCATCCTGGTGGCCCAACTAACTGGGGCAGCCAAAAGGGAAGTAAAATCCTGGCCACCTGGGAGGAAGACTGTCGCAGGGATACTAACCCGGCTGAAGGACACCTTTGATACCCGCACCTCAGCCGAGATTAAACTTAGATTCTACGGGTGCAAGCAGCGAGCGCATGAGAGTATAAGGGACTATGCACTCAACCTACAAGAGGCCCTGAGGGCCATTAAGCAGACCGACCCTAATGGAGTGGGAAACGAGGACAGGCTGTTGACCGAACAATTTATAGAGGGTTTATATTGCAATGCCCACCGCACCCAGTTGCGGGCAATGGCCTTACAGGACCCTCATCTAGAATTTGCACAGTTCAAGGACAGAGCCATCCGGGTGCTCCGAGAACCAGCACCAGGTGGCGTTGTGACCCACAGACGCCCCACTACCACTTACTACCAGGAGGCGGCGCCCTTGTCAGCAGGGCCTGTGGGAGCTGATGCGCAGGCTTTGGACAATGATCCGGCTCCAGACCTACACCATCAGGTCCAAGAGCTAGCTAAAAGCGTTGCTGCGCTAACCCGAACTGTGCAGTCTTTACAGGTTTCCACTCCAGGGAAGATCCAGCTGGCATCCGGACCGGAGGACATCCCGTGGCGTCGACCAAGGAGGACCCCACCGGCCAGAGGAAGACCCAGTGACCGATACAGCGAGGACGGACGACCCATCTGCCGCCGCTGCAATCAACCCGGACATATGGAAAGGTACTGTTCTTTAAACGGGCACAACCTGGGGTAGAGGGCCAACCCCCAGGAAAAAGATCACCAGGCCCATCGAACTGGCGCGACAGATATGTGGGAGGACGTCCAGTCTTGCCTGTGGTACTGGATGGCATTCCCATGAGTGCCCTACTGGACACCGGGTCACAGGTCACCACCATCCCGTACGTGCTCTTCAAGCAGTACTGGAATGACTCGGATATTACCCGCTACCCTGACGACGACTTGAGTATCATCGCCAGCAATGGTCAGCCCGTGCCACAGATCGGATTTAAAGAGGTGACCATCAAAATTGGTAGAGTCGAACTGGCCGCACAGGGACTGATCATTGTAGATATTGACAAACATGAGAGTCACCCAAAAATAACTCTAGGAACTAATGTAATTGAAAATTGTCTTGCAGAGGTGATTTTCCTTTTACAGCAGGTTGCCAAGAATGCCAGCTCCGGCGAGCAGCGGGTGCTCCAGAAAGAGATCCGGGCACTGATGCAACGGCAACAAGTGGAACTCTCCGGCGGTGAGATTGGTAGCGTAAGAATGTGTGACCCTTTTCCTATTGCCATGCCCCCAAAAAGTGAAATGATGATTTGGTGCCGGGCAGCTATTGGTCTGAGAGGTAGAGATTACCAGGCAATGGTAGAACCAGTTTACTCAGACAGTAGGCCCACCATTTTGACAGCACGGGGGGTGGTCAATGTACGCCATGGGAGGGTGCCCGTTCGCATAATAAATATCGGGGAGAGGGAAGTGTACCTGCCCCGGTATGCCACGCTAGCCAAATTATATACCACTAATCAAAATTCTATACAATCTGTGGAACCCTTGCCTCCATCTCACCCGGAGGAAGGTAACGGCTCTAAGAAAGACATGGAGGACTGGTGTCAGCAACTACATCTGGGTACTGACTCCACTCCCTCACACCAGAAACAAGGAGTCTATCGGGTGGTTCAAGAGTATGAGAGAGTGTTTAGTAAACACCCGTTAGACTTCGGGCGAGTCAAGGGGGTAGAACACCGCATCCCCACGGGAGATCATCCTCCCATAAAAGAGAGGTATCGACCCGTACCCCCTGCACATTACCAACACGCCAAGGGGATGCTTAGAGACATGAAGGAGGCTGGGGTAATCCGGGATAGCTGTAGCCCCTGGGCAGCCCCACTAGTTTTAGTCAAAAAGAAAGACAACACCATGAGGATGTGTGTAGATTACCGGAAAATCAACCGTATCACACACAAGGATGCGTACCCCTTACCAAGGATAGAGGAGTCATTGGCTGCTTTAAGATCTGCTAACTTCTTCTCTACCTTGGATCTCACTAGCGGGTACTGGCAGGTTCCTGTAGCAGAGGCGGACCGGGAGAAGACCGCATTCACCACCCCGATGGGACTTAGCGAGTTCACCTGCATGCCGTTCGGACTCTGCAACGCCCCAGGAACCTTCCAACGATTAATGGAGTGCTGTCTGGGCCACAGAAACTTCGAGACGGTCCTGTTGTACCTGGACGATGTCATCGTATACTCCAAAACTTACGAGGACCACCTGAAACACCTGGCGGAGGTGTTCGAAGCTCTGGCGAGTTATGGCCTAAAGGTGAAACCCTCCAAGTGTCACCTCCTGAAACCAAAGGTGCAATACCTGGGACACGTGGTGAGCGCTGACGGAGTGGCTCCCGACCCCGATAAGATCACCGCAATTAAGGGATGGCCAAGCCCCTCCAGCGTAAAAGAAGTGCGGCAGTTCCTAGGGTTGGTAGGCTACTACCGAAGGTTTATTCCCGGTTTCACCAAAAAGGCAGCGCCTATGCAGGACCTCCTGATAGGCCAGTCCCGGAAGGCCAAGAACCAGAAGCCGCCCTTCAAATGGGAAGAGCTAGAAGAAGAGTCCTTCCGCCAGCTGAAGATGGCCCTCACGGGGGATGAAATCTTGGCGTACCCAGACTATAGCCAGCCCTTCATCCTCTACACCGACGCCAGTAACATCGGGCTAGGAGCCGTACTATCCCAGATTCAGCAGGGGAGAGAACGAGTGATCTCCTATGCCAGCCGAAAACTGCGACCCACCGAAAGGAACCCCGAGAATTACAGCTCATTTAAGCTAGAGTTCCTGGCCGTGGTATGGGCAGTCACCGAGCGCTTTAGGCATTACCTCGCTTCTTCCCGGTTCACCGTATACACGGATAACAACCCGTTGATACACCTGGACACGGCAAGACTCGGTGCCCTGGAGCAGAGGTGGATGGCCCGTCTGTCCAACTACGAGTTTACAATTAAATACCGGGCAGGGCGCTCCAATACCAACGCGGACGCCCTGTCCAGGATGCCCAACCTGCCGGACGGAGGAGAAGATCCGGAGGGACTGGAAGAAGTTGAACTCCCTGCGTTCCACCGTCATGGGACTATCCAGTATTCCCACCGGGTAAGGAGTAAGCAGGCTGCTACGTTGAACCCCTTACCTCACTACAACTGGGCGGAAACGCAAGACAGCGACCCTGCCGTCCGACTGGTGAAGGAGATGCTGACTCGCCCGGAGGCTAGCCTGGAATCAGACGCTCCAGAGGAAGCCAAACAACTATGGGCAGAGAAGAGTCGACTGTTCCTTTACAAGGGGAAGTTGTGCCGCAGAATGGTTAACTCCAGGACGCATGAACTACTCTGGCAAGTAGTGGTGCCACGAAGAGACGCAGCCATGGTGATGGAGGCATACCACGACGGAGCTGGACACTTCGGGTGGAAAAAGCTGGAGTTCCTGCTGCGCGAGCGGTTCCACTGGGTAGGCATGAGGGGAACCATCGAGAAGTGGTGCAGAGACTGTGGCCCGTGCAATCTGAGAAGGAAGGACCGGGCCAGCCAGAAGACTCCCCTGCAGTCCATCGTCACCCGGCAACCGTTGGAACTGGTGGCCTTGGATCATGTAAAACTGACCCCCAGCAGAAGTGGCTACGTCTACGCGTTAACCATCGTGGATCATTACTCCCGGTTTCTGGTTGTCGTCCCCGTCAAGGACTTAACGGCTCGAACAGCAGCTAGAGCCTTCCAGCAGCACTTTTGCCGCCCACACGGGTACCCGGACCAAGTACTGACGGACCAGGGACCTGCCTTTGAAGCGGAGGTCTTCCAGGAATTCTGTAATCTGTATGGCTGCCGGAAGATAAGGACGACACCCTACCATCCGCAAACTAATGGACTTTGTGAAAAAATGAACCAGGTGGTAATGGATCTTCTAAAAACGTTGCCCCTGGAAGAACGCAGTCTGTGGCCTGAGAAGTTGCCCGATCTGGTGGACCTATACAACCACATCCCGGTAGGTTCCACCAACTGTACCCCGGCTTACCTAATGAGGGCAAGACCTGGTAAGTTACCTGTTGACCTGGAAATGGGAGTCCTGACGCCCGAGGACACTTCACCAGAAACAGACTGGGACACAGAGAGGCAGCAGCAGTACCGGAAAGTACAGGAGAGCGTGGAGCGAAGTCTTTGTCAGGCTAGGGAAAGACAAGAGAAGACTTACAACCAGTATGCTCCCGCTGTTCCCCTGGTACCCGGAGAGCAGGTCTTGAAGAGGAAGAGACGGCTCCACAAGTTGGACGACCAGTGGGAGAAGGACCCGTACACCGTACTGCCCTCAAGCCACGAGAACCCGAAGGTCTGTACCATCAGTAAAGACGGAGGGGAAACCACAGCCATTGTATCCCGGGACCACCTGAAGAAGTGCCCCGAACAACTGAGGAGCCCTGAGGAGGAACAGGAAGACCATCGACCCGTGGAAGAAAGGGAAGATATGGTTAGTACCGTGCTCGGGGACTTCCCTCGGTCTTGGACTCAAGTCAATGGTGCAGTTGTGGTACCCGTACTCACCTTCCTCCAACCATCATCCCAAGAACCTACGGAGCAACGGGTAGAGCTGGAAGAGCAGCCGGTCCAGGAGGCAGAAGACTCCACCCAAGCGGAACGGGAGAATCCACCCTCTGCTTATAGTGAGCCTGCCGTACCCCTAGTGAGACAAAGAGCCGGTAGACAGCTGCCCAGTTTACCCTTGACAGCTCCTACACCCTGTAGTTCAGGGCCAGACAGTCAGCTCCGTAGGTCCACTAGGGCCACTAGAGGCCAGTTACCCGCACGTTGGAGGATCTAAATGTTTAAGTTGTTTTACAATGTTTACCTGTTTATTGTTGCTTGTGTGTAATTTTGTGTTTCTAGTTGTTTTTAGGAGTCTTCGGTGGATTTACCGGGAATCCTTTGTATATAGTTGGAGCGTAACCCAGGATGGACTAGAGACTGTTAAGGACTCGGGGTAGGACAGACCCCTACCTGGTTACGTCTCCCTGTGTTGGTGAAATGGACACCTTTGCTTTTCTTCAAAGACTGCACCCGGTTGCGGACATCCGTGACCATCTTATTGTGTTTCCTTATTGTATTTTATTGTTCTTTGATATACCTTGTTATATTTTTCTAAAAAATGTTTAGTCCCGGAGTACTAAATTTCACTAGGGGGGAGTGTGACACCCCAGGGGTCTGGTTGTCACAGTGATAGAGATATTACGTCTGAGAGCAGGTGGGAGGTCCTTTGGTCAGGGATCCTGTGCATGCCACACCTCCTGCCCAGCCTTGGGAGGGGAAGAACTTCCCCTGTATAAACCCGGGGCTGAGGCAGAGTGATTGAGTCCAGGAAGAGCAGAGACAAGAGCAGCATAGGAAGCAGCAGAGTCACAAGGAGTCAGGGGCTGGCAGCTAAAGAGCTCGCCCTGACTAAGAAGATTCTTTACCGGACCCGGAGTCCGAGGCTGTGGGGACTAACTTCTACCCAGCAGCAGAATCCGTCAGGCAGGGGATTTCAGGTCCCCTGGCCCAGAAGCCCGAAGGCCCCGAGTCACCGGCCATACGGGTGAGCACCACACGGTACACTCAGGGACGTGGGCTACTTACATCAGCTTCTAGCAAGGTAGCCAGAAGAGTACAGTCAGCTTGGGAGGCCTACAACTACGCCTGGCCAGGGGAGATCCCATCTGCTCAAGGACTGACCAGGCCCCGTTCGCTAGCAAGTACTCCGGGAGGGTCTATCGTTGTTATCAGTAAAGACCCTGAACGCTACCATACCGTCTCTGAGTGGTTCCTGCTACCCCCATCATCCACGTCGGCTGCCCTGAGGCCATACCCCTCCCGTTGGGGGTTATACTATCACGCTGCACCATCCTTCCACCGGCCTCGGCGGTCTGCCCTGCAGCGGCGGCCCCCTGGCTGCATTCAACGGGTGGCGTAGTCATCAACCGTTTTCTACCGCTAACAGACTGCCGTCCAGTTTGACTCCCTGGGCACGGACCGGGTCACCGCCACGAGACTACAACCCTTAACAGATCCGGCTCCGGGTAAGCTCCCGCGTGCGCAACGCAGCGCGACACAGGCCCAGGGGCGCGTCAATTACATGGACATCTAATGCAATAAATTATCCCCTCTGTTGAGCACGTGATAAAATCAGGTATCTTATATAGCACGTCTCCTGTAATTATTTTCTGCTTTAATAATAATTTTTTACACACTGTACATTTTTGACATGGGAAAAAGCCAAATATATCCTTAGTAAAGGGGAGGGAAGTGGATTATTTTAGGGGTAGATTTTGAATTTTACTGGAAAACGTAATTTTTTTGTTTTCACGTTCTAATTATATTACATTCTGGGATGCACATGTGGGTTTAAACTGTTCACCATACCCTTAGTTGAATTCTGTGAGCTGTTTAGTTACCAAGTGGGAACTCTTATAAGGGTCTTTGCTTTTTTGGCAACTTGGGGCTCTGCAAATGCAAGATGGCGTCAGCAATTTATTGCAGCCAAATTTGTAGTTCAAACATCAAATAGCGCTTCTACATTTCCAAGTTATGCAGGGTGCCCAAACAATAGTTGTGACCACATTATGGGTATTGCAATAGAAGTAGCATAAAAAATGTGGGGGGGGGGCGCATTTTCTCCTACTACCACTTGTGAAAATTGAAGCTAACATAAATTAGAGATATGGGTCAATGTTGTTTATTAACTAGTTTATGTGGTATGATTTTCTGGTTTTAAGGTTTAAACATTCAAAGTTTTGAAATTGTTAATTTATCTAAATTTATCAAATTTGAGATATTTTGATTTTAAAAAAACCTGCTAAACTTATCAAACTAAAATTTTCTCGAAAAACTCTCAAAATCACTGGGATATTATTATTATTATTTATTATCATAGCGCCATTTATTCCATGGCGCTTTACATGTTATAGGGATACACATAGCAAAAACATTTACATAATCTTAACAAAACGAGTCAGCGACTGGTACAGGAGGAGCGAGGACCCTGCCCGCGAGGGCTCACAGTCTACAAGGGATGGGTGAAGATACAGTAGGTGAGGGTAGAGGAGGTCATGCAGTAATGTGGTGGAGCGGTGGTTACTGCAGGTTGTAGGCTTGTCGCAAGAGGTGGGTCTTCAGGTTTCTTTTGAAGGCTTCCATGGTAGGCGAGAGTTTGATGTGTTGGGGTACAGAGTTCCAGAGTAGGGGCGATGCATGGGAGAAATCTTGTATGCGATTGTGGGAAGAGGAGATAAGAGGGGAGTAGAGAAGGAGATCTTGTGAGGATCAGAGGTTGCGTGCAGGTAAGTACCGGGAGACTAGGTCACAGATGTATGGAGGAGACAGGTTGTGGATGGCTTTGTATACCGTGGTTAGGGTTTTGAACTGGATTCTCTGGGCAATGGGGAGCAAGTGAAGGGATTGACAGAGGGGGGAGGCCAGGGAATAGCAGGGGGACAGGTGGATTAGTCGAGCAGCAGAGTTTAGGATAGATTGGAGGGGTGCGAGAGTGTTGGAAGGGAGGCCACAGAGCAGGAGGTTGCAGTAGTCGAGGCGGGAGATGATGAGGGCATGCACTAGTGTTTTTGCAGAGTCTTTGCTGAGGAATGCACGGATCTGGGAGATATTTTTGAGTTGGAGTCGGCAGGACGTGGAAAGGGCTTGGATATGTGGTTTGAAGGAGAGATCAGAGTCCAGGGTTACCCCAAGGCAGCGAGCTTGTGGGACTGGGGAGAGTGAACAGCCATTGACGTTGATGGATAGGTCAGATAGGGGATATGAATGAGAGGGTGGAAAGATGATGAACTCTGTTTTATCCATGTATGCTGGGATATGCTGAAGCATTCGAGTTACTACAACGCAAAGTGACAAATCAGATTTGAAAAATGGGTCATTAAGGTCAAAAATGTATCCGTCACTATGGGGTTAAAAAGCCCATGCTTTCACGCAACAAATGGCTGCACAATGCATAGATACAGTTTCGTTTGGAAATGTACAGTATGTACGTACTAAACATAAGGCTAGGGTCACACTAGCATATTTTCCCTCAAATTGATTATGCTAATCACACTGTGAACATAGTGTGACCCAATTCTCTCAGATGAGGAGAAGATGGAGAAAAAAAAATTCTCCACCTTCTCCATTCTGTCAGTCCGTGGAAATCGGACTGCACTCTGATGTTATCTGAGTGGAGTCCGATGGTTTCCACAGGCTCAATGAGTTGCATGGCAGAGTGCAATCTGAATATTGGATTAAGCTCGGTCATGCAGCAATTTTTTCCTCTGACAGACTCTGACATGTGCACGGCCCCATAGAATAACATTGGTCCGAGTGCCATCTGATGTTTTGTTGGATCGCACTCGGGAAAAAAATACTGCCCATGTTCATGAGCCCTAATAAATATCTATTACACAAAATCGTTTTAATATTAAATCACTGCTCGCATTTAGTGCAGTAATGCCAAGTGTCGCATGCTTTTTGTGGCTAAGAAATGGTTAACTGAATAAACGCTCTCAGTCCTTAGCCAGATACTTTCCACAGAAGTATTACTTTTCAGCCAAGAGAATAAATCCTGATAAGCCTTTGGCAACTCTTAACTACAAAATGAAGAAATGATTCACTGCATAAAAGTAAAGATGCTTTTGTTGACAAATACTAAATACATATTCACTAATATTGCAACAGGGAGGAGAGGTGGAGGACCCTTTTAGTCCAGGGTTCCTACTACTCTCCTAGATCTCATGTACACAGCTGTATTACAACTCTGGATAATTTACCAGATGTATGGAGCTGTAATACTTTCTGCATTTCATGTGTACAAAGGTAATCTCCAAGGGAGCATTGCTTCTAGGAGAGGAAATCTCGGTATTTATGTATGGCCCATTAATACCTCCATAATGCAATATCTGACAGTAATATGAAACCAGCAACTATATTTCATTCCAGTCCAAGTCAAGTGAGGTCATTTTGATACATTTATTTGAGTTCACTATACAGTTCAGAGGGAGGCAGGGAAGACAAATAGTTACTAAATTGAGGCATAATTCACAGGATAAAATGACAGAAATGTGGAGGCAGGAATGTGTCTTTTAATATAAGTTTGAAAAGAATTCAATCTCATAAAGTCCAAAGTATAGTAGAAAAAACTCAGAGAATAAGTGGCAGATTTCCGTTGATATCCAAACTTTCTTTCTTGCCCGGTTTATAAGTAGGTGCCTGATGTCTGGCATCAGGAAAAGTGTTCAGCACACAAGATACTCAGATAAATTCCTGTGGTTTTCTTTTCAAACCTGAATCACATGATTGCTCAAAAAAAAAAATCCTTATGGGAACTTACTGTATGTGGCTTCTGGAGTTTATGGAACAGAATAGGCATCTGCCAATAAAATAATGGTCAGCACGGTGGCTCAGTGGTTAACACTGCAGCCTTGCAGCTCTGTGGTCCTGGGTTCAAATCCCACCAAGGACAACATCTGCAAGGAGTTTGTATGTTCTCCCTGTGTTTGTGTGGGTTTCCTCCTGGTACTCTAGTTTAATCCCACACTCCAGAGACATACTGATAGGGAATTTATATTGCGAGTCCCAATGGGGACAGCCATGATAATGTATGTAAAGCTCTGCAGAATATGTTGGTGCTATATAAAAATAAAGATTATTATTATTAATAGGCTTAGTCAATAAATGATGAACATTATTTAGACAGGTGTTGATGAAAGGAGTTTAAAAAGGCTAAAGTGCAAAAAATGAAAACTAGAGTAAAAAAGTATTTATAAAGTGAACTTTGGCCTCATTCTGTCATGTTTCCTACGCTTAAAATATTCATCAGAGATAATTCAATATTTTACAGAAGTGGACTGCAGTAGGTAGCAAAAGGTGATCCAATACTAGACAAAGAAAAAGAAAGAGGACAGTTCTTTCATGCCCAAGATAAAAAAAAATATCAAATCCCACACTACTCCACAGAGAAGATGACATTCTGATTCCCTTCAATTATCCCTCTATATCAGAGGGATGACAAATTAATGTCTTCCATGAGAGGAGAATAAGAGAAAGCTATCATTTAGTTAAAAATTACATCCATCTTATACATAGATGACATATTACTAAGGTACGCGATCACTTTTTTTTACTCATCAAATACACACATTAAAAAGAAACAAATAGAAAAACATTTCTCTCTAGTTCAATGTAGAAATAGTATAGGTATCTTAAAGGGTTAGTCCTGCTCTGCACATTTCCACATGCAAGGCTATGTCACGTCTACTGATAATGCCAGGAAGCCTGCATTATCAGGCGTTTTTTCTTTAATAATTGTTTTTTTTATAAATAATTGTGTATTGATAGTAATACACAGTGTGTGTGTATATATATATATATATATATATATATATATATATATAAAGTACAGACCAAAAGTTTGGACACACCTTCTCATTTAAAGAATTTTCTGCATTTTCATGACTATGAAAATTGTACATTAACACTGAAGGCATCAAAACTATGAATTAACACATGTGGAATTATATACTTAACAAAAAAGTGTGAAACAACTGAAAATATGTCTTATATTCTAGGTTCTTCAAAGTAGCCACCTTTTGCTTTGATGACTGCTTTGCACACTCTTGGCATTCTCTTGATGAGCTTCAAGAGGTAGTCACTGGAAATGGTTTTCACTTCACAGGTGTGCCCTGTCAGGCTTAATAAGTGGGATTTCTTGCCTTATAAATGGGGTTGGGACCATCAGTTGTGTTGTGCAGAAGTCTAGTGGATACACAGCTGATAGTCCTACTGAATAGACTGTTAGAATTTGTATTATGGCAAGAAAAAAGCAGCTAAGTAAAGAAAAACGAGTGGCCATCATTACTTTAAAAATGAAGGTCATCAGTCTGAAAAATTGGGAAAACTTTGATAGTGTCCCCAAGTGCAATTGTAAAAACCATCAAGTGCTACAAAGAAACTGGCTCACATGAGGACCGCCCCAGAAAAGGAAGATCAAGAGTCACCTCTGCTTCTGAGGATAAGTTTATCCGAGGCACCAGCCTCAGAAATCGCAGGTTAACAGAAGCTCAGATTAGAGACCAGGTCAATGCCACACAGAGTTCTAGCAGCAGACACATCTTTTCAACAACTGTTAAGAGGAGACTTTGTGCAGCAGGCCTTCATGGTAAAATAGCTGCTAGGAAACCACTGCTAAGGACAGGTGACGCGCCCCCTGGGCCTGTGCTGCTGCTGCTGTGCAGGGGGAATACCCGGAGCCGGATCGCTGGGGGTTGTAGTTCTCCGTGGCGGTGACCCGGTCCGTGCCCAGGGTGGTCAAACCAGTGGCAGTCTATTGGTATTGTAATTGTCCGACTACGCCACCCGTGGATTGCGGTCAGTGGGGACCGCCGCTGCGCTGCAGACCGCTGAGGCTGATGTTGTTTGCACAGCCGAGTATGGGATAACTCCCCACGGGAGAAGTATTGCCTCAGGGCAGCTAATGTGGATGATGGTGGTGATGGTGTGAGTGTCCCAGTACTGATGGTGCTGGTGCGGCGAGGAACCACAGAGACGTGCAGTTGCAGTTTTCAATGCTTTACTCACAGTTCTTTATCAGGTCACTTGTGCGCAGTTAGGACCGCCCGAGTCATGCTGCGTCCACCAGGTGAGGGACTCGGTCAACTCCCAGGCAATTCCGGAGTGTGGTTCAGAGCTCCCTTCTCTTTCCTTTCTCTGGCCGTCCCCACCAGTGACCCACCTTTGTCCAGCTTCCTCGGGCCTTCTGTTGGCGAAACCTCTCTCCGGTTTCCCTGACCCTATGCGGTATGCCTTTCTGGTGGATGTAGTGATGTGGTAACAACCTCCGGTCTTTGGCTGAGGAATCTGTTGCCTCCACCAATTTGGGTTCCGGTACCCTGCTCTGCCAACCCTTCACCCTGTATCTCCTCTGGGCATATGGGGTTCCTTCTGTCCTCGTGTCTCTGGGCCTTTCTCTGTGTTCCTTGCTTCCTTTCTCCTCTGTTCCAGTTCCTTTCCTACTTTCCTTTCTGTTCCTTCTTCTCTCTCTCTCTCTCAGGCTCCAGCCTCCTGACAAGGCCTGCCTGCAGAGCAGAGCCCATGCAGGGGCTCTGCTTCCTGTCTTCTCCTCAGACTGTCTCCACTGAACTGAACTGGACTGAACTCTGTTCTAAGATGGTGCCCACCTTTTATACCTCCTTCTGACACCCGAGCCCAGGTGACTAGCAACCAATGGGCTCCTACCTATGCCCAGAAACCCACCCCTATCTGCTCCTACACCACTGGGTTTTCCACCCCCTCCCCACTCCAGCCAGGAACAGATGCTGTCGTGCCTGCACTTCTGTCTAGTGGGAGCACCGTTGAGCTGTCCCTCGGAAATGGGGTGTGTGTGGTGCATGCAGCTTACTGAGCCCTGGTCCACACTCCTTCCTTACCCGGGAGTGGAATATCACACCTCTGGACTGAGGTGCAATACCCCTGTAGCAGCCGAGCCCTCGGGGTGCTACATTCCCCCCTGGTAAATCACAGCACGTCCTCGGGCTGGAAAAGAGCAAAGACAATTTAAACATACAAGTTTTTAGAATGCATTCGTATATAAGACAATAACTTTTCACTCATCCCTTTATGGGAGGTATTCTTCTCTTTTTAACGTTACTGGTACTCCTTTTCATAAAACATCTTGCTAATGCCACTGGAACTCTTTTAGCATATAAAACATCACATAAAACATTTGTATTATTATTCTAGCAGCATATAAAACTTTTCAATATAAAACTTTTGCAAGTAGAACATTCTTGAGCTCTGGCCGCTGTGCAACTTGCGACCAGGAAAAGGTGCAACAGTCCATTTAATCCGTCTTGAGGTAGACGTTGCGGTTCTTGTATAAAACCAGTAGGGGGCGCTTTAAGAAGCGCAACTATTTACAAGGGATTGGCCGCTCTCAGTCCTCGGCCAGTGGGGATAGGGGAATGGCTGCTCACAGTCCTCAGCCTGGTAATTTAGGAAGGGGCACACAAGTAACAGTTCTTGCACCCTGACGGGTAACTATATACAGTTCCATTTTACCGTTTACTGGTAACGGTGTCCTTCTCGCTCTTCCGGGTAATCCTCTGATCCGTCCGGATCCTCAGTGTATTCCGTGTCTGGGCGGTACTGCAGTTCCTCCTCTGTGAGCCGGTGAACGTGGAGGGCGTACAGTCCCTTTGCGCCCTTGTGCCGGGTGTAGGTGACCACGTCGCCGGGGTACAGGTCACGTCCGTGATGTCCCTCTGGCAGGTGGCTTTCAACGTCCCTTCTAGTGACGAAGACGTCGGTGTCAGCCTCCGGGTCTCTGATGAAGCCCCAGCCATGCTCTAGCTGGAACTTGACTACGGTCCCAGTGGCTCGGGGACCGCGGATAGCGTGGGTGTCTTGTCGGGCCCTCCTCTTTTGCTCCGCGCTCCTGGCCTGGAGTCGCTGCTCCCTGATGCGCCTCTGCCGCCGCTCTCTTTCATAGGTGGCTAGCTGCTGACGGCAGCACTCCAGGCGCTGGGCTTCTTCCGCCCGGGTCTCCTGGGTGAAGCCCATGAGGTTCTCGCCAGTGGGGTCCCATGCAAACTGGGCATCCCCCGGCAGGGGTGGAGCGATGTTGGCGGGCTCCGGGGCCGGGATCAAAGGCTCACTCAGGGGTCGCTCTTTCCGGAGACGGGGGTTGGCGAACTCCGGCGGCCATTCAAAGGGTAGCCCGTCCGGGCTGGTATATTGGGCATACAGGTCCGCGCCCAAGGGTGGCACTGTGGGCTTCGGACGGGTGGCAGCGCCCGGGGGCACTCGGCCTTGCGACCAGGCCGGTGGTCGCTTGTTGGTCGCGCCCGGGGGTGGCACCGCCAAGGTAGGGGGCGCTGGTGAGGCAGCGGCGCCCGGGTGTGCTGGGCCTTGCGTCCTGGCCTGTGACGTCTCACGCTGTACGGCGCCAGGGTTCAGAGGGCACAGCGCGGGGCGGGGCGTTACGACGGTGCTTGCTGCCTGAGGCCTAGCTGGTGGCGGTGGAGGCGTGGTGTCAGGTACGGTCCCCGGGGCTTCGGGTCCCGCAACGGAGGGTGAGGGCAGGCTGGTGTTCCCCGGGCTTGGGGTGGTGGCGTCCCCATTACCTGCCTCGGTCTCCGTGGCCTCCTCCGCGGCGTCATCTGCAGCTGCCGGTCTCTCTTCTCCACGCCCAGTGGTAAGCGCGCTGCCCGGTTCCGGCGAGGTCCTCTGCTGGTCACCTCCGTGCTGCCGGGCCATCTCCTCTCTCCACCCGGCAAACACATCCCGCTGCGCCCGGACCATTCTTTTATTCAGATCTTCCAGCGCTGCGCGCGCACGGTCCGGGTCTCTAGGCAGTTGGGCCAGCAGTTCTGTCAGGCTGCAGGGTGGCTCCGCTTGCAGCAGGCTGCGGGCCAGGGTGCTGGTGGATTTTTCTGCTCCCTCCATCTCCGGGTGCAGCAGGTCCAGACTGATCCAGGCCGCACCCAGCCCCTCAGTTTTCTTTCCTATCCGCCCCCATGGGGGTTGGTCTTGGGGGCATCTGCTGACAATCACCTTCAGGGGCAGCCCCCCCACGTTGATGGACATCCCCACTGCTGCATTCATTGCTGGTGGGGGCGGGCTCCTCCTTTGGCGCCATTCTGGGACCTGGCCCACGATGGGAGGTGGCTTCCTGCTGTCCTTTGGTGCGCACATAATGGCGTCCGCTCTGCCAGGGCGGGAAAAACGGATGAAGATGGCGGGAAACGGTCCAAAATGGCGTCTGATGGCGGGAATCGGCTCCGGATGGCGGGAAACGACTCCGGACAGCGGGAAACTTCTGGAAATGGCGGGAGACTTCTTTTTAAGGTACATGTGCAGTTTTCTTCAGGCACGCAATACCCGCTTGTGGCGGGTTGGTAAAGATCCTGCCGACTACGCCAAAGTTGACGCGCCCCCTGGGCCTGTGCTGCTGCTGCTGTGCAGGGGGAATACCCAGAGCCGGATCGCTGGGGGTTGTAGTTCTCCGTGGCGGTGACCCGGTCCGTGCCCAGGGTGGTCAAACCAGTGGCAGTCTATTGGTATTGTAATTGTCCGACTACGCCACCCGTGGATTGCGGTCAGTGGGGACCGCCGCTGCGCTGCAGACCGCTGAGGCTGATGTTGTTTGCACAGCCGAGTATGGGATAACTCCCCACGGGAGAAGTATTGCCTCAGGGCAGCTAATGTGGATGATGGTGGTGATGGTGTGAGTGTCCCAGTACTGATGGTGCTGGTGCGGCGAGGAACCACAGAGACGTGCAGTTGCAGTTTTCAATGCTTTACTCACAGTTCTTTATCAGGTCACTTGTGCGCAGTTAGGACCGCCCGAGTCATGCTGCGTCCACCAGGTGAGGGACTCGGTCAACTCCCAGGCAATTCCGGAGTGTGGTTCAGAGCTCCCTTCTCTTTCCTTTCTCTGGCCTTCTGTTGGCGAAACCTCTCTCCGGTTTCCCTGACCCTATGCGGTATGCCTTTCTGGTGGATGTAGTGAGGGGTCGCACCAAGATGTGGTAACAACCTCTGGTCTTTGGCTGAGGAATCTGTTGCCTCCACCAATTTGGGTTCCGGTACCCTGCTCTGCCAACCCTTCACCCTGTATCTCCTCTGGGCATATGGGGTTCCTTCTGTCCTCGTGTCTCTGGGCCTTTCTCTGTGTTCCTTGCTTCCTTTCTCCTCTGTTCCAGTTCCTTTCCTACTTTCCTTTCTGTTCCTTCTTCTCTCTCTCTCTCTCAGGCTCCAGCCTCCTGACAAGGCCTGCCTGCAGAGCAGAGCCCATGCAGGGGCTCTGCTTCCTGTCTTCTCCTCAGACTGTCTCCACTGAACTGAACTGGACTGAACTCTGTTCTAAGATGGTGCCCACCCTTTATACCTCCTTCTGACACCCGAGCCCAGGTGACTAGCAACCAATGGGCTCCTACCTATGCCCAGAAACCCACCCCTATCTGCTCCTACACCACTGGGTTTTCCACCCCCTCCCCACTCCAGCCAGGAACAGATGCTGTCGTGCCTGCACTTCTGTCTAGTGGGAGCACCGTTGAGCTGTCCCTCGGAAATAGGGTGTGTGTGGTGCATGCAGCTTACTGAGCCCTGGTCCACACTCCATCCTTACCCGGGAGTGGAATATCACACCTCTGGACTGAGGTGCAATACCCCTGTAGCAGCCGAGCTCTCGGGGTGCTACACAGGCAACAAGCAGAAGAGACTTGTTTGGGCTAAAGAACACAAGGAATGGACATTAGACCAGTGGAAATCTGTGCTTTTGTCTGATGAGTCCAAATTTGAGATCTTTGGTTCCAACCACCGTGTCTTTGTGCGACGCAGAAAAGGTGAACGGATGGACTCTACATGCCTGGTTCCCATCGTGAAGCATGGAGGAGGAGGTGTGATGGTGTGGGGGTGCTTTGCTGGTGACACTGTTGGGGATTTATTCAAAATTGTAGGCATACTGAACCAGCATGGCTCCCACAGCATCTTGCAGCTGCATGCTATTCCATCCGGTTTGCGTTTAGTTGGACCATCATTTATTTTTCAAAAGGACAATGACCCCAAACACACCTCCAGGCTGTGTAAGGGCTATTTGACCAAGAAGGAGAGTGATGGGGTGCTACGCCACATGACCTGGCCTCCACAGTCACCAGACCTGAACCCAATCGAGATGGTTTGGGGTGAGCTGGACCGCAGAGTGAAGGCAAAAGGGCCAACAAGTGCTTAGCATCTCTGGGAACTCCTTCAAGATTGTTGGAAGACCATTTCCGGTGACTACCTCTTGAAGCTCATCAAGAGAATGCCAAGAGTGTGCAAAGCAGTCATCAAAGCAAAAGGTGGCTACTTTGAAGAACCTAGAATATAAGACATATTTTCAGTTGTTTCACACTTTTTTGTTAAGTATATAATTTTACATGTGTTAATTCATAGTTTTGATGCCTTCAGTGTGAATGTACAATTTTCATAGTCAAGAAAATACAGAAAAATCTTTAAATGAGAAGGTGTGTCCAAACTTTTGGTCAGTACTATATATATATATATATATATATATATATATATAAAATAGTAAATATGATTAGTATTGTTGCTATTGAAATAACTTGAATAACTTGTTATTTGTGCCACACAGAACACGGCGTTTAGAAATAAAACTTCTACTATATTTTCCCTCCAAACCCCTTCTCAAAAAAATAATGAGAAAGTGAACCAATTAATGGTGTATACAGTCATATGGTACCAATAGAAAAGTCTGAAAACCTAAAATGAACATCTGAATGTAACTAAAGTATTGTCCTCCAATGTGAATTTTATTGGTAGTCCCTGTGCACCCCGCTGTGGACTGTCTGTAGTCATGCCTTTATGTGTCTTCTGAAACCTTATGTTGACAGAATGTTCAATATTCTGTTTATTACACTTTATAGGAAATGTTATTTATTGCTTTAGTGTTAAATTCGCCTCTGTGTACTGAAGAAAAACTGTACATCACATTCTCTGCATTCAGCATTACTGTTCCCTGATATCAGCAAAAATGTATGTGCTAAGGGTTTATTCCTACTTATGTTTCAAAGGTAAAGAATCCAAAGCAGGTTATCTGGGATCATCAACATAAAATATAGACAAATTAGCTGATATAAGAAAAGGATTCAGTACAGCATTACATTTCACTTATTAGCTGTAACACTTTCATAAATTTTAGTTATTTTGCCAGGCTTACTTAAAGGGGTTGGTTGTCCAGCACTATTCAAAATAGCCCAATGTGTTTTTATGATGAAAAGAAGCTTCTTTCTAATTACCTCCCGCTGCTGTTCCTGCCTGTGAGTGGCGCTATCGATGGCCGCTCACAGGCATCACGTGACCCCCGGCTGCAGCTGGCTCTGACGTTCGCTAATGTCACGTCATGATTCCGGATGCAGCCGGGGGTCTCTCTCTTCTGCGTTCCACGGTGGCTGCTGGGCTGTGGGCAGGGTTACCCCGCGCGTCACACCCGGCATCCACCGCGCGCTCTCCCTCTCCCCATTCATTGGGAAAGCGCGCTGGGTGTGACGCGCGGACTAACCCCGCCCACAACCCAGCAGCCACTGCGGGAACCTCAGCGCTGAGACACGCCTAACTTGACGTGACGTCAGCTGGGGGTCACGTGCTGCCTGTGAGCGGCCAGTGATCGTGCTGCTCACAGGCAGAAACAGCATAGGGAGGTAATTAGAAAGAAGCTTCTTTTCATCATAAAAACACATTGGGCTATTTTGAATAGTACTGGACAGACCTTTTAATGGGGTATTTTTAAGTTGTCTCTTGAACAGATCATAGCTCTGCAGTCTCCAAACAGTCTTTTTCTTTCCTGGTTGCATGTACTCTTGGCCAGGCTCTGGTTGCTAATCTCCATGGAAACAAGCTGTACACTACGTACAAGAAAAGCTGTCATTACAAGGGCTGCCTAACTAAAGCAATTAAAAGAAGCCCTCCGTAAAGATTTTTTTTAAATAAACCTGCTATATGTGTATGTAATGTAGTAATGTGATATGTGTTAATATACTCACCTACCGTCTGCAGGATCCAGTGCTGTTTTGCTCCTTTTCTGAGTAATTTCACCCCTCTGCACACTCTTTGTGTCATACTGAGCTCTGTGTGACCTAGAAGTGGGTTTTACAATGAAAAGTCTATTAGGGATTGTCAAGATTATCGCAGCCTGGGAAGGTCACGCACAACCCGCTGTGATTTCTTGAGCGACAGTTCTGTGCTGCCCCCTATCATCCGGTCAATTACATGATTGGCCGATGATTAACATTAGAGGCCGCAGGCTGTTTGCATTAACAGGCCAGTTTATGGGAAAACTGAGAGTGAGCGTATGGTGTATACACCTCCGGATTTCAACACATGGAATATATGTATATACCCCTGTACGATCACTGCTAACTTCACAATAACCCAAGTAAGATTATTAGCTGCCACCACCAGTCGGGTTTTATACAGGCTGACTGGATGCCTGGTTCTAATCCTGGTAGCGTATGGCTTCGGGTGCAGTTTACAGAACAAAAGGAACAGAACTAGTAAATTTTATATTTAATCCTGAATGATAGACAGTGTTTATAAAAATATATAAAATATTTTCCAAAGGGACAAAACAATACAGAATATACAGTTACATAAAATAAAAGAATAAACTTACTAAACCTGTCATCACAGCAATGGCTTCAGCTTTATGGAGGAAGGCTCTCCAGGACAGCACCTACAGTGAACTGTGCCTTCACGTACTGACGAACCTTTAACACTTCTAACATCCTAATAAAATAAAATGTAATTTAAAAAATGATGCAGGTGTAAAATAGGCATATGTCATTTCTACAGCATGACTAACTGGTTTAAGGATATAAAGATTTAAAGTTTGAAAATTGCTAATTTTTTTACATTTTTGCCAAAATTGTGATATTTTCACAAATAAACGCAAAACATAATGACCTAAATTTACCACCAACATAAAGTACAATGTGTCACAAAAAAAACACTCAGAATCACTGCGATATGTTGAAGCATTCCAGAGGTGTTACCACAATAATTGACACTTCAGATTTCAAAAATTTGGCCTGGTCAATAAAGTTAAAATTGGTTTGGTCACTAAGGAGTTAAGGGATATAAGGCTGAGCTCTGGTGTGTATTTGCATGTGGAAAAAATTCAGCTACTACAGCTCCTGTAAAGTGGATGAGATTTCTATAAATCTCATGCCTGCTGTGATGATTTTTTTTTAACACTGAAGAAATTGACCTGCTTTGCATTTTGGAAGTAACTTTCTTTTGCAGTAAATATGTGTTTTATTTGAGGATTTCCCCCATAAACTTGAATGAGGTGCGAAAATTCCATGGGTAAAAAAATTACATGTGCATTTTTATGGTGTTTCCACTGCAAAAATGCAGTAAAGACGCATTTAATCCACACATGACTTCTCACATTTCCAGATTTGTACCCATCTGCTGACACCCCAATGCTGAGCCTGCTGCTGCTGTATTTGCTCCTGTTACTGCACCTGCTATTTGGAATAATAAGAGTGATCCTCTTAGTGCCCAACATACTAATAATGCCCACCACTGTGCCCTTTACATAGTAAAACATCCCCTTCGTGACCTATAGATGGTAAAATTGACCCCTAGAAAACATTAATGCCCTCTTTAAGTAATAGTCACATTTAACCATTAGAAATTAGTAATGCCTCCTATGTGCCCCTTTGACAGTTATAATACATTGAGTGCCCCTATAATGTAATGATGCCTCTTAAATGTCTATTTAACATTTAATCTTGTCCCCTGTGTCCTCATGCAGCATAATGATGTCCTTGATGCCCAAACTGCCTACCCCCCAAAGTATGATGGTCCCAACTCAATATGATAGTTCCCATATAGTATAATGGCCCCCACAAGTAGGATGGCCCCCACAGCCTCCCTTACAGTATGATGCCTCCAAACAGTATAATGATACCTTAAGAAGGAATTAGACTGGTTCCGAAACTTTTTTTTCCTTAACTTAATCTGTGGATTTTCCAGCAAGCCAATCAGGGAGCAGAAACCATCCACAACATCCAGACACAAAGTCTTGTGTCATTGGCCGTCAAAGTCACATGTCCTTCTCCATATAAAGAGCAGATATGTTGTTTTGGCGCCATTTTGGCAGTGTAACAGCACAGAGAGGCTACTTCTGCTGCTGCTACTGGATAGTGAGAGATATGAGATAGTTAGCTAGGCGGTTGCTTGTAAGTCAGATAGTTTAGATAGATAGGATCCTGTGTGGCTGTGAAATCGACCTTCCAGCAGATCAATCATTTTTGCTATTAGTGTGGTCCAGACAGAGATAATAGGCCACATTTCAGCATAGAACTCTGTTGTGTTGATATTGTGCTCCATGCAGGAGTACACCTTTGAAACTCTACTTTTTTCTGTTACTACCATGCTACATAAGCCAGGCCACATCTGAGCTTGTAATTGTTTTGCGCTAAAATTCTGCTGTTTCCAGGGCTCCACATTAGAAAATCGATTTTTTTTCTGTTACTACTGGGCTACGGAAAGCAGGCCACATCTGAGCTTGTATTTGTTTTGCACTAAAATTCTGCTGTATCCAGGGCTTCACATTAGAAAATCTATTTTTTTCTGGTATTACCGTGCTACATAAAGCAGGCCACATCAGAGCTTTTAATTGTTTTGCGCTGAGATTCTGCTGTATCCAGGGCATATTAGAAAGTATAATTTTTTGTTGCTGATAGCGTGCTTCAGCCACACTATCTGAGCAAATAAATATTGATTGGTAATTTAGTGACAGGTGACTGGCAGGTCTGGGCATAGGTTTGTTAAATAGCTGGTTAAAAGAGATGAAGGGTACATCCAACATGAGTGGGAAAAAGTGAGGTCATGGTGGAAGGGGGAATAGGCTTGGTGTTCAAGGTGTACGTAGGGTAGGTGGTAATGTTAGTCAAAGCTCTACTGAACAAACACCGTAATGTCTTATCCAAAGACAACTGACAACTTCTGTTACTGGATGGGCTTCTCCACTCACTTTCTTTGGCAGCCACACAGCGGTACGCCTTGTAGATGAGGGCAAAAAAGAGCATGTGCTCCAGTGGATGGCAAGCGCTGCATCAAGTGGCCTCTCCTCCTCTTCCTCCACCTCAATATCATACACAGTCCAGTCCTCAGAGGTGGCACCCCAATTACCCTTCTTTGCCCACGTGTCACAACTCTCCAACAGCCCAAATGAGTGTAGAGGACTGCAGATGGGCGAGTCTGCAGAGCTGTTCACACATTCCATGCTGGGGCATCAGAGGTCTGCTCCAAAGATTCACAGACTCAAGAGGAGAAAAGCATCTGCACAAAATTATTTTCTGTTGGATCTGGAGCAGGATGAAGTAGGGTTCGAGCAGAATCCTGACCCTCATCACCAGATGTTAACCCCGGGTGGAGGGGATCCTGATGAGACTCAGATACCTGAGGGGCACGAGGACTGTACTGTGCTGTCAGGGCAGGAAAAAGAGTCTCAGGGAGAGGAGTAGGAGAACAGAGAGGATGATAATAAGGTTGTAGATCCCACTTGGTGTTAACCCAGAGGCACTCAGCCGAGTAGTTCAGCAGAGGAGGTGAAGAAGGAGGAAGATGAGAAGGTTACATTGCGGCCTCGCACACAGACACGGAGTGATGCAACCATGACAGACACTGCATCCTCAGCCACAACTGTGGCTGTGGCCACCCGCAGTCATGAGTCTGCAGCTCATAGGGGCGGCAAGGGTTGCCTAGCCTGGGCCTTTTTTGAGACCACAAAGGATGACCCAACTTACGTTATCTCCCAACTTTGCAAAAAATGACTCAGTAGAGGCAAAAATTGCAATAATTTGACTACTAAATGCATGAACTGCCACATGTGCGATTAACATGCGTTAGTCTGGGAATCTCACTGCAATAAAATGTGGACTAGCGGGCCTCACCAACCATCGGCCACTCCATCAACCGCATCAGCTGCTTCTTCCTCCTCCATCACCGTACCAAGTGTTCTCCCACATGTTTACCCGCTCCAGTTGGGGTGAGCGCCCGTCAGCTGTAACAGAAGTGGACATGCCTTCTGTTGTTGTTTCACCGAGCACACCACATCTTTCTCAATCCACTGTAACATCTCCACCTGCACCTCACTTACAGTCCAGCAGTTTGTCGTGCTCACTCTACTCCACCCTCTCTCAGCACCGCAGCCAGCCCTCTGTTCCACAGTTGTGGTCATGTAAAAGATTGTTTCATCCTACAAATACCAAAGTTAAGAAGTTGAACTCTACCATCTCCAATCTGTTGGTCACGGAAATGCTACCTTTCCCCCTGGTGGATACAGATGGTTTCCGTAAGCTGATGGCCGTTGCAGTCCCCCAGTACCAGTTAACCAGTTGCCAGTACTTTTTTAAGAAATCTGGGCCTGCGCTACACCAGCATGTCACAGACAATATCACCCGTTCCTTGAGAAAATCTATGTCTCCTAGGGTGCATTTCACCATCGACACCTGAACGAGCAAGTATGGCCAGGGGCGTTACATCTCACTGACTGGGCATTTGGTGACTCTGTTGGCTGTGGGGGCAGGTGGGGAAGGGTCTGCTCCACGAGTCTTGGAATCCCCAAGGCTTACTGGACAAACCTCTGTATGTAACACTTCCACTGCTTCTGACTCCCCCTACTCTAGGCCCTCCACCTGCGCATCAACCTGTGCCTTAATGAGATATGCGTTCCAACAGTGCAGAGAGGATCCCTCCACCTCTGTATTGTGCAGCTAGGGCTCAGGCAGTGTTAAAATAATATGCCTTGGAGATCACAATCAAACAGCTCAAGAGTTGTGGACAGATATTCAGACTGAGTTTGAGCAATGGCTGTCTCCACTGAATCTGGAGCCAGGGAAGGCCATATGCGATAACCAGGTGGTGCCCTACACACGTGCTTTGCATGGCTCACGTCCTCAACCTGTTGGTCCAGCAATTTCTCCGCTACTTCGCCTGAATGCACTGCTACAGAAAGCACAGTCGCTGTGTGCTCACTTCCACCGTTCGCACCCCGTGGGTCATCGACTTGCATCAGTACAGAGGTCTTTGGCCATACCAGTTAACTGGTTGATATGCGATGTGCCAACATGGTGGAATTCCACTTTGCACATGTTGCAGCGACAGTGGCAGCAGCGACGAGCCCTGACGCAGTATCTCATGTTGCATAACCTATTGCATAACCTGGGCCAACGCAGTACAGATATGGTGCAAATCATATTTGCGGAGTGGGCAGAGATTAAGGACCTCTGCACCCTTCTGCACAGTTTTCTAAATGGCTACTAAGAGGGTTAGCGCTAGCGATGCCGTTATCAGCATCACTATTCAGGTCATCTACATGCTGGAGCACACTTTCAATAGTCTGTGGGACGAGGTGGTGATCCCATAGGAAGAGGAGGAGGATACGGAAGTTCCAGACTGTTGTCACAGGGTGCCAAGGGTGGGTGGATTACAGCTATGGTACGAGAGAAATGGCAAGTTGCAGGAGCCGAAGAATAAATGGAGGAGGACAAGGAGGAAAAAGTGATGGGTGAGCAACAGTTAGGAGATGAAGAGGATAATGATCGCCTCTCTGTTGTCCGTCGTTGGCGGGATGGGACGGAGGAAGCAAGCATCAGTATTACCCATCCACCAACACACCATGAGCTTGGACCTCATAGAAGAGCTCGACACATGAGTGCCTTCTTGCTGCACTATCTACAACATGATCCCCGTATTGTTAGGATTCAAAATAGTGCTGACTACTTGGTTGCCACTCTGTTAGATCCATGGTAAAAGAGTCAATTTTGCCAGATCCCTCCCACCCTAGAAAGCAAGCTGGAGTATCGAAACACTATTTTAGACAACCTTAAGAGTGGTTTTCCCCAAGACAGCAGTGAGGCACACAGTGGGCATCACAGTTGTAGACTTCGAACCCCGAGAACGTCAATTCATCAATGCAAAAACATTAGTAGCGATAGCAGCGTAAGTGGCAGAAGCAATTTCTGTGAGTCGTTTCACACATTTTTTAGACCAGCCCGTGCACCAGCACAACAGAGGACAAGTCTGACACATAGTGAACGACTGGAGAGGATGGTGTAGGAGTATCTCGAGCTCAATATCAATACCATCAGGGAGGGTTTGGTCCCTTTACATTTTTGGTCTTCAAAAATGGAAAAGCGGCCTGAGCTGACCTTTCACGCCTTGGAGGTTTTATCTTGCCTGGCAGCCAGCGTTCTCTCAGAACGTGTCTTCAGCGCTGTTGGTGGTGTCCTGACGGAAAAGTAGATCCGGTTGTTCCCTGAAAGTGTAGACCGCCTAACTTCCATAAATATGAACAAGTCAAAAAGACTTTTGCACCCCGATCGCAGACTGGCCATACTAGGCGATGGAGTAGTTTATAGTGTGCTGCATTGATCTTGCGTTATTGTAGTCTGTGACATCTTTGTTGTGGCTTCTGTGCCTGCTGTTGCTGCTGCTGATGTTACCAATAATTTTTGGAAATGTGGAAACTCCTGGTTGGGTCTCCATCTGGTGTGTTTCCTGTAGTGGAAGGGGATGTCGGTCGCCATTATACTATTTCTACTCTGGTGAAATAGATGTCACTTTGGTGGTGTCTGCCCCTAATTATTTGAAATGTGGAGACTTTTGTTTGGGTCGCCATCTGGTGTGTTTCCTGTAGTGGAAGGGGTGTCGGTCCCCATTATACTATTTCTACACTGGTAAAAGTGATGCCACTTTGGTGGTGTCTGCCCCTAATTTTTTGAAATGTGGAAACTCCTGGTTGGATCTCCATCTGGTATGTTTCCTGTAGTGGAAGGGGTGTCGGTCCCCATTATACTTGTGAAATTGATGCTACTTTAGTAGTGTCTGCCCCTAATTTTTTGAAATGTGGAGACTACTGGTTGGGTTTCCTTCATGTATGTTGCCTGTAGCAGCAGGGCTCCCAGACCGGCAGGTCTGCACTTACTGTCAGTCAACCACCTGTGTTACTATCCTTAAATTTTTCTACAAATAGTAGTCTATGAAACTGATTCTTGTGCCACCTGAGTGTGGCTGAGCAGAAAAACAGCTTGAGCTGTTGCATGAGGTATCAGGGCTCCCAGCACAGCAGGCGTACACCAATCTCTCACCCACTGTGATGCTGAGTCACTTTTCACGGCCAGGCTGTAAGACGGCGTAGTCAAGGAGTCCAAAGTCAAAGCCAGGAGAGTACGTAATAAACAGAGGGAAGAGGCAAAGGCATAGTCAGATAACGTACCATTGGTCAGAATTCCAGGAGGACCTCAGATCAGAGCAGAGGGGGTAAAACAGACGGATGGTCAGAACAAGGTCCAAGGTCAGGCAGCAGAAGATGAATAAGCAGAACGCAAGGCACAGTGAACAAACCACACACAATAGCTGAATGTACGTCTGGCTGAGATCTGGGACAAACAGCTCAGTTAAATAGCCAGGCATTCACCTTGGATAATGAACACCTGAAGATAGCTAGTGCTTCCCAGTTTCAGATTGGACAGCCGAGCTGTCAATCACCACACTGAGCTATTGAATGCCCCTGTACCAGATTGGATGGTCGAGCTGTCAGTCACAGCTCCAGCACAATGCGTACAAGATTGGACTGCTGAGTTGTCAGCAACTGCGTCCCAGACACAGTGAGGGGTGGAACCGTGACAGTACTTCCTCTTCTAAGGGGGGCAACCGGATCCCCAGGCTTCCCAGGAAACTTTAGATAGAAGGCCCTGACTAACCGATTGGCCTTCACATCTCGTGCAGGGACCCATGATCTCTTCTCTGGTCCGTATCCCCTCCAGTGAATGAGGTACTGGAGGGAATTACGGACCCTACGAGAATCCACCACTCTCTTTACCTCATACTCCAAGCCACTGTCGACTGACACTGGAAGAGGCGGGGATGATGGAGACAATACCGAAGGGACAAATTCTTTTAATAGGGATGTATGGAAGATGTTAGGGATGCAAAGGGATGGAGGAAGCTTTAATCTGAATGCCACTGGATTGACCACGTCAAGGATCTCATGAGGACCAATAAACTTTTGACCCAACTTTGCCAACGGCACTTTAAGTTTAATGTTCCTGGATGACAGCCAAACCTTATCCCCAATCTTAAAAACAGGACCCACCAAACTTCTTCTATCGTTCTTCAGTTTTTGGCAATTCTGAGCAGTCCCAATATTCTTTTGAATCTCCTTCCAAATATCCCCAAGTCTTTGTACAGCGACCTCCACCCCAGGACATTCAGAACTAATTCTAGAAAATTAACCAAAATGGGGATGAAAACCATAATTTCAGAAAAACGGAGAGGTTCCAGTAGACTGATTAAATCGACTGTTATAAGCAAACTCAGCGAGAGGTAAAAACAAAGACCAGTCCTCCTGCTGAGTCGCCACAAAACACCTTAAAATTTGTTCCAAAGATTGATTTGTCCTCTTAGTCTGACCGTTGGTCTAACGGTGGTAAGCAGATGAGAATGACAATTCAATCCCAAGCTTATTACAAAAAGCTCTCCAGAATTTAGAGACAAATTGTACTCCCCTATCGGACACAATGTTAAGAGGGATAACATGTAACCTTACATTATGGGAAATAAACAACCTGGAGAGTGTCTCTGCATTAGGTAATCCTGACGAGGCAACAAAATGAGCTTGTTTGCTGAATCGGTCCACTACCACCCATATAGCAGTTTTCCCATCACACAGAGGCAAATCTGTGATGAAATCCATGGACAAATGAGTCCATGGTCTTTCTGGAATTGGCAATAGAGCCAATTCCCCGGCCGGCCGGCTATGACTGACCTTAGCGCGTGCGCAGACCTCAAAATCAGATACAAAATCTTCGATATCATTATGCATGTGACGCGCCCCTGGGCCTTCTGTGTCGTGCGGCATCGCGTGCATGGGGGCTTACCCAGAGCCGGATCAGATGGGGGTAGTAGTCTCGTGGCGGTGACCCGGTCCGTGCCCAGGGAGTCAAACTAAGTGGCGAGTCTATTAGCGGTAGATGTTGGACGACTACGCCACCCGTTGAGTACAGCTAAGGAGCTGCTGCTGCAGGGCAGACCGCTGAGGCCGGTGGTAGGATTGTGCAGCGTGATAGTATAACCCCCAACGGGAGGGGTATGGCCTCAGGGCAGCCGACGTGGATGATGGGGGTAGCAGGAACCACTCGGAGACGGTACGGTGTAGTTCAGGGTCTTTACTGGTGACAAAGATAGACCCTCTCGGAGTACTGGCTAGCGATTGGGGCCTGGTCAGTCCTTGAGCAGATGGGATCTCCCCTGGCCAGGCGGAGTTGTAGGCCTCCCAAACTAACTGTACTCTTCTGGCTACCTTGCTAGAGGCGGGTATAAGTAGCCCACGTCCCTGAGTGTACCGTGTGGTGCTCACCCGTATGGCCGGTGACTCGGGGCCTTCTAGTAGCTTCCGCTCCACGACGGCGGTGCTGGTCCCATGCGTGTGACCGTGCCTTCGGGTTTCTTGGCCAGAGGACCTGAAATTCCCTGCCTGACGGATTCTGCTGCTGGGTAGGAGTTAGTCCCCACAGCCTCGGACTCCGGGTCCGGTAAGAAATCTTCTCAGTCAGGGCGAGCTCTGCAGCTGCCAGCCCCTGACTCCTTGTAACACTGCTCCCACAGAGCTCCTGTTGTTTCTTCCCATAGCTGCTTCTCTTCTCTGTCTCTACTTCTGGCATGGCCCAGGAGCTGGGCCCAGCCGGAGCCACAGCTCCCTGTCAGCCCTCCTGGCTGAACTCTCCCTCTGAACTCTCTAACCCTGCCTCAGCCCCAGGTTTATATAGGGGAAGTTCTTCCCCTCCCAGGACTGGGCAGGAGGTGTGGCATGCATAGGATTCCTGACCAAGAGACCTCCCACCTGCTCTCAGACATAACATTGCTGTTACTGTGGAAACCAGACCCCTGGGGTGCCACATTCCCCCCTAGTGAAATTTAGTACTCCGGGACTAAACATATTTTTAGAAAAACATAACAAGGTATAAACAATAATAATACAATAAGAAAAACACATAAAGATGGTTACGGCATGTCCGCAACCGGGTGCAGTCTTTGAAGAAAAGCAAGGTGTCCATTTCACCAAAACAGGGAGACGTAACCAGGTAGGGGTCTGTCCTGCCCCGAGTCCTTAACAGTCTTTAGTCCATTCCTGGGTTACGCTCCAACCATGTACAAAGGATTCCCGGTAAATCCACCAAAGACTCCCATAAATTACTAGAAACACATAATTATTTACAGGATATGGCCGCTCTCAGTCCTCGGCCAGTGGGGATAAGGAATGGCTGCTCACAGTCCTCAGCCTGGTTTAAGATAGGGGCACATGGGGAACAATTCACTAATCCCAACGGGGACCATATTTTAATTAGCAGCAGTCCTTGTACCCTTACGGGTAACTATTTACAGCTCTTTATTCACGCTACTTCCCTTCAGTAGCTATGTCCTCTTTGTGCTCCCTCCTGAGGGTAGTCCTCAGACCCGTCCGGGTCCTCTTGGCTTTCCTCGTATTGGTAGTACTGCAGCTCCTCCTCGGTTAGCTGGGTTAGTATCTCTGCGACAGTCCTCCTCCCAGGTGGCCAGGACTTTACCTCCCTTTGGGCTGCCCCGGTTAATTAGGCCACCAGGATGCTCACTTTTTGCTCTTCTGTGAGGGGGTACACCTGGAAGAGGCTATCCAGCTTTTCACTAAAGTCATTCAGGGTATGTGACTCCCCTGAGTATTGGGGTAGCCAGGCTGCTCCCGGGATATAGGGCATGGTAAAAGGCATGACTGCAGCAGCGCTGGCGCTGGCGGGGGTTGAGGCAGTGAAGCTCTCCTCCGTATCCGACATCTTCCTCCCCCCTAGTGGACCGTGGCCTACCTTGCGATGATCCTCTTCCGTAGGCCGCGGCTCCGCAGTGGATCGTCAGGGTCGAGGACCTTCCGTCGCGCTCCTGTGACGTCGGCGTCTGCTGGGCTCCTTCCAGGACCTTACGCAACGTCCGGACGTGAGGCGGGGCTTCAGTTCTCGCGCGCCTTCGGAGTCCACGCCCCTCTTCTTCCCGCGCGGCGTCTTCAAGATGGCGTCCAAAGGCGGGAAAACTCCACGGATGGCGGGAAGAAGGCAGAAGATGGCGGGAAAACTTTGCGGATGGCGGGAAGAAGACAGAAGATGGCGCCGGATGGCGGGAATCTTCACCACTGGTAAGTTTGAACAGTCTTTTTCAGGCACGCAGTACCCGGTGGTTGCGGGCACGAAATCCTGCCGACTACGCCAAAAGTTGACGCGCCCCTGGGCCTTCTGTGCCGTGCGGCATCGCGTGCACGGGGGCTTACCCGGAGCCGGATCAGATGGGGGTAGTAGTCTCGTGGCGGTGACCCGGTCCGTGCCCAGGGAGTCAAACTAAGTGGTGAGTCTATTAGCGGTAGATGTTGGACGACTACGCCACCCGTTGAGTACAGCTAAGGAGCTGCTGCTGCAGGGCAGACCGCTGAGGCCGGTGGTAGGATTGTGCAGCGTGATAGTATAACCCCCAACGGGAGGGGTATGGCCTCAGGGCAGCCGACGTGGATGATGGGGGTAGCAGGAACCACTCGGAGACGGTACGGTGTAGTTCAGGGTCTTTACTGGTGACAAAGATAGACCCTCCCGGAGTACTGGCTAGCGATTGGGGCCTGGTCAGTCCTTGAGCAGATGGGATCTCCCCTGGCCAGGCGGAGTTGTAGGCCTCCCAAACTAACTGTACTCTTCTGGCTACCTTGCTAGAGGCGGGTATAAGTAGCCCACGTCCCTGAGTGTACCGTGTGGTGCTCACCCTTATGGCCGGTGACTCGGGGCCTTCTAGTAGCTTCCGCTCCACGACGGCGGTGCTGGTCCCATGCGTGTGACCGTGCCTTCGGGTTTCTTGGCCAGAGGACCTGAAATCCCCTGCCTGACGGATTCTGCTGCTGGGTAGGAGTTAGTCCCCACAGCCTCGGACTCCGGGTCCGGTAAGAAATCTTCTCAGTCAGGGCGAGCTCTGCAGCTGCCAGCCCCTGACTCCTTGTAACACTGCTCCCACAGAGCTCCTGTTGTTTCTTCCCATAGCTGCTTCTCTTCTCTGTCTCTACTTCTGGCATGGCCCAGGAGCTGGGCCCAGCCGGAGCCACAGCTCCCTGTCAGCCCTCCTGGCTGAACTCTCCCTCTGAACTCTCTAACCCTGCCTCAGCCCCAGGTTTATATAGGGGAAGTTCTTCCCCTCCCAGGACTGGGCAGGAGGTGTGGTATGCATAGGATTCCTGACCAAGAGACCTCCCACCTGCTCTCAGACATAACATTGCTGTTACTGTGGAAACCAGACCCCTGGGGTGCCACACATGGACGGCCACCAAAAAAGTCTGGCAATAGCTTTCCGTGTAGCAGTAACCCCAGGATGACCACTCAAAATGGAATCATGAAATTCCTGTAACACACGTAATCTTAGATACACAGGCACAAATAATTTAGACCCTGGAGTAGCAGGAGGAGCCATGACTGGGCATTACGGATCTCCTCCTCCAATTTTGAGGTTACCATAGAAACCACAATACCCTGAGGAATAATGGAGGATGGAGGTTCTGGAGTAGAAACTGGATCGAGACTACAAGACAATGCGACAGCTTTCACATTCTTAGATCCCGGTCTGAATGTAATCGAAAAATTAAACCTTGAGAAAAACAAGGACCATCTGGCCTGTCTGGGAGTTAACCGTTTAGCTGACTCAATATAGGTCAGACGTAATTTGACGCGGAGTCACTTTTAATTTTTTGAAATGTGGAAACTCCTGGTTGGGTCTCCATCTGGTGTGTTTCCTGTAGTGGAAGGGGTGTCAGTCCCCATTATACTATTTCTACTCTTGTGAAATTGATGCTACTTTAGTAGCTTCTGCCCCTAATTTTTTGAAATGTGGAGACTCCTGGTTGGGTCTCCTTCATGTATGTTGACTGTAGCAGTAGAGCTCCCAGACCGACAGGTCTGCACTTACTGTCAGTCAGCTACCTGTGTTACTATCCTTAAATTTTCTACCAATAGTAGTCTATGAAACTGATTCTTTTGCCATCTGAGTGTGGCTGAGCAGAAAAGCAGCTTGAGCTGTTGCATGAGGTATCGGGTCTCCCAGCACAGCAGGCGTACACCAATCTCTCACTCACTGTGACGCTGAGTCACTTTTCACGGCCAGGCTGTGAGATGGGATAGTCAAGGAGTCCGAAGTCAAAGTCCAGAGGGTACGTAATAAACAGAGGGAAGGGCAAAGGCGTAGTCAGGTAACATACCGTTGGTCAGAATTCCAGGAGGACAGCAAATCAGAGCAGAAGGGGTAAAACAGACGGATGGTCAGAACAAGGTCCAAGGTCAGACAGCAGAAGATCAACAAACAGAAGAAAGGCACAGAGAACAAACCACACACAATAGCTGAATGTACGTCTGGCAGAGATCTGGGACAAACAGCTGTTAAGTAGCCAGGCATTCACCTGGGATAATGAACACCTGAAGATAGCCAGTGCTTCCCAGTCTCAGACTGGACAGCCGAGCTGTCAATCACCACACTAAGCTATTGTACACCCCGTACTAGATTGGACGGTCGAGCTGTCAATCACAGTACTGACAGCTCCAGCACGCCCGTGTACAAGATTGGACGGCTGAGCTGTCAGCAACTGCATCCAAGACACAGTGAGGGGTGGAACCGTGACACCCACCTCCTCTTAATTTGAAGTTAAATTCAAAGCTGTAAATTCTGGTCTAGATACCTCATGCATGGGCCATGGCTGACTGCTCCTGTGCCATTATAAAATGTGTACTGTGGGTCAATTGATGGCACTTTTCCTGGTGTCTGCCTCTAATTTGAGCTGTTTTGGCAGCTTTTGGGCCTCTTTAAAGGTGAATTCACTGAAGTTCGGATATGTTCGACGAACTGTTTGACGGACAGTGAGAAATTCTGCAGAAACACACCTTTATAGGAGGTGTCTTGCTAATTGGCCATCATTTCTACCGGTTGTCTGCTCCATTTACAAAACAGCAGGAGAAATTGATTCACAAATAGTGCTGCTTCATAACTCGACAGGTTTATTTCACAGACGTGTGATTGACTTGGAGTTACATTGTGTTGTTTAAGTGTTCCCTTTATTTCATTGAACAGAGTAAATAAAAGTATTAGGAGAATGTATGAAAGGTTTAGGGAACACTACAAATCAGTTGAGACAGGGATAGGAGCCACTCGACTGATGAAATGCAAAGCTGAAACTCATAATAGTGACCATACAGTATTGAGATTTGCTGCTTTAGAATGTACACACAATTCATGGAGGAGGTAGAATTTTTTACCCCATAGGGGAATCATCTATATCATAACCATTAAATATTTTCATATCAAAAACTACCAAAATATGGACTTATTGTAGGCTAAATCGTGAAAAGGACATAGATCAGTATCAAAAGCAAAACGATCAAAAAGCCATAAGTTTAGAAATATATCAAAGTTTATTAACGAGTAATAACATAAGGGGGTAAAATACAGGTACAATAGGAAAGAACCTTAGGTCAGCAAATCCACGTGCTGCATATAGGAATATATATTAGCAAATTTGCAAGGTAACTTATTACCAAAAGGCCCCATATAACAATTTTAATCAGTAATTACATATCTAGTATCATAATGTGCCCTTAGACGTTAGATATAATAGTAATAATCATATACTGACATATATAGAGCCACTAGAGGCCCTCACTATACATACCAGTGTATCAAACACAGGAGAAGCCTACGTGCAAACAGTCAGGGCACAGGGGCAGTAGTAGAAGAGCTACACATGAAGAGAGAGGGGCAACACTAATACTAGCACCACTCACCACCATAGGCATATAGGAACTGCAATAAACAGCAAAGGACTGAGCAGGGAGCAGGATTAAATAGCCTGCCTAATGATCAGGTGTTGAATACCTCCCAATCATCTCCAGACAGCCACTCCCAGATTGTTTGAACTGCAGAATGGACAACCTCCCACTACTGCATACTGCCAGACACACCAGCATCCTGCGTTACCTGGCAACCAGAGAAATCAGTGAGAGACATGGCATCCCACATCCTCACACATCCTACAACACCAGAACGTGATTGTCCCAATCTTATGGAGCGTCTTCGTGCACGCATTGTAGCTCCGTCTCCAGGGTCAGGACAATGGCGGCGCCTGCGACCAGAGTAGTGTAGCACCAGTCCTGCTCTTTTCCCAGGTGGGAGCACAGAACCACAATTCCTAACATGAAGGCAGAAGTCCTATAAAACCGAAAGCACTAGGGCAGGGAGACCATGGCTTAACTGTTGCAGAGTTTACCTGTATCGGCATGCTTTACACACCAATACAGTAATAAGTGGCAGCTGCTCCGGGTGGGTCCCACCATGTGAGTGGACCCAGGGCGACCCCCTCTGACTCTCGGTACCTATTCTAGTGTTCCTATTGCTTGATGGGTTCTTTTGTTCCTCTGTAATGTATTATTTTGTTTGCACATGTTCCCACTAATTTGTAATTTGCTGTGGAGAATGTTGGCGCTATATACATTTTTTCTATTATTATTATATTAACCCCTTCACAATCTTTGATGTATAGGTATGTCAAAGGTCGTGTCTCTGACTTTAATGCAGGCTCCGACACTGAGCCCACATATGACAACTGATATGATCAGCTGTCATGTGCCTCTAAGAGCCGAGGGTGGATCCGAGATCCACTTGCGGCTGTTAGCCAGTTAAATGCTGCTGTCAATCATTAATAGCAGCATTCAACACGCACCGGGCAGAAGTGAGTCACAAATCCCACCCATTGGTGCCTCTGTCATGTGATCTCGTGACGCCAATGGGTTATCATGACAGCCGGGGGTCTGCAGAAGACCCCCATGCCTGTCATTACGAAACTCCTGTGAACACCGGCTCATGACCAGCGATCATAGGAGATCGTGATTTCTCCTACACATATCAGTGCTGAAGCCCTTCTATGTGTAGCACAGGCACAGTCTTCCTAAGGAGACTATTGAAGCCACTAAAATTTTTTTTAAAAAAGTTCTAAAATAAAAAAAAACACAAGTTCACATCACCCTCCTTTTGCCCCATTGAAAATAAAACTATTTGGTTTCGCTGTGTTCAGAAATGTCCGATCTATCAAAATATGAAGTAAATAAATCAGATCGGTAAACAGTGTAACAAGAAAAAAAATCTATACTCCAGAATTGCGTTTTTTTGGCAGCCGCAACATCGCAATAAAATGCAATAACAGGTGATCAAAACATCGTATCTATGCCAAAATGGTATCAATAAAAATGTCATCTCAGGGTGCAAATCATACTCCCTCATCCAGCCCAGATCACAGAAAATGGAGGCGCTACAGGTCTCGGAAAATGATGACATAAGCAATTTTTTTTTTCTTACAAATTTCGAATTTATACATATTTGCTATCTGCATACTCGTATTGACCTGAGGAATCATATTGCCAGGTCAGTTTTAGTATTTATTGAACATGGTAAATAAAAAACGTAAAAAAGCAATTGTGGAATTGCAATTTCACCGCACTTGGAGTTTTTTAATCAATGGTGTCATTCAAAATTACAACTCGTCACACAAAAAACAAGCCCTCATACGACTATATTGATGGACAAATCAAAAAGTTATGGCTGTGGGAAGAAGGAGCAAAAAAACAAAAGCACAAAAATGGAAAATTGCAAGGTTTTGAAGGAGTTAAAGTTTTGAAGTGTTAGGTGGGCTTCAAATCATCTCTGTATCTCTGCTAAGTTTAAGGTAAGGAGATAATCAGCTTCCTGAACACGTATTCAGAAGTGCTGGAAAAAGAATTGAAATATTATTACACATGCAATATCATTTATACGGCAAAAAGAAATTCCATCATCCTAAGAGTCTTATGTTGACACCTAAGCTTTTGAACATAGGATCACACTGTGCTGAGAGTTTCATATTCAGAATCTTATGCAATCCCTTTGAATACAGTACATCTAATTGTGTAGAGAAATTCCACATGCTTTTAACGGCTGTCCCCAGCACTAAACCTTCCTGGACACAGTGAATAGTGCTGCTTTCCAGGAAATAATACGCTATACTTCATAAAAAGAAGTTATATAAGTTATTGGCATCTACTATTTTTGTATCATTTGTTATAGTTTTTGCTGTGAAAATGAACATTAAGTGAATATATTTAAATTTTGTACCAGGAATGTGTGTGTGTGCGTGTATACAAACATAGCATATGGCAATAAATTATACAACACTCACTACATACATATATCTATCTTAAATGACCATAAATAAGTACACCTTAACAGATTTCCTTTCAGAATCAACATTTTCTCTGGGATACCATACTACAAAATACTCCTACAAATGTGGGCCATTGATTGCAAACAAGATTAGTTATTTTTCTAACTCATCCAAATAGTACATTTTTCTAACAAATTCATTCAACACCATGTTGAAAAAGTGAGTACACCCAAATGAAAGTGTTGTGATCAAAGCTAAAGTTTAGATTACAAAATTCTAAATAACAAGAATTCAACCACAGATAAATCTAATTATTCAGTAGACAGGTGTACAGCAGGCAGTTGACTATAAAAGAGCATTGCTTAACAAAGAAAACTCCTTCCCATTTCATGCTGTTAGCAATGGCACCACATGGAAGAGAAATGTCACAAGACCTGAGAAAGAAAATAAGTAAAGCTTTTCTGATATTCTTGTAGCCTTCACCTTTCTTGTGTAAATAAACTATCAGTCAGAATACTGTAGCAAAAGTGATACAAACATTTAACAAAGATGAAACTGCAACTATCTCACAGATCATGGAAGTTAACCCCTAAACAGGAGCATCTGCTGATGAGAAGAGTGGGAGAAAATGAAAATGCAAGTTCACTGCTAAAGAAGTTCATGCAAGAACATGCAAGTTCACTGCTAAAGAAGTTTAAAGCCAAACTGGCATACATGGGTTTCACGCACAAAAAAGCTTACCTACAATTTGCCAGGGCCCATGCTGAAAAATATAAAAACTACTTGGACTCTGTACTCTTCAGTGATAAGACCAAGATAATTCTTTTTGGAACAAATGGCTTCAAAACTGTATGGCATTGCAAAGATGAGGAGTACAAAGAAAATTGCATGTCACATGCAGTGAAACATGGTGGTGGCAGTGTCCTTGAGGCTGAATGAGTGATTCTGGTATCAGGAAGCTACATTTCATGGATGGTATCATGCATTCAGAGATTTAATGCTCTATATTCAAAAGAGAAGATGCTGCCATCACTCCCATCACTCAGTGCTCTTGGTAGACCTGCATTTATCCAATATGAAAATGATACAAAACACACGTTTAAGACCACTGTTGCATTTTTAAAGAAGAAAAGGGTGAAAGTGATTCAATGGGTTCAGTATGTGTCCTGATCTGAACCCAATCGAACACCGATGGGAAATTTGGAGGAGACAAGTTGAGCATCACTCTCCATCCTGCATCTAAGCTCTAAAAGAATTGTAAATAAAAAGTATGAAGGCGCTGGTAGGTGGGCCTGGTTATACCTGCTGCAGAAAGACAGACAACCCACCACAGGTTGACAAATTTGGATAATCCAATGTAAAAGTAGATATAAAGTGTGTCTTGCGCTAGTAAGATTAGGCCTTATTGTAAAAGTAAGATGGTTAGATTACTATAAATATTAAAAGCATAGGTATATTTCACATGCAATTTTTATTTTTAAAATGAGTATCACATTAAAAATTAGGAAAGGAAGATAAGAATTATAAAAAATAATTCCTGAAGGGTAAAATGAAGCTCTATGCTGGATTCTTTTTGCAGTAGGCCCGTGGATTTATGAGCTGATTGAAGTTGAACGTTGTGGGGATAGTCCAGGTGGTTTCCTGGATTAGAGTAGAGGGGGAAAAAGAGGTTAGTGAGCGGGTTTACTCACCACATGGCCAAAAATGCTTTTGCATGCACTCAATTCTTGATTTACTTATCTATTTATGTACTAAACTAAGCCTAAACTAATACTTACTCTACTCAGTACCCTCCAGGCCATGCTCTTCATATGAGCTGTCCACAATTTGGGATTTGCTACCCAAAAAGCTAAAAAATTATAGTGTTGGCCCCCTTAAAAATAGTCTGGGTGAAATGGTGGATGAGGATGAGGAAAAAGCCAATATGCTAAATGATTTTTTTTCAACCGTATTTACACAAGAAAATCGCATGACAGAAAACATGATTAGTGATAACAAAAATTCTCCATTAAATGTCACTTGCTTAACCCAGCAGGAAGTACGGTGGCGTCTAAAAATCACTAAAGTTGACAAATCCCCGGGCCCGGATGGGATACACCTATGAGTACTGCAGGAATTAAGTAACGTCATAGATAGACCATTATTTTTAATCTTTTAAGATTCCATAATAACAGGGTCTGTACCACACGACTGGCGTATAGCAAATGTGGTGCCAATATTCAAATAGGGGACAAAAACTGAACTTGGAAATTATAGGCCAGTAAGCTTAACCTCTACTGTGGGTAAAATCCTGGAGGGTTTCCTAAGAGATGCTATACTAGAGTATCTGAAGAAGAATAACCTCATGACCCAATATCAACATGGGTTTACGAGGGACCGTTCCTGTCAAACTAATCTGATCAGTTTTATGAGGAGGCAAGTTCTGGACTGGACCAAGGAAATGCAGTGGATGTTGTGTATATGGACTTTTCAAAAGCTTTTGATATGGTTTCACACAAAATGTTGATACATAAAATGAGAACAATGGGGATAGTTGAAAATATATGTATGTGGGTTAAGAATTGGCTCAGTGATAGGAAACAAAGGGTGGTTATTAATGGAAAACACTCAGACTGGGTCTCGGTTAACAGTGGGGTACCACAGGGGTCAGTATTGGGCCCCCTTCTTTTTAACATATTTATTAATGACCTTGTAGGGGGCATACAGAGTAATATTTCAATATTTGCAGATGACACTAAACTCTACAGGGTAATCAATACAGAGGAGGACAATTTTATATTACAGGAGGATCTATGTAAACTAGAAGCTTGGGCTGATAAATGGTAAATGAGCTTTAATGGGGATAAATGTAAGGTAATGCACTTGGGCAGAGGAAATAAAATGTATAATTATATGCTTAATTGTAAAACACTGGGCAAAACTGTAACTGAAAAAGACCTGGGTGTATTGGTGGACGACAAGCTCACGTTTAGTGGCCAGTGTCAGGCAGCTGTTGCCAAGGCAAATAAAATAATGGGATGCATTAAAAGAGGCATAGATGCTCATGAGGAGAACATAATTTTACCTCTATACAAGTCATTAGTGCGACCACACTTAGAATACTGTGTACAGTTTTGGTCTCCGGTGTATAAGAAAGACATAGCTGAACTAGAGCGGGTGCAGAGAAGAGCGACCAAGGTTCTTAGAGGACTGGGGGGTCTGCAATACCAAGACATGTTATTACACTTGGGGTTATTTACTGTGGAAAAAAGAAGGCTTAGGGGTGATCTTATTACTATGTACAAGTATATGAGGGAACAGTACAAAGACCTTTCTACTGATCTTTTTACTCTGAGGTCAGAGACGGGGACAAGGGGGCATCTTCTACATCTGGAGGAAAGAAGGTTTAATCATAATCACAGACGGGGATTCTTTACTGTAAGAGCAGTGAGACTATGGAACTCTCTGCCGCATGATGTTATAATGAATGATTCACTTCTAACATTTAAGAAGGGCATGGATGCCTTTCTTGAAAAGTATAATATTACAGGTTATATATACTAGATTCCTTCATAGGGCGTTGATCCAGGGAACTAGTCTGATTGTCATATGGAGTCGGGAAGAAATTTTTTTCCCCAATGTGGAGCTTAGTGTTTGCCACATGGGTTTTTTTTTGCCTTCCTCTGGATCAACATGTTAGGCTATAGGTTCAACTAGATGGACTTAGTCTTCCTTCAACCTTAAAACTATGTTAATATGTTACTTACTACGACTATCAAAATTGTCTCACGCTACGGATCCAACCCCGATTCACACCTGAACCAGCTAAACTGCACTCTCTTTTTGGCAATGTGGTGAGTAAACCCGCTCGCTAACCTCTTTTTCCCCCTCTACTCTAATCCAGGAAACCACCTGGACTATCCCCACAATGTTCAACTTCAATCAGCTCATAAATCCATGGGCCTACTGAAAAATTAATCCCGCATAGAGCTTCATTTTACCCTTCAGGAATTACTTTTTATAATTCTTATCTTCCTTTCCTAATTTTTAATGTGATACTCATTTTAAAAATAAAAATTGCATGTGAAATATACCTATGCTTTTAATATATATAGTAATCTAACTATCTTACTTTTACAATAAGGCCTAATCTTACTAGCGCAAGACACACTTTATATCAAGCTCTAAAAGAGATTGATCTTGAAGAGTGGAAAAATATATTGCAATATGTCACCAAATTGTTCATTCCATGCCTGGAAGATTTGGTACTGTCCAAAATTCATGGAGGTCATATAAAATAATGAATCTCTCTCTGAGAAAAGTTTGCACAAGTCATGTGCAGAGAACCACAAGTAGTGGTTGCTATGGACAATAATTATTTTGTTAGACCGAGCTGGGGCTAGCTCAGCTGTGTATGAGTATCCAAGGTCTGTTCTGTTTAGTTACTACCTGGACATGGACAAGGCTAGGGATTTATGTGTATGAGTCTGGTTTGGTTCTATGTCACTTGTGGAAAGCAATAAAAACTGCATATGTTTGGACCATGACCATGACAGGACAATGACACCAAACACACCTTCAGGCTGTGTGAGGGCTATTTGACCAAGAGGGAGAGTGATGGGGTGCTACACCAGATGACCTGGCCTCCACAGTCACCAGACCTGAACCCAATCGAGATGGTTTGGGGTGAGCTGGACTGCAGAGTGAAGGCAAAAGGGCCAACAAGTGCTAAGCATCTCAGGGAACTCCTTCGAGATTGTTGGAAGACCATTTCCGGTGACTACCTCTTGAAGCTCATAAAGAGAATGCCAAGAGTGTGCAAAGCAGTCATCAAAGCAAAAGGTGGCTACTTTGAAGAACCTAGAATATAAGACATATTTTCAGTTGTTTCACACTTTTTTGTAAAGTATATAATTCCACATGTGTTAATTCATAGTTTTGATGCCTTCAGTGTGAATGTACAATTTTCATAGTCATGAAAATACAGAAAAATCTTTAAATGAGAAGATGTGTCCAAACTTTTGGTCTGTACTATATATATATATATATATATATATATATATATATACTGCTCAAAAAATAAAGGGAACACTTAAATAATGGAATAGAACCCCAAGTAAATCAAACTTCTATGAAATCAAACTGTCCACTTAGGAAGCAACAATTATTGACAATCAATTTCACATGCTGTTGTGCAAATGGAATAGACAATAAATGGAAATTATTGGCAATTATCAAGACACACTCAATAAAGGAGTGGTTCTGCAGGTGGGGACCACAGACCACATCTCAGTACCAATGTTTTCTGGCTGATGTTTTGGTTACTTTTGAATGTTGGTTGTGCTTTCACAATCGTGGTAGCATGAGACAGACTCTACAACCCACAAAAGTTGCTCAGGTAGTGCAGCTCATCCAGGATGGCACATCAATGCGAGCTGTGGCAAGAACGTTTGCTGTGTCTGTCAGCGTAGCGTCCAGAGGCTGGAGGTGCTACCAGGAGACAGGCCAGTACACCAGGAGACGTGGAGGGGGCTGTAGGAGGGCAACAACCCAGCAGCAGGACCGCTACCTCCGCCTTTGTGCAAGGAGGAACAGGAGGATCACTGCCAGAGCCCTGCAAAATGACCTCCAGCAGGCCACAAATGTGCATGTGTCTGCACAAACGGTTAGAAACCAACTCCATGAGGGTGGTATTTGGGCCCGACGTCCACAGATGGGGGTTGTGCTCACAGCCCAACACCGTGCAGGATGCTTGGCATTTGCCACAGAACACCAGGATTGCCAAAGTGGCCACAGGCGCCCTGTGCTCTTCACAGATGAAAGCAGGTTCACACTGAGCACATGTGACAGACGTGACGTGACAGATGAGTCTGGAGTCGCTGTGGAGAGTGATCTGCTGCCTGCAACATCCTTCAGCATGACCGGTTTGGAAATGGGTCAGTAATGGTGTGGGGTGGCATTTCTTTGGAGGGCCACGCAGCCCTCCATGTGCTCGCCAGAGGTAGCCTGACTGCCATTGGGTACCGAGATGAGATCCTCAGAACCCTTGTGAGACCATATGCTGGTGCGGTTGGCCCTGGGTTCCTCCTAATGCAGGACAATGCCAGACCTCATGTGGCTTGAGTGTGTCAGCAGTTCCTGCAAGATGAAGGCATTGAAGCTATGGACTGGTCCGCCCGTTCCCCAGAGCTGAATCCAATTGAGCACATCTGGGTCATCATGTCTCGCTCCATCCACCATCGTCACGTTGCACCACAGACTGTCCAGGAGTTGGTGGATGCTTTAATCCAGGTCTGGGAGGAGATCCCACAGGAGACCATCCGCAACCTCATCAGGAGCATGCCCATGCATCGTAGGGAGGTCATACAACACGTGGAGGCCACACACAATACTGAGCCTCATTTTGACTTGTTTTAAGGACATTACATCAAAGTTGGATCAGCCTGTAGTGTGTTTTTCCACTTTAATTTTGGATGTGACTTCAAATCCAGGCCTCCATTGGTTAAGAAATTTGATTTCCATTGATGATTTGTGTGTGATTTTGTTGTCAGCACATTCAACTTTGTACAGAACAAAGTATTCAATGAGAATATTTCATTCATTCAGATCTAGGATGTGTTATTTGAGTGTTCCCTTTATTTTTTTGAGCAGTGTATATATATATATACACACATGTATACTGTATGTATATAAACTTTGGCCTCTTGTGGAATTTTCATTATGTTTTCATTATGTTTATTTCCCTTTTCAGGCATTTTCTGAACAATATTACAATGTAGGAAGGAAGTTATAAATTCACCAGGTTTTGCATAGATATGGAAGAGTAATTGTTAAATCCTTGGCAATAAACTGATTAATTAAAAAATGCAATGTCTTTAAGTTGCTTGTCATGGCCTACTTGAGTGTGTACTTAGGAACCTTGTGTTAAACGCTATTAGCCTATGCTACTTACAATATACTTACCATCATTCTGTCTTAATTTCCTGTACAGAATGGTATTTATGAACAGTCATTATATGTTAAAAATGTCTTTCAATAAACATGGCCTTGATAATTTTCCTGCTGCTTTTTGTTCATCACATCTGCCATAAAAAAAGAATATATTGTGATCAAAATGTCATATGTTCCCCAATTTGGTTGTATGAAAAATACAACTAGAAAAAAAATTAGCTGTCATACACTATATCTGTCTGTTTTTTTAAAGGGGTAACTTATTAAGACTGGTGTTCTTTATGTCAGTCTTCATCAAAAGTATTCTGGTGTAAGATGTGCCAATTTCATTAGAACTGTCCAGTTTACATTCAGAGGCAGCACATCTGCCTGGATACAATAATAATAATAAGAGTATCGAGTGCAGGTAATGCTATAATCTATCAGTCTGAATGCCAGACTGTTCATCTCATCAACCATTGCCAAGACTCAATTAAATTATGTCTACTCCTCAGCTGAGATCATGACTACTAATGTCCTTATTTCTTGCTTCTTAGTATTCATTCACACGAAAGTATTTTTCATTTGTGTGCTGTGTGACTTTAGCCTTAAACGGGTTGTCCACTACTGGGACAACCCCTTTTCAATTACAATATTCCACCACATACAGTAAAAACAGATTCAACTCACCTCCTGTGCCAGGGTCTGTTCCAGTTGCTGCTGCTCTCTGACTTCCTCAAGTTGTCAGTTTTGTCTGAGGAAAATGACAATGAAGTTAGCAGCTGCTGATTGGCTGCAGGTTCACATGACATAAAACCATCACGCGAGCCTCAGGAGATCCGTCGCTGATGTTGGAAATGCAGGCTGTTTTTATTTGTGGGGGAATATCGTAATTTAGAAGGGGGTTGTCCTGTAACGTGGTGCAGGGTGGTAACGGTTGACGAGGTACTCGTATTTTACACCCTGGCACACTACATGAAGATGGGGGTCCTGGCTGGATGTGTGGACTTTGTCTATGGGGGGTGCTAAGCCTTTGCAGGCCACATGATGCCGGTGACTTTGGATGGCCGGAACCAGATGTTGAGAGGTTCAATGAGGGAGACCACCAGTCAACAATAAATAGTCTTTTACTGAACAATAATTTGTTAGAAATTCTGTACAATAAATAGTGGGTGCATAACTTGACCAACATTTCCTTTACAACATGGAGCATCTTCACACATGGTCTCTCTACCTCTTCCAGGTTTACTCTGTCACCAAGTTGCTCTCCCTTTGCCACAACTCGGCACAGTACTAGGGTAGAGTAAGTGAGAGTCCTGTCCTCAACCTGTTACTTAGCTTGTCTGCTTGCTGACACCTTGGAACTACCCCTGGGGCACTCCCTTCATCTCCTGTTCCCTGTTCCGTCCTTGCCCGTTACCTCTCTGAGTTGCAAACTCGAAGCCATACTGCTAGGTGTCCTGTCCCAGGACCCATCTCCAGTGCATCACTCTGTCTTTCTGTCTCCTTTCCTCATCTGCACGCACAGGACGGCAGTTTTTTTCTTTTTCAAACAGATATCTGAGGAAGGTTGACCGGCCGGAACACTGCCGACACTGATGGGAAAAAATATATTGAAAATTATGAGAAATTTAAACACAAGTATATTAGAAAATTGTAGAGCTGGCTTCCTTTCTGATGCATTCATCATTTATCTCATGCCTATACATTATAGGGGTGATATCCACTGGGAAAATTTGCAGCAAAGCAGCAACATAAGCAACAGGCTGAGAAGAGATCAATACATAGCGTGACAGATTTCTTCTTTTTTTTTGCTGCATGTGGGTGTCATTTTTAAAACCCCATCCATGTTTACTGTGACATCAGCGCTCCAGCCAATATACAATACCGGGCGCTGTGACGCAGACTCAGGAATGGAGCCAGGGATGCTGAGTAAAGCGCTGTATGTTTCTTTATAGCAAACTGCACCTTGCGACCGGGGTAATAAAAATAATAATCATCTTTATTTTTATATAGCACTAACATATTCTGCAGCGCTTTACATACATAATCATCGCTGTCCCCATTGGGCTCACAATCTACATTCCCTATCAGTATGTTTTTGGAATGTGGGAGGAAACTGGAGAACCCAAAGAAAACCCACGCAAACACGGGGAGAACATACAAACTCCTTGCAGATGTTGTCCTCGGTGGGATTTGAACCCAGGACCCCAGCGCTGCAAAAGAGTGCTAATCACTGAGCCACAATGCTGCCCTATCTTCTTAAAGGGGACAACCCCTTTAACTGATAGTGTGACTAAAAATAATAAAAAATATATATATATAAATATTATATAATATACAGTGGGAAGAATAAGTATTTGTGTGATTTGGGAGCTGAAACTCAATGTTGCCCAGCGACAGCCCTGAAACCTGAAAGCTCTGGAGCAGATCTATATCTGCCAAAATCTCTGCTGCAGTTTGTGCGAACTTGGTCAAGAACTACAGGAAACATCTGACCTCTGTAGTTGCAAACAAAGGTTTCTGTACAAAATATTAAGTTCTGTTTTTCTATTGTATCAAATACTTATTTCATGCAATAAAATGCAATTTAATTATGTAAAAAGCATAACATTGGATTTTCTGTTTTTTTTTTTTCTTTTTAGATTCTGTCTCTCACAGTTGTACGTACGATAAAAATTACAGACCTCTCTATTCTTTCTAGGTTGGAAAACTTGCAAAATTGGCAGTGTATCAAATACTTATTTTTCCCACTGTATACTGCTCTGGTGGTGTCGGATCTGTGATTACTGGCGGTCATGTGACATAATAGTGGCAATCTGTATGGCAAACTGAGGTCTCAGATAATATGTATTTACCTGAAATTCTAACAGATTGTCTGTCCATGGGCCAGTTTGAGGTGAGCGTATTATGGGTGTACATGTGTGGTTATTTTATGTACGCAGGTACTGGCACTATTGCAGTCCTAAGTACACAAATTGATGATAAGAATCTATGAAGCTGTCAGTTTGGGTCCTTAGACCTAAGATCAGGCAGGGAATTGTATCCGCAATATAGGTGCACAAATGCGCTCATTAGTGAACAACCCCTTTAAGCTCAATGCCTGTAAGGTTTGCAGTATGTTCATTCTTGACCCAATTTCAAGAGTATTTCTAAGCTTAGGTTCATGCTTATATTGTATGGTCCGGACATCTTTTATAACTAATAAGGTTATACAATGGGTACGAAAAGTATTCAGACCCCTTTAAATTTTCACTCTTTGTTTCATTGCAGCCATTTGGTAAATTCTAAAAAGTTATTTTTTTCTCATTAATTACACTTTGCACCCCATCTTAACTGAAAAAAACAGAAATGTAGAATTTTTTGCAAATTTATTAAAAAAGAAAAACTGAAATATCACATGGTCATAAGTATTCAGACCCTTTGCTCAGACACTCATATTTAAGTCACATGCTGTCCATTTTCTTGTGATCCTCCTTGAGATGGTTCTACTCCTTCATTGGAGTACAGCTGTGTTTAATTAAACTGATAGGACTTGATTTGGAAAGGCACACACCTCTCTATATAAGACCTCACAGCTCACAGTGCATGTCAGACCAAATGAGAATCATGAGCTCAAAAGGAACTGCCCAAGGAGCTCAGAGACAGAATTGTGGCAAGGCACAGATCTGGCCAAGGTTACAAAAGAATTTCTACATTACTCAAGGTTCCTAAGAGCACAGTGGCCTCCATAATCCTTAAATTGAAGAAGTTTGAGACCACCTTAAGTCTTCCTAGACCTGGCCGTCCAGCCAAACTGAGCAATCGTGGGAGAAGAGCCTTTGTGAGAGAGGTAAAGAAGAACCCCAAGAGCACTGTGGCTGAGCTCCAGAGATGCAGTAGGGAGATGGGAGGAAGTTCCGCAAAGTCAACTATCACTGCAGCCCTCCACCAGTCGGGCCTTTATGGCAGAGTGGCCCGACGGAAGCTTCTCCTCAGTGCAAGACATATGAAAGCCCTCATAGAGTCTGCTCAAAAACACATGAAGGACTCCCAGACTATGAGAAATAAGATTCTCTTGTCTGATGAGACGAAGATAGAACTTTTTGGTGATAATTCTAAGCGGTATGTGTGTAGAAAACTAGGCACTGCTCATCACCTGCCCAATACAATCCCAACAGTGAAACATGGTGGTGGCAGCATCATGCTATGGGGGTGTTTTTCAGCTGCAGGTACAGGACGACTGGTTGCAATTGAAGGAAACATGAATGCGGCCAAGTACAGAGATATCCTGGATGAAAATTCTTCCAGAGTGCTCTGGACCTGAGACTTGGCCGAAGGTTCACCTTCCAACAAGACAATGACCTTAAGCTAACAGCTAAAATAACAAAGGCGTGGCTTCAGAACAACTCTGTGACCATTCTTGACTGGCCCAGCCAAAGCCCTGACCTAAACCCAATTGAGCATCTCTGGAGAGACCTGAAAATGGCTGTCCACCAACGTTCACCATCCAACCTGACGGAACTGGAGAGGATCTGCAAGGAAGAATGGCAGGGGATCCCCAAATTCAGGTGTGAAAAACTTGTTGCATCATTCCCAAGAAGACTGTACATATAAAGCTACAGAAATTGGTCACCGGACAGTCAATATATATGTGCACATACGGAGTGGTACTGAAGGTATGAAATGTGGGAAAAACTGCTGAAAGGATCTAGGTTCTGGGGAGAAATGTAGGGATGGAGAACGGAGATTAGTGAAGTGATATGTTTGTATTTTGGGTATAATTAAAGCATGAAAATAATTATAGTGACCTTGGTCAGTCCATACTGGATCATTGAAAAGTCTTTACACTAGAAATTAATCTGATAATGTGTGGTGGTGCATTCCAGAGAACATAAGCAGTACAAGAAAAATCTTGAGGAAGGGAGTGGAAGGTTTATGGAGGATGTTAGTCTTATCTCAGCGTAATAGAGAGCAAAAGTAGGATGGTTTGCATAGATGAGGGAGATGTATGGTGGTGCAGGACTGTGGAGAGCTTTGTGAGTGATAAGTTTATATTGTGCTCTATAGTGAATGGGCAACCAGTGCAATAACTGGCACAGAATGGAGGCATCGGTGTTGCAGCTGGGTTAAGCTTCTCATATAAAATTTATTAAAGAAATGTTCCTAAATAAAATCAGACATATGTGATCATTTTCTGCTAACAGACTTTACAACATATGACAAACATTTTCATCATAGGTCGATAAGGAATGTATGAACCTGCTTCATATCAGACAGACACTGACCGTGTTACAGCATCTGACTGTAACTACAGCGAGCATAGTGAGCTCTCATCACTATAGCCTAACCACTTAACCCCTTTACCACCCAAGCCAGTTTTCACTTTCATGACCAGGCGAAATTTTACAATTCTGACCAGTGTCACTTTATGTGATAATAACGCTGGAATGCTTCAACGCATTCCAGTGATTCTGAGATTGTTTTTTTTTGCGACATATTTTACTTCATGACAGTGGTAACATTTATTCAATATTACTTGTGTTTATCCGTGAAAATATTGGAAATTTGGCAAAAGTTTTGAATTTTTTGCAATTTTCAATCATTTAATTCTTATACCCTTAAACCAGAGAGTTATGTCACACAAACTAGTTAATAAATAACATTTACCACATGTTTACTTTACATATGCATCATTTTTGAAGTATCACTTTTTTGTTAGGAAGTTAGAAGGGTTAAAAGTTCATCAGCAATTTCTAATTTTTTCAGATACCCCATATGTGGGGAAAAACTACAGTTTGAGCGCATGGCAGGGCTCGGAAGGGAAGCAACACCATTTGACTTTTTGAACGTAAAAATGCCTGGAATCGAGAGCGGATGCCATGTCGCGTTTGGAGAGCCCCTGATGTGCCTAAACAGTGGAAACCCACCACAACTGACCCCATTTTGGAAACTAAAACCCTGAAGAAATCTATGTAGATGTGTGGTGAGCACCTTGAACCCCCAGGTGCTTCACAGAGGTTTATAATGTAGAGCCGTGAAAATACAAAATTGTACATTTTCTCACAAAAATGTTTTTCTAGCCCTAAATTCTTTATTTTTATAAGGGTAACAGGAGAAAATAGACCCCAAATTGTGAAATTTCTCCTGAGTATGCTGATACCCTATATGTGGGGGAAATCTACTGTTTGGGCACATGGTAGGGCTTGGAAGAGCAGGAGCAGTGTGTGACTTTTTGAACACAAAATTGGCTGGAATCGAGAGTGGATGCTTTTTACCTCACAAAAATTTATACCATTGGGAGGTGAAGAAAAAATAATTACATTTTACCAGTAAAATGTTGTTTTAGCCCCAAATTTTGAATTTTTATAAGAGCTATTAGAAAAAAATGGACCTCTCAATTTGTTGTGCAATTTCTCCTGAGTGCACCAATACCCTACATGAAATTGGGAACTACTTTTCAGGCACAGTGCAAAGCTCAGAAGGGAAGGAGCACCATATTATAGTACAGATTTTATGGTTTGTGGGTGCAATGACCCAATATAAGTGCTCCTGAGGTGCTAGAACAGCAGAACCCTCCATAAGTGAGCCCATTTTACAAACTATACCTCTCAATAAATTCATCTAAGGTGCAGTGATCATATTGACACCACAGGTGTGTCACAGAATGTTATACCATTGGGCAGTTAAGAAAAAATAATATATTTTTACCACAAAAATTTTGGTTAAGCCCCAGATTTTACATTTTCAGAATGAGAAATGTGTACGTGGAAATACCCCATATGTGGCTGTACAGTACTGCTTAGCCACACTGTGAGATTCGGGAGGGACGGAGAGCTATTTGCCTCCCGGAACGTAGATTTTCCTAGATTAGTTTGCACACTTTATCTACAAAGCCCCTTAGTGCTAGAATAGCAGAATACCCCCATCAAGTGACCCCTTTTTGAATTTATCTACAGGTATAGTGATGATTTGACTCCATGAGTGTTATCCAGAAACAAGCAGCAGTGGATGCTGCTGAGTGAAAATTGCAAATCAGCTATTGTAGTGCCCACACATTATAGTGCCCAGTACATTGCAATGACCAGTACATAGCAGTGCCCAGTACATTGTGTCCAGCTCGTGCTTCCGGAGACATGCACCTGTAAATTAGGAGGGCTCTCATCCCTACAGGATTGCCAAACATGTGGATGCTAAATGTGATTTAGTCACACTGTGCCGCAGACTTCGCTTGATTTCTTTTGGGAGGTGAGGAGCCATAGCGCTTTTCCAGACTCTATGTACTACCACTAACGTGGAAGCCCCCTATATTTCCATTGACAGGTGACGAACCTGAGTGGGGACTTGCTTTTTTTGTGTATTGAGTTGAAGCTTTTATTGGAAACATTTTACATAATATTTTGGATCACACTTATCCTGCACTCTTTGCTGAGCACTTACATCGGGGTTTCCATCTAAATCTCTGAATGACATATTTCAGATGACACACCTGATTGGTCCCTTCACTATAATGAGGCAGCAGAGTTACTCTGGACTCCATCTGTTCAGTGATGTTCTTCTTTTCACAAGTGCACAAAACTGGGTCTGACAGCGCCTTGATGCACTCCTAAAAAGACGGACTCCACCAGATCATAGGCCAGACAGTGTCCACAATGCCTCCATCTGCCTCATTATAGGGAATCTTCCATCGTGGGTTCCGTCTGAATCACATATTTCAGAGATTTACACGAAAAAACTAGTGAAAGCGCTCAGCGTAGAGTGCAGGATAAATGTGTGCCGAGCCTTACTGCGATCTTTGGGAGGCAGGATAAACAAATCAATAGTATGTCGAGAATTGTTTTTTTTTTGTTTTTTTTTACGCCGTTCTTCATGCGGTGTGATTAGACGACTTTATTCTTGGAGTCGGTGCAATTACAGTGATAGCAGATTTAAATAGTATTTTTCTGTTTGGCTGTTGTCACACAATTAAAAACGCTTTTTTTTTTAATAAGAAATAGTTTTGCATTGACATATTTTGAGAGCTATAATTTTCCCATATTTCTGCAGACGGAATCATGTAAGGGCTTGTTTTTTGCGGGACAAGTTGACGTTTTTATTGGTACCATTTTTGGGCACATGACATTTTTTTGATCGCTTTCTATTCCGATTCTTGGGAGGCAGAATAAACAAAAAAAATGAATTTTTTTTATGCTGTTCCGCATGTTGTAAAATTGATACAGCAGCTTTATTCTTTGGGTCAGTGCGATTACAGCAATACCACATTAATATAATATTTTATGTTTTGCAGTTTTTACACAATAAAAAATATTTTATAGAAAAAAGAATTATATTTGCATTGCTTTATTCTGAGAGCAAACTGATGGAACTGCATGGCAGCTTGTTTTTTTGCGGGACAAGATGACGTTTTTATCTATACCATTTTGCAGGATTTCGGTAGTTAGATTTTAAATATCGAACAAAATCTAAAGAAATCTAAATAGGAAGCAAATGTAATATTTTTTTTACCACTAGATGGCGATCAGTCATTAATTCAGGTACTAGAGGCTGCAGAGTACAAATCATTACATCAGTATGTCTATACTGTATAAGGGACTGCTGGCCCCTGTACTCAAGATTGTTGAGGGTCTTAGCAGTAGGACCTCCAGTGATAAATTATCCCCCTAAAGTTAACTAAGTAAAATATTTGTTTAATGGTATCTGTAACGAATATGCATGTTACCTTATTTGAGTGGGATTTTCTTTACATAACTATGAACTTGTTGTATTCTATTTTATTAATTAGAATTTCCTCCCTGACCTGACCTCTTAAAGTGAATCTGTCACCAGGTTTTTTCTACCCCATCTGAGAGCAGCATTATGTAGAGGCAGAGACCTCGATTTCAGTGATCTATCACTTACTGGGCTGCTTGCTGCAGTTTTGATAAGATCAATATTTTATCTGCTGCAGATCTACTAGTTCTCTGAATGCTGAGCTCTGTATAATCCACCCACACCACTGATTGACAGCTTTCTGTGTACACTGTGCATAGGCAGAAAGCTGCCAAGCAGTGGTGAGGGCGGAGTTATACAGAGCTCATGAATATGGAGAACTACATGGCAGCAGGTTTATTAGTTCTCTAGTGAAAATATCCTGCTAATTTTATCAAAACTAGAGCAAGCAGCCCAGTAAATGACATATCGCTGGAATCAGGGTCTCCGTCTCTAGATTATGCTGCTCTTAGATCAGGTGTCAAAAACTTGGAGACAGATTTCTTTTAAAATACATGATTATCAGCTTCCTCTCTAAGGTGACTGCTGACAGTCTTTGTTTTGCTACTTTTCTGCTTCCTATTTCTCTTTTCTGGATCAGACCCTTCACGTAATTTATAACTATTCTATTGGTAACTAACAAATTAAAAAAATATACACAGAAGTACAGTGATGACTGACAAGGGGCAGAGCCATAAGGGGGAGCAAGAACATAACTGTATAGAAGAACAGATATAGGCATCATGCAGTGGAAAGCTGGTGTAAATCATCTGTCTGCATTTTTATATCAGGAGCCAAGATCACTCAGAAATAACGGAATTGAATATTAAACCAAACAAATTACTCGGATGAATTAGTTTCCAAGTCATTTTGGGTTAGCTGTGTCTGAATCTGTAATTCTTGCAGCGACCTTTACCTTTCTCTCCGATGCTGTCCTCACAGAAATAGTAACAAAGAGCGATATTTGCTCTGAGTCATCCGTGATCTGTGTAATGTTCATGCTTTATTCTGCTTTGCCTGTCACCATAATGTAATTTGCAGTTGGCCATAGATTAACTCTAGATGACATCAGTCCAATAATATTGTTTCTTCTGTATGTTAATAAGAATCTATATATCCTGTGATAACTGCTCTTACATGATATAAAGCATTTACTGCATAAACTTCAATGATAATGACATATATTTACTTACATTTATGTTGTGAAATAAAGTATTTTTACGACCTGTGATAAAACCATAAAGCTCACATTCTCATTTATGAGATCATATTCCCTTCTTCCCTTTGAGTTTAGACAAGAATAAAAGGGTGGGAAAGAGGTGCCCATAGACATTACAGCAAAGTAGGATAAACCTGATGACTTTGACTTGATTGGCCATCTTATGTATAGGGGGGTCTTCTTACTCTCCTCCAGAACATGATGTCGGGAAAAATCTGGCTTGTTGAATTAAAATGTCCAGTCCTTTTGTTCATAGGGAAGATAAACTGACACTACACGTGTCTGGGAGGAGCTTATTATTTCCTCTTCCCTTTGAAAACACATGCACACTTAGCCAAAATGAGCGTGCATGAGCATTGGGGAGTGAAATAGCTATCAGCTGAACAAGCATTGAGCTGACAGCTATTGAAGGAGAATAGGCATATTTATGGTCTTTCATGCCTGTCTAGAAGGTAGAAGAAACCTCCTCCTGCTTTCCTGACTCTAATAGTAAAGCCCAGAGGTGGGATTCATTTTTTTAAGATGTTCCCTGTTTGTATGATAGAAAACACGCCGCTTTTCAAACCATGCCCCTTTCTGCTGACTACACTAAGTTACACAACCCTCACCCAAAAAATAAGGGCAATATTACCCAAAATTAAAGGTACATTTTCCAGCATTCCTATTCCACACCACAAATAACACAACATACAGTGACAATCCTGAGTACTGATAATATAGTACGTGTTATACAAATATTTCTCAAACCCCCTTCAAAATGCAAAAGTTTAATGCTCGTAGCTTAAATGCAGATCTTTAACTAGTCAGTACACTGCTTTATTAAACCATCATTAGTACAGAAATACAGCAGCAAAACAACCATCAGAACATGAATACAACATAAAAAATAAGCGCTTGAATACATCACCAGAACCAACATCAGTACATGAATACAGCACAAGAAACATCATCAGTACCTGAAAATGGCAAAAGAAGCATCATCAGTACATTAATGTATCACCAGAACCACCATAAGTACATTAAACATCACCAGAACAGACATCAGTACATGAATAAAATACAAGAGCCATCATTAGTATATGAATACAGAACCATCATCAGTACACAAATTCAGTAGCAAAAACACCATCTATATATTAATACAGCACCAGAACTACCATCAGTACATGAATGCAACACCAGAACCAACATTAGTACATCAAGCTTATTAGTAGAGTTGCTGTCCCCATATTCAGTGTTCCCGGCAAGCTATTTCGTCTCCAAACTATGCCCCCTTTTCACACTGTCCCCTCTCACTATGCCTTCTATGCTGCACCTTCCCCATACTGTGCCACCATACTATCCATTCTCCATACTACACTTCCCCAAACTGCCCCTCTCAATACTATGTCCCTCTTCACACTGTACCCTGATAGTGTTCCCTCCACAATGCCCCTTACAAAAACCATAACCCCTCTCCATACTTTGCCCTTACATTGTCACCCACCACACTGCCCCTTATTTATACTGTGCCCCCTCTCCTTGCTGTGCCCTTACTGTTTAATTTGCCCTCACATTGTCCCTCCCCACACTGACTCCTCCTTATAGTGCGTCCCTTTCCATATAGTCCCCTCACACTGCCCCCCTCCCCATGTTGGCTCTTTTCCATACTGTGCCCTCACAAGATTACTCCTTTTGTATACTGTACCCCTCACTCAGCTAACAGTAAAAGTCCCTTCTTGATTCTCCAGCTCCACTATGGAGTGCTTACCATCCCTGAGTCTTTGCTACTTCTGCGGTGCTACAGTATAATGTCAGCAGCATAACGAAATTACCTCATTACTCCACTGCACATTATTGCAGGGAGCTTATTAGTGTTCCTCTGCCTGCAGAGCCGTCATGCCCATATCTACTATTTTTCTTGCTTCTTAAAGACGCAAAGTTGAATCCAGACAGCAGGGAACCAGGTTGGCATTCTGCAGTCTACTGGTTGGCAAACCAGCAACATTTTAACAAACACTTAGGGCGAATCTGTGGGAACTGGCTGAATCCCTCCCTGGTTCAGCCCTATCCCTTCTAACTTAAAAACCAGGTGATAAAAATGTTTCTTTGACACCTTTCTATAGGAATTTTGTTTCAGGAACTCACTTATCATACCTTCCAACATTTGTATACCTAGTCATGGGACGCTTTAAAGGGTTAGTATTGCTCTGCTCATTTGCGTATTGAGAGGTGAGCGGGTCAGGTGATGTCACATATAAAGATATCTGCTGACATGAAGTACATATGAGTGCATATGGGCATGGGGTTAGTGTTAAAATGGGGATTGGGTTTTCAGGAATAATGTAGCATGGGGATAAATGTGAAGATTCAATTAAGTATTGCAAAGGACCTTCCTAAGAAGATGTGTTTTTAGGGCACTCTTAAAGGGAATCTGTCACCCAACTGGGCGATATCAGACCTCTACTATGGCCATACAGGGTATAGAAAAGTATGGCCCATAGTAGAGGTCTGATTGCAGAGAAAAGCACTTTAATCAACTCTTTTTTCCACAGGCTTGGCATCCGGGGGATGCCAAGCAATCCCCGTTTATCTGCTTATTATTCCCCTTAATCCCCACCTCTCTGCTTAATTATCATATTCCACCCCTCCCCTGCACGTTGCAGGGCCCTGTGACGTGCACTGTGCTCCCTGACTTCCGGGCATGTGCAAAGCGCCGCTCACATAGAGCGCGGTTTGCTTCATACTGGCCCCATCTCTCTGTGCTGTGCGCTGCAGGTTTCTATTGTGAAGGCACCATGGGAGTCACTGTCACTTTCCGGCGCCTGCGCAATAGAAACCTGCGGCGCAGAGCACAGGTAGACGGGGCCTCAATGAAGCAAAGCGCGTGCTACGTGAGCGGCGCCTTGTGCATGCCCTGAAGTCAGGGAGCACAGAGCACGTCACAGGGCCCTGTGACGTGCAGGGGAAGGGGGGATATGATAATTAAGCAGAGAGGCGGGGATTAACGGGAATAATAAGCAGATAAGTGGGGATTGCTTGGCGTCCCCCGGACGCCAAGCCTGTGGAAAAAAGAGTTGATTAAAGTGCTTTCTCTTCAATCAGACCTCTGCTATGGGCCGTACAGGTATGTATAGATTTACTTTTCTATACCTTGTATGGCCATAGTAGAGGCCTGATATTGCCCAGGGGGTGACAGATTCCCTTTAAAGGGAATCTGAAAGCTGATACATGCTGCCCAATCATACAGGCAGTATCTGCTAAATGCTGCTCCTATCTCTATTAGCTCATTCCGGAGATCTAGTGCAGCACAAGAAAAGATGCAGAGACATTTAACATTTTAACACGTTGCTCTGTTCAATTATCATCTTGACATCTATAATGTTGTTCAGCAAAAGTTCTGTTTTCTGCCTCATGCACACAACTGAGCCATGTGCACACAGGGACTCAGAGCCCTTGCAATGCTGTAGTACAACTATAGTTTAGAACAGCAAAATAAAAGTCTGTTAATGTGCATAAAGCCGTAAAAAGGTTTTATTTTTACAAAAAAAATTTGAGGCATCGGTAGTAAATGCTTGAAAACAAAGAAATAAGGATTACTTACTTATTGCCGCCCATGCCGCTCCAGTGCAACCTCTCCGCTGCTTCATGGAGTTCTTTGATGCCAGGGTCATTCAATTACTGGCCCTTACAGATGATGCCGAGGTAGATGACATCAGGCTGCAGCGGAGAAGAGGCGCTGGTGCAGCAGGGGCTTCAACAAGTAAGTATTGCTTATATTATTTTCATGTATTTTCCACCATTGTCCAATTTATTTATTTTTTAAACCGACAGCCCCTTTCAATATATTATTCACAAAGTAAGTACATAGAGAGGCCTGTGACAGTGAAGATAAGTGCATGAAGAAATAGTTAATAGCTCAGATACAAAATCACCCAAATGCTGTATTTTAATAGTCTTGCTATAAATGAGTCACTTTGGAAAATGAATTCTTAAATGTGTAGGAGAAAGACTATTGTAGTCATAAAAAGAAAAATATCTTTCTTATATCGGTGACAAAGGCAGCTATAAATGTCTCCGTATTAAACCTCCAGCACAAACACTGTATTTAGAAGCTCACTGTAATATTTCTTGTCTTCTGTCTAGAAGCCGAATCGTTAATTACATTCTCCAAATGTCAACTTTTTTTCATTGTTCTGTCTTTTCATAATGGTAAAGATTTTCGCCGAAATTTCTGAAAGCTTCACAGCCTCTGTCTTCAGCATTATTTTATAGAGGACACAAGACGTAGACCCATAAATGTCAGATTTTACTGTCACTAATCTGCGAGCAGTGGCTGCACTTCAGCGCATGGGGCAAATAGATACAGTAAATCTATCATGAATTACTGTTACAATGGAGGAAGAGGCTACTGAAAACTATTGCAGAACATGTTTACTAAACCTTTCTTTACATTACATTTACAGTAGTTTGCATATTTTATACTCTTAAAGGGAATCTGTCAGCAGGATTGTGCTCTGTAATCTGAGAGCAGCATGATGTAGGGGCAAAGAGCCTGATTCCAGCAATATACTGGACTGCTTGGTGTAATTTTGATAGAATCCCTGTTTTTTCTGTTCTAGATGTAGCAGTGGTCAGAATGCTGACTTGTGTACACTGTACATTGTTAGCAATTGCAAAATGCTCTGGACTCCAGAATGATACATTTTTCCTTCACTGATCCATTGTAGAAAATTATCAAAACAGTGGGAGACTGCGAAATATTTTTCATACATCTATAAAGTTTTATTTACATAACAATGGAAAAACTCTTTAATGGTAATTATTAAAGGAGTTTTCTGGGACTACAATGTTGATGGCCTATCCTTAGGGCCTGATCCATGGTACCTCTTCTGATCAGTTGACTATAGAGGATCCATCACTCCAGTGAGTGACCTTCACTTTCATTGTTTAGCACGCCCATTTCCATATTGTTATTAGAGCTGTAAATGAACGGCACTTGATCAGGACTGAACCACAGAGAAAAGCAATGTTTGGCAGTGTCATTACCAAAAGTATGGAGCTGGTCCCTCCAGTCAACTGTTCGGCAGGGGTGCCAGGAATCGGGCCCCCCACTGATCTGATAATAAGGATAGCTCATCAATACTCTAGCCTTGGAAAAACCATTTCAGTGCATTGAGCAAGGTTTCTCTTGCATGAAGCATTTTAACATTCCATTAGCTGCTTCACTGATTTCAGTGGCAAAAAATGTACAGTATCCATCTAAATTTAGAATATGGGCCGTAGTAAAGGTAGGACTATGAAATATATGCTAATATAGGCGTGGAGAGAGTCAAAGGTGCAGTGCCACAAACGATAACAGCCAGTCCGCAGCGGTGCTGGTGGTCCTCTGCAAGTAGAGAGTAGTCTCCAATACAGCAGATGCACTGAATGCAGAGACTTGCAGCACTCATCCATTAAATAAAAAGTGTCATACATGAAGCAGCGTATTTCATGCGTATGTACAATTTATCAGCAAAACCTTGGCGAAAGATGAAAGATGAGTCAAACATTGTAAGAACAGAAAAAGCTACCACTCTTACTTTTTGTCTCCAGTTACTGGAATTCAATGTCTTTAATTAAGCGAAAAGTAGTTAATTCTCCTTTAAACGGGCTATTTAGTGCTCTTAACCGGTTCAGGACCGCCCACTGTACATAAACGTCGGCGCTGCCCGGGCTCTGTGCAGCGCCGACGTTTAAAAACGGTGGGTGGTCCCGCAGCGCTCAGGACCCCCAGGGTCCTGCTAGCGCTGCGGTACCGGTTCAGAGCGATAGCTCTGACATGTGGCATCATGGGGACCTGAATGGATCAGGTCCCCATGATGTTAACCTGTTCCTATCTTCTAGATGCTGCGATCCATAGCGATCGCGGCATTTAAAAGATAGTAACAGCTGGTGGTCGGCGATCGGGACCCCCCACATACCTCAGGAGCGGCGGGGATCCCGGTGCTGTGACCTCTGACATCATCGAGACCTGATTGGCTCAGGTCTCGATGATGTCAGCGTCACACCAGCCAATCAGAGAGATCACCAGGGAAGTTTGTTTTAACAACAAACTTTCCCGGGCGATCTGCCTGATAAATACACTGTTTCTCCTCCGATCTCAGTGAGAGAGCAGAGGAGAAACAGTGTGACAAGAGCTGTGTCAGCCTTGCCACTGTGAAAGTAAAAAAAAATAAATAAAAAAGAAAGTAAGAGTTAGGGTTAGTCAGTCCTGTCAGATCTATCAGTCAGTCAGTCCTGTCAGATCTATCAGTCAGTCAGTCCTGTCAGATCAGTCAGTCCTGTCAGATCAGTCAGTCAGTCAGTCCTGTCAGATCAGTCAGTCAGTCAGTCCTGTCAGATCTGTCAGTCAGTCAGTCCTGTCAGATCTGTCAGTCAGTCAGTCCTGTCAGATCAGTCAGTCCTGTCAGATCAGTCCAGTCAGTCAGTCCTGTCAGATCAGTCCAGTCAGTCAGTCCTGTCAGATCAGTCAGTCAGTCCTGTCAGATCAGTCAGTCCTGTCAGGTCAGTCAGTCCTGTCAGATCAGTCCGGTCAGTCCAGTCCGGTCAGTCCAGTCCGGTCAGTCCCGTCCGTTCAGTCCGGTCCGTTCAGTCCAGTCAAAAAATCTAAAAATAAAATGGCCCGTCAGACTTATACCGCAGAAGAGGTGTATGCCCTGCTGTGTTCTGACACTGATGACAGCGCAATCTCAGATGGAGATGTGGATTTTGAGGGCTTTAGTAGCGGCGACACTGAGAGCTCAGAAATGAGCAGTGATTCTGTTCCATCCTCAAACCCAAGGACCAGTACAGCAATAGGTGCAAATAGCGCTACTGGAGAAACGTCTCCAAATCAGGGAACACTGCCCAGTACAAGCGCTGTCCCTGCTACTAGTGAATTGGCGCACGCCAGTGTACAAGGGGCTTTGCCACATGATCTAGCATTTCCCAGATGGGAGGCTTCGGATTCGGCTGCTCCATTCAGCCCTGATTTCAACGCCATTCCTGGTATAAATGTGGAGGTGGAAGATTTTGGACCAATTCATTTTTTTAATTTGTTTTTTACAGACAGCTTGCTAGAGCATATTGTCGTGCAAACAAATTTATATGCATCCCAATTCATAAGCCAGAATCCCCGATCTTACTATGCTAGGGCAAATTTATGGACACCAACTAATGTCCCGGAAATAAAAAATTTTTTAGGACTTACATTTGCCATGGGGCTTGTTAAAAAACCGAGCATTCGATCCTACTGGTCCAACCACCCTGTTCAAGCCACCCCTATGTTTTCAGTCATTCTGCCTAGGACCCGTTATGAAATGCTCATGCGGTTTTGGCATTTTAACGACAATAGTCAATGCCTGCCCAGAAATGCCCCAGAACATGACAGGTTATATAAAATTAGACCCATCATTGAAAATTTGTCAGAAAAATTCTTAAGCCTCTACACCCCAACACAAAATATTTCTATAGATGAGTCCCTTGTAAAATTCAAAGGAAGACTGCACCTCAAGCAATTTATCCCATCTAAAAGGGCAAGGTTTGGAATAAAGATCTATAAAATGTGCGAAAGTTCAACCGGATACACATCCGCTTTCCGCATATATGAGGGGAAAGACAGCCAAATAAACCCACCAGGATGCCCTACTTATCTGGGGACATCTGGAAAAATTCTTTGAGAGCTGATAAGTCCATTTTTTCAAAAAGGCTACAATCTATATGTGGACAATTATTACACCAGCATACCCCTATTTAAAAGTCTGGTTGAACACAACATCGGGGCTTGTGGGACCATCCATAAAAACCGTCAGGGGTTTCCACAACCATTGGTCAAGTTTCAAAAGGGGCAGTCAGGGGCTGTACGCAACGGAGAGCTGCTTGCCCTGAAATATAGGGATAAGAGGGATATTTTTGTCCTCAGCTCGATCCACACAGATGCCACAAGGGCCACTGTAGAACTAGGATCCACCACTCCGAAGCAAAAACCTGTGTCAGTCATTGACTACAACAAACACATGGGGGGTGTGGACCTTGCAGACCAGGTTCTACAGCCATACCAGGTATCAAGAAAGTCCTATACCTGGTATAAAAAGTTGGTTATTTATTTGTTTCAGGTGGCCACATACAATTCTTTTGTGTTGTACAAAAAAGCAGGAAATTCAGATCCTTTTCTTGATTATCAAGAAAAGGTAATTGAAAATCTTGTCTTTCAAAGTGTTAGCCCCGCTCATCCATTAGAATCTGAGGATGTGAAAAGACTCACTGAGCGACATTTTATTGCACTTATTCCAGCAACGGAAATAAGAAGGAACCCCCAGAAAAGATGTCGTGTATGTACTAAGAGAGGAATGAGGCGTGATACCCGCTACTATTGCCCACAATGCCCATCATTGCCAGCCTTATGCGTCACTGACTGCTTTAAAATCTACCACACAGAACCACGTTTTTAAACTGTAAAAATGTATCCCAATTTGTCATTCAAAAATTTGGTTCATTTAGTGAATGACATATTCGAGTAGAGCTCACTTAATTTCCAGGGGGGGTTCTCCAGAATCTAAACCTTCCATTGCGTGCTTGTTTCTGGAAATCATCCATCGAGTTAAAATGGTCACTAAACCCATAGATGAATTCCCAGAGGGGTGTCATTTCCAAAATGGGGTCACTTCAGGGGGGATTCTTTAGCTCTGGTACTCTGAAAAGTGCCAGAACAGCATAATCCCCCCTGAAGTGACCCCATTATGGAAATGACACCTCTGTGGGAATTCATCTATGGGTTTAGTGACCATTTACCTATCTACTTATTTTCCCACCACTAGATTAATTTATACAGAGGAGTAGATTGTAAAATTCGGTCACTTATTGTGGGTTTCCTCTGTTTAGGCACCTCAGGGGCTCTCCAAATGCAACATGGCGTCCGCTATCCATTCCAGTCAAATTTCCATTCCAAAAGTCAAATGGCGCTCCTTACCTTCCGAGCCATGCCGTGCGCCCAAACAGTGGCTTTGCACCACATATGGGGTATCAGCGTGCTCAGGAGAAATTGCACAACACATTTTGGGGTCCATTTTTTCTGGCTGCCCTTGTGAAAATTAAAAATTTGAGGCTAAAGTAGCAGTTTTGTGAAAAAAAGTTAAATGTTCATTGTTTTCTTCCACATTCCAAAAATTCCTGTGAAGCACCTGAAGGGTTAATAAACTTCTTGAATGTGGTTTTGAGCACCTTGAGGGGTGCAGTTTTTAGAATGGTATCCCTTTTGGGTATTTTCTGTCATAAAGGCTCCTCAAAGTCACTTCAAATAAGATGTGGTCCCTAAAAAAATGTTTTTGTAAATTTTGTTGTAAAAATGAGAAATTGATGGTCAACTTTTAACCCTTATAGCTCCCTAACAGAAAAAAATTTTGGTTCCAAAATTGTGCTGATGTAAAGTAGACATGTGGGAAATGTTATTCATTAACTATTTTGTGTGATATATCTCTCTGATTAAAGGGCATGAAAATTCAAAGTTTGAAAATTGCAAAATTTTCAAAATTTTTGCCAAATTTCCGATTTTTTCACAAATAAACGCAAGTGATATCGAAGAAATTTTACCACTATCATGAAGTACAATATGTCACAAAAAAACAATCTCAGAATCAGGGGGATCCGTTGAAGCTTTCCAGAGTAATTACCTCATAAAGTGACAGTGGTCAGAATTGAAAAAATTGGCCCGGTCACGAAGGCAAAAACAGGCTCTGGCGCGAAGTGGTTAAGTGTTTTAATTATGTAGCACCCTGAGGATTCGGCTGCTACAGGGGTATTGCACCTCAACCCAGAGGTGTGATATTCCACTCCCGGGTAAGGAAGGAGTGTGGAACTGAGCTCAGATAGACTGCATGCACTACATACATCCCATTCCAGAGGAGCAGGCCGACGGTACTCCCACTTAGAAATGTGCAGGTACAACCGAGCCTGTTCCTGGCTGGAGTGGGAGGGGGGTGGTACATCCCATGTAGTGTAGGGGCAGATAGGGGGAGCAGTCTGGGTAGTGATAGGAGCTCATTGGGTGCTGGTCACCTGAGCTCACACATAGAGGGATATATAAGGAGGGCACCAACTTAGATCAGGGTCAGACGCTGAGAACAAGTCAGTTGGAGAGGAGAGAGAAGGAAACAGCAGCCCTGGAGAGAGAGAGAGTGGAGCAGAGAAAGACCCAGAGGGGGAAGACTGAAGGGACCCAAGAACCCAAATTAGAGCACCGGGTGAGGAGTCAGCAAGAGGGTACCGGAACCCAAGCTGGTGGGGGCAAAGACATTCCCCAGCCAGAGACCGGAGACCGTGGGCAGTGTCTGTCACGGTCACCCACCACATTCACCCCGAAGGCACACCACATGAAGGGTCAGGGAACCCAGGGCCAAGGGTGTCCCAAAAGAAGGCCCGAGGGAGCTGGACCTAGGTGAATCACTGGTGGGGACGGCTGAAGAAAGGACAGAGGGAGAGCTCAGGGCCACGCTCTGGACTTGTTTGGGGGTTGGCTGGATCCAGGACCTGGTGGACGCAGCACGGCTCGGGTGGTCACTAGCAGCTGGAGTGACCGGAACATCAGCAGTAAGTAAACACCCTTAACTGCACAACCCGAGTCTGTCTTCATTGCCGGCTGCACCGCACCACCACAACCCCCATCCTCTGCGCCTGTCCCCTCTGAGGCTATACCCCTCCCGTTGGGGGTTATCCCACCAAGCTGCGCATCCACCATCAGCCTCAGCGGACCCTGCTGCAGCGGCGGCCACAGTGACCGCATCACAACGGGTGGCGTAGTCGACACAAAAGAACTTTAGTAACATCTGTAAAGCTGCCACATAACACTGAGCTTGACGCCCTGGGCACGGGGCCGGGTCACAGCCGCTCGGAGACTACAACCCCCCATCTGATCCGGTGCCGGGTATTCCCCTCAAAAAGGAATATGTCCCAGGGGGCGCGTCAACTTTGGCGTAGTCGGCAGGATTACGTGCCCGCAACACCCGGGTACTGCGTGCCTGAAGAAAAGTGCAAGTTTACCTCAGAAAGAAGACTCCTGCCGGTTCCGGAGGGTCCACGCCATCGGACTCCATCACCAGTCGTTTCCCGCCGATTGTCCGCCATTTCCAGCTTGTTCCCGCCATCTGCAGAGTTTCCCGCCACTGGGCGACGCTTCCCGCCAAAACCGCAGATTTCCCGCCTTGGAAGAGCAGCGGACGCCATTATGGGCGTGCCAAAGGAGGGCAAGAGGCCACCTCCCATCGTGGGCCGGGACAGAAAATGGCGCCAAAAGTGGAAACCGCCCCCACCAACAGAGACTGTGATGCTGGAGGTGTCTGTCAGCGTGAAAGAACTACCCCTGGAGCTGACAGTCACCGAGTTGCCCCGGGACCGCCCTCGAAGTGGGAGGAGACGAAAGAGAAGAGAAAAGATGGGTGTCGCTTGGAGCAGTCTGGAGCGAGCGCACCCGGAGGCAAGAGGTCTAACAAGGAGTAGCGGAGGAGCTCACCCGGAGATGGAGAGAAAGCAGAACAGCACCGGCCCGCTGGCCAGGAGTCTGCTAGAGACCGAGGAAGGAGGGCAGAGCAGCACCGGCCCGCTGGCCAGGAGCCTGCCGAGAGCAGAGCAGAGCAGCACCGACCCGATGGTCAGGAGCCTGCTAGAGTCCACAACCCCGCTAGGTCTAGCGGAGATCCTTGCACAGCTCCCCCGAGACCGGGAGTGTGCACAAACTGCCCTGGAGGGCCTCGCACGGAGGATGGCCCGGGTACAGCGGGAGATACTGGCGGAGTGGAGCCGGGAGATGGCTCAGCACGCAGAGACCAGTCAGCGGAGCACGCTACCCTGGAAGAGGAAGCAGACCGCCTCTGAGGATGGCGCGGGAGGACCCAAGGCCGGAGACGGCGCCGAGGAGGGAGCCGAACGCATGGAGGCAGGTAAAGGGGACGCCTATACCCCAAGCCGTGACACCGCTCACCTGCCCCAGCTCCCCGTCGCAGAGCCCGAAAGTCCCCCTGCTGTGCCCGAAAACGCCATGTCACCGACGCAGACTAGGCCCCAACCGGAAGCCGCCGCCGCGACCCCTGTGACGTCACACGCCTCGACCCCGAGCGTGACCAAGCAGGAAGTACCACCAGCCTGGTCGCAGGGCCTAGAATTCCCGGGCGCCGCAACACCAACAGCGCCCCCTACCTCTGCGGAGCCTCCGGCCTGGCCGCAAGGCCAGGTAGCCCAGGGTGCCGCCGTCCTAACGGTGCCCTTCACCTTCCAGGTGCCCCAGGCCTGGCCGCAAGGCCTGGGCAACCCGGGCGCCACCACCACCGCGCCCGCACCCGTAAAACCAAGGGTGCCGCGTCTGGGAGAGGACTTGTTCAGCCAGCTCACATGGCCGGACGGGTCTGAAGTAACAACCAGCTACAAGCAAAGAGCAGGAGGAAGACGCCGTTGAGTGCGGCAGAGAGGTGCTGTAAATAGTTACCCAATCGGGGTATAAAGGAACTGAAACTGGAACTGTTGCTGCTGCTAAAATAGTCCCCGTTGGGACCAGTGAACTGTTTTACCCGTTAACCCCTTCATCCTACAGGCTGAGGACTGTGAGCAGCCATTCCCTTTCCTCTAACTGGCCGAGGACTGAGAGCGGCCAACTTCCAACTTCCCTGTATATAGTTGCGCGTCCTAAAGCGCCCCCTACCGGTTTTATAGAAAACCAGATTTTCTAAGAGACTGTCGCACTTTTCCCGGACACACGTTGCACAGTGTCCGGAGGAGGAACCAGAGACAAGAGAAGTCTACGAGAATGTTTATATAAAAAGTTTTATATATATATAATGTTTATATGTTTTATATGTTCATATAAAAATTTTGTATGTTTTGGTGTTTTATGTCTTACAGCCCGAGGACGTGCTGTGATTTACCAGGGGGGAATGTAGCACCCTGAGGATTCGGCTGCTACAGGGGTATTGCACCTCAACCCAGAGGTGTGATATTCCACTCCCGGGTAAGGAAGGAGTGTGGAACTGAGCTCAGATAGACTGCATGCACTACATACATCCCATTCCAGAGGAGCAGGCCGACGGTACTCCCACTTAGAAATGTGCAGGTACAACCGAGCCTGTTCCTGGCTGGAGTGGGAGGGGGGTGGTACATCCCATGTAGTGTAGGGGCAGATAGGGGGAGCAGTCTGGGTAGTGATAGGAGCTCATTGGGTGCTGGTCACCTGAGCTCACACATAGAGGGATATATAAGGAGGGCACCAACTTAGATCAGGGTCAGACGCTGAGAACAAGTCAGTTGGAGAGGAGAGAGAAGGAAACAGCAGCCCTGGAGAGAGAGAGAGTGGAGCAGAGAAAGACCCAGAGGGGGAAGACTGAAGGGACCCAAGAACCCAAATTAGAGCACCGGGTGAGGAGTCAGCAAGAGGGTACCGGAACCCAAGCTGGTGGGGGCAAAGACATTCCCCAGCCAGAGACCGGAGACCGTGGGCAGTGTCTGTCACGGTCACCCACCACATTCACCCCGAAGGCACACCACATGAAGGGTCAGGGAACCCAGGGCCAAGGGTGTCCCAAAAGAAGGCCCGAGGGAGCTGGACCTAGGTGAATCACTGGTGGGGACGGCTGAAGAAAGGACAGAGGGAGAGCTCAGGGCCACGCTCTGGACTTGTTTGGGGGTTGGCTGGATCCAGGACCTGGTGGACGCAGCACGGCTCGGGTGGTCACTAGCAGCTGGAGTGACCGGAACATCAGCAGTAAGTAAACACCCTTAACTGCACAACCCGAGTCTGTCTTCATTGCCGGCTGCACCGCACCACCACAACCCCCATCCTCTGCGCCTGTCCCCTCTGAGGCTATACCCCTCCCGTTGGGGGTTATCCCACCAAGCTGCGCATCCACCATCAGCCTCAGCGGACCCTGCTGCAGCGGCGGCCACAGTGACCGCATCACAACGGGTGGCGTAGTCGACACAAAAGAACTTTAGTAACATCTGTAAAGCTGCCACATAACACTGAGCTTGACGCCCTGGGCACGGGGCCGGGTCACAGCCGCTCGGAGACTACAACCCCCCATCTGATCCGGTGCCGGGTATTCCCCTCAAAAAGGAATATGTCCCAGGGGGCGCGTCAATTACATGCTCCAAATATGCTGGCGATTTACTGTATTACATATGCGTTATACTATGACATTGAACTAGAGAGGAAAAGAGATAACAACACACCTGGAAAATGACAATTCACATGTTCCACTTGGTAACTCTAGATCTTAGTTACAGATGCAGTATTGCTTAATTGTGATAACCACATTCCTTTTACAGAAAATCACCATTTTAATACATTTTTAGCTCTTCCACAATTTTATGCACTGCAGCACCTGTCGTACTGTCAGATTTCCCCCATTTGTGATTATTTGTTAATGCCTCCAATATTGGCTCCAAACAGTATTTCTATACAATGTAGAAATAACTATACCATACAAAGATAAAATACCAGTTCATTGCCATACAATGACAAAACAGTAGTGGATTATTGGGGATGACGGTACAACAAACCAGTGGACCAGTCACGCTAATATGGGCCTCTTTAGTATTAAGCAAATAAATTCAATTTTCATTTTTTTTTTTAAAACAAATCTCCAATATCCAGAAATTCAAGAACCAACGGCCTAACAAAGTGTGCGTGTTGTTAAAAAAGTAACTCTTCTGTTTGCACACTTCTTTGTTGCAGTAGTCGAATATTAGACCTGAAGACGACACCTGAATACAGCTCTTGCTTACCAGTGGTAACCATCCCTTCTCTCCTAGCCTGTTAGGTTGAGGTCACTTGGACATTAATAAGGTTGGCATCTCAAAATGGGTTTAGTACAGTCCTAGGAGACCTCTGAGTAGTACACACCTATTTTCAGGGCAATGTGAGGTTTTGCAGTATTGAGATTTGGGGCAAATTTATTCGCTGTGAAACAAATCGTCTGATGTAATTCAGAGAAGCCAAAGCATTAAACTTCCAAATGGTTCGATCATCTCTACTTAAAACGTGATTAACCTGATGCATCGGCGAAACTCATGTTGGGGTGGAGGGAGACACAGCCTGACCTACAGAAGCGACAACAATAGCATGGTACTACTGCTACATGTAATTGTTATGATTATTACAACACCACTACCCATGCTTTATGCTCAATGACTACTTATGTATAATACATTAACTTTACCTTTCTACAAAAAATTGAGGGTTACTATGGTCGAAGTTATGTTTCTCCGATATGCTGCATAATCAATTGTTCAGGTTTCAAAAGGCCTAAATAGTGTCCCATTTTTTTTTAGACATTTTGTGCTTTTATCATTTGTTTATTGATAATTTTAAGGGATTTTTTGTGCTCATTTCTTTATGCCCTGGGCCACATTTCTATTTTTTCCCTGGGCATCTAGTAATAGTATTGTTATTGAAGTGGAATGCCGCGCATGATATTCAATGTCCTATGTGTAAAGACGTTTCTGTTCAACCGGACATGCCTGATCCTTCTATCTCCCAGCATCATCTACAGTATCAAGTGATAGTCAGGAGGACCCCATACAAATTAGACTGTTGGCCGAACCTGTCAATATCGGCTCATTAGGTCGATATTAGTCTAATATGTATCAGATGTCCAAAGCTGTCAATCACTGAGTGAGACAACTCATTGGTTTCCTAAGCCCTGTATGAGCAGCAATTTAGAATAATAAATTACAAATTACGCTAAACCTTTTACCTCAAAACTCCTCTTGCTCTATAAGATAAGCTAGGGCTGAATCTTTAATGTTACAGGTTCCCTGATTTATTCACTTTTTCTACAAACTGTGTCATGTTTCTAGGCTACATGAATAGTGCAATTCAGATTGGCAATACTTAAAAAAATGATTTGCATTTATAACTAATTTTATTTATTCAGACTATTGTTGTTTGAAAGAATAAAACAGTTTATATTCATCATTCTAAGAAAATTAATTATAATACGTGAAATCAGTTCGAAAAGTTAATTATAAGTTTATTCAATATTTCTTATCTTGTTGTATTATTATTGATGTTTTCTCATTTCCTTCTTAAAGTTTTGCATATTTACTGAGAAATTATTATTATCACTCCTGTCATCTTTATACCACAAGCTGTTCATTACAGAAGTGTAACTAAAAACTACAATAAGTGACCTTTCTGTGTCATCACAATTCTCATGTAGAGAGCTGAAGGGGTTCGCTTGAATGTCAAATGTCACATTCACTACCGAAAGCCCAGGACTTGTTAAGTTTGCACCATCATATATCCTCATTTTATTACAGTGATGGATATGACGACCCCCAGCTGTAGATTCTGCAGCATGTATATCAAGGAACTCTTTCTCAGGCCAGGTTCACACGTTCAGTATGTGGTCAGTATTTTACATTAGTATTTGTCAGCCAAAACCAGGAGTAGGTGATAAATACAGAAGTGGTGACGTGTTTCTATTATACTTTTCCTCTGATTGTTCCACTCCTGATTTTGGCTTACAAATACTGACCAAATACTGAACGTGAACGTGGCCTAAAAGTAGAAATATACATACAGACACTATACAAACTTTAGAAACAGAAAATACCTTGTGTTTGTCCATGAACTAATTACCAATAACATTTAGGGTACATCCACAAGGGCCAGATATGCTGCACACTGCAACCAGTGCTGACCCTCCTACAGTGCTCCTGGTCTGTTGCGGTCACTGATTGGCTGCATTGGTCATGTGCTGCCCAAATGTTAACAAACACCAGAAGTGCTGCCAAGGGGGATAGCGCTGGATTGCAGGATGCAGGATGAGAGAATAGGAGAATAGTGAGGATTTCGTTATTTTACAGTATTGGCAGCCATTTTTATAATTTGGAGAATCCCTTTAACACTGATTGAATGATGGGAAGCTTGTCCTTTTAAGATCTGTAATCGAACATAAGAATTACTGTATTTAGAAATATAATTGCTGACCCTGCACAGAATTTTTCTTTCTGTATGATTATTAGTATATTTTTATTTGGCAATTTAAGCTAATGGGGATGACAACAATCAGTATCAGTGCATGCGCCGACTAGATCGGATCACATTCTCTGGCCTCCCCTCATGTGATCAGAGTTTAGGACATTTAAAACTTTCTGGGAAAGTTTAATACTTCAGACCCCCTGAGGAAGCAAAATCTAAACATGCGAAACGTTCATTAGGGACTATGTTCTTGTAGAAACTATGAAGATTGCATTATACTGTGGGTAAGAGCATTTTTGCCACACACCTATGAATTAGTACATGTATTTTTGGGCATATAATTACGCTTTGACTATTGGGTCTTCTACTTAGGGCTTTGTACATTCATATGTTTTTTTGTACCCAGCTTTACAATGCTACATTTATTGCTCTGTTAACATTATGGATTTTGTTGCCTTTTATATTTTCTGATTTTATTAAATATTTTTTATATAGGTATATTCAATAAAAAATATATTTTTCAGCACTTTGTTAAAATACATTACACATGTATTACATCGATTTTACGGAAGCTCTGACCATATTCAAACTATGTTCACATCAACGTTAGGAATTTTGTTTCTTTATTTCATTATAGGCACAGAAAAATCTCATGAATGGATCTGGCGGAGACACATAGGACCTTATTGCTTATATGTGTTTTTTTGTGGTTTTCATCATGGTGCAGATCATTTTACCAGAGAAAATAGAACAGCATGCACCACTATTTTGTCTGTAAAAATAGCAGAATCTGTAATGGAGGTACAACACATGTGACTATGTTATTCAGTTTGCTGATTTTTCGCAGCATGGTGGCTTAGTGGCTAATATTGTTGCTTTGCAGCGCAGGGGTCAAAGTTTAAATCCCACCAAAAAAAAACATCTGCAAGGAGTTTGTATGTTCTTTGTGGGTTTCCTCCCACCGTCCAAAGACACACTGATAGGGAATTTAGTTTGTGAGCCTCAATGGGGACAGTGATAATCATGTTTGTAAAGTGAGCATAAGGGAAGGTGCAGACGACGGTGTATTATCTCATCTTAGAGAATCGGGTCTATTATGCAAATCAGTAAGGAGATTTTAATCAGAGTATGATCAGAGTGTGCTCTGGTTCTCTCGAATGAGGAGAAGATGGAAAAAAATATTCTGTCAGTCAATGGAAATCGGACTGCACTCAGACGTCATCCGAGTGCAGTCTGAGGTTTTCCACGCACTCATTGTCTTGCATGGCAGAGTGCGATCCGAATATCGGATCAAACTTGGGCATGCAGCGTTTTTTTCCTCGGACTTGCTTGACACAGAAAAAAATTGGTCGTACGGCCATGAGCAGGAGCCCTAATAGTAATAAATAAATACAAGAAAGGTAAGATCATACACATCTAAATAGATTTCCTTGTAAACCAGGTCAAAAAACCCGTATAGTTAACCTTGTGAACTGTTGTGATTTACATACACTAATTCCTTACCATGTTGGGACGTCCAGCTGGTATTCTTTCCCAGAGCCAGTATTTGTTGCTGTGGCCATCTGTTATTCAGAACAGTGCTAACCCTCCGGCCATTTACAAACACGTTCACAGTTTGCTGTTTTGCAAATGAAGATTTAAAGCTATTAAATTAGACATTTGTGGAAAGTAACCGTATTGTACTGGATGCCTGAATCACCTTAATTTTAAGCAGTGAAAGGTAGGAATCAGTAAGAGTCTAGTTTGACATTTCAGTGCTGGGATCACCCCCTGTGGTGGCACCATGTTCTTTGGCAGGAGTTATGAGGCCTGGAATGCACAAGCCAGCAGGTGCCAAGCACAGAATCTCAAGGAGGGGAGAAAGAATTTCAAAGGTGCTTAGAAGAGAAAAGCATTCCATTCTGAGACCTATATACACAGGTAGAAATCAGGGCGATCTATAGCTCTTTTGATATTTTTTTATTGTGTATTTCCATCTTATCGTTGGCTATACATATGAGATAAATGCCAGTCAAATGATCTTCAGCCAAAAACATGCACTCGGACTGATCACACAGAGAGGGGGATAAGCCCCTCAGACAACTCTGTCATTTACAGAGATCAACGTGACAAATTAGTATTTCCCATAGATCAAATGTTGGGGGGACCTTCATGCTACCCCCATATAAAGTATGAGATTGTTGGTGGAAGTTATATAATGTGTGTAGGGAGGGGGGCATATTTTTCGGACTTCAATGAAAAGCTTCAAATTGTAGTATATAAATGGACAAATCTTGTATTTATTAACAGCAATATAATAAAACTACATTCATGTTTTTTTCTCTTTTGTTGTGCTGTTTTCCAGCTTGACTTCTGTATTGTATTTGACTTTGAATATAAAGGTAAAATGACCTTGGCAACTTGGCAGTAAGCTTTTTATATTATAGGGAAAATGTATTCGCAAACTAGATGACTGATACTTAAAATCCACATAAAAGGTGTCATGGTCGGATCTCTGTAAAGCTCAGGGAAGGAATCAACCAGACAGCATCATTTCGCCTGCTTCTAACCACTTTGTTGGGATTGAGGTTCATGACTGGTCCAGGTCTCAAGCATCTGTAGATAGATAACTGCAAATAAACAGATGAGACAAGGGAGCTATGGGGAAAATCAAACGTGACTCACTAATGTGCCAAGAAAAAGGTACAGTATGGGAGATGAAGTAGAAGCAAAGGCAGGCAGTCCAGAAATCTCCAATGTATGAGGCTCTCTTTGTGAAGTGGACCCAATCCTAAGACAAAGGTGTGTCCTAATGAGCCTTAAATAGGATTATGAAGATGACATCACTAAGCCACGCCAGGCAACCTGCAAAACCCAACGTGGAGGACAACAGAGGGCAGTGGATCGAGGTGAATAAAGCAGAGCCTGGGATATCCGGGACTGGAGTGTAACAATAGAAATCAACAAGATAAACATTCACCAGGAAACATACCTAAAAGCAGTTGGACAGCTCAGAGGTGGTAACAAAGATATCATAGCCTCAGTGATTTATAAATGTGTATCTGCGGGATGTCCTTTTTTAAAAAATAAAATCAAACAATATTTTTAAGTGTATGCCGGTGGTCTCCTTTCTGTCAGCGCTCCTGAAGTCCATGCATCAGAAGCCAAACACCCATTGGAGATGCCATATTTTGGTAAATTCACCTCTTTTGGTGAAAGTTTATTAAAAGGAATTTGTTTATCAAGTAATACATGTCATCTTCGTTACAGGCATAAGTGGAAGCTTTGTTGCCTCCATTGTAAGATGTCTTATAGACACACAGTATGTCATTAGCCTTCAGTATTTTTTTTTTGCTGTTGTGAACATTTTATAATGCTGTTATCAGCTTACACTTCAGATTCTCATTGTCGTGTTTGTTTCATTTACGGCAGTGACAAAGTCGTGCGAATCATTCCTCATGGCGATAAAGAAGTGAATGAAGTGAAGAATTTGTGCAGTCAGCTGCAGGTAAGGCTGTCACCTCCTCTCAAACATTGCCGTATCTTCAGTGCCAGAAATTAGCTTAGACAAAGCAGAGGAGTAGATTGTCGTATTCATCTATAAAGCCTCATCCTCACACAAAAGATACCTCTGTGAGGCTGTGTGCCCACGATGCGTTTTTTAAGCGTTTCTGCAGCGGCAAAAACGCTTAAAAAACGCTTGGTAGAAGGCCTGCCATGTTCCCCAATGATAATCCGCATGTGCTGTGCACATGCTGCGGAAATTTCCGCTGCGGATTATCATTGCGGAAAAAAACGCAGCACTACCAATTATTTTGTGGAAATGCTGCGTTTCCGCCATTGACTTTCATTGGAACGCATGGAATCTGCATCACTGGATCTGTGCATGCAGATACCAAGCGTTTCAATGTGCGGATGGTACCCGGGTGTGGAGGACAGGAGACTCTCCTCCAGACCCGGGTACCATAGTACCTGTAAAAAAAAAAGAATAAAATAAAAAATAAATATTATATTTACCTTCTGATGGCCCCGGGTCTCCTTGTCTTCGCTTGCCGGCAGCTCGCGGTGGACTGAAGGACATGCGCTGACATCATAGTCATGTGATGGCAGGTCCTTCAGTGTAGTGTCCCGCGAACTGCCGGCAAGCCAGGACCGAGCGAAGCAGGACTGCGGGGGCCATGAGAAGGTAAGTATAGATTTATTTTTTTATTTTTTACCGTTCTTTCGGTCACACTATATAAATCCATGCCGTTTGCATGGATTTATATAGTGTGACCAAGTTGTCAAGCACTTTCCAAGTGATGCTAAAATCGCTTGGAAAGCGCTTGTCAACCCGCATGCGGAAATGCATGTGAAGAACGCATCACATCCGCTTCACCCTGGCAGGAAAAATGCATGTACAATCCGCATGTACAATCCGCATGCGTTTTTTCTGCCAGGGAGATGCAGAAACGCTCAGGAAAAAATCCGTAGCATTTCTGCACTGTGGGCACATAGCCTAACTGACCCAAGGATTTAGACATGTTGGTATTAGTTTTGGTCATACTGTGCAGGACAATAAGAAAATAATTATAATTAATCAAACAATAATTATAATATAGAAAAAACTTAGAAACTAGTAAAAATAAAAGTTATGTACACCCTTGTGGTACTTTATTCACTTAAATTCAAGCGCTTGTGTCTGTAAAGCATAGTTTTTTCATTAATGTTTTAGTCAGTTTGGCTCCTGCAGCCTGTGTGTAGCCCAGTACATAGCAGACTGCAGAGTTAGGCTATGTGCCCACGATGCGGAAATGCTGCATATTTTTTCCGCTTCTCCCTGGCAGGAAAAACGCATGCGGTTTTTACATGCGTTTTTCCCGCCAGGTAGAAGCGTTTGTCAAGGTTCTTTGCATGCATTTCTGCATGCGGGTTATCAAGCGCTTTTCCAAGCGATTTTAGCATCACTTGGAAAAGTGCTTGACAACTTGTCCACACTATATAAATCCATGCAACCGGCATGGATTTATAGTAGTGTGACCAAGTTAGTTAAAAAAAAAAAGAATAAGAATGGTAAAAAATAAAAAATAAAGATTATACTCACCTTCCGATTTCCTCCTGGTGTTTTCTCCGCTCCTTCCGGTGTATTGGGCGGCTCGCGGTGGTGTGAAGGACCTGCAGTGAAGTCATTGAGTCATGTGACAGGTCACATGACTCAATGACGTCATGGCTGGTCCTTCACAACAACGCGACCCATACAGCAGAGCAGACGGAGGGGAGAAAACACCGGGAGGACATCGGAAGGTAAGTATAATCTTTATTTTTTATTTTAAATTCTTTTTTTTTACAGTTTCTATGGTACCCAGGTCTGGATGAGAGTCTCCTCTCCTCCAGACCTGGGTACCATCCGCACATTGAACCGTGTGATATCCGCTTGTGCAGATGCAGTGATGCGGATGTCACGTGGTCCAATGCAAGTCAATGGTGGCGATTACGCTGCGTGTCCGCAAAATTAATGGACATGCTGCGTATTTTTCCGCAATGATAATCCGAAGCGGAAATTTCCACAGCATGTGCACAGTACATGCAGATTATCATTGGGAACCATGGGGCACGTATTACCAAGCGTTTTTTAAAGCAAAAACGCTTGAAAAACACATAGTGGGCACGCAGCCTTAAAGGTAATCCGTCAGCAGGTTTTCAATGTAATATGAGGACAGCATGAGGTAGGGGTTAAAACACAGATTTCAACAATGTGTTACTTACCAGACTGTGTGCTGTTGTTTACTTACAGTGAAGGTTATATCCCTAAGATATTATCATTGCCTGGATTACAACAGTGCTTGAGCTCTGGTCCAACTCCGACCCCTCCTGTGATAAGCAGTTCACTCTCAATAGACAATGGATATAGTGGCTGGTGTGAGCAGGGGACAGCTTTCTCAGCTGTGCTTCATACTGCATCTAAGAATGCTGATTGTGTCACAATGCTGCACCCAGTAAATTTAGGGTGCTTTCACACTGCATTCTGACATCCATTCGTTTGTCCTATTAGGCTTACGTTAGAACCCCCAAAACAGGATTCAGGCGTTTGAGCCGATGGGGAAATAGACTATAATGGTGCTCTGTCGTGCATCATTTTCAGGGCGATTCTGAAAGCGGCGATGCCAAATATATGTATATTTGTTTTTTTTATTGTTTTCTTTTGAATGGGGCGAAAGGTAGGGGGATTTAACCCTTTTACCCCCGAAGGTGGTTTGCACGTTAATGACCAGGCCAATTTTTACAATTCTGACCACTGTCACTTTATGAGGTAATTACTCTAGAACGCTTAAACGGATCCCCCTGATTCTGAGAGTGTTTTTTCGTGACATGTTGTACTTCATGATAGTGGTAAAATTTCTTCGATATGACTTGCGTTTATTTGTGAAAAAAACGGAAGTTTTGCAAAAATTTCTACATTTTTAAAATTTGAATTTTCATGCCCTTAAATCAGAGAGATATGTCACAAAAATAATTAATAAATAACATTTCCCACATGTCTACTTTACATCAGCACAATTTTGGAACCAAATTTTTTGGGGGTTAGAAAGTTATAAGGATTAAAAGCTGAAAAGCGTTTTCTCATTTTTCCAACAAAATTTACAAAAGCATTTTTTTAGGGACCACATCACATTTGAAGTGACTTTGAGGCGTCTTTATGACATAAAATACCCAAAAGTGACACCATTCTAAAAACTGCACCCCTCAAGGTGCTCAAAACCACATTAAAGAAGTTGATTAACCCTTCAGGTGCTTCACAGGAATTTTTGGAATGTGGAAGAAAAAAATTAACATTGATTTTTTTTCACAAAAATGTTAATTTAGACCCAATTTTTTTTATTTTCGCAACGGTAACAGGAAAAAATGGACCACAAAATTTATCCTGAGTTAGCAGATACCCCATATGTGGGAGAAAACCACTGTTTGGGCGCACGGCAGGGTTCGGAAGGGAAGGAGCGCCATTTGACTTTTTGAATGTAAAATTTGCTTGAATAATTAGCAGACGCCATGTTGCGTTTGGGGAGCCCCTGATGTGCCTAAACAGTGTAAACCCCCCAACAAGTGACACCATTTTGGAAACTAGACCCCTCAATGATTTTATCTAGGGGAATAGTGAACATTTTGAATCCAGAGGTACGACACAGAATTGATAACATGAGGTCATCATATTGAATAAGTTGTCATTAGTCTTGAGCGAAAGTGCTCGCTACCTGTGTTTGCATCGGGTGCTCAGGTATGCACCATGTATCACGGGTGCTGGAGTGACATTCTCGAGTCTCCACCCCGTAGTTTTCATGGTTGTTAGACACCCAGAAAAAAACATGCGGGGATTGCCCGTGCATGGCAGGCAATTCCCACTAGTTTTTTTTGGGCTGTATAACAGCCAATAAACATATGGGGCGGAGACTTGAGCATGTCACTCAAGCACCCGCGATACTCAGTGCATACCCTCACACCCGATGTAAGTAGCGAGCACTTGCACTCAATACTTGTTGCCATATTGTCGTCATTTTTTTTTTATTTTTTTTAATTCCAACCCCAGCACAACCTTAACCCCAACCTTAAAACAACCCCAACTCTAGCACAACCCTAACCCCAACCCTATTACAACCCTAACCCTAGCACAACCCTAATCCTAGCACAACCCTAACCCTAGCACATTCCTAACCTTAGCACAACCCTAACTCTAGCACAACCCTAACCCTAGCACAACCCTAACCCTAGTACAACCCTAACCCTAACCTTAGCACAACCCTCACCCTAGCGTAACCCTAACCCTAACACAACCCTAACCCTAACACAACCCTAACACAACCCTATCCCAAGAACAACCCTAAACCCAGTGTTTCTTTTTTACGCCGTTCCTCATCCAGTATAAGTGATTAGACGACTTTATTCTTCGGGTTGGTGCGATTACAGTGATACCAGATTTATATCTGGTTTTTATGTTTGGTAGCTGTCACACACTAAAAAACCCTTTTTTTTTACAAAGACTAGTTTTTGCATCGTCATATTTTGAGAGCTATAATTTTTCCATATTTCTGCCGACAGAGTCATGTAAGGGGTTGTTTTTTGCGGGACAAGTTGATATTTTTCTTAGTACCATTTTCGGGCACGTGACATTTTTTGATCACTTTCTATTCCAATTTTTGGGAGGCAGAAGAAAGAAAAAACAACAAAAAAAAATAAAATAAAATTGATAAGGCAGCGTTAATCTTCGTATCTGTACATTTACAGCGGTACCACATTTATATCTTTTTTTATGTTTTAGCACTTTTACACAATAAAAACTATTTTTTTTCTGCAGAAAAAAAGAAGACATATCCATTTTTGATCATATTTACACATTCAAGTAAAAAGGTTCTTCAATAAAACAGATAGCATTTGGATGCAATCAGTGCTGTCCCTTTCTTACAGAATAATGGGTAGTAAAAACTTTTTTTTGCATGTGTAAGGGAGGGAGAAGCTGCCCAGACTCCCCCTTGAAGATTTGATGGTTATATAATGCATTGTGATGTTTTGAAATGTTGTTTGTCTATTTTCTGCCCAACAAAAGTCAGTTAGTGAGTTGACAGGGTTAACAGTTGGGGAACAGCCTAGGATGGGAGGAGTTACATGGGCACACAAGTTTGCAATTTCCTGTTTGTTAGTAGTTAGAAACAGTACACCAGAAGTAACAGACCTATGGTCTAACTACTTGCAGACATCCATGTAAACAGGTGTTCGTGTGCAAGGAGGGAAGACCACGAGGCATTAAATAGTATTTTCTGAAGAAGCATAAAGAAACATTGGCAAATTAGATTCTAGGCAGGAAACCTAGCAGAGACTAAAGGGAAGGACAAGGACCTTAGTCCAGGCCAGGGGAGCCTTATTAAAAGGTAAATAATCGCTCAGGTAAGCAGGGTATGGTTCTTAAATTGGGCCAGGGCGGCCATTGCAACCGTACAGGACCTTGCCCAAACTGGAGCAGAAGATCAAGGAGGCCCGCTTAAAAGGGATTGAACAAAAGGAAGGATTCCTTTTCTTAAATAAACAGGACTTAAGTAAACGATTGTCGATAAAAGAAAGGAAGCTTTGGTCGCCATATTGGGACATGAGTTCTCCTAGGGAGATCTGAAGATGCAGTGGTACAGCAAGGAGCCTGTGACCCTCATCAAATGGACTCTGAAGGCACCAGTGAGGAGTCATACCGATGCACATTAGCCAGTTGGGAACTGAGAGTAACAGTGAGTGGTTGTAGCATTACACCTTGACCTGTGTGGCCCTCACAAGTGAGGATGGAGCTTCCCATAATGGTTTACTGGACTGTTGTGAATCGTAAGGAAAGGAATGTATCATCATATGTAACCGGAAAGTGCCTATCTCTGCATACTGCAAATTAAGTATTTATGAAGTGTTTTGTCTACTCTCTGATCTATTTACCTTTCATCAAGTTATTGTTCAGTAAAAAGTTTATTGTTGGACTTCGGTCTCAATCATCCATCTCCATAACATCTGGTCCTGGCCTGCCCAGCTCAACGTCAGTATGCGGTCTGCAGAGGTATATTGCCGAGGTAACATCAGCACAAACACTTAACCAGGACCCCCATTTTCACGTAGCATGGTGGGGCGCTTTACACATGCAAGAAAACAGATACCACAATAATATTAAAAATGGACACACAAACAAAATGGATGAAAAATCGGACTCAGAAAACTGACAAAAAACGGACACTCAAATTAGGCACCTTAGGGTGTTTCATAATGAGGTTTCTCCTTAATCAAAAAGGCAATTGAATTCACACCCAGGTCATTAGAAGGAGCAAACTAACCAAACACAAAATGGGAAAAAAATTATGATGACCCAGGATCTAAGTGCCAGTAACATGGTTCTTATTCTGGCAGTGGAGTGCAAACTGTGTATTATGCTATATATGGCTACGACATCATACAGGTAGTCCAAGAATCACTGGTTGGGCTACTGGAATAAATTTAGTAACTGGTAATTACCATGATAATTACTTTTCACAGATACTTTTCACATAACGGACAGTTTTCCATTTTTGACCGCTATCTAACTAAAGGGATTTGATGCATGTCCGTCGTTAAAATTGGCATAGAACGTTTTCCAGTCCAGTCCTGCACAGTAAAATCTATAGGGTTAAATTGAATGGGATTTCCCCAGACAATCTATCAGGTCTATTAATGATTTAATGCTGCAGTTTCCATAACATGCAGATTAGACAAAACAATGATTCAGATTCTGGTCCATGTAATAAAACCTACTTTCCAACATTCCATAATTTTGTTATTTTTATTCATAAAGAGGATAACTGTGCCGTGCCGACCTGCAGCGCTGTGCTTGTTTTTCAATGTATCTAACAGGCTCAAACAAGTAATTTAATAGATTGCCTGGGGACCTGGGGCTTATATTAACCACACTTGCTATTAGATGTGCTGTTCGCTGTTCTTTGCCCTTATATTTGTGCAAAGGAAAGGATTAGAATACATAGCATGAATGTGAAAAGGGTTCCTGACCTGTGCAGGTGAGCTGCCGAGACCATTCAATATTAAAGAGTTCCAAACTCTGCTCCTAAAGCATGTGGATGATTTTGTTCAGCCGTTGAAATAGATCAATACTACCATATGAAAAACTGTGTTATATGGATGTGTAACACAGAGTACATTGCCTCCTGTGGATCCATCCTGTAGCTGTACCTCCTATGCCTTCAATGTTAAATTTTTTTATCGAATCCATGGTAACAAATAATTTTGGTATTCTCAATCAGATGCGCTATTACGCATGTATTCTTCCCCAGGGATAACATACTCCTCCTTTCAGCTAAGATCTGATCTACCACAGATCTCTAAGATACCAAAGCATTGGCAGAGATAGGAAATTCTAATATCACTTTATACATATACAGTGCTGTGCAAAATATTTAGGCAGCTGCTGAAAAAATACTACAAAATAATAATACTTTAAAAAATAGTGTTAATAGTTTATTTTTATCAATTAGCATTAACCACTGGCTTGTGACTGGCTCATACAACTGTACTCAAAACCCTCATTTACGATAAAGATGGCTGGACCACACACAACAAGTACTTTTTACCTTTTGTGCCACCGCTATTTCCTTAGAGTTTGTAAGATTGTGAGCCAGGCCCCCATTCCTCTTGTTTAAATTTAGTGGTGTACCTCCAATGGCGGCAGGCCACGCGACTGCTATGGGGCCCGTGAGCCAGGAGGGCCCGATGTCAGCGTCCGCATCGGAGCCCCACCCCCCACATCGGGCCCCCACTGTCTACAGCAGGAGCTTCACTGATAATAGCATTGTCAGTGAAGCTTCTGATGTAGAGACTGGTTGAGGACCTGTAGTGACATCACGATCGTGTGACTTGTCATGTGACCTTGATGTCACCTCAGATCTTGCTGTCTGTCTGGGGAGCTTCAGGACCTTTGATGAGGACCTGGAATTGAAAGAGGAGCCTGTTCCTGTCCTCCTGCATGGACCTCTGAGGGGGAGAGACTGGCACCTACCAACCTGAGCTGCCAGATAAGTGCTCCTGTGTCCACCTGTGTTCTGTGTTGCTCCTGCAATATAAAGCAGTGTGTGTATGTGAGGTGTGTGCAGTGTGTGCGGTCTGTGAGATATCTGTATGTGTTTATATGAACATGTGTTGTCCAGCATACATGCGTTGTGTGTAATGTGTGTAACACGGGTACTTTAGATGCAGTGACACAGAAACACAGAGCAGCCAATACAGGGTTAATAAACAGGGGAAGTTTATAATAACAGGGTAAATCTCCACGCAGGGAGTAACGGGAAAATATGGGGGAAAACAAGGAAAGTGGCAGGTAAAAGTCTTTAACTGACAGTTCACAGTTTAACTAGATATAGCAGAGTCGAACTGGTTGTAAACGACAGTTTTTTACACTTAGCTGACTCTTTTCCTCCACAAGGCAGTTGCCAGCTGAGGCTGATGTTGATTTCTTCAGGCGTACCCGCCTAAGCAATGCTCCATCTTCTGGCGGCAGTGGGCGGTCTCCGGTTTTACCCGCTGAGCCCCTAGTTCATAACACGGCACCTCAAGTGCCCGGCTCCACCGTCCCTACATCTCTTCTCTAGTCGGCTTGACTCCTCCGGTCCACTGCACTCGGCTCTTGCTCCCAGTCCTGGAGTCAGGAGCCTGGACCTCTCACACTGCTCTGCTGAGAAGGACCCAGCTCCGCTTTCCCGCGCAAATGTCCTCGTCTCTTCCTCTCTTTACCCACGCCACCAGTCTCCCGGTCACCTGACCTCCCAGCTCTCACTCTGGAAACGCCCCTAGCTTCCCAGTCACCTGACTCCTGTGCTCGCAGTCTGTCTTCCCCCTGCAACCAGAGGCACGGCCCCGGCAGTTCCGGATCCCTTGCTCTGAAAGTACTTACACCCTGGTCTTCCCCCTTACAATGTGTGTATCTACTGAGCATTTGTTGTGCAGTGACGCGCCCCCTGGGCCATGTTGTTAGGGATACCCGGAGCCGGATCAGATGGGGGTTGTAGTCTCCGAGTGGCTGTGACCCGGTCCGTGCCCAGGGTGTCAAACTCAGTGTGTGGCAGTCCTACAGATGTTATTAGAGTTCTTTGTGTCGACTACGCCACCCGTTGATTTGCGGTCAAAAGGCCGCCGCTGCAGCAGGGTCCGCTGAGGCTGTTGGTATGTGTGCAGCTTTGGTAGTATAACCCCCAACGGGAGGGGTATAGCCTCAGGGGGTCAGATGTAGAGGATGGTGGTTGTGAAGGTGCAGGATGAATCAGCAAGAAGACTCAGAGTCGGGCTGTGCAGTTCAGGGGTTTTTACTTACGGGTGTTCTTATGGTCACTCTGGCCTGAAGCGACCACCCGAGCCGTGCTGCGTCCACCAGGTCCTGGACTCGGCTAACCCCCAGGCAGTTCTGGAGCGTGGTCCTGAGCTCCTGTCTGACTTTCCCTCTCTTCTGGCCTTTCTCACCAGGGATCCACCTATGTCCGGCTCCCTCGGGTCTCTTGGTGGGTACACCTCCTCTGGGTTCCCTGACCCTATACTTGGTCTGCCTTCCTGGTGGATTTGGTGAGGGTCGTGGCAGATCCTGCCCACGACCTCCGGTCTCTGGCTAAGGTGTGCTTTTCTCTCTGCCAGCTTGGGATCCGGTACCCTAGGTGCCAACCCTTCACCCTGTTGTTTGTATTCTGGGGTCTTGGGGTTCCTGCTTGTTTTCTCTGGGTCCTTCTGACTCCTCTCTCTCTCTCTTGGCCTTGGAGCTGGGCCCAGCCGGAACCACAACTCCCTGTCAGCCCTTCTGGCTGAGCTTCTCTGCTCTGCTCCTCTGACTAAACTCTGACAGACTGACCCTGTCCTAAGATGGTGCCCACCTTATATACTCCCTCTATGTGTGAGCTCAGGTGACCAGCACCCAATGAGCTCCTAGCTTTACCCAGGCTGCTCCCCCTATCTGCCCCTACACTACTGGGATGTTCCACCCCCCTCCCACTCCAGCCAGGAACAGACACTGTCGTACCTGCACATTTCTCTAGTGGGAGTACCATCGGTCTGTCCCTCGGAAATGGGATGTGTGTAGTGCATGCAGCTAACTGAGCTCAGTTCCACACTCCATCCTTACCCGGGAGTGGAATATCACACCTCTGGGTTGAGGTGCAATACCCCTGTAGCAGCCGAATCCTCAGGGTGCTACATTCCCCCCTGGTAAATCACAGCACGTCCTCGGGCTGTAAGATAACAAAACATCAAAACATACAATTTTTTTTTTCATAAACATCAACATATAAAACAATATATATATATCATAAAACTTTTCATATAAAACTCCTCATTAGAAACATTCTTGTTCCTCCGGCCACGCTGCAACTTGTGACCGGGTAAGGTGCGACAGTCTCTCTTGGAAGAAAACAGTTTCCTATAAAACCGGTAGGGGGCGCTTTAGGAAGCGCAACTATATACAAGGGAAATATGGCCGCTCTCAGTCCTCGGTCAGTGGGAATAGGGACACACGGGTTTCAGTTCAATTGGCTGGTCCCAACGGGGACTATATTTTAACTAGAACAGTTCTTATACCCTGACGGGTAACTATGTACAGTCTCTCTCTACCGTACTTCAACGACGGCGTCCTCCTGCTCCTTCTTTAGATTCTTCAGACCCGTCCGGGTCCTCTTGCTCCTCCTCACACCGCAGCTCCTCCTCCGTCAGGCGATGCACATGGAGGGCGTAGGGTCCTTTGGCACACTTGTGCCGGGTGAAGGTGACCTCGTCCCCTACATACAGGTCACGACCTCTGTGTCCCTCCGGCAGATGGCTTTCTACGTCTCTGCGGGTTACAAAGACGTCGCCGGGGGTCTGATGGTCTCTGATAAAGCCCCATCCGTGCTGCATATTGAATTTTATCACAGTCCCGGTGGCACGGGGACCATGAGCTGCACGGGGTTTCCTCCTGGTCCGGCTCTTCTGCTCCGCACTCCTTATCTGCATTTGCTGTTCCCGGACCCGCCTCTCTCTCCGCTCCCTCTCGAAGACCTCGAGCTGCTGCCGGCAGCACTCTGCACGCTCCGCTGCGGCCGCCCGAGTCTCCTGAGTGAACCCCATGAGGTCTTCTCCGGTGGGGTCCCACTCGAACTGGATCTCCTCCAGTGGGGGCGAGGTCCTCCTTACGGGCTTCGGAGCCGGAATCAGGGGCTCGCACATGGGCCTTGCTCTCTGGAGTTCCAGCTGAATATACTCCTGGGGCCATACAAAGGGCTGCCCATCCGGGCACGTATGCTGGGCGAACAGGTCTTCACCCAGGTGCGGCACTCTAGATGTTGAGGGCGCGTTGATGGTAGCGGCGCCCGGGTCGACCAGGCCTTGCGACCAGGCTTGGGGCACCCTAAAGGCAAAGGGCACCGTAAGAACGGCGGCGCCCTGGGTTACTCGGCCCTGCGACCAGGCCGGTGGCTCCGCGGAGGTAGGGGGCGCTGTTGGTATTGCGGCGCCCGGAGGTACTAGGCCTTGCGACCAGGCCGATGGTATTTCCTGCTTTGCCGCGCTCAGGGTCGAGGCGTGTGACGTCACAGGGGTCGCGGCCGCGGCTTCTGCTTGAGGCCTAGTCTGGCACGGTGACGATGCAGCGACGGGCACGGCAGGGGGAATTTCGGGCTCTGCGACGGGGAGCTGGGACAGGTACACGATTTCTCGGCTCGGGGTAGAGACGTCCCCTTTACCTGCCTCCGTCCGTTCAGCTCCCTTCTCGGCGCCGTCTCCTGCCTTCATTCCTCCTGCGCCATCCTCAGAGGCGGTCTGTCTCCTCGTCTCGGGCGGCGTGCTCCGCTGACGGGTTCCGGTCTGCTGGGCCATCTCTCGGCTCCACTCCGCCAACGTCTCCCGCTGCACCCGGGCCATCCTCCGTGCGAGGCCCTCCAGCGCGGTCTGTGCACACTCCCGGTCTCGGGGGAGCTGTGCCAGGATCTCCACTAAGCCTAGTGGGGTTGTTGCTTGCAGCAGGCTCCTGACCACTGGGTCGGTGCTGCCTGTCTCTCCCTCCATCTCCGGGTACGCTCTCTCTGGACTCTCCTCCAGACGTCTTGTCTCCGGGTGCGCTCTCTCCAGACTCCTCCAAGCTGCACCCATCTTCGTTCTCTTGTTCTGTCTCCGCCCACATTGAGGGTGGTCCCGGGGCAACTTCAGTTCCAGGGGCAGTTCTCTCACGCTGATGGACACTTCCAGCATCACAGTCTCTGTTGGTGGGCGCGGTTTCCGCTTTTGGCGCCATTCTTCGACCTGGCCCACGATGGGAGGTGGCCTTTTGCCACCCTCTGGCACGCCCATAATGGCGTCCGCTCCCCCAAGGCGGGAAATCTTTGGAAATGGCGGGAATCGTCTCCCAGTGGCGGGAAACTACATGGATGGCGGGAAAAAGCTGCAAATGGCGGACAACCGGCGGGAAACGACCTGTGATGGGGTCCGTTGGCGGGGACCCTCCGGAACCGGCAGGAGACTTCTTTTTGAGGTAACGGTGAACTTTTCTTCAGGCACGCAGTACCCGGTTGTTGCGGGCACGTTATCCTGCCGACTACGCCAAAGTTGACGCGCCCCCTGGGCCATGTTGTTAGGGATACCCGGAGCCGGATCAGATGGGGGTTGTAGTCTCCGAGTGGCTGTGACCCGGTCCGTGCCCAGGGTGTCAAACTCAGTGTGTGGCAGTCCTACAGATGTTATTAGAGTTCTTTGTGTCGACTACGCCACCCGTTGATTTGCGGTCAAAAGGCCGCCGCTGCAGCAGGGTCCGCTGAGGCTGTTGGTATGTGTGCAGCTTTGGTAGTATAACCCCCAACGGGAGGGGTATAGCCTCAGGGGGTCAGATGTAGAGGATGGTGGTTGTGAAGGTGCAGGATGAATCAGCAAGAAGACTCAGAGTCGGGCTGTGCAGTTCAGGGGTTTTTACTTACGGGTGTTCTTATGGTCACTCTGGCCTGAAGCGACCACCCGAGCCGTGCTGCGTCCACCAGGTCCTGGACTCGGCTAACCCCCAGGCAGTTCTGGAGCGTGGTCCTGAGCTCCTGTCTGACTTTCCCTCTCTTCTGGCCTTTCTCACCAGGGATCCACCTATGTCTGGCTCCCTCGGGTCTCTTGGTGGGTACACCTCCTCTGGGTTCCCTGACCCTATACTTGGTCTGCCTTCCTGGTGGATTTGGTGAGGGTCGTGGCAGATCCTGCCCACGACCTCCGGTCTCTGGCTAAGGTGTGCTTTTCTCTCTGCCAGCTTGGGATCCGGTACCCTAGGTGCCAACCCTTCACCCTGTTGTTTGTATTCTGGGGTCTTGGGGTTCCTGCTTGTTTTCTCTGGGTCCTTCTGACTCCTCTCTCTCTCTCTTGGCCTTGGAGCTGGGCCCAGCCGGAACCACAACTCCCTGTCAGCCCTTCTGGCTGAGCTTCTCTGCTCTGCTTCTCTGACTAAACTCTGACAGACTGACCCTGTCCTAAGATGGTGCCCACCTTATATACTCCCTCTATGTGTGAGCTCAGGTGACCAGCACCCAATGAGCTCCTAGCTTTACCCAGGCTGCTCCCCCTATCTGCCCCTACACTACTGGGATGTTCCACCCCCCTCCCACTCCAGCCAGGAACAGACACTGTCGTACCTGCACATTTCTCTAGTGGGAGTACCATCGGTCTGTCCCTCGGAAATGGGATGTGTGTAGTGCATGCAGCTAACTGAGCTCAGTTCCACACTCCATCCTTACCCGGGAGTGGAATATCACACCTCTGGGTTGAGGTGCAATACCCCTGTAGCAGCCGAATCCTCAGGGTGCTACAGCAGCATGTGTGTGTTTGCCTTGTACGTGAGTGTGCCGTGTGTGCATTGTACGTGTGTGTGCCTTGTATGTGTGTGCCAGGTGTGTGTGCGCCTTGTACGTGTGTGCCGTGTGTGTGTGCGCCTTGTACGTGTGTGCCGCGTGTGCCCTATACGTGTGTGTGCCTTGTATGTACGTGTGGGTGCCATGTACGTGTTTGTATATAAGTGTGTGCCGTGTACGTGTGTGTTTAAATATGTATGTTTATATATTTTATTGTATTATTCTAACTTGTATGTATGTTAATAGTATATGTAGATGGCCAGGTATAGACACAATGGCAGTATGTGACACTGTGTGTGTATGTGCTTGTGTGTGTGTAGCTTCCACATTTATAAATCCCAGCTACACAGATGAGAGGTTATAGGTGTCAACATATCGGCAGTCATCCAACGAACGAGTAAAATGCTGCTCATTCATTGAGTGATTGGATTGTTTATTAGTGATGAGCAAACGTGTTCGCCACTGCTCGGTACTCTCCCGAGCATCACTGTGCTTGACAAGCTTGGCAAGTATTTCCGGGTTGCTCGGGTGGGAACTCGGGTCCCCTCCCTGCATGTTTGGCGCTCTTTAGAGAGCCAATGAACAGGCGGGGATTGCCTGCCACGCACTGTAATGCTGTAGCCATGTTGGTTGTGGGCATTACAGTGATTGGCTGGCCGCACAGCATCATCAGGTGTATATAAGACCTGTCTCTGTTATGCTCGTCACAGTCTACCCCGTAAAAAGGCAGAGTAGGGAGAGGTGCTGCTGCGTCAGGGAGAGATTTGCTTGTTTATAGTTAGTATAGGTATTCCACAACATAAATATATTTCTAACTAAACTAACAGTCCTTCTGAGGACTAATACAGCTGCATATATTCATATTCAGTGGTGATAGCAGGAGTTAGGCAGGCAGGGATGGTATGTGGCAGAATGCAGTGCATGATACAGCACATGAGGGTCCACTGAACGTCCTGTTAGTATAGGTATTCCACAACATATATATATATATATATATATATATATATATACAGTTATATGAAAAAGTTTGGGCACCCCTATTAATCTTAAGCTTAATGTTTTATAAAAATTGGTGTTTTTGCAACAACTATTTCAGTTTGAAAAATGTAATAACTGTTGGACACAGTAATGTTTCTGCCTTGAAATGAGGTTTATTGTACTAACAGAAAATGTGCAATCTGCATTCAAACAAAATTTGACAGGTGCATAAGTATGGACACCCTTATAATTTTCTTGTTTTAAATACTCCTACCTACTTTTTACTGACTTACTAAAGCACTTTTTTTGGTTTTGTAACCTCATTGAGCTTTGAACTTCATAGCCAGGTGTATGTAATCATGAGAAAAGCTATTTAAAGTGGCCACTTGCAAGTTGTTCTCCTGTTTGAATCTCCTCTGAAGAGTGGCATCATGGGCTCCTCAAAACAACTGTCAAATGATCTGAAAACAAAGATTATTCAACATAGTTGTTCAGGGGAAGGATACAAAAAGCTGTCTCAGCGATTTAACCTGTCAGTTTCCACTGTGAGGAACATAGTAAGGAAATGGAAGAACACAGGGACAGTTCTTGTTAAGGCCAGAAGTGGCAGGCCAAGAAAAACATCCGAAAGGCAGAGAATAAGAATGGTGAGATCAGTCAAGGACAATCCTCAGACCACCTCCAGAGAGCTGCAGCATCAACTTGCTGCAGATGGTGTCACTGTGCATCGGTCAACTATACAACGCACTTTGCACAAGGAGAAGCTGTATGGGAGAGTGATGCGAAAGAAGCCGTTTCTGCAAGCACGCCACAAACAGAGTCGGCTGAGGCATGCAAAAGCACATTTGAAGAAGCCAATTTATTTTTGGAAGAAGGTCCTGTGGACTGATGAAACCAAGATTGAGTTGTTTGGTCATACAAAAAGGCGTTATGCATGGCGGCAAAAAAACACAGCATTCCAAGAAAAACACTTGCTACCCACAGTAAAATTTGGTGAAGGTTCCATCATGCTTTGGGGCTGTGTGGCCAATGCCGGCGCCGGGAATCTTGTTAAAGTTGAGGGACGCATGGATTCCACTCAGTATCAGCAGATTCTTGACAATAATGTTCAAGAATCAGTGACAAAGTTGAAGTTACACAGGGGATGGATCTTTCAGCAAGACAATGATCCAAAACACCGCTCCAAATCTACTCAGGCATTCATGCAGAGGAACAATTACAATGTTCTGGAATGGCCATCCCAGTCCCCAGACCTGAATATCATTGAACATCTGTGGGATCATTTGAAGAGGGCTGTCCATGCTCGGCGACCATCAAACTTAACTGAACTGGAATTGTTTTGTAAAGAGGAATGGTCAAAAATACCTTCATCCAGGATCCAGGAAATCATTAAAAGCTACAGGAAGTGACTAGAGGCTGTTATTTTTGCAAAAGGAGGATCTACTAAATATTAATGTCACTTTTCTGGTGAGGTGCCCATACTTATGCACCTGTCAAATTTTGTTTGAATGCAGATTGCACATTTTCTGTTAGTACAATAAACCTCATTTCAAGGCAGAAACATTACTGTGTCCAACAGTTATTACATATATCAAACTGAAATAGCTGTTGCAAAAACACCAATTTTTATAAAACATTAAGCTTAAGATTAATAGGGGTGCCCAAACTTTTTCATATAACTGTATGTATATCCATCCATCTGAACTAACGGTCCTTCTGAGGACTAATCCAGCTGCATATAATCAGTGCTAGGCAGGCAGGGAGTGCATGTGGCAGACTGCAGTGTATGATACAGCACAAGTGGGTCCATTGAACATCCTGTCTGCTGCTGCTGTAATAATTACAGATATTTGTAGACATATATATCCCCAGATATCAGGAGCCAGGGCAATTTTTTTTTTATCTTAATCCTGATTATTTGCTTAAAAAGCAATCAAGAGTACACCATTTTTCTGCTCCATTTGCTTGTACTCACTGCAGAATAAAGCCAGATCTGTTCCATACTTCAGCGATAGAAATCCAGAAATTTGAACTGAACGTGGAAAATATTGGCCTCCTTTTCCATTCTGTTGCAGTGTGTCGGTCAAGCTATTCACACTAGGTGTCTGTGAAGAATAGTATTAGTAAATTACAGGCCTACTATTTAAAACTGTGGTTCTCTGTCAGACGTATCACCTATAAGACTGTTCCAAATCAGTCATTTCTTCCATTTTCATTTCGTTGCTGTGTGTCGGTCAAGCTATTCACACTAGGTGTCTGTGAGGAATAGTATTAGAAAATTACAGGCCTGCTATTTAAAACCGTGGTTCTCTGTCACACATATCACCTATAAGACTGTTCCAAAATCAGCCATTTCTTCCATTTCCATTCTGTTGCAGTGTCTCGGTCAAGCTATTCACACTAGGTGTCTATGTAGAATAATATAATAGTAAATTACAGGCCTGCTATTTAAAACCGTGGTTCTCTGTCAGAGCTATCACCTATAAGACTGTTCCAAAATCATTTCTTCCATTTTCATTTTGTTGCAGTGTCTCGGACAAGCTATTCACACTAGGTGTCTGTGAAGAATAGTATTAGTAAATGTTACACGCACGCCGCTAGGTTCAGATAGGGGCGAACAGGTTACATTAATTCTTTGGAATCCTGGGGGAACCGATACTCAGGGCGTCCATAGACCATGTGCTGCAGCTGCTCTCAGGCACAAAGGGGTATTGACCCTCAGGCACAGTCACGTAGGTTGTTTCACTTGCTTACCAGACACACTTGACAAGAGTCCTCATAAACAGTACAACAGTAGCATTTAATAAAAAGCCACACAGCCAGTGCAAGTTAAGTCTTATCAGCAACAGGCTCCAGTGACAAACAGTACAGTTTCCTTAGCAGCACAGCAGTTCACAGTTTTCCCAGTAGTACAGGACAGCACAGTTCTAATGCAAAGGCACATTAATGAACACAGCATTCTTTACAACACAGTGAGATGGAAGAGGGGGGGAGGGTTTGCTGAGGGAGATGATCCCTGTGACACAATTTCTTATAGTCCTTATTTTTCTGCTTGATAATACTCTGAACTGCTAGTTCAGGAACTCTACCTGACCTGTGCTTAGCTTCACTCCTGACTTGTGAATCCTTTTCAAGTGCAGGCGCGCTTCTGTCAGATGCAGAACACACACACCACCTTTCTCTTCGGCTCCAGCCATACAGTAAACAACTTCCCCACAATCCACCTGGGGCTCTGCTAAAACACTCCCTGTCTCCTGTGACTGTGTTAACCCCTCTAGTTGCTGGATGCTTCTGGAGCACAACACTTCCTGTCTCATGTGCTTGTGTTACATCTAATAGTTGCTGAATGCTTTTAAAGCAACAGCACTACTTGTGACTGTCAGATTCTGCAACAGCAAACAGCACTACTTCTGCATGTCACACTTTTCCCTCCTTTTTGAATGTCGTCCTCGACATTCATCTTAATTGGTGGAAGTGGTGAAAGTTAGATAGCTTTATATACAAATTGTCATTGACAAATTGGTATAACGTTCATAAACATTGATAACCTATTCTTACGACCTTTTTCTTGTAGGACGCCTGTAAGAAATAAACAATTGACACAATTAAAACAATCAGCATCTCTTCAGCTGTAGCTTTTCGTACATCTTCAACCAGCTCTCTCTATCTATGCTTTGACAGTTCTTTGTTTCTTCAAAGTCTTTTAATAAAAATAAAAGCATGAAAACAAGTCTTTCCAGTAGGCAACATCTTCCATACTGCCTCTCGGTGATGAATACCACTCAAGTGGGTTTACCTGGTCTGCAGGCAGAGATACCTGTTTCCAGTCGACTGTCCTTGGCACTTGACTCGGTTCACCAAGTGTCTCATACGTCAGCATCATGGGCCTCCTCACGTCTTGATTCGACATCCTCCTGGTGGGTTGTTCCTCAGAGACCACGGGTTCTTCGGTCACAGAAGTTTCTTCCGCTGCTTTCATTTCCCTTGCTTCCTCAGATGCTCTTGGAGCTGCCTCTGTAAGTTCCTGTACTTCTCTTGAGTCACTTGTTTACGCATGGTCTGGTAATTCCGCTACTCCTGAGTGTCGATCAGTTTCTTCAGGGGCCGGTGTTCGATCATCAGATCTGAATTGAACTTCATCTGTACTCCTTGGTACGAACTCTGGAGCCTGAAGACTTAGTTCATCTCCTGAGGATGGTACATCCCTCTTCTTGCTGGTCCGAGAAATACAACGGTGTGTTCTTCTCCATCGGAACTTTCAAGGTCACTATCCACCTCCGGAGCTTCAGTCTGTGGTGGTTCCTTAGTCGATCTCGGACGATGTCGGTCTACTTCTGGGAAGTCTTGTTGTGATGGGAGATAATCACAGGGTAGTAGTAAATTCCGATGGACTATTCTGGTTTTCTTGTCTCCCATTTCGAATCGGATTTCATACACTGGGCTGTCATCAGCTTTCCTCCTTACAACCACATACACCTTGTCTTCCCAGTACGAACGTAGTTTTCCTGGACCGCCTTTCTCACGTACGTTCTTGACTAGCACCCGGCTTCCCAGTGCCAATTCTGCTTCATAACATTTTCGATCATAGTACTCCTTACTCTTGCTCTGTCTTTGCGTAACCACTTTGGATGCTATGTTGTATGCCTCTGCCATCCGTTCCTTCCATTTCGGAACGTACTCTCGATACATTTTGTAAGTCTCTGACGCCGGAGTATTGAACATGATGTCGATTGGCAGTCTTGGTGATTGTCCATACAATAGGAAAAAGGGTGAGTAACCCATTGCATCGCTCTTTGTACAGTTATAGGCATGTACCACTTTTAACAGAGAACTCTTCCACTCTTTCTTCTCGCCAGCTGTTAAAGTGCACAACATCGACAATAATATCCGATTAAAATGTTCCACTTGTCCATTACCCTCTGGGTGATAGGGCGTTGTGTGGGATCTCTGAATTCTACAGTACTTTCATAGCTTGGCAAAGAGCTGGTTCTCAAATTCTCTTCCTTGGTCATGGTGTAACCTCGTAGGGAACCCAAACGTCAAAGCAAAATCATTGAATATCTTCTCTGCTGCTGTTCGACCTAATTTATTGGTGGTAGCATATGCTTGAGCAAATTGAGTGAAATGGTCCATCACCACTAAGATGTATTCGTAACCACTCTTGCATGTCTCGAGATGTAGAAAGTCTATTGAGACCATCTCAAATGAATATGTAGTTTGGATGTTGCCCATAGGTGCCCGGGTCTTTCAGACACCCACACTCCCTGGTCACGTACCTCTCAATATCTCTCTGCATGTACGACCAGAAGAAAAGTGTTCCAGGGGTACTAGGGGATCCCAGGACTCTGAGGTGGGTCATGCAATTTCTTCCCCTGGGCAACTCCTGTTCCTTGGTGGGGAGACTGAATTCACTGTAGACCCCTGGACAGGTCTCACACTGGCTGGATATACCATTTTAACGGTTTCAATGTGACCTAACACAGTCTTTGTATCCTGTCTAATTTCGTGTTTCATAATATGCATCACCGGCACTGTCACTCAAACAAACCCACCGGTAGGAATCGTAAGCACAGTCTCACCTTAAACTAGGTCTTCCGGATGTTCTGAGGAGACTTTTGGCACGAACAGTCTTTTCTGGACTTTTCTTCCTGGTTCTACCCGGACTCCACACCTCAACCCCACCATTTGGTTTGCAGGAATGATGGCGGGGCGCCAGCCTACGTTGACTTCTTCTAGGTCCATTGTATTCTGTGCTTTCTTTACTCTATGAATCACATTTTCCTCCACGGCGTTGGGTATGGCAAGTGATGTGGCAATTGCATCTACCACCAGCGTCCCTCACTTGTGTTTCGTGATGACCTCATGACCTCACTGATTACATTATAACCCAAGATAGGATCCTCTGCCACGTTCTGATCACTGGTCACAAGGAAAGGCACCAAAAGCTCAAAGGTGTTGCTGTTCTTCATGGCCCTCAGTTGGAAAGTCACTTCCACCCAGCCTATGAAAGGGATTTCAGTCTGGTTGACAGCTTTGCTGTGGAGTTTCACTGGTCCTAAGAGTTCTTTCAGCGACCGAAGGCAGGTATTGTTATATTCTGCAACTTAGAACTGGGGAATAGGAGGGAAAAGCTGTCCCTGCACTGAGACTCAGCTTAACCCTACGCTGGGGTGGGTGCCCTATTCCTTATGAATAGCCCCACCGAAACTCCTGCACTGAACTCAAACGAAGACCTGTAGGACGGGGAAAGGGGTCCCTAAAAGATCTAAGGACTGGGAGCAAAAGCAGGAGACCTCTTAACAGAAAAGTTAGTTGCAGAAACGAAAATTAAAGGAAACAAAACTGGTGGAACAAGAAGTCCCAGGATAACAATAGTCCAAAGCAAGAAGAACTAAACAAGGCTACTTAGCCAGAGCACGAGCGCTACAACACTGATGTCCAACGGAGAATGGGAGCCAGGTGCTGAGTAATAAAGAGTGCAGAGATCATGTGACCAAGAAGCCCAGCACCAGAGGAAAAGACTAGAAGCCAGCAAACCACAACAAGATGGCTGATAGTAGAACAAAATAGATTCTAACAGGTATGTGGCAGGTAGTGCCTTCTCCATTCTTCATTTAAAAGGCTCGCTTGGTTTCCTGTGTCCCACAGTGCTTTTACCAGGAGTCCATCTAGCTGGCACTGCATAAAGCACCTTTCAACGATTAGGCTGATGAGACTATCTTTACTGACAGAGGAATCCTCCCAGGAGTACATCATTTGACCTCCGCACTGGGCATTAAGTAACTGATGCCCCTGTCTCTTTTACAGCTGTTGTAGAAGGGAATACACTTGGGGATAGTACTGATGCAGCCGCTTTACCTCTTGCGCCGTTCTGGGATTTGGATTTGCTTCTGGGCCCTCCTCCGTGTTGCGGTTACCAGTCGCCCTGCACTGGCAACCTCCTGTCTTTTAACCCAAACCATCGTGACCATTGGCATTCCTTGGCAGATGAAGGACAAAGTCGCAGTCTATGGAGCGCCAAGGAATGGATGGTGAAGAGGAAATACTAAAAAACATCTTTATTAGGTCAATAAAGGTGGTTTTTATTATTTCTTCTTCACCATCCGTTCCTTGGCGCTCCATAGACCGCGACTTTGTCCTTCATCTGCTCTGTATTTGTTCCTCTCTGGGGGTCCGCGGCAGTAGCTGCCTTTCCCTTGGGATTCGATTTTGCTTGAGGACCTGCCGTGACATCACTGCCGGTCACGTGACCGCCCAAGCTGCAGCAGCATCATGGCACTGTGGACCTCTGCTCTACAGGCTATTCCCGAGGTTGTGCAGGGGTGCATAACCCGGTCAGGTGAGCAGTTTTCTCGCCCCATCCCTGTCCTTAATCATCAGGTTTCACCCAAACCCCCCCATTTTTCTCTATCTTTCTTTTCATTGGCATTCCTTGGCATAATGTCCTTCCTCACCACATCTTAGACAGTGGACACACACCGTACTCTGATTTAATGAACGACTCGCTTCACAAGCTGGGCATCTTCTGGTTTGGAACCCACTCCTGGGTCTGAGGGATACAAGTTCTGGCCTGGAACGAATCAACTTTTTCACCTCCATCAACTCGGCTCGCAGTTCTTCTATTACTTCTTCCCAGTCATCGCTGGCGGTTCTCTCTTTTGTTGGTGATTTAAGGTTCCCTCTCGGAGGCGGCACTGGAGGGTCTCCATGATGATCTTCGGACTGGCAACTGGGGGTCTCCAACTTCAGCTGACTCATTTTGGTAATTTTAGGAGCAGAGCCTTTCTTTAACTTCTGTTCGCTCTCTGACTCCAAACTAGCTGCCTCATTCATTTTTTTCAATTAGGACTTCGTCCAGAATGCCAGGATCTTCCAGGTACTGTTTCAGTTGCAACTTGATGTCTTTGCTGATTAACAACTTCTTCTGGACTAGTCCAGCATCAAACTTCTCTTCCGCTTCTACATCTCTGGATGCAAAGAACAGTCTATCCTTCAGTTCAATTGCTCTGAACAAGAAACTTTGGGGTGATTCATTTTTTTTCTGTGAGAGGTTAATGAGTCGGTGGAACAATTCTGAAGTACTCTCTTCTTTATAGTGCCCTTTTAAAATCATCTTCAGCTGTTGCAAGGTCAGTTGACTCTTCATTTCTAGCATACTCCGGAGATTCAGTCCTGGGCTTATCGCTTTCACCACCCCATCAATGATCTCACCTGGCTGGTAGCCTTTCTGTAAGCCTGCATTGATATGGTGCAAAAAGTTTATATAAGATAGTCTCTCTTTCTCTTTCTGTTCACACTCTCCAATCTGTCCCAGGATCTTGAATTCTTTCCTTATGGTGATTTGTGGTGTTAGAGAGGACTGTCTCCCTGATTTATCTAACCCGAGCAGGTTAAAGGTCCTGTCTGAGTCTGTCACCCATTCAGAGGTTTTGGTCGATTCCTGCAGGGCTGTTGTTAGGGCTTTGAATTATTCTTTCAATTTCTGTAGTTCAGTCTGTGGACAGAGTTTCCCTCTTTTGGTAATTGGTGCCGCCCCTCCATCCTCCAACTTCAACCTGGTTAGTTCCTGGAGGAATGTCCCCATGACGTCTTCAGCTTCTTTCTCCCCCAGCTCATCCATTTTTGCACTAATGGCAGCTAACAGTTGCCTATGGTTGTGTGCTTTAGAAATCTGTTCTTCTGACATCTTTATATGTTCTGCTACTGTTCTCAATTCTTCACAGGTTAACTGAAGAAGCAGCTCACTAATTCTGTCCATTTGTATTTCCACATCCATTGCTGCTAGTGAGTTTTCTTTAGGGCTGGTCCCCTTTAACTGGTGTAGCAGAGTTGAGTTGAGGTGCTGTGCTGCTGTGTTTTTCCAGACTCTTTTACTCTTCTCCTTCTACACGCTAATTCCCGCTCAGGACTCCCCGTACGGGCCACCAATGTTACACGCATGCCGCTAGGTTCAGATAGGGGCGAGACTGGTTACATGAATTCTTTGGAATCCTGGGGGAACCGTTACTCAGGGCATCCATAGACCATGTGCTGCAGCTTCTCTCAAGCACGAAGGGGTATTGACCCTCAGGCACAGACACAAAGGTTGTTTCACTTGCTGACCAGACACACTTGACAAGAGTCCTCATAAATGGTAGAACAATAGCATTTAATGAAAATCCGCACAGCCAGTGCAAGTTAAGTCTTATGAGCAACAAGCTCCAGTGACAAACAGTACAGTTTCCTGAGCAGCACAGCAGTTCACAGTTTTCCCAGTAGTACAGGACAGCACAGTTCTAATGCAAAGGCACATTAATGAACACAGCATTCTTTACAGCACAGTGAGATGGAGGAGGGAAGGTTTGCTGAGGGAGATGATCCCTGTGACACTATTTCTTATAGTCTTTATCTTTCTGCTTGACAATACTCTGCACTGCTAGTTCAGGAACTCTACCTGACCTGTGCTTAGCTTAACTCCTGACTTGAATTCTTTTTACTTGCAGGGGCGCTTCTGTCAGATGCAGAACACACACCACCTTTCTCTTCGGCTCCAGTCAGACAGTAAACAACTTCCCCAAAATCCTCCTGGGGCTCTGCTAAAACGCTCCCTGTCTCCTGTGACTGTGTTAACCCCTCTAGTTGCTGGATGCTTCTGGAGCACAATACTTCCTGTCTCATGTGCTTGTGTTACTTCTAATAGTTGCTGAATGCTTTTAAAGCAACAGCACTACTTGAGAGTGTCACACTTTGCAACAGCACTACTTCTGCATGTCACATAAACTACAGGCCTGCTATTTAAAACCGTGGTTCTCTGTCAGACATATCACATATAACTGCATTCCAAAATCAGCCATTTCTCATGAAAATATTGTCCAACATTTAAAATGGGCAAGGTGCGTTGCAAGGGATGGGGAAGTGGACGTTATGGTGATGGCGCATGCAGAGGCCGTGGGCAAGCTGAAATTGTGCCATAACAAACACCCACATCTTGTCGCTCGACCTTCCTGTCCCAATTACTAGGGGACCACAGTACACCACTATTGAACCCAGAGCAGTGTCAAAAGGTTGTTGGTTGGATAGCAGATAATGCTTTCAGTCACTTAGCCACCACCACCACACGGTCAAGTCTCAGTAGCCGTGAGTCTGGACCGCATATTCCTTACCCTGATCCTCCTTCCTCCCACCATGCCGAGTGCCTGGAGACAACTGATCCCACACTCAGAAGACCTGTTCACTTTTCCATTTGTAGATTTGGGCCTCTCTCCCTGCCAGGGTTAAGCGAGTCAAGAGGAGAATGCTTGTAGCGATGCCCAAATATTGGAGCAGCCAAGGTCACATGAAGGCGACGGTGGGAAAGTGCAATTACTGTCGCAAGAGGTGGACGATGATGATGAGACACAATTGCTAGAAAGTCAGGAGGAGGACCAGGGTGCGGAAGTGGAAGACGAGGTGGTGAATGATTTAGTAACTGACCCAACCTGGCAGGGGGACATACAAAGCGAGGACAGCAGCACACAGGGGGAGGGAGGCGTAGCACCACAACAGGCAGGAAGAAGCAGTGTGGTGGCCGCAGACACAAGGCGGGAAAGCATTCCTCGTAACGCCAACACGACGGAAGTTGCCAGTACAACTGTTAGGTTTTCCCGAGTAAGGTTATTTTTTAAAGACTCCAGATAATCCCAAAAAGACCATTTGCACCACTTGCCAGGCCAGCATCAGCAGGGGTAGCAAAACTACCAGCCTGACCACCACCAGCATGATCAGGCACATGGCAGCAAAGCACCAGACTAAGTGGGCCGAACCCCAGGGTCCAGCAACAGTGTCTGCAGATGACACCACTGCTTCTTCCGCTGTTGTGCGTGCACGCCAATCCCCTGTCCATGGCGCATGGCAAGATGCCTCCCGCCCTGCACCTGTCGTTGCACACTCTCAACTAGCACCATCAGCAAGCAAGTCCATGTCCTTATCCCAGTGCAGTGTTCAGTTGTCCCTATCCCAGTTCTTGGAACGCAAGTGCAAATACAAAGCCAATGCCCCACAGGCCACGCTACTAAATTCACACATTTCGTGAATGCTTGCGTTCGAAATGTTGTCTTTTAGGCTCGTGGAGACGGAATCTTTCCACAACCTGATCACGGCAGCCGTTCCTCGGTACTCGGTCCCCAGCCTCCACTATTTCTCCCGGTGTGTCGTCCCTGCATTACAAGAGCACGTGTCCCACAACATTAGACGTGCCCTCAACAACGCAGTTACTGGGAAAGTCCACTTAACCACGGACACTTGGACAAGTGGTTGTGGGCAGGGACTGTACATCTCACTGCCGGCACACTGGGTTAATATAGTGGAAGCTGGGACCCAGTCGGACCTTGAGATGGAACACGTCCTCCCAACGCCGAGGATTGCGGGCCCTGGGTAAATCAAGGTTGCCCCCATATTCTACAGCTCCTGCACCTCCTCCTCCTCTTCAGCCTCCATCTCTGAAATGACCACATCATTCGCAAGCTGAAAACACTGCAGTACTGCCTCGGCTAAGCGGTAACAGGCTGTGCTGAAGATAATATGCTTAGGTGACAAACCGCACAACGCTGAAGAGTTGTGAACAGCTCTGAAAGAGCAGGCAGATCTGTGGCTGACACTGCTGACCCTACAGCCAGGCATGGTCATGTGTGACAATGGCTGGAACCTGGTGGCAGCTCTGAGGCGAGGCGAGCTCACACACGAACCATGCCTGGCACATGTGCTTAACCTTGTGGTTCAGCGGTTTCTAAAAACCTACCCGCATCTGCCAGATCTGCTTGTCAAAGTACGCTGCCTGTGTGCCCATTTTAGAAAGTCATCTGCAGCTTCCGCTGTCCTTGCAGTGCTTCAGCGGTGTTTGCGGCTTCCAGCTCACCGACTGATCTGCGATGTCCTCACGCGTTGGAACTCTACATTGCAGATGTTGGGAAGGATTTGTGAGCAGAAGAGGGCAGTTGTTGACTACCAGCATCCACAATGGCGTTGGTATTCAGGTCAGACTCCTCATATAAAACCTCAGGAGTGGACATGAATGTCAGAAATCTGTACCATCCTCCAAAACGTTGAGGACTCCACCAAGATGGTGAGCAGCAGTGATGCCATAATTAGCGTCACCATTAGCGTCACCATCCCACTTCTCTGCCTTCTGAAATGCTCTCTACTCACAATTAAAGAGGATGCATTGCAGGCGGAGCACGATGAGATGGAGCAAGGAACTATACAGGGTGATTCGTGAAAGTGAATTGAGTGACAATGAGGAAGAGGAGAAGGAAAAGGAGAAAGAACAAGAGCTAGTTTCCTACGCTTTAGACGATTCTACCTGCACAACTGTCATACCGTCTGTTCAGCGTGGATGGCCTGAGGACAGGGAGGAGGAGGATGAGGAGGAAAGCATGGTCAGTCGTCCTCTTGGTGAGCACACAGAAGTCTTGCCTCTTTGCAGTCTGGCACACATGGCTGAGTTTATGTTACGCTGCCTTTCCCATGACCCTCACGTTGTCCAAATTTTGGGTGAGTCATTACTGGTTGGTGATACTTCTAGACCCAAGCTACAAGGAGATCTTTCTGTCTCTTATTCCTGCGCAGGACAGGCCTAATAAAATGGTGCAGTACGAGAAGGCCCTTGTTGCGGAATTATTTAAAAAATTCCCATCTGAAAATGCTGGCGGCAGAGGTCACAGTTCGTTCGACAACTAAGGAGTACAGGCGAGAGAGACACAAATGCAATCCAGCAGAGGCAGGGGAACACTGTCAAAGTTCTGGGTCAGTTTTCTCAGACCCTCCCATCACACAAGCCCTGATGCTCGGGGTACTCTAACAAGGAGGGAAAAGTTTCGGAAGATGCTGAGGGACTACCTTGCCGACCGTACCAACAACATCCCTGATTCCTCTGTGCCTTATAATTATTGGGTATCCAAGCTGGACACGTGGCATGAACTGGCTCTCTATGCCTTGGAGGTCCTGGCTTGCCACTAGCGTTTTGTCAGAGTAGGTTTTTAGTGCCGCTGGTGGAATTATAACCTATAGGCACATCCGCCTGTCAACTGATAATGCTGACAGGCTGACTCTTATAAAAATGAACAAGGGCTGGATTGGGCCAGACTTCTCAACACCACCAAATGATAATAGCGTAACATAAACTGAAATACAGTGTCTTTTTTTTGGGAGGTCTAACTCTATTGCCATGTACCTCTGTCTTCACACCCAGACATGGGTATACGCTTCCTGATTTTGTCTATTTGCTCTTGTCCTCCTCCTTCTCCGCATCCTCATCCTCCACCACCATATGTATCATATCAACATATCTACATCTCTTGCAAGGGACATTGGAGTTCCTTCAAAATTTTGGCAGCCGTTGCTCCACTGCGTAGGCAAACAGTATGGGAGACCCACTTCCTAATAATGGGAGCATTTTTTTCAGGAGGCCCTCCGACCTCTACGTCTCTTGCAAGGGGCATTGAAGTTCCTCCAATTTTTTGGCAGCCGTTGCATTCGCTGTATAGGCAAAAAGTATGGGATACCCACTTCCTAATAATGGGAGCATTTTTTTCAAGAGACCCTCCGATCTCTACATCTCTTGCAAGGGGCATTGGAGTTCCTCAGCTCTATATGTCTTTAAATTGTTAGTAAGGTTTTTCCTAAATTTTGGCAGCCACTCACTGCATACCCTATAACTGTATAGCAGATCCTCTCCTTTCTAATGGAAACATGTCATTATTGTGGCCCAGTTCTATGTGTCTTTAAATTGTTAGTGGGGTTTTTCCTAAATTTTGGCAGCCGTTGGACTCACTGCATATCCTATAACTGTATAGCAGACCCTCTCCTGTCTAATGGAAACATGTCGTTACTGTGGCCCCGCTCTATGGGTCTTTAAATTGTTAGTGATGTTTTTCCCAAATTTTGGCAGCCCTTGCAGTCACAGCATGGGCATTACCACTATAGGAGACCCGCTCCTTTATAATGGGAACATTTTTTTTACTGAGACCCTCCTCTATTGCCAAATTTTTGGCAGCCTTTGCAGTCACTGCATACGTAATAACAGTATAGGAGACCCACTCGTTAATAATGGGAACAACAAAGCATAACCGGCTGATGGCTCTCTAACAATAGCGAGGGCTGACTGCTGGCCCTTTAAGAATAGTGACTCGCCCCCTGGGCCGTGGGGCACTCGGAGCCGGGCAATAGGGAGACGCTGGGGGGTAGTGGTGGTGACCCTGTTCCGTGGCTCAGGGTGGTCAGACCAGTGGTAGTCCGCTATGTGCTGTAGGTAATGTCCGACTACGCCACCCGTGGATTGCGGCTATTATGAACCGCCGCTGCAAGGCAGACCGCTGAGGCTGATGGTGTTTGCAGCTGAGGTAGTGTAACTCCCCACGGGAAGAGTGCAGCCCCAGGGCAGTGTAGTAGATGGTGGGGGTGATGGTGCAGGGAGTCCCAGTACCGTTAGTGCTGGCGAAGCAAAAAGCACAAAGACAACGTGTTGCAGTCCAGGGTCTTTTACTCACAGTTCGTATATTCCCAGTCACTTCTGTCAGCAATGACCGCCCAAGCCGTGCTGCGTCCACCAGGTGAGGGGCTCCGTCAACCCCCAGGCAGTTCAGGATTATAGCACAGGACCCCCTTCCATCCTTTCTCTGGCCTGCCCCACCAGTGACCAACTTTTGTCCAGCTACCGCGGATCTGCACGGGTAAACGTGGGCCCCGTTCCCCGCTGTCCTATATGGTGCCTTCCTAGCAGGTTTGGTGAGGTGTTGCACCAATAAATGATCACGACCTCCGGTCTTTGGCTGAGGGTAGTTTCTCCTCCACCAACTTGGGATCCGGTACCCTTAATCTGCCTGACCCTTCACCCGGTATTCTCATGGGCCCTTAGGGTCCCTTCTGCCTTCTTGTTTCTGAGCCCTTCTACACTTTGGGTACTTCTGTTTTCTTTGCTGTTCCTTTCTGTTTCTGTTCCTTTCTGTTTCTGTTCCTTTCTTCTGGCTCCGGCCTTCACTCTAGGCCTGCCTCATGGAGCTGGGCCCAGACTGAGCCACAGCTCCCTGTCAGCCCTCTCTGGCTGAACTCCTTCTCTCACTCCTCTGACTGAACTTCTCCTTCTCTCTGCACACAGAACTAAGATGGTGCCCACCTTATATACCCTCCCCTAGTGTGTGAGCTCAGGTGACCAGCAACCAATGAGCTCCTATCTATGCTCAGAAACCGTCCCCTCCTGCTCCTACATCACTGGGTATTCCTCCCCACTCCAGCCAGGGACAGATTCTGTCGTGCCTGCATTACTGTACTAATGGGAGCACCGTTGAGCTGTCCCCCGGAAATGGGGTGTGTGTGATGCATGCAGCTAACTGGGCCCTATTCCATACTCCATCCTTACCCGGGAGTGGAATATCACACCTCTGGCAGAGGTGCAATACCCCTGTAGCGGCCGAACCCTCAGGGCGCTACATTCCCCCCTGGTAAACCACAGCACGTCCTCGGGCTGGAAGAGAGCAAAGACAATTAATTTACAAGACATGCAAAACTTTTTCAAAACTTTTTTACAGTAAAAAAACGGACGACATTGTTCAATTCCCTTTAAGGGAAACACTTTTCTTTGTCATAGTTAATACTACCGGAACTCTTTTGTCATATAAAACATCATATAAAACATTTGCATTATCACCTAGCAGCATATAAAACTTTTCATATAAAACATTTTTAAGTAAGACATATTCTTGTGTACTGGCCGCGGTGCAACTTGAGACCAGGTGTTCATTCTTCTTAAAGGTGCAACAAAAGTTGTCTTGAGGTAGACGTTGCAGTCTTTTTATAAAACCAGTAGGGGGCGCTTTAGGAAGCGCAACTATGTACAAGGACGGCCGCTCTAAGTCCTCGGCCAGTTTTGGGAAAGGGAATGGTTGTTCTCAGTCCTCAGCCCGATTTAGGAAAGGGGCAACTTTGACAGGTAACAGTCCCAACGGGGACCACACTCTCAGTGGAAACAGTCCCACAACAGTTCCTTTTACCCTGACGGGTAACTATGTACAGTCACATTCTACCGTTTACTGGTAACGGTGTCCTCCTGATGCTCCTTGCTCCTCCTGGTCGTCTTCAGGCCCGTCCGGGCCCTCTTGGTACTCTGGATCTGAGTAGTGCTGTTCCTCCTCCTCTACTACTCTATGGACGTGGAGGGCGTACCATCCCTTCACGCCCTGGTGTCGGGTGTAGGACACCACGTCGCCAGGATACAGATCCCGCCCTCGATGACCTTCTGGCAGGTGGCTCCCAACGTCCCTCCGGGTCACAAAGACGTCGCTGATGGCCCCAGGATCTTTGATGAAGCCCCAGCCGCGCTCCATTTGAAATTTCACCACGGTCCCGGTGACTCTGGGACCGCTGGTGGCTCGGGGTTTCTGTCGGGCCCTCCTTTTCTGCTCCGCACTTTGCACCTGGAGCCGCTCTTGCTGGACACGCCGTTCCCGCCGCTCTCTCTCAAACACCTCCAACTGCTGACGGCAGGACTCCCGTCGACGGGCCGCGTCCGCCCGGGTTTCTTGGGTGAACCCCATCAGATTTTCTCCAGTGGGGTCCCATTCGAACTGGGTGTCCTCGAGCAGGGGTTGGGCAACGTCCATGGGCTCCGGAACAGGTATTAGGGGTCCAGGTGCGGCTCCGGCCTCCGCAGACAGGCTCCTCTGGAGGCAGGGGTTGACATACTCGGGCGGCCAGATGAAGGGCTGCCCGTCCGGCCCGGTGTGCTGGGTGAATAGATCCGCTCCCAGGGGTAGTATGGCAGGGGGCCCCGGTTGCGGAGCAGCGCCCGGGGGCACTCGGCCTTGCGACCAGGCCAGTGGTCGCCTGCTGGTCGTGCCCGGGAGTGGCGCAGTCAAGGTAGGGGGCGCTGATGAGGCAGCGGCGCCCGGGTGCACTAGGCCCTGCGTTCCGGCCTGTGACGTCTCTCTCTTTACTGCGCCCGGGGTTAAAGGGCACGGGGCGGGGCGTAGCCGCGGCTCTTGCCGCCTGAGGCCTAGCCGGGAGTAGCGGAGGTGCGGTGGCAGGTACGGTCCCCGGGGCTTCGGGTCCCGCAGTGGGAGGCGGGGGCAGGCTCGCGGCCTCAGGGCTTGGGGTGATGATGTCCCCGTTACCTGCCTCGGTGGCCTCCTCCGCGGCGGCGTCTTCGGCCTCCGGTCCACCTTCACCGCCCTCGGAGGCAGGCGTGCTGCTCGGCAGTGGTAGCGCCTCCTGCTGTCGGATCACGGCTTGCCGGGCCAACTCCTCCTTCTACCCGGCGATCACGTCCCGCTGTGCCCGGACCATCCTCCGGTCCAGGTCTTCTAGTGCTGCTCGCGCACGCTCCGGGTCTCTGGGGAGCTGTGCCAGCAACTCTGCCAGGCTGCATGGCGGTTCAACCTGCAGCAGGCTACGGGCCAGGGTGCTGGTGGGGTTCGTCGCTCCTTCCATTCCCGGGTGCGGCCTGTCCAGACTGATCCAGACCGCACCCTGCCCCACAGATTTCTTCTCTTTCCACCCCCATTGGGGGTGGTCTTGGGGCAATCTGCTGACAATCACTTTCAGGGGCAGCCCCCCCACCTTGATGGACATCTCCACAGCCGCGCTCATGGCTGTTGGGGGTGGGCTCCTTCTTTGGCGCCATTCTGGGACCTGGCCCACGATGGGAGGTGGCTTCCTGTTGTCTTTTGGCGCGCACATTATGGCGCTCGTTCTTCTGGGGCGGGCGCCATCTTTAGTACAGTGAAACAGTCTCTTTTCAGGCGCGCAATACCCGTTTGTGGCGGGTTGGTTACAATCCTGCCGACTACGCCAATGCTGACTCGCCCCCTGGGCCGTGGGGCACTCGGAGCCGGGCAATAGGGAGACGCTGGGGGGTAATGGTGGCGACCCGGTTCCGTGGCTCAGGGTGGTCAGACCAGTGGTAGTCCGCTATGTGCTGTAGGTAATGTCCGACTACGCCACCCGTGGATTGCGGCTATTATGAACCGCTGCTGCAAGGCAGACCGCTGAGGCTGATAGTGTTTGCAGCTGAGGTAGTGTAACTCCCCACGGGAAGAGTGCAGCCCCATGGCAGTGTAGTAGATGGTGGGGGTGATGGTGCAGGGAGTCCCAGTACCGTTAGTGCTGGCGAAGCAAAAAGCACAAAGACAACGTGTTGCAGTCCAGGGTCTTTTACTCACAGTTCGTATATTCCCAGTCACTTCTGTCAGCAATGACCGCCCAAGCTGTGCCGCGTCCACTCGGTGAGGGGCTCGGTCAACCCCCAGGCAGTTCAGGATTATAGCACAGGACCCCCTTCCATCCTTTCTCTGGCCTGCCCCACCAGTGACCAACTTTTGTCCAGCTACCGCGGATCTACGTGGGTAAACGTGGGCCCCGTTCCCTGCTGTCCTATATGGTGCCTTCCTAGCAGGTTTGGTGAGGTGTTGCACCAATAAATGATCACGACCTCCGGTGTTTGACTGAGGGTAGTTTCTCCTCCACCAACTTGGGATCCGGTACCCTTAATCTGCCTGACCCTTCACCCGGTATTCTCATGGGCTCTTAGGGTCCCTTCTGCCTTCTTGTTTCTGAGCCCTTCTACACTTTGGGTACTTCTCTTTTCTTTGCTGTTCCTTTCTATTTCTGTTCCTTTCTGTTCCTTTCTGTTTCTGATCCTTTCTTCTGGCTCCGGCCTTCACTCTAGGCCTGCCTCGTGTAGCAGGGCCCAGACTGAGCCACAGCTCCCTGTCAGCCCTCTCTGGCTGAACTCCTTCTCTCACTCCTCTGACTGAACTTCTCCTTCTCTCTGCACACAGAGCTAAGATGGTGCCCACCTTATATACCCTCCCCTAGTGTGTGAGCTCAGGTGACCAGCAACCAATGAGCTCCTATCTATGCTCAGAAACCGTCCCCTCCTGCTCCTACATCACTGGGTATTCCTCCCCACTCCAGCCAGGGACAGATTCTGTCGTGCCTGCATTACTGTACTAATGGGAGCACCGTTGAGCTGTCCCCCGGAAATGGGGTGTGTGTGATGCATGCAGCTAACTGGGCCCTGGTCCATACTCCATCCTTACCTGGGAGTGGAATATCACACCTCTGGCAGAGGTGCAATACCCCTGTAGCGGCCGAACCCTCGGGGCGCTACAATAGTAAGGGCCGCCTGATAGCCCTATAAAAATAGGCTTTGTGACTTTCAGAGTCCCCCCATCATAAATAAAACAGGATGTGTCTGATGATGTGTCACACACCACATGGCCAGATAAGGTTGTAATATGTTAAAATGACATTTCCTGGTGAATGTGACGCGCCCCTGGGCCTGCTGTGTCGCGCAGCGTCTCGCGCACGGGGGCTTACCCGGAACCGGATCAGATGAGGGTTGTAGTCTCCGAGTGGCGGGGACCCGGTCCGTGCCCAGGGAGTCAACTCAGTGTGTGGCAGTCTTGATAGATGTTATTTGAGTGTCGACTACGCCACCCGTTGATTTGCAGCTATGGAGCTGCCGCTGCAGGGCAGACCGCTGAGGCCGGTGTAGAATTGTGCAGCGTGATAGTATAACCCCCAACGGGAGGGGTATGGCCTCAGGGCAGCCGACGTGGAAGATGAGAGTAGCAGGAACCACTCAGAGACGGTGCGGTGTAATTCAGGGTCTTTACTGGTAACAACGATAGACCCTCCCGGAGTACTTGCTAGCGAACGGGGCCTGGTCAGTCCTTGAGCAGATGGGATCTCCCCTGGCCAGGCGGAGTTGTAGGCCTCCCAAACTGACTGTACTCTTCTGGCTACCTTGCTAGAAGCGGATATAAGTAGCCCACGTCCCTGAGTGTACCGTGTGGTGCTCACCCGTATGGCCGGTGACTCGGGGCCTTCTAATGGCTTCCGCTCCACGATGGCGGCGCTGGTCCCACGCGTGTGACCGTGCCTTCGGGTTTCTGGGCCTGAGGACCTGAAATCCCCTGCCGGTCGGCTTCTGCTGCTGGGTAAGAGTTAGTCCCCACAGCCTCGGACGCCGGGTCCGGTAAGAAAGCTTCTCAGTCAGGGCGAGCTCTGCAGCTGCCAGCCCCTGACTCGTAGTAGTATTGCTCCCACTGAGCTTCTGCTGTTTCTTCCTGTGACTGTTTCTTGTCTCTACTCTCCTTGACTGACTAACCCTGCTTCAGCCCCGGGTTTATATAGGGGAAGGTCTTCCCCTCCCAAGACTGGGCAGGAGGTGTGGCATGCACAGGATCCCTGACCAAAGGACCTCCCACCTGCTCTCAGACATAACATTACATTACTGTGGGAAACCAGACCCCTGGGGTGCCACATTCCCCCCTAGTGAAATTTAGTACTCCGGGACTAAACATATTTTAGAAAAACATAACAAGATATAACAACAATAATAGTACAATAAGAAGAAACACATAAAGGTGGTCACGGCATGTCCGTAACCGGGTGTAGTCTTTGAAGAAAAGCAAGGTGTCCATTTCACCAAAACAGGGAGACGTAACCAGGTAGGGGTTTGTCCTGCCCCGAGTCCTTAACAGTCTTTAGTCCGTCCTGGGTTACGCTCCAACTATGTACAAAGGATTCCCGGTAAATCCACCAAGGACTCCTACAAATAACTAGAAACACAAAATTATACACAAGCAACAATACACAGGTAAACATAAATAAAACAATTTATACACTTCAAATCCTCCAACGCGCGGGTAACTGGCCTCTAGTGGCCCTAGTGGACCTACGGAGCTGACTGTCTAGCCCTGAACTACAGGGTGTAGGAGCTGTCAAGGGTAAACTGGGCAGCTGTCTACCGGCTCTTTGGCTCACTAGGGATATGGCAGGCTCACTGCAAGCAGAGGGTTGATCCTCCTGGTCTGGGGGTGTGGGGTCTTCTGCCTCCTGGACCGGCTGTTCTTCCAGCTCTACCTGTTGCTCCGTAGGTGCTTGGGATGCTGGTTGGAGGAAGGTGAGTACGGGTACCACAACTGCACCATTGACTTGAGTCCAAGACCGAGGGAAGTCCCCGAGCACAGTACTAACCATATCTTCCCTTTCCTCTACGGGTCGATGGTCTTCTTGTTCCTCTTCAGGGTTCCTCAGTTGTTCGGGACACTTCTTCAGGTGGTCCCGGGATACAATGGCTGTAGTTTCCCCTCCGTCTTTACTGATGGTACAAACCTTCGGGTTCTCGTGGCTTGAGGGCAGTACGGTGTACGGGTCCTTCTCCCACTGGTCGTCCAACTTGTGGAGCCGTCTCTTCCTCTTCAAGACCTGCTCTCCGGGTACCAGGGGAACAGCGGGAGCATACTGGTTGTAAGTTTTCTCTTGTCTTTCCCTAGCCTGACAGAGACTTCGCTCCACGCTCTCCTGTACTCTCCGGTACTGCTGCTGCCTCTCTGTGTCCCAGTCTGCTTCTGGTGAAGTGTCCTCGGGTGTCAGGACTCCCATTTCCAGGTCAACAGGTAACTTACCAGGTCTTGCCCTCATTAGGTAAGCCGGGGTACAGTTGGTGGAACCTACCGGGATGTGGTTGTATAGGTCCACCAGATCGGGCAGCTTCTCAGGCCACAGACTGCGTTCTTCCAGGGGCAACGTTTTCAGAAGATCCATTACCACCTGGTTCATTTTCTCACAAAGTCCATTAGTTTGCGGATGATAGGGTGTCGTCCTTATCTTCCGGCAGCCATACAGAGTGCAGAATTCTTGGAAGACCTCCGCTTCAAAGGCAGGTCCCTGGTCTGTCAACACTTGGTCCGGGTACCCGTGTGGACGGCAGAAATGCTGCTGGAAGGCTCTCGCTGCTGTTCGAGCTGTTAAGTCCTTGACGGGGACGACAACCAAGAACCGGGAGTAGTGATCCACGATGGTTAGTGCGTAGACGTAGCCACTTCTGCTTGGGGTCAGTTTTACATGATCCAAGGCTACCAGTTCCAACGGCTGCCGGGTGACGATGGACTGCAGGGGAGTCTTCTGGCTGGCACGATCCTTCCTTCTTAGGTTGCACGGGCCACAGTCTCTGCACCACTTCTCAATGGTTCCCCTCATGCCTACCCAGTGGAATCGCTCGCGCAGCAGGAACTCCAGCTTCTTCCACCCGAAGTGTCCAGCTCCGTCGTGGTATGCCTCCATCACCATGGCTGCGTCTCTTCGTGGCACCACTACTTGCCAGAGTAGTTCAAGCGTCCGGGAGTTAACCATTCTGCGGCACAACTTCCCCTTGTAAAGGAACAGTCGACTCCTCTCTGCCCATAGTTGTTTGGCTTCCTCCGGAGCGTCTGGTTCAAGGCAAGCCTCCGGGCGAGTCAGCATCTCCTTCACCAGTCGGACGGCAGGGTCGCTGTCTTGCGTTTCCGCCCAGTTGTAGTGAGGTAAGGGGTTCAACGTAGCAGCCTGCTTACTCCTTACCCGGTGGGAGTACTGGATAGTCCCATGACGGTGGAACGCAGGGAGTTCAACTTCTTCCAGTCCCTCCGGATCTTCTCCTTCGTCCGGCAGGTTGGGCATACTGGACAGGGCGTCTGCGTTGGTATTGGAGCGTCCGGCCCGGTATTTGATTGTGAACTCGTAGTTGGACAGACGGGCCATCCACCTCTGCTCCAGGGCACCGAGTCTTGCCGTGTCCAGGTGTGTCAACGGGTTGTTATCCGTGTACACGGTGAACCGGGAGGAAGCGAGGTAATGCTTAAAGCGCTCGGTGACTGCCCATACTACGGCCAGGAACTCTAGCTTAAATGAGCTGTAATTCTCGGGATTCCTTTCGGTGGGTCGCAGCTTTCGGCTGGCGTAGGCGATTACTCGTTCCTTCCCCTGCTGGATCTGGGACAGTACGGCTCCTAGCCCGATGTTTCTGGCGTCGGTGTAGAGGATAAAGGGCTGGCTATAATCCGGGTACGCCAGGATTTTGTCCCCCGTGAGGGCCATCTTCAGCTGGCGGAAGGACTCTTCTTCCAGCTCCTCCCATTTGAAGGGCGGCTTCTGGTTCTTGGCCTTCCGGGACTGGCCTATCAGGAGGTCCTGCATAGGTGCTGCCTTTTTGGTGAAACCGGGAATAAACCTTCGGTAGTAGCCTACCAACCCGAGGAACTGCCGCACTTCTTTTACGCTGGAGGGGCTTGGCCATTCCTTAATTGCGGTGATCTTATCAGGGTCGGGAGCCACTCCGTCAGCGCTCACCACGTGTCCCAGGTACTGCACCTTTGGTTTCAGGAGGTGACACTTGGAGGGTTTCACCTTTAGGCCGTAACTCGCCAGAGCTTCGAACACTTCCGCCAGGTGTTTCAGGTGGTCCTCATACGTCTTGGAATATACGATGACATCGTCCAGGTACAACAGGACCGTCTCGAAGTTTCTGTGGCCCAGACAACACTCCATTAGTCGTTGGAAGGTTCCTGGTGCGTTGCAGAGTCCGAACGGCATGCAGGTGAACTCGCTAAGTCCCATCGGGGTGGTGAATGCGGTCTTCTCCCGGTCCGCCTCTGCTACAGGAACCTGCCAGTACCCGCTAGTGAGATCCAAGGTAGAGAAGAAGTTAGCAGATCTTAAAGCAGCCAATGACTCCTCTATCCTTGGTAAGGGGTACGCATCCTTGTGTGTGATACGGTTGATTTTCCGGTAATCTACACACATCCTCATGGTGTTGTCTTTTTTTCTGACTAAGACTAGTGGAGCTGCCCAGGGGCTACAGCTATCCCTGATCACCCCAGCCTCCTTCATGTCTCTAAGCATCCCCTTGGCGTGTTGGTAGTGTGCAGGGGGTACGGGTCGATACCTCTCTTTTATGGGAGGATGGTCTCCCGTGGGGATGTGGTGTTCTACCCCCTTGACTCGCCCGAAGTCTAACGGGTGTTTACTAAACACTCTCTCGTACTCTTGAACCACCCGATAGACTCCCTGTTTCTGATGTGAGGGAGTGGAGTCAGTACCCAAATGTAGTTGCTGACACCAGTCCTCCTTTGTTTTCTTAGAGCCGTTACCTTCCTCCGGGTGAGATGGAGGCAAGGGTTCCACAGATTGTATAGCATTTTGGTTAATGGTATATAATTTGGCTAGCGTGGCATACCGGGGCAGGTACACTTCCCTCTTCCCGATATTGATTATGCGAACGGGCACCCTCCCATGGCGTACATTAACCACCCCCCGTGCTGTCAAGATGGTGGGCCTACTGTCTGAGTAAACTGGTTCTACCATTGCCTGGTAATCTCTACCTCTCAGACCAATAGCTGCCCGGCACCAAATCATCATTTCACTTTTTGGGGGCATGGCAATAGGAAAAGGGTCACACATTCTTACGCTACCAATCTCACCGCCGGAGAGTTCCACCTGTTGCCGTCGCATCAGTGCCCGGATCTCTTTCTGGAGCACCCGCTGCTCGCCGGAGCTGGCGTTCTTGGCAACCTGCTGTAAAAGGAAAATCACCTCTGCAAGACAATTTTCAATTACATTAGTTCCTAGAGTTATTTTTGGGTGACTCTCATGTTTGTCAATATCTACAATGATCAGTCCCTGTGCTGCCAGTTTGACTCTACCGATTTTGATGGTCACCTCTTTAAATCCGATCTGTGGCACGGGCTGGCCATTGCTGGCGATGATACTCAAGTCGTCGTCAGGGTAGCGGGTAATATCCGAGTCATTCCAGTACTGCTTAAAGAGCACGTACGGGATGGTGGTGACCTGTGACCCGGTGTCCAGTAGGGCACTCATGGGAATGCCATCCAGTACCACAGGCAAGACTGGACGTCCTCCCACATATCTGTCGCGCCAGTTCGATGGGCCTGGTGATCTTTTTCCTGGGGGTTGGCCCTCTACCCCAGGTTGTGCCCGTTTAAAGAACAGTACCTTGCCATATGTCCGGGTTGATTGCAGCGGCGGCAGATGGGTCGTCCGTCCTCGCTGTATCGGTCACTGGGTCTTCCTCTGGCCGGTGGGGTCCTCCTTGGTCGACGCCACGGGATGTCCTCCGGTCCGGATGCCAGCTGGATCTTCCCTGGGGTGGAAACCTGTAAAGACTGCACAGTTCGGGTTAGCGCAGCAACGCTCTTAGCTAGCTCTTGGACCTGATGGTGTAGGTCTGGAGCCGGGTCATTGTCCAAAGCCTGCGCATCAGCTCCCACAGGCCCTGCCGACAAGGGCGCCGCCTCCTGGTGGTAAGTGCTAGCTGGGCATCTGTGGGTTACAACGCCACCCGGTGCCGGTTCTCGGAGCACCCGGATGGCTCTGTCCTTGAACTGTGCAAAGCCCAGATGGGGATCCTGTAAGGCCATCGCCCGCAACTGGGTTCGGTGGGCATTACAATATAGTCCCTCTATAAATTGTTCGGTCAACAGCCTGTCCTCGTTTCCCACTCCATCAGGGTCAGTCTGCTTAATGGCCCTCAGGGCCTCTTGTAGGTTTAGTGCATAGTCCCTTATACTCTCATGCGCTCGCTGCTTGCACCCGTAGAATCTAAGCTTAATCTCGGCTGAGGTGCGGGTATCAAAGGTATCCTTCAGCCGGGTTAATATCCCTGCGACAGTCCTCCTCCCAGGTGGCCAGGATTTTACTTACCTTTTGGCTGCCCCGGTTAGTTGGGCCACCAGGATGCTCACTTTTTGCTCTTCTGTGAGGGGGTACACCTGGAAGAGGCTATCCAGCTTTTCTCTAAAGTCATGCAGGGTATGTGACTCCCCTGAGTACTGGGGTAGCCAAGCTGCTCCCGGGATATAGGGCATGGTGAAGGGCATAACTGCAGCAGCGGTGGCGCTGGCGGGGGTTGAGGCAATGAAGCTCTCCTCCGCATCCGACATCTTCCTCCCCCCTAGTGGACCGTGGCCTACCTTGCGATGATCCTGTTCCGTAGGCCGCGGCTCCGCAGTAGATCGTCAGGGTTGAGGACCTTCCGTCGCGCTCCGGTGACGTCGGCGTCTGCTGGGCTCCTTCCAGGACCTTACGCAACGTCCGGACGTGAGGCGGGGCTTCAGTTCTCGCGCGCTTTCGGAGTCCACGCCCCTCTTCTTCCCGCGCGGCGTCCTCAAGATGGCGTCCAACGGCGGGAAAACTCCACGGATGGCGGGAAGAAGGCTGAAGATGGCGCCGGATGGCGGGAATCTTCACAGATGGCGGGAAGAAGGCTGAAAATGGCGCCGGATGGCGGGAATCTTCACCGATGGCGGGAAAACTTCACGGATGGTAAGTTTTAAAAGTCTCTTTTTCAGGCACGCAGTACCCGGTGGTTGCGGGCACGAAATCCTGCCGACTACGCCAAAGTTGACGCGCCCCTGGGCCTGCTGTGTCGCGCAGCGTCTCGCGCACGGGGGCTTACCCGGAACCGGATCAGATGAGGGTTGTAGTCTCCGAGTGGCGGGGACCCGGTCCGTGCCCAGGGAGTCAACTCAGTGTGTGGCAGTCTTGATAGATGTTATTTGAGTGTCGACTACGCCACCCGTTGATTTGCAGCTATGGAGCTGCCGCTGCAGGGCAGACCGCTGAGGCCGGTGTAGAATTGTGCAGCGTGATAGTATAACCCCCAACGGGAGGGGTATGGCCTCAGGGCAGCCGACGTGGAAGATGAGAGTAGCAGGAACCACTCAGAGACGGTGCGGTGTAATTCAGGGTCTTTACTGGTAACAACGATAGACCCTCCCGGAGTACTTGCTAGCGAACGGGGCCTGGTCAGTCCTTGAGCAGATGGGATCTCCCCTGGCCAGGCGGAGTTGTAGGCCTCCCAAACTGACTGTACTCTTCTGGCTACCTTGCTAGAAGCGGATATAAGTAGCCCACGTCCCTGAGTGTACCGTGTGGTGCTCACCCGTATGGCCGGTGACTCGGGGCCTTCTAATGGCTTCCGCTCCACGATGGCGGCGCTGGTCCCACGCGTGTGACCGTGCCTTCGGGTTTCTGGGCCTGAGGACCTGAAATCCCCTGCCGGTCGGCTTCTGCTGCTGGGTAAGAGTTAGTCCCCACAGCCTCGGACGCCGGGTCCGGTAAGAAAGCTTCTCAGTCAGGGCGAGCTCTGCAGCTGCCAGCCCCTGACTCGTAGTAGTATTGCTCCCACTGAGCTTCTGCTGTTTCTTCCTGTGACTGTTTCTTGTCTCTACTCTCCTTGACTGACTAACCCTGCTTCAGCCCCGGGTTTATATAGGGGAAGGTCTTCCCCTCCCAAGACTGGGCAGGAGGTGTGGCATGCACAGGATCCCTGACCAAAGGACCTCCCACCTGCTCTCAGACATAACATTACATTACTGTGGGAAACCAGACCCCTGGGGTGCCACAAATGCATTTGTCTTGGTTGAAAGCAGTGCAAAAGTGCAAAAACGCATCAAAAACGCTACGTGTGTACATAGCCCAAGTTGTGGAGGAGCATTTTAGCTTTTGGTTATTTATTTTGCCTTATATACAAGTCATTACCCTGGAAAGGATGTTCCTTAACATATTTCCCAGGAAAATCCATTTTGGTTTCGTTTTTGTATGTTTTATTGTGAGTCCGTAAAAGTGGCATAATACCTCTGACAATGTTGTTAACAGCAGTGACTTAAGAGTCAGAAATGCTTCCCCATGCTGTTCCCATGTCATTTGAGCACTGTTCCCATCGATTTAGGCAATTTTTAGGCCCTGTGCAGACTGCCGGGGGGGGAGCCGCCAGAAAAATGCTCGAGTTTCCCATAGACTTACATTGGGCTCATTACTCGGGCATTCCAATTTGCTCAACTCGAACGAGTACCCGAGCATTTTAGTGCTTGCTCATTGTTTATGGCAGAACAAACATCATTGTTCTCAACAGCACATCGCCCGGTGTAAGCTGCAGATGTGCTGCTGATAACATGATGTGTATGGGAACAGATTGATGTATTAGTGATTCTTCTGTCCCCATCATTCTTTCTCAGGCGGTGTAAAGAGGCCGGGGAAAAAGATGTAGAATGACTTCAGTAGAGATGAGCGGTGTTCGACTAGAACTGTTCGCCAATCTCAAATTCGAGCTGTTTTGGGCGGTGTTCGAGTTGTTCGACGAACCCGAACGATTTCCAAAAATTCGGCTGTTCGAGGTTATGTTCGATAACTGTTCGTGCACCAAAAGTGTGTCCTGCATGTCTGGCGCTATTTAGAGCACCAATCATGCAGGGATTGTCTGCCACTCACTGTAATGCCACAGCCATGGTGGTTGTGGCATTACAGTGATTGCCCAAATCGATGGGAACAGTGCTCACAGTGAAACATGAAAAGCCGGCAATTCATCAGCGGCATACACCGGTACCCGACAATTTAGAACAGAAAGAATAGAGCTTCACACATAGATTAGATAGATAGAAACATGTCAGTCACATATATATGAAGTACAGTGACAGTGTTGCTTACTGTACTTGTCATTTAGTGTAAAGGATTTATCAAAAAAAATAATAGTGTTTTCATGCACCGTCTCTTTAAAAAAGCCGGCCGGCAATTCAGCATCTGTACCCAACAATTTAGAATAGAAGAAATAGAGAATCACACATAGATTAGGTAGATAGAAACATGTCAGTCACATATATATGAAGTACAGTGACAGTGTTGCTTACTGTACTTGTCATTTAGTATAAAGGATTTATTAAAAAAAATAATAGTGTTTTCATGCACTGTCTCTTTAAAAAAGCCGGCCGGCAATTCAGCATCTGTACCCGACAATTTAGAATAGAAGGAATAGAGAATCACACATAGATTAGATAGATAGAAACAGGTCAGTCACATATATATGAAGTACAGTGACAGTGTTGCTTACTGTACTTGTCATTTAGTGTAAAGGATTTATTAAAAAAAAATAATAGTGTTTTCATGCACCGTCTCTTTAAAAAAGCCGGCCGGCAATTCAGCAACTGTACCCGACAATTTAGAATAGAAGGAATAGAGAATCACACATAGATTAGATAGATAGAAACATGTCAGTCACATATATATGAAGTACAGTGACAGTGTTGATTACTGTACTTGTCATTTAGTGTTAAAATAAAGGATTTATTTAAAAAAAAATTGGCGTGGGGTTCCCCTTAATTTTAGTCTCTAGCGGAGGTTAAGCAGACTGCTGGGGCAGATGTTTGAAGCCTGGGAAGGGGGTAATACCCACGGAGCTTCCCAGGCTACTAATATCAGCCCCCAGCGGAATACCTAGCCTTTACTAGCTATTAAAATGGGGGACCCCCCAAAAAAATGACGTGGGGTCCCCCCTATTTTAATAGCTAGCAAAGGCTAGGCAGACAGCTGGGGGCTGATATTAATAGCCCAGGAAGGGTGCCATGAATATTGGCCCCCTCCCAGGCTAGAAACACCAGCCGTCAGCCGCCCCAGAAATGGCGCATCCTTAGAATGCGCCAATTCTGGCACTTAGCCTCGCTCTTCCCACTGCCCTGTAGCGGTGGCAGTGGGGTAATAGGGTTGGGGTTGATGTCAGCTTATAATGCCAGCTGACATCAAGCCCAGGTTAGTAATGGAGAGGCGTCTATAAGACACCCCCATTACTAACCCCATAGTCAAAGTTAAAAGAAAACACAAACACCCAGAAAAAAGTCCTTTAATTGAAATAAAGACACATTCCTTTATTGTTCTAAATTAAACCATACTTACCGTCACGCCCATTCCAGCTGAAGCCAACGATCTCCTGCAATAAAAGAAAAATAATAAAGCAACCTCATCCTTACCTTTCCATGGTTCCCACGACAGCTTCAGCTCTGCTACATCGAGATAACAGGCTGGACCGCAGCAGAACGCCGCCATCCAGCCTGTCAACCCGCAGACACTGAGAAGCGCAGGCATTCTTGCGCTCTGCAGTGTCTGGCTGTGACGGCATCCAGATGAGCCGAGGTCATGTCCAATGAACTCGGCGCACCTCATGCACGTCACTGACAGCGTGGGAGAATTCTCCTGCACTCAGCACTTCAGCGTGAGAATTCTCCCACGCTGTCAGTGACGTACATGAGGTCAGCTGAGTTCATTGGACATGAATGAGCTCACCTCATGCACGTCACTGACAGCGTGGGAAAATTCTCCTGCACTCAGCGCTTCAGCGTGAGAATTTTCCCACGCTGTCAGTGACGTGCATGAGGTGAGCTCATTCATGTCCAATGAACTCAGCTGACCTCATGTACGTCACTGACAGCGTGGGAGAATTCTCACGCTGAAGTGCTGAGTGCAGGAGAATTCTCCCACGCTGTCAGTGACGTGCATGAGGTGAGCCGAGTTCATTGGACATGAACTTGTCTCATCTTTATGCCGTCACAGCCAGACACTGCAGAGCGCAAGCAAGCCTGCGCTTCTCAGTGTCCGCGGGATGACAGGCTGGATGGCAGCTTTCTGCTGCGGTCCAGCCTGTCATCTCGATGTAGCAGAGCTGAAGCTGTCCTGGGAACCATGGAAAGGTAAGGATGATGTTGGTTTATTATTTTACTTTTATTGCAGAAGACATTGGCTTCAGCTGGAATGGGCGTGATGGTAAGTATGGTTTAATTTAGAACAATAAAGAATTGTGTGTTTATTTCAATTAAAGGACTTTATTCTGGGTGTTTGTGTTTTTTTAAATACTTTACTAGAAATTCATGGTGGTCATGTCTAATATTGGCGTGACCCCATCAATTTCGGGCTTAGGGCCAGCTGATAATGCCAAGCTGGCCTTAACCCCTTTATTACCCAGTGAGCCACCGCACCAGGGCCCTGGATGAGTTGGGTACAGCGCCAGAAGATGGCGCTTCTATGAACGCGCCATTTTCTGGGGCGGCTGCGGACTGCAATTTGCAGCGGGTGGGGCCCAGAAAGCTTGGGCCTCCCTGCGCTGCGGATTCCAGCTCCCAGCTGCCTAGTTGTACCTGGCTGGGCACAAAAATAGGGCGAAGCCCCACGCATTTTTTTTTTAAATTATTTCATGAAATTCATGGAATAATTAAGAAAAAAAGGGCTTCCCTATATTGTTGTGTCCAACCAGGTACAAATAGGCAGCTGGTGGTTGGGGGCAGCCCGTCCCTGCCTGCTGTACCTGGCTGGACACAAATATAGTGCAAAGCCCCACGTCAATTTTTTTTTAATTATTTCATGAAATAATTTTTTTAAAAAAGGGCTTCCCTATATTGTTGTGTCTGGCCAGGTACAAATAGGCAGCTGGTGGTTGGGGGCAGTCCGTTCCTGCCTGCTGTACCTGACTGGACACAAATATAGGGCGAAGCCCCACGTCAATTTTTTTTTAATTATTTCAGGAAATTCATGAAATAATGAAAAAAAAATTGATGTGGGGCTTCGCCCTATATTTGTGTCCAGTCAGGTACAGCAGGCAGGAACGGGCTGCTCCCAACCACCAGCTGCCTATTTGTACCTAGCCGGACACAACAATATAGGGAAGCCCTTTTTTTCTTAATTATTCCATGAATTTCATGAATCTAAAAAAAAAATGCGTGGAGCTACGCCCTATTTTTGTGTCCAGCCAGGTACAACTAGGCAGCTGGGGGCTGGAATCTGCAGCGCAGGGAGGCCCAAGCTTTCTGGGCCCCACCCGCTGCAAATTGCAGTCCGCAGCCGCCCCGGAAAATGGCGCGTTCATAGAAGCGCCATCTTCTGGCGCTGTACCCAACTCATCCAGGGCCCTGGTGCGGTGGCTCACTGGGTAATAAAGGGGTTAAGGCCAGCTTGGCATTATCAGCTGGCCCTAAGCCCGAAATTCATGGGGTCACGCCAATATTAGACATGACCACCATGAATTTCTAGTAAAGTATTTAAAAAACACACAACACCCAGAAAAAAGTCCTTTAATTGAAATAAACACACAATTCTTTATTGTTCTAAATTAAACCATACTTACCATCACGCCCATTCCAGCTGAAGCCAACGATCTCCTGCAATAAAAGAAAAATAATAAAGCAACCTCATCCTTACCTTTCCATGGCTCCCACGACAGCTTCAGCTCTGCTACATCGAGATGACAGGCTGGACCGCAGCAGAACGCTGCCATCCAGCCTGTCATCCCGCAGACACTGAGAAGCGCAGGCTTGCTTGCGCTACTCAGTGTCTGGCTGTGACGGCATCCAGATGAGCCGAGGTCATGTCCAATGAACTCGGCGCACCTCATGCACGTCACTGACAGCGTGGGAAAATTCTCACGCTGAAGCGCTGAGTGCAGGAGAATTTTCCCACGCTGTCAGTGACGTACATGAGGTGAGCCGAGTTCATTGTCGGCTCATCTGGATGCCGTCACAGTCAGACACTGAGGAGCGCAAGCATGCCTGCGCTTCTCAGTGTCCGCGGGATGACAGGCTGGATGGCAGCGTTCTGCTGCGGTCCAGCCTGTCATCTCGATGTAGCAGAGCTGGAGCTGTCCTGGGAACCATGGAAAGGTAAGGATGAGGTTGCTTTATTATTTTTCTTTTATTGCAGGAGATCGTTGGCTTCAGCTGGAATGGGCGTGATGGTAAGTATGGTTTAATTTAGAACAATAAAGAATTGTGTCTTTATTTCAATTAAAGGACTTTATTCTGGGTGTTTGTGTTTTTTTTTTAACTTTGACTATGGGGTTAGTAATGGGGGTGTCTTATAGACGCCTCTCCATTACTAACCTGGGCTTGATGTCAGCTGGCATTATAAGCTGACATCAACCCCAACCCTATTACCCCCTGCCACCGCACCAGGGCAGCGTGGAAGAGCGAGGCTAAGTGCCAGAATTGGCGCATCCTATGGATGCGCCATTTCTGGGGCGGCTGACGGCTGGTGTTTCTAGCCTGGGAGGGGGCCAATATTCATGGCTCCCTTCCTGGGCTATTAATATCAGCCCCCAGCTGTCTGCCTAGCCTTTGCTAGCTATTAAATTAGGGGGGACCCCACGTCATTTTTTTGGGGGGGGGTCCTCCATTTTAATAGCTAGTAAAGGCTAGGTATTCAGCTGGGGGCTGATATTAGTAGCCTGGGAAGCTCCGTGGGTATTACCCCCTTCCCAGGCTTCAAACATCTGCCCCAGCAGTCTGCTTAACCTCCGCTAGAGACTAAAATTACGGGGAATCCCACGCCAATTTTTTTTAATAATAAATCCTTTATTTTAATACTAAATGACAAGTACAGTAACCAACACTATCACTGTACTTATTATATATGTGACTGACATGTTTCTATCTATCTAATCTATGTGTGAAGCTCTATTCTGTCTGTTATAAATTGTCGGGTACAGATGCTGAATTGCCGGCCGGCTTTCTTAAAGAGACGGTGCATGAAAACACTATTATTTTTTTTGATAAATCCTTTACACTAAATGACAATTACAGTAAGCAACACTGTCACTGTACTTCATATATATGTGACTGACATGTTTCTATCTATCTAATCTTTGTGTGATTCTCTATTCCTTCTATTCTAAATTGTCGGGTACAGATGCTGAATTGCCGGCCGGCTTTCTTAAAGAGACGGTGCATGAAAACACTATTATTTTTTTTAATAAATCCTTTGCAGTAAATGACAAGTACAGTAAGCAACACTGTCACTGTACTTCATATATATGTGACTGACATGTTTCTATCTATCTAATCTATGTGTGAAGCTCTATTCTGTCTGTTATAAATTGTCGGGTACCGCTGCTGAATTGCCGGCCGGCTTTCTTAAAGAGACGGTGCATGAAAACACTATTATTTTTTTTAATAAATCCTTTGCAGTAAATGACAAGTACAGTAAGCAACACTGTCACTGTACTTCATATATATGTGACTGACATGTTTCTATCTATCTAATCTATGTGTGAAGCTCTATTCTTTCTGTTATAAATTGTCGGGTACCGCTGCTTAATTGCCGGCCGGCTTTTTTAAAGAGACGGTGCACGAAAACACTATTATATTTTTTAATAAATCCTTTACACTAAATGACAAGTACAGTAAGCAACACTGTCACTGTACTTCATATATATGTGACTGACATGTTTCTATCTATCTAATCTATGTGTGATGCTCTATTCCTTCATGTCTAAATTGTCGGGTACCGGTGTATGCCGCTGCTGAATTGCCGGCCGGCTTTTTTAAAGAAAGCGTCTTCTGAGCAGTTTGTCAGCTTTTGGACACCTTTGAAGGTGTTTTCTATGTGTTCCTATGTGTTTTTGTTTGCCTGCCATTGGTTTTAACGGTGTTCGACGGTGTTCTAAGGTGTTCGACGAACAGTTCGACGAACAGTTCCTCGAACATCCCGGTGTTCGACGAACCGAACCGAACCCGAACACTACGGGGGTGGCTCAACACTAGACTTCAGTATTGTCAATCACGCCCATTTAATGGCCTGTGCTCAGAGCATGTAAATACAACCAAAATCTTTGAGTGTGATGGTGCAATAGGTGAGCATTTGTGGCCCCACTTTAAACTTTTGCTTAGGGCTCCACTTTGTCTAAAACTGGCCCTGCCTCTCCCATCATTCCCCCTCTGTGTCTGACGCAGCGGCGCGATGACATCACTTCACCGCGCCACTGAGTCAGGCAGTGAAGCTGTGGAGACGTGCTGCAGAGACTGAAGCAGCGGGGGAACGAGGAGCGGTGAGTGTGTATTTATTTAAATGTGGTGCCCATATTACTGGAGGACTGTGGCCGCACTATGCCCTATGGGGGCCGCACTATGCCCTATTGGGGCCGTATTATACTGTATGGAGGACCATTAGGCTGCAATATATTGTGTGAAGGAGTATGCGGAGTGCAGTATACTATATGGAGGACCATTAGGTGCATTTAATTGCATGAAGGACCATGGGGAGTGTATTTTATTGCATAGAGGACCATGGGGAGTGCATTATGCTATATGTAGGATTATGGGGGGCGCATTATACTATATGGAAGGCTATGTGAGGCCATTATAATATTTGGAGGGTTATGTGGGACCATTATACTGTGTGCAAGCAATTATACCATGTGAAGGTTTATGTGGGGACCATCTTACTGTTTGGAGGGCTAGTGCGGGCCATTATACTGTATGTAGGCCCTTTAATGTGCATGGAGGGCTGTGTGAGGGGTCACAGTTAGGGGGATAATTCTGTGTTGGGGTCACCATACTTTGCCTTGGGAGTTGAGGTGGGGTACAGTAGGGTCAGTATACTGTGTATGTGGAGGAATTTACTATGGGGGTATCATACTGTGTTTAAGGAGGGCACTTTTGTTGGCATCATACTTTTTATGGGGGCAATGAAAGAGGAATCTAGGACTTCAGCAGGAGGAAAATTACTATGTAAAGGCTGGAAAGTTGTAAGATCTGCTCTTCTGCGACCCCGACAATTATTTAATTTTTGTTTTTTTCTTTTTTTGGGGGTGGGGGACCAATTGGAACTTCTGCTATGGGGCCCGATGATTTCTATGTACGCCCCTGTTTGAATTGTACAATTATTTGGAACTTTGTAATGTTTGATATTGTTTGTTCATGTACCCTCTCAATTGTAAAGTGTTGCGGAATATGTTGGTGCTATAGAAACAAAAATATTATTATTATTATTATTATTAATAAAGTAAAAGTGAATTAACCAAATTGAAATCAAATGGATGTTTGGTGTGACCACCCTTTCCCTTCAAAACAGCATCAAACCATCAATTCTTCTAGGTACACTTACACAAAACCCGACAGAGAGATTGTTCCAAATATCTTGGAGAACTAACCACAGATCTTCTGTGGATGCAGGCTTCCGCAAATTCTACTGTCTCTTCATGTAATCCCAGCAAACTCAATGATGTTGAGATTGTGGCTTTGTAGAGGCCATATCATCACTTTCAGAACAGAATTTTTTCCAAAACTGCCTCAAACTTTTGTTCAGTATATACAGTACAGACCAAAAGTTTGGACACACCTTCTCATTTATAGATTTTTCTGTATTTTCATGACTATGAAAATTGTACATTCATACTGAAGGCATCAACACTATGAATTAACACATGTGGAATTATATACTTAACAAAAAAGTGTGAAACAACTGAAAATATGTCTTATATTCTAGGTTCTTCAAAGTAGCCACCTTTTGCTTTCATGACTGCTTAGCACACTCTTGGCATTCTCTTGATGAGCTTCAAGTGGTAGTCACCGGAAATGGTTTTCACTTCACAGGTGTGCCCTGTCAGGTTTAATAAGTGGGATTTCTTGCCTTATAAATGGGGTTGTGACCATCAGTTGTGTTGTGCAGAAGTCTGGTGGACACACAGCTGATAGTCCTACTGAATAGACTGTTAGAATTTGTATTATGGCAAGAAAAAAGCAGCTAAGTAAAGAAAAACGAGTGGCCATCATTACTTTAAGAAATTAAGGTTAGTCAGTCCGAAAAATTGGGAAAACTTTGAAAGTGTCCCCAAGTGCAGTTGCAAAAACCATCAAGCGCTACAAAGAAACTGGCTCACATGAGGACCGCCCCAGGAAAGGAAGACCAAGAGTCACCTCTGCTTTTGAGGATAAGTTTATCCGAGTCACCAGACTCAGAAATCGCAGGTTAATAGCAGCTCAGATTAGAGGCCAGGTCAATGCCACACAGAGTTCTAGCAGCAGACACATCTCTTCAACAACTGTTAAGAGTAGACTTTGTGCAGCAGGCCTTCATGGTAAAATAGCTGCTAGGAAACCACTGCTAAGGACAGGCAACAAGCAGAAGAGACTTGTTTGGGCTAAAGAACACAAGGAATGGACATTACACCAGTGGAAATCTGTGCTTTGGTCTGATGAGTCCAAATTTGAGATCTTTGCTTCCAACCACCGTGTCTTTGTGCGACGCAGAAAAGGTGAACGGATGGACTCTACATGCCTGGTTCCCACCGTGAAGCATGGAGGAGGAGGTGTGATGGTGTGGGGGTGCTTTTCTGGTGACACTGTTGTGGATTTATTCAAAATTGAAGGCATACTGAACCAGCATGGCTACCACAGCATCTTGCAGCGGCATGCTATTCCATCCGGTTTGCGTTTAGTTGGACCATCATTTATTTTTCAACAGGATAATGACCCCAAACACAACTCCAGGCTGTGTAAGGGCTATTTGACCAAGAAGGAGAGTGATGGGGTGCTACGCCAGATGACCTGGCCTCCACAGTCACCAGACCTGAACCCAATCAAGATGGTTTGGGGTGAGCTGGACCGCAAAGTGAAGGCAAAAGGGCCAACAAGTGCTAAACATCTTTGGGAACTCCTTCAAGATTGTTGGAAGACCATTTCCGGTGACTACCTCTTGAAGCTCATCAAGAGAATGCCAAGAGTGTGCAAAGCAGTCATCAAAGCAAAAGGTGGCTACTTTGAAGAACCTAGAATATAAGACATATTTTCAGTTGTTTCACACTTTTTTGTTAAGTATATAATTCCACATGTGTTAATTCATAGTTTTGATGCCTTCAGTGTGAATGTACAATTTTCATAGTCATGAAAATACAGAAAAATCTTTAAATGAGAAAGTGTGTCCAAACTTTTGGTCTGGACTGTATGCTTAACATTGAAAAGTCATGGAATTATGGAAATCACAGGATCTATAGACATGTTAATGATATGCAAATGATGAATTAATGGGATTTAACAACACTGTACATATTTGAATGCAGAATGAGTAACTGGGAATCTGTCGGTGTTTAATCTGCCTAAGGCTAAATTCATATGTCTGTATTTTACAACCAACCGTAGGTCTGTTGACCTGAACTAACAGCCTCTAAGGCGTATACAGTATATGAAGCTATTACATACAACATAAATAGTAGTCAAATATAAAATGGTTATTATCATGAAGAAACAAATTCATGGATGCGTAATTTATCTTCCTACTGATCCAGTACAAGCTTTTGGTTGTGCAGAAAATCAGTACAAATTGGTTTATTTGCATTGAAAGTAGCTATAATTCTATGGTTAGCAAAATTCTGCTGAACAAATTTAGCAAAAATCTGACATAAACAATTAGCGAAAGATGTTATTTTTTAATGTGAATATACAGGTGTATAACCTTTACTGAAGCCAAATCCATAAAGTAAAAAGCCAACGTATGCAAAAAGTGCTCAGTATGTGGTCACTGCACCGTTATGATTATCACAGAATATGACTAATTATCAGACTTGGATAATCACCTCCGGCAAATTTATAAGCAAGATGACTTGTTTCACTGTTTTAGACATGTACTAATTGTTCTGGGCATAGATATATGAAATAGGGTCTGCAAACTCATAATTAGAGCATGAACATACTGTATGCATTGGCTTAATAGCTATATGGGTTTTATTGTTTATTGGGACTGTCTGGGAAGAAAAGAAAACCTCAGTCCTTCATTGTCAGAGTAGTGTGACTATAGACCTTTACTTATTACTAGTGTATCTTTAGTAGAGATGAGCGTTGTTCTACTCGAACTGTTCGCCAATCTCAAATTCGAGCTGTTTTGGGCGGTGTTCGAGCCGTTCGGCGAACACGAACAATTTGAGAAAAATTCGGCTGTTCGAGGTTATGTTCGATAACTGTTCGTGCACCAAAATCATAACTGGATTTTTTCTCAGTAATGATGAAAATTAATGTTAATACGCAGTTTGAGTGTACAGCGGGGTGGGGGGAGGGGCAGGGGATGGATCTCTGCAGGAACAATGAAGATCTCCATTTTTTTTTCTCTTTCCCGCATTTACAGTGGGGAGGTGCAGTCTGTCAGCCTATCAGCAGCGCACACACGGAGCGAAGTGCTTTTTTTCACACAAGCAAGGGCATGTGTCATTGGCAGTGTATGTCACATGTCCTTGCCCTATAAGACCAAGCCATTTTCCCCGTCGCCACCATTTTCTCACTGCTGCAGCTGCGTGTTAGACGGCACCGCTGTTGCTGTGTGCGCTATACCTTGTTAATTTCAAGCCAATTTTCGCACAAATATACAGATAGCTTGGGAGTAGGGAATAGTTGTGATTGCAGTCCTTTTAAGGACTAGGTTACAGCATTTCCTACGACTTTTATCAGGCAGGTCTGTGCTCTTAAATAGATACGTTGTGGGAGTAAAGACTAATTGTAATTGGAGTCCTTTTCAGGACTAGGTTACATCAGTTCCTATCAGTTTTTGCCAGGCAGGTCTGTGCCAGTGCTGTGCAAGTTTTTTTCACAGCATTTGGCTGAATCTAGCAAAGCTAATCCTTTTTGGCCTATTGCAGAGTGTGTTAGTCAGTGGAGTAGCCTATCTGTGTTGCAAGATATACCACCTGTGTATAGAATACCAATTTTTTTACTGCACCTAGTGAAGTAAAATCTTTTGGGCATAGTGACGCGCCCCTGGGCCTGTGTCGCGCTGCGTTGCGCACGCGGGAGCTTACCCGGAGCCGGATCTGTTTAGGGTTGTAGTCTCGTGGCGGTGACCCGGTCCGTGCCCAGGGAGTCAAACTGGACGGCAGTCTGTTAGCTGTAGAAAATGGTTGATGACTACGCCACCCGTTGAATGCAGCCAGGGGGCTGCTGCTGCAGGGCAGACCGCTGAGGCCGGTGGAAGGATGGTGCAGCGTGATAGTATAACCCCCAACGGGAGGGGTATGGCCTCAGGGCAGCCGACGTGGATGATGGGGGTAGCAGGAACCACTCAGAGACGGTATGGTAGCGTTCAGGGTCTTTACTGGTAACAACGATAGACCCTCCCGGAGTACTTGCTAGCGAACGGGGCCTGGTCAGTCCTTGAGCAGATGGGATCTCCCCTGGCCAGGCGTAGTTGTAGGCCTCCCAAGCTGACTGTACTCTTCTGGCTACCTTGCTAGAAGCTGATGTAAGTAGCCCACGTCCCTGAGTGTACCGTGTGGTGCTCACCCGTATGGCCGGTGACTCGGGGCCTTCTAATGGCTTCCGCTCCACGATGGCGGTGCTGGTCCCACGCGTGTGACCGGGCCTTCGGGCTTCTGGGCCAGGGGACCTGAAATCCCCTGCCTGACGGATTCTGCTGCTGGGTAGAAGTTAGTCCCCACAGCCTCGGACTCCGGGTCCGGTAAAGAATCTTCTTAGTCAGGGCGAGCTCTTTAGCTGCCAGCCCCTGACTCCTTGTGACTCTGCTGCTTCCTATGCTGCTCTTGTCTCTACTCTTCCTGGACTCACTAACCCTGCCTCAGCCCCGGTTTTATACAGGGGAAGTTCTTCCCCTCCCAAGGCTGGGCAGGAGGTGTGGCATGCACAGGATCCCTGACCAAAGGACCTCCCACCTGCTCTCAGACGTAATATCTCTATCACTGTGACAACCAGACCCCTGGGGTGTCACAATAGCATCATTCTATTAGTCCATCTATACTGACCTCCATCAGGTTGCAAACTGAATCTAATTTTTTTCTGCATCTAGCTCTGAAAAAATATTTGGCCTTCTAGCAGTGTGTCGGACTTTCTCTATTAGTCCATCTATACTGACCTCCATCAGGTTGCAAATTCAAAATAATTTTTATCTGCATCTACAGTACCTCTGAAAAAATATTTGGCCTTCTAGCAGTGTGTCGGACTTTCTCTATTAGTCCATCTATACTGACCTCCATCAGGTTGCAAATTCAAAATAATTTTTATCTGCATCTACAGTACCTCTGAAAAAATATTTGGGCTTCTAGCTGTGTGTGGGACTTGTTGTATTAGTCCATCTATACTGACCTCCATCAGGTTGCAAACTGAATATATTTTTTTCTGCATCTACCTCTGAAAAAATATTGGGCTTCTAGCTGTGTGTGGGACTTGTTGTATTAGTCCATCTATACTGACCTCCATCAGGTTGCAAACTGAATATATTTTTTTCTGCATCTACCTCTGAAAAAATATTGGGCTTCTAGCTGTGTGTGGGACTTGTTGTATTAGTCCGTCTATACTGACCTCCATCAGGTTGCAAACTGAATATATTTTTTTCTGCATCTACCTCTGAAAAAATATTGGGCTTCTAGCTGTGTGTGGGACTTGTTGTATTAGTCCATCTATACTGACCTCCATCAGGTTGCAAACTGAATATAATTTTTTTCTGCATCTACCTCTGAAAAAATATTGGGCTTCTAGCTGTGTGTGGGACTTGTTGTATTAGTCCATCTATACTGACCTCCATCAGGTTGCAAACTGAATATAATTTTTTTCTGCATCTAGCTCTGAAAAAATATTTGGCCTTCTAGTAGTGTGTCGGACTTTCTCTATTAGTCCATCTATACTGACCTCCATCAGGTTGCAAATTAAAAATAATTTTTATCTGCATCTACAGTACCTCTGAAAAAATATTTGGCCTTCTAGCAGTGTGTCGGACTTTCTCTATTAGTCCATCTATACTGACCTCCATCAGGTTGCAAATTCAAAATAATTTTTATCTGCATCTACAGTACCTCTGAAAAAATATTTGGGCTTCTAGCTGTGTGTGGGACTTGTTGTATTAGTCCATCTATACTGACCTCCATCAGGTTGCAAACTGAATATATTTTTTTCTGCATCTACCTCTGAAAAAATATTGGGCTTCTAGCTGTGTGTGGGACTTGTTGTATTAGTCCATCTATACTGACCTCCATCAGGTTGCAAACTGAATATATTTTTTTCTGCATCTACCTCTGAAAAAATATTGGGCTTCTAGCTGTGTGTAGGACTTGTTGTATTAGTCCATCTATACTGACCTCCATCAGGTTGCAAACTGAATATAATTTTTTTCTGCATCTAGCTCTGAAAAAATATTTGGCCTTCTAGTAGTGTGTCGGACTTTCTCTATTAGTCCATCTATACTGACCTCCATCAGGTTGCAAATTAAAAATAATTTTTATCTGCATCTACAGTACCTCTGAAAAAATATTTGGCCTTCTAGCAGTGTGTCGGACTTTCTCTATTAGTCCATCTATACTGACCTCCATCAGGTTGCAAATTCAAAATAATTTTTATCTGCATCTACAGTACCTCTGAAAAAATATTTGGGCTTCTAGCTGTGTGTGGGACTTGTTGTATTAGTCCATCTATACTGACCTCCATCAGGTTGCAAACTGAATATATTTTTTTCTGCATCTACCTCTGAAAAAATATTGGGCTTCTAGCTGTGTGTGGGTCTTGTTCTATTAATCCATCTATACAGACCTCCATCAGGTTGCAAACTGAATATAATTTTTTTCTGCATCTAGCTCTGAAAAAATATTTGGCCTTCTAGCAGTGTGTCGGACTTTCTCTATTAGTCCATCTATACTGACCTCCATCAGGTTGCAAATTCAAAATAATTTTTATCTGCATCTACAGTACCTCTGAAAAAATATTTGGGCTTCTAGCTGTGTGTGGGACTTGTTGTATTAGTCCATCTATACTGACCTCCATCAGGTTGCAAACTGAATATATTTTTTTCTGCATCTACCTCTGAAAAAATATTGGGCTTCTAGCTGTGTGTGGGACTTGTTGTATTAGTCCATCTATACTGACCTCCATCAGGTTGCAAACTGAATATATTTTTTTCTGCATCTACCTCTGAAAAAATATTGGGCTTCTAGCTGTGTGTGGGACTTGTTGTATTAGTCCATCTATACTGACCTCCATCAGGTTGCAAACTGAATATAATTTTTTTCTGCATCTAGCTCTGAAAAAATATTTGGCCTTCTAGTAGTGTGTCGGACTTTCTCTATTAGTCCATCTATACTGACCTCCATCAGGTTGCAAATTAAAAATAATTTTTATCTGCATCTACAGTACCTCTGAAAAAATATTTGACCTTCTAGCAGTGTGTCGGACTTTCTCTATTAGTCCATCTATACTGACCTCCATCAGGTTGCAAATTCAAAATAATTTTTATCTGCATCTACAGTACCTCTGAAAAAATATTTGGGCTTCTAGCAGTGTGTGGGACTTGTTGTATTAGTCCATCTATACTGACCTCCATCAGGTTGCAAACTGAATATATTTTTTTCTGCATCTACCTCTGAAAAAATATTGGGCTTCTAGCTGTGTGTGGGACTTGTTGTATTAGTCCATCTATACTGACCTCCATCAGGTTGCAAACTGAATATAATTTTTTTCTGCATCTACCTCTAAAAAAATATTTGGCCTTCTAGTAGTGTGTCGGACTTTCTCTATTAGTCCATCTATACTGACCTCCATCAGGTTGCAAATTAAAAATAATTTTTATCTGCATCTACAGTACCTCTGAAAAAATATTTGGCCTTCTAGCAGTGTGTCGGACTTTCTCTATTAGTCCATCTATACTGACCTCCATCAGGTTGCAAATTCAAAATAATTTTTATCTGCATCTACAGTACCTCTGAAAAAATATTTGGGCTTCTAGCTGTGTGTGGGACTTGTTGTATTAGTCCATCTATACTGACCTCCATCAGGTTGCAAACTGAATATATTTTTTTCTGCATCTACCTCTGAAAAAATATTGGGCTTCTAGCTGTGTGTGGGTCTTGTTCTATTAATCCATCTATACAGACCTCCATCAGGTTGCAAACTGAATATAATTTTTTTCTGCATCTAGCTCTGAAAAAATATTTGGCCTTCTAGCAGTGTGTCGGACTTTCTCTATTAGTCCATCTATACTGACCTCCATCAGGTTGCAAATTCAAAATAATTTTTATCTGCATCTACAGTACCTCTGAAAAAATATTTGGGCTTCTAGCTGTGTGTGGGACTTGTTGTATTAGTCCATCTATACTGACCTCCATCAGGTTGCAAACTGAATATATTTTTTTCTGCATCTACCTCTGAAAAAATATTGGGCTTCTAGCTGTGTGTGGGTCTTGTTCTATTAATCCATCTATACAGACCTCCATCAGGTTGCAAACTGAATATAATTTTTTTCTGCATCTAGCTCTGAAAAAATATTTGGCCTTCTAGCAGTGTGTCGGACTTTCTCTATTAGTCCATCTATACTGACCTCCATCAGGTTGCAAATTCAAAATAATTTTTATCTGCATCTACAGTACCTCTGAAAAAATATTTGGGCTTCTAGCTGTGTGTGGGACTTGTTGTATTAGTCCATCTATACTGACCTCCATCAGGTTGCAAACTGAATATATTTTTTTCTGCATCTACCTCTGAAAAAATATTGGGCTTCTAGCTGTGTGTGGGACTTGTTGTATTAGTCCATCTATACTGACCTCCATCAGGTTGCAAATTGAATATAATTTTTTTCTGCATCTAATCCAGCCAATAGTTTTGGCCTAATACCACAGTTTGGCCACTCAGCTCTGCTCGGTTACCATCCATTGTTTTTTTGTGCAAACAACTCCAGAGTTGTGAATTAGTTAACCACCAAAATGAGTGGAAAAAGGTCTGCTGCTGGTGGAAAGGAGAATAGGCGTGTTGGGAATGGGAAAAAAGGTTGTGTCCGTGGGGTAGGTGTTAAAGCAACAGTAACATCTGCAGAAGAAAGACCATCTTCCAGCCAAACTAAAATGTCTACTTCTTTTAGCGGACAATGTGATCAGATCCCTTTCTTACGGCCACGCCAATCGCTACAAATTCCAGATGAGGCACAAAAACAGCAGGTGCTTCAACGGATATCAAGTGCTCCTTTAAGTGGGCTCTCCTCCACATCAACTTCAACATCACAAATACTCCAGTCCTCAAAGGTGTCACCCAAATCGCACTTGCTTCCTCACAGCTCCCAAATCTCCAGCTGCCCGTCTGAGTATGAGGTAGAACAGATGGTTGAGTCTGCAGAGCTCTTTACTCATACTATAGCCTGGGAATCAGAGGTCGACTCCAGCGCTTCTGTGAATCCAGACGAGGAAATGATCTGCACTGATGCCCAGAATCTTTATGAGTCGGATCCAGGACCAGACGCAGAAGGTTCTGACCATAATGTAGACCCTCATTCCCAAACTGTGACTCCTGTTGGTGGAGACAATGAGGAAGACGATGATAAGACTCAAATACCTGATTGGAGCGACAACTTTAGTTTTTTGTCAGGGCAGGAACAGGTTGGCTCTGAGGACGACGGGTGTGATAACACACAGGGTGATGATGATGAGGTTGGAGATCCCACTTACTGTCAACCCACAGTCAGCCAAGAGATGAGGTCAGCAGAGGAGGTGGAGGAAGATGCTAGTGACGACGAGGTCAGGTTGCGCCTTCCTGGACAGAGACGTAGTACTGGAAGCACGTCAACAACTGCATCCTCAAACACAACTCTGCCTCTCACCACAAGTCGTGGTGGCTCTTCAGGTCGCATGGGTGCTAAGCCTTGCATAGCCTGGGCATTTTTTCAGATCGATAAAGATGACCCAACTCGTGTTATCTGTAACATTTGTCAGCAAAAGCTAAGTAGAGGCCAAAAAATACATAGTTTGAGTACTTCATGCATGAACCGGCACATGGAAATGAAGCATAAGTTGCAGTGGGAAGCTCAGTGTGCTACAATGCGGCCTAGCCGGCCGGGCCAACCACCGTCTGCCATATCTTGTGCATCCGCGGCCTCTTCATCCTCTGTGACTGGGGGGACAGCAGTCACACCTGTTTTGGGGCGCAAACCTGCCACCTCTTTACCCGCAACAGCCAGCATGATTGGCAGGTCATCATTTTCTTTGGAGGTGGTAACACCAGCTGGTGTTGAGCGCTGTCCGACATCGATAGCACCACCTTTGGATCAAGGCAACCTAACATGTCCGCCTGCATCTTCCTCACAGACCGGCAGTTTGTCGGGGACACCCTTATCAACCCCGTCTAAGCACAATAGCCAGCCCTCGGTCCCTCAGATGTGGACAAGTAAAAGACCATTTCCTCCTAGCCATGAGAAAGCTAAGAGGTTGAATTTCACCATCTGCAAGCTCTTGGCTACAGAAATGCTGCCTTTCCGCCTGGTGGACACAGAGGATTTTCGAGACCTTATGTCCGTCGCAGTGCCCCAGTACCAGATGCCCAGTCGGCACTACTTCTCAAAGAAAGGTGTGCCTGCGCTCCACCAGCATGTCGCACACAACATCACCGCTTCTTTGAGAAACTCTGTGTGTGACAGGGTGCATTTCACCACAGACACTTGGACGAGTAGGCATGGACAGGGGCGTTACATGTCGCTGACTGGGCACTGGGTAACTATGGTGACAGCAGGACAAGGGGCTGCTGTCCAAGTCTTGCCGTCCCCACGAGTTGTGCGTCAATCCTCTTTATGTCAAAGTTCCTCCACTGCTTCTGCCTCCTCAACCTCCTCTCGGTCTTCCACCTGCACCCAAAGCCTGTCTGGTCATGCCACAAGCTTTCTAACTGCGCAGAAGGGATCCTGCACACCTCCTTACTATGCTGGCAGTAGGGCTCAACGTCATCAGGCGGTTTTTACTTTGAAATGTCTGGGAAATGTGAGTCACACAGCTGAGGAGTTGTGGTCAGCTCTGGAGAACCAATTTCATGAATGGTTTTCTCCACTGGACCTGAAACCAGGGAAGGCCGTGTGCGACAATGCTGCAAACCTGGGTGCGGCCCTTCGCCGGGGCAATGTCACACACGTGCCTTGTATGGCTCACGTGTTGAACCTGGTTGTCCAGCAATTTTTAGCCCACTATCCCAGACTAGATGGCCTTCTGCAGAGGGCACGGTCGCTGTGTGCTCACTTCCGCCGTTCGCATCCCGCAGCTCAGCGACTTACATCTCTACAGAAGTCGTTGGGCCTGCCACTTTACCGGCTAAAATGCGATGTGCCTACCCGGTGGAATTCAACTCTGCACATGTTGCAGCGACTGTGGCAGCACCGACAAGCCCTGGTGCAATACGTTCTGACGTATAGCCTGGGCCAACGAGATTCAGAGGTGGGGCAAATCACGCTGGAGGAGTGGTCTCAGATCAGGGACCTATGCACCCTTCTGCACAGTTTTGAAATGGCGACGAAGATGTTTAGTGCTGACGATGCCATTATCAGCATGACTATTCCGGTGATTTACATGCTGGAGCACATGTTAAACAGAATTCGGAGTCAGGTGGTGGCACAAGAGGAGGTGGAGGAAGTAGAGGAGGAGGAGTTGTATGCGGAAGGGCTAACATCTGCAAGGTCCAGACGGTCGGCAGCACCAAGGCGGCAGGCATGTGAGGGTGGGGGAGATGGTTTTACCAGGGCGCATGGTTGCAGCCAAACTAGTGAGGAAGGTGCAGGAGCCCAGGAAGAAGTGGAGGACGAACTGATGGAAGACTCATCAGATGAGGGAGACCTTGATCACATTTCTGTTGTGCGAGGTTGGGGGGAGAGGACAGAGGAAGGAAGCATGATTGTTACCTCGCCACCAACACAACAGGGACTTGGTGCTCCTGGATGCGCAACACACATGAGTGCCTTCTTGCTGCACTACCTGCAACATGACCCTCGAATTGTGAGAATTAGAAATAATCCTGACTACTGGGTTGCCACACTGTTAGATCCCTGGTACAAAAGTAAATTTGCAGAAATTATTCCTGTCATAGAAAGGGATGCACGCATGCAGGAGTATCAGCAGAGACTGTTGCAGAATCTTACATGTGCTTTTCCACAAAATACCAGTGGTGCACGTAGTGAATCTCACAGTTCCAACTTGCCAACCGTGGGACCGTCAAGTGTTCAGCACTCAAACCGTAACAGAACCACAGTATCTGCTGGTAACATCAATTTTGTGGAATCATTTCACCACTTTTTTAGCCCATCCTTTGCAAGGCCACAGGAGACAAGAAGTCTGACACATAGTCAACGCCTAGAGACGATGGTACAGGAGTATCTCCAAGTAAACATTGAAGCCACGACTGTGTCACTGGACCCTTGCTCTTTTTGGGCTTCCAATCTGGATAAATGGCCGGAGCTAGCCACTTACGCCTTGGAGATCTTGTCATGCCCCGCAGCCAGCGTTCTGTCTGAACGTGTGTTCAGCGCTGTTGGTGGTGTGCTGACAGATAAGCGCACGCGGCTCTCCACTGATAATGTAGACAGACTCACGTTCATAAAGATGAACAAATCATGGATCCGAAACGACTTTTCTACCCCTGTGTCATCCTGGGGAGAGTAAAAGCTTGATGATTGGTTAAAATCACCCTACCAACCGTTTTAAGCTTTCAAATTACTAATCATGTTTATCTGTATCTTGACTGGAAAATAATTTGGGCTTTGTAGCAGTGTGCAGCACTGATCCTATTAGGCCATCTATAATAAGCTCCACCAGATTTAAAATTAAAAATAATTTTTAGCTGCATCTAGCCCGGAAAATAATTTTGGGGCTCCGAGATGCGCAAGACACATAAGTGCCTTCTTGCTGCACTACCTGCAGCATGACCCTCATATTGTCAGAATTCGAAGTAATCATGACTACTGGGTTGCCACACTCTTAGATCCCCCAAACTTTTCGATCAACCTTTTCATTTTAATAAAGACCAAAAAAATGGTCATTTTTGAAATTATAAGCATTAGCAGGTTGTTAGAAACTGAAATCAAACAGTTTTCAACTCAAAACTTTATTGTAGGTGATGTTACATTTTCACATAGGACCCCTTGTTCGAAAGGAGCTTCTGAACTCTCTCGTCCATTGAATTTGTCAGGTTTTGGATGGTTTCTGCTTCAATTGTTTTGCATGAGGACAGAATACCCTCCCAGAGCTGTTGCTTAGATGTGAACTGCCTCCCGCCATCATAGACACTCCTTTTAATGATGCTCCAAAGGTTCTGAATGGGGTAGAGGTCAGGGGAGCATGGGGGTCACACCATAAGTTTGTCCCCTTTTATGCCCATATCAGCCAGAGATGCAGATGTTTTATGTGCAGCATGAGATGGTGCATTATCATGCAGAAAAATGATCTTGCTGTGAAATACACGGTTCTTCTTCTTGAACCATGGCAGGAAGTGCTGTTTGAGAAAATCCACATACATTATGGAGTTCATCTTTAGCGCCTTCAGGGATCCTAAAGGGGCCGACAATCTCTCTCCCCATGATTCCAGCCCAAAACATTACTCCACCTCCTCCTTGTTGGCGCTGTAGCCGTGTTTGCGTGGGGTGTCCATCAACCAGCCATCCTCCACTCCATCCATCTGGACCATCGAGCGCTGCACGGCACTCATCCATGAACAAAACAGTTTTGAAAACAGTCTTCATGTAATGTTTGGCCCACTGGAGCCGTTTCTGCTTGTGTGAAGTGGATAGAGGAGGTCGACAGGATGGCGTATGCACAGCTGCAAACCTCTGAAGGACCCTGCATCTTGTTGTTCGGGGGACGTTGGAGGCACCAGCAGCTTCAAAAACTTGTCTGCTGCTATGACAAGGCTTTCTTGCCGCTGCTCTTTTAACCTGACATAATTGCCTGTAGGAAAGAGTCCTCAATTTGCCCTTATCAGCACGCACACGTGTGTACTGTGAATCAGCTACATACTTCTTGATTGCCAAGACACTTCATCCTGATCATCGCACAATGTTGATTGTAGTCATGCCTTGACCTAAACACTCCACAATTTGTTGCTTCTCAGCAGCCGACACATCCTTTTTCTTTCCCATTTTGGCAGAAAATGTAGGCTGCTTAATAATGTGAGAGAGCCTTCTTAAGTAGTCTTGCCTTTCATTGGACACACCTGCCAAACTAATTAGCACAGGTGTCTGCAATTGCTTACAGTGATATAAAGAGCCCTGACACACATCACCATCAATGAGTTTAACTGACAAACAAACAAATTCTTCCCTTATCACTCCTAAACACTTTTTGCATAATAATTTGGAACGCAGTGTACATGTGCTTTTCCACAAAACACCAGTGGTTCACGTAGTGAATCTTACAGTTCTAACTTGCCAACCGTGGTCTGTATGGAATTGTTCAATAAAGGGCCCAAAATTAAGATAACATAGATGGGAGAGGTCTCTATGAATAGGAATTCCTAAGTATTTGATACCCTGTGAGGGCCAGGCAAAGGGAAAGTTGGACTGGATGGAATCCTATATGGATTTGGGGAGGGAGACATCGAGGGCCTCAGACTTCGCTGCATTGATTTTAAAATTTTACCATGTAACAAAGTGATCTATTTCAGCCATAACAGCAGGGATGGATATATGTGATTGAGTGATATATACTAGGACATCATCAGCAAATAGAGAGCACTTGTACTCGGTGCCTCCCACCTCAATCCACCTAATATTGGGGTTATGGCGAATTGATGAGAGCAGGTGCTCCGTCACTAGGATGTATAAGAGAGGGGACAGAGGACATCCCTGCCTTGTCCCATTGGTGATTGTGAAAGGTGATGAAAATGTTCTGACGCATCCCCTGGGCCTTGGGACACCCGGAGCCGGACCCTTTTTGGTGGATGCTGGTGGTTGTAGTCTTCGTGGCGGCGACCCGGTTCCGTGGCTCAGGGCGGTCAAACCAGTGGCGGAACTATTTATGTGGTTTTGATGTTTAAATGTCCGACTACGCCACCCGTGGATTGCGGTCAGAGTGAACCGCCGCTACAGGGCAGACCGCTGAGGCTGGTGTTGTGGGTGCAGCAGAGCGTAGCATAACTCCCCACGGGAGGAGTATAGCCTCAGGGCAGTGTATGCGGAGGATGGGGGTGATGGTGCAGGGCAGCAGCAGTAACGACACGGAGTCAGTGATGCAGTCCAGGGCCTTTACTCACAGTTCTTATTATCCAGACCACGTCTGCAGGTAACGGCTGCCCACGTCGTACTGTGCTCACCAGGTGAGGGGCTCAGACAACTCCCAGATAACTTTGGAGCACTTCACAGGACCCCCTTTGTGTGTCCTTTGTCTGGCCTTTCTTACCAACACTTCTGTCCGGCTGCCTCGGGCCTCCTCTTGGTAAACTTGGCGCCAGTTTCCCTGACCCTATGTGGTGCCTTCCTAGCGGGTGTAGCGAGGGGCTGCGCCACATAAAATGTCAGAGCCTCCGGTTTCTAGCTGAGGGTCGTTTCCTGCCTCCACTAGTTCGGGGACCGGTCTCCCCCTTTGGCCTGACCCCTCCACGCAGGTGGATTCGGGCGTGCGGTGGCGACTCGCCCGTCCGCACCCCTGGGATCCCTTCATTCCTCGTTCCTGGAGCCTTCTCCGCTCCTCTTCCTTCCTTCTCCCTCTTCCAGGCCTGGGCCTCTGTTACTAGGCCCGCCTCCGGAGCAGAGCTCATGCAGAGCCCCTGCTCCCTGCCACTTCTGCTCAGACTTCTCTGCACTGAACTAAGATGGTGCCCACCTTTTATACTCCCTTCTCAATGCACCCAGGAACTGCTTCCTCCCTGCTCCTGCACTACAGGGTTCCCCTTCCTCAGTGTTCCCTCCCCCCACTCCAGCCAGGGACAGGGACTGTCGTGCCCATCTCAGGGGCATATTGGTCGCCCTGCCCCACGGCAATGTGGTGTAATGCATGCAGGTGTCGGGTCCTGATCCACACTCCATCCTTACCTGAGAGTGAGATATCACACCTCTGGGTGAGGTGCAATACGTCTGTAGCAACCGAGCCCTCAGGGTGCTACAGTTCCATTTATCTTCAGCCTAGGTGACGTATTGCGATACAGGGCCGTGATTTTGGCTATAAAAGGGTCCCCTAGACCCCTACCCCAAGCTTTTTAAGAGAATCATATATGGCGTGCCAGGAGACTCTATGGAATGCTTTCTCAGCATCCAACGAGAGTATCTAATTACAAATTTTTAACTGCATCTAGCCCAGGAAATACTTTGTGCCTAGTAGCAGTGTCTGCTAGTCAGCGGATTATCCCGGCTGTTAAGCAAGCTACACCACCTGTAGTTTAGACACTTTATTTTTTCAAAGGAAATGCTTCGGGACCATGGGATACTTAGTGAAGAGCATCAGGAGGCACCCCAAGACATAGGGGCTGGGACTGGCAGTAGGATGCCTTGCGGTGGACAGCCGAGCTCGATCCTTATAAAAGCTTTTTAACTGCAGCAGCTTTAGTGGACGCTACTGGAGCTGGAATTACCGCGGCTGCTGGCATGAGACTTGCCCTCCAATAGATCCTTGTAAATGGATTTAAAGTGTATTCATTCAAATTAGAGAGACAATTTAAATTAAAAAGCTTAGAGCTGCCTCCACCACAGGGGGTCTCGCTCGACCCACCAGCGGACAGGCACCAGTATTGGGAGAGGGGGGCTGGCCGTCAGGGTTCACCGCGGCTCTGGCACAAACCCGGCGACACGGAGGTGGCACGGGCAGGAGCGGACTGGCCGTGTCGGCTTCTCACTTTTTGGATTTTAGAAGGGCATGACATGCCTATATCTGTGTCTCCCCCTCCTTTTACTCCTCCACCTCTTTTATTTTCGCATGACTATATGTACTTGTCACTTTTCCATGTGTTAGTTATGTCTTCTGAGCAGTTTGTCAGCTTTTGGACACCTTTGAAGGTGTTTTCTATGTGTTTCTATGTGTTTTTGTTTGCCTGCCATTGGTTTTAACGGTGTTCGAAGGTGTTCGACGAACAGTTCGACGAACAGTTCGGCGAACACACGGGTGTTCGACGAACCGAACCGAACTCGAACACTACGGGGGTGGCTCAACACTAATCTTTAGTGCACATATATATGTAAGTGTACACAAACACTCCACTCCTCAACTTCCTAATTAGGCTAAAATGTGTGTCCATGGCCATGCAGTCACTAACATAGCACATAGGCAGGTTCAGACTGGCCCACAGGGTAACAGGTGAATCCCCCGGTGGGCCCCTTGTGCAGGAGTGAGGCCCCCATATGAGCAGTGTTTGCTACTGTACACTTGATACACTAGATGCAGACAAAGGCAATATACAGCATCTAATTTATTTAAAGAAGCCCTCCTCCCATCAATTTTTTTTATCTTAATATATTGCAGTTATCATATTATACAGCACTGTGTACTTAAAATTGCTCATTTTGCTCTTCTACCCAGTTAATTCTTCTCTTTTCCATTAGGTCTATGACAGCATGTGATTAAAAACTGACTAGCTGAATCTTTCTAAGCTCTATGTAGAAACAGAAGGTCAATTTTGTCTGCACAAGTCATGGGTCACTGCAATAGTCTATGGCAGAGGTGAGGAGCAGAGAAGCTGGGTCAGGAGTTGAAGAGGGGGATCATAAATGCAGGGACAAGAGACTTCCTGTTTCTACATAGAGTAGAGAAAAGAGAAGAATTAAGGGGTTAGAAAGGCAAAATAAGCAATTGTAATTACACAGTGCTACATAATATGAGGATTGCAACATATTAAGATGATAAAAACTTTGCTGAGATTGCTTCTTTAACAAACTACCAACTAAATAATTTTATGTAAGTTGTCATAGAATATATTAAGAATTTCTCTCTCCCCCCGAACCAAATTCCCCCTCCCCTATCTACCATCTGTCTAAGTAGAAGAGCTCACAATCTAAGAAGCTGTTGCTATGAAAATAGCAGTGCAGGCCAGAGGTGGCAAACTCATTATCATACGAATGTAGCCCCTAATAGAACAGGCCTAGACACCTGGCTAAAGAGGAAATCACTCATTAAGCGTCAAAGAAATTCTATCACACTCCGTACAATAGCAGGGTCATCTCCTCATTTGCAAACTCTTTTTGCTCACCAGTCTCGTAGGCACCGATATGATATATGGAATATCTGAAGTTCTATAATTCCGATAATGATGGGACACACATTTTAGCAGCAGGGTCAGCTAAGGAACAATATGCACATTTTTCTGGATCTGTGGACCCTGCCGGTGAGCTGTGGCGCAAAAGTACCAAAATAACGGACAGCAGCCATTTCATGTCTGGTCTCTACAGAAAGGTAAATTCTCAATAAAAAATATGGTTACTTGCAAACTTCTGCGATCAATCAGTGAGAAGTTATCACAGAAATTAGAGATTTTAATTAAACCATGAAGGGCGGAGACCAACCCTCATGAGGTCATCATAGGGGAGTGTGTGGTCAGGTCCCCCCTTCGGCATAAAAGATCCAGCTGAAGATTGATCTATACTCATGCCGGGAGTTATATATTTTATAAGCATGGCTCCTGTTCGATAACGGCCAGAATTGGAGTGCCTCCCCTCCAGCTAAACTGCATCGTCTCTGCGATCTGTCTAGTAAGTTTCTTTTATTAATCCCTTTTTATTTTGTGTAACTGTATATTCTGTACTAGAAAACACTTGGGCCAACATATTCAGAGACTCACAGGTCAGTGGTGACAACAAGGACCAGTTCACCACTCATGACCGTGAGTGAGAAATTGCCTACTCAAAAAACAGAATAAGAAACCGTGAAAATGAGTAATGATGGCATAAAACAGCAAAGTTTATTAGTTAATTAAAAAGAGTATACAGAAGTGATACAAAAATTGTATAGATACTTATAAACATTAAGACAATGGGTAGATATTGGATCAAGACAAGAAAAAGCTCCCATAACAGCTTCAAAACCCCCTCAGATATATGTGTACCAGGGTACAATATGTCCCAATCAAATCCACAAGGGGAAGAGTAAAGAGGGAGAGAGCAGAAAGAGGGAGAAGGCAGACAAGAGTAAACAGTAGAGGTGGAAACAACAGGAGAGTATTAGATCACAAACAGAGAGGTGAGGTAATGTAACCCTAAAATATAGTTCCCAAATGGGGGGCCATAGTAATGGATAGGTCAGGGCACTCACCAGGCTAATTGTTAACTCTCCCGAATGTGTGCCTCTTGATAAAGCCACACGCGAAACGCGCGTCGAGGCCCCTGGTGGATGTCCTTGTTCGCCTCTCTTTGCCCCACACATTCGTAAGCTGGCAGTGATCGTACGGGGACGTATACACATATTCCATGTGTTGGAATTTGGAGGTGTGTACGCCATACGCTCACTGCTCGCTTGCCGGTAGCTATGTAGTGAGTAATCGGGATCGTGCATGTGCCGAACCCCGGACAATCCTGATAATTTGGTGGCAGTGGTGGGATATTGTATGATCCCGCCGGTGTCTTCCTGACAAATGTAGGCTCAAATTACATAAGCAATGTTGATTGGATTCGGCAGACATATCGTCCGCATATGTATAAAAATTTGGAACTATACGAACACCTTGCATCACTCAAGGGTATTATGATGAACAGCAACATCATTTGTATGTATCTGTATTCTACAATAGTTCCACTTTTGGACTTAAAGGCTGTCACTGTCATTCTAGTTCATGCATAGTACATCTATTTTATCCCACTGATCAGCGTTTTACATAAATATCCAGGGAATGTGATAACCATTACAGTAAAGTCTAGGACATAGCTTTGACACCACTGGGAGCCAAATCATATGTAACATCCCTGGTGGCGTGCTGGCATGGCTTACCATCTCCCACCATGCAAGACCACCAACTTCCCTATCAGTCCAGGCTGCACACTTTGCTCCAGTACTTGCAGTGTGCATGTCTCTTTTCTGATTTCTTAGGGCGGCGGCGCGGTTACTGCCTGATTCTTAAAGTTACGGTGTGCGCACTCCTAATGTATCCCCAGCTTATTGCTGTGAGTCACTGCATACTTAAACCCCCTCCACCCAGTAGGAGGTGCCTGAGCAACACTTTCTTTCAGTGTGTCCTGTGCAACTGAGTTGCCAGGTCCTGTCCTGTATCTTGTCTGTTTCCGCCACCCTGGGGGCTGTATACCCAGGCCTGTTACCTGTATCTGTGACTTTTAGTCTGTTCTGCCACCCTGGGGGCTGTATACTCAGGCCTGTTATCTGTATCTGTAACTTCTAGTCTGTTCCGCCACCCTGGAGGCTGTATACCCAGGCCTGTTACCTGTATCTGTGACTCCTAGTCTGGGGGCTGAGTTCCCAGGCTCGTTCCTGTATCTTGTTCCGGGATCAGTTCCTGTCTGAACTGTGTCCTAGCCCATTACCTGTTTGTCTCTATGTCCGTACCTTCCCTTTTCCTGCAGTGTCTGAACCTGCACCTAACTCCAACTCATTGTGAGTTTTGTGTCCACTCGCTACTTCATTGTAAGTACCTTGTGTGTATCTGGTTCTGCTTGTCCCGTTTCCCTGCCTCCGTATCTACCTCCTGTGTTCTAACTATCTTCCTGTGTTTACCAGTCTGTTCCATGTGAACAGAGCCCTGTCCTGTCTGCCTGCACCTTCTGCTCTGCGGTTTCGCTCTGCTCTGTTCTACTCCGCTTGTTCCTCCGCACCTGTGGTTTCGCTCTGCTCTGTTCTGCCTCGCTTGTCCTCCGCACCGGCGGTTTTGCTCTGCTCTCCTTGTCCTCCGTACCTGCGGTTTCGCTCTGCTCCGCTTGTCTACCGCACCTGCGGTTTCGCTCTGCTCTGCTTGTCCACCGCACCTGCGGTTTTGCTCTGCTCTGCTTGTCCACCGCACCTGCGGTTTCGCTCTGCTCTGCTTGTCCACCACACCTGCGGTTTCGCTCTGCTCTGCTTGTCCACCGCACCTGTGGTTTCACTCTGCTCTGCTTTTCCACCGCACCTGCGGTTTTGTTCTGCTCTGCTTGTCCACCGCACCTGCGGTTTCGCTCTGCTTGTCCACCGCACCTGCGGTTTCGCTCTGCTCTGCTTGTCCACCGCACCTGCGGTTTCGCTCTGCTTGTCCACCACACCTGCGGTTTCACTCTGCTTGTCCACCTGCGGTTTTGCTCTGCTCTGCTTGTCCACCACACCTGCGGTCTCGCTCTGCTCTGCTTGTCCTCCACACCTGCGGTTTGGCTCTGCTCTGCTTGTCCTCCACACCAGCGGTTTCGCTCTGCTCCGCTTGTCCTCCGTGCCCGCAGTTCTGCTCTGCTTGTCCACCGCACCTGCGGCTCTGTTCCTGTATCCCAGTCTGTACTGGTCCCTATCCAGCCTGCGTTCCTACCTGCCAGTATCTGCCTGTCTGCATACCTGCCATGCCTGCCTGTACCCGCCTGTCTGCATACCAGCCGTGCCTGCCAGTACCCGCCTGTCTGCATACCAGCCGTGCCTGCCAGTACCCGCCTGTCTGCATACCAGCCATGCCTACCAGTACCCGCCTGTCTGCATACCAGACGTGCCTGCAAGTACCCGCCTGTGTGCATACCAGCCGTGCCTGCCAGTACCCACCTGTCTGCATGCCAGCCATGCCTGCCTGTTCCTGCATTCCCCGGTGTGGGTCAACAGCTGTGACCGGGGTCTGACCTGGAGTAGCACCTGGGCCACCTCCCACGTCCCTCCTCAGACCACGGAATCGATTAAGCCGCCGTGTGTTCGTGGTCGGATCTGGCGAGGCCCCTATTCACGCCCCTCCAGGCGCTCCTCGGTTCGTGGCCCAGTGGGACCACTAACCATGCTCATGCCAGTCAGTCCCGGCGTGAGCGTAACATCATACATTGTGACAAGATGCAAGGTCAAACTGGAACATGCCATTGGACCCAGGCAACACAGCTGATATGAAAGGTTACATATGCTTAATAGCATAAGAATTAGTGATGAGCGAGCACTAAAATGCTTGGGTACTCGTTTCTCGAGTCGAGCAAATTTGAATGCTCAAGTGCTTGACCCAGGCAACGAGCCCAATGTAAGTCTATGGGAAACTCGAGCATTTTTCCGGAAGCTCCCCCCCACTCGGAGGTCTGCAGGGGGCCTAAAAACTGCCCAAATTGATGGGAACAGTGCTCAAATGACATGGGAACAGCATGGGGAAGACCCCTGGAAACATCTCAGACTCCCAGGTCACTGCTATGAACAATGTTGTCAGAGTATTACGCCACTTGTACGGACTCACAATAAAACATACAAAAACAAAAACAAAATGGATTTTCCTGGGAAAAATGTTAAAGAACATCCTTTCCAGGGTCATGACGTGTATATAAGTCACTATTCTTAAAGGGCCAGCAGTTGGCCCTCACTATTGTTAGAGGGCTATCAGCCGGCTATGCTTTGTTGTTCCCATTATTAAAGAGTGGGTCTCCTATACTGTTATTGCGTATGCAGTGACTGCAAGGGCTGCTAAAAATTTGGACGCACCCCAATACCCCTTTGAATTGACTCAGAGGAGGGTCTCATGAAAAAAAAAGGTTCCCATTGTAAAGGAGTGGGTCTCCTATAGTGGTAATGCCCATGCAGTGACTTCAAGGGCTGCCTAAATTTGTGAAATACCTCAATACATACCAATTTGAAGACACATAGATGTGGGCCTCAGTAACAAAATGTTCCCATTAGAAAGGAGGGTTTCTGCTATACAGTTAATGCGTATGCAGTGAGTACAATTGCTGCCTAAATTTGGGAAAAACCCCAAAACCAATTTAAAGACACAGAGGAGGGTCTCTGTAACAACATGTTCCCATTAGAAAGGAGCAATTCTGCTATACAGTTAATGCGTATGCAGTGAGTACAACGGCTGCCTAAATTTGGGAAATACCCCCATACCAATTTAAAGACACATAGAGGAAGGCCTCCATGACAAAATGTTCCCATTATAAAGGAGCGGCTCTCCCATACTGTTCTTTTGTATGCAGTGACTGCAACGGCTGCCAAAAATTTGGACGCACTCCAATGCCCATTGGAAGAGACGTAGAGGAGGGCCTAGTTGAAAATGTTTTCCCATTATTAGGAAGTGGGACTCCCATACTGTTCTTGCGTATGCTGTGAATGCAAGGACTGCCAAAAATTTTGAGGCACTCCAGTGCCCTTTGTAAGAGATGTAGAGGAGGGTCTCATGAAAAAAAATGTTCCCATAAGGAAGTGGGTCTCCCATACTGTTATTGCCTATGCAGTGAATGTAAGGGCTGACAAAAATTTGGAGGCATTCCAATGCGCCTTGCAAGAGACGTACAGGAGGGCCCCATGAAAAAAATGTTCCCATTATTAGGAAGTGAGTCTCCCATACTGTTCTTGCGTATGCTGTGAATGCGAGGGCTGAAAAAAATTTGGAGGCACTCCAATGCCCCTTGCAACTTGCAAGAGATGTAGAGGAGGGCCTCATGAAAAAAATGCTCCCATTAGGAAGTGGGTCTCCCATACTGTTATTACCTATGCAGTGACTGCAATGGCTGCCAAAAATTTGGAGGCACCCAATGCGCCTTGCAAGAGATGTAGATATGGTGATATGGTAGATATGGTGGTGGAGGATGAGGAGAAGGAGGAGGACAACAGCAAATAGACAAAATCAAGAAGAGTATACCCATGTCTGGATGTCAAGAGATGCATGGAAATAGACCTCCCAAAAAAAAGACTGGATTTGAGTTTATGTTCCACTGCTATAATTCGGTGGTGTTGAGAAGTCTGGCCCAATCCTGCCCTTGCTCATTTTTATAAGAGTCAGCCTGTCAGCATTATCAGTTGATAGGCGGATGCGAATATCAGTTATAATTCCCCCGGGGGCACTAAAAACCCACTCTACCAAAACGCTAGTGGCAGGGCAGGCCAGGACCTCCAAGGCGTAGAGAGACAGTTCATGCCACATGTCCAGCTTGGATACCCAATAATTATAAGGCACAGAGGATTCACGGAGGACGTTGGTACGGTTAGCAAGGTACTCCTTCAGCATCTTCGTAAAATTATCCCTCCTTGTGAGACTACCCCATGCATCAGGGCCTGTGCGATGGGAGGGTCTTAGCAAACTGTCCTAGAACCTTGACAGAGTTCCTCTGCCTCTGCTGGATTGTATTCGTGTCTCTCTTGTCTGTACTCCTTGGTTGTCCAAGGAAGTGTGACCACTGCCGCCAGCGTTTTCAGATGGAAATTTTTATAATAATTCTGCAACAATTGTAGTGTTGGTCTAGAAGTGTCACCAGCCAGTAATGACTGTCACCCAAAATTTGGAGAACGTGAGGGTCACGGGAAAGGCATCGTAACATAAACTCAGCTATGTGTGCCAGACTGCTAGCAGGCAAGATTTCCGTGTCCTCACCAAGTGGACAACTGACCATGCTCTCCTCCTCATCCTCATCCTCCCTTTCCTCAGGCCATCCACTCTGAACAGACAGTATGATAGTTGTGCAGGTAGTACCGTCTATAGCGCAGAGCGTGGGAAACTAGCTCTTGTTCTTCCTCCTCCTCCTCTTCTTCATTGTCACCCAATCCACATTGGGATGAGATGAGGCTGAACTCTGTGGAATCACCCTGTATAGTTCCTTGCTCCAGCTCATCGTGCTCCGCCTGCAATGCCTCCTCTTTAATTGTGAGCAGCGATCGTTTCAGAAGACAGAGAAGCTGGATGGTGACTCTAATTATGGCATCATCGCCGCTCACCATCTTGGTGGAGTCCTCAAAGTTTTGGAGGACGGCACAGATGTCTGACATCCATGCCCACTCCTCAGGTCTTATGTGCAGAGGCTGACTTGAATACCGACGGACATTTTGAAGCTGGTACTAAACAATTGCCCTGTGCAGCTCACAAATCCTTCCCAACATCTGCAAGCTTGAGGTCCAATGCGTGTGGACATCGCACACCAGTCGGTGACCTGGAAGCTGCAAACGCTGCTGAATAACGGCAAGAGCAGAGGAAGCTGGAGCTGACTTTCTAAAATGGACACACAGACAGCGTAATTTGACAAGCAGATCTGGCAGATCCGGGTAGGTTTTGAGAAACCGCTGAACCACAAGGTTAAGCACATGGGCCAGGCATGGTACGTGTGTGAGCTCGCCTTGCCTCAGAGCCGCCACCAGGTTCCAACCATTGTCACACACGACCATGCCTGGCTGTAGGGTCAGCAGTGTCAGCCACTGATCTGCCTGCTCTTTCAGAGCTGTCCACAACTCTTCAGCGGTGTGCGGTTAGTCACCTTAGCATATTAGCTTCAGGACAGCCTGTTGCTGCTTGGCTGAGGCAGTGCTGCAGTGCTTCCAGCTTCTGACAGATGTGGGCATTTCGGAGATGGAGGCTGAAGAGGAGGAGATGCAGGAGCTGTAGAATGTGGGGGCAATCCTGATTGACCCAGGGCCCACAATCCTCAGTGTCGGGAGGACGTGATCCATCCCAAGGTCTGACTGGGTCCCGGCCTCCATTATATTAACCCAGTGTGCCGTCAGCGAGATATACTGTCCCTGCCCACAACCACTTGTCCACGTGTCAGTGGTTAGGTGGACTTTCCCAGTAACTGCGTTGTTGAGGGCACGGCTAATCATAGAATCATAGAATCATAGAATGTAGAGTTGGAAGGGACCTCCTGGGTCATCTGGTCCAACCCCCTGCTCAAAGCAGGATTCACTAGATCATCTCATACAGATGTCTGTCCAGCCTCTGTTTGAAGACGTCCATTGAAGGGGAACTCACCACCTCTCGTGGCAGCCTGTTCCACTCATTAATCACCCTAACTGTCAAAAAGTTTTTTCTAATATCTAATCTGTGTCTCCTCCCATTTAGTTTCATCCCATTGCTTCTAGTCTTTCCTTGTGCAAATGAGAATAAAGATGATCCTTCTACAATGTGACAGCCCTTGACATATTTGTAGACAGCTATTAAGTCTCCTCTCAGTCTTCTTTTTTGCAAGTTAAACATTCCCAAATCCTGCAACCGTTCCTCATAGGACATGGTTTGCAGACCAGTCACCATTCTGGTCGCTCTTCTCTGAACTTGCTCCAGTTTGTCTATGTCTTTTTTAAAATGTGGTGCCCAAAACTGTACACAGTATTCCAGATGAGGTCTGACCAAAGAGGAGTAAAGTCCGATAATGACTTCACGTGATCTAGACTGTATGCTTCTGTTAATACATCCCAGAATTGTATTTGCCTTTTTTGCTGCTGCATCACACTGTTGACTCATGTTCAGTCTATGATCTATTAGTATACCTAAGTCTTTTTCACATGTACTGTTGCTTAGCTCTATTCCTCCCATTCTGTATATGCTTTTTTCATTTTTATTGCCCAGATGTAGTACTTTGCATTTTTCCCTGTTAAAAACCATTCTGTTGGTTGCTGCCCACTGCTCCAGTTTATTTAGGTCTTTTTGAATCCTCTCTCTCTCTTCTCTAGTATTAGCTATCCCTCCTAGCTTTGTGTCATCAGCAAATTTAATGTTGTGGGACACATGCTCGTGTAATGCGGGGACGGCACACCGGGACAAATAGTGGTGGCTGGGGACCGAGTACCGAGGGACGGCCGCCGCCATTGTGGAAAGCTTCCGTCTCCATGAGCCTAAAGGGCAACATTTCGAGCGCAAGCATTCACGAAATGTGTGAATTTAATACTGTGGCCTATGCAGTGTTGTCTGCGTATTTGCACTTGCGTTCCAAGAACTGGGCTAGGAACAACTGACTGCTGCGCTGGGACAAGGACGTGGACATGGTTTCTGATGGTGCTAGTTGAGAGTGTGCAACGACAGGTTCAGGGCAGGAGGCATCTTTGCATGTGCCATGGACAGGGGATTGGTGTGCACGCTCAACAGTGGAAGAAGCAGTGGTGTCACCTGCAGACACTGTTTCTGGACCCTGGCATTCAGCCCACTTAGTAGGATGCTTTGCTGTCATGTGCCTGATCATGCTGGTGGTGGTCAGACTGCTAGTTTTGCTACCCCTGCTGATGCTGGCCTGGCAGATGGTGCCAGTGGCCTTTTTAGGGTTATCTGCAGAGTCTTTAAAAAACAACCAGACTCGGGAAGACCTAACAGTTGTACTGGCAACTTCCGTTTTGTTGGTGTTCCGGGGAACAGTTGCACACCTTGTGTCTGTGGCTACCACACTGCTTGTTCGTGCCTGTTGTGGTGCTATGCCTTCCTCCCCCTGTGTGCTGCTGTCCTCACTCTGCATGTCAATGTCACCTTGCCAGGTTGGGTCAGTGTCTTCATTGTCCACCACCCTGGTCCTCCTCCTGACTTTCTTTCAGGAAATTGTGTCTCATCATCATCCACCTCTTGTGATAGTAATTGCACTTTCCCACCGTCACCTTCGTATGACCGTGGCTGCTCAAATATTTGGGCATCGCTACATGCGATCTCCTCTTGCCCCGCTTGAAGCTGGCCAGGCGAGAGCCCCGAATCTATAAATGGAAAAGTGAACAGCACTTCGGATTGTCCAAGTGTGGGATCAGTTGTCTCCGGGCACTCGGCAAGGTGGGAGGAAGGAGGACCAGGGTGAGGAATATGCGGTCCAGACTCACGGCTACTGAGACTTGACCGTGTGGAAGACAGGATGGTGGTGGGAAAGTGACTGGAAGCATTATCTTCTATCCAACCAACAACCTTTTGATATTGCTCTGGGTTCAATAGTGGTGTGCTGCGGTCCCCTAGTAATTGGGACTGGAAGGTCGGGCGACAAGATGTGGGTGTTTGTTGTGGCACAATTTCATCTTGCCCACTGCCTCGGCATACACCATCACGTCCACTTCCCCATCCCTTGTCACGCACCTTGCCCATTTTAAATGGAAGAAAATATTTTGCACGGTCGCTACAAATGGCTGGATTTGTACCGCAGTTATATGTGATACGTCTGAGGGACGCCCACGGTTTTAAATAGCAAGCTTGTAGTTTCCTATTATTGCCAGTGACCACGTGTGAATAGCTTCACTAACATACTGCTACAAACTGTAAATGGAAGACAATATTTTCCACGGTCGCTACAAATTTCTGGATTTTTATCGCTGTAATATGGATCACGTCTGATGATGGAAAAGATCTGGCAGTAATCTGCAGTGCTAACAAGCAAATGTAGCAGTAAAATGGTGTTCTTTGGATTGCTTTTTAAGCAAATAATCAGGACTAAGATAAAAAAAAATTGCCCTGGCCCCTGATATATGGGGCTATGTCTACTGATATCTGTAACAGCAGGAGCAGACAGAATGTGCAATGGACCCTCTTGTCCTGTATAGACTGCCACAAGCCCTGCCTGCCTAACTCCTGCTATCAGGATTAATATATGCAGCTGGATTAGTCCTCAGAAGGACTGTTAGTTCAGATGGATATATATATACTCCTGGAGTACCACTACTATGTAACCACCACTAATATGTGACTATTACGCCGCCAATTCTGTCCCTCACACAGCAGCACCTCTCCCTACTCTATCTGTTTCCGGGATAGACTGTGACGAGCCTAGCGTCACCAGGTTTTATATAGACCTGATGATGCTGTGCAACCAGCCAATCACTGTAATGCCATAACCAACATGGCTACGGCATTACAGTGCGTGGCAGACAAACCCTGCATGTTCATTGACTCTCTAAAGAGTGCAAAACATTCAGGGCGGGGACCCGAGCTCCCGCCCGAGCAGCCCAGAAATACTCGCCGAGCATGTCGAGCAGGGTGGTGCTCGGGCGAGCACCGAGCAGTGGCGAGCACGCTCGCTCATCACTAATAAGAATGTAACAAAAAAAATTAACTGTGCCATGACACCAACTTGGAAAGATAACAACAGGCATGATGGCTCTGTGACTTGGTGCAAATTCTGCTGCCACCAATTTATTGCTTAATTTGTGCCTGTCACACCATGCAATGCCCAGTCTTCAGAAGTCCATTGTCAGCCACATTCTCAGCTTTAAAAACACATCTATTGCAACTTTCTTAGAATTGCTTACTAGTCTATACTGTCTTTAAAGCGGTTATCCAGCCTTTAAAAACTGATGGACTATCCTGCAGATGCAGACGAGCATATATTCTTTCATCTTAGAGAATGGGGTCGATTATGCAAATCACACTGTTTTTCAGAGTGTGATCCGATTCTTTCGGATGAGGAGAAAATGGAGAAAAAAATTCTCCATCTTCTCCATTCTGTCCTTCCGTTGAAATCAAACCGCGCTCAGACATCATCCAAGTGTACTTGGATGTTTTCCATGGACTCCTTGACTTGCATGGCCAAATGCGATCCAAATATCGGATCAAACTCGGGCATGCAGGAATTTTTTCCTTGGACCACCTGGTCCAAGGAAAAGATCTGACGTGCATGGCCCTATAGAATAGCATTAGTCCAAGTACAATCGATGTTTTGTTGAATGGCACTCGGTCCTAAATTACAGCCATGTGCACGAGTCCTAAAGATAATCCATCAATATTGGATCGGTGGAATCTGAATAACCCCCACCAATCAACTTTCTATAGAGGCTGCGACACTCTTCATTGTATACATCAGCTGCAGGCTTTTTTCACATCTACCTTTTTATAGCAGACATCCAAATGGAAAAATGCTGTAATAATTTGATCAACCGCTCAATAAAATATGATGCAGGCAGATACAAACCATCCATTTCCGATGATAACATTGAAGATGCTGTGTCTCTCAAGCGCTACCTTCCCTTCAAAGATCTGATTAGATGGGGTGCCAATAGTCAGACTTCCACTGATCAATTTATCCTAAGGATAAAATGTCATTTTTAAAGCTTGGATATCCCCTTAAATATTGCTGCCCTCCATCATCAAACATGTCTTATCAAACAGAAGCAAGCCAGGTGTGTTTTTTTTTCTCACTTATTGAGTGTATCTTTTTGTTACCGGTGCTTTGATGGTGTAGAATCGGGTAATGTATTTTTAACCACTATTTCAGCAATACATTATTTTTTTCTATAGTTAATAGTTGGTAAACTTTCTAACGTACTTTGTAAATTAAGACTGGTGCTTGCTGTAATTCAGCAGGAACTTTCCTCTGTTATGGTCATGTAATGGACGCTCCTTATTTTCATTCACAGGAAGTTTACAATAAAGCTTCCTATTGAATGATAGCAAATATCTTTTTACGCCATGAAGAATATTATAATAAATATAAATGTTTTATTAAATTCTTTATTAAAGAATAACATTAATTTGCTTAAACTGGAATACTCCTTTAAATCCGTTCAGACCAAGTAAATATTCCTGTGTACTTAGTAGGATGATTTACTAATGTTTTTTGCAGATCTACTCTAATTCCCTTAAAGACAGTGAAAGAATAAAGCATAAGTATGCATACTACATAATTAATAATGTTTTCATAGATATAATGTTGCTGCTGCAAGATCCCGGAGATTTTATGCAGAACCTGCTGATAAGGCTTTTTTCAGCTACAATGTGTCCAGGCTTCTGGAAACAGAGGCTTGTGAAGCCGGGGATATCTGTATTGTAGTTCCTGCAGGGCACCAAGTCCATGGTTATATCCCCAATCAGACTGTTTTGTGTGCCATTGCACGGTACCTTCAACCACAAGTGTACAAGGGTAGCTTCACAGTGTTTTGGTTGTTTTTTTTTTTTTTTTTTTTTAATTTTGTTGCCCCAGCACTTTGACTGACAGTCAGGTTTGCAGTGCATCAGTGTAGAGCCGGCTGTGAGTCAAATTGCCGGCAGCCGCTGCTCTCAGTGCTATTGTGACTGTAGCTGCTCCGGGCATGCCTGTATGACTGAAATCCAGAGGAGGAATAAAGTTAATTTTCAGTCCAGCAGTCAGGCACCTTCCTAACCATATTAACCTGCAGATTAACCCTACATCTGCAGGTACCAGTAAGTAGGGTTATGGCGTTATCCGACCTGACATAAAATAAATTGATATTTAAAGTGAAGAGACCCCAGAGCATAATAAAAAAACCATTCAATTTACAGTGATTTTCTTGGCCGCAAAACAATTTTGGGAAAAAAAATCGGCAAATGATCAGCTCAACACTAATTAATGGGTAATAAGGACAAATTTTTTCGTATCACTTTAAGACATTTCACTTTTCTGAGTTAAAAGTGGTGTTTGTCCCCAGTGTGTGTCTGTGTCATTGTGTGCGATACATGAATGTGATTGACAGGTTAGTTTTTACACTGCAGGTGGATCTGTGGCAGCCCAGCAGTTTCAGCAACATCCTAAATAACACCATCACTGATGTTCACATTTCTAATAGCAGTTCTGAGGCTTTGCTGACATACCTGAGACAAACCCATGTGCAGCACAGGTAAGGGCATGTGCAAAACTAATAGATAATTCATGTGTTATTTTCAAGAAAAAAAGGCAGCTCTTTCTTCTCCATTACACTGCCGCTTTACTCATGTATGTATCAATATTTTATAACAAAAAAACATATACACATCTGGTGCATTTTACCAATCATTTTCTAGACACTAATTAATACTGTTGATTGAAGCATAAAGTAAGTCTAAAACATAATAAATGTGGTGCATGCAATATATCGCATTTTTTTTGTCTATATCTACTAAACAGTAGTTTACAGCACAGAAATTAAAGGGGTTATCCGGTGAAAACAAAAAATAAGCGATAACTTGTTGAACTTATTTAACGTTGGGACACTTTTATCCCCATTAGAATGGATCGGTATTGCACATGCTGGACCTGTGCTCCATTCAATCCCTTTGAGGCTGTTAAAGGGAATCTGTCAGCAGGTTTTTGCTGTGTAATCTGAAGACAGCAGGAGATACTGAAACACAGAATTCAGGGATGTGTCACTTGTCAAAATGCATGCTGATGTTTACTAACTGTGAAGGATTTATCACTGAGAGATTAACATTGCTGAATTAGTCTGGCAACTAAGCACCTCACTGTCTATGGACTTTGTACATGGAAAGCCTGTTGTGGGCGGGGTTAGCTTCCTCAGCTCTACTTCATTCTTCATCTAAAAGCTCTGATTGTGTGAGTGTAAGGGGGATGGACGCCACCACTGCTTTAAGAAGGACTTTTCCCTGTTATTATTCCCACGTGCAGCAGTAGTTGTCCCTGTGTGAGTGTAATGTCTAATGTAATGTTGATGCTTTTATGTGTTCTCCCTGTATTGTACAGTGCAGTAGTTGCCTAGTTACAGCAGCATGTCAGAGCTGGCCAGGGGGAGGAGCGTAGCAGGGAAGAGCAGAGGCAGTGAGCTTAGAAACAGGAGACAGGAAGTCAAGGGGCAGTGTCCGGGCAGCCATGCCCAGGACAAGGTGTCAGAGAAGAGCTCCAGAGAAAGGGAGCTTGTGTGAAGACTGGGGTGTCCCCGCAAAGAAGGAGTCCAGGCAGTGGGGGCCGTAAACCCACGAGTGAGGACCTGCTCGTGACAGGTCGGGACCGAGGACAGGTCAAAGCAGTGGGGCTGTAAGCCCATGAGTAAGGACCAGTGATGGTGTAAATGCACTCAGAGAAGAGGCCAGTACACGAGACATCAAGGGTCCATGTGAGTACCAGAGAGTCCTTCAGCCAGAGACCTGAGCCAGGGTTAGAAGGTGCGCGGATCCGAGGACAGAGACTAGGCACTAAGCAGAGTCCGGCAGCCATAGACCCAGGCCAGGGTTAGAAGGTGCGCGGATCTGAGGACAGAGACTAGGCACTAAGCAGAGTCCGGCAGCCATAGACCCAGGTCAGGGTTAGAAGGTGCGCGGGAGAGAGAGAGAGTGCCAACAGCCCTCAGCAGGAGCTGAGGACCGAACAGAGGCTGTGGAAAAGGGATGTACATATATATATCTATATCCGAGTAGCACAGCGAGAGAGAACAGGGACTGTGGAAAAGGGATAGGAGCCTTATCCGAGTAGCACAGCTTCTCTAGGACAAGCGGCAACTCGGACAGAGGGTGTGCTGAAGGTGAAAGTCTGCCTGCTGTGATAAACTGAGTCGGAAGGTAGAGAAACGGCTTATTGTCCCTGCATAAGACCCGGGCCTGACAATATCTGCTGCACCTGCCTGTACACTGCAATCTGTCAGTAAAGTTGGTTTTATTTAAAAGCAATGACTCTAACCGTTTATTCATGTCAGGGGCGGACACAGACTGTAGTGGGCCCCTGTGCAAGAAATTTTTGGGGGCCCCCCCTGCCCTTCATAAGGCAACAAAGTTATGTAAACATAACCCCCCCATGTGCAGCCCTCATCCCCCCCATATGCAGCTCTCATCCCATGTGCAGCTCACCCCCCCGTGCATCTCTCATCCCCCCCGTGCATCTCTCATCCCCCCCGTGCATCTCTCATCCCCCCCATGTGCATCTCTCATCCCTCCCATGTGCATCTCTCATCCCTCCCATGTGCATCTCTCATCCCCCCCCTGCATCTCTTGCCCCCCCGTGCATCTCTCATCCCCCCGTGCATCTCTCATCCCCCCCGTGCATCTCTCATCCCCCCGTGCATCTCTCATCCCCCCCGTGCATCTCTCATCCCTCCCATGTGCATCTCTCATCCCTCCCATGTGCATCTCTCACCCCCCCGTGCATCTCTCACCCCCCCGTGCATCTCTCATCCCCCCCGTGCATCTCTCATCCCCCCATGTGCATCTCTCATCCCTCCCATGTGCATCTCACATCCCTCCCATGTGCATCTCTCACCCCCCCGTGCATCTCTCATCCCCCCCGTGCATCTCTCATCCCCCCCATGTGCATCTCTCATCCCCCCCATGTGCATCTCTCACCCCCCCATGTGCATCTCTCACCCCCCCATGTGCATCTCTCATCCCCCCCATGTGCATCTCTCATCCCCCCCCATGTGCATCTCTGATTCCCCCCACTCCTGATTAATTAATTGTATTTAAAAAAAATAAAACTTGTTATACTTACCCCCATGCGATCCCTGCAGAATCCTGGCGCTCGTCCACGTCGCTGCCACCAGGTTCTCCTGACGTTCGGCCATGTGACGGCGCCACATACATAGCCATCAGCTTTTGTTTTGGCCAAAAGATTTTTAAAGCCGCCACCACGATAAGGTAGACTCTTCTGGCCGGGCCCTACTCTAAGCTATTAAAATTTTCTTAAAATATCCAATACTCTTTTTAGATATATTTTTATTTAGTTTTCTTTAAGGGAATGTGTCATATACATTTTTTTTTTAAATGACCAATAATACCACATACAGGGAATACCGCCACACCATGACCAGACCACATATTACCACAACATAGTGGCCGAATAATACCACACAGAAGGGAGAAAAACTGCCACACCATGACCAGACCACATATTACCACCACATTACTAATATTACCACCACATTACTAATATTACCATAAGTGTCATTATACACGGGAGCTCTATACATGGTATGTATAATGTAAGTGTCCAGGTAATCTAGTGATCACCAGTGACATTATACACAGGAGCTCTGTATATAGTGTCAGTGTACAGGTAATACAGTGATCACCAGTGACATTATACACAGGAGCTCTGTATATAGTGTACAGGTAATACAGTGATCACCAGTGACATTATACACAGGAGCCCGGTACATAGTATATAGTGTAAGTGTACATGTAATACACTGACTCACTGGTGACGTCTCTAGGTGAAGTCCTTCAGCTACGCTTTTCTCCTTCATTCAGCACAGACCGCCATCACGTCTTCCAGCCAGGACTTGTCTCTGCATAAAATAACACAGTTATCTAGAGCACATTCCCCAACTTCTACATTACGCAGCTGAATACAGACGTGCATCCACCATCAATATATGGTTAGTTATTATGCCACCTACCATTCCAAATATAAATTGTAATCCACCACGGTGCCCCCATTAACTGTAAATAGGCACTTAATATATAATTTAATTAGAACCTCTACTCTTTCCGCCAATTTGTTACCAGTTACACTCCTGCATCCGCAACGCCCCCTACTCTATGCTTCCTGCTCCCCGCATTCATTATTTACATGCACCCCCTGCCCCAATTCATTATATCATGTCCGTGCTCTCCCCACCCCATCATCATTTACTCTCCCCCACCCCACATTCATTATGTGCAGCTCATTATCCCCCTACTCCCAATTCCCCCATGTGCAGCTCATTTTCTCCCAATTCCCCCATGTGCAGCTCTCATCCCCCCCATGTGCAGCTTTCAAACCCCCCCCATGTGCAGCTCTCAAACCCCCCCATGTGCAGCTCTCAAACCCCCCCATGTGCACATCTCTCACCACCCCCCCATGTGCACATCTCTCATCCCCCTCCCCCACATGTGCCCCTCTCTCATCCCCCCCATGTGCATCTCTCATCCCCCCACATGTGCGGCTCTCACCACCTACCCATGTGCACCTCTCTCACCCCCCCATGTGCACATCTCTCACCCCCCCATGTGCACCTCTCTCATCCCCCTCCCCCACATGTGCACCTCTCTCATCCCCCTCCCCCACATGTGCACTTCTCTCATCCCCCTCCCCCACATGTGCACCTCTCTCATCCCCCCCACATGTGCATCTCTCATCTCCCCCCCCACATGTGCATCTCTTATCTCCCCCCCCCACATGTGCATCTCTCATCCCGCCCCACATGTGCATCTCTCATCCTCCCCCCACATGTGCATCTCCCATTCCCCCCCCCACATGTGCATCTCCCATTCCCCCCCCCACATGTGCATCTCCCATTCCCCCCCCCACATGTGCATCTCCCATTCCCCCCCCCACATGTGCATCTCCCATTCCCCCCACCCCCCCACATGTGCATCTCCCATTCCCCCCACTCCTAGTTAATTGTATTTAAAAAAAAATAAAACTTGTTATACTTACCCCCATGCGATCCCTGCAGAATCCTGGCACTCGTCCAAATCGCTGACACCAGGTTCTCCTGACTTCCGGCCATGTGACGGCGCCGTCACATGACCGGAAGTCAGGGGAATCATGAAGGCGCTGCCACGGCAGCGCAGCGCAGCGCTGAGATGTCCCGGACCCGGCGCTTAGCATGGGGCCGGAGGCCCCATCAGGCGAGAGATGCACAAGAGGGGGGCCCCCAACGGGGCTCCGAGGGGGCCCCTACCGGCCGGGCCCCATACTGGAGTCAGAGCAGTCATGCCCTGATGGCGGCCGTGCTGGAGGCTGGAGGGGCCCCCTCTCCCTCGGGGCCCCCGTTCAATGAACCGGCTGCACGGGCGGTAGTTCCGCCCCTGATTCATGTGCAAGGTGCCGGGGTGCTCGCTGAAGGTTGCTCAGTAGACTTGCCCACGACTACCACCCTGTGCCACCTCGTTACATAAGAATGTCTGAACCCAGTAAACTAAGTGATACATCGTTGGATTCAGCTTCTCTCTGCCTACATCCTGCTCCTCTCAGATGAGGTAGCAAAAACCTGCTGACTGATTCCCTTTAAGCGCTACGCTCTGCTTCTTCCGGTAGTCCCAAAAGCATTAATGGAGTCGCGGTCATGCATACAGCTTGTCACTCCAGGCATAAAAGGTTCCCATCATGGCTAAAAATTCCCCGTTCTGCCAATTGGTGCAGGTCTGACTGGTCAGCCACTGATCAGAAAGTTATCACCTATCCTACTTTATTTTCACTGGCCAAACAATTTAAGTATTCTTATATTTTGAGCAGTAAATGACAAAATAATTCTATAAATTAAAAGATTGTAAACAAAAAATAAATGTTTGTTCTGTTTATGCACACGTTTTTCCTTCCAGGAAGATTTACTGCTTATATTGTTCAGCACTCTTCCTGAGATACAGACTGAATTAACAGTGACAAAATTGATCAATTGTCCCCGAATGTGCAGCTTTTTTCACTGAGTAATTAAACAAAGAACATACCTGAATTAGAAAGCAGCATGTTAGGAAGACTGAGCAAATAAATCAATATCTTTTAAGCGTTTGTGTACTATATGTTCTGCTGAGTAGAATAGATTCTTCCATTTATTATAAAACTGATGTAACTTTACATTGTCATCCATATTATGGGAGACAATTGTAAAGTGAGTTTACTTATTGGATCTTTTATGATACCTTTCAGATTAATCAGCACATGTTTGTAGATCAATTAGAAATAGTGGAGCCCAGGACATAGAGACCATTGAGGTCATAGATGGCATATAGCTTCTATAAGGCCTCTACAGGGTAAAGGGAACACATTAGTTTCTGCATTCTTATGGGTGGTATGAACAATATCTCTGACTTCAACACCCAGTGGCGTAACTAGAGTCCGATGGGCATCGGTGGAAAATTTGGACCTGGGCTCCCACCTCCGTGTTGGTCAAATGTGTGGGTCTTTGTAGCATTCTAGATCCTATAAAGACATATGTGTTCACCCTCCATGTAATAATGTCCCCATCCTGGCTCCTTCTTGTAATAATGTCTCGTCCTGGCCCCTTCTTGTAATAATGTCCCCCATGCTCATTACTTTCTGTAATAATGTCCCCTGTCCTGGCCCCTTCCTGTAATAATTCCCCCCATCCTCGACCACTTTCTGTAATAATGTACTTTTTGTAGTAATGTACCCAGTCCTGGCCAAATCCTGTAATAATGTCCTTCATCCTGGGCCTCTTCTTGGCATAATACCCCCATCCTAGGCTCCTTCCTGGTATAATGTCCCCCATCCTAAGCCCCTTCCAGTTATAATGTTCCCCATTCTGGGCCCCTTTCTGGTATAATGTCCCCAGTCCTGGGCCTCTTACTGTAATAATGTCCCCAATCTTGGCATGGGAGGATGAAGAGGAGGAGGAGGTGTTGGAGCTGTAGAATGTGGGGGAAATCCTGATTGACCCAGGGCCCGCAATCCTCGGTGTCGGAAGGATGTGTTCCGTCTTAAGGTCCGACTGGGTCCCTGCTTCCACTATATTAACCCAGTGTGCCGTCAGCGAGATGTACCATCCCTGCCTACAAGCACTTGTCCACATGTCCGTGGTTAGGTGGACTTTCCCAGTAACTGCATTGTTGAGGGCACAGCTAATGTTGTGGGACACATACTTGTGTAATCCGGGAGAAATAGTGGCGGCTGAGGACCGAGTACCGAGGGACGGCCGCCACCATCAGGTGGCGGAAAGCTTCTGTCTCCACAAACCTAAAAGGCAACATTTCGAGCTCAAGCATTCGCGAAATGTGTGAATTTCGTAGTGTGGCCCGTCGGGCGTAAGCTGCATATTTGCGTTCCAAGTACTGGGGTAGGGACAACTGAACGCTGCGTTGAGACAAGGACGTGGACTTGCTTGCTGATGGTGCTAGTTGAGAGTGTGCAATGACAAGTTTCGAGGCGGGAGGCATTTTCGCATGCGCCATGGACAGGGGATTGTCGTGCACGCACAACACCGGACGAAGCAGTGGTGTCACCCGCAGACACTTTCTGGACCCTGGGGTTCAGCCCACTTTTTCCAACCAGCATTTCGACACTGCTCTGTGTTCAATAGTGGTATTCTGCGGTCCCCTAGTCATTGGGACAGGAAGGTCGAACAACAAGATATGGGTGTTTGTTGTGGCATGATTTCAGCTTGCCCATGGCCACGGCCTCGGCCTCTGCATGCACCATCACCATCCTGTCCACTTCCCCGTTCTTTGCCAAGCACCTTGCCCATTTTAAATGGAGGACAATATTTTCCACGTTTAAAGTAAATGTCCTTAGCAAATCTCTGCTTACTCAGGCCTGTGTGGCACACAGGCTGGGGTAGCGTCCTGGCTTGGTCTGAAGACAAACATACACCGGAGGCCCTCTCCCTCCAAACACACAGACCATGTGCCAAACAACAGTCTTCATTATATAGGCTGTTAACCACACCCAGAGGAGACTCGCCCAACTCTCAAACTACCCGTAACCCGGTCCCAGGTGAAACCTCTTAGTGCTTATGTGCACTAGAGAAACACTCCGGATTACATCACAGAGACCATCCATCTCTGTGACACATTCCTATCGACTATGCGACCAGTAGCCACCTTACATACCTCCCCCCTCTGCCTAAAGCCGTGGGACTTGGCACTTTCTACTACTAGACAGGGTATTCTCGATAGGGCATCGGCATTACCATGTAGCTTCCCTGCTTTATGCTCTAAATGGAAGTTGAAATATTGTAGGGCTAAGAACCAGTGGGTGACCCTAGCATTTTTACCCTTTATTTCCCTCAACCATCTGAGTGGGGCATGGTCAGATACCAATATAAACTTACGACCTACCAGATAGTACCGTAATGTGTCCACCACCCACTTTATGGCCAAGCACTCCTTCTCTATGACTGAATAATTCCTCTCACATGAGGACAGCTTCCTACTCAGGTAGAGAACAAGGTGCTCCTCCCAGTGCATCTCCTGGGAAAGGAATGCTCTTAACCCGATCTGAGGTGTCCATTTGGAGTATAAACTCTTTCTTAAAGTCAGGGGCCACCAGGACCGGTTGCTTATACAGAGCCCCTTTCATTTTTTGAAAGACCGTCTCTGCCTCTTCAGACCATTTGGCCATTGCCGATTTCATCCCCTTAATGAGGTCAGTCAGGGGTGCAGCCATCATTGCGAAGTTTGGGATGAACTTCCTGTAGTATGCCACGATCCCCAGGAACAATCAATGAATATGAATAGCGGTACCAGAGCGCCAATAACAGGGCAAAAATATTAAAAGGACTGATTTATTAATATACACACAACGCGTTTCGGTGGACAGAGCCACCTTCAATCTCCCAGATTGAACTGCCTTACTCTGGCTGACCGGTTGTAGACCCTGGCCTGAGCTTTTTGTGCCTGGAGGAGTTGTCCTTTTATGATGGGCATCATCTTCGCAATCCTCTGCTGCATCAGTGCCACGTGCTCGATGATGCTTCTGTGGGGCGTGACATCGGCTTCCCAAGTTTCCTTGGCTTTATCCAGGAGACCTCACGGATGGATGTCAGCCATACAAAAGATCGAATGGCGAGAACCCCGTAGAGGCCTGTGGAACCTCTCGGATGGAGAACAACAGATATGGGAGGAGACAGTCCCAGTCTCTACCGTCCTTTTCTATGGCCTTGTTCAGCATACTCTATAGCCTTTTATTAAACCTTTCCACAAGGCCATCTGTCTGAGGACAGTACACTGAAGTCATCAGTTGGGAGATTTTCAAGACCTTGATTACTCCCTCATCACTTTATTCAAAAAAGGTGTTCCCTGGTCGGTCAGGATCTCCCTTGGTAAACCTGTCCGGGAAAAACCGTGGACCAATTTGCGGGCTATACTCTTTCTGGAGGAGTTTCTCAGGGGAATTGCATCCGGATAGCATGAGGCATAGTCCAGGATGACCAAGATACAGGTGCTTCTCACAGAATTAGAATATCCTCAAAAATTAAATTTATTTCAGTTCTTCAATACAAAAAGTGAAACTCATATATTATATAAAGTCATTACAAACAGAGTGATCTATTTCAAGTGTTTATTTCTGTTAATGTTGATGATTATGGATTACAGCCAATGAAAACACAAAAGTCATTATCTCAGTAAATTACTGCATCAATGAGGCGTGGCATGGAGGCGATCAGCCTGTGGCACTGCTGAGGTGTTATGGAAGCCCAGATTGCTTTGATAGCAGCCTTTAACTCGTCTGCATTGTTGGGCATGGTGTCTCTCATTTTCCTCTTGACAATTCCCCATAGATTCTCTATGGGGTTAAAGTCAGGCAGGTTTGCTGGCCAATCAAGCACAGTGATACTGTTGTTTTTAAACCAGGTATTGGTACTTTTGGCAGTGTGGACAGGTGCCAAGTCCTGCTGGAGAATTAAATTTCCATCTCCAAAAAGCTTGTCGGCAGAGGGAAGCATGAAGTGCTCTAAAATTTCATGGTAGATGGCTGCGCTGACTCTGGTCTTGATAAAATACAGTGGACCTACACCAGTAGATGGCATGGCTCCCCAAACCATCACTGCTTGTGGAAACTTCACACTAGACCTCAAGCAGCTTGGATTGTGTGCCTCCTTACTCTTCCTCCGGACTCTGGGACCTTGATTTCCAAAAGAAATGCAAAATTTACTTTAATCTGAAAACAACACCTTGGACCACTGAGCAACTGTCTAGGTCTTTTTCATCTTGGCCCAGGTAAGACGCTTCTGGTGTTGTCTATTGGCCATGAGTGGCTTGACACAAGAAATGCGACACTTGTAGCCCATGTCCTGGATACGTCTGTGTGTGGTGGCTCTTGAAGCTATGACTCCAGCAGCAGGTGCTTGTGCACCTTTTTCTTCCACACTTTTTCCTTCCACTCAACTTTCCATTAATATTCTTGGCTACAGCACTCTGTGAACAGCCAACTTCATTAGCAATGATGTTTTGTGGCTTACCCTCCATGTGGAGTGTGTCAATGACTGCCTTCTGGACATCTGTCAAGTCAGCAGTCTTCCCCATGATTGTGGAGTCTACTGAAACAGTAAGGGACCTTTTTAAACACTTAGGAAGCCTTTGCAGGGGTTTTTTTTTAATTATTCTAATTTACTTAGATAATGACTTTTGTGTTTTCATTGGCTGTAATCCATAATCATCAACATTAACAGATATAAACACTTGAAATAGATCACTTTGTAATGACGCTATATAATATATGAGTTTCACTTTTTGTATTGAAGAACTGAAATAAATAACATTTTTGAGGATATTCTAATTTTGTGAGAAGTACCTGTATAATGATGCCCACAAGTAGATTTAACCAGGGGACCGACCAAGTCCATGGCAATTCTCTCGAATGGTACTTCAATAATGGGCAATGGCATGAGGGGACGTCGAAAGTGAGAGGTGGGGGCGGTTAACTGGCAAAAAGTGCAGGACCTGCAATACTTTAATATTTCCCAGTGACACCCAGGACAATAGAACCTCTGCATAATCTGTCCCTGCGTTTTTTCCACCCTTAGATGTCCCCCCAAGATATGCGAATGGGCCATGTCCAACACCTTCCGTCTATAGGGACCCGGTACTATTAAGTGTTCCACCAGCTCTTCCCTCACTTTTGTGACCCGGTACAACAATTCCCCACTTATCATAAAATAGGGAAATCTTGTGTCAGCCCCTGGCTCCTGTGCCACCTCATTTATGACCGTGACATTATTGAAGGCTTCCTTCAGAGTTAGATCCCTATGTTGGGCAGACTCAAAATTCTCGTTGGTCACCCCTAACTCTGAAATGTCAGACTCAGGGGACCCTAGCTCCTCAGCCCCCACAAGGACACAAAAGGGAAACCTGTCTGACTCTGGGTGTGGTGATACCTCTTCAGGGTTACCTGGTTTCTTAACCGTGCCAACGCACCCTGAACCTTTCCCCCACAGATCCCAAAATAAACAAAAGTCCCAGCCTATAATGATAGGGTGCAACAAGTCCTGAACGACGCTGACCTCGTGAGACTTAGTACCGTGGGCCATTTCAACATCCACTCTGTCCATAGGATAGTGACTCGCCCCCTGGGCCGTGGGGCACTCGGATCCGGGCAGTAGGGGAACGATGGGAGTAGTAGTGGCAACCCGGTTCCATGGCTCAGGGTGGTCAGGCCAGTGGTAGTCCGTTATGCGCTGATGATTATGTCCGACTACGCCACCCGTGGATTGCGGTTATTAGGAACCGCCACTGCATGCAGACCGCTGAGGCTGATGAGGTGTGCAGCTAGGGTAGTGTGACTCCCCACGGGAACAGTGCGGCCCCAGGGAAGTATAATGGATGGTGGGAGTGATGGTAGTGAGAGTCCCAGTGCTGATAGTTCTGGAGGAGCAAGGAGCACACAGACAACAGGTTGCAGTCCAGGGTCTTTACTAGAACAGGTAAATTGACCCACAAACAGTCCCGGCTAGGAGGGGACCTGGATGTCTGAGAGCAATGGGGAAATTGGCCCTGGTCAGGGTGAGGGTGTAGGCCTACCGTGCTTTCTGTGCTCCTTCTGGCTATCTCCTCCTTATAGGGTAACAGCCCACGTTTCCGAGCTTTCCGTGTACTCTCGCCTGTATGGCCTGCGACGTGGGTTCCTTTCTGCTCCCAGCCTGGTACGGCTGTGCTGGTCCCTTCTGTTGTGGCAGAGCCTCCAGGCTTCTTAGGCCAAGAAACGTACAGTCCCCTGCGGACTGGTTATCTGCTGTAGGATGTGGAATCCTCCCAGCCTCAGACACCAAAGTCTGGTAAATTAAGTCCTCTATCTGCCAAGACAGGCTCACTTCGCCTCTTGTCTCTGGCTTGTGGCTCTCCTCCTGCCACACTTCCTCTTAGGTGCAATACAACTTTCTGTCCCTGCTCTGCTCCGGGACACGTCTCAGTGCTGACACAGGCCATCCAGTTCTCTCTAACCCTGCCCCCAGCACCAGCTTTTATAGGGGCAGCCTAGCTCCCCCTACTGGCCTGAGACAGGAGTTACTGCATGCTAATGTTCCCCTGACTAGAGAACCTCCCCCTTGCTCTCAGACACAGCTTTAATATACTTGTGGCATCCAGGCCAGGGTGACACATTCCCCCCTAGTAAAATTTAGTATTCCGGGACTAAACAATAAACAAAGACAATATGCATAACCATAAAACATTAACAGACAGACGACGCACAGCTTGAGTTCTTAAGGTCACAGTGTGGTCTGTGACCGGGTGTCCATATCACCAATACAACGGGGAGCCTTAACCAGGTGGGGGTCTGTCCTACCCCAAGTCCTTTACAGTCTTAGTTCATTCCTTGGTTAGGCTCCGAACGCAGTCCATACAAGATCCCGGTTATAAAAAGTCCATAACCTTTGAGTCCTTACGGTAACTGCAAGAAACTGAAACACAGAATTACCAAACATGCATGTAACTTTGCAAACATTTCAACATTTGGCAACAGGGTTATTTACAATTTTAGTGCACTCTATATTCTCCAGCGAGCGGGTATCCGTCCCTTTGTGCTCCTGGTTGACCTCCTTAATGCACTGTCTGGTGGTGGACCGACCTGGCTTTCCCCACTAGCGTTAGGGGTACAGCTACCAGCTGGACTTACAGGCAGGGCAGGCAGCCGGGTCCTTTGGCTTACCGCAGGCATGGCAGGCTCACTGTCAGCAGAGGGTGGACACTCCTGGGCTGCTGGTACAGGCTCTTCTGCCTCTGGAACTGCTTGTTCCTCTTCACCTTCCGGCTCTGGTGTTGGTTGTTGCTGTGCCGGTTGCAGGAAGTGCAGGACGGGTACCACTATGGCATCATTTATTCGAGTCCAGGACCGAGGAAACTCTCCAAGAACGGTGCTGATCATTTCTTCCTTGTCCTCTGCGGGTTCAAGGTCACTTTGATCCTCTTCTGCACTACGGAGTTGCTCGGGGCACCTTTTGAGGTGGTCTCTGGAGACGGTACTAGTGGTTTCTCCTCCGTCCTTGGTGATCACGCACACCTTCGGGTTGTCGTGATCAGACTGCAGTACGGTGTAGGGTTCCCTTTCCCACTGGTCGTCCAACTTGTGAAGCCTTCTCTTTCGCTTCAGGACCTGCTCACTAGGTTCTAGGGGACCAGCAGGGGCGTGTTGGTTGAAGAGTCTTTCTTGCCTCTCTCTCACCTGGGCCAGGCTCTTCTCCACACTCTCCTGTACCTTCTTGTACTGCAGTTGCCTTTCCGTATCCCAGTCCACATCCGGGGAGGTGTCCTCAGGCATCAGGACTCCCATCTCCAGGTCTACGGGCAGCTTACCTGGTCTGGCTCGCATCAGGTAAGCCGGGGTGCAGTTTGTAGCATTCACCGGGATATGGTTGTATAGGTCTATCAGGTCCGGCAGTTTTTCTGGCCACAGGCTGCGTTCCTCCAGGGGCAACGTCTTCAGGAGGTCAATGACTATATTGTTCATTTTTTCACACATCACGTTGGTTTGTGGGTGGTAAGGCGTTGTCCGAATCTTCTTACAGCCATAGAGGTTGCAGAACTCTTGGAAGATTTCAGCCTCGAACGCTGGACCCTGGTCTGTCAGGACCTGTTCCGGATACCCGTGTGGACGGCAGAAGTATTGCTGGAAGGCTCTGGCCGCCGTTTGGGCTGTCAAATCTTTCACCGGGACCACCACTAGAAAACGGGAATAGTGGTCCACGATTGTCAGGGCGTAGATGTATCCTGACCGGCTTGGAGCCAATTTGACGTGGTCCAGAGCTACCAGCTCAAGAGGCTGTGTGGTGACGATGGGCCTCAAGGGTGTCTTCTGGCTGGCACGGTCCTTCCTCCTTAGGTGACAAGGGCCACAGTCTCTGCACCACTTCTCTACAGCCCCTCTCATGCCGACCCAAAAGAACCGTCCTCTTAGCAGGAACTCCAGTTTCTTCCAACCGAAGTGCCCCGCTCTGTCATGGTAAGCCCCCAGGACCATAGCTGCATCCCGCCTTGGAACCACGACTTGCCAGGTCAGCTCGTGCATCCGGTGGTTGACAATCCTTCTGCACAGCTTGCCTTCGTAGAGGAACAGCTTGCTCTTCTCTTTCCATAGCTGCTTGGCTTCCTCTGGAGCATCCGGATCCATGCGGGCGTCCTCCTGGGTCAGCAGATCTTTCACCAGGCGGATGGCAGGGTCACTATCTTGGGTCTCGGCCCAGCTGTGGTGAGGTAGGGGATTGATCATCACGGTTGTTAGATCCTCCTCCTTCACGCGGTGGGAGTATTGAGCGGCTCCATACCGGTGAAACGCGGGGAGTTCTACCTCCTCCAGCTCTTCTGGGTCTTCGTCACCTTCAGGTAAGTGAGGCATCCTCGATAGGGCGTCAGCGTTGGTATTGGTTTTGCCGGCCCGGTACTTGATCACAAAGTCATAGTTGGAGAGACGGGCCATCCACCGCTGTTCTAGGTCACCCAGTCTTGCATTGTCCAGGTGTGTCAACGGGTTGTTGTCAGTGTACACGGTGAACTTTGCGGAGGCCAGGTAATGCTTGAAGCGTTCTGTCACGACCCACACCACCGCCAAGAATTCTAGCTTGAAGGAGCTGTAATTCTTCGGGTTCCTCTCGGTGGGCCTCAGCTTCCGGCTGGCGTACGCGATCACCCTTTCTCTGCCCTGTTGGTTTTGGGACAGTACTGCTCCCAGTCCCACATTACTGGCGTCCGTGTGGAGAATAAAAGGCTGACCATAATCAGGGTAGGCCAGGATCTCATCCCCCGTGAGGGCCATCTTCAACTGGCGGAAGGACTCCTCTTCCGGTTTATCCCACTTGAAGGGCGGCTTTTGGCTCCTGGACTTAGATTGTCCGATTAGGAGGTCCTGCATAGGAGCTGCCATCCTAGTGAACCCGGGGATGAACCTTCGGTAGTAGCCTACCAATCCGAGAAACTGTCTCACCTCTTTGATGTTCGAGGGGCTTGGCCAGCTCTTGATTGCCGTGACCTTGTCAGGGTCGGGGGCCACTCCTTCCGCGCTTACCATGTGCCCTAGGTACTGGACCTTTGGTTTCAGCAGGTGACACTTCAATGGTTTCACCTTCAGGCCATAGCCTGCCAGGGCTTCGAACACCTCGGCCAGGTGCTTTAGATGGTCCTCGTAGGTTTTCGAATAGACGATCACGTCGTCCAGGTAAAGGAGGACCGTCTCGAAGTTTCGGTGCCCTAGACAGCATTCCATCAGCCGCTGGAAGGTCCCTGGTGCGTTGCAGAGCCCGAAAGGCATACAATTGAACTCGCTCAGTCCCATCGGGGTGGTGAAGGCGGTCTTCTCCTTGTCAGCCTCTGCCACAGGAACCTGCCAGTACCCGCTAGTAAGGTCCAAAGTAGAAAAGAAGTTAGCCGATTTTAGTGCGGCTAAAGACTCCTCTATCCTAGGCAGCGGATATGCGTCTTTGTGGGTGATACGGTTGATTTGTCTATAGTCCACACACATTCTCATGGTGCCGTGTTTCTTTTTTACCAGAACCAGGGGAGCTGCCCAGGGGCTACCGCTATCTCTAATGACCCCAGCTTCTTTCATTTCCCGCAGCATACCCTTGGCGTTCTGATAATGTGCAGGGGGTACAGGCCTGTGTCTCTCTTTTATTGGTGGGTGGCTCCCCGTGGGGATATGGTGTTCTATCCCTTTTACTCTGCCGAAGTCTAGCGGGTGCTTACTAAAGACTCTCTCGTACTCCTGTACCACCCGGTAGACTCCCTATTTTTGGTGCAGGGGAGTGGAGTCAGCACCCACATGGAGTTTCTGGCACCAGTCCTCCTTTTGTTTCTGTGGGCCATTACCCTCCGCCTGTGGAGATGGAGGCAAGGGTTCCACGGCCCTGATAGCTTTGTGTTCGACAACAAACAGTTTGGCGAGTGTAGGGTACCTGGGTAAGTGTACTTCCCTCTCCCCAATGTTGAGGATGCGAACGGGCACCTCCCATGACGGACATCAACCACCCCCCGGCCTGTCAAAATGGCGGGCCTGCTGTCTGAGTACACGGGTTCTACCATGGCTTGGTAGTCTCTACCTCTCAACCCGATTGCAGTCCGACACCAGATCATCATTTCACTTTTGGGAGGCATGGAAATGGGGAATGGGTCACTCAGTCTTACGCTACCGATCTCACCACCAGACAGTTCTACCTGCTGCCGTCTCATCAGGGCTTTTATCTCCTTGTTGAGGACTCTCTGTTGGCTGGAACTAGCATTCACCGCCACCTGTTGTAGAATTACAATTACCTCTGAAAGACAATTTTCAATCACATTAGTACCCACAGTTATTTTAGGGTGACTTTCACGACGGTCAATGTCCACAATAATTACTCCCTGTGCCGGCAGTTCAACTTTACCAATCTTAATGGTCATCTCCTTGAACCCCATCTGCGGCACGGGTAAGCCATTACTGGCGATGATGCTCAAGTTACTGTCTGGATACCGTGTGATATCAGCATCAGTCCAATACTGCTTAAAAAGTACATAAGGGATAGTGGTTACTTGCGACCCAGTATCCAGCAAGGCGCTCATGGGGATACCGTCCAGCACCACGAGTAAAACCGGGCGCCCCCCAAAGTACTTATTACGCCAATTGTAAGGGCCTGGTGATCTTATGCCTGAGGTTTGGCCCTCTGCCCCAGGTTGGACCCGTTTAAATTACAGTACCTGGAAATGTGTCCGGGCTGGTTGCATCGGCGGCAAATGGGCTGTCCATCCTCTGCGTAGCGGTCTGTGGGCCTCCCTCGGAACGACGGGATCCTCCTCTGTTGACGCCACGGGACATCCTCCGGACTTGAAGCCAGCTCGATGGGCCTTGATGGGTCCACTTGTAACGCCTGGACGGTCCTGGTCAACGCCGCGACGCTCCTGGTCAGCTCCTGGACTTGGTGGTGCAAATCTTTCGACGGGGCTTGGTTCAGGGCCTGTGCATCAGCCCCCATGGAGTCCATAGAGGAGGGCGCCGCCTCCTGGTGGTAGGTGAGAGCAGGGCGCCGGGGGTTTATAGCGCCACTTGTTGTGGATTCACGGAGCACCCTTATGGCCCTGACCTTGAATTGGGCAAAGGTCAGATCAGGGTTCTGAAAGAACATGAGGCGCAGCTGGGTCCTGTGGGCGCTAGACAGCAGACCTTCTATAAACTGTTCTGTTAGTAGCTTATCCGTTTCCTGCACGCTGCCAGGGTCAGCTTGTTGGATGGCCCTCAGGGCTTCCTGCAAATTTAGGGCATAGTCTCTGATGCTGTCCTGTGCCTGCTGCTTGCATCCATAGAACCTCATTTTAATTTCAGCGGAGGTACGTGTGTCAAAGGTACCCCGCAGCCGGGCCAGAATACCCTTCACGGTCCTTTTCTCCTCAGTGGGCCATGATTTTACCTCCCTTTGGGCTGCGCCAGTTAACTGCCCTGTTAATATGCTGACCTTCTGTTCCTCTGTCAGGGGGTAGACTTGGAACAAACTGTACAGCCTTTCCTTAAAGTCAGTTAGGGCATGGGGCTCCCCTGAGTACTTGGGCAGCCAGGCCGCTCCAGGGATGTAGGGCAGGGAAAATGGCATCACCGCTGCTGCAGCTGCGTTGGTGGTAGTGGGCGCCTCTGTATCCGACATCTTCCTCCCCCCTAGTTAAGCGTGGCCTACCTTCCGACGATCCTCTTCTGTAGGCCGCGGCCCCGCTGCTGCTGCTGCTCTGGACGAGGACCTTGCGTCGCGTCCTGGTGTCGTCAGCGTCGCTCTCTCTCCCTTCCAGGACCTTGCGCAGCGTCGGTGCGTGGGGCGGAGCTTCGGGTCTCGCGCGGTTTGGACGTCCACGCCCCTCTTCTTCCCGCACGGCGTCCTGAAGATGGCGTCCGATGGCGGGAAGACGGCTGAAGATGGCGGGAACCGATGGAAGATGGCGGGAGACAGCTGGAAATGGCGGGAAACGGCTCCGGACGGCGGGAAACCTCTTTTCAGGTAAGTGCAAAGTCTTTTTCAGGCACGCAATACCCGTTTGTGGCGGGTTGGTTGCGATCCTGCCGACTACGCCAAAGCTGACTCGCCCCCTGGGCCGTGGGGCACTCGGATCCGGGCAGTAGGGGAACGATGGGAGTAGTAGTGGCAACCCGGTTCCGTGGCTCAGGGTGGTCAGGCCAGTGGTAGTCCATTATGCGCTGATGATTATGTCCGACTATGCCACCCGTGGATTGCGGTTATTAGGAACCGCCGCTGCATGCAGACCGCTGAGGCTGATGAGGTGTGCAGCTAGGGTAGTGTGACTCCCCACGGGAAGAGTGCGGCCCCAGGGAAGTATAATGGATGGTGGGAGTGATGGTAGTGAGAGTCCCAGTGCTGATAGTGCTGGAGGAGCAAGGAGCACACAGACAACAGGTTGCAGTCCAGGGTCTTTACTAGAACAGGTAAATTGACCCACAAACAGTCCCGGCTAGGAGGGGACCTGGATGTCTGAGAGCAATGGGGAAATTGGCCCTGGTCAGGGTGAGGGTGTAGGCCTACCGTGCTTTCTGTGCTCCTTCTGGCTATCTCCTCCTTATAGGGTAACAGCCCACGTTTCCGAGCTTTCCGTGTACTCTCGCCTGTATGGCCTGCGACGTGGGTTCCTTTCTGCTCCCAGCCTGGTACGGCTGTGCTGGTCCCTTCTGTTGTGGCAGAGCCTCCAGGCTTCTTAGGCCAAGAAACATACAGTCCCCTGTGGACTGGTTATCTGCTGTAGGATGTGGAATTCTCCCAGCCTCAGACACCAAAGTCTGGTAAATTAAGTCCTCTATCTGCCAAGACAGGCTCACTTCGCCTCTTGTCTCTGGCTTGTTGCTCTCCTCCTGCCACACTTCCTCTTAGGTGCAATACAACTTTCTGTCCCTGCTCTGCTCCGGGACACGTCTCAGTGCTGAGACAGGCCATCCAGTTCTCTCTAACCCTGCCCCCAGCACCAGCTTTTATAGGGGCAGCCTGCTCCCCTTACTGGCCTGAGACAGGAGGTACTGCATGCTAGTGTTCCCCTGACTAGAGAACCTCCCCCTTGCTCTCAGACACAGCTTTAATATACTTGTGGCATCCAGGCCAGGGTGACACAATAGTCCTTAGCATTGCCATGAATGCACCGTACGCCGATTTTTTATTTCCCCGGGATCAGTTGGAGAGGAAGAGTGGCCCTCACAAGGGTCACTAAACTCCCAGAGTCTAGCAGCGCCGTTACTTGCTGCCTATTCACCTTCACGGGACACGCTTGTGGCCCTTCACTGTGTGGACAGTCCACAGTGCAGGCCAGATACACGTAATATGAACAGCAATGTCCTATGCTGCAGTCCATCTGCTCGGGGATCAGGGGACAACGGGTGGCTATGTGTTCTGGGCCACGGCACCTCCAGCAGATCACATCACCCACAGGGACCTTGGGCACCACCCCTTTGGACCTTGTACACCCCACCTCCTTTTGGGCCTCCACCTCCTGTTGGGACTAACAGTATGGAGAGGGCTGCCTTCCCAAGGAACCTTCAACCCCCTGGTATCTCTCGACCAGTCCGACCAGTTCATCCGCATTCCGTGGATCACCCTGGGTAACCCAAGTCTGTATGGGCATCGGTAGGGAGTGCACAAACCCCCTCTACGCAGGCATAGTGGACTCCGGCTGCAGCCACTTCTGGACCAGGTGCAACAGGTCAAACATTTGGGAGTGAGGTGGTTTGTCCCAGTAATACGCCCAGCGGTGGACCCGCTGTGCCCTGAGAGTCATCGTCACTCCCAAGCGCACCAGAATTTCAGTTTTTAATTTACCATACTCCTTGGTGTCCTGCAGAGATAAGTCATAATAAGCCTTCTGGGGCTCCCTAGTCAAGTATGGCGCCAGCACCTCTGCCCACTGCTCTGGCAGAAGTCTCTCTCTCTCGGAGACCCTTTCAAACACCATCAGAAAGGCCTCTATATCATCCCCCGGGGTTATTTTCTGCAGGGCTCCCCTTACCACCTTCCGGATGGAAAAGTTGCCCACTGACCTTGTCGTCGGAGCTGTTGCCGAGCCATGGATCGCCTCTTTGAGCAAATCGATCTGCTGCTGCTGTTGTCGGCACTGGTTCTGTTGGGCCTGCTGCTGGAGCTGAAGCTGCTGCATAAGCAACTTGGTGGCCTCCTGTTGCACCATCTGTTGTTGCTGTAGGATCTGCTGGTGCTGCGCTTTTTGCTGTTGGTGCTGCACTTGCTGCTCCTACTGTGTCTACAACAGATGTTTGAGCAGGTCCTCCATCTAGTCGGGTTTCACTTGCTGGCTTATGGCAGACTTCACCCAGGACATGCAGTCCTTCTTATGGAAGTCAGACGTGTCTGTTGGGAATGCTGCCCACACGTCTAACACCAATTGTAGGGTTTTTACTCACTTGGGTGCGACGGGAGGAAAACAGGAGGCATCTTCCTTTAAAAGTTCATGTGGGTTTATTGCTTCATAAACCCAGAAGCCAAACAAAAAAGCAAATAGCCTTTAGATCAGACAAACAAAGTAAATGTCCTTAGCTCACTCTCTGCTCACTCAGGCCTGTGTGGCACACAGGCTGGGGTAGTGTCCAATTTCCTGGTCTGAAGACAAACATACACAGGAGGCCTTTTCCCTCCAAACACACAGACCATGTGCCAAACAATAGCCTCCCTTATATAGGCTGTTAACCACATCCAGAGGTGAGGTATGTGGGTAGCAAGACCCACCCAACTCTCAAACTACCCATAACCCGGTCCCAGGTGAAACAAAAGATCCTCTTAGTGCTTATGTGCACTGGAGAAACACTCCGGGTTACATCACAGAGGATAGCCATCTCTGTAATACTTACCTCCCATCGACTATGCGACCGTTAGCCACCTTACAGTATATATATATATATTTTATTTTGTATTTATTTATTTTTTTCAGTATTATTATACAAAATTTGCAAAATGTGATTGAAAAGCAGAATCATTCCAAATCTAGAAGAAAACGGAGATCGCTGCCAAAACATGATTATGAAGATTACCATCCCCTGGAAGAGGTATGCTTTTTCCAAATCCAGCACCAAAGCTAGTGTGATAAGGAAATAGATAAACATTTGTTATAAGTGTCCATTTTACTACAAAATTAAATGGTCGTCTTAAACAGATTTTATTATTTTTTTTATTTTTATTTGTTTTTGCGATGATGTTACAAAACTTTTTTTAAAAAATCCCTCTTATCCTATTTGCACTTGGTCTTTCGTGTTCCCTTATGTTCAGGAACCGGCTGCTTTCTTTCATCATCTGACCATCATCTGCTGCAGGTGAATGCAGCTGGATCTCCTGTCATAATCATGACACATCACTATTGCCAACGCAGTTATAACATTCACAGCAGTTTCATTACCAAGCTAATGGACTGTAAATGTTGCCTGTTGTGTTCTCGTCTACTCAGCTTTTGTTAACCACATTGATCATAGAAGAATATTGACTATAACTTTCTCGGTCTGCATTCACCTGCTGTTGGTCACAAAGTTGTTCAGAAATGCTTTATATGTATCTAGCTAGACCTAAAGACACAAGTGAAAGGAAATATTGCAGTTCCCAAAAGTAACGTTGTCCTGGTAATAATAAAAGGGAAAAAACATTTATTTCTAGATTAAAGACCAGTCATCTCTTCTGACATGCCCTTTAAATACAAGGTGATTCAAAAGCATTAACATGAAAAGACACATTATCTATTGTTTTATCCATATACGCTATAAATGTTCTGTGTGGTTTCATTGGTGACACGACAGATGTCTAGGGCTGTAGTCCAGGTCTGTCCAGACGCGTGCCAGCATATCCTCAGATGTAGCCTCCATTGTTTCAGTAATGTGATGTCTCTGGCCTCCAGACTACAGACAGAGAAAAAAACTCAGTGGCTGGATGTTTAACTTGCCGAACCACACCCTTGGGGTGGAGATATGGTGAGTAGCCGTGACGCGCCCCCTGGGCCAGTGCTGTTAGGGATACCCGGAGCCGGATCAGATGGGGGTTGTAGTCTCCGAGTGGCTGTGACCCGGTCCGTGCCCAGGGTGTCAAGCTCAGTGTGTGGCAGTCCTTATGATGTTACTAGATGTTCTTTTGTGTCGACTACGCCACCCGTTGAATTGCGGTCAATACGGCCGCCGCTGCAGCAGGGTCCGCTGAGGCTGGTGATGTATGTGCAGCTCAGGTAGTATAACCCCCAACGGGAGGGGTATAGCCTCAGGGGGTCAGTTGCAGAGGATGGGGGTTGTGGTGGTGCAGCGGGGATGGAAATGAGACTCAGAGTCGGGCTGTGCAGTTCAGGGTTTGTTTACTTACTGCAGTTGTTCTGGTCACTCCGGCCTTAAGTGACCACCCGAGCCGTGCTGCGTCCACCAGGTCCTGGACTCGGCCAACCCCCAGGTGATTCTGGAGCATGGTCCTGAGCTCCCTTTCTGTCCTGTCCTCTTCTCTGGCCTTCCCCACCAGGGATCCACCTATGTCCGGCTCCCTCGGGCCTCTTGGTGGTAAACCCTTGTCTCTGGGTTCCCTGACCCTATTCCTGGTCTGCCTTCCGGGTGGATTTAGTGGGTGATCGTGGCAGATCGGTCCTGCCCACGACCTCCGGTTCCTGGCTAAGGTGTGCTGTAGCCTCTGCCAGCTTGGGATCCGGTACCCTGTTGCCAACTCTTCACCCTCTGGTCTAATTTGGGCTCTTGGAGTTCCTTCTTTCTCCCCCTCTGGGTCTTTCTTTCTCCTCTCTTTCTCTCTTGGCCTTGGAGCTGCTCTTCTCCTCTGCTCTCTTCCTCTACAAAGACCCTGATCTAAGATGGTGCCCACCTTATATACTCCCTCTATGTGTGAGCTCAGGTGACCAGCACCCAATGAGCTCCTAGCTTTACCCAGGCTGCTCCCCCTATCTGCCCCTACACTACTGGGATGTTCCACCCCCCTCCCACTCCAGCCAGGAACAGACACTGTCGTACCTGCACATTTCTCTAGTGGGAGTACCATCGGTCTGTTCCCCGGAAATGGGATGTGTGTAGTGCATGCAGCTAACTGAGCTCAGTTCCACACTCCATCCTTACCCGGGAGTGGAATATCACACCTCTGGGTTGAGGTGCAATACCCCTGTAGCAGCCGAATCCTCAGGGTGCTACATTCCCCCCTGGTAAATCACAGCACGTCCTCGGGCTGCAAGATATAAACATCCACAAACATACATTTTTTTTTCATAAACATCAACATATAAACATATAAAACATCATCAGCAGCAATAAACTTTTCATATAAACATTCTTGTTTCTGGTTCCTCCGGTCACGGTGCAACTTGTGACCGGGTAAAGTGCGACAGTCTCTTGAAGAAACACGGTTTCCTATAAAACCGGTAGGGGGCGCTTTAGGAAGCGCAACTATATACAAGGGGATATGGCCGCTCTCAGTCCTCGGCCAGGTAATGGGAATAGGGACACACGGGGTTCAGTTCAATTGGCTGGTCCCAACGGGGACTATATTTTAACTAGAACAGTTCTTATACCCTGACGGGTAACTATGTACAGTCTCTCTCTACCGTACTTCAACGACGGCGTCCTCCTGCTCTTTCTTGTTGGTTGGTTTCAGTTTCAGACCCGTCCGGGTCCTCTTGCTCCTCCTCACACCGCAGCTCCTCCTCCGTCAGGCGATGCACATGGAGGGCGTAGGGTCCTTTGGCACACTTGTGCCGGGTGAAGGTGACCTCGTCCCCTAAATACAGGTCACGACCTCTGTGTCCCTCCGGTAGGTGGGACTCAACGTCTCTCCTGGTCACGAAGACGTCGCCTGGGGTGCGGTGATCCCTAATGAAACCCCACCCATGCTGCAGATTGAACTTTATCACAGTCCCGATGGTACGGGGACCATGCGCTGCACGGGGGTTTCTCCTGGTCCGGCTCTTCTGCTCCGCGCTCCTTATTTGGGCTTGTTGTTCCCGGACCCGCCTCTCTCTCCGCTCCCTCTCAAAGACCTCGAGCTGCTGGCGGCAGCACTCTGCACGCTCCGCTGCGGCTGCCCGAGTCTCCTGAGTGAACCCCATGAGGTCTTCTCCGGTGGGATCCCACTCAAACTGGGTCTCTTCTAGCGGGGGCGAGATCCTCTTCATGGGCTTTGGAGCCGGGATCAGGGGTTCGCACATGGCCCTTGCTTTTTGCAGCTCCAGCTGGATGTATTCCTGGGGCCATACGAAGGGCTGCCCATCCGGGCACGTATGCTGGGCGAACAGGTCCTCACCCAGGTGCGGTACTTTAGGTGTTATGGGCGCCGTGGTGGTAGCGGCGCCCGGGTTAACCAGGCCTTGCGACCAGGCCTGGGGCACCTTGAAAGTAAAGGGCACCGTAAGAACGGCGGCGCCCTGTGTTACTTGGCCCTGCGACCAGGCCGGGGGCTCCGCGGAGGTAGGGGGCGCTGTTGGTATTGCGTCGCCCGGGGGTACTAGGCCTTGCGACCAGGCCGATGGTACTTCCTGCTTGGCCACGCTCGGGGTCGAGGCGTGTGACGTCACAGGGGTCGCGGCTTCCGTTTGAGGCCTAGTCTGCGGCGGTGACGTTACAGCGACGGGCACGGCAGGGGGTACTTCGGGCTCTGCGACGGGGAGCTGGGGCAGGCACGCGGTTTCCCGGCTCGGGGTAGTGACGTCCCCTTTACCTGCCTCCATTCGTTCGGCTCCCTTCTCGGCGCCGTCTCCGGCCTTCAGTCCTCCTGCGCCATCCTCAGAGGCGGTCTGTCTCCTCGTCTCGGGTGGCGTGCTCCGCTGACGAGTCTCGGTCTGCTGGGCCATCTCTCGGCTCCACTCCGCCAACGTCTCTCGTTGCACCCGGGCCAACCTCTGTGCGAGGCCCTCCAGCGCAGTCTGTGCACACTCCCGATCTCGGGGGAGCTGTGTTAGGATCTCCAGCAGGCCTTCTGGAGTGGCGACCTGCAACAGGCTCCTGACCACTGGGTCGGTGCTGCCTGGAGTGGCGGCCCGCATCAGGCTCCTGACCACTGGGTCGGTGCTGCCTGGCTCTCCCTCCATCTCCGGGTGTGCTTTCTCTGGACTCTCTTCCAGACGTCTTGTCTCCGGGTGCGCTCTCTCCAGACTGCTCCAGGCGACACCCATCTTTGTTCTCTTGTTCTGTCTCCGCCCACATCGAGGGTGGTCCCGGGGCAACTTCAGTTCCAGGGGCAGTTCTCTCACGCTGATGGACACTTCCAGCATCACAGTCTCTGTTGGTGGGCGCGGTTTCCGCTTTTGGTGCCATTCTTCGACCTGGCCCACGATGGGAGGTGACCTCTTGCCACCCTCTGGCACGCCCATAATGGCGTCCGCTCCCCCAAGGCGGGAAATCTTCAGAAATGGCGGGAATCGTCTCCCAGTGGCGGGAAACTCCATGGATGGCGGGAAAAAGCTGCAAATGGCGGACAACCGGCGGGAAACGACCTGCGATGGGGCCCGTTGGCGGGGACCCTCCGGAACCGGCGGGAGACTTCTTTTTAAGGTAACGGTGTACTTTTCTTCAGGCACGCAGTACCCGGTTGTTGCGGGCACGTTATCCTGCCGACTACGCCAAAGTTGACGCGCCCCCTGGGCCAGTGCTGTTAGGGATACCCGGAGCCGGATCAGATGGGGGTTGTAGTCTCCGAGTGGCTGTGACCCGGTCCGTGCCCAGGGTGTCAAGCTCAGTGTGTGGCAGTCCTTATGATGTTACTAGATGTTCTTTTGTGTCGACTACGCCACCCGTTGAATTGCGGTCAATGCGGCCGCCGCTGCAGCAGGGTCCGCTGAGGCTGGTGATGTATGTGCAGCTCAGGTAGTATAACCCCCAACGGGAGGGGTATAGCCTCAGGGGGTCAGTTGCAGAGGATGGGGGTTGTGGTGGTGCAGCGGGGATGGAAATGAGACTCAGAGTCGGGCTGTGCAGTTCAGGGTTTGTTTACTTACTGCAGTTGTTCTGGTCACTCCGGCCTTAAGTGACCACCCGAGCCGTGCTGCGTCCACCAGGTCCTGGACTCGGCCAACCCCCAGGTGATTCTGGAGCGTGGTCCTGAGCTCCCTTTCTGTCCTGTCCTCTTCTCTGGCCTTCCCCACCAGGGATCCACCTATGTCCGGCTCCCTCGGGCCTCTTGGTGGTAAACCCTTTTCTCTGGGTTCCCTGACCCTATTCCTGGTCTGCCTTCCGGGTGGATTTAGTGGGTGATCGTGGCAGATCGGTCCTGCCCACGACCTCCGGTTCCTGGCTAAGGTGTGCTGTAGCCTCTGCCAGCTTGGGATCCGGTACCCTGTTGCCAACTCTTCACCCTCTGGTCTAATTTGGGCTCTTGGAGTTCCTTCTTTCTCCCCCTCTGGGTCTTTCTTTCTCCTCTCTCTCTCTCTTGGCCTTGGAGCTGCTCTTCTCCTCTGCTCTCTTCCTCTACAAAGACCCTGATCTAAGATGGTGCCCACCTTATATACTCCCTCTATGTGTGAGCTCAGGTGACCAGCACCCAATGAGCTCCTAGCTTTACCCAGGCTGCTCCCCCTATCTGCCCCTACACTACTGGGATGTTCCACCCCCCTCCCACTCCAGCCAGGAACAGACACTGTCGTACCTGCACATTTCTCTAGTGGGAGTACCATCGGTCTGTTCCCCGGAAATGGGATGTGTGTAGTGCATGCAGCTAACTGAGCTCAGTTCCACACTCCATCCTTACCCGGGAGTGGAATATCACACCTCTGGGTTGAGGTGCAATACCCCTGTAGCAGCCGAATCCTCAGGGTGCTACAGCCGTCCCGCCCATCTCTTACAGCCACTCAAAAAAGCCCAACCCTGACATGACCGATTAACTCCTGTCAGCACATAACATGCAATGGAAATCACTTTGAGGTGTATAGATAAATCTTGGATAGATAGTGTCTCTTCATATTAATAAAATTGGATCATGTTTTCTCACGTATGAATACTGAGGGTGTGATTTTACACCACCCTTTTGGAATCACCTGTACTTGTATTCCCTATTAAATAATTCTGGAGCATCTCTCATCCTTCGGGAAACTTAACTGATACAGTTGACAAATCATTCTCCTGTGTGTCATCAGAGTGTGTGTAAGGACACACACCAATGACAAAGGAAACCATAATGCCCAGCTGTCAATTGATTTATACATTTCCAGGGGGAACAGCACATTGTAGAACTATAAGGCTATGTGCCCACGATGCAGAAATGAAGCAGAAAATTTCTGCAGCATTTCTGCATCTCCCTGGCAGAAAAAACGCATGCAGATTGTGCATGCGTTTTTCCTGCAGAATACATGCGGATCCACATGCGGGTTCACATGCGTTTCCGCATGCAGATTGACAAGCACTTTCCAGGCGATAGCATCACTTGGAAAGTGCTTGACAACTAGGTCACACTGTATAAATCCATGCAAACGGCATGGATTTATACAGTGTGAACCGTAAAAATTAAAACAAATAAAGCTATACTCACCCCCGAGGCCCCGGCGTGGCTGCAGCGCTCGTTCCTGTCTGGTTCCCCGCTGCCGGCATATCGCGAGACAGAGCGGTGAAGGGCCTGCGGTCACATGACTGTGACGTCACCGAAGGTCCTTCAGCGATGCCGGCATTCAGAGAGAAGCCGCCGGACAGGTGAATATAACTTTATTTGTTATTTTATTCTTTTTTTACAGGTACAATGGTACCCAGGTCTGGATGAGAGTCTCCTCTCCTCCAGAACTGGGTACCATCCGCACATAGAGACGCATAGAAGCCGCTTGTACAAATGTACAGTCGCGGTTTCTATGCGTTTCAATGCAAGTCAATGGCGGGAGTTCCGCTGCGCTTCCGCAAAATTAAATGACATGCTGCAGATTTTTGTACACAGCATAAACGCTGCGGAAAAATCCGCAGCATGTGCATAGAACATGCGGAATCCCCTTGGGGACCATGGGGTGCGGATTACCTAGCGTTTAACAAGCGTTTACGCTGCGGAAATTCCGCAGCATAAACGCTTGAAAAACGCTACGTGGGCACACAGCCTAAGAACAGGCACTGTAGATCCTCTGTTGTGTTAAAGGGAATCTGTCACCACTTTGGAGTTATCAGACCTCTACTATGGCCATACAGGGTATAGAAAAGTAAATCTATACATACCTGTATGGCCCATAGTAGAGGTTTGATTGCAGAGAAAAGCGGAATATGATAATTAAGCATATAGGTGGGGATTTGGGGAAATAATAAGCACATAGGCGGGGATTGCTTGGCGTCCCCCAGACGCCAAGCCTGTACAAATAGAATTGATTAAAGCGCTTTTCTGTGCAATCAAACCTCTACTATGGGCCATACAGGTATGTATAGATTTACTTTTCTATACCCTGTATGCCCATAGTAGCGGTCTGATATCTCCCAAGGGGGTGACAGATTCCCTTTAAATCATCTCAATACTATATGCTAGTGTGATTCCAGCCTAATAGTGTATGACTTGTCCATGCTGCTGCTGCAGCTTCGACACATGTGTTACATAGAGAAGAGGAGGAATCCTTCATGTCTCTGTGAATGGGACACATCAGAGCAGCTAATATTCCACACTAGCTCAGAGACAACTGAAAATAAGGCTGTGTGCCCACGTAGCGTTTTCCAAGCGTTTATGCTGCGGAATTTCCGCAGCGGAAACGCTTGTTAAACGCTAGGTAATCCGCACCCCATGGTCCCCAATGGGATTCCGCAAGTTCTATGCACATGCTGCGAATTTTTCCGCAGCGTTTATGCTGCGTACAAAAATCCGCAGCATGTCATTTAATTTTGCGGAAGTGCAGCGGAACTCCCGCCATTGACTTGCATTGAGACGCATAGAAACCGCGACTGTACATTTTTACAAGCGGCTTCTATGCGTCTCTATGTGCGGATGGTACCCAGTTCTGGAGGAGAGGAGACTCTCATCCAGACCTGGGTACCATTATACCTGTAAAAAAATAATAAAATAACAAATAAAGTTTATACTCACCTGTCCGGCGTCTTCTCTCTGAATGCCAGCAGCGCTGAAGGACCTTCGGTGACGTCACAGTCATGTGACCGCAGGCCCTACACCGCTCTGTCTCGCGATATGCTGGCAGCCGGGAACCAGACAGGAACGAGCGCTGCAGCCACGCCGGGGCCTCGGGGGTGAGTATAGCTTTATTTGTTTTAATTTTTACGGTTCACACTGTATAAATCCATGCTGTTTGCATGGATTTATATAGTGTGACCTAGTTGTCAAGCACTTTCCAAGTGATGCTATCGCCTGGAAAGTGCTTGTCAATCTGCATGCGGAAACGCATGTGAACCCGCATGTGGATCCGCATGTATTCTGCAGGAAAAACGCATGTGACGCGCCCCTGGGCCTGTGCTGAGTAGCGTTGCGCACGCGGGAGCCTACCCGGAGCCGGATCTGATAGGGGTAGTAGTCTCGTGGCGGTGACCCGGTCCGTGCCCAGGGAGTCAAGCTGAGTGGCAGTATATTAGCAGTAGATGTAGGACGACTACGCCACCCGTTGAATGCAGCTATGGAGCTGCCACTGCAGGGCAGACCGCTGAGGCCGGTGGAAGGATGGTGCAGCGTGGATGGTATAACCCCCAACGGGAGGGGTATGGCCTTAGGGCAGCCGACGTGGATGATGGGGGTAGCAGGAACCACTCAGAGACGATGCGGTGTAGTTCAGGGTCTTTACTGGTGACAAAGATAGACCCTCCCGGAGTACTGGCTAGCGGTCGGGGCCTGGTCAGTCCTTGAGCAGATGGGATCCCCCTTGGCCAGGCGGAGTTGTAGGCCTCCCCAACTAATTGTACTCTTCTGGCTTCCTTGCTAGAGGCGGGTAAATGTAGCCCACGTCCCTGAGTGTACCGTGTGGTGCTCACTCGTATGGCCGGTGACTCGGGGCCTTCTAGTGGCTTCCGCTCCACGACGGCGGTGCTGGTCCCACGCGTGTGACCGTGCCTTCGGGTTTCTTGGCCAGAGGACCTGAAATCCCCTGCCGGGCGGTTTCTGCTGCTGGGTCTGGGTTAATCCCCACAGCCTCGGACTCCGGGTCCGGTGGTAACTCTTCAATCAGGGCGAGCTCTTCAGCTGCCAGCCCCTGATTCCTTTTAGCACTGCTCCCACTGAGCTCCTGATCTTTCTTTCCTAAGCTGCTCCTCTTCTTCTCTCTACTCTACTCTTCTTCTCTCTAACCCTGCCTCAGCCCCAGTTTTATATAGGGGAAGTTCTTCCCCTCCCAGGACTGGGCAGGAGGTGTGGCATGCATAGGATTCCTGACCAAGAGACCTCCCACCTGCTCTCAGACATAACATTGCTATTACTGTGGAGACCAGACCCCTGGGGTGCCACACATGCACAATCTGCATGCGTTTTTTTCTGCCAGGGAGATGCAGAAATGCTGCAGAAATTTTCTGCTTCATTTCTGCATCGTGGGCACATAGCCTGAGAGATGGCAAAAGAAGTAGTGTTATTTCTCATGTTACATGTAGACACATGTGACAGCTTATTTTATAAAGTTATATGAAATAACAGGAACTCTTTAATGTGAACACTGGACTGTACTTTTTAGAGCATTCAGTTATGAATATTGGCTGCGTTCATGTATTTTATAAAAGGTCCATTCTACATGCAAAATCTGCCGCAATATATTCATGATTGCTGTGAAATATTATAAAATCTCTTTGGTTGCAGATTGTAAAGTGGATGCATCACATGAATCGAACTCATTCTAACCTTGTTCACATGTTTTCCTTGGGAACATCCTATGAGGGGAGACCATTGTATGTGCTTAAGGTAAGAGACCTGATGGGAGACTCATCTGAAAACGCAAACATTGCTTTCCTTCTGACAATGATCCTAAAATTCATTGCCTGATTTTATGCCTCACTTCAAAAACATGTAAAGTTCTCCTACAGAAAATGTATGCAGCTTTTTTTCTTTTGTGAATCTGGAGATATAACATACTGCAATGTAAAGAAGCATTGTATTTTTGGCCACGTATTTCCATATGGAATTCTACATATGTTACACATAAGTTTTTCTAGTATCAATTGAATAATTAAAATGACCCTCCAGTCCAGATACTAAATTTGCCTATACATTACTGATGTATAGACACCATACTTGATGCTGTGCTTTTGATCCCTGCTGCTGTTTCCAACTGTTAGGCTATGTTCACACGTTGTGTTTTTGCTGTGTTTTTTTTAATGCAAATTTTAAGCTGCATTTTACAGTACCAGCAAAAGCTATGAGATTTCAGAAATCTCATGCACACATTGTTTTTTTTTCTTGACTGATTTGGAAAACTGCTGCGTTCTTGCAAACTGCAGCATGTCACATCTTTCAGCATTTTGGCAGCATTTTTTTCACCCATACAAAGCAATGGGTAGTGCAAAAACGCAGCAAAAAAATGCAGGTATCAAGTTTTGCTGCGTTTTTGGTTCAAAAACCTAAGGAAGTTGCGTCATCTTTTTTTATAGCACTAAACTTTATCAGCATGCACAAGAGACAATTAAAATGCAGCAAAAAAAACGCTGCAAATACGTAGCAAAAAAACAGCAAAACCTACTTTTTTTGATGCTGCTTCTTTACTGCCAAGAGAGCCAGTTTTGCCTGTGGAAAAAGTTTGAGTTTCAAATTACTGCAGTAGTCGCTCAGGCTCCCTGAGCAGTGCCCAGTCTGATCTATGCCTCCCTGGCATCCCCAGTGCATTGTCAGCAGGAATGAATGCAGCACTGAAATTATTAGCAATGGCCTATTCCAGGGCAGTGAAGGTACAGCGGAGACGTGTGATTCAAATTTTCCAATCCCACAATAACAGCCATTTTCAACACAGAGAAAATGGCCCTAGCAGCACTTGTGAATAGCAGTAACGGGTATCAAAAACAGGACACCAGGTATGATGTCGATAATGTATAAGCCAGTTTTTTATCTGGACTTGAAGATTTCTTTAAACAATAAATATAGTCAGAACTTGTAGTCTGCAGCATTTTCAGCATGTTCCCGAAACAAATAATCTTGTTAAAATCCAGCAGTGGACACAACAGTTTACTTCCTTTTGATCTCTTCTTTTTTATTTTAGTGGCCAAAAGGGGATAGTACTTAGCCAAAGCTTGAAGCTTAAAGGGAATCTGTCAGCAGGGTTTTGCTATGTAAACTGAAGACAGCAGGAGATAGAGGCTGAGACACAGGGTTTGGGGATGTGTCACTTGTCAAAGTGCCTGCTGTTGTTTACTAACTATGAAGGATTTATCACTAAGATTAACATTGCCGGACTAGTCCAGCAACTAAGCAACTCACTGTCTATGGACTTTGTACATGGAGAGCCTGGTGTGGGCGGGATTAGCTTTCTCAGCTCTGCTTCATTCTAAATCTAAAAGCTCTGATTGTACCAGAACAGCTGCACCCAGTAATCTAAGTGATACATCATTGGATTCAGCTTCTCTTTACCTACATTATGCTGCTCTCAGATGAGGAAGCAAAAACATGCTGACAGATTCCCTTTAACATTTTTGTTTTACTGTAGAAAAATAATAGAGGGGAGGCTCCTGCTGCAGCCAGTTATTTTACAGCCTGACATAGAACAGTGAGGAGGTGGGTACACATGGCTGAGTGTCTGACACATACAGAAAATTTCTTAAAGAAGGTCTCCCATCAAAGTTTTTATCCTTTTAATATATTGCAGTCATCATATTATACAGCACTGTGTACTTATAATTGGTCATTTGCCTTTCTACCCAGCTATTTCTTCTCTTTTCTCTGCTCTACATAGAAACATGAAGTCACTTGTCCCTGCATTTATCATTCCCCTCTTCAACTCCTGACCCAGCTGCTCCCTCCCCTTTGCCATTGACTTTTGCAGTGACTTATGACTCATACAGGGAAAACTGACTTCTTCTTTCTACATAGAGCTTACAAGGATTCAGCTAGTCAGGTTTTAATCACGTGATGTCATAGACCTAATGAAAAAGAGAAGAATTAACTGGGTAGAAAGGCAAAATGAGCAATTGTAAGTACACAGTGTTATATAATATGATGATTGCAATATATTAAGAGGTTAAAAACTTTGATGTGAGTGCCACTTTAATGTTTTTCTCATTATCAGCAGTACGAGTCAAAATATGATCAAAGGAAAGGATGAATTGCTGGAATATTTTTTATTTTGGATGTTTATTGTTCTTGATCATATATCATGAATATAGGAGTTTAAAAAGCAAAGGTTTCCAAAATTACATAAAGGTTAATGTTCTAGCTCTAGAAAAAATGATGAAGTAATAATTGTTTATTTTCTCTTGTAGAACATGAAATGCAATTTAGCAAGACTGCATAGAAAAGATACAGTACCAGTCAAAAGTTTGGATGATTCTGTTCATGCAGTGGTGTTCTTTGTTCATATTGGAATGTGCAGATTGTAGATTCTGACTGAAGGAAGCAAAATCACGAAGGTACACATTTGGAAACAAGGAGTAAAAACACATGCGAAACAAAGCAGAATAAGTGTTATATCTTAGATTTTTCAAAGTACTGACCTTTCACTCTGATACCTTTACACCATGTTGGCATTCTCTTAAGCTGCTTCACTGGGATACCTGGAATGGCTTTCCAGTAGTCTTGAAGGTGTTTTCAGAAGTTTTTAGCAATTATTGGCTGCTTGTGACGGCAGTGGGTGTGGACTTACTGCTCCACTGGATTGGCTTACCCTGGAAAGGCATGACTAAGTGGCAATCTGGTCTTCACTAGAGCCTCTGATGGTGATAATAGGCTTTGGCCGTTAGGGTAGCCACCAGGTGCGACTAGAGGGCAGTCGTTGGACCTACAGCAGCTGACCAATGGGCCAAGGCAGGGATACGAGGTACAGATGGCACAGGCAGACATGTAGTCTGACAGTCCGAGGTCGGAGTAGGCAGAAAAGGATCAGAATACGAAGCCGGAGTCAGGAGCAGAGAGATCAGACAAAACGAAGAAGCTAGCTGGGTTGGTAATAGTAGAGACAACACTATAATACAGTTAACAGGATATTAGGAGATGTACTGCACTGGGAACCTAAGTCCAGGCATGGTATGGAGGTCATAGCTGCCTAATATATCCCCTGCGGCGAGGAGATAGGCCGGAGAAGTTAAACTCTGCAGGACACACAGGGGTTAAATTCCTGCAGAGTCTGGCGCCTCCCTATAGCCTGGTGGAGATTCTCAGCAATAGGAGGATGCAGCAATGCTGGGAATGCTGCAAAAAGTGAGTTCAGTGTGATGGCCTGAGACTGAGAAGAACAGAGCAGTGAGCATGGTGAGTAGAATGGCACCGATAAAGCACTCAAGCCACCGATGTGACACTGCTTTACCTTTATCCTGCAGTTCAACTCATCTCAAACCATCTCGATTGGATTCAGATCAGGTGATTATGGTGGAGAAGTCATCTGATGCAGCTCTTAATACCTCTCCTTCTTGGTTACATAGGGCTTGCATAGCCTGAAGATGTGTTTTTGGTAATTGTCCTGTTGCAACACAAATGATAGTATCACTAAGTGGAAACCAAATGGTAAAACCAGCACGTAATTGCATAATGTTGTGGTAGCAATGTCGGTGATTTATTTCACATTTTCCACACTCACCCAACAGTGTCACCAGCAAAACACCCCACCACCCCCAACATCACAACGACCTCTCCATGCTTCAAACATTTAGAAACTGTCTGCTCACCTTTTCTCACAAAAACATGGTGGTTGGAAACAAAAATCTCAGATTTTGATTCATCAGAACACAGTACATTGATCTAATGCCTAGTCCTTTTGTTGCTTGGCCAAAACTGGTCTCTTCTTTTGACAGTCCTCAGTAGTGGCTTCTTTGTAGCAATTTGACCATAAATGCCTGCTTCTTGTAGTCTCCTCTGGACAGTTGATATTGAGGTGTGTTTGCTACCTGACAGCTCTGTATCTTTTATGAGGACTGTTATTTGAGGTGTTGTCAATTTTCTGAGGCTGGTAACTCCATTCTACTAATCCTATGCAGCAGAGGTAATTCTTAGTCTTCCTTTACTGGGGAGGACTTCATGAGAGCCAGTTACATAATAGCAATTGATGGTTTTCAATGGATATACTTAATGTTTAAAGTAATGATGGACTATTGTTTCTCTTTAGTTGAGTGGTTCTTACCACATTCTGGCTAAAGACAGTGGTAGGATAGGGTTCAGCACTGCATGGAAATGGTTTATCAACAACCTTTGCAAAACACACCACATGGTCGCAACCACTTTCTAAAGGGCAGTGATTCTACAAATGAACTCTTCAAAAGCCATACATGTTCATTAGAAGCCATTCCAGGTGCCTGACTACCTGATGAAGCCTCTTAAGAGAATACCAAGGGGGTGTAAAACTGTCATCACAGTAAAAGGGGAGTAACTTGGAGGAATCTAAGGTTTAACACATATTCTTGTTTGTTTCCCAAATATTTATTTACTCCTTGTTTCTATTTGATCTCTTCGTGGTTTTGCTGCCTTCAGTCTGAATTTATGATGTGCACATTCCAATAAGGACAAGAAAAACTATTGCCTGAACAGGTGTTTCCAAACTTTTGATTGGTCCTGTACGGTACATTAAAAGAAAAGGTATAAGTATCAAGGACATAATAATATTGATGAAGAGCAGTTAACACCTCTATCTAAGAATCAGCATTTCAATCAGCATTTCAATAACTGGTTATTTCTATAACTGTAACTAATATATTTATATGCTTATATATTGGTCAGTGTTAGGCTATGTGCCCACAATGCAGAAATGCTCCGGATTTTTCCTGAGCGTTTCTGCATCTCCCTGGCAGAAAAAAGGCATGCGGATTGTACATGGGGATTGTACATGCGTTTTTCCTGCCAGAGACAAGCGGATGTGAAGCGTTCTTCACATGCATTTCCGCATGCGGGTTGTCAAGCGCTTTCAAAGCGATTTTAGCATCACTTGGAAAGTGCTTGACAATTTGGTCACACTATATAAATCCATGCAAACAGCATGGATTTATATAGTGTGACCGAAAGAATGTTAAAAAATAAAAAATAAATATATGCTTACCTTCTGATGGCACCCAGAGTCCTTGTCTCTGCTTGCCGGCAGCTCGCGGTAGATTAAAAGGATCTGCCGACGTCAGCGGTCGAGTGACCCGTCATATGACTAAATGACGTCAGCGCAGGTCCTTTAGTCTACCGTGAGCTGCCGGCAAGCCAGGACAAAGACACCGGGGGCCATCTAAAGGTAAGTATAATATTTATTTTTTTATTTTATTCTTTTTTTTACAGGTTCTATGGTACCTGGGTCCGGAGGAGAGTCTCCACTTCTCCAAACCCGGGTACCATCTGCACATTGAAACACATGGATTCTGCATGAGCAGATGCAGTGATGTGGATTACATGTGTTCCAATGCAAGTCAATGGAGTCTAAAACGCTGCGCTTCCGCAAAATAATTGTTAGTGCTGCGTATTTTTCCGCAATGATAATACGCAGCGGAAATTTCCGCAGCATGTGCACAGCACATGCGGATTATCATTGGGGAACATGGCAGACCTTCTACCAAGCGTTTTTTAAGCGTTTCTGCAGCGGAATTGCTGCTGCGGAAACGCTTAAAAAACGCATAGTGGGCACACAGCCTTAGTTTGAACTATTCTTAGTAGAACCCAAACAGAACATTTTGTACAACTTTCAGCTATGGGAAAATCTCTTTATGGCTATAGTTGCACGATGAGTATTTGGTGAGTTTTTGACATTCCAGATTTTATTCACCTACTATGTAAATTATGTTAGTTGCTTTTTTTTTTCATTCCATTTTTGAGTGCACTTTAGTTGTGGAGACGCAAGAAAAATGCATATGCGTTTGTTATCTGCAGAGATTTCTCAAAAGAAATTGACATGTTGCGGATTTGAAATACGCACCACAGTGTTTATGCTACGTAAAAAAAGCAGAGTGGGCATGAGATTTCTATAAAATCCATTCACTTTGCTGGAACTGTAGATGTTGTGTTTTTGATGCAGCAAAATAACGCAGCTTCAAAAATTCATCAAAAACTCAGCATAGAAATGGAGCATACATAATACCCAAATGTAAAAAAATTTCATAACGTAGACATTTAGATTAGCTCCTAATTGCAATTATGGTGCCCATCAGGGCCTTGTCACATCCCAATGTTTTCCACCATTTGGGGCACACTGCTCTATCGTTTAATTTGCTGTCTATATACTGATATCTGCACTGATTTAAATACACAATGCACTAAATAGAGATTCTGTTCATTCAGTTGGGAGCCAAGCCATCCATTACTAAGAAGCCCTACAAGAGAGAGGTGTGGATTGATTGTGGAATTCATGCAAGAGAATGGATTGGACCGGCATTTTGTCAGTGGTTTGTAAAGGAGGTACTAGATTTTGCTGTAGTTACCGTGTGGCATCTGTCTTATAAATGTTTGTCATATAATGTTTATAACCTGACAGTTTGGAGGTAATAAAAATGTTCTTCTTTTCTTTAGGCTGTTAATACTTATAAAACTGATCCTGTTATGAGGAAAATTATGGACCTTCTCTATGTCTATGTAATGCCAGTGTTCAATGTAGATGGATATCAGTATAGCTGGACCCATGTAAGTATCCATTCCTAACCCCTTCATCAACAAGCCTGTTTTTACCTTCTTAACCAGGCCAATCTTTTCAATTCTGTCCAGTGTCACTTTATGAGATAATAAATCTGGGATCATTCAATGAATCTCAGTGATCTTGAGATTGTTTTTTGTAACATACACTAACGAGTAAAAGGGTAGCATTGTTTTGAACTTTTGATTTTCAGGCTCCAGGTCTCACCATCCACTACTGCTTAGAACGTGAGACTACCATCATGTTATAGACAATCATCTCGGATATCTCATACATAAATTTGACTTGCAACTACTTAGCATATGATTAGTTATGCAGATAGTTGTCATGTCACTGCTTTGTTACTGTTTTGCTCCTGGTGGTGGAACAATCTTTTTCTTCCTGTATTCTACAAAATACAACCTGTTCTCACATTCCCTAATAGTGAAAGCAGGTGATCTATATGCAACAGCGGAGACACCAGGTGGAACAACAATCTACTTTTATTTGCTTAACAGAATAATATGAATATAAGATTATTATTAGAAGCAGATTATGCAGACACAGTATTCACAGAATCAATGACAAAACAATTATATAAACAGGAATATATATTAGTTAATGTACAATAGGGATATAGGTATAAACTCGGGGTCTACAATCCAACCTAATGCTAGTTGGGAGGTGGGTAAACGCTGTACTTGGGGGGAACAGTCTCTAAGAACTGCCGCGTCTTTCTGGACCCTGACAGGGGTCGCTGCTCCATTTCACTAGCCGCACGTTTTACTAGCAAAGTCTATCAGTTCTCTCTGGACCCCTCTAGCGTCAGTCGGACCCCGTCTGGGCCGCAGCCCGCCCTCTGCCCACGCCCGGTACCGTAAGTCTCTGCTGAAGGTGTTCGCCCGCCCCGCACGTCTCCTTCTGTCACTGGCCCAGGCTCGGGTCTCCTCAGTGATTCTACAGGTACTTGACCGAATGTCTGCTTGGACCGTATCGATGGGGGCTGGTCCTCGGCTGTTGACCGGAGTCATCTGGGTTGGGAGCCTTGACTGGTGTTTGTGGTGTTGTTATGCAGATGAAAGGAACTCCAGAAGGCCACACAGAGATGCTGGATGGTAGGTTTAAACAGCCATACATTTATTCTCCTGCTTCCGTTCCCTTCTCTCCCCTTGTCCCCTCCTCCACATTACATCATCGTTACTAGGCAGAAACTGAAACAAGGATAACAGCCAACCAATCACAGATGTAGTAACAACATCACATCTCTCCTCTTCTCACAAAACAAAACAACAATAGAACTGGATAACGGTTCAAAAATTCACATTAGTACAAAGGGTTTTTTTTTTTTTTTTTCTCTTTTTACTGCAGAACATAGTCCAAAAGGTGGGCTGGCGGTCTTCGATTTGCCCTCGCTGGATAGCGGTGAGACATCTCAGTCCCAGATGAACTTTCCGAGTCCTCTGAGGTATCCTCCCTTGGAACTGCTGAGCTCTGGGGACCCGGCAGGACGTCATCGCCATCTGCCTCGTCTGTTTCTGGGATATAGTCACAAAGTTTTTTAAAATGTGACACGTTCCTTGTGACCTGGCGACCGTGATCTTGAGCAGTGACCATGGTGCCTTTGACTTGTGTGACCTGAAAGGGTTCAGGATAGTATCGTGATGCAAACTTGTCACTAGGTCTTAGTCTTTTTACAAGGACCCAATCTCCCACCAAAACTTCCGGCGGCTTGCAACGATGACTGCTCTTATCTGCATACCTCTTCATCTTCTGTTTGGATATGGCATCCTTAGTAGCAATTGGTGTTTGAACAGGACTCAGCGGAACGCTCGGGAGTTTGACACGCATAGGCCTGTTGAACAGCGCAGTGGCGGGTGGTACCCCGGTAGTAGAATGGGGTGTAGCTCTGTACTGTCTAAGAAATCTGTGTAGCTCTTGCTGTAAATCCTTGTGCTCCATGGTAGCGATCCTCAAAGTTTTGTTGATTGATTGCATGAACCGTTCCACTTCACCATTGGCCTGAGGCCAGTAAGGAGTTATTTTCCTGTGAGTGAAACCCAGATAGGTTGCGAATGATCGAAAGTCTGTGCTATTAAAAGGTGGTCCATTGTCGGATTTCACTGTCTCCGGTATGCCATATGCCGAGAAGATCTTGTCTAATTTTGGTATAACAGCCCTGGCAGAGGTTGTCGAAACATGTTCAATGACTGGGAACCTCGAATAGTCATCCATGACAACCAGCAGATAGGAGTGATCCGGTAAAGCACAGAAGTCAACACTAACAGCAGTCCACGGGCCCTCTGGCAGGGGTGTCATTTGTAAAGGTGCGCGTCTATGGTCAATTGTAGTTGCTTGGCAAGGTATGCAAGTTTCAATAAGTGCCTCCACTTTTTTGTCTAGTCCTGGAAACCAGACTTTCTCTCTCAGTAATTGCTTTGTTTTCACCACCCCTTGATGAGCCTCGTGGGCCAGATCCAGTACTCTGCTTTGAAGCTTCTGGGGTATCACCAGCCGATTGTTACGCAACAGTAGATTTGAATCAGACACAGAGAGAGCATGTCGTGCATTAAAGAAAGCTGTCAAGTAGGTTGTTTGATCTGGTGTTTGGAGGCGGGCTTCAGCAAGAAAATTGCTCCAATTTTTAGATCGAACAGTCTCTATAACTAACTGAAGTTGGTGATCGGAATCCACCGTTTGTTGTATTTCCTCCATAGTCATGGCTTTTGGCACAGAATGTGCAACAATAAAATTGATATGTTCCTCTGCAAGGATAGTTGCTGGGATGTCGTCCTTGGTAGTTTGTGGTGTTGGGTGTCTCGAGAAGTAGTCTGCCGGATTACCAGCTCCTGCCTCGTATCTCAACCGAAACTGGTAGTTCTGTAGGCGGAGCAACCAGCGTTCAAGTCGTGGGGGAGGCTTTGAAGAATGTTTGTTGAAAAGCGGAATGAGCGGTTTGTGGTCACTTATCACTGTGAATTTATGTCCCATAAGGTACAGATGAAAATGAAGGCATCCCCATACAACCGCAAGAGCTTCCCTTTCAGTTTGTGAATAGCGTTGTTCTGTCTCTGTTAAGGCTTTGCTTGCATAGGAAATGGTAGAGACGTTGCCTGCTTTGGACACTTGTGTGAGAATTGCACCCAGGCCCACCGGACTTGCGTCCACGATCAGCTCAGTGGACTTTAGAGGGTCAAAATAGGCCATGACGGTGTCGCCAGTTAGACTGGACTTCATGGAGTCAAATGCTGCTTGGTGTTCAGTAGTCCATGTCCAAGGAGTGTCTTTTTTCGTGAGTAGTCGCAGGGGTTCGGAGACCGTGGCCAGATCAGGTATAAATCGTCCACAGTACGTGACTAGTCCTAGAAAACTGCGAACCTCTGACACATTTTGAGGTTGGCTAGCTGACTTTATGGCAGAAATTTTCTGAGGATCTACTGAAACTCCTTGCTCAGAAAAGATATATCCAAAGAAGCTTAATGACTTTTGGTTAAACTCACATTTTGACGGATTGACAGTTAGATTGCAGGCTTGCAGTCTCTGAAACACTTGCTCTAAGTGACTGTCATGCTCCTCTTGGGTTGTACCATATATAAGAATGTCATCACTGACGTTTAGGACTCCTGCTATTCCAGATAGAACCTGACTGATAACGTTCTGAAATATTTCTGCCGCAGATGAGATACCAAAGTTCAACCTCTTGAATCGTCGTAAACCCACGTGGGTACTAAAAGTTGTAATGTATCTGGAATCTGGATGCAACTCAAGTTGATGATAACCTGATTTTAAATCAATTTTAGAGAATACTTTTGCACCATTCAGGTCCGCGAGAATGTCATCAATAGTGGGCGTGATGTGCCTTTCTCTTTGAATAGCCAGATTGGCATGCCGCATATCCACACATAGCCGGATTTTACCAGGCTGCTTTGGTTTTGGTGCAACAACAATGGGCGATACCCAAGGGGTCGGGCCTTCAACTCGTTCAACCACATCAGACGCTTCCAGATCTTGCAGTTCTTGCTCCACAAGTTTGCGGACATGAAATGGGATGCGCCTGTGAGGTTGAACAGACGGCTGTATTGACTGGTCAATATGCAATTTTATCTGAACGTCTTTTAGCTTACCGAGACCTTTAAAGAGATCGGGGTACCTCTGCATGATGTGTTGGGCCGAAGGACCCGTGACGCTATTGACCAGGTTGACCAGACCCAGAGATATAGCAGTACTGCAACTGAGAAGCGTGTCTGCGGAGCACTCTACTACATATACAGTGTCGGTGATGGACTTCCCGTCAGCTGCAAGTTCTGACTGAAATTTGCCGCACAGGGGTAGTGCCGATGCTGAACCATAAGGAAAAATCTTTAGGCTAGTGCTTTGTAGAGCAGGTCTGTTCGGGAGTCGGCTATAGACTGCACGGCTGATGACGTTTACTGACGCCCCCGTGTCTACTAGGGCTTCCACCGGACTGCCATTTATCAGGATAAGTCGCCTTGGACTGGTAAGTGCGTGCAGTGTTTGAGATCCCTCTGCAGTTACTGAGAATAGATAAGTACTGTGAGGCTCGTCAGTAAGCTGCAGCGTTTGGACTTTTTGTGACCTGGGTTGTACTGTGGGATGAGGGGATTGTGGTTTGGATCTGCACACTTTTGCAAAATGGTTTTGTTTTCCACAATTATGGCAGGTCCCCCCTTTTGCTGGGCAGACATTCTGGTGAGGATACGACCCTCCGCAGTTGTAGCAAGTTGCCCCCTGCGTACGGGGCACAGGCGGTCTCTGTGTTAGCTTTGCTATACAAGATGGTGCTTCCGCCTCGCACTCAATGTTCTCTATGAGTTTAGCTTGTTTTTCGGCGGTATCATTTACACGTGCTGTTTCAAGCAGTTTTGCTAAAGTCATGGTGGGATCTCTGAGTGCTTGTCTCCGTAATTTAGAGGAGATGCAGCCTTGTAAAATCTGCATTTGGATCTCTTTGTCGACATCTGCAAATTCACAGTAAGCTGCAAGGTGCCGTAGTCGGACATGATATTCATCAATATTTTCTGTTGCTGACTGCTTTAATTGTCTAAACTTGAAGATTTCAAATGCCGCATTTCTGTGTGGGGAGAAGTATTTGCTTAATGCTGCCTTGCTGAGCTCATAGTCTTTGTCTTCTCCTGTATTAGGCAGAGTAGTGAAGATATCATAGACTTGTTCCCCTGCATAATGTAATAGCATGGCTTTCTTCCTGGTATCATCTGATATGTTCATGGCTTGTAGGAATATATCAAAACGCTTCAGCCATTTCTCCCAACATGCTGCTAGGTTAGGTGGGGACTGATGTACATCAAAAGCAGGGAAGGCAGGTAAACAGGCCATTGTTGTAGAGCTGAAATACCTTTAGTTGATGATGAACGCTTCCTCGTCGCCAGTTGTGGTGTTGTTATGCAGATGAAAGGAACTCCAGAAGGCCACACAGAGATGCTGGATGGTAGGTTTAAACAGCCATACATTTATTCTCCTGCTTCCGTTCCCTTCTCTCCCCTTGTCCCCTCCTCCACATTACATCATCGTTACTAGGCAGAAACTGAAACAAGGATAACAGCCAACCAATCACAGATGTAGTAACAACATCACAGTGTTGTTCGGGTTTTTGCTGCTTGACCGTCGACGGGTGAAGTCTGGACCTTGACTGCCGTAGCTTTGATCTTTGGTGCTTGACTGTCATCATCTGAGTCTGGGCCTTGTTGGCACACACGGCTGTCGCAAACTGTCACGGCTGTTTGAGATGCAGCAGGACCAACTGTCACTTCCCTTGTATCCAAGGCATTGCAGCGTTTTATCCCCTGTGCTCTGTTCTCCTACAATAGCTCGGTGTGTTATTAGGTTGATTCCCAAGTGAAAGGTTACTGGTTCGAATCGAGGAGTCTGAGTTTTTATTGGTACCATTTTCGGGCACATAACATTTTTTGATCACTTTCTGTTCATATTTTTGAGAGGCAGAATGACCTAAAACAAGCAATCCAGGAATTGTTTTTTAGGTTTTGTTTTTATGCTGGTCACGCTGTGGTAAAAGTGATAAGACAGCTTTATTCTTCGGGTCAGTATGTTTACAGTGATATCACATTCATGTCTTGTTTTCATGTTTTGCTGCTTTTTCACAATAAAAACAATTTTATAAAAAAAATTGTTTTTGCATCGCTTTATTCTGAGAGCTATAACTTTTTTTATTTCTCCGCTGACGAAGCTGTTTGGCGGCTTGTTTTTTGCGCGATAAGATGACATTTTCAGCTATGCCATTTTTATTTACATTTGACTTGTTTTTTTTTAAACAATGTGTTTATGGAATTTTGCACAAAAATCGGAACATACAATCTATAGGGCCAACAGATGCCCAAAACTGTGCCCCAACCTCTGGGCTTACAAAATGAACAGTATAAAAATAAAATAAAAGGAAAATACATATACATAAAAGAAAACAAAAGAAAAAAGAATGGATTAATTACATTAAATTCCCCATATATTAGATGGTTGTGAGAAATAATTTATATCCGTAAGTGCTGTGAATGTTGCATGGCTCATATTTTGCTCTATTGCAAGATCGGAGGTGCAAGGTAGGGAGAGGGGCCCAGAATCGTCCCGCGCGTCACCCAAACTCAGAACGGCGCACAAAATATCCCGCTTCCTCAACGTTCCCCATGTATAGACAATGGGCTGTTTAACCAAGGTTCCCATATTTTATCAGTTTTCTTCTTTGCCTTGAGTGTGTGTGCCAGAGCCCTTTCATATTGACAGTTCGTGTTTAGTCTGGTCACTATCTCCCCCACCGTAGGGATGCCCACTCCTTTCCGTTTAGCCGCGATAGCTGATCTAACTGCGATCAGAATATGTGACAAAATTCCTCTAATTTCCCAGGGGACATCCATTAATCCTATATGAAGTATTCCCATACTAGGTGTTATCTCCTGGTGAGTCCCCAGTACATCCCATATCAAATTATCCATAATGGCAGAGAAGGACCTGTCCAGATCAGTGCACGGGATAACCACATCGTCTGCATATGGACCGATTTTGTGGGAGGACCCCCCCCACCGAGATCCCCGAAATCTCTGAGTTATTTCTAATCTTTTCAGCCAAGGGCTCCATACATAAAGCAAATATGACTGGAGATAAGGGGCAGCCCTGCCGTGTCCCATTTGTTATGGGGAAGGATTCAGAGAGGAAACCAGATGTCAAAACCTTAGCGGAAGGAGTGGAGTACAATGCGTTAATCACAGACAGAATAGGTCCTTTTAGTCCAAATTTAAGCAAAACACTTTTAAGGTATCCCCAGGGCACCCTATCAAACACTTTCTCAGCATCTAGCGACAGGAGTGCACTGGGGAGGCCGCTTAACTCTGCCACTTTGATCAGATCCAACATCCTCCTCGTACCATCTTTAGCTTCCCTACCAGCTACAAAACCAACTTAATCTGAGGATATCAGGGAAGGAACGACACGATTTAGTCTTAACAGCCAAGAGCTTGGTAAAGATCTTTACATCACTATTCAAAAGTGCTATTGGTCTAAAATTACCTGGAGAATCAGGGGTCTTTCCAGGCTTAGGCAATGTGACGATCGTAGCCTCCAAATTAGGTACTGCTACCTTTCCCGAGTCTCTCCAGGCATTATATAACCTGATAAGGTATGGGGTAAGAATTTTTTGGAAACCACGATAGTACTCATTAGCCATGCCGTCTGGGCCAGGGGTCTTGTGACATTTGGATGAATTAATAACATCTTTCAGTTCTACTTCTGTGAAGGGGGCATTCAATATTTGTAACTGTTCCCGGGAAACCTTCGGGAGCTTCAAATAACTCAAATATTGATCAATATCTGACTGTTGTGGCTGTGGGGTATCAACATCATCTTTTAGGTTATATAAAGATTTATAATATGCAGCAAAGACTGCAGCTATGTCCTTCGGACTTCTGGCTATCAACCATTTTGAGTCCCGTAGATCATCTATTCTGGATTTTGCAGCCCTTTTCTTGACCCGCCTGGCCAAAACGGCTCCCGGCCTATCTCCCATGGCGTAGTGACTAAGTTGGAACTTGCGGAGGTTATATTCATATACTGCCAACAGATCAGAACGCAGTTTAAATCTGAGCTGATATATGGCCTCAGTGGTAGCCGGGGAGGGGGAGGTTTTATTTAATATTTATAGCTTTTTCAACTCAGTCAGGAGGTCATTCCTGTGTTGCTCGCTCTTTCTTTTCAATTGTGACGCTTGTTGTAAGAAGACTCCCCGTATCACCGCTTTGTGCACTGTCCATAAAGTCTTGTCGGAAACTGTGCCATTGTCGTTTAATTCAAAATAAGATGTCAATTCTGCTGTTGCTTTTGTCATTATAGAGTCATTCAATAATAGAGAGGTGTTTAGTCGCCAGTGTGGTGTTGGGTTGAATTGGTGCGCAAGATGTACACGTAGGTAGATCGGTGCGTGGTCAGACCACGTAATCGTTCCAACCTCCGCAGATATACATCTATTGAGAGTCTCTATTGTCTACTAGGAATAAGTCAATCCTACTATATGACCCATGTCGGAGAGAATGAAAAGTATAGTCCCTTTCACTGGCATGAGAGTATCTCCAAAAATCGTGCAGACCAAATTCATGGACCAACTTGCCCAATTCTCTCCGAGGGCGACCCGATCTAGATGAGCAGTCTAAAGTACCATCCATTGGCATGTTAACATCCCTGCATACAATAACCTCCCCTTGTTTAAGTGTTGAAATGGTAGAGAGGACTTTTCGCACAAATGGGAGCTGGGCAGAATTTGGGGCTTATAGTGCTGAAATCGTATAAGGGGTCCCATTCAATGTACACACCAACACCAAGTATCTACCCATGGGGTCTGCACACATCTGAATGTTCTAGAAGGCCACCGAATGTTTTATCATAATACAGATTCCTGCTGTCTTAGTCTGGGCATTTGCAAAGAATATATGGGGGAATTGTGCCTGATGCAATCTATGATTATCAGCTGCCAATAAATGCATCTCCTGCAGACACACAATATCTGCCTTGGATTTCCTCACCTCCCTCCACAACATAGAGTGTTTGGCAGGTGAATTTAACCCTTTCACATTCAACGAGAGAAATTGTATACTCATAATTACACATAAAGGAGGAAATTGTTATGAGCCGCATACAAAAATCCAATTTTTCTCTCCCCCCTCCCCCACCCCAACCCCCCCACACCACCCCTCATGAGCCATTCACTGAAAAAAGCACATATGTCCTTAGAACGATCAGCAGTTACGTCAATAGGGGAAATATACCTCAAATTAAATTGGAAAAAAACAAACAAATAAAAAACAATAAAAAGAAGGAAAAAACACAGTGGAAAAAAGTCCGCAGAAAAAACCATAGAGAAAACTTCAGTCAAAAAAGTAAATTCTTCAGACATAAGTCTGACCACGGGGTCCCGTGAGATTTTCAAATCTCGCTGTCACTCAGCAAGATTTCTCACAGTCCAGAGGATCACCAACCAGACGGCTTCTGCCGAACAATAAGAACAAAGGGAAAAAAAAAGGTCAGCAATCCTCTAACAGCTCCATCTCAGCCAGGATAGCGTCCTCACCTCTCTTTCAGGTCGATACCCATTCCTGCGCAATTTTCTTGCCCTTAGCAGGTTGTCTAGGAGCATAGGCAATCTTCCAGGAAGCCAATTTCTCTTCCGCTTGTTTAGGTAAAACACGCTACCACGCCACTGTCACGGAGTATTAGTAGTTTTACTGGGTTGAATCCCCATCTATACCGTATGCCGGCCTCTCTCAATGCCCTGCACACATGGGCAAATTCTCTTCTCTTTGCCAGGGTAGCCGCAGAAAGGTCTGGAAATATCTGCAGATTTTGAAATTCCTCAGGCAGCCTGGGGGTTTGCCTTAGTTGGTATAGGAACATGTCCTTCGTAGTGAAGAAATGAATGTGTGCCAAGGTATCTCTAGGCAAGGTAGGATCTACGTGTCTGGGCTTCGGTGTTCTGTGAATCCTGTCCACCATTAATTCATTAGGGGCAACCTCAGGTAATACAGCCACCAGGAAGCGTCGCATGAACTCAGAGAGATCCTTATCTGGCACTTCTTCAGGGATTCCCCTAAGCCTCACATTGTTACGTCTGGATCTATCTTCTAAGTCACAAACTTTATCAGTGACTCGAGACATCTCTTCCCTGAGTGCCTCATTTTCATCTACCAAGGCATTGATCGTTCTGGCATATTCTTCCATCTTGTTTTCAATGTGGGAAGTACGATCCCCAATGGAAGTAATCTCCCCTTTCATCTCCTGTAACATTGCCTGCATATCTTCCCTCATGGAGGAGCGGATTGCAGCCAGAAATTCTTGCATATTTGCCCTTGTCATTGGTGCTGTGGGCTCATTATCCCTGCTGCTGTGTTTCACATTCTCTGCTTCCCCTCCCCCTGAGGAGTGAGAAGAAGTTGCCGGGGAAGCAGGTGCCATCTTACTCACTGTTCTTGTTGTTTGTCCCCTCTGGAAGAAAGCCTCCAATCTCGCTGGGGATCCTCTTTTTTGAGACCTTCCCCTGGTCATCATGGGCCCTGGGTGTTCTGCCGCCACTGGGTGTTAGGTAATAGGCTGTAGGACGATGCTGTGTGCTGCTTTTTGCTGGTTTTAATCCTGCCTGGCTGGAGCTATGCAGTGAAGCTGCTGCCACCTTGTCTTGCAGGCCACACCCCCACATTTGACTTTTTGATCACATTTTATGCCACTTTTTGTTCAGCAGTATGCTGAAAATAATAGTTTTTTGCGATGTTTTTTATTTATTTTTTATGTTGTTCACTGAAGAGGTTAACTAGTGTGACACTTTTATAGATCGGGTTGTTCTGTATTCGGCGTTACCAAATATGTGTACTTTATGTTTTTTCGCTTCAGCACAATTAAAAACATTTAAAAAAAAACAATTGTTTTTAATCACTATATTCTGAGAGCTAAAGGTTTTTTATTCCTCCACTTACATTGCAGTAACATGGCTTGTTTTTTTTGCAGGGCAAGCTGATGTTTTCAGCGATACCATTTTTGGTTACATTCGACTTTTTGATCGCATTTATACCACTTTTTTTTCTCGGCTGCATGATGAAAATCTATCGTTTTTACACTTTTTTTTTTTTACCGCCTTTACTGAAGGGGTTAACTAGTGTGACAGTTTTATAGATCAGGTTGTTCTATATGAGGCAATATCAAATATGTGTACTTTATTTTTTATTTTTTTACATGAATATATATATTATTGGTATAATATTTTTCCTATTTTTTGTTGTTTAATTTGTGATTTTTTTAAAAAATATTTTTAAAACTTTTTTTTTATTTTTTTACCTTGTCCCTCCAATGAAACATCAACTTTCCCTGCCCTGATCACTAACCTAATACATTTGCATTGCAAGGTATTAGCTGAATTCATCGCACACAGGGAGGATACATGTCAGCCTGCTCTGAGCAGGAACTTATAGGCCACCATACCTGGGTGACGCAACAGCCTTCTTTCTGTCTTGGTCACCATTGAGACCATTGGCACAACTTGATTGCAGTCGAGTTGTGCCAATCGGAGGAGACAGGGATCCCCCTCTCTAAGCTGATTGATGTCGCTATCGAAACACAGAGTTTCGATGCAAACATTTACATTTTTTTTTAATAAAAACTAATTGCAGAAATGATTTTTAGACCCAAATACAGTGTATTTAAGTAAAAAAAAAGTGACCTTTAATTATGGACATCGTGGGAAGAGGCCATCATTGAACTTTTCCTTGAAGGTACTGTATATTTATGTGGGATAGATACACTACAGATTTTACTTCCAGGTTTCTGCAGCATATTACAATATCAGCAAATCTCGTCCACATATCGTGGGGAAAAAAGTCCATAGAGTATTCATAGTAATTAAGCAACATAGCAGATTTCATATTCCACATCTCAACTTGTGTCACAGATTTCACTATTTTTAGGCCATGTTCACATATTCAGTATTTGGTCAGTATTTTATCTCAGTATTTGTAAGCCAGAACCAGGAGTGGAACAATCAGAGGAAAAGTATAAAAGAAACACTTCACCACTTCTGTATTTATCACCCACTCCTGGTTTTGGCTTACAAATACTGAGATATACTACTGGCCAAATACTCAGCATGTGACCTTGGCCTTAATGGGTGGTGGGAAATCTACAGCAGAATTAGTACATGATAAGCATGTAATGCATGCTGATTTTGTTGAGTGCTTCAAGACAGATATAAAAATTAGATTTTTTTCTGGTGATACATTTCAACAATTTCACTTGTAGGATTTATAAATGTATGAAGTTGGATTCAGGGGGGAGGCGTTGCCTCTAAATGGCCCATGTACACAACACACTAGGGCATTTGGATACCAAAGAAAATGGAGGAGTAATCTGCTTGGGACCTCATTTGTTCAGCTAGAGCTTGAAGCCCAAGCATAGAAGCTCTTTGGAAAATGTGGCAGGACAAAGTCTAATTAATTGAATAATTTTGGTGACTCTCAATCAATTCAAACCCAAATACTAAGAATTACTAAACATCTACCAAGTCCCAACACTCTGAGAGTAACTAAACTTTGAAATTTTATAGCAACAGTTTTGTCATTTTGATCAATGGATGTTCAGGACCTGAGACTCCCACTGATCGCTCAAAGGAAGGGGCTTATCCACCAGCATGAGCAAAGCAGAGTACAGGCTCACAAGAAAGTCTATGGGACAAATTCATCATTGCTTTTGCACCCTTTTTTGTCTAGTTTTGTGTAGTTTTTGCCTGTTTTTCATTTGCGCGATTTTCCTCTTTTCATTTGCACCTATGTTAAAGTCACTTTTTTATGTGTTCATCTGTGTTTCTTTTGTGTTTTTTTTTTGTTCATTGTAGGCGGGGCATAGGCTTCCCAGATGTTTTTGTCTATTTTCAAAATATTGGTACATTTTCATGCAAATATGAAATATACAGATAGGTCCATATATATTTGGACAGAGACAACATTTTTCTAATTTTGGTTCTAGACATTACCACAATGAATTCTAAACAAAACAATTCAGATGCAGTTGAAGTTCAGACTTTCAGCTTTCATTTGAGGGTATCCACATTAAAATTGGATGAAGGGTTTAGGAGTTTTAGCTCCTTAACATGTGCCACCCTCTGTTTTTAAAGGGACCAAAAGTAATTGGAGAATTGACTCCAAGGCTATTTCATGGACAGGTGTGGGCAATCCCTTCGTTATGTCATTCTCAATTAAGCAGATAAAACGCCTGGAGTTGATTTGAGGTGTGGTGCTTGCATTTGGAAGGTTTTGCTGTGAAGTAAATATGCGGTCAAAGGAGCTCTCCATGCAGGTGAAACAAGCCATCCTTAAGCTGCAAAAACAGAAAAAACCCATCCGAGAAAATGCTACAATATTAGGAGTGGCAAAATCTACAGTTTGGTATGTCGCGCCCAGGGGATGGGGAGTACTCGGCACCCGGGCCTTGTTAGTTTTGGGGGAGGTCGCGGCGGTCAGCTCCCAGGCCCCTACCCTGGGCCTCTCTTTTAAAAAGGATGGACAATTATAGATATAAGTTTGTGACGCCACCTGTGGTGCCTGGTGAGGATCACCAGCGCTGCGGCAGCCCACTGAGGCCGGTGTTAAGGCAGCTTGCGTGGTACCGCTCCCCACAGGTGGAGCTAGGCCTCAGGGCAGCGGGGGAAGTAAGGATGCAGGACCGATCGGACCCAGCCGGGTCGGAGCAAGAACAGGGACAGACACGATAGTCACTTCAGTACATTTTACTGATGGTATTCCAGGCACAATCCGGGGCACTGTAGGGTGAAAGGTGCATATCGGGATCCTCCCCAGTGAGCGGGTGTAGGGCCTCCTGTCTCTTGCCTTTTGGTAGTAAGTTTCTGACCTGCCTGGAGCTAGGCCTAACTTTGTTTCTGTCCTGCACTGGCTGACCTTGTGGTAGAGCCTTCTCTTGGAGTACGCGCTCCCAGCTTGCGGGGCCTCTGCGACTCCTGGCTCTGTTACGTATCAGCTCTTTGGTGATCCTGGGACCTGAAGTCTTCCAGGGGTCTCCGGTTGTCTCTACAGGGGTATATACGGCCCTGTAGACACGGACCCGGTGTCCGGTATATGTTTCTGGGGTGAGCTGGTAAAGCTCCTCTGCCCCCAATGCTACTCACTCCTCTTGCCTTTGGCCTACTCGGGGCCCTCACTAGGCTATACACACTGGCAGCTAGCTGGCTGCTTCTTCTGCCGCTCTCTGAGCGTCGGCCACGCTCCTAGCTCTAACTGAGCTCCCTGAATCTAGCTAGCAGGAGCCTCGTGCTCCACTGCTGAACGATTAGATGCGTTCTCTAAACTAGATTGAGCTCCACTGCAGACTGACCTCTCTTAGGCTTCTCTACTGCAGGAACTCTTCAGTGGAACTCCTAGATTCAACTGCCTAGCTCCACCTTCCCTATTTATATCCCTAACGGGCTCCCTCTGGTGGTCTGAGGTGGAAGGTGGAGGTGTGTGTATGCTGTGGGGGCCTCTTGTGTAGAAATCCTTTAATGCACCCCTCTAGGATCTGTGGTACCAAGCGCAGCTGGGTGCCACAGGTACATCCTGAGAAAGAGAAATCACTGTTGAACTCATCAATGAAAAAAGACCTGGGCGCCCATGGAAGACAACAGTGGTGGATGATCGCAGAATAATCTCGGTGGTGAAGAGAAACCCCTTCACAACAGCCAACCAAGTGAACAACACTCTCCAGGAGGTAGGCGTATCAATATCCAAATCTACCATAAAGAGAAGACTGCATGAAAGTAAATACAGAGGGTTCACTGCACGGTGCAAGCCACTCATAAGCATCAAGAATAAAAAGGCTAGACTGGACTTTGCTAAAAAACATCTAAAAAAGCCAGCACAGTTCTGGAAGAACATTCTTTGGACAGATGAAACCAAGATCAACCTCTACCAGAATGATGGAAAGAGAAAAGTATGGCGAAGGCGTGGTACAGCTCATGATCCAAAGCATACCACATCATCTGTAAAACATGGCGGAGGCAGTGTGATGGCTTAGGCATGCATGGCTGCCAGTGGCACTGGGTCAGTAGTGTTTATTGATGATGTGACACAGGACAGAAGCAGCCGAATGAATTCTGATGTATTCAGAGCCATACTGTGTGCTCAGATCCAGCCAAATGCAGCCAAACTGATTGGTCGTCATTTCATACTACAGATGGACAATGACCCAAAACATAAAGCCAAAGTAACCCAAGAGTTTATTAAAGCAAAGAAGTGGAATATTCTTGAATGGCCAAGTCAGTCACCTGATCTCAACCCAATTGAGCATGCATTTCACTTGTTAAAGACTAAACTTCAGACAGAAAGACCCACAAACAAACAGCAACTGAAAACCACCGCAGTAGAGGCCTGGCAGAGCATCAAAAAGGAGGAAACACAACGTCTGGTGATGTCCATGAGTTCAAGACTTCAGGCAGTCATTGCCAACAAAGGGTTTTCAACAAAGTACTAGAAATGAACATTTTATTTACAATTATTTAATCTGTCCAATTACTTTTGGTCCAAGGTGGCACATGTTAAGGAGCTGAAACTCCTAAACCCTTCATCCAATTTTAATGTGGATACCCTCAAATGAAAGCTGAAAGTCTGAACTTCAACTGAATTGTTTTGTTTAAAATTCATTGTGGTAATGTCTAGAATCAAAATAAGAAAAATGTTGTCTCTGTCCAAATATATATGGACCTAACTGTATATATCATATATTATTCATATATGTCAAATATGAATATTTTCATGCAAAGTCCCCCCCCACATCCCAGAATGATTACGATATATCTATGCCAGTAATTGTGACATTTTGCAAAGTGTGACTTTTTGCACTAAAAAGTCATAAAAACGTCAAAGATAAAAATGATTTTTTACTTTTAAGCTAAATTCATGAACCACGTGTGACATTTTAAAGAATTATGGGCAAAAAACAGAGACAAATACAGTAATACAAAAAAGAAAAGTGAAAGGTTTTGAAAGTTTGAAGCACTTAAAAGCACCACTCCAGTATTTTTTTATTTCAGCGCTAGAGTCCTGCCACTAATGTAAGTTCCCTGCCCCTAGTAATATACTTACCAGCTGCCATCTTCTGCTACTCTCGGCACCGCTTCAGTCCCATACTGCCATCTTCTGTCTGATCGGATGTTAGCAGTAACGGTCATAAGCTCTCAGTGTAAGTCTTACATTGAAAACTGACCTTCGGATTGCCCAGCAAACACTGGAGCGATCCGGCAGATCACAAACTGCAGAAGACCACCAGGAGTGGTGCCAATAGCAGGTGAAGACAGCGGCTGGTAAGTATGTTACTAGGTTCAGGGAACTTAGATTAGTGACATCACTCAGAAGAAATTTTCCAGAAGTGAAGAATCCCTTTAACTTACTTAAAGGATTTGTCCACTACTTGGACAATCCCTTTTTGATCAAAATGTTTTGCCCCGATAAAATAAAAAATTCTACACTCACCTCCTGTGCTGGCTCCATTCCCGTGGTGTCAGCATTCACGGTCCTGGGTCTCCCGTTCTGCTGTTGTCAAACGTGACGCCGGCGTCCAATCAGCACTAGCATCACTGTCCCCACCTTCGAACAAATCAAAAATGAAGAGGAAGTCTGATTCCAGACTTCCTCTTCATGCTCAATTCAGCAGGAGTTGGGGACAGTGATGCTAGCGCTGATTGGGTGCTGGCATCAAGTGTCACAACAGCAGCACGGGAGCCCTAGTGTTACGCACATGCCCGGACTGACTGGCATGAGCGTGGTTAGTGATCCCACTGGACCATGAACCGAGGAGTGCCTGGAGGGGCGTGACTAAGTATCAACTCGGTCCGACCAAGGTCACACGGCGGCTCAATAGACTCCGCGAACCAGGGAGGAACCGAGCAGAGGGACCAGTTGTAACTCCCGGTCAGACCTCGGTCACAGCTGTTGACTCACACCGGGGAATGCAGGAACAGGCAGGTTAGGCTGGCATACAGACAGGTGGGTACTGGCAGGCGCGGCTGGTATGCAGACAGGTGGGTACTGGCAGGCACGGCTGGTATGCAGACAGGTGGGTACTGGCAGGCTCGGCTGGTATGCAGACAGGTGGGTACTGGCAGGCACGGCTGGTATGCAGACAGGTGGGTACTGGCAGGTAGGAACGCAGGCAGGATAGGGACCAGTACAGACTGGGATACAGGAACAGAGCCGCAGGTGTGGTAGACAAGCAGAGTAGAGCAAAACACGCAGGTGCGGTAGACAAGCAGAGCAGAGCAAAACCCGCAGGTGCGGTAGACAAGCAGAGCAAAACCCGCAGGTGCGGTAGACAAGCAGAGCAGAGCAAAACCCGCAGGTGCGGTAGACAAGCAGAGCAGAGCAAAACCCGCAGGTGCGGTAGACAAGCAGAGCAGAGCAAAACCCGCAGGTGCAGTAGACAAGCAGAGCAGAGCAAAACTCGTGGTGCGGTAGACAAGCAGAGCAGAGCAAAACTCGCAGGTGTGGTAGACAAGCAGAGCAGAGCAAAACCCGCAAGTGCGGTAAACAAGCAGAGCAAAACCCGCAGGTGCAGTAGACAAGCAGAGCAGAGCAAAACCCGCACGTGCGGTAGTCGAGCAGAGCAAAACCCGCAAGTGCAGTAGACAAGCAGAGAAGAGCAAATACATACAAGGTACTTACAATGAAGTAGCGAGTGTACACTAAACTCACAAACAGAAGTACAGAGACGAGTTGGAGTTAGGTGCAGGTTCAGACACTGCAGGAAAAGGGAAGATACGGACATAGAGACAAACAAGTAACGGGCTAGGACACTGTTGAGACAGGAACTGAACCAGGAACAAGATACAGGAACAAGCCTGGGAACTCAGCCCCCAGGGTGGCGGAAACAGACTAGAAGTCACAGATACAGATAACGGGCTTGGGTATACAGCCCAAGCGGAAACAGACAAGATACAGGACAGGACCTGGCAACTCAGTTGCACAGAACACACTGAAAGTGTTGCTCAGGCACCTCCTACTGGGTGGAGGGGGTTTAAGTAACCAGTGACTCACAGCAATAGGCTGGGGACACATTAGGACTGTGCACACAGTAACTATAATAAACAGGCAGTAACCGCGCCACCGCCCTAAGCAATCAGACAAGAGACATGCACACAGCAGTTACTGGAGCAAAGTGTGCAGCCTGGACTGATAGGTAAGATGGCAGTCTTGCATGGTGGGAGGTGGTAAGCCATGCCAGCACGCCGCCAGGGATGTTACACCCAGGACCGCGTGTGCTGACACTGTGGGAACGGAGCCAGAACAGGAGGTGAGTATAGGCTTTTTTATTTTATGGTGGCCAAGCAAGGGGTATGAACAGGGGTTGTCCAAGTTGTGGACAACTTCTTTAACAGTTATGTTTATAAATAGTGTTATATTGTTGCAGCTTGCCTTGAAGTTTTGTCCAAGAAAGACTATGGCTGTGTGCCCACTATACATTTTTTAAGCGTTTCCGCAGGGGCTATTCCGCTGTAGAAACGCTTAAAAAACGCTTGGTAGAAGATCTGCCATGTTCCCCAATGATAATCCGCATGTGCTGTGCACATGCGGCGTAAATTTCCACTGCGGATTATCATTGCGGAAAAATCCGCAGCACTACCAATTATTTTGCGGAATCGCGGCATTTTCGTGGCCATTGACTTACATTGGACCGCATGACATCCGCATCACTGCATCTACACGCGGATAACATACGTTTCAATGTGCAGATGGTACCCAGGTTTGGAGAAGAGGAGACTCTCCTCCAGAGCCAGGTACCATAGTACCTGTAAAAAAAAGAATAAAATAAAAAATAAATATTATACTTGCCTTCTGATGGCCCCCAATGTCTTTGTCCTGGCTTGCCGGCAGCTCGCAGTAGACTAAAGGACCTGCGGTGACGTCATTTAGTCATGTGATGGGTCACACGACCGCTGACGTCGGCAGTCGCGCTGACCCGTCCCATGACTAAATTCGTCATGGCAGGTCCTTTTAGTCTACCGCGAGCTGCCGGCAAGCCAGGACAAAGACACCCGGGGCCATCAGAAGATAAGTATAATATTTTTTATTTTTTACCATTCTTTCGGTCACACTATATAAATCCATGCCGTTTGCATGGATTTATATAGTGTGACCAAGTTGACAAGCACTTTCCAACTGATGCTAAAATCGCTTGGAAAGTGCTTGACAACTCGCATGCGGAAATGCAAGTAAAAAACGCTTCACATCCGCATGTCCCTGGCAGGAAAAATGTATGTAACATCCGCATGCGTTTTTTCTGCCAGGGAGACGCAGAAACGCTCAGGAAAAATCCGGAGCATTTCTGCATCGTGGGCACATAGCCTATGTTGGGAAATTACTTTCTGCTTATTTTGCTGGATTTGTGTTGGATAGTTTTGCAAACTCACCTAACATATTTGTGATCAATAACATGAATAATTTGTGATCTCTTTGGAAGGACAGCCATAATAATGTATCTGTAGTATTTTTGTATCACTTTCATTAGCCACTGGCTCTTTAAACTCTGGCGCTAAAGAGATTTGCTGATTAAAGTAAATATTTCTGAATGTACAGGAAACAGATGAAAGGCTAAAGACAGTAAAAGAATGCATAAAACTATTACCCAACTTATAATTAAAATAGTAGGCAATAAAAAACTAGTACTGTCAGCTGACAGAATGAACCTCTGCTACCAGCTCCACCTGGTATGGTTCCTGACAGTTCATGGAGTTTGACTTTTATTCCGAGGTGACAAAAGGAAATAACTCCTTGTCAGCGCTGAAAATAATATGTTTATTTTTAGCTTTCAAATCCTTTTCTATTCATTTATGTATCCACTCAGTCTATGCAATGTATGCAGCCAATTATCACTAATTAATTTTAACTGATGTTGTCAGCAGGCCAATTACCAACCCCCTGGAATTATTACCATCAAGCCTCATTAAATCTATGAATGAGGTCAGTTCTGCTGAAATGAATCTTTTTTGTGCTTCCTGTTTTCATTATTGCTGTGAATTATACATTTAGGCTGGAAAGGTGCATATGTGTCTATGTGTATTATCACCCAACTTATGATGGCACAATACTGAAAAATTACAAGCGATATCTACAATATGTTCATTAAAATAAAACTTTAGCCAGTTCACAGCCAGACACATTTCCGGGGTTTTTCATAAATGCAGTTTTAAGAGCTTTACCCTTTAGCGACCGAGCCAATTATGTCCTTAATGACCAGGCCAAATTTTACAATTCTGACCACTGTCACTTTATGAGGTAATAACTCTAGAACTCTAGAATGCTTCATCGGATCCCACTGATTCTGAGATGTTTTTTTCGTGACATATTGTACTTCATGATAGTAGTAAATTTTCTACGATATGACTTGTATTTATTTGTGAAAAAAACTCAAATTTGGCGAAAAATTTGAAAATTTTGCAATGTTCAAACATTGAATTTTTATGCCCTTAAATCAGAGAGTTATGTCACACAAAATAGTTAATAAATGACATTTTCCACATGTCTACTTTACATCAGAACAATTTTTGAAACTATTTCTTTTTTTGTTAGGAAGTTATAAAGGTTAAAAGTTGACCAGCAATTTCTTATTTTTCCAATAAAATTTACAAAACCTCTTTTTACGGACCAAATCACATTTGAAGTTACTTTGAGGTGTCTATATGACCGAAAATACCCAAAAGTGACACCATTCTAAAAACTGCACCCCTCAAGGTGCTCAAAACCACATTGAAGAAGTTTTTTAACCCTTCACGTGCTTCACAGGAACTGAAGCAATGTGGAAGGAAAAAATGAACGTTTAACTGTTTTTCACAAAATGTTCACTTCAAACTCAATTTTTTTATTTTCAGAAGGGAAACAGGAGAAAATGAACCCCAACATTTGTTGTGCAATTTCTCCTGAGTACGCTGATACCCCATATGTAGGGTAAAACCCCTGTTTGAGCTCACAGAAGGGCTCGTAAGGGAAGGAGCACCAACTTTTTGAATGCAAAAATGTTGCATTTGGAGAGCCCCTGATGTGCCTAAACAGTGGACCCCATTTTGAAACTAGACCCCTCAAGAAATGTATCTAGATATGTTGTGAGCACCTTGAACCCCCAGGTGCTTCACAGAAGTTTATAAAGTAGAGCCGTGAAAATGAAAAATATTTTTCCCACAAAATGTACTTTTAGCCCCAATTTTTTTATTTTCCCAAGGGTAACAGGAGAAAATGTACCCCAAAATTTGTTGTTGAATTGCTCCTGAGTACGGAGATACCCCATATGTAATGGAAAACTATTGCTTGGGCGTACGGCAGGGCTTGAAAAGGAAGGAGTGACGTTTGGAACTCAGACTTTGATGGAGTGGTCTGCGGGCGTCATGTCGCGTTTGGAGAGCCCCTGATGTGCCTAAACTGTGGAAATCCCCAAGTTACCCCATTTTGGAAACTACACCCCTCAAGGATTTTATCCAGAGGTATAGTGAGCATTTTGAAGCCACATGCACTACACAGAATTTGATAACATTAGGTCATCATATTGAAAATTTTCATTTTTTTATCACTAAAATGTAGTTTGTAATTTTTACAATGGATAATAGGAGAAAATGGACACCATAATTTGTTATGCAATTTCTCCCGAACGCGATGATGCCCCACATGTTGTCAGAAATTACTGTTAGGCCACACGTCAGGGCTGAGAAGGAAGAAGCACCATTTGTATTTTGGAGAACAAATTTTGGTAGAATAGTTTGTGGGTGACATTTGCGCAGCCCCAAAGGTGTCAGAACAGCATAAAACCCCCAGAAGTGACCCCATTGTAGAAATTGCACATCTCAATGAAATGATCTATGGCTGCAGTGACTATTCTGTAATATCCATGCCAGGCTTTGTTCTGGAGAATTGCAAATATGCCAGTTTAGTGCCCATACATTGAGCCCTTATAAAGTGTAGTGTCTTCATATATTGTAGCACCCCCATACATTTCTCCTGGTGACACACACCCCGTAAATTGTTAAGTGCTCTCTCCCCGCTACAATAATGCCAAACATGTGGCCGCTTACTGCAGTTTAGGCGTAGAGTGGCTCAAAAGGAGGGGGGCATTTAGATTTGAGAGCGAAGAATTCACTGGATTTTATTTGAGGGGTGGGAGCTGTTGATTTTCCAGAGGGGCTTTGTTCTGCCAGTAACGTGGGACCACCTATAGTTCCAGTGACAGATGACGGACCTGAGAGGGGGCTGGTTTTGTGTGGGATAAATTAGGGGTTTTATTGGTAACATTTTGGGGTACATAACTTTCAATTGCTTCCAGAATAAGACTGGATCGCCAGTCTACGCTGAGCACTTACGTCAGGGTTTCTGTGTAAATCCCACAAAAATGCGATTCAGACGAAACCCCCAATGGAACCACCCACCATAATGAGGCAGATTGTACTCTGTTTGGCTTCTTCTCTGGCGGTATCCATCTTTTTAGGCGTGCACAGATCTGTGGTCGCCCACACTTGTGCGCTAAAAAAAAACATAAAATGATGGGATGCTGCCGGAACACAGATCAGTCCAAAGTGACTCCATCTGCCTCATAAGTGAGTGATTCCGTCCGGGGTTTTTTTGAATTGCGGTTTTGGGGAATTTACATGGAAAACACGACATAAGCGCTCAGCGGAGAGCACAGGATAAATGTGAGCTGAATCTTATTCTGATTTTTTGGAGGCAAAATTAACAAATAGTCAGCAGTACAAGAATAGTCCTAATTTTTATTTTTGCACCATTCACTGTGCGGTATAAGTGATAACGCAAATTTATTCTACGGGTTGGTGCGATTATAGGAATACCAGATTTATATGTGTTTTTTTAGGTTTTGCTGCTATCACACAGTAAAAATGCTTTCCTATAAATAGTAGTATTTTTCGTTGCCATATTCTGAGCGCTGTTACTTTTTTATTTTTTGGTGAACAGAGCTATATGAGGGCTTATTTTTTGCTGGACGAGTTGCAGATTTTTTTGGTACCATATTTGGGCATATAGTAATTTTTGATAGCTTTTAATTCACATTTTTCAGACACAGAATGAACAAAAAACAGCAATTCAGTTGTTTTTATTTTTTGCGCCATTCACCGTGCAGTAAAAGTGATATCATATGACTAATTTGTTCGTCGGGTTGGTACGATTACAGCGATACCAGATTTATATTTTTTGTTATGCTTTGCTATTTTTACAGACTAAAAACAATATTTTACAAAAATGAATTTGTTTTTGCATCGTCACATTCTGAGAGCTGTAACTTTTTTATTTTTTGTCAAATGAGACATATAAAGGTAAATACACACAACAATAATAAAATCAAAGACACACCACAGATGAAAAAGGATGGAGTGCCTGGACCTCAATAATATATAAGGTAATATATCCTACACATAGCTCCCACAGGTAAGTATATAACAACCAGTATAAAACTTAAGGGCATTGGAAAGAAGCAGCAGAAAATATTATATAAAGAGTTACTGAAAATGACCAAAAAGGTTATTTGTCAGAAATATTATATAGATGGCAGATCAAGTATAGCTAATAAAATACATAAATGCATACAATAACTCCACCCAAATATAAATGTATAAATATATAAATAAGTAACCTCTATAAAAGCCTCATAACAATATAGCTGCCTATATAAATCACCAATGTCAAAAAGGACTACCCATAATAGTATTTAGAAAATAACCATAATTACCCAAGAGCACAAGTCAGTGGTCTAGGCACCCTCCACACACCCGACACGCGTTTCGCATAGGAAATGCTTCGTCCAGAGACCCCTTGATCTGCCATCTATATAATATTTCTGACAAATAACCTTTTTGGTCATTTTCAGTAACTCTTTATATAATATTTTCTGCTGCTTCTTTCCAATGCCCTTAAGTTTTATACTGGTTGTTATATACTTACCTGTGGGAGCTATGTGTAGGCTATACTACCTTATATATTATTGAGGTCCAGGCACTCCATCCTTTTTCATCTGTGGTGTGTCTTTGATTTTATTATTGTTGTGTGTATTTACCTTTATATGTTTCTATTAAAGTTTTTGCAAATTTCAACTAGGGCTATGTGGTTGTCTTTTTGCCTTATTTTGATGTGACTTATTGTATTTTCTGGCCCAAATGATTTATTGGTGTTTTTTGTCAAATGAGCCATATTATGGTTTGTTTTTTGTGGGATGGTATGGCGTTTTTATTTACATATTTTTATTTTACATACGACTTTTTGATCGCTTTTTATTCACTTTTTTGTGAGTCAGTATGATGGAAAAGTGACATTTTTGGTGTGTTTTTCATTTATTTTTTTTACAGTGTTGGCCAAACGCAATAAATAATTTGCCAGTTTTATAGAGCGGGTAGAACAACCAAATATGTGTACGTTTTTTCGTATATTTTTGTTTTATCACAAACGCTGCGTTTTGAGTGGCGAAATGGATTTCAGCAATATGTGTGCACTTTTTTGTGTTTTTTTTACTTTTTTACATATTTTATTTCACTTTTTCTTACTTTTTTACTAAGTCCCACTGTGGCACATGTGTAATTTTACTATGATAGCTGATCTCATACACTGCAGTACTTGTGTACTGCAGTGTATGAGACCTGTCAGTGAGTCACTGACTCAACATGAGTGTGCCTGTGAGACCCAGCTTATGGCTGGATCATCAGATGATCTCAGGGTACCATGGTAACCATTGGGACCCACTATTCTCATTGAGGGGGTTTGATGGTTATTAAGGGGGTCTTGCGACCCCCTTGTACAGGGCCGGCTCCAGGTTTTTCTGGTCCCCGGGCCAAAGAGTCTCAGTGGGCTCCTTTAACACATACCACGATTCATGATGCACAGATACCACAGAGAGATATAGGTATAGTACAATGCAAAGATTTCACTTCTTACATTACATGAGCGATATCTATTGTAAATTCCACAATAGCTCCGAAACCGGCGAATCACTCCACACAGTATACTGGCCTTCATAAAATGCTCCATACAGAATACTGGCCCCCATAAAACGCTCCATACAGAATACTGGTCCCCATATAACGCTCTATACGGAATACTGGCCCCTTATAACGCTTCGTACAGGATACTGGCCCACATATAACGCTCCGTACAGGATACTGGCCGCAATATAACACTCCATACAGGATACTGGCCCCCACATAATGCAGGCTGTTCCCCCCACATAATGTCATATGCAGTCTGTTCCCCCTTTATAATGCCCCATGCATGCTGTCCCCCCCCCCATATAATGCCCCATGCAGGATGTCACCCCCCATATAATGCCCCATGCAGTATATTACTTCTCCCGCCATATAATGCCCCATGCAGGATGTCACTCCCCCATATAATGCCCCATGCAGGATGTCACTTCTCCCCCCATATAATGCCCCATGCAGGATGTCACCCCCAATATAATGCTCCAAGCAGGATTTCACTCCACATATAATGCCCCATGCAGGATGTCACTCCCCATATAATGGCCCATGCAGGATGTCACTTCTCCCCCCCATATAATGCCCCATGCAGGATGTCCCTTTGCCCCCATATATTGTCCCATGCAGGATGTCCCTTTCCCCCCATATAATGCCCCATGCAGGATGTCCTTTTCCCCCACCATATAATGCCCCATGAAGGTTGTCACCCCCCCATATAATGCCCCATGCAGGATGTTCCTTTCCCCCGCTATATAATGCCCCATGCCTCCATACAGTAAAAAAAAAAAATCAAATACTCACCTCACTCCTCCTCACCTGCTGCCGCTGCTCGGGTCCGGACTCCAGCGTCGCCGGCGTCCTCCCGCTCTGCGCTGCCTGTGATGGCTCAGGAGAGGGCGTGGTGTAAAGATGTCACCGCACCCTGTGACCTGAGACGTCACAGGGAGCGCAGAGCAGGAAGACAGCGGATCTGCGGAGGCACGGGGAGAGGTAAGTATCCGGCTGCCGGGGCCCTGAGCAAGCGAGGGAGAAGGGCGGGCACTGGTGCCACTCTCGTCCACCCATAGCCCGGCGGGGTGCCCGGCCGTGAGTGGGCACCCCGCCTGCTCAGGGCCCCGGCACTTGCCCGGGTGCACCGGGTGCTGATGCCGGCCCTGCCCTTGTAACCACTTAAATCAGAGGTCCTCAAACTTTTTAAACAGGGGGCCAGTTCACGATCCCTCAGACCATTGGAGGGCCGGAATATAGTTTTTAGAAAAAAACTCTGAACAAATTCCTATGCACACTGCACATATCTTATTTTGAAGTAAAAAAAACAATACAGGAACAAATACAATATTTAAAATGAAGAACAAGTAAAGTTAAATCAACCGGTATTTCAATAGGTAGGTAACTGTACCCAATAGGCAGCATAGGTCCCCAATGGGCAGGTAAATGTACCCAATAGGCAGCATAGGTCCCCAATAGGCAGGTAAATATCCCCAATAGGCAGGTAAATGTCCCCAATAGGCAGGTAAATATCCCCAATAGGCAGCATAGGTCCCCAATAGGCAGCATAGGTCCCCAATAGGCAGCATAGGTCCTCAATGAGCAGGTAAATGTTCCCAATAGGCAGGCTGTTTCCCCCTTATAATGCTATATGCAGGCTGTCCCCCCCCTTATAATGCCCCATGTAGGCTGTTCCCCCCTTATAATGCCCCACGCTGGATGCCACCCCCCATATAATGCCCCATGCAGGATGTTCCTTTCTCACGCCATATAATGCCCCATGCAAGATATCACTCCCCTGTCTTTATAATGCCCCATGCAGGATGTCCCTTCCCTCCCCCCCCATATAATGCCCCATGCAGGATGTCACCCCCCATATCATGCCCCATGCAGGATGTCACCCCCCATATAATGCCCCATGCAGCATGTCACTCCCCCATATAATGCCCCATGCAGCATGTCACCCCCCCATATCATGCCCCATGCAGGATGTCACCCCCCATATAATGCCCCATGCAGGATGTCACCCCCCCATATAATGCCCCATGCAGGATATCACTCCCCTGTCTTTATAATGCCCCATGCAGCATGTCACCCCCCCATATAATGCCCCATGCAGCATGTCACCCCCCATATAATGCCCCATGCAGCATGTCATCACCCCATATAATGCCCCATGCAGCATGTCACCCCTCCATATAATGCCACATGCAGCATGTCACCCCCCCATACAATGCCCCATGCAGCATGTCACACACCCCCATATAATGCCACATGCAGCATGTCACCCCCCCATACAATGCCCCATGCAGCATGTCACACACCCCCATATAATGCCCCATGCAGCATGTCACCCCCCCATATAATGCCCCATGCAGCATGTCACTCCCCCATATAATGCCCCATGCAGCATGTCACCCCCCCATATCATGCCCCATGCAGGATGTCACCCCCCCATATAATGACCTATGCCTCCATACATAAAAAAAAAAAAATCCAATACTCACCTCACTTCTTACTTGCTGCCTCTGCTCTACTCTGGTCTGTACTCCAGCGTCGCGGCGGCGTTGTCCCGCTCTGCGCTGCCTGTGACGGCACTCGGGAGGGCACGGTGTAAAGACGTCACCGCGCCCTCTGATCTGAGACGTCACAGGAAGCGCAGAGCAGGAAGACAGCGGATCTGCGGAGGCACAGGGAGAGATAAGTATCCGCCTGCCGGGGCCCTGAGCAAGCGGGGGGAAGGGCGGGCAATGGCACCACTCTCCTCTCCTCCGCCCATAGCCCGGCGGGCCGGATAAAAGTCCTCCGCGGGCCGCATGTGGCCTGCGGGCCGTAGTTTGAGGACCCCTGACTTAAATAGCGATCTCACGATTGACAGCGGTATTTAAGGGGTTAATAGGCCCTGATCAGCATCAAAACCGGCCAGGGCCATACTGCAGGGTGTCAGTTGTCATATACAGCTGACACCCGCAGGAATTACCACCGCCAGGCGGCGCTATACCATTATCCCTCAGTGCCATGAAAGAGCGGCGCTGAGGAATAAGTACCCTTTAACGACTGCCGTTAAAAGGAGTATCGGTGGTCGTTAGGGGTTTAAGTATTGTTTTTTGTTTATGCAGTTTTAAGAGCTTTAAAGTATTTTGTTTTTTAAAATATTCAAATAATTGTTGTCACTTTTTTTCACAATACACAGGCCATATATATATACATACATACATACAGTCATATGAAAAAGTTTGGGCACCCCTATTAATCTTAAGCTTAATGTTTTATAAAAATTGGTGTTTTTGCAACAGCTATTTCAGTTTGATATATGTAATAACTGTTGGACACAGTAATGTTTCTGCCTTGAAATGAGGTTTATTGTACTAACAGAAAATGTGCAATCTGCATTCAAACAAAATTTGAAAGGTGCATAAGTATGGGCACCCTTATCATTTTCTTGTTTTAAATACTCCTACCTACTTTTTACTGACTTACTAAAGCACTTTTTTTGGTTTTGTAACCTCATGGAGCTTTGAACTTTATAGCCAGGTGTATGCAATCATGAGAAAAGCTACTTAAAGTGGCCACTTGCAAGTTGTTCTCCTGTTTGAATCTCCTCTGAAGAGTGGCATCATGTGCTCCTCAAAACAACTGTCAAATGATCTGAAAACAAAGATTATTCAACATAGTTGTTCAGGGGAAGCATACAAAAAGCTGTCTCAGAGATTTAACCTGTCAGTTTCCACTGTGAGGAACATAGTAAGGAAATGGAAGAACACAGGGACAGTTCTTGTTAAGGCCAGAAGTGGCAGGCCAAGAAAAACATCAGAAAGGCAGAGAAGAAGAATGGTGAGATCAGTCAAGGACAATCCTCAGACCACCTCCAGAGAGCTGCAGCATCAACTTGCTGCAGATGGTGTCACTGTGCATCGGTCAACTATACAAGGCACTTTGCACAAGGAGAAGCTGTATGGGAGAGTGATGCGAAAGAAGCCGTTTCTGCAAGCACGCCACAAACAGAGTTGGCTGAGGTATGCAAAAGCACATTTGGAGAAGCCAATTTCTTTTTGGAAGAAGGTCCTGTGGACTGATGAAATCAAGATTGAGTTATTTGGTCATACAAAAAGGCGTTATGCATGGTGGCAAAAAAACACAGCATTCCAAGAAAAACACTTGCTACCCACAGTAAAATTTGGTGGAGGTTCCATCATGCTTTGGGGCTGTGTGGTCAATGCTGGCACTGGGAATCTTGTTAAAGTTGAGGGACGCATGGATTCCACTCAGTATCAGCAGATTCTTGACAATAGTGTTCAAGAATCAGTGATAAATATGAAGTTACAAAGTGGATGGATCTTTCAGCAAGACAATGATCCAAAACACAGCTCCAAATCTACTCAGGCATTCATGCAGAGGAACAACTACAATGTTCTGGAATGGCCATCCCAGTCCCCAGACCTGAATATCATTGAACATCTGTGGGATCATTTGAAGAGGGCTGTCCATGCTCGGCGACCATCAAACTTAACTGAACTGGAATTGTTTTGTAAAGAGGAATGGTCAAAAATACCTTCATCCAGGATCCAGGAACTCATTAAAAGCTACAGGAAGCGACTAGAGGCTGTTATTTTTGCAAAAGGAGGATCTACTAACTATTAATGTCACTTTTCTGGTGAGGTGCCCATACTTATGCACCTGTCAAATTTTGTTTGAATGCAGATTGCACATTTTCTGTTAGTACAATGAACCTCATTTCAAGGCAGAAACATTACTGTATCCAACAGTTATTACATATATCAAACTGAAATAGCTGTTGCAAAAACACCAATTTTTATAGAACATTAAGCTTAAGATTAATAGGGGTGCCCAAACTTTTTCATATGACTGTATATAATTTATTTTTTTCTGATATGGGAAAAAGTACAGAAAACAGGAAGATGTCTATTTTTCATTTTATTTTTACTTTTTTTTTTTACAAACACAAAGGAACACTAAAGTACATTTTACATTGTGTTCTCCCTTCTGTAGCATATATCCTTATGTATGGAACACTTGTTTTTGTTTTCGATGGGAGCTGGGCTAGTAGAAACAGCTATATGTATTAGTGGTAGCTTTTTTTCTACTTTTTTTCTTTTTTTGCTTTACAATTAAAGGTCATAAAAGTACTTTGGAGTTTCAACATTAAAATATTTCAACATTAACATTAAAATACATTTTTATCATTGCTGATTTCCCCTGTAACTGGGGCTAGCATATTAGCCCAAGTTACATGGCACATTTTTCTCCTGCTTAAACCACAGAGCTGATCTTCTTATACTGTAAATACAATAGCACTTCTTATACTGTATACACAGCACTCATTCAGTGCTGTGTATACAGTGATTAGGGAGGCAGAGATGGTAATAAACTGACATCCAGCTCTGTGCCCCTGTACAGTCTAGTGTAGCTGCTGCCTCTGCAATAATATTCTACAATTTTTAAAGTCTCTGTGCGGTCCAGAATCATTTAAGTATTCATGAATGAAAAATCAAGTAACCAAGTATTATACTTGTAATCGAAATTGAGGAAAAAATAGTTTTTGTGTAGGCATAAAAAATTACAATTTTATTACATCATTATTAAAAATACACAAAACAATGTAGATAATAAAAGTTAAAATTACATATAGATGGTAGAGATGGTCACTGGTATAAAGGCCAGTAGTCACATCCCCAAAATCCCAAGTTATATCTAAAAATTCATAAAGGCAGATAGAAAGTAAATCACTAAAGGGAATGAGTAGTAAGGAATCTTATATATATAAATTAACTGTTTTTCATAAATATGCATAAATACCAAACAAACCCAAATATGTAACCCATGTGACATAACAATAATACTACCTGCCAATAAGGGGGGATATATGATATCAAATCATCTTACCCAGTAAGGGGCCAAAAGTGAACCAGTGATCATTGGCGCGCAATGGCAGGTAGTATTATTGTTATGTCACATGGGTTACATATTTGGGTTTGTTTGGTATTTATGCATATTTATGAAAAACAGTTAATTTATATATATAAGATTCCTTACTACTCATTCCCTTTAGTGATTTACTTTCTATCTGCCTTTATGAATTTTTAGATATAACTTGGGATTTTGGGGATGTGACTACTGGCCTTTATACCAGTGACCATCTCTACCATCTATTTGTAATTTTAACTTTTATTATCTACATTGTTTTGTGTATTTTTAATAATGATGTAATAAAATTGTAATTTTTTATGCCTACACAAAAACTCTTTTTCCCTCAATTTCGATTACATGTATTATGAGTTGGCATATTTCTGCGCTCAGGGAAAGTACCTTCTCCCAGATGCGCCAATACGGCTATAATAGGGTTAAACTGTTGATACCAAGTATTATACTTGTACAGTATTTAATGATGTGATACAAATAAAATAGTAAAAATACATAAATATATTATAAACTATCACATCTTTAATAGACCTAATTCCATGCATCATTTGGTTTATTAAACTCATTTTGTCTGTCATTTTTACAAATTGTGAACTAATATAGGATGTGCCTTGTTCTATCACACTCTGGGGGAGCCTTCATGTCTGTACAAAATGAAGATTAACTCGACTCAGAAGGAAATGGTCTCTTTTTTGCCACCTATAGGTAGCTGGCCTGTCAGTATCTGACCCATAAAAGAACCTTAGAACAAACCAAAGTCTCCTCCAAGAAGAATAGAAACTCACCCGTAGACAGTTGTTTCCTCATTCTTGTCTCTTGCCATTACAGAGCAGGGAACTGGTTGGGTGGGTGACATGGCTCTCAATAGGTATAGGAGCCATTATGCAGATTAAAAGTAATCTGCAATTCATCTCCTGTAAGACTCCATATGCCTACACAAGGAGAAACAGTACGCCCAAGGTATACATTACATGGACAGCTCATTGGTATAAATGAGAACTGTATAATGCTTCATTTTTCCTATGGCGACTTTGTAGTAAAATTATAAATTGATGATGGTTCCACACAGTTACAGCTAATGACTGGATTTCACGCCCCAAACTATTTATTATGCACATGTAGCTCTCTCCAAGACAAATCCATCAATAACTTTGCATGGACAGTCTATTCCTCCTTTACTGAGAAATCAGCATTTGAATTGACATACAAATGAGGCTGAAGATCTGAAGCCTCAGTCACTCCAAGTCTGTTCCCCACCCCTGCTGATATATTCATTTTAAAGAAGAGCACAAGGCACCAGTAATAGAGGTTGAGCTGTAACAACCATCTCAATAATGTAGCTTCACTTATCTTTCAAGAATTATTTGCAATTTTTATTTTTGTGATATAATAAAAGGAAAACTAAATCAAAATGTAACAATTAATATTAATGAATATAAATCCATTTTTCATGTACAGGATCGTTTTTGGAGAAAAACAAGATCTAAAATGAGATTCAACTGCTTTGGAGTAGATGCTAACAGGAACTGGAAAGTAAACTTTTGTGGTACGTACAGTAGATGAGTAACCTGTGGCCTCCTGCCCCATGCCTAGTATATATTTTAAAAAGAGCTTAAAATGTATATATGAGAAGTATCAACCCTCCTAAGCAATCTATATGGACACAAAGGTCATAGAAAGTTGAATAAAAATGATACATTGATACTGTATCTGCAATCTGATGGATTGTTCTAGAGAAATCTATATTTTTCATAATATGTAAATTAGCTATTAAGATCTATGGGCCGGACACTGATCTCCCTGAGACTCTGCCTCCATAGCTTATTTTAAATGAAACAGGGAATCACTTGTGTGAGACATGACTGAAACTTTGCTCTCCCGATCTTACTGCAGAAATGAGTATGATTATACCTAACACAGTACAGCAGAGCTGACTTTTGTCTCATTACAAACATATTGTCTTCTATAGTACTGTCAGCTCAACTGTACTCCCCTCCCCCCGTCCATTGGCTGCCTGTGAGATAGTAGCTGAAGAAGTGTTAGTACTGTCAGTTATGCTGCATAGCTGTGCCTGATTACAACTATAAGAGGAGAGCTACAACTGCAGATGGGATTGCAATGGCACAATGCTCTGCTATACTATTTTAGCTGTAATCACACACAACTCTGCAGTGAGATAAGGAGAGCAGACAGTTAGTCATTACATGTCTCACACTGGTAATACCCACATTCATTTAAAATAAGCTCTGGAGGCAGATTCTCAGGGAGATATGTGTCCATAACCTACAGTATCACTGTTAAAAAAACCTTGGATACTTATAAGTCTACTAAGATTACAATAAATATCACAAATTAAAGGTCATAAAAGTACTAAGGACTAAAAGGACTAAATTGTTAAAAATTATCTTTATTAGAAAATTTTTAAAATGTGCATTACAATTCCACTGTGTTTAGTGCCTATCAAGCAATATATTGGAACAATAGTTTTCCCAACACTGGCAGAACCACTATAAACTTTCTAATGTTGCAATATTACTAAGCTATTGAAGTTTGATAGAGAGCCACAGGATACAGGCGGTATTCTAAAAGAAACCATCGAAATAAATCTCCTATATTTTCATTCTGGTACCTCTCCTATAATTTGATTCTGGCTAATCTGCTGCATCTTTATATATATTTCTGGATACTAATACTATATTGATATCAAATGTTTAACAGTTTCATTTATTAATTTCCCTACTCTTTTATTATGCGTACATAGTGCACGTTTCACCTGCCCAGTTATTTATGGGCATGTCAGGAGACTATGATAAACAATTGACATCAGAGTCTAATATGTACAGTGGCATGTGAAAGTTTGGGCACCCCTGGTCAAAATCACTGTTAAAAGGCCTAAAGTTAAAGATGACACATTTCCTTTGTATTTTGGACAAAAAAAAATAATTATTGTCATTTTTTACATTTTAAAAATTGCAATAAAGAAAATGGGCCGATGCAAAAGTTTGGGCACCCTTGGAGATTTATGTGCTCAGATAACTTTGACCAAGGTTTCAGACCTTAAATAGCCTGCTAGGGTTATGGCTTGTTCACAATCATCATTAGGACAGGCCAGGTGATGCAAATTTCCCAGCTTTACAAAAACCCAGCCTCCGCTAACCTTATGCCAAAAAACAACAGCCATGGGTTCTTGTAAGCAGCTGCCTAGCACTCTGAAAATTAAAATGTTGAAGGCCCACAAAAGCAGGAGAAGGCTGTAAGACGATAGCAAAGCATTTTCAAGTTGCCCTTTCCTCAGGCCGAACTGTAATTAAGAAATGGCAGTTAACAGGAAGAGTGGAGGTCAAGGTATGGTCTGGAAGACCAAGCAAAATTTCAGTGAGAGCTGCTCGTAGGATTGCTAGAATGACAAATCAGAACCCCCACTTGACTGCAAAAGACCTTCAGAAATATTTAGCAGACTCTGGAGTTGTGGTACATTGTTCTACTGTTCAGACACACCTGCACAAATATGGCCTTCATGGCAGAGTCATCAAAAGAAAACCTTCTTCTGCATCCTCACCATAAAATTCAGCATCAGGAGTATGCAAAAGAGCATCTAAAAAAGCCTGATGCATTTTGGAAACAAGTCCTGTGGACCGATGAGGTTAAAATAGAACTCTTTGGCCACAATGATCAAAGATATGTGTGAAGAAAAAAGAACACAGAATTTCAGGAAAAAAACATCTCACCAACCATTAATCACGGGGGTTCATCAATCATGCTTTGGGGTTGTGTTGCAGCCAATGGCACAGGGAACATTTCACGGGTAGAGGAAAGATATGGATTCAATGAAATTTCAACAAATTCTTACATCACCATCTGTAAAAAAAGCTGAAATTGTAAAGAGGATGGTTTCTCCAAATGGATAATGATACTAAACACACATCAAAATCCACAATAGACTACCTCAAAAGGCACAAGCTGAAGGTTTTACAATGTCTCTTGTCTGGCTACAAAAAGCATTTACAAGCTGTGATACTTTCAAAAGGGGGTGCTACTAGGTGCTAACCATATTTAATCATAAAATGTCCTAGATATGAAAATCAGACGTCAGACACTTTTACACTAGTCATATTAGACTATGTTCATACATCTTGGTTTTTTCAGTGTTTTTTCTGCAGCAAAACTTGATTTCTTGCCAGGAGGATGTTCAGAATTTTTCTTGCTTCATTGCTTATTTTTTGGTGTGTTTTTGATGCATTTTTTCAGGGTTTTTTTCACTGTCCTTTTGTCTCATTTATGCATGTACATAAAGTTCAGTGAAAAAAAAAAAATCTAGCTTTGGCTGAAAAAACACTGAAAAACTGGACACGTGCATTTTTGGTGCGTTTTTTCAGCGTTTTTTTCACCACCCATTACTTCCAATGGGTGAAAAAACGCTGAAAAAACGCTGAAAGAAGTGACATGCTCTATTTTGCAAAAAAAACATGCTAAGCACAAAATCCTGAACAAAAAAAAACATAATGTGTGCATGAGATTTCTGGAATCTCATAGACTTTGCTGGTACTGTAAAACGCAGCTGAAAATTTGCATAAAAAAAGTTAAAAAAAACATGATGTGTGAACATAGCCTAACACATACAATCCCTAACAGCTCAATATAGTGCCACAGGATAAAAGATTCTAGCTAAATAAAATAATAATTTTTATTGAATACAGTAAAAAATTCTAGATGACATATAAAAAAAACAGGGTGGCAAAAACCTCCAATGGAGGGAGGAAATATAAATGTAGCTGTGTTACATCAGATCCATCAATATGCTGAGAACATGTGTGTCATAAGGAGATCTGCTAGGATTACTCTATTGTAGGTAGGACATGTATATTTTAATGAGTACTGGAAAAAAGGGTGATATAATATAGGGCCATAATTGATAAAGTGCATGTGACAAGTATAAATAAATATAGAGAGACCATATTACACACATAAATGATTCAACAGAAGGAAACCAGTCCAATAAAAATCAATACCTCCAATCATAAGCTATTCTGTATAAAGCAAGCAATACTGCTTACATGTGTGCTCAATAAAGTGCGCAGCATATACCAAGCTCCTATCCTAGCAGCATATACTTGTACTTCATTCACCCTAGGTGAGCGATGGTTACTGCAGGTTGTAGGCTTGTCGGAAGAGGTGGGTCTTCAGGTTCCTTTTGAAGGTTTCCATGGTAGGCGAGAGTCTGATATGTTGGGGTAGAGAGTTCCAGAGTAGGGGGGATGCACGGGAGAAATCTTGTATGCGATTGTGGGAAGAGAAGATAAGAGGGGAGTACAGCAGGAGATCTTGTGAGGATCAGAGGTTGCATGCAGGTATGTACCAGGAGACTAGGTCACAGATATATGGAGGAGACAGGTTGTGGATGGCTTTGTATGCCGTGGTTAGGGGTTTGAACTGGAGTCTCTGGGCAATGGGGAGCCTGTGAATGGATTGACATAGAGGAGAGGCCGTGGAATAGCAGGTGAACAGGTGGATTAGTTTGGCAGCAGAGTTTAGGATAGATTGGAGGGGTGCGAGAGTTTTGGAAGGGATGCCACAGAGCAAGAGGTTGCAGTAGTCGAGGTGGGAGATGATGAGGGCGTGCACTAGTGTTTTTGCAGATTCGTGGTTGAGGAATGTGTGGATCCGGGAAATATTTTTGAGTTGGAGTCGGCAGGAAGTGGAAAGGGCTTGGATATGTGGTTTGAAGGAGAGATTAGAGTCCAGGGTTATCCCAAGGCAGCGAGCTTGCGGGACTGGGGAGAGTAAACAGCCATTGACATTGATAGATTGGTCAGATGGCGAGGATGAATGGGAAGGTATAAAGATGATGAATTCGGTTTTATCCATTTTAAGTTTTAAAAATCTGGCTGAGAAGGATGAGATAGCGGACAGACATTGCAGTATTTTGGTTAGTAGGGAGGAGATATCGGGTCCGGAGAGGTAGATCTGTGTGTCATCAGCATAGATGTGATACTGAAAGCCGTGAGACTCTATGAGCTTTCCCAGGCCAAAGGTGTAGATGGAGAAGAGTAGGGGTCCTAGAACTGAACCTTGGGGGACACCGACAGATAGGGGGCGAGATGGGGAGGTGGTGTGAGAGTGGGAGACACTGAATGTCCTGTCTGTTAGGTAGAAGAGATCCAACATAGGGCCAAGTCTGTGATGCTGAGAGTTAAGAGAGTCTGTAGTAAGAGGGAATGGTCCACTGTGTCAAAGGCAGATGACAGGTCTAGGAGGAGGAGGACAGAGTAGAGTAGCTTGGATTTGGCAGGTAGTAGGTCATTGAAGACATAAGTCAATGCAGTTTCAGTAGAATGGTGCAGCCGGAAGCCAGATTGGAGCTGATCAAAGAGAGAGCAGGAGAAGAGAATTATGGGAAAAAATGAAAATGTAAATTTTTTCCTTCACCATTGCTTTAATTCCTGTGATTTACCTAAAGGGTTAATAAACCTCTTGAGGGGTGTAGTTTCAAAAATAAGTCACTTGTTGGGGGTTTCCACTGTTTAGGCACATCTGGGGCACTGCAAACTCGACTTGGTGTCCACTATCTATTCCAGCCAATTTTGCGCTCCAAAAGTCAAATGTCTCTACTTCCCTCCGGGGCCCTGCTGTGTACCCAAACAGTAGTTTTCCACCACATGGAGTATCGGTGTACTCAGGAGAATTTGCCCATCAAATTGTATAGCTCATTTTCTCCTATTACCCTTATGAATAATAAAATTAAAAAAATGGGGCTAAATCAACATTTTTGTGTGAAAAATTTCTTTTTTAATTTTCACGGCTTGACATTATAAAATTCTGTGAAGCACCTGCGGGTTCAATGTGCTCACCACACCTCTAGATAAATTCGTTGAGGAATGTATTTAGAGGTGTGGTGAGCACTTTGAACTCATAAGTGCGTCACAGAATTTCATAAAGTTGAGTAGTGAAAATGAAAAAAAATATTTTTCCCTCATAAATGTTGCTTCAGCCCCAAATTTTTCATTTTCACAAGGGTAACAGTACTGTACAATTTGTTGTGTAATTTCTACTGCGTACATCAATACTCCATATGTGGTGGAAAACTCCTGTCTAGGTGCATGGCAGGACTTGGAAGGGAACGAGCGCCAATTGAATTCTGAAGCGCAATTTTGGCTGAAATAGATTGCTGATGCCATATCACATATAAAGAGCCCCTGACAAGTCAAAACAGCAGAAACCCCCATACGTGACAGCATTTTGGAAACTACAGCTCTTGAGGAATTCATATAGGGGGGTGTAATGAGCATTTTTAACCCTCAGGTGATTCACAGAATTGTATAACATTGGGCTTTGTCAATGGAAAATTACCATTTTTTTCACTAAAATTTTGCTTTAGCCCCAAGTTTTTAATTTTCAAAATTGAGTTGGATAATAGGAGAAAATGAACAATACAATTTGTTACGCAATTTCTCCTGAATACGCCAATACTCCACATGTGGTTGAAAATTACTTTTGAGGCACAGTGCAAAGCTCAAGAAGGAAGGAGCGCCATATTGGCATTCAGATTTTGCTGGACTGGTTTGAGGGTGCCATATCACACTGGCAGAATCCCTGAGGTTCCAGAACAGCAGAAACAGTCATAGTCATAAGTGACCCTAGGATGTAGATACGAAAAATAATTTTTTTTCTCAACTAAATTGCTGCTTTAGTCCCCAATTTTTTATTTTCACAAGTGGGCCATAGGAGAAAATGGACCCCACAATTTATAAAGCAATTTCTTTCAAACATAGCCCATATTTGGTCAGAAACTACTGTGTGAACACACAGCAGTGCTTGCAAGGGAACAAACACTATTTGAATTTTTGGGAAATTTTGTTGAATTATTTTGTGGGAGCCACTTGCAGAGCCCCTGAGGTGCCAGATAAAACCCCCAAAAAAACATAAAGTGACATAATTTCAAAAATTAGACACCATCTGGGATATAGTAAGCATTTGTATCCCACAGGTGTTTCACCAATTTCTTTACCATTGGGTTTACATTTAATTATTATTAATTAAATTTCAGTGAGATCATAAAGTTCTTTCTCATATAATGTACAAATGTCTATAATTAACAGTTTTAAACATGTGCCAGAATGGTTAATTTTAATATCAGTCGGTGTATAGGTGAAGCCATTCTAAAATGGATTTTCAAAGTAAGTAATCAGGTCAAAAACATCTGTATGCAGTTTGTATTGTAAAATCTAGAAATGCGATCATGATTAATGTTGAGTGAATTTGTTCTGCATTTCAAATTCGGATTCGTGTTCGGGGTTTCGGCTTGTTCGCGCCAAAAAATCGGCTCCGCCCATGAACATCCCTGATTTGCCAAGCTGTCACGCAGATGTTATCTGAACCCAAATTTGAAATGCCGAACAAATTCGCTCAACACTAATCATGATCACTGCTGGATACCCAGTTCAATATGAATACATTGAAAATGCCGCAGAGATCCACAGAAGACCATAAGAATGACTGTTCCTTTTATTGATGATCTCACAAAATTCTGTATTTCTAAGGATTCACAGGGCCCCTTTATTAAGTTGCAGGCATAGTTATTTTTATGCCATGCTTATATATATATATATAAAGCACCATCATATTCCACAGCGCTTTACATACATTATCATTGTTGTCCCCATTGGGATCACAATCTAATTTCCCTACCAGTATGTCTTTGGAGTATGGGAGGAAACTGGAGACCCCGGAGGAAAACCATACAAACACTGTCAGAACATACAAACTGCTTGCAGATGTTGTCCTTGGTGGGATTTAAACCCAGGACCTGAGCGCTGCAAAACAAAAGTGCTAGCCACTGAGCCACCACAAGAATATGCTATTCTCGTCTGCATATTCCTGCCTTTGCCATTTGATAGCGGTCCTGGGACCCCTAAAAACGCACAGTTATATTGGAGATTATCAATAAAATGAACCTAACAAACATTTTATGGTTTTCTGTGGATCTCTTCAAGATATTTATATAGAACTGTTTCCAGCATTGGTCATTATCACATTTCCATTTGGTGTTTCCCAGTCGAGCTGGCATCCACTTATGGGGGGTAAGGAATACGAGGCAGCACAAAATTCCGCTCTCCATGCAGTGCAATAGTGTTATACCTTTCATGGCACTATGATAGAAGGTGAGCAACCACCGGTCACCCAACCCCTAACCTTTTCACCTATCCTAATGTAGTAACCTGATGTAGAACATTTGTATTCTAGCTATTTTTATGAGCCACTTCTACACATTGAAACCTGGAGACAGACCCGCTTTAAAGAGTGCCAGCTTCTAGTTTGTGCTCTTGACATTTACTGCTGTTGTTCAGATGAATAATCGCCACTTCACAATTAGCTCTAAATCATGGACAAATGCTTACCTACTTTGCCATTGGCTGTATCATTCCAATATGATTGTGGTAGCAACATCATTTTTCACTCCATAATACTTGATAGCGTTCACATTTTTTGTCTTACTTCAGAGGAAGGTGCTTCGTTTAATCCATGTGACAGTACGTATTGTGGTCCATATCCTGAGTCTGAGCCAGAAGTTAAGGCTGTCGCTCAATTTATCCACAAAAGGAGAAAATTTATTAAAATTTACCTGTCGTTCCACGCTTATGCCCAAATGGTACTCTACCCTTACTCCTACCAGTATGATGCCATTCCAAATTACAAGTGTGTGGTAAGTCATTTTATAACCACGTGCTAACATATCTATCACAAATATGTGGACTTGAGTGTTTATGTTTTTGGGAAAAATGTAAGTTCATCTGAATATTGCAGATGTTCCTATATAATTTTGGTAGTACACTACAGAATATATAATCTACTTATTTCCCTTCTCCTTTTATACCTTGTTAGGAGTCAGCAGCAAATAAAGCAGTCCAAGCGATAAATTCCGCTTATGGCATACGTTACAGACATGGTCCTGCAGCCACCACTTTATGTGAGTATATGATGAGAAAACATTACACTGCACTCTCTATCATTATAACAGCTGTAATATTCTACATTTCTAATGGAAAGATCTGTTACTAACTGCATAATGAGAAACTTGAAGAGCAGTCCTGACAACATATGACCCCATAGGATTTCTTGCCACCCACGGAGACCTGTTAGATGTCGGTTCCCTTCCTTCTGAATTCAATTGTAGTCGTGTCTTTTAGACGCAAATACATTTGAAGACTTGAAAGCTGGCAGTGGGCAGAAGAGCACTCGTCAGCTCAGCTAAAATGCAGATTAGGGAGCCTCACCAACCACCGGCCGCCCCATCAACCGCATCTGCTGCTTTGTCCTCCTCCGCCACCGTGGCAAGTGTTCTCACACAGGTCTCCGGCCGCAGAATCTCCACTTGTTTACTCGCTGCAGTCTGGGTGAGTGAGAGCCCATCAGCTGATACGGAAGTGGACATTCCTGCTGTTTTTGTTTCACCAAGCACACCCCATCTTTCTCAGTCCACCAGAACATCTCCGCTGCACCTCACTCATAGCCCAGCGCTTTGTCGAGTTCACCCTACTCCACCCTCTCTCAACACAGTAGCCAGCCCTCGGTCCTGCAGTTGTGGTCACGTAAAAGATTGTTTCCTCCTACATATGCCAAAACAAAGAGCTTGAACTTCACCATCTCCAATCTGTTGGCCACGGAAATGCTGCCTTTCCGCCTGGTGGATACACTCGGTTTCCGAAAGCTGATGGCCATCGCAGTCCCCCAGTACCAGTTGCCCAGTCACCATTACTTCGTTAAGAAAGATGTGCCTGCACCACACCAGCATTTCGCAGACAACATCACCCGTTCCTGGAAAAAATCTATGTCTGTCAGGGTGCATTTCACCACTAACACCTCGACAAGCAAGAATGGCCAGGGGCATTACACTTCGCTGACTGGGCACTGGGTGACTCAAGTGGCTGTGGGGTCAGGCGGGGAAGGGGCTGCTTCACAAGTCTTGCAATCCCCAAGGCTTGTAGGGCGCTTAGGGATGGAGAACTAAACCACTACACCAGAAGATGGAGAACTAAACTACTAGACAACAGGGGTTGGAGAACTAAACTACTAGACAACAGAGGTTGGAGAACTGAACCACTACACACCAGGGGATCAAGAACTAAACACTAGACACCAAGTCTTGTAATCCCCAAGACTTTGTGGGACAAACCTCGGTATCTAACACTTCCTCCATTGCTTCTGCCTCCTCCACCTTCTCTAGGGCCTCCACCTATGCCCTCAACCTCTCCGTTAATGAGACACATGTTCCAATAGTGGCAAAACAATCCCCTCACCTCCATACTGCGCTGCTAGGGCTCACGGCAATCAGGCAGTGTTTAAATTAATATGCCTTGGAGATCGAAGTCACACAGGTCAAGAGTTATTGACAGCTATCAAGGCCGAGTTTAAGCAATGGCTGTCTCCACTGAACCTTGAGCCAGGGAAGGCCGTGTGCGATAATGGTGCAAACCTGGTGTCGGCCCTATGCCGGGGAAACCTCACAAACGTACCTTGCATGGCTAACATCCTCAACCTGGTGGTACAGCTATTTCTCTGCCATTATCCCTGCCTGGATGCACTGCTGCAAAAACCACGGTCACTGTGTGCTCAATTTCACCGCTTTCACCCCTCGGGTCATCGACTTACATTGCTACAGTGATCTTTGGGGCTACCGGTTAACCGGTTGATATGCAATGTGCCAACACGATGGAATTCCACTCTGCACATGTTGCAGTGTCTGTGACAGCAGTGACAAGCTCTAGTGCAGTATGTCATCTTGCCAACGCAGTATGGACGTGGTGCAAATCATGGTTGCGGAGTGGGCACAGATGAAGGACATCTGCACCCTTCTGCACAGTTTTGAAACAGCTACCAAGATGCATAGCGCTGTCGATGCCGTCATCAGCATAACTATTCCAGTCATCTACAAGCTAGAGCACACTTTGAATAGTCTGCGGGAGGAAGTGGTGGTCCCAGAGGAAGAGGAAGCAGAGAAGGATGCGGAAGGGATAACTATCTCTAAGTTCCGGACTGTCGTCACACAGTTAAGTGCCAAGGGAGGGTGGATTACAGCGATCGAGGGGGGCTCATGGTACCAGACAAACTGTTAGTGAAGGTGCATGAGCTGAGGAACAAATGGAACAGGACTAGGAGGAAGAGGTGATGGGTGTGCAACAGTCAGGAGATGAAGAGGATAATGATCCCTATCTGTTGTCCGTGGTTGGCGGAAGGGGACGGAGGAAGCAAGCTTGAGTGTTACCCCTCCACCAACACACCATGGACTTGGACCTCATGGAAGCACCCGACACATGAGCGCCTTCTTGCTGCACTGCAACATGATTGTTGCTCGTATTGTTAGGATCAGAAATAGTGCTGACTACTGGGTTGCCACTCTGTTAGATCCATGGTACAAGAGTAACTTTTTCCAGATACTTCCCCACCTTGAAGTATACAGCGTGCATGCTGGAGTATCGAAACACGCTTGTAGACAATTTTAAGAGTGGTTTTCCACAAGACAGCAGTGAGGCATATAGTGTGCATCACAGTTCTAGACTTCCAACTGAGTCAACGCAAAAACATTAGCAGCCTTGCAGCGCTGGGGTCCTGGGTTCAAACCCATCTAAGATCAACATCTGCAAGGAGTTTGTATGTTCTCCCCATGTTTGCGTGGGTTTCCTACTAACACTCCAGTTTATTCCCACACTCAAAAGCAAACTGATAGGAAATTTAGATTGTGAGCCCCAATGGGGACAGTGCCAATAATGTCTGTAAAGCGCTGTGGAATTAATGGCACTATAAAAGTGGTTAAAATAAGTAAATAAAACAACAATTTCTGGGAGTCATTTCACACATTTTTTAGACCAGCCCATGCAGTATCTTAAGCTCAATATCAATGCCATCGGGGGAATTTGGACCCTTTTGCATTTTGGTCTTTAAAAATGGAAGAGTGGCCTGAGTTCATCTGTCACACCTTGGAGGTCATGCCCGGCAGCCAGCGTTCTCTCAGAAAGTGTCTTCAGAACTGCTGGTAGTGTCCTGTCGGATAAGTGCATCTGGCTGTCCCCTGAAAGTGTAGACCGCTAACTTTCATCAAGATGAACAAGTCATAGATCTCCCATGACTTTTGCACCCCAGTCACAGACTGGCCAGACTAGGCGATGGTGTCATTTTTAGTTTGGTGCATTGATCTCGCGTTATTGCAGTCTGTAACACCTTTGTCATGGTTTCTATGCCTGCTGTTGCTACTGCTGCTGATGTTACACTAACAATTTTTTGAAATGTGGAGACTCCAAGTTGGGTCTCCATCTGGTGGGTTTCCTGTAGTGGAAGGGGTGTCAGAGGAGTCTCATTATACTATTTATATTCTTGGGAAATTGATGCCACTTTAGTGGTGTCTGCCCCAAATTTTTGGAAATGTTTGGACTCCTTCATGTGTGTTGCCTGAATTTGGCAGGGCTCTCAGAGCATCAGGCCTACACCTGTCACTCATCCACCTGTTACTGATCAATGTTTAAGCTAGAAATACTGGTCCAAGCCCTGTCCCATGCTGAAATGTGGACTGCTGGCTGGACCACACAATTACCACAAGGGATTTAGATGCTGAAATGTGGACTGGTGTCTGGGCCACACAATTAGCAAAAAGGATTTAGATACTGAAATGTGGCTGTGTTTCAAGACGACGCTATTAGAACAAAGAATTTAGATTCAGAAATGTGGACTCCTGTTTGAAGCGAAAATAGTAGCACTAAATATTTATATACTGAAATGTGGCCTACTTTCTATAGCATGCTATTAGCACAAAGAATTTAGATTAAGAAATGTGGACTCCTGGCTGAAGCAAAACCAGTAACACAAAATATTTATAAACTGAAATGTGGCCTACTTTCTGTAGCATGCTATTAGCACAAAGAATTTAGATTCTGAAATGTGGACTCTTGGATGGAGCACAATATTAGCACAAAAGAATTAAAAGCTGAAATGTGGCCTGGTATCAGTACCATGCTATTACCACAAAATTTAGATTCTGATATTTGGACTCCTAGATGGAGCACAATATTAGCACAAAAGAATTAAATGCTGAAATGTGGCCTGGTATCAGGACCACGCTATTAGCACAAAGAATTTAGATTAAAAAATGTGGACTCCTGGCTCAAGCAAAAATAGTAGCACAAAATATTTATAAACTAAAATGTGGCCTACTTTCTGTAGCATGCTATTAGCACAAAGAATTTAGATTCAGAAATGTGGACTCCTGGCTGAAGCAAAACCAGTAACACAAAATATTTATAAATTGAAATGTGGCCTACTTTCTGTAGCATGCAATTAGCACAAAGAATTTAGATATTTAGATTCAGAAATGTGGCATGGTATCAGGACCATGCTATTAAAACAAAGAATTTAGATTATGAAATTTGGACTCCTGGATGGAGCACAGTATTAGCACAAAATAATTAAAAGCTGAAATGTGGCCTGGTATCAGGACCACACTATTAGAACAAAGAATGTAGATTAAAAATGTGGACTCCTGGCTGAAGCAAAACTAGTAGCACCAAATATTTATAAACGGAAATATGGCCTGCTTTTTGTAGCACACTATTAGCACAAAGAAATTAGATTCAGAAATGTGGACTCCTGGCTGAAGCAAAACTAGTAGCACCAAATATTTATATGCAGAAATGTGGCCTCCTTTCTGTAGCATGCTATTAGCACCAAAAATTTAGATTTTAAAATGTGGACTCCTCCCTGGGCAAAAATATTACCAACACAAAATATTTATATGCACACATGTGGCCTTGTTTCAGGACCACACTATTACCACACATAGTTTATAGTTTGAAATGTGGACTCCTGCCTGGAGTACAATATTAGCAATGTTTTGCGAACAAATTTGCTCATCTCTATTGCTTACCTCATCCCAATGCTGATGTACCTGCACTGCTGCAGAGGCAGCAAGACATGGTGGGGAACAATAAGCGCTCTAAGGAGGAGCCGAAGATTGCAGATACAAAGTATTATAATGGGGTGAAGGTGTATAACTGTGATGGCACAGTTTGGGGCTGTGGGGGTAATGTTGTGAGATGGCACAATATAGAGAGAGAGCAGCATGGGGGGTGGGGAAGTATGGAAAGGTGCGAGCTTGAGGCTGGACATTATGGAGATGTGGGAGTGTGCAGGGGCAGTGTACAGAGGAGGCAGCATGGGGGGGCAGAGTGGAAAGGAGCAGCATGGGGGGTAATATGGAAAGGTGGATAATTTAGAAGAGACAGTGTGGAGGAAATATATCATGAGAAGGGCAGTGTGGGGGTCATATTTTGTGCAGGAAGCACAGTGGGGTGAAATTGATTCAGCGCCACAGTATGGGAGGTATTTTTATTCAGAGCAGAAAAACATGGCACTCTCTTTGAAAATAAGTTCCTTTTATTTGCATTTATATAGAGTTAAACATTTTCAGTCCTGGTACAGACCTTCATCAGAACTGAATGCTTTAGGTAGGGAACTCCCAGAAAAAAACACGCTTGTGTGTGCAACATGCGTCGCTGAGGAGACTGTACCATGACCGAAAATGTTTAACTCTATATAAATGCAAATAAAAGGAACTTATTTTCAAAGAGTGCCAAGTTTTTCTGCTCTATATGATATATGGGTTGGACACCCTCCTTGTGCAACTAAATCAGTTACAGCAATAGTACCATATATTATCCTTGTCTATGTACTTTTATTTTATGGGTGCTGTATCAAGATGCGCTGCAGAGGGTCGGAGATTAGGAAATTCTGCAGAGAGAATTTGTGCGTGTGAAATCTGATCATGATGTATGTACTACATGAAGACAAAAGGGATGCAAATTATTTTAATCAGAGAAGATGTCATCTGTAAGGTACATAGATACAAATGTTTATTTGTGATAATGCCTGCGTCTCATCAGTGTTGTGGTTCCAATATGATCATCAGTCTGACAACTGCTACAACATGCCCAGCAACTCCTTACATTTGATAAGGACATAATGAGAGTTGCAGGTTCATGTGATACAAGTGTATATTGTCGGAGCAAACCTGACGTTGCAATTGACCACTGTACTGAGCTTGGGGCTACATTCATGTGCTAATGGTGGTCCTAGTGATGCATTCATGTACTGACGTTGGTTCTGTATTCATGTACTGTCTGTGGCTCTGGTGTATTCATACACTGATGGTGGTTCTGATCTTGTACGCATGTATTGACAGTAGCACATCTAGCAATCCATAACTGGTCAAATGATGTACTACATGGCTGTTAAAACTCCTCTAAGATTGGAGTTTTGAGAATTTCTGCTCAATTTCTACTCCAAAACCTCAGCGTAAGTTTGGGCATGTTCACTTTGAGTTTTTAGAGCTGAAACTCTCCAAATCCTCCTCAAAAAGCAAAACTTGACTCTGACGATATATTCATGTACGTAACGTGAATCTGGTAAAGTATTCAAGTAACTACCCCTTTAATTTTTTTTGCAGCCTTTAGGATCAGTTCAGCATAACAATGTGGGGCTTTGACCAAAAAATGTTGTGTACCCGTTCTAGAGTCAGACATTGGTCTTCATGATTCCTGAATGTGTTGCTTAGCCCACTCTTATACGTGCCAGACTTTCTCCAAATGTGTGACATGCATAAGTAGTGCTGATGCTCCCAAAGCATCCAGCAACTGTTACAAATAACACAAGCACAGGAGACAGGAAGTGTTGTGCTTCAGAAGCATCCAGCAATTAGAAGGGTTAAAACAGACACAGAAGACAGGGAATGTTTAGCAGAGCCCCAGGGGGATTGTGGGGAACTTGTTATTGTAGTCTGGCTGAAGCCGAAGAGAAAGGCAGTGTATTATCTGTATCTGACAGAAGGCAACTGAACAGGATTCAGATCAGGAAACTAAACACAGGTCAGATAAACTCCATGAATTAACAGTGCAGAGTATTATCGGGCAGGAAGATAAGGACTGGAAGGAATTGTGTCACAGGGATCATCTCCCTCATCAAACCCTCCCCCTCCATCTCCATGCAGGATAAATTATGCTGTGTACTATTGTATCCTTGTGAAAGAAAAGGCTGTGGCTGTGTATGCATAGAAGTGTGCTGCTAAGAGATTGAATCTATGCAGAATTATGCTACTGAAGAGACTGTAAGACTGTGCCTTGTGAAGAAACTACTGTATTGTTACTGGAGCCGGTTTCTCAAGAAACTCAGACTGGACTGTAATGAAGATTGTTGCTGTAATATCCCTGAATTGCACTGGCTGTGCTTTAGATTAAATTCCACTGTTAAACTGTTGAAAAAGACTCTTGTCAGATGTGTCTGGTCAGCAATTGAATCTATCATGCGCCTGAGAGAAGCTGTAACCTACGGTCGCCCTGAGAAATGGTTCCCCCAGGATTCCAAAGAATTCATGAAACCCGTCTCGCTCTATCTGAACCTAGCGGCGTGCGTGTAATATTGGTGGCCCGTACAGGGAATCCTGAATGAGAATTAGCGTGTAGAGGGAGAAGAGGAAAAGTGTCTGGAAAAACACAGCAGCACAACACCTTAATTCAACTCTGCTACACCAGTTAAAGCGGACTAGCCTTAAAGAAAACCCACTAGCAGCAATGGATGTGGAAATACAAATGAACAGAATTCGTGAGCGGCTTCTTCAGTTAACCTGTGAAGAATTGAGAACAGTAGCAGAACATATAAAGATGTCAGAAGAACAGATTTCTAAAGCACACAACCGTAGGCAACTGTTAGCTGCCATTAATGCAAAAATGGATGAGCTGGGGGAGAAAGAAGCTGAAGACGTCATGTGGATGTTCCTCCAGGAGCTAACACAGTTTCTAACCAGGTTGAAGTTAGAGGATGGAGGGGCGGCACCAATTACCAAAAGCAGGAATCTCCGTCCGCAGACAGAACTACAGGAATTAAAAGAACAATTCAAAGCCCTAACAACAGCCCTGCCAGGAATCGACCAAAACCTCTGAACGGGTGATAGACTCAGACAGAACCTTTACCCTGCTCGGGTAGATAAATCAGGAAGACAATCCTATTTAACACCACAAATCACCATAAGGCTGGGTGCACATGATGCGGTTTTAATGCGTTTAATGCGTTCTGAAAGACGCGCTGCATGTCAGTGTCCACGGATGATTCGCAGCCTCTGATGCTCACATAGCGGACGTGGGATTTCTAGAGATCCCATCCACTATGCTGTAACATCTGGACACTACGAGTTTGACGCTGTATATACACGCAGCGTCAAACCTGCAGCGGCTCCTGATCGTGGCCACGTACCCAAACTCACCCTCAGCATGTCAATTTCTGTAGTGGACACGCTAGTCGCCGCTGCAGATTTTGACCGATTGAAGTGTCATTATATGCGATGGATTCACATTTACCGACAACAAAAGTGCGGCATTAAACACCTAGTTTCGGACGCAACATAAATACGTTGTGTCCAAATCGCTGCTGAGTGCTGATCAGGGGATGTAGCGGTTAACGAACCAGCTGTGAGATGTCAATTATGGCCAGGGAAATGTTTTCCTAAGACCAAAAAAAGACCAGCTCACAGCAGTCGCATAAATTACATGAATAGAAATGCTAATGAAGATTGGGTGAATAGGACTAGCTGATACCCAGCTCTTTTGTTTGGTGATGTCAAGGAGTAAATCAGACCTTTTCATGACCAAAGTAAAGAAACACACAGACAGTGTAAACACTTTATTTGAAATACAACAGACCCATTCTTTAATCATTTAAATGAACCAATATACTCACCCTAATTCTAGGATAATCCAAGGGCTTAAGCAATGTGCCACCAAATAACTTTATTTAGCTCCAAAAATCATTCATTGATGCTCAGAAACGCTTAAAAAACTGCATGTAAAAACGCGTCAAAAAACGAGTCAAAAACACATGTAAATCCGCATGCGTTTTTTTCTGCCAGGAATAGGCAAAAACGCTCAGGAAATTTCGCCTTCAAATCCGAATCATGTGCACATACCCTAAGGATAGAATTCAAGATCCTGGGACAGATTGGAGAGTGTGAACAGAAAGAGAAACTGTCTTATATGAACTTGACCAGTTATGGATTGCTAGATGCAGGCTTACAGAAAGGCTACCAGCCAGATGAGATCGTTGAGGGGGTGGTGAAAATGATTAGCCCAGGACTGAACCTCCGTAGTATGCTAGAAATGAAGAGTCAATTGACGTTGCAACAGCTTAAGATGATTTGAAAAGGGCACTATAAAGAAGAGAGTACTTCAGAATTGTTCCACCGACTCATTCTCCTCTCACAGAAAAATAATGAATCACCCCAAAGTTTCTTGTTTAGAGCAATTGAACTGAAGGATAGGCTGTTTGCATCCGGAGATGTAGAAGTGGAGGAGAAGTTTGATGCTGGACAAGTCAAGAAGAAGTTCTTGAGATCATTGGGAACGGGGTTAATCAGCAAAGATATCAAGTTGCAGCTGAAACAGTACCTATAAGATCCTGGCATTCTGGATGAAGTCCTAATTGAAAGAATGAATGAGGCAGCTAGTTTGGAGTCAGAGTGTGAACAGAAGTTAAAGAAAGGCTCTGCTCCTAAAATCACCAAAATGAGTCAGCTGAAGTTGGAGACCCCTTGTGGCCAGTCCGAAGATCATCATGGAGACCCTCCAGTGCCACCTCCGAGAGGTAACCTTAAATCACCAACAAAAGTGAGGCCCACCAGCGCTGACTGGGAGGAAGTAATAGAAGAACTGCGAGCCGAGTTGATTGAGGTGAAAAAGTTGATTCGTTCCAGGCCAGAACCTGTATCTCTTAGACCCAGGAGTGGGTTTCAAAACAGAAGATACCCGGCTTGTGAAGCATGACGTTCATTAAATCAGAGTACGGTGTGTGTCCACTGTCTAAAATGTGGCGAGGAAGGACATTATGCCAAGGAATGCCAATAGTCACGGTCATTTGGGTTAAAAGACAAGAGATTGCCAGTACGGGGTGACTGGTAACTGCAACAAGGAGGAGGCCCCAGAAGCAAATCCAAATCTCACCAAACACCAGAAGGGCGAATGAGGTGAAACGGCTGCGTCAGTACTATCCCCAAGTGTTCCCATCTACAACAGATGCAAGAGAGACAGGGGCATCAGTTACTTAATGCCCAGTGCGGAGGTCAAGCGATGTACTCCTGGGAGGAGGATTCCTCGGTCAGTAAAGATAGCCTCATCAGCCTTATTAGTGAAAGGGGCTTTATACAGTGCCAGCTAGATAGACACCTGGTAAAAGCACTGTGGGACACAGGAGCCCAAGCTAGCCTTTTAAATGAAGAATGGAGAAGGCGCTACCTGCCACATACCTGCCTTCGGTCACTAAAAGAACTCTTAGAACCAGTGGAACTCCACGGCAAAGTTGTCAACCAGACCGAAATCCCTTTCATAGGCTGGGTGGAAGTGACTTTCCAACTGAGGGCCACGAAGAACAGCAACACCATTGATCTTTTGGTACCTTTTCTCGTGACCAATGATCAGAATGTGGCAGAGGATCCCATCCTGGGTTATAATGTAAAGAGTGAGGTCATCACAAAACACAAGTCAGGGATGCTGGTGGTAATGCAGTTGCCACATCACTTGCTATACCCAATGCTGTGGCAGAAAATGTGATTCATAGAGTAAAGAAAGCACAGAATACAATGGACCTAAAAGAAGTCAAGGTAGGCTGGCGCCCCACCATCCTCCCTGCAAACCAAATGGTGGTGGGTGAGGTGTGGAGTCCGGGTAGAACCGGGAAGAAAAGTCCAGAAAAAAATGTTCATGCCAAAAGACTCCTCAGAACTTCCGGAAAGCCTAGTTCAAGGTGAGACTGTGCTTACGATTTCTACTGGTGGGTTTGCTCGAGTGACAGTACCGGTGATGAATACTACAAAACACAAAATTAGACTGGATCCAAAGACTGTGTTAGGTCACATTGAAACCGTTACAACGGTATATCCATCTAGTGTAGGACACGCCCAGGGGTCTCACTGTCACGCGCTGTCTAGCACTGTGTATCTGCGGTCTATTCTAGATGCCGCTGTAACTTAAACTGTAAAATTCCCTCTTGTTCTGCATGGGTTAATGCCAGTTCTATTGCTGTGTTTCACTCTATACCTGGAAGCTGTGCTGTGCAATCTTGTTCGTTTGTGCCACTGAAGTCCTTTCCTTTGAGATTGCTGTACCTTTGTTCTGTGGAGGGAGGAGAGGGGGATTAGCGCAGGGCTTGTGGAGGAGTTAGGGTTTAGGGTGGAGACCCGAACCTTCTCACCATCAGAGATACCTTCGGGGTCAGGGCTATTCAGGGTTCCCAGTCTAGGGACAGACTAGTTTTCTCAGCTCACCCAGCCCATATATGCCATTTCCTCACCAGCATTCCCACTACACTGTGACACTCACACTGTGAATTCAGTCTCTCCACCAAACAACAGAAGTTGCCCAGGAGAGGAAATTGCACGACCCACCTCAGGGTCCTGGGATCCCCCAGTATCCCTGGAACACTTGTGTGCTGAAGATATAGCAATAGCAAAACAGATGCTGAGAAGAGTGTCATGCATTCTTCCAGACCTGTTTGGAAGGATTGAGGGACGATATCTGCCGGCTGTACTTAGATGACAATGTGGTACACAGCAAAACCTTCCGGGAGCATGTTGAACACGTGAGGACCGTATTACAACAGTATCAACAAAACAGAGTTAAGTTGACCCCAAAGAAGTGTGAAATGTTCAAAAGGCAAGTCCGATTTCTAGGAAAAAGTGTGTCTGGAGAAGGATATACCATGGACCCAGTAGAAATCGCTCCGCTACTGGCCTTAATAGACAAGCGGCCCTCTACTATCAAGGAGTTGTGGCAGATCTTAGGATTCCTCTCCTACTATCATACATACGTTTGGAACTTCTCCAGGATTGCCCCCCACTATACCTTCTCTTCGGGGGGACAACAGAGTCAACAACACCCACGGAGAAAAAGAAGAATGTGGGTAGGACCGCGCTTAAAAGAAACAACGCCGTTTAGTCTCAACAGCCCATTCTCTAGACAGCAGACCACCAGAAGGTATTGGAAGAACTAGTAGACAAAACCACCTATCTTGGGATATCCTGATTTCAACTTACCATTTGTTCTTCATTGTGACACTTCTCAAGTTGGACTGGGAGCTGCCCTGTATCAGCATCAAGATGGAAAATTGAGAGTCATCAGTTATGGTTCTAGAACATTGACAGACGTTGAGATGAATTACCATCTACATTCCGGAAAATTGGAGTTCCTGTCATTGAAATGGGCTATCTGTGAATGATTTAGAGATTATCTCTACTACAGCAAAGAGTTTGAGGTATACACTGACAACAACCCTTTGACCTATGTCCTCACTACAGCCAAACTGAATGCAACGACTCCGAGATGGGTCGCTGAACTAGCTCATTTCAATTTCAGCATCAAGTACAGGCCAGGAAAATGCAATGGGGATGCTGATGGATTGTCGAGAATGCCACTAGTGCCTGAGGAGTTCATGTAAGAATGCTCGGAGGAAGTCAGTCTGGAAGCAAATGAGAGCACTACCCAAGCAGTGAAAGCTTATCAAGAGAAAGACACACCATTGTGGTGTCTGTTGACGGTGTAAACCACCATAAAAGCGAGAGAACAAGATCACCCCCTGTCCATTCAACAACTACCAAAAGGAAAAATCCATAGAGCACAACAGGAAGCTCAGATAATTGGTAGAATACTACTTTATGTGGACCAAAATCGGTTTCCAAGTAAACGGAAGAGAGATAATGAGTCACCAGCAGTATTTGTTTTAGTTAAAGAATGGACAAAGCTCTACCTCAGTGAAGACGGTATCCTGTAAAGGAGGACAAAACCAGCAGTTGGTATTACCCAAAGTATTCCGTAGGTTGGTCTTCAAAGAACTCCATGAAAACATGGGACAGCTGGGAGTGGAAAGGACAACCAACTTGATCCGTGAATGTTTCTTCTGGCCGTACATGCAGAGAAATATTGAGAGGTACATGACCGAGGAGTGTGGGTGTCTGAAAGATAAACGTCCCAACACATCAACCCGGGCACCTATGGGCAACATCCAAACTACGTATCCGTTTGAGAAGGTCTCAATAGACTTTCTACATCTCGAGACGTGCAAGGGTGGTTACGAATACATCACCATTTTACTCGATTTGCCCAAGCATATGCCACCACCAATAAAGCTGGTCGAACAGCGGCAGAGAAGATCTTCAATGATTTTGCTTTGAGGTTTGGGTTCCCTATGATGTTACACCATGACCAACGAAGGTAATGGACCAGAGGGTAATGGACAAGTGGAACGTTTTAACTGGACATTATTGTCAATGTTGTGTACTTTAACAGCTTACGAGAAGAAAGACTGGAAGAGTTCTGTGTCAAAAGTGGTACATGCCTGTAACTGTACAAAGAGCGATTCAACGGGTTACTCACCCTTCTTCCTATTGTATGGACGATCGCCAAGACTGCCTATCGACATCATGTTTGATACTCCGGTGTCAGAGACTATCAGAATGTATCCAGAGTACGTTTGGAGATGGAAGGAATGGATGACAGAGGCATACAACATAGCATCCAAAGTGGTTACACAAGGACAGAGCAAGAGTAAGGAGTACTATGATCGAAAATGTTATGGAGCAGAATTGGCACCGGGAAGCCGGATGCTAGTCAAGAACGTAAGTGAGAAAGGTGGTCCAGGAAAACTTTGTTCGTACTGGGAAGACAAGGTGTATGAGGTCGTAAAGAGGAAAGCCGATGACAGTCCAGTTTATGAAATCCGATAGGAAAGAGGGGACAAGAAAACCAGAATAGTCCATCGGAATTTATTACTACCCTGTGATTATCTCCCACGACAACAAGATTTGCCAGAAGCAGACCGACATCGACCAAGATCGACTAAGAGACCACCACAGATTGAAGCTCCGATGCAGGATAGTGACCTTGAAAGTTCCGATGAAGAAGAGCACACTGTTGTATTTCTCGGACCGGCAAGGAGAGGGATGTACTATCCTCAGGAGAGTGAACTAAGTCCCGAGGCTCCAGAGTTTGTACCAAGGAGTACAGATGAAGTCCAATTCAGATCTGATGATCGAACACAGGTCACTGTAGAGACCGATTGACACTCGGGAGAAGCAGAATTACCAGACCACGTGGAAACGGATGAATCAAGAGAAGTACAGGAACTTACAGGGGAAGTTTCAAGATCATCTGAGGAAGTACGAGAAATCAGTGCGGCAGAACAAACTCCTGCAACCGAGGAACCCGTGGTATCTGAGGAACAACCCACCAGGAGGATGTCGACTCGAGAAGTGAGGAGGCCTGTGATGCTGACGTATGAGATACTTGGTGAACCAAGCCAAGTGCCAAGGACTGTTGATTGGAAACAGGTATCTCTGCATGCGGACCAGGTAAGCCCACTTGAGTGGTATTCACCACCGACAGACAGTATGGACAATGTTACCTGGTGGAAAAACTTGTTTTGGCCTAGTGAGAGAGAGAGCTGGTTGAAGATGTACGAAAAGCTCCAGCGGAAGAGATGCTGATTGTTTTAATTGTGTTAATTGTTTCTTTCTTACAGAAGTCCTACAAGAAAAAGGTTGTAAGAATAGGTTGTTATCAATGTTTATAAATGTTATACCAATTTAACAATGACAAATTTACATATATAGTTACTAAGCTTTCACCACTGTCTCAGAAATGGTCAGATTGACCAATTAAGATGAATGTCGAGGACGACATTCAAAAAGGAGGGAAGAGTGTGAAATGCAGATGTAGTGCTGTTGCTTCCAAAGCATCCAGCAACTGTTACAAATAACACAAGCACAGGAGACAAAGTGTTGTGCTTCAGAAGCATCCAGCAACTAGAGGGGTTAACACAGTCACAGGAAACAGGGAGTGTTTAGCAGAGCCCCAGGGGAATTGTGGGGAACTTGTTATTGTAGTCTGGCTGAACCCGAAGAGAAAGGTGGTGTGTTATCTGGATCTGACAGAAGGCAACTCAACAGGATTCAGATCAGGAGAGAAACTAAACACAGGTCAGATAAACTCCCTGAACTAACAGTGCAGTGTATTAGCGGGCAGGAAGATAAGGCCTTAAAGGAATTGTGTCACAGGAATTATCTCCCTCATCAAACCCTCCCCCCGTCCATCTCAATGCAGGATAAAGAATGCTGTGTACTATTGTGTCCTTGTGAAGGAAAAGCCTGTGGTTGTGTACGCATAGAAGTGTGCTGCTAAGAAATCTAATCTGTGCTGAATTCTGCTACTGAAGAGACTGTAATACTGTGCCTTGAAATGAAACTACTGTATTGTTACTGGAGCCGGTTGCTCAAGAAACTCAGACTGTACTGTAATGAAGATTATTGCTGTAATATCCCTGAATTGCACTGGCCGTGCTTCAGATTAAATTCCACTGTTAAACTGTTGAAAAAGACTCTTGTCAGATGTGTCTGGTCAGCAATTGAATCTATCATGTGCCTGAGAGAAGCTGCAGCCTATGGTCGCCATGAGTAACGGTTCCCCCAGGATTCCAAAGAATTCATGAAACCCGTCTCGCCCTATCTGAACCTAGCGGCGTACGTGTAACAAATGTATACTACATTTCAAAGGATTTAAATAAGTCTTTTAACACTCCGATAAAAATATGAATGCAAGTTTGAGAGAATGATGAGGATTTAAAAATTTGCCTTATGTGCTTCTTGTAAAATGCTGCCTTCTGTGTCAGGTTTTATTTAAATTGGTGTAATGTAATATGTATGGCTGCATTTATACACTCTTGAAATCTGTGTGACCACAGCTAGGTCAGAACAGAATTTCAATCTCTGCAAGTCAATAATTATGTTTCTATTCACTGAAAGCTAAATGACATCCTTTAAGGGAACCTATCAGTAAGATTTTCCCCTTTAATGCACCAACAGTGCTGTTTCTGACCCGCTGTAAGTCTTCTAAACAATTCCTTACCCTAGAAATCCATTTAGGCAATCTTACAAAATCAATTTTTAAGAGCATCGCATGACATATCACCTCATTCCATAATAGTAATGCCGAATCTGCTGTAATCATGCCCAAAGTGGTGTGACTGACGTGCCACAGTCAAGATTTAAATCACAAGGAGAAGACTGTTGGGCAGTTTGCGGCAAGTCAATCATGACTCTTTGGAAGTGATTACAACAGATTCATGATTGTTCTAGGATGAAACACGTCTTCGGTGACTAGTATAGGTGAGATATAAATGTGGCCAATTCTGCTGAAATGTGCAAGATTTCTTAAACGGATTTTTAGTATATTAGGAGGGCTTCCAATGAATCAAGTACAGGGCAGGGGAAGGATTACTGTAAATGTGATAATCCTACTAACAGATTCCCTTTGCAACTTTAAAAAGTGAGGAATTAAAACAAATGCCACTGATTCATCATCTGCAATTTTCTTTTTTGTCTTGTGGTTTTCATTACTGTTTCATGCTATCTATGTTTTCAAAACGGCACATGCCCTTCATGAAGTTTTGCGCAAAATAAAAAAAATGCTCTTTTTTCTGTCTTTGGCTCGTTTTGCGACTTTATAGCTCAAAAAGTTGCACACTTCACAAAGTGGCACAAAAATAGATGGTGTACAGTGCTGCAGTGCTGGTCACAATTATTGGCACTCCTTCATTGTTTTCATAGACAGTACATCTTCAGAAATAAATGTAAATGTACCAAAGTTATATCCTCAAGATTTTTTACTTAGTGGTTCAAAGTAATACAACAATAAAACATTGTTTTTCAACTTCCATGTTGAAATTTCAAAGAATAAACACCATATGCAGCAATGAAGGCACCTGTTGTGCGCTTCGCAGAGGGACCCAGCAAGACCGGCACCAAACCAGCAAAGGCACAGCCACAGGCGCACTTGGCACAATCAATTTTTATTTTATATACAGGGTAGTCCAAAAGTAGGTGGACAGAAAGCGTAATAAGGTTTTGAAGGGGGAGATTTATCAAACATGGTGTAAAGTGAAACTGGCTCAGTTGCCCTAAGCAACCAATCAGATTCCACTTTTCATTCCTCACAGACTCTTTGGAAAATGAAAGGTGGAATCTGATTGGTTTCACAGATCTAGTTTTCACAGATAGATCTCCCCCAAATCTGTTTTCTTTTCAGATAATTCAGATAACACATAATGGCAAATAATTTAAATACAGATCAAAGAAAATGGATTTTAGCAGAGTATTGGAAATCTCAAAATGCTGGAACCGTTAGAGCAAATTGGGTTGAAACATTTGGTATTCAAGCCCCAAAGAGACAAACCATTTACCGCATCCATGACAAATTCAATGCCACTGGCTCAATCCTTAATGCTCCAAAAACTGGTCGACCCAAAACAGTCTGTACAGAAGATAATAAACAACTTGTTGCTGAAACATTTGTTCAGAGTCCAAAAAATTCACCAGAAGAGCCTCTTTGGAATTGGGAATTTCACGAGCTTCTATCATGCGAATCCTGAAATCTGTTGGGTGGAAAGCTTATCGTCCACGTCTAATTCATGGGTTATTGGAGGATGATCCAGACAGGCGGCTGCAATTTAGTGAGATTATGCTTAACAAAATTGAAGAAAATCCAGTAATTTTAGATAACATTATGTGGAGTGATGAAGCTTCTTTCAAATTATCCGGCCATACTAACAGACATAATGGTATTTACTGGTATAATGAGAACATGCATTTAACATTAGAGCAACAACTAAATGAGCCTGGTGTCAATGTTTGGGGTGGTATTTCAAGTTTTGGTGTTTTAGAACCATTTTTTTTTATGTAACAGTCACAGGAGATAAGTATCTCGAAATTCTAATGAATCAAGTTGTTCCCCAGTTACAGCAACAGCCTAATTCAAATGACCTTTATTTCCAACAAGATGGGGCCCCTCCACATTATTCAAGAGTAGTCCGCGAGGATCTTGATGAAACATTTCCTAATAAATGGATTGGCCGAAGAGGCCCACTTGATTGGCCGGCACGTTCACCAGACTTAACCCCAATGGATTTTTTCTTTGGGGGAGTACTCAAGGACAAAGTTTATAGTCGAAAACCAAAAAGTGTCAGTGATTTGAAAAATTACATTAGAGATGCATTTCAAGAAATTAATACCCAAAGAGACTTGTGCAAAAAAGTTTGTCGAAGCGTAAGAGGCAGACTTCAAAGCTGTGCAAATTGTAATGGAAAACAGTTTGAGCACCTGCGTTGATAAAATTTAAGGGCTTTTCTTTTATTTTCAGAATAAAATGTAATTGTCAATGTTATGCTTGTGCTAGTAAATATAATTTTATATATAAATCAAAATAAATGTTATTATTTTCTGGCCACCTACTTTTGGACCACCCTGTGTATGTGTATACATATATATGTATATATATATATATACACATATATATATACAGTACAGACCAAAAGTTTGGACACACTGTTAGAACCTTGCTGTTAGGTTTTTTTTCCTTTGCTGGTCACATGACCTTGTTGGCCTATTTAATCCTGCTCCGCCCTTCTGGCTTTGCTGGACTTCATTGTATATCTACTTTCTAGCTAGCCTGTGCTCTGTGTCTTGCTCTGTTAGTTTGCTTGGTTTACTGACCTCTATGTTCTTTATATTTTGTTTGTTCGTCTGTCTGCTACTATTTCTGTTAGGAGGTGTCCCATATTCCTCCCAGTCCTTAGTACTTGTAGGGATTCCTCCCCCACATCTATAGGTCTTCGTACAGACTAGCTTAGGACTTTAGCAGGTCTGATCGCAGGATTAGGTTCCCTGTTACATCGTAGGGATTCAGCTGAGTTCTATCGTAGGGACAGATCTCCTCTCTTTCCTTAGCTCTGGTAGCAGAACATAACAGTAAGTCCAGCCAGCAAATTCTCTAAGGAAAGATTTTCTGTTCCATCATGGTGTCGGTTCAGGATTTGGCTCATCGCCTGCAGGGACTCTCTCTGGAAGTGGCCGAGCTCCGTCAGCACGTGAGTAACTGTTCTGGAGCACATTTCTTGGAGCCTAAGGTATGTTTGCCGGATTTATTTTTTGGTGAACATCGAGAATTTTTTTCATTTAAAAATGCTTGCTTATTGTATTTTCGTTTGAGACCCAAGTCCTCTGGGGATGAATCCCAGCGCGTAGGGTTCATAATGTCACTTTTGCGCAAAGAGCCTCAGGAGTGGGCCTTTTCTTTGCAACCTAGTGATACATGCTTCAGATCAGTGGATAGTTTTTTTTCTGCTTTAGGACTATTATATGATGATCCTGACCGTGTCGCATCAGCTGAGACTGAGTTGAGACGTTTAAAACAAGGATCAGGTAATGTCGAAAAATATTGTACACATTTTCGTCGTTGGTCCACTCAAACAGGGTGGAACGATTCTGCTCTGAAAAGTCTATTTCTTGCTGGGCTCAGTGAAAGGGTTAAAGACCTGCTAATTGCTTATCCTACACCTGAGGATTTGCAACAGGCTATGCAATTAGCTATACGGGTGGATAGAAGACTGCGTGCTAGGGTTAATGAGAGCAAATCCTCTGCTATGTCAGGTTCTGGTTATGATAATGTGTGTACTAACAGTGGTGAACCGATGGAGATTGGATCGGTGGCACCTCGCTCTCAAGAAAAAGACCGTCGTTTTTCGAAAGGCTTGTGTTTCTATTGCGGAAAATCTGGTCATTTGATTAAAGGCTGTGAGCTTCGTATGAAGAAAGAAAAAAAAATGGTCAGTCATGCCCGTATTGCCTGTTTAAATTCCAAGGGTGTATTTTTAGCTGCTTCCACGATTGCTCAGGAAAAATTAATGGAATTTCGGGTGTTTGTTGATTGCGGGTCTACACTGAATGTAATTGATGGGGGATTCGTGGAAAAACTCAATTTAAAACCTGAACCTTTATCATCCCCCATTGCTGTGGTTTCTGTGGATGGCTCCCCTTTGAAGAATATTACTCTCAAGGTCTGTGAATTTCCTCTCACTATTAATGGTGTTCACCATGAGAAATTGGATTTGGTAGTGTTGAATAACTTGCCTTCTCCAGTAATATTGGGATTGCCCTGGTTAAAATGTCACAATCCTGTACTGGATTGGTCTACCAGTGAAATTAAATCCTGGAGCCATAAATGTTATGACAAGTGTTGTAACGGGCGTATTGCAGCTTTGGATAGGGGAGAATTGCCTGTTCCTATTCAGGATTTTTGGAGAGTTTTTTCTGAGAAGGAATCGCAGGTTTTGCCTCCCCATAGAGACTATGATTGTTCTATTGAATTTGTCCCTGGAGCGACTCTTCCTAAAAGTCGTTTATTTAACCTTACTATTCCTGAGAGGAAGGCTTTGGAGGAATACATACAGACAAGTTTGGCCGCCGGTCACATTAGGCCCTCTAAGTCTCCTGTGGCGGTTGGATTTTTTTTTGTAAAAAAAAAGGACGGCGGTTTACGTCCTTGTCTGGATTTTCGTGAGATTAACAAAATTACGGTACGCAATCCTTACCCACTGCCATTGATTCCTGATCTGTTTAACCAGTTATTGGGGGCCAAGTGGTTCTCTAAAATTGACCTTAAGGGGGCATACAATCTGTTGCGCATGAAGGAGGGTGATGAATGGAAGACTGCTTTTAACACTCCTGTGGGTCATTTTGAGAATCTGGTTATGCCTTTTGGTCTTACTAATGCTCCTGCATTTTTTCAGAATCTGATTAATGACATCCTTAGACCTTTGATCGGTAAAAATGTGGTTGTGTATTTGGATGACATTTTGATTTATTCGCCAGATCTGGAGTCTCATTGGCGGAGCGTGCGTGAGGTATTACAGTTATTAATGGACAAATCGCTTTTTGCTAAGCTGGAGAAATGTGAGTTCGCTGTACAGAGAATTAGTTTTTTGGGCTACATTATCTCCAGCAAAGGTTTTGAGATGGATCCGGTTAAGGTTCAGGCTGTGCAGGAATGGCCTAGGCCTATTGGTTTGAAATCGATACAGAGGTTTTTGGGTTTCGCCAATTACTATAGAAAATTCATAAAAAATTTTTCTAGTATTGTCAAACCTCTGACTGATCTCACCAGGAAAGGTGCTGATGCGGTTCAGTGGTCTTCTGAGGCCATTGAAGCTTTTGTGTATCTCAAGGAGAGGTTCACCTCTGCTCCCATCCTTAGGCAGCCTGATGTTACTAGGCCGTTTTTGGTTGAGGTTGATGCTTCCTCTGTGGGGGTTGGCGCAGTATTGTCTCAGGATAACGGGGATGGATTACATCCCTGTGCCTTTTTTTCAAAAAAATTTTCGGAGACTGAATTTAATTACGATATTGGTAATCGGGAATTATTGGCTATTAAACTCGCATTTGAACACTGGCACCACTTCTTGGAAGGTGCGGAATTTCCCGTTCAGGTTCTTACGGATCATAAAAATCTGATATATCTTGACGCTGCCAAGCGCCTGAATGCCCGTCAGGCTAGGTGGGCACTGTTTTTCTCGCGGTTTAATTTCTCCGTTACTTACATCCCTGGTACTAAGAATGTTAAGGCGGATGCCTTGTCTCGCAGTTTTTCTCCCATAGTCGGTGCTGAGAAAGAGGAAAACATTTTACAAGAAGGTGTTGTGATAGCTGCTTTAGACTCCGTTTTGGAAGATGAGATTCTTAAAGCTCAGGAGAATGCCCCATCTAACACTCCTCATGGGAGGTTGTTTGTGCCTGGGACCTTTAGGAGAGATTTGTTTGTTGAGTGTCACGAATCTCGGTTGGCAGGTCATCCCGGAATCTCTGAGACCAAGAGACTGGTGGGTCGCAGTTTTTGGTGGCCTGGATGGCAGAAGGAAGTCATTAAGTGGGTACGCCAATGTACTGTATGTGCTAGATCTAAGTCCTCACATACTCCTGCTGCGGGGTTGCTTTGTCCTTTGGAGGTCCCCAGTGCTCCTTGGACACATTTGGCTATGGACTTTATAACTGACCTTCCCCCCTCTGAGGGTTTTACTGTCATCTGGGTGGTCGTGGACCGTTTTAGTAAGATGTGTCACTTGGTTCCCTTCATCAAACTGCCCTGCGCTAAAACTCTCGCTAAGGCCTTTGTCAAGGAAATTGTCAGACTTCATGGCGTTCCTACTGACATTGTTTCTGATAGGGGTCCTCAGTTCGTGGCTCGTTTTTGGCGTGCCTTTTGTGACAGGTTGGGAATTCATTTGTCGTTTTCGTCCGGATATCATCCTGAATCTAATGGCCAGACAGAAAGGAAAAACCAGGATGTTGAGCAGTTCTTGCGTTGTTTTGTGGCAGACAATCAAGAGGGGTGGTCTGAGTTTCTGCCACTTGCCGAATTTGCTCTGAACAATCATACATCTTCTTCTGCTGGTTGTTCGCCTTTTTTTTTGTTGTTCTGGGAGACATCCGTCGTTTGGGTCGTTCTCCAAGTTGGGATCTGCCGTGCCTGAGGAGGAGAATTTTTCCGGTGATTTGGAAAGAGTTTGGACGGATGTGCGTGGTAATCTTCAGGAGGCCAACAGAAAATCTAAAGACTACTTTGATAGGAAACGACAGGAGGTTTTGTTCGCTGTTGGTGACATGGTTTGGTTGTCCTCTAGGAATCTGCGGTTGAGGATTCCTTCTAAGAAATTGGGTCCCAAGTTTGTAGGGCCCTTTAAGGTGCTTCAGGTTGTCAACCAATCTGCTGTTAGGTTGGAGGTTCCTACCTCCTGGAGAATTAATCCGGTCTTTCATGTCTCTCTGTTAAAAAAAGCTGTTGTGTCGGATGGTGACGCCTCTGCCTCTGTTCCTCCGGTGGTGGAGGACGGGGAATATGAAATTTCTCGCATCCTTGACTCTAGACGGTATAGAGGTAGTTTGCAGTATCTTGTGGCCTGGAAAGGTTTCGGACCCGAGGATAACTCTTGGGTGAGGTCAGATGATGTTTCCGCGTCCAGACTTATCAGAGCGTTTCACAGGAGATTTCCTGATAAGCCTGGTCCTAGGGGATCCGGAGGATCCTCTTAGAAGGGGGGGTACTGTTAGAACCTTGCTGTTAGGTTTTTTTTCCTTTGCTGGTCACATGACCTTGTTGGCCTATTTAATCCTGCTCCGCCCTTCTGGCTTTGCTGGACTTCATTGTATATCTACTTTCTAGCTAGCCTGTGCTCTGTGTCTTGCTCTGTTAGTTTGCTTGGTTTACTGACCTCTATGTTCTTTATATTTTGTTTGTTCGTCTGTCTGCTACTATTTCTGTTAGGAGGTGTCCCATATTCCTCCCAGTCCTTAGTACTTGTAGGGATTCCTCCCCCACATCTATAGGTCTTCGTACAGACTAGCTTAGGACTTTAGCAGGTCTGATCGCAGGATCAGGTTCCCTGTTACATCGTAGGGATTCAGCTGAGTTCTATCGTAGGGACAGATCTCCTCTCTTTCCTTAGCTCTGGTAGCAGAACATAACACACACCTTCTCATTTAAAGATTTTTCATGAGTATGAAAATTGTACATTCACACCGAAGGCATCAAAACTATGAATTACCACATGTGGAATTATATACTTAACAAAAAAGTGTGAAACAACTGAAAATATGTCTTATATTCTAGGTTCTTCAAATTAGCCACCATTTGCTTTGATGACTGCTTTGCACACTCTTGGCATTCTCTTGATGAGCTTCAAGAGGTTGTCACTGGAAATGGTTTTCACTTCACAGGTGTGCCCTGTCAGGTTTAATAAGTGGGATTTTTTGCCTTATAAATGGGTTTGGGACCATCAGTTGTGTTGTGCAGAAGTCTGGTGGATACACAGCTGATAGTCCTACTGAATAGACTGTTAGAATTTGTATTATGGCAAGAAAAAAGCAGCTAAGTAAAGAAAAACTAGTGGCCATCATTACTTTAAGAAATGAAGGTCAGTCAGTGCGAAAAATTAGGAAAACTTTGAAAGTGTCCCCAAGTGCAGTTGCAAAAACCATCATGCGCTACAAAGAAACTGGCTCACATGAGGACTGCCCCAGGAAAGGAAGACCAAGAGTCACCTCTGCTTCTGAGGATAAGTTTATCCAAGTCACCAGCCTCAGAAATCGCAGGTTAACAGCAGCTCAGATTAGAGACCAGGTCAATGCCACACAGAGTTCTAGCAGCAGACACATCTCTACAACAACTGTTAAGAGGAGACTTTGTGCAGCAGGCCTTCATGGTAAAATAGCTGCTAGGAAACCACTGCTAAGGACAGGCAACAAGCAGAAGAGACTTGTTTGGGCTAAAGAACACAAGGAATGGACATTAGACCAGTGGAAATCTGTGCTTTGGTCTGATGAGTCCAAATTTGAGATCTTTGGTTCCAACCACCGTGTCTTTGTGTGATGCAGAAAAGGTGAACGGATGGACTCTACATGCCTGGTTCCCACCGTGAAGCATGGAGGAGGAGGTGTGATGGTGTGGGGGTGCTTTGCTGGGGACACTATTGGGGATTTATTCAAAATTGAAGGCATACTGAACCAGCATGGCTACCACAGCATCTTGCAGCGGCATGCTATTCCATCCGGTTTGCGTTTTGTTGGACCATCATTTATTTTTCAACAGGACAATGACCCCAAACACACCTCCAGGCTGTGTAAGGGCTATTTGACCAAGAAGGAGAGTGATGGGGTGCTACGCCAGATGACCTGGCCTCCACAGTCACCAGACCTGAACCCAATCGAGATGGTTTGGGGTGAGCTGGACCGCAGAGTGCAGGCAAAAGGGCCTAAGCCTCTCTGGGAACTCCTTCAAGATTGTTGGTAGACCATTTCCGGTGACTACCTCTTGAAGCTCATCAAGAGAATGCCAAGAGTGTGCAAAGCAGTCATCAAAGCAAAAGGTGGCTACTTTGAAGAACCTAGAGTATAAGACATATTTTCAGTTGTTTCACACTTTTTTGTTAAGTATATAATTCCACATGTGTTAATTCATAGTTTTGATGCCTTCAGTGTGAATGTACAATTTTCATAGTCATGAAAATACAGAAAAATCTTTAAATGAGAAGGTGTTTCCAAACTTTTGGTCTGTCCTATATATATATATGTATATATATATATATATGGCTGTTTATTCTGTTATGCGCTTCACAGAGGGACCCAGCACCAAGCCAGCAAAGGTTCAGCCACAGACACATTTGGTACGAGCTGGCCAGCTAGGCGAGGCCTTGAGGACCGGGAATATTCTTCACCCAGCTTCCAGTAAATGGAAGGGGGACTTTGGCAGAGCCCTTCCCTGCTCCACTGTCGCCAGTGACGCAGCTGGTGCCTTGTCGAGGACCAGGTGAGTACCTCTGCAAGATACTTAGGAAGTGAAACCGGAAAATAAAATGGGAAAACCCTTGAAAAGATAGCAAAACCTAATAAAAGCACCGCTCACCACCAAGCACATAGGGAACTGCAAACTGCAATAAACAGCAAAGGACTGAGCAGGGTTAAATACCCAGCCTAATGATCAGGTGTTGATCACCTCTCAATCACTCAGTCATCCCCAGTCAGCCACTGCCTGCTAGCTTCAGCAGCAGACTGAACATAATCTAATCACTGCTCAGTATTAGACGCAAGAGCGTCATGCGTCCTCACACATCCCACAACACCAGAACGCGACGCTCCACAAGATTGGCACCGTTTCCCTGCATGCATAGTAGCTCCACCTCCAGGGTCAGGACAATGGCGGCGCTTGCGACCGGTGAAGCGTAGCACCGGACCTGCGCCATTTCTAGGTGGGAGCACAGGACCACGATTTGTAACAGCAACCATAATTAATAATTGGTTGCACACTCTTTGGCTATGTGCCCACGATGCAGAAATGAAGCGGAAAATTTCTGCTTCATTTCTGCATGTCTTTGCCAGTAAAAACGCGTGCGGATTTTAACACGCATTTTTGAACCGTTTTTGAAGCGTTTTTGCCATGCGGATTTGCCATGCGTTTTTCTAAAGCATTGAGTAGGCAATTCCGCATGCATAAACACACAAATAATGGACATGCTGCGGATTTTTCCGCACATAAAATCCGCTGGGGAAAATTCCGCAGCATGGGCACAGAACATTCGGATTGTCATTGGGGACCATGGCGCACGTATTAGCAAGCGTTTTTCAAGCGTTTGCACAGCAGAAATTCCGCAGCAAAAACGCTTGAAAAATGCATCGTGGGCACGCAGCCTTAGGAATTGATGACAGGCTCCAAAGTTTTCTTGTAGCCATCTATAAGCTTTTGCACTTCTCAGCTGGAATTTTCTCTCACTCTTCCTTTGCAGTATGTTCGAGCTCTTGAATGTTTGCAGGGTTCTTTTTCCCAATGGCAGATTTCAGCTCACCACAAAGATTTTGGGATTGAGGTCAGGACTCATTTCTGGCCATTTAAAAACAGTCCATTTTTTCTTTTTCAACCATTCCTGTGTACTTTTGAAAGTATGCTTTGAGAAATTACTGGAGGACCCATGATCTTTGACTCAAACCAAGTTTTCTTACAGTAGGTAGGAGATTTCACTCTAAAATCTCTTGATAATTCTCTGAATTCATGATTCCTGTGATACGGTCAAGGCCTCCAGTACCCGACGCAGCAAAGCCACCCCAAAGCATTATGAATCCTCAACCATGCTTAACTGTTGGTAAGGTGTTCCTTTCCTTATAAGCTTCATTGCGCCATCTGTAAACAAATTGTTGCTTTGCATTGCCAAAAAGCTCTATTTTTGCTTCATCTGTCCACAGAACATTTCCCAGAAGGATTGTTTTCCAAGGTACTCTTTGGCAAAGATCAGGTGTTCCTTTTTATGTCTTTTCTTCAGCAATGTCTTCTTCTTTGGCCTTCGCTCTGCCTGGTTTAGTGTGCGGCATATGGTACTTGTTGACACCATGACCCCAGACTGTTCCAGATTGGCCTTGGCCTTCAGGTCTTTGAATGTTTCACGTGGTGTTTTTTATACCATTCGCATCAACCTTCGAAGATATCTCTTGTCAATTTTCTTTTTTCGCCCACGTCCAGGGAGGTTCTTGATGGTTCCATGCTTGGCAAACTTCTTAATAACATTGCGCACTGTTGAAACTGGGATACCAAGGTCTTTGGAGATGGCCTTATACCCTTTGTAAGTCTTGTGTTTGCTAATAATAGCAGTTCTGATGTCCTCGGACAGCTCCTTTGTCTTCACCATTGTGACAAAGGAACAGGCCGTACCATGTGGCTTTTTAAAACACTGAAGTCATCATTCATTGGCTAATTCATGTCACATGAGATTACAGTTGAATCTCTTTTGTGATTTACCACAGGCGAGTCAAAATATGTTTCCATACTAAATTAATGTAAAGGGTGCCATGACTATTGTCACAGCAAGCTTTAGGTTTTTCTATTTTTCCCTCCCATTGCTTTTGGTTTTAAATTATTGTTTATCAATTGCTCTTTCGTATTTAACATGAGGGCTCTAAAAAAAAACTGTTTCACTTGATTAATTTTTTTTCAGAGATATGCCACATTATGTACTTAAACTTCGTAGGTGCCAATAACGATGAGCAGGACTGTATATAAAATCATTATCATTCCAGGGGGAAGTGGAGTACATTTGCACCATTGTTGAACCTTTGATGAATTTGTCACAAATCAAAAATGCGCTAATGAGATTTAAAATCTGAAAATAGTGTATCTGGTCCATAGTATATTAGAAAGGTACACAAATGGTCACTTCAGACAACATGATCTTATTTGATAATATACGAAATAGGCAATTAACAAATTCCTTTGCAGCAGGGGTGGGGTTCTTTTATCTAGCCTCTAGGGAAGATTCACAGGGAGCGCAATGCTCACATGTTAGAAACTTACCCGGTTGGGGTACTGGTATTGCAACCACTAGGGGCCGCACCGGCAGGTAGCATAATCAGAAGAAGCCAGGAATCGGTACACACGTAAGCAGTAAAATGTTAGTATGAAGCAGCAGGAGAAGGGAGAGGTTGACTAGAGGCCAGGAGCTCAATAATCTCACAAGGAGGAGGTGCCAGGCCAGGTTTAAATAGGGTGTGTAATCAGGAACTCACAGGATTAAGGTGGAGCCACTCAGGAACAACGTAGGCACTAGAATCTAGTTAGCCAGGAACTGTCCAGCAAAAAGAATATCTCAAAGGGGAGACCTGCCGCCTGGTGTACCAGAGCTGCTGGGTTTGAGTTCTGACATCACGACTGTCTCACCGACCAAGAAAGCAGCCCCAGCACCTCCTTTGTTACATATATGCTCAGTTCAAGTGCCTCCTCTTATGTATATATGCCACAGCTCCAGCGCCTCCTCTGATATGTGTGCCCCAGCATCTCCTGTGATGCATATGTACCAGCTTAAGCAACTACTGTGATATATACAGTACGGACCAAAAGTTTGGACACACCTTCTCATTTCAAGATTTTTCTGTATTTTCATGACTATGAAAATTGTACATTCAACACTGGAGGCATCAAAACTATGAATTAACACATGTGGAATTATATACTTAACAAAAAAGTGTGACACAACTGAAAATATGTCTTATATTCTAGGTTCTTCAAAGTAGCCATCTGTTGCTTTGATGACTGCTTTGCACACTCTTGGCATTCTCTTGATGAGCTTCAAGAGATAGTCACCGGAAATGGTTTTCACTTCACAGGTGTGCCCTGTCAGGTTTAATAAGTGGGATTTCTTGCCTTATAAATGGGGTTGGGACCATCAGTTATGTTGTGCAGAAGTCTGGTGGATACACCGCTGATAGTCCTACTGAATAGACTGTTAGAAGTTGTATTATGGCAAGAAAAAAGCAGCTAAGTAAAGAAAAACGAGTGGCCATCATTACTTTAAGAAATGAAGGTCAGTCAGTCCGAAAAATTAGGAAAACTTTGAAAGTGTCCCCAAGTGCAGTTGCAAAAACCATCAAGCGCTACAATGAAACTGGCTCACATGAGGACCGCCCCAGGAAAGGAAGACCAAGACTCACCTCTGCTTCTGAGGATAAGTTTATCCGAGTCACCAGCCTCAGAAATTGCAGGTTAACAGCAGCTCAGATTAGAGACCAGGTCAATGCCACACAGAGTTCTAGCAGCAGACACATCTCTTCAACAACTGTTAAGAGGAGACTTTGTGCAGCTGGCCTTCATGGTAAAATAGCTGCTAGGAAACCACTGCTAAAGTCAGGCAACAAGCAGAAGAGACTTGTTTGGGCTAAAGAACACAAGGAATGGACCTTAGACTAGTGGAAATCTGTGCTTTGGTCTGATGAGTCCAAATTTGAGATCTTTGGTTCCAACCACCGTGTCTTTGTGCGACGTAGAAAAGGTGAACGGATGGACTCTACATGCCTGGTTCCCACCGTGAAGCATGGAGGAGGAGGTGTGATGGTGTGGGGGTGCTTTGCTGGTGACGCTGTTGGGGATTTATTCAAAATTGAAGGCATACTGAACCAGCATGGCTACCCCAGCATCTTGCAGCGGCATGCTATTCCATCCGGTTTGCGTTTAGTTGGACCATCATTTATTTTTCAACAGGACAATGACCCCAAACACAACTCCAGGCTGTGTAAGGGCTATTTGACCAAGGAGGAGAGTGATGGGGTGCTACGCCAGATGACCTAACCTCCACAGTCACCAAACCTGAACCCAATCGAGATGGTTTGGGGTGAGCTGGACCGCAGAGTGAAGGCAAAAGGGCCAACAAGTGCTAAGCATCTCTGGGAACTCCTTCAAGATTGTTGGAAGACCAATTCCGGTGACTACCTCTTGAAGCTCATCAAGAGAATGCCAAGAGTGTGCAAAGCAGTCATCAAAGCAAAAGGTGGCTACTTTGAAGAACCTAGAATATAAGACATATTTTCAGTTGTTTCACACTTTTTTGTTAAGTATATAATTCCACATGTGTTAATTCATAGTTTTGATGCCTTAAATCTTTAAATGAGGTGTGTCCAAACTTTTGGTCTGTAGTGTATGTCCCAGCTTTAGCGCCTCCTTTGATGTATATGCCCCAGCGCCTCCTCTGATGTATGTGTCCCAGCTCCAGCATCTCCTCTGATGTTTATGTCCCAGCTCCAGTGTCTTCACTGACGCATATGTCCCAGCTCCAATGTCTCCTATGCTGTATATGTCCCAGCTCCAGTATCTCCTCTGATGTATTTGTCCCAGCTACAGCATCTCCCCTGATGTGTATTCGCCAGCGTCTCCTGTGCTATATATGCCCCAGCGTCTCCTGTGATATATATGTTGTAGCGTCTCCTGTCATGTATATGTTGCAGCATTTCCTGTGATGTATATGCCCCAGCCCCTCCTGTAATGTATATGCCCAGTGTCTCCTATGTGATGTATATGCAGCAGCCCCGGCGTCTCCTATGTTATGTACATGCAGCAGTCTCAGTGTCTCCTTTGTGATATACAGTTGGGAAAATAAGTATTTGATACACTACCGATTTTGCAAGTTTTTCCACCTGCAAAGAATGGAGAGGTCTGTAATTTTTATCGTAGGTACACTTCAATTGTGAGAGACAGAAACTTAAAACAAATCCAGAAAATCACATAGTATGATTTTTACATAATTAATTTGCATTTTATTGCATGAAATAAGTATTTGATCACCTACCAGCCAGCAAGAATTCTGGCTCTCACATTTCTGTTAATTTTTCTTTAAGAAGCCCTCCTACTCTGCACTCATTATCTGTATTAATTGCATCTGTTTGAACTTGATACCTGTATAAATGACACCTTACGCGCAGATAAGCAAATGGGGCATAAGTGGGGTGATTTGAACTTTTGTGTTTTTTTATTTTTTTTTTCATATTTTTTAAAACTTTTTTTTTTTTTTTACTGGCTTCAATAATAGTCCCTTTGAGAGACTTGAAGCTGCGATCATCCGTGGTCCTGTGCTCCCACCTAGAAATGGAGCATAATGTGTGAAAGGATGGGTAAACATTAATTCACATGTTTCAGAGATTGAACTTTGTTTACACAAAACCAGAAGAACCCTTTAGGTGGCGAATCTATGAATGTTAATAAGATACCTGCCACACACTTCTAAGCACTTACTTATGCAAGAAATAGAGTATGATTGTGAAATAATGAGATACCGGAGCAGCAGAAAGGTCTCAGTAGTACCAGCCTGAAAATCTTTGCAGCTCCAAACCATCCTAATAAACCGGAAAATATAATAGGAAACATTCACCTATGAATAATGAAGAATTATATTGCATTTTTTGACATATGACATGTTTTCTTTAGCCACTTGCATATTTGCATTTAATAGAATCAACTGAGACACAATCAGAACAATGTTATATACTGATCCAGGGCTTGATCGGAGGTGTCTCACCCTTGTCATTTTCAGCACATAACAATTGCATATCCAACAACACTCACAATTGCTTTCCACTAATTGCTTGTGTGGTGAAGGTGATTCATGAATATTACATCCTTTTCTTTCAGATTTGAGTTCTGGCAGCTCCATGGACTGGGCCTATAATATTGGAATCCCATATGCATTTGCATTTGAACTTCGTGACACTGGATATTATGGATTTCTTCTACCTGAGAGTCTAATTCGGCCAACCTGTATAGAAACAATGCTAGCAGTTAAAAATATCACCATGCATTTGCTGAGGAAATGTCGCTAGCGAAATTTTATTGTTTTATTTTCTTCATTGCTGCTTTTGATGTATGTGGTACAAGACGCCACATCACAGTATAGATGAGACATTTGTCTTTGTTCGTGAAATAAAAAATATGAAAAAATATTGTAATTATGTTTTGGAGTTTTTCTTCCTTACAATGCATCGAGTGAAATATTTTATATTCTCAATAGTCATATTTCAGGTATTCATAAGGACTCATTCACACGTTCTATTTTCACGTACGAGTGCTATTCGTGTTTTTGGGGCCATTCACATGACTGTTATTTTTCATGGACCAAGAGGTCAACAGAAAATCATAGAAACATAGTAACATAGTTTTTAAGGTTGAAGGAAGACTAAGTCCATCTAGTTCAACTCATAGCCTAACATGTTGATCCAGAGGAAGGCAAAAAAATCCCATGTGGCAAACACTAAGCTCCACATTGGGGAAAAAATTCCTTCCTGACTCCATACGACAATCAGACTAGTTCCCTGGATCAATGCCCTATCAAGGAATCTAGTATATATAACCTGTAATATTATACTTTTCAAGAAAGGCATCCAGGCTCTTCTTAAATGTTAGTAGTGAATCATTCATTACAACATCATGCGGCAGAGAGTTCCATAGTCTCACTGCTCTTACAGTAAAGAATCTGCGTCTCTGATTATGATTAAACCTTCTTTCCTCCAGACGTAGAAGATGTCCCCTTGTCCCCGTCTCAGAGTAAAAAGATCAGTAGAAAGGTCTTTGTATTGTCCCCTCATATATTTATACATAGTAATAAGATCACCCCTAAGCCTTCGTTTTTCCAAACTAAATATCCCCAAGTGTAATAACCTGTCTTGGTATTGCAGACCCCCCAGTCCTCTAATAACCTTGGTCGCTCTTCTCTGCACCCGCTCTAGTTCAGCTATGTCTTTCTTATACACCGGAGACCAGAACTGTACACAGTATTCTAAGTGTGGTCACACTAGTGACTTGTATAGAGGTAAAATTATGTTCTCCTCATGAGCATCTAGGCCTCTTTTAATGCATCCCATTATTTTATTTGCCTTTGCAGCAGCGGCCTGACACTGGCCACCAAACATGAGCTTGTAGTCCACCAATACACCCAGGTCTTTTTTAGTTACAGTTTTGCCCAGTGTTTTACAATTAAGCATATAATTATACATTTTATTTCTTCTGCCCAAGTGCATTATCTTACATTTATCCCCATTAAAGCTCATTTGCCATTTATCAGCCCAAGCTTCGAGTTTACATAGATCCTCCTGTAATATAAAATTGTCCTCCTCTGTATTGATTACCCTGCAGAGTTTAGTGTCATCTGCAAACAGGCACGGACTGGCCTGGCGGGGTGCCGGGAAATTTCCCAGTGGGCCCCGGACCCCCTGCAGAGAAGACAGAGGAGAATTAAAAAAAAAAAAAAAGTGGTCGCGGGCCCTTTAAGGGCACGCGCACGCACTCTCACCGCCGCGATGCCCAGGACAGTAGCGGGAGGGGCCTGGGAGCAGAAGAGCCGAAGAGCAGAGCAGGAGCCGCACTGCAGCGTCACACTCAGCAGACAGGGCCGCACGTCTGCTAAAAGTGACGTCACATCGCGCCCTGCACTGCAGTCTCCCACCTTAGGAGCGCGTCTGTACTGTACAGGTAGTGTAATATTTGTGGGTGTTTGTATGAATTTGATGAATTTGTGTGTATATGCTGCCTGCATGTGTGTGTGTGTGTGTGTATATATGCCTGTGTGTGTGTGTGTGTATATATGTGTGTGTGTGTGTGTATATATGCCTGTGTGTGTGTGTATATGCCTGTGTGTGTGTATATATGCCTGTGTGTGTGTGTATCTATGCCTGTGTGTGTGTATATGCCTGTGTGTATATGCTGCCTGCATATGCCTGTGTGTGTATATATATGCCTGTGTGTATATGCCTGTGTGTGTGTGTGTGTATATATGCCTGTGTGTGTGAGTCTATGCCTGTGTGTGTGTGTATATGCCTGTGTGTATAAGCTGCCTGCATATGCCTGTGTGTGTGTATATATGCCTGTGTGTGTGTATAGATATGCCTGTGTGTGTGTATATGCCTGTGTGTGTATATATATGCCTGCATGTGTGTATATGTATGCCTGTGTGTGTATATGCCTGCCTGCGTGTGTGTATATGCCTCCATGTGTGTGTATATATATATACCTGCATATGTGTGTGTGTGTGGTGTGTTTATGCCTGCATGCGTGTGTGTGTATATGCCTGCATGCGTGCGTGTGTATGTATTTGAGTGCCTGCATGTCTACGTGTGTATTTGTGTGCGTGCTTCCCTGCGTGTCTGCGTTTCTGTGTGTGATTGTCTGAGTGTGTCTGTGCATGACTGCATGTGCATTTCTGTGTGTGCTTGCCTGTGTGTGTACGTGTCCCCATTTCTGTGAGTATCTGTATCTGCGTGTGTATATTAGGGCTTTTTCACATGTCCTGATATTTATGGGACTGGAGATATCCGTGTCCACCTGTGTGTCATCCGTGTGACACATACCGGCGCTTGGGAATCAGTGTACAGTTAGCGCTGTTCCCAAGAGCCAGGTGCTGAGCGCTGCCCTCATCATAGATCCCTACCAGTGCTGCGATCAGCAGCAGCAGGGTCAATGATGAGAGTAGTAGTCTACTCCCTCCGTGTCCAACTGTAAAAATAGGAATAAAATAAAAAAATCCTTATACTCACCTCTCCTAAGTGTCACCCTCTGTAATCCGTGCGAGTGCTCACACCGAGGGGAATGACTCCTGCAGCGAGTGGGCCCCAGAGCAGCGCTCAGTGATTTGACAGGGCACCGCTTGTGGAGCGCAGCTCCGGGGTCCACTCACTGTAGGAGTTATTCTCCTCGGCGTGAGCACTCGCACGGATTACAGCTGGTGACACTTAGGAGAGGTGAGTATAAGAATTTTTTTATTTTATTCCCATTTTTACAGTTGGACACGGCGGGAGTAGACTACTACGTTCATCATTGACACTGCTGCTGCTGATTGCAGCGCCGGCAGGGATCTATGATGAAGGCAGCGCTCAGCACCCGGTGCTTGGGAACAGCGCTAACTGTCATCAGTGTGCAGGACGTTTTGCGGGAGGTGCAGCAGGTAAAAAACAGACATGTCAGTGTGTTTTGCCCACGGACACTACATGGTCTGTCTGTGGAAAGTGGACACACACTGACATGTGCACATTCATTTGAATGGGTCTGCGTGTACCAATGTCACTGGTACGTGTGGAAACTGTCACCGCATGTACTGACATGTGAAAGAGCCCTTAGTATGAGTCTGTGTGCGCTTGTTTTCGTGTGTGTAAGCGTGCTTCTGCATGTCTGTGTGCTCTTCCGAAGATTTATTATATTTTGGGAGAGATGGGAGAGAAATTTTAGGAGACATAATGGGGAGATGTGTGAAGAAACAGTATGGTGAACTAGGGGAGGGGTGGGAATGGGTGCGGGAACAGAATGGGGATGTATGAGGAAACAGTATGGAGAGTAGGGGAATAGTGTGAGGAGACAGTATGGAGGGAGAAAAGTGTGAGGTGACACAGCACAGAGACTAGGTAGTGTGGGGGAAGGTATAGAGATGCGGCAGTATGCGGGGAACAGTGTGAGGGCACAGCAAGGAGGGAACAGTATGCTGAGGAGGGGGAGTGTGATGAAGGGGCACAGTATAGAGACTGGGCAGTATAGGGGGGACACAGTGTGAGAGGACAGTGTGAAGAGGGGGCCCAGTATGGTAAGGAGAGGACAGTGTGGAGAGCAGGTACCATAAGAGGGGTAGAGTGTATGTCATGTTTTTTGTGCAGGGAGCATTGTAAGAGTTAGATTTATTCAGGGGCTCAGTGTAGATATTTTTATTCAGGAGCATTATAATGACTCTGCTATCTTTAAGGGCATCGTGTCGGGATGTGCTGCAGAATATCGGAGAAGATGGAAGTCTGCAGAGACGAGCTGTGGATGAGAAAAGTCATCAAGGGGTCTGGACAAGATGGAGACGAAAAGAAAGCGTATGACTCTAATCAGAGAAGACGTCTCAGGTAAGATACCTAGATGTAAATGTTCATTTGTGATCCTGCCTGTGTCTCATCAGTACTGTGGTTCCTGTATGGTCCGCAGTCTGATGATGACTGATAATAACTCCCAGTATCTCTATTGTTAATTACATACTGGGAGTTGTAGGTTTATGCGATACAAAGATATATGGGTCTGACCTGACATTACAATTGATGGTGGTTCAGATGATGTATTCATGTACTGATGTGTTTGTGCGCGTCTGCGTGTTTGTGCGCATCTGCGTATCTGGAATAATATGTATTTTTGTAAGATGCGTGTATGTAACTGTGCATTGTGGTGTGTAATAACATTCATATGCTTGAGGCACCTTTACTAAATCTATTAGGTATCTTTCACATGTGTTAGGGAATTCCATTTGTCTTTCCACATTTAGGAACAGACAAGTGAAATTTGCTAACCTTGTCATAACTGTCACCATTGAGATGCGCTTGTATGAAGCGGGTTCAGGAGCTGAGCCTGCTCCATACTGGGCAGATGTCGGCTGTGTTACATAGCCAGCGTCTGCATGTAACAGCAGTGATCAGAGCTCGCCTTGATTGCTGCTGTTTGAGTATTTAAGTGCCCTTGTCAATCACTGACAGTGGCATTTAGATAGCACAAAGGCCGGTGCATGCAGTCACCTGTTCCCTTCAGCCCCCTGTGACGCTGTTGCAGGTTGCTGTTCGGTTGCCAGTAGTGCTGAGTGAGCGTGGTCGGATAAGAGACATTACAGTCACCGCGAACTACAAAGTGAGCGTGCTGCAATAACGTCCGGCACCTTGATTGTGACACTTCCATGGAGCCTAACCTCAGGCTGAGCTTCATTGAATGACTAACATGGCAGCAGCACCTGGCAACTAGTGCTGAGCGAGCGTGGTCGGATAAGGTGTGATCCCAGCATGCTCGGGTGTTATCTGAGTATCTTGTAGTGCTCTGCTAATATGCTCGAGTCCCCGGGGTAGCATGTTTTGCGGCGGTAGACAGAAGCAACACATGCAGGGATTACCTAACAAACAGGCAATTCCTGCATGTGTTGCGTCTGTCTACCGCCGCAAAACATGCTACCCCGGGGACTCGAGCATATTAGCAGAGCACTACAAGATACTCAGACAACACCCGAGCATGCTGGGATCACACCTTATCCGACCACGCTCGCTCAGCACTAGTTGCCAGGTGCTGCTGCCATGTTAGTCATTCAATGAAGCTCAGCCTGAGGTTGGGCTCCATGGAAGTGTCACAATCAAGGTGCCAGACGTTATTGCAGCACGCTCACTTTGTAGTTCGCGGTGACTGTAATGTCTCCCTCCTTGCACCGACCCAATAACAGGAAGCGAGTGGCGACAGGGAGAATAAAATGTAATTTTCTCCGTGTAGCCAACTCTTTTCCAATAAGCCGTCTAACTAGGCTTTAAACCCTATTTACCTGCAGATTACCCCTATATCTGCAGATAAATAGCGTTTTTCAAGGTGACAAGTTACCATTAAAGGGACTTTGGCAGTACGGAATGAGCTTGGTGCTCCACAGCGTGGCCAATCATGTAACTATAGTGCATTATAGAAAAGCATAACAAGTAATAAAACCGTTTATGATGGGCTGTAGTGTGGGCCCCTAGAGTCCGTTCCCCTGGTGGGCCCTAGGCACCCCAGTCCGACCCTGTCTGCAAATATTGAAATACTACTCCGTTTGCCCCGTACAAGGTCATTAATATGTTAAAAAGAAGCGGGCCAATACTGACCCCTGTGGTACCCCACTGTTAACTATGACCCATTCTGAGTGCGTTCCATTAAGAACCACCCTTTGTTTCCTATCATTGAGCCAGTTTTTAACCCACTTACATATATTTTCCCCTATCCCCATTATTCTCATTTTATGTATCAACCTTTTGTGTGGAACCGTATCAAAAGCTTTTGAAAAGTTCATATACACAACAACCACTGCATTTCCTTGGTACAGTCTGGAACTTATCTCTTCATAAAAGCTGATCAGATTAGTTTGACAGGAAGGGTCCCTCGTAAACCCATGTTGATATTGGGTCATGAGGTTATTATTCTTCAGAAACTCTAGTATAGAATCTCCAAGAAAACCCTCACGGGATTTTACCCACAGTAGAGGTTAAGCTTACTGGCCTATAATTTCCAAGTTCAGTTTTTGTCCCCTTTTTAAATATTGGCACCACATTTGCTATACGCCAATCCTGTGGTACAGACCCTGTTATTATGGAATCTTTAAAGATTAAAAATAATGGTCTATCTATGACTTTACTTAATTCCTGCAGTACTCGCGGGTGTATCCCATCCGGGCCCAGGGATTTGTCAACTTTTGTGATTTAGTGATTTTTAAACACCTCCGTACTTCCTGCTGGGTTAAGCAAGTGACATTTAATGGAGAATTTTTGTTATCACTGATCAAGTTTTCTGTCATGCGATTTTGTTGTGTAAATACTGTTGAAAAAAAATCATTTAGCATATTGGCTTTTTCCTCATCCTCATCCACCATTTTACCCTGACTATTTTTAAGGGGGCCAACACTATCATTTTTTAGTTTCTTACTATTTATGTAGTTAAAGAATATTTTGGGATTATTTTTACTTTCTTTGGCAATGAGTCTCTCTGTCTCAATCTTTGCTGCCTTGATTTGGTTTTTACAGGATTTAATTTTCTGTATTTATTTAATGCCTCATCACTACCTACTTGCTTTAGTTCTCTAAATGCTTTCTTTTTGTCACCTATTGCGCCCCTTACAGCTCTATTTAGCCATAGTGGTTTCCTCCTATTTCTAGCATGTTTATTCCCATAGGGTATATACTGTGCACAGGTCCTATTCAGGATGCTAATAAATATCTCCCATTTGCTTTGTGTAGTTTTATGTCTCAGGATATCGTTCCAGTTTATTGCACTAAGATCATCTCTCAACCGTTGGAAATTTGCCTTCCTGAAGTTTAGTGTCCTTGTAACCCCTCTACTACACATCTTATTAAAGGATACATGAAAACTTATTATTTTGTGATCACTATTACCCAAGTGACCCCCAACTCAAATATTTGATATGCAGTCTGGCCTGTTGGTTAATATTAGGTCTAGAAGTGCCCCCCTTCTTGTTGGGTCCTGAACCAGTTGTGAAAGGTAATTGTCTCTCATAGTTGTCAAAAACCTATTACCTTTGCTGGAACTACAGGTTTCTGTTCCCCAATGTATTTCGGGGTAGTTAAAGTCCCCCATAGTAATGACTTCTCTTTGAGTCGCTGCTTCATCTATTTGCTTTATGAGGATATTCTCCGCTGCTTTCATTATTTTTAAAGACTTATAACAAACCCCTATCAGTAACTTATTATTTTTTCCCCCTCCCCTTATCTCCACCCACAGGGACTCTACATTTTCATTAGATTCACATATATTCTCATGCAAGATGGGTTTTAAGGATGATTTTACATATAAACACCCACCCCGCCTCGCTTGTTTGTACGGTCATTTCAGAACAAACTATAGCCCTGTAAATTAACTGCCCAGTCATGGCTCTCGTCCAGCCATGTCTCAGATATCCCCACCATGTCATAATTATTTTCCAACAAAATTAACTCTAATTCCTCCATTTTGTTGTTGAGGCTTCTGGCATTAGTGTACATGCATTTTATGTATCTCTCTGTACCTCTATTCCTTCTTACTATATTGACTGTTCTAACCCCACCCCCAATTTCCTTATTTGTGCCCAGGTCACTATCTGCACTATCGTTCCCACCTATAAAATGAATACCCTCCCCCCCAATCCCTAGTTTAAACACTCCTCCAACCTTCTAGCCATTTTCTCCCCCGGCACAGCTGCACCCTCCCCATTGAGGTGCAGCCCATCCCTAGCGTAGAACCTGTAGCCAACTGAGAAGTCGGCACAGTTCTCCAGGTACCCAAACCCCTCCTTCCTACACAAATTCCTGAGCCACTTATTTATCTCCCTAATCTCCTGTTGCCTCTCTGGCATGGCACGTGGTACAGGCAGTATTTCAGAGAATACCACCTTGGAGGTCCTTGTTTTAAGCTTGGAACCTAATTCCCTTAAATCATCTTTAAGGACCTTTCACCTACCTCTAATTTTGTCATTTTTGCCAATGTGCACCATGACCGATGGGACCTCGCCAGCCCCTCCCAGTAATTTGTCAACCCGATCAGCGATGTGCCGGACTCGAGCGCCAGGTAGGCAGCACACTGTTCGACGATCCCTGTCTTTGTGACAGATTGCCCTATCTGTTCCCCTAATAATTGAGTCCCCCACTGCCAGCACCTGCCTGGCCAGCCCTGCTCTCCTATTTCCCCCCTTACTGGAGCTGACACTTCTCCGGCTTTCAGAGGACCTGCCTTGCTGCAGCAGTGCTACCCCTGTATTGACACCCCCCTCATCTGCCAACTTTGCAAACTTATTGGGGTGTGCCAGATCAGGACTAGCCTCCCTGGCACTCTTCCCTCTACCCCCCCTTCTAACTGTCACCCAGCTAGCTACCTCACTGTCCTGCATCTCCATACTACCATCCTCCTCCACATCTACCTCAGTGAGCAGCAGACTCCTTTCCATATTGTCTATGGATCTCAGTGTTGCCAGCTGCTCATTTAGATCCAGTACCTGGGCTTCCAAACGCACAACGTGCTCACATCTTGCACAGTAGTACGCACCCACGACTGGCTGTTCAAGGATTGCACACAAGTGGCAAGATGTACACTGGATAGCATTGTCAATAATGGAGCTCATTTCTTAATGGGGATTGCACTAGACAGAAATGTTAAGTAAAAAGAAATGTAAAGAATAAAATACAGACAGCAATTCAGTCCAAATTCCTCCCTTCCAAACTCCCTGAATTCAAAGTTACTGAATCACAAGTCACACACTAACTTCTGTTTGCACTTATGCTCCGGTCACAGTCAGCTCGTTCACACTCGCTAAGGAAGAAGATTTAAAGAGTTTTTTTTTGTTTTTTTTTCCCTTTAGCAGCAATCCAACCTACAGCTCAATGCACTATCAAAGGACATGTCCGATTTTGATTGGAGGTTTGGATCAAAATCAGCAATGCAAGTCAAGGGGTCTATAAAAAGTTGGATCACACTCGGATGACATCAGGACTGTCAGATTGGAGAAGGTGGAGAAACTTTTTGTTTTTCTCCATGTACGAGAAAAACGGATGACACTCTGATCAAAGACTGGTCAGCGTAATCGGTACATTTTTCTCACACGTGGAAAAACTGGATGTGTGAATGAGCCCTAAGCTGCACACAGCTCCTAGTGAAGGTATAGTGTAACCAACTGGGAAAAAGAGCACAATTAAAGCACTACATGAAAAAGTAAGTTTAAAGGGATCCATCAGTTTACAAAACAAATTTTCATATTACTCAGGACTCTGAGTTTCTTGTGAGCAGGGGTGTAACGACCACTGCGACCAGGCCCAGCGGGTCAGGGGCCCGCTGATGTCAGCAGAAACTTCAGAAACTTCCTTGGATGCACATCCAGTTGAAGTATATTGTGGCGCATAGACCCATCGGGTACATGCGTGACAATACACGCTGCCAGCCAATCAGAAGCCAGCAGCTGATGTTGACGTGCATATGATGGGAAGCATGCCAGTAATGTCGCACCCTGAAGTCAGCTGCCGGCTTCACAAGAGGACATGCATGGTGGGGGAGCGATGGGAATGTATTTATTTATTATTTTTTAAATCAGTCGGCATACTACTACATGGATGACTGTGGGGTGCATTATAGTTTATGGATGGCTATGGCGTGCATTATACTTTATGGATGACTATGAGGGTGCATTGTATTTTATGGCTGACTATGGGATGCATTATACTTTATGGAGGACTATGGCCTGTGCATTATACTTTAGGGTGGACTATGGGTGTCACGCCAGGTGTGGGAAATACTTAGTGCAACACAGAGGGAAAAGGGAAAGGGGGAAGTGGAGACCTCCTAGTCTGATCTGTCGTCACCATGTCTCAACTAGCGTTCCTATATAGCCTCTTCAGCAATCGCCGCATGCCTCGCCCTACTCTCCCTGGCGTATGGCTACGGCTAAGGATGGAAGGAGATGAGCACTAGTCAACCTCCGCTAAACTCTATAGACAACAAGGATAGACAAAACAGGGGGAAAACGGCTTTGCTCTAGATGAACTCCAAATAAGCACACGGCCTCAAGCTTCAGAGAGGACGAAGTACTGCTCTTGCTAAACTTCACAAGTAGAAATAAGTATAACCGGGACTCCCTCTCAGACACACCAGGTATATATATACACCCAGGCCAGAAAGCTAATTAGCAAGAGAAAGGTAGCCGCTCGGTCCTAAAACAGCTTCTTACCTAAGGAACTGCCTGTAATGCCGAACGAGATCTCCTGCAACCAACTGCAGGGCGACTGTCACCTCTGACACACCCGTGACTTTACCCCCCCTCTAAGAGTGGCCTCCGGACACTCAGGACCGGGCTTCTCAGGAAAAGAGGTGTGGAATGAGCGAACCAATCTGGGAGCATTCACCTCTGATGCTGAAACCCACATCCTCTCCTTAGAACCATAGCCTTTCTAGTACACCAAGTATTGTTGAGAACGACGTTGGAGATGAGAATCTACAATTCTCGAAATCTGGAACTCCAGATTACCATCAACCATTACTGGGGGCGGTGGTAGGGGTGAGGGCTCAAGAGGTTCCACATACATTTTGAGTAAGGACCTGTGGAATACATTGTGGACCATACGGGCCTGAGGAAGTTCAAGACGAAACACAGCTGGGTTAATGACGGCATTTTTTTTATAGGGACCAATAAACCTAGGTCCCAGCTTCCAAGAAGGGACTTTCAATCTTATATTCCTGGTAAACAACTACACAAAGTCATTCACATTCAGGTCCGGACTTGGCAAGCATTTTCTGTCAGCCATACGTTTATATCTGTCTCCCATGGTCTTTAAATTACACAGAACACCCTGCCATACTGAGGAGAGCGACAAAGCAAACCGTTCCTCCTCAGGAACTCCTGAAGCTCCACCCCCACTGAAGGTACCAAACTGTGGATGCTAACCGTATGCACCGAAGAACGGTGACCAGCCAGTGGATTCTTGACGATGATTATTGATGGCAAATTCTGCCAGCGGTAAGTAGGATGCCCAATCCTCCTGATTTTTGGAGAAGAAACACCTGAGGTATGTCTCCAAGTTCTGATTGACACGCTCAGTCTGACCATTCGACTGAGGGTGGAAGGCAGAGGAAAAGGACAGCTGCACCCCCAGTCAAGAACAGATTGCCTTCCAGAACTTAGAAACAAACTGGGTCTCCTGATCAGAGACCACATCGGAGGGAACCCCGTGAAGCTTCACAATCTCATTTATGAACACCTGAGCAAGTGTCTCGGCATTGGGAAGTGCAGGTAATGCGACGAAGCGAACCATTTTACTGAACCTATCTACTACCACCAAAACCACCGTTTTGCCTGCAGAAACCGGTAGGTCAGTAATAAAATCTATGGACAAGTGTGTCCATGGCCTACTAGGGATAGGTAGCGGAAGAAGAGTACTTCGGACGAGAGAGTACTACGGACGGGTATGCGAAACCTTAGAACGTGCGCAAATACTACAAGCAGCTACATGTTTAATTACATTCCGATGCAACCCCACCCACCAAAGACCACAAGAGAGTAGGTCCGTGGATGCCTTACCACCTGGATGTCCAGCAAGCACAGAGTTATGATGTTCCTTGATTACTTTGCGGAGCAGATCAGTTGGTACAAATAACTTTCCTGAAGGGCAGGAGGCAGGAGCATCCCCGTGAGCCTCCAACACTTCATCCTCCAGTTCAGGATAAAGAGCAGAAATGACTACCCGTTTCTGTAATATTGGGGCAGAGTTCTCATGGTCAGCACCACCAGGGAAACTCCGGGACAAAGCATCAGCCTTGACATTTTTGACCCCTGGACAAAAAGTGACAACAAAATTGAACCTAGTAAAAAACAGGGACCACCTGTCTTGCCTAGGGTTGAGACGTTTAGCTGACTGGAGATATGACAGGTTCTTATAGTCAGTAATAACAGTAATAGGATGGACAGCCCCCTCCAACCAATGTCGCCATTCCTCGAACGCCAATTTGATCGCAAAAAGTTCCCTATTACCCACATCATAATTTTCTCAGCAGAAGACAATTTTTTAGAAAAGAAGGCGCATGGACGCCATTTACCAGGGGACGAACCCTGAGACAACGCAGCCTCAACCCTGACATCCGAAGCATCGACCTCCACAATAAAGGGTTGAGAAACATCGGGTTGACTGAGTATAGGTGCAGTGGTAAAATGATTCTTTAAGAAAGAAAAAGCCTGGAGGGAAGCATCCGACCATTTGGAAAAATCAGACCCCTTCTTAGTCATGTCAGTAAGGGGTTTCACTATAACAGAGTAATTTTGGATGAATTTCCTGTAAAAATTAGTAAAGCCCAGAGAGAGAGAGCTAATTAGCAAGAGAGAGGTAGCCGCTCGGTCCTAAAGACAGTCTCTTATCTAAAGAGCTGTCTGCAATGCCAAACGTAGAGATCTACTGCAACCCACTGCAGGGCGACTGTCTGTCACCTCTGACACACCCATGACAATGGGCTGTGCATTATATTATATGAAGGATATCATCTATGTATTATACTATATGGAGGACTGTGGGGAATGCATTATGCTACATGGATGTCTATGAACCATGCAGTATATTAGATGGAGAACTATGGGATGCATTAGACTATATGGAGGACTATGGGAGTGCATTATACTTCTTGTATGGAGCCCCATGACTTCTATGTACGCCCCTGGCGAGTATACTAGTTTGTTTTCGTCTATACATTAAAGAACAGTGGCAGTATGGGCAGGGGCGGACACAGACTGTAGTGGGCCCCTGTGCAAGAAATTTTTGGGGCCCCCCCCTGCCCTTCATAAGGCAACAAAGTTATGTAAACATAACCCCCCCATGTGCATCTTTCATCCCCCCATGTGCATCTTTCATCCCCCCCATGTGCATCTCTCACCCCCCCATGTGCATCTCTCACCCCCCCATGTGCATCTCTCACCCCCCCATGTGCATCTCTCACCCCCCCCATGTGCATCTCATCCCCCCCGTTCCTAGTTAATTAATTGTATTTAAAAAAAATAAAACTTGTTATACTTACCCCCATGCGATCCCTGCAGAATCCTGGCGCTCGTCCACGTCGCTGCCACCAGGTTCTCCTGACGTTCGGCCATGTGACGGCGCCACATACATAGCCAGCAGCTTTTGTTTTGGCCAAAAGATTTTTAAAGCCGCCACCACGATAAGGTAGACTCTTCTGGCCGGGCCCTACTCTAACCTATTAAAATTTTCTTAAAATATCCAATACTCTTTTTAGATACATTTTTATTTCGTTTTCTTTAAGGGAATGTGTCATATACATTTTTTTTTTTAAATTACCAATAATACCACATACAGGGAATACCGCCACACCATGACCAGACCACATATTACCACAACATAGTGACCGAATAATACCACACAGAAGGAAGAAAAACTGCCACACCATGACCAGACCACATATTACCACCACATTACTAATATTACCACCACATTACTAATATTACCATAAGTGTCATTATACACGGGAGCTCTATACATGGTATGTATAATTTAAGTGTCCAGGTAATCTAGTGATCACCAGTGACATTATACACAGGAGCTCTGTATATAGTGTCAGTGTACAGGTAATACAGTGATCACCAGTGACATTATACACAGGAGCTCTGTATATAGTGTCAGTGTACAGGTAATACAGTGATCACCAGTGACATTATACACAGGAGCCCGGTACATAGTATATAGTGTAAGTGTACATGTAATACACTGACTCACTGGTGACGTCTCTAGGTGAAGTCCTTCAGCTACGGTTTTCTCCTTCATCCAGCACAGACCGCCATCACGTCTTCCAGCCAGGACTCGTCTCTGCATAAAATAACACAGTTATCTAGAGCACATTCCCCAACTTCTACATTACGCAGCTGAATACAGACCTGCACCCACCATTAATATATAGTTATTATGCAACCCACCATTCCAAATATAAATTGTAATCCACCACGGTGCCCCCATTAACTGTAAATAGGCACTTAATATATAATTTAATTAGAACCTCTACTCTTTCCACCAATTTGTTACCAGTTACACTCCTGCATCCGCAACGCCCCCTACTCTATACTTTCTGCTCCCCGCATTCACTATTTACATGCACCCCCTGCCCCAATTCATTATATCATGTCCGTGCTCTCCCCACCCCATCATCATTTACTCTCCCCCACCCCACATTCATTATGTGCAGCTCATTATCCCCCTACTCCCAATTCCCCCATGTGCAGCTCATTTTCTCCCAATTCCCCCATGTGCACCTCTCTCATCCCCCTCCCCCACATGTGCACCTCTCATCCCCCTCCCCCACATGTGCACCTCTCTCATCCCCCTCCCCCACATGTGCATCTCCCACCCCCCCACATGTGCATCTCTCATCCCCCCCCATGTGCATCTCCCATTCCCCCCCATGTGCATCTCCCATTCCCCCCCGCATGTGCATCTCTCATCCCCCCATGTGCATCTCCCATTCCCCCCCATGTGCATCTCCCATTCCCCCCCGCATGTGCATCTCCCATTCCCCCCCGCATGTGCATCTCCCATTCCCCCCCGCATGTGCATCTCCCATTCCCCCCCGCATGTGCATCTCCCATCCCCCCCATGTGCATCTCCCATTCCCCCCATGTGCATCTCCCATCCCCCCCATGTGCATCTCCCATCCCCCCCATGTGCATCTCCCATCCCCCCCATGTGCATCCCCCATTTCCCCCCCCATGTGCATCCCCCATTCCCCCCCATGTGCATCCCCCATTCCCCCCCCCATGTGCATCTCCCATTCCCCCCCCATGTGCATCTCCCATTCCCCCCCCATATGTGCATCTCCCATTGCCCCCCCATGTGCATCTCCCATTCCCCTTCCCCCCCATGTGCATCTCCCATTTCCCCCCACTCCTAGTTAATTGTATTTAAAAAAAAAAAATAAAACTTGTTATACTTACCCCCATGCGATCCCTGCAGAATCCTGGCGCTCGTCCAAATCGCTGACACCAGGTTCTCCTGACTTCCGGTCATGTGACGGCGCGGTCACATGACCGGAAGTCAGGGGAATCATAAAGGCGCTGCCGCAGCAGAGCAGCGCAGCGCTGATGTCCCGGACCCGGCGCTTAGCATGGGGCCGGGGGCCCCATGAGGAGAGAGACGCACAAGAGGGGGGCTCCGAGGGGGCTCCTACCGGCCGGGCCCCATACTGGAGTCAGGGCAGTCATGCCCTGATGGTGGCCCGGCTGGAGGGGCCCCCTCTCCCTCGGGGCCCCCGTTCAATGAACCGGCTGCACGGTCGGTAGTTCCGCCCCTGAGTATGGGGGAGATATACAAGCCATGTACCAGTATGAGGGACATATACTCCAAGATGGAGGGTGCATATATAAATATATATTTTTTATTCAGGATTGAAGGGGGGCCCAGTCCAAATCTTGCACTGGTGCTCACAAGACTCTAGCAACGCCACTGCTTGTGAGGGCTTCTTTATTCACTATTCTCATTACTTGTGTACGGTTGAGTGCATTTACAAAGATTATCTCTTGCCTCTATATTTTCATCTTTTTTGTGGGCAGTCTCTGACATCCAAACACCTGATATTCAGATGCCCAATCAATCAAGCAACAACAAATTGGAGAAATATCCATAAAAATAGGAGGAAGCAGACATCACTATTGTTAGAACTCTCCTGTTAGTTTTTTTCTAGTTTGCTGGTCACATGACCTTTTTTGCCTATTTAAACCTGCTCCGCCCTTCTGGCCTTGCTGGACTTCATTGTAATTTCAACTCTTAATCTAGCCAGGTGCTTTGTTACCTTACTCCGTCAGTTTAGCTAGGTCTCTTGACCTCTATTTTCTATGTTGTTTTGTTTGTCCTTTTCTGCTACAATTTCTGCTAGGAGGTGTTCATCTTACTCCCAGTCCCTAGTTCTTGTAGGGATCCCTCCCTCACATCTATAGGTCTTCGTACAGACTAGCTGAGGACTTTAGCGGGTCTGATCGCAGGATCAGGTTCCCCGTTACATCGTAGGGATTAAACTTAGTTCTATTGTAGGGACAGATCTCCTGTCTTTCCTTAGTGCTTGTAGCAGATCATAACAACTATCTGTCCATAGTAATTGCTGTGATTATGCACTGATTAAAACAAAGATGAAATTCTCACCTTTTGCAGTTGTGCAATCTCAGATACCTGAGAAAGGGCTTTTTTTTTTAGCAAACCGTGTTGTATTTTAAATATTTTTCTAACATTTTTTAACCCCTTAGTGACCGGACCAATTTTTAAAAATCTGACGTGTCACTTTATGTGGTAATAACTCTGGAATGCTTCAACATATGCCACTGATTTTGAGATTGTTTTTTCGTGACACATTATACTTTATAATACTGGTAAATTTACATTGATATGTTTTGTGTTTATTTATAAAAATATCAGAAATTTGACAAGAATTTAAAAAAACGAGCAATTTTCACACTCAATGATTATCCCTTTAATCTTGATAGTCATACCACACAAAAACATTAATAAATAGCATTTCCCTCATGTCTGATTTACATCAACATCATTTGTAAAATGTTTTATTGTGTTAACAGTTTAGAAGGTTTAAAAATGTAGCAGTAATTTTTCATTTTTTCAAGGAAATTTACAAAACTTATTTTTATAGGAACCTTTTCAGTTTTGAAGTAACTTCAGGGGTCCTAAATATTGGAAACCATCCAAAAGTGACACCATTTTCAAAACCTCAGCATATTCAAAATTCTTTAACCCTTCAGGTGCTTTTCAGGAATTAATGCAAAGTGGCATGACAGGAATGGAAATGTTTATTCTTACAACCTAAATTTTGATAACTTCTGAACAGGCCGCTATAGCCGGCAGACACTAAAGCCGTTATTTGGCCATAAACGACCATGGCAAACATCAGGATCACACAAGCAAGATCTCAGGGTGCCAATGGGGTTAAAGAGGAAGCCCTCACACTCTGTTAACTATTTAGATTCTGCAGTCATTATTGACAGCAGCATCTAAGGGGTTAAACGGCCATGGTCGGTGCCAACAATGATCATGGCTGATGCAGCAAGTTGTCAGCTATAGTGTAGAACTGACAGCTACAGGATTGTCACCTGTCCGGGGATGCTAGTCTCTTATATCCCTGGTCAGTAAAAAGACATATTGTCAGTCACTAAACCGCATCCAAGGAAAGCCAGTTACTTTTCTTTTTTTTTTTTCACCAAAGTTTCTTCATATGGATGAATGTGAGTGGTTTAATTTAAGACATATTCAAGCGGTACATTTATGGTACATTCAAATTGGAGCGCCAGGACAATCGAGCAGGCAGTTAGTTTACAGCTGAGCTATAAACATATATAAAACCTTTTTTTTCTGCTTTTACCTGCTGATGCCCCTGGTACTACAGAGCCGCCTCCCCACAATTCTGTTTATAGGGCTGCAGCAGTGATGTAAGGTCTACCACACAAAGATTGCCAATTCTAAATATGCCATGCTGATAGACCCCGACCCAAAAAGAAGGAGTGCTGTAATAAATTCAAAGGATAATTCAACAAAGTATTATTTTAAGGATATGCATATTTATGAAGGCACATTATTTTAGTTCTTTATTTTTTGTTTTCCACCGAAAAAAAGATTTCAATTTCTTTTTCAATTAAATTGCAAATTCTAGGTGACATTAGTGGAAAAAATTGTGAAATGATTCTTCTTGGTATGATTTCTTTTACATGACAAAAACCTGGCATTTTAAAGGGGTCATCCGATCCAAACTGATAAAGTCTACAGTGACTGTAGACTTATGAACCTCCGAGCGCACTCAAGCGGGGACCTCAGTAAGGTCAAAGCAGTTCACAGGATGGCTCACACAGAGCTTACAGTGAGAACCGCTGCCTGTGACCAGCGGTAACCTTAATGACGTCACCGCTCGTCACTGCAGCCACTAAATTCAATGTGTTCCGGCTCACGTGGCGAGTGGTCACATTATTGATGTCAACACACCACACCATCCAGATGTAGCAGAATTGGGGATCTTCATGAAACCTCATCATTATGGATTAATGGTGGACAGGTAAGGATTATTTTTAATTTTTATTTTTAGGTTAATAAATGGGTAAAAGAGGGTAATTGTCGGGGAGTGATTTTTACAATTAAAGGACTTTTCTGTGTGTGTGTCTTTATTAATTTTGACTATGGGGTTAGTAATGGGGGTGTCTGATAGACACTTCTTCATTACTAACCCCTGGGCTTGATGTCAGCAGACGTAAAAAAGCTGACATATACCCCAAAACTATTACCCCACTTGCCAACACACCAGGGAAAGTGGGAGGAGCCAAGGCTAAGCGCCAGAATTGGTTCATCTAATGGATGTGCCATTTCTGGAGCTGAGAGCTTGTGTTCTTAGTCTGGGAGGGGGCCATTATCCTTGGCTCCTTCCCAGCCTATTAATATCAGCCCGCAGCTGTCTATTTAGCCTTTGCTGGTTAGGAAAAATAGGGGGAACGCCACGTCAATTTTTTTTTGTCCCCCCTTCAATAACCAGTAACGGCTAAGCAAACAGCTCTTAGCTGTTATTAATAGACTAGGAATCTTTATGGCTATTGGCCCCTTCCCAGAATATTAACACCAGCCCCCAGGTGTCTGTTTTCCCTCGGCTGGTTAGGAAAAATAAGGGGCAATCCACGCCATTTTTCTTTAAAAAATGTATTTAATGCATGCTATTCACAGACAGCAGGTGCTGACTCCAACTCGCATCTGGTCATGCTGATCGCAGGGAGACTAGGCAACAATGATGAGAGTTGGATTCAGCACCTGGCACCTAGGTGCAGCGCTAACTGTACAGTTTTGTTCCCAGATGCCTGTACGTGTCACACCGATGGTGCATATGGATAGCACACGGATGCCACATGGATGTTACACACGGACATGGATAGCACCAGTACTGTTTTTTCCAGGACTATTAATATCAGGACAAGTGAAGGGGGCCTTACTAAAATTCCTATGATGCATCAGTACCGAATCACATGACCAAATGGAGACAGTAACATTGCTGCCTGTTGTTGTAACACTGTGATTAGCCTTGTCTGCATATTCTCCTTAATTAACTACCGTAATATAGAAGGTTGCATTATGATCTCCTACATTATAACCATATACAGCTGTCTAGTCATCATAAGCTACTGTGATAGTTTATTTTACCTTGTGGAGAATTTCAAAGGTAGGATCAATGCAATTTCATCGTATAGGAACTTCTTGTAACTGAGAAAACATAAAGCCTTGTAATTCTCAGGAGGTCACTGTGATCACATGACCTAAGACATTAATTTTTATCTAAGAAGGTGTAGCTGTGTCCAAAGAACACCGCAAGGCAGGTCTCAAATATGGTACAGTAGATGAGGAGACAGAAACAAAACACCGGCTTTATTGAGAGAAGGAGGATTATATGCTGGAGAATAAGACTAACAGTTGTAATGATAAATACAATAGTGGTTACAAGAAGAGATAGCTGGAGCGTGTCACACAAGCCGTACTCCAGCTATGGCGATGCAAATTACAATACAAACAGTAAAAACTATTTCTATCAACTACTCTCTGCTAATTTCCTATCTGGCTTCCGATAATCGGGCCGCGCTGCTACAGTGTCCTAACTAGAGAAACCTGCTCTAAACCCTAACATAGTTTGACACCGGTGTCACTCACAGCTTTGTAGTCTTAGAAGGTCTTATAACTGCTACTTGGTCCTGATGCGATGAAGCAGAGTTTGTTGTGTTGAGCTCTTCCTTCAGGTTAATAAATCTGTCCTCTTCCAGATCCAGGCAAGATTCGTTCCCACTTTCAATGTTGAAGGATTACTGGTACCACAGAGTAGTTTTCCTCCATCAGATTACAGTCACTCGGGGAGAATTACCCTGGATATGCAATGTGCCTTTCTCCTTCTGACATGGCCCTGGAGATCGATTCTGTGGTAAACGGGCACTATCTTTTCTCTTATTAGGACAGACTTAATGTCTTGTCTGTCTCTGTCTTAGGGCAGCAGTGGGCTCACCATGGCAAAAGTCTCTCACAGCATCCACGAGTCTCCCTCGTCCGTTACTCAACCGACACCAACTGCCCCACTTTCAAACCAACACACCGCAGGCTGCAGGTGGAGAAAGGACTAGTCCACGTACACACAAATCAGAGGGGGGTATTGTCTCTTAAAGTAACAGTGTAATTCAGTTGGTAGGCTGACTAGGGGCCAACCCCCTACAAAGGAACAAATAAATAAGGTATTACTAGCTGAACTATTTATAATGGAGATTAATGGCAGGTTGGAATAAAAAATACTGGATTGCTACTTTAATGAGAAGTAAAAAAAAGTAAAAGTAAAAAAGGGCCTAGCACCATCAGCTTTAGGATAAATACAGAATAAAATATATTTTGGTCAGTGTGCTGTCTGTGTGCAAAACAGAGTGCACATTGTGCAATGTTGGTGCATGTGCAAATATAGCAGCATGCAACAGTTTTGTCGGCTTTGCAGTCGATACAGTGCTGGTTTCAATAACAAGCAGTTCCTGCATTCATCTATGTTAAATGTATAGACCTGCACACACATCTGTAATACTCAAACATGATTGGTCCAAGAATGGCTACAGTTTGAATGCATATGTTGAGTATTTTGGTGAGATTTACCTCGAGCAGTCAGGGGAAAAGTATAATAGAAACACGTGCACCAATTCTGCATTTTTCATTCACTCTGGGTTTTGGTTTACAAATAATGAGGTAAAAAAACTCAACAAATACTCAACGTGTGCACGTGGCCTTAGTCTGACATTACTAATGTCTGTGAAAGTACCTCCTGTTAGTGTCTACTTTAGGACTGCCAGGTTATGTGGAAAACTGAAGTTAGATGAGCAGCTGTAGGTAAAATGTCCAGTTGATCCAGGGACACTAAAACCATCATAGCTCTCTGATTTTTCAATTATTTAATCATTAAATTGATGCAGACCTTGTAAAATGTTTCTTGGGATGTATTTTGTTTAAAATAAAAAGAATTATAATAATGCAAAAAAAAAATAAGAGACAATAGGTAACCTTTTTTCAGGATCACATGGGTAAATAAAAAACTTTTTACAATTACTTTTATTTTTTGGCTTTTTCAAAGAAAAAAGATTAATTGAAAGAACCCTCTAGGACTTTTTTTTGTCACTGAGTGAATCCAGCTAGCATAATAGTAGTTTAATAAGCCACTGGTAAAAGCGAACATCCAGAGGGATTAAAAACCTAATCTTCATCACAAATAAAAGTCGCAGACGCAGATGGCACAAACAGGTTAGAGAAGAAAATGTACAGCACAGAAAAATGAATACACCATAGCAAGCAAGCAAGTGGGGGGCAGTAACACTTGCTATGGAAGTTTGTCACCCAATGGCTTAGTGAGGGCTACAGATGTGTAATAAAGCTACAGCCTGAGCTGCAGTTGGTGATGTTTGCCCAGATGGAGGAGGCCAGGCAAGTACTGCTATTAGTGCACACTCCAGGATAGGCAATGAGAGACTTAGTCAAGAGAGATGAATAGTAGCCACACCAAAGGAGTCAGTCAACTACTGCTTAAGTTTTATAGCACTGCGGCTTCAGAAACATCTAGGAGACTGGTACCTATGTGTGAGGGACTGAAATACAATACACTGCAATTGTATGCAAACCGTTAGACAAGCTACTGTGCAACATTACTACCATGAAATCTGACCATGAAAGGCTGACAAGCACTGTGAGTGCAGAGTGAACTGCATAGAAAGTGACACCACAGAGACTGTACCAGGAGGAAGGAGGTGCTGCTGAAAGTGATTGCCAGCAGACTGTCATAAATGTCTGTACCAATCACACCTTACAAATTGTCCTTATGCTTTAAAGCAGTACATTTAACTGAGGCTGTCAATACATTACATGGTCAGCTATTCTTCTGAAAGCTTGCCATACAAAGAAAATGATCAGAAACCTGCATATTACTTCAGCAAAATCAGCTGTTTGCTAATAGCATTGAGAGCTGGAGCCATAGAGATCAGCTGAATGCCTTTGCACTCTCATATTAACCCAATTATGTTTTTATTTTTTTTTGGGGGGGGGACGGGTTGTTAGATAAACCAGTATTTCTGCCATTGTATGGATTTTGTTTTTATGCTGTTTATTGCAAGTTCTAAACATTTACATTTTATAAATTTGCATCAATGCCAGATATGTGCAGTTTTTCTCCTCATATTTTTACACATTCACACATTAAATGTATTTTTTACAGAAAGGAAAATGTTTTGCATTATGTCAATGTACAATCATTAGGGCTTGTTTTGTTTAGGGAAAGTTATATCTTTCAAAGATATAATTTTGGGGTGCCAGTCATTGCGTAGTAGTGGAAAGGGGGGCTAAAACACTGTTATTTGCTTGAGTGCTGTATGAGTAATGTTTTAACTTTAATATATGCATGGTAACAAATGAGGCAATATCACTTATACAAATGTTCTTTTTAATTTCACTATTTTTGCATTATATGGGAATTATTTTAATTTCTTACATTGAACATTTTTTGTAGTAAATTGTGTTTTTTTTGGCCCACTATGGAACTTGACTATATGATCTTTTGATTATTTATTACACAGTAATATTTTGTATTGCAGGGTGTTATTGCCTGTCTGTGACTGACTGAGAGCCAATTCATTAGGCCCAGCTTTAGGCAAGCCATGAAAGGGCTATACACATGGCAGACATAGGGGCCTTGCTAGGTGACCCTAAGATTGTTGTGCTGATGTCAATGGAGCTACAATAAGAGTCCCCTCCCTCTTTTAAACTTCTTGGATGCAACAGTCACTACTGACCATCGCATCAAATGGGTCAAATTATTAAGGTTGAAGTTAGCGTTGAATTTGTCTGTTTCTGTATGATGTTAGCTGTATGTACAGTTTACAACCACTGCAGTTGGTGGATTTCTCAGGCTCTTTGGCAATGCCATCTCTGCAACATATCTGTATAAAAAATTGAAAAAGTGTCAGTTCAACTCACTACTTATGCGTTAGAGATAAGTATCCCAGGAGACTTCCAGAGTAGACAGTCTGTGGTCTAGGTGTGGTGCACGGAGTGTGCACGGGTCTGGTTTTCAGGTCCAACAGTTCTCAATAATCCAAAAAGGGATATTCTCCAGCACCAAAGGAAAGAAGTTAAAACTTAGCCTTTTATCATATACGATAAAAAAAAATTGGGAAAATGTGCACATATTAAAAAAGAAAACCTATAATGTCTACGCGTTTTGGGTAGAAAAACTGTTACAGCTATGATAAAGGGTTTTTCTACCTTTAACGCATAAGCATTATGAGATTTCTTTTTTAATATGTGTACATTCTCCCAATTTTTTGTATCCTATATGATTAAAATTGTATCTACTTTCCTTCTGTGCTGGAGAATATCCCGTTTTGAACCACTGAGAACATATCTTATGTCAGGGATGAACAATCACTCGAAGTACACATGTGCCATTTTAGGGGTTACAATTGTTTGTGATGAGATCAATCCAAAGGAAAGGATTTCTACTCAAAATTTCTAAAAAGCAAAATATATCTAAATCAGAAGTTAGAACAGCTCCAAAGTTTGTCAACTATGTTTCTTATAGTTGATATTTGCATTTCTCTATTCAGTTGTGAAGGCCATTGTCCACTTGATACCTGTTTTCTTAGTTAAATGTCTTCAGATTTTTGTTCTATGACTATTAACAATAGGAAATTGATTTCTTACTATGATGTGATCCATCTGCAGCTGCTTTAGGGTATGTGCACACGTTGAGTATTTGCGCTTAGACGTTTTGGCAGTAGCAAGAGTCAAAAAGTTCCTGTTAGTTTATATGGTTGTTTTTTACGCCTCTTCTGTACTATATTGCGCTTGAGACTCAAACATTGTTCTCCGTTTGAGGATCATTATGTGAAGTAAATAAAAAAATAATTCAGGACAATTACAATTCACAGATGTTCTCGCGGGCTTCCATGGTAACTGAACTATGAATAATATCATCTAATACTGTAGTATAAGTGACTATGAGTAATAATCTGAAGAGCACATCCAAACGGGGAACTTATTACATTTCTATATGTTTCAATTTAGGATTTCTCACAAGGGACTTTGGAGAATCATTGTTGCCTTAGGTGAACTGTCAATGTGAAAGAAATCTCTTCTGCTTTATTACTACCACTGCAATGCATTTCGGAATTTTTCTAGCTGATTCATCATGGAGTATCCACTAAAGGTATAAGCTTCAGGTTGGATTTCCCTCAATCACAGCAGTAGGCTCTTAACTATGCAGCACGTACGTCTTCAATAGTGGACGCACTAACCCGTTGGCACCAAAGAAATTTTTTGTCCTCCCTGCATTTCCAAGAGCAATAACTTTTTTTTACTTTTCTTCCGACACACCCATATGTAGTTTTTTTGCAGGACAAGTTATATTTATTGATTGAATCCTTCAACTTAGTGTATAAATGTATTGAAAGACAGAAAACAATTCCTTGTAGGGTGGAGTTGAAAAAACTCAATTCTGCCTTTAAGTTTTGGCCTTAATTTTTACAGTATTTTAAAAACATAAAAACTTATTAAAAAAAACTGGTTTGTGTGCCTTGTGCCAATGGATTTCAGGAAGTGGGTCAAGTCTTTGTAATTTAGCTCCTGCTCTCCTGTCTGTCAGAATGCACACATGCATAACAGAGTGGTGGGGTTTTATTTCAGTTATTGCAAGCCACTTATCCTGGAAAATGTGAAGGGAGTGCCAGCACTTACAGTGCTGTCAGAATGCTGATGATGAGGAAACACAGGGCAGCACGATGGCTCAGTGATTAGCACTGCAGCCTTACAGCACTGGGGTCCTGGGTTCAAATCCCACCAAGGACAACATCTGTGAGACGTTTGTATGTTCTCCCAGTGTTTGCGTGGGTTTCCACCGGTTTCCTCCCACACACCAAAGACATACTGATAGGGAATCTAGATTGTGAGCCCCAATGGGGATAGTGCCCATAAGGTCTGTAAAGCGCTGTGGAATTAATGGCGCTATATAAGTGAGTAAAATAAATAAATAAAAATAAACACGTACTCCAAAAGAGTACAGGGTAACTTACAGAGCATGCAAATTGGACAGTTAATGGATATAGCAGATGGGTATGTGCACTAAAAACAGTTTTAACTTGTTGAGGAAAAGAGCAGCAAGACTATGCTTTTATTTTGATTTTGGGTGAAATTACAGGTGGCATCTATAAATGCCAAAGTCAATATAGACCACACCTAGGTAGTTACACAGATGCAGGGGGCTCTCCCGGTCACCGCTTTGGTGCCGTATGACAAAGGAGTTGATCATTTATCAAGGCTATGTGCCTATCAAGCCGAGCCAAAGCTCATAGCAAAAGAAAAGTAAATATATATTTTTCACACAAAAAGTAGTTTTACTTTGCAAAAGTGTAATATGTTCTTTATCAACATCAACATAATAAGGAACAAGTAGCACTTACAGTCCCTTAAATACTCCTTTATTGCATTAAAAACTGCAATAATGAAGTTTTTAAGGGACAGTGAGTGCCACATTTTGCTGATGTTGATATATTTGGCCGATACACCGATGCAGCAGCCAGGATCCCTGTTGTTGTTTTTTTTTGCTGTTTTGGATTAACGGGATAGTAAGGCAGAAATATGGTGCCAGACTTCCTCGCCTAGCTACAAACATGTTATTTATGCCACACAGTGAAAGGCACAAAACTGATCGGTAATGAAGGGGAAATGGTGACAACCTCTCTAGTAATATCTGGACTTTGAAAAGGCCTTTGATACTGTACCACATAGTAGCCTTATACTGACGCTACAGAAGCAAAAACTTGGGGGAACCATATGTAGATGGATAAGGAATTGGCTAAATGATTGGAAACAAAGAGTTGTCATAAATGGTACATTCTCTAAATGGGATATAGTCAGCAGTGGGGTGCCGCAGGGATCTGTGCTAGGACCGATTCTTTTTAACCTCTTTATTAATGACATAGTGGATGGGATTGAGAGTAAAGTGCCAGTCTTTGCTGACGATACCAAACTATGTCGGATATTAAAATCTGATCTTGACATCAAAATATTGCAGAACGATCTGGATATGATGACTGAATGGGCAAACACTTGGCAGATGAAGTTTAATGTAGATAAGTGTAGAGTAATGCACCTAGGACGGAGTAATCCTATTGCTGCATATACATTAAATGGGAGTATACTCGGGACTACAGAACAGGAGAAGGATTTGGGTATTCTGGTTACAAGTAAGCTGAGCTGCAGTACTCAATGTCAAGCACCAGCCGCAAAAGCAAACAAGATTTTAGGATGTATAAAAAGAGAAATAAAATCCCGCAATCCCAACGTATTGTTACCCCTTTATAAATCACCGGTGAGGCCACATCTCGAATATGGGATCCAGTTTTGGGCTCCACATTTTAAAAAGGATATTCAGAAGTTAGAGTCAGTTCAAAGGTGGCAACTAGATTATTACAAGGGATGGAAGGCCTCTCATATGATGAGAGGTCGAAAAAGTTGAGTTTTTTTAGCTTAGAAAAACGACGCCTCAGAAGGGATCTCATTTACATGTATAAATATATGTGTGGTCAGTAAAAAGGACTGGCACATGACTTATTCCTTCCAAAGGCCATACTAAGGACCAAGGGGCACTCATTAGGGGTGGAAGAAAGGTAATTCCGGCACCTAAACAGGAAAGGATTCTTTACAGTCATTTACTGTAGAATGCCGACCACAAGAACTAATAATGGCAGACACTATAGCAGCTTTCAAAAAAGGGCTGGATGATTTGCTCGAAACAGGTAACATTGTGGGTTACAGTTAAATTAGGCAAAATGTGACACCTACAGTAGTACATTTGATCCAGGGTTCTTGTACTGATCGCCTTTTCTCGGGGTCAAGAAGGAATTTTTCCCTGTGATGCAAATTGGCTGAACGTGTCCTGGGATTTTTGCCTTCTGGATCAACAGATTTAGGGATAGGGATTTTACTAATACCATTATTAGAATTAGAAGAGTAATACAAAAATAAAACTAATTAAAAAATTATAAACGGGTTCATTTGTAATTGTAATAGTGCAGCAATAATAAAAATGGTAATAATACATTGGTGAGGTCTAGTAAGTTAGTGTAGTGTTAGTGTAGGGAGTACAACTGGGTGAGTAACATTGAACTTGATGGACATAGGTCTTTATTCAACCTACGTTACTATGTTACTATGTAATACAGTGATCAGAGCTTACATATGGTTTACATTTTATTTTCCATAATTCAATAGTGTCAGCAAAGATTATACTCTGTTAAAGAAAAATGTCTCTGTGGCCACTGGTCAGCAATCACACCCTGTTCCCAGTGCCTATGGGGGAACAATTGCCCCTCTGCCATGTAAGAAGACACTAGTATTACAATAGGTCTATCACCTTCATAAATGCTATTTACCTGCAGATGTAGGGGTAATTTACAGGAAAAGAGCGCATAAATTACTTCTGGCTGCTTTACTATAACCGCGGCTATACGGAGAAGATACATTTTATTTTCCCTGCAGTTGTTCACTTCTAGGAAAGTGATCACAATTTGCTCACAGTATAGTGAGCAGTGACAGCAGTCTCTCCTGCACTGCTCCATAGGCTGGAAGTGAACAGCTGTGGGGAGCATAAAACTTAATTTTCTCCTTGTAGCTGCAGCTCCAGTAAATGTTATTTACCTACAGATTATCACCATATGTGCAGGTAAATAGTGTTTCTGGATGTTATAGGTTCCCTTTAAAAGGCTTGGTTGCCACTCAGAGTGAGTCCTGGCATCCACTGAAACCCCAGTGATGTGATCACGAGGTGCTGATGGGTTACCAAGAGAGCAGGGTGCCTGCTGAAGGTCATTGTCAATGCCATCTTGGTCCTCCTGTGTAGCCCAACCACGAGCTGGGATTTATAGCAGACCATCATTTTCACTATGTACTGCAATACTGCAGGATATAGAATCAGTAATCAAACAATCGCAGGTTCAGGTACCCTAAGACAACTAAAAAGGTAAAGTAAAAAAATTAGTTTATAAAAATATTTTAAAAATATATGTTTGAATCCCAACAGTTTTTTTAGAGTTTAAAAATAAAAAAAATACAGAAATTAACATATCTGATATGGCCATATCTGAAAAAGTCAGATCTTTCAAAATATAACATTCTGTAACCTATATGGTAAAAGCCGTAAAGAAAAAAATGGAAACGCCTGAATTGTAATTTTTAGGTCGCCTCCCACAAAAAATGCAGTAAAATGTGATCAAAATACTTTATGTACCCCAAAATGGTGCCAATAAAAAAAACAGCTTGGGGAACAAAAAACAAGCTCTCGCACACAGCTCCATCAACAGGAAAATACAAATCTTATGAATCTCAGAAAAAGGTGACACAAAGCAATTTCTTTTCACAAAGTTCTAAAGAAAATGTAACCTCTAGATTGCTAAAAAAAACAAAAAAAAACAACTATACAGGTATGGCATTGCCATAGTTATACTGACCTGAAGAATTATGGTGACAGGTCATATTTAGCATACAATGAATACTGCAAAAACAAAACTCAAAAAAAAAAAAAAAACGGTGGAAATTTGCTTTTTCCCACCATTTCATGACACTTGGATTTTTTTCCTCTTTTCTAGTACATAATTTGGTAAAATGAAAGGTATGAAAGCTACAACACATCCTGCAAATACAAGCACTCAAAATACTATGGTGATAGAAAAAAAAAAAGTTGCAGTTCTTGGAAGAATGGGAGGAAAAAACGAAATCGCAAAAATGAAATTATTCTCAAATTTACTATATGACTAAATGGGCCTAAGGAAAGTTAATACTTATGGGCCCACATTGGTTCCTAAGCCACCATGTACTTAAGAGTATATACACACAGAGTAATTACACGTCAGAAAAATCTGATGTCAATTTGCTCGGAGATCAGTGGTAGATATCCGAGGAATAAACTGCTGAAGATTTACAGTTTGAACTGCCGCAGGTACACTTGATGTTAAAGGGGTTGTACCTTTCAGTTAATATTTTACAGGGGGCGTAATGAATACGGTTCCAGAGGATGTGACTGGGTCTGTGGGTGAGTGGGATCCGCCGTTGCCAGAGCTATTTTCAACAACAGGAGTGTCCTCGGACCTTGTTTAACACTATTGCAGAGCAGAGGTCCACTTGCTCTCTGCCCCATGCTTACTCTATAGCCACAGGCCTATCAAAGGTCCACAGATGCAAAGAAATCCATATTAGTGATGTCAGCCAAGGCCTGTGTCTATACCATATTTGGGCCACAAAGAGAGACGTTACACCTGTATGGGGGCTTAACAGGTTAACAAAGCTACAATATAGTTGCCATGGTGGGGGCAATTATACTGCATTTAGACACAAAGGGGACATAAGCATTATAGTTGTATGGGGGACACACTGGGGATCATCACTTCAGCATTGTATTTTTGAGGATATTGTTACCGGGAGACAAAAAGGGAGGTAACTATTTACTGTAGAAGTGGGGGAAAATGGTTTACTGTGATGAGCCATAGATATCTGTGTAACGTGGCGGGGGGCGGTAGCCGTAGGCGAGGCACTAGTCTTTGGTGCGCCGCCATGTTACATGAAAGTGGAGGTCCTAGCTGGGTGTGTGGACTTGTGCTGTTAGGGCGCCTTTGCCCGTGCAGGCCGCATGTAACAATTGTTGCCAGGACCAGATGTTTCACAGTTGAATGAGGAAGACCACCATTCAAAAATAAACTCTTTACTGAATGACAACTTGATAAGGGTTATATACAAGTTTACTCCAGGGCTCTCTATGTCCACTGTTTCTCCCTACTTCACCACAACCCAGATCTACCACTACAGTCCAGATTAACAAGAGTCATAAACTTTATTCTGCGGTTCCACGTCCTTTTTTCCCTTCAGCTTGCCAGTATGGCCAATAAAGCAAACACTCTATAATTGCCACCCGGGGAAACTCTACTCGTCCCACGTAATCAGTCCTGCTTTAGGCCAGTTACATTCCAGCGTTATAAGCTCTGGGTCTTGTGGCTAGTTGTCCTCTCCTAGGACTGGAAGGCTATTCTATCTGTTAGTCACTTGTAATCCGGATCTCGCTATCCCTTCTCTTCGGTCGCCACTCACTTAGGGTCACCCCAGTATGCAGCACTGCTCACCTTGGACCTTTAGGTACACTTACTACGCACTCCAGGCTCTATCTGACTCTCTGACAGAAAATCATCACTTTCCCTGTAACAGACTCTCCCACTCTTGGCTAGTCCCAAATATTAACTATAACTATCACTATGGTCAAACTACACACATCATTAACGTATAACACTATTACACACAGTTCACATTATATCACAACATCGCATCAAATATTACATTTCACATTATATAATGACAATAAAAAATGTGTCTTAAAGAGGGAAAGTGGGCAGCATGTCCGTAACCTTACAACAGTAGGGGGATAAAAAATATATATACACTACCGTTCAAAAGTTTGGGGTCATTTAGAAATGTCATTATTTTTGAAAGAAAAGCACATTTTTTTTCAATGAAGCTAACATTAAATGAATCAGAAATACACTCTATACATTGCTAATGTGGTAAATGACTATTCTAGCTGCAAACATGTTGTTTTTATTGCAATATCTACATAGGTGTATAGAGGCCCATTTCCAACAACCACCACTCCAGTGTTTTAATGGTACATTGTGTTTGCAGACTGTGTAAGAAGGCTAATGGATGTTTACAAAACCCTAGAAAACCCTTGTACAAGTATGTTAGCCCAGCTGAAAACGGTTTGACTGATTTGAGAAGCTATAAAATTGACCTTCCTTTGAGCTATTTGAGAATCTGGAGCATTACATTTGTTTGTTCTATGAAACTTTCAAAATGGGCAGAAAAAGAGAACTTTCATGTGAAACTCGACAGTCTATTCTTGTTCTTAAAAATGAAGGCTATTCCATGGGAGAAATTGCCAAGAAACTGAAGATTTCCTACAACGGTGTGTACTACTCCCTTCAGAGGAGAGCACAAACAGGCTCTAACCAGAGTAGAAAGAGAAGCGGGAGGTCCCGCTGCACAACTGAGCAACAAGACAAGTACATTAGAGTCTCTAATTGAGAAATCGTTGTGTCGACTGAGAAATCGATGCCTCACAGCTCCTCAAATGGCAGCTTCATTAAATAGTACATGAAAAAGGCGACTCAGGGATGCTGGCCTTCAGGGCAAAGTGGCAAAGAAAAAGCCATATCTGAGACTGGCCAATAAAAGGAAATGATTAATATGGGCAAAAGAACACAGACATTGGACAGAGGAAGATTGGAAAAAAGTTTCATGGACAGACGAATCAAAGTTTGAGGTGTTTGGATCACACAGAAGAACATTTGTGAGACGCAGAACAACTGAAAAGATGCTGGAAAAGTGCCTGATGCTATCTGTCAAGCATGGTGGAGGTAATGTGATGGTCTGGGGTTGCTTTGGTGCTGGTAAAGTGGGAGATTTTTACAAGGTAAATGGGATTTTGAATAAGGAACGCTATCACTCCATTTTGCAACGCCATGCCATACCCTGTGGACAGCGCTTGATTGGAGCCAATTTCATCCTACAACAGGACAATGACCCAAAGCACACCTCCAAATTATGCATGAACTATTTAGGGAAGAAGCAGGCAGCTGGTATTCCATCTGTAATGGAGTGGCCAGCGCAGTCACCAGTAGTGTTGAGCCACCCCCGTAGTGTTCGGGTTCGGTTCGTCGAACACCGGTATGTTCGTCGAACTGTTCGTCGAACACCGTCGAACACCGTTAAAACCAATGGCAGGCAAACAAAAACACATAGAAACACATAGAAAACACCTTCAAAGGTGTCCAAAACCTGACAAACTGCTCAGAAGACACAACTAACACATGGAAAAGTGACAAGTAAATAGAGTCATGCGAAAAGAAAGAGGTGGAGGAGTAAAAGGAGGGGGAGATACAGATATAGGCATGTCATGCCCTTCTAAAACCAAAAAAGTGAGAAGCCGACACGGCCAGTCCGTTCCTGCCCGTGCGACCTCCGTGTCGCCGGGTTTGTGCCAGAGCTGAGGTGGACCCTGACGGCCAGCGCCCCTCTCCCAATACTGGTGCCTGTCTGCTGGTGGGTCGAACCGCCCTGCGGTGGAGGCAGGTCTAAGCTCTGTAATTTAAATTGTCTCTCTAATTTGAATGAGTACACTTTAAATCCTTTTACAAGGATCTATTGGAGGGCAAGTCTGATGCCAGCAGCCGCGGTAATTCCAGCTCCAGTAGCGTCCACTAAAGCTGCTGCAGTTCAAAAGCTTTTATAAGGATCGAGCTTGGCGGTCCACCGCAAGGCGTCCTACCACCAGTCCCGGCCCCTGTGCCTTGGGGTGACTCCCCTGATGCTCTTCACTGAGTGTCCCGGGGGCCCGAAGCATTTCCTTTGAAAAAATTAAGTGTCCAAAATACAGGTGGTGTAGCTTGCTTAACAGCTGGGATAATCTGCTGACTAGCAGACACTGCTACTAGGCCCAAAGTATTGCCTGGGCTAGATGCAGTTAAAAATTTGTAATTAGATCTACAGGCGGTGGCTACTCCGCTGACTAGCAGACACTGAAGCTTTGCAGCAGACCTCTGATTCCCAGGCTATAGTATGAGTAAACAGCTCTTCACATTCAACCATCTGTGTTACCCCAAGCCATAGTGTATGTACTTTCTTACAGTTAAAAGGGGGGGTAGAGACCCGACCCACCTGAAATTGATGATGCCAACGTCATGTAAAACACAGCAAGGGGACTCCAAAAAGAGTCTCCATTTTTTCCAAAAATTGTGGCACAGACACCACTTAAGTGGCATCAATTGTCCCAGAGTTGCTTAAAATGGTTGGTGAGGTGATTTTCCAAAATCCTAAAGCTTTTAGTCTCCCCAGGATGACACAGGTGGGGCAGATGGTGGTTGGACCGGCCCGCTAGGCCGCATTGTAGCACAGTGAGCTTCGCACTGCAACTTATGCTTCATATCCATGTGACGGTTCAAGCATAAAGTACTCAAACTATTGTTTTTTTGGCCCCTACTTAGCTTTTGGTGACAAATGTTACAGATAACATGAGTTGGGTCATCCTTAGACATCTGAAAAAACGCCCAGGCTATGCAAGGTTTAGAGCCCATGCGACTCTGCTACTAGCAATACTATCAAATGATTGTCTGGGTTAGATGCAGTAAAAAATTCTTATTAGATACACAGGCGGTGCAGCTTGCTTCGCAGCTGGGCTACTACGCCCAAAGTATTGGTAGACTCTATATTAAATAAGGAAGGATTCACTGACTGTGGTGGCCCCTCCGCGGGCCGTGGCGATTGGTCATCCACTTTCGCTGCCCCTTACTCAACGAATTCACAAACATCTCCCGTCGGTTTGGAGTCCCATTATGCCCAACTAAAAACATAGGCCCCTCAACAAAGATATCGATCTTAGGCATCGAAATCGACCTTAACAGTTTGGCTGCTACCATGCGCCCTGGTTAATCCCTCTCCCCCACCCTCCCATGCTGCCGCCTTGGAGCTGCCGACCGTCTGGACCTTGCAGATGTTAGCCCTTCCGCATACAACTCCTCCTCCTCTACTTCCTCCACCTCCTCTTGTCCCACCACCTGACTCCGAATTCTGTTTAACGAGTGCTCCAGCATGTAAATCACCGGAATAGTCATGCTGATAATGGCATCGTCAGAACTAACCATCTTCGTCGCCATTTCAAAACTGTGCAGAAGGGTGCATAGGTCCCTGATCTGAGACCACTCCTCCAGCGTGATTTGCCCCACCTCTGGATCTCGTTGGCCCAGGCTATACGTCACAACGTATTGCACCAGGGCTTGTCGGTGCTGCCACAGTCGCTGCAACATGTGCAGAGTTGAATTCCACCGTGTCGGCACATCAAATTTCAGCCGGTGAAGTGGCAGGCCCAACGACTTCTGTAGAGATGTAAGTCGCTGAGCTGCTGGATGCGAACGGCAGAAGTGAGCACACAGCGACCGTGCCCTCTGCCGAAGGCCATCTAGTCCGGGATAGTGGGCTAAAAATTGCTGAACAACCAGGTTCAACACGTGAGCCATACAAGGCACGTGTGTGACATTGCCCAGGCGAAGGGCCGCACCCAGGTTTGCAGCATTGTCACACACGGCCTTCCCTGGTTGCAGGTCCAGTGGAGACAACCATTCATGAAACTGGTTCTCCAGAGCTGACCACAACTCCTCAGCTGTGTGACTCACATTTCCCAGACATTTCAAAGTAAAAACCGCCTGATGACGTTGAGCCCTGCTGCCAGCATAGTAAGGAGGTGTGCAGGATTCCTTCTGCGCAGTTAGAAAGCGGGTGGCATTACCAGACAGGCTTTGGGTGCAGGTAGAGGACCGAGAGGAGGTTGAGGAGGCAGAAGCAGTGGAGGAACTTCGAGATAAAGAGGATTGACGCACAACTCGTGGGGATGGCAAGACTTGGACAGCAGCCCCTAGTCCTGCTGTCACCATAGTTACCCAGTGCCCAGTCAGCGACATGTAACGCCCCTGTCCATGCCTACTCGTCCAAGTGTCTGTGGTGAAATTCACCCTGTCACACACAGAGTTTCTCAAAGAAGCGGTGATGTTGTGTGGGACATGCTGGTGGAGCGCAGGCACACCTTTCTTTGAGAAGTAGTGCCGACTGGGCATCTGGTACTGGGGCACTGCGACGGACATAAGGTCTCGAAAATCCTCTGTGTCCACCAGGCGGAAAGGCAGCATTTCTGTAGCCAAGAGCTTGCAGATGGTGAAATTCAACCTCTTAGCTTTCTCATGGCTTGGAGGAAATGGTCGTTTACTTGTCCACATCTGAGGGACCGAGGGCTGGCTGTTGTGCTTAGATGGGGTTGAGTAGGGTGTCCCCGGCAAACTGCCGGTCTGTGAGGAAGATGCAGGCGGAAAAGTTAGGTTGCCTTGATCCAAAGGTGGTGCTCTCGATGTCGGAGAGCGCTCCACACCAGCTGGTGTTTCCACTTCCAAATGAAATGATGACCTGCCAATCACACTGGCTGTTGCGGGTAAAGAGGTGGCAAGTCTGCGTCCAAAAACATGTGTGACTGCTGTCCCCCCAGTCACAGAGGATGAAGAGGCCGCGGATGCACAAGATGGGGCAGACGGTGGTTGGCCCGGCCCGCTAGGCCGCATTGTAGCACAGTGAGCTTCCCACTGCAACTTATGCTTCATATCCATGTGACGGTTCATGCATGAAGTACTCAAACTATGGATTTTGTGGCCTCTACTTAGCTTTTGGTGACAAATGTTACAGATAACACGAGTTGGGTCATCCTTATCGATTTGAAAAAATGCCCAGGCTATGCAAGGCTTGGAGCCCATGCGACCTGAAGAGCCAACACGACTTGTGGTCAGAGGCACAGTTGTGTTTGAGTATGCAGTTGTTGACGTGCTTCCAGTACTACGTCTCTGTCCAGGAAGGCGCAACCTAACCTCGTCGTCACTAGCATCCTCCTCCACCTCCTCTGCTGACCTCATCGACTGGCTGACTGTGGGTTGACAGTAAGTGGGATCTCCAACCTCGTCATCATCACCCTGTGTGTTCTCACATCCGTCGTCCTCAGAGCCAACCTCTTCCTGCCCTGAACGAAAACTCAAGTTTTCGCTCCAATCAGGTATTTGAGTCTCATCATCGTCTTCATCATTGTCTCCACCAACAGGAGTTACAGTTTGGAAACGAGGGTCTACATTATGCTCAGAACCTTCTTCATCTGGTCCTGGATCCGACTCATAAAGATTCTGGGCATCAGTGCAGATCATTTCCTCGTCTGGATTCACAGAAGCTCTGGAGCAGACCTCTGATTCCCAGGCTATAGTATGAGTAAACAGCTCTGCAGACTCAACCATCTGTGCTACCCCATACTCAGACGGGCAGCTGGAGACTTGGGAACTGTGAGGAAGCAAGCGCGACTGGGGTGACACCTCTGAGGACTGGAGAATTTGTGCTGTTGAAGTTGAGGTAGAGGAGAGCCCACTTAAAGGAGCACTTGATATCCGTTGAAGCACCTGCTGTTTTTGTGCCTCATCTGGAATATGGGCGTGGCTGTAAGAAAGGGATCGGATCACATTGTCCACGAAAAGAAGTAGACATCTTAGTTTGGCTGGAAGATGGTCTTTCTTCTGCAGATGTTACTGTTGCTTTAACACCTACCCCACGGACACAACCTTTTTTCTCTTCCCAACACGCCTATTCCCCTTTCCACCAGCAGCAGGCCTTTTGCCACTCATATTGGTGGTTAACTAATTGACAACTCTGTAGTTGTTTGCACAAAAAACGATGGATGGAAACCGAGCAGAGCTGAGTGGCCAAGCTGTGGTACTAGCCCAAAAGGATTGGCTGGGTTAGAAGCAGTAAAACAATTTTACTACATACACAGGTGGTGGAGCTTGGTATAGATGGCCTAATCGAATGAGTACCACACACTGCTACAGGCCCAAAATTATTTTCCGGGCTAGATGCAGCTAAAAATTATTATTAATTTCAAAGCTGGTGGAGCTTGGTATAGATTGCCTAATACAATGAGTACCACACACTGCTACTATGCCCAAAATTATTTTCCGGGCTACATGCAGCTAAAAATTATTATTAATTTCAAAGCTGGTGGAGCTTGGTATAGATGGCCTAATACAATGAGTACCACACACTGCTACTATGCCCAAAATTATTTTCCGGGCTAGATGCAGCTAAAAATTATTATTAATTTCAAAGCTGGTGGAGCTTAGTATAGATGGCCTAATAGAATGAGTACTACACACTGCTACAGGCCCAAAATTATTTTCCGGGCTAGATGCAGCTAAAAATTATTATTAATTTCAAAGCTGGTGGAGCTTGGTATAGATGGCCTAATACAATGAGTACCACACACTGCTACTATGCCCAAAATTATTTTCCGGGCTAGATGCAGCTAAAAATTATTATTAATTTCAAAGCTGGTGGAGCTTAGTATAGATGGCCTAATAGAATGAGTACTACACACTGCTACAGGCCCAAAATTATTTTCCGGGCTAGATGCAGCTAAAAATTATTATTAATTTGAAAGCTGTTGGAGCTTGGTATAGATGGCCTAATACAATGAGTACCACACACTGCTACTATGCCCAAAATTATTTTCCGGGCTAGATGCAGCTAAAAATTATTATTAATTTCAAAGCTGGTGGAGCTTGGTATAGATGGCCTAATACAATGAGTACCACACACTGCTACTATGCCCAAAATTATTTTCCGGGCTAGATGCAGCTAAAAATTATTATTAATTTCAAAGCTGGTGGAGCTTAGTATAGATTGCCTAATAGAAAGAGTACCACACACTGCTACAGGCCCAAAATTATTTTCCGGGCTAGATGCAGCTAAAAATTATTATTAATTTCAAAGCTGGTGGAGCTTAGTATAGATGGCCTAATAGATTGAGTACCACACACTGCTACAGGCCCAAAATTATTTTCCGGGCTAGATACAGCTAAAAATTATTAATAATTTCAAAGCTGGTGGAGCTTAGTATAGATGGCCTAATAGATTGAGTACCACACACTGCTACAGGCCCAAAATTATTTTCTGGGCTAGATGCAGCTAAAAATTATAATTAATTTCAAAGCTGGTGGAACTTAGTATAGATGGCCTAATATAATGAGTACCACACACTGCTACAGGCCCAAAATTATTTTCCGGGCTAGATGCAGCTAAAAATTATTATTAATTTCAAAGCTGGTGCTTGGTATAGATGGCCTAATACAATGAGTAACACACACTGCTACTATGCCCAAAAGGTTTTACTTGGCTAGGTGCAGTAAAAAATTTGTATTACATACACAGGTGGTGTAGCTTGCAACACAGATAGGCTACTCCACTGACTAACACACACTGCAAGAGGCCCAAAAGGATTTGCTTAGCTAGATTTAGGGAAATGCTGTGAAAAACACTTGCACAGCACTAAAACAGACCTGCCTGGCAAAAAGTGATAGGAACTGATGTAACCTAGCCCTCAAAAGGGCTGCAATTACAACTAGTCCCTACTACCAACCTATCTATCTATTTAAGAGCAAATTCGCTTGCAATTCACACAGTTAGAAAGTATAGCGCCCACAGCAGCAGCGGTGCCGTCTAACACTCAGCTGCAGCAGTGAGAAAATGGTGGCGATGTGGAAAATGGCTGGGTCTTATAGGGCAAGGACATGTGACATACACAGCCAATGACACATGCCCTTGCTTGTGTGAAAAAAAGCACTTCGCTGCGTGTGTGCACTGCTGATAGGCTGACAGACTGCACCTCCCCACTGTAAATGCGGGAAAGAAAAAAAAAATGGAGATCTTCATTATTTCTGCAGAGATCCATCCCATGCCCCTCCCCCCGCCCACTGTACACTCAAACTGTGTATTAACATTGATTAACAGCATTACTGTGAAAAAATCCAGTTACGATTTTGGTGCACGAACAGTTATCGAACAGCCGGATTTTTTTCAAATCGTTCGTGTTCGTCGAACGGCTCGAACACCGCCCAAAACAGCTCGAATTTGAGATTGGCGAACAGTTCGAGTCGAACACCGCTCATCTCTAGTCACCAGATCTCAACCCCATTGAGCTGTTCTGGGAGCAGCTTGACCGTATGGTACGCAAAAAGTGCCCATCAAGCCAATCCAACTTGTGGGAGGGGCTTCAGGAAGCATGGGGTGAAATTTCTCAAGATTACCTCAGCAAATTAACAGCTAGAATGCCAAAGGTCTGCAATGCTGTAATTGCTGCAAAGGGAGCATTCTTTGACGACAGCAAAGTTTGAAGGAGAAAAATATTCTTTCAAATAAAAATCATTATTTCTAACATTGTCAATGTCTGGACTATATTTTCTATTCATTTTGCAACTCATTTGATAACTAAAAGTATGAGTTTTCATGGAAAACACAAAATTGTCTGGGTGACCCCAAACTTTTGAACGGTAGTGTATATATTGTGACAAAGGCACTGACAAAGTACTGGAGGGGATATTGCTAGCTCCAGTAATATAAACATAGAAAAATACACCAGCACAAGAAGTGATGAGAGGGTTTAATCAGCAATGTTTAGTGCTAGGGTAATTAAACACCTGTAGAGAGGGATGAAGTCAGAGGTAAATTCCCAGCCTTTTAGTGCATTTAGTGTGGGGTTGGCCTGGAGGCACAAGTTCTGGAGCTGTATTGCCATGTGAAGGAAAGCTAAACCTTGTGTTGTTTGTTCCTGAAGCGGGCGGTTTCCCGTAGCAAGAAGAACTGTGCCATATGGTATGTTTTGTTTTTCATGTTAGGCCGGGAAGGCCGAGTTTGTTTTGCTAACATTCCCGTGGTTTATGCAATACTCTTAATAAACTATCGGAAGACTTAAAGAGACAGTGTTCCTGTGTCTACCTGTATATGCAGCCGAGTGAGCCGATCTACCACAGTTGGTGGAGAATGTGTGACGGCTGGGGACAAACTGCATGTCTTGGGTAAAGGCGGTGGTAAAAATGGAACAGAAGTCAGACAAAATAGAGGAGCTGATCAAGCACCTGGTCCAAAGCCAGCATCTGCAGCAGCAACAGCTCCAGCAGCAGCACCGACAACAGCAACAGATTCATTTACTCACAGAGGCAGTTCACGGCACGGCGGCAGCTCCGATTCCAATGTCAGCTGGTGATTCCTCTGTCTGGAAGGTGGTGAGGAGAGCTTTGCAGAAAATGACCCCGGGTGACGACATAGAGGACTTTTTTAGACCATTTTTGAAAGGGTCGCCGATAGGGAGAAACTCCCGCCAGAGCAGTGGGTGGAAGTCCTGGTGCATTACTTAACAGGGGAGCCACAAAAGGCTACTATGATTTGGCTTTAGAGGATGCCAAATCATATGTAAAATTTTGGCGCGCTTGGGGCTGACAATGTCTGTCAGGGCACAACAGGTCCCCCGCTGAGCGTATCACTGTGACAAACCCCCTCACTCCTAAATGTTCGCTTGCACCTCATCCAAAAGTGGTTACAGCCGGAGTCCTCTACACCAGCGCAGATGGTGGAGCGAGTTGTAATGGATCGGTTCGTGCACTCCCTTTCGAGCCTGATGCAGACTTGGGTTGCCCAGGTAGATCCCCAGAACGCCGATGACTTAGTCGGACTGGTTGAAAGGTATCAAGGGGTCAATGGGTCCTTGGGAAGGCAAGCCACCTATACTGGGGGACAAAGTTTAAAAAGGGGGTGGGGCATCCAAAGTCCAAAGGGGCGGCAGAAGTCATGCCGAGGTTCTCATCAGGGGATGTAATTTGCTGGAGATGTCATGGCCCAGGTCATATAACTGCCCATTGTCCACTAACCACCAAGCAAATGGACTGTAGTATGGGACACCGGTGTTCATTCTACGCGTATCCAGCTTGCAGTGTGGACTGTCCACCTGGCAAGGAGCCCCAAACTTGTCCAGTAAAAGTGAATGGCCGGCAAATGACTGGACTACTAGTCTCAGGGAATTTGGCGACCCTTGTGAGGGCCACATTCCCTCTCCAATTGATCCCCGGGAAGAAGGTGGGCGTCCGCTGCATTCACGGGAATGTTAAAGACTATCTGGTGGCCAGAGTGGTCATTGAGACGGCCTGAGGTACTGAGTCCTATGAGGTCGGCGTGGTTTATTGCACTCAATTATCATAGGCCGGGACTTTGTGTTGTTTTGGGACTTGTGGTGGAGGAGCGGAGACCTCAGTTGCTCGGGTAAGAAACAGGTTGGCCCTAAAAAAGTCTCACCAACCCCAGAGTCTGACGGGTTTGCCTTCTGTGTAGTGGGTGAAGTGAAGAAAGTAGTACCCCCTGTGGCAGACACTCCTGAGATAGGGGTGACCAGAAAAAAATTTGGGTTCACCCAACATAGGGCCTAACACTAAATTAAGTCTTCAATAAGGTAACCATTATAAACGGCATAACACAGTAGTCAGGGCTGACACCAGGTTTCCCTATTTAATGTTGAGTGGGGACTTATTGTATTGGGTTACTAAGGTGAGGGAGGAGATAGTGGAGCAATTGTTGGCACCAGGACCCTATAGACAAAGGGTGTTGGACAGGGCCCATTCACATGTCTTGAGTGGCCGCCTGAGGGTGAGCAAAACTCAAGAATGGGTCATATAAAGGTACTATTGGCCCAAATGTCTCCAGGAAATCCTAAAGCATTGCAAGTCCTGTCCCACCTGCCAGCTAACCGCTACCACCTCTCCCTTCCAAAATTCTCTCGTGCCACTACCCATCAAGGCAGGGCAACAGAGAAACCACGTTGAAAGGGGACACAAAGCAGGTCACCGTGGCAGAGACACGGTCATCAGAAATAACAGAGCCGAGAACTGCTTCAGCGGAACCTGTGTTCGGGGTTGCCAGGACGTACGCAGGTTGGTGAACAAGGAATCCTGATGGAACAACATGTGCAGGTGAACAAAAAGCCGTATAGAATTCCTGAAGCCCACCGCAAGGTGATTTCAAAGGAGGGGACTAAATTTCACGCGTATCCGATGCCCTGCATCGTAGAACTGATAGAGAGGCTAGGGTCAGCCAGCTACAAATTATCCTCTCTCAAAGCGCCAAGGAAAATACAGTCTCTTTTACACCTGACGGTAGCTTCCAGTATACCAGAAGCCCATTCGGACTGCAAAGAGAACCAGCTACCTTCCAGAGGGCCATTGACATGATCTTAGCTCCTCACAAAATGTACGCCGCAGCTTACCTCTATGATATTGTGATATTCAGCCCAGATTGAGGAAGTCATCTGCAGAAAGGCCAGGACATGCTGGATGCGCTGAGAAAAGGGGGGTTTACTATAAACCCAAAGAAGTGTGCCATCGGGAAAAAGAAGGGAAAATATCTGGGATACATTGTCAGAAGAACTAAAGTAAAGCCATAAGTGAATAAGGTGGAGGCAGTCCAAAATTGTCCAAAACCTGTCTCCAAGGAACAGGTTCGGACATTTCTGGGAATGGTGGGATACTATCAGCAGTGTATCCTGAATTTCGCCATGATAGCTGCACCCCTGACTGACAATGGGGACAAAGACATCGATGGTGAAATGGTCTCTTGAAGCAGAGATGGCATTCCAAGAGTTAAAACTCAGGGCTACAGGACTGCAACTTTCCTGTGGAACACAGGCTTGGGAAGCAGCACTGAAAGGCCAGGGTCCCACTAGCGTATGGCATCTGACGAGAGTATCGGATGCGATATGCTAATGACATTCGGCTTCAGCTCTGCTGCGAGTGGGAGCCGAATGTCAGTGCTCCCATCCTCTCGCACAGAGAGGATCACAGCATAGCTGTGAAATCAATTTCTCCATCTCCTCTGTTGCTGGCATTGCATCGGAGGGTATCGTACTGCACTCGGGTAATATCCGAGTGCAGTACGATGTTTCACACACACCCATAAGCTTATATGGTTGCGTGCGATCCAAATCCAGCATGCAATCGCAGCATGCTGCAATTTTTTTTCCAACCAGATTGCAATCCGATCGGAGCGGTAATATGATGGCATATTACACCATCATAGGATTAAACTGGTCCGAATGCAATCCGATTTTTTATCGGATTGCATTCATCCGATTTAATCACAAGTGAGAGTGAACCTTAACGCAGATACCCTGTTTAGACTTCTCGGTTTGGTGACTGCAGGTACCAAAAAGTACGTCTTTGGGCAGTGGGGAAGAATGTGTGACAAAGTCACTGACAAAGTACTGGAGGGGAGATTTTTAGCTCTATTAATATAAACATAGAAAAATACACCAGCACAAAAAGTGATGAGAGGGGTTAATCAGTCATGTTTAGTGCTACGGTGATTAAACACCTGTAGAGAGGGAGGAGGTCAGAGGATAAATTCTCAGCCTTTTAGAGCATTTAGTGTGCGGTGGGCCTGGAAGCACAAGCTCTGGAGAAGTATTGCCATGTGAAGGAAAGCTAAATCTTGTGTTGTCTGTTCCTGAAGTGGGCGGTTTCCCGTAGCAACAAGGACTGTTCCATACGGTATGTTTCGTTTTTCCTGTTAGGGCGAGTTTGTTTTGCTAACATTGCCGTGGTTTATGTAGTACTCTTAATAAACCATCGGAAGACTTAAAGAGACAGTGTTCCTGTGTCTACCTCTATATGCAGCCAAGTGAGCCAATATTGTAAGAAGCGGCATAAACCACGGCCAAGTGCAAAACATAAACGTAGCCTTTCTGGCATAACAGGAAACAAAAAGGAAAAAGGTACAGAACAATCCTTACTTCGGCCAGGGTCCGGCCACTCAGGGTTGACAATAGCACATGGTCCAGCTTAGCACACAAGCTTCTCTCTCAGGAGCTAGCTTCCACACACTGAACGACACCTATTTAAAGCCCTGACCACACCCTAGGGTGGAGATATGGTGGATGGCCTTATGCCCACATTGCAGCCATCCACCTATCAAACATGCCCTTTGTAAATGGCTGTTTAACCTTCTCTGAACCTACTATGCAAGAGAAATTTCCATGTTTCACATCCTAGATCCGAATGAATGAAATAATCTCATTGAATACTTTGTTCTGTACAAAGTTGAATGTGCTGACAACAAAATCACACAAAAATCATCAATGGAAATCAAATTTATTAACCAATGGAGGCCTGGATTTGGAGTCACCCCCAAAATTAAAGTGGAAAAACACACTACAGGCTGATCCAACTTTTGATGAAATGTCCTTAAAACAAGTCAAAATGAGGCTCAGTATTGTGTGTGGCCTCCATGTGCCTGTATGACCTCCCTACAATGCCTGGGCATGCTCCTGATGAGGTTGCGAATGGTCTCCTGTGGGATCTCCTCCCAGACTTGGACTAAAGCATCCGCCAACTCCTGGACAGTCTGTGGTGCAACGTGACGTTGGTGGATCGAGCGAGACATGATGTCAATCGGATTCAGGTCTGGGGAACGGGCGGGCAGTCCATAGCTTCAATGCCTTCATCTTGCAAGAACAGCTGACACACTCCAGCCACATGAGGTCTGGCATTGTCCTCATTAGGAGGAACCCAGGGCCAACCGCACCAGCATATGGTCTCACAAGGGGTCTGAAGATCTCATCTCGGTACCTAATGGTAGTCAGGCTATCTCTTGCGAGCACATGGAGGGCTGTACGGCCCTCCGAAGAAATGCCACCCCACACCATTACTGAACCACTGCCAAACTGGTCATGTTGAAGGATGTTGCAGGCAGCAGATCGATCTCCACGGCGTCTCCAGACTCTGTCACGTCTGTCACATGTGCTCAGTGTGAACCTGCTTTCATCTGTGAAGAGCACAGGGCGCCAGTGGCGACTTTGCCAATCCTGGTGTTGTAAAATAACTCATGAAAGAATAAAGTTACATTAAAACCAAGCACACCATTGTTTTTCTTATGAAATTCTCAATAAGTTTGATGTGTCACATGACCCTCTTCCCATTGAAAAAAATAAAGTTGGATCCAAAATGGCCGACTTCAAAATGGCCACCATGGTCATCACCCATCTGGAAAATTTTTCCCCCTCCCATATACTAATGTGCCACAAACAGGAAGTTGATATCACCAACCATTCCCATTTAATTCAGGTGTATCCATATAAATGGCCCACCCTGTACATCACAGTAGATGCTGGGGCACATGCATCACAGGAGACGCTGGAGCTCATACATCACGAGATGCCAGGGCACATACATAACAGGAGACGTCGGGGCACATACATTTCAGGAGGGGGTAAGGGCATATATATTACAGGAGACGCCAGAGCACATACATCACAGGAAGTGCTGAGGCATATACATCACATGAGACGCTGGGGGCACAGACATCACAGGATACGTTGGGGGCACAGACATCACAGGAGATGCTGGAGACACATACATCAGATGCTAATGCACATACATCACAGGAGATGCTGGGACATATACATTACAGGAAGGGCTGGTACACATACATCACATGAGATGAAGAGAAAATAAATCACAGGAGGGGCACATATATCACATGAGACGCTGGAGCACATACATCGCAGGAGGGTCAGGGGGCATATACATCACAGGCGACGACGGGGCACATACACCATATGAGCCAGGGGAGAACATACATCACAGGAGACACTGGGGGCACATACATCTCAAGAGACGCTGGGGGCACATACATCACAGGAGACGTTAAGGGCACATACATCACAGGATACGCTGGGTGGGGGTACATACATCACAGGCTGGCCCAAGCATTGTGGTCTCCGGGAATCTGCCCGGGGGCCGGAGAAAACAACGCTGTGGGCCATAAATGACTCGCGGGCCAGAGGTTCCCCACCCTTGCTTTAGGAGATTGGTTAGAGGCACTACTATTATGACACAAACCTCCTGCAACAGCCTACACTTCTCAGGAACGCTCTCACCTGTTTGTGAAGGTGAGAGGCCAGCTCTGTATTGCCTTCTTTGAAATTACCTCCCGGCAGGCTTCAGAAATCCTTTAGGGCTTGATCCGAGCGTGAGGCTCAGTAAGTATCACATGCTTGATAACACAAGTGAAACCTAGTAACTCCGGGAACATGTCTGTATTTTAGTGTAACTATTTGGTGTAATGCCTTTTTGTGAAGGTGACAACGTTTCTGCCACTTTGACACCCGCAATGTTGGCTTCTGGCTGGGCCAACAAGCAAGGGGTTTTGTGCAGGTGCCTATCATTCCAGGGTTTTAGTAAGTTGATAGGATATATCGGGAAGGGCTTCTTTTTCCCTGGTCCATGTATTTTATAGTTGACGTCCTGTTCCACCACCTCATAGGGTCCCTGCCACTTTGTAAGGAACTTCCTGTCCATTGTGGGCACTAAAACAAGTACCCGATGCCCAGACTTAAATTGCCTCACTCGAGCCAACCTATTATACCCAATGGATTGTGCCTCTTGTGCCTTGCAGATGCGCTCTTTTACCTGGTTCCTCACTTTGGTCCCTCTATAAAACATATCATTATGCGTGGCAAAAAATGGAAAAAGATTAACGGCTCCCGGGAAACACCATTCAACCCTGTTACATTTTCCAGAGCACCTTTTAAGTCGCTGAGCTGGGTAGTCCCAAAGTTGTCCTGGAACTCCTCCAGGTCAGGGATATTAATTTTCAGGGAATGCTTCCTCTACTTCCTCTCTAGCCAGTACAGTGAAGGGAAATTCACCATTTACAAAATTTCACCTTGTTGACTCCTGGCGGCATACCGGACTATTGGGTGCTACAGCTTTAGCCCGTAACTCCCAGAACAAAGGAAAATCCATTGTGAGAACAATAACATGCATGAAGTTCTCGACAATTCCTACTTTGTGAGACACAGAACCACAATCTGTTAGTATGATTAAATATGACAGTGTGGCAGTTAATAGGGTAATCAAACTCTATTTCCAGCCATAGCCACACTGTTAACCATCACTTAGCACAGATGAGGTCCTTCACCAGGGTGAGGTATGACGCTACAAGTGGAATGTGCAAAAAATGAGAAGTGTCGGCCTATGGAGTAGTCCATCGGCTCTGGGGCCATAGAACAACGGGCTGCTGTATAACATGGGGCATGACACCTCCAACAGACAATGGTACAGGATGTACCCCTTGACACCAGCTCTAACCCCTCCTGGGTCTCTGGGCACCCTTCAGAAATGAATTTAGTCCCCTTCTTATGGGTATCCCAGAAAGGTGACCTCGGGCTCCCTTGATTGCACAAGGAGTTCTCTACAGCCAAGCATCTTTCCTCAAGACTCACAAGTTTATTCTGGGGATCTCTTTGGGCAAACCAGCATTACACGGACTTAGGTAGTGAGTTGATAAATCAGTCCACTATCACTTTTTCTACTTTGTGCCAGAGAGCAGGTCTCAAGATGCAGCCATTTTTGCACCAGGTGTAGCAGGTCGAACATCTCGGACCTGGGAGGCTTGTCCCTGTGATAGCACCAGAGCTATGCCCGTGGCACCTTGACTGCCAGTGTTACGCCCAAATGTGCCAGAATCTCCCCCTTCAGCTTGCAGTACTCATTGGCATCTTGCAAGGCAGTGTCGTAATATGCTTTCTGCAGTTCCCCAATAAGGTCCGGAGCTAGAATCACTACCCATTGCTGTACGGCAGTTTTTCCCTGTCTGCCACTCTCTCAAAGACAGTGGCAAAGATAAGATAACAGTTGGGGGGGTTCACGCAGATCCCGCCTCTGCCACCAATTTGTTAAGAATAACAGCCGGGAGGTTGTACACATCCCATCGCTGTCACCAGTTTGCCAAGAGACGCAATTCCTTTGCCTCCAATCGTCAAGGCAATTACGCAATTGACTGAGGTGTGACAGACAAGACGACGGCTGCTTACACTACTAGGCCAGTTTTTGAGGAACTCCCAGTGAGTGTATGGTATATACACCTCCGATTCCAATGCATGGAATATATATACCCTGGTCCGGTCGCTGTCAACTACACAATAACAAAAAGATTTACTAGCTGCCAGCACCAATCGTTTATGCAGGCCGACTGGACACCCGTCACAGGTAGCGTAAGGCTTTAGGGGTGCGGTTTACAAAGCAAGATGAACAGAGCTATTAAAATTTATATAGTTAATCCGGAACGGTAGGCAGTGTTTATTAAAAATATACAAAGATTATACAAAATGGGATCAAAACAATACCGTATAATGAATTACGTAAAATAAAAAGCAATAATGAAAGAAAATTACTAAACCTGATGTCACGGAAATGGCTCAGAGCTTAGCAGAGGGAGGTACTCCTTAGGAAAACGGACAGAACCCACAGCTAGCTATACCTTTCAGGACTGACAAATGACCAAGCCCAATTTCTGCTTTTTATTAGATCAAGGTTACGCCCACATACCTCCCTTCGGTGAGCTCATGTGGGGGCTGGTTGTGGGATGTGCTGGGTCTTTAAGAATTTTATGAGATCCCCAACTTACAAGATATCTTTTCCCTTGGAGTTTCCACATATTAAATATTGTTGTCATGTTTCTTATCATGATTTCACCTGTCCATAAAAATGAAACAGGGCATGGATAGCACCATCTATTGGAACAATATTAAGTTGGAGGGGTTTTGCCGGCCTTACGGTGATGTGAGTGAATGCGTTAAGTTTGTCCCTTCACTGTGACGCCGAAAATATATCTCCCATAAATATCAGATTGACGTAAACCCCAATATTCATCACTGACCACTGGTTCCAAAACGTCTCAGAACTGTGCTTTATTCAAAGGAAGCTCAATGTGTGGGAAGTGTACTTCCCTGCCTCTGCGTAAATGGATCCCAATCTTAGTATCTGGCTCTCAGAGTAGATATCCTGTTACAATTGCCTGGTCAATGCAGGAGGTTGAGGTGTTAGTTCTTTCTCACTTCCCTATTTATAATTAGTTTCTCTCTTACCCAGCTATAATTAACTAGCTATTGAACCCGTTTTTTTGCCCGGGTGGCAAGCATTTTTATTGGTATATGCTCCCCCATCCTGTCATGAGCCGCCCCCATCCTGCTACGTGCCAGCCCATCCTGTTATGTCCAGCCCCCATCCTGCTATGAGCAGTCCCCATCCTGCGCTCCCATCCTGTTATGTGCTGCCCCCATCCGGAGGCCGGGGGAGGATTGTGGCGCCAGAGTATGCGTGTCCCCATACCGCGCTGTCCGGCGCCAATGTGTCTTCACTAAAATGGTGCCGGATAGTGCGCTATGCGCCGATTCCGAAGCCGCACTGCTCCCCCGGACTCCGGTCAAAACAGAGGTGCCGTGTCAACATTTCTTCGGGTCAGGTATGCACTTATGGCGCCGGAACTCGTGGCATGCATTCAGTGTCTATGTATACTGCGATCTCCGGCACCATATACTTCTCTTACCTGTAACGGCTGGATGCGTTCTCCTGTTTGGAGTCAGACTGCGCAGGCGTGTCGCGCATGTGCAGTCTATAGAGGCTTCGGATAGAAGGACACATCCCTGTTTATATTACAGATGTCCCCCAATTCTGTTAATATCCCCCATGCTGGTATATGTCACCTCTCCATCCCGGTATGCATGACATCCATCATCCTTATATGCAAAGCCTCCCTCATCCCTATCCTCGTATGCATGGCACCCCTCATCCCCAATCCCGGTATGCATGGCACCCCTCATCCCTATCCTGGTATGCATGTCAGCCATTTTCCTGGTATGCATGGCACCCCTCATCCCTATCCTGGTATGCATTGCACCCCTCATCTCCAATCCTGATATGCATGGCACTCCTCATCCCTATACTGGTATGCATGGCACACCCTCATCCCTATCCTGGTATGCATGTTACCCCCTCATCCCCAATCCTGGTATGCATAGCCCCTCAACCCTATCCTGGTATGTATGGCACCCCTCAACCCCATCCTGGTATGTATGGCACCCCTCATCCCTATCCTGGTATGTATGGCCTCCTCATCCCCCAATCCTGGTATGCATGGCACCCCTCATCCCCAATCCTGGTATCCTGGTATGCATGTCTCCTCATCTATATCCTGGTATGCATTGTTACCCTCATCCCTATCCCGGTATGCATGGTACCCCCTCATCCCTATCCTGGTATGCATGGTACCCCCTCATCCCCTATCCTGGTATGTATGGCCCCCTCATCATTATCTTGGTATGTATGGCCCTCCTCATCCCCAATCCTGGTATGCATGGCCACCCTCATCCCTATCCTGGTATGCATGGTTCCCCCTGATCTCTATCCTGGTATGTATGGGCCCTCATCCGTATCCTGGTATGCATGGCCCCTCATCCGTATCCTGGTATGCATGGCCCCTTATCCGTATCCTAGTATGAATGGCCCCTCATCCGTATCCTGGTATGTGTAGCCCCCCTCATCCCCAATACTGGTATGCATAGCCCCCCTCATCTCCAATCCTGGTATGCATGGCCCCTCATCCCTATCCTGATATGTATGGCTCCCCTCATCCCCAATCCTGGTATATATGGCACTCCTCATCCTTATCCTGGTATGCATGGCACCCCTCATCCCTATCCTGGCATGTATGGTATCCCCTCATCCCCAATCCTGGTATGCATGGCCCCTCATCCCTATCCTGGTATATATGGCACCCCTCATCCCTATCATGGTATGTATGCCCTCCTCATCCCCCAATCTTGATATGTATGGCCCCTGTAGCGTCGGCGTCTCTGACTCCTGACGGGCAGAGACGCCGATCCCGTCACCGCCGCGGTCCCGGTCCGGCGTCCTCCGGCTCCCCTCCTGCGTCTGCCCAGGGTGCACGCACCACGAGCAGTTCCCTGGGCACTGTGCTTAGGGCGCGCGCTCCCTCCCTCTTAAAGGGGCCGTGCACGCCGTCCTAAAGAGTCCCTGGCCAATGGCCGGAGGACTTCCCCTATAAAAGGCACCTCCTCCAAAATGGAGGTGCCTGTGCAAGATTGTTGTTTGTGTGCTAACACTCTCCTCAGTCCTCTGGTTCCAGTGCCCGCCAGCTTGTCTATCAGTCGTGCTCGTCTGCCAGTCTATCAGCCGTGCCCGCCAGCCTGTCTATCAGCCGTGCAAGTCAGCCTGTCTATCAGCCGTGCAAGTCAGCCTGTCTATCAGCCGTGCCCGTCAGCCTGTCTATCAGCCGTGCCCGCCAGCCTGTCTATCAGCCGTGCCCGCCAGCCTGTCTATCAGCCGTGCCTGCCAGCCTATCAGCCGTACCCGCCTGCCTGTCTATCTGCCGTGCCCACCAGCCTGCCTATCGGCCGTGCCTGTCTACCCGCATCACCTGCCTGTCTACCAGCCGTGCTCATCTGCTGTGCCTCGGCCATCAGTCCCGTGGGAGTCGCCTGCTCTCACACAAGATCAGTCCCAGAGTGGCACCTGGTTCACCTTCCCGGTCCCTCCTTGGTTCACGGATCCGACTAAGCCGCAGTGTGGCAAGGGTTGGTCCGGGTAGGCACTTAGTTACGCCCCTCTGGTCCCTCCTTGTATCACAGCACAGAGGCTCCACCACCCGGATCCGTAACAGTTAGCACAGGCCATGGAATCTGGTGGCTCCCAGGTTCCTTCACTCTCAGACCTGTACCAAGAGGTCTCTCGCCAGAGATCCCAACTGGATACTATCCTGTCCTATCTGCGGACAGTCAACTCCCGCCTGGACGTGCTGTCCACCCCGACTGTGTCTGCCTCTAACCGAGCGGCACCCGCTCCGGCAGCACCTCATCATCATGTCTCATCTCACTGGAGAGGCGTTGGCATCGCTTAACTCTCTGTGGGAGAGAGCGGATCCTCTGGTGTCTGATCACCAGGCCTTCCTCGTGGCTTTCCGGAAGGTGTTCGATGAGCCTGGACGAAAATCTTCGACTGCCTCCTCTCTTCTCCGACTCCGCCAAGGGAGTCTTTCTGTGGGACGGTATGCCGTGCGTTTCTGCACATTCGCATCTGAACTTGCCTGGAACAATGAGGCTCTGGTGTCCACCTTTTGGGAGGGCCTTTCCGGACGGATCAAAAATGAGCTAGCCGGTCGTGACATACCTACCTCTCTGGACGACCTGGTGTCATTAGCTACACGGAATGACATACGTTTTCAGGAGCGTTCTAAGGAGGCGACCCGTGAGAGAAGACTCCTGCGCCTCGCACCAACCTTCCAAAGGCCAGTCTCGCAACCAGCATCTCCTTCGGTGTCTTCTCCAGAGTCTATGCAAATACACCAAGTTAAGATGGTCAAGTCTCGCCAGGAGATCCGCCGCGCCAAGGGGAGTTGCTTCTACTGTGGCAGTACAGAGCATCTTATCCGCTCTTGTCTGGTGAGACCGGGAAACTCCAGTGTCTAGGACCGCTCGGAGAGGTCGTCCTAGGCAAAACTTCTTCCTCTCCACCCATGACTGTCTGTTTCGGTTAACTGTGGTGAGGTCCGGTTCTTCGAGACTGCCTATCTGGATTCCGGAACTGCTGGGAACCTCATTCAACAGGCCAGATTCCTACCATACGTCTGGCTGATACTTTAGCGGTTTCCTCTGTGGATGGAAAGCTTCTCTCTGAGACCTTCTTGTTTGTCACTGAGCCTGTAACTCTTCAGGTGGGAATTCTACATTCGGAGAGGATCTCCTTTTACATACTATCCGGTCTCTCTCATCCACTTTTGCTTGGTCTGCCTTGGTTACAGAGACATGAGCCCATCTTGAATTGAAGCTCAGGTGAGGTGCTCCGTTGAGGTCAGGAATGTCATAAGTCCTGTCTGGTTCCGGTTCGTCCTCCGTCTACTCCAACTAACCTACCAGGCCTGCTGGCACCCTACTAGTCATATGCAGACGTCTTTGATAAAAAGGAGGCAGAGACACTACCACCTCATAGGCCATATGATTGCCCCATCGACCTAATGCCTGGTGCTTCACCTCCTCGAGGGCAAATCTACCCCTTGTCGCTGGCAAAGACCCGTGCTATGTCAGAGTACATAGAAGAGAATCTTGCTAGGGGATTTATCCAGAAATCCACCTCTCCGGCTGGAGCAGGATTCTTCTTTGTCAAAAAGAAAGACGGCTCTCTTCATCCATGTATTGACTATAGGGGCCTAAACGAGATTACCATCAAAAATAAGCACCCCCTGCCTCTCATCTCGGAGCTGTTTGACCGCCTAAAAGGCGCGAAGATCTTCACTAAGCTCGATCTTCGTGGGGCATACAATCTGGTCCGGATTCGCCAGGGTGACGAGTGGAAGATGGCATTCAACATTCAAGATGGTCACTACGAGTACCGCGTGATGCCTTTCGGTCTCTGTAATACTCCAGCCATCTTCCAGGAGTTAGTGAACGACATCTTCCGAGATCTCCTGTATTCCTGCGTGGTGGTGTACCTGGACGATATCTTGGTGTTCTCCCCTGATCAGCCCTCTCACCGGAGGGATGTTCGTCATGTACTGCTGAGGCTCCGGAAGAATCGCCTGTATGCCAAGTACGAGAAATGCCTCTTTGAGCAGACCTCCCTGCCATTTTTGGGGTATATCATCTCTGAGACCGGACTGCGGATGGATCCCGAGGTGTCTGCCGTCTTAAAGTGGCCCCGACCTGAGGGGTTGAAGGCTATTCAGCGGTTTCTGGGATTCGCTAACTATTACCACCTCTTCATTTTTCCTCCTGGACTGCTCCCATCTCTGCTCTCACCCGTAAAGGAGCAAATCCCAGGGAGTGGACTTCCAAGGCGGAAAGTGCCTTTGTCTCTCTTAAACAAGCCTTCTCCTCTGCTCCAGTGCTACTTCGTCCAGATTGCAATAAACAGTTCTTTCTGTAGGTTGATGCCTCTTCCTCCGGGGCTGGAGCAGTGTTTACCCAGAAATCCTCATACGGGCGAATGGTGACCTGCGGCTTCTTCTCCAAACTCTTTTCTCCGTCCGAGCGCAAATACTCCATAGGAGACCGAGAATTGCTGGCCATCAAATTAGTGCTGGAGGAGTGGGGCTACTTGCTTGAGGGGGCTCTGCACTCGGTGGTCATCTACACTAACCATAAAAACCTGGCTTACTTGCAGACCGCCCAAAGACTAAATCCGCGTCAGGCCAGATGGTCTTTGTTCTTTGCTCATTTCAGTTTCACTCTCCATTATACCGCCTGGCAGATAAGAATATTAAAGATGACGCTCTATCATGCTCTTTCCTGTCTACCGACCAAGAGTATGAGCCTCTACACATCATTGACCCCTCCAGAATAATGACTATTGCTCCATTTGACCTGTCTCATCTACCTCCTGGTAAGACCTTTGTAGCAGCTCAGGATCAGAAGAGGGTCTTACTCTGGGGTCATTCGTCCAAACTGGCTGGTCATGCCGGCCAGAGGAAGACGCTTCTGCTCACTGCCTGACATTATTGGTGGCCCACTCTGTGCAAGGATGTTGCGGATTTTGTCACGGCTTGTTCCTCCTGGACCCATAACAAGATACCTAGGCACCTTCCAGCTGGTCGTCTTCTTCCTCTCCCCGTGCCTTCTGCTCCTTGGCAATACATTGCTACGGACTTCATCACTGATCTTCTGGTATCTGCCGGTTCTACCGCCATATGGGTGGTCGCTGACCGCTTCTCCAAGATGGCTCACTTCATTCCTTAGCCTGGTCTTCCGTCTGCACCTGTGCTGGCTAAGGACTTCATCCGTCACATCTTTCGTCTCCATGGCTTACCCCTCCACATTGTCTCGGACAGAGGAGTTCAGTTCACTTCTCGCTTCAGGAGAGCCACGTGCAAGCTGCTGGATGTCACTTTGGATTTTTCTTCGGCCTATCAATCTCAGTCCAATGGTCAGGTGGAACGTATTAATCAGATCCTTACCAGTTTTCTTCGGCACTTTGTCAACACTCACCATAGCGATTGGGTAGAACTTCTGCCTTGGGCTGAGTTTTCTTATAACAACCATGTGAGTGAGTCCTCTGCTAAGTCTTTGTTCTTTGTGGTTTACGGTCGACATCCCCGAATTCCGTTTCCTGTCTCTTCTTCAGTGGACAATCCTGCCATGGAGTCTCTCGTCAGTGACTTTTCGGTAATTTCCGAGCAGATGAAGAAGCATGCTGATAAGAGACGTCTGCATCCACCTCAAGTTGGGCCCGCGGTTCATCGATCCTTTCGAAATTTTGAACCAAATAAATCCAGTGGCGTACAAGCTGAAACTCCCTGCCTCTTTACGGATTCCCAATTCCTTTCATGTGTCTCTCCTCAAGCCTGTTGTCCTTAATCCTTTTTCTGACAATCCAGGTACCACTCCAGCTCCAGTCTCCGCTGAGGTTGTCTTAGAGAATATTTTGGCCATCAAGAGGATAAGAGGAAAGACTTTCTTTCTTGTGGATTGGAAGGGGTTTGGTCCTGAGGAGAGGTCTTTGGGAGCCCAGAGAGAACATTCATGCCCCTCATCTTCTAGAAAAATTCCTTGCGGGCCTAAATAAGGGGGGGTACTGTAGCATCAACGTCTCTGCCTCCTGCCGGGCAGCGACGCTGATCCCCTCACCGCCGTCCGCCACGGTCCCGGTCCGGCGTCCTCCGGCTCCCCTCCTGCTCCTGCCCGGGGTGCGTGCACCGCACACAGTTCCCCAGGCACTGTGCTTAGGGCGCGCGCACGTACGCTCCCTCCCTCTTAAAGGGGCCGCGGGCGCCGTCATAAAGAGTCCCGGGCCAATGGCCGGAGGACTTCCCCTATATAAGGCACCTCCTCCAAAATGGAGGTGCCTGTGCAAGATTGCTGTTTGTGTGCTAACACTCTCCTCAGTACTCTGGTTCCAGTGCCCACCAGCCTGTCTATCAGCTGTGCCCGCCTGCCTGTCTATCAGCCGTGCCCGCCTGCCAGTCTATCAGCCGTGCCCGCCTGCCAGTCTATCAGCCGTGCCCGCCTGCCAGTCTATCAGCCGTGCCCGCCTGCCTATCAGCCGTGCCCGCCTGTGTATAACCCTTGCCCGCCAGCCTATCAGCCGTGCCCACCAGCTTGTCTATCAGCCGTGCCCACCAGCCGTACCCGCCTGCCTGTCTATCTGCCATGCCCACCAGCCTGCCTGTCGGCCGTGCCTGTCTACCTGCAGCACCTGCCTGTCTACCAGCTGTGCTCATCTGCTGTGCCTCGGCCATCAGTCCCGTGGGAGTCGCCTGCTCTCACACAAGATCGGTCCCAGAGTGGCACCTGGTTCACCTTGCCGGTCCCTCCTTGGTTCACGGAGTCGACTAAGCCGCCGTGTGGCCAGGGTTGGTCCGGGTAGGCACTTAGTTACGCCCCTCTGGTCCCTCCTTGAATCACAGCACAGAGGTTCCACCACCCGGATCCGTAACAGCCCCCTTATACCCAATCCTGGTATGCATGGCCCCTCATCCGTATTCTGGTATGCATGGCCCCTCATCCGTATCCTGGTATGTATGGCCCCCCTCATCCATATCCTGGTATGTATGGCCCCCCTCATCCCTATCCTGGTATGTATGGCCCCTCATCCCTATCCTGGTATATATGGCACCCCTCATCCCTATCCTGGTATGTATGGCACCCCTCATCCCTATCCTGGTATGTATGGCACCCCTCATCCCTTTCCTGGTATGTATGGCCTCCTCATCCCCCAATCCTGATATGTATGGCCCTCTTATCCCCAATCCTGGTATGTATGGCCCCCTCATCCCTATCCTGGTATGTATGGCCCCCTCATCCGTATCCTAGTAAGCATGGTACTCCTCATCCCGTAATCCAGGTATGCATGGCCCCTCATCCCCATCACGCTACATACACACAAAGAACAAACACTTATACTCACCTTTCTTCCCTGTGCGGGGGAGGAGTGTGGCGCTGGAGTACACGCGTGCCCATACAGCACTGTCCGGCGCCATTTTGTTGACAACACACTGCAAATGTGTCTTCAGTAAAATGGCGCCGGATGGCACACTATGCGCCAATTCCGATGCCGCAGTCCGCCCCCGGCTAGAACAGAGGTGCCACGGCAACACTCCTCCGGGTCAGGTATGTCCTTATGGCGCCGGAGATCAGTATGCGTTCAGTGCCTACGCATACCGCGATCTCCGGCGCTATATACTCCTCTTACCTGTAACAGCTGGATGTGTTCTTCTGTATGGAACCAGACTACGAAGGTGCGTCGCGCAGGCGCAGTCTATAGACACTTCGGGCAGAGGGACGCATCTACCATTATATTATAGATTCCATATGTTCAATGTGGAGTCCTACTCTAATGGAGGTTGAAATGTCAGTTATTTTTCTCTCTTCCCAGCTATCAGTAATCCCACATGTTCAATGTGAGGGTGATATGTCCCCTCTCTGGAGATGTCTTATGGATTTTAATTTTTCTGTATGACAGACAGTCAGGAAAGCCTTGACGTCGTCTTCTAGAGTCATTTTCTGCAAAGCCTCCTGTACTGTATGCCTCACACGGTTACTGTCACTTTAGCTGGCAGAAGGTGCCGTTTCCCTGGTCTCAACACCGACAGTTTCTGTCAAGAGAGTCATCTACTGCTGCTGAAACTGCTGGATCAGGAGTTTGTTGGTTTCCTATTGGGTCTGTTTCTGCAACTGCAGATTGGCCTGATCAGTGGCTTAATAAGCTCCTCCATGCTTTCAGACCACGTTTGCAATGCTGTAACAGCCTTTTAGCCAGGACATTCAGCCTTTAAACTGTAATCACCTTTGCTCTTTGGGACTGTGCCCGCATTCTCCACCAACTGTAGGGCTTTCAGCTCTCTGGTAGCCGCTTGGATACGCAGAGGTACAGTTATTTTATATCAATAACAGACTAAAGTTTATAGTCCTTCATAAGTTTTACAGCTCCAAAAATGAACCGGCCTTTCTTCAGCACAAATGAATAACCAAACAGTCCTTTCTTCAGCACAGATAATTAACAAAACAGTTCTCTCTCTGGGTAAGACAAAGTAAATCAAACGGTCTCACCAACTTGAATATTTCAGGAACCTCTCAGGCTGCATTATGGACTATCCACCAGCTCTGTTTTCTGCAGTCTCAGCACAGTACTACTATCTGAGCTAGACCAGGTGCATTCTATTAGGCCAGTAAGACCCAGAGTGGAGTATGAGCGCGACCATTTCCACCCAGGTTCTTCTGGTCATTCCTAAATCCCGGACTCAAAATCCAGTCAGAATAAAAACCATCTCAGTAACACATACCTGCCATTTACGACCTTACCTCTAGCCTTCCTACACTATATAAATATAGTATTTGAATTATTTGTTATCATGGGTGGATAACGCAAACTCTATCAATGCTAATGGGACCCACGCAACTGAGTAAAAGGCTAGTGTGTGTTGGGGGTGGCATGGACCTCTAATGCCTGAACACAGTTTGGTATAAGAAAACAAACCACACTATACTCACCTTTCCCAGGTCCACCATTGAGTTTTCACCACTGCTCCCGGTTTCAGGCATTGGCTGTGACACTGACGGTATGTCGACAACTAGGCAGCAAATCACTGACTCACTGAGCTCACTGACTGGCCAATGCCAGGCACCGGGAGCAGAGGTGGATACTTGCCAGTGGACCTGGGAAAGGTGAGTATAGCTTGATTTCTTTTTAACGCCAAACTGCGCTCAGGGACAAATATTAACTGTGTGGAGATAACCCCTTTAACACCATTCAAAGAGCCACAACTATTTGACGATATTCACCCCAGTTTTTGTGAAACCATTCACTTTAGCTATAAGTGAAATTTCACATATTGTAAAGGCTTTGGAAACAGTGGTGTCAAAAATTGTAGCAGCGTAAAAAGGCAACATGATTTTCCCATGGAAACCAAAGTGCCATTTTTTTTCTGCGGCTATTGATGAAAATGCATGTTTTTGATGTTTTAGATTTTTGGGGAAGTTTTCAATGCAAGAGTGGCTCAAAAAGGGAGAGAATACATAAAGGACAGATACTATTTCATATAATTTTTGAACCTACTACTGGTTTTGGCTTAAAAAACTGAATAAACAAACCTGAAAAAAAAACCTTGAAATTTCAAAGAAGAGCCTTCACACACTGAGCGATGTTTGGGCTATTCGTGACTTGTTTGGCAATTAACAGGAAATTATGAAATGTGATACTAACATTGGGGAAATGTATCATTCTCTTTACGCCAGTTTTCTGGCTGCTTACGGTATTTTGATGCTTTTCCCATTTTTTTTTAACATAAAAAGCCATAAAAATGATTGTAAAATACACATGAAATGCATCTTTTTTTTTTAATTAAGAAAAGCAACAAAAACACACCACAAAAAGTGTGACTCTATCCTCATATCTAGAAGTATAATAGGTAATGATATTACTTTTATGTATTGTACAGTATAACCTCGAGCTCCTAGTCACTCGGAAGGTCAATTTTCATTAAATGTCAAGGGCTGAATTGTTATAATCAACCCTGACATTTTAATTCTCTACAATGGTAAATGTTATCTGCTCTCCTGACATGTCTGTAGGTAAATACTATTAGCTATTAAATATTTCTAGAGCACCTTTTTCTTAGAACTCTGCATTGTGCCCATCCCTGTTATTCCTCCAGGAAATATAGGAATAAAGTGGGTGTTACCATTTGGTTTGCTAATGGACATGTCCCTACATAGCCTAACTGTGCCCAATCAGTCATTGAGACGGCTGTAATGTGGCTCTATAATCTGGAGGCAGTGGCGTACTGCAACTACTTTGGGACTCCAGCACTACCATATATACACTAAGATCATCCAGTGGGGCTGTATAAAGCTAGATTCAAGAAGCTCCCACTAGTAGTGACTGTATAAATCCATATGCATGGAGCTCCCCCAAGAGGTGGCTGTATAAATTGATATGTACTGATCTCCCCCTAGGGGTGGTTGTATAAATCCCTATGAGCTTAGATCCCCCTTTATGCACCAAGATCCATCTAGTGATGCCTACATACTGTATATCTATATGCAATAAACTCCCCCTAGTGGTGGCTGTATAAATCTGGATGTACTGAACTCCCCTAGTAATGGCTGTATAATTCCATATACTCTGAGCTCCCATTAGTGATGTTTTATAAATCCCTATGCACCAAGCTCCACTAGTGGTGGCTGCATAAATCTACATGCACTGAGCGCTTCCTAGTGGTGATTGTATAAATCAATATGCATGGATGTCTGTATAAATCCTTTATTCACTGAGATCCTCCTAGTTGGGGCAGCATTAATCCATATGCACTGAGCTCCCTCTAATAATGGTTGTAGAAATGCCTATGAATTAAGCTGCCCCTAATGCTATCCAACCCTTATGTACTGAGCTCCCCCTAATGGTGGCCATATAACTCCATATGTAAATATAGATGCGGCACTCCAGGTAAATGGAAACATGCGTATTTATTAGTACAAATTCATCCACTGTGTAAACATTATTGATGTTTCGGCCAATAGCATGGCCTTCATCAGAACATAGGTAAAAATAGATTAAATGAAGACGGGGAGGCAGTATTCACTTTAGAAATGCTCCATGTGATGGCACAAAGGCCAGGAGGTTCATCTTACATAGGCATCAAATGGTGCTGGGGATCTGAACAACTGTGCATTTCACTGATGTTCTGATGAAGGTCATGCTATTGGCCGAAATGTCAATAATGAAACTTTACACAGTGGATGAATTTGTACTAATAAATAAGCACGTTTCCATTTACCTGGAGTGCCGGATCTATATTTACATATTATTGTGGAGTGGAATCCTATCCGTGCACCCACATTATAGAGAGTGCCGCGCAGCCTGTTTTTTCATATAAATCCATAGTCACTGAACCCCAAGAGTTGGCTGCATAAATCTTCATGCACTGCACTCTCTCTAGTGAGGTTGTATAAAGCTCTATGCATTGAGCTCTCTTTAGTGGTGACTGTGTAAATTCCTATGCACCGAATTCCTCTATTGATGGCTGTATTTATATTCACTGAGATCCCTCTAGTGGTGGCCGTATAAATCCATATGCGCTGAAGTCACCATAGTGGTGGCTGTATAAATTTATGTTCACTCAGCTCCCTCTAGTGGTGGCCATATAAATCTATATACGCTGAAGTCACCATAGTGGTGGCTGTATAAATTCATGTTCACTCAGCTCCCTCTAGTGGTGACCATATAAATGCATATACGCTGAAGTCACCATAGTGGTGGCTGTATAAATTTATGTTCACTGAGCTCCCTCTAGTGGTGGCCATATAAATCCATATGCACTAAACTGCCTCTAGTGGTGGTTGATTTATATGCACTGAGCTCCCTCTAGTGAGCTTGTATAAACCCCTATGCACTGACCTCCCTCTGGCGGCAAAAATGTAAATTCCTATACACTGAGCTCCTAGTGATGGCTGTATTTATATTCACAGCGCTCCTTCTCGTGGTGGCCATACAAATCTATATGCGCTAAACTCCCCCTAGTGGTAGCTGTATAAATTATATGCACTGAGAGCCCCCTAGTGGTGACTGTGTAAATCCAGAGCTCCCTACTTGTGGATGCAGGCAGCAAGAGCTTTATTTCTTACAATGTGAATGGTAAAAGGGAATTTATGTTAAAGGGGTTATATTATCTTCTTCCTTTAGGAGCGCACCACTCCCCTGCCCTCAGATTGCCAGGGGTGGGTACGCTCCTTAACATTGACTTGTTTGGACAGTGGCATAGTCGCAAGACTGGCCCGAACTGCGCGCTCCACCATGTTTCAAGAAGAAGGACCTTCATACAGCATCAAAAGAGCGTGGGGTCACTGAAGCAGGCCAGATCTAAAGCTTAGCACCTGTAGGTGCGCATTACTTGCTGAGGAAACAGGCCTCTATTATACTACAAAGTTATGTGTCGTGACCACTGTAGCCAATCAATGGCAGATTGGCTGCAGTGCTCACAGTTGACAGAAGCCCATCAGTGGCAGCAGGGCTGGCATGACACAATGTCACATGACCAGTGGAAATGCCACACTGACATCACCGGAGCGGTGGGAGTCACACAAGTGGGCCACCCCACCATAAGTGTGTGATTGCAGAGACCACACTGATCAGGAAAGTGTGAGACCTCCAGTGCTGGGCATGATAGATGCCAGGATCTGGCTATAGCCATCACTCCCTGAGAGGGGGACACCCTGTACATGAAACCCCTGTACATGAAACCCCTGTACATGAAACCTGTGTTTCCATTCACTGACAGAAAACAGAGCTCCTGACAATGGTGAGGAGCAGGCGCACAAGTGGTGCCAGAGCAGCCACCCTACACAAGTATACATATCTATATGACATGAGCCTGTACAGACACCGGCAGACTAGCGGTGGTCGCACGGCGGCCCCGGCCTCACCTCGGCCCACCTTCCCGGTCCCGGCCCTCCCCCGGGTGTTGCTGCAGTGTCTGCTCTGGGCGGGTCTGCTCCTGACGTCGCTTCCTTCCAACATGGCGAGGAGAGGAGCCGAGCTTCCCTGAGCACCGAGCCCCGTCACTGACAGCCGCCACCGGACCCGGTATACTGATCTGCCTGGGTCCCCTCCGCCGCCAGTGACAGGTGCAGCCCGGGCTGTGATGGGGCGGCCTCCACCCGGAGACCAACACACTGTCCGACATTAGCAGGGAGATAACGCAGCGCCGAGCCGGAGGAGGCGCATTACACAGCGGAATCACAACATGTTCCTGACCCGGGCCCTGGAGAAGATCCTCAGCGACAAGGAGGTGAAGAGGGCGCATCACAGTCAGCTGCGCAAGGCGTGCGAGGTGGCGCTAGGTGAGCAGAGGGCGCCGGGTGTGAGGAGGTGACAATGGGGAACACTGTCCGTGCCCTGCCTGTGACTGACGGGAGGAGGGGCGTGTGCTAGTGACAAGGGGAGACAGCACTAGTGTGTGTGTGCTAGTGACAGGGGGAGACGGCACTAGTGTGTGTGTGTGCTAGTGACAGGGGGAGACGGCACTAGTGTGTGTGTGTGCTAGTGACAAGGGGACACAGCACTAGTGTGTGTGTGCTAGTGACAGAGGGAGACGGCACTAGTGTGTGTGTGCTAGTGACAGGGGGAGACGGCACTAGTGTGTGCGTGCTAGTGACAAGGGGAGACAGCACTAGTGTGTGTGTGTGTGTGTGCTAGTGACAGGGGGAGACAGCACTAGTGTGTGTGTGCTAGTGACAGGGGAAGACGGCACTAGTGTGTGTGTGCTAGTGACAGGGGAAGACGGCACTAGTGTGTGTGTGCTAGTGACAGGGGAAGACGGCACTAGTGTGTGTGTGCTAGTGACAGGGGAAGACGGCACTAGTGTGTGTGTGCTAGTGACAAGGGGAGACGGCACTAGTGTGTGTGTGCTAGTGACAAGGGGAGACGGCACTAGTGTGTGTGTGCTAGTGACAAGGGGAGACAGCACTAGTGTGTGTGTGCTAGTGACAGGGGGAGACGGCACTAGTGTGTGTGTGTGCTAGTGACAGAGGGAGACGGCACTAGTGTGTGTGTGCTAGTGACAGGGGGAGACGGCACTAGTGTGTGCGTGCTAGTGACAAGGGGAGACGGCACTAGTGTGTGTGTGTGCTAGTGACAAGGGGAGACAGCACTAGTGTGTGTGCTAGTGACAGGGGGAGACAGCACTAGTGTGTGTGTGCTAGTGACAGGGGAAGACGGCACTAGTGTGTGTGTGCTAGTGACAGGGGGAGACGGCACTAGTGTGTGTGTGCTAGTGACAGGGGGAGACGGCACTAGTGTGTGTGTGCTAGTGACAGGGGGAGACAGCACTAGTGTGTGTGTGCTAGTGACAGGGGAAGACGGCACTAGTGTGTGTGTGCTAGTGACAGGGGGAGACGGCACTAGTGTGTGTGTGCTAGTGACAAGGGGAGACGGCACTAGTGTGTGTGTGCTAGTGACAAGGGGAGACGGCACTAGTGTGTGTGTGCTAGTGACAGAGGGAGACGGCACTAGTGTGTGTGTGCTAGTGACAGGGGGAGACGGCACTAGTGTGTGCGTGCTAGTGACAAGGGGAGACAGCACTAGTGTGTGTGTGTGTGTGTGCTAGTGACAGGGGGAGACAGCACTAGTGTGTGTGTGCTAGTGACAGGGGAAGACGGCACTAGTGTGTGTGTGCTAGTGACAGGGGAAGACGGCACTAGTGTGTGTGTGCTAGTGACAGGGGAAGACGGCACTAGTGTGTGTGTGCTAGTGACAGGGGAAGACGGCACTAGTGTGTGTGTGCTAGTGACAAGGGGAGACGGCACTAGTGTGTGTGTGCTAGTGACAAGGGGAGACGGCACTAGTGTGTGTGTGCTAGTGACAAGGGGAGACAGCACTAGTGTGTGTGTGCTAGTGACAGGGGGAGACGGCACTAGTGTGTGTGTGTGCTAGTGACAGAGGGAGACGGCACTAGTGTGTGTGTGCTAGTGACAGGGGGAGACGGCACTAGTGTGTGTGTGCTAGTGACAGGGGGAGACGGCACTAGTGTGTGCGTGCTAGTGACAAGGGGAGACGGCACTAGTGTGTGTGTGTGCTAGTGACAAGGGGAGACAGCACTAGTGTGTGTGCTAGTGACAGGGGGAGACAGCACTAGTGTGTGTGTGCTAGTGACAGGGGAAGACGGCACTAGTGTGTGTGTGCTAGTGACAGGGGGAGACGGCACTAGTGTGTGTGTGCTAGTGACAGGGGGAGACGGCACTAGTGTGTGTGTGCTAGTGACAGGGGGAGACAGCACTAGTGTGTGTGTGCTAGTGACAGGGGAAGACGGCACTAGTGTGTGTGTGCTAGTGACAGGGGGAGACGGCACTAGTGTGTGTGTGCTAGTGACAAGGGGAGACGGCACTAGTGTGTGTGTGCTAGTGACAAGGGGAGACGGCACTAGTGTGTGTGTGCTAGTGACAGAGGGAGACGGCACTAGTGTGTGTGTGCTAGTGACAGGGGGAGACGGCACTAGTGTGTGCGTGCTAGTGACAAGGGGAGACAGCACTAGTGTGTGTGTGTGTGTGTGCTAGTGACAGGGGGAGACAGCACTAGTGTGTGTGTGCTAGTGACAGGGGAAGACGGCACTAGTGTGTGTGTGCTAGTGACAGGGGAAGACGGCACTAGTGTGTGTGTGCTAGTGACAGGGGAAGACGGCACTAGTGTGTGTGTGCTAGTGACAGGGGAAGACGGCACTAGTGTGTGTGTGCTAGTGACAAGGGGAGACGGCACTAGTGTGTGTGTGCTAGTGACAAGGGGAGACGGCACTAGTGTGTGTGTGCTAGTGACAAGGGGAGACAGCACTAGTGTGTGTGTGCTAGTGACAGGGGGAGACGGCACTAGTGTGTGTGTGTGCTAGTGACAGAGGGAGACGGCACTAGTGTGTGTGTGCTAGTGACAGGGGGAGACGGCACTAGTGTGTGTGTGCTAGTGACAGGGGGAGACGGCACTAGTGTGTGCGTGCTAGTGACAAGGGGAGACGGCACTAGTGTGTGTGTGTGCTAGTGACAAGGGGAGACAGCACTAGTGTGTGTGCTAGTGACAGGGGGAGACAGCACTAGTGTGTGTGTGCTAGTGACAGGGGAAGACGGCACTAGTGTGTGTGTGCTAGTGACAGGGGGAGACGGCACTAGTGTGTGTGTGCTAGTGACAGGGGGAGACGGCACTAGTGTGTGTGTGCTAGTGACAGGGGGAGACAGCACTAGTGTGTGTGTGCTAGTGACAGGGGAAGACGGCACTAGTGTGTGTGTGCTAGTGACAGGGGGAGACGGCACTAGTGTGTGTGTGCTAGTGACAGGGGGAGACGGCACTAGTGTGTGTGTGCTAGTGACAAGGGGAGACGGCACTAGTGTGTGTGTGCTAGTGACAAGGGGAGACGGCACTAGTGTGTGTGTGCTAGTGACAGGGGGAGACGGCACTAGTGTGTGTGTGTGCTAGTGACGGGGGGAGACGGCACTAGTGTGTGTGTGTGCTAGTGACGGGGGGAGACGACACTAGTGTGTGTGTGCTAGTGACGGGGGGAGATGACACTAGTGTGTGTGTGCTAGTGACGGGGGGAGACGACACTAGTGTGTGTGTGCTAGTGACAGGGGGAGACGACACTAGTGTGTGTGTGTGCTAGTGACGGGGAGACCACACTAGTGTGTGTGTGTGTGTGTGTGTTTGCTAGTGTCGGGGAGATGACACTAGTGTGTGTGTGTGCTAGTGTCAGGGGGAGATGACACTAGTGTGTGTGTGTGTGTAAGCTAGTGACAGGGGGAGACGACACTAGTGTGTGTGCTAGTGACAGGGGGAGACGACACTAGTGTGTGTGCTAGTGACAGGGGGAGACGACACTAGTGTGCGCCATTGACTGGGGAGACGGCACGTGTGCCAGTGACAGGGGAGACTTCACTAGTGTGTGTGTGTGTGTGTGTGTGTGTGTGCGTGCTCCAGTGACAGGGGGAAGACAGCACTAGTGTGTGTGTGTGTGTGTGTGTGTGTGCGTGCCAGTTACGGGGGGAGACTGCACGTGCGTGTGTGTGTGTGCGTGTGTGTGTGTGTGCGCGCGCCAGTGACGGGGGGAGATGGCACTAGTGTGTGTGTGTGCGCGTGTGCCAGTGACGGGGGGAAACGGCACTATTGACAATGTGTATGATCAGGAGCCAGCTTTCATTCTTGCAGGGTCCATATATGAGGGGTGGACTGTGATTTGGGGTGTAGTGTCTGTGTGATCACCACATCAGTGAGGGGCTTCTTCTGTCCTGACTGATGTGACACAGGGGGGCTTTCTGCAAGTTTCTGTCCCATCCTGCAACGTCAGGCGATGGCGGCCTTGTCACTTGTAGGTTTGCTGATCAGTGGGTGCCGGGTGTTGGACCCTCGCCGATCTGATATTGATGAGCTACTCTCAGTGAATGTCATCAGTTTGCTATGACCGGATGTCCTCTGTAAAGTTTGTGGTAGTATTGGCTTCATGGAGGAGCCATCTCCCAAGTCATGGCAGTGGTAACAGCCTGACACTGTTGCTCCTCTTCTCCAAGGTTTTCATTGATTCAATTTAAAGAAGAAAAAAAACAAAACAGAATTTATTTTACACAGTTTACAACTATTTAGAGAAAATCCTGTGACCTGTGTTTTTAAAAGGCATTCTCAATTTTACACAGGGCTCTTTGTAGAGGTACAGAGGGTGCATTCACCTCTGCATAAGCCCTATCAGAACTCTATTCATAATGAGCCTTTAGACTTTATTAACATGTTGATGCTGTGTTGTTTTAATTTTTCTGTGAATTTCCAATATCATGGCAAAAACACTGCAGGTCTACCGAAATTACCCCCCCCCAAAAAATGCAACACGGCCTTAACTCATGAACACAGCCTCAGTGCAAGGTCAGACGCTAGTTTGGCTCACCAGCCATGATGTGCGGCTTGCAGCTGTCCGCCAGCTTGGTGCATCAGCACCTTGAGTAGCAAACAGTTGTGAAGAGCAGATCTCCAGGTGGTGGGAAAATGTTATGATACGGCCAGTTAGAGGGGTGCTTGGACTGGTTGCGATAGTGTGGTGAGCAGGGCTGTGGTGTTGGAGTTTGTGCCCATTTTGGTGGAGTCGGAGTCAGTATAAAATGGACTGCCTCCTAAAATGTATAATAAATTGGGTACAGTAGCACAATGCAGGGTGTGCTGTACATTTTTTCATAAGAATTTGGGATAGTTATGAAATGTCCTATAAATATCTTTTCTGTTCCTGATCTCAGGATCGCGGCTTTTAGTTGAGATGAATCTATGCTGCACTTTATGTACACGCTCAGTAGTGAGGCAGTGCTGTGGAGTCGGAGTTGTGGCATCAGGGAAATTGAGGAGTCGGAGGTTTGGCTTACCAACTCCACAGCCCTGTTGGTGAGTGTACTTTATGTAAGAATACTGGATTGGGGGTAAATTGGGTCCTCCTGGATATAATTATCCTGCCTATAAGGAAGGGGCACAGAATCACAGTGTGCTTTTTGTGGCTTTAGCTGTATTTATAACGTATCACTACTGTGGGGGAACAGGGTGCTGAACATGGCACTCACGGTAAGAACGGTTGGGGAGCGCTACCTTATGGAGTCACTGTAGTAGGAGGTATTGAGTACTGCTCTGCCCGGCCATTGCTCTTTCTCTGCATACCTTGCTGTGGCCTTCCTTGCACTTTGGCAGCTTTAGGGCTCTGACCCGAGCTTTACACCGTTATAGATGTATATGAAGAGGCCATGCTCTGGTCAGGAGACGCGCACAGTCCATGCATTGCGATCCAAACTATTATCACAGACTTCTGAAAGAGCCCTCAGGCTACGGCCCCACTATCAGTATTTGGTCAGTATTTTTTCTCAGCAGTGGGAGCCAAAACCAAGAGTGGGTGATAAATGCAGAATTGGTGACTTGTTTGTATTATACCTTTTCTCTGATTGTTCCTCACCTGGTTTTGGCTCCCACTCCTGAGAAAAAAAATACTGACCAAATACTGATAGTGGGGCCGTTGCCTTACTTGGTCTCTTTACACCTCCTTGCTCTAGTACAGGTGATCAGGCCATTTAGCATTATGTGCTTGTTATCTGACTTAAGCGATATTTTGGCCCATTTCCCTCTTTGCTGCGTCACCTATCCCAAAGACTGTCTTATATAGGGCAGTGGCAGTATGACGTTGTAAATGACATTGTTGTTGTACCATTTGTATGTTTTCTGACACCTGTACCTGTTGTATTATTGTTCATATGCATTTTCCACTTTGGAATTTTTAGCATATTTTGCCATGGTTTTTATTCTATGTATTAGGCCTCATTCACGTGTCCATGAAAAACTGTTGCCTGTGTCATCAGTGTACGGTCCGGTCCGTGTGTCCGTTTTTACCATCAGTGTCATCAGTCATTTTTCCTGGATGGATAAAGAAATAAATTACTAAGCTTCTCCTACTACTCCTATTTCTCCTGTACGCTGATTCCGTACGTGTTTCACGGACCCATAGACTTGTATTGGGCCTTATCACCCGTGATACCGGAAAAATAGACATGTGAGTTTTGCATGGATACACAATCTGTGAAAAAACATGGACATGTGAACAGCACCATAGATTATAATGGGTATGTGTTGTATCCGTGAAAAAAATAAAATAAAATGGGTACAACACGGACATCTGGATGAGGCCATAGGGCGCGATCACACGTTCAGTATTCGGTCAGTATTTTTTCTCAGGAGTGGGAGCCAAAACCAGGTAAGGAACAATCAGAGAAAAGGTATAATAGAAACAAGTCACCAATTCTGCATTTATCACCCACTCCTGGTGTTGGTTCCCACTCCTGAGAAAAAATACTGACCAAATACTGATAGTGGCCTTAGGGTATGTGCACACGATCCGGAGCCACTGTGTGTTTGAAGCTGCGTATTTATGCAGCGTCAACCCACAGCCGTCAGATGTTACCTCATAGTAGATGGATTTATAGAAATCCCATGTCCACTTTGCATCTCTGTGCACCTGCGGATCACCCACGGATCACCCGCGGAAACTGATATGCGTCGCGTCTTTCAGACCTGCAGCATGTCAATTTCTCTTCCGGATCCGCATGTGGACTTTCCCCATAGACTTAGGCTGTGTGCCCACGATGCAGAAATGCTCCGGATTTTTCCTGAGCGTTTCTGCATCTCCCTGGCAGAAAAAACGCATGCGGATTGTACATGCATTTTTCCTGCCAGGGGCAAGCGTAAGTGAAGCGTTTTTCACCTGCAATTTCGCATGCGAGTTGTCAAGCGCTTTCCAAGCGATTTTTCAGCATCACTTGGAAAGTGCTTGACAACTTGGTCACACTATATAAATCCATGCAACCGGCATGGATTTATATAGTGTGATCAAATTATAGTAAAAGAATGGTAAAAAATAAAAAAATAAACATTATACTTACCTTCCGATGGCCCCCGGTCTCCTCCGGTGTGTCCGGTGTGTTGGGCGGCTCGCAGTAGTCTAAAAGGACCTTCCATGACGTCATTTAGTCATGTGACAGGTATGTACTATTTTTTTTTTTTTGGTATATTCTAGCAGTTGTGAAGTTTAGGAGATCTTCCCAATTCTCACCCACATGCTGCCATTTATACAGTGGATCCGCCATACTTCACTTTCCTTTGGTGACTCTATTGATTTGATCCGTAATAAGGACAAATATTGTCCTGTAATTCTCCCTGTATTTAATATCTGCAAACCTAGATGGAACATGTGCATCATCTGCAATATTGTGGATCTATCCTTATTCACTGCAGGGCGTGAGGTTGTTATGAAGGGGGTTATCCTCTACTTTAAAAGTAAAACCTAATGGGCCCAGGTGGTAAAAAGAAAAGAAAAATTTGCTTGCTTCCCCAAAAAATGACACCATTCCTCTGCACCCAGTATGCTGTCCCATGCATCTTGTCTTTCATAAATATCCAGTGGGGATGGGTCACATTACCATTGTAGCCAATCAGTGGCCGCTGATTGTCTGCTGCTTTCACATTTTGTTTGAACAGGAAGAACATCTCTATTCTGTTCGGGCGAAAAGTGAAGGCTGCAGACAATCCGCAGCTGCTGATTGGTTGCAGCAGTCACTTGAAACACACAATTATCATTTTCAGAAATGATAGCTATTTATTAAAAACTGTTAGACAAGCCGATGGTTAGTGACTTTCTGTGGACGTATTGTGTTCGCTTTTAAACAATCCCAGAATTACGCAGAAGATTATGGCAAATTCTCATCAAAATAGTGCAGCTTTGTCATTGTGGATTGCATATAATAAAGAAAAATAACTATGCTCAAATTCCCTGGATTTTCTGTGGCCTCTTTAGTATGCCGACCTCGGTACACCGTCCTCCAGTCATGGCATGACCTCCCATGAGACCACTGCAGCACTATGGATGGTTCCTCACTGGAGGACGGGTGTACCGACCACACTGTGCTTTTTGTGGCTTTAGCTGTCTCTTTACCTGGTACTGGGCATCAATACTGTGGGGGGCAGGGCGCTGAATGGGGCTCTCAGGGTAAGAAAGGTTGGGGAGCACTGCATTAGGGGATCACTGTGGTGAGAGATATCCGGTACTGACCGGGCCTTGCTCTCAACACAGATCTTCCTTTCATTTTGTTCCTTGGCAGCATTACTTGGTCTCTTCACACCTCATTGCTCTAGTACAGGTAATCAGGCCATTTGGCATTACGTGATTCTTATATGACTACAGCGATATATTGGCCCATTGCCCTCTTTGCTGTGCTCTCCTAACCCAGTGACTGGCATATACAGGGCATTATGATGCTGTACATGACACTGTTCTCTCTAGTGCCATGTGTGTGTTTTCTGCCACCTGTAAGATCAGTGTAATGTGTGGTTTTTTTTTTTTTTTTTTTTTTTTTACCTTTTAGGATACTTTGTCCAGTACTTTATATTAACCCCCCAATGTATCCCCCCGTGGGGGATAGCACCGCTCACAGGCATCACGTGACCCCCAGCTGCAGCCGGCTCTGACATCCGCTGACGTCATGACAAATGCTGGCAGCAGCCGGGGGTCTCTGTCTTCTGCGGTCCACGGTGGATGCCAGGCTGTGGGTGGGGTTACCCCCCCGCGTCACACCCGGCATCCACCGCTCGCTCTTCCTCTCCCCATTCATTGGGAAAGCTCGCGGCGGATGCTGGGTGTGATGCGGGGGGTAACCCTGCCCACAACCCAGCAGCCACTGCGGGGACCCCAGCGCTGAGTCACGCCTCACTTGTCGTGACGTCAGCGCAGGGTCACGTGATGTCTGTGAGCGGCCACCGATAGCGCCGCTCACAGGCAGAAACAGCAGCGTAAGGTATTTACAAAAATCCTTAGGGGCCCCGGGGGGATACATTGGGGGGATAATATAAAGTACTGGACAACTTCTTTAATGACCACCAATACGTGTTTTTACGGACTTGCGACATAAGAGACTAGCATCCCCCTGATGGGTGACAATCCTGTAGCTATCAGCTGTACACTATAGCTGACAACTTGCTGCAACAGCCTTGATCAGTGTTTGGCGCCGACCATGGCTGTTTAACCCCTTAGATGCTGCTGTCAATAGTGAATACAGCATCTAGATGGTTAACAGAGTGTGGAGGCTCCCTCTTTAACCTCATCGGCACCCTTAGATTATGAATGTGTGCTACTGATGTTTGCCATGGCTATTAATAGCCAAATAATAGCCTTCGAGTCTGTCGGCTATAGAGACCTGTTCAGAAATTAGCATTATTTAGGTGGTACTGTACGTGTTTTTCATGGATCCATAGACTTAGGCTATTCATGCAAGAGAATTGGAAGATTATGCTAATGACAATCAGCTCAATCTCAGTTTGATCCGAGCGTCATCGGAGTGTGATTTGATTTTCTCGCATCTTCTCCATTCTCTGTGAGCGTACACCGGACTGCACTTGGATGGCATCCGAGTGCAGTCCGATGTTTCACACGTACTCATAGACTTGTAAAGGGTGAGTGTGATCCGAATTCCAGAGCAACTCTCGGCATGCTTCAAATTTTTTATTTTTATTTTCCAAATCAGCATGAGAAAAAAAATAGCTCCACTGCCCCATAGTATAACATTGGGCTGAGTGCTATCCGCTAAAAAAACAGATAGCACTCAGCCATGTTATACGCTCGTGTGTGCGAGCCCTAAGATGCTAGCCATTTACAATCCATGTGTTCAAGCTTTTTTTTGTGTGTGTGAATTTTCCTGCGGCTTTTATTGAGAAAGCAGGGAGGGTCACAGCGGAGATCCTGTGTGCTCGTAGCCTAATCTTTGCTATGCCTGTAAATGCTGGAGATCCTCTGATAATGTTACTTTGTGCATAAGGCTTTATTCATATGGGCGTCCACATATTCCCCCCCCCCTCCAAAATAATTGCAAAAAAATGTTTTAGCTAAGCAGCAATTGTGATAAAATAAAAATAACAAAAAACTGCAACACGGTCGCAACATGTGAGCACAGACTTGGGGCTCATGAAGACGACAGTTTTTCTTGTAGGAGTATTTTCTGTTTTTCACAGAACTTGTCTGCGGCCCTGAAGTGACGCCTCTGTCCACTGCCCGTCTTGGGCCTCATTCAGACATCTGTTTTTCACATACATGTCCTGTGTGTTCACACGCTGAGTTATTGATGAGTTTTTGACACTGTATTTTTGTACTTATTATGTAACTTAATTTACATAATGGGTGCAGAAAATCTGGAACATCAAAAATTCACCAAATGCTCATTGCGGAAACGTAGCTTTAGGCCACATTTATACATTCAGTATTTGGTCAGTATTTTACCTCAGTATTTGTAAACCAGAACCTGAGTGGACGATAAATGCAGAAATGATGAAGTGTTTCTATTATACTTTTCCTCTCATTGTTCCACTCCTGGTTTTGGCTTACAAATACTGAGGTAAAATACTAACCAAATACTGAACGTGTGAACATGGCCTTATAGCCTAAGGAGCTTTTCACATGTCCATGAAAAATCACAGAAACATATGATTTTGATCCAAGTAACAGTTCAAAATCACCCACCCATACAAGTCTATGGGTCCGTGAAAATTAGACCACAAATGGATGCCATCCTCCTGTGCTTCTATTTAATATTGAATTAGGTTACAATTTTTTTTAATTTTTTGTGTATGAGAAAAATGACTGGCGGACAACCCCAAAAAACCTCTTTACGCAAATTCTGCAAATACTTCTAGGCCTATTCACAGGAACTATGTGTAGGTGCGAGTGACGATTGGACACCACTCTGCCCAAACATTGATTTACTAATAGGCTGACTTCTACGTGGGATTTTCTGTGACGTGAGGAAATAGAAGCATCCATTTTTTGGAAAAGACTCCTCTCCCCCTCACCGCCCACCCCAGTCAATGGGTCTGTGTTCGACATGGGCACTAGCATAAAAACTGATGGACAATCCTTTTTTTTTTTCTACTAAAGAAACAGATGAGTTTTACATAGCATTTCAGAATGCAGCCAAATAGTTAATTTTTTGCTTAATTAAGCAAAAAAACAATAAGGTATCCCTAATGAGAGAAGCTTTGCCTTCTGGTCCTGAGAAAATGTTTGTATGGACTTGACGCGCCCCCTGTGCCAGTGTTGTTTGGGGGATACCCGGAGCCGGATCAGATGGGGGTTGTAGTCTCCGAGTGGCGGTGACCCGGTCCGTGCCCAGGGTGTCAAGCTCAGTGTGTGGCAGTCCTACAGATGTTGCTGGATGTTCTTTAGTGTCGACTACGCCACCCGTTGATTTGCGGTCACTACGGCCGCCGCTGCAGCAGGGTCCGCTGAGGCTGGTGGTGTGTGTGCAGCTCAGGTAGTATAACCCCCAACGGGAGGGGTATAGCCTCAGGGGGTCAGTTGTAGAGGGTGGTGGTTGTGGTGGTGCAGTGAGAGTGGTAATAAGACTCCGAGTCGGGCTGTGCAGTTCAGGGTTTTACTTACTGCTTTTGTGTTGGTCACTCCGGCCTTGAGTGACCACCCGAGCCGTGCTGCGTCCACCAGGTCCTGGACTCGGCCAACCCCCAGGTGATTCTGGAGCGTGGTCCTGAGCTCCCTTTCTGACTTGTCCTTCTCTCTGGCCTTCCCCACCAGGGATCCACCTAAGTCCGGCTCCCTCGGGCCTCTTGTTGGTAAAACCCTTGTCTCTGGGTTCCCTGACCCTATTCTTGGTTTGCCTTCCGGGTGGATTTAGTGGGTGGTCGTGGCAGATCCTGCCCACGACCTCCGGTCTCTGGCTAAGGATTAGGGCCCTCCACCAGCTTGGGATCCGGTACCCTTGTGCCAACTCTTCACCCTCTGGTCTAATTTTGGGTTCTTGGAGTTCCCTCTTCTCCCCCTCTGGGTCCTTTTTTCTCCTCTCTCTCTCTCTTGGCCTTGGAGCTGGCTGAGCTGCTCTGCTTCTCTGACTCAACTCTGACAGACTGACCCTGATCTAAGATGGTTCCCACCTTATATACTCCCTCTATGTGTGAGCTCAGGTGACCAGCACCCAATGAGCTCCTAGCATTACCCAGACTGCTCCCCCTATCTGCCCCTACACTACTGGGATGTTCCACCCCCCTCCCACTCCAGCCAGGGACAGACACTGTCGTACCTGCACATTTCTCTAGTGGGAGTACCATTGGTCTGTCCCCCGGAAATGGGATGTATGTAGTGCATGCAGCCTACTGAGCTCAGTTCCACACTCCATCCTTACCCGGGAGTGGAATACCACACCTCTGGCTTGAGGTGTAATACCCCTGTAGCAGCCGAATCCTCAGGGTGCTACATTCCCCCCTGGTAAATCACAGCACGTCCTCGGGCTGTAAGATACAAAAACATCCAAAACATACAATTTTTTTTCATAAACATAAACATATAAAACATCACATAAAACTTTTCATAAAAACTCTTCATAAATAACGTCCTTGTAAACACTCTTGCTCCTCCGGCCACGGTGCAACTTGTGACCGGGAAAAGCGCGACAGTCTCTTTAAGAAAAACAACAGTTTACTATAAAACCGGTAGGGGGCGCCTTAGGAAGCGCAACTATATACAAGGGGAATATGGCCGCTCTCAGTCCTCGGCCAGGTAATGGGAATAGGGACACACGGGTTAACAGTTCACTCTTGTCCCAACGGGGACTTATTTAAAGCAGCAACAGTTCACTGTACCCCGATGGGTAACTATTTACAGTCTCTTTACCGTACTTTAACGACGGCGTCCTCCTGCTCCTTCTTTGGATTTAGACCCGTCCGGGTCCTCCTGCTCCTCCTCACACCGCAGCTCCTCCTCCGTCAGGCGATGTACATGGAGGGCGTAGGGTCCTTTGGCACACTTGTGCCGGGTGAAGGTGACCTCGTCCCCTACGTACAGGTCACGACCTCTGTGTCCCTCCGGCAGATGGCTTTCTACGTCTCTGCGTGTGACAAAGACGTCGCCGGGGGTATGATGGTCTTTTATGAAGCCCCACCCATGCTGCAGGTTGAATTTAATCACAGTCCCGGTGGTACGGGGACCATGAGCTGCACGGGGGTTCCTCCTGGTCCGGCTCTTCTGCTCCGCGCTCCTTATCTGTGCTTGCTGTTCCCGGACCCGCCTCTCTCTCCGCTCCTTCTCGAAGACCTCGAGCTGCTGGTGGCAGCACTCTGCACGCTCCGCTGCGGCCGCCCGAGTCTCCTGAGTGAACCCCATGAGGTCTCCTCCGGTGGGGTCCCACTCAAACTGTGCCTCCTCTAGCGGGGGCTGGGTCCTCCTGACGGGCTTCGGAACCGGAATCAGGGGTTCATCTAGGGGTCTTTCTTTCCGGAGTCGGGGATGGTGAAACTCCGGTGGCCATATGAAGGGCTGCCCATCCGGGCACGTATGCTGGGCGAACAGGTCCTCACCCAGGTGCGGTACTTTAGGTGTTATGGGCGCTGTGGTGGTAGCGGCGCCCGGGTTGACCAGGCCTTGCGACCAGGCTTGGGGCACGCTAAAGGAAAAGGGCACCGTAAGAACGGCGGCGCCCGTGGTTACTCGGCCCTGCGACCAGGCTGGTAGCTCCGCGGAGGTAGGGGGCGCTGTTGGAATGGCGGCGCCCGGGGGTACTAGGCCTTGCGACCAGGCTGATGGTATTTCCTGCTTTGCCGCGCTCAGGGTCGAAGCGCGTGACGTCACAGGGGTCGCGGCCGCGGGTTCCGGTTGAGGCCTAGTCTGCGGCGGTGACGATGCAGCGACGGGCACGGCAGGGGGAATTTCGGGCTCTGCGACGGGGAGCTGGGGCAGGTACACGGTTTCCCGGCTCGGGGTAGAGACGTCCCCTTTACCTGCCTCCGTCCGTTCAGCTCCCTTCTCGGCGCCGTCTCCGGCCTTCAGTTCTCCTGCACCATCCTCAGAGGCGGTCTGTCTCCTCGTCTCGGGTGGCGTGCTCCGCTGACGGGTTCCGGTCTGCTGGGCCATCTCTCGGCTCCACTCCGCCAACGTCTCTCGCTGCACCCGGGCCATCCTCCGTGCGAGGCCCTCCAGCGCAGTCTGTGCACACTCCCGGTCTCGGGGGAGCTGTGCCAGGACCTCCACTAGGCCTAGTGGGGTTGTTGCTTGCAGCAGGCTCCTGACCACTGGGTCGGTGCTGCCTGACTCTCCCTCCATCTCCGGGTAGGCTTTCTCTGGACTCCTCTCCAGACTTCTTGTCTCCGGGTGCGCTCTCTCCAGACTGCTCCAGGCGACACCCATCTTTGCTCTCTTGTTCTGTCTCCGCCCACATTGAGGGTGGTCCCGGGGCAACTTTGTGATTGTCAGTTCCAGGGGCAGTTCTCTTACGCTGATGGACACTTCCAGCATCACAGTCTCTGTTGGTGGGCGCGGTTTCCGCTTTTGGCGCCATTCTTCGACCTGGCCCACGATGGGAGGTGGCCTTTTGCCACCCTCTGGCACGCCCATAATGGCGTCCGCTCTTCCAAGGCGGGAAATCTTTGAAAATGGCGGGAATCGTCTCCCAGTGGCGGGAAACTCCATGGATGGCGGGAAAAAGCTGCAAATGGCGGACAACCGGCGGGAAACGACCTGTGATGGGGTCCGTTGGCGGGGACCCTCCGGAACCGGCGGGAGACTTCTTTTTAAGGTAACGGTGAACTTTTCTTCAGGCACGCAGTACCCGGTTGTTGCGGGCACGTAATCCTGCCGACTACGCGAAAGTAGACGCGCCCCCTGGGCCAGTGTTGTTTGGGGGATACCCGGAGCCGGATCAGATGGGGGTTGTAGTCTCCGAGTGGCGGTGACCCGGTCCGTGCCCAGGGTGTCAAGCTCAGTGTGTGGCAGTCCTACAGATGTTGCTGGATGTTCTTTAGTGTCGACTACGCCACCCGTTGATTTGCGGTCACTACGGCCGCCGCTGCAGCAGGGTCCGCTGAGGCTGGTGGTGTGTGTGCAGCTCAGGTAGTATAACCCCCAACGGGAGGGGTATAGCCTCAGGGGGTCAGTTGTAGAGGGTGGTGGTTGTGGTGGTGCAGTGAGAGTGGTAATAAGACTCCGAGTCGGGCTGTGCAGTTCAGGGTTTTACTTACTGCTTTTGTGTTGGTCACTCCGGCCTTGAGTGACCACCCTAGCCGTGCTGCGTCCACCAGGTCCTGGACTCGGCCAACCCCCAGGTGATTCTGGAGCGTGGTCCTGAGCTCCCTTTCTGACTTGTCCTTCTCTCTGGCCTTCCCCACCAGGGATCCACTTAAGTCCGGCTCCCTCGGGCCTCTTGTTGGTAAAACCCTTGTCTCTGGGTTCCCTGACCCTATTCTTGGTTTGCCTTCCGGGTGGATTTAGTGGGTGGTCGTGGCAGATCCTGCCCACGACCTCCGGTCTCTGGCTAAGGATTAGGGCCCTCCACCAGCTTGGGATCCAGTACCCTTGTGCCAACTCTTCACCCTCTGGTCTAATTTTGGGTTCTTGGAGTTCCCTCTTCTCCCCCTCTGGGTCCTTCTTTCTCCTCTCTCTCTCTTGGCCTTGGAGCTGGCTGAGCTGCTCTGCTTCTCTGACTCAACTCTGACAGACTGACCCTGATCTAAGATGGTTCCCACCTTATATACTCCCTCTATGTGTGAGCTCAGGTGACCAGCACCCAATGAGCTCCTAGCATTACCCAGACTGCTCCCCCTATCTGCCCCTACACTACTGGGATGTTCCACCCCCCTCCCACTCCAGCCAGGGACAGACACTGTCGTACCTGCACATTTCTCTAGTGGGAGTACCATTGGTCTGTCCCCCGGAAATGGGATGTATGTAGTGCATGCAGCCTACTGAGCTCAGTTCCACACTCCATCCTTACCCGGGAGTGGAATACCACACCTCTGGCTTGAGGTGTAATACCCCTGTAGCAGCCGAATCCTCAGGGTGCTACAGACTCGTGCCATGTGGCGGGCGAGCAGAGCGTCCCCACACCCTGCGTCCAAACTGTGTGGATGTGACGTCCCGGAGGGAATACGTTAACCTTCAAAGGCCTGAGGTAACAGGTGGAGCAGGTTGTGTGATGAGTAATGTGCAGCACCATGGCGACGTCAGCGACGCCTACACCTCACCCCAGACCTAGTTTCTTTTATGACCAAGCAGCTCTCCATACTTAGACATGACGCTGCTCATTCTCTCAGAAAATACCAAGTGGTTGTAAAATTTTAATTCTTATTGACTGTGCTTCAGTTTGCTTTGTCTGTATTGTACAATCACCTGATGTGAAAAGGCTATGTTCACACTGCGGTCTTTTTCAGTAGTTGAGAAACCGTCCAAGGAAACGCTCCCGTTTTGGAGGAGTTTTTCTTCTCCTGTAGATAATTTGGAAGAGTTTTTTGCAGCCACTGGACAATGTCTAGTTCGGAGAGGGTTCCTTCAGGAGCTTCTTCAGAGACGTGACCTTCTTTTCTCCCACCAGGGCCCTGATTCATCAAAGCTCGTAAAATGCTTTGAAAAATCGTAAAATTTTGGCGCAATGAGAGCCTACACTAAGATTTGCAATTTTTGCCAATCTCACGCCATCTTTGCCCAGCTCCGACTAAGTGGTCTCCCGAAGCTTCGATGGGAGCGTGGCAACCCCCGCTCGTCAAATTCATCGTTTTTTTTTTTTTTTAGTTGCTACAATACTGCAAAAAATGCTGCAAGTAGTGATCAAAACATAAAACGGTATACTCTAAATAAAAATCTTGTTTTTTCCCACAAAAAAATAAGCCCTCACACAGCTCTAACAACCAAAAAGACATCACGAGTCTCGTAAAATGACGACAAAATAATTTTTTTTCTTTTCAAATTTCTTCGTCATAGTCGTACTGATGAGGAGAGTCATATTGCCAGGTCATTTTTACCACATGATGCTTTTGGGAATTGTTTTTATACTGTACAATGTCAGCATTTCTCCTCCTGTTTTCCAGTGCACTATATGGTAAAATGAAAGTGTAACTTGTTCTGCAACAAACAAGCCCTCATATGTTTCTATTAGGCTATGTTCACACATGTTGGGTTTTTCAGCGTTTTGTGCTGCAGATTTTTATGCAAATTTTCAGCTGTGTTTTTTAGTGCCAGCAAAGTCTATGAGAAACCAGAATTCTCCTTTCACACATCGTGTTTGTTTTGTTTCTGTGTATTTTGTGCCTTGGTTGGGTTTTTGGAAAATCTAGCATGTCACTTATTTCAGCGTTTTTTCACCCATAGGAAGTAATGGGTGGTGAAAAAACGCACCAAAATTTGCATCCGCGTTTTTTCAGCGTTTTTGATGGCAAAATAGATGGGGTTCTTTTTTTCACAGAACTTTATGTACATGCATAAATAGAGACAAAAGGGCAGTGAAAAAAATGCATAAAAAAGTAGCAAAACCTGCGTTTTTGACGCAGCTGATTTCCTGCCAGAGATTAAGTTTTGCTGCAGATTTGTGATGCTGAAAAATCCAACATGTGTGAACATAGCCTTATACTTTTCCTCTGATTTTGGCTTACAAATCAAATACTGATGTAATATACTGATTGTGTAAAAAAAAAAAAAAACTCCCAACGACCTCTCAAATGGAAAACAAAGTGTATTTCCCACAGAAATGAATTGCAAGTGTTTTTTTAATCCGTTTTAGATGGGGATTTTGGAGAGTTTCTTCTCAAAACCTCCCACTATGGCTTTGTTGCACACGGTGTAGTTTAGATGCCAAGGCAGCCGCTCAGTTTTCCCAGGTGAAGCCGCTTCAGGAAAAAGTTGGCGGTCATTTTCCGGCTTCTCAGGTGGCATGTTCACATGTAGCAGATTTGCTGCTGAGAAATCTGCACCAAATCTCCATTATAATCTGTAGCAAAATCTGCGTGTGTAGATTTTTCTGTGAATTTTGTTTCAAGTTTGCTGCGGATTTCACCCTTTACACTGCAGTAGCTGAGGTAAAATCTGCGAAAATTCAGCACAAGGAATTGACAAGTTACAGATATTAAAATCTGCAATGTGTATCAAATTCTGCATTGGATATTTCCGTAATGTAAAGGTGAAACGTAGAAATCTCAATTTTATTTATTTTTTTTCATTTTTTGTTCTGATGTGGATTTTCTCCACTCAAATCTGCGAGGAAAATTTTGCAGCAGATATGCAATGTGTGGACAATAGCATAAGGGGGTTGAGATGCGGCGCTATTGTAAAATCCATTTGGAAACTTTGCTGCGTATTACGGTATTAGACCATGGCCCCACTATCAGTATTTGGTCAGTATTCGGTCAGTATTTTTTCTCAGGAGTGGGAGCCAAAACCAGGAGTGGGTGATAAATGCAGAATTGGTGACTTGTTTCTATGATACTGTTTCTCTGATTGTTCCTCACCTGGATTTTTTTCCCACTCCTGAGAAAAAATACTGACCAGATACTGATAGTGGAGCTGTGGCCTTAGTGGGGAAAACTCGCAACGTAAGGCCGGATTCATACATCCGTGTTTCTGGGTCTGGGTAAGGACTGTGATGTCTGGACCGGCCGCACGTCTACTGACCTGAGCTTGACACCCTCATTGGCATATGTGAGGCTGCTGAGCTCGGATTAGGAGATGTGCCGGTGACCTGAGCATCGCGGTTACTAAACATGGATGAATCCGTCCTGCATTCCCTGACTTGATATTTGCCACAGATCTCATCTTTTGCAATATGTCGTCAGTTTTGCCACCACATTTGTGCAGCGCCTCGGCCGTACCAGCACAGTTCAGTCCAAATATTGCTGCATGATTTTGCTGTGGAAATTCCGCAGCAAAAAATGTGATGGTTGCCCTGGGATGGTCAGGGGGCTCTCACCACTTATTAGAGGGGTCTTTATTCCGCATTACGGTGTTCTGTGTTTCACGTGACGCCATATATATTTAGTGCCTCACTTGTGATACGAACAAGGTTTATAAGACACGGCAGGTGAATGGAATCAGGGAGAGGTCGGAAGAGGGAAGGAAACAAAGGGACGCGTCGCTCTGTACTTTCATTTAAAATTCATGCTTGGTATCAGGTATACGAGGCCGAGGTGCTCTGTACACTGGAGAGAGGCACATCAGTGGGGCAGGAGGACAAGGCTTTGTGAGGGCCGGAATTCGGGAAGGAGCCGAACAAACAATGCTGCTTTTATCAGCTGCTCTCATGCCCAATGTGCAGCCAGATTGCAGTAATACAAGGACGAGTGTGCGGATGAGATCTGGGGATGTTTGAGGCTGGCTTATATAGGAGCGCTGTAATAATTTGGAGAGGATATATATGGGCTTCTGCAGGCCCTAGAGCAGGAATTATGGGAAGAAAAATAAGGTTGCGAGCTCTGTTGGTTGGAGCTGTTGATGTCTTTTTTTTTTTTTTTTTTGTACAGTGCTGCAGATATGTTGGTGCTATACGGAGATTGTGTATTTTCCACAGTGGATAAGAAGCTGAACGTCTGCATGAGTAGATATAGTGTGCGGGTTTATTTCTAAGCTGGTTGTGTTTCTTCCCAGCGGAGATTTATATTAACTAGTGCTTACTGTGTACAGAGCCCTTCCTAATGCTGATATAATTATGAGCAGCAGACACAGCTTAGTGCCGTTCTGTGGCTCTAGTTTGTACAGTAAATTGGAGTTATAAATGGCCCTTTTCCTGTGCTGGGAGCAGTAAATAGGAGAAACCCATACAATGTAGGCTGGGTGCATACAGGGACATGGTGTGAGGTGGAGAAATGCAGCAATAAAGTCCTATTGTGTTACCAGGTATTACTAATACTCATGCAAAGGTTATTAGTAAAGAGTTATTCCACAAATGTTCTGTCATTCCTTATCCATATGGGATAATTTGGGATCGCTGGAAGTCTAACTGCTAGGAACCCTAAAAATCTAGAGATCGTGGCCCTGGGATCCGGGTATGGGTCTCTGCAGAGCCCTAGACAGAGGGTCGAAGGTGCATGCATGCGCGACCTCTCCTACATTCATTGTCTATAAGACTGCTAGAAATTACAGAGTGCGGGGCTATCTCTGGCAGTCCCATAGCGGACTCATGTTCCCAAAGTAAACTCCGGCCTCCAGATTGGGAAAGTCTTCCTCTAGTGTTATGTGCTTGAACTTCATAATCTGACGTGATGGAGCAGCTTGAAGAAACACCTCTGTCTAAAATTGCAGATGTTCAGAAATGCAGTAAGGTTTTTTTTTCTAGATATATTGGCAGTGCTAAGGCTCTTATTAGACCATAGGCATCTGGGGGAAGACAATGTTGCCTACCTTTGGCAGTATATATTTGGGTGGGATCTTTTGATTTTACTGTATCAGCTGCTTCTCTATTCCATACAGCACCATCCAGTTAAAAAGAAAGTATATTGCTTAGTATCTTTTTTTTTTTTAACATTTTAGTGTTCTAGGTGATGAACCACTGCTTCTAGTAAACGTATATGTTGGGGGCGGGATGCAGCAGCTATGGCTCAATACATAATAAAAGCTTCAGTTGGATTAAAAAACACCTCAAATAATAATAATTATAATAATCTTTATTTTTATATAGCGCTAACATATTCCACAGCGCTTTACATACATTATCGTCGCTGTCCCCATTGAGGCTCACAATCTAGATTCCCTATCAGTATGTCTTTGGAGTGTGGGAGGAAACCGGAGAACCCGGAGGAAACCCACGCAAACACGGGGAGAGCATACAAACTCCTTGCAGATGTTGTCCTTGGTGGGATTTGAACCCAGGACCCCAGCGCTGCAATGCTAACCACTGCGCCACCGTGCCGACTATGTTCACACGACAACTCTTAGATGCCGATGCAGCCGCCAAGTTTTCACAGGCAAAGCAGCTTTAGGAAAATGCTGGTGGTAGTTTTGCAGAAGTGGTTTCGCCAGCGGTCTTGCTGTCGTTTTTTGTGGCAGCGTCTTTTGCTGTATGCTGTGAAGCCTTTAGAAGAATGAACATGTCCTATCTTTTAACCTAAAATTTGTGAGAAGATGGAATGTGCACAGCAATGTCATTTTCAAATTGCAGTGCATGATGTTCATTTTATGTGGTCACTTTGTGATGCTTTTTCAGGTGGAATCCGACTGAAATAGACACCGTGAGCTTATATCCTTAAACTGGTTTCACACATCAGGTTTCGGCTCCTTACCGTGAATGTGCCATTTCACGTCATCGGTCTGCAAAAAAAAAACCAAACCAACCAGAGACATGTTCTACTTTGATCAGTGTTGCAGATCGAACTCGCCAATGCAAATCAATGCTCTCCCCCGCCGTGATAAAGACCAGATAGCACAGGGATGTAATCTGTGTGTTGTCTGTATTTTGCTGTATGACTGGTAGGAGACGCTAAGAATCCCCCCCACTCCCTCGCCCATCTCCATCAAAAAGAACGGAAGCAGCAAGGATTGTAAACACTGCCATAATCCAAAAAATGGATGGAGCACACTGGAACAAAATAGACCCTTTTTGTCACGTATGAGAAAAGCTTGTGCTTAACCATCCTTACTGATACACACATGAAAAGTTTAACTTTTTCCCAGTCAAGCCAGAAAAAAAATTTGTAATAGAAAGATTTAAGTGGCAAATAAAATCTTTTGGTAGGTGCCTTATTGTTTTATGGGAGATAAGTCGCATAAAGCGTTAGAAAGCAGCGTGTTGGCATTCTGATTCCCATCTTCATAAATGGGTGTTGTCGGAAAGTGCTTGTAAATGTAAAAAAATGTACTGCTTATTAAAATATTCAGCTGTTCTTAAGATATTAACACTTTTCTTTTGTTAACAGCTTTTTGCCATGGAAACCGACAAAGGCTGCTGGACCGAATATGTACAGTGCTTACAAGCTCTTTTTTATAGAGCAAGCACTAAAGTGTTACTATCTCAAGAACAGCAGCAAATTTTAGTTAGCAGTAAACTGAAAAAATGCTTTTTTTTTGCAAGCACTGTGTCCCCGATTCATCGAAGCTTTCACTTCAGATTTATGGCGTAAAAGCTTTGAAAAGTCACAATATTTTGCAACGTTTGGCGCCAGTTTCTCCCAGCTTCACTGAAATGGGCGGTGTGCAAGGGGGTGCACGCCGCTTGTCAGACGCTCCAAATTAGGTGTGCACCCCTTCATGAATCAGGAGCGTCTGACTCCAGCACGCCCCCTCATGAAGACTGGTGTGAACAACCCTGGTCTTGATGAATCGGGCCCTGTGTGACATTATCCGTCTAAGATGGGAATAACCCTTTAAGGCTACGTTCCCATGAAGAGTACTTATTGAGTTTTTCATGTTGCCGATTTTCTGCACATTTTGTGTTTTTTCCATATGTTTTTTGAGTGCACTTTAGGTTTTGATCTTGCGGTTTTTGTTTCTTTTTGGTATGTTATGTCTTACATTAATTAAGCAGCTTTGTTTTTTATACTTTTTGGAATTTGGCTTTGACAAAACTTCATCGATAATCATGGGAGATTTTAACATCCCAATTGGCGATTCTCTTTCCCCATCTGCCACGCATCTTTTATCACAAACCTCCTCCTTCGGCCTTTCACAGCTTGCTAATTCTCCTACACATGAGGACGGGAACACATTGGACCTGATCTTCTCCCGGCTTTGCTCAGTACATGACTTTACTAACTCTCCCCTTCCACTCTCTGACCATAATCTTCTTTCATTCTCTGTCAAGAACTGTGACTCTATTCAAGACACCCCCACTTTCCACACTTATAGAAACATATGCGCCATTAACAGCCAGAAATTTATGAAAAAGTTGCAATCATCATTGGCCCCAATCTCCTCCCTCTCATGTCCCGACTCTGCATTGAAGCATTATAACAAAATAATGCTATGGGCCCTGGATGAAGCTGCACCTCCTACACAAAGAAAAATTCAGCATAGACTGCGACAACCCTGGCACACGCCTCAAACACGCCTTCTCCAGAGGTACTCCAGGTGCGCTGAACGGCTGTGGAGAAAATCAAATCTGCCCGAAGATTTCCTCCATTATAAATTTCTGCTGAAAACATATAACTCTGCCCTTCACCTCTCCAAACAAACCTACTTTAACAACCTCATCATCTCACTTTCCAATAATCCTAAACGACTCTTTGACACGTTTCATTCTCTCCTCAATCAAACAACACAGGCCCCGACCACCGACCTCAGCGCTGACAATCTGGCCAATTATTTCAAAGAAAAAATTGACCATATCCGACAGGAAATTTTCTCCCAATCCCCAAATGTTATACATGCTCTCCCCCGCCACATTGTATCTTTCTCAGTTTCTGACTTCGAACCAGTCACGGAAGATGAAGTGATCAGGCTCCTTGCATCTTCTCGCCCTACCACCTGCACCAGTGACCCTATTCCCTCACATCTCCTTCAGTCCCTTGCTCCAGCTGTCACCACTCACCTAACTAAAATTTTCAACCTTTCCCTCTCATCTGGTATCTTTCCCGCTTCTTTTAAACACGCCATCATACAACCATTACTTAAAAAAACATCCCTTGACCAGAACTGCACGGCCAACTACAGACCTGTTTCCAATCTTCCCTTTATCTCTAAACTCCTGGAACTCCTGGTCCACTCCCATCTCATCTGCTATCTCTCAGACAACTCTCTTCTTGACCCTTTACAATCTGGTTTCCGCTCTTTACATTCTACTGAAACTGCCCTCACTAAAGTCTCTAATGATTTACTAACAGCTAAATCTAATGGTCCCTGCTCCCTGCTGATTCTCCTGGATCTCTCTGCAGCATTCGACACTGTGGATCACCAGCTCCTCCCCTCTGTGTTCCGCACTATTGGCCTCAAGGACACTGTTCTCTCCTGGTTCTCCTCCTATCTCTCTGACCGCTCCTTCTCTGTGTTTTTCGCCGGCTCCTCCTCCTCCCTACTTCCCCTTACTGTCGGGGTTCCTCAAGGATCTGTCCTAGGCCCCTTCTTTTCTCCTTATACACCGCTCCTATTGGATAAACAATCAGTAGATTCGGTTTTCAGTACCATCTCTATGCTGATGACACCCAATTATACACCTCTGCTACGGACATCACCCCTGCATTACTACAAAAGACCAGTGATTGTCTTTCTGCTGTGTCTAACATTATGTCGTCCCTCTACCTAAAACTGAACCTGTCAAAAACTGAACTACTCGTCTTTCCTCCCTCCACTAACCTACCTGTGCCCGATATTGCCATTTCCGTTTGTGGCTCAACCATTACTCCCCAGAAACAAGCCCGCTGTCTTGGGGTCATTTTTGATTCAGATCTTTCTTTCACTCCTCACATCAAATCACTCGCTCGTTCATGTCATCTACACCTCAAAAACATCTCAAGAATCAGGACTTTTCTCACCTTTGACTCAGCAAAAACTCTTACTGTAGCTCTTATTCATTCTCGTCTTGACTATTGCAACGCTCTACTAATCGGTCTCCCTCTTACTAAACTCTCCCCTCTCCAATCCGTCCTTAACGCAGCAGCCAGGATCATATTCCTCGCCAACCGCTACACCGATGCCTCTTCCCTGTGCCAGTCATTGCATTGGTTGCCCATCCAATATAGAGTTCAATTTAAACTAAACAATTTAAACTTATCACGCTTACCCACAAAGCGCTCCATGCTTCAGTACCCCCCTACATCTCCTCTCTTGTCTGTCTACCACCCTACACATGCCCTCCGTTCTGTAAATGACTTAAAACTAAAATCCTCCATAATCCGAACTTCCCACTCCCGTCTCCAAGATTTCTCGTGTGCTGCGCCAATTCTTTGGACTGCACTACCCAGGACAGTTCAATTAATTCCCAATACCCACAGTTTCAAGCGAACCCTAAAAACACATTTCTTTAGACTGGCGTATCACCTAAACACACTCTGTCCGTCTCAGTTTTCCCCTATATTAAAATCTTCTTCAACTTCAGGTTCATACCAACCATGCACTTAATAGCCTCTATCAGGACTGTACACATACTGGCTGGCGACCAGTCCATGTATTATTATTTATCCTATTTAGTATATTAAGGCTGCATTATACAATATATGTACTTTTTACCTTTTGTGTCTCCCCCATTTCCTCATAGACTGTAAGCTTGCGAGCAGGGCCCTCGCTCCTTTCGATATGAGATATGCTTATTCTGCATTGTCTGTATATGTCCCCCTTAAAATTTGTAAAGTGCTGCGGAATATGTTGGCGCTATAAAAATAAAAACTATTATTATTATCGATAGTCGTGCATATTACATGCATTTTTTTTTTATACCTGTGAATTTTCCACCTCTAATGCAATTGTATGAGGAAAATCAGTGTACCCGAAAGAGAAATTGACGTTACAGATTTCATATACGCACCAATGGTCAGTTTATGCTGCATTGAAAAAAAAAGCCCGCAGTGGCCATGAGATTCCTATAAATCTCCTCCACTTTGCTAGAACTGGAAGACCCTGCTTGGCTGGGATAGTATTGTGTTCCCGGATAAGTTTGTGTGATACTTTTTGGAAGACTACTGTAAAGTTGTGGAACCAGTTATTAGCTGGCACCATCCATCATGTAACCTGTAGAAACTGAAGCCACTATGTCAATATGGAGAAAAACAAATGGTGCAAGGTAGTTGTGGATGGGATCAGTTTTTACCTATCAGGAAAAAATGTTCAGGAAGTTTTCTTTGTATACCCGGTGAGATAAAACTTCCTTGTGTCATGGGCTAAATGTTGCTGACCTTTCCTTTCTCTGATTTGTCATGTGCAGGGCTGTCCTGGTACCACGTATGGTTTTAGTACGTTCACAACTAATTTACGGAAGGCTCCCGACACATTAGGTGAATGAGGCCTATGAATACACTCTGCAGACAGAATACCAAAGGGCGCTGGCTTTTCTGGTGGGGAGAGAAGACAACAATTTAGATGTAGCCTTCACTCCTTAACTTTCCTTGTGACTCCAAATATGAGACGAGTAGCGTGATTTGGCCAAGTTTGAGGGGGGAAAAATGACAATCCTCTGACGTTGTTTATGTTTTAAAATGCCTAAAAAAGGTATCAAATTTCCAGCAAGGAAAAATTGGAGTCTCTAAACTTTGAATGGCCATACAATGGCACAGATTTGGGGCCTTGTGTCAGAAGTATACACATCGGGGAATACTGATGTATATGTCTGATGGAAAGCTCAGATGTGATGTGATCAGACCTTAAGATGGCTGAATCAAAGCTGTTGCTCCAGAATTCTAACTGAAATCACTTTGAAAAAAAAATGCAAAATTTTACATTTTCACTCGAGTTTCTACCAGCTTCGCCAAAACAGGCAACAATTCATGACTAGCTGTGGTGTACCTTATGGCAGAAATCTTGCTCCAGTCCTTGACTGGAGTAAGCTTTGTATTGAGAGATACGACACTTATCAGACATTCGCGTGCGCCTCTTAATGAATCAGGAGCGTCTGACTCAAGCACGCCCCTCATCTGGACCAGCGTGAGAATCGCCGAGCTTGATGAATCTGGGCTTGTGTGTTTTTATAAGGGTCCTCGTCATGTCACCGAACAGCAGAAATCCATTTTATAGTTAATTTTCATTGAGTTTTGCCAATTGTACCGTAATATCTGTGGGCCGCTCAAGTCTATCTGGTATTTGGTAGTTTTTGTTTGTTCTTTTAGGCGATGTGCCCACGTTGCAGAAATGAAGCAGAAAATTTCTGCTTCATTTCCGCATGTCCTCTCCCGGAAAAACGCATGCGGAATTCCGCACGCGTTTATTGCGCGTTTATCGCGCGTTTACCACATGCGGAATTGCCTTGCGTTTTTAATGCATTGCACAAGGCAATTCCGCTTGCGGAAACGCAAAATTAATGAACATGCTGCGGATTTTTGAACGCAGCATAAACGCTGCGGAAAAATCCGCAGCGTGGGCATAGAACTTGCGGAATCCCCTTGGGGACCATGGGGAGCGGATTACCTAGCGTTTAACAAGCGTTTACGCTGCGGAAATTCCGCAGCGTAAACCCTTGAAAAACGCTACGTGGGCACGGAGCCTAAAAGCGAATATTCTGGAGTATATTTTCTTCTAGCTCTGTGTCACAGCTTTCCGCTGTTATTTACCCCCCACACTTTGAAGAGTAAAAGTATATTGACACATGGGTGTTGCCATTCTTTGTCCAATCAGGGCTGAATTTGTGGGCACACCCCACAACTGGTAACACCCAGTCGTCAATTTATTCATAAGTATCTAGGAGGAACAGCAGAGTAACAGCTCGGAGGTATAAGGAGAGATGCTCCAGAACGGTTATTTCAGGAGGATTACAAGTCCTCACTAGTACAGATGTGTCAGCGGTGTCTGACCTGCATCCTCTGTACACGTGGAGATATTTATTTCCAGTTGAACAGTAAAGCTCCATTACCTCCCGCACTGAGGTCTCCATCTGATCCACACTTGTACTATGATTGTGAGCACAGCGATCAGGGATGTTTTTCTGTAGGTCTGATAAATGATTACTGCAGATTATGATTATTTCTAAATCTCTGCCTACATTTACTAAACTGCTCCATTACATGTAACCAAGCTGATAGTTTTCAACATTTCTAATAGAAGCAGCTGATGAGATCACTGCCTTTACCTCGGCTTCTGCTTTAGGATTTGTTCACACATTGTGTTTTGGGGTGTAACATATGCTGCATTATACAGTACCAGCATAATCAATGAGATTTCTGAATTTAGTTTCCTTGCGTATTTTGAGCCCTGCTGTGTCTTTGACAATTCTTTCAACGTTTTTGCAGCACCTTTCACCCATTAAAATGAATGGTTAAAAAACGCAACCTGTGAACATACCCTTACTTGTCTGGTAAATGGTGGCTTATCTTCTATGGACACCACACTGGATTGGAAAGAATTTATAGCTGAGGATTTACTCCTGAAAAGATCTAATTTATATTAGTTTTTTTTGTTTGTTTGTTTTTGTTTTGGGCATTCTAAGAAGCTAAAGGAAGATACGTTTTTTCCAAAAGGAAATTGAGCGTTTTAATTCCTCAATATGTACTTATTGGAAATATAAGGGACAATTAAAAACCTGTGTATATTAATAATAGAAAATGCAAGGAATTCTGTTATATAGGAATGGCACAAATACCAGTTACTGCCTCCTCTGCTCCGGTTCCTCAGGACGGCCGGTCCTTCTCTTGACCTGCCGTGACGACGTGCCATACATGTGCATCAATGCAAGACGAGAGGAACCGGCAGAGGGCAGGAGGATTAATGGGTGAGTGTAAGTATTTTACAACACCCCCCCCCCCCCCTTTTTTTTTTTTTAAATATATCCTCCACAACTCTACCAGGGAATTGCTACATGTGCTTTTATTAAAAAAATGGGCCATATAACTACAGTACCATCCACAGACACTGGCTCTTTTGCCATATTTATGCAATGTATGTTATGTGATACACGATGGTTGCGGGGCTGTGTGCTACATAATGTAAGGTGTGTTGTGTACAATATTATTTATTATTATTTATTTACCGTGCCGGCAAAAAAAATCTTTACAAGTTCAATGAAACCACAAAATCTTAATATTCAAGTGGATTCAAGTGTTTTATTGTGGATATTTTATTACAATTAGTATTTTGTCATGTCACCCTTACATTTTATCACCATCACACTGTCAGGGTGTTTAACAGTCTTAACTGCATATTTTGGGTCATACCGTGACACGGTACTCGGACGACGCACAACCTTTGAGCCTCCCCTGACCAGCCTGAAAGTGCTCTCATCACTAAACATCACTTTCTTCCACTCTTCAGGTGTCCAATCTTGATATTTCTTACAAAAGGCAAGCCTTTTCTTCTTCATTGCTGCTGTGAGCAGGGGCTTCTTTGTGGCACGGCAACTTGGTAGACCCATGTCCTTCTGCAGGCGGTGACGAATTGTCCTAGTTGCGATGTTCTGGAGGAGCAATAGGGTACTTGTTTTTTAGTTCAACGGCAGTTATAGAAGGATGTGACATCACTTCACGCTTCAGAAGCTTATCAGTCCTTGGTGAAGTCTTCTTAGGTGTGCCAGAGCCTGACTTCCTCTGCGGTACCATCCCAGGAGGCAATGATGCCGCCAACCGCTTCAGTTGATAAATTGCTTCTCTTGACACTCCCAGATCTCTAGCTACAGCAATCACCGAATCCCCCTTCTCGAGCAGAGTCAAAGCACTGGTTTTCTCTTCCATTTTAAGCTTATTTTGACCCATTGTGGGAGATAATAAAAAACTGAGGAAGATAATAAAAGACTGCCTAATAACAAAACTGGCTGAGCTGCACATAACAACCAATCAGAGTGCAGCTTTCGCTTTACCAAAGAAGTGAAAACTGAGCGTTGATTGGTTGATATTTGCAACAAAGCCAGCTTTAATATTAGACAGTTTTTTATTATCTCCCCCATTGTGTACACTTTTAAAAAGTGAAATTATGATGTGGATTTTATATGTAAAGTTTTTTTTTTTGCTGCGCAAGTGTAAAGATTTTTTTTTGCCGGCACTGTATATAGCACCATTGATTCCATGGTGCTGTACATAAGAAGTTCATGAAGCTGAATGTTATACAAGTGACATCATTATTTACCACACTGCTCATTACCCGAAAACAGTCACATATACACAATGTGCATTATTATTTACCTCAGTCATATACAGTGTAACCCGGCCATGAGAGCGCACGGCCCCACAATCATCATGTATGGTATAACACAGCCATGAGAACTCATGTCCCACAATCGTCATGTACGGTGTAACATGGCCATGAGAACGCACGGCCCCACAGTCGTCATGTATGGTGTAACGCGGCCATGTGGTCGCACGGCCCCACAGTCGTCCTGTACGGTGTAACGCGGCCATGAGAGTGCACGGCCCCACAGTCGTCCTGTACGGTGTAACGCGGCCATGAGAGTGCACGGCCCCACAGTCGTCCTGTACGGTGTAACGCGGCCATGAGAGTGCACGGCCCCACAGTCGTCATGTACGGTGTAACGCGGCCATGAGAGTGCACGGCCCCACAGTCGTCCTGTACGGTGTAACGCGGCCATGAGAGTGCACGGCCCCACAGTCGTCATGTACGGTGTAACGCGGCCATGAGAGTGCACGGCCCCACAATCTTGTATGACGTGATGAGGCCAGAAGCTGTTGCAGAGATTTATCCACTGTCTGCCATAGACACGATCCAGTATGCCAGTCAGCTGCAGTCAATTCCAGGAGCACAAACAGCTCGTTTCATGGGGTTTGTGAAGTCTTTTTCTGCTTTGCTTTATACTTCAAATACCCTTTTGCTCTTTAATTAGTGAAAGCTGCTTGACAGACTGCCTCTTCATGGTCTTTAAGCCACGGCCCCACTATTCAGTTAGTATTTTTTCTCAGGAGTGGGAGCCAAAACCAGGTGAGAAACAATCAGAGAAAAGGTATAATAGAAACAAGTGCACCAATTCTGCATTTATCAACCACTCCTGGTTTTGGCTCCCACTCCTGAGAAAAAATACTGACTGAAGACTGATAGTGGGGCTGTGGCCTTAGGGTGACCCAGCCCAAAAAAACCCACCAACAGGTAATTTTACCATGGATCGTTTCATTTTTCAGTTTGATAGTTAAAGGGGTCGTCTACCTTTTGGGATTTTTTTTCCTTAAAAGCATACATTTGGGGCTAAAAATTATTTTGCATTTCGGTTTCATTTAAAATTTGCATCGTTTGGCTTTTACGGACTCTTTGATTCCTGCACATTCAACTTTAATGTAGTCTGTGGCCATATATCAGCTGAGAGGAGCTCTGTGAGACAGATGAGAGGTTACAAATAGTGTTGAGCGAGTATGTATCATTAAGCCTTTCCGGCAAGCACGCTCGGGTGTTAGGCTTTTCATTCACTGTCGCCGCGCCTGGAATTGTCACGCTGTTAGACAGCTGTGACACATGCAGGGATTGCCTGTCTGACAGTCAATCTTTGCATGTGTGACAGCTGAGCGTAGATGGAAAAGGTCCGACTCCAATGTGCACTTCATTGCATTCAAACAGTTCCTCACTACCTTCAAGTCCACACTCACTACAGCAAAACAAACATACTTCTCATCACTCATATCCTCCGTCTCCCAACCCCAAACAACTATTCAACACCTTCAATTCTCTCCTCTGCCCCCTAGCGCCTCCTCCCTCTCCTCTCATCTCAGCCGAAGACTTTGCCTCATTCTTCAAGCAGAAGATTGACATCATAAGACAAAGTTTTTGCCTTAAGTCCCCCCAGCCACTCCTCACACCTACTCAATCCTCCACCACAACCAGCTTCTCCACCATTACGGAAGATCAACTTTCCTCTTTACACTCCAAATCACACCTCACCACCTGTGAACTTGACCCAATCCTGTCCCACCTCATCCCCCAACCTTACCACTGTCTTCATCCCAACCCTAACCCACCTTTTCAACCTGTCACCAACAACTGGTGTCTTCCCCTCATGCTTCCAACATGCCTCGATCATACCCATCCTCAAAAAGCCCTCCCTTGACCCATCCTCTCTGACTAGCTATCACCCCATATCACTTCTCCCCTATGCCTCAAAACTACTGGAACAACATGTCCACTTTGAACTGTCATCCCACCTCTCCTCCTGCTCTCTCTTTGACCGCCTCCAATCTGGCTTCCGACTGCACCATTCTACTGAAACTGCCCTGACTAAAGTCACCAACAACCTACTAACTGCCAAATCCAAGCGACTCTACTCTGTCCTCCTCCTCCTAGACCTGTCATCTGCCTTCGACACAGTGGACCATTCCCTCTTACTACAGACTCTCTCATCTCGCGGCATCACAGACTTGGCCGTATCTTGGATCTCTTCATACCTAACAGACAGGACATTGTGTCTCCCACTCACACACCACCTCCTCATCTCGCCCCCTATCTGTCGGTGTCCCTCAAGGTTCAGTCTTAGGACCCCTCATCTTCTCAATCTACACCTTTGGCTTGGGACAGCTCATAGAGTCTCACGGCTTTCAGTATCACCTCTATGCTGATGACACACAGATCTACCTCTCCGGACCCGGCATCTCCTCCCTACTAACCAAAATACCACAATGTCTCTCCGCTATTTCATCCTTCTTTGCTAGATTTCTAAAACTTAACATGGACAAAACAGAATTCATCATCTTACCACCGTATCATTCATCCTAAAAACTGACCTATCCATCAACATCAATGGCTGTTCACTCTCCCCAGTCCCGCAAGCTCGCTGCCTTGGGGTAATAATGGACCCTGATCTCTCCTTCAAACCACATATCCAAGCCCTTTCCACGTCCTGCCGACTCCAACTCAAAAATATCTCCCGGATCCGCACATTTCTCAACCACGAATATGCAAAAACACTAGTGCATGTGTAGCACCCTGAGGATTCGGCTGCTACAGGGGTATTGCACCTCAACCCAGAGGTGTGATATTCCACTCCCGGGTAAGGATGGAGTGTGGACCTGAGCTCGGTAGGCTGCATGCACCACATACATCCCATTTCCGAGGAACAGGCCGACGGTACTCCCACTTAGAAATGTGCAGGTACGACCGAGTCTGTTCCTGGCTGGAGTGGGAGGGGGGTGGTACATCCCAAGTAGTGTAGGGGCAGATAGGGGGAGCAGCCTGGGTAAAGATAGGAGCTCATTGGGTGCTGGTCACCTGAGCTCACACATAGAGGGAGTATTTAAGGTGGGCACCATCTAAGAACAGGGTCAGTCTTTGCAGAGGAGTCAGTCTGTCAGAGTAAAGAAGCAGAGGTCCAGATGAGCCTGCAGAGAGAGAGTGGAGCAGAGAAGGAAAGACCCAGAGAGGGAAAAAGCAAGGACTCTGAGAACCCAAATTCAATCCCCGGGTGAAGAGTCGGCAATAGGGTACCGGATCCCAAACTGGTGGGGGCAAAAGCACACCCTAGCCAGAGACCGGAGGCCGTGGGCAGCGTCTGCCACGGCCACCCACCACATCCACCCCGAAGGCAAACCACGTGGAGGGTCAGGGAACCCAAGGCCAAGGGTCTCCCAACAGAAGGCCCGAGGGAGCTGGACCTAGGTGGATCACTAGTGGGGACGGCCAGAGGAAAGGACAGAAGGAGAGCTCAGGGTCACGCTCCGGACTTGTTTGGGGGTTTGCTGAATCCAGGACCTGGTGGACGCAGCACGGCTCGGGTGGTCACTTGAAGCTGGAGTGACCGGAACATCAGCAGTGAGTAAATACCTTAAACTGCACAACCCGACTCTGTCTTCACTTAACATCTATGCTGCACCACCACAACCCCCATCCTCTGCACCTGACCCCCTGAGGCTATACCCCACCCGTTGGGGGTTATACTACCAAAAGCTGCACCAACACCATCAGCCTCAGCGGACCCTGCTGCAGCGGCGGCCATAGTGACCGCAATACAACGGGTGGCGTAGTCGACATAAAGAACTTTATAACATCTGTAGGACTGCCACATACTCTGAGCTTGACACCCTGGGCACGGACCGGGTCACAGCCACTCGGAAGACTACAACCCCCATCTGATCCGGCTCCGGGTATTCCCCTAAAGAATATGGCCCAGGGGGCGCGTCACATGCCCTCATCATCTCCCGCCTCGACTAGTGCAACCTCCTGCTCTGTTGCCTCCCTTCCAACACTCTTGCACCCCAATCTATCCTAAACTCTGCTGCCCGACTAATCCACGTGTCCCCCCACTATTCCCCGGCCTCTCCCCTCTGTCAATCCCTTCACTAGCTCCCAATTGTCTAGAGACTCCAGTTCAAAACCCTAACCTTGGCATACAAGGCCATCCACAACCTGTCTCCTCCATATATCTGTGACCTAGTCTCCCGGTATTTACCTGCACGCAACCTCCGATCCTCACAAGATCTCCTGCTCTACTCCCCTCTTATCTCCTCTTCCCACAATCGCATACAAGATTTCTCCCGTGCATCCCCCTTCTCTGGAACTAATAAATACTAATAGTTACAAACTCTCCATCAGACCATCATAGTGAGCCAACTGACAGATTCTCAGGTAACTCATTCTGAAGCCAGCAATAGACAGCACAACACAGAGGCTATAGACGGCCAACAGTGCAACATTTTTAATGAAACCCTACTGGAAAAATAATTCTTTGCTCCAATTGCATGCATTTAAGTAAGAAGAAAAAAATTTGCCAAAGTTGTATGACCCCTTAAAGATGGCATGATTTGGCAAAATTGCTTTTTACCCACCTTCCACACGGCCATTGTCGTCAATTCCTTTGTGAGCTTGTAGGCACGATTTTCAGTAGTGTCTTGGCCACTGTGCTTGTCTGTACTTTTAGGCAATGGGCTAATTCACACAACCATATTACAGTCATATTTTCAAAACCAGATTATAGCAGTATAGACGTTGCTGCAGGTCGCATATCCAGAGGTCAGGCCAGTAATTGATCCCTGTAATATATGGCCGTAATATGGGCGCGTGAACTTTCCGTTGAGGCTTTAGGCTTTTTCTAGTTACTTTGATGTAACTTCTTGATTTTTAATGCAAATATTCCCTAATGGCTTCTGATTCTGCCCCCATTAGATCTCAGCGCAGTATAGCAAAGCTGAGCGATGCTCCTAATCCATGTTTGACCTCAAGGCTTGTCCTGGAGGCACGCTGCAGAGGACATGTCTAAACATTGCAGACGGAAAATATTAGCCCGGGTCCTCTCTACTTCATATTTAGGATTGATGCGTCCTTGAGGCACATCCCATGCATAGCCGGTGCATTCATTAATACATTAGTAAAAGGCTTACTTGACACCCGTGTACAATGCTCACAGGTTTCGGGGATCAGACGTATAACAGAAGAGGGTACTTTTGCATACATCTGGAAGCTTTACACCTGAATGGTTTTCAGAAAACCACAAAATAAAGTGTATGTGAAAGTCAGGCCTGGTCACACTGTATTTCTTGAAGGTATTCATCTATAGGGCACCGTACATATTGAAAGTTTGAATGCTGGATTGGTGCATGATGAACTGTCGTATATAGGATGCTGCAATGCCCTGTATAGATGAATGCTGTAAAAATATTCTGTGCCGTATACACGAAAGATGGGTGACAGACGGCTTTTTGAGCAATCAGACCAGAAATAGTTATGGACCAATCCAGGACCTTCATGGCTCCCCTTCATGGCTCCCCTTCATAAAAACACTTCAGAAATGCTACATGGGAACATAACTTGTGTCTCTACTGTAGTGATGGTCTATTTTGAATTGTGTAGTTAAAGGGAATGTGTCATCCAAAAATTAAATAGTGTTTAAATGAGATTTAACATAAAAAATAATTTTTTAATATGTCCTATATTGCTATCTGTATTGAAAGTATAAATACCCTGATGTTTTTCGATTATTGGGCTCATACTTCCTGTTCTGTACAGGTCTTTTTTTCTGCAGCCGTATGGACATAGTCCGCAATGGATCGGCTCTAACTCATTGATTTCTACAGGAGCGCTCTCTAGGCATGCTCTGAAGTCGAGGAGAGATGAACTGTGATATCACTTATTGTGAATGGTAGATCCTGCGTTAGTAAAAGGAATCTGTTGGTAATATCAAGACAGCCGACTGTCAGTCATTACATGTCTCACACTGGTAACGCACCTTTCATTTAAAATAATCTCTGGAAGCAGATTCTCAAGGAGCCCACAGATCTTAACAGCTCATTTTACATATGAGAAAAACGTGATTTCCCTGGAATAAGATATCGAATCACAGATATCAAGGTATCATTTCATGCAGCTTCCTATGACCTACATGCCCATATAGACGGTTTAGGAGAGATGATCCTACTGACAGATTCTCTTTAACCCCTTTCTAGCCCATGACGTATTAATACGTATCTGTGCCCTGGGACTTAAGAGCCAGAAACGTATTAGTATGTCATGGTGATTTCGCCCCCACTCAGGCTGTGTGGGCGAGAACGCCGCCGGGTGTCAGCTGATCGGCACAGCTGACACCCGATACTATGTGCAAGGAGTGGTCCAGCACATTAACCCCCGAAATGCTGAGATCGAAGTCGATCGGAGAATTCCGGAGGTAAGCGCCGATACTCGCCTCTTCTCCGGCGTCCCGTGCTGTCTGAGGTCGGGTCCTGTGGTTGTCATGGTGACCCGAATGTCATCATGACAACATCCGGGTCACCAGACGCAGTGCACGATCAAAGTATCTTCTGCTTGCAGCGCTAACAGGCTGCATATAACATAGGGATTCTGCTGCATTCCTATGCTAAATAGCCGATCAGGCTGTAAAAAGTGAAAGTCCCATAGTGGGACAAAGTGTAAAAGTAGGAAAACTGTCAAAAAGTGAAAAAAAAAAAAAATTGTAAAAATATTTTTTTAAAAAAAGATCCATAAAAAATAAAAATAATGTACCCATCAATAAATATTATTATGAAAAAAAACAAACATAAAAAAGTACACATATTTGGAATCGCCGCGTCCGGAACGACCTAACCTATAAAAGTATCCCACTAGTTAACCCCTTTAGTGAACACGGTAAAAAAAACAAATAAAAAAAACAAAGGACAAACGATACTTTATCATCATACCCCAAACAAAAGATGGAATAAAACGTGATCAAAAAGACGAATGTAAATAAAAATGGTACCGCTGAAAACGTCATCTTGTCCCACAAAAAACAAGCCGCCATACAGCTCCATCAGCCGAAAAATAAAAAAGTTATAGCTCTCAGAATAAAGCGATGCAAAAAATTATTTTTTCTATAAAAGTTTTTATTGTATAAAAGTGCCAAAACATGAACTATATAATTGTGTCAGAAAAGCTGACTTATCAATTTCACCACACGCGGACCGGCATAAAAAAATAAAACAATTCCTGAATTGTTGGTTTTTGTTTATTCTGCCTCCCAAAAATCAGAACAGAAAGTGATCAAAAAATGTCACGTACCCGAAAATGGTACCAATAAAAACGTCAACTTCTCCCCCAAAAAACAAGCCATCACATGACTGTCGGACAAAATATGGAAAAATTATAGCTCTCAAAATATGGCGATGCAAAAACTAGTCTTTGCAAAAAAAAAGAGTCTCTTAGTATGTGACAGCTGTCAATCATAAATACCTGATATGAATCTGGTATCGCTGTAATCGCACCAACCCGAAGAATAAAGTCGTCTAATCAATTATACCGCACGAGGAAAGGCGTAATAAATAAACTCTGGGGAGAGGGTTGTGCTGGGGTTAGGTTTGTGCTGGGGTTAGGGTTGTGCTGGGGTTAGGGTTGTGCTGGGGTTAGGGTTGTGCTGGGGTTGGGATTTTTTCAAAAGTAAAGAAAAAAAAAATGATGACTATATGGGGACTAGTGTTGAGCGCAAGTGCTCGCTACTTGAGTTTCCATTGGGTGCTCAGGTATGCACCGAATATAGCGGGTGCTGGAGTGACATGCTCAAGTCTCTGCCCCATATGCTTCGCGGCCAAAAAAAACCTCGCTGGGATTGCCTGCCATGCACGAGCGATCCTCGCATGTTTAGTTTTGAGTGTCTAACAACTTTGAAACATGCAAAGCGGGGACTCGAGCATGTCACTCCAGCACCCGCGATACATACTGCATACCCGAGTACCCGATGCAAACTCAAGTAGTGAGCACTTGCGCTCAAGACTAATGACAACTTATTCAATATGATGACCTAATGTTATCAATTACTGTGTCGTACCTCTGGGTTAAAATGTTCACTATACCCCTTGATAAAATCCTTGAAGTGTCTAGTTTCCAACATGGGGCCACTTGTGGGGGTTTCCACTATTTAGGCGCATCAGGGGGCTCTCCAAATGCGACATGGCGTCCGCTCTCAATTCCAGCCAATTTTGCATTCAAAAAGTCACTCAGTGCTCCTTCCCTTCTGAACCCTGCCGTGCTCCCAAATAGTGTATTTTCCCTACATATAGGATGTCGGCGTATTCAGAAGAAATTGCACAAATGTTTTTGGGGTCCATTTTCTCATCTTACCGTTGTGAAAATAAAAAATTTGGGGCTAAAACATAATTTTTATGGAAAAAGTTTGATTTTTATTTTTTTTATTTTCACAGCTCCATATTATAAACTTCTGTGAAGCACCTTGGGGGCTCAAGGTGCTCACCACACATCTAGATAAGTTCCCTTAGGGGGTCTAGTTTCCAAAATAGTGTCACTTGTGGGGGGTTTCCACTAGTTAGGCACATAAGGGGTTCTCCAAATGCAACATGGCGTCCGCTAATTATTCAAGCAAATTTTACATTCAAAAAGTCAAATGGCGCTCCTTCCCTTCCGAGCTCTGCCGTGCACCCAAACAGTGGTTTTCCCCCACATATGGGGTATCGGTGTGCTCAGGGGGAATTGCACAAGAAATTTTTTTGTCCATTTTTTCCTGTTACGAAAATAAAAAAATTTGGGTCTAAAGTAAAATTTTTGTGAAAAAATTTAAATGTTCATTTTTTTCTTCCACATTCCAAAAATTCCTGTGAAGCACCTGAAGGGTTAATAAACTTCTTGAATGTGGTTTTGAGCACCTTGAGGTGTGCAGTTTTTAGAATGGTGTCACTTTTGGGTATTTTCTGTCATATATACCCCTCAAAGTCGCTTCAAATGTGATGTGGTCCCTAAATAAAATGGTTTTGTAAATTTTGTTGGAAAAATTAGAAATTGATGGTCAACTTTTAGCTTTCAGCTTCTGCTGTAAATTGAATTTACCTTGGTGCAACACTGGTTATGGGGTTTAATGACGGAACGTGGTGCAATATATAGAAGGAAACAGGATTTCCTATTTGCATAGCACAAATGTTTAGCGGACACTAGAAGGTGACCAGAAACCTATTATGGATTATGCATAAAATCTACATTCGCCTTTAATAATTTGTTTCATTAACTTGTATAGTAAGTTCTTGGCCACCTTTGGTGTAAAAATAGATTGCAATATAGATGATCCATGTTAATTATATATAGTTGTGTATAGCTACATACATACATCGGGTGAAATAAGTATTGAACACGTCAGCAATTTTCTAAGTAAATATATTTCTAAAGGTGCTATTGACATAAAATTCTCACTAGATGTTGGTAACAACCCATCCAATCCACACAGTCAAAGAAATCAAACCATAGCTGTCCATAAATTAAGTTGTGTATTATTTAGAAAATTAATGTGTTCATTTCTTACACACAAAGCACTTGTGTATAATGTGTATATAATTATGTATATACAGTATGTACTGTGTGTGTGTGTGTATATAATACATAATTTTTTACAAGACCCAAGAAGAGAAACCAACAAAATGAGCATATACCCTGTAGTAAATGGTAATAGTACATGTAAATAACATAGGGTACTTGGTTAACACTATTTTGATCAAAAAAAGTGTAAAAGCCATCCCAACGCGACAAGGTGTACATAATTGGGACGGTCCTATCCTATCTCTGTATTTAACCTCACTTTGTGTCTGCCGACCTCAATATAGATGGGTCAGAGTAGGACAGGGACCGGACTGTTAACACACCTGCCCATGGGAAGCTATATAGAGGAAAGGCCTAGCTCAAAAAGTGGGAGTCACCTGTTTGTACAGAGTACAAGAAACTACAGCAAAACCAAAGAAATGAGCCGGAGTATAAATTGGTCATAGTAGTAGTAGCACGTTCACACTATGACCATTTCACAGACAAAACCCAAGAAGAAAAAAACAAAACAAAATGAGCATATATCCTGTAGGAAGGTAATAGTAGATGTAAATAACATAGGGTACTTAGTTAACACAATTTTGATTAAAAAAAAGCGTAAAAGCCATCCCATGTGACAAGGTGTACCCACTTTTTTTTATTAAATTTCGACCTGGGTAGAGTCCCATCGTCATAAATCATGTCCACATGGTAGGAAGAATGAGCCCAGGAGTTTGCACTTAAGGGTATGTGCAGATGTTCAGTACTTGTAGCACAAAAATCTGCTGCAAATATTGATCTATTGGCAGGAAAAATGCAGCATAAAGTGCATGCATTTTGACGTGGTTTTTGCACGCGCTTTCTCTTTTTTCCCCTATTCATTGGTATAGATAAAATCTGGAGCAAAAACGCTGACCGAATTGACATGATGCAGATTTAAACCTGCTGCAAATCTGCAAGGAAAAAATAAACAACATGTGCATGAGACTTCAGGGATCTCATTCACCTTGCTGCTACTAGGCAATCCTTCAGGATTTGTGACGAAGCCGCAATGTGTGACTAGACCTTAACAATAAGGTATAGCTGGCAAATTAGTGTGCTTAGTGGCTGTTCTGGTTAGCACATGTCTGCCGCGTCCTGAGACGGGACCCTTTACATTACACTGAAAGTAGTGATTGGCCAAAACTTTTTAGATGAGATACCTTCTGGGAAGTTTACATATACAACAAAGAGAATCTGTTACCAGAGTTGTCGTGACCCCTGATCCTGTTGTAGTTTTCATAAAACGACTGTTTTTCACCACCAGAAGAAAAGCTGCCGTCTTCCCCCCTATTTATGAGCAGCGGCTTTTCCACCCGTTCGTCCGCTGACTGTCCGCCTTCTCCTTGTGCATAGAGCGCAAGCTGTCAGTCAGCGATGGCAGAGTCATGAATCCTAGATTTCAGCGCTCTGCCCTTGAAAAACTATACATGACAATAAGTAATTAATACAGCCCTGGGATGAAGCGTGTGTTTTTTTTTTCCTTCTTCTTCCTACAAATATTGCTGCACTTATACATGTGTTGCCTAATATTGGAGCACAGCTTTACTGTAGTGAATGGAGATGAGCTTCAATGCTAGACATGACCTGTGTACAGGTGTGGCAATGTTTTTAAAGCAAGCAGCCATGTTTTTCTTCTCCTGGTATGCAAGTGGCTTCTTCAGAGGAAGATAACCGAGTCTATAGAGTTACTTAGAATATGAAGCCAACCTAGAATCTCTATTTGTATTCTGCTGTTTCGTGGCTCTTGCCCCTCATCAGTACAAAATATACTGCTTGGCTTGGTGAGAGGCTTTTGACTATGGGTCGAAGGAAAATAGTTACTTGTCAAGGAGACCAGCAATCTGCAGTAGGTAGATATAAGCAGTGATCCTTTGTAAAATAAATTATGCAAATAGCCTCTTTCTGGACAACCCCTTTAATTCACTCTTTCATTAAGGTCCCATACACATTAGACTAAAGTTGTCCTAGCCCGCCTATATCTGCAGACAGTCTGTGTATGGGGGCCTCCCGATTACCCACCGACAGATGGTATACTCATGAGCTCTCCACTGAGCTGAACGTTGTGTTTGGAGGAGGTGGGAGAGATGGCTGCCGGACAAATGAGTGCTCGCCTGTCTATCGGATGTGTATAGCAGCTTAGTTCTTGGAATGGTTTCATGGCTTTATTACTAGTCTTATCTACTGCACCATGAAAGTTGTCTCCCGTATTCTGTCTTTATGTATTACACAGCATTTACTGTTCAGGTGTGGACAAGGCGTCTATGATAAACTTCTGCCGATAGAAATGTCGTCATTATTATCGATGTAGAAGTATCTACAGCTTGATCAAAGAAAAATTTCCGCACTGCCTCAAAGTCCACAGCCTCGGGTCACGTGCTGCCATCTTGACTTCTATTCATAAGATTGTGCCGAACTTTTATCTCAGTCGCTAATCTGTCATTTTGTAGCTTCGCCCGCAGTGATGTTGCTGTAAAATATTAATGTTCAACCACGTTATGTGAGGGCTGATATCTCTGATTTCCATTTCTAGCAGTTATTACATTTGTCCATCAGGAAATTGAACCCTTTGTTGGCTATAATATTCAAAGAACTTGTCTACAAAGTCAACATTTTGTCACAATGCTACTAATAGGTTAAATAGGTGCCAGACTTAAAGAGGTGGTCCACTACATTGTATAATGCCCCCATCAGTTTACATCTTTTAACTAAGTATGTATGTAAATACCTTCTGCTGCCATATGTGCCTGAGAGTGGCGCTATCGCTGCTCGCTCAGTCCGCATCACGTGACCCCCGGCTGCAGCCGCCGCTGATGTCGCATGAACTTCTGGATTTCCTGGATTCACCCAGGAGTGACCCAGTCGCACGCATCTTCCCTGATTGACTGGGCTGTAGACGGCGTTTCACATCACAACCCAGTATCCAGCATGATGCTTGTTTTTTTTTTTTTCTTATAGCTGTACTAGGGCAGCCATAGAGATGCCTAATTGACCTCTAACTGTAGCACTTCAACAGGGAAAAAAAATGGTGACCTGCTTCTTCGGAGATTATCTCTACCCAACTGAGCCTGTTTGGCAGCGCACAGCACGCGTGCATCTTAGTGCATTCATGTGCTGCCATACTGTGCACTGTGTACTAATCCTTATGTATGTAATGACCCCTGTGGTGATGACACTTCTTTCTCAAGTGTTACTATAGAAATAATCACCTAATTCAATATACTAGGGCTGCAAGTAGACTTATCAACTGGTGCAAAGAAAAAGTGGAGTGGTTTCCCATAATAACCAATGTCATTCCTCCTCGAATTTCCCAGAGGCCCTGTGAAATTGGTTACTGTGGGCATATCCTCCACTTTTTCTTTTGTACCAGTTTTGATAAATCTGGCACAAATGCAGAGAAGCTTATCTTTTGCTTCACTTGCTCCATTTTTTAGTAAAATGTGTGAGGCAGTGAACGGGATTGTATACAAGGGACGTTATATATCCCCCAGAATGTGTACAGAGACCTATTAAATCCATTGGAGTGCATTGCAGTCACAAACTCACGTGCGGCTGCAATGCAGAAATGAAGGCCCTGCCAGGTTTTACTTAATCTGCCTTAGCCAGGTAGTCTGACCAGGTCATTGCTCACCTTCATTCCTGCATTGCAGGCGCAGGTGAGTTTGTGACTGCAATGCACTCCAATGGATTTAATAGGTCTCTGTACACATTCTGGGGGATATATAACGTCCCTCGTATACGATCCCGGTCACGGCCTCACATATGTCACATATCCCTTTTTAGTAAGCTTTAAAATGTAAAAAAAAAAAAAAAAAAACTGGACAGATTTTGCACTCAGTTAGGGTCCTGGAGTACAATGGCGCAAAAATTATGTAACATTCCAACAAGTCTCAAATGAGGAATTGGCTGATTAATATTGGGCAAATTGTTGGGCAGAACTAAAAAATGACAATGGACTTAAAATATGAACGTAAAAATTGTGCAAAAGCCATAAATAAATTGGTCTCTCAAATAAAAAATGACAACGTCCAAACTTGAGAATATAATTATCACCTATGTATTGGATGGGGCATATACCTTCCACTTGGATCTCTACCGATCCTGACTAATTGAGGCTCAGAAGAACCTGGTGTGGATGGTGCAATGGCTGATCATGCGCACTGCCGCTCCTTCTTATGGGAGTGCTGAAAAGCATCTGACACAGGGCTCAAATGGCGACCTCATCAGAGGCACTGACTGGGACCGCTTCCCTCCCACCACCTGACTGCTGCAGGGTTTAGGTTGTTTGTTAAAAAGTGTTCCTTGGCTGTTTTATTGGTATTGCCCGCCTGGGTTTCAGATCCTTATGTTTGTGCCCTAACATGTTGCAGAATCTCACCACCTTGGGGTCCTTCATGTCGCTCACTGTTCTTCACATTAGACTAAAATACTGCATATTTTGAAGCTTTATGTTTCCATTAGAATTGGGTTGTTTTTCTCCATATGCTAAGGCTGCTCATCGGAGCAGAACGTTATCACAGCCATCTCTCCCTGGTTGTTTGATGGGTATTAGGTATGCATGGTAGATGCTGTGGCAGGGCCGTCCGCAGGGGCTTCTCCTCCTCATTATTGTGGAGCTCCTTATAGCTCCTTATAGATGTGCCGATTAGTGCTGGATAAGCATATTGGACATACAGTAATGTGGCTGCTCGCCCACCTCTGTTTATAGTTAGAACATTACCAATATTAGTCAATGGGCGAAATGCAGCGCTGCCAATGCACATGAAACAGAGGAGAGCACAGATGGTGCTGCCACTTAGTAATGCCAGTTGTATTAACACTCAATCCTCAGGAGCTGAGCTCCTTGCTGGGCGCAGCTGTGTGTATAATACATATAGGTGGGGTCCATCAGCCATTACAGGTTCTGTGCATGTCCAGCTAATATCTGTCAGATGGAAAGACCGCAGCACTGGGCGAGCAGTGGCCTGTATGCCCACCAGTGTCAGGGCTACCCGGATGGCCTCGAAGGCTTGCAGTGGAAACGCCTGAGCATAGGAGCGGTGGCACTGCCTGCAATCTCTGCACGCCATATTTTGTATGTTTTGGATACATGTGCTTTTCCAATAGTCGTCAAACAATATTGTATTACAGGTATATAATTTGCAATGTGGGGGCAGAGTCTGTATCTGCATGCAGCTATACTCAGACAATGGCAGAAGAAGCAATGCATTCTGGGAAGGGAGAGCAAAGTCATTTTCAACACCTAGAGTGCTGGCAGTATGCTGATGAAGAGGATTCACCCACACAGATTGGCTGGCAAATTAGAGTATGAGATCAGGACAATTCCTGGATGTATTGGACTGGTTTGTGCATCAAAAACAACATTATCTTGTTATCAAGATTGTGCTTTTCTGCAGGTTTTCTGTGACCGGAAGGTATGCTTTACAAGGGTCGTCCCCTTTCAGAGAGAATTTTCATATGTGCTTCAGTAGTCTTCTTTTTTTTTTTTTGTCTTTACTCGCCCTGCCCTGGTCCAATGTTGAGTCTCTGCTGCTGCCTCCATTGTGTGTAGCACCGATATGTCCACAGCGCTGCCGCTGTAGAGGGCACAAGCCGCTGAACTCACTGATTGTCCGCACATCATGTCTTCAGCGCTGCTGACAATAATGGGCACCTGGAGCAATGGCGGAGACTCAACGCTGCACCTGGGGAGAGGAGGTAAGGCCAAGTTTATTTTTTTACAACTAGTGGGAGCCTATAGGAAAAACTTTTCTAAAAGGGGACAGCCCCTTTAAGCCTTTCTTAGAGCTGTGTGCATAGAAAAAAAGCAGCAGCCATTAGAGACCTAAATGGGCACCCCTTCATTACTGTGCCAGGTTTTGCCATCCAGGACTGACTGGCTTGGTGTTTCTCAAGAATAAGGTGAAACATCCAGGCTTTCACCACCCATTAGCTGATGGGATGGGCCCAATCTCTGGTGGTTGCCCTCTTAGGGCGCCCATCTGTGGTGTTTCTTGGTGCTGGTGACAGGGAATCATTCTGTACACAGACATAGACGTCAGTTAGTGCAGGGATTAGAGAAGTGTCGTGGCTGCAAAGATTCTCCTGTTTCCACCTATGGCTACAGAGTGGATCCCAGTAATTCAGTATATAGTGACTGGTTTCTTCGTGCTGCACGCTCACAAGATCAGCAATATAGACAGCAGAGGCGTCGGCTCTGCTGCATCTTACATGATAGCACTCCTGTGGATACATCTCCCCACCTGCTCCTACATTTTTTCAGGGTTCTGTCCGTGCAATGCATGTTGTACCATGTGCTGGTTTTCTGGTGTATGTGACTTGTGTCCTATAGATTTTCCCTCAAAAATTGCCTGTTTCTAGTGTCTCGCCACATTGAGGGCTTTATTACAATTGGGGTATTTTGTGTACAATTTTCGTAGACTTTTAAAAATCACTAGGAATTTATGCAATTTTTCCAAGCATTTGGTTGACTGGTTTTAATATTTTTTTATTTCCTGTGGAGAAGACTATTGGGAAATACCAGATAAGTGTCACCAAAAATGCAAAAAAATGCTGTGTGAAGGCATCTTCTACACCTGGTTCAGGTATAGGTCAGAGTCCACAGTCCAGGTTTTGGATATATTTAGATGAGCTCTTATAAAATCTCCTGTATTTGCCTTTCTGCACCTACGGTACATGAAGACGTGTGCAGTCTGGGCTACTTCTGTAGTGCAGATAGAGGGAAACACTGTCCGAGAGGTCGCAGCCCACGGAGCGAGCGCCCAGCATTAACATCGACATTGCCAAGGTCTGATTCACCCATTCTCCTCAGTTTTGCTATTGTCAGTAGGCAATGCTGTGTGTTTCTCCAATCTGAGACAGTCTTCATTATCCGATACTCAGGTGCTAGGGCTGAGCAAGACTTATCCTGTACAGCAGCCATATTTCGCTAGCTTTAGCAAAGGCTGTCCGCTTAACACCAATGGTTCACACATGTTATAGAAGTTTTTTACATTAAAATATATTATTTGTTATTGGGGAAAAAAGACTGATTCCTATGCATTCAGACCCCGACCGCATCCCTAAATGTATTCAGATCCAAAAGTTCACTGACACCCCGGCTAGGTCCCTAAATTCACTGGCACCCCAGGCTAGGTCCCTAAATTCACTGGCACTCCAGGCTAGGTCCACAAGGTTTTTATCCACAATTTGTTTCACCGTTGTATCGGCGCCTTTATCAAGTTAAAAAATTTTTTTTTTCACTTGATAAAGATGCCGATACAGTGTTGAAATGCGTTGTGAATAAAAACACTTATTCTCACCATTTTTGATGAATTGATTTACTCCAGCAGCGCAGCCCATCAATGTGTTCATCCAACTGGATCCAGTATCTCCTGGGGGATTTATCCACCAGCCACGGGGCAGCAGCAGCTGTGTTTCTTCAAGCCTACATAGGCTTTGTGCCTGCCACAACTCCACCAGGTGAGCGTTACCAGCCCTCTCTACTCTCCCTCCTTAGGGTATCACCTTTTGTGCGCTCTGATTTCCATTTCTAGATTTAATCAGTCATTTATGTGAAATTCTACGTATGTTCTTACAAAAAAAATTAAAACATCGGACGCGGCATCAGACGTGTGAGAGTCTTACATGACAGCACTAATGTTCTGCCATAGACTTTGTCTTGTGCGAAGCCGGGGTTATCTGTAGCCGGTCGTCCTCTGTATATTCATCTGTACATGATGTGTAGTACAGCAGTCGGCGTCGTGTATTTCTAAGGTTTGTATGAAAACAGTGATTCGCAGCAAAAGTCAAAGAAGAGGTTATAGAAAAGATGTCAGATCTGGTGGCTGCCGCTATTACAGCTCTTCTTCACTCCTGTCCTCATGTCACATAGGGCTCATTTATTGCAGGAGCCTTAGAGCTTATCAGAGCCCGTCTTTAGGTATTAATAGCAATGAATATGAATGATGCAGATTTTTCTTTGGGCTCAAAAGTGTGATAAAAGCAGGGCTGTGGAGTCGGAGTTGAAGCCCATTTTGGTGGAGTCGGTATAAAATGGACCAACTCCGATTCCTAAAATATATACTAAATTGGGTACAGTAGTTCAATGCAGTTTGTGGAGAATATTTTTTCATAAGAATTTGGGAAAGTTATGAAATGCCCTATAAATGTCTGTCCTATTCCTGATCTAAGGGTCTAGACTTTTAGCTGAGATGAATCTGTGCTACAGTAAATTTATCACTTAAACATGAGCCATGTATGAGGGAGTCAGAGTCGGAGTCATGAAGATTGAGGAGTCGGAGGTTTGGCTTACCGACTCCACAGCCCTGGATAAAAGTGGAGTAAACTTCATAACATTAATAGTTAAAGAGGATGTGCAACCGATTGAAAAAATAGCAGCACCCGCCTCTTAATTTCCTCACCTATCCAAAGGCTGAGGCTTGCTTCCCAAGATCAGAGTATTGATGGCTTATCGGTAGGATGGGCCATCAACATCACATCAGTAGGGTCCAGCATTCTGAAGGGGATGTGCTACCCGTGTGCACTGCTGCCTCCTCACTGTCTATATTGCTCCATTACCTGCACAACGTCTACATGGTAGCAGCGCTGCAAGGTAAGTGCTGAAGGGACAACACTGCGGTGCCCATCATAGCTGCTACCCGGGTACGATAGATTGTAGAGCGGAGTAAGCAATGGAGAGGTTTCAGAGCGTGGCTGATCTGCTGTTCGATTCCCAGTGATGGGTCATCAATATACTGATCCTGGAAAACCCCTTTATGACTTTCTGTATAATAACAGCCAGTATATAATATGTGTATTGTATGCACATTAGCCAAATAGAAGAAAGCCAGCTCTCTAGTGCCATCTATTGGAGGAAGCCACGAATAGGTCAATGTCGATCCTACAATGAGCCTCTCCGTATGACTTGGTATTTTCAGTTAAACCAGAGTCTTCTGCAAAAGGAAGAGACCTCCAACTCCAGGGAGAATATCCTAAAATTGAGTTTTTTAGAATTAAAGGGGTGTTCTAGCTACACCGGTTATTACCACCCCTCAAAACTCGGAAACAGGGCACCCGTGGCAGCTTTCTCTCGCAGTTCCATAGAGAATGATGGAGAGGCGATCTACCATGCACAATGCTAGTGGATTCAGACAAATATAAAAGATAGTGTTTCCAGGGATCTATTAGGATCTCAGAGGTCGGGGCCCCACAGATCCTATTTTTGTGGATAGTTGATGACTTCTTGTAACTATAACCAGAATAATAAAAATGCAACAGATGTTGGGATAAAGGTGATGCAAATAGAGAAGATAACCTGCTCACCTGTCTGTGAGTGCAAGGGATCCTCAATCCAAGATCTAGCAGCTGATCTAGCTCCTCAATAAAATCCTAAACTTTTATTTTCATCCAGTTAAAACATAGTATAGGATGGTAAACCCAAATTCAGAGGAAAAAGTCCCACTAAAGAACATACAACCTCTGGCAAAAATTATGGAATCACCGAGCTCGGAGGATGTTCATTCAGTTGTTTAATGTTGTTGAAAAAAAGCAGATCACAGACATGGCACAACACTAAAGTCATTTCAAATGGCAACTTTAGGGCTTTAATAAACACTAAAAGAAATCAAGATTAAAAATGTGGTACTCAGTAAGTGTAATTTTTTTCAAACCAAGCAGAGGGAAAAAAATATGGAATTACTCAATTCTGAGGAAAAAATTATGGAATCACCCTGTAAATTTTCATTTCCAAAACTAACACCTGCATCAAATTAGATCTGCTCGTTAGTCTGTATCTAAAAAGGAGTGATCACACCTTGGAGAGCTGTTGCACCAAGTGGACTGACATGAATCATGGCTCCAGCACGAGAGATGTCAATTGAAACAAAGGAGAGGATTATCAAACTCTTGAAGGTAAATCATCACGCAATGTTGCAAAAGATGTTGGTTGTTCACAGTGTCTAAAATCTGGACCAAATGCAAACAACATGGGAAGGTTGTTAAAGGCGAACATACTGGTAGACCAAGGAAGACATCAAAGCGTCAAGACCTGAAACTTAAAGCAATGTGTCTCCAAAACAGGAAATGCACAACAAAACAAATGAGGAACGAATGGGAGGAAACTGGAGTCAATGTCTGTAACCGAACTGTAAGAAACCGCTTAAAGGAAATGGGATTTACATACATAAAAGCTAAACATAAGCCATCATTAACACCTAAACAGGAAAAACAAAGTTACAATGGGCTAAGGAAAAGCAATCGTGGACTGTGGATGACTGGATGAAAGTCATATTCAGTGATGAATCACGACTCTGCATTGGGCAAGGTGATGATGCTGGAACTTTTGTTTGGTGCCGTTCCAATGAGATTTATAAAGATGACTGCATGAAGAGAACATGCAAATTTCAACAGTCATTGGTGATATGGGGCTGCATGTCAGGTAAAGGCACTGGGGAGATGGCTGTCATTACATCTTCATTAAATGCCCAAGCTTACATTGATATTTTAGACAATTTTCTTATCCCATCAATTGAAAGGATGTTTGGGGGTGATGACATCATTTTTCAAGATGATAATGCATCCTGCCATAGAGCAAAAACTGTGAAAACATTCCTTGAAAGAAGACACATAAGGTCAATGTCATGGCCTACAAATAGGATCTCAATCCAATTGAAAATCTTTGGTGGAAGTTGAAGAAAATGGTCCATGACAAGGCTCCCACCTGCAAAGCTGATCTGGCAACAGCAATCAGAGAAAGTTGGAGCCAGATTAATGAAGAGTACTGTTTGTCATTCATTAAGTCCATTCCTCAGAGACGTCAAGCTGTTGTTAAAGCCAGAGGTGGTGCAATGAAATACTAGTGATGTATTGGAGTGTTCTTTTGTGTGTTTGTTTTTCATGATTCCATAATTTTTTCCTCAGAATTGAGTGATTCCATATTTTTTTCCCTCTGCTTGGTCTGAAAAAAATTACCCTTACTGAGTACCACATTTTTAATCTTGATTTCTTTTAGTGTTTCTTAAAGCCTTAAAGTTGCCATTTGAAATTACTTTAGTTTTGTGCCATGTCTGTGATCTGCTTTTTTTCAACAACATTAAACAACTGAATGAACATCCTCCGAGCCCGGTGATTCCATAATTTTTGCCAGGGGTTGTATTAATCAGGTTAACGCGTTTCGAATTATAATATATAATGTTCTTCAGTGGGACTTTTTCCCTCTGATTTTGGGCTTACCATCCTATACTATGTTTTTACTGGATGAAAATGAAAGTTTAGGATTTTATTGAGGTGCTGGATCTGCTCCTAGATTTTGGATTGCATTAAAGGTGATGTGCGACCCTCAGATGGTGTGTATGACTCCCAGCAGATTAACCATCACCCCTCTTCTGCCATCTCTACAAATTGCCTCCAAATGTAAAATCTGTGTCCAAGTGGATCACACCGCCGCAGCTTCCTGCAAACTCAATTTACAGACACGTGTAATGGTGCTGACATTTCTTACAAGTTTTTAATTAAAGTGAATGGTGTGATGTTCCAGGGATGTGGAATCAGAAGTAAATAACCAATCTGCGGAGACTTTAATTAATCCTGAACTTATTTCAGTTAACACATCAGAAACGAGCAATTTGCTTATATTTACTGGATTTAGGAGGCGATGCAGGATTTTGGGGGGTTAATTACATAATGTCTGAAACGGCAGTCGCAGTCGACCACGATATAGAATATTTAGGTGTTATTAAAGACTTAACACAGAACTGCTGTTATAGAAATCCATAATATAGATCTTTTCTCCATTGTTTTCTTGTGGAACAGGAATCACAAGAACGGCGGCACCAAAATACTGTGTGTGAGTGAAGCGCTAGTGAGCATGTGCGACCATCGCTCCATTAATGACATGCCAGAGCTCCCCGAATAAAATAAGAAAACCTTACACTGGCCCTTCCACACAGCTGCTGTGTCAGCATTGCCAGCCCCAGTCTCCCAGTGTCCGCATTGCTATGCCACTTGAGCGCTGCAGCCAATCAGCGGCCACTGGTTGGCTGCTGCATTTAATGTTTTGTTGACGGAGCATTGATTAACAGCAGCTGATTAGCATCCGGTAACTGGCTGCTGGGCTCACGTGACATAACAATATTATGCAAGCAGCGGGACACTGCGCCAACATTGTTGGAACGATAAAAGGTTTTCCTATTTGATTCAAGTGACTTGGATAACCCCACCTGAAATGCCCAAGTAATGAAGAGCCTTTTTAACCATTAGCCATCGAGTGATGAATAATTTAGTCAGGTGGCAAGTAGTAGAGGTCAGAAAGGTACGGTGACTGCATGATCAGACTACAGAGAGCTTGTTTGTTGTCTGTTACCTAGGAGACACTTGCGTCAGCACAGGAGCTTTAGGACGAAAACAAGAAGCTGTTTCTAAATGCAAAATTGCTTTATTTTTAACTTTAAATGCATTACTACAATTTAAAAGGGAAGCACATATAGCCTAAGCGTACTTTATAATACTAATTAAAAAAAAGCCCAATGCAAAAATAGGTAAATGGCACAAGCTTTACTGTAAACTTAGTGCCACAAATTGAATAGGATTTTGGCAGAATTTTTTTATTTTTTTCTGGATAAGTACCTATGCTTGGCCCCTATGTCTTCGTAGACGTTAATGTGTTTTTGCATAAAATGTATATTTAGGGTACCTCTACGCGGGATGTATCTGCTGGTTATTGCGACAGGTGCGTTGTGCGAGGATCTGGATCATACGCGGACATGCTAAAAAATGTTAATTTCGTGAAATCTCATCCACATCGCCGATTCTATAGAAAATCGGCAGCATATCCTGCCAGTGTGAACAAGCTCTTAGTGTTATGAACAAGCCCTTAGTGTTACATACTTGATCTGATTTCTTCCTAATGGGAATAGGAAAATATTTCCCAGAAGGAAAGCTTTTGGACTAGCCTTCTGATGGACAGAGCCCCTCTCATGTCTTTACATGGCTCCTGCACAGTCTTCATCGGTGACCGGTCCTCTCTGCTCGGTCCTCTCTGCTCGGTCTTGTGAAATCCTAATAACCAAGCATTTCATTTCCTCTTTTTCCTCCTGGTTTTATTATCCGAGCGCTCCTGCACATGAAGCGAACAGATCCATTAACAAATATATTGGCAAATTGCTGTTTATGTGCGGTGGGCACCAGCAGGATGGCTGGGTCCGATTATACTGAGCCTTTATTTTCTGACCACTGGACTTAGGAAAACGAATGGATATGGTAATGAGTCGGCATTGTTAATAAATGAATAGCTTTGTCCTATTTACGGTGGTGTCATTGTGGTGCTGTAACTGTACTCTGGCTCCTTATTAGCAGCTGTACAGAGGGACACAGCCATGGTGCATTATTCATCATTTTCCTTTCTAGCTTGTCACTTCTCATATTCGTTCTGGTATCCGGCTCTTCAGAAGCCACTTTTCTATATGTTGATTGCATTGTGCTGTTTTACTAGTGGATTTTCTCTAGGAGAAACCTGAAATAATGACACTTCATCACCAGTAGTAAATACTAATCCTGTAAAAAATGTTCCCATCTGTTATTATACTAAAAAACATTTATATTTGTGGCCATTTCTCTCGTCATTGAGTGCCTGCTGCCGTGAACTAATATGTTTGCCTGAGGGACCTAAAAAATTAAATTTCTATAAATTTAAACAGTGCCACACTTGTCTATTGGTTGTGTCTGGTACTGCAGCTCGGCTCCAATCAACTAAATGAGCTTTAATGGCAAATGCAACCTAGTGTTTGTAATTCCAATCTACTAAGCTAAATGCAACAGGTATCTAGGAGGATTTGTGGTGAGAAAAACTCTTACCAAGCCTTGCGCCACATTTAAGTGTTTTGAACTTTTTTTTTTTTAACGATTCAACGGAAAAGCGGGACAGCTTAAGAAGGAGTGTGATATCACATGAAAGAGGCATGGCTCAAAATGTGAAACTCTGCACTTAAGCCAGAGAGTGGATGGTGCAAAGACAAGTATCTAAAATGCAACAAATTTATCCTCCAACCTGAGCCACTGAGACTAGCTTGTCACATTTTCAGATCGTGTAGTCTAAAAATAAGTAAATTTGCCCCGTGTGTCAATATTGAGTTTAGTGTATCACTTTATGCAGATAGATCCTAAGTTTCTTCTGGTGACTGTCGGGTATAGTCTTCTAAATGAATATCTACACCTGCTGGCCCCTATTAACATATATTAAAGGGAACCTGGCCACTAAAAAAACAAACTATATTCAACTCCAGTCATAGTGGTAATCTGCAGGTAAACAAAAAGTTTTAAAGACGCGTTCCCATGAATATTTTCCTTTCATTAAATGTGTGTATTTGTGTATGGTGCAAGTGTATTAATATACTCGCCTACCGCTCCTTTCTTCGGGATCCAGCGCTGTTCTGATCCTTTTCTCAGTGACCTCACCGGCTCTGCAGACTCTCCAGATCTCTGTGTGAGCCAGAAGTGACTTTATAATGTAATTCTCCAACTCGTCAGAAGGAGGCCCCATAGTCTTACATTATGAAAGAGACTTTCATCTAACACACACAGCACAGAGTGACCCGGTGACATCATGGAGAAGAGAAGCAGAAAAGCGCTGGCTCCCAGAGGAGTAGGCGGTAGGTGAGTATATTAATACACTCAAATTACACGCCATGCACATTATTAATGAAGAAAAATATTCATGAGTGCTTCTTTTAAAGGGACTGTCTGCACAGAATGACTGTTCAAACCAAGTGCAGGCGCTCGGTGCTTCACGGCATGGCCAATCATTTATATACACCTTCCCACCTGCTTGTTTTCCCTCTATCTAACACAAAGCTACCACCATTGATTAGCTGTAGTGGCCACATGTCCATTCAGACAGACCAGGACGTACAGAGCTGCTCTTCGTAGTTACAGCTCCTTTTAGATAGACACTAGCTATTGAACCCGTTCTACGCCCGGGTGGCGAGCATTTTTATTGGTATATGGTCTCCCATGTTGGTATGTGCTGCCCCCCTCCTGGTATTTGTGCTGCCCCCACCATCCTATCCCGGTATGCGTGGCACCCCTCATCCCCAATCCCGGTATGCGTGGCACCCCTCATCCCCAATCCCGGTATGCGTGGCTCCCCTCATCCCCAATCCCGGTATGCGTGGCTCCCCTCATCCCCAATCCCGGTATGTGTGGCTCCCCTCATCCCCAATTCTGGTATGCGTGGTACCCCTCATCCCTATTCTGGTATGCGTGGCACCCCTCATCCCCAATCCCAGTATGTGTGGCACCCCTCATCCCTATTCTGGTATGCGTGGCACCCCTCATCCCTATTCTGGTATGCGTGGCACCCCTCATCCCTATTCTGGTATGCGTGGCACCTTTCATCCCCAATCCTGGTATGCGTGGCACCTTTCATCCCCAATCCTGGTATGCGTGGCACCTTTCATCCCCAATCCTGGTATGCGTGGCACCCCTCATCCCCAATCCCGGTATGTGTGGCACCCCTCATCCCCAATTCTGGTATGCGTGGTACCCCTCATCCCTATTCTGGTATGCGTGGCACCCCTCACCCCCAATCCCAGTATGTGTGGCACCCCTCATCCCTATTCTGGTATGCGTGGCACCCCTCATCCCTATTCTGGTATGCGTGGCACCCCTCATCCCTATTCTGGTATGCGTGGCACCTTTCATCCCCAATCCTGGTATGCGTGGCACCTTTCATCCCCAATCCTGGTATGCGTGGCACCTTTCATCCCCAATCCTGGTATGCGTGGCACCCCTCATCCCCAATCCCGGTATGTTTGGCACCCCTCATCCCCAATCCCGGTATGCGTGGCACCCCTCATCCCCAATCCCGGTATGCGTGGCACCCCTCATCCCAATCCTGGTATGCGTGGCACCCCTCATCCTCAATCCCGGTATGCGTGGCACCCCTCATCCCCAATCCCGGTATGCGTGGCACCCCTCATCCCCAATCCCGGTATGCATGGCTCACCTCACCCCCCCACTATACACACATCCCCAGAAAAATAAACAGCTATACTCACCTTTCTTCTCTGCTCCAGCACTGCTGCGTCCTGTTCTGCCGGAGGCCGGGGGAGGAGTGCGGCGACAGCACCGCGCTGTCCGGCGCCATTTTGCTGAATACACACTGTAAATGTGTCTCCAGTAAAATGGCGCCGGATAGCGCTATGCGCACACGCCGATCCGACGTCTCACTCCGCCCCCGGTCTCCGCTGAAGAGAGGCGCCGCGGTAACGCTCTTCCCGGTCAGGTAAGTATGTAAGTATGGCGCCGGAGATCGCAGTGTGCGTTCAGTGCCTACGCATACCGCGCGATCTCCGACGCCATACACCTCCTCTTACCTGTAACGGCTGGATGCGGTCTTCTGTCTGGAGCCAGACTGCGCGTCACGCATGCGCAGTCTTTCGAGGCTTCGGACAGAGACACGCATCCCCGGTTATATTATAGATGTCACCACTGCTAACCAGTCACTCTGCAATGGTGACCAGCATTTCACCACAATAACCAGAGATTGGCTGCAACGTTCTCTTGTCCACTTGTCCATCTTAATGGAGCATTAAGTGCAGAGACTCGATCAGTATGGTATTACTTGTTTTACTTTATGCGATTGTGACAGGTTGTTTTTTTTTCTTATGAAGTTGGCTGGACTACCCCTTTAAATCTGCATGTATTTTGTCTATCCTGCGTAGATAGATTGTTGCAAAGCAACCATGTCTGCTGGTGGGCTGGCAGGAAAGCTGGGGGTAGTTTGGTTTTCTTGCATCTTCGTTGTACAATCAATCACAAGGGAGCTGTACTGATCGTAGACAATTATTGGGGAATTGTCATATGTGCGATTTCCTCATCATAAATTCACATCCGCCTGCATTAGACTTATATGCGCTTTTGTGATTTGGGAGCTGCCAGTTTCTTTATTGAACTGGTAGAAATCAGTGGACGTGAATCCTAAATGACTGTTTGCAGCTCGCTTATTTACAGTCACCCTCATTATTAGGTGTCAGATGTGTGCAAGGCTCAGGTATTAGTCCCACCTCGTGGCAGTCTGTATTCTGCCAGGAACTGTCCCTTTTTAACAATATTGGGCGATGATGTTCCCTTCATTCGACCAGCAGTATATTTGCCTGAGCTGTAAGAAAACTTCCATTGTTTGTATTGTCCGATAGTGGAAACACCAGATATTCTTGTTTTCTTAGAACAGGTTCTTACTTGTATATTGCATGTATTACATGTGTATTTAATCTGGTGCATCTCCCTTTATAATTGTATGGCATAATAATGAGGTTACGGTAATTAATTTGTTCTTAGATCTCTAGGTCCCCTAACAATTAACAATTTCTGCATTTACCATGGTGTCTCAGCCCTTCTTAATGTATCCATCATGGAGGCCGCACTGTAACATTATGCTGCAGAACTCCCTTCATGGTGTTTGAGGGAAAAGGATGTTTATGTAGCTGACATAAATTTAGAAAACAGTTTACTGGGTTGTACCTGGAGAGGAACACTAAAGATAGAGAAAAGAAAGCAGGAGATTGTCTGTCAGTCTGCAAGGTTTTCAGCATGTTCCTGAAACTGTCTTTTAAGTCCTGCAGAAAACACAAGGATTTCTAGATTCCTAAGGCTAAAAAAGAGCGGGCATATAAATAGTTTTTATTTAGGAGTTATTTAGATATTGTTGGAAAAGGTTCAGTATATTAATCTACTCTATACTATGCTGCCTGCATATCGGACACAGTGTTCAACGTAACAGGTTCTCCTTAACAATTTGTGTTTCGGCTGTACGCTGCACAATTATTGAGCAATTTGTATTTTTCAAGATTAATAACAATTAAACTACAGGGTGGGCCATTTATATGGATACACCTAAATAAAATGGTGCTGTTGGTCAATCCAAAAGGTTAATAAACCTGAATTCTAAATGTTTAAGAAAGTTAAAGTGAGGTTTTGTCTTTCTAAGGTCATGTTCATACGTTCAGTTCTAAAAACTGGCAGTAGGTTTGAGAGTTGATTTTGAGTCCATCTTCAATCCGAAATGGTCGATCTAGGTCATCGTTAATAATACCAGCCCATAGCAGTACCCCACCTCCACCTTGCTGGTGTTTGGGACGAAGTAGAGGTCTGTGGGCCCATCCATCTAGTCCGTCAAGAGTCACTGTCATGTCATCAGTCTATAAAACCTTTATAATATCTATCTTCAGATATTTCTTGGCCCAGTCTTGAGGTTTGAACCAATGTGTCCTGTTGAGTGGTGGTTAGGTTTCAGCCCTCCTTACCTCGACCTTGTCTCTGTGCCCTGACACCTTGTACTGCTGGGCCTCCAGGGAGGTTGCAGTTCTGGAATATGACAGCACTGGAGGATAATGGGATCCTGGTCGCTTCACATTGGATTCTTCTCAAATCCATCACCTGATCTACTTCATCCAATAAGCATTCAACTTTATTCAGTTTGGAGTTGAAAAATCTGCATAGAAATGATGATATAGTCAAAATACTCACTTGCCTAATAATTGTGCACAGAGTGTATAGGGGGAGGCTCCTACTGCAGCTAGTTGTCTCACGGATAGGCACAGAATGGTGGGTAGATTTCTTTTTAAATATTTTCTATAAGGGCTGTTTGTTGTGGTTCCCAGCAAAGGGACACTGATCAGTTTGTCGCCCTTCTAATAAGGAGGGATGGTGCAAGTGGAGAACCCCTTTGTTGAATGTCTTCGGTTGTATACACCTGGTTTAGCCTGGCAGCAATACATAGTTTACCAAGCACTGCTGTTGTATGACAGAGCGCACTGACTTTGTCTGATCATTACTGTCAGTGGCTGTATCTTGGCTTCACTCGGCTTTCCTCTGTCTTATGGCAGATGCTCTTGTACAGAAGCTCCCTCTGCAGATACACAGGACACCGGCATCAGACTGGAGATAAGCTGGAGGGGAAACTATTTGTCTAGCAACATCTTTTAATAGATTTTTTTTCACAACCCTTTTTCAATTTTACTTGTTTTTAATAATTGCAGTACTTCAAGTTCTAGCTTTCATCACTTTTACTTTTCTTTTGCCAGAGTGCTACTTTTTCAAAAATTGTTTTTTCTAGCAACATCTCAGTAAAGTCACAGAATGTTTTTTTTTGTTCATGCTGCATTTGCAAAAATGTTTTAATATTGTAAGTCATATAAAAAGAAGGAACATTTGTAAAATACTGGTTTCTAGTAGATGTTAAAATGGATATTAAAAAGATATTCTGAAGTTATTAAATTGCTTTAGTTTGCATGAAAATAAGCAAATTTGACTTGCTTTTTCTATCTGCTGTCATACTCCTGCAGTGAGAGCTTTTATCTTTCATAATGTACTGTTGGTTTCCATGGAGTTCAGCCACCAGTGCCTGCCCAGACCCTGGCAGAGAGCGCACAGTAGGTAGAGTCCAGGACAGGAGTCAACTCCTAACATACCAGTCAGCTCTCTCCAGGCAATTGATTTCTATACAGCAGTTAGCTGCTCACCTCCCTCTCAGCTCCTCATGACCTGCTTTTATAAAACTTGCAAAATCACTAGCCCGCATCTTCTCATCAGTTTTTGGAAAAAAAAATCGGCCATTGAAGTCTATGGAGTTTGGTTAAAACTACTGATATCTGTTTTAAATCCTTTTTAATAGATTTGTTGCTAAGTGCCATTTGAGAATAAAGATTTTACGCAGTCTAATGCCTTTTAGTTTTTATAGGAGGTAGCGGCTGCTACAGATACATTATTGTGATACAATTCTAACAGTCCGTCTTGACTGAATACAGATTTTACCTCCTGAATTGAGAATTTTGATAATGACTGATCAAGTTTGAAAAGTTGATTAGAAAGTTGCTTATTTTCATGTGTACTATGGTTACTCTTTAAGGCCTCATGCTCGTGGGTTTTGCTCACAACCTCATGTCTATGGGGGACCCATAACAGTTGATGGTCGGGGGAGTTAACAATCCGGCATATCTGATTTTGGACTGCCAATCTTTTTCTATTACTAGAAATGAGCTGCTGGCGGCTGCTCTCTCATGGAGAAGACTTGATCCTGCGGTCAATCGAGCGTTTCTGTGCACGGAAGACCCAGCCAAGATGGCTCCCAACCGTACAATTGGTTGAACCATTGTTTGCCACAGCTATCTAATGTGTATGGGGGTCTTAGCTAGGTGTGACGTCCTCAGAGCGGATGGTTGCAGGAACTACCTGCACTATGGACTAGAATAGACAATGCTGGGATTTTTCTCAGGTTTGCGTGGCATATCTCTCATGTGCACTTGTTCACCAGCTACCATTGGTCCAGGCTGTCCATGAGCGGTGCATTGCACACATGGATACAGAATACTCCTGTCTGAATGAGGCCTAAAACATGTAAAGGCACTATACCTATGTACAGAACATCCAGGCTCACCACTGGTGTAGTGTGAACGGTGTTGCGGCTCATATCAGTGGGTGTGCTCATCCCGCCAGTGACTGTCACCTTTACCATCTCTGACTGAAATAGTTGCCCCCCAGTTCTGGACTGAGGTCATCTACTTGTGGTTAATCTGACACACAAAAGGCCAGTTATTTTGCACAGGGTTATACCGACGGCATGGATGTCCTTCATGTATCAGTAGAGCTGTTACTTAATCCTGTCTTGCTCAGCCATGTGTAATTATAGAGGAAAGATTATTTTCTTATAACTTTGCTGCTCAGCATCAGCTGTAGTCAAATCCTGGACGTTACGTGGAAATCATAGGAAGCTTTATTCTTGGGGCTCATTTATGGCTGCTTCTTCTGATACTTATAGGGAACCTGACCGTGACTACATGCTGACCGAACCACGAGCAACGTGTATCTGACATCGGCTGTATGATTTCAGCCACGTATGTTTGAGTCTGAATTGTTGCAGCATTTCAAAGTCAAACATAAAATTATTATTTCTATAGCGCCAACATATTCCACAGCACTTTACAGTTCAGAGGGAACATGTGCAGATAATATCAGACATTACTGAGAAACACATACCATATTCTGAGGAAAATTTAGGAAGGTCAATAATGGAATAGTTATATTAGTAAGGTGAGGCGATAGGCCAGTCTAAAGAAATGCGTTTTTAGGGCACGCTTAAAACTGGATACTGGGAAATAATTGAATTGTCCTGGGTAGTATATTCCTGAAAACTGGTGCAGCATGAGAGAAGTCTTGGAGATGGGAGTGGGAGGTCCAGATTGTTGAGGATGTTATTCTAGGTCATTAACAGAACGGAGGGCATCGGTGGGGTGGTAGACTGAGACGAGGGAGGAGATGTAGGGCTGTGCAGAACTGTGGAGAGCTTTGTGGGTGAGAGTGATAAGTTGATATTGAACTCTGTAGCGCAGGGGTGTGTAACCTCAGGCCCTCGGGCCATTTACGGCCCTCATTGACCTTTTATCTGGCCCCCGGGCCGATTCCCGGTGACCGCAGTGCTTGGGCCGGCAGCTGTATTTTGACGGCCGTTGGCCCTTTTGGTTTCTGCTGGCTCTGTGAGCGCACGTAGTGTTCACTTCAGAGCACTGAGGCACGTGCAATGAAAGATTATGTCCTGACACCAGTGCCAGCGTCGAGATGTACTTTGTGGGCGGAATTACCTCACGATTTTTGAGGTAACCATATTGCCCAGAATTACAAGTGTAACAGTGGGGGGAGGTGAATTGTTCAGGAATAGTTTACCTAAGACACTGGCTGTGCATTGAGTTTGTAGGACACTATTTTAACTATATAGTCTGCCATTGAGTTGCTCAGATATTGTTCAATTTCACACCTTCATGGGCCACAGGTATTGTTCAATCTCACACCTAGTTCAGCCAATTCTTACATTGTACACATTACTAATTTAATTAAACTGTACTAATCCCAACTGCCATCTCATTGACCAAGACAAGATGGTAAAATTAAAAAAAAAAGCGTTTCACATACTGCTGTACTTTTTTTTTTCTTCTCACTAAAAATGCAGCAAAACCTGATGGCTATGTTTACACTAGGTGTTTTTTTCACCACCTATTACTTTCAATGAGTGAAAAGCGCTGAAAGAAGGGACATGCTCTATTGTGCGAAAAGCCTTGCAAAACACAAAATACTGATGACACAAAAACCAATGTGTGGGCATGAGATTTCTGAAATATCATAGACTTTGTTGGTACTGTAACACGCAGCTGAAAATTTGCATTAAAAAACGCCTAGTGTGAACATAGCCTTAGTCTTAAGTTACTAGTATCCAATAGACAGAGGCTCATAGTGGGAGACCCCTCTTTTCCTGAATAACAAGGCTTGAAGACAATATGTGGATTCTGAAGAACTCCTCAAGCATCAGAGTTATCCATTTTCTTCTGGGGGACATGAATGAGGAAGAAGAACGCTTAGTTCTCATCCATAGTTCTGTCCATGTTACTGTCTTCATAGTAATGTAATCATATAATATAAGACCGAAATATTACATTTGGAAAATGGTCTAGAGCTGCCCATTGAGGCAAATTTATCAAGCTATATGTGGCACAATTCTGGTAATTTGTGCTGAAAAAAACTGTCTTTAATGGCTTGCTCCTTATTTTAGATACTTTTTACAACTTGTCTGCCAAGAGGGAGTGTCCTTGCTGAGAAGGGTGTGGCTTTTAGGAAAATGGGCGTGGCTAGCACACAATTCAGCGTAAACAAAGTTGCCAAAATTGTAGTGCGCATTTCTAGCACAAAGTAAGCGTACTGACGGGTGGTGTAACCCTAGACCGACAGTCTTAAAATGAGTCAGATTTATCGAACAGCAGGAACCACTTTGGCGCATTTCAAGACAGTCAAATCTAAGTTTGCACTAAGAATTAGACATTTGTGATATGTCTGCCCCATGACATGCTACTTTCTATGTATTCTGTATGTAGACTTGTACATGTAGGTGTCTGTACACCCTCTCAAGTGTATAGTGATGGCTCTTGTACAATCCTCTTTATGAATACATCATATGAAGTATAGAATATTTTTCGCCTTTCTTTTTACTTCTGCACCTCTGTATAGAGTCTCCGAGTCACTCACATTTCCCGGTGAGCACAAGGCGATGTGTGATTATGTCAGGTCACTCCAACCTATTTACACTAGAGAATGATTTGTGTGTGGCGATATATTAATAAAAGTATCAGACCTTGAATGACCGGACTTCCCACCATATGATATACACGGTCCAAAAAGATGCATTAGGTTGTATGTACAGCGGGTGAAACAGGTATTGAACAAGTCACCAATTTTCTAAGTAAATATATTTCTAAAGGTGCTATTGACATAATGGCTGTATAATGCCAGATCTGTCAATCAAAGAAGGGGGGCAGAGATAGAAGGAAAAGAAGTACATCGAAGATGCACTTAAAGGGAACCTTTCATGGGAAAAAACGCTATTAACCTGCATGTATGGGGTTAATCTGCAGGATAATGGTGCTCTGAACCCGCCCTGTGCTGATTCAGTCACTGCTCTGTGTATGGAGCGGTAGCTGTAACCGCGCACTGACTGACTGATGGCTGGCTCTATTGCTGATCCTGCTGTCAGTCAATGCCGGGAGCGCAGTTACAGTCTCCGCTCACTATACACAGAGCGTTGATTGAACCCGCATCGGTGCCACCCCTTTGACTGAAACCCGAACGCTGCCGGGGGGAAAATAAAGTTCATTTTCTCCTGGCAGCGGGACTCTCAGTGTGGACATTGAGCAGATTCAGAATGCTATTAACCTTTAGATTAACCCATATCTGCAAGTTATTAGCTTTTGTTTTTTTTCACGTTACAGGTTCCCTTTAGATGTTTGGCTGCCTTACGAATCTTGTGCTTTACTTTTAGGCTAAGTTTAGATGAGCGCTGAACATTGTAGACCAGTCATGTCCTCAAATTGTGGTCACAGCTGGCCCCATATGAAGCTCCGCTTGCTTTTCCACATAGTGGACGGGCGCAGGGCCTGTCTACATGCACTAGTCTGGTGCGTAAATGGGATACGACTAACACATGCTGCAATATTTTTCCAAAGTTGGTTCATGTGACGGCACGTTTAGGGCCCAATTCATCAAAGCTTTTACGCTGGTGTAAAACGGTTTGAAAAGTCACATCATTTTCGTGTGACTCGAAGCACATCTCACACCATTTTAGGCCACCTTCGACAAAGTGGATAGAGCTGGGGGGAGGGCGTAATCAGTGTCGGCGTTTGCTGTGCCACATATCTTACTCCAGCAGCGAGTGGAGTAGGATTTGTGGTGAGGCGCGTATAGAGGTGCACACTACTCTTCTGACCCTCCTGATTCATGAAGAGGCGAACGTCGGGTATCAGGAACCTCTGACTCCAGCACATCTCCTCATAAAAACCAGTGTGACAACGCCAGTCTAGATGAATCGGGCCCTTAGTGTCCACATTGTTGAGTATGACTAAGATTTCAGCTTATTTTGTTCTCGGCATTGTGGGGTTCCTAGGAATCAGATCCCTGTGACCGTTAAGTGATGGCATATTCTAATGATGAGCTTATTGCTTACTGAGATGGGAATAGCCCTCTTATCGCAGGCGCTATAGTCGTACAGCCTGTCTAATCTGTGAGCCATTCAAGGCACCACCAATCCCATCCCTGCAGCTTCTGGATTATATGGGTGAGTCTATGGCAGTCCATGGTCTGTAGAGCAGGGTGTGAGACTGATCAGTGATGTCTACATCATGTGGAGCTCTCCTGCATCTACTAGGAACCATAAACCCTGGCATTTCAGAATTGTATTATTATTCTTGTAAAGATTTTATCTGTGGGATCTGAAAGAAGAGTCCCTGCAGTAAAAATACAGCATCGGTGCTCCTGAGATCTCCCTGGCAGCTGTCAGACGATGCCATTGACTCTTCTATAGAAGCGCAGTGTTTAGTTATGGAGACGACTTGTCAGGGTGGTAATGCTGGATATGAGAGATAAGGAGGAGACGCTATATAATATATTCTGTATCTATTGTAGTGTAAGCTACCAGGCTGCTCAGTGATCCCTGGCGGTGAGCGTCCTGCTACACAGTGACGGACATCTCCCCTGTATACACACTGAGGACTTATAAGCTTCACTGCCTACCTTATAGAGATAACATGGCCGTCTTCTTCACATTAGTTTTCCTCGTTTATCACATACGACCAGATAGTGCAGCGTAATCACTGTGGCGGTTCTGCTTTTAATAACAGATGATGCTGACAAGTACGAAAGGAGTTTGGGATCATAACCCGGTGCCAGAACCACAGATATTTCTAGACTCTGCAGATCACTGTGGGATCGGGTGTGTGATCAGCCATGGACATTTCCTCAGTGCAAGGGCTCGTGCACATGGCTGTATTTTCGGTCTAAGTTTGATCCGACAAAACATCGGATCACACTCAGACCAATGTTGGTCTATGAGGCCGTGCACATGTCCGATACTTTAATTATTTATTTATTTTTTAACCTTTCCTTGGTTCGAGGAAAAAATGGCAGCATGTCCGAGTTTGATCTGATATTGGAATTGCACTCGGCCATGCAAGTCATTGAGTGCTTGGAGAACATCGGACTGCACTTGCATGTCATCAGAGTGCAGTCTGATTTTCATGGACTGACAGAGTGGAGAGGATGGAGACATTTTATTTTTTTAATCTTCTCCTCCTTCGAGAGAATCAGATCCCACTCTGCCCTCATTCTGATTTGCATAATCAGCCCGATTTTCTCTGATCAGGGAATACAGTCGTCTGCACCTAGCCTTAGCGCCAGAAACACTAAATAGCTATCTATATTAACCAAAATGCTTCAGTACAAGCACTACATAATAAAGCATTGTCTGAATAATGCCATAATACTACCACCACATAGTGAGAACGCCACCAGTTTCATTTTTTTTTATTATAATTTTGTTCATCGTTGAAAGTCATGAAAATTGCAAATTGATAAGTCCTTTCCAAACCCCTGCTTTTCTTCCCCGTCTCTTCGCTTGCCTTCAGTTGCATTGATACCAGGACGTACTCGTGTGAGGTCATAGAGGTTAAGGCTGTGTGCCCACTATGCTTTTTTTAAGCGTTTCCGCAGCGGCAATTCCGCTGCAGAAACGCTTAAAAAACGCTTGGTAGAAGATCTGCCATGTTCCCCAATGATAATCCGCATGTGCTGTGTACATGCCGCGGAAATTTCCACTGCGGATTATCATTGCGGAAAAATATGCAGCACTACCAATTATTTTGCGGAAGCGCTGTGTTTTTGCCGCCATTGACTTGCATTGGAACGCATGTAATCCGCATCACTACATCTGTACATGCGGAATGCATGCGTTCCAATGTGTGGATGGTACCCGGGTCTGGAGAAGAGGAGACTCTCCTCCGGACCCGGGTACCATAGAACCTGTAAAAAAAAAGAATAAAATGAAAAAAAATTATTATTATTAATATTATACTTGCCTTCTGATGGCCTCCGGTGTGCTTGTCTCTGCTTGCCGGCAGATCGCGGTGGACTCAAGGACCTGCCATGACGTCATTTAGTCATGTGACGAGTCATGCGACCGCTGACGTCGGCAGGTCCTTCAGTGTACCGCGAGCTGCCGGCAAGCAGAGACTAGCACACCGGGGGCCATCAGAAGGTAAGCGTTTATTTTTTATGTTTTACCATTCTTTTACGGTCACACTATATAAATCCATGCCATTTGCATGGATTTATATAGTGTGACCAAGTTGTCCAGCACTTTCCACGTGATGCTAAAATCGCTTGGAAAGCGCTTGACAACCCGCATGCGGAAATATATGTGAAGAACGCTTCACTTCCGCATGTCCCTGGCAGGAAAAACGCATGTACAATCCGCATGTACAATCCGCATGCGTTTTTTTCTGCCAGGGAGATGCAGAAACTCTCAGGAAAAATCCAGAGCATTTCTGCATCGTGGTCACATAGCCTAATAGCAGTGAAAGGTTCATCACCTGTGTCTTCCAATGAGTCTTGTGCTTATCGGAGCAATCTTCTGCAGCAGCTTATTCCCAGTCAGTGAGACACACATGCTTCGCTGCCCCATCACTGCCATCATCTGTACAATAAGTATATTTTAATACCAATGCAGCTGAAGGCCAACAAACTGGGGCAAAGCAGGGATTATAAGCGACCTACAAACATGCATTTTTTAATATAGAAATTAAGACAAATCCCCTAATAACGCGATCTTCAAAGTTTAATAACTTTCCATGCCCAACAAAATTATTATAAAAAATAATCTTTTAGCATCATATATGATCCCTAAACACTGATCTCATTGGCGACCATTACACCAGCATTGGTACATACATCTATAGAAGTTTATGCTTCTGTTTTAGTAGTTGGAAGTTTTTGCCCAAACGTGACAACCGTTTCCCTAAGGCTCTGTTCACACCTTGTATGACTTCATATCTGTCGGGGGTGTTCAATGGCATTTACCACTGACGGACCGCTTCAATGCATGCCACGCTGTGGTATATGTCACCAATAGGCTCCAATGTAAAAAGTACAGCACATAGTATACACCATTTTGCATAGTTAGTTGGACTGCTTTTTCCTCTGCTGGATGAATGGGAGCCCATGGATACATTTAGAATATATGTTAGAAAAACTGGCAACAGAAATGTCAAATTTAAAGGCAAAATACTACATGAACGTAGCCTAAAAAAATCTGCCTCCACACAGTTTGTTCCCCAATAGTTTTCAGCGCTGCAGCAAATCGTACACCATACAAAGAGGGTATAGAAGTCCAGTGTTCTCTTGTAGTTTCCGTTCTGGCTGTACAGTGCAGGGGTGGGTGTACGGGTGCAGGGGTGGGCGTGTGCGGGCGCAGTGCAGGGGTGACTCTGCGGCCGCAGTGCAGGGGTGAGCATGTGCGGGCGCAGTGCAGGGGTGGGCGTGTGCGGGCGCAGTGCAGGGGTGACTCTGCGGGCGCAGTGCAGGGGTGGGTGTGTACGGGCGCAGTTCCGGCGGTGATTCTGCGGGCGCAGTGCAGGGGTGAATCTGCGGGCGCAGTGCAGGGGTGGGCATGTGCGAGCGCAGTGCAGGGATGGGCGTGTTTGGGCGCAGTGCAGGGGTGACTCTGCGGGCGCAGTGCAGGGGTGGGCGTGTGCGGGCGTAGTGCAGGGGTGGCTCTGCAGGCACAGTGCAGGGGTGGGCATGTGCGGGCGCAGTTCCGGCGGTGATTCTGTGGGCCTAGTGCAGGGGTGACTCTGCGGGCGCAGTGCAGGGGTGGGCGTGTGCGGGCGCAGTTCCGGCGGTGACTCTGCGGGCGCAGTTCCGGCGGTGACTCTGCGGGCGCAGTTCCGGCGTGACTCTGCGGGCGCAGTGCAGGGGTGGCTGTGCGGGATGGTGATTTATTACACATCTCATCTGATACACAATTATTACCTGTATAGTAATACTGCAGTCCCACAGACTGTGGTTGTATACGCGGTAGTGTGTGTGGCTAGCATTAATCTTTAATTTTGTGTTGCCTACAAATGAGGGAGAGGTGCATTACCTCCGCCGGAATAGTCCTCTCCGGGGACAGATTGGGATCTGCGGAGCTGGAAGCCTTGTGTTCCCAAGACGGCGCAGTAGTCTGACTAATGAGTCACCGCCACATAGTCCTTTATTCAAAGCTCTTATCCCCAGTGATGCACTGAGAGGTAGCAGGAATAGTCTACACTCGCGGTACAGACGGGATGTTTTTTCAGTAGTAAAGGACAGATCACAAGGAGTTTTGTAATATCACCGGCATTGATTGTGTGATAATCCCCGGCTGCATCTCTGAACACAACAGTTCTCCCTAGTTGTGGATTCTTACACTGGTAGCCCATATTACAGATTACACTTTACCATCAAGCGGACAGAAAGCAGTGGTTGCTGTCACAGGAGCTGACCAGTGATGGCTGACTGTCTCTACGATGTGTCCGTATTGTTGCTTATTTTCCTTCTGATTTGATTGCTTTTTATTGCTTCTTTTTTTCGTTCTAATTTTGTGCTTTTCTTTCTTTACAGAGGAGATCAAGTGTGAAGCCGAAAAACAAAGGTATTGTATATTGTTTGCATTTTACAAGTTTTAGGGCCCAATTCATTATTGCATTGGCGCCTGTTTTTTGTTGTCATCTTTCCATTTTCACCTCTTTTGAAGTCTGCTTTATGTGTTCGCCTGCTTTTTTTTTTTTGGTAGGCACGGATTAGTTTCCAGATATTTTCACCTGATTCATCATTTGCGACTATTTAAAGTTCCAAAATTTGTCTCAAACTTGCTCCAATACTACCCCCCCCGACCAGCACCGAGTTATTTTCTGTACATTAGGAATTTTTGAGCAATTTTTGGAACATTTTAAAGAAGATACGACTTTTGCTCTGTATGTCGCAAAAAATGGTGAAAGGCAGATAAAAAGGCCTTTTTTTAATTTGGGCAATATTCTTCAAGTTCCTGCAACATGTTGATGAATTTGGAGCAACATATGTCAGCAAAAACTAGATTAAAAAAAGAAAAGTGACTTAAAAGAAAACAAAATGGTGAATCAGGCCCATAGTGTTTCTACCTAAAATCAAAAATAACCTCAAAATATCTGTCCTAGAGTTGTCCAATATATTATTTAGTTAAAGGGGTCCGGTATGCGATATGCGTAGTCCCAGGCAGAACCCAACCCTAGAAGGGTTCTGTCTGGGAGAATGCATATCGCATACCTGACCGCCCTTCCCGGGGCAGAGAACAACGGATCCTCGCTGTGCTTAGTGCCTGCGCTGGGAGGATTCACAAGTCTGCAGTCACACAGAGAGACTTATGATCATACATTGTATTTATATCGAATATCATGGGGAAACGTATTTAAATAGATTTGTTTGTACATTTTTTGCCATAGAAATGGATACACCAAAACACCACACAAACTTGTTGTGAATAAGGCCTTACATGCCCAATTTCATAGCAGCTGGTGTATTAATTCTGTAGGTTTGGCTTTAGTATATGCATGTTTTGATTCTATATTAGAGGTTTCCTTGGTAGGGAGTGGTCCCTTGTGTTTCACTATAATGTGGTGATGTATTGCAGGACACGGGTGGCATGTTGGGCATAGACCATGTGATGGCGCACATACAGAGAAATGGGCTGCTTACTAATTGTCACTTATTTTCTTTCTATTCCCCCAGTCCTCCCCAAGGAGATGGAAAGGCCGGCTCCAGTACCCTCCCACCTGTAAAGTCAAAGGCAACTTTTATTGAAGCCGACAAATACTTTTTACCCTTCGAGCTTGCATGCCAGTCCAAATGCCCCCGCATTGTAAGCACATCTCTGGATTGTTTGCAGGTCTGTATTTTGCTTTCATTTATTATCCTGATTTTGTTGATCAGTCTTTGGTTTTCAGAGGAGTCTGTCTCATCTTCTTTATGATCACAAAAGCAATTACCGTGTTGCTTACAGTGATAAAACTCAAGTAAAAATACACTTTTCCCCCATATATGCATTTTTAATTGCAGAGAAAAAAAAAACTTTAATGCTTTATGCATATGTATTGTCAGTTGCTCTGAAGGTGGGCCTAACTTGGCTAATGCTCAGGGTCTCCACAGTAAACTCCACCACACACCTCCCCATTGGCTTTGATTGACTTTTGTACAATTCCCATAGGTTATTGTGTTTGATGTGACTACAAGAGCAGGTTTCACTGCAAGTGATGCCTTCAGAGTCAGAGTGATGCAGAGTTGGAGTCCTGTGCATGCACCAGGCAATGAGCTCATGGCGTGTGTATGAAAGACCTAGTGGACCTGCCCAGTGTCCGTCAAGGCCAAAGGCTGGCGCTAGGCCTTTAAATTTATTACATTCCCATATTTCTGCAAACTGCGCAACAGAACAACTGGCTAATTGTAATACACTCTTCAACATTGGAATTGTAACACTAAGAAGGAAAAGTTGTGGAATTATGCGAATCATATGATGGATAGACAAGTTTGTGATATGCCAATAATGAAGAAACAGAAAACAACATTGTCTTAACCTTTCAATTCATCAAATATTGAGTATGAGCACCATGTGCTGCGGGAACATGACATTTCTCCAAAGTGTCCCAGGATCTGTTCATCAGAATGACTACTCCAGGCCGCATGTTGCTTGTGCTACTGTGAGCAGCCTGTATGGTCTAAATGGGCTGCAGCATCTCCAGACTCCTCTCCCATCAAACATATCTAGGACATCATAGATCAGCAATTACAAAGGGAACTGCCATCCTGACTATTTGCTTGCCTATTTCCATTATTCAGCATTCCAACAGACAACCATTAAAATAGAGCTCCAAAGACCTTTTTTTTTTATTTACCTAGACCTATATAGACCTTTATCGTCTTGTCCTACTCGCCTGCCGTCGTCTTGTCCTACTCGCCTGCCGTCGTCTTGTCCTACTCGCCTGCCGTTGTCTTGTCCTACTCGCCTGCCGTCGTCTTGTCCTACTCGCCTGCCGTCGTCTTGTCCTACTCGCCTGCCGTCGTCTTGTCCTACTCGCCTGCCGTCGTCTTGTCCTACTCGCCTGCCGTCGTCTTGTCCTACTCGCCTGCCGTCGTCTTGTCCTACTCGCCTGCCGTCGTCTTGTCCTACTCGCCTGCCGTCGTCTTGTCCTACTCGCCTGCCGTCGTCTTGTCCTACTCGCCTGCCGTCGTCTTGTCCTACTCGCCTGCCGTCGTCTTGTCCTACTCTCCTGCCGTCGTCTTGTCCTACTCGCCTGCCGTCGCCTTGTCCTACTCGCCTGCCGTCGCCTTGTCCTACTCGCCTGCCGTCGCCTTGTCCTACTCGCCTGCCGTCGCCTTGTCCTACTCGCCTGCCGTCGCCTTGTCCTACTCGCCTGCCGTCGCCTTGTCCTACTCGCCTGCCGTCGCCTTGTCCTACTCGCCTGCCGTCGCCTTGTCCTACTCGCCTGCCGTCGCCTTGTCCTACTCGCCTGCCGTCGCCTTGTCCTACTCGCCTGCCGTCGCCTTGTCCTACTCGCCTGCCGTCGCCTTGTCCTACTCGCCTGCCGTCGCCTTGTCCTACTCGCCTGCCGTCGCCTTGTCCTACTCGCCTGCCGTCGCCTTGTCCTACTCGCCTGCCGTCGCCTTGTCCTACTCGCCTGCCGTCGTCTTGTCCTACTCGCCTGCCGTCGCCTTGTCCTACTCTCCTGCCGTCGTCTTGTCCTACTCGCCTGCCGTCGTCTTGTCCTACTCGCCTGCCGTCGTCTTGTCCTACTCGCCTGCCGTCGTCTTGTCCTACTCGCCTGCCGTCGTCTTGTCCTACTCGCCTGCCGTCGTCTTGTCCTACTCGCCTGCCGTCGTCTTGTCCTACTCGCCTGCCGTCGTCTTGTCCTACTCGCCTGCCGTCGTCTTGTCCTACTCGCCTGCCGTCGTCTTGTCCTACTCGCCTGCCGTCGTCTTGTCCTACTCGCCTGCCGTCGTCTTGTCCTACTCGCCTGCCGTCGTCTTGTCCTACTCGCCTGCCGTCGTCTTGTCCTACTCGCCTGCCGTCGTCTTGTCCTACTCGCCTGCCGTCGTCTTGTCCTACTCGCCTGCCGTCGTCTTGTCCTACTCGCCTGCCGTCGTCTTGTCCTACTCGCCTGCCGTCGTCTTGTCCTACTCGCCTGCCGTCGTCTTGTCCTACTCGCCTGCCGTCGTCTTGTCCTACTCGCCTGCCGTCGTCTTGTCCTCTTACAATGTAGTGTTGCTTCGTTCTGACACTCCATAGACTTACATTATAAAGTCACGTCTGGGTCACACAGAGCCAGTGTTATCTGGATAGTCTGTAGAGAGGTGACGTCACCGAGAAGAGGAGCAGAACGGCGCTGGATCCCAGGGAAGATGGCGATAGGGAAGCATATTAACACACTGACAGTACATTACATATACAGATTTAGGGGGAAAAGAGTTCAAAGTTCACTTAAAGGGTATATCCGGGACTTTGTGAAGAACTAAAAAATCTGCCTAAGCACTAACAGGCAGGTAGTTGCTACCTATCTACCTGTTGTGTTCGGCTCCATTATCCGCTGGTAGAAAGCGGTCACAGACTTCGCTGACATCACGTCAGCAGAGCTGCAGTTTCTCTTCCTGTTGACAGGGCGGGATTACTGGCGTCCTGCTGATTGACAGCCTGCTCTTCACTGCCTAATTGGGGGAAGCCGGCTGTCAATCAGCAGGACGCCAGTAATCCCGCCCTGTCAACAGGAAGAGAAACTGCTGTTCTGTTGGCAGGGAGCAGCTGAATCTCTTGCAGGAGGGGTCAATGCCCGGCGCCGGGTACAACAGACAGGTAGCGGCCTCTGATACCAACTACATGCCTTTTGGTGTTTAGGCACATTTTTTTCCGGCTATATCCTTTAATACAATCATTGATGGCAGCCAAGATGTGTAAGTGTGGGGATTTCTGTGTCTAGTGCTCATACTCGATGGAAAAATGGGAACAACATTTTCAAACCATCTCAATTTATTCGGTATCAATTCCATATTATTTACTCGTCTATCCATCCTGTGATTTCCATAATTCCAAGGCTTTTCCTTTTTGGTGGTGTAATTTCTAAATTCCTGAATGAGAAATTAATATTTTACATTTCTGTATCCTAAAATCTGAATTGCTTAAAGAAGTTGTCCAACCATGAAGTACACTTTTTTTTTTTTTTTTTAAAGAGAATCTGTCACCCCCCTGGGCGATATCAGACCTCTACTATGGGCATACAGGTGATAGAAAAGTAAATCTGTTTTATAAAGTCTGTTTTCCAGAGGACGCCAAGCAAACCCCTTTTAATTAACTTTCCCCTGTTCCCTCCTTCTAAATATTATTCAGAATCTGTTCCCTTCTCTTCATCTGTCTACACACCCTCCAAGCAAGTACTTTTCACCTATTGTGTCCCCCCATTTCCTTGTAGAATGTAAGCTTGCGAGCAGGGACCTCACTCCTAATGTAACTGTTTAAACTGTCTTACCTTATATTGAATTTATTGTCTGTATATGCCCCCGCTTAATTGTAAAGTGCTGCGGAATATGTTGGCGCTATATAAATAAAAATTATTATTATTATTAAACCCCTCCTATCTCCTTACTATTCCCCCTAAATCACCACCTCTGTGCTAAATTACCATATTCCCCCCTCCCCTGCACATCACAGGACCTTGTGACGTGCTCTGCTCTGCCACCCCTCCCACGCATGCGCAAAGCGCCGCTCCCATGGGTCGCGCTTTGTTTCCCTCCGGCTGCCTCAGGGTCCCGCACCGCCCTGCATCTTTACTCCAGTATTGGAAATAACAGAGCAGTGTCCTCATCTGCGGAGAGCGGCAAAATCACTGCACTGCACATATATACACTTATACCACATAATACACCTTAGCTGCTGCAGAACCTGGATGGCTGGATGAGGGAGGGATGGATACACACAGCACAATATACTCACCCATGTAGAAAGCGAAGCCTTCTCTTTCCTGGTTCGTCCAATCAGCTGAGTCATTCCCTTGCTGTTGGACACTGTGAGCTGCATCGGAGGCTGGAGCCGGAGGCTGGTGGAGGGTCTGGCAGAGACTGGGGGAGATGTCTGTTGTGACCTCACCGACCAGTCTCCGTCAGACAGGAAAAGACTAGTCGAGGAATGAGCAGCTCCTCCAGAGTCAGGGGAGAGCTGCTCACATGACTAGGTGTGCTGGTGTCCTAACACCATGCAGAATGCTGACCAGGAGTATATTACAAACTGTCAGCATTCTGCAGCCTAGATACACACACAAATTATACAGAAAGCCCAGACAACCACTTTAAATGTAAGATTTTACACATTCTAAAGCACATGATGGAGTTCAATTCATATAATGAGTATTTTTTTTTTTTTTTCCCCTTTCCCCCCAGAAACTTATTGCATATGGACACTTGACTGGCAATGCTCCTGATAGCACAACACCCGGCAAGAAATTAATTGACAGAATTATCGAAACTATATGTGGCTGTTTCCAAGGCCCCCAGACAGATGAAGACGTCCAGTTGCAGATCATAAAGGTGATGTCCCTGGTGTAAAAGCTGCGGCTTCTCAGCTCTGGTCTGTAGCTTATGATCATCTAAAGTGGAACAGCTTTTCCAAAATGAATTTTTTATTTTTTTATTTTTTTCATAAAATAGTGCAAAAAAAAGTCCAACCTGTTTTGCTGTTTCTCCTGGGATTCGTGGAATGAAGTGTAGTAATGCATATTTAATAAGGACGTGTGTTTCTCTGTTCCTCAGACATAATAAGTTGTGATAATTGCAGCCGTGATGTGCTGTCATTTCATACAGAGAGCGCAGCTTCTCCGCGTAACAGAGCTGCGGATTTCATACAGACTCTGTTATCGAGTGTTACTTTTTGATCATAGTTTTGCGGGGCGTTACCCCAAAAAGCTGCACGAAGTTGTGCATCACAGAATGAATGTAAGTCATGACCTGAGATAAATTCACTGCATCTGTGCAAAACTGACACCTTGGTACGGTGTTGAACTTGATGAAGAATGGAGCTCATTAAAGGGGTCTTACATAGAATTGAAAAAAAAAAACGCATATATCATTTGGTGCCACCCAATGATCAAAGTTGGAAGCAATGTACATGTCCATATATTGATTATGGTCACACATGCTCAGTCCCTCTCTCACAGCCAGTTCTCGGAGTAGTGATCCCCTGATCCTGATCACTGCAAATCAGCCAATAAGAAAATCTTTCGCTCCTGAAGGAGTAGAGGCCCGGCATCAACATGACTGTACAGCTGAGAATATTCCTCCTGGGGAAGGAGGAAGAAGGGACTATATTATCAGCTGCCAGAGGGGAAAGGAGACTGATTTTGTCCACAGCCTGCCAGAAACAAACACCAAGGGATGTACATATAATTTTTTTTTTATTAAAGTTTTATTTCCTTTTTGCCGAAAACACTGTAAATTACTCAAAGATGGCTATTAATAGATGTTTGGTATAAAAATGATCCATTAATACCCCCTTTAATGAATGCATTATTAATGATCCCCAGGATCGTGCGCTCTGAGACTTATGGCTCACCTACTTGCTGTGTGTCTACCTACACATCCATTTTTCAGTGCATTTATGGATGCAATCTGTTCTAATTACCTTGATAAATAAGTCCCTCTGTGTTGGCGAAGTTATGTTAGGTAATGGCAGCACTGGCACATCCAGACCAAATTGATAAAATAGCAGTCAATTTCTTGTGCTAATCCTACTCAATTATTTTCTTTTTTCTTAGGCGCTGCTCACAGCTGTTACTTCACAGCACATCGAGATTCACGAAGGAACCGTACTACAAGCAGTGCGAACATGCTACAACATCTACCTAGCCAGCAAAAATCTGGTCAATCAAACCACAGCCAAGGCCACCCTGACACAAATGCTCAACGTAATATTTGCACGTATGGAAAACCAAGCGGTAAGTGTCTGAACTGGTCGTACCATGCGCGGGACATCAACCCTGCTCTGCATCACAGCATCTAGTACCCAGGTTCAGACGGGCACATCATTGTGGCTTAGGTTTCACAAGAGGGCCAGGCTGTAAAGTTGTCCCGTATACGACACGTGTCATGAAAGGGTTAAAGGGGTATTCTCATCTCCAAGATCCTATTCCAATATGTAGTAGATGTAATAATAATATTAGCAAATATATCCAATTAGAAATGTAGTATAGTTTTTCTGATTCACTGTGTCTCTTTCCTCATGTGCAGGCATTACAGAACCTTAGGTATCCATGGTTACGACCACTAGCAACTCGCTAACTCACTAGATCTGTGGTCGTAACCATGGATACTTAACCGGTTCCCGACCGCCCACTGTAGATAAACGTCCGCGCTGCCTGGGCTCTGTGCAGCGCCGACGTTTAAAAACGGTGGGTGGTCTCGCAGTGCTCAGGACCCCCAGGGTCCTGCAAGCACTGCGATTCCGGTGCAGAGCGTTAGCTCTGACAGGGTACATCATCGGGACCTGATTAGATCAGGTCCCAGTGATGTTAACCCTTTGCTGTCTTCTATATGCTGCGATCTATAGTGATTGCGGCATATAGGAGACAGCAAGAGGAGAGGGGGTCGTCTTACTTACCTCCGAAGACCTCCGTTTCGTTTGAGGACCTGGGGTTGCTATGGCAGCTGGAGGTCACATGACCGCCTCCAGCTCTGCCATATATGGTGTCCTTCCTGTCTGGCTTCAGCCTGTATGTAGCTGATTCCAGACAGGAGACTGAAAGAGTCAGTGAAGATCTCATGTAATGTAATATATGTCTATTACATTACATGAGATCAGTGATCAGAAAAATAAAAATTAATGTCCCATACAGGGACTAAGTAAAAATGTAAAAGAAAGTAAAAAAAAAAGTTTTTAAACTATTAAAAAAAAAAACCACAAAATAAATAAAAATAAATAAATAAAATAATAAACCAATAAATCCGCATATTATTACAAAACCAAAAAAAATACACATATTTGGTATCGCCGCGTCCGAAACAACCCGAGCTATAAAACTGTCACACTAATTAACTCCTTCTGTGCACACCGTAATAAAAATAAATAAAAAACGGAGCAAAAAAATATGCTTTTTCATCATATCGCCAAACAAAAAGTGGAAAAAAAATGCGATCAAAAAGCAGAATAGAAATAAAAATGGTACCACTGAAAACTTCATCTTGTTCCGCAAAAAAAAGCCGCCATACAGCTCCATCAGCCGAAAAATAAAAAAGTTATAGCGCTGAGAATAAAGCAATGCAAAAAAAATATTTTTTTTTCTATAAAATTGTTTTATTGTGTAAAAGCGCCAAAACATAAAAAAAATACAGTAAGTGTAGTATCGCTGTAAACGTACTGACCCGAAGAATAACGCTGCCTGATCACTTTTACTACACGCAGAACGGCATAAAAAAACCCTCAAAAAACAATTCCTGAAGTGTTTGTTTTTGTTAACTTTACCTCCCAAAAAACAGAATAGAAAGCGATCAAAAAATGTCACGTACCCAAAAATGGTTCCAATAAAAATGTCAACTCGTCCCGCAAAAAACAAGCCGTCACATGACTCTATCGGCCGAAATATGGAAAAATTATAGCTCTCAAAATATGGTGATGCAAAAACTAGATTTTGCAAAAAAAAGCTTATTTTAGTGTGTGACAACTGCCAAACATAAAAACCCGATATAAATCTGGTATCTCTGTAATCGCACCGACCCGAAGAATAAAGTAATCTAATCAGTTATATCACACTAGGAACGGCATAAAAAATAAATAAAACAAATATTATTCACCTGCTACTGATTTGTTTATTATGTCTCCCAAAGATCCCAGTAAGGCTCTGCCCACATTTATCCTGCGCTCTGCGCTGAGCACTTACACCAGAGTTTCCGTGTAAATCTCTGAAATACGTGATTCAGCCAGAACCCATGATGGAAGATTTCCTGTAATGAGGCAGATATAGGCCACTGTGGACGCCGTCTAGCCTGGGATCCCACGGTGTCATTTGTTTTAGGCGTGCATAAAAGTGCGGTTGGCCACAGTTTTGTGCACTTCTGAAAAAAATGACACCACTAAACAGAGGCCAGACGGAGTCCAGAGTAACTCTGCTGCCTCATTATAGTGAATGGATCCCGCAGGGGTTTCATCTGAATTACATCACTTGGAAATTTAGATGGAAACCCCGATGTAAGTGCTCAGCCTAGAGCGCCGGATAAATGTTACGTAAAATGTTCCCAATAAAAGCTTCAACTCAGTCCTCAAAAAAAGCTAGTCCCCACTCAGGTCCATCATCTGTTAAAAATATAAGGGACTTCCAAGTTACTGGTAGCAGAAAGGCTCTGGAAAAGCAAAATGGTCCTTGCCCCCCAAAAGAAATTCAGAAAATTTTGTGCTCCCAAATCCAAATGCCTATTCTACAATAATTTGTTCTCCAATTGTCAAATAGCGCTCCGTCCCCCCAGATCTCGCCATATGGCTGAGCGGTACGATACAGCCACATATGGGGTATTGCCACTTTTAGAAGAAATTGAGTGACACATTTCGGCACCATTTTTACCCATTGCCCTGTGTGAAAATGTAAAATCTGAGGGTAAAACATTTTTTTGTGGTAAAAATATAATTATGCTTTTTTCACTGCCCAATGGTATAAATTTAAAAATTAAAAAATGCTCACTACTTCCCTAGATGAATTCCTTGAGAGGTGTAGTTTACAAAATGGGGTCACTTGTGGGGGTTTCTGCTGTTTTGGCATGTCAACGACTCTTCAAATGTGACATGGTGTCTGCTGCCTATCCCAGCCAACATAGCGCTTCTTTCTCTTCCGAACCCTGCCGTACACCAAAGCAGTGGTTTTCCCCCACATATGGGGTATCGGTGTACTCAGGAGAAATTGTACAACAAATTTCATGGTGCAATTTATCCTGTTACCCTTATGATAATGCAAAATTAGGGAATGAAAAACATTTTTTATGGGAAAAATGTGAAAATTTTATTTTTACGGCTCAATATTATAAACTTTTGTGAAGCAGCTGGGGGTGCAAGGTCTCACCACACATCTAGATAAGTTCCCTAAGGGGTCTAGTTTCCAAAATGGTGGCACTTGTGGGGGGTTTCCACTGTTTAGGCACATTAGGGGCTCCCCAAATGTGACATGGCGTCCGCTAATTATTCAAACAAATTTTACATTCAAAAAGTCAAATGGCGCTCCTTCCCTTTCAAACCCTGCCATGTGCCCAAACAGTAATTTGCCTCCACATATGGGGTATCAGCGTGTTCAGGAGAAATTGCATGACAAATTTCATGGTGCAATTTATCCTATTACCCTTATGATAATGCAAAATTAAGGGATGAAAAACGGTTTTGTGGGAAAAATGTGAAAATTTTATTTTTACAGCTCAATATTATAAACTTCTGTGAAGCACCTTGGGGTTCAAGGTGCTCACCACACATCTAGATAAGTTCCCTAAGGGTCTAGTTTCCAAAATGGTGTCACTTGTGGGGGGTTTCCACTGTTTAGGCACATCAGGAGCTCTCCAAACGCAACATAGCGTCTGCTAATTATTCAGACAAATTTTACATTCAAAAAGTCTAATGGCGCTCCTTCCCTTCCGAACCCTGCCGTGCGCCCAAACAGTGGTTTTCCCTCACATATGGGGTATCAGCACGCTCAAGAGAAATTGCACAAAAAAATTTGGGGTCCATTTTTTCATGTTACCCCTGTAAAAATAAAAAAAATTGGGTCTAAAGTAACATTTTTGTGAAAAAAGTTAAATGTTAATTTTTTTCTTCCACATTCCAAAAATTCCTGTGAAGCACCTGAAGGGTTAATAAAGTTCTTGAATGTGGTTTTGAGCACCTTGAGGGGTGCAGTTTTTAGAATGGTGTCACTTTTGGGTATTTTCTGTCATAAAGACCCCTCAAAGTGACTTCAAATATGATGTGGTCCCTAAAAAAATGTTTTTGTAAATTTTGTTGGAAAAATGAGAAATCGCTGGTCAACTTTTAACCCTTATAGCTCCCTAACAAAAAAAAATTTTGGTTCCAAAATTGTGCTGATGTAAAGTAGACATGTGGGAAATGTTATTTATTAACTATTTTGTGTGACATATCTCTCTGATTTAAGGGCATGAAAATTCAAAGTTTGAAAATTGCAAAATTTTCAAAATTTTCGCCAAATTTCCGATTTTTTTACAAATAAACACAAGTTATATCGAAGAAATTTTACCACTATCATGAAGTACAATATGTCACGAAAAAACAATCTCAGAATCAGGGGAATACGTTGAAGCGTTCCAGAGTAATTACTTCATAAACTGGCAGTGGTCAGAATTGAAAAAATTGGCCCGGTCACGAAGGCAAAAACAGGCTCTGGCGCGAAGTGGTTAAAGCCCTACTACTCGGGTGTGGCGTACACTGCATCTCTAGGAGAACAATGGAGTATTCTTGCCCTACAGTCACTGAGTTTTTTTTGTTTTCAAGGCAGATCGGTCTGATAATGACTGCTCTGCCCATTGAAAACACTTGAAAGCTCAGGCATTGGGCGTCAATAAGATCATGATAGAAGTAGGGATGTTTGCTTTGTCTCGATTTTACTAAAAGCAATTTCACTTCATATTAAAACATTTTTTTTGTCTAAAATCTGAATAGTTTTTGTATAATATGATCTTTCATTTTAAGCTCCAAGAAGCCAAACACATGGAGAAGGAACGTCACAAACAGCAGCATCATCTGCAGCACTCGCCGCTGAGCCACCATGAGCTGGAACTGCCGCAGATGAGACACATCATGGAGCAGCCCGATCCGCTAAGCCGGGAGCAAGAAGGTGAAATGGACCACCATTCCTCCTATGTAGAAAACACTCTTCAAGAAGAAGCAGAACAGGAAAATGGATACCATGCTCAAACCACAGAGACGCCTGATGTGGATCAGTCTGCACACACTGAAGGTAGGAGGCCAAAACTTTCCTCCAGACCATGTGTGCTCCTGTGGCTGAGGGATGTCAAGTATGTAGAGATTGTTTAGTAACTAAACTTTACTATATTCAAGATTTATTAGCGCCGTCCATTCAGTTACTAAACGATGTCCTCATTACTAAGTGTAACCCCTTGCATTATTTTTCTTTTTAGATCACGCAAAATCAAATTTGGCTGTAGTGATAGATGGTGGTAATGAGCATGAAGAAAATTCCCAAGCAGTTATTCAGAGTATAATAGAGGAAATGCTTCACTCCGTAGTAGGAGGTAAGATCTGATATAAAGCTGTTGTGCTAGTCTGTAAAGAGGACCTGTCACTTTCTCACAAAAATTTAGTTGAATACTTTGTAAAAATCCCTGAGCTCCTCTGATTCTGCAGCATTTTTTTTCCATTTTTTTGTTTGTTGTCGCTCCACTGCAGAGATACTGCACTACAAAAGCAACAAATATGGGTATTGGAAATCTAAAAATACCCGGAAAAACCTCTTAAATAAAAGAGATATCAATTTATTAGAAATTCTATTAAAAATTAACGAAGGCAGAATGGCAAAACGTATCTTACGCGTTTTGACCACTCGGTCTTAGTTGACACATAGAATACACATGACCAATTTAAAGCCACTCCGCAAAGATGACCGCAAACAATTAGTCAACATACCTACAAATTAGAGCGAACCAGTGAAACATTGCACATTACTGATAAACATGCATTAAATCATTGCAGAAATTCATGCGCTGAGGGCCTCTAGTATTTAATTTCATTACCCATGTTGCCTCTAATCTTTAGCAGAACTTTTTTTACAATCCCCCCCCACAACCCCTCCCAGACACACTTTTAGGTTTATTAACTCTCCTTCTCCCAAAAAATGCAAAACAGTCGAAACCACCGGCAAGAACTTTCAGACATTCTTCTTATAGAGATCCGTCCTGCAATTCTTTTCAATTTCCTAATAGTGCCTCCAATATTGATTTAACTGCATTGTGTGCAAATCATCGCCTAAACACTGAGTGGTATCACAGGCGATAAATGAGTTGATATGGAACATTTTATATCTTTTGTTGTTAGTTATACCTGTTTTGGTAGCAAATTTGCACACATTGCACTTATTGACACTGCATTTAAAAAAAAAAAAAAAAAAAAGCCTGCGTAAGATAAGCACATTTTTTTGTTATTGATATTTGTACTGTCAAACAAACTTGGGGGAAAAATATCTCTCAAGGACCTCCCTTTTTTGACTATTACTCCAAAACCTAATTTGAGGATTTTTTCCAAAACATTACCTCTGTGAATGTTGTTATAGAGATATGAATTGGGGAACTGAAAATATTTTTTTTGCTGTTATGTGAAATTTCTTATTTCTGTTCAACTGGGCGTTTCTTCAGTCTTCTCTGTGGGCGATCGCTTTCATCTCTCCTACCTAGATGCTGCTCGGCAGCGCCTGAGACTGCCAGACCACCAGGTTAGCTGCTAAGCTGTGATTGGCAGTATCTGGGAAGGAAGGGTCAAAGCGATCGCCCACAGAGAAGACTGAAGAAATGCCCAGTTGTACAGAAAGCAGAGATTTCTCATACTGCACTCTAGAAGAATCAAATTTCAATATCTCTGCAATGGAGCAATGTAAAACAGAAAACAGTGGCAGAATCAAGGGCGCCCAGGCAATATTACAAGGTATTTTACTCAGTTTTTTTAAGCAGGCGCCTGGTTTTCTTTCATATTGACTATATATGTGGATGCTCTTGTTCTATTGAGGCGCCCATACATCTTCCAATACCTATTATTTCCCCCTCCATACACATGAAGGCTCATATATGCTTTCTCTATGAAGAGAGGAAATATGATGCTGTCAGACATCTCTGGTGGAAGCTTGTGACTTGTGGGAACAGTGGATTGGGTAACTTAAACCAATTCTTCTGCCGTCCTCATAAGTAGAACTCCAAACTTTTCTGAATTTGGCCTACTTTCCATGTGTGTTTGGTCACATTTAAGGCCCATAATGGCATTAACATAATCCAGATTGGGCATGTATTGCCAATAACTATATATGCTTTCTCTATGAAAAGAGGAAATATGATGCTGTCAGACACATCTCTGGTGGAAGCTTGTGACTTGTGGGAACAGTGGATTGGGTAACTTAAACCAATTCTTCTGCCGTCCTCATAAGTATAACTCCAAACTTTTCTGAATTTGGCCTACTTTCCATTTGTGTTGGGTCACATTTAAGGCCCATCATGGCATTAACATAATCCAGATTGGGCATGTATTCCCAATAACTATATGTTACGGGCATAGAGCAATCATTTTATTGATTGTTCTGTGCACTTGAGTGAGATGAGCCTGCCTACACATTCCTGTAAGCGATTGCTGATTGGCTTGTATATTGCCGATTAGTTGTCATTTTGTGGTCAGCAGGTGTAAATTTACCTTATGTACGTTTTATCTAGTATTTTACTTTTTAGACCAGGATTTCTTCTAATGTAAGTGGTAATGAGAAGATGCATCTTTAGCCATTTTGCCAATATGTAGTTGCTTTCTGCCCTCGCTCCCATAGTCATACCTTGTCTTTTGCACCTAATTGGGTTAGTACACTTGGTATTGAGCCCTGGCTCATTACACCAGCATCATCATGTCTAAGAGATGCATATAAAATTGTATTTAGTAATATTGTAAAATCTGGTGATAGATCATCTCTAAGTTCATTACAGACTGATTATTTTAATAAACCTTCATTTACTCCACTTTGCACTCAGGTGATGAGGCTGTCCATAATGAATGTACTGCAAGAACTACTGAAGACGTCAGCGATGGGGATGCTATTCATGCCAATGGCATTCCTGGCACACCGATATCTATGGCATATACACCCTCTCTACCAGATGACCGGCTTTCCATCTCCTCCAATGACACTCAGGCAAGGATGAGTTCTCTGCTGAAGTCCGTATTCAGAAGACAATACTGCTGCCGATTTTGGTATTGTAGATGCCTTTCTGTCCTCTCCTTCAGTGGGATGCTACGGTAGGAGAACACTCAGTCATACAGGCTTGCCCGGAGCAGTTTCAGTCACCGCTCATTGCACTGGTAGCGGCTGCTGTAATTTCACAGCGGGAATGATTGACAGCAGGCTCTACAGTGCTTCAGTGCGGGGCCGGCTGTCAGTCAGTGCTGGGGCTGCTTGGAGCAGTCGCTCTCAGTTCAACGAGCTGTGACTGGCATTTCTCTGGCCACAACTGTATAACTAAAAGCCGGCGGCTCCTGGGAGAAATAAAGTCCATTTTCTCTGGGTGCCGCACTTTCAGTACTGCGGCCGGGCACCTTTATAATACTATTACCCTGCAGATTAACCCTGTATCTGCAGATTAATTTCTTTTTCTGACTGTACAAGTCCCCATTTAAGTTAAAAAAAAAAAAAAGTCTCAAAGTGTTTATATCCTTTTCTAGCATTCGACCAGCGGTAGCCCTGTTTGTCTATGTACAGTTTTAGAAGAGATTATGGCTCTTCTCTAAGCCAAAGTCAGATTTCCCTGTACCTTAATAGTGAAAACGTAGTGGTCTGGTTTGTTAATACTGATCTGCTAAAATCATAAGGTGAAGCATTTCATAACATGAGCCTTTCTTCTTTATAGGAATCTGGAAATACTTCAGGACCTACTCCTGGTGCTAAATTTTCTCATATCTTACAAAAGGATGCCTTCCTAGTTTTCAGGTCACTATGTAAATTATCTATGAAACCGTTATCTGATGGGCCTCCAGACCCCAAGTAAGTATTACTGCGATTTCGTGTACTGAACCAAAGGTGTTAATCACTCATTTTCCTTGGCATCAAATGTATAAAAGTAAGTTATCCAGCGTTCATTGTCAGTATGCTGCCAATCCATATAGCTATTGTCATCGGACTCCACATTGGACTCCATACATTTGCCTATACCTTTTTAAAGAAAAAAAAAAATAACGATGCAAAGGAAACATGAGGGGATTCCTTTTAATAACTTTAAGTGCCAGAATACCAGAATACTTCTAATTATAAGTAATTGAAGCTTAATCAGTTACTAAACATTTGTGGAATTTTAGATATATTGTAGCCCCCTAAAAGACCTGTAGATCGGTTGTGGTGCGGGTCCTGAGAACCCAGACTGCTTGAACAACAGGACAGAAGCATTCAGCTCCTCTATAAGCATGCACACAGTGGTGTATGGACCATAGGCTCCTTGAGTCCATATACCACTGTGTGCGTGCTCGTGCATGAGCTGAGAACTCCTGCTCTGTGGTTTGAGCAATCAGTGGGGGTCCGAGGACTCGGGGCACCCACTGATATACAAGACTTTTAAGGGACTACTATATATCAAAAATGTTGCCAAAGTTTAGGTATACTTTATTTATTTTACTCACTCATTAATTCCACAGCGCTTTACAGACATTATCAGCACTGTCCCCATTGGGGCTCACAATCTAAGTTCTGTCAGTAGGAATTGTGAGGGAGGAAACCGGAGGAAACCCACGCAAACATGGAGAGAACATACAAACTCCTTGCAGATGTTATCCTTGGTGGGATTTGAACCTAAGGACCCCAGCGCTGCAAAAGAGTGCTAATCACTGAGTGTACCAAGTTGTAAAAAAAAAAATGTGCTACTGGTTTAAGAAAAAGATATCTGGAAAGGAAAAATGAAATAGTGGAATATGTTGGAAAGTCCTGAGTCAGTACTGTATTGAGTAATTCTGTTTTAGTGACTTGGTAGCATGTGGCCGTCCGTCTGAGTTGTGGTATCATGTCTTTTATACCTGGTGGCAGTATATTGGGCTGAGAAATCATCACTTCTCTTTGACAATCCCATACACAGTGATTGGGGCTGAGGTGAAGCATGAGCGCCACCGCACCATTTACACAGGGGACATGGGACCGGATAAAAAGACTTTTTACTAATATTCATCTATGCACTGGGCAAGTGACAGCTACTAAATTAGTGGTGGTCCAACCACTGGGCATAAAGTCTTTATAACCTGAATACCTCTTTGATTTCAATTTCTTCCTTTTCACTCTCTCCTTCAATTCTTAATGCTTGCTTGTCACTATCACTGTTGAGTCTACAATTTCATATTGGGAATTGATAAAGGGTTTCTTTGCTCATGAGAGATTGGTAACCTGTCCTTAGGAGAAGTCATCAATTTCAGGTAGGTGGGGGTCCGACACCTGGGACGTCCAATGACCACCATCCAGTGGTGTCAGGATGTAAATTCAAGAGCCTTGCCCTTGTTCTGCAGTACCCAGCGGTGACCTCTACACATTGGAGGAGGGACACATTGCAGCTTCGGCCATTGTGTTTACTTCCGGCCATGGTTATAGCTAATCAGTCATTTTTGTTCTTTTACATTGGTCTGTAAGCCCCCATTTAGCAATCTTTTTTCATTTTCCCTATGAAGCATATACAGTCATGGCCAAAAGTATTGAGAATGGGACAAATAGTAATTTTTCCAAAGTTTACTGCTTCATTTTTTGTAATGGCAATTTGCATATACTCCTGCATGTCAAAGAGTGATCAGCTTAACAGCAATTACTGTACTTGCAAAGTCAATATTTGCCCAGAAAATGAACTTTAACCCCCAAAACACATTTCAACATCATTGCAGTCCTGCCTTAAATGAGCAGCTAACATCGTTTTAGTGATTGATCCATTAACACAGGTGTGGGTGTTGATGAGGACAGGGCTGGCGATCAATCAGTCATGATTAAGTAAGAATGACATCACTGGACACTTTAAAAGGAGGCTGGTTCTTGGTATCATTGTTTCTCTTCAGTTAACCATGGTTATCTCTAAAGAAACACGTGCAGCCATCATTGCACTGCACAAAAATGGCCTAACAGGGAAGAGTATCACAGCTACAAAGATTGCACCTCAGTCAACAATCTATCGCATCATCAAGAACTTCAAGGAGAGGGCTTCCATTGTTGTCAAAAAGGCTCCAGGGCGCCCAAGAAAGACCAGCAAGCGCCAGGACCGTATCTTAAAACTGTTTCAGCTGCGGGATCGGACTACCAGCAGTGCCGAGCTTGCTCAGGAATGGCAGCAGGCTGGTGTGAGTGCTTCTGCACGCACTGTGAGACGGAGACTCTTTGAGCAAGTGCTGGTTTCAAGGAGGGCAGCAAAGAAGCCACTTCTCTCCAGAAAAAACATCAGGGACCGACTGATATTCTGCAAAAGGTACAGGGAGTGGACTGCTGAGGACTGGGGCAAAGTCATTTTCTCTGGTGAATCCCCTTTTCGATTGTTTGGGACATCTGCAAAACAGCTTATTCGGAGAAGAAGAGGTGAGCGCTACCACCAGTCTTGTCTCATGCCAACTGTAAAGCATCCTGAAACCATTCATGTGTGGGGTTCCTTCTCAGCCAAGGGAATCGGCTCACTCACAGTCTTGCCTAAAAACACAGCCATGAATAAAGAATGGTACCAGAATGTCCTCCAAGAGCAACTTCTCCCAACCGTCCAAGAGCAGTTTGGCGCCCAACAATGCCTTTTCCAGCATGATGGAGCACCTTGCCATAAAGCAAAGGTGATAACTAAATGGCTCATGGAACAAAACATAGAGATTTTGGGTCCATGGCCTGGAAACTCCCCAGATCTTAATCCCATTGAGAACTTGTGGTCAATCAAGAGACGGGTGGACAAACAAAAACCAACAAATTCTGGCAAAATGCAAGCATTGATTATGCAAGAATGGACTGCTATCAGTCAGGATTTGGTCCAAAAGTTGATTGAGAGCATGCCAGGGAGAATTACAGAGGTCTTGAAGAAGAAGGGGCAACACTGCAAATATTGACTTGCTGCATTAACTCATTCTAACTGTCAATATAACCTATTGGTACTCATAATATGATTGCAATTATATTTCTGTATGTGATATAAACATCAGGCAAACACTAATAAAAACCAGAGGCCAGCAGATCATGTGAAAATATAATTTTGGTGTCATTCTCAAAACTTTTGGCCATGACTGTAGATGTCACAGGAGCCCCCTCGCTGGTCATCTCCATTCTCGCCCCTGTAGCCTGTATGTTTATGCTGTAGTTTCCGTTTCCCGGCAGTGCAGACTGTTCTGATTGACAGAATGTGATGTAGTAAAATAGCAGTTATTGTGCTGCCGTTTATTACGGTTTATACGGTGATTGCAGATAATGCCGTGTCAGGCCGCGCTGCAGGCTGTGCTGTAAATAATAGGACTCGCTGATTGCAGGGTTATGGCTCACACCTGAGATAGGAAACCATTGTAATCATCACTTAGCAACCGCCATGGTCTTTTATCCTGTGGAAATGTATTTCATCAACTAGAGGAACGTTAATGCATCTCTTATCATTAGCCTTGAAGATCCGGATTGTGTACAGACGTCTGTGAGCAGCTTCAACCTTCATCAGAATATTTATTCTTAAGCTTTTTTCTCTCATCTATAATAGAATCTAAATGTAACTACATTAGAACTTCTTGTAGGATCCATTCACACCTGGGTATTTAGCCTTATTGGTGGTATGTACGTTGGGAATATTTCCCTGTGTGCAGTCACTCTGTAGCCATATGCTAACCACTGACTACTCCACACTTGTCTATGCACATAAAAGGATGCAGTACTAATTTATATTTCCACGGGGAGGTGAAAAGGGCACTTTTTTTACCTCTCTTTAATGAATTGAGCCCTATGGATGAACCAGTTTTGTTTATTCAGACTTACACAGCAAATATAGGGGAGAATTTCCTGATCGCTGTGTATCCGACTGCTGGGACCTCCATGGATCCCGAGTACCAGGGGTCTAAAGAGCCATGTGTGAATGGAGCAGAGGTCGATCATGCACACTGCTGCTCCATTCATTCCTAAGGGAATGCCGAAGACCAGCCGAGCTCAGCGGCACTCCCATAAGAGTGAATGGAGCATCAGTGCTCATGATTGACCTCCGCTCCATTCACACAGTTATTGGGATCAGTGGAGGTCCCAGCGATCAGACCGCCAACGATCTGGAATGGTATAGGGGTAGGGGATAACTTTTATTCTTGAGGATACCCCTTTAACAGAGGTTACCCAATAATTAAGGACCAAAAAAAATGTACTGTCGTAAAAGAAAAAATTTTTGGGAGAAAAAATATGTAGAAGTATCTTGTTCTAATTATTAATATTGCTATAGGTGATCAGATTGTAGCGCTATACTACATAAAGCTTTTATCATTTGAAAATCCAGAAGAGTAACATTGGCGCAATCACCTGGCTCTATTATACAATGCCTGTGTTAGTCATTTCCATTCTGCCGTCTTAAACACCTTCACCCGTCTCTTGGATTTCTTCACATCTGAATTACTTCACGCTTTAACTCGCCCAAGAATTGTTCTTTGCTGAATAAATATTTCACAAGATGCCGCATCTTTTTTCCTCTACATAAAATGATACGCTTTTATATGATTTACTTATCTGAAAAGAGGAGTTCAGGACATATTTAACAGGCATGTAATAGTTCACAATTCAATTATCTGAAATATTTCCAGGTTTATATAAAGCACTGATCATCGGTGAAACAGTAGATCGGGCATCAGTTACTACACTATCTTACAGTAGGGTCAGTGCCGTGCTGCGCTACAAGGGGATACAGCAGATTTGTTATCAGATTCCACAATAAAGGCTGCATACATTGTTAATTAGATCTCATCTGCCCGATGATGCTAATGTACTTACTATGTAAAATTCATATCAAAATGGCTAAATAATTCTGGTATGAAGATGAGCATTTATTGGGTCCAGCTAGACCTGGACTCCTAAAATGCTCATTTTGAGATCAGGCCGGACTGTACTGCCATTCAGATGTGGATTTTCAAAGTAAATATACCAGCCTCACGTTTAAGAGTTATCCAGTAAAGTGTGCAGTTTGTATTGTGAAAATTGACGACACATCTGCTTCTACAGAGGGACAGTCCTAAATTTGTGTGCTGCGTGACTGCTCCGTGCAACGTGGAGCTCTTATGTAGGTATGTGTATAAGACCCACGCTAAGGGACCCAATGCTACTCTAGAAAATTATTCTTATTTTTTTGTAATTTTTATTGTGCCACTGAAAGCGATTGACGCTTTGCCCAATTCTCATCTTGTTATATGGCCCTATTTTCTCTCTTGGTAGCATGTTAGTTTTTTGAGGCACTGGGAAGCTCTTTTGATGCTTGGGGTCTTTTCCCAGCATATTGTGAAATGTTTCTGCTGATTGTTCCCTTTTCCCACATGATCCGTTTGATGTGCTGCATTAGGGTATCTGTGCGCAGGAGAGCTGTGCGCATACAATGGATTTGTTCTGCACAGCTGGAAAGCCACAGAGCTGTGATGTTTCTCATTTGTATGCCGAAATGTTGCTTTGCAGCTTCACATCACATTTCATATAAACATTGGGGCCGTCCATTGGGGATAGTAATGGTAAACTGCTACCAATAATGCGGAGTAAATCACCAGCGACTCAGGATGTGACCAAATAGTGCTTCATATCCACAAAGCAAATATACTGCAAGCTTATAGATCTGAAACTTTGGCGATGACTATGCCTTGTTTCTTAGGATATAACCCTACTTTGCTTCATCCTAGGTCCCATGAGTTGCGCTCAAAGGTTTTATCGCTGCAGCTGCTCTTGTCGATCCTGCAGAATGCAGGCCCTGTCTTCAAGACCAACGAGATGTTCATCAATGCAATCAAGCAGTACCTTTGCGTTGCGCTCTCTAAAAACGGTGTATCCTCCGTCCCTGAAGTCTTTGAGTTGTCTCTTTCTATTTTCTTAACGCTGTTATCAAATTTCAAATTACACTTAAAGATGCAGATTGAGGTAAGGTAATATGTATGCTAATTAATATAATATGTGTGCTAATTAATACCGCAAAATTGGCCACATGGAGACAAAAGAGACAATACTGATCGCCAAATGTATCCAATAAACTATATACACTAGGAGCTTTCCTGTCACAGCAAACAAGATGTGACTGCAGCCTAAGGTGCAATTTCAATATACAACGCCAAAATCTATTGAAGCTCAAAATTTGGACACCCCTCTACCTGATCTCCCCAAAAACCCATTCCCACTGTCAAATGAGTGGTGCCGCCAATTACCGCTTTTTGTTGGAGTGGAGTGCCGTCCATAAAGCATGGTGATTCACTCACTGTGTTCATTAGTAAGAGCTACTTTTACGGTTTTACATTTTCTAACCATAATTAGGGTTAGGGCTATAGTTAGGTTTATCATTAGGGCTAGGGTAATAAAATGGTTACAGTAACAAGATGTATAAATGTAAAAAAAAAAATGTAGAACCTTTTTTATTTTTTTATTTTTTTACTTTTATTTCTGGTTTTAGGAAAAGTAGAAGAAAATAGAGGGTGAAACAATATTAACCCCTTCACGACATGCGCCGTACATGTACTGAGCATGCCGTGTCCCCCCCTTTGGTGCGGGCTCCGGCGCTGAGCCCGCACTTTTCTGGGCATATGTCAGCTGCTTCTTACAGCTGACATGTGCCCGCAACAGCCGCGGGTGGAGTTGCAATCCACCCGCGGCTGTTAACTAGTTAAATGCCACTGTCAAACTCTGACAGCGGCATTTAACTCGTGCATTGTTGGCTCTGCCCATCGACGACCCATTCAGAATTGCCTGATCTATCAATATAAAAAATAATTAATCAGATCAGAAACGGCGTAACGATAAAAAAAAATCTTAAAGCCATAATTACTTTTTATTGTCATCGTAACATTGCAGTAAAAATGCAATAACAGGCGATTAAAAGATTGTATCTACCCCAAAATGGTATCAATAAAAACGTCAGCTTAAGTGCAAAAAATAAGCCCTCAACCGGCCCCAGATCCCGAAAAATGGAGACGTTGCGGTTCTTGGAAAATGGCACCTTTTTTTTTAAAACAAACTTTGGATTTTTTTCACCACTCAAATAAAAAAGAACATATACATGTTTGGTGTCTACAAACTCGTAATGACTTGGAGAATCATAATGGCAGGTCAGTTTTAGCATTTAGTGAATATGAGGAGCAAAAAATGAAAATGCAAAAATGGAAAAGGGCTGCGGCATGAATGGGGTAAAGATCAGTATTTTTCTTAATATGCTGTATAATACATCTGCTCGGGGTATAAAGAGTTCAGTACTGGACTGGTGGAAGAGATTCGAGGAGTGCTAACAGTCAATGGGTTAAGGGGCACAATATATTCGCCTTGCCCCGGGCACTGGCAACCCACGCTACGGCCTGCCAGTTCATAGTTTTGCCTGGGCACCACCATTTGTCATGGTCAGAATGGTCACCTAGCTGCGCCACATCTCTTCGTTTAGACACGCTAATATAGACCATTGCTAGTTGGTAGATAATGCATGCAGGTTTACAGCACATGAATAATGGGGGAGACTGCAGACTGGCTGTGACATGCTTGCTGTGGTATACACACAGAGCTCAAGCCCACCACAGACATGCCATTCCAAATGCCCTGGTGATGCAATGGGCGGGCGCCGATGGGTTGTCTTGATGGTCAGTGATCTGCTGAAGATCCTGATGCCCCTCATGGTTCTCCTGTGAATTTGTACATACAGGTGCCTCTCACTAAATTAAAATATCATCAAAAAGTTTATTTATTTCAGTTTTTGAATACAAAAAGTGAAACTCATATATTATATAGAATCATTACAAACAGAGTGATCTATTTCAAGTGTTTGTTAATGTTGATGATTATGGCTTACAGCCAATGATAACACAAAAGTCATTATCTCAGTAAATTAGAACACTTGAAAAATGATTTTAAAATCCGAAATGTTGTCCTACTGAAATGTCTGTTCAGTAAATGCACTCAATACTTGGTCGGGGCTCCTTTTGCATCAATTACTGCATCAATGTGGCGTGGCATGGAGGCGATCAACCTGTGGCACTGCTGAGGTGTTATGGAAGCCCAGGTTGCTTTGATAGCAGCCTTTAGCTCGTCTGCATTGTTGGGTCTGGGGTCTCATCTTCCTCTTGACAATACTCCATAGATTCTTTATAATAGATCCTCTATATATATATTATATATATATATTATTAATTTTTGCCCTTTTTTATTCCAGGGTGCAGCCAGGCCCATCATTGCTGACATTGTAAACTAGGGTGTCTGTTCTCGTGGGGTGCACTTGGACAGCACTGGACAGCCCGCCTAATCTAATAGTGTGGGTGTAACTAATAGGCTGTAAGCCAGATGATGTGCACTACCCAAGTGTGAACAGCGCCCTATACAAGCCTCTTTGTGTGCGATCTTAATACTAAGCAATCACCCCCTCCATTAAATGGTAGGTTGTGAGTGATTGTCTTATCAGTATTTTGCACCTGTATAGCCGCCATCTTTGTTATATGGTTTTGCTGAATCCTGGTACTGCATTAGGTCTGAAGATCTGAGCAAGCATGAAGTGCTCTAAAATGTCCTGGTAGACGGCTGCGCTGACTTTGGTCTTAATAAAACACAGTAGACCTACACCAGCAGATGACATGGTTCCCCAAACCATCACTGATTGTGAAAACTTCACAGTAGACCTCAAGCAGCTTGGATTGTGTGTCTCTCCAATCTTCCTCCAGACTCTGGGACCTTGATTTCCAAATGAAAATTGGAGCTCTGGGACCTTGTGGAGTGTGTCAGTGACTGCCTTCTGGACATCTGTCAAGTCAGCAGTCTTCCCCTATATTGTGGAGCCTACTGAAACCGACTAAGTTAACTTTTTAAATGCTTAGGAAGCCTCTACAGGTGTTTTTTGTTAATTATTCTATTTTACTTAGATAATGACTTTTGTGTTTTCATTGGCTGTAAGCCATAATCATCAACATTAATAGAAATAAACACTTGTAATGACGCTATATAATATGAGTTTCACTTTTTGTATTGAAAAACTGAAATAAATTAACTTTTTGATTATATTCTAATTTAGTGAGATGCACCTGTATATATCTTGTCAAATTGTTGTCAAGACACATGACTGCCAGGCAGCCTAAACCACAGCCCACAGAGTATACCTTATTTTATGTTGGGGTCACAACTGCTGAGAAAATTGGGGTTGGGGGGTTTATTGCCATGCATCCCCTTCAGCACAGAGTGACTGTTCAAACCAAGTACAGGCGCTCGGTGCTTCACGGTGCGGCCAATCATTTATATACACCTTCCCACCGCTGTAGCCCAGGGACTTGGTTTAAACGGCCAACCTGTGCTGACGTCGTCCCTTTAATCTATGTTCTGTTGTAGCTGAACCATAATTGTGGGAATGGATTGTAATGTAAAATGTGGAATGATGACTATAAATCCCTGTCATTGTTGGGTCATTTCTGCATTGCAATGATGTAATATAATTTATATTTGCATATGAATACATGACATAACTCTGGGTTACATTGTATGGTTTCTAAATGCATGTTTTTTCACTTCTTTCAGGTTTTCTTCAAAGAAATCTTCCTTTATATTCTGGAAACATCAACTAGTTCGTTTGATCACAAATGGATGGTTATTCAGACCTTGACAAGAATCTGTGCAGGTATAAAATGCCCGTTCCTCCTACCCCCATCCCTGTTGTGTATGGTGAGAGTATGACTGGTTCTGATCCGCTTGGCACCTCATCTCTTACAGACGCACAAAGCGTGGTGGATATTTACGTCAACTACGACTGTGACCTGAACGCAGCAAACATCTTTGAAAGATTGGTTAATGATCTCTCCAAGATTGCTCAAGGAAGAGGCAGTCAGGAACTTGGCATGTCAAATGTTCAGGTATGTAATTGCTAGTTAATATATAATTTTTCCTGCACTTGACGTTTTTAGGCCAAACGCTTCAAATCTAAGGATTTCTATTAATTTTCTAGTCATTTTTATCTGGATGCCTGCAGAGCATTTCCATATGGGTTTTTAATTTTATGTGAAGGTCGGTTAATGATGCATTTCTTGTGCCTTGTATATTCCAGAGAAAAATATGGTGGAAAGAAAAATATGTTTAGCCATAGATAACCAACTACTTAATTTTATTGGGCATATTCCAATGGCTAGAAGGTCACAATTAAAATATTGTGCTTTGATTAACAGTCACAAGTTCTTAAAGGGGTTATCCAGCTCGGCAATATAATGTTGAAAATTGCTTAGAAGGTTATAATATAGTAAAAAAGAAGCTAAACTCGCCTTACCGATGCATCACCCCCCGCACTCTGGTTCCAATACTGTCAGTGTGCCCCGCTGCTCTGGTTCCTTTGCTTCCTAGGTCCCCCAGCTGTTCTGGTTCCAATGCTTCTGGGGTCCCAGCGCTACCCGCTGCTCTGGTTCCTATGCTTCCAGCACCCCCCTGCTGCAATGGTCACGCTGTTTTTAGAGACCCCCCCCCCCCCCTCAACAACTCCCCTCTGCTCTGGTACTGTTGCTTCTGGGGTCCCCGTGGTCCCCGCTGCTCTGGTTCTGATGCTTCTGGGGTCCCCCTGTTCCCCGCTACTCTGGTTCTGATGCTTCTGCGGTCCCACTGCTCTGGTTCTGATGCTTCTGGGTTCCCTTTGCTGCCATTGCTCTGGTTCTGATACTTCTGGGTTCCCCCTGCTCCCCGCTGTTCTGGTTCTGATGCTTCTGGGTTCACCCTGCTCCCTGCTGCACTGGTTCTGATGCTTCTGGGTCCCCCTGCTCCCTGCTGCTCTGGTTCTGATGCTTCTGGGTCCCCCTGCTCCCCGCTGCTCTGGTTCTGATGCTTCTATTTTCCCCCTGCTCCCCTCTGTTCTGGTTCCGATGGTTCTGGGGTCCCCCTGCTACCCGTTGCTTTGGTTCTGATGCTTCTGGGTCCCCCTGCTCCCCGCTGCTCTTGTTCCAATGCTTCTCAGGGTCCCCCTACTGCTTTAGTTCTGATGCTTCTGGGGTCGCTCCGCTCCCTGCTACTCTGGTTGTGATGCTTCTGGGAGCCCTGCTCCCAGCTGCTCTGGTTCTGATGCTTCTGGGGTCCCCCTACTCCCCGCTGCTCTGGTTCTGATGCTTCTGGGGTCCCCCTACTCCCCGGTGCTCTGGTTCTGATGCTTCTGGGGTCCCCCTGCTCCCTGCTGCTCTGGTTCTGATGCTTCTGGGGTCCCCCTACTCCCCGGTGCTCTGGTTCTGATGCTTCTGGGGTCCCCCTGCTCCCCGCTGCTCTGGTTCTGATGCTTCTGGGGTCCCCCTGCTCCCCGCTGCTCTGGTTCCGATGCTTCTCGGGGTCCCCCCTACTTCTCTGGTTCCGATGCTTCTGGGGTCCCCCTGCTCACCTCTGTTCTGGTTCCGATGCTTCTGGGATCCCCCTGCTCACCGTTGCTCTGGTTCTGATACTTCCGGCGTCCTCCTGCTACTCTGGTTACAATGTTTCTGGAATTTCCCTGCTGCTCTGGTTCTGATGCTCCCAGGGTCCAAAGCGGTCTCTGCTTTCTCCTCCAGCGATAAAGCCCCCATAAGTGACAGTCAGTGATCACAGTGGTGACCCACAGCTTTTGATTGGCTACGCTGATGACATCGGTGGCGCTGTCATCTCTGGAGAAGGAAGTAGAGACCGTGGAGGAATGGTGGGTCGGCGAGGTTAATATGGTTTATTTTGTTAATTTATAACCACCTAAGCTGTTTTCAAAATAATTTTGTGAGCTGGATTTCCCCATTGAAAGGGTTATTTTAATCTTACACTGTGATGGCATATCGGTGCCAAATCTGAGAAAATCTGGTAAACTTTCCACCATAGATTTTTATTACAAATCTTCAAAAAAAAAAAACTATAGCGATATCCGTATACAGATTTTTACTGGTGATTTCACACCATCTACATATGAAATATGTGACAAATCTTCAAGAAAATGAACATGTTGAGCAGGAAAAAAGTCAACTGCATATGAATAAGATTTCTAAAATCTCATCCACTTATCTGCCGGCATTATCCAATGCAGATTTTACTGGTGTGAATCTGCAGATTAAAGTGGTGGCAGTTCCATCCCATGTGAATTTACCCTTAATGCCTTTCCCTGTGTAGCAGGACTGGGGGCTTCTTCAGGTCCCCGCACTACCGGGAGCACAACCATGGAGGAAAGGGAGCGGTGCCACTCGGTCCTTTTACTTCTTTTCTGCACTCTGACAGTGCGGTCCTCCTAGAGAGGATATCATGTATAACTGATAGCGCTGTCCAGGGATCACAGCCCCGATGTAAGGAGGTGCCCCATACTAGAAAGAATAAAATGATTGCAAAGCTTTTGTCCTATTATATCTTCCCCCGAAGCGAATTAGGCAAAAAGCCTAAAAAAAAATTACTGAGAAATTGTGACAGATTACGTTTATGTAGAAATCCAGACAGTTGTTTCAGGATCAGCCTTTCCTTTCTGTACATGATATCAGACAGACTAATTACCGTGTTAATGGCGGCTTGAAGGGAGGTTAATGGAACGGCAGAGTGATTTCTGGAGATGAAATTGACAGTAATGTGCATGTGTTTGTTACAGAGTGATGGTGTTTTTACAACCGGTAATGCATTTATTTTTTTCCATTTTAGGAATTAAGCCTGAGGAAGAAAGGCTTGGAGTGCCTGGTTTCCATTTTAAAATGCATGGTGGAGTGGAGTAAAGACTTGTACGTGAACCCGAACTCTCAGACGACCCTTGGTGAGGATACCCGTACATGGGAAATTATCTGCTAGGATGGATGGTTTATGTGGGAGACTTCTTTAATCTGGGTTTTAGTAGGTGTCACTTTATTGAATGGTCGGAATGGCTAAACTGCCTTAGGAGGGTTTTCACAATGTATCTAATAGGGTTATAGGAAGTTTCGCCCCCAGCAGTTCGCCCCCATCATTTCGCCCCCAGGAAGATTCGCCCCCGCACGTTTCGCCCCCGAACATTTCGCGGGGCGAAACATCCGGAGCGAACTGGGGGAGATATGTGCCGGGCAAAACATCCTGGGGGCCAAATGCTGGGGATGAAATGTACCCGGGGGCGAACTGCTGGGGGCGAAACATCCAATTCCCATCTAAGAGAGTAGGAAGACCACCCTAAGCTCCAACAGTTGACCCTCTGCCCGAAAATGCCTGCACTAGAGAATGGCAGTGTAGTCATCTCTTATGTGCAGGGTCTGGAGGTGAAGTCGCCCGTCTCCCGAAGCCTGCGGAGACCTTATCCAGGTGGAGGACATGGCATCAGTGATCCGTTGACGTCCGCTCACATCACGCTTTCAGCCCTACATTTGTTGCATACACCAAATGTGTAAGTGGGGCTCCATTTACCTGACAGGGGCCACATACATTGTGTATATCAGAGGGCCCTTATCACGACCTGTTTGATGGAATGATCATGACATGATGTGCACAAAGCCTTCACGTTCCAGTAGGACTTAGTTACAGTAGTTGAAAGTCAGCAAGGTAGAGCGTAATATAAAATATAACTTTTAATAAGATATTTCTAAAAGAAGCCCTCAGGCTAAAAACCATATGCACAGACCATACACCACATAAAATGACAGAAACAAAAACCGAAAGAGCCCTCAGGCTCCATTCACAAAAATGTACGGAGACAACAACACATTTAAGTGACCAGCTAAGGTATAGGTAACAAATTCTCAAATTCAGCCGTAACGTCTGATAAACCAGACCCCTTTCGATTTTTGGTTCTTTCTCCCCTGAGGATTCGCCAGATAAAAAGCGTCGGAGGCACTATGGGGCATTCACCTATGTGTAGTGTTGAGCGATACCTTCCGATATCAGGAAATATCGGATCGGATTGGATCGGGCCGATACCCAAAAAGTATCGGATATCGCCGATTCCGATACCGGAAACCAATGCAAGTCAATGGGACACAAATATCGGAATGAAAATAAACCCTTTCTTTCCTTGTAGGTTAATTCTACATGAAGGAAAACAACTAAGAATAATGTAGAATGTATTGGGGGAGGTGGTTGCCCAAATCGATGGGAACATTGCTCACAGTGAAACATGAAAAGCCGGCAATTCAGCAGCGGCATACATCGGTACCCGACAATTTAGAACAGAAAGAATAGAGCTTCACACATAGATTAGATAGATAGAAACATGTCAGTCACATATATATGAAGTACAGTGACAGTGTTGCTTACTGTACTTGTCATTTAGTGTAAAGGATTTATTAAAAAAAATAATAGTGTTTTCATGCACCGTCTCTTTAAAAAAGCCGGCAGGCAATTCAGCAGCGGTACCCGACAATTTAGAATAGAAAGAATAGAGAATCACACATAGATTAGATAGATAGAAACATGTCAGTCACATATATAATAAGTACAGTGGTAGTGTTGATTACTGTACTTGTCATTTAGTGTTAAAATAAAGGATTTATTAAAAAAAAATTGGCGTGGGGTTCCCCGTAATTTTAGTCTCTAGCGGAGGTAAAGCAGACGGCTGGGGCAGATGTTTGAAGCCTGGGAAGGGGGTAATACCCACGGAGCTTCCCAGGCTACTAATATCAGCCCCCAGCTGAATACCTAGCCTTTACTAGCTATTAAAATGGGGGACCCCCCCAAAAAATGACGTGGGGTCCCCCCTATTTTAATAGCTAGTAAAGGCTAGGCAGACAGCTGGGGGCTGATATTAATAGCCCAGGAAGGGTGCCATGAATATTGGCCCCCTCCCAGGCTAGAAACACCAGCCGTCAGCTGCCCCAGAAATGGCGCATCCATCGGATGCGCCAATTCTGGCACTTAGCCTCGCTCTTCCCACTGCCCTGTAGCGGTGGCAGTGGGGTAATAGGGCTGGGGTTGATGTCAGCTTATAATGCCAGCTGACATCAAGCCCAGGTTAGTAATGGAGAGGCGTCTATAAGACACCCCCATTACTAACCCCATAGTCAAAATTAAAAAAAACACAACACCCAGAATAAAGTCCTTTAATTGAAATAAACACACAATTCTTTATTGTTCTAAATTAAACCATACTTACCATCACGCCCATTCCAGCTGAAGCAAACGATCTCCTGCAATAAAAGAAAAATAATAAAGCAACATCATCCTTACCTTTCCATGGTTCCCAGGATAGCTTCAGCTCTGCTACATCGAGATGACAGGCTGGACCGCAGCAGAAAGCTGCCATCCAGCCTGTCATCCCGCAGACACTGAGAAGAGCAGGCATGCTTGCGCTCCTCAGTGTCTGGCTGTGACGGCATCCAGATGAGCCGACAATGAACTCAGCTCACCTCATGCACGTCACTGACAGCGTGGGAGAATTCTCCTGCTCATGCGGTGAGCGTGAGAGACTCGGCTCATCTGGATGCCGTCACAGCCAGACACTGAGGAGCGCAAGCATGCCTGCGCTTCTCAGTGTCTGCAAGATGACAGGCTGGATGGCAGCGTTCTGCTGCGGTCCAGCCTGTCATCTCGATGTAGCAGAGCTGAAGCTGTCCTGGGAACCATGGAAAGGTAAGGATGAGGTTGCTTTATTATTTTTCTTTTATTGCAGGAGATCGTTGGCTTCAGCTGGAATGGGTGTGATGGTAAGTATGGTTTAATTTAGAACAATAAAGAATTGTGTGTTTATTTCAATTAAAGGACTTTTTTCTGGGTGTTTGTGTTTTTTTTAAATATTTTACTAGAAATTCATGGCGGTCATGTCTAATATTGGCGTGACCCCATGAATTTCAGGCTTAGGGCCAGCTGATAATACCAAGCTGGCCCTAACCCCTTTATTACCCAGTGTGCCACCGCACCAGGGCCCTGGATGAGTTGGGTACAGCGCCAGAAGATGGCGCTTCTATGAACGCGCCATTTTCCGGGGTGGCTGCGGACTGCAATTTGTAGCCGGTGGGGCCCAGAAAGCTTGGGCCTCCCTGCGCTGCAGATTCCAGCCCCCAGCTGCCTAGTTGTACCTGGCTGGACACAAAAATGGGGCGAAGCCCCACGTATTTTTTTTTAAATTATTTCATGAATTTCCTGAAATAATTTTAAAAAAATGACGTGGGGCTTCGCACTATATTTGTGTCCAGCCAGGTACAGCAGGCAGGAACGGGCTGCCCCCTAACCACCAGCTGCCTATTTGTACCTGGTTGGACACAACAATATAGGGAAGCCCTTTTTTCTTTATTATTTCATGAATTTCATGAAATAATTAAAAAAAAAAAATACGTGGGGCTTCTCCCTATTTTTGTGTCCAGCCAGGTACAACTAGGCAGCTGGGGGCTGGAATCTGCAGCGCAGGGAGGCCCGAGCTTTCTGCCCCCCCCCCGCTGCAAATTGCAGTCCTCAGCCACCCCGGAAAATGGCGCGTTCATAGAAGCGCCATCTTCTGGCGCTGTACCCAACTCATCCAGGGCCCTGGTGCGGTGGCTCACTGGGTAATAAAGGGGTTAGGGCCAGCTTGGTATTATCAGCTGGCCCTAAGCCTGAAATTCATGGGGTCACGCCAATATTAGACATGACCGCCATGAATTTCTAGTAGAGTATTTAAAAAAAACACAAACACCCAGAATAAAGTCCTTTAATTGAAATAAACACACAATTCTTTATTGTTCTAAATTAAACCATACTTACCATCACGCCCATTCCAGCTGAAGCCAATAATCTCCTGCAATAAAAGAAAAATAATAAAAAACCAACATCATCCTTACCTTTCCATGGTTCACAGGACAGCTCCAGCTCTGCTACATCGAGATGACAGGCTGGATCGCAGCAGAAAGCTGCCATCCAGCCTGTCATCCCGCAGACACTGAGAAGCACAGGCATGCTTGCGCTCCTCAGTGTCAGGCTGTGACGGCATCCAGATGAGCCGAGTCTCTCACGCTCACCGCATGCGCAGGAGAATTCTCCCACTCTGTCAGTGACGTGCATGAGGTGAGCTGAGTTCATTGTCGGCTCATCTGGATGCCATCACAGCCAGACACTGAGGAGTGCAAGCATGCCTGTGCTTCTCAGTGTCTGCGGGATGACAGGCTGGATGGCAGCTTTCTGCTGCGATCCAGCCTGTCATCTCGATGTAGCAGAGCTGAAGCTGTCCTGGGAACCATGGAAAGGTAAGGATGATGTTGCTTTATTATTTTACTTTTATTGCAGGAGATCGTTGGCTTCAGCTGGAATGGGCGTGACGGTAAGTATGGTTTAATTTAGAACATTAAAGAATTGTGTGTTTATTTCAATTAAAGGACTTTATTCTGGGTGTTGTGTTTTTTTTAAATACTTTACTAGAAATTCATGGCGGTCATGTCTAATATTGGCGTGACCCCATGAATTTCGGGCTTAGGGCCAGCGGATAATACAAAGCTGGCCCTAACCCTTTTATTACCCAGTGAGCCACCGCACCAGGGCCCTGGATGAGCTGGATACAGCGCCAGAAGATGACGCTTCTATGAACGCGCCATTTTCTGGGGTGGCTGCGGACTGCAGTTCGCAGCAGGGGGGGCCCACAAAGCTTGGGCCACCCTGCGCTGTGGATTCCAGCCCCCAGCTGCTTAGTTGTACCTGGCTGGACACAAAAATAGGTCGAAGCCCCACGTATTTTTTTTTTTTTTACTTATTTCATGAAATTCATGAAATAATAATAAAAAAAAAGGGCTTCCCTATATTGTTGTGTACAGCCAGGTACAAATAGGCAGCTGGGAGTTGGGGGCAGCCCGTTCCTGGATGCTGTACCTGGCTGGCATACAAAAATATGGCAAAGCCCACGTCAAAATTTTTGGGAAAAAATAATTAAAAAATAAATAATAATTTAGGGACTGCATCTTTATTAACCCCTCAAGTGTCATTTAGTGTTAAAATAAAGGATTTATAAAAAAAAAAATTGGCGTGGGATCCCCCATAATTTTAGTCTCTAGCGGAGGTTAAGCAGACGGCTGGGGCAGATGTTTGAAGCCTGGGAAGGGGGTAATACCCACAGAGCTTCCCAGGTTGCTAATATCAGCCCCCAGCTGAATACTTAGCCTTTACTAGCTATTAAAATGGGAGACCCCCGCCAAAAAAATGACGTGGGGTCCCCCATATTTTAATAGCTAGCAAAGGCTAGGCAGACAGCTGGAGGCTGATATTAATAGCCCAGGAAGGGTGCCATGAATATTGGCCCTCTCCCAGGCTAGAAACACCAGCCGTCAGCCGCCCCAGAAATGGCACATCCATAGGATGCGCCAATTCTGGCACTTAGCCTCGCTCTTCCACGCTGCCCTGGTGCGGTGGCAGGGGGTAATAGTGGTGGGGTTCATGTCAGCGCCAGCTGCCATGAAGCCCAGGTTAGTAATGATGGGCGTCTATAAGACCACCCCCATTACTAACCTACAAAGTGTTAAAAAGAAAAAACACACACTACACCCCGAAAAAAATAATTTATTTGAAATAAAACACACCATTTTATTTAATTCTTAGTTTACTAAAAAAAAATAGTTACCTGTCCACGTTCCTGCTCTGATCTCCCATGCACAGCTGTCACATCTGGAGATGGTGACAGCTGTGCATGGCTGCTGTAAGCTCACACTGCCGGGAACACGTCCGCTCCCGGCAGCGGGAGCCACTGACTGAGGTCACCGGAGTGCATTCAGTCAGCGCAGCTCCGGAGACCTCCTTTACGGCACTGCTGTACCGTGGGAATTTCTCACGGTACAGCAGGGCCGTAAAGGAGCTAACCGGAGCAGGGCTGCCTGAACTCCGGCGAACCCGCTTATGCAATGACGGGGACGCTTTACGGCCCCGTCATTCTAGCGGCGGCAGCTGTTCAGAGCGGTCACATTCTATGTGGCTGCTCTAAACTGGAGATCTTCGTGGGACACTCGTGGACTAATACGGAGGGGTAAGGATAAGGTTGTGGTTTATTATTTTATATTTTATTACAGGAGATCGATGGCTTCGGGGAATTAGGTGTCTAGGTGAGTATAGGTGTAGTTTTTTATTTTTTACTTTATTTTAGGTGGCGATCGGCGGGGACAGGTAATGTATTAACTAATTTATTTTAGGTAACCACTGGCCACCAATGACATGTATTTAAAATTTATTGGGGACCAAAAACAAATGTATATGGGGGCCTAAAAAATAAAACACTTATAGGGGCAAAAATAACACATGAGGCAGTTTAAATAGCAGGATCAGGCTGATGGGAACTACTGCTCCCATCAAGCTGATCCTGCTGGCACGAGTGGACGGGGGACAGACATAGGCCGATGGGAGTAGTAGTGTCACATCGGCCTATGTCTGCCTGCACGCAGACACCCACAGACATCGCACACACTCGCAGACATCGCACAGATACCGCGCACACACCAATCATGACCGGTCTGATGGTCTGGGAGGTGAGGCTGACCTGTGTGGCCGTGGGAAAGTTCATGTGAGTTCATGCAGTCAAGCATGAACTCACATGAACCCTCTGAGGGCACCGCGTCTACTTCAAATGAACAGCTGATCGGCATCACCTGATACCTCAACTGTTCATTTGAAATAACTGGCGGGAAAGCGCAGCACAGAACGGGAAAGCCGGCGGTGAAGTCTTTTCACTGCCGGCTTCCCCGCCCGGGTCTTTCGCTCCCCGCTCCTTGGTGCTGCGCTCCCCGCCCGGTCCTAACTTACGATGAGGATGGGGGAAGCGGAGGATCGGGGTGGGAGGCTGCGGGGAAGCAGTATGGGGCTGTGTGATTGTTTAAAAGCCGGCGGCTTTTTACCGCCCGCCGGCTTTTGAACAATCAGGAGAATTCTCTCACGCTGGGATGGCATTCTGATGACAGGCTGGATCGCAGCTGAGCACTGCCATCCAGCTTGTCATCCTTCAGAGACACTGCAGCGCACAGGCATTATGGAAACTTCAGATTCCGGTATCCGATATTCTAAAAGTATCGGAATTCCGATACCGCGAATATCGGCCGATACCCGATATTTCAGTATCGGAATGCTCAACACTACCTATGTGATCTTGGGAGTTCCTTTTGGTGGAGTATTGTGTGGCTTTTTGGAGATCGCCCCTCCTCCCTCCACAGCCCCTTCAGGATTCACATTTATACCTAATCAGCATAGGGATCGGACCTGGAACCCATTAGTGAGGCTCAGCACCTGGACGCACAGTGAGACTGTTCCTTTTACTTTGTGTTTGTGGAGTTGAGTTATATGACAAGAATTGGTGTAGTAAGAGGTATTGAGAGCGATCACACCTTGTCTCCGTATATTTTATGTGATTGGACCCTGAGAGCTCTTTCGCTTTTTGTTTGTGTCATTTTATGTGGTGTGTGGTCTGTTCCTGTGGTTTTTAGCCTAAGGGCTTTTTTTTTTTAGAAATATCTTATTAAAAGTTATATTTTATATGACGCTCTACCTTGCTGATTTTCTATTGTCTATCGATTGGTAGTCACTCGTATATTTCTTAGTTGCAAGAGTTCAATAAAAAAAAAAACTACAATTCAAGATTAAACGACATAAAAAAAAATTGTCATTGACTAAATAAAAATGTGGCCGAATCTTCATGTAGATAAGAGAAGCAGCTTTCTTCACCCAGCAAGCTTAAACATTTTCTAAATGGAGACCTATTGGCAGTCGGCTGGTTACCACTGAAATCCCGGAAAGCCACATCGTTAAAGTCCTATGTTAAGGCCATTCACATGAATGGACAGCCATGTAAGATATATAAGGCCTGCCTGAGTGCAAGGGGCTCCCTACATAACATATGTATATACATTATGGGGACTATGGAAAGTTTTTAAAGAAATTCTCACTAAAAAAAAAAAAGTGTGATTTCAGCTCCATCTCTCCTTTCTATGGAGACAGAATCCACGGTTTAATGAGCGGGCAGCCAGTCCTGGAGTATGTGGAGTTATGATTAAGAACCCAGGGACAAGGCTTTGAAATGCCCAATAGTCTGTACACATGTATTTTTATTTTGTTTTGTTAGATTTTAAATATATTTAATAGCAATATTTTTTAATTGAACCTTGGGTGCTGTATACATCTTTTCTACAAATATATTCTCTACCAAGCTGATGACTCTTCGGAGCCATTTGCTTCCTTTATTCCAGTTAATGTGGAAAAATGTCACAATTTTAATGTCCTATACTTAGGCCAGCATTACACAGTAACCTGGTCACACAACCAAAAACTGTACGGTTTTGCTGGCTTTTGCATGTTTTAGCTTGGGACTTCTATGACCTAAAACTCTTTGCTGTGAACGTCTCTTGTAATTTGCAATCTGCTCCCAAACATCCAGCCGGTTTGGATCCTTCACAAGTAGGGTCACGGTCCTTTCACATTGTTTGTGGCATTCACTAGCGATTATGTTGTTTGCCTTTTCTATTTTCTTGCAATTTATTTTATTCTCTTCATGCAACAGGCCAGGAGAAACCCATCGAGCAAGAAACAAACGAGACCAAACACCCAGAGACCATCAATCGATACGGGAGCCTGAACTCCTTGGATTCCACCACTTCTTCAGGCATCGGCAGCTACAGCACCCAGATGTCTGGCACCGATAATCCCGAGCAGTTCGAAGTCTTGAAACAACAGAAAGAAATCATAGAGCAAGGCATAGATTTGTGAGTGGCACTGGCTGGAAGTGATCTCACTGCTTTTTTTTCTTTTCTGGCTGTGATTCTTAATAGCTCGTTTTATTGGCAGCTAAATATAAAGAAAAATATCTCCTCCTTTAATCTAATTTTCTAGCAATGAATGAACTGCAGACTTAGGGGCTGTCTACTTTTATCCAGGGAGGGAAGATATACATATATTTAATCTTTTTTCTTATTGCCATAAACTACTGCAGTTTTTAATTAAGTTGCTCTTCATGTTCTTAACGTATGTATAATGCCAGAATTTAGTTGGTAACAGATCCTAAAAAGTTTTTACTGATTCCTTTCACACTGCGGAAACTTCTGTCTTCTTCTACCAGCCAGGCGGTGGCCTAGAGGACACTTTTCTGGCCTCTCCGTGGTAAATGGGGGCCTATAGATCTGTCACATTTGGTAAACGTACACTGCAGACAAAGTCTGAAAATAAATATTAATTTACTTTTATTAGATCTAAATATCAATTGACTCCACAATATCATGTTTTCTGTATTCATACTCTTTATGGCGCCCCCTGGTGTTAACTTCATTTTTCCAGTACTGTTGTGAAGCTGCTTCTAGTATAACCGTTGTTATTGTCAAGCCTGTTTGCTAGGAATAGTAGTGTCACAACTGGAGTGCTGCAGCTTACTGACCTCTCATCCAGACTGGACATATAAGGTGGACATTCTCACACCAAATCCAGAGAACTATAGGGGGCGCCATAACAAGCATGCTGCCGGTATGTCTGGGCACAGGGGCTTCTTTATTCTAATTAAAGAATTGTTATGTGTTGGGTGACAATTCGACTAATATACAATGTAAATGCTTAAAGGGTTATTCTCATCATAAAAGGCTAAAATTGCAAAGTGATTGTAAAAAAAAGAAGCAATTTTGTAAATATACTTGTTGCTAACAATGTTCTCTGTTCACGAGAACAATGGGATTTATAGTCCTATTGTTTACTGCTCATTGCCTAGGTCCATTGGCCACTGCTGCAGCGTAACAATAGTGGCCAGTCTCCTAGGTAAGGAGTGTAGCGCTTACAGGCTCTTTGCTTGCACGTGCTGCTGTGAAGTTGGCTGAACTGCTGGATTTGGAAAGTTTCAGGGCCTCTGCACTTTTCAGGTGCTGCAGAGGTAAAGCTGTCTCTGCGTAGAGCTTTTTGAACAGCAACATAATGATTCTGCTGGTCTGAACTGTCAATCATGAGAGGCACACCACTCCCCAACGAGCAGGAAGGCCTGAGGAGTGGTGTGCTCCTGAAAAATCTAGATGGGACCACCCATCCGCCTCCAGAACACTACTTTTATTTCTTGCAGTACTTTTCATGAAATGATTGTTAATTAACTGGTGCGGGGGAGGCGAGCACGCCTGATATGTGTAAGTGCAGTGGAGTCCTTGATTTTCACAGCTTTCTGGCTATGCACAGTATTGGGGGGGAAAACCACCAATCATGAATAGGAGGCCTCTGCTGTGTGCTGGGGTGCCAGATGAAAGTGACTCCACCTGTTCTGCCCTGTATACTCTCTGATATGCATCTTGTTTTTGAGTGTTTATGGGACAGACCATTTTTTATAACGTGTATTAGTTTACCTCTATGTTCTTCTGTGTTGCTGGTTCCTCACAGTAATGATGAATTTCACTAAAGTTTTATCTGTGAAGTCTATTGAGTAACCGGTTTGTACATATAGAAAGTACTGTAGATGTCTCACTTTGGAATTACACAAAATTACTTCAAAAGATTCCGGATGGAGGTCGGGGGTAGTTTTTACTATTAAGCCGTATCCAAGCAACAAGCTGCGACCGGGCCGACAAACGAGCACTAAAAGCCTCGCAATGATTAATATCTTTGATGGCTGGAATGAGGCCCTTGATTTAATGTCATCTAGCTGAGTGCACAGCGCACGCTGCTCTGGAGCTGAACTATACAGCTTGTCTTCACATTCGGTTTTCTTACTTATGTTCCAGGATATTTACAGTTCAGAGACATTGACTTCCAATTTTGTCTAAGTCTCAGACTGATTGCACCTGATCTTTGAAGTTAAATGTGTTATTTGCAGCCTAGTCTGACTTCATTGTGTGGATGTGAGCATCTCCTTTGTTATTCATTGTGCAGATTTAACAAGAAACCAAAAAGAGGAATCCAATATTTGCAAGAGCAAGGGATGCTGGGTAATACCCCCGAGGATATCGCCCAGTTCCTGCATCAGGAGGAGCGCTTGGATTCTGTAAGACTTTCCTTTCTATCAGACGTGTTTTGGAATTGGTGTAAAATATCTTTTTTGATAGTGTTAGCCCACTACATTGTCATCTAAAGCGGGTGCAGCAGCAAACTAGGGTTTGCTTAAAATGGTGGCAGGAGCTCGGCACGGCTGATTTATTCCATTGCATCCTCCTCTGTAAAGTATGGATACAACTGAATAAAGCAGTAATCTGTAAGAAGCCAGATTCAGACTCCTGCTCCGCGCTCGACGACGTCATTGTGCCACCAGCGTCCTGCAGGAGAGCGGGCAACATACTTGGCTGCACTGAAGCATCCAATGCCAGGTGAAGAATGTTTCTTTCTTTCTTTTTTATTTATTTTTCTTCATATATTTAGGGCGCAATGTATATTATTTATTAAAGGAGCACCGTGTAGAATAATATATTCAAGGGGTACAGTTTATATTCTGGGGGTGCATTTTCTATTAATATTTTCAGGTGGCACATAGGTATACTCACACTCTCTCTCTCGCGTACTCACACACGTGCTCAGACACGCTCTCTCTCTCACACACACACGTGCTCGCACATGCTCTCTCTCACGCCGCTCACTTTGCTTCCTGAATATATATAGTAATACATGTGTCCCCTGAAATATATTAATAAGCATACACTCTGCCCTTGAATATACTAGTATACAGTGTCCCCTGAATATACATGCATGCATACATAAATACATATAGATGCACACACCATATGCCCCTTGAAATATTAATATACACTGTGCCCCTGAATGTTGTAATATAACTAATATACAGGCTCCACAGCATACAGCGTATATATACATGTTTATTACTACTATATATTCAAGGGGTGCACTGTGTATTTTTTGTATGTATGGAGAATACTGTATTTTAATATATATTTAGTGGGCACAGTATGTTTTTAGGTCATTTGTAAAAAAAAAAAAAAATTATATTGGTTTCATAGTGTTGAAGATAGACATAAATCCACAGAGTTCAACCCATGCCCTAACACAGTGATTTTCAACCTTTTTTGAGCCGCGGCACACTTTTTATACTTAGAAAATCCTGGGGCACACCACCAACCAAAATAGCACAAAATGATACTAAAACAGTCATATTATACATATAGTTAATAATATAGATTCTAAATTTATTTTACTCACTCAGTGTGAAACCTGGGCCTGTTTCGATAAACACAAAAGGGATATCCTGGCAGGAATGGTGGAAAGACACACACGAAGCTCTTCCTCAACAGTTCTCAGTTTCTCCCTGTTTTTAGTTTTTATTGCAGTCAAGCTTGAGAAGCCCAGCTCACATAGATATGTGGTTGAAAATGGGAGCAATGTCAAAATAGCTTTGTTGGCCAGAATGGGGAACTCCTTGGCAACAGATAACCAAAAACTGTCCAAAGGAAGATCAGCAAACTTTAGCTTTAAACTGCGATCTTGCTTCAGTTCAACGAGTTCCTCTTGCTCCTTTAAAGTCATGTCCTTTCCAGCAACGGATAATGAGCTGTATGGGTCCCTAACCCAGTCAAGGCATTCTGTGAAGGCTGAAGAGAAATAGAACGATAACTTCTCCTCAAGAGTTTTCAAATGTCTGCCAATCGCTTCGCACATTGCAGCAGTATTGTCATCATGCAGTTTCTCGGTGAGTGGGAACATCTGAAGGTTGCCACCCTGCACATGTTGTTGCCAGAGCTGCACCTTTAAACGGAATCCGTTCATTTTATCAGTGCTTGTAAGCAGGTTTTCATTTCGACCTTGCATCCGTTTGTTTAGTTCATTCAGATATTGAAATATATCAGCCAGGTATGCCAGCTTTGCACACCACTCATCACTTGCAAGCAGCTTTGAATAATCGGACCTCTCGTTTGTAAGAAATATTTTAAGTTCCTCTCGCAACTCATACACACGGGCCAGCACTTTGCCGCGTGACAGCCACCTGACCTCCGTGTGGAGCAATAAGATTTTATGTTCCGCTCCCATTTCAATACACAAAGACGCAAATAAGCGACATCTCAAAGGTCGCGTCTTCACAAAGTTCACTATGCGCACAACATCATCCAACACAGGAGCTAGATCTGCTGGTAAGGTCTTTGCAACGAGGGCCTCACGGTGCAAGAAACAGTGGGTAGCAAGAACATCTGGGTTTCTTTCTTTAACCCTACTTACAAAGCCTTTGATGCGCCCGACCATGGCTGCGGCTCCATCAGTGCAGACACCTGTGCAGTTTTCCCATGTAAGTCCACTTTTATCAAGATATTCCGATGTGACTTGAAATATTGCCTCTCCTGTTGATTTTTCTGTCAGTGCCTTGCAAAATAGGAAGTTTTCTCTAATGGCTTCACCATCCACAAAACGCACATTGGCCAACAACTGACAATGTCCACTGATATCCGTCGACTCATCAAGTTGCAAGGCAAATTTCTAACTGATGCGCACCTTTTCCAAAACAACTGTTTCAATGTCCGCAGACAAGTCATCAATCCGTCTGGCAATTGTGTTATCAGAGAGAGGCACTTTAGCTATCTCTTTAGCTGCTTCAGGGCCAAGCATCTCATTTACAATAGCTTTACAAGCTGGTAGTATTAATGTTTCTGCCACAGTGTGGGACTTTTTTGATTTACCTATGAGGTCAGCAACAAGGTAGCTAGCTTTGAGGACTCTCTCATTTACCTTTGTGCTTTTTCTCAAAAAAGTTGCCCCTTTCTCATTGTTTGTACGTAAGCGTACAAAATACTCCATCGGTTTATTTTGAACGGAAGGGTGTTTCGTTTGGAGATGGCGTTTAAGTTTGCTTGGCACCATAGCGCTATTGGAAAGCTTCTCACCACACACCAAGCACAGTGGTGTTGGTGCTGTCGCATCCCCAGTGGAAGTAAATCCAAATGAAAGATAGCTTTCACTGTATTGCCTTGAGCTCACCGTCTTGTCTTTTTTATTTTGTCGAACTCTCATACTAGGGCCTTCATTTGGGTTAGAATTGTGTCCAGGGTCCTGTTCGGCATTTGCCTTTTCCATTCTCAAATACTTCTCCATCACTGCTGAGATAGTGTGCGCAGCCACACACTAAAATAGAAGAGTATTACATTATCTGCCACACTTAAAGGACCTCTGCTAGGCATATTTCATTCCTGAGGGCTTAAAAAGCAGCTCTCGTGGTGACAAGAAGCTGATTTAAACCCCCCAAGAGTGAACTTCGCGAGAGCTGTATGTGTGTGATAATAACTTATATTACTACGCTCTGCATTTCCTGCTTGAATTGACACTAGTGACATAGCACTCAGCTTTCTCTATAAGTAGAATAGAGCCGGCTGCCAAGTGCTACGCCACTAGAGTCAATTCAAGCAGGACATGACTGCTGAAGAACGGTACTAATATCATTTATTATTCCATACATACAACTCTCACGGAGTTCACTCTTGGGGATTTTAAATCAGCTTCTTACCACCACAAGAGCTACTTTTTTAGCCCTCAAGAGTGAAATATGCCTGGCAGAGGTCCTTTCAATAAATTATTTATTTTAAAAAAGTGAAATAAAAAAGGATAACCCCCTCATATATTCAATCCCATGTAACCTCATAAATACAGTCCCACGTATATGAGCACATGATTATCAGCATCATATACTGTGGTGATGTGCACTGTACAGCGCCACAGTATATGGTGCTGATTATTATGTGGCTCATATACTGCAATATAAAGGGGTACAATGAGAAGTACTATGGCCATGAGGCCAGAGTACAAGTGCCAGCTCATATACTCAGCATATGAGCTGGTACTTGTAGTACTCCAGCCTCATGACTATAGTATTTCTCATTTTACATTTCTCATTGTTATATGCAGTATACTGCTGGAGTACTAAAAGTACCAGCTCATATGCTGAGTATTCTGCCAACAGTTCATATACTCAGGCAAAAGCTCATATAGTCAGCATTATTGGCGGGCATTACCTTGGCGGCGGGCAAATGCGAGAGTCTCTCCGCTCTCAGGATGACGCGCCGGCCTCGGTGACGTCATTAAGTCGCGCGAGGTTCAAAGCTTGCGCATGTGTTATTGTACACGTCTCCTACATTGTAAGAAGGCGTGACTGCGCATCGAGCGCATTGCCGGGAAACAAAACACAGGGGGCACCATAGTTTGGGGAACTTTCCCCGCGGCGCACCTGACCATGTGTCGCGGCACACTAGTGTGCCGCGGAACACTGGTTGAAAATCACTGCCCTAACACATTGATCCAGAGAAAGGTAAAAACTGTATGCTAATTGCCCCATATTACAGGAAAAAATCCTGACTCCATGTGATGATCTGAGGTTGTGGGTTGTAATAATCACCTAGGCAGGTTAACGATGCAACAATATTTCATTCCTTACATGCATGGTTTTACAACAATTCCAGGTAAAATGGCCAAAATACAATGCTCTCAGTCCTCAAGTTCCCAACCTGGGATCGGTAGTTCCATTGCCTTTGTACCAGGCAATGCTCACTGTCTCCCCCAACTTTTGGTTGGCCCCTAGATATCGTATCTCCCGCCAGTATAGTCTGTAGCCACAGTCCACACTCCTCCAGACGACAGATAACATGACTGAAGCCCATGTATCGTGCAACAATAGCCCTTAAGAAAGTTCATCAACTCCAGACGACAATCCCACAATTGTAGCACATGTCCAGCCCTGCCGGCAACCAATCTCCAAATTCCATAGGCCATCCATCCATGGCTCCAGGACCTCAGTCTAGATCCTCTCCCTTCAACATGACTCTCCCAACTCTGACTAAAACATGTATCTTCTTCCTTTCTCCCTGGGATCAGCCCCCTGAATGGCTTAAGTGTTCACACCCTCCCCCTTAAACATTTGCTTTTAGCTCAAAGAATGAAGAAAATTCCAGAAGCCCATCATCTGGGACTGCATTTGAGACCCCCTGTGGTGACTGCTCCCATGACTTTTCTATCCCCATCCACACAATGGGACTAGTGGCTTGGAGAACAAAGGCTTAAGGCCCCTGAGACACTAACGAGATTAATGGAATTGATTATTTTACATTTCCCTTTAGCAACCTCCTGGCTGACCCTATATATACCCAAGATACAACGAGCACGTCTTCCTCTGCTTACTATCACTGAATGGAAGCATTGATTCCTGAGGCTGAACTGACAAGCAAACAAATTACTAATAAAACACAGCAAGCAAATCTCTAATAAAGCACAATAATAAAATCGACGGAACCTGTGCTCCCTTAAAAAAAAAAAAAGTCTGCATCCCTTAGAGCCGTACATTCCGCTCTACGTGCATTGGTAAAATAGTCTTTAGTAAGTGGCCAGCTCCTCACACACCACATCTGACAATCAGACTGATTCCCTGGATCAATGCCCCATCACAGAATCTAGTATCCATAAACTGTAATTGCAGTGAATCAAGCATCACGTGGGATAAAATTTTATAGTCTCACTACTCTTACAGTAATGAATCTGTGATTGTGATTAAACTATTTTTCCTCTAGACATAGAGGATGCCCCTTGTCACTGCCGCAGGCTTTATTATTTTTTTTTTTTTTGCCAGGGCTGCCCCAAAGCCAAAAAGGTTGAAATAGTTGGGAAATATCTCTAAATGTTTCCAATGTTCCAGTTTGTATTTTTCTCCATTCAAGTCAATAAGGAAAAAAATAAAAAAAATCACTGACTTAGGGCTTGTTACAGATTTACATTTCTGTTCTACGTCCTAAAATTTGTGATGTTTTCTGTATTAAGTGAGTGAGATTTTAAGACTGTATATTAGCGTGGATTTCCAGCACGCAATGAATTGTTTGGGCTTCGAAGTAAAAAAAAAAAAAAAAACTTGGCATTTTCCTTCAGTTCTCTCATTAGCAGTGAGGCCTGGTGATCTAAGCCCCACACCCAGATTAGCTCAACCTCACACCCAGCAAATGTTCTAAGTCATGATGGAGAGAACTACGAGCTGCGGCATCTCCTTCTCTGCTACATTTCTACAACACTAATTTAAAACTTGCAGAAAATCTTGCAAATGAACAAATATGATTTTGCTTTTTTTTTTTTTTATTTGCTTTTCTTCAGTTTATTTTTGGGGGGTAAATTACTACTCAATATTTAAAAGTTTTGACCTCTTAATCTTATAATCTTTCCACAGGATAGGTAATAAGTTGCTGTTAATAGTCAGATAATGAATGAAGTTGTGCTGTGCATGTGGGTCCATCACTCCAATGAAATTGTGGACACCAGTGCCCCCCTCTACTTGGAAATCGGTCACTGATCCAACCCCTGCTCCCCAGTGATTAAGTGATCAGAACTTATCACTCATTACAGGGATTGTCCACTACTAGGACAACCAATTCTCATTCTGAACATTTAACTTCAATAAGATAAAAAGGCCTATACTCTCCTCCTGTGTTGGCGCCGTTGCAGCTGTGTCAGCCATCGCATTTCCGGGCTCATGTGAGTTTGTCATGTGAGCCCTGCGCCCAATCAGAGCTGGCATCACGGTCCACCCACCATCACCTTCAGATGTATCGGTTGCTGGCTCCCTCTTGATTACTTATATGTCTGAAGGTGGGGACAGTGACCCAGCGCTGATTGGGCGCAGGGCTCATGTGACACAACAACCTCTCGTGAGCCCTGGGAGTGTGAGTGCCGACACTGCTGCAACAGCATCGGTATGGGAAGCGAGTATAGGCTTTTTTATTTTAACTGGGGCCAAACATTCAGATTGTGAGGGGGTTATCCTAGTAGTAGAACAACCTCTTTAAGTTGCTAATGGTTGTCAGACCTCTTTAAAGGGAATCTGTTGCCAGGTTTTTGCTATGTAATCTGAGAGCACCATTATGTAGGAGCAGAAACCCTGATTCCAGTGATTTGTCACTTAGAAGCCTGTGTTTTACTGTTATCAATACAATCAGCATTTTATCAGCAGGAGATTATCACTTCAGGACAAACTAGCCTCATGCCTCCTGGTCCAACCACCCCCCCCTGCACTGATTAGCAGCACTCTATCACTATACACTGTACACAGAAAGCTGTTGTGTGGTGTTATACACAGCTCAGCATCTGACTTCTGCTACGTCTTCCGCAGGGAAAACTCTGACTCTGTCACAACTGTGGCACCCAGTAAACTAGGTGATACATTGCTGGAATCAGGGTCTCTATCCCTACCTCTTGGTGTTGTCAGATTACATAGCAAAAACCCGCAGACAGATTCCCTTTAAGAGGTAGTCCACCATGACAAACCCTTTCATTTTAGGGGGACACCCACCAATAGTCTTATGACAACATATTCCGCCCCTGACAACCTCCACAGAGAGCTGTAATATGTGGGGGAACTCAGTAGTAACTGTTCATGTTCCTTACAGTGCCAACGCAGGGTTAATGAAACATTGCACAGTTCTTATTGACGGTATTGATCTGATTCTATGGAAGGGCCTCCATAGTAAGATTTCCCCTTTCCTTCCTGACTAATAGATTAGGTCCTGGCTGGAAGACCATTCAGTATTAAATAGGAATTCCCTAAATCCATCCATGTGTTTTCTGATGTCAGATATTTTGGGAGAATATGCTGCTGAAGGCATTATAACTCCTTTCCTTCAGGAACGTGTGTCTGGCTTTGGAGTCGGTTTACCAACCTTTTCATTTGCTCAATATTTTCTGTTACAGACTCAGGTTGGAGAGTTCCTAGGAGACAATGATAAATTTAACAAAGAAGTCATGTACGCATATGTGGACCAGCATGACTTTTTGGGGAAGGACTTTGTGTCTGCCCTGAGAATGTTTCTGGAAGGCTTCCGCCTTCCTGGTGAAGCCCAAAAAATTGACCGACTTATGGAGAAGTTTGCCGCTCGATACCTGGAGTGCAATCAGGGGTAAGCTCCACTGTTCTTTAGAGATGGTACAAAGCGATATTACAGGACAAGGTCAGGTCAGTAATCTGTCACCTATGGAGATCAGTTAGCATGTTATTACGTGCCTCAGTAGGCGAGTCTGGGATCCTGCTTACTGTGTGGGATCCAGAGGTGGCCCTAATATTCTGTGGCTAGGCCATAAATTACAAGTTGTGAATAGTCCTTTATGGACAACGATGGCTGCAGCTTTAAAGGTATGTTCACACAGAGTAAATTTCATGTGGAATCCAATATACTGAAATCCTTGTGTGCTCCATCTTCCATTGATTTTATTAGAAATCCTTGGAGGATGACTTAAATCTTCAAATCCACGGCAGAAGTCGGAGTCTCTCACATTTCTACTGCAAATTCTCAGGCAAATACTGCTCTAATTTATCAACTTGAAAAATCATTTGAATATCCCTAAGGGTTTAAAATGATGTACTAATAGGTCACTTTCTAACGATTCCTTTGAAAGGAAGCAATTGTTTGCTGAAAAGTAAGAAAAAATATCAGGTGGGGTCTGCAGTGGAGAATCAGAGGCTTGTGACTATGTGACCATTGCTTGGCTAGGTATGGCTGACGTTACTGGACACCATTACTGTGGATATAGTCAGTACGTCCAGTATAAGCTGCCATCCTCTCCAGCTCACTAATGTCACGTGTGATTTATAGCCTCTGAATGTAATTAGACTTCAGCACACACATCCGGCTTTATGTGATTTCTTATCAGAGCCACTACTGCAGATGATTGCAGTTAGGGAAAAATATAGCTGGTGCACAACACAAACCACAAGGACTGAGTCCTGATTACTTTTATTACAGCATTCAAGGACACTATTCACATTAGACTAATGTCGGCCAAAGCCGCCAATATTGATGAGTTCAGCCTACCATCTAATGTGTTTGGCGGCCTACCACAGATGACTATTGGGGAAGAGGAAGATCTGGCATGGCCGGTTCGGATTGCAGAGCCTTTTTCATACCTAGATCATCTGTATGTTATGGTGAATAGTTTATATTGCAATGTACCTTGTAACCTGGCAGAGGAGGGCCGGTGGTTCCTTACTATGGGTACACCTGATTGATATGTATAGTCTAGTGCCTTTTAATTGTTTTTTATTTCTTTTTTATCCTTTTAATGTTTGTACAATAAAATTGGACATTTTTAGTCGATTCCTATGTATTTGCTTATCCATTTTTCTTCTTTGTTACTTGCTTAGTATGTGTTAGGATGATCCCAATTATCTGGTGGTGCCCTCTTTGCTAGCATTTTTGGTTCTCTAAGGGATAAGCCACAGCCAGAGATGACTGGCAGCGACTCTCTCTCATAGACAACACAGAATGGCTCGGCCAAGTGAATGCTCCTTTGTATAGGGGAGGTCGGGAGAGATAGTAACCGGCTGAACCATCATTCAGCTGATCACTATCTAAAATGTATGGACGGCTTTAGCCTCCTATTAGTGTCACCTTTCATCCCCCCCCCCCTTTATTTTAAGTGCAGTTTTATGTTTTCAATATCACTTCTTTTTATTCCGCAGACAGACCTTGTTTGCCAGCGCTGACACGGCTTACGTTCTGGCGTACTCAATCATTATGCTGACAACAGATCTTCATAGCCCTCAGGTATGTGACGGGTAACTGATTTCTGGAAATATAACATAATAATAATAATGCAGAGCTTGATTACAATAGTAGTAAATCCTAAATATGACACAGCAAATACAGAAAATATCTCCAATCTGGGGTGTGGGAGTACGAGTACAGCATACAAAGTAGCCACAGTCAACCGAGAAAAAAAATGAACTGGAGTATAAGTTATGTATGGAAAATATAAGTGCATGTTCGCACTGGCCACTAAACAGACAAAACCTAAGATGGAAACAAAATGAACATATACCCTGCTGTAAGTAAAAGCAATAGTGCGTATAAATCACATAGGGTACTTGGTAACCACCGTTTTTCCATACAAAAAAAAGAGTAAAAGCCATCTCACCAGAGTGAAGGTGTACCCAAATCGGCATGTGCTAACCTCTAGTATTTAAAGGTTAAGTTTGACACATGGTAAGATTTTAATACTAGAGGTTAGGACCATCCTGTTTTATGTGCACCTTGACGCTGGTGGGATGGCTTTTACCTTTTTTTTTTATTTCAAGAATGGTATTTACTACCTACCCAATGTTAAAGTAACCACAGTGAATGTGATGTCTTTATTTATTTATTTTTTAATATAAAGAAGATTCATTTGCTCAAGAGAGAATATGTGACCATGTCAGATCCCTTTAAATAAGTTAAAGGGGTCTTTCTCCTAATAAAAATGCCAGTAATAACTGCCCTGGTAATACTATGGCACGCCATAGAGTTATTGATGTGTCATTCTCGGCACATGGCCACACTGACATCACCGCAATCGGTTATTGTCTGCCATGGCCATTTGACTGCAACAGACTAAATAAAAACTAACGAGGGACCTTGTTAAAAATGAAAGTCACCAAAGGGATTCCTCTAGTGTCCTGAGCACCTACAAGGTCACGTAACTCAACCCAAGGAAATACGTTCACAAAATAACTGAAGATAAATTGCGGCTTTATTGGTGAATTTCCATGAGCTTCATGGGGAACTCTAAATCCACAACATAGCCAGTTCTTCATAGATTTCTCTACAGGTCACCTGTGGGTTTGCAGCAAAATCCACAAGACCAAAATTTAAGTAAAAAAACAAAACTGCAAACAAAAAAACGTCAGAAATCAAATAAAATCCTGATTATCCCCTATGCTGCTGATTTCTCTTATCCTAGCAGACTTTCAGTGACGTTCTCCCTGCATCCCAGCCTCCTGTGGTGACATTGCATTCTATGTGAACGCTGCAGCCAGTCTTAGTCTCTAGCAGTCACATAGGGGGCATTGTGTGTTGTGGATGGAGACGGCCTGATTCATGAACTCATCCGTTCAGGTGGTATACTTTATTAGCTCTATTCCGCACTTTTAGGGACACGTACTGGATACTTTGTCAATAGCAAAATGTAAGCAAGCTTTTGATCACCTAAAGTCGAATTATTGATCACTGAAATAATGGTTATTGCCATGGAGGGTGATATATGGATGCATATACATTCTCACTCTCATAGATATAGATCAGGGTTCCTTTCCTAAACCCTCATAAATATTGGCTGTCTGATTTCTTATACTGATTATTCTTCATTTTTACCTTTATGGCCTTTATTGTAATGTAGGTGAAGAATAAAATGACAAAGGAACAGTATATCAAAATGAACCGCGGTATTAACGACAGCAAAGATCTTCCTGAAGAGTATCTGTCTTCTATCTATAACGAGATTGCGGGAAAGAAAATTTCCATGAAGGAGACAAAGGAGCTCGCAATCACAACCAAATCCTCAAAACCAAGTGAGTGAAATGAACCACATCCCATATGATTTCAATACGTACAGCCATACCTACATTCTCTGAGCCGAGATGTCCATTTTTGTGACTGCCATTTATCTGATTGAGACTTGCAAAAACCCGTGTGCTTACAGAAAACCGTGTGCTTTCTGTAGAAACAACCTCTTTCAGATGTATTGAATAGATATCAAGCCATCAGATCTGCCATGTGGGAGCATGCCCTAATAGTGTACCCAAGGATATGTATGTGCTCACAGTGGTTACCCCATTTAGACCTTGCCTTATCCTGGATCTCCTCATACCTTTCCAACTGCACATTTAGCGTTTCCCACTGCCATACTACCTTCTCACCTCGCCCTCTCTCTTTTGGAGTCCCTCAAGGCTCTGTCCTAGGACCCATACTTTTCTCCATCTACACCCTTGGCCTAGGAAAACTCATAAGGTCCCATGGCTTCCAGTATCACCTATACGCTGACGACACCCAGATCTACCTCTCTGGCCCAGACATCATCTCTTTGTCCAGAGTCCCAGAGTGTTTATGAGCCATATCGTCCTTCTTCTCCTCTCGCTTCCTTGCTTCCTCAAGCTCAGTGTGCACAAAACTGAACTCTTCATCTTTCCTCCATTTCACGTACCCTCCCTACCTGATCTATCTATCGCAATAAACGACATCACGCTTTCCCCTGTACCGGACATCTGCCTCGGAGTAACCCTTGACTCTGCCCTGTCCTTCAAACCACACACCCAAGCTCTTTCCAACTCCTGACGCCTCCAGCTCAAAAATATTTCCAGAATCCGTCCTTTCCTCAACCCTCAAACTACTAAAATACTCGTGCATGCCCTCATCATCTCCCGACTAGACTACTGCAACATCCTCCTCTGTGGCCTACCTTCTAACACTCTCGCACCTCTCCAGTCCGTTCTTAATTCTGCCGCCCAACTAATTCATCTCTCTCCTCGTTACTCCTCCGCTTCCCCCCCTCTGCAGATCCTTTCACTGGCTCCCATTTCCTCAGCGTATCCAATTCAAACTACTAACACTGACCTACAAAGCCATCCATAACCTTTCTCCTCTGTACATCTCTGAACTAATCTCCCGATATATTCCCTCACGTAATCTCCGGTCCTCCCAAGACCTCCTTCTCTCCTCCACACTTATTCGTTCCTCACCCAATCGCCTCCAAGCTTCTCCCGAATATCCCCCATTCTTTGGAATTTTGTGCCCCAACACGTCCGACTATCCAACACATTCAGATCCTTCAGACGGAACCTGAAAACCCATCTCTTCAAGAAAGCTTACAGCCGGCCATGACCCTGCTGCCTCATCAACACCACTGGAGCTGCCTCCTCACCAACACCGGAGCTGCTGCAACCCCCCACCTACTGTCTCCTTCCCCACCATCCTGTAGAATGTAAGCCCGCAAGGGCAAAGTCCATTTCCCTCTGTACCTTTCTATCATTGTTAGTTTGTTTACTGTAAGTGATATCTGTATTCTGTATGTAACCCCGTCTCATGCACAGCACCATGGAATCAATGGCGCTATATAAATAAATAATAATTTAATGATGTTTTTGTGGGTAATTTGGTGATGATAAGATCTGATGCCTCTTTCAGGTGTTGCTAGTGAGAAGCAAAGAAGATTATTGTATAACTTAGAAATGGAGCAGATGGCAAAGACTGCCAAGGCTTTGATGGAGGCAGTGAGTCACGTGCAGGCGCCCTTCACCAGTGCCACTCACCTGGAGCATGTCAGGCCGATGTTTAAGGTGAGACTTTCTTCTATCTACATCTCTTAATCTCTGTTGGGAGCCTGACATTGTTCTTCTCCTTTCTTTTTTGGTTACTTGTTTAGTCAAATCTGTCAGTTCTTTATGGTGTTTGTGATTTAGGTACAAAATATTTAGGCATAAGAATTCAGCAATAAATAGTCATGTGTGCATTTTCTCTCCAGCTGGCATGGACGCCGTTTCTTGCGGCTTTCAGTGTGGGCTTACAGGACTGCGATGACACTGAAGTCGCCTCTCTGTGTTTGGAGGGAATCCGCTGTGCGATAAGGATAGCATGCATCTTCAGTATCCAGGTAAATGCGCTCAATGTCTTCAAAAGATTTTCTGGATTTAAAAAAGAAAAAAAAAAAAAAAAAAACGACCTGACACCAAGCAATGTAATGAAATTAGATCCAAAAAAAAATCATCACTCACCTGTTAAATTCCTCTGCCGCTGTAGGTCCAATAATCCAGTCATTGTTAACTTTGCAGTGATGATGTGCCATACATACATCCACGAGAACTTGCCTCAGTGGTGAAACCTGCATGTATGGTAAATGACCGCTGAAGCCAGTGATTGGCTACTCATGTGGATGTACGTGAAGTCATCCTGCAGGACAAGTAAAGAAAGACCAGTGGGGACCTCCAGGGGGTCTGTGCTGAGATATATTTCTTTTCATATATATTTCTGTAAGCTCGTCATTGCAGACCCCTCTGCTTCTCGAGTAGATGCATTTCATATGTCTATACACCTTTATTTCTTACACATGGAGGAAAAATCTGCAAGTTCCGTGCACTTTATTTAGCTTCTTGCTGCTGGAAATATTACCTTAAGGAAGGAATTTAAAGGAAATCTTTAGCCCCACATTACATTTTAAACGGAGCACAAAGCCCATACTTTTCGCTACCTCCCTTGAGAGTAAAAAAAAACAACTTTATGCTGTGTGCAAATTAGGATCCTTGGAGCACCCTAGCAGTGCCTGAGAACTTGAATGCATCAGTCCATCCACTGTTTTTAGCTTTTTCCCTTGCCTCCTTCTCTGGTGATTGACGGCACTTGCTTTCCTGAAGTGAGCGGTGTCTGCAGCCTAAGCTCATGCATGCGAGTGTGTGTGTGTGAACACATCCATTCACTCCATTCACACATCCATTCACTCTCCGCTACACTACTGCCTATAGCGAGCAACTTCAAAAGACAGGAGAGAAGATTGTGTGTGTTACACTCGCATGCAGGAGCTCAGACTGCTGACAGCGCTTGCTCCAGGAAAGCAAGCAAAGACAGTCACCACAGAGGGATGCAAGGAGTGGAATGGTGCACTCTAGCGCTCGGCCGAGGGTGTGACTTTGATAAGTGTTATGTCCCCTATCAGGCTTTATGCTCAGTTTAACTTGTAATTTGGGGATGACAGCAATTTGTTACCTAGATAAGACAATTTCTCCTTTCCGCCCACTTTAGTTACTTCCTCAGGTCAATGTAGACTCCAGTCCCAGATGTCATTCACTATTAATGAATGAACTCACATTCTGTAATTATTTTACATACATGGGTGAAGTTGTATAGTTAATTGTTTAAGATAAATTGTACAATTATCATGTCGTAGACAGCAAGTCATCCACAAACTGTCAGGAAGCTATTTCTGGTATAGTTTTATTTTAGATCTCATTTTCAATTATTACCCCAAGGCATTTACAGGATAAGAATTAGGTGTAATTAGTCCAGAGCTGGAGAATTGGACAAAAAACTCTGAAGAGTCTTTAGTGATTATTAATTATTAAAGCAACACTCATTTTTTTCTATAACTGCACCTCCTCTGGATTATCACACTTTGCACAACTTATATGTACAATGTACTTTCTTCTATGCATTATCGCCTCCATCTTGACGCCTAGCTCTCATCTTGCATTTCAGCCCTTTTATGCTCTGTTTTCAGTACCATAATGCATCAATCAGTACAGCATCACCTGGGCAGCTAGTGACAGTACCATCTCTGTTTGCTAAAATAACTCTGATTATCCTTCCCTCTATATTCTTTCTATTCTTCTAATATGTCATAAGTATATAGTCATGAGGCTGAACTGTGTTCTCCTACATTATAATTATTTAAGTCACTGCGTAGTTATCATCATGCAAATTGCCTCTTCAGAGAAAAAGAGGACTTGAACTATAGCGCCACCTATTGGAAGCAGCAATCCTGCAAGTCACAATCCACCGTTTAACGAGTCGTGCAATATGACTTAGGATAATAGCCAAATCAGAATCTCAGTTTGCAGACACGGTGTTTCAGGCTGTTGGCCCTCGTCAGTACAGATTTCAAGTCCTCTTTTTCTCTGACGAGGCAACTTGCATATTAAATTTCCCAGAGGAGCATTGTACAATGAATAAGCCCCTTACTTTGACGTGCCAAAGCTGGTATATCTCTCTCCACAAGGAGAAACTTTACCCCTTAGACCTCAGTCCAGAGCCTCTCACCTAGCCAATCAGTTCTCATACTTTGCAGTGACAAGGGCCAACAGCCCGAAACACCATGTCTGCAAATTGATATTCTGATTTGGCTATTATCCTAAGTCATATCGCACGACTCGTTAAAGGGTCGATTTTGACTTGGATTACTGCTTCCAATAGATGGCGCTATAGAGTTCAAGTCCTCTTTTTCTCTGAAGAGTCAGACGTTTTTTGCAGTTAATGATGAGGGTTGTGCATATGTCAGGAGGAATTTTGGTCCACTTCTCTTTGCAGATCATCTCTAAATCATTCAGATTTTGAGGCTGTCTCTTGGCAACTCAGGGCTTCAACTCCCCACATAATTTTTCTATGGGATTAAGGTCTGGTGACTGGCTAGGCCACTCCATGACCTTACTGTGCTTCTTTTTGAACCACTCTTTTGTTGCATTGGCTGTATGTTTTGTGTCATTGTTTTGCTGGAAGACCCAGCCACGACCCTTCTTCAATGCTCATACTGAGGGAAGGAGGTTGTTGGCCAAAATCTCGCGATACATGACCCCATCCATCTTCCCTTCAGTACGGTGCAGTCGTCATGTCCCCTTTGCAGAAAAGCACCCACAAGTATAATGTCTCCCCCACCATGCTTAACGGTTGGGACGATGTTCTTAGGGTTGTACTCATCCTTCTTCCTACAAACACGGCGTGTTGAGTTAATGCCGAAGAGCTCAATTTTTGTCTCATCTGACCACAGCACCTTTTCCCAATAACCCTGCACATGTGCCTTCTTGAGCAGGGGGACCTTGCGGGCACTGCAGGATTTTAAAACTTTAAGGTGTCATGTGTTACCAATGGTTTTCTTTGTGACTGTGGTCCCAGCTGCCTTGAGATCATTAACCAGTTCCCACCCCGCGTAGTTTTAGGCTGATCTCTCACCTTCCTCATGATCAAGGATACCCCACGAGGTGAGATTTTGCATGGTGCCCCAGATCGATGTCAATTGACAGTCATTCTGTATTTCTTCCATTTTCTTACTATTGCACCAACAATTGTCTCCTCTCACCCAGCGTTTTACTTGTGGTTTTGTAGCCCATTCCAGCTTTGTGCAGGTCTATGATCTTGTCCCTTACATCCTTAGAAAGCTCTTTGGTCTTGCCCATGTTGTAGAGGTTAGAGTCTTTTATACAGGTGAATATGTAAGACAGCTGTCTTTAATGCAGGTAACGAGTTGATAAGGAGCGTCTAACTGGTCTGTAGGAGCCAGAACTCATAATGGTTTGTAGGGGATCAAATACTTATCTCTCACTGCAAAATGCAAAAAATTTATACAGTATGATTTTCTTCATTTTTTTTTGGATATTCTATCTCTCAATGTTAAAATTAACCTACCCTTAAAATTATAGACTGTTCATGTCTTTGTCAGAGGGCAAACTTACAAAAACAGCAAGGGATCAAATACTTATTTCACTCACTATGTATATATTCAGTGTGTGTGTGTATATATAGATAGATAGAGAGAGAGATACATCTATATATCTATCTCTTTCAGACAACTAGTAACATGTTGCAGAGACTTGTCAGAGGTTTTGATTGGTGGGGATCCGGGTGCTGAGACCACAACCAATTGCTAAAATGAAGGGTACAAGCGCTCCAACAAGCACTGATTTCCTCTGAGAATCATGGTGGGACTTTTACATTGAACCGGGCCTCCGTTTCGGAAGAGAGCAGTGTTGGCTGATGTGTTTGGGCAGCTTTACCAAACATGTAATGGGGGAAGTCAGGAAAATTGTGACTGCAACACACTGGTCTTCAGTAATGCATGCAGTAAGGCTACATTCACACCTCCGTGTGAAGCGTTGCTGCGCTCTCTGATTTTTTTTTATTAGACAGCACACAGACCCCTTATATATGTTCTGCTCTGATCCTCAAAATCGGATCCAAGTAGGACATGCTCTGAGTCTCGTGGCTCTCACATTCTGATTCCTGATTTTGACAGGTGTGTCCATCTGATAAAAGATCAGGCAGCACACGGACATTTTCATGTGTGAATGCTGCCTTAATCTAGGTAAACGTGAGATACATGACGCAATGTATATACAAAGCTGCTTATTTCTTGTGTAGATGCTCAGTTACTATGGTACATGAATGCATTTCTTAATTTTTTGCCTCTTCCAGAATCTCTTCCATCCCACTGCCAGTCTACGATATAAAGTGGTGGGGTTGAAAACATATTGATGTGTTGTTCTTTACCTTCCAGCTGGAGCGAGATGCCTATGTACAGGCCTTAGCGAGGTTTACATTATTGACTGTGAGCTCTGGCATTACGGAGATGAAACAGAAGAACATAGATACCATCAAGACTCTAATCACCGTGGCCCATACTGATGGAAACTACTTGGGAAGTTCATGGCACGAGGTATTTGCCGATTTCACTGATTCTGAGAACGTAAACTGTGAGCTTGATACACCCCACAGTGTGATAAACAGCAGCTACAGACGTAGTCATTACACGTATGGGTAGCAGTGTAGCTGGAGGGGACATTTCCATGTAGTATTTTCAGTCACCTGCTGTTTCCCTTTGGAATTAATGGAGAAACTATACAGTAAAACTAATAAGCAACTGCATTTGGTTTTAAAAATACAGTGCTACCTTTTCTTAAAGGGAATGTATCATCAGAAAGCGACCTATTGTTTAAGTCAGGTGATTGTGTTATGTATATATTTTATTCATACATATTTTATTTATATATACACCTAGTGTGAACTGGTGCCAGCTGCCGTAACTATAAAATATATCAAAAAAATGCAGCAGAACTCCATATGGCCAAGATACGTCTTAACAATGAAAATAGTGAAAAAATTAGATCTAAACTGTTTTGCTTAGCAACAAGTACTTACAAACAATCAAGGTTTTTAGCGCATAAATTGGCCAATTCATGAGTGCCCATCTCTGCCTAACATGCCACTTTTGGGCTACAAGTCTACAACTAAACGGACCATTAACCAGCAGGTGTTGTATAAACAGCTCTGCTTGCCCTTTAAATGTAGGTGTTTTTAGCCCAGAAGAAGACATGTTTTGTCTTTTTAGTTGTGGGCTTCTAGCCCCAAAGTGGCATGTTAGGCAGAGTAGTTACCCATCAGGGGGAGGTTACCTTGCCGTGGTTGATGGGCACACATGAATTGGCCAATTTATGCGCTAAAAACCTTCATTGTTTGTAAGTACTTGTTGCTAAGCAAAACAGTTTAGATCAAATTTTTTCATTATTTTCATTGTTAAGACGTATCTTGGCCATATGGAGTGCTGCTGCATTCTTTTGAGATATATATATATATAGTACAGACCAAAAGTTTGGACACACCTTCTCATTTAAAGATTTTTCTGTATTTTCATGACTATGAAAATTGTACATTCACACTGAAGGCATCAAAACTATGAATTAACACATGTGGAATTATATACTTAACAAAAAAGTGTGAAACACCTGAAAATATGTCTTATATTCTAGGTTCTTCAAAGTAGCCACCTTTTGCTTTGATGACTGCTTTGCACACTCTTGGCATTCTCTTGATGAGCTTCAAGAGGTAGTCACCGGAAATGGTTTTCACTTCACAGATGTGCCCTGTCAGGTTTAATAAGTTGGATTTCTTGCCTTATAAATGGGGTTTGGGACCATCAGTTGTGTTGTGCAGAAGTCAGGTGGATACACAGCTGATTGTCCTACTGAATAGACTGTTAGAATTTGCATTATGGGAAGAAAAAAGCAGCTAAGTAAAGAAAAACGAGTGGCCATCATTACTTTAAGAAATGAAGGTCAGTCAGTTCGAAGAATTGGGCAAACTTTGAGAGTGTCCCCAAGTGAAGTTGCAAAAACCATCAAGCGCTACAAAGAAACTGGCTCACATGAGGACCGCCCCAGGAAAGGAAGACCAAGAGTCACTTCTGCTTCTGAGGATAAGTTTATCCGAGTCACCAGCCTCAGAAATCGCAGGTTAACAGGCAGCTCAGATTAGAGACCAGGTCAATGCCACACAGAGTTCTAGCAGCAGACACATCTCTACAACAACTGTTAAGAGGAGACTTTGTGCAGCAGACCTTCATGGTAAAATAGCTGCTAGGAAACCACTGCTAAGGACAGGCAACAAGCAGAAGAGACTTGTTTGGGCTAAAGAACACAAGGAATGGACATTAGACCAGTGGAAATCTGTGCTTTGGTCTGATGAGTCCAAATTTGAGATCTTTGGTTCCAACCACCGTGTCTTTGTGCGACGCAGAAAAGGTGAACGGATGGACTCTACATGCCTGGTTCCCACCGTGAAGCATGGAGGAGGAGGTGTGATGATGTGGTGGTGCTTTGCTGGTGACACTGTTGGGGATTTGTTCAAAATTGAAGGCATACTGAACCAGCATGGCTACCACAGCATCTTGCAGCGGCATGCTATTCCATCCAGTTTGCGTTTAGTTGGACCATCATTTATTTTTCAACAGGACAATGATCCCAAACACACCTACAGGCTGTGTAAGGGCTATTTGACCAAGATGGAGAGTGATGGGGTGCTACGCCAGATGACCTGGCCTCCACAGTCACCAGACCTGAACCCAATCGAGATGGTTTGGGGTGAGCTGGACCGCAGAGTGAAGGCAAAAGGGCCAACAAGTGCTAAGCATCTCTGGGAACTCCTTCAAGATTGTTGGAAGACCATTTCCGGTGACTACCTCTTGAAGCTCATCAAGAGAATGCCAAGAGTGTGCAAAGCAGTCATCAAAGCAAAAGGTGGCTACTTTGAAGAACCTAGAATATAAGACTTATTTTCAGTTGTTTCACACTTTTTTGTTAAGTATATAATTCCACATGTGTTAATTCATAGTTTTGATGCCTTCAGTGTGAATGTACAATTTTCATAGTCATGAAAATACAGAAAAATCTTTAAACGAGAAGGCGTGTCCAAACTTTTGGTCTGTACTGTAGATATATTTCACAATCTGCATAGAAAAATATTGGAATCTGAGAGTCCTCAGTTGATACCTTTTAATGGCTAACTGAAAAGATGGTAACAAATTGCAAGCTTTCGAGACTACTCAGGTCTCTTCATCAGGCATAGTATAAGACAAAATCTGAAGAGTCACATATTTATATGCAATAAGACACACAAGAAAAAGAAAAAAAAATGCAATAGGTAAGACAGGTGATGAAAAGCAGAGTTATTATGGAAGAGATGAACTGTTCTGGTTATAAATATTTTAGCAGTTAATAGATAAGGAGTGTGAAGGTTTTATTGTCTTGTGTCCAGTGTTGTGATGACCTCACAGGTCCTTAAGGAATGTGTTCCTCAGACTCTCAGACGTTTCACTGACTTTGCTCTGATGTGCTTGGGGCCTTACAGAAGGGCACCAGAAAAAGCTAAAAGTCAGCAGCACTAATGGTAAAGGTTTCAGAGATGTGTTGTCGTCTCTAACATGCACAAGCCAATATACAAACTGTTATATTTGTACATATATTGGAAAGGGAAACCTCGGCTTCTACAGAGTAGGAAACCATGATGATTTTCCCTGGAACAGCATTAAACATTGCAGAACCTGCCACTATCTACTTGTTTCCTTTTTCCTCCATAGATTTTGAAGTGCATCAGTCAGCTTGAACTTGCACAGTTAATCGGCACCGGAGTGAAACCTCGTTATATCTCTGGGACCGTGAGGAATAGAGAAGGGTCATTCACTGGAACCAAAGACCAGGCCTCAGATGAGTTTGTTAGTCTTGGCCTAGGTGAGTGCATGCTCTGTGGGATGTAGCCTTGTGAGCTGAAACTTTTAATTAATCGTTTTTCCTTTTTTTTTTAAAGTTGGAGGAAATGTTGACTGGAAGCAGATAGCAAGTATCCAGGAATCCATAGGGGAGACCAGCTCTCAAAGTGTTGTGGTGGCTGTGGACAGGTATGCGTTACTTCTGTCATTGTGGAACATTCCCCAATATGTTAGGTTATATAAACCCCTGTCCTTGGCTGGAGTATGATTAAAGAAAAACTTTCCTGCTGCTCTTGGTTTTTGTCAGATGATTGTATCATTGCCACTATGTCAGTATGAGGAAGGAGCGTATTCTTTTCTCATTCGAATAAAAAAAAATCTTAAGGGTGTTTTCCAACGAACAAGGTACATTTTAATCTAGAAATCTTGGAATAAAAATAGTTTCCACAATTGGATATGTTAAAAAAATGTTTCTGTCCTAAGATAATCTTATAAATTTGCATCTGCTCTGTACTGTGTAATGGCTGTGTCTGACCGTACAGGAACATGGTCTGATCATACCACAGCTCCTGGGCAGGGGAGGGAGCAAAAGAGTACACAGACATTACAGCATGGGATCAAAGATGCTGCTTTCTGTGAGGTAATGCTTTTGCTGCTTATTTTTAAAACCTGTTTTACCTCACAGAAAGCTGCAGCTGCAATCCAGTGCTGTCCTGTCTGTATATTTTCTTTTTTAACACATCAAATTGTGGAACTTATTTTTATTATTAGGTTTAGTGGCCAGTGTGAATATTGCAAGAATTTTTTAACATATTATTAATGATATAAAACATTTTAAAAAAAAAACTGTATACAAAATTTTAAATACATTCTTTAAAAACTTCTGTCTGCTCCCTGACATGGGAGTTAGTAGTACATCCTATATCAGGTGCCCATGTATACAGCAGGCTCAGGAGATGTTGGCTGTGTTGGAAAGCCGATATTGCTTAAAACAGCAGTGACCATGGCTTTTTAAATGACAGTGGCATTTATATGTCATAATTGACGTTATGCACACACACTGGCTTCCATCGGCCCCCCCATTGCGGTGAGATTGCAGGCAGCCAATGGTTTGTCAAAGCAGGCAAGGACCTGCTGAAGAACGCGTGGCAGGGCTTCATAGGAGGACATCATTTTATCTATATACTGTAATACAGTTACGTTCCGGTATATAGAACCAATCAATCAACGATTCAAGTCTCCTAAGGAAACTAAAAAATAAAGTTTAAAAAATTTTTTTTAAATCATTTAGGCCCTATTCATCATTGTCTACGCGTCTGTTTTTGGTCTAATTTGCTGTAGTGCTTTTTTTTTTGGGCGTCCAATTCATTATTTTTTTTTTTTAATTATTATTATTTTTTATTTATTTATCTCTAAGTATTTTATATTCTCACCTGTGTTTATGGTTTTGTTTTTTTTTTAAATTGCAACTTTATAAAAAGTTGCAAAATTTCACGCAATTTGATTCATTCAGTCCCCTCTGAAGTGTATTTTTGAGTATGCAATTTTTACGCCTTTTGGCACCAAAAGTCCCCCCCAAAAAATTTCAAGACAAAAAAGTCCACTTTTGATTTTATGGCAAATTGATGAACTGTGTGTGCCATATTAATAAATTTGTCACAAAGAATGGCAACTAATGCCATAAGTAAAAAAAAAAAAAAAAAAAAAGGTACGTCACTTAAAAAAAAAAAATGCAAGTGATGGATCTGGGGCCTTAAAGAAAATATAACAATATAACATTTTAAATCACCTCTCTTTTTCCACTATAAAAATAATAAAGAAATAAAAAAGTGAGAAGATTATGGATCTCTCTATTACAAGATGTTGTGATGCTCCATTCACAAAACAAGTTCATGGAGGGCCTGGGCACTTTTCTTGAAAAATATAATATTACAGGTTATGAGATTTTGATCCAGGGAATTAGTCTGATTGCTGTGTGTGGAGTTGGGAAGGAATTTTTTTCCTTCATTTGAATCAATATGTTACGTTATAGGCTGAGCATGATGGACTTAGGTCTTCTTTCAACCGTATAACTTGGGTTAGTTGCATTTCTTTTTTCTTAAATTATAATTTTTGAAATCAATCTCTACGGGAAAGGTTAGTTGCATTTGTAAAAAATACACCTATATATGTAAAAAATATACATATATATATCACACAAGTTAATTGACCCCTATGGTAATGAGAATGAATAAAAAAGAAAAAAGCACCAGAATTGCAGTTTTTTGGGGTTGCCATGCTGACGTAAAAAAAAGGAATAAAAAAATAACCAAAATTTTTGTACCCTAAAAATATTAGTGAACATGTAAGCAGGGCTGTGGAGTCGGTAAGCCAAACCTTCGACTCCGACTCCTCAATTTCCATGACACCGACTCCCTCATACATGGTTCATGTTAAGTGATAAATTTACTGTAGCACAGATTCATCTCAGCTAAAAGTCCAGACCCTTAGATCAGGAATAGGACAGACATTTATAGGACATTTCATAACTTTCCCAAACTCTTATGAAAAAATATTCCCCACAAACTGCATTGAACTACTGTACCCAACTTATTATATATTTTGGAACTCGGTCCGTCTTATACCGACTCCAACTCCGACTCCACCAAAATGGGCTTCGACTCCACAGCCCTGCATGTAGGCTCAACTGGGAGATAAAAAACAATGTGGTGGGTGGATAAAGTTATCAATCTCAGAAAATGGAAATGCTATTTTTTTCAGATTTTTTTTAACTGCAAAAAAAGAATACTGATGCAAAAAATCTCCAGGATTGACCAGGAGAATCATGTTGCCAGGACATTTTTACTACACAACAAAGTAAAAATAAAATCCAAAAAATAATTGCAGAATTGCGTTTTTTTTTTTTCCATGTACCTTGAAATTTTTTTTTGGGGAGGATAAAATGAATAGTATCTTCCAAAATTAGAACTCTTCCTCTAAAAAAAATTAAAAGCCCCCATGCTGCTGTGTCAATTTAAAATGAAAAAGGTTATGATTCTTTTGAAGAAGGTAAAGCAAGATCAGTAGCATTAAAATGAAAATTGTCTGCAGTGGAAAGGGGTTAAGCAGTAGGTCATTTTGTGATGACTCCTTCCCTTTACAACAGTAGTATTCATTTTGAGGTTTTGAAATCTATATGGGAATGTAGCGAAAGTTTAGGAGAATGTTCTCCATGCTGAGAGATCTAACTTGGCATGTGTCATAACAGAAGAGTTTCAGCTATGGTGGATGCTCCTCAGTATAAAGATAGTCCATCAAACTTTTACTTCCAGAAGACCCTTCTTGGTTCCAAAATAAAGCATATTGCAGAACTATAATGTATACAGTGAACCAACACGATAATGCCACCTCCAAATGTGCAACAAAACATCCATCAAGACATAAGAGATATGCGCAAGTTAGGGCTTTCCATCACTTTTGATGACAAAATTACTGCAGAATGCAATACTCTTCTTGCTGTTAAGATGACAGAAGCCTTGACAAATCCCGGCAGACTTTAGTCTTTAGAGGGATATTTGTATCAGTCATATGATGTATTCAAAACCAAAGAAATGAGCTGGGACACATGTTGGCATAAGTGCAGTGTATATGTGCACATTTACACTGTGACCATTTAACAGACAAACCCTATGATAAAAACATTTTTAACGGCCTTCATCTCGATCTCGAGCCATGGCGACTTGATGGATGAACGCTCTGTAGGAAGATCAATCTTGTGTATGCCTAGATAGGTCCACCAGGGTCTTCTCTGCCGTTATATTGATTGTATCAAGCCATCGAGTTGCTGGTCTTCCTCTTCACCTTGTTCCTTCTATTTTTCCGACCATGATGGCATTTTCCAGTGATTGCTCTCTTCATATGATGTGTCCAAAGTAGGCAAGTCGTAGCTTAGTGATCCTTGCTTCCAGTGACATGTCTGGCTTACTTTGTTCCAAAACTGATTTGTTTGTTCTTGCCATCCATGGTATTGATAACATCCTTCTCCAGCACCACATTTCTAAGGCGTTGATTCTTCTTAAATACCCTAAGTAAACAAACAGATAAGTAAATAGTAATAGTACATGTAAATAACAAGGGGTACTTCGGTTACACTATTTTGATCCAAAGAGCGTAAAAGCGAAAATGTGTACCCAATCAGGATGGACCCAAATTCTTCTATTTCACCTCGCTATGTGTTAGTGGACCTCAAACTAGACTGGAGCAGAGAAGGATCCAAACCTGACTGGTTTGCACCTGCCCATATGATGCATTCAGCACAGTGTCTCTGCTTCCATTATGGGCCCCTTTTGAACTAAAGTCTTGACTAATCCAAAGTCTTGACATAGAAACTGTGAGGTTATTATCTGTTTCTGCGTGTGCTATGGTATATGTGAACATTGAATATATGAATTTTGAACTGCAATTTCTGCTATATAGATTACATTTATAAAACTTGGACTTATGTTTTTTGGAATACTGATTTGTAATTTTTAATACATACTTTTTAAAAGGAGTCTGTCAGCAAGTTTTTGCTACCCCATCTGAGAGCAGCATGATACAGGGAGGCACAGTCACTGATTCCAGCGATGTCACTTACTGCTGCTTGCTGTCATTTTGATTAAATCACATTTTCTTTACTGAAGATCTTGCAGTTCCCCTGAATGCTGAACTCTGCATAGCCTCGCCCACACCACTGCCATCTTTCTGTGTACTCTGTGCATAGTCAGAAAGCTGCTAATCAGTAGTGGGGTCGTGTTTGCACTACCTGTCAGCAGGTTTACTAGTCCTCTAGTGATAATCAACTGCTTGTAAAACAGTGATTTTATAAAAACTACATTAAGCAGCCCAGTAATTGACACATCACTGGAATCGGGGTCTCTACCCCTACATTACGCTGCTCTCAGATTAGGAAGCAAAAAGCTGGTGACAGATTCCCTTTAAAGGGCTTATACACTGCTCAAAAAAATAAAGGGATCACTCAAATAACATATACTAGATCTGAATTAATGAAATATTCTCATTGAATACGTTGTTCTGTACAAAGTTGAATGTGCTGACAACAAAATCACACACAAATCCTCAATGGAAATCAAATTTATTAACCAATGGAGGCCTGGTTTTGGAGTCACCCCCAAAATTAAAGTGGAAAAACACACTACAGGCTGATCCAACTTTGATATAATATGCTTAAAACAAGTCAAAATGAGGCTCAGTATTGTGTGTGGCCTCCTCGTGCCTGTATGATCTCCCTACAACGCCTGGGCATGCTCCTGATGAGGTTGCGGATGGTCTCCTGTGGGATCTCCTCCCAGACCTGGACTAAAGCATCCGCCAACTCCTGGACAGTCTGTGGTGCAACGTGACGTTGGTGGATGGAGCGAGACATGATGTCCCAGATGTGCTCAATTGGATTGAGGTCTGGGGAATGGGCGGGCCAGTCCATAGCTTCAATGCCTTCATCTTGCAAGAACTGCTGACACACTCCAGCCACACAAGGTCTGGCATTGTCCTGCATTAGGAGGAACCCAGGGCCAACCGCACCGCAAGGGGTCTGAGGATCTCATCTTGGTACCTAATGGCAGTCAGGCTACCTCTGGCGAGCACATGGAGGGCTGTGCGGCCCTCCAAAGAGATGCCACCCCACACCATTACTGACCCACTGCCAAACTGGTCATGCTGAAGGATGTTGCAGGCAGCATGTCGTTCTCCACGGCGTCTCCAGACTCTGTCACGTCTGTCACATGTGCTCAGTGTGAACCTGCTTTCATCTGTGAAGAGCACAGGGCGCCAGTGGCAACTTTGCCAATCCTGGTGTTCTGTGGCAAATGCCAAGCGCCCTGCACGGTGTTGGGCTGTGAGCACAACCCCCATCTGTGGATGTCGGGACCTCATACCACCCTCATGGAGTCGGTTCCTAACCGTTTGTGCAGACACATGCATATTTGTGGCCTGCTGGAGGTCATTTTGCAGGGCTCTGGCAGTGCTCCTCCTGTTCCTCCTTGCACAAAGGCAGAGGTAGCGGTCCTGCTGCTGGGTTGTTGCCCTCCTTCGGCCCCCTCCACTTCTCCTGGTGTACTGGCCTGTCTCCTGGTAGCACCTCCAGCCTCTGGACACTATGCTGACAGACACAGCAAACATTATTGCCACAGCTCGCATTGATGTGCCATCCTGGATGAGCTGCACTACCTGAGCAACTTCTGTGGGTTGTAGAGTCCGTCTCATGCTACCACAAGTGTGAAAGCACAACCAACATTCAAAAGTGACCAAAACATCAGCCAGAAAGCATTGGTACTGAGATGTGGTCTGCGGTCCCCACCTGCAGAACCACTCCTTTATTGAGGGTGTCTTGATAATTGCCAATAATTTCCATCTATTGTCTATTCCATTTGCACAACAGCATGTGAAATTGATTGTCAATCAGTGTTGCTTCCTAAGTGTACAGTTTGATTTCACAGAAGTTTGATTTACTTGGAGTTATATTCTGTTGTTTAAGTGTTGCCTTTATTTTTTTGAGCAGTATATTTTTACTTTCATTGGTCTGGGCTGCAATATCAGAAAATGACTCTTGGACCTAGCTATAAACTGTTACTTTATTAGTAGTGTGTGTAGCTTTGACTGTAAAATGAGGTAAAACCAAAGTGAATAAAGCCCGTTATTAACAGCCATAGCATGGGGCTTCTGTGTCACTAGCTAGCTCTAAATGAGCTGTCCCCATTATTTCTGCATGCCTTTTTCCCATTACCCATTGACGTATGAAGACTATTACAGCTTTACTGTAATATTTATCAGAAATGAATCTTTCATCAGGACTGGATTTTCCAGATGGCTGAGCACAAGCTAGCAGGAACATTTTGTAAGCGTGTCAGGGAAAGGCCAGAGAGCGTGCAATGTAGGAAAGCTCTGAGGGGGCTAGCGTCAGAGTAACACTTCCCGGTCCCCGACCTCTCTATCTCTGCCTGTCAGAGAGTGACTCACAGTGGAGAAGCTGCAGCCCGACTCCGTAAAGACCAAAGTGATTTTCTGCCTGACATGGCATCAAACGTGGGGTCAGGCTTTCCCGACTTCTAATGTTTCATTTTCCAAATGATTTCCGCTTACTAGAACGTCATTGCTGATAATGGGCTCCGAGGCAGCACAAGTTAGAACGGGCCGGATTTACAAAGGTGGTTGTAGCAGATTAGTCAGGTTGTGAGAAGTGAGGACGTAGACTGTCAGAAAAGCTTGCTAGAATTGCCCCATATACACAATCACCTGTCCACCACATGTATGAACGCTGAGGGTCCAGCATTTACAAAAACAGGATGTCCAAAGTCCACTCTATGAATGGAGCATTACTGAGCATGTGCGACCACCAGTAGACACATGAGGTCACACGTGCTCACTACTGCTCCATTCAGGGGGGACTTTGGAGATTCTGTTCTAGCAATCTGTGGGACTCCAGTGGTCAGACCCCCAGTAATCATGCACTTATCACCTATCCTGTTGATTAGTCATTTATAGGACAGTCCCTTTTGGATCTGCTTAAATCAGTAAATTATGCAATTTCTTAATATATTTCCAATCTCATACAGTTCCCCTATACTTTAGTCCCTGCACGTACTCTTCAGGTGACAGGTTTCCCTCTATGGGCATGTGACAAGGGCGGCGGCTAAATGTGTTAAGCCTGCCCCCTTCTCTATCACAGGCAATATATGGGCAGAGGGGCCTGGCCTAGCTATTGAAATGAGCAGTAAGCCAGCCCCTCACACTCTGCTCTTGTCACATGCCGACACAAAAAGAAGAAAGATGCCATGTTTTTTTTAAAATATTACACAAGCCATGTTACTGGAAATGGTCCTGGGGGTGTATTACTTTATCTTTGCAGTGTAAACTATTTTTCCATTACACTCTACATGTCATTTATTAGTAACATGCAATACATCTCTTTACAGAATATTCACTGGATCTACAAGGCTGGATGGCAATGCTATAGGTAAATATTTCATGCCCATAACCAACAATCTAGGTGACCTCTACTCTTCTTCTCCACCCTGGTCCCGTCTCTTGCGTTCACCATTGTTCACGGTTACACTTGTTGTCCAACATTAAATTGACCCCATTCTGTGCTTGCAGTGGATTTTGTGCGCTGGCTTTGTGCAGTTTCAATGGATGAACTGGTGTCCCCCACACACCCACGTATGTTTAGCTTACAGAAAATTGTAGAGATATCTTACTACAACATGGGGCGGATCAGACTCCAGTGGTCCAGGATATGGGAGGTTATTGGAGATCATTTTAATAAGGTAAGATTAATATTGTGCACATTCTTATTGCACAACCATACATTTATTTAGCATTGAAGAGGTCGTCCACTACTTTGCTATTGCTAACGTATTCACTTCAATAAAAGCTGGAGAATGACAATAAAACATGTACAAATCTGCGCTATTCCGACTCCATACACTGTGATTGGCCGAACAGATGATCAGGAGTGCCAAGAGTCGGACCCCCCACCAATCTGATATTGATGACCTATCCAAAAATTGATGACCCCTTTTAAAGCTTCATTGAGCACAAATGCTGGGTACAGAATCATGTATATGCTTTCTACATAGGAGAGGATTATAGTTTATTCTCCAGAACTTTCTATTGTTGTAAAGAGAAACCAAAAACATGGACCGGCACACCTGTCGGTAAGTGTAACATGTAGGTGCACATTCACACTGTGGCCATTAACCGACAAATATAACCTAGAATAAAAGCAATGAATAGAAACCGAGCTGTAAGTAAATAAATAGTAATAGTAGTAATCTTTATTTTTATATAGCGCTAGCATATTACGCAGCGCTTTACACACATAATCATCGCTGTCCCCATTGGGGCTCACAATCTACATTCCCTATCAGTATGTCTGTGTGGGAGGAAGCCGGAGAACCCGGAGGAAAACCATGCAAACACGGGGAGAACATACAAACTCCTTGCAGATGTTGTCCTTGGTGGAATTTGAACCCAGGACCCCAGCGCTGCAAGGCTGCAGTGCTAACCACTGAGCCACCGTACATGTAAAAAACATAGACACACCTACTCTTCTCAAATGGGACACAAGTCCCTCGAGAAAAGAAAACGAGTATTTAAACCTTAAAAAATCAATATTTTATTAAGACAGCATTAAAACATGGTAAAACAAATCACAGTGCTTCACATATAAGAACGGGCTTATATATATATACACAACTACTGTTGCTATGGATATGGAGTTGCAAATTTGCAGTATACTACTCACAAATGCGACCATGTTGCTTGTTCAAAGATATAAGTGAAATTAAACATAGTAGTGCCAATAAAATTATCTATCTTTGTAAAGCCATGGTCGCTAGTGAAAGGAATGTTATAAAATATTGTGCAAAAAGATGCAGGAAAAAGCCCATAAGCATCAAAACATAGACAACAGTGGAAAAACCTAATTAGGTCACGCCAACAGGGAAATACAAAATGTAATTACCTGAATCTGTATATTGACGCTAGAGCCCGTCTGTCGCCCCGACGTACGTTTCAAATATCTTTCCTCAGGGAGCTAGAGTTGATATGTGCGTGGTGGTATATATATGGGCGGGTGTCCCTCATGGATGAGCGTGTTGCCGTTTCCGGTTACCTTAGACCTTGGATGACGCATGCGCAGACTGTCACCCCCTTTAGAGCGGAACTTCCGTTTTCGGCCGGTGGAACGCAAGCCACAAGTTGCCAAGCGGCACTGGTGCGCTCGCGAGCACAGTGGCCGAGTCAGGAAGTATCCAAGGAGCCGCAGTCCAACGCATGCGTACAGGCCACGGGCAGAGTGGCCGGATCAGGGGGTATCCAGGGAGCCGCAATCATACGCATATGTGCAGATCCAGGAATGACAAGTATATAAAAAAATATATGTTGTTATGATATTGTGGAAATTAGATGTTTATCTAATATATGAGGTATATAGATTATATATTATGCTTACAGCCTAGACGCGCTCCTCCTGCACGTGATCCTCTTAGTATAATGTTTGCTAAATGAGAGATGTATCAAATAATTAACAGTTTTTATGTCCTCATTATACATTCTGCTTACAACTAGGAAGTGTCCTTCCTGTGTATATTCCTCTTAATATTATATTTACGTGCATTAAAAAAATATATACTAGAAGAAAAGTGTATCCCAAAATTGACATTTTATATCCAAATTAAATGTGAAGTTGTGTGAATTGTGTGTTGTATATGTGCTAAAAGGTAAAAAAAAAAAAAAAAAAAAACACAAAGCGTGATGACAAGTGAATGATACTGCATGTGTATGTGAATGGTGAGGGTATGTGGTGCGTCTACTAATATAAATAGATAGAAAAACAATCACGTAAATAAACTGTTTATGAAAATACAATGACTAATACTACTCGTGAGAATGTGAAGTGATCAATTTGTTAATGGGAAATCCATGTTAATGTGTTTGTGTGTCAATAGTGAAAGTGTATGGTGCATAAAAAATTCTGTATTGTTGCTTATATATGTGAGTGGTGAAAAATTTGCAGGTGCATGTGTGTGTGTGAATGGTGAAGGTGTATTGGGAAAAAAAAAAAAAAATAAATAAATAAATTAATAATTTTTTTTTTTTTTTTTTTTTTTCCCAATACACCTTCACCATTCACACACACACATGCACCTGCAAATTTTTCACCACTCACATATATAAGCAACAATACAGAATTTTTTATGCACCATACACTTTCACTATTGACACACACACACATTAACATGGATTTCCCATTAACAAATTGATCACTTCACATTCTCACGAGTAGTATTAGTCATTGTATTTTCATAAACAGTTTATTTACGTGATTGTTTTTCTATCTATTTATATTAGTAGACGCACCACATACCCTCACCATTCACATACACATGCAGTATCATTCACTTGTCATCACGCTTTGTGTTTTTTTTTTTTTTTGTTTTTTTTTTTACCTTTTAGCACATATACAACACACAATTCACACAACTTCACATTTAATTTGGATATAAAATGTCAATTTTGGGATACACTTTTCTTCTAGTATATATTTTTTTAATGCACGTAAATATAATATTAAGAGGAATATACACAGGAAGGACACTTCCTAGTTGTAAGCAGAATGTATAATGAGGACATAAAAACTGTTAATTATTTGATACATCTCTCATTTAGCAAACATTATACTAAGAGGATCACGTGCAGGAGGAGCGCGTCTAGGCTGTAAGCATAATATATAATCTATATACCTCATATATTAGATAAACATCTAATTTCCACAATATCATAACAACATATATTTTTTTATATACTTGTCATTCCTGGATCTGCACATATGCGTATGATTGCGGCTCCCTGGATACCCCCTGATCCGGCCACTCTGCCCGTGGCCTGTACGCATGCGTTGGACTGCGGCTCCTTGGATACTTCCTGACTCGGCCACTGTGCTCGCGAGCGCACCAGTGCCGCTTGGCAACTTGTGGCTTGCGTTCCACCGGCCGAAAACGGAAGTTCCGCTCTAAAGGGGGTGACAGTCTGCGCATGCGTCATCCAAGGTCTAAGGTAACCGGAAACGGCAACACGCTCATCCATGAGGGACACCCGCCCATATATATACCACCACGCGACATATCAACTCTAGCTCCCTGAGGAAAGATATTTGAAACGTACGTCGGGGCGACAGACGGGCTCTAGCGTCAATATACAGATTCAGGTAATTACATTTTGTATTTCCCTGTTGGCGTGACCTAATTAGGTTTTTCCACTGTTGTCTATGTTTTGATGCTTATGGGCTTTTTCCTGCATCTTTTTGCACAATATTTTATAACATTCCTTTCACTAGCGACCATGGCTTTACAAAGATAGATAATTTTATTGGCACTACTATGTTTAATTTCACTTATATCTTTGAACAAGCAACATGGTCGCATTTGTGAGTAGTATACTGCAAATTTGCAACTCCATATCCATAGCAACAGTAGTTGTGTATATATATATAAGCCCGTTCTTATATGTGAAGCACTGTGATTTGTTTTACCATGTTTTAATGCTGTCTTAATAAAATATTGATTTTTTAAGGTTTAAATACTCGTTTTCTTTTCTCGAGGGACTTGTGTCCCATTTGAGAAGAGTAGGTGTGTCAATGTGAATTGAGTTTAATAACCAGTAACAATTTTCAGGATTCCAAGTGCGGAACTTTGTTTTTAATGTAAAAAACATAGACCTCGACAAGGTGTACCCAATCAAGATGGTCCCTAACTCTAGTATCTCACCTCGCTATGTGCCAGCAGGCATCAAAATTGTTGAAAAGAGTTTAAAGGAGTCGTCTAAAACAGGGCTTAATCCCCCTTTACTCTATTCTCCAGTAATCCCTCGATGGTCTTCTTTTCTTCTCAGATGCCTATAACCCATGCAGCCAATTACTCACCTCAAGGGCCAGGCAAGTTAGTCGATATGCGACTACTAAGGCCACTGATTTAATAGGGTCATCTAAAAATAGAAAAAATAAATGAACTGGGTATCTGTGACTTCAAAAAATATTGCTCTCTTCTGAAAACGGCACAATACCTGTCCATGGGTTGTGTCTAGAGTTGCAGTTCAGTACTATTTACTTCATTTTGTATATTGTCGTTTACTGCAACCGCTGGTGACCAAACATGTGCAGTGCCTAAAAGCTCTTGTCTACTGAGCTTGTAAGCACTACCTGAGGCTATCTGGATATGTGCATGTGTGTGTGCGCAGAGCAGGGTGCCAGACATGATTAACCCCTTAATGACCAGGCCAAATTTTTGAAACCTGAGGTGTCACTTTATGTAGTTGTAATGATGGAATGCTTCAACATATCCCATTGATTTTGAGATTGTTTTTTCGAGGCACATTATACTTTGATAGTAAATTTAGGTTGATATGTTTTGTGTTTATTTATAAAAATATCAGAAATGTGACACAAATTTCAAAAAACTTGCAATTTTCAAACTTTGGTCTGACTAGCTGGTTTAAAGGGATAATCATTCACGCAAAAAACATTAATAAATAACATTTCCCTCATGCCTGCTTTACATCAGCACCATTTGTAAAATGTTTTATTTTGTTAACATTTTAAAAGGTTTAAAAATGTAGCAGTAATTTTTATTTTTTTTTTCAAGAAAATTTACAAAACTTATCTTTTTAGGGACCTATTCAGTTTTGAAATTACTTTGGGGGTCCTATATATTGGAAATCCCCAAAAGTGATAGCATTTTAAAAACAGCGCCCCTTAACGTATTCAAAATTGCTTTCAGGTAGTTTATTAACCCTTCAGGTGCTTTTCAGGAATTAATGCAAAGTGACATGACAGGAATGAAAAAATGTATTTCAACCACCTAAATGTTTCTAACATCTGAACAGGCCGCTATAGCTTGAAGACTTTTAAGGCAGTTTATTTGGCTTTGAACTGCCATGGCCAACCTCAGGACCACACAATCAAGATCTCAGGGTGCTGATGGGGTTAAAGAGGGGGCCCCCACACTCTAACCATCTAGATGCTGTTGTCTGGTCTTAAACTACAAGTCTGCAGTTACTTTATGTGACTGCAGAGTTGTGAATCCTCACATCATGCGCATTGCGAGGATTATCTGGTGCCAACGCTGGGAGCTGGAGTCATATGACCACAAGTATACGGCCACATTCCAACTAGATGGCCGCGGTCCAGATCAATGCAAGTGTATTGAGCGAGGCCAGAAGTAGTCTAGTCAGAATGTGGCCGAGAGTATGCAAATCGCATAATTGTGGTCACATGATCTCCGCTCTCAACGCTGGCCCCAGAGAATCCTCGCAATGCGTGCAATATGAAGATTCACAACTGCACATAGAGTAACTCCAAACTTGTAGTTTAAGACCGGACAACCTCTATAAACTTACATTTGCCTCCAGATTGTGCTGTGTTCCTACAAGGCTGTGCCCTCTGCTGGCACCTCACAGCATTTTGCATCTTTCACACAGCACAATATTTATACACCACAGTATTATAAAAACATTTAATATATATTCTCTTTTTTTTTAGGTTGGTTGCAACCCTAATGAAGATGTCGCCATCTTTGCAGTAGATTCCTTAAGACAGCTTTCTATGAAATTTTTAGAAAAAGGGGAACTTGCAAATTTCCGCTTCCAGAAAGATTTCTTAAGGCCGTTTGAGCACATTATGAAACGGAATCGGTGAGTTTGCGTTATCTTCCTTATTTGATTTCTAGTGTGGAGCTTACATACTGTGATCCTGCAGTCATCATTTGCTGATTTTCCATGCAGTGATACTCTGGCAGTGCACAGAAGTGTTTACAACCGTAGGGAAAAGAGCCTCTTTTTGCACTTCCTCTAGGGTCTTGGTTGAGGAACCCTTAAGAACCCTTATATCACATCCGCATGACATAATATAACATTTGGATTTAGGTATAATAGGCATTAGTCGAAGACTGAGCATTGAATTGTGTCCACATGACGTAAGACAGCAGAGTTTTGCTGCTCAAATTGCATCCGATAGTCAGTGCAGTTCATAGAAACCCAGCAGATTTACATTTCTGTCTCAAACGAGATAACTCTCAAGTCACAACGAGACTACCGTCACTGATTAGTTGTGATGACCTTTGATTTTTTTGTTGCAACCCCTGTTCGCATGTAGCCCCAGTTTTAAAGGGAATCTGTCAGCAGGATTTCACCCCCTAAACTATGCCCATGTAGCTCTTTCACAGACAAGTCTAGCAATACCTATACATGGCCATTCCGTTCCTCCGTTACTGAGAAATCAGTGTTTGAACTGATAAGGGGAAAATATATATTCTTGTACCGTGTTAGCCAGTAGATAGAAAAATATTTAGATTTGAGTGTCCTCAGTTGTTGATACCTTTTAATGCTAACTGAAAAGATGGTAACAAATTGCAAGCTTTCGAGACTACTCAGGTCTCTTCATCAGGCTAGTATAACCCAAAATCTGAAGAGTCACATATTTATACACAATAAGACACAAAAATAATGCGATAGATAAGACAGGTGATAGAAAGCAGAGTTATTAAGGAAGAGATAAACAGTTCTTGCTATAAATATTTTAGCAGTTAATAGATAAGGAGTGTGAAGGTTTTATTGTCCTGTGACTAGGTCCAGTGTTATGATGGCCTCACAAGTCTGAGGGGCACATTCCTTAGTTGATGTAGAATGACATAAATCCATGCGACACGTTCATTCCTGCTCTGAAAGTGTTAAAGGTCATCATCAGTTTATATTCTGATATATGATGAACTGATATGCAAATGGATATGGTAGATCTGCAGCCTCTGTCACTCCAGGGGAATAGAGCCAACAGTGACAGAGGCTTCAGATCTACCATAGCACTTCAGTCTCATTTGCATATAAATTCAGATGCTGATTTCTCAATAACGCACTGAGCATGTAGGTATTGAAAAAAGGAAAAGGTTTTTGTCAGCTCACTGAAGGTAAATCACGGTAACATGCAGTCCAAGAGGTGATGTTCTGAATCAACAGGGTCAGTATTCCCAGCACGGAAACCAAATACAAAGGGGAAGAATTCCAACACCAATGAAAATAAAATATAAAAATGTGTTAACGGGTCATTAAAATAGCATATTAAAAAAAAATTGTAAAAAAGGGAAGAGGGAGGAAAAAACAATAAGGAAAACCTTAAGCGTTTCGGACAGGCATTTTTTTATTCCAGTTTTTTTATGTTACTTTAACGACCCGTTAATACATTTTTACATTTAATTTTTTGTTGGTGCTGGAATTTTTCCCATTTGTATTTGGCTTCTGTTGCGGGAATACTGACCCTGTTGGTTGCGTGCATCAACTCTTGGACTACATGTTACCGTGATTTACTTTCGGTGAGCTGATGAAAACCTTTTTCCTTTTTTCAACACCTTTACATACAGTCATATGAAAAAGTTTGGGCACCCCTATTAATCTTAAGCTTAATGTTTTATAAAAATTTGTGCTTTTGCAACAGCTATTTCAGTTTGATATATGTAATAACTGTTGGACACAGTAATGTTTCTGCCTTGAAATGAGGCTTATTGTACTAATAGAAAATGTGCAATCTGCATTCAAACAAAATTTGACAGGTGCATAAGTATGGGCACCCTTATCATTTTCCTGTTTTAAATACTCCTACCTACTTTTTACTGACTTACTAAAGCACTTTTTTTGGTTTTGTAACCTCATTGAGCTTTGAACTTCATAGCCAGGTGTATGCAATCATGAGAAAAGCTACTTAAAGTGGCCACTTGCAAGTTGTTCTCCTGTTTGAATCTCCTCTGAAGAGTGGCATCATGGGCTCCTCAAAACAACTGTCAAATGATCTGAAAACAAAGATTATTCAACATAGTTGTTCAGGGGAAGGATACAAAAAGCTGTCTCAGAGATTTAACCTGTCAGTTTCCACTGTGAGGAACATAGTAAGGAAATGGAAGAACACATGGACAGTTCTTGTTAAGGCCAGAAGTGGCAGGCCAAGAAAAACATCAGAAAGGCAGAGAAGAAGAATGGTGAGATCAGTCAAGGACAATCCTCAGACCACCTCCAGACAGCTGCAGCATCAACTTGCTGCAGATGGTGTCACTGTGCATCGGTCAACTATACAACGCACTTTGCACAAGGAGAAGCTGTATGGGAGAGTGATGCGAAAGAAGCCGTTTCTGCAAGCACGCCACAAACAGAGTTGGCTGAGGTATGCAAAAGCACATTTGGAGAAGCCAATTTCTCTTTGGAAGAAGGTCCTGTGGACTGATGAAACCAAGATTGAGTTGTTTGGTCATACAAAAAGGCGTTATGCATGGTGGCAAAAAAACACAGCATTCCAAGAAAAACACTTGCTACCCACAGTAAAATTTGGTGGAGGTTCCATCATGCTTTGGGGCTGTGTGGCCAATGCTGGCACTGGGAATCTTGTTAAAGTTGAGGGACGCATGGATTCCACTCAGTATCCGCAGATTCTTGACAATAATGTTCAAGAATCAGTGATAAAGTTGAAGTTACGCAGGGGATGGATCTTTCAGCAAGACAATGATCCAAAACACCGCTCCAAATCTACTCAGGCATTCATGCAGAGGAACAATTACAATGTTCTGGAATGGCCATCCCAGTCCCCAGACCTGAATATCATTGAACATCTGTGGGATCATTTGAAGAGGGCTGTCCATGCTCGGCGACCATCAAACTTTACTGAACTGGAATTGTTTTGTAAAGAGGAATGGTCAAAAATACCTTCATTCAGGATCCAGGAACTCATTAAAAGCTACAGGAAGCGACTAGAGGCTGTTATTTTTGCAAAAGGAGGATCTACTAAATATTAATGTCACTTTTCTGGTGAGGTGCCCATACTTATGCACCTGTCAAATTTTGTTTGAATGCAGATTGCACATTTTCTGTTAGTACAATAAACCTCATTTCAAGGCAGAAACATTACTGTGTCCAACAGTTATTACATATATCAAACTGAAATAGCTGTTGCAAAAACACCAATTTTTATAAAACATTAAGCTTAAGATTAATAGGGGTGCCCAAACTTTTTCATATGACTGTAGTCGGTCCATTACTGAGAAATCAGCGTTTGAATTGATATGCAAATGAGAATGAAGTGCTATGGTAGATCTGAAGCCTCTATTCCCCTGGAGTGACAGAGGCTGCAGATCTACCATATCTATTTGCATATCAGTTCAAACCCTGATTTCTCAGCAACGGAGGAGCGGACTGTACATGTAAAGGTATTGCTGGACTTGTCTATGAAAGAGCTACATGTGCATATAAATAGTTTGGATGGGGGGGTGAAATCCTGTTGACACATTCCCTTTAAGATTGTCTTTAATAGCACATTATATCGTAATCCAATGTGATAGTCTTGTAAATGAATAGCACATTAACGATGACTGCGATCTCAATAGTAACATTTTCATGTGTCATAAAGAGCAATAGAGTAAAGTTTTCCTGTACATGCTCAATCCTTCCCATATGTGCATTACTAATGTGCCTCTAGACATGTCTCCAGTCACTCATGGGTTAATGGAGAACGCATTTGATGATAACATGGAGCAATTTTTATGTTTTAGAATAATGTCATCTTGATCTTAAATTTCTTCCTGCTGGATTGCATATCCTTGATCATGCACACACACCTCGTGTATATCCCATGGCTGGAGCATCACTCTCATGTAATTTGTGTTCTTTCTTTTAAGGTCACCGACCATTCGGGACATGGTTGTCCGCTGTATTGCACAGATGGTAAATTCCCAAGCTGCTAACATTCGCTCAGGTTGGAAAAACATATTCTCGGTTTTTCACTTGGCTGCATCAGACCAGGATGAAAGCATAGTGGAGCTCGCCTTCCAGACCACCGGGCACATAGTCAGTAAGTATCAGTGTGGTCTCTGTATGTGACATCATTTCATGGTAATTGTACAAGTAATACAATGACCTTGTCCTTAGATTTGTACTCTGAGAATGAGGTGTAAAGAGTATCTGTCTCTAACCCTCTGTATGGGGCTAGGGATAAATCTCACAAGCTTTGCTTATAGCAGGGGATAGACAATGAGGCAGGAAGCATCAGATGTCAGTCCTAAATGGGAGCGGTCAACACTGAAGAAACTCCACCTGGACACTTGGAGATTAATTTGCATGTGACACAGGAAGTGTTAAACCTATAGCAGTTAATGTGGATTGTCAAAACTGACAAGTGAAGCTCCAAGAATTATAGACTTTTTTTTCCCAGCACTCCAGATTGTTCCCCACTACCCACTCCATCAGTTGTGTTCAGCTTATGCTCCTTACATATACACTGCTCAAAAAAATAAAGGGGACACTCAAATAACACATCCTAGATCTGAATGAATGAAATATTCTCATTGAATACTTTGTTCTGTACAAAGTTGAATGTGCTGAGAACAAAATCACACAAAAATCATCAATGGAAATCAAATTTATTGACCAATGGAGGCCTGGATTTGGAGTCACCCCCAAAATTAAAGTGGAAAAACAAACTACAGGCTGATCCAACTTTGATGTAATGTCCTTAAAACAAGTCAAAATGAGGCTCAGTATTGTGTGTGGCCTCCACGTGCCTGTATGACCTCCCTACAACGCCTGGGCATGCTCCTGATGAGGTTGCGGATTGTCTCCTGTGGGATCTCCTCCCAGACCTGGACTAAAGCATCCGCCAACTCCTGGACAGTCTGTGGTGCAACGTGACGTTGGTGGATGGAGCGAGACATGATGTTCCAGATGTGCTCAATCGGATTGAGGTCTGGGGAACGGGCGGGCCAGTCCATAACTTCAATGCCTTCATCTTGCAGGAACTGCTGACACACTCCAGCCACATGAGGTCTGGCACTGTCCTGCATTAGGAGGAACCCAGGGCCAACTGCACCAGCATATGGTCTCACAAGGGGTCTGAGGATCTCATCTCGGTACCTAATGGCAGTCAGGCTACCTCTGGCGAGCACATGGAGGGCTGTGAGGCCCTCCAAAGAAATGCCACCCCACACCATTACTGACCCACTGCCAAACCAGTCATGCTGAAGGATGTTGCAGGCAGCAGGTCGTTCTCCACGGCGTCTCCAGACTCTGTCACGTCTGTCACATATGCTCAGTGTGAACCTGCTTTCATCTGTGAAGAGCACAGGGCGCCAGTGGCAACTTTGCCAATCCTGGTGTTCTGTGGCAAATGCCAAGCGTCCTGCACGGTGTTGGGCTGTGAGCACAACCCCCATCTGTGGACGTCGGGCCCTCATACCACCCTCATGGAGTCTGTTTCTAACCATTTGTGCAGACACATGCACATTTGTGGCCTGCTGGAGGTCATTTTGCAGGACTCTGGTAGTGCTCCTCCTGTTCCTCCTTGAACAAAGGCAGAGGTAGCGGTCCTGTTGCTGGGTTGTTTCCCTCCTACGGCCCCCTCCACGTCTCCTGGTGTACTGGCCTGTCTCCTGGTAGCGTCTCCAGCCTCTGGACACTATGCTGACAGACACAGCAAACCTTCTTGCCACAGCTCGCATTGATGTGCCATCCTGGATGAGCTGCACTACCTGAGCAACTTCTGTGGGTTGTAGAGTCCGTCTCATGCTACCACGAGTGTGAAAGCACAACCAACATTCAAAAGTGACCAAAACATCAGACAGAAAGCATTGGTACTGAGATTTGGTCTGTGGTCCCCACCTGCAGAACCACTCCTTTATTGAGTGTGTCTTGATAATTGCCAATAATTTCCATCTATTGTCTATTCCATTTGCACAACAGCATGTGAAATTGATTGTCAATCAGTGTTGCTTCCTAAGTGGACAGTTTGATTTCACAGAAGTTTGATTTACTTGGAGTTATATTCTGTTTAAGTGTTCCCTTTATTTTTTTGAGCAGTGTAGTTACAGTAAACTTAATGTCAGCTGTATATAGAGTGAACTTCTTTCTACAGAGCGATCTGATCCTCAACTGGGCAACTATGACCGGCTTTTGGTTAAAAAAAAAAAATATCAGCTCTACCTTTAAAAAGGACCTGTAACTTGCTCAAAAATATTGCATTAACTACCTTATAAAATAGCCTGAGATCCCCTTATTCTGCCGCGCTTTCTAATTTGCACAACAACACATTCACATTTGTTGTTTTTGGGGCACAGTATGTGAAATCTCTGCTTATAGTGCATAGTGCAACTGGGCATTTCTTCAGAGTCTCTTCTGGGGGTGGAGTACACTTTCACCCCTCCCACTCCTGGGGGTGGAGTACACTTTCACCCCTCCCACTCCTGGGGGTGGAGTACACTTTCACCCCTCGCTCGTCTGGGGGTGGAGTACACTTTCACCCCTCCCTCTTCTGGGGGTCAAGTACACTTTCACCCCTCCCTCTTCTGGGGGTGGAGTACACTTTCACTCCTCTCTCCCACATGCTGTCAATCACAGGTTGTCAGCATTTGAGACAACTAGACTTCTTGATCAATTGCCAAGCTGTGATTGGCATTCTCTGGGATGGAGGGGTGAAAGTGCACGTCCTTTGAGAAGTTGCACTACAAGCAGAGATTTCGCATGCTGCACGCCAAAAGCATCAAATGTGAATATCTCTGCAAGAGAATGCAGAGGTATTGTACACAACGGAAAGAGTGACAAAATCATGGGAGCGCAGGGATTTTTTTTTTACAAGTTATTGATCTCAATTTTTTTGAGGAAATGACAGCTCCTGTTGTAAATAGTGATTCTCATGTTTAATGTAAAAATTCTTCTGTTCTTAAGAACAGACAATTTATAATAAGAAGAAAAGTGGAAAGTTTCTTGATGTTTACAAGCAAATTGCAATTTTAGCCATTTATGATGATGAGAAAAACCCTTTCAAGGAAAAAACTCTTGACAGTTAATTCTACGCAACCCATCATGGACTTCAATGTAGTGTCCAAGTTTTGTAATACGATACTGAAAATTCAGAACTTTCTGAGGGCCACATGCATCTGCCATATAAATTGAAGCAAATGTTTTAAATATTACAAATATTTGCCTACTTTGGAAATACAGCTCCTACGTGAGTTTGTGTTTCTGCGATTACAGACTGGAGACAAAGCCTGTACAGTCTGATCCTGCAGTCTTACTCCTTTCCATTTTTTTACCACTTCTTGAGTACTTCCATTAATCCTTGTGCTGCTTGCAGACAGAGGAGGATGCCAGGGCTGCACTACTTGTAATGCAGACAGGAGAGCATGCCAGGGCTGCACTATTTGTAATGCGGACAGGAGAGCATGCCAGGGCTGCACTATTTGTAATGCAGACAGGAGAGCATGCCATGGCTGCACTATTTGTAATGCAGACAGGAGAGCATGCCAGGGCTGCACTATTTGTAATGCGGACAGGAGAGCATGCCAGGGCTGCACTATTTGTAATGCAGACAGGAGAGCATGCCAGGGCTGCACTATTTGTAATGCAGACAGGTGAGCATGCCACGTCTGCACTATTTGTAATGCAGACAGGAGAGCATGCCATGGCTGCACTATTTGTAATGCAGACAGGAGCGCATGCCACGGCTGCACTATTTGTAATGCAGACAGGAGAGACCATATCATGGCTGCACTACTTGTAATGCAGACAGGAGAACATGTCATGGCTGCACTATTTGTAATGCAGACAGGAGAGTATGCCAGGGCTGCACTATTTGTAATGCAGACAGGAGAGCATGCCACGGCTGCACTATTTGTAATGCAGACAGGAGAGCATGCTAGGGCTGCACTATTTGTAATGCAGACAGGAGAACATGTCATGGCTGCACTATTTGTAATGCAGACAGGAGAGCATGCCAGGGCTGCACTATTTGAAATGCCGACAGGAGAGCATGCCAGGGCTGCACTATTTGTAATGCCGACAGGAGAGCATGCCAGGGCTGCACTACTTGTAATGCAGACAGGAGAGCATGCCAGGACTGCACTATTTGTAATGCAGACAGGAGCGCATGCCAGGGCTGCACTACTTGTAATGCAGACAGGAGAGCATGCCAGGGCTGCACTACTTGTAATGCATACAGGAGAGCATGCCAGGGCTGCACTATTTGTAATGCAGACAGGAGAGCATGTCGTGGCTGCACTATTTGTAATGCAGACAGGAGAGCATGCTAGGGCTGCCCTACTTGTAATGCAGACAGGAGAGCATGCCAGGGCTGCACTATTTGTAATGCAGACAGAAGAGCATGCCAGGGCTGCACTATTTGAAATGCCGACAGGAGAGCATGCCAGGGTTGCACTATTTGTAATGCCGACAGGAGAGCATGCCAGGGCTGCACTACTTGTAATGCAGACAGGAGAGCATGCCAGGACTGCACTATTTGTAATGCAGACAGGAGAGCATGCCAGGGCTGCACTACTTGTAATGCAGACAGGAGAGCATGCCAGGGCTGCATTACTTGTAATGCAGATAGTGCAGCCCTGGCATGCTCTCCTATTTGTAATGCAGACAGGAGAGCATGCCAGGGCTGCACTATTTGTAATGCAGACAGGAGAGACCATGTCATGGCTGCACTATTTGTAATGCAGACAGGAGAGACCATGTCATGGCTGCACTATTTGTAATGCAGACAGGAGAGACCATGTCATGGCTGCACGACTTGTAATGCAGACAGGAGAGCATGTCATGGCTGCACTATTTGTAATGCAGACAGGAGAGCATGCCAGGGCTGCACTATTTGTAATGCAGACAGGAGCGCATGCCAGGGCTGCACTATTTGTAATGCAGACAGGAGAGCATGCCAGGGCTGCACTATTTATAATGCAGACAGGAGTGCATGCCAGGGCTGCACTATTTATAATGCAGACAGGAGCGCATGCCACGGCTGCACTATTTGTAATGCAGACAGGAGAGCGTGCCAGGGCTGCACTATTTGTAATGCAGACAGGAGAGCATGCCAGGGCTGCACTATTTGTAATGCCGACAGGAGAGCATGCCAGGGCTGCACTATTTGTAATGCAGACAGGAGAGACCATATCATGGCTGCACTACTTGTAATGCAGACAGGAGAACATGTCATGGCTGCACTATTTGTAATGCAGACAGGAGAGACCATATCATGGCTGCACTACTTGTAATGCAGACAGGAGAGCATATCATGGCTGCACTACTTGTAATGCAGACAGGAGAGCATGCCAGGGCTGCACTACTTGTAATGCAGACAGGAGAGCATGCCAGGGCTGCACTACTTGTAATGCAGACAGGAGAGCATGTCATGGCTGCACTATTTGTAATGCAGACAGGAGAGCATGCCAGGGCTGCACTACTTGTAATGCAGACAGGAGAGCATGTCATGGCTGCACTATTTGTAATGCAGACAGGAGCGCATGCCAGGGCTGCACTATTTGTAATGCAGACAGGAGAGCATGCCAGGGCTGCACTATTTGTAATGCAGACAGGAGAGACCATGTCATGGCTGCACTACTTGTAGTGCAGACCGGAGAGCATGTCATGGTTGCACTATTTGAAATGCAGACAGGAGAGCATGCCAGGGCTGCACTATTTGTAATGCAGACAGGAGCGCATGCCATGGCTGCACTATTTGTAATGCAGACAGGAGAGCATTCCAGTACTGCACTATTTGTAATGCAGACAGGAGAGCGTGCCAGGGCTGCACTATTTGTAATGCAGACAGGAGAGCGTGCCAGGGCTGCACTATTTGTAATGCAGACAGGAGAGCATACCAGTACTGCACTATTTGTAATGCAGACAGGAGAGCGTGCCAGGGCTGCACTATTTGTAATGCAGACAGGAGAGCGTGCCAGGGCTGCACTATTTGTAATGCAGACAGGAGAGCGTGCCAGGGCTGCACTACTTGTAATGCAGACAGGAGAGCGTGCCAGGGCTGCACTACTTGTAATGCAGACAGGAGAGCGTGCCAGGGCTGCACTACTTGTAATGCAGACAGGAGAGCGTGCCAGGGCTGCACTATTTGTAATGCAGACAGGAGAGCGTGCCAGGGCTGCAGTACTTGTAATGCAGACAGGAGAGCATGCCAGGGCTGCACTATTTGTAATGCCGACAGGAGAGCATGCCAGGGCTGCACTATTTGTAATGCAGACAGGAGAGACCATGTCATGGCTGCACTACTTGTAGTGCAGACCGGAGAGCATGTCATGGTTGCACTATTTGAAATGCAGACAGGAGAGCATGCCAGGGCTGCACTATTTGTAATGCAGACAGGAGCGCATGCCATGGCTGCACTATTTGTAATGCAGACAGGAGAGCATTCCAGTACTGCACTATTTGTAATGCAGACAGGAGAGCGTGCCAGGGCTGCACTATTTGTAATGCAGACAGGAGAGCGTGCCACGGCTGCACTATTTGTAATGCAGACAGGAGAGCATACCAGTACTGCACTATTTGTAATGCAGACAGGAGAGCGTGCCAGGGCTGCACTATTTGTAATGCAGACAGGAGAGCGTGCCAGGGCTGCACTATTTGTAATGCAGACAGGAGAGCGTGCCAGGGCTGCACTATTTGTAATGCAGACAGGAGAGCGTGCCAGGGCTGCACTACTTGTAATGCAGACAGGAGAGCGTGCCAGGGCTGCACTACTTGTAATGCAGACAGGAGAGCGTGCCAGGGCTGCACTATTTGTAATGCAGACAGGAGAGCGTGCCAGGGCTGCACTACTTGTAATGCAGACAGGAGAGCATGCCAGGGCTGCACTATTTGTAATGCCGACAGGAGAGCATGCCAGGGCTGCACTATTTGTAATGCAGACAGGAGAGACCATGTCATGGCTGCACTACTTGTAGAGCAGACAGGAGAGACCATATCATGGCTGCACTACTTGTAGTGCAGACAGGAGAGACCATGTCATGGCTGCACTACTTGTAGTGCAGACAGGAGAGCATGCCAGAGTTGCACTATTTGTAATGCCGACAGGAGAGCATGCCATGGCTGCACTACTTGTAATGCCGACAGGAGAGCATGCCATGGCTGCACTACTTGTAATGCCGACAGGAGAGCATGCCATGGCTGCACTACTTGTAATGCAGACAGGAGAGCATGCCAGGACTGCACTATTTGTAATGCAGACAGGAGCGCATGCCAGGGCTGCACTACTTGTAATGCAGACAGGAGAGCATGCTAGGGCTGCATTACTTGTAATGCAGATAGTGCAGCCCTGGCATGCTCTCCTATTTGTAATGCAGACAGGAGAGCATGCCAGGGCTGCACTATTTGTAATGCAGACAGGAGAGACCATGTCATGGCTGCACTATTTGTAATGCAGACAGGAGAGCATGCCAGGGCTGCACTATTTGTAATGCAGACAGGAGCGCATGCCAGGGCTGCACTATTTGTAATGCAGACAGGAGAGCATGCCAGGGCTGCACTATTTGTAATGCAGACAGGAGCGCATGCCACGGCTGCACTATTTGTAATGCAGACAGGAGCGCATGCCAGGGCTGCACTATTTGTAATGCAGACAGGAGAGCATGCCAGGGCTGCACTATTTGTAATGCAGACAGGAGAGACCATGTCATGGCTGCACTACTTGTAGTGCAGACCGGAGAGCATGTCATGGTTGCACTATTTGAAATGCAGACAGGAGAGCATGCCAGGGCTGCACTATTTGTAATGCAGACAGGAGAGACCATGTCATGGCTGCACTACTTATAGTGCAGACCGGAGAGCATGTCATGGTTGCACTATTTGAAATGCAGACAGGAGCGCATGCCAGGGCTGCACTATTTGTAATGCAGACAGTAGAGCGTGCCAGGGCTGCACTATTTGTAATGCAGACAGGAGAGCATGCCAGGGCTGCTCTATTTGTAATGCAGACAGGAGAGCATGCCAGGGCTGCTCTATTTGTAATGCAGACAGGAGAGCATGCCAGGGCTGCACTATTTGTAATGCCGACAGGAGAGCATGCCAGGGCTGCACTATTTGTAATGCAGACAGGAGAGACCATGTCATGGCTGCACTACTTGTAGTGCAGACAGGAGAGACCATGTCATGGCTGCACTACTTGTATTGCAGACAGAAGAGACCATGTCATGGCTGCACTACTTGTAGTGCAGACAGTAGAGACCATGTCATGGCTGCACTACTTGTAGTGCAGACAGGAGAGCATGTCATGGTTGCACTATTTGAAATGCAGACAGGAGAGCATGCCAGGGCTGCACTATTTGTAATGCAGACAGGAGCGCATGCCATGGCTGCACTATTTGTAATGCAGACAGGAGAGCATTCCAGTACTGCACTATTTGTAATGCAGACAGTAGAGCGTGCCAGGGCTGCACTATTTGTAATGCAGACAGTAGAGCGTGCCAGGGCTGCACTATTTGTAATGCAGACAGGAGAGCATGCCAGGGCTGCTCTATTTGTAATGCAGACAGGAGAGCATGCCAGGGCTGCACTATTTGTAATGCAGACAGGAGAGCATGCCAGGGCTGCACTACTTGTAATGCAGACAGGAGAGCATGCCAGGGCTGCACTACTTGTAATGCAGACAGGAGAGCATGCCAGGGCTGCACTACTTGTAATGCAGACAGGAGAGCATGCCAGGGCTGCACTATTTGTATTATCTCCACTTTTCTTGATTTTAGAGACTTTTTATCGTATTGGCAGGATTATGTATTAAATATGTCCCTTCCTTTTGTTCCCACAGCTCTCGTGTTTGAAAAACATTTTCCCGCCACCATAGATTCTTTTCAAGATGCAGTAAAATGTCTGTCTGAATTTGCATGTAATGCAGCATTCCCGGACACCAGCATGGAAGCCATACGTCTCATCCGCCATTGTGCTAAATATGTCTCTGACCGGCCACAGGTAATATGACATACTGAGAGCTGCATAGAATTATAGCAGTGTTGCAATTATATAGCGAATGGAAGGACTCCATTGTCATAAAACTAGCTGGTTTCAAATAGAACCTAGGGCCCCAAAAGCCTCCCCATATGCATTAGATTAACCCTATACTGAGCTGATCTGAGTGAGTCTTATTGAACGTTCCATTTTTATTTCCGATTTTGCCTCTCCTCTCCATGAGCCATAAGTTTTTTAATTTTTTCATTGATGTGGCTGTTATGAGACTTAATTTTTCCCACATAAAACCAATATTTTAGCATTGTTTTGGGTTACTTTGCAAAGAAAAAATATTTAAATTAAATGTATTTTTTAATGATCTAATTCTCCAGGTTATTATGGTCATATGGATGCTGAATGTGTGTAGGTTTATATATATATATATATATTATATTCTAATTTTTTTTTGTGTATGTAATGCACGTCATATAAGAAGTGTTATGTTCTGCTACCAGAGCTAAGGAAAGAGAGGAAATCTGTCCCTACGATAGAACTCAGCTGAATCCCTACGATGTAACAGGGAACCTGATCCTGCGATCAGACCTGCTAAAGTCCTAAGCTAGTCTGTACGGAGACCTATAGATGTGGGGAAGGAATCCCTACAAGTACTAAGGACTGGGAGGAAAATGGGACACCTCCTAACAGAAATAGTAGCAGACAGAAAAACAAACAAAATATATAGAACACTGAGGTCCGTAGACCAAGCAAACTAACAGAGTTAGATACAGAGCACAGGCTAGCTAGAAAGTAGTTATACAATGAAGTCCAGCAAAGCCAGAAGGGCGGAGCAGGATTAAATAGGCCAACGAGGTCATGTGACCAGCAAAGGATAAAACCTAAGAGCAAGGTTCTAACAGTACCCCCCCCTTCTAAGAGGATCCTCCGGATCCCCTAGGACCAGGCTTATCAGGAAATCTCCTGTGAAACGCTCTGATAAGTCTGGACGCGGAAACATCATCTGACCTCACCCAAGAGTTATCCTCGGGTCCGAAACCTTTCCAGGCCACCAGATACTGCAAACTACCTCTATACCGTCTAGAGTTAAGGATGCGAGAAATTTCATATTCCCCGTCCTCCACCACCGGAGGAACAGAGGCAGAGGCGTCACCATCCGACACAACAGCTTTTTTTAACAGAGAGACATGAAATACCGGATTAATTCTCCAGGAGGTAGGAACCTCCAACCTAACAGCAGATTGGTTGACAACCTGAAGCACCTTAAAGGGCCCTACAAACTTGGGACCCAATTTCTTAGAAGGAATCCTCAACCGCAGATTCCTAGAGGACAACCAAACCATGTCACCAACAGCGAACAAAACCTCCTGTCGTTTCCTATGAAAGTAGTCTTTAGATTTTCTGTTGGCCTCCTGAAGATTACCACGCACATCCGTCCAAACTCTCTCCAAACCACCGGAAAAATTCTCCTCCTCAGGCACGGCAGATCCCAACTTGGAGAACGACCCAAACGACGGATGTCTCCCAGAACAACAAAAAAAAAGGCGAACAACCAGCAGAAGAAGATGTATGATTGTTCAGAGCAAATTCAGCAAGTGGCAGAAACTCAGACCACCCCTCATGATTGTCTGCCACAAAACAACGCAAGAACTGCTCAACATCCTGGTTTTTCCTTTCTGTCTGGCCATTAGATTCAGGATGATATCCGGACGAGAACGACAGATGAACTCCCAACCTGTCACAAAAGGCACGCCAAAAACGAGCCACGAACTGAGGACCCCTATCAGAAACAATGTCAGTAGGAACGCCATGAAGTCTGACAATTTCCTTGACAAAGGCCTTAGCGAGAGTTTTAGCGCAGGGCAGTTTGACGAAGGGAACCAAGTGACACATCTTGCTAAAACGGTCCACGACCACCCAGATGACAGTAAAACTCTCAGAGGGGGGAAGGTCAGTTATAAAGTCCATAGCCAAATGTGTCCAAGGAGCACTGGGAACCTCCAAAGGACAAAGCAACCCCGCAGCAGGAGTATGTGAGGACTTAGATCTAGCACATATAGTACATTGACGCACCCACTTAATGACTTCCTTCTGCCATCCAGGCCACCAAAAACTGCGACCCACCAGTCTCTTGGTCTCAGAGATTCCGGGATGACCTGCCAACCGAGATTCGTGACACTCAACAAACAAATCTCTCCTAAAGGTCCCAGGCACAAACAACCTCCCATGAGGAGTGTTAGATGGGGCATTCTCCTGTGCTTTAAGAATCTCATCTTCCAAAACGGAGTCCAAAGCAGCTATCACAACACCTTCTTGTAAAATGTTCTCCTCTTTCTCAGCACCGACTATGGGAGAAAAACTGCGAGACAAGGCATCCGCCTTAACATTCTTAGTACCAGGGATGTAAGTAACGGAGAAATTAAACCGCGAGAAAAACAGTGCCCACCCAGCCTGACGGGCATTCAGGCGCTTGGCAGCATCAAGATATATCAGATTTTTATGATCCGTAAGAACCTGAACGGGAAATTCCGCACCTTCCAAGAAGTGGCGCCAGTGTTCAAATGCGAGTTTAATAGCCAATAATTCCCGATTACCAATATCGTAATTCAGTTCAGTCTCCGAAAATTTTTTTGAAAAAAAGGCACAGGGATGTAATCCATCCCCGTTATCCTGAGACAATACTGCGCCAACCCCCACCGAAGAAGCATCAACCTCAACCAAAAACGGCTTAGTCACATCAGGCTGCATAAGGATGGGAGCAGAGGTGAACCTCTCCTTGAGATACACAAAAGCTTCAATGGCCTCAGAAGACCACTGAACCGCATCAGCACCTTTCCTGGTGAGATCGGTAAGAGGTTTGACAATACTAGAAAAAATTTTTATGAATTTTCTGTAATAATTGGCGAAACCTAAAAACCTCTGTATCGATTTCAAACCAATAGGCCTAGGCCATTCCTGTACAGCTTGAACTTTAACCGGGTCCATCTCAAAACCTTCGCTGGAGATAATGTAACCCAAAAAACTAATTCTCTGTACAGCGAACTCACATTTCTCCAGCTTAGCAAAAAGCGAATTGTCCATTAACAATTGTAATACCTCACGTACGCTCCGCCAATGAGACTCCAGATCCGGCGAATAAATCAAAATGTCATCCAAATACACAACCACATTTTTGCCGATCAAAGGTCTAAGGATGTCATTAATAAGATTCTGAAAAAATGCAGGAGCATTAGGAAGACCAAAAGGCATAACCAGATTCTCAAAATGACCCACAGGAGTGTTAAAAGCAGTCTTCCATTCGTCACCCTCCTTCATGCGCAACAGATTGTATGCCCCCTTAAGGTCAATTTTAGAGAACCACTTGGCCCCCATTAACTGATTAAACAGATCAGGAATCAATGGCAGTGGGTAAGGATTGCGTACAGTAATTTTGTTAATCTCCCGAAAATCCAGACAAGGACGTAAACCGCCGTCCTTTTTTTTTACAAAAAAAAAATCCAACCGCCACAGGAGACTTAGAGGGCCTAATGTGACCGGCGGCCAAACTTGTCTGTATATATTCATCCAAAGCCTTCCTCTCAGGAATAGTAAGGTTAAATAAACGACTTTTAGGAAGAGTCGCTCCAGGGACAAATTCAATAGAACAATCATAGTCTCTATGGGGAGGCAAAACCTGCGATTCCTTCTCAGAAAAAACTCTCCAAAAATCCTGAATAGGAACAGGCAATTCTCCCCTATCCAAAGCTGCAATACGCCCGTTACAACACTTGTCATAACATTTATGGCTCCAGGATTTAATTTCATTGGTAGACCAATCCAGTACAGGATTGTGACATTTTAACCAGGGCAATCCCAATATTACTGGAGAAGGCAAGTTATTCAAAACTACCAAATCCAATTTCTCATGGTGAACACCATTAATAGTGAGAGGAAATTCACAGACCTTGAGAGTAATATTCTTCAAAGGGGAACCATCCACAGAAACCACAGCAATGGGGGATGATAAAGGTTCGGGTTTTAAATTGAGTCTTTCCAAGAATCCCCCATCAATTACATTCAGAGTAGATCCACAATCAACAAACACCCGAAATTCCATTAATTTTTCCTGAGCAATCGTGGAAGCAGCTAAAAATACACCCTTGGAATTTAAACAGGCAATACGGGCATGACTGACCTTTTTTTTTTTCTTTCTTCATACGAAGCTCACAGCCTTTAATCAAATGACCAGATTTTCCGCAATAGAAACACAAGCCTTCAGAAAATCGACGGTCTTTTTCTTGAGAGCGAGGTGCCACCGATCCAATCTCCATCGGTTCACCACTGTTAGTACACACATTCTCATAACCAGAAACTGACATAGCAGAGGATTTGTTCTCATTAACCCTTGCACGCAGTCTCCTATCCACCCGTATAGCTAATTGCATAGCCTGTTGCAAATCTTCAGGTGTAGGATAAGCAATTAGCAGGTCTTTAACCCTTTCATTGAGCCCAGCAAGAAATAGACTTTTCAGAGCAGAATCGTTCCACCCTGTTTGAGTAGACCAACGACGGAAATTAGTACAATATTTTTCCACATTACCTGATCCCTGTCTCAAACGTCTTAACTCAGTCTCAGCTGATGCGACACGGTCAGGATCATCATATAATAGTCCCAAAGCAGAAAAAAAACTATCCACTGATCTGAAGCATGTATCACTAGGTTGCAAAGAAAAGGCCCACTCCTGAGGCTCTTTGCGCAAAAGTGACATTATGAACCCTATGCGCTGGGATTCATCCCCAGAGGACTTGGGTCTCAAACGAAAATACAATAAGCAAGCATTTTTAAATGAAAAAAATTCTCGGTGTTCACCAAAAAATAAATCCGGCAAACATACCTTAGGCTCCAAGAAATGTGCTCCAGAACAGTTACTCACGTGCTGACGGAGCTCGGCCACTTCCAGAGAGAGTCCCTGCAGGCGATGAGCCAAATCCTGAACTGACACCATGATGGAACAGAAAAATCTTTCCTTAGAGAATTTGCAGGCTGGACTTACTGTTATGTTCTGCTACCAGAGCTAAGGAAAGAGAGGAAATCTGTCCCTACGATAGAACTCAGCTGAATCCCTACGATGTAACAGGGAACCTGATCCTGCGATCAGACCTGCTAAAGTCCTAAGCTAGTCTGTACGGAGACCTATAGATGTGGGGAAGGAATCCCTACAAGTACTAAGGACTGGGAGGAAAATGGGACACCTCCTAACAGAAATAGTAGCAGACAGAAAAACAAACAAAATATATAGAACACTGAGGTCCGTAGACCAAGCAAACTAACAGAGTTAGATACAGAGCACAGGCTAGCTAGAAAGTAGTTATACAATGAAGTCCAGCAAAGCCAGAAGGGCGGAGCAGGATTAAATAGGCCAACGAGGTCATGTGACCAGCAAAGGAAAAAACCTAAGAGCAAGGTTCTAACAAGAAGCAGATGGTGATTTTTTCATATTTTATTCCTTTTTTTTATTTACTTTATTTGGTCATTGTCTAGATAGTCAGCCAAACCCGCCTGTATTGGTGGTGATGTATTGGTGATGGAACACCTTGTGGATTTGTTTGACTTCAGCCCTTGGCAATGGCTGCATCAAAGCCTGATTCTCTGTGGATTACTTACCCACTTATGACACATGCCCATTAGGATATTCCCAACACAAGTTGAAGAACAATATGGCAAAGTTTTAGATCTTTACCTTTATGAACCCATTTATGTGAATACTGGAGTCCTTTTTTTTAATCAGATACATTTTTATTAAACATAACAAAACTTAGAACAGATATTACAGCAAGTCCCCCCCCCTTTCTTTCTCTTTCTTTTTTTTTTGCTCTTCCTTCCTTTCCTTTTTTTCCCTACTTTACTCCTTTCCTTCCCCTACTCCCTTTCCTTCTCTTCCCCTTCCTTCCCCTTTTCTTCTTTCCTTCTTCCCTCTCCACTCCGCCATACAGTTTACCAAGAGTTTTACGCTGCAGTAGTGTATGAATACAGGAGTCCTTAGATGGTCCATTGATGACATTTGCTTACACTTTGCAGGCATTCAAGGAGTACACAAGTGATGACATGAATGTGGCGCCTGAAGACCGAGTCTGGGTGAGAGGATGGTTCCCCATTCTGTTTGAGCTGTCCTGCATCATCAACAGATGCAAATTAGATGTAAGAACCAGGTAACAATCCGTATTTGCAATTCAAGATTTAAAGGTATTTATTCTGTTCTGATTATTTGCGTTTATACTGTCAGGGATCTTAAAGGGAGGTTAAAGTCTCTGATGTGATCACAAATGTGGACTCTCATGAGTATAAAATCCATCTTTATTTTGTAGAAAATGTTAAAATGGCAAAAGGCCAGGGAGGCATGGACAGGCAGAGTGGAAATGGCTGGTTTCATGCTGCCTGGTTGTGCCTCCCCTTTTTGCTGTTTTAAAATTTTCTACAAAATAAAGATGATGTATTTTATACTCCGGTGATGATTTTTATATTGCCGTGATGGATTTTATACTCTGGAGAGTGCCTATATTCTTTATCTTATGGATTTCCCTTTTTGTTTGTTCACCGTAAGAGTCCAACCAGTTAATTGAGACACTTTGTGACCGCTGAGCTTCCACTACGGATGGTCCACCACAGTAGTTACACTAAAGATGGTGCCAAACCGTGTGCCTTTTTTCACTGGACTGTGTTCTTCAAAGGCTGTGATGGCATTATGGCAACTGGTGTCTGCCAATCTTCAGGCATGGCCAGCAGATAGAGTATTCATTAGAATAGGAGGCATCCATGATGGTTGCCAGCTGTTCACACATTTTAGCAGTGGAGGAGATGTCCTCAACTCCTTTCACCTTGAAGCAGAAGGGGAACCCTTTAAAGTGTCTCTAGAATGAATTCCCACTCTAGGAGGTATAAGATATCTTTTGCCTGAAATATCTTGTGTAAGGGTCCAATTAATTCAAATAGGAGCCTTTAAGGAGACGATCCATGCGCCTTCTAGGCAACTATGTGAAAAGATGCAAAAAATGAACACTTTAGTCCACCTGTGATAATGTTGTGATGCTCCAGCAAATGCGGTGGCTCTGTCACTATGTGAAAAGATGCAAAAAATGAACACTTTAGTCCAACTGTGATAATGTTGTGATGCTCCAGCAAATGCGGTGGCTCTGTCATTCCCATGATGTACATTGCAAGTGTGAAAACCGTTTTATAAAATCTTCTATTTAGAAAATAATATTGCTTAAAGTTACAAGTCTGCGGCTGCGCTACGGAGTCCAATCAAATGTTTCTTTTCCTGTTGCATAGACCATGTGTTGAATCCAAGCTATCCATCAGATCTAGCAATGTATGCAGAGAAGGGTGGTCTTCTGTAGCTAACAGAAGTCAGAGGGGCATGTTGGTCATCATACTCTCTCAGTAGTGCAGCCTCAGACTTTCGGCTAGTGACTGAAAATCATCATCTGTCAACATAGAAGTAAGAAATACATTATAGATGAGTACTGGCTGCTGTTATGGCAGAGGAAGTTTCCGTCTTGTCTGTTGGGCGGATTAGACACGTTGCCTTATGAAACTGTATGGGAGGCAGATATAGTGAATGTCTGCCGACAGGTTCCCTTAGTATTTTGGCTGAGAAAGTAGGTCGCTGCTTTTGTATGCTGACAGGTGACCAGCATTTTTATGTAAATAAAGAGCTTATTTTTTTCCTTGACGCTGTGGGATGAAGATTGTTCTCCCTAATCTTTCCTTTTATTGGCAGGGGCTTGACCGTCATGTTCGAAGTAATGAAAACTTATGGACACACCTTTGAGAAGCACTGGTGGCAGGATTTATTCAGGATTGTCTTTAGGATCTTTGATAACATGAAGCTGCCAGAGCAGCAGACTGAGGTGAGGATGTCTGGGTACCTGATCGAATACCGCGACAGTGACCGCATACCGCGACAGTGACCTCATACCGCGACATTGACCACATACCGCACAGGTCTCGCTGTGGCTGCATCATGCCTGATATAGCAGCAGAACGCTCTCCTTATCTACCTATACTCACCCCCTCAGGGGCGCAACCAGTTTTATTTTTGCACTTTTTTTTTTTTCCTCTAAAAGCTGTACTTTTTTATTTTCTCATCTCCATAGCCTTATGAGGGCTTGTTTTAGGCGAGCTAAAATTCTAGTTTAAGAATTACACAATTCATCTTACTTAATAGAAAAAATAATTTAAACTGAAGTGAAATTGAGAAAAAAAAAGTGCCCTATTGTTTTTTTGGGTTTCATTTTTACAGAATTCATTGTGCAGCAAACATGAACTGGCAACATGATTCTACTATCATTTCGGCAATGCCAAATCTGTGTGTTTTATATTTTAGTGGCTTCATTTTTTTTATCCTCGTAACGAGTAGGTCCCAATACTTGGGTACTCAATATGAGTAGCGAGTCCAATGTAAGTCAATGGGAAAAGCGAGTAAGCAGAGTAATTGTCTGCTGGAGCCTATAAAGCGGTCTGGGGGCTGAGGAAAAGGCTGAAATGGGTGCATGATTGTTTAAAAGCCGGCGGTAAAAAGCCGCCGGCTTTTAAACATTCACTCAGTCTCATACTCGCTTCCCCGCACCCTCCCATCCCGATCCTCCGCTCCCCCCGCCGCCTCCCATCTCGATCCTAAGTTAGGACTGGGCGGGGAGCGCAGCACCAGGGAGCGGGGAGCGAAGGACCCGGGCGGGGGGAGCGGGGAGCGAAGGACCCGGGCGGGGAAGCCGGCAGTGAAAAGACTTCACCGCTGGCTTTCCCGTTCGGTGCTGCGCTCCCCGCTCCCTGATGTATACTCCCCCGCTACCTGGTGCTTCGCTCCCCGCCCGGTCCTAATTTAGGATTGCGATGGGAGGCGGCGGGGGAGCGTACATCAGGGAGCGGGGAGCGCAGCACCGAACGGGAAAGCCGACTGTGAAGTCTTTTCACTGCCGGATTTCCCGCCGTTTATTTCAAGTGAACAGCTCCTCAGCTGTTCATTTGAAGTAGCCGAGGTGCCCTCAGAGGGTTCATGTGAGTTCATGCTTGACTGCATGAACTCACATCAACTTTCCCACGGCCGCACAGCTCAGCTACATCTCTGGTAAAGAATCTCTACCAGAGATGTAGCTGAGCTAAAGAAGAAGAAGACTCCATTGGACTACATCGAACGGAAGATAATTTTTTTAATTTCTAATAAAATATTTTTTTCTATGTGTTGTGTTTTTTTAAATGCTTTACTAGAAATTCATGGCTGTCATGTCTAATATTGGCGTGACTCCATGAATTTCGGGCTTAGGGCCAGCTGATAATACAAAGTTGGCCCTAACCCCTTTATTACCCAGTGAGCCACCGCACCTGGGCCCTGGATGAGCTGGATACATTGCCAGAAGATGGCGCTTCTATGAACGCACCATTTTTTGGGTTGGCTGCGGACTGCAATTTGCAGCGGGGGGTGGGGGGCCCAGAAAGCTTGGGCCACCCTGCGCTGCTTATTCCAGCCCCCAGCTGCCTAGTTGTACCTGGCTGGACACATAAATAGGGCGAAGCCCCACATCAAATTTTTTTAAATTACTTAATGAAAATCATAATTAAAAAAAAAGGGCTTCCCGATATTTTTGTTTTCAGCCATCTACATTTAAGCAGCTGGGGGTCGGGGGCAGCCCGTACCTGCCTGCTGTACCTGGCTGGCATACAAAAATATGGCGAAGCCCACGTCAAATTTTTGTGAAAATTTAAAAAAAATAGGGCTCACTTGTATCTTCATCACATCGAATAGAGAAGTCAATAAATAACATCAGGGAAACTTTTTTTTAACAACAAAATATCTTTCTTCACTGTCTAAGTGTCTAAGTGGACAGTGCAGAAAAATATGTATACATAAAAAAAAAGGCAGCGTGTGTGCGCAGCTGTAATGTGTAAATGTTTCAAGAAATGTATGGTGTAAATGTATGTAACATGGGGGCACCTAGTCAGGGGCTGCATGAGTGTACAAACACTGTTTGAAGTACTGTTATTTATTGCCGGCAGACCGTGACTCGTATGCCATGTACGCACTGAGCTATCATAAGTGACGTAGGAGCGAGTGATGATCGAGGCGATCTTCTGACAGCTCAATGTGTAAGTGGCATAAAGATAGCTAACTGCCCTAGGGATTGTGTGATGGTTAACGCAGGAAGAAGCCACTCATCATCATCAGTAGTAGGGCTTCACAATTATAAAAGTTGGACTACAGTCCTTGTTGTTCCACTGCCACTGCACAATGTGCAGGCATAGGCATGTTGCTTCAAAAAATTAGCCCAAGGGGCTGTCTGATGGTTGATGAAGGAAGCTGGCCTTATAGGCCAGACAATCATGAAGCTAGGACTTCTAGCACAGTACTTCCACTGCCCAATGTGCAGGCATTGGCATGGTGCCTCAAAACAATAGCCCAGGGGGCTGCCTGATGGTTGATGAAGGAAGCAGGCTTCATGAGCCAGACAATCATGAAGCTAGGACTTCTAGCACGGTACTTCCACTGCCCAATGTGCAGGCTTAGGCATGGTGCTTCAAAAAATTAGCACAAGGGGCTGTCTGATGGTTGATGAAGGAAGCAGGCCTCATGGGCCAGACAATCATGAAGCTAGGACTTCTAGCACAGTACTTCCACTGCCCAATGTGCTGGCATAGGCATGGTGCCTCAAAAAATTAGCCCAAGGGGCTATATCATGGTTGATGAAGTAAGGAGGTCCCATCACAAGTGCTTCCGATGGGAAATATAAATTAATGGAACAGTGTTTCTAGGGTTTTGACCATGAGGAACATGTGGCAGGAGCAGGAGTAGGGTACTCGTGTAAGATTAAGGAAATTGTTTTTGTATGGAAAGGGATGGACGTGAACACCTGTAGCATAAAAGAACATTTTGTGTGACTTTAGCTTTGGATCATGTCTTGTGGAGGGCTTAAGAACTGTGGTGAAATCCAGTCCTTGTTGAATTTTATCAGTGTCAGCCTGTCTGCATTCTCTGTAGTCAGCCGTGTCCGTGTATCGGTGATGATTGCCCCAGCGGCACTGAAAATGCGCTCTGACATCACACTAGCTGCAGGGCAGGCCACCTCCTCCAAGGCATATAAGGAGAGCTCTGTCCAACTATGAAGCTTGGATACCCAGTAATTAAACAACAGAAGCGTCAGTAAGCAGGGCCGTAACTACAACCGGGGCCAGTGCCCGGGGCCCCAACCACCCAAGGGGCCCCAAACTGATGGTAAAAAATAGTATTTTAATACTTTAATTTCTCATAAAATACCCAGCTCCTATATTCCTGTCAGACAGTGTCACCCGGAGGACAGGAGAGACTATCATTTCAATAATTTCCAGAAGCTCTGCCTGAACAAATTGGTAATGTTTAAGTAATGTCATGTTTAAGTGAACAAAGTTTAAATATATACTGTTTAAAACTACTTAATATTTAATAAACATATACAGTTATTTGAAAATTGTGCAATATTTGGGATTATTCACCTTATTAATTTTCCAAACATATTCACTGAATATTTAACTTCTAAAACTTGCATCATAAACAACAAAATCTATTAAAGGTCTTGCGGAACGTGGTGAAGCCTGTGTGTTGTATACAACAATGTGTAGCAGGCTTCACCACGTTCCGCACAACCTCTAGTGATTGAAATGTTGAGGGGCCCCACTATGAAGTTTTGCCCCGGGGCCCGAAGTTTATAGTTACGGCACTGTCAGTAAGGAAGCAGGTATGGTCACTTACATACTCGTTGACCATGTTGTTCAATTTCTCTTTCCTTGACATGGTTACCGGACCACCAAGCCCTTGCTGATGAGAAGGTTTATTGAAGATGGCCCAGTTTGTGGACATCTTCCCCCCCACCTCTTTTGGACATGCTGGGCGTGTCTCTCCCCATGAATGACTGCTGTTGCAAAGAGCTGGTACCTCTGCTAACAGCGGTGTCTGAGGGTGATCTTGTCATCATATTGTCGACAACAGCCCTCTTGAAGTATTCAATTGTAAAGCCCCTTGGTGACTGCAACAGTAGCAAAGGAAATTTGTCCTTGTACCGTGGGTCCAGAAAGGTGGCCAACCAGCATAGGTTGCTGTTCAAAATGTTGATCACGCAAGGGTCTTGGGACAGACAGTTAGACATGAATTGTGCCATGTGTGCCAAGCTGCAAAGACTCAAATGTTCTGTGTCCCAGAGCGAGGAACAATACCCATCGTGGCCTCACACTGACTCTCCTCCTCCTCCTCTCCAGCCCACCCATGCTGGACAGACATAAAGCTGGGGTTGGGAGTACCCTCGGTAGCATGAGGGTTCCCCTCGGTACCACAGAAAAAGAAGTCATCTCCCTCCTCGTCTTCCTCATCATCTTCATCCCCCAATGTTGGCTGATGACATTGGCTGGGCTGGCTAGGATCAGCGAGTGTGAAATCTTGCTCCATCCCCAGCTGCTGAGCACTCAAAGATTCCATTTTTAGATTCTGCAGCGATTCTTTCAGCAGACATAGCATAGGGATCGTTACACTGATAATAGACTGATCACCGCTTACAAGCTTGGTGCAGTACTCAAAGTTATCAAGCACCTCACAAATGTCAGCGATCCACACCCACTCGACAGTTGTTATGTGTCTTGGCTGAGTCTCAGTCTGACGGGCATGTTTGAGCTGGTATTCTGCAAGTGCCCTCTGCTGCTCACTAATCCTTGCTAACATTTGATATGTTGAGTTCCAGCGTGTGGACAGGTCACAAATGAGTCTGTGGTTGGGAAAATTAAATTGCATTTGAAGCGCTGCAAGACTGGCAACAGCTGTTGATGAATGTCTGAAATGGACGCAAATCCGGCACACCTTGTCAAGTAGGTACGTCAAGTCCGGGTAGGTTTTGAGAAATTTCTGCACCACTAGATTCAGCACGTGAGCCATGCATGGCACGTGTACCAGCTTCCCGAGCTTTAAAGCTGCCACGAGGTTACGCCCATTATCGCTGACGACCAAACCGGGTTGGGGTTGCAGTGGGGAGAGCCAATGATCGGTCTGTTGCTTTATACCTTTCCAGAGCTCTGCTGCAGTGTGCGGTGTTTGAACGAAAAAGATCAGCTTGAGCAGAGCGTGTTGTCGCCTTGCTGATGCGCTGCTGCAAAGCTCCCAACTTGGGCGTGATTTTGAGGGTAATTCAGCATTGGATGAGGAAGCGGAGGAGGAAGAGTGTGGACTGGATGTATATGATGAGGCGGACACCCTGAATGATGTTGGGCCCGCTATTCGTGGCGTGTGTAGTATATGTGATGGTCCACTTTGAGAAGTTGTCCCACTCTCCAGCAGGTTGAGCCAGTGTGCCGTGATAGAGATGTATCGTCCCTGTCCACAGCTACTTGTCCAGGTGTCCGTTGTTAGGTGGATCTTCCCGGTTACGGCATTGGTGAGAGCACGCTTTAGATTGCTTAAGACGTGCTGGTGTAATGCGGGGACAGCACACCGGGAAAAATAGTGCCGGCTGGGAACAGAGCATCGTGGGGCAGCCACAGCCAACAGATTGCGGAAAGACTGTGTCCCCACAAGCCTAAATGGCAACATCTCCACGGCTAGCAACTTGGCAACGTGCGCGTTAAGTATTTGTGTTTGTGGGTGCGAAGCTTGGTATTTCCGCTTCCTTTCATAGATCTGGGGCACAGACTACTGGACGGTTGGCTGTGACAAACAAGTGGATGGACTTGTGTCCAGTCTCTCTACAACCGCAGTATGAGCAGCACCTGCTTCCTGGCCAGAAGATTGGGACGGACGGATCGCAGGTAACATGGCAGTGTTTTGACCCGAAGACACAGATTTTGTACCCTGTTGTTCCGCCCACCGAGTAGGGTGCTTAGCTGCCATGTGCTTCCGCATACTCGTGGTACTCTGGTTGTCTTTGACCTGGCCTTTGCTTAGCTTTGTATGGCAGATGCTACAGATTACAACATTTGGTTCAGAAGGAGTATCCGAAAAAAATTTCCAGACTACGGCTGAACGCACTCTTGCCTTGATTTGGGCCACAGACGGATTGCTCTTGGCAAGAGTTGACACACTTAGCACTCTGCTCAAACCAGTAGCCCTTGGTGCCTTTGTAGGTGCTACGTATCCACTTTTTTCCTCTGTGCTGCTGTGCTGGCTATGCATGCCAACATTCCTGGTCGGATCAGTGGTCTTATCAACCACCTCATCGTCTATTTCATCCTGATTCCGGGTTGATTTAGTCGGCTGGCCAGATGACAACTGTCTCTCATCATCATCAGCCTCCACCTCCTCAGATGGTATATGACGTGGCTGAAAGTGGCTTTCTTCGGGCCGTGGTTTTTCAAATATTTGGCCATGAACCGAGAATACATCCTCACTTTCCTTGTCAATGTTGCAGGCTGAGAGGCCAGAGTCAACCAAAGGATCATATGTACCAAACAAATCCTCAGAGTGGCCAAGCTTTGGGTCAGATGTTTCCTGTGACTGCTGACGGGGTGAGGAAATAGGAAGAGGTTGAGGATTGGATGACCCAGCGTTCTTTCTATTGACAGGAGACTGTGTGTTCAAGGAAGATTGGGTGCTGCTAGAATAATTCGTTGAGGTCTTATCAGCCATCTAAGACATTATCTGGTCTTGCTCTTCCGGCTTAAAGACACGTTTACGTTCCAGACCGGGAAATTTAGACAGGAACATAGATGCATCAATCTTCCTCTGTCTCCCAGACTCAGTGCCTTGTTGGGCACGACTGACAAGCCCACGCCCACGTCCCTTCGCAACAGTCTTTTTCGGATTTTGTGGTTTTTGTGACATGGTTGCAGATGTTTAGATGCAGATATTGACAAACAAGTAGCAGTTACTGTTTTGTGGAAGGATAATACTACAGGCTACTAATGCTTGGTGTTTAATAGTGTTGAGCGAGTATGTTCTATTAACCCTTTCTCCGAGTATGTTCTATTAACCCTTTTGCCGAGTATGCTCGGGCCAAGCTTCGAGTATTTATAGCTGCTCGGTAATATGGTTGAATCGCTCCCGTGTGCATGATTTGCAACTGTTTGACAGCTTTATTACATGTGAGGAATGTCTATTTCTTACACATTCCTCACATGTAATAAAACTGTCAAACAGTTGCAAATCATGCACACGGGAGCGATTCAACCATATCACCGAGCAGCTATAAATACTTGAAGCTCGGCCGAGCATACTCGGACAGAACATACTCGCTCAACTCAACCCTAGTGTTTAACAAACAGCAATGCAACTGCACACAAAAATTGGCCAGAGGTTACAGGCGGGATTACACAAAACCAGTCACCACCCTGGACAGAGGTGCTGGCTGCGTGTCAGACCTGAGGTACCATGCGTGCCATTTGTTAGAACAGCAATGCAATGGCCCAAAAACTTGTGCCTGGAGGGGTAAATGTGACCCCAAAATTATCTGGGAATACAAACTAGTCCCTAAGCTTATACTTTCAGCTCTGAGAAGAGCTGAGTCAGCTCTGCTATTGAGGTACTATGTGGAACTGTAACGCTACCTCCTGCCAATCTCCCTGCACTACAGTCCGTTACTACAACAATACTCCTCCTGGTAGCTCTGAGAAGAGCTTTTGGGTTAAATATAGTTTTTTTTTTCTGGTTTTTCACGACTCTAACTCTCCCTAGCAGCTGCTCACACTCTCCCTACACTAGCTGTGTTCTTCATGCAATGTGCACAAAATGGTGGGGGCTAGGCTTATATAGAGCCTATGAGTCATGTATGACTTATGTATGATGCTAGGCGGCCAGCCAATCATAGCAATGCCACAACCAAGAAGGCTGCGGCATTACTGTGATTAGCTAATGCTGGGCGGGAGGTTCAAATATTGCGAGGAGAGTATACTCGCTCATGACAGCAGCTGTCCCGTGGGCAGTGGAGCTGGGGCACACAGCGCTGTGTACGGCGGTAAACAGACCGCAACAGACAGAGCTGTACATACACCGCCAGGAAGAGCAGGGAGCACAGCGCCGTACACAGCGCGGTGTGCCCCAGCTCCAGCCGCTGTCATGAGCGAGTCACCGCTGACTGAGCAAGGTGATCTGCTCTACCACTTTTTCCCGCTGGTTATTTCAAATGAACAGCTGAGGTATCAGCTGATGCTGATTAGCTGTTCATTTGAAGTAGCCGCGGTGCCCTGAAGAGGGTTCATGTGAGTTCATGCTTGACAGCATGAAATCACATGAACTTTCCCAGGGCCGCACAGCTCAGCTACATCTCTGGTAGAGAATCTCCACCAGAGATTTAGCGGAGATAAAGAAGAAGACTCCATTGGACTACGTCGGACGGAAGATAATTTTTTTAATAAAGATGGAGATTCTAAGTGTTTGTTTTTTTCTAATAACATTTTTTTTTTCTGTGTTGTGTTTTTTTTTAATATTTCACTAGAAATTCATGCCGGTCATGTCTAATATTGGCGTGACCCCATGAATTTCGGGCTTAGAGCCAGCTGATAATACAAAGCCCCATAAGATGGCGCTTCTATGAACGCACCATTTTCTGGAGTGGCTGCAGACTGCAATTCGCAGCGGGGGGGGGCCCAGAAAGTTTGGGCCTCCCTGCGCTGCGGATTCCAGCCCCCAGCTGCCTAGTTGTACCTGGCTGGACACAAAAATAGGGCGAAGCCCCACGTATTTTTTTTTTAAATTATTTCATGAAATTTATTGTTGTGTCCGGCCAGGTACAAATAGGTAGCTGGGGGTTGGGGGCAGCCCGTTCCTGGATGTTGTACCTGGCTGGCATACAAAAATATGGCGAAGCCCACGTCAAAATTTTTGGGAAAAATTAATTAAAAAATAAAATATAAAAAAAAATATTTAGGACTGCATCTTTATTAACCCCTCAAGTGGAGGGGTTAATAAAGATGCAGTTCCTAAATGTGTGTTTTTTTTTTTTAATTTTTAATGAATTTTTCGCCAAAAATTTGACGTGGCCTTCGCCATAATTTTGTGTCCAGCCAGGTACAGCAGGCAGGAACGGGCTGCCCCCAACCCCCAGATGCCTATTTGTACCTGGCTGGAAATAAAATACAGGGAAGCCCTTTTTTAATTATTTCATGAATTTCATGAAATATTTTAAAAAAAATTGACGTGGGGCTTCGCCCTATTTTTGTGTCCAGCCAGGTACAACTAAGCATCTGGGGGCTGGAATCCACAGCGCTGGGAGGCCCAAGCTTTCTCCCCCACCCCACCCCCCCCACTGCGAATTGCAGTCTGCAGCCACCCCAGAAAATGGCGCGTTCATGAAAGCGCCATCTTCTGGCGCTGTACCCAACTCATCCAGGGCCCTGGTACGGTGGCTCACTGGGTAATAAAGGGGTTAGGGCCAGCTTTGTATTATCAGCAGGCCCTAAGCCCGAAATTCATGGGGTCACGCCAATATTAGACATGACCGCCATGAATTTCTAAGTGAAATATAAAAAAAAACACAACACAGAGAAATACATTTTTTATTATAAATAAAACAAAAAAACACTTAGAGACTCCATCTTTATTAAAAAAAAATTATCTTCTGTCCGATGTAGTCCAATGAAGTCATTGGATGTAGTCCAATGAAGATTCTCTACCATAGATGTAGCTGAGCTATGCGGCCATGGGAAAGTTGATGTGAGTTCATGCAGTCAAGCATGAACTCAGATGAACCCTCTGAGGGCACCGCGGCTACTTCAAATGAACAGCTAATCCGCATCAGCTGATACCTCAGCTGTTCATTTGAAATAACCGGCAAGAAAGCCGGCAGTGAAAAGACTTCACCGTCGGCTTTCCTGTTCGGTGCTGCGCTCCCCGCTCCCTGATGTACGCTCCCCCGCTGCCTCCCATCCCAATCCTAAGTTATGACCTGGCGGGGAGCGAAGCAGCGGGGAGCGTACATCAGGGAGCGGGGAGCGCAGCACCGAACGGGAAAGCCGGCGGTGAAGTCTTTTCACTGCCGGCTTCCCCGCCTGGGTCCTTCGCTCCCCGCTCAATGGTGCTGTGCTCCCTGCTCCCTGGTGCTTCGCTCCCTGCCCTTTCCTAACTTAGGATCGGGATGGGAGGCTGCGGGGAAGCGAGTATGGGGCTGATGGATTGTTTAAAAGCCGGTGGCTTTTTACCGCCGGCTTTTAAACAATCATGCACCCATTTCAGCCTTTTCCTCAGCCCCCAGACCACTTTATAGGCTCCAGCAGACAATTACTCGGCTTACTCGCATTTCCCAATGACTTACATTGTACTCGTTACTCCTAGCGAGTAATCACAAGGAAACTCTGGGAGTAACGAGTAGCCCGAGTACCGAATAGTAACGCGTATACTCGCTCATCCCTATGCACGATACCTACCAGACATGTGTGATACCTGGCAGGCACCTATTGACACCATGTCATCAGTGCCCCCTACCTCCCAATGTGGAAGTGAGAGGCGCCAAAGAAACCTTTTATTCTTACCTAGATTCAGAAAAGGAAAGACAAATTAAGGTCATTTTTTGTTGTATACAATTTTGCCATATACTACAACTAACAGTGAGGGGCAGATGTAACCATGAGTAGGTTGGTGAGGTCCTGGTAGAAAAACATTGAGCAGCCACAGTTTAGAGCATTCATTTTCGTTTCCTGGAGATAAATGAATAAAGTAACAGCTATTACCATTCACCTGGTCATTGCTGTATTTGCCTACACAGATTGTCACTGTCCAAACGGACGGTGCAAAAGGGGCAATGGTTACACCCAGTTGTCTAAGTATTCATTTATTTCCAGGAGTAATAACAAAAGAATGAGCTAATGAAAGAAAGTACAGAATTGTTAATCTGTGAATACAAGTATTCACTAATCCAGAAATCTTTAATTCATTCCCAGCAAAGGATTTAATAGTACTTTCTATGTCAGGTTTATTTGTCTGAAGGATTGTATGCAGATACCGGCTGTGTTATACTGCCGGCATCAGCTTGAAATGGCAGAAACCAGATCTGCTGTTTAACCATTTACACTGACAGTGGCATTTAAGTGGACTGATTGTCTGCGTACTTGTGCACTGTCTCCCATCGCCCCACCCGTGATGCGATTTTTTAAATGTAAAAGTTTTAATCATCCCCTTTTTTTCCACTTTAAAATAATAAAATATATATTTGATTTCACTGCTATAAAACTATGATATATCAAAATATAAAAATTAAGTAATCTGTACGGAAAATGCGGTAAGGATTGAAGGATAATCAACATTTTTACTTTTTTTTTCTTTTTTCACCCACCTTAAAACAAAAAAAATATCCACATGTTGTATAGCAGGATTGCTGTATTTTTTTTTTTGTTCCATTTCACCACACTTGGATCTTTTTCCCCCTGTTTTCTATTACATTGTATGGTAAAATGTATGGTATCATTCAAAATTACAAGTCTTTCCCCAAAGAAACAAGCTGCCATATGGCTGTGTGGTGGGAAAAATAAAAAAAATTATGACACCTGGACGATGGAAGGAAAAAATAAAAAGGCAAAGAATGAAAATTGGCTGCAGCAGTAAGGGGTTAAATATCTTATTCTCGTTTTGTCTTTCTTACAAAAAAAGCTCAGGTCCTAAAGGAGGGATAAGAGCACCGCAGTCTCTGGAGTGTCCGTCATCCAATCCAAGCTGGTTTGGGATAACAAAATCTTTTTCTGCATCTGAGATGTTTTTGCTTTTCCCATTGGCAGAAAGCTGAATGGATGACCACAACGTGCAATCACGCCCTCTATGCAATATGTGATGTCTTCACCCAGTACTTTGAGGTGCTCAGTGACGTCCTCCTGGATGACATCTTTTCTCAGCTCTACTGGTGTGTACAGCAAGGTAAGATCTGTCTCCTACAGATGGAGCCATCAGCGCTTGTATGAAAAGTGGTGCCGTACTGTTATGATGATTAATGTGGCCATCCATGTAATATGTATAAATATGCCTGTATATGTGCAGACATTGGACCTCGATGGTAGTTGATAGAAATCTTCAGTCTGGTAACGGACCCCAATCTCCTCATCCTCCCTAATAAGTATTGTAGGGTTCATCTCATCTTCATAAATGGGGATTGTCAGATAGTCCTTGTAAATTCAATTTACTGAATACTAAAATTTTCAGCCGTTCTTGAGATATTAACACTTTTTTTATTATTATTTTTATCAGCTCGTTGCCTTGACGACCGACTACCACTTCTAGACAGCAGAACAAGCTCTTTTCTGTGGAGCTTATAGCACTGCTTTGAGGCTGGCCAGGATCGCTGGAACGCGCTGTTACCTCCTAACCACGGCGAGTTTCAGCACAGTGCTTGCAAACTAAGCAGTAGCGGTGGTCGGTCTCCTAGGCAACAAGTTGTAAACCAAAGAAAAGTGGTAATGTCAAGAACCGCTGCAAATTGTAATAAGCAATAAATTGCAAAAGTGCTTGTTTTTTGCACTCTGACAATATCCCATCTATGAAAATGGTTGTATCAAGGTTTAAAGGGTTATTCCCACGTTGTCCTCATGCAGAACATGTACTTCACTAATAGATCAGGGAAATCAATATTATATGGACACATGACATTTAGACTTGTTCTTTGGGGCTTGTTAAAGGGCTACTTCTCCAGTTCAAATAAATTATCACCAGTCCACTTAACAGGTTATAACTATTAGATCGTTATGGGTCTGACTACTTGGGCACCCATTGGTCACGAGAACAAGGGTCCCAAATCCCCCGTTCTCCAAGGACCTGGCTGTTCATGTCAGTATCATAGGCTTGGAATATGGAGCGACAAGTCATGTGCCAACCAGCGTTTCATTCGGCTTCACCTGGCTGCTGCCTTGTGCAAGGAAGAAACAGGACATAGAACTCCCATTCTGGCGTTTGATGGGGGGCCCAGCAGTTGGACCCTCTGCAATTTAATGATTATTATTACCGTTGGATAGGTGATAATCTAGTTGAATTGAAATACGCCTTTACTTAAGAAACTTTTTGCTATAATTCATGGCAAGAAAAACTGGTAGTTGCTATTTTCTATGCAACATAAAGTGATTAGGTGTATTAATTTCACGTTCGTGCGCATCCAGATGTAATTTCTAAGTTGCCGTACACATCCAATAAATGTCGGCCAAATGTTCATCGGACCACCATATCTCCTGACTCCTCCATACACATAAGTGCACTGCTCAGCCAAGCGCTCATGGTTTTTTTTTAGTGGGGAGACGCAAGAGATCTGTTGCTGGACACGTCTGGTAGAGGCTTAAATTCCATGAAAATAGGAGAATCGGGTACTGAAATTCCACCTGCAGATCCTTCTCTCCCCCGATATCATCTGTAGGGGACAGTTGGGAGACCCCCATACATATTAGATAGTTGGCTATTGGTGTCAACATTGACAGGTTCAACTTACTTAAATCTAATGTGTATGGGGCACTTGCTTGTATTCCTCACAGTATTCTTCAGTCAGCAAATGTAATGGTTAAATCCAGTCTCTGTTTCTCAGCGATGCAATTGTATTATTTTCTATGGCAGACAATGAACAACTCGCTCGCTCTGGGACTAATTGTCTAGAAAATGTGGTTATTCTAAATGGAGAAAAATTCACCCTGGAAATCTGGGACAAAACCGGCAACTGCATGCTAGATATCTTCAAGACGACCATTCCACATGCGTAAGTGCGCTGATCTGTGTCTCCAAGGAGTAGAACAAGGAGAACTTTCCAACCATTGATTCACTTCTATCTCAAACGCAACTATAGAAATACACAGAAAATGAGTAAAATTTTCTGTCTAAATAAATGTACAAACAGTACAATGTACTAAGACGCATTTACACTGCAAGAAAATTGTGAATGTGTTCTTAAAAACACTCATTTCACAGTTATCTTTCAGTGTAAACAGGCTGCTGCCGATCATCCGATGAATGAGCAAAAAACGTTCCATTTTCAAGTAAAATGATTTTTTTGTGAAGTACTGCTGAGAATTATGGCAGCCTATGTGCACTGCAGAATCTATTACCGATTGCTCAGTGCACATTGTTCACTTTAGTCTGCCTGTGTAAGCAGGCTATTAAGCATCCGCAGATCGGTGGTCCTATCGTGCTGCTGTTCGGTCTGTGTAAATGGACCCTTTAAGGCTGTGTTTCCACTTTCATTTTCGCCTTCCATTAGGTGGATGTCCCAATATATCACTCTGATGGAAGTCTGTGACCTATGCCTCTGTATTGGCATATAGCTGCACATACTGGGATTTTATTGTAAAAAAAAAAAATTAAATTGTACTACTTTTTTTTTTTTTTTTTTTTTTTTTTTTTTTTTTAAATACTGTATGCCTTTGCATAGGAAAATGTATTAAGCTACCTTTTCCTATATGCCAAAACAAGTAAAATAAAAAAAAAAAAAAAAACTGAACAGAGCCTAATTTTATGGAGTGTTGCTTTGGTCTTACCCTCCTTTCTCTACTTGCACAGGTTGTTAACGTGGAAACCAGCCGCTGGAGAGATTGATCTAAGCACTGAAAAGCAGCTGGTAAGTTTTATATTGACTTCAAAAGCTGCAATGCATCTAGTTATATTTCTCATCTTATCGATCAGCGATATAAAACCTACAATTTTATGTTTTATGCACTATGCAATTAAAACCACAGTTTTCGGTTCAAAATCCCCCATATCCACTTAAAATCCATATTAAGTCTAAACTGAGAAGGCAGAAGCGGTGTATTTTAACTTCTGTCTTCTCCGGCTACGTATCACTCAATGAGCACTGTGCAGTGAGCAGTGTATCCGCACCGCCAGTGCTTCTGTAAGATTTTGCCATTATGACTGCTGGGGGTCTGGTGGATCATACCAGACCCAGATCACCCCTGTGACGTGTGGCACAGCAGGGTGGTTGTTTTTCCATGGATCCTCCCCCCCCCGAAACACACAGCACAGACAGAGCAAATCTCTGACATACATATTTGTATGTGTGTATATGTTCTCCAGAGATCTATTTTGATTTTATTCAACGAGCTATTTCGTGTGGAATGTGACCAGTAAAAAATCTAAACCAAAAATAGCTTTTTTTTTTAGATATTTGCATTAAAAAAAAAAAAATTGCATAGTAATTTATATATACACCAAGACAGCGTTAAAAAATACATTTGGTTCCCTTTAAAGCAAAGCCTCATGCAGCCACATCCGTGAACAAATATAAAATAAATTGTCTGTTTCTTAAGGCCTTTTCAGGCTCGGTCATTGAGTTTTAACTCTAAAAATACATAGTGGATTATGAGCCCTGCATCAGGACGATGGGGCTTTGAATTTTACGGTACACCCCTTTTTAAAAGCAGTGTTTCACTTTAATCCTAGGAGTTCATCAGAGGATTTTTTTTTTCATTAATGTTTTTTGGGTTTCTGAAATGATTTTTTCCTTATCTTTATAATTTTTTTTTTTATTTTACTTAGATATTTGCAGATTGGTCTATTGTAATTCATAGTTGGCTTTTTGTTAAAGCCTTATGAGGAAGGACAGTTCATCGATGTTTTACCTATTGCGTTTGTAAAATATTTTGAATATTTTGTTGGCTTTTTTTTTTTTTACATAAAAATTAAAATCTTTAAAAGAGTGCAATTTGTGTCTGTCAGGATTCAATATCTCAGAAGTCTGTCGATATCCATGACTCCATCCAGCCCCGGACAGCTGACGGCAGACGCAGCACCCAGCCTGGCATTACAAGTGTAGCTAATGATGACTTCTACCTGATCAGATCTGGAGCAAGTAAGTCATACAAAGGGCAAGATGTGAGGAACAGAGACGAGCAGTATGTGAAGTAACAAATAATGGAGATTAATAAAGTCGCTACTTTTATGTCTGCGCCGCGCAGACGGCTCGTGTCATTGGTTTCAACCTCTGGTTATTTTTTATTTTTATGTCCCTGAGTCACAACAGATTGTCAATAATTACCTTGTGAGGGTGGCAGATAACAAGTGTCTTTGATCTTGAAAAGGATTTTGACGACGTCTACGAGATGAATAATTTCCTTGCCGTTTTCTGTTTTTTTATATACTCGTTTCTTTTTAGAACTTCCAGAACAGAAGCTTTTTTCGGCATTGTTAATTAAATGTGTGGTGCAACTAGAACTCATTCAGACCATCGACAATATCGTGTTTTTCCCCGCAACCAGTAAGAAAGAAGATGCCGAGAATCTGGCTGCAGCTCAGGTATGTGTTGTCTTATTATAGGGAACATAAAACAACGGTGAAGACCCCCGACCCCAGTGCTGTGTATCGAAGGCCTTGTACGGATGGGTAAATTGTAATCCTATGTTACAGATACTACAACTAAACTATACTACTATGTTACAGATACTACAACTAAACAGAACTTGCAGACCACAGGTACCGTAATAGTCACGGGGTTGCAAGTGTCATATCTGGAATTGGGTGACGGTTTGTCCATGTGTATAAAGTCTTGTATCTCTCTTTTTGTGTCAGTAGAATTCGTCCACATGCCCTTTAATGAAAGTTTAACCTCTAGTGTTCATTGCTTTTATACCGTGAGCTCGTGACCATTTATTTATCAATGCACTGAATTCGTCCTGGATGTCACTAGGACTGCGCACAATGTTAGATGGCATAGCATGTCGATAAATGCTCTGAGGTCTAAAACCTGCTAGCGTGACTTGAGGAACTTATGTTCATTTGTTACCACATATCCCTATACTAGAAAATTCACTTTTTTTGCAAGAAAAAATGTTTTGCAGTAAGATGGGCTCGGCAGCACCAGATCCTTCCAGTCCGCTTTCTTATTGATCAGGCAGAGCGTTCTGTTCAGCCTGATAATTATTACAGGCGTTAAGCTTAGGTTATCTCAGGATTGGGTGTCCGGACAAATACTCAGGCTGTCGATGGCTTCCTTCTAACACTTCAAGCAGGAGTTGGCTGCCCAACAGTTTCTCCTACCCCCTTATGATCTAGGGACCTGTCTAGTATGTCAGCTTGTCACACGTATCAGATCTGGTCTGAGCCTTCTTCAGCCCTGCTCTCCTAGCTGCAGCCCACCCTGGTCTGCAAGTCCTGAGCTTTCCTGAGGCTTTTCCAGATGGGGGTCTGGCTTCTGGCATCCTCCTGCAGACTGTAATCCGGGATGGAGGCTGGTGACTTCCCCCCCAGGCCCACTGAACCGAAAATGGGGAGAATGTAGTGTGAGATAAAAACATCAGTGGAGGAACGGAGGGAATGTGGTGTCTGTACTGTGGAGAGGAGGGAAAGCTGAGACCCTACTCCTTCAGGATACTATACTCTGGTGACATGACTACTGCACGTTAATGGCCTCGCAGTGATCCGCTGTTGTGCTGCACAGCTGCTTATTAATAATGTAAGTGCTTTTAGCTGCTGTTATGTACCAGCCCGTCTGCACCCCGGTGCTGTTTCCAGCTCTGTTGTGGCTGCACCTTGCTAGTGGTGCTGCCACCGGTGTGAATGCAGCATGGCCGATCAGCTGTGAACTAGACGGGAGTGTGTTTGAGGAATATTACTTCTATTCTGGTAAGGTCATTGCAAAAAGGCCAACAAAAGGTGTCCATGCAAAAGTATTAAACATTACTCCCTCTTTTTCTTCATAGTAATAAAGACAGATAAATATCAATTACTACATCATACTTGCCATAGATACATAGACTAAGCCCAGATGAAGCAAGTAATTTCTATCAGTTGTATACAATCAGTATGAATACTCTTTGGTTTGATCGGAAAAGCTGTGACAATATGGCCCCTAACACTCGTTACATCTAAACCTACAGATGTATGTTATGGGGCTATTTTGTATCCAATCAGCCTTTAAAAAGAAAAAATCCTCCCTCGTAAGGACTGAGTGACATCTGCAGATATAAGACCGTCCCCTTGTGTTATCCGCAGAGAGACGCTGTTCATTTTGATGTCCACATTGACACTCAGGATCAAGGCATGTACCGCTTCCTCACATCTCAGCAACTCTTCAAGCTCCTGGATTGTCTCCTTGAATCTCACAGATTTGCAAAAGCTTTTAACTCCAATAATGAGCAAAGAACTGCACTGTGGAAGGCAGGTTAGTATCACTGATGTCTCTGTTCTGCATAGATTGATTACCGAGTGCACAAATCATGAGTTAATTTGCAGAAATATTAATAATGGGCATTTTAAAATTGCTTGGAAAGAACCTGCAGTGATATGTTACTGCTCCATTGGCACCTACTAAATAGTCGATAAGGTAGAGTACATAGCATCCCATCTGTTTATTCAGAAAATGTATGATGGCTTCTTTCAAAGAGTCTGTACGGCCCTTTTTAAAAGGATATTCCGTGTGAGCTCCCACTGCTGGAAGCCCTACTGATAGCCAGAATTTGCACTTACGCTTTTCTATTCACCCTTGTCCACAACCTGCAGGAGTTGAATGGAGCAAGAGGTCACACGTGAGCCCTGCCACTACATTCACAGTCTATGGATCTGAAGAAAGACAATCATTGTGCTCCACTGTCGTCTTCTTTGTTATAGACTTGAACGGAGCGCCATTTAACTCCTTCTGCTTTTCTGTGAGGTCCCAGTGATAGTCTGCTGAGACCGGACTAACTCTTTGGTAGAGCTGGTGCAAGTGGATTTGCAGGACCCCCATTCAGCAGCCAGGTCCGTAATCTGTGTCCGTCGGATGGTAGCCCTGATAACCTCCACCTACCTCCCAGAATCCGCGGCTCTCTTTTTGATTAGACGGCCTGGCATGACATCATTGTTATAGATTGACGCATATGTGACATCCCGTCATACTGGTTAATAAAAAGAAGACTCTTGGATGCAGGAGGTAGCTCTTCGGGCCCCTGTCTATCTGTCAAAGATTACTGACATGGCAGCTGGAATGGAACCTGCCAATCGATTCATACCAGCTCTACTCTTCAGTCATAGCAATGGTATAAATGCATTGTAACATGTAGTAGAGAAAGTGAAGGGACTTTACATGGGTGCAATAGGTATTGCATCTGCAATCCTGAACTCACAAATAGGAGAATCAAGTCTCTATTTGGTCCTGAGAATGATGGATAATAATATGTATTTAAAGGGACTATCAGCACAGAATGACTGTTCAAGCCAAGCACAGGCGCTGGGTGCATCATGGCGGGGCGAAACATTTAAGTGCACCTTCCCACCTGCTTGTTTTCCCTCTGTCTCCACAAACTCCCTCCTCTTCTTTGATTGACGGCTCTGGCTTCATAGAGCCAGAGAACGGTGGCGATAAATGGAAAACAAACAAGTGGGAAGGTGTATATGAATGTTTTGCCCCGCCATGATGCACTGAGCACCTGAACTTTGTCAGCACAGAATGACTGTTCAAACCAAGTCCCATTAATCTAGGATGATGAGCATGCTATGCACAAAACTAAACCTGAAGGAGCACTTGATGGGTATTGTAGTCTTACAAAGACAACATATTACCAGTTCCCCAATGTCCCTGCTATATAAGTGCTGTACATGTTCATGATCTAATCCTTATGTAAAGTTTTGTTCAGAAAAATGTCACCCAACGTATCGACAGTCAGGATAAAGCATCATCAGCAATCATATAGTTCTGCCGGCGAAATTGAAAGTCTATGTTGTCTGTTATAAATGTATCCAACTAATGAAACTAAATGCATTTTCTATATTCCTATAAGGTTTCAAGGGCAAATCAAAGCCAAACCTCTTAAAACAAGAGACTAGCAGCCTCGCTTGCGGTTTGCGGATTTTATTCCGCATGTACATGGATGAGAGCCGCAAGAGTGCTTGGGACGAGGTTCAGCAACGATTACTTAAGTAAGTGTATATCACTAGGTACGTTGTATGGTCACACTGAATTCGGGTTCTTCCCTCATTTCCCCCAGTGTTCAGTATGCAGCTCCTCGCCATGCTATCTGCCTTTTACTAACTTGTGGCATGATGGCTTGTTCTAAAGAGCTCACTGATAACTGTGTGGTAATATAATACAATGTTACTGATGTATGATCAGCTGTAAGTGGTATTACTGAAAAGTGGATGGAACATCAGCAACTCGGCCATGAAGTGGAGATCACGTAAAGTTACAGAGCGGGGTCGGCGAGTTCTGAGGCGCATAGTGCATAAAAGTTTCCATCGCTTTGCTGACTCAGCTGCGTGGTAAGCCTTACATCACCATGCTTAATGCCAAGCGTCGGATGGAGTGGTGTAAGGCCGCCACCTCTGGATTCTGGAATGGAAAATGTTTTGTGTTAGAGAAGTGTGATCACCAATACATCTGGCATCTGATGGACCAGTCTGGGTTTGATGAATACCATGAGAACATTACCTGCCTGACTTAACTGTGCCAGCTGTAACATTTGATGGAGGAGGGATAATTACAGTATGTGAGGTTGTTTTTCAGGGATTGACCGAAGCCCCTTTGTTCCAGGGAAAACAAATCTTATTACTTCAGCATACAAGACATTTTGGAAAATTGTAGATTCCATCTTTGTGAGAACATTTTGGGGAAGTCCATTTTCTGTTCCAGCATTACTGTGCCCCAGTGCACAAAGCAAGGTCCATTAAGGCATGGTTGGGGTAGTTTTGTGTGAAAGGACTTGACTGGCTACACTGAACACCATTGAACACCTTTTGGGATAAACTGGAGAAGAGATTGTGACCCCGGGACTCTCTTCTAGTATCAATGTCTGACCTTACAAACACCATGTCATAAAAGCTCCTGTAGATGTAATATGTAGATGTCTCAATACTGTGGTCCATATTGTATATTTATCATATAATATTTAGCTGGTTAAATGCTCCAAGAAAACCATACCAGCAGCCACGCATTATTGTGAAGGAGCATAACCTCAAAGCAGGTGACAACTTCACCCACCTTGGCAGCACACACTCCCGCGTAGTGACCATAGATGTTGAGATCAACAACAGAATTGCCAAAGCCAGCACCGCCTTTGAGAGACTGCGTAAGAACTTCTGGGAACGAAGGGGTCCAAGCCTTACCACGAAGCTGAAGGTCTACTCTGCAGTGGTCTTTACCACACTTCTCTGTCAGCTAGGCCTGGACTGTCTACTGCCTGCATGACAAGCAGCTCAATCGCTTTTACCTAGCTGTCTCTGCAGTCTTCTCCACATCAGGTGGCAAGACAATGTCCCTGACATGGCGATACTGGAACAAAACGGGCTCTGCAGCGTTTACAGACTCCTGCTGAATGTCCAAGCCAAGTGGGTTGGACATGTGGTCAAAATGCCAGACAGCTGATTGCCTAAGCAACTGTTGTACAGAGAACTGTGTCAGGGAAAGCTAGCAGTTGGGGGCAGAAGGAACGTTACAAAGACTGCCTTAAAGTGACTCTCAAAGACCTGGAAGTCAAACATCAATGAATGGGAGAAGCTTGCCCTGGACCATCCAGCTTGGTGAGGCAGGATCACCTCAGGAGCAGGTGCAGCTGCGGATAGGAGAATCTTTGATGCAAAAAGAAAGCGAGCTGTGCGCATGACACAAGCGGTATCTACTGTCCTGACCATGCCTAGTTATGTCATGTATGTGGGCGAGCCTTCAGGGCCAGGATTGGCCTCATCATTCACCTCTGGACTAACAGCCACTGATCCTCCTCTAAACCCTGAAGTCATGGTCATCTTAGACTACGAAAGACGAACGGCATCATATTTAGCTAGCTACAGCATATGTTACTGCCTGTGTATGTCTGAGATACGCTACAATGTACATATATCTAAGATTCACTACGTTGCATATATACCTGAGGTGCACTACCATTGCACATATACCTGAGATGCACTACCATTGCACATATACCTGAGATGCACTACCATTGCACATATACCTGAGATGCACTACCATTGCACATATACCTGAGATGCACTACCATTGCACATATACCTGAGATGCACTACCATTGCACATATACCTGAGATGCACTACCATTGCACATATACCTGAGATGCACTACCATTGCACATATACCTGAGATGCACTACCATTGCACATATACCTGAGATGCACTACCATTGCACATATACCTGAGATGCACTACCATTGCACATATACCTGAGATGCACTACCATTGCACATATACCTGAGATGCACTACCATTGCACATATACCTGAGATGCACTACCATTGCACATATACCTGAGATGCACTACCATTGCACATATACCTGAGATGCACTACCATTGCACATATACCTGAGATGCACTACCATTGCACATATACCTGAGATGCACTACCATTGCACATATACCTGAGATGCACTACTATTGCACATATACCTGAGATGCACTACTATTGCACATATACCTGAGATGCACTACTATTGCACATATACCTGAGATGCACTACCATTGCACGTATACCTGAGATGCACTACCATTGCACATGGGCCTGGGATGCACTACCATTGCACATATACCTGAGATGCCCTACCATTGCACATATACCTGAGATGCACTACCATTGCACATATACCTGAGATGCCCTACCATTGCACATGGGCCTGGGATGCACTACCATTGCACATATACCTGAGATGCACTACCATTGCACATATACCTGAGATGCACTACCATTGCACATATACCTGAGATGCACTACCATTGCACATATACCTGAGATGCCCTACCATTGCACATGGGCCTGGGATGCACTGCCATTGCACATGGGCCTGGGATGCACTACCATTGCACATGGGCCTGGGATGCACTACCATTGCGCATGGGCCTGGGATGCACTACCATTGCACATGGGCCTGGGATGCACTACCATTGCACATATACCTGAGATGCACTACCATTGCACATATACCTGAGATGCACTACCATTGCACATGGGCCTGGGATGCACTACCATTGCACATGGGCCTGGGATGCACTACCATTGCACATGGGCCTGGGATGCACCACCATTGCACATGCGCCTGGGATGTACCGCCATTGCACATGCTCCTGGGATGCACTGCCATTGCACATGCGCCCGAGATGCACTAAAATGTACATTTCTCGTTACAGTGTTTGCAGTGAAGCATTGAGTTATTTTTTAACCCTTGCATCTGAAAGTCACCGAGAAGCCTGGACTAATCTTTTGCTACTGTTCCTAACCAAGGTCCTGAAGATCAGTGATGAACGGGTAAGTTTTAGCCCTTCTCCCTCCTCCCCCTATAATATCCACCATGTACCTCCCCCGAACATGTCAGATTCATCAGATTAATATTCTTTTCCTTTTTGCAGTTTAAAGCTCATGCCTCCTTCTACTACCCTCTGCTGTGTGAAACCATCCAGTTTGACTTGATCCCAGAACTGCGTGCTATTCTCAGAAGGTTTTTCCATCGAATTGGGCTTGTTTTTAAAATCTCTCTACCCCCAGAGCTGGACCAGGACAGATCAGGACAAAGTGCGGAAGCTACTGATTTTAAGTCCGCAGAGGAGGACATTCAGAGGCCTGCTTCTCAAGAGAACCTTTGAATTCTGGTTCTCTATTGCGGTTTTAATGGTACAGCTGCTTTAGATGACGCTGTCACTTCATTACACTCCAGACTGTCTTGTGGTGAACGCCGTCTCTGTACAGATTTTCTTTTCTCCAGCACAAAGCTGGTTTGTCTCTTTCCATTCCCCGTATTGCTGTACAATACAGCAGATCCAGGGATGTAAAACTTGTATACAACATATATCATTACCATGATGATTTCAAGGCCTTTACAAGTTGTTTATCAGCTGCGTAAGTGATTAAATGGCAAAATTCAGTTTTCCTCCCTGTCCTTACTTGTCATGTGGAAGGATTAACCCTTTTATGGGCTGTGAAGGTTAAAGGATCCTGATGTGCTATTTTATGTTGCACTCTGTTTATCGATGAACTTTTTACATCTATGGGGTAAAATGTAGAGATGTGCAGGTCTGTAATATAAACCATGAAACACTATATGCCGATCTTCCTGCAATATTTGATTTTCCTCATTTTCTCACTGATTTGCTGCAGATCCCATTATTTTATCATTTATGGAATGCACTAGGTTTTTTTGAGATTTAAGAAAAAAATTTAATATTTTTTTAGTTTTTCTGTAATACTCTCTTTTAGCCCTGGCGTTACTGCTGCTGACTTTTCAAAGCAGAAGCTGACAATGTCGCATTTGACTTATCTGTAAAATAAGAGTAGGGCTTTGAATAAAATCTAGAGCAATTCCTTCAGTGACCTGGAACTTGAATCATCGTAGCAAGTCTAGGTAGTGTCTGCTGTTATAATTACGTTCCTCTGTTTGATGTAGATTTCACTCTGTACAGAAATTAATGTTAAATATATAAAAAGAAAAAAAGCAAATTCGGCTTGGTTTAGCCTGTGGGAAAATTAAGGTTTTTTTTTTTCGGGAACTATATCACTACTGTGAATTGTGATTCAATGGTAACAATACAAAAATGGATTAAAGTGTCGAGCATTCCTTATTGCAGTGGATGTAGAGTTATTGGACAAGATGTATATGGTACAGACCTGTAAAGTTTTCTATGTAAAATTCTGTACAACTTTCTGTACTATATTGGTTCTCATCTGGCATAATCTAATCAGGTTATAGGTCAATAAAGTTTTTGAATTCTTTCATCATTGCAAACCAAGCTGGACTCATGGCACATGTCCTATGTATCATCTGGGGCAGTAAATATCAGCTAGCTCACTCTACCATACCCCAAAGAATTAATGTCCTGTGTTCCCATGCTTCAGAGATATCCATTGTTTTCCCTATTGTCATAGAGATCAATGAAAATCCATAAGACCTTTCTGGAAAGGGTAGCTGGGGAAGAGAGAACAAACACTTCAACCTCCATTAAAGTAGGACTCCACATTAAGCATATGGGATTAATTATAGCTGGTGAAGAGAAAACAAATTATAACTGGAGAAGTGGAAGTGAGCTGACACTTCGACCACCATTGAGGTCAGGCTTCCTGCAGTGACCAGGTAATGACCACATGAGATTTGTTCTGGGAAAATGACACCAAGACTGAGATCCATTGACACAGAGGCTGGGGAATACACTTCCCAGGCACACGCTTACTCTGGCTTCAAAAGGTCTCGGAGTCCGGCTTTGATCAGTCAGTGACGAATATTGGGGAGATATATTTTCAGTGTCAGAGCGAAAGGATGAACATAATGCATTCACTCACATCACCTTAAGGACAGCAGAACCTCTCCAACTTAATATTGGTTTGATGGATGCTGCTATCGATGCCATGTTTCATCTGATTTTACCTACCACCTGGGACCTCCAGGAGCGAATATATCCTGTAAGTTGGGGATCTCATAAAATTCTAACAAAGGGGAGGTATGTGGGCATAACCTTGACCTAATAAAAGCCAAAGTTTGTGTTTCTGTCACTTGTCGGTCATGGAAGGTACAGCATGCTGTGAGTTCTATCCGTTTTCCTAAGGAGTACCACCCGCCACTAAGCTCGGAGCCATTTCCGTGAGATCAGGTATAGTAACTTTCTTTTGTTATCCCTTTTACTTTATGTAATTGTATATACTGTATTGTTTCCATTTTGTATCATCTTTGTTTATTTTTATAAACACTACCTACCTTTTCAGATTACATATATAAAATGTAATGCCTCTGTTCCTCTTGCTCTGTAAACCGTACCCCTGAAGCCATACGCTACCTGTAACTCGTGTCCAATTGGCCTCCATTGGTGGAAGCGGCCTTGTCCATTGCTCGTCAGTCAATTTCGTAATTGGCCAGAAAATCGGAGGCAGCGGAGTTGCGTCCCCTTACAAACTTGTGACAGTGGTGGGATCTGCGTGACTCCCCCTGCTGTTATCTTGAACAAAGTGGTGGGATTTGTTCCAAACCCTTCCCGGCTTTTATCCTTGACAATTGGTGGCAAGCGGTGGTGTATCACAGAGCATTAGTGATCATTCCTGTCACTAAAAACTTGCCCGGCCCCTGCAAAGATTCTGTGCATAGTTTTAAGGATCAGACTCAATGTTTATCAAAACCTGGTACAATACTGTGCGTGTAGCAGTTACAACCCTTCCCTCTAGTTTTTTTGTGCTACCTTTTATTTGAAATGTGACTGCTAAGATAGCAGCTGCTTATAAGAACCAGAAGAAAGCTGTTCTGATCTATTTGTCTGAGGAACAAGATCTCGATGGGTCTGACAAGACCAAAGAGATGTTGATCTGTGCCTAGGTGGAGGATGATGCCAGGCACCAACATGATGTGGCACCAGAGCCTGGGACCAGTGGAGCACCAGAACTCTCTGACACAAAAGGGGCCAGCAGCAGCCATAGTCCCCAGAGTGGAATGGACTCTTGCTTGCCACTCATTCTGCAGCAAATGGGAGTATGTGACACTCAAATGCGGATGCAGCTTGCGCTATAAGAATGCAGAGCGTGATTTTGCAGAGCGGCAGGCTTATGCCAAGCGAGAAACACGACAGGCCAAGCGAAAGGCTACTAGGTGACAGGTTGAAAGAGCCAAGCGTCAAGCCAAGTGGGCTGAAAGAGCTGAGCGACCGGCCCGAGCGAGAGCACCAGCTTGTGTTAGCCTGACTCCAGAAGAAGCAAACTACCCCACTGAACAGTGAGTCCAGAAATGTCAATACCTTTAAAACCCGTCTCGAGTATTTTCTTGTCATGGGCAAGGACGCGGATCTGGACACCTTTTTTGAGGGGGTTTGAAATGGCCTGCAAACACTACCAGTTGCCTGATGACCAGTGGGCGCTATATTTAACCCCAGGGCTACAAGGTAAAGCTCTGGAGGTGTTCATCGCTCTCCCTCGAGAACAAGATGGAAACTGAGGCAATCAAACAGGTCCTGTAAAGGAAATATCAGCTGACTCCTGAGGTGTATCGGAAAAATGTTCCGGACTCTCCAACGTGGTTGATGGGATCAAACCCAACTTTGAGCAGTGGGTCCAGAGACCATCAGTTCCCGCCTTCGAGGAATTGAAAGACCAATTTCTTCATCTTTGCCCTGTGGAGGTGTAACAGTTTGTGATAGATCGGGAGCCAAAAGAGGCTGCCAAGGCTGCACAGAATGCCGACACTTATGAGGCTAACCATACACCTGAGGTGTTGAAGTCAGCCGTCGCCAACTGGAAAGTGGGTAAGCCGAAGCCCAATGCCCCTGCCAGCTGGTCCTCGGGGGAAGGGGAGTGAGTTGTCTCGCCCCATATTCCAGCACCCGGCCTGCATCTGATTCCCGCCGGTGCTATACCTGCAACTAAACTAGCCACATCAGGCAGAAGAGAAACCCCACATCTGAGGCCCAGGGGCCTAATTCAGCAGTCCTTTTTGTGGGTGGGTTGGTTGGGAGGGCCCATGAAAATTTGCAACCGGTTATTGTTGGTGACACTGTAACTGTGGGGTTCCAGGACAGTAGTGCAGAATGAACTCTCATCTGCCCTGAGTTTGTGTTCCCTGAAGAACTTATCCCTGGAAAGACCCTGACTGTCACTGGGTTTGGGGGTGTTTGCCGACCTTCACCGATTCCCCTGGATTTTCCTAGACTGAGGTGCCGGGAGAGGGTTAAGGGAAGTGGGGGTGTCCGAGAACCTCACCACAGATGTTTTATTGGGGACCAATCTGGGACGTTTGGTCGCTCAATACGTTCATGACAACCCTCCCAGATCTGGTAGTTAATGTGTTTCAAATGTCGATAATGTGGATGTCAATGTCATGCATGATGATAATGTGTTTTGTTGTACAGGAGAACTCATATGTCACGCTGTGGGGTGATGTTTCTGAGGATTCCCTAAAAGGAGCAAGCATCAGTGCTAAGAGCAATAGGAACAGGCACGGGTATCATGAAGCAGGTGGTCCTGTGCAGCTGACCAGTGTCATGACAGACTGTGACATGGCCGGTGGTAGCTGCCCCATGATCAGCACTGCTCCTGAGGTATCAGGGGTGGTGGGGAAAGTTTTATGCCCAGCCTGTCAAGATGGTGGGAAAGTGTGTCCCATAGCCTGTCAGGATGGTGGGAAGGTAGTATCCCCAGTCTGCTAGGGAGAGGGGAAAGGGTTACTCACAGCCTGTCAGGCTGATTGGAAAGTGTTATCCCACGTGAAGACGAACTACATAGCCACTGTCACCCGCAGTCAGAGTGCCCAGAATGCAGGTAACGCGTTACCTTCTGGACCCACATCATCCAGCGGAATAACAACTAGTTACTGACCCATAGCAGGTCCCAGAGGGTTCCTGTGAGGTTGGGGCCTAAACATCACTTCTGGCTACCTCTAGCCAGGAGTTCCAGACTGCAGTACCCATAGATGCCAGTCTTGAGGCGCTGAGTGACCCTACGGGGAAACCCAACTCTGAGTCCAAGAAGGAGAGGGTATTGTGGGATCCCAGGAGGTTGTGCCGTAAGGTGGGCTTGGTAGACAATCTGTAAATCAGTCTCCCATGCCACCTCTAAAAATGGGAGGTGTCAGATAAAAATTTAAATCCATAATCTCCAGAGAGGGGACACATCATCCTCACATTAACCCCTTTACCCCGGAAGGCTGTTAGCATGTTAATGACCAGGCCAATTTTTACAATTCTGACCACTGTCACTTTATGAGGCCATAACTGGAACGCTTCAACGGATCCCACTAATTGCGAGAATGTTTTTGTTTTTTTTCGTGACATATTGTACTTTGTGATAGTGGTGAAATTTCTTCGATATGACTTGCGTTACTTTGTGAAAAAATCGAAAATTTGGTGAAAATTTAGCAATTTTCAAACTTTGAATTTTCATGCCCTTAAATTATATCAATATGTCACATAAAGTAGTTAATAAATAACATTTCTCACATGTCAACTTTACATAAACACAATTTTGGAACCAAAATTTTTTTTTGTTAGGAAGTTATAAGGGCTAAGAGTTGACCAGAGATTTCTAATTTTTCTAACAAAATTTACATAACCATTTTTTTAGGGACCACATCACGTTTGAAATGACTTTGAGGGGCCTTTATGACAGAAAATACCCAAAAGTGACACCATTCTAAAAACTGTACCCCTCAAAGTGCTCAAAACCACATTGAAGAAGTTTATTAACCCTTCAGATGCTTCACAGGAATTTTTGGAATGTGGAAGAAAACCATGAATATTTAATTTTTTTCACAAAAATGTTACTTTAGACCTAAATTGTTTTATTTTTACAAGGGTAACAGGAATAAATGGATCCCAAAATTTGTTGTGCAATTTCTCCTGATACCCCATATGTGGGGGAAAACCACTGTTTAGGTGCACGGCAGGGCTTGGAAGCCATTTAACTTTTTAAATGTAAAATTTGCTTGAATAATTAGTGGCTACCATGTCGCGTTTGGGGAGCCCCTGATGTGCCTAAACAGTGGAAATCTCCCACAAGTGACCCCATTTTGGAAACTACACCCCTCAAGGAACTTATCTAGATGTATGGTTTATAACATTGACCTGTAAAAAAAAAAAAAAAATTTAAAATTCACATTTTCCCACAGATATGTTTTTCAGCCTTAAATTTTGCATTTTCATAAGAGTAACAGGAGAAATTGCACCAAACTATTTGTTGTGCAACTTCTCCTGAGTAAGCCGATACCCCATATGTGGGGAAAAAACACTGGATGCATGGCAGGGTTCAGAAAGGAAGGAGCACACTGTGACTTTTTGAACGCAAAATTGTCTGGAATTGAGAGCGGACACCATGCCTCGTTTGGAGAGCCCTTGATGCGCCTAAACAGTGGAAACCCCCCACAAGTGACCCCATTTTGAAAACTAGACCCCTCAAGAATTTTATCAAGGGGTATAGTGAACATTTTGAACCCAGAGGTATGACACACAATTTGATATTAGCTCATTATATTGAATACGTTGTCATTAGTCTTGAACGGAAGTACTCGCTACTTGAGTTTGCATCGGGTACTCTGGTATACACCAAGTATCGCAGGTGCTCTAGTGACATGCTCCAGTCCCCCCCCGATATGTTTCACGGTTGTTAGACACCCAAAAAAAAGCATGTGGGGATTGCTCGTGCATGGCAGGCAATCCCCGCATGTTTTTTTTGGCTGTATAACAGCCGTGAAACGTATGGGGCGGAGACTCGAGCATGTCACTCAAACACCCGCGATACTCAGTGCATACCCGAGCACCCGATGCAACTCGAGTAGCGAGCACTTGCGCTCAACACTAGTTACCATATCGTCATCTTTTTTTTCTTTCTTTACTTTTGAAAAAATCCTAACATAAACCTAAAACTTACTCAACCCTAATACTAACCCTAACACAACCCTAACCTTATGCCATGTTCACATAAGGCCACTAGACAGAGAAAAACCAAAGTGGCCTTATGTGAACATGCATTTACATATTGCATGCACATCAATTTACATTTCAGTTCAGACTCCCAGGTTTTTTCTTTGTAGTTTAGTGTGCTTCAGTGCATATAAGGGTGTGGCCACCCTTTGTCTGAGCTGAAAGGTTCATTCTGCCTCTCAGGTCTATGCTTCTACTAGGGGTTCAGTCTCTCTGCCCTTATCCATATGTATGTCACTTGACAAATGGTAAGGTTTTAATATTAGAGTTAGGACTGTCCCATAAGGGTTGCCGTGATGTGGCGGGATGGCTTTTACATTATTTTGATCAAAATTATGTTAACTAAATACCTTTTATTATTTATTATTTTATGCACTGTGCGATTTATTCATTTACTTCCAGTTATTTGGGTATTTTGCTTGTCTTTGGTTTTTCACAGACTAAGAGAAGCCTGATATGTCATGGACTCAGACACCCCACCCTGGATGTGTCCCTATCCCCATCCCCCCCATTTTACAACTTGCTTTAGCAATGCTAACATGTACTTAGTCCTGCCAATAATGACCATTTGATTTGATTTATCTATATCCCTATAGATAGATATCGATATACATACAGTTGAAACCAGAAGTTTACATACACTATATAAAAAGACACATATGCATGTTTTTCTCAATATCTGACATGAAATCAGAATAAACCTTTCCCGTTTTAGGTCAGTTAAGATTACCATAATTTTTAATATTTGCCAAATGCCAGAATAATGAGAGAGAGAATGTTTAAGGCATTTTTATTACTTACTGCAAAGTCAAAAGTTTACATACAGTAAGATTACTATGCCTTTAAACAATTCTGGACTGCCCATATCATGTCATGTGTTTGGATGCTTCTGATAGTTTTTTTTTAGCAACATCTGCATTAACTAGAGCCACACATGTGGATGTATTTTCATGCACACCTGAAACACACTGCTTCCTTGTGTAGCATCATGGGAAAGTCTAAAGAAATCAGCCAAGATATTAGGAAGACAATTGTGGACTTGCACAAGTCTGGCTCATTCTTGGGTACTATTTCAAGATACCTGAAGGTGCCTCGTTCATCTGTACAAACAATTATACACCAGTACAAATGAGACGGGAATGTCCAGCCATCATACTGCTTAGGAAGGAGACCGGTTCTGTGTCCCAGAGATTAACGTGCTTTGGTCCTACATGTGCATATCAACCCAAGGACAAAAGCAAAAGACCTTGTGAAGATGATGGCATAAGCTGGTAAGATTGTGTCAATATCAACAGTGAAACGAGTACTGTATCAACATGGGCTGAAAGGCCACTCTGCCAGGAAGAAGCTGTTTCTCCAAAAGAAACATAAAAATGCCAGATTAATGTTTGCAAATGCTCACAGGAACAAAGACCTTAACTTTTGGAGACTTGTCCTGTGGTCTGATGAAACTAAAATGTAACTTTTTGGGCATAATGACCATCGTTACATTTGTAGGAAAAAGAGAAGCTTGGAAGCCTAATAACACTATCCCAACTGTGAACACAGTGGTGGCAGCATCATGTTGTAGGGTTGTTTTGCTGCAGGAGAGACTGGTGCACTTCAGAAAATAGATGGCATCATGAGAAAAGATTATGTGGCAATACTAAAGCAACATCTCCAGACCTCAGCCAAGAAGTTAAAGCTTGGGTGGAAATAGGTCTTCCAAATGGACAAAGACCCGAAGCATACTGCCGAAATGGTAACAAAGTGGCTTAAGGATAACAAAGTCAGTGTTTTGGAGTGACCATCACAAAGCCCTGATCTCAATCCTATTGAAAATTTATGGACAAAGCTGAAAAGGCAGGTGCGAGCAAGGCGACCTAAGAACCTGGATCAATTACACCAGTTTTGTCAGGAGGAATGGGCCCAAATTCCAACCAACTATTGTGAGAAGCTTGTCGAAAGATATCCTAAACGTTTGACCCAAGTCATTCAGTTTAAGGGCAATGGTACCAAATACTAATGAAATGTATGTAAACTTTTTGACATTACAGTAAGTAATAAAAATGCCTTCAAGCATTCTCTCATTATTCTGGAATTTGGCAAATATTAAACATTATGGTTATCCTAATTGACCTAAAACTGGAAAGGTTTATTCTGATTTCATGTCAGATATTGAGAAAAACATGCATATGTGTCTTTTTATATAGTGTCACTGTCCAGTAATTGTGATGCTAGTCACTACCCATTAATAAGCTGTGAGGCTGGGTAGTCAAGATGTCCAAGGTTAAAAGCCAAGACAGTACGTCATAGAGGGGTGAGACGAAGGCATAGTCATGAAATAGTCTGAGGTCAATATTCCAATAAGGTAGCGGATCACAACAGAAGGGCTAGGTAAGCAGATGGTCAAGACATCCTAGGTAGAGCATCAAAGATCAGAATACCAGACAAACAGCACGGATCAAACACACACCTCATGAGCAAAGCTACAACTGACAGCAATCAAAGACAAAGAGCTGGTTAAATAGCCAGGTAATTTCTCTGCAACATGGATGAAGCCCTGGCATACCCTGGTCCTGAATGGATGGCTAAACTGTCACTCCAGACACTGACTGGTCATCACTTCCCAGTATCCAATTAGGTGGCTAAACTGTCCATCACTATACTGACAGCTCAGCACGCCCCATTCCTATGTTGGACAGCAGAACTGTCATTCACTGCATCCGGCCACTCAGGAGGAATCACGACAGTAATGCCCTGTGTGATGAAATGCCGGCCGGTGGGTGCAGCTCTCTGGCGCCCCCTTACCTCTCAGGTGAGTCAAGGTACTGCACCTAGAGTAAGTAGTGCCAGGAAGCTGCTACCAGCGGGGGAAACACGGTGGTGTGTTGTCCCTTACACGTCACCAATCCGTGACGCCACGATACAGGCACAACTCTCTGGCACCCCCTTGCCTCTCAGGTCAGTCAAGGTACTGCACCTAGAGTGAGTGGTCGCCGGAGAGGCCGTCCTGTAGCCCTCTGGGTATTTGAGGCCCTCTGCAATGAGGGCGGTATATACATTTCCCTGGATGCGCCAGGAATATATATCCACACCTCCGACCATCACTGCCAGCCTTCCTCAAATCCCCCAGATGGTATGCTGCCACCAGTTCTCGTTTGATACAAGCCCAGTCTGTTAATAGACTTGTATCGGGTCAGGAACCAACCCAGTAGCGTTTCAGCCAAGCGTTTCCGGACCAATGCATTCGTATAAGCAGAGTAAAGGATACAGCCCACGATTAATTTATGATTTAATCGATTATAAGAATACACTAGATTACAAGGCTATACAATTAACTATACAACGGTATTTGGCCAGAATAAGAGATATAACAATTAGAAATACAAAACACAGGAATAACAACGATAAATCAGTTACCGTTCTTGTGGTGCAAGGGAGGCGTTGCTATCCCACAGGTTCAAGCTTAGTTGCAGTCATCCAGGCCTCAGTAGCACATGGCAAAGGTGCTCCTCCCACTCAGAGACCTGGACCCGACGTTAGGAGTTGTTCACATCATCTCCTGGGTCCGAACTGAGGAGGTTTCTGGCTGTCGGCTATACTAAAGTCCTGTCACGCCCACTCTTGGTGATGTCAGTTTACTAAGCCTCCCCACCAATGCCAGTTTTGGCTCCATTTGGGAAAGGTACCCATAACTTTCCCTGGGGTGATCTCATCGTATCACCAGAGGTCTCGTCGTGATCCTACTCTTCTGGGGAAGCCATTGTCTCTAAACATGCCTCCCCTGGGACCTTGGATATGGTTCTTCTAAATATCTAGCTTTCCAGGCCACTCATGGATTTATAAGTCCCATGATTGTGTCCGCGGGCACCTTCCCCACATGATACATTTTATTCGGGTTCCCTAACTTGTTTCGTGTGGTTATGAATTGATAGTGTATCTGTAGCTTTTGGTGGCCATTTTCCACAAAGAAAGCACATGGTTCCTTGGGACAATGGAGAAGTTTGCAGGCTTGCACGAATGGTTTGCTTCTGGTTTCAAGTGACATCAAGGTGTTAATTAACCCCCTGGGGCCTAGCTAACTCTGTCCTGTTTGGACACAACAGAGCTGGCCCATCTATTTACCATATCAAAGAAGTTCCTGGGGACTGATCTCCAGAGGTGGGGGCGGATTGCTCTGTTTACCAGGGGCTGGAGAATTGTGACATGGTAGGAGCTGTGTGAGGGATTTTTAGAAATGACAATAGGGAATATCTTCAGGTATGACGTATTATACCTAAGATGGCGGCTAACTTTCATGACACCTCCCCCTATAAGATGTCGTGAGGGGGTAACACATTCCTGTGTTCTCCCATGTGTCCTTCTGCACCCTCCCCTTGCCGGGATAACCCATCAGCGTTACCGTGGTCACGGCCTCTTCTGTGGCGAATGGAGAAGTGATACTGCTGGAGAGCGAGGCTCCAGCGTAGCAACCTTCCATTCGACCCAGAGACCGTGTGTAACCAGCTGAGGGGGTTGTGGTCCATCTCCACGGTGAAATGGCTCCCGTACAAGTAGGGCTACAGAAGCTGCAGGGCCAATACAATTGCCAGGCATTCCTTTTCCACCATGGAGTAGGCCACCTCCCGTGGCAGTAGCTTCCTGCTCAGGTACAAGACAGGATGTTCCTGGCCTGTCGGGTTGACCTGACTTAGCACAGCACCGAGGCCAAAGTCACTGGCGTCGGTCCGTACCACAAACGGCCGGAAGTCAGCAGCTTGAAGTACAGGGGAGCTACTTAGGGCGGTCTTGAGTGCCCTGAAGGCTGTCTCGCAGGCGACAGTCCAGTCGACTGCGACAGGCAGCTTCTTGTTGGTGAGGTCCGTCAGGGGCTTGGCCAAGGTGCTATAGTGTGGAACGAACCTCCTGTAGTACCCGGCAGTCCCCAAGAAGGACATCACCTGCTTTTTGGTCCTGGGGGTGGGCCAGGATGTGATGGCATCCACTTTTCCAGGTTCTGGCTTCAGAACACACCCGCCTACCCGGTGACACAGGTAGAGGTCCTCACTCATGCCCAGCTGGCACTTTTCCGGCTTGATGGTCAAGCCTGCCCGGTGGATCCGACCGAGCACCTGCTGCAGGTGCTCTAGGTGATCCTCCCAGGTGGGACTGAAGACTGCAATATCGTCCAAGTACGCCGCTGCGTACCCTCCAAGTCCCTCAAGCAGTGTATTGACCATCCGCTGAAAAGTGGCAGGGGCATTCCTCATGCCAAATGGCATCACCGTGGACTCGTGTAGTCCAAAAGGGGTGATAAAGGCAGAGCGTTCCCTTGCCGCAGGGGTCAGGGGAATCTGCCAGTATCCCCGGCTCAGATCCATGATGGTCAGGTACTTGGCCCCGGCCATACGATCGAGCAGGTTATCGATGCGTGGTATGGGAAACGCATCGGGGACCGTCACCGCATTGAGCCCCCGGTAGTCCACGCAGAACGGCGTAGTTCGGTCCTTTTTAGGAACGAGGACTACAGGTGAGGCCCACGCGCTGTTGGATGCCTGGATCACCCCCTGCTTCAGCATCTCGTCTATCTCTTGACTCAGGTTTTCCTGCACCTCGAAAGAGACCCGATATGCTGAACGCCGGATCGGGGGGTGATCGCCGGTGACCATCTCAGTCCTTCCAGGCAGGCTGCTGAACAGCTCCCAGAAGGAATGCAGGGTGGCCTCCAGCTGGGACCGTTGGTCCTCCGTGAGCTGGTGGCCAACCCTCACATCCTTGATGGCTCCACCCGCCTTGGCTTTGGCGAGCAGATCCAGGAGGGTCTCTACCTCTCCCTCCTCGGAAAGGTTGCACACTGGGTGGGCATACGCTTCCCGCTCATGATGAGCCTTCATCATGTTCACGTGGAAGGCCTTCCTCCTTCCACAGGCGTGGTCCAGGGTGTCCAGATAGGTGATGGCGTTGAGTTTCTGGTGCACGAGGTATGGACCTTCCCAGGCTGCCTGAAGCTTGTTCTGTGGTAAGGGGACCAGTACCCACACTTTTTGACCCACCTGGTAAGTCCTCTCACAAGCATTCTGGTCATACCACCGCTTCTGGTCGGCCTGGGCCTGGGCCATATTGTCCTGCACCAGCTTTGCCAAGGCCATCATCCTGTCCCAGTGGCGCGTGACATACTCGATGACCGACACTTCCGAGGTGGCTAAATCCCCTTCCCATGCTTCCTTCACCAGAGCCAGGGGTCTCCGTACACATCGCCCGTACAGGAGCTCAAAGTGGGAGAACTCCGTTGAGGCCTGCGGAGCCTCCCGGTAAGCAAATAGCAGGTGCGGGAGAAGACGTTCCCAGTCGCTCCCGTAGGAGTCGGCGAACATCTTAACCCTAGAAAGCATGACCATAAAAATCTACACTTTCACATACCTGGGGCCTTTTAGGCCCGTGTGCAAATAATAAATAAATGACCAACTGGAAATGACAAACAACAAAATACCTGAGGAATACCTAGAGTTTCAAAATTCTAACTAAAGAAATCTTGCAGAAAATAGAAAACAATTAACAGGGCGGGCCTGCGAGGCCCCAGGTATGCGTTCTAGGGTTAAGCATCTGTGTCAAGGTGCCATTGAACCGCTCACACAGGCCATTAGTCTGTGGGTGATATTGGCTGGCCACCAGGTGTTGCACCTGTATTTGCTTACATAGGGACTCCATCAGCTCCGACATGAACTGGGTCCCCTGATCGGTGAGCATTTCCTAGGGAAATCCTACTCTGGAGAAGATCTCCAATAAGGCGGTTTCCACTTTGTCGGCCTTAGTGGACGACAAGACTACCGCTTCCGGGTACCCGGTGGCGTAGTCTACTACAGTCAGTATGAAGCGTTTCCCGCGGGGGTCAGTGGGCAGGGGTCCCACGAGATCCACAGCCACCCTCAAGAAAGGCTCTCCAATGATTGGCAGAGGTATCAGTGGGGCTTTGGAGCGCCGCCCCGACTTCCCCACCCTCTGACAGGTGACACACGACTTGCAGTAGGTCGTCGCCTCGGCTCCCATCCCAGGCCAGTAGAAATGCTGAGCTATCCTGGCCTTGGTTTTAGCGATCCCCAGGTGTCCGGCCATCGGAATCTCATGTGCGAGCTGCAACAATTCCGCCCTGAACGGATAGGGTACAACTAACTGTCGGTCCCTGGGCCACGCCTCCGGTGAACCCTGCTGGACCGTCATCCAGTACAGCCGTCCCTGGTCCCAGACCACATGCTCGCCGTCTGAGTCCTGGGGAGTCTGTGCCGCCCGCTCCTTGAGTGCTTTAAGGCTGTCGTCGGCTTCCAAAGCAGCCCGAAACTCCTGACTCGATGGGGCAAGAATCGAAGAAACTGCCACATCTTCCGTCAGCACCTCCGGACATGTCTCCTGGCCGCTGTCTGACCCAGCTGCCACTTGGTCAGAAATGGGGAAGCCTTCGGACCTTTGCGAGGCTCCTTGGGCTCCGGCGCTCCCACTCCTGGTGACAGCGGCTATGATCGCTGTGACCGTGGGTAGTGCCCGCTTCCCCTCGGTTTCTGACCCAGCCGCCAGATCAGGCAGGCTTCCTCGGCCTGTCGACATCCTGGCCGTGGGGAACTCCTGCTCTGGGGTCTTACCTGGCGGTTCCTCTCCAGGGACACCCCCACCCCCCATGGCTCGCTCCCCCCCCTTCAGAGGCCCTAGACTCAGCGGCCTGAATTCTTCTGGAAGCCCTACACTGCCGGTAGCATCCTTCCTCTCCATCCCTGAGCCTCCCTCTACAGGATCCCGCCCCCCTCCTCCCTCACCGGAGAACAAGAGGTCCCTGTGCGCTGGCTGAGCACCTCTGGGGGCATCCTCACCTTCCTCACCTGCTCCCACTAACAACCCTGTTTGTGTTGTGTCTGTGTGTGGGTTACTCTCAGGTTCCACTCCCTCCTCCTCCGCAGGAGACACACGCCATACAACATTATTGGTGTTAGAAGCAGATAAGTCAAGACATTCTGGGGGAGCCGAACTTGGGGGTTCAGTGGGTACATACTACGACACTAGCCGCCCCAAGTCGGTCCCTAATAAAACGTTTGTGGGAATATTTGGTGTTACACCCACCTCCCGCATCCCCCTCCCGGCACCCCAATCCAAATACACCATGGCAACGGGAAGCGCCGGCTCCACGCCTCTAATCCCGGAGACGGAAAGGGTCTTTCCCGGTACAAAGTCTTGAGGGGACACCACCTCAGGCCGTACCAGGGTTCGTTCAGCGCCAGTGTCCCGCAGTCCCATGACCGCAGAATGGCCTATGGTGATGGGTTGGATATTGTCCAGGGACCTAACACCACCCCTTCCCACACACAGAACATTGGGCGCTCTCTGGGACAGGGATGGGGCCTTTTGGCGCTGGGGACACTCAACCCTAAAGTGTCCTGGCTTGTTGCAATGATGAAAACGTCTTACGTCTGTTCCTTGCCTGGAGAGGGCAACAGGGGGATACACCCCTTGTGTTCTGGGGGCTGGGGAAACAGGGGCAGGATTGGGATTACCCCCTCTCCAGGTGCTGCTGGCAGACTTCTTCGGCTCAGGTGCTCTGTTATTGGCATACTCATCTGCCAGGGCGGCTGTAGCAGAAACCCCCGTTGGTTTTCAGTCACGGAGGAACTGTCGGAGGTCCTCTGGGCAGTTCCACAAGAACTGCTCCGTGACGAATAGTTCCTGGACCTCCTGGCGGGTAGTAAGCGCTAGACCCGAGGTCCAGTGCTCTGCGACTCTCAACAGCGCCCGCATATGATCGGTCAAGGTGTCCTTGGGGCCATGCAGCAGGCTCCGGAACTTCTGGCGGTACGACTCCGGAGTGAGGTTGTACTGCAGGATCAGGGCCCGCTTGATGCTGTCGTAGTCCTGTACCTCCCAGGTAGGTAAGTCCCCCAAGGCATCCAGGGACTTACCCCTCAAACGGGGGGTCAGGTATCTTGTCCACTGATCCCGGGCCAGTTGGTGTTGAAGGCAGGTCCTTTTGAATGCCAACAGAAAGGAGTCCAGGTCTCCATCTTTCTCAAGCAGGGGGAAGTCCTCAGCTCGGACTTTCCAGGTCTTCGCCTCCTGCTGTGGTGGAGGTGCTGGAAGGAATCCACGCTGAGCCAGGTCCAGTTGATGCTTGCGCTCCGCATCTCGTTCTGCACGCTCCGCAGCTCAATCTGCACGCTCCGCCTCTTCTATTCGCCGGCGTTCAGCCATGAGGAGCCGAAAAGTGGCGGTGTCCCCAGACCGCTGACTGACCAGGGCTGATTGCAGGAGGGCATCCATGCTGGACAGGCTGTGGTGGGCAGGTGGGGGGCAGTCCACTGTGGGACCGGATACTGGGGACTGGCTCCCTGAGGTGCCCAAGCAGAGCTCCTCCCCACCATGAGTAACATTGTCCTCCCCCAACTGCTCACCGACCAAAGCATTGGTCTTCTCCTTCACCTTGTTCCTGGTGCCTTCCGCCATCTTGGTAACCTTGTGTCACTGACACCGCTGCAACCCTGAGTTTGCACACACCTTGTTATAATTTTACTCTGACCGTCTAGTGTTGGGCTGACCTTAAGACTCCAGCAGTGGAAATTACCACTGGCAGTCTTTAGTGTCTGTGAGTAGGGATCCCACGTACACTATACTCTGCAATCCCACCGCTCTGCCACCAATGTGATGAAATGCCGGCCGGTGGGTGCAGCTCTCTGGCGCCCCCTTACATCTCAGGTGAGTCAAGGTACTGCACCTAGAGTAAGTAGTGCCAGGAAGCTGCTACCAGCGGGGGAAACACAGTGGTGTGTTGTCCCTTACACGTCACCAATCCGTGACGCCACGATACAGGCACAACTCTCTGGCGCCCCCTTGCCTCTCAGGTCAGTCAAGGTACTGCACCTAGAGTGAGTGGTCGCCGGAGAGGCCGTCCTGTAGCCCTCTGGGTATTTGAGGCCCTCTGCAGTGAGGGCGGTATATATATTTCCCTGGCTGCGCCAGGAATATATATCCACACCTCCGACCATCACTGCCAGCCTTCCTCAAATCCCCCAGATGGTATGCTGCCACCAGTTCTCGTTTGATACAAGCCCAGTCCGTTAATAGACTTGTATCGGGTCAGGAACCAACCCAGTAGCGTTTCAGCCAAGTGTTTCCGGACCAATGGATTTGTATATGCAGAGTAAAGGATACAGCCCACGATTAATTTATGATTTAATCGATTATAAGAATACACTAGATTACAAGGCTATACAATTAACTATACAACGGTATTTGGCCAGAATAAGAGATATAACAATTAGAAATACAAAACACAGGAATAACAACGATAAATCAGTTACCGTTCTTGTGGTGCAAGGGAGGCGTTGCTATCCCACAGGTTCAAGCTTAGTTGCAGTCGTCCAGGCCTCAGTAGCACATGGCAAAGGTGCTCCCCCCACTCACAGACCTGGACCCGACGTTAGGAGTTGTTCACATCATCTCCTGGGTCCAAACTGAGGGGGTTTCTGGCTGTCGGCTATACTAAAGTCCTGTCACGCCCACTCTTGGTGATGTCAGTTTACTAAGCCCCGCCCCCCCTACCAATGCCAGTTTTGGCTCCATTTGGGAAAAGTACACATAACTTTCCCTGGGGTGATCTCATCGTATCACCAGAGGTCTCGTCGTGATCCTACTCTTCTGGGGAAGCCATTGTCTCTAAACATGCCTCCCCTGGGACCTTGCATATGGTTCTTCTAAATATCTAGCTTTCCAGGCCACTCATGGATTTATAAGTCCCATGATTGTGTCCGCGGGCACCTTCCCCACATGATACATTTTATTCGGGTTCCCTAACTTGTATCGTTTGGTTATGAATTGATAGTGTATCTGTAGCTTTTGGTGGCCATTTTCCACAAAGAAAGCACATGGTTCCTTGGGACAATGGAGAGGTTTGCAGGCTTGCACAAATGGTTTGCTTCTGGTTTCAAGTGACATCATGGTGTTAATTACCCCCCTGGGGCCTAGCTGACTCTGTCCTGTTTGGACACAACAGAGCTGGCCCATCTATTTACCATATCAAAGAAGTTCCTGGAGACTGATCTCCAGAGGTGGGGGCGAGTTGCTCTGTTTACCAGGGGCTGGAGAATTGTGACATGGTAGGAGCTGTGTGAGGGATTTTTAGAAATGTCAATAGGGAATATCTTCAGGTATGACGTATCATACCTAAGATGGCGGCTAACTTTCATGACACCCTGGTTTGGAGTCTACTCCATTTTTAAGCAATGAGTTAAATTATGATAGCTCAGCTTCACTTACTTGAATATTGTTGAGCTGTAGAACCAAGCTGAGCGGAACAAAAATTGTGATCTGATATAGGATTAAATAAGCCTATGTATTGTATAAAACTTTTTATTCTTTTACATAACACAATTCCAAGCATGAAAAAATAGTCTCCTATCTGGGATCAATGTTCTTCTTTTCATTCTATTCAAGTTATTTTCCATTTCTTCCATTTTGTCTGCTGCTTGATGTTTTTTGGAAGGTCAGGATTCCTGATCCTGATGCTTCATGAGAATCTATATCAGGTTTGAAATGGCAGGCAAGTTATTTTAGTAGAACTGAACAGAATTGATAGAAATTCTCGTTTGTTATGGCTTTAGAGAAATCTCTGCAAGTAATGTCATATCTTTGCAAGTAATGTCAAGGTCTGAGAAAATGAATGCATTACATAGCACGGATAAAATCCTTGCGAGGATGAGCAAAAGATTGATTGCAGACACGTTTATTATATGTGTCGTACTTGAGGATTCTTATAAAGTTTTATTGAAAACCAGCTACCTGAAACATTCATGCCCAAACAAGTGGGTTCATGTATTAGGTCTGCTGTCCTAGGCAATGAACACTTGAAGCATACAGTGCCTTGAGAAAAGTATTCATACCCTGTGAACTTTTCCACATTTTTTCCCATTACAGTCACAAACTTAAATGTATTTTATTTGGATTTTATGTGATATACCAACACAAAGTAGTAAGTATTTGTGAAGTGTAAAGGAAATAATACATGGTTTTCTAAATATTTTAAAGACAAGCTTGAAAATTGTGACGTGCATTTGTATTCAGCCCCCCTGAGTCAATACTTTGTAGGACAACCTTTCGCTGATATTACTGCTGCAAGTCTTTTTAGGGTACATCTCTACCAGCTTTGCACATCAAGAGGCTGACATTTTTGCCCATTCTTCTTTACAAATTTGCTCCAGCTCAGTGAGATTGGACGGAGAGCGTATTGAACAGCAATTTTCAAGTCTTGTCATGGATTCTCGATGGGATTTAGAGGGGAAAATATAGCTACACTCTGAAATGCTAAGTATAATAAATTTAGAAAGTTGGAACTGCATTACTGCCATAGAAAATAGGTAAAAGCTACATTATATACATATTTATATACCCGGAGAAACAGAGTCTTAGATGGCATAAAACAAATATCTTTATTAAATATTATTAAAATGTAATCCACAGAGGTGGTGTCACAATATAAGTTATAGAAAGCCCACATCTATAGTGGCGAAACGCGCGTCGAGGTTTCTTCTTGGCCAGATGGCGACCTGATCTTGCTGTTTTCCTCTAGTCTACCTGCTTTTCCCTCCTGACGTCCCCCTGTGTAACTGATCGGTAAGCAGAACCTTGCAGTGAATATGATTTCACCCTATCTGCACACAGGTGCGGATAGTATTGTGTGGTAGCTTTACCGTAGGTGCTATATAGTTTACCAGGGTTTAAACTGTGTACTAGTCAGCTGGGTCCTCATTACCCACATTTAGATTGTATTTCACCATGTGCTGTTTTCTATAACTTATATTGTGACACCACCTCTGTGGATTACATTTTAATAATATTTAATAAAGATATTTGTTTTATGCCATCTAAGACTCTGTTTCTCCGGGTATATATGTATTATTGAGTAGGCACATAATTGATAGACACTATGCATTGCCTAGGTGTCTATCAAATCTTTTTCTTAAAATGAAGGCCGCTTTTTGTTTATTTATTATATACATATTGAATATTGGAAAAACGGAACTTCAATATTGCTGTAGAAAAATTACAGTAAAAAGAAGGTACTTAGACCATAAATTGGCCAATATATGTGAGCCCAAAAGCCATCGTCAAGGCGTACCTCATTGTTAAGTCCCTGTCCTGATAAGATTTTGCATCAGTAGAGTAAAATCCCCACACTCACATGTTTTCAATGCTTATTTTAACGAACAACCACAGAAGACGTTTCAGCACATCCCGAGCTTTTACCTGTCCTGATAAGACACCTCTCCTGGAATAAAAAGCCTACAATTTATGGGGCAGGAAGGAACCAGCTAATTAAAACCGAACAAAACAGAAAAACTGACGAGCACATCCAAACACAATGGGATTTAGGGCTGGACTGTGACTGGGCCATTCAAACACATGAAGCTGTTTTGATGGAAACCATTCCATTATAGATCTGGCAATATATTTAGGGTCTTTGTTCTGCTGGAAGGTGAACCTATGGCTCAGTCTTAAGTCTTTTGCAGTCTCTAACAGGTTTTCTTCCAGGATTGCCATAAATTTTCCTGTCAACTCTGACCAGCTTCCCTGTCCCTGCTGAAGAAAAACATCCCTACAGCATGATGCTGCCACCACCATGTTTAATGGTGAGGATGGTGTTTATAATAATAATTTTTATTTCTATAGCGCCAACATATTCCTCAGCACTTTACATTTTAGAGGGGACTTGTAGAGACAATAAAAACATTACATATATATAACACGTAACTCAAAAGATACCAAAATAAGTGATGGCCCGGCTTGCAAGCTTACAATCTATGAGAAAATAGGGACGACACAAAAGGTAAATGGTAAAAAGTGCTTGTATTGTTCGGTCCAGCCATCAATATAATAAATATGGTATTCACATAATGCTGCATGAACCGGTCACCAGCCAGAATGTGTATAAGTACAGACACAGGGGCTATTAAGTGTATGGGGTGTGTGAACAGATACTATGAGGGTCCTCATTTTGAAGAAAATATTGTATGAGCAAAACTGGTATAGTTTAAATAAGTGAGGTGAGGTGATAGGCCAGTCTAAAGAAAGGCGTTTTAGGCCATGCTTAAAACTGTGGGTATTGGGAATAAATCAAACTTTCCTGGGTAGTGTATTCCAAAGAATTGGTGCAGTGCACGAGAAGTCTTGGAGATGGGTGTGGGAAGCTCAGATTATTGAGGACGATTGATGATGGGAATGGGTGATCGATAGCACTGCCCAGGAACCGATGCCACAAAGGCGTGATCTTGAAAATTCATATTTATTTGCTATGCGTTTTGAGGCTGTTCTAGCCTCTTCATCAGGCATACTTATAGGCTATTATATACACCCACCAGGGTATTCCCTGACAAATCAGGTGCTCACATTCATTAATTGGCTGCTGTGCTGCGTCTCTATAATTAATGAATGTGAGCACCTGATTTGTCAGGGAACACTCTAGTGCAGGGGTCTCAAACACGCGGCCCACAGGCCGCATGTGGCCCTTCAGGCTGCTTCATGCGGCCCGCAGGCACCATAGACCCCGATCGCGGCCCGGTCCAGGAGCTGCCGGCAGCTGCGCTTCAGTTCAGTGTATTGCCGCGCAGAGTCTGGCTCTCTGCACAGCAATACCAGTGCCAGCCGCCGGCCTATCAGAGGCCAGCAGCTGACATCTGCGTCCCAGTGCAGCAGCGTATGACGTCACTGACACACGCAGATGTCATCTGCTGGTCTCTGATAGGCCGGCGGCTGCCACTGGTATTGCTGTGCAGAGAGCCGGTCTCTGCGCGGCAATACACTGAACTGAAGCGCAACTGCCGGCAGCTCCTGGACCGGGCCGCGATCGGGGTCTATGGTGCCTGCGGGCCACAGGTGCAGAAAGGACGCCGAGGGAACGGAGGACAGGTGAGAAGAATCTTTTTTTTCTCTTGTATGTGTAGAACGGCACAAGGGACAGTCCTCCAAGATGGGGACCAGGCTGGGGACAGTCCTAAAAGATGGGGACCAGGCTGGGGACATTACTACAAGAGGGGGACCAGGATGGGGACATTCCTAGAAGATGGGGACATTACAACAAGATGGGGACCAGGATGGGGCATTACTACAAGATGAGGACATATCTACAATATAGGGACCGGTATGTGACATTACGACAATATGGGGCCCAGTATGGAATATTACGACAAGATGGGGACAAAGATGGGGGACATTATAAGATGCAGACCAAGGTGGGGCACATTGCTACAAGATTTTGGCAGAAAAACTTCAAAATAAAGCATGAAAAAATATTTTGCCACTAAAAATGCTGCTTTATATCTAAACAAAAGTAAACAAAAAAAGTGCATGTTTTATTATCGCCACATCCATAACGACCCAAGCTATAAAAAATAAAACAGCAAAAATGTTCAAAAGGTGTATAGAAAAAAAAATGGTATCACTAAAAATGTCACTTTGTCCTGCAAAGAATGCGGCCCCCCAAATTAAATTTTTTTCCGTGTGCGGCCCATATACCCAGCCAAGTTTGAGACCCCTGCTCTAGTGGGTGTATTTAATAGCCTGTAAGTAAGATATCTTTTTATATATATTTTTGCCTGATGAAGAGGCTAGAACAGCCTCGAAACGTGTGGCAAATAAATATGGATTTTCAAGATCACTCCTTTGTGGCAACGGTTCCTGGGCAGAGCTATCGATCATCTATTCCCATCATCCGTCATCCGAATTTCTGGACTCCCATTGGAACCCAGTGGGTAAAGCTGCAGCAATCAGGGAGCATCTTATTTCATACTTTTGCGGAGTTGTACCTTTGAGCACAACCTCAGGTTGAGTAATTATCACCTTAAAGTATTCCATCCACCTTGTATGATTTGCACTAGGGGCGCTTCCCCTTTTTTTTTTAAGAATGAGGATGTTAGTCTTAGGTCATTAGCAAAATGGAGGGCACGTGTAGGGTGGTAGACTGAGATGAGGGAGATGTATAGTGGTGCTGAACTGTAGACAGCTTTGTGGGTGAAAGTGATGAGTTTATATTGAACTCTGTAGTGGATGGGCAACCAGTGCATGACTAGCACAGGGTAGAGGCATCACTGTAGCAGATGGAAAGGAATATGATCCTGGCTGCTGCTTTCAGGACGAATTGGAGAGGGAAAGTTTAGTAAGAGGAAGACCGATTAGTATAGTCCAGGTGAGAATGAATAAGAGCAATACTAAGAGTTTTTGCAGAGTCAAAGGTAAGAAAAGGTCGAATTCTTGAGATGTTTTTGAGGTGTAGGTGACATGAGTGAGCAACTGATCGGATGTAGGGTGTGAATTAAAAATCGGAATCAAATAGGACCCCAAACAGCGGGCATGTTGGTGAACAGTAATGGTAGAACCACACACGGAAATGGCAATATCAGGCATAGGTAGGTTAGTGGAGGGAGGAGTCACAAGGAGTTCAGTTTGTGACAGATTCAGTTTCAGATAGAGGGAGGACATAATGGTAGAGACTGCAGAAAGACAAACTCTGGTATTTTGTAGTAATGCAAGGTTGATGTAAGGAGATGATGTGTATAATTGGGTGTTATCAGCATAGAGATGGTACTGAAAACTGAATCTACTGATGGTTTGTCCAATAGGGGCAGTATATAAGGAGAGGAGAAGGGGGCCTAGGACTGATCCTTGAGGAACCCAGACAGTAAGGGAAAGAGGAGCCAGCAAAAGACACAATGAAGGAGTGGTCAGTAGTGATAAGAGAGCCTGCTCGCCACTACTCGGTACTCGCCTGAGCATCACTGTGCTCGACATGCTCAGCATGTGGCGAGCTCTGGTCCCCACCCTGCATGTTTGCTGCTCTTTAGAGAGCCAATGAACATGCAGGGGTTATCTGCCACGCACTGTAATGGTGTAGCCATGTTGGTTGTGGTATTACAGTGATTGGCTGGCCACATAGCGTCATCCGGTCTATATAAGACCTTGTGCCCCTACGTTCCTCACAGTCTAACCCGGAAACAGGCAGAGTAGGAAGAGCTGCTGCTGAGTCAGGGAGAAATTTGCTTGTTTATTAGTTAGTATAGGTATTCCATAGGTTCAGTGCAAGAAAAACATTCCGGCACCATGCTGTTTTTTCAAATAATGAATCACCAGGGCTTACTTCAGACTTCGTGCTTCAAGACTGAAACGGTGGTGCACATCCAAGAAATATATCAATCACAGGCAAGAGTGAAAAGAAAGGCAGCACTCACCCAGTCGTCTTAAAACGTTCCTTTATTTGTGTGTGCGGAGCATATCAGCATGCAGCATTGGACTGAGACCCCGAAGGGTGTGCGGGGGAGAGGAAAAAAAGGACGACGGCTGTTTCGCTGCCTTCCGGCGCTTCAACGGGTGCAAAGTAAGTGACACACCTGTTCACTTCCTTTTAAACCAATACAAACACGTGTGAATAAATTAAAACATAATTATGCGCATAAAAACATTTTCCATCATTAAGCTGAAAAAGCATTATAAGATGAGGCAAACAAATAAATAGCGGTATCATAAGAAAACTGACAGATCGACCTTCTCATTCAACCCTAATGGGCCCTGGGCTTCAGATTTTAATATCCATCTGGCCTCATGTTGCAATAGTGTTTTTTTGCGGTCTCCTCCTTCCCTTGGCAATCTAACATGTTCTAACCCTGCAAAACGTAGCACAGTCGGGTCGGCATTATGGCATTCAGAAATATGCTGGATTAATCTGGGGGAACCTTTCTTTGATACTATAGAATTATAGTGTTCCCTGAACCGAATGAATAAAGGTCTAATAGTTTTACCAATATAATAAAACTGGCAGGGACATGTAATCATGTACACTACATAATTCGTTCTACAAGAGATAAAATCCTTGACTATGTGTGTTGAAGGTCCTATTCTGAAGGACCCCTCAATTCTGTGAAATTTGCAAAAGGAGCAATGTCCATACTTAAAATTCCCCTTTGGGGTACTACTTTCTAACCAGTTAGAAGAGTCCTCTTGGAATTTGTTGTGCACCAGGATATCTCCCAGATTGCAGCTTCATCAATAAGAAACAATTGGTTTCTTACTGGCTTTCACAGTCAAATCTTTGTCACTCTCCAGAAGGTGCCAATTGTTGTTAATGGCTTTTTTAACCGATTCCCGACCGCCCACTGTAGATAAACGTCGGCGCTTGCTGGGCTCTGTGCTGCGCCGACGTTTAAAAACGGTGGGTGGTCTCGCAGCGCTCAGGACTCCCAGAGTCCTGCAAGCGCTGCAATTCCGGTGCAGAGCGTTAGCTCTGACAGGGGACATCATCGTGACCTGATTGGATCAGGTCCCAATGATGTTAACCCTTTGCTATGTTCTATATGCCGCGATCTATAGTGATCGCGGCATATAGAAGATAGACAGAGGAGAGGGGGTCATCTTACTTACCTCTCCGACGGACCCCTGATACCTTCCAGGACCTGGCATTGCTATGGCAGCTGGAGGTCACATGACCGCCTCCAGATCTGCCATATATGGTGTCCTGCCAGGCTCAGCCTGCAGCTGAAGCCTGGCAGGACACACTGACTGTGAAACAGTCAGCAAAGATCTCATGTAATGTAATACATATCTATTACATTACATGAGATCAGTGATCAGAAAAATAAAAATTAATGTCCCATACAGGGACTAAGTAAAAATGTAAAAAAAAAGTAAAAAAAAAATTTTTTAAACTGTTAAAAAAAAAATCACAAAATAAATAAAAATAAATAAATAAAATATTAAACCAATAAATCCGTATATTTATGCAAAACCAAAAAAAGTACACATATTTGGTATCGCCGCGTCCGAAACAACCCGATCTATAAAACTGTCACACTAATTAACTCTTTCTGTGCACACCGTAATAAAAATAAATAAAAAACGGAGCAAAAAAATATGCTTTTTCATCATATCGCCAAACAAAAAGTGGAAAAAAATGCGATCAAAAAGCAAAATGGAAATAAAAATGGTACCGCTGAAAACGTCATCTTGTTCCACAAAAAAAAAGCTGCCATACAGCTCCATCAGCTGAAAAATAAAAAATTTATAGCGCTCAGAATAAAGCAATGCAAAAAAAATAATTTTTCTATAAAATTGTTTTATTGAGTAAAAGCGCCAAAACATAAATAAAATATACAGTAAGTGTAGTATCGCTGTAAACGTACTGACCCAAAGAATAATGCTGCCTGATCACTTTTACCACACGCAGAGCAGCATAAAAAAAACCCCTCAAAAAACAATTCCTGAATTGTTGGTTTTTGTTAATTTTACCTCCCAAAAAACGGAATAGAAAGCGATCAAAAAATGTCATGTATCCAAAAATGGTACCAATAAAAATGTCAACTCGTCCCGCAAAAAACAAGCCATCACATGACTCTGTCGGCCGAAATATGGAAAAATGATAGCTCTCAAAATATGGCGATGCAAAAACTAGATTTTGCAAAAAAAAGCGTCTCTTAGTGTGTGACAGCTGTCAGTCATAAAAACCCGATATAAATCTGGTATCTCTGTAATCGCACCGACCCGAAGAATAAAGTAATCTAATCAGTTATATCACACGAGGAACGGCGTAAAAAATAAATAAAACCAATTCTTCACCTGCTACTGATTTGTTTATTATGTCTCCCAAAGATCGCAGTAAGGCTCTGCCCACATTTATCCTGCGCTCTGCGCTGAGCACTTACACCAGAGTTTCCGTGTAAATCTCTGAAATACGTGATTCTGGCGGAACCCATATCGGAAGATTCTCTGTAATGAGGCAGATATAGGCCACTGTGGATGCCGTCTGGCCTGTGATCCCACAGTGTCATTTGTTTTAGGCGTGCATAAAAGTGCGGTTGGCCACAGTTTTGTGCACTTCAGAAAAAAAAGACACCGCTAAACAGAGGTCAGATGGAGTCCAGAGTAACTCTGCTGCCTCATTACAGTGAATGGATCCCGCAGGGGTTTCATCTGAATTACATCACTTGGAAATTTAGATGGAAACCCCGATGTAAGTGCTCAGCCTAGAGCGCCGGATAAATGTTACGTAAAATGTTCGCAATAAAAGCTTCAACTCAGTCCTCAAAAAAAGCTAGTCCCCACTCAGGTCCGTCATCTGTTAAAAATATAAGGGATTTCTGGAAAAGCGAAATGGCCCTTGCCCCCCAAAAGAAATTCAGAAAATTTTGTGCTCCCAAATCCAAATGCGTATTCTACAATAATTTGTTCTCCAATTGTCAAATAGAGCTCCGTCCCCCCCAGATCTCGCAATATGGCTGAGCGGTACGATACAGCCACATTTGGGGTATTGCCACTTTTAGAAGCAATTGTGTGACACATTTCGGCACCATTTTTACCCATTGCCCTGTGTGAAAATGTAAAATCTGAGGGTAAATCATTTTTTTGTGGTAAAAATATAATTATGCTTTTTTCACTGCCCAATGGTATAAGTTAAAAAATTAAAAAATACTCACTACTTCCCTAGATGAATTCCTTGAGAGGTGTAGTTTACAAAATGGGGTCACTTGTGGGGGTTTCTGCTGTTTCGGCATGTCAGCGACTCTTCAAATGTGACATGGTGTCTGCAACCTATCCCAGCCAACATAGCGCTCCTTTCTCTTCCGAACCCTGCCGTACACCAAAGCAGTGGTTTTCCCCCACATATGGAGTATCGGCGTACTCAGGAGAAATTGCACAACAAATTTCATGGAGCAATTTATCCTTTTATCCTTATGATGGAAAATTAGGGGATAAAAAACATTTTTTGTGGGAAAAATGTGAAAATTTTATTTTTATGGCTCAATATTATAAACTTCTGTGAAGCAGATGGGGGTGCAAGGTGCTCACCACACATCTAGATAAGTTCCCTAAGGGGTCTAGTTTCCAAAATGGTGTCACTTGTGGGGGGTTTCCACTATTTAGGCACATCAGGGGCTCCCCAAATGCAACATGGCGTCCGCTATTTATTCAAACAAATTTTACATTCAAAAAGTCTAATGGCGCTCCTTCTCTTCCGAACCCTGCAGTGCACCCAAACAGTAGTTTTCTCTCACATATGGGGTATCAGCGTGCTCAAGAGAAATTGCACAAAAAATTTTGGGGTCCATTTTTTCCTGTTACCCCTGTGAAAATAAAAAAAATTGGGTCTAAAGTAACATTTTTGTGAAAAAAGTTAAATGTTAATTTTTTTCTTCCACATTCCAAAAATTCCTGTGAAGCACCTGAAGGGTTAATACAGTTCTTGAATGTGGTTTTGAGCACCTTGAGGGGTGCAGTTTTTAGAATGGTGTCACTTTTGGGTATTTTCTGTCATAAAGACCTCTCAAAGTGACTTCAAATATGATGTGGTCCCTAAAAAAATGTTTTTGTAAATTTTGTTGGAAAAATGAGAAATCACTGGTCAACTTTTAACCCTTAAAGCTCCCTAACAAAAAAAAAATGTTGTGCTGATGTAAAGTAGACATGTGGGAAATGTTATTTATTAACTATTTTGTGTGACATATCTCTCTGATTTAAGGGCATGAAAATTCAAAGTTTGAAAATTGCAAAATTTTCAAAATTTTCACCAAATTTCCTATTTTTTCACAAATAAATTGTTATGCACACGCCCGGGCTAAGCGGCGTGTGCGTGTGATTGGTAGTGATTCCACTGGACCGTGCCGGAGAGTGAATGCCTGGAGGGGCGTGACTAAGTATTCACCCGATCCGACCAGGGTCGCACGACGGCATACGACGCCAGTGCACCAAGGAGGAACCGAGCAGAAGGACCAGGTGCTACTCCAGGACAGACCCCGGACACGGCTGTTGACCCACACAGGGGAATACAGGAACAGGCTGGTAGGCTGGCACACAGACTGGAGGGTATAGGCAGGCACGACTGGTATGCAGGCAGGCGGGTATGCAGGCAGGGGGGTAAAGGCAAGCACAGCTAGAGTGCAGACAGGGAGGCACTAGCAGGTAGGAACACAGGCGGGATAGGACCCAGTACACACCGGGACTCAGGAACAATACAGGCAGAGGGTTACAGGCAAGCACAGCTAGAGTGCAGACAAGGCTGAGCAGGGAGGACAGGGCTCTGTTCACACGGAACAGACAGGAAGGGAAAGACAGAGCCAGATACTCACACAGTACTTGCAGAGACAACAAGCAGGAGTTAGGTACGAGTTCAGACTCTGCAGAAAAAGGAAGGGAACGGACATAGAGGCAAAACAGGTAACGGACAGGAGAGAGTTCAGACTGGAACTGAGTGTACGGAGGAGACCGACACTGCAGAGGGATACAGGAGCGGGTCTGGGAATACGGCCCCCAGAGAGGCGGAACGAACAGGCAAGGAGCGTGTTCAGACAGGACAGACCAGACGCAGGAGCGGGTCTAGGAAATCGGCCACTAGAAGGCGGAACGAACAGGCAAGGAGCGTGTTCAGACAGGACAGACCAGACACAGGAGCGGGTCTAGGAAATCGGCCACTAGTAGGCGAGAGGAACAGGCTAGAGAACACAGAAAGGAGTCAGTTCAGACACGGGAGCTGATACCACAAAGCAGGAGACATACAGGACTCAGTTCAGACACGGGAGCTGATACCGCAAAGCAGGAGACATACAGGACTCAGTTCAGACACGGGAGCTGATACCGCAAAGCAGGAGACATACAGGACACAGTTCAGACACGGGAGCTGATACCGCAAAGCAGGAGACATACAGGACTCAGTTCAGACACGGGAACTGATACAAAAAGCAGGAGACAAGAGACGGGACCTGGCACCTTCAGAGTGCAAGCACACACTGAAGGAAACACTATGCTCAGGCAGGGATAGAAGGGAGCTGCTGAGCTATATACCAAGTGACAGACAGCAATAGGCTGAGGACGCACAAGGGGTGTGACCCACAGCAGGTACAAAAGGCAGGAAGTGATCGGGCGCCGCCCTTAAGCAGCAGAAACAGACACAAACAGACAGCATGGAGGGAAGCCAGAGAGACATTCTGGACAGGAGATCAAGTGCGCCCTCTTGCACAGTGGGAGATGGACCACCATGCAAGGACGCCGCCAGGTATGTTACAGTACCTCCCCCCTTACGCCCCCTCTTCTTCAGGCCTGCCAGAATCTTCCGCAGGGAATTCGAGGACCAGTCGTTCACTGGGTTGGAGGGGGACAGAGACTTAAGGGTAATCTCTGCTTCGAGGTACATCTTGTCAAGCTCACAGGAAGAAATAGACGGGTTATCAGGTACATAATGAGGAAAAGTCACTGTCTCTTTGTTATCTGGTGGTATCCCGGAGGATTCAGGAAACAACTGGAGGTCCTCCGCCGGGTCAGAAGAGTGCAGAGGCTCAGAGAAAACAACTGCTTCAGAGTACACTAGGTCGGACTCACTGGAGGAAGCAGGCGAGGTATCGGGTACCGAGTATAGGAAAGTCTCTGTCCATTCACCACCAGGTGGCACCCCGAAGGGTTCTGGAGACAGCTGGCGGTCCTCCGCCTGGTCAGAGGGGTGTAGAGACTCACGGGTAACCTCTGCTTCAGAGTACACTAGGTCGGACTCACTGGACGAAGCAAGCGAGGTATCAGATCCAGGATATAGGAAAGTCTCTGTCCATTCACCACCAGGTGGAACCCCGAAGGATTCTGAACACAACTGGAGGTCCTCCGCCTGGTCGGAGGGGTGTAGAGACTCAGGAGTAACCTCTGCTTCGGAGTACACTAGGTTGGACTCACTGGACGAAGCGAGCGAGGTATCAGGTACAGAGTATAGGAGAGTCTCTGTCCTTTCGCTACCAGGTAGCACCCCGAAGGGTTCAGGAGACAACTGGAGATCCTCCGCCTGGTCGGAGGGGTGTAGAGACTCGGAGGTAACTACCACTTTGGGGTACCCATTGTCAGGCTCACAGGACGAAGCGGACAAAGTATTGAGTACCGGGTGTAGAGAAGTCTCTCTCCATTTGTCATCGAGTGGTATCCCGGAGGGTTCAGGAGGCAACAGGGGATCCTCCGCCAGGTAGTAGAGGTGCACAGACTCTGAGGTAACCACAGCTTTGGAGCATCCTTGGACATGCACACCGGTTAAAGAGAAAGAAGCATCTGATGCCGGGTGCAGGAAGTTCTCCTGTGTGGAGTCTGGATGGGCAGAAGTCTCTTCGGCCAGGAGAACTGGTGCACTACCCACGCACATTACCCATTGGGGTTTCTCCGGGATACAGGGAGATGAAGCTTCAGTAGGGACTTCAAGGTTGGGGTCAGGAGGTCTCAGGGAGGACAGACCCTGGCGTGACGGCTTGCCTCTAAGTCTAGCACGTCTGGACTGCCTCTTGAGGTTGAGAGAAGTATTCCGGAAAGCGTAGTCACCCTGTGAGGATTCTGGGTGGGCAGTAGTCTCATTGGGCTGGAGGACTATTGCGCTACCCACACACATTACCCGTCGGGGCTGCTCCGGGATATTGGGAAGTGAAGCTTCAGCAGGGGCTTCAGAGTTAGGGTCCTCGAAGACCATACGAAAGGCCACCAGGAAGGCCTGCAGGTCAAGGATGACAGGATCCCATGCTTCCCATAGGGGGGTGACCCATTTCAAGGCATCACCCGCTAGGTAGTCAATCATAAAGGCCACTTTAGCCCAATCGGAAGAAAAATAGAGAGGGTAGGCCTTAAAGTGTAGCATGCATTGCTCCACAAATGCACGACACTGTCTTGGATCCCCATAGTAACGTGGCGGATCCGCAGGAACGAGGGCTGATAGATCCATCTGGACGGGTGCGTAATTCGCCTGGAACACAGCTAAAGGGGGAAAAAAAATTTATTTATTTATTTTAATGCATGTATTCGCTGGAAAAACTTCTCAAAGAGCGAAGGCCGTGGGGCTCAACGGGAACCATGGCCTGAGCATGCTGTTATGCACACGCCCGGGCTAAGCGGCGTGTGCGTGTGATTGGTAGTGATTCCACTGGACCGTGCCGGAGAGTGAATGCCTGGAGGGGCGTGACTAAGTATTCACCCGATCCGACCAGGGTCGCACGACGGCATACGACGCCAGTGCACCAAGGAGGAACCGAGCAGAGGGACCAGGTGCTACTCCAGGACAGACCCCGGACACGGCTGTTGACCCACACAGGGGAATACAGGAACAGGCTGGTAGGCTGGCACACAGACTGGAGGGTATAGGCAGGCACGACTGGTATGCAGGCAGGCGGGTATGCAGGCAGGGGGGTAAAGGCAAGCACAGCTAGAGTGCAGACAGGGAGGCACTAGCAGGTAGGAACACAGGCGGGATAGGACCCAGTACACACCGGGACTCAGGAACAATACAGGCAGAGGGTTACAGGCAAGCACAGCTAGAGTGCAGACAAGGCTGAGCAGGGAGGACAGGGCTCTGTTCACACGGAACAGACAGGAAGGGAAAGACAGAGCCAGATACTCACACAGTACTTGCAGAGACAACAAGCAGGAGTTAGGTACGAGTTCAGACTCTGCAGAAAAAGGAAGGGAACGGACATAGAGGCAAAACAGGTAAAGGACAGGAGAGAGTTCAGACTGGAACTGAGTGTACGGAGGAGACCGACACTGCAGAGGGATACAGGAGCGGGTCTGGGAATACGGCCCCCAGAGAGGCGGAACGAACAGGCAAGGAGCGTGTTCAGACAGGACAGACCAGACGCAGGAGCGGGTCTAGGAAATCGGCCACTAGAAGGCGGAACGAACAGGCAAGGAGCGTGTTCAGACAGGACAGACCAGACACAGGAGCGGGTCTAGGAAATCGGCCACTAGTAGGCGAGAGGAACAGGCTAGAGAACACAGAAAGGAGTCAGTTCAGACACGGGAGCTGATACCGCAAAGCAGGAGACATACAGGACTCAGTTCAGACACGGGAGCTGATACCGCAAAGCAGGAGACATACAGGACTCAGTTCAGACACGGGAGCTGATACCGCAAAGCAGGAGACATACAGGACACAGTTCAGACACGGGAGCTGATACCGCAAAGCAGGAGACATACAGGACTCAGTTCAGACACGGGAACTGATACAAAAAGCAGGAGACAAGAGACGGGACCTGGCACCTTCAGAGTGCAAGCACACACTGAAGGAAACACTATGCTCAGGCAGGGATAGAAGGGAGCTGCTGAGCTATATACCAAGTGACAGACAGCAATAGGCTGAGGACGCACAAGGGGTGTGACCCACAGCAGGTACAAAAGGCAGGAAGTGATCGGGCGCCGCCCTTAAGCAGCAGAAACAGACACAAACAGACAGCATGGAGGGAAGCCAGAGAGACATTCTGGACAGGAGATCAAGTGCGCCCTCTTGCACAGTGGGAGATGGACCACCATGCAAGGACGCCGCCAGGTATGTTACATAAATGCAAGTGATATCGAAGAAATTTTACCACTATCATGAAGTACAATATGTCACGAAAAAAAAATCTCAGAATCAGGGGGATCCGTTGAAGCCTTCCAGAGTAATTACTTCATAAAGTGACAGTGGTCAGAATTGAAAAAATTGGCCCGGTCACGAAGGCAAAAACAGGCTCCGGTGCGAAGTGGTTAATTATCTCTGACATCAAACTAAATTTGAAAGTTTGAATGAATTTTTGATCTTCTTTTTTGAGCAACCTTTTTTGTCCTTTTAATAGTTCTTTTTGAGTTTTTTTATCAGCTTTAACACGGGCTGAGTTTATTTCTTGAATGGGATAATCTCTATCCAGAAATCTTTTTGACAGGTCATCTGATTGTTGTAACAGAATCATTTCGGAAAGATACTGCCACTAATATGTTACTACATTTCAATAGCTATCATCCGTATCATGCAAAACGTCGACTACCTTACAGTCAATTTTTAAGACTTCGAAAAATTAATAATTCTAATAAAAAATTTAAAGAACAATCAGATGACCTGTCAAAATGATTTCTGGATAGAGGTGATTGATATATTTCTTGGATGTGCACCACCTTTTCAGTCTTGAAGCAGTCTGAAGTAAGCCCTGGTGATTGATTGTTTGATTGTTTGAAAAAACAGTGTGGTGCCGGAATGTTTCTCTTGCACTGAACTGATGGACCTTAAGGCCCCGTCACACATAACGAGATCGCTAGCGAGATCGTTGATATGTCACGGTTTTTGTAACGCAATAGCGATCTCGTTATGTCTGACAGGTAGCAACGATCAGGCCCCTGCTGTGAGATCGCTGATCATTACAAAGCTTCCTGGACCATTCCTGGGTCGTTGCGCTCCCGCTGAGCAGTGTGCATCGCTGTATTTGACACCTTATCAACGACCTCGTTAGCGATTCAGAACTGAGACAGGTAGGCGTGCATAAATTGGACTTTTCCGCGCCCCTCGTCCCTGATTGGTGGTCGCTACAGCGTTCTCATTTTCCGCGGTGCATAAAGAAGGCAACAGAATAGCGATTCCATCCTTTGTTTCTGACCTCGTGCTGGATTGCAGATCCTAGCAGAATTCTCCGGACTGTTGATATCCGTTCATTCGACTGAGTCCTGATTTTGCGGATCGTTGTAGCAACCAAGGCCGCCCAATCAGAACACAGTAGCGTCCACCAATTGGAGATGAGGGGGCGCGGAAAAGTAATTTTATGCACGCCTTTGTGACACAGTACAGTCCCTATCAAGGTGTGGATCGTTGAAACAGCTGCTGTGTGAAAGTGTCCCAACGACCGCCGAGATCGTTAGTTAGATCGCTGGGGTGGCCGAAATCGTTGGGAAGTTCTGCATGTTTGACAGCTCCCCAGCGATCACGAAACGACTCTCCAGCGATCCCAAAACCGTGACGTAATAACAATCTCACTAGCGATCTCGTTATGTGTGACGGGGCCTTTAGACTTTGAAACAGGCACACCCTGTATTGTTAGGGTATGTGCCCACGTAGCGTTTTACAAGCGTATTTGATGCGGAATTTCCGCAGCGGAAACGCTTGTAAAACGCTAGGTAATCCGCACCCCATGGTCCCCAATGAGTTTCCGCAAGTTCTATGCCCATGCTGCAGATTTTTCCGCAGCGTTTTTGATGCGCACAAATATTCGCAGCATGTTAATTAATTTTGCGTTTCCGCATGCGGAATTGCCTTTGCAATGCAATAAAAAACGCAAGGCAATTCCGCATGCATTTTTCCGGGAAATGACATGCAGAAATGAAGCAGAAACTTTCTGCTTCATTTCCGCAACGTGGGCACATAGCCTTAAAGAGCACATTCTTAAGGTAAAATCCTGAAGGCTCTTTATTCACCATGGACTCAGAAGCTTCTTTCGTTTCTAGCAGTTTGTCAGCTGGACGTGAGAATGCGGGGGAGTTTTTTGCTGAATGCAATAACAAAGATGAATTAGAGATTATTGGCAGTACATCTCTAGAATTAAAGATTACTTCTTTAGTGGAAAAAGAAATCAGACTCTTTTGGACGGTCAAATCCCTAAAATCTTTTATTGACTCAGACAGAGTTCCACGAGGACTCCAAGTCTATAAGGAGATTTCCCAGTTTAAAGAAGATGAAACCTTCCAGAGAAAATGGGAAAAGGCACATCTGAACTGTTCCTTAGAATTGCTAAGGTTAGTTTTGGCCAGAAATGAGCAAGAATTAATCAATATCACCACACTTTTAGATAAAGCTAAATCAGAACTTGCATCCAGACTTATGGAAAATCAAATGAAAACTTTTCTGACCAGACTTGATAAGAAATTAGTTCCCCTGCAAGCGGATATAAAACAGAGGAAAAAAGAAAAATTCCTCAGAGATAAAAAGGACTATGAAACGAATATGGTATTTAAATGGAACAAAAACTTACAAAATACAAATAAGAAGACGTTCAGAACACACAGATTTTCGAATGCTACTTTCAGGAAGAAGAGAAGAATGGATTATGATGGTTGGACCACTGATTCAGATTCAAGTGGTCTCGAGGAAAATCATCAGATGGAATGTATGGATACAGCGCAACTAGAATCTGGCTCAAAAAACTTCAATTCCCCTCCAAGCGGATCCGGAGAGGAGGGAAACATTGGAAAAGGAGGAAGAAATATACTAACAGGTGGCACGAAACGCAAGCAAGTCTCCTGGAGGAAATAGCGGACACAAATACAGCGAATAATGAAATCATTAATTTAACAGACCGGACATTATCTTCTAATCATCTGAGCATACTAAAAAAGGGTTTGAACTTCTGTATCCCCGAACTGTTCGATTTAACGGACTTTAAAATTGACCTGTATAAAGCCACGCGAAAAATGCATCTGCATAAATTGTTTGTAAATAAAGATCAGAACACAATAACCCCCGCTATAGGTGAAATTCCCACCACTATTGATCAATTTGGTTATAGTATGCTAGCTCAAGATCACATACCACGAGAGGAAGTAGAGTTGCTACTTAGTTTGAATGATCCCCCTTTTATAAATAACAAAAGCCCTGCATCTATACAACACACACCATTCACAGGTGGAATCAAATCCACTTTTGTCCCACCAGTGAATCCAGGCAATGTGATTGACCTATTCCAAGAGGAAGTTATCACAGATGTACAAGCATTGATTTATAAAAAACCGCTAGATAATTTAACCATAAGAGAAAAAGAGGCCTTAAAAGAATTAAGAAATTGGAATGATGTGATATTCCGTAAAGCGGATAAAGGGGGAAACATAGTTCTACTAAAAAAATCAGATTACTTAAGTGAAGCTCTGAGACAGCTATCAGATGGAAACACTTATAAAAAATTGTCAGGGGACCCTACGCATAAATATAAAGACCAGTTACGGTCACTATTGAGGAGGGCTATTGAAAACGGGACTTTATCGAAAAAAGCGGCTGATAAATTATTACCAGATTTTCCACACAAACCACATTGGTATTATTTGCCTAAAGTCCATAAAAATTTACATAAGCCCCCGGGACGTCCGATAATTTCGGGGATAGGCTCCCTCACAGAACCTCTATCAAAATATGTAGACTGGTTATTGAAACCATTATTAAAAGAGATACCTACATACAGTATGTAAAAGACAGCGGAGATTTTTTAAACATCTTGCAGGAGATCGAATGGCAAGATGACTGGTCGTTAGCATCCCTTGACGTTGAAAACCTGTACACGCGCATTTCTCAGCTTGCGGGTGCACAGGCGATTGGTAAAATCCTGGAAATGGCTGGCAATGAAATGAGCTATATAGATTTTGTAAAAAATAGTCTCTCTTTTATACTTACCCACAATGCTTTCAAATTTGGGACTGAATGGTATACATAAACAACGGGCACTGCGATGGGTACGCCCGTCGCATGTACCTTCGCTAATTTATTTTTAGCCGTTTTGGAAGAAATATTTATCCAGAATGGGGTTAACCCTTACCTGAGATATATTAAGGCTTACCATAGATATGTCGATGACATTTTCCTGGTATGGGCTGGGACAAGAGTACAATTTGAAGAGTTCATGACTCTTCTTAACTCAGAGAATTTAGAAAATATGAGGTTCACCTCCACTTTTGGAGGTCATGTGTTAAACTTTCTGGATGTACATGTGTCCATTCAGGAAGGTACTATTGTAACAGAATAATTTCGGAAAGATACTGCCACTAATATGTTACTACATTTCAATAGCTATCATCCGTATCAAAGATTTGACTGTGAAAGCCAGTAAGAAACCAATTGTTTCTTATAGACGAAGCTGCAATCTGGGAGATATCCTGGTGCACAACAGATTCCAAGAGAACTCTTCTAACTGGTTAGAAAGTAGTACCCCAAGGGGGAATTTTAAGTGTGGATATTGCTCCTTTTGCAAATTTCACAGAATTGATAAGTCCTTCAGAATAGGACCTTTAACACACATAGTCAAGGATTTTATCTCTTGTAGAACGAATTATGTAGTGTACATGATTACATGTCCCTGCCAGTTTTATTATATTGGTAAAACTATTAGACCTTTATTCATTCGGTTCATGGAACACTATAATTCTATAGCATCAAAGAAAGGTTCCCCCAGATTAATCCAGCATATTTCTGAATGCCATAATGCCGACCCGACTGTGCTACGTTTTGCAGGGTTAGAACATGTTAGATTGCCAAGGGAAGGAGGAGACCGCAAAAAAAACACTATTGCAACATGAGGCCAGATGGATATTAAAATCTGAAGCCCAGGGCCCATTAGGGTTGAATGAGAAGGTCGATCTGTCAGTTTTCTTATGATACCACTATTTATTTGTTTGCCTCATCTTATAATGCTTTTTCAGCTTAATGATGGAAAATGATTTTATGCGCATAATTATGTTTTAGTTTATTCACACATGTGTTTGTATTGGTTTAAAAGGAAGTGAACAGGTGTGTCACTTACTTTGGACCCGTTGAAGTGCCGGAAGGCAGTGAAACGGCCGTCGTCCTTTTTTTCCTCTCCCCCGCACACTCTTCAGGGTCTCAGTCCGATGCTGCATGCTGATATGCTCTGCACACACAAATAAAGGAACGTTTTAAGAAGACTGGGTGAGTGCTGCCTTTCTTTTCACTCTTGCCTGTGATAGGTATTCCACAGCATATTTATATATCCATGTGCGCTAACAGTTCTTCTGAGGACTAATCCAGTTGCTTATATTAAGTGGTGATAGCAGGAGTTAGGCAGGCAGGGTTTGTGGCAGTGTATACAGCACAAGAGGGTCCATTGCACGTTCTGTCTGCTGCTGCTGTTACAGATATCCATAGACATAGCCCCAGATATCAGGGGCCAGTGCTAATTTTTATCCTAATCCTCATTATTTGCTTAAAATGCAAGCCAGAGTACACAATTTTAGTGCTCTTTTTGCTGGTTAGCACTGCAGAATACAGCCAGATCTTTTCCATCATCAGAGGTGATCCCATATTACAGCGATAAAAATCCCAAAATTTGTACTGAACGTGGAAAATATTGTTCTCCAGTTAGAGTTTTGCATCAGTGTGTCAGTGAAGCTATTAACACGTGATCATTGTGAAGAATAGTAAACTACAGGGCCGCTATTTAAAACCGTGGGTGTCCGTCAGACATATCACATATAACTGCAATACAAATCCAAGCATTTGTAGTGAATGTGGAAACTATTGTCCTCCATTTACAGTTTTGCATAAGTTTGTCAGTGAAGCTATTCACACGTAATCGCTGTGAAGAATAGTAAACTACAGGGCCGCTATTTAAAACTGTGGGTGTCCGTCAGGCGTATCACATATAACTGCGGTTCAAATCCAGCCATTTGTAGTGAACGTGGAAAATATTATCCTCCATTTAAATTGGGCAAGGCTTGTGGCAAGGGAAGTGGACGTGATGGTGCATGCAAAGTCGTAGGCCAAGCTGAAATTGTGCCACAACAAACACCCACATCTTGTCGCTCGACCTTCCTGTCCCAATTACTAGTGGACCACAGAACTCCACTATTGAGCAAAGAGCAGTGTAAAAATGTTGTTGGTTGGGTAGCAGCTAATGCTTCCAGTCACTTTGCCACTACCATCACCACCCTGTCTTCCACACAGTCAAGTCTCAGTAGCCGTGAGTCTGGACCGCATATTCCTCACCCTTATCCTCCTTCCTCCCACCGTGCCGAGTGCCCGTAGACAACTGATCACACACTTGGACACTCCAAAGAGCTGTTCACTTTTCCATTTATAGATTCGGGCCTCTCGCCCTCCCAGCTTTAAGTGGGGCAAGAGAAGAACGCGTGTAGCGATGCCCAAATATTTGAGCAGCCACGGTCACAGGAAGGTGACGGTGGGAAAATGCCATTACTGTTGCAAGAGGTGGATGATGATGAGACACAATTGCAAGAAAGTAAGGAGGAGGACCAGGGTGCGGAAGTGGAAGACGAGGTGGTGGACGATATAGTCACTGACTCAACCTGGCAGGGGGACATGCAGATTGAGGACAGCAGCACACAGGGGGAGCGAGGCATAGCACCACAACATGCAGGAACAAGCAGTATGGTGGTCGCAGACACAAGCGGGCAACCGTTCCCCGGAACACCAACATGACAGAAGTTGCCACTACGACTGTTAGGTGTTCCTGAGTCTGGTTGTTTTTTAAAGACTCTGCAGATAACCCCAAAAGTCCATTTGCACCATCTGCCAGGCCAGCATCAGCAGGGGTAGCAAAACTAGCAGCGTGACCACCACCAGCATGATCAGGCACATGACAGCCAAGCATCCGACTAGGTGGACCGAACTCCAGGGTCCAGAAACATTGTCTACGGGTGACACCACTGCTTCATCCGCTGTTGTGCGTGCGCGCCAATCCCCTGTCCATGGCGCATTCAGAGATGCCTCCCGCCCTGCACCTGTCATTGCACACTCTCAACTAACACCATCAGCAAGCACGTCCACGTCCTTTTCCCAGCACAGCATTCAGTTATCTCTACCCCAGTCCTTGGAACGCAAGCGCAAATACGCAGCCAATGCCACACTACTAAATTTACACATTTCACGACTGCTTGCCCTCTCAACTAACACCATCAGCAAGCACGTCCACGTCCTTTTCCCATCACAGCATTCAGTTATCTCTACCCCAGTCCTTGGAACGCAAGCGCAAATACGCAGCCAATGCCACACTACTAAATTTACACATTTCGCGACTGCTTGCCCTCTAAGTGTTTCCTTTTAGGCTCGTGAAGACTGAAGCTTTCTGCAACCTGACGGCGGCGGCCGTCCCTCGGTACTCGGTCCCCAGCCGCCACTATTTCTCCCGGTGTGCCATCCCCACATTACACAAGCACATGTCCGACAACATTAGTCATGCCCTCAACAACGCAGTTACTGGGAAAGTCCACCTATCCATGGACACATGGACAAGTGCTTGTGGGCAGGGATGGTATATCTCGCTGACGGCACACTGGGTTAATATAGTGGAAGCAGAGACCCAGTCGGACTTTGGGACGGAACATGTCCTCCCGACGACGAGGATTGCAGGCCCTTGGTCAATCAGGATTTCCCCCACATTCTACAGCTCCTGCACCTTCTCCTTCTCCTCCTCCTCTTCAGCCTCCATCTCTGAAATGACCACATCAGTCACAAGCTGTAAGCACTGCAGCACTGCCTCGGCCAAGAGGTAACAGGCTGTGCTGAGGCTAATATGCTTAGGTGACAAACCGCACACCGCTGAAGAGTTGAGGACAGCTCTGAAAGAGCAGGCAGATCTGTGGCTGACACCGCTGAAAATACAGCCAGACATGGTAGTGTGTGACAATGGTCGGAACCTGGTGGCAGCTCTGAAGAGAGGCGAGCTCACACACGTATCATACCTGGCCCATGTGCTTAACCTCGTGGTTCAGCGGTTTCTCAAAACCTACCCAGATCTGCAGGATCTGCTTGTCAAAGTACGCCGTGTGTGTGCCCATTTTAGAAAGTCAGCTACAACCTCCGCCGCCCTTGCCATGCTTCAGCAGCATTCGCAGTGTCCAGCTCACAGACTGGTGTGCGATGTCCCCACGCGTTGTAACTCAACGTTGCAGATGTTGGGAAGGATTTGTGAGCAGCAGAGGGCAGTTATTGACTACCAGCATCAACACGGCCATCGGTATTCAGGTCAGCCTTCACACATAAGACCTCAGGAGTGGGCACGGATGTCAGACATCCTATAAAAACTTTGAATAGTCCACAAAGATGGTGAGTGGTGATGACACCATAATTAGCGTCACCATCCTGCTTCTCTGTCTTCTGAAACGCTCGCTGCTCACAATTAAAGAGGAGGCATTGCAGGCAGAGCACGATGAGATGGAGCAAGGAACCATACAAGATGATTCCATACAGCCTCATCTCATCCCAACGTGGATTGGGTGACAATGAGGAAGAGGAGGAGGAAGAACAGGGGCTAGTTTCCTGCACTATAGACAGTACTACCCGCACAACTGTCATACCGTCTGTTCAGCGTGGATGGCCTGAGGAGAGGGAGGAGGAGGAGGAGGAGAGCATGGTCAGTTGTCCCCTTGGTGAGGACATTGGAAGTCTTGCCTGTTAGCAGTCTGGCACAATTGGCTGTGTTTATGTTACGCTGCCTTTCCTGTGACCCTCGCGTTGTCCAAATTTTGGGTGACAGTCATTACTGATTGGTGACACTTCTAGAACCACGCTACAAGGAGAACTTTCTATCTCTTAATCCCGTGGCGGACAGGTCTGCTAAAATGGGGCAATACCAGAAGGCCCCTGTTGCGGAAATATTAAAAAAAATTCCCATCTGAAAATGCTGGCGGCAGAGGTCACAGTTCGTTGGACGACCAAGGAGTACAGACGAGAGAGACACAAATCCAATCCAGCAGAGGCAGGGGAACACTGTCAAAGTTCTGGGACAGTTTTCTCAGACCCTACCATCGCAGAGGTAGTCTCACAAGGAGGGAAAAGTTTGGAAGATGCTGAGGGAGTACCTTTCCGACCGTACCAATATCCTCCGTGATTCCTCTGTGCCTTATAATTATTTGGTATCCAAGTGGACATGTGGCATGAACTGGCTTTCTATGCCTTGGAGGTCCTGGCCTGCCCTGCCGCTAGAGTTTTGTCAGAGTGGATTTTTAGTGCCGCCGGGGGAATTATAACTGATAGGCGCATCGGCCTGTCAACTGAAAATGCTGACAGGTTGACTCTTATAAAAATGAACAAGGGCTGGATTGGGCCAGACTTCTCAACACCACTGAATGATAGCAGCGTAACCTAAACTCAAATACAGTGTCTTTTTTTTGGGAGGTCTAACTCTATTCCCATGCACCTCTGTCTTCACACCCAGACATGGGTGTAAGCTTCCGGATTTTGTCTATTTGCTCTTGTCCTCCTCCTCATCCTCATCCTCCACCACCATATCACCATACCACCGTATCACCACCATGTCTACCATATCACCATATCTACGTCTCTTGCAAGTGGCATTGGAATGCCTCCAAATTTTTGGTAGCCGTTGCCTTCACTGCATAGGCAATAACAGTATGGGAGACCCACTTCCTAATAAAGGAAACATTTTTTTCATGAGGCCCTCTTTTATGTCTCTTCCAAGGGGCATTGAAGTGCGTCCAAATTTTTGGCAGCCATTGCATTCACTGCATAGACAATAACAGTATGGGAGACCCACTTTCTAATGATGGGAACATTTTTTTCATGATGCCCTCCTCTACGTCTCTTGCAAGGGGCATTGGAATGCCTCCAAATTTTTGGCAGCCAGTGCAGTCATTGCATACCCTATAACTGTATAGCAGAACCGCTCCTTTCTAATGGGAGCATGTCATTACTGAGGCCCTCCTCTATGTGTCTTTAAATTAGTATTGGTTTTCTTCCAAAATTTTGGCAGCCGTTGTACTCACTTCATACCCTATAACTGTATAGCAGAACCACTCCTTTCTAATAGGAACATGTCGTTACTGAGGCCCACCTCTATGTGTCTGATGCACCCCCTGGGCCGTGGGGTACTCGGTGCCTGGCCGGTCGTTGCTAGGGGAGATGTCACAGTGGCGGTGACCCGGTCCATGATCCAGGGTGGTCAGTAAAAAGGGGATTTTATAGTTTTTATGTATGCAGTTCGTGAAGCCACCTGTGGTGTGCGGCTATATGGAGCCGCCGCTGCAGCGAAGGTCCTCTGAAGCTGGTGTTTAATGCAGCAGAGTTGGTTTGGCTCTCCACAGGTAGAGCTTAGCTCCAGGGCAGTGTAGATGTTATAGGTGATGCTGGGCATTGTAGCGCTGGGGTGATGGCGCAGATAATAATCACAGAGACAGTGGGGTGCAGTCCTCAGGGTTTTTACTCACGGTTATTGCAATCCAAGTTACAGGTACCAGTGTAACTTTCCTCGTCGTGCTGTGCTTACTCAGGGAGGGGTTCAGTCCACCCCCAGATATCTCCGGAGTACTTAGCGGGACCCCCTTCTGTGTGTCCTCTCTCTGGCCGTCTCCCTGCACCTCATACCAAGTGTCCCAATCCGGTACCTGCGGGCCTTGTCGGCGACGTCTGTTCCGTCCCCTGGGTCCTCTATAGCTACCTTCTTGGTGAGACTGATATGGACCGTTGGCTGCAGGACTTGAAATACTGCAGCCTCCGGTTTCTAGTTGAGACATAAAGTGCTCTGCTAGTTGAGCAACCGGTCCCCTTTGTGTGGCCTGACCCCTCCACCTCCTGGTAGATTCGGGCGTATGGGTGGCCTCCAGCACTGCCCGTACCCCTGGGATCCCTTCTTCGTTCCTTGAGCCCTTCCTACTCCTCTCCTTCTCTTTCAGTCTTGGGCCTCTCCTCAGGCCCTCCTCCTGAGCAGAGCTCCTGCAGAGCCTCTGCTCCTCCACTTCTCCTCTGACTGACTGAACTGTCACTGTCCTGACTAAACAAGATGGCTTCTCTATATATACCTTCCTCTCATGTGCTCCCCTAAGCTACTTCCTCCACCCACACCCACTACACAGCACCTCCCCTCAGCTAGGGACCCGGGACTGTGCTCTCCCTTAGGAGCAATCTCGCCCTACCCCCACTGCGGGTATGTGTTGGATGCAGGTGTTAGGGTCCCGAGCTGTACTTCTTCCTTACCTGAGAGTGAGATACCACACCTCTGGGTGAGATGCAGTACCTCTGTGGCGACCGAACCCTCAGGGGCGCCACATGTCTTTAAGTTGGTGTGAAGAATATTCAAGACAATCCCATGTCAATCACTGTGCCCTGTTTGGAAGGTTTTATAGAGATCTCCATGTACAGTGTAATTTGACACTGCAGCTTGCAAAGGAGGGGGCCGACAGGCCGTGAGTGACAAAATTCTCCACCAGCAGCTGTGCAGCTGCTGCAGCCCGGCCATATGTCCCTTTGTTTAAGAAACTATAACTCAACACCAAGTTATGGGAATACGATATCTCTCAGAGATAAACCAACCCGATTTTTGGGAACCTGTGATAATGGGGAATATCACCCTAGCTCTCAGCACACTCCAGCGCCTACGGATGAGGAGATACCCGGCACAGCCTTGCAGGGGCCCCTAGGACCCTAGTGCTTGGTATCCACGCGTAGCAGGGGCCCAGAGCGTCCAGTAAGGACATATGGCCCATTTTAGTTTTGGGAGTTTCATAGCTAAGAGAGACCATGGGAGGAGATTTGGGTGCAGCCAGGAGGCACGCTGTCTGCGTGACAGCGTGGCAAATCAGGGATGTTCATTGGCGGAGCCGATTTTTTGGCGCGAACAACCCGGAATCCCGAACACGAACCCGAATTTGAAATGCCAAACAAATGGCCACTTCAAAGCCATGTGTCCCCAGTGCCAAAAGGGCCCATCCCCATCCCAGAAACCCTCCACTGTTTTGTGTGTGAGTGGAAGTGGTGTGAGGTCCCTTTATAACCTTCAGACTGTCACCATAGGCCAGGCCAGGGTCATGGGACTGCTTGACACCAGAGCTGAGATGACCTTTGTGCCGCCCGAATTGGTGTCACCCCAGGATCTGATACCTGGGAAGACTCTCGCCGTCTCCGGAATTCGTCGGGAGGGGAGTATGGGAGTTGGGGGTAACTCCGAACATTCCTGTGAGTGTTTTACTTGGGAGAGACTCTGGGCGGCTAGTGTCCCACTATGTAACCGCTAAACCCCCAAGGCCTAACTCTCCAGACAATGTCATGTCCACCCCTATTGCTGCTAATTTTATTAACTTCAGTACTGATGGGGATATGGGGGTGGGTCCATGCGTTGTGTCCCTCGGGTGGGAGGAGGTTAATCAAGTCAGCTGTGATAAGGCCTTAGAGTGTGGCCAGTCGGCAGGCTGTAACGGTTGTCACAGAAGTGACAGACAGGGGAAAAACAGCTGTGGAGGAGGAGCATGCCATGAAGGGCGGGGCAGTCCCAGGAGAGGTAGGGCTCCCAGGTAAGACCGCATGGCAGGGTTCCCCCCACAACCAGGATGTCAGAGGGCCAGAGTAGTCCGTTTAGACTGGAGGCTTGGTCAGAAGCAGAGGAGAAGAGAGCGCTACCTGCGGTCACCGGCCATGGCCGATGTCACACGCAGTGGTGGCACCCGGGCCCAGGGGCCCCTTGGGAGTCCGATGGCTTCTCCCCTTCCAACCAAGTGGCTGCCGGGTCAGACAGAAGCCAGGAGACAGGTCCCGGGGAACTGACAGAAGATGTGGCAGTTTCGTCTATTATGGCCACGTCCAGTTAGGGGTTTCAGGCGGTGTTAGAGACTGATGACAGCCTGAAAGCTCTTAAGGAACAGGCGGCACAGCCTCCCTCGGACTCAGATCTCGAGCAGGTGGTCTGGAACCAAGGACGGCTGTACCGGGTAATGGTCCAACGAGGTTCACCGGAGGTGTGATGGCGCATGACATTCCAATGGCTGGACATCTAGGGATCACTAAGACCAAGGGATCTACTGGCCAAGGATGGGGGACGAGGTGACTGCCTACTGACGGTAATGTGACACCTGTCGGCGGGTGGGGAAGGCGGGGCGGCGCCCCAAAGCCCCTCTGGTAACTCTGCACATCATTGCAGAGCCTGGAGGATGGCTGTGGATTTGATTGGCCCGATGGCCACTCCCAGCAGCTTCGGGGAACGCTTCATACTGACGTTAGTAGACTATGCTACCCGGAAGTGGTAGCTTTGCCTTCCATTCGGGCAGACAAGGTGGCGACTTCCTTACTGGAGATTTTCTCCCAAGTGGGTTTTCCCCAGGAATTGCAGACTGACCAGGGGACCCAGTTCATGCCGCAGCTGATGGAGGCCAACTATAATCAAATACAGGTGCAACATCTGGTGACCAGCCCGTACCACCCACAGACTAATGGCCTATGCGAGTGGTTCAATGTCACTCTGATGCAAATGTTATGATCTGCAACAAGTACTAAGGAAAGATAGGGGAAGCTGTCCCTACAGTAAGACTAAGCTGAATCCCTACGATGTAGCGGGCTGCCTGTTCCTAGCGAACAGACCTGCCTTAGTCCTCGGCTAGTCCGAACGAAGACCTATAGCATTAAGGGAGGGGTCCCTAAAAGAACTAAGGACTGGGACAAAAATGGGACACCTCCTAAACAGAGAAGTTGTTGCAGAACACAAAAAGACAAACTGACAAAAAGGTACTAGAGGTCCCAGAAGGACCAAGTGAACTGACAGAGAAAAGCACCGAAGCACCAGGATAGAGAAACAGTCAAACACTGAAGTCCAGCAAAGCCAGAAGGGCGGAGCTGGAATATAAAGGCAGATAGTCACGTGACCGCAAAACACAAGACGGAAAAAACAAACAGGAGGGTTCTAGCAGCAGAAGCTTAAGATGTTGGTCGACTCCCATGGGCACGACTGGGAGCGGTACCTCCCACACCTGTCATTTGCCTACCGGGAGGTTCAACAGGTCTCAACAGGGTTCTCGCCCTTTGAGCTCTTGTACGGCTGGAGTGTTGGTCATCGAATATGTCGTGCGCTTCCGTGACAAAATGCTGGCCTTGACGCAGCTGGTGCACGACAATATGACGCAAGCCCAGGCCGACCAGAAGCAATGGTATGGTATGACCAGAATGCTTGTGAGAGGACCTACCAGGTGGGTCAAAAGGTGTGGGTACTGGTCCCCATACCTCAAAACAAGCTTCAGACGGCCTGGGAAGGCCCGTACCTCGTGCACCAGCAGCTCAATGCCGTGACGTACCTGGTCACCCTGGACCACGCCCTGGGAAGGCCTTCCACGTAAACATGATGAAGGCTCATCATGAGCGGAATGCCTGCACCCTCCCCGTGTGCAACGTGCCAAAGGAGGGAGAGGCGGAGACCCTCCCGGACATGCTCGCCCAGGCTAGGGCGAGTGGGCCCATCGAGGACATGGAGGTTTGCCACCAGCTGTTGTCGGACCAACGGTCCCAGCGGTGGGCAACCGTGCACCCCTTCCGGGATTTGTTCAGCAACAAGCCCGGAAGGACAGTGTCGGCTGTCCATCACGTGGACACCGGGGATTACCCCCCAATCTGGCGTTCAGCATATCGGGTCTCCCTGGAAATACGGCAGCACATGCGCCAGGAGATTGACGAGATGATGAATCTGGGGGTCATCCAACCCTCCAGCAGTGCTTGGGCTTCGTCTGTGGTCCTCGTCCCAAAGAAGGACCGGACAACCCGGTTCTGCGTGGACTACTGGGGGCTCAACGCTGTCACGGTCACCGATGCGTACCCAATGCCGCGTATTGATGACCTGCTCAATCAGTTGGCAGGGGCCAAGTACCTGACCATTATGGATCTGAGCAGGGGATATTGGCAGATTCCCCTGACCCCCGAGGCATGTCAACGCTCTGCCTTTATCACCCCACTTGGACTGTATGAGTGCCAGTGATGCCATTCGGCATGAGGAATGCCCCTGCCACTTTTCAGCAGATGGCCGACACGCTGCTCAAGGGACTCGAAGGGTACGCGGCCACGTACCTGGATGACATTGCCATCTTCAGTTCCACCTGGGAGGATCACCTAGAGCATCTGGCGCAGGTTCTCGGGCGGATCCAATGGGCAGGCTTGACCATTACACTGGAAAAGTGCCAGCTGGGTATGAGTGATGTACACTACCTGGGACACCGGGTAGGTGGGGGAGCTCTGAAGCCAGAGCCCAGGAAGGTGGATGCCATCGCATCCTGGCCCACCCACTGGACCAAGAAACAGCGGATGTCCTTCCTGGGCACCCGCTGGGTACTATAAGAGGTTCGTCCCTCACTATAGTAGCCTGGCGAAGCCCCTGACGGACCTCAACAAGAAGAAGCTGCCCTCCGCAGTCGATTGGACAAACGACTGTGAGATAGCCTTCTGGGCACTAAAGATCGTTCTTTCTAGCCCGGTGCTACTGGCAGCCGACTTCAAGCGGCCGTTTGTAGTACAGACCGACGCCAGTGACTTTGGCCTCGGTGCAGTGCTCAGCCAGGTCGACACTACGGGCCATGAACACCCTGTTTTATACCGGAGACGGAAACTCCTGCGAGGGAGGTTGCTTATTCCATGATGGAGAAGGAATGTTTGGCAATTGTGTGGGCCCTGCAGCATCTGCAGCCATACCTTTACGGACGCCAATTCACCATAGAAACAGACCACAATCCCCTCAGCTGGTTACACACCAAGTCCGGAACAAATGGGAGATTGCTGCACTGGAGCCTCACGCTCCAGCAGTACCACTTTGCCATTCGCCACAAAAAGGGCCGCGAACATGGCAATGCCGACGGCTTATCCCAACAAGTTGAAGTTGCGGACGGGCGCGCGAGGGAACACCGGGTGCAGTCCGATGATTCACACCTACCATAGACTTGTTTGAGTGCGCGTGATCCGAATTCCAGAGCCATGAGAAAAAAACAGCAGATTTGAACTGCCACATAGAATAACATATGTCTGAGTGCTATCCGATAAAACATCAGATAGCACTCGGCTGTGTTACATGCTCATGTGAGTGAGCCCTAATAGTTGTCTTGTGGACAGATTCACCCACCTGAGCTATGGATCTCTGAAGCTACTCCAGAGTGAGCAAGGGCCTCTTGGCTACTTCTTTAATTAGTGCTCTCCTTACTTGGGATGTCAGTTTAGGTGGACGGCCATGTCTTGATAGGTTTCCTGCTGTGCCATACTCCTCCCATTTTTGGATGATGAAATGAACAGTGTTCTGTGAGATGTTCAGAGCTTGGACTACTTTTTTATAAACTAACCCTGCTTTAATCTTCTCCACAACTTTACCCCTGACCTGCCTGGTGGATTCCTTGGTTCCTGATGCTGTTTGATCTCTGATGTTCTCAAAAAACCTCTGAGTCCTTCACAGCTGTAGTTATACTGACAATAAATTGCACAAAGACGGACTCAATTTTTCTGGAAGCAGTTGGTAACTAAGGATTTTATTTAGAGGTATCAGACTACAGGGGGCTGAATACAAATGTACGTGACAATTTTCAGATTTATATTTTTTAAATAATTAGAAAAACATGTATCATTTCCTTTACACTTTACAAATACTTGATACTTTATGTTGGTAAATCGCATAAAATCTCAATAAAATACATTTAGGTTTGTGGGTGTAACGTGAAAAAATGTGGAAAAGTACACGAGGTGTGAATACTTTTTTCAAGGCACTGTACACATAGATATAAAGGATTAAAGGGGTAACTCAAAAGCTTTTCTGCAAAATCTGTAACGGTGCTCCCCAGTTTTACATGCATCTTATAGTGCTGAAATCCACTATTGTGGCAGAAGATCCAGTGATGGGCTGTATAGGCATCGGTTCCCAAGTACTACTGCAATATCTGCAGCCCATATTACTTAGGGGTTTCAAAATGGGTACAACAACTGTGAATGTGCCACAATACAGGTCACTCTATATGCTCCGCCTGCAGCTGTTAACCAGTTAAATCCCGCTGTAAATCACTGACAGTGGCATTTAACACGCGCCAGCTGGAAGCGTGTGATACAACCATGATCAAGTGACAGGGGCACCAATGGGTTGTCATGGCAGCCGGTGTTCTGCTGATGACCGTCGAAGCAGATCGTGATTTCTTCTTTACATAGCACTGTTGATGCACTGCTATGTGTAACACAGGCGCAGTTTCAAGTCTCCAAAGGGGACTATTAAATAAAGTTAACAAAAAAAGTTTTTAAAAATAGGAAAAAAAATCCACAAAGTGCAAATCAACCCCCTTTTGCCTCACTGAAAATAAAAAAAAACACAAAAAACACATATTTGGTACTACTATTTCCAGAAATGTAACATCTATCAATGCTATCAATATATAAAATAAATTAATCCGATTGGTAAATGGCATAATGAGAAATAAATTGAAATTAATTATGTGTTTTTGGCTTCTGCAACATTGCAATAAAATGCAATAACACACAATCAGAGCATTGTATCTACTCCAAAACAGTATCAGTAAAAACATCAGCTCAGGGCGCAAAAATGAGCCCTCACTCAGCTCTATATCCCGAAAAAATTAAAATGGTGACCAAAGCAAAAACATTTTTTCATAATAATTTCCACATTTTTTCCCACTTAAATAAAAAAAAAACTATATATGTTTGGTAGCTGCAAACTCGTACTTACCTGGGAAATCATATTGCCAGGTTAGTTTTACCATATAGTGAACATAGTAAATAAAATACAATTGTGGAATTGCACTTTTTTTTGCAGTTTCACTGCACTTGGAATTTTTCCTGTTTTCCAGTACAATATATGGTAAAATAAATGGTGTCATTCAAAAGTACAACTTGTTTAACAAAAACAAGCCCTCATATGACCATATGATGTAAAAATAAAGTTATGGCTCTTGGAAGAAGGGGAGGAAAAAAAAAATGAAAAAGCGAAAAATTTCCCAGAGGTCAAGGAGTTAAAGAGTAAAAACTTTTTTTTTCTTGACAATTGATCAGCCAATGTAATGTTATGACTCTTTATAATATTCTTCATCATCTTATTTTGCTTCCTTCTTTAACAACGTCCTTTGATTTCCATGTATGCCTCTACATGATTAATATTAAATAATGAGCCCAAACATTTTTATAGTAGACCAAACATGACCTCCCCACATGGCAATAAGACAAGAGCGAATAATAGTCATTTGATTTTATTTAAAAATTCAGGAACATTTTTCAAATATTTAGCTCCATCCAATGAATAATATTTTATCTTGTAGTCTGTTGCCATCTAGTGTTCAGTCTGGAAATCTGTGCTACAGTATATCAGGATGCAAAAACTTGTCACCAAATACAAAGTAACTGGGCTGGTTTTATAAAAAATAAATTTAAAAAATTGGTCACGGGGCAACAAGCAAACTAGATTCCCTTACCACTTTTAGGCTGTGTGCCCACGATGCGTTTTTTTTAAGCGTTTCCGCAGTGGCAAAAACGCTGCAGAAACGCTTAAAAACGCATGGTAGAAGGCCTGCCATGTTCCCCAATGTGCACGTGCTGCGGAAATTTCCACTGCGGATTATCATTGCGGAAAAAAACGCAGCACTACCAATTATTTTGCGGAAGTGCTGCGTTTTCGCCGCCATTGACTTTCATTAGAACGCATGTATTCCGCTTCACTAGATAAGCACATGCGGAATACGTGCGTTCAATGTGCGGATGGTACTCAGGTCTAGAGAAGAGGAGACTCTCCTCTGGACCTGGGTACCATAGAAAACTGTAAAAAAAAAAGAATAAAATAAAAAATAAATATATACTTACCTTCTGGCGGCCCCCGATGCGCTCCTCCTCTCATGCCGGCAGATCGCGATGGACTGGAGGACCTGCGCTGATGTCATAGTCATGTGACGGGTCATGCGACGCTGACGTCGGCAGGTCCTTCAGTGTACTGCGATCTGCCGGCAGCCGGGACCGAGTGAAGCAAGACACCGGGGGCCATGGGAAGGTAAGTATAGATTTATTTTTTATTTTTTGACATTCTCTCGGGTCACACTATATAAATCCATGCTGTTTGCATGGATTTATATAGTGTGACAAAGTTGTCAAGCACTTTCCAAGTGATTAGTGTTGAGCGAGCATGCTCGACACTGCTCGGTACTCGCCCGAGCATCTCACTACTCGGGATGTTCGGCGAGCACCGAGCATTTCCGGGTTACTCGGGCGGGAGCTCGGGTCTCCGCCCTGCACGTTTGGCGCTCTTTACAGATTGCCAGCCAGTCACTGTAATGCCGCAGCCATGTTGTTTGTGGGCATTACAGTGATTGGCTGGCCGCACAGCGTCACCTCAAGTATTTAAAACCGGGCGCTGCCATCTTGGACACAGTCGCCCGGGATCAGACAGTGTAGGGTCAGTGCTGCTGAGTTAGGGAGAGATATATAGTGCGAAATAGGTAGTGTAGGGTCTCTAAAGCCTGCCAAATCAAACAAACAGTCCTTCTCAGGACTAATATCCATCCCAGATATCAGGCAGGCAGGCAGGCTGTATAGGAGACGCAGTGGTTATACCAACAAACAGTGCATTACAGTCCTGTGTGCTCCTGCTGGTCAAATTGCTAGACTTATCCCCCGGTATCAAGGGCCAGGAACAATCCTTTTTTTTTCATCTAAATCCTGTATTTTTTTTCCCCTCAGTCAGACTGTACAAATACCCGTCTCATTAACCTTTTGGTGTTCCCCCCCCCAAAAAAAAATAAAAAATTTGAGTGTGTCTGTGACTGTTCAGACACAAATATATCTGTTTAAAAGAGTCTGGTGTAGGCCAGATAACTAGAACTGTGGTTTTGCAGTTACACGGTTTAAATTTCTGTATTATCCTGCTTTTGGCATTTTTTCCGTAAAAATAACAGTAATAGTGTCTCCCTGACTGTTCAGACACAAATATATCTGTTTAAAAGATTCTGGTGTAGGCCAGATAACTAGAACTGTGGTTTTGCAGTTCCACGGTTGAAATCTCTGTATTATCCTGCTTTTGACATTTTTTCCGTAAAAAAAACCCAGTAATAGTGTCTCCCTGACTGTTCAGACACAAATATATCTGTTTAAAAGATTCTGGTGTAGGCCACATAACTATAACTGTGCTTTTGCAGTTCCACGGTTCAGATCTCTGTATTATCTACCTTTTTGCCTTTTTTACATAAAAAATAAAAAAATTGAGTGTCTCGCTCAGTGTTCAGACACAAATATATCTGTTTAAAAGATTCTGGTGTAGGCCAGAGAAATAGAACTGTGGTTTTCCTCTTCCACGGTTCTAATCTCCTTTTTATTACCCTTCTTCCATTGATAGTGCGAGTGTAAGCTATTTTACTTCATTTACAATGGGCAAGGCGCGTGGCAAGGGACATGGAACTGGACGTTTTGGTGATGGTGCATGTAGAAGATGGGGCCGTGGCTAAGGTGAAAATGTGCCACAACCAACAGCCGCATCTTCTCGCTCCCACTTCTTGACCGAATTACTAGGGAAGCACACTACAACACCAGTATTGCGAACTGATCAGTGTGAACAGATTATTAATTGGATAGCAGATAATACTTCCAGTTACCTGGGCACCACCACCTCCGGTCTGTCTTCCACACGGTCAAGTTTTAGTAGCCATGAGTCTCGACCACATACTCCTCCTCACCCTGATGCTCCTTCCTCCCACCATGCCGAGTGTCGTCAGACAGCAACTGATCCCACACTTGGACACTCTGAAGAGCTGTTCACTGGTCCATTTCCAGATTTGTGCCCCTCGCCTGCTCCGCTTGAATTGGTGGAAGAGGAGATCCCATGTAGCGATGCCACGGCCACAGGATGGCGATGCTGGCAATTTGTCACAAGAGGTGGACGATGACGAGACACAATTGCCAGGAAGTGAGGAGGAGCATCGTGGTGCGCAAGTGGAAGAGGAGGAGGTGGTGGATGATCTAGTAACTGACCCAACGTGGCAGGAGGACATGCAGAGTGAGGCCAGCAGCACACAGGGGGAGGGAGGCAGAGTACCCCAACAGGCAGGAAGAAGCAGTGTGGAGGCCACAGACGGAAGGCAGGCAACCGTTCATCGTAACACGAACACGATGGACATTGCCAGTACAAGCGGTAGGTCTTCCAGAGTCTGGAATTTTTTTAAAGACTCTGCTGATAACCCCAAATAGGCCATTTGTACCACCTGCCATGCCAGCATCAGCAGGGGTGACAAAACTACCAGCCTGACCACCACCAGCATGATCAGGCACATGGCAGCAAAGCACCCGACTTTGTGGGGCGAACCCCAGGTTCCACGACCAGTGTCAGTGGGTGTCACCACTGCTTCTTCCGCTGTTGTGCGTGTAATAGAACCCCCTGTTGTGCGTGCAAGGCAATCCCCTGTCCATACTGCATGCAAAGATGCCCCCTCCTCTCAGTCTTCACTTGTTATGGCAGTTTCTCAAGAAACAGCATCAACGTCCACGTCCACGTCCCACCGCAGCGTTCAATTGTCCATATCCCAGACCTTTGAACGAAAGCGCAAATTCGCAGCCAACTCCCCACAGGCCACAGTCCTAAATTCGCACATTTCACGACTGCTTGCATTGGAAATGCTGCCTTTTAGGCTGGTGGAATCCTTCCACAACCTTATGGCGGTGGCCGTCCCTCGGTACTCGGTCCCCAGCCAACACTATTTTGCTCGGTGTGCCATCCCCGCACTACACAAGCACGTGTCCCAAAACATCTGCCGTGCCCTCAACAACGCAGTTACTGGGAGAGTCCACCTGACAACGGACACGTGGACAAGTGCTTGTGGCCAGGAACGGTACATCTCCCTGACAGCACACTGGGTAAACATAGTGGAAGCCGGGACTCAGTCGGACCTTGGAACGGAACGCATCCTCCCCACACTGAGGATTGCGGGCCCTATGTCAGTCAGAGTTGCTCCCACAGTGTACAGCTCCTGTGCATCATCCTCCTCCTCATATTCAGCCTCCATCTCAGATATCACCACATCAGTTACAAGCTGGAAGCACTGCAGTACTGCCTCAGCCAAGCGGCAACAGGCTGTGCTGAAACTCATAAGCTTAGGTGATAAACCTCACACTGCTTGTGAGTTGTGGACAGCTGTGAAAGAGCAGGCAGATCTGTGGCTGAGACCGCTGAACCTACATCCAGGCATGGTCGTGTGTGACAATGGCCGTAACCTGGTGGCGGCTCTGAGGCGAGGCGAGATCACTCACATACCATGCCATGCTCATGTGCTTAACCTCGTGGTTCAGCGATTTCTTAAATAGTGCCCCGAGTTGCCAGATCTGCTCGTCAAAGTACGCCGCCTGTCAGCTCATTTTAGGAAGTCGGCTACAGCTTCCGCCGCCCTTGCTGTGCTGCAGCAGCGTTTGCAGCTTCTGGCACACTGACTGGTGTGTGATGTCCCCACACGTTGGAACTCTACCCTCCACATGTTGCAAAGGATTTGTGAGCAGAAGAGAGCAGTTGTGGAGTATCAGCTGCAGCAAGGCCATCGATATTCAGGTCAGACTCCACACATAAGACCTCAGGAGTGGACCTGGATGTCTGACATATGTACCATCCTGACAAACTTTGAGGAGTCCACCAAGATGGTGAGTGGCGATGATGCCATCATTAGCATCAGCATCCCACTTGTCAGTCTTTTGCAACGCTCTCTGCAGAGAATTAAAGAGGAGGCATTGCAGCCAGAGTATGATGAGATGGATCAAGAAGCCGTAGCGGGCGAATATGCCCAGCCTCATCTCATCCCAACGTACATTGGGGGACAAAGAGGGAGAGGAGGAGGAAGAACAGGAGATGGTATCATGCGCTGTAGATGGTAGTACCTGTACAACTGTCATACCGTCGGTTCAGCGTGGGTGGCCTGAGGACACGGGGGAGGAGGAGGAGGAGGAGGAGAGCATGGTCAGTCGTCATCTTGGTGAGGACACGGAAGTCTTGCCCATTACCAGTCTGGCACGCATGGCTGACTTTATGCTACGCTGCCATAACCATGACCCTCGCGTTGTCAAAATGTTGGGTGACAGTCATTACTGGTTGGTGACACTTTTAGACCCCTGCTACAAGGAGAACTTTCACTCTCTAATTTCTGAGGTGGAGAGGTCTACAAAAATGTGGCAGTACCAGAAGGCCCTTGCTGCAGAACTGTTAAAAAAATTCCCATCTGAACACGCTAGCAGCAGAGGTCACAGTTCGTTGACCAACCAAGGCGTACAGGCAAGAGAGACGCAACTCCAATCCAGCAGAGGCAGGGGAACACTGTCAACATTCTGGGACAGTTTTCTGAGACCCGCCCAGCTTACAGGCCCTGAGGCACGGGGTACTCTCACAAGGAGTGGAAAGTTTCAAAAGATGGTGAGGGAGTACCTTGCCGACTGTACCAGAATCCTCCGTGATTCCTCTGTGCCTTTTAATTATTGGGTATCCAAGCTGGACCCTTGGAATAAACTCGCTCTGTACGCCTTGGAGGTCCTGGCCTGCCCTTCCGCTAGCGTGTTATCGGAGCGTGTTTTTAGTGCCACTGGGGGAATTATAACTGATAAGCGCACTCGCCTGTCAACTGACAAAGCTGACAAGCTGACCCTTATCAAAATGAACATAGGCATAGGCAAAGACTATGGGAGACCCACTCCCCAATAATGGGAATAATGTTTTGAATATGCTGTACTGTATGGCTCTTGTTTGCCAGCATTGCAAGTTCCTCCGTCCTAATTTTTGGCAGCTTTTGCTTGGAAGGCATAGGCAAAGACTATGGAAGACCCACTCCCCAATAATGGGGATAATGTTTTGAATATGCTGTACTGCATGGCTCTTGTTTGCAAGCATTGCAAGTTCCTCCGTCCTAATTTTTGGTGGCTTTTGCTTGGAAGGCATAGGCAAAGACTATGGGAGACCCACTCCCCAATAATGGGAGTAATGTTTTGAATATGCTGTACGGCATGGCTCTTGTAAGGGGCATTAAAATAGTCTTGTTAAGCTATTGCGACCTCCACCACTCTTTCAAGGGGCATTGATATTGTCTTTTTATTCCACTGTGACCTCCACATCTCTTCCAAGGAGGGGCATTAAAACTGTCTTGTTAAGCTACTGTGACCTCCACCACTCTTCCAAGGGGCATTAAAACCATCTTGCTAAGCTACTCTGACCTCCAAGTCTCATCCAAGGGGCATTAAAACCATCTTGTTAAACCACTCTGACCTCCACATCTCTTCCAAGGGGCATTAAAACCATCTTGTTAAACCACTCTGAACTCCACGTCTCTTCCAAGGGGCATTAAAACCGTCTTGTTAAACCACTCTGACCTCCACGTCTCTTCCAAAAGGCATTAAAACCGTCTTGTTAAACGACTCTGAACTCCACGTCTCTTCGAAGGGGCATGAAAACCGTCTTGTTAAGCTATTGCAACCTCCAGGTCTCTTCCAAGGGGCATTAAAACCGTCTTGTTAAACCACTCTGACCTCCACGTCTCTTCTAAGGGGCATTAAAACCGTCTTGTTAAACCACTCTGAACTCCACATCTCTTCCAAGGGGCATTAAAACTATCTTGTTAAACCACTCTGACCTCCACGTCTCTACCAAGGGGCATTAAAATCGTCTTGTTAAATGTCTCTGAACTCCATGTCTCTTCCAAGAGGCATTGAAACCATCTTGTTAAACCACTCTGAACTCCACGTCTATTCGAAGAGGCATTAAAACCGTCTTGTTAAGCTACTGCGACCTCCACGTCTCTTCCAAGGGGCATTAAAACCGTCCTGTTAAACCACTCTGAACTCCACGTCTCTTCGAAGTGGCCAAAAAACCGTCTTGTTAAGCTACTGCGACCTCCACATCTCTTCAAATGGACATTAAAACCATCTTGTTAAACCACTCTGACCTCCACGTCTCTTCCAAGGGGCATTAAAACCGTCTTGTTAAACCACTCTGACCTCCACGTCTCTTCCAAGGGGCATTAAAACCGTCTTGTTAAACCACTCTGACCTCCACGTCTCTTCCCAGGGGCATTAAAACCGTCTTGTTAAACCACTCTGACCTCCACGTCTCTTCCAAGGGGCAGAAAAACTGTCTTGTTAAACCACTCTGAACTCCACGTCTTTTCAAAGGGGCATTAAAACCACCTTGTTAAGCTACTGTGACCTCCACCACTCTTCCAAGGGGCATTAAAACTGTCTTGTTGAGCTACTGCGACCTCCACCACTCTTCCAAGGGGCATTGATATTGTCTTTTTATTCCACTGTGACCTCCACGTTTCTTCCAAGGGGCATGAAAATCGTCTTGGTAAGCTACTGTGACCTCCACGTCTCTTCCAAGGGGCATTAAATCCATTTTGTTAAGCTACTGCGACCTCCACCACTCTTCCAAGGGGCATGGATATTGTCTTTTTATTCCACTGTGACCTCCACGTCTCTTCTAAGGGGCATTAAAACCGTCTTGTTAAGCTACTGTGACCTTCACGTCTCTTCCAAGAGGCATTAAAACCATCTTATTAAGCTACTGCGACCTCCACCACTCTTCCAAGGGGCATTAAAACCATCTTGTTAAACTACTCTGACCTCCACGTCTCTTCCAAGGGGCATTAAAACCATCTCGTTAAAACACTCTGAATTTCACGTCTTTTCCAAGGGGCATTAAAACCGTCTTGTTAAACCACTCTGACCTCCACGTCTCTTGCAAGGGGCATTAAAACCGTCTTGTTAAACCACTCTGAACTCCACGTCTCTTCAAAGGGGCATTAAAACCGTCTTGTTAAGCTACTGCGACCTTCACCACTCTTCCAAGGGGCATTAAAACCATCTTGTTAAGCCACTGCGACCACCACCACTATTCCAAGGGGCATTGATATTGTCTTTTTATTCCACTGTGACCTCCACGTCTCTTCCAAGGGGCATTAAAACCATCTTGTTAAGCTACTGTGACCTTCACGTCTCTTCCAAGGGGCATTAAAACCATCTTGTTAAGCTACTGTGACCTCCACCACTGTTCCAAGGGGCATTAAAACCATCTTGTTAAGCTACTGAGACCTCCACGTCTCTTCCAAGGGGCATTAAAACCATCTTGTTAAACCACTCTGACCTCCATGTCTCTTCCAAGGGGCATTAAATTCGTCTTGTTAAACCACTCTGACCTCCATGTCTTTTCCAAGGGGCATTAAAACCGTCTTGTTAAAGCACTCTGAACTCCAGGTCTCTTCCAAGGCGCATTAAAACCGTCTTTTTAAGCTACTGCAACCTCCTCGTCTCTTCCAAGGGGCTTTAAAACCATCTTGTTAAGCTACTGCGACCTCCACCACTCTTCCAAGGGGCATTGGTATTGTCTTTTTATTTCACTGTGACCTCCACGTCTCTTCCAAGGGGCATTAAAACTGTCTTGTTAAGCTACTGTGACCTCCACGTCTCTTCCAAGGGGCATTAAAACCATCTTGTTAAGCTACTGCGACCTCCACCACTCTTCCAAGGGGCATTAAAACTGTCTTGTTAAGCTACTGTGACCTCCACGTCACTTCCATGGGGCATTAAAACCGTATTGTTAAACCACTCTGAACTCCACGTCTCTTCCAAGGGGCATTAAAACCATCTTGTTATACCACTCTGACCTCCACGTCTCTTCCAAGGGGCATTAAAACCGTCTTGTTAAACCACTCTGAACTCCACGTCTCTTTGAAGGGGCATTGAAACCGTCTTGTTAAGCTACTGCGACCTCCACCACTCTTGCAAGGGGCATTAAAACTGTCTTGTTAAGCTACTGCGACCTCCACCACTCTTCCAAGGGGCATTGATATTGTCTTTTTATTCCACTGTGACCTCCATGTCTCTTCCAAGGGGCATTAAAACTGTCTTGTTAAGCTACTGCGACCTCCACCACTCTTCCAAGGGGCATTGATATTGTCTTTTTATTCCACTGTGACCTCCACGTCTCTTCCAAGGGGCATTAAAACCGTCTTGTTAAGCTACTGTGACCTCCGTGTCTCTTCCAAGGGGCATTAAAACCGTCTTGTTAAGCTACTGCGACCTCCACCACTCTTCCAAGGGGCATTAAAACCATCTTGTTAAGCTACTGTGACCTCCACGTCTCTTCCAAGGGGCATTAAAAGCATCTTGTTAAACCACTCTGACCTCCACGTCTTTTCCAAGGGGCATTAAAACCATCTTATTAAACCACTCTGAACTCCACGTCTCTTCCAAGGGGCATTAAAACCGTCTTGTTAAACCACTCTGACCTCCACGTCTCTTCCAAGGGGCATTAAAACCGTCTTGTTAAACCACTCTAAACTCCACGTCTCTTCCAAGGGGCATTAAAACCGTCTTGTTAAACCACTCTGACCTCCTGTCTCTTCCAAGGGGCATTAAAACTATCTTGTTAAACCACTCTGAACTCAATATCTCTTCGAAGGGGCATTAAAACTGTCTTGTTAAGCTACTGTGACCTCCACCACTCTTCCAAGGGGCATTGATATTGTCTTTTTATTCCTCTGTGACCTCCACGTCTCTTCCAAGGGGCATTAATACCATCTTGTTAAGCTACTGCGACCTCCACCACTCTTCCAAGGGGCATTAAAACCGTCTTGTTAAGCTACTGCGACCTCCACCACTCTTCCAAGGGGCATTAAAACCGTCTTGTTAAGCTAATGCGACCTCCACCACTTTTCCAAGGGGCATTGATATTGTCTTTTTATTCCATTGTGACCTGCACGCCTCTTCCAAGGGGCATTAAAACATCTTGTTAAACCACTCTGAACTCCACGTCTCTACCAAGGGGCATTAAAACCGTCTTGTTATACCACTCTGAACTCCACGTCTCTTCCAAGGGCCATTAAAACCGTCTTGTTAAACCACTCTGAACTCCAAGTCTCTTCCAAGGGGCATTAAAACCGTGTTGTTAAACTACTGTGACCTCAACGTCTCTTCCAATGGGCATTAAAACCGTCTTGTTAAACCACTCTGAACTCCACAGCTCTTCCAAGGGGCATTGAAATGTTGTTTTTAATTAACTCTAACCTCCACGACTCTTCCAACGGGCATTGCATTTCCTCCTAATTTTAGTCAGCTTTTGCTTTTCAATGCATAGGCGAACACTAAGGGAGACCCACTCCCCAATAACGGGTAGAAGGCTTTTAGTACGCTGTAATCCATGTCTGTTTCAAGGTGCATTGCAGTTCCTCATAATTTTTGAAAAGCTGCTTAGGCCAACAGTGACAAGACATGTGTGGTTGACTGGCCTGATATTGATGTGAATGGTCCCTGTTAGTGTTGAGCCACCCCCGTAGTGTTCGAGTTCGGTTCGGTTCGTCGAACACCCGTGTGTTCGCCGAACTGTTCGTCGAACTGTTCGTCGAACACCTTCGAACACCGTTAAAACCAATGGCAGGCAAACAAAAACACATAGAAACACATAGAAAACACCTTCAAAGGTGTCCAAAAGCTGACAAACTGCTCAGAAGACACAACTAACACATGGAAAAGTGACAAGTACATATAGTCATGCGAAAAGAAAAGAGGTGGAAGAGTAAAAGGAGGGGGAGACACAGATATAGGCATGTCATGCCCTTCTAAAATCCAAAAAGTGAGAAGCCGAGATGGCCAGTCCGCTCCTGCCCGTGCCACCTCCGTGTCGCCGGGTTTGTGCCAGAGCCGCGGTGAACCCTGACGGCCAGCCCCCCTCTCCCAATACTGGTGCCTGTCCGCTGGTGGGTCGAGAGAGCCCCCCTGTGGTGGAGGCAGCTCTAAGCTTTTTAATTTAAATTGTCCCTCTAATTTGAATGAATACACTTTAAATCCATTTACAAGGATCTATTGGAGGGCAAGTCTCATGCCAGCAGCCGCGTAATTCCAGCTCCAGTAGCGTCCACTAAAGCTGCTGCAGTTAAAAAGCTTTTATAAGGATCGAGCTCGGCTGTCCACCGCAAGGCATCCTAGTGCCAGTCCCAGCCCCTATGCCTTGGGGTGCCTCCTGATGCTCTTCACTAAGTATCCCGTGGTCCTGAAGCATTTCCTTTGAAAAAATTAAGTGTCCAAACTACAGGTGGTGTAGCTTGCTTAACAGCCGGGATAATCCGCTGACTAGCAGACACTGCTACTAGGCACAAAGTATTTCCTGGGCTAGATGCAGTTAAAAATTTGTAAGTAGATACTCTCGTTGGATGCTGAGAAAGCATTCCATAGAGTCTCCTGGCACGCCATATATGATTCTCTTAAAAAGCTTGGGGTAGGGGTCTAGGGGACCCTTTTATAGCCAAAATCACGGCCCTGTATCACAATACGTCACCTAGGCTGAAGATAAATGGAACTGTAGCACCGAGGGCTCGGTTGCTACAGACGTATTGCACCTCACCCAGAGGTGTGATATCTCACTCTCAGATAAGGATGGAGTGTGGATCAGGACCCGACACCTGCATGCATTACACCACATTGCCGTGGGGCAGGGCGACCAATATGCCCCTGAGATGGGCACGACAGTCCCTGTCCCTGGCTGGAGTGGGGGGAGGGAACACTGAGGAAGGGGAACCCTGCAGTGCAGGAGCAGGGAGGAAGCAGTTCCTGGGTGCATTGAGAAGGGAGTATAAAAGGTGGGCACCATCTTAGTTCAGTGCAGAGAAGTCTGAGCAGAAGTGGCAGGGAGCAGGGGCTCTGCATGAGCTCTGCTCCGGAGGCGGGCTTAGTAACAGAGGCCCAGGCCTGCAAGAGGGAGAAGGAAGGAAGAGGAGCGGAGAAGGCTCCAGGAACGAGGAATGAAGGGATCCCAGGGGTGCGGACGGGCGAGTCGCCACCGCACGCCCGAATCCACCTGCGTGGAGGGGTCAGGCCAAAGGGGGAGACCGGTCCCCGAACTAGTGGAGGCAGGAAACGACCCTCAGCTAGAAACCGGAGGCTCTGACATTTTATGTGGCGCAGCCCCTTGCTCCACCCGCTAGGAAGGCACCACATAGGGTCAGGGAAACTGGCGCCAAGTTTACCAAGAGGAGGCCCGAGGCAGCCGGACAGAAGTGTTGGTAAGAAAGGCCAGACAAAGGACACACAAAGGGGGTCCTGTGAAGCGCTCCAAAGTTATCTGGGAGTTGTCTGAGCCCCTCACCTGGTGAGCACAGTACGACGTGGGCAGCCGTTACCTGCAGACGTGGTCTGGATAATAAGAACTGTGAGTAAAGGCCCTGAACTGCATCACTGACTCCGTGTCGTTACTGCTGCTGCCCTGCACCATCACCCCCATCCTCCGCATACACTGCCCTGAGGCTATACTCCTCCCGTGGGGAGTTATGCTACGCTCTGCTGCACCCACAACACCAGCCTTAGCGGTCTGCCCTGTAGCGGCGGTTCACTCTGACCGCAATCCACGGGTGGCGTAGTCGGACATTTAAACATCAAAACCACATAAATAGTTCCGCCACTGGTTTGACCGCCCTGAGCCACGGAACCGGATCGCCGCCACGAAGACTACAACCACCAGCATCCACCAAAAAGGGTCCGGCTCCGGGTGTCCCAAGGCCCAGGGGGTGCGTCAGAACATTTTCATCACCTTTCACAATCACCAATGGGACAAGGCAGGGATGTCCTCTGTCCCCTCTCTTATACATCCTAGTGACGGAGCACCTGCTCTCATCAATTCGCCATAACCCCAATATTAGGTGGATTGAGGTGGGAGGCACCGAGTACAAGTGCTCTCTATTTGCTGATGATGTCCTAGTATATATCACTCAATCACATATATCCATCCCTGCTGTTATGGCTGAAATAGATCACTTTGTTACATGGTAAAATTTTAAAATCAATGCAGCGAAGTCTGAGGCCCTCGATGTCTCCCTCCCTAAATCCATATAGGATTCCATCCAGTCCAACTTTCCCTTTGCCTGGCCCTCACAGGGTATCAAATACTTAGGAATTCCTATTCATAGAGACCTCTCCCATCTATGTTATCTTAATTTTGGGCCCTTTATTGAACAATTCCATACAGACCACGGTTGGCAAGTTAGAACTGTAAGATTCACTACGTGAACCACTGGTGTTTTGTGGAAAAGCACATGTACACCGCGTTCCAAATTATTATGCAAAAAGTGTTTAGGAGTGATAAGGGAAGAATTTGTTTGTTTGTCAGTTAAACTCATTGATGGTGATGTGTGTCAGGGCTCTTTATATCACTGTAAGCAATTGCAGACACCTGTGCTAATTAGTTTGGCAGGTGTGTCCAATGAAAGGCAAGACTACTTAAGAAGGCTCTCTCACATTATTAAGCAGCCTACATTTTCTGCCAAAATGGGAAAGAAAAAGGATGTGTCGGCTGCTGAGAAGCAACAAATTGTGGAGTGTTTAGGTCAAGGCATGACTACAATCAACATTGTGCGATGATCAGGATGAAGTGTCTTGGCAATCAAGAAGTATGTAGCTGATTCACAGTACACACGTGTGCGTGCTGATAAGGGCAAATTGAGGACTCTTTCCTACAGGCAATTACGTCAGGTTGAAAGAGCAGCGGCAAAAAAGCCTTGTCATAGCAGCAGACAAGTTTTTGAAGCTGCTTGTGCCTCCAACGTCCCCCGAACAACAAGATGCAGGGTCCTTCAGAGGTTTGCAGCTGTGCATACGCCATCCTGTCGACCTCCTCTATCCACTTCACACAAGCAGAAACGGCTCCAGTGGGCCAAACATTACATGAAGACTGATTTCAAAACTGTTTTGTTCACGGATGAGTGCCGTGCAGCGCTCGATGGTCCAGATGAATGGAGTGGAGGATGGCTGGTTGATGGACACCCCACGCAAACACGGCTACAGCGCCAACAAGGAGGAGGTGGAGTAATGTTTTGGGCTGGAATCATGGGGAGAGAGATTGTCGGCCCCTTTAGGATCCCTGAAGGCGCTAAAGATGAACTCCATAATGTATGTGGATTTTCTCAAACAGCACTTCCTGCCATGGTTCAAGAAGAAGAACCGTGTATTTCACAGCAAGATCATTTTTCTGCATGATAATGCACCATCTCATGCTGCACATAAAACATCTGCATCTCTGGCTGATATGGGCATAAAAGGGGACAAACTTATGGTGTGACCCCCATGCTCCCCTGACCTCTACCCCATTCAGAACCTTTGGAGCATCATTAAAAGGAGTGTCTATGATGGTGGGAGGCAGTTCACATCTAAGCAACAGCTCTGGGAGGGTATTCTGTCCTCATGCAAAACAATTGAAGCAGAAACCATCCAAAACCTGACAAATTCAATGGACGAGAGAGTTCAGAAGCTCCTTTCGAACAAGGGGTCCTATGTGAAAATGTAACATCACCTAGAATAAAGTTTTGAGTTGAAAACTGTTTGATTTCAGTTTCTAACAACCTGCTAATGCTTATAATTTCAAAAATGACCATTTTTTTGGTCTTTATTAAAATGAAAAGGTTGATCGAAAAGTTTGGGGGATCTAAGAGTGTGGCAACCCAGTAGTCATGATTACTTCGAATTCTGACAATATGAGGGTCATGCTGCAGGTAGTGCAGCAAGAAGGCACTTATGTGTCTTGCGCATCTCGGAGCCCCAAAATTATTTTCCGGGCTAGATGCAGCTAAAAATTATTTTTAATTTTAAATCTGGTGAAGCTTATTATAGATGGCCTAATAGGATCAGTGCTGCACACTGCTACAAAGCCCAAATTATTTTCCAGTCAAGATACAGATAAACATGATTAGTAATTTGAAAGCTTAAAACGGTTGGTAGGGTGATTTTAACCAATCATCAAGCTTTTACTCTCCCCAGGATGACACAGGGGTAGAAAAGTCGTTTCGGATCCATGATTTGTTCATCTTTATGAACGTGAGTCTGTCTACATTATCAGTGGAGAGCCGCGTGCGCTTATCTGTCAGCACACCACCAGCAGCGCTGAACACACGTTCAGACAGAACGCTGGCTGCGGGGCATGACAAGATCTCCAAGGCGTAAGTGGCTAGCTCCGGCCATTTATCCAGATTGGAAGCCCAAAAAGAGCAAGGGTCCAGTGACACAGTCGTGGCTTCAATGTTTACTTGGAGATACTCCTGTACCATCGTCTCTAGGCGTTGACTATGTGTGAGACTTCTTGTCTCCTGTGGCCTTGCAAAGGATGGGCTAAAAAAGTGGTGAAATGATTCCGCAAAATTGATGTTACCAGCAGATACTGTGGTTCTGTTACGGTTTGAGTGCTGAACACTTGACGGTCCCACGGTTGGCAAGTTGGAACTGTGAGATTCACTACGTGCACCACTGGTATTTTGTGGAAAAGCACATGTAAGATTCTGCAACAGTCTCTGCTGATACTCCTGCATGCGTGCATCCCTTTCTATGGCAGGAATAATTTCTGCAAATTTACTTTTGTACCGGGGATCTAACAGTGTGGCAACCCAGTAGTCAGGATTATTTCTAATTCTCACAATTCGAGGGTCATGTTGCAGGTAGTGCAGCAAGAAGGCACTCATGTGTGTTGCGCATCCAGGAGCACCAAGTCCCTGTTGTGTTGGTGGCGAGGTAACAATCATGCTTCCTTCCTCTGTCCTCTCCCCCCAACCTCGCACAACAGAAATGTGATCAAGGTCTCCCTCATCTGATGAGTCTTCCATCAGTTCGTCCTCCACTTCTTCCTGGGCTCCTGCACCTTCCTCACTAGTTTGGCTGCTACCATGCGCCCTGGTAAAATCATCTCCCCCACCCTCACATGCCTGCCGCCCTGGTGCTGCCGACCGTCTGGACCTTGCAGATGTTAGCCCTTCCGCATACAACTCCTCCTCCTCTACTTCCTCCACCTCCTCTTGTGCCACCACCTGACTCCGAATTCTGTTTAACATGTGCTCCAGCATGTAAATCACCGGAATAGTCATGCTGATAATGGCATCGTCAGCACTAAACATCTTCGTCGCCATTTCAAATCTGTGCAGAAGGGTGCATAGGTCCCTGATCTGAGACCACTCCTCCAGCGTGATTTGCCCCACCTCTGAATCTCGTTGGCCCAGGCTATACGTCAGAACGTATTGCACCAGGGCTTGTCGGTGCTGCCACAGTCGCTGCAACATGTGCAGAGTTGAATTCCACCGGGTAGGCACATCGCATTTTAGCCGGTGAAGTGGCAGGCCCAACGACTTCTGTAGAGATGTAAGTCGCTGAGCTGCGGGATGCGAACGGCGGAAGTGAGCACACAGCGACCGTGCCCTCTGCAGAAGGCCATCTAGTCTGGGATAGTGGGCTAAAAATTGCTGGACAACCAGGTTCAACACGTGAGCCATACAAGGCACGTGTGTGACATTGCCCCGGCGAAGGGCCGCACCCAGGTTTGCAGCATTGTCGCACACGGCCTTCCCTGGTTTCAGGTCCAGTGGAGACAACCATTCATGAAATTGGTTCTCCAGAGCTGACCACAACTCCTCAGCTGTGTGACTCACATTTCCCAGACATTTCAATGTAAAAACTGCCTGATGACGTTGAGCCCTACTGCCAGCATAGTAAGGAGGTGTGCAGGATCCCTTCTGCGCAGTTAGAAAGCTTGTGGCATGACCAGACAGGCTTTGGGTGCAGGTGGAAGACCGAGAGGAGGTTGAGGAGGCAGAAGCAGTGGAGGAAAAATGACATAAAGAGGATTGACGCACAACTCGTGGGGACGGCAAGACTTGGACAGCAGCCCCTTGTCCTGCTGTCACCATAGTTACCCAGTGCCCAGTCAGCGACATGTAACGCCCCTGTCCATGCCTACTCGTCCAAGTGTCTGTGGTGAAATGCACCCTGTCACACACAGAGTTTCTCAAAGAAGCGGTGATGTTGTGTGCGACATGCTGGTGGAGCGCAGGCACACCTTTCTTTGAGAAGTAGTGCCGACTGGGCATCTGGTACTGGGGCACTGCGACGGACATAAGGTCTCGAAAATCCTCTGTGTCCACCAGGCGGAAAGGCAGCATTTCTGTAGCCAAGAGCTTGCAGATGGTGAAATTCAACCTCTTAGCTTTCTCATGGCTAGGAGGAAATGGTCTTTTACTTGTCCACATCTGAGGGACCGAGGGCTAGCTATTGTGCTTAGACGGGGTTGATAAGGGTGTCCCCGGCAAACTGCCGGTCTGTGAGGAAGATGCAGGCGGACATGTTAGGTTGCCTTGATCCAAAGGTGGTGCTATCGATGTTGGACAGCGCTCAAGACCAGCTGGTGTTACCACCTCCAAAGAAAATGATGACCTGCCAATCACGCTGGCTGTTGCGGGTAAAGAGGTGGCAGGTCTGCGCCCCAAAACAGGTGTGACTGCTGTCCCCCCAGTCACAGAGGATGAAGAGGCCGCGGATGCACAAGATATGGCAGACGGTGGTTGGCCCGGCCGGCTAGACCGCATTGTAGCACACTGAGCTTCCCACTGCAACTTATGCTTCATGTCCATGTGCCGGTTCATGCATGAAGTACTCAAACTATGTATTTTTTGGCCTCTACTTAGCTTTTGCTGACAAATGTTACAGATAACACGAGTTGGGTCATCTTTATCGATCTGAAAAAATGCCCAGGCTATGCAAGGCTTAGCACCCATGCGACCTGAAGAGCCACCACGACTTGTGGTGAGAGGCAGAGTTGTGTTTGAGGATGCAGTTGTTGACGTGCTTCCAGTACTACGTCTCTGTCCAGGAAGGCGCAACCTGACCTCGTCGTCACTAGCATCTTCCTCCACCTCCTCTGCTGACCTCATCTCTTGGCTGACTGTGGGTTGACAGTAAGTGGGATCTCCGACCTCATCATCATCACCCTGTGCGTTATCACACCCGTCGTCCTCAGAGCCAACCTGTTCCTGCCCTGACAAAAAACTAAAGTTGTCGCTCCAATCAGGTATTTGAGTCTTATCATCGTCTTCCTCATTGTCTCCACCAACAGGAGTTACAGTTTGGGAATGAGGGTCTACATTATGGTCAGAACCTTCTGCGTCTGGTCCTGGATCCGACTCATAAAGATTCTGGGCATCAGTGCAGATCATTTCCTCGTCTGGATTCACAGAAGCGCTGGAGTCGACCTCTGATTCCCAGGCTATAGTATGAGTAAACAGCTCTGCAGACTCAACCATCTGTTCTACCTCATACTCAGACGGGCAGCTGGAGATTTGGGAGCTGTGAGGAAGCAAGTGCGATTTGGGTGACACCTTTGAGGACTGGAGTATTTGTGATGTTGAAGTTGATGTGGAGGAGAGCCCACTTAAAGGAGCACTTGATATCCGTTGAAGCACCTGCTGTTTTTGTGCCTCATCTGGAATTTGTAGCGATTGGCGTGGCCGTAAGAAAGGGATCTTATCACATTGTCCGCTAAAAGAAGTAGACATTTTAGTTTGGCTGGAAGATGGTCTTTCTTCTGCACCTACCCCACGGACACAACCTTTTTTCCCCTTCCCAACACGCCTATTCCCCTTTCCACCAGCAGCAGGCCTTTTTCCACTCATTTTGGTGGTTAACTAATTCACAACTCTGGAGTTGTTTGCACAAAAAAACAATGGATGGTAACCGAGCAGAGCTGAGTGGCCAAACTGTGGTATTAGGCCAAAACTATTGGCTGGGTTAGATGCAGAAAAAAATTATTTTTAATTTGCAACCTGATGGAGGTCAGTATAGATGGACTAATAGACCAAGTCCCACACACCGCTAGAAGCCCAAATATTTTTTCAGAGCTAGATGCAGAAAAAAATTATATTCAATTTGCAACCTGCTGGAGGTCAGTATAGAAGGACTAATAGAACAAGTCCCACACACTGCTAGAAGCCCAAATATTTTTTCAGAGCTAAATGAAGAAAAAAATTATTTTTAATTTGCAACCTGATGGAGGTCAGTATAGATGGACTAATAGACCAAGTCCCACACACTGCTAGAAGCCCAAATATTTTTTCAGAGCTAGATGCAGAAAAAAATTATATTCAGTTTGCAACCTGATGGAGGTCAGTATAGATGGACTAATAGAATGATGCTATGCCCAAAAGATTTTACTTCACTAGGTGCAGTAAAAAAATTGGTATTCTATACACAGGTGGTAAATCTTGCAACACAGATAGGCTACTCCACTGACTAACACACTCTGCAATAGGCGAAAAAGGATTAGCTTTGCTAGATTCAGCCAAATGCTGTGAAAAAAACTTGCACAGCACTGGCACAGACCTGCCTGGCAAAAACTGATAGGAACTGATGTAACCTAGTCCTGAAAAGGACTCCAATTACAATTAGTCTTTACTCCCACAATCTATCTATTTAAGAGCACAGACCTGCCTGATAAAAGTCGTAGGAAATGCTGTAACCTAGTCCTTAAAAGGACTGCAATCACAACTATTCCCTACTCCCAAGCTATCTGTATATTTGTGCGAAAATTGGCTTGAAATTAACAAGGTATAGCGCACACAGCAACAGCGGTGCCGTCTAACACGCAGCTGCAGCAGTGAGAAAATGGTGGCGACGGGGAAAATGGCTTGGTCTTATAGGGCAAGGACATGTGACATACACTGCCAATCACACATGCCCTTGCTTGTGTGAAAAAAAGCACTTCGCTCCGTGTGTGCGCTGCTGATAGGCTGACAGATTGCACCTCCCCACTGCAAATGCGGGAAAGAGAAAAAAAAATGGAGATCTTCATTGTTCCTGCAGAGATCCATCCCCTGCCCCTCCCCCCGCCCCGCTGTACACTCAAACTGCGTATTAACATTAATTTTCATCATTACTGAGAAAAAATCCAGTTATGATTTTGGTGCACGAACAGTTATCGAACATAACCTCGAACAGCCGAATTTTTCTCAAATTGTTCGTGTTCGCCGACCGGCTCGAACACCGCCCAAAACAGCTCGAATTTGAGATTGGCGAACAGTTCGAGTAGAACAACGCTCATCTCTAGTCCCTGTTCCTCCTGCTCTTTCTCCTTTGCCACCACCTCATCCATCATTCATCACCTGAAGCTTTGTTTTAATGGGAGTCATAGAACTGGGATAGTAGCAGGAAAACATCCAGCAATCCTCAGAGGAGGTAGGATATGCGCCAAAACGCTGACCACCTCAGGCCTAGCCGCTACTACATACATGCGCTTGCATTCCAAGGAACAGAAAGTTAAGGAGATGGATGGCCTCATGATCATGAATAATTTACTCGTTGTGTAGGAAGCCGACCACTGGTGCTGTCTACCTTCTGAACTTTCTGTTAAAGCCTGATTGACCCAGGACTCGCAATACTCTATGTATGGAGGACGTGTTCCATCCCAGTGTCCGTGTCCCGGCTTCCACAATATTAACCCAGTGTGACGGCGTCAGTCAGATGAACCATCCCTGGCCACATTCACTTGTCCACGTGTTTGTGGTTAGGCTGTCCTTCAAATAGGGGTGGCTGGGGACCGTTTAAGGACACCCGGCCGCCCCCAGGCAGCTGGGGACCGTGTATGGGCACCTGGCCGCGGGGCGGCTGGGGACAGAGTATGGACACCCGGCCGCCCCCTGGCGGCTGGGGACCAAGCGTGGACACCCGGCCGCCGGGCGGCTGGGGACTGAGTGTGGATACTAGGCAGCCGACGCAGCCTTGACGTGGTGGCCAGATTCCGCCTCCACATGCCTAAAAGGCCCAATTTCAAGTGCAAGCAAGCAAGCAGTATGGCATTGCAGCCTTTGGGTGGGTGGGTGGCAGGCTGCATACTTGCGCTTGCATTGCAAGGAATGGGGGAGGTACAATTGAACACTGCCCTGGGACAAGGACTTGCAAGTCTGATGCGGCAAGAATCACTTCTGATGGGCACACTTTTAGGTAGTGACCTGGGTGTCAGAGATGCTTCCAGGGGTCTTCCCCATGCTGTTCCCATGTCTTTTCAGCAATGTATGCATGTGTCACACAGTACATGGGCAGATAAGGTTGTAAAATGTTAAAATTACATTTCCCGGTGAATGCATTTGTCACGGTTGAAAGCAATACAAAAGTGCAAAAACGCATAAAAAATGCTACTTGTGAACATAGCCCAAGGTGTGGAGGAGTATTTTTGTTTTTTGGTTATTTATTTTACCTTATACACAAGTCTTTACCCTGGAAAGGAAGCTCCTTAACATATTTCACAGGAAAGCAGAACGACCTGGAGGGGTTAATGCAGCAGAGCTGGATTTTCCAGACTGGCTTTGCATGATGATATCAAAGCTGTATGTAGGGTTACCGTAGTATACTTATATATAGGGGCATTAGGTGAAGGAAGTACAGGAGCCAGGACAAGTGAGTAACATTTGCTATAATACATAATACTTTTCTTTGGTTACAATATGTTTATGCCATAATTTTTTTCTCATATTTCTGCAGATGGTGCTGTTTCAGGGCTTGTTTTTGTAGTTTTTACTTGTATCAATTTTGGGTACATATGTCTTTTTGATCACTTTTTAATTCTTATTTTTGTAGGAGACGTTAAAAAATCCCCAATAAAGCTGAATATGTTTTTTAATTTCATTTTTACGGAGTTCACTTTGAAGTATAATTTACGTGTCACTGATATTCTGCAGGTTGGTACAATCACATTGATTTATATAGTTTTTTTGTTTATATTTCATTACTTCTGCCCAAGAAAAAACTTTTTTCATTTTTCTGTTTAAAGAACTGAGGGCTTGTTTTTTTTGCAAATAGAGCTGTAGTTTTTATTTGTACCATTTTGGGAAAGATACAACTTTTTGATCACTTTGTATTTCATTTTTGGTTAGGTGATAGGTGAGATAAGCAAAAACAGCAGTTCTGGGACAATTTTATGAATATTTCTTCACGGAGTTCACCATATGTGATAGATCATAATATAGTTTTATAGTACGGGTTGTTTTGAACATGGTGATACCAAACATGAGTAATTTTTGCAGAAAGCATTCTTGTGAGGGGTATATGGTTGAATGAAGAGAAATCATTTATACAGTGGGGAGAATAAGTATTTGATACACTGCTGATTTTGCAAGTTTCCCACCTACAAAGAATGGGGAGGACTATAATTTTTATTATAGGTAGACTTCAACTGTGAGAGACAGAATCTAAAAAAATCCAGAAAATCACATTGCATTATTTTTAAATAATTAAATTGTGTAGCGTCGGCGTCCCTGCCTCCTGCTAGGCAGGGACGCCGTTCCCCTCACCCCTCCGCTCCGTGCCCGGCGTCTTCCTCCCGCTCTGCTGGCAGCGCGCGCTGCTTCCCGGCCACTGTGCTTAGGGCGAGCGCGCGCGCGCTCCCCCGCTCTTAAAGGGGCCGCGCGCGCCGTCCTAAGGAGTCCCCGGCCAATGGCCGGAGGATCTCACCATATATAAGGCACCTCCTCCAAGATGGACGTGCCCGAGCAATGTTGTTGCAAAGCCTTTCAACTCTGCTTCAGCCCTCAGGTCCCGTTACCAGTTACCTGCCAGTCACCTGCCAGATTCCTGCTTGATACCTGCCTGATACCTGCCTGATACCTGCTACCTGCCTGCTAGCCTACCTGGAGGCTTAGCCGTCACTTGCCGTGACCACCTGCCTGTCAAGAGACTCTTACTCGCTCACCTGGGAGCGCTCACCTGCTACCTGCCTGCTAGCCTACCTGGAGGCTCAGCCGTCACTTGCTGTGACCACCTGCCTGTCCAGAGACTCTTACTCGCTCACCTGGGAGCGCTCACCTGCTACCTACCTGCTAGCCTACCTGGAGGCTTAGCCGTCACTTGCTGTGACCACCTGCCTGTCCAGAGACTCTTACTCGCTCACCTGGGAGCGCTCACCTGCTACCTGCCTGCTAGCCTACCTGGAGGCTCTGCCGTCATTTGCCGTGACCACCTGCCTGCCTAGAGACTCTTACCCTGTTGTCACTTGCCGTGACCACCCGCCTGTCAAGAGACTGTCCCCGTCACTTGCCGTGACCACCCGCCTGTCTACAGACTGTCCCCGTCACTTGCTGTGACCGTCCTGCCCTTCTACCCTGAGACTGTCCTTGTCACTTGCCATGTCTACCTACCCGCCTTCCCTGGGAGCCACCCGCTTCCTTACAAGGACTGCCCCTTGTATAGTAGCTCAGAGGTTCCACCTCCCAGACCCGTTACAGTTTGCTCGGGCCATGGAACCCGGTGGCACCCAAGCTCCCTCGCTCTCGGACCTATGTCATGAACTTTCCCGTCAGAGGTCCCAACAGGAGTCCATCCTGAGTCACCTGCATAGTGTTAACTCCCGCCTGGACACATTTACTGCCTCATCGGGAGCTGCCTCCACTCGCACACTTACTACCCCGGCACCGCCGCTGCCCATCAATACCATGGCATCTCTTCCCGGTCCCCGCCTCTCCGCCCCGCCTCGTTTTGGCGGAGATCCCGTCCAGGCACGGGGCTTCATTAATCAGTGCACTCTGCATTTCGAACTGTTGGCACACCAGTTTTCCACCGACCGAGCCAAAGTAGCCTTCATCATGTCCCATCTCACGGGGGAGGCGCTGGCTTGGCTAAATCCTCTATGGGAGAGAGGAGACCCCCTGGTGTTCAACCTGCCAGCCTTTCTCACGGCTTTCCGGAAAGTCTTCGACGAACCAGGACGGAAGACTTCATCCGCCTCATCTCTGCTACGCCTCCGTCAAGGGGGTCTCACCGTGGGCCAATATGCCATACGGTTCCGTACCCTTGCTTCAGAGCTTGCCTGGGATAACGACGCCCTGGTGTCCGGCCGTATTAAAGATGAACTCGCTGGTCGGGACATTCCTACCACTCTCGACGACTTAATAACGCTTGCCACCTGGATTGACATCCGGTTCCAGGAGCGCACCAAAGAGGTCACCCGTGAGAGGAGGTTTCCTCCTTGCCCCTACCTTCCAGAGACCCGTCACTTCCTCCGTTACTCCCCAGGCGCACTCTCCCGAGCCTATGCAGGTTGACCAGACCAAGATGGTCAAAACCCGTCAAGAATTACGCTGTGCCGAGGGGAGCTGTTTCTACTGTGGCAGTAAGGAGCACCGGATCCGTTCCTGCCCAGAGAGGTCGGGAAACGGCTGTGTCTAGGATCGCTCAGAGAGGTCGCCCTAGACAAAAGTAAACCCTCTCCATCTCTGATGCTGTCGGTCTCTATCATCTGCGGAGAGAACCGTTATTTTGAACTGGCTCAACTTCACTCTGGAGCTGCTGGAAATCTCATTTCTCAGTCCCTGGTAGAAAAATACCGCATTCCCACCAAACCCCTGGCTGTACCCTTATCTGTCGCAGCCGTGGATGGGGGTCTCTTACCACATCCCATCCAACTCATCACCGAATCCATAACTCTGCAGGTGGGAATGCTGCACTCTGAGAGCATCTTCATCCATGTTCTGCCTGGACTCTCTCACGCCCTCTTGCTAGGCCTACCTTGGCTTCAGAAACATGCACCCGTGCTTGACTGGCAGACCGGAGAGGTCCTTCGCTGGGGACAGGACTGTCATAAGACTTGCTTAGTTCCCATTCATCCTGCCCGTCCTTCTCCTACCCCAGCCAATCTACCCGGCCTACCGGTTCCCTATTGGTCTTATGCGGACGTCTTTAATAAAAAAGAAGCAGAGACATTACCCCCTCATAGACCATATGACTGCCCAATCGACCTGATACCCGGCGCTACTCCTCCCCGTGGGCGTATCTACCCTTTGTCCGCTGCTGAGACCCGGTCCATGTCTGAATATATTGAGGAGAATCTGGCCCGGGGATTTATCCGGAAATCTACCTCCCCGGCGGGAGCAGGCTTCTTCTTCGTCAAAAAGAAGGACGGCTCACTCCGTCCCTGTATAGACTACAGAGGCCTTAACCAGATCACAGTGAAAAATAAATACCCCTTTCCGCTCATTCCTGAATTATTTGACCGTCTGAGGGGGGCTAGAATCTTCACCAAGCTGGACCTCCGTGGGGCATATAACCTGGTCCGTATCCGTCAGGGGGATGAGTGGAAGACGGCATTCAACACCCGGGACGGCCACTATGAATACCTTGTAATGCCCTTCGGTCTCTGTAACGCTCCCGCCGTCTTTCAAGAGTTGGTCAATGACATCTTCCGTGACCTTCTCTACTCCTGCGTGGTGGTGTACCTGGACGACATCTTGGTCTTCTCTCCGGATCTTCCCACTCACCGGAGGGACGTTCGTCAGGTCCTGCTCAGGCTCAGGCAGAACCACCTCTATGCTAAATATGAGAAGTGCCTCTTTGAGCAGACCTCACTTCCGTTTCTGGGCTACATAATCTCTCAGACTGGCCTACGAATGGATTCTGAGAAACTATCTGCCATCCAGAAGTGGCCCCGACCAGAGGGGTTGAAGGCTATTCAGCGGTTCCTGGGCTTTGCCAACTACTACCGCCTCTTCATACCGCACTTTTCTTCCCGGACTGCCCCTATCTCTGCGCTCACCCGTAAGGGCGCTAATCCCAGAGAATGGCTGCCCGAAGCAGAGGAAGCCTTCCTTTCCTTAAAACAAGCTTTCTCCTCCGCTCCGGTGCTGCATCATCCGGACGGCAACAAACAATTCTTCCTAGAAGTTGACGCTTCCTCCTCAGGAGCCGGAGTGGTACTTACCCAAAAGTCGTCTTCTGGAAGAATGGTAACCTATGGCTTCTTCTCCAAACTTTTCTCCTCTTCTGAGCGCAATTATTCTATAGGAGACCGAGAATTATTGGCTATTAAGCTGGCACTGGAGGAGTGGCGTTACCTGCTCGAGGGGGCTCTTCACCCGGTAATAATTTACACGGACCACAAGAACTTGGCTTACCTCCAGAGCGCCCAGAGACTTAACCCGCGCCAAGCCCGGTGGTCCTTGTTTTTCGCCCGCTTTGATTTCCTTCTTCATTTTCGCCCGGCAGATAAAACATCAAAGCTGATGCCTTGTCCCGATCCTTTCTGGTCTCTGATCTAGATGAGGAGACTAAGCACATCATTGACCCCGCCAGAGTACTGCAGGTGGCCCCCGTGAATCTAAATCGTCTTCCTCCCGGTAAGACATTCGTAACAGTACCTGATCGTGAGAAGGTCCTACACTGGGGTCACTCGTCTAAGCTAGCTGGCCACGCTGGTCAGAAAAAGACTCTCCAGCTTATTACCCGGCATTACTGGTGGCCTACCCTGCACAAGGACGTAATAGACTTTGTTTCAGCCTGTGTGTCCTGCGCCCGCAACAAGGTTCCGAGACACCTGTCAGCCGGTCGCCTCCTTCCTCTTCCTGTACCTGCTGCCCCGTGACAGCATATAGCTATGGACTTTATAATGGATCTCCCTGTCTCTGCTGGCTGTATGGTCATTTGGGTGGTCGCTGACCGTTTTTCCAAGATGGCTCACTTCATTCCCCTGCCGGGTCTCCCATCTGCATCTGAGTTAGCTAAAGACTTTATCCATCATGTTTTCCGTCTTCATGGTCTACCTCTCCACATTGTATCCGACCGAGGGGTTCAATTCACCTCTCGCTTTTGGCGAGCCATGTGTAAATTGCTGGGGGTCACCTTGGACTTTTCTTCTGCCTATCACCCACAGTCCAATGGCCAAGTGGAGCGGATCAACCAAATTTTAACCAGTTTCCTCCGGCACTTTGTTAATGCTCACCATTCTGACTGGGTGGATCTTTTACCGTGGGCCGAATTTTCCTACAATAATCACGAGAGCGAATTTTCCTCCAAATCCCCGTTTTTTGTAGTCTTCAGTCAGCATCCTCGGATCCCGTTTCCCGTCTCCACCTCGGTGGACAATCCGGTTGCGGAATCTCTCGTTAGTGAATTTTCCTCCATTTGGGAGAGTACCCGATCCGCACTTCTTCAGTCATCCGAGCGGATGAGAAAACAGGCTGACAAAAGACGTCTGGATCCACCACAATTCCGTCCTGGAGATAAAGTCTGGCTCTCGTCCAAATATGTCCGGCTCAAGATTCCTTCCTACAAGTTAGGGCCTCGGTTCATCGGCCCACTGGAAGTTATCAAACAAATCAACCCGGTGGCCTATAAATTGAAACTCCCGGCCATCTTGCGGATTCCTAACTCCTTCCATGTATCTCTACTCAAACCCATGGTACTTAACTCTTTTTCCAAGTCTACAGGTACGCCTCCTGCTCCGGTTTCCGCTGAAAACGAGTTTGAGGTAGAGAACATTCTGCCCACCAAAAGGGTAAGAGGAAAGACCTTTTTTCTAGTAGATTGGAAGGGGTTTGGTCCTGAGGAGAGAACGTGGGAGCCCCGGGAGAACATCCATGCCCCGCTCATCCTTGATAAATTTCTCTCTGGCCTAAAAAAGGGGGGGCCTAAAGGGGGGGTACTGTAGCGTCGGCATCCCTGCCTCCTGCTAGGCAGGGATGCCGTTCCCCTCACCCCTCCGCTCCGTGCCCGGCGTCTTCCTCCCGCTCTGCTGGCAGCGCGCGCTGCTTCCCGGCCACTGTGCTTAGGGCGCGCGCGCGCTCCCCCTCTCTTAAAGGGGCCGCGCGCGCAGTCCTAAGGAGTCCCCGGCCAATGGCCTGAGGATCTCACCATATATAAGGCACCTCCTCCAAGATGGAGGTGCCCGAGCAATGTTGTTGCAAAGCCTTTCAACTCTGCTTCAGCCCTCAGGTCCCGTTACCAGTTACCTGCCAGTCACCTGCCAGATTCCTGCTTGATACCTGCCTGATACCTGCCTGATACCTGCTACCTGCCTGCTAGCCTACCTGGAGGCTTAGCCATCACTTGCCGTGACCACCTGCCTGTCAAGAGACTCTTACTCGCTCACCTGGGAGCGCTCACCTGCTAACTGCCTGCTAGCCTACCTGGAGGCTCAGCCGTCACTTGCTGTGACCACCTGCCTGTCCAGAGACTCTTACTCGCTCACCTGGGAGCACTCACCTGCTACCTACATGCTAGCCTACCTGGAGGCTTAGCCGTCACTTGCTGTAACCACCTGCCTGTCCAGAGACTCTTACTCGCTCACCTGGGAGCGCTCACCTGCTACCTACCTGCTAGCCTACCTGGAGGCTCTGCCATCACTTGCCATGACCACCTGCCTGCCTAGAGACTCTTACCCTGTTGTCACTTGCCATGACCACCCGCCTGTCAAGAGACTGTCCCCGTCACTTGCCGTGACCACCCGCCTGTCTAGAGACTGTCCCCGTCACTTGCTGTGACCGTCCTGCCCTTCTACCCTGAGACTGTCCTTGTCACTTGCCGTGTCTACCTACCCGCCTTCCCTGGGAGCCACCCACTTCCTTACAAGGACTGCCCCTTGTATAGTAGCTCAGAGGTTCCACCTCCCAGACCCGTTACAAATTGCATTTTATTGCATGAAATAAGTTTTTGATCACCTACCAACCAGCAGAAATTCTGACTCTCACAGACCTGTTCATTTTTCTTTAAGAAGCCCTCTTACTTTGCACTCATTACCTGTATTAATTGCAGCTGTTTGAACTTGTTACCTCTATAAAAGACACCTGTCCACACACTAAATCAATCATACTCCAACCTCTCCACGATGGTCAAGATCAAAGAGCTGTCCAAGGACGCCAGGGACAAAATTGTAGACCTGCACAAAGCCGGCATGGGCTACAGGACAATACGCAAGTAGTTTGGTGAGAAGGCAATAACTGAGGGCACAATTATTAGAAAATGGAAGAAACACAAGATGACTGTCAATATTCCTCGGTCTGGGGCTCCATGCAAGATCTCGCCTTGTGGGGTAAGGATGATTCTGAGAACCTGGTCAATGACCTGAAGAGAGCTGAGACCACAGTCTCAAACATTACCGTTAGTAACACACTACGCTGTCATGGATTAAAATCCTGCAGGGCACACAATATCCCCCTGCTCACGACAGCACATGTCCAGGCCCATTTGAAATTCATCAATGACCATCATGGATGATCCATAGGAGGCATGGGAAAAATGTCGTGTGGTCAGATGAGACCAAAATACAACCTTTTGGTATCAATTCCACTTGCCATGTTTGGAGGAAGAAGAAGGATAAGTACAACTCCAAGAACACTCTCCCAACCATGAAACATGGTGGGAGAAACATCATACTTTGGAGGTGCTTTTCTGCAAAGGGGACAGAACGACTGCACCATATTGAAGGGAGGATGGATGGGGTCATGTATAGCGAGTTTTTGGCCAACAACCTCCTTCCCTCAGTAAGAGCATTGAAGATGAGTCGTGGCTGGGTCTTCCAGCATGACAATAACCCGAAACACACAGCCAGGGCAATTAAGGAGTGGCTCCATAAGAAGCATTTCAAGGTCCTGGAGTGGCCTAGCAAGTCTTCAGACCTGAACCCAACAGAAAATCTTTGGAGGGAGCTGAAACTCAATGTTGCCCAGTGACAGCCCCAAAACCTGAAAGATCTTGAGAAGATCTGTATGGAGGAGTGGGCCATAATCCCTACTGCAGTGTGTGCAAACTGGGTCAAGAACTACAGGAAATGTCTGACCTTAGTAATTGCAAACAAAGGTTTCTGTACCAAATATTAAGTTCTGTTTTCTATTGTGTCAAATACTTATTTCATGCAATAACATGCAAATTAATTATGGAAAACTCATACAATGTGATTTTCTGGTTTTTATTTTTAGACTCTGTCTCTGACAGTTGAAGTGTACCTACGATAAAAATTACAGACCTCTCCATTCTTTGCAGGTGGGAAAACTTGCAAAATAAGCAGTGTATCAAATACCTATTTTCCCCACTGTATGTCACATGATACATCGGGTTCTGGGAGGGAACATGCCCACTACGCTGCCCGGGGCCCTGACTAATCTTAATCCACCCCTGACTGCAATAGTATATATTTTATATCTGTCATTAACCTCACTACCAGCTTCACAAATCTATAAAAATAACAAAATTGCTAATTTATGTTCTTTTTGTCTGTATCCTTTGAAACTGTATTCTGTTCATTATGTGCTCAAGCATCTCTAAATGGTTATCCACTACATATTTGTCCTGAACAGTATTTGTACGCCTTCAGTCAGAGCCAGCGTCAAGGTGGGGGGGGGGGGGGGCTGGGCAAATGCCCAGGGTTCCCAGCAGTAGTGGAGTAGAGTGGGTGGTCGCCCTGGGCTCACATACACGTTGGCCCACCCATAGTGATTGCCACTTACAACTACATTAACATGTACAGCACGCTGATACAGTTAAACTCTGTGTTAGGACATGGTCTCCCTGTATTACCTATCACCGTTCTGTAAGCTTGCTTTACGCCTGACAGTACACAGACTGTAGAACGTCAGCGTACTGACGCAGGTGGCATAATGAGGTCACCGTATCGCTCCTCCCATGCTCAAATGCTGAATGTGCCACTAAACTCAGGAATAGGTAAGTATATAGGCTTTAGTTTTTTTATTTGATAAGTCAGTGTTTATAGAGTAATGTGGGGACAGTATACTGTATATAGTGGGTTGTGGGGGAGCCATACTGTATATAGGGGCTATGGGGGACATATTTTATTTAGAGGATCTGTGGGGGCCTCATAGTGTGTATAGGTAGCCATGTGGACATTATACTGTAAGTTGGGACTGTCTAGGACATCATACTTTATACAGTGGGCTGAGGGGACCTCATATTGTGTATAGGAAACTGTAGGTACAATATCTTATATAAAGAGGACAGTGGAGGCCCCATAATGTTTATAGCAGGATATGGGGAACATTCTACTGTATATAGGGATCTGTGGGGCCATCATACTATATATAGGGAGCTGTGGGGCCCCATGCTGTATATAGGGGATCTGTGGGGAACATGATACTGTATATAGGGGAGCCATATGGACATCATATTGCATATGGAGAGCTGTGGGGCCATCATATTGTATATAGAGAGCTGTGGAGCCATTATACTGTATATAGAGAGCTTGGGAGACATCATACTGTATGTAGAAAACTGTCGGGGACATCATATTAATTTTTCTTGCTATGATTTTTTTGCATAACAAAAACCTGGCATTTTAACAGGGGTGTGTAGACTTTTAATATCCACTGTATGTATGCTACCAAATGTTTTCATTGCAGCTGTGTGGGTCATTATAAACATTATTTTCTTTTATATTATATTATATTTATATTATTTTATATTAAAGTTAAAGGGGTATTTTATTTTCACACTTTAATAGCATAAAGGTTTGCTCTTATTGATCGGCATAATACAAACACTTTGCAATTTTGTCCACTTGGGGTGATGAGACAACCCCTTTAAAGAGCATAAAGGATGGGTGGAGTATTAGACAATCTGTAACTATAGACTCCTGAGCTATAAATCTCATTCTCATCTTTGTTGCTGCAAGTTTTCAGTTGTGTGATACAAAAATAGGATGAGAGGGAACAAAGGTAGGTAGGTAGCAGCTCAGGAGTTATGCTGAAATGTGGGTCCCGATGGACAATTCAGAAGAAGTGGTTGATCCAACATAAAGAATTTATTCCAAACAAGATCAAAATATACATGATGATAGCATGATGTGGTAGTGTAGGTAGACAAAAGACATATTAGGGGTGGGAGTAGACGCGTTTCTACCTGGTTCTTAATCTGTAACCGGCTAAGTATTAATTTTACAGTAGGAAACTTACAATAAGGGAAAAGCAGATTGTCTTTCACCTTTTCTACCCGCAGAGCCCTATAGCCATGGGGTGATATGTCACTATGGCTGAAGTAAAACTAGTAGGAGATGTACTAAGTTTTATATGGATTTGGAATATTCCCAGTCATGCCATTGCACTGCGGATTTGCAAAATCATTGGCATAGTGGGTGAACTGGGCAACAAATTGATTGATTAAAAAATACTATGACTTATCCAGGAAATTGACTTATTAGATATAGGTATATATAGTTATGAGTTCTATTCCAACATGTCTGCTTCTACTTTGTATATATTCCATTTACAAAATACCAGTGGAGAAACGTCATAAACACATTTGCACAAAATTGCATTAACAAATGTACCAAAGACAATTTTACATACATAAACTATGGATTGTTCTTCAAGGCTTTCACATAAGAAAACCTAATCATTTTAGTATCGATTATATGTCCAGGGCTAGATCCCTGTTGGTCTGTTTACTTGAAATTAGTTTATCAAATGTAGTTCTGTCTCTTACAGTTACAAGGTTGAACATTGATGAAAACACCAAAAATCTAATTTAAAAAGACCTGAATGACTGGTAAAAGTGATGTAAATGCATATATACTAAGAAGAATAGGGATATGTTAAAATGTATTGGAGCCTGACACTGGACTGGAGAAATGTAGAGGTGGAGGACCTGCAAAAGATAAGAAACGTTAACATTTTTTTATTGCATGACTGGTCCCTTCTCCTGGCTGACAGCTTAAAAGAACTAGCTTTTGTGTAATCTATAAGACCTTTTAATGCAGCAGAGAGTATCACCACTTAATGTTGTAGAAGGAAAATGGAAACCTAGTACTAGGTGCCACTGTTGCAATCACAGTAGCAGTGCCCCGTTTTGATAATGACAACCCTGTATATACCTCCTACTTTGATCTGTGCTAGGTATTACAGTGACTATAAGAAAATTATAGGGCACTGAAAATTTAGGAGATGGGCTTTGAAAAGAGGACAAAGGAGGAAGGTATGTGCTGTGGGGGGGAGGGAGATCATGATGTGAAAGCGGTAACCTCTGTGATGGCAGTACAGAGGAGAGAGGCTACTATATTGACCGAAGAGTTGGAGTGTAGGATGGGTCACTACTATAATTGCTTGGAAATGGGAGGCACTGTTTACACTACTGGGAAAATTGGCACAAGAAATAGGCTGAACTGGATGGACGCTTGTCTTTTTTCGGCCTTATAAACTATGTAACTATGTACTATGTAACTTGTTACACATCTGTCCCAGATCCGGGCTTTGTTCCCCATACCCTGATCCATTGAACTCTGTTGTGCTCCACATCAGGCTTTACAGATTTCATGGCGTGATTTCATGTAAGCATAGCCTGGGCCTATATAAGGCCTCTATAAGGCATTATGAGTTTTAAGTGTTCCCTCTCTCTTTCTTACCTGTTCCTGGTCTTACAGTATCTCTACTAGCTGTTTCCTATCTCTTTTCTGCCTGCAGATTCCATGACTTCTACTACCTGTTTCCAATCTTCCTGGACTTCTGCTACCTGTTCCTGGTCTTCCAGGACCTCTTATACCTATTCCCGATCTTCCAGGAACTCTGCTACCTGTTCCTGGTCTTATAGGACCTCTGCTACCTCATCTCAGTCTTCCAAGACCTCTGATACCTGTTACCGACCTTCGAGGACTTCTGCTACCTGTTTCTGGTTATCCAGAACGTCTGGTACCTGTTCTTTGGTCTTCTGTCAGCTTGTGTCTTCCAAGACCTCCGCTACCTGTTCCCAGTCTTCCAGGACCTTTGCTACCTGTTACCGGACTTCTAAGACCTATGCTATCTGTTCTCCTGTCAGCCTGCGGCTTACAGGACCTGTTACCTGTTCCCTGTCTTCTAGGAGCTCAGCTACCTGTTCCCGGTCTTCTAGGACCTCTTATACCTGTTCCCGATCTTCCAGGAACTCTGCTACCTGTTCCTGGTCTTATAGGACCTCTGCTACCTCATCTCAGTCTTCCAAGACCTCTGATACCTGTTACCGACCTTCGAGGACTTCTGCTACCTGTTTCTGGTTATCCAGAACGTCTGGTACCTGTTCTTTGGTCTTCTGTCAGCTTGTGTCTTCCAAGACCTCCGCTACCTGTTCCCAGTCTTCCAGGACCTTTGCTACCTGTTACCGGACTTCTAAGACCTATGCTATCTGTTCTCCTGTCAGCCTGCGGCTTACAGGACCTGTTACCTGTTCCCTGTCTTCTAGGAGCTCAGCTACCTGTTCCCGGTCTTCTAGGACCTCTTATACCTGTTCCCGATCTTCCAGGAACTCTGCTACCTGTTCCTGGTCTTCTAGGACCTCTGCTACCTGTTCTCCTCGTCTCCAGTCAGCTTGCGGCTACCAGAACCTCTGTTACCTGTTCCTGGTCTTCCAAGAAATCTGCTACTTGTTCCCGGTCTTCCAGGATCTCAGTTACCTGTTCCCGGTTTTTCAGGACCTCGACTACCTGTTCCCAGTCCTCCAGGACCTCAGCTACCTGTTCCCGGCCTTACAGGACCTCTGCTACCTGTTCCTGGTCTTCCAGGACCTCTGCTACCTGTTCCATGTCCTCCAGGACCTCTGCTACCTCTTCGCAATCTTCCAGCGCCTCTGCTAGCTGTTCCTGATCTTCCAGGACCCCTGCTCCCTGTTTTCCTGGTCTCCAGTCAGCTTGCGGCTCCCAGAACCTCTGTTACCTGTTTCCAGTCTTCCAGGATCTAGGCTAACTACTCGGTTACATGTTCCCAGTCCTCCGGGACCTCAGCTACCTGTTTCTGGTCTTTCAGGCAGTCTGCTACCTGTTCCTGGTCTTCCAGGACCTCCGCTACCTGTTCCTGGTCTTCTAGGACCTCTGCTACCTCATTCCAGTCTTCCAAGACCTCTGATACCTGTTACCGACCTTCGAGGACCTCTGCTACCTGTTTCTGGTCTTCCAAAACGTCTGGTACCTGTTCTTTTGGTCTTCTGTCAGCTTGTGTCTTCCAAGACCTCTGCTACCTGTTCCCAGTCTTCCAGGACCTTTGCTACCTGTTACAGAACTTCTAAGACCTATGCTATCTGTTCTCCTGTCAGCCTGCGGCTTACAGGACCTGTTACCTGTTCCCTGTCTTCCAGAAGCTCGGCTACCTGCTCCCGGTCTTCCTATCTGTTTCCTTTTCACAGTCTTCCAGGGCGTCTGCTACAGGTTCCCAGTCGCCTGTCCGCCTGTGGTTTCCAGGACCTCTGCTATCTGTCTGTGGTCTTTAGGTCCTCTGCAACTTGTCTGCGGTCTCCAGGAACTCTGCTACTTGGCTGTGGACTCTAGCACCTCTGTTACCTATTCCAGGACTCCTATTGGTCTGCCTGCTCAACTGCCTGCTGCACCGATGCTGTGGACCTTGGCTTTGAGGATCCACCTCACCTAATAAGCCTAACATCGTTGAATGATAGTAAACATGTTTATATTTGACAAAGACTGTTGTAATTACTGATGGGCAAAGGCAGTACAATGTTTGGCTGTGGGACACTATATTTGTTGGAGTAGTGGTAAGTAGTGTTGAGCGAATTTGTTTGGCATTTCAAATGCTATGTTATCTGCGTGACAGTGTGGCAAATCAGGGATGTTCATGGGCGGAACCGATTTTTTTGCGCAAATAAGCCGGAACCCCGAATATGAACCCGAATTTGAAATGCTGAACAAATTCGCTCAACACTAGTGGTAAGCCCTTTTAAATACTTATTATACAATGGCCCTTGGTGGTAATAATTGCAGGTTATAAACTTACACAGAAAACAGTTCAGGAGCAAATTTTCTAAGAAAAAAAAACAAGCTTGATAGCTACAGGATCTCTCAAGAGGCAATGTACTTGGTCGTTATAACAATTTCGCAATAGGAATATAAGTAGATAGCTGCTATTACAACAACAGTGGACTTGATCTTTCACCACTTTACACCACCTGATACCAATCTCTTCAGCAGCTTTTCTCTCACTCTGGCACAACCTTTGTGTCACTCTTGCATACACTTGCGATTTACACACATGCTGCATATCAGGCCCTAACACTGAGGCAATAGTCTTTTCGATGTCTCTGTTCTGGCAAGTTTTTTTACTCAGAGGCATCAGTATACAGACTCCCTAAACATTTTTTTACCTGTTATGGGCTCCTATTCTTAAAGGGGTTGTCCTGTCCAAATCAATAAGTCTGCAGACACTAAATTATAACAAAAGTGTTAAATATTAAAGGACAGCCACATTAATGACTGTTTCATGGGAGAAAAGCTCCTGGTCAGTAAAGTCAGTAAAGCCTTATAGGATGGCACTGGTCTACTACCAGTAAAATTTAGGGAGCCACTCATTAGGAGACAGGGATGCGCTGGTTCTTAAAGAGTTAATGCACTAAGTTATTGGTGACATGGCTTGGTCAGGGCATTGGGTTCCAGCGCCATCCTATCAGGCTTTACTGACTTTACTGACCAGGGGCTTTTCTCCCATGAAACAGTCATTCACTTGCATCATGCATGTGGCGGTCCACTAGTATTTCACACTTTTGTTATAATTTAGTCACAGCTCCCTCATCTCAAGCTGCAATAATATACATTAATATACATGTGCATATAAATGCCATAAAACTTGCAAGTAACAGGCTTGAAGCTGCCTATCAATAGTGCTTGGCTGATGGTACGCAGCGGAGGAAACACAACTTAAAATAGCAGGTAGCATGATATAACATTTGCATAAATATGGCGTATGCCTAGCAATAAGGAAACTTAGGTAAAAAGGTTATGTCTCCACCATAACAGGGGCAATAGTAACCTATGGCAACAGCAAAGGATATATGAGTCCTTTAGGGTCTAGAACTTACCAGTTGATGTGGCAAAAATCATTAAAGGGAATCTGTCAGCAGGTTTTTTGCTATGTAATCTAAAGACAGCAGGAGATAGAGGCTAAAACACAGAATTCAGGGATATGTCATTTGTCAAGGTGTGTGCAGTTGTTTACTTACTGTGAAGGATTTATCACTAAAAGATTAACATTCCAGGACTACATTAGTCCAGTAGCGCCCCTTACCTCACTGTCTATGGACTTTGTACATGGAGAGCCTGGTGTGGGTGGGGTTAGCTTTCACAGCACTGCTTCATTCTAAATTTAAAAGCTCTGATTGTGTCAGAACAGCTGCACCCAGTAAACTGAGTGATACATCATTGGATTCAGATTCTCTATGCCTATATCATGTTGCTCTCAGATAATGTAGCAAAAACCTGATGACAGATTTACTTTAATTTTAGTAAGAGGGTGGTGGACCCATTTTCAATACATATTGACTAGTTCTAGGAGAGCACTGCTGCAACTACTGCAGGTAAGAGCAACCACTCAGAGCCACAGGAAATGACACTTGTTGGAGGAGAATATCACAAGACCTGTTCATTAGCCTCCTCCAATAGAAAAAAACTCTGCACATGGGAAAGCTGCTTTTTAATTGGAGGAAGCTGATGGAAAGATCTGGTAGCACAATCCTCCATCAGCAGTCAATTTGAGAACTGGAAAGCAATGCAGTCTGTGAGGAAAGCTGTACTAACAAGAGCAGGAGTAATACAGTTAGGTCCATATATATTTGGACAGAGACAACATTTTTCTAATTTTGGTTCTAGACATTACCACAATGAATTTTAAACAGAACAATTCAGATGCAGTTGAAGTTCAGACTTTCAGCTTTCATTTGAGGGTATCCACATTAAAATTGGATGAAGGGTTTAGGAGTTTCAGCTCCTTAACATGTGCCACCCTGTTTTTAAAGGGACCAAAAGTAATTGGACAATTGACTCCAAGGCTACTTCATGGACAGGTGTGGGCAATCCCTTCGTTATGTCATTCTCAATTAAGCAGATAAAAGGCCTGGAGTTGTTTTGAGGTGTGGTGCTTGCATTTGGAAGGTTTTGCTGTGAAGTAAATATGCGGTCAAAGGAGCTCTCCATGCAGTTGAAACAAGCCATCCTTAAGCTGCAAAAACAGAAAAAACCCATCCGAGAAATTGCTACAATATTGGGAGTGGCAAAATCTACAGTTTGGTACATCCTGAGAAAGAAAGAAAGCACTGGTGAACTCATCAATGCAAAAAGACCTGGGCGCCCATGGAAGACAACAGTGGTGGATGATCACAGAATAATCTCCATGGTGAAGAGAAACCCCTTCACAACAGCCAACCAAGTGAACAACACTCTCCAGGAGGTAGGCGTATCAATATCCAAATCTGCCATAAAGAGAAGACTCCATGAAAGTAAATACAGAGGGTTCACTGCACGGTGCAAGCCACTCATAAGCATCAAGAATAAAAAGGCTAGACTGGACTTTGCTAAAAAACATCTAAAAAAGGCAGCACAGTTCTGGAAGAACATTCTTTGGACAGATGAAACCAAGATCAACCTCTACCAGAATGATGGAAAGAGAAAAGTATGGCGAAGGCATGGTACATCTCATGATCCAAAGCATACCACATCATCTGTAAAACACGGCGGAGGCAGTGTGATGGCTTGGACATGCATGGCTGCCAGTGGCACTGGGTCACTAGAGTTTATTGATGATGTGACACAGGACAGAAGCAGCCAAATGAATTCTGATGTATTCAGAGCCATACTGTGTACTCAGATCCAGCCAAATGCAGCCAAACTGATTGGTCATCGTTTCATACTACAGATGGACAATGACCCAAAACATAAAGCCAAATCAACCCAGGAGTTTTTTAAAGCAAAGACGTGCAATATTCTTGAATGGCCAAGTCAGTCACCTGATCTCAACCCAATTGAGCATGCATTTCACTTGTTAAAGACTAAACTTCAGACAGAAAGGCCCACAAACAAACAGCAACTGAAAACCACCGCAGTGAAGGCCTGGCAGAGCATCAAAAAGGAGGAAACACAGCGTCTGGTGATGTCATTGAGTTCAAGACTTCAGGCAGTCATTGCCAACAAAGGGTTTTCAACCAAGTACTAGAAATGAACATTGTATTTACAATTATTTAATCTGTCCAATTACTTTTGGTCCCTTTAAAAACAGGGTGGCACATGTTAAGGAGCTGAAACTCCTAAACCCTTCATCCAATTTTAATGTGGATACCCTCAAATGAAAGCTGAAAGTCTGAACTTCATCTGCATCTGAATTGTTTTGTTTAAAATTCATTGTGGTAATGTCTAGAACCAAAATTATAAAAATGTTGTCTCTGTCCAAATATATATGGACCTAACTGTATATATGATGAATATATTAAAAATGCTACAAAATCATGTCCACAATACATTTGTTGAAATAAAGATAATTTGGACAAGTCATTGAAGTCCACAGGTGTACATACTAATAAGAAAGACAATGCAGGCCATGAAGAAAGACTGGTTGTCCATCTATTTTCATATTACATGATGAGATCCTGTGTGTTGACAAATTAGGAGGTGATGAATTGGCTGAAGGACCATGGAAGATGTGTGGAGAGGGAAACAAGCACCAGGCTATTTGTCTTGTGTGATAGAGCCTTAAATGGGTGGTTCGAAACTAATATTGATTTTAATCTTAAATGTAATTTATTTTAATGATATAATAGTTTTTCTTTTTTTTACCTATTTCCGTTTTGATGATGATTCGCTTGAGAATCCCCAGTACATGCTGGGATACTCAAATGAGAAGTCATCAGGGGGGCAAAAGCTGCAATCACTGCCACAGCCTTTGTTCCCACCCTGAAATGAAGCATCATCAGTGACGTCCATTTCATTGGCTGGGCTAGTCCCTAGCGATGTGAACTGTTTGATGTGCACAATGACAGCACTCTCTCTGTTGTTGGCTCAGATCAGCAATAATGAGCCAACACCTCTACTGATCATGCGTCGATGTCAATTCTGACATATGCTCAGTACGAGCTCCCTTTTGCTGTGCGATATTCTTCTCAGTGCACAGTGACAGTGTGCCACCTCGCCACTCCTTTTAAGGAGTGATGAGCCCGAAAGAGAGCACAATGTCAGTGAGCATTGTAAGGAGATAACTTGGTGAGCAGGGAGAACAGAAACCAGGCCCTCCCCCAAAAGGGACCTCACCTGCGGAGGCATGCTGGACATTGCTCTCCGGAGAGTCTCCTTACAGTACGCACTCACGATGTGCTCTCTTGCCTGCTCGTCACTTCCCATCAGGTTGGCGAGGGCGTGCACTGCCACTGTGCACTGAAAAGACTATTGCACAGTAAAAAGGGAGCTCATACTGAGTACTGAGCATACATAGGAATTGACAATCGGTGCATGGAGGGACTAGCCCAGTCCCTGGAAGAGATTTCACTAATGGGACTTTGTTTGAGGGTGAGGGAAAAGGCTATAGCAGTGACCACAGCCTCAGTCCCTTGATGTTGTCCTGTTTGAGTATCCCAGCATGTGTAAGTGACGTGCCCCCTGGGCCCTGGTGTAATCGGTAGCTGGGCCGGTCGATGCTGGGGGATGTCACGGTGGCGGTGACCGGGTCCGTGACCCAGGGCGGTCAATTAAAGGGGAAAAGTAAAAGGTGAAATAAAGTTTTTAGATAATGTTCGTGATGCCACCAGTGGTATGCGGCCATATGAGGCCGCCGCTGCGGTGCAGATCCTCTGGAGCTGATGGTGACGCAGCAGAGTTGGTTCAGCTCTGCACAGGCAAAGCTTAGCTCCAGGGCAGTATATAGGGGTTTTATGAGGTAGATGTTGCTGGTGCTGTGTAGTGCAGGACTGGTGATGGCGAAGTAATAATTCCAGGACACAGTGGGGTGCAGTCTTCAAGGTTTACTCACAGTTTGTTCAAGACTCCAGGTTACCAGGGCCAGTGTGTAACCTCCCACGTCGTCCTGTGTTCACCAGGGAAGGGGTTCAGCAACTCTCAAGTCTCTCAGGAGTACTTAAACGGGACCCCGTTCTATGTTCCTTTCACGGTCGTCTTCCCTGCGCTGCCTCTCCCCCTCCTGCCATGCGCCTCGCGATCAGTGTCCCAAGCCGGTAGCCTCGGGTCTTGTCGGGCGTCGTGCAGTCCCCTGGACCCTATGCGGCCACCTTTTTGGCAATATAATCGGGGTGGTTGGCTACTGCACCTTGCAAATACAGCAGCCTCCGGTTATCTAGCTGAGCCTGATTATTCTCCACTAGTTTAGGGGCCGGTCCCCTCTGCGGCCTGATCCCTCTACGTCCATGTAGATTCGGGTGTACGGGTGGCTTCCTGCACTCACCGCGCCCCTGGGATCCCCTCTGATTCTGGAGCCTTCCCTCTTCTCCCGTCCTCTCTCTCAGTCTTTCCTCCTGGGCCTCTGAGACTGGGCCCTGCTCCTTTCTCCACTCCTCCTGAGCAGAGCTCCTTCAGAGCTCCTGCTCCCAACTCTCTCTCCTTTCAAGAACCTTCCACCCTTTCTTTTAAACTACTACCCTGACGGTACTCCCCTGACTGCTTCCTCCACCCACACCCACTACATGGTTCCACCCTCCAGCTAGGGACTAGGGACTGTGCTCTCCTTTAGGAGCAATCTCGCCCTTCCCTACTTAGGTGAAGTGTATTGGATGCGGGTGTGTGGGTCCCGGGTAGTACTCCATCCTTACCTGAGAGTGGGGTACCATACCTCTGGGTGAGATGCAGTACCTCCGTGGCGGCTGAACCCTCAGGGGCGCCACATACCACCCTCGTTAAACACAGCACGTCCACGGGCTGGAACAGAGTAAATCAAATTTTTAAGACATACAAAATTTTAGATGCATCACATATAAGAATAACCATAACTCTTTTTCTTCCCTTTATGAGAGGCACTTTTTCTTGAACGTTACATGTTATTATATAAAACTTCCTTTTAAATAACATTTTTCTTCACATATATATAAAACATTTTTCATATAAAACACATTTTGAGCAAGCTGCAGTGAGATCTGTAACCAGGTGTCCATCTCACTGGAGAAGGTGCAAAGTTGGGGGACCCGTCCACAACAAACCCCCAACGTAGGACCTGGGCGTGGCTGCAGGGCATAACTGATCTAGTTGTTTTACCACATCTTCGGCCACGCCAAATGGGTTTTTGTTCAGTGGTCATGATAAAACCAACAAGAAGCACTTTAAGAAGTGCGAACTATGTACAATGGAAAGTTTTTTTGGCTGTTCACTGTCCACAACCTAAGTGTCTTTTTAACTAGTTAACTATAAAATTGTAAGCACACATTTCAACTGATTATTTTCAATACCCTTCCGGGTAACTATATACATTTTTCAAACTTTAAAGAAACAGTTCAGTTCTTTAATAGTGGTATCCCCTCCGGGGAAGAGTTTCACCACTGTATGACCCAGCCGGGTCGTCAGCCTCAGACGGCAGAGGCATGTCCTCCTCTTCCACCACTCTGTGCATGTGGAGGGCGTACCATCCACGCTCTCCCTTATGCCGGGTATAGGTGACCCTGTCAACAGGGTACAGATCCCGTCCGGGATGTCCTTGTTGCAGGTGAGATTCCACGTCACGCCTGTTGACAAAGAGATCCGTGGCCAGTTGCAGCTCCCTGATGAAGCGCCATCCAGCTTCCAGGTCAAATTTGACCACGATCCCCTCTGTGCGTGGACTGGGTGGCATGCTTGGTTTTGCGGGCCCGGGTTTTAGCTTGCATATTGCGGGCCTCCATCGCCTCCCAGCATAACCTCCATTCCCGCCACTCTACCTCTAGCTTGAGGAGTTCCCGCCGGCGTAGGGCCTCTGTTTGGGTCTCCCTGGGGAATCCCATCAGGTACCCACCGGGTTGTCCCACCTATACTCCTCTCCTTCCTTCTTGCAGGCAACCGGGGGTGCGAGCAGCAACGGGAGACTCTGGTCCTCGATTTTCGTGGACCAATCCCATTCGGCACGTCCATACACCCATTCGGGTGTGGGGGCAGGTGGTTCCTCTAGGGTGCCCAGGAGTGTGTCAGCGCTGTCGGTGCGCGGGGCAGGGGAGCTGGTATTACCTGCTCCTGCGGCCGCTCTGGTACTGCATGTCACCTCCAGGTCCAGGATAGGATCCGCCGGGGCTGGGATGCTGATGGTGGAACGCAGAGTGGATTGCTGCCAGGTCATCAGCTTCCCCAGCAGCTCGTCTTTCCATAGCGCGACGGTGGCCTGCTGGGCCTCTTCCATCTGCCGGTCCAGCTCCTGTACCTCGACACAGAGGTTGAGGGAAGATTCAGTTGGCTGCAGGTCACGGACGGGAGTCTGGTGCTTGTCTCCATCCATGTTGCCTGCCGGGTGCGTTCTGTCTTCACTGCCTGTGACTCCGCCCTGTCTGTAAGGTTTTTCTTCTCCTCTCCCCTTTCTGGGGCGGTTCCATGGCAGCTTGCTGTCGGCCACACCTGGAGGCGGCTCCCTCAGACTGATGGACAAGTCTAGTTTTATGGCCACAAGTGCATGGGGCGGGATCCGCTTTTGGCACCATTCTGGGACCTGGCCCACGATGGGAGGTTTCTTATCGTCCTTTATCACACACATAATGGCCGTTCTTCTGGGGCAGGCACCGCTTTCAGTATCAAACACAGTCTATAGGCGCACGGGACCTGTGATAATGGGTCAGTTCATCCTGTTCATGACGCCAAGATGACGCGCCCCCTGGGCCGTGGGGTACTCGGTAGCCAGGCTGGTCAATGCTGGGGGATGTCACGGTGGCGGTGACCTGGTCCGTGACACAGGGGGGTCAATTAAAGGGGAAAAGAAAAAGGGGAAATAAAGTTTTTAGATAATGTTCGTGACGCCACCTGTGGTATGCGGCTATATGAGGCCGCCGCTGCGGTGCAGGTCCTCTGGAGCTGATGGTGACCCAGCAGAGTTGGTTCAGCTCTCCACAGGCAGAGCTTAGCTCCAGGGCAGTATATAGGGGTTTTATGAGGTAGATGTTGCTGGTGTTGTGTAGTGCAGGGCTGGTGATGGCTCAGCAATAATTCCAGGACAGAGTGGATGCAGTCTTCAAGGTTTACTCACAGTTTGTTCAAGACTCCAAGTTACCAGGGCCAGTGTGTAACCTCTCATGTCGTCCTGTGTTCACAAGGGAAGGGGTTCAGTAACTCTCAAGTCTCTCTGACTGAACCCGCAGGGGCGCCACATAAGGATATGGACATGCTGCCCATATTTTCCCCCGTGAAGAGACAAGTTCATTGTTGAAATTTGCTATTGTGATGTAATGTGAACTGTTTTGCATTGTAATGGTGGTAATATATAATGTAGGATTTGATAATGTAATGCATGATAGAAATAGGTGTTATAATGTTTGCATAGAACTGTGTGATAGGTTAAGTATGCCCAGCAACAGACTGCAGAGTGAGAGATAGTTAATGTTGGGACTAGCCCACAGTGAGAGGTGTTAGGGCAAGTGACTGCTTCCTGGGAGTTAGGGAGTTGGAGTTTAGAGTATCAAGTGAGCAATGCTGCCAAAAGGGGTGATCCATAGAAAAGGAGACTTAAGGCCAGAGATAGCAAGATCCTAGGGAAGAAGTGATTGACTAGTTACAGTGGCCTGTGGATAATATGCTGAGTCACGAACCCCCAAGCCTGGAAAAGCCCAAGATACTGGGCCAAACTGGAAAGCAATGTAGTCTGTGAGGAAAGCCATACTAACAAGAGTAGGAGTAATATATATATGATGAATATATTAAAAAATGCTACAAAATCATGTCCCCAACACATCTGTTGAAATAAAAATAATTTGGCAAGTCCTTGAAGTCCACAGGTGTACATACCGATAAGAAGGACCATGCAGCCCTTGAAGAGAGACTGGTTGTCCTTCTATTTTCATATTACATGGTGAGATCCTGTGTGTTAACAAATCAGAAGGTGATGAATTGGCTGAAGGACCATTGAAGATATGTGGAGAGGGAAATAAGCTCCTGGCCATTTGCCTTGTGTGATAGAGCCTTAAATGGGTGGTCCGAAACTAATATTGATTTGAATCCAAAATGTAATTTATTTTAATAATATAATAGTTTTCCTAATGTGGCTTACTTAAAAAGTCCCTACCGTTCCCTCACTAATCTAACTGCTTTATTTTCTTTACCTATTTCCGTTTTGATAATGATTTGCTTGAGAATCCCCAGTACATGCTGGGATACTCAAATGAGACGTCATCAGGGGGCAGAAGCTGCGATCACTGCCACAGCCTTTATTCTCACCCTGAAATGAAGCATCATCAGTGAAGTCCATTTCATGGGCTGGGCTAGTCCCTGAGCTATGTAAACTATTTGATGTGCACAATGACAGCGTGCTCTCCGTTGCTTGCTGAGATCAGCAATAATGAGCAAACATCTCTACTGAGCATGCGTCGATGTCAATTCCGACATATGCTCAGTACGAGCTCCCTTTCACTGTGCGATATTCTCAGTGCTCAGTGATAGTGTGCTCATTCGCCACCCCTTACAAGAAGTGATGAGCGAGAAAGAGAGCGTACTGACAGTGCGCATTGTAAGGAGATAACTCGGTGAGCAAGGAGAACAGAAACCAGGCACTCCCTTGAAAAGGACCTCACCTGTGGGGGCAGGCTGGACATTGCTCTTTGGATAGTCTCCTTACAATATGCACTCACAAAGTGCTCTCTTGCATGCTCATCACTTCCCATCAGGTCAGTGAGGGAGTGCACTGCCACTGTGCACTGAAAAGAATATTTCACAGTAAAAAGGGAGCTCATACTGAGCATACATAGGAATTGACAATCGTCACATGCTCAGTACAGCAGGGAGTAGCCCAGCCCCTGGAAGAGATGTCACTGATGAGATTTAATTTCAGGGTGAGGGCAAAGGCTACAGCAGTGACCACAGTCTCTTTCCCTTGATGATGTCCTATTTGAGTATATCAGCATGTGTAAGGATATGGACATGCTGCCCAAGAAGAGACAAGTTCATTGTTGAAATTTGTTGTGATGTAATGTGAACTGTTTTGTATTGTAATGTTTTTAATATATAATGTAGGATGTGTTATTGTAATGCATGATAGAGATAGGTGTTATAATGTTTGCATAGAACTGTGTGATAGGTTAAATCTGCCCAGCAACAGACTGAAGGGTCAGAGACAGTTAATGTTGGGACTAGCCCACCGTGAGAGGTGTTAGGGCAAGTGACTGCTTCCAGGGAGTTAGGGAGTTGGAGTTTAGAGTGTCAAGTGAGCAATGCTGCCAAAAGGGGTAATCCATAGAAAAGGAGACTTAAGGCCAGGGATAGCGAGATCCTAGGGAAGAAATGACTGACCAGCTACAGTAGCCTGTGGATAGGATGGTGAGTCACGAACCCCCAAGCTTGCAACGCCCAAGGTACCAGGCTTAAACAGGACTAAGTTTGTGGGACTAGTGGGGTCCCGAGCAGTAAAATCAAGGCGCCAGTAGTAAAAGAAATAGGACATGGAGCCACTGAGCGAGTAGAGAGACTTGCTAATCTGGACTGGTGTTCAGGCTGGATTGTGGCAAAATAGGACGAAACAGTGTGTCTGCAAAAACCTAGAACTGTACTAGAACTACAGAGGAAGATACGGTGTGAGGGTGGATACTTTATACCGTAGAGGAAACGACCATATCCCTTGAATATAACCTTTGCCAAGTTATCATTCAGTAAAGATTGTATGTTTTAACAATGTCTCCTTTATTCTACTGTGGAACCTATGGTCCTTGCAAGTCCCCACCACCGGCTGCATGCAGCCTGCATAGACGTGATGTCCACACAGCACAAGTCCACACACCCAGCCAGGACCCACACTTTCATGTAACGCGTCTGGAGACGAGTGCTACACCCGCAGCTACTGCCCTGCTCCACGCTACACATGCACTGAGGTTTTTCAAATAAAGTGTCATCAATACAGAAATAGGTAAAGTAAAAATAACATAAAGCAGTTAGATTAGAGAACGAAGGATAGGGACTTCTTTTATTAAACCATATTAGAAAAACTATTATATTATTGTCACGCCAGGTGTGGGAAAGACTTAGTGCAACACAGAGGGAAGCGGGAAAGGGAGCCCAGACACTAGGGAAAAGGGGGAAGTGGAGACTAGTGTTGAGCCACCCCCGTAGTGTTCGGGTTCGGTTCGTCGTACACCGGGATGTTCGTGGAACTGTTCGTCGAACACCTTAGAACACCGTCAAACACCGTCGAATACCGTTAAAACCAATGGCAGGCAAACAAAAACACATATAAAACACATTCAAAGGTGTCCAAAAGCTGACAAACTGCTCAGAAGACACTTTCTTTAAAAAAGCCGGCCGGCAATTCAGCATCGGTACCCCACAATTTAGAACAGAAAGAATAGAGCATCACACATAGATTAGATAGATAGAAACATGTCAGTCACATATATAAGAAGTACAGTGACAGTGTTGGTTACTGTACTTGTCATTTAGTGTTAAAGGATTTATTAAAAAAAAATAATAGTGTTTTCATGCACCGTCTCTTTAAAAAAGCGGGGTTAATAAAGATGCAGTCCCTAAATTATTATTTTTTTTTATTATTTTTAATTAATTTTTCCTCAAAATTTTGACGTGGGCTTCCCCATATTTTTGTATGCCAGCCAGGTACAGCATCCAGGAACGGGCTGCCACCTACCACCAGCTGCCTATTTGTACCTGGCCGGACACAACAATATAGGGAAGCCCTTTTTTTTTTATTATTTCATGAATTTCATGAAATAATTTAAAAAAAAAATACGTGGGGCTTCACCCTATTTTTGTGTCCAGCCAGGTACAACTAGGCAGCTGGGGGCTGGAATCCTCAGTGCTGGGAGGCCCAAGCTTTCTGGGGCCCCCCCGCTGCAAATTGCAGTCCGCAGCCACCCCGGAAAATGGTGCGTTCATAGAAGCGCCATCTTCTGGCGCTGTACCCAACTCATCCAGGGCCCTGGTGCGGTGGCTCACTGGGTAATAAAGGGGTTAGGGCCAGCTTGGTATTATCAGCAGGCCCTAAGCCCGAAATTCATGGGGTCACGACCAATATTAGACATGACCGCTGTGGCACCCTGCTGCGCACAGGTACCACAGGACCCAGGGTGCATGGACGGACTTCTCCACAAGAGGCCCTCATTACAAACAGACACCTCAACCCTTCCACCTCATACCACCAGAGGGAGCCCTGATAGGGATATATATACTGGAGGGTGGAGCCAGGTAGTGAGTTCAGTTCAGTTTAGTCAGAGAGCGTGCTGACACTGAGAGCAGTGAAGATGCAGCATGCTGGCTGCTGTGCTTAGGCGAGCCAAGGCCTACAGCTCGAGTTGAGTTCTGAGGGCCCCGAGTGTGGCCGAAGGCAAGAGGAGAAAGGAGAGAGGAGTTAGAGGGGGCAGAGGAGCATCATAGGCTCACCCCAGTATACAAACCGGACACCGGGTCCGCGCCTACAGGGTCCCTTTATACCCAGTAGGGATCACCGGCATTCCAGGACGACTACAAGTCCTTGGACGACCTGAAGCTAGACCCGTTACAGGACCAGGAACCACAAGGCCCCAGCGTCCAGGGAGAGTGGTTGCCAGCAGAAGGTCCTACTACTGAGCGACAGGTGAAGGAACAGCACGACACATAAGCTAGGCCCAGTTGCAGGCTGGCCAGGAGCATACAGAGAGGCAAACACGGACCAGGAGGCCTTATACCCGCTCACTGGGGAGAAGCCCTGAAGTGCACCCATCCTACTGAGTACCCTGAACCGTACCTGACATCCGCACCAGTAAAGGTATTGAAGTGAATCCCCTGTCTCTGTCAGTTACTCCTGCTGCGCCATCCGTCTGCACTACAAGCCCCAGCATCACCACCCACTATCAAACACCATCCCTGCCCCGGGGGCCCGCTCCACCTGTGGGGAGCAGAAACACATCAGCTGCCATCCCATCACCCCGCCGAAGGTCTGCAGCAGCGCTGGTAAACCTTACCAGGTACCACAGTTGGCGTCACAAACTATTTATTTTATTTTTCTATCCAAATTACAAATTCCCTTTTTGGTTGACCGCCCTGGGCCACGGACCGGGCCAGCCACCGTGATATCCCCCACCAGCATCCATAGGCCCGGCTGCCGAGTACCCCATTGCCCCGGGGGCACGTCAACTTCTGGCATCATGAACAGGATTCCGTGCCCGTTGCCATCGGGTACTGTACGCCTTAAAAGACTGTAACACTTACTGTGGTGAAGATTTCCCGCCATTCCCGAAGTTTCTCGCCATTATCCGCCATTTTCCTGTCGCCACGCGGGAAGAAGAGGGGCGTAACTGCTTGAATCGGAGAGGCATAACCGCTGGAAGCGCTCGAAGCCCAGGCCCCGCCTCACGCCTAGACGCCGAACCAGGAAGTGTCAGGTCCTAGAAGGAGACCGTTGTCAAGCGCACGCTCTGACGTCAGCCACGAGGGAGACACAAGGTCCTGGAAGGAGACCGTCGCCTGAGGAGCTGCGGCCTACCCGATCTAATAAAGGAGGTAGGCTACGGTTTACTAGGGGGGCGCAACCTTGGCCGACAACCAGCAAGCCGCCGGAGCACTGGTTAATGCTCCTGATGCCCAAATTGCACCCGGCGCTGCACAGGCCGGAGCGGCCGCCCCACCAGCAGGGGTCGTGACTCCGTTGATACCCATGGCCCTGCCGTATATCCCTGGAGTGAAATAGCTTTCCCAGTATGATGGCAAACCAGACACCCTGTCTGGGTTCAAGAGAAAAATATGCAGTGTACTGGACATGTATTCTATGACTGGTAAGCAGAGAGCTGCTGTTGTGCTGGGACAATTGACTGGTGCCGCAGAGTGGGAAATTGAAACCTGGCCAGCCGCAGACCAGGAATCAGTATCCATTATCTTTGAGAGACTGCAAACTGTGTTTGAAAACCGCACTGAGACAGATCTCCGGATGAGGTTCTACCACTGTACCCAGAAACCTGAGGCAGTATCCGGGACTACACCTGGCGCTTACAGGAAGCCCAGCGGGCCCTGAAACAGGTTAGTCCAGCCAGCATACAAGATGAAAATAAAATGCTGACGGAAGAGTTGATCCGGGGGTTGAGGTCCCAGGAGGAGAGCAGAACTGTACGGTGGTGGGCTTTAGATCATCCAGACGCCACCTTTGACACCCTGAAGAACATGGCTATCAAGGGTCTACAGCCCCTGGAAACATCAGGGACTGCTATCCAGCGTTGCCAGGGTGGGGCCACCCCAGTGGCCACAGCACCCACTGCTCCTTCATTGACGGCTGAAACAAAGATGCAAACAGTGCCCCCTAGCGAGCTGGACAACCTTCGCTCTGAAGTGCGTCAGCTGAGTAAAACGCTGGCCACTGTCCTGAGCACACTGCAGCTACAGACAGAGCACCAAGCCGAAGGGAAGGATCCTACTTGCCGACAGCCCTGAGGATGTCCCCTGGATGAGGAGAAGAAGGCGGACAACGCCACCCCGTAGGAGGACAACGCCACCCCGGAGGAGGACAACGCCACCCCGTGGGAGGACCAACGACCAACGTCGCCCTCCAGGAGACTTCATCTGCTACCGTTGCCACAAGGCAGGCCACACAGCGCGGAACTGTCCTTTAAACGGGCAAACCCTGGGGCCGAGGGCCGACACCCAGGAGTAAATTAACCAGGCCCATCAAGCTGGTACCACCAGTTCATAGGAGGAAGGCCTTTCCTGTCCATCGTGCTGGACGGCATAGCAACACCTGCGTTACGGGACACCGGCTCACAGGTAACCATCATACCTGATGTCCTCTGCAAAAGATACTGGTCCATAGATGAACTCCACCCGCCAGCCCCAAACCTCTCTGTGTATGCCTCTAACGGCCTTCCTCTTAACCTAGTAGGGGTTAAGGACTTGACAGTGACGGCGGGGAGAGTGGAACTAAAGGACCAAGGACTAATTGTCATAGAATCTAACCCTGGTGATACAGACTTGTATATGATACTTGGTACAAATATTGTTGGTAACTGTTTGGGAGAAGTGTTGTTTTTGCTCCAACAGATTGCTGACATTGCCAAACCAGGGCAGAGGAACGTGCTCCAGAGAGAGATTCGAGCCCTCCTGTACCAGCAACAGGTAAAGCTAACAGGTGGTGAGATTGGTAATGTACGGGTGACAGACCCGACACCCATTGTGATTCCCCCAATGAGTGAGATGCTGATTTGCTGTAGGGCAGCAATAGGTCTCAATGGACAGAACTACCAGGCAGTAGTGGAGCCCATTAGCTCGGAGCACAGACCTACACTCTTAACTGCTAGAGGGGTAGTTGATGTATGCAATGGGAGGGTACCCATAAGTCTCCTAAACTGTGGGGAGGAGGAAGTTAAATTACCAAGATACGCCACTGTTGCCAGATTGTATACTGTGAATGATGATGCCATACACACAGTGGAATCCTTGACCCCACCAGACACAGTCGAGGACAATGACTCCGAAGCTCAGCTGGAGGATTGGTGTCAACAGCTCCATGTTGGAACTAACGCCACTCCTGTCCATCAGAAACACTGTGTTTACAGAGTGGTTCAGGAATATGAACAAGTGTTTGGTAAACACCCACTTGATTTTGGTAGGGTCAAAGGGGTACAACACCACATACCCACCGGTAACCATCCACCTATTAAGGAGCGTTACAGACCCGTACCACCAGCACATTATCAGCAAGCCAAGGAAATGTTGCGTGACATGAAAAAGGCAGGGGTAGTAAGGGATAGCTGTAGCCCTTGGGCAGCTCCCCTGGTCCTGGTCAGGAAAAAAGACGGTAGCATGAGGATGTGTGTAGATTATAGACAGATTAATCACATAACACATAAAGATGCATACCCTTTGCCCCGTATAGAGGAATCCCTGGCTGCACTAAAATCTGCCAATTACTTCTCTACACTGGATCTCACTAGCTGGTACTGGCAAGTCTCTGTTGCTGAGGAAGACCGGGAGAAGACAGCCTTCACCTCCCCAATGGGACTGTGTGAGTTCAACAGTATGCCGTTTGGACTCTGCAATGCACCCGGAGCGTCCAGAGGCTGATGGAGTGTTGCCTGGGACATCGGAACTTTGAGACAGTGCTGCTGTACCTGGATGACGTTATCGTGTATCCGAGGACATATGAGGATCATCTGAAGCACCTGGCGGAGGTATTTGAAGAATTGTCCCGGTATGGGATGAAACTAAAGCCTTTTAAATGCCACTTGCTCAAGCAGAAGGTTCAGTACCTGGGGCACATAGTCAGCTCGGAGGGAGTAGCACCAGACCCGGAGAAGGTCACTGCCATCCAGAAGTGGCCTGAACCGAGAAGCATCAAAGAAGTACGGCAATTCCTGGGACTGGTCGGGTACTACAGGAGGTTCATAAAGGACTATACCAAAAAGGTAGCACCTCTACAAGACCTCCTGGTAGGACAGTCCAAAAGAGGAAGGAGTCCCCCATTCCAGTGGGGCAAAGAACAGGCCGAATCCTTTGCAGTAATGAAGGAAATCCTGACTGGTGAAGAAATCCTGGCTTACCATGACTACAGCCAGCCTTTCCTGCTGTGCACTGATGCCAGCAATGAGGGACTGGGAGCTGTGTTGTCCCAGAAGCAGAATGGAAGAGAGAAGGTAATTACGTATACCAGCCCTACCGAGAGGAACCCGGAGAACAACAGTTCCTTCAAGCTGGAGTTCCTGGCCTTGGTCTGGTCTATCACTGAAAGGTTCAAGCATTACCTAGTCTCAACTAAGTTTACAGCTTTTACTGACAACAATCCCTTGACACACCTGGAGACAGCCAGGTTGGGAGCCATGGAACAGCGTTGGGTGGCCAGACTGTCAAATTATCTGTTCACCATCAAGTACCGGGCAGGTCACAAGAACACCAATACTGATGCCCTGTCAAGGATGCCCCACCAGTCAGACACCGAGGATGAAGCGGATGATTTAGAGGAAGTTGAATTACCTGCTTTCCACCGAAGCGGAGTGGTCCATGAGCAACACGTCACCAGAAGACGTCAGGGAAGGACGCTGAATCCTCTACCCCATCACAGTTGGAAGGAAACTCAAGACAGTGACCCAGTTGTCAGCCTCATCCAATGACTGATCACCCAGGAAGGTTCTCACCTGGAGAAGGATGCTCCTCCACAAGCCAAGCAACTGTGGAATGAGAGAAGCCGGCTGTTCATCTATAGAGAGAAGCTGTGCAGAAGATATGTCAACCCCAAGACCCATGAAATGGTGTGGCAGATTGTTGTACCCAGAACGGATATCCAGATGGTGTTGGAGGCCTACCACGATCAAGCAGGTCACTTTGGCTGGAAGAAGCTGGAAACCCTGCTGAAGGACCGTTTCTACTGGGTTGGAATGCGGAGCTCCATAGAGAGGTGGTGCCGGAATTGTGGGCCCTGTAGCCTCAGAAGGAAAGACTACGGCAGCCAGAAAGCACCCTTGCAGTTCATCAAGACAACCCAGCCCCTGGAGATCATCGCTCTGGATCACGTCAAGCTGTCACCCAGCAGATCAGGTTATTCATATGCACTGACCATGGTGGATCACTATTCCCGGTTCCTGGTGGTAGCCCCTGTCAAGGACCTGACAGCATAAACTGCAGCAAAGACATTCCAAGCCTACTTCTGCAGACCCCATGGATACCCGGACAAAGTACTGACGGATCAAGGCCCTCCTTTTGAAGCCGAGCTGTTTAAAGAATTCTGTCATCTGCACGGATGCAAGAAGATGCGGACTACGCCGTATCACCCTCAGACTAATGGTTTGTGTGAGAAAATGAACAACATCGTCATAGACCTGCTGAAAACCTTACCCTTGGAAGAAAGAAACCAGTGGCCAGACAAACTACCTGACCTGGTAGATCTGTACAATCACATACCTGTGAGTTGTACTAATTGTACTCCAGCGTACCTCATGAGAGCAAGACCCGGAAAGTTGCCCATGGACCTGGAACTCGAAGTGGTAGAACCTGAAGCAGATATGTCCACTGAAGACTGGGATACAAATCGGCAAGAGCAGTACAGGAGAGTACAGGCCTGTGTTGAAGACAGTCTAAACAGAGTAAGGGAGAGACAGGAAGAACAGTACAATAAACATGCACCAGCAGAACCCTTGGCACCTGGAGAGATAGTGCTAAAGCGGAAGAGAAGAAGTCACAAGCTCGATGACCAATGGGAAAGAGAGCCCTACACAGTGCTGAACTCCAGATTTGACAACAGTAAAACTTGCCTGATTAGCAAAGATGGAGGAAAAACAACTGCAACAGTCTCAAAGGCCATCTGAAAGTGTGCCCAGGTCTACTGAAGACAACAGAGCAAGAAGTACCTCCTATAGCACCTGAAGAACCCAAGGAAGAAGTGCTTCACACAGTTCTAGGAGATTTCCCTGCGGACTGGCCTCAACTGGATGGAGCAGTTATAATACCGGTGAGACACTTCTATCAACAACCAGAAGAACCTGTAAGCTCCCCGGAAGAGCCTGCTCAGGAACAGGAAGAGTCCCCAGAAAGAAAAGAAGCACCAGTTGAAGCAGAGCCTGCAGGCCCAGTGGACAGTGTACTTGCCAGTCCCATAGAGAGATTAAGGCAGTTCTACAATCTACCAGCACGTACACCTGCTAGATTAACAGAAAGGGTTTGCACAGACACTAGTGACACCCCAGTGCTACGAAGGTCCACACGCAGCACACAAGGACAGATCCCTACAAGGTTTAGGGAATAAACACGAAGTGTCTACCATGTAAATAGTTACCCAGTAGTTGCTACTGTTATTGTTTATTATGTAAACTGAAAATATGTGTGCCTTTAGTTACCCGTAAGGGTATAAAGACTTGTAGGCTGAGGACTGTGAGCAGCCAAAAACTGTCCTGTAAATAGTTGCACTTTTCAAAGTTCCCCCTTAAGTGACCACAGAACAAAAACCCATTTGGCGTGGTGGAAGACATGGTCCAGCACCTGGATCACTTATGCCCTGTAGCCACGCCCAGGGCCTACGTTGAGGGTTTTCAGACGGGTCCCTCATGTTCTTTCTTCGGTGAAATGGACACCTGGTTACGGGACTTACTGTAACCTAATTAATGTTATTATAATTGTTATTATTGTTGTAACCTGTTACAAAATGCTTCAGTCCAGGAGTACTGAATTGTACTAGGGGGGAATGTGGCACCCTGCTGCGCACAGGTACCACAGGACCCAGGGTGCATGGACGGACTTCTCCACAAGAGGCCCTCATTACATACAAACACCTCCACCCTTCCACCTCATACCAGCAGAGGGAGCCCGTTAGGGATATATATGTGGAGGGTGGAGCTAGGCAGTTCAGTTCAGTTTAGTCAGAGAGCGTGCTGACGCTGAGAGCAGTGAACACGCAGCACGCTGGCTGCTGTGCTTAGGCGAGCCAAGGCCTACAGCACGAGTTCAGTTCTGAGGGCCCAGAGTGTGGCCGAAGGCAAGAGGAGAAAGGAGAGAGGAGTTAAAGGGGGCAGAGGAGCATTATAGGCTCACCCCAGTATACAAACCGGACACCGGGTCCGCGCCTACAGGGTCCCTTTATACCAAGTAGGGATCACCGTCATTCCAGGAGGACTACAAGTCCCTGGACGACCTGAAGCTAGACCCGTTACAGGACCAGGAACCACAAGGCCCCAGCGTCCAGGGAGAGTGGTTGCCAGCAGAAGGTCCTACTACCGAGTGACAGGTGAAGGAACAGCACGACCCATAAGCTAGGCCCAGTTGCAGGCTGGTCAGGAGCATACAGAGAGGCAAACATGGACCAGGAGGCCTTATACCCGCTCACTGGGGAGAAGCCCTGAAGTGCACCCATCCTACTGAGTATCCTGGACCCTACCTGACATCCGCACCAGTAAAGGTATTTAAGTGAATCCCCTGTCTCTGTCAGATACTCCTGCTGCGCCATCTGCCTGCACTACAAGCCCCAGCATCACCACCCACCATCAAACACCATCCCTGCCCCGGGGGCCCGCTCCACCTGTGGGGAGCAGAAACACATCAGCTGCCATCCCATCACCCCCCCCGGAGGTCTGCAGCAGCGCTGGTAAACCTTACCAGGTACCACAGGTGGCGTCACAAACTATTTATTTTATTTTTCTATCCAAATTACAAATTCCCTTTTTGGTTGACCGCCCTGGGCCACAGACCGGGCCAGCCACCGTGACATCCCCCACCAGCATCCATAGGCCCGGCTGCCGAGTACCCCATTGCCCTGGGGGTGCGTCACCGCCATGAATTTCTAGTAAAGTATTTAAAAAAAACACAACAACCAGAATAAAGTCCTTTAATTGAAATAAACACACATTCCTTTAATGTGCTAAATTAAACCATACTTACCGTCACGCCCATTCCAGCTGAAGCCAATGTCTTCTGCAATAAAAGTAAAATAATAAACCAACCTCATCCTTACCTTTCCATGGTTCCTAGGACAGCTTCAGCTCTGCTACAGTGACATGACAGGCTGGATCGCAGCAGAAAGCGGCCATCCAGCTTGCCATGCCGCAGACACTGAGAAGCGCAGGCATGCTTGCGCTCCTCAGTGTCTCGCTGTGACGGCATACAGATGAGCCAAGTTCATGTCCAATGAACTCAGCTCACCTCATGCACGTCACTGACAGCATGGGAGAATTCTCCTGCGCATGCAGTGAGCAGGAGAATTCTCCCACGCTGCAATGGCATTGAGATGACAGGTTGGATCACAGCTGAGCGCTGCCATCCAGCATGCCATCCTTCATAGACACTGCAGAGCGCAGGCATGCTTGCGCTCTGCAGTGTCTCTGAAGGATGACAAGCAGGATGGCAGTGCTCAGCTGCGATCCAGCCTGTCATCAGAATGCCATCCCAGTGTGGGAGAATTCTCCTGCTCAAGCGCTGAGCCTGTCATGTGAATGTAGCAGAGCTGAAGCCGTCCTGGGAACCATGGAAAGGTAAGGATGAGGTTGGTTTATTATTTTACTTTTATTGCAGAAGACATTGGCTTCAGCTGGAATGAGCGACACGGTAAGTATGGTTTAATTTAGAACATTAAAGAATTGTGTGTTTATTTCAATTAAAGGACTTTATTCTGGGTGTTTGTGTTTTTTTAACTTTGACTATGGGGTTAGTAATGGAGGTGTCTTATAGACGCCTCTCCATTACTAACCTGGGCTTGATGTCAGCTGGCATTATAAGCTGACATCAACCCCAGCCCTATTACCCCACTGCCACCACTACAGGGCAGTGGGAAGTGCAAGACTAAGTGCCAGAATTGGCACATCCTATGGATGCGCCATTTCTGGGGCGGCTGACGGCTGGTGTTTCTAGCCTGGGAGGGGGCCAATATTCATGGCACCCTTCCTGGGCTATTAATATCAGCCCCCAGCTGTCTGCCTAGCCTTTGCTAGCTTTTAAAACAGGGGGGACCCCACATCATTTTTTTGGGGGGTCCCCCATTTTAATAGCTAGTAAAGGCTAGGTATTCAGCTGGGGGCTGATATTAGTAGCCTGGGAAGCTCCGTGGGTATTACCCCCTTCCCAGGCTTCAAACATCTGCCCCAGCCGTCTGCTTAACCTCCGCTAGAGACTAAAATTACGGGGAACCCCACGCCAATTATTTTAATAATAAATCCTTTATTTTAACACTAAATGACAAGTACAGTAATAAACACTATCACTGTACTTCTTATATAAGTGACTGACATGTTTCTATCTATCTAATCTATGTGTGATGCTCTATTCTTTCTGTTCTAAATTGTCGGGTACCGGTGTATGCCGCTGCTGAATTGCCGGCTTTTCATGTTTCACTGTGAGCACTGTTCCCATCGATTTGGGCAACCACTGTAATGCCACAACCACCATAGCTGTGGCATTACAGTGAGTGGCAGACAATCCTTGCATGATGTGAAAAAATCCAGTTACACTTTTGGTGCACGAACAGTTATCGAATATAACCTCGAACAGCCGAATTTTTTGCAAATCGTTCGCGTCCGTCGAACGACTCGAACACCGCCCAAAACAGCTCGAATTTGAGATTGTCGAACAGTTCAAGTCGAACACCGCTCATCTCTAGTAGAGACCTCCTAGTCTGATCTAGCGTCACCCTGTCTCAACTATCATCCCTATATTGCCTCTTCAGCGATCGCTGCACGCGTGCCTTGCCCTGTCTTTCCCTGACGTAAGGCTAAGGCTAAGGATGGAAGGAGATGAGCACTAGTCGATCTCCACTAAACTCTATAGACAACAAGGGTAGACAAACAGGGGGAAATTGCTTAGCTTTAGACGACTCCAAATGTGCACACGTCCTCAAGCTCCAGAGAGGACGAAGTACTGCTCTTGCTAAGCCTCACAAGTAGAAATGAATATAGCCGGCACATCCCTCTCAGACACACCAGGTATTTATACACCCAAGCCAGAGAGCTAATAGCCAGAGGGAGATAGCCGCTGGATCCTAAAGGCAGCCTCTCATCTAAGAAGATTTCTGTAATGCCAAACATAGAGATCTCCTGCAACCAACTGCAGGACGACTGTCTGTCACCTCTGACACACTGATGACAATTATTATTTTCAGGCACATGACAGCTGATCTGATTAGCTGTCATGTGCCCCTAACAGCCGCGGGTGGAATGGCGATCCTCCCACAGCTGTTAACATGTTAAATGCTGCTGTCAGTCTCTGACAGTGGCATCTAAGATGATCACGCTGGAAGTGCGTCATAAGCTCCGCCCATCGGTGCCCCTATCACATGATCGCGAGGCACCAATGTGTTCACATGACAACTTGGAGTCTGCAGGAGACCCCTGTGTTTGTCATTTCTGATCTGCTATGAGCGCCTCTCCATGGCTGGCGTTCATAGCAGATGATCAATTCTGCTACAAATAGCGGGGCTAAAGCCCTGCTATGTGTAGCACAAGCAATCAGAAGATCACAGCTTCAAGTCTCCTATGAAGACTACTAAAGCATTTAAAAAGTGTAAAAAAAAGTTTATAAAAAAATAATTCTTTTTTTAGAAATATTCAAGTTCAAAAGTTTGCCCCATTCAAAATAAAACAATATAAAAAATACACGTTTGGTATCAACGCGTTCAGAATCACCCAATCTATTAAAATATAAAAATAATTAATCTGATTGGTAAACTGCTTAACGAGAAAAAAATCAAAACGCCAGAATTAAATTTTTTGGTCGCCGTAACATTGCAATAAAATACAATAACAGGAGATCAAAACATTGTATCTACCCCAAAGTGGTATCAATAAAAACATCAGCTCAGTGCACAAAAAATAAGCCCTCATCCAGCCGAAGAGTCCGAAAAATGTAGATGCCATAGATCTCGGAAAATTGCACACCTTTTTTTTTTGAACAAACTTTGGATTTTTTTTTTCACTGCCTAAATAAAAAATAACCTATACATGTTTGATATCTGTGAACATGGTAAAAAAAAAATTGTGGAAGTGCACTTTTTTTGCAATTTCACCGCACTTGGAACTTTTTTCCCGTTTTCCAGTACACTATATAGTAAAATCAATGGTGTCGTTCAAAAGTACAAGTCGTCCATCAAAAAACAAGCCCCACACGGCCATACTGGAAGAAAAATAAAAAAGTTATGGCTCTGGGAAGGAGAGCAAAAAATGAAAACGCAAAAACGGAAAATCCGAAGGTAGTGAAGGGGCTAAACCACAATGGGGCATTCACTTTGATATTTGCTAGCTAGTGCCGGTCATCTCCCGGCTGCATCGCCGCTGACCTCCGTGCGGCAGATGAGCCGCTAACGGCCGCCATCTTTATCTGAAATCCCGCGTCGCTGATTGGCAGCGGCCGGACCAATCAGCGACGCAGGATTTCCTGGACAGAAAGACAGACAGACAGACGGGATAAGACGATTATATATATTAGATACCGTGAGCATGGAGGCACCATGTTTCTGCACACGAAGTGACTATGACTCCACAGGTCAGAAAAGAGACCATAGCCATGTGCATACAACCTACAAGTTCTACTTTCTTATGTCTGACAAAACTAAATAATGAGTTATATTCCATATTTTCTGTTCTTTACGTGCTGCCATTAGGTCAATGACTGTAAAGAAGTCTGGTCAGTAGGGGGCAGTGTGCTTACAGAAATACATCATGAAACAAAGGACGCACACAAAAAGTAAAGGCAGACCTTAGTGAATTCACATGGCATTTTACTGAAACCTGATAATGGTAGCTTACCGGGAGCCTACTTAATATCTCTCAGCTATTATGTCATCTCTATATCTTATCTGACAGTTCTCAAAATCAGCATTTTATGTACAAGTAGCGCAGTGCCTTAAAGGTCAGACGTTGTTACAAGAATGCACCATGCTGCTATATTTTATGATCTGGATATTTCACACACAATATTCATTATATGCCACTGTTAACAGTCCTGTATTGTATTTATCAACTACCGTAACGTGACCTTGACAAGAGCGGCTGAACATGAAAAAGAGCTCTAATTTTTAATCTAACTTGTAAGATTATTATTATTAATATAATTGCCATTGCTATAATAATAGTTCTTATTCTTATTGTTATTACTATTAGTATTATTATTCATAATAATGTGTATAATTTTAATAGTTGTTATGTTATTAGTAACATTAATATTATTTATTTAACAATAGTTATAATAATCATAACAACCAGTGTCGGACTACAGTTCCAAGTGTTCACCAGTGACATTTGACATTAGGGATCCATTGTTCAGCTACATGAAATATTTCCTGACCCTTGTTCACAAATTTGCCTTTACTTCTATACAATTGTAAACTGAGTAGTTTGTTAAATGACTGATGAGATGCTGCCTTTTTCTGAACATGCTAAATTACCTATACTATGCCCACTACTGCTCATGCAGGGGCACAGGGGCCCGCCGGGGAATTCACCTGTCCTCCTGTGGGCCAGTCCGAGCCTGACAACAGCCATGGGCTAAATTATCATAATTATTATTATTAATTATTGATAATCATTATAATTTATTGTTATTATTATTACTACTACTCTTTTGTTAATCACAATAATATCAATGCTGGTCAAGAAACTATAGAAACCATGGGAGGACCTACAACATCTGCATTTGTGCAGGGGATCATGAAGCACTTTGAAAATTGATATTTTGGTATGTGTCAGAATCGTCTTTGGGATCTATGGCACAAGGTCCATTTTCTATTGCTACCTGTACATCTCCTATAGTTATTGCTTTGCATGTAAATGACTGAACTAATGAATGGAATGTCCTGGATTACAATTATTAGTGTAATGTTTGGGGACGGACTCTGTGATAAACTATTGGAGAGCATGGGGCTTATACACTATTCATGTACAGGTGCCATGTGTATGTTATACCTCTTCTCATTGTATCAAGTGTAGACCATGAAGTAAATAAGAGGAAAAAGTAGAAGGTGTCCTGTGATTTCAATAATAATTGATACTTTACATACAATGAACAATACACTTTCCACTGTACTAGAGCAATAGGCAATCACAAATATTTAAAGCTTATTGTATGAATTGTGTTATCGTCCAAAGCAAACATTTCATATTTGCTCCAGTTATGCCAAGTTCTGAACCCTGTCTTGCATTCTGTATTAGTTCCAAAGGATTTGTGAACTGCACCATTTACTACCTATTTCCTTTGCCCCTCTCCCCGTTTTGTTGAATAAGCCTTTCCTTTCATCCTCATTAGTTTTCCTTTGTGAAATTCCAAATGAAGATTTTTTTGTCTCACATAAAATATATCCTTTGTTATGTTACTTTTAGAGATGAGCGGTGTTCGACTAGAACTGTTCGCCAATCTCAAATTCGAGCTGTTTTGGGCGGTGTTCGAGTTGTTCGACGAACCCGAACGATTTGCAAAAAATTCGGCTGTTCGAGGTTATGTTCGATAACTGTTCGTGCACCAAAAGCGTGTCCTGCATGTCTGGCGCTATTTAGAGCGCCAATCATGCAGGGATTGTCTGCCACTCACTGTAATGTCACAGTCATGGTGGTTGTGGCATTAGAGTGATTGCCCAAATCGATGGGAACAGTGCTCACAGTGAAACATGAAAAGCCGGCAATTCAGCAGCGGCAAACACCGGTACCCGACAATTTAGAACAGAAAGAATAGAGCATCACACATAGATTAGATAGATAGAAACATGTCAGTCACATATATAAGAAGTACAGTGACAGTGTTGATTACTGTACTTGCCATTTAGTGTAAAGGATTTATTAAAAAAAATATTAGTGTTTTCATGCACCGTCTCTTTAAAAAAGCCGGCCGGCAATTCAGCAGCGGTACCCGACAATTTATAACAGAAAGAATAGAGCATCACACATAGATTAGATAGATAGAAACATGTCAGTCACATATATGTGAAGTACAGTGACAGTGTTGATTACTGTACTTGTCATTTAGTGTTAAAATAAAGGATTTATTTAAAAAAAAATTGGCATGGGGTTCCCCATAATTTTAGGCTCTAGCGGAGGTTAAACAGACAGCTGGGGCAGATGTTTGAAGCCTGGGAAGGGGTAATACCCACGGAGCTTCCCAGGCTACTAATATCAGCCCCCAGCTGAATGCCTAGCCTTTACTAGCTATTAAAATGGGGGACCCCCCAAAAAATTGACGTGGGGTCCCCCCTATTTTAATAGCTAGCAAAGGCTAGTCAGACAGCTGGGGGCTGATATTAATAGCCCAGGAAGGGTGCCATGAATATTGGCCCCCTCCCAGGCTAGAAACACCAGCCGTCAGCCGCCCAGAAATGGCACATCCATAGGATGCGCCAATTCTGGCACTTAGCCTCGCTCTTCCCACTGCCCTGTAGCGGTAGCAGTGGGGTAATAGGGCTGGGGTTCATGTCAGCTTATAATGCCAGCTGACATCAAGCCCAGGTTAGTAATGGAGAGGCGTCTATAAGACACCCCCATTACTAACCACATAGTCAAAGTTAAAAAAAAACGCAAACACCCAGAATAAAATCCTTTAATTGAAATAAACACACAATTCTTTATTGTTCTAAATTAAACCATACTTACAATCACGCCCATTCCAGCCGAAGCCAACGATCCCCTGCAATAAAAGAAAAATAATAAAGCAACATGATCCTTACCTTTCCATGGTTCCCAGGACAGCTTCAGCTCTGCTACATCGAGATGACAGGCTGGACCGCAGCAGAAAGCTGCCATCCAGCCTGTCATCCCGCAGACACTGAGAAGCGCAGGCTTGCTTGCGCTCCTCAGCGTCTCTCTGTGACGGCATCCAGATAAGCCGAGTTCATGTCCAATGAACTCGGCTAACCTCATGCACATCACTGACAGCGTGGGAGAATTCTCCTGCACTCAGCGCTTCAGCGTGAGAATTTTCCCACGCTGTCAGTGACGTGCATAAGGTGAGTTCATGTCCAATGATCTCAGCTCACCTCATGCACGTCACTGACAGCGTGGGAAAATTCTCCTGCACTCAGCGCTTCAGCGTGAGAATTCTCCCACGCTGAAGCGCTGAGTGCAGGAGAACTTTCCCACGCTGTCAGTGACGTGCATGAGGTGAGCCGAGTTCATTGGACATGACCTCGGCTCATCTGGATGCCGTCACAGCGAGACACTGAGGAGCGCAAGCATGCCTGTGCTTCTCAGTGTCTGCGGGATGACAGGCTGGATGGCAGCGTTCTGCTGCGGTCCAGCCTGTCATCTCGATGTAGCAGAGCTGGAGCTGTCCTGGGAACCATCGAAAGGTAAGGATGATGTTGGTTTATTATTTTATTTTTATTGCAGGAGATCGTTGGCTTCAGCTGGAATGGGCGTGACGGTAAGTATGGTTTAATTTAGAACAATAAAGAATTGTGTGTTTATTTCAATTAAAGGATTTTATTCTGGGTGTTTGTGTTTTTTTTAACTTTCACTATGGGGTTAGTAATGGAGGTGTCTTATAGACGCCTCTCCATTACTAACCTGGGCTTGATGTCAGCTGGCATTATAAGCTGACATCAACCCCAGCCCTATTACCCCACTGCCACCGCTACAGGGCAGTGGGAAGAGCGAGGCTAAGTACCTGAATTGGCACATCCTATGGATGCGCCATTTCTGGGGCGGCTGACGGCTGGTGTTTCTAGCCTGGGAGGGGGCCAATATTCATGGCACCCTTCCTGAGCTATTAATATCAGCCCCCAGCTGTCTGCCTAGCCTTTGCTAGCTATTAAAATAGGGGGGACCCCACGTCATTTTTTTTGGGGGGTCCCCCATTTTAATAGCTAGTAAAGGCTAGGTATTCAGCTGGGGGCTGATATTAGAAGCCTGGGAAGCTCCATGGGTATTACCCCCTTCCCAGGCTTCAAACATCTGCCCCAGCCGTCTGCTTAACCTCCGCTAGAGACTAAAATTACGAGGAGCCCCACGCCAATTTTTTTTTTAATAAATCCTTTATTTTAACACTAAATGACAAGTACAGTAATCAACACTATCACTGTACTTATTACATATCTGACTGTTATGTTTCTTTCTATCTAATCTATCTGTGATGCTCTATCTTTCTGTTCTAAATTGTCGGGTACCGCTGCTGAATTGCCGGCCGGCTTTTTTAAAGAGACGGTGCATGAAAACACTAATATTTTTTTAATAAATCCTTTACACTAAATGACAAGTACAGTAACCAACACTGTCACTGTGCTTCTTATATGTGTGACTGACATGTTTCTATCTATCTAATCTATGTGTGATGCTCTATTCCTTCTTGTCTAAATTGTTGGGTACCGGTGTATGCCGCTGCTGAATTTGCCGGCCGGCATTTTTAAAGAGAGTGTCTTCTGAGCAGTTTGTCAGCTTTTGGACACCTTTGAAGGTGTTTTCTATGTGTTTCTATGTGTTTTTGCTTGCCTGCCATTGGTTTTAACGGTGTTCGACGGTGTTCTAAGGTGTTCGACGAACAGTTCGACGAACAGTTCCTCGAACATCCCGGTGTTCGACGAACCGAACCGAACCCGAACACTACGGGGGTGGCTCAACACTAGTTACTTTCTACTTTTATATGCACTGATTTTAAACTTGTGAACCAGAGAGACACATTTTCCCCCATAATATCCTGTAAGTGTCACTGTTGCCAAGGAAGTTTTTTTTTTACAGGTGACATAAAATAGTGTGTGCAACAGACAATAATGGCCGAGGAAAGGTATTAGGATCTGATAAGAAAAAAGCAAAAACTCAGTAGTTGTATCAAATACCTATGTAGGGCCTCACCTGCCATGAGGCAAGATGAGCAGCCTGCTATATCTCTCAGGGGCTGCAGCATGGCAATGTCTTTGGCTATGATAAGTCAGTCGTCCTGCTCCTTGTGACACATTGGCTACTACTTTCAGTGCAGGCAGACACTGTGAATATAACACTCAGTGTCTGCCTAAAGCTGTTTGCTCCACTGACATACTAGGAACAGGGGCCCAGTCTCACTGCGTGTGTCTTAGGACACAGCTGTGATCATTCAGTTTCTCCTCTTCCAACTCAGACCTTGAAGGAGGGTCCCCAACATAGTTTCTCCTCCAACTCAGGACCTTGCGGGAGGGGATCCAGCAGGTGTGCTTTGTAGGTATAGTCAAATATAGGTAATTAATTATTTGCTTTTCTTTAAGTATGGTCTTTATCGGGATTCAAACTAACAACCTGTGCTATGGCAGACAGAAATTACTAATCACCACAGGCCGTGTTGCTAAGTATTGGAGAATTCTTCTGTCTAAATATCTAAATAGTATTTTTCTTCTTTAAGCTATGTGCCCACGATGCAGAAATGCTCAGGATTTTTTCCTGAGCGTTTCTGCATCTCCCTGGCAGAAAAAAAACCACATGCGGATTGTACATGTGTTTTTCATGCCAGGGGCATGCGGAAATGAAGCGTTCTTCACTGGCATTTCTGCATGCTAGTGTCAAGCGCTTTCCAAGCGGTTTTAGCATCACTTGGAAAGTGCTTGACAGCTAGGTCACACTATATAAATCCATGCAAACAGCATGGATTTATATAGTTCAAATGCAAGAGAAACATTCTGGCACCACGCTGTTTTTTCAGAAGATCAATCACCAGGGCATAATTCAGACTGTGTGCTTCAAGAAATATTTCAATCACAAGCAAGAATAGAAGGAAAGGCAGCACTCACCCAGTCTTCTTTAAAACTTTCCTTTATTTTTGTGTGCGGAGCATTTCAGCGTGCAGCATTGGACTGAGACCCCGATGGGTATGCGGGGGAGAGGAAAAAAGGGACAACGGCCGTTTCGCCGTTTGGACCCGTTGAAGCGCCGGAAGGCAGCGAAACGGCCGTTGTCCCTTTTTTCCTCTCCCCCGCATACCCTTCTGGGTCTCAGTCCAATGCTGCACACTGAAATGCTCCGCACACAAAAATAAAGGAACATTTTAAAGAAGATTGGGTGAGTGCTGCCTTTCCTTCTATTCTTGCTTGTGATGGATTTATATAGTGTGACCCGAGAGAATGGTTAAAAATAAAAAAATAAACCTATACTTACCTTCTGATGGCCCCCGAGACTTGCTGCGCTCCTGTGCTGGCTGCCGGCAGATCGTGGTACGCTGTACTGAAGGACCTTCAGTCCTGCGCGATCTGTCGGCAAGCACAGAGAAGGAGTCCGGGGGCCATCGGAAGGTGAATATAATCTTTATTTTTTTTTTTAACAGCTTTTAATGGTACCTGGGTGTGGAGGAGAGTCTCCTGTCCTCCACACTCGGGTACCATCCTCACATTAGAACGCGACAATTACGCAAGTACAATGCAGTCTTGCGGAATTGGTGCGTTCTAATGCAAGTCAATGGCGGCGAAAACACAGTGCTTCTGCAAAATTAATGGACATGCTGCGGATTTTTGAGCGCAGCATAAACGCTGGGGAAAAATCCGCAGCATGGGCATTGAAAGTGCGGAATTGCATTGGAGACCATGGGGGAAGGTTTACCAAGCGTTTCCCAAGCGTTTACGCTGCGGAAATTCCGCAGCGTAAACGCTTGAAAAATGCATCGTGGGCACACAGCCATACTGTCATATTGTATTGGTACATAGAGTTACATCTCTTTTTCCAGTACATCTCCATGTATTTGTACAGTGGCGACCAAAAGTTTTACATTTTTTTAAAAGTGTGATTACTTCTGTCTGGTTTTTGTGATGCCATTTTCCTGGTGATGAGCTCAAATTGCAAGGATTCATGGGTGTACCCCCCTAGAAGCAGGGACGCATGCCGCCATAGGCGGATTATAATGAGGGCAATCTGGGCTACCGCCCGGGGCTCTGGGGTGTCTATGGCCAGATTGCCCTCATTATATGTGTGGCGCCGCGGCACATACCGGCAGACTGTGGCGGGTGGGCCCCCGGACTGCTCCCCCAGCAGAGGCGCACGGCCGCTACTTCTTCTTCGGCTGGGCTGCTGGCTGCAGCTATTAACTTCCCTGTGCTGGCCCGGCCGCGTCACAGCTAGGAGACATGGCACGTTGCGCGACCGTGTCTCCTAGCTGTGACGTCACGCAGTGCGCGCCTGGCCTGCACTGCTGCATCGGAGAGGAGCAGGAGGACTGGAGCCAGGGGATGGTGAGTGTGTGTGAGAGTGTGTGTGTGAGAGTGTGTGTGTGAGAGTGTGTGTGTGTGAGTGTGTGTGTGATTGAGTGAGTGTGTGTGTGTGTGTGTGCAGGCAGATATCATTGTGTGATGTCTGTTTATATGTATTTTTGTGTTTCAAATGTGTTTATGCGTGTATGTATATGTCTGCATATGTTTGTGTGTGCGTGACTGCGTGCAGCCTCCCGCTGTCTCAGGGGGGGCGCCGTGCGGCCTCCCGCTGTGTATAGATGGCTACGTGCGGCCTCCTGCTGTGTATTGATGGCTACGTGCGGCCTCCTGCTGTGTATTGATGGCGCCGTGCGGCCTCCCGCTGTGTATAGATGGCTACGTGCGGCCCCCTGCTGTGTATAGATGGCTCTGTGCGGCCTCCCGCTGTGTATAGATGGCTGCGTGCGGCCTCCCGCTGTGTATAGGTGGCTACGTGCGGCCTCCCGCTGTGTATAGATGGCTACGTGCGGCCTCCCGCTGTGTATAGATGGCTACGTGCGGCCTCCCGCTGTGTATAGATGGCTACGTGCGGCCTCCTACTGTGTATATATGGCTACGTGCGGCCTCCTGCTGTGTATAGATGGCTACGTGTGGCCTCCTGCTGTGTGTAGATGGCTACGTGCGGCCTCCTGCTGTCTATAGATGGCTACGTGCGGCCTCCTGCTGTGTATTGATGGCACCGTACGGCCTCCCGCTGTGTATAGATGGCTACGTGCGGCCTCCCGCTGTGTATAGATGGCGCCGTGCGGCCTCCTGCTGTGCATTGATGGCTACGTTTGGCCTCCTGCTGTGTATAGATGGCTACGTGCGGCCTCCTTCTGTCTATAGATGGCTACGTGCGGCCTCCTGCTGTATATTGATGGCACCCTGCGGCCTCCCGCTGTGTATAGATGGCTATGTGCGGCCTCCCGCTGTGTATAGATGGCGCCGTGCGGCCTCCCGCTGTGTGTAGATGGCACCGTGCGGCCTCCTGCTGTGTATAGATGGCTACGTGTGCTCAATATTGAGTCATACAATTAATGTAAGGCTATGTGCCCATGATGCGGAAATGCTTCGGATTTTTCCTGAGCGTTTCTGCATCTCCCTGGCAGAAAAAACGCATGCGGATTTTACATGCGTTTTTCCTGCCAGGGACAAGCGGAAGTGAAGCGTTCTTCACATGCATTTCTGCATGCGGGTTGACAAGCGCTTTCCAAGCGATTTTAGCATCACTTGGAAAGTGCTTGACAACTTGGTCACACTATATAAATCCATGCAACCAGTATGGATTCATATAGTGTGACCGTAAAAGAATGGTAAAAAATAAAAAATAAATTTATATTTACCTTCTGATGGCCTGCCGACGTCAGCGGTCGCGTGACCCGTCACATGACTAAATGACGTCACGGCAGGTCCTTTTCAGACCATCGCGAGCTGCCGGCAAGCCAGGACGCATCGGATAAAGACACCGAGGGCCATCAGAAGGTAAGTATAATATTTATTTTTTATTTTATTCTTTTTTTACAGGTTCTATGGTACCCGGGTCCGGAGGAGAGTCTCCTCTTCTCCAAACCCGGGTACCATCCGCACATTGAAACGCATGGAATCCGCATGTACAGATGCAGTGATGCGGATTCCATGCGTTCCAATGCAAGACAATGGCGGCGAAAACGCCGCGCCTCCGCAAAATAATTGGTAATGCTGCGGATTTTTCCGCAATGATAATCCGCAACGGAAATTTCCGCAGCATGTGCACAGCACATGCGGATTATCATAGGGGAACATGGCAGACCTTCTACCAAGTGTTTTTTAAGCGTTTCTGCAGCTTCAGTGGGCACACAGCCTAAAAAAAATTATTATAATTAATATTGTACCAAATTAATTTCACGTGAACTATGACATGATCTATCACAGGGGATCATGTGACATGTGATACATCAGGTATGTGTGTGTGTGTGTGTGTGTGGGGGGGGGGCCCGCACCTTCCAAACTGCCCGGGGCCCTTGCTACTCTTAATCCACCCCTGCACACCGCACACACACTTAGATCACCGGTGGTCGAGGCCAGCGAAAGTTCCCTCTGCGGCCGGCCGCAGGTGACTGCTCTGCTCTGCACCCGGCGGCCGGAACTGCGCAGTGTCACTGCATGGGGTCCAGCCGGGATTACCTTTAACGCACGCTGAGTGACACAGCACTCCGCAATGAAGCATGTCACCTGATCAGGGTCCTGACTTCTGAGGCGTGCTGACGTAGCACGCTGCCTGCCTCCCCTGTTTCCTGTCTCTGAGAATCCCGCCGGAGCGGAGCGCTTGTCCTGTTTCCGTGGGCCGGCTGCCAGTGACTGTGGCAGCCAGTCAGTGTAAATTACACAATATGCTCACTCACTGTGTAATTATTGAAATTTGGAAGGGCCTGGGGACTGGGCCTTGGGAGTAGGAACCGGACCTGGAGAAAGGACAGGTGGTTAATGCTGAGCCAGCTGGGGGGACGTTAATTATTATAGCACTAGCACTATTATATATAAATAAATAAAATATAAATAAAATCCCGCACCCCGAGTGTCAGCGCCATTATCCCTTACCCCGAGTGTCAGCGCCATTATCCCTTACCCCGAGTGTCAGCGCCATTATCCCTTACCCCGAGTGTCAGAGCCATTATCCTGTACCCCCAGTGTCGGCGCCATTATCCTGCACCCCGAGTGTCGGCGTCTTTATCCTGTACCCCCAATGACGGCGCAATTATCCTGTACCCCCAGTGTCGGTGTCATCCTGTACCCCCAGTGTCGGTGTCATCCTGTACCCCCAGTGTCGGTGTCATTATCCTGTACCCCGAGTGTCAGCGCCATTAATCCGTACCCCGAGTGTCAGCGCCATTATCCTATACCCCGAGTGTCAGTGCCATTAATCCGTACCCCGAGTGTCAGCGCCATTAATCCGTACCCCGAGTGTTGGTGTCATTATCCTGTACCCCCAGTGTCGGTTTCATCCTGTACCCTCAGTGTCGGTGTCATTATCCTGTACCCCGAGTGTCAGCGCCATTATCCTGTACCCCGAGTGTCAGCGCCATTATCCTGTACCCCGAGTGTCAGCGCCATTAATCCGTAGCCCGAGTGTGAGCGCCATTAATCCGTACCCCGAGTGTTGGTGTCATTATCCTGTACCCCCAGTGTCGGTGTCATCCTGTACCCCCAATGTCGGTGTCATTATCCTGTACACCGAGTGTCAGCGTCCTTATTCTAGGCTATATGTAATTACACTACGGGGAGGCCTCTATATGTGATTACCTGGATTGGTGCTCTAAATGTAATTCTCCTGCTCCATCTTATACTCACCCTCCGGTGTCTTATCTGTTTCCAGCGTTGCACCTTTTTCGTTTTAAAATTTTACAAACCTGAACGACCATGGCTTGCCACCCCCTAGTTTTGATCCTGGGTATGCCCATGCAAGGATTTGTCATCATGCAAGACCTTCATTTTAACCAAAATGCTTTTAAATATAGGTATGGTTATTTAATTAAAGAAAACTGACGGCTAAAAGTTTTGCATATACTTTTTATTGATCACAATATAGAGAGTAATTAATTGTTTACAATGCCATAACATAGTATTTTGTAGCATAACCTCTTGCTTTAATTACTGCACCACACCGACGGAGCATTGAAGCCAATAGGGTATTCAAGACATCTTGAGGGATCTTGCTCTATTCCATTTACAAATCTGCAAAAATTTATCTTAATTGCTATGGGTATGGGCCCCAACTCTTTATCCTAACTCATCCCAAAGGTGCTCTATAGGGTTTAAATCAGATGATTGGCTTGGCCATTGCATTAGGTGAACATTTTTCTTTGCTAGCCAATTGCTGACTAAATTGAATGTGTGCTTAGGATCATTGTCTTGCTGGAATTTCCATCCTCTGCCTACTTTGGTTTTACCATATGGCAGCATTACATTCTCCAGTATATCCTTGTACATGGTAGCAGTCATATTTCCATCAATTCTATGCAGAGGGCCAATGGCAGATGCAGAAAAGCAGCCCCAAACCATGAATTTGCCACCACCATGTTTCACTGTAGGTGTTACGTTTTCCAATTGGGCGGTATATATAGTGCTTGCCATCACTACCAAACAGATTTAAGTTGGATTCATCCGTCCACATCACCTCAGATCAATCTGTCTCTTTCCATTGGCTGTGTTCTTTGGCAAACTCAAGTTGCATCTTCCGGTTCTTTGCAGTGATGAAAGGCTTCTTGACTGGAATTCGTGCATTCAACCCTACTGCTCTTAGCCGTCGCACCATAGTTTGGTGACTCACTTTGACCCCATATTCTTTGTTCATTTCATGCGAAATCTTTACAGCACTTTTATGGACATCAGATACTGACTTTTTCTTAATAATGTGATCAACTTTGGAGGAAGTTTTCTGTGGTCGTCCACTACTAGGTGTATCAGCTTTTCCATAACCTTCTTTTTATTTTTTTAATATATGTGACACTTGACTCTGAGAACAGTTGAATTACATAACTACCTCTTTTTGGCTTTTGCCTGACTTCAGTCTCAGAATAATAAGCTTCCTGACATCTGTTGATAAATTTGGCTTTGTCTTTGCCATGTATTAACCTAAAAACACACACACACATAAAACATTTTTTTAGGCAAAATTTGACTACCCATGACAAAATATGCAAAACATTTGGCCCAGCAAATGTTGAAAGCTAACACATAAAAGGATAAAACAATGCCAAACACAATTTTCTTCCTTATAGCTGACATTCATTTGCATCCAGTTTACTAAAATCACCAGGAAAATGGCAGCACAACAACCACACAGATGTAATCACACTTTTAAAAAAAATGCAAAGCTTTTGGTCGCTACTGTATATAAGGTGTAAATTAAAAGTCAAATCCCCCCATAAAATTACTAAAAAATATTGAAAATAATTACAATAATCACATTTTTAATACACTTTTTTTTAAATAAGCGTCTCAAATCTGTAAATGATATGGACATATTTCGTATCCCTGTAATCGTAACAGCTTGTACAATACAGTGGACATAATATTTATTGTGATGGGTAAGTGATGTAAAAAAAATGGCATTATTGGTTTTTTTTTATCCATTAAACCCATAAAAAAGTTAACATGCATGTAACACTTACGAATATGTTTGTCAAAGTGGCACTTAAAAAACAACAGCTTATTTCAGAAAAAAGCAAGATAACTTGTAGTTGAAGCTGTTAAAACCAAGAATGAATGAACCAAGAATAAATAAACCGAACAAAGAGATCACAAAAACATCAGTATATATATATATATATATATATATATATATATATATATATATATACAACCCCTGGCAAAAATTATGGAATTACTGGGCTCGGAGGATGGTCATTCAGTTGTTTAATGTTGTTGAAAAAAAGCAGATCACAGACATGGCGCAAAACTAAAGTAATTTCAAATGGCAACTTTAGGGCTTTAAGAAACACTAAAAGAAATGAATATTAAAAATGTGGTACTCAGTAAGGGTAATTTTTTTCAGACCAAGCAGAGGGAAATTTTTTTTTGAATCACTCAATTGTGAGGAAAAATTATGGAATCATGAAAAACAAACACAAAAGAACACTCCAATACATCACTAGTATTTTGTTGCACCACCTCTGGCTTTAACAACAGCTTGCAGTCTCTGAGGCATCGACTTAATGAGTGGCAAACAGTACTCTTCATCAATCTGGCTCCAACTTTCTCTGATTGCTGTTGCCAGATCAGCTTTGCAGGTTGGAGCCTTGTCATGGACCATTTTCTTCAACTTCCACCAAAGATTTTCAATTGGATTGAGTTTCGGACTATTTGCAGGCCATGACATTGACCTTATGTGTCTTCTTTCAAGGAATGTTTTCACAGTTTTTGCTCTATGGCAGGATGCATTATGATTTGGAAAAATGACGTCATCATCCCCAAACATCCTTTTAATTGATGGGATAAGAAAACTGTCCAAAATATCAATGTAAACTTGGGCATTTATTGAAGATGTAATGACAGTTATCTCGCCAGTGCCTTTACCTGACATGCAACCCTATATCATCAATGATTGTGAAAATTTGCATGTTCTCTTCATGCAGTCATCTTTATAAATCTCATTGGAAGGGCACCAAACAAAAGTTCCACTGAATATGACTTTCATCCAGTCATCCACAGTCCACGATTGCTTTGCCTTAGCATATTTTCACCTTGTTTTTTCTGTTTAGGTGTTAATGATGGCTTATGTTTAGCTTTTCTGTATGTAAATCCCATTTCCTTTAGGCAGTTTCTTACAGTTGGGTCACAGACATTGACTCCAGTTTCCTCCCATTCGTTCCTCATTTGTTTTGTTGTGCATTTCCTGTTTTGGAGACACATTGCTTTAAGTTTCCAGTCTTGATGCTTTGATGTCTTCCTTGGTCTACCAGTATGTTTGCCTTTAACAACCTTCCCATGTTGTTTGTATTTGGTCCAGATTTTAGACACAGCTGACTGTGAACAGCCAACATCTTTTGCAACTTTGCATGATGGTTACTTTTAAGAGTTTGATAATCCTCTCCTTTGTTTCAATTGACATCTCTCGTGTTGGAGCCATGATTCATGTCAGTCCACTTGGTGCACAGCTCTCCAAGGTGTGATCACTCCTTTTTAGATGCAGACTAAAGAACAGATCTAAATTGATGCAGGTGTTAGTTTTGGAAATGAAAATTTACAGGGTGATTCCATAATTTTTTCCTCAGAATTGAGTGATTCCATAATTTTTTCCCTCTACTTGGTCTGAAAAAAATTACCCTTACTGAGTACCACATTTTTAATCTTGATTTCATTTAGTGTTTCTTAAAGCCCTAAAGTTGCCATTTGAAATGACTTTAGTTTTGTGCCATGTCTGTGATCTGCTTTTTTTCAACAACATTAAACAACTGAATGAACATCCTCCGAGCCCGGTGATTCCATAATTTTTGCCAGGGGTTATATATATATATATATATATATATATTTGCATGTGCGTATTTATATATGTGTGTGTAATATGTTAATGTGTGTAATGTTTTATATATGTAATTTTATGTTGTATATATGTATTGCAACTTCTGAGAATAGCTAGAAGAACTCCTGTGACTGACACTACATAGTGGCAGAGTGGTAGTTAGCAGTGCTCTGGAATTTGTGGTGGGGGACAGGATGTTGATTTCCGAGAACAATGTGTATTATACGCCTATGAGACAGGCATGTGTAATTAACTGTTATTAATTATTCATTTTTCAAATTTATAATTATTTTAATGATTTATAATAATAATTATTTATTACACTTATGAGGGGTGAATACTGCAAATAAAGGACTAACATCGGCCATTACAACATGCCGATAACCAATCAATATATTGTTAACATTTTGGACTCTTGTATACTGTATAAGATGCAGTTTCTTTCTTCTGAATCTATGATTCATATGGGATTCATTTAGACAAAAACTGACATTGAATAAATCATTTGGCTACATTAACATGATAGCAATAAGAAAAACATCGAGACAACACATTATAAAATCCTATTTACTTTTCAAGCTTTTATTCAGCATAGATGCTGGAGTTTCCGTTTGTTCCGGGTCTCAATAGATGAGAGGTCATGTTCTCAGTCACATTTGTGTTTTATTAGGTTTTAATGACACACATTTTCCACTGTTTAAATCAGGTTTTATGTCACAAACCTGGAAAGTACCTTCATACTAGCTTCAAATGTAACTGTATCACTGTTTTAACGGCAAACTGAAATTTCCCACCCACAATGTGATATGCCTGAGCATGCATGGGTCCAGCATTAATAGCGCTTGGATCAGGAACAACGTTTAAAATGTTGTCACCATGAATTAAATGTTCTGTGTCAGCATTTGAAACCAGAAGTAAATCACATTCAAAGTTTGCTGCCAACTGTGGATTTTATATTAAATCTGTCTCTACCTTAATGCCATTGGCAATCTATCCAGATAAGATGTTGGAGCTACAACCTATTAGTTAAGGTTCAAGAGAACGTCCAAAACCTAAAAAGGAAGGGGCTACCTAATCCCAAATTTAGCAATCTCAAATGAAGCATATTGTCAGGACACAAGGCGAGGAATCTTGCAGAAATCCCCCCCCCTGCTGATACCAAGTCTCAAACAGCTGCCTCCAATCGTCAAGACAATTACGCAATTGACTGGCAATTGATGGACCACAGCTGCTTTTCCTAATAGGCCGAATATTGGGCAACTTACATTGAACATATAATATATACACATTCTATTCAAACTCATGGAGTATATAAATATTTATATATACAGTCTATATATACTGTATAAATATTGTAAGGTAGCTACTGGACACATAGTTGATGGCAGGTACAGTACTACCTCTTGAAGCTCATCAAGAGAATGCCAAGAGTGTGCAAAGCAGTCATCAAAGCAAAAGGTGGCTACTTTGAAGAACCTAGAATATAAGACATATTTTCAGTTGTTTCACACTTTTTTGTTAAGTATATAATTCCACATGTGTTAATTCATAGTTTTGATGCCTTCAGTGTGAATGTACAATTTTCATAGTCATGAAAATACAGAAAAATCTTTAAATGAGAAGGTGTGTCCAAACTTTTGGTGTGTACTGTATGTATCACAGAGATGGTTGTCATCTGTGATATAATCCTGGAGTATTGCTCTAGTGCACATAGCACTAAGAGGATTGTTTGGTGCATCTGGGCTAGGTTTTATCAGCAGCTTGAGAGATGGGCGGGTCTGGCTGTCCACATACCCCAACTCTGGGTGTGGTTAACCTGTTACGATGGAATCCGTTGTTTGACACATGGTCTGTGTGTGAAGGAAGAAGGCCTCCTGTGTGTTGTATCCAGACTGAACCATGATACTGGATGCTATCCACCCTGTGTGACTAGGACTGACTCTCACAAGACTTTGTCAAAGAACTGTTCACTTTGTTTTGCCTGCACTGATGTCTGTTTATTTTTTCCCGTGCTTAAGGCTGGTTTTTGAAGCAGCAATAAACCAGCATGGACTTCTAAATGGAAACACTTCCTGTTTTGCCTACTGACCCTCTCAAGTGAGTAGAATTCACACAATTGGTGTTAAAAGTGCGGGCAGCATTCCCAGCAAACACGTGTGACTGCTACATGTCCTGGGTGAAGGTGGCCATAAACCAGCAAGCCACATCAGACAAAATGGAGGACCTGATTAAACATCTGGTGCAAGCCCAACAGCAGCAACAGCTGGCACAACAGGAGACACGAGTAAGCTGCTTATGCAGCAGCTCCAGCAATAGCAGCACCAGCAGCAACAGGACCAGCATCGACAACCGCAGCAGCAAATTGATTTGCTCACAGAGGCGGTTTGTGGCACGGCAACAGCTCCGACTAGAAGGTCCATGGATGATTTTTCCATCCAGAAGGCGTTAAGGAGAGCCCTGCAGAAAATGACCCCGGGTGACGACATAGAGGCCCTTTTGATAATTTTTAAAAGGGTTACTGAGGGGGAGAAATTTCCACCAGAGCAATGGGCAGAGGTGCTGGCGCCATACTGGAAGGGGGGAGCCCCAGAAGGCCTACTTTGCCTTGGCCTTGCAAGATTCCAAGAAAAATGGCAAGCTAAAAACTGAAATTTTGAGGGTGACAATGACTGTCAGGGCGCAGTAGGTCCACCACTGGGCGTATCGCCATGACAAACCCCTTCACTCCCAAATTTTTCACCTCCTGCACCTGGTTCAAAAATGGTTGCAGCCAGAGTCCTCTACTCCTGCGCAGATGGTAGAGCAAGTGGTGATGGACCGGTTCATTCATTCCCTTCTGAGGCCAATATAGACTTGGGTGGCCCAGGGTGATCCTCAGAATGCAGAAGAAATGGTCAGACTAGTCGAGAGGTATCAGGGAGATCGAGGGTTCCTTGTAGTGATGAGCAAGCATACTCGCAAGTACTCAGTACTCACCCGAGCATCTCAGTACTCGAGATGCTCGGAGCTCGCCGAGTACTTTCAAGATGCTCGGGCGGATGCTCGGGTCCCCTCCCTGCATGTTTGGCGCTCTTTGCAGAGCCAATGAACATGCAGGGATTGCCTGCCACTCACTGTAATCCTGCAGTCATGTTGGTTGTGGCATTACAGTGATTGGCTGGCCACACAGCATCATCAGGTATATATCAGACCTGGTGCCACTGTGCTCGTCACTCTACTCCGTAATCACATAGTGTAGGGAGAGGTGCTGCTGAGCTAGGGAGAGATTTGCTTGTTTATTAGGTAGTGTAGGTAGAACAGAAGTATATTACACATATCCATCTCAACAAACAGTCCTTCTGAGGACTAATCCATCTGCAGAGATATCAGGCAGGCAGTGTATATAGGCAGGCAGTGTATATAGCAGACTGCAGTTCACATAGCACAAGAGGCTCCATTCCAGTTCTGTCTGCTGCTGCTGTTAGTCAATTCTAGACATAGGTCCCGGTCTCAGGGGCCAGGAATAATTTTTTTTTGGATCTTAATCCTCATTATTCGCTTAAAAATCAATCCAGAGAACACCATTTTTCTGCGCCATTTGCTTGATGGCAGTGCAGAATACAGCCAGGTCCTTTCCATATTACAGTGCTAAAAATCCAGCCATTTAAAACCGTGGTTTCTCTGCCACACGGATCACATATATGTTTTCAGAAAATACTGCCATTTCTGGCCTCCATTAAAAATTTGTTTCAGTGTGTCAGTGAAGTTTTTGACACCGGTTTGCTGTTCAAAATAGTTACCTACAGGCCAGGTATTTAAAACTGTGGTTTCTCCATCACAAGGATCACATATACGTTTTCAGAAAATACTGCCATTTCTGGCCTCTTTTAAAAATTAGTTTCAGTGCTAAGGAAAGTTTTTGACACCGGTTTGCTGTTCAAAATAGTTAACTACAGGCCAGGTATTTAAAACTGATTTCTCCGTCACAAAGATCACATACAACTTCGCTCCAAATTCAGCCATTTGTAGTGAGCGTAGAAGATATTGTCCTCCATTTAAAATGGGCAAGGCGCGTGGCAAGGGATGGGGAACTGGACGTGATGGTGACGGTGACGGTGCATGCAGAGGCCAAGGCCGAGGCCGTGGGCAAACTGAAATTGTGCCACAAGAAACACCCACATCTTCTTGCCCAACCTTCCTGTCCCAATTTCTAGGGGACCGCAGCACATCACTATTGAACCCAGAGTAGTATCAAAAGGTTGTTGGTTGGATAGCGGATAATGCTTCCAGTCACTTTGCCACCATCACCCTGTCTTCCACACGGTCAAGTCTCAGTATCCGTGAGTCTGGACTGCATATTCCTCACCCTGATCCTCCTTCCTCCCACCATGCCGAGTGCCCGGAGACAAATGATCCCACACTTGGATACTCTGAAAAGCTGTTCACTTTTCCATTTATAGATTCAGGCCTCTCGCCAGGTCCACTTGAAGCGGGGCAAGAGGAAATCGCATGTAGCGATGCCCAAATATTTGAGCAGCCACAGTCACACGAAGGCGACGGTGGGAAAGTGTCACAAGAGGTGGACGATGATGAGACACAATTGCCAGAAATTCAGGAGGAGAAGCAGGGTGCAAAAGTAGCAGACGAGGTGGTGGATGATATAGTAAGTGACTCAACCTGGCAGGAGGACATGCAGAGTGAAAACAGCAGCACACAGGGGGGAGGGAGGCAGAGCACCCCAACAGGCAGGAAGAAGCAGTGTGGTGGCCGCAGACAGCAGGCAACCGTGCCACTTAACACCAGCACGAAGGAAGTTGCCAGTACAACTGTTAGGTCTTCCCGAGTCTGGTTGTTTTTTAAAGACTTGGCCGATAACCCCAAAAAGGCCATTTGCACCACCTGCCAGACCAGCATCAGCAGGGGTGGCAAAACTAGCAGCTTGACCACCACCAGCATGATCAGGCACATGGCAGCAAAGCACCCGACTTTGTGGGCCGAACTCCAGGGTCCAGGAACAGTGTCTGCGGGTGGCACCACTGCTTCTTCCGCTGTTGTGCATGCAAGCCAATCCCCTGTCCATGGTGCATTCGAAGATGCCTCCTGCCCTGCACCTATCACTGCACACTCTCAAGTAGCAGTATCAGGAAGCACGTCCACGTCCTTGTCCCAGCGCAGCGTTCAGTTGTCCATACCCCAGTCCTTGGAACGCAAGCGCAAATACGCAGCCAACGCCCCACAGACCACACTACTAAATTCCCACATTTCGCGACTGCTTGCGCTCAAAATGTTGCCTTTTAGGCTCATGGAGATGGAAGCATTCCGCAACCTGAAGGCGGCAGCCGTCCCTCAGTACTCAGTCCCCAGCCGCCACTATTTCTCCCACTGTCCTACCCCGCATTACATAAGCACGTGTCCCAAAACATTAGCCGTGCCTTTAACAACGCAGTTACCTGGAAAGTCCACCTAACCACGGACACGTGGACAAGTGCTTGTGGGCAGGGACGGTACACTCGCTGATGGCACACTAGGTTAACATAGTGGAATCCGGGACCCAGTCAGACCTTGGGACGGAACACATCCTCCCGACGCCAAGGATTGCGGGCCCTAGGTCAATCAGGGTTGCGCCCACAGTCTACAGCTCCTGCACCTCATCCTCCTCGTCCTCCTCCTCCTCTTCAGCCTCCATCTCCAAAATGACCACATCAGTCACAAGCTGAAAGCACTGCAGCACTGCCTCGGCCAAGCGACAACAGGCTATGCTGAGGCTAATATGCTTGTGGACAGCTCTGAAAGAGCGGGAAGATCTGTGGCTCACACCGCTGAACCTACAGCCAGGCATGGTCATGTGTGGCAATGGCCGGAACCTGGTGGCGGCTCTGAGGCGAGGCAAGCTCACACATGTACCATGCCTGGCCCATGTGCTTAACCTCATGGCTCAGAGGTTTCTCAATTACTACCCAGCGCTGCCGGATCTGCTTGCCCAGTTTAGAAAGTAACCTACAGCTTCTGCCGCCCTTGCCGTGTTTTAGCAGCGTTTGCAGCTTCCGGCTCACAGACTGGTTTGTGATGTCCCCACATGTTGGAACCCTACACTGCAGATGTTGGGAAGGATTTCTGACCAGAAGAGAGCAGTTGTTGAGTACCAGCATTAACAAGGCCGTCGGTATTCAGTTCAGACTCCACACATAAGGAGTGGACATGGATGTCAGACATGTGTACCATCCTGCAAAACTTTGAGGACTCCACCAAGATGGTGAGCGGCGATGACGCCATAATTAGCGTCACCATCCCGCTTCTCTGTCTTCTGAAACGCTCTCTGCTCACAATCAAAGAGGATGCATTGCAGGCGGAGCACGATGAGATGGAGCAAGGAACCATATAGGACAATTACACACAGCCCAGCCTCATCTCATCACAATGTGGATTGGGTGACAATGAGGAGGAGGAAGAACAGGAACTAGTTTCCAGTGCTATAGACGGTACTACCTGCACAACTGTCATACCGTTTGTTCAGCGTGGTTGGCCTGAGGACATAGAGGAGGAGGAGGAGGAGAGCATGGTCAGTCGTCCTCTTGGAGAGGACACCGAAGTCTTGCCTGTTAGAAGTCTGGCACGCATGGTTGAGTTTATGTTAGCAGCCTTTCATATGACCCTCGCTTTCTCAAAATTTTGGGTGACAGTCATTACTGTCTGGTGACACTTCTAGACCCACGCTACAAGGAGAACTTTATCTCTTATTCCTGAGGCGGACAGGTCTACAAAAATGGGGCAGTACCAGAAGGCCCTTGTTGCGGAACTATTAAAAAAATTCCCATCTGAAAACGCTGGTAGCATAGGTCATAGTTCGTTGGACAACCAAGGACAGGCGGACTCTTATAAAAATAAACAAGCGCTGGATTGGGCCAGACTTCTCAACACCACTGAATGATAGCAGCGTAACATAAACTCAAATGCAGTGTCTTTTTTTTGGGAGGTGTATTTCCACGCACCTTTTCACACCCACACATAGGTATGCGCTTCCTGATTTTGGCTATTTGCTCTTGTCCTCCTCGTTCTCCTCATCCTCATCCTCCACCACCATATCCCCAGGGTGACCATGGTCCGAGATGCAATACCCACATAATTATTTTAAAGGGTGTTTGATGCCAGTAAAAAAAAAATGTTTTTATACAGTATGTTCATGTATACCCCCCAGGGGTATATGTTTGTCAGCCCACTTAGTGCATGGGCATTACAAGGATAGGAGACCCGCTCCTTTATAATGGGAACATTTTTTTATGAGGCCCTCCTCCACGTCTCTTCCAAGGGGCATTGGAGTGCCTCCCAATTTTTGGCAGCCCTTGCATTCACTGCATAGGCCAACACTATGGGAGACCCACTTCCTAATAATGGGAATATTTTTTCATGAGGCCCTCTACATCTCTTCCAAGGAGCATTGGAGCACCTCTCAATTTTTGTCAGCCCTTGCATTCACAGCACAGGCCGACACTAAGGGAGACCCACTTCCTTATAATGGGAACATTTTTTCATGAGTCCCTCTACGTCTCTTCCAAGCGGCATTGGAGTGCCTCCCAATGTTTGGCAACCCTTGCATTCACTGCATAGATAAACGCAATGGGAGACCCACTTCCTAATAATGGGAACATTGTTTTCAGGAGGCCCTCTGACTTCCACCTCTCTTACAAGGGGCATTGGAGTGCCTCCAAATTTTTGGCAATCTTTGAATTCACTGCATAGGCAAACACAATGGAAGACCTACTCCCTAATAATGGCATCATTGTTTTCAGGAGGCTCTCATACCTCCATGTCTCTTCCAAGGGGCATTGGAGTGCCTCCAAATTTTTGGCTACCCTTGCATTCACTGCATAGGCAAATACAATGGAAGACCCACTTCCTAATAATAGGAGCATTTTTTTTCAGAAGGTTCTCTGACCTCCACATCTCTTTCAAGGGGCATTGGAGTGCCTCCAAATTTTTGGCAACCCTTGCATTCACTGCATAGGCAAACACAATCGGAGACCCACTTCCTAATAATGGGAACATTTTATTTCAGGAGACCCTCCTCTAAGTCTCTTCAAAGGGGTATTGGGGTGCGTCCAAATTTTGGGCAGCCCTGCAACTCACTGTATACGCAATAACAGTATTGGAGACCCATTTTTTAGTAATGGGAACAACAAAGCATAGCCTGCTGATGGCTCTCTAAGAATAATGAATAGTAAAGGCTGCCTGATGGCCCTATAAAAATAGGCTTTGTGACTTTCAGAGTCCCTCCTTCATAAATGAAACAGGATGTGTCTGATCATGTCTCACACACCATAAGGCCAGATAAAGTTGTAAAATGTTAAAATGACATTTCCTGGTGAATGCATTTGTCACAGTTGAAAGCAATACAAAAGTGCAAAAACGCCTCAAAAAAGCTACGCGTGAACATAGCCTATGGTGTGGAGGAGTATTTTTTTTTTGGTTATTTATTTTGCCTTACATACAAGTCATTACCCTGGAAAGGGTGTTCCTTAACATATTTCCCAGGAAAATATCCATTTTGGTTTAGTTTTTTTTGTATGTTTTATTGTGAGCCCATAAAAGTGGCTTAATACCTCTGACAACATTGTTGACAGCAGTGACCTGGGAGTCAGAAATGCTTCCAGGGGTCTTTCCCATACTGTTCCTATGCCATTTGAGCACTATTCCCATCGATTTGGGCAATTTTTAGTCCCCGTGCAGACGGCCGGGGTGACCGCTGGAAAAATGATCGAGTTTCCCATAGACTTACATTGGGCTTGCTGCTCCGGTCGAGCACCCGAGTATTTCAATGTGCTTGACCTGTGCATCGAGCACCCGAGAATTTTAGTGCTCGCCCATCACTAGTTCCTTGTGAAAGCAGCCCACTAGATACAACTGGGGGCAGAGGCCCAAAAGGGGGAGGGGCGTCCAAGGACAAAAGGGGTGGGGGAGGTAATGGCAAAGATCCCTGCTGGCAGCATTATATGCTGAAAATGTCATGGTCCAGGCCATATAGCCGCCCATTGTCCCCTGACCTCTGAGCAAATGGACTGTAGCCTGGGATGCTGCTGTTCATATTATGTGTATCCAGTCTGCAGTGTGAACTGTCCACCCAGTGAGGGGTCACAAGCTTGTCCCATAAAGGTAAATGGTTGGCCAGTGTATTGTCTGCTAGACTGTCATGAGGGCCACACTTCCTCTCCAGCTGATCCCTGGGAAGAAGGTTGGCGTCCGCTGCATTCATGGGGATGCTAAAGACTATCCAGTGGCCAGAGTGGACATTGAACTGGCCCAAGATACTGAGTCCCATGAGGTTGGTGTCGTCCAGGACTTATTGCACTCCATTATCATAGGCCAGGACTTTTCTTTGTTTTGGGACCTATGGTGGGAGGGCTCAGGACTTCTTGCTCGGATAAGAAACTGGTCGGCCCTAAAGAAGTATCACCACACCCAGAGTCTGACAGGTTTCCCTTCTGTTTCCTTGTGGAGGATAAGGAGGTAGTGTCTCCTGAGGCCGACATACCTGAGCTAGGGGTGACACCGGCAAAAATCTTGGATCTGCCCAACATAGGGATCTAACTCTAAGGGAAGCATTCAATAATGTAGCAGTCATAAATGGTATAGCGCAGGAACCAGGAAACATTTGGTTATCTTGGACTATGCTACGCGGTTCCCTGAAGCGGATCCCCTGAGAAACTGCTCGGTGAAAAGTATAGCCTGCGAGTTGGTCCATGTTTTTTCCCGGACAGGGTTACCGAGGGAGATCCTGACTGACCAAGCAACACCCTTTATGAGTAACTGTGTAAGGTCCTGCAAATTACAACCTGTTATCACATTCCCTAATAGCTTAGTGTGTTAGAGAGTTACACGAGAGTGACATGACCCTTCTTAAGAGATGGCTTTATAGATTTTACCATTACATCTTTGACACATATTATTACATGACCGCCTGTTAATGGGTCTCCCTTTTAGACAACTCTCATGATAAGTTGCACATACGCTTAATTTTATGTTTTTCACAACACCACTAATTCTGAGCAATTCGTACTTGTGCCACTATGTTGAGTTCTTCAAAATGGATGTCGGCTTCGTCAAAATGGTTGTCGGCTCCAAGGCAATCCTACTGTGTCACATTGGGTCTCTTAAGGCTACTATCTGCTGCAGCTTTTCCTATCGTTGTGCCTATTCAATTAGTATGCAAATCATGTAATTTACACTTTGTCTATAAGGATCTTTGTGGCTGCTACACCACTAGCACTCTCAGACTCCCTGGTCCCAAAGTGGCTAACACATTCCAAGTTGTTTTTGGCAACAGGTACTATCTTATTATAGGACTAGATGGTGGCCCGATTCTAATGCATCGGGTATTCTAGAATAGGTATGCGGCCGACCAGGCGCAATCAGCAGAGCTGTGTTGAAATTTTGCGCCAAAATCGCTGATTGATCGAGGCCGGCAACCGTGACCAATCAGCAAAGCGGTGTTAAAATTTGGCGCCTAAATCGCAGATTGGTCACGGCCGGCGGTCGCAACTAATCAGCAGAGCGGGGTTTAAATTTGGCGCCAATAATGCTGATTGGTCGTGGCCAGCGAACGTGACCAATCAGCAGAGCGGTATTTAAATTTGGCGCCAATAATGGTGATTGGTCACGGCAGCGACCAATCAGCAGAGCGGTGTTTAAATTTGGCACTAATAATGCTGATTATTCGCGATCGGTAACCGCGACCAATCAGCAGAGCGGTGTTTAAATTTGGCGCCAATTTCTCTGCTTGGTCGCGGCCGGCCACTGCGACCAATCAGCAAAGCGGTGTTTAAATTTGGCGCCAATATGGCTGATTGGTCACGGCCGGTGGTTGCGACTAATTAGCAGAGCGAGATTTAAATTTGGCGCCAATACTGCTGATTGGTCGCGGCCGGCGACCGCTACCAATCAGCAGAGCGGGGTTTAAATTTTGTGCCAATACTGCTGATTGGTCGTGGCCGGAGACCGCAACCAATCAGCAGAGCGGGGTTTACATTTGGCGCCAAAATTGCTGATTGGTGCGACCGCTGGGTGCGAACAATTAGCAGAGCGTTGTTTAAATTTGACACAAAAAATGCAGATTGGTCGCGGCCGGTGGTTGCGACCAATCAGCAGAGTGAGGTTTAAATTTGGCGCCAATACTGCTGATTGGTCACGGCTGACAACCGCGACCAATCAGCAGAGCGGTGTTGAAATTTTGCGCCAATACTGCTGATTGATCTCGGCCAGCGGTGTTTAAATTTGGCGCCAAAATCGCTGATTGGTCGCAGCCGGTGGCCTCGACCAATCAGCAGAGCGTTGCTTAAATTTGGCGCCAATCTCGCTGATTGGTCGCGGCCGGCGGCCTCAACCAATCAGCAGAGCGTTGTTTAAATTTGACGCCAATCTCGCTGATTGGTCGCGGCTGGCGGCCTCGACCAATCAGCAGAGCGGTGTTTAAATTTGGCGCCAATCTCGCTGATTGTTCACGGCTGGCGGCTGCGACCAATCAGCAGAGCGGGGTTTAAATTTGGTGCCAATAATGCTGATGGGTCGCGGCCGGGGACCACGACAAATCAGCAGAGCGGGGTTTAAATTTGGCCCCAATACTGCTGATTGGTCGCGGTCGGCGACCGCGACCAATCAGCAGAGCGTTGTTTAAATTTAGCACAAAAAACGCAGATTGGTCGCGGCCGGTGGTTGCGACCAATCAGCAGAGTGAGGTTTAAATTTGGCACCAATACTGCTGATTGGTCACGGCCGACAACCGCGACCAATCAGCAGAGTGGTGATTAAATTTTGCGCCAATACTGCTGATTGATCTCGGCCAGTGACCGCGATCAATCAGCAGAGCGTTGCTTAAATTTGGCGCCAATCTCGCTGATTGGATGCGGCTGGAGTCCGCTACCAATCAGCAGAGCGTTGTTTAAATTTGGCGCCAATCTTGCTGATTGGACGCGTCTGGCGTCCGCGACCAATGAGCAGAGCGTTGGTTAAATTTGGCACCAAGCTCGCTGATTGGTCGCGGCTGGCGTCCGCGACCAATTAGCACAGCAGTGTTTAAATGTGGCGGCAAGATCGGTGATTGGTCGCTGCCGCTATTTAAATGTGGCGCCCAAATTGGTGATAGGTCGCGGGCAACGGCCGCGACCAATCAGCAGAGCGGTGTTTAACTTTAGCGCCAAGATCACTGATTGGTCGCGCTCTCCGCACGCGACCAATCAGCGAATCGTATTGGTGAGGAGCGGGGAGCGGAATCGTATTAGTGAGGACCGGGGAGCGCTGCTGCCTGTGCGGATACTTCCACTGCGAGAACCCGGGACATGAGCGGGCGCTCGGAGCAGAAGTATCCCGACCCACAGCGCCGCTCCCCGGTCCTCCCTTGACACCCTAGCCGCTGATGTCCCCACAGTATCCGCATGGTGTTACAAAGGTCCGGACATTTGTGTTAAAAATAGCTGCCCGCGACCAATCACCGATTTGGGCGCCAAATTTAAATATCAGCCACGACCAATCACCGATCTTGGCTCCACATTTAAACACCGCTGTGCTGATTGGTCGCCGACGCTGGGCGCGACCAATCACCGATTTTGGCGCCACATTTAAATAGCATCCGCGACCAATCCACACAGCGGTGTTTAAATGTGGAACCAAGATCGGTGATTGGTCGCGGCCGATATTTGAATGTGGCGCCCAAATCGTTGATTGGTCGCGGGCAGCGCCAGTGACCAATCAGCGATTTTTAACACAAATGTCCGAACCTTTGTAACACGATGCGGATACTGTGGGGACATCAGCGGCTAGGGTGTGAAGGGAGGACCGGGGAGCGGCGCTGCGGGTCGGGATACTTCTGCTGCAAGCGCCCGCTCATGTCCCTGGTTCTCGCAGCGGAAGTATCTGCACAGGCAGCGCCGCTGACATCCATGCGGCTGGGGTGTGAAGGGAGGACCGGGGAGCGGCGCTGACATCCAATTGGTCGCGGCCGCTATGTAAATTTGCCGCACAAATCGGTGATTGGTCGCTGTCTTGGCCCGCGACCAATCACTGATCTTGGCGCCAAAGTTAAACACTATTGTGCTGATTAGTCGCGGACGCTGACCGCGACCAATCACCGATTTGGGCGCCAAATTTAAATATCAGCAGCGACCAATCACCGATCTTGGCTCCACATTCAAACACCGCTGTGCTCATTGGTCACGGCCGATATTTAAAATTGGCGCCCAAATCGGTGATTGGTCGCGGGCAGCGCCAGCGACCAATCAGCGATTTTTAACACAAATGTCCGGACCTTTGTAACACCATGCGGATACTGTGGGGACATCAGCGGCTAGGGTGTAAAGGGAGGACCGGGGAGCGGCGCTGCGGGTCAGGATACATCTGCTCCGAGCGCCCGCTCATGTCCCGGGTTCTCTGAGCGGAAGTACCCGCACAGGCAGCGCCGCTGACATCCATGCGGCTAGGGTGTGAAGGGAGGACCGGGGAGTGGCGCTGACATCCAATTGGTCGCGGCCACTATTTAAATCTGCCGCACAAATCGGTGATTGGTCGCTGTCTTGGCCCGCGACCAATCACTGATTTTGGCGCCAAAGTTAAACACTATTGTGCTGATTGGTCGCGGACGCTGCCCGCGACCAATCACCGATTTGGCGCCAAATTTAAATATCGGCCGCGACCAATCATCGATCTTGGCTCCAGATTTAAACACCGCTGTGCTGATTGATCGCGGCCGATATTTAAATTTGGCGCCCAAACCGGTGATTGGTCGCGGTCAGCGCCCGCGACCAATCAGCACAGCGGTGCTTAAGTTTTGCGCTAAGATTAGCGATTGGTTGGGTCCGAAGACCGCGACCAATCATCGAATCGTCTTGGTGAGGACCGGGGAGCTGCGCTGCCTGTGCGGCTACTTACGCTGCGAGAACCCGGGACATGAGCGGGCGCTCGCAGCAGAAGTATCCCGACCCGCAGCGCCGTTCCCCAGTCCTCCCTTCCGCATGGAGGTCAGCGGTGCCGGCGGTCCTTCCGCTGCTACCGGCCGGGAGATGAGCGCCTCGCGCCGCTCATCTCCCGGCTGCATCTCCGTCCCGCAGATGGGTCCGGCGGTCGGGTTCCTTCTGCTGTTGCCGGCCGGGAGATGAGCTCCTCGCGGCGCTCATCTTCCGGCTGCATCGCCGCTCCGCTCCGTCCCGCAGATGAGCCGCTAACGGCCGCCATCTTTTTTCAGAAATCCCGCGGCGCTGATTGGCCGCTGCCGGACCAATGAGCGACGCGGGATTTCCTGGACAGACAGACAGACACACAGACAGACAGACAGACAGACAGACAGACGGGATAAGACGATTATATAGTAGACTAGATGGTGGCCCGATTCTAATGCATCGGGTAATCTAGAATATGCATGCGGCTGACTGGACGCCACTAAGCACCGAAGCAGTGTTTAAATACTTTTAATTAACTTCACAATGTATCCCCTCGGTGCCCCTAATGAATTTTGTCATTATGTCATGCTGTCAATTCTGCTTGTGACAACATCGCTGACGACGCTCAGCCAGCACGTAATTCTCCTGCCTGCAGCCGGATCTTGCTTCCGTTTACATCACGACTATTTGCGGCTGCAGCCGGGGGTCTGCTGTTCCGCGCACCACAGTGAATGACGGGATGTGGGCGGGGTTATCCCCCATCGTGTCACATCCAGCATCCACAGCGCGGTCTGTCAATGTGGTTTGTATGGCTGCGTCATTCGTCTAATCCTGCTTTGTATGGCTGACTTATTTTGGATTGTACGCCTTCCTCATCTTAGCTTGTATGGCCTGCTTATCCTGGTTTGGTATGACCTTCTCATTCCCCCATCTCTACAGCACAGTTCAAAAAATAAACCCTAATCCTCCCCTTGTTTCCTTTCTCTGCTCTAGCGCTGTCTGTCCTGTTTTCAGCAGCTCCTCGCAGGATGTGAGGCGCAGCACGCGCTCTCAGATACTGCTGTGATTAGCTGCTGTCTGTAGATTTGTGCTTCTCCACGCCGGGACTAAGTGCGTGGAGAGGCACAAATCTGCATTCACTTTAGTAGCAGATGCTGCAGATGTCGCTATGAAGATTTAACAATAATACAATGAATACACAAAATAATACTTTATTAACTATTATTGGTTATAGAACTTAATACAACTGAACAAATTTATTAAACAGATAATCAAAATATATAAACTATTCCATGAATATGTAACAATATTTTACAATAAATCATCGGACAAAAGAAGTACGACTTTAGAATATATTTCTTAACAATATCAACCTAAAATATTTTTGTACACGACATTTTTGGTGAATACTTTTGGACTATCTGTAAGCAACTTTCCTTGTAAATGGGTATCCAAAACTTGCACCTTGACATTGGATCTCATTTTAACTCTTGAAAATGCAACATACAGTTGTCCATGTCCAAAAACGGGCTCCGGTAAATATATGCCAACACGTTGTAGAGTTTGACCTTGTGACTTGTTTATTGTCATGGCAAACGCTGGTTTTACTGGAAACTGTCGACGTCGAAGCCTAAATGGAAGACCGGTGTCTGAAGGACATAAATCAATGCGTGGAATGAACACTTCGTCTCCTTTTGCTGATCCAGTGATCACTGTTGCTTGAATTATGTGGGAATGGAGTCCAGTAACAATAAGGCGAGTTCCATTACATAGACCATTTCTTGTATTTAGATTCCGCAGCAACATGACGATTGCTCCAACTTTAAGTTGTAGTCTGTGGGATGGCATTCCTGATGGCGTAACACTATTTAAAAATTCAACTGTATAATGCTCTCGTTCATCTTCATTGTCGACATCCACCGAATCATCACTTTTGTATAATTTATACTCTCCAGGCATTCTATCCATCACACGGGAATTTAGCAGAGCTACGTCATCGTTCTTGGGACAGAGAATTGCATAGGAAGAGGCTCTCTCAACACTGCTTTGGTCGTTCACATCTATTTCAACGCGTTGTCCAAAAACATCACTTACGATGCAGTCAGTGCACAACATGTCTTCTGGTATTTCAATAATGTCTTCTCCAAGGTTATATTCATTGCTAAGTTCACCATTCCCAAGATTAAGAAGCCAGTTGCTGTACTCTGGGTCAGAAGATCGCATGTTGTTAATTAGTTGTAGTTTATTAAACTCTTTCCAAAGGTCTGACATTTTTAGGGTTGACTCGATAATATTTGTTCTTGTTCCATTCGGTACAACTGGAAGGCATTGCCTAAAATCTTCGCCAAGGACAAAAACTTTACCTCCAAAAGGAATTTCATTTTTTTCAGCAATATTTGTAGTCATAACTTCACGCAGAAGTCTGTCAATTAAGCTCAAAGCATATTTAGGCGCCATGGTGCACTCATCAAGTATCAAAAGATTTGCACTGTTCAACTGTTTTCCTGCAAATGTGTCTTGTTTAATTCTGGAAACGGAGATTTCATTGACCGGAACTTGTATCCCAAAGAGTGAATGCATAGTGCGACCTCCTCTTAAAAGGTTTGCTGCAATACCTGTTGTAGCCGATGGCAATACTACTTTTCCTAACCCTCTAACGTGATGTATTAAAACTTCATAGAGGTATGTTTTACCGCTGCCTCCAGGACCGTCAATAAAGAAACATTTTGCCGTTGGATCGGTTTTGTTTTCTACAGCGCTCACAATAGTGTCATATGCAATTCGTTGTTCTTGATATAAGGAGTTTTTCTTCTCTGTTGCCAACAATAATTCATAAGCTTCGTCATACTCTTGAATTTGTGCAACTTGACTTGTAGGCTGTGGCAAATTAAAGTCTGAAAATGTTTTTCCATGCTGTAGTAGGATATTTTGGACATCTTGCATGGCATAAGATTCGCAATTGTGACAATTTCCACTTTTGTTGTGAAGACGTAAGCAGTAATCTTCAATTATATGTTCTTTGAAATTTGTCCAAAGTTGATCCGGATTTGTAGGCGGTCCAAAGACACAAATGTAGGCAAACAATTCACGAAGTTTCTTAGGCATATGTAGGGTAACTGCGTCTTCTAAAGTAAGTGTCCACATAGTATCATCCAATAGAAGTCCTAAAGCCAAAGTTGCAGCTTTAAATGTATCGTGCAATACTCCATTAACTGTTTTCAAATCTTTGTAATTTCTAGTTCCTTTGACATGCAGTAGTAACAGCCGAAGGCAATATCTTTCTTGATCCTTGACACTAACAATATACATGCGTCCAATTATTCTGCTAAGTCCTCGTTGTCTTGGCTTCCAAGTTTTATTCCAAACGTAATGCTCTGGAATCTCTCGATACAAATACTGCCTTGCGTTTTCGTCACGTTGGTTCAGCAAAAACCATTCCATTAATGTTGACGTTGTGCTTAAATTTTTGGAGACATCTTCGACTTAAGCATTTTCAAAGAAATAAAGCTGTTGTTGATTTGGTAAATGAATAGCTAAACGTATAATGGCATGGGACTGTGAATGCATTGGAAATGCAAATATTCTCCAAGCAGCTTCTGGAGCACTGACATATCTTGAGTCAACAAACCGTGATGATTCATCGTGATTGACTGTTTTTTGTTGGATTTTGACGTTAGCTTTGTCATGTCCCTTGTAGATGTACTTGAAAAGATATTTAACACTTTTTATTGAAGCGCAGATTTCAACGTTGATGTGACAGTTGTAGCGTTTTAATAAGTACGGGTTATATGGAACTATCCATGAGTTATTTATAATCTTTTTGTTGTGTACAATGTTATCAATCAGTTGTCTTCGGTAGGATGGGTAGCCGTCCAAATCTTTAACAGTGTGTTGTCTCAACTGCTTTGGAAACCCTTTTGTACACTTTCCATTTTCCATGCATGGACTTTTTGGATTTGCTACACCGCATGGGCCATGAACCATATTACAGATTACAATATTATACAATTCAGGATACTTTTCTTGGTTAGGAATTTCAGCCCATACTATGTTGTCAATTTCGTCTTCCGTGCGAAACTTGGAATCCGCGTCTAAAATAATTAGTATATGCGCATGTGGGAGACCTCGTTTCTGAAACTCTATGACGTGTACCATTGCTACGACTGTTCCAAAAAGGCCTTTTTTGATGTCTTCAAAAAGGCTGCTGAGTTTTAGTCTAAATACGCGTGCAACTAAGTCCGGCCTGTGTTCAACTTGCTGCCAGGGTTGTAGATTTTCTGTAATTTCCGGCCATTTAGGATTACAGGTCATTGTTAAAAAAATGTCAGGTCTTCCATACTTTGTTACTATTGCCATTGCATCTTGATTAGTGTTGAGCCACCCCCGTAGTGTTCGGGTTCGGTTCGGTTCGTCGAACACCGGGATGTTCGAGGAACTGTTCGTCGAACTGTTCGTCGAACACCTTAGAACACCGTCGAACACCGTTAAAACCAATGGCAGGCAAACAAAAACACATAGAAACACATAGAAAACACCTTCAAAGGTGTCCAAAAGCTGACAAACTGCTCAGAAGACGCTTTCTTTAAAAAAGCCGGCCGGCAATTCAGCAGCGGCATACACCGGTACCCGACAATTTAGACAAGAAGGAATAGAGCCTCACACATAGATTAGATAGATAGAAACATGTCAGTCACATATATATGAAGTACAGTGACAGTGTTGCTTACTGTACTTGTCATTTAGTGTAAAGGATTTATAAAAAAATATAATAGTGTTTTCATGCACTGTCTCTTTAATAAAGCCGGCCGGCAATTCAGCATCTGTACCCGACAATTTATAACAGACAGAATAGAGCTTCACACATAGATTAGATAGATAGAAACATGTCAGTCACATATATATGAAGTACAGTGACAGTGTTGGTTACTGTACTTGTCATTTAGTATTAAAATAAAGGATTTATTATTAAAAAAAATTGGCGTGGGGTTCCCCTTAATTTTAGTCTCTAGCGGAGGTTAAGCAGACAGCTGGGGCAGATGTTTGAAGCCTGGGAAGGGGGTAATACCCACGGAGCTTCCCAGGCTACTAATATCAGCCCCCAGCTGAATACATAGCCTTTACTAGCTATTAAAATGGGGGACCCCCCCAAAAAAATGATGTGGGGTCCCCCCTAATTTAATAGCTAGCAAAGGCTAGGCAGACAGCTGGGGGCTGATATTAATAGCCCAGGAAGGGAGCCATGAATATTGGCCCCCTCCCAGGCTAGAAACACCAGCCGTCAGCCGCCCCAGAAATGGCGCATTCATAGGATGCGCCAATTCTGGCACTTAGCCTCGCTCTTCCACGCTGCCCTGTAGCGGTGGCAGGGGGTAATAGGGCTGGGGTTGATGTCAGCTTATAATGCCAGCTGACATCAAGCCCAGGTTAGTAATGGAGAGGCGTCTATAAGACACCCCCATTACTAACCCCATAGTCAAAGTTAAAAGAAAACAAAAACACCCAGAATAAAGTCCTTTAATTGAAATAAAGACACAATCCTTTATTGTTCTAAATTAAACCATACTTACCATCACGCCCATTCCAGCTGAAGCCAACGATCTCCTGCAATAAAAGAAAAATAATAAAGCAACACCATCCTTACCTTTCCATGGTTCCCACGACAGCTTCAGCTCTGCTACATCGAGATGACAGGCTGGACCGCAGCAGAACGCTGCCATCCAGCCTGTCATCCCGCAGACACTGAGAAGCGCAGGCATGCTTGCGCTCTGCAGTGTCTGGCTGTGACGGCATAAAGATGAGACGAGTTCATGTCCAATGAACTCGGCGCACCTCATGCACGTCACTGACAGCGTGGGAGAATTCTCCTGCACTCAGCACTTCAGCGTGAGAATTCTCCCACACTGTCAGTGAAGTGCATGAGGTGAGCTCATTCATGTCCAATGAACTCAGCTGACCTCATGTACGTCACTGACAGCGTGGGAGAATTCTCACGCTGAAGTGCTGAGTGCAGGAGAATTCTCCCACGCTGTCAGTGACGTGCATGAGGTGCGCCGAGTTCATTGGACATGAACTCGGCTCATCTGGATGCCGTCACAGCCAGACACTGCAGAGCGCAAGCATGCCTGCGCTTCTCAGTGTCTGCGGGATGACAGGCTGGATGGCAGCGTTCTGCTGCGGTCCAGCCTGTCATCTCGATGTAGCAGAGCTGAAGCTGTCGTGGGAACCATGGAAAGGTAAGGATGAGGTTGCTTTATTATTTTTCTTTTATTGCAGGAGATCATTGGCTTCAGCTGGAATGGGCGTGACGGTAAGTATGGTTTAATTTAGAACAATAAAGGATTGTGTCTTTATTTCAATTAAAGGACTTTATTCTGGGTGTTTGTGTTTTTTTTAACTTTGACTATGGGGTTAGTAATGGGGGTGTCTTATAGACGCCTCTCCATTACTAACCTGGGCTTGATGTCAGCTGGCATTATAAGCTGACATCAACCCCAACCCTATTACCCCCTGCCACCGCACCAGGGCAGCGTGGAAGAGCAAGGCTAAGTGCCAGAATTGGCGCTTCCTATGAATGCGCCATTTCTGGGGCGGCTGATGGCTGGTGTTTCTAGCCTGGGAGGGGGCCAATATTCATGGCTCCCTTCCTGGGCTATTAATATCAGCCCCCAGCTGTCTGCCTAGCCTTTGCTAGCTATTAAATTAGGGGGGACCCCACGTCATTTTTTTGGGGGGTCCCCCATTTTAATAGCTAGTAAAGGCTATGTATTCAGCTGGGGGCTGATATTAGTAGCCTGGGAAGCTCCGTGGGTATTACCCCCTTCCCAGGCTTCAAACATCTGCCCCAGCTGTCTGCTTAACCTCCGCTAGAGACTAAAATTAAGGGGAACCCCACGCCAATTTTTTTCATAATAAATCCTTTATTTTAATGCTAAATGACAAGTACAGTAACCAACACTATCACTGTACTTCATATATATGTGACTGACATGTTTCTATCTATCTAATCTATGTGTGAAGCTCTATTCTGTCTGTTATAAATTGTCGGGTACAGATGCTGAATTGCCGGCCGGCTTTCTTAAAGAGACGGTGCATGAAAACACTATTATTTTTTTTAATAAATCCTTTACACTAAATGACAAGTACAGTAAGCAACACTGTCACTGTACTTCATATATATGTGACTGACATGTTTCTATCTATCTAATCTATCTGTGATTCTCTATTCCTTCTATTCTAAATTGTTGGGTACAGATGCTGAATTGCCGGCCGGCTTTTTTAAAGAGACGGTGCATGAAAACACTATTATTTTTTTTAATAAAACCTTTACACTAAATGACAAGTACAGTAAGCAACACTGTCACTGTACTTCATATATATGTGACTGACATGTTTCTATCTATCTAATCTATGTGTGATTCTCTATTCCTTCTATTCTAAATTGTCGGGTACCGCTGCTTAATTGCCGGCCGGCTTTTTTAAAGAGACGGTGCATGAAAACACTATTTTTTTTTTTGATAAATCCTTTACGCTAAATGACAAGTACAGTAAGCAGCACTTTCACTGTACTTCGTATATATGTGGCTGACATGTTTATATCTATCTAATCTATGTGTGAAGCTCTATTCTTTCGGTTCTAAATTGTCGGGTACCGGTGTATGCCGCTGCTGAATTGCCGGCTTTTCATGTTTCACTGTTGGCACTGTTCCCATCGATTTGGGCAATCACTGTAATGCCACAACCACCATGGCTGTGGCATTACAGTGAGTGGCAGACAATCCCTGCATGATTGGTGCTCTAAATAGCACCAGACATGCAGGACACGCTTTTGGTGCACGAACAGTTATCGAACATAACCTCGAACAGCCGAATTTTTTGCAAATCGTTCGGGTTCGTCGAACAACTCGAACACCGCCCAAAACAGCTCGAATTTGAGATTGGCGAACAGTTCTAGTCGAACACCGCTCATCTCTAATCTTGATAACGCTGTTGCATGTTGCGGGGGCTACCTTCAAAGGACGACGGGAGAATTACTGTTTTTCCTATTGGAATTCCTTTTTGAATGGATTGTTTTTGCAAATGTTCTTGAAGAACGCAGTAGTCTTCAACTTTAAGTTGTTTTTGGTTCCTTCGTATGAAATTGAGCCGATTTGCTTCAATTTTTACGTATGCGTCTACTAAGTACTGTTGTGTCAGTTTCCCACCGTTTAAAATAGGATTGAAGTAATTTCGCACAGACAGAAGAAAACTGTAGTACTGTAGTTATGTAATTCTTCTTGAAGTTCCTAGCTGGTGTAGGTTTTCATGCCACCCTTGATCACCGCTTGGAAAGAATAGCGGATACAGAAGAGCATCAAGATTGCTGTGAAAAATGCTAATCCATTGTGTTTTAGGAACGAAAGGGTTGTTTTTGTCTGGCTTAAGATGGACTAATATATCTCTTTGAAAAGGAGGCTCTCCATCATCGTTTTGAAAAACAACTGCGACCTCACTTACACGTGGTTTGTTGTAACATCGGGGATCTTGTTGACGTTCTTGTTTAATGGCCATGATAATAGAAGGCATTTCCGTCCCATTTTGTATAGCTCTCTGTTCCTCTTCAGCTTCAACGTCTTTTAGCATGCGATATGCGGCAGCAAATGGGCTGATTGTTCGTAAATGTACGGCAATTAGGTTCATCAGTTCTGCATTACACTTTTCATTTTCTTTTCGATTCATCCTTTGTTCTGTAGCCTCATTTGGATCAAAGATGTATAATTGTGCAAATGTTGGTGGTTGTCCTAGTTCTGGGTGAAGTGTTCCAGTACGGTGGTAGATCTGGCCATGAATTTTAAAACAATACGGTCCGAATCCAGGGGGCGGTGCCATGTTGGCACCAAATGAAGCAAAGGCATGAGAACTGTTGATACTTCTGATATTTTCCATAAAATTTCTACTGTGTTCATGCGTTCCTTTCATCAACTGCTCAAACAGATCTGAGTAGTGACATCTTGGTAGCATTACTTTTCCTTTTTGGCAGCATTGAGTAAACTGTTTGTCAGATGGTTTTTCCTCGATAAAATTCATAGATTCGCATTTTGAACAAACTACATTCATCTTCCCACAGTAATGTTGAATAATGTTAGTTTCATTGTCTGTTACGTAACGTGCAAGTTGTTGAATGTTCTGCTGGGTTTGCCTTAGTTGGTAGAGCATTCGTTTTTGATAAATTTGTCGATCGTGTTGTTCTCTGTTTGTCCTGGATTCTAGAGATTCATTGAGACGACATTGTCTATGGGATTCGGCATCGTGTTCCTGTCTAGCCGCAGTGTGTTGCGGTGTTTCCCGTTCCCGACGTTGTCTGTGAGATTCTGCATCTTGTGCTTGTCTGGCGGCAGTGTCTTGTGGTGTCTCCTGTTTCCGACGTTGTCTGTGAGATTCCGCATCCTGGGCTTGTCTGGCGGCAGTGTGTTGTGGTGTCTCTTGTTCCCAACGTTGTGTGTGACATTCGGCATCCTGGGCTTGTCTGCTGGCAGTGTGTTGTGGTGTCTCCTGTTCCCGGCGTTTTTGGTGAGATTCCGCATCCTGGGCTTGTCTGGCAGCAGTGTGTTGTGGTGTCTCCTGTTCCCGGCATTTTTTGTGAGCTTCCGCATCCTGAGCTTGTCTTGCAGCAGTGTGTTGTGGTGTCTCCTGTTCCCGGCGTTTTTGTTGAGCTTCCGCATCCTGGGCTTGTCTTGCGGCAGTTAGTTGCAGTGTCTCCTGCTCCCGTCGTTTCTTGTGATATTCTGCATCCTGGGCTTGTCTGGCGGCAGTGTGTTGCGGTGTCTCCTGTTCCCGGCGTTTTTTTGGAGCTTCTGCATTGTGGACTTGTCTGGCGGCAGTGTGTTGCGGTGTCTCCTGTTCCCGGCGTTTTTGTTGAGCTTCGGCATCCTGGGCTTGTCTGGCGGCAGAGTGTTGCGGTGTCTCCTGTTCCCGGCGTTTTTTGTGAGCTTCTGCATCCTGGGCTTGTCTGGCGGCAGTGTGTTGCGGTGTCTCCTGTTCCCGGCATTTTTTGTGAGCTTCTGAATCCTGGGCTTGTCTGGCGGCAGTGTGTTGTGGTGTCTGTTGCTCTCGACGTTGTCGTTTTCTTGCTGCTTCTGCTGCTTTTCTGTCTTCCTCCGTGGCGTATTTTCGCTTACGACCCATTATAAAACAGGAAACGTAAAGAAGTATCTCTTCAGCGCGCTGTCACTGGCAGAACGTGTTCAGTAAACCTGACAGAGGTCCCTCGCACAGTGTGACAGAAGTCCCTCGCACAGTGTGACAGAAGTCCCTCGCACAGTGTGACAAAAGTCCCTCGCACAGTGTGACTGAAGTCCCTCGCACAGTGTGACTGAAGTCCCTCGCACAGTGTGACTGAAGTCCCTCGCACAGTGTGACAAAAGTCCCTCGCACAGTGTGACTGAAGTCCCTCGCACAGTGTGACTGAAGTCCCTCGCACAGTGTGACTGAAGTCCCTCGCACAGTGTGACAGAAGTCCCTCGCACAGTCTGACTGAAGTCCCTCGCACAGTGTGACAAAGAAAACCTGCTCAGTACGTTATGATTAGTGTTGAGCATTCTGATACTGAAATATCGGGTATCGGCCGATATTCGCGGTATCGGAATTCCAATACTTAATTCCGATACTTTTACAATATCGAATACCGGAATCGGAAGTTCCCATAATGCCTGCGCTCTACAGTGTCTCTGAAGGATGACAAGCTGGATGGCAGCACTCAGCTGCGATCCAGCCTGTCATCAGAATGCCATCCCAGCGTGGGAGAATTCTCCTGATTGTTTAAAAGCCGGCGGGCGGTAAAAAGCCGCCGGCTTTTAAACAATCACACAGCCCCATACTGCTTCCCGGCAGCCTCCCACCCCGATCCTCCGCTCCCCTCGCCACCTCCCATCCCGATCGTAAGTTAGGACCGGGCGGGGAGCACAGCACCAGGGAGCGGGGAGTGAAGGACCCGGTCGGGGAAGCCGGCAGTGAAAAGACTTCACCGCCGGCTTTCCCGTTCTGTGCTGCGCTTTCCCGCCGATTATTTCAAATGAACAGCTGAGGTATCAGGTGATGCCGATCAGCTGTTCATTTGAAGTAGCCGCGGTGCCCTCAGAGGGTTCATGTGAGTTCATGCTTGACTGCATGAACTCACATGAACTTTCCCATGGCCGCACAGATCATCCTCACCTCCCAGACCATCAGCCCGTCATGATTAGTGTGTGAGCGGTGTCTGTGCGATGTCTGCGGGTGTGTGCGGTGTCTGTGCGATGTCTGGGGGTGTGTGCGGTGTCTGTGCGATGTCTGGGGGTGTGTGCGTGCAGGCAGACATAGGCCGATGTGACACTACTACTCCCATCGGCCTATGTCTGTCCCCCGTCCACTCGTGCCAACAGGATCAGATCGATGGGAGCAGTAGTTCCCATCAGCCTGATCCTGCTATTTAAGTTGTCCTACTGTGTCCCCAATAAATTTTAAATACATGTCATTGGTGGCCAGTGGTTACCTACAATAAATTAGTTTATACATTACCTGTCCCCGCGAGCCTCCACCTAAAATAAAGTAAAAAATAAAAAACTACACCTATACTCACCTAGACACCTAATTCCCCGAAGCCATCGATCTCCTGTAATAAAATGTAAAATAATAAACCACAACCTTATCCTTACCCCTCCGTAGTAGTCCACGAGTGTCCCATGAAGATCTCCAGTTTAGAGCAGCCACATAGAATGTGACCGCTCTGAACCGCTGCCGCCGCTAGAATGATGGGGCCGTAAAGCGCCCCCGTCATTGCATAAGCGGGTTTGCCGGAGTTCAGGCAGCGGTTAGCTCCTTTACGGCCCTGCTGTATCGTGAGAAATTCCCACGGTACAGCAGTGCCGTAAAGGAGGTCTCTGGAGCTGCGCTGCCGGAATGCACTCCGGTGACCTCAGTCAGGGGACGTGTTCCCGGCAGTGTGAGCTTACAGCAGCCATGCACAGCTGTCACCATCTCCAGATGTGACAGCTGTGCATGGGAGATCAGCGCAGGAACATGGACAAGTAACTATTTTTTTTTAGTAAACTAAGAATTAAATAAAATGGTGTGTTTTATTTCAAATAAATTATTTTTTTCTGGGTATAGTGTGTGTTTTTTCTTTTTAACACTTTGTAGGTTAGTAATGGGGGTGTCTTATAGATGCCCATCATTACTAACCTGGGCTTCATGGCAGCTGGCGCTGACATGAACCCCACCACTATTACCCCCTGCCACCGCACCAGGGCAGCGTGGAAGAGCGAGGCTAAGTGCCAGAATTGGCGCATCCTATGGATGCGCCATTTCTGGGGCGGCTGACGGCTGGTGTTTCTAGCCTGGGAGGGGGCCAATATTCATGGCACCCTTCCTGGGCTATTAATATCAGCCCCCAGCTGTCTGCCTAGCCTTTGCTAGCTATTAAAATAGGGGGGACCCCACATCTTTTTTTTGGGGGGTCTCCCATTTTAATAGCTAATAAAGGCTAGGTATTCAGCTGGGGGCTGATATTAGTAGTCTGGGAAGCTCCGTGGGTATTACCCCCTTCCCAGGCTTCAAACATCTGCCCCAGCCGTCTGCTTAACCTCCGCTAGAGACTAAAATTATGGGGGATCCCACGGTAATTTTTTTTTAAATAAATCCTTTATTTTACACTAAATGACATTTGAGGAGTTAATAAAGATGCAGTCCCTAAATTATTATTTATTTTTTAATTAATTTTTCCCAAAAATTTTGACGTGGGCTTTGCCATATTTTTGTATGCCAGCCAGGTACAGCATCCAGCTTCTATGAACGCGCCATTTTCCGGGGTGGCTACGGACTGCAGTTTGCAGCGGGGGGGGGGGGGGGCAGAAAGCTTGGGCCTCCCTGTGCTGCAGATTCCATCCCCCAGCTGCCTAGTTGTACCTGGCTGGACACAAAAATAGGGAGAAGCCCCACGTATTTTTTTTTTAAATTATTTCATGAAATTCATGAAATAACAAAGAAAAAAAGGGCTTCCCTATATTGTTGTGTCCAACCAGGTACAAATAGGCAGCTGGTGGTTGGGGGCAGCCCGTTCCTGCCTGCTGTATCTGGCTGGACACAAATATAGTGCAAAGCCGACACTGTGCGCGACCAATCACCGATTTTGGCAGCACATTTAAATTGCGTCTGCGACCAATCAGTACAGCGGTGTTTAAATGTGGAGCCAAGATCGGTGATTGGTCGCGGCCGATATTTAAATTTTGCGCCGAAATCGGTGATTGGTCGCGGGCAGCGGCAGCGACCAGTGATTTTTAACACAAATGTCCGGACCTTTGTAACACCATGCGGATACTGTGGGGACATCAGCGGCTAGCATGTGAAGGGAGGACCGGGGAGCGGCGCTGCGGGTCGGGATACTTCTGCTCCGAGCGCCCGCTCATGTCCCGGGTTATCGGAGCGGAAATATCCGCACAGGCAGCGCCGCTGACATCCACGCGGCTAGGGTGTGAAGGGAGGAACGGGGAGCGGCGCTGACATCCAATTGGTCGCGGCCGCTATTTAAATCTGCCGCACAAATCGGTGATTGGTCGCTGTCTTGGCCCGCGACCAATCACTGATCTTGGCGCCAAAGTTAAACACTATTGTGCTGATGGGTCGTGGACGCTGCCCGCGACCAATCAAAGATTTGGGCGCCAAATTTAAATATCGGCCGCGACCAATCACCGATCTTGGCTCCACATTTAAACACCGCTGTGCTGATTTGTCGCGGCCGATATTTAAATTTGGCGCCCAAATCGGTGATTGGTCGCGGGCAGTGGCTAGCGTGTGAAAGGAGGAACGGGGAGCGGCGCTGCGGGTCGGGATACTTCAGCTGTGAGCGCCCGCTCATGTCCCGGGTTCTCGCAGCGGAAGTATCCGCACAGCCAGCGCCGCTGACATCCATGCGGTTAGGGTGTGAAGGGAGGACCGGGGAGCGGCGCTGACATCCAATTGGTCGCGGCCGCTATTTAAATGTGCCACACAAATCGGTGATTGGTCGCGGTCTTGGCCCGCGACCAATCACTGATCTTGCGGCCAAAGTTAAACAGTACTGTGCTAATTGGTCGCTCACGCTGCCCGCGACCAATCACCGATTTGGGCGCCAAATTTAAATATCGGCCGCGACCAATCACCAATCAGCGGTCCTTCCGCTGCTACCGGCCGGGAGATGAGCGCCTCGCGCCGCTCATATCCTGGCTGCATCTCGGTCCCGCAGATGGGTCCGGCGGTCGGTGTCCTTCTGCCGCCTCGCGCCGGTCATCTCCCGGCTGCATCGCCGCTGAGCTCCGTCCCGCAGATGAGCTGCTAACGGCCGCCATGTTTTTTCAGAAATCCCGCGGCGCTGATTGGCCGCTGGCGGACCAATGAGTGACGCGGGATTTCCTGGACAGACAGACAGACACACAGACAGACAGTCACACAGACAGACGGGATAAGACGATTATATATATAGATAACTCTTCTTAACTTGTGACAACAGTGCAAGTGTAACTTCATACAAGTTATAATGCAATGTAAAGTACAGTATTGGAATCTTCTATTGTTACGTTGGAGGAAGGATTTTTCACTATTACATGACTTGTTTTCCAATAACACTTATTACTGTCCCTTTTTGCCAATCAGTCCATTCACTTATCCAGACTTTTAATCAACAGGCCTTCAGTAGACCGAAGACTAGTGTTGAGCCACCCCCGTAGTGTTCGAGTTCGGTTCGGTTCGTCGAACACCCGTGTGTTCGCCGAACTGTTCGTCGAACTGTTCGTCGAACACCTTCGAACACCGTTGAAACCAATGGCAGGCAAACAAAAACACATAGAAACACATAGAAAACACCTTCAAAGGTGTCCAAAAGCTGACAAACTGCTCAGAAGACACAACTAACACATGGAAAAGTGACAAGTACATATAGTCATGCGAAAAGAAAAGAGGTGGAGGAGTAAAAGGAGGGGGAGACACAGATATAGGCATGTCATGCCCTTCTAAAATCCAAAAAGTGAGAAGCCGACACGGCCAGTCCGCTCCTGCCCGTGCCACCTCCGTGACGCTGGGTTTGTGCCAGAGCCGCGGTGAACCCTGACGGCCAGCCCCCCTCTCCCAATACTGGTGCCTGTCCGCTGGTGGGTCGAGCGAGCCCCCCTGTGGTGGAGGCAGCTCTAAGCTTTTTAATTTAAATTGTCTCTCTAATTTGAATGAATACACTTTAAATCCATTTACAAGGATCTATTGGAGGGCAAGTCTCATGCCAGCAGCCGCGTAATTCCAGCTCCAGTAGCGTCCATTAAAGCTGCTGCAGTTAAAAAGCTTTTATAAGGATCGAGCTCGGCTGTCCACCGCAAGGCATCCTACTGAGAGTCCCAGCCCCTATGCCTTGGGGTGCCTCCTGATGCTCTTCACTGAGTATCCCGTGGTCCCGAAGCATTTCCTTTGAAAAAATTAAGTGTCCAAACTACAGGTGGTGTAGCTTGCTTAACAGCCGAGATAATCCGCTGACTAGCAGACACTGCTACTAGGCACAAAGTATTTCCTGGGCTAGATGCAGTTAAAAATTTGTAATTAGATACTCTCGTTGGATGCTGAGAAAGCATTCCATAGAGTCTCCTGGCACGCCATATATGATTCTCTTAAAAAGCTTGGGGTAGGGGTCTAGGGGACCCTTTTATAGGCAAAATCACGGCCCTGTATCGCAATACGTCACCTAGGCTGAAGATAAATGGAACTGTAGCACCCTGAGGGCTCGGTTGCTACAGAGGTATTGCACCTCACCCAGATGTGTGATATGTCACTCTCAGGTAAGGATGGAGTGTGGATCAGGACCCGACACCTGCATGCATTACACCACATTGCCGTGGGGCAGGGCGACCAATATGCCCCTGAGATGGGCATGACAGTCCCTGTCCCTGGCTGGAGTGGGGGGAGGGAACACTGAGGAAAGGGAACCCTGTAGTGCAGGATCAGGGAGGAAGCAGTTCCTGGGTGCATTGAGAAGGAAGTATAAAAGGTGGGCACCATCTTAGTTCAGTGCAGAGAAGTCTGAGCAGAAGTGACAGGGAGCAGGGGCTCTGCATGAGCTCTGCTCCGGAGTCGGGCCTAGTAACACAGGCCCAGGCCTAGAAGAGGGAGAAGGAAGGAAGAGGAGCGGAGAAGGCTCCAGGAATGAGGAACGAAGGGATCCCAGGGGTGCGGACGGGCGAGTCGCCACCGCACGCCCGAATCCACCTGCGTGGAGGGGTCAGGCCAAAGGGGGAGACCGGTCCCCGAAACTAGTGGAGGCAGGAAACGACCCTCAGCTAGAAACCGGAGGCTGTGACATTTTATGTGGCGCAGCCCCTCGCTACACCCGCTAGGAAGGCACAACATAGGGTCAGGGAAACTGGCGCCAAGTTTACCAAGAGGAAGCCCGAGGCAGCCGGACAGAAGGGTTGGTAAGAAAGGCCAGACAAAGGACACACAAAGTGGGTCCTGTGAAGCGCTCCAAAGTTATCTGGGAGTTGTCTGAGCCCCTCACCTGGTGAGCACAGTACGACGTGGGCAGCCGTTACCTGCAGACGTGGTCTGGATAATAAGAACTGTGAGTAAAGGCCCTGGACTGCATCACTGACTCCGTGTCGTTACTGCTGCTGCCCTGCACCATCACCCCCATCCTCCGCATACACTGCCCTGAGGCTATACTCCTCCCGTGGGGAGTTATGCTACGCTCTGCTGCACCCACAACACCAGCCTCAGCGGTCTGCCCTGCAGCGGCGGTTCACTCTGACCGCAATCCACGGGTGGCCTAGTCGGACATTTAAACATCAAAACCACATAAATAGTTCCGCCACTGGTTTGACCGCCCTGAGCCACGGAACCGGGTCGCCGCCACGGAGACTACAACAACCAGCATCCACCAAAAAGGGTCCGGCTCCGGGTGTCCCAAGGCCCAGGGGGTGCATCAGAACATTTTCATCACCTTTCACAATCACCAGTGGGACAAGGCAGGGATGTCCTCTGTACCCTCTCTTATACATCCTAGTGACGGAGCACTTGCTCTCATCAATTCGCCATAACCCCAATATTAGGTGGATTGAGGTGGGAGGCACCGAGTACAAGTGCTCTCTATTTGCTGATGATGTCCTAGTATATATCACTCAATCACATATATCCATCCATGCTGTTATGGCTGAAATAGATCACTTTGTTACATGGTCAAATTTTAAAATCAATGCAGCGAAGTCTGAGGCCCTCGATGTCTCCCTCCCCAAATCCATACAGGATTCCATCCAGTCCAACTTTCCCTTTGCCTGGCCCTCACAGGGTATCAAATATTTAGGAATTCCTATTCATAGAGACCTCTCCCATCTATGTTATCTTAATTTTGGGCCCTTTATTGAACAACTCCATACAGACCACGGTTGGCAAGTTAGAACTGTAAGATTCACTACGTGAACCACTGGTATTTTGTGGAAAAGCACATGTACACTGTGTTCCAAATTATTATGCAAAAAGTGTTTAGGAGTGATAAGGGAAGAATTTGTTTGTTTGTCAGTTAAACTCATTGATGGTGATGTGTGTCAGGGCTCTTTATATCACTGTAAGCAATTGCAGACACCTGTGCTAATTAGTTTGACAGGTGTGTCCAATGAAAGGCAAGACTACTTAAGAAGGCTGTCCCACATTATTAAGCAGCCTACATTTTCTGCCAAAATGGGAAAGAAAAAGGATGTGTCGGCTGCTGAGAAGCAACAAATTGTGGAGTGTTTAGGTCAAGGCATGACTACAATCAACATTGTGCGATGATCAGGATGAAGTGTCTTGGCAATCAAGAAGTATGTAGCTGATTCACAGTACACACGTGTGCGTGCTGATAAGGGCAAATTGAGGACTCTTTCCTACAGGCAATTACGTCAGGTTAAAAGAGCAGCGGCATAAAAGCCTTGTCATAGCAGCAGACAAGTTTTTGAAGCTGCTGGTGCCTCCAACGTCCCCCGAACAACAAGATGCAGGGTCCTTCAGAGGTTTGCAGCTGTGCATACGCCATCCTGTCGACCTCCTCTATCCACTTCACACAAGCAGAAACGGCTCCAGTGGGCCAAACATTACATGAAGACTGATTTCAAAACTGTTTTGTTCATGGATGAGTGCCGTGCAACGCTCGATGGTCCAGATGGATGGAGTGGAGGATGGCTGGTTGATGGACACCCCACGCAAACACGGCTACAGCGCCAACAAGGAGGAGGTGGAGTAATGTTTTGGGCTGGAATCATGGGGAGAGAGATTGTCGGCCCCTTTAGGATCCCTGAAGGGGTAAAGATGAACTCCATAATGTATGTGGAGTTTCTCAAACAGCACTTCCTGCCATGGTTCAAGAAGAAGAACCGTGTATTCCACAGCAAGATCATTTTTATGCATGATAATGCACCATCTCATGCTGCACATAAAACATCTGCATCTCTGGCTGATATGGGCATAAAAGGGGACAAACTTATGGTGTGACCCCCATGCTCCCCTGACCTCTACCCCATTCAGAACCTCTGGAGCATCATCAAAAGGAGTGTCTATGATGGCGGGAGGCAGTTCACATCTAAGCAACAGCTCTGCGAGGGTATTCTGTCCTCATGCAAAACAATTGAAGCAGAAACCATCCAAAACCTGACAAATTCAATGGATGAGAGAGTTCAGAAGCTCCTTTCGAACAAGGGGTCCTATGTGAAAATGTAACATCACCTAGAATAAAGTTTTGAGTTGAAAACTGTTTGATTTCAGTTTCTAATAACCTTCTAATGCTTATAATTTCAAAAATGACCATTTTTTTGGTCTTTATTAAAATGAAAAGGTTGATCGAAAAGTTTGGGGGATCTAAGAGTGTGGCAATCCAGTAGTCAGGATTACTTCGAATTCTGACAATATGAGGGTCATGTTGCAGGTAGTGCAGCAAGAAGGCACTTATGTGTCTTGCGCATCTCGGAGCCCCAAAATTATTTTCCGGGCTAGATGCAGCTAAAAATTATTATTAATTTTAAATCTGGTGGAGCTTAGTATAGATGGCCTAATAGAATCAGTGCTGCACACTGCTACAAAGCTCAAATTATTTTCCAGCCAAGGTACAGATAAACATGATTAGTAATTTTAAATCTGGTGGAGCTTAGCATAGATGGCCTAATAGAATCAGTACTGCACACTGCTACAAAGCCCAAATTATTTTCCAGCCAAGATACAGATAAACATGATTAGTAATTTTAAATCTGGTGGAGCTTATTATAGATGGCCTAATAGAATCAGTGCTGCACACTGCTACAAAGCCCAAATTATTTTCCAGCCAAGATACAGATAAACATGATTAGTAATTTGAAAGCTTAAAACGGTTGGTGAGGTGATTTTAACCAATCATCAAGCTTTTACTCTCCCCAGGATGACACAGGGGTAGAAAAGTCGTTTCGGATCCATGATTTGTTCATCTTTATGAACGTGAGTCTGTCTACATTATCAGTAGAGAGCCGCGTGTGCTTATCTGTCAGCACACCACCAGCAGCGCTGAACACACGTTCAGACAGAACGCTGGCTGCGGGGCATGACAAGATCTCCAAGGCGTAAGTGGCGAGCTCCGGCCATTTATCCAGATTGGAAGCCCAAAAAGAGCAAGGGTCCAGTGACACAGTCATGGCTTCAATGTTTACTTGGAGATACTCCTGTACCATCGTCTCTAGGCGTTGACTATGTGTCAGACTTCTTGTCTCCTGTGGCCTTGCAAAGGATGGGCTAAAAAAGTGGTGAAATGATTCCGCAAAATTGATGTTACCAGCAGATACTGTGGTTCTGTTACGGTTTGTGTGCTGAACACTCGACGGTCCCACGGTTGGCAAGTTGGAACTGTGAGATTCACTACGTGCACCACTGGTGTTTTATGGAAAAGCACATGTAAGATTCTGCAACAGTCTCTGCTGATACTCCTGCATGCGTGCATCCCTTTCTATGGCAGGAATAATTTCTGCAAATTTACTTTTGTACCGGGGATATAACAGTGTGGCAACCCAGTAGTCAGGATTATTTCTAATTCTCACAATTCGAGGGACATGTTGCAGGTAGTGCAGCAAGAAGGCACTCATGTGTGTTGTGCATCCAGGAGCACCAAGTCCCTGTTGTATTGGTGGTGAGGTAACAATCATGCTTCCTTCCTCTGTCCTCTCCCCCCAACCTCGCACAACAGAAATGTGATCAAGGTCTCCCTCATCTGATGAGTCTTCCATCAGTTCGTCCTCCACTTCTTCCTGGGCTCCTGCACCTTCCTCACTAGTTTGGCTGCTACCATGCGCCCTGGTAAAACCATCTCCCCCACCCTCACATGCCTGCCACCTGGGCTGCCGACCGTCTGGACCTTGCAGATGTTAGCCCTTCCGCATACAACTCCTCCTCCTCTACTTCCTCCACCTCCTCTTGTGCCACCACCTGACTCCGAATTCTGTTTAACATGTGCTCCAGCATGTAAATCACCGGAATAGTCATGCTGATAATGGCATCGTCAGCACTAAACATCTTCGTCGCCATTTCAAAACTGTGCAGAAGGGTGCATAGGTCCCTGATCTGAGACCACTCCTCCAGCGTGATTTGCCCCACCTCTGGATCCCGTTGGCCCAGGCTATACGTCAGAACGTATTGCACCAGGGCTTAGAATCATAGAATCATAGAATCATAGAATGGTAGAGTTGGAAGGGACCTCCTGGGTCATCTGGTCCAACCCCCTGCTCAAAGCAGGATTCACTAAATCATCTCAGACAGATGTCTGTCCAGCCTCTGTTTGAAGACGTCCATTGAAGGGGAACTCACCACCTCTCGTGGCAGCCTGTTCCACTCATTGATCACCCTAACTGTCAAAAAGTTTTTTCTAATATCTAATCTGTGTCTCCTCCCATTTAGTTTCATCCCATTGCTTCTAGTCTTTCCTTGTGCAAATGAGAATAAAGATGATCCTTCTACAATATGACAGCCCTTGACATATTTGTAGACAGCTATTAAGTCTCCTCTCAGTCTTCTTTTTTGCAAGCTAAACATTCCCAAATCCTGCAACCGTTCCTCATAGGACATGGTTTGCAGACCAGTCACCATTCTGGTCGCTCTTCTCTGAACTTGCTCCAGTTTGTCTATGTCTTTTTTAAAATGTGGTGCCCAAAACTGTACACAGTATTCCAGATGAGGTCTGACCAAAGAGGAGTAAAGACCAATAATGACTTCACGTGATCTAGACTGTATGCTTCTGTTAATACATCCCAGAATTGTATTTGCCTTTTTTGCTGCTGCATCACATTGTTGACTCATGTTCAGTCTATGATCTATTAGTATACCTAAGTCTTTTTCACATGTACTGTTGCTTAGCTCTATTCCTCCCATTCTGTATATGCTTTTTTCATTTTTATTGCCCAGATGTAGTACTTTGCATTTTTCCCTGTTAAAAACCATTCTGTTTGTTGCTGCCCACTGCTCCAGTTTATTTAGGTCTTTTTGAATCCTCTCTCTCTCTTCTCTAGTATTAGCTATCCCTCCTAGCTTTGTGTCATCAGCAAATTTAATCAGTTTACCCTCAATTCCTTCATCTAAATCATTGATAAAGATGTTGAACAATACAGGTCCCAGGACAGAGCCCTGTGGTACCCAACTTGAGACATTCATCCAGCTGGATGTGAAGCCATTTATAACCACCCTTTGAGTCCGATCACTAAGCCAGTTATGAATCCACCTAACAGTAGCCTGGTCCATTGCATACTTGGTCATTTTTTCAATAAGGATGGTGTGAGATACTGTGTCAAATGCTTTGCTGAAGTCAAGATATACTATATCTACAGCATTTCCCTGATCCACCCAGTCAGTGATTCTGTCATAGAAGGAAATTAAGTTAGTCTGACATGACTTGTTAGTTACAAACCCATGCTGACTCTGGTTAATCACTTCATTCTTATCCATGTACTTACATATATGTTGTTTAATAATTTGTTCAAAGATCTTTCCTGGTATAGAAGTCAGATTCACCGGCCTATAGTTCCCTGGGTCCACCTTCTTCCCCTTTTTGAAGATAGGAACAACATTTGCTCTTCTCCAGTCTTCTGGGACTTCTCCTGTTCTCCAAGAATTTTCAAAGATTATGGAGAGTGGTTCTAAAATTTCTTCTACGATCTCCTTCAGTACTCTGGGGTGTAATTCATCTGGACCTGGAGACTTGAACTAATTTATGTTAGCTAAATATTTCCTCACAATCTTTCTGTTTACAGATAACTTGGATTCCTCTATTCCTTTAAAAGGACAGTGAAGATCATTTGATGTTACATTTTCTTTCTGAGAGAAAACAGATGCAAAATAGGAGTTAAAAAGTTCGGCCTTCTCAACATCCTCTCTTACCATTTCTCCATTTTCATCCTGTAAAAATCCTATAGCATCTTTGACTTTTCTTTTACTTTTGACATACCCCCAAAATCCTTTTTTATTGCTTTTGACATCTCTTGCAAGCCTTAATTCATTGTCAGCTTTAGCTAACCTGATACATGCCCTGCAGGATCTGCAGACTGCATTATAATCTTCTTTAGATATGCCTCCCTCTTTCCATTTAATAAACATTTCTTTCTTTCTTTTTAGCATGTGTTTAAGTTCTGTGTTCATCCATCCTGGTTTCCTTAAATGCTTCCCATTCTTCGTACTTTTCGGGATTGTTAACGATTGTGCTTTGAGAATCTCATTTTTAAAAATTTCCCATCCTTCCTGGACATTTTTGTCCTTAAGGACATCCAGCCATTGGATCCCTCCTATTCTCTTTCTGAGTCTATTAAAATCTGCCTTTCTAAAATCTAACCTTGAAGTTTGAGTCTTCACATGTCTTCCTCCTCTAGTTATCCAAAATTCTATAATAGCATGATCGCTGCCTCCTAGGGTCCCAGCCACCTTTACCTCCTCAACCATTTCCTCCCTGTTTATAAGGATTAGATCCAAAGTAGCAGATCCCCTTGTTTTCTCCCCTACCTTTTGGAAGATAAAGTTGTCAGCAAGAGAGGATAAGAATTTTCTTGACCTGTTAGTTTTACTTGAGAGAGATTCCCAACAAATGTCTGGATAGTTGAAATCTCCCATGACCACTACGTCATATTTTTTGGAGAACTTGGTCATTTGATACATAAAGAGTTCATCCATATCTTCAGCTTGCCCAGGTGGCCTGTAGTAAATGCCTACAATGGTGTCCTTTCCGTTGTTCTCTCCTTGTATTCTTACCCAAACAGTTTCCACAGAACTCCCAGTCTCTGAAGCTTCAATCTCTGTGCAGATATACGCTTTTCTAACATACAATGCGACACCTCCTCCTCGTTTATCAAGTCTGTTTCATGCAAATAAGTTGTATCCTTTTAGCCTTTTATTCCAATCATGTGTATCGTCCCACCAAGTTTCAGTGATTCCAATGACATCATATTTCTTTTCCTGAATTAGTAGTTCCAATTCTCCTTGTTTGTTGCCCATGCTTTGTGCATTTGTATAAAAACATTTTAGTTTGTGATTGGTTTCTCTTCCTCCCATATTTTTATTATTTAAATTGTTTTGTTTTTGTTCTTCCTTTCCACTTCCAGTAGCAGAGATCTCAATAGTATTTGTCAGCTGTATGACTTTTTCTGGCCTTTTGCTTCCCTTCCCACATTGTTCTAGTTTAAAGCTCTCCTGATGAGTGTAGCAAGGCGACTTCCAAATACATGTTTTCCAGTCTTCGTAAGGTGCACCCCATCTCTAGCAAGTAGTCCATCGTATAGGTAATTCATTCCGTGATCCAGAAATCCAAATCCTTGTTGACGGCACCATCGACGTAGCCAGTTGTTCACCTGTAGAATCTTATTCCACCTCATTGTTCCATGGCCATCCACTGGGAGGATGGATGAGAAGACCACCTGCGCTCCCAATTCTTTCACTTTCTTGCCTAAGTCTTCAAAGTCACTGCTGATGGTTTCCAGGTCCTTTCTTGCGGTGTCATTTGTCCCCACATGTATTAGCAGGAATGGGTAGTGAGCTGTAGGTCTGAAGAGTCTTGATATCCTGTCAGACACATCTTTAGTTTTTGCTCCTGGAAGACAGCACAATTCTCTTGAGGTTATGTCTGGTCTGCAGATAGCGGCCTCTGTTCCTCTTAACAGGGAATCCCCCATGACCACCACTCTCCGTTTTTTCTTCACAACATTCTTCTTTTTCCATCCAGGAGGATTCTGAGGGCTTACAAGGTTATTCATTGCTGGCAAAGTGTTATTTTGCTGTATTTCTTCATGGTTCTCCTGCTTGAGAGCCTGGTACTGGTTCCTGAGCAGTATGGGTGCTGACTGCCTCTCGATCCTCCTGCTTCTGTGGGTCACATGCTTCCATTCCTCTGTTTCATCAGGTGTTTCTTCTCTTTCTGAATCATGAAGAGATAATTCTGCTCTGTCTAAGAACTCTTCACCTTCCTTAATGATTTTCAAGGTAGTTAACCTCTCTTCTAGATTTTGCAACTTTTCCTCCAACAGGGACACAAGCTTGCATTTCTGGCATGTGAAGTTTGGCTTTTCCACTGGCAAGTCTGTGAACATGTAGCAGGATATGCAGCTCACCAAATGGCTCCTGGACTCTTCCATGTTCTTACTGTTAATGTTCTGAAAACAGTGAAAAAAGCTTAAAAATGCGCGCGCCAATAGGCGCGCGGTTTACCGATGACCTCTTTTCAGCTCCAACAGCCAAAATCCAGTGTTCTTTGAGCTCGCGGAGACTCTTCACTTACCCCAAAATGCAGTGGGAATATGCAAATTATCTCCTCAGGACACCTCCCCTGGTTTGTCGGTCGGTGTCGGTGCTGCCACAATCGCTGCAACATGCGCAGAGTTGAATTCCACCGGGTAGGCACATCGCATTTTAGCCGGTGAAGTGGCAGGCCCAACGACTTCTGTAGAGATGTAAGTCGCTGAGCTGCGGGATGCGAATGGCGGAAGTGAGCACACAGCGACCGTGCCCTCTGCAGAAGGCCATCTAGTCCGGGATAGTGGGCTAAAAATTGCTGGACAACCAGGTTCAACACGTGAGCCATACAAGGCACGTGTGTGACATTGCCCCGGCGAAGGGCCGCACCCAGGTTTGCAGCATTGTCGCACACGGCCTTCCCTGGTTTCAGGTCCAGTGGAGACAACCATTCATGAAATTGGTTCTCCAGAGCTGACCACAACTCCTCAGCTGTGTGACTGACATTTCCCAGACATTTCAAAGTAAAAACCGCCTGATGACATTGAGCCCTACTGCCAGCATAGTAAGGAGGTGTGCAGGATCCCTTCTGCGCAGTTAGAAAGCTTGTGGCATGACCAGACTGGCTTTGGGTGCAGGTGGAGGACCGAGAGGAGGTTGAGGAGGCAGAAGCAGTGGAGGAACTTTGAGATAAAGAGGATTGACGCACAACTCGTGGGGATGGCAAGACTTGGACAGCAGCCCCTTGTCCTGCTGTCACCATAGTTACCCAGTGCCCAGTCAGCGACACGTAACGCCCCTGTCCATGCCTACTCATCCAAGTGTCTGTGGTGAAATGCACCCTGTCACACACAGAGTTTCTCAAAGAAGCGGTGATGTTGTGTGCGACATGCTGGTGGAGCGCAGGCACACCTTTCTTTGAGAAATAGTGCCGACTGGTACTGGGGCACTGCGACGGACATAAGGTCTCGAAAATCCTCTGTGTCCACCAGCATTTCTGTAGCCAAGAGCTTGCATATGGTGAAATTCAACCTCTTAGCTTTCTCATGGCTAGGAGGAAATGGTCTTTTACTTGTCCACATCTGAGGGACCGAGGGCTGGCTATTGTGCTTAGACGGGGTTGATAAGGGTGTCCCCGGCAAACTGCCGGTCTGTGAGGAAGATGCAGGCGGACATGTTAGGTTGCCTTGATCCAAAGGTGGTGCTATCGATGTCGGACAGCGCTCAACACCAGCTGGTGTTACCACCTCCAAAGAAAATGATGACCTGCCAATCACGCTGGCTGTTGCGGGTAAAGAGGTGGCAGGTCTGCGCCCCAAAACAGGTGTGACTGCTGTCCCCCCAGTCACAGAGGATGAAGAGGCCGCGGATGCACAAGATATGGCAGACGGTGTTTGGCCCTGCCGGCTAGGCCGCATTGTAGCACAGTGAGCTTCCCACTGCAACTTATGCTTCATGTCCATGTGCCGGTTCATGCATGAATTACTCAAACTATGTATTTTTTGGCCTCTACTTAGCTTTTGCTGACAAATGTTACAGATAACACGAGTTGGGTCATCTTTATCGATCTGAAAAAATGCCCAGGCTAAGCAAGGCTTAGCACCCATGCGACCTGAAGAGCCACCACGACTTGTGGTGAGAGGCAGAGTTGTGTTTGAGGATGCAGTTGTTGACGTGCTTCCAGTACTACGTCTCTGTTCAGGAAGACGCAACCTGACCTCGTCGTCACTAGCATCCTCCTCCACCTCCTCTGCTGACCTCATCTCTTGGCTGACTGTGGGTTGACAGTAAGTGGGATCTCCAACCTCATCATCATCACCCTGTGCGTTATCACACCCGTCGTCCTCAGAGCCAACCTGTTCCTGCCCTGACAAAAAACTAAAGTTGTCGCTCCAATCAGGTATTTGAGTCTCATCATCGTCTTCCTCATTGTCTCCACCAACAGGAGTTACAGTTTGGGAATGAGGGTCTACATTATGGTCAGAACCTTCTGCGTCTGGTCCTGGATCCGACTCATAAAGATTCTGGGCATCAGTGCAGATCATTTCCTCGTCTGGATTCACAGAAGCGCTGGAGTCAATGTAATGCACACGCCCGGGCTGAGCGGCGTGTGATTCCACTGGACCGTGCCGGATAGTGAATGCTTGGAGGGGCGTAACTAGGTATTCACCCGATCCGACCAGGGCCGCACGACGGCATACGACGCCAGTGCACCAAGTAGGAACCGAGCAGAGGGACCAGGTGCTACTCCAGGACAGACCCCGGACACGGCTGTTGACCCACACAGGGGAATACAGGAACAGACTGGTTAGGCTGGCACAACTGGTATGCAGGCAGGCGGGTATGCAGGCAGGGGGGTTCAGGCAAGCACGGCTAGAGTGCAGACAGGAAGGCACTAGCAGGTAGGAACACAGGCAGGATAGGACCCAGTACACACTGGGACTCTGGAACAGAACCACAGATGTGGCGGACAAACACAGCAGAGTGAGGCCGCCCAGAGAGGTGAGCGAGAGCAGCGCAGGACGAGACCGCCCGGAGCGGTGAGCAAGAGCAGGGCAGGACGAGACCGCCCGGAGCGGTGAGCAAGAGCAGAGCAGGACGAGACCGCCCGGAGCGGTGAGCAAGAGCAGAGCAGGACGAGACCGCCCGGACCGGTGAGCAAGAGCAGAGCAGGACGAGACCGCCCGGAGCGGTGAGCAAGAGCAGAGCAGGACGAGACCGCCTGGAGCGGTGAGCAAGAGCAGAGCAGGACGAGACCGCCTGGAGCGGTGAGCAAGAGCAGAGCAGGACGAGACCGCCTGGAGCGGTGAGCAAGAGCAGAGCAGGACGAGACCGCCTGGAGCGGTGAGCAAGAGCAGAGCAGGACGAGACCACCTGGAGCAGTGAGCAAGAGCAGAGCAGGACGAGACCGCCTGGAGCGGTGAGCAAGAGCAGAGCAGGACGAGACCGCCTGGAGCGGTGAGCAAGAGCAGAGCAGGACGAGACCGCCAGGAGCGGTGAGCAAGAGCAGAGCAGGACGAGACCACCTGGAGCGGTGAGCAAGAGCAGAGCAGGATGAGACCGCCTGGAGCGGTGAGCAAGAGCAGAGCAGGACGAGGCCGCCTGGAGCGGTGAGCAAGAGCAGAGCAGGACGAGACCGCCTGGAGCAGTGAGCAAGAGCAGAGCAGGACGAGACCACCTGGAGCGGTGAGCAAGAGCAGAGCAGGACGAGGCCGCCTGGAGCGGTGAGCAAGAGTAGAGCAGGACGAGGCCACCTGGAGTGGTGAGCAAGAGTAGAGCAAGACTGCCGGAGCAGTGAGCAAAAGGATAAGAGCGGAGCGAGACTGCCGGAGCAGTGAGCAAAAGGGTCAGAGAGGAGCAAGGCTGCCGGAGCAGTGAGCAAAAGGGTCAGAGCGGAGCAAGGCTGCCGGAGCAGCGAGCAAAAGGGTCAGAGCGGAGCAAGGCTGCCGGAGCAGCGAGCAAAAGGGTCAGAGCGGAGCAAGGCTGCCGGAGCAGTGAGCAAGGCAGAGCAGGCTAGAACCGCCGGAGCGGTGAGCAAGGCAGAGCAGGGGGGACAGGGCTCTGTTCACACGGAACAGACAGGAAGGGAAAGGCAGAGCCAGATACCCACAGGGTACTTGCAGAGAAGTAGCGAGTGGACCATAAACTCACAAGCGGGAGTACAGAGACAACAAGCAGGAGTTAGGTACGAGTTCAGACTCTGCAGAAAAAGGATAGGAACGGACATACAGAAAAAGCAGGTAAAAGATAGGAGAGAGTTCAGACTGGAACTGAGTGTACGGAGGAGACCGACACTGCAGCGGGATACAGGAGCGGGTCTGGGAATACGGCCCCCAGAGAGGCGGAACGAACAGGCAAGGAGCATGTTCAGACAGGACAGACAAGATACAGGAGCGGGTCTAGGTAATCGGCCCCTAGAAGGCGGGAGGAACAGGCTAGGAGCGTGTTCAGACAGGACAGACAAGATACAGGAGCGGGTCTAGGTAATCGGCGCCTAGAAGGCAGGAGGAACAGGCTAGGAGCGTGTTCAGACAGGCCTGGAAATACAGCCTCCAGGATAGGCAGACAAGAGAACACAGAACGGGACCTGGCACCTTCAGAGTGAAAGCACACACTGAATGAAACACAATGCTCAGGCAGGGATTGATTGGGGCAGCTGGGTAAAATACCAGGTGATAGACAGCAAAAGGCTGAGGACGCACAAGGGGTGTGACCCACAGCAGGTACAAAAAGCAGGAAGTGATCGGGCGCCGCCCTTAAGCAGCAGAAACAGACACAAACAGACAGCATGGAGGGAAGCCAGAGAGACATTCTGGACTGGAGATCAAGTGCGCGCTCTTGCACAGTGGGAGATGGACCACTATGCAAGGACGCCGCCAGGTATGTTACAGTCGACCTCTGATTCCCAGGCTATAGTATGAGTAAACAGCTCTGCAGACTCAACCATCTGTTCTACCTCATACTCAGACGGGCAGCTGGAGATTTGGGAGCTGTGAGGAAGCAAGTGCGATTGGGGTGACACCTTTGAGGACTGGAGCATTTGTGATGTTGAAGTTGATGTGGAGGAGAGCCCACTTAAAGGAACACTTGATATCCGTTGAAGCACCTGCTGTTTTTGTGCCTCATCTGGAATTTGTAGCGATTGGCGTGGCCTTAAGAAAGGGATCTTATCACATTGTCCGCTAAAAGAAGTAGACATTTTAGTTTGGCTGGAAGATGGTCTTTCTTCTGCTGATGTTACTGTTGCTTTAACACCTACCCCACGGACACAACCTTTTTTCCCCTTCCCAACACGCCTATTCCCCTTTCCACCAGCACCAGGCCTTTTTCCACTCTTTTTGGTGGTTAACTAATTCACAACTCTGGAGTTGTTTGCACAAAAAAACAATGGATGGGAACCGAGCAGAGCTGAGTGGCCAAACTGTGGTATTAGGCCAAAACTATTGGCTGGGTTAGATGCAGAAAAAAATGATATTCAATTTGCAACCTGATGGAGGTCAGTATAGATGGACTAATAGAACAAGTCCCACACACAGCTAGAAGCCCAAATATTTTTTCAGAGGTAGATGCAGAAAAAAAATATATTCAGTTTGCAACCTGATGGAGGTCAGTATAGATGGACTAATAGAGAAAGTCCCACACACTGCTAGAAGGCCAAATATTTTTTCAGAGCTAGATGCAGACAAAAAATTATTTTTAATTTGCAACCTGATGGAGGTCAGTATAGATGGACTAATAGAGAAATTCCCACACACTGCTAGAAGGCCAAATATTTTTTCAGAGCTAGATGCAGATAAAAATTATTTTTAATTTGCAACCTGATGGAGGTCAGTATAGATGGACTAATAGAGAAAGTCCCACACACTGCTAGAAGGCCAAATATTTTTTCAGAGCTAGATGCAGATAAAAATTATTTTTAATTTGCAACCTGATGGAGGTCAGTATAGATGGACTAATAGAGAAAGTCCCACACACTGCTAGAAGGCCAAATATTTTTTCAGAGCTAGATGCAGATAAAAATTATTTTTAATTTGCAACCTGATGGAGGTCAGTATAAATGGACTAATAGAGAAAGTCCCACACACTGCTAGAAGGCCAAATATTTTTTCAGAGCTAGATGCAGACAAAAAATTATTTTGAATTTGCAACGTGATGGAGGTCAGTATAGATGGACTAATAGAACAAGTCCCACACACTGCTAGAAGGCCAAATATTTTTTCAGAGCTAGATGCAGATAAAAATTATTTTTAATTTGCAACCTGATGGAGGTCAGTATAGATGGACTAATAGAGAAAGTCCCACACACTGCTAAAAGGCCAAATATTTTTTCAGAGCTAGATACAGAAAAAAATTATATTCAGTTTGCAACCTGATGGAGGTCAGTATAGATGGACTAATAGAACAAGTCCCACACACAGCTAGAAGCCCAAATATTTTTTCAGAGGTAGATGCAGATAAAAATTATTTTTAATTTGCAACCTGATGGAGGTCAGTATAGATGGACTAATAGAGAAAGTCCCACACACTGCTAGAAGGCCAAATATTTTTTCAGAGCTAGATGCAGACAAAAAATTATTTTGAATTTGCAACGTGATGGAGGTCAGCATAGATGGACTAATAGAACAAGTCCCACACACTGCTAGAAGGCCAAATATTTTTTCAGAGCTAGATGCAGAAAAAAATTATATTCAGTTTGCAACCTGATGGAGGTCAGTATAGATGGACTAATAGAACAAGTCCCACACACTGCTAGAAGCCCAAATATTTTTTCAGAGCTAGATGCAGAAAAAAATTATATTCAATTTGCAACCTGATGGAGGTCAGTATAGATGGACTAATAGAATGATGCTATGCCCAAAAGATTTTACTTCACTAGGTGCAGTAAAAAAATTGGTATTCTATACACAGGTGGTATATCTTGCAACACAGATAGGCTGCTCCACTGACTAACACACTCTGCAATAGGCCAAAAAGGATTAGCTTTGCTAGATTCAGCCAAATGCTGTGAAAAAAACTTGCACAGCACTGGCACAGACCTGCCTGGCAAAAACTGATAGGAACTGATGTAACCTAGTCCTGAAAAGGACTGCAATTACAATTAGTCTTTACTCCCACAACCTATCTATTTAAGAGCACAGACCTGCCTGATAAAAGTCATAGGAAATGCTGTAACCTAGTCCTTAAAAGGACTGCAATCACAACTATTCCCTACTCCCAAGCTATCTGTAGATTTGTGCGAAAATTGGCTTGAAATTAACAAGGTATAGCGCACACAGCAACAGCGGTGCTGTCTAACACGCAGCTGCAGCAGTGAGAAAATGGTGGCGACGGGGAAAATGGCTGGGTCTTATAGGGCAAGGACATGTGACATACACTGCCAATGACACATGCCCTTGCTTGTGTGAAAAAAAGCACTTCGCTCCGTGTGTGCGCTGCTGATAGGCTAACAGATTGCACCTCCCCACAGTAAATGCGGGAAAGAGAAAAAAAAATGGAGATCATCATTATTCCTGCAGAGATCCATCCCCTGCCCCTCCCCCCGCCCCGCTGTACACTCAAACTGCGTATTAACATTAATTTTCATCATTACTGAGAAAAAATCCAGTTATGATTTTGATGTATCAAACAGTTATCGAACATAACCTCGAACAGCCGAATTTTTCTCACACAGATCCAGCAATGGTTCCCAAAATTTCTAAATATTTCCACCTAGTCTCCATGTATTTTACCCTCTACTTCCTAATTACTAGCAAATCTTATGGGGCTGTGCTCGGGCACAGAACTCATTTAGCAAGACTCTATGGCACTATCTGTGATGACTTCAGACACCCCTTACTGGCACCATCATCTTCACTTACATGACCTTACCTCTGTCACTACACTTACCAGTAGAGATGGGCGGACCCGTGGATGTTTGGGTCTGGCGGATTCAGTCGAACATCTATTAAAAGTTTGGGTACCAGATTAGTATCCGAACCCGAACCCCATTCATATGAATGGGGGGCCTGAACGTCCGTGGTTTTCAATGCTGTTATCTGTGTGACAGCGCAGGAAACATGGTCTCTAATGCACTGCGGAATCACACTGTCAGATGCCAGCATGATTTCGCAGTTGTCGCTGTGACCCACGGTAAAAAGCTTACCGCTGGTCACATGCGTCGGCTGATGAGAGACAACTACTCCCATCAACCTACGCTTGCTGTCACTGTTAAGAGCGAGCGCAGGTGCCCTAATGGGAGTATTCATCAGCCGGCGCCTGTGCTCAAAGTAAAAAAAAGGTAAAATAAATAAATATTGAAAAAAAAAAAATGCAGTTATACTCACCTAACACCAAATCCCTGAAGCCATTGTTCTCTTTAAAAACAGAAAATAAAAAAACACCATAATACTCACCTTAATGCCTAATCTCTGAAGCTTATGTCACCTGTAAAAAAAGAAAAAATAATAAACTACCATAATGCTCACCTACCCGCCATAATCCAGAGTGTACCAAGGCGATCTCACTCATAGAACAGTCACATCAGCAGATGTGACTGTTCTACCCGGCAGCCGACTACACACTGACAGAGGCGTAATCGCTCCCGCAGTGTATAGCACTGAGCTGCCATGAGAGAGGTCACATGAGTTCATTAGCTGATGAGCTCTGGTGATCTCACTTACTGCACTGCCACGTGAGAAAGTTCTCATGCAGCGCCTGCCCCGTAAGTGAGGTCACAGGATTCACCAGCTGATGAACTCCTGTGAACTCTGTCACGGCAGGTCAGCGCTATACACTGCCTGTGTCAGTGTGTAGCCGGCTGTCCTCTAGAGCAGTCACATCAGTGACTGCTGATGTGACTGCTCTAGAAGTGAGATCATTGTGGGACAGTATGGATTTTTTCATCACTTCAGATATGTGCGGGATATTGCTGTTTTTTTCTGTTTTACTAACAGGTGACAATTATTTCAAATAGATAGGGCCTTAGGTGAGTATAAGGTTGCTTTTTTATTTTCTGTTTTCTACAGGGGACAATGGCTTCAGGGGATTGGGCGTTAGGTGAGTATAGCTGTGCTTTTTATTTTTAAACAAATGTGTAAAAAATGGTGTGGACTCTTATTTAAAATAAAATATTTTATTCTTGCTGTGTCTTTATTTAAAAACTTTTACTATGGAGTTAATAATGGGGGCTTCTTATAGACACCTCTCCATTAGTAACTGCTGGGCTTCATATCAGCTACCAATACAAGGCTGACATGAACCCCAGCCCTATTACCCCACTTGCCACCGCACCAAGCCAAGTGGCAGATTTGGTGCATCTTGATGCGTAATTTCTGGGGCTGCTCGAAGCCTCGAAGGGAGCCGGGATCCATGGCCCCTTCCCTGGCTATTGATATCAGTAAACGCTAATCAAACAGCTGTGAGCTGTTATTAATAGCCAGAGAACATTTTGGGCTAATGGCCCCTTTCCCAGGCTAGTAATATCAGCCCCTAGTAGGAGACTTTCCCTCTGCTGGTTATGAATAATCAGTGGAAGCCCACAGTGTTTTTTTAGTTTAATTCTTTATTTTACACATAATGTACACTGTGGGTGCTGACTACAACTCCCATCATTGTCGCCTAGTCATGCTGAATTCAGGGAGAACAGACAACAATGTTATGAGCTGCGCTCAGCACCCAGTTCCTGTCCATCACTCGGAACTCCGGCATTCAACAGTCCGGCACTAGAGCTACCATGAGACCCAGTGGCTTGATCTCAGGTAAACTTTCACCAGAATTAAAAGTCAACGGGTCTCCAGGCAGCTGTGAGGCCCGTAAACCTCATGGGAAACTTTGAGAGACATTTTAAAGGGGTTTTCCAGTCAAAACCGATAAGTCTGCAGTCACTCTGTGTGACTGCAGTCTTATGAATCTCCCCAGCACATGCACTGTGCGCTGCGGGGATTAGACAGTTTCTGACCCGGGACTGGAAGGTAGGTATGGGTATACAAGTGTAAGGAGAGCGAGGCCGCTGCCACTGACTGGGGGTATGTGTAAGGGCTCATATTCATCTGTGTGAAAACGGACGAGTGTAATCTGACAAAAAATCAGATTGCACTCTGACCAATGTTAATCTCTGAGTCCCTGCTCATCTGCGATTTTTTTCTCAGCTGAAATCAAACTGAGAAAAAAATGTCAGCATGCTGCGATTTTTCTTGTATCTCAGACGACACTCACCAATGCAAGTCAATGGGTGAGCTTTTATATAGAGGAATTGTCTAGGTCATTTACACATAGTTTTCCATTTTCTTCATCACATATACATATTTATAGATAAAAATCAAAAAATAGGAAACAGTACAAAAATTATGTTTTCGGTACAAAAAAAGCCTCCCAGGTACATACCAGTCCTTTAGATATCCATGCATGGCTTGAAAAAGGTCCACAATTTTGGACTGAAACGTTGCCATATGGGCTATTAAACCTTATCACTTTATTCTACTCTGTGTGCTGCCTCCATTTTTGCATGCATATTTATAGATAGATAGATACATATAGATAGATGTAAATATGTGATTGAGATATATAAACAGTGCTTTGTGTGTGTAGCTTACTGTATATGTATTTTAGTACAAGATAAATTATTTTTTTTTTTAAAAATGGCGTTGGATCCCCTACATTTTATTAACTAGCAGAGGGAAAGCGGACAGCTGGAGCTGATGTTTATAGACTGGGAAGAGGGTAATACCCATGGAGCTTCTCAGGCTATTAATATCGGCTCACAGCTGTATACTTAGCCTTTACTGGTTATTAAAATGGGGGACCCCAAATTTTTTTTATGTGGGGGCTCCCAATAATTAATAACCAGCAAAGGCTGGTGTGATTGCAAGTGGGCTAATAGGGTTGGGGTTGATGTCAGCTTTGTATTGGCAGGTGACATCTAGCTCAGGGGTTAATAATGGAGAGGTGTCTATAAGACGCCCCCATTACTAACTCCATAGTAAAAGTTTTTACATAAAGACACAGACGCCCCCATTACTAACCCTATAGTCATATAGCTAAAAACACAGACTCCTTTATTGAATCTACATTAACCAAAAACCCTTATAGTTACCATAATGCCCAATCCATTGAAGCTCATGTCACCAGTAAAAGAGTTAAAAAAACACAACCATATTCCTCACCTGTCCCCGACGAGAAGATAATAATCCATTTGTCTAATGATGTGACTGTTCTACAAGTGATGCAGATTTTTTACAGGTGATATGGGCTTCGGGGATTAGGCGTTAGGTATTATGGTGTTTTTTATTTTCTGTTTTCTTACAGGGGATAAGGGCTTCCGGGATTTGGTGTTAGGTGAGTATAACTGCTTTTTATTTTTATTTCAATATTTATTCATTTGTTTCTCTTTTCTTATTTTTTGCTTTGAGCTCAGGTGCCGGCTGATGAATACTGCCATCAGCAGTGCCTGCTCTCGCTGTTAACAGTGACAGCAGGCGTAGGCTGATGGAAGTAGTAATCTCTCATCAGCTAATGCCTGTGACGATATTACCGCCAATCAAAGACCCTGTTTACCCCATTGTCATGCAGATGACATCATGAGAAACGCCCGAACTCAAACTGTGACATGGACATCCTGAGGAAGTCCGTGTTTGGGGTCCTTGGGGTGTTCGGTACGGGCCCCAAACTTTACTGTTCAGGTTCACCCATCTCTACTTACCACTAGTGATGAGCGAGCCAGCTCGCCACTGCTTGGTTCTCAACCGAGCATCACTATGCTCGACATGCTTGGCAATCGGCGAGTATTTACGGGGTTGCTCGGCAGGAGCTCTGGTCCCCCCTCTGCATGTTTGGCACTCTTTAGAGAACCAATGAACATGCAGGGATTGCCTACCACGCACTGTAATGCCATAGCCATGTTGGTTGTGGCATTACAGTGATTGGCTGGCAGCATAGCGTCATCGGGTCTATATAAGACCTGGTGGCCCTATGCTCGTCACAGTCTAACCCTGAAACAGGTAGACTAGGGAGAGCTGCTGCTGAGTCAGGGAGAGATTTGCTTGTTTATTAGCTGCTATTAGTTAGGTATTCCACAGTATATCTATATATCCATCTGAACTAACAGTCCTTCTGAGGACTAATCCAGCTGCATATATTTAGTGGTGATAGCAGGAGTTAGGCAGGCAGGGTATGTGTCAGACTGCAGTGCATATAGCATAAGGGGGTCCATTGCACGTTCTGTCTGCTGCTGCTGTTACAGATATCCGTAGACATAGCCCCAGATATCAGGGGCCGGGCTCATTTTTTTATCTTAATCCTAATTATTTGCTTAAAAAGCAATCCAGAGTACACTATTTTAGTGCTCCATTTGCTTGTTAGCACTGCAGAATACAGCCAGATCTTTTACATCATCAGACGTGATCCCATAATATAGCGATAAAAATCCACAAATTTGTGCTGAGCATGGAAAATATTGTCCTCAATTTAGAGTCTTGCATCAGTGTGTCAGTGAAGCTATTCACACGTGATCACTGTGAAGAATAGTAAACTACAGGGCCGCTATTTAAACCCGTGGGTGTCCATCAGACGTATCACATATAACTGCGGTTCAAATCCAGGCATTTGTAGTGAACGTGGAAAATATTGTCCTTCATTTACAGTTTTGCACCAGTGCAATAACAAACACCCACATCTTGTCGCACGACTTTCCTATCCCAATTTCTAGGGGACCGCAGCACACCACTATTGAACCCAAAGCCGTGCCAAAAAAGCTTCCCCATGCTGTTCCCATGTCATTTCTGCACTGTTCCCATCGATTTCATCAATTTTTAGGCCCTCTGCAGACCTCCGGGGGGCGCTGGAAAAATGCTTGAGTTTCCGTTAGACTTACATTGGGCTCGTTGCTCGGATCGAGCACTCGAGCATTCTAATTTGCTCAACTCAAACAACGAGTGCCCAAGCATTTTAGTGCTCGTTCATCACTACTTACCACTAGTAATGAGCGAGCACTAAAATGCTCTGGTTCTCGTTGCTCGGGTCGAGCAAATTGGAATGCTCGAGTGCTCAGTCAGAGTAACGAGCCCAATGTAAGTCTATGGGAAACTCGAGCATTTTTCTGGCGGCTCCACCCGGTGGTCTGCAGAGGGCCTAAAAATTGCCCACATCGATGGGAACAGTGCTCAAATGGCATGAGAACAGCATGGGGAAGAACTCTGTAAGCATTTCTGACTCCCAGGTCACTGCTGTCAACAATGTTGTCAGAGTATTGCGCCACTTTTACGGACTCACAATAAAACATACAAAAACGAAACCAAAATGGATTTTCCTGGGAGATATGTTAAGGAACATCCTTTCCAGGGTAATGACTTGTATATAAGGCAAAATAAATATATAAAAGCAAATATGCTCCTCCACACCTTGGGCTATGTTCACACGTAGCATTTTTGATGCGATTTTGCACTTTTGCATTGCTTCCAAGACAAATGCATTCACCGGGAAATGTCATTTTAACATTTTACAACCTTATCTGGCCATGTGATGTGTGACATGGGTACAGCATGAGGAAGACTCCTGGAAGCATCTCTGACTCCCAGGGCACTGTGGTCATCTCATCAGACGTGATCCTATATTACTGCGGTAATAATACAGACATGTTTGGCAACGCGACAAATCTTAAACTTCATTTAAAATAGGGAAGGTGTGTGTCAAGGGACGAGGAAGTGGACGTTATGGTTCTGGTGATAGTGCATGCAGAGGCAGTGGGCAAGATGAAACTGTGCTTGCTGAGGGAGCATAACAAACACCCAGGTCATGTCGAACTACCTTCCTGTCCCAATTTCTAGGCGGCCGCAGAACACCACCATTGAAGACAGATCAGTGTGAAAAGGTTGTTGGTTGGATAGCAGATAAAGTTTCCAGTCAGTTTTCCACCACCCCACCCTGTGTTCCACATGGTCCAATCTCAGTAGATGTGAGTCTGAATCACATTATTATTATTACTTTATCGCCATTTATCCCATGGCACTTTACATGTGAAAAAGGGGTATACATTGCAAAAACAATTACAATAATCTTGAACAAAAGTGTGACAGTGACTAGTACAGGAGAGGACCCTGCCCGCAAGGGCTCAGTCTACAAGGCATGGGTGAGGATACAGTAGGCGAGGATAGAGCTGGTCTTGCAGCGGTATGGTGGAGCGAGGGTTACTGCAGGTTGTATGCATGTCGCAAGAGGTGGGTCTTCAGCTTCCTTTTAAAGGTTTCAACCATAGGTGAGAGTCAGAAATAGTGGGGTAGAGAGTTCCAGAGAAGGGGGGATGCACGGGAGAAACCTCGTATGCAATTGTGGGAAGAGGAGATAAGAGGGGTGTAGAAAAGGAGATCTTGTGAGGATTGGAGGTTGTGTGCAGGTAAGTACCGGTAGACTAGGTCACAGATGTATGGAGGAGACAGGTTGTGGATAGCTTTGCATTCCAAGGTTAGGGTTTTGAACTGGAGTATCTTGGTAATGGGGAGCCAGTGAAGGGATTGACAGAGAGGAGAGGCCAGGGAATAGGGAGGGGACAGGGGGATTAGTCAGGCAACAGAGTTTAGGATAGATTGGAGGAATGCAAGAGTGTTAGAAGGGAGGCCACAGAGCAGGAGGTTGCAGTCATCGAGAAGGGAGATGATGAACGCGTGCACTAGTGTTTTTATACATTCGTGGTTGAGGAATGTGTTGATTAGTGTTGAGCCACCCCCGTAGTGTTCGAGTTCGGTTCGTCGAACACCCGCATGTTCGCCGAACTGTTCATCGAACTGTTCGTCGAACACCGTCGAACACCGTTAAAACCAATGGCAGGCAAACAAAAACACATAGAAACACATAGAAAACACCTTCAAAGGTGTCCAAAAGCTGACAAACTGCTCAGTAGACACAACTAACACATGGAAAAGTGACAAGTACATATAGTCATGCGAAAAGAAAAGAGGTGGAGGAGTAAAAGGAGGGGGAGACACAGATATAGGCATGTCATGCCCTTCTAAAACCAAAAAAGTGCGAAGCCAACACGGCCAGTCCGTTCCTGCCCATGCGACCTCCGTGTCGCCGGGTTTGTGCCAGAGCCGCGGTGGACCCTGCCGGATAGCCCCCCTCTCCCAATACTGGTGCCTGTCCGCTGGGGGGTCGAGTGAGCCCCCCTGCGGTGGAGGCAGGTCTAATCTTTTTAATTTAAATTGTCTCTCTAATTTGAATGAGTACACTTTAAATCCTTTTACAAGGATCTATTGAAGGGACAGTCTCATGCCAGCAGCCACGGTAATTCCAGCTCCAGTAGCGTCCACTAAAGCTGCTGCAGTTAAAAAGCTTTTATAAGGATCGAGCTTGGCGTTCCACCGCAAGGCGTCCTACCGCCAGTCCCAGCCCCTGTGCCTTGGGGTGCCTCCCCGATGCTCTTCACTGAGTGTCCCGGGGGCCCGAACCATTTCCTTTGAAAAAATTAAGTGTCCAAACTACAGGTGGTGTAGCTTGCTTAACAGCTGGGATAATCCGCTGACTAGCAGACACTGCTACTAGGCACAAAGTATTTCCTGGGCTAGATGCAGTTAAAAATTTGTAATTAGATACTCTCGTTGGATGCTGAGAAAGCATTCCATAGAGTCTCCTGGCACGCCATATATTATTCTCTTAAAAAGTTGGGGTAGGCGTCTAGGGGACCCTTTTATAGGCAAAATCACGGCCCTGTATCGCAATACGTCAGCTAGGCTGAAGATAAATGGAACATTTTCATCACCTTTCATAATCACCAATGGGACAAGGCAGGGATGTCCTCTGTCCCCTCTCTTATACATCCTAGTGACGGAGCACCTGCTCTCATCAATTCGCCATAACCCCAATATTAGGTGGATTGAGGTGGGAGGCACCGAGTACAAGTGCTCTGCATTTGCTGATGATGTCCTAGTATATACCACTCAATCACATATATCCATCCCTGCTGTTATGGCTGAAATAGATCACTTTGTTACATGGTCAAATTTTAAAATCAATGCAGCGAAGTCTGAGGCCCTCGATGTCTCCCTCCCCAAATCCATACAGGATTCCATCCAGTCCAACTTTCCCTTTGCCTGGCCCTCACAGGGTATCAAATACTTAGGAAATCCTATTCATAGAGACCTCTCCCGTCTATGTTATCTTAATTTTGGGCCCTTTATTGAACAACTCCATACAGACCACGGTTGGCAAGTTAGAACTGTAAGATTCACTACGTGAATCACTGGTGTTTTGTGGAAAAGCACATGTACACTGTGTTCCAAATTATTATGCAAAAAGTGTTTAGGAGTGATAAGGGAAGAATTTTTTTGTTTGTCAGTTAAACTCATTGATGGTGATGTGTGTCAGGGCTCTTTATATCACTGTAAGCAATTGCAGACACCTGTGCTAATTAGTTTGGCAGGTGTGTCCAATGAAAGGCAAGACTACTTAAGAAGGCTGTCCCACATTATTAAGCAGCCTACATTTTCTGCCAAAATGGGAAAGAAAAAGGATGTGAAGGCTGCTGAGAAGCAACAAATTGTGGAGTGTTTAGGTCAAGGCATGACTACAATCAACATTGTCAAGACACTTCATCCTGATCATCGCACAATCAATAAGTATGTAGCTGATTCACAGCACACACGTGTGCGTGATGATAAGGGAAAATTGAGGACTCTTTCCTACAGGCAATTCCGTCAGGTTAAAAGAGCAGCGGCAAAAAAGCCTTGTCATAGCAGCAGACAAGTTTTTGAAGCTGCTGGTGCCTCCAACGTCCCCCGAACAACAAGATGTTGGGTCCTTCAGAGGTTTGCAGCTGTGCGTAAGCCATCCTGTCGACCTCCTCTATCCACTGTACACAAGCAGAAACGGCTCCAGTGGGCCAAACAATACATGAAGACTGACTTCAAAACGGTTTTGTTCACCAATGAGTGCCGTGCAACGCTCGATGGTCCAGATGGATGGAGTGGAGGATGGCTGGTTGATGGACACCCCATGCAAACACGGCTACGGCGCCAACAAGGAGGAGGTGGAGTAATGTTTTGGGCTGGAATCATGGGGAGAGAGATTGTCGGCCCCTTTTGGATCCCTGAAGGGGTAAAGATGAACTCCATAATGTATGTGGACTTTCTCAAACAGCACTTCCTGCCATGGTTCAAGTAGAAGAACCGTGTATTCCGCAGCAAGATCATTTTCATGCATGATAATGCACCGTCTCATGCTGCACGTAACACATCTGTATCTCTGGCTGATATGGGCATAAAAGGGGACAAACTTATGGTGTGACCCCCATGCTCCCCTGACCTGAACCCCATTGAGAACCTCTGGAGCATCATCAAATGTAGTGTCTATGATGACCAGAGGCAGTTCACATCTAAGCAACAGCTCTGGGAGGGTATTCTGTCCTCATGCAAAACAATTGAAGCAGAAACCATCCAAAACCTGACAAATTCAATGGACGAGAGAGTTCAGAAGCTCCTTTCGAACAAGGGGTCCTATGTGCAAATGTAACATCACCTAGAATAAAGTTTTGAGTTGAAAACTGTTTGATTTCAGTTTCTAATAACCTGCTAATGCTTATAATTTCAAAACTGACCATTTTTTTGTTCTTTATTAAAATGAAAAGGTTGATCGAAGAGTGTGGGGGATCTAAGAGTGTGGCAACCCAGTAGTCAAGATTATTTCGAATTCTGACAATCTGAGGGTCATGTTGCAGGTATTGCAGCTAGAAGGCACTCATGTGTCTTGCGCATCTAGGAGCCCCAAATTATTTTCCGGGCTAGATGCAGCTAAAAATTAATATTAGTTTGAAAGCTGGTGGAGCTTAGTATAGATGGCCTAATAGAATCAGTACTGCAAACTGCTACAAGGCCCAAATTATTTTCCAGCCAAGATACAGATAAACATGATTAGTAATCTTAAATCTGGTGGAGTTTAGTGTAGATGGCCTATTAGAATCAGTACTGCACACTGCTACAAGGCCCAAATTATTTTCCAGCGAAGATACAGAAAAACATGATCAGTAATTTTAAATCTGGTGGAGTTTAGTATAGATGGCCTAATAGAATCAGTACTGCACACTGCTACAATGCCCAAATTATTTTCCAGCCAAGATACAGATAAACATGATTAGTAATTTTAAATCTGGTGGAGTTTAGTATAGATGGCCTAATAGAATCAGTACTGCACACTGCTACAAGGCCCAAATTATTTTCCAGCCAAGATACAGATAAACATGATTAGTAATTTGAAAGCTTTAAACGGTTGGTGAGGTGATTTTAACAAATCATCAAGCTTTTACTCTCCCCAGGATGACACAGGGGTAGAAAAGTCGTTTCGGATCCATGATTTGTTCATCTTTATGAACGTGAGTCTGTCTACATTATCAGTGGAGAGCCGCGTGCGCTTATCTGTCAGCACACCACCAGCAGCGCTGAACACATGTTCAGACAGAACGCTGGCTGTGGGGCATGACAAGATCTCCAAGGCGTAAGAGGCGAGCTCCGGCCATTTATCCAGATTGGAAGCCCAAAAAGAGCAAGGGTCCAGTGACACAGTCATGGCTTCAATGTTTACTTAGAGATACTCCTGTACCATCGTCTCTAGGCGTTGACTGTGTGTCAGACTTCTTGTCTCCTGTGGCTTTGCAAAGGATGGGCTAAAAAAGTTGTGAAATGATTCCGCAAAATTGATGTTACCAGCAGATACTGTGTTTCTGTTACGTTTTGAGTGCTGAACACTCGACGGTCCCACGGTTGGCAAGTTGGAACTGTGAGATTCACTACATGCACCACTAGTGTTTTGGGGAAAAGCACATGTAAGATTCTGCAACAGTCTCTGCTGATACTCCTGCATGCGTGCATCTCTTTCTATGGCAGGAATAATTTCTGCAAATTTACTTTTGTACCGGGGATCTAACAGTGTGGCAACCCAGTAGTCAGGATTATTTCTAATTCTCACAATTCGAGGGTCATGTTGCAGGTAGTGCAGCAAGAAGGCACTCATGTGTCTTGCGCATCCAGGAGCACCAAGTCCCTGTTGTGTTGGTGGCGAGGTAACAATCATGCTTCCTTCCTCTGCCCTCTCCCCCCAACCTCGCACAACAGAAATGTGATCAAGGTCTCCCTCATCTGATGAGTCTTCCATTAGTTCGTTCTCCACTTCTTCCTGGGCTCCTGCACCTTCCTCACTAGTTTGGCTGCTACCATGCGCCCTGGTAAAACCATCTCCCCCACCCTCACATGCCTGCCGCCTTGGTGCTGCCGACCGTCTGGACCTTGCTGATGTTAGCCCTTCCGCATACATCTCCTCCTCCTCTACTTCCTCCACGTCCTCTTGTGCCACCACCTGACTCCGAATTCTGTTTAACATGTGCTCCAGCATGTAAATCACCGGAATAGTCATGCTGATAATGGCATCGTCAGCACTAAACATCTTCGTTGCCATTTCAAAACTGTGCAGAAGGGTGCATAGGTCCCTGATCTGAGACCACTCCTCCAGTGTGATTTGCCCCACCTCTGGATCTCGTTGGCCCAGGCTATACGTCAGAACATATTGCACCAGGGCTTGTCGGTGCTGCTACAGTCGTTGCAACATGTGCAGAGTTGAATTCCACCAGATAGGCACATCGCATTTTAGCCGGTGAAGTGGCAGGCCCAACGACTTCTGTAGAGATGTAAGTCACTGAGCTGCGGGATGCGAACGGCGGAAGTGAGCACACAGCGACCGTGCCCTCTGCAGAAGGCCATCTAGTCCGGGATAGTGGGCTAAGAATTGCTGGACAACCAGGTTCAACACGTGAGCCATACAAGGCAGGTGTGTGACATTGCCCCGGCGAAGGGCCGCACCCAGGTTTGCAGCATTGTCGCACACGGCCTTCCCTGGTTTCAGGTCCAGTGGAGACAACCATTCATGAAACTGGTTCTCCAGAGCTGACCACAACTCCTCAGCTGTGTGACTCACATTTCCCAGACATTTCAAAGTAAAAACCACCTGATGACGTTGAGCCCTGCTGCCAGCATAGTAAGGAGGTGTGCAGGATCCCTTCTGCGCAGTTACAATGCTTGTGGCATGACCAGACTGGCTTTGGGTGCAGGTGGAGGACCGAGAGGAGGTTGAGGAGGCAGAAGCAGTGGAGGAACTTCGAGATAAAGAGGATTGACGCACAACTCGTGGGGACGGCAAGACTTGGACAGCAGCCCCTTGTCCTGCTGTCACCATAGTTACCCAGTGCCCAGTCAGCAACATGTAACGCCCCTGTCCATGCCTACTCGTCCAAGTGTCTGTGGTGAAATGAACCCTGTCACACACAGAGTTTCTCAAAGAAGCGGCGATGTTTTGTGCAACATGCTGGTGGAGCGCAGGCACACCTTTCTTTGAGAAGTAGTGCCGACTGGGCATCTGGTACTGGGGCACTGCGACGGACATAAGGTCTCGAAAATCCTCTGTGTCTACCAGGCGGAAAGGCAGCATTTCTGTAGCCAAGAGCTTGCAGATGGTGAAAGTCAACCTCTTAGCTTTCTCATGGCTAGGAGGAAATGGTCTTTTACTTGTCCACATCTGAGGGACCGAGGGCTGGCTGTTGTGCTTAGACGGGGTTGAGAAGGGTGTCCCCGGCAAGCTGCCGGTCTGTGAGGAAGATGCAGGCGGACATGTTAGGTTGCCTTGATCCAAAGGTGGTGCTATCGATGTCGGACAGCCCTGAACACCAGCTGGTGTTTCCACCTCCAAAGAAAATGATGACCTGCCAATCACGCTGGCTGTTGCGGGTGAAGAGGTGGCAGGTCTGCGTCCCAAAACAGGTGTGACTGCTGTCCCTCCAGTCACAGAGGATGAAGATGCCGCGGATGCACAAGATGTGGCAGACCGTGGTTGGCCTGGCCGGCTAGGCCGCATTGTAGCACAGTGAGCTCCCCACTGCAACTTATGCTTCATATCCATGTGCCGGTTCATGCATGAAGTACTCAAACTATGTATTTTTTGGCCTATACTTAGCTTTTGCTGACAAATGTTACAGATAACACGAGTTGGGTCATCTTTATCGATCTGAAAAAATGCCCAGGCTATGCAAGGCTTAGCACCCATGCGACCTGAAGAGCCACCACGACTTGTGGTCAGAGGCAGAGTTGTGTTTGAGGATGCAGTTGTTGACGTGCTTCCAGTACTACGTCTCTGTCCAGGAAGGCGCAACCTGACCTCGTCATCACTAGCATCCTCCTCCACCTCGACTGGCTGACTGTGGGTTGACAGTAAGTGGGATCTCCAACCTCGTCATCATCACCCTGTGTGTTATCACACCCGTCGTCCTCAGAGCCAACCTCTTCCTGCCCTGACAAAAAACTAAAGTTGTCTCTCCAATCAGGTATTTGAGTCTCATCATCATCTTCCTCATTGTCTCCACCAACAGGAGTTACAGTTTGGGAATGAGGGTCTACATTATGGTCAGAACCTTCTGCGTCTGGTCCTTGATCCGACTCATAAAGATTCTGGGCACCAGTGCAGATCATTTCCTCGTCTGGATTCACAGAAGCTCTGGAGCCGACCTCTGATTCCCAGGCTTTAGTATGAGTAAACAGCTCTGCAGACTCAACTATCTGTTCTACCCCATACTCAGACGGGCAGCTGGAGACTTGTGAGCTGTGAGGAAGCAAGTGTGATTGGGGTGACACCTCTGAGGACTGGAGTATTTGTGATGTTGAAGTTGAGGTGGAGGAGAACCCACTTAAAGGAGCACTTGATATCCGTTGAAGCACCTGCTGTTTTTGTGCCTCATCTGGAATTTGTAGCGATTGGCGTGGCCGTAAGAAAGGGATCTTATCACATTGTCCGCTAAAAAAAGTAGACATCTTAGTTTGGCTGGAAGATGGTCTTTCTTCTGCAGATGTTACTGTTGCTTTAACACCTACCCCATGGACACAACCTTTTTTCCCTTCCCAACACGCCTATTCCCCTTTCCACCAGCAGCGGGCCTTTTTCCACTCATTTTGGTGGTTAACTAATTCACAACTCTGGAGTTGTTTGCACAATAAACAATGGATGGGAACTGAGCAGAGCTGAGTGGCCAAACTGTGGTATTAGCCCAAACGTATTGGCTGGGTTAGATGCAGATAAAAATTATTTTGAATTTGCAACCTGGTGGAGGTTAGTATAGATGGACTAATAGAACAAGTCCCACACACTGCTACAAGCCGAAATATTTTTTCAGAGCTAGATGCAGAAAAAAATTATATTGAATTTGCAACCTGGTGGAGGTTAGTATAGATGGACTAATAGAACACGTCCCACACACTGCTACAAGCCGAAATATTTTTTCAGAGCTAGATGCAGAAAAAAATTATATTGAATTTGCAACCTGGTGGAGGTTAGTATAGATGGACTAATAGAACAAGTCCCACACACTGCTACAAGCCGAAATATTTTTTCAGAGCTAGATGCAGAAAAAAATTATATTGAATTTGCAACCTGGTGGAGGTTAGTAAAGATGGACTAATAGAACAAGTCCCACACACTGCTACAAGCCGAAATATTTTTTCAGTGCTTGATGCAGAAAAAAATTATATTGAATTTGCAACCTGGTGGAGGTTAGTATAGATGGACTAATAGAACAAGTCCCACACACTGCTACAAGCCGAAATATTTTTTCAGAGCTAGATGCAGAAAAAAATTATATTGAATTTGCAACCTGGTGGAGGTTAGTAAAGATGGACTAATAGAACAAGTCCCACACACTGCTACAAGCCGAAATATTTTTCAGGGCTTGATGCAGAAAAAAATTATATTGAATTTGCAACCTGGTGGAGGTTAGTATAGATGGACTAATAGAACAAGTCCCACACACTGCTACAAGCCGAAATATTTTTTCAGAGCTAGATGGAGATAAAAATTATTTTGAATTTGCAACCTGGTGGAGGTTAGTATAGATGAACTAATAGAATGATGCTATGCCCAAAACGTTTTACTTCACTAGGTGCAGTAAAAAAAATTGTATTCTATACATAGGTGGTGTAACTTGCAACACAGATAGGCTACTCCACTGACTAACACACACTGCAAGAAGCCAAAAAGAATTTGCTTTGCTAGATTTAGCCAAATGCTGTGAAAAAAACTTGCACAGCACTGGCACAGACCTGCCTGGCAAAAAGTGATAGAAACTGATGTAACCTAGCCCTCAAAAGGACTGCAATTACAATTAGTCTTTACTCCCAACCTATCTATTTAAGAGCACAGACCTGCCTGATAAAAGTGATAGGAACTGATGTAACCTAGCCCTTAAAAGGACTGCAATTACAATTAGTCTTTACTTCCAACCTATCTATTTAAGAGCACAGACCTGCCTGATAAAAGTCATAGGAAATGATGTAACCTAGTCCTTAAAAGGACTGCAATCACAACTATTCCCTACTCCCAAGCTATCTGTAGATTTGTGCGAAAATTGGCTTGAAATTAACAAAGTATAGCGCACACAGCAACAGCGGTGCCGTCTAACATGCGGCTGCAGCAGTGAGAAAATGGTGGCGACGGGGAAAATGGCTGGGTCTTATAGGGCAAGGACATGTGACATACACTGCCAATGACACATGCCCTTGCTTGTGTGAAAAAAAGCACTTCGCTCCGTGTGTGCGCTGCTGATAGGCTGACAGATTGCACCTCCCCACTGTAAATGCGGGAAAGAGAAAAAAAAAATGGAGATCTTCATTATTTCTGCAGAGATCCATCCCCTGCCCCTCCCCCCGCCCCGCTGTACACTCAAACTGCGTTTTAACATTCATTTTCAGCATTACTGAGACAAAATCCAGCTATGATTTTGGTGCACGAATAGTTATCGAACATAACCTCGAACAGCCAAATTTTTTTCAAATTGTTCGTGTTCGCCGAACAGCTCGAACACCGCCCAAAACAGCTCGAATTTAAGATTGGCGAACAGTTCGAGTCGAACACCGCTCATCTCTAGTGTTGATCCAGATTTTTTTTACTTGGAGTCGGCATCTTCCTAACCCTGATCGTCCTTCTTCCCACCATTCCCAATGCCCGGAGACAACTGATCCCACACTTGGACACTTCGAAGTGCTGTTTTGTTCATCTTTCCATTTATAGATTCTGGCCTCTCGCTCGGTCCGCTAGGAAGTGGAAAGAGCTTGGCTATTTGGTTTGAAGAAGGGATTAAAGTCCAGCGTTACCCCAAGAGCTGTTCACTTTTCCATCGATAAATTTGGGTCTCTCGACCAGCCAGCTTCGAGCAGGGCAACAGAAAATCACATGTAGCCATTTGAGTAGCCATGGTCACCCGAAGCTGACGGTGGGAAAGTGCAAATACTATCGCACGAGGTGGATAATGATAAGACACAATGGACAGAAAGTCAGGAGGAGGACCAGGGTGCGGAAGTGGAAAACGAAGCGGTGGATGATGAAGTCACTAACCCAATCTGGCAAGGGGACATGTAGAGCGAGGACAGCAGCACACAAGGGGAGGGAGGGGTAGCACCACAACTGGCAGGAACAAACAGTGTGGTGGCCGCAGACACAAGACGGGCAACCGTTCCCCGGAACACCAACACAACGGAAGTTGCAGTACAACTGTTAGGTCTTAACGAGTCTGGTTCTTTTTTAAAGACTATTTAGATAACCCCAAAAAGGCCATTTGCAACATCTGCCAGGCCAGTATCAGCAAGAGTACCAAAACTACCAGCCTGACCACCACCAGCATGCTCAGGCACATGACAGCAAAGCACATGACTATCTGGGCAGAACACAGAGGTCCAGAAACAGTGTCTGCCGGTGACACCACCGCCTCTTCCACTGTTGTGCATGCACGCCAATCCCCTGTCCATGGCACATGCTAAGATGCCTCCAGCCCTGCACCTGTCATTGCAGACTTGCAACCATCACCATCCACGTCCCTTTGCAGCGTTCAGTTGTCCCTACCACGGTCCTTGGAATGCAAGTGCAGGTATGCAGCCAGTCACCCACCCACAGGCGGAAATACTAAACTGCCACATTTCTGGACTGCTTACACTTGAAATGTTGCCTTTTAGGCTCGTGGAGGTGGAAGCTTTCCACAACCTCATGGCGGAGGCGGCGGCCGGGTGTCCATACTCGGTCCCCAGCCACCACTATTTCTCCCGGTATCGTCTCCGCCTTCCCCAAGCGCGAGTCTCAGAACATTACCCGTGCCCTTCCCAGTGAACTTAAGTGGGAAGGACCGCCTAACCACAAACACGTGCACAGGTGAATGTGGCCAGGGATGGTCCGGAGCCAGTTCACAGTAAAAAAAAACAGCCTTTGAGTGTCCGGGAACCTTCCCACACACTTTTCTTTGCCAGGGTTGCTTCTTGGCAGGGTTGGACGGGCCCACCACAGAACCGGAGACTCCTCTGGTGGGCCCTGGCTTCTCCATCAGGAGAGTTCATAGTCCCGAGGTGAGGTCGTGATGATGATAGAGGCCACCATCTTCTTAGCTTGCTGCTGGTACTATTCTGTGGGGATCAGCTTGGCTCCAATAAACCTGGAATATTTCCAGTGGTTTGGTATTGGCACCAAGTACCAGAAGCGAAGCCATCCACAATTTCCTTCTTGGGAATTTTATTTGGTAGACCGAGTGGCTGCCCAAATACATTAGTTTCTCACAAAGGAGCTGAAGATACTGAGTGGCAGTAGGTGCAAGTTTCTCCAGCATGTTAGATATCAGAGGGATAACAGAGAGGGCAGCACAGTGGCTCACTGGTTTGCACTTAAGCCTTGCCGCACTGGGGTCCTGGGTTAAAATCGCTCCAAGGACAACATCTGCAAGGATTTTGTATGTTCTCCCCGTGTTTGCGTGGGTTTCCCCCTCAGTAATAAAGCAGCCATAGCGTGTCCAGGAACCTTCTCACACACTTTTCTTAGCCAGGGCTGCTTTTCAGCAGGGTTGGACAGGCCCACCAGAGAACCGGAGAATCCTCCGGTGGGCCCTGGCTTCTCCTTCAGGAGAGTTCATAGTGCTGAAGTGAGGTTGTGATGATGATAGAGGCCACCATCTCCTTAGTTTTTCTGTTACTTGGAATGCAAGCGTAAGTATGCAGCCAGCCACCCATCCACAGGCCGCAATACTAAACTGCCACATTTCTGGACTGCTTGCACTTGAAATGTTGCCTTTAAGGCTCGCGGAGGTGGAAGCTTTCCACAACCTCATGGCGGCAGCCAGGTGTCCATACTCGGTCCTCAGCCACCACTATTTTTCTCGGTATCGTCTCCGCCTTCTACAAGCGCGAGTCTCAGAACATTACGCGTGCCCTTCCCAGTGAACTTAAGTGGGAAGGACCACCTAACCACAAACACGTGCACAGGTGAATGTGGCCAGGGATGGTATGGAGCCAGCCCACAGTAAAAAAACACCCATTGAGTGTCTGGGAACCTTCTCACACACTTCTCTAGCCAGGGTTGCTTCTTGGCAGGGTTGGATGGGCCCACCAGAGAAGCGGAGACTCCTCTGGTGGGCCCTGGCTTCTCCATAAGGAGAGTTCATAGTGCCGAGGTGAGATCGTGATGATGATAGAGGCCACTGATGCGCCCCCTGGGCCGTGGGGTACTCGGTGCCGGGCCGGTCGTTGCTAGTGGAGATGTCACAGTGGTGGTGACCCGGTCCGTGACCCAGGGCGGTCATTAAAAAGGGGAATTTTTTACAAGGGATTTATAGTTTTTATATACAAAGTTCGTTACGCCACCTGTGGTATGCGGCTATAGGTAGCCGCCACCGCGGAGCAGGTCCTCTGGAGCTGGTGTTTAATGCAGCAGGGTTGGTTTGGCTCTCCACAGGTAGAGCTTAGCTCCAGGGCAGCGTAGAGATGTTGTAGATGTTATAGGTTATGCTGGGCGTTGTAGTGCAGGGATGATGGCGCAGATAATAATCACAGAGACAGTGGGGGTGCAGTCTTCAGGGTCTTTACTCACGGTTGTTGCAATCCAAGTTACAGGTACCGGTGTAACTTCCCTCGTCATGCTGCGCTTACTCAGGGAGGGGTTCAGCCAACCCTCAGATATCTCCGGAGTACTTAGCGGGACCCCCTTCTGTGTGTTCTCTCTCTCTCTGGCTGTCTTCCTACACCTCACACCTAGTGTCCCAATCCAGTACCCGCGGGCCTTGTCAGGTGACGTCTGTTCTGTCCCCTGGGTCCTCTATGGCTACCTTCTTGGTGAGACTGATGTGGACTGTTGGCTGCAGGACTTGAAATACAGCAGCCTCCGAATTCTAGTTGAGACATGAAGTACTCTTCTAGTTGAGGGACCGGTCCTCTTTTTGCGACCTGACCCCTCCGCCTCCTGGTGGATTCGGGCGTACGGGTGGCCTCCAGAACTGCCCGTACCCCTGGGGTCCCTTCCTAGTTCCTGGAGCCTTTCCTGCTTCTCTCACTCTCTCAGTCCTGGGCCTCTCTGGCTAGGCCCTCCTCCAGAGCAGAGCTCCTGCCGAGCCTCTGCTCCTTCTGCTTCTCCTCTCAGACTGATCTGAACTCACAAGATGGTTCCCTCTTTTATATCACTTCCTTTCATGTGCTCCCCTGATCTACGTCCTCCACCCACACCCACTACATAGTTCCACCCTTCAGCCAGGGACCAGGGACTGTGCTCTCCCTTAAGAGCATTCTCACCCTGCCCCTACTGAAGTGGAATGTGTTGGATGCAGGTGTTAGGGTCCCGGGCAGTACTCCTTCCTTACCTGAGAGTGAGATACCACACCTCTGGGTGAGATGCAGTACCTCTGTGGCGACCGAACCCTCAGGGGCGCCACACCACCATCCTTAGCTTGCTGCTGGTACTTTTCTGTGGGAATCAGCTTGGTTCCAATCAGCCTGGAATATTTCCAGTGGTTTGGTATTGGCACCAAATACCAGAAGCGAAGCCATCCACAATTTCCTTCTTGGGAATTTATTTGGTAGACTGAGTGGCTGCCCAAATACATTAGTTTCTCACAAAGGAGCTGAAGATACTGAGTGGCAGTAGGTGCAAGTTTCTCCAGCATGTTAGATATCAGAGGGATAACAGAGAGGGCAGCACAGTGGCTCACTGGTTAGCACTGAAGCCTTGCAGCGTTGGGTCCTGGGTTAAAATCCCACCAAGGACAACATCTGCAAGGATTTTGTATGTTCTCCCCGTGTTTGCGTGGGTTTCCCCCTCAGTAATAAAGCAGCCATAGCGTGTCCAGGAACCTTCTCACACACTTTTCTTAGCTAGGGCTTCTTCTCAGCAAGGTTGGACAGGCCCACCATCTCCTTAGTTTTCTGTTACTTGGAATGCAAGCGCAAGTATGCAGCCAGCCACCCACCCACAGGCCGCAATACTAAACTGCCACATTTCTGGACTGCTTGCACTTGAAATGTTGCCTTTTAGGCTCATGGAGGCGGAAGATTTCCACAACCTCATGGTGGCCGGGTGTCCATACTCGGTCCCCACTATTTCTCCCGGTATCATCTCCGCCTTCCACAAGCGCGGATCCCTGAAAATTAACCGTGCCCTCCCAAGCGCACTTACTGGGAAGGACCGCTTAACCACAAACATGAGGCAGGTGAATGTGGCCAGGAACGGTATGGAGCCAGTCCACAGTAAAAAAAAAAAACAGCCATAGAATGTCCAGGAACCTTCCCACACACTTTTCTTAGCCATGGCTGCTTCTCTGCTGGGTTTTACGGGCCTGAATGCTCGGGTATGCCCTGGCTTCTCCATCAGGAGAGTTCATGATAGCGTAAACTTTGCAGCTGCTATGGGGCTCTTGAGCGGGTGAGAAAGGTGGCACCTCAGAATCAAATCCTCTGGTGGGCCCAATGTTTTTCAGACTGACACTGCTTCTCAGTGAGAGTTGTATTTCACCACAGCCATATTCTTTAGCTCGGTGAAAGGACTGGCATAGAGGGAAACCATATCTACTCCGGCTTTCATTTCTCCGCCACCAGGTTCCGCCCATTGTCACACACGACCATGCCTGGATGTACAATACAGACCAAAAGTTTGGACACACCTTCTCATTTAAAGATTTTACTGTATTTTCATGACTTTGAAAATTGTACATTCACACTGAAGGCATCAAAACTATGAATTAACACATGTGGAATATATACTTAACAAAAAAGTGTGAAACAACTGAAAATATGTCTTATATTCTTGGTTCTTCAAAGTAGCCACCTTTTGCTTTGATGACTGCTTTGCACACTCTTGGCATTCTCTTGATGAGCTTCAAGAGGTAGTCGCCGGAAATGATTTTCACTTCACAGGTGTGCCCTGTCAGGTTTAATAAGTAGGATTTTTTGCCTTATAAATGGGGTTGGGACCATCAGTTGTTTTGTGCAGAAGTTTGGTGGATACACAGCTGATAGTCCTACTGAATCGACTGTTAGAATTTGTATTATGGCAAGAAAAAAACAGCTAAGTAAAGAAAAACGAGTGGCCATCATTACTTTAAGAAATGAAGGTCAGTCAGTCCGAAAAATTGGGCAAACTTTGAAAATGTCCCCAAGTGCAGTTGCAAAAACCATCAAGCGCTACAAAGAAACTGGCTCACATGAGGACCGCCCCAGGAAAGGAAGACCAAGAGTCACCTCTGCTTCTGAGGATGTTTATCCGAGTCACCAGCCTCAGAAATCGCAGGTTAACAGCAGCTCAGATTAGAGACCAGGTCAATGCCACACAGAGTTCTAGCAGCAGACACATCTCTACAACAACTGTTAAGAGGAGACTTTGTGCAGCAGGCCTTCATGGTAAAATAGCTGCTAGGAAACCACTGCTAAGGACAGGCAACAAGCAGAAGAGACTTGTTTGGGCTAAAGAACACAAGGAATGGACATTAGACCAGTGGAAATCTGTGCTTTGGTCTGATAAGTCCAAATTTGAGAGCTTTGGTTCCAACCACCGTGTCTTTGTGCGACGCAGAAAAGGTGAACGGATGGACTCTACATGCCTGTTTCCCACCGTGAAGCATGGAGGTGTGATGGTGTGTGGGTGCTTTGCTGGTGACGCTGTTGGGGATTTTTTCAAAATTGAAGGCACACTGAACCAGCATGGCTACCACAGCATCTTGCAGCGGCATGCTATTCCATCCGGTTTGCGTTTAGTTGGACCACCATTTATTTTTCAACAGGACAATGACCCTAAACACACCTCCAGGCTGTGTAAGGGCTATTTGACCAAGAAGGAGAGTGATGGGGTGCTACGCCAGATGACCTGGCCTCCACAGTCACCAGACCTGAACCCAATCGAGATGGTTTGGGGTGAGCTGGACAGCAGAGTGAAGGCAAAAGGGCCAACAAGTGCTAAGCATCTCTGGGAACTCCTTCAAGATTGTTGGAAGACCATTTACGATGAATGCCCCTTGAAGCTCATCAAGAGAATGCCAAGAGTGTGCAAAGCAGTCATCAAAGCAAAAGGTGGCTACTTTGAAGAACCTAGAATATAAGACATATTTTCAGTTGTTTCACACTTTTTTGTTAAGTATATAATTCCACATGTGTTAATTCATAGTTTTGATGCCTTCAGTGTGAATGTACAAGTTTCATAGTCATGAAAATACAGAAAAATCTTTAAATGAGAAGGTGTGTCCAAACTTTTGGTCTGTACTGTATGTTCAGTGGTGAAGCCACAGATCAGGCTGCTAAAGCTTTCAACCACTCTTCAGTAGTGGGCGGTTTGTCACCTTAGCATTAAGCATATTATCTTCAGCGCAGCCTGTTGCCGCTTGGCTGAGTCAGTGCTGCAGTGCTTCCAGCTTGTGACTGATGTGGTCATTTTGGAGATGGAGGCCAAACTGGAGGAGGAGGTGCAGGAGCTGAATAGTGTGATTACATTGAGGTTACATTGGCGAGTCTAGTTTTTATACTAAAGAAAGATCCTACAGTATTTTTTTTTTTTTTACGTCTCTTCAAATGTGTATTGGAGTGTGTCCTAATTTTTGGCAGCCCTTGAAATTGTTGCATATGCAATAACAGTATAGGAGACACACTCCTTAATAATGGGAAGGACAATTCAAATAGATTATATGTTCTAGAATATTAAGTGTCTTATCTGAAATTCTTTTATGGGTGAGGTATCGCAGTTTGTATAGTGTACTACACCGATCCAGCCAGGTATTATTGCCTTATACTGCGTGCTGCTGGAGCTGCCCCCCAAAAAAATTAAATCTATTCTATTCCCTATCAATAATGCTGTCATATGCATTTACATTAGGAACAGGTGCTGCTGCTAAGTGGTATCATCATCAGCTACAGATGAGTGTTCATTCTGGACACATAAGGTAAATGTCTTCCACAGTTCATAACTTTACTCTTTTCTTTTCTTTGGCCTTATATACAAGTCATTACAATGGAAAGAATGTTTCTTAACATTTTTTCCACTTTAGCTTGTTTTTTGTATGTTTTTTTTGTCAGTCCGCAAAAGTGGCGTAATACTCTGACAACATTGTTCACAGATATGCTATTTGTCAGTGGCCAACTGAGAATAGGTTTGAACTCAACTGCAATACTTTAAAAGAAGTGTAATATTTGACACGCTCACAATAATTGCTGCATTATTATGGCAGTCATACAGGACAACGTTTGATGGCCACGGTTTCAAGCAGTCGCCTAATAGCATGGCATTTGTCAGCGACCAAGTGTCGATTGGTTCAAGAAAACACAGATGGCTGACTTTAAAAGGAGTGGAATATTTGGCACGCTCCACAAAATTTCTGTATTATTACTGCAGTCATATGGATCACGTGCTTCTGATCATTGAAAAAAGTTCCTCTGCTTCCACAATACAGTGATATGAAGAAAACTAAAAAAATCTGGATGTATTCTGCGAACAAGCAAATGGAGCTGTAAAATGGTGTACACTGACACACTGCTAAATCTATAAATGGAGGACAATATTTTCCATATTCACTACAAATGACTGGATTTGAACCGCAGTTATATGTGATATGTCTGACAGAGAACCACGGTTTTAAATATCAGGCCTGTAATTGACTAATATTATTTTAAACAGAGACCTAGTGTGAATAGCTTGACCGACACACTGCAAAGAAATGAAAATGGAAGAAATGGCTGATTTTGGAACACTCTTATAGGTGATATGTCTGAAAGAGAACCACGGTTTTAAATAGCAGGCCTGTAATTTACTAATACTATTCTTCACAGACTAGTGTGAATAGCTTGACCAACACACTGCAACAAAATGAAAATGGAAGAAATGTCTGATTTTGGAACACTCTTATAGGTTACATGTCTGACAAACAACCATGGTTTTAAATAGCAGGCCTGTAATTTACTAATATAAATCTACACAGAGACCTAGTGTGATTAGCTTGACCTACACACTGCAACGAAATGAAAATGGTAGAAATGGCTGATTTGGAACACTCTTATAGGTGATATGTCTGACAGAGAGCCACGGTATTAAATAGCAGGCCCTTAATTTACTAATACTATTCTTCACAGACACCTAGTGTGGATAGCTTGACCGACACACTGCAACAGAATGGAAAAGGAGGGCAATATTTTCCTAGTACAGTTCAAATTTCTGGATTTTTATCGCTGAAATATGGAATACATCTGGCGATATTCTGCAGTGCTAACAAGCAAATGGAGCAGAAAAATAGTGTACTCTAAATTGCTTTTTAAGCAAATAACCAGGATTAAGATAAAAGAAATTGCCCTGGCCCCTGATATCTGGGGCTATGTCTAGAAATATCTCTAATTAGTACAGCAGCAGCAGACAGTACGTTCAATGGACCCTCTTGCACTATAGGCTGCCACATACACTGCCTGCCTGCCTAACTCCTGCCTAACACTGATCATATGCAGCTGAATTAGTCCTCAGAAGGACTGTTAGTTCAGATGGATATAAATATATATATATGTTGTGGAATACCTATACTAACAGGATGTTCAATGGACCCTATTGCACTATATGCACTGCAGTCTGCCACATACCCTGGCTGCCTGCCTAACTCCTGCTATCACCACTGAATATATGCAGCTAGATTAGTCCTCAGAAGGACTGTTAGTTCAGATGGATATATATGTATGTTGTAAAATACCTATACTAACTTTAAACAAGTAAATCTCTCCATGACTCAGCAGCACTTCTCCTTACTCTGCCTGTTTTCGGGGTAGACTGTGACAAGCATATCAGCGCCAGGTCTTATATAGACCTGATGATGCTGTGCGGCCAACCAATCACTGTAATGCCCACAACCAACATGGCTACGGCATTACAGTGCATGGCAGGCAATCCCTGTATGTTCATTGGCTCTCTAAAGAGCGCCAAACACGCAGGGAGGGGACCCGAGTTCCCGCCCGAGCAACCCAGAAATACTCGCCGAGCGCTGAGCTTGTCGAGCACCGTGATGCTCGGGCGAGTACTGAGCAGTGGCGAGCGCGATCGTTTATCACTACTTACCAACACTTCAGTGTTCAGCTCACACAGATTCTGAACATGCACTAGTCCTTCTAGCTGGTTGCCAACAGGGTCTTGTGGTGCCACTGAATATAGAAGCCTGCTAGCCATTAGTTACAGTTGTGCTCAAAAGCTTACATACTCCGGCAGAACTTTTCCTTTCTTGGCCATGTTTCAGAGAATATGAATGATAACAAAAAACTTTTTCTCCACTCATGATTATTGGTTGGGTGAAGCCATTTATTGTCTAACTACTGTGTTTTCTCTTTTTAAATCTTAATGACAACCAAAAACATCCAAATGACCCTGATCAAAAGTTCACATACAGTTTTTAATTCCGTGTATTGCCCCCTCTAACATCAATGACAGTTTGAAGTCTTTTGTGGTAGTTGTGGATGAGGTTCCAGTACCAGAAGCGAAGCCATTCACAATTTCCTTCTCAGGAATTTTATTTTGGTAGACTGAAGACACTGAGTGACAGTAGGTGCAAGTTACTCCAGCATGTTAGATGCCAGAGCTGTGAGAACTGAGACGGCGGCACAGTGGCACAGTGGTTAGCACTGCAGTCTTGCAGCACTGGGGTCCTGGGTTCAAATCCCACAAATGACAACATCTGCAAGTAGTTTGTATGTTCTACCTGTGTTTGTGGGGGTTTCTCAGTTTTCTTCCTCAGAAAAAAAAGCAGCCATACATTGTCTTGGAACATTCACACAGACTTTTCTTAGGCAGAAGAATCCTCTGGTGGGCCCTGGAGAGTTCATAGCGCAAACTTTGCAGCTGCTATGGGGCTCTTGAGCAGGGGAGAAAGGTGGGCCCTCAGAATCAAAGCCACATTCTTTAGATCGGAGAAAGGACAGGCATAGAGGGAAACCATATCTACTCCGGTTGTCATTTCTCCCAGGAAGTCCTCTAATGCAGCTTGTTCCATAAGCAATGGCAGCCCGTCCAACATCATCTCACACTTCTCAGTGGTTCTTAGTCACACACAAAGATCTTTCTTTACGTCTTGAATTTCATGACTACAGAGTTGGGAAATTGCTTGATCTGCAATGCGCTTTGAAAAATAATGTGCATAAGCAAAGCCACAGTTTAGTCTACTGAAGGTCATCATTAAGTGAAACTCATACAGATTTCCCACAGACTGAAATAGGGGTATCAAGACTTCCAAGACAGCCAAGACTTCCCTGTCTTCACCAAGAGGATGACTGTCCATCCTCCTCATTATCACCCAAATCTGCATTAAGATGAGGTGTGGCTGGGCCATATAGTTCTTTGCTCTGCCTGCAATGCCTCCTCTTTAATTGTGAGCAGCAAGTGTTTCAGTAGACAGAGAAGTGGGATGGTGACGCTAATCATGGAGTCATCGTCATTCACCATCTTGGTGGAGTCCTCAAAGTTTTGGAAGATGACACAGATGTCAGAGATCCATGCCGACTCATCAGCTCTTATGTGCGGAGGCTGACCTGAAATCCAACGGGCGTGTTGAAGCTGGTACTCAACAATTGCCCTCTGCTGTTCACAAATCCTTCCCAACACCTGCAATGTTCATTTCCAAAGTGTGGTCACATCGCACACCAGTTGGTGAGCCGGAAGCTGCAAACACTGCTGAAGCACTGCCAGAGTGGTGAAAGCTGTAGCTGACTTTCTGAAATGGGCACACACGTGGCATACTTTCACAAGCAGCTCTGGCAGATCTGGGTAGGTTTTGAGAAACCGCTGAATCACTAAGTTGAGCACATTTAGTGCTCACTCAGCACTAATGTGTACCCCTGTATGGAGAACAATATCAGCACTAAAGAATTAAAAGATGAAATATAGCCTACTTTATATACCACGGAAGTAAGAAAAACAATTTTGATTATATTATGTGTACCACTGTGATAACAATATCTTCACCAAAGAATTCATTTCAAAGTAGTAGACCTAGTATAATGGGGACCGACAACTCTTCCACTACAGCCAACCCAGCAGATGGAGACCCAACCAGGAGTGTTCACATTTCAAAAAATTAGGGCCTGACACCACCATTTCCATGGCCAACAAATTGGAGATGGTGGAGTTCAATCTCTTAGCTTTGTCATGTGCAGGAGGAAAAAATCTTTTACGTGACCACAACTGCAGGACCGTGGGCTGGCTGCAGTGCTGAGAGAGGACAGAGTACAGTAAACTGGACAAATTGCTGGATCGTGAGTGAGATGCAGATGGAGATATTATGATAGATTGATAAAGTTGTGGTGTGCTCGTTCTCTGAGATCGGTCAAAAACAGCAGGCATGTCCACTTCCGTTACAGCTGACGGGCTCTCAATCAGCCTGATTGGAGTGGGTAAAGAACCGGAGGTTCTGCTGTGGGAGACCTGCGTGACAATACTTGGCATGGTAAGAGAGGAGGAGGAAGAAGCAGAGGAGGAAGAAGCAGCAGATGCGGTTGATGGGGTGGCTGATGGTTGTTGAGGTTCGCATTTTATCTCAGTGAGATTGCCAGAGTAATGCATGTTGATTGCGCATATGAAGGTTCATGCATGTAATAGTCAAATTATTGCCCTTTTTCCCTCTACTGATTTTTTTTCTTGCAAAGTTGCCAGATAACATGCGTTGGCTCAACCTTTGCGGTGTCAAAAAAGGCGCAGGCAAGACAACCCTTGCCGCCCCTGCGAGCTGCAGACCCGTGACCGCTGCTGGTCACTGCCACAGTTGTGGCTAAGGATGCAGTGCTCGTCGTGGTTGCATCCAATTTTGAGTTTATCATGTCTGTGTACCCCTGTGTGGAGAACAACATCTGCCCCAAAGAATTTCAAGCTGATATTTAGCCTGCTTTATATACCAATTTTGAGTTTATCATGTCTGTGTACCCCTGTGTGGATATAGCATCCCTGGTGGCGTGCTTGCATAGTGCACCACCTCCCACTATGCAAGACCGCAATCTTACCTGTCAGTCCAGACTGTAAACCTTGCTCCAGTTCATGCTGTGTGCATGTCTCTTGTCTGATTGCTTAGGGCGGTGGCCCGGTTACTTCCTGATTCTTATAGCTGCTGTGGGCGCACTCCTAATGCGTCCCCAGCCTATTGCTGTGAGTCACTGGATATTTAAACCCCCTCCACCCAGAAGGAGGTGCCTGAGCAACACTAACTATCAGTGTGCTCCTTGCCTCTGAGTTGCCATGTCTTGTCCTGTATCTTGTCTGTTTCCGCCACTCTGGGGGCTGTATACCCAGGCCTGTTATCTCTGACTTCTAGTCTGTTTCCGCCACTCTGGGGGCTGTATACCCAGGCTCATTCTTGTATCTCGTTGCAGTAGCAGTTCCTGTCTGAACTGTATCCTAGCCTGTTACCTGTTTGTCTCTATGTCCGTACCTTCCCTTTTCCTGCAGTATCTGAACCTGCATCTAACTCCAACTCGTTGTCTCTGTACTTCTGTTTGTGAGTTTTGTGTCCACTCGCTACTTCATAGTAAGTACCTTGTGTGTATCTGGTTCTGCTTGTCCCTTTTCCCTTCCTCCGTATCTACCTCCTGTGTTCTAGCCATCTTCCTGCATTTTCCAGTCTGTTCCATGTGAAAAGAGCCTGTCCTCTCTGCCTGCACCTTCAGCCTCTCTGCTGTGCCTTGTCCACCGCACCTGCGGTTTCGCTCCGCTCTGCTTGCTCACCGCGTCAGCGGTTTCCCTCTGCTCTGTCTTGCCCACCACTCCGGCGGTTCATCTCTGCTCTGCCTTGTCCACCGCACCTGCGGTTTCGCTCCACTGTGCTTGCTCACCGCGTTAGCGGTTTCCCTCTGCTCTGTCTTGCCCACCGCTCCGGCGGTTCATCTCTGCTCTGCCTTGTCCACCGCACCTGCGGTTTCGCTCTGCTGTGCTTGCTCACCACGTTAGCGGTTTTCCTCTGCTCTGTCTTGCTCACTGCACCAGTGGTTCCTTTCTGCTCTGCCTTGTCCACTGCTCCAGAGGTTTCGCTCTGCTCTGCCTTGTCCACCGCACCTGCGGTTTTGCTCTGCTCTGCTTTCTCACCGCACCGGCGGTTCCTCTCTGCTCTGCCTTGTCCACCCCTCCGGCGGTTCTGCTCTGCCTTGTCCTCTGCTCCGGCGGTTTCGCTTTACTCTGCTTGTCTACCACATCTGTGGCTTGGTTCCTGTCTACCAGTCTGTACTGGACCCTATCCAGCCTACGCTCCAACCGGCTAGTACCTCCCTGTCTGCTCCCCAGCCGTGCTTGCCAGTATCTCCCTGTCTTCACTCCAGCCGTGCTTGCCAGTACCCACCTGTCTGCATACCAGCCATACTTGCCAGTGCCCACCTGTCTGCATACCAGCCGTGCTTGCCTGTGCCCACCTGTCTGCATACCAGCCAAGCTTGCCAGTACCCACCTGTCTGAATACCAGCCGTGCTTACCAGTATCCACCTGTCTGCATACCAGCCGTGCCTGCCAATACCCACCTGTCCGTATGCCAGTCTAACCTGCCTGTTCCTGCATTCCCCGGTGTGGGTCAACAGCTGTGACCAGGGTCTGACCTGGAGTAGCACCTGGTCCCTCTGCTCGGTTCCTCCTTGGTTCACGGAGTCGACTGAGCCGCCGTGAAACCTTGGTCGTATTGGGTTGATACTTGGTTACACCCCTCCAGGCACTCCTCGGTTCATGGTACAGTGGATCACTAATCACGCTCATGCCAGTCAGTCCGGGCGCGAGCGTAACAGTGGAAAACAATATCTGCCCCAAAGAATTTTAAGCGGAGATGTAGCCTGCTTTATATACGAATTTTGAGTTTACCATGTCTGTTTACCCCTGTGTGGAGAACAATATCTACCCCAAAGACTTTTAAGCGGAGATGTAACCTGCTTTATATACCACTGTAGAAAGAAAACCAATTTCTATTTTATCATGTGTTCTCCTGTGAGAACAATATCAAACAATTAATTTAAATAGATTTTAAGTATTATAATGGGGACCAACACCTCTTCCACTACAGCCAACCCAGCAGATGGAAACACAATCAGGAGTGTTCACATTTAAAAAAAATGAGGGCCTAACACCACCATTTCCATGGCCAACAGATTGGAGATGGTGGAGTTCAACCTCTTAGCTTTGTCATGTGTAGAGGACACAATCTTTAACGTGACCACACCTGCGGGACCAAGGGCTGACTGCAGTTCTGAGAGAGGGTGGAGTGCGGTGAACTGGACAAACTGCTAGACCGTGAATGAGGTGCAGGCAGAGATGTTATGGTGGATTGAGAAAGATGTGATGTGCTTGGTGAAACAAACACAGCAGGTATGTCTGCTTTCGTTATAGCTGATGGGCTCACACTCAGGGTGACTGGAGTGGGTATACAACCGTAGGTTCTATGGTCAGAGACCTGCATGAGAATACTTGGCATGGTAACAGAGGAGGAGGAGGAAGCAGCAGATGCGGTTGATGGGGCGGCTGATGGTTGATGAGGTCCGCATTTTAACGCAGTGAGATTGCCAGTGTAAAGCATGTTGATTGCACATGTGAAGATTCATGCATGTAGTAGTCAAATGATTGCACTTTTTCCCTCTACTGATTTTTTTTTTGCAAAGTTTGCAGACAACGTGAGCTGGCTCATCCTTTGCGGTCTCAAAAAAGGCCCAGGCTAGGCAACTCTTGCCCCCCCTGCGAGCTGCAGACCCGTGCCCGCTCCTGGTCACTGCCACGGTTGTGGCTAAGGATGCAGTGCTCATCACGGTTGCATCACTCAGTGTCTGCACCATAGGACACAACTTAACCTCCTCGTCTTCCTCTTCCTCCACCTCCTCAGATGAGCTACTAAGCTGCATACCTCTGGGTTCACACCAAGTGGGATCTACAACCTCATCATCATCCAATGTGTTATCCCATTCCTCACCCTGAGAGTCACCCTCCTCCTCTTCTTGTCCTGACAGCACAGTACAGTCCGCATGACCCTCAGGTATCTAAGTCTCATCAGGATCACCTCCCCCTGGGGGTTAACGTCTAGTGGCAAGGATCAGGAAATGCGCGGACCCTACTTTTTTTTTTCCCTGTATGGAGAACAATATTTTCACCAAAGAATTTTAAGCTGAGATGTAGCCTACTTTATATACCACGGTAGTAAGAAAACCAATTTTGAGTTTATCATGTCTGTGTACTCCTATGTGGAGAATAATATCTGCACCAAAAAATTAATTTCACTAAATTATAAGAATTGTAAAGGAGACCTAAACCTCTTCCACTACAGCCAACCCAGGAGATGGAGACCTAACCAGGAGTGTTCACATTTCCCTAAAATAGGGTCTAACACCACCAAAGTGGCATCAATTTCACCAGAGTAGAAGTAGTTTAATGGAGACCAAAACCTCTTCCACTACACCACTGCAGCCGACCCAATAGATGGAGGCACAAACAGGATTCTCCATATTTCCAAAAATTAGTGGCAGACACCAGGGAAGTGGCATCAATTTAACTACAGTACAAATAGTAGAATTAGGAACGACACCTCTTCCACTACAGCCAACCCAGCAGATGGAGACACAATCAGGAGTGTTCACATTTAAAAAAATTAGGGCCTAAAAGCTGCAGCAGCAAGAGCAGGCACAGAAGCCATATCACAGACTGCAATTGCACGAGATCAATGCTGCACACTAAAAACTACAACGTCACCTAGTCTGTACAGTCTGCGATTGGGGTGCAAAAGTCCTTGGAGATCCATGACCAGCTGCGCTTATCTGTCAGGACACCAGGGCTGGCTGCAGTGCTGAGAGAGGGCGGAGTATGGTGAAGCGGAAAAACTGCTTGACCATGAGTGAGGTGCAGGCAGAGATGTTACGGTGGATTGAGAAAGATGTGATGTGCTCGGTGAAACAAGCACAGCAGGCATGTCGGCTTCTGTTACAGAACTCTCACTCAGCTTGACTGGATCGAATAGAGAACCGGAGGTTCTGTGGTAGGAGACCTGCGTGACAATACTTGGCACGGTAATAGAGGAGGAGGAAGAAGCAGCGGATGCGGTTTATGGGGCAGCTGGTGGTTGTTGCGGTCTGCTTGTCCGCATTTCAGCGCAGTAAGATTGCCAGCGTAACGCATGTTGATTGCGCATGTGAAGGTTCATGCATATAGTAATTAAATTATTGTACTTTTTCCCTCTACTGAGTTTTTTCTGGCAAAGGTTGCAGATAACTTGAGTTGGCTCATCCTTTGACAAAAAAGGCCCAGGCTGAGCAATCCTTGCCCCCCCTGCGTGCTGCACACCTGCGACGCTGCTGGCCACAGCCACAGTTGTGGCTAAGGATGTAGTGCTCCTCGTGCTTGCATAACTCTGTGTCTGTGCTGTAGGGCGAAACGTAACCTCCTCATCTTCCTCCTTCACCTCCTCAGATGAGCTACTCGGCTGCATAACTCTAGGTTCACACCAAGTAGGATCTTCAACCTCGTTATCATCCAATGTGTTATCCCATTCCTCGCCCTCAGAGTGACCGTTCTCCTCTTGTTGCCCTGACAGCACAGTACAGTCCGCATGAGCCTCAAGTATCTGAGTCTCATCAGGATCACCTCCCTCCCCAGTGGTTAACATATAGTGACGAGGGTCAGGAACATGCTTGGACCCTATTTCGTGCTGCCCTGAATCCAAAGCAAACATTTTTGGCATCGGTGCAGATGCTTTGCGTCTCTTGACTCTGTGAATGTTTTGAGTACACTTCTGATGCCCATGGTATAGAATGGGTGAACAGTTCTACAGACTCGCCCATCTGTGGTTCGCTACAGTCAGTTGGACAGTTGGACAGTTGTGACGCGGGGGAAAGCAAGGGTAATTGGGGTGCCACATCTGTGGACTGTACTGTGTGTGATGTTGAGGTGGAGGAAAACAGGAGAGGCCACTTGAAGCAGTGTTTGCCATTCACTGGAGCACCTGCTCTTTCTTGCCCTTGTCAACAAGGCATATCGCTGTGTGGCTGCCAAGGACAGGGAGTGGAGTAGTCCGTCCAGTAACAGAAGTTGTCAGTTGTCTTTGGATAGGACATGATGGTGTTGGTTCACTAGTGCTTTCACTAACATTACCACCTACCCCACGTATACCTTGAACAACAAGCCTATTCCCCCTTCCACCACGACTTCTGTTTTTCCCTCTCATGTTGCTCAGATACCGTGGTAGGAGAACGCTATTAGCAAAACAATACTAGATTTTTTTCCTCTGCAACAGCTCTGCACACACCTGAATTTCAGCGGCACTAAATGACAAGGTAAGATATGGCTAGCTGTATAACGTTACTAACAGAAGAAAGTATTTTGTTAGTGTGGCTGAGGCCTGTATAACGAGATGTGCTGCAAACAATTTCAAACTGAGATGTCGCCTGCTGTATAACGTTAATAACAGAAGAAAGTATTTTTTTATTGTGGATGAGGCCTGTATGACATACGAGATATTCTCCAAACTATTTCAAACTGAGATGTCCCCTGCTGTATAACGTTAGGAACAGAAGAAAGTATTTTTTATTGTGGATGAGGTCTGTATAACATACGAGATATTCTCCAAACTATTTCAAACTGAGATGTCCCCTGCTGTATAGCGTTAGGAATCGATGAAAGTATTTTTTTTACTGTGGAAGAGGCCTGTATAACTTACAAGATATTGTCACGGGTGTGTCAGAGGTCACAGACAGTCGCCCTGTAGTTGGTTGCAGGAGATCTCTACGTTTGGCATTACAGACATCTTCTTAGAGGCTGTCTCTAGGACCCAGCGGCTACCTCCCTCTGGCTAATTAACTCTCTGGCCTGAGTATATAAATACCTGGTGTGTTCTAGAGGGAGGTGCCGGTGATATTCATTATTCCTTGTGAAGGCTTAGCAAGAGCAGTAACTTTTCCTCTCTGGAGCTTGAGGATGTTTTTGTGCATTTGTCTGGAGTCATCTAAAGCAAAGCACTTTTCCCCTGTTTGTCCTTCCTTGTTGTCTATAGTGTTTAGTAGAGATCGACTAGAGCTCATCTCCTCCCTTCCCTAGCTTGAGCCAAACGCCAAGGAAAGAAAGGGCGAGGTACGCGTGCGGCGATTGGTTAAGAGCCAGTACATGGACGTTAGGGGAGACACGGTGATGCTAGATCAACCGAGGAGGTCTTCCCCCCTTTCCCTAGAGTCTGGGCTACCTTTCCCTTTTCCCTTTGTGTTGCGTTAAGTCTTTCCCACACCTTGCGTGACATTATCGCCGGCTGAACACATTTTGAAAAAGGAAAAAAAAAACTGTTTTTTTTTTCTCTTTGTGTTTTTGGGCATGGGCCTTTTTTTTCCTTTCTCCCTTGGTATGGGTTCAGTTGTGGAGCTTGCAGTGCAGTTCTGCCGTCTGTCTCTGGAGGTGAATGACCTCCGCTGTGAGGTTCAGCAGGAGCATGAGCGGTTACAGGTCGCCAATGTGGGGGTCTCTGCAGGTAGGCCTGTCCAGCCTGATGCCAAGGTTGCCCTCCCGGACAGGTTTTCATGAGGTAGGGAAAAGTTTTTTGTATTTAAGGAGGCATCAAAATTGTATTTTAAACTTCGTCCTTACTCCTCTGGAAATGAGGAGCAATGGGTTGGTATTATGATCTCTCTATTACAGGGAGATCGGCGTTTTCCTTACCACAGGACTCGGTTTGTCTCCAGTCTGTGGAAGGGTTCTTTGGGGCTCTGGCTCTCATCTATGATGACTCTGACCAAGTCGCTTTGGCTGAGTATAGGCTATAAAGAAAAAAATAGGCTACAAAGAAAAAATAGGCTATGTAGCTTTCAGCAGGGAAATCGGTCAGTGGAGACATACAGATTGGAATTCCGTAGATGGGCAATGAATTCCAAATGGAATGACTCAGCGCTTAAAAGTCAATTTTGTGAGGGGCTTACTGAAAGGTTGAAAGATGCCTTGGCAGTATATGAAACCCCTCAGTCCTTGGAAGCTGCCATGTCGTTGACTTGGCCATACGTCTTGATAGATGCCTACGGAATAGACAGGTGAGACCATCTTCTCCGGGGCCTTCTTGTCGGGGTTGTGCACCTCTGCCGGGGGAGCGGTCAGGAGGTGAACCAGTACTGGGGGAGGTAGAGGAACCCATGCAGTTAGGGGGTGTCTCTACATCATACATCTCCCCGGAGATTTGTAGGAAAAAAGGCGTATGTTTTTTTTGTGGGAAAAAGGGACATTTTGTTGGGACCTGTCCTTTAATTCCTAAACAAAAGGAGACTCGATTAACTCTTGGTAGTCTGGAGTTGGATAAGCAAGGGGTGCATTTGTGGCCAAACTGCAGTTCCCGCTTTATCCTGTCAACAGAGGTGGGGCTAGAGAGCAAAACCGAGAAAATTTCTATGTTTGTTGACAGTGGAGGCGGAGTCAGCATGGTTGATGCTGAGTTTGTGAAAACTCATGGTCTTGCTTGCTGTGCTTCAGCTGAACCTATTTCCATCTCTGCTATCAGCGCCACTTGCACAGAAAGCATTTACTCAGATTGTACATAATGTAAAACTGAGGGTGGGGTCAGTTCATTGTGAAATAATCCCTTGCTATATCCTTGACAATCTTCCCACACCTATTGTTTTGGGAATTCCTTGGCTTGTTGAATATAATCCGCTGGTGGATTGGAAGCCGGGGAGTTTATTGAATGGGGAGATTACTGCCATGAGAACTGTCTTGCTACTGTCTCTATGGAAATATTACCTGCTTTTCAGTCTGGTTTTGAGGACGTTTTTTCTGAGAAGGGGTGTCAGCATTTGCCTCCTCATCATGCTTATGACTGTCTTATTAACCTGACCCCTGGAGCTAAACTACCAAAGTCCAGACTGTATAACCTTTCTGGCCCTGAGAGATAAGCCATGAAGGATTTCATTGCGGAAAGTCTGGAGAAGGGACATATCAGACCCATGACGGCAGGGTTCTTCTTTGTGAAGAAAAAAGATGGCGGTCTACGTCCCTGTTTAGATTTCCGGGAATTAAATCAAATAACCATCCATGATCCGTATCCTCTTCCTCTGATTCCTGATTTGTTCAGTCAGGTTGTAGGAGCTAAGGTATTCTCCAAGTTGGATTTCAGGGGAGCCTACAATCTGGTTAGAATCAGAGAGGTGGATGAATGGAAAACAGTGCCCTGGAAGGACATTTTGAGAGTCTGGTTATGCCTTTTGGTTTGACCAATGCACCTGCGGTATTTCAGCATTTCATAAATGATATTTTCCATCATTTGAAGGGGAGGTTTGTGGTGGTCTATCTGGATGATATTTTGGTTTACTCAGTTTGCTCACCTGATTTTAAGACACAAATGGGGCATGTTAAACAGGTGCTCCAGATATTAAGGGATAACAAACTTTATGCCAAACTGGAAAAATGTGTTTTCGCTGTTCAGGAGGTGCAGTTTTTGGGGTACTTGTTGTCATCTTCAGGTTTTCGGATGGATCTGGAGAAGATCCGTGCAGTCCTTGATTGGAAACGTCTCGAGACCCTGAAGGCTCTACAACGTTTTCTGGGCTTTAGTAATTTTTTACCGGAAATTCATCCAAAATTACTCAGTAATTGTGAAACCCCTTACTGACATGACTAAGAAGGAGTCTGATTTTTCCAAATGGTCGGATGCTTCCCTCCAGGCTTTCTCTTCCTTAAAGAATCATTTTGCCACCGCACCTATACTCAGTCAACCTGATGTTTCCCAACCCTTTATTGTGGCGGTTGCTGCGTCGGATGTCGGGGTTGGGGCTGTGTTGTCTCATTGTCCATCCCCTCGTAAATGGTGTCCGTGCACCTTCTTTTCTAAAAAATTGTCTTCGGCTGAGAGAAGTTATGACGTGGGTAATAGGGAACTTTTGGAGATCAAATTAGTGTTCGAAGAATGGCGACATTGGTTGGAGGGGGCTGTCCATCCTATTGCTGTTATTACTGACTATAATAACCTGTCATACCTCCAGTCAGCTAAATGGCTCAACCCTAGGCAAGCCAGATGGTCCCTGTTTTTTACCAGTTTCAATTTTGTTGCCACTTTTTGTCCAGGAGTCAAAAATGTCAAGGCTGATGCTTTGTCCTGGAGCTTCCCTGGTGGTGATGACCATGAGAACAATGCCCCAATACTACAGAAAGGGGTAGTCATTTTGGCACGGTTTCCTGAACTGGAGGGTGAGGTATTAGAGGCTCAGGAGGGCCCCCCTGCCTCCTGCCCTTCAGGGAGGTCATTTGTACCATCTGATCTGCACCATAAAGTAATTAAGGAACATCATAACTCTGTGCTTGCTGGGTATCCAGGTGGTAAGGCAACGCGGACCTCCTCTCTCATTGTTTTTGGTGGCCAGGGTTGCATCAGAATGTGATTGAACACGTAGCTGCTTGTAGTATTTGTGCTCGTTCTAAGGTTTCGCATACCCATCCGTCTGGTACTCTTCTTCCACTACCTATCCCTAGTAGCCCATGGACACACTTGTCTATGGATTTTATTTCTGACCTACCGGTTTCTGCAGGCAAAATGGTGGTTTTGGTGGTAGTAGATAGGTTCAGTAAAATGGGTCATTTTGTTGCATTGCCTGCGCTTCCAAATGCCAAGACACTTGCTCAGGTGTTCATAAATAAGATTGTGAAGCTTCATGGGGTTCCCTCCAATGTGGTGTCAGATCAGGGGACCCAGTTTGTTTCCAAGTTCTGGAAGGCATTCTGTTCTTGACTGGGGGTGCAGCTGTTCTTTTCCTCTGTTTTCCACCCTCATTCGAGTGGACAGACCGAGCGTGTCAATCAGAATTTGCAGACCTACCTCAGGTGTTTCATTGACGAAAATCAGGAGGAATGGGCATCCTACCTACCGCTGGCAGAATTTGCCATTAATAATCATCATCAAGAATCCACTGGCAGGTCACCGTTTTTCAGTGCATATGGTTATCACCCACAGTTTTGTACCTTTAGTAGGGAAGGAGCATCAGGAGTTCCTGAGGAGGAATGGCTTGTTTCTTTGCTCTTCTCGGTATCACAGTGTGTTCTGAGTAATTTAAAGATCATGGGAGACAGGTATAAATGTATGGCTGACAGAAAACGCTTGCCATATCCGGACCTGAATGTGAATGACTTTGTGTGGTTGTCTACCAGGAATATAAGATTGAAAGTTCCTTCTTGGAAGTTGGGACCTAGATTTATTGGTCCCTATAAAATAACTGCCGTCATAAACCCAGCAGCATTTCGTCTTGAACTTCCTCAGGCCCTTAAGGTCCACAGCGTGTTCCATAGCTCCTTACTCAAAAAGTATGTGGAACCTCTTGAGCCCTCACTTCTACCTCCACCCCCAGTAATGGTTGATGGTAATCTGGAGTTCCAGATTCCAAGGATTGCAGATTCTTGTCTAAAACGTCGTTCTCTACAAAACTTGGTGCACTGGAAAGGCTAAGGACCAGAGGAGAGGATGCGGGTTTCAGCGTCAGAGGTGAACAATCCAAGATTGGTTCGCTCATTCCACACCTCTTATACTGAGAAACTTGGTCCTGAGTGTCCGGAGGCCACTCGTAGAGGGGGGGTACTGTCACGGGTCTGTCAGAGGTCACAGACATTCGCCCTGCAGTTGGTTGCAGGAGATCTCTACGTTTGGCATTACAGACATCTTCTTAGAGGCTGTCTCTGGGACCCAGCAGCTACCTCCCTCTGGCTAATTAACTCTCTGGCCTGGGTGTATAAATACCTGGTGTGTTCTTGAGGGAGGTGTGGGTGATATTCATTGTTCCTTGTGAAGGCTTAGCAAGAGCAGTATCTTTTCCTCTCTGGAGCTTGAAGACGTGTTTTTGCATTTGTCTGGAGTCATCTAACGCTAAGCACTTTTCCCCTGTTTGTTCTTCCTTGTTATCTATAGTGTTTAGTGGAGATCGACTAGTGCTCATCTCCTCTTTTCCTAGCTTGAGCCAAACGCCAAGGAAAGACAGGGCGAGGTACGCGTGCGGCGATTGGTTAAGAGCAAATACAGGGATGTTAGGGGAGACAGGATGACGCTAGATCAACCTAGGCGGTCTCCACTTTCCCCCTTTCCCTAGAGTCTGGGCTCCCTTTCCCTCTTCCCTTTGTGTTGCACTAAGTCTCTCCCACACCTTGCGTGACAGATATTCTCCAAACTGTTTCAAACTTGAGATGTCCCCTGCTGTATAATGTTAGGAATAGAAGAAATTTTTTTTTAGTGTGGATGAGGCCTGTATAAGTTAAGAGATATTTTCCATACTGTTTCAAACTGAGATGTCCCTGGTGTCTAACATTAGAATTTGAAGAAAGTATTTTTTTAGTGTGGATGAGGCCTGTATAACTTACAAGATATTTTCCAAACTGTTTCAAACTGAGATGTCCCTTGCTGTATAACATTAAGAATCTAAGAAGATATTTTTTTTACTCTGGGTGTTGTATAACATAGAATATATGCTTCAAGATATTTCAATCTCAGATCTAGCCTGCTGTATCTGTTACGTTCAGCATCTAAGAACTAAGGAATAGGATGGAAAAGCTGTCCCTGCACTGAGACTCTGCTTAAACCCTACGCTGGGGTGGGTGCCCTATTCCTTGTGAATAGCCCCACCGACGATCCTGCAATGAACTCAAATGAAGACCTGAAAGTAGGGGAAAGGGTGTTCCTAAAAGATCTAAGGACTGGGAGCAAAAACAGGTGACCTCCTAAAAGAAAAGTTAGTTGCAGAAATGAAGAATAAAGGAAACAAAACTGGTGGAACAAGAAGTCCCAGGATATAAATTGTCCTAAACACAAAGATCTAACAAGACAACTTAGCCAGAGCACAAGTGTAACAACACTGATGTCCAGCAAGGAATGGGAGACAGGTGCTGAGTAATAAAGAGTGAGGAGATCACGTGACCAAGACACTCAGCACCAGAGGAAAAGACTAGAAGCCAGCAAACCACAAAAAGCTGGCCGAAAAATAAAACAACATAGATTCTAACAGTATCACATATGTCACAGCAAAAAATAGATTTTTTCACTCTGCATAAGCTCTGCATACAGCTGAATTTCCCCACCACTAAAGGACTAGGTGGCTTATAGCAGAATGTATCATGTTTACGACAGAAAAAAATATTTTTTGAAGTCTGGCTAGCAACAGAAAAAAATCTATTGTTTTACTCTGAAAACAGCTGAAGTTCAATGCCACTAAAGTAGTAGGTGGCTTAGAGCAGAGTGTATCACGTTTATGACAGAAAAAAATATTTTTTTGTAGTCTGGCTAGCAACAGAAAAAATAATTTTTTTTACTGTGCATACAGCTGAATTTCAACCTCAAAAAATGACAAAGTGGGCTACTAGTGCTTGCGCTATTACATTAGCAAGTGAAAAAAAAGAGTTTTGTGCTCTGCACTCAGGAGCTCTGCAGAGTCTGCATACAGCTGCATTTCAACCCCACAAAATGAAAAGGTGGGATACTAGGGCTCGCTTGCGTGCTCACATTAGCAAGTGAAAAAATAGATTGAAGGGATACTGGTGTATAGAGCACAATACAAATAGTGGACAACACAGTTCTATGCCATGGGCCCTGCTGTTTTTGTCTGAACCTCAGTAATTGCACAAGAAAAAAAAATATGCTGCAAGGTCGATTTCACAGGCACACTTATCTAAACTATCTGACTTGCAATCAACCGCTTATCTATCTAGCTAATATAGCTCATTGAACAGGAGCACACTCAGCAGCAGCGTCTATTAGCAGTGACATGCATAAAATGGCACTGAGGGAACATGGCCGCTCTTTATATAGAGAGGACATGTGATTTTAGCAGCCAATGGCAGAAGCCCTTGTTTCTGGACAGTGTGGATGCTTCCTACACTCTGATTGACTCGCCACGATTTGCTCACTTAAAGTTACAGGAAAAAAAAAAGATTACAAGCATGCCACTCCTCTGACCTCTTTTGAGCTCTTCCCAGCCTCTCCACTCATCAAACACATCCCCCACTCATCATACACAAGCAGTATGCTAGCCAAACTTTTAAAAGCACTGTAATTGCCGGGCAATAATTTTCCTGCCCTTGTTCGCCGAACGTTACCGATTTTCCTGAATTTAAGTAAAAATGCTAGCCTTTCCAATCACGAATCCGAATGTGCCATATTCGTATCGAATTCAACATTTGAGATCCGATTTCGAACATATTCGCTCATCACTACACACGACTTAAAAGGGGTTCATCATTACTGGACAACCCCTTTTTTATAGCTCCATCAGGTTGTACAAATAAAATAAAACTGCATACTTACCTCCCCGACTGGCACAGCTCCGCCATTCTCCTAGCTTTATCTCCCGCTGGTCACTTGAGGATTCTGGTAAAACAGCCTTCTCTATCTATCAGAGCAGACTTACTGTCTGATGAAACAGAGAAGACAGCTGTTAGAACCCTCCTGTTTGTTTTTGTTTCTATCTTGTGTTTTGCGGTCACGTGACCATCTTCCTATATATTCCAGCTCCGCCCTTCTGGCTTTGCTGGACTTCAGTGTTGTTTTGACTGTCTCTCTAGCCAGGTGCTTTTGTGCCTATCTATCTCTAGTTTGCTTGGTCCTCTGGGACCTCTAGTACTTTTGTCAGTTTATCTTTTTCTCTGCAACAACTTCTGTTAGGAGGTGTCCCGTTTTTGTTCCAGTCCTTAGTTCTTTTAGGGACCCCTCCCTTTCTCTATAGGTCTCCGTTCAGACTAGCCGAGGACGAAGGCGGGTCTGTTCACAAGGAACAGGTTGCCCGCTACAACGTAGGGACTCAGCTTAGTCTTACTGTAGGGACAGCTCTCCCAATCTTTCCCTAGTTTATGTTGCAGATCATAACAGTAAGTCCAGCCCAAACAAAAGGAAAGAAATCCGGGGATCAGTATGGTTTCTGTTCAAGATTTGGCTCAACGCCTGCAGGGATTGTCTCTGAGTAGCTGTTCTGGAGCGTATTTTGTCAAACCCAAGGTAGGACTCCCTGATATTTTTTATGGTAAACAACAAGATTTTTTTCCTTTAAAAATGCTTGTTTATTATATTTTCGTTTGAGACCAAGGTCTTCTGGGAATGAATCACAGCGCATTGGGTTTATCATGTCACTTTTGCGGAAGGAACCACAGGGGTGGGTCTTTTCTCTCCAACCTAATGATCCGTGTTTTAGGTCAGTGGAGGATTTTTTTTCTGCTATGGGGCTATTGTATGACAATCCTGATCGAGTCTCATCTGCTGAGACAGAACTGAGACGTTTGAATCAGGGGTCAGGTGATGTTGAAAATTATTGTACACACTTCAGAAGGTGGTCCTCAGAAGTGAAATGGAATGATTCGGCGTTAAAATGTTTTTTTCTTGCTGGTCTAAGTGAAAGGGTTAAGGATCTGCTGATTGTATTTCCTGCACCTGAGACCTTGCAGGAAGCCATGCAATTAGCTATACGTGTGGACTGGAGACTGCGTGCCAGGCTTAATGATGAAAAAATTCCTGCAATGGCAGCTCCTAGTCCCCAGAGGGTCTGCTCGGACGGCGGAGAACCGATGGAGGTTGGGGTGATGTCACTCCGCTCTCAGGAAAGAGACCGCAGGTTTTCCAAGGGATTGTGTTTTTATTTTTTGTAAAACTGACCATTTGATTAAGAACTGTGAGCTTCGTTTAAGTAAAGAAAAAAAAAAGGTCAGTTACGCCTGTATTGCTTGTTTGAGCTCTAAGGGAGTATTTCTTTCAGGGAGTACCTCATTGCAGGAAGATTTGATTAAATTTCAGGTATTTGTGGATTGTGGTTCAACACTTAATGTGATTGATAAGGGTTTTTTGGAAAAACTTAAATTGGAATCAAAACCTTTGTCATCACCTATTTCTGTGATTGCAATTGATAACACTCCTTTGAAATGTATTACTCACAAGGTTGCTGCATTTCCCCTCACTATCAATGGCATTCACCAAGAAAATTTGGATTTGGTGGTATTAAATAATTTACCCGTTCCAGTCGTTTTAGGTTTGCCTTGGTTAAAACTGCACAATCCTTTACTGGACTGGTCTACTAATGAGATTAAGTCTTGGAGTCCTAAGTGCTATGATAAATGTTGTAATGGTCGAAATTGCGGCTGTGGAAAAAGGGGAATTACCTGTACCTATTCAGGATTTTTGGAAGTTTTTTTCAGAGGAGGAGTCGCAAGTTTTACCTCCTCATAGGGACTTTGATTGCACCATTGAGTTTGTTCCTGGAGCTACTCTTCCCAAGAGTCGCTTATTTAATCTGACTATCCCTGAAAGAAAGACCTTCTAAGTCGCCTGTGGCCGTTGGATTTTTCTTTGTTAAAAAAAAGGACGGCGGTTTACGTCCATGTCTGGACTTTCGTGAAATTAATAAGATTACCGTAAGCAATTCCTACCCATTGCCGTTAATTCCTGACTTGTTTAACCAGTTAGTGGGGGCCAAGTGGTTCTCTAAAATTGATCTCCGGGGGGCATACAATTTGTTACGAATGAAGGGGGGTCATGAATGGAAAACTGCTTTTAACACTCCGGTAGGTCATTTTGAGAATCTGGTGATGCCTTTTGGTCTTACCAATGCACCCGCGTTTTTTCAGAACCTTATTAATGACATCCTGAGACCTTTGATTGGTAAGAATGTGGTTGTGCATTTGGATGACATTCTGATTTATTCACCAGATCTGGAGTCCCATTGGCAGAGCGTATGTGAGGTGTAGTTATTGAGTGATAATTCACTTTTTGCTAAGCTGGAGAAATGTGAGTTCGTTGTGCAGAGAATTAGTTTTTTGGGCTACATTATCTCCAGCGAGGGCTTTGAGATGGACCCGGTGAAGGTTCGGGCTGTGCAGGAATGGCCTAGGCCTATTGGTTTGAAATCGATACAGAGATTTTTGGGTTTCGCCAATTATTACAGGAAATTCATTAAGAATTTTTCTATAATTGTTAAGCCGCTGACCGATCTCACCAGGAAAGGTGCGAATACGGTCCAGTGGACTACTGAGGCCATTGAAGCTGTTGTGTATCTCAAGGAGAGGTTCAGTTCTGCCCCCATCCTTATGCAGCCTGATGAGACCAAGCCTTTTTTGGTCGAGGTTGATGCTTCTTCGGTGGGGGTCGGTGCAGTTTTGTCTCAGGAGAACAAGGATGGAGTACATCCCTGTGCTTTTTTTTTGAAAAAATTTTCAGAAACCAAACTTAATTACGATGTTGGTAATCGGGAATTGCTGGCTATTAAACTCACGTTTGAACATTGGCGTCATTTCTTGGAAGGTGCTAAATTTCCTATTCAGGTTTTCACAGATCATAAGAATTTGATCTATCTGGATGCTGCCAAACGCTTGAATGCTCGTCAAGCTAGGTGGGCACTTTTTTTTTCTCGGTTTAATTTTTCTGTTACCTATATCCCTGGTACTAGGAATGTTAAAGCCGATGCTTTTTCTTGCAGCTTTTCTCCCATGGTTGGTACCGAGGAGGAGGAGAGCATTTTACAGGAAGGAGTTGTGGTAGCAGCATTGGACTCCGTTTTGGAAGATGGGATTCTGAAAGCCCAAGATGATGCCCCATCTAACACTCCTCATGGGAGGTTGTTTGTGCCTAGTACCTTTAGGAGAGATTTGTTTGTGGAGTATCATGAGTCTCGGTTGGCAGGTCATCCAGGAATTTCTGAGACTAAGAGACTTATCAGTCGCTGTTTTTGGTGGCCTGGGTGGCAGAAGGAAGTCATTAAGTGGGTGCATCAATGTACGATGTGTGCTAGGTCAAAGGCTTCACATACCCCTGCTGCGGGGTTGCTTTGCCCTCTGGCGGTTCCTAGTGCACCTTGGACGCATCTGGCAATGGATTTTATTACTGACCTTCCTGTGTCCGAGGGTTTCACTGTCATCTGGGTGGTCATGGACCGTTTTAGCAAGATGTGTCATTTGATTCCATTCATTAAGCTACCCTGCGCTAAGACACTCGCTAAGGCGTTTGTTAAGGAAATTGTCAGGCTCCATGGCGTTCCCACCGACATTGTTTCTGATAGGGGACCTCAGTTTGTGGCTCGCTTTTGGCGTGCTTTTTGTGACAGGTTGGGAGTCCATTTGTCATTTTCGTCTGGTTATCATCCTGAGTCTAATGGACAGACTGAAAGAAAGAACCAGGATGTTGAACAGTTTTTGCTTTGTTTTGTGGCAGACAATCAAGAGGGGTGGTCTGAGTTTCTGCCAATCGCAGAATTTGCTCTTAACAACCATACATCCTCCTCTGCTGGGTGTTCTCCTTTTTTTTGTTGTACTGGGAGACATCCGTCTTTTGGTTCGTTCTCCAAATTGGGGTCGGCGGTGCCGGAGGAGGAGAATTTTTCGGGTGATTTGGAGAGAGTTTGGACTAATGTACATTGTAACCTTCAAGAGGCTAACAAAATATCCAAGAAGTATTTTAGCAGGAAACATAAAGAGGTTTTGTTTACTGTGGGTGACATGGTTTGGTTGTCCTCAAAGAATCTGCAGTTGAGGATTCCCTCTAAAAAATTGGGTCCGAAGTTTGTGGGGCCATTTAAGGTGCTTCAGGTGGTTAACCAGTCTGCTGTTAGGTTGGAGGTTCCCACCTCCTGGAAGATTAATCCTGTGTTTCATGTTTCCTTGTTGAAAAAGGCTGATGTATCGGATAGGGAGGCCACTGTCACAGTTCCTCCGGTGGTGGAAGACGGCGAATATGAAATTTCTCGTATCCTGAATTCCAGAGGGCATAGACGGAGATTGCAGTATCTCGTCGCTTGGAAAGGTTTCGGTCCCGAGGATAACTCCTGGGTAAAGGCGGATGATGTCTCTGCCCCTAGACTTGTCAAAGCTTTCCACAGAAGATTTCCAGATAGGCCTGGGCCTGGAGGATCCGGAGGATCCTCATAAAAGAGGGGGTACTGTTAGAACCCTCCTGTTTGTTTTTGTTTCTATCTTGTGTTTTGCGGTCACGTGACCATCTTCCTATATATTCCAGCTCCGCCCTTCTGACTTTGCTGGACTTCAGTGTTGTTTTGACTGTCTCTCTAGCCAGGTGCTTTTGTGCCTATCTATCTCTAGTTTGCTTGGTCCTCTGGGACCTCTAGTACTTTTGTCAGTTTATCTTTTTCTCTGCAACAACTTCTGTTAGGAGGTGTCCCATTTTTGTCCCAGTTCTTTTAGGGACCCCTCCCTTTCTCTATAGGTCTCCGTTCAGACTAGCCGAGGATGAAGGCGGGTCTGTTCACAAGGAACAGGTTGCCCGCTACAACGTAGGGACTCAGCTTAGTCTTACTGTAGGGACAGCTCTCCCCATCTTTCCCTAGTTTATGTTGCAGATCATAACAGCAGCAGTCTATCAGTGGCCACTGTCACATGTTACATGTGACAAGACAGCCAATAGATACAGCAGGAAGATCAAAGGAGCTGATTCGGTTCAGGAGGTAAGAAAGCGCTTATTTTATTTTCTACAGAAGCCTGGAACTGTTAAGAAGGGGTATTCCCTATAATGGAGGGAATATGAGCAGTACCCCCTTTGTGGGTCAGTTAAATGTTTAGCAGAGGGTTTAGATGCTCTAATAAGGCACTTTCAAAGCAGTTACATTGTTGAGGACATAAAGTTAACTGAAAATTTGATGTATGCTCCAATGATGTTCAAGTGTAGCAAAAACATTTGCACATGCTTTTCATTTAGCTAATTAAGGCTGCGTGCCCACTATGTGTTTTTCAAGCGTTTTTACCGTGGAATTTCTGCAGCGAAAATGCTTAAAAAATGCTTGGTAATACACGCCCCATGGTCCCCAATGATAATCCGCATGTGCTGTGCATGTGCTGGGGAAATTTCCACTGCGGATTATCATTGCGGAAAAATACGCAGCATGTCCATTATTTTTGTGGAAACGCGGTGTAATTGCCTCCATTGACTTGCATTGAATCGCTTAGTATCCGCATGACTACATGTGCACATGAGGATATTAAGCGATTCAATGTGCGGATGGTACCCGGGTCTGGAGAAGAGGAGATTCTCTTCCAGACCCGGGTATCGTGGTACCTGTTAAAAAAAAGAATTTAAAATAAAACATATACATTATACTCACCTACTGATGGCCCACGGTCTTCTGTCCAGTGCGTTCTGGCTCCCCGGTGGCACACGATGGTGTAAAAAGACTTTCCATGACGTCAGTTAGTCATGTGTCAGGTCACGAGACCGCTGAGGCCAGCAGTCGGGTGACATGTCACATGACTAAATGACGTCATGGAAGGTCCTTTTACACCACCGCGAGCCGCCCAAGACACCGAACGGACCAGAGAGAAGACCGGGGGCCATCAGAAGGTGAGTATAATGTTTTTTTGTTTTTTTTTACCATTTTTATTCTTTTTTTAACTATTAACTTGGTCACACTATATAAATCCATGCCGGTTGCATGGATTTATATAGTGTGACCAAGTTGTCAAGCACTTTTCCAAGTGATGCTAAAATCGCTTGGAAAAGCGCTTGATAACCCGCATGTGAAAATGTATCGCTTGGAAAAGCGCTTGATAACCCGCATGCGAAAATGCATGCAAAAACGCTTGATAAACGCTTCTACCTGGCAGGAAAAACGCATGTAAAATCCACATGCGTTTTGCCTGCCAGGGAGATGCAGAAAAAATCAGCAGCATTTCTGCATCGTGGGCACTTAGCCTAATACAACTAAGACCTGATGCTAATTAAACAATCATAGGGATAGGGAGCAACACAATGTTCATTTGTAGTGGTAATTATAAAGCTACTAGAATTCATCATTAATTGAAGCCACACTAAGCGTCACGATTATTAGATGATGGCATTACAGGGACTGTTTTATGAAAACATCCCTATTTACATTGAAGCTGATTATCATGAGTCGATCTTCAGAAACTTTTAGCCGTCAGAATCTCTGGGAGAAGATGCAGCCAGCCTTATATTTTCCCTACAATAACATGTAGTATTACATGCTGGCAATTCTAGCAAATATGTTGGAATAATGCTTATTATTGTATATATTGCATTAACTACTATTTACTACTGTTTAATACAGCATGAGTTTCTGTATCAAGGAATAGTGTTATATTGCCAATAATACATTGTTAAAAAAAATAAAAACAGGAAGTTCCTGTTCACTGTGTGAGTAGCTGGAGAACATTTTCCTTTCACTTTTCAAGCTGACAGACAAGATGCTAAGATCCAAAGCTAAAAGAAATACAAGTTGTAAGCTGTGTTAGCTTTGTTCCTGAACAAACATATATTCACTGTTGAATAGAGATGAGCGGTGTTTGACTCGAACTGTTCGCCAATCTCAAATTCGAGCTGTTTTGGGCGGTGTTCGAGCCGTTCGGCGAACACGAACAATTTGAAAAAAATTCGGCTGTTCGAGGTTATGTTCGATAACTATTCGTGCACCAAAATCATAACTGGATTTTTTCTCAGTAATGCTGAAAATTAATGTTAATACGCAGTTTGAGTGTACAGCGGGGCGCTGGGAGGGGCAAGGGATGGATCTCTGCAGAAATAATGAAGATCTCCATTTTTTTTTCTCTTTCCCACATTTACAGTGGAGATGTGCAATCTGTCAGCCTATCAGCAGCGCACACACGGAGCGAAGTGCTTTTTTTCACACAAGCAAGGGCATGTGTCATTGGCAGTGTATGTCACATGTCCTTGCCCTATAAGACCCAGCCATTTTCCCCGTTGCCACCATTTTCTCACTGCTGCAGCTGCGTGTTAGACCGCACCGCTGTTGCTGTGTGCGCTATACTTTGTTAATTTCCAGCCAATTTTCGCACAAATCTACAGATAGCTTGGGAGTAGGGAATAGTTGTGATTGCAGTCCTTTTAAGGAGTAGGTTACATAATTTCCTATGACTTTTATCAGGCAGGTCTGTGCTCTTAAATAGATAGGTTGGGAGTAAAGACTAATTGTAATTGCAGTCCTTTTTAGGGCTAGGTTACATCAGTTCCTATCACTTTTATCAGGCAGGTCTGTGCTCTTAAATAGATAGGTTGGGAGTAAAGACTAATTGTAATTACAGTCCTTTTGAGGGCTAGGTTACATCAGTTCCTATCACTTTTTGCCAGGCAGGTCTGTTTTAGTGCTGTGCAAGTTTTTTTTCACAGCATTTGGCTAAATCTAGCAAAGCAAATCCTTTTTGGCCTCTTGCAGTGTGTGTTAGTCAGTGGAGTAGCCTATCTGTGTTGCAAGCTACACCACCTGTGTATAGAATACAATTTTTTTTACTGCACCTAGTGAAGTAAAACCTTTTGGGCATAGCATCATTCTATTAGTCCATCTAAACTAACTTCCACCAGGTTGCAAATTCAAAATAATTTTTATCTGCATCTAGCTCTGAAAAAATATTTTGGCTTGTAGCAGTGTGTGGGACTTGTTCTATTAGTCCAACTATACTAACCTCCACCAGGCTGCAAATTCAATATAATTTTTTTCTGCATTTAGCTCTGAAAAAATATTTCGGCTTGTAGCAGTGTGTGGGAATTGTTCTATTAGTCCATCTATACTAATGTCCACCAGGTTGCAAATTCAATATAATTTTTTTCTGCATCTAGCTCTGAAAAAATATTTCGGCTTGTAGCAGTGTGTGGGACTTGTTCTATTAGTCCATCTATACTAACCTCCACCAGGTTGGAAATTCAATATAATTTTTATCTGCATCTAGCCCTGAAAAATATTTGGGCTTCGGCTTGTAGCAGTGTGTGGGACTTGTTCTATTAGTCCATCTATACTAACCTCCACCAGGTTGCAAATTCAATACAATTTTTTTCTGCATCTAGCTCTGAAAAAATATTTTGGCTTGCAGCAGTGTGTGGGACTTATTCTATTAGTCCATCTATACTAACATCCACCAGGTTGCAAATTCAATATAATTTTTTTCTGCATCTAGCTCTGAAAAAATATTTGGGCTTTGGCTTGTAGCAGTGTGTGGGACTTGTTCTATTAGTCCATCTATACTAACCTCCACCAGGTTGCGAATTCAATATAATTTTTTTCTGCATCTAGCTCTGAAAAAATATTTCGGCTTGTAGCAGTGTGTGGGACTTGATCTATTAGTCCATCTATACTAACCTCCACCACGTTGCAAATTCAATATAATTTTTTTCTGCATCTAGCTCTGAAAAAATATTTGGGCTTCGGCTTGTAGCAGTGTGTGGGACTTATTCTATTAGTCCATCTATACTAACCTCCACCACGTTGCAAATTCAATATAATTTTTTTCTGCATCTAGCTCTGAAAAAATATTTGGGCTTCGGCTTGTAGCAGTGTGTGGGACTTGTTCTATTAGTCCATCTATTCTAACCTCCACCAAGTTGCAAATTCAATATAATTTTTATATGCATCTAGCTCTGAAAAAATATTTCGGCTTCGGCTTGTAGCAGTCTGTGGGACTTGTTCTATTAGTCCATCTTTACTAACCTCCACCAGGTTGCAAATTCAATATAATTTTTTTCTGCATCTAGCTCTGAAAAAATATTTCGGCTTGTAGCAGTGTGTGGGACTTGTTCTATTAGTCCATCTATACTAACCTCCACCAGGTTGCAAATTCAATATAATTTTTATCTGCATCTAGCTCTAAAAAAATATTTGGGCTTCGGCTTGTAGCAGTGTGTTGGACTTGCTCTATTAGTACATCTATACTAACCTCCACAAGGTTGCAAATTCAATATCATTTTTTTCTTCATCTAGCTCTGAAAAAATATTTCGGCTTGTAGCAGTGTGTGGGACTTGTTCTATTAGTCCATCTATACTAATATCCACCAGGTTGCAAATTCAATATAATTTTTTTCTGCATCTAGCTCTGAAAAAATATTTGGGCTTCGGCTTGTAGCAGTGTGTGGGACTTGTTCTATTAGTCCATCTATACTAACCTCCACCAGGTTGCGAATTCAATATAATTTTTTTCTGCATCTAGCTCTGAAAAAATATTTCGGCTTGTAGCAGTGTGTGGGACTTGTTCTATTAGTCCATCTATACTAACCTCCACCAGGTTGCAAATTCAATATAATTTTTATCTGCATCTAGCTCTGAAAAAATAATTGGGCTTCGGCTTGTAGCAGTGTGTGGGACTTGTTCTATTAGTCCATCTATACTAACCTCCACCAGGTTGCAAATTCAATATAATTTTTTTCTGCATCTAGCTCTGAAAAAATATTTCGGCTTGTAGCAGTCTGTGGGACTTGTTCTATTAGTCCATCTATACTAACCTCCACCAAGTTGCAAATTCAATATAATTTTTATCTGCATCTAGCTCTAAAAAAATATTTCGGCTTCGGATTGAAGCAGTGTGTGGGACTTGTTCTATTAGTCCAACTATACTAACCTCCACCAGGTTGCAAATTCAATATAATTTTTTTCTGCATTTAGCTCTGAAAAAATATTTCGGCTTGTAGCAGTGTGTGGGAATTGTTCTATTAGTCCATCTATACTAATGTCCACCAGGTTGCAAATTCAATATATTTTTTTTCTGCATCTAGCTCTGTAAAAATATTTCGGCTTGTAGTAGTGTGTGGGACTTGTTCTATTAGTCCATCTATACTAACCTCCACCAGGTTGCAAATTCAATATAATTTTTATCTGCATCTAGCCCTGAAAAAATATTTGGGCTTCGGCTTGTAGCAGTGTGTGGGACTTGTTCTATTAGTCCATCTATACTAACCTCCACCAGGTTGCAAATTCAATACAATTTTTTTCTGCATCTAGCTCTGAAAAAATATTTTGGCTTGCAGCAGTGTGTGGGACTTATTCTATTAATCAATCTATACTAACATCCACCAGGTTGCAAATTAAATATAATTTTTTTCTGCATCTAGCTCTGAAAAAATATTTGGGCTTTGGCTTGTAGCAGTGTGTGGGACTTGTTCTATTAGTCCATCTATACTAACCTCCACCAGGTTGCGAATTCAATATAATTTTTTTCTGCATCTAGCTCTGAAAAAATATTTCGGCTTGTAGCAGTGTGTGGGACTTGATCTATTAGTCCATCTATACTAACCTCCACCACGTTGCAAATTCAATATAATTTTTTTCTGCATCTAGCTCTGAAAAAATATTTGGGCTTCGGCTTGTAGCAGTGTGTGGGACTTGTTCTATTAGTCCATCTATATTAACCTCCACCAGGTTGCAAATTCAATATAATTTTTATATGCATCTAGCTCTGAAAAAATATTTCGGCTTCGGCTTGTAGCAGTCTGTGGGACTTGTTCTTTTAGTCCATCTTTACTAACCTCCACCAGGTTGCAAATTCAATATAATTTTTTTCTGCATCTAGCTCTGAAAAAATATTTCGGCTTGTAGCAGTGTGTGGGACTTGTTCTATTAGTCCATCTATACTAACCTCCACCAGGTTGCAAATTCAATATAATTTTTATCTGCATCTAGCTCTGAAAAAATATTTTCGCTTCGGCTTGTAGCAGTGTGTTGGACTTGCTCTATTAGTACATCTATACTAACCTCCACCAGGTTGCAAATTCAATATCATTTTTTTCTTCATCTAGCTCTGAAAAAATATTTCGGCTTGTAGCAGTGTGTGGGACTTGTTCTATTAGTCCATCTATACTAATATCCACCAGGTTGCAAATTCAATATAATGTTTTTCTGCATCTAGCTCTGAAAAAATATTTGGGCTTCGGCTTGTAGCAGTGTGTGGGACTTGTTCTATTAGTCCATCTATACTAACCTCCGCCAGGTTGCGAATTCAATATAATTTTTTTCTGCATCTAGCTCTGAAAAAATATTTCGGCTTGTAGCAGTGTGTGGGACTTGTTCTATTAGTCCATCTATACTAACCTCCACCAGGTTGCAAATTCAATATAATTTTTATCTGCATCTAGCTCTGAAAAAATAATTCGGCTTCGGCTTGTAGCAGTGTGTGGGACTTGTTCTATTAGTCCATCTATACTAACCTCCACCAGGTTGAAAATTCAATATAATTTTTTTCTGCATCTAGCTCTGAAAAAATATTTTGGCTTGTAGCAGTGTGTGGGACTTGTTCTATTAGTCCATCTATACTAAACTCCACCAGGTTGCAAATTCAATATAATTTTTATCTGCATCTAGCTCTAAAAAAATATTTCGGCTTTGGCTTGAAGCAGTGTGTGGGACTTGTTCTATTAGTCCATCTATACTAACCTCCACAAGGTTGCAAATTTAAAATAATTTTTTTCTGCATCTAGCTCTAAAAAAATATTTCGGCTTGTAGCAGTGTGTGGGACTTGTTCTATTAGTCAAGGTATACTAACCTCCACCAGGTTGCAAATTCAATATAATTTTTATCTGCATCTAGCTCTGAAAAAATATTTGGGCTTCGGCTTGTAGCATTGTGTGGGACTTGTTCTATTAGTCCATCTATACTAACCTCCACCAGGTTGCAAATTCAATATAATTTTTTTCTGCATCTAGCTCTGAAAAAATATTTTGGCTTGTAGCAGTGTGTGGGACTTGTTCTATTAGTCCATCTCTAATAACATCCACCAGGTTGCAAATTCAATTTAATTTTTTTCTGCATCTAGTTCTGAAAAAATATTTGGGCTTCGGCTTGTAGCAGTGTGTGGGACTTGTTCTATTAGTCCATCTATACTAACCTCCACCAGGTTGCGAATTCAATATAATTTTTTTCTGCATCTAGCTCTGAAAAAATATTTCGGCTTGTAGCAGTGTGTGGGACTTGTTCTATTAGTCCATCTCTACTACCATCCACTAGGTTGCAAATTCAATATAATTTTTATCTGCATATAGCTCTGAAAAAATATTTGGGCTTCGGCTTGTAGCAGTGTGTGGGACTTGTTCTATTAGTCCATCTATACTAACCTCCACCAGGTTGCAAATTCAATATAATTTTTATATGCATTTAGCTCTGAAAAAATATTTCGGCTGCGGCTTGTAGCAGTCTGTGGGACTTGTTCTATTAGTCCATCTTTACTAACCTCCACCAGGTTGCAAATTCAATATAATTTTTTTCTGCATCCACCTCTGAAAAAATATTTCGGCTTGTAGCAATGTGTGGGACTTGTTCTATTAGTCCATCTATGCTAACCTCCACCAGGTTGCAAATTCAATATAATTTTTATCTGCATCTAGCTCTGAAAAAATATTTGGGCTTCGGCTTGTAGCAGTGTGTTGGACTTGCTCTATTAGTACATCTATACTAACCTCCACCAGGTTGCAAATTCAATATAATTTTTTTCTTAATCTAGCTCTGAAAAAAATATTTCGGCTTGTTGCAGTGTGTGGGACTTGTTCTATTAGTCCATCTATACTAACATCCACCAGGTTGCGAATTCAATACAATTTTTTTCTGCATCTAGCTCTGAAAAAATATTTGGGCTTCGGCTTGTAGCAGTGTGTGGGACTTGTTCTATTAGTCCATCTATACTAACCTCCACCAGGTTGCGAATTCAATATAATTTTTATCTGCATCTAGCTCTGAAAAAATAATTTGGCTTCGACTTATAGCAGTGTGTGGGACTTGTTCTATTAATCCATCTATACTAACCTCCACCAGGTTGCGAATTCAATATAATTTTTTTCTGCATCTAGCTCTGAAAAAATATTTCGGATTGTAGCAGTGTGTGGGACTTGTTCTATTAGTCCATCTATACTAACCTCAACCAGGTTGCAAATTCAATATAATTTTTATCTGCATCTAGCTCTGAAAAAATAATTCGGCTTCGGCTTGTAGCAGTGTGTGGGACTTGTTCTATTAGTCCATCTATACTAACCTCCACCAGGTTGCAAATTCAATATAATTTTTTTCTGCATCTAGCTCTGAAAAAATATTTCGGCTTGTAGCAGTGTGTGGGACTTGTTCTATTAGTCCATCTATACTAACATCCACCAGGTTGCAAATTCAATATAAATTTTTTCTGCATCTAGCTCTGAAAAAATATTTGGGCTAAGGCTTGTAGCAGTGTGTGGGACTTGTTCTATTAGTCCATCTATACTAACCTCCACCAGGTTGCGAATTCAATATAATTTTTATCTGCATCTAGCTCTGAAAAAATAATTCGGCTTCGGCTTGTAGCAGTGTGTGGGACTTGTTCTACTAATCCATCTATACTAACCTCCACCAGGTTGCGAATTCAATATAATTTTTTTCTGCATCTAGCTCTGAAAAAATATTTCGGATTGTAGCAGTGTGTGAGACTTGTTCTATTAGTCCATCTATACTAACCTCCACCAGGTTGCAAATTCAATATAATTTTTATCTGCATCTAGCTCTGAAAAAATAATTCGGCTTCGGCTTGTAGCAGTGTGTGGGACTTGTTCTATTAGTCCATCTATACTAACCTCCACCAGGTTGCAAATTCAATATAATTTTTTTCTGCATCTAGCTCTGAAAAAATATTTCGGCTTGTAGCAGTGTGTGGGACTTGTTCTATTAGTCCATCTATACTAACCTCCACCAGGTTGCAAATTCATTATAATTTTTTTCTGCATCTAGCTCTGAAAAAATATTTTGGCTAGTAGCAGTGTGTGGGACTTGTTCTATTAGTCCATCTATACTAACCTCCACCAGGTTGCAAATTCATTATAATTTTTTTCTGCATCTAGCTCTGAAAAAATATTTTGGCTAGTAGCAGTGTGTGGGACTTGTTCTATTAGTCCATCTATACTAACCTCCACCAGGTTGCAAATTCAATATAATTTTTATCTGCATCTAGCTCTGAAAAAGTATTTCGGCTTGTAGCAGTGTGTGGGACTTGTTCTATTAGTCCATCTATACTAACCTCCACCAGGTTGCAAATTTAAAATCATTTTTTTCTGCATCTAGCTCTGAAAAAATATTTCGGCTTGTAGCAGTGTGTGGGACTTGTTCTATTATTCCATCTGTACTAACCTCCACCAGGTTGCAAATTCAATCTAATTTTTATCTGCATCTAGCTCTGAAAAAATATTTGGGCTTCGGCTTGTAGCAGTGTGTGGGACTTGTTCTATTAGTCCATCTATACTAACCTCCACCAGGTTGCAAATTCAATATAATTATTATCTGCATCTAGCCCTGAAAAATATTTGGGCTTCGGCTTGTAGCAGTGTGTGGGACTTGTTCTATTAGTCCATCTATACTAACCTCCACCAGGTTGCAAATTCAATACAATTTTTTTCTGCATCTAGCTCTGAAAAAATATTTTTTCTTGCAGCAGTGTGTGGGACTTATTCTATTAGTCCATCTATACTAACATCCACCAGGTTGCAAATTCAATATAATTTTTTTCTGCATCTAGCTCTGAAAAAATATTTGGGCTTTGGCTTGTAGCAGTGTGTGGGACTTGTTCTATTAGTCCATCTATACTAACCTCCACCAGGTTGCGAATTCAATATAATTTTTTTCTGCATCTAGCTCTGAAAAAATATTTCGGCTTGTAGCAGTGTGTGGGAGTTGATCTATTAGTCCATCTATACTAACCTCCACCACGTTGCAAATTCAATATAATTTTTTTCTGCATCTAGCTCTGAAAAAATATTTGGGCTTCGGCTTGTAGCAGTATGTGGGACTTGTTCTATTAGTCCATCTATTCTAACCTCCACCAGGTTGCAAATTCAATATAATTTTTATATGCATCTAGCTCTGAAAAAATATTTCGGCTTCGGCTTGTAGCAGTCTGTGGGACTTGTTCTATTAGTCCATCTTTACTAACCTCCACCAGGTTGCAAATTCAATATAATTTTTTTCTGCATCTAGCTCTGAAAAAATATTTCGGCTTGTAGCAGTGTGTGGGACTTGTTCTATTAGTCCATCTATACTAACCTCCACCAGGTTGCAAATTCAATATAATTTTTATCTGCATCTAGCTCTAAAAAAATATTTGGGCTTCGGCTTGTAGCAGTGTGTTGGACTTGCTCTATTAGTACATCTATACTAACCTCCACCAGGTTGCAAATTCAATATCATTTTTTTCTTCATCTAGCTCTGAAAAAATATTTCGGCTTGTAGCAGTGTGTGGGACTTGTTCTATTAGTCCATCTATACTAATATCCACCAGGTTGCAAATTCAATATAATTTTTTTCTGCATCTAGCTCTGAAAAAATATTTGGGCTTCGGCTTGTAGCAGTGTGTGGGACTTGTTCTATTAGTCCATCTATACTAACCTCCACCAGGTTGCGAATTCAATATAATTTTTTTCTGCATCTAGCTCTGAAAAAATATTTCGGCTTGTAGCAGTGTGTGGGACTTGTTCTATTAGTCCATCTATACTAACCTCCACCAGGTTGCAAATTCAATATAATTTTTATCTGCATCTAGCTCTGAAAAAATAATCGGGCTTCGGCTTGTAGCAGTGTGTGGGACTTGTTCTATTAGTCCATCTATACTAACCTCCACCAGGTTGCAAATTCAATATAATTTTTTTCTGCATCCAGCTCTGAAAAAATATTTCGGCTTGTAGCAGTGTGTGGGACTTGTTCTATTAGTCCATCTATACTAACCTCCACCAGGTTGCAAATTCAATATAATTTTTATCTGCATCTAGCTCTAAAAAAATATTTCGGCTTCAGCTTGAAGCAGTGTGTGGGACTTGCTCTATTAGTCCAACTATACTAACCTCCACCAGGTTGCAAATTCAATATAATTTTTTTCTGCATTTAGCTCTGAAAAAATATTTCGGCTTGTAGCAGTGTGTGGGAATTGTTCTATTAGTCCATCTATACTAATGTCCACCAGGTTGCAAATTCAATATAGTTTTTTTCTGCATCTAGCTCTGAAAAAATATTTCGGCTTGTAGTAGTGTGTGGGACTTGTTCTATTAGTCCATCTATACTAACCTCCACCAGGTTGCAAATTCAATATAATTTTTATCTGCATCTAGCCCTGAAAAAATATTTGGGCTTCGGCTTGTAGCAGTGTGTGGGACTTGTTCTATTAGTCCATCTATACTAACCTCCACCAGGTTGCAAATTCAATACAATTTTTTTCTGCATCTAGCTCTGAAAAAATATTTTGGCTTGCAGCAGTGTGTGGGACTTATTCTATTAATCCATCTATACTAACATCCACCAGGTTGCAAATTAAATATAATTTTTTTCTGCATCTAGCTCTGAAAAAATATTTGGGCTTTGGCTTGTAGCAGTGTGTGGGACTTGTTCTATTAGTCCATCTACACTTACCTCCACCAGGTTGCGAATTCAATATAATTTTTTTCTGCATCTAGCTCTGAAAAAATATTTCTGCTTGTAGCAGTGTGTGGGACTTGATCTATTAGTCCATCTATACTAACCTCCACCACGTTGCAAATTCAATATAATTTTTTTCTGCATCTAGCTCTGAAAAAATATTTGGGCTTCGGCTTGTAGCAGTGTGTGGGACTTGTTCTATTAGTCCATCTATACTAACCTCCACCAGGTTGAAAATTCAATATAATTTTTATATGCATCTAGCTCTGAAAAAATATTTCGGCTTCGGCTTGTAGCAGTCTGTGGGACTTGTTCTATTAGTCCATCTTTACTAACCTCCACCAGGTTGCAAATTCAATATAATTTTTTTCTGCATCTAGCTCTGAAAAAATATTTCGGCTTGTAGCAGTGTGTGGGACTTGTTCTATTAGTCCATCTATACTAACCTCCACCAGGTTGCAAATTCAATATAATTTTTATTTGCATCTAGCTCTGAAAAAATATTTGGGCTTCGGCTTGTAGCAGTGTGTTGGACTTGCTCTATTAGTACATCTATACTAACCTCCACCAGGTTGCAAATTCAATATCATTTTTTTCTTCATCTAGCTCTGAAAAAATATTTCGGCTTGTAGCAGTGTGTGGGACTTGTTCTATTAGTCCATCTATACTAATATCCACCAGGTTGCAAATTCAATATAATGTTTTTCTGCATCTAGCTCTGAAAAAATATTTGGGCTTCGGCTTGTAGCAGTGTGTGGGACTTGTTCTATTAGTCCATCTATACTAACCTCCACCAGGTTGCGAATTCAATATAATTTTTTTCTGCATCTAGCTCTGAAAAAATATTTCGGCTTGTAGCAGTGTGTGGGACTTGTTCTATTAGTTCATCTATACTAACCTCCACCAGGTTGCAAATTCAATATAATTTTTATATGCATCTAGCTCTGAAAAAATAATTGGGCTTTGGCTTGTAGCAGTGTGTGGGACTTGTTCTATTAGTCCATCTATACTAACCTCCACCAGGTTGCAAATTCAATATAATTTTTTTCTGCATCTAGCTCTGAAAAAATATTTCGGCTTGTAGCAGTGTGTGGAACTTGTTCTATTAGTCCATCTATACTAAACTCCACCAGGTTGCAAATTCAATATAATTTTTATCTGCATCTAGCTCTAAAAAAATATTTCGGCTTCGGCTTGAAGCAGTGTGTGGGACTTGTTCTATTAGTCCATCTATACTAACCTATACCAGGTTGCGAATTCAATATAATTTTTTTCTGCATCTAGCTCTGAAAAAATATTTTGGCTTGTAGCAGTGTGTGGGACTTGTTCTATTAGTCCATCTCTGCTAACATCCACCAGGTTGCAAATTCAATATAATTTTTTTCTGCATCTAGTTCTGAAAAAATATTTGGGCTTCGGCTTGTAGCAGTGTGTGGGACTTGTTCTATTAGTCCATCTATACTAACCTCCACCAGGTTGCGAATTCAATATAATTTTTTTCTGCATCTAGCTCTGAAAAAATATTTCGGCTTGTAGCAGTGTGTGGGACTTGTTCTATTAGTCCATCTCTACTACCATCCACTAGGTTGCAAATTCAATATAATTTTTATCTGCATCTAGCTCTGAAAAAATATTTGGGCTTCGGCTTGTAGCAGTGTGTGGGACTTGTTCTATTAGTCCATCTATACTAACCTCCACCAGGTTGCAAATTCAATATAATTTTTATATGCATTTAGCTCTGAAAAAATATTTCGGCTTCGGCTTGTAGCAGTCTGTGGGACTTGTTCTATTAGTCCATCTTTACTAACCTCCACCAGGTTGCAAATTCAATATAATTTTTTTCTGCATCTACCTCTGAAAAAATATTTCGGCTTGTAGCAGTGTGTGGGACTTGTTCTATTAGTCCATCTATACTAACCTCCAGCAGGTTGCAAATTCAATATAATTTTTATCTGCATCTAGCTCTGAAAAAATATTTGGGCTTCGGCTTGTAGCAGTGTGTTGGACTTGCTCTATTAGTACATCTATACTAACCTCCACCAGGCTGCATATTCAATATAATTTTTTTCTTAATCTAGCTCTGAAAAAAATATTTCGGCTTGTTGCAGTGTGTGGGACTTGTTCTATTAGTCCATCTATACTAATCTCCACCAGGTTGCGAATTCAATATAATTTTTATCTGCATCTAGCTCTGAAAAAATAATTCGGCTTCGGCTTTTAGCAGTGTGTGGGACTTGTTCTATTAGTCCATCTATACTAACCTCCACCAGGTTGCAAATTCTATATAATTTTTTTCTGCATCTAGCTCTGAAAAAATATTTCGGCTTGTAGCAGTGTGTGGGACTTGTTCTATTAGTCCATCTATACTAACCTCCACCAGGTTGCAAATTCAATATAATTTTTTTCTGCATCTAACTCTGAAAAAATATTTTGGCTTTTAGCAGTGTGTGGGACTTGTTCTATTAGTCCATCTATACTAACCTCCACCAGGTTGCAAATTCAATTTAATTTTTATCTGCATCTAGCTCTGAAAAAATAATTCAGCTTCGGCTTGTAGCAGTGTGTGGGACTTGTTCTATTAGTCCATCTATACTAACCTCCACCAGGTTGCAAATTCAATATAATTTTTATCTGCATCTAGCTCTGAAAAAGTATTTCGGCTTGTAGCAGTGTGTGGGACTTGTTCTATTAGTCCATCTATACTAACCTCCACCAGGTTGCAAATTTAAAATCATTTTTTTCTGCATCTAGCTCTGAAAAAATATTTCGGCTTGTAGCAGTGTGTTGGACTTGTTCTATTATTCCATCTGTACTAACCTCCACCAGGTTGCAAATTCAATCTAATTTTTATCTGCATCTAGCTCTGAAAAAATATTCGGGCTTCGGCTTGTAGCAGTGTGTGGGACTTGTTCTATTAGTCCATCTATACTAACCTCCACCAGGTTGCAAATTCAATATAATTTTTTTCTGCATCTAGCTCTGAAAAAAATATTTCGGCTTGTTGCAGTGTGTGGGACTTGTTCTATTAGTCCATCTATACTAACATCCACCAGGTTGCAAATTCAATATAATTTTTTTCTGCATCTAGCTCTGAAAAAATATTTTTGCTTCGGCTTGTAGCAGTGTGTGGGACTTGTTCTATTAGTCCATCTATACTAACCTCCACCAGGTTGCAAATTCAATATAATTTTTCCTTCATCTAGCTCTGAAAAAATATTTCGGCTTGTAGCAGTGTGTGGGACTTGTTCTATTAGTCCATCTATACTAATATCCACCAGGTTGCAAATTCAATATAATTTTTTTCTGCATCTAGCTCTGAAAAAATATTTGGGCTTCGGCTTGTAGCAGTGTGTGGGACTTGTTGTAATAGTCCATTTATAATAACCTCCACCAGGTTGCGAATTCAATATAATTTTTTTCTGCATCTAGCTCTGAAAAAATATTTTGGCTTGTAGCAGTGTGTGGGACTTGTTCTATTAGTCCATCTCTACTAACATCCACCAGGTTGCAAATTCAATATAATTTTTTTCTGCATCTAGCTCTGAAAAAATATTTGGGCTTCGGCTTGTAGCAGTGTGTGGGACTTGTTCTATTGGTCCATCTATACTAACCTCCACCAGGTTGCGAATTCAATATAATTTTTTTCTGCATCTAGCTCTGAAAAAATATTTCGGCTTGTAGCAGTATGTGGGACTTGTTCTATTAGTCCATCTCTACTACCATCCACCAGGTTGCAAATTCAATATAATTTTTTTCTGCATCTAGCTCTGAAAAAATATTTGGGCTTCGGCTTGTAGCAGTGTGTGGGACTTGTTCTATTTGTCCATCTATACTAACCTCCACCAGGTTGCAAATTCAATATAATTTTTATATGCATTCAGCTCTGAAAAAATATTTCGGCTTCGGCTTGTAGCGGTCTGTGGGACTTGTTCTATTAGTCCATCTTTACTAACCTCCACCAGGTTGCGAATTCAATATAATTTTTTTCTGCATCTACCCCTGAAAAAATATTTCGGCTTGTAGCAGTGTGTGGGACTTGTTCTATTAGTCCATCTATACTAACCTCCACCAGGTTGCAAATTCAATATAATTTTTATCTGCATCTAGCTCTGAAAAAATATTTGGGCTTCGGCTTGTAGCAGTGTGTTGGACTTGCTCTATTAGTACATTTATACTAACCTCCACCAGGTTAAAAATTCAATATAATTTTTTTCTTCATCTAGCTCTGAAAAAAATATTTCGGCTTGTTGCAGTGTGTGGGACTTGTTCTATTAGTCCATCTATACTAACATCCACCAGGTTGCAAATTCAATATAAATTTTTTCTGCATCTAGCTCTGAAAAAATATTTGGGCTTCGGCTTGTAGCAGTGTGTGGGACTTGTTATATTAGTCCATCTATACTAACCTCCACCAGGTTGCGAATTCAATATAATTTTTTTCTGCATCTAGCTCTGAAAAAATATTTCGGCTTGTAGCAGTGTGTGGGACTTGTTCTATTAGTCCATCTATACTAACCTCCACCAGGTTGCAAATTCATTATAATTTTTTTCTGCATCTAGCTCTGAAAAAATATTTTGGCTTGTAGCAGTGTGTGGGACTTGTTCTATTAGTCCATCTATATTAACCTCCACCAGGTTGCAAATTCAATATAATTTTTTCTTCATCTAGCTCTGAAAAAATATTTCGGCTTGTAGCAGTGTGTGGGACTTGTTCTATTAGTCCATCTATACTAACATCCACCAGGTTGCAAATTCAATATAATTTTTTTCTGCATCTAGCTCTGAAAAAATATTTGGGCTTCGGCTTGAAGCAGTGTGTGGGACTTGTTGTAATAGTCCATCTATAATAACCTCCACCAGGTTGCGAATTCAATATAATTTTTTTCTGCATCTAGCTCTGAAAAAATATTTTGGCTTGTAGCAGTGTGTGGGACTTGTTCTATTAGTCCATCTCTACTAACATCCACCAGGTTGCAAATTCAATATAATTTTTTTCTGCATCTAGCTCTGAAAAAATATTTGGGCTTCGGCTTGTAGCAGTGTGTGGGACTTGTTCTATTGGTCCATCTATACTAACCTCCACCAGGTTGCGAATTCAATATAATTTTTTTCTGCATCTAGTTCTGAAAAAATATTTCGGCTTGTAGCAGTGTGTGGGACTTGTTCTATTAGTCCATCTCTACTACCATCCACCAGGTTGCAAATTCAATATAATTTTTATCTGCATCTAGCTCTGAAAAAATATTTGGGCTTCGGCTTGTAGCAGTGTGTGGGACTTGTTCTATTTGTCCATCTATACTAACCTCCACCAGGTTGCAAATTCAATATAATTTTTATATGCATTCAGCTCTGAAAAAATATTTCGGCTTCGGCTTGTAGCGGTCTGTGGGACTTGTTCTATTAGTCCATCTTTACTAACCTCCACCAGGTTGCAAATTCAATATAATTTTTTTCTGCATCTACCTCTGAAAAAATATTTCGGCTTGTAGCAGTGTGTGGGACTTGTTCTATTAGTCCATCTATACTAACCTCCACCAGGTTGCAAATTCAATATAATTTTTATCTGCATCTAGCTCTGAAATAATATTTGGGCTTCGGCTTGTAGCAGTGTGTTGGACTTGCTCTATTAGTACATTTATACTAACCTCCACCAGGTTGAAAATTCAATATAATTTTTTTCTTCATCTAGCTCTGAAAAAAATATTTCGGCTTGTTGCAGTGTGTGGGACTTGTTCTATTAGTCCATCTATACTAACATCCACCAGGTTGCAAATTCAATATAATTTTTTTCTGCATCTAGCTCTGAAAAAATATTTGGGCTTCGGCTTGTAGCAGTGTGTGGGACTTGTTCTATTAGTCCATCTATACTAACCTCCACCAGGTTGCGAATTCAATATAATTTTTTTCTGCATCTAGCTCTGAAAAAATATTTCGGCTTGTAGCAGTGTGTGGGACTTGTTCTATTAGTCCATCTATACTAACCTCCACCAGGTTGCAAATTCAATATAATTTTTATCTGCATCTAGCTCTGAAAAAATAATTCGGCTTTGGTTTGTAGCAGTATGTGGGACTTGTTCTATTAGTCGATCTATACTAACCTACACCGGGTTCTAAATTCAATATAATTTTTTTCTGCATCTAGCTCTGAAAAAATATTTCGGCTTGTAGCAGTGTGTGGGACTTGTTCTATTAGTCCATCTATACTAACCTCCACCAGGTTGCAAATTCAATATAATTTTTTTCTGCATCTAGCTCTGAAAAAATATTTGGGCTTCGGCTTGTAGCAGTGTGTGGGACTTGTTCTATTAGTCCATCTATACTAACCTCCACCAGGTTGCGAATTCAATATAATTTTTTTCTGCATCTAGCTCTGAAAAAATATTTCGGCTTGTAGCAGTGTGTGGGACTTGTTCTATTAGTCCATCTATACTAACCTCCACCAGGTTGCAAATTCAATATAATTTTTATCTGCATCTAGCTCTGAAAAAATAATTCGGCTTTGGTTTGTAGCAGTATGTGGGACTTGTTCTATTAGTCCATCTATACTAACCTCCACCAGGTTGCAAATTCAATATAATTTTTATCTGCATCTAGCTCTGAAAAAATAATTCGGCTTTGGTTTGTAGCAGTATGTGGGACTTGTTCTATTAGTCCATCTATACTAACCTCCACCGGGTTCTAAATTCAATATAATTTTTTTCTGCATCTAGCTCTGAAAAAATATTTCGGCTTGTAGCAGTGTGTGGGACTTGTTCTATTAGTCCATCTATACTAACCTCCACCAGGTTGCAAATTCAATATAATTTTTATCTGCATCTAGCTCTGAAAAAATATTTCGGCTTGTAGCAGTGTGTGGGACTTGTTCTATTAGTCCATCTATACTAACCTCCACCAGGTTGCAAATTCATTATAATTTTTTTCTGCATCTAGCTCTGAAAAAATATTTTGGCTTGTAGCAGTGTGTGGGACTTGTTCTATTAGTCCATCTATACTAACCTCCACCAGGTTGCAAATTCAATATAATTTTTTTCTGCATCTAGCTCTGAAAAAATATTTGGGCTTCGGCTTGTAGCAGTGTGTGGGACTTGTTCTATTAGTCCATCTATACTAACCTCCACCAGGTTGCGAATTCAATATAATTTTTTTCTGCATCTAGCTCTGAAAAAATATTTCGGCTTGTAGCAGTGTGTGGGACTTGTTCTATTAGTCCATCTATACTAACCTCCACCAGGTTGCAAATTCAATATAATTTTTATCTGCATCTAGCTCTGAAAAAATAATTCGGCTTTGGTTTGTAGCAGTATGTGGGACTTGTTCTATTAGTCCATCTATACTAACCTCCACCGGGTTCTAAATTCAATATAATTTTTTTCTGCATCTAGCTCTGAAAAAATATTTCGGCTTGTAGCAGTGTGTGGGACTTGTTCTATTAGTCCATCTACACTAACCTCCACCAGGTTGCAAATTCAATATAATTTTTATCTGCATCTAGCTCTGAAAAAATATTTCGGCTTGTAGCAGTGTGTGGGACTTGTTCTATTAGTCCATCTATACTAACCTCCACCAGGTTGCAAATTCATTATAATTTTTTTCTGCATCTAGCTCTGAAAAAATATTTTGGCTTGTAGCAGTGTGTGGGACTTGTTCTATTAGTCCATCTATACTAACCTCCACCAGGTTGCAAATTCAATATAATTTTTTTCTTCATCTAGCTCTGAAAAAATATTTCGGCTTGTAGCAGTGTGTGGGACTTGTTCTATTAGTCCATCTATACTAACATCCACCAGGTTGCAAATTCAATATAATTTTTTTCTGCATCTAGCTCTGAAAAAATATTTGGGCTTCGGCTTGTAGCAGTGTGTAGGACTTGTTCTAATAGTCCATCTATAATAACCTCCACCAGGTTGCGAATTCAATATAATTTTTTTCTGCATCTAGCTCTGAAAAAATATTTTGGCTTGTAGCAGTGTGTGGGACTTGTTCTATTAGTCCATCTATACTAACCTCCACCAGATTGCAAATTCAATATAATTTTTTTTCTTCATCTAGCTTTGAAAAAATATTTCGGCTTGTAGCAGTGTGTGGGACTTGTTCTATTAGTCCATCTATACTAACATCCACCAGGTTGCAAATTAAATATAATTTTTTTCTGCATCTAGCTCTGAAAAAATATTTGGGCTTCGGCTTGTAGCAGTGTGTGGGACTTGTTCTATTAGTCCATCTATACTAACCTCCACCAGGTTGCGAATTCAATATAATTTTTTTCTGCATCTAGCTCTGAAAAAATATTTCGGCTTGTAGCAGTGTGTGGGACTTGTTCTATTAGTCCATCTATACTAACCTCCACCAGGTTGCAAATTTATTATAATTTTTTTCTGCATCTAGCTCTGAAAAAATATTTTGGATTGTAGCAGTGTGTGGGACTTGTTCTATTAGTCCATCTATACTAACCTCCACCAGGTTGCAAATTCAATATAATTTTTTTCTTCATCTAGCTCTGAAAAAATATTTCGGCTTGTAGCAGTGTGTGGGACTTGTTCTATTAGTCCATCTATACTAACATCCACCAGGTTGCAAATTCAATATAATTTTTTTCTGCATCTAGCTCTGAAAAAATATTTGGGCTTCGGCTTGTAGCAGTGTGTGGGACTTGTTCTATTAGTCCATCTATACTAACCTCCACCAGGTTGCGAATTCAATATAATTTTTTTCTGCATCTAGCTCTGAAAAAATATTTCGGCTTGTAGCAGTGTGTGGGACTTGTTCTATTAGTCCATCTATACTAACCTCCACCAGGTTGCAAATTCATTATAATTTTTTTCTGCATCTAGCTCTGAAAAAATATTTTGGCTTGCAGCAGTGTGTGGGACTTGTTCTATTAGTCCATCTATACTAACCTCCACCAGGTTGCAAATTCAATATAATTTTTTTCTTCATCTAGCTCTGAAAAAATATTTCGGCTTGTAGCAGTGTGTGGGACTTGTTCTATTAGTCCATCTATACTAACATCCACCAGGTTGCAAATTCAATATAATTTTTTTCTGCATCTAGCTCTGAAAAAATATTTGGGCTTCGGCTTGTAGCAGTGTGTGGGACTTGTTGTAATAGTCCATCTATAATAACCTCCACCAGGTTGCGAATTCAATATAATTTTTTTCTGCATCTAGCTCTGAAAAAATATTTTGGCTTGTAGCAGTGTGTGGGACTTGTTCTATTAGTCCATCTCTACTAACATCCACCAGGTTGCAAATTCAATATAATTTTTTTCTGCATCTAGCTCTGAAAAAATATTTGGGCTTCGGCTTGTAGCAGTGTGTGGGACTTGTTCTATTGGTCCATCTATACTAACCTCCACCAGGTTGCGAATTCAATATAATTTTTTTCTGCATCTAGCTCTGAAAAAATATTTCGGCTTGTAGCAGTGTGTGGGACTTGTTCTATTAGTCCATCTATACTAACCTCCACCAGGTTGCAAATTCATTATAATTTTTTTCTGCATCTAGCTCTGTAAAAATATTTTGGCTTGTAGCAGTGTGTGGGACTTGTTCTATTAGTCCATCTATACTAACATCCACCAGGTTGCAAATTCAATATAATTTTTTTCTGCATCTAGCTCTGAAAAAATATTTGGGCTTCGGCTTGTAGCAGTGTGTGGGACTTGTTGTAATAGTCCATCTATAATAACCTCCACCAGGTTGCGAATTCAATATAATTTTTTTCTGCATCTAGCTCTGAAAAAATATTTTGGCTTGTAGCAGTGTGTGGGACTTGTTCTATTAGTCCATCTCTACTAACATCCACCAGGTTGCAAATTCAATATAATTTTTTTCTGCATCTAGCTCTGAAAAAATATTTGGGCTTCGGCTTGCAGCAGTGTGTGGCACTTGTTCTATTGGTCCATCTATACTAACCTCCACCAGGTTGCGAATTCAATATAATTTTTTTCTGCATCTAGCTCTGAAAAAATATTTCGGCTTGTAGCAGTGTGTGGGACTTGTTCTATTAGTCCATCTCTACTACCATCCACCAGGTTGCAAATTCAATATAATTTTTATCTGCATCTAGCTCTGAAAAAATATTTGGGCTTCGGCTTGTAGCAGTGTGTGGGACTTATTCTATTTGTCCATCTATACTAACCTCCACCAGGTTGCAAATTCAATATAATTTTTATATGCATTCAGCTCTGAAAAAATATTTGGCTTCGGCTTGTAGCGGTCTGTGGGACTTGTTCTATTAGTCCATCTTTACTAACCTCCACCAGGTTGCAAATTCAATATAATTTTTTTCTGCATCTACCTCTGAAAAAATATTTCGGCTTGTAGCAGTGTGTGGGACTTGTTCTATTAGTCCATCTATACTAACCTCCACCAGGTTGCAAATTCAATATAATTTTTATCTGCATCTAGCTCTGAAAAAATATTTGGGCTTCGGCTTGTAGCAGTGTGTTGGACTTGCTCTATTAGTACATTTATACTAACCTCCACCAGGTTGAAAATTCAATATAATTTTTTTCTTCATCTAGCTCTGAAAAAAATATTTCGGCTTGTTGCAGTGTGTGGGACTTGTTCTATTAGTCCATCTATACTAACATCCACCAGGTTGCAAATTCAATATAATTTTTTTCTGCATCTAGCTCTGAAAAAATATTTGGGCTTCGGCTTGTAGCAGTGTGTGGGACTTGTTCTATTAGTCCATCTATACTAACCTCCACCAGGTTGCGAATTCAATATAATTTTTTTCTGCATCTAGCTCTGAAAAAATATTTCGGCTTGTAGCAGTGTGTGGGACTTGTTCTATTAGTCCATCTATACTAACCTCCACCAGGTTGCAAATTTATTATAATTTTTTTCTGCATCTAGCTCTGAAAAAATATTTTGGCTTGTAGCAGTGTGTGGGACTTGTTCTATTAGTCCATCTATACTAACCTCCACCAGGTTGCAAATTCAATATAATTTTTTTCTTCATCTAGCTCTGAAAAAATATTTCGGCTTGAAGCAGTGTGTGGGACTTGTTCTATTTGTCCATCTATACTAACATCCACCAGGTTGCAAATTCAATATAATTTTTTTCTGCATCTAGCTCTGAAAAAATATTTGGGCTTCGGCTTGTAGCAGTGTGTTGGACTTGTTCTATTAGTCCATCTATACTAACCTCCACCAGGTTGCGAATTCAATATAATTTTTTTCTGCATCTAGCTCTGAAAAAATATTTCGGCTTGTAGCAGTGTGTGGGACTTGTTCTATTAGTCCATTTATACTAACCTCCACCAGGTTGCAAATTCATTATAATTTTTTTCTGCATCTAGCTCTGAAAAAATATTTTGGCTTGTAGCAGTGTGTGGGACTTGTTCTATTAGTCCATCTATACTAACCTCCACCAGGTTGCAAATTCAATATAATTTTTTTCTTCATCTAGCTCTGAAAAAATATTTCGGCTTTTAGCAGTGTGTGGGACTTGTTCTATTAGTCCATCTATACTACCATCCACCAGGTTGCAAATTCAATATAATTTTTTTCTGCATCTAGCTCTGAAAAAATATTTGGGCTTCGGCTTGTAGCAGTGTGTGGGACTTGTTGTAATAGTCCATCTATAATAACCTCCACCAGGTTGCGAATTCAATATAATTTTTTTCTGCATCTAGCTCTGAAAAAATATTTTGGCTTGTAGCAGTGTGTGGGACTTGTTCTATTAGTCCATCTCTACTAACATCCACCAGGTTGCAAATTCAATATAATTTTTTTCTGCATCTAGCTCTGAAAAAATATTTGGGCTTCGGCTTGTAGCAGTGTGTGGGACTTGTTCTATTGGTCCATCTATACTAACCTCCACCAGGTTGCGAATTCAATATAATTTTTTTCTGCATCTAGCTCTGAAAAAATATTTCGGCTTGTAGCAGTGTGTGGGACTTGTTCTATTAGTCCATCTATACTAACCTCCACCAGGTTGCAAATTCATTATAATTTTTTTCTGCATCTAGCTCTGAAAAAATATTTTGGCTTGTAGCAGTGTGTGGGACTTGTTCTATTAGTCCATCTATACTAACCTCCACCAGGTTGCAAATTCAATATAATTTTTTTCTTCATCTAGCTCTGAAAAAATATTTCGGCTTGTAGCAGTGTGTGGGACTTGTTCTATTAGTCCATCTATACTAACATCCACCAGGTTGCAAATTCAATATAATTTTTTTCTGCATCTAGCTCTGAAAAAATATTTGGGCTTCGGCTTGTAGCAGTGTGTGGGATTTGTTGTAATAGTCCATCTATAATAACCTCCACCAGGTTGCGAATTCAATATAATTTTTTTCTGCATCTAGCTCTGAAAAAATATTTTGGCTTGTAGCAGTGTGTGGGACTTGTTCTATTAGTCCATCTCTACTAACATCCACCAGGTTGCAAATTCAATATAATTTTTTTCTGCATCTAGCTCTGAAAAAATATTTGGGCTTCGGCTTGTAGCAGTGTGTGGGACTTGTTCTATTGGTCCATCTATACTAACCTCCACCAGGTTGCGAATTCAATATAATTTTTTTCTGCATCTAGCTCTGAAAAAATATTTCGGCTTGTAGCAGTGTGTGGGACTTGTTCTATTAGTTCATCTCTACTACCATCCACCAGGTTGCAAATTCAATATAATTTTTATCTGCATCTAGCTCTGAAAAAATATTTGGGCTTCGGCTTGTAGCAGTGTGTGGGACTTGTTCTATTTGTCCATCTATACTAACCTCCACCAGGTTGCAAATTCAATATAATTTTTATATGCATTCAGCTCTGAAAAAATATTTGGCTTCGGCTTGTAGCGGTCTGTGGGACTTGTTCTATTAGTCCATCTTTACTAACCTCCACCAGGTTGCAAATTCAATATAATTTTTTTCTGCATCTACCTCTGAAAAAATATTTCGGCTTGTAGCAGTGTGTGGGACTTGTTCTATTAGTCCATCTATACTAACCTCCACCAGGTTGCAAATTCAATATAATTTTTATCTGCATCTAGCTCTGAAAAAATATTTGGGCTTCGGCTTGTAGCAGTGTGTTGGACTTGCTCTATTAGTACATTTATACTAACCTCCACCAGGTTGAAAATTCAATATAATTTTTTTCTTCATCTAGCTCTGAAAAAAATATTTCGGCTTGTTGCAGTGTGTGGGACTTGTTCTATTAGTCCATCTATACTAACATCCACCAGGTTGCAAATTCAATATAATTTTTTTCTGCATCTAGCTCTGAAAAAATATTTGGGCTTCGGCTTGTAGCAGTGTGTGGGACTTGTTCTATTAGTCCATCTATACTAACCTCCACCAGGTTGCGAATTCAATATAATTTTTTTCTGCATCTAGCTCTGAAAAAATATTTCGGCTTGTAGCAGTGTGTGGGACTTGTTCTATTAGTCCATCTATACTAACCTCCACCAGGTTGCAAATTTATTATAATTTTTTTCTGCATCTAGCTCTGAAAAAATATTTTGGCTTGTAGCAGTGTGTGGGACTTGTTCTATTAGTCCATCTATACTAACCTCCACCAGGTTGCAAATTCAATATAATTTTTTTCTTCATCTAGCTCTGAAAAAATATTTCGGCTTGAAGCAGTGTGTGGGACTTGTTCTATTAGTCCATCTATACTAACATCCACCAGGTTGCAAATTCAATATAATTTTTTTCTGCATCTAGCTCTGAAAAAATATTTGGGCTTCGGCTTGTAGCAGTGTGTTGGACTTGTTCTATTAGTCCATCTATACTAACCTCCACCAGGTTGCGAATTCAATATAATTTTTTTCTGCATCTAGCTCTGAAAAAATATTTCGGCTTGTAGCAGTGTGTGGGACTTGTTCTATTAGTCCATTTATACTAACCTCCACCAGGTTGCAAATTCATTATAATTTTTTTCTGCATCTAGCTCTGAAAAAATATTTTGGCTTGTAGCAGTGTGTGGGACTTGTTCTATTAGTCCATCTATACTAACCTCCACCAGGTTGCAAATTCAATATAATTTTTTTCTTCATCTAGCTCTGAAAAAATATTTCGGCTTTTAGCAGTGTGTGGGACTTGTTCTATTAGTCCATCTATACTACCATCCACCAGGTTGCAAATTCAATATAATTTTTTTCTGCATCTAGCTCTGAAAAAATATTTGGGCTTCGGCTTGTAGCAGTGTGTGGGACTTGTTGTAATAGTCCATCTATAATAACCTCCACCAGGTTGCGAATTCAATATAATTTTTTTCTGCATCTAGCTCTGAAAAAATATTTTGGCTTGTAGCAGTGTGTGGGACTTGTTCTATTAGTCCATCTCTACTAACATCCACCAGGTTGCAAATTCAATATAATTTTTTTCTGCATCTAGCTCTGAAAAAATATTTGGGCTTCGGCTTGTAGCAGTGTGTGGGACTTGTTCTATTGGTCCATCTATACTAACCTCCACCAGGTTGCGAATTCAATATAATTTTTTTCTGCATCTAGCTCTGAAAAAATATTTCGGCTTGTAGCAGTGTGTGGGACTTGTTCTATTAGTCCATCTATACTAACCTCCACCAGGTTGCAAATTCATTATAATTTTTTTCTGCATCTAGCTCTGAAAAAATATTTTGGCTTGTAGCAGTGTGTGGGACTTGTTCTATTAGTCCATCTATACTAACCTCCACCAGGTTGCAAATTCAATATAATTTTTTTCTTCATCTAGCTCTGAAAAAATATTTCGGCTTGTAGCAGTGTGTGGGACTTGTTCTATTAGTCCATCTATACTAACATCCACCAGGTTGCAAATTCAATATAATTTTTTTCTGCATCTAGCTCTGAAAAAATATTTGGGCTTCGGCTTGTAGCAGTGTGTGGGATTTGTTGTAATAGTCCATCTATAATAACCTCCACCAGGTTGCGAATTCAATATAATTTTTTTCTGCATCTAGCTCTGAAAAAATATTTTGGCTTGTAGCAGTGTGTGGGACTTGTTCTATTAGTCCATCTCTACTAACATCCACCAGGTTGCAAATTCAATATAATTTTTTTCTGCATCTAGCTCTGAAAAAATATTTGGGCTTCGGCTTGTAGCAGTGTGTGGGACTTGTTCTATTGGTCCATCTATACTAACCTCCACCAGGTTGCGAATTCAATATAATTTTTTTCTGCATCTAGCTCTGAAAAAATATTTCGGCTTGTAGCAGTGTGTGGGACTTGTTCTATTAGTTCATCTCTACTACCATCCACCAGGTTGCAAATTCAATATAATTTTTATCTGCATCTAGCTCTGAAAAAATATTTGGGCTTCGGCTTGTAGCAGTGTGTGGGACTTGTTCTATTTGTCCATCTATACTAACCTCCACCAGGTTGCAAATTCAATATAATTTTTATATGCATTCAGCTCTGAAAAAATATTTGGCTTCGGCTTGTAGCGGTCTGTGGGACTTGTTCTATTAGTCCATCTTTACTAACCTCCACCAGGTTGCAAATTCAATATAATTTTTTTCTGCATCTACCTCTGAAAAAATATTTCGGCTTGTAGCAGTGTGTGGGACTTGTTCTATTAGTCCATCTATACTAACCTCCACCAGGTTGCAAATTCAATATAATTTTTATCTGCATCTAGCTCTGAAAAAATATTTGGGCTTCGGCTTGTAGCAGTGTGTTGGACTTGCTCTATTAGTACATTTATACTAACCTCCACCAGGTTGAAAATTCAATATAATTTTTTTCTTCATCTAGCTCTGAAAAAAATATTTCGGCTTGTTGCAGTGTGTGGGACTTGTTCTATTAGTCCATCTATACTAACATCCACCAGGTTGCAAATTCAATATAATTTTTTTCTGCATCTAGCTCTGAAAAAATATTTGGGCTTCGGCTTGTAGCAGTGTGTGGGACTTGTTCTATTAGTCCATCTATATTAACCTCCACCAGGTTGCGAATTCAATATAATTTTTTTCTGCATCTAGCTCTGAAAAAATATTTCGGCTTGTAGCAGTGTGTGGGACTTGTTCTATTAGTCCATCTATACTAACCTCCACCAGGTTGCAAATTCAATATAAATTTTATCTGCATCTACCTCTGAAAAAATCATTCGGCTTTGGTTTGTAGCAGTATGTGGGACTTGTTCTATTAGTCCATCTATACTAACCTCCACCGGGTTGCAAATTCAATATAATTTTTTTCTGCATCTAGCTCTGAAAAAATATTTCGGCTTGTAGCAGTGTGTGGGACTTGTTCTATTAGTCCATCTATACTAACCTCCACCAGGTTGCAAATTCAATATAATTTTTATCTGCATCTAGCTCTGAAAAAATATTTCGGCTTGTAGCAGTGTGTGGGACTTGTTCTATTAGTCCATCTATACTAACCTCCACCAGGTTGCAAATTCATTATAATTTTTTTCTGCATCTAGCTCTGAAAAAATATTTTGGCTTGTAGCAGTGTGTGGGACTTGTTCTATTAGTCCATCTATACTAACCTCCACCAGGTTGCAAATTCAATATAATTTTTTTCTTCATCTAGCTCTGAAAAAATATTTCGGCTTGTAGCAGTGTGTGGGACTTGTTCTATTAGTCCATCTATACTAACATCCACCAGGTTGCAAATTCAATATAATTTTTTTCTGCATCTAGCTCTGAAAAAATATTTGGGCTTCGGCTTGTAGCAGTGTGTAGGACTTGTTCTAATAGTCCATCTATAATAACCTTCACCAGGTTGCGAATTCAATATAATTTTTTTCTGCATCTAGCTCTGAAAAAATATTTTGGCTTGTAGCAGTGTGTGGGACTTGTTCTATTAGTCCATCTATACTAACCTCCACCAGATTGCAAATTCAATATAATTTTTTTCTTCATCTAGCTCTGAAAAAATATTTCGGCTTGTAGCAGTGTGTGGGACTTGTTCTATTAGTCCATCTATACTAACATCCACCAGGTTGCAAATTCAATATAATTTTTTTCTGCATCTAGCTCTGAAAAAATATTTGGGCTTCGGCTTGTAGCAGTGTGTGGGACTTGTTCTATTAGTCCATCTATACTAACCTCCACCAGGTTGCGAATTCAATATAATTTTTTTCTGCATCTAGCTCTGAAAAAATATTTCGGCTTGTAGCAGTGTGTGGGACTTGTTCTATTAGTCCATCTATACTAACCTCCACCAGGTTGCAAATTCATTATAATTTTTTTCTTTATCTAGCTCTGAAAAAATATTTTGGCTTGTAGCAGTGTGTGGGACTTGTTCTATTAGTCCATCTATACTAACCTCCACCAGGTTGCAAATTCAATATAATTTTTTTCTTCATCTAGCTCTGAAAAAATATTTCGGCTTGTAGCAGTGTGTGGGACTTGTTCTATTAGTCCATCTATACTAACATCCACCAGGTTGCAAATTCAATATAATTTTTTTCTGCATCTAGCTCTGAAAAAATATTTGGGCTTCGGCTTGTAGCAGTGTGTGGGACTTGTTGTAATAGTCCATCTATAATAACCTCCACCAGGTTGCGAATTCAATATAATTTTTTTCTGCATCTAGCTCTGAAAAAATATTTTGGCTTGTAGCAGTGTGTGGGACTTGTTCTATTAGTCCATCTCTACTAACATCCACCAGGTTGCAAATTCAATATAATTTTTTTCTGCATCTAGCTCTGAAAAAATATTTGGGCTTCGGCTTGTAGCAGTGTGTGGGACTTGTTCTATTGGTCCATCTATACTAACCTCCACCAGGTTGCGAATTCAATATAATTTTTTTCTGCATCTAGCTCTGAAAAAATATTTCGGCTTGTAGCAGTGTGTGGGACTTGTTCTATTAGTCCATCTCTACTACCATCCACCAGGTTGCAAATTCAATATAATTTTTATCTGCATCTAGCTCTGAAAAAATATTTGGGCTTCGGCTTGTAGCAGTGTGTGGGACTTGTTCTATTTGTCCATCTATACTAACCTCCACCAGGTTGCAAATTCAATATAATTTTTATATGCATTCAGCTCTGAAAAAATATTTGGCTTCGGCTTGTAGCGGTCTGTGGGACTTGTTCTATTAGTCCATCTTTACTAACCTCCACCAGGTTGCAAATTCAATATAATTTTTTTCTGCATCTACCTCTGAAAAAATATTTCGGCTTGTAGCAGTGTGTGGGACTTGTTCTATTAGTCCATCTATACTAACCTCCACCAGGTTGCAAATTCAATATAATTTTTATCTGCATCTAGCTCTGAAAAAATATTTGGGCTTCGGCTTGTAGCAGTGTGTTGGACTTGCTCTATTAGTACATTTATACTAACCTCCACCAGGTTGAAAATTCAATATAATTTTTTTCTTCATCTAGCTCTGAAAAAAATATTTCGGCTTGTTGCAGTGTGTGGGACTTGTTCTATTAGTCCATCTATACTAACATCCACCAGGTTGCAAATTCAATATAATTTTTTTCTGCATCTAGCTCTGAAAAAATATTTGGGCTTCGGCTTGTAGCAGTGTGTGGGACTTGTTCTATTAGTCCATCTATATTAACCTCCACCAGGTTGCGAATTCAATATAATTTTTTTCTGCATCTAGCTCTGAAAAAATATTTCGGCTTGTAGCAGTGTGTGGGACTTGTTCTATTAGTCCATCTATACTAACCTCCACCAGGTTGCAAATTCAATATAAATTTTATCTGCATCTACCTCTGAAAAAATCATTCGGCTTTGGTTTGTAGCAGTATGTGGGACTTGTTCTATTAGTCCATCTATACTAACCTCCACCGGGTTGCAAATTCAATATAATTTTTTTCTGCATCTAGCTCTGAAAAAATATTTCGGCTTGTAGCAGTGTGTGGGACTTGTTCTATTAGTCCATCTATACTAACCTCCACCAGGTTGCAAATTCAATATAATTTTTATCTGCATCTAGCTCTGAAAAAATATTTCGGCTTGTAGCAGTGTGTGGGACTTGTTCTATTAGTCCATCTATACTAACCTCCACCAGGTTGCAAATTCATTATAATTTTTTTCTGCATCTAGCTCTGAAAAAATATTTTGGCTTGTAGCAGTGTGTGGGACTTGTTCTATTAGTCCATCTATACTAACCTCCACCAGGTTGCAAATTCAATATAATTTTTTTCTTCATCTAGCTCTGAAAAAATATTTCGGCTTGTAGCAGTGTGTGGGACTTGTTCTATTAGTCCATCTATACTAACATCCACCAGGTTGCAAATTCAATATAATTTTTTTCTGCATCTAGCTCTGAAAAAATATTTGGGCTTCGGCTTGTAGCAGTGTGTAGGACTTGTTCTAATAGTCCATCTATAATAACCTCCACCAGGTTGCGAATTCAATATAATTTTTTTCTGCATCTAGCTCTGAAAAAATATTTTGGCTTGTAGCAGTGTGTGGGACTTGTTCTATTAGTCCATCTATACTAACCTCCACCAGATTGCAAATTCAATATAATTTTTTTCTTCATCTAGCTCTGAAAAAATATTTCGGCTTGTAGCAGTGTGTGGGACTTGTTCTATTAGTCCATCTATACTAACATCCACCAGGTTGCAAATTCAATATAATTTTTTTCTGCATCTAGCTCTGAAAAAATATTTGGGCTTCGGCTTGTAGCAGTGTGTGGGACTTGTTCTATTAGTCCATCTATACTAACCTCCACCAGGTTGCGAATTCAATATAATTTTTTTCTGCATCTAGCTCTGAAAAAATATTTCGGCTTGTAGCAGTGTGTGGGACTTGTTCTATTAGTCCATCTATACTAACCTCCACCAGGTTGCAAATTCATTATAATTTTTTTCTGCATCTAGCTCTGAAAAAATATTTTGGCTTGTAGCAGTGTGTGGGACTTGTTCTATTAGTCCATCTATACTAACCTCCACCAGGTTGCAAATTCAATATAATTTTTTTCTTCATCTAGCTCTGAAAAAATATTTCGGCTTGTAGCAGTGTGTGGGACTTGTTCTATTAGTCCATCTATACTAACATCCACCAGGTTGCAAATTCAATATAATTTTTTTCTGCATCTAGCTCTGAAAAAATATTTGGGCTTCGGCTTGTAGCAGTGTGTGGGACTTGTTGTAATAGTCCATCTATAATAACCTCCACCAGGTTGCGAATTCAATATAATTTTTTTCTGCATCTAGCTCTGAAAAAATATTTTGGCTTGTAGCAGTGTGTGGGACTTGTTCTATTAGTCCATCTCTACTAACATCCACCAGGTTGCAAATTCAATATAATTTTTTTCTGCATCTAGCTCTGAAAAAATATTTGGGCTTCGGCTTGTAGCAGTGTGTGGGACTTGTTCTATTGGTCCATCTATACTAACCTCCACCAGGTTGCAAATTCAATATAATTTTTATATGCATTCAGCTCTGAAAAAATATTTGGCTTCGGCTTGTAGCGGTCTGTGGGACTTGTTCTATTAGTCCATCTTTACTAACCTCCACCAGGTTGCAAATTCAATATAATTTTTTTCTGCATCTACCTCTGAAAAAATATTTCGGCTTGTAGCAGTGTGTGGGACTTGTTCTATTAGTCCATCTATACTAACCTCCACCAGATTGCAAATTCAATATAATTTTTATCTGCATCTAGCTCTGAAAAAATATTTGGGCTTCGGCTTGTAGCAGTGTGTTGGACTTGCTCTATTAGTACATTTATACTAACCTCCACCAGGTTGAAAATTCAATATAATTTTTTTCTTCATCTAGCTCTGAAAAAAATATTTCGGCTTGTTGCAGTGTGTGGGACTTGTTCTATTAGTCCATCTATACTAACATCCACCAGGTTGCAAATTCAATATAATTTTTTTCTGCATCTAGCTCTGAAAAAATATTTGGGCTTCGGCTTGTAGCAGTGTGTGGGACTTGTTCTATTAGTCCATCTATATTAACCTCCACCAGGTTGCGAATTCAATATAATTTTTTTCTGCATCTAGCTCTGAAAAAATATTTCGGCTTGTAGCAGTGTGTGGGACTTGTTCTATTAGTCCATCTATACTAACCTCCACCAGGTTGCAAATTCAATATAAATTTTATCTGCATCTACCTCTGAAAAAATCATTCGGCTTTGGTTTGTAGCAGTATGTGGGACTTGTTCTATTAGTCCATCTATACTAACCTCCACCGGGTTGCAAATTCAATATAATTTTTTTCTGCATCTAGCTCTGAAAAAATATTTCGGCTTGTAGCAGTGTGTGGGACTTGTTCTATTAGTCCATCTATACTAACCTCCACCAGGTTGCAAATTCAATATAATTTTTATCTGCATCTAGCTCTGAAAAAATATTTCGGCTTGTAGCAGTGTGTGGGACTTGTTCTATTAGTCCATCTATACTAACCTCCACCAGGTTGCAAATTCAATATAATTTTTTTCTGCATCTAGCTCTGAAAAAATATTTGGGCTTCGGCTTGTAGCAGTGTGTAGGACTTGTTCTAATAGTCCATCTATAATAACCTCCACCAGGTTGCGAATTCAATATAATTTTTTTCTGCATCTAGCTCTGAAAAAATATTTTGGCTTGTAGCAGTGTGTGGGACTTGTTCTATTAGTCCATCTATACTAACCTCCACCAGATTGCAAATTCAATATAATTTTTTTCTTCATCTAGCTCTGAAAAAATATTTCGGCTTGTAGCAGTGTGTGGGACTTGTTCTATTAGTCCATCTATACTAACATCCACCAGGTTGCAAATTCAATATAATTTTTTTCTGCATCTAGCTCTGAAAAAATATTTGGGATTCGGCTTGTAGCAGTGTGTGGGACTTGTTCTATTAGTCCATCTATACTAACCTCCACCAGGTTGCGAATTCAATATAATTTTTTTCTGCATCTAGCTCTGAAAAAATATTTCGGCTTGTAGCAGTGTGTGGGACTTGTTCTATTAGTCCATCTATACTAACCTCCACCAGGTTGCAAATTCATTATAATTTTTTTCTGCATCTAGCTCTGAAAAAATATTTTGGCTTGTAGCAGTGTGTGGGACTTGTTCTATTAGTCCATCTATACTAACCTCCACCAGGTTGCAAATTCAATATAATTTTTTTCTTCATCTAGCTCTGAAAAAATATTTCGGCTTGTAGCAGTGTGTGGGACTTGTTCTATTAGTCCATCTATACTAACATCCACCAGGTTGCAAATTCAATATAATTTTTTTCTGCATCTAGCTCTGAAAAAATATTTGGGCTTCGGCTTGTAGCAGTGTGTGGGACTTGTTCTATTGGTCCATCTATACTAACCTCCACCAGGTTGCGAATTCAATATAATTTTTTTCTGCATCTAGCTCTGAAAAAATATTTCGGCTTGTAGCAGTGTGTGGGACTTGTTCTATTAGTCCATCTATACTAACCTCCACCAGGTTGCAAATTCATTATAATTTTTTTCTGCATCTAGCTCTGAAAAAATATTTTGGCTTGTAGCAGTGTGTGGGACTTGTTCTATTAGTCCATCTATACTAACCTCCACCAGGTTGCAAATTCAATATAATTTTTTTCTTCATCTAGCTCTGAAAAAATATTTCGGCTTGTAGCAGTGTGTGGGACTTGTTCTATTAGTCCATCTCTACTAACATCCACCAGGTTGCAAATTCAATATAATTTTTTTCTGCATCTAACTCTGAAAAAATATTTGGGCTTCGGCTTGTAGCAGTGTGTGGGACTTGTTCTATTGGTCCATCTATACTAACCTCCACCAGGTTGCGAATTCAATATAATTTTTTTCTGCATCTAGCTCTGAAAAAATATTTCGGCTTGTAGCAGTGTGTGGGACTTGTTCTATTAGTCCATCTCTACTACCATCCACCAGGTTGCAAATTCAATATAATTTTTATCTGCATCTAGCTCTGAAAAAATATTTGGGCTTCGGCTTGTAGCAGTGTGTGGGACTTGTTCTATTTGTCCATCTATACTAACCTCCACCAGGTTGCAAATTCAATATAATTTTTATATGCATTCAGCTCTGAAAAAATATTTGGCTTCGGCTTGTAGCGGTCTGTGGGACTTGTTCTATTAGTCCATCTTTACTAACCTCCACCAGGTTGCAAATTCAATATAATTTTTTTCTGCATCTACCTCTGAAAAAATATTTCGGCTTGTAGCATTGTGTGGGACTTGTTCTATTAGTCCATCTATACTAACCTCCACCAGGTTGCAAATTCAATATAATTTTTATCTGCATCTAGCTCTGAAAAAATATTTGGGCTTCGGCTTGTAGCAGTGTGTTGGACTTGCTCTATTAGTACATTTATACTAACCTCCACCAGGTTGCAAATTCAATATAATTTTTTTCTTCATCTAGCTCTGAAAAAAATATTTCGGCTTGTTGCAGTGTGTGGGACTTGTTCTATTAGTCCATCTATACTAACATCCACCAGGTTGCAAATTCAATATAATTTTTTTCTGCATCTAGCTCTGAAAAAATATTTGGGCTTCGGCATGTAGCAGTGTGTGGGACTTGTTCTATTAGTCCATCTATACTAACCTCCACCAGGTTGCGAATTCAATATAATTTTTTTCTGCATCTAGCTCTGAAAAAATATTTCGGCTTGTAGCAGTGTGTGGGACTTGTTCTATTAGTCCATCTATACTAACCTCCACCAGGTTGCAAATTCAATATAATTTTTATCTGCATCTAGCTCTGAAAAAATAATTCGGCTTCGGTTTGTAGCAGTATGTGGGACTTGTTCTATTAGTCCATCTATACTAACCTCCACCGGGTTGCAAATTCAATATAATTTTTTTCTGCATCTAGCTCTGAAAAAATATTTCGGCTTGTAGCAGTGTGTGGGACTTGTTCTATTAGTCCATCTATACTAACCTCCACCAGGTTGCAAATTCAATATAATTTTTATCTGCATCTAGCTCTGAAAAAATATTTCGGCTTGTAGCAGTGTGTGGGACTTGTTCTATTAGTCCATCTATACTAACCTCCACCAGGTTGCAAATTCATTATAATTTTTTTCTGCATCTAGCTCTGAAAAAATATTTTGGCTTGTAGCAGTGTGTGGGACTTGTTCTTAGTCCATCTATACTAACCTCCACCAGGTTGCAAATTCAATATAATTTTTTTCTTCATCTAGCTCTGAAAAAATATTTCGGCTTGTAGCAGTGTGTGGGACTTGTTCTATTAGTCCATCTATACTAACATCCACCAGGTTGCAAATTCAATATAATTTTTTTCGGCATCTAGCTCTGAAAAAATATTTGGGCTTCGGCTTGTAGCAGTGTGTGGGACTTGTTCTAATAGTCCATCTATAATAACCTCCACCAGGTTGCGAATTCAATATAATTTTTTTCTGCATCTAGCTCTGAAAAAATATTTTGGCTTGTAGCAGTGTGTGGGACTTGTTCTATTAGTCCATCTATACTAACCTCCACCAGATTGCAAATTCAATATAATTTTTTTCTTCATCTAGCTCTGAAAAAATATTTCGGCTTGTAGCAGTGTGTGGGACTTGTTCTATTAGTCCATCTATACTAACATCCACCAGGTTGCAAATTCAATATAATTTTTTTCTGCATCTAGCTCTGCAAAAATATTTGGGCTTCGGCTTGTAGCAGTGTGTGGGACTTGTTCTATTAGTCCATCTATACTAACCTCCACCAGGTTGCGAATTCAATATAATTTTTTTCTGCATCTAGCTCTGAAAAAATATTTCGGCTTGTAGCAGTGTGTGAGACTTGTTCTATTAGTCCATCTATACTAACCTCCACCAGGTTGCAAATTCATTATAATTTTTTTCTGCATCTAGCTCTGAAAAAATATTTTGGCTTGTAGCAGTGTGTGGGACTTGTTCTATTAGTCCATCTATACTAACCTCCACCAGGTTGCAAATTCAATATAATTTTTTTCTTCATCTAGCTCTGAAAAAATATTTCGGCTTGTAGCAGTGTGTGGGACTTGTTCTATTAGTCCATCTATACTAACATCCACCAGGTTGCAAATTCAATATAATTTTTTTCTGCATCTAGCTCTGAAAAAATATTTGGGCTTCGGCTTGTAGCAGTGTGTGGGACTTGTTGTAATAGTCCATCTAAAATAACCTCCACCAGGTTGCGAATTCAATATAATTTTTTTCTGCATCTAGCTCTGAAAAAATATTTTGGCTTGTAGCAGTGTGTGGGACTTGTTCTATTAGTCCATCTCTACTAACATCCACCAGGTTGCAAATTCAATATAATTTTTTTCTGCATCTAGCTCTGAAAAAATATTTGGGCTTCGGCTTGTAGCAGTGTGTGGGACTTGTTCTATTGGTCCATCTATACTAACCTCCACCAGGTTGCAAATTCAATATAATTTTTTTCTGCATCTAGCTCTGAAAAAATATTTCGGCTTGTAGCAGTGTGTGGGACTTGTTCTATTAGTCCATCTATACTAACCTCCACCAGGTTGCAAATTCATTATAATTTTTTTCTGCATCTAGCTCTGAAAAAATATTTTGGCTTGTAGCAGTGTGTGGGACTTGTTCTATTAGTCCATCTATACTAACCTCCACCAGGTTGCAAATTCAATATAATTTTTTTCTTCATCTAGCTCTGAAAAAATATTTCGGCTTGTAGCAGTGTGTGGGACTTGTTCTATTAGTCCATCTATACTAACATCCACCAGGTTGCAAATTCAATATAATTTTTTTCTGCATCTAGCTCTGAAAAAATATTTGGGCTTCGGCTTGTAGCAGTGTGTGGGACTTGTTGTAATAGTCCATCTATAATAACCTCCACCAGGTTGCGAATTCAATATAATTTTTTTCTGCATCTAGCTCTGAAAAAATATTTTGGCTTGTAGCAGTGTGTGGGACTTGTTCTATTAGTCCATCTCTACTAACATCCACCAGGTTGCAAATTCAATATAATTTTTTTCTGCATCTAGCTCTGAAAAAATATTTGGGCTTCGGCTTGTAGCAGTGTGTTGGACTTGCTCTATTAGTACATTTATACTAACCTCCACCAGGTTGCAAATTCAATATAATTTTTTTCTACATCTAGCTCTGAAAAAAATATTTCGGCTTGTTGCAGTGTGTGGGACTTGTTCTATTAGTCCATCTATACTAACATCCACCAGGTTGCAAATTCAATATAATTTTTTTCTGCATCTAGCTCTGAAAAAATATTTGGGCTTCGGCTTGTAGCAGTGTGTGGGACTTGTTCTATTAGTCCATCTATACTAACCTCCACCAGGTTGCGAATTCAATATAATTTTTTTCTGCATCTAGCTCTGAAAAAATATTTCGGCTTGTAGCAGTGTGTGGGACTTGTTCTATTAGTCCATCTCTACTAACCTCCACCAGGTTGCAAATTCAATATAATTTTTATCTGCATCTAGCTCTGAAAAAATAATTCGGCTTCGGTTTGTAGCAGTATGTGGGACTTGTTCTATTAGTCCATCTATACTAACCTCCACCGGGTTGCAAATTCAATATAATTTTTTTCTGCATCTAGCTCTGAAAAAATATTTCGGCTTGTAGCAGTGTGTGGGACTTGTTCTATTAGTCCATCTATACTAACCTCCACCAGGTTGCAAATTCAATATAATTTTTTTCTTCATCTAGCTCTGAAAAAATATTTCGGCTTGTAGCAGTGTGTGGGACTTGTTCTATTAGTCCATCTATACTAACATCCACCAGGTTGCAAATTCAATATAATTTTTTTCTGCATCTAGCTCTGAAAAAATATTTGGGCTTCGGCTTGTAGCAGTGTGTGGGACTTGTTCTAATAGTCCATCTATAATAACCTCCACCAGGTTGCGAATTCAATATAATTTTTTTCTGCATCTAGCTCTGAAAAAATATTTTGGCTTGTAGCAGTGTGTGGGACTTGTTCTATTAGTCCATCTATACTAACCTCCACCAGGTTGCAAATTCAATATAATTTTTTTCTTCATCTAGCTCTGAAAAAATATTTCGGCTTGTAGCAGTGTGTGGGACTTGTTCTATTAGTCCATCTATAGTAACCTCCACCAGGTTGCAAATTCAATATAATTTTTATCTGCATCTAGCTCTGAAAAAATAATTCGGCTTCGGCTTGTAGCAGTGTGTGGGGTTTCTTCTATTAGTCCATCTATACTAACCTCCACCAGGTTGCAAATTCAATATAATTTTTTTCTGCATGTAGCTCTGAAAAAATATTTCGGCTTGTAGCAGTGTGTGGGACTTGTTCTATTAGTCCATCTAAACTAACCTCCACCAGGTTGCAAATTCAATATAATTTTTATCTGCATCTAGCTCTGAAAAAATATTTCGGCTTGTAGCAGTGTGTAGGACTTGTTCTATTAGTCCATCTATACTAACCTCCACCAGGTTGCAAATTCAATCTAATTTTTTTCTGCATCTAGCTCTGAAAAAATATTTTGGCTTGTAGCCGTGTGTGGGACTTGTTCTATTAGTCCATCTATACTAACCTCCACCAGGTTGCAAATTCAAAATAATTTTTATCAGCATCTCGCTCTGAAAAATTATTTCGGCTTGTAGCAGTGTGTGGGACTTGTTCTATTAGTCCATCTATACTAACCTCCACCAGGTTGCAAATTCATTATAATTTTTTTCTTCATCTAGCTCTGAAAAAATATTTTGGCTTGTAGCAGTGTGCGGGACTTGTTCTATTAGTCCATCTATACTAACCTCCACCAGGTTGCAAATTCAATATAATTTTTACTGCATCTAGCTCTGAAAAAATATTTGGGCTTCGGCTTGTAGCAGTTTGTGGGACTTGTTCTATTAGTCCATCTATACTAACCTCCACCAGGTTGCAAATTCAAAATAATTTTTATCTGCATCTAACCCAGCCAATACTTTTGGGCTAATACCACAGTTTGACCACTCAGCTCTGCTCGGTTCCCATCCATTGTTTTTTGTGCAAACAACTCCAGAGTTGTGAATTAGTTAACCACCAAAATGAGTGGAAAAAGGCCTGCTGCTGGTGGAAAGGGGAATAGGTGTGTTGGGAAGGGAAAAAAGGTTGTGTCCGTGGGGTAGGTGATAAAGCAACAGTAACATCTGCAGAAGAAAGACCATCTTCCAGCCAAACTAAGATGTCTACTTCTTTTAGCGGACAATGTGATAAGATCCCTTTCTTACGGCCACGCCAATCACTACAAATTCCAGATGAGACACAAAAACAGCAGGTGCTTCAACGGATATCAAGTGCTCCTTTAAGTGGGCTCTCCTCCACCTCAAGTTCAACATCACAAATACTCCAGTCCTCAGAGGTGTCACCCCAATCACACTTGCTTCCTCACAGCTTCCAAGTCTCCAGCTGCCCGTCTGAGTATGGGGTAGAACAGATGGTAGAGTCTGCAGAGCTGTTTACTCAAACTATAGCCTGGAAACAGAGGTCGGCTCCAGAGCTTCTGTGAATCCAGACGAGGAAATGATCTGCACTGATGCCCAGATCTTTATGAGTCGGATCCAGGACCAGACGCAGAAGGTTCTGACCATAATGTTGACCCTCGTTCCCAAACTATAACTCCTGTTGGTTGTCACAATGAGGAAGACGATGATGAGACTGAAATACCTGATTGGAGCGACAACTTTAGTTTTTTGTCAGGGCAGGAAGAGGTTGGCTCTGAGGACGACGGGTGTGATAACACACAGGGTGATGATGACAAGGCTGGAGATCCCACTTACTGTCAACCCACAGTCAGCCAGTCGATGAGGTCAGCAGAGGAGGTGGAGGAGGATGCTAGTGACGACGAGGTCAGTTTGCGCCTTTCTGGACAGAGACGTAGTACTGGAAGCACGTCAACAACTGCATCCTCAAACAAAGCTTTGCCTCTGACCACAAGTCGTGGTGGCTCTTCAGGTCGCATGGGTTCTAAGCCTTGCATAGCCTGGGCATTTTTTCAGATCGATAAAGATGACCCAACTCGTGTTATCTGTAACTTTTGTCAGCAAAAGCTAAGTAGAGGCCAAAAAATACATAGTTTGAGTACTTCATGCATGAACCGGCACATGGATATGAAGCATAAGTTGCAGTGGGAAGCTCACTGTGCTACAATGCGGCCTAGCCGGCCAGGCCAACCACCTTCTGCCACATCTTGTGCATCCGCGGCCTCTTCATCCTCTGTGACTGGGGGGACAGCAGTCACACCTGTTTTGGGACGCAGATCTGCCACATCTTTACCCACAACAGCCAGCGTGATTGGCAGGTCATCATTTTCTTTGGAGGTGGAAACACCAGCTGGTGTTCAGCGCTGTCCGACATCGATAGCACCACCTTTGGATCAAGGCAACCTAACATGTCCGCCTGCATCTTCCTCACAGACACCCTTCTCAACCCCGTCTAAGCACAACAGCCAGCCCTTGGTCCCTCAGATGTGGACAAGTAAAAGACCATTTCCTCCTAGCCATGAGAAAGCTAAGAGGTTGACTTTCACCATCTGCAAGCTCTTGGCTACAGAAATGCTGCCTTTCCGCCTGGTGGACACAGAGGATTTTCGAGACCTTATGTCCGTCGCAGTGCCCCAGTACCAGATGCCCAGTCGGCACTACTTCTCAAAGAAAGGTGTGCCTGCGCTCCACCAGCATGTCGCACACAACATCACCACTTCTTTGAGAAACTCTGTGTGTGACAGGGTGCATTTCACCACAGACACTTGGACAAGTAGGCATGGACAGGGGCGTTACATGTCGCTGACTGGGCACTGGGTAACTATGGTGACAGCAGGACAAGGGGCTGCTGTCCAAGTCTTGCCGTCCCCACGAGTTGTGCGTCAATCCTCTTTATCTCGAAGTTCCTCCACTGCTTCTGCCTTCTCAACCTCCTCTCGGTCCTCCACCTGCACCCAAAGCTTGTCTGGTCATGCCACAAGCTTTCTAACTGCGCAGAAGGGATCCTGCACACCTCCTTACCATGCTGGCAGCAGGGCTCAACATCATCAGGCAGTTTTTACTTTGAAATGTCGGGGAAATGTGAGTCACACAGCTGAAGAGTTGTGGTCAGCTCTGGAGAACCAGTTTCATGAACGGTTGTCTCCACTGGACCTGAAACCAGGGAAGGCCGTGTGCGACAATGCTGCAAACCTGGGTGCGGCCCTTCGCCGGGGCAATGTCACACACCTGCCTTGTATGGCTCACGTGTTGAACCTGGTTGTCCAGCAATTTTTAGCCCACTATCCCAGACTAGATGGCCTTCTGCAGAGGGCACAGTCGCTGTGTGCTCACTTCCGCCGTTCGCATCCCGCAGCTCAGCGACTTACATCTCTACAGAAGTCGTTGGGCCTGCCACTTCACCGGCTAAAATGCGATGTGCCTACCCGGTGGAATTCAACTCTGCACATGTTGCAGCGACTGTGGCAGCACCGACAAGCCCTGGTGCAATACGTTCTGACGTATAGCCTGGGCCAACGAGATCCAGAGGTGGGGCAAATCACGCTGGAGGAGTGGTCTCAGATCAGGGACCTATGCACCCTTCTGCACAGTTTTGAAATGGTGACGAAGATGTTTAGTGCTGACGATGCCATTATCAGCATGACTATTCCGGTGATTTACATGCTGGAGCACATGTTAAACAGAATTCGGAGTCAGGTGGTGGCACAAGAGGAGGTGGAGGATGTAGAGGAGGAGGAGTTGTATGCGGAAGGGCTAAAATCTGCAAGGTCCAGATGGTCGGCAGCACCAAGGCGGCAGGCATGTGAGGGTGGGGGGAAAAGTTTTACCAGGGCGCATGGTAGCAGCCAAACTAGTGAGGAAGGTGCAGGAGCCCAGGAAGAAGTGGAGGATGAACTGATGGAAGACTCATCAGATGAGGGAGACCTTGATCGCATTTCTGTTGTGCGAGTTTGGGGGGAGAGGGCAGAGGGAGGAAGCATGAATGTTACCTCGCCACCAACACAACAGGAACTTGGTGCTCCTGGATGCGCAAGACACATGAGTGCCTTCTTGCTGCTCTACCTGCAACATGAACCACGAATTGTGAGAATTAGAAATATTCCTGACTACTGGGTTGCCACACTGTTAGATCCCCAGTACAAAAGTAAATTTGCAGAAATTGTTCCTGCTATAGAAAGAGATGCACGCATGCAGGAGTATCAGCAGAGACTGTTCCAGAATCTTACATGTGCTTTTCCACAAAACACTAGTGGTGCACGTAGTGAATCTCACAATTCCAACTTGCCAACCGTGGGACCGTTAAGTGTTCAGCACTCAAAACGTAACAGAAACACAGTATCTGCTGGTAACATCAATTTTGCGGAATCATTTCACCACTTTTTTAGCCCATCCTTTGCAAGGCCACAGGAGACAAGAAGTCTGACACATAGTCAACGCCTAGAGACGATGGTACAGGAGTATCTCCAAGTAAACATTGAAGCCATGACTGTGTCACGGGACCCTTGCTCTTTTTGGGCTTCCAATCTGGATAAATGGCCTTAACTCGCCACTTACGCCTTGGAAATCTTGTCATGCCCCGAAGCCAGCATTCTGTCAGAACGTGTGTTCAGCGCTGCTGGTGGTGTGCTGACAGATAAGCGCACGCTGCTCTCCACTGATAATGTAGACAGACTCACGTTCATAAAGATGAACAAATCATGGATCCGAAAGGACTTTTCTACCCCTGTGTCATCCTGGGGAGATTAAAAGCTTGATGATTTGTTAAAATCACCTCACCAACCATTTTAAGCTTTCAAATTACTAATCATGTTTATCTGTATCTTCGCTGGAAAATAATTTGGGCCTTGTAGCAGTTTGCAGTACTGATTCTATTAGGCCATCTATACTAAACTCCACCAGATTTAAAATTACTAATCATGTTTATCTGTATCTTGGCTGTAAAATAATTTGGGCCATGTAGCAGTTTGCAGTACTGATTCTATTAGGCCATCTATACTAAGCTCCACCAGCTTTCAAATTAATAATAATTTTTAGCTGCAGCTAGCCCGGAAAATAATTTTGGGGCTCCTAGATGCGCAAGACACATGAGTGCCTTCTTGCTGCTCTACCTGCAACATGACCCTCAGATTGTCAGAATTACGAAATAATCCTGACTACTGGGTTGCCACACTCTTAAATCCCCCACACTCTTTAATAAAGAACAAAAAAATGGTCATTTTTGAAATTATAAGAATTAGCAGGTTATTAGAAACTGAAATCAAACAGTTTTCAACTCAAAACTTTATTCTAGGTGATGTTACATTTGCACATAGGACCCCTTGTTCAAAAGGAGCTTCTGTACTCTCTCGTCCATTGAATTTGTCAGGTTTTGGATGGTTTCTGCTTCAATTGTTTTGCATGAGGACAGAATACCCTCCCAGAGCTGTTGCTTAGATGTGAACTGCCTCCCGCCATCATAGACACTACTTTTGATGATGCTCCAGAGGTTCTCAATGGGGTAGAGGTCAGGGGAGCATGGCGGTCACACCATAAGTTTGTCCCCTTTTATGCCCATATCAGCCAGAGATGCAGATGTGTTATGTGCAGCATGAGACGGTGCATTATCATGTATGAAAATGATCTTGCTGCGGAATACACGGTTCTTCTTCTTGAACCATGGCAGGAAGTGCTGTTTGAGAAACTCCACATACATTATGGAGTTCATCTTTACCCCTTCAGGGATCCTAAAGGGGCCGACAATCTCTCTCCCCATGATTCCAGCCAAAACATTACTCCACCTCCTCCTTGTTGGCGCCGTAGCCGTGTTTGCATGGGGTGTCCATCAACCAGCCATCCTCCACTCCATCCATCTGGACCATCGAGCGCTGCACGGCACTCATCGGTGAACAAAACAGTTTTGAAGTCAGTCTTCATGTATTGTTTGGCCCACTGGAGCCGTTTCTGCTTGTGTACAGTGGATAGAGGAGGTCGACAGGATGGCTTACGCACAGCTGCAAACCTCTGAAGGACCCTGCATCTTGTTGTTCGGAGGACGATGGAGGCACCAGCTGCTTCAAAAACTTGTCTGCTGCTATGACAAGGCTTTTTTGCCACTGCTCTTTTAACCTGACGTAATTGCCTGTAGGAAATAGTCCTCAATTTTCCCTTATCAGCACGCACACGTGTGTACTGTGAATCAGCTACATACTTCTTGATTGTGCGATGATCAGGATGAACTGTCTTGGCAATGTTGATTGTAGTCATGCCTTGACCTAAACACTCGCCAATTTGTTGCTTCTCAGCAGCCGACACATCCTTTTTCTTTCCCATTTTGGCAGAAAATGTAGGCTGCTTAATAATGTGGGACAGCCTTCTTAAGTAATCTTGCCTTTCATTGTACACACCTGCCAAACTAATTAGCACAGGTGTCTGCAATTGCTTACAGTGATATAAAGAGCCCTGACACACATCACCATCAATGAGTTTAACTGACAAACAAAAAAATTCTTACCTTATCAGTCCTAAACACTTTTTGCATAATAATTAGGAACACAGTGTACATGTGCTTTTCCACAAAACACCTGTGGTTCACATAGTGAATCTTACAGTTCTAACTTGCCAACCATGGTCTGTATGGAGTTGTTCAATAAAGGGCCCAAAATTAAGATAACATAGACGGGAGAGGTCTCTATGAAAACGAATTCCTAAGTATTTGATACCCTGTGAGGGTCAGGCAAAGGGAAAGTTGGACTGGATGGAATCCTGTATGGATTTGGGGAGGGAAACATCGAGGGCCTCAGACTTCGCTGCATTGATTTTAAAATTTGACCATGTAACAAAGTGATCCATTTCAGTCATAACAGCAGGGATGCATATATGTGATTGAATGATATATATTAGGACATCATCAGCAAATGCAGAGCACTTGTACTCGGTGCCTCCCACCTCAATCCACCTAATATTGGGGTTATGGCGAATTGATGAGAGCAGGTGCTCCGTCACTAGGATGTATAAGAGAGGGGACAGAGGACATCCCTGCCTTGTCCCATTGGTGATTATGAAAGGTGATGAAAATGTTCTGACGCGCCCCCTGGGCCTTGGGACTCCCGGAGCCGGACCCTTTTTGGTGGATGCTGGGGGATGTAGTCTCCGTGGCGGCGACCCGGTTCCATGGCTCAGGGCGGTCAAACCAGTGGCGGAACTATTTATGTGGTTTTGATGTTTAAATGTCCGACTATGCCACCCGTGGATTGCGGTCAGAGTGAACCGCCGCTGCAGGGCAGACCGCTGAGGCTGGTGTTGTGGGTGCAGCCGAGCATAGTATAACTCCCCACGGCAAGAGTATAGCCTCAGGGCAGTGTATGCGGTGGATGGGGGTGATGGTGCAGGGCAGCAGCAGTAACGACACGGAGTCAGTGATGCAGTCCAGGGCCTTTACCCACAGTTCTTATTATCCAGAACACTTCTGCAGGTAATGGCTGCCCACATCGTACTGTGCTCACCAGGTGAGGGGCTCGGCCAACTCCCAGATAACTTTGGAGCGCTTCACAGGACCCCCTTTGTGTGTCCTTTCTCTGGCCTTTCTTACCCCACCAGTGACCACGCTTCTGTCCGGCTGCCTCGGGCCTCCTCTTGGTAAACTTGGCGCCAGTTTCCCTGACCCTATGTGGTGCCTTCCTAGCAGGTGTAGCGAGGGGCTGCACCACATAAAATGTCACAGCCTCTGGTTTCTAGCTGAGGGTCGTTTCCCGCCTCCACTAGTTTCGGGGACCGGTCTCCCCCTTTGGCCTGACCCCTCCACGCAGGTGGATTCGGGCGTGCGGTGGCGACTCCCCCGTCCGCACCCCTGTGATCCCTTCGTTCCTCGTTCCTGAAGCCTTCTCCGCTCCTCATCCTTCCTTCTTCCTCTTCCAGGCCTGGGCCTCTGTTACTAGGCCCGCCTCCGGAGCAGAGCTCATGCAGAGCCCCTGCTCCCTGTCACTTCTGCTCAGACTTCTCTGCACTGAACTAAGATGGTGCCCACCTTTTATACTCCCTTCTCAATGCACCCAGGAACTGCTTCCTCCCTGCTCCTGCACTACAGGGTTCTCCTTCCTCGGTGTTCCCTCCCCCTACTCCAGCCAATGACAGGGACTGTCGTGCCCATCTCAGGGGCATATTGGTCGCCCTGCCCCACGGCAATGTGGTGTAATGCATGCAGGTGTCGGGGTCCTGATCCACACTCCATCCTTACCTGAAAGTGAGATATCACACCTCTGGGTGAGGTGCAATACCTCTATAGCAACCGAGCCCTCGAGGTGCTACAGTTCCATTTATCTTCAGCCTAGGTGACGTATTGTGATACAGGGTGTAACGGGTCTGGGAGGCGGAACCTCTGAGCTACTATACAAGGGGGCAGTCCTTGTAAGGGAGCGGGTGGCGACCAGGGAAGATGGGCTGGAGGTCACAGCAGGTGACCGGGACAGTCTCTGAGTGAACGGGCTGGAGGTCACGGCAAGTGACCGGGGCAGTCTCTGGATGAACGGGCTGATGGTCACGGCAAGTGACCGGGGCAGTCTCTGAATGAACGGGCAGATGGTCACGGCAAGTGACCGGGGCAGTCTCTGAATGAACGGGCAGATGGTCACGGCAAGTGACCGGGGCAGTCTCTAGGTAAAGGGTTGGTACGACCTGTGGCGGCTGATGATAGACGTGAGCTCCCAGGTGAGCAGGCGAGAGTCTCTGGATGAACGGGTGGTCACAGCATGTGACGGCGGAGCCTCCAGGAAGACCAACAGACAGGCGGCAGATGAGCGCTCCCAGGTGAGCGGGCAGAAGTCTCTGGACAGGCGGGTGGTCACAGCACGTGACGGCAGAGCCTCCAGGTAGGCTAGCAGACAGGCAGCAGATGAGCGCTCCCAGGTGAGCGAGCAGGAGTCACTGGACAGGCAGGTGGTCACAGCACGTGACGGCGGAGCCTCCAGGTAGACTAGCAGGCAGGTAGCAGGTGTGTGCTCCCAGGTGAGCGGGCAAGCTGGTCCATAGACAGACTGACAGGAGTTGGAAGGCAGACCGTCGGACCTCAGGCAAGCAGGCAGGTGGCTGATGTGCGCTCCCAGGTGAGCGGGCAGGCTGGTCCTTAGACAGACTGACAGGAGTAGTAAGGCAGACCGTCGGACCTCAGACTAGCAGGCAGGTAGCAGATAATCAGGCAGGAATCTGGCAGGTAACTGGCAGGTAACTGGCAACGGGACCTGAGGGCTGAAGCAGAGTAGTGAACAGTGCAACAACATTGCTCGGGCACCTCCATTTTGGAGGAGGTGCCTTATATATGGTAAAGTCCTCCGGCCATTGGCCGGGGACTCCTTAGGACGGCGCGCGCGGCCCCTTTAAGAGGGAGGGAGGGCGCGCGCGCGCGCCCTAAGCACAGTGGCCGGGAAGGAGCGCGCGCTGCCAGCAGAGCGGGAGAGGGACGCCGGGCAGGGAGCAGAGCGGTGAGGGGAACAGCGTCCCTGCCTAGCAGAGGGCAGGGACGCCGGCACTACAGTACCCCCCCCTTTAGGCCCCCCCTTTTTTAGGCCAGATAGAAATTTAGCTAGGATGAGAGGGGCATGGATGTTCTCCCGGGGCTCCCACGTTCTCTCCTCAGGACCAAACCCCTTCCAATCTACCAGAAAAAAGGTCTTTCCTCTTACCCTTTTGGTGGCAAGAATGTTCTCTACCTCAAACTCGTCCTCAGCAGAAACCGGAGCAGGAGGCGTACCTGTAGACTTGGAAAAAGAGTTAAGCACCACGGGTTTGAGGAGAGATACATGGAAGGAGTTAGGGATCCGTAAGTTGGCCGGGAGTTTCAATTTATAGGCCACCGGGTTGATCTGACTGATGACCTCCAGAGGACCGATGAACCGAGGCCCTAACTTGTAAGAAGGTATCTTGAGTCGAACATATTTAGATGAGAGCCAGACTTTATCTCCTGGACGAAATTGTGGAGGATCCAGGCGTTTTTTGTCAGCGTGTCTTTTCATACGCTCGGATGACAGAAGGAGTGCGGACCGGGTACTCTCCCATATGGAGGAAAATTTGCTAACGAGAGATTCCGCAGCCGGGTTGTCCACAGAGGTGGAGACAGGAAAAAGAATCTGAGGATGCTGACCAAAGACTACAAAAAACGGGGATTTGGAGGAGGATTCGCTCTCGTGATTATTATAAGAGAACTCGGCCCATGGTAGGAGATCCACCCAGTCAGAATGGTGGGCATTAACGAAGTGCCGGAGGTAACTGGTCAGGTTCTGATTGATCCGCTCCACTTGACCATTGGACTGTGGGTGGTAAGCGGAAGAGAAGTCCAGGGTGACGTCTAGTAGTTTACAAGTGGCTCTCCAGAAACATGAGGTGAACTGTACCCCACGATCCGACACGATGTGGAGGGGCAGGCCATGAAGACGGAAGATGTGGCGGATAAAGTCTTTAGCCAGCTCGGGTGCAGACGGAAGGCCTGGCAGGGGAATAAAGTGAGCCATCTTGGAAAGCGGTCAGCGACCACCCAAATGACCGTACAACCGGCAGAGACGGGGAGATCAGTTATAAAGTCCATTGCTATATGCTGCCAGGGGGCAGCAGGTACAGGAAGCGGAAGGAGGCGTCCGGCTGGCAGATGTCTCGGGACTTTGTTGCGGGCGCAGGACACACAGGCAGAAACAAAGTCTATTATGTCCTTGTGCAGGGTAGGCCACCAATAGTGCCGGGCAATAAGCTGGAGGGTCTTTTTCTGACCGGCGTGGCCAGCTAGTTTAGACGAATGGCCCCAGTGTAGGATCTTCTCCCGATCAGGTACTGAAACAAACGTCTTACCGGGAGGGAGACGATTTAGACTCACGGGAGCCACCTGCATTACTCTGGCGGGATCGATGATATGTTTAGGTTCTTCCTCGAGATCGGACACCAGAAAGGATCGGGACAAGGCGTCTGCTTTGACGTTTTTGTCAGCCGGGCGAAAATGAAGAACAAAATCAAAGCGAGCAAAAAACATGGACCACCGGGCTTGGCGCGGGTTAAGTCTCTGGGCATGCTGGAGGTAAGCCAAGTTCTTGTGGTCAGTGTAAATTATTACCGGATGAAGAGCCCCCTCGAGTAGGTAACGCCACTCCTCCAACGCCAGCTTGATAGCCAATAACTCTCGGTCTCCTATGGAATAGTTGCGCTCAGAAGAGGAGAAGAGTTTGGAGAAGAAGCCACAAGTTACCATTCTCCCGGAAGATGATTTTTGAGTAAGTACCGCTCCGGCTCCAGAGGAGGAGGCATCAACTTCCAGGAAGAACTGCTTGTTGCCGTCCGGGCGATGCAGCACCGGGGCGGAAGAGAAGGCCTGTTTTAGGGAAAGAAAGGCCTCCTCTGCTTCGGGCGGCCACTCTTTGGGATTAGTACCCTTACGGGTGAGCGCGGAAATTGGGGCAGTCCGGGAAGAGAAGTGCGGGATGAAGAGGCGGTAATAGTTGGCGAAGCCCAGGAACCGTTGAATAGCCTTCAACCCCTCTGGTCGGGGCCATTTCTCGATGGCAGACAGTTTCTCAGGATCCATTTGTAGGCCGGTCTGAGAGATAATGTAGCCCAGAAACGGAAGCGAGGTCTGCTCAAAGAGGCACTTATCATATTTAGCGTAGAGATGGTTCTGCCTGAGCCTGAGCAGGACCTGACGAACATCCCTCCGGTGAGTCTGGAGATCCGGAGAGAAGACCAAGATGTCGTCCAGGTACACCACTACGCAGGAGTAGAGAAGGTCCCGGAAGATGTCATTGACCAACTCTTGAAAGACGGCAGGAGCGTTACAGAGGCCAAAGGGCATTACCAGATATTCATAGTGGCCGTCCCGGGTGTTGAATGCCGTCTTCCATTCATCCCCCTGACGGATACGAACCAGGTTGTACGCCCCACGGAGGTCCAGTTTGGTGAAGATTCTAGCCCCCCTCAGACGATCAAATAACTCCGGAATGAGCGGAAGGGGGTACTTATTCTTCACCGTGATCTGGTTAAGGCCTCTATAGTCTATACAGGGACGGAGAGAGCCGTCCTTCTTTTTGACGAAAAAGAAGCCTGCTCCCGCCGGGGAGGTAGATTTCCGGATGAATCCCCTGACCAGATTCTCCTCAATATATTCGGACATCGACCGGGTCTCAGCAGCGGATAATGGATAAATACGCCCACGGGGAGGAGAAGTACCAGGTAACAGGTCGATAGGACAGTCGTATGGTCTATGAGGGGGTAGTGTCTCTGCCTCCTTTTTATTAAAGACATCAGCATAAGACCAATAAGGAATCGGAAGTCCAGGTAGATTAGCTGGGGTAGGAGAAGGACGGACGGGATGAACGGGAACCAGACAGGTCTTATGGCAGCCCTGTCCCCAGCGAAGGACTTCTCCGGTCTGCCAGTCAAGAACGGGTGCATGTTTCTGGAGCCAAGGTAGGCCTAGCAAGAGGGCGTGAGAGAGTCCAGGCAGAACATGGAAGGAGATACTTTCAGAATGCAGCATTCCCACCTGCAGAGTAATGGATTCGGTGATGAGTTGGATGGGGCGTGGTAAGAGCCCCCCATCCACGGCAGCAACAGACAAGGGTACAGCCAGAGGTTTGGTGGGGATGCGGTATTTCTCTACCAGGGACTGTGAAATAAGATTCCCGGCTGCTCCAGAGTCCAGTTGGGCTAGTTCGAAATAACGGTTCTCCCTGTAGACGATTGAAACTGACAACAGCAGGGATGGAGAGGATTTATTCTTGTCTAGGTGGACCTCTCTGAGCGAACCTAGACACAGGCGTTTCCCGACCTCTCCGGGCAGGCACGGATCCGGTTCTCCTTACTGCCACAGTAGAAGCAGGTCCCCTCGGCACGGCGTAAGTCCTGACGGGTCTTGACCATCTTGGTCTGGTCGACCTGCATAGGCTCAGGAGGGTGTACCTGGTTAGAGACAGAAGGAGTGACGGGTTTCTGAAAAGTAGGAGCTAGACGTGGTAACCTCCTCTCACGGGTGACCTCTCTGGCACGCTCCTGGAACCGTAGGTCAATCCGGGTGGCAAGAGGTATTAAGTCATCGAGAGTGGTAGGAATGTCCCGACCGGCAAGTTCATCTTTAATACGGCCGGACAGACCCTCCCAGAAGACGGAAACCAGAGCGTCGTTATCCCAGGCCAGCTCCGAGGCAAGGGTACGGAACCGTATGGCATATTGGCCCACGGTGAGACTTTCCTGACGGAGGCGTAGCAACGATGATGCGGATGAGGTCTTCCGTCCGGGTTCGTCGAAGACTTTCCGGAAAGCCGTGAGAAAAGCAGGCAAGTTAGACACCAGGGGTCTCCTCTCTCCCATAGAGGATTTAGCCAGGCCAGGGCCTCCCCGGTGAGATGGGACATGATGAATGCAATTTTGGCTCGGTCGGAGTTAAACTGGTGGGACAATAGTTCAAAGTGCAGGGTGCACTGATTTATGAAGCCCCGAGCCTGGGCTGAGTCGCCTCTGAAGCGAGGAGGTGCAGAAAGCCGAGGTCCGGGGTAGGATATCATGGCGTTAGTGGACAGCGGAGCTGCCGGATTGCGAGACATGGCACTGGCGGAGGTTGTTGGTGGAGCAGTCAGAGTGTCCAGGCGAGTATTGACATTCCGCAGGTGACCCAGGATGGACTCCTGTTGGGACCTTTGACGGGACAGTTCATGACACAGGTACGAGAGCGAGGGAGCTTGGGTGCCACCGGGTTCCATGGCCCGAGCAAACTGTAACGGGTCTGGTAGGCGGAACCTCTGAGCTACTATACAAGGGGGCAGTCCTTGTAAGGGAGCGGGTGGCGACCAGGGAAGACGGGCAGGAGGTCACAGCAGGTGACCGGGACAGTCTCTGAGTGAACGGGCTGGAGGTCACGGCGAATGACCGGGGCAGTCTCTGGATGAACAGGCTGATGGTCACGGCAAGTGACCGGGGCAGTCTCTGAATGAACGGGCAGATGGTCACGGCAAGTGACCGGGGCAGTCTCTGAATGAACGGGCAGATGGTCACGGCAAGTGACCGGGGCAGTCTCTAGGTAAAGGGTTGGTACGACCTGTGGCGGCTGATGATAGACGTGAGCTCCCAGGTGAGCAGGCGAGAGTCTCTGGATGAACGGGTGGTCACAGCATGTGACGGCGGAGCCTCCAGGAAGACCAACAGACAGGCGGCAGATGAGCGCTCCCAGGTGAGCGGGCAGAAGTCTCTGGACAGGCGGGTGGTCACAGCACGTGATGGCAGAGCCTCCAGGTAGGCTAGCAGACAGGCAGCAGATGAGCGCTCCCAGGTGAGCGAGCAGGAGTCACTGGACAGGCAGGTGGTCACAGCACGTGACGGCGGAGCCTCCAGGTAGACTAGCAGGCAGGTAGCAGGTGTGTGCTCCCAGGTGAGCGGGCAAGCTGGTCCATAGACAGACTGACAGGAGTTGGAAGGCAGACCGTCGGACCTCAGGCAAGCAGGCAGGTGGCTGATGTGCGCTCCCAGGTGAGCGGGCAGGCTGGTCCTTAGACAGACTGACAGGAGTAGTAAGGCAGACCGTCGGACCTCAGACTAGCAGGCAGGTAGCAGATAATCAGGCAGGAATCTGGCAGGTAACTGGCAGGTAACTGGCAACGGGACCTGAGGGCTGAAGCAGAGTAGTGAACAGTGCAACAACATTGCTCGGGCACCTCCATTTTGGAGGAGGTGCCTTATATATGGTAAAGTCCTCCGGCCATTGGCCGGGGACTCCTTAGGACGGCGCGCGCGGCCCCTTTAAGAGGGAGGGAGGGCGCGCGCGCGCGCCCTAAGCACAGTGGCCGGGAAGGAGCGCACGCTGCCAGCAGAGCGGGAGAGGGACGCCGGGCACGGAGCAGAGCGGTGAGGGGAACAGCGTCCCTGCCTAGCAGAGGGCAGGGACGCCGGCACTACACAGGGCCGTGATTTTGCCTATAAAAGGGTCCCCTAGACCCCTACCCCAAGCTTTTTAAGAGAATAATATATGGCGTGCCAGGAGACTCTATGGAATGCTTTCTCAGCATCCAACGAGAGTATCTAATTACAAATTTTTAACTGCATCTAGCCCAGGAAATACTTTGTGCCTAGTAGCAGTGTCTGCTAGTCAGCGGATTATCCCAGCTGTTAAGCAAGCTACACCACCTGTAGTTTGGACAGTTAATTTTTTCAAAGGAAATGCTTCGGGCCCCTGGGATACTCAGTGAAGAGCATCAGGAGGCACCCCAAGGCACAGGGGCTGGGACTGGCGGTAGGACGCCTTGCGGTGGACCGCCAAGCTCGATCCTTATAAAAGCTTTCTAACTGCAGCAGCTTTAGTGGACGCTACTGGAGCTGGAACTCTATTTTATTATAAATGTAAAAACACAAACTAGTACAAGTAACGAAAACAATTTCCAGCAATATAACCGATACATAAACAATGTATATACAAGGGACCCCACCTGCCTGACAACCACCATACAACCACAGCCTATCCAAACCTACCTCAAACTTCCTCCACACTTACACCTGATTCTGCCGTAACAAAAACCAGAGATGCAGAAGCAAAATACATATAACAAAATTTAAACCACATAAACCATATGAAATAACACACAACACTTAAATCATGAGTAACACATAATAACACATACACTACCCCAACTCTCACTATACCCCCAACCCGAACCGGCCTCTAAGTTCCGAAAAAGTCCTTCTGGACTTAGGGCGAACCCCGACAGTTTTGGGCCCGGGCCAGTCCAAGTTCATGCTTAACCCCCCTCAAAACCCCCACCCCACCTAACTAACCCCCAAAGTAAAAGAACAATAAGACAACAATAATAATAACAACAAGAACAATAACAAAAATACCATCCGCACCGGTTCGGTGCTTGTAAACCCTTTTCATGATACCATTCTCAAAACAAAAAGCTACGGTGAGAACTTAGCCCACCACCAGGAGGCTTGGAGCAATCCAGAACTAAGGCACCTGGAAGGAGAAACCCCTCCAGAGACGGGAGGCCCCCGATGCACCCAGCCTTTCATACTCCAAGGAGCGCACCTTCACCAGGTCACCAAGGATGTTGCTACATACCTCACCCACTGGGAGGATTTTACTTACCTTCGACACTAAACACCGTGCATTCCATGTGAAAAACCTAACCACTAGGCTAACTAGAAAAAGAGTGCACTGGTCCCGTCCACCAAGGTCTCTGAACGCTCCATAGGCCCACTCAGCGTAGGAGAGGCCCGCCAGCCTAGGCCAGTCAATGGAAGCGCCCACCCTGTTGCATACCTCTGCATTAAAGGGACACTGAAGCAGGAAGTGCTCCATGCTCTCAAGCGTGTCAGCACAACTCTCACGAGGACAATTCCTATCCTCGGAGTTCCTGTACTTCAAGTTGTCCCTCACATACAGCTTACCCTGAAAGCAGCGCCAAGTCAAGTCCCAATACTTCGCGGGGATCCGTTTTGAATTTAAAAGACGCAATCCCACCTCCAGATCCCGACTTGGGCAGTCCCTGAGTGCCAGTGGCTTTTGAAAATGGGTCGATAAGATCCTCCCCTCGAGAAGTTTCCTCGTGAGAGTCCTCACCTCCCACACTCCCAAACCCCACCGGCGTATTACTTTCAAAACCGGGGTAACATAAGCCGGGAGATGCCCGTGCGGTGTGCGAAGATCCTTCACACGCCCTCCTGTCTCCCAATCCTGGAAGAAGGACTGCAACCATCCCCTACAGGAGAATACCCACAGACGAGCCCTCTCTTTCCAGAGGTTTGATATATTTAGCTTAAGAAAGGTGCAAACCAAGAACACCACGGGGTTGACCATATTCAACCCCCCTAGTCTCCTCGTACGGTAAGTAACCTCCCGCTTGACTAGGTTCAGCCTGTTTCCCCATAACAGTTGGAAAAACAGGCCATAGACCCGCGTCCAGAGAGGCTCTGGCAAAATGCAAATGCTGCCTAGATACATTAACAATGGGAGCAGGAAACCTTTGCACAAGCTCACCCTTTCCCTCAGGGTCAAAGACCAACCCTTCCACTGGTCCACTCTCTGGGCGGCAGTTTTAAGTCTACTTTCCCAGTTTTTGGTTGGGTAATCACCCTGGCCAAATTCAACGCCTAGGATCTTGGCATACTCTTGGGGCTCTGGGAGGGTGTCCGGGAGATCAAACCTGGGATCTCCTCCCCCCAGCCAAAGACTCCCACACTTGCTCCGATTGACAATGGAACCAGAGGCCCTGGAGTAGCCCTCCACCTCAGACATCACTGCCCGCACCTCCTCTTCCGAGGAGACAAAAACAGAGACATCATCAGCATAGGCCACTACCTTCAGGGCGGCCTCCCGTTCGCCCGCCTGGTCCATCCTCAGCCCCGCTATTGGTCCACGATCCACCCTCCTTATGAAGGGATCAATCGCGAACACATACAGCAGGGGACTGAGAGGACATCCCTGACGAACGCCGGAGCCCACCGCAAAGGCCTGTCCAATCCAACCATTCACAAGTGGGAAACTCTATGCCCCTCTGTACAATGTCTTCAGCCAGTCCACGAACCTCCCTGGCAGACCATACCTCAGAAGAGCGGACCACAGGTACTCGTGATCAACCCGGTCAAAGGCTTTGGCCTGATCCAAGGACAGCAGATACCCCTTCCAGAGGCCAGCCCTACCCTGTTCCACAGCCTCCCGGACACCGAGAACAGCACTAAAAGTGCTAGGGCCAGGAACACAGCAGTGCTGGGACTCAGAAAGGAGCCGTGGCGCAAACTTCACCAACCTGTTAAAGAGTACTTTAGCCAAAACCTTCCTGTCCACATTGAGAAGCGCTATGGGCCTCCAGTTCTCAATGTGCGACGGATCCTTTCCCTTAGAAAGAAGGATCAAAGCTGACCTCCTCATTGATTTCGGAAGAGTGCCCGAGGAGAGACACTCATTAAAAACCTGAGTCAATAAGGGGACCAAAAGGTCCTTAAAGGTCTTGTAGAACTCCGACGTTAAGCCGTCCGGACCTGGTGATTTTTTGAGCTGGAGCCCGTCAATCGCCAGTCTAACTTCCTCTTCTTTGATCTCATCCACCAAGACATCGAGCGAGGGGTCTACCCCTGATTCAGGAATGGCCTCAGCCAGGAAAGCCGACGTCTCATCTCGATCCAGCTCCTTCCTCCCCAAGAGATGTGAGTAAAAGGATCTGACGACCTCCAAGATCCCTGATCTGGACCTGGTCAGGGATCCTGTACTGTCCCTCAGACCCGCCACTATCTTACTACTCACTGACATCTTGCAGTTTCTGTAGGGGTCGGGTGAGCGATACTTCCCGAAGTCCCTCTCAAAAACCAAAGATGTGTGCCTATCATACTGACATCTCTTGAGTAAGGCTTTCATCCTGGTGATGTCCTCACGGCCACCCCCAGTCGAGACAAGTTCCTCGAGTTTCCTCCTCAGGCCCCGATACAGGAGATCCCTGTTCAGGCTTCTGAGGTTAGAAAGCTGGCGGAAGAATCTCGCCACCCGATGTTTGAAGATCTCCCACCACTCTGACTTAGTGTTACCAAGGCCCAGTAGCGGTACCTGACTTTAAAAGAAATCCTCAAAGGACAGTCTTACAGCTGCTTCCTTCAGGAGTGACGAATTCAGCTTCCAAAAACCTCTTCCCATCCGAGGAGTCTCTGTAACATTCAGAGAAAACATAATCAGGCAGTGGTCGGAGAATTCAACCTCTACCACCGATAAAGGTGAAGAGACTGCCTCCTCCTTCAAATAAAACCTGTCTATTCTAGACCTAGTCTGACTACCTCTGAAATAAGTGTAACCCGCGTGGCCCGTGGTGTTCCGGATGTGGACATCCACTAGGCGAGCCTCACTAACTATGCTATTCAAGGCGACGCTGTCGTAGGCCAACCGGTCTCTGGAACCTCCTCTGTCTTGGGGCCTCGAGACATTGTTGAAGTCCCCTCCAAAGACCACCAGTCGGCTACAAAACAAAAAGGGTTTAATACTCATAAAGAGACACTTGCGGTCCCACTTAGTCTGGGGACCATAGATGTTTATGAGCCGAAGCTCTTGTCCCCTTATGAACACATCCAAGATCAAGCACCTCCCCATTTCCAACTCAATAACCCGTCGGCATACTACATCTGCGGTCTTGAAAAGGACCGCCACACCGCTATACGGCTCAGCCGCAAGAGACCAATAGGAAGACCCGTGTACCCACTCCCTCTTAGCTTTTTTAAGGGACGTGAGATCGACCAACTTGGTCTCCTGCAAAAACAAAATGTCGGCATCAAGCTGGCTGAGAAAATGGAAGGCCGTGAACCTAGCTGCATCAGACTTTATGCTGGCAACATTAATGGTCGCCAGCATCAACGGGGTGAGTGCCGCCATCATGAGTGATCAGGTTGGACAGCGACCTTCTTCCCACCCACCTTACCCTTTACATGTGCTCCATTTTCCTCCTCAGAGGACGATATAGCACGTTTCAGGCACACCGACACATCCATACCTGCTGTTCCACACACAACTTTAACGGGCACAACTGTTTCAGGCGCACCCTTGCCCCTGTCAGGAGGCCCTGGGTCGACCCCCCCCACCAGAGGCCCGGTTTCCCCGACCCCCGATGTTGAGGGCCTGGCGCCCCCTTTAGCCCCTACATCCTTGTCCGCAACCCCCAGCACCAGACCCCCCTCCTCCCCCCCATCTGAAGACAAGGGAGACTCGCTTAGGGCCTGGTACTGGTTGGAGAGCTCCACCGGAGGAAGGGAGGAAGAGCCTTCCTTTGGCACCTGGCCCCGGGTTGCCTTCTCCTTCGAGTTACCCTTCTTCCTCACCCTTTTCTTCTCCCTCTTCTTTTGCTGTTGCCACTCTTCATTCCCCCCCTCATCCACACCTTCGCTGGATGAGGATAAGGGAGAGGTGGCCCCATCCTCCCTGACCATCCTCCTGACCTCTTCGTCTATCTCACTGTCCGGGACCTCAGCTGCAAGCTCCCCCGAACTAGGGACCAGAGGCAGGGACATAATCCCCTGGTCCCTCTCCACCACTCTCCTCGGACGCTGCTCTTTCCCTCCCACCTCAGGGGGAGTTCTGCTCCTCACCGGTCCCTTACTTCCTACGCCGCCACTAGTCCCTTCACCGGCTGGTCTGGTCCTCGCCTCCTCCCTACCAGCACCTCCCGGATTCAGGCCAACATTGGCACAGGAGCGCGGACAGCGACTAAACGGGTGTCCCAAGACACCACACAGGTTACACCGAATGTCCCTACAGGTTGCGGCCAGATGACCCACCCCTCCACACATTGCGCACTTCTCCACCTTGCACCCCGCGCTGAAGTGAGAGGGGCTGCCGCACCTGTGGCACAACTTTGGCTGCCCCTGGTAAAAGATCAGGATTCGATCCCTTCCCAAGAATGTTGAAGTGGGAATGTGGGTAACCGAGTAACCCGAGACCTTCAGTTTTACCATAAAGGTCCAGGCCCCTGACCAGATGCCATGCTTGTCCAGATTCTTTTTGGGAATCTGGACCACCTCCCCATACCTGCTCAGCCAGGTCATGATATCCATCTCAGAAAGTGACTCGTTACTGGTGAGCACGGTCACTTTCTTCACTGAGTTTTGGCGAGAGATAGCCTGGACTATAAACCCTCGCCATTCAGGGCAAATCCGAGCCAGCTCATACTGAGACCAGAAGAGCTCTAGGCCCTCCGATCTCACAAAGCTGACGTCGAAAAAGGTGGCACCATAGGAATGAATCAGGGCATAGATGTCATCATCCCTGAAGCCCATCCCCAGGAAAAGCTCCACCACCTTGTCCCTAGAGGGGCACGTTTCATTGCCTTCCCACCGGAGACGGACCACATTCCTACGGACGCCACCCTTCCCTGCTGTCGGCAGAGACCACGTAACGTTCTCTGCCCCTAACTCTCGGAAGGCGGACAGACCATGTCGGTCTATCCAGAACGATAAATCTACCTCCCTACCCTCCACTGTAATGGACTGCTCTCCCCTCTTCAGGGTGTCCAGGAGACGCCATTGCAAGTAACCCTGCCCAGTGTCCCCTGACAAGGACCCTCCACTACCCGCGGCAGCGGCCGCCGCAAAGGTGCGGACATGTGAACCGCCCTCTAACGAGGCCGCCAACGAACTGGGATTCCTTGGCCTCACACTTGGCCCCTCATTCACACTCACACTCTGCCTCACAGCCTCACCTACCGCCCCTGCACCACTACCATCACCCCCAGCCGTACCACTCACCACTTCCATACCTGCATCCTCACCTCCATCCTCACCTCCTTCATGTACCCCATTCATCCCCACCTCATGCACCCCATCCATGCCAGCCAGAACAGGTGGGGTACTAACCGCTTTACCCAAGGTCCTGGCATCACTGGGGGGGTTTTCAGGACACTCACCACATCCGCAGCATTGTCCTTACTCCCCTTCTCCCCCTCTGCCACCTTGGACCCTCCAATATTCATGCGCTGGGTATCACAGGGGCCGGGATTTTGGGTGCCGGGTTTTACCAACCTCACAGGTGCAGACACCCCGGCCGGTTTACCCCCGGCAGCCTTGTCCCCAGCATGCGGCCCCTCAACCCTCTGGCCAGATATGGAAGCAGTGTCTCTCTCCTCCCCCACCATCCTCCGGACCTCAGCCAAGATCTCTGAAAAAGCTGCTCCGGCTCCACCGCCACAACCCCCACCTCCCTCTGCCCAAGACCCAGAGGCCATGGGAGACAGAGACGGGAACTCCACCACACTGAATATGTCTGGCGCCACCGCCAGCGATGACCCTTTGCCATCCCTACTGTCCTCCGTAGGGATCGCCACACCATCACCACTCGCCTTACATTTGCCTTTACTCTCCCCACCGGACCTGCGCCGAGGACCAACTTCATGATTCGGGCGCCCTTGACCGGTGGGGGTTACACAGGAGACAGCAGCAGCATCAGTATCATCATTAAACACGTAACGCATACTCACCGTCTCCTGTGCCTTCTTCTTGCGCCCCTTCTTTCTGGGTCCCGGATCTTCGTCCCCGAAACAAAAATGCTGGAGGTTCACCGGGGACTCCAGCAACCGGATGGCTGCCATGAGCCCCCCGGACCCCGAAGACGCCTCCATGTCCTCCTCCTCTGATGTGCTGGAGGCAGGCAGCGCCACCTGCTCAGGACGCAGACCAGAAGATTTAGGAGGCTCCCCAGTAACGCCGGCAGGCTGCTCGACCGGGGTTACTGCCACCTCCTGGGACACTGTTCCTGGATCCGTCTCTGTCTTCCCTGCTGTTTTCCCTGCTGCCTCCCTCCCAGCCGCAGGTTTCTTCTGGGCAACTCCAGGTGCTGTGGTGGGCAGGACGAGGGGCGGGGCACCGGCGCAAGGCTTGCTGAGCCTTGTGGTACTATAAGCATTGCTTGCTGCTTTTTCTTTCATGTCCCTCCTGCCTCCCTCCTTCCCTCCGCCCACAGACTGTACAGAGGCAGTGCAGAGAGCTGCGGTGGGCGGGACTAGAGGCGGACCAGCAGACCGGGAACTGCTGGGCTCTGCAGTTCCACTCGCGGCTCTCATGGTAGCTGCGCCGAGCGCTGAGGTGGGCGGGGCTTGGGGCGGGTTGGCAGACTGGGGGCCGCTGGGCTCGGTAGTTCCATGTATGCCTCTCATGGTGGCCGCGCTGAGCGCCGAGGTGGGCGGGGCTAGGGGCGGACCGCCAGACCGGGTGCCGCTGGGCTCTGCAGTTCCACGTGTCTCTCTCATGGTGGCCACGCCGAGTGCCGAGGTGGGCGGGGCTTGGGGCGGGTTGGCAGACTGGGGGCCGCTGGGCTCGGTAGTTCCACGTGTGTCTCGCATGGTGGCCACGCCGAGTGCCAAGGTGGGCGGGGCTAGGGGCGGGCCGGCAGACCGGGTGCCGCTGGGCTCTGCAGTTCTACGTGTGTCTCTCATGGTGGCCACGCCGAGCGCTGAGGTGGGTGGGGCAAGGGGTGGAGCCCCAGACCGCGATCCCCCGGCCTTTGTGCCCGCACCCACACTATCCTCTGCTTGCACTAACAGCGCGCCACTTCCTCCACCCCCCACCTTCTCCTCCTCCATGGCTGGGGTAACCCCCGGGGCAGCACCCAGAGCTGTGGTGGGTGGGACAGGGGGCGGGGCTCCAGACAAACGTTCCTTTCCAGGCTCCTGGCTGCCATGCATAGTCCTGGGAGTGCCTTCACTGGCCGGCAGGCCCCCTTCATACACCCCCCTTCCTTGCTGCGTGGTTAACCCCTCCTGGCCCGAGAACCGCCGATCATTAGAGAATTTCTTCAGAAAGGGACCCACAGCCCTCTCTATTTCCGCCTGCCTCTGCTCCACCTCGGCAATCCTATCCTTGACCCTCTGGATTTGCGTGGCGATCGCCGGGCGCTTCCTCTGGGCTGCTGCATTATATAGCGCCTTGGCCTGCCACAAGTCCAGCAGGAGTTTCGCCAGTGCCACCTTCCCCTTTTCGTGGCACCGCAACATCTCCACCACCCGCTGGGAGAAAGCCTCCGCTGACTCGTCCGGGCCCCTCTCGGCCCATGGGGCACTCCCCTTGCTTCCCTTGGGCTTGCCAGTCACCTTGTTAGCCGATGCCGGCATGCTCAACGTAGCCGCTTCACGCTGGGACAGCCTCCCAGACCTCCTCACAGAGTCCTCCGATGGATCCATATTCAGTCCTCCGACCCCACCCGGCCCAGACCGGGAGGGCCGGAGCCCGGGGATACCCCCCGACACCCCTGCCTCGGTCCTGGGAAAACGAAGAGGCAAGGGTCGGGCTTAGAAAAAAGTCCTAGTTGGAGCTTCCCAGGAGCTCCTCCACACAGCTCTCACTCAGCTAGGAACACAGGCCACACCTCCTCCACTTCCTGCTACCGTGGCTGCTGGCATAAGACTTGCCCTCCAATAGATCCTTGTAAAAGGATTTAAAGTGTACTCATTCAAATTAGAGAGACAATTTAAATGAAAAAGCTTAGACCTGCCTCCACCGCAGGGGGGCTCGCTCGACCCACCAGCGGACAGGCACCAGTATTGGGAGAGGGGGGCTGGCCATCAGGGTCCACCGCAGCTCTGGCACAAACCCGGCGACACGGAGGTCGCACGGGCAGGAGCGGACTGGCCGTGTCGGCTTTGCACTTTTTTGGTTTTAGAAGGGCATGACATGCCTATATCTGTGTCTCCACCTCCTTTTACTCCTCCACCTCTTTTCTTTTCGCATGACTATATGTACTTGTCACTTTTCCATGTGTTAGTTGTGTCTTCTGAGCAGTTTGTCAGCTTTTGGACACCTTTGAAGTGTTTTCTATGTGTTTTCTATGTGTTTCTATGTGTTTTTGTTTGCCTGCCATTCGTTTTAACGGTGTTCGAAGGTGTTCGACGAACAGTTCGGTGAACAGTCCGTCGAACATACGGGTGTTCAACGAACCGAACCGAACTCGAACACTACGGGGGTGGCTCAACACTACTCTTGAACAGTTGGACAGGACAGAGATTAATCCACTTCCAACAAAATAGTTGACCATTTAAGACATGAATAGACTGAAGTGAGAGCCAGGAAGTGTAAAGGCCCTGTCACACATAATGAGATCGCTAGCGAGATCGTTGATACATCACGGTTTTTGTGACGCAATAGTGATCTTGCTAGCGATCTCGTTATGTCTGACAGGTAGCAAAGATCAGGCCCCTGCTGTGAGATCGCTGATCGTTACAAAGCTTCCTGGACCATTCCTGGGTCGTTGCGCTCCCGCTGGGCAGTGTGCATCGCTGTATTTGACACCTTATCAATGACCTCGTTAGCGATTCAGAACTGAGACACGTAGGCATGCATAAATTGGACTTTTCCACGCCCCTCGTCCCCGATTGGTGGTCGCTACAGCGTTCTCATTTTCCGCCGTGCATAAAGAAGGCAACAGAATAGCGATTCCATCCTTTGTTTCTGACCTCGGGCTGGATTGCAGATCTTAGCAGAATTCTCCAGGCTGTTGATATCCGTTCATTCGACTGAGTCCTGATTTTGCGTAATTTTATGCACGCCTTTGTGACACAGTACAGTCCCTATCAAGGTGTGGATCATTGAAATAGCTGCTGCGTGAAAGCGTCCCAACCACCGCCGAGATCGTTAGTTAGATCGCTGGGGCGGCCGAAATCGTTGGGAAGTTCTGCATGTTTAGCAGCTCCCCAGCAATCACGAAATGACTCTCCAGCGATCCCAAAACCGTGACGTAATAACGATCTCGCTAGCGATCTCGTTATGTGTGACGGGGCCTTAAGGTTGTATTTACAATGGATGACAATCTAGGAATGTTCATACCCAAGCACAGAATGACTGTTCAAACCAAGAACAGGTGCTCGATGCATCATGGCATGGCCAAACATTTAAATGCACCTTCCCACCTGCTTGTTTACCCTTGTCTCCTCCCTTCTCTGCATCTATGAAGCCAGAGCTGTCAGAAAAGACTGGGAGGTGGAGATAGAGGGAAAACAAGCAGGTGGGAAGTTGTATTTAAATGATTGGCCACACCATGATGCAACAAGGGACAGATTTTGGTTTGAACAATCATTCTGTGCCTTTAATGGCTAGTTTAGACAGTCTAAGGCTGCCAGTCAATGAAGAACGAGCGAAGCACTTGTTCGTCGGGTGAAATTATTATTAAGCTTGCCTAAAAATCATTATTTTTGACTGCACATCGACCTAGCACTCTTATGCCTTACAAAGCAACAGCAGAATTTCCTCTGACTATCATTCAATATTTCCATCCTCCAGGTATACAATTTTACTGAAAGCTTAAATCATTGTCATGTTTGAGGTGCAGGTCTGTCAAGGGCATGGAGTGATCGAAGCATTTTCTCTTTCAATAAAGAGCAGAATATCTGTAAATTCATGATGCCATCAATGAGATGTGTCTTCCCAACACCAGCACCACTCATGCAGGACACTGCCATCACCATATTTCACTATAGGCACCAGGCATATTCCTTTGTACGCCTCACCTTTGGGACGCCATACAGTTTTGAAACCAACAGTTCTAAAAACATTTATCTTGGTCTCATCAGTCCAGAGTATATTATCCCAATGGTCTTCATATTTTTCAGCATGGGCCCTGGTAAATTTTAGCAGGGATTTTTGAACATGGGCTTTAGCAGAGGCTTCCTTTGTGGACAACATGCCATTTCTCTGCAGCGTCCATATTGTGCAATGGGAAAGACTCACTCCGGTTTGGCTTTCTATTTCTTTAGCTAGTTGCAGAAGACGCTCTTGTTTAGATGCTAACTTCCATGGTCAGCCTGGACATCTCTGTGAGATGGTTTTAGTTCCATCTTTGTCAAATTTTTGTATTACTTTTGCTACAGTATTCTGACTGATATGTAAATCTTTGCTGATCTTCTTGTAGCTTTCACCTTACTTATGTGAGGAAATTATTTTCTTTCTCAGGTCTTGTGGCATTTCTCTTCCATGCGGTGCTATTACTGACAGCATAAAATGGCATGGAGTTTTCTTTGTTAAGTAATGCTCTTTTATAGTCAACTGTCTGCTGGACACCTGTTTGGTGAATAATTAGACCAAACTTTGGTTGAATACTTTTTAATTAGAATTTCGGAGTTTAAACTTAAGCTTTGCAACTAAGACTTTCATTGGAGTGTACTCATTTTTTCAACATGGTCTTAAATGAATTTGTTAGGAAAATATTTTTTTGGAGTATGAAAAATAACAAATCTTGTTTGCAATCAATGGTCCAGATTTGTGGGAGTTTTTGTTATATGGCATCCCAAATAAAAAATTGATTTAGAAATGAAACTAAAGGTTTTATGACAAATCTGTTGGGGTGTACTCATTGTATTAGAGGATGGAGGACATTACAGGATGGGCGACATTATTATAGGATGGGGGCAAAGATGGGGAACATTATTATAGGAAGTTGGCCAGGACGATCAACATTATTACAGGATGGAGACTATAAACGGAGACATTATTACAGGATGAGGGACAATATTAATTATGGGGCAATATTATTATGGGTCAATTATTATTATTAAACAATTATGGGACAATATTATTGATTGGAGGGAACCATTATGCTACAATGAGAGACATTATTAGTTGTCATGGTAACGCAAATGTCAAGCAAGATGTGGGAAAGACTTAGTGCAATACAAAGGGAAGAGGGAAAGGGAGCCCAGACTCTAGGGAAAGTGGAGACGACCTAGGTTGATCTAGCATCACCCTGTCTCCCTTAACGTCCCTGTATTGGCTCTTAACCAATTGCCGCATGCGTACCTCACCCTGTCTTTCCCTGGCGTTTGGCTCAAGCTAGGGAAGGGAGGAGATAAGCACTAGTCGATCTCCACTAAACACTATAGACAACAAGGAAGGACAAACAGGGGAAAAGTGCTTAGCTTTAGATGACTCCAGACAAATGCACAAACACGTCCTCAAGCTCCAGAGAGAAAAAGGTACTGCTCTTGCTAAGCCTTCACAAGTAATAATGAGTATCGCCGTCACCTCCCTCTAGAACACACCAGGTATTTGTACACCCAGGCCAGGGAGTTAATTAACCAGAGGGAGGTAGCCGCTGGGTCCTACAGACAGCCTTTAAGAAGATGTCTGTAATTCCAAACGTAGAGATCTCCTGCAACCAACAGCAGGGCAAATGTCTGAAACCTCTGACACACCCGTGACAGCAAGTCCAAGTAATATCCTTCGGGTCACCCAGATACAGTGGCTTGTAGGGATATGTAATAAGAAAAGTCAGCTGCAACAAGCACAAATCCATACAAATAAGCCACTGACATTTCAGAATCCTATCGTGTGGAGCGATGAAGTAAAAGTGGAACTTTTTGGACCTAAAATGGCTTTAATAAAGTTATCAGAAAATCTAAGGAGAAAACATGAAGTCTTCTGTGAGTGAACTGAAGCTTAGACGCCATTGGACCTGGAAGATTCTAGAGTGGCTGTTACAATTTCTCCATAGAAAATCTTAGGTGGAATTTGAATAAGGCGGTTGAAGCATGCAAACTCAAGAATATTAGTGACCTGGAGCACAATGCCCATGAGAAATGGACTAAGATTCCTCAGGAACGCTGGTAAAAGCTGGTGTCTGGCAATGCATTACTTTTGCAGTAGGTCATAACAGCCAAAGGGGCTCTACTTAGTCTCTTGTCATGAAGGGGTTGAATAATTCTGAAGGCAAGTGGAAAGTGTGGAGGTACCATTTCTGGGGCGGCTGAGAGCTGATGTTCTTATTCTGGGAGGGGGCCAATATGCATGGCCTTTTCCTAGGCTATGAATATCAGCCCGCAGCTGACTCTTTAACCTTTGCTGGTTATTGAATATAAAGGGATCTCACGTCATTTTTTTGGGAGGGTTCTCCACCTTAATAACCAGTAAAGGCTAAGCAAACAGATATGAGCTGATATTAATAGCCTGGGAACCTTTATGGATATTGGCCCCTTCCCAGAATATTAACATCAACCCCTAGCCATCGGCTTTCCATCAGCTAGTTAAGAATATTATGAGTGACCCCACGCCATTTTTTTTCATTTTCTTAAAATTTATTAACGAGTACAGCAAGGTCACCTGAGTTCATAGCAGCTGTTTCTCTTGCTTTGCAAGTGCCAGTGCCGGACTGATGAACGACCGTGAGTCCGGCAGTCGAGCTAATGTGAGACCCAGTGGCTGTGAACTCAGGTAACCTTAGGTCACCAGAGTACATAGCCACTGGGTCTCCCGGCAGCTACGAAGCCCGGAATCCTCATGGGAAACTTTGAGGGACACTTTAAGATTACTTGTGTTTCCAGGTGCTGGAACACCTGGAGGCTATGAAGTAAGGTTACCTTTGGTGTGTATTTTACTCTATTTGTTAATAAATAAAAAAATTTATGGAAAAAACGATGTGCAGTCCCCCGTAATTTTTGTAACGAGCTGAGGCAAAGCCGATGGCTGGGGGCTGATGTTAATATTCTGGGAAGGGGCCAATAGATATAAAGGTTCCCAGGCTATTAATATCAGCTGACATCTGTTTGCTTAGCCTTAACCTGATATAGGGGAGACCCCCAAAAAATGACGTGGTGTCCCCACAGTGATTTCTCAAGGTGCTAGCGGTGATCTCATTAAGGTCACTGCAGTTCATCAGCCTGCTCACACTGATCTGCCAGTGGGAACCGCAGCTTGTGACCTGCGGTAACCTCAATGAAGTCACCGCAGGTCACTGAAGCTGCACTCTTGCTCTCAGTATCTCCTGGATTCACGACTGACCGGTAGCATCATGCCACCGCTCAGCCATGAAATCCAGATGTAGCAGAGCTGGACTCATTGTGGGACATATGGATTATCGTCGGACAGGTGAGGAATATGGTGTTTTATTATTTTTAATTTTACATGAATAAATAGGTGAAAAAGGGTGGGGATGTTTCTTTAAAATAAAGGAGTCTGTGTTTTTATTTGAATTGAAGGACTTTACTCTGTGTCTGTGTTTTTATTACATTTGACTTTGGGGTTAGTAATGTGAGCCTCTCCATTACTAACTTGTGGACTTGATGTCATTGACATAACAAATCTGACATCAACCCCACAAATATTACTCCACTTGCCACCGCACCATGGCAAGTGGGATGAATCAGGAAAAGCACCAGAATTGGCGCATCTAATAGATACGTCTTTTCTGGGGCGGCTTCGGGCTGCTATTTTTTGGCTGACCAATATCCATGGCCCTTTCCCAGTCTGAGAATACCAGCCACTAGCTGTCTGCTATTGCTTGGCTGGTTGTCAAAAATGGGGAGGACCCCACAACGTTTTTTTAAATAATTTATTTAAATAATTTAAAAAAAATGACATGGGACCCCTCTATTTTTGATTACCAGCTAAGATAATACTGACAGCTGAGGGCTGCAGCCCGCAGCTGTCAGATTTGCCTGAGCTGGTTTGAAAAAATAGAGGGGATCTCATGCAATTTGTTTATATTATTTATTACTTTATTGCACAGGCACCAGCTGATGAATACTCTCATCCTTGTATGCCTGTTCTCGCTGTTATCAGCAAGACCAGCGGTATGATGAAGATCATAGTACTCTAGTCAGCCGACACCTGTGACCAGCGGTAACCTTTTTACCGCCGGTCAGAGCCGCTGGCTCACACGTTGTCATCTGCATGACAGAGCGTGAACTGCAGTGCTCTGGCCGGTGGTAGCAAACTTACCACTGATCAGAGCCAGTGTTTCTCGCGTTGTCACACAGAAGACAGCATGGGAAACATGTTCAGGCTGCCGAACCCGAACAGTAACACAGACTTCAGGGAGAAGTCCATGTTCGAGGTCCGTGCACGGACACTAGATATTCGGTACGGACCCAGACCTTAATCATTCGGTTCGCCCATCCCTACCTGTAACTGCAGTTTATTTAATTTGGTGTAATGGTAATAAAGGGTATGAAAGTTTGCCAAATGTTATCCATGTTTCATGTTGGTAGCTGCCATTAGCACGTAGAACCCATTTAAATCCCGGTTGGCGCTTGGATGCAGCCGAGTAAGACAGAGACGTTTGTCATTCATTACAAAGATCTTCCTCAAAGACTCCTTGATTTGGTCTATAATTAAAAAATATCAGGTCCCTATTGACATTGTGACTCAGCTGAGCCACAGACACAGTAAGAAAAATCAGTAGTTCAGGTTTTGTCAAATCGATGCTCATAATGTGACTCATCCAAGACTTCTGGTCCTTAGTCTCCTGTATGTGCTGAGTCTTTGTTTCCCAGGTACCTTATCTGCCAACTATCCCAACTCCCATGGCCCATGTGCACACCCGGACCTGAAGCCTGGAGGATCCATTTCACCAGGTGAGCTAAAACAGAATACTAAGACCATGGACTCTAAAGATGCAACAACAACAACATCACTCCAGGAGATAAGGTATGGCTCTCCAATAAAACATCCATTTGACCCATTCCAGATTATTGAGCAAATAAACCAGGTTACCTTCTATCTAAAACTACCTCCTGCACTGATAATCAGTAATTTGTATTTATTTATTTATTTTACTCACTTATATAGCACCATTAATTCCGCAGCGCTTTACAGACATTATGACCACTGTTCCATTGGGGCTCACAATCTAAACTCCCTATCAGTATGTCTTTGGAATGTGGGAGGAAACCGGAGAACTCGAATGAAACCCATGCAGAAACGGGGAGAACATACAAACTCCTTGCAGATGTTGTCCTTGGTGGGATTTGAACCCAGGACTCCAGCACTGCAAGGCAGTGCTATCCACTGAGCCACCGTGTCTTGCTACTATATCCTCTGGTCCTACTCTCCTACGGTCAAGACTGTTCCTGCTTCTGCTTCTGTTCTGGACAAGGAGTATGAGACTAACCAAATTCTGGTCAAAGGTTCATGGTAATATCTTTTACATGATAAACTGGCAGGGATACGATCCTGAGAAGAGATGCTGAGTTCCAAAAATGGACATAAATGCTCCCATCTTGCTCAAAAAATGTCACGCTAAGCGTTCTCTTTCAGCTGTTACGTACTCATTTAGGAGGAGCCCTAATAGGGGGTAATGTTCAATAACTGTCCCTGGTCTGGGTTCTGCTCCCTTCACCCCATCCCCCTAAACTCTGTTGTGCTCCACGTCGGACTTTTCAGGTTGCCTGGCATGTGACATTATCTCTTTTAAGGCCTACAAAGACACACACCTGTGTCTTAAAATAAAGATTCTAGTGTTTGGTGTGTTCCATCATTTGTGCTCCAACTCTGATCTTCTGGTCCTGAGTTTCCTGTGTGCCTTATCTGCCTGTTGCACCGATGTCTATGACCCGTGTGCCGATCTGAACCTGGGGCTTGTAGGAACCACCTCAGCAGGTAAGCCGGTAAGCCAAAACAGTGACACAGTCACTGTCAACTTGAAGCAAGGATCACCAAGCTACGACTTGCCTTCTTTGGACATATCATACAAAGAGAGAGATCACTGGAGAAGGACAACATGGTTGGAAGAATACAAGAAACAAAGCGAAGAGGAAGACCAGCAACCTGATGGCTTGATACTATCAAGATAACGGTGGAGGAGACCCTGGTGGAGCTATTGAAGCTTGGGTAATATCGATCTTCTTACTGAACGTTTGTCCATCAAGTTGCTATGGTTCGATATCGAGCCGAAGGCTGTTAATAATAATATAAATTTTGATTGCTTTATATTGCAATTTTTGTGGAAAGTAGGGCGACTACGAGTAAAGTAACAGCATTTCTGCCATTTCAATTTTTCTTTATCTTATTATTATTGGGTTTAAATCCATTTTTATTTCAATAAATTGTAATTTTATGTACACAAAGATGCCAAATCTGTTTATTTTTATTTATTTATTTTTGAACTGGGAAAAGGGCGGTGATTTAAACTTTTATATATAGCTTTTTCTCTATGTAAGGTCCCATAGGGTACTTATATATATAATACTACAGTATTACATTATAAAGCAAAAATTGTAGTCTCCTATGAAGCTCAGCCTGTGGCTGGGTCTCACAGGAGTACCAAAATGGCAGTCCCCAGGCTGCTATTGTAATCCATCTCCCAGTGATCATATGGGAGGATAATGTGCACTCAAATGGACGCCTGGGCAGGATTGTGTGAGAGTATCAATAGAAAGTTACCTAAAATCAGTTTGTTTGTTTTTTCTTTTTTTTTTTTTATTTGTTTCGTGTTCATATCATATTCTGTATTTAAAAAAATTTAAATCTTGCAATTTTTTACTTGAGCCACTGGGGCTATTTTCGACTCTTACTTCCTATTCTTTACAGAAGACTTTTCAGTAGTTTCATTGTCATTACAGACATGATTACAATGACAGGTAATATCTCTGTACAAAGTTCATAATATAGGATCTACCACTCACCATAGGTGATTCATTTCCCCCCCCTTCACAATGGCCTTTGTCACCTCTTATTAAATGTTTCAATACAAAAGATGGGGTCTAAGTCAATTTATTGCTGCTAATGTACTAGATTTCTTTAAAGAACATAAAGTGTGAGCAAGGTTGGACTGGGGTGTCTGAGGCCCACCCTACAGCTACATGCAAATACCTGTTAGCCGTTATCCACGTTATAGTGGAGAATCGACTGTAAAACTGATAGGGAATGTAGATTGTGAGCCCCAATGGGGACAGTGCCCATAATGTCTGTAAATTGTCTGAATTGTAAAGCGCTATATAAATAAAAAGATTATTATTATTATTATTACTGTGCACATACTATAACTGAAATGTACAATTACGGTTTGTATTAAAGGGTTCTTTCATGAAAACAAGTTATCACCCATCCACAGGTTAGGCAGGTGATAACTTATTGATCAGTGCAATCCAAGCATTGGAAACTGCACGATCCCTGACAGGTCACTTTTATCCCCATTTTAAAATGGAGCGGCCCATATCTGCTGCGTACAGTGCAAGCACAGCTCCTGAGCCTTCTCCATACATAGCACCCGATGAAGGACGTATTATTATGTCATTCATTGGTAAGATGATAAAACTCTCTAAATGTTTATGTGAAATTCAGCATTTGATCTCTCAAGCAATTTTTACAGTTTTTAATGCACCCGGAAAATTATGAAAAATTAGAAAATCCATTTATCCAGTTGTCTGGAATAAGACAATTTACTGTTTTACTCTACCACAAGGAGAGTGCAGAGCGGTGTTGACTAGACCATTATATTGGCAGAACGCACAGTCTGGGACAGACGTGTTTTTGCACATTTGTGTTGTAATTCCCCCTTGACTTTTAAAGAAAACAAGAAAATTACGTTTAACAAAGAAGAAAATGAAGTCTTTGTGATCAATTGGTTTCACTGTAAAAAAAAACAACTGAGGATTCACAAAGAAAATGCTTGCACAAAAGAAGTGGTTTTAAATTTCTCCTAATAATAATAATCTTTTTGCAAACCCCAAATATTAAATGTACAGCCAACATGACTAAGAGCTATGTGAGAGGAGGAACAATGGCTGCTGGAATGTCTCATCCAAGCTTATTGTTAGGATGCCTCTGACAAATTGATTAGTACTGATGATAAAATTCATAATGGAGGGAAATATGCAATAAATGCCATTTTCATTAGTTCACTAATGTAGGCTTAGGCATCATGCACTATTTTATGTCTCTGTGCTTTGTTTAGGGGGGGACATAGCTGTAATTTGGCACCCATAGTTGGCAAATGAGGGTATTTTTTAAAAGCTATTTAGACAGTGATGACCGTTCATACAACAAAAACTTAAATTAGGATCAGGCCAGTCAAACTAGTTAGATTTAGGGCTTACTAACATGTTCTAATTTCATCCTCAAAAATTGACCATTCTTTCTAAGGCCGGTTTCACACGTCCTGACATTTCCGGTACAGGAAAAAACAGTACCAAAGATATCCGTGTCTGTGTGTCCATGTGCACCTGTGTGGCACACATGTGGCAACTGTGTGCCGCATCAGGATCACACGTACCGGCGCCTGAGAATCATCAGTACAGTAAGCGCTGTTCCCAAGCGCCGGGTGCTGACTGGTGCCCACATCATTGTCCCCTGCTGGCTCTTTGAACAGCGTGAGCAAGGGGCAATGTTGAGGGTACTATTCTGTTCCCGCTGTGTCCTCTTGTAAAATAAGAATAAAATAAAAAATCCTTATACTCACCTGTCCCTTGCGTCACCTGTTGAAAGCCACCTGACCTCTCATGCTGAGGAGCTAGGGAGAATGACTCGCTACAGCAAGCGGGCCCTTGCTTTGTGCTGGGCTCAGTGAGCAGTGTCCTGTCACTCACTGAGCTCCGTGGAGGCCCGGGGCCTGTTCGCTGCAGCGAGTCATTCTCCCCCCGGCTCATCGGCGTGTGCAGTTGCTTCAACACAGGTGAGTATTAGGATTTTTTTATTTTAATCTTATTTTTACAGCTTTTGAAGTAATCGACAGCAAAATACAACTCTCAACATTGTCCCTTGCTAGCGCTGATCGCAGCGCCGACAGGGGACAATGATGAGTGATCGCTTCAGCATCCGGCGCTTGGGAACAGTGCAAACTGTACCACTGATTCCCAGGCGCCAGTATGTGTCACACAGATGACACACGGATGTCATCCGTGTGTCATCAGTGTGGGATGTTTTGCAGCCCATGCAGTGGGTAAATGTGAATATTGTGACTTCTGAGGACGGGGTCCGCAGCATCACCCCGCTATCGCCGCAGCCGCCACCAATTTCCTGTATCTGGGACTCTGATTCGACACTGCCCCCCAGCTAAAATACCGTAAGTTTGCATTATAAGATGCACCCCCCTTTTCCTCCCAAATTTGGGGGGAAAAAGTGTGTCTTATAATGGGAAAAATATGGTACATAATGTGGAATATCTCCTGAAAAAAATGATTCAAGTGAAACAGTTTTATGTATAGAACATTCGTGTTAAATACAAAAGAGCAAATGATAAACAATAGTTTAAAACGAAAAACAATGGAGGGAAAAATAGAAAAACCTAAAGCTTGCTGTGTCACTGGTATTGGTACCCTTTACATTAATTTAGTATGGAAACACATTTTGACCCGCCTGTGGTAAATCACAAGAGATTCTCCTGTGATTAATTGTCGGTGCCCATGTGACATGAATTAGCCAATGAATGATGACTTCACTGTTTTAAAAAGCCACATGGTAGGCCCTAATCCTTTGTCACAATGGTGAAGATAAAGGAGTTGTCTGAGGACATCAGAACTGCTATTATTAGCAAACACAAGACTTCCAAAGGGTATGAAGCTAATTCCAAAGACCTTGGTATCCCAGTTTCAATCGTGCACAACGTTATTAAGAAGTTTGCCAAGCATGGAACCGTCAAGAACCTCCCTGGATGTGGAGGAAAGAGGAAAATTGACAAGAGATGTCTTCGAAGGTTGGTGCGAATGGTGGAAAAAACACCACATCAAACATTCAAAGACCTGAAGGACAACCTGGAACAGTCTGGGGTCATGGTTTCAACAAGTACCATACGCCGCACACTAAACCAAGCAGAGATTTACGGGCGAATGCCAAGGAAGAAACCATTGCTGAAGCAATGATTTGAGTTGAAGATCATGGGTCTTCCAGCAAGACAATGACCCAAAGCACAAATCCAAAAGTACACAGGAATGGTTGAAAAATAAAAAATGGACTGTTTTAAAATGGCTAGTTCTGACCTCAATCCAATTCAAAATCTTTGGGATGAGCTGAAATCTACCATTGGAAAAGAACCCTGAAATGTTTGGAGGCTGTCATCAATGTCAAAGGGTGTGCAACAAAGTATTAATTAGAGGTGCCTTTATTGCTGCATATGCTGTTTATTCTGTTTCTTCTTTGAAACTGCAACATGGAAGTTGAAATACAATGTTTTATTGTTGTATTACTTTGGACCACTAATTAAAAAATTCTGAGGATATAACTTTGGTACATTTCCATTTATTTTTGAAGATATTGTACAGTCTATGAAAAAAAATAAGGGTGCCAATAACGATGAGCAGGACTTTATGGTGGCACACAGAGGCATAAGATGCCTCCGTAAAGCACTGTATTTTAACATAATTCTTCTGTAATGCAGAATGTGATGGAACAATCAAAAATTATTCTGTCTGATTCTATATTTTCATTGTAGGGTTTTTAGATAAGTTGCCATTCACACATACACACAAAATTGAATCTGTAGACAGAAACTCTTTTTTTATGCAGGCAAAATGGATAATAATCCCTTACCTAAAGATCACACATTGTGTTCCATTTGAGTGACATACAGTAGCAGGCTATTAGCATGTATTGACATTTAAATCTTATCCGGTGTGTAATGCTGGAAATGATGTCAGTTCTGCCTTGTTGAATGAGGCTTTAATAACGCCCCGGACATAAGGAGCAGAACTGTGCAGATGTGCATGCAGCATCGGCTATGACAGAGATGTTGTCAATGTTGCGCATGGATCAGTACACGATTAAGATATCAGGAGCGATCACTGGAGCTTACTGACAGATGGCTCAATTGTTTGCACCTGTTTATCCTGCGTTACAAATGTCTGGGATGAATTATTCTGCTTTGCGTTAGACACATTTCACCTTTCCACACATGACATACTCTTGCAACATCTTTCGTAAAGTCGCATAAGCCTTAGCTCTCTTTAACATAAGGTCAGGGAGCGAAAGTCTTCTGCCAAATACTGAACATGCCTTATGTTTTCCCTTCCTGCTTTCAATTGTCATAAAAATGATTGTTATTATTAATCAGAGAACGTTCCTTCTCGATTGCTGCCAGGTGCTTATCCTGATGGGTTAGATGTATGTTTGTAGCCAAAAAAGCCATTGTACAAGTGATGTCAGGGCATCTGCAAATTATATTACAGCTAATCTGTGAATGACATCGAGGCCACTCAGTATAAGAGCCCATACACACAGCAAGGAACCTTTAAAAAACTGCACAAGGGCCATATAGCTCCTAGCACAGTGCCGTATTGGTTGCCATACATACAGTTGAAACCAGAAGTTTACATACACTAAATAAAAAAACACATATGCATCTTTTTCTCAATATCTGACTTTCATTTATTTCGGGATTTGTAGGGGAAGGGTTCAGGGTTCGCTGGCATGGTTAAGAAACCAGGTAACCCTGAAGAGGTATCACCACACCCAGAGTCAGACGGGTTTCCCTTTTGTGTCCTTGTGGGGGATGAGGAGGTAGGGTCCCCTGAGTCTGACGTTCCAGAGTTAGGGGTGACCAGCGAAAATTTTGGGCCTGCCGAACATAGGGACCTAACTCTGAAGGAAGCCTTCAATATTGTCACGGTCATAAATGGGGTGGCACAGGAGCCTGGGGCTGACACCAGGTTTCCCTATTTTATAATAAGAGTGGAATTGGTGTACCGGGTCACGAAAGTGAGGGAAGAGCTGGTGGAACAGTTAATAGTGTCATGTCCCTATAGACGGAAAGTGTTGGACATGTCCCATTTGCATATCTTGGGAGGACATCCAAGGGTGGAAAAAGTGCGGGAACGGATTATGCAGATGTTCTATTTGCCCGGGTGTCACCGGGAAATATTAAAGTATTGCAGATCCTGCCCTATGTACCAGTTAACCGCCTCCACCTCTCACTTTTGAAGTCCCCCCCGTGCCATTGCCATTGCCATTATTGAAGTGCCGTTCGAGAGAATTGCCATGGACTTTGTTGGTCCCCTGGTTAAATTTGCTCATGGGCATCAATATATCTTGGTCATCCTGGACTACGCCACACGCTATACGGAAGCAATTCCCCATAGAAACTCCTCTGCAAAGAGTATAGCCCGCGAATTGATCCACGTTTTTTCCCAGACAGGTTTACCAAGGGAGATCCTGACCGACCAGGGAATACCTTTTATGAGTAAGGTGATGAGGGAGTTATGCAAGGTTTTGCAAATTTCCCAACTGAGGACTTCAGTGTACCATCCTCAGACAGATGACCTTGTGGAAAAGTTTAATTAAACGCTAAAGTGTATGCTGAGGAAGGCCATAGAAAAGGACGGTAGAGACTGCAACTGTCTTCTCCCGTATCTGTTGTTCTCCATCCAAGAGGTTCCACAGGCCTCTAAGGGGTTCTCGCCATTCGAACTCTGGTATGGCCAACATCTGCGAGGTCTCCTGGATATAGCCAAGGAAACCTGAGACGACGAAGTCATGCCCCACAGAAGCATCATCGAACCCTGTTCGAGCACAATTGTCCTGGTCCCAAAGCTCGATGGGGAATGGAGGTTCTGCAATGACTATCGGAAAGTGAATAAGGTCTCCAAGTTCGACGCATATCCCATGCCACTCGTCGATGAGCTGATCGAGAGACTTGGGTCCTCAAGAGACTTGACTGAACTCCTTAAGGGGACAAAATCAGCCATGGACAAGTGGACTGCAGAGGCAGGGATGGCCTTTCAGGAGGTGAAAGTGGCTCTGTGCAGACAACCGGTTCTGGTTTCACCCGACTTCAAGAAAGAGTTTGTACTCCAGACAGATGCCTCAGATGTCGGTTTAGTAGCAGTCCTTTCCCAGGAGATAAATGGGGAGGAGCACCCTGTCCTCTACCTGAGTAGGAAGCTGTCCTCATGCGAAAAAAATTATCCATCATAGAGAAATAGAGGAGTGCTTGGCCAAAAAGTGGGTGGTGAACACGTTACGGTACTATCAGGTCGAAAATTTAGATTGGTATCTGACAATTCCCTACTCCATGGATGATGGAAACAAAGGGGAAAAATGCTAGGGTCACCTGCTGGTCTGTGTGTTTGGAGAGAGAAGGCCTCCTGTGTATGTTTGTCTTCAGACCAAGCCAGGATACTGGATGCTACCCCAGCCTGTGTGCCACACAGGCCTGAGTGAGCAGAGACCTGCTAAGGACATTTACTTGTTTACCTGATCTAAAGGCTATCTGCCTTTCTGTTTGGCTTCTGGGCTTATGAGGCAATAAACTCACATGAACTTTTAAAGGAACAAGCCTCCTGTTTTCCTCCCGTTGCACCCAACCTTTCCACCAAGGCCAAGGCCAAAGAACTGTCTAAGGACAAAACTGTAGACCTGCACAAAGCTGGGATTGGCTACAGGACAATAGGCAATCCGATTGGTGACAAGGCATCAACTTTTGGCACAATTATTAGAACATGGAAGAAACACACGATGACTGTCAATCTTCCTCGGTCTGGGCCTCCATGTAGGATCTCACCTCATGAGAAAGGTTAGAAATGATCCCAAAACTACATGGGAGGACCTGGTTAATGACCCGAAGAGAGCTGGGACCCCATTCTGAAACATTACCATTAGTAACACACTACGTCATCATGGTCCCTCTGCACATGTCCAGGCCCATTTGAAGTTTGCCAATGACCATCTGGAATGATCTAGAGGAGGCATGGGAGATGGTCGTGTGGTCAGGTGAGACCAAAATACAACTTTTTAGTATCAACTCCACTCGCCATGTTTGGAGGAAGAAGAAGGATGAGTACAACTCCAAGAACATCATCCCAACCATAAAGCATGGTGGGGGAAACATACTTTGGGGGTTCTTTTTTTGCAAAAGGGACAGGACGACTGCTCCGTATTGAAGGAATGATGGACGGGTCATGTATCGCGAGATTTTGGCCTATAACCTCCTTCCCACAGTAAGACAATTGAAGATGGGTCATAGCTGGGTCTTCCAGCATGACAATGACCCAAAACAAACAGCCAGGGCAACTAAGGAGTGTCTCTGTAAGAAGCACCTCTAGGTCCTGGAGTGGCCTAGCCAGTCTCCATACCTGAACCAAATAGAAAATCTTTCGAGGAAGCTGAAACTCAATGTTAAAAACAGACAGCATAGCCAGAACAATAGACAGAATTTTTAGAAAATAGCAAAAGGCAATGGTACTCACCAGCCAAGGTTTCAAGAAAAAATGCACACCAGGACACGGCCGGCCCCCTTTTGTTAGAAGGAGGTAACACAGGTGCAGAATGCTAATGAACAATCGCCCTCACCCACTCTCACTGGAGGGGCGACTACCCAGCACTAAAACTGCACACAGGTGAAACTTGCAGTAGGGTGCAATTCACACACTCGCGGCACCGTGCCTAGCCAGCATCCTATTACACGCCCCTACTATTCGACTAGGCGGGATGCCCGGCACCCTATCCATGCATCGCAGAGTTGTGAAGCCCCCACTCACAAGGTCACCATTACTGGGCCTGGCCGTGCCCTGGCAGATAAAAAAAGTGCAAAAAATATCATATGAGGTATTAGTTGATATTTTGGCCAAAATACGTAAGCTCGCAACCCATCGTCAAGGGTCCTCACGGTTTTGCGAGTCCCTACTCTAATATTAAAAACAGACAGCATAGCCAGAACAATAGACAGAATTTTTAGAAAATAGCAAAAGGCAATGGTACTCACCAGCCAAGGTTTCAAGAAAAAATGCACACCAGGACACGGCCGGCCCCCTTTTGTTAGAAGGAGGTAACACAGGTGCAGAATGCTAATGAACAATCGCCCTCACCCACTCTCACTGGAGGGGCGACTACCCAGCACTAAAACTGCACACAGATGAAACTTGCAGTAGGGTGCAATTCACACACTCGCGGCACCGTGCCTAGCCAGCATCCTATTACACGCCCCTACTATTCGACTAGGCGGGATGCCCGGCACCCTATCCATGCATCGCAGAGTTGTGAAGCCCCCACTCACAAGGTCACCATTACTGGGCCTGGCCGTGCCCTGGCAGATAAAAAAAAGTGCAAAAAATATCATATGAGGTATTAGTTGATATTTTGGCCAAAATACGTAAGCTCGCAACCCATCGTCAAGGGTCCTCACAGTTTTGCGAGTCCCTACTCTAATATTAAAAACAGACAGCATAGCCAAACAATAGACAGAATTTTTAGAAAATAGCAAAAGGCAATGGTACTCACCAGCCAAGGTTTCAAGAAAAAATGCACACCAGGACACGGCCGGCCCCCTTTTTGTTAGAAGGAGGTAACACAGGTGCAGAATGCTAATGAACAATCGCCCTCACCCACTCTCACTGGAGGGGCGACTACCCAGCACTAAAACTGCACACAGATGAAACTTGCAGTAGGGTGCAATTCACACACTCGCGGCACCATGCCTAGCCAGCATCCTATTACACGCCCCTACTATTGCGCCCCTACTATCGCCCTGAGGGCGATTGTTCATTAGCATTCTGCACCTGTGTTACCTCCTTCTAACAAAAGGGGGCCAGCCGTGTCCTGGTGTGCATTTTTTCTTGAAACCTTGGCTGGTGAGTACCATTGCCTTTTGCTATTTTCTGAAACTCAATGTTGCCTAGTGACACCCCCGAAATCTGAAAGATTTGGAGAAGGTCTGTATAGAGGAATGGGCCAAAATACCTGCTGCGGTATGTGCAAACTTGGTCAAGAACTACAGGAAATGTCTGACCTCTGTAATTGCAAACAAAGGTTTCTGTACCAAATATTAAGTTCTGTTTTTCTATTGTATCAAATACTTATTTCAAGCAATAAAATGCAAATTAATTATGTAAAAATCATGCAATGTGATTTTCTGGATTTTTCTTTTAAGATTCTGTCTTTTACAGTTGAAGTGTACCTACGATAAAAATTACAGACCTTTCCATTCTTTGTAGGTGGGAAAACTTTCAAAATCAGCAGCCTAGCAGTGTATCAAATACTTATTTTCCCCATGGTATGTGTATATATATATATATATATATATATGTATATATATATATATATATATATATATATATATATATATATATATATACATACAATTGTTTTCTGAAAAAATAATCACTCTCACTGCCCCGCCAAATACAGGCATGCATCCATTAATATATCATTTGTCATTGTGCAATCCACCATTCAAAATATAAATTAATACATCATCACTTTGTCCTACCGCTCCCTCAATTCATAATAATTTCATGTCCTCTCCCCAATTTATTCTAATTGTATACCACAAAATTAAAATTACATACCTTCCGATTCATTATAGTCACATACGCCCCAATTCATTATAGTTGCATACCCCCAAATCATCATAGTCACATATCCCCCAATTCATTATAATTACATATCCTAATTCAGTATGCAATGTTCTCTTTTACACCACCACCTCTAATTCATTATAATGTAATATCTTCTCACCCATCCACCACCCCAATTCATAATATACTGTGCTCTCACCCATCCCCATCCAAATTAATTATAACATAAAGTTTTCTCACCCATCCCCATCCAATTCATTATAGCATACTGTTCTCTCACTGATCCCCCATCTAATTTATGATAACATACTGTGCTCTCACCCATCCCCCCACTCCAATACATTATAACATACTGTTCTCTCACCCATCACCCCTCCCCAATTCATTATAACAAACTGTGCTCTCAACTATCCATCCCAAATCCAATTCATTATAACACACTGCTCTCTCACTCATCCCCAATCCAATTCATTATAACATACTGTTCTCTCATCCATCCCCCATCCAATTCATTATAACATACTGTGCTCTCACCCATCCCCCACATCAATTAATTATAACAATCTGTGCTCTCTCCTATCCCTATTCCAATTCATTATAACATGCTGCGCCATCACCCATCCCCCATCCAATTCATTATAACATACTGTGCTCTCACCCATCCCCCACCACAATTCATTATAACATACTGTTCTCTCACCCATCTCCATCCAATCTATTATAACATATTGTTCTCTCACCCACCCCCCCAACCCAATTCATTATAACATGCTGTTCTCTCACCCATCTCCCACCCCAATTCATTCACTTTAAAGAAAAAAAAAAATCTGATTCCTTTCTCTTCTTGCCAGCGCATACATAGTAAATGACGCAGCCTCACAATGACATCATCTCTCCGGCTAAGTCATAGATAAGGCGGCGACTGCAGCTACGCTACATTTCTGTATTGCCAGCAGCAGAGCAATAAGAGTGCACCCTGCTGTCGATAAGCGCCCCCGATGGTGGCGCAAAAAATATTATAATGAGGCAATTAGGCCATAGGCTCTCCTGGAATCTTGGGCCCTGAAGAATAGCCCAGATTGCCCTCATTATAATCCACCTATGGCTAGGGGTCCGGGATTCAAATCCCACCAAGGACAACATCTGCAAAAAAATAAGTATGTTCTCCATGAGTTTCCTGTTTTCCTCACACACAAAGATGTATTAATAGGGACTTTAGATTGGGAGCTCCGATGGGGACAGTGATTATAATATCTGTATATGATGGCGCAAAATGAATAAAATGAGGCAGGTTGTGTTTATACCTGTACACTAGATCGTGTGTCATCTGCTTGCTTTGTACTTTTGGAAAAAGTAAAGGATGATGCAAATTTCCCACTTATAAGTATTATATTTACAAAAAATATAATTTTCATTATAATTTCAACACTGCTACTACTGACACAGGTCTCACTAAATTGTGGAGAAAAACAACTAAAAGGAATTTATGCCATTTCTGTAAAATAAATATTCACATAATAGATATCGATTTTGCTGCTGCTTTCAGTACAGATCCCATGTATATGTTACATGCCATACTCTGCATTGTAATAATGTTCCATCCTGTACAGAAGATAAATATGTTTTCTAAGGCTATGGGCTGTTCTTGTTTGTTTTGTGGTTTGCACATTGGCACATCAGATGACCAGGTAGAATCTGTTTCAAGAACATGAATAATCTGTTTGTCTGAGAGTCACTGAAGAAGTGTATGTTAATACCCGTTTATTAGTAAATCCTTATGAAGTGTTTAAGTAAAATAAAATAAGAAAAACCAAATGTACTACATATAGCGCTTGGTTGCACTCCTGTGGCTTAAATTATATTAAACACTTACTGTACTTATATTTTCAAAATTGTAGGTTGGCAAAACTAACACTTAAATAGAGCTGTTCCCATACGAATAACCTTGCCTCTTCATGTTTAGCCAAAAATAAAATGTCCAAGCCCAAGAATACTGAGTGTACCTGTCTTAATGCTTATATATATATATATATATATATATATACATATACACAGTCATGGCAGAAAGTGTTTCCACCCTTGAAATCGTTCAAGAAATTAATTATTTCTCCCAGAAAAATTATTGCAATTATACATCTTTTGTTATACACGTTTATTTCCTTTGTGTGTATTAGAACAACACAAAAATAAACAGAGAATATAAAAGACAAATTGGACATAATTTCACACTAAACCCCCAAAATGGGCTGGACAAAATTGTTGGCAGCCTCAACTTAATATTAGGTTGCACACCATTTGGAATAAATAACTGCAATCAATTTCTTCCTATAACCATCAACAAGAGTCTCACACCTCTCAACTGGAACTTTGGACCACTCATCCATTACAAACTGCTCCAGGTCTCTCATGTTTGAAGGGTGCCTTCTCCTTTGCAGCAATTTTAAAATCTCTCCACAGGTGTTCAATGGGATTTACATATGGACTCATTATTGCCACTTCAGAACTCTCCAGCACTTTGTTTCCATCCATTTCTGGGTGCTTCTTGAAGTATCTTTGAGGTCATTGTCATGCTGAAAGAATCATGACCGAGGACACAAACCAAGCTTTCTGACACTGGGCACTACATTGCGACCCAAAATCCTTTGGTAACACTGAATAATAAATTTTTTTCAAAAGTTTTGCTTCCTTGAAAATTTGAGGTGATTATGATAAACTCATTCGAGCCAAGCAGAAATATAATTTTGGATAGTCGGTATCACGTAGAAATTTTTAGAAACATGAGATTAAGCTTTACCGATTCTGAATCATTTAAATGTTTCCCGTAGCATTAGTTCAACTGAATCAAAAGTGTTTTGCTGCTGATTTTGTTTGTACTCAACATCCAGTGCATCACGTATTAGTGTCCAGCTAGCATTGATGGATTCCAGTAGCCTTAATACCTCTTTTCCATTGTGGCAATATTTTGGTGAAACCGCTCGCCATGTTTATCACTGACTACACCAAGATTTTCAGGGAAAAATTCCAAATGTGAATGCAAAAATTTAATTTTCAATTACATGTTGCACTTCATCGCTCAAAGCTTCACGAAGGTTGTCAACCAATGCAATGTAGTTTGGTGTTCGATAGTTGCCAAGGAAATTCTCGGAATTCATCATTGAATGAATTCCAAGCAATTTTATCAGGCCCCACCAGCAGCTCTTCGAAGTGCTTGTTATTCATGATGTGTCGGATTTGTGGACCAACAAAAATGTCTTCCTTAATCTTGCCATTGGTTATTCTTGGGAACATTTGTCTCATATACCAAAAACCTTCTACTTTCTTGTTCATTGCTTTCACCAAATTTTTCATCAGCCCAGGTTTTATGTAATGTGGAGGCAGAAATATCATTGTTGAGTCCGTAAGTGCTTTACGTGTGACTTTTTTCTGCCGGGGAGTTAATTGGTTACGGATTGGCCACTTCCTTCTACTGTAATGTGACTGCTTAGCAAATTAAACAGCAGTACTTGTTATATCTGAGCTGCAATCCAAGCAGCAGTGCCCCTACTTTTAAGTCTCCACAGATGTTCCAGTTGTAGTTGCTGTACTTAATGTGTTTCAACAACAGTTCCATGTTCTCATATGTTTCTTTCATGTGTGCATTATAGCCAACAGGTATTGAAGAATGACCATTACCATTGTGTAACAAGACAGCCTTCATGCTTAACACTGATGACTCAATAAAGAGACGGCTCATGCTCACAACCCAAACCTGCGAACAACCCATCAGTGACGGTGAAGAAGCACAGGTTGTCTAACAGTTCAAAAAACTGTGTTAAGTCATCTTGGTGGCTTCGAAAGACAAAAACTTTTGTACCAGGCGACAACAATTGCCATCCTTGAAGTCTTGAAGCCAGTAACTGCATTTGATTTTGCAAATTGTAAGCCCCAGACCAAGTCATTCAGTTCTGTCTGTGTTATAAGATGAGGCTCACGTGACATACACTACCTTCAAAAGTTTGGGGTCATTAAGAAATTTCATTATTTTTTAAAGAAAAGCACATTTTTTTCAATGAAGCTAACATTAAATGAATCAGAAATACACTCTATACATTGTTAATATGGTAAATGACTATTCTAGCTGCAAATGTCTTGTTTTTATTGCGATATCTACATAGGTGTATAGAGGCCCATTTCCAACAACCACCACTCCAGTGTTTTAATGGTACATTGTGTTTGCTAACTGTGTAAGAAGGCTAATGGATGTTTAGAAAACCCTAGAAAACCCTTTCACAAGTATATTAGCCCAGCTGCAAAGGGTTTGGCTGATTTGAGAAGCTATAAAATTGACCTTCCTTTGAGCTAGTTGAGAATCTGGAGCATTACATTTGTTTGTTCTATGAAACTCTCAAAATGGCCAGAAAAAGAGAATTTTCATGTGAAACTCAACAGTCTGTTCTTGTTCTTAGAAATGAAGGCTACTCCATGTGAGAAATTGCCAAGAAACTGAAGATTTCCTACAACGGTGTGTACTACTCCCTTCAGAGGAGAGCACAAACAGGCTCTAACCAGAGTAGAAAGAGAAGTGGATTCCCCGCTGCACAACTGAGCAACAAGACAAGTACATTAGAGTCTCTAGTTTGAGAAATCAATGCCTCACAGCTCCCCAACTGACAGCTTCATTAAATAGTACACGCAAAACGCTAGTGTCAATGTCTACAGTGAAGAGGCGACTCTGGGATGCTGGCCTTCAGGGCAAATTGGCAAAGAAAAAGCCATATCTGAGACTTTCTAATAAAAGGAAAAGATTAATATGGGCAAAAGAACACAGACATTGGAAAGAGGAAGATTGGAAAAAAGTTTTATGGACAGACGAATGAAAGTTTGAGGTGTTTGGATCACACAGAAGAACATTTGTGAGACGCAGAATAACTGAAAATATGCTGGAAGAGTGCCTGACTCCATCTGTCAAGCATGGTAGAGGTAATGTGATGGTCTGAGGTTGCTTTGATGCTGGTAAAGTGGGAGATTTGTACAAGGTAAATGGGATTTTGAATAAGGAAGGCTATCACTCCATTTCGCAACGCCATGCCATACCCTGTGGACAGCTCTTGATTGGAGCCAATTTCATCCTACAACAAGACAATGACCCAAAGCACACCTCCAAATTGGGCATGAACTACAGTTATATGAAAAAGTTTGGGCACCCCTATTAACCTCACCAGAAAAGTGACATTAATATTTAGTAGATCCTCCTTTTGCAAAAATAACAGCCTCTAGTCACTTCCTGTAGCTTTTAATGAGTTCCTGGATCCTGAATGAAGGTATTTTTGACCATTCCTCTTTGCAAAACAATTCCAGTTCAGTTAAGTATGATGGTCGCCGAACATGGACAGCCCTCTTCATATGATCCCACAGATGTTCAATGATATTCAGGTCTGGGGACTGGGATGGCCATTCCAGAACATTGTAATTGTTCCTCTGCATGAATGCCTGAGTAGATTTGGAGCGGTGTTTTGGATCATTGTCTTGCTGAAAGATCCATCCCCTGCGTAACTTCAACTTTATCACTGATTCTTGAACATTATTGTCAAGAATCTGCTGATACTGAGTGGAATCCATGCGTCCCTCAACTTTAACAAGATTCCCGGTGCCGGCATTGGCCACACAGCCCCAAAGCATGATGGAACCTCCACCAAATTTTACTGTGGGTAGCAAGTGTTTTTCTTGGAATGCTGTGTTTTTTTGACGCCATGCATAACGCCTTTTTGTATGACCAAACAACTCAATCTCGGTTTCATCAGTCCACAGGACCTTCATCCAAAAATAAATTGGCTTCTCCAAATGTGCTTTTGCATACCTCAGCCGACTCTGTTTGTGGCGTGCATGCAGAAACGGCTTCTTTCGCATCACTCTCCCATACAGCTTCTCCTTGTGCAAAGTGCGTTGTATAGTTGACCGATGCACAGTGACACCATCTGCAGCAAGTTGATGCTGCAGCTCTCTGGAGGTGGTCTGAGGATTGTCCTTGACTGATCTCACCATTCTTCTTCTCTGCCTTTCTGATGTTTTTATTGGCCGGCCACTTCTGGCCTTAACAAGAACTGTCCCTGTGTTCTTCCATTTCCTTACTATGTTCCTCATAGTGGAAACTGACAGGTTAAATCGCTGAGACAGCTTTTTGTATCCTTCCCCTGAACAACTATGTTGAATAATCTTTGTTTTCAGATCATTTGGCAGTTGTTTTGAAGAGCCCATGATTAGAGATGAGCGTTGTTCGACTCGAACTGTTCGCCAATCTCAAATTCGAGCTGTTTTTGGCGGTGTTCGAGCCATTCGGCGAACACGAACGATTTGAGAAAAATTCGGCTGTTCGAGGTTATGTTCGATAACTGTTCGTGCACCAAAATCATAACTGGATTTTTTCTCAGTAATGATGAAAATTAATGTTAATACGCAGTTTGAGTGTACAGCGGGGCGGGGGGAGGGGCAGGGGATAGATCTCTGCAGGAATAATGAAGATCTCCATTTTTTTTTCTCTTTCCCGTATTTACAGTGGGGAGGTGCAATCTGTCAGCCTATCAGCAGCGCACACATGGAGCGAAGTGCTTTTGTTCACACAAGCAAGGGCATGTGTCATTGGCAGTGTATGTCACATGTCCTTGCCCTATAAGACCAAGCCATTATCCCCGTCACCACCATTTTCTCACTGCTGCAGCTGCGTGTTAGACGGCACCGCTGTTGCTGTGTGCGCTATACCTTGTTAATTTCAAGCCAATTTTCGCACAAATCTACAGATAGCTTGGGAGTAGGGAATAGTTGTGATTGCAGTCCTTTTAAGGACTAGGTTACAGCATTTCCTACGACTTTCATCAGGCAGGTCTGTGCTCTTAAATAGATAGGTTGTGGGAGTAAAGACTAATTGTAATTGCAGTCCTTTTCAGGACTAGGTTACATCAGTTCCTATCAGTTTTTGCCAGGCAGGTCTGTGCCAGTGCTGTGCAAGTTTTTTTCACAGCATTTGGCTGAATCTAGCAAAGCTAATCCTTTTTGGCCTATTGCAGAGTGTGTTAGTCAGTGGAGTAGCCTATCTGTGTTGCAAGATATACCACCTGTGTATAGAATACCAATTTTTTTACTGCACCTAGTGAAGTAAAATCTTTTGGGCATAGCATCATTCTATTAGTCCATCTATACTGACCTCCATCAGGTTGCAAATTGAATATAATTTTTTTCTGCATCTAGCTCTGAAAAAATATTTGGGCTTCTAGCAGTGTGTGGGACTTGTTCTATTAGTCCATCTATACTGACCTCCATCAGGTTGCAAACTGAATATAATTTTTTTCTGCATCTAGCTCTGAAAAAATATTTGGCCTTCTAGCAGTGTGTGGAACTTGTTCTATTAGTCCATCTATACTGACCTCCATCACGTTGCAAATTCAAAATAATTTTTTGTCTGCATCTAGCTCTGAAAAAATATTTGGCCTTCTAGCAGTGTGTGGGACTTTCTCTATTAGTCCATCTATACTGACCTCCATCAGATTGCAAATTAAAAATAATTTTTATCTGCATCTACCTCTGAAAAAATATTTGGGCTTCTAGCTGTGTGTGGGACTTGTTCTATTAGTGCATCTATACTGACCTCCATCAGGTTGCAAACTGTATATAATTTTTTTCTGCATCTAGCTCAGAAAAAATGTTTGGCCTTCTAGCAGTGTGTGGGACTTTCTCTATTAGTCCATCTATACTGACCTCCATCAGGTTGCAAATTAAAAATAATTTTTATCTGCATCTAGCTCTGAAAAAATATTTGGATATTTGGCCTTCTAGCAGTGTGTGGGACTTTCTCTATTAGTCCATCTATACTAACCTCCATCAGGTTGCAAATGAAAAATAATTTTTATCTGCATCTAGCTCTGAAAAAATATTTGGCCTTCTAGCAGTGTGTGGGACTTTCTCTATTAGTCCATCTATACTGACCTTCATCAGGTTGCAAATTAAAAATAATTTTTTGTCTGCATCTAGCTCTGAAAAAATATTTGGCCTTCTAGCAGTGTGTGGGACTTTCTCTATTAGTCCATCTATACTGACCTCCATCAGGTTGCAAACTGAATATATTTTTTTCTGCATCTAGCTCTGAAAAAATATTTGGGCTTCTAGCAGTGTGTGGGACTTGTTCTATTAGTCCATCTATACTGACCTCCATCAGGTTGCAAACTGAATATAATTTTTTTCTGCATCTAGCTCTAAAAAAATATTTGGCCTTCTAGCAGTGTGTGGGACTTGTTCTATTAGTCCATCTATACTGACCTCCATCAGGTTGCAAACTGAATATATTTTTTTTCTGGATCTACCTCTGAAAAAATATTTGGGCTTCTAGCTGTGTGTGGGACTTGTTCTAGTAGTCCATCTATACTGACCTCCATCAGGTTGCAAACTGAATACAATTTTTTTCTGCATCTACCTCTGAAAAAATATTTGGCCTTCTAGCAGTGTGTGGGACTTTCTCTATTAGTCCATCTATACTGACCTCCATCAGGTTGCAAATTAAAAATAATTTTTTGTCTGCATCTAGCTCTGTAAAAATATTTGGCCTTCTAACAGTGTGTGGGACTTGTTCTATTAGTCCATCTATACTGACCTCCATCAGGTTGCAAACTGAATATAATTTTTTTCTGCATCTAGCTCTGAAAAAATATTTGGGCTTCTAGCAGTGTGTGGGACTTGTTCTATTAGTCCATCTATACTGACCTCCATCTGGTGGCAAACTGAATATAATTTTTTTCTGCATCTACCTCTGAAAATATATTAGGGCTTCTAGCTGTGTGTGGGACTTGTTCTATTAGTCCATCTATACTGACCTCCATCAGGTTGCAAACTGAATACAATTTTTTTCTGCATCTACCTCTGAAAAATATTTGGGCTTCTAGCTGTGTGTGGGACTTGTTCTATTAGTCCATCTATACTGACCTCCATCAGGTTGCAAATTGAATATAATTTTTTTCTGCATCTAGCCCAGCCAATAGTTTTGGCCTAATACCACAGTTTGGCCACTCAGCTCTGCTCGGTTCCCATCCATTGTTTTTTTGTGCAAACAACTCCAGAGTTGTGAATTAGTTAACCACCAAAATGAGTGGAAAAAGGCCTGCTGCTGGTGGAAAGGGGAATAGGCGTGTTGGGAAGGGGAAAAAAGGTTGTGTCCGTGGGGTAGGTGCAGAAGAAAGACCATCTTCCAGCCAAACTAAAATGTCTACTTCTTTTAGCGGACAATGTGATAAGATCCCTTTCTTACGGCCACGCCAATCGCTACAAATTCCAGATGAGGCACAAAAACAGCAGGTGCTTCAACGGATATCAAGTGCTCCTTTAAGTGGGCTCTCCTCCACATCAACTTCAACATCACAAATACTCCAGTCCTCAAAGGTGTCACCCAAATCGCACTTGCTTCCTCACAGCTCCCAAATCTCCAGCTGCCCGTCTGAGTATGAGGTAGAACAGATGGTTGAGTCTGCAGAGCTGTTTACTCATACTATAGCCTGGGAATCAGAGGTCGACTCCAGCGCTTCTGTGAATCCAGACGAGGAAATGATCTGCAACTGTAACTCCAGTTGGTGGAGACAATGAGGAAGACGATGATAAGACTCAAATACCTGATTGGAGCGACAACTTTAGTTTTTTGTCAGGGCAGGAACAGGTTGGCTCTGAGGACGACGGGTGTGATAACGCACAGGGTGATGATGATGAGGTCGGAGATCCCACTTACTGTCAACCCACAGTCAGCCAAGAGATGAGGTCAGCAGAGGAGGTGGAGGAAGATGCTAGTGACGACGAGGTCAGGTTGCGCCTTCCTGGACAGAGACGTAGTACTGGAAGCACGTCAACAACTGCATCCTCAAACACAACTCTGCCTCTCACCACAAGTCGTGGTGGCTCTTCAGGTCGCATGGGTGCTAAGCCTTGCATAGCCTGGGCATTTTTTCAGATCGATAAAGATGACCCAACTCGTGTTATCTGTAACATTTGTCAGCAAAAGCTAAGTAGAGGCCAAAAAATACATAGTTTGAGTACTTCATGCATGAACCGGCACATGGACATGAAGCATAAGTTGCAGTGGGAAGCTCAGTGTGCTACAATGCGGTCTAGCCGGCCGGGCCAACCACCGTCTGCCATATCTTGTGCATCCGCGGCCTCTTCATCCTCTGTGACTGGGGGGACAGCAGTCACACCTGTTTTGGGGCGCAGACCTGCCACCTCTTTACCCGCAACAGCCAGCGTGATTGGCAGGTCATCATTTTCTTTGGAGGTGGTAACACCAGCTGGTCTTGAGCGCTGTCCTACATCGATAGCACCACCTTTGGATCAAGGCAACCTAACATGTCCGCCTGCATCTTCCTCACAGACCGGCAGTTTGCCGGGGACACCCTTATCAACCCCGTCTAAGCACAATAGCCAGCCCTCGGTCCCTCAGATGTGGACAAGTAAAAGACCATTTCCTCCTAGCCATGAGAAAGCTAAGAGGTTGAATTTCACCATCTGCAAGCTCTTGGCTACAGAAATGCTGCCTTTCCGCCTGGTGGACACAGAGGATTTTCGAGACCTTATGTCCGTCGCAGTGCCCCAGTACCAGATGCCCAGTCGGCACTACTTCTCAAAGAAAGGTGTGCCTGCGCTCCACCAGCATGTCGCACACAACATCACCGCTTCTTTGAGAAACTCTGTGTGTGACAGGGTGCATTTCACCACAGACACTTGGACGAGTAGGCATGGACAGGGGCGTTACATGTCGCTGACTGGGCACTGGGTAACTATGGTGACAGCAGGACAAGGGGCTGCTGTCCAAGTCTTGCCGTCCCCACGAGTTGTGCGTCAATCCTCTTTATGTCATTTTTCCTCCACTGCTTCTGCCTCCTCAACCTCCTCTCGGTCTTCCACCTGCACCCAAAGCCTGTCTGGTCATGCCACAAGCTTTCTAACTGCGCAGAAGGGATCCTGCACACCTCCTTACTATGCTGGCAGTAGGGCTCAACGTCATCAGGCGGTTTTTACATTGAAATGTCTGGGAAATGTGAGTCACACAGCTGAGGAGTTGTGGTCAGCTCTGGAGAACCAATTTCATGAATGGTTGTCTCCACTGGACCTGAAACCAGGGAAGGCCGTGTGCGACAATGCTGCAAACCTGGGTGCGGCCCTTCGCCGGGGCAATGTCACACACGTGCCTTGTATGGCTCACGTGTTGAACCTGGTTGTCCAGCAATTTTTAGCCCACTATCCCAGACTAGATGGCCTTCTGCAGAGGGCACGGTCGCTGTGTGCTCACTTCCGCCGTTCGCATCCCGCAGCTCAGCGACTTACATCTCTACAGAAGTCGTTGGGCCTGCCACTTCACCGGCTAAAATGCGATGTGCCTACCCGGTGGAATTCAACTCTGCACATGTTGCAGCGACTGTGGCAGCACCGACAAGCCCTGGTGCAATACGTTCTGACGTATAGCCTGGGCCAACGAGATTCAGAGGTGGGGCAAATCACGCTGGAGGAGTGGTCTCAGATCAGGGACCTATGCACCCTTCTGCACAGTTTTGAAATGGCGACGAAGATGTTTAGTGCTGACGATGCCATTATCAGCATGACTATTCCGGTGATTTACATGCTGGAGCACATGTTAAACAGAATTCGGAGTCAGGTGGTGGCACAAGAGGAGGTGGAGGAAGTAGAGGAGGAGGAGTTGTATGCGGAAGGGCTAACATCTGCAAGGTCCAGACGGTCAGCAGCACCAAGGCGGCAGGCATGTGAGGGTGAGGGAGATGATTTTACCAGGGCGCATGGTAGCAGCCAAACTAGTGAGGAAGGTGCAGGAGCCCAGGAAGAAGTGGAGGACGAACTGATGGAAGACTCATCAGATGAGGGAGACCTTGATCACATTTCTGTTGTGCGAGGTTGGGGGGAGAGGACAGAGGAAGGAAGCATGATTGCTACCTCGCCACCAACACAACAGGGACTTGGTGCTCCTGGATGCGCAACACACATGAGTGCCTTCTTGCTGCACTACCTGCAACATGACCCTCGAATTGTGAGAATTAGAAATAATCCTGACTACTGGGTTGCCACACTGTTAGATCCCCGGTACAAAAGTAAATTTGCAGAAATTATTCCTACCATAGAAAGGGATGCACGCATGCAGGAGTATCAGCAGAGACTGTTGCAGAATCTTACATGTGCTTTTCCACAAAATACCAGTGGTGCACGTAGTGAATCTCACAGTTCCAACTTGCCAACCGTGGGACCGTCAAGTGTTCAGCACTCAAACCGCAACAGAACCACAGTATCTGCTGGTAACATCAATTTTGCGGAATCATTTCACCACTTTTTTAGCCCATCCTTTGCAAGGCCACAGGAGACAAGAAGTCTGACACATAGTCAACGCCTAGAGACGATGGTACAGGAGTATCTCCAAGTAAACATTGAAGCCACGACTGTGTCACTGGACCCTTGCTCTTTTTGGGCTTCCAATCTGGATAAATGGCCGGAGCTAGCCACTTACGCCTTGGAGATCTTGTCATGCCCCGCAGCCAGCGTTCTGTCTGAACGTGTGTTCAGCGCTGCTGGTGGTGTGCTGACAGATAAGCGCACGCGGCTCTCTACTGATAATGTAGACAGACTCACGTTCATAAAGATGAACAAATCATGGATCCGAAACGACTTTTCTACCCCTGTGTCATCCTGGGGAGAGTAAAAGCTTGATGATTGGTTAAAATCACCCTACCAACCGTTTTAAGCTTTCAAATTACTAATCATGTTTATCTGTATCTTGACTGGAAAATAATTTGGGCTTTGTAGCAGTGTGCAGCACTGATCCTATTAGGCCATCTATAATAAGCTTCACCAGATTTCAAATTAAAAATAATTTTTAGCTGCATCTAGCCCGGAAAATAATTTTGGGGCTCCGAGATGCGCAAGACACATAAGTGCCTTCTTGCTGCACTACCTGCAGCATGACCCTCATATTGTCAGAATTCGAAGTAATCATGACTACTGGGTTGCCACACTCTTAGATCCCCCAAACTTTTCGATCAACCTTTTCATTTTAATAAAGACCAAAAAAATGGTCATTTTTGAAATTATAAGCATTAGCAGGTTGTTAGAAACTGAAATCAAACAGTTTTCAACTCAAAACTTTATTCTAGGTGATGTTACATTTTCACATAGGACCCCTTGTTCGAAAGGAGCTTCTGAACTCTCTCGTCCATTGAATTTGTCAGGTTTTGGATGGTTTCTGCTTCAATTGTTTTGCATGAGGACAGAATACCCTCCCAGAGCTGTTGCTTAGATGTGAACTGCCTCCCGCCATCATAGACACTCCTTTTAATGATGCTCCAAAGGTTCTGAATGGGGTAGAGGTCAGGGGAGCATGGGGGTCACACCATAAGTTTGTCCCCTTTTATGCCCATATCAGCCAGAGATGCAGATGTTTTATGTGCAGCATGAGATGGTGCATTATCATGCAGAAAAATGATCTTGCTGTGAAATACACGGTTCTTCTTCTTGAACCATGGCAGGAAGTGCTGTTTGAGAAAATCCACATACATTATGGAGTTCATCTTTAGCGCCTTCAGGGATCCTAAAGGGGCCGACAATCTCTCTCCCCATGATTCCAGCCCAAAACATTACTCCACCTCCTCCTTGTTGGCGCTGTAGCCGTGTTTGCGTGGGGTGTCCATCAATCAGCCATCCTCCACTCCATTCATCTGGACCATCGAGCGCTGCACGGCACTCATCCGTGAACAAAACAGTTTTGAAATCAGTCTTCATGTAATGTTTGGCCCACTGGAGCCGTTTCTGCTTGTGTGAAGTGGATAGAGGAGGTCGACAGGATGGCATATGCACAGCTGCAAACCTCTGAAGGACCCTGCATCTTGTTGTTCGGGGGACGTTGGAGGCACAAGCAGCTTCAAAAACTTGTCTGCTGCTATGACAAGGCTTTTTTGCCGCTGCTGTTTCAACCTGACGTAATTGCCTGTAGGAAAGAGTCCTCAATTTGCCCTTATCAGCACGCACACGTGTGTACTGTGAATCAGCTACATACTTCTTGATTGCCAAGACACTTCATCCTGATCATCGCACAATGTTGATTGTAGTCATGCCTTGACCTAAACACTCCACAATTTGTTGCTTCTCAGCAGCCGACACATCCTTTTTCTTTCCCATTTTGGCAGAAAATGTAGGCTGCTTAATAATGTGAGAGAGCCTTCTTAAGTAGTCTTGCCTTTCATTGGACACACCTGCCAAACTAATTAGCACAGGTGTCTGCAATTGCTTACAGTGATATAAAGAGCCCTGACACACATCACCATCAATGAGTTTAACTGACAAACAAACAAATTCTTCCCTTATCACTCCTAAACACTTTTTGTGCATAATAATTTGGAACGCGGTGTACATGTGCTTTTCCACAAAACACCAGTGGTTCACGTAGTGAATCTTACAGTTCTAACTTGCCAACCGTGGTCTGTATGGAATTGTTCAATAAAGGGCCCAAAATTAAGATAACATAGATGGGAGAGGTCTCTATGAATAGGAATTCCTAAGTATTTGATACCCTGTGAGGGCCAGGCAAAGGGAAAGTTGGACTGGATGGAATCCTATATGGATTTAGGGAGGGAGACATCGAGGGCCTCAGACTTCGCTGCATTGATTTTAAAATTTTACCATGTAACAAAGTGATCTATTTCAGCCATAACAGCAGGGATGGATATATGTGATTGAGTGATATATACTAGGACATCATCAGCAAATAGAGAGCACTTGTACTCGGTGCCTCCCACCTCAATCCACCTAATATTGGGGTTATGGCGAATTGATGAGAGCAGGTGCTCCGTCACTAGGATGTATAAGAGAGGGGACAGAGGACATCCCTGCCTTGTCCCATTGGTGATTGTGAAAGGTGATGAAAATGTTCTGACGCACCCCCTGGGCCTTGGGACACCCGGAGCCGGACCCTTTTTGGTGGATGCTGGTGGTTGTAGTCTTCGTGGCGGCGATCCGGTTCCGTGGCTCAGGGCGGTCAAACCAGTGGCGGAACTATTTATGTGGTTTTGATGTTTAAATGTCCGACTACGCCACCCGTGGATTGCGGTCAGAGTGAACCGCCGCTACAGGGCAGACCGCTAAGGCTGGTGTTGTGGGTGCAGCAGAGCGTAGCATAGCTCCCCACGGGAGGAGTATAGCCTCAGGGCAGTGTATGCGGAGGATGGGGGTGATGGTGCAGGGCAGCAGCAGTAACGACACGGAGTCAGTGATGCAGTTCAGGGCCTTTACTCACAGTTCTTATTATCCAGACCACGTCTGCAGGTAACGGCTGCCCACGTCGTACTGTGCTCACCAGGTGAGGGGCTCAGACAACTCCCAGATAACTTTGGAGCGCTTCACAGGACCCCCTTTGTGTGTCCTTTGTCTGGCCTTTCTTACCAACACTTCTGTCCGGCTGCCTCGGGCCTCCTCTTGGTAAACTTGGCGCCAGTTTCCCTGACCCTATGTGGTGCCTTCCTAGCGGGTGGAGCAAGGGGCTGCGCCACATAAAATGTCAGAGCCTCCGGTTTCTAGCTGAGGGTCGTTTCCTGCCTCCACTAGTTCGGGGACCGGTCTCCCCCTTTGGCCTGACCCCTCCACGCAGGTGGATTCGGGCGTGCGGTGGCGACTCGCCCGTCCGCACCCCTGGGATCCCTTCATTCCTCGTTCCTGGAGCCTTCTCCGCTCCTCTTCCTTCCTTCTCCCTCTTGCAGGCCTGGGCCTCTGTTACTAGGCCCGCCTCCGGAGCAGAGCTCATGCAGAGCCCCTGCTCCCTGCCACTTCTGCTCAGACTTCTCTGCACTGAACTAAGATGGTGCCCACCTTTTATACTCCCTTCTCAATGCACCCAGGAACTGCTTCCTCCCTGCTCCTGCACTGCAGGGTTCCCCTTCCTCAGTGTTCCCTCCCCCCACTCCAGCCAGGGACAGGGACTGTCGTGCCCATCTCAGGGGCATATTGGTCGCCCTGCCCCACGGCAATGTGGTGTAATGCATGCAGGTGTCGGGTCCTGATCCACACTCCATCCTTATCTGAGAGTGAGATATCACACCTCTGGGTGAGGTGCAATACGTCTGTAGCAACCGAGCCCTCGGTGCTACAGTTCCATTTATCTTCAGCCTAGGTGACGTATTGTGATACAGGGCCGTGATTTTGGCTATAAAAGGGTCCCCTAGACCCCTACCCCAAGCTTTTTAAGAGAATCATATATGGAGTGCCAGGAGACTCTATGGAATGCTTTCTCAGCATCCAACGAGAGTATCTACTTACAAATTTTTAACTGCATCTAGCCCAGGAAATACTTTGTGCCTAGTAGCAGTGTCTGCTAGTCAGCGGATTATCCCGGCTGTTAAGCAAGCTACACCACCTGTAGTTTGGACACTTAATTTTTTCAAAGGAAATGCTTCGGGACCACGGGATACTTAGTGAAGAGCATCAGGAGGCACCCCAAGGCATAGGGGCTGGGACTGGCACTAGGATGCCTTGCGGTGGACAGCCGAGCTCGATCCTTATAAAAGCTTTTTAACTGCAGCAGCTTTAGTGGACGCTACTGGAGCTGGAATTACGCGGCTGCTGGCATGAGACTTGCCCTCCAATAGATCCTTGTAAATGGATTTAAAGTGTATTCATTCAAATTAGAGGGACAATTTAAATTAAAAAGCTTAGAGCTGCCTCCACCACAGGGGGGCTCTCTCGACCCACCAGCGGACAGGCACCAGTATTGGGAGAGGGGGGCTGGCCGTCAGGGTTCACCGCGGCTCTGGCACAAACCCGGCGACACGGAGGTGGCACGGGCAGGAGCGGACTGGCCGTCTCGGCTTCTCACTTTTTGGATTTTAGAAGGGCATGACATGCCTATATCTGTGTCTCCCCCTCCTTTTACTCCTCCACCTCTTTTCTTTTCGCATGACTATATGTACTTGTCACTTTTCCATGTGTTAGTTGTGTCTTCTGAGCAGTTTGTCAGCTTTTGGACACCTTTGAAGGTGTTTTCTATGTGTTTCTATGTGTTTTTGTTTGCCTGCCATTGGTTTTAACGGTGTTCGAAGGTGTTCGACGAACAGTTCGACGAACAGTTCGGCGAACACACGGGTGTTCGACGAACCGAACCGAACTCGAACACTACGGGGGTGGCTCAACACTAGAGATGAGGAGGTCCCAGTAGCTTAACAAGACGGTTTTAATGCCCCTTACAAGAGCCATACAGTACAGCATATTACAAACATTATTCCCATTATTGGGGAGTGGGTCTCCCATAGTCTTTGCCTATGCCTTCCAAGGAAAAGCTGCCAAAAATTAGGACGGAGGAACTTGCAATGCCCCTTACAAGAGCCATGCAGTACAGAATATTACAAACATTGTTCCCATTATTGGGGAGTGGGTCTCCCATAGTCTTTGCCTATGCCTTCCAAGCAAAAGCTGCCAAAAATTAGGACGGAGGAACTTGCAATGCCCCTTACAAGAGCCATGCAGTACAGCATATTACAAACATTATTCCCATTATTGGGGAGTGGGTCTCCCATAGTCTTTGCCTATGCCTTCCAAGCAAAAAACTGCCAAAAATTAGGACAGAGGAACTTGCAATGCCCCTTACAAGAGCCATGCTGTACAGCGTATTACAAAAATTATTCCCATTATTGGGGAGTGGGTCTCCAATAGTCTTTGCTTATGCCTTCCAAGCTAAAGCTGCCAAAAATTAGGATGGAGGAACTTGCAATGCCCCTTACAAGAGCCATGCAGTACAGCATATTCAAAACATTATTCCCATTATTGGGGAGTGGGTCTCCCATAGTCTTTGCCTATGCCTTCCAAGTAAAAGATGACAAAAATTAGGACGGAGGAACTTTCAATAATGGCAACACAGACCATGGTCACCCTGGTGGTATAGTGGTGGTGGAGGCTGAGGATAAGGAGAAGAACATAAAACAGCCAAAATGAGGAAGCGTATACTCATGTGTGGGTGTGAAGCGGTGCATGTGAATACACCTCCCGAAATAACACAGTGGATTTGACTTTATGTTACTCTGCTGTCATTTGGTGGTGATGAGAAGTCTGGCCCAATCCATCCCTTGTTCATTTTGATAAGGGTCAGCTTGTCAGCATTGTCAGTTGACAGGCGAGTGCGCTTATCAGTTATAATTCCCCCAGCGGCACTAAAAACACGCTCCGATAACACGCTAGCGGCAGGGCAGGCCTGGACCTCCAAGGCGTACAGAGCAAGTTCATTCCAAGAGTCCAGCTTGGATACCCAATAATTAAAAGGCACAGAGGAATCACGGAGGACACTGGTATGGTCGGCAAGGTACTCCCTCACCATCTTTTGAAACTTTCCACTCCTTGTGAGAGTACCCCGCACCTCAGGGTCTGGCCAAAGGGAGGGTCTGAGAAAACTGTCCCAGAACGTTGACAGTGTTCCCCTGCCTCTGCTGGATTGGAGTTGCGTCTCTCTCGCATGTACGCCTTGGTTGGGCAACGAACTGTGACCTCTGCCACTAGCGTGCTCAGAAGGGAATTTTTTTAACAGTTCTGCAGCAAGGGCCTTCTGGTACTGCCCCATTTTTGTAGACCTCTCCACCTCAGGAATAAGAGAGTGAAAGTTCTCCTTGTAACGGGGGTCTAAAAGTGTCACCAACCAGTAATGACGGTCACCCAACATTTTGACAACGCGAGGGTCATGGTTAAGGCAGCGTAACATAAAGTCAGCCATGCGTGCCAGACTGGTAACGGGCAAGACTTCCGTGTCCTCACCAAGATGACGACTGACCATGCTCTCCATGCTCTCCTCCGTCCCTGGCCACAAGCACTTGTCCACGTGTCTGTTGTCAGGTGGACTCTCCCAGTAACTGCGTTTTTGAGGGACGGCAGATGTTTTGGGACACGTGCTTGTGTAGTGCGGGGATGGCACACCGGGCAAAATAGTGTCGGCTGGGGACCAAGTACCGAGGGACGGCCACCGCCATAAGGTTGCGGAAGGATTCCATCTCCAACAGCCTAAAAGGCAGCATTTCCAACACAAGCAGTCGTGAAATGTGGGAATTTAGGACTGTGGCCTGTGGGGCGTTAGCTGCGAATTTCCGCTTTCGTTCAAAGGTCTGGGATATAGACAATTGAACGCAGTGGTGGGACGTGGACGTGGACTTTGATGCTGTTTCTTGAGAAACTGCCATAACAAGTGAAGACTGAGAGGAGGGGGCATCTTTGCATGCAGTATGGACAGGGGATTGCCTTGCACACACAACAGGGGGTTCTATTGCATGCACAACAGCGGAAGAAGCAGTGGTGACACCCGCTGACACTGATCGTGGACCCTGGGGTTCGCCCCACAAAGTCAGGTGCTTTGCTGCCATGTGCCTGATCATGCTGGTGGAGGTCAGGCTGGTAGTTTTGTCACCCCTGCTGATGCTGGCATGGCAGGTGGTACAAATGGCCTTTTTGGGGTTATCAGCAGAGTTTTTAAAAAAATTCCAGACTCTGGAAGACCTACAGGTTGAACTGGCAATGTCCCTCGTGTTGGTGTTACGGGGAACTGTTGCCTGCCTTCTGTGTGCGGCCACCACACTGCTTCTTCCTGCCTGTTGGGGTACTCTGCCTCCCTCACCCTGTGTGCTGCTGGCCTCGCTCTGCATGTCCTCCTGCCACGTTGGGTCAGTTACTAGATCATCCACCACCTCCTCCTCTTCCACTTGCGCACCACGATCCTCCTCCTCACTTCCTGGCAATTGTGTCTCGTCATCGTACACCTCTTGTGACAAATTGCCAGCGTCGACTTCCTGTGGCCGTGGCTGTTCAAATATTTGGGCATCGCTACATGGGATCTCCTCTTCCACCACTTCAAGCGGAGCAGGCGACGGGAACAAATCTGGAAATGGACCAGTGAACAGCTCTTCAGAGTGTCCAAGTGTGGGATCAGTTGCTGTCTGACGACACTCGGCATTGTGGGAGAAAGGATCATCAGGGTGAAGAGGAGTATGTGGTCGAGACTCACGGCTACTAAGATTTGACCATGTGGAAGACAGAAAGGAGGTGGTGGTGCCCAGGTAACTGGAAGTATTATCTGCTATCCAATTAATAACCTGTTCACACTGATCAGTTCGCAATACTGGTGTTGTTCTGTGCTTCCCTAGTAATTCGGTCAAGAAGTGGGAGCGAGAAGATGTGGCTGTTGGTTATGGCACATTTTCACCTTGGCCACGGCCCCGTCCTCTGCACACACCATCACCAGAACGTCCAGTTCCACGTCCCTTGCCACGTTCCTTGCCCATTGTAAAGGAAGTAAAATAGCTTACACTCGCACTATCAATGGAAAAAGGGTAATAAAAAGTAGATTAGAACCGTGGAAGAGGAAAACCACAGTTCTCTTTCTCTGGCCTACACCCGACTCTTTTAAACAATCTGAACAATCAGGGAGAAACTATTACTGTTTTTCGTTACGGAAAAAATACCAAAAGCTGGATAATAGAGATTTTTTACTGTGGGACGCCAAAACCACAGTTATAATTTACTGGTGTATACTAGACTCTTTTAAACTGATATATTGGTGTCTGAACAATCAGGAGACACTATTACTGTTTTTCTTTATGGCAAAACATTCCAAAAGCAGGATAATACAGATATTTGACCCGTGGAACTGCAAAACCACAGTTCTATTTCTCGGGCCTACACCAGACTATTTTCAACAGATATATTTTTGTCTGAACAATCAGGAGACACTATTCCTGTTTTTCTTTACGGCAAAAAAACGCCAAAAGCAGGATAATACAGATATTTGACCCGTGGAACTGCGAAACCACAGTTCTATTTCTCGGGCCTACACCAGACTATTTTCAACAGATATATTTGTGTCTGAACAATCAGGAGATACTATTACTGTTTTTCTTTACGGCAAAAAATGCCAAAAGCAGGATAATACAGATATTTGACCCGCGGAACTGCAAAACCACACTTCTGTTCCTCGGCCTACACCAGACTATTTTCAACAGATATATTTGTGTCTGAACAATCAGGGAGACACTATTACAGGTTTTTTTTTATGGCAAAAAATGCCAAAAGCAGGATAATAGAGATTTTTTACCGTGGAACAGCAAAACAACAGCTATAATTTACTGGTATATACCAGACTTTTTTTAAATATATATATTTGCGGCTGAACAGTGAGCGACACACTCAAACTGGTTTTTTTTTTAGATACAAATGGCCCAAATGTGGATAATATGGAGGTTTGAACCGTGGAACTGCAAAACCACACTTTTGTTTCTCTGGCCTACACCAGACTATTTTCAACAGATATATTTGTGTCTGAACAATCAGGGAGTCAATATTACAGTTTTTTTTACGGCAAAAAATGCCAAAAGCAGGATAATAGAGATTTTTTACCTTGGAACAGCAAAACCACAGTTATAATTTACTGGTGTATTCCAGACTTTTTTAAATATATATATTTGCAGCTGAACAGTGAGCGACACACTCAAACTGTTTTTTTTTAGATACAAATGGCCCAAAAGTGAATAATACAGAGGTTTGAATCATGGAACTGCAAAACAACACTTCTGTTTCTCTGGCCTACACCAGACTATTTTCAACAGATATATTTGTGTCTGAATAATCAGGGAGACACTATTACAGTTTTTTTTTTACGGCAAAAAATGCCAAAAGCAGGATAATAGAGATTTTTTACCGTGGAACAGCAAAACCTCAGTTATAATTTACTGGTGTATACCAGACTTTTTTAAATATATATATATTTGCGGCTGAACAGTTAGCGACACACACAAACTGTTTTTTTTCAGATACAAATGGCCCAAAAGTGGATAATACAGAGGTTTGAACCGTGGAACTGCAAAACCACACTTCTGTTTCTCTGGCCTACACCAGACTATTTTCAACAGATATATTTGTGTCTGAACAATCAGGGAGACACTATTACAGTTTTTTTTTACGGCAAAAAATGCCAAAAGCAGGATAATAGAGATTTTTTACCGTGGAACAGCAAATCCACAGTTATAATTTACTGGTGTATGCCAGACTTTTTTAAATATATATATTTGCGGCTGAACAGTGAGCGACACACTCAAACTGTTTTTTTTTTTAGATACAAATGGCCCAAAAGTGGATAATACAGAGGTTTGAACCATGGAACTGCAAAACCACACTTCTGTTCCTCTGGCCTACACCAGACTATTTTCAACAGATATATTTGTGTCTGAACTGTCACAGACACACTTTTTTTGGGGGGGGCACCAAAAGTTTAATAAGACGGGTATTTGTACATTGTGAAGGAGGCAAAAAAAAAGAGGATTTAGATGGAAAAAAAAAGATTTTTCCTGGCTCCCGAGACCTGGAGCTAAGTCTTGCAATTTCAGCAACTGGAGCACATAGGACTGTAATGCAGAGTTTTCTGGTATAACCACTGCGTCTCCTATACAGCCTGCCTGCCTGATATCTGGGATGGAAATTAGTCCTGAGAAGGACTGTTTGTTTGATCTGGCAGCCTTTACAGACCCTACACTAACTATTTTGCAGTATATATCTCTCCCTAAATCAGCAGCGCTGTCCCTACACTGTCTGATCCCAGCCGTCTGTGTCCAAGATGGCGGCGCCCGGTTTTAAATACTCTAGGTGACGCTGTGCGGGCAGCCAATCAATGTAATACCTACAACCAACATGGCTGCGGCATTACAGTGACTGGCTGGGAATCCCAGCATGTTTATTGGCTCTGTAAAGAGCGCCAAACATGCAGGGCGGAGACCCGAGCTCCCGCCCGAGTAACCCGGATATGCTCGGTGCTCGCCGAACATCCCGAGTAGCGTGATGCTCGGGCGAGTACCGAGCAGTGTCAAGCATGTTCGCTCAACACTATTAATGATATAACTTTCATTGAAAAATCTTCAGTTGAAGACCACATTCACAGGATCAGTATTTGGTGAGTATTTTACATCAGTATTTGTAAACCAAAATCAGGAGTGGAACAAACATAGGAAAAGTAGAAATAGAAATCTATGCACCATTTTTACATTTTTCACCCCTTCCTGATTTTGGCTTATAAATACTGATGTAAAATACTGGCCAAATACTGAACATGTGAATGTGGCTTTACTCAAATTAGTTGTTGAAAAATGAATACACCCCACATAAAAAACTGCTACATCTAGTATTTTGTATGACCTCCATGATTTTTAAGGAGAGCACCAAATCTTCTAGTCATAGAATGAACAAATTGGCATCATAGTTTAACATATTTTTCCATTCTTCAAGAATGACCTCTCTGCTGGTCTCTGCTTTCTTGTTCTTTACTTACAATATGCAATGACAGTGCACTCTGTTGCTGGCTTGTCACTTGTGATCAGAGTTGACAAGAGAGTGCATTGTCACTGTGCACTGAGAAAAACAGTGCACAGTGAAAGGAATTTATTGGGAATCCATTGTAATGGAAAACCGACACATATTCAGTAGAGCAGGGATGAGCCTATCCACTGAAATGGAGCTCACTGATGGCGCATTGTTTCCGGGAGGGGGTAGAGGCTCCGGAAGTGGCCCCTTGATGATGCTTTGAGTATCCCAGCATCCACTGGGATTCTTAAACTGTCATGAAAGAGGTAATAATAGAAAGAAAAAAAGCAGTTAGATAGTGTAGTTAGGGAAGGATGGGGAATTTTTAATTAAATTATATTACAAAAAAAGATTAGATTATGACATTAAACAGAAAAAAAAAATTAGTTTTGGACCACTCATTTAAACGATGCACACTGAATGATCTGTCTCATATAGCATCCCATGTTGTTATATATAGCGATGTCCCTTATTACATAGCATTTCCTTTTGTTATGTATTGCATCGTCTTGTATTATATAACATTCTCTTATTATATAATATAGTATAGCGCTGTATCTTATTGCATGCTATCCTCTTTTATGTATAGTGCTGTTTTATTTATAGTGCTGTGCATAAAAGAAAAAAATTTGCATCTGCAGATGTTCACCAAAGCACCTGTGTATTAATCACGTGAGCTATCACATGATTTCTCAAAGGGAATCATGTGACATGCCATGTGATACATCGGGTGCTGTGAGGTCCTCTAAAGTGCTCGGGACCCTGACTAGTCTTAATCCACCCCTGAATGGAGGCATTATAATAATAATAGGCAAAGGGGATATATAGAGACGTGGAGGGCATTATTACTATGTAGGTGCAAAGCAGGGGCAATGTTTCTATGCTGTGTAAAATGGTAAAAAAAGAAGTATGAAAATTATTTACAGCCATATTTTATTCACAACAGAATATAGAGCACAGATTAGAAGCAGAAAGTTGGACATTTTTGCATTTATTTTGAAAAATATTAACTAATTTAGAAATTGATGGAAGCAAAACATCTTAAAGAAGTTGGTACAAGAGCATGTCTTTTCTTTTTACAACACTCTAGGAAGTGAGACCAATATCTTTTTGTTTTGGGAAGGGAATTTTACCCTATTCTTGTGTGATGTAGGATTCTCTATGCTCCATTCCTGGGTCTTTGCAGAATTTTCTGTTTTATAATGCGCCAAATGTTTTCTATTGGTGAAAGGTCTGGACTGCAGGCGGACAGTTTAGCATCTGAACTCTTGTTCTGAGAAGCCACGCTAGTGTTATGGATACAGTATTCAGTTTATTATTGTTTTACTGAAATATGCAAGGCCTTCACTGAAATAGCCGTTGTCTTGATGTGAGCATATGTTGTTCTAAATCCTCTATATAATGCTCAGCACCGATGGCGCCTTTCAAAATGTATGAGCTGCCCAAATCATAGGCACTAATGCAGCCCCATACTATTAGAGATAACAACCTGGATGGTCCCTCTCCTCTTATGTCTGCAGGACAAGGCGTCTATAAAGAATTTCATATTTTGATTTATCTGACCACAGAACAGTTTTCCATTTTGTTTAGTCCATTTTAAATGAGCTTTGGCCCAGAGAAGACGGCAGTGTTTCTTGATTGTGTTGATATATGACTTCTTCTTTGCACAATAGAGCTGTAATTTGCAGTAATTTGCACGACAGAGTCATGCTTATTTTTAATGCAATGTCGCTTGATGGACCATTAGGCACAAACATCCAAAATTAACTGCCGGCCTTGCCCTCTCTCTATTCTAATCTCTGACTCTATTAATAATATTATGCACTGTATATAGTGGATATTCAAAGTCCTTTGCAATTTTACATTGAAAAAACATTTTTCTGAAATTGTTCCACAATTTTTAGATGCAGTTGTTCACAGATTGGTGACTTCTGACCATGTCTGCTTCTGAGAGACTCTGCCATTCTAACATGCTCTCTTTATACACAGCAATGTGCATTAGTTAAAAATTCAGCTCTTTTTCATTAGTACCACTTACTTTTGCAACCTTTTATTAACCCTGTCCTGACTTTTTTGAGATGTGTTGCTGCCATTAGTTTCTAAATTACTTATTTTGCTTCAAATAAAATAGTAAAATGTCAAATGTTAAACTTCTGATCTGTATTTTATGTTCTGTTGTGAATAAAATACAGCTCTAAGAGATTTCCAGATCATTGCATTCTTGTTTTCTTTACATTTTACACAGCGTCCCAACTTTTTTGGTATTGGGATTTTATATGGGGCACAAAATGAGGGTATTATTACTGTCCCGGGCACAGGGGGGATATGGTTACTGTCTAAGCAGAAACCAAAAATATATAAAGGGTGGGGCCCCTATTATTATATAAACGAGAGAAAAGACTAGTGTTGAGCGAGCATGCTCGACACTGCTCGGTACTTGCCCGAGCATCACACTACTCGGGATGTTCGGCGAGCACCGAGCATTTCCGGGTTACTCGGGCGGGAGCTCAGGTCTCCGCCCTGCATGTTTGGCACTCTTTACAGAGCCAATGAACATGCAGGGATTTCCAGCCAGTCACTGTAATGCCGCAGCCATGTTGTTTGTGGGCATTACAGTGATTGGCTGGCCGCACAGAGTCACCTCGAGTATTTAAAACCGGGCGCCGCCATCTTGGACACAGTTGCTCCGGATCAGACAGTGTAGGGACAGCGCTGCTGATTTAGGGAGAGATATATCTTGCGAAATAGTTAGTGTAGGGTCTGTAAAGGCTGCCAGATCAAACAAACAGTCCTTCTCAGGACTAATATCCATCCCAGATATCAGGCAGGCAGGCAGGCTGTATAGGAGACGCAGTGGTTATACCAGCAAACGCTGCATTACAGTCCTGTGTGCTCCTGTTGCTGAAATTGCTAGACTTAGCTCCATGTCTCGGGGGCCAGGAAAAATCCTTTTTTTTCCATCTAAATCCTCTTTTTTTTTCCTCCTTCACACTGTACAAATACCCGTCTTATTAACCTTTTGGTGTCCCCTCCCCCAAAAAAAAGTGTGTCTCTGATTTTTCAGACACAAATATATCTGTTGAAAATAGTCTGGTGTAGGCCAGAGAAATAGAAGTGTGGTTTTGCAGTTCCATGGGCCATTTGTATCTAAAAAAAACAGTTTGAGTGTGTCGCTCACTATTCAGCCGCAAATATATATATTTAAAAAAGTCTGGTATACACCAGTAAATTATAACTGTGGTTTTGCTGTTCCACAGTAAAAAAATCTCTATTATCCTGTTTTTGGCATTTTTTGCTGTAAAAAAAAAATAATAGTGTCTCCCTGATTTTTCAGACACAAATATATCTGTTGAAAATAGTCTGGTGTAGGCCAGAGAGACAGAAGTGTGCTTTTGCTGTTCCACGGTAAAAAATCTCTATTATCCTGCTCTTGGCATTTTTTGCCGCAAAAAAATTAATAATAGTGTCTCCCTGATTTTTCAGACACAAATATATCTGTTGAAAATAGTCTGGTATAGGCCAAAGAGACAGAAGTGTGCTTTTGCTGTTCCACGGTAAAACATCTCTATTATCCTGCTTTTGGCATTTTTTGCAGTAAAAAATAAATAGTGTCTCCTGATTGTTCAGACACAAATATATCTGTTGAAAATAGTCTGGTGTAGGCCCGAGAAATACAAGTGTGGTTTTGCAGTTCCACGGGTCAAATCTCTGTATTATCCTGCTTTTCGCAATTGTTGGCCGTAAAAAATAAATAATAGTGTCTCCTGATTGTTGAGACACAAATATATCTGTTGAAAATAGTCTGGTGTAGGCCCGAGAAATGCAAGTGTGGTTTTGCAGTTCCACGGTTCGAACCTCTGTATTATCCACTTTTGGGCCATTTGTATCTAAAAAAAACAGTTTGAGTGTGTCGCTCACTGTTCAGCCGCAAATATATATATATTTAAAAAAGTCTGGTATACACCAGTAAATTATAACTGTGGTTTTGCTGTTCCATGGTAAAAAATCTCTATTATTCAGCTTTTGGTATTTTTTCTGTAAAGAAAAACAGTAATATTTTCTCCCTGATTGTTCAGTTTGTTTAAAAGAGTCGGGTGTAGGCCAGAGAAATAGAACTGTGGTTTTCCTCTTCCACGGTTCTAATCTACTTTTTATTACCCTTTTTCCATTGATAGTGTGAGTGTAAGCTCTTTTACTTACTTTACAATGGGCAAGGCACGTGGCAAGGGACGTGGAAGTGGACGTTCTGGTGATGGTGCGTGCAGAGGACGGGGCCGAGGCCAAGGTGAAAATGTGCCACAACCAACAGCCACATCTTCTCGCTCCCACTTGTTGACCGAATTACTAGGGAAGCACAGAACAACACCAGTATTGCGAACTGATCAGTGTGAACAGGTTATTAATTGGATAGCAGATAATACTTCCAGTTACCTGGGCACCACCACCTCCGGCCTATTTTCCACCCGGTCGATTCTTAGTAGCCGTGAGACTCGACCGCATACTTCTCCTCACCCTGATGCTCCTTCCTCCCACCATGCCGAGTGTCGTCCGACAGCAACTTATCCCACACTTGGACACTCTGAAGAGCTGTTCACTGGTCCATTTCCAGATTTGTGCCCCTCGCCTGCTCCGCTTGAAGTGGTGGAAGAGGAGATCCCATGTAGCGATGCCCAAATATTTGAACAGCCACAGGAAGTCGACGCTGGCAATTTGTCACAAGAGGTGGACGATGACGAGACACAATTGCCAGGAAGTGAGGAGGAGGATCGTGGTGCGCAAGTGGAAGAGGAGGAGGTGGTGGATGATCTAGTAACTGACTCAACGTGGCAGGAGGACATGCAGAGTGAGGCCAGCAGCACACAGGGGAAGGGAGGCAGAGTACCCCAACAGGCAGGAAGAAGCAGTGTGGTGGCCGCAGACAGAAGGCGGGCAACCGTTCCCCGTAACACCAACACGAGGGGCGTTGCCAGTACAACCAGTAGGTCTACCAGAGTCTGTAATTTTTTTAAAGACTCTGCTGATAACCCCCAAAAGGCCATTTGTACCACCTGCCATGCCAGCATCAGCAGGGGTGACAAAACGACCAGCCTGACAACCACCAGCATGATCAGGCACATGGCAGCAAAGCACCCGACTTTGTGGGGCGAACTTAAGGGGCCACGACCAGTGTCAGCGGGTGTCACCACTGCTTCTTCCGCTGTTGTGCGTGTAATAGAACCCCCTGTTGTGCGTGCAAGGCAATCCCCTGTCCATACTGCATGCAAAGATGCCCCCTCCTCTCAGTCTTCACTTGTTATGGCAGTTTCTCAAGAAACAGCATCAACGTCCACGTCCCACTGCTGCGTTCAATTGTCCATATCCCAGACCTTTGAACGAAAGCTGAAATTCGCAGCTAACGCCCCACAGGCCACAGTCCTAAATTCGCACATTTCACGACTGCTTGGATTGGAAATGCTGCCTTTTAGGCTGGTGGAGACGGAATCCTTCCGCAACCTTATGGCGGTGGCCGTCCCTCGGTACTCGGTCCCCAGCCGACACTATTTTGCCCGGTGTGCCATCCCCGCACTACACAAGCACGTGTCCAAAACATCTGCCGTGCCCTCAACAACGCAGTTACTGGGAGAGTCCACCTGACAACGGACACGTGGACAAGTGCTTGTGGCCAGGGACGGTACATCTCCCTGACGGCACACTGGGTAAACATAGTGGAAGCCGGGACCCAGTTGGACCTTGGGACGGAACACATCCTCCCCACACTGAGGATTGTGGGCCCTATGTCAGTCAGAGTTGCCCCCACAGTGTACAGCTCCTGCGCATCATCCTCCTCATGTTCAGCCTCCTTCTCAGATATCACCACATCAGTTACAAGCTGGAAGCACTGCAGTACTGCCTCCGCCAAGCGGCAACAGGCTGTGCTGAAACTCCTAAGCTTAGGTGAGAAACCTCACACTGCTTGTGAGTTGTGGACAGCTGTGAAAGAGCAGGCAGATCTGTGGCTGAGACCGCTGAACCTACATCCAGGCATGGTCGTGTGTGACAATGGCCGTAACCTGGTGGCGGCTCTGAGGCGAGATCACACACGTACCATGCCTGGCTCATGTGCTTAACCTCGTGGTTCAGCGGTTTCTTAAATCATACCCCGAGTTGCCAGATCTGCTCGTCAAAGTACGCCGCCTGTCAGCTCATTTTCGCAAGTCGTCTACAGTTTCCGCCGCCCTTGATGTGTTGCAGCAGCGTTTGCAGCTTCCATCACACCGACTGGTGTGTGATGTCCCCACACGTTGAAACTCTACCCTTCACATGTTGCAAAGGATTTGTGTCATTGGGGGACAATGAGGGAGAGGAGGAGGAGGACGAGGAGGAGGAGGAGGAAAAACAGGAGCTGGTATCATGCGCTGTAGACGGTAGTACCTGTACAACTGTCATGCCGTTGGTTCGGCGTGGGTGGCCTGAGGACAGGGGGGGAGGAGCAGGAGGAGGAGAGCATGGTCAGTCATCATCTTGGTGAGGAAGTCTTGCCCGTTACCAGTCTGGCACGTATGGCTGACTTTATGCATAGGCAAAGACTATGGGAGACCTACTCCCCAATAATGGGAATAATGTTTTTAATATGCTGTGCTGCATGGCTCTTGTAAGGGGCATTGAAACCGTCTTGTTAAGCTACTGTGACCTCCACGTCTCTTCCAAGGGGCATTAATACCATCTTCTTAAACCACTCTGACCTCCACGTCTCTTCCAAGGGGCATTAAAACCGTCTTGTTAAGCTACTGTGACCTCCACGTCTCTACCAAGTGGCATTAAAACCGTTTTGTTAAGCTACTGTGACCTCCATGTCTCTTCCAAGGGGCATTAAAACCGTCTTGTTAAATCACTCTGACCTCCACGACTCTTCCAAGAGGCATTTAAACCATCTTGTTAAGCTACTGTGACCTCCACGTCTCTTCCAAGGGGCGTTAAAATCGTCTTGCTAAGCTACTGTGACCTCCGCGTCTCTTCCAAGGGGCATTGATATTGATTTTTTGTTCCACTGTAACCTCCACCACTCTTCCAAGGGGCATTGATATTGTCTTTTTTTTCCACTGTGACCTCCACGTCTCTTCCAAGGGGCATTAAAACCGTCTTGTTAAGCTACTGTGACCTCAACGTCTCTTCCAAGGGGCATTGATATTGTCTTTTTATTCCACTGCGACCTCCACCACTCTTCCATGGGCCATTGATATTGTCTTTTTATTCGACTGTAACCTCCACCACTCTTCCAAGGGGCATTGATATTGTCTTTTTGTTGCACTGCGACCTCCACCACTCTTCCAAGGGGCATTGATATTGTCTTTTTATTCCAATGTAACCTCCATTACTCTTCCAAGGGGCATTGATATTGTCTTTTTTTTCCACTGCGACCTCCACCACTCTTCCAAGGGGCATTGATATTGTCTTTTTGTTCCACTTTGACCTCCACGTCTCTTCCAAGGGGCATTAAAACCATCTTGTTAAGCTACTGTCACCTCCACGTCTCTTCCAAGGGGCATTGATATTGTCTTTTTATTCCACTGCGACCTCCACCACTCTTCCAAGGGCCATTGATATTGTCTTTTTATCCCACTGTAACCTCCACCACTCTTCCAAGGGGCATTGATATTGTCTTTTTATTCCACTGTGACCGTCACGTCTCTTCCAAGGGGCATTAAAACCGTCTTGTTAAGCTACTGTGAGCTCCACGTCTCTTCCAAGTGGCAGTAAAACCGTCTTGTTAAACTACTCTGACCTCCACGTCTCTTCCAAGGGGCATTAAAACCGTCTTGTTAAACCACTCTGAACTCCACGTCTCTTCTAAGGGGCATTAAAACAGTCTTGTTAAGCTACTGTGACCTCCACATCTCTTCCAAGGGGTATTGATATTGTCTTTTTATTCCACTGCGACCTCCACCACTCTTCCAAGGGCCATTGATATTGTCTTTTTATTCCACTGTAACCTCCACCACTCTTCCAAGGGTCATTGGTATTGTCTTTTTATTCCACTGTGACCTCCACGTCTCTTCCAAGGGGCATTAAAACCATCTTGTTAAGCTACTGTGACCTCCCCGTCTCTTCCTAGGGGCATTGATATTGTATTTTTATTCCACTGCGACCTCCACCACTCTTCCAAGGGCCATTAATATTGTCTTTTTATTCCACTGTAACCTCCACGTCTCTTCCAAGGGGCATTAAAACCATCTTGTTAAGCTACTGTAACCTCCACGTCTCTTCCAAGGGGCAATAAAACAGTCTTGTTAAACCACTCTGACTTCCACGTCTTTTCCAAGGGGCATTAAAACCGTCTTGTTAAGCTACTGTGACCTCCACGTCTCTTCCAAGGGGCATTGATATTATCTTTTTATTCCAATTCGACCTCCACCTCTCTTCCAAGGGCCATTGATATTGTCTTTTTATTCCACTGTAACCTCCACCACTTTTCCAAGGGGCATTGATATTGTCTTATTATTCCACTGTGACCTCCACGTCGTTTCCAAGGGGCATTAAAACCGTCTTGATAAGCTACTGTGACCTCCACGTCTCTTCCAAGGGGCATTAAAAGTGTCTTGTTAAACCACTCTGACCTCCACGTCTCTTCCAAGGGGCATTATAACCATCTTGTTAAGCTACTGTGACCTTCACGTCTCTTCCAAGGGGCATTGATATTGTCTTTTTATTCCACTGTAACCTCCACCACTCTTCTAAGGGGCATTGATATTGTCTTTTTATTCCACTGTGACCTCCAAGTCTCTTCCAAGGGGCATTAAAACTGTCTTGTTAAACCACTGTGAACTCTACGTCTCTTCCAAGGGGAATTAAAACCATCTTGTTAAGGTACTGTGACCTCCACGTCTCTTCCAAGGGGCATTAAAACCGTCTTGTTAAACCACTCTGAACTCCACATCTCTTCCAAGGGGCATTAAAACCGTCGTGTTAAGCTACTGTGACCTCCACGTCTCTCCCAAGGGGCATTGATATTGTCTTTTTATTCCACTGCAACCTCCACCACTCTTCCAAGGGCCATTGATATTGTCTTTTTATTCCACTGTAACCTTCACCACTCTTCCAAGGGGCATTGATATTGTCTTTTTACTCCACTGTGACATCCTCGTCTCTTCAAAGGGGCATTAAAACCATCTTGTTAAACCACTCTGAACTCCATGTCTCTTCCAAGGGGCATTAAAACTGTCTTGTTAAACCACTCTGAACTCCACGTCTCTTCCAAGGGGCATTAAAACCGTCTTGTTAAACCACTCTGAACTCCACGTCTCTTCCAAGGGGCATTAAAACCATCTTGTTAAGCTACTGTGACCTCCACGTCTCTTCCAAAGGGCATTAAAACCATCTTGTTTAGCTACTGTGACCTCCACAGCTCTTCCAAGGGGCATTGAAATGTTGTTTTTAATTACCTCTAACCTCCATGTGTCTTCCAACAGGTATTGCATTTACTCCTAATTTTAGTCAGCTTTTGCTTTTCAATGCATAGGAGACCCACTTCCCAATAATGGTTAGAAGGTTTTTAGTACGCTGAAATTCAAGTCTATTGCAAAGGGTATTGCAGTTCCTCATAATTTTCGAAAAGCCTTCCATTCACTGCTTAGGCCAACAGTGTACAGGAGACCCAGTTGCTATAAATGGAAAAAACGGTTTAGTTAAGGCCCTCTGACCTCCATGTCACTTCCAAGGGGCATTGGAGTGCCTCGAAATTTTTGGTAGGCATTGCACTCACTGTATGCCCTATAACTGTGTAGCCGAACCGCTCCTTTTGGTACAGAAACATATCCTACAAGACATGTGTGGTTGACTGGCCTGATATTGATGTGAATGGTCCCTGTTCCTCCTGCTCTTTTTCCGTTGCCACCACCTCATCCATCATTCATCACCTGAAGCTTTGCTTTAACGGGAGTCATAGAACTGGGATAAGTAGCAGGAAAACATCCAGCAGTCCTCGGAGGAGGTAGGATGTGCACCAAAACGCTGACCACCTCAGGCCTAGCCACTACTACATACATGCGCTTGCATTCCAAGGAACAGAAAGCTAAGGAGATGGATGGCCTCATGATCATGAATAATTTACTCGTTGTGTAGGAGGCCAACCACTGCTGCTGTCTACCTTCTGAACTTTGTGCTGAAGCCTGATTGACCCAGGACCTGCAATCCTCTATGTCTGGAGGACGTGTTGCATCCCAGTGTCCAACAGTGTCCCGGCTTCCACAATATTAACCCAGTGTGAAGGCGTCAGTGAGATGGACCATCCCTGGCCACATTCACTTGTCCATGTGTTTGTGGTTAGGCTGTCCTTCCCACTAAATGTACTTGGGAGGGCACTGGTAATGTTTTGGTATGCGCGCTTGTGTATAAGGCGCACCGGGACAAATAGGGCCAGCTGGGGACCGTTTATGGACACTCAGCCGCCCCCAGGCGGCTGGGGACCGTGTGTGGGCACCCGGCCGCGGGGCGGCTGGGGACCAAGTATGGACACCCCGCCGCCCCCTGGCGGCTGGGGACCAAGCGTGGACTCCCGGTTGCCGGGCGGCTGGTGACTGAGTATGGATACCAGGCCGCTGACGCAGCCATGAGGTAGTGGGCAGATTCCGCCTCCACATGCCTAAAAGGCCCAATTTCAAGTGCAAGCAAGCAAGCAGTATGGTATTGCAGCCTGGGGGTCGGTGGGTGGCAGGCTGCATACTTGCACTTGCATTGCAAGGAATGGGGGAGGTACAATTGAACACTGCCCTGGGACAAGGACTTGCACGGGGATAGTTGCAAGTCTGCATCTTCTGATGCGGCAAGAATCACTTCTGATGGGCACACTTTTAGGCAGTGACCTGAGTGTCAGAGATGCTTCAAGGGGTCTTCCCCATGCTGTTCCCATGTCTTTTCGGCACTGTATGCATGTGTCACACAGCACATGGCCAGATAAGGTTGTAAAATGTTAAAATGACATTTCCCGGTGAATGCATTTGTCATGGTTGAAAGCAATACAAAAGTGCATAAACACATAAAAAACACTACTTGTGAACATAGCCCAATGTGTAGAGGACTATTTTTGTTTTTAGTTATTTGTTTTACCTTATACACAAGTCTTTACCCTGGAAAGATGTTCCTTAACATATTTCACAGGAAAACCGTTTCAGTTTCGTTTTTGAACGTTTTATTGTGAGTCCGTAAAAGTGGCTTAATACCTCTGACCACGTTTTTGATAGCAGTGACCTTGGGGTCAGAAATGCTTCCTGGGGTGATCCCCATGCTGTCCCCATGTAATTTGAGCACTATCACTATCGTTTTGGGCACTTTTTAGGCTTTCTACAGACTGCCGGGGGTGCCGTCGCAAAAATGCTCGGGTCTCCCATTAACTAACATTGGGCTTGTTGCTTGGGTCGAGCACCCGAGTATCACGGTGAGCTCGGCCCGAGCTTTGAGATCCTGAGCATTTTAGTGCTCTCTCAACACTACATATCGTGTAAAACACTTACAGTTTTCTGTTGCTTCTCCATCTTCTTTGGGAGTCCAGAAGTAGAATGCAAACAATCACTTGCACACTGTTCTTTTTATATTTAAAACAACTTTACTCAACTTCTTTTGTTCAGTTCTGGTCACAGATAACAGCAGTCACAGTTTCAATAGCAGATACAGTACAGCACATGTTCTGTTGCTGATCCTGAGATCTCCCGGCATTCCCTGTTACCTCAGGCTCTGCAATGCCTTCCTCTTCCAATACAGTTTTCATGCTTCCTGAGCCACTATTCTGCTGGTTCAGCATCCCAGTGAACAAATTGGAAGACGTCCACATACTGAATATACTACCCTTTAGTGTGCTCCTCGTACTTCTTAAGGCTCCACGCTTAGTCTGCTTCTCCTGTGTCCTCTCTTCTCGCTGTATGTTTCCTGAACTTCAGCCCCCAGGGCCCTGAACTTTTCCTCAGTCTTCCTCCAGCGCATACTAAAACGTTACCACTAACTACGACATCTCTGACAGAAGTGATCCCTGACAGGAATAACCGTTGCTCCACTCTGGCTCAAACTCCTCCCCTTTTTTTAACTGGGCCAATCAGCAACCGTCTCCGCTAGTAGCTGGGCAAACTTCTCCCTTCACCAATGAACTACCGTATTCACCCACTAATAACATACACTAAACTTCCTATTCTCTAAAGTATGCCTTATCTTCCATATACTAATAGGCCACCACTGCCTATCAGCCCCTAGGCAGTGTCCTATGCCTTCCCTATATACCATATATAAATAACATTATACAATAATCACAATACATTACATTAACTGTGTACATTGATGCCTATAAAACAATGCAAATTTATATATTAATATAGTCACCAAAATATAATAAAACCATACACTTGGTACAAACACTGTTTAGAGAGAAAGAGGCATATGACAGCCCCTGTCACACCCATACATAAGCATCAATAATGTGTGCACCCTGGTTAGAATATGATACCTGACAATGAATTCACTGTCAGTACAGCAAAGTCCTAAGAAATCAGCCCAAATTCACAAATCTTTGGCATCTTATATTTATAAAACAAACTGTAAGTAAAATGGAAGCAATAAATCCTAATTATTTAACCTGTTAACAAATCTTGGATTGTATCTGTTATTAGACTTGGTGTTTCTCGCTCCCATCCATTTATCAGATTTATCTGCCTTTAAAATGCTCCTTCTTTCCCAGTATGTGAGCTTGCAAAGCTTTTCTGAGAGGCTATTGTTCTGATTTTAGAAATGGTAGAATGGTCTCATGAAAGATTAATGACTTCCTGTGGGCCTCTTGTACCTGTAATTACGCAAGTATGTTCTAGGAAAGGAGGAAGGATGTCAAAGACTCTAGGCCAGGTATTTGTTGGCGAGGAATGAACCAAGTAGTCCCATTTCGCCTTTGAATGCCAGCAACACATCTGTAGTGAGCTAATACATCACACTTTATTTTTCATCAGAGGTAATGTTATCACCGCTGTGATACATTGTGAAGACATGGCTTTTTATTAGAATGTAAAGCGGTGACTCACCTTGTGCATGTGGCATGATGCTGACATACGGATCACTGGGACACAAGTTCCCACCGCCGAGTCTGACATCTAACTCCTTCTAATTTCCATGCAAAATACCCCTTTTATTGTTGTTTCTGATTGATTTCTTACAGTTTGTCGCATAGACAACTGCAAAGGGAGCTCTAAAGTCCAAAGGAAACCTAAGATGATGTGTGTGCTCCATACTCATCATCCATCATTTAGCAGGGATTCCATGTAGTGAGTACTAAGACAGAGCCTGAAAAATCTCAGCTAAATCTTAAAAGTGTTACATAGTTGCTTTCCCATTAGTTGGTGCAGATACACATAAAATATCTACAGGGGGATATTATAGCGCTACAGTTGTGTTAAATAATTTTCCACGCTCATGCTGAACTACTGCCAATATGTATTGGAATTGCCTCAGACAGACAGTGACTATTAATTATGTGTTAGACATTCTGGAGAATGCATTATAACAAAGTAGAAAATAAAATTGAATGTGTTCCTTTGGAATGCTTTGTTTTAATTAGCATGAAAGGTCAGCAAAGAAGCAAGGTTATCCCCTTTCACCATTACCTAGCTAATGATTATCCTTGAGAGGTATGAATGTCTGTGATCGAGACAGTGGCTAGGAATACAACTGCAATGCAAAAGTGCAATAATGTTGTGGCACCATTTTGCATGGGCATTTTTAAGACTTATATGCAAATAAAATATGAGCTATGCTACAAACTTTTCTATTGTATGTATGTACAGTACAGACCAAAAGTTTGAATTGCATAAAATACTGATTGAAATAATGGACAGAATTCACACTAGTGGTCACGACTGATACAGATAGCTAGTATAAATTGGGAAGGGTAAGTAGAAAGGGAAAGATGTGTGAATAAAATTTAACTTTTATTAATATAATTAAAAAACTCTTATTATTTAAACTTTTTGTGAATAAATATTCATACATCAAATGATTACCTCTTGAAGCTCATCAAGAGAATGCCAAGAGTGTGCAAAGCAGTCATCAAAGCAAAAGGTGGCTACTTTTTAGAACCTAGAATATAAGACATATTTTCAGTTGTTTCACACTTTTTTGTTAAGTATATAATTCCACATGTGTTAATTCATAGTTTTGATGCCTTCAGTGTGAATGTACAATTTTCAAAGTCATGAAAATACAGAAAAATCTTTAAATGAGAAGGTGTGTCCAAACTTTTGGTCTGTACCGTATGTATCTATCTATGTCTGTCTGTCTATCTCTTTTAATCATGTGTTTGTCACGGGTATGTCAGGTGTGACAGACAGTCACTCTGGATCCGGCTGCAGAAGGTCACTGCGCTTGGCATTGCAGATGCCTTCTTGATCCTATCATCTTTTAGTATTGTTATATCCTTCTTCCTTTAGGACCCAGAAGCTACCCCCACCTTCTGATGCTGATTGACACACCCTTGCTTGATAGTTAAAAACTCTCAGTTTCTCCATGTACCTATGTGTTGGCTTAGAGCACTATCAGTTGGCTAGTTTCTTCTCTGGTGCCCTTGGAGGACAGTTGGCGTTATCTCTCTGGTGTCTGCTCAAGCTAAGTGTATCCCCTTTGTTTGCCTACCTTGCTGTCTTTAGTTTGTAGTGAGGCTTGACTAGTGCTCACTCTGTCCCCTCCCTATCTAGGGAAAAGCTCTAGGGACATTCAGAGCTTATGTTCCTGCTCGGCGATAGGTGTGGAACCTATAAAGGGATGGTAGGGTAGGCAGGGTGATATTAGATCTTTCTTGGGGTCTCCGCTCCCCCTTTCCCTAGTGGTTGGGCATCCTTCCCCTCTTCCCTTCATGTTGCACTCAGTCTTTCCCTCACCTTGCGTGACAGTGTTTTTCTATTCCTTATTTATTTATTTTATTTTGTATTTTTTTATGTATTTATTTTACACATTATAATCTCCAATCAATTTGTGTTTGTATTTTTGATGATTAATTTTATTATTGAACTACAGTGCTGTCTGTCAATCCAAAGGTTTAATACCTAAGTCTTTCTTAGGAGAATATCTCTGAGTGCAGAATTATTGGGCAAATATTAGTGTGCAGAATTATTATGCAACTAAATGAAAAGCGTAAATTTCCCATCTCAATTGTTTATTTTCATCTCTTAAATTGAGAATAATATCTAAATTGCTCAAAATATACAAAAATACATTTCTGACACTTAAAAAAAAATGGTCTTCCATCCATGGAGTCTGTCAGTTTCTTAATCTGTTGACGATTAACTTTTTGGGCAGTACCAACCCCAGCCTCCCAGACACTGTTCAGAGAGGTGACTGTTTTCCTTCACCATAAATCTCCAGTTTAAGAAGGTCCATGAAGTTCTCAATGGGGTTTAGGTCAGATGAGGAAGGGGCCGTGTCATTATTCTTTCATCTTTATTGCCATTACTGAGATGTAAGGGGTAACATTTCTTCTTGTGGAGAGTGACATGCCTGATTTTGAGTCCATCTTCAACCTGAAAAGATCCAACTAACTCATCTTTAATAATATCAGCCCATAGCAGAACCCATTTTCACCTTGCTTGAGTCTGAGTCGAAGTGAATGTCTGTGCAAGTTACTGATCCAGCCACGGGCCCATCTATCTGGTCCATCAAGAGTCACTTTGATCCCATCAGTCCATAAAACCTTTGAAAAATCAGGTATTTCTTGTTGACATTTCAACCAATGTGTCTTGTTCAGTGGTGGTCGGATTTTAGCCTCCCTTACATCGCTGTGTCTCTGAGCACTGACACCTTGTACTTCTGGGCCTCCAGGGAGGTTGCAGTTCTGGAATATGACAGCACTGGAGGATAATGGCTTCCTGGTCGCTTCACGTTTGATTCTTTTCAAATCGTTGGTAGTTAATTTGCATCTTTTTTTCTCAACATATTTTTGGCAACCTTGTTGACTTTTCACAGTTAGACTTTTGATGGTTTTGTAATCACGCCCCAATATCTTAGCAATTTCAAGAGTGCTGCATTACTCTGTTTGAAAAGTCAGAAATTGTTACAAGTCTGAGTCAGTTAAATCTTTTTTTAGCCCATTTTACCTGAGTAAAAACAAGCTACCAAATAATTCTGCACACCTTGATAAAGGGTGTTGATCTCCTTAGGCCACTCACTCCCCCATGGCACAAATACAACATCAATTGATTTGCTTTATCCAATAAGCATTCAAGTTTATGGGAGTTGGAAAATCTGCATGAAAATTACAATATGGTCAAAATACCCACTTGCCGAATAATTCTGCACATAGTGAACAGTTGTGGCTAAATGTTTTGAAATTAGCACAAATTGTGCTTTTCACAAAGTTTGCTGCTTTGCTGTTTTTAGATCTCTTAGGCATATGTTTCTAAGGTTACTGAATTATCAGCATTTTGTAAGTTTTTAAACTTTTATTGACAAATACATCAAGTTTACGCAAAGACTCATTATTTACAGTGTTGACCCTTAGGCTTTGTGCTCACGTAGCAGATTTGATGCAGAGCGTTTTTGCCTCTCTCTGGCAGAAAAAAATGCATGCAGATTTACATGTGTTTTTTCAGCCAGAGAAGCGTTTTTACATACGTTTTCGCATGCGTTTTTCAAGCACTTTTCCAAGCGATTTTGAGCATCACTTGGAGAAGTGCTTGACAAGTTGGTCACACAATATAAATCCATGCAACCGGCATGGATTTATATTGTGTGACCAACTTAGATGCTTTAAATGCTGCATCTATAGTAAAAAAAAAGAATTAAAAAGATAAAAATAAAAAAAAACCCTGTATACTCAGCTCTCCAGTCTCCTCCTGGCGGCGATCCTCTCTCCTCGGCGTCCCGCGGTGTTCTTGCAGGACCTGTGGTGACGTCATTTAGTCAGCTGATGGTCACGCGACTATCACCTGACCGCTGACGTCAGCGGTCGTGTGACCATCAGCTGACTAAATGACGTCACCGCAGTTCCTGCAAGTACATCGCGGGATGCCGAGGAGAGAGGACGCGGCCGGGAGGAGACCGGAGAGGTGAGTATACAGGTTTTTTATTTTTATCTTTTTCATTTCCTTTTTTCACCGCGTGGTAGCCGGGATGAAGAGGAGTTGTAGTCTCCTCTTCATCCTGGGTACCACAATCACCGCGATTACGCTGCAAATTCGCGGCCATTGAATTTAATTGAAACGCAGCAAATCCACATATACCTGTGGGTTTGCTGCTTTTCAATGTTCCTCAATCGCCGCGAATTTGCAGCGTAATCGTGGTAGAAATGGTCATGCTGCGTTTTGCAACGCAATGCGAATTTGGCACGCTAATTAACGCATCATGTGCACAGCACATCCGAATTCACATTGCTTTGCATGGCAGACGGTTTTACAAGCGTTTTCGCGGCCGTAAAAACGCCACAAAAACGCTACAAAAACTCTTCGTGGGCACATGGCCTTATTTTTCAAGTCTTTTGCCATTAGCCCTGGCAGCTGAGATCAGCTTCTGGACCATATCCTGACTGATGAAAACCCTTTTTCTCGAATCAGTGTTTGGAGATGACCTGCAGAGTTATATTGCAGAGAATAATATAATAAATGATAATCAGCATGGATTCATGAAAAATAGGTCATGTCTAACCAACATGTTGGGGTTCTATGAGGAGGTAAGTGCAAATCTGGATGTTGGTAATGTGACTTATCTGGACTTTGCAAAGGTATTTGATACTCTACCACATAACAGCCTTATACTAAAGCTACAGAAGCAAGGACTTGGGGGAACTATATTTAAATGGATAAGGAATTGGCTAAATGATAGGAAACAAAGTCGTCATAAATGGTACGTTCTCTAAATTGGATATAGTCAGCAGTGGGGTGCCGCAGGGATCTGTGCTAGGACCGAATCTTTTTAACCTCTTTATTAATGACCTTGGGGCTGGGATTGAGAGTAAAGTTCCAGTTTTTGCTGACAACATCAAACTATGTAGGATATTAAAATCTGATCTTGACGTTACAATATTGCAGAGCGATCTAGATAAGATGACTGAATGGGCAAACACTTGGCAGATGAGGTTTAATGTAGATAAATGTAATACACCTAGGACAGAGTAATTCTATTGCTGCACACACATTAAATGGGAGTATACTCGGGACTACAGAACAGGAGAAGGATTTGGGTATTCGGGTTACAAGTAAGCTGAGCAGCAGTACTCAATGTCAAGCAGCAGCCGCAAAAGCAAATAAGATTTTAGAATGTATAAAAAGAGAAATAAAGTCCCGTGATCCCAACATATTGTCATCCCTTTATAAATCACTGGTGAGGCCACATCTGGAATATGGGATCCAGTTTTGGGCTCCACATTTTAAAAAGGATATTCAGAAGTTAGAGTTAGTTCAAAGGCGGGCAACTAGATTATTACAAGGGATGGAAGGCCTCTCATATGATGAGAGATTGGAAAAGTTGAGTCTGTTTAGCTTAGAAAAACAATGCCTCAGAGGGGATCTCATTTACATGTATAAATATATGTGCTGTCAGTACAAAGGACTAGCACATGACTTATTCCTTCCAAAGACCACACTAAGGACCAGGGGTCACTCACTACAGGTGGAAGAAAGGTGATTCCATCATCTAAACAGGAAAGAGTTCTTTACAATCAGAGCAGTCAGACTGTGAAATACCCTACCACAAGAGGTAGTAATGGCTGACACTATAGCAGTTTTCAAAAAAGGGCTGGACGATTTCCTTGATACACATAACATTGTGGGCTACAGTTAAATTAGACAAAATATTACACCTATAGTAGTACATTTAATACGATAATAGTAATTACATAAATAGTATCATGATTAGGTTTGATCCAGGGTTCTAGGACTGATCGCCTTTTCTCGGGGTCAAGATGGAATTTTTCTCCGTGATGCAAATTGGCTGAATGTGTCCTGGGGTTTGTGCCTTCTTCTGGATCAACAGATGACATAGGGATTTTAGTGATACCATTACTAGAATCACAAGAGTAATACAAAATATAAAACTAATTAAAAAATTATAAACGGGTTCATTTTTAATTGTAATAGTACAGTAATAATAAAAATGGTAATAATACATTTGTGAGGCCAAGTTCCAGTAAATTAGTATGTTAGTGTAGGGAGCACAATTAGGGGAGAAAGGTTGAACTGGATGGACCTAGGTCTTTACTCAACCTATGTTACTATGTTACTATGAGTTTCTCACATTTTTTGCGTTTTTGTTTGTCCAACCACTTTTTTAGGACTGATCACAGGTTCTCAATAGCATTGAAATCTGGGAGCTTCCTGGACCCAAATTTTCAATGTTTTGTTCACAGAGCCTCTTAGTTGTCTACTAATATGGTCTCCATCATGCCAGAAAAAAATTGTTCATCAGCAAATTGCTACTGGATCTTTGGGATAAGTTGAGTTGCTCTTGCAGGATGGTCTGATACCATTCTTTATTAATGACAGGCAAAATTGTGTGTGGGCTCACTCCATGGATGAAAAGCAACCACAAACACAAATGGTGGGGTTCAATGAAGTTGGCATGACACAGGACTCATGGTAGCGCTCTCCTTTTCCTTTCTGAACAATTATTTTTCCAGATGCCCAAATAGACTGGTTTCATCAGAGAAAATAACTTTGCATGAAGTACAGGGATTGAGTTGGAAAGGAATAAAGTAAAATTATTTTCTCCGATGAAGCCCCCTTCAGACTGTTTGGACATTTGGAAGAATGACTGTCCGGATAAGAAAATGTGAAAGCTACCATGAGTCCTGTGTCATGTTAATAGTAAAGTATCCCGAGACCACTCATGTGTAGGGTTGCTTTTCATCCAAGTGAGTGGGCTCACTTACAATTTGGCCTAAGAACACTGCCATGAATCCAGAATGACACAAGGTGAGGCTTTAATACTACAGGATAGGACCATCCCGATTGGGTACACCTTGACGAGGTGGAATGGCTTTTATACTTTTTTTGATCAAAATAGTGTTAACTAGGTACCCTATGTTATTTACATGTACTATTACTATTTATTTATTTACTTACTACAGGGTATATGCTCATCTTGTTTTTTTTCTTCGGTCTAGTACTATATTTTGTATAGATGCTTTATTAAAATGTTTCCCTTACCCACTGTGATTTTGAAAATGTCCAGTGTTAAATAAGTTAATATGCACTATCAGCAAAATGCATATATTAAAATTAAAATTGAATTATGCAACTCTCTGCCTCTAGGTCTGTAAAGGAAGATTAATCTGTGGCTGGTAAATAAATATGGCCTTTACTGTCAGTAGAGAAATAAGAAGCCTTTTTGCTCTATTTTTTGGAGTTGTATTTTTGTTTATTTTTGCATTCCCTTGGGTTTAGGGAAGGTGTTTGACATGACCCACACATCCATCTATCTGAGTGTATGGTTACATTGTTTTTTTCACAATTTATGTTTTTTCTGGCTGTTCTCCCATAGAACAGGGTTCACAATTCACAGCTGGATGATTTAGAAGCTTTCAGAGCTTTGTCTCTCTGAGCGGACAGGTGGCATTTCAGTTCAGTCTTATCATTGCTGGGAGGAGAGGTTAGTGAAGGTCATATAAACTAATTACAAAAGACCTCCTTACCCACAGGTGTCAGTAGCTCCTCGGAGATACTTTGCTTTTCCTGTAGTAATGGTTTATGACCCAGAACACCCACCTTATTCTATCAGTCTTATCATGTACGTTTTAGCAGTTTTTAGTAATGAATAAAAAATGTTTTAATAAAGTAATAAATAATGTGGCAAACATAGAGGCAATTATCTCTCATGTCTCTGTTCTGTCATTATGCTGCTGAAACTTGCACACTGTGTGACTGTGTGATTTGGAGTAAAGGATCTAAATCTTTTGTTGGTGGTATATGATTATGTATATCACTTATATATGCATGGTTTAGGCTATAGGGTCCAAAATCATACAGCATAGTATACTTTTTTTTATTCAATGCACTTTATATGATTTTACAGTATGTTGCACTTTTTATACAGTTAAAAATAGAGATATGCAAGAAATGCTACCCATGCTAGCTCTTTTTTATTTTTTTTTAAATTTCTCCTTTCCATTGCAAAGATATTAGAAATTAAAGTATTTTACTCCTAATGAGATAACTTTTGTTAAGTCCACGTGGGTGTTATCAGACAGTTTTCACTGAGGCATGTAGTACTTTTCCTGGGATGAGGCTAACTAATCATAAGCAGGCAACAACACTCAAAGGAAAGAGAACACTGCCCCATCATAGCTTAGAGCTGGTTTCTCAGGGTGTAAGATGCAATGCCCTTATTTTTTGGTCCAACCCCATGCATGAGTCAGTGTGGGGGGAGGGGGCGGTGCTGCTGAATTTAGCTGTGTCAGAGTACAAACCCTTTTATCATCTCTCCTGATATCTCATACAGACATAACCTGCGTGTTCTATGCTACTTCAGTGTGAAATTTAATGACTCCCTGCTCTGATCTCATTGCAGACATTAGTGTGATACTGGCACACCTCTGGACAGGCAGTGTGGGCGGAGAAGCTGTACAGCAGAGCTGACAGTGCTAGGTGAGGAGCTAAACTCTGCTATGCTGCCCTTCCCTCCCACACGGACCTTATCTGAAAACTGTTTGTAATTTGTGCTTTCTAATTATGCATGAAGTAAACCAAGAGATAAGGGTTGTCTGACATACATCTCATATACCTTCCCTAAGATATGCTGGAGGTGTGTTCTTCTTTCTTTTGGGTGTTGTTGCCTGCTTATGATTGGTCAGAATCATACACAAAGTAGAAGTACACACCACCAGAGAAAATGTTCTGATCATACCAACTTGGACTTTAAAAAGTTAACTCATTAGGTGCCAAATACTTTGATTGCCAATCTCTCAGCAGTGGCGAGTTAAAATGAAAGAAGTGTTTTATTCTGCTCTACAACCACTATTACAATGTGTGTCCAATTCAACATGAAAAATTTGGTGAAAGGTTCTCTTCAAACATGTATGCTTGGCTTTGTGTGCAAGAGTGCGACTGGGACACTTACAGGTGCATCTCACTAAATTAGAATATCATCAAAAAGTTAATTTATTTCAGTTCTTCAATACAAAAAGTGAAACTCATATATTATATAGAGTTATTACAAACAGAGTGATCTATTTCATTTGTTTATTTCTGTTAATGTTGATGATTATGGCTTACAGCCAATGAAAACACAAAAGTCATCATCTCAGTAAATTAAACTAATCAACAAAAAACACCTGCAGAGGCTTCCTAAGCATTTAAAAAGGTCCTTTAGTCTGTTTCAGTAGGCTCCACAATCATGGGAAGACTGCTGACTTGACAGATGTCCAGAAGGCAGTCATTGACACACTCCACATGGTCTCAAAGTTCCAATTTTCATCAGGAAATCAAGATCCCAGAGTCTGGAGGAAGAGTGGAGAGGCACACAATCCAAGCTGCTTGAGATCTAGTGTGAAGTTTCCACAATCAGTGATGGTTTGGGGAGCTATGTCATCTGCTGGTGTAGGTCCACTGTGTTTTATCAAGACTAAAGTCAGCGCAGCCGTCTACCAGGAAATTTTAGAGCGCTTCATGCTTCCCTCTGCCGACAAGCTGTTTGGAGATGGAAATTTCATTCTCCAGCATGACTTGGCACCTGTCCACACTGAAAAAAGTACCAATACCTGGTTTAAAAACAACAGAATCACTGTGCTTGATTGGCCAGCCTTAGCCCCATAGAGAATCTATGGGGTATTCTCAAGAGGAAGATGAGAGACACCAGACCCAATAATGCAGAAGAGCTGAAGGCTGCTATCAAAGCAACCTGGGCTTCCATAACACCTCAGCAATGCCACAGGCTGATCGCCTACATGCCACACCGCATTGATGCAATAATTGATGCAAAAGGAGCCCCGACCAAGTATTGAGTGCATTTACTGAACATACGTTTCAGTAGGCCAACATTTCGAATTTTAAAAACATTTTTCAACCTATTGTTATAAAGTATTCTAATTTACTGTGATAATGACTTTTTGAAGATATTCTAATTTAGTGAGATGCACCTGTATTAAAAACACTGCCTGTAGTGCGCCAACTCCTTTAAATATTAACTACACTTTCATTTTTTTTCCATAATTCTGTAGCGCAAGGTAAACATAAATATAGAAACTCTTTATATCTTATTACATAAATATATTTCTTTTCCACAATTTATATATTTTTTTGCACCATTCATTCCATCCATTTTAATACATTAACATTGTAAAATGTACATGATCAAATACAGTTTCCTATGTTTAGAAAGGCAATTGGATGCTACATTGAAGATCCGAAAGCCATTGAATTATTTTTGCTCACCCATAGACTTGTTTAGGTGACCATCATCCCAGGTATGGAAGAGGATAGTGCATGCTGCATTTTTTTTTCATATGGACATTCGGGCCATGTGTAAATGTTGTCATCTGAACAGCCCAAATGAGTTACATGGGTCAGTGTGCTGTCTGATTTTCACTTGGACGACGCAGGACTGTATAATATGCTCATCTTAACAAGCCTTTATTCTACAAAGTTACCTGAAAGTGCATATATATAGTGGGGAAAATAAGTATTTGATACACTGCATTAATTGCACCTGTTTGAACTTGTTACCTGTATAAAAGACACACTCAATCAATCATACTCAAACCTCTCCACTATGGCCAAGACCAAAGAGCGGTCTAATTTTACCAGGACAAAATAGTAGACTTGTGCAAGGCAGGGATGGGCTACATGACAATAGGCAAGCAGATTGGTGAGAAAGCAACAGCTTTTGGCACAATTATTTGAAAATGAAAGAAACACAAGATGACTGTAAATCTTCTTTGGTCTGGGGCTCCATGCAATATCTCGCCTTGTGGGGTAAGGATGATTCTGAGAATGGTCAGTTATCTGCCCAGAACTACATGGGAGGACCTGGTCAATGACCTGAAGAGAGCTGGGAACACAACTATTAGTAACACACTAAGCCGTGGTGGATTAAAATCCTGCAGGGCATGCAAGGTCCCCATACTCACACCAGCACATGTCCAGGCCCGTTTGAAGTTCGCTAATGACTATCTGGACAATTCAGAAGAGGCATGGGGGCAGGTCATGTGGTCAGATGAGACCCAAATAGAAGTTTTTGATATCAACTCCACTCACCATGTTTGGAGGAAGAAGATTGATGAATGCAACTCCAAGAACACTGTCCCAACCGTAAAGCATGGTGGGGGAAACATCATATTTTGGAGGTGCTTTTCTGCAAAGGGGACAGGACGACTGCACCGTATTGAAGGGAGGTAGGATGAGGTCACGTATTGCAAGATTTTGGCCAACAACCTCCTTCCCTCAGTAAGAGCATTGAAAATGGGTCATGGCTAGGTCTTCCAGCATGAAAATGACCCAAAACACACAGCCAGGGCAACTAAGGAGTGGCTCTGTAAGAAGCATTTCAAGGTTCTGGAGTGGCCTAGCCAGTCTCCAGACCTGAACCCAATAGACAATCTTTGGAGGGAGCTGAAACTCAATGTTGCCCAGGGACAGCACCAAAACCTGAAAAATCTGGAGAAGATCTGTATGGAGGAGTGGTCCAAAATGCCTGCTGCAGTGTGTGAAAACTTGGTCAACAACTACAGGAAACGACTGACCTCTAATTGCAAACAAAGGTTTCTGCACCAAATATTAAGTTCTGTTTTTCTATTGTATCAAATACTTATTTCATGCAATAAAATGAAAATTAATTATGTAAAAATCATACAATGTGATTTTCTGGATTTTTTAAAAATTCTGTCTCTCACAGTTGACGTGTACCTATGATAAAAATTACAGTCTCCATTCTTTGTAGGTGGGAAAACTAGCAAAATCGGCAGTGTATCAGATACTTATTTTCCCCACTGTACTTTGAACTTGTGTTGTGACACTTATGTAAGTGTGCACTTTCCTGTACATATTCAATTAGTTACTCTTATGATCATATTCAGCCTTCATGCACAAGGTATATTATGTACAAGCTCTAAGTTGTGTCAAGCAATGTCATAATAAACCCATACATGCTTATATACCTCTTTATGCCTGTGCCATGTTATAAAGCTAAGTGCCCACGATGCAGAAATCCTGCAGATTTTTTCCGCATCTCCCTGGCAGGAAAAATGCATGCGGATTTTACATGCGTTTTTCCTGCCAGGTAGAAGCATTTGTCAAGCGTTTTTGCACGCATTTCTGCATGCGGGTTAACAAGCGCTATTCCAAGCGATTCTGAGCATCACTTGGAAAAGTGCTTGACAACTTGGTCACACTATATAAATCCATGCAACCGGCATGGATTTATATAGTGTGACCAAGTTAATAGTTAAAAAAAAGAATAAAAAAGGTAAAAAATAAACATTATACTTACCTTCCGATGGCCCCCGGTCTCCTGTACAATGCGTCCGGTCTCTTGTAGGGCTCGCGATGGTCTAAAAGGACCTGCGGTGACGTAATTTAGTCATGTGACAGGTCACGTGACCGCCGACGTCAGCGGGACCGGGGACATCGGAAGGTGAGTATAATGTATTTTTTTATTTTAAATTCTTTTTTTTAACAGGTACTATGGTACCTGGGTCTGGAGGAGAGTCTCCTCTTCTCCAGACCTGGGTACCATCTGCACATTGAATCGCTTAATATCCGCATGTGCACATGTAGTCATGCGGATATTAAGCGCTTCAATGCAAGTCAATGGCGGCAATTACGCTGCGTGTCCGCAAAATTAATGGACATGCTGCGTATTTTTCTGTAATGATAATTCTGCAGCATGTGCACAGCACATGCAGATTATCATTGGGGACCATGGGGCACGTATTACCAAACGTTTTTTAAGCATTTTCATTGCGGAAATTCAGCTGCAAAAATACTTGAAAATTGCTTGAAAAACGCATAGTGGGCACGCAGCCTCAATCACATATTAGTGAGTATTCTCACCTAGAAGCAGTCATATCTCCATTCATATCTCCACATGGCGTCACATATGCATAATGCCGTAAATTAACATAAAATGTATTAGGCCACATTCACATGTTCAGTATTTGATCAGTAGTTTACATCAGTATTTGTAAGCCAAAATCAGGAGTGGAACAATCAGAGGAAAAGTATAATAAAAACACGTCACCACTGTTGTATTTATCACCCACTCCTGGTTTTGTTTTACAAATACTGATGGAAAATACTGACCAAATACTGAATGTGTGAACGTGGCCTTAGATATTAACATGCAATTGTGATGTGGTTGTCAAAAGGAATGTAGATTTGATGTATGTCCTCAACATAGTCTCATCCGTATAGATCTAGTGTTAGAACTCTCCTGTTAGGTTTTTTTTAGTTTGCTGGTCACATGACCATTTTTGCCTATTTAATCCGGCTCCGCCCTCCTGGTCTTGCTGGACTTCATTGTATTTACTACTCTTGAGCTAGCTTGGTGCTCTGTTGCCGTTCTCTGTTAGTTTTGCTAGGTCTTCTGACCTCTATGCTTTTTGTTGTGTGTTTGTCTTTGACTGCTACTATTTCTGCTAGGAGGTTTCCAAACTTATCCCAGTCCCTAGTTCTTGTAGGGATCCCTCCCTCACATCTATAGGTCTTCGTTCAGACTAGCCGAGGACTTTAGCGGGTCTGATCGCAGGATCAGGTTCCCCGTTACATCGTAGGGATCTAGTTTAGTTCTATTGTAGGGACAGTTCTCCTGTCTTTCCTTAGTCCCTGTAGCAGATCATAACAGTAAGTCCAGCCCTAAAAGAAAAAAAAAAAAATTTTCTCTAAGGAAAGACCTCCAGTTTTCCATCATGTTCTCGGTTCAAGATTTGGCTCAACGCTTGCAGGGACTCTCTCTGGAGGTGGCCAAGCTCCAACAACACGTGAGTAGCTGTTCTGGAGCACATTTTGTGGAACCAAAGGTACGTCTGCCTGATTTATTTTTTGGCGAACAACAAGATTTTTTTTCTTTTAAAAATGCTTGTTTATTGTATTTTCGTTTGAGACCCGGATCCTCTGGTGATGAATCACAGCGCATAGGGTTCATAATGTCACTTTTGCGCAAAGATCCTCAGGGATGGGCCTTCTCTCTCCAACCTAGTGATCCGTGCTTTAGATCAGTGGATAGTTTTTTTTCTGCTTTGGGTTTGTTGTACGATGATCCTGATCGTGTCTCATCTGCTGAGTCTGAATTGAGACGTTTGAGGCAGGGATCAGGTAATGTGGAAAAATATTGTTCTCACTTCCGTCGGTGGTCTGCCCTGGTGGGGTGGAACGATTCAGCTTTGAAAAGCTTGTTTCTTACAGGGCTAGGTGAAAGGGTTAAGGATTTACTGATTGCTTATCCCACACCTGGAAACTTGCAGGAGGCAATGCAATTAGCTATACGGGTGGACAGGAGACTGCGTGCAAGGGTTAATGAGAGCAAATCCTCTGCTATGTCAGCTCCGAGTCTTGAGAGGGTCTGTGCTGACAATGGAGAGCCGATGGAGATTGGGGCGATGGCACCCCGCTCTCAGGAAAAAGATCGCAGGCTTTCTGAAGGCTTGTGCTTCTATTGCGGAAATTCTGGTCATTTTATTAAGAACTGTGTGCTTCGTTTGAAGAAAGAAAAAAAAATGGTCAGTTATGCCCGTATTGCCTGTTTAAATTCTAAGGGAGTATTTCTATCTGCCACTACTGCTGCTCAGGATGAATTAATTGAATTTCGGGTATTTGTGGATTGTGGCTCTGCTCTGAATGTGATTGATGGGGGATTCTTGGAAAAACTTAGATTAGAACCTAAAACTTTGTCATCCCCTATTGCTGTGGTTTCTGTTGATGGCTCTCCCTTGAAGAGTGTTACTCATAAGGTCTGTGAATTTCCCCTCACTATTAATGGTATTCACCAAGAAAATTTGGATTTGGTGGTATTGGATAATTTGCCTTCTCCAGTAATATTGGGGTTACCCTGGTTAAAATTGCACAATCCTGTACTGGATTGGTCTACCAATGAAATTAAGTCCTGGAGCCCTAAGTGTTATGACAAGTGTTGTAACGGACGTATTGCTGCTGTGGATAAAGGGGAATTGCCTGTACCTATTCAGGATTTTTGGAGAGTTTTTTCTGAGGAGGAGTCACAAATTTTGCCTCCCCATAGAGACTATGATTGTACCATTGAATTTGTCCCTGGAGCGACTCTTCCTAAAAGTCGTTTATTTAATCTTACTATTCCTGAGAGAAAGGCTTTGGAGGAATACATACAGACAAGCTTGGCCGCCGGTCACATTAGGCCTTCCAAGTCTCCTGTGGCTGTTGGATTTTTTTTTGTAAAAAAAAAAGATGGCGGTTTACGTCCTTGTCTGGACTTTCGTGAGATTAATAAAATTACTGTACGCAATCCTTACCCACTGCCATTGATTCCTGATTTATTTAACCAGTTAGTGGGGGCCAAGTGGTTCTCTAAAATTGATCTCCGGGGGGCATACAATTTGTTGCGCATGAAGGAGGGTGATGAATGGAAGACTGCTTTTAACACTCCTGTGGGTCATTTTGAGAATCTGGTTATGCCTTTTGGTCTTACCAATGCTCCAGCATTTTTTCAGAATCTTATTAATGACATCCTTAGACCTTTAATCGGCAAAAATGTGGTTGTGTATTTGGATGACATTCTGATTTATTCGCCTGATCTGGAGTCTCATTGGCGGAGCGTACGTGAGGTATTACAGTTATTAATGGACAATTCACTTTTTGCTAAGCTGGAGAAATGTGAGTTCGCTGTACAGAGAATTAGTTTTTTGGGCTACATTATCTCCAGTGAAGGTTTTGAGATGGACCCGGTTAAAGTTCAAGCTGTGCAGGAATGGCCTAGGCCTATTGGTTTGAAATCGATACAGAGGTTTTTGGGTTTCGCCAATTATTACAGAAAATTCATAAAAAATGTTTCTATTATTGTCAAACCGCTGACCGATCTCACCAGGAAAGGTGCTAATGCTGTTCAGTGGACTTCTGAGGCCATTGAAGCTTTTGTGTTTCTAAAGGAGAGGTTCACCTCTGCTCCCATCCTTATGCAGCCTGATGTGACTAAGCCATTTTTGGTTGAGGTTGATGCTTCTTCGGTGGGGGTCGGTGCGGTGTTGTCTCAGGAAAACAAGGATGGAGTACATCCCTGTGCCTTTTTTTAAAAAAAAATTTCTGAGACTGAACTTAATTACGATATTGGTAATCGGGAATTGCTGGCAATTAAACTCGCATTTGAACACTGGCGTCACCTCTTGGATGGTGCTGAATTTCCCATTCAGGTTTTCACTGATCATAAAAATCTGATCTATCTTGATGCTGCCAAGCGCTTGAATGCCCGTCAGGCTAGGTGGGCACTTTTTTTCTCGCGGTTTAATTTTTCCGTTACTTACATCCCGGGTACCAAGAATGTTAAAGCGGATGCTTTGTCTCGCAGCTTTTCTCCCATGGTCGGTGTTGAGGAGGAAGAGGAGAGCATTTTACAAGAAGGTGTTGTGATTGCTGCTTTGGACTCCGTTTTGGAGGATGAGATTCTTAAAGCTCAGGAGAATGCCCCATCTAACACTTCCCATGGGAGGTTGTTTGTGCCTAGGACCTTTAGGAGAGATTTGTTTGTTGAGTGTCATGAGTCTCGGTTGGCAGGTCATCCAGGAATTTCTGAGACCAAGAGACTTGTGGGTCGCAGTTTTTGGTGGCCTGGATGGCAGAAGGAAGTCATTAAGTGGGTGCGCCAATGTACTGTGTGTGCTAGATCCAAGTCTTCGCATGCTCCTGCTGCGGGGTTGCTTTGCCCTCTGGAGGTTCCTAGTGCACCTTGGACACATCTGGCTATGGACTTTATTACTGACCTTCCCCCCTCTGAAGGTTTCACGGTCATCTGGGTGGTCGTGGACCGTTTTAGCAAGATGTGTCACTTGGCTCCCTTCATCAAACTGCCTTGCGCTAAGACACTCGCTAAGGCCTTTGTCAGTTCGTGGCTCGTTTTTGGCGTGCCTTTTGTGACAGGTTGGGAGTTCATTTGTCGTTTTCATCTGGATATCATCCTGAGTCTAATGGCCAGACAGAAAGGAAGAACCAGGATGTTGAACAGTTCTTGCGTTGTTTTGTGGCAGACAATCAAGAGGGGTGGTCTGAGTTTCTGCCACTTGCTGAATTTGCTCTTAACAACCATACATCCTCTTCTGCTGGGTGTTAGCCTTTTTTTTGTTGTTCTGGGAGACATCCGTCTTTTGGGTCATTCTCCAAATTGGTTTCGGCTGTGCCTGAGGAGGAGAGTTTTTCCGGTGATTTGGAGAGAGTTTGGACGGATGTGCGTGGTAATCTTCAGGAGGCTAACAAAAAATCTAAGAGGTACTTTGATAGGAAACGGCAAGAGGTTTTGTTTGCTGTTGGTGACATGGTTTGGTTGTCCTCTAAGAATCTGCGATTGAGGATTACTTCTAAAAAATTGGGTCCCAAGTTCGTAGGGCCCTTTAAGGTGCTTCAGATAGTTAACCAATCTGCTGTTAGGTTGGAGGTTCCTATGTCCTGGAAGATTAACCCGGTGTTTCATGTTTCTCTGTTGAAAAAAGCTGATGTGTCTGATGGTGACGCCTCTGCCACTGTTCCTCCGGTGGTGGAGGACGGGGAATATGAAATTTCCCGCATCCTAAATTCTAGACGGTATAGAGGGAGTTTTCAGTATCTCGTCGCTTGGAAGGGTTTCGGACCTGAGGATAACTCATGGGTGAGGGCGGATGATGTTTCTGCTTCCAGACTTGTCAGAGCGTTTCACAGGAGGTTTCCTGGTAAGCCTGGGCCTAGGGGATCCGGAGGATCCTCTTAGAAGAGGGGGTACTGTTAGAACTCTCCTGTTAGTTTTTTTTTAGTTTGCTGGTCACATGACCATTTTTGCCTATTTAATCCGGCTCCGCCCTCCTGGTCTTGCTGGACTTCATTGTATTTACTACTCTTGAGCTAGCTTGGTGCTCTGTTGCTGTTCTCTGTTAGTTTTGCTAGGTCTTCTGACCTCTATGCTTTTTGTTGTGTGTTTGTCTTTGACTGCTACTATTTCTGCTAGGAGGTGTCCAAACTTATCCCAGTCCCTAGTTCTTGTAGGGATCCCTCCCTCACATCTATAGGTCTTCGTTCAGACTAGCCGAGGACTTTAGCGGGTCTGATCGCAGGATCAGGTTCCCCGTTACATCGTAGGGATCTAGTTTAGTTCTATTGTAGGGACAGTTCTCCTGTCTTTCCTTAGTCCCTGTAGCAGATCATAACATCTAGCTATTTGAACATGTCACCTGGATATGATCTAAAAGTGTTATTTTAACAACCTTTTGAGATTCTCTATAATTATTTATTCTACTCACTTATACAGCACCATTATATTCTGCAGCGCTTTACAGGTATTATCACTGTGCCCCATGGGGTTTCAAAATCTAAATTACCTATCAGTATGGGAGGAAACTCACACAAACACAGGGAGAACATACAAACTTCTTGTAGATATTGACCTTGGTGGGATTCAAACCCAGGACTCCAACACTGCAAAGCAACAGTGCTAATTACTGCCCATTAATGACATGCCTTATTCATTCATTATTCATACAAAAGAACAAGGAGTAGAACTGGCTCCATGGAGTCAACGACTTAATTTTCTTTAGGCTATATTAAAAAGCCAATAGGCATCCAAAAGTGTCCATATAGAGAAACACCAACGCGTTTCTGGAACAAATAGCACCATCAATCATAGTGTCACAATGTGCTCTGAAGAATGACAAGTTATCGTAGTAAGCTGGCTATTTTATTACTCCTTCATGTTATTTTTTATTTTTACATGGCCAATGACTTTAAATGTTATAAAAGCTATTCTACGTAAAATAAAACATGCAAATATAATAGTACGCCTGTGACGAATAATCTTAGTCTTAAACTTCTCGCAATTTGTTCCGAATTAATTTTAATTATTTTGCCTCTTCGGTTTACAGTCCTTGAGATATCCATTAACTGCTCAGGTGATCTCTTTGTGTCTCTGCACCATTTTATTGCATTGATGTCTTTCAGCGGAAGACTTAACATCTTGACCTTAACATTTAATGTATTAATCCTAATTTTATCCTCCTGCCTTGACTTTCTTCTGTATTAAATCAGTCCAGGTTAAGTCTTTCTTGCCTGTCTCCCCACCCTGTATGAATAGGTGCACTGTGTGATTGCCGCAGAGCTGACCACCCACTTTTATGAGAATCTGCACTGAATTAAAAAATCTGTCATTGTAGAGAGATGCTGGGCAATGTCGATAGGGCATGGCATTGATCACAAACAATACTCTCTCTTTGTCTACTATCTCCTGAGCTAACCTAACATAACTTAAACTTGTGGTCAATGCTATCTTTATTCCCTCCAGAAGGAATGCTATTTGGCCGGCATTATTAAGAAATTTTCTGCACAATGTTTAGTGACTGTGCAATAAGCCACGATTCTATTAAAAAGCCATCTGTGTAATTAATAGCACATTTGTTCTCAGCCGCGGCTCAATTTGTCCATTAGTGGTATAAAAGTTCAAGACTAAGGGTAATGCGGTTCAGTTGTATTTTACAAGGATTTTCCAGGAAGTTAAAACACACGATAATTTATCAAAATGGAAACTTTTATTTAAATGTCTCAAAAAGATTAGAAAGGGCCGTGCCTTTTTTTTTACATGCTCCATTGTTCCAAAATGGCTTTTAAATAGTCAAGAGCCTTGATGATCTCCACCTTTTATTGTTGGGTACAAAATGAAAAGGAAAATGTGTCAATGTCTCGTAAAAGACCAATATAATAATGGATCGGTTTCTAAAGGCTCACATCAAAACCTCCCTGAATGACTTTTATATTTAGTCTTGACGTTTCAAGGTATCGCTTAGTATTTTCATCTCAATACATCCACTTGAAAGTATTCACATGGCCTCGGGCTGCTCGCTGTAACACAAAAGACTTTTCCTGTATAAAATGTAAAGAAGTGTTTGCCTGTAAGGTGTGTGGAGAAATGCAAGAGGCAGTTAGCGAGTTTGTGAATTACTTTATTATACATTGGAGTAAGCATTAAAAGACTTGAAAAGGTAATTTGTACTGTTTATTTAGTATTTTTCACTAGAAGATCAATTTTGATTGGACAAAGCAATAGAATATTTTAGGACATAATTTATGAAATATAGATATTATAGATGGATATTCCCATTTTAAGTAACTGATAATTGATGAACACAGAAAATGTTAGCTGCTAAAAACAAATAGATTAATTGATCTAGAGTGGCTTTTCATTTACAAAAGTGGTTGTTCGGAGTTCTTTAGGCAGATGACTTAAGACTTGCCTTCTATATGTCAATTAGTGGACTTATGCCATTTGAATACCTACAAAGGTCTAGGCATCATCAAATAGTTAGCAATAGCTATCCCCAATAAATATATTCAACGTCCCATGTTAAAATGGTCTGAAAAGGCCAAAACAAAGAAAAGGGAATGCCCATGTGCAATCTAGGACAGGTTCAAAAGGAAAGTGCAATGGTGGTACAAACTTTGGATAGTTGTGCAAAAGTAGGCACAGATCTACAGGAAAATGTAGAAGGGATAATTGTATCTTTTAGCTGGTACAGGCTGCTGCTATGTAATGAGGTTTTTTCAACCTTCACATAGCTGCTGGGATTGCATGATCTCTAATTAATTTATACCTGTAACATATCTATAAGCACTAGTTCTGCTTATATTCTAGTTTGATGATAACCGGTGATCCATTACCTGAGTCTAGCTATCCTTTTATATAAATTACTAGACTGCCCGATTCAAACGCATCGGGTATTCTAGAATATGTATGCGGCCAACCGGGCCCAATCAGCAGAGCGGTGTTTAAATTTGGCACCAAAGTCGCTAATTGGTCGCGCGGCTGGCGACCGCGACCAATCAGCAAAGCGGTGTCTTTAAATTTGGCGCCAATATCGCTGATTGGTCGCGGCCGGTGGTTGCGACCAATCAGCAAATCGTTTTACTGAGGACCGTGGAGCGGCGCTGCGTGTGCGGGTACTTCCGCTGTGAGCAGCCGGGAGATGAGTGGCTGCTCGCAGCAGAAGCATCCCGACTGGCGGCGCCACTCCCTGGTCCTCCCTTCACACTTGCCATCGGGAGAGCAGCGGCCCTAGCTGCTGATCTCCCGACGGTAGCCGCATGGAGGTCAGCGGCGCCGCCATTCGGGGTAGTTCTGCTGCGAGCAGCCGGGAGATGCCCGGCTAGCGCCGGTCATCTCCCGGCTGCATCGCCGCTGACCTCCGTGCGGCAGATGGGCTGCTAACGGCCGCCATCTTTTTCTGAAATCCCGTGTCGCTGATTGGCCGCGGCGGGACCAATCAGCGACGCGGGATTTCCTGGACAGAAGGACAGACAGACAGATGGGATAAGACGATTATATATATTAGATTATAATTAAATTCAAGTTATATATGGCTACCTTGTATTTAATCTCTATTTAGAGATACACTATATAGTGTGTCGGGGACTGATGTTCTAAATTCAGCTGTGCAACCTGTAGTCTCAGTGTTCTGTTTTAGCTGTTTGTTCACCATGTACAGTATATATTACTGATGTGATTATGTCTAATAAAGTAAATATTTTTTGATACCACTAGAATATCTTTCTTTCCTCATCTTTGTTTGGTCTCTCTTCAAGGATTTAACTGCCGTGGAGACTACATGACATCGTACCTTTATTAGGAGATTGATCCTTTTTCTTTGGTTGATCATATTGCCTTCTAGGATATTATGGAAGTAATTACATTCTATAGGAGGATTTTTAAGGTTGTCTTTTTGCTGCTATGTAGGGCTGTAATCCTCCACTGCTCGTTATCATTGCGTTCCAAGAGTGGAAAGAGCCATTTGTGAACAGCCCTATAATGGCACTTCCTGGAAGAGAATGGCATGGAAACTTAGTATGGAGCAAAAAAATATTAAGTGTTATTTATTGGATAAAAATATAAAATGACACGTTTCGGTGCAGGCTTTGCACCTTCATCGGAAAAGAACATGATGAAGTTGCAAATCCTGCACTGAAAAGTATTATGTTTTTAATCCAAAAAATAATTATTTGTTTACTCCATACTTCAATTCCATACTATCCTCTTCCAGACAGTGCCCGTTATTCGGCTGTTCGTAAGTGTTTTGTTTCCACTCATGTGAAAATGGTTGTGAGGTTCTGAATCACAAGCATGGCTGTAGTTTTTTGTATAAGAGTAATGCTTTAGTTGAGTAAAGCAGTGGACAGGTGAAGTGCTGGATTGGGGTGACCACCTGTAAGATTAACTCTGGCGTCCCAATGTTCTGCTACCTGCAAATATTATCTGACCATCATTCACAAATTTAAATGTGCATAATGTATACAGTATGTAATAATAAACTGGATAGTTTGCTCAGTGAATGATGAGATGCTGTGTTTGCTTGTACATTAGGAATCTAGTGTATTCTGATAAATACCTCCCATTCAAGGGATGGGCGCCCACCAGGGGATTCACCTGTTCCCCAGTCTGTCAGTCCAAGATGGAACAGATGATTTGCAAACATGGACAGAGGAAGGCCACTGTGCAAAAATAATCTGTAGGTGATCACTAAACGTATGAATCTAGCAAATCCGTCACCACTGTTCATATATGCTTTACATGCAATATAGTAAACTGTAGGAAGAAGTGCATATTTTATGGTGGTAGAAGACCCTTGCAAGCACTATTGCCATAGAAGCAAGGTTTCCATATCTTTCATTGATGTAGGTTGATAAGTCAGAAACAGCTAAAGTCTTAATAAATAACTCTGTAGGTATCAATTTGAACTCCCTCTCAGCGACGTCCCACTCACTGTGGTCACCGCTCTCCTTCCCCTCAGGCAGTCTACCTGAATTTGCCTCTTGCAGCATTCCACAGCACTGCTGCATCTTCCTTCTGGCTATAGGGAGGCATGGCCAGTCTCTGCAGGAATTTAACCCTACTGTGTCCTGCAGAGATTAACTTCCCTGGCCTATCCACAGATAGCAGGGGATATATTAGGCAGCTCCTCCCTCCACTCCTTGCTTGAACCTTGGCTCTAGTCAGCAGTTTGTTGCTAGCTTCCAGTTAAAGCGTGTTCCTGTTTTGTCTCCCGTTACCGACCCGGTTTGTCCACCTATTCCATCTGATCTCTCTGTTCCTGACCTCAGCTTTGTATCTTGAAACTGTACTGCCACCTGCCCCAACCTCGAACTGTCTGACTACGTCTCTGTCTATGCCCTCTGTACAGTGTATACCTGCCTCGACAAGTTGGTCAGCTGCTACCAGCCTGAGCACTGCCTTAGATTGCCACCTGGTGGCTATCCTGCGGCCTAAGCCTATCCTCACCATCAGAGGCTCTAGAAAAGTCCAGTAAGTCAATTAGTCATGCCCCTCCAGGGTAAGCCCGGCCAGTGGCACAGTGGGTCCACATCCACCATTGTCACATGGCTTTAAATGCAAATATCCCTGTCTCAGTGGCGTACCACCAATGGCGGCAGGCCACGCAACTGCTATGGGGCCTGTGAGGCAGGGGGTGTCCGGTGTCAGCGCTTGCACAGTGCACCTCCCACATCGGGCCCCCGCCACCCCTGCTTTGGCCCCCACTCCTACTCCACCTGCTCCGCATTCAACTGTATCGGCAGATGCTGATACATTTGAAAGCAGGGCCGGCGTCAGCACCCACCTGGCATATCAAGGTAAGTGCCGGGGCCCTGGACCATCAGAGGGGCCCACTTGCCACAGCAGGGGCAACACTGCACCTTTAATTGTGCTTGTGTGTCACCCCTGCTGCTTCTTTACTAGCAGACACAGCTGCACAGCACACTGCGCATGGCCATGTCTGAAGTGCCGGCAATCAAGCAGCGCCAGAGGTCCTGCGGAGATGCTGGGGGAGCGGCCCGGGCCCCGACAGCGACTTGGTCCCCCTGATGGTCCAGGGCCATGTCTGTGATTGCCATCAGATACGGCGGCCCTACACTGCTACATGAGAAGCTAGACGAGACACAGGCCGGGGACAGGTGAGCAAGACTTGTCGCCTGCTTCCCCAATCATCATATTAAAAATAATTCTAATGTGTGTGTGTGCATGTCAGTGTGTATGACTTTGTATATATATTTATGTCTGTTTTATGTGTTTTTAAGAATGTGTTCAAATATGTACATATGCCTGTATGTGCACGTATCTGTGTATATGTTTGTGTATGTGCGTGTTTGCGTATTGTATGTGTGCATATCTGTATACCATGTGCATGTGTTTGCATGTCTGTGTACTGTGTGTGCTCGTGTCTGCATATCGTGTGTGCACGCAAATGCGTACTGTGTGTGCGCACGTCTGTGTACTGTGCGTGTGTGTGCGTCTGCGTACTGTGTGTGTGCGCGCCTGTGTATTGTGTGTGTGTGTGCGCGCCTGCATCCTGTGTGTGTGCATGCATTTGCGTACTGTGTGTGAACGTCTGCGTACTGTGTGTGCGCGTCTGCATACTGTGTGTGTGCTCGCATCTGCGTACAGTGTGTGTGCGCGCATGTCTGCCTACTGTGCGTGCATATGTCTGCGTACTGTGTGTTTGCTTGTCTGAGTACTGTGTGCGCGCATGTCTGCGTACTGTGTGTACATGTCTGCATACTGTGTGTGTATGTCTGCGTATTGTGTGTTTGCATGCCTGCGTACTGTGTGTGTGCATGTCTGCATACTGTGCGCGTGTGTGCATGTCTGCATATGTGAAGGATGAGGGGACAGTCTGGGTCCTGTGTACTATACCTATATTTCTCTGCCGTATCTGTGCATCATGAATGGTGGTATGTATTAAAGGGGCCCACTAAGACTTTCGTCCGGGGCACACGAAAACCTGGAGCCAGCCCTAGTTGAAAGCAAAGATGGAGGAGGGAGCGTCATGTGACACTCCCTTTCCCATCATTCCTCCTCTGCGTCTGACGCAGCGGCGTGATGACGCGGCACACTGTGTCAGACATTGGAGCTGGCAGCTGCTGAGGTGATGAGAAAGATGCGCTGCAGAGACAGAAGCAGCAGGGAACAAGGACGGTAAGTGTGTATTTATTTTATTTTTTTAAATCAGTGTGTACTGATAATACTGGAGGACTGGGGCTGCATTTTCACCCTATGGTGGAGGCTGCATGTTACCCTATGGGGGGCTGTAATGTACCGCGTACAGGACCATGGGGAGTGCATTATACTGTGTGGAGGACCATGGGGAGTGCATTACACTGTGTGGAGGACCATGGGGAGTGCATTATACTATGTGGAGGACCATGGGGAGTGTCTTATACTGTGTGCAGGACCATGGAGAGTGCATTATACTCTGTGGAGGACCATAGAGAGTGTATTATACTGTGAGGAGGACCATAGGGAGGGCATTATACTGTGTGGAGGACTATTGGGAGTGCATTATACTGTGTTGAGGACCATGCGAAGTGCATTATACTGTGTGGAAGACCATAGGGAGTGCATTATACTTTGTGGAGAACCATGGTGAGTGTCTTATACTGTGTGAAGGACCATGGCGAAGTCCTATACTGTGTGGAGGACCATGGCAAGTGTCTTATACTGCATGGAGGACCATGGCAAGTGTCTTATACTGTGTGGAGGACCATGGGGAATGCATTATACTGTGTGGAGGACCATGGTGAGTGTCGTATACTGTGTGGAGGACCGTGAGGAGTGCGTTATACTATGTGGAGGACCATGGGGAGTGCATTATGCTGTGTGGAGGACCATGGGGAGTGTCTTATACTCTGTGGAGGACCATGGCGAGTGTCTTATACTGTGTGGAGGACCATTGCGAGTGTCTTATACTGTGCGGAGGACCATGGTCAAATGTCTTATACTATGTGGAGTGTGAAGGTTTGTTTGCGGGCCATTATACTGTATGTAGACCCATTATAATGCATGGAGAGCTGTGTGGGGGTCTCAGTTGGGGGATTATACTGTGTTGGGGTCAGCATACTTTGCCCTTGGAGTTGAAGTGGGGTACAGTAGGATCATTATGCTGTGAATGTGGAGGCTACTGTGGAGGAATTCACCATGGGGGTATCATACTGTGTTTGGGGGACACTTTTGTTGGCATCATACTTTATGAGGCAATGAAAGAGGAATCTAGGACTTCAGCAGGAGGAAAATTACTATGTAAAGGCTGGAAAGATGTGAGATCTGCTCTTCTGTGACCTGGACAATTATTTACTTTTCTTTTTGGGGGGGGGGGGGGGGCCCAATTAGAACTTCTGTTATGGGGCCCCATGATTCCTATGTACGCCCCTGCCCTTTCTATTATTATGCCCTTGCTGACCAATAGTGCACATAAAAAAATGGAAAATTGTTACTTTGAACAGTTTTGAAGAAAAAAAATTGCCCATTCAAGTGAATAGGTTAATGAAAAAATTGGTCAGTGCACTGATGGCATCTGAGTGTTGTCTGCTTTTCAGTAACTGGTTACTAGGAGAAGCTTGGTAAAGGTTGATATGTTTTTTTTTTCATACAAGAAAAATGGATGACACACTGGTAGAAAAGCAGATGAGACGAATAAAGAAGAGTGAAAATCTGACTCAGATCACTGAAAAATATTCTTTTTGTGGATGTGAACAAATGACCTAGCACATTCAATCTAATAAGAACTGTGTCATGTAATATTAGATAATATTTGATCTCTTTCTGTATGGAAATCTAGACATCATCATTAAAGGGGCGATTTGGGACTAACTTAGTGAAGGCCTATCTATAGGTCAAGTGAATGAAAGATAAACTGCAGAGCTTGGCAGCGGCAATTAAACAATTTACTTTTCTGCTTCATACACTGCCAAAGCAGATATCTGCAGATTGTAGGATGTGGTGGTGTCAGGTCCCAAACTATTTCATATTGATCACCTGTCCCATCTACAGGTCATCAGTATTTTACTCCCGGGCAACCTCTTTAAACATGATTGATCTAGGTATGCTTTACATTTTGATAACTACTGAAATTTTTAAATGGTTGCTATACTTTAATGCCAAAATTCTATGTATAAATGTAGGAGTTATATGATCAATACTGTTAGCATGGACAGAGGTTACTTATACAGTAATGATGTTTTTTCTTCAATCCTTTACATGCGAATTATGAATCACAAATTCAGAAATCCTTTCTGTGTGCACTGATACTTGTAACTGCAGTGAAAATGTTATGCATTACCCTATTTTTTTAGGATGTATGGTATCAGTTGCTCTGAAGAAAAAAGGGCATAGATTAAAGAGTAGGGTGGATATTTGTATTTGTTATATTTGTGCATAATAAGAAACAGATGTAGACATCTTTATAATGAAGGCCATCTGAAATTATGCAAAACTGAAATAATGGTGTGTCAGGAAGTCTTCTGTAGCAATTAATCTTGTCTTGTTGCATGCCAATACGGCTCTATCAAGACCAATGATATACTTCCAAAAATATGACAATCGGTAAGGATAGGATCATATAGTATGAACACTGGGGAACATTGATTTTAGAAACCTGTATCAAACATTCAATGTATCCAAACAATTCCCAGGAGCAAAAAAAAACACAACAGTAGACTGTTGAAAGATTGTACTCTCTTTAACGTCAGATGTCCATACTCTATTCCACTTTAACAAAAGCAACTTTTGTACCTAGATAGATATATAAGTGATTCATATTTGCCTGCATCTAACAAAATGCTTAAATATTTAATACATAATTTATATTCATAGTTTTAAGGTTGTAGGTTGACTTAAGTCTATCGAGTTCAACCTATAGCTTAACATGTTGATCCAGGGGAAGGCAGACATTAATAACTCCATATTAGGGGAATAATTCCTTCCTGACTCCATACAGCAATCAGACTAGTTCCCTGGATCAACGCCCCATCACAGAATCAGTGCCCATAACCTGTAATATTATATTAATCAAGAAAGGCATCTGGACCTTCTTGAATTTTAATATTGAATCAACCATCATATGACAGAGAGTTACATTGTCTCACTGCTCTTACAGTAAAGAATCTGTGTCTGTGATTATTATTAAACATTCTTTCCTTCTATATGTAGAGAATGCCTCCTTGTCCGTGTCACAGGTATAAGTGTAAAAAAAAAATTATTAGAAATCTCTCTGTACTGTCACCTCATATATTTGTACATTGTAATAATATCTCCCCTAAGCCTTCGTTTTTACAAACTGAATAATCCCAAGTTTAATAACCCATCTTGGTACTGCAGCCAATCCATTCCCTTAATAACCTTGGTTATTGGTAGTTTAGCTATATCCTTCTTATATACTGGTGACCAAAATTGTACATAGTATTCTAAGTGTGGCTGCACTAGTGACTTGTATAAAGGCAAAACTATGTTCTCATCATGAGAATCTATGACTTTTTTAATGCATCCCATTATTTTATATGCCATGGCAGCAGCTGCCTGACACTGATCACTACAATGAAATTTGCTGTCCACCCATTCACCTAAGTCTTTTTCAGTTACAGTTTAAGGCCTCCTTAAACGTCCTGGTGATTCCTGAACAGGAAAAAGCAGTACTGGTGAGATCCATGGTCCGTGTTCGTGTGCCATCCGTATGTACGTATGTGACATCTGTGTGACATCTGTGTGTCCGTGTGAGACATCCTCGTGCCTTCCGTGTGTCTGTGTGACACATACCAGTGCCTGGGAAAAGCAGTACAGTTCGCGCTGATCCCAGGTGCGGGCTATTGAAGGCAGCGCTCATCATTGTCCCCTGCTCGCGCTGAGATCAGTGTGACCAGGAGACAATGATAGGAGTTGTATTCAGCATCCGCTGTGTACATCCTGTGTAAAATTAAGAATTAAATTAAAAAAAATGGTGCATGCTCCCATCGATTAATCTTAACCAGCAGAGGGAAAGCCACCTGCTGGTGGCTGATATTACTAGCCTGGGAAAGGGGCCATTAGCCAAAAATGTTCCCTGGCTATTAATAACAACTCACAGCTGTTTGATTAGCATTTACTGGCTAGATTAAAGGGGAACCCCTGAAAAAAATTGATGTATGGTTGCCCTATACACTGTGTGCAGAATTATTAGGCAAATGCATATTTTGATCACTTCGATACTTTTCATACATGTTGTCCTACTCCAAGCTGCATAGGCTTGAGAGCCAACGCCCAATTAAGTAAATCTGGTGATGTGCATCTCTGTAATGAGGAGGGGTGTTGACTAATGACATCAACACCCTATATAAGGTGTGCTTAATTATTAGGCAACTTCCTTTCCTTTGGCAAAATGGGTTAGAAGAGAGATTTGACTGGCTCTGAAAAGTCCAAAATTCTGAGATGTCTTGCAGAGGGATGCAGCAATCTTGAAATTTCCAAACTTTTGAAGCGTGATCACCGAACAATCAAGCGTTTCATGGCAAATAGCCAACAGGGTCATAAGAAGCGTGTTGGCCAAAAAAGGCGCAAAATAACTGCCCATGAATTGAGGAAAATCAAGCGTGAAGCTGTCAAGATGCCATTCGCCACCAGTTTTACCATATTTCAAAGCTGCAACGTTACTGGAGTATCAAAAAGCACAAGGTGTGTGATACTCAGGGACATGGCCAAGGTAAGGAAGGCTGAAAAATGACCACCTTTGAACAAGAAACATAAGATAAAACGTCAAGAATGGGCCAAGAAATATCTTAAGACTGATTTTTCAAAGGTTTTATGGACTGATGAAATGAGAGTGACTCTTGATGGGCCAGATGGATGGGCCAGAGGCTGGATCAGTAAAGGGCAGAGAGCTCCACTCCAACTCAGACACCAGCAAGGTGGAGGTGGGGTACTGGTATGGGCTGGTATCATCAAAGATGAACTTGTGGGACCTTTTCGGGGTTGAGGATGGAGTGAAGCTCAACTCCCAGACCTACTGCCAGTTTCTGGAAGACAACTTCTTCAAGCAGTGGTACAGGAAAAAGTCGGTATCGTTCAAGAAAAACATGATTTTCATGCAGGACATTGCTCCATCACATGCATCCAACTACTCCACAGCATGGCTGGCCAGTAAAGGTCTAAAAGAAGAAAAAATAATGACATGGCCCCTTGTTCACCTGATCTAAACCCCACAGAGAACCTGTGGTCCATCATAAAATGTGAGATCTACAGGGAGGGAAAACAGTACACCTCTCGGAACAGTGTGTGGTGGCTGCTGCACGCAATGTTGATGGAAAACAGATCAAGCAACTGACAGAATCTATGGATGGAAGGCTGTTGAGTGTCATCATAAAGAAAGGTGGCTATATTGATCACTAATTTTTTTGGTTTTGGTTTTTGCATGTCAGAAATGTTTATTTCTAAATTTTGTGCACTGATATTGGTTTACCTGGTGAAAATAAACAAGTGAGATGGGATTATATTTGGTTTTTATTAAGTTGCCTAATAATTCGGCACAGTAATATTTACCTGCACAAACAGATATCCTCCTAAGATAGCCAAATCTAAAAAAAAACCCACTCCAACTTTCAAAACTATTAAGCTTGGATATTTATGAGTCTTTTGGGTTGATTGAGAACATAGTTGTTGATCAATAATAAAAATAATCCTCTAAAATACAACTTGCCTAATAATTCTGCACACAGTGTAAATTCTAACCAGCAATGGCTAAACAGACAGCTGTGGGCTGATATTAATAGCCAATGGATTTTGACCCCCTCCAAGCTTAATAACATCAGCCCTCAGTGGCCTCAGAAATGGAGCATCAATAAGATGCAACAAATCTGGCGCTTAGCCTAGCTCTTCCATCTTGTCTGGTGCGGTGGCAGGTGGGGTAACAGAATTGGGGTTGATGTCAGCTTTGTATTGACAGCAAGCTGACAACAAGCCCAGGGATTAGTAATGGAGCGTCGTCTATAAGACACCCCCATTACTAACTCCATAGTAAGTTTTGAAATAAACACACAGCAAGAATAAAATCCTTTATTTGAAAGAAAAGTTAACACCCTGTTTTACTCATTTATTAAAAACTAAAAAACACCATTATACTCACCTTTACGCCTAATCCATTAAAGCCTATGTCCCCTGTAAAAAAGCAAAAAATAGAAAAGCAAATTTATAATCACCTTAACGCCTAATCCACTGAAGCCAATGTCTCCTGTAAAAAAGTAAAAATAAAACAACCATATCCCTCACCTGTCTGATGTGAAGAGGAGCATTGCACTGTGAATAAGTCTCCTTACATTGCTATGCCAGAGCCGGAATGTCACTCTCCACAAGGAGAAACGTTACCCCTTAGACCTCAGTCCAAAGCCTCTCACCTAGCCAAATCAGTTCTCATACTTTGCACTGATGAGGCAAAATATCCTGAAACACTGTGTCTGCAAATTGAGCTTCTGATTTGGCTTTTATCCTAAGTCATATTGCAAAACTTGTTAAAAGGTTGATAGTGACTTGTAGGATTGCTTCTTCCAACAGGTGGGGCTATAGAGTGCAAGTCCTCTTCATCTCTGAAGAGACAATTTACAATTTAGTACACAATTATACATTTTATGTCCTCTGCCCAAGTGCATAGCCTTACATTTATCTACATTAAATTTCAATTGCCATTCCTCGGCCCAAGCCTCCAGCTTACATAAATTCTTCTGTAATATTAAATTATCGTCCTCTGTGTTGATTACCCTGCAAACTTTAGTATCATCTGAAAATAATGTAATTCTACTCGGTATGCCCCCTACAAGGTTATTAATAAATATGTTAAAAAGAAGCGGGCGCAATACTGAACCCTGTGGTACCGCACTGTTAACTGTGAACCAATCTGAGTGTGTTCCATTAATAATCACCTTTTGTTTCCTATCACTGAGTCAGTTGTTAACCTAGTTACACATATTTTCCTCTAGTCCCATTTTTCTCATTTTATTTACCAACCTTTTGTCTGGCACTGTACCAAACACCTTTGAAAAGTCCATATAGACAACATCCACTGTGTTTCCTTGGTCCAGTCTGGAACCTAACTCCTCATAGAAGTTGATCAGATTAGTTTGACGGGACTGATCCCTCATAAAACCATGTTGATCCTGGTTCATAAAGTTATTCTTATTGAGATATTCCAGGACAGCATCTCTTAGGAAACCCTCAAGGATTTTACCCACAGCCAAGGTTAGACTTACCAGTCTATAATTTCCAGACTCAAATTTTGTGCCCTTTTTGAATATTGACACACATTTGCTATGCACCAGTCCTGTGGTAAATACCCTGTTATTATGGAATCTGTGAATATTAATTATTTATGCCTCGTCACTACACTCTTGCTTTAATTCTGTAAATGCTTTTTTTTTGTCATTTAGTGCACCCCTTACAGCTCTATTTAGCCATAGTAGTTTCCTCCTATTTCTATCTTGTTCATTCACATAGGGCAGGGGTGGGGAATTTCTTTTCTGCCAAGGATATATTTGGATATATTTACCATCCTTCAGAGGCCATACAAATTGTGTCCACAAAGTATGTCCTGATGCTGGCACTAGTGTCAGGACATAATCTTTCATTGCCTCAGCATTCAGTAGTGAACACTGCGTGTGCATTCTCACAGAGCAAGAAGAAATTAATGGGCCGGTGGCCCACAAAATACAGCTGCCGGCTCAAGCACTGCGGTCCACAGGACTCTGCCCGGGGCCAGATAAAAAGGTCAACAAGGGCCATAAATGGCCCGTGGGCCTGAGTTTTCCCACCCCTGACATAGGCTATATGTTGTGCACAAGTCATATTCAGGATGCTTATAAAAGTGTCCCATTTTGTTTGTGTTGTTTTATTTCTCAGGATATTGTCCCAGTTTATGGCACTAAGATAATTTCTCAGCCATTGAAAATTCACCTTTCTGAAGTTTAGTGTCCTTGTAGCCCCTCTACCATACATCTTATTAAAGGATACATAAAAACGTATTATTTTGTGATCACTATTACTCGGATAACCCCTAACCTGTATGTTTGATATTCTGTCTGGTCTATTGGTTAACCCCTTTACAGCCCATGACGTATTAATATGCGTCTGTGCCCTGGGACATAAGAGCCTGACCCGTATTAGTACGTCATCGCGATCGCGCATGCACACAGGCTGTGTGGGCACGATCGCCGCCGGGTGTCAGCTGACTGTCACAGCTGACACCCGGTACTATGTGCAGGGAGCAGTCCCGCACCACTCCTGGCACATTAACCCCCGAAATGCTGTGATCGAAGTCGATCGCAGCATTGCGGTGGCAAGGGGAGGTGATTGCAATACTCACCTCCTCTTCCGGCCTCCAGCGCTGTCTGCCGCGGCTTCCCAGGTGTTGCCATGACGACCCGATGTCGTCATGACAACATCCGGGTCACCAGGCAGCAGGAACATTGTTTGGTCATGCGCAGTGCATGACCAAACAATCTTCTCACTGTGCAGCGCTGACTGCCTGCATGGCACAGGGATGGTGCTCCATCCCTATGCTATGCAGGCGATCAGAATAAAAAAAGTGAAAGTCCCATTGTGGGACAAAGTAAAAAAGTGTAAAAACTGTCAGAAAGTGAAAAAAAAAAAAAAAAAAAATATTGTAAAAATATTAAAAAAAAAAAAATAATAATCCATCAAAAATAAAAATATACACTGTGTTCCAAATTATTATGCAAATAATATTTTCTCAGATTTTCCCAAATTACCTATATGAATAGCAGTCATTGTAATTTTCCAGTCAAATAACTATTAGAGTACAATTGAAAGGTTTTTGTACAAACTGCCTATGATAACAGTATATTTTTAAAAAAATAAAAAACTCAAACTGCACTCAAAATGCATGTTCCAAATTATTATGCACAGCAGAGTTTTCAACCTTTTCATTTTAATAAAGAACAAAAAAATGGTCATTTTTGAAATTCTAAGCATTAGCAAGTTATTACAAACTGAAATCAAACAGTTTTCAACTCAAAACTTTATTCTAGGTGATGTAACATTTGCACATAGGACCCCTTGTTCGAAAGGAGCTTCTGAACTCTCTCGTCCATTGAATTTGTCAGGTTTTGGATGGTTTCTGCTTTAATTGTTTTGCATGAGGACAGAATACCCTCCCAGAGCTGTTGCTTAGATGTGAACTGCCTCCCGCCATCATAGACACTCTTTTTGATGATGCTCCAGAGGTTCTCAATGGGGTTGAGGTCAGGGGAGCATGGGTGCCACACCATAAGTTTGTCCCCTTTTATGCCCATAGCAGCCAGAGATGCAGATGTGTTATGTGCAGCATGAGACGGGGCATTATCATGCATGAAATGTTCTCGATGGTCCAGATGGATGGAGTGGAGGATGGCTGGTTGATGGACACCCCATGCAAACACGGCTACGGCGCTAACAAGGAGGAGGTGGAGTAATGTTTTGGGCTGGAATCATGGGGAGAGAGATTGTCGACCCTTTTAGGATCCCTGAAGGGGTAAAGATGAACTCCATAATGTATGTTGAGTTTCTCAAACAGCACTTCCTTCCATGGTTCAAGAAGAAGAACCGTGCATTCCGCAGCAAGATCATTTTCATGCATGATAATGCCCCGTCTCATGCTGCACATAACACATCTGCATCTCTGGCTGCTATGGGCATAAAAGGGGACAAACTTATGGTGTGGCACCCATGCTCCCCTGACCTCAACCCCATTGAGAACCTCTGGAGCATCATCAAAAGGAGTGTCTATGATGGCAGGAGGCAGTTCACATCTAAGCAACAGCTCTGGGAGGGTATTCTGTCCTCATGCAAAACAATTAAAGCAGAAACCATCCAAAACCTGACAAATTCAATGGACGAGAGAGTTCAGAAGCTCCTTACGAACAAGGGGTCCTATGTGCAAATGTAACATCACCTAGAATAAAGTTTTGAGTTGAAAACTGTTTGATTTCAGTTTGTAATAACCTGCCAATGCTTAGAATTTCAAAAATGACCATTTTTTTGTTCTTTATTAAAATGAAAAGGTTGAAAACTCTGCTGTGCATAATAATTTGGAAAATGCATTTTGAGTGCAGTTTGAGTTTTTTATTTTTTTAAAAATATACTGTTATCATAGGCAGTTTGTACAAAAACCTTTCAATTGTACTTTAATAGTTATTTGACTGGAAAATTACAATGACTGCAATTCATATAGGTAATTTGGGAAAATCTGAGAAAATATTATTTGCATAATAATTTGGAACACAGTGTAATGTACCCATCAATAAATATTATTTTGAAAAAAAAAGCAAACATACAATAAAAGTACAAATATTTGGTATTGCCGCGTCCGGAACGACCTGACCTATAAAATTGTCCCACTAGTTAACCCCTTCAGTGAACACGGTAAAAAATAAAAATAAAAAATGAAGCAAAAAGTAATGCTTTATCATCATACTGCCAAACAAAAAATGGAATAACACGCGATCAAAAAGACGAATATAAATAAAAATGGTACCGCTGAAAACGTCATCTTGTTCCGCAAAAAACAAGCCACCTTACAGCTCCATCATCTGAAAAATCATCAAAAAGTTATAGCTCTCAGAATAAAGCGATGCAAAAAAATAATTTTTTCTATAAAATAGCTTTTATTGTGTAAAAGCGCCAAAACATAGAAAAACGATATAAATGTGGTACCATTGTAAACGTACTGACCCAAAGAATAAAGCTGCCTTATCAATTTTACCACACGCGGAACAGAATAAAAAAAAACAAAAAAAACAATTCCTGAATTGTTGGTTTTTGTTTATTCTGCCTCCCAAAAATTGGAATAGAAAGCGATCAAAAAATGTCACGTGCCTGAAAATGGCACCAATAAAAACGTCAACTCATCCCGCAAAATACAAGCCATCACATGACTCTGTCTGCCAAAATCTGGAAAAATTATAGCTCTCAAAATATGGCGATGCAAAAACTAGATTTTACAAAAAATGCGTCTTTTAGTATGTGACAGCTGTCAATCATAAAAGCTCCATATGATTCTGGTATCGCTGTAATCGCACTGACTCGAAGAATAAAGTCGTCTAATCACTTATACCGCACGAGGAACGGCGTAAAAAATAAACTCTCGGGTTAGGGTTGTGCTAGGGTTAGGGTTGTGCTAGGGTTAGGGTTGGGCTAGGGTTAGGGCTGGGGTTGGGGCTAGGGTTGGGGTTAGGGTTGTGATGGGGTTGGGATTTTTTTCAAAAGTAAGAAAAAAAGATGACGATATGGCGACTAGTGTTGAGCGTAAGTGCTCGCTACTTGAGTTTGCATCGGGTGCTCTGGTATGCATTGAGTATCGTGGGTATTTGAGTGACATGCTCGAGTCTCCGCCCCATATGCTTCGCGGGCAAAAATTGCCTGCCATGCACGAGCGATCCCCGCATGTTTTTTTTGGGTGTCTAATAACCGTGAAACATGCGGGCAGGGACTCGAGCATGTCACTCGAGCACACGCAGCACATGGTGCATACCTGAGTACCTGATGCAAACTCAAGTAGCGAGCACTTGCGCTCAAGACTAATGACAACTTATTCAATATGATGACCTAATGTTATCAAATTCTGTGTCGTACCCCTGGGTTCAAAATGTTCACTCTACCCCTTGATAAAATTCTTGAGGGGTCTAGTTTCCAAAATGGGGATACTTGTGGGGGGTTTCCACTGTTTAGGCACACAGGGGCTCTCCAAACGCGACATGGTGTCCGCTAACAAATTGAATGGAAAATCGGCTCAAATTGTTAGTGGACACCATGTTGCGTTTGGAGAGCCCCTGTGTGCCTACACATTGGAGCTTCCCCACAAGTGACCCCATTTTGGAAACTAGACCCCCAAAGGCACCTATCTAGATGCATAGTGAGCACTTGGAACCCCCAGGTGCTTCACAAATTGATTCGTAAAAATGAAAAAGTAGAAAAAAAAATACTTTTTCATTTTTACGGATTGATTTGTGAAGCACCTGGGGGTTCAAAATGCTCACCACCCATCTAGATAAGTTCCCAGGGGGGTCTAGTTTCCAAAATGGGTTCACTTGTGGGGAGTTTCCACTGTTTAGGCACATCAGGGGCTCTCCAAACGCAACATGGCATCCGCTAATTATTCAAGCAAATTTTACAATCGAAAATTCAAATGGCGTTCCTTCCCTTCCGAGCCCTGCCGTGTGCCCAAACAGTGTTTTTTCCCCACATATGGGATATATTCGTGCCCAAGCGAAATTGCACAACAAATTTTGGGGTCCATTTTTTCCTGTTACCCCTGCAAAAATAAAAAAAATTGGGTCTAAAGTAACATTTTTGTGAAAAAAGTTAAATGTTCATTTTTTTCTTCCACATTCCAAAAATTCATGTGAAGCACCTGAAGGGTTAATAAAGTTCTTGAATGTGGTTTTGAGCACCTTGAGGGGTGCAGTTTTTAGAATGGTGTCACTTTGGGTATTTTCTGTCATAAAGACCTCTCAAAGTGACTTCAAATGTGATGTGGTCCCTAGAAAAATGGTTTTGTAAATGTTGTTGGAAAAATGAGAAATCGCTGGTCAACTTTTAACCCTTATAGCTTCATAACAAAAAAAAATTTTGGTTCCAAAATTGTGCTGATGTAAAGTAAACATGTGGGAAATGTTATTTATTAACTATTTTGTGTGACATATCTCTCTGATTTAAGGGCATAAAAATTAAAATTTTGAAAATTGCAAAATTTTTGCCAAATTTTCTGTTTTTTTCACAAATAAATGCAAGTGATATTGAAGAAATTTTACCACAATCATGAAGTACAATATGTCACGAAAAAACAATCTCAGAATCAGGGGGATCCGTTGAAGCGTTCCAGAGTAATTACCTCAGAAAGTGACAGTGGTCAGAATTGTAAAAATTGGCCTGGTCATTAACGTGCAAACCACCTTGGGTTGTAAAGGGGTTAATATTTGGTCTAGCAGTGTCCCCTTACTTGCTGGGTCCTGAGCCAGTTGTGAAAGGTAACTGTCTTTTATTGCGGTCAAAAACCTGTTTCCTTTGCTGGACCCACAAGTTTCTGCTCCCTAATTTATATTAGGGTAGTTGAAGTCCCCATAATAATGACGTCTTCCTGTTTCTCTGTATGATCCATTTACTTTATGAGGATATTTTCTTCCACATCCATTATATATGGAAACCTATAACAACCACCATCAGTAATTTTTCATGCTATCTCCCTCCCCTTACTCCACCCACAGAGACTCTTCATTTTGATTGGCCTCACATAATATTATCAAGTAGGATTTTTAGGATTTTAGGGTCAATCTTATATATAAACACACCCCTCCCCCTCGCTTATTTGTAGGGTCATTCCTGAACAGACTGTAGACATGTAAATTACAAGACTGGTCATAGCTCTTATCCAGACATGTCTCCATTATCCCCACTATATCATAATTTTCTTTCAGCAATATTAATTCTAATTCCTTCATTTTGTTGGTGAGGCTTCTGGCATTACTATACATGCATGTTATGTATTTCCCTCTATTCCTGCTTAGTGTCTTGACTATCCCAACCCCTCCCCCCATGCCACCCCCAATTTCATTACTTATTCCCAGGTCACTACTTTGATCGTCATTGCAATGTGACACATACACAACATTGCACCAGTATGCCTAATCAAACAAAGACCCACAAATGCCAGTAGGTAAGGAGATTCTTAGGTCTCCCATCCAGCCGTCACAGATTACTGACCATCTGCAGGCATGGGAGAAGCTCTCTTTGTGTCTCCTTTGATTACTGCAGTTTAGAACGATAGTTTCTGAATGGAAAAAAATAATTTAATTGTTCTCTTCTGCATCTTACCCATCAATCTCTTGTGTCCATATTTTTTATATTGTAAAACAAGGCACAGCAATGTTTAAAATAAAAAAATTATAAAATGACCCTTCAGTGACAACCAATGCCAGTGGATAAGGCAGCATGTATCCACTGCCAGGTTCACTTTAAGTGTGTAAAAATTTTTCTAACTAATTCTCTAAGTAATTATAGTAGAAAACCCTATTGGAGCAAGTCCTTGCCAATAGGAATTGAAGTCTTTTTTTTTTTTTTTTTTACCAAGGTCACATAATCAGTTGAGCGTTGCTTTGAAGGATACAGCAAAAATTATTCATGGTCAAAATGAAAAACTGTAGCCAAAAGCAGTGCAAGATGAAACAAATGAAGTAAGTAAAGCTGGCTGAGGTCAGAAAGTAGATAAAGCTAGGCAAAACAGATCAGGTAAATGAGGATCACAAACTAATGGCAAAGTCAAATACAAAGTAAATGATGAAAAGGTACATGACATTAAACTAAAAAGCACCATCAGAAGGCCATAGGCAAGTCTGCATGGGATATTTTCAAGGGCTCTGGTGGCCAACCTCACAGCGCATGAATGTATGCAGTGTTACTGTGTTTTTCTTTAAAGTACAGGCCTATCTATTGTGGTTTTGCAGTTCTGATAGGGATTAAAGAAAGATAAAATAACTAAAAATTACAGTGGTGTGAAAAACTCAAAGCCAGTTTGCCTGCTTCGTGATTTCTTGCTATTTTGTATGTTTGTCACCCTTAAATGTTTCATATCACAAAACAAATTTAAATATTAGACAAAGATAACACAAGTAAATACTGTTTTTAAATGAAGGCCTTTATTAAGTGAAAAATAAATTCAAATCTACAGGGCCCTGTGTGAAAAAGTGATTCCCCCCCTCCCCCTTAAAATATGAATTAACTGTGATTCATCACATCTTTGGGAAGCTGAGTTCAATTTCCCTTGCCTGACACAGGCCTGATTACTGCCACACCTGTTCTCAATCAAGAAATCACTTAAATAGGACCTGCCTAACAAAGTTAAGTAGACCCAGAGATCCTCAAAATCTAGATATCATGCTGCGATCCCCAAAAATTCAGGAACAAATGAGAAACAATCACAAAGAAGGAAAACCTGCACCACCTATATGGCAGAAAAAGACAGACCACCTGTATATTGGGCTCTATCTCAGCAAATATTAGGTATTGGTGGTGCAAAGCTTTATATTAAGAATTAAGGGCAATTCATAGAAGAAAAATTAAAAGCTGCGCTCACTGTACCGATAAAACATTTGTCCTTTATTTCATGATAAAGATGACCCGCAGAAGCGCATGTCCTAGCGCGAAACAGCTGCTGTCCCTTTCATCTTCCCGCACTCCCTGACAGCCCTTAGTTTTATGGATGTCATCAATAACCAGAGGAAAAAAGACCCCTAAAAAATAACTTTTATTAGTTAAATCTAAAAAGGACTGAAAAAATCCATACATGAACAACAATGATCCTCATAAAAATGGAATATCAGATTCAGGTCTTATACCGACAGGAAGGAATACAGACTAATACTGTCCCTATTTTGTCCCTAATTCCTCTGCCTTCCTGACAGCGGAGGTTGGCACCCTAATTTGTACTTCGTGGCGCCCCCGCTCCACGTTGGTATCCCTTATGTCGCTACAAGGACCCTTTTCCAAATATTAAAAAAACACAATGGTGAGAAAAAGGTAGAAAAACAAGTGAACGTATAGGTTTAGAAGCCGATATATAATAATAAAGATGACCAAATCTGTTCAATGGGACATAAACCGGCGCCTGGAGACTTGATTAATCTTAATGTTGCTTAAATAAACCAAATTCATAGATAAATGTACTTTAGCAGGTAGTTTCCTGATCCATTATAACGATCCATTGCACAGCTATCTTGATCAATCTCTTTTAAACAATAAATAATAAAACTCCAGTGTGGGTTCCACACAGATAGGCATCACATATACAGCGTAATGTTAGATCAAAAATTATTCATCAGAGCAAAAGATTATATATAAAGAGCTGTTTAACACAATTGTCTCTAGGTCTTCAGCCCACAGTTTGAACCAACAGTCTGACAATTCATACAGATATAGAATGGCACTTAAAACTTAATAGTCCCATATATATAGTCCCAAATGAAAATGGCACTTATCATTAATAGTCCCTTAGTCCCAACACATTTCCCCTTGGTTTCCACCAGGGTTCATTAGGGGACCTGAGGAGGACATTAATCTCTCTCCTCAGACAGTCAATGCTGCATACATGGAGAGAAACATCCACATCCCATAAATATAAAACAAACCCCCACCAAAGTATAATTAACATACTCCTGTTATGACTCCCATTGCGAACATGTCTCATGTTTGCAGCCGGATACAAGTCTGTGGAACACACAGTGCGCATGTGGAACACATGCCGGCGGAAAAAATGACTCACTGATTACACAAACTGGAGCTGAGATCACTGGAACGCATCTAGAGTTACCGGAGCGCACAGAAGGAAAGCAGACCAGACAGACAGCCTGATATCTAGTGGTACCTGCCAAAATGACAGAGGAGGCGCCAATAACCACCCAGAGAGCTAATACTTTGCAATATACTGTCCTAAAAACCGTGCATTAGAGGCGAAACCAGTGGCACAATTTCAGAGTCATCCCAAATGATGTATTCTCATTTCTCCCCAAAGGAGAAGAATAATAATTATAAGAGGAAATTGAGAAGTCAACATATCAAAAAATAGAGAAAGGGGTGCAGATATCTCCCTACATGAAATGTAAGTGTTGTCCACATTTGTCCTCTCATTTGTCATTTGCCCTTCAGAAAATTCAAGGTTGTTAGAGTAAGGACATGTAGAATAGTCCCAAAATATAAATGTAAAGGTAACCCTAATAGGTACATATAAGTGATGGCCAAAGGCCAGTATCACTTTAAGGATGGTTCTATTTAGCCCTCAATAGCACACTCTTAAATCAGATGAAGCTTGAAAAACTCAGCTGCTCATTCAGGCCCCCCGGGGCCATCGATTCCATCCAGAAGATCCAACAGGCTTTCCATTGGAGTATTTTCTTATTCCAATCTCCCTTTCTGATGGATTGTTCCACAACCTCGAGGACCCAAAATGAAATGCATCCAACATCACCCCCGTGTTTAGAGATTACATGTCTGGCGAGTGGTGTATCTCTGCTATGTCTCACATCTCCAAGGTGTTCGCAAATCCGAACACGTAATTCACGTTTTGTTTTCCCGATATAATCCATCGGACATGTGCATGTGCAGAGATACACCACCCCCGATGTCGTACAGTTGCCAAAATCTCTCATGTCATACACCAGTTTAGTCCCTGTACTCGCAAAACTTTTTGACGGTGTGATGAATTTACAAAAAGAACTGTGACCACACCTGATTGTACCCTTGGACCTGTTCTGCAGCCATGTACTCTCCTTCCTCTGGGGGGCAAAATGGCTATGCACAACAGTGTCTTTCACAGACTTCCCCTTCCTATAAGTGACTGAAGGTGTCTTTGAAATCAGGCCCGCCACATCCGAATCTGCCTGTAGGATATCCCAGTGTCGTTTAAGGATTTCTGTGACTCTTCTTGACTGATCATCGTAAGTGCCTATTAGCCGTGTGATGGGCTTTCTCTATTACCCCTTCCGGGTATCCCCTCACACAACACTTATTAGCCAGATTGTGTGATTCAGACTGGAAAGTCATTCCACGAGGAACAGTTCCTCTGAACCCGCAGGAACTGTCCCTTATGGATACCGCTCTTCAAAGAGGGAGGATGGAAACTCAGCCACTCAAGAAGACTATTAGTTGCAGCTGGTTTGCGGTACAGTAAAGTTCTCAAAGAGCCATATCTATTTCTCGAGATTTGAACGTCGAGAAAAGAGGTCTCCTCCACTCCTACCTCACATGTGAAAGATAGACCAATAGTGTTGGTATTTAGGTAAGCCACAAACGACCAAAAGGATGCCTGGTTTCCTGCCCACAGGATGAGGATGTCGTCGATATATCTACCCCAGAAGAGTATTCGTGGGGCCCAGACAACATCCTCATCCCTGAACACAATGGTATCTTCCCAATAACCCAGTTTTCTTGAGTGGAGGAGTTTCCATCCTCCCCCTTTGAAGAGGGGTATCCTTAAAGGACGGTTCCTCCGGTTCGGAGGAACTGTTCCTCGTGGAATGACTTTCCAGTCTGAATAACACAATCTGGCTAATAGGTTTCGTGTGAGGGGATACCCTGAAGGGGTAATAGAGAAGGCCTATCAACAAGCAAGGGCAGTAGATAGATCATCCCTCCTTACCCCAAGGGATAGGCCTGACTCAGAGCCCATCAAATGGTTGATAGGCACTTACGATGATCATTCAAGAAGAGTCATGGAAATTCTTAAATGACACTGGGATATCCTACAGGCAGATTCGGATGTGGCGGGCCTGATTTCAAAGACACCTTCAGTCACTTATAGGAGGGGGAAGTCTGTGATGGACACTGTTGTGCATAGCCATTTTGCCCCCCAGAGGAAGGAGGGTACATGGCTGCTGAACAGGTCCAAGGGTACATTCAGGTGTGGTCACTGTTCTTTTTGTAAATTCATCATACCGTCAAAAAGTTTTGCGAGTACAGTGACTAAACGGGTGTATAACATGAAATATTTTGCCAACTGTAGGACATCGGGGGTGGTGTATTTCTGCATGTGCACATGTCCGATGGATTATATCGGGAAAACAAAACGTGAATTACGTGTTCGGATTGGCGAACACCTTGGAGATGTGAGACATAGCAGAGATACACCACTCGCCAGACATGTAATCTCTAAACACGGGGGTGATGTTGGATGCATTTCATTTAGGGTCCTCGAGGTTGTGGAACAATCCATCAGAAAGGTAGACTGGAATAAGAAAATACTCCAACGAGAAGCCTGTTGGATCTTCTGGATGGAATCGATGGCCCCGGGGGGCCTGAATGAGCAGCTGAGTTTTTCGAGCTTCATCTGATTTAAGAGTGTGCTATTGAAGGCTAAATACAACCAACCTTAATGTGATACTGGCCTTTGGCCATCACTTATACGTACCTATTAGGGTTACCTTTACATCTATATTTTGGGACTATTCTACATATCCTTACTCTAACAACCTTGAATTTTCTGAAGGGCAAATGAGAGGATAAATGTGGACAACACTTACATTGCAAGTAGGGAGATATCTGCACCCCTTTTTCTATTTTTTGATACGTTGACTTCTCTATTTCCTCTTAGATTTATTATTCTTCTCCTTTGGGGAGAAATGTGAATGCACCATTTGGGATGACTCTGAAATTGTGCCACCGGTTTCGCCTCTAATGCACGGTTTTTAGGACAGTATATTGCAAAGTATTGGCTCTCTGGGTGGTTATTGGCATCTCCTCTGTCATTTTGGCAGGTACTACTAGATGTCAGGCTGTCGTCTGGTCTGCTTTCCATCTGTGCGCTCCCGTAACTGTAGATGCGTTCCAGTGATCTCACTTCCATTTTGCGTCATCAGTGAGTCGTTATTTTCGCCGGCGTGCGTTCCACAGACTTGTATCCGGCTGCAAACATGAGACATGTGCGCAATGGGAGTCGTAACAGGGGTATGTTAATTATACTTTGGTGGGGGTTTCTTATATATATATGGGATGTGGATGTTTCTCTCCATGTACGCAGCATTGACTGTCTGAGGAGAGAGATTGATGTCCTCCTTAGGTCCCCTGATGAACCCTGGTGGAAACCAGGGGGAAACGCGTTGGGACTAAGGGACTACTAATGATAAGTGCCATTTTCATTTGGGACTATATATATGGGACTATTATGTTTTAAGTGCCATTCTTTATCTGTATGAATTGTCAGACTGTTGGTTCAAGCTATGGGCTGAAGACCTAGAGACAATTGTGTTAAACAGCCCTTTATATATAATCTTTTGCTCTGATGAATAATTTTTGATCTAACATTATTCTGTATATGTAATGCCTATCTGTGTGGAACCCACACTGGAGTTTTATTATTTATTGTTTAAGAGAGATCGATCAAGATAGCTGTGCATTGGATCGTTATAATGGATCAGGAAACTACCTGCTAAAGTACATCTATCTATGAATTGGTTTATTTAAGCAACATTAAGATTAATCAAGTCTCCAGGTGCTGGTGTATGTCCCATTGAACAGATTTGGTCACCTTTATTATTATATATTGGCTTCTAAACCTATACGTTCACTTGTTTTTCTACCTTTTTCTCACCATTGTGTTTTTTTAATATTTGGAAAAGGGTCCTTGTAGTGACATAAGGGATACCGACGTGCAGCGGGGGCGCTACGAAGTAAAAATTAGGGTGCCAACCTCCGCTGTCAGGAAGGGAGAGGAATTAGGGATGTAGCGCCCCGAGGGTTCGCCGCTGCAGGGGTATTGCACCTCTGCCAGAGGTGTGATATTCCACTCCCGGGTAAGGATGGAGTATGGACAAGGGCCCAGTTAGCTGCATGCATCACACACACCCCATTTCCGGGGGACAGCTCAACGGTGCTCCCATTTATACAGTAATGCAGGCACGACAGACCATGTCCCTGGCTGGAGTGGGGAGGGGGGAAGGAATACCCAGTGATGTAGGAGCAGAAGGGGACGGTTTCTGAGCATAGATAGGAGCTCATTGGTTGCTGGTCACCTGAGCTCACACACTAGGGAAGGGTATATAAGGTGCGCACCATCTTAGTTCTGAGTCAGTTCAGTCAGAGAAGAAGCAGAGTGGATATGTGACAGGGAGCTGTGGCTCAGTTTGGGCCCAGCTCCACGAGGCAGGCCTAGAGTGAAGGCCGGAGCCAGAAGAAAGGAACAGAAACAGAAAGGAACGGAAACAGAAAGGAACAGAAAGGAACAGCAAAGGAAAGAGAAGTACCCTAAGTGTAGAAGGGCTCAGGAACAAGAAGGCAGAAGGGACCCTAAGAGCCCATGACAATACCGGGTGAAGGGTCAGGCAGATTAAGGGTACCGGATCCCAAGTTGGTGGAGGAGAAACTACCCTCAGTCAAAGACCGGAGGTCGTGATCATTTATTGGTGCGACACCTCACCAAACCTGCTAGGAAGGCACCATATAGGACAGCGGGAAACGGGGCCCACGTTTACCCGCGCAGATCCGCGGTAGCTGGACAAAAGTTGGTCACTGGTGGGGCAGGCCAGAGAAAGGATGGAAGGGGGTCCTGTGCCATATTCCTGAACTGCCTGGGGGTTGACCGAGCCCCTCACCTGGTGGACGCAGCATGGCTCGGGCGGTCATTGCTGACAGAAGTGACTGGGAATATACGAACTGTGAGTAAAAGACCCTGGACTGCAACACGTTGTCTTTGTACTTTTTGCTTCGCCAGCACGAATGGTACTGAGACTCCCTGCACCATCACCAGCACCATCCACTACACTGCCCTGGGGCTGCACTCTTCCCGTGGGGAGTAACACTAGCTCAGCTGCAAACACCATCAGCCTCAGCGGTCTGCCTTGCAGCGGCAGTTCATAATAGCTGCAATCCACGGGTGGCGTAGTCGGACATTACCTACAGCACATAGCGGACTACCACTGGTCTGACCACCCTGAGCCACGGGACCGGGCCGCCACTACTACTCTCAGCATTGCCCTGAAGCCCGGTTCCGAGTGCTCCAAGGCCCAGGGGGTGAGTCAGGGACAAAATAGGGACAGTATTAGTCTGTATTCCTTCCTGTTGGTATAAGACCTGAATCTGATGTTCCATTTTTTATGAGGATCATTGTTGTTTGTGTATGGATTTTTTCAGTCCTGTTTAGATTTAATTAAAAGTAATTTTTTAGGGGTCTTTTTTCCTCTGGTTGTTGCTGAATAATTAGGACCTGTTTCATATATTTGTTACCTGGTTGTTTAACATTTTATGGATGTCATGATTTAAAGGACAAATGTTTTATCGGTACGGTGAGTGCCATTATCCACAAATGGTGAAAACATGGAACAGTGGTGAACCTTCCCATGAATGACCGGCTGACCAAAATGACCCCAAGAGTACAGTGACGACTCATCTTAGAGGTCACAAAAGACTCCAAACAACATCCAAATAACTGCAGGCCTCACTTGCCTCAGTTAAGGTCAGTGTTCTTGACTCCACCATAAGAAAGAGACTGCGCAAAAGTGGCACGCACGGCACAGTTCCAAGACGAAAACAACTGCTGAACAAAAAGAACATAAAGGCTCGTCTCAGTTTTACCAGAAAACAACTTGAGGATCGGTAAGACTTTTGGGAGAATACTCTGTGGGCTAACAAGACAAAAGCTGAACTTTTTGTAAGGAGTATGTCCCATTACATCTGGTGTAGAAGTAACACAGCATTTCAGAAAAGGAACATCATACTAACAGTAAAATATGGTGGTGTAGTGTGATGGTCTGGGGCTGTTTTGCTACTTCAGGAACTGGAGAATCTTGCTGTGGTAAATGGAACCATGATTTCTGCTGACTACCAAAAATATCCTGAAGGAGAATGTCCGGCCATCTGTTCGTGACCTCAAGCTGAAGCGCACTGGGGTTATGTAGCAGGACAATGATCCAAAACACACCAGCAAGTCCACCTCTGAATGGCTTAAGAAAAACAAAATTAAGACTTTGGAGTGGGCTAGTCAAAGTCCTGACCTTTATCCGATTGAGATGCTTTGGCATAACCTTAAAAAGGCAGTTCATGCTCGGAAACCATCCAATGGGGCTGAATTACGACAATTTTGCAAAGTTTAATGGGCCAAAATTCCTCCAGAGTGTTGTAAATGACTCATTGCCAGTTATGGCAAATGCTTGATTGCAGTTATTGCTTGTAAGGGTGGTCCAACCAGTAATTAGGTTTAGGAGGCAATCACTTTTTCACACAGGGCCCTGTAGGTATGGATTTTTTTTCCATTAATAATAAAGACCTTCATTTAAAAACTGCATCTTGTGTTTACTTGTGTTATCTTTGTCTAATATTTATATTCGTTTTATGATCTGAAACATTTAAGCGTGACAAACATGCAAAAGAGTAAGAAATAAGGAAGGGGCAAACACTTTTTCTATATCCTTTTCATTCTCATAAAGCTTTTATATACACAGATATGGATACATATATACCACATAGTTGTTGGAAATAATTTTTTGATGTTGCACCAGGGAAAAATGAAAAAAATAATTTAGGAGTTATTTAATTCTTCTCTAAAATGTGACAATGCTTGCGGAAACCACCTCTGGATATGAAGGAATTAAACATCTGTGTTAACAAAAATGAAGATCTCAGCGATGCTAAACTATGGTGACCTGTCACATCTATGCTTTTCTTTGTTCATCTTAGATGAAGTAACCTGCACACAATGCAGGGTATTGTTCCTTCTACAGCAATACTACATATCTACAAATATGTCAGATGAATAGTGGATATGTTTGAGTAATCAGTTCCTGTATCGACAAACGTCAAGATAATGTATTCCTCCTCCAATAGAAGAAGACATCATGACAGCTAAAAAGGTTTAATTGATGGCCCGTTAGGAGCTAATAACTAGATTGGCAGCTCATATTCATTAAGGGGCCTGATGATATCACTAACATTATCTCATTTCTGACATGTCATCATCCTGTCAGTTTACTCTCAAGGTGTCAAACAAGAAAAGCTTCAAATGGGCACTAAGGCAAAATGGAATACAGTTCTACAGCAACATCTAGACTTCACCAGTAACAATGGTGGGGAATATAAGTAATTACACTTGTATAATTAGACTTTCACAGGGAAAAATAATCAGTTTCCGTCAGTTCCCTCCTCTAATCATGTATGTAAATAGCCTGGGCAAGGGAGAGTAGCTTGATGGCACCCTCTGGCACAGCAAAGTGTTCCCAGTGTATAATCTGTATTTAAGGGAACATGAGCTGTAAGTGACTCGCCCCCTGGGCCGAGGGGCACCCGGAACCAGGCTTCTGGGGGTTGCAGTATCCGTGGCGGTGACCCGGTCCCGTGGCTCAGGGTGGTCAGGCCAATGGCGGTATTTTGTGTGGGGGGGTTTAGGTTATTTGTCCGACTACGCCACCAGTGGATTGCGGTCAGTGCGAACCGCCGCTGCAAGGGCAGACCGCTGGGGCTGATGGGGTATGCAGCTAAGGTAGTGTGACTCCCCACGGGAAGAGTGCAGCCCCAGGGCAGTGTAGTTGATGGTGGGAGTGATGGTGCGAGCGTCCCAGCACTAGTAGTGCTGGCGCGACGATGAAGCACAGAGACATGGGGTTGCAGTTCAAATTCTTCACTCACAGTTCTTTATATTCTTAGTCATTCCGCCGCCAATGACTGCCCAAGCCGTGCTGCGTCCACTAGGCAGCGGGGCTCGGTCAACCCCCAGGTAATTCCGGAGTGTGGCACAGGACTCCCTTCTATTCCTTTCTCTGGCCGTGCCCCACCAGTGACACTACGTCTGTCCAGCTCCCGTGGGCCTTCTCTTGGGAGGGCTTCGTGCTCACCTCCCTGACCCTATGTGGTGTGCCTTTCTAGTAGGTGTAGCGAGGGGTCGCACCAAGATGTGATCACGACCGCCGGTCCTTGGCTGAGGATTAGTCGCCTCCACCAACTTGGGATCCGGTACTCTCTTCTGCCAACCCGTCACCCGCAATCTCCTGGGCCTTTGGGGTTCCTTCTGCCCTCGTGTCTCTGGGCCTCTCTGGGTGTTCTGTTCCTTTCTTCCTTTCCTTTCTTTTCCTTTCAGTTTCTGTCCTCTCTGCTGGTTCTGGCCTTCACTCCAGGCCTGCCTCGTGGAGCTGGGCCCAGACTGAGCCACAGCTCCCTGTCATCCCTCTCTGGCTGAACTCCTCTTCTCCTCACTCCTCTGACTGTCTGATCTGAACTCCTAAGATGGTGCCCACCTTATATGCTTCCCTCTCTGTGCATGAGCCCAGGTGACTTGCAACCAATGGGCTCCTACCTATGCCCAGAGACCGTCCCCTCCTGCTCCTACATCACTGGGTTTTCCTCCCCCCTCCCCACTCCAGCCAGGGACAGATTCTGTCGTGCCTGCATTACTGTCTAATGGGAGCACCGTTGAGCTGTCCCCCGGAAATGGGGTGTGTGTGATGCATGCAGCCTACCGAGCCCTGGTCCACACACCATCCTTACCCGGGAGTGGAATATCACACCTCTGGCAGAGGTGCAATACCCCTGTAGCGGCCGAACCCTCGGGGCGCTACATTCCCCCCTGGTAAACCACAGGACGTCCTCGGGCTGGAAAAGAGCAAAGACAATTCAAAAACATGCAATACTTTTTTTTTTCAAAACTTTTCACATAGAAAACGGACGACATTATTTAATTCCCTTTATGGGAAACACTTTCCTCTTTTTCAACATTTTTCTTTCACTAGATATGGTCATTACTACCGGAATTCTTTTGTCCTATAAAACACCTTACCAAACATTTGCATTGTTACTTTAGCAGCTTATAAAACCTTTTCATATAAAACATTTTTAAGTAAACATATTCTTGGGTACTGGCCGCGGTGCAACTTGCGACCAGGTGTTCTTTCTTCTTAAAGGTGCAACAGTCCAGTAAATTCGTCCTGAGGTAGACTCTGCAGTCTTTTTATAAAACCAGTAGGGGGCGCTTTAGGAAGCGCAACTATTTACAGGGGATTGGACGTTCCCAGTCCTCGGCCGGTTAGAAAGGGGGAGTGGCTGCTCTCAGTCCTCAGCCAGGTAGGGGATGTAGGGGAGGTAACATTCACACAGTCAACAGTTTCACAACAGTTCTTGTACCCTGACGGGTAACTATTTACACATGTACTTTGCTACTCACTAGTAGCGATGTCCTCCAGATGCTCCTTCCTCCTCCTCATACTGTTCTTCAGACCCGTCCGGGTCCTCCTGGCTTTCCTCATAGCCATAGCGCTGCTGCTCCTCCTCTGTAAGCCGATGGACATGGAGGGCGTACGGTCCTTTCCCGCCCTCGTGTCGGGTAAAGGTGACCACATCACCTGGGTAAAGGTCATGTCCACGGTGTCCCTCGGGTAGATGACTTTCAACGTCTCTGCGGGTCACCAAGACGTCGCCTGCCGTTTCCGGACCCCTGATGAAGCCCCAACCGTTCTCCATGTGAAGCTTGATTACGGTCCCGATGATTTGGGGACCGCGGGCGGCCCGGGGGTCTTGACGGGCTTTGCACTTTTGCTCAGCGCTTCGGGCCTGGAGCCGCTCCTCTCTGACGCGCCTCTCTCACCGTTCCCGCTCGAAGGTCACCAGCTGCTGCTGGCAGGCCTCTAGACGAAGGACCGCGTCCGCCCGGGTCTCCTGAGTGAACCCCATTAAGTTCTCACCAGCGGGGTCCCACTCAAATTGGGCATATTCTAGTGGGAGCGGGGTGACCTCTACGTGCTCCGGAGCCGGTATCAGAGGCTCGCGCGGGGGCTGGGTTTTCCAGGGCTGACCGCTAATCAGTTCAGCCGGCCATTCCAGCGGCTGTCCATCCGGACCAGTATGATGGGCTAACAGGTCCGTGCCCAGCGGTGGTATAGTGGAGGGACCCGGTTTGGGAGCAGCGCCCGGGGGCACTCGGCCCTGCGACCAGGCCGGGGGTCTATTGGTTGGATCCAGTAGCAGCCCAGTCCGGGAAGGGGGCGCTGGTTGGGTAACGGTGCCCGGGTTAACTAGGCCTTGCGACCAGGCCGATGACGCTTCCTTCTTTATGGCGCCCGGGGTCAAGGGGCGTGGCGCCGGGCGGGGCGTGGCCGCTGTACTCGCCGCTTGAGGCCTAGCTGGGAGCAGTGGCGGCGCGGCAACAGGTGCGGTGAGTGGGGCTTCAGGTTCTGCGACAGGAGGCTGGGGCAGGTTTGCAGCTGCTGGGCCTGGGGTGGTAACATCCCCTGTACTTGCCTCGGTCCTCGTGGCTCCCTCCGCGACGCCGTCTCCGGCCCTCACTCCTCCTTCATCGTCCTCAGAGGCAGGCGTACTCCAGGGTGCGGGTGATGCCTGCCGCTGGCGGGTTCCAGCCTGCCGGGCCAGTTCTTCTCTCCACCCGGCAAGCGCATCCCGCTGCGCCCGGACCATCCTCCGATCCAGGTCCTCCAGCGCAGCTTGCGCACGCTCCGGATCTCTAGGGAGCTGCGCCAGGATCTCCGCTAGGCTGCATGGTGGTTCAGCCTGCAGCAGGCTCTGGGCCAAGGTATGGGTGCGGTTGAATCTTTCGTCCATTCCCGGGTGTGGTCCGTCCAGACTGATCCAGACCGCTCCCTGCCCCACAGTTTTCTTCTCTTCCCACTCCCATTGGGGGTGGTCCTGGGGCAACTTGGTGACAATCACTTTCAGGGGCAGCCTCCCAACTTTGATGGACATCTCCACAGCCGTGCTCATGGCTGTTGGGGGTGGGCTCCTCCTTTGGCGCCATTCTGGGACCTGGCCCACGATGGGAGGTGGCTTCCTGTGGTCTTTTGGCACGCACATTATGGCGCTCGTTCTTCTGGGGCGGGCGCCTTCTTTAGTACAGTGAAACAGTCTCTTTTCAGCACGCAATACCCGTTTGCGGCGGGTTGGTAACGATCCTGCCGACTACGCCAAAGCTGACTCGCCCCCTGGGCCGAGGGGCACCCAGAACCGGGCTTCTGGGGGTTGTAGTATCCGTGGCGGTGACCCGGTCCCGTGGCTCAGGGTGGTCAAACCAGTGGCAGTCTTTTATTGGTTTTAAGTTAATTGTCCGACTACGCCACCCGTGGATTGCGGTCAGTGCGAACCGCCGCTGCAAGGGCAGACCGCTGGGGCTGATGGGATATGCAGCTAAGGTAGTGTGACTCCCCACGGGAAGAGTGCAGCCCCAGGGCAGTGTAGTTGATGGTGCGAGTGATGGTGCGAGCGTCCCAGCACTAGTAGTGCTGGATTGACGATGAAGAACATAGATGTGGGGTTGCAGTTCAAATTCTTTACTCACAGTTCTTTATATTCTTAGTCATTCCGCCGGCAATGACTGCCCAAGCCGTGCTGCGTCCACCAGGCAGGGGGGCTCGGTCAACCCCCAGGTAATTCCGGAGTGTGGCACAGGACTCCCTTCTATTCCTTTCTCTGGCCGTGCCCCACCAGTGACACTACGTCTGTCCAGCTCCCGTGGGCCTTCTCTTGGGAGGGCTTCGTGCTCACCTCCCTGACCCTATGTGGTGTGCCTTTCTAGTAGGTGTAGCGAGGGGTCGCACCAAGATGTGATCACGACCACCGGTCCTTGGCTGAGGATTAGGCGCCTCCACCAACTTGGGATCCGGTACCCTGTTCTGCCAACCCGCCACCCGCAATCTCCTGGGCCTTTGGGGTTCCTTCTGCCCTCGTGTCTCTGGGCCTCTCTGGGTGTTCTGTTCCTTTCTTCCTTTCCTTTCTTTTCCTTTCAGTTTCTGTCCTCTCTGCTGGTTCTGGCCTTCACTCCAGGCCTGCCTCGTGGAGCTGGGCCCAGACTGAGCCACAGCTCCCTGTCAGCCCTTTCTGGCTGAACTCCTCTTCTCCTCACTCCTCTGACTGTCTGAACTGAACTCTTAAGATGGTGCCCACCTTATATGCCTCCCTCTCTGTGCATGAGCCCAGGTGACTTGCAACCAATGGGCCCAGAGACCGTCCCCTCCTGCTCCTACATCACTGGGCTTTCCTCCCCCCTCCCACTCCAGCCAGAGACAGATTCTGTCGTGCCTGCATTACTGTCTAATGGGAGCACCGTTGAGCTGTCCCCCGGAAATGGGGTGTGTGTGATGCATGCAGCCTACTGAGCCCTGGTCCACACACCATCCTTACCCAGGAGTGGAATATCACACCTCTGGCAGAGGTGCAATACCCCTGTAGCGGCCGAACCCTCGGGGCGCTACATAAGCATAGTTTAATTCATTACACATTTCAAATCTTCTTTTACTACACCCAATAAATATTAAGCCACTCAGTCTATTGTAGGCTGGATAACCCAATGACAAAGGTAAAAGCCAGCAAAGATTCTATTCCAAGTCTCTGGCACAGATTCCATCTTATTTGCCAAAAAAAGTCCTTGTATGTATCTTTGTTTTTCCCAACAAAATGTTGCACACTTTGGCTGGCGTCACACGGCCCTCGATTCTCTCATGTAAGAGAATCCGTCCGATTATGCTAATGTCATCTGAGTGTGATCCGATTCTTTCACATGAGAGAATCACAGCACAGGTGAGAAGAAGATGGAAAACTTAATTTCTCCATCTTCTCCATTCTCTGTGTACGAGGTAATTGGAGTGCACTTTTAATGACATCTGAGTGCAGTCCAATGTTTCACATGCACCCATAGACTTGCATGGGTGTGCGTGATCAGTTCATCGGATACACCCGCAGCATGCTGCAATTGTTTTCTCATGACAAATCGGCATGAGAAAAGAAATTTCAGATCTACACTGCCCCATAGTTTAACATTGGATCAAGTGCTATCCAATAAAACATCAGATAGCAGTGTTATACTCTCAAGTGAACAAACCCTTAGATGAAGCCTGAAAATCCCCTCAAGGCTACTATATAGGAAATTGATCATACTAGATGCATTATTGAGGAAAATCAATTTTAATTAATCTCATGATGATATCTCAAATGTCTTGTGTTGTTCATTATCTGTACAGTCTCCTGGTAGCTCTCGCAAACCTCACGACTCTGCTTTTGAGTAATGACTCTAGCATCCAAGTAGGTGACTCTTAGTTGGGTTGCGAAGAGAGTCCAGGGCACTGTACAGTAAAGAAACACCCTGGGACACTTGAGATACCAATAAGACACAGATTCTTAGAACAGAAACTTGTTTCCCTCAGTCAGGCAACTAGCATAAAAATTCACCCAAGTATGTTTAAAGGGAATCTGTCAGTAGGATTAATTTTATTAAGTCATCTATATGGGTCTGTAGGTCATAGAAAGTTGAAGAAAATTATATCTTGACATCTGTGATCCAGTGTATTTTTACAGAGAAATGCACATTTATTTTTATATGTAAAAGAGCTGTTAAAATCTATGGGCCTGACACAGATCTGCATGCAAATCTGCCTCCAGAGTTTATTTTAAATAAAAGAAGGCGTTACCAGTGTGAGACATGTAATAACTGTCTGCTCTCCTGATCTACATGTCTCACACTGGTAATTTCTAGTGAGCACTAAAATGTTCGGGTACTCGTTCGAGTCAAGCAAATTGGAATGCTCGAGTGCTCAGTCCGAGTAACGAGCCCAACGTAAGTCTATGGGAAACTCGAGCATTTTTCAAGCGGCTCCCCCCCCTGCGGTCTGCAGAGGGCCTAAAAATTGCCCAAATCGATGGGAACAGTGCTCAAATGACATGGGAACAGCATGGGGAAGACCCCTGGAAGCATTTCTGACTCCCAGGTCACAACTGTCAACAATGTTGTCAGAGGTATTACACCACTTTTAGGGACTCACAATAAAACATAAAAAAACGAAACCAAAATGGAGTTTTCTGGGAAATATGTTAAAGAACATTCTCCTTTCCAGGGTAATAACTTGTATATAAGTCAAAATAAATAACCAAAAACAAAAATGCTCCTCCACACCTTGGGCTATGTTCACACGTAGCATTTTTGATTTTTTTTTCACTTTTGCATTGCTTTCAACCAAGACAAATGCATTCACTGGGAAATGTCATTTTAACATTTTACAACCTTATCTGGCCATGTGGTGTGTGACATATCATCAGACACATGCATACAGTGCTGAAAAGACATGGGAACAGCATGGGGAAGACTCCTGGAAGCATCTCTGACTCCCAGGTCACTGCCTAAAAGTGTGCCCATCATAAGCGATCCTTGGCGTATGCGAAGATGCCTCCCGCCATGCACCTGTTGTTGCAGACTTACAACAATCACCATCCTCATCCTTGTCCCAGCGCAGCGTTCAGTTGTCCCTACCCCATTCCGTGGAATGCAAGCGCAAGTATGCAGCCAGCCACCCACCCACCCAAAGGCTGCAATACTATACTGCCAAATTTTTGACAGCTACTTGCACTTGAAATTTGGCCTTTTAGGCTCATGGAGGCGGAAGCTGTCCACCACCTCATGGCAGCGGTAGCCGGGTGTCCATACTTGGTTCTCAGCCGCCACTATTTCTCCCGGTGTCGTCTCTGCCTTCCACAAGCATGGATCCGACAACATTACCCATGCCCTTCCCAGTGCATTTACGTGGGAAGTACCGCCTAACCACAAACACGTGGACAGGTGAATGTGGCCAGGGACAGTACGGAGCCAGTCCACATTAAAAATGCAGCATAGAGTGTCCGGGAACCTTCCCAAACACATTTCTTAGCCTGGGCTGCTTCTCGGCAGGGACGGACGGGCCCACCCGAGAATCCTCGGGTGGGCCCTGGCTTCTCCATCAGGAGAGTTCATGATAGGCGCAAACTTTTCAGCTGCTATGGAGCTCTTGAGCGGGGGAGAAAGGTGGGCCCTCAGAATCATATCCTCTGGTGGGCCCAATGTTTTTCAGTCTGACACTGCTTCTCAGTGACAGTTGTACTTCACCACAGCCATATTCTTTAGCTCGGTGAAAGGACTGGCATAGAGGAAAACTATATCTACTCTGGGTGTCATTTCTCCCAGGAGGTCTTCTAATGCAGCTTGTTGCATAAGCAATGGCAGCCCATCCAACATCAGCTCGCACTTGTCGGTGGAGCTTCGACACACAAACATCTTTCTTTGCGCCTTTAATTTCATGACTACAGTGTTGGGAAATGACCTTTTCAGCTGCTATGGAGCTCTTGAGCGGGGGAGAAAGGTAAGCCCTCAGAATCAAATCCTCTGGTGGGCCCAATATTTTTCAGTTTGAAACTACTTCTTAGTGGGAGTTGTATTTCACCACAGCCATATTCTTTACCTCGGTGAAAGGACTGGCATAGAGGGAAACCGTATCTACTCTGGCTGTGATTTCTCCATCATCATCAGGTGCCACCCATTTTCACACATGACCATGCCTGGCTGTATGTTCAGCGGTGAGAGCTACAGATCAGGCTGCTGTGTTACAGCTTTCAACAATTCTGCAGCGGTGGGCGGTTTGTCACCTAAGCATTAAGCATCACCGCCTGTTGCCACTTGGCCAAGGCAGTGCTGCAGTGCTTTCAGCTTGTGACTGATGTGGTCATTTTGGAGATGGAGGCCAAACTGGAGGAGGAGGTGCAGGAGCTAAACAATGTGATTACATTGAGGTTACATTGGCGAGTCTGGTTTTTATATTAAAGAAAGATCCGACTGTGTTTTTATTTTTGTTTTATTTATTTTTTTTTACATTATTTTTTAAGACAAATGCATTCCCTGGGAAATGTCATTTTAACATTTTACAACTTTATCTGGCCATGTGATGTGTGGCACATCATCAGACACATCCTGTTTCATTTATGATGGAGGGACTCTGAAAGTCACAAAGCCTATTTTTATAGGGTCATAAGGCGGCCCTTACTATTCTTAAAGGGCCAGCAGTCGGCCCTCACTATTGTTAGCGAGCCATCAGCCATCTATGCTTTTTTGTTCCCTGTATTAATGAGTGGGTATCTTATACTGTTATTGCGTATGCAATGACTGCAAGGGCTGCCAAAAATTGGGAGACCCTCCAATACCCCTTGCAAGAGACATAGAGGTCAGAGGGCCTCCTGAAAACAATGTTCCCATTATTAGGAAGTGTGTCTCCCATGCTGTTTGTCTATGCAGTGAAGCAACAGCTGCCAAAAATTTGGAGGAACTCCAATGCCCCTTGCAAGAGACATAGAGGTTGGAGGGCCTCCTGAAAACTATGTTGCCATTATTAGGAAGTGTGTCTCCCTTGCTGTTTGTGTATGCATTGAAGCAACGGCTGCCAAAAATTTTGAGAAACTCCAATGCCCCTTGCAAGAGACATAGAGGTCAGAGGGCCTCCTGAAAACAATGTTCCCATTAGTAGGAAGTGTGTCTCCCATGCTGTTTGCCTATGCAGTGAAGCAAGGGCTGCTAAAAATTTGGAGGAACTCCAATGCCCCTTGCAAGAGACGTAGAGATCGGAGGGCCTACTTAAAACAATATTCCCATTATTAGGAAGTGTGTCTCCCATGCTGTTTGCCTATGCAGTGAAGCTACGGCTGCCAAAAATTTGTCCCTTACACGAGACGTAGATATGTTGATATAGTACATGTGGTGGTGATATGGTGGTGGAGGATGAGGATGCGGAGAAGGAGGAGGACAAGAGCAAATTGACAAAATCAGGAAGCGTATACCCATGTCTGGGTGTGAAGACAGAGGTGCATGGGAATAGAGTTAGACCTCCCAAACAAAACACTGTATTTGAGTTTATGTTACGCTGTTATCATTCGGTGGTATTGAGAAGTCTGGACCAATCCAGCCCTTGTTCATTTTTATAAGAGTCAGCCTGTCAGCATTTTCAGTTGACAGGTGAATGCGCCTATCGATTATAATTCCACCGGCGGCACTAACAACCCGCTCTGACAAAACGCTAGCGGCAGGGCAGGCCAGAACCTCCAAGGCATAGAGAGCCAGTTCATGCCACGTGTCCAGCTTGGTTACCCAATAATTATAAGGCACAGAGGAATCACAGAGGATGTTGGTTTAGTCGGCAAGGTACTCCCTCACCATCTTTCAAAACTTTGCACTCCTTGGGAAAGTACCCCGCGCCTCAGGGCCTGTGCGATGAGAAGGTCTGAGAAAACTGTCCCAGAATTTTGACAGTGTTCCCCTGCCTCTGCTGGATTGCATTTGTGTCTCTCTCGCCTGTACTCCTTGGTTGTGAATGAACTGTGACCTCTGCCGCCAGCGTTTTCAGATGGGAATTTTTTTAATAATTCCGCAACAAGGGCCTTCTCGTACTGCACCATTTTATTAGGCCAATCCTGCAAGGGAATAAGAGGTAGAAAATTCTCCCTGTAGCGTGGGTCTACAAGCATCAACAACCAGTAATGACTGTCACCCAAAATTTGGGCAACGTGAGGGTCAAGGGAAAGAAAGCGTAACATAAACTCAGCCTTGTGTGCCAGACTGCAAAGAGGCAAGACTTCATGTCCTCACCAAAAGGACGACTGACTATGCTCTCCTCCTCATCCTTCTCCTCCCTGTCCTCAGACCATCCACGCTGAACAGAAGGTATGACAGTTGTGCAGGTAGTACCGTCTATAGCGCAGCAAACTAGCTCCTGTTCTTCCTCCTCTTCCTCATTGTCACCCAATCCACGTTGGGATGAGATGAGGCTGGGCTGTGTGTAATCCCCCTGTATGGTTCCTTGCTCCATCTCATCGTGCATCCTCTTTAAATGTGAGCAGAGAGCATTTAAGAAGACAGAGAACTGGGATGATGATGCTAATTATGGTGTCATCGCCGCTCGCCATCTTGCTGGAGTCCTCAAAGTTTTGGAGGATGATACAGATGTCTGACATCCATGTCCACTCCTGAGGTCTTATGTGTGGAGTCTGACCTGAATACCGACGGCCTTGTTGATGCTGGTAGTCAACAACTGCGCTCTTCTGCTCACAAATGCTTCCCAACATCTGCAATGTAGAGTTCCAATGCATGGAGACATCGCAGATTAGTCGGTAAGCAGGAAGCTGCAAACACTGCTAAAGCACGGCAAGGGCGGCAGAAGCTGTAGCTGACTTTCTAAAATGGGCACACAGGTGTCATACATTGACAAGCAGATCCGACAGATCCAGGTAGGTTTTGAGAAATTGCTGAACCACGAGGTTAAGCACATTGGGCCAGGCATGGTACGTGTGTGAGCTCGCATCACCTCAGAGCCGGCACAAGATTCCGGCCATTGTCACACATGACCATGAGTGACTGTAGGGTCAGTGGTGTCAGCCACAGATCTACCTGCCCTTTCAGACATGTCTACAACTCTTCAGCTTTGTGTGGTTTGTCACCTAAGCATATTACCTTCGGCACAGCCTGTTGCCGCTTGGCCGAGGCAGTGCTGCAGTGCTTCCAGCTTGCGACTGATGTGGTCACTTCGGAGATGAACGCTGAAGAGGAGGAGGAGGTGCAGGAGCTGTAGAATGTGGGGACAACCCTGATTGACCCAGGGCCCGCAATTCTTGGCATTGGGAGGATGTATTCCGTCCCAAGGTCCGACTGGGTCCCAGCCTCCACCATATTAACCCAGTGTGCCATCAGCGAGATGTCACCCGCAGCAGCGGTGTCATTTGCAGACACTTACTGAACCCTGGGGTTCAGCCCACTTAGTCGGGTGCTTTGCTGCCATGTGCCAGATTATGCTGGTGGTGGTCAGGCTGCTAGTTTTGCTAGCCCTGCTGATGCTGGCCTGGCAGGTGGTGCAAATGGCCTTTTTGGGGTTATCTGCAGTCTTTAAAAAATAACCAGACTCGGGAAGACCTAACAGTTGTACTGGCAACTTCTGTCGTGTTGGCTTTACGAGCAATGCTTTCCCGCCTTGTGTCTGTGGCCAGCACTCTGCTTCTGCCTGCCTTTTGTGATTCTATGCCTCCCTTCCCCTGTGTCCTCCTGTCCTTTCTCTGTGTGTCCCCCTGCCAGGTTCGATCAGTTACTTTATCATCCACCACCTCGTCTTCCACTTCTGCACCCTGGTCCTCCTCCTGACTTACTGGCAATTGTGTCTCATCATCATCATCCACCTCTAGCGACAGTAATTGCACTTTCCCACCATTGCCTTCATGTGACCGTGGCTGCTTCAATATTTGGGCATCTCTACACGCGTTCTCCTCTTGACTCGCTTGAAGCTGGTTGGGCAAGAGGCCCGAATCTACAAATGGAAAAGTGAACAGCTCTTCTGAGTGTCCAAGTGTGGGATCAGTTGTCTCCGGGCACTCAGCATGGTGGGAGGAAGGAGAATCAGGGTGAGGAATATACTATCCAACCAATAAACTTTTCACACTGCTCTGTGTTCAATAGTGATGCTCTGCTTTCCCCTAGTAATTGGAACAAGAAGGTCGAGCGACAAGATGTGGGTGTTTGTTGTAGCACAATTTCACCTTACTCACGGCCACGTCCTTGGCCTCTGCATGCACCATCACCATCACATCCACTTCCTCGTCCCTTGCCACGCACCTTGCCCATTTTAAATGGAGGACAATATTTTTCACGTTCACGAGAAATGGCTGATTTTTGTACACAGTTATACGTGATACGTCTGACAGAGAACCACGATTTTAAATAGCAGGCCTGTAATTTAGTAATATTATTCTACATGGAGAAGTAGTGTGAATAACTTCACCGACACACTTCAACGGAATGAAAATGGAACAAATGTATGATTTTTGAAGTCTTTCGGTGATATGTCTGACAGAGAGCCACTCCTTTAAATTGTAGGCCTGTAACTTACTAATATTATTCTACACGGAGACCTAGTATGAATAGCTTCACCGACACGCTGCAACGGAATGAAAATGGAACAAATGTATAATTTTTGAACAGTCTTTTAGGTGATATGTCTGACAGAGAACTACGGCTTTAAATTGTAGGCCTGTAATTTACTAATATTATTCTACATGGAGAAGTAGTGTGAATAGCTTCACCGACACACTGCAACGGAATGAAAATGGAATAAATGTATGATTTTTTTAACAGTCTTTTAGGTGATATGTCTGACAGAGAACCACTGCTTTAAGTTGTAGGCCTTTAATTTACTAATATTATTCTACACGGAGACCTAGTGTGAATAGTTTCACCGACAGACTGCAACAGAATGAAAATGGAAGAAATGTATGATTTTTTAAGTTTTTTCGGTGATATGTCTGACAAAGAACCACGACTTTAACCCCTTAAGGACCTTGGGATTTTCCGTTTTTGCATTTTCATTTTTTGCTCCCCTTGTTCCCAGAGCCATAGCTTTTTTTTGGCCAACATGGCCGTATGAGGACTTATTTTTTGCGGGACGAGTTGTACTTTTGAACAACAGTACTGGTTATACCATATCGTGTAAAGGAAAACGGGGAAAAAATTGCAAGTGTGGTGAAATTGCAAAAAAAGTGCAATACCACAGATGTTTTTTTTTTTACCACGTTCACTGAATGCTAAAACTGACTGCCGATTCTTATTCTCCAGGTAATTACGAGTTCATAGACACCAAACATGTATAGGTTCTTTTTTATTTAAGCAGTGAAAAAAAATCCAAAGTTTGCTAAAAAAAAAAAAAAAATGGCGCCATTTTCCGAGACCAGTAGCGTCTCCATTTTTCGGGATCTGGGGCTGAATGAGGGCTTATTTTTTTGCGCTGGGCTGACGTTTTTATTGATACCATTTTGGGGTAGATCCGATGTTTTGATCGCCCGTTATTGCATTTTATTGCAATGTTGCAGCGACGAAAAAAAACGTAATTTTGTAGTTTAGAATTTTTTTCTCATTACGCCATTTACCGATCGGATAATTTTTTTTTTATATTGATAGATCGGGCGATTCTTAAAGCGGAGATACCAAATATGTGTATGTGTTTTTTTTTATTATTATTTTATTTTGAATGGGGCGAAAGGGGGGTGATTTAAACTTTTATATTCTTTTAATTTTTTTTATATTTTTAAAAACTTTTTTTTACACTTTTTGCTTGCTTCTTTAGTTTCCATAGGAGACTACAACCCCTGGCAAAAATTATGGAATCACAGGGCTCGGAGGATGTTCATTTAGTTGTTTAATGTTGTTGAAAAAAAGCAGATCACAGACATGGCACAAAACTAAAGTCATTTCAAATGGCAACTTTATGGCCATTTATTAATAGGGGACCGCAGAACACCACTATTGAACACAGAGCAGTGTAAAAAGGTTATTGATTGGATAGCAGATAATGCTTCCAGTCACTTAGCCACTACAACCACCACCCTGTCTTCCACATGGTCAAGTCTCAGTAGCGTGAGTCTGGACCGCATATTCTTCACCCTGATCCTCCTTTCTCTCACCATGCCGAGTGCCCAGAGAACAGAATTCACTTTTCCATTTATAGATTCAGGCCTCTCGCCCGGTCCACTTGAAGCGGGGTAAGAGGAGATCGCTTGTAGTGATGCCCAAATATTTGAGCAGCCACGGTCACATGAAGGCGACGGTGGGAAACCGTCACAAGAGGTGGACGATGATGAGAAACAATTAACAGAAAGTCAGGAGGAGGACGAGGGTGCAGAACTGGAAGACGAGGTGGTGGATGATACAGTAACTGACCCTACCTGACAGGGGGACATACAGAGCGAGGACAGCAGCACACAGGAGGAGAGAGGCGTAGCACCACAACAGGCAGGAAGAAGCAGTGTGGTGGCCGCAGACAGGAGGTGGGCAACCATTCCCCGTAACATTAACATGATGGAAGTTGCCAGTACAACTGTTAGGTCTTCCCGAGTCTGGTTGTTTATTAAAGATTCTGCTGATAACCCCAAAAAGGCCATTTGCACCACCTGCCAGGCCAACATCATCAGGGGTAGCAAAACTAGCAGCCTGACTACCACCAGCATAATCAGACACATGGCAGCAAAGCGCCAGACTAAGTGGGCTGAACCACAGGGTCCAAAAACAGTGTCTGCAGGGGCACCACTGCTTCTTCCGCTGTTGTGCATGCAAGCCAATCCCCTGTCTCTCCATGAGAAGATGCCTCCTGTCCTGCACCTGTCGTTACACACTCTCAACTAGCTCCACCAGCAAGCATGTCCATGTCCTTGTCCCTGCCGAGTCCTTGGAGCGCAAGCGCAAATATGCAGCCAATGCCCCACAGGCCACACTACTAAATTCACACATTTCGCGACTGCTTGCGCTCGAAATGTTGCCTTTTAGGCTTGTGCAGATGGAAGCTTTTTGAAACCTGATGGCGGCGGCAGTCCCTCGGTACTCGGCCCCCAGCTGCCACTATTTTTCAAGGTGTGCCGACCCCGCATTACAGGAGCTCGTGCTCCACAACATTAGCCGTGCCCTCAACAATGCAGTTACTGGGAAAGTCCATCTAACCACCTGCTTGTGGGCAGGGACGGTACATCTCGCTGATGGCACACTGGGTTAACTTAGTGGAAGCGGGGACCCAGTCGGACCTTGGGACGGAACACGTCCTCCCGATGCCGAGAATTGCGGGCCCTGGGTCAATCAGGGTTGCCCCCACATTCTACAGCTCCTGCAACTCCTTTTCCTCCTCTTCAGCCTCCATCTCTGAAATGACCACATCAGTCGCAAGCTGGAAGCACTGCAGCACTGCCTCGGCCAAGCGGCAACAGACTTTGCTGAAGTTAATATGCTTAGGTGACAAACCACACAACACTGAAGAGTTGTGGACAGCTCTGAAAGAGCAGGCAGATCTGTGGCTGACACCGCTAAACCTACAGCCAGGCATGGTCGTGTGTGACAATGTTGTGTTCCAGCAGCGTTTGCAGCTTCCGGCTCACCGACTGGTGTGATGACCCCACGCATTGGAACTCTACATTGCAGATGTTGGGAAGGATTTGTAAGCAGAATAGGGCAGTTGTTGACTACCAGCATCAACAAGGCCATTGGTATTCAGTTCAGACTCCATACATAAGGCCTAAGGAGTGGACATGAATGTCAGACATCTGTACCATCCGCCAAAACTTTGAGGACTCCACCAAGATGTCGAGCAGCGATGATGCCATAATTAGCATCACCGTTATGCTTCTCTGTCTTCTGAAACGCTCACAAGGAGTGCAAAGTTTTGGAAGATGGTGAGGGAGTACCTTGCCGACCGTACCAATGTCCTCTGTGATTCCTCTGTGCCTTATAATTACTGGGTATCCAAGCTGGACACGTGGACTGAACTAGCTCTCTACGCTTTGGAGGTCCTGGCCTGCCCTGCCGCTAGCGTTTTCTCAGAGCGGGTTTTTAGTGCTGCCGGTGGAATTATAGCCGATAGGCGCATCTGCCTGTCAACTGAAAATGCTGAAAGGCTGACTCTTATAAAAATGAACAAGAGCTGGATTGGGGCAGACTTCTCAACACCACCGAATGATAGCAGCGTAACCTAAACTCAAAAACAGTGTCTTTTTTTGGGAGGTCTAATTCTATTCCCATGCACCTCTGTCTTCACACCCAGACATAGGTATACACTTCCTGATTTTGTCTATTTGCCCTTGTCCTCCTCCTTCTCCTCATCCTCCATCACCACCTTATCTACCATATCACCTCCTCTACGTGTCTTGCAAACGGCATTGGAGTCCCTCCAAATTTTTGGCAGCTTTTGCAATCACTGCATAGGAAAAAACAATGGGAGACCCACTTCCTAATGATGGGAACATTGTTTTTAGGAGTCTCTCCGACCTCTACGTCTCTTACCCGAGGCATTGGAGTGCCTCTAAATTTTTGGCAACTTTTGCATTCACTGCTTAGGCAAACACTATGGGAGACCCATTTCCTAATAATGGGAACTTTGTTATTAGGAGTAGAGATGAGCGTTGTTCGACTAGAACTGTTCGCCAATCTCAAATTCGAGCTGTTTTGGGCGGTGTTCGAGTTGTTCGACGAACCCGAACGATTTGCAAAAAATTCGGCTGTTCGAGGTTATGTTCGATAACTGTTCGTGCACCAAAAGCGTGTCCTGCATGTCTGGCGCTATTTAGAGCACCAATCATGCAGGGATTGTCTGCCACTCACTGTAATGCCACAGCCATGGTGGTTGTGGCATTACAGTGATTGCCCAAATCGATGGGAACAGTGCCAACAGTGAAACATGAAAAGCCGGCAATTCAGCAGCGGCATACACCTGTACCCGACAATTTAGAACCGAAAGAATAGAGCTTCACACATAGATTAGATAGATATAAACATGTCAGCCACATATATACGAAGTACAGTGAAAGTGCTGCTTACTGTACTTGTCATTTAGCGTAAAGGATTTATCAAAAAAAATAATAGTGTTTTCATGCACCGTCTCTTTAAAAAAGCCGGCCGGCAATTCAGCAGCAGTACCCGACAATTTATAACAGACAGAATAGAGCTTCACACATAGATTAGATGATAGAAACATGTCAGTCACATATATATGAAGTGCAGTGATAGTGTTGGTTACTGTACTTGTCATTTAGTATTAAAATAAAGGATTTATTATTAAAAAAATTGGCGTGGGGTTCCCCTTAATTTTAGGCTCTAGCGGAGGTTAAGCAGACGGCTGGGGCAGATGTTTGAAGCCTGGGAAGGGGGTAATACCCACGGAGCTTCCCAGGCTACTAATATCAGCCCCCAGCTGAATACATAGCCTTTACTAGCTATTAAAATGGGGGACACCCCCAAAAAAATGACGTGGGGTCCCCCCTAATTTAATAGCTAGCAAAGGCTAGGCAGACAGCTGGGGGCTGATATTAATAGCCCAGGAAGGGAGCCATGAATATTGGCCCCCTCCCAGGCTAGAAACACCAGCCGTCAGCCGCCCCAGAAATGGCGCATTCATAGGATGCGCCAATTCTGGCACTTAGCCTCGCTCTTCCACGCTGCCCTGGTGCGGTGGCAGGGGTAATAGGGTTGGGGTTGATGTCAGCTTATAATGCCAGCTGACATCAAGCCCAGGTTAGTAATGGAGAGGCGTCTATAAGACACCCCCATTACTAACCCCATAGTCAAAGTTAAAAAAAACACAAACACCCAGAATAAAGTCCTTTAATTGAAATAAAGACACAATCCTTTATTGTTCTAAATTAAACCATACTTACCGTCACGCCCATTCCAGCTGAAGCCAACGATCTCCTGCAATAAAAGAAAAATAATAAAGCAACCTCATCCTTACCTTTCCATGGTTCCCACGACAGCTTCAGCTCTGCTACATCGAGATGACAGGCTGGACCGCAGCAGAACGCTGCCATCCAGCCTCTCATCCCGCAGACACTGAGAAGCGCAGGCTTGCTTGCGCTGCTCAGCGTCTCTCTGTGACGACATCCAGATGAGCCGAGTTCATGTCCAATGAACTCGGCTCACCTCATGCACGTCACTGACAGCGTGGGAAAATTCTCACGCTGAAGCGGTGAGTGCGGGAGAATTCTCCCACGCTGTCAGTGACGTGCATAAGGTGAGCTCATGTCCAATGAACTCAGCTCACCTCCTGCACGTCACTGACAGCGTGGGAGAATTCTCCTGCACTCAGCGCTTCAGCGTGAGAATTCTCCCACGCTGAAGCGCTGAGTGCAGGAGAATTTTCCCACGCTGTCAGTGACGTGCATAAGGTGAGCTCATGTCCAATGAACTCAGCTCACCTCCTGCACGTCACTGACAGCGTGGGAGAATTCTCCTGCACTCAGCGCTTCAGTGTGAGAATTCTCCCACGCTGAAGCGCTGAGTGCAGGAGAATTTTCCCACGCTGTCAGTGACGTGCATGAGGTGAGCCGAGTTCATTGGACATTAACTCGGCTCATCTGGATGCCCTCACAGAGAGACACTGTGGAGCGCAAGCAAGCCTGCGCTTCTCAGTGTCTGCGGGATGAGAGGCTGGATGGCAGCATTCTGCTGCGGTCCAGCCTGTCATCTCGATGTAGCAGAGCTGAAGCTGTCATGGGAACCATGGAAAGGTAAGGATGATGTTGCTTTATTATTTTTCTTTTATTTCAGGAGATCGCTGGCTTCAGCTGGAATGGGCGTGATGGTAAGTATGGTTTAATTTAGAACAATAAAGAATTGTGTGTTTATTTCAATTAAAGGACTTTTTTCTGGGTGTTGTGTTTTTTTTAAATACTTTACTAGAAATTCATGGTGGTCATGTCTAATATTGGCGTGACCCCATGAATTTCGGGCTTAGGGCCAGCTGATAATGCCAAGCTGGCCCTAACCCCTTTATTACCCAGTGAGCCACCGCATCAGGGCCCTGGATGAGTTGGGTACAGCGCCAGAAGATGGCGCTTCTATGAATGCGCCATTTTCCGGGGTGGCTGCGGACTGCAATTTGCAGCGGGGGTGGCCCAGAAAGCTTGGGCCTCCCTGCGCTGCGGATTCCAGCCCCCAGCTGCCTAGTTGTACCTGGCTGGACACAAAAACAGGGCGAAGCCCCACGTCAATTTTCTTTAAATTATTTCATGAAATAATTAAGAAAAAAAGGGCTTCCCTATATTGTTGTGTCCGGCCAGGTACAATTAGGCAGCTGGTGGTTGGGGGCAGCCCGTTCCTGCCTGCTGTACCTGGCTGGACACAAATATAGTGCGAAGCCCCACGTCAATTTTTTTAAAATTATTTCATGAATTTCCTGAAATAATTTAAAAAAATTGAAGTGGGGCTTCGCACTATATTTGTGTCCAGCCAGGTACAGCAGGCAGGAATGGGCTGCCCCCATCCACCAGCTGCCTATTTGTACCTGGCCGGACACAACAATATAGGGAAGCCCTTTTTTTCTTAATTATTTCATGAATTTCAAGAAATAATTAAAAAAAATTGAAGTGGGGCTTCGCACTATATTTGTGTCCAGCCAGGTACAGTAGGCAGGAACGCGCTGCCCCCAACCACCAGCTGCCTATTTGTACCTGGCCGGACACAACAATATAGGGAAGGCCTTTTTTTCTTAATTATTTCATGAATTTCATGAAATAATTAAAAAATTAGTACGTGGGGCTTCGCCCTATTTTTGTGTCCAGCCAGGTACAACTAGGCAGCTGGGGGCTGGAATCTGCAGCGCAGGGAGGCCCAAGCTTTCTGGGCCCCCCCCCGCTACAAATTGCAGTCCGCAGCCACCCCGGAAAATGGCGCGTTCATAGAAGCGCCATCTTCTGGCGCTGTACCCAACTCATCCAGGGCCCTGGTGCGGTGGCTCACTGGGTAATAAAGGGGTTAGGGCCAGCTTGGTATTATCAGCTGGCCCCAAGCCCAAAATTCATGGGGTCACGCCAGTATTAGACATGACCGCCATGAATTTCTAGTAAAGTATTTAAAAAAAACACAACACCCAGAATAAAGTCCTTTAATTGAAATAAAGACACAATTCTTTATTGTTCTAAATTAAACCATACTTACCATCACGCCCATTCCAGCTGAAGCCAACGATCTCCTGCAATAAAAGAAAAATAATAAACCAACCTCATCCTTACCTTTCCATGGTTCCCACGACAGCTTCAGCTCTGCTACATCGAGATGACTGGCTGGACCGCAGCAGAACGCTGCCATCCAGTCTGTCATCCCGCAGACACTGAGAAGCGCAGGCATGCTTGCGCTCCTCACTGTCTCGCTGTGACGGCATCCAGATGAGCCGAGGTCATGTCCAATGAACTCGGCTCACCTCATGCACGTCACTGACAGCGTGGGAAAATTCTCACGCTGAAGTGCTGAGTGCAGGAGAATTCTCCCACGCTGTCAGTGATGTGCATGAGGTGAGCTCATGTCCAATGAACTCAGCTCACCTCCTGCACGTCACTGACAGCGTGGGAAAATTCTCCTGCAATCAGCGCTTCAGCGTGAGAATTTTCCCACGCTGTCAGTGACGTGCATGAGGTGAGCCGAGTTCATTGGACATGAACTCGGCTCATCTGGATGTCGTCACAGAGAGACGCTGAGCAGCGCAAGCAAGCCTGCGCTTCTCAGTGTCTGCGGGATGACAGGCTGGATGGCAGCGTTCTGCTGCGGTCCAGCCTGTCATCTCGATGTAGCAGAGCTGAAGCTGTCGTGGGAACCATGGAAAGGTAAGGATGAGGTTGCTTTATTATTTTTCTTTTATTGCAGGAGATCGTTGGCTTCAGCTGGAATGGGCGTGATGGTAAGTATGGTTTAATTTAGAACAATAAAGGATTGTGTCTTTATTTCAATTAAAGGACTTTATTCTGGGTGTTTGTGTTTTTTTTAACTTTGACTATGGGGTTAGTAATGGGGGTGTCTTATAGACGCCTCTCCATTACTAACCTGGGCTTGATGTCAGCTGGCATTATAAGCTGACATCAACCCCAACCCTATTACCCCCTGCCACCGCACCAGGGCAGCGTGGAAGAGCGAGGCTAAGTGCCAGAATTGGCGCATCCTATGAATGCGCCATTTCTGGGGCGGCTGACGGCTGGTGTTTCTAGCCTGGGAGGGGGCCAATATTCATGGCTCCCTTCCTGGGCTATTAATATCAGCACCCAGCTGTCTGCCTAGCCTTTGCTAGCTATTAAATTAGGGGGGACCCCACGTCATTTTTTTTGGGGGGTCCCCCATTTTAATAGCTAGTAAAGGCTATGTATTCAGCTGGGGGCTGATATTAGTAGCCTGGGAAGCTCCGTGGGTATTACCCCCTTCCCAGGCTTCAAACATCTGCCCCAGCCGTCTGCTTAACCTCCGCTAGAGCCTAAAATTAAGGGGAACCCCACGCCAATTTTTTTAATAATAAATCCTTTATTTTAATACTAAATGACAAGTACAGTAACCAACACTATCACTGTACTTCATATATATGTGACTGACATGTTTCTATCTATCTAATCTATGTATGATGCTCTATTCTGTCTGTTATAAATTGTCGGGTACCGCTGCTGAATTGCCGGCCGGCTTTTTTAAAGAGACAGTGCATGAAAACACTATTATTTTTTTAAATAAATCCTTTACACTAAATGACAAGTACAGTAAGCAACACTATCACTGTACTTATTATATATGTGACTGACATGTTTCTATCTATCTAATCTATGTGTGAAGCTCTATTCTTTCTGTTCTAAATTGTCGGGTACAGATGCTGAATTGCCGGCCGGCTTTTTTAAAGAGACAGTGCATGAAAACACTAATATTTTTTTTAATAAATCCTTTACACTAAATGACAAGTGCAGTAACCAACACTGTCACTGTGCTTCTTATATGTATGACTGACATGTTTCTATCTATCTAATCTATGTGTGATGCTCTATTCCTTTTTGTCTAAATTGTCGGGTACCGGTGTATGCCGCTGCTGAATTTGCCGGCCGGCTTTTTTAAAGAGAGTGTCTTCTGAGCAGTTTGTCAGCTTTTGGACACCTTTGCAGGTGTTTTCTATGTGTTTCTATGTGTTTTTGTTTGCCTGCCATTGGTTTTAACGGTGTTCGACGGTGTTCTAAGGTGTTCGACGAACAGTTCGACGAACAGTTCCTCGAACATCCCGGTGTTCGACGAACCTAACCGAACCCGAACACTACGGGGGTGGCTCAACACTAATTAGGAGTGCCTCCAAATTTTTGGAAGCCCTTTCAGTCACTGCATACACAATAACAGTATAGGAGACCCACTCGTTAATAATGGGAACAACAAAGCATAGCCGGCTGATGGCTCTCTAACAATAGCGAGGGCCGACTGCTGGCCTTTTAAGAATAGTAAGGGCCGCCTGATGGCCCTATAAAAGTAGGCTTTGTGACTTTCAGACTCCCTCCATCATAAATGAAGCAGGATGTGTCTGATGATGTGACTCGCCCCCTGAGCCGTGGGGCACTCGGAACCAGGCTTCAGGGCAATGCTGGGAGTAGTAGTGGCAACCCGATCCCGTGGCTCAGGGTGGTCAGACCAGTGGCAGTCTTTTATATGTTTTTAGGTAATGTCCGACTACGCCACCCGTGGATTGCGGCTATTATGAACCGCCGCTGCAAGGCAGTCCCCTGAGGCTGATGGTGTGTGCAGCTGAGATCATATGACTCCCCACGGGAAGAGTGTAGCCTCAGGGCAGCGAGGTGTAGATGGTGGGAGTGATGGTGCAGGGTGTCCCAGTACCGTTAGTGCTGGCGAAGTAAGAAGCACAAAGACAACGTGTTGCAGTCCAGGGTCTTTTACTCATAGTTCGTATACTCCAAGTCACTTCCGCCGGTAATGACTGCCCGAGCCGTGCTGCGTCCCCCAGGTGAGGGGCTCGATCAACCCCCAGGCCATTCAGGAGTATGGCACAGGACTCTCTTCTATCCTTCCTCTGGCTCGTGCCCCACCAGTGACCAAGCTTTTGTCCAGCTGCCGCGGATCTATGCGGGTAAACCTGGGCCCTGTTTCCCGCTATCCTATATGGTGCCTTCCTAGCAAGGTTTAGCAGGGGGTCGCACCAAGTGATAATCACGACTAGAGATGAGCGTTGTTCTACTCGAACTGTTCGCCAATCTCAAATTCGAGCTGTTTTGGGCGGTGTTCGAGCCGTTCGGCGAACACGAACGATTTGAGAAAAATTCGGCTGTTCGAGGTTATGTTCGATAACTGTTCGTGCACCAAAATCATAACTGGATTTTTTCTCAGTAATGATGAAAATTAATGTTAATACGCAGTTTGAGTGTACAGCGGGGTGGGGGGAGGGGCAGAGGATGGATCTCTGCAGGAATAATGAAGATCTCCATTTTTTTTTCTCTTTCCCGCATTTACAGTGGGGAGGTGCAATCTGTCAGCCTATCAGCAGCGCACACACGGAGCGAAGTGCTTTTTTTCACACAAGCAAGGGCATGTGTCATTGGCAGTGTATGTCACATGTCCTTGCCCTATAAGACCAAGCCATTTTCCCCGTCGCCACCATTTTCTCACTGCTGCAGCTGCGTGTTAGACGGCACCGCTGTTGCTGTGTGCGCTATACCTTGTTAATTTCAAGCCAATTTTCGCACAAATCTACAGATAGCTTGGGAGTAGGGAATAGTTGTGATTGCAGTCCTTTTAAGGACTAGGTTACAGCATTTCCTACGACTTTTATCAGGCAGGTCTGTGCTCTTAAATAGATAGGTTGTGGGAGTAAAGACTAATTGTAATTGGAGTACTTTTCAGGACTAGGTTACATCAGTTCCTATCAGTTTTTGCCAGGCAGGTCTGTGCCAGTGCTGTGCAAGTTTTTTCACAGCATTTGGCTGAATCTAGCAAAGCTAATCCTTTTTGGCCTATTGCAGAGTGTGTTAGTCAGTGGAGTAGCCTATCTGTGTTGCAAGATATACCACCTGTGTATAGAATACCAATTTTTTTACTGCACCTAGTGAAGTAAAATCTTTTGGGCATAGCATCATTCTATTAGTCCATCTATACTGACCTCCATCAGGTTGCAAATTGAATATAATTTTTTTCTGCATCTAGCTCTGAAAAAATATTTGGCCTTCTAGCAGTGTGTGGGACTTTCTCTATTAGTCCATCTATACTGACCTCCGTCAGGTTGCAAACTGAATATATTTTTTTTCTGCATCTACCTCTGAAAAAATATTGGGCTTGTAGCTGTGTGTGGGACTTGTTCTATTAATCCATCTATACAGACCTCCATCAGGTTGCAAACTGAATATAATTTTTTTCTGCATCTACCTCTGAAAAAATATTTGGGCTTCTAGCTGTGTGTGAGACTTGTTCTATTACTCCATCTATACTGACCTCCATCAGGTTGCAAATTGAATATAATTTTTTTCTGCATCTAGCTCTGAAAAAATATTGGGCTTCTAGCTGTGTGTGGGACTTGTTGTATTAGTCCATCTATACTGACCTCCATCAGGTTGCAAACTGAATATATTTTTTTCTGCATCTACCTCTGAAAAAATATTGGGCTTCTAGCTGTGTGTGGGACTTGTTCTATTAATCCATCTATACAGACCTCCATCAAGTTGCAAACTGAATATAATTTTTTTATGCATCTAGCTCTGAAAAAATATTTGGCCTTCTAGCAGTGTGTGGGACTTTCTCTATTAGTCCATCTATACTGACCTCCATCAGGTTGCAAACTGAATATAATTTTTTTCTCCATCTAGCTCTGAAAAAAATATTTGGCCTTCTAGCAGTGTGTGGGACTTTCTCTATTAGTCCATCTATACTGACCTCCATCAGGTTGCAAATTAAAAAATTTTTTTTATCTGCATCTAGCTCTGAAAAAATATTTGGGCTTCTAGCTGTGTGTGGGACTTGTTCTATTACTCCATCTATACTGACCTCCATCAGGTTGCAAATTGAATATAATTTTTTTCTGCATCTAGCTCTGAAAAAATATTGGGCTTCTAGCTGTGTGTGGGACTTGTTGTATTAGTCCATCTATACTGACCTCCATCAGGTTGCAAACTGAATATATTTTTTTCTGCCTCTACCTCTGAAAAAATATTGGGCTTCTAGCTGTGTGTGGGACTTGTTCTATTAATCCATCTATACAGACCTCCATCAGGTTGCAAACTGAATATATTTTTTTTCTGCATCTAGCTCTGAAAAAATATTTGGCCTTCTAGCAGTGTGTGGGACTTTCTCTATTAGTCCATCTATACTGACCTCCATCAGGTTGCAAACTGAATATAATTTTTTTCTGCATCTAGCTCTGAAAAAATATTTGGCCTTCTAGCAGTGTGTGGGACTTTCTCTATTAGTCCATCTATACTGACCTCCATCAGGTTGCAAATTAAAAATAATTTTTATCTGCATCTAGCTCTGAAAAAATATTTGGGCTTCTAGCTGTGTGTGGGACTTGTTCTATTACTCCATCTATACTGACCTCCATCAGGTTGCAAATTGAATATAATTTTTTTCTGCATCTAGCTCTGAAAAAATATTGGGCTTCTAGCTGTGTGTGGGACTTGTTGTATTAGTCCGACTATACTGACCTCCATCAGGTTGCAAACTGAATATATTTTTTTCTGCATCTACCTCTGAAAAAATATTGGGCTTCTAGCTGTGTGTGGGACTTGTTCTATTAATCCATCTATACAGACCTCCATCATGTTGCAAACTGAATATAATTTTTTTCTGCATCTAGCTCTGAAAAAATATTTGGCCTTCTAGCAGTGTGTGGGACTTTCTCTATTAGTCCATCTATACTGACCTCCATCAGGTTGCAAATTAAAAATAATTTTTATCTGCATCTACCTCTGAAAAAATATTTGGGCTTCTAGCTGTGTGTGGGACTTGTTCTATTACTCCATCTATACTGACCTCCATCAGGTTGCAAATTGAATATAATTTTTTTCTGCATCTAGCTCTGAAAAAATATTGGGCTTCTAGCTGTGTGTGGGACTTGTTGTATTAGTCCATCTATACTGACCTCCATCAGGTTGCAAACTGAATATATTTTTTTCTGCATCTACCTCTGAAAAAATATTGGGCTTCTAGCTGTGTGTGGGACTTGTTCTATTAATCCATCTATACAAACCTCCATCAGGTTGCAAACTGAATATAATTTTTTTCTGCATCTAGCTCTGAAAAAATATTTGGCCTTCTAGCAGTGTGTGGGACTTGTTCTATTAGTCCACCTATACTGACCTCCATCAGGTTGCAAATTCAAAATAATTTTTTGTCTGCATCTAGCTCTGAAAAAATATTTGGCCTTCTAGCAGTGTGTGGGACTTTCTCTATTAGTCCATCTATACTGACCTCCATCAGGTTGCAAACTGAATATTTTTTTTTCTGCATCTACCTCTGAAAAAATATTTGGGCTTCTAGCTGTGTGTGGGACTTGTTCTATTAGTCCATCTATACTGACCTCCATCAGGTTGCAAATTGAATATAATTTTTTTCTGCATCTAACCCAGCCAATAGTTTTGGCCTAATACCACAGTTTGGCCACTCAGCTCTGCTCGGTTCCCATCCATTGTTTTTTTGTGCAAACAACTCCAGAGTTGTGAATTAGTTAACCACCAAAATGAGTGGAAAAAGGCCTGCTGCTGGTGGAAAGGGGAATAGGCGTGTTGGGAAGGGGAAAAAAGGTTGTGTCCGTGGGGTAGGTGTTAAAGCAACAGTAACATCTGCAGAAGAAAGACCATCTTCCAGCCAAACTAAAATGTCTACTTCTTTTAGCGGACAATGTGATAAGATCCCTTTCTTACGGCCACGCCAATCGCTACAAATTACAGATGAGGCACAAAAACAGCAGGTGCTTCAACGGATATCAAGTGCTCCTTTAAGTGGGCTCTCCTCCACATCAACTTCAACATCACAAATACTCCAGTCCTCAAAGGTGTCACCCCAATCGCACTTGCTTCCTCACAGCTCCCAAATCTCCAGCTGCCCGTCTGAGTATGAGGTAGAACAGATGGTTGAGTCTGCAGAGCTGTTTACTCATACTATAGCCTGGGAATCAGAGGTCGACTCCAGCGCTTCTGTGAATCCAGACGAGGAAATGATCTGCACTGATGCCCAGAATCTTTATGAGTCAGATCCAGGACCAGACGCAGAAGGTTCTGACCATAATGTAGACCCTCATTCCCAAACTGTAACTCCTGTTGGTGGAGACAATGAGGAAGACGATGATGAGACTCAAATACCTGATTGGAGCGACAACTTTAGTTTTTTGTCAGGGCAGGAACAGGTTGGCTCTGAGGACGACGGGTGTGATAACGCACAGGGTGATGATGATGAGGTTGGAGATTCCACTTACTGTCAACCCACAGTCAGCCAAGAGATGAGGTCAGCAGAGGAGGTGGAGGAAGATGCTAGTGACGACGAGGTCAGGTTGCGCCTTCCTGGACAGAGACGTAGTACTGGAAGAACGTCAACAACTGCATCCTCAAACACAACTCTGCCTCTCACCACAAGTCGTGGTGGCTCTTCAGGTCGCATGTGTGCTAAGCCTTGCATAGCCTGGGCATTTTTTCAGATCGATAAAGATGACCCAACTCGTGTTATCTGTAACATTTGTCAGCAAAAGCTAAGTAGAGGCCAAAAAATACATAGTTTGAGTACTTCATGCATGAACCGGCACATGGACATGAAGCATAAGTTGCAGTGGGAAGCTCAGTGTGCTACAATGCGGCCTAGCCGGCCGGGCCAACCACCGTCTGCCATATCTTGTGCATCCGCGGCCTCTTCATCCTCTGTGACTGGGGGGACAGCAGTCACACCTGTTTTGGGGCGCAGACCTGCCACCTCTTTACCCGCAACAGCCAGCGTGATTGGCAGGTCATCATTTTCTTTGGAGGTGGTAACACCAGCTGGTGTTGAGCGCTGTCTGACATCGATAGCACCACCTTTGGATCAAGGCAACCTAACATGTCCGCCTGCATCTTCCTCACAGACCGGCAGTTTGCCGGGGACACCCTGATCAACCCCGTCTAAGCACAATAGCCAGCCCTCGGTCCCTCAGATGTGGACAAGTAAAAGACCATTTCCTCCTAGCCATGAGAACGCTAAGAGGTTGAATTTCACCATCTGCAAGCTCTTGGCTACAGAAATGCTGCCTTTCCGCCTGGTGGACACAGAGGATTTTCGAGACCTTATGTCCGTCGTAGTGCCCCAGTACCAGATGCCCAGTCGGCACTACTTCTCAAAGAAAGGTGTGCCTGCGCTCCACCAGCATGTCGCACACAACATCACCGCTTCTTTGAGAAACTCTGTGTGTGACAGGGTGCATTTCACCACAGACACTTGGACGAGTAGGCATGGACAGGGGCGTTACATGTCGCTGACTGGGCACTGGGTAACTATGGTGACAGCAGGACAAGGGGCTGCTGTCCAAGTCTTGCCGTCCCCACGAGTTGTGCGTCAATCCTCTTTATGTCAAAGTTCCTCCACTGCTTCTGCCTCCTCAACCTCCTCTCGGTCTTCCACCTGCACCCAAAGCCTGTCTGGTCATGCCACAAGCTTTCTAACTGCGCAGAAGGGATCCTGCACACCTCCTTACTATGCTGGCAGTAGGGCTCAACGTCATCAGGCGGTTTTTACTTTGAAATGTCTGGGAAATGTGAGTCACACAGCTGAGGAGTTGTGGTCAGCTCTGGAGAACCAATTTCATGAATGGTTGTCTCCACTGGACCTGAAACCAGGGAAGGCCGTGTGCGACAATGCTGCAAACCTGGGTGCGGCCCTTCGCCGGGGCAATGTCACACACGTGCCTTGTATGGCTCACGTGTTGAACCTGGTTGTCCAGCAATTTTTATCCCACTATCCCAGACTAGATGGCCTTCTGCAGAGGGCACGGTCGCTGTGTGCTCACTTCCGCCGTTTGCATCCCGCAGCTCAGCGACTTACATCTCTACAGAAGTCGTTGGGCCTGCCACTTCACCGGCTAAAATGCGATGTGCCTACCCGGTGGAATTCAACTCTGCACGTGTTGCAGTGACTGTGGCAGCACCGACAAGTCCTGGTGCAATACGTTCTGACGTATAGCCTGGGCCAACGAGATCCAGACGTGGGGCAAATCACGCTGGAGGAGTGGTCTCAGATCAGGGACCTATGCACCCTTCTGCACAGTTTTGAAATGGTGACGAAGATGTTTAGTGCTGACGATGCCATTATCAGCATGACTATTCCGGTGATTTACATGCTGGAGCACATGTTAAACAGAATTCGGATTCAGGTGGTGGCACAAGAGGAGGTGGAGGAAGTAGAGGAGGAGGAGTTGTATGCGGAAGGGCTAACATCTGCAAGGTCCAGACGGTCGGCAGCACCAAGGTGGCAGGCATGTGAAGGTGGGGGAGATGGTTTTACCAGGGCGCATGGTAGCAGCCAAACTAGTGAGGAAGGTGCAGGAGCCCAGGAAGAAGTGGAGGACGAACTGATGGAAGACTCATCAGATGAGGGAGACCTTGATCACATTTCTGTTGTGCGAGGTTGGGGGGAGAGGACAGAGGAAGGAAGCATGATTGTTACCTCGCCACCAACACAACAGGGACTTGGTGCTCCTGGATGCGCAACACACATGAGTGCCTTCTTGCTGCACTACCTGCAACATGACCCTCGAATTGCGAGAATTAGAAATAATCCTGACTACTGGGTTGCCACACTGTTAGATCCCCGGTACAAAAGTAAATTTGCAGAAATAATTCCTGCCATAGAAAGGGATGCACGCATGCAGGAGTATCAGCAGAGACTGTTGCAGAATCTTACATGTGCTTTTCCACAAAACACCAGTGGTGCACGTAGTGAACCTCACAGTTCCAACTTGCCAACCGTGGGACCGTCAAGTGTTCAGCACTCAAACCATAACAGAACCACAGTATCTGCTGGTAACATCAATTTTGCGCAATCATTTCACCACTTTTTTAGCCCATCCTTTGCAAGGCCACAGGAGACAAGAAGTCTGACACATAGTCAACGCCTAGAGACGATGGTACAGGAGTATCTCCAAGTAAACATTGAAGCCATGACTGTGTCACTGGACCCTTGCTCTTTTTGGGCTTCCAATCTGGATAAATGGCCGGAGCTAGCCACTTACGCCTTGGAGATCTGTCTGAAAGTGTGTTCAGCGCTGCTGGTGGTGTGCTGACAGATAAGCGCACGCGGCTCTCCACTGATAATGTAGACAGACTCACGTTCATAAGATGAACAAATCATGGATCCGAAACGACTTTTCTACCCCTGTGTCATCCTGGGGAGAGTAAAAGATGGATGATTGGTTAAAATCACCCTACCAACCGTTTTAAGCTTTCAAATTACTAATCATGTTTATCTGTATCTTGGCTGGAAAATAATTTGGGCTTTGTAGCAGTGTGCAGCACTGATTCTATTAGGCCATCTATAATAAGCTCCACCAGATTTAAAATTACTAATCATGTTTATCTGTATCTTGGCTGGAAAATAATTTGGGCTTTGTAGCAGTGTGCAGCACTGATCCTATTAGGCCATCTATACTAAGCTCCACCAGATTTAAAATTAATAATAATTTTTAGCTGCATCTAGCCCGGAAAATAATTTTGGGGCTCCGAGATGCGCAAGACACATAAGTGCCTTCTTGCTGCACTACCTGCAACATGACGCTCATATTGTCAGAATTCGAAGTAATCATGACTACTGGGTTGCCACACTCTTAGATCCGCCAAACTTTTCGATCAACCTTTTCATTTTAATAAAGACCAAAAAAATGGTCATTTTTGAAATTATAAGCATTAGCAGGTTATTAGAAACTGAAATCAAACAGTTTTCAACTCAAAACTTTATTCTAGGTGATGTTACATTTTCACATAGGACCCCTTTTTCGAAAGGAGCTTCTGAACTCTCTCGTCCATTGAATTTGTCAGGTTTTGGATGGTTTCTGCTTCAATTGTTTTGCATGAGGACAGAATACCCTCCCAGAGCTGTTGCTTAGATGTGAACTGCCTCCCGCCATCATAGACACTCCTTTTGATGATGCTCCAGAGGTTCTGAATGGGGTAGAGGTCAGGGGAGCATGGGGGTCACACCATAAGTTTGTCCCCTTTTATGCCCATATCAGCCAGAGATGCAGATGTTTTATGTGCAGCATGAGATGGTGCATTATCATGCAAAAAAATGATTTTGCTGTGAAATACACGGTTCTTCTTCTTGAACCATGGCAGGAAGTGCTGTTTGAGAAAATCCGCATACATTATGGAGTTCATCTTTAGCGCCTTCAGGGATCCTAAAGGGGCTAACAATCTCTCTCCCCATGATTCCAGCCCAAAACATTACTCCACCTCCTCCTTGTTGGCGCTGTAGCCGTGTTTGCTTGGGGTGTCCATCAACCAGCCATCCTCCACTCCATCCATCTGGACCATCGAGCGCTGCACGGCACTCATCCGTGAACAAAACAGTTTTGAAATCAGTCTTCATGTAATGTTTGGCCCACTGGAGACGTTTCTGCTTGTGTGAAGTGGATAGAGGAGGTCGACAGGATGGCGTATGCACAGCTGCAAACCTCTGAAGGACCCTGCATCTTGTTGTTCGGGGGACGTTGGAGGCACCAGCAGCTTCAAAAACTTGTCTGCTGCTATGACAAGGCTTTTTTGCCGCTGCTCTTTTAACCTGACGTAATTGCTTGTAGGAAAGAGTCCTCAATTTTCCCTTATCAGCACGCACACGTGTGTACTGTGAATCAGCTACATACTTCTTGATTGCCAAGACACTTCATCCTGATCATCGCACAATGTTGATTGTAGTCATGCCTTGACCTAAACACTCCACAATTTGTTGCTTCTCAGCAGCCGACACATCCTTTTTCTTTCCCATTTTGGCAGAAAATGTAGGCTGCTTAATAATGTGAGACAGCCTTCTTAAGTAGTCTTGCCTTTCATTGGACACACCTGCCAAACTAATTAGCACAGGTGTCTGCAATTGCTTACAGTGATATAAAGAGCCCTGACACACATCACCATCAATGAGTTTAACTGACAAACAAACAAATTCTTCCCTTATCACTCCTAAACACGTTTTGCATAATAATTTGGAACACAGTGTACATGTGCTTTTCCACAAAACACCAGTGGTTCACGTAGTGAATCTTACAGTTCTAACTTGCCAACCGTGGTCTGTATGGAGTTGTTCAATAAAGGGCCCAAAATTAAGATAACATAGATGGGAGAGGTCTCTATGAATAGGAATTCCTAAGTATTTGATACCCTGTGAGGGCCAGGCAAAGGGAAAGTTGGACTGGATGGAATCCTATATGGATTTGGGGAGGGAGACATCGAGGGCCTCAGACTTCGCTGCATTGATTTTAAAATTTGACCATGTAACAAAGTGATCTATATCAGCCATAACAGCATGGATGGATATATGTGATTGAGTGATATATACTAGGACATCATCAGCAAATAGAGAGCACTTGTACTCGGTGCCTCCCACCTCAATCCACCTAATATTGGGGTTATGGCGAATTGATGAGAGCAGGTGCTCCGTCACTAGGATGTATAAGAGAGGGGACAGAGAACATCCCTGCCTTGTCCCATTGGTGATTGTGAAAGGTGATGAAAATGTTCTGACGCGCCCCCTGGGCCTTGGGACACCCGGACCCGGACCCTTTTTGGTGGATGCTGGTGGTTGTAGTCTCCGTGGCGGCGACCCGGTTCCGTGGCTCAGGGCGGTCAAACCAGTGGCGGAACTATTTATGTGGTTTTGATGTTTAAATGTCCGACTACGCCACCCGTGGATTGCGGTCAGAGTGAACCGCCGCTCCAGGGCAGACCGCTGAGGCTGGTGTTGTGGGTGCAGCAGAGCGTAGCATAACTCCCCACGGGAGGAGTATAGCCTCAGGGCAGTGTATGCGGAGGATGGTGGTGATGGTGCAGGGCTTCAGCAGTAACGACACGGAGTCAGTGATGCAGTCCAGGGCCTTTACTCACAGTTCTTATTATCCAGACCACGTCTGCAGGTAACGGCTGCCCACGTCGTACTGTGCTCACCAGGTGAGGGGCTCAGACAACTCCCAGATAACTTTGGAGCGCTTCACAGGACCCCCTTTGTGTGTCCTTTGTCTGGCCTTTCTTACCAACCCTTCTGTCCGGCTGCCTCGGGCCTCATCTTGGTAAACTTGGCGCCAGTTTCCCTGACCCTATGTGGTGCCTTCCTAGCGGGTGTAGCGAGGGGCTGCGCCACATAAAATGTCACAGCCTCCGGTTTCTAGCTGGGGGTCGTTTCCTGCCTCCACTAGTTTCGGGGACCGGTCTCCCCCTTTGGCCTGACCCCTCCACGCAGGTGGATTCGGGCGTGCGGTGGCAACTCGCCCGTCCGCACCCCTGGGATCCCTTCATTCCTCGTTCCTGGAGCCTTCTCCGCTCCTCTTCCTTCCTTCTCCCTCTTCCAGGCCTGGGCCTCTGTTACTAGGCCCGCCTCCGGAGCAGAGCTCATGCAGAGCCCCTGCTCCCTGCCACTTCTGCTCAAACTTCTCTGCACTGAACTAAGATGGTGCCCACCTTTTATACTCCCTTCTCAATGCACCCAGGAACTGCTTCCTCCCTGCTCCTGCACTACAGGGTTCCCCTTCCTCAGTGTTCCCTCCCCCCACTCCAGCCAGGGACAGGGACTGTCGTGCCCATCTCAGGGGCATATTGGTCGCCCTGCCCCACGGCAATGTGGTGTAATGCATGCAGGTGTCGGGTCCTGATCCACAATCCATCCTTACCTGAGAGTGAGATATCACACCTCTGGGTGAGGTGCAATACCTCTGTAGCAACCGAGCCCTCAGGGTAATACAGTTCCATTTATCTTCAGCCTAGGTGACGTATTGCGATACAGGGCCGTGATTTTGGCTATAAAAGGGTCCCCTAGACCCCTGCCCCAAGCTTTTTAAGAGAATCATATATGGCGTGCCAGGAGACTCTATGGAATGCTTTCTCAGCATCCAACGAGAGTATCTAATTACAAATTTTTAACTGCATCTAGCCCAGGAAATACTTTGTGCCTAGTAGCAGTGTCTGCTAGTCAGCGGATTATCCCGGCTGTTAAGCAAGCTACACCACCTGTAGTTTTGACACTTAATTTTTTCAAAGGAAATGCTTCGGGACCACGGGATACTCAGTGAAGAGCATCAGGAGGCACCCCAAGGCATAGGGGCTGGGACTGGCAGTAGGATGCCTTGCGGTGGACAGCCGAGCTCGATCCTTATAAAAGCTTTTTAACTGCAGCAGCTTTAGTGGACGCTACTGGAGCTGGAATTACGCGGCTGCTGGCATGAGACTTGCCCTCCAATAGATCCTTGTAAATGGATTTAAAGTGTATTCATTCAAATTAGAGAGACAATTTAAATTAAAAAGCTTAGAGCTGCCTCCACCACAGGGGGGCTCGCTCGACCCACCAGCGGACAGGCACCAGTATTGGGAGAGGGGGGCTGGCCGTCAGGGTTCACCGCGGCTCTGGCACAAACCCGGCGACACGGAGGTGGCACGGGCAGGAGCGGACTGAACGTGTCGGCTTCTCACTTTTTGGATTTTAGAAGGGCATGACATGCCTATATCTGTGTCTCCCCCTCCTTTTACTCCTCCACCTCTTTTCTTTTCGCATGACTATATGTACTTGTCACTTTTCCATGTGTTAGTTGTGTCTTCAGAGCAGTTTGTCAGCTTTTGGACACCTTTGAAGGTGTTTTCTATGTGTTTCTATGTGTTTTTGTTTGCCTGCCATTGGTTTTAATGGCGTTCGAAGGTGTTCGACGAACAGTTCGACGAACAGTTCGGCGAACACACGGGTGTTCGACGAACCGAACCGAACTCGAACACTACGGGGGTGGCTCAACACTAATCACGACCTCCGGTTCTTGGCTGAGGATTATTTGCCTCCACCAACTTAGGTTCCGGTACCCTTTGCTTGCCTGACCAGTCACCCGTAATCTCCTGGGTCCTTAGGGTCCCTTCTGCCTCCTTGTTTCTGGAGCCCTTCTGCTCCTCTTTCTTTCCACCTTTCTTCCTTCTCCTTCTCCACTTCTCCCTTCTGGCTCCGGCCTCTGTGCTAGGCCTGCCCAGGGAGCAGAGCCCATGCAGCAGCTCTGCTCCCTGCCTTCTCCTCTCACAGAACACTGAACTCAACTCTCTCCTAAGATGGCCCCCACCTTTTTATCTGCTTCACTGTGTGTGAGCTCAGGTGACCTGCAACCAATGAGCTCCTTCCTATGCTCCAGAAACCGTCCCCTTCTGCTCCTACATCACTGGGTTTTTCTCCCCCCACCCCACTCCAGCCAGGGACATGGTCTGTCGTGCCTGCATTACTGTATAAATGGGAGCACCGTTAAGCTGTCCCCCGGAAATGGGGTGTGTGTGATGCATGCAGCTAACTGAGCCCTGGTCCATACTCCATCCTTACCCGGGAGTGGAATATCACACCTCTGGCAGAGGTGCAATACCCCTGTAGCGGCCGAACCCTCGGGGCGCTACATTCCCCCCCGGTAAACCACAGCACGTCCTCGGGCTGGAAAAGAGTTAAGACATTTGATTACAAGACACGCAAAACTTTTTCAATAACTTTTTACATTAGAAAACGGACGACATTTTTCAATTCCCTTTATGGGAAACACTTTTCTTTGTCATTGTTAATACTACCGGAACTCTTTTGTCATATAAAACATTTGCATTATCACCTAGCAGCAGGTAAAACTCTTCATATAAAACCTTTTTAAGTAAGACATATTCTTGTACCCTGGCCGCGGTGCAACTTGCAACCAGGTGTCCATTTTTCTTAAAGGTGCAAAAGTCTAGCAAACTTCTCCTGAGGTAGACGTTGCAGTCTTTTTATAAAACCAGGAGGGGGCGCTTTAGGAAGCGCAACTATTTACAAGGACGGCCATTCTCAGTCCTCGGCCAGTTTTGGGAAGGGGAATGGCTGCTCTCAGTCCTCAGCCAGGTAAAGGAAAAGGGATGGCTGCTCTCAGTCCTCAGCAAGGTTCAATCGGGATCAACTTTGTATCAGACAAACAGTTCCCTTTACCCTGACGGGCAACTATGTACATTTGTGCGCTGCCACTTTTCAGTAGCGGTGTCCTCTTTGCGCACCTTCTTCCTCCTCTCCATAGTCTTCAGACCCGTCCGGGTCCTCTGAAGTGTGACTCTCTGCGCCCACCCGATGGATGTTGAGGGCATACCAGCCCCTTGCGCCGCGGTGCAGTTGGCCTTGCGCCGGGGCCTGGAGAGGGCCGCTGTTGATGACGCCCGGGATCGGCGGCTCCACCAGGGGGCCCAGGAGCAGTCTGACGCCGGCAGCGTCCGGGACAGGGAGACTCCTCTTACCTGCTCCCGCGACCGCTCCTGCATCACTCGTCTTCTCCTGGCGCTGGTCGGGATCTGCGACGGCAGGGGCACTGCTGATGCTGGGCAGCTTAGTCTGCTGCCGGTCCGCCATCTTGCCCTCCATTCCTGATGTCTTCCTCCCCCCTAGTTAACCGTGGCCTACCTTCCGGCGATCCTCTTCTGTAGGCCGCGGCTCCGCTGACGATGGTCTGCGTTGAGGACCTGGCGTCGCGCGCTGCTGACATCAGTGCTCGCTGGGCTCCTTCCAGGACCTTGTGCGGCTTCAGCGCATGAGGCGGGGCTTCGGACTTCGCGCGTTTTTGACGTCAATGCCCCTCTTCTTCCCGCGCGGCGTCCCGAAGATGGCGTCCGATGGCGGGAAAACGGCTGAAGATGGCGGGAAATGACTGAAGATGGCGGGAAAAGTCTTTTTCAGGTAAGTGTGCAGTCTTTTTCAGGCACGCAATACCCATTTGTGGCGGGTTGGTCACAATCCTGCCGACTACGCCAAAGCTGACTCGCCCCCTGGGCCGTGGGGCACTCGGAACCGGGCTTCAGGGCAATGCTGGGAGTAGTAGTGGCAACCCGATCTCGTGGCTCAGGGTGGTCAGACCAGTGGCAGTCTTTTATATGTTTTTAGGTAATGTCCGACTATGCCACCCGTGGATTGCGGCTCTTATGAACCGCCGCTGCAAGGCAGTCCCCTGAGGCTGATGGTGTGTGCAGCTGAGATCGTATGACTCCCCACGGGAAGAGTGTAGCCTCAGGGCAGCGAGGTGTAGATGGTGGGAGTGATGGTGCAGGGCGTCCCAGTACCGTTAGTGCTGGCGAAGTAAGAAGCACAAAGACAACGTGTTGCAGTCCAGGGTCTTTTACTCACAGTTCGTATACTCCAAGTCACTTCCCCCGGTAATGACTGACCGAGCCGTGCTGCGTCCACCGGGTGAGGGGCTCGGTCAACCCCCAGGCCATTCAGGAGTATGGCACAGGACTCTCTTCTATCCTTCCTCTGGCTCGTGCCCCACCAGTGACCACGCTTTTGTCCAGCTGCCGCGGATCTATGCCGGTAAACGTGGGCCCCGTTTCCCGGAATCCTATATGGTGCCTTCCTATCAAGGTTTAGCAGGGGGTCGCACCAAGTGATGATCACGACCTCCGGTTCTTGGCTGAGGATTATTTGCCTCCACCAACTTGGGTTCCGGTACCCTTTTCTTGCCTGACCCGTCACCCGTAATCTCCTGGGTCCTTAGGGTCCCTTCTGCCTCCTTGTTTCTGGAGCCCTTCTACTCCTCTTTCTCTCCACCTTTCTTCCTTCTCCTTCTCCACTTCTCCCTTCTGGCTCCGGCCTCTGTGCTAGGCCTGCCCAGGGAGCAGAGCCCATGCAGCAGCTCTGCTCCCTGCCTTCTCCTCTCACAGAACACTGAACTCAACTCTCTCCTAAGATGGCCCCCACCTTTTTATCTGCTTCACTGTGTGTGAGCTCAGGTGACCTGCAACCAATGAGCTCCTTCCTATGCTCCAGAAACCGTCCCCTTCTGCTCCTACATCACTGGGTTTCCCTCCCCCCTCCCCACTCCAGCCAGGGACATGGTCTGTCGTGCCTGCATTACTGTATAAATGGGAGCACCGTTGAGCTGTCCCCCGGAAATGGAGTGTGTGTGATGCATGCAGCTAACTGAGCCCTGGTCCATACTCCATCCTTACCCGGGAGTGTAATATCACACCTCTGGCAGAGGTGCAATACCCCTGTAGCGGCCGAACCCTCAGGGCGCTACAGATGTGTCACACACCACATGGCCAGATAAGGTTGTAAAATGTTAAAATGACATTTGCCAGTGAATGCATTTTTCTTGGTTGAAAGCAAACCAAAAGTGCAAAAACGCATCAAAAACGTGAACATAGCCCAAGGTGTGGAGGAGCATTTTTGTTTTTGTATATTTATTTTGCTTTATATACAGGTCATTACCCTGGAAAGGATTTATTTCCCTGGAAAATCAATTTTGTTTTTGTATGTTTTATTCTGAGTCCATAAAAGTGGCATAATACCTCTGACAACGTTGTTGACAGCAGTGACCTGGGAGTCAGAAATGCTTCCAGGGGTCTTCCCAATTCTCTCCCTATGTCATTTAAGCACTGTTCCCATCGATTTGGGCAATTTTTTGGCCCTCTGCAGACCACCGGGGGGAGCCACCTGAAAAATGCTCGAGTTTCCCATAGACTTACATTGGGCTCATTGCTCGGGTCGAGCACCCAATTATTCCAATGGGCTCGACCGGAGCATCGAGCACCAGAGCATTTTAGTGTTTACCCATCGCTAATAATAAAACCTAAAAAAGACCCTGACAGCAATTAAGCAACTCCATAGCTATTTCGACATTCAAAATAAATATAACATTGTATTGAAAAGCACAATGGATAGCATACATTTTTAACAATAAAAAAATGGCAGAATCGCTGTTTTTTATATATTCCTTCCATATAGAATTAATAAAAGTTAATTAAAATGTCATATGTACTCCAAAATGGTGCCCATGACAAATGCAACTCATTTCTCAAAAAAAACAAAAACAAGCTCTCATACACTAATAGCCAAAAAAAAATTAAAAAAAAGTTATGCCTCTTGGTATATGACAATAAATAAATGAAAAAATTAAAATAAAATGCTTCGCCCTAAACATAGGACCATGCTGGAGGGGTTGGTTAAATTATATTCAGCACTGTCCACACATTTATGAATAACTTCAAAGCTGTACTTTTAGTCTATTGTACTATGTGATCACTGTGCCGTTTATGTGCTGTGTGGTGAGCAGAAACTTCTTCATGTGGTTAGAAAAATGAGAAGTGTTGAAAGTGGAAGGTAAACCAGATAAAGCCATGTTAAAGAAAACAGGGATTACACCGGAAAAACAAGTAACTTGGTGTGGATAGCATAATCCAGATAGTTCACAAAACTGTAACGCTACTCCTCATTGTCACAAATGGAAGATGGCACTGATCTATCTATCTATCTATCTATCTATCTATCTATCTATCTATCTATCTGTATATATATCTATCTATTATCTATCAAAAAAGAAAGGTTCTGTTATGGAACTGAAATATTGCCATATGGGCTAATAAAAAGTCATTCACTTTTTCACATCATTAGGCGTGCTGTTTATTTTTCTATTTCTATCTATTTATCGATCGATCTCTATCTATTTATCTATTCTATCACAAATCTATCTATCTATCTGTCATCTATCTCATTCAATGGGTGGGTAACTTTGGTGCAAGTACAGTATTTGTTACTCAAATGTAATAATTGTTAGAAGTGTCACGGGATGATATTGCTGGAAAAGTTTGCATTGATTCAGCTGTGTCATTACAATTTGCATGAAAGTGACAAGCAGAATCACGGTTTGTATATTTCATCTACTAATCTGATAGAGCTGCACTTCAGCCTCCGAATTCCTTACAAACTACACTAGATGCACTTTAAGATTTAATTTCTAAAATCTAGTTTCTGCTATTGGACCTCACATAAAGTGGCCTCTCACTTGGCTTTTTGGATATGTGAAATAGTTTTTGGGACTTTACCACAGAACATCATTTATTATAAAAAGTTTTGGTCAGCAATAAATATTGCTGCAGTTCTCAGAGGCTGTAATCTATATTTAACAATGCCCTCCGAGATAGGAACCCACAATGAATCAACATAGGCATATTGTCTAAAGTAGATAGAGATGAGCAAATTGATTTGTCCAATTATTATAAATTCATTGAATCTAGGAAATGATTTGCGATTCACATTGCGAAAATTAGTCTCCACCCATCAGCCTATGTGTTAGGTGTCGGTCTGTTGCTGGATTCAAAATGAGTCAAGAGTAGTGTTGAGCCACCCCCGTAGTGTTCGAGTTCGGTTCGGTTCGTCGAACACCCGTGTGTTCGCCGAACTGTTCGTCGAACTGTTCGTCGAACACCTTCGAACACCGTTAAAACCAATGGCAGGCAAACAAAAACACATAGAAACACATAGAAAACACCTTCAAAGGTGTCCAAAAGCTGACAAACTGCTCAGAAGACACAACTAACACATGGAAAAGTGACAAGTACATATAGTCATGCGAAAAGAAAAGAGGTGGAGGAGTAAAAGGAGGGGGAGGCACAAATATAGGCATGTCATGCCCTTCTAAAATCCAAAAAGTGAGAAGCCGACACGTTCAGTCCGCTCCTGCCCGTGCCACCTCCGTGTCGCCGGGTTTGTGCCAGAGCCGCGGTGAACCCTGACGGCCAGCCCCCCTCTCCCAATACTGGTGCCTGTCCACTGGTGGGTCGAGCGAGCCCCCCTGTGATGGAGGCAGCTCTAAGCTTTTTAATTTAAATTGTCTCTCTAATTTGAATGAATACACTTTAAATCCATTTACAAGAATCTATTGGAGGGCAAGTCTCATGCCAGCAGCCGCGTAATTCCAGCTCCAGTAGCGTCCACTAAAGCTGCTGCAGTTAAAAAGCTTTTATAAGGATCGAGCTCGGCTGTCCACCGCAAGGCATCCTACTGCCAGTCCCAGCCCCTATGCCTTGGGGTGCCTCCTGATGCTCTTCACTGAGTATCCTGTGGTCCCGAAGAATTTCCTTTGAAAAAATTAAGTGTCCAAACTACAGGTGGTGTAGCTTGCTTAACAGCCGGGATAATCCGCTGACTAGCAGACACTGCTACTAGGCACAAAGTATTTCCTGGGCTAGATGCAGTTAAAAATTTGTAATTAGATACTCTCGTTGGATGCTGAGAAAGCATTCCATAGAGTCTCCTGGCACGCCATATATGATTCTCTTAAAAAGCTTGGGGTAGGGGTCTAGGGGACCCTTTTATAGTCAAAATCACGGCCCTGTATCACAATACGTCACCTAGGCTGAAGATAAATGGAACTGTAGCACCCTGAGGGCTCGGTTGCTACAGAGGTATTGCACCTCACCCAGAGGTGTGATATCTCACTCTCAGGTAAGGATGGAGTGTGGATCAGGACACGACACCTGCATGCATTACACCACATTGCCGTGGGGCAGGGCGACCAATATGCCTCTGAGATGGGCACGACAGTCCCTGTCCCTGGCTGGAGTGGGGGGAGGGAACACTGAGGAAGGGGAACCCTGTAGTGCAGGAGCAGGGAGGAAGCAGTTCCTGGGTGCATTGAGAAGGGAGTATAAAAGGTGGGCACCATCTTAGTTCAGTGCAGAAAAGTCTGAGCAGAAGTGGCAGGGAGCAGGGGCTCTGCATGAGCTCTGCTCCGGAGGCGGGCCTAGTAACAGAGGCCCAGGCCTGGAAGAGGGAGAAGGAAGGAAGAGGAGCGGCGAAGGGTTCAGGAACGAGGAATGAAGGGATCCCAGGGGTGCGGACGGGCTAGTCGCCACCGCACGCCCGAATCCACCTGCGTGGAGGGGTCAGGCCAAAGGGGGAGACCGGTCCCCGAAACTAGTGGAGGCAGGAAATGACCCTCAGCTAGAAACCGGAGGCTCTGACATTTTATGTGGCGCAGCCCCTCATTACACCCGCTAGGAAGGCACCACATAGGGTCAGGGAAACTGGTGCCAAGTTTACCAAGAGGAGGCCCGAGGCAGCCGGACAGAAGGGTTGGTAAGAAAGGCCAGACAAAGGACACACAAAGGGGGTCCTGTGAAGCGCTCCAAAGTTATCTGGGAGTTGTCTGAGCCCCTCACCTGGTGAGCACAGTACGACGTGGGCAGCCGTTACCTGCAGACGTGGTCTGGATAATAAGAACTGTGAGTAAAGGCCCTGGACTGCATCACTGACTCCGTGTCGTTACTGCTGCTGCCCTGCACCATCACCCCCATCCTCCGTATACACTGCCCTGAGGCTATACTCCTCCCGTGGGGAGTTATGCTACGCTCTGCTGCACCCACAACACCAGCCTCAGCGGTCTGCCCTGCAGCGGTGGTTCACTCTGACCGCAATCCACGGGTGGCGCAGTCAGACATTTAAACATCAAAACCACATAAATAGTTCCGCCACTGGTTTGACCACCCTGAGCCACGGAACCGGGTCGCCGCCACGAAGACTACAACCACCAACATCCACCAAAAAGGGTCCGGCTCCGGGTGTCCCAAGGCCCAGGGGGTGCATCAGAAAATTTTCATCACCTTTCACAATCACCAATGGGACAAGGCAGGGATGTCCTCTGTCCCCTCTCTTATACATCCTAGTGATGGAGCACCTGCTCTCATAAATTCGCCATAACCCCAATATTAGGTGGATTGAGGTGGGAGGCACCGAGTACAAGTGCTCTCTATTTGCTGATGATGTCCTAGTATATATCACTCAATCACATATATCCATCCATGCTGTTATGGCTGAAATAGATCACTTTGTTACATGGTCAAATTTTAAAATCAATGCAGCGAAGTCTGAGGCCCTCGATGTCTCCCTCCCCAAATCCATATAGGATTCCATCCAGTCCAACTTTCCCTTTGCCTGGCCCTCACAGGGTATCAAATACTTTGGAATTCCTATTCATAGAGACCTCTCCCATCTATGTTATCTTAATTTTGGGCCCTTTATTGAACAACTCCATACAGACCACGGTTGGCAAGTTAGAACTGTAAGATTCACTACGTGAACCACTGGTGTTTTGTGGAAAAGCACATGTACACTGTGTTCCAAATTATTATGCAAAAAGTGTTTAGGAGTGATAAGGGAAGAATTTGTTTGTTTGTCAGTTAAACTCATTGATGGTGATGTGTGCAGGGCTCTTTATATCACTGTAAGCAATTGCAGACACCTGTGCTAATTAGTTTGGCAGGTGTGTCCAATGAAAGGAGAGACTACTTAAGAAGGCTGTCTCACATTATTAAGCAGCCTACATTTTCTGCCAAAATGGGAAAGAAAAAGGATGTGTCGGCTGCTGAGAAGCAACAAATTGTGGAGTGTTTAGGTCAAGGCATGACTACAATCAACATTGTGCGATGATCAGGATGAAGTGTCTTGGCAATCAAGAAGTATGTAGCTGATTCACAGTACACACGTGTGCGTGCTGATAAGGGCAAATTGAGGACTCTTTCCTACAGGCAATTACGTCAGGTTAAAAGATCAGCGGCAAAAAAGCCTTGTCATAGCAGCAGACAAGTTTTTGAAGCTGCTGGTGCCTCCAACGTCCCCCGAACAACAAGATGCAGGGTCCTTCAGAGGTTTGCAGCTGTGCATACGCCATCCTGTCGACCTCCTCTATCCACTTCACACAAGCATAAATGGCTCCAGTGGGCTAAACATTACATGAAGACTGATTTCAAAACTGTTTTGTTCACGGATGAGTGCCGTGCAGCGCTCGATGGTCCAGATGGATGGAGTGGAGGATGGCTGGTTGATGGACACCCCACGCAAACACGGCTACAGCGCCAACAAGGAGGAGGTGGAGTAATGTTTTGGGCTGGAATCATGGGGAGAGAGATTGTCGGCCCCTTTAGGATCCCTGAAGGCGCTAAAGATAAACTCCATAATGTATGTGGATTTTCTCAAACAGCACTTCCTGTCATGGTTCAAGAAGAAGAACCGTGTATTTCACAGCAAGATCATTTTTTTGCATGATAATGCACCATCTCATGCTGCACATAAAACATCTGCATCTCTGGCTGATATGGGCATAAAAGGGGACAAACTTATGGTGTGACCCCCATGCTCCCCTGACCTCTACCCCATTCAGAACCTCTGGAGCATCATCAAAAGGAGTGTCTATGATGGCGGGAGGCAGTTCACATCTAAGCAACACCTCTGGGAGGGTATTCTGTCCTCATGCAAAACAATTGAAGCAGAAACCATCCAAAATCTGACAAATTCAATGGACGAGAGAGTTCAGAAGCTCCTTTCCAACAAGGGGTCCTATGTGAAAATGTAACATCACCTAGAATAAAGTTTTGAGTTGAAAACTGTTTGATTTCAGTTTCTAATAACCTGCTAATGCTTATAATTTCAAAAATGACCATTTTTTTGGTCTTTATTAAAATGAAAAGGTTGATCGAAAAGTTTGGGGGATCTAAGAGTGTGGCAACCCAGTAGTCATGATTACTTCGAATTCTGACAATATGAGGGTCATGTTGCAGGTAGTGCAGCAAGAAGGCACTTATGTGTCTTGCGCATCTCGGAGCCCCAAAATTATTTTCCGGGCTAGATGCAGCTAAAAATTATTATTAATTTTAAATCTGGTGGAGCTTAGTATAGAAGGCCTAATAGGATCAGTGCTGCACATTGCTACAAAGCCCAAATTATTTTCCAGCCAAGATACAGATAAACATGATTAGTATTTTAAATCTGGTGGAGCTTAGTATAGAAGGCCTAATAGAATCAGTGCTGCACACTGCTACAAAGCTCAAATTATTTTCCAGCCAAGATACAGATAAACATGATTAGTAATTTGAAACCTTAAAACGGTTGGTAGGGTGATTTTAACCAATCATCAAGCTTTTACTCTCCCCAGGATGACACAGGGGTAGAAAAGTCGTTTCAGATCCATGATTTGTTCATCTTTATGAACGTGAGTCTGTCTACATTATCAGTGGAGAACCGCGTGCGCTTATCTGTCAGCACACCACCAGCAGCGCTGAACACACGTTCAGACAGAACGCTGGCTGCGGGGCATGACAAGATCTCCAAGGCGTAAGTGGCTAGCTCCGGCCATTTATCCAGATTGGAAGCCCAAAAAGAGCAAGGGTCCAGTGACACAGTCATGGCTTCAATGTTTACTTGGAGATACTCCTGTACCATCGTCTCTAGGCGTTGAGTATGTGTCAGACTTCTTGTCTCCTGTGGCCTTGCAAAGGATGGGCTAAAAAAGTGGTGAAATGATTCCGCAAAATTGATGTTACCAGCAGATACTGTGGTTCTGTTACGGTTTGAGTGCTGAACACTTGACGGTCCCATGGTTGGCAATTTGGAACTGTGAGATTCACTACGTGCACCACTGGTGTTTTGTGGAAAAGCACATGTAAGATTCTGCAACAGTCTCTGCTGATACTCCTGCATGCGTGCATCCCTTTCTATGGCAGGAATAATTTCGGCAAATTTACTTTTGTACCGGGGATCTAACAGTGTGGCAACCCAGTAGTCAGGATTATTTCTAATTCTCACAATTCGAGGGTCATGTTGCAGGTAGTGCAGCAAGAAGGCACTCATGTGTGTTGCGCATCCAGGAGCACCAAGTCCCTGTTGTGTTGGTGGCGAGGTAACAATCATGCTTCCTTCCTCTGTCCTCTCCCCCCAACCTCGCACAACAGAAATGTGATCAAGGTCTCCCTCATCTGATGAGTCTTCCATCAGTTCGTCCTCCACTTCTTCCTGGGCTCCTGCACCTTCCTCACTAGTTTGGCTGCTACCATGCGCCCTGGTAAAACCATCTCCCCCACCCTCACATGCCTGCCGCCTTGGTGCTGCCGACCGTCTGGACCTTGCAGATGTTAGCCCTTCCGCATACAACTCCTCCTCCTCTACTTCCTCCACCTCCTCTTGTGCCACCACCTGACTCCGAATTCTGTTTAACATGTGCTCCAGCATGTAAATCACCGGAATAGTCATGCTGATAATGGCATCGTCAGCACTAAACATCTTCTTCGCCATTTCAAAACTGTGCAGAAGGGTGCATAGGTCCCTGATCTGAGACCACTCCTCCAGCGTGATTTGCCCCACCTCTGGATCTCGTTGGCCCAGGCTATACGTCAGAACGTATTGCACCAGGGCTTGTCGGTGCTGCCACAGTCGCTGCAACATGTGCAGAGTTGAATTCCACCGGGTAGGCACATCGCATTTTAGCCGGTGAAGTGGCAGGCCCAACGACTTCTGTAGAGATGTAAGTCGCTGAGCTGCGGGATGCGAACGGCGGAAGTGAGCACACAGCGACCGTGCCCTCTGCAGAAGGCCATCTAGTCTGGGATAGTGGGCTAAAAATTGCTGGACAACCAGGTTCAACACGTGAGCCATACAAGGCACATGTGTGACATTGCCCCGGCGAAGGGCCGCACCCAGGTTTGCAGCATTGTCGCACACGGCCTTCCCTGGTTTCAGGTCCAGTGGAGACAACCATTCATGAAATTGGTTCTCCAGAGCTGACCACAACTCCTCAGCTGTGTGACTCACATTTCCCAGACATTTCAAAGTAAAAACCGCCTGAGGACGTTGAGCCCTACTGCCAGCATAGTAAGGAGGTGTGCAGGATCCCTTCTGCGCAGTTAGAAAGCTTGTGGCATGACCAGACAGGCTTTGGGTGCAGGTGGAAGACCGAGAGGAGGTTGAGGAGGCAGAAGCAGTGGAGGAACTTTGACATAAAGAGGATTGACGCACAACTCGTGGGGACGGCAAAACTTGGACAGCAGCCCCTTGTCCTGCTGTCACCATAGTTACCCAGTGCCCAGTCAGCGACATGTAATGCCCTTGTCCATGCCTACTCGTCCAAGTGTCTGTGGTGAAATGCACCCTGTCACACACAGAGTTTCTCAAAGAAGCGGTGATGTTGTGTGCGACATGCTGGTGGAGCGCAGGCACACCTTTTTTTGAGAAGTAGTGCCGACTGGGCATCTGGTACTGGGGCACTGCGACGGACATAAGGTCTCGAAAATCCTCTGTGTCCACCAGGCGGAAAGGCAGCATTTCTGCAGCCAAGATCTTGCAGATGGTGAAATTCAACCTCTTAGCTTTCTCATGGCTAGGAGGAAATGGTCTTTTACTTGTCCACATCTGAGGGACCGAGGGCTGGCTATTGTGCTTAGACGGGGTTGATAAGGGTGTCCCCGGCAAACTGCCAGTCTGTGAGGAAGATGCAGGCGGACATGTTAGGTTGACTTGATCCAAAGGTGGTGCTATCGATGTCAGACAGCGCTCAACACCAGCTGGTGTTACCACCTCCAAAGAAAATGATGACCTGCCAATCACGCTGGCTGTTGCGGGTAAAGAGGTGGCAGATCTGCGCCCCAAAACAGGTGTGACTGCTGTCCCCCCAGTCACAGAGGATGAAGAGGCCGCGGATGCACAAGATATGGCAGACGGTGGTTGGCCCGGCCGGCTAGGCCGAATTGTAGCACACTGAGCTTCCCACTGCAACTTATGCTTCATGTCCATGTGCCGGTTCATGCATGAAGTACTCAAACTATGTATTTTTTGGCCTCTACTTAGCTTTTTCTGACAAATGTTACAGATAACACGAGTTGGGTCATCTTTATCGATCTGAAAAAATGCCCAGGCTATGCAAGGCTTAGCACCCATGCGACCTGAAGAGCCACCACAACTTGTGGTGAGAGGCAGAGTTGTGTTTGAGGATGCAGTTGTTGACGTGCTTCCAGTACTACGTCTCTGTCCAGGAAGGCGCAACCTGACCTCGTCGTCACTAGCATCTTCCTCCACCTCCTCTGCTGACCTCATCTCTTGGCTGACTGTGGGTTGACAGTAAGTGGGATCTCCAACCTCATCATCATCACCCTGTGCGTTATCACACCCGTCGTCCTCAGAGCCAACCTGTTCCTGCCCTGACAAAAAACTAAAGTTGTCGCTCCAATCAGGTATTTGAGTCTCATCATCGTCTTCCTCATTGTCTCCACCAACAGGAGTTACAGTTTGGGAATGAGGGTCTACATTATGGTCAGAACCTTCTGCGTCTGGTCCTGGATCCGACTCATAAAGATTCTGGGCATCAGTGCAGATCATTTCCTCGTCTGGATTCACAGAAGAGCTGGAGTCGACCTCTGATTCCCAGGCTATAGTATGAGTAAACAGCTCTGCAGACTCAACCATCTGTTCTACCTCATACTCAGACGGGCAGCTGGAGATTTGGGAGCTGTGAGGAAGCAAGTGCGATTGGGGTGACACCTTTGAGGACTGGAGTATTTGTGATGTTGAAGTTGATGTGGAGGAGAGCCCACTTAAAGGAGCACTTGATATCCGTTGAAGCACCTGCTGTTTTTGTGCCTCATCTGGAATTTGTAGCGATTGGCGTGGCCGTAAGAAAGGGATCTTATCACATTGTCCGCTAAAAGAAGTAGACATTTTTGTTTGGCTGGAAGATGGTCTTTCTTCTGCAGATGTTACTGTTGCTTTAACACCTACCCCACGGACACAACCTTTTTTCCCCTTCCCAACACGCCTATTCCCCTTTCCACCAGCAGCAGGCCTTTTTCCACTCATTTTGGTGGTTAACTAATTCACAACTCTGGAGTTGTTTGCACAAAAAAACAATGGATGGGAACCGAGCAGAGCTGAGTGGCCAAACTGTGGTATTAGGCCAAAACTATTGGCTGGGCTAGATGGAGAAAAAAATTATATTCGATTTGCAACCTGATGGAGGTCAGTATAGATGGACTAATAGAACAAGTCCCACACACAGCTAGAAGCCCAAATATTTTTTCAGAGGTAGATGCAGAAAAAAAATATATTCAGTTTGCAACCTGATGGAGGTCAGTATAGATGGACTAATAGAGAAAGTCCCACACACTGCTAGAAGGCCAAATATTTTTTCAGAGCTAGATGCAGACAAAAAATTATTTTGAATTTGCAACCTGATGGAGGTCAGTATAGATGGACTAATAGAACAAGTCCCACACACAGCTAGAAGCCCAAATATTTTTTCAGAGCTAGATGCAGAAAAAAATTATATTCAGTTTGCAACCTGATGGAGGTCTGTATAGATGGATTAATAGAAAAAGTCCCACACACAGCTAGAAGCCCAATATTTTTTCAGAGGTAGATGCAGAAAAAAAATTATTTTTAATTTGCAACCTGATGGAGGTCAGTATAGATGGACTAATAGAGAAAGTCCCACACACTGCTAGAAGGCCAAATATTTTTTCAGAGCTAGATGCAGAAAAAAATTATATTCAGTTTGCAACCTGATGGAGGTCAGTATAGATGGACTAATAGAACAAGTCCCACACACAGCTAGAGGCCCAAATATTTTTTCAGAGGTAGATGCAGATAAAAATTATTTTTAATTTGCAACCTGATGGAGGTCAGTATAGATGGACTAATAGAGAATGTCCCACACTGCTAGAAGGCCAAATATTTTTCAGAGCTAGATGCAGAAAAAAATTATTTTTAATTTGCAACCTGATGGAGGTCAGTATAGATGGACTAATAGAGAAAGTCCTACACACTGCTAGAAGGCCAAATATTTTTTCAGAGCTAGATGCAGAAAAAAATTATATTCAGTTTGCAACCTGATGGAGGTCAGTATAGATGGACTAATAGAACAAGTGCCACACACAGCTAGAAGCCCAAATATTTTTTCAGAGGTAGATGCAGATAAAAAATAAATTTTATTTGCAACCTGATGGAGGTCAGTATAGATGGACTAATAGAGAAAGTCCCACACACTGCTAGAAGGCCAAATATTTTTTCAGAGCTAGATGCAGATAAAAATTATTTTTAATTTGCAACCTGATGGAGGTCAGTATAGATGGACTAATACAGAAAGTCCCACACACTGCTAGAAGGCCAACTATTTTTTCAGAGCTAGATGCAGAAAAAAATTATATTCAGTTTGCAACCTGATGGAGGTCTGTATAGATGGATTAATAGAACAAGTCCCACACACAGCTAGAAGCCCAATATTTTTTCAGAGGTAGATGCAGTAAAAAAAATATATTCAGTTTGCAACCTGATGGAGGTCTGTATAGATGGATTAATAGAACAAGTCCCACACACAGATAGAAGCCCAATATTTTTTCAGAGGTAGATGCAGAAAAAAAATATATTCAGTTTGCAACCTGATGGAGGTCAGTATAGATGGACTAATAGAGAAAGTCCCACACACTGCTAGAAGGCCAAATATTTTTTCAGAGCTAGATGCAGAAAAAAATTATATTCAGTTTGCAACCTGATGGAGGTCAGTATAGATGGACTAATAGAACAAGTCCCACACACAGCTAGAAGCCCAAATATTTTTTCAGAGGTAGATGCAGATAAAAATTATTTTTAATTTGCAACCTGATGGAGGTCAGTATAGATGGACTAATAGAGAAAGTCCCACACACTGCTAGAAGGCCAAATATTTTTTTCAGAGCTAGATGCAGATAAAAATTATTTTTAATTTGCAACCTGATGGAGGTCAGTATAGATGGACTAATAGAGAAAGTCCCACACACTACTAGAAGGCCAAATATTTTTTCAGAGCTAGATGCAGAAAAAAATTATACTCAGTTTGCATCCTGATGGAGGTCAGTATAGATGGACTAATAGAACAAGTCCCACACACAGCTAGAAGCCCAAATATTTTTTCAGGGGTAGATGCAGATAAAAATTATATTTAATTTGCAACCTGATGGAGGTCAGTATAGATGGACTAATAGAGAGAGTCCCACACACTGCTAGAAGGCCAAATAATTTTTCAGAGCTAGATGCAGATAACAATTATTTTTAATTTGCAACCTGATGGAGGTCAGTATAGATGGACTAATAGAGAAAGTCCCACACACTGCTAGAAGGCCAACTATTTTTTCAGAGCTAGATGCAGAAAAAAATTATATTCAGTTTGCAACCTGATGGAGGTCTGTATAGATGGATTAATAGAACAAGTCCCACACACAGCTAGAAGCCCAATATTTTTTCAGAGGTAGATGCAGTAAAAAAAATATATTCAGTTTGCAACCTGATGGAGGTCTGTATAGATGGATTAATAGAACAAGTTCCACACAGAGCTAGAAGCCCAATATTTTTTCAGAGGTAGATGCAGAAAAAAAATATATTCAGTTTGCAACCTGATGGAGGTCAGTATAGATGGACTAATAGAGAAAGTCCCACACACTGCTAGAAGGCCAAATATTTTTTCAGAGCTAGATGCAGAAAAAAATTATATTCAGTTTGCAACCTGATGGAGGTCAGTATAGATGGACTAATAGAACAAGTCCCACACACAGCTAGAAGCCCAAATATTTTTTCAGAGGTAGATGCAGATAAAAATTATTTTTAATTTGCAACCTGATGGAGGTCAGTATAGATGGACTAATAGAGAAAGTCCCACACACTGCTAGAAGGCCAAATATTTTTTCAGAGCTAGATGCAGATAAAAATTATTTTTAATTTGCAACCTGATGGAGGTCAGTATAGATGGACTAATAGAGACAGTCCTACACACTGCTAGAAGGCCAAATATTTTTTCAGAGCTAGATGCAGATAAAAATTATTTTTAATTTGCAACCTGATGGAGGTCAGTATAGATGGACTAATAGAGAAAGTCCCACACACTGCTAGAAGGCCAAATATTTTTTCAGAGCTAGATGCAGAAAAAAATTATATTCAGTTTGCAACCTGATGGAGGTCAGTATAGATGGACTAATAGAACAAGTCCCACACACAGCTAGAAGCCCAAATATTTTTTCAGAGGTAGATGCAGATAAAAATTATTTTTAATTTGCAACCTGATGGAGGTCAGTATAGATGGACTAATAGAGAAAGTCCCACACACTGCTAGAAGGCCAAATATTTTTTTCAGAGCTAGATGCAGATAAAAATTATTTTTAATTTGCAACCTGATGGAGGTCAGTATAGATGGACTAATAGAGAAAGTCCCACACACTACTAGAAGGCCAAATATTTTTTCAGAGCTAGATGCAGAAAAAAATTATACTCAGTTTGCAACCTGATGGAGGTCAGTATAGGTGGACTAATAGAACAAGTCCCACACACAGCTAGAAGCCCAAATATTTTTTCAGAGGTAGATGCAGATAAAAATTATATTTAATTTGCAACCTGATGGAGGTCAGTATAGATGGACTAATAGAGAGAGTCCCACACACTGCTAGAAGGCCAACTATTTTTTCAGAGCTAGATGCAGAAAAAAATTATATTCAGTTTGCAACCTGATGGAGGTCTGTATAGATGGATTAATAGAACAAGTCCCACACACAGCTAGAAGCCCAATATTTTTTCAGAGGTAGATGCAGAAAAAAATTATATTCAGTTTGCAACCTGATGGAGGTCTGTATAGATGGATTAATAGAACAAGTCCCACACACAGCTAGAAGCCCAATATTTTTTCAGAGGTAGATGCAGAAAAAAAATATATTCGGTTTGCAACCTGATGGAGGTCTGTATAGATGGATTAATAGAACAAGTCCCACACACTGCTAGAAGCCCAAATATTTTTTCAGAGCTAGATGCAGAAAAAAATTATATTCAATTTGCAACCTGATGGAGGTCAGTATAGATGGACTAATAGAATGATGCTATGCCCAAAAGATTTTACTTCACAAGGTGCAGTAAAAAAATTGGTATTCTATACACAGGTGGTATATCTTGCAACACAGATAGGCTACTCCACTGACTAACACACTCTGCAATAGGCCAAAAAGGATTAGCTTTGCTAGATTCAGCCAAATGCTGTGAAAAAAACTTGCACAGCACTGGCACAGACCTGCCTGGCAAAAACTGATAGGAACTGATGTAACCTAGTCCTGAAAAGGACTGCAATTACAATTAGTCTTTACTCCCACAATCTATCTATTTAAGAGCACAGACCTGGCTGATAAAAGTCGTAGGAAATGCTGTAACCTAGTCCTTAAAAGGACTGCAATCACAACTATTCCCTACTCCCAAGCTATCTGTAGATTTGTGCGAAAATTGGCTTGAAATTAACAAGGTATAGCGCACACAGCAACAGCGGTGCCGTCTAACACGCAGCTGCAGCAGTGAGAAAATGATGGCGACGGGGAAAATGGCTTGGTCTTATAGGGCAAGGACATGTGACATACACTGCCAATGACACATGCCCTTGCTTGTGTGAAAAACAGCAGTTCGCTCCGTGTGTGCGCTGCTGATAGGCTGACAGACTGCACCTCCCCACTGCAAATGCGGGAAAGAGAAAAAAAAATGGAGATCTTCATTATTCCTGCAGAGATCCATCCCCTGCCCCTCCCCCCACCCCGCTGTACACTCAAACTGCGTATTAACATTAATTTTCATCATTACTGAGAAAAAATCCAGTTATGATTTTGGTGCACGAACAGTTATCGAACAGCCGAATTTTTCTCAAATCGTTCGTGTTCGCCGAACGGCTCGAACACTGCCCAAAACAGCTCGAATTTGAGATTGGCGAACAGTTCGAGTAGAACAACGCTCATCTCTAGTCAAGAGCCTTCTGTGGTCTCCCATTTCGGTCCAGCTGGGGCTGATGCTGTTCAGCATCATCATCAGCCCCAACACCTAGCTGGTCCACGAGATGTACAGATTGTCTCCTGGGTATTTGTGCCTAGCAATGTTAAGCATAGCTTGCAGAGGGAGACAGGGCTTTTGGAGTCTAAGTCCAGGATTCGCCGCACTGAGCATGCCCGTGACCTGGCAGATCGTGATTGGTGGTTTGGCACCCACCTGACCCGGTGAACTGGCACCGCCTGATTGGTCCACGGGTGGCGTCACGAATGGCACGTCGGTGGGCAGGGCTTAGTCTTTAAAACGCCCACCCACAAACATGGCGGCGAGCTCTGATCATTGCGCAGTGATGCTGATGTGTGGACGACTGCGTTCCATGTAGTTTCCATAGGCAGGTTTAGTGGAAATAGGCAGGTAGCTCCGTCTTGCAGTTTGGCTCTGCCAAAGGGTTCGCCTAACACCCCGAGCAGCCTGCAGACGTCCTGTCCACGGCTATCGCCTGTCAGCCACGTGGAGTAATATCCTGCAGTCCGGTATCACGCTGGCTGGAGACACGTGTACCCGTCGGCGTAGTCACACACGCATCCTAGCGCCGCCACTGTAGTCCCTGTGCTGTAACAGGACTACAGATAGTTTTTCTCCGCCTATCTCTCGTGCTGCTAACGGAGATAGTGCGAATTGCTATACCCGTTCCAGTGTGCAGAAACATGGAAGGGTTTAACATTTAAGTTGCTTGCTTTCCTTTCCACCCGGAAAGTGTTCGGCAGCAGTCCACCAGGCTGCATCGCGGACCCCGGGGTCGGTTGTTTTGCAACCGCCCTCCTAACAGTATCAGAGCGCCAGGGTCTTGCCGAACATGGCAGACAATCAGCAACTGCAGCGTTACATACAGCAACTGGAGACCAGACTTAGGTCTCTGGAACAAGCTCCAGCTGCTGATATCACTGCAGTAGCTACCCAGGCGGCTTCGCAAGCAGCAAATCTGGTTAACTCAGCTGCTATAAATGCTGCGACAGCTGCAACTGCCCCATTACCCCTTTTTGCTCTCCCGGAAAAATTTTCTGGGAACAGTAAATTCTGCAGGGGTTTTATTAATGTATGCTCCATTCACTTGGAGATGATGGAGGCATGGTTCCCCTCCGAAAGAGCCAAAGTGGGATATGTCATCTCGTTCCTCTCACACAGAGCTCTGGAGTGGGATACTCCCCTGTGGGAGCGCAATGACCCGGTAGTGACTAATGCGGGTCTTTTCCTTAGGACCCTAAAAAGTGTATTCCTAGGTCCTCAGATCATGCATGATACGGCTCTTAAGCTTCGTGTGTTGATCCAGGATTCGGCCACCGCCAGCCACTATGCCATCCAGTTTAGAACCCTAGCGGCTGAACTTGATTGGTCTGAGCGGTCGCTTATCCCGGTGTTCTGGAAGGGTCTGGCTGGGCATATTAAAAATGCTCTATCTACCAGAGAGATTCCAACCTCCCTGGAGGAGTTAATCTCTCTTGCTAACCAAATTGATTTGCGTCATGCAGAACACAAATTAGAACTGGAGGTCCCCAGGCCCCAGTGTCGGTTGGCACCGTCCTTCTCTAGCCCCGTTTCCAAACCCGCGACTCCTGACCCGGAGCCTGAGGCTATGGATATATCCAAGACGGAGTCTAGTCCCTCTCGTTCCCGACCTGCACATCTCTTGGAGCACCCCGTTAATAATGGTTCCAAGCAGTCGGGAAAACGAGTAGGTCTTACCACCGTTGGAGGAGGTGTGTTAGATTTGGGGGCTTCTTCCTCCAGATTATTGTATAAGGTGACATTGTCCTTTGGTACATCTGCAGTTACTGCCAAGGCATGGGTGGACTCTGGTGCTGATGGAAATTTTTGTCATCTACTTTTGCCCAGAGGCACGCCATCCCTATGGAGTTACTGCCAAGACCCATGAACATTAGAGTAGTCAATGGTTCACTCCTGGACACGCAAATCACCCACCAGTCGATTCCCCTTTCCATGTCATTTCCTCAGAGCCACCGGGAGGTTATCTCCTTTCTCATTATTCCCGGTGGATTAGATGAGGTGTTATTGGGTCTCCCCTGGTTACGTTGTCATACTCCACACATTGACTGGAATACGGGGAGAATTTCTTCCTGGAGTGAGAATTGTGTGTCTCAGTGTATGGTTACAGTCACCCAGAGGGTAGTTTCTGATCCCTCTACCGTCGTGGCTTCCGGTACAGATTCTTTGTCTGTCCCCAAGACCCGGGTCTTGTCAGACTATGTCGAAAAGAACTCTCAGGTAGAGAGAGTGGCTGCAGTATCCCCTAGCTAGGTCCCATCGGGGAGGACGTTTGTTTCCCCTAATCTACAGAATATGGTGCTCTCCTGGGCTCATGCCCCTAAGATCGGAGCTCATCTGGGGGTCAAACGTACCACTAAGTCCCTTCAACGGTCCTATTGGTGGCCCCGGTGGCGCCAGGACATCAAGGACTTTCTTCTCGCATGTCCCGTCTGTGCGAGAGATAAATCTTTCTGCCAAAGTCCGGTTGGTCTTCTCCATCTGTCACCCGTGACGGACTCCACACATACAGAGTCAGTTGTCACTTCTCGTCGTCCTGCCCCCGTATCATATCCGGGCGACAGAGTGTGGCTCATGGCTCACAATACTAAAGTGCGCGGGGAGTCTGCTAAGTTTGCCTCCCGCTTTAAAAAAGGGTACCCTGTACACCGGAGGGGTCACGTTTCTGTGAATCCTCTCTGTGACCCGGTGGACCACATGCATGCCCCCCCTGCTCATGGAGGAAAATGAGTGTCAAGTGGAGGGGGAGGATAATGTTAGGTGGCAGTCTGTTGCTGGATTTGAAATGGGTCCAGAGCCTTCTGTGGTCTCCTATTTCTGTCCAGCCAGGGCTGATGCTGCTCAACATCGTCATCAGCCCCAACGCCTAGCTGGTCCATAAGATGTACAGATTGTCTCCTGGGTATTTGTGCCTAGCAATGTTAAGCATAGCTTGCGGAGGGAGACAGGGCTTTTGGAGTCTAAGTCCAGGATTCGCCGCACTGAGCATGCCCGTGACCTGGCAGATCGTGATTGGTGGTTTGGCACCCACCTGACCCGGTGAACTGGCACCGCCTGATTGGTCCACGGGTGGCGACACCAATGGCGCGTCGGTGGGCAGGGCTTAGTCTTTAAAACGCCCGCCCACAAACATGGCGGCTCGCTCTGATCATTGAGCAGTGATGCTGATGTGTGGACGACTATGTTCCACGTAGTTTCCATAGTCAGGTTAAGTGGAAATAGGCAGGATAGTGGAAATAGGCAGGTAGCTCTGTCTTGCAGTCTGGCTCTGCCAAAGGGGTCGCCTAATACCCCGAGCAGCCTGCAGACGTCCTGTCCACGGCTATCGCCGGTCAGCCACGTGGAGTAATACCCTGCAGTCCGGTATCACGCCAGCTGGAGACACGTGTACCCGCCGGTGTAGTCACACACGCATCCTAGCACCGCCACTGTAGTCCCTGTGCTGTAACAGGACTACAGATAGTTTTTCTCCGCCTATCTCTCGTGCTGCTAATGGAGATAGTGATAATTGCTATACCTGCTCCAGTGTGCAGAAACATGGAAGGGTTTAACATTTAAGTTGCTTGCTTTCCTTTCCACCCGGAAAGTGTTCGGCAGCAGTCCACCAGGCTGCATCGCGGACCCCGGGGTCGGTTGCGTTCCATTATATTAAAGTTGTTTGCAGCCGCCCTCCTAACACTAAGACTGTTTTTAATTAGTCCTGGATGCCACCTACGCTTTAAATTCTTGTGTGCCCACCCACCACAGCAAGGTGACCTTTTTTGATGAGACCCTAAACCTAATATTTATCAAACATGGCTCTCCCGGGCTATAAGCCTACAAATTTAAAGGATAGGTGGGATCCAGCGCTAATTAAAACAGCCTTAAGATGATGGGAGGAGGCTCAGTCAGAAAAGGAGGCAGTTACCACCTCCAATAATATATTACAAAGTTCAAAACACACATCAGCACCTCCAAACATAATAAAGCAAGTGTGAACAGGTCAAACCTTACCTTATCACACATGTAGGCCAATTGATGCTCAAAGTACCTTCATTTTTATAAGTATATTCTATATAGCAGTAATGCAGTTCTAATTTTATATGCTCAATGTTTGCATATATCTTAGCACTTACAGAGAGCTGCTGTATTCTCTTGTTTGTATATTATGCAGTCATGGTATCTTGCACCTGTTCACACTTGCTTTATTTGGTTCAGAGGTACTGGTCAGTTTTTTGTTTTTTATGGTATAGCACGGCCAATAAAAGCAGAAGCAGAGAATGCAGAGGCCATTGTGAGGTGTGAAGTGAATCTGGATAGTCTGAGGACGTCACAGCCCACATGAGTCATAGAGATAGGGAGAGAAATCCATAAAACACTGAAGAAACTGTACAGATAGGGTGTGACAGCTCAGCAGAGAAGATTAGGGTATGAGAGAAAAAGAATAGTCTTATACATATTTTTAGGGCAACTGGAGTCGTTCATGTTCTTTTGATTCACCACGAATTGAATTTCATGGAAAAATGCAGAATCTGGCTAATTCAAATTTCAAAAGATTTGCTCATATCTATAGACAATTTATTTGTAACACAGAATAATCCCAATAATTTGCTGATTTATAATCTTCACTGAGACAAATGTTTTGCTTTAGAATATATGTAAATATCTATTCGTTTTTTTTCCTAGTTTAACCATAGGAAAATCTTAAACAAATTGAGACTACCACGGGGACTATGTGTTGTTTGCTTTCAGCCAGGTAGTGCTGACGTTTGTGATTTAAAGTCTAATAGGTGAGAACATTTCAGTTTTTGCTGTTAAGTTCTTTTTCAGGAACAGTAAGAATGGGAAAAAACAAGATCTACTGGAGTTACATATATAAATCCTGATTGCAAATCTGTAACTTGCCGTCCCAACTTACTGTGTTAGGAATAGTGCCCCTGTCCTATGCTGCAGAGGAGAATGGGTGCCTTTAGGTATTAAGTTTCTGGTGCAGCTAAAAACTATATACCCCAAATAGTTACCCCTCCCCTGGGAGGTGACAGGTAGATTAATTGTGTTTGTGTCTACTGGAATACATTCTACCCCCACAAGTGGCCGCAATCTGCATGGATGACTTGCCATCTGTCCACAGTGGTGGCCCATTTGAAAAAATACAGATAAAGCGTGGTATCCTTTTTTTGCAGTGGCTGCCTGTATAGGAAAGTGGAGCCTGCAGCACTTGATAAAACAGTATGCAGACACATAGAGGAGACCAAAAGAACACATTTATAGCCTTTGGTGAATACTGTGATTGTTAGGTGTCTGGCGTTTGAAATGGGTTCAGAACCATCAGTGGATTCTGTGGTCTCCCATTCCAGTCCAGCCAGGGTGGATGCTACTCAGCATCATTGTCAGTCCCAACACCTACCTGGTGCACGAGATGTACAGGTTGTCTCTTGGGTCTTTGTTCCTAGCAACATGAAGGATAGGTTGCGGAGGGAAACAGGGCTGCTGCAGCCTAAGTCCAGGATTCTCTGCACTGAGCATGCCCGTGACATGGCGGACCGTGATTGGTGGTTTGGGAGTCAGCTAACCCGGTGACCTGGCACCGCCTGATTGGTCGCAGGTGACGTCACCAATAGTGCGACGGTGGGCAGGGCTTAATCTTTAAAAAGCCTGCCCACAAACATGGCGGTGGCTCTGATAATTGAGCAGTGATGGTGTTGTGTGGACGCTTGGTCGTTGGAGCTCCACGTGTGCTTTAGCTTGATTCAGGCAGGTTTAGCGGGGGATAGGCAGCCTTAGATGGAGGGAGGCAGGTAGCTTCGTCTGACAGTCTGGCTCCGACAAAGGGGTCGCCATACACCCCGAGCAGTCTGCAGACGCCGTATTCCCGGCACCGCTTGTAAGCCACGTGTAGAGATACTCCTCAGTCCGGTAGCATGCCGGCTGGGAGCACTTATACACCGTCGTGTAGCACCCACGCATCCTACCGCCTGCTGTGTAGTCCCTGTGCTGTAACAGGACTACAGATACATTATTTATTGCACATCTCTCGTGCAGTTAACAGAGATAGTGTGAATCGCTATTCCCGTTCCGGTGTGCAGTAACACAGAGGGGATTGTTATTTAAGTTGGTTGTTTTACTTTCTCACCCGGAAGGTGTTCGGCCGCAGTCCATCAGGCTGCATCGCGGACCCCGGGTTCGGTTGCTTTCCATTATTTAATAAAGTTGTTTGCAACCGTCCCCTTAACAGTATCAGAGCCCAGGGTCTTGCCGAACATGGCTGACAACCAGCAACTGCAGCGCTATATCCATCAACTTGAGGCCAGACTTAGGACTCTGGAACAAGCTGCCCTGGACGCTGATATCACTGCAGTAGCTACCCAGGCAGCTTCTCAAGCGGCCAATCTGGTTAACTCGGCTGCGGTGAATGCTGCAGAAACTACAATTGCCCCATTACCCTGTTTTGCTCTCCCGGAAAAAATTTCTGCTGACAGCAAATCCTGCAGAGGTTTTATTAATCTATGCTCCTTTCAGCTGGAGATGATGGAGGCACGGTTCCCCTCCGAAAGGGCCAAAGTGGGTTATGTCATCTCGTTACTTTCCCTCAGGGCTCTGGAGTGGGCTACTCCTCTGTGGGAGCGGAATGACCCGGTAGTGGCTAATGCCGGTCTCTTTCTTACAGCCCTAAAAAATGTCTTCCTAGGTCCTCAGGTCACGCATGATATTGCTCTTAAGCTTCTTGCGTTGGTCCAGGGTTCGGTCACCGCCAGCCACTATGCCATCCAGTTCAGAACCTTAGCGGCTGAATTGGATTGGTCTGAGTGGTCTTTAATCCCGGTGTTCTGGTAGGGTCTGGTTGGGCATATTAAAAATGCTTTATCTACCAGAGAAATTCCAACCTCCCTGGAGGAGTTAATCTCTCTCGCTAATCGAATAGATTTGCGTCATGCAGAACACAAGTTAGAGCTGGAGGTCCCCAGACCTCAGTGTCGGTTGGCACCATCCTTCTCTAGACCCATTTCCAAACCCGCGACTCCCGACCCGGAGCCTGAGGCTATGGATATATCCCGGACTGAGTCTAGCCCCTCTCGTTCCCGACCTGCACATCTCTTGGAGTACCTCGTTAATAAGGGTTCCAAGCAGTCGGGAAAACGAGTAGGTCTAACCACCATTGGAGGAGGTGTGTTAGATTCGGGGGCTTCTTCCTCCAAATTATTGTATAAGGTGACATTGTTCTTCGGAGCAACCGCGGTTACTGCCAAGGCGTGGGTAGATTCTGGCGCCGATGGCAATTTTTTGTCATCTACATTTGCCCAGAAGCATGCCATCCCTATAGAGTTACTGCCAAGGCCAATGAACATTAGGGTAGTAAACCGTTCACTCCTGGACACGTAAATCACCCACCAGTCGATTCCCCTCACCATGTAATTTCCTCAGGGTCACCGGGAGGTTATCTCCTTTCTTATTATTCCCAGTGGATTAGATGAGGTGTTATTAGGTCTTCCATGGTTACGTTGTCACACTCCACACACTGACTGGAATACGGGGAGAATTTCTTCCTGGAGTGAGAATTGTGTGTCTCAGTGTATGGTTACAGTCACCCGGAGGGTAGTCTCTGACCCTTCTACCGATGTGGCCCCCGGCACAGATCCTCTGTCTGTCCCCGAGACCCAGGTCTTGTCAGATTATGTCAAAAGAACCCTCGGGTAGACCTTTTGTCCCGGTCCATGGATACAGCTGAGGACGATGACGAGCCCAGGCTCACCGTTCCTTCGGGAAGTATGCGAAGGGTGGCTCCAGTGTCCTTAAACCAGGTTCCTTCGGGGAGGACGTTCGTTCCCCCTAATCTACAAAATGAGGTGCTCTCCTGGGCACATGCCCCTAAGATCGGAGCTCATTTTGGGGTCAAATGTACCACAAAGTTCCTTCAACGGTCCTATTGGTGGCCCCGGTGGCGCCAGGACGTTAAGGAATATGTTCTTGCGTGTGTCTCCTGTGCGAGAGATAAATCATCCCGTCAAAGTCCAGTTGGTCTTCTCCACCCGTTACCCGTGGCGGACTCCACAGATCTGACTCCGCTTCTTCTGAATAATGGCCAACATCCGCGTGTTCCGTTTCCTATGCCAGTTCCCTCTATAGAACCTGGGGTCAGAGATTTGGCTCTGGGGGCACGGGAGGTTTGGGACCATACCCAGAATGCTATATTGGCCTCCAAGAATCGAATGAGAGAGTCGGCTGACACTCTTCGTCGTCCTGCTCCCTTATTCTATCCGGGCGACAGAGTGTGGCTCACGGCTCGCAATACTAAAGTGCGCGGGGAATCTACTAAGTTTGCCCCCCGCTTTGTTGGTCCTTTCAAAATTTTGGCCCATGTAAACCCTGTAATTTACCGTTTACAGTTACCACGACACCTGAGGAGTCACGACACTTTCCATGTGTCGCTCCTTAAACCCGTTCGCCTGACAAAACTCGCTGAACACTAACCTGCTACAGACACCAGGGGTGATAATCTCGAGGTGCAGGCTATTATGGGGTCTAAGATGGTTCGTGGAAAAAAAGGTTACCCAGTACACTGGAGGGTCCATGGATCTGAGGATCATCCCTGGGAACCTGTGGACCACATTCATGCTCCCCTGCTTGTTGAGGAAAATGAGCGTCAAGTGGAAGGGGAATAATGTTAGGCGTTGGGCATTTGCTGGATTTGAAATGGGTTCAGAACCATTAGTGGATTCTGTGGTCTCCCATTGCAGTCCAGTCAGGGTGGATGCTGCTCAGCATCATCGTCAGTCCTAACGCCTAGCTGGTGCACGAGATGTACAGGTTGTCTCTTGGGTCTTTGCTCCTAGCAACATGAAGGATAGGTTGTGGAGGGAAACAGGGCTGCTGCAGCCTAAGTCCAGGACTCTCTGCACTGAGCATGCCCGTGACATGGCATACCGTGATTGGTGGTTTGGGAGTCAGCTGACCCAGTGACCTGGCACCACCTGATTTGTCGCGGGTGACGTCACCAATAGTGCGTCACCAAAAGCCCGCCCACAAACATGGCGGTGGCTCTGATCATTGAGCAGTGATGGTGTTGTGTGGATGCTTGGTCGTTTGAGCTCCACGTGTGCTTTAGCTTGATTCAGGCAGGTTTAGCGGGGGATAGGCAGCCTTAGATGGAGGGAGGCAGGTAGCTTCGTCTGACAGTCTGGCTCCGACAAAGGGGTCGCCATACACCCCGAGCAGTCTGCAGATGCCGTATTCCCGGCACCGCCTGTAAGCCACGTGGAGAGATACTCCTCAGTCCGGTAGCACACCGGCTGGGAGCACTTATACGCCGGCATGTAGCACCCACGCATCCTACCGCCTGCTGTGTAGTCTCTGTGCTGTAACAGGACTACAGATACATTATTTATCGCACATCTCTCGTGCAGTTAACAGAGATAGTGTGAATCGCTATTCCCGTTCCGGTGTGCAGTAACACGGAGGGGATTGTTATTTAAGTTGGTTGTTTTACCTTCTCACCCGGAAGGTGTTCGGCCGCAGTCCACCAGGCTGCATCGCGGACCCCGGGTTCGGTTGCTTTCCATTATTTAATAAAGTTGTTTGCAACCATCCCCTTAACAGTGATATTGAAATGTTTACGTATATATCAAGAGTTTTTGTTGACTAGATGCATGAGCACAGTGTGTATCATGGACAGTATTAGGGTTCACTCAAATTAGCGTATAAATCGGATGAATACTATGCGAGAAAAAAAATCGCATTGCACTCTGACCAATGTTATTCAATGAGTCAGTGCTAATCTGTGAGCTGTACACTTCTTTAGACTGGTCACAGACATGAAGATAAATGTCAGCCAAAGTCGATAATTTCCTCAGATTTATTGGAACGTGAGCCATTAATTGTTCACATTCATTCGTAAAAGGAACTAATTGTGTTTCATGTGACATTTTGGAAAATAATCTTGTGTTCATTATAGAAATGGGCAAAATCCAGCTGCTAATATTTTACAAGTGTAAAATGTACTACATGTGATGGCTCAGTTATTCAGTAGTGTTCCAGAAAACCCTCTTCATTGCAAGCTTCTTTAAAACTCATTGAGAGTGGTCCACCAATTTTAAGGGAAAAAGTTTGACGATTACAATGGTGACTTAACCATCTGGCAGCTTGGTAATAAGACATAAAGCATTCACCCAATTCGAACAAAAAAATGTAAAATGGGTTTTCCAAAGTGTTAGTGATAACATTTCTCTTTGTGGAGAGTGACATGCTTGGAATGCCAGTGTAAAGAGACTTATAGGCCATGCAATGCTCCTTTGGGAAATTAAATATGCAAATTATGTTAGCGAATATTTCATTATACATTTGCTCTGTGATAGTAAAGAAGGGCATCAATATGTAAAATGAATTTTGATAAACCAATGTAAGCGCTGCAATATTGTGAAGGACATTTTGTTATTTTTCAAGCCAGGTCCTGGGCATGGGTGTGAGTTGGTTTCCAAGTGATTATTTGTATACAGCACTTCTCAGAGGAAAATTCTCCTTTATATAAGGAAATACTTTTTAGAATCTGCAATGAAAATATTTTGAAAAAAAGTGATTTCTGTACTATTATTATTCCTCATTAATCAGGAAATGGGGATAATTCTTAAGATTTCTACATTATATACACATTTAGCATTAACTAGAAGTAACTCACATAAGTGTACTTATGTAACTCCGCTGAGTCACAAGTGATTGAATGACTACAAGAGAACATTTACTTTACTTATGAAAACAGTTTAGGATTCAGGGTCAGGGTTTTAGAATCACAGACTGTGGCTGTTGAGTAAATATGTCAAGACGAAAGTCCCTGAATTCTGACATAAAGACAACACTTCACGTATTTGTCACTCAGGAACAAGGTGTACATGAAGTCCGACCTGCCAATCAAAACACGATCCATGATTTCCTGGTGCTCCGAGGTAAAAATAATATGTGCCCTTAGAAATGGTTTCCATTACCGCAACACAGCATTGAAAACTATCTGCTGTAACAATTACGTCTTTAATCAACTTCTTCTACAGCTTCCATATTGTAAACCAAAGTATATTTATCCTCTACCCAAATGATCCAAAAGACTACTTTTACATTCGGGAAGCCCCTTTATAGATGCTTCAAATTGTTCTCTCTCTTCATATTCTTTTCACATTGCAGAAGAACAGGTGCTGTGGTGTTTTGTCTGATGACATTTAGGACAAAGTTAAAGGGTTTCCCCAAATAAAGATTATTCTTTGTGTAGTAAAAAGGTAACGCTTTCCCACATACTCTGGGTCAATTTCTCATGATTTTTCTTTTCAGATCTCTGCTTGCAGTCATTCAGTTAAAATCTTTGTTCTTCACTTCCATTAGATAAAAATCTGTCCAGGGCATGTGATGATCATACAAAAATGCTTGGCTCATTAAAGTACAGTTATCAGAGCTGTGTCTTGTGCTGAGTATCTGTGTGTCTAAACCCTGACCAGGACAAATTATTCCCTAGAAATAGAGAATTGAATGTCAACAAGTAGAGATCTTAAAATATCTAGAAATATTGATACACAAAGTAAATTGTAACTTTGCATAACTTTTCCTTATAGAAAGAATACTTTTTAATCCATAATACATTTGTAAATCTACTGTATCTGCTGAGTTTCATTATCTAGTTATCAAATCAGTGTACAAAACTGTAAAATTGCTTATTTAAAGGGGTTTTCCCACAAACAAAAGTTCATTTTTTTAAAATATATAATTTTTATTAACTTTTTCAAAAAGAAACAAAACATACCAGATTAAGGTGATAATCAGATACCTGTTCGCAGACAGGGTATAAAGAGATAGTTCTTACATATTTGATTGGTAAAGCAAAACAATATAATATAATAACTTAATAACAATGTAACTTACATAAGTTTAATTAACATGCAATCCAGTTGATACTCTGATTTATTGAAGCCATCTTGTTAGATTAGACCACCTATGTTAGTATTATAGACCTTCACCATATGATCCCTCCATTCCACTCTCTCCCCACCCCACCCCTCAATCCAGGCGTAATGGACCTAGCCTCTCCTCAAGATCTTCCAGAATGTACCACGTTGTGGAAGTGAAGGGTTCCACCATTTCATTTTTTCATTTAATGAGCAGCAATTTACAATAAGCTGTTTCCATTTCGGAAGAAATTTGCCAGCTTGCGTTTCCTTATTGCTAAGGGCGTCTTGTTGCTCTATTCCCATAAAATGTTTCATTTGAGCTGTTAACTTTTCAATGGGGGGGTGTTGGGTTCTAGCCAATATTTAAGTAATTGTTTTTTTGCCAGGATAAGTGGGGTGTGGAGCAATTTCGGAGGGTGTCCCCTCTTCCCCTCAGGGTTTTCTGTGTTGTTCCAAAAATGTAACAAGGCTAGATAAGGGGAAAGAGTATAACCCGGACCCCATATGGTGTCGATCATAGCTGATACTTGTCCCCAATATGAAACTGAAGCCGGGCATGACCATAGGCCATGCATGAGGTCGGATAGTGAAAGGTGGCATTTAGGGCAAGCTGTTAGCCTGTTTGAAAGCGGGTCTTTTTTTTAGGTATGTTAAATGCATAGATGGTGCCATGCATGATTTTATATTGCGTTTCTCTCCATGCTTCGTTTATAATGAAAAGTTCATTTTAATCAATAGATCTTAGAATAATAATAAGTTCCACAATTGGATGTATTTAAATAAAATGTTCCAGTGCTGAGATATTTTTATAAATGTGCCCCTGCTGTGTACTGTGTAATGTCTGTGTCTGACCGTGCTGGAACATGGTCTGATTATACCTCAGCTACTGGACGGGGGGGGGGGGAGTATACAGACAAAACCACGCGGGATCGCAAATTATCTTTTCGTTGACGTAAAACATTGTTTAAAACAGGCAGGGATCACAGCTGTGATCAGCTGTAAGGTCTGTAAACTCTTTTGCTTCCTCCCCTGCCCAGGAGATGTAGTATGATCAGACCATGTTCCTGCACGGGCAGAAACAGCCATTACAGTGTAACACAGCAGGGGCACATTTATAAGATTATCTTAGCACAGGAACATTATTTTTAAACACACCCAATTGTGGAACTTATTATTATTCCAAGATCTATTGATTAAAATTAACTTTTGTTCGTGGGAACCCCTTTAAGCTAGAGTCCGAGAACAAGAGGCCCCGACTGTGGCAAGTATTGTCTGAAGCCAAGAAGTTACTGCCTTGGGGGTGCTCGATACTGAACCAAACTGGGCCCATGAATTACGGCAGGAAATTTGAGAAATTAGAGGAGAACTACGGAGCATAAAAGAGGCACTTGCTGTTAACCTGGAATCTAATCCCATACCCGGGGTGCTTTACGACAGGAAATGCGACAAATTAGAGGAGAGATATTGAGCATAAGAAAAACCCATGCAGCTACCCTGGATTCTCATCCATATCCTCGGTTGAAGAACGATTACCTAGGGGGTATCCCCATCCCGTAGGACAGCGATACTGACTGAGGCGCCCAGCAGGCATGCTCAGAATTGAGTGTTGGACTTGTGGAAAAATGGTACACATGTCGAGGAGTTGCCCGATGCGAAACAGCCAATGACGAATATTTGCCCACTCTTTCAACAGTCATGCCTACTGGAGAGAGTACTGCACCTGGAGGAGTCATTCTTTGAAGAGGAATGCCTGCCCCCATAGGATGGAGTAGAGAGAGAAAGTCTGCCCATTGCAGAGTGACCACAGAGAATGGACGGAGACCAAGAGGAAATGGAATGGTGAGCAGATGAGAGCCTCACTTAGAGCAAGGCGGAACTGTGGCACAGGACACCAAGAAGTGAGGGAGACGGTGTCATTTTTCTGCAGGGAGATGTCTGCAGTTCCCTGGAGCATGGAAGCAACTCGGGTGGAGCCAGTGTGCTCCACAGAAGTTGAAGATAACGGCGGCCCCAGAGAATAGGCGGAGGTAGGACTCACACCTGGTGCACAGTTAGGTGTTGGGGACAGCATGCTAACACAGCTGAAGGAGGTGCAGTATATGAAGGTGTCACTCCATATTATGGATGGCTGTGGGGCTGGAGAGACCCGAGCCTGATGGTGAAGTGCCATCAAATGACTTAGGAGAAAGTCACTGAGTCCCATGGAGAGGAGTCAGATGTCGAACTTTCGCATGAAGTACCTGAAGTTCTGAGTACTCCTGTCAAGAAAATTCAAGAGGGGTCTCGAAGAACTCATCATGTCCATGCTAGCATCCTGCCCATGAGATACGCACAAAATGATTTCCTCTGGCAAAACGTAGTATAAAAGAGGCAGGAATGGGCATGAAAACTGTGGGCATCTGGCACGTCTTTGAAGAACATTAAGGGGCATAGAGACTCTTCTCGCCGGAGGACTGGTGAGTTTAAAGAGGGGTGGAATGTAAAGAGATGGACAAAAGGTACTAAGTAACTGTAAGCGAACACCACCCTCTGCTGGAACAAACTGAAAGTGAAAGTAAAACAAAGAATTGTGTTAGCAGGAACCAAATAGTGCTAAGAGATTTGCAGGTGGAGCGACTTTGTGTACTGGACCTGATCATGTGACCCAGAGGGTTTCCTGGGTTTAAAAGCCCTGTGTGCCAGATTGTAGGGGGCTTTTAGCACCAAGAGAGTGCAAGGTGTAGATGTGCACCGGAGAAGACGCTGCAGCCAGATATTTGGTGCCAGGCTGCAGAGCGGAGCAGACGTGCTTCAGAGGAACCACAGAGCCAAGCACGACAGGCTTCAGCTGGAGGCTTGCGTCACCTAAGTGCCGGACGCCGCCTGATAAGGTCTGGACCCCTCACAGAAGTGCCCCGAGTTCTGCGCATGTTGGCCAGAGCCAGGACCTACGCTCTGCACTGATTAAGTTCCCAGTATCTGACGTCGCCTGTCAAGAGCCGAGGTCTGGACTAGAGATGAGCGCTGTTCGACTCGAACTGTTTGTCAATCTCAAATTCGAGCTGTTTTGGGCGGTGTTCGAGCCGTTCGGCGAACACGAACAATTTGAAAAAAATTTGGCTGTTCGAGGTTATGTTCGATAACTGTTCGTGCACCAAAATCATAACTAAATTTTTTCTCAGTAATGATGAAAATTAATGTTAATACGCAGTTTGAGTGTACAGTGGGGCTGGGGGAGGGGCAGGGGATGGATCTCTGCAGGAATAATGAAGATCTCCATTTTTTTTTCTCTTTCCCGCATTTACAGTGGGGAGGTGCAATCTGTCAGCCTATCAGCAGTGCACACACAGAGCGAAGTGCTTTTTTTCACACACGCAAGGGCATGTGTCATTGGCAGTGTATGTCACATGTCCTTGCCCTATAAGACCCAGCCATTTTCCCCGTCGTCACCATTTTCTCACTGCTGCAGCTGCGTGTTAGACGGCACCGCTGTTGCTGTGTGCGCTATACCTTGTTAATTTCAAGCCAATTTTCGCACAAATCTACAGATAGCTTGGGAGTAGGGAATAGTTGTGATTGCAGTCCTTTTAAGGACTAGATTACAGCATTTCCTATGACTTTTATCAGGCAGGTCTGTGCTCTTAAATAGATAGGTTGTGGGAGTAAAGACTAATTGTAATTGCAGTCCTTTTCAGGACAAAGTTACATCAGTTCCTATCAGTTTTTGCCAGGCAGGTCTGTGCCAGTGCTGTGCAAGTTTTTTTCACAGCATTTGGCTAAATCTAGCAAAGCTAATCCTTTTTGGCCTATTGCAGAGTGTGTTAGTCAGTGGAGTAGCCTATCTGTGTTGCAAGCTACACCACCTGTGTATAGAATACCAATTTTTTTACTGCACCTAGTGAAGTAAAACCTTTTGGGCATAGCATCATTCTATTAGTTCATCTATACTGACCTCCTTAAGGTTCCAAATTGAATATAATTTTTTTCTGCATCTAGCTCTGAAAAAATATTTGGCCTTCTAGCTGTGTGTGGGACTTGTTCTACTAGTCCATCTATACTAACCTCCATCAGGTTGCAAACTGAATATAATTTTTTTCTGCATCTACATCTGAAAAAATATTTGGGCTTCTAGCTGTATATGGGACTTGTTCTATTAGTCCATCTATACTGACCTCCATCACGTTGCAAATTGAATATAATTTTTTTCTGCATCTAGCTCTGAAAAAATATTTGGCCTTCTAGCAGTGTGTGGGACTTGTTCTATTAGTCCATCTATACTGACCTCCATCAGGTTGCAAATTCAAAATATTTTTTATCTGCATCTAGCTCTGAAAAAATATTTGGGCTTCTAGCAGTGTGTGGGACTTGTTCTATTAGTCCATCTATACTGACCTCCATCAGGTTGCAAATTGAATATAATTTTTTTCTACATCTAGCTCTGAAAAAATATTTGGCCTTCTAGCAGTGTGTGGGGCTTGTTCTATTAGTCCATCTATACTGACCTCCATCAGGTTGCAAACTGAATATAATTTTTTTCTGCATCTACCTCTGAAAAAATATTTGGGCTTCTAGCTGTGTGTGGGAATGTTCTATTAGTCCATCTATACTGACCTCCATCAGGTTGCAAATTGAATATAATATTTTTCTGCATCTAGCTCTAAAAAAATATTTGGCCTTCTAGCAGTGTGTGGGACTTGCTCTATTAGTCCATCTATACTGACCTCCATCAGGTTGCAAACTGAATATAATTTTTTTCTGCATCTACCTCTGAAAAAAATATTTGGGCATCTAGCAGTGTGTGGGACTTGTTCTATTAGTCCATCCATACTGACCTCCATCAGGTTGCAAATTGAATATAATTTTTTTCTGCATCTAGCTCTGAAAAAATATTTGGCCTTCTAGCAGTGTGTGGGACTTGTTCAATTAGTCCATCTACACTGACCTCCATCAGGTTGCAAACTGAATATAATTTTTTTCTGCATCTACCTCTGAAAAAATATTTAGGCTTCTAGCTGTGTGTGGGACTTGTTCTATTAGTCCATCTATACTGACCTCCATCAGGTTGCAAATTGAATATAATATTCTTCTGCATCTAGCTCTGAAAAAATATTTGGGCTTCTAGCAGTGTGTGGGACTTGTTCTATTAGTCCATCTATACTGACCCCCATCAGGTTGCAAGCTGAATATAATTTTTTTCTGCATCTACCTCTGAAAAAATATTTGGGCTTCTAGCAGTGTGTGGGACTTGTTCTATTAGTCCATCTACACTGACCTCCATCAGGTTGCAAATTGAATATAATTTTTTTATGCATCTAGCTCTGAAAAAATATTTGGACTTCTAGCTGTGTGTGGGACTTGTTCTATTAGTCCATCTATACTGACCTCCATCAGGTTGCAAATTGAATATAATATTTTTCTGCATCTAGCTCTGAAAAAATATTTGGCCTTCTAGCAGTGTGTGGGACTTGTTCTATCAGTTCATCTATACTGACCTCCATCAGGTTGCAAATTGAATATAATATTTTTCTGCATCTAGCTCTGAAAAAATATTTGGGCTTCTAGCAGTGTGTGGGACTTGTTCTATTAGTCCATCTATACTGACCTCCATCAGGTTGCAAACTGAATATAATTTTTTTCTGCATCTACCTGTGAAAAAATATTTGGGCTTCTAGCAGTGTGTGGGACTTATTCTATTAGTCCATCTATACTGACCTCCATCAGGTTGCAAATTGAATATAATTTTTTTCTGCATCTAGCTCTGAAAAAATATTTGGCCGTCTAGCAGTGTGTGGGATTTGTTCTATTAGTCCATCTATACTGACCTCCATCAGGTTGCAAACTGAATATAATTTTTTTCTGCATCTACCTCTGAAAAAATATTTGGGCTTCTAGCAGTGTGTGGGACTTGTTCTTTTAGTCCATCTATACTGACCTCCATCAGGTTGCAAATTGAATATAATTTTTTTCTGCATCTAGCTCTGAAAAAATATTTGGCCTTCTAGCAGTGTGTGGGACTTGTTCTATTAGTCCATCTATACTGACCTCCATCAGGTTGCAAATTGAATATAATATTTTTCTGCATCTAGGTCTGAAAAAATATTTGGCCTTCTAGCAGTGTGTGGGACTTGTTCTATTAGTCCATCTATACTGACCTCCATCAGGTTGCAAACTGAATATAATTTTTTTCTGTATCTACCTGTGAAAAAATATTTGGCCTTCTAGCAGTGTGTGGGACTTGCTCTATTAGTCCATCTATACTGACCTCCATCAGGTTGCAAACTGAATATAATTTTTTTCTGCATCTACCTCTGAAAAAAATATTTGGGCATCTAGCAGTGTGTGGGACTTGTTCTATTAGTCCATCCATACTGACCTCCATCAGGTTGCAAATTGAATATAATTTTTTTCTGCATCTAGCTCTGAAAAAATATTTGGCCTTCTAGCAGTGTGTGGGGCTTGTTCTATTAGTCCATCTATACTGACCTCCATCAGGTTGCAAACTGAATATATTTTTTTCTGCATCTACCTCTGAAAAAATAATTGGGCTTCTAGCTGTGTGTGGGAATGTTCTATTAGTCCATCTATACTGACCTCCATCAGGTTGCAAATTGAATATAATATTTTTCTGCATCTAGCTCTAAAAAAATATTTGGCCTTCTAGCAGTGTGTGGGACTTGCTCTATTAGTCCATCTATACTGACCTCCATCAGGTTGCAAACTGAATATAATTTTTTTCTGCATCTACCTCTGAAAAAAATATTTGGGCATCTAGCAGTGTGTGGGACTTGTTCTATTAGTTCATCCATACTGACCTCCATCAGGTTGCAAATTGAATATAATTTTTTTCTGCATCTAGCTCTGAAAAAATATTTGGCCTTCTAGCAGTGTGTGGGACTTGTTCAATTAGTCCATCTACACTGACCTCCATCAGGTTGCAAACTGAATATAATTTTTTTCTGCATCTACCTCTGAAAAAATATTTGGGCTTCTAGCTGTGTGTGGGACTTGTTCTTTTAGTCCATCTATACTGACCTCCATCAGGTTGCAAATTGAATATAATATTCTTCTGCATCTAGCTCTGAAAAAATATTTGGGCTTCTAGCAGTGTGTGGGACTTGTTCTATTAGTCCATCTATACTGACCCCCATCAGGTTGCAAGCTGAATATAATTTTTTTCTGCATCTACCTCTGAAAAAATATTTGGGCTTCTAGCAGTGTGTGGGACTTATTCTATTAGTCCATCTATACTGACCTCCATCAGGTTGCAAATTGAATATAATTTTTTTCTGCATCTAGCTCTGAAAAAATATTTGGCCGTCTAGCAGTGTGTGGGATTTGTTCTATTAGTCCATCTATACTGACCTCCATCAGGTTGCAAACTGAATATAATTTTTTTCTGCATCTACCTCTGAAAAAATATTTGGGCTTCTAGCAGTGTGTGGGACTTGTTCTTTTAGTCCATCTATACTGACCTCCATCAGGTTGCAAATTGAATATAATTTTTTTCTGCATCTAGCTCTGAAAAAATATTTGGCCTTCTAGCAGTGTGTGGGACTTGTTCTATTAGTCCATCTATACTGACCTCCATCAGGTTGCAAATTGAATATAATATTTTTCTGCATCTAGGTCTGAAAAAATATTTGGCCTTCTAGCAGTGTGTGGGACTTGTTCTATTAGTCCATCTATACTGACCTCCATCAGGTTGCAAACTGAATATAATTTTTTTCTGTATCTACCTGTGAAAAAATATTTGGCCTTCTAGCAGTGTGTGGGACTTGCTCTATTAGTCCATCTATACTGACCTCCATCAGGTTGCAAACTGAATATAATTTTTTTCTGCATCTACCTCTGAAAAAAATATTTGGGCATCTAGCAGTGTGTGGGACTTGTTCTATTAGTCCATCCATACTGACCTCCATCAGGTTGCAAATTGAATATAATTTTTTTCTGCATCTAGCTCTGAAAAAATATTTGGCCTTCTAGCAGTGTGTGGGACTTGTTCAATTAGTCCATCTACACTGACCTCCATCAGGTTGCAAACTGAATATAATTTTTTTCTGCATCTACCTCTGAAAAAATATTTGGGCTTCTAGCTGTGTGTGGGACTTGTTCTATTAGTCCATCTATACTGACCTCCATCAGGTTGCAAATTGAATATAATATTCTTCTGCATCTAGCTCTGGAAAAATATTTGGGCTTCTAGCAGTGTGTGGGACTTGTTCTATTAGTCCATCTATACTGACCCCCATCAGGTTGCAAGCTGAATATAATTTTTTTCTGCATCTACCTCTGAAAAAATATTTGGGCTTCTAGCAGTGTGTGGGACTTGTTCTATTAGTCCATCTACACTGACCTCCATCAGGTTGCAAATTGAATATAATTTTTTTATGCATCTAGCTCTGAAAAAATATTTGGACTTCTAGCTTTGTGTGGGACTTGTTCTATTAGTCCATCTATACTGACCTCCATCAGGTTGCAAATTGAATATAATATTTTTCTGCATCTAGCTCTGAAAAAATATTTGGACTTCTAGCTTTGTGTGGGACTTGTTCTATTAGTCCATCTATACTGACCTCCATCAGGTTGCAAATTGAATATAATATTTTTCTGCATGTAGCTCTGAAAAAATATTTGGGCTTCTAGCAGTGTGTGGGACTTGTTCTATTAGTCCATCTATACTGACCTCCATCAGGTTGCAAAGTGAATATAATTTTTTTCTGCATCTACCTGTGAAAAAATATTTGGGCTTCTAGCAGTGTGCGGGACTTATTCTATTAGTCCATCTATACTGACCTCCATCAGGTTGCAAATTGAATATAATTTTTTTCTGCATCTAGCTCTGAAAAAATATTTGGCCGTCTAGCAGTGTGTGGGATTTGTTCTATTAGTCCATCTATACTGACCTCCATCAGGTTGCAAACTGAATATAATTTTTTTCTGCATCTACCTCTGAAAAAATATTTGGGCTTCTAGCAGTGTGTGGGACTTGTTCTTTTAGTCCATCTATACTGACCTCCATCAGGTTGCAAATTGAATATAATTTTTTTCTGCATCTAGCTCTGAAAAAATATTTGGCCTTCTAGCAGTGTGTGGGACTTGTTCTATTAGTCCATCTATACTGACCTCCATCAGGTTGCAAATTGAATATATTTTTCTGCATCTAGGTCTGAAAAAATATTTGGCCTTCTAGCAGTGTGTGGGACTTGTTCTATTAGTCCATCTATACTGACCTCCATCAGGTTGCAAACTGAATATAATTTTTTTCTGTATCTACCTGTGAAAAAATATTTGGGCTTCTAGCAGTGTGTGGGACTTGTTCAATTAGTCCATCTATACTGACCTCCATCAGGTTGCAAATTGAATATAATTTTTTTCTGCATCTAGCTCTGAAAAAATATTTGGCCTTCTAGCTGTGTGTGGGACTTGTTCTATTAGTCCATCTATACTGACCTCCATCAGGTTGCAAACTGAATATAATTTTTTTCTGCATCTACCTCTGAAAAAATATTTGGGCTTCTAGCTGTGTATGAGACTTGTTCTATTAGTCCATCTATACTGACCTCCATCACGGAAAAAGGCCTGCTGCTGGTGGAAAGGGGAATAGGCGTGTTGGGAAGGGGAAAAAAGGTTGTGTCCGTGGAGTAGGTGTTAAAGCAACAGTAACATCTGCAGAAGAAATACCATCTTCCAGCAAAACTAAAATGTCTACTTCTTTTAACGGACAATGTGATAAGATCCCTTTCTTACGGCCACGCCAATCGCTACAAATTCCAGATGAGGCGCAAAAACAGCAGGTGCTTCAATGGATATCAAGCGCTCCTTTAAGTGGGCTCTCCTCCACATCAACTTCAACATCACAAATACTCCAGTCCTCAGAGGTGTCACCCCAATCGCACTTGCTTCCTCACAGCTCTCAAATCTCCAGCTGCCCGTCTAAATATGAGGTAGAACAGATGGTTGAGTCTGCAGAGCTGTTTACTAATACTATTGCCTGGGAATCAGAGGTCAGCTCCAGCGCTTCTGTGAATCCAGGCGAGGAAATGATCTGCACTGATGCCCAGAATCTTTATGAGTCGGATCCAGGACCAGACGCAGAAGGTTCTGACCATAATGTAGACCCTCATTCCTAAACTGTAACTCCTGTTGGTGGAGACAATGAGGAAGACGATGATGAGACACAAATACCTGATTGGAGCAACAACTTTAGTTTTTTGTCAGGGCAGGAACAGGTTGGCTCTGAGGACGACGGGTGTGATAACACACAGGGTGATGATGATGAGGTGGGAGATCCCACTTACTGTCAACCCACAGTCAGCCAAGAGATGAGGTCAGCAGAGGAGGATGCTAGTGACGACGAGGTCAGGTTGCGCCTTCCTGGACAGAGACGTAGTACTGGAAGCACGTCAACAACTGCATCCTCAAACACAACTCTGCCTCTCACCACAAGTCGTGGTGGCTCTTCAGGTCGCATGGGTGCTAAGCCTTGCATAGCCTGGGCATTTTTTCAGATCGATAAAGATGACCCAACTCGTGTTATCTGTAACATTTGTCAACAAAAGCTAAGTAGAGGCCAAAAAATACATAGTTTGAGTACTTCATGCATGAAACCGGCACATGGACATGAAGCATAAGTTGCAGTGGGAAGCTCACTGTGCTACAATGCAGCCTAGCGGGCCGGGCCAACCTCCGTCTGCCCCATCTTGTGCATCTGCGGCCTTTTCATCCTTTGTGACTGGGGGAACAGCAGTCACACCTGTTTTGGGACGCAGACCTGCCACCTTTTTACCCGCAACAGCCAGCGTGATTGGCAGGTCATCATTTTATTTGGAGGTAGTAACACCAGCTGGTGTTGAGCGCTGTCCGACATCGATAGCACCACCTTTGGATCAAGGCAACTTAACATGTCCGCCTGCATCTTTCTCACAGACCGGCATTTTGCCGGGGACACCCTTATCAACCCCTTCTAAGCACAACAGCCAGCCCTCAGTCCCTCAGATGTGGACAAGTAAAAGACCATTTCCTCCTAGCCATGAGAAAGCTAAGAGGTTGAATTTCACCATCTGCAAGCTCTTGGCTACAGAAATGCTGCCTTTCCGCCTGGTGGACACAGAGGATTTTCGAGACCTTATGTCCGTCGCAGTGCCCCAGTACCAGATGCCCAGTCAGCACTACTTCTCAAAGAAAGGTGTGCCTGCGCTCCACCAGCATGTCGCACACAACATCACCGTTTCTTTGAGAAACTCTGTGTGTGACAGGGTGCATTTCACCACAGACACTTGGATGAGTAGGCATGGACAGGGGCTTTACATGTCGCTGACTGGGCACTGGGTAACTATGGTGACAGCAGGACAAGGGGCTGCTGTCCAAGTCTTGCCGTCCCCACGAGTTGTGCGTCAGTCCTCCACTGCTTCTGCCTCCTCAACCTCCTCTCGGTCCTCCACCTGCACCCAAAGCCTGTCTGGTCATGCCGCAAGCTTTCTAACTGCACAGAAGGGATCCTGCACACCTCCTTACTATGCTGGCAGTAGGGCTCAATGTCATCAGGCGGTTTTTACTTTGAAATGTCTGGGAAATGTGAGTCACACAGCTGAGGAGTTGTGGTCAGCTCTGGAGAACCAATTTCATGAATGGTTGTCTCCACTGGACCTGAAACCAGGGAAGGCCATGTGCGACAATGCTGCAAACCTGGGTGCGGCCCTTCGCCGGGGCAATGTCACACACGTGCCTTGTATGGCTCACGTGTTGAACCTGGTTGTCCAGCAATTTTTTGCCCACTATCCCGGACTAGATGGCCTTCTGCAGAGGGCATGGTCGCTGTGTGCTCACTTCCGCCGTTCGCATCCCGCAGCTCAGCCTCTTACATCTCTACAGAAGTCGTTGGGTCTGCCACCTCACCGGCTAAAATGCGATGTGCCTACCCGGTGGAATTCAACTCTGCACATGTTGCAGCGACTGTGGCAGCACCGACAAGCCCTGGTGCATTACGTTCTGACGTATAGCCTGGGCCAACGGGATCCAGAGGTGGGGCAAATCACGCTGGAGGAGTGGTCTCAGATCAGGGACCTATGCACCCTTCTGCACAGTTTTGAAATGGCGACGAAGATGTTTAGTGCTGACGATGGCATTATCAGCATGACTATTCCGGTGATTTACATGCTGGAGCACATGTTAAACAGATTTCGGAGTCAAGTGGTGGCACAAGAGGAGGTAGAGGAAGTAGAGGAGGAGGAGTTGTATACGGAAGGGCTAACATCTGCAAGGTCCAGAGGGTCGGCAGCACCTAGGCGGCAGGCATGTGAGGGTGGGGGAGATGGTTTTATTAAGGCGCATGGTAGCAACCAAACTAGTGAGGAAGGTGCAGGAGCCCAGGAAGAAGTGGAGGACGAACTGATGGAAGACTCATCAGATGAGGGAGACCTTGATCACATTTCTGTTGTGCGAGGTTGGGGGGAGAGGACAGAGGAAGGAAGCATGATTGTTACCTCGCCACCAACACAACAGGGACTTGGTGCTCCTGGATGTGCAAGACACATGAGTGCCTTCTTGCTGCACTACCTGCAACATGACCCTCGAATTGGGAGAATTAGAAATAATCTTGACTACTGGGTTGCCACACTGTTAGATCCCCGGTACAAAAGTAAATTTGCAGAAATAATTCCTGCCATAGAAAGGGATGCACGCATGCAGGAGAATCAGCAGAGACTGTTGCAGAATCTTACATGTGCTTTTCCACAAAATACCAGTGGTGCACGTAGTGAATCTCACAGTTCCAACTTGCCAACCGAGGGACCGTCGAGTGTTCAGTACTCAAACCGTAACAGAACCACAGTATCTGCTGGTAACATCAATTTTGCGGAATCATTTCACCACTTTTTTAGCTCATCCTTTGCAAGGCCACAGTAGACAAGAAGTCTGACACATAGTCAATGCCTAGAGACGATGGTACAGGAGTATCTCCAAGTAAACATTGAAGCCATAACTGTGTCACTGGACCCTTGCTCTTTTTGGGCTTCCAATCTGGATAAATGGCCGGAGCTCGCCACTTTACGCCTTGGAGATCTTGTCATGCCCTGCAGCCAGCGTTCTGTCTGAACATGTGTTCAGCGCTGCTGGTGGTGTGCTGACAGATAAGCACACGCGGCTCTCCACTGATAATGTAGACAGACTCACGTTCATAAAGATGAACAAATCATGGATCCGAAACAACTTTTCTACTCCTGTGTCATCCTGGGGAGAGTAAAAGCTTGATGATTGGTTAAAATCACCTCACCAACCGTTTTAAGCTTTCAAATTACTAATCATGTTTATCTGTATCTTGGCTGGAAAATTATTTGTGCTTTGTAGCAGTGTGCAGTAATGATTCTATTAGGCCATCTATACTAAGCTCCACCAGATTTAAAATTACTAATCATGTTTATCTGTATCTTGGCTGGAAAATTATTTGGGCTTTGTAGCAGTGTGCAGTAATGATTCTATTAGGCCATCTATACTAAGCTCCACCAGATTTAAAATTAATAATAATTTTTAGCTGCATCTAGCCCGGAAAATAATTTTGGGGCTCCGAGATGCGCAAGACACATAAGTGCCTTCTTGCTGCACTACCTGCAACATGACCCTCAGATTGTCAGAATTCGAAGTAATCCTGACTACTGGGTTGCCACACTCTTAGATCCCCCACACTCTTCGATCAACATTTTCATTTTAATAAAGACCAAAAAAATGGTCATTTTTGAAATTATAAGCATTAGCAGGTTATTAGAAACAGTTTTCAACTCAAAACTTTATTCTAGGTGATGTTACATTTGCACATAAGACCCCTTGTTCGAAAGGAGCTTCTGAACTCTCTCATCTATTGAATTTGTCAGGTTTTGGATAGTTTCTGCTTCAATTGTTTTGCACGAGGACAGAATACCCTCCCAGAGCTGTTGCTTAGATGTGAACTGCCTCCCACCATCATAGACACTCCTTTTGATGATGCTCCAGAGGTTATGAATGGGGTAGAGGTCAGGGGAGCATGGGGGTCACACCATAAGTTTGTCCCCTTTTATGCCCATATCAGCCAGAGATGCAGATGTGCTATGTGCAGCATGAGACGGTGCATTATCATGCATGAAAATGATCTTGCTGTGCAATACACGGTTCTTCTTCTTGAACCATGGCAGGAAGTGCTGTTTGAGAAAATCCACATACATTATGGAGTTCATCTTTACCCCTTCAGGGATCCTAAAGGGGCTGACAATCTCTCTCCCCATGATTCCAGCCCAAAACATTACTCCACCTCCTCCTTGTTGGCGCTGTAGCCGTATTTGCGTGGGGTGTCCATCAACCAGCCATCCTCCTCTCCATCCATCTGGACCATCGAGCGTTGCACGGCACTCATCCGTGAACAAAACAGTTTTGAAATCAGTCTTCATGTAATGTTTGGCCCACTGGAGCCGTTTCTGCTTGTGTGAAGTGGATAGAGGAGGTCGACAGGATGGCGTACGCACAGCTGCAAACCTCTGAAGGACCCTGCATCTTGTTGTTCGGGGGACGTTGGAGGCACCAGCAGCTTCAAAAACTTGTCTGCTGCTATGACAAGGCTTTTTTGCCGCTGCTCTTTTAACCTGACGGAATTGCCTGTAGGAAAGAGTCCTCAATTTGCCCTTATCAGCACGCACATGTGTTTACTGTGAATCAGCTACATACTTCTTGATTGCCAAGACACTTCATCCTGATCATCGCACAATGTTGATTGTAGTCATGCCTTGACCTAAACACTCTGCAATTTGTTGCTTCTCAGCAACCGACACATTCTTTTTCTTTCCCATTTTGGCAGAAAATGTAGGCTGCTTAATAATGTGGGACAGCCTTCTTAAGTAGTCTTGCCTTTCATTGGACACACCTGCCAAACTAATTAGCACAGGTGTCTGCAATTGCTTACAGTGATATAAAGAGCCCTGACACACATCACCATCAATGAGTTTAACTGACAAACAAACAAATTCTTCCCTTATCACTCCTAAACACTTTTTGCATAATAATTTGGAACACAGTGTACATGTGCTTTTCCAAAAAACACCAGTGGTTCACGCAGTGAATCTTACAGTTCTAACTTGCCAACCGTGGTCTGTATGGAGTTGTTCAATAAAGGGCCCAAAATTAAGATAACATAGACGGGAGAGGTCTCTATGAATAGGAATTCCTAAGAATTTGATACCCTGTGAGGGCCAGGCAAAGGGAAAGTTGGACTGTATGGAATCATGTATGGATTTGGGGAGGGAGACATCGAGGGCCTCAGACTTCGCTGTATTGATTTTAAAATTTGACCATGTAACAAAGTGATCTATTTCAGCCATAACAGCCTGCTGATGGATATATGTGATTTACATCATCAGCAAATGGAGAGCACTTGTACTCGGTGCCTCCCACCTCAATCCACCTAATATTGGGGTTATGGCGAATTGATGAGAGCAGGTGCTCCGTCACTAGGATGTATAAGAGAGGGGACAGAGGACATCCCTGCCTTGTCCCATTGGTGATTATGAAAGGTGATGAAAATGTTCTGATGCGCCCCCTGGGCCTTGGGACATCCGGAGCCGGACCCTTTTTGGTGGATGCTGGTGGTTGTAGTCTCCGTGGCGGCGACCCGGTTCCGTGGCTTAGGGCGGTCAAAGCAGTGGCGGAACTATTTATGTGGTTTTGATGTTTAAATGTCCGACTACACCACCCGTGGATTGCGGTCAGAGTGAACCGCCGCTCCAGGGCAGACCGCTGAGGCTGGTGTTGTGGGTGCAGCAGAGCGTAGCATAACTCCCCATGGGAGGAGTATAGCCTCAGGGCAGTGTATGCGTAAGATGGGGGTGATGGTGCAGGGCAGCAGCAGTAATGACACGGAGTCAGTGATGCAGTCCAGGGCCTTTATTCACAGTTCTTATTATCCAGACCACTTCTGCAGGTAACGGCTGCCCACGTCGTACTGTGCTCACCAGGTGAGGGGCTCAGACAACTCCCAGATAAGTTTGGAGCGCTTCACAGGACCCCCTTTGTATTTCCTTTGTCTGGCCTTTCTTACCAACCCTTCTGTCTGGCTGCCTCGGGCCTCCTCTTGGTAAACTTGGCGCCAGTTTCCCTGACCCTATGTGCTGCCCTCCTAGCGGGTGTAGCGAGGGGCCGCACCACATAAAATGTCACAGCCTCCTGTTTCTAGCTGAGGGTCGTTTCCCGCCTCCACTAGTTTCAGGGGACCGGTCTCTCCCTTTGGCCTGACCCCTCCACGCAGGTGGATTCGGGCGTGCGGTGGCGTCTCGCCCATCCACACCCCTGGGATCCCTTCATTCCTTGTTCCTGGAGCCTTCTCCGCTCCTCTTCCTTCCTTCTCCCTCTTCCAGGCCTGGGCCTCTGTTACTAGGCCCGCCTCTGGAGCAGAGCTCATGCAGAGCCCCTGCTCCCTGTAACTTCTGCTCAGACTTCTCTGCACTGAACTAAGATGGTGCCCACCTTTTACAATCCCTTCTCAATGCACCCAGGAGCTGCTTCCTCCCTGCTCCTGCACTACAGGTTTCCCCTTCCTCAGTGTTCCCTCCCCCCACTCCAGCCAGGGACAGGGACTGTCGTGCCCATCTCAGGGGCATATTGGTCGCCCTGCCTCACGGCAATGTGGTGTAATGCATGCAGGTGTCGGGTCCTGATCCACACTCCATCCTTACCTGAGAGTGACATATCACACCTCTGGGTGAGGTGCAATACCTCTGCAGCAACCGAGCCCTCGGGGTGCTACAGTACCATTTATCTTCAGCCTAGGTGACGCATTGCGATATTGGGCCGTGATTTTGGCTATAAAAGGGTCCTCTAGACCCCTACCCCAAGCTTTTTAAGAGAATAATATATGGCGTGCCAGGAGACTCTATGGAATGCTTTCTCAGCATCCAACGAGAGTATCTAATTACAAATTTTTAACTGCATCTAGCCCAGGAAATACTTTGTGCCTAGTAGCAGTGTCTGCTAGTCAGCGGATTATCCCGGCTGTTAAGCAAGCTACACCACCTGTAGTTTGGACACTTAATTTTTTCAAAGGAAATGATTCGGGACCACGGGATACTCAGTGAAGAGCATCAGGAGGCACCCCAAGGCATAGGGGCGGGGACTGGCGGTAGGACGCCTTGCGGTGGACAGCCGAGCTCGATCCTTATAAAAGCTTTTTAACTGCAGCAGCTTTAGTGGACGCTACTGGAGCTGGAATTACGCGGCTGCTGGCATGAGACTTGCCCTTCAATAGATCCTTGTAAAAGGATTTAAAGTGTATTCATTCAAATTAGAGAGACAATTTAAATTAAAAAGCTTAGAGCTGCATCCACCACAGGGGGGCTCGCTCGACCCACCAGCAGACAGGCACCAGTATTGGGAGAGGGGGGCTGGCCGTCAGGGTCCACAGCGGCTCTGGCACAAACGGAGGTGGCACGGGCAGGAACGGACTGGCCGTGTCGGCTTCTCACTCTTTGGATTTTAGAAGGGCATGACATGCCTATATCTGTGTCTCCCCCTCCTTTTACTCCTCCACCTCTTTTCTTTTCGCATGACTATATGTACTTGTCACTTTTCCATGTGTTAGTTATGTCTTCTGAGCAGTTTGTCAGCTTTTGGACACCTTTGAAGGTGTTTTCTATGTGTTTCTATGTGTTTTTGTTTGCCTGCCATTGGTTTTAACGGTGTTCGAAGGTGTTCGACAAACAGTTCGCCGAACAGTTCGGCGAACACAAGGGTGTTCGACGAACCGAACCGAACTCGAACACTACGGGGGTGGCTCAACACTAGTCTGGACCCCCTTACCCCAAACCTGAGACACTACCATCGATGGTCAATCTGAGAATAGCTGAGAGAAGACTGAGACAGGAGGGACGTGCCAGCAGTAGCGGTGGAACAGCGCGAGTGAGCTGGGCCGTCACTTCCAACTTTCACCTACAGTACCGGAGACAGTTAGGATTAGGACTTCAGGTTGGGAGGGGGCCGGTTGGTGCATGGGAGGCTCAACGGGATCTGGAAGAGACGTGTGGCCTAGCGGAAAGAACCGGTGACCCACGCTAGGGCCATATAGTTAGAAAGAGAACTCACGTGGTGACTCCCACGACTGGGTGCATCACATTTTTGCACAGAACTTTACTGTTACTTACTGAAAAGACTTCTTATTGTTATATCTATAAAGTGGTTATATCAATCCCTGACTGTTTCCGCCTCGTGGTCTCTGTGTGTTGCATTCCGGTGCCTGTGTTACAGGGCTGCTCACATATCTGTGTTTTCACATGGACCATGTTTTTGTGTGAAGCGCACAGAGACATGTCCATTTTTTTACCAGCAGCACAGATCATACAGACCCATACAAGTCTATGGGTCCGTGTAAAACACGTACAGTACATGGATGACATCCGTGTGCCGTCTGTGTGACATGTACCACAATGTAATGTATTAAAAACAATTACTCATTTTTAAGTGTTAAAGATGTGCAAAGATAATAGATAGATAGATAGAAAGATAAATACTAGAAAGATTGATAGTTAGATAGCTTGTAGCGCTTTCTATTAAGCCAAATAAATTAATTAAAAAAAATGATGTAGGGTCCTCCTATTTTTCATAACCAGCAAAGGTAAAGAAAACAGCTGCGGGCTTATATTATCAAACTGGGAAGGTCCATGGTTATAGGGCCCTTCCCAGACTAAAAATACAAGCCTGTATCCACCCCAGATTTGATGCATCACATTAGATGTGCCAATTCTGGTTCTTTGACCAGCTCTTCCCGACACTAAATTGTGTAAATCTCCAACCACTGAGTTACATGGATGGACCCCATTAAATGTCATTGAGATTTACCACAGTTGTCCTGGCTCTATGAAGAATGGAAAACCTAAAAGTAGTCTAACGAGATCCTAAAGGGAACATGACATCTGATTCATGTCGCCCTATTCACAGGTAGCATGTATCAGACACTGGCAGTATGATTTCAGCAAAGTATGTTTGACTCTGAAATACTGCCGCATTTCAGAGAAAAACATAATTTAAAAGCCTCTGTGGACTATTCTCCACACCCCCTCCCCTGGAATGACAAGTCTCTCCCTATACACTCAGAGACCTGTTACTCCAGGTTAGCGGACAGGAAGAAACCTCCAGGGACCCAACTGTCCAACTAGTCTCCCATACATCTCAGTCCCCAGCGACTTTAAAAATATGCTTTCCTCTGAAAAGCCACAGAGTTTCAGAGTCAAACATACTTGGCTAAGATCATACAGCCAGTGCCTGATACATGCTGCCCAAGGATCAGGCAGATGAGGCAGCATGTATCAGCTGTCAAGTTCTAGTTTTGGAAGTACATTCACTTTAGCCTATAATGTGGCACAAATGTTAGAAAGTACAGGAAAATGTTCCAACTGCAACTTTTTACTTACCCTGACCAGGATTACCAACTTGATTTTTATTTTTTTCTGGAAAATTTATCCAAAAATTATGGAAGCCAACAGTTTTTACAGTCTGTGTATGTACAGTGCATTGTGAAAGTATTTGGCCCCCTGGAACTTTTCTACCTTTTGCCACATTTCTGGCTTCAAACATAAAGATATCAAATTCTAATTTTTTGGAGAAGAATCAACAACAAGTGGGACACAATCGTGAAGTGGAAAGAAATTTATTGGATATTTTAAACTTTTTAAACAAATTAAAAACTGAAAAGTGGGGCGTGCAATATTATTCGGCCCCTTTACTTTTAGTGCAGCAAATTTACTCCAGAAGTTCAGTGAGAATCTCTGAATGATCCAATGTTGTCCTAAATGACTGGTAATGATAAATAGAATCCACCTGTGTGTAATCAAGTCTCTGTATAAATGCACCTGCTCTGTGATAGTCTCAGGGTTCTGTTTCAAGTGCAGAGAGCATCATGAAGACCAAGGAACACACCAGGCAGGTCCCAGATACTGTTGTGGAGAAGTTTAAAGCCTTATTTGGATACAAAAAGATTTCCAAAGTTTTAAACATCTCAAGGAGCACTGTGCAAGCGATCATATTGAAATGGAAGGAGTATCAGACCACTGCAAATCTACCAAGACCCAGCCGTCCCTCTAAACTTTCATCTCGAACAAGGAGAAGACTGATCAGAGATGCAGCCAAAAGGCCCATGGTCACTCTGGATGAACTGCAGAGATCTACAGATGAGGTGGGAGAGTCTGTCCATAGGACAACAATTAGTCGTACACTGCACAAATCTGGCCTTTATGGAAGAGTGGCAAGAAGAAAGCCATTTCTCAAAGATATCCATAAAAAGTCTCGTTTGAAGTTTGCCACAAGCCACCTGGGAGTCACACCAAACATGTGGAATAAGGTGCTCTGGTCAGGTGAAACCAAAATTTAACTTTTTGGCCACAATGCAAAACGATATGTTTGGCGTAAAAGCAACACAGCTCATCACCATCAAAACACCACCCCCACTGTCAAACATGGTGGTGGCAGCATCATGGTTTGGGCCTGCTTTTCTTCAGCAGGGACAGGGAAGATGGTTAAAATTGATGGGAAGATAGACTGAGTCAAATACAGGACCATTCTGGAAGAAAACCTGTTGGAGTCTGCAAAAGACGTGAGACTGGGACAGAGATTTACCTTCGAACAAGACAATGATCCCAAACATAAAGCAAATCTACAATGGAATGGTTCAAAAATAAACGTATCCAGGTGTTAGAATGGCCAAGTCAAAGCCCAGACCTGAATCCAATCGAGAATCTGTGGAAAGAACTGAAAACTGCTGTTCACAAACGCCCTCCATCCAACCTCAATGAGCTTGAGCTGTTTTGCAAGGAAGAATGGGCAAGAATTTCAGCCTCTAAATGTGCAAAACTGATAGAGACATACCCCAAGTGACTTGCAGCGTAATCGCAGCAAAAGGTGGCGCTACAAAGTATTAACTCAAGGGGGCCGAATAATATTGCAAGCCCCACTTTTCAGTTTGTAATTTGTTAAAAAAATTGAAAATATCCAATAAATTTCGTTCCACTTCACGATTGTGTCCCACTTGTTGTTGATTCTTCCCCAAAAAATTAGAATTTGATATCTTTATGTTTGAAGCCAGAAATGTGGCAAAAGGTAGAAAAGTTCGAAGGGGCTAAATACTTTCCCAATGCACTGTATAATGTACATGCCTACAGCCCATAATACTGATATAAACACATTGTCAGCTTTCACTGTAAACAGTAAAATAACAATAATTACAATCGTAATAATCTGAATAAACACATCAAATATTTTTTATGGAAGGGAAAAAAGTGTATTATTTTATGGACTGTCCAGGAATTTCTGGATGGTTTGCAACCCTGGCTATGTCAGATCTGACCAGGTGGAGCATTGAGGTCTTGTAATAAGCTTATTGTTGGGAGATGTTTGTAATAAGAAGGGTTTGTCCAAACCAGATAATGGATATTCCATTAATTTATGTTCAGTGAGGCTCAACACCTAGAACTATCAGCAATATTCAGAGATGGAGATGCCACAGCACTAGTTAAGCGTTTCAGATAGATATGAGCAGATTGATCAAAGGAGGATCCAGTTTGAGTCAAATTTCCTAAAATCAAGCAAACACAAACATTCCGAGATTCAATATATGGTTCGAAAATAGAAAATAAACTTGTCCGGCACCATTTCCGACACGCAGGCAAATGTCATTTTGTATAGTGATGGTCAGTACCTGGGCCATCACAGTTCAGCAGTTCCCAGTGGAGCACAGTGTGTACCGCAGAATCGTTTTCTATCTCCACAGCCACTGGGTAAGTCTCTCTCTTCTGTAGAGTGTAAGCTCTTACTGCCAGTGGGTTTCTCTCTCTCTAACTAGTAAAGTGTAAGCGCTTATAGTCAGCAGGGTACTCTCTCTCTCTTCTGTAAAGTGTAAGTTCTTATGTTCAGCAGGGATCCTCTCTCTCCTGTAGATTGTAAGCTCTTATGATCAGTGGGGACTTCTCTTTCTCTCTCTTGCCTGTAAAATGTAAGCTCTTAGAGTGAGTGGTTCTCTCTCTCTCTGTCTTCTCCCCCAAATGTATTTTACAAGCAATTACAAGTTTTCCAGTATTGGAAATTTATTTGGCCCCAAGATCAAACTTTTTGAAAAAAATTGGTGAATTTGGCGAATTTGGATTTCAAAAGATCTGCTCATCTCTATTTGCAACCCTTTCACTGTTTTTCCTTACAATTAGATGCGGACTGCTCCCAGGCGTGAGCAATCTGTGCTGCTCTAAGAGGTTGGACTTCCGCCGATCAGGAAGTTATAGCATATACTGGCCATCTTTCATAACATTACAAGATGGCAATATATCCTTAAAGCAGGAGCAGTCCTAAACTTACAGTATATTCTCACAGACTCCATTCCACAAATTTCTAAATTACAAAACTTCACGATAGACAATATTCCTGGTATAAGATCTATTTTAGCTCTACAGTTTATTGCCATATTTTACTTTTACTCCATAAACTCATGTGCCACATTGATGAAATGCTCGAATACAAAAGAGAGTTTTAATTCCTGGTATTTAAATCAACCTTCTACGTATGAGAAATTCTTCCTTTAATCATAGGATTTGCCACCCTGTAGTTGAAACACACAAAGCATAATAAACCATGAATTTTCATCCCATGCTCTTTCACATTACAAATTTCCTGGTTCAGTTAATTATGGGTATGACCTCAGCACCCTGCTATTTACCACAAAAGAAAATGCATTTGTACATGAATCTCCACTGGATTGGGAAATTTTGTAAATGCTGCTCTCATTCATTATAGAGGAAAACTGATTTATTCTCATTGTTTTAAGGTCTATTTTTATTGCAAGCAGCCAGTCCAGAGACTTTACACAGAATGAAATGTCCTTTGCTTATTTATTGCCATAGAGAGTATTTTCTAAGCCTTAAGCCAGATTCAGATGGACGTGATTGGCTCCGTGTACACCTCCGTGTGCTCTTCCACATCATGGATGGGTGCAAGAGCCTCCTTCTATTGTACACACTATTCTGACCTGTGAAATGGACCAAAGTATTGCATGATGTGATGTTTTTCACACGGATCATCGCTGATGTACAATATTTTGGGTCCATGCACTAGCCAAAAATACAACAACTGATTCACACATTTATTTTTGTCATTTACACACGTGGTCAAAAGTGTTGGTACCCCTCATTTAATGAAAGAAAAATCCACAATGGTCACAGAAATAACTTGAATCTGACAAAAGTAATAAATTAAAAATCTATGAAAATGAACAAATGAAAGTCAGACCTTTGTTTTCAACCCTGCTTCCACAGAATTTAAAAAAAAAATAAACTCGTGAAATAGGCCTGGACAGAAATGATGGTACCCATGAAAATAATGTGACAAAAGGGACATGTTAAATCGAGTTGTGTCCACTAATTAGCATCACAGGTGTCTACAATCTTGTAATCAGTCAGTGGGCCTGTATATAGGGCTACAGATACTCACTGTGTTGTTTGGTGACATGGTGTGTACCACACTCAACATGGACCAGAGAAAGCACAGAAAAGAGTTGTCTCAGGAGATTAGAAAGAAAATTATTGACAAGAATGTTAAAGATAATAAGACCATCTCCAAGCAGCTTGATGTTCCTGTGACTGCAGTTGCACATATTATTCAGAAATTTAAGATCCATGAGACTGTAGCCAACCTCCCTGGACGTGGCCACAGGAGGAAAATTGATGACAAATCAAAGAGACGGATAATACGAATGGTAACAAAAGAGCCCAGGATACTTTCTAAAGAGATTAAAGGTGAACTTCAAGCTCAAGGAACATCAGTGTCAGATCGCACCATCCATCATTGTTTGATCCAAAGTGGACTTCATGAGAGACTACCAAGGAGAACACCATTGTTGAAAAAAAATCCTAAAAAAGCCAGACTGGAATTTGCCAAACTACATGTTGACAAGCCACAAAGCTTCTAGGAGAATGTCCTATGGACACATGAAACAAAAATGGAAGTTTTTGGCAAAGCACATCAGCTCTATGTTCACAGATGTAAAAATGAAGCATATGAAGAAAAGAACACTGTCCCTATTGTGAAACATGGAGGAGGCTCTGTTATGTTCTGGGGCACTTTGCTGCATCTGGCACAGGGTGTCTTGAATCTGTGCAGGGTACAATGAAATCTCAACACTATCAAGGGATTCTAGAAAGAAATGTGCTGCCCACTGTCAGGAAGCATGGTCTCAGTCGCAGGTTATGGGTCTTGCAATAGGATAATGACCCAAAACACACAGCTAAAAACACCCAAGAATGGCTAAGAGGAAAACATTGGACTATTCTGAAGTGGCCTTCTATAAGCCCTGACCTAAATCCTATTAAGCATCTTTGGAAAGAGCTGAAACATGCCATCTGGAAAAGGCAACCTTCAAACACGAGACAACTGGAGCGGTTTGCTTATGAGGAGTGGGCCAAAATACCTGTCGAGAGGTGCAGAAGTTTCATTGACAGTTACAGGAATCGTTTGATTGCAGTGACTGCCTCAAAAGGTTGTTCAACAAGATATTAAGTTAAGAGTACCATCATTTCTGTCCAGGCCTATTTCATGAGTTTAATTTTTTTAAAATTCTTTGAAAGCAGAGTTGAAAAGCAATGTCTGACTTTCATTTGTTCATTTTCATAGATTTTTAATTTATTATTACTTTTGTCAGATTCAAGTTATTTCTGTAACCATTGTGGGTTTTTCTTTCATTAAACGAGGGGTACCAACAATTTTGACCACGTGTGTATGTGCCGTCAGTATTTTTCACTACCTGCACAATGATAAATTATATTTTATAGAGATTTTCATGTGTCAAGTTCTCTTTGTGCTGACAAATGGTTGGAATAAAGAAAAAAATAATTTGTTCTCAAGTGATTGGTTCCATGATAAAAAATGGACATCACATGGATGCAATCATTGTTGCATCTGCATACTATCCTTTTTGTCAGTGACTGTTAACACGGTTACCATCTTGATTTTTTATTTTTTGGACAGCTGATCAAAAATCACAGACAGACAATATTTCTTACGTGACACATTGGAAAACCATAATAAATCATTATGATTATACAGTAAGTAATACATGTCTACAGCCCAAAATTCTGATATGAAGACATCAGTTGCATTCACTGTAAATTGTAAAATGATGGTAATTATAGTCAAAATTATCTGTAGAAGATTCTTCAGCTTCAAAAAAAATCATAGACACCTTACAATTTTTTTACAGACAGGGCAAAAAATTGCCCTATTTTTATGGACGGTCCTGATATTTCTGGACGGTTGGCAACACTAAGTGGTAACTAGGAGAAGCTTGGGAAATTTTCATCATTTTCTTATTACATTCAAGAAAAACAAATATCCCATGAATGGTAAAAACAGACACATGGATCAAATACAGAGGAAAATTGGATCATGCATGCTGATGATACTTAGTCTTTTTTTTGCAAATGAGAAAAAAAGGCATGTGAATAAGACCCAATACCTGTGTCAGATCAGCATATTTTACTTTAAAGTGCTATCTGTGTGCAAACCTGATTGCATATGGACAGCACACAGATTAATGTTATTGAATGGGCTTGTCCAGATGAGCAACTTACATAGACCAAATGTCTGTTGAAAACTTTGGTTGCCTCTTCCATCTCACAGATGAGGTTCACCCAGAAACCTGAATGAGTATGTACAAAAATAGAAGTCATACTGACACCATCTGCATGGTAATTTATTTTAATAGATCTATTGCAAACATTACATAAAAAACAGTTTTTGACCATTTTTAACCATTAAATTGTGAATATAAAAATGAATGTCATCCGCATATCAAAAGCAGACATTTGGATGAAATGCAGATGTGAAAAATGGCCACATGTAACACCATATGGATGAAACAGCATCATGTTTTTGTCCAGAAAAACAGACGATTTTTCATCCATGTGGTGATTCTTGTGTCATATTTTTCAGATACTTGGCTGAACCTAGCTTTATAGTGGAAAAAAAAAAAAAAAAAATCGGTAACAGCTGATTGGCAGCAACTGAATGATTCTCTTATAATAGAGGTGGGCAAACTGTGGTCCACGGGCCAGACTGGAACAGCCAAAGGACGGAGACAGCCGAAGGGTTGAAACAGTGGCCCACGGGCCGCACCAAGCTCTCTGCTGCTCATCAGCCAACACTCATTGTCACCACTGTCTGTATCTTCAGGATGTAGACAGCGGTGAATAAATTGGTGGGGATGGAACCCACCGGCTAATTCTTTAACCTATCAGCGTGTGAGACAGCAGTCGTGATGACGTCACTTCATCGCATCAGCTGTGCACTGTGGAGAGTCAGTGCAGCGGAGAAAAGCAGAGCATCGGGGGAACTGAAGCAAGGTGAGTATGTGTTGTTTTTTTTGTCATATACAGTACAGACCAAAAGTTTGGACACTCCTTCTCATTTAAAGATTTTTCTGTATTTTCATGACTATGAAAATTGTACATTCACACTGAAGGCATCAAAACTATGAATTAACACGTGGAATTATATACTTAACAAAAAAGTATGAAACAACTGAAAATATGTCTTATATTCTAGGTTCTTCAAAGTAGCCACCTTTTGCTTTGATGACTACTTTGCACACTCTTGGCATTCTCTTGATGAGCTTCAAGAGGTAGTCACCGGAAATGGTCTTCCAACAATCTTGAAGGAGTTCCCAGAGATGCTTAGCACTTGTTGGCCCTTTTGCCTTCACTCTGCGGTCCAGCTCACCCCAAACCATCTCGATTGGGTTCAGGTCTGGTGACTGTAGAGGCCAGGTCATCTGGCGTAGCACCCCATCACTCTCCCTCTTGGTCAAATAGCCCTTACACAGCCTGGAGGTATGTTTGGGGTCATTGTCCTGTTGAAAAATAAATGATGGTCCAAGTAAACGCAAACCGGGTGGAATAGCATGTCGCTGCAAGATGCTGTGGTAGCCATGCTGGTTCAGTATGCCTTCAATTTTGAATAAATCCTTAACAGTGTCACCAGCAAAGCACCCCCACACCATCACACCTCCTCCTCCATGCTTCACGGTGGGAACCAGGCATGTAGAATCCATCCGTTCACCTTTTCTGCGTCGCACAAAGACACGGTGGTTGGAATCAAAGATCTCAAATTTGGACTCATCAGACCAAAGCACAGATTTCCACTGGTCAAATGTCCATTCCTTGTGTTCTTTAGCCCAAACAAGTCTCTTCTGCTTGTTGCCTGTCCTTAGCAGTGGTTTCCTAGCAGCTATTTTACCATGAAGGCCTGCTGCACAAAGTCTCCTCTTAACAGTTGTTGTAGAGATGTGTCTTCTGCTAGAACTCTGTGTGGCATTGACCTGGTCTCTATGCTGTTAACCTGCGATTTCTGAGGCTGGTGACTCGGATAAACTTATCCTCAGACGCAGAGGTGACTCTTGGTCTTCCTTTCCTGGGATGGTCCTCATGTGAGCCAGTTTCTTTGTAGTGCTAGATGGTTTTTGCAACTGCACTTGGGGACACTTCCTAAGTTTTCCCAATTTTTTGGACTGACTGACCTTCATTTCTTAAAGTAATGATGGCCACTCGTTTTTCTTTACTTAGCTGCTTTTTTCTTGCCATAATACAAATTCTAACAGTCTATTCAGTAGGACTATCAGCTGTGTATCCACCTGACTTCTGCACAACACAACTGATGGTCCCAACCCCATTTATAAGGCAAGAAATCCCACTTATTAAACCTGACAGGGTACACCTGTGAAGTGAAAACCATTTCCGGTGACTACCTCTTGAAGCTCATCAAGAGAATGCCAAGAGTGTGCAAAACAGTCATCAAAGCAAAAGGTGGCTACTTTGAAGAACCTAGAATATAAGACATATTTTCAGTTGTTTCACACTTTTTTGTTAATTATATAATTCCACATGTGTTAATTCATAGTTTTGATGCCTTCAGTGTGAATGTACAATTTTCAAAGTCATGAAAATACAGAAAAATCTTTAAATGAGAAAGTGTGTCCAAACTTTTGGTCTGTACTGTATATGGGATGCTTGTGTGTATATAGGAGGATATGTGAAGCTCATACTGTATATAGGAGGCTATGTGGTGGCTTATATTGTATATAGGAGGCTATGTGGGGCTTACAATGTATATAGTGGCATGCTTTACAGTGGCATGTAAAAGTTTGGGCACCCTTGGTCAAAATTACTGTTATTGTGAACAGTTAAGCAAGTTGAAGATGAAATGAACTCTAAAGACCTAAAGTTAAATATGACACATTTCCTTTGTATTTTAGGCAAAAAACATATATATTGTCATTTTTTACATTTTGAAAATTACAAAAAGCAAAATGGTTAGATGCAAAACTTTGGGCACCCTTGGAGATTTATGTGCTCAGATAACTTTGACCAAGGTTTAAGACCTTAATTGGACTTTTAGGGGTATGGCTTATTCACTATCATCGTTAGGAAAGGCCAGGTGATGCAAATTTCCCACATTTATAAAAACTTAGCCTCCTCTAACCTTGTGCCAAAAATCAGCAGCCATGTGTTCTTCTAAGCAGCAGCCTAGCACTCTGAAAATGAAAATGGTGGAGGGATGCCCAAAAAGCAGGAGAAGGCTATAAGAAAATAGCAAAGTGTTTTCAAGTTGTCCTTTCCTCAGTACCTGCACAAATATGGCCTTCATGGAAGAGCCATCAGAAGGAAACCTCTCCTGTGTCATCACCATAAAATTAAGCATTAGAAGTAAGCAAACATGTGAACATTTAAACAAGCCTGATGCATTTTGGAAGCAAGTCCTGTTTACCGATGAGTTTAAAATAGAACTCTTTGGCCAAAATGATCAATGAGGTATGTATGGAGAAAAAAGGGCACAGGACTTCAGGAAAAGAATATCTCGCCAACCATTAAGTATGGGAGTGGATCAGTCATGCTTTGGGGTTGTGTTGCAGCCAATGGCATGGGGAACATTTGTTGGGTAGAGGGAAGAATGGATTCAATGAAATTTCAACAAATTCTTGATGCAAACACCATCTGTAAAAAAGGTGAAGTAGAAAAGAGGATGTCTTCTACAAATGGATGATGATCCTAAACACACATCAAAATCCACAATAGACTACCTCAAAAGGCACAAGCTGAAGGTTTCACAATGACCATCACAGTCCCTTAATCTGAACTTGATTGAAAATCTGTGGCTAGACTTCAAAATAGCAGTGCATGCAAGATGAACCAGGAATCTCACAGAACTGAAAGAATTTTCCAAGGAATAATGGATGAAAATTAAAAGACACTTGTCTGGCTACAAAAAGTGTTTACAAGCTGTGATACTTTCAAAAGGGGGTGCTACTAGTACTAACCATGCAGGGTGCCCAAACTTTTGCATCTGACCATTTTCCTTTTTGTAATTTTTAAAAAGTAAAACATGAAAAAAAATTTTTTTTTGCCTAAAATCCAAAGGAAATGTGTCATCTTTAACTTTATGGAAAAATGCAAGAGCGCAATAGTGTCTTATCCAATTAATAAATGTTACATATAAGTATTAAAAACTGCTCACCTAGTAGGGGATGTGTGGGGCACAACACCTATAAAGCCTGGACTCCAAATGCTGCAGCTTCCTATGGATATGTCAGAGATAGATGCTGGGAAAGGAAGTTGTTTCTGCGCTCTCTGAAGTCACGACAAACCATTAGTATGGATAAAAATAACCATAGGTTATGTATGGCTGTCCTGAGGAAGGAGTTGGTGGACTCTGAAACGTGTAGACAATAAACCTACATTTTTATCCATACTAATGGTTTATCGTGACTCCAGAGAGCGCAGAAACAACTTTCTTTCCCAGCATCTATCTTTAACTTTAGGCCTTTTAGAGATCATTTCATCTTCAACTTGTTTAACTGTTCACAATAACAGTAATTTTGACCAGGGGTGCCCAAAATTTTACATGCCACTGTATATGGGAGGCTAAGTGGGGCTCATGCTGTACATGGGAAGCTATGTGTGGCTCATGCTGTATATGGGAGGCTATGTGGGGGTGCATACTGTACATAGGAGGCTATGTGAAGTTCATGCTGCATATAAGAGGCTATATGGGGCTCATGCTGCATATAAGAGGCTTTGTGAGGTTCATGCTGTATATCGGAGTCTATGTGGGGCTCATGATGCGTATAAGAGGCTATGTCAGGCTCATGCTGTAAATAGGAGGTTATGTGGTGCTCATATGGTATATAGGAGGCTATGTGGGGTTTACAATGTATATAACGACTATGTAGGGAATAATGCTGTATATAAAGAGGCTATGTTGACCTCATACTCTATATGGGAGGCTATGTGGTGCTCATGCTGTATATAGAAGGCTATGTGGGGCTTATTCTGTATAAAGGAGGTTATGTTGGGCTCATGCTGCGTATAGGAGGCTATGTTAGGGCTTATATTGTATATAGGAGGCTATGTGGTGGCTCACACTTTATATAGGGAGGCTATGTGGGGTTCATGATGTATATAGGAGGGCATGCGGAGGCTTACATTGCATATAGGAAGGCTATGTGGGGCTCATGCTGCACACAGGAGGCTATGTGAGGGCTCATACTGTATAAAGGAGGTTATGTGGGGGCTAATAATGTATACAAGGGGCTATGGGAGGGCTCATAGTGTATATAGAGAGGCTATATGAGGGCTCATACTGTATATAGCAGGCTATGTTGGGGCTTATACTGTTTATAGAGGCTATGTGAGGGCTCATACTGTATATAGGAGGTTATGTGGAGGCTCACATTGTATATAGGGAGGCTATGTGGGGCTCATGATGCGTATAAGAGGCTATGTCAGGCTCATGCTATAAATAGGAGGCTATGTGGTGCTCATATGGTATATAGGAGGCTATGTGGGGCTTACAATTAGAGATGAGCGTTGTTCTACTCGAACTGTTCGCCAATCTCAAATTCGAGCTGTTTTGGGCGGTGTTCGAGCCGTTCGGCGAACACGAACAATTTGAGAAAAATTCGGCTGTTCGAGGTTATGTTCGATAACTGTTCGTGCACCAAAATCATAACTGGATTTTTTCTCAGTAATGATGAAAATTAATGTTAATAAGCAGTTTGAGTGTACGGCGGGGTGGGGGGAGGGGCAGGGGATGGATCTCTGCAGGAACAATGAAGATCTCCATTTTTTTTTTCTCTTTCCCGCATTTACAGTGGGGAGGTGCAATCTGTCAGCCTATCAGCAGCGCACACACGGAGCGAAGTGCTTTTTTTCACACAAGCAAGGGCATGTGTCATTGGCAGTGTATGTCACATGTCTTTGCCCTATAAGACCAAGCCATTTTCCCCGTCGCCACCATTTTCTCACTGCTGCAGCTGCGTGTTAGATGGCACCGCTGTTGCTGTGTGCGCTATACCTTGTTAATTTAAAGCCAATTTTCGCACAAATCTACAGATAGCTTGGGAGTAGGGAATAGTTGTGATTGCAGTCCTTTTAAGGACTAGGTTACAGCATTTCCTACGACTTTTATCAGGCAGGTCTGTGCTCTTAAATAGATAGATTGTGGGAGTAAAGACTAATTGTAATTGGAGTCCTTTTCAGGACTAGGTTACATCAGTTCCTATCAGTTTTTGCCAGGCAGGTCTGTGCCAGTGCTGTGCAAGTTTTTTTCACAGCATTTGGCTGAATCTAGCAAAGCTAATCCTTTTTGGCCTATTGCAGAGTGTGTTAGTCAGTGGAGTAGCCTATCTGTGTTGCAAGATATACCACCTGTGTATAGAATACCAATTTTTTTACTGCACCTAGTGAAGTAAAATCTTTTGGGCATAGCATCATTCTATTAGTCCATCTATACTGACCTCCATCAGGTTGCAAACTGAATATATTTTTTTCTGCATCTACCTCTGAAAAAATATTGGGCTTCTAGCTGTGTGGGACTTGTTCTATTAATCCATCTATACAGACCTCCATCAGGTTGCAAACTGAATATATTTTTTTCTGCATCTACCTCTGAAAAAATATTGGGCTTCTAGGTGTGTGTGGGACTTGTTCTATTAATCCATCTATACAGACCTCCATCAGGTTGCAAACTGAATATATTTTTTTCTGCATCTACCTCTGAAAAAATATTGGGCTTCTAGCTGTGTGTGGGACTTGTTGTATTAGTCCATCTATACTGACCTCCATCAGGTTGCAAACTGAATATATTTTTTTCTGCATCTACCTCTGAAAAAATATTGGGCTTCTAGCTGTGTGTGGGACTTGTTCTATTAATCCATCTATACAGACCTCCATCAGGTTGCAAACTGAATATATTTTTTTCTGCATCTACCTCTGAAAAAATATGTGGCCTTCTAGCAGTGTGTGGGACTTTCTCTATTAGTCCATCTATACTGACCTCCATCAGGTTGCAAACTGAATATAATTTTTTTCTGCATCTAGCTCTGAAAAAATATTTGGCCTTCTAGCAGTGTGTGGGACTTTCTCTATTAGTCCATCTATACTGACCTCCATCAGGTTGCAAATTAAAAATAATTTTTATCTGCATCTACAGTACCTCTGAAAAAATATTTGGGCTTCTAGCTGTGTGTGGGACTTGTTCTATTAGTCCATCTATACTGACCTCCATCAGGTTGCAAATTGAATATAATTTTTATCTGCATCTAGCTCTGAAAAAATATTTGGCCTTCTAACAGTGTGTGGGACTTTCTCTATTAGTCCATCTATACTGACCTCCATCAGGTTGCAAATTGAATATAATTTTTATCTGCATCTAGCTCTGAAAAAATATTTGGCCTTCTAGCAGTGTGTGGGACTTTCTCTATTAGTCCATCTATACTGACCTCCATCAGCTTGCAAATTAAAAATAATTTTTATCTGCATCTACCTCTGAAAAAATATTTGGGCTTCTAGCTGTGTGTGGGACTTGTTCTATTACTCCATCTATACTGACCTCCATCAGGTTGCAAACTGAATATATTTTTTTCTGCATCTACCTCTGAAAAAATATTGGGCTTCTAGCTGTGTGTGGGACTTGTTGTATTAGTCCATCTATACTGACCTCCATCAGGTTGCAAATTAAAAATAATTTTTATCTGCATCTACAGTACCTCTGAAAAAATATTTGGGCTTCTAGCAGTGTGTGGGACTTGTTCTATTAGTCCATCTATACTGACCTCCATCAGGTTGCAAATTGAATATAATTTTTATCTGCATCTAGCTCTGAAAAATATTTGGCCTTCTAGCAGTGTGTGGGACTTTCTCTATTGGTCCATCTATACTGACCTCCATCAGGTTGCTAATTAAAAATAATTTTTATCTGCATCTACCTCTGAAAAAATATTTGGCCTTCTAGCTGTGTGTGGGACTTGTTCTATTAATCCATCTATACAGACCTCCATCAGGTTGCAAACTGAATATAATTTTTTTCTGCATCTAGCTCTGAAAAAATATTTGGCCTTCTAGTAGTGTGTGGGACTTGTTCTATTAGTCCACCTATACTGACCTCCATCAGGTTGCAAATTCAAAATAATCTTTGTCTGCATCTAGCTCTGAAAAAATATTTGGCCTTCTAGCAGTGTGTGGGACTTTCTCTATTAGTCCATCTATACTGACCTCCATCAGGTTGCAAACTGAATATATTTTTTTTCTGCATCTACCTCTGAAAAAATATTGGGCTTGTAGCTGTGTGTGGGACTTGTTCTATTAATCCATCTATACAGACCTCCATCAGGTTGCAAACTGAATAAAAATTTTTTCTGCATCTACCTCTGAAAAAATATTTGGCTTCTAGCTGTGTGTGGGACTTGTTCTATTAGTCCATCTATACTGACCTCCATCAGGTTGCAAATTGAATATAATTTTTTTCTGCATCTAACCCAACCAATAGTTTTGGCCTAATACCACAGTTTGGCCACTCAGCTCTGCTCGGTTCCCATCCATTGTTTTTTTGTGCAAACAACTCCAGAGTTGTGAATTAGTTAACCACCAAAATGAGTGGAAAAAGGCCTGCTGCTGGTGGAAAGGGGAATAGGCGTGTTGGGAAAGGGAAAAAAGGTTGTGTCCGTGGGGTAGGTGTTAAAGCAACAGTAACATCTGCAGAAGAAAGACCATCTTCCAGCCAAACTAAGATGTCTACTTCTTTTAGCGGACAATGTGATAAGATCCCTTTCTTACGGCCACGCCAATCGCTACAAATTCCAGATGAGGCACAAAAACAGCAGGTGCTTCAACGGATATCAAGTGCTCCTTTAAGTGGGCTCTCCTCCACATCAACTTCAACATCACAAATACTCCAGTCCTCAAAGGTGTCACCCCAATCGCACTTGCTTCCTCACAGCTCCCAAATCTCCAGCTGCCCGTCTGAGTATGAGGTAGAACAGATGGTTGAGTCTGCAGAGCTGTTTACTCATACTATAGCCTGGGAATCAGAGGTCGACTCCAGCGCTTCTGTGAATCCAGACGAGGAAATGATCTGCACTGATGCCCAGAATCTTTATGAGTCGGATCCAGGACCAGACGCAGAAGGTTCTGACCATAATGTAGACCCTCATTCCCAAACTGTAACTCCTGTTGGTGGAGACAATGAGGAAGACGATGATAAGACTCAAATACCTGATTGGAGCGACAACTTTAGTTTTTTGTCAGGGCAGGAACAGGTTGGCTCTGAGGACGACGGGTGTGATAACGCACAGGGTGATGATGATGAGGTTGGAGATCCCACTTACTGTCAACCCACAGTCAGCCAAGAGATGAGGTCAGCAGAGGAGGTGGAGGAAGATGCTAGTGACGGCGAGGTCAGGTTGCGCCTTCCTGGACAGAGACGTAGTACTGGAAGCACGTCAACAACTGCATCCTCAAACACAACTCTGCCTCTCACCACAAGTCGTGGTGGCTCTTCAGGTCGCATGGGTGCTAAGCCTTGCATTGCCTGGGCATTTTTTCAGATTGATAAAGATGACCCAACTCGTGTTATCTGTAACATTTGTCAGCAAAAGCTAAGTAGAGGCCAAAAAATACATAGTTTGAGTACTTCATGCATGAACCGGCACATGGACATGAAGCATAAGTTGCAGTGGGAAGCTCAGTGTGCTACAATGCGGCCTAGCCGGCCGGGCCAACCACCGTCTGCCATATCTTGTGCATCCGCGGCCTCTTCATCCTCTGTGACTGGGGGGACAGCAGTCACACCTGTTTTGGGGCGCAGACCTGCCACCTCTTTACCCGCAACAGCCAGCGTGATTGGCAGGTCATCATTTTCTTTGGAGGTGGTAACACCAGCTGGTGTTGAGCGCTGTCCGACATCGATAGCACCACCTTTGGATCAAGGCAACCTAACATGTCTGCCTGCATCTTCCTCACAGACCGGCAGTTTGCCGGGGACACCCTTATAAACCCCGTCTAAGCACAATAGCCAGCCCTCGGTCCCTCAGATGTGGACAAGTAAAAGACCATTTCCTCCTAGCCATGAGAAAGCTAAGAGGTTGTATTTCACCATCTGCAAGCTCTTGGCTACAGAAATGCTGCCTTTCCGCCTGGTGGACACAGAGGATTTTCGAGACCTTATGTCCGTCGCAGTGCCCCAGTACCAGATGCCCAGTCGGCACTACTTCTCAAAGAAAGGTGTGCCTGCGCTCCACCAGCATGTCGCACACAACATCACCGCTTCTTTGATAAACTCTGTGTGTGACAGGGTGCATTTCACCACAGACAGTTGGATGAGTAGGCATGGACAGGGGCGTTACATGTCGCTGACTGGGCACTGGGTAACTATGGTGACAGCAGGACAAGGGGCTGCTGTCCAAGTCTTGCCGTCCCCACGAGTTGTGCGTCAATTCTCTTTATGTCAAAGTTCCTCCACTGCTTATGCCTCCTCAACCTCCTCTCGGTCTTCCACCTGCACCCAAAGCCTGTCTGGTCATGCCACAAGCTTTCTAACTGCGCAGAAGGGATCCTGCACACCTCCTTACTATGCTGGCAGTAGGGCTCAACGTCATCAGGCGGTTTTTACATTGAAATGTCTGGGAAATGTGAGTCACACAGCTGAGGAGTTGTGGTCAGCTCTGGAGAACCAATTTCATGAATGGTTGTCTCCACTGGACCTGAAACCAGGGAAGGCCGTGTGCGACAATGCTGCAAACCTGGGTGCGGCCCTTCGCCGAGGCAATGTCACACACGTGCCTTGTATGGCTCACGTGTTGAACCTGGTTGTCCAGCAATTTTTAGCCCACTATCCCAGACTAGATGGCCTTCTGCAGAGGTCACGGTCGCTGTGTGCTCACTTCCGCCGTTCGCATCCCGCAGCTCAGCGACTTACATCTCTACAGAAGTCGTTGGGCCTGCCACTTCACCGGCTAAAATGCGATGTGCCTACCCGGTGGAATTCAACTCTGCACATGTTGCAGCGACTGTGGCAGCACCGACCAGCCCTGGTGCAATACGTTCTGACGTATAGCCTGGGCCAACGAGATCCAGAGGTGGGGCAAATCACGCTGGAGGAGTGGTCTCAGATCAGGGACCTATGCACCCTTCTGCACAGTTTTGAAATGGCGACGAAGGTGTTTAGTGCTGACGATGCCATTATCAGCATGACTATTCCGGTGATTTACATGCTGAAGCACATGTTAAACAGAATTCGGAGTCAGGTGGTGGCACAAGAAGAGGTGGAGGAAGTAGAGGAGGAGGAGTTGTATGCGGAAGGTCTAACATCTGCAAGGTCCAGACGGTCGGCAGCACCAAGGCGGCAGGCATGTGATGGTGGGGGAGATGGTTTTACCAGGGCGCATGGTAGCAGCCAAACTAGTGAGGAAGGTGCAGGAGCCCAGGAAGAAGTGGAGGACGAACTGATGGAAGACTCATCAGATGAGGGAGACCTTGATCACATTTCTGTTGTGCGAGGTTGGGGGGAGAGGACAGAGGAAGGAAGCATGATTGTTACCTCGCCACCAACACAACAGGGACTTGGTGCTCCTGGATGCGCAACACACATGAGTGCCTTCTTGCTGCACTACCTGCAACATGACCCTCGAATTGGGAGAATTAGAAATAATCCTGACTACTGGGTTGCCACACTGTTAGATCCCCGGTACAAAAGTAAATTTGCAGAAATTATTCCTGCCATAGAAAGGGATGCACGCATGCAGGAGTATCAGCAGAGACTGTTGCAGAATCTTACATGTGCTTTTCCACAAAATACCAGTGGTGCACGTAGTGAATCTCACAGTTCCAACTTGCCAACCGTGGGACCGTCAAGTGTTCAGCACTCAAACCGTAACAGAACCACAGTATCTGCTGGTAACATCAATTTTGCGGAATCATTTCACCACTTTTTTAGCCCATCCTTTGCAAGGCCACAGGAGACAAGAAGTCTGACACATAGTCAACGCCTAGAGACGATGGTACAGGAGTATCTCCAAGTAAACATTGAAGCCATGACTGTGTCACTGGACCCTTGCTCTTTTTGGGCTTCCAGTCTGGATAAATGACCGGAGCTAGCCACTTACGCCTTGGAGATCTTGTCATGCCCCGCAGCCAGCGCTCTGTCTGAATGTTTGTTCAGCGCTGCTGGTGGTGTGCTGACAGATAAGCGCACGCGGCTCTCCACTGATAATGTAGACAGACTCACGTTCATAAAGATGAACAAATCATGGATCCGAAACAACTTTTCTACCCCTGTGTCATCCTGGGGAGAGTAAAAGCTTGATGATTGGTTAAAATCACCCTACCAACCGTTTTAAGCTTTCAAATTACTAATCATGTTTATCTGTATCTTGGCTGGAAAATAATTTGGGCTTTGTAGCAGTGTGCAGCACTGATTCTATTAGGCCATCTATAATAAGCTCCACCAAATTTAAAATTACTAATCATGTTTATCTGTATCTTGACTGGAAAATAATTTGGGCTTTGTAGCAGTGTGCAGCACTGATCCTATTAGGCCATCTATACTAAAGCTTCACCAGATTTAAAATTAATAATAATTTTTAGCTGCATCTAGCCCGGAAAATAATTTTGGGGCTCGAGATGCGCAAGACACATAAGTGCCTTCTTGCTGCACTACCTGCAGCATGACCCTCATATTGTCAGAATTCGAAGTAATCATGACTACTGGGTTGCCACACTCTTAGATCCCCCAAACTTTTCGATCAACCTTTTCATTTTAATAAAGACCAAAAAAATGGTCATTTTTGAAATTATAAGCATTAGCAGGTTGTTAGAAACTGAAATCAAACAGTTTTCAACTCAAAACTTTATTCTAGGTGATGTTACATTTTCACATAGGACCCCTTGTTCGAAAGGAGCTTCTGAACTCTCTCGTCCATTGAATTTGTCAGGTTTTGGATGGTTTCTGCTTCAATTGTTTTGCATGAGGACAGAATACCCTCCCAGAGCTGTTGCTTAGATGTGAACTGCCTCCCGCCATCATAGACACTCCTTTTAATGATGCTCCAAAGGTTCTGAATGGGGTAGAGGTCAGGGGAGCATGGGGGTCACACCATAAGTTTGTCCCCTTTTATGCCCATATCAGCCAGAGATGCAGATGTTTTATGTGCAGCATGAGATGGTGCATTATCATGCAAAAAAATGATCTTGCTGTGAAATACACGGTTCTTCTTCTTGAACCATGGCAGGAAGTGCTGTTTGAAAAAATCCACATACATTATGGAGTTCATCTTTAGCGCCTTCAGGGATCCTAAAGGGGCCTACAATCTCTCTCCCCATGATTCCAGCCCAAAACATTACTCCACCTCCTCCTTGTTGGCGCTGTAGCCGTGTTTGCGTGGGGTGTCCATCAACCAGCCATCCTCCACTCCATCCATCTGGACCATCGAGCGCTGCACGGCACTCATCCGTGAACAAAACAGTTTTGAAATCAGTCTTCATGTAATGTTTGGCCCACTGGAGCCGTTTCTGCTTGTGTGAAGTGGATAGAGGAGGTCGACAGGATGGCGTATGCACAGCTGCAAACCTCTGAAGGACCCTGCATCTTGTTGTTCGGGGGACGTTGGAGGCACCAGCAGCTTCAAAAACTTGTCTGCTGCTATGACAAGGCTTTTTTGCCGCTGCTCTTTCAACCTGACGTAATTGCCTGTAGGAAAGAGTCCTCAATTTGCCCTTATCAGCACGCACATGTGTGTACTGTGAATCAGCTACATGCTTCTTGATTGGCAAGACACTTCATCCTGATCATCGCACAATGTTGATTGTTGTCATGCCTTGACCTAAACACTCCACAATTTGTTACTTTTCAGCAGCCGACACATCCTTTTTCTTTCCCATTTTGGCAGAAAATGTAGGCTGCTTAATAATGTGAGACAGCCTTCTTAAGTAGTCTTGCCTTTCATTGGACACACCTACCAAACTAATTAGCACAGGTGTCTGCAATTGCTTACAGTGATATAAAGAGCCCTGACACACATCACCATCAATGAGTTTAACTGACAAACAAACAAATTCTTCCCTTATCACTCCTAAACACTTTTTGCATAATAATTTGGAACACAGTGTACATGTGCTTTTCCACAAAACACCAGTGGTTCACGTAGTGAATCTTACAGTTCTAACTTGCCAACCGTGGTCTGTATGGAGTTGTTCAATAAGGGGCCCAAAATTAAGATAACATAGATGGGAGAGGTCTCTATGAATAGGAATTCCTAAGTATTTGATACCCTGTGAGGGCCAGGCAAAGGGAAAGTTGGACTGGATGGAATCCTATATGGATTTGGGGAGGGAGACATCGAGGGCCTCAGACTTCGCTGCATTGATTTTAAAATTTGACCATGTAACAAAGTGATCTATTTCAGCCATAACAGCATGGATGGATATATGTGATTGAGTGATATATACTAGGACATCATCAGCAAATAGAGAGCACTTGTACTCGGTGCCTCCCACCTCAATCCACCTAATATTGGGGTTATGGCGAATTGATGAGAGCAGGTGCTCCGTCACTAGGATGTATAAGAGAGGGGACAGAGAACATCCCTGCCTTGTCCCATTGGTGATTGTGAAAGGTGATGAAAATGTTCTGACGCGCCCCCTGGGCCTTGGGACACCCGGGGCCGGACCCTTTTTGGTGGATGCTGGTGGTTGTAGTCTCCGTGGCGGCGACCCGGTTCTGTGGCTCAGGGCGGTCAAACCAGTGGCGGAACTATTTATGTGGTTTTGATGTTTAAATGTCCGACTACGCCACCCGTGGATTGCGGTCAGAGTGAACCGCCGTTCCAGGGCAGACCGCTGAGGCTGGTGTTGTGGGTGCAGCAGAGCGTAGCATAACTCCCCACGGGAGGAGTATAGCCTCAGGGCAGTGTATGCGGAGGATGGGGGTGATGGTGCAGGGCAGCAGCAGTAACGACACGGAGTCAGTGATGCAGTCCAGGGCCTTTACTCACAGTTCTTATTATCCAGACCACGTCTGCAGGTAACGGCTGCCCACGTCGTACTGTGCTCACCAGATGAGGGGCTCAGACAACTCCCAGATAACTTTGGAGCGCTTCACAGGACCCCCTTTGTGTGTCCTTTGTCTGGCCTTTCTTACCAACCCTTCTGTCCGGCTGCCTCGGGCCTCCTCTTGGTAAACTTGGCGCCAGTTTCCCTGACCCTATGTGGTGCCTTCCTAGCGGGTGTAGCGAGGGGCTGCGCCACATAAAATGTCACAGCCTCCTGTTTCTAACTGAGGGTCGTTTCCTGCCTCCACTAGTTTCGGGGACCGGTCTCCCCCTTTGGCCTGACCCCTCCACGCAGGTGGATTCGGGCGTGCGGTGGCGACTCGCCCGTCCGCACCCCTGGGATCCCTTCGTTCCTCGTTCCTGGAGCCTTCTCCGCTCCTCTTCCTTCCTTCTCTCTCTTCCAGGCCTGGGCCTCTGTTACTAGGCCCGCCTCCGGAGCAGAGCTCATGCACAGCCCCTGCTCCCTGCCACTTCTGCTCAGACTTCCCTGCACTGAACTAAGATGGTGCCCACCTTTTATACTCCCTTCTCAATGCACCCAGGAACTGCTTCCTCCCTGCTCCTGCACTACAGGGTTCCCCTTCCTCAGTGTTCCCTCCCCCCACTCCAGCCAGGGACAAGGACTGTCGTGCCCATCTCAGGGGCATATTGGTCGCCCTGCCCCACGGCAATGTGGTGTAATGCATGCAGGTGTCGGGTCCTGATCCACACTACATCCTTACCTGAGAGTGAGATATCACACCTCTGGGTGAGGTGCAATACCTCTGTAGCAACCGAGCCCTCAGGGTGCTACAGTTCCATTTATCTTCAGCCTAGGTGACGTATTGCAATACAGGGCCGTGATTTTGGCTATAAAAGGGTCCCCTAGACCCCTACCCCAAGCTTTTTAAGAGAATCATATATGGCGTGCCAGGAGACTCTATGGAATGCTTTCTCAGCATCCAACGAGAGTATCTAATTACAAATTTTTAACTGCATCTAGCCCAGGAAATACTTTGTGCCTAGTAGCAGTGTCTGCTAGTCAGCGGATTATCCAGGCTGTTAAGCAAGCTACACCACCTGTAGTTTGGACACTTAATTTTTTCAAAGGAAATGCTTCGGGACCACGGGATACTCAGTGAAGAGCATCAGGAGGCACCCCAAGGCATAGGGGCTGGGACTGGCAGTAGGATGCCTTGCGGTGGACAGCCGAGCTCGATCCTTATAAAAGCTTTTTAACTGCAGCAGCTTTAGTGGACGCTACTGGAGCTGGAATTACGCGGCTGCTGGCATGAGACTTGCCCTCCAATAGATCCTTGTAAATGGATTTAAAGTGTATTCATTCAAATTAGAGAGACAATTTAAATTAAAAAGCTTAGAGCTGCCTCCACCACAGGGGGGCTCGCTCGACCCACCAGCGGACAGGCACCAGTATTGGGAGAGGGGGGCTGGCCGTCAGGGTTCACCGTGGCTCTGGCACAAAACCGGCGACGCGGAGGTGGCACGGGCAGGCGCGGACTGAACGTGTCGGCTTCTCACTTTTTGGATTTTAGAAGGGCATAACATGCCTATATCTGTGTCTCCCCCTCCTTTTACTCCTCCACCTCTTTTCTTTTCGCATGACTATATGTACTTGTCACTTTTCCATGTGTTAGTTGTGTCTTCTGAGCAGTTTGTCAGCTTTTGGACACCTTTGAAGGTGTTTTCTATGTGTTTCTATGTGTTTTTGTTTGCCTGCCATTGGTTTTAACGGTGTTCGAAGGTGTTCGACGAACAGTTCGAAGAACAGTTCGGCGAACACACGGGTGTTCGACGAACCGAACCGAACTCGAACACTACGGGGGTGGCTCAACACTACTTACAATGTATATAGCGGCTATGCGGGGAATAATGCTGTATATAGAGAGGCTATGTTGACCTCATAATGTATATGGGAGGCTATGTGGGGCTCAAGCTTTATATAGAAGGCTATATGGGGCTATTACTGTATATAGGAGGCTATGTGGGGTTTATTCTGTATAAAGGAGGTTATGTTGGGCTTATGCTGCATATAGGAGGCTATGTTGGGGCTTATAATGTTTATAGAGGCTATGTGAGGGCTCATACTGTATATAGGAGGTTATGTGGAGGCTCACATTGTATATAGGGAGGCTATGTGGGGCTCATACTGCACACAGGAGGCTATGTGAGGGCCTCCTGTGTGCATTGGTTCATCTCTCCACAACAGTCATGATCTCTCATGTGGCCCCTTGTGAAAATTAATTGCCCACCCCTGTTCTATGGTCTCTCCAGACTCCAGAGCATAATAAACATAACATGTAAAAAATAAAGAAAATTATTATACTCACCTCACCTCTCACCTCTCCAACCCCTCCACTCCTCATTGTCACCCGCCTAGTCCTCATAGCATCTTCAGATTGCCGCTGTTCACTTTGAATTCCCAAAGCATCTCACATTGGGACTGGACTTTCCAGTATGATGAGACCCAGGAATCATGTTGTTATGGCATGAACCATGAGTTTGGATGCATATGCAGAACCCTCCTGGGCTTAATCAAACCTGGAAGCCCTATTCGAGCATGAGAGGAACAAGGAATTCAATGAGAGCAGCAGCGATCTGAAGATGTGACAAGGACTGGATGGGTAATAGTGAGTAGCGGAGTGGCCGAAGAGGTGAGTAGATAGGTGAATATACAGATTTATTTTACATTTTGGTTCAGAAAATTGTGATGAAGAATTATAAAAAAATCCACATTTTGGTGAACGCAGATTTTTTGCCAATTCGAGTTGAATTCAATTCTACTTGAATTTATTTGTTCATCTCTACTTATTATATTATAAAACTACTTGATTATTTTTGTGTTACACACATAATTCTTTACAGGCGTTGTCCGGTCTCAGAAGAAAAGGCTGCAGTCACTCTATGTGATTGCAGATTGCTGAATAGTGCGATACAAACACTGTCACTATTCCCCTGTATTTCCCATGTGGGTGAGCAGTCTGTTGATATCTGTTAACAACTTCTAGTATCTCCTTACCATTGACATGCTGGGAGTTTTAGGTACATGCGATACAATTGTATATGGGGTTGACCAGACATTCCAATTGATCGCTGTACTAAGCTCGGTAATGTATTCATGTATTGATGGTAATTCTGGTGAGTTATTCAAGTACTGATGGTGGTACTGGTGATGTATTTATGTACTGATGGTACTTCTAGTACTGTATTAATGTATTGATGATGGGTCTAGTGATGTATTCAAGTACTGATAATGGTCCTGGTGATGTGTTCCTGCATGGATGGTGGTGCTGGTGATGTATTTCTATATTGATGCTGGTTCTTGTGTTCTATTCCTGTACTGTTATTGATTCTGATCCTGTATGCATATAGAAATTCATAACTTATCAGATATAATTTGATAGATGACTGTGTGAAACAAGTGTTGTGGCATCTGAAGAGTTAAGGGTTACTACATCTGTGTTTATGTTATGAGCGTTACCTATAATGTGCCTTACTTACAGTCACATGCCAACTAGTCTTATCCGACTTCTCTCAATAGAAGAGAATTGGGAGAAGTGCATGTGTCTAGTCATGACTGCCCACTTGCACTGGGAATATAGAGGAATCATGACAGTGTGCACATAATGTTGCATTATTAATTTATGTTTCTTTTCTCTTGTCTCATTATTACAATTGTTTATACCATTGTTCAAATGTAGTATTGTGTTTCTAAGAGCTATTGCGAGAAAACATGTTATAGTTATATAAAACTTCATCCTTTAGCTTAGATAATTAATTAACTTGCTCCTAGGTTTACTGGAACAAAAAACTATCTTAATCTGGCTATTACTATAAGAAATAAACTTTGGCACTCCAGTATGTGTAATATGCAGAAATTTTTTTTTATTAATCACATGTGCCCCTTGTTTCACAAAACAGGGCATAAGCCCTTGATATAAACCAATGTTTCGACCTTTGGATCGGTCTTTTTCAAGGTCATCACTAGTTATAAACAAACAAATAATTAATTAATGAAGATATACATTTATACAAAAATAAATTTAGTTTGTAACATGATATATCATCGGGTACTATGAAACAAGAAAAAGGTTAAATAGTAACATGTGATGGTGTCTACATATGATGGTGCACTAAAATGTGGTCCCATTAGCTCACTGCAGATCTCATACCTGTGCCTGGGGTGGAAATGGACCGAGCTACACGTGGTGTGGGAAGACATGTGGAACTGCCTCCTTATATATCGTGCCGTGCAGTATTATTGGTGGTTCTAGTGGAGGCGCTCTCTATGCTGGTGGAGCGCACCATGCTATTGCCTAAAGGACCTGCAGGTCATGCAGATCACATGTGCCGCAACTTCCGGTCACGTGACAAGTGACTTCCAGAAGCGGTGGAACGCATATGCCATCCATGGCGTCCGATGCTTAACAGCGCTGTGACAAGGATAAGTGAGGAGGTATCCTGGGTTATTGATAAGGTATGCAGGTGTGCATAGTGTGGTCCAGAGAGTCATAAACCAGCTACTGAGATTAGGAAAAGGGAGTGATAATCCACTAGTGATCAATAATAATGGGGTCCACTTATGATGGAGAAGTGAAAGACCGCTAGTGATCAAGCATCCTGAGGTGCAGTGAGACGAAATGATGCTAATGCTAGTTGGTGACCTAAAACGGGAGAGCAGAGACAAGAGGAGATGGATGAGAAATGCATCAAATAAACATAATAAATATAATAAATCCACAAATAAAGCTCCAATATAGATAATGTACTGATGGAAAAAACAATGGCAAAGACACATTGGTTATAAACATATGTCAATCATAATAGTCAAATCAGTATTTCGTATTCCCTATTCAGACCTTTGGGATGTAAGGTCTGAAGGGTGTGGATCCAAAAGGATTCACGTTCCTTCAGCCTTTTTATGCGATTGCTACCTCTGCGGACGAGTGGTACATGATCTATCACTTGGTATCTCAATTGAGAAATGGTGTGGGATCTGTCTATGAAATGAGCAGGTATGGGCAGCATAGTGCGTTTGCATCTGATGGTTGATTTGTGTTGAGAGATGCAGTCTCGGATATACTGGGTGGTTTCCCCAACATACCTGAGACCGCACGGACATTTAATCAGATATATCACATGTGTAGATTCGCATGTAAAGTATCCCTGAATTGGGTATCTTTATTGGAACAATGGAGGCACCCCAAGCATGGGAAGGTGCCTCGACGTGGTGTTACTAAAGTACGCTATATCAGTCCTCTTTTTATGGGGCCTACGTCCGCTTTGACAAGGTGGTCGCGTATATTGCGTGGGCGTTTATTGCATATCAATGGTTTATTAGCGAATTCAGGTATTGTCGGATATGACTTTGCCAATAGTGCCCAATGTCGTTGTATACACTGTTGAATAGCATTGCTAAAGGGATGGTACGTGTTTACAAAAGCTATCCTTTGGGTCTTTTCATGCATAGGAGAACGGGGATTGTCTTGTTTTAAAATGTGCTCAGGGTAACCTTGTTGTTGAAATTTACGATTCATTTTCATATGTCTAGTGCTCCTAAGTTCATTATTCGATACAATGCGTTCGACTCTATGATGTTAGTACCTAGGGAGAGACCTTTTATGTGCCGTGGGTGGCAGCTAGAGTATAATAGCAAACTATTTTTGTCAGTAGATTTAACATGGAGGTCACTCTCCAGTGAGCCTGTCTCGGTTAAAGTGATCAAAGTATCTAAAAAATGAATTGAATGCAAATCATAATGCATTGTGAAGGTCAAGTCGGGAATACATGTATTGAGGTATCCAAAGAAAGAGTGTAATTCACTGTTAGTGCCCGTCCAGATGAAAAAAATATCGTCAATGAAACGTTTCCAATATAATACATATCTCTGAAAGAAATTATGCATATATACGAAAACGTCCTCGAAATATGCCATGAAGATATTTGCGTAAGGGGGCGCCACATTGGAGCCCATCGCGGTCCCCCTTTCTTAAAATCTCTGCAGTTCCTCTGCAGGAATATGTCAAATGATGGAGTGGGGCAAAAAGAAAGCCCCTTCTGGAGAACAGTTAATTCTGCTGGCGTTAAATTGTATGTTGAGATGTTGTATACAATGTTCTCCATCCTACCTGAGACCGTGTCGTCATCCGAGTGTGATCTTGCTGTCGACCGCCTCCCCCTCCGCGTCCTGCCTTGTATGGTCGGCGTCCTCGTTGTTCTAAAAAATGGCTTGGGTATTGGGTACTGCGGTCGCTGTCGATGGAAGAGTTTCGGCCTGATGAAGTGTAGTAGGCCCTTCTCGGTGGTCTTGCAGTCCGATAGGAATCAGAGGAACACCATCTATAAACCTGATTATGTAGGTTTCTTTCTTACTTGTAGCTCCGTACGATAGTCAGTGATGGTCTTATCGATCCTTGTCTTCAAGGCAGAAAACTCCTCGGGCGTTACCGTATTGCTAAGTTGTTGTTCGGTGGTGACTATTCGGGTATTCAAATCTGTTATCTCCTGTAAGAAATCAATTGTTAGAAGTATAATGTCCATCGAACATTTGTTCTGAATTCCTTCAAATTTAGTGCAAAAATCTTGGTAGTCACTAGTGTTGAGTGAGCATGCTTGACACTGCTCGGTACTCGCCCGACCATCACGCTACTCGGAATGTTCGGCGAGCACCGAGCATTTCCGGGTTACTCGGGCGGGAGCTCGGGTCTCCGCCCTGCATGTTTGGCGCTCTTTACAGAGCCAATGAACATGCAGGGATTGCCAGCCAGTCACTGTAATGCCGCAGCCATGTTGGTTGTGGGCATTACATTGATTGGCGGGCCACACAGCATCACCTCGAGTATTTAAAACTGGGCGCCGCCATCTTGGACACAGACGGCCGGGATCAGCTAGTGTAGGGAAAGTGCTACTGAACTAGGGAGAGATATATAGTGCGAAATAGGTAGTGTAGGGTCTCTAAAGCCTGCCAAATCAAATAAACAGTCCTTCCCAGGACTAATATCCATCCCAGATATCAGGCAGGCAGGCAGGCAGGCTGTATAGGGGACACAGTGGTTATACCAGCAAACGCTGCATTACAGTCCTGTGTGGTGCTGCTCAAATTGCTAGAATTAGCTCCATGTCTCGGGGGCCAGGAAAAATCCTTTTTTTTCATCTAAATCCTCTTTTTTTTTTCCCTCCTTCACACTGTACAAATACCCATCTTATTAACCTTTTGGTGTCCCCCCCCCCAAAAAAAAAGGTGTGTCTGTGACAGTTCAGACACAAATATATCTGTTTACAAGAGTCTGGTGTAGGCCAGAGAAATAGAAGTGTGGTTTTGAAGTTCCACGGGTCAAATCTCTGTATTATCCTGCTTTTGGCATTTTTTGCCGTAAAGAAAAACAGTAATAGTGTCTCCTGATTGTTCAGACACAAATATATCTGTTTAAAAGAGTCTTGTATACACCAGTAAATTATAACTGTGGTTTTGCCGTTCCACGGTAAAAAAATCTCTATTATCCAGCTTTTAGTATTTTTTTCGTAGAGAAAAACAATAATAGTGTCTCCTGATTGGTCAGACACAAATATATCTGTTTTAAAAGAGTCTTGTATACACCAGTAAATTATAACTGTGGTTTTGCCGTTCCACGGTAAAAAATCTCTATTATCCAGCTTTTGGTATTTTTTCCGTAAAGAAAAACAGTAATAGTGTCTCCTGATTGTTCAGACACAAATATATCTGTTTAAAAGAGTCTGGTGTAGGCCCGAGAAATAGAAGTGTGGTTTTGCAGTTCCACGGGTCAAATCTCTGTATTATCCTGCTTTTGGCATTTTTTGCCGTAAAGAAAAACAGTAATAGTGTCTCCTGATTGTTCAGACACAAATAAATATGTTTAAAAGAGTCTGGTATACACCAGTAAATTATAACTGTGCTTTTGCCGTTTCACGGTAAAAAATTTATATTATCCAGATTTTGGTATTTTTTCTGTAAAGAAAAACAGTAATAGTTTCTCCCTGATTGTTCAGATTGTTTAAAAGAGTCGGGTGTAGGCCCGAGAAATAGAACTGTGGTTTTCCTCTTCCACGTTTCTAAACTCCTTTTTATTACCCTTTGTCTGTCTTCCACACGGTCAAATCTTAGTAGCCGTGAGTCTCGACCGCATGCTCCTCCTCACCCTGGTGCTCCTTCCTCCCACCATGCCGAGTGTCGTCAGACAGTAACTGATCCCACACTTGGACACTCTGAAGAGCTGTTCACTGGTCCGTTTCCATATTTGTGCCCCTCGCCTGCTCCGCTTGAAGTGGTGGAAGAGAAGATCCCATGTAGCGATGCCCAAATATTTGAACAGCCACGGCCACAGGAAGTCAACGCTGGCAATTTGTCACAAGAGGTGGACGATGATGAGACACAGTTGCCAGGAAGTGAGGAGGAAGATCGTGGTGCGCAAGTGGAAGAGGAGGAGGTGGTGGATGATCTAGTAACTGACCCAACGTGGCAGGAGGACATGCAGAGCGAGGCCAGCAGCACACAGGGTGAGGGAGGCAGAGTACCCCAACAGGCAGGAAGAACCAGTGTGGTGGCCACACACAGAAGGCAGGCAACAGTTCCCCGCAACACCAACACGAGGGACGTTGTCAGTACAACCTGTAGGTCTTCCAGAGTCTGGAATTTTTTTAAAGACTCTGCTGATAACCCCAAAAAGGCCATTTGTACCACCTGCCATGCCAGCATCAGCAATCAGCAAGGGTGACAAAACTACCAGCCTGACCACCACCAGCATGATCAGGCACATGGCAGCAAAGCACCTGACTTTGAGGGGTGTACCCCAGGGTCCACGACCAGTGTCAGCAGGTGTCACCACTGCTTCTTCCGCTGTTGTGCATTCAATAGAACCCGCTGTTGTGTGTGCAAGGCAATCCCCTGTCCATACTGCATGCAAAGATGCCCCCTCCTCTCAGTCTTCACTTGTTATGGCAGTTTCTCAAGAAACAGCATCAACGACGACGTCCCACCACTGCATTCAATTGTCCATATCCCAGACCTTTGAACGAAAGCGGAAATTCGCAGCCAACGCCCCACAGGCCACAGTCCTAAATTCGCACATTTCACGACTGCTTGCATTGGAAATGCTGCCTTTTAGGCTGGTGGAGACGGAATCCTTCCGCAACCTTATGGCGGTGGCCATCCCTCGGTACTCGATCGCCAGCCGACACTATTTTGCCCGGTGTGCCATCCCCCCACTACACAAGCACGTGTCCCAAAACATCTGCCGTGCCCTCAACAACACAGTAACTGGGAGAGTCCACCTGACAACGGACTCATGGACAAGTGCTTGTGGCCAGGGACGGTACATCTCCCTGATGGCACCCTGGGTAAACATAGTGGAAGCCGGGACCCAGTCGGACCTTGGGACGGAACACATCCTTCCCACACCAAAGATTGCGGGCCCTATGTCAGTCAGAGTTGCCCCCATAGTTTACAGCTCCTGCGCATCATCCTCCTCCTCCTCATGTTCAGCCTCCATCTCAGATATCACCACATCAGTTACAAGCTGGAAGCACTGCAGTAGTGCCTCCGCCAAGCGGCAACAGGCTGTGCCGAAACTCATAAGCTTAGGTGATAAACCTCACACTGCTTGTGAGTTGTGGACAGCTGTGAAAGAGCAGGTAGCTCTGTGGCTGAGACCGCTGAACCTACATCGAGGCATGGTCGTGTGTGACAATGGCCGTAACCTGGTGGCAGCCCTGAGGCGAGGCGAGATCACACACTTACCATGCCTGGCTCATGTGCTTAACCTCGTGGTTCAGCGGTTTCTTAAAACGTACCCCGAGTTGCCAGATCTGCTCGTCAAAGTACGCCTCCTGTCAGCTCATTTTCGGAAGTCGGCTACAGCTTCCGCTGCCCTTGCTGTGTTGCAGCAGCGTTTGCAGCTTCCGTCACACCGACTGGTGTGTGATGTCCCCACACGTTGGAACTCTACCCTCCACATGTTGCAAAGGATTTGTGAGCAGAAGAGAGCAGTTGTGGAGTACCAGCTGCAACAAGGCCATCGATATTCAGGTCAGACTCCACACATAAGACCTCAGGAGTGGACCTGGATGTCTGACATACAGTACAGACCAAAAGTTTGGACACACCTTCTCATTTAAAGATTTTTCTGTATTTTCATGACTATGAAAGTTGTACATTCACACTGAAGGCATCAAAACTATGAATTAACACATGTGGAATTATATACTTAACAAAAAAGTGTGAAACAACTGAAAATATGTCTTATATTCTAGGTTCTTCAAAGTAGCCACCTTTTGCTTTGATGACTGCTTTGCACACTCTGGGCATTCTCTTGATGAGCTTCAAGAGGTAGTCACCGGAAATGGTCTTCCAACAATCTTGAAGGAGTTCCTAGAGATGCTTAGCACTTGTTGGCCCTTTTGCCTTCACTCTGCTGTCCAGCTCACCCCAAACCATCTCGATTGGGTTCAGGTCTGGTGACCGTGGAGGCCAGGTAATCTGGCGTAGCACCCCATCAATCTCCTTCTTGGTCAAATAGCCCTTACACAGCCTGGAGGTGTGTTTGGGGTCATTGTCCTGTTGAAAAATAAAAGATGGTCCAACTAAACGCAAACCGGGTGGTCATGAAAATACAGAAAAATCTTTAAATGAGAAGTTGTGTTTAAACTTTTGGTCTGTACTGTATGTACCATCTTGTCAAATTTTGAGGAGTCCACCAAGATGGTGAGTGGCGATGACGCCATCATTAGCATCAGTATTCCACTTGTCTGTCTTTTGCAACGCTCTCTGCAGAGAATTAAAGAGGAGGCATTGCAGCCAGAGTATGATGAGATGGATCAAGAAGCCGTAGCGGTCGATTACACATAGCCCAGCCTCATCTCATCCCAACGTGCATTGGGGGACAATGAGGGAGAGGAGGAGGAGGAAGAACAGGAGCTGGTATCATGCGCTGTAGATGGTAGTACCTGTACAACTATCATACCGTCGGTTCAGCAAGGGTGGCCTGAGGACAGGGGGGAGGAGAAGGAGAGCATGGTCAGTCGTCATCTTGGTGAGGACACGGAAGTCTTGCCCGTTACCAGCCTGGCACGCATGGCTGACTTTATGTTACGCTGCCTTAACCGTGACCCTCGCGTTGTCAAAATGTTGGGTGACAGTTATTACTGGTTGATGACACTTTTAGACCCCCGCTACAAGGAGAACTTTCACTCTCTTATTCCTGAGGTGGAGAGGTCTACAAAAATGGGGCAGTACCAGAAGGCCCTTGCTGCAGAACTGTTAAAAAATTCCCATCTGAACACGCTAGCGGCAGAGGTCACAGTTCATTGCCCAACCAAGGCGTACATGCGAGAGAGACGCAACTCCAATCCAGCAGAGGCAGGGGAACACTGTCAACGTTCTGGGACAGTTTTCTGAGACCCGCCCAGCTTACAGGCCCTGAGGCGCTCGGTACTCTCACAAGGAGTGGAAAGTTTCAAAAGATGGTGAGGGAGTACCTTGCCGACTGTACCAGCATTCTCCGTGATTCCTCTGTGCCTTTTAATTTTTGGGTATCCAAGCTGGACACTTGGAATGAACTCGCTCTGTACGCCTTGGAGGTCCTGGCCTGCCCTGCCGCTAGCGTGTTATCGGAGCGTGTTTTTAGTGCCGCTGGGCGAATTATAACTGATAAGCGCAGTCGCCTGTCAACTGACAATGCTGACAAGCTGACCCTTATCAAAATGAACAAGGGCTGGATTGGGCCAGACTTCTCTTCACCACCAAATGACAGCAGAGTAACATAAAGTCAAAGTGTTATTTCGGAAGGTGTATTCACATGCACCGCTTCACACCCACACATGGGTATACGCTTCCTCATTTCGGCTGTTTTATGCTCTTCTCCTTATCCTCAGCCTCCACCACCACTATACCACCAGGGTGACCGTGGTCCATGTTGCCATTATTGCAAGTTCCTCCATTCTTTTTTTTGGCAGCTTTTGCTTGGAAGGCATAAGCAAAGACTAAGGGAGACCCACTCCCCAATAATGGGAATAATGTTTTTAAGATGCTGCACTGTATGGCTCTTGTAAGGGTCATTAAAACCGTCTTGTTAAGCTACTGTGAACTCCACCTCTCTTCCAAGGGGCATTAAAACCGTCTTTTTAATCTACTGCAACCTGCACGTCTCTTCCAAGGGGCATTAAAACCGTCTTGTTAAGCCACTGTGACCTCTACGTCTCTTCCAAGGGGCATTAAAACCATCTTGTTAAGCTACTGCGACCTCCATGTCTCTTCCAAGGAGCATTAAAACCATCTTGTTAAGCTACTGTTACCTCCACCACTTTTCCAAGGGGCATTAAAACCATCTTGTTAACCTACTGCAACCTCCACATTTCTTCTAAGGGGCATTATAACCGTCTTGTTAAGCTACTACGACCTCCACGTCTCTTCCAAGGGGCATTAAAACCGTCTTGTTAAGCTACTGCGACCTCCACGTCTCTTCCGAGGGGCATTAAAACCGTCTTGTTAAGCTACTGCGACCTCCACGTCTCTTACGAGGGCCATTAAAACTGTCTTGTTAAGCTACTGCGACCTCCACCACTTTTCCAAGGGGCATTAAAACCGTCTTGTTAAGCTACTGCGACCTCCACCACTTTTCCAAGGGGCATTAAAACCGTCTTGTAAAGCTACTGCGACCTCCACGTCTCTTCCGAGGGGCATTAAAACCGTCTTGTTAAGCTACTGTTACCTCCACCACTTTTCCAAGGGGCATTAAAACCGTCTTGTTAAGCTACTGCAACCTCCACATCTGTTCCAAGGGGCATTAAAACCATCTTGTTAAGCTACTTCGACTTCCACGTCTCTTCCAAGGGGCATTAAAACCGTCTTGTTAAGCTACTGTGACCTCCACGTCTCTTCCGAGGGGCATTAAAACCGTCTTGTTAAGCTACTGCGACCTCCACGTCTCTTCCGAGGGGCATTAAAACCATCTTGTTAAGCTACTGTGACCTCCACCACTTTTCCAAGGGGCATTAAATCCGTCTTGTTGAGCTACTGTGACCTCCACGTCTCTTCCAAGGGGCATTAAAACCATTTTGTTAAGCTACTGCGACCTCCACCATGTTACGCTCGCGCCCGGACTGACTGGCTTGAGCGTGATTAGTGATCCCACTGTAACATGAACTGAGGAGTGCCTGGAGGGGCGTAACTAAGTATCAACCCGATCCGACCAAGGTCGCACGGCGGCTCAGTCAACTCCGTGAACCAAGGAGGAACCGAGCAGAGGGACCAGGTGCTACTCCAGGTCAGACCCCGGTCACAGCTGTTGACCCACACCGGGGAATGCGGGAACAGGCAGCTTAGACTGGCATGTAGACAGGTGGGTACTGGTAAACACGGCTGGTATGCAGACAGGTGGATATTGACAGGCACAGCTGGTATGCAGACAGGTGGGCACTGGCAGGAACGGCTGGCGTGCAGACAGATGGGCACAGGCAGGCACGACTGACATGCAGAGTGGCTGGTACTGGCAGGTAGAAACGCAGGCAGTATAGGGACCTGTACAGACTGGGACACAGGAACGGAGCCGCAGGTGCGGTAGACGAGCAGAGCAGAGGAAAACCCGCAGATGCGGTAGACAAGCTGAGCAGAGCAAAACCCGCAGATGGGGTAGACAAGCTGAGCATAGCAAAACCCACAGATGCGGTAGACAAGCTGAGCAGAGCAAAAGCCGCAGATGTGGTAGACAAGCTGAGCAGAGCAAAACCCGCAGATGCGGTAGACAAGCTGAGCAGAGCAAAACCCACAGACGCGGTAGACATGCAGAGCAGAGCAAAACCGTAGGTGCGGAGAACAAGCAGAGGGGAGCAAAACCGCAAGTGCGGTGAACAAGCAGAGCAGAGCAAAACCGCAGGTGCGGAGAACAAGCAGAGCGTAGCAAAACCGCAGGCGCGGTGAACAAGCAGAACTGAGCAAAACAGCAGGCGCGGTGAACAAGCAGAGCGGAGCAAGACCGCAGGTGCGGTAAATAAGCGGAGCAGAGCGGAATCGCCGGAGCGGTGAACAAGCGGAACAGAACAGAGCAGAAAGTGAAGGCAGACAGGACAGGGCTCTGTTCACATGGAACAGACTGGAAAATACAGGAAGATGGTTAGAACACAGGAGGTAGATACGGAGGAAGGGAAAGGGGACAAGCAGAACCAGATACACACAAGGTACTTACAATGAAGTAGCGAGTGGACACAAAACTCACAAACAGAAGTACAGAGACAATGAGTTAGAGTTAGGTGCAGGTTCAGACACTGCAGGAAAAGGGAGGGTACGGACATAGAGACAAACAGGTAACAGGCTAGGAGACAGTTCAGTCAGGAACTGATACTGCAACGAGATACAGGAACGAGCCTGGGTATACAGCCCCCAGAGGCGGAAAAAGACTAGAAGTCACAGGTAACAGGTCTGGGTATACAGCCCCCAGGGTGGCAGAAAAAGACTAGAAGTCATAGATAACAGGCTTGGGTATGCAACCCCCAGGGTGTCAGAAACAGACAAGATACAGGACAAGACCTGGCAACTCTGAGGCAAGTAGCACACTGATAGATAGTGTTGCTCAGGCACCTCCTTCTGGGTGGAGGGGGTTTAAATATCCAGTGACTCACAGCAATAGGCTGGAGACGCATTAGGAGTGCGCCCACAGCAGCTATAAGAATCAGGAAGTAACTGGGCCGCCGCCCTAAGCAGTCAGACAAGAGACATGCAAACAGCATGAACTGGAGCAAGGTTTGCAGGCTGGACTGATGGGTAAGATTGCGGTCTTGCATAGTGGGAGGTGGTGAACTATGCAAGCATGCCGCCAGGGATGTTACACACCACTTTTCCTAGGGGCATTAAAACCGTCTTGTTAAGCTACTGTGACCTCCACCACTTTTCCAAGGGGCATTAAAACCGTCTTGTTATGCTACTGCGAGCTCCACGTCTCTTCCAAGGGGCATTAAAACCATCTTGTTAAGCTACTGCGACCTCCACGTCTCTTCCGAGGGGCATTAAAACCGTCTTGTTAAGCTACTGCGACCTCCACCACTTTTCCAAGGGGCATTAAAACCGTCTTGTTAAGCTACTGCGACCTCCGCGTCTCTTCCGAGGGGCATTAAAACCGTCTTGCTAAGCTACTGCGACCTCCACCACTTTTCCAGGGGGCATTAAAACCATCTTGTTAAGCTACTGTGACTTCCATGTCTCTTCAAAGGGGCATTAAAACTGTCTTGTTAAACCACTCTGAACTCCACAGCTCTTCCAAGGGGCATTGAAATGTTGTTTTTAATTACCTCTAACCTCCACGACACTTCCAACGGGCATTGCATTTCCTCCTAATTTTAGTCATCTTTTGCTTTTCAACGCAAAGGCGAAAACTAAGGAATACCCACTCCCTAAAAATGGGTAGAAGGTTTTTAGTACGCTGTAATCCACGTCTGTTTCAAGGGGCATTGCAATTCCTCATAATTTTTGGAAAGCCTTCCATTCACTGCTTAGGTCACCAGTGTACAGGAGACCCAGTTGCTATAAATGGAAAAAACGGTTTAGTTAAGGCCCTCAGACCTCCATGTCACTTCCAAGGGGCATTGGAGTGCCTCGAAATTTTTGGTAGGCATTGCACTCACAGTATGCCCTATAACTGTGTAGCCGAACCGCTCCTTTTGGTACAGAAACATATCCTACAAGACATGCTGGAGAAAAGGTTTCAGCACCAGCATAGGAAGGGGTTTTTTAAGGTAAGAGCAGTGAGAATATGGAATTCACTGAGTGAGGAGACGGTAATGTCGGATTCACTACACCAGTTCAAGCGGGGACTGGATGCATTTCTAGATACCAGGCAGATTTCAGCATATACTTAAAAATAAAATAAAATAGTAGGTTGATACAGGGATTTATTCTGACTGCTGGTTTCAGAGTCAGGAGGGAATTTTTCCTCAGGTGAAGATTGGCCAAATCATTTGGGGTTTTTGCCCTCCTCTGGATCAACTTTAGCAATTACAGAACTAACAGGTCGAACTTGATGGACGCAAGTCTTTATTCGGCTTTACAAACTATGTTACTATGTTACTATGTTACATGTGTGGTTGACTGGCCTGATATTGATGTGAATGGTCCCTCCCTGTTCCTCCTGCTCTTTCTCCTTTGCCACCACCTCATCCATCATTTATCACCTGACGCTTTGTTTTAACGGGAGTCATAGAACTGGGATAGTAGCAGGAAAACATCCAGCAATCCTCGGAGGAGGTAGGATATGCGCCAAAATGCTGACCACCTCAGGCCTAGCCGCTACTACATACATGCGCTTGCATTCCAAGAAAACAAAGCAGATGCTAACTTCTATCATCATCATCATGCTCCTCACCTTGGCAGTCTCATCTCCCCTGATGGAGAAGCCAGGGCCCACCGGAGGAGTCTGGTTCTCTGGTGGGCTCATCCAATGCTGCCCTAAAGCAGGCCAGGCTAAGAAAAGTGTGGGGGAAGGTCACAGGAGAAATAGGGGCGGCTGGGGACCATTTATGGATACCTCGCTGCCGAAGCAGCCATGAGGTAGTGGCCAGCTTCGGCCTCCTCCAATCGAAAAGGCCCAATTTCAAGTGCAAGCTAGCAATATGGTATTGCAGCCTGGGGGTGGGTGTGTGGTTGGCTGCATATTTGCGCTTGCATTGCAAGGAATGGGGGAAGTACAATTGAACACTGCCCTGGGACAAGGACTTGCATGGGGATAGTTGCAAGTCTGAAATGACAGGTGCAGGGTGGGAGACATCTTCGCATGTGCCATGAACAGGGGGTTGGCATGCACACACTACAGCGGAATAGGCTGTCCTTCCCACTAAATGCACTGGGGAGGGCACAGGTAATGTTTTGGTATGCGTGCTTAATCTTATGTATAAGGCGCACCGGGACAAATAGGGGCGGCTGGGGACAGAGTATGGACACCCGGCCACCCCCTGGCGGCTGGGGACTGAGTGTGGACACCCGGCCGATGGGGGGCTGGGGACTGAGTATGGATACCAGGCCGCCGACGCAGCCTTGACATGGAGGCCGGCGTCTGCCTCCACAAGCCTAAAAGGCCTCATTTCAAGTGCAAGGAAGCTAGCAGTATGGCATTGCAGCCTGGGGTTGGGTGGGTGACAGGCTGCACACTTACGCTTGCATTCCAAGAAAGCAAAGCAGATGCTAACTTCTATCATCATCATCATGCTCTTCACCTTGGCACTCTCAACTCCCCTGATGAAGAAGCCAGGGCCCACCGGAGGAGTCTGGTTCTCTGGTGGGCTCGTCCAATGCTGCCCTAAAGCAGGCCAGGCTAAGAAAAGTGTGGGGGAAGGTCACAGGAGAAATAGGGGTGGCTGGGGACCATTTATGGTCACCTGGCTGCCCCCAGGCGGCTGGGGACCACGTGTGGACACCCGGCGCTGGGCGGCTGGGGACCGAGTATGGACACCTGGCCGCCCCCTGGCGGCTGGGGACCAAGCGTGGACACCCGGCCGCCGGGCGGCTGGGGACTGAGTATGGATACCTCGCTGCCGAAGCAGCCATGAGGTAGTGGCCAGCTTAGGCCTCCTCCAAACTAAAAGGCCCCATTTCAAGTGCAAGCTAGCAGTATGGCATTGCAGCCTGGGGGTGGGTGGGTGGCAAGCTGCACACTTATGCTTGCATTCCAAGAAAACAAAGCAGATGCTAACTTCTATCATCATCATCATGCTCCTCACCTTGGCACTCTCAACTCCCCTGATGGAGAAGCCAAGGCCCACCGGAGGAGTCTGGTTCTCTGGTGGGCTTCTCCATTGCTGCCCTAAAGCAGGCCAGACTAAGAAAAGTGTGGGGGAAGGTCACAGGAGAAGTAGGGGCAGCTGGGGACCCTTTATGGACACCCGGCCGCCCCCAGGCGGCTGGGGACCTTGTGTGGACAACTGGCCGCCCCCTGGTGGCTGGGGACCGAGTATGGACACCCGGCCGCCCCCTGGTGGCTGGGGACCGAGCGTGAACACCCAGTCGCTGGGCTGCTGGGGACTGAGTATGGATACCTCGCTGCCGAAGCAGCCATGAGGTAGTGGCCAGCTTCGTCCTCCTCCAAACTAAAAGGCCCCATTTCAAGTGCAAGCTAGCAGTATGGTATTGCAGCCTGCGGGTGGGTGGGTGGTGGGCTGCATATTTGCACTTGCATTGCAAGGAATAGGGGAGGTACAATTGAACACTGCCCTGGGACAAGGACTTGCACAGGGATAGTTGCAAGTTTGCATCTTCTGATGCGGAAAGGATCACTTCTGATGGGCACACTTTTAGGCAGTGACCTGGGAGTCAGAGATGCTTCCAGGGTCTTCCCCATGCTGTTCCCATGTCTTTTCAGCACTGTATGCATGTGTCACACAGCACATGGCCAGATAAGGTTGTAAAATGTTAAAATGACATTTCCCGGTGAATGCATTTGTCACAGTTAAAAGCAATACAAAAGTGCAAAAACACATAAAAAATGCTACTTGTAAACATAGCCCAAGGTGTAGAGGAGTATTTTTGTTTTTGGTTATTTATTTTACCTTAAACACAAGTCTTTACCCTGGAAAGGAAATTCCTTAACATATTTCACAGGAAAACCGTTTCAGTTTCGTTTTTGAACGTTTTATTGTGAGCCCATAAAAGTGGCTTAATACCTCTGACCACGTTGTTGACAGCAGTGACCTGGGGGTCAGAAATGCTTCGAGGGGCGATCCTCATGCTGTCGCCATGTCTTTTGAGCACTGTCACTATCGTTTTGGGCACTTTTTAGGCTTTCTACAGACTGCCGGGGGTGCCACCGCAAAAATTCTCGGGTCTCCCATAGACTAACATTGGGCTCGTTGCTCGGGTCGAGCACCTGAGCATCACGGTGAGTTCGGCCCGAGCTTCGAGCACCCGAGCATTTCAGTGCTCGCTCAACACTAGTTGTCACTAAAGAGTGTAGGACGTAAGGAGACTCTAAGGCCTCTCGGTATTCGTTGATTCTTATGATACTCGGCTAGAGTAATGCAGTGTAAGTCCAATGCAGTATGCCGCTTGAGCTCCTTCCCCAGGTCTCTTGCGCGTACCTCCTCTACAGGAGTATGGAGGAAGTCACTTGTCACGTGACCGGAAGTTGCGGCACATGTGATCTGCAGGACCTGCAGGTCTTTTAGGCAATAGCATGGTGCGCTCCACCAGCATAGAGCGCGCCTCCACTAGAACCACCAATAATACTGCACGGCACGATATATAAGGAGTCAGTTCCACATGTGTTCCCATACCACGTGTAGCCCGGTCAATTTCCACCCCAGGCACAGGTATGAGATCTGCAGTGAGCTAATGGGACCACATGTTTGTATGTGATTGTGCAGACTATGTATGTTGTTTGGAAATATAATCCTTATTTTTTATCGTATAGGAAGCAACGAGTATCCTTTAACTCCAATTCTGCTTTAAGCAGCATTTCCAAACTGGTAATATGATTCCTTTTTAATTTTGTCAATTTTGTGTATTGGAAGATTTTTTGGCTTCTCATGGTGTATAAGTTTTAAATATGGCCAATTTGGTCCACATACGGTTTCCTCTATATATTTGGCTATCCTCTTCAATACCACTACTTTACTTGTATAAACTCATCAAAGTTTTAGTGCACCATCATATGTAAACACCATCACATGTTACTATTTAACCTTTTTCTTGTTTCATAGTACCCGATGATATATCATGTTACAAACTAAATTTATTTTTCTATAAATGTATATGTTCATTAATTAATTATTTGTTTGTTTATATCTAGTGATGACCTTGCAAAAGACCGATCAAAAGGTCGAAACATTGGTTTATATCAAGGGCTTATGCCCTGTTTTGTGAAACAAGTGGCACATGTGATTAATAAAAAAAAATTCTGCATATTACACATACTGGAGTGGCGAAGTTTATTTCTTATAGTATATTCCGATTCCTTCTGAGCACCCACTATAACAGTGAGCGACCCCTCATTCTTTTGCTTAATATGGCTATTGCTAATATTTCTTAGGACACCATGAGTACAGGCACACAAATTGGCAGAAACATGTTGGTACTGCAGATTTTTGTGGATATGTTGTTGTTTTAATTTTTGCAATAAAGTATTGAAGAATTTTACACATTTTCTGAACTTGGCCTACTCTTCTTTGGAATCATTCAATCTACACCTAGACAGTGATGTGGTACTGAGCCCCATGTTTGAATCTTGACTATGCAGTGAATTGACAACCTTTGCTTGTACCACAGTTGAATAGAGTGACAGCAGACTTTTCTTCTGAGTCTGGCCAACCACTTAAATATAATTATCCATAGGAAAACACTAGAAGTTGAATTTTCCAACACTTTTCCACTAGGTTTGCCAAATTTCTGTCTGCTAGAACTGCTCTGACCACATATAAGTGCTGTTATCATAAAATGTAAACTTCAGGAAGAATCAATTCTCATTTCTGATTGCTAATATATTGCCAACATTTTTCAAAGTGCTGTACCGAAATCAGTCCCTGGTCACAATATGACTTACAATCAAAATTTCCTATATTGAACACATAGTAGGGCAAATTTCATAGGAAGACAGAAACTCAAAAGAGCTTATAATTTTTGGTTGACCACACAAATGCACAGAATGGGACATCCAAGTGCCAAAGATCATAACAAACAAAAATCATCTGCTTGTCTCACATACATGTAATACTGAGTTCCAAACTTCCTCTGAAAAGAGTAATAGCAAAATGCCTATTAATTGAGAGCTTCTTGGCTAAGCAGCAATGCACAAGTCGGATACAATTTCCAATACCACCAAATGTTAGTAATGAAAAGATGGGAACTGATAATTTACACTTATATACATATAGGACTTCTGACAGAATTAGGGAATTAGCTCATGGGTCTCCTTGGGTAGACAACGCTTCAAGCTCTCCAAAGCACACAGTGCACATTAGGCAGGTTTGATACAACTGGCTGCAACCTATTTTATTGGTTCCATACAACAACAAAACAAAATAAAAAATGATACAAAATAGATATTAAGAAGGTTGGACGCTACCTTGACAGACAAAATCCTGACTCATTAGAGCTGGACATAGTGCACAGTTCCAAACCAAACAATTGCTTTACCCTCAGCAGTGTTCCCTGGAATGCAGAGAGAGAACTACCAGCTTGTGGACTCTTTGCCTTTTATACGATACTAGTTCATTACAGATGATTAGCTACAATCATCACCTGGAATGGCTAAATGGAGCAGGGAAAGTACACAGTTCAATACTACCAAACTCCCTGTCTGGTGTATTTACATTTCTAAGACAGGATTCTAGGGGAATGTGCAATGACCCAGAAGGGGCAGTTACAAACTTTTATGCACTCATAGGAATCTGTGGAATAATTCATGCTTTGATGTATTGCTTGGTGTCATTCTGTCAGATTAAATGTAAATTGTTGCTCTGTAGTACCTCTGGAGACCAGCAGGTAGTGGTATAAGGGTCAGCAAGGGACTGTATTGGAGGATGGCTGATCTACATTCTCTTTAGTCTGGTCACTACAATGACCAGACAGAGTCAGGCACGACTAGAAGTGAGAAGTAGGGTACAAGAGCTTCTAGGATTGAGGACCTTGCCAGACAGTCTTTTCACAGCCCTGACAATCAAGATCCAACAACAGAAGAAATATAAAGGCACGTTCCTGCCTTATGCAGAGAATCTAAATACAGAACCCAGTAAGGCTGGGCACTGGCGAGTGGCACTCAGCATCCTGCTCACTATAGTAGGTAGTTCAAGAGATTGAGGGTATTATCCTAAAGGCCATAAAGCTACAGAGCCCATTGCAGCATGGCCAAACCTCAGTTATAGATTTGCCATATTAGAGTATCAGTCCAGTTGCCACCCAGCCAGGACCTGTATGAAAATCCAGTGTTGGCTGTGTCCTCTATATGGCTTGTGGAAAAAGGTGCTTTGGTCAGATGAGACCAAAGTAGAACTTTTTGGGCTAAATGCAAAATGCTATGTGTGGTGGAAAACTAACACTGCACATCACCCTGAAAACAACATCAATCGTACAGGTGGCAGCATCATGGTTTGCGGATGCTTGTCTTGATTATGGACAAGAAAGCTGGTCAGGGTTGCTGGGAAAATGGATGGAGGTAAATACAGGACAATCCTGGAATAAAATCTGTTAGCGGCTGCAAAAGACTTGAGATTGGGGGATAAGTTCACTTTCCAGCAGGACAACGACCCTAAACATACTGTCAGTAGTGATGAGCGAATACTAACATGCTCTGGTCCAGCAAATTGGAATGCTCGAGAGCTCGGTCCGAGTAACAAGCCCAATGTAAGTCTATGGGAAACTCGGGCATTTTTCCGGCGGCTCCCCCGGCGTTCTACAGAGGGCCTAAAAATTGCCCAAATCGATGGGAACCGTGCTCAAATGACAAGGGATCAGCATGGGGAAGACCCCTAGAAGCATTTCTGACTCCCAGGTCACTGCTGTCAACAATGTTGTCAGAGGTATTACGCCACTTTTATGGACTCACAATAAAACATGCAAAAACGAAACCAAAATGTATTTTCCTGGGAAATATGTTAAGGAACATCCTTTCCGGGGTAATGAATTGTATATAAGGCAAAATAAATAACTAAAAACAAAATGCTCCTCGACACTTTGGGTTATGTTAAAACGTAGTGTTTTTGATGCGTTTTTGCACTTTTCATTGCTTTCAACCGTGACAAATGCATTCACTGGGAAATGTAATTTTAACATTTTAAAACTTTATCTGGCCATGTGGTGTGTGAAACATCATCAGACACATCCTGCTTCATTTATGAAGGAGGGATTGTGAAAGTCACAAAGACTATTTTTACAGCCTTACTTTTCGCAGTCAGCTATGCTTTGTTGTTCCCATTATTAAAGAATGGATCTCCTATATTGTTATTGCATATGCAGTGACAGCAAGGGCTGCCAAAAATTTGGACGCACCCCAACACCCCTTTGAAGAGACATAGAGGAGGGTCTCAGTAAAAAAAAGTTCCCATTATAAAGGAGTGGGTTTCCTATAGTGGTAATGCCCATGCTGTGACTGCAAGGGCTGCCAAAATTTGGGAAAAACCCCACTAACAATTTCAAGTTTTAGGTACATGCGATACAATTGTATATGGGGTTGACCATACATTACAATTGATCACTTTACTAAGCTTGGCAATGTATTCATGTACTGATGGTGGTTCTGGTGCTGTATTGATGGTAATTCTGGTGAGATATTCAAGTAGTGATGGTGGTTCTGGTGATGTATTTATGTACTGATGGTACCTCTAGTACAGTATTAATGTATTTATGATGGGCCTACTGATGTATTCATGCACTGATAATGGTCCTGGTGATGTGTTCCTGCATGGATGGTGGTGCTGGTGATGTATTTCTACAGTACGGACCAAAAGTTTGGACACACCTTCTCATTTAAAGATTTTTCTGTATTTTCATGACTATGAAAATTGTACATTCACACTGAAGGCATCAAAACTATGAATTAACACATGTGGAATTGTATACTTAACAAAAAAGTGTGAAACAACTGAAAATATGTCTTATATTCTAGGTTCTTCAAAGTAGCCACCTTTTGCTTTGATGACTGCTTTGCACACTCTTGGCATTCTCTTGTATGAAAATACAGAAAAATCTTTAAATGAGAAGGTGTCCAAACTTTTGGTCTGTACTGTATATTGATCTTGGTTCTTGTGTTCTATTCCAGTACTGTTCTATACCTTATTGCAGGTATGCAGTGAGTACAATGGCTGCCAATATTTAGGAAAAACCCTACTAACAATTTAAAGACACATGGAGCTGGGCTACAGTAACAAGTACGACATGTTCCCATTAAAAAGGAGTTGGTCTCCCATACTGTTTGCCTATGGAATGAATGCAATGGCTGACAAAAATGTGGAGGAATTCCATTGTGCCTTGCAAGAGACGTAGAGGTTGAAGGGCCTCCTGAAAACTTTGTTCCCATTATTAGGAAGTGGGTCTTCCATACTGTTTGCCTGCGCAATGAATGCAACGGCTGCCAAAAACCTGGAGGAACTCCAATGCCCCTTGCAAGAGACGTAGGGGTCGGAAGGCCTCCTGAAAACAATGTTCCCATTATTAGGAACAGGGTCTCCCATACTGTTTGCCTATGCAGTGAATGCAATGGCTGCCAAAAATTTGGAGGAACTCCAGTGACCCTTGCAAGAGACGTAGAGGTTGGAGGGCCTCTTGAAAAATATGATCCCATTATTAGGAAGTGGGTCTCCCACACTGTTTGCCTATGCAGTGAATGCTACGGCTGCCAAACATTTGGAGGAACTCCAATGTCCCTTGCAAGAGACGTAGATATGGTGATATGATAGATATGGTGGTAATAAAGAGGAGGATGTGGAGAATGAGGATGAGGAGAAGGAGGAGGACAAGAGCTAATAGACAAAATCAGGAAGCATATACCCATGTCTGGGTGTGAAGACAGAGGTGCATGGGAATAGAGTTAGACCTCCCCCCAAAAAACACTGTATTTGAGTTTATGTTACGCTGCTATCATTCGGTGGTGTTGAGAGATCTGGCCCAATCCAGCCCTTGTTCATTTTTATAAGTGTCAGCCTGTCAGCATTTTCAGTTGACAGGCGGATGTGCTTATTGGTTATAATTCCACCAGTGGCACTAAAAACCCGCTCTGACAAAATGATAGTGGCAGGGCAGGCCAAGACCTCCAAGGCGTAGAGAGCCAGTTCATTCCACGTGTCCAGTTTGGATACCCAATAATTATAAGGCACAGAGGAATCATGGAGGACGTTGGTACGGTGGGCAAAGTACTCCCTCACCAACTTCCGGAATTTTTCCCTCCTTGGGAGAATACCCTGCGTCTCAGGGCCTGTGCGATGGGAGGGTTTGAGAAAACTGTCCAAGAACTTTAACAGTGCTCTCCTGCCTCTGCTGGATTGCGTTTGTGTCTCTCTTGCCTGTACTCCTTGGTTGTCCAATGAACTGTGACCTCTGCCACCAGCGTTTTCAGATGGGAATTTTTTCAATTATTTCGCAACAAGGACCTTCTCCTACTGCACCATTTTATCAGGCCTGACCTGCAAGGGAATAAGAGACAGAAAGTTCTACATGTAGCGTAGGTTTAGAAGTGTCACCAACCAGTAATGACTGTCACCCAAAATTTGGACAATGCGAGGGTCATGGGAAAGGCAGCGTGTAACGGGTCCGGGAGGCGGAACCTCTGAGCTACTATACAAGGAGGCGGCCCTTGTAAGGGAGCGGGTGGCAGTCTCTGGGTGAACGGACAGGGAGTTACGGCAAGTGATCAGGGCAGTCTCTGGGTAAGGGGTAGGTACGACCTGTGATGGCAGAGCCTCCGGGTAGGCTAGCAGGCAGATGGTAGATGTGTGCTCCCAGGTGAGCAAGCGAGAGTCTCTGGAATAGCAGGTGGTCACGGCACGTGACGGCGGAACCTCCGGGCTGGCAGGCAGGTAGGTAACGGAGAAGCGCTCCCAGGTGAGCGGGCAAGAGTCTCTGGAATAGCTGGTGGTCACCGCACGTGACAACGGGACCTCCGGGCTGGCAAGCAGGCAGGTAACGGAGATGCGCTCCCAGGTGAGCGGGCAAGAGTCTCTGAGATAGCTGGTGGTCACAGCACGTGACAACGGAGCCTCCGGGCTGGTAAGCAGGCAGATAACGGAGAAGCGCTCCCAGGTGAGCGGGCAAGCTGGTCCATAGACAGACTGACCGGAGTAGTAAGGCAGACCGTCGGACCTCAGGCAAGCAGGCAGGTAGCTGATATGCGCTCCCAGGTGAGCGGGCAGGCTGGTCCTTTAGACAGACTGACAGGAGTAGTAAGGCAGACCGTCGGACCTCAGGCTGGCAGACAGGTAACAAGTATTCAGGCAGGAATCAGGCAGGTAACTAGCAGGAAACTGGCAGGAAACTGGCAGGTAACTGGCAACGGGACCTGAGGGCTGAAGCACAGGTGAGACACAGGTGCAAACAACAATGCTCGGGCACCTCCATTTTGGAGGAGGTGCCTTATATATGATGAAGTCCTCCGGCCATTGGCCTGGGGACTCCTTAGGACGGCGCGCGCGGCCCCTTTAAGAGGAGGGGAGCGCGCGCGCGCCCTAAGCACAGGGGCCGGGAAGGAGCGCGCGCTGAGAGCAGAGCGGGAGGAGGACGCCGGGAAGGAGCGCGCGCTGACAGCAGAGCGGGGAGAGGACGCCGGGCACGGAGCAGAGCGGTGAGGGGAGCAGCGTCCCTGCCTAGCAGAGGGCAGGGACGCCAGCGCTACAGTACCCCCCCCTTTAGGCCCCCCCTTTTTTAGGCCAGACAGAAATTTAGCTAGGATGAGAGGGGCATGGATGTTCTCCCGGGGCTCCCACGTTCTCTCCTCAGGACCAAACCCCTTCCAATCTACCAGAAAAAAGGTCTTTCCTCTTACCCTTTTGGTGGCAAGAATGTTCTCTACCTCAAACTCGTCCTCAGCAGAAACCGGAGCAGGAGGCGTACCTGTAGACTTGGAAAAAGAGTTAAGCACCACAGGTTTGAGGAGAGACACATGGAAGGAGTTAGGGATCCGTAAGTTGGCCGGGAGTTTCAATTTATAGGCCACCGGGTTGATCTGACTGATGACCTCCAGTGGGCCGATGAACCGAGGCCCTAACTTATAGGAAGGGATCTTGAGCCGGACATATTTGGACGAGAGCCAGACTTTATCCCCAGGGCGGAATTGAGGAGGGTCCAGACGTTTTTTGTCAGCGTGTCTTTTCATACGCTCGGATGACAGAAGGAGTGCGGACCGGGTACTCTCCCATATGGAGGAAAATTTGTTAACAAGAGATTCCGCAGCCGGATTGTCCGCCGAGGTGGAGACGGGAAACGGGATCCGAGGATGCTGACCGTAGACTACAAAAAACGGGGATTTGGAGGAAGACTCGCTCTCGTGATTGTTGTACGAGAATTCGGCCCATGGCAGGAGATCCACCCAGTCAGAATGGTGGGCATTAACGAAGTGCCGAAGGTAACTGGTCAGGTTCTGATTGATCCGCTCCACTTGACCATTAGACTGTGGGTGGTAAGCGGAGGAGAAGTCCAGGGTGACGTCCAGCAATTTACAAGTGGCTCTCCAGAAACGGGAAGTGAACTGTACCCCACGATCCGACACGATGTGACGGGGCAGGCCATGAAGACGGAAGATGTGGCGGATAAAGTCTTTAGCCAGCTCGGGTGCAGACGGAAGACCTGGCAGTGGAATGAAGTGAGCCATCTTGGAGAAGCGGTCAGCGACCACCCAAATGACCGTACAACCGGCAGAGACGGGTAGATCAGTAATGAAGTCCATCGCTATATGCTGCCAGGGGGCAGCAGGTACTGGCAGAGGTAGGAGGCGGCCGGCCGGCAGGTGTCTCGGAACTTTGTTGCGGGCGCAGAACACACAGGCAGAAACAAAGTCTATTACATCCTTGTGCAGGTTAGGCCACCAGTAGTGCCGGGTAATAAGCTGGAGGGTCTTTTTCTGACCGGCGTGGCCAGCTAGTTTAGAAGAATGACCCCAGTGTAGGATCTTCTCCCGATCAGGTACTGGTACGAACGTCTTACCAGGAGGAAGACGATTTAGACTCACGGGAGCCACCTGCATTACTCTGGCGGGATCGATGATATGTTTCGGATCCTCCTCGAGATCAGACACCAGAAAGGACCGAGACAAGGCGTCCGCCTTGACGTTTTTGTCAGCCGGGCGAAAATGAAGGACAAAATCAAAACGAGCAAAAAACAAGGACCACCGGGCTTGGCGCGGGTTAAGTCTCTGGGCATGCTGGAGGTAAGCCAAGTTCTTGTGGTCAGTGTAAATTATTACCGGGTGAAGAGCCCCCTCGAGCAGGTAACGCCACTCCTCCAATGCCAGTTTGATGGCCAATAACTCTCGGTCTCCTATGGAATAGTTGCGCTCAGAGGAGGAGAAGAGTTTAGAGAAGAAGCCACAAGTTACCATCCTCCCGGAAGATGATTTTTGAGTAAGTACCGCTCCGGCTCCAGAGGAGGAGGCGTCAACTTCCAGGAAGAACTGTTTGTTGCCATCTGGGCGATGCAGCACCGGGGCGGAAGAGAAGGCCTGTTTAAGGGAAAGAAAGGCCTCCTCTGCTTCGGGTGGCCACTCTTTGGGATTAGTACCTTTACGGGTGAGCGCAGAAATTGGGGCCGTCCGGGAAGAGAAGTGTGGTATGAAGAGGCGGTAGTAGTTGGCGAAGCCCAGGAATCGCTGAATGGCCTTCAACCCCTCCGGTCGGGGCCATTTCTCGATGGCAGACAGTTTCTCAGGATCCATTTGTAGGCCGGTCTGAGAGATAATGTAGCCCAAAAACGGAAGCGAGGTCTGCTCAAAGAGGCACTTCTCAAATTTAGCGTAGAGATGGTTCTGCCTTAGCCTGAGCAGGACCTGATGAACGTCCCTCCGGTGAGTCTGGAGATCCGGAGAGAAGACCAAGATGTCGTCCAGGTACACCACTACGCAGGAGTAGAGAAGGTCCCGGAAGATGTCATTGACCAACTCTTGAAAGACGGCAGGAGCGTTACAGAGACCAAAGGGCATTACCAGGTATTCATAGTGGCCGTCCCGGGTGTTGAATGCCGTCTTCCATTCATCCCCCTGACGAATACGAACCAGGTTGTACGCCCCACGAAGGTCCAGTTTGGTGAAGATCCTAGCCCCCCTCAGGCGATCAAATAATTCTGGAATGAGCGGGAGGGGGTACTTATTCTTCACCGTGATCAGGTTTAGGCCTCTATAGTCTATACAGGGACGGAGAGAGCCGTCCTTCTTTTTGACGAAAAAGAAGCCTGCTCCCACCGGGGAGGTAGATTTCCGGATGAATCCTCTGGCCAGATTCTCCTCAATATATTCGGACATTGACCGGGTCTCAGCAGCGGATAAAGGATAGATACGCCCACGGGGAGGAGTAGTACCGGGTAGCAGATCGATGGGACAGTCGTATGGTCTATGTGGTGGTAATGTCTCTGCCTCCTTTTTATTAAAGACATCTGCATAAGACCAATAAGGAATCGGAAGTCCAGGTAGATTAGCTGGGGTAGGAGAGGGACGGACGGGATGGACGGGAACCAGGCAGGTTTTATGACAGTCTTGTCCCCAGCGAAGGACCTCTCCGGTTTGCCAGTCTAGCACGGGTGCATGTCTCTGGAGCCAGGGCAGACCTAGCAAGAGGGCGTGAGAGAGTCCAGGCAGAACATGAAAGGAGATACTTTCAGAATGCAGCATTCCCACCTGCAGGGTAATGGATTCGGTGATGAGCTGAATGGGGCGAGGTAAGAGGCCCCCATCCACGGCAGCGACAGACAAGGGTACAGCCAGAGGTTTGGTGGGGATGCGGTATTTCTCAACCAGGGACTGTGAAATAAGGTTCCCGGCTGCTCCAGAGTCAAGTTGGGCTAGTTCGAAATAACGGTTCTCCCCGTAGATGATCGAAACTGACAACAGCAGGGATGGAGAGGATTTATTCTTGTCTAGGTGGACCTCTCTGAGCGAACCTAGACACAGGCGTTTCCCGACCTCTCCGGGCAGGCACGGATCCGGTGCTCCTTACTGCCACAGTAGAAGCAGCTCCCCTCGGCACGGCGTGAGTCCTGACGGGTTTTGACCATCTTGGTCTGGTCGACCTGCATAGGCTCAGGAGAGTGTACCTGGGGAGAGATGGAGGGAATGACGGGTTTCTGGAAAGTAGGAGCTAAACGTGGAATCCTTCTCTCACGGGTGACCTCTTTGGCACGCTCCTGGAACCGTAGGTCAATCCGGGTGGCAAGGGTTATTAGATCATCAAGAGAGGTAGGAATGTCCCGACCAGCAAGTTCATCTTTAATACGACCGGACAGACCCTCCCAGAAGACGGATACCAGAGCGTCGTTATCCCAGGCCAGCTCCGAGGCAAGGGTGCGGAACCGTATGGCATATTGGCCCACGGTGAGACCCTCCTGACGGAGGCGTAGCAGAGAGGATGCGGATGAGGTCTTCCGTCCGGGTTCGTCGAAGACTTTCCGGAAAGCCGAGAGAAAAGCAGGCAAGTTGGACACCAGGGGGTCTCCTCTCTCCCATAGAGGATTTAGCCAGGCCAGGGCCTCCCCGGTGAGATGGGACATGATAAAGGCAATTTTGGCCCGGTCGGAATTAAACTGATGGGACAAAAGTTCAAAGTGCAGGGTGCACTGATTTATGAAGCCCCGAGCCTGGACGGGGTCGCCTCCGAAGCGAGGAGGTGCAGAAAGCCGGGGTCCGGGGTAGGATACCATAGTATTAGTGGGCAGCGGAGCTGCCGGATTGCAAGATATGGCACTGGCGGAGGTTGTTGGTGGATCAGACAGAGTGTTCAGGCGAGTATTGACATTCCGCAGGTGACCCAGGATGGCCTCCTGTTGGGACCTCTGACGGGACAGTTCAAGACAGAGGTCCGAGAGCGAGGGAGCTTGGGTGCCACCGGGTTCCATGGCCCGAGCAAACTGTAACGGGTCCGGGAGGCGGAACCTCTGAGCTACTATACAAGGAGGCGGCCCTTGTAAGGGAGCGGGTGGCAGTCTCTGGGTGAACGGACAGGGAGTTACGGCAAGTGATCAGGGCAGTCTCTGGGTAAGGGGTAGGTACGACCTGTGATGGCAGAGCCTCCGGGTAGGCTAGCAGGCAGATGGTAGATGTGTGCTCCCAGGTGAGCAAGCGAGAGTCTCTGGAATAGCAGGTGGTCACGGCACGTGACGGCGGAACCTCCGGGCTGGCAGGCAGGTAGGTAACGGAGAAGCGCTCCCAGGTGAGCGGGCAAGAGTCTCTGGAATAGCTGGTGGTCACCGCACGTGACAACGGGACCTCCGGGCTGGCAAGCAGGCAGGTAACGGAGATGCGCTCCCAGGTGAGCGGGCAAGAGTCTCTGAGATAGCTGGTGGTCACAGCACGTGACAACGGAGCCTCCGGGCTGGTAAGCAGGCAGATAACGGAGAAGCGCTCCCAGGTGAGCGGGCAAGCTGGTCCATAGACAGACTGACCGGAGTAGTAAGGCAGACCGTCGGACCTCAGGCAAGCAGGCAGGTAGCTGATATGCGCTCCCAGGTGAGCGGGCAGGCTGGTCCTTTAGACAGACTGACAGGAGTAGTAAGGCAGACCGTCGGACCTCAGGCTGGCAGACAGGTAACAAGTATTCAGGCAGGAATCAGGCAGGTAACTAGCAGGAAACTGGCAGGAAACTGGCAGGTAACTGGCAACGGGACCTGAGGGCTGAAGCACAGGTGAGACACAGGTGCAAACAACAATGCTCGGGCACCTCCATTTTGGAGGAGGTGCCTTATATATGATGAAGTCCTCCGGCCATTGGCCGGGGACTCCTTAGGACGGCGCGCGCGGCCCCTTTAAGAGGAGGGGAGCGCGCGCGCGCGCGCCCTAAGCACAGGGGCCGGGAAGGAGCGCGCGCTGAGAGCAGAGCGGGAGGAGGACGCCGGGAAGGAGCGCGCGCTGACAGCAGAGCGGGGAGAGGACGCCGGGCACGGAGCAGAGCGGTGAGGGGAGCAGCGTCCCTGCCTAGCAGAGGGCAGGGACGCCAGCGCTACACAGCGTAACATAAACTCAGCCATGCGTGCCAGACTGCAAAGAGGCAAGACTTCCGTGTCCTCACCAAGAGGACGACTGACCATGCTCTCCTCCCCTTCCTCCTCCTCTTTCTCCTCCTCTTCCTCCTCCTCTTCCTCCTCCTCCCTGTTGTCAGACTATCCACGCTGAACAGACGGTATGACAGTTGTGCAGGTAGTACCCTCTATAGCGCAGGAAACTAGCTCCTATTCTTCTTCCTCCTTCTCCTCTTCCTCATTGTCACCCAATCCACATTGGGATGAGATGAGGCTGGGCTGTATGGAATCACCCTGTATGGTTCCTTGCTCCATCTCATCATGCTCCGCCTGCAATTCATCCTCTTTAATTGTGAGCAGAGAGCATTTCAGAAGACAGAGAAGTGGGATGGTGACGCCAGTTATGGCATCATCGCTGCTCACCATCTAGGTGGAGTCCTCAAAGTTTTGAAGGGTGGTACATATGTCTGACATCCATGTCCACTCCTGAGGTCTTATGTGTGGAGTCTGACCTGAATATCGACAGCCTTGTTGATGCTGGTAGTCAATAACAGCCCTCTTCTGCTCACAAATCTTTCTCAGCATCTGCAATGTAGAGTTTCAATGCATGGGGACATCGCAGATCAGTCTGTGAGCTGGAAGCTGCAAACACTGCTGAAGCACGGCAAGGCCGGCGGAAGCTGTAGCTGACTTTCTTAAATGGACACACAGGAGGCGTATTTTGACAAACAGATCCATCAGATCCGGGTAGGTTTTGAGAAACTTCTGAACTGCGAGGTTAAGCGCATGGGTCAGGCATGGTGCGTGTGTGAGCTCGCCTCGCCTCAGAGCCGCCATCAGGTTCTGGCCATTGTCATACACGACCATACCTGGCTTTAGGGTCAGGGGTGTCAGCCACAGATGTGCCTGCTCTTTCCGAGCTGTTCACAACTCTTCAGCGGTGTGCGGTTTGTCACCTAAGCATTTTAGCTTCAGCACAGCCTGTTGCCGCTTGGCCGAGGAAGTGCTGCAATGATTCCAGCTTGCAACTGATGTGGCCATTTCGGAGATGGAGGCTGAAGAGGAGGAGGAGGTGCAGGATCTGTAGAATGTAGGGTCAACCCTGATTGACCCAGTTACCTCAATCCTCGGCGTGGGAAGGAAGTTTTCCATCCCAAGGTCCAACTGGGCGCCGGCTTCCATTATATTAACCCAGTGTGCCATCAGCGAGATGCACTGTCCCTGCCCTCAAGCACTTGTCCACGTGTCCGTGGTTATGTGGACTTTCCCAGTAACTGCGTTGTTGAGTGCACGGCTAATGCTGTTGGACATGTGCTCGTGTAATGCGGGGACGGCACACCGGGAGAAATAGTGATGGCTGGGGACCGAGTACCGAGGGACGGCTGCCGCCATTAGGTTGCGGAAAGCTTCCATCTCCATGAGCCTAAAAGGCAACATTTCGAGCGCAAGCATTCGCAAAATGTGTGAATTTAGTAGTGTGGCCTGTGGGGCGTTGGCTGCGTATTTTCACTTGCGTTCCAAGCACTGGGGTAGAGACAACTGAATGCTACGCTAGGACAAGGATGTGGACGTGCTTGCTGATGGTGCTAGTTGAGAGTGTGCAACGACATGTGCAGGGTGGGAGGTATCTTTGCATGCGCCATGGACAGGGGATTGGTGTGCATGCACAACAGCGGAAGAAGCAGTGGTGTCATCCGCAGACATTGTTTCTGGACCCTGTGGTTCGGCCCACTTATTTGGGTGCTTTGCTGCCATGTGCCTGACTAAGCAGCCTGGTGGTGGTCAGGCTGCTAGTTTTGCCACCCCTGCTGATGCTGGCCTGGCAGGTGGTGCAAATGGCCTTTTTGGGGTCATCTGCAGAGTCTTTAAAAAACAACCAGAAGCAAGAAGACCTAACAGTTGTACTGGCAACTTCCGTCGTGTTGGCGTTACGAGGAACGCTGTTCCGCTTTGTGTCGGCAGCCACCACACTGCTTCTTCCTGCCTGTTGTGGTGCTACATCTCCCTCCCCCTGTGTGCTGCTGTCCTCGCTCTGTATGCCCCCCTGCCAGATTGGGTCAGTTACTATATCATCCACCACCTTGTCTTCCCCTTCAGCACCCTGGTCCTCCTCCTGACTTTCTGGCAATTGTGTCTCATCATCATCATCATCCACCTCTTGCGACAGTAATTGCACTTTGCCTTTGTGTGACCGTGGCTTCTCCAATATTTGGGAATTGCTACACGTGTTCTCATATTGACTCGCTTGAAGCTGGCCGGGCGAGAGGCCTGAATCTATAAATGGAAAAGTGAACAGCTCTTCTGAGTGTCCGAGTGTGGAATCAGTTGTCTCTGGGCATTCAGCATGGTGGGAGGAAGGAGGATCAGGGTGAGGAATATGCGGTCCAAACTCACGGCTACTGAAACTTGACCGTGTGGAAGAAAGGGTGGTGGTGGTGGCAAAGTGACTGGAAGCATTATCTGCTATCCAACCAACAACCTTTTGACACTGCTCTGGGTTCAATAGTGGTGTACTGCTGTCCTCTAGTAATTGGGACAGGAAAGTCGAGCGAGAAGATGTGGGTGTTTGTTGTGCACAATTTCAGCTTGCCCACGGCCACATCCTTGGCCTCTGCATGTACCATCACCATCACGTCCACTTCCTCGTCCCTTGCCATTCACCTTGCCCATTTTTAATGGAAGACCATATTTTCCACATTCACGAGAAATGGCTGATTTTGGAATGCAGTTATATGTGATACGTCTGACAGAGAACCACGGTTTTAAATAGCAGGCCTGTAATTTACTAATATTATTCTACACAAAGAACTAATGTGAATAGCTTGACCGATACGCTGCAACAAAATGAAAATGGAAGAAATGGCTGATTTTCGAACACTGTTATAGGTGATGTATCTGACAGAGAACCACGGTTTTAAATAGCAGGCCTGCAATTTACTAATATTATTCTACACAGAGACCTAGTGTGAATAGCTTGACCGACAAACTGCAATGAAATGAAAATGGAAGAATTGGCTGATTTTGGAACACTGCTATAGGTGATATGTCTGACTGAGAACCACGGTTTTAAATAGCTGGTCTGTAATTCTTCACAGACACCTAGTGTGAATAGCTTGACCGACACACTGCAACAGAATGGAAAAAGGAGGCCAATATGTTCCATGTTCAGTTGAAATTTCTGGATTTTTATCACTAAAATATGGAACTGATCTGGCTGTATTCTGCAGTGTTAGCAAACAAGTGGAGTAGAAAAATGATGTACTCTGGATTGCTTTTTACGCAAATAACCAGGATTAAGATAAAAAAAAAAAGTTTCCCTGGTCCCTGATATCTGGGGCTATGTCTACAAATATCTGTAATTATTTCAGCAGCATCAGACAGGACGTTCAATGGACCCTCTTGTGCTGTATCATACACTGCAGTCTGCCACATACACTGCTATCACCACTGAATATATACAGCTGGATCAGTACTCAGAAGGACTGTTAGTTCAGATGGATATATATACAGTATATATATATTTATATATATGTTGTGGACTAATTATACTAACTATAAACAAGCAAATCTCTCCCTGACTCAGCAGCACCTCTCCCTACTCTGCCTGTTTCCGGGGTAGACTGTGACGAGCATAGCGGCGCCAGGTCTTATATACACCTGATGACGCTGTGCGGCCATCCAATCACTGCAATGCCACAACCAACATGGCTACGGCATTACAGTGTGTGGCAGGCATTCCCATCATGTTCATTGGCTCTCTAAAGAGCGCCAAACATGCAGGGGAGGGACCTGAGTTCCCACCCGAGCAACCCGGAAATACTCGCCGAGCTTATCGAGCACCGTGATGCTCGGGCAAGTACCGAGCAGTGGCGAGCACGTTCGCTCATCACTAACTGTCAGAGCTACAATGGAATGGTTTAGATCAAACATATTCATGTGTGTGAATGGCCCAGTCACAGTCCAAAGCTAAATCCCTTTGAGAATTTATGGCAAGACTTGAAAATTGCTGTTCACAGATGCTCTCCATCCAATCCCACTGAGCTAAAGCTAGTTTACAGAAAGAAATGGGAAAGAATTTCAGACTCTAGATGTGCAAAGCTGATAGTGACATACCCCAAAAGACTTGCAACAGTAATTGCAGCGAAAGATGATCCTACAAAGTATTGACTCAGGGGGGTCTGAATTCAAATGCACTTCACAATTTTCAGATTTATATTTTTAAAGTATTTAGAAAACCATGTATGATTTCCTTTACACTTCACAAATACTCGCTATTTAGTGTTGGTGAATCACATAAAATCTCAATAAAATACATTTAAGTTGTGGTTGTAACTTAAAAATGTGGACAAGTGTATGAATACTTTTTCAAGGCACTGTATGTACAGTTATATGAAAAAGTTTAGGCACCCCTATTAATCTTAAGCTTAATGTTTTATAAAAATTGGTGTTATTGCAACAGCTATTTCAGTTTGATATATGTAATAACTGTTGGACACAGTAATGTTTCTGCCTTGAAATGAGGTTTATTGTACTAACAGAAAATGTGCAATCTGCATTCAAACAAAATTTGACAGGTGCATAAGTATGGGCACCCTTATCATTTTCTTGTTTTAAATACTCCTACCTACTTTTTACTGACTTACTAAAGCCCTTTTTTTGGTTTTGTAACCTCATTGAGCTTTGAACTTCATAGCCAGGTGTATGCAATCATGAGAAAAGCTACTTAAAGTGGCCACTTGCAAGTTGTTCTCCTGTTTGAATCTCCTCTGAAGAGTGGCATCATGGGCTCCTCAAAACAACTGTCAAATGATCTGAAAACAAAGATTATTCAACATAGTTTTTCAGGGGAAGAATACAGAAAGCTATCTCAGAGATTTAACCTGTCAGTTTCCACTGTGAGGAACATAGTAAGGAAAAGGAAGAACACAGGGACAGTTCTTGTTAAGGCCAGAAGTGGCAGGCCAAGAAAAACATCAGAAAGGCAGAGAAGAAGAATGGTGAGATCAGTCAAGGACAATCCTCAGACCACCTCCAGAGAGCAGCAGCATCAATTTGCTGCAGATGGTGTCACTGTGCATCGGTCAACTATACAACGCACTTTGCACAAGGAGAAGCTGTATGGGAGAGTGATGCGAAAGAAGCCGTTTCTGCAAGCATGCCACAAACAGAGTCGGCTGAGGTATGCAAAAGCACATTTGGAGAAGCCAATTTCTTTTTGGAAGAAGGTCCTGTGGACTGATGAAACCAAGATTGAGTTGTTTGGTCATACAAAAAGGCGTTATGCATGGCGGCAAAAAAACACAGCATTCCAAGAAAAACACTTGCTACCCACAGTAAAATTTGGTGCAGGTTCCATCATGCTTTGGGGCTGTGTGGCCAATGCCGGCACCAGGAATCTTGTTAAAGTTGAGGGACGCATAGATTCCACTCAGTATCGGCAGATTATTGACAATAATGTTCAAGAATCAGTGACAAAGTTGAAGTTACGCAGGGGATGGATCTTTCAGCAAGACAATGATCCAAAACACCGCTCCAAATCTACTCAGGCATTCATGCAGAGGAACAATTACAATGTTCTGGAATGGCCATCCCAGTCCCCAGACCTCAATATCATTGAACATCTGTGGGATCATTTCAAGAGGGCTGTCCATGCTCGGCGACCATCAAACTTAACTGAACTGGAATTGTTTTGTAAAGAGGAACGGTCAAAAATACCTTCATCCAGGATCCAGGAAATCATTAAAAGATACAGGAAGCGACTAGAGGCTGTTATTTTTGCAAAAGGAGGATCTACTAAATATTAATGTCACTTTTCTGGTGAGGTGCCCATACTTATGCACCTGTCAAATTTTGTTTGAATGCAGATTGCACATTTTCTGTTAGTACAATAAACCTCATTTCAAGGCAGAAACATTACTGTGTCCAACAGATATTACATATATCAAACTGAAATAGCTGTTGCAAAAACAGCAATTTTTATAAAACATTAAGCTTAAGATTAATAGGGGTGCCCAAACTTTTTCATATAACTGTATATACAGCTATACCAATACATATACTGACCTCAGTTCATTTATGACTGAACTATAAATAGGCAAAAGAGTAAGCTATTTGAGTTGCAACTAATGTGACCTTAAGAACTGAAATTACATTTAAATGTGCCTAATATCAGATATATAGATGTGGAAAGTCCCTGTGCCTGTAATGAGGTGGGGATTTTATTGGATCCTTAGAACACAGGTCTCTTAATGCATCAGAGTTCTTTTTAAAGGGACTATAAAATCAGAACATTTCTTATTGTTTATATATGGTTTTCATGCAGAATGTTTTTTTTTTTCATTTTTGGCATTTTTTGTTCAAAATTTTCAGTTTCAGAAAAGAGCAGGGAAGATGAGTCTTATATTGGTCTTAGCAGCTAATGTAAAAATTGCATGATTTCTATTGTTTTTATTTTAGTATATATATGATAATGACACTGCTAAAAGTTTTCTGAAAAGAACAGAAAACCTAAGTCTTAGTGGTGAGGAGGGGAGGAGGAAAACTGTAACATCACCTTTTCCCATGGTATCTATAACACATAGAGGTGTTATTTTTCTGTGGAACATTGTCTGTGATGATAATGACACTGCTGAAAAAAATCATGCAATTTTTACCCTTGCCACTAAGACTAAAGTTCCCTGCTCTTTTCAGAAAAATTTTCAGCAATGTCATTATCATCACAGACAATGTTACACAGAAAGATAACACGTCTGACACCTCTGTGTGATAGAGACCACAGGAAAAAGTGATGTTACAGTTCTCCTCCTCCCCTTCCTTCACAGTGTCATTAGCCTACATCAGAGCACAAGCAATACATCCTTCAATATCAATCAATCGGGTCAGATCCAGGCTATTACTGCTTATGGCAATGTGGCTACTGAAAAGTACAAGAAGCATGACTCTAATATTAAGCCTAGTGGCAAGTGTGGGAAAATTTGAATAATTCTGATTTGGTTTTGTTTTTTTGAAAAGATTTTGAAAAATGAAATAAAAACTATGAAAATTAACTATAAAAATTAATGAACAACAGTTCATTTTTGATGACACATTCTCTTTAAGAGGCAAATCCTCCCATTCCTACACAAATGAGCTAGTTTACTTCTGCACATAGTTTAAAATGCATTTTGTTTCTGAACTTTTTGTGATCTGTTTCACTTGTTTATAAACTCACATTCTGATCTGTTAATATCAGCGATTAACTTAAGTTGTACCAGTGTTTTCCATAATTACTTAGTCATTGATGAAGAGTATAGTAACTTTTCTACTAAAAATAAATATATTTTTTTCATGTGAAATATCCCCTGTCCATGGTTCTGAAACAAAAACAAAATGCTAATTTGTGTGCTTTTTTATTTCTCATTACTTCAATTTTCAATGGGAAATATGAATTTACAGTGTCTTTACTGATTGTATTAGTGAATTTACTAGCTATCAATTACTGTAATATTATTAATGGAATAATATGAAAATTATATTATAGGGCTGCTGGGAATCCAAATTGCACTAGATGAATGAAACCTCCTCTTTCACTTTAATTGTGAGTACACTGAATAACTATATAATGGTATAAAAAGGGTGTTCTACTATACATATTGATAATTATATACATGTTGTTGTTGGCTTGTAAGTACTGCATACTAGACCAACTCATTATGCACCTGCTTATTGGTGTAGTCTTTATTATTAATATAACGTGCCCTGTACCATAGTACATTCAGAGCAACCCTATCCATAATACATCCAGAGCAACCCTATCAAACTGACTGCTTTTTGAGTGAAAAGTCCACAGCACACAGATAACCAAAGGTCTGACTACTCTGTTATTGAAGTCAATTATATGATTCAGGTTTTTTTTGTACCTACTTCTACAGTAATGAACCAACCATATATTGATCCAAGAAAATAGGGTAGAAACATTCAGGCTAACATAAGCAACCCCAATTTAAAATATAAAATGTAACTTTTATTTTGGTATTTAAAAAAAATGGGACAAGCAACATGTAAGACACATACAATAATAAATAAACAATCTTGGTACTGTATATCACTCCAGTATTGTTTGAGGGTAACTAGTCCACATGTTGATATTTGGTAAGACCCAAATAGATAAAAAAGGAGGAGGAAAAGTTTACTAGAGAAACCCGATTTACTGTATTCCTCAAGTCTGGAGTCCTGCCTGAACACTGGAGGTTGGCACCCTAGCGTTTTCATATATGGCGTCCCCGCTCACTGGCGGCTGTCCCCAAGGACTCCCTGATCTGTCTATAATACAAGTTAAAGATGAGGATGATGAAAAGCTGACAGGTACAAATAAATTAGATGATCTTATACCAACTTAGTCAGTGCAATTGATACAGTATATGACCTCATAATAATCATGTATAAACATAGATCTAGTGTCAGCAAGATACCACATCAGGGAAATAAACAAATAGGACAGCACATATCCAGACATACAAAATTTTCTGGTAAACTTTTCCTCCTTTTTTATTTATTTGGGTCTTATCAAATATCAACACATGGACTACACTGTGTGCAGAATTATTAGGCAAGTTGTATTTTAGAGGATTATTTTTATTATTGATGAACAACTATGTTCTCAATCAACCCAAAAGACTCATAAATATCCAAGCTTAATATTTTTGGAAGTTGGAGTGGGGTTTTTGTTTTGTTACCTGCACAAACAGGAGGATATCTGTTTGTGCAGGTAACTATTACTGTGCCGAATTATTAGGCAACTTAATAAAAACCAAATATAATCCCATCTCACTTGTTTATTTTCACCAGGTAAACCAATATCAGTGCACAAAATTTAGAAATAAACATTTCTGACATGCAAAAACCAAAACCAAACAAATTACTGATCAGTATAGCCACCTTTCTTTATGATGACACGCAACAGCCTTCCATCCATAGATTCTGTCAGTTGCTTGATCTGTTTTCCATCAACATTGCGTGCTGCAGCCATCACAGCCTTCCAGACACTGCTCCCAGAGGTGTACTGTTTTCCCTCCCTGTAGATCTCACATTTTATGATGGACCACAGGTTCTCTATGGGGTTCAGATCAGGTGAGCAAGGGGGCCATGTCATTATTTTTTCTTCTTTTAGACCTTTACTGGCCAGCCATGCTGTGGAGTAGTTGGATCCATGTGATGGAGCATTGTCCTGCATGAAAATCATGTTTTTCTTGAACGTTACCGACTTTTTCCTGTACCACTGCTTGAAGAAGTTGTCTTCTAGAAACTGTCAGTAGGTCTGGGAGTTGAGCTTCACTCCATCCTCAACCCGAAAAGGGCCCACAAGTTCATGTTTGATGATACCAGCCCATACCAGTACCCCACCTCCACCTTGCTGGCGTCTGAGTCGGAGTGGAGCTCTCTGCCCTTTACTGATCCAGCTTCTGGCCCATCAATCTAGCCCATCAAGAGTCACTTTCATTTCATCAGTCCATAAAACCTTTGAAAAATCAGTCTTAAGATATTTCTTGGCCCATTCTTGACGTTTTATCTTATGTTTCTTGTTCAAAGGTGGTCGTTTTTCAGCCTTCCTTACCTTGGCCATGTCCCTGAGTATCGCACACCTTGTGCTTTTTGATACTCCAGTAACGTTGCAGCTATGAAATATGGTAAAACTGGTAGCGAATGGCATCTTGGCAGCTTCACACTTGATTTTCCTCAATTCATGGGCAGTTATTTTTGGCCTTTTTTGGCCAACACGCTTCTTGCGACCCTGTTGGCTATTTGCCATGAAATGCTTGATTGTTCGGTGATCACGCTTCAAAAGTTTGGAAATTTCAAGATTGCTGCATCCCTCTGCAAGCCATCTCACAATTTTGGACTTTTCAGAGCCCGTCAAATCTCTCTTCTGACCCATTTTGCCAAAGGAAAGGAAGTTGCCTAATAATTAAGCACACCTTATATAGGGTTTTGATGTCATTAGTCAACACCCCTCCTCATTACAGATATGCACATCACCAGATTTACTTAATTGGTAGTTGGCTCCCAAGCCTATGCAGCTTGGAGTAGGACAACATGTATAAAAAGTATCATGTGATCAAAATACTCATTTGCCTAATAATTCGGCACACAGTGTAGTTACCCTCTTTGGTTTCCTACCGTTTCAGTGTATATCTACCATTTCTGGTCTCTTGAAGTGAGTCTTGTTGGCCTTTTCAAAGAATTGCTGGAATACTCTTTGATTTCTTTGGTGAATTGTTCTATCTTCGGCACCTGGGTGTGTTATCCCCTCTGTTGAATTGTTGTCAGTAAGAGACACACCAGGGCAAGAAGGGACAGTCACCGTGGAGCGAGGGCGCCATTCTCGTATATCTTAAGGTGCCAACCTCCACTGTTAGGTTGGTTGAAAGTTAAGGATCTACAGGAGGAATAGTCCAGGATTATTTATGTATTATTGTATGCGTCTTACATGTTGATAGTCACAATTTTTTTAAATAACAAAATAAAAGTTACATTTTATATTTTAAATTGGGGTTGCTTATGTTAGTCTACTTCTACAGTAAGGTACAATAAAAGACAAACAAAAATAGTGAAATATGAAAAGGTTAAAAAACATCCAGTTCATATAAAAAAAGTCTTAAATGGCAATTTTAAATTACTAAGCACTGTTTTTCACCCATAATTTACATTTTCCTTCTGTCACGGTGTCTCCTTTCAGTGTGTCTTGGATGTGGTAACTGACAGCTCAGTCGTCTATTCTGGTGCAGTGGCATGTTGAGCTATCAGATTGGACGGCTGAGCTGTCCATCAAAACACTGAGTCCGGGAGGTGCTTAACTTCTTACAGGTCTTCCCTGTTCAGGTGATTACCCAGCTACTTACCTGAGCTGTCAGTCCCAGATCTCTGCCAAATCTAGCATCTGCTCAGTGTGTTGCTTTGTATTCCTGTGCTCTGTTTATTGATCTATTGTTGCCTGACCTTGGACCTCATTCTGATCATTCATTTGCCTAGCCCCTTTGCTCTGCTCTGCTATCTTCCTGGTATTCTGACCTCAGACCGTGACCTGACTTTGCCTCTGTATTTCTTCTTTAGTTTACTTCGTGCTCTCCTGGTATCTGACCCCGCAACATTTGACTACCCTGCCTGCCGTCTTCTCTGTGAGTAGTGACTAGCGTCACACCTTCTATGTATCTACTCAGCACTAAAGATGAGCAAATTGATTCCATGCATATTGAACTCATGTAGAATTTTTATGAATTTGTTGAAGCCTTCAACTTTGAACAATATGCAATTAACTTTTCCAAATTTAAGAAGACTGCGCTAACCAGAAAAGGATCACATGACCTAGAGCTCCTGTGGGTGGGCTTCCACATAATGCCTTTCACTATCAGATATTGCTCAGCCAATCAAGACAGACTATCATAGCCTGTACAAAAGCAAAAGCAAGAAATTCAGCATCCATGGAATCTGGAAATTGAGATGAGGTCACATCTCACAGCTTGTGTCTTTTTATGTCATGTTCCTTTTTTTATCTTGAAGTATTCTGATTTTTTTTGCATCATATTCTTCAAAATGTCACTCGTGGTACATGAACTTTGCTCAAACTTAAAAATGCGCTTTATATTTTTACTTTTTTTATTACCTCTTTGCAACTTTTTAGCTCAAAAATTTGCATGTTCTGCTAAAATGTTGAAAAATTTGCACAGAAATTTCAGGTGTACATAAAATCACTAGCAGGGGGACTAGAGTATAAGTGATTAATGGAGGTAACAGAATGGGTGCACTGTTGTACCAAAATGTTTATCAAAGTTGAGATTATGTAGTTTGAAAAAAAGGCTTTTATCAATAGATAGTAGTTAGATCTGTTTAATGGTGTTCTACTTCTAGAGGAAAGAAGGTTTCCCATAGACAATGTTAGAATCACTTGGTGAGGTGGATCTTCAAAGCCCAAGGTCTGGATACGCACGTGGGCCATGGGTGTCAGTGTAGCAGGCAGGTGAGGCATGCGGGAGGCAGGCACCATAGGTACTGGGGACCATAGGTGAATAGGAAAGCAGGAGGTAGGTAAAGAGGTCAAGGAGACTGCAGGCAGACAGGTGGCTGAGAACAGGTGGCAGAGGTCATGGAGACCGCAGACAGGTAACAGAGGTCCTGGAGACCGCAGGCAGACAGGAGACTAGGAACAAGTAGCAGAGGTCCTGGAGGCTGCAGGTATATAGGACTCCAGAGCACTCAGAAGTTTTAATACCAAGATACAGGTGTGTGTCTTAGTATGCCTTATACAGGCCCAGGTACATGATCATATGAACAGGTACGTAACAGACAGGAATACTTTACTGTAAAAGCAATGACAATATGGAAATCTTCCTCAGATTTGTAAATTGATAAAACTATTTAAAAGAAGCCTATTGCCATTTGTCAGAGAAAAATTAAAGTTCATAAGACCTCTCCAGAAGGGACAAAGAGCTAACATTTCAAACTCCTTTTGAAGTAGGCCTCACATTGAACATTTGGGGAAGGAAGAAAAAAATGAAATATAACCAGGGAAATGATGAAATTAGAAACATAGGAAGAGCTTCCACCTCCCTTTGAAGCAGAGACCTCCTGCAGTGTACATGTAATTAAGACAGGAAGATCTATTCTCGGAACCAGATACCAAAATGGATATTCGTTTACACAGAGATAACTTTTCCTCTCATCAAAAGAAAACTGAACAATGACAGTAGACTTTGTGCTTCCCTTGTCCAGTAATGAATATTGGGGTTTTGTATCGATCCAAAATTAATGAGATATAGATTTTCATTGTCTTCCTGAAGGGACAGACATGATGCATTCACATACATCACCATGGGGCCACTAGAACCATTCCAACTTAATAATATTCCGATAGATGATGCAAACCAGGCCATGTTTGATCTCTATGTAACTGTAAAATCATGAAAAGAAATATGATGTCAATATTTACCACCTGGAACCTTCAAAGGCAAAGATATCCTGTAAGTTGGGGATCTCATAAAATTCTAAAAGACTCAGCACATCCCATAATCTGCCCTCACATGAGTTCACCAAGAGGAGGTGTGTGGGCATAACTTTGAGCTAACAAAAAGCAGTTTTTGGGTCTGGGTCGTTTGTCAGTCCTTGGAAGACATAATTCGAGGTAGTTCTGTCCATTTTCCCAATCAGAGTGCTTCCCTCCGCTAAGCCATTTCTGTGACCAGGTTTAGTAATTCTCGGTCATTATTCCTCTATATTGTATTGTTTGTTCCCATTTTGTATCATCAGGTATATTTTTTATTAACACTGCCTATCTTTCTGGATTAAATATATAAAATGTAATAGCTCTGTTCCTCTTGCTCTTTAAACCACACCCCTGAAGCCATACGCTACCTGTAACATGTGGCCAATTGGTCTGCATAAACGATTGGTGGTGGCTGTGGAGCTGGCAGTGAGCGTACAGGGGGGTATATACATATATTCCATGTGTTGAAATAGGAGTTGTATATACCATACACTCACTGTTAGTTCCCCAATAATCAGCCTAGTAGTGGAAGCAGCTGCAGACTCATCCATCACTTATCAGCCAATAACGTAATTGTCCTGATGATTGGAGGCAGCAGAGTTGCGATCTCTTGACAATTGATGGCAATGGTGGGATCTGTGTGAGCTCTTCATTGTCATCTGTGACAAAGTGGTTACAGTGCTGGGTTCTGTGTGCATCCTCCCAGCTATGTATCCATGACACCCTTCTTGAAATAAGTATTAAAAGTTATTAAAGAATCCCTCCCATAAAATTTTTTTTTAAATCAATCTGTGTATATGTGCATGTAGTGTAGTCTGAGTGTGTTAATATAGTCGACTATCACTGCTCTCTCTGGTGTCTAGTGCCATGACTCATCGGGTCATGCTCCCCTCTGTGTGACCTGGAAGTGGCTTTTACAATGTAAGCCCATGGAGCGTTAGAAAAAGGCTCCATTGGATTATATTGTAAAAGAAACTCCCAACTCATGCACTAAGTGTAGAGTGAGCCAGAGAGTCTAAAGTGCGGTGATGCCACTCAGAAAAGGAGCAGAACAATTCTGGATCCCAGAGAAGGCAATGGTATTTAAATATATTAATACACTCGCACTATGCTACATGCACATATACACAGATTTATTAAAAAATCTTCATGGGAGTACTTCTTTAACTGGAGATAAAATACAGTCCCTTCATTTGTCACCATTACACTGAGAAATAATTAATTAACTTGGTAAAATATGAAATTAATATCTAAACACATACACTAGCCAGTACATCTACTCCTATGTTGCAACAACAAGCAGTGTGTTTGCATAAGCCTCATGGAAGGGGTGCACTGGCTTCCCACTGTTATGCTCTTTGTTTTGACTTCCATGCATACAGATTTATTTGTTTATCCTTCAAGCCATTTGCAGTTCAAGACAAAAGTTTATTTTCTTCAAAAGTGAAGCCAAATTGCCTGTACAGACACGGATGTCAAAGACATTTGTGCCGCTTTGATTTATCTAGTGCAGTTGCTGCTGGCGTTTCATGCAAACATATATAGTTAATTTTCTGGATAATTTGTTCAAAAGATCAAGTTTACTTCTACCCAAGTAAAGCAAAATGCAATCTAATGGCCATATGAATTTGTCCTGCTAGTACTTAGTAGCTCTACGCTCACTGTCTAGACATGTTCTAGAACACATTTGTGAATATTTATTTTTCTGGAAATCTACTGTATACGTACCAGTAATGTAATGTTCATATGTTCTTATATCATCTGCTGCAACATTCATTTGGAATGGAGCAAATAAGTTATCACCTATGCACAAGATATGCAATAACGTATGGATCGGTGCTGGTCCGACCGCTGACACCCGCACTGATCAATAGAACGGTGCTCTTTTATTCCTGTTAGAGTGGAGCAGCAGTATGCATGCTCACATGCTTGATTGGCCTCGGCTTTATCTAGTAGCCTCATATAGAATGAATGGAGCATTGAATGCTCCATTCCAACTGGGATGAAAGTGCCTCATCAGGAATGAAATAATAGGGACACTTTAAAGAAGCACCTCCAAAGTTTTAATCCTAATATATCGCAATCATCATATTATATAGCACTGTGTCCTTTCAATTGCTCATTTTGTCTTTCTACCCAGTTAACTCTTCTCTTTTCCATTAGGTCTTAGACATCACATGATTAAAAAATGACTAGCTGAATCCTTCTAAGCTCTATGTAGAAACAGGAAGACTCTTTTACCTGCATGAGTCATCATTGCAAAGTCCTTGGCAGGGAGAGCAGCGGAGCAGCTGAGTCAGGAGTTGAAGAGGGGGATGACTCATGCAGTGAAAAGAGACTTCCTGTTTCTACATAGAGGTTAGAAGAATTCAGCTAGTCAATTTATAATCATGTGATGTCATAGACCTAATGGAAAAGAGAAGAATTAACTGGGTAGAAAGGCAAAATGAGCAATTGTAAGTACACAGTGCTATATAATATGATGATTGCAATATATTAAGAGGATATAAACTTTGATTAGAGTGCTTGCTTAAATTCACCTTTCAGATGTAGGAACATTAAATTACATTATAACTAGTGACGAGCAAGCACTAAAATGCTCGGGTACTCGTTGTTCGAGTCGAGCAAATTGGAATGCTCGAGAGCTCGGACCGAGTAACGAGCCCAATGTAAGCCTATGGGAAACTTGAGCATTTTTCTGGCTGCTCCCCCCGGTGGTCAGCAGAGGGCCTAAAAATTGCCCAAATCATTGGGAACAGTGCTCAAATGACATGGGATCAGCATGGGGAAGACCCCTGGAAGCATTTATGACTCTCAGGACACTGCTGTCAACAATGTTGTCAGAGGTATTACGCCACTTTCACGGACTCACAATAAAACATGCAAAAACGAAACCAAAATGGATTTTCCTGGGAAATATGTTAAAGAACATCCTTTCCGGGGTAATGACTTGCACATAGGACAAAATAAATATGCAAAAACAAAAATGCTCCTTCACACCTTGGGCTGTGTTCATATGTAACATTTTTGCACTTTTGTATTGCTTTCAACCAAGACAAATGCATTCACTGGGAAATGTAATTTTCACATTTTACAACCTTATCTGGCCATGTGGTGTGTGATATCTAATCAGACGCATACAGTGCTGAAAAGACATGGGAAGCATGGGGAAGACCCCTGGAAGCATCTCTGACTCCCAGGTCACTGCCTAAAAGTGTGCCAATCATAAGTGATCCTTGGCGCATGGGAAAATGCGTCTCGACATGCACTTGTTGTTGCAGACTTTCACCAACCATGATCTTGTCCCAGCGCAGCATTCAGTTGACCCTACCTCATTCCTTGGAATGCAAGCGCAAGTATGCAGGCAGCCACCCACCCACCCACAGGCCGCAATAGTAAACTGCCAGATTTCAGGGCAGATGCTGGCACTTGAAATGTGGGCTTTTAGGCTCGTGGAAGCAGAAGCTGTCCACAACCTCATGGCAGTGGCGGCCAGGTGTCCATACTCAGTCCCCAGCCGTCACCATTTATCCCGGTGTCTTCTCCGCCTTCCACAAGCGTGGGTCCCACAACATTACCCATGCCCTCCCCAGTGGACTTAATTGGGAAGGACGGCCTAACCACAAGCTTGTGGACAGGTGAATGTGGCCAGAGATGGTACATCTCATTAGAGCTAAGTCTACAATAAAAAAGCAGCCATAAAGTGTCCGGGAATGTTCTTACACAATTTTCTTAGCCAGGGCTGCTTCTCTGCAGGGTTGAACGGGCCCACCAGAGAATCGGAGACTCTGTTACTTGGAATGCAAGCGCAAGTATGCTGCCACCCACTCACCCACAGGCCACAATAGTAAACTGTCAGATTTTTGGGCAGTTGCTTGCACTTGAAATGTGGCCTCTTAGGCTCATGAAGGTGGAAGCTGTTCACAACCTCATGGCGGCGGCCAGGTGTTCATATTCGGTACCCAGCCGCCACTATTTCTCTCGGTGTCGTCTCCGCCTTCCACAAGCGTGGGTCCCACAACACTACCCGTGCCCTCCCCAGTGCACTTACTGGGACGGACCACCTAATCACAAACACGTGGACAGGTGAATGTGGCCAGGGACGGTACGGAGCCAGTCCACATTAAAATACAGCCATAGAGTGTCCGTGAACCTTCCCACACACTTTTCTTAGCCAGGGCTGCTTCTCGGCAGGGTTGGACAGGCCCACCAGAGAATCCAGCCACCACTATTTCTCCCAGTATTGTCTTCACCTTCTACTAGTGCGGGTCCCTGAAAATTACTTTTCTGTGGGAATCTGCTTGCCTCCTACCAGCCTGGAATATTTCCAGTAAACTATGGTACGACGCCATGGTATTAGCACTGCTCCCAGTACCAGTAGCGAAGCCATTCCCAATTTCCTTCTCAGGAATTCTATTTGTTTGGTAGACTGAGTGGCTGCCCAAATACATTAGTTTCTCACAAAGGAGCTGAAGATAGAGTGGCACACTTTTCTTAGCCAGGACTGCTTCTTGGCAGGTTTGGACGGTCCCACTAAAGAATCTTCTGGTGGGCCCTGGCTTCTCCATCAGAAGAGTTCAAGATATCGCAAACTTTGCAGCTGCTATGGGGGTCTTGAGTAGGGGAGAAAGGTGAGCCCTCAGAATCAAATCCTCTGGTGGGCCCAATGTTTTTCAATCTGAAATTCCTTCTCAGTGGGAGTTGTATTTCACCACAGCCATATTCTTTAGCTCGGTGAAAGGATTGGCATAGAGGAAAACTGTATCTACTCCGGCTGTCATTTCTCTGTCACCAGGTTCCGCCCATTGTCACACACGACCATGCCTGGCTGTATGTTCAGCGATGAGAGCCACAGATCAGGCTGCTGTGTTACAGCTTTCAACAACTCTGCAGCGGTGGGCAGTTTGTCACCTAAGCATTTAGCATGTTATCTTCAGCACAGGCTGTTGCAGCTTGGCCAAGGTAGTGCTGCAGTGCTTTCAGCTTGTGACTGATGTGGTCATTTCGGAAATGGAGGCCGAACTGGAGGAAGAGGTCCAGGAGCTGAACAATATGATTTCATTGTGGTTACATTGGTGAGTCTAGTTGTTATACTAAAGACAGATCCTACTGTGTTTTTATTTTATTTTATTTTTTTACGGTATTTTTTAAGACAAATGCATTCACCCGAAAATGTCATTTTAACATTTTACAACCTTATCTGGCCATGTGGTGTATGACACATCATTAGACACATCCTGTTTCATTTATGATTGAGTGACTCTGAAAGTTACAAAGCCTATTTTTATAGGGCCATCAGGTGGCCCTTACTATTCTTAAAAGGCCAGCAGTCGACCTTCGCTATTATTAGAGAGCCATCCGCCGGCTATGCTTTGTTGTTCTTTTTATTAACGAGTAGATCTCCTATACTGCTATCGCATAGGCAGTGACTGCAAGGACTGCCAAAAATTTGGACGCAACCCAATATATCTTTGAAGAGACATAGAGGAGGGTCTCAGTAAAAAAAATGTTCCCATTATAAAGTAGCGGGTCTCCTATAGTGGTAAAGCCCATGCTGTGACTGCAAGGGCTGCCAAAATTTGGGAAAAACCCCACTAACAATTTAAAGACACATAGAGCTGGGTCACTGTAATGAGCATGACATGTTCCCATTAGAAAGGAGAGGGTCTGCTATTCAGTTATAAGGTATGTAGTGAGTCCAATGGCTGCCAAAATTTAGGAAAAACCCTACTAACAATTTAAAAACACATAGAGCTGGGCGAAAGTAATGATATGTTCCCATTAGAAAGGAGAGGGTCTGCCATACTGTAAAAGGGTACGCAGTGAATGCAACTGCTGGCAAAAATTTGGAGAAACTCCAATGTTCCTTGCAAGAGACGTAGACGTCGGAGGGCCTCCTGCAAAAAATGCTCCCATTATTTGGAAGTGTGTTTCCCATACTGTTTGCCTATGCAGTGAAGCAACGGCTACCAAAAATTTGGAGGAACTCCAATGTCTCTTGCAAGAGACGTAGAGGTCGTAGGGCCTCCTGCAAAAAATGCTTCCATTGTTAGGAAGTGTGTCTCCCATACTGTTTGCCTATGCAGTGAAGCAATGGCTGCCAAAAATTTGGAGGAACTCCAATGCTCCTTTCAAGAGACGTAGAGGTCGGAGGGCCTCCTGCAAAAAATGCTCTCATTATTAGGAAGTTGGACTCCCATACTGTTTGCCTATGCAGTGAATCAACGGTTGCCAAAAATTTGGAGGAACTCCAATGTCCATTGCTTGAGACGTAGATATGTTGATATGGTACAAATGGTGGTGATATGGTGGTGGAGGATGAGGATGTGGAGAAGGAGGAGCACAAGAGCAAATAGACAAAATCAGGATGTGTATACCCATGTCTGGGTGTGAAGACAGAGATGCATGGGAATAGAGTTATACACTGTATTTGAGTTTTTGTTACCTTACTATCATTTGGTGGTGTTGAGAAGTCTGGCCCAATCCAGCCCTTGTTCATTTTTATAAGAGTCAGCCTGTCAGCATTTTCAGTTGACAGGCGGATGCGCCTATCGGTTATAATTCCACTGGCGGCACTAAAAACCCGCTCAAACAAAATGCTAGCGGCAGGGCAGGCCAGGACCTCCAAGGCGTAAAGAGCCAGTTCATGCCACGTGTCCAGCTTGAATACCCAACAATTGGTACGGTCGGCAAGGTACTCCCCAGAACTTTGACAGTGTTCCTCTGCCTCTGCTGGGTTGCATTTGTGTCTCTCTCGCCTGTACTCCTTGGTTGTTTAACGAACTGTGACCTCTGCCACCAGTGTTTTCCGATGGGTATTTTGTTAATGATTCCGCATAAAGGACCCTCTCGTACTACACCATTTTATTAGGCCTGTCCTGTGCAGGAATAAGAGCCAGAAAGTTCTCCTTGTAGCGTGGGTCTAGAAGTGTCACCAATAGAGATGAGCGAGCATGCTCGCTACTGCTCGGTGCTCGCCCGAGCATCTCACTGCTCGAGATGCTCGGCGCTTGCCGAGTAATTCCAGGGTTGCTCGGTGGGAGCTTGGGTCTCCTCCTTGCATGTTTGGCACTCTTTACAGAGCCAGTGAACATGCAGGAATCGACTGCCACTCACTGTAATGACATAGCCATGTTGGTTGTGGCATTACAGTGATTGGCTGGCCGCACAGCGTCATCAGGTCTATATCAGACCGGGCGCCCCCATGCTCGTCACAGTGACTCCGGAATAAGGCAGTATAGGGAGAGTTGCTGCTGAGCTAGGGAGAGATTTGCTTGTTTCTAGTTAGTGTAAGTGTACCAAACTATATTAGAGACACATATCCATCTCAGCAAACAGTCCTTCTGAGGACTAATCCATCTGCTCTGCAGAGATATCAGGCAGGCAGTGTAAATAGGCAGGCAGGCAGTGTATATAGCAGACTGCAGTGCAAATAGCACAAGAGTCTCCATTCCAGTTTTGTCTGCTGCTGCTGCTGTAAGATATTTCTAGAAATAGATAGAAATAGACCCAGGTCTCAGGGGCCAGAAATATATATTTTTTGGATCTTAATCCTCATTATTTGCTTAAAAAGCTATCCAGAGAACACCATTATTCTGCACCATATGCTTGTTGGCACTGCAGAATACAGCCAGGTCCTTTCAATATTACAGCGCTAAAAATCCAGCTATTTAAAACTGTGGTTTGTCCGTCACACGGATGACATATAATTGTGCTGAAAATACTGCCATTTATTGCTTCCATTAAAAATTTGTTTCAGTGTGTCAGTGAAGCAGTTGACACCAGTTTTCTGTTCAAAATAGTTCCCTACAGGCCAGGTATTTAAAACTGTGGTTTGTCCGTCACACGGATCACATATGCGTTTTCAGAAAATACTGCCATTTCTGGTCTTCATTAAAAAAAATTTTTCAGTGTGTCAGTGAAGCAATTTATACCATTTTGCTGTTCAAAATAGTTACCTACAGGCCAGATACCTAAAACTGTGTTTTCTCGATCACATATATGTTTTCAGAAAATACTTCCATTTTTGACCTCCATTAAAAATTTGTTTCAGTGTGCCAGTGAAGCAATTGACACCAGTTTGCTGTTCAAAATAGAAACCCACAGACCAAGTATTTAAAGCTGTGGTCTGTCCATCACACGGATCACATATACGCTTTCAGAAAATACTGCCATTTCTGACCTCCATTAAAAATTTGTTTCAGTGTGTCAGTGAAGCAATTGGCACCAGTTTGCTGTTCAAAATAGTTAACCAAAGACCAAGTACTTAAAATTGGGGTTTGTCCGTCACACGAAACACTTATACGTTTTCAGAAAATACTGCCATTTCTGACCGCAATTAAAAATTTGTTTCAATGTGTCAGTAAAACAATTTATACCAGTTTGCTGTTCAAAATAGTTACCTACAGGCCAGGTATCTAGAACTTTGTTTTCTCCTTCACACGGATAACATATACATTTTAGAAAATACTGCCATTTCTGACCTCCATTAAAAAAAATTTTCAGTGTGTCAGTAAAGCAATTTATACCAGTTTGCTGTTCAAAATAGTTACCTACAGGCGAGGTATTTATAACTGTGTTTTCTCCATCACATGGATCACATATACGTTTTCAAAAATTACTGCCATTTTTGACCTCCATTAAAAAAAAATTTCTGTGTGTCTGTGACGCAATTGACACTAGTTTGCTGTTCAAAATAGTTACCTACAGGCCAGGTATTTATAACTGTGTTTTCTCCATCACATGGATCACATATATGTTTCAGAAAATACTGCCATTTCTGACCTCCTGTAAAACAAATTTTCAGTGTGTCAGTGAAGCAATTGACACCAGTTTTCCATTCAAAATAGTTACCTACAGGCCAGCTATTTATAACTGTGTTTTCTCTGTCACACAGATCACATATATGTTTTCAGAAAATACTGCCATTTCTGACCTCCATTAAAATTTGTTTCAGTGCGTCAGTGAAGCAATTGACACCAGTTTGCTGTTCAAAATAGTTAAGTACAGGCCAGGTATTTAAAACTGTGTTTTTTGCGTCACACGGACCGGATCACAAATACGTTTTCAGAAAATACTGCCATTTCTGGCCTCCATTAAAAATTAGTTTCAGTGTGTCAGTGAAGCAATTGACACCCGTTTGCTATTCAAAATAGTTACCTACAGGCCAGATATTTAAAACTGTGGTATGTCCGTCACACGGATCACGTGTACGCTTTCAGAAAATACTACTATTTTTGACGTCCATTAAAAATTTGTTTTAGTGTGTAAGTGAAGCAGTTGACACCAGTTTGCTGTTCGAAATAGTTACCTACAGGCCAAGTACTTAAAACTGTGGTTTGCCCATCACAAGGATCACATATACGTTTTCAGAAAATACTACCATTTCTGACCTCCATTAAAAATGTGTTTCAATGTGTCTGTAAAGCAATTTATACCAGTTTGCTGTTCAAAATAGTTAGCTACAGGCCAGGTATTTAAAAATGTGTTTTCTTTGTCACACAGATCACGTATACGTTTTCAAAAAATACTGCCATTTCTAGCCCCATTACAAAAAATTTTCAGTGTGTCAGTGAAGCAATTGACACCATTTTGCTGTTCAAAATAGTTACCCAAAGGCCAAGTACTTAAAATTGGGGTTTGTCCGTCACATGAAACACTTATACGTTTTCAGAAAATACTGCCATTTCTGACCTCCATTAAAAATTTGTTTCAGTATGTCAGTGAAGCAATTGACACCAGTTTGCTGTTCAAAATAGTTACCTACAGGCCAAGTACTTAAAACTGTGGTTAGCCCATCACACGGATCACATATACGTTTTCAGAAAATACTACCATTTCTGACCTCCATTAAAAATTTGTTTCAATGTGTCAGTAAAGCAATTTATACCAGTTTGCTGTCCAAAATAGTTACCTACAGGCCAGGTATTTAAAACTGTGTTTTTTGTGTCACACGGATCACAAATACTTTTTCAGAAAATACTGCCATTTCTGGTCTCCATTAAAAAAAAATTTCAGTGTGTCAGTGAAGCAATTGACACCAGTTTGCTGTTCAAAATAGTTACCTACAGGCCAGATATTTAAAACTTTGCTTTCTCCTTCACACGGATAACATATACATTTTAGAAAATACTACCATTTCTGACCTCCATTAAAATTTGTTACAGAGTGTCAGTGAAGCAATTGACACCAGTTTGCTGTTCAAAATAGTTACATACAGGCTAGCTATTTAAAATTGTGGTTTGTCCGTCACATGGATCACATATACGTTTTCAGAAAATCTTGCCATTTCTGACCTCTATTAAAAATTTGTTTCAGTGTGTCAGTAAAGCAATTTATACCAGTTTGCTGTTCAAAATAGTTACCAACAGGCGAGGTATTTATAACTGTGTTTTCTCCATCACATGGATCACATATACGTTTTCAGAAATTACTGCCATTTTTGACCTCCATTAAAAATTAGTTTCAGTATGTCTGTGAAGCCATTGACACTAGTTTGCTGTTCAAAATAGTTACCCACAGGCCAAGTACTTAAAATTGGGGTTTGTACATCACACAGATCACATATACGTTTTCAGAAAATACTGCCATTTCTGGCCTCCATTAAAAAAAAAATTTCAGTGTGTCAGTGAAGCAATTGACACCAGTTTGCTGTTCACACTGATCTAATGTGCTGCCGTTCACCCTCTGATATCTAACAGGCTGGAGAAACTTGCACCTACTGCCACTGTATCTTCATCTCCTTTGTGAGAAACTAAAGTATTTGGGCAGCCACTCAGTCTACCCAATAAAATTCCTGAGAAGGAAATTGGGGATGGCTACGCTACTGGTACTGGGGGCAATGCTAATACCATGGCATCGTACCATAGTTTACTGGAAATATTCCTGGGTGGTAGGAGGCAAGAAGATTCCCACAGAAAAGTACCAGCAGTAATGTTCAGGGACCCGTGCTTAAAAAGGCCTAAAAGGCCACATTTCAAGTGCAAGCAGCTGCCCAAGAAATCTGGCAGTTTAGTATTGCAGCCCGTCGGTGGGTAGCTGGCTGCATACTTGCGCTTGCATTCCAAATAACAGAAAATTAAGCAGATGGTGGCCCATATCATCATCATGGCCTCACCTCGGTACTATGAACTCTCCTGAAGGAGAAGCCAGGACCCACCGGATGAGTCTTCGGTTCTCTGGTGGGCCCATCCAACCCTGCCGAGAAGCAGCCCTGGCTAAGAAAAGTGTGGGGGAAAGTTCTCGGACACTCTATGGCTGCTTTTTTAATGTGGATCGGACGTGCTTATGCATGTTATTTCTCAAACCGCATTGCAGGTCAGGCCATAGCCCAACTCTGTAGTCATGAAATTAAATGCGCAAAGAAATATGTTTGTGTGTCAAAGCACCACTGACAAGTGCGAGCTAATGTTGGATGGGCTGCCATTGCTTCAGCAACAAGCTTCATTAGAGGACTTCCTGGGAGAAATGACACCCAGAGTAGATACGATTTCCCTTTATGCTAGTCCTTTCACCGAGCTAAAGAATAATGCTGTGGTGAAATACAATTCTCAGCAAAAAAAGCTGTGGATTGGCTCTGTACCATCCCTGGCCACATTCACTTGACCATGTGTTTGTGATTAGGCGGTCCTTCCCAGTAAGTGCACTGGGGAGGGCACGGGTAATGTTGTGGGACCCGTGCTTGTGGTAGGCGGAGACGATACTGGGAGAAATAGTGGTGGCTGAGGACCGAGTACGGACACGCGGCCGCCGACGGCATGAGGTTGTGAAAAACTTCCGCCTCCTCGAGCCTAAAAGGCCACATTTCAAGTGAAAGCAGCTTTAGAGGACTTCCTGGGAGAAATGACAGCTGGAGTAGATATGGTTTCCCAAGTCCTTTCACCAAGCTAAAGAATATGGCTGTGGTGAAATACAAGTCAGCAAAAAAGCTGTGGACTGGCTCCGTACCATCCCTGGTCACATTCACTTGTCCATGTGTTTGTGGTTAGGCGGTCCTTCCCAGTAAGTTCACTGGGGAGGACACGGGTAATGTTGTGGGACCCGTGCTTGTGGATGGCGGAGATGACACTGGGAGAAATAATGGCTGCTGGGGACCGAGTATGGATACCCGGTCGTGGCCGCCATAAGATTGTGGACAGCTTCCGCCTCCACGAGCCTAAAAGGCCACATTTCAAGTGCAAGCAGCTGTCAAAAATGTGTCAGTATAGTATTGCAGCCTGCGGGTGGGTGGGTAGCTGGCTGCATACTTGCGCTTGCATTCCAAAGAATGGGGTAGGGACAACTGAAAGATGCACTGGGACAAGGACGTGGACGGTGATTGTGGCAAGTCTGCAAGGACAGGTGCATGGCGGGAGGCATCTTCGCATGCGCCAATGATCACTTATGATGAGCACACTTTTAAGCAGTGACCTGGGAGTCAGAGATGCTTCCGGGGGTCTTCCCCATGCTGTTCCCATGTCTTTTCAGCACTGTGTGCATGTGTCTGATGTGTCACACACCACATGGCCAGATAAGGTTGTAAAATGTGAAAATTACATTTCCCAGTGAATGCATTTGTCTTGGTTGAAAGCAATTCAAAAGTGCAAAAATGCATCAAAAACGCTATGTGTGAACATAGCCCAAGGTGTGGAGGAGTATTTTTGGTTTTGGCTATTTATTTTGCCTTATATACAAGTCATTATCCTGGAAAGGATGTTGCTTAACATATTTCCCAGGAAAATCCATTTTGGTTTCGTTTTTGTATGTTTTATTGGGAGTCCTTAAAAGTGGCTTAATACCTCTGACAATGTTGTTGACAGCAGTGATCTGGGAGTCAGAAATGCTTCCAGGGGACTTCCCCATGCTGTTCCCATATCATTTGAGCACTGTTCCCATCGATTTGGGCAATTTTTAGGCCCTCTGCAGACCACCGGGGGGAAAAATGCTTGCGTTTCCCATAGAATTACATTGGGCTCGTTCCTCGGGTCGAGCACCCGAGTATTCCAATTTGTTCAATCCGAGCAACGAGTACCCGAGCATTTTAGTCCTCGCTCATCACAAGTCACCAACCAATAATGACTGTGATCCAAAATTTGGACAATGCGAGGGTGACGGGAAAGGCAGCGTAACATAAACTCAGCATGTGTACCAGACTGCAATGAGGCAAGACTTCCGTGTCCTCACCAAGAGGATGACTGACCATGCTCTTCTCCTCCTCCTCCTCCTTTTCCTCCTCCTCCTTGTCCTTAGGCCATCCACGCTGAACAGACGGTATGACAGTTGTGCAGGTAGTACCGTCTATAGCGCAGGAAACTAGCTCCTGTTCTTCCTCCTTCTCATTGTCACCCAATCCACGCTGGGATGAGATGAGGCTGGGCTGTGTGTAATCACCCTGCATGGTTCTTGCTCCATCTCATCGTGCTCTGCCTGCAATGCATCCTCTTTAATTGTGAGCAGAGAGCGTTTCAGAAGTCAGAGAAGTGGGATGGTTACGCTAATTATGGCATCATCGCCGCTCACCATCTTGGGGGGAGTCCTCAAAGTTTTGGAGAATGGTACAGATGTCTGACATCCATGTTCACTCCTGAGGTCTTATGTGTGGAGTGTGACCTGAATACTGACGGCCTTGTTGATGCTGGTAGTCAACAACTGCCCTCTTCTGCTCACAAATCCTTCCCAACATCTGCAAAGTAGAGTTACAACGCATGGGGGCATCGCACACCAGTCGGTGAGCTGGAAGCTGCAAACGCTGCTGAACCACGGCAAGGGCAGTGGAAGCTGTAGCTGAGTTTCTAAAATGGGCACATATGCGGCGTACTTTGGCAAGCTGATACGGAAGATCTGGGTAGGTTTTGAGAAACTGCTGAACCATGAGGTTAAGCACATGGGCTGGGCATGGTACGTGTGGGAGCTCGCCTCGCCTCAGAGCCGCCACCAGGTCCTTGTCATTGTCACACATGACCATGCCTGGCTGTAGGTTCAGCGGTGTGAGCCACAGATCTGCCTGCTCTTTCAGAGCTGTCCACAACTCTTCAGGGTTTTGCGGTTTGTCACCTAAGCATATTAGCTTCAGCACAGCTTGTTGCCACTTAGCCGACGCAGTGCTGCAGTGCTTCCAGCTTGCGTCTGATGTGGTCATTTCAGAGATAGAGGCTAAAGAGGAGGAGGTGCAGGAGCTGTAGAATGTGGGGGCAAACCTGATTGACCCAGGGCCCGCAATCCTCAGCATCGAAAGGACTTGTTCCGTCCCAAGGTCCGACTGGGTCCCTGCTTCCAATATATTTACCCAGTGTGCCGTCAGCGAGATGTACCGTCACTGCCCACAAGCACTTGTCCATGTGTCCATGGTTAGGTGGACTTTCCCAGTAACTGCATTGTTGATGGCACGTCTAATTCTGTGGGACAGGTGCTCGAGTAATGCGGGGACCGGGAGAAATAATGGTGGCTGGGGACCGAGTATCAAGGGACGGCCACCGCCATCAGGCTGCGGAAAGCTTCCATCTCAACGAGCCTAAAAGGCAACAATTCGAGGGCAAGCATTCTCGAAATGTGTGAATTTAGTAGTGTGGCCTGTGGGGCGTTGGCTGCGTATTTGAGCTTGCGATCCAAGGACTGGGGTAGGGACAACTGAATGCTACACTGGGAAAAGGACGTGGACGTGCTTGCTGACGATGCTAGTTGGGAGTGTGTAACAACAGGTGCAGGGTGGGAGGCATCATGGCATGCGCCATGGACAGGTTATTGGCGTACACGCACAACAGCGGAACAAGCATTGGTATCACCCACAGACACTGTTGCTGGACCCTCGGGTTCGGCCCACTTAGACGGGTGCTTTGCTGCCATGTGCCTGATCATGCTGGTGGTGGTCAGGCTGCTAGTTTTGCTACCCCTGCTGATGCTGGCTGGCAGGTAGTGCAAATTGCCTTTTTGGGATTATCTGCAGAGTCTTTAAAAAACAACCAGACTCGGGAAGACCTAACAGTTGTACTGGCAACTTCCATTGCATTGGCGTTATGAGGAACGCTTTCCCACCTTGTGTCTGCGGCCACCACGCTGCTTCTTCCTGCCTGTTGTGGTGCTACACCTCCCTCCCCCTGTGTGCTGCTGTCCTTGCTCTGTATGTTCTCCTGCCTGTTTGGATCAGTTACTATATCATCCTCCACCTCGTCTTTCACTTCCGCACCCTGGTCCTGCTTCTGACTTTCTGGCAATTGTGTCTCATGATCATCATCATGCACCTCTTGCGACATTAATTGCAGTTTTCCACCGTCACCTTTGTGTGACCGTGACTGCTCCAATATTTGGGCATCGCTACACGTGTTCTCCTCTTGACTCCCTTGAAGCTGGCCGAGAGAGAGGCCCAAATCTACAAATGGAAAAGTGAACAGCTCTTCTGAGTGTCCAAGTGTGGGATCAGTTGTCTCTGGGCACTCAGCATGGTGGGAGGAAGGAGGATCAGGGTGAGGAATATGTGGTCCAGACTCACGGCTACTGAGACTTGACCGTGTGAAGATAAGGTGGTGGTGGTGGCTAAGTGACTGGAAGCATTATCTGCTATCCAACAAATAACCTTTTGACACTGCTCTGTGTTCAAAAGTGGTGTTCTGCAGGACAGGAAGGTCGAGCGACAAGATGTGGGTGTTTGTTGTGGCACAATTTCAGCTTGCCCACGGCCACCTCCTCGGCCTCTGCGTGCGCCATCACCATTACCATCACGTCCACTTCCCCATCCCTTGCCATGCACCTTGCCCATTTTAAATGGAGGACAATATTTTCCATGTTCACGAGAAATGGCTGATTTTGGAATTCAGTTATATGTGATATGTCTGACAGAGAACCACAATTTTAAATAGCAGGCTTGTAATTTGCTAATACTATTATTCACAGACACCTAGAGTGAATAGCTTGACCAACACACTGCAATGGAATGAAAATCGAAGAAATGTCTGTTTTTTGAACAGTCTTATAGGTGATATGTCTGACAGAGAACCACGGTTTTAAATAGTAGGCCTGTAATTTACTAATAATATTCTATACGGAGACCTAGTGTGAATATCTTGACTGACACACTGCAACAGAATGAAAATGGAAGAAATGTCTGATTTTTGAACAGTCTTATAGGTGATATGTCTGACTGAGAACCACGGTTTTTAATAGCAGGCCTGTAATTTACTAATATTATTCTACACAGAGACCTAGTGTTAATAGCTTCACCAGCACACTGCAACGGAATGAAAATTGAAGAAATGTCTGATTTTTGAACATTCTTATAGGTGATATGTCTGACAGAGAACCATGGTTTTAAATAGTAGGCCTGTAATTTACTAATATTATTCTACTCAGAGACCTAGTGTTAATAGCTTCACCGACACACTGCAACAGAATGGAAAAGGAGGCCAATATTTTCCACGTTCAGTTCAAATTTCTGGATTTTTATCGCCGAAATATGGAACAGATCTGGCTTTATTCTGCAGTGAGAACAAGCAAATGGACCAAAAAAATGGTGTACTCTGGATTGCTTTTTTAGCAAACAACCAGGATTAGGATAAAAAAAAATTTGCCTTTCTATGTCTAGAAATATCTGTAATTATTACAGCAGCAGCAGAGAGGACATTCAATGGACCCTCTTGTGCTGTATCATACACTGCAGTCTGCCACATACACTGCCTGCCTGCCTAGCACTGATTATATGCAGCTGGATTAGTCCTCAGAAGGACGGACTGTTAGGTCAGATGTGTAGATATACATATACATATATACATATACACACACACACACGTGGTCAAAATTGTTGGTATCCCTCGTTTAATGAAAGATAAACCCACAATGGTCACAGAAATAACTTGAATCTGACAAAAGTAACAATAAATTAAAAATCTATGAAAATGAACAAATGAAAGTCAGTCATTGCTTTTCTACCCTGCTTCCACAGAATTTAAACTCATGAAATAGGCCTGGACAGAAATGATGGTACCCCTGAAAATAATGTGACAAAAGGGACGTGTTAAATCAAGTTGTGTCCACTAATTAGCATCACAGGTGTCTACAATCTTGTAATCAGTCAGTGGGCCTGTATATAGAGCTACAGATACTCATTGTGCTGTTTGGTGACATGGTGTGTACCACACTCAACATGGACCAGAGGAAGCAAAGGAAAGAGTTGTCTCAGGAGATTAGAGAGAAAATTATAGACAAGCATATTAAAGGCAAAGGTTATAAGACCATCTCCAATCAGCTTGACCTTCCTGTGACTACAGTTGCACATATTATTCCGAAATTTATGATCCATGGGACTGTAGCAAATCTCCCTGGATGTGGCTGCAGGAGGAAAATTGATGACAAATCAAAGAGACGGATAATATGAATGGTAACAAAAGAGCCCAGGATAACTTCTAAAGAGATTAAAGGTGAACTTCAAGCTCAAGGAACATCAGTCTCAGATCACACCATCCGTTGTTGTTTGATCCAAAGTGGACTTCATGGGAGGTGACCAAGGAGAACACCATTGTTGAAAAAATCATAAAAAAGCCAGACTCTAATTTGCCAAACTACATGTTGACAAGCCACAAAGCTTCTGGAGGAATATGTACAGATGAGACAAAAATGAAAGTTTTTGGCAAGGCACAAGGCACAGAAGGTAAAACGAAGCATATCAAGATAAAAACACTGTCCCTACTGTGAAACATGGAGGAGGCTCTGTTATGTTCTGGGGCTGCTTTGCTGCATCTGGCACAGGGTGTCTTGAAACTGTGCAGGGTACAATGAAATCTCAAGACTATCAAGGGATTCTAGAAAGAAATGTGAAGCCCAGTGTCAGAAAGTTTAGTCTCAGTCGCAGATCATGGGTCTTGCAACAAGATAATGACCCAAAACACACAGCTAAAAACAACCAAGAATGGCTAAGAGAAAAACATTGGACTATTCTGAAGTGGCCTTCTATGAGCCCTGACCTAAATCCTATTGAGCATCTTTGGAAAGAGCTGAAACATGCCGTCTGGAAAAGGCAACCTTCAAACACGAGACAACTGGAGCAGCTTGCTCATGAGGAGTGGGCCTCTCTGTCGAGAGGTGCAGAAGTCTCATTGACAGTTACAGGAATCATTTGATTGCAGTGATTGCCTCAAAAGGTTGTTCAACAAAATATTAAGTTAAGAGTACCATCATTTCTGTTGAGGCCTATTTCATGAGTTTAATTTTTTTTTTTAATTCTGTGAAATTGAGATTGAAAAGCAATGTCTGACTTTCATTTGTTCATTTTCAATTTATAACTTTTGTGAGATTCAAGTTATTTCTGTGACCATTGTGGGCTTTTCTTTCATTAAACGAGGGGTAACAACAATTTTGTGTGTATATATAAATATCTAAAATATAATGCTACAAGCTCCCTCTGTCTGAAGCCTTTATAGACTGCGCAAGCGCGACACGCCTGCGCAGTCTGGCACCAGACAGAAGAGCCGTTACAGGTAAGAGGAGTGTGTATGGCGCCCGAGATCGCGGTATGCGTAGACACTGAACGCATACCGCGATCTCCGGCGCCATACTTACCTGACCAGGAGGAGTGTTGTCGTGGCACCTCTCTTCTCACCGGAGACTGGGACAGGAGTGAAGGCGTCGGAATCGGCGGACATTTGCAGTGTGTCTTCAGCAAAATGGCATCAGACAGCGCGGTATGGGCACCCACGTACTCCGGCGTCACACTCCTCCCCCGGCCTCCTGCAGAACAGGACACAGCAGCGCTGGAACACAGGGAAGAAAGGTGAGTATAAGTGTTCATTTTTTGTATGTGTGCAGCGTAAAATGAATGAGGGGTGCCATACATACCAGGATTGGGGGGGGTGAGGGGTCCACACATATCAGGATTGGGGAATGAGGGGGCCACACATACCAGGATTTGGAGATGAGGGGTACAATGCATACCAGGATTAGGGGTGAGGGGACCATGAATACCAGGATTGGGGGATGAGGAGGCCATACATACCAGGATTGGGGGGTGAGGGGGCCATACATACCAGGATTGGGGGATGAGGGGTACCATACATACCAGGATTGAGGGGTGAGGGGACCATGCATACCAGGGTTGGGGTGAGGGGACCATGCATACCAGGGTTGGGGGGTGAGGGGACCAAGCATACCAGGGTTGGGGGGTGAGGGGACCATGCATACCAGGGTTGGGGGGTGAGGGGTGCCATGCATACCAGGATTGGGGGGGGTGAGGGGTCCACACATATCAGGATTGGGGAATGAAGGGGCCACACATACCAGGATTTGGAGATGAGGTGTACAATGCATACCAGGATTAGGGGTGAGGGGACCATGAATACCAGGATTGGGGGATGAGGAGGCCATACATACCAGGATTGGGGGGTGAGGGGGCCATAAATACCAGGATTGAGAGGTGAGGGGTACCATGCATACCAGGATTAGGGGTGAGGGGACCATGAATACCAGGATTGGGGGATGAGGAGGCCATACATACCAGGATTGGGGGGTGAGGGGGCCATACATACCAGGATTGGGGGATGAGGGGTACCATACATACCAGGATTGAGGGGTGAGGGGTACCATGCATACCAGGATTAAGGAATGGGACCATGCATACCAGGATTGGGGTGAGGGAACCATGCATACCAGGGTTGGGGGGTGAGGGGACCATGCATACCAGGGTTGGGGGTGAGGGGTGCCATGCATACCAGGATTGGGGGATGAGGGGTGCCATGCATACCAGGATTGGGGATGAGGGGTGCCATGCATACCAGGATTGGGGATGAAGGGTACCATGCATACCAGGACTGGAGGCTGAGGGGACCATGCATACAAGGATTGGAAGGTAGGGGTACCATGCATACCAGGATTCGGTGGTGAGGGGACCTTGCATGCTAGGATTGGGTGGTGAGGGGACCATGCATACCAGGATTGGGGATGAGGGGTGCCATACATACCAGGATAGGGATGAGGGGTACCATACATACCAGGATGAGAGATGGGGTGCCAAGCATACCAGGATTGGGGAAGAGGGGCTCCATGCATACTAGGATTGGGGAAGAGAGGTGCCAGGCATACCAGGATTGGGGATGTGGGGTGCCATACATACCGGAATTGGGGATGAGGGGTGCCATGCATACCAGCATTGGGGATGAGAAGTGCCATGAATACAAGGATTAGGTATATGGGGTGCCATGCATACTAGGATTGGGGATGAGGGGTGCCATGCATACCAGGATTGGGGATGAGGGGTGCCATGCATACCAGGATTGGGGATGAGGGGTGCCATGCATACCAGGATTGGGGATGAGGGGTGCCATGCATACCAGGATTGGGGATGAGGGGTGCCATGCATACCAGGATTGGGGATGAAGGGTGCCATGAAAACCAGGATTGGGGATGAAGGGTGCCATGCATACCAGGATTGGGGATGAGGGGTGCCATGCATACCAGGATTGGAGATGAGGGGTGCCATTTAAACCAGGATTGGGGATGAGGGGTGACATGCATACCAGGACTGGGGATGAGGGGTGCCATGCAAACCAGGATTGGGGATGAAGAGTGCCATGCATGCAAGCATTGGGGATATGGGGTGCCATGCATACCATGATTAGCGGTGAGGGGACCATGTATACCAGGATTGGGGATGAGGAGGCCATACATACCAGGAGGGAGGTGAGGGGGCCATACTTTCCAGGATTGGGGGGTGAGGGGTACCATGCATGCCAGGATGATTGGGGGTGAGGGGACCATTCATACCAGGATTCGAGGCTGAGGGGACCATGCATACCAGGATTGGGGTGTGGGGGGTACCATGCATACCAGGATTGGGTGGTGAGGGGACCATGCATGCCAAGATTGGGTGGTGAGGGGACTATGCATACCAGAATTGGGGATGAGGGGTAACATGCATACCAGAATAGGGATGAGGGGTACCATGCTTACCAGGATTGAGGGATGAGTGGTACCATGCATACCAGGATTTCGGAGTGAGGTGACTATGCATACCAGGATTGGTGTGAGTGGACCATGCATACCAGGTTTGGGGTTGAGGGGTGCCATACATACCAGGATTGGAAGGTAAGCGGTACCATGCATACCAGCATTGGGGATGATGGTTGCCATGCATACCAGCATTGGGGATGAGGGGTACCATGCATACCAGCATTGGGGATGAGGGGTGCTATGCATACCAGAATAAGGGTGAGGGGTACCATGCATACCAGATAGGGATAAGGGGTACCATTCATACCAGGATAAGGGATGGGGTGCCATGCATACCAGGATAAGGGATGAGGTGCCATGCATACCAGGATAAGGGATGAGGTGCCATGCATACCAGGATAAGGGATGAGGGGTGCCATGTATACCAGGATGAGGGATGGGATGCCATGAATACCAGGATGAGTGGTACAATACATACCAGGATAGGGATGAGGGGCACCATTTATACCAGAATAGGGATGAGGGGTGCCCTGCATACCAGGATGAGGGATGGGGTGCCATGTATACCAAGATGAGGGGTACCATACATACTAGGATAGGGTTGAGTGGTACCATACATACCAGAATAGGGATGAGGGGTGCCATGCATACCAGGATTAGAGATAGAGTGTCATGCATGCCAGGATTGGGAATGAGGGGTTCCATGAATACCATGATTGGGGGAGAGGGGTACCATGCGTACCAGGATTGGGTATAAGGAGTGCCATGCATACCAGGATTGGGGATGAGGGGCGCCATGCATACCAGTATTGGGGATGAGGGGCGCCATGCATACCAGGATTGGCGATGAGGAGTGGCATGCATACCAGGATTGGGGATGAAGGGTGCCATGCATACCAGGATTGGGGATGAGGGGTGCCATACATACCAGGATTGGGGATGAGGGGTGCCATACATACCAGGATTGGGGATGAGGGGTGCCATGCATAATAGGATTAGAGGTGAGGGGACCATGCATACCAGGATTGAGGATGAGGAGGCCATACATACCAGGATTGGGGGGTGAGGGGGCCATACATACCAGGATTGTTGGATGAGGTGTACCAAACATACCAGGAATGAGGGGTGAGGGGTACCATGCATACCAGGATTGGGGGTGAGGGGACTATACATACCAGGATTGGGGGTGAAAGGACCATGCATACCAAGATTGGTGGCTGAGGGGACCATGCATACCAGGATTGGAGTGTGAGGGGAATCATGCATACCAGGATAGGGTGGTGTGGGGACCATGCATGCCAGGATTGGGTGGTGAGGGGACCATGCATACCAGGATTGGGGATGAGGGGTGCCACACATACCAGGATTTGGGGGTGAGGGGTGCCATGCATACCAGCATTGGGGATGATGGGTGCCATGCATACCAGCATTGGGGATGATGGGTGCCATGCATACCAGCATTGGGGATGAGAGGTACCATACATACCAGCATTGGGTGTGAGGGGACCATGCATGACAGGATTGGGGATGAGGGGTGCCATACATGCCATCATTAGGGATAAAGGGTACCATGCATACCAGAATAGGGATGAGGGGTACTATGCATGCCAGGATGAGGAATGAGGTGCCATGCATACCAGGATAGGGATGAGGGGTGCCATACATACCAGGATGAGGGATGGTGTGCCATGCATACCAAGATGAGGGGTACCATACATACCAGGATAGGGATTAGAGGTACCATACATACCAGAATAGGTATGAGGGGTGCCATGCATACCAGGATGAGGGATGGGGTGAGATGCATAACAGGAATGGGAGATGAGGAGGCCAGACTTACCAGGATTGGGGGATGAGAGGTGCCATACATACCAGGATAGGGATGAGGGGTGCCATACATACCAGGATTGGGGATAATTAGTGCCATGCATAAAAGTATTGGGGATATGGGGTGCCATGCATTAAGGGTGAGGGGATCATGGATACCAGGATTGGTGATGAGGAGTCCATATATACCAGGACTGGGGGGTGAGGGGGCCATACATACCAGGATTGGGGGATGAAGGGTACCATGGATAAAAGGATTGGGGGTGAGGGGACCATGCATACGAGGATTGGAGGCTGAGGGCACCATGCATACCAGGATTTGGGTGTGAGGGGCACCAAGCATACCAGGATTGGGGTGTGAGGGGACCATGCATACCAGGATTGGGGTGTGAGGGGTACCATGCATACCAGGATTGGGGTGTGAGGGGACCATGCATGCCAGGATTTGGGTTCTGCATGGACCGTGCATACCAGGATTGGGGATGAGGGGTGCCATACGCACCAGGATTGGGGGGTGAGGGGTGCCATGCATACCAGCATTGGGTGTGAGGGGACCATGCATACCAGGATTGGGGATGAGGGGTGTCATACATACCAGGATTGGGGAGTGAGGGGTGCCATGCATACCTCATTAGGTATGAGGGGTACTATGCATACCAGAATAGGGATGAGGGGTACTATGCATGCCAGAACAGGGATGAGGGGTACTATGCATACCAGAATAGGGATGAAGGGTACCATTCATACCATGATAAGGAATGAGGTGCTATGCATACCAGGATTTGGGGATGAGGAGGCCATACATACCAGAATTGGGATGAGGAGTGCCATGTATACCAGCATGAGGGATGGGGTGCCATGAATACCAGTATGAATGTTACAATGCATACCAGGATAGGGATGAGGGGTACCATATATACCAGAATATTGATGAGTGGTGTCATGCATACCTGGAAGAGAGATGGGGTGTCATGCATACCAAGATGAGGGGTACCATACATACCAGGATAGGGATGAGGGGTACCATACATACCAGATTAAGGATGAGTGGTGCCATGCATACCAGGATAAGGGATGGGGTGCCATGCATACCAGGATTGGGGATGAGGGGTTCCATGCATACCAGAATTGGGGATGAGGGGTACCATGCATACCAGGATAAGCGATGGTTTGCCTTGCATACCATTATAAGGGATGAGGTGCCACGCATAACAGGATTGGGAGATGAGGAGGCCATACATACCAGGATGAGAGAGGGGGTGCCATGCATACCAGGATTGGGGATGAGGGGTTCCATGCATACCAGGATTGGGGGTGAGGGGCACCATGCCTACCAGGATTGGGTATAAGGAGTGCCATGCATACCTGGATTGGGGATGAGGGGTGCCGTGCATACCAGGATTGGGGATGAGGAGTGCCATGCATATAAGGATTAGGGATATGGGGTGGCATGAATACCAGGATTGGGGATGAGGGGTGCCATCCATACCAGAATCGGAGATGAGGGGTGCCATTCATACCAGGATTGGGGATGAGAGATGCCATGAATACCTGGATTGGGGATAATGAGTGCCATCCATACAAGGATTAGGGGTGAGGGGACCATGCATACCAGGATTGGGGATGAGGAGGCCATACATACCAGGATTGGGGATGAGGAGGCCATACATACCAGGATTGAGGGGTGAGGGGTGCCATGCATACCAGCAGTGAGGATGAGAGGTGCCTTCCATACCAGCAATGGGGTTAAGGGGTACCATGCATACCAGAATAGGGATGAAGGGAACATGCATAACAGAATAGGGATGAGGGGTACCATGCATACCAGGATTGAGGGATGAGGGGTACCATGCATACCAGGATTTGGGATTAGGTGACTATGCATACCAGGATTGGTGTGAGTGGACCATGCATACCAGGTTTGGGGATGAGGGGTGCCATGCATACCAGCATTGGGGATGATGGGTGCCATGCATACCAGCATTGGGGATGAGGGGTACCATACATACCAGCATTGGGTGTGAGGGGACCATGCATACCAGGATTGGGGATGAGGGGTGCTAACATATCAGGATTGGGATGTGAGGTGCACTGTATATCAGATTTGGAATGAGGGGTGCCATGCATGCCATCAATGGGGATGAGGGGTACCATGCATACCAGAATAAGGATGAGGGGTACCATGCATACCAGAATAGGGATGAGGGGTACCATGCATACCAGGATAAGGGATGGGGTGCCTTGCATACCAGGATAAGGGATGGGGTGCAATGCATACCAGGATTGGGGGATGAGGAGGCCATACATACCAGAATTGGGATGAGCGGTGCCATGTATACCAGGATGAGGGATATGATGCCATGCATACCAGGATGAGTGGTACCATACATACCAGTATAGGGATGAGGGGTACCATACATACCGGAATAGGGATGAGGGGTACCATACATACCAGGATAGGAATGAGAGGCACCATACATACCAGAATAGGGATGAGGGGTGCCATGCATACCAGGGTGAGGGATGGGGTGCCATGCATACCAGGATTGAGGGATTTGGGGTGCCATACATACCATGATTGGGATGTGTGGTGCCAAGCATACCAGGATTGGGAATGAGGGGTGGATGCATAACAGGATTGGGGATGAGGGGTGCCATGCATACCAGGATTGGGGATGAGGGATACTATGCATACCAGGATTGGGTATAAGGAGTGTCATGCATACCAGGATTGGGGATGAGCGGTGCCATGCATACCAGGATTGGGGATGAGGGGTGCCATGAATACAAGGATTGGGGATATGGGGTGCCATGCATACCAGGATTGGGGATATGGGGTGCCATGCATACCAGGATTGTGGATATGGGGTGCCATGCATACCAGGATTGGGGATGAGGGGTACCATCCATACCAGTATAGGGATGAGGGATGGGGTACCTTGCATACCAGCATGGGGGTGAGGGGCCCATGCATACCAGGATTGGGTATGGGGGAGCCATGCATACCAGGATTGGGTATGGGGGAGCCATGCATACCAGGATTGGGATGAGGGGTGCCATGCATACCAGGATTAGAATGAGGGGTGCCATGCATACCAGGATTGGGATGAGGGGTGCCATGCATACCAGGATTGGGATGAGGGGTGCCATGCATACCAGGATTGGGATGAGGGGTGCCATGCATACCAGGATTGGGATGAGGGGTGCCATGCATACCAGGATTGGGGGCGAGGGGTGCCATGCATACCAGGATTGGGGGCGAGGGGTGCCATGCACATGAGGATTGGGGGCGAGGGGTGCCATGTAAACCAGGATTGGGGGTGAGGGGTGCCAAGCATAGCAGGATTGGGGGTGAGGGGTGCCATGCATACCCGGATTGGGGGTGAGGGGTGCCATGCATACCAGGATAGGGATGAGGGGTGCCATGCATACCAGGATAGGGATGAGGGGTGCCATGCATACCAGGATAGGGATGAGGGGTGCCATGCATACCAGGATAGGGATGAGGGGTGCCATGCATACCAGGATAGGGATGAGGGGTGCCATGCATACCAGGATAGGGATGAGGGGTGCCATGCATACCAGGATAGGGATGAGGGGTGCCATGCATACAAGGATAGGGATGAGTGGTACCATCCATGCAAGGATAGGGATGAGTGGTACCATCCATACCAGGATAGGGATAAGGGATGGGGTACCTTGCATACTAGGATGTGGGTGAGGGGCCCATGCATACCAGGATAAGGCTGAGTGGGCCATGCATGCCAGGATTGGGATGAGGGGAGAAATGCATACCAGGATTGGGATGAGGGGTGCCATGCATGCCAGGATTGGGGGTGCAGAGTGCCATGCATACCAGGATGGGGATGAGGGGTGCCATGCATAACAGGATGGGGATGAGGGCTTCCATGCATACCAGGATGGGGATGAGGGGTGCCATGCATACCAGGATGGGGATGAGGGGTGCCACGCATACCAGGATGGGGATGAGGGGTGCCATGCATACCAGGATGGGGATGAGGGGTGCCATGCATACCAGGATGGGGATGAGGGGTGCCATGCATACCAGGATGGGGATGAGGGGTGCCATGCATACCAGGATGGGGATGAGGGGTGCCATGCATACCAGGATGGGGATGAGGGGTGCCATGCATACCAGGATAGGGATGAGGGGTGCCATGCATACCAGGATAGGGATGAGGGGTACCATGCATACCAGGACAGGGATGAGGGGTGCCATGCATACCAAGATAGGGATGAGGGGTGCCATGCATACCAGGATAGGGATGAGGGGTGCCATGCATACCAGGATAGGGATGAGGGGTGCCATGCATACCAGGATAGGGATGAGGGGTGCCATGCATACAATCATTAGGGATAAAGGGTACCATGCATACCAGAATAGGGATGAGGGGTAATATGCATTCCAGAATAGGGATGAGGGGTACCATGCATAACAGAATAGGGATGAGGGGTACCATGCATACCAGCATAAGGGATGGGGTGCCATGCATACCAGGATAAGGAATGAGGTGCCATGCATACCAGGATTGGGGGATGAGGAGGCCATCCATACCAGAATTAGGATGAGGGGTGCCATGTTTACCAGGATGTGGGATGGGGTGCCATAAATACCTGGATGAATGGTACAATACATACCAGGATAGGGATGAGGGGTACCATATATACCACAATATTGATGAGGGGTGCCATGCATACCAGGTTGAGGTATGGGGTGCCATGCATACCAAGATGAGGGGTACCATACATAACACAATAGGTATGAGGGGTGCCATGCATACCAGTATGAGGGATGGGGTAAGATGCATAACAGGATTGGGAGATGAGGAGGCCATACATACCAGGATTGGGGGATGAGAGGTGCCATACATACCAGGATAGGCATGAGAGGTACCATGCATACAAGAATTAGGGATATGGGGTGCCATGCATACCAGGATTGGGGATGAGGGGTGCCATGCATACCAGGATTGGGGATGAGGGGTGCCATGCATACCAGGATTGGGGATGAGGGGTGCCATGCATACCAGGATTGGGGATGAGGGGTGTCATGCATACCAGGATTGGGGATGAGGGGTGCCATGCATACTAGGATTGGGGATGAGGGGTGCCATGCATACCAGGATTGGGGATGAGGGGTGCAATTCATGCAAGGATCGGAGATGAGGGGTGCCATACATACCAGGATTGGGGATGAGGGGTGCCATACATACCAGGAATGGGGATGAGGGGTGCCATACATACCAGGATTGAGGGGTGAGGGGGCCATACATAGCAGGATTGGGGGATGAGGGGTACCATACATACTAGGATTGAGGGGTGAGTGGTACCATGGATAACAGGATTGGGGGTGAGGGGACCATGCATAGGAGGATTGGGGGTGAGGGGACCATGCATAGGAGGATTGGAGGCTGAGTGGACGATGCATACCAGGATTGGGGTGTGAGGGGTACCATGCATGCCAGTATTGGGGTTTGAGGGGTACCATGCATGCCAGGATTGGGTGGTGTGTGGATCATGCATACCAGGATTGGGGATGAGGGGTGCCACACATACCAGGATTGGGGGGTGAGGGTTGCCATGCATAGCAGCAGTGGGGGTGAGGGGGTGCCATACATACCGGGGGATTGGGGGATGAGAGGTGCCATACATACCAGGATAGGGATGAGGGGTACCATACATACCAGGATGAGAGATGGGATGCCATGCATCCCAGGACTGGGGATGGGAGGTTCCATGCATACCAGGATTGGGGGTGATGGGTACCATGCATACCAGGATTGTGTTTATGGATTGCCATGCATACCAGGATTGGGGATGAGGGGTGCAATGAATACCAGGATTGGCGATGAGGAATGCCATGCATACCAGGATTGGGGATGAGGGGTGCCATACATAACAGAATTGGGGATGAGGGGTGCCATACATACCAGAATTGGGGATGAGGGGTGCCATACATACCAGAATTGGGGATGAGGGGTGCCATACATACCAGGAATGAGAATGAGGAGTGCCATGCATACAAGAATTAGGGATATGGGGTGCCATGCATACCAGGATTGGGGATGACGGGTGCCATGCATACCAGGATTGGGGGGGGGGTGAGGGGGCCATGCATAGCAGGATTGGGGATGAGGGGCACCATGCATACCAGGATTGGGGATGAAGCGTGCCATGCATACAAGGATTGGGGATGAAGCGTGCCATGCATACAAGGATTGGGGATGAGGGGTGCCATGCATGCAAGGATCGGGGATGAGGGGTGCCATGCATACCAGGATTGGGGATATGGGGTGCCATGCATACCAGGATTGGGGACATGGGGTGCCATGCATACCAGGATTGGGGATATGGGGTGCCATGCATACCAGGATTGGGGATATGGGGTGCCATGCATACCAGGATTGGGGATATGGGGTGCCATGCATACCAGGATTGGGGATATGGGGTGCCATGCATACCAGGATTGGGGATATGGGGTGCCATGCATACCAGGATTACGGATATGGGGTGCCATGCATTAGGGGTGAGGGGACCATGGATACCAGGATTGGGGATGAGGAGTCCATATATACCAGGATTGGGGGGTGAGGGGGCCATACATAGCAGGATTGGGGGATGAGGGGTACCATACATACCAGGATTGGGGGATGAGGGGTACCTTGGATAACAGGATTGGGGGTGAGGGGACCATGCATACGAGGATTGGAGGCTGAGTGGATCATGCATACCAGGATTGGCTGTGAGGGGTACCATGCATATCAGGATTGGGGTGTGAGGGGAACCATGCATGCAAGGATTGGGTGGTGTGTTGACCACGCATACCAGGATTGGAGATGAGGGGTGCCATACATACCAGGATTGGGGGGTGAGGGGTGCCATGCATACCAGCAGTGGTGGTGAGGGGTGCCATGCATACCAGCATTTTGCATGAGGTGTACCATGCATACCAGAATAGGCATGAGGGGTGCCATGCATACCAGGATGAGGGATGGGGTAAGATGCATAACAGGATTGGGAGATGAAGAGGCCATACATACCATGATTTGGGGGATGAGAGGTGCCATACATACCAGGATAGGGATGAGGGGTACCATACATACCAGGATAGGGATGAGGGGTACCATTCATACCAGGATTGGGGATGATGGGTACTATGCATACCAGGATTGGGTATAAGGAGTGCCATGCATACCAGGATTGGGGATGAGGGGTGCAATGTGTAATGCACACGCCCGGACAGACTGGCGTGTTTAGTGGTTCCACTGTGCCATGAACAGGAGAGTGCCTGGAGGGGCATAACTAAGTGTCTGCCCGATCCGACCAAGGTCGCACGACGGCATACGACGCCAGTGCACCAGGGAGGAACCGAGCAGAGGGACCAGGGTCTACTCCAGGTCAGACTCCGGACACGGCTGTTGACCCACACCGGGGAATACAGGAACAGGCAGACTAGAGCGCAGGCTGGGTAGGGTCCAGTACAGATTGGGAGACAAATTCGGAGCCACAGACTCGGTAAACAAACAGAGCAAAGCGAAACCGCAGACGCGGTGGACAGGGCCGAGCAAAGCGAAACCGCAGACGCGGTGGACAGGGCCGAGCAAAGCGAAACCGCAGACGCGGTGGACAGGGCCGAGCAAAGCGAAACCGCAGACGCGGTGGACAGGGCCGAGCAAAGCGAAACCGCAGACGCGGTGGACAGGGCCGAGCAAAGCGAAACCGCAGACGCGGTGGACAGGGCCGAGCAAAGCGAAACCGCAGACGCGGTGGACAGGGCCGAGCAAAGCGAAACCGCAGACGCGGTGGACAGGGCCGAGCAAAGCGAAACCGCAGACGCGGTGGACAGGGCCGAGCAAAGCGAAACCGCAGACGCGGTGGACAGGGCCGAGCAAAGCGAAACCGCAGACGCGGTGGACAGGGCCGAGCAAAGCGAAACCGCAGACGCGGTGGACAGGGCCGAGCAAAGCGAAACCGCAGACGCGGTGGACAGGGCCGAGCAAAGCGAAACCGCAGACGCGGTGGACAGGGCCGAGCAAAGCGAAACCGCAGACGCGGTGGACAGGGCCGAGCAAAGCGAAACCGCAGACGCGGTGGACAGGGCCGAGCAAAGCGAAACCGCAGACGCGGTGGACAGGGCCGAGCAAAGCGAAACCGCAGACGCGGTGGACAGGGCCGAGCAAAGCGAAACCGCAGACGCGGTGGACAGGGCCGAGCAAAGCGAAACCGCAGACGCGGTGGACAGGGACGAGCAAAGCGAAACCGCAGACGCGGTGGACAGGGACGAGCAAAGCGAAACCGCAGACGCGGTGGACAGGGCCGAGCAAAGCGAAACCGCAGACGCGGTGGACAGGGCCGAGCAAAGCGAAACCGCAGACGCGGTGGACAGGGCTGAGCAGGCAAGAACCGCCGAAGCGGCAAGCAAGGCAGATCGGAGGGGACAGGGCTCTGTTCACACGGAACAGACTGGAAGGGAAAGGCAAAACCAGGTACACACAGGATACTTGCAATGAAGTAGCGAGTGGAGTCTAAACTCAAAAACGGGAGTACAGAGACAATGAGTAGGAGATAGGTTAGGAGAGTATACAGACAAGAACAGGCAAGATACAGGAACAGGTCTAGGTATGCAGCCCTTAGAAGGCAGAAAGAACAGGCTAGGAGCGTGTTCACACTGGCCTGGAAATACAGCCTCCAGGATAGGCAGAAGACAACAGGCTAGAGAGCGTGTACAGACTTCAGGTTAGAGTACACAGGTAGGACACAGCACAGACACAGGAACAAATACTGCAAGACAGGTAACATACACAGGACCTGGCATGTCAGAGACAAGAAGCCAACTGACAGGGCAAGATGCTCAAGCATGGGTTAATTGGAGCAGCTGGTTTAAATACCAGGTGACAGACAGCAATAGGCTGAGGACGCACAAGGGGTGTGCCTGCAGCAGGTACAAAAAGCAGGAAGTGATCGGGTGCCGCCCTTAAGCAGCAAAAACAGAGGCAAACAGACAGCATGGAGGGAAGCCGGAGAGACGTTCTGGATTGGAGATCAAGCTCTTGCACAGTGGGAGATGGACCACTATGCAAGGACGCCGCCAGGTATGTTACACAATGCATACCAGGATTGGCGATGAGGATTGACATGCATACCAGGATTGGGGATGAGGGGTGCCATACATACCAGAATGGGGGATGAGGGGTGCCATGCATACCAGGAATGAGAATGAGGGGTGCCATGCATACCAGGAATGAGAATGAGGAGTGCCATGCATACCAGGATGGGGGATGAGGGGTGCCATGCATACCAGGATTGGGGATGAGGGGTGCCATGCATGCAAGGATCGGAGATGAGGGGTGCCATGCATACAAGGATTGGGGATGATGAGGTGCCATGCATACTAGGATTGGGGGCCATGCATACCAGGATTGGGGATAAGGGGTGCCATGCATACCAGGATTGGGGATGAAGGATGCCATGCATACCAGGATTGGGGATGAGGGGTGCCATGCATGCAAGGATCGGAGATGAGGGGTGCCATTCATGCAAGGATCGGAGATGAGGGGTGCCATTCATACCAGGATTGGGGATGAGGGGTGCCATACATACCAGGATTGGGGATCAGGGGTGCCATGCATACCAGGATTGGGGATGATGACTGCCATGCATACAAGCATTGTGGATATGGGGTGCCATGCATTAGCGGTGAGGGGACCATGGATACCAGGATTGGGGTTTAGGAGTCCATATATACCAGGATTGGGGGGTGAGGGGGCCATACATACCAGGATTGGGGGATGAGGGGTACCATACATACCAGGATTGAGGGGTGAGGGGTACCATGGATAACTAGATTGGGGGTGAGTGGACCATGCATACGAGGATTGGAGGCTGAGGGCACCATGCATACCAGGATTGGGTTGTGAGGGGTACCATGCATACCAGGATTGGGGTGTGAGAGGACCATGCATGCCAGGATTGGGTGGTGTGTGGACCATGCATACCAGGATTGGGGATGAGGGATGCCATGCATACCAGGATTGGAGGGTGAGGGGTGCCATGCATACCAGCATTGGGGATGAGGGGTACCATGCATCCCAGAATAGGGGATGATAGGTGCCATGCATACCAGCTTTGGGGATGAGGGGACCATGCATACCAGGATTGGGGATGAGGGGTGCCATACATACCAGGATTGGGGGGTGAGGGGTGCCATGCATACCAGCAGTGGGGGTGAGGGGTGCCATGCATACCAGCATTGGGGTTGAGGGGTACCATGCATCCCAGAATAGGGATGAGGGGTACCATGCATGCCAGGATTGAGGGATGAGGGGTACCATGCATACCAGGATTTTGGAGTGTGGTGACTATGCATACCAGGATTGGTGTGAGTGGACTATGCATACCAGGTTTGGCGATGAGGGGTGCCATATATACCAGGATTGGGGGGTGAGGGGTACCATGCATACCAGCATTGGGGATGATGGGTGCCATGCATACCAGGATTGGGGATGAGGGGTGCCATACATAACAGGATTGGGGAGTGAGGGGTGCCATGCATACCTCATTAGGGATGACGGGTGCCATACATACCAGAAAAGGGATGAGGGGTACTGTGCATACCAGAATAGGGATGATTGGTACCTTGCATACCAGAATAGGGATGAGGGGTACCATTCATACCAGGATAAGAGATGAGGTGCCATGCATACCAGGATTGGGGATGAGGGGTGCCATGCATACCTGGATTGGGGATGAAGGGTGCCATGCATACCAGGATTGGGGATGAGGGGTGCCATGCATACAAGGATCAGAGATGAGGGGTGCCATTCAAATCAGTATTGGGGATGAGGGGTGCCATACATATCAGGATTGGGGATCAGGGGTGCCATGCATACCAGGATTGGGGATGATGAGTGCCATGCATACAAGCATTGGGGATATGGGGTGCCATGCATTAGGGGTGAGGGGACCATGGATACCAGGATTGGGGATGAGGAGTCCAAATATACCAGGATTGGGGGGTGAGGGGGCCATACATACCAGGATTGGGGGATGAGGGGTACCATACATACCAGGATTGAGGGGTGAGGCGTACCATGGATAACAGGATTGGGGGTAAGGGGACCATGCATACGAGGATTGGAGGCTGAGTGGACCATGCATACCAGGATTGGGGTGTGAGGGGTACCATGCATATCAGGATTGGGGTGTGAGGGGACCATGCATGCCAGGATAGGGTCGTGTGTGGACCATGCATACCAGGATTGGGGATGAGGGGTGCCATGCATACCAGGATTGGGGGGTGAGGGGTGCCATTCATGCCAGCAGTGGGGGTGAGGGGTGCCATGCATACCAGCATTGGGGATGAGGGGTACCATGCATACCAGAATAGGGATGAGGGGTACCATGCATACCAGGATTGAGGGATGAGGGGTACCATGCATTCCAGGATTGAGGGACGAGGGGTACCATGCATACCAGGATTTGGGAGTGAGGTGACTATGCATACCAGGATTGGTGTGAGTGGACTATGCATACCAGGTTTGGGGATGAGGGGTGCCATATATACCAGGATTGGGGGGTGAGGGGTACCATGCATACCAGCATTGGGGATGATGGGTGCCATGCATACCAGCATTGAGGATGAGGGGTACCATACATACCAGCATTGGGTGTGAGGTGACCATGCATACCAGGATTGGGGATGAGGGGTGCCATACATACCAGGATTGGGGAGTGAGGGGTGCCATGCATACCTCATTAGGGATGAGGGGTGCCATGAATACCAGAATACGGATGATTGGTACCATGCATACCAGAATAGGGATGAGGGGTACCATTCATACCAGGATAAGGGATGAGGTGCTATGCATACCAGGATTGAGGGATGAGGAAGCCATACATACCAGAATTGGGATGAGGAGTGCCATGTATATCAGGATGAGGGATGGGGTGCCATGAATACCAGGATGAGTAGTACAATGCATACCATGATAGGGATGAGGGGTACCATATATACCAGAATATTGATGAGGGGTGCCATGCATACCAGGATGAGAGATAGGGTGTCATGCATACCAAGATGAGGTGTACCATACTTACAAGGTTAGGGATGAAGGGTACAATACATACCAGAATAGGGATGAGTGGTGCCATGCATACCAGGAAGAGGGATGGGGTGAGATGCATAACAGGATTGGGAGATGAGGAGGCCATACATACCAGGATTGGGGGATGAAGGGTGCCATACATACCAGGATAGGGATGAGGGGTACCATACATACCAGTGTGAGAGATGGGGTGCCATGCATACCAGGATTGGGGATGAGGGGTTCCATGCATACCAGTATTGGGGGTGAGGGGTACCATGCATACCAGGATTGGGTATAAGGAGTGCCATGCATACCAGGAATGGGGATGAGGGGTGCCATGCATACCAGGATTGGGGATGAGGAGTGCCATGCATACCAGAATCGGAGATGAGGGGTGCCATTCATACCAGGATTGGGGATGAGGGGTGCCCTACATACCAGGATTGGGGATGAGGGGTGCCATGAATACCAGGATTGGGGATAATGAGTGCCATCCATACAAGCATTGGGGATATGGGTGCCATGCATACCAGTATTATGGGTGAGGGGACCATGCATATCAGGATTGGGGGTGAGGAGGCCATACGTACCAGGATTGGGGGGTGAGGGGGCCATATATGCCAGGATTGGGGGATGAGGTATACCATATATACCAGGATTGAGGAGTGAAGGGTACCATCCATACCAGGATTGTGGGGTGAGGGGGCCATATATGCCTGCATTGGGGATGAGGGGTGCCATACATACCAGGATTGGGATGTGAGGTGCACTGTATATCAGATTTGGAATGAGGGGTGCCATGCATAACATCAATGGGGATGAGGGGTACCATGCATACCAGAATAGGGATGAGGGGTACTATGCATACCAGAATAGGGATGAGGGATGGGGTGCCTTGCATACCAGGATAAGGGATGAGGTGCCTTGCATACCAGGATTGGGGAATGAGGAGGCCATACATACCAGAATTCTGGGATTAGTGGTGCCATGTATACCAGGATGAGGGATATGATGCCATGCATACCAGGATGAGTGGTATCATACATACCAGGATAGGGATGAGAGGTACCATACATACCAGAATAGGGATGAAGGGTGCCATGCATACCAGGATGAGGGATGAGGTGCCATGCATACCAGGATTGAGGGATTAGGGGTGCCATACATACCAGAATGAGAGAAGGGGTGCCATGCATACCAGGATTGGGGATGAGGGGTGCCATGAATACAAAGATTGGGGGTGAGGGATACCATGCATACCAGGATTGGGTATAAGGAGTGCCATGCATACCAGGATTGGGGATGAGCGGTGCCATGCATACCAAGATTGGGGATGAGCGGTGCCATGCATATAAGGATTAGGGATATGGGGTGCCATGCATACCAGGATTGGGGATGAAGGGTGCTATGCATACCAGGAAAGGAGATGAGGGGTGCCATTCATACCAGGATTGGGGATGAGTGGTGCCATGCATACCAGGATTGGGGATGAGGAGTGCCATGCATACCAGGATTGGGGATGAGGAGTGCCATGCATACCAGGATTGTGGATGAGGGGTGCCTTGCATACCAGGATTGGGGATGAGGAGTGCCATGCATACTAGGATTGGGGATGAGGAGTGCCATGCATACCAGGATGTTGAATGAGGGGTGCCATACATACAAGGATTAGGGATATGGGGTGCCATGCATACCAGGATTGTGGATGTGGGGTGCCATACATACCAGGATTGGGGGTGAGGAGTGCCATGCATACAAGGATTAGGGATATGGGGTGCCATGCATACCAGGATTGGGGATGAGAGGTGCCATGCATACCAGGATGTTGAATGAGGGGTGCCATGCATACCAGTATTGGGGATGAGGGGTGCCATACATACAAGGATTAGGGATATGGGGTGCCATGCATACCAGGATTGTGGATGTGAGGTGCCATACATACCAGGATTGGGGGTGAGGGGTGCCATGCATACCAGGATTGGGGATGAGGGGTGCCATGCATACCAGGATTGGGGATGAGGAATGCCATGCATACCAGGATTGGGGATGAGGGGTGCCATGCATACCAGGATTGGGGACGAGGAGTGCCATGTATACTAGGATTGGGGATGAGAGGTGCCATGCATACCAGGATTGGGGATGTTGGGTGCCATGCATACCAGGATTGGGGATGAGGGGTGCCATGCATACAAGGATTAGGGATATGGGGTGCCATGCATACCAGGATTGGGGATGAGGGGTGCCATACATACCAGGATTGGGGATGAGGAGTGCCATGCATACAAGGATTAGGGATATAGGGTGCCATGCATACCAGGATTGGGGATGTGGGGTGCGATGCATACCAGGAACGGAGATGAGGGGTGCCATTCATACCAGGTTTGGGGATGAGGAGTGCCATCCATACAAGCATTGGGGATATGGGTGCCATGCATACCAGTATTATAGGTGAGGGGACCATGCATATCAGGATTGGGGGTGAGGAGGCCATACATACCAGGATTGGGGGGTGAGGGGGCCATATATGCCAGGATTGGGGGATGAGGGATGCCATATAAACCAGGATTGAGGAGTGAAGGGTACCATCCATAACAGGATTGTGGGGTGAGGGGGCCATATATGCCAGGATTGGGGGATGAGGGGTACCATACATACCAGTATTGAGGAGTGAAGGGTACCATGCATAACAGGATTTGGGATGAGGGGTGCCATACATACCAGGATTGGGATGTGAGGTGCACTGTATATCAGATTTGGAATGAGGGGTGCCATGCATACCATCAATGGGGTTGAGGGGTACCATGCATACCAGAATAGGGATGAGGGGTACTATACATACCAGAATAGGAATGAGGGATGGGGTGCCTTGCATACCAGGATAAGGGATGAGGTGCCATCCATACCAAGATTGGGGAATGAGGAGGCCATACATACCAGAATTCTGGGATTAGTGGTGCCATGTATACCAGGATGAGGGATATGATGCCATGCATACCAGGATGAGTGGTATCATACATACCAGGATAGGGATGAGAGGTACCATACATACCAGAATAGGGATGAAGGGTGCCATGAATACCAGGATGAGGGATGAGGTGCCATGCATACCAGGATTGAGGGATTAGGGGTGCCATACATACCAGAATGAGAGAAGGGGTGCCATGCATACCAGGATTGGGGATGAGGGGTGCCATGCATACCAGGATTGGGGGTGAGGGATACCATGCATACCAGGATTGGGTATAAGGAGTGCCATGCATACCAGGATTGGGGATGAGGGGTGCCATGCACATTAGGATTGGCGATGAGGGGTGCCATGCATACCAGGATTGGGGATGTGGGGTGCCATACATACTAGGATTGGGGATGAGCGGTGCCATGCATACCAGGATTGGGGATGATGAGTGCCATGCATATAAGGATTAGGGATATGGGGTGCCATGCATACCAGGATTGGGTATGAAGGGTGCTATGCATACCAGGAAAGGAGATGAGGGGTGCCATTCATACCAGGATTGGGGTTGAGTGGTGCCATGCATACCAGGATTGGGGATGAGGAGTGCCATGCTTACTAGGATTGGGGATGAGGAGTGCCATGCATACCAGGATGTTGAATGAGGGGTGCCATGCATACCAGTATTGGGGATGAGGGGTGCCATACATACAAGGATTAGGGATATGGGGTGCCATGCATACCAGGATTGTGGATGTGGGGTGCCATACATACCAGGATTGGGGGTGAGGAGTGCCATGCATACAAGGATTAGGGATATGGGGTGCCATGCATACCAGGATTGGGGATGAGGGGTGCCATGCATACCAGGATTGGGGATGAGGGGTGCCATGCATACCAGGATCGGAGATGAGGGGTGCCATTCATGCCAGGATTGGGGATGAGGGGTGCCATGCATTCCAGGATTGGGGATGAGGAATGCCATGCATACCAGGATTGGGGATGAGGGGTGCCATGCATACCAGGATTGGGGATGAGGAGTGCCATGCATACTAGGATTGGGGATGAGAGGTGCCATGCATACCAGGATGTTGAATGAGGGGTGCCATGCATACCAGTATTGGGGATGAGGGGTGCCATACATACAAGGATTAGGGATATGGGGTGCCATGCATACCAGGATCGGAGATGAAGGGTGGCATTCATACCAGGATTGGGGATGTGGGGTGCCATGCAAACCAGTATTGGGGATGAGGAGTGCTATGCAAACCAGGATTGGGGATGAGGAGTGCCATGCATACCAGAATGGGGAATGAGGGGTGCCATGCATGCCAGGATTGGGGATGAGGTGTGCCATGCATACCAGGATCGGAGATGAGGGGTGCCATTCATGCCAGGATTGGGGATGAGGGGTGCCATGCATACCAGGATTGGGGATGAGGAATGCCATGCATACCAGGATTGGGGATGAGGGGTGCCATGCATAACAGGATTGGGGATGAGGAGTGCCATGCATAATAGGATTGGGGATGAGAGGTGCCATGCATACCAGGATGTTGAATGAGGGGTGCCATGCATACCAGTATTGGGGATGAGGGGTGCCATACATACAAGGATTAGGGATATGGGGTGCCATGCATACCAGGATCGGAGATGAAGGGTGGCATTCATACCAGGCTGGGGATGTGGGGTGCCATGCAAACCAGTATTGGGGATGAGGAGTGCTATGCAAACCAGGATTGGGGATGAGGAGTGCCATGCATACCAGAATGTGGAATGAGGGGTGCCATGCATGCCAGGATTTGGGATGAGGTGTGCCATACAGACCAGGATAGGGATGAGGGGTACCATCCATACCAGTATAGGGATGAGGGATGGGGTTCCTTGCATACCAGAATGGGGGTGAGGGGCCCATGCATACCAGGATAAGGCTGAGAGGGCCATACATACCAGGATTGGGTATGAGGGAGCTATGCATACCAAGATTGGGATGAGGGGAGCCATGCATACCAGGATTGGGATGAGGGGTGCCATGCATACCAGGATTGGGTTTGAGGGGTGCCATACACATGAGGATTGGGGTTGAGGGCTGCCATGCCCACGAGGATTGGGTGTGAGGGGTGCCATGTATACCAGGATTGGGGGTGAGGGGTGCCATGCCTACCAGAATGGGGATGAGGGGTGCCATGCATACCAGGATGGGGATGAGGGGGTCATGCATACAAGGATAGGAATGAGGGGTGCCATGCATATCAGGATAGGAATAATGGGTGCCATGCATACCAGGATAGGGATGAGGAGTGCCATGCATACCAGGATAGGGATGAGTGGTACCATCCATACCAGGATAGGGAAAAGGGATGGGGTACCTTGCATACTAGGATGAGGGTGAGGGGCCCATGCATAACAGGATAAGGCTGAGTGGGCCATGCATACCAGGATTAGGAATGAAAGAGCCATGCATTCTGAGATTGTGATGAGGGGAGTCATGCATACCAGGATTGGGATGAGGGATGCCATGCATGCCAGGATTGGGATGAGGGGTGCCATGCATACCAGGATTGGGGGTGAGAGGTGCCATGCATAGCAGGATTGCGGTTAGGGGTGCCATGCAGACCACGATTGGGGGTAAGGGATGCCATGCATACCAGGATTGGGGGTGCAGAGTGCCTTGCATACCAGGATGGGGATGAGGGATGCCATGCATACCAGGATGGGGATGAGGGGTGCCATGCATACAAGGATTAGGGATATGGGGTGCCATGCATACCAGGATTGGGGATGTGGGGTGCCATACATACCAGGATTGGGGATGAGGAGTGCCATGCATACAAGGATTAGGGATATGGGGTGCCATTCATACCAGGATTGGGGATGAGGGGTGCCATGCATACCAGGATTTGTGATGAGGGGTTCCATGCATACCAGTATCGAAGATGAGGGGTGCCATTCATACCAGAATTGGGGATGAGGGGTGCCATGCATGCCAGGATTGGGGATGAGGAGTGCCATGCATACTAGGATTGGGGATGAGGGGTGCCATGCATACCAGAATTGGGAATGAGGGGTGCCATGCATACCAGGATCAGAGATAAGGGGGGCGATTCATACCAGGATTGGGGATGAGGGTGAGGGGCCCATGCATAACAGGATAAGGCTGAGTGGGCCATGCATACCAGGATTAGGTATGAAAGAGCCATGCATTCCGAGATTGGGATGAGGGGAGCCATGCATACCAGGATTGGGGATGAGGGGTGCCATGCATACCAGGATTGGGGATGAGGGGTGCCATGCATACCAGGATCGGAGATGAAGGGTGGCATTCATACCAGGATTGGAGATGAGGGGTGCCATGCATACCAGGATTGGGGATGGGGAATGCCATGCATACCAGGATTGGGGATGAGGGGTGCCATGCATACCAGGATTGGGGATGAGGAGTGCCATGCATACTAGGATTGGGGATGAGAGGTGCCATGCATACCAGGATTGGGGATGTTGGGTGCCATGCATACCAGGATTGGGGATGAGGGGTACCATGCATACAAGGATTAGGGATATGGGGTGCCATACATACCAGGATTGGGGATGAGGGGTGCCATACATACCAGGATTGGGGATGAGGAGTGCCATGCATACAAGGTTTAGGGATATAGGATGCCATGCATACCAGTATTGGGGATGTGGGGTGCCATTCATACCAGGATTGGTGATGAGGGGTGCGATGCATACCAGGAACCGAGATGAGGGGTGCCATTCATACCAGTATTGGGGGATGAGGGGTGCCATGGATACCAGGATTGGGTATGAGGAGTGCCATGCATACCAGGATCAGAGATAAGGGTGTCCATTCATACCAGGATTGGGGATGAGGGGTGCCATGCATACCAGTATTGGGGATGAGGAGTGCAATGCAAACCAGGATTGGGGATGAGGAGTGCCATGCATACCAGAATGGGGAATGAGGGGTGCCATGCATGCCAGGATTGGGGATGAGGTGTGCCATGCAGACCAGGATAGGGATGAGGGGTACCATCCAAACCAGTATAGGGATGAGGGATGGGGTTCCTTGCATACCAGAATGGGGGTGAGGGGCCCCTGCATACCAGGATAAGGCTGAGAGGGCCATACATACCAGGATTGGGTATGAGGGAGCCATGCATACCAGGATTGGGGATGTGGGGTGCCATACATACCAGGATTGGGGATGAGGGGTGCCATGCATACCAGGATTGGGGATGAGGCTTGCCATGCATACAAGGATTAGGGATATGGGGTGCAATGCATACCAGGATTGGGGATGTGGGGTGCCATGCATACCAGGATTGGTAATGAGGGGTGCCATGCATACCAGGAACAGAGATGAGGGGTGCCATTCATACCAGGATTGGGGATGAGGGGTGCCATGGATACCAGGATTGGGGATGAGGAGTGCCATGCATAGTAGGATTGGGGATGAGAGGTGCCATGCATACCAGGATCAGAGATAAGGGTGTCCATTCATACCAGGATTGGGGATGTGGGGTGCCATGCAAACCAGTATTGGGGATGAGGAGTGCTATGCAAACCAGGATTGGGGATGAGGAGTGCCATGCATACCAGAATGGGGAATGAGGGGTGCCATGCATGCCAGGATTGGGGATGAGGTGTGCCATGCAGACCAGGATAGGGATGAGGGGTACCATCCATACCAGTATAGGGATGAGGGATGGGGTTCCTTGCATACCAGAATGGGGGTGAGGGGCTGATGCATACCAGGATAAGGCTGAGAGGGCCATACATACCAGGATTGGGTATGAGGGAGCCATGCATACCAAGATTGGGATGAGGGGAGCCATGCATACCAGGATTGGGATGAGGGGTGCCATGCATACCAGGATTGGGTTTGAGGGGTGCCATACACATGAGGATTGGGGTTGAGGTCTGCCATGCCCACGAGGATTGGGTGTGAGGGGTGTCATGCATACCAGAATGGGGATGAGGGGTGCCATGCATACCAGGATGGGGATGAGGGGGTCATGCATACCAGGATAGGGATGAGGGGTGCCATGCATACCAGGATAGGAATAATGGGTGCCATGCATACCAGGATAGGGATGAGGAGTGCCATGCATACCAGGATAGGGATGAGTGGTACCATCCATACCAGGATAGGGAAAAGGGATGGGGTAGCTTGCATACTAGGATGAGGGTGAGGGGCCCATGCATAACAGGATAAGGCTGAGTGGGCCATGCATACCAGGATTAGGAATGAAAGAGCCATGCATTCCGAGATTGGGATGAGGGGAGCCATGCATACCAGGATTGGGATGAGGGATGCCATGCATGCCAGGATTGGGATGAGGGGTGCCATGCATACCAGGATTGGGGGTGAGAGGTGCCATGCATAGCAGGATTGCGGTTAGGGGTGCCATGCAGACCACGATTGGGGGTAAGGGATGCCATGCATACCAGGATTGGGGTGCAGAGTGCCATGCATACCAGGATGGGGATGAGGGATGCCATGCATACCAGGATGGGGATGAGGGGTGCCATGCATACAAGGATTAGGGATGTGGGGTGCCATGCATACCAGGATTGGGGATGTGGGGTGCCATTCATACCAGGATTGGGGATGAGGGGTGCCATGGATACCAGGATTGGGGATGAGGAGTGCCATGCATAGTAGGATTGGGGATGAGAGGTGCCATGCATACCAGGATCAGAGATAAGGGTGTCCATTCATACCAGGATTGGGGATGTGGGGTGCCATGCAAACCAGTATTGGGGATGAGAAGTGCTATGCAAACCAGGATTGGGGATGAGGAGTGCCATGCATACCAGAATGGGGAATGAGGGGTGCCATGCATGCCAGGATTGGGGATGAGGTGTGCCATGCAGACCAGGATAGGGATGAGGGGTACCATCCATACCAGTATAGGGATGAGGGAAGGGGTTCCTTGCATACCAGAATGGGGGTGAGGGGCCCATGCATACCAGGATAAGGCTGAGAGGGCCATACATACCAGGATTGGGTATGAGGGAGCCATGCATACCAAGATTGGGATGAGGGTAGCCATGCATACCAGGATTGGGATGAGGGGTGCCATGCATACCAGGATTGGGTTTGAGGGGTGCCATACACATGAGGATTGGGGTTGAGGGCTGCCATGCCCACGAGGATTGGGTGTGAGGGGTTCCATGTATACCAGGATTGGGGGTGAGGGGTGCCATGCATACCAGAATGGGGATGAGGGGTGCCATGCATACCAGGATGGGGATGAGGGGGTCATGCATACCAGGATAGGGATGAGGGGTGCCATGCATACCAGGATAGGAATAATGGGTGCCATGCATACCAGGATAGGGATGAGGAGTGCCATGCATACCAGGATAGGGATGAGTGGTACCATCCATACCAGGATAGGGAAAAGGGATGGGGTACCTTGCATACTAGGATGAGGGTGAGGGGCCCATGCATAACAGGATAAGGCTGAGTGGGCCATGCATACCAGGATTAGGAATGAAAGAGCCATGCATTCCGAGATTGGGATGAGGGGAGCCATGCATACCAGGATTGGGATGAGGGATGCCATGCATGCCAGGATTGGGATGAGGGGTGCCATGCATACCAGGATTGGGGGTGAGAGGTGCCATGCATAGCAGGATTGCGGTTAGGGGTGCCATGCAGACCACGATTGGGGGTAAGGGATGCCATGCATACCAGGATTGGGGGTGCAGAGTGCCATGCATACCAGGATGGGGATGAGGGATGCCATGCATACCAGGATGGGGATGAGGGGTGCCATGCATACAAGGATTAGGGATATGGGGTGCCATGCATACCAGGACTGGCGATGTGGGGTGCCATATAAACCAGGATTGGGGATGAGGTGTGCCATGCATACAAGGATTAGGGATATGGGGTGCCATTCATACCAGGATTGGGGATGAGGGGTGCCATGCATACCAGGATTGGTGATGAGGGGTGCCATGCATACCAGTATCGAAGATGAGGGGTGCCATTCATACCAGGATTGGGGATGAGGGGTGCCATGCATACCAGGATTGGGGATGAGGAGTGCCATGCATACTAGGATTGGGGATGAGGGGTGCCATGCATACCAGGATTGGGAATGAGGGGTGCCATGCATACCAGGATCAGAGATAAGGGGGGCCATTCATACCAGGATTGGGGATGAGGGTGAGGGGCCCGTGCATAACAGGATAAGGCTGAGTGGGCCATGCATACCAGGATTAGGTATGAAAGAGCCATGCATTCCGAGATTGGGATGAGGGGAGCCATGCATACCAGGATTGGGATGAGGGATGCCATGCATGCCAGGATTGGGATGAGGGGTGCCATGCATACCAGGATTGGGGGTGAGAGGTGCCATGCATAGCAGTATTGCGGTTAGGGGTGCCACTCAGACCACAATTGGAGGTAAGGGATGCCATGCATACCAGGATTGGGGGTGCAGAGTTCCATGCATACCAGGATGGGGATGAGGGATGCCATGCATACCAGGATGGGGATGAGGTGTGCCATGCATACAAGGATTAGGAATATGGGGTGCCATGCATACCAGGATTGGGGATGTGGGGTGCCATACATACCAGGATTGGGGATGAGGAGTGCCATGCATACAAGGATTAGGGATATGGGGTGCCATTCATACCAGGATTGGGGATGAGGGGTGCCATGCATACCAGGATTGGTGATGAGGGGTGCCATGCATACCAGTATCGAAGATGAGGGGTGCCATTCATACCAGGATTGGGGATGAGGGGTGCCATGCATACCAGGATTGGGGATGAGGAGTGCCATGCATACTAGGATTGGGGATGAGGGGTGCCATGCATACCAGGATTGGGAATGAGGGGTGCCATGCATACCAGGATCAGAGATAAGGGGGGCCATTCATACCAGGATTGGGGATGAGGGGTGCCATGCATACCAGGATTGGGAATGAGGAGTGCCATGCAAACCAGGATTGCGGATGAGGGGTGTCATTCATACCAGAATGGGGAATGAGGGGTGCCATGCAGACCAGGATTGGGGGATGAGGGGTACCATCCATACCAGTATAGAGATGAGGGATGGGGTGCCTTGCATACCAGGATGGCGGTGAGGGGCCAATGCATACCAGGATAAGGCTGAGAGGGCCATGCATACCAGGATTGGGTATGAAGGAGCCATGCATACCAAGATTGGGATGAGGGGAGCCATGCATACCAGGATTGGGATGAGGGGTGACCTGCATGCCAGGATTGGGATGAGGGTTGCCATGTATTCCAGGATTGGGGTTGAGGGGTGCCATGCACACGAGGATTGGGGTTGAGGGGTGCCATGCACATGAGGATTGGGGGTGAGGGGTGCCATGTATACCAGGATTGGGGTTGAGGGGTGCCATGCATAGCAGGACTGGGGGTGAGGGGTGCCATGCATACCCGGATTGGGGTGAAGGGTGCCATGCATATCAGGATGGGGATGAGGGGTGCCATGCATACCAGGTTGGGGATGAGGGGGCCATGCATACCAGGATAGGGATGAGGGGTGCCATGTATACCAGGATAGTGATGAGGAGTGCCATGCATACCAGGATAGGGAGGAGTGGTACCATCCATACCAGTATAGGGATAAGGGATGGGGTACCTTGCATACTAGGATGTGGGTGAGGTGCCCATGCATACGAGGATAACGCTGAGTGGGCCATGCATACCAGGATTAGGTATGAGAGAGCCATGCATACCAAGATTGGGATGAGGGGAGCCATGCATACCAGGATTGGGATGAGGGTTGCCATGCATGCCTGGATAGGGATAAGGGGTGCCCTGCATACCAGGATTGGGGGTGAGGGGTTCCATGCATAGCAGGATTGCGGTTAGGGGTGCCATGCACACCACGATTGGGGGTAAGGGGTGCCATGCATACCAGGATTTGGGGTGCAGAGTGCCATGCATACCATGATTGGGATGAGGGGGCCATGCATACCAGGATTGGGGATGAGGGGTTCCATGCATACAAGGATTAGGGATATGGGGTGCCATGCATAACAGGATTGGGAATGTGGGGTGCCATACATACCAGGATTGGGGATGAGGAGTGCCATGCATACAAGGATTAGGGATATGGGGTGCCATGCATACCAGGATTGGGGATGAGGGGTGCCATGCATACCAGGATTGGTGATGAGGGGTGCCATGCATACCAGGATCGGAGATGAGGGGTGCCATGCATACCAGGATTGGGGATGAGGGGTGCCATGCATACCAGGATCAGAGATAAGGGGGGCCATTCATACCAGGATTGGGGATGAGGGGTGCCATGCATACCAGGATTGAGGATGAGGAGTGCCAGGCAAACCAGGATTGGGGATGAGGGGTGCCATGCATACCAGAATGGGGAATGAGGGGTGCCATGCATACCAGGATTAGGGATGAGGTGTGCCATGCAGACCAGGATTGGTGATTGAGGGGTACCATCCATACCAGTATAGGGATGAGGGATGGGGTACCTTGCATACCAGGATGGTGGTGAGGGGCCCATGCATACCAAGATAAGGCTGAGAGGGCCATGCATACCAGGATTGGGTATGAGGGAGCCATGCATACCAAGATTTGGATGAGGGGAGCCATGCATACCAGGATTGGGGTGAGGGGTGATATGAATGCCAGGATTTGGATGAGGGGTGCCATGCATACCAGGATTGGTGTTGAGGGGTGCCATGCACACGAAGATTTGGGTTGAGAGATGCCATGCACACGAGGATTGGGGGTGAGGGGTGCCATGCATAGCAGGATTGGGGGTGACGGGTGCCATGCATAGCAGGATTGGGGGTGAGGGGTGCCATGCATACCCGGATTGGGGGTGAAGGGTGCCATGCATACCTTAATAGGGATGAGGGGTACCATGCATACCAGGATGGGGATGAGGGGACCCTGCATAGCAGGATAGGGATGAGGGGTGCCATGCATACCAGGATAGGACTAAGGGGTGCCATGCACACCAGGATAGGGATGAGGACTGCCATGCATACCAGGATAGGGATGAGTGGTACCATCCATACCAGGATAGGGATAATGGATGGGGTACCTTGCATACTACGATGTGGGTGAGGGGCCCATGCATACCAGGATAAGGCTGAGTGGGCCATGCATACCAGGATTAGGTATGAGAGAGCCATGCATACCAAGATTGGGATGAGGGGAGCCATGCATACCCGGATTGGGATGCAGGGTGCCATGCATGCCAGGATTGGGATGAGGGGTGCCATGCATACAAGGATTGGGGATGAGGGGTGCCATGCATAGCAGGATTGCGGTTAGGGGTGCCATGCACACCAGGATTGGGGGTAAGGGGTGCCATGCATACCAGGATTGGGGGTGCAGAGTGCCATGCATACCAGTATGGGGATAAGGGGGCCTTGCATATCAGGATAGGGATGAGGGCTGCCATGCATACCAGGATAGGGATTAGGGGTGCCATGCATACCATGATAGGTATGAGGGGTGCCATGCATACCATGATTGGGATGAGTGGTGCCATGCATACCAGGATAGGGATGAGGGGTGCCATGCATACCAGGACTGGGGGTGAGGGGTGCCATGTACACCAGTATTGGGGGTAAGGGGTGCCATGCATACCAGGATTGGGGGTGAAGGGTGCCATGCATACCAGGATGGGTATGATGGGTGCCATGCATATCAGGAAGGGGATGAGGGGGCCATGCATACCAGGATAGGGATGAGGGGTGCCATGCATACCAGGATAGGGATTAGGCATGCCATGCATACCAGGATAGGGATGAGGGATGCCATGCATACCAGGATAGAATGGGGGGACAGGATGGGGGCATCACAAATACCAGGGTGGGGGGGCAGCACATACCAGCATGGGAGACCATATACCAATTACAATGCTTGCCACCCGGGCGTGGAACGGAATATATATATGTATTGTGCAATACCTATACTAACAAGACGTTCAATGTATCCTCTTGTGCTGTATCATGCACTGCAGTCTGCCACATACACTGCTGCCTGCCTAACTCGTGCTATCACCACTGAATATATGCAGCTGGATTAGTCCTCAGATGGACTGTTAATTCAGTTCGATATACTGTATATATATATATATGTTGTGGATTACCTATACTATCTAACTAACTGACAAGCAAATCTCTCCCTGACGCAGCAGCAGCTCTCCCTACTCTGCCTGATTTCGGAGTAGACTGTGACGAGCATGGCGGCGCCCGGTCTTATATACACCTGATGACGCTGTGCAGCCAGCCAATCACTGTAATGCCCACAACAAACATGTCTGCGGCATTATAGTGCATGGCAGGCAATCCCTGCATGTTCATTGGCTCTCTAAAGAGCGTAAAACATGCAGGGAGGGGACCCGAGTTCCCACCCGAGCAACCCGGAAATACTCGCAGCTTGTCGAGCACAGTGATGCCCGAGCGAGTACCGAGCAGTGGCGAGCGCGTTCGCTCATCACTAATAATAACCTGTGAAGCAAATTGACTTATAGGTCTGGAATTTAAATGTTTATTTCTATCACATGACCTAAAAGTATAATTGTACATATATTCATTTAGAAAATTATTGAAACACAGCATGGACTGGATAGAAAACAAATAGTTGCTTTATTTAAATCACTTTGTGATATTTTGCTTTAAAAATCTGAATAAGGTGTAAATAAACTGATATTATGTATATGCAGTATTTATTTAGTGATTTACTCCTAAAATAATAATAACAAAACGAAAAACATATAATTTACTGCAGTACGTTTCAACCATATGCCGTACACATCATAATCTCAGCCTACATTTGCAGTCATCGCCTAAAGTAAGAATTTACTTTTGTGCAACTTGGAATTTCTACTTTCTTTTTCTGCTGCCAACTCTGGAGTTGTTAGAAAGATGATAGGGGACAGATTATCTTTTAACAAGTTTTGTTCTGTCTTGGATTTTCTTTGGGGAACCAAAGAAGCAGATGTAACTATTAGTTGACAAGGGGAAATATAGCTGGAATGGATGCCATATCATTGGTATAAAATCGCATTGCTAAACATAAAATTGTGTGACTATGAAATTCAATTTACCATCTATCTATCTATCTATCTATCTATCTATCTATCTATCTATCTATCTATCTATCTATCTATCTGTATATCTATCTATATATCTACAGGTGCATCTCACAAAATTACAATATCATCAAAAAGTTAATTTATTCAGTTCTTCAATACAAAAAGTTAAACTCATATATTATATAGAGTCATTACAAAAAGAGTGATTTATTTAAAGTGTTTATTTCTGTTAATGTTGATGATTATGGCTTACAGCCAATGAAAACACAAAGGTCATTATCTCAGTAAATTAAAATAATTGACAAAAAATACCTGCAAAGGCTTCCTAAGCATTTAAAAAAGGTCCCTTAGTCTGTTTTAGTAGGCTCCACAATCATGGGGAAGACTGCTGACTTGACAGATGTCCAGAAGGAAGTCATTGACACACTCTACAAGATTCCAGAGTTCCAATTTTTCGTTTGGAAATCAAGGTCTCAGAGTCTGGAAGAAGAGTGGAGAGGCACACAATCCATGCTGTTTGAGGTCTAGTGTGAAGTTTCCACAATCAGTGATGGTTTGGGGAGCCATGTCATCTGCTGGTGTAGGTCAACTGGGTTTTATCAAGACCAAAGTCAGTGCACCAGTCTACCAGGAAATTTTAGAGCACTTCATGTTTCCCTCTGCTAACAAGCTTTTTGGAGATGGAAATTTCATTCTCCAGCAGGACTTGCCATTTGTCTACACTACCAAAAGTACCAATACCTGGTTTAAAAACAACAGTATCACTGTGCTTGATTGGCCAACAAACTCGCCTGACCCTAACCCCATGGAGAATCTATGGGGTATTGTCAAGAGGAAGATGAGAGACACCAGACCCAACAATGCAGACGAGTTGAAGGCCGCTATCAAAGCAACCTGGGCTTCCATAACACCTCAGCAGTGCCACAGGCTGATCACCTCCATGCCACGCCGCATTGATGCAGTAATTGATGCAAAATAAGCCCCGACCAAAAATTGAGTGTATTTACTGAACATACATTTCAGTAGGACAACATTTCGAATTTTAAAAACATTTTTCAAGCTGTTGTTATAAAGTATTCTAATTTACTGAGATAATGATTTTTGTGTTTTCATTGGCTATAAGCCTTAATCATCAAGATTAACAGAAATAAACACTTGAAATAGATCACTCTGTTTGTAATGACTATATAATATATGAGTTTTACTTTTTGTATTGAAGAACTGAAATAAATTAACTTTTTTATGATATTCTAATTTAGTGAGATGCACCTGTATTTATGTATCTATCTCTGTATATCTATACCTCTATCTATCTATCTATCTATCTATCTATCTATCTATCTATCTATCTATCTATCTATCTATCTATCTATCATCACTAAAATTAGCATTGAATATTTCAGCTCAAAGGATCTCTTGTCCCTTTAATAACAATCATTAGCTGCTTTCTCCTCAGGATATTTAGGTTGATACTATACTACCTTGTTTGCTTTTTGGTGTTTTCTATGGAGAGGGGATTGCTCCTCAGGCCCTCTCTCTTTAACCCCTTATCGACATATGACATACTGGTACGTCATATGACTGCTCTTTAACTTTGATGCAGGCTTGCATGCTGATCCCGAGTCTTTCCCTGCACATGACCGCTGATTTAATCAAAAAGAGATTACTAGTATAATGTCAAAAAAGAAAATTTTATTCAGAGCGACCCAAAAAATGGAAAACAGTGCAATCCATCCAACGTTTCGGCTATTTGCCTTTATCAAGGTTATCTGGGTTGAGGCTCGGGGCTCAAAAATGTGGTGTTGTCACTGCATGTAGAGCAGTGACATGCAGTGACAACACCACATTTTTGAGCCCCGAGCCTCAACCCAGATAACCTTGATAAAGGCAAATAGCCGAAACGTTGGATGGATTGCACTGTTTTCCATTTTTTGGGTCGCTCTGAATAAATTTTCTTTTTTGACATTATACTAGTAATCTCTTTTTGTGCCGAGGGTATCCAATATATATACGTTACTTTTCCCTCTGAGCACAATCTATTGTCCGTGCGAATCCATTTTGTCTTCGCTGATTTAATCAGCCATCCTGTGCCTCAAACAGCCGTGGATGGAGCGGAGCTCCACCCTCAGCTTTTAACTGGTATCCCACTGTCAATCAATTTAACATACGTTTGGGGGGGGTGCATCATTCGATATGCACAACGGTATGCCCATAACGTGAACGCTGGGCGCCGATGGGTTGTCATAACAGCCGGGGGTCTGCTGAAGACCCCCTTTGCCTGTCATTTTGATCATCCTGTGAAAGCCAGTGTTAACTGGCGTTCATAGGGGTCCATGATTATAGCTCTACATATCACTGCTATGTTTAGCACAAGCGATCGGATGATCGCAGCTTCAAGTCCCCTATGGGACTATTGAATACAGTAAAAATTTTAAAAAATGTTTTTAAAAATATGAAAAAATAAAAAAACACCTAAGTTCAAATTACTTCCCTTTTGCCCCTTTAAAAATAAAGCAATTAAAAAATAAAAAAAATAAAAAAATACACATGTGGTATCGCTACGTTTCTAAAAATCCAATCTTTTAAAATCTAAAATTAATTTATCTGATCGGTAAACAGCATAATGAGAAAAAATCTAAATGCCAGAATTACGTTTTTTTGGCTGCCGCAACATTGCAATAAAATCCAGTAAGAGGCGATCAAAACATCATAGCTACCCCGAAATGGCATCAGTAAAAATGTCTCCTCACACAGACATGTAGCACCCTGAGGATTCGGCTGCTACAGGGGTATTGCACCTCAACCCAGAGGTGTGATATTCCACTCCCGGGTAAGGATGGAGTGTGGACCTGAGCTCGGTAGGCTGCATGCACTACACACATCCCATTTCCGAGGGGCAGGCCGACGGTACTCCCACTTAGAAATGTGCAGGTACGACCGAGTCTGTTCCTGGCTGGAGTGGGAGGGGGGTGGTACATCCCAAGTAGTGTAGGGGCAGATAGGGGGAGCAGCCTGGGTAAAGATAGGAGCTCATTGGGTGCTGGTCACCTGAGCTCACACATAGAGGGAGTATATAAGGTGGGCACCATCAAAGATCAGGGTCAGTCTGTCAGAGTCAGTAAGAAGCAGAGGTCCAGATGAGCCTGCAGAGAGAGAGTGGAGCAGAGAAGGAAAGACCCAGAGAGGAAAAAGAAAGGACTCTGAGAACCCAAATTCAATCCCCAGGTGAAGAGTCGGCAATAGGGTACCGGATCCCAAACTGGTGGGGGCAAAAGCACACCCTAGCCAGAGACCGGAGGCCGTGGGCAGCGTCTGCCACGGCCACCCACCACATCCACCCCGAAGGCAAACCACGTGGAGGGTCAGGGAACCCAAGGCCAAGGGTCTCCCAACAGAAGGCCCGAGGGAGCTGGACCTAGGTGGATCACTAGTGGGGACGGCCAGAGGAAAGGACAGAAGGAGAGCTCAGGGTCACGCTCCGGACTTGTTTGGGGGTTTGCTGAATCCAGGACCTGGTGGACGCAGCACGGCTCGGGTGGTCACTTGAAGCTGGAGTGACCGGAACATCAGCAGTGAGTAAATACCTTAAACTGCACAACCCGACTTTGTCTTCACTTAACATCTATGCTGCACCACCACAACCCCCATCCTCGGCACCTGACCCCCTGAGGCTATACCCCACCCGTTGGGGGTGATACTACCAAAAGCTGCACCAACACCATCAGCCTCAGCGGACCCTGCTGCAGCGGCGGCCATAGTGACCGCAATACAACGGGTGGCGTAGTCGACATTAAGAACTTTATAACATCTGTAGGACTGCCACATACTCTGAGCTTGACACCCTGGGCACGGACCGGGTCACAGCCACTCGGAAGACTACAACTCCCATCTGATCCGGCTCCGGATATTCCCCTAAAGAATATGGCCCAGGGGGCGCGTCAGACACATATCCTGAAAAATGAAAACGTTATGGGTCTTCGAAAATGGCGACACAAGAAAGTTTTTTTTTTTTGAATATCCGATTCACCACTTGAATAAAAAAAAGTTTGCATGTTTGGCATCTGCATACTCATACTGACCCGTAGAATCGTATTGCCAGGTCAGTTTTACCATATAGTGAACATAGTAAATAGAAAAACAAAAAACAATTACTTTATTTTTTTGCAATTTCAACGCACTTAGAATTTTTCCCCGATTTTCCAGCGCATCACATGATAAAATGAATGTCACTCATATGCACAACTTGTCCTGCAAAAAACAATTCCTCATATGGCTATATTGACAGAAAAATAAAAAAATGATGGCTCTTGGAAAAAGTGGAGGAAAAAAAATGAACACAAAAAAAGGAAAATGGTCATAACGTGAATGGGTTAATGACCCATAACCCATTTGCTATACACTCCATTGCTTTGTCCAGAAAATGCTTTTTATACTTGCACTTTGAAAATGATTTTTAAGCCAAATAAAGACCCCAATATTGGTCATCTATCTAAAATAGAAGGGGTTAATCATTACAATTGTGTAGCTGCCTGGGCAAATAATTTGCCTTTATCTTTTGCATTTTCATACATTATTCTGAAGAGGCCAGCACTAAACAATGAGAAACAGATGTCCCGAGCCATCTACATAAGGCCTGTGTTCAGTTAGCATGCAAATTGCCATCTCATAACTCCCCTAGTGAACCGTAGGAAGAAAATAAGAGCTCTGCTCTGTGCAAACAGATAATGTGCTTGATTAAAGTTGGGGGTTCAATCTCATATTTAATTGCTTGGCCTTTTTATCTGAACTCCATTATTGGTAACGATATTTATGACATCAATATATAGAATATTTGAGCACAAGTACTTGACAGAGAGCAGCACTTGACAAGGGGGCTTTGTTTGATCAGTGTGATCAAAGGATCAGTCAAAACACAAATAAACAGATCTGACACTAAGCAAATGACATGATTTATGTGTGATTTGTGCAAACATTTTATAAGGACAGGGTAGAGAATCTGCATATGTTCTCATGATAACGTATTTATTTTTTCTGAAAGCTGAAGTGTAATGGCTCTTCCACCTTTCTAATGATATGTTTTTCTTCTAATCCCAGCAGAATTGTTTCCATATAAAAGTAACAAAGTATTAAGAAGACATTTGTATTTTACCGACTTCAGAAGAAGAGGAAAAACAAATTTGAACAAGTGGTTTCCAAAGATTAAAGTCTGCAATCTAACTTGATGAAAGGATATATGCTCCGCTTCCATTTTTCACTAATGCATGTGTTTTATTACTGTGATAATATTACATTAAAGGCATGAATGGAGAAAAAATAATAGACCCCTGAAGAACAAGCCTGTGTGGACAAAATAATGCCCCTGACTAAGATATTCCTCTATGTGCTTCAATGAAATGGCTTTTCAAAAATATGGGCCCTAAAAGTTGTGAAACAGATCGTCCAGTCCTAAAAAGTTGAAAAAAACACAAAAAATGCTGTAAAAAAATAAAAAACCTAACCTTACCAATTCCATATTGTGCCCTCTCCAATGGATAGTATATATTATTATATTTTACATCCTTCTGGATGTTCTTTTTAAAAAAGAAATCAAAACAAAAAAAAAACATTAGAGACAAGTAACCCCTATGTATTAATGCACCACTCCAGCATTTATTTCAGTGATGGAGTGCTGCTGCTAACGTAAGTTCGCTTCACCTAGCATTATACTCACTACCCGCCATCTTCAGCTCTTCCTGTCGCTGCTCCGGTTCGCAATACCATCTTTTGACTGACTGGAAGTCAGAGGTAATGGTCACAAGCTCTCAATGTAAGTCTATGAGAACATCGTTCTTCCGTCTTATACACATACATTGAAAAGTGATCTCCGGCTCGCCCAGCAAGCACTCAAGCGATTCGGCAGGTCACAAACTGCTTGAGACCAACTGGAGTGGCGTTAATAAAAAATGAAGATGGCACCTGGTAAATATAATTCTAGGAGCAGGGACCTTACTGTTATGATCTGCTACAAGCACTAAGGAAAGACAGGAGATCTGTCCCTACAATAGAACTAAGCTAGATCCCTACGATGTAACGGGGAACCTGATCCTGCGATCAGACCCGCTAAAGTCCTCAGCTAGTCTGAACGAAGACCTATAGATGTGAGGGAGGGATCCCTACAAGAACTAGGGACTGGGAGAAAGATGGACACCTCCTAGCAGAAATTGTAGCAGTAAAAAGACAAACAAACAACATAGAACAAAGAGGTCAAAAGACCTAGCTAAACTGACTGAGAAAGGTTACAAAGCACCTGGCTATCTTAAGAGTAGAAATTACAATGAAGTCCAGCATGGCCAGAAGGGTGGAGCAGGATTAAACAGGCAAAAAAAGGTCATGTGACGAGCAAAATAGAAAAAACCTAACAGGAGAGTTCTAACAGTACCCCCTCTTCTATGAGGATCCTCCGGATCCCCTAGGCCCAGGCTTATCAGGAAACCTCTTGTGAAATGCTCTGACAAGTCTGGAAGCAGAAACATCATCCACCCTCACCCATGAGTTATCCTCGGGATCGAAACCCTTCCAAGCGACGAGATACTGCAAACTCCCCCTATACCGTCTAGAATTAAGGATGCAGGAAATTTCATATTCCCCGTCCTCCACCACCGGAGGAACAGTGGCAGTGGCGTCTCTATCTGATACATCAGCTTTTTTCAATAGACAAACATGAAACACCGGATTAATCTTCCAGGAGGTAGGAACCTCCAACCTAACAGCAGATTGGTTAACTACCTGAAGCACCTTAAAGGGCCCTACAAACTTGGGACCCAATTTTTTAGAAGGAATCCTCAACCGCAGATTCTTAGAGGACAACCAAGCCATGTCACCAACCGTAAACAAAACCTCTTGACGTTTCCTGTCAAAGTACCTCTTAGATTTTTTGTTAACCTCCTGAAGATTACCACGCACATCCGTCCAAACTCTCTCCAAATCACCGGAAAAACTCTCCTCCTCAGGCACAGCCGATACCAATTTGGAGAATGACAAAAAAGACGGATGTCTCCCAGAACAACAAAAAAAAGGCGAACACCCAGCAGAAGAGGATGTATGGTTGTTAAGAGCAAATTCAGAAAGCGGCAGAAACTCAGACCACCCCTCTTGATTGTCTGCCACAAAACAATGCAAGAACTGCTCAACATCCTGATTCTTCCTTTCTGTCTGGCCATTAGACTCAGGATGATATCCAGATGAAAACGACAAATGAACTCCCAACCTGTCACAAAAGGCTCGCCAAAAACGAGCCACGAACTGAGGTCCCCTATCAGAAACAATGTCAGTAGGAACACCATGGAGTCTGACAATTTCCTTGACAAAGGCCTTAGCGAGTGTCTTAGCGCAGGGCAGTTTGGTGAAGGGAACCAAGTGACACATCTTGCTAAAATGGTCCACGACCACCCAGATGACCGTGAAACCCTCAGAGGAGGGAAGATCAGTAATAAAGTCCATAGCCAGATGTGTCCAAGGTGCACTAGGAACCTCCAGAGGGCAAAGCAACCCCGCAGCAGGAGTATGTGAAGACTTAGATCTAGCACACACAGTACATTGACGCACCCACTTAATGACTTCCTTCTGCCATCCAGGCCACCAAAAACTGCGACCCACAAGTCTCTTGGTCTCAGAAATTCCTGGATGACCTGCCAACCGAGACTCATGACACTCAACAAACAAATCTCTCCTAAAGGTCCTAGGCACAAACAACCTCCCATGGGGAGTGTTAGATGGGGCATTCTCCAGTGCTTTAAGAATCTCATCTTCCAAAATGGAGTCCAATGCACCAATCACAACACCTTCTTGTAAAATGCTTTCCTCCTCCTCAGCACCGACCATGGGAGAAAAGCTGCGAGACAAAGCATCAGCTTTAACATTCTTGGTACCCAGGATGTAAGTAACGGAAAAATTAAACCACAAAAAAAAAAGTGCCCACCTAGCCTGACGGGCATTCAAGCGCTTGGCAGCATCAAGATAGATCAGATTTTTATGGTCAGCTGATGAGACACGATCAGGATCATCATACAACAACCCCAAAGCTGAAAAAAAACTATCCACTGATCTAAAGCACGGATCACTAGGTTGGAGAGAAAAGGCCCATCCCTGAGGTTCTTTGCGCAAAAGTGACATTATGAACCCTATGCGCTGTGATTCATCACCAGAGGATCTGGGTCTCAAACGAAAATACAATAAACAAGCATTTTTAAAGGAAAAAAAATCTTGTTCACCAAAAAATAAATCAGGCAATCGTACCTTTGGCTCCACAAAATACGCTCCAGAACAGCTACTCACGTGTTGTTGGAGCTCGGCCACCTCCAAAGAGAGTCCCTGCAGGCGTTGAGCCAAATCCTGAACCGACACCATGATGGAAACTGGAGGTCTTTCCTTAGAGATATTTTTGGCTGGACTTACTGTTATGATCTGCTACAAGCACTAAGGAAAGACAGGAGATCTGTCCCTACAATAGAACTAAGCTAGATCCCTACGATGTAACGGGGAACCTGATCCTGCGATCAGACCCGCTAAAGTCCTCAGGTAGTCTGAACGAAGACCTATAGATGTGAGGGAGGGTTCCCTACAAGAACTAGGGACTGGGAGGAAGATGGACACCTCCTAGCAGAAATTGTAGCAGTAAAAAGACAAACAAACAACATAGAACAAAGAGGTCAAAAGACCTAGCTAAACTGACTGAGAAAGGTTACAAAGCACCTGGCTAGCTTAAGAGTAGAAATTACAATGAAGTCCAACATGGCCAGAAGGGCGGAGCAGGATTAAATAGGCAAAAAAAGGTCATGTGACGAGCAAAATAGAAAAAACCTAACAGGAGAGTTCTAACACTTACATTAGAAGCACCACTCCAGCGCTGCAATAAAATAAGCAAAACGCTGAAGCGGTGCTTTAAAGAGGCGCAGTAAGTTCTGCTACCACATCTGTTTAGCAAACACTTGTATTCCTTATGAAATAATAAGATATAAAAATGTATCTTTTTATTTCCTTTTCATTCTTCTGTTATACCACTTGAAATTGATGAACAATTTAATCAAGCATTATCATTCCTCTTGTCTGTGGATGCTGCTCTCAGTGCTGACAGTGTGTTCCATGAAGACTGAATCTACTAAAACCATTTTTCCAAAATATTTAGATTTTAGGCACATTTTAAGGAGACAATAATGACTCGGGTTCATATAAACCATTGTTCTCAGACACATTGGCCTCCTCTGGATCAACGTGCTAGGTTATAGGTTGAACTCAATGGACTTATGTCAACTTTCAACCTTAAAAACTATCAAACTATTAAACAAAGGAAGTTATGAATATGCTGAAAGCAACATTTTGATCCTTGAACTCAAAAGCTGATGAAAAGTTTACAAAGGAGAAGGTAACAAGGTCTTCTCCAGCTGTATTTATGTATTTAATATATATGATTTTTTATAATTCTTTTTCTGTAAAATGATTTGGAAAGAATATTATAATTATATATTGAGTGAATATTCTAATTAGATTGTAAACTTAAATTTGTAAATAAAAATTACATTTTTGATTCTTTTCTATCATATTCCTCCTGCAGATGCTCTTTTAGTAACTAGACGCCAGGTAATTTCCAGAAAACTGTTTCTGAATTAACCCGTTCTTTTGTAAAATACATGTTTTGAATTGTAATATGCACAAAAACAAACTGGTAAGCAATTGTTTGCCAGTGACCTGGAAAGTCAGGCATGGGCATGTTGCTGCTTGCTAGCCTCCACATCACATACCTCTATGGCATCTATTTCTATCAGGGACTTGTTGATTTACATTTATCACACAATCTCTATCACCTGTTTACTGATGCTGGATGCAACATTACCGAGTAAACTCCCTTTTTGTTGTGGGTGGATCATTTCTCAACATAAAAGTCATCGACAGGTTCAGACTGATAAGTGTTTAACATGTTAGTGTAGGCACAAATTTAGATAAATCCATGTCCGTGTTTCCATTTCACTTGGTTATTACATTACATTGTATATTAATAAATGGTTATTTTATCAGTAGGTAGGTCATTTTTTAGATGCAGAGTTGTTTTACATTGGTACATGGAAGAGTGTGGAGCCCATAATAATACATCTTAAATTAAGGGCCCGATAATGGTGGTACCAAGTAGAAATGATTGAATATACAGAAATTCGAATTCACCAGCTTCAAGAATTTTTTTCCCCAAAAATTGGATTTGTATCAAATCAAGTACTGCTAAGCCTATAATTACCCAGAAAAGATGTGCAACACTCTGAGGTCTGCTAGGATTGCTTTAATGCCCTTTTGAGTTTTTTAATACAAACACACAATTGTAGAAATGTCAAAGTAACCTCAACATATCTGTGTAAGGGAAAGCAGATAGCGGTAACCAAGAGCCTATTAACATACTAACTGAATTTTTAGACTAAATTCTAAAAACTGTCCACAAATGATCCTTTGCTGGTGTTTATATATCGACAGTGGACAGTGAAGAAGCCATGACTTTTTTACAAAGCGTGGTTCAAAAAATTATTGTTTGAGGAGTATCAAGGGCTTTGATATTTGCAAAATGAAATTAAGAAGCAATAACTTTTTCACAGGTAATCCAAATGTTACCCCTTTATTTAGGGAGCAGAAACAGGTGTTTTGAAAGTTAAGAAATATTGGCTTTTAAACTAAGATTGAAAAATTAGCCATTTTTAGTATCTGCAACTGGTTTAGTATTAGCAAAATGACTGGACAATTACAATGACTTTTTCTCAAACCATCCAAATATTATCCATTTACCTAGAGAGTAGGAGATGGTTAGCTGTTTTCAAAGAGAACAAGTAATGATATGTTCACAAGTTATGAAAAATTATCCCTATTTTGGGAACAGTTTCATGTTTATGTTCCCAGTAGAGGATTCAGTTTGGAGCAGAAAAACATTATAGTAGTACTGTATACAACACACTGGACAATCACATGAAAAGTATGTGGGTGCCTAGTGGCAGAAGCAGCAGCTGCACTGTAATGAATAGGACGGGGCAGACAAGGAGATGTCTGGCAGTGTATGGCCAGCTCTGACAGTCCTGTTAATATCATATAACATAGCACTATAAAACATAATGAGCAGGGGCAGGAGAATTGTGGCTGGCGTGGCTGTCTAGCAGCAGTGGCAGTGGCAACAGCAGAAGCCGCATGGTATAAAAATAGGACTGAGCAGGCAAAGAGATGTCTAGATATGTAGAGGCAGTACTGGTAGCCCCAGAAGCACAATTTAGATGGCATGATGGACAAGGGGTAGATGAATAGCTTAGTGTAGACCATCAGTACTGATAGCAGCAGAACAGTGTAGAAGGTAGACAACGGACAGGTATTCAGGAATATGTCAGGGATAAAGTAATCATTGGCATCATCCGCAGGTTAAAAAAAAATCGGGATTGATCCATGTCTGTTTCATCTAGACATTTGTGAGTTTATCCATTCTTGTGAAAGATAACCTCATAATCTTGGGCTTGGAAACTATCCTCTCAGACAGTAGGTTAGTATTCTGGAAATTGGACATAACTGTTATGCACACGCCCGGGCTGACTGGTGTGTGCGTGATTTAGTGATTCCACTGTGCCATGAACCGGAGAGTGCCTGGAGGGGCGTAACTAAGTATCAACCCGATCCGACCAAGGTCGCACGACGGCTAACGATGCCGTGCACCTGGGAGGAACTGAGCAGAGGGACCAGGTGCTACTCCAGGCCAGACCCCGGGCACGGCTGTTGACCCACACCGGGGAATACAGGAACAGGCAGGTTAGGCTGGCACACAGACAGGTGGGTATTGGCAGGCACGGCTGGCATGCAGACAGGTGGGCATTGGCAGGCACGGCTGGAGTGCAGACAGGAGGATACTGGCAGGCACGGCTGGCATGCAGACAGGAGGGTACTAACAAGTACGGCTCGCGTGCAGACGGGGAGGTACTAGCAGGTTGGAGCACAGGCTGGATAGGGTCCAGTACAGACTGGGATTCAGGAACAGAACCGCAGATGCGGTAGACAAGCAGAGCAGAGAGGAACCGCTGGAGCGGTGGGCAAGGCGGAGCAGAGAGGTACCGCCGGAGCGGTGAGCAAGCAGAGCAGGGAGAAACCGCCGGAGCGGTGAGCAAGGCAGAGCAGGCAGGAACCGCCGGAGCGGTGAGCAAGGCAGAGCAGGCAGGAACCGCCGGAGCGGTGAGCAAGGCAGAGCAGGCAGGAACCGCCGGAGAGGTGAGTAAGGCCGAGCAGGCAGGAACCGCCGGAGCAGTGAGCAAGGCAGAGCAGGCAGGAACCGCCGGAGGGGTGAGCAAGGCAGAGCAGGCAGGAACCACCGGAGCGGTGAGCAAGGCAGAGCAGGCAGGAACCGCCGGAGCGGTGAGCAAGGCAGAGCAGGCAGGAACCGCCGGAGCGGTGAGCAAGGGCAGAGCAGAGAAGAACCGCCAGAGCGGTGAGCAAGGCAGAGCAGAGAGGAACCGCCGGAGCGGTGATCAAGGCAGAGCAGGCAGGAACCGCCGGAGCGGTGAACAAGGCAGAGCAAGAAGGAACCGCCGGAGCGGTGAGCTAGTCAGAGCAGGAAGGAACCGCCGGAGCGGTGAGCAAGGCAGAGCAGGAAGGAACCGCCGGAGTGGTGAGCAAGGCAGAGCAGGAAGGAACCGCCGGAGCGGTGAGCAAGGAAGAGCAGGAAGGAACCGCCGGGGCGGTGAGCAAGGAAGAGCAGGAAGGAACCGCTTGGGTGGTGAGCAAGGCAGAGCAGGAAGGAACCGCCGGAGCGGTGAGCAAGGCAGAGCAGGAAGGAACCACCGGAGCGGTGAGCAAGGCAGAGCAGAGAGGACAGGGCGCTGTTCACACTGAACATACTGGAAGGGAAAAGCAGAACCAGATACACACAAGGTACTTGCAATGAAGCAGCGAGTGGACTCTAAACTAACAACAGTAGTAGCAGAGAGGTACCGCCGGAGCGGTGAGCAAGCAGAGCAGGGAGAAACCGCCGGAGCGGTGAGCAAGGCAGAGCAGGCAGGAACCGCCGGAGCGGTGAGCAAGGCAGAGCAGGCAGGAACCGCCGGAGCGGTGAGCAAGGCAGAGCAGGCAGGAACCGCCAGAGCGGTGAGCAAGGCAGAGCAGGCAGGAACCGCCGGAGCGGTGAGCAAGGCAGAGCAGTCAGGAACCGCCGGAGCGGTGAGCAAGGCAGAGCAGGCAGGAACCGCCGGAGCGGTGAGCAAGGCAGAGCAGGCAGGAACCGCCGGAGCGGTGAGCAAGGCAGAGCAGGCAGGAACCGCCGGAGCGGTGAGCAAGGCAGAGCAGGCAGGAACCGCCGGAGCGGTGAGCAAGGCAGAGCAGGCAGGAACCGCCAGAGCGGTGAGCAAGGCAGAGCAGGCAGGAACCGCCGGAGCGGTGAGCAAGGCAGAGCAGTCAGGAACCGCCGGAGCGGTGAGCAAGGCAGAGCAGGCAGGAACCGCCGGAGCGGTGAGCAAGGCAGAGCAGGCAGGAACCGCCGGAGTGGTGAGCAAGGCAGAGCAGGCAGGAACCGCCGGAGCGGTGAACAAGGCAGAGCAAGAAGGAACCGCCGGAGCGGTGAGCAAGGAAGAGCAGGAAGGAACCGCCGGAGCGGTGAGCAAGGCAGAGCAGGAAGGAACCACCGGAGCGGTGAGCAAGGCAGAGCAGAGAGGACAGGGCTCTGTTCACACTGAACAGACTGGAAGGGAAAAGCAGAACCAGATACACACAAGGTACTTGCAATGAAGCAGCGAGTGGACTCTAAACTAACAACAGTAGTACAGAGACATCAAGTAGGAGTTAGGTGCAGGTTCAGAGACTGCAGGAAAAGGGAAGGTACGGACACAGAGACAAACAGGCTAGGAGAGTGTTCAGACAGGAACTGACATTGCAACAAGATACAGGAGCGAGTCTGGGTATACGGCCCCCAGAGAGGCGGACAAACAGGCTAGGAGAGTGTTCAGACAGGAACTGACACTGCAACAAGATACAGGAGCGAGTCTGGGTATACAGCCCCCAGAGAGGCGGACAAACAGGCTAGGAGATAGTTCAGACAGGCCTGGGAATACAGCCCCCAGGTTGGCAGACAGGCAAGAAACAGAACGGGACGGGACCTGGCACATCAGAGGCAAGGAGCCCTCTGAAGGTAAGAGTTGCTCAGGCACCAGCTTCAGGGTGGAGCTGTTTTAAATATCCAGTGACAGACAGCAATAGGCTGGAGACGCATTAGGGGTGTGCCCACAGCAGCTACAAGAAACAGGAAGTAACCGGGCCGCCGCCCTAAGCAGTCAGGACAGGGACAAGCAGACAGCAAGAGCAGAAGCCAGGCTGGCAGACTGGACTGAAGATTAAGTTTGCGATCTTGCATAGTGGGAGATGGTGCACTATGCAAGTACGCCGCCAGGTATGTTACAATAACAGTACCCCCATAGCACACTGGGTCAGTTTTTACCACTTGTGCAATCTGCTGAGCCAGAAGTTTATTGAATCAGGCATAGGGTATCTGCCGGTGAAAAGGCACAGTGCAGGTATGACTTAAACTGGCTGTTCAGCGGTGCATCTCTGTTTACTCAATTGCATTTGTTGGCTCAGAGGCAAATAAAACACAGGGTTCATCATATCAAATATATTGTCATTACCGATGCTTCTGTCATGAATAATTGTAGTAGCCCTAGCTCTGACAAGGGAGTATTTACTCTATGGGGAGCAGAAATAGGTCTCTTGCTTAGCTATGCATTTGGCAGACAACTGCCTGGCAGAAGCTTCTCTGAACAGCAACACAGTTTATCTGTCACGCCAGGTGTGAGTGCAACACAGAGAGTCACGCCAGGTGTGAGTGCAAGACAAAGGGGAAGGGGAAAGGGAGCCCTGACATTAGGGAAAGAGGGAAGAGTTGACCTCCTAATCTAGACTAGCGTCACTCTGTCTCCCCCTAACGTCCCTATACAGCCTCCGCAGCTGTCGCCGATCACGTGCCTTGCCCTACTATCCCTGGCGTAAGGCTATAGCTGAGGGTGGAAGGAGATGAGCACTAGTCAACCTCCGCTAGCACTCTAAAGACAAAAGGGGAAGACAACACAGGGGAATTACAACTTAGCTTTAGAAGAAACTCCAACAGGGCACACGGCCTCAAGACTTCAAAGAGGACGTGATGCTACTTCAACCAAGTTCCAAGTAGGAATGAGTATAACGGGCGATGCCCACCTAGACACACCAGGTATATATACACCCAGACAAAAAGCAGGTAGTCGCTCGGTCCTAAACACAGCCTCCTATCTAGACAGCTCTCTGCATTGCCAAACGTGGAGATCTCCTGTAAACCACTGCAGGGTAACTGTCTGTCACCTCTGACACACCCGTGACATTATCCTGGCAATACACTAATTTGGACTCCTTTTCCAGACTCTGAAAAAAATCCCCCATTTTCTTTTTATAGCAAAGGTCTAAAAACATGGCTATCCAATAGTTGTCCCTTAGCTTGATGGTAACGATATGCCTGTTATCCGACAAGCATTCCAGCATGTTGGCTCAGTGATTATCACTGCAGCCTTGCAGCGCTGGGGTTCAAATCCAACCAAGGACAACATCTGCAAGGAGTTTGTATGTTCTACTCATGTTTGCGTGGGTTTCCTCAGGGTTCTCCGGTTTCCTCCCACACTCCAAAGACATACTGATAGGGAAATTAGATTGTGAGCCCCAATGGGGACAGTGATGATAATGTCTGTAAAGTGCTATGGAATTAATGGTGCTATATAAGTGAGTAAAATAAATAAATAAATTAAACTTGCCCTCATGACGGATGACCTCGTTTCTTCAGTTTCCACACCCCGCTGTGATGGTTGGTTATGGCCAGCATTGTCATCATTTTCTGTCTGTCAATCTTGATCCCTGCCTGTTCCTGGGATAATTAAATGTCCCTCCACATCCTCCTCCCTGTCATCCACATCCTGCTGCATGTAACATGAACATTCAGGATCCCCAAGAGCCCCAGGACGACCATGAACTTGTACAAGTTGCTGCTCTACCTCCATCTACTATTGCATTCTAGTATTTTTTCCAAGATGAGTGGGATTGAATATTTGATGCCACAGTTACTGACAAATTTAGTAGATTCTTCAAAATGGGTGACACACATCTCTCATCAGCTACTAAATGCATATATCAAAGCAACCCATGCTCAAGATTGGCTGCCATGCGATATAGTCCATTACTGCTTTATGCTGCTTATACATGTGTCACCCTGGCCTGGATGCCACAAAATGTAATAAAGCTGTGTCTGAGAGCAAGGGGGAGGTTCTCTATTCAGGGGAACATTAGCATGCAGTACCTCCTGTCTCAGGCCAGTAGGGGGAGCAGGCTGCCCCTATAAAAGCTGGTGCTGGGGGCAGGGTTAGGGAGAACTGGATGACCTGTCTCAGTACTGAGACTTGTCCCGGAGCAGAGCAGGGACAGAAAGTTGTATTGCACCTAAGAGGAAGTGTGGCAGGAGGAGAGCCACAAGCCAGAGACAAGAGGCGAAGTGAGCCTGTCTTGGCAGATAAAGGACTTAATTTACCAGACTTTGGTGTCTGAGGCTGGGAGGATTCCACATTCTACAGCAGATAACCAGTCCGCAGGGAACTGTATATTCCTTGGCCTAAGAAGCCTGAAGGCCCTGCCACAACAGAAGGGACCAGCAAAGCCGTACCAGGCCGGGAGCAGAAAGGAACCCACGTCGCAGGCCATACAGGCGAGAATACACGGAAAGCTTGGAAACGTGGGCTGTTACCCTATAAGGAGAAGATAGCCAGAAGGAGCACAGAGAGCACGGTAGGTCTACACCCTCACCCTGACCAGGGCCAATTTCCCCATTGCTCTCAGACATCCAGGTCCCCTCCTAGCCGGGACTGTTTATGGGTCAGTTTACCTGTTTTAGTAAAGACACTGGACTGCAACCTGTTGTCTGTGTGCTCCTTCACGCCTCCAGCACTACCGGTACTGGGACTCTCACCACCATCACTCCCACCATCCATTATACTGCCCTGGGGCCGCACTCTTCCCGTGGGGAGTCACACTACCCTAGCTGCACACCTCATCAGCCCCAGCGGTCTGCATGCAGCGGCGGTTCCTAATAACCGCAATCCACGGTTGGCGTAGTCGGACATAATCATCAGCGCATAACGGACTACCACTGGCCTGACCACCCTGAGCCACGGAGCCGGGTTGCCACTACTACTCCCACCGTTCCCCTACTACCCGGATCCGAGTGCCCCACGGCCCAGGGGGCGAGTCAGCTTTGGCGCAGTCGGCAGGATTGCAACCAACCCACCACAAACGGGTATTGCGTGCCTGAAAAAGACTTTGCACTGAAAAGAGGCTTCCCGCCGTCCGGAGCCGTTTCCCGCCATTTCCAGCGGTCTCCCGCCATCTTCCATCGGTTCCCGCCATCTTCAGCCGTTTTCCCGCCATCGGACGCCATCTTCAGGACGCCGCGCGGGAAGAAGAGGGGCGTGGACGTCCAAACCGTGCGAGATCCGAAGCTCCACCCCACGCACCGACGCTGCGCAAGGTCCTGGAAGGGAGAGAGAGCGACGCTGACGTCATCGGGACGCGATGCAAGGTCCTCGTCCAGAGCAGCAGCAGCGGAGCCGCGGCCTACAGAAGAGGATCGTCGGAAGGTAGGCCACGCTTAACTAGGGGGGAGGAAGATGTCGGACACAGAGGCGCCCACTACCACCAACGCAGCTGCAGCAGCGGTGATGCCATTTTCCCTGCCCTACATCCCTGGAGCGGCCTGGCTGCCCAAATACTCAGGGGAGCCCCATGCCCTAACTGACTTTAAGGAAAGGCTGTACAGTTTGTTCCAAGTCTACCCCCTGACAGAGGAACAGAAGGTCAGCATATTAACAGGGCAGTTAACTGGCGCAGCCCAGAGGGAGGTAAAATCATGGCCCACTGAGGAGAAAAGGACCGTGAAGGGTATTCTGGCCCGGCTGCGGGGTACCTTTGACACACGTACCTCCGCTGAAATTAAAATGAGGTTCTTTGGATGTAAGCAGCGGGCACAGGACAGCATCAGAGACTATGCCCTAAATTTGCAGGAAGCCTTGAGGGCCATCCAACAAGCTGACCCTGGCAGCGTGCAGGAAATGAATAAGCTACTAACAGAACAGTTTATAGAAGGTATGCTGTCTAGCGCCCACAGGACCCAGGTGCGCCTCATGTTCTTTCTTTCAGAATCCTGATCTGACCTTTGCCCAATTCAAGGACAGGGCCATAAGGGTGCTCCGTGAATCCGCAACAAGTGGCGCTATAAACCCCCGGCGCCCTGCTCTCACCTACCACCAGGAGGCGGCGCCCTCCTCTATAGACTCCGTGGGGGCTGATGCACAGGCCCTGAACAAAGCCCCGTCGAAAGATCTGCACCACCAAGTCCAGGAGCTGACAAGGAGCGTCGCGGCGTTGACCAGGACCGTCCAGGCGTTACAAGTGGACCCGTCAAGACCCATCGAGCTGGCTTCAAGTCCGGAGGATGTCCCGTGGTGTCAACAGAGGAGGATCCCGTCGTTCCGAGGGAGGCCCACAGACCGCTACGCAGAGGATGGACAGCCCATTTGCCGCAGATGCAACCAGCCCGGACACATTTCCAGGTACTGTAATTTAAACGGGTCCAACCTGGGGCAGAGGGCCAAACCCCAGGCATAAGATCACCAGGCCCTTACAATTGGCGTAATAAGTACATTGGGGGGCGCCCGGTTTTACCCGTGGTACTGGACAGTATCCCCATGAGCGCCTTGCTGGATACTGGGTCGCAAATAACCACTATCCCTTATGTACTTTTTAAGCAGTATTGGACTGATGCTGATATCACACGGTATCCAGACAGTAACTTGAGCATCATCGCCAGTAATGGCTTACCTGTGCCGCAGATGGGGTTCAAGGAGATGACCATTAAGATTGGTAAAGTTGAACTGCCGACACAGGGAGTGATTATTGTGGACATTGACCGTTGTGAAAGTCACCCTAAAATAACTGTGGGTACTAACGTGATTGAAAATTGTCTTTCAGAGGTAATTATTAGAGATGAGCGTTGTTCTACTCGAACTGTTCGCCAATCTCAAATTCGAGCTGTTTTGGGCGGTGTTCGAGCCGTTCGGCGAACACGAACAATTTGAGAAAAATTCGGCTGTTCGAGGTTATGTTCGATAACTGTTCGTGCACCAAAATCATAACTGGATTTTTTCTCAGTAATGATGAAAATTAATGTTAATACGCAGTTTGAGTGTACAGCGGGGTGGGGGGAGGGGCAGGGGATGGATCTCTGCAGGAACAATGAAGATCTCCATTTTTTTTTTCTCTTTCCCGCTTTCACAGTGGGGAGGTGCAATCTGTCAGCCTATCAGCAGCGCACACACGGAGCGAAGTGCTTTTTTTCACACAAGCAAGGGCATGTGTCATTGGCAGTGTATGTCACATGTCCTTGCCCTATAAGACCAAGCCATTTTCCCCGTCGCCACCATTTTCTCACTGCTGCAGCTGCGTGTTAGACGGCACCTCTATTGCTGTGTGCGCTATACCTTGTTAATTTCAAGCCATTTTTCGCACAAATCTACAGATAGCTTGGGAGTAGGGAATAGTTGTGATTGCAGTCCTTTTAAGGACTAGGTTACAGCATTTCCTACGACTTTTATCAGGCAGGTCTGTGCTCTTAAATAGATAGATTGTGGGAGTAAAGACTAATTGTAATTGGAGTCCTTTTCAGGACTAGGTTACATCAGATCCTATCAGTTTTTGCCAGGCAGGTCTGTGCCAGTGCTGTGCAAGTTTTTTTCACAGCATTTGGCTGAATCTAGCAAAGCTAATCCTTTTTGGCCTATTGCAGAGTGTGTTAGTCAGTGGAGTAGCCTATCTGTGTTGCAAGATATACCAACTGTGTATAGAATATCAATTTTTTTACTGCACCTAGTGAAGTAAAATCTTTTGGGCATAGCATCATTCTATTAGTCCATCTATACTGACCTCCATCAGGTTGCAAATTGAATATAATTTTTTTCTGCATCTAGCTCTGAAAAAATATTGGGCTTCTAGCTTTGTGTGGGACTTGTTGTATTAGTCCATCTATACTGACCTCCATCAGGTTGCAAACTGAATATATTTTTTTCTGCATCTACCTCTGAAAAAATATTGGGCTTCTAACTGTGTGTGGGACTTGTTCTATTAATCCATCTATACAGACCTCCATCAGGTTGCAAACTGAATATATTTTTTTCTGCATCTACCTCTGAAAAAATATTGGGCTTCTAGCTGTGTGTGGGACTTGTTGTATTAGTCCATCTATACTGACCTCCATCAGGTTGCAAACTGAATATATTTTTTTCTGCATCTACCTCTGAAAAAATATTGGGCTTCTAGCTGTGTGTGGGACTTGTTCTATTAATCCATCTATACAGACCTCCATCAGGTTGCAAACTGAATATATTTTTTTCTGCATCTACCTCTGAAAAAATATGTGGCCTTCTAGCAGTGTGTGGGACTTTCTCTATTAGTCCATCTATACTGACCTCCATCAGGTTGCAAACTGAATATAATTTTTTTCTGCATCTAGCTCTGAAAAAATATTTGGAGTTCTAGCAGTGTGTGGGACTTTCTCTATTAGTCCATCTATACTGACCTCCATCAGGTTGCAAAGTAAAAATAATTTTTATCTGCATCTACAGTAGCTCTGAAAAAATATTTGGGCTTCTAGCTGTGTGTGGGACTTGTTCTATTAGTCCATCTATACTGACCTCCATCAGGTTGCAAATTGAATATAATTTTTATCTGCATCTAGCTCTGAAAAAATATTTGGCCTTCTAGCAGTGTGTGGGACTTTCTCTATTAGTCCATCTATACTGACCTCCATCAGGTTGCAAATTAAAAATAATTTTTATCTGCATCTACCTCTGAAAAAATATTTGGGCTTCTAGCTGTGTGTGGGACTTGTTCTATTACTCCATCTATACTGACCTCCATCAGGTTGCAAACTGAATATATTTTTTTCTGCATTTACCTCTGAAAAAATATTGGGCTTCTAGCTGTGTGTGGGACTTGTTGTATTAGTCCATCTATACTGACCTCCATCAGGTTGCAAAGTAAAAATAATTTTTATCTGCATCTACAGTAGCTCTGAAAAAATATTTGGGCTTCTAGCTGTGTGTGGGACTTGTTCTATTAGTCCATCTATACTGACCTCCATCAGGTTGCAAATTGAATATAATTTTTATCTGCATCTAGCTCTGAAAAAATATTTGGCCTTCTAGCAGTGTGTGGGACTTTCTCTATTAGTCCATCTATACTGACCTCCATCAGGTTGCAAATTAAAAATAATTTTTATCTGCATCTACCTCTGAAAAAATATTTGGGCTTCTAGCTGTGTGTGGGACTTGTTCTATTACTCCATCTATACTGACCTCCATCAGGTTGCAAACTGAATATATTTTTTTCTGCATTTACCTCTGAAAAAATATTGGGCTTCTAGCTGTGTGTGGGACTTGTTCTATTAGTCCATCTATACTGACCTCCATCAGGTTGCAAATTAAAAATAATTTTTATCTGCATCTACAGTACCTCTGAAAAAATATTTGGGCTTCTAGCTGTGTGTGGGACTTGTTCTTTTAGTCCTTCTATACTGACCTCCATCAGGTTGCAAATTGAATATAATTTTTATCTGCATCTAGCTCTGAAAAAATATTTGGCCTTCTAGCAGTGTGTGGGACTTTCTCTATTAGTCCATCTATACTGACCTCCATCAGGTTGCAAATTGCATATAATTTTTATCTGCATCTAGCTCTGAAAAAATATTTGGCCTTCTAGCAGTGTGTGGGACTTTCTCTATTAGTCCATCTATACTGACCTCCATCAGGTTGCAAATTAAAATAATTTTATCTGCATCTACCTCTGAAAAAATATTTGGGCTTCTAGCTGTGTGTGGGACTTGTTCTATTACTCCATCTATACTGACCTCCATCAGGTTGCAAACTGAATATATTTTTTTCTGCATCTACCTCTGAAAAAATATTGGGCTTCTAGCTGTGTGTGGGACTTGTTGTATTAATCCATCTATACAGACCTCCATCAGGTTGCAAACTGAATATATTTTTTTCTGCATCTACCTCTGAAAAAATATTGGGCTTCTAGCTGTGTGTGGGACTTGTTCTATTAATCCATCTATACAGACCTCCATCAGGTTGCAAACTGAATATATTTTTTTCTGCATCTACCTCTGAAAAAATATGTGGCCTTCTAGCAGTGTGTGGGACTTTCTCTATTAGTCCATCTATACTGACCTCCATCAGGTTGCAAACTGAATATAATTTTTTTCTGCATCTAGCTCTGAAAAAATATTTGGCCTTCTAGCAGTGTGTGGGACTTTCTCTATTAGTCCATCTATACTGACCTCCATCAGGTTGCAAATTAAAAATAATTTTTATCTGCATCTACAGTACCTCTGAAAAAATATTTGGGCTTCTAGCTGTGTGTGGGACTTGTTCTATTAGTCCATCTATACTGACCTCCATCAGGTTGCAAATTGAATATAATTTTTATCTGCATCTAGCTCTGAAAAAATATTTGGCCTTCTAGCAGTGTGTGGGACTTTCTCTATTAGTCCATCTATACTGACCTCCATCAGGTTGCAAATTGCATATAATTTTTATCTGCATCTAGCTCTGAAAAAATATTTGGCCTTCTAGCAGTGTGTGGGACTTTCTCTATTAGTCCATCTATACTGACCTCCATCAGGTTGCAAATTAAAAATAATTTTTATCTGCATCTACCTCTGAAAAAATATTTGGGCTTCTAGCTGTGTGTGGGACTTGTTCTATTACTCCATCTATACTGACCTCCATCAGGTTGCAAACTGAATATATTTTTTTCTGCATCTACCTCTGAAAAAATATTGGGCTTCTAGCTGTGTGTGGGACTTGTTGTATTAGTCCATCTATACTGACCTCCATCAGGTTGCAAATTAAAAATAATTTTTATCTGCATCTACAGTACCTCTGAAAAAATATTTGGGCTTCTAGCTTTGTGTGGGACTTGTTCTATTAGTCCATCTGTACTGACCTCCATCAGGTTGCAAATTGAATAAAATTTTTATCTGCATCTAGCTCTGAAAAAATATTTTGCCTTCTAGCAGTGTGTGGGACTTTCTCTATTAGTCCATCTATACTGACCTCCATCAGGTTGCAAATTAAAAATAATTTTTATCTGCATCTAGCTCTGAAAAAATATTTGGCCTTCTAGCAGTGTGTGGGACTTTCTCTATTAGTCCATCTATACTGACCTCCATCAGGTTGCAAATTAAAAATAATTTTTATCTGCATCTACCTCTGAAAAAATATTTGGGCTTCTAGCTGTGTGTGAGACTTGTTCTATTAATCCATCTATACAGACCTCCATCAGGTTGCAAACTGAATATAATTTTTTTCTGCATCTAGCTCTGAAAAAATATTGGCCTTCTAGCTGTGTGTGGGACTTGTTCTATTAGTCCACCTATACTGACTTCCATCAGGTTGCAAATTCAAAATAATTTTTTGTCTGCATCTAGCTCTGAACAAATATTTGGCCTTCTAGCAGTGTGTGGGACTTTCTCTATTAGTCCATCTATACTGACCTCCATCAGGTTGCAAACTGAATATATTTTTTTTCTGCATCTACCTCTGAAAAAATATTGGGCTTGTAGCTGTGTGTGGGACTTGTTCTATTAATCCATCTATACAGACCTCCATCAGGTTGCAAACTGAATAAAAATTTTTTCTGCATCTACCTCTGAAAAAATATTTGGGCTTCTAGCTGTGTGTGGGACTTGTTCTATTAGTCCATCTATACTGACCTCCATCAGGTTGCAAATTGAATATAATTTTTTTCTGCATCTAACCCAGCCAATAGTTTTGGCCTAATACCACAGGTTGGCCACTCAGCTCTGCTCGGTTCCCATCCATTGTTTTTTTGTGCAAACAACTCCAGAGTTGTGAATTAGTTAACCACCAAAATGAGTGGAAAAAGGCCTGCTGCTGGTGGAAAGGGGAATAGGCGTGTTGGGAAGGGGAAAAAAGGTTGTGTCCGTGGGGTAGGTGTTAAAGCAACAGTAACATCTGCAGAAGAAAGACCATCTTCCAGCCAAACTAAAATGTCTACTTCTTTTAGCGGACAATGTGATAAGATCCCTTTCTTACGGCCACGCCAATCGCTACAAATTCCAGATGAGGCACAAAAACAGCAGGTGCTTCAACGGATATCAAGTGCTCCTTTAAGTGGGCTCTCCTCCACATCAACTTCAACATCACAAATACTCCAGTCCTCAAAGGTGTCACCCCAATCGCACTTGCTTCCTCACAGCTCCCAAATCTCCAGCTGCCCGTCTGAGTATGAGGTAGAACAGATGGTTGAGTCTGCAGAGCTGTTTACTCATACTATAGCCTGGGCACGTCAACAACTGCATCCTCAAACACAACTCTGCCTCTCACCACAAGTCGTGGTGGCTCTTCAGGTCGCATGGGTGCTAAGCCTTGCATAGCCTGGGCATTTTTTCAGATCGATAAAGATGACCCAACTCGTGTTATCTGTAACATTTGTCAGCAAAAGCTAAGTAGAGTCCAAAAAATACATAGTTTGAGTACTTCATGCATGAACCGGCACATGGACATGAAGCATAAGTTGCAGTGGGAAGCTCAGTGTGCTACAATGCGGCCTAGCCGGCTGGGCCAACCACCGTCTGCCATATCTTGTGCATCCGCGGCCTCTTCATTCTCTGTGACTGGGGGGACAGCAGTCACACCTGTTTTGGGGCGCAGACCTGCCACCTCTTTACCCGCAACAGCCAGCGTGATTGGCAGGTCATCATTTTCTTTGGAGGTGGTAACACCAGCTGGTGTTGAGCGCTGTCCGACATCGATAGCACCACCTTTGGATCAAGGCAACCTAACATGTCCGCCTGCATCTTCCTCACAGACCGGCAGTTTGCCGGGGACACCCTTATCAACCCCGTCTAAGCACAATAGCCAGCCCTCGGTCCCTCAGATGTGGACAAGTAAAAGACCATTTCCTCCTAGCCATGAGAAAGCTAAGAGGTTGAATTTCACCATCTGCAAGCTCTTGGCTACAGAAATGCTGCCTTTCCGCCTGGTGGACACAGAGGATTTTCGAGACCTTATGTCCGTCGCAGTGCCCCAGTACCAGATGCCCAGTCGGCACTACTTCTCAAAGAAAGGTGTGCCTGCGCTCCACCAGCATGTCGCACACAACATCACCGCTTCTTTGAGAAACTCTGTGTGTGACAGGGTGCATTTCACCACAGACACTTGGACGAGTAGGCATGGACAGGGGCGTTACATGTCGCTGACTGGGCACTGGGTAACTATGGTGACAGCAGGACAAGGGGCTGCTGTCCAAGTCTTGCCGTCCCCACGAGTTGTGCGTCAATCCTCTTTATGTCAAAGTTCCTCCACTGCTTCTGCCTCCTCAACCTCCTCTCGGTCTTCCACCTGCACCCAAAGCCTGTCTGGTCATGCCACAAGCTTTCTAACTGCGCAGAAGGGATCCTGCACACCTCCTTACTATGCTGGCAGTAGGGCTCAACGTCATCAGGCGGTTTTTACATTGAAATGTCTGGAAAATATGAGTCACACAGCTGAGGAGTTGTGGTCAGCTCTGGAGAACCAATTTCATGAATGGTTGTCTCCACTGGACCTGAAACCAGGGAAGGCCGTGTGCGACAATGCTGCAAACCTGGGTGCGGCCCTTCGCCGGGGCAATGTCACACACGTGCCTTGTATGGCTCACGTGTTGAACCTGGTTGTCCAGCAATTTTTAGCCCACTATCCCAGACTAGATGGCCTTCTGCAGAGGGCACGGTCGCTGTGTGCTCACTTCCGCCGTTCGCATCCCGCAGCTCAGCGACTTACATCTCTACAGAAGTCGTTGGGCCTGCCACTTCACCGGCTAAAATGCGATGTGCCTACCCGGTGGAATTCAACTCTGCACATGTTGCAGCGACTGTGGCAGCACCGACAAGCCCTGGTGCAATACGTTCTGACGTATAGCCTGGGCCAACGAGATCCAGAGGTGGGGCAAATCACGCTGGAGGAGTGGTCTCAGATCAGGGACCTATGCACCCTTCTGCACAGTTTTGAAATGGCGACGAAGATGTTTAGTGCTGACGATGCCATTATCAGCATGACTATTCCGGTGATTTACATGCTGGAGCACATGTTAAACAGAATTCGGAGTCAGGTGGTGGCACAAGAGGAGGTGGAGGAAGTAGAGGAGGAGGAGTTGTATGCGGAAGGGCTAACATCTGCAAGGTCCAGACGGTCGGCAGCACCAAGGCGGCAGGCATGTGAGGGTGGGGGAGATGGTTTTACCAGGGCACATGGTAGCAGCCAAACTAGTGAGGAAGGTGCAGGAGCCCAGGAAGAAGTGGAGGACGAACTGATGGAAGACTCATCAGATGAGGGAGACCTTGATCACATTTCTGTTGTGCGAGGTTGGGGGGAGAGGACAGAGGAAGGAAGCATGATTGTTACCTCGCCACCAACACAACAGGGACTTGGTGCTCCTGGATGCGCAACACACATGAGTGCCTTCTTGCTGCACTACCTGCAACATGACCCTCGAATTGTGAGAATTAGAAATAATCCTGACTACTGGGTTGCCACACTGTTAGATCCCCGGTACAAAAGTAAATTTGCAGAAATTATTCCTGCCATAGAAAGGGATGCACGCATGCAGGAGTATCAGCAGAGACTGTTGCAGAATCTTACATGTGCTTTTCCACAAAATACCAGTGGTGCGCGTAGTGAATCTCACAGTTCCAACTTGCCAACCGTGGGACCGTCAAGTGTTCAGCACTCAAACCATAACAAAACCACAGTATCTGCTGGTAACATCAATTTTGCGGAATCATTTCACCACTTTTTTAGCCCATCCTTTGCAAGGCCACAGGAGACAAGAAGTCTGACACATAGTCAACGCCTAGAGATGATGGTACAGGAGTATCTCCAAGTAAACATTGAAGCCATGACTGTGTCACTGGACCCTTGCTCTTTTTGGGCTTCCAATCTGGATAAATGGCCGGAGCTAGGCACTTACGCCTTGGAGATCTTGTCATGCCCCGCAGCCAGCGTTCTGTCTGAACGTGTGTTCAGCGCTGCTGGTGGTGTGCTGACAGATAAGCGCAAGCGGCTCTCCACTGATAATGTAGACAGACTCACGTTCATAAAGATGAGCAAATCATGGATCCGAAACGACTTTTCTACCCCTGTGTCATCCTGGGGAGAGTAAAAGCTTGATGATTGGTTAAAATCACCCTACCAACCGTTTTAAGCTTTCAAATTACTAATCATGTTTATCTGTATCTTGGCTGGAAAATAATTTGGGCTTTGTAGCAGTGTGCAGCACTGATTCTATTAGGCCATCTATAATAAGCTCCACCAGATTTAAAATTACTAATCATGTTTATCTGTATCTTGACTGGAAAATAATTTGGGCTTTGTAGCAGTGTGCAGCACTGATCCTATTAGGCCATCTATACTAAAGCTTCACCAGATTTAAAATTAATAATAATTTTTAGCTGCATCTAGCCCGGAAAATAATTTTGGGGCTCCGAGATGCGCAAGACACATAAGTGCCTTCTTGCTGCACTACCTGCAGCATGACCCTCATATTGTCAGAATTCGAAGTAATCATGACTACTGGGTTGCCACACTCTTAGATCCCCCAAACTTTTCGATCAACCTTTTCATTTTAATAAAGACCAAAAAAATGGTCATTTTTGAAATTATAAGCATTAGCAGGTTGTTAGAAACTGAAATCAAACAGTTTTCAACTCAAAACTTTATTCTAGGTGATGTTACATTTTCACATAGGACCCCTTGTTCGAAAGGAGCTTCTGAACTCTCTCGTCCATTGAATTTGTCAGGTTTTGGATGGTTTCTGCTTCAATTGTTTTGCATGAGGACAGAATACCCTCCCAGAGCTGTTGCTTAGATGTGAACTGCCTCCCGCCATCATAGACACTCCTTTTAATGATGCTCCAAAGGTTCTGAATGGGGTAGAGGTCAGGGGAGCATGGGGGTCACACCATAAGTTTGTCCCCTTTTATGCCCATATCAGCCAGAGATGCAGATGTTTTATGTGCAGCATGAGATGGTGCATTATCATGCAAAAAAATGATCTTGCTGTGAAATACACGGTTCTTCTTCTTGAACCATGGCAGGAAGTGCTGTTTGAGAAAATCCACATACATTATGGAGTTCATCTTTAGCGCCTTCAGGGATCCTAAAGGGGCCGACAATCTCTCTCCCCATGATTCCAGCCCAAAACATTACTCCACCTCCTCCTTGTTGGCGCTGTAGCCGTGTTTGCGTGGGGTGTCCATCAACCAGCCATCCTCCACTCCATCCATCTGGACCATCGAGCGCTGCACGGCACTCATCCGTGAACAAAACAGTTTTGAAATCAGTCTTCATGTAATGTTTGGCCCACTGGAGCCGTTTCTGCTTGTGTGAAGTGGATAGAGGAGGTCGACAGGATGGCGTATGCACAGCTGCAAACCTCTGAAGGACCCTGCATCTTGTTGTTCGGGGGACGTTGGAGGCACCAGCAGCTTCAAAAACTTGTCTGCTGCTATGACAAGGCTTTTTTGCCGCTGCTCTTTCAACCTGACGTAATTGCCTGTAGGAAAGAGTCCTCAATTTGCCCTTATCAGCACGCACACGTGTGTACTGTGAATCAGCTACATACTTCTTGATTGCCAAGACACTTCATCCTGATCATCGCACAATGTTGATTGTAGTCATGCCTTGACCTAAACACTCCACAATTTGTTGCTTCTCAGCAGCCGACACATCCTTTTTCTTTCCCATTTTGGCAGAAAATGTAGGCTGCTTAATAATGTGAGACAGCCTTCTTACGTAGTCTTGCCTTTCATTGGACACACTTGCCAAGCTAATTAGCACAGGTGTCTGCAATTGCTTACAGTGATATAAAGAGCCCTGACACACATCACCATCAATGAGTTTAACTGACAAACAAACAAATTCTTCCCTTATCACTCCTAAACACTTTTTGCATAATAATTTGGAACACAGTGTACATGTGCTTTTCCACAAAACACCAGTGGTTCACGTAGTGAATCTTACAGTTCTAACTTGCCAACCGTGGTCTGTATGGAGTTGTTCAATAAAGGGCCCAAAATTAAGATAACATAGATGGGAGAGGTCTCTATGAATAGGAATTCCTAAGTATTTGATACCCTGTGAGGGCCAGGCAAAGGGAAAGTTGGACTGGATGGAATCCTATATGGATTTGGGGAGGGAGACATCGAGGGCCTCAGACTTCGCTGCATTGATTTTAAAATTTGACCATGTAACAAAGTGATCTATTTCAGCCATAACAGCATGGATGGTATATGTGATTGAGTGATATATACTAGGACATCATCAGCAAATAGAGAGCACTTGTACTCGGTGCCTCCCACCTCAATCCACCTAATATTGGGGTTATGGCGAATTGATGAGAGCAGGTGCTACGTCACTAGGATGTATAAGAGAGGGGACAGAGAACATCCCTGCCTTGTCCCATTGGTGATTGTGAAAGGTGATGAAAATGTTCTGACGCGCCCCCTGGGCCTTGGGCCACCCGGAGCCGGACCCTTTTTGGTGGATGCTGGTGGTTGTAGTCTCCGTGGCGGCGACCCGGTTCCGTGGCTCCGGGCGGTCAAACCAGTGGCGGAACTATTTATGTGGTTTTGATGTTTAAATGTCCGACTACGCCACCCGTGGATTACGGTCAGAGTGAACCGCCGCTCCAGGGCAGACCGCTGAGGCTGGTGTTGTGGGTGCAGCAGAGCGTAGCATAACTCCCCACGGGAGGAGTATAGCCTCAGGGCAGTGTACGCGGAGGATGGGGGTGATGGTGCAGGGCAGCAGCAGTAACGACACGGAGTCAGTGATGCAGTCCAGGGCCTTTACTCACAGTTCTTATTATCCAGACCACGTCTGCAGGTAACGGCTGCCCACGTCGTACTGTGCTCACCAGGTGAGGGGCTCAGACAACTCCCAGATAACTTTGGAGCGCTTCACAGGACCCCCTTTGTGTGTCCTTTGTCTGGCCTTTCTTACCAACCCTTCTGTCCGGCTGCCTCGAGCCTCCTCTTGGTAAACTTGGCGCCAGTTTCCCTGACCCTATGTGGTGCCTTCCTAGCGGGTGTAGCGAGGGGCTGTGCCACATAAAATGTCACAGCCTCCTGTTTCTAGCTGAGGGTCGTTTCCCGCCTCCACTAGTTTCGGGGACCGGTCTCCCCCTTTGGCCTGACCCCTCCACGCAGGTGGATTCGGGCGTGCGGTGGCGACTCGCCCGTCCGCACCCCTGGGATCCCTTCGTTCCTCATTCCTGGAGCCTTCTCCGCTCCTCTTCCTTCCTTCTCCCTCTTCCAGGCCTGGGCCTCTGTTACTAGGCCCGCCTCCGGAGCAGAGCACATGCAGAGCCCCTGCTCCCTGCCACTTCTGCTCAGACTTCTCTGCACTGAACTAAGATGGTGCCCACCTTTTATACTCCCTTATCAATGCACCCAGGAACTGCTTCCTCCCTGTTCCTGCACTACAGGGTTCCCCTTCCTCAGTGTTCCCTCCCCCCACTCCAGCCAGGGACAGGGACTGTCGTGCCCATCTCAGGGGCATATTGGTCGCCCTGCCCCACGGCAATGTGGTGTAATGCATGCAGGTGTCGGGTCCTGATCCACACTACATCCTTACCTGAGAGTGAGATATCACACCTCTGGGTGAGGTGCAATACCTCTGTAGCAACCTAGCCCTCAGGGTGCTACAGTTCCAATTTTCTTCAGCCTAGGTGACATATTGCGATACAGGGCCGTGATTTTGGCTATAAAAGGGTCCCCTAGACCCCTACCCCAAGCTTTTTAAGAGAATCATATATGGCGTGCCAGGAGACTCTCTGGAATGCTTTCTCAGCATCCAACGAGAGTATCTAATTACAAATTTTTAACTGCATCTAGCCCAGGAAATACTTTGTGCCTAGTAGCAGTGTCTGCTAGTCAGCGGATTATCCCGGCTGTTAAGCAAGCTACACCACCTGTAGTTTGGACACTTAATTTTTTCAAAGGAAATGCTTCGGGACCACGGGATACTCAGTGAAGAGCATCAGGAGGCACCCCAAGGCATAGGGGCTGGGACTGGCAGTAGGATGCCTTGCGGTGGACAGCCGAGCTCGATCCTTATAAAAGCTTTTTAACTGCAGCAGCTTTAGTGGACGCTACTGGAGCTGGAATTACGCGGCTGCTGGCATGAGACTTGCCCTCCAATAGATCCTTGTAAATGGATTTAAAGTGTATTCATTCAAATTAGAGAGACAATTTAAATTAAAAAGCTTAGAGCTGCCTCCACCACAGGGGGGCTCGCTCGACCCACCAGCGGACAGGCACCAGTATTGGGAGAGGGGGGCTGGCCGTCAGGGTTCACCGCGGCTCTAGCACAAACCCGGCGACGCGGAGGTGGCACGGGCAGGAGCGGACTGAACGTGTCGGCTTCTCACTTTTTGGATTTTAGAAGGGCATGACATGCCTATATCTGTGTCTCCCCCTCCTTTTACTCCTCCACCTCTTTTCTTTTCGCATGACTATATGTACTTGTCACTTTTCCATGTGTTAGTTGTGTCTTCTGAGCAGTTTGTCAGCTTTTGGACACCTTTGAAGGTGTTTTCTATGTGTTTCTATGTGTTTTTGCTTGCCTGCCATTGGTTTTAACGGTGTTCGAAGGTGTTCGACGAACAGTTCGACGAACAGTTCGGCGAACACACGGGTATTCGACGAACCGAACTCGAACACTACGGGGGTGGCTCAACACTAGTAATTATAATTCTACAACAGGTAGCGGTGAATGCTAGTTCCAGCCAACAGAGAGTCCTCAACAAGGAGATAAAAGCCCTGATTAGACGGCAGCAGGTAGAACTGTCTGGTGGTGAGATCGGTAGCGTAAGACTGAGTGACCGATTCCCCATTTCCATGCCTCCCAAAAGTGAAATGATGATCTGGTGTCGGTCTGCAATCGGGTTGAGAGGTAGAGACTACCAAGCCATGGTAGAACCCGTGTACTCAGACAGCAGGCCCACCATTTTGACAACCCGGGGGGTGGTTGATGTCCGTCATGGGAGGGTGCCCGTTCGCATTCTCAACATTGGGGAGAGAGAGGTACACTTGCCCAGGTACGCTACACTTGCCAAACTGTTTGTTGTCGAACACAAAGCTATCAGGGCCGTGGAACCCTTGCCCCCATCTCCACAGGCGAAGGGTAATGGCTCCCAGAAACAAAAGGACGACTGGTGCCAGAAACTCCATGTGGGTGCTGACTCCACCCCCCTGCACCAAAAACAAGGAGTCTACCGGGTGGTACAGCAGTACGAGAGAGTCTTTAGTAAGCACCCGCTAGACTTCGGCAGAGTAAAGGGGATAGAACACCACATCCCCACAGGGAGCCACCCACCGATAAAAGAAAGACACAGACCTGTACCCCCTGCACATTATCAGAACGCAAAGGGCATGCTAAAAGAAATGAAAGAATCTGGGGTCATTAGAGATAGCTGTAGCCCCTGGGCAGCCCCCTTGGTTCTGGTGAAAAAGAAAGACGGCACCATGAGAATGTGCGTGGACTATAGACAAATCAACCGTATCACCCACAAAGACGCATATCCGCTGCCTAGAATAGAGGAGTCTTTTGCCGCACTAAATTCAGCTAACTTCTTTTCTACTTTGGACCTTACTAGCGGGTACTGGCAGGTTCCTGTGGCAGAGGCTGACAAGGAGAAGACCGCCTTCACCACCCCGATGGGACTGAGCGAGTTCAACTGTATGCCTTTCGGGCTCTGCAACGCACCAGGGACCTTCCAGCGGCTGATGGAATGCTGTCTAGGGCACAGAAACTTCGAGACAGTCCTCTTCTACCTGGACGACGTGATCGTCTATTCGAAGACCTACGAGGACCATCTAAAGCACCTGGCCGAGGTGTTCGAAGCCCTGGCAGGCTATGGCCTGAAGGTGAAACCATCGAAGTGTCACCTGCTGAAACCAAAGGTCCAGTACCTAGGGCACGTGGTAAGTGCGGAAGGAGTAGCCCCCGACCCTGACAAGGTCACGGCAATCAAGAGCTGGCCAAGCCCCTTGAACATCAAAGAGGTGAGACAGTTTCTCGAATTGGTAGGCTACTACCGAAGGTTCATCCCCGGGTTCACTAGGATGGCAGCTCCTATGCAGGACCTCCTAATTGAACAGTCTAAGTCCAGGAGTCAAATGCCGCCCTTCAAGTGGGATAAACCGGAAGAGGAGTCCTTCCGCCAGTTGAAGATGGCCCTCACGGGGGATGAGATCCTGGCCTACCCTGATTATGGTCAGCCTTTTATTCTCCACACGGACGCCAGTAATGTGGGACTGGGAGCAGTACTGTCCCAAAACCAACAGGGCAGAGAAAGGGTGATCGCGTACGCCAGCCGGAAGCTGAGGCCCACCGAGAGGAACCCGGAGAATTACAGCTCCATCAAGCTAGAATTCTTGGCGGTGGTGTGGGCCGTGACAGAACGCTTCAAGCATTACCTGGCCTCAGCAAAGTTCACCGTGTACACGGACAACAACCCGTTGACACACCTGGACAATGCAAGACTGGGTGCCCTAGAACAGCGGTGGATGGCCCGTCTCTCCAACTATGACTTCGTGATCAAGTACCGGGCCGGCAAAACCAATGCCAACGCTGACGCCCTATCGAGGATGCCTCACTTACCTGAAGGTGGCGAAGACCCAGAAGAGCTGGAGGAGGTAGAACTCCCCGCTTTTCACCGGTATGGAGCCGCTCAATACTCCCACCGCGTGAAGGAGGAGGATCTAACAACCGTGATGATCAATCCCCTACCTCACCACAGCTGGGCCGAGACCCAAGATAGTGACCCTGCCATCCTCCTGGTGAAAGATCTGCTGACCCAGGAAGACGCCCGCATGGTTCCGGATGCCCCAGAGGAAGCCAAGCAGCTATGGAAAGAGAAGAGCAAGCTGTTCCTCTACGAAGGCAAGCTGTGCAGAAGGATTGTCAACCACCGGACGCACGAGCTGACCTGGCAAGTCGTGATCCCAAGGCGGGATGCAGCTATGGTCGTGGGGGCTTACCATGACAGAGCGGGGCACTTCGGTTGGAAGAAACTGGAGTTCCTGCTAAGAGGACGGTTCTTTTGGGTCGGCATGAGAGGGGCTGTAGAGAAGTGGTGCAGAGACTGTGGCCCTTGTCACCTAAGGAGGAAGGACCGTGCCAGCCAGAAGACACCCTTGAGGCCCATCGTCTCCACGCAGCCTCTTGAGCTGGTAGCTCTGGACCACGTCAAATTGGCTCCAAGCCGGTCAGGATACATCTACGCTCTGACAATCGTTGACCACTATTCCCGTTTTCTCGTGGTGGTCCCGGTAAAAGACTTGACAGCCCAAACAGCGGCCAGAGCCTTCCAACAATACTTCTGCCGTCCACACGGGTATCCGGAACAGGTCCTGACAGACCAGGGTCCAGCGTTTGAGGCTGAAATCTTCCAAGAGTTCTGCAACCTCTATGGCTGTAAGAAGATTCGGACAACGCCTTACCATCCACAAACCAACGGGATGTGTGAGAAAATGAACAATATAGTCATTGATCTGCTGAAGACATTGCCCCTGGAGGAACGCAGCCTGTGGCCAGAAAAACTGCCGGACCTAATAGACGTATACAATCATATCCCGGTGAATGCTACCAACTGCACCCCGGCTTACCTGATGCGAGCCAGACCAGGTAAGCTTCCCGTAGACCTGGAGATGGGAGTCCTGACGCCTGAGGACACGTCCCCGGATGTGGACTGGGATAAGGAAAGGCAACTGCAGTACAAGAAGGTACAGGAGAGTGTGGAGAAGAGCCTGGCCCAGGTGAGAGAGAGGCAAGAAAAACTCTTCAACCAACACGCCCCTGCTGGTCCCCTAGAACCTGGTGAGCAGGTCCTGAAGCGAAAGAGAAGGCTTCACAAGTTGGACGACCAGTGGGAAAGGGAACCCTACACCGTACTGCAGTCTGATCACGACAACCCGAAGGTGTGCGTGATCACCAAGGACGGAGGAGAAACCACTAGTACTGTCTCCAGAGACCACCTCAAAAGGTGCCCCGAGCAACTCCGTAGTGCAGAAGAGGATCAGAGTGACCTTGAACCCGCAGAGGACAAGGAAGAAATGATCAGCACCGTTCTCACAGAGTTCCCTCAGTCCTGGACTCGCATAAATGATGCCATAGTGGTACCCGTCCTGCATTTCCTGCAACCGACTGCGCAACAACCTGCACCAGAGCCGGAAGGTGAAGAGGAGCAAGCAGTTCCAGAGGCAGAAGAGCCTGTATCAGCAGCCCAGGAGAGTCAACCCTCTGCTGACAGTGAGCCTGCCATGCCTGCAGTAAGCCAAAGAACCCGCAGACAGCTGCCTGCCCTACCTGTACACCCAGCTGGTAGCTGTACCCCTAACGCTAGTGGGGAAAGCCAGGTCGGTCCACCACCAGACAGTGGGTTAAGGAGGTCAACCAGGAGCACAAAGGGACAGATACCCGCTCGCTGGAGAATATAGGGTACACTAAAATTGTAAATAACCCTTTTGCCAAATGTTGAAATGTTTGCCAAGTTACATGCATGTTTGGTAATTCTGTGTTTCAGTTTTTTGCAGTTACCGTAGGGACTCACAGGTTATGGACTTTTTATAACCGGGACCTTGTATGGACTGCGTTCGGAGCCTAACCAAGGAATGAACTAAGACTGTGAAGGACTTGGGGTAGGACAGACCCCCACCGGGTTAAGGCTCCCCATTGTATTGGTGATATGGACACCCGGTCACAGACCACACAGTGACCATAAGAACTCAAGCTGTGCGTCGTCTGTCTGTTAATGTTTTATAGTCATGCATATTGTCTTTGTTTACTGTTTAGTCCCAGAGTACTAAATTTTACTAGGGTGGAATGTGTCACCCTGGCCTGGATGCCACAAAATGTAATAAAGCTGTGTCTGAGAGCAAGGGGGAGGTTCTCTAGTCAGGGGAACATTAGCATGCAGTACCTCCTGTCTCAGGCCAGTAGGGGGAGCAGGCTGCCCCTATAAAAGCTGGTGCTGGGGGCAGGGTTAGGGAGAACTGCATGACCTGTCTCAGTACTGAGACTTGTCCCGGAGCAGAGCAGGGACGGAAAGTTGTATTGCACCTAAGAGGAAGTGTGGCAGGAGGAGAGCCACAAGCCAGAGACAAGAGGCGAAGTGAGCCTGTCTTGGCAGATAAAGGACTTAATTTACCAGACTTTGGTGTCTGAGGCTGGGAGGATTCCACATTCTCCAGCAGATAACCAGTCCGCAGGGGACTGTATATTCCTTGGCCTAAGAAGCCTGAAGGCCCTGCCACAACAGAAGGGACCAGCAAAGTCGTACCAGGCCGGGAGCAGAAAGGAACCCATGTCGCAGGCCATGCAGGCGAGAGTACACTGAAAGCTCGGAAATGTGGGCTGTTACCCTCTAAGGAGGAGATAGCCAGAAGGAGCACAGAGAGCACGGTAGGCCTACACCCTCACCCTGACCAGGGCCAATTTCCCCATTGCTCTCAGACATCCAGGTCCCCTCCTAGCCGGGACTGTTTATGGGTCAGTTTACCTGTTTTAGTAAAGACCCTGGACTGCAACCTGTTGTCTGTGTGCTCCTTCGCGCCTCCAGCACTACCGGTACTGGGACTCTCACCACCATCACTCCCACCATCCATTATACTGCCCTGGGGCCTCACTCTTCCCGTGGGGAGTCACACTACCCTAGCTGCACACCTCATCAACCCCAGCGGTCTGCATGCAGCGGCGGTTCCTAATAACCGCAATCCACGGGTGGCGTAGTCGGACAAAATCATCAGTGCATAACGGGCTACCACTGGCCTGACCACCCTGAGCCACGGAGCCGGGTTGCCACTACTACTCCCACCGTTCCTCTACTGCCCGGATCCGAGTGCCCCACGGCCCAGGGGGCGAGTCATACAGATGCTCCAACATGTTACGCTAAATGTCAGTTGGTTGTGATGTATCAAATCACATGACAATCTGGCAGACTATTCTGTTTTTGCAAAGCTAGGAGGGCATGCTTCACAAATAAGAACAGTTAAAATTAACTGACACTTTCCTGGCTATAGCTACCACCTTCCTCAAGTGACTATGTTTGTTTTATAAATTTTACATGATTAAGTTGAGGATGTTTTCCACGCAGGGAGTGTGATCTACTTTGCCCAAATATAAGGTAGCTAAAAAAGTTCCAGGTATTGTTGCTCACGACAATGCCTATTTATAGTTGCCATGGAGCATTCACTTGCCATACACAGCAGTAGGTCGGCAATTGTATGACTTCTGTTCCCCATGCTTTCAAGCTGTAAAATTGCTTAGCAGTAATTTACCTTGCATGAACAAAAAGAATGAGGGCAATGAGTGGAATGAACGCCATACTATGTGGCTTTTGGGGAAGGGTCATGTCTGTTAAAAAGGATACAGTAGACGTGTAAGAGGAAACAAATAATCACCCCCTAAAGGTGGAAATAGACATAGCTCCCAGGTGGGGTGGCTTCACCACCTGTCCTGGTTGCAGTGGTGCATTGCTGCCGCTAAAGGATTCATCCAGTGAGCAGTCAAACACATGTATTGTCACTGCCCTTATTTGCGACTTCAGGTTTCAATGATGCAATGGACTTTGAAGCTCAAAGACAAATCGAGAGAGCGGCCAGTATTCTCCTGCACGTGAGAGCACAGAGCAGACATCCCTTTCTATCAGAAATAATAATGGCTTTTTATCTTCCAGCAAGGGTAAGTGCACACCATCTTTTCTCAAAATGTTGCCGGCTCCACTAGGTGGCATGGCAGGTGGTGGATGATGATAATAGTGCTGATATTTTGGAGTAAACCACAGCATGAATAACACTTATCAGATAGTTATGATAATGGTGATGATGATTATGACAACCAGGTACTTCTTGAGGACATGGCCTGGCTGATAAAAAGAAGAATGTGAGGAGAAGAGGTAAGGGGGAAAATTGAAGCTTGCTCTTTTTGCTGGCTAACTTGCTTTTCCCAAATGAGTAGGTGATGTCGCTTCATGTGCTGAGGTAAAACCACAGTTCCTAGTCTATACGAGCCTGGACGTCCATGGCTTATTTTCCTTTTGCAGAACCTGCTGACTAGCCAAGATTCAGCTATCGGCAATGTGCAAAAAAAGTCTCATACAAGAGATGACCGCAAGTACAACTCACCATCACCATGACCAGCGCTTTCAGGCACTATTGAGTCTCATCTGACAACATCACGTGCAGCATCGCCTGCTCCTGAACCAACAGCAAAGGAAGCAGATTTTGCCATGAGGATATTTTAGCCATATGTCACCTCCGATATGTATTGCCAATGCCAGTATCCTCCTCATCTTATAAGATCATTTTTTCGGCACCCCTTTCTTTTTCCCAATTGTTGTTCACCACAGAATCATCACCATCATGATCATTATTATGACTGATTTAGCTGATTATTGCCTTTCAGTGGAAAATGTCCTAAGCTGTTTATCACCCTACCTGATTCCCACCTTGAGAATTACCCTTGGTTGGATTGCCACTACAATGACCAATGTCCTGACCACCACAGCTCACAGGGCCAGCAACACTATTAGGCATTTGAATCATCCCCACTATCTCGTCTGGCACCAAGTCATCAGTGTTGAACGGCTGATTGTTCATCTCATCCATTAAATCACCTGGAAAAGTTGTTCTGGTGAAGTGTTTTCCTTAGCCCACAGTATGCTGTGGGTTAGAGACAAAGGGTCAGAACAGATACAGTGTCCTTAATGGAATTGAATTTCCGCTATGTAAGACATTAAATGTTATGGTGGTGCAAGAGGTGAACTTTGTAGAACACTGACTGATGGTGTTGTTGATGGTATGGTGTGTATGTGTCTTCAATTTGCCAACTTGAACAGGTGAGCCAAAAAAGACCTGCAGAGTTAAATGTTAGAAAAAATTCATAAATTTGTTAAAAAAACTTTTCGGGATATGAGGCTGTATGAGGGCTTTTTTTTTACACCCTGAGCTGACGTTTTTAATTATAGCATTTTGGGGTAGATTCGATGTTTTGATCACCTCTTACTGCATTTTATTGCAATATTGCAGCGGTAAAAAAAACGTAATTCTGGAGTTTCGCTTTTTTTCTCACTACACTGTTCACCAATCACTAATTTATTTTTATATTTTCATAGATCAGACTTTTAAAAACACAACTATATTAAATAAGCATATTTTTATTTTTTTTTTGTTTTATTCTAATGCGGTTAAAGGGGGGTGATTTGAACGTTTGTATTTTTTAAATATTTTTAAAACTTTTTTTTTTTCTGTATTTAATAGTCTCCTTAGGGCACTTGAAGATGTGATCTTCTGATGGTTTGTGCTATGCATAGCAGTGCATCTACACTATTATGTATAGTGAAAATCATGATCTCCTATGAATGCCAGCTACAGGCTAGCTTTCACAGGAGATTCATCATGCCAAGCTTGATGGCATTCAGCTGTCCAGGCAACCCATTGATCACATTAAGGGCAAGTCGATGGTTGCGTGTAATGAAATGCCCCCCTTCCGGAGCATGCTAAATGCCACTGTCAGAGATTGACAGTGGCATTTAACAGGATAATAGCATTGGATGGAGCAGAGCTCTTAAAGGCACATGATGGCCAAGCCCGCATCAAAGTCAGGGACACGACAGATGACTTAAATGTATGTTATATGTCATGAAAAAGTTAAATTTATGTTAAATGCAAGTTTAACCTCATATAAAATTTAGCTGTTTTAGTAGGCGTTTACTGACATTTACTTAGCTGCATTTAAAAGAAAAAGTCATGGTCCATAAACAGCTTTCAGCAAAGCAAAGGGATCTCATTGTTGAAATTTATCAGTCAGGAGAAGGGTTTAACATTTTTTCAAGGCGTTAAATACACCATGGAACACTGTGAAGATGGTCATCAAGAGGTGGTTTAAATTGGGCACAACAGTGACATTACCTAGAACTGAACATCCCTCAAAAACTGATACAAAGACAAGAAGAAGCTAAAGATGAAGAGGAATTTCACCTTTCAGCACTACAATGACTACTAAGCATACCTCGAAATCAATAAAAAATGGTTTCGCCAAAAGAAGACCAATGTTTTGGATTGCCCAGCCGGAGCCCAGGCCTGAATCCAATTGAAAATCTGTGGGTTGATCTGAAGAAGGCGCTGTACAAGGTAGATGCCCTAGCAATGTGATAGCGCTATTGCAAGGAAGAGTGGGCAAAGATTGCGAATTCTAGATGTGCCATGCTGATAGACTCTGACCCAACAAAAAATTGAATCGTGGAACCACATTACTCTAGGTCTTTATTTTTCTTTCTCCACCCAAAATATTTCAGTTTATTTATCAATGGATTTGTTCAGATTATGGGTGACATTAAGGCCACGTGCACATGTTGAGTATTTTGTGAGTTTTTTACCTCACTATACTGTATGTAAGCCAAAATCAGGAGTAGAAGAATCAGAGGAAAAGTATAATAGAAACACGCCACCACTTCTGTATTTATCACCCACTCCTGGTTTTGGCTTACAAATACTGAGGTAAAAAAAATCACCAAATACTCAAAATGTGCACATGGCTTAAAGGTGGAAAAGGTTCTGAAATTATTCTTCTTGATATGATTTTTTATATGACAAAAAGCTAACATTTTAACAGGGGTGTGTAGATTTTTATATCTACTGTATTTATCTGCTATGGAGTATGAATAAAACCTTACTCATAATGGATAAATGTATATGACAAAAATAAGGAAGGGGTTTACACATGAACATGTTTGTTTGTGATTTAATATGTGATTGTTTGTATGTTTTATGTTATCCTTATGAAGTTTTAATTATGTACTTTGATTTCTTATTATGTTCTTTGATTATGTAAAATGGATGGATTTGTAATTGGTGATTTAGTTGTCCTTAAATATTGTTTATTGTATAATCAGGGGTTAAGTCCTGGAAAAGAAATCAGACAAATGTCACATTCACACGTTCAGTATTTGGTCAGTATTTTACCTCAGTATTTTAAAGTCAAAATTAGGAGTGGAACAATCAGAGGAAAAGTATAAGTCTAAGTGCCCATGATACAGATTTAAAGCAGAAATTTCCTGAGCGGTTTTGTCTCTCCTAGCCAGAAAAAATGCATGCGGTTTTTACTTGTGTTTTTGACGCGTTTTTGACATGCGTTTTTTTAAGCATTTTTGAGCATCAATGAATGATTTTTTTAGCTAAATAAAGTTGGTGGGACATTGCTTAAGCCCTTGGATTACCATAAGAACTGGGGTGAGTATATTGGTTCATTTAAATGATTAATAATGGGTCTGTTGTATTTCAAAAAAGTGTTTATACTGTGTCTGTGTGTTTCTTTACTTTGCTTGGTCATGAAAAGGTCTGATTGACACCTTGACATCACCAAACAAAAGAGCTAGGTGTCAGTTAGTCCCATTCACCCAATCTTCATTAGCATTTCTATTCACGTAATTTATGCGACTGTTGTGAGCTGTTTTTTTAAGCCTGGGAATGTGCCACTAGGCAAACATTTTCCCTGGCCATAATTAACATCTTACACTGGTTCGTTAGCCCCTACGTTCCCCCTCCCCGATCAGCACTCAGCACTTTTGTTGTTGGCAAATGTGAATCCACCTCATATAATGACACTTCAATAGGTCAAAATCTGCAGCGGAGACTAGCACGTCCGCTACAGAAGTTGACATGCTGCGGGTGAGTTTGGGTACGTGGCCATGGTCAGGAGCCACTGCAGGTTTGACGCTGTGTGTTTATACAGCGTTAAACCTGCAGCGTCCAGATGGTACAGCATAGTGTATGGGATCTCTAGAAATCCCATGTCTGCTATGCGTGCATCTGAGGCTGCGAATCACCAGTGGACATTGACATGCAGTGCGTCTTTCAGGACCGCATCATGTCAAATTCTCTTGTGGAGTCGCTAGTCTCCACAACAGAAATGTGACCACTGGAAAGTATTGAATGCGGTAAATCCGCATGGTTCAGTGAACACATGTGAATTTACCTGCGTTCAATAGAATGTAATGTTTTGGACGCAGAAAAAAATTGCAGACAAAGCGGTGCTACGTCTGAATTATGGGCACAAAGCCTAAAATTAAAAAAAAAAAATGGTGTGGGCTCCCGCTTCATTTTTATAACCAGCAGAGGGAAAGCTGACCACTGGGGGCTGATATTAGTAGCCGTGGAAAGGGGACATTAGCCAACAATGTTCCATGGCTATTAATATCAGCCCATAACTGTTTGTTTAGCCTTTATTGGCTAGATTACAGGGGGACCCCTGAAAAAAATTTACGTGGGTTTCCCCTATAAAATCTAGCCAGCAAAGGCTAAACTAGACAGCTGCGGGCTGATATTAATAGCCATGGAAGGGGCCATGAATACTAGCCCCCTCTGCGGCTATTAATATCACCCCTCAGCAGTCCCAGAAATGGCGCATCCATAAGATGCGCCAAATCTGGCCCTTGGCCTCACTCTTCCACGCTGCCCTGTAGCAGTGACAGGGGATAATGGGGTTGGGGTTCACGTCAACCTTGTATTGGCGGCTGACGTGAATCCCAGGTTAGTAATGGAGGGCGTCTATAAGACGCACCTATTACTAACCACGTAGTAAAATGGTCGGCGCATTTTTAATAAAAGACACGGCCAGAATAAAGAATTTTAATGAAATAAAACAGACACGGTCCTACAATTTTTTTTATTATATCCATCCACAAAGCCCTCAATCTCCTGAAAAAAACGTACAAAAACAAACAGTAATATTCCTCACCTGTCCGCCATCAACGACGTAATCCACATAACGCCAAGGTCCCACGACGATCAGGATCATTTCTACAGCTGTGACATCAGCAATCACTGATTGTCACAGCTGTAGAATACAGCACTGTATACTGATAGGGGTGTAAAATCACTCCCTATCAGTATACAGTGCGGCAGGTGGTCACTGGGGTTCATCAGCTAAAGATCAGCTGATGAGCCTCGGTGAGATAGAGAGCGTGGGAAAATTCTTGTGAATCTTCCCACGCTCAGCATAAGCTGATCGGTCATGAGACCGATCAGCTGATAACCGGCTTCAGCAATCAGCTGATAACCGGCTTTAGCAATCAGCTGATGGCCACGTGACCATTAGCTGATTGCTGTGGCACTGATCACCTGATGGTCACATGACCATCAGCTGATCGGTGACATCACTGATAACCTGATGGTCGCGTGACCATCAGGTGATCGGTGATGTCACTGATTACCTGATGGTCGCGTGACCATCAGGTGATCAGTGACGTCACCGCAGGTCCTGGAAGCACACTGCGGGGCACGAGCCCGCGCCCCGCAGTGTGCAGCGAGCCACCGCCGGGACAGCATCGCCCAGGAGGACTCCAGGGGACGCCGGAGAGTTGAGTATGAAGGTTTATTTTTTTATTTTTACTTTTTGATTCTTTTTTTTACTGCCACTGGCACACGGGCTGGGAGAAGCAGGCTGCCGCTTCTCCCATCCACGCTGCTCTTGCTGTTATCAGCCAGAGCAGCGGTCGGATGAGAGGAGTAGCAGCCTCCTCTCCCAACCCGGGTACCAGCCGCGGCGCGATTCCGGTGAGATTTTGCGCCTATTGATTTACATTGAAAAGCAGCAAATCCGCATGTATAGATATTATACATGCGGGTTTGCTGCGATTCAATGCAAGTCAATAGGCGCAAAATCTTGCTGAAATCTTGTGCTGTGGATTTTTCCTCAATTATAATCCGCTGCGGATATTTCTGCATCATGTGCACAGCACATGCGGATTATCATTGGTAACCATGACAGACCTCGTACCACCGTGAAAACGCATAAAAACCCCATTGTGGGCACACAGCCTAATAGAAACACGTCACCACTTCTGCACTTTTCACCCACTCCTGGTTTTGGCTTACAGGTATTGATGTAAAATACTGACCAAATACTGAACGTGTGAACGTGGCCTCTTTCAGAGGAGCATGTATTCAGCCAGTGTTTTGTCCTTGTGCTATACAGACAACACACCGACCCAATAATAACCTGTGTGACAGTGCACATGAGCAATTTTTCATATAGACTGATGCTCCATGTGAATAAAAATCAGAGCATGCACTAGTTTGGTCTGTTCTATGGACCATGCTAGTGCATGTCAATATCAGGCAGCTCTTGTGCGCATGTGCTATGCAGATGACACAATGAGTGGAACATGGAACCAGTTATGTCTACAATTTGACTACGGGAAAATGTTTTCACTCTGTGTGCTGTCTGTGTGCATTACAGACCTCACACGGAAAGCACATGGACCAATTGAAGCCAAGGACATGGACATTTTTTCACACGGACTGATGGTGAGCATGAATAAAATTGCAGTATTTTCTATTTTTGTCCATTTTATGGAGGTGCAATAGTGCGTGCAATAAAGGCAGCTCCTGCACCTGCATGCAATGTAGATAAGAAAACCGAGCTGCACATAAGACAATAAAATCATATCTGCAATTTGACCTGACTAAAAGCAAAATTTGAGACAGATGATGGGAGGTCTGAGTTCACAAATAACTTAATTTGATAAACACATCTTCAGAGCCTTTTAACCATTCTGGAATTTACTGCACTATGTCCTTCAGTTTCCTTTTTTTCTAAACAGAAAGATGGTGAGATACATTTTCTCACAGAGGTGTGCTGTCTAAGGCTATGGTCAGTATTTGGTCAGTATTCGGTCAGTATTTTTTCTGGGAGCTAATCTTGCAAACAGAGTATTTTTATACGTTTGTTTTACTGTGTCCTTGTGTGTTTCAGTCTTTTGGTGGTGTGAACACTGTCCTACAGACTTGTTCACCGCGTGCATGGCCCATGTGTCTGTATTCAATTTGTTTTTTGCTTTTGCAAGATTAGGGAGGTCTCCACGCCTCCCTTATGGGCCATGCATGGTCCACATGGACATTACCTGACTGATCTGCTCATATAGGTACTATACACATGATCAGTTTTTAAATACATCAGTTAGGGACTGCTCTGATGTGGGTTACCTTGACGTTGGTAGAGCGGCTTAGTATACATTTTTTGCAAAAAATGTGTCAACCAAATACCCTGTTTTTTATCACCTTTTTACTAGCATTTGCTGTTTACTGTTACTTTTTTACAACAGAGTATTTTTATATGTTTGTTTTACTGTGTCCTTGTGTGTTTCAGTCTTTTGGTGGTGTGAACACTGTCCTACAGACTTGTTCACCGTGTGCATGGCCCATATGTCTGTATTCAACTGTTATTATCCTCGCCTGGTCTTCCCGCGATCAGCAAGACTAGGCGATGCTGGTGACAGTTGTAGTAAGCACCTGCCGTCTGGAAATAGAGGAAAGTTTTCTGTTTTTCACTGTCAAGCATTAAATAAATAATTACATTTAAAAAATGGTGTGCGGTTCCCCCTGTGTTCCCCCTGTATTTTAAAGGCAGCGCAGATAAAGCAGAAGATAAGTAGACAGCTGTGGGCTTCTATTATTAGACTGGGGCAGTCCATGGTTAATGGCCCATCCCTAGCCAAAAAATGGAAGCCCAAAGCTGCCCCAGAATTGGCGCACCACATTAGATGTGCCAATTCTGGCGCTTTACCAGACTCATCACGATTGCTCTGGTGTGGCGGCTGGGTTTGATGACAGTTGTAATTTGTCAAAAATCACAGCTGCCATCAAGCCCTGTGGTTAGTAATGGAATGGTGTCAGTTAGACACCCCCATTACTAGCCCTGTAAGTAAACATAATTAAATACACACACTAAAAAGTCTTTTATTTTAAAATGAAAACCCAGACATCCTGTCACCTATTTATTTTCCCCCAAAACACCCCCACAGATCCCACGACGATTCCCAACTTTGCTTCATCCGGAAGCTTTGATGAGCGGTGACACCAGTAACATAACCGCTCACCAAGGCTGCTGGAACACGCTGAGAGTAGCGTGAGAACCAGCGGCAGTGATGAGCAGTGACATCATTACGTTTACCGCAGGTCACAGCCAGCGGTTCTCACGGTAACCTCCATGTGATCAGCCAGCTGTGAACTGCCGTGAACTCACTAAGGTTATAGCAGTTCATAGCTGGCCGGCTCTCCTCTGCCTGTCTTCTACTTGTGAGCCGGCCATCTGTGAATTGCTGTAACCTTACGGAGTTCACCGCAGTTCACAGCTGGCCATCTTACACAGAGATTACTGTGAGAACCGCCGGCTGTGACCTGCAGCAAAGGCAAAGCAGTCAGCTGTGAGATGATATTAATAGACTGGGAAGGTTCATGGATATTGGCCCCTTCCCAGACTAATAAGACTAGCTCCCAGCTGTCTGCTTTTCCTTAGCTGGTTATTAAAATAGGGGGACCCTTCGTCGTTTTTTTTTTAAATTGATTCCTCGAAAGCTGCCGGATATCTATCTATCTATCTATCTATCTATCTATCTATCTATCTATCTATCTATCTATCTATCTATCTATCTATCATCTATGTTTCTCATCACTATCTATCTCTATTTTTGAACATCTTTAATAAATAACACTTTTTCATTTCTATGCTGCATTTCATTCCATACGTGTCACACCGACCGCACACTGACAGCACACTGACACATAAATACGGACAGCACATGGACACATGGATGTCATATGGATAGCACATACGTACTGTGAGGCAGTGAGAAGGGTCATATGCGAGGGACGGTATGTTTTTCCTAGTATGTACATAGAGTGCTTTGCTATCACAGACACACCTGTGATTGCAGTGCAGAATAGAAGTAAAGTTTGAACTTGGTCAAGCTATTTGGCTAAGTTAGATTTAAGAAAACCCGGCATGGGCTTTTATTCTTGGAGTGGACTACAGGATGTCAGTGGAGTGGTCCACTTCCTCCAGCTCGGGTCTTGCATGTGGCTCATGTCCACAGTTCTCATTTAAAAACCTGTAGCAACGGTTTTAGTGTGTCAGTGTTGGGATTGCTAGCAGCATAGCAGGAAAGCTCTGCAAGCTTGTGTGAGGCTGAACACAGGCCTGTGAAGGCAACGTATCTGACGCACCCTAAGTGACACGGCGCAGCCATCTCCCACGGCAACAGGATTTCACAGACTGTGTGGATATCCCGGGTGCGATTCGGAGGGCAGCTTTTACTTTGGAGTGTGAGTTTTTGCTGAATAAAGCCGTTTAAGTTGGACTTTCCTTGGGTCACTGCCTCATTACTGCACAGTGTGAACACCACCACACTAAAGTACACATGGATGGCACATGGACACGGACCACAGATCTCACCAGTCCTGGTTTTTCCTGTACAGGAAACACCAGGATGTGTGAAGGGGGCCTAAGTGTCACAAAATCATATCCTGTACACATCTGATAAAATAACGATAATGTGGCCAATTCCACTAACTCATTCTGCAGCCAGCAATAGACAGTGTAATACAGAAGCTATAGGAGGCAAATGCTGCAACATTTTTAATGAAACATAATAGCAAAAAATATTTTTCTCTCCAATTGCATGCATTTATGTAATAAAAAAAATGCCCACAAAGGTGGACAACCCCTTTTAAGTCCCTGACTTAGGAGCAATTTGATACTTCTTCAGATTTTATGGCTGCACCATAGTGTTTAATATCAATGCTTTATATTTTTATGGCTTATTTATTTTCAAAATGTCAGCTATATGCCCTTAACATTTCAACATATTAATAGTTATTGAAGAAAAGAAAGAGGCTACGTTTTGCTAGAAATATTACCATGGGTAATACCTATATATGACAATATCTATTGGTACCCAAGTTAGTAGCTGCAGGATCCAACTGTGGCACCCCTGCGGGTCCAGTCGCCACAGAGGTACTGCATCTCACCCAGAGGTGTGGTACCCCACTCTCAGGTAAGGAGGGAGTACTACCCGGGACCCACACACCCGCATCCAATACACTCCACTTCAGTAGGGAAAGGTGAGATTGCTCCTAAGGGAGAGCACAGTCACTGGTCCCTAGCTGGAGGGTGGAACCGTGTAGTGGGTGTGGGTGGAGGAAGGAGAAGAGGGGAGCACTGTCAGTAGGAGTATAAGAGGGAATGGAACCATCTAGAAGGAGTTAAGTCAGAGCCAGTCCTGCTCAGGAGAGCAGTGTAGGAGGGTCCAGGCTCCTGGCTCCAGTGCTTGGAGCAGGAGTTGTGTGGAGAGAGAGGAGTCAGGCCTAGTCTGAGAGGCCCAGGAGAGAGTGAGAGAGGATGGGAGCAGAGGGAAAGCTCCAGAGACAAAGGGGATCCCAGGGGCATGGTGAGTGTGGATGCCACCTGTGCGCCTGAATTCACATGGACATGGAGGGATCAAGCCGCAGAGAGGGGACGGGCCTCTAAACTAGTGGAGAACAACCAAGCTCAGCTAGATAACTGGAGGCTGCTGCATTTTCAAGGTGCTGCAGCCAACAACCACAATTATATCGCCGAAAAGGTGGCCACATAAGGTCCAGGGGACTGCATGTCGCCCGACAAGACCCGAGGCTACTGCCTTGGGACACTGATTGTGAGGCGCAGGGCAGGAGGGTGAGAGCCAGTGCAGTGAGATGACCAGGAAAGGTACATAGAACGGGGAACCATGCAAGTGCTCCTGAAATACCTGAGAGTTTGCTGGATCACCACCTCGGAGGACACAGGACGACGTGGGTGGTTATAATCCGGGAAGCATCCTGAGGAACTAAACAACAGTGAGTAAAATCTGAAGACTGCACCCCACTGTGTCCTTGAATAATTGCTGCGCCATCACCAGCCCTGCACTACATTGCACCAACAAACATCTATCTCCTAGCATCACTATATCCTGCCCTGGAGCTTAGCTCTGCCTGTGGAGAGCTGAACCAACTCTGCTGCTTCACCATCAGCTCCAGAGGATCTGCACCGCAGCGGCGGCCCCATATAGCCACATACTACAGGTGGCGTCATGAACATTATCTCTTAAAACTTTATTCCCCTTTTACTTTCCCCTTTAATTGACCGCTCTGGGTCACGGACCGGGTCACTGCCACCGTGACATCCCCCAGCATAGACCGGCCCGGCTACCGAGTACCCCATGGCCGAGGGGGCGCGTCACAACCCACCACCCTTGCTCTCTGACTCATAGCTGTGAGATGGACAGCCATCCATATCATAGTCCCTGTTGTACCTCTCCCCACCAATGTCTAATTTTTTTTATACAAGGAAACAAGTTCTAGGTTCCAACCCAGAACAGTGCCAATGGACTGTGTCTACATTCATCAAGTATCTCTCATTAGTTGAAAAATATCATACTATTACCATTTCTATGATAAACTCTTTGTTAGTTGTCTGTTGATATCATTTTCAGATCCCTGGAAGCCACTGAGACCATGAGCAATAATAAATCCTTTACATCCTGAAATGAAGGCTTTATAGGAGATTAGCTGTCAACCTGTCATGAAAACAGACAACTTCACCTGAGGCTGCAGGTTCATGAAGTCGCCCAGTGCAGGTCATTCTCACACTCTACAGTTTCATACAGGAGCATGTAATCTGTATTTTGAAGCAGGCTACTCTTCCAGTCCTCCAGAAATGCTACAGGGAAGAATGTGACATAATAAAGAAGCAAAACAATGTTTCCCAAGCTTTGCTTTTTGTCTCATTGCCAATATCTACCTGTGTAGTTCTGACAACCATTAACACCATATATTTTCACAAGCTTCAAAAGAACAGCTAAACAAAAGACATGTGACTCGAGGGGGGTTAATCCGGCCAAGAGTCTATTAGCAAACACATCTTCTTGATGTCAGGAGCATTAGTGTAAAGATTTTACAAGAGAAAAGGATGTCTTCAAAGATAATAGCCATCTTAGTGGTTTTATGGGCTGAGCACTGTAGCCTGCAGATATTTTTTTGGTCTTAGACATCATCAATGTGAATACACACATAGTCAAAATTGTTGGTACCCCTCGTTTAATGAAAGAAAAACCTACAATGGTCACAGAAATAACTCGAATCTGGCAAAAGTAATAATAAATTAAAAATCTTTGAAAATGAACAAATGAATGTCAGACATTGCTTTTCAACCCTGTTTCCACAGAATTTTTAAAAAAATTAAACTTCCCAAACTTAATATTTTGTTGAACAACCTTTTGAGGCAATCACTGCAATCAAATGATTCCTGTAACTGTCAATGAGACTTCTGCACCTCTTGACAGGTATTTTGGCCCACTCCTCATGAGCAAACTCCTCCAGTTGTCTCGTGTTTGAAGGTTGCCTTTTCCAGACGGCATGTTTCAGCTCTTTCCAAAGATGCTCAATAGGATTTAGGTCAGGGCTCATGGAAGTCCACTTCAGAATAGTCCAACGTTTTCTTCTTAGCCATTCTTGGGTGTTTTTAACTGTGTGTTTTGGGTCATTATCCTGTTGCAAGACCCATGACCTGCGACTGAGACCAAGCTTTCTGACACTGGGCAGCACATTTCTCTCTAGAATCCCTTGATAGTCTTGAGATGTCATTGTACCCTGCACAGATTCAAGACACCCTGTGCCAGATGCAGCAAAGCAGCCCCAGAACATAACAGAGCCTCCTCCATGTTTCACAGTAGGGACAGTGTTCTTTTCTTGAGATGCTTCATTTTTCCATCTGTGAACATAGAGCTGATGTGCCATGCCAAAAACTTCCATTTGTGTCTCATCTGTCCATAGGACATTCTCCCAGAAGCTTTGTGGCTTGTCAACATGTAGTTTGGCAAAATCCAGTCTGGCTTTTTTATAATTTTTTTTCAACAATGGTGTTCTCCTTAGTTGTCTCCCATGAAGTCCACTTTGGATCAAACAACGATGGATAGTGCAATCTGACACTGATGTTCCTTGAGCTTGAAGTTCACCTTTAATCTCTTAGAAGATATCCTGGGCTCTTTTGTTACCATTCGTATTATCCGTCTCTTTGATTTGTCATCAATTTTCCTCCTGCGGCCACGTCCAGGGAGGTTGGCTACAGTCCCATGGATCTTACATTTTTGAATAATATGTGCAACTGTAGTCACAGGAACATCAAGCTGCTTGGAGATGGTCTTATAACCTTTACCTTTAACATGCTTGTCTATCATTTTCTTTCTAATCTCCTGAGACAACTCTTTCCTTTGCTTCTTCTAGTCCATGTTGAGTATTGTACACACCATGTCACCAAACAGCACATTGAGTATCTGTAGCCCTATATACAGGCCCACTGACTGATTACAAGATTGTAGACATCTGTGATGCTAATTAGTGGACACAACTTGATTTAACATGTCCCCTTTGTCACATTATTTTCAAGGGTACCATCATTTCTGTCCAGGCCTATTTCATGAGTTTAATTTTTTTTATAAAGTCTGTGGAAGCAGGGTTGAAAAGCAATGTCTGACTTTAATTTGTTCAATTTCAAAGATTTTTAATTTATTATTACTTTTGTCAGATTCAAGTTATTTCTGTGACCATTGTGAGTTTTTCTTTCATTAAAAGAGGGGTACCAACAATTTTGACCACATGTGTATGTGCATACACAGATAGTAGTATTTGTTACCTTTTAATATCTTTTCTAGTGCTGTTATAGCACCAACATATTCCATAGCACTGTGCAGATATTATCATATCTCACATCTGTACTTGCCCCTAATGGGGTCCACAATCTCCTTATCTGACGCATGGACACTAGAATTAGTTGCAGGCTAATTAAACTCTCTAGTCGCGATGATATTCCTAATCAACCTGGTGGTATGGCTGTATAGTTCTTAGAACAACAATAAAAATGATACCTGTCTCGTAGTAGTTCAATGTTCCATTGCTGAAAAATTAAGCTTTGAAGGAACATGCAAATTAGTCTCAAAGTGTATTGATGGGAAGTTGATGCACTTGGAGGGCATCAACACCCCCCCCCCCCCGCACTTCCAGACTAAATTGCTCATTGCTTCAAAGCTTGATTTCTCAGCTGTGAAACATTGAATTACTACAAGACAACTATTGTTTTTTTCATTGTTCTTATGCATATATATTTTATTATTGTTCTACTTATACAACCATACCACTAGGTTGATTAGTAAAGTCATACTTATGGACCCCTTCAATATATAAAACATAGTCCAGGTGTATGGCTGTAGTAACCTAGGTCATGATAATACAGTATATACCCTATGGACTGTTCAAGTTGCAAGCAAATCCCCTGATGAATCTTGGCAGAGGAAACGTATTGGAAAGCACATAGGGAACTCTTAGAGCATATTTTCCCACAGGGGCAGCTCTGGACTGCCCTTGAATTGGTGGGTGTTAACAGGAACTGAGGGCCAGTACAGCATTAGATATTTAGGGATATTTAGAGTCTGCCATGTTACTGTTTCTGGATAGCCTTGACATTATTAGTAACAATTGACCCTGCCATTCTGATCAACTGAATAGGTGAAACTGTTCCCTTATTATACATGGTTTATGTCTCATCTGGATTATGCTGCTGGAAAAGGTTGATTAGCAGACTGGGTGATGTCTAACCATTGTTGATTGCCACTAGTGATGGGTGAGCACGAAAATGCTCGGGTCAAGCAAATTGGAATGCTCAGGTGCTCGACCCGAGCAGCAAGATGAATGTAAGTGTATGGGAAACTTCAGCATTTTTCAGGCGGCTCCCCCGGCGGTCTGCAGAGACCTAAAAATTGCCCAAATCGATGGGAACAGTGCTCAAATGACATGGGAACAGCATGGGGATGATCCCTGGAAACATTTCTGACTCCCAGGTCACTGCTGTGAACAGCGTTGTCAGAGATATTACGCCACTTTTACGGACTCACAATAAAACATACAAAAACGAAACCAAAATGGATTTTCCTGGGAAATATGTTACGGAACATCCTTTCCAGGGTAATGACTTGTATATAAGGCAAAATAAATTACCAAAACCAAAAATACTCCTCCACACCTTGGGCTATGTTCACACGTAGTGGTTTTGATGCGCTTTTGCACTTTTGGATTGCTTTCAACCGTGACATGCATTCACTGGGATATGTCATTTTATCATTTTACAACCTTATCTGGCCATGTGGTATGTGAGACATGATCAGACACATCTTTTTTCATTTATGAAGGAGGGACCCTGAAAGTCACAAAGCCTATTTTTATAGGGCCATTAGGTGGCCTTTACTATTCTTAAAGGGCCTGCAGTCGGCCCTCACTATTGTTAGAGAGCCATCAGCCGGCTATGCTTTGTTGTTCCCATTACTAAAGAGTGGGTCTCCTATACTGTTATTGCATATGCAGTGAGTGGCAGGGCTGCCCAAAATTTGGACTCACCCCAATACCCCTTTGAAAATTTGAATGCACCCCAATACCCCTTTGAAGAGACTTAGAAGAGGGCCTCCTGAAAACAATGTTTCCATTATTAGGAAGTGGGTCTCCCATGCTGTTTGCCTATGCAGTGAATTCAAGGGCTGCATAGGCAAAATTGGGAGGCACTCCAACTGCCCCTTGGAAAAGACGTAGAGGGCCTCATGGAAAAAACATTTTCCTATTATTAGGAAGTGGGTCTCCCATTGTGTTTGCCTATGCAGTAAATGCAAGGATTGCCAAAAATTTGGAGGCACTCCAATGCCCCTTGGAAGAGATGTGGAGGTCAGATGGCCTCCTGAAAACAATGTTCCCATTATTAGGGAGTGGTTGTCCCATTGTGGTTGCCTATGCAGTGAATGCAAGGGTTGCCAAAAATTTGGAGGCACTTCAATGCCCCTTGTAAGAGACGTGGAGGTCGGAAGGTCTCCTGAAAACAATGTTCCCATTATTAGGAAGTGGGTCTCCCATAGTGTTGGCATATGCAGTGAATGCAAGGGCTGTCAAAATTTGGGAGGCACTCCAATGCACCTTGGAAAAGACGTGGAGGAGGGCCTCAAAAAAAAATGTTTCCATTAGAAAGGAGCGGGTCTCCTATACTTGTAATGCCCATGCACTAAGTGTATGGGCTGACAAACATTTACCCCTGAACATGAACACATGAACATACTGTATATATTTTTTTTTACGGGCATCAAAAACACCCTTTAAAAATTTTTTGTGGGTGTTGCATCCTGGACCACGGTCACCCTGGTGATATAGTGGTGGAGGATGATGATGAGGAGAAGGAGGAGGACAAGAGCAAATAGCCAAAATCAGGAAGCGTATACCCATGTGTGAGTGTGAAAAGGTGCATGGCAATACGCCTACCAAAAAAAAACACTGGATTTGAGTTTATGTTGCACTGCTATCATTCGGTGGTGTTGAGAAGTCTGGGCCAATCCAGCCCTTGTTAATTTTTATAAGAGTCAGCCTGTCAGCATTTTCAGTTGACAGGCGGATGCGCTTATCAGTTATAATTCCACCAGCGGCACTAAAAACCTGCTCTGATAAAACGCTAGAGGCAGGGCAGGCCAGGACCTCCAAGGCATAGAGAGCCAGTTCATTCCACGTGTCCAGCTTGGATACCCAATAATTATAAGGCACAGAGGAATCACGGAGGACTTTGGTACGGTAGGCAAGGTACTCCCTCAGCATCCTCCCAAACTTTGCACTCCTTGTGAGAGTACACCGCACCTCAGGGCCTGTATGATTGAAGGGGCTGAGAAAACTCTCCCAGAACTTTGACAGTGTTTCCCTGCCTCTGCTGGATTGGAGTTGTGTCTCTCTTGGCTGTACTCCTTGGTTGTCCAACGAACTGTGACCTCTGCCGCCAGCGTTTTTTCAGATGTGAATTTTTTTAATAGTTCCACAACAAGGGCCTTCTGGTACTGCCCCATTTCTGTAGACCTGTCCGCCTCAGGAATAAGAGATATAAAGTTCTCCTTGTAGCTTGGGTCTAGAAGTGTCACAAACCAGTAATGACTGTCACCCAAAATTTTGAGAAGACGAGGGTCACGGGAAAGGCAATTGTGTCTCATCATCGTCCACCTCTTCTGACACTTTCCCACCGTCGCCTTAGTATGACCGTGGCTGCTCAAATATTTGGGCATTGCTACATGCGATTTCCTCTTGCCCCGCTTCAAGTGGACCAGGTGAGAGGCCCGAATCTATAAATGGAAAAGTGAACAGCTCTTCGGAGTGTCCAAGTGTGGGATCTGTTGTCTCTGGGCACTTGGCATGGTAGGAGGAAGGAGGATCAGGGTGAGGAATATGCGGTCCAGACTCACGGCTACTGAGACTTGACTGTGTGGAAGACAGGGTGGTCATGGTGGTGGTGGCTAAGTGACTGGAAGTATTATCTACTATCCAATCAATAACCTTTTTACACTGCTCTGTGTTCAATAGTGGTGTTCTGCGGTCCCCTGTTAATTGGGACAGAAAGGTCGAGTGAGAAGATGTGGGTGTTTGTTGTGGCACAATTTCGGCTTGCCCACGTTCTCGGCCTCTGCATGCACCATCACCATCACGTCCAGTTCCCCGTCCCTTGCCACGTGCCTTGCCCATTTTAAATGGAGGACAATATCTTCCACGCTCACTACAAATGGCTGAATTTGAAGCAAATTTATATGCTATCCGTGTGACGGACAAACCACAGTTTTAAATAGCTGGCCACTTTGTTTTTTAATCCCATGTTGTGTTATTTATCCTTACAGGTTGGGTTATTTGTACTCCTAGAGGGTTAGACCTTTGTCATGTTTTTCTATCTAGGAGATTAACCCCTAGCAGACTGCTATATTTTTGCACATACTGCAGTTTTCATCTGATTGAATTTCTGAATTTCACTTTATTGAATCAGATTATTTTATTGATATTCCTAATATCTGAGTTATGTCTATATATCTGTGTGATAGTCAATCACATTGGTTACATGATCAACCATTTGTACTATTGTGTGGCTATATTTTAACACATATGTAGTAAAAGTTATGTTTTGATTTACCTCTCATTTTACAAATTACTGTATTTACTCTGATTCTTTTTTACTTTTTTTAGTTCACCACTGTGGGCAAAGTTTTGGGTTTCCAGATGCATTTGCCTGATTTGTCTGATTTGTCACATGCAACTTTTCACCAAAAGACAACATTTCTAAAAAGGTACTTCAGTTCTGGAGGGAATTTGTGTATACCTGGAATTTCTGGGAACATTTTAGCTGATCATGTGACCTTTTGCTCTAAAAGGTTGCAAATAAGCTAAAAGTAAAAAATGAAGAGCATTTTTGATTTTGTGCAAAAATAATGAAGCTTGTACAACATTTTGGTGAATTTGGTGCAAAAAAACATCAGTGAACGCCATAAGAAAAGTACCTTAAAAAAATTATAAATGATGATTTGAGCCCATGCATGCATGACATGCATGGGCATGCCAGAGGCAGGCGTGCTTTCACAGGGCATATGGACAAGGGTCTATTTATGAGACAAATGTTTTCATTTTTACATAACTGGTTGTTGTAAATTCAACTTTCAGCCTCAGGTTGGAGACTCTGCTCTATAGCTTAATGATAGTATCACAGCTGCAGTGAAAACTAAAATTAAATTTGCATTTGAAGTTGGTGGTTTATGGATGTGCAGCCGATACGGGTTCAGTGGTCATCGGTGTAGTTTTCTGTATATACCACAACCACTTCTTTACATATCAATGTAAAGTCAAGAGAACAGTTACACAAATCTCTGTTTGTAGACAATATTGATGGGCATTCCAAGAAAAAAAATGTCATAGGAGGTGCAACACCCAGAAACACGTCTAAAAATTGAGATTCTGTTTTGGCTTTTATACCAAAATCATGTGGCAAGGTTTGTTAAAGGGTCGATATTGACTTTTAGGATTGCTACTTCCAATAGGTGGCACTAGAGTTCCAGTCCTCTTCCGCTCTGAAGAGGCAGTTTGCATATTTAATTTTGCCGACAAGCATTGCACGGCCTATAAGTCTCCTTATATTGGCATGTCAGGCAAGTCACTATCTACAAGGAGAAATGTTACCCACTGGACTCCAGTCAGAGACTTCTTATGTATCCAAATCAGATCTCATGTTTTCTACTGAGGAGGGGCAACACCCCAAAACAATGTGTCTGCAAATTTAGATCCTGGTTTAGATTCTATGCTAAGTCATGTGGCAAGGCTCGTTAAATGGTCGATATTGACTTTAAGGATTGCTACTTCCAGTAGGTGGCATTAGAGTTCAAGTCCTTTTCCTCTCCGAAGAATCAATTTGCATATTTAATTTCCTAGAGGAGCATTGCATGACCTATAGTCTCCTTACACTAGCATGTCAGGCATGTCCCTCTCCACAAAGAAAGATGTCACCCCAGAGACCCCATAAAATCATTAGAAATGCTGAATCAGACTTTTAGTGGTTGTTCACATTGCCCTACATCAAATTGAAAATTACATTACATTTAGGAGAAAAATTGTGTGGTCCACCTGTGACCAACTCCTCCCAAATGTACTTTTCAGCTTGATTCCAGCACAGTATATTTACCCTTAACAATGATAATAGGAGTTTTGAAATGTAAATGCTTTTCACTAAATTATTATCTTATCACAATGTTCTTGTATAAAGTGCTTCTTTCATGAATCAAGTGAAATTATACTTAGCTAAAAGTTTACTAGTTACTTAAACATGGCATAGGCAGTAATAAATGGGCTATCTCATCCATAAATGTTTTACTATACCAAAAAATCAGTACTCATCTCTTAAATCCCCTGCTAAACCAGCTTAGCTGCAGTGGCAGTCCCCTCCTTTGTTTACAGGCTGCCAGCAATAACAAGCTGCACTGGCATGGACCACTACAACCCATCCTTGACCTAAGCTGGCAGTGCATTCTATTTGTTCCTTATAGGCAGTGTTCCATATTTACCCAGATAAAGAAAAATTGGACCAACATCAAATGAAAAAAATACTTTTGCATTAGAAATGATCAAATCTTTTGAAATTTAAATTCGCCTGCTTTAGTACATTTTTCCATGCCAACACCATACCTAGTAAACAAGCATTAAACATATTTGTAGGTACTTCAATTGCCCTGAAAAGATGTGTTTAAAATTCTGAGGTCATGGATGGTTTGGAGCTGTCCATGCCAATACAGTTGTCATTGCTGGCAGCTTGTCAACAAAGTCAGGGAACTGCTGTTGCAGTTATGCTGGTTAGTCAGAAGATTTAAGAGATGACTACTGTTTTTTTTCAACATTTGTGGATCAGACAACCCCTTTAACATTGCCTACACTTTGATTATGTAACAAGCCTTAGAAAGATTCGCAGGTACTAAAATTGCACTGAAAAGAAGTGTATAACACTTTGTGGTCTACTAGGACTGTATCCAACCCCTTTCAAGCTCTTTGGGGCAAATACAGCCTTAGAAATGTCAAAGTGACCTCCACATATATGGCTATGGGTAAAAGTTTTTCTGTGTTGTTTTGCCACACACACTATCTGTATAGTTTATTCAGAGTTTTTGTGGCTCTTATTATTTCTATGGCTAAGCTGTGAAATCTTCTCAACAGATATACCCCAAGATGGTTGTTGCACTGCATTCCCTGCCTCAGCTTTTATACAGGCTATGATAGGCTGTGGTATACTATGTGATGGCTTTACTATACTATATGATGTAGTATAGCGATGGCCATGCTGTACTATGTGATGTGCCATACTATGTGAACCCTAACCATGGCATATAAAGCCATCCACAACCTGTCTTCTCTATACATTTGTGACCTAGTCTCCTGGTACATACCTGCACGCAACTTCCGATCCTCACAAGATCTCCTGCTCTACTCCCCTCTTATCTCCTCTTCCCACAATACAAGATTTCTCCCGTGCATCCCCCCTACTCTGGAACACTCTACCCCAACACATCAAACTCTCACCTACCGTGGAAACCTTCAAAACAAACCTGAAGACCCACCTCTTCCGACAAGCCTACAGCCTGCAGTAACCCTCGCTCCACCATACTGCTGCACGACCAACTCTACCCTCACCTACTGTATCCTCACCCATCCCTTGTAGATTGTGAGCCCTCGCGGGCAGAGTCCTCTCTCCTCCTGTACCAGTCACTGACTCATTTGTGTTCAAATTATTGTACTTGTTGTTTGCTATGTATACCCCTTTTAAACATGTAAAGCACCATGGAATTAATGGTGCTATAATAATAATAAATAATAATAATAATGGTCATGCCATTCTATGTGATGGCTCTGCTCTACTATGTGATGTGCTGTACTATGTGATAGCCATGCTATACTATGTGATGTGCTATACTATGTAATGGCCGTGCTATACCATGTGATGTGCTATTGTAGCGCCCTGAGGGTTCGGCCGCTACAGGGGTATTGCACCTCTGCCAGAGGTGTGGTATTCCACTCCCAGGTAAGGATGGAGTATGGACCAGGGCTCAGTTAGCTGCATACAGCACACTCACCCCATTTCCGAGGGACAGTTCAACGGTGCTCCCATTAGACAGAAATGCAGGCACGACAGACCATGTCCCTGGCTGGAGGGGGGAGGAATACCCAGTGATGTAGGAGCAGATAGGGGACGGTTCCTGAGCGTAGGTAGGAGCCCATTGGTTGCTGGTCACCTGGACTCATGTTCTAAGGGAAGGTATAAAAGGTGGGCACCATCTTAGATCTGGGTCTGTCTGTCAGTTCAGTTAGTGAAGTGAAGTCCAGTGAGAGGGGACAGGGAGCAGAGGCTATGTAGGAGCTCTGCTCAGAGGCAGGCCTAGAGAAAAGGCCAAGAACAGAAAGGAACAGAAACAGTAAGGAACAGCAGCGAAAGAGAAAGAGAAGAACAGAAGGGCTCAGGGACAAGAAGGCAGAAGGGACCCTAAGAACCCACGAGAATACGGGGTGAAGGGTCACGCAGATTAAGGGTACCGGATCCCAAGTTGGTGGAGGAGAAACAACCCTCAGCCAAAGACCAGAGGTCGTGATCATTTATTGGTGCGACACCTCATCAAACCTGCTAGGAAGGCACCATAGAGAACAGCGGGGAACAGGATCCACATTTACCTGCACAAGTTCGCGGCAGCTGGACAAAAGTGGGTCACTGGTGAGGCAGGCCAGAGAAAGGATAAAAGGGGGTCCTGGGCCATGCTCCTGAACTGCCTGGGGGTTGACCGAGCCCCTCACCTGGTGGACACCGCACGGCTTGGGTGGTCACTACCTGTACAGAAGTGACCCGGAGAATCTGAACTGTGAGTAAAAGGCATTGGACTGTAGTACGTTGTCTGTGTACTCTTTCTCTCCTCCAGCATTAATAGCACTGGGACTCCCTACACCATTACCCCCACCATCCACTGCACTGCCCAGGGGTTACACGCTTCCCGTGGGGAGTTATCCAATCTCAGCTGCGCATACTATCAACCTCAGGGGACTGCATTGCAGCGGCGGTTCCTAATAACCGCAATCCACGGGTGGCGTAGTCGGACATTATCAACAGCACGTAGCAGACTACCGTTAGCCTGACCACCCTGAGCCACACAACCGGGTCGCCACTACTACCCCCATCGTTCCCCTATTGCCCGGATCCGAGTGCCCCACGGCCCAGGGGGCGAGTCACTATACTGTGTTATGTGCTATACTATGTGTTGGCTGTACTGTACTATTTGATGTGCTATACTATGTGATGGCCATGCTATACTATGTGATGTGTTATACTATGTTATGTGCTAAACTATGTGATGGCCGTGCGATACTATTTGATGTGCTATACTACGTTATGTGCTATACTATGTGATGGCTGTGCTGTACAATGTGATGTGTTATCCTATGTGATGTATTATACTATCTGATCGCTGTGCTGTAATATATGATGTGTTATACTATGTGATGGCTGTGCTATACTATGTGATGTGTTATCTAGTGTTGAGCCACCCCCGTAGTGTTCGAGTTCGGTTCGGTTCGTCGAACACCCGTGTGTTCGCCGAACTGTTCGTCGAACTGTTCGTCGAACACCTTCGAACACCGTTAAAACCAATGGCAGGCAAACAAAAACACATAGAAACACATAGAAAACACCTTCAAAGGTGTCCAAAAGCTGACAAACTGCTCAGAAGACACAACTAACACATGGAAAAGTGACAAGTACATATAGTCATGCGAAAAGAAAAGAGGTGGAGGAGTAAAAGGAGGGGGAGACACAGATATAGACATGTCATGCCCTTCGAAAATCCAAAAAGTGAGAAGCCGACACGTTCAGTCCGCTCCTGCCCGTGCCACCTCCGTGTCGCCGGGTTTGTGCCAGAGCCGCGGTGAACCCTGACGGCCAGCCCCCCTCTCCCAATACTGGTGCCTGTCCGCTGGTGGGTCGAGCTAGCCCCCCTGTGGTGGAGGCAGCTCTAAGCTTTTTAATTTAAATTGTCTCTCTAATTTGAATGAATACACTTTAAATCCATTTACAAGGATCTATTGGAGGGCAAGTCTCATGCCAGCAGCCGCGTAATTCCAGCTCCAGTAGCGTCCACTAAAGCTGCTGCAGTTAAAAAGCTTTTATAATGATCGAGCTCGGCTGTCCACCGCAAGGCATCCTACTGCCAGTCCCAGCCCCTATGCCTTGGGGTGTCCCCTGATGCTCTTCACTGAGTATCCCGTGGTCCCGAAGCATTTCCTTTGAAAAAATTAAGTGTCCAAACTACAGGTGGTGTAGCTTGCTTAACAGCCGGGATAATCCGCTGACTAGCAGACACTGCTACTAGGCACAAAGTATTTCCTGGGCTAGGTTGCAGTTAAAAATTTGTAATTAGATACTCTCGTTGGATGCTGAGAAAGCATTCCACAGAGTCTCCTGGCACGCCATATATGATTCTCTTAAAAAGCTTGGGGTAGGGGTCTAGGGGACCCTTTTAAAGCCAAAATCACGGCCCTGTATCACAATACATCACCTAGGCTGAAGATAAATGGAACTGTAGCACCCTGAGGGCTCGGTTGCTACAGAAGTATTGCACCTCACTCAGAGGTGTGATATCTCACTCTCAGGTAAGGATGGAGTGTGGATCAGGACCCGACACCTGCATGCATTACACCACATTGCCGTGGGGCAGGGCGACCAATATGCCTCTGAGATGGGCACGACAGTCCCTGTCCCTGGCTGGAGTGGGGGGAGGGAACACTGAGGAAGGGGAACCCTGTCGTGCAGGAGCAGGGAGGAAGCAGTTCCTGGGTGCATTGAGAAGGGAGTATAAAAAGTGGGCACCATCTTAGTTCAGTGCAGAGAAGTCTGAGCAGAAGTGGCAGGGAGCAGGGGCTCTGCATGAGCTCTGCTCCGGAGGCGGGCCTAGTAACAGAGGCCCAGGCCTGGAAGAGGGAGAAGGAAGGAAGAGGAGCGGAGAAGGCTCCAGGAATGAGGAATGAAGGGATCCCAGGGGTGCGGATGGGCGAGTCGCCACCGCACGCCCGAATCCACCTGCGTGGAGGGGTCAGGCCAAAGGGGGAGACCGGTCCCCGAAACTAGTGGAGGCAGGAAACGACCCTCAGCTAGAAACCGGAGGCTGTGACATTTTATGTGGCGCAGCCCCTCGCTACACCCGCTAGGAAGGCAGCACATAGGGTCAGGGAAACTGGCGCCAAGTTTACCAAGAGGAGGCCCGAGGCAGCAGGACAGAAGGGTTGGTAAGAAAGGCCAGACAAAGGACACACAAAGGGGGTCCTGTGAAGCGCTCCAAAGTTATCTGGGAGTTGTCTGAGCCCCTCACCTGGTGAGCACAGTACGACGTGGGCAGCCGTTACCTGCAGACGTGGTCTGGATAATAAGAACTGTGAGTAAAGGCCCTGGACTGCATCACTGACTCCGTGTCGTTACTGCTGCTGCCCTGCACCATCACCCCCATCCGCCGCATACACTGCCCTGAGGCTATACTCCTCCCGTGGGGAGTTATGCTACGCTCTGCTGCACCCACAACACCAGCCTCAGCGGTCTGCCCTGCAGCGGCGGTTCACTCTGACCGCAATCCACGGGTGGCGTAGTCGGACATTTAAACATCAAAACCACATAAATAGTTCCGCCACTGGTTTGACCACCCTGAGCCACGGAACCGGGTCGCCGCCACGAAGACTACAACCACCAGCATCCACCAAAAAGGGTCCAGCTCCGGGTGTCCCAAGGCCCAGGGGGTGCATCAGAACATTTTCATCACCTTTCACAATCACCAATGGGACAAGGCAGGGATGTCCTCTGTCCCCTCTCTTATACATCCTAGTGACGGAGCACTTGCTCTCATCAATTCGCCATAACCCCAATATTAGGTGGATTGAGGTGGGAGGCACCGAGTACAAGTGCTTTCTATTTGCTGATGATGTCCTAGTATATATCACTCAATCACATATATCCATCCATGCTGTTATGGCTGAAATAGATCACTTTGTTACATGGTCAAATTTTAAAATCAATGCAGCGAAGTCTGAGGCCCTCGATGTCTCCCTCCCCAAATACATATAGGATTCCATCCAGTCCAACTTTCCCTTTGCCTGGCCCTCACAGGGTATCAAATACTTATGAATTCCTATTCATAGAGACCTCTCCCATCTATGTTATCTTAATTTTGGGCCCTTTATTGAACAACTCCATACAGACCACGGTTGGCAAGTTTGAACTGTAAGATTCACTGCGTGAACCACTGGTGTTTTGTGGAAAAGCACATGTACACTGTGTTCCAAATTATTATGCAAAAAGTGTTTAGGAGTGATAAGGGAAGAATTTGTTTGTTTGTCAGTTAAACTCATTGATGGTGATGTGTGTCAGGGCTCTTTATATCACTGTAAGCAATTGCAGACACCTGTGCTAATTAGTTTGGCAGGTGTGTCCAATGAAAGGCAAGACTAATTAAGAAGGCTGTCTCACATTATTAAGCAGCCTACATTTTCTGCCAAAATGGGAAAGAAAAAGGATGTGTCGGCTGCTGAGAGGCAACAAATTGTGGAGTGTTTAGGTCAAGGCATGACTACAATCAACATTGTGCGATGATCAGGATGAAGTGTCTTGGCAATCAAGAAGTATGTAGCTGATTCACAGTACACACGTGTGCGTGCTGATAAGGGCAAATTGAGGACTCTTTCCTACAGGCAATTACGTCAGATTAAAAGAGCAGCGGCAAAAAAGCCTTGTCATAGCAGCAGACAAGTTTTTGAAGCAGCTGGTGCCTCCAACGTCCCCCGAACAACATGATGCAGGGTCCTTCAGAGGTTTGCAGCTGTGCATACGCCATCCTGTCGACCTCCTCTATCCACTTCACACAAGCAGAAACGGCTCCAGTGGGCCAAACATTACATGAAGACTGATTTCAAAACTGTTTTGTTCACGGATGAGTGCCGTGCAGCGCTCGATGGTCCAGATGGATGGAGTGGAGGATGGCTGGTTGATGGACACCCCACGCAAACACGGCTACAGCGCCAACAAGGAGGAGGTGGAGTAATGTTTTGGGCTGGAATCATGGGGAGAGAGATTGTCGGCCCCTTTAGGATCCCTGAAGGCGCTAAAGATGAACTCCATAATGTATGTGTATTTTCTCAAACAGCACTTCCTGCCATGGTTCAAGAAGAAGCACCGTGTATTTCACAGCAAGATCATTTTTTTGCATGATAATGCACCATCTCATGCTGCACATAAAACATCTGCATCTCTGGCTGATATGGGCATAAAAGGGGACAAACTTATGGTGTGACCCCCATGCTCCCCTGACCTCTACCCCATTCAGAACCTCTACAGCATCATCAAAAGGAGTGCCTATGATGGCGGGAGGCAGTTCACATCTAAGCAACAGCTCTGGGAGGGTATTCTGTCCTCATGCAAAACAATTGAAGCAGAAACCATCCAAAACCTGACAAATTCAATGGACGAGAGAGTTCAGAAGCTCCTTTCGAACAAGGGGTCCTATGTGAAAATGTAACATCACCTAGAATAAAGTTTTGAGTTGAAAACTGTTTGATTTCAGTTTCTAATAACCTGCTAATGCTTATAATTTCAAAAATGACCATTTTTTTGGTCTTTATTAAAATGAAAAGGTTGATCGAAAAGTTTGGGGGATCTAAGAGTGTGGCAACCCAGTAGTCATGATTACTTCGAATTCTGACAATATGAGGGTCATGTTGCAGGTAGTGCAGCAAGAAGGCACTTATGTGTCTTGCGCATCTCGGAGCCCCAAAATTATTTTCCGGGCTAGATGCAGCTAAAAATTATTATTAATTTTAAATCTGGTGGAGCTTAGCATAGATGGCCTAACAGGATCAGTGCTGCACACTGCTACAAAGCCCAAATTATTTTCCAGTCAAGATACAGATAAACATGATTAGTAATTTTAAATCTGGTGGAGCTTATTATAGATGGCCTAATAGAATCAGTGCTGCACACTGCTACAAAGCCCAAATTATTTTCCAGCCAAGATACAGATAAACATGATTAGTAATTTGAAAGCTTAAAACGGTTGGTAGGGTGATTTTAACCAGTCATCAAGCTTTTACTCTCCCCAGGATGACACAGGGGTAGAAAAGTCGTTTCGGATCCATGATTTGTTCATCTTTATGAACGTGAGTCTGTCTACATTATCAGTGGAGAGCCGCGTGCGCTTATCTGTCAGCACACCACCAGCAGCGCTGAACACACATTCAGACAGAACGCTGGCTGCGGGGCATGACAAGATCTCCAAGGCGTAAGTGGCTAGCTCCGGCCATTTATCCAGATTGGAAGCCCAAAAAGAGCAAGGGTCCAGTGACACAGTCATGGCTTCAATGTTTACTTGGAGATACTCCTGTACCATCGTCTCTAGGCGTTGACTATGTGTCAGACTTCTTGTCTCCTGTGGCCTTGCAAAGGATGGGCTAAAAAAGTGGTGAAATGATTCCGCAAAATTGATGTTACCAGCAGATACTGTGGTTCTGTTACGGTTTGAGTGCTGAACACTTGACGGTCCCACGGTTGGGAAGTTGGAACTGTGAGATTCACTACGTGTACCCCTGGTGTTTTGTGGAAAAGCACATGTAAGATTCTGCAATAGTCTCTGCTGATACTCCTGCATGCCTGCATCCCTTTCTATGGCAGGAATAATTTCTGCAAATTTACTTTTGTACCGGGGATCTAACAGTGTGGCAACCCAGTAGTCAGGATTATTTCTAATTCTCACAATTCGAGGGTCATGTTGCAGGTAGTGCAGCAAGAAGGCACTCATGTGTGTTGCGCATCCAGGAGCAATAAGTCCCTGTTGTGTTGGTGGCGAGGTAACAATCATGCTTCCTTCCTCTGTCCTCTCCTCCCAACCTCGCACAACAGAAATGTGATCAAGGTCTCCCTCATCTGATGAGTCTTTCATCAGTTCGTCCTCCACTTCTTCCTGGGCTCCTGCACCTTCCTCACTAGTTTGGCTGCTACCATGCGCCCTGGTAAAACCATCTCCCCCACCCTCACATGCCTGCCGCCTTGGTGCTGGCGACCGTCTGGACCTTGCAGATGTTAGCCCTTCCGCATACAACTCCTCCTCCTCTACTTCCTCCACCTCCTCTTGTGCCACCACCTGACTCCGAATTCTGTTTAACATGTGCTCCAGCATGTAAATCACCGGAATAGTCATGCTGATAATGGCATTGTCAGCACTAAACATCTTCGTCGCCATTTCAAAACTGTGCAGAAGGGTGCATAGGTCCCTGATCTGAGACCACTCCTCCAGCGTGATTTGCCCCACCTCTGGATCTCGTTGGCCCAGGCTATACGTCAGAACGTATTGCACCAGGGCTTGTCGGTGCTGCCACAGTCGCTGCAACATGTGCAGAGTTGAATTCCACCGGATAGGCACATCGCATTTTAGCCAGTGAAGTGGCAGGCCCAACGACTTCTGTAGAGATGTAAGTCGCTGAGCTGCGGGATGCGAACGGCGGAAGTGAGCACACAGCGACCGTGCCCTCTGCAGAAGGCCATCTAGTCTGGGATAGTGGGCTAAAAATTGCTGGACAACCAGGTTCAACACGTGAGCCATACAAGGCACGTGTGTGACATTGCCCCGGCGAAGGGCCGCACCCAGGTTTGCAGCATTGTCGCACACGGCCTTCCCTGGTTTCAGGTCCAGTGGAGACAACCATTCATGAAATTGGTTCTCCAGAGCTGACCACAACTCCTCAGCTGTGTGACTCACATTTCCCAGACATTTCAATGTAAAAACCGCCTGATGACGTTGAGCCCTACTGCCAGCATAGTAAGGAGGTGTGCAGGATCCCTTCTGCGCAGTTAGAAAGCTTGTGGCATGACCAGACAGGCTTTGGGTGCAGGTGGAAGACCGAGAGGAGGATGAGGAGGCAGAAGCAGTGGAGGAACTTTGACATAAAGAGGATTGACGCACAACTCATGGGGACGGCAAGACTTGGACAGCAGCCCCTTGTCCTGCTGTCACCATAGTTACCCAGTGCCCAGTCAGCGACATGTAACGCCCCTGTCCATGCCTACTCGTCCAAGTGTCTGTGGTGAAATGCACCCTGTCACACACAGAGTTTCTCAAAGAAGCGGTGATGTTGTGTGCGACATGCTGGTGGAGCGCAGGCACACCTTTCTTTGAGAAGTAGTGCCGACTGGGCATCTGGTACTGGGGCACTGCGACGGACATAAGGTCTCGAAAATCCTCTGTGTCCACCAGGCGGAAAGGCAGCATTTCTGTAGCCAAGAGCTTGCAGATGGTGAAATTCAACCTCTTAGCTTTCTCATGGCTAGGAGGAAATGGTCTTTTACTTGTCCACATCTGAGGGACCGAGGGCTGGCTATTGTGCTTAGACGGGGTTGATAAGGGTGTCCCCGGCAAACTGCCAGTCTGTGAGGAAGATGCAGGCGGACATGTTAGGTTGCCTTGATCCAAATGTGGTGCTATCGATGTCGGACAGCGCTCAACACCAGCTGGTGTTACCACCTCCAAAGAAAATGATGACCTGCCAATCACGCTGGCTGTTGCGGGTAAAGAGGTGGCAGGTCTGCGCCCCAAAACAGGTGTGACTGCTGTCCCCCCAGTCACAGAGGATGAAGAGGCCGCGGATGCACAAGATATGGCAGACGGTGGTTGGCCCGGCCGGCTAGGCCGCATTGTAGCACACTGAGCTTCCCACTGCAACTTATGCTTCATGTCAATGTGCCGGTTCATGCATGAAGTACTCAAACTATGTATTTTTTGGCCTCTACTTAGCTTTTGCTGACAAATGTTACAGATAACACGAGTTGGGTCATCTTTATCGATCTGAAAAAATGCCCAGGCTATGCAAGGCTTAGCACCCATGCGACCTGAAGAGCCACCACGACTTGTGGTGAGAGGCAGAGTTGTATTTGAGGATGCAGTTGTTGACGTGATCCCAGTACTATGTCTCTGTCCAGGAAGGTGCAACCTGACCTCTTCGTCACTAGCATCTTCCTCCACCTCCTCTGCTGACCTCATCTCTTGGCTGACTGTGGGTTGACAGTAAGTGGGATCTCCAACCTCATCATCATCACCCTGTGCGTTATCACACCCGTCGTCCTCAGAGCCAACCTGTTCCTGCCCTGACAAAAAACTAAAGGTGTCGCTCCAATCAGGTATTTGAGTCTCATCATCGTCTTCCTCATTGTCTCCACCAACAGGAGTTACAGTTTGGTAATGAGGGTCTACATTATGGTCAGAACCTTCTGCGTCTGGTCCTGGATCCGACTCATAAAGATTCTGGGCATCAGTGCAGATCATTTCCTCATCTGTATTCACAGAAGCGCTGGAGTCGACCTCTGATTCCCAGGCTATAGTATGAGTAAACAGCTCTGCAGACTCAACCATCTGTTCTACCTCATACTCAGACGGGCAGCTGGAGATTTGGGAGCTGTGAGGAAGCAAGTGCGATTGGGGTGACACCTTTGAGGACTGGAGTATTTGTGATGTTGAAGTTGATGTGGAGGAGAGCCCACTTAAAGGAGCACTTGATATCCGTTGAAGCACCTGCTGTTTTTGTGCCTCATCTGGAATTTGTAGCGATTGGCGTGGCCATAAGAAAGGGATCTTATCACATTGTCCGCTAAAAGAAGTAGACATTTTAGCTTGGCTGGAAGATGGTCTTTCTTCTGCAGATGTTACTGTTGCTTTAACACCTACCCCACGGACACAACCTTTTTTCCCGTTCCCAACACGCCTATTCCCCTTTCCACCAGCAGCAGGCCTTTTTCCACTCATTTTGGTGGTTAACTAATTCACAACTCTGGAGTTGTTTGCACAAATAAACAATGGATGGGAACCGAGCAGAGCTGAGTGGCCAAACTGTGGTATTAGGCCAAAACTATTGGCTGGGTTAGATGCAGAAAAAAATTATATTCAATTTGCAACCTGATGGAGGTCAGTATAGATGGACTAATAGAACAAGTCCCACACACAGCTAGAAGCCCAAATATTTTTTCAGAGGTAGATGCAGAAAAAAATTGTATTCAGTTTGCAACCTGATGGAGGTCAGTATAGATGGACTAATAAAACAAGTCCTACACACAGCTAGAAGCCCAAATATTTTTTCAGAGGTAGATGCAGAAAAAAAATATATTCAGTTTGCAACCTGATGGAGGTCAGTATAGATGGACTAATAGAGAAAGTCCCACACACTGCTAGAAGGCGAAATATTTTTTAAGAGCTAGATGCAGACAAAAAAATATTTTTAATTTGCAACCTGATGGAGGTCAGTATAGATGGACTAATAGAGAAAGTCCCACACACTGCTAGAAGGCCAAATATTTTTTCAGAGCTAGATGCAGAAAAAAATTATATTCAGTTTGCAACCTGATGGAGGTCAGTATTGATGGACTAATAGAACAAGTCCCACACACAGCTAGAAGGCCAAATATTTTTTCAGAGCTAGATGCAGTTAAAAATTATTTTTAATTTGCAACCTGATGGAGGTCAGTATAGATGGACTAATAGAGAAAGTCCCACACACTGCTAGAAGGCCAAATATTTTTTCAGAGCTAGATGCAGATATAAATTATTTTTAATTTGCAACCTGATGGAGGTCAGTATAGATGGACTAATAGAGAAAGTCCCACACACTGTTAGAAGGCCAAATATTTTTTCAGAGCTAGATGCAGAAAAAACTTATATTCAGTTTGCAACCTGATGGAGGTCAGTATAGATGGACTAATAGAACAAGTCCCACACACAGCTAGAAGCACAAATATTTTTTTCAGAGGTAGATGCAGAAAAAAATTATATTCAGTTTGCAACCTGATGGAGGTCTGTATAGATGGATTAATAGAACAAGTCCCACACACAGCTAGAAGCCCAATATTTTTTCAGAGGTAGATGCAGAAAAAAATTGTATTCAGTTTGCAACCTGATGGAGGTCAGTATAGATGGACTAATAAAACAAGTCCTACACACAGCTAGAAGCCCAAATATTTTTTCAGAGGTAGATGCAGAAAAAAAATATATTCAGTTTGCAACCTGATGGAGGTCAGTATAGATGGACTAATAGAGAAAGTCCCACACACTGCTAGAAGGCGAAATATTTTTTAAGAGCTAGATGCAGACAAAAAAATATTTTTAATTTGCAACCTGATGGAGGTCAGTATAGATGGACTAATAGAGAAAGTCCCACACACTGCTAGAAGGCCAAATATTTTTTCAGAGCTAGATGCAGAAAAAAATTATATTCAGTTTGCAACCTGATGGAGGTCAGTATTGATGGACTAATAGAACAAGTCCCACACACAGCTAGAAGGCCAAATATTTTTTCAGAGCTAGATGCAGTTAAAAATTATTTTTAATTTGCAACCTGATGGAGGTCAGTATAGATGGACTAATAGAGAAAGTCCCACACACTGCTAGAAGGCCAAATATTTTTTCAGAGCTAGATGCAGATATAAATTATTTTTAATTTGCAACCTGATGGAGGTCAGTATAGATGGACTAATAGAGAAAGTCCCACACACTGTTAGAAGGCCAAATATTTTTTCAGAGCTAGATGCAGAAAAAACTTATATTCAGTTTGCAACCTGATGGAGGTCAGTATAGATGGACTAATAGAACAAGTCCCACACACAGCTAGAAGCCCAAATATTTTTTTCAGAGGTAGATGCAGAAAAAAATTATATTCAGTTTGCAACCTGATGGAGGTCTGTATAGATGGATTAATAGAACAAGTCCCACACACAGCTAGAAGCCCAATATTTTTTCAGAGGTAGATGCAGAAAAAAAATATATTCAGTTTGCAACCTGATGGAGGTCAGCATAGATGGACTAATAGAGAAAGTCCCACACACTGCTAGAAGGCCAAATATTTTTTCAGAGCTAAATGCAGACAAAAAATTATTTTTAATTTGCAACCTGATGGAGGTCAGTATAGATGGACTAATAGAGAAAGTCCCACACACTGCTAGAAGGCCAAATATTTTTTCAGAGCTAGATGCAGATATAAATTATTTTTAATTTGCAACCTGATGGAGGTCAGTATAGATGGACTAATAGAGACAGTCCCACACACTGCTAGAAGGCCAAATATTTTTTCAGAGCTAGATGCAGAAAAAAAATATATTCAGTTTGCAACCTGATGGAGGTCAGTATAGATGGACTAATAGAACAAGTCCCACACACAGCTAGAAGGCTAAATGTTTTTTCAGAGGTAGATGCAGATAAAAATTATTTTTAATTTGCAGCCTGATGGAGGTCAGTATAGATGGACTAATAGAGAAAGTCCCACACACTGCTAGAAGGCCAAATATTTTTTCAGAGCTAGATGCAGACAAAAAATTATTTTTAATTTGCAACCTGATGGAGGTCAGTAGAGATGGACTAATAGAGAAAGTCCCACACACTGCTAGAAGGCCAAACATTTTTTCAGAGCTAGATGCAGATAAAAAATTTTTTTAATTTGCAACCTGATGGAGGTCAGTATAGATGGACTAATAGAGAAAGTCCCACACACTGCTAGAAGGCCAAATATTTTTTCAGAGCTAGATGCAGAAAAAAATTATATTCAGTTTGCAACCTGATGGAGGTCAGTATAGATGGACTAATAGAACAATTCCCACACACAGCTAGAAGCCCAAATATTTTTTCAGAGGTAGATGCAGATAAAAATTATTTTTAATTTGCAACCTGATGGAGGTCAGTATAGATGGACTAATAGAGAAAGTCCCACACACTGCTAGAAGGCCAAATATTTTTTCAGAGCTAGATGCAGACAAAAAATTATTTTGAATTTGCAGCGTGATGGAGGTCAGTATAGATGGACTAATAGAACAAGTCCCACACACTGCTAGAAGGCCAAATATTTTTTCAGAGCTAGATGCAGAAAAAAATTATATTCAGTTTGCAACCTGATGGAGGTCAGTATAGATGGACTAATAGAACAAGTCCCACACACTGCTAGAAGCCCAAATATTTTTTCAGAGCTAGATGCAGAAAAAAATTATATTCAATTTGCAACCTGATGGAGGTCAGTATAGATGGACTAATAGAATGATGCTATGCCCAAAAGATTTTACTTCACTAGTTGCAGTAAAAAAAATGGTATTCTATACACAGGTGGTATATCTTGCAACACAGATAGGCTACTCCACTGACTAACACACTCTGCAATAGGCCAAAAAGGATTAGCTTTGCTAGATTCAGACAAATGCTGTGAAAAAAAATTGCACAGCACTGGCACAGACCTGCCTGGCAAAAACTGATAGGAACTGATGTAACCTAGTCCTGAAAAGGACTGCAATTACAATTAGTCTTTACTCCCACAATCTATCTATTTAAGAGCACAGACCTGCCTGATAAAAGTCGTAGGAAATGCTGTAACCTAGTCCTTAAAAGGACTGCAATCACAACTATTCCCTACTCCCAAGCTATCTGTAGATTTGTGCGAAAATTGGCTTGAAATTAACAAGGTATAGCGCACACAGCAACAGCGGTGCCGTCTAACACGCAGCTGCAGCAGTGAGAAAATGGTGGCGACGGGGAAAATGGCTTGGTCTTATAGGGCAAGGACATGTGACATACACTGCCAATGACACATGCCCTTGCTTGTGTGAAAAACAGCAGTTCGCTCCGTGTGTGCACTGCTGATAGGCTGACAGATTGCACCTCCCCACTGTAAATGTGGGAAAGAGAAAAAAAAATGGAGATCTTCATTATTCCTGCAGTGATCCATCCCCTGCCCCTCCCCCCACCCCGCTGTACACTCAAACTGCGTATTAACATTAATTTTCATCATTACTGAGAAAAAATCCAGTTATGATTTTGGTGCACGAACAGTTATCGAACATAACCTTGAACAGCCGAATTTTTCTCAAATCGTTCGTGTTCGCCAAACGGCTCGAACACCGCCCAAAACAGCTCGAATTTGAGATTGGCGAACAGTTCGAGTCGAACAACGCTCATCTCTAGTGTTATCCTATGTGATGTCTTATACTATCTGATCGCTGTGCTGCAATATGTGATGTGTTATACTATTTGATGGCTGTGCTATACTATGTGATTGTGGCAAGCCATTATTGGTAAGCCCACCTGGAGGGCCATATGAGCCTCCTCTTGAGTCATCTCTTTCTGATGCATTGTCTGCATTGTGTAAAATAGGGCAAGGTGTTTTTAGTGATTCACACAAAGCAAATCACAAAATGTTTGAATTCACCAGGTCCAAAAAGTTTCCTAAAATTTGACAAAAAATTGAATTGCATTGAATTGATTCGCTCATCTCTACTTCTCATAATTAACCATGTGCATACAGCACAGCTTGTGTAAAAATTAAAATGCCATTCACTGTCCAAATAATACTATCATGCAATGCCTAAATAATAGTGTCATAGCGTCCACATGACACTACCATATATAATTCACGCAATACCGTGGTCCTTGGCTCAAATTCCACCAAGGACAGCATCTGCAAGGAGTGTGTATGTTCTCCCCATGTTTGTGTGGGTTTCCAGCAGGGACTCCAGTTTCCTCCCACACTCCAAAGACATACTGATAGGGAGTTTAGATCGTGAGCCCCAATGAGGAACAGCGATGATGATGTCTTTAAAGTGCTGTGGAATTAATGGCGCTATATAAGTGATAAAATAAATAAATAATAATGCCCACAAGCAATACCTGGAAGTCAGGTCCTAAATAATACCACCATCCATTGCTAAATTCTACTGTGTGCCTTAGAGCTCATTTTAATTTACGGTAGTCCTTGATGGCCCCTAGGAAATGGTGACTCTAGGGCATTGTCTAGTTTACCATCTTCTAAAACTCTCCCTGTGTACGTTTTATTGGAAACTTAAATACTATTTTAATCAGCATGTTTACATTTTCCCTTAATCATGGATCTTTGGCTTTCATCATAATTCATCCTATGGCCCTAATATTAGTTCTTATATGCTAAAGAAAAAAAATCTAGAAAATTAATTTGCAGATGTCATCCTTGTTATCACAGCTTTGCCATTACAATAAGCCTAGAAATTAGCAGAAAACCTAATTATTTTAGATGTTTTTTAAAGGTTTCCTTCCCAGCTGCTAAAACCAAGTCAACCAGATGGTCATATTTAATTGAAAATATGGTGCATAAGCTTCCCGACAAAGCACCTGGTCTGTTGTGCAGCATTTTTCCCAGTAGCAAATATTGTAGTGCTCATCCCATTTTCTCAATTATATAGTATGGGATTAAGACTTAATCCTCAGATCTTCTTAAGTAAAAGATCGAGGACAATACATTGCTTAGATTCCCCATTCCACAGACAATCTAGGAAGAAAGTACACATAAATGTGATTTGAATAAAATGAGAGATAAACTAGTTAATATGAGTTTCTTTTATTATCTCATCAATTTATTTAGTTCATTATTCACTAAAGTTTATAAAAAATTAAGTCTTAAATATAAAATAACTACCATTTTTTTTTTCATTTTAGCTTCATCAAACGATGAATGTCTTTGCAGAGGATTTAAAGCTCTGCATCAGGGAAATGAAGCCTAAGAAATTATTAACACAGAGTTTTTATCAAGATATTTATACTAACTGAGGTTGATTTGTTGCCTATGACTTATTTTTGTATTTCATGCATTTTTTAGAAAATGGTGTCAATTTTTTTTTATATCATGATATGAAACTGAAAAAACAAAATCAGTGATCTTGCAATTTTCACACTGGCCACTGTTTTTTTTTTAGACTCATACTTCATGTCATTTCAGGAAGTTTTCTGCAAGGCTTTTTGCAGAAAAGGCAGGATTACAATAACTGATGGCATCTTTATATACAGCTGATAACACAGGATCCACCAATCACAACAGGTGATGTTACGGTTGACTTTTTTCTCCCTCCCTTCACAATGACTTTTACAAATACTAGTTAGATGCTTCAATACAAAAGATAGGGTCTGATTCTCTTAATTTCTTCTTGTTCTTTGAGTACATGTGTTGTTTCCTGAAACAACAAAATGTTAGAGTCTATAAAGGCCCCAGTGACCAGTGTGAAAATTGCATTATTTATCATTTATACTATTTAAAAAGATTGTGCTATGGACAAAAAGTCATTGGTCATATATATATATATATGTACACTGTATATACATTTAACCCAAAAACCTGATTTAAATAATAGAACATTTTCTGAACACACATACCCTTTAAGGAAATTTCTCTAACAAGTATTCCATGTATGTATATACACTCAATATCTGGATATTATCTTTTTGACAATTGAATATGCCTTTTCAACATTTAATTCTCTAGATTCTTATAAGAAAAGTGTGTAAAAAAGACAAAATATTTTTTTTCCAGTAATGCATCTCTTTTGTAGGAAACACCATATTAATGGGACATTAACATGTTGACCGGTTTAATAGTGGCGCTAGTCACTACTCACGGATAAGCCGAGAGGCTGGGTAGTCAAGAGGTCCGAGGTCAAAAGCCAAGAGAGTGCATCATAGTCAGAGGGGTGAGACGAAGGCGTAGTCAAGTCTCAGTCTGAGGCCAGAATTCCAAGAAGGTAGCGGATCATGACAAAAGGGCTAGGCTAACGGTTGGTCAAGACAAATCCAAGGTCGAGCAGCAAAGATCAGAATACCAGACAAGCAGCACAGAGCAAGCACACGCCTCATGAGCAAAGCTACAATTGGCAGCAATCAAAGGCAGAAAGCTGGTTAAATAGCCAGCTAATTACTCTGAACAAGAGACACATAGATGAAGCCCCGGCACACCCATCACCATACTGACAGTTCAGCATGCCCTATTCCTAGATTGAACGGCAGAACTGTCATTCACTGCGTCAATGAAACATTGGATAGCACTCATCGGATTTACACGCTCATGTAAGCAAACCCTTAGACTGGTTTCTGACATTATTTTTTTGGTACATGCACTATCTGTTATTTTTATGGATAGATCATGGATCCATTTAGATGAATCTACCTTTTCATACGACACAGCTGTCATCCATGTGCTGTTTATGTTTTACTGTTTAATTGTTACTAGAAGCTAATTTTCCTTTTTACATACATGAAAAAAGGATGCAACAAGGATTGTAAAAACTGATCAAAAGGGGATCCAGAAAAATAATACTGACCATTTTCACCTATGAGAAAAAAAGAAAGCGTGAAATCAGCCTTAGGGTTTTAAAAGAGTCTATCTATTTAACTTATTCCTGTGTCAAGTACAGACATAGCAACTATAGAGTTAATCCTCATCAAAGTGTCCTTTAAATAGTTCTTTTTAGATGCTGTGATAAATTATTAATCCACAATCACTGGCGTATAATGCAGATAAAATAATTTTTGGGGAAGGTTTGACTACTGTGAACCCCACTGATGAGCACAACAAAGAGTCTGAAATGTATGCTAGATATAATTTTTTGGGGTGCAACTTGGAGATTGTTTAAAGCTGAAATAGAATGAGAATTTTTTTTATTATCATTATTCTATTTAATTTCAATGTTTACTAAATGCACTAGCATACCATCTAATCAGGGGCGTACATAGAAGTCACATGGCCCCATAGTGGGAGTCCTTATTGGGTCCCCACGCAAAAAAAATATACAGCGTGGTCACAGAAATTTATAGCTAACATCTTTGCAGCCCTTACAAAGTAATTTTGCTCCTATTCAAGCCAATTATTGTTCTCATGCACTAAGATATGCCCCCAAACACAGTATAATACCCCCACAATAAATTCCTTCACATTATCCTCTTCAGCAACAATATCATGACCCTACAGTACTCAACACACAGTGTGATGGCTCTGACACAGCATAATTGGCCCCCTCATAGACCTTCAAACAGTATAATTGGCCCCCATGTAGCCCTCCAAACATTATAATTGACCTCCATACAGTTTGATGGCTCCACACATAGCCCTGCAAATAGAATAATGGCCCCAACATAGTCTTCCAAATAGCATAATTTTCCCCAACATAACAGTATAATACCCTCCACAATGCACTCATAGATTTAAATAAAAATATATACTGACCTCTCCACATTCCCTCGCTGCTCCAGTCTCTGCAGCTGTGGTCTTAAGCTCTACACAGCCAGCGCAATGTAGTAACATAATCGCACCCGCTGTGCTGACACGTCAGAATTAAGATGAACAGTGAGAATAATGGAGGAGGGAGCTGATGGCTCTCTGTTCCATCATTGCTTTCAACTGTATCTGTATCCAGGAGGCAGATACAGTTGAAAATATGATGCCGGGCAGAGGGGGGGCCCAGGACCACGCTTCCACCAGTCCCTCCAACTCACGGGCCCCATAGTGGCTGCCTGATCTGCCGCTATTATTGATACGCCACAGCTTTTATTAATAAATGCAAAATTAACCTAGTTTTGTTATCAGGATATGATGAGAATGCCACAGCAGTATTTGCAAAAATAGCCATCAGTAAACTATACATTTAAATTACATATAAATTGCACTAAATTACATTACAGTACAGACCAAAAGTTTGGACCCACCTTCTCATTTAAAGATTTTTCTGTATTTTCATGACTATGAAAATTGTACATTCACACTGAAGGCATCAAAACTATGAATTAACACATGTGGAATTATATACTTAATAAAAAAGTGTGAAACAACTGAAAATATGTCTTATATTCTAGGTTCTTCAAAGTAGCCACCTTTTGCTTTGATGACTGCTTTGCACACTCTTGGCATTCTCTTGATGAGCTTCAAGAGGTAGTCACCGGAAATGGTCTTCCAACAATCTTGAAGGAGTTCCCAGAGATGCTTAGCACTTGTTGGCCCTTTTGTCTTCACTCTGCGGTCCAGCTCACCCCAAACCATCTCGATTGGGTTCAGGTCGGGTGACTGTGGAGGCCATTTCCGGTGACTACCTCTTGAAGCTCATCAAGAGAATACTTATTTTATAGCATAATTACCAAAGTACTTTTAAAAGCATGGAAGTGTGACATCGTGTACATATACATGTTTTTCAGGATGTTCTAGTAAATTTTAGGGTTTTTAAGATTCCAATATGGACATGTGCTCAGTTTCCCTTTTTTTTCTTAGCTGATGAAGATGAATCTTGGCTGTCATCTCATTTCTGATTTTTAGCTTTGAAGTTTTAAGTAAAAAAGATTTTTTAAAAAGTAGACAAAATAAATGTTCAGCTTTCTTTTAAAACTTGTTGCTTATTATCTCTCTCTCCCACCCGCTGATTTATTGGCAAATATTTGAAATATTCTAGGACGTGTTAGGCAACTCTGCTAATGTCAAAACCATCTGTGAAGATAAGTTTCTAATTGGAAAGCTTTTTTCGACTTGATGGCAGAAAATTACATTAAGTCGTCACAGCCTTCCTAGAAAAGAGTAATGAAAAGAAAACATACCAGACTGCTTTAATACCTGGATAAGAAAAAAAAATCTGATTCACTGCTCATGCTTTAAGCTGCTGTTCTGTAATGAATGGAAACCTGATATCGTTCATCAAAAAACGTGACAGAACTTTTTGAAATAGCTTACATTTTATTAGAGCATGCACATATAGTAAAGCGTCTCATTGCTGATAGAATCCAATCTTATTGGATGTATATATTCTAATGGATCTACAAAAGTGATTATTAAAGTAATAAAAAAATTGCAAAAACATAGTTTGGTTTCATACATACAATTTTGCTGTTCAGTTATGTTTTCAATGGTGTTTTTGCAGCATTTTTTATGTTTAAATTCTATAACTAAATATTGTAAGAATAGATGAGTGAAACAATTCGTAAAGGATCAAGCTCAACTCAAATTTACTGAAATTTACCGTTTCACTTAGAATTTGAACATTTGAAGATTCAATCCGCAGTTCACAAAAAAAAGTCCTGTCCGGCACCATTTTCCACATTGCTGAAGCATCAGAGAGCATGTTAATGTTGTCTTGCATTGCTGGACAGGCCTCCCCATAATGCCCTGCAGCTATGACATCTTATGGATTAGCAAGGACCTCTCTTGCCTGTAGAGTGTAAGCTCTTATGGTCAGTAGAATCGTTTCTCTCTCTCTACTGTAAAGTGTAAGCTCATATGGTCAGCAAGGTTTTCTCCCTCTCTTTTCTCTCCCACATGTATTTTCCAATTACAAGTTTTCCAGTATTAAGAATCGCACAAATTTTACCTGAGAATCTAATTTTTTTTTGGAAAATGAAGCGAAGTTGGCAAAATTGAATTTTAAGATTCACTCATCTATAATAGTAAGACCTACAAAAACAAAGTTTTTCTTTTTTGAATTTTTGTGATCTGCATTTTTTCCAAATGGCGCATGATGTAGGCCTAATATTTGTTAAACAATTTTGTCTGTAATCTTCTCTATTGGACTTTGACATGTAAAAAATGCACGTGCAAAGCATCAAAATATTAAAAATATTTGAATACATTAAAAAAAAGTTCTGTGTGAAGGAGCCTGAAAGCTATGTTCCCAAGTAGCAAAAATGCAGCAGATTTTCCATTGCATATAAGTTTGTGGAATATCTTCTGCATTTTACAGTGACAGCATAGTAATGAGATGTTAAGAAATCTTATGCCCAATCAAGCACTCTGAGCGAAAAATATCTAAGTGGCGAATTTGAGATCAGCAGCATGTCTATTTATTCTATCGGTCTTTGTTGCGAAACACCTTCCCCCTGCATCTTCTTCAAAATGATATCCAGAGTGATAAATACTGCTGTGGGTATCACTGTGAGAACCTCTGCTAGGGAACATAGCCTAAACAACAAAAAAAAACAATAACCATGAATGTTTTTAAAATAATTATTTTTATTCAATCAAACCCCATAATCAAATAACAACATAAGTTCTGATAAACTGAATGTGGATAGGCAAAAGCATTTTTGCAGTCATTTATGAGAAAATGGATATGGTCCTTAAGGAGTTAAAAACCTTTTATATTACTTTTAAGAATCTTTCACATTCTTCTTGAATTAAAATGTTTTTACCTAAAATTTTATTATGCCTTTTACATTGTAAAACATCGGATGCACTCCGACCAATGGGGCAGTGGACGTCCGATTTTTTCCTTGTATCAAGTCTGTCCGAGGAAAATAATCACAGCATGCTCGATTTGCATCCAATATTTGAATCACACTTGGTCATACAAGTCAATCAGTCTGTGGAAAAAATTGGTCTGAAATTGGTCCGATTTTCACGGACTGATAGAATGGATAAGATGGAGAAATTTGTTATTCCATCTTCTCCTCATCTGGATAACACTATTATCACATTATGATCAGAGTCTGGTCAGAGTTTGATCAGAACGTGATTAGCATAATTGGACTGATTTTCTCGGATGAGAGAAAAAACAGTTGTGTGACCCAAGCCTAAAAATAATAGCTCTACTATTTGGGTTAGACTAGGTGCACACTAGCCCTAAGAATTCAGTTTTCTGTCCTGTTATAAGAACAGAAAAATGCAATTTATGGAGGAAACAGGTCTATCACGTGACATGCACAAATGGCACTTAACGGACCTCATTAACTTTACTGGGTTTCTGATAGGATGTCCATCATTTTAACAAAAACAGTAGTGCTGGCTCCAACTTAGGTGGTAACAGAGTCATACTCTTTTTGGTCTCAATACTTGGGATTTAGCTTCAAGGTTGTACTGAAAAAAGTTTTCATTTGTGCCATGGAAATATCCAAACAGCAGTAATAATTATAGATTGTGCAAATCAAAATCTAAGGGTAACTTAGCTTGTGCGGTATTACATTTGCATCTGTGTATTTAATGCACTGCTTATGCAACCTGTGCTACAAAAATTTGGTTTTGAAAACGTTTAAATCATGCAAAGAAATGTTTTGTTTTATCTAAAATTATTTTAATGAAGTATCTGTAAAAACAGTTTGTGCACCAGCTGCTTTGTGTATTCTGCTTTTCAGGCTTGATTTATGAGTCGATGTTTAAGTTTGCATAACTATAATAATGCATTTGCTTATGGAAATAAAGAAACATGGAGACAACAAAACTCCTGAAGCATGATGTGCACTTGTTTTCACTCCATCTTGTGCCCATTTACTCTTGGCATTAATAATACAGTGTCAATTTTGTTTGTTTGTTATTTTATGCATTCTAAGAAGTCAGTTTATGGTTGCAGAAATCATCCACTTATGGGTACAGCAAGACAGTGTGGCGATGGTATGGTGACTGCGCAGCCTATGCTGCACCCACCCATGGTGGTCCTATGGCTGCATGATTATGAAACACATTCATGCAGCAATTGCCCATCACAGTGGGTGGAGTTTCAGTTGGAAGCTGCTAGCCGCACTGTTTGACTATAGTTTCAAGAGGAAATCTACCTAAATCAATCTTTCATTCAACATTTATCACCTCCCTAGAGCTTTGTAAATAGTGCGGTGGAGTATATAACCACTGATCTATTCATTGTTTATAGGAGTGGAGTTCTTGCATGTGGACTATTGCTCCCATAGATCCTTAAAAATAAGTGGAATGGTGGTCACACCACCATTCACTTAGGATTTTTGCACCCCTTTTTGTTGGATCAGTGGGGTTCCCAATGATTGGACTTGACTTATCATACATTAATCAGACATCCTGTGAATAAGTGATATATATCATTCAACTCCTTAAGGCCCCCTGCAAATACTGCATTTCATAATGCATCCAGCATTTCACCTTAGTTTTAATATGGTGTTTTACAAAGAACAACTTCAGTTTTTGTCTCAGACAGATAAAGACACCAGCCTTGATGCTAAACCACATTTGTGATCTGGCCCTGTACTTTTCTATCTACTGTACCTGTTGCAGATACTGCTACTGTATTTGTGCAGAACTACAAGAATTCAGCTTGAAAACAAACCTTCTTCTGAAATCTTCATATGTGCCTCTGCAGTCGAGTTCAAGCTATCTGATCCACTTCATGTGAGTACTGGTGCATAAAAACAATCTAGAAATGGTGTTTCAAGAGTGCCTTATACTTGCAGCCTAGTTATGGAGTCAGAATAATAACCAATGCATTTTTAAATCAGTTTTGGCATCAGTTCTAATTTGTATAGTTGCATAAAACTGAGCCTGATGCAGTGGATATATGTGTTCGAGGTTTATCCTCAAGCTATAAATTACTTAGAGTTTAGTAATAACTTAGCCTTCTCACTTAAAATGGACCTTAAAGTGATTGGCCAATTCTTTTTAAGTTCTTTTCATGTGAAGTAAGTGCCACAGATAAGCTATTTTGTAAATACTTTGCTTTCCAAAATCCTTCTGTAACTTGAACTACTTTCCTGGTCACATGAGCTCGGGATGAGAGTGCTCTTACTTCCTATGATGTCATATCAGATTATCCTTGACTTCCTGTTCATTAATCTGATGTGACAGTCATGTGACTTTTATGCTGTGCATGGGAGGAGCTTTATTCAGCAGAGCTCACTGCTTCTGTGTATATGGCTGCAGATACAGTTCTCCCATCTCCCTCCTGCACATTTGTCCCTCTATAGCTCTCCCTTGTATCTGCATACATACAGTAGAGTATATATATTTATATTCCAATTATTTATATTCCTTAACATTCCTATCTTCATTAACTCGGTATGTTTGTAAGCTGACCCTGCACGACCTCCCGTTTACCACTTTCCTATTCTTTATGACCAGCCTGTTTTACTTTGCCTGTGTTTATATCCTGCATCTGGCTCAATTTATAATTAATCTAATTATCTGATAAAGATTGGATAGAGACCTCTACTCTCTGCTTCACACCTGAATGCATTTGTTAGCACATACATTGTGAGTATTGAGTCTGTCGACGTAGTCTGTGCAGTGTATCACGCAAGTGTGTCAGACAAATGTGATGCATGAATTAGACCTGAATTGAACCTGAAGGGAACTGAAGGAAACTGGATGCACAAAGTAAACAATGTTTTTGTCTGTTTTCACTCTCTCCCCTATAGTCCTTCACTTTCTACTAACCCTCCTAATCCCTACACCTAGTAAGGAACTAGTCAACTCACCCTCCATGCTCCCCATCCATCTCACCTCCTCCTCAGAACTGTTCTTCAACATTCAATCCTGTGTTTCCAAACACAGACAAACCACCTCATGCCCTGTTCTGCTCCCTCCTGACAACACTTTCTACGGTCCTCCTCACTGCCGGTGATATCTCTCAAAATCCTGGTCCTCCTCAACACATCTCCGCGGTCACTTCCACTTCCTATCCATGATCTAGCACAAACTCTCGCAACCTTTCTAACCTTAAACCCATTTGCTCAGCCCCCACTTTCCCAGTCCCAGCAACTGGAGCTCTATGAAACGCTCACTATGTCTGCAACAAACTATCCTACATCCATGATCATTTCATTACTAACAAAGTTTCCTTCCTCGGCATCGCCAAAATCTGGCTCACACCCTCTGACACAGCCTCCCCAGCTACACTTTAGTATGATGGATTCAATTTCCCACACCCCCCGCCCCATCAGCATGCATGGTGGAGAAGTTAGTTTTCTCCTGTCAGATAACTGCTCCTTCACCCAAATTCCACTACCCAACTCCATTACTCTCCCCTCTTTTGAGGTGTAATATGTGTGCATCTACTCCCTCTCCAATTTCCAACTGGCTGTCATTTACCGCCCCCCCCCCCAGGGCCAGCCACCACTTTCTTCAACCATTTCACCACCTGCCTGTTTCACTTACTTGCTGCTGATATCCCCAATCATCATGGGCGACTTCAACATCCCCATTGACACTCCCCACTCACCTGTCTCTAAGCTATCTGTCACTCCCTCCTTTGGCCTTGCTCAATGGTCTTCTGCAGCCACTAACAAAGATAGCCACACACTGGACCTTAACTTAACCTGCCTCTGTTCCCTATCTAACTTCTCTAACTCACATCTCCCTCATTCTGACCACAACCTATTTACATTCTCTGCCCTCTCCTCTCCAGGTCCACAATCCCCACTTCACAAACTTTCACACCTTCGCAGAAATCTCAAACATCTTGACCTACGCTCACTCTCTGAATCCCTTCTCCCTCTTACAGACAAAAGTTCCTTACGTGATGCAGATGCTACTGACTAGTGTTGAGCCACCCCCGTAGTGTTCGGGTTCGGTTCGTCGAACACCGGGATGTTCATGGAACTGTTCCTCAAACACATTAGAACAACGTCGAACACCATTAAAACCAATGACAGGCAAACAAAAACACATAGAAACACATAGAAAACACATAGAAAACACATTCAAAGGTGTCCAAAAGCTCACAAACTGCTCAGAAGACACTCTCTTTAAAAAAGCCGGCCGGCAATTCAGCAGCGGCACACACCGGTACCCGACAATTTAGAATAGAAAGAATAGAGCATCACACATAGATTAGATACATAGAAACATGTCAGTCACATATATAAGAAGAACAGTGATAGTGTTGATTACTGTACTTGTCATTTAGTGTTAAAATAAAGGATTTATTAAAAAAAAAATTGGCGTGGGGTTCCCCGTAATTTTAGTCTCTAGCGGAGGTTAATCAGATGGCTGGGGCAGATGTTTGAAGACTGGGAAGGGGGTAATACCCACGGAGCTTCCCATGCTACTAATATCAGCCCCCAGTTGAATACCTAGCCTTTACTAGGTATTAAAATGGGGGACCCCCCAAAAAAATGACGTGGGGTCCCCCCTATTTTAATAGCTAGCAAAGGCTACGCAGACAGCTGGGGGCTGATATTAATAGTCCAGGAAGGGTGCCATGAATATTGGCCCCATCCCAGGCTAGAAACACCAGCCGTCAGCCGCCCCAGAAATGGCGCATCCATAGGATGCGCCAATTCTGGCACTTAGCCTCGCTCTTCCCACTGCCCTGTAGCGGTGGCAGTGGGGTAATAGGGCAGGGGTTGATGTCAGCTTATAATGCCAGCTGACATCAAGCCTAGGTTAGTAATGGAGAGGCGTCTATAAGACACCCCCATTACTAACCCCATAGTCAAAGTTAAAAAAAAAACACAAACACCCAGAATAAAGTCCTTTAATTGAAATAAACACACAATTCTTTATTGTTCTAAATTAAACCATACTTACCATCACGCCCATTCCAGCTGAAGCCAATGTCTTCTGCAATAAAAGTAAAATAATAAACCAACATCATCCTTATCTTTCCATGGTTCCCACGATGGCTCCAGCTCTGCTACATTCACATGAGAGGCTGGATCACAGCTGAAAGCTGCCATCCAGCTTGCCATGCCGCAGACACTGAGAAGTGCAGGCATGCTTGCGCTCCTCAGTGTCTGGCTGTGGCGGCATAAAGATGAGCCGAGGTCATGTCCAATGAACTCAGCTCACCACATGCACGTCACTGACAACGTGGGAAAATTCTCCTGCGCTTGCAGTGAGCGTGGGAGAATTCTCCTGCTGAAGCGCTGAGAGCAGGAGAATTTTCCCACACTGTCAGTGATGTGCATGAGGTGAGCTCATGTCCAATGCATTGAGATGACAGGCTGGATCGCAGCTGAACGCTGCCATCCAGCTTGTCATCCTTCAGAGACACTGCAGAGCGCAAGCATGCCTGCACTCTGCAGTGTCTATGAAGTATGGCATGCTGGATGACAGCGCTCAGCTGCGATCCAGCCTGTCAACTCAATGCCATCCCACCGTGGGAGAATTCTCCTGCGGAAGCGCTGAGTGCAGGAGAATTCTCCCACGCTGTCAGTGACGTGCATAAGGTGAGCTGAGTTCATTGGACATGACCTCGGCTCATCTGGATGTCGTCACAGCCAGACACTGCAGAGCGCAAGCATGCCTGCGCTTCTCAGTGTCTGCGGCTTGGCAAGCTGGATGGCAGCTTTCGGCTGCAATCCATCCTGTCATGTTAATGTAGCAGAGCTGGAGCCCTCCTGGGAACCATGGAAAGGTTAGGATGAGGTTGCTTTATTATTTTACTTTTATTGCAGAAGACATTGGCTTCAGCTGGAATGGGCGTAATGGTAAGTATGGTTTAATTTAGAACATTAAAAAATTGTGTGTTTATTTCAATTAAAGGACTTTATTCTGGGTGTTGTGTTTTTTTAAATACTTTACTAGAAATTCATGGCGGTCATGTCTAATATTGGCGTGACCCCATGAATTTCGGGCTTAGGGCCAGCTGATAATGCCAAGCTGGCCCTAACCCCTTTATTACCCAGTGAGCCACTGCACCAGGGCCCTGGATGAGTTGGGTACAGCGCCAGAAGATGGCGCTTCTATGAACGCGCCATTTTCTGGGGTGGCTGCTGACTGCAATTTGCAGCAGGGAAGGGGGGGCCCAGAAAGCTTGGGCCTCCCTGCGCTGCAGATTCCAGCCCCCAGCTGCCTAGATGTACCTGGCTGGAGACAAAAATAGGGCGAAGCCCCACGTATTTTTTTTTTTAATTACAGTATTTCATGAAATTCATGAAATTATTTAAAAAAAAGGGCTTCCCTATATTGTTGAGTCCGGCCGGGTACAAATAGGCAGCTGGTGGTTGGGGGCAGCCCGTTCCTGCCTGCTGTACCTGGCTGGACACAAAAATAGGGCGAAGCCCAACGGCAATTTTTTTTAAATTATTTCATGAAATTCTAGAAATAATTAAAAAATGGGCTTCCCTGTATTTTTATTTCCAGCCAGGTACAAATAGGCATCTGGGGGTTGGGGGCAGCCCGTTCCTGCCTGCTGTACCTGGCTGGACACAAAAATATGGTGAAGGCTATGTCAAATTTTTGGTGAAAAATTCAATAAAAAAAAAAACACATTTAGGGACTGCATATTTATTAACCCCTCCACGTGATGGGTTAATAAAGATGCAGTCTCTAAATTATTATTTTTTTAAATTATTTTTTAATTAATTTTTCTCCAAAATTTTGACTTGGGCTTCGCCATATTTTTGTATGCCAGCCAGGTACAACATCCAGGAATGGGCTGCCCCCAACCACCAGATGCCTATTTGTACCTGGCCGGACACAACAATATAGGTAACCCTTTTTTTATATTATTTCATGAATTTCATGAAATAATTAAAAAAAAAAAACGATGGGCTTCGCCCTATTTTTGTGTCCAGCCAGGCACAACTAGGCAGCTGGGGGCTGGAGTCCGCAGCGCAGGGAGGCCCAAGCTTTCTGCCCCCCGCGCTGCAAATTGCAGTCCGCAGCCACCCCAGAAAATGGCGCGTTCATAGAAGCGCCATCTTCTGGCGCTGTACCCAACTCATCCAGGGCCCTGGTGCAGTGGCTCACTGGGTAATAAAGGGTTTTTATTGCCAGCTTGGCATTATCAGCTGGCCTAAGCCCGAAATTCATGGGGTCACGCCAATATTAGACATGACCGCCATGAATTTCTAGGAAAGTATTTAAAAAAACAAAAACACCCAGAATAAAGTCCTTTAATTGAAATAAACACACAACTTTTTAATGTTCTAAATTAAACCATACTCACCATCACGCCCATTCCAGCTGAAGCCAATGTCTTCTGCAATAAAAGTAAAATAATAAAGCAACCTCATCCTTACCTTTCCATGGTTCCCAGGACGGCTCCAGCTCTGCTACATTGACATGACAGGCTGGATCACAGCCGAAAGCTGCCATCCAGCTTGCCATGCCGCAGACACTGAGAAGCGCAGGCTTGCTTGCGCTCTGCAGTGTCTGGCTGTTACAGCATGCAGATGAGCCGAGGTCATGTCCAATGAACTCAGCTCACCTCATGCACGTCACTGACAGCATGGGAGAATTCTCCTGCGCTCAGCGCTTCAGCAGGAGAATTCTCCCATGCTGGGATGGCATTGAGTTGACAGGATGGATCGCAGCTGAGCGCTGCCATCCAGCATGCCATTGCTCATGAGCTCACCTCATGCACGTCACTAACAGCGTGGGAAAATTCTCCTGCGCTCAGCGCTTCAGCAGGAGAATTCTCTCACGCTCACTGCAAGCACAGGAGAATTTTCCCACGCTGTCAGTGACGTGCATGAAGTGAGCTCAGTTCATTGGACATGACCTCGGCTCATCTTTATGCCGTCACAGCCAGACACTGAGGAGCGCAAGCATGCCTGCTCTTCTCAGTGTCTGCGGCATGGCAAGCTGGATGGCAGCTTTCAGCTGCGATCCAGCCTGTCATGTGAATGATGTTGGCTTATTATTTTACTTTTATTGCAGAAGACATTGGCTTCAACTGGAATGGGCGTGATGGTAAGTATGGTTTAATTTAGAACAATAAAGAATTGTGTGTTTATTTCAAGTAAAGGACATTATTCTGGGTGTTTGCGTTTTTTTTTAACTTTGACTATGGGGTTAGTAATGGGGGTGTCTTATAGATGCCTCTCCATTACTAACCTGGACTTGATGTCAGCTGGCATTATAAGCTGACATCAACCCCAGCCCTATTACCCCACTGCCACCGCTTCTGGGCAGTGGGAAGAGCGAGGCTAAGTGCCAGAATTGGCGCATCCTATGGATGCGCCATTTCTGAGGCGGCTGACGACTGGTGTTTCTAGCCTGGGAGGGGGCCAATATTCATGGCACCCTTCCTGGGCTATTAATATCAGCCCCCAGCTGTCTGCCTAGCCTTTGCTAGCTATTAAAATAGGGGGGACCCCACATCATTTTTTGGGGGGTCCCCCATTTTAATAGCTAGTAAAGGCTAGGTATTCAGCTGGGGGCTGATATTAGTAGCCTGGGAAGCTCCGTGGGTATTATCCCCTTCCCAGGCTTCAAACATCTGCCCAAGCCATTTGCTTAACCTCCGCTAGAGACTAAAATTACGGGGAATCCCACGCCAATTTTTTTTTTAATAAATCCTTTATTTTAACACTAAATGACAAGTACAGTAATCAACACTACCACTGTACTTCTTATATATGTGACTGACATGTTTCTATGTATCTAATCTATGTGTGATGCTCTATTCTTTCTATTCTAAATTGTCGGGTACCGATGCTGAATTGCCGGCCGGCTTTTTTAAAGAGACGGTGCATGAAAACGCTATTATTTTTTGCAATAAATCCTTTAACACTAAATGACAATTACAGTAAGCAACACTGTCACTGTACTTCTTATATATGTGACTGACATGTTTCTATCTATCTAATCTATATGTGATGCTCTATTCTTTCTGTTCTAAATTGTCGGTACCGGTGTTTGCCGCTGCTGAATTGCCGGTTTTTCATGTTTCACTGTGAGCACTGTTCCCATCGATTTGGGCAACCACTGTAATGCCACAACCCCCATGGCTGTGGCATTACAGTGAGTGGCAGACAATCCCTGCATGATTGGTGCTCTAAATAGCGCCAGACATGCAGGACATGCTTTTGGTGAACGAACAGTTATCGAACATAACCTCGAACAGCCAAATTTTTTGCAAATCGTTCATGTTCGTCGAACGACTCGAACACCGCCCAAAACAGCTCGAATTTGAGATTGGCGAACAGTTCTAGTTGAACACCACTCATATCTACTACTGACGCATTATATAATAGCACAACAGCTGCACCTCTCGATTCGGTCACCCCCCTCACACATACCAAAGCTCGCACAATCAACAGACAACCCTGGCACATCAACCTGACTAAAGAACTGAGACTGGCTTCCAGGGTTGCTGAACGAGATCTTCATTGCATTCAATCAGTCCCTCAGTATTTTCAAGTCCACACTTACTGCAGAAAAACAAACCTACTTTTCATCTCTCATATCCTCCCTGTCTCACAACTCTAAACAGTTATTCAACACTTTCAAAACTTTTTGTTGTGCTGACAACAAAATCACACAAAAATCATCAATGGAAATCAAATTTATTTACCAATGGAGGCCTGCATTTGGAGTCACCCCCAAAATTAAAGTAGAAAAACAAACTACAGGCTGATCCAACTTTGATGTCATGTCCTTAAAACAAGTCAAATTGAGGCTCAGTATTGTGTGTGGCCTCCAAGTGCCTGTATGACCTCACTAAAATGCCTGGGCATGCTACTGATGAGGTTGCAGATTGTCTCCTGTGGGATCTCCTCCCAGACCTGGACTAAACCAACTCCTGGACAGTCTGGTGTGCAACGTGACGTTGGTGGATGGAGCGAGACATGATGTCCCAGATGTGCTCAATCGGATTCAGGTCTGGGGAACGGACGGACTAGTCCATAGCTTCAATGCCTTCATCTTGCAGGAACTGCTAACACACTCCAGCCACATCAGGTCTGGCATTGTCCTGCATTAGGAGGAACCCAGGGCCATCCGCACCAGCATATGGTCTCACTAGGGGTCTGAGGATCTCATCTCGGTACCTAATGGCAGTCAGGCTACCCCTGGCGAGCATATGGAGGGCTGTGGGGCCCTCCAAAGAAATGCCACCCCACACCATTACTGACCCACTGCCAAACCGGTCATGCTAAAGGATGTTGCAGGCAGCAGATCGCTCTCCACGGCGTTTCCAGACTCTGTCACGTCTGTCACATGTGCTCAGTATTTGTGTTGAGCCACCCCCGTAGTGTTCGAGTTCGGTTCGGTTCGTCGAACACCCGAGTGTTCGCCGAACTGTTCGTCGAACTGTTCGTTGAACACCTTCGAACACCGTTAAAACCAATGGCAGGCAAACAAAAACACATAGAAACACATAGAAAACACCTTCAAAGGTGTCCAAAAGCTGACAAACTGCTCAGAAGGCATAACTAACACATGGAAAAGTGACAAGTACATATAGTCATGCGAAAAGAAAAGAGGTGGAGGAGTAAAAGGAGGGGGAGACACAGATATAGGCATGTCATGCCCTTCTAGAATCCAAATAGTGAGAAGCCGACATGGCCAGTCTGTTCCTGCCCGTGCCACCTCCGTGTCGCCGGGTTTCTGCCAGAGCCGCGGTGGACCCTGACGGCCAGCCCCCCTCTTCCAATACTGGTGCCTGTCCGCTGGTGGGTCGAGTGAGCCCCCCTGTGGTCGAGGCAGCTCTAAGCTTTTTAATTTAAATTGTCTCTCTAATTTGAATGAATACACTTTAAATCCTTTTACAAGGATCTATTGGAGGGCAAGTCTCATGCCAGCAGCCGCGTAATTCCAGCTCCAGCAGCGTCCACTAAAGCTGCTGCAGTTAAAAAGCTTTTATAAGGATCGAGCTCGGCTGTCCACCGCAAGGCATCCTACCGCCAGTCCCAGCCCCTATGCCTTGGGGTGCCTCCTGATGCTCTTCACTGAGTATCCCGTGGTCCCGAAGCATTTCCTTTGAAAAAATTAAGTGTCCAAACTACAGGTGGTGTAGCTTGCTTAACAGCCGGGATAATCCGCTGACTAGCAGACACTGCTACTAGGCACAAAGTATTTCCTGGGCTAGATGCAGTTAAAAATTTGTAATTAGATACTCTCGCTGGATGCTGAGAAAGCATTCCATAGAGTCTCCTGGCATGCCATATATTATTCTCTTAAAAAGCTTGGGGTAGGGGTCTAGGGGACCCTTTTATAGCCAAAATCACTGCCCTGTATCGCAATACGTCACCTAGGCTGAAGATAAATGGAACTGTAGCACCCTGAGGGCTCGGTTGCTACAGAGGTATTGCACCTCACCCAGAGGTGTGATATCTCACTCTCAGGTAAGGATGGTGTGTGGATCAGGACCCGACACCTGCATGCATTACACCACATTGCCGTGGGGCAGGGTGACCAATATGCCCCTGAGATGGGCACGACAGTCCCTGTCCCTGGCTGGAGTGGGGGGAGGGAACACTGAGGAAGGGAAACCCTGTGGTGCAGGAGCAGGGAGGAAGCAGTTCCTGGGTGCATTGAGAAGGGAGTATAAAAGGTTGTCACCATCTTAGTTCAGTGCAGAGAAGTCTGAGCAGAAGTGACAGGGAGCAGGGGCTCTGAATGAGCTCTGCTCCGGAGGCGGGCCTAGTAAGAGAGGCCCAGGCCTGGAAGAGGGAGAAGGAAGGAAGAGGAGTGGAGAAGGCTCCAGGAACGAGGAACGAAGGGATCCCAGGGTTGCGGACGGGCGAGTCGCCACCGCACGCCCGAATCCACCTGCGTGGAGGGGTCAGGCCAAAGGGGGAGACCGGTCCCCGAAACTAGTGGAGGCGGGAAACGACCCTCAGCTAGAAACCGGAGGCTGTGACATTTTAAGTGGCGCAGCCCCTCGCTACTGCAGCTAGGAAGGCACCACATAGGGTCAGGGAAACTGGCGCCTAGTTTACCAAGAGGAGCCCGAGGCAGCCGGACAGAAGGGTTGGTAAGAAAGGCCAGAAAAAGGACACACAAAGGGGGTCCTGTGAAGCGCTCCAAAGTTATCTGGGAGTTGTCTGAGCCCCTCACCTGGTGAGCACAGTACGACGTGGGCAGCCGTTACCTGCAGACGTGGTCTGGATAATAAGAACTGTGAGTAAAGGCCCTGGACTGCATCACTGACTCCGTGTCGTTACTGCTGCTGCCCTGCACCATCACCCCCATCCTCCGGATACACTGCCCTGAGGCTATACTCCTCCCGTGGGGAGTTATGCTACGCTCTGCTGCACCCACAACACCAGCCTCAGCGGTCTGCCCTGCAGCTGCGGTTCACTCAGACCGCAATCCACGGGTGGCGTAGTCGGATGTTTAAACATCAAAACCACATAAATAGTTCCGCCACTGGTTTGACCGCCCTGAGCCACGGAACCGGGATGCTGCCATGGAGACTACAACCACCAGCATCCACCAAAAAGCGTCCGGCTCCGGGTGTCCCAAGGCCCAGGGGGCGCGTCAGAACATTTTCATCTCCTTTCATAATCACCAATGAGACAAGGCAGGGATGTCCTCTGTCCCCTCTCTTATACATCCTAGTGACGGAGCACCTGCTCTCATCAATTCTCCATAACCCCAATATTATGTGGATTGAGGTGGGAGGCACCGAGTACAAGTGCTCTCTATTTGCTGATGATGTCCTAGTATATATCACTCAATCACATATATCCATCCCTGCTGTTATGGCTGAAATAGATCACTTTGTTACATGGTCAAATTTTAAAATCAATGCAGCGAAGTCTGAGGCCCTCGATGTCTCCCTCCCCAAATCCATACAGGATTCCATCCAGTCCAACTTTCCCTTTGCCTGGCCCTCACAGGGTATCAAATACTTAGGAATTCCTATTCATAGAGACCTCTCCCATCTATGTTATCTTAATTTTGGGCCCTTTATTGAACAACTCCATACAGACCACGGTTGGCAAGTTAGAACTGTAAGATTCACTATGCGAACCACTGGTGTTTTGTGGAAAAGCACATGTACACTGTGTTCCAAATTATTATGCAAAAAGTGTTTAGGAGTGATAAGGGAAGAATTTGTTTGTTTGTCAGTTAAACTCATTGATGGTGATGTGTGTCATTGCTCTTTATATCACTGTAAGCAATTGCAGACACCTGTGCTAATTAGTTTGGCAGGTGTGTCCAATGAAAGGCAAGACTGCTTAAGAAGGCTGTCCCACATTATTAAGCAGCCTACATTTTCTGCCAAAATGGGAAAGAAAAAGGATGTGTCGGCTGCTGAGAAGCAACAAATTGTGGAGTGTTTAGGTCAAGGCATGACTACAATCAACATTGTGCGATGATCAGGATGAAGTGTCTTGGCAATCAAGAAGTATGTAGCTGATTCACAGTACACATGTGTGCGTGCTGATAAGGGCAAATTGAGGACTCTTTCCTACAGGCAATTACGTCAGGTTAAAAGAGCAGCGGCAAAAAAGCCTTGTCATAGCAGCAGACAAGTTTTTGAAGCTGCTGGTGCCTCCAACGTCCCCCGAACAACAAGATGCAGAGTCCTTCAGAGGTTTGCAGCTGTGCGTACGCCATCCTGTCGACCTCCTCTATCCACTGCACACAAGCAGAAACGGCTCCAGTGGGCCAAACAATACATGAGGACTGATTTCAAAACTGTTTTGTTCACGGATGAGTGCTGTGCAATGCTCGATGGTCCAGATGGATGGAGTGGAGGATGGCTGGTTTATGGACACCCCACGCAAACACGGCTACAGCGCCAACAAGGAGGAGGTGGAGTAATGTTTTGGGCTGGAATCATGGGGAGAGAGATTGTCGGCCCCTTTAGGATCCCTGAAGGGGTAAAGATGAACTCCATAATGTATGTGGAGTTTCTCAAACAGCACTTCCTGCCATGGTTCAAGAAGAAGAACCGTGTATTCCACAGCAAGAACATTTTCATGCATGACAATGCACCGTCTCATGCTGCACATAACACATCTGCATCTCTGGCTGATATGGGCATAAAAGGGGACAAACTTATGGTGTGACCACCATGCTCCCCTGACCTCTACCCCATTCAGAACCTCTGGAGCATCATCAAAAGGAGTGTCTATGATGGCGGGAGGCAGTTCACGTCTAAGCAACAGCTCTGGGAGGGTATTCTGTCCTCATGCAAAACAATTGAAGCAGAAACCATCCAAAACCTGACAAATTCAATGGACGAGAGAGTTCAGAAGCTCCTTTCGAACAAGAGGTCCTATGTGCAAATGTAACATCACCTAGAATAAAGTTTTGAGTTGAAAACTGTTTGATTTCAGTTTCTAATAACCTGCTAATGCTTATAATTTCAAAAATTACCATTTTTTTGGTCTTTATTAAAATGAAAAGGTTGATCGAAGAGTGTGGGGGATCTAAGAGTGTGGCAACCCAGTAGTCAGGATTACTTCGAATTCTGACAATCTGAGGGTCATGTTGCAGGTAGTGCAGCAAGAAGGCACTTATGTGTCTTGCGCGTCTCGGAGCCCCAAAATAATTTTCCGGGCTAGATGCAGCTAAAAATTATTATTCATTTTAAATCTGGTGGAGCTTAGTATAGATGGCCTAATAGAATCAGTACTACACACTGCTACAAAGCCCAAATTATTTTCCAGCCAAATACAGATAAACATGATTAGTAATTTTAAATCTGGTGGAGCTTAGTATAGATGGCCTAATAGAATCAGTAATGCACACTGCTACAAAGCCCAAATTATTTTCCAGCCAAGATACAGATAAACATGATTAGTAATTTGAAAGCCTAAAACGGTTGGTGAGGTGATTTTAACCAATCATCAAGCTTTTACTCTCCTCAGGATGACACAGGGGTAGAAAAGTCATTTCGGATCCATGATTTGTTCATCTTTATGAACGTGAGTCTGTCTACATTATCAGTGGAGAGTAGAGATGAGCGTTGTTCTACTCGAACTGTTTGCCAATCTCAAATTCGAGCTGTTTTGGGCGGTGTTCGAGCCGTTCGGCGGACACGAACAATTTGATAAAAATTCGGCTGTTCGAGGTTATGTTCGATAACTGTTCGTGCACCAAAATCATAACTGGATTTTTTCTCAGTAATGATGAAAATTAATGTTAATACGCAGTTTGAGTGTACAGCGGGGTGGGGGGAGGGGCAGGGGATGGATCTCTGCAGGAACAATGAAGATCTCCATTTTTTTTTCTCTTTCCCGCATTTGCAGTGGGGAGGTGCAATCTGTCAGCCTATCAGCAGCGCACACACGGAGCGAAGTGCTTTTTTTCACACAAGCAAGGGCATGTGTCATTGGCAGTGTATGTCACATGTCCTTGCCCTATAAGACCAAGCCATTTTCCCCGTCGCCACCATTTTCTCACTGCTGCAGCTGCGTGTTAGACGGCACCGCTGTTGCTGTGTGCGCTATACCTTGTTAATTTCAAGCCAATTTTCGCACAAATATACAGATAGCTTGGGAGTAGGGAATAGTTGTGATTGCAGTCCTTTTAAGGACTAGGTTACAGCATTTCCTACGACTTTTATCAGGGAGGTCTGTGCTCTTAAATAGATAGGTTGTGGGAGTAAAGACTAATTGTAATTGGAGTCCTTTTCAGGACTAGGTTACATCAGTTCCTATCAGTTTTTGCCAGGCAGGTCTGTGCCAGTGCTGTGCAAGTTTTTTTCACAGCATTTGGCTGAATCTAGCAAAGCTAATCCTTTTTGGCCTATTGCAGAGTGTGTTAGTCAGTGGAGTAGCCTATCTGTGTTGCAAGATATACCACTTGTGTATAGAATACCAATTTTTTTACTGCACCTAGTGAAGTAAAATCTTTTGGGCATAGCATCATTCTATTAGTCCATCTATACTGACCTCCATCAGGTTGCAAATTAAAACTAATTTTTATCTGCATCTACAGTACCTCTGAAAAAATATTTGGGCTTCTAGCTGTGTGTGGGACTTGTTGTATTAGTCCATCTATACTGACCTCCATCAGGTTGCAAATTAAAAATAATTTTTATCTGCATCTACAGTACCTCTGAAAAAATATTTGGGCTTCTAGCTGTGTGTGGGACTTGTTGTATTAGTCCATCTATACTGAACTCCATCAGGTTGCAAACTGAATATATTTTTTTCTGCATCTACCTCTGAAAAAATATTTGGGCTTCTAGCTGTGTGTGGGACTTGTTGTATTAGTCCATCTATACTGACCTCCATCAGGTTGCAAACTGAATATATTTTTTTCTGCATCTACCTCTGAAAAAATATTGGGCTTCTAGCTGTGTGTGGGTCTTGTTCTATTATTCCATCTATACTGACCTCCATCAGGTTGCAAACTGAATATAATTTTTTTCTGCATCTAGCTCTGAAAAAATATTTGGCCTTCTAGCAGTGTGTCGGACTTTCTCTATTAGTCCATCTATACTGACCTCCATCAGGCTGCAAATTAAAACTAATTTTTATCTGCATCTACAGTACCTCTGAAAAAATATTTGGGCTTCTAGCTGTGTGTGGGACTTGTTGTATTAGTCCATCTATACTGACCTCCATCAGGTTGCAAACTGAATATATTTTTTTCTGCATCTACCTCTGAAAAAATATTGGGCTTCAAGCTGTGTGTGGGACTTGTTGTATTAGTCCATCTATACTGACCTCCATCAGGTTGCAAACTGAATATATTTTTTTCTGCATCTACCTCTGAAAAAATATAGGGCTTCTAGCTGTGTGTGGGACTTGTTGTATTAGTCCATCTATACTGACCTCCATCAGGTTGCAAACTTAATATATTTTTTTCTGCATCTACCTCTGAAAAAATATTGGGCTTCTAGCTGTGTGTGGGACTTGTTGTATTAGTCCATCTATACTGACCTCCATCAGGTTGCAAACTGAATATATTTTTTTCTGCATCTACCTCTGAAAAAATATTGGGCTTCTAGCTGTGTGTGGGACTTGTTGTATTAGTCCATCTATACTGACCTCCATCAGGTTGCAAACTGAATATATTTTTTTCTGCATCTACCTCTGAAAAAATATTGGGCTTCAAGCTGTGTGTCGGTCTTGTTCTATTAATCCATCTATACTGACCTCCATCAGGTTGCAAACTGAATATAATTTTTTTCTGCATCTAGCTCTGAAAAAATATTTGGCCTTCTAGCAGTGTGTCGGACTTTCTCTATTAGTCCATCTATACTGACCTCCATCAGGTTGCAAATTAAAACTAATTTTTATCTGCATCTACAGTACCTCTGAAAAAATATTTGGGCTTCTAGCTGTGTGTGGGACTTGTTGTATTAGTCCATCTATACTGACCTCCATCAGGTTGCAAACTGAATATATTTTTTTCTGCATCAACCTCTGAAAAAATATTGGGCTTCTAGCTGTGTGTGGGACTTGTTGTATTAGTCCATCTATACAGACCTCCATCAGGTTGCAAACTGAATATATTTTTTTCTGCACCTACCTCTGAAAAAATATTGGGCTTCTAGCTGTGTGTGGGACTTGTTGTATTAGTCCATCTATACTGACCTCCATCAGGTTGCAAACTGAATATATTTTTTTCTGCATCTACCTCTGAAAAAATATTGGGCTTCTAGCTGTGTGTGGGTCTTGTTCTATTAATCCATCTATACTGACCTCCATCAGGTTGCAAACTGAATATAATTTTTTTCTGCATCTAGCTCTGAAAAAATATTTGGCCTTCTAGCAGTGTGTCGGACTTTCTCTATTAGTCCATCTATACTGACCTCCATCAGGTTGCAAATTAAAACTAATTTTTATCTGCATCTACAGTACCTCTGAAAAAATATTTGGGCTTCTAGCTGTGTGTGGGACTTGTTGTATTAGTCCATCTATACTGACCTCCATCAGGTTGCAAACTGAATATATTTTTTTCTGCATCTACCTCTGAAAAAATATTGGGCTTCTAGCTGTGTGTGGGACTTGTTGTATTAGTCCATCTATACAGACCTCCATCAGGTTGCAAACTGAATATATTTTTTTCTGCATCTACCTCTGAAAAAATATTGGGCTTCTAGCTGTGTGTGGGACTTGTTGTATTAGTCCATCTATACTGACCTCCATCAGGTTGCAAACTGAATATATTTTTTTCTGCATCTACCTCTGAAAAAATATTGGGCTTCTAGCTGTGTCTGGGACTTGTTGTATTAGTCCATCTATACTGACCTCCATCAGGTTGCAAACTGAATATATTTTTTTCTGCATCTACCTCTGAAAAAATATTGGGCTTCTAGCTGTGTGTGGGACTTGTTGTATTAGTCCATCTATACAGACCTCCATCAGGTTGCAAACTGAATATATTTTTTTCTGCATCCACCTCTGAAAAAATATTGGGCTTCTAGCTGTGTGTGGGACTTGTTGTATTAGTCCATCTATACTGACCTCCATCAGGTTGCAAACTGAATATATTTTTTTCTGCATCTACCTCTGAAAAAATATTGGGCTTCTAGCTGTGTGTGGGTCTTGTTCTATTAATCCATCTATACTGACCTCCATCAGGTTGCAAACTGAATATAATTTTTTTCTGCATCTAGCTCTGAAAAAATATTTGGCCTTCTAGCAGTGTGTCGGACTTTCTCTATTAGTCCATCTATACTGACCTCCATCAGGTTGCAAATTAAAACTAATTTTTATCTGCATCTACAGTACCTCTGAAAAAATATTTGGGCTTCTAGCTGTGTGTGGGACTTGTTGTATTAGTCCATCTATACTGACCTCCATCAGGTTGCAAACTGAATATATTTTTTTCTGCATCTACCTCTGAAAAAATATTGGGCTTCTAGCTGTGTGTGGGACTTGTTGTATTAGTCCATCTATACTAACCTCCATCAGGTTGCAAACTGAATATATTTTTTTCTGCATCTACCTCTGAAAAAATATTGGGCTTCTAGCTGTGTGTGGGACTTGTTGTATTAGTCCATCTTTACTGACCTCCATCAGGTTGCAAACTGAATATATTTTTTTCTGCATCTAACCCAGCCAATAGTTTTGGCCTAATACCACAGTTTGGCCACTCAGCTCTGCACGGTTACCATCTATTGTTTTTTTGTGCAAACAACTCCAGAGTTGTGAATTAGTTAAGCACCAAAATGAGTGGAAAAAGGCCTGCTGCTTGTGGAAAGGGGAATAGGCGTGTTGGGAAGGGGAAAAAAGGTTGTGTCCGTGGGGTAGGTGTTAAAGCAACAGTAACATCTGCAGAAGAAAGATGTCTACTTCTTTTAGCGGACAATGTGATAAGATCCCTTTCTTACGGCCACGCCAATCGCTACAAATTGCAGATGAGGCACAAAAACAGCAGGTGCTTCAACGGATATCAAGTGCTCCTTTAAGTGGGCTCACCTCCACATCAACTTCAACATCACAAATACTCCAGTCCTCAAAGGTGTCACCCAAATCGCACTTGCTTCCTCACAGCTCCCAAATCTCCAGCTGCCCGTCTGAGTATGAGGTAGAACAGATGGTTGAGTCTGCAGAGCTGTTTACTCATACTATAGCCTGGGAATCAGAGGTCGACTCCAGCGCTTCTGTGAATCCAGACGAGGAAATGATCTGCACTGATGCCCAGAATCTTTATGAGTCGGATCCAGGACCAGACGCAGAAGGTTCTGACCATAATGTAGACCCTCATTCCCAAACTGTAACTCATGTTGGTGGAGACAATGAGGAAGACGATGATAAGACTCAAATACCTGATTGGAGCGACAACTTTAGTTTTTTGTCAGGGCAGGAACAGGTTGGCTCTGAGGACGACGGGTGTGATAACACACAGGGTGATGATGATGAGGTTGGAGATCCCACTTACTGTCAACCCACAGTCAGCCAAGAGATGAGGTCAGCAAAGGAGGTGGAGGAAGATGCTAGTGACGACGAGGTCAGGTTGCGCCTTCCTGGACAGAGACGTAGTACTGGAAGCACGTCAACAACTGCATCCTCAAACACAACTCTGCCTCTCACCACAAGTCGTGGTGGCTCTTCAGGTCGCATGGGTGCTAAGCCTTGCATAGCCTGGGCATTTTTTCAGATCTATAAAGATGACCCAACTCGTGTTATCTGTAACATTTGTCAGCAAAAGCTAAGTAGAGGCCAAAAAATACATAGTTTGAGTACTTCATGCATGAACCGGCACATGGACATGAAGCATAAGTTGCAGTGGGAAGCTCAGTGTGCTACAATGCGGCCTAGCCGGCCGGGCCAACCACCGTCTGCCATATCTTGTGCATCCGCGGCCTCTTCATCCTCTGTGACTGGGGGGACAGCAGTCACACCTGTTTTGGGGCGCAGACCTGCCACCTCTTTACCCGCAACAGCCAGCGTGATTGGCAGGCCATCATTTTCTTTGGAGGTGGTAACAGCAGCTGGTGTTGAGCGCTGTCCGACATCGATAGTACCACCTTTGGATCAAGGCAACCTAACATGTCCGCCTGCATCTTCCTCACAGACCGGCAGTTTGCCGGGGACACCCTTATCAACCCCGTCTAAGCACAATAGCCAGCCCTCGGTCCCTCAGATGTGGACAAGTAAAAGACCATTTCCTCCTAGCCATGAGAAAGCTAAGAGGTTGAATTTCACCATCTGCAAGCTCTTGGCTACAGAAATGCTGCCTTTCCGCCTGGTGGACACAGAGGATTTTCGAGACCTTATGTCCGTCACAGTGCCCCAGTACCAGATGCCCAGTCGGCACTACTTCTCAAAGAAAGGTGTGCCTGCGCTCCACCAGCATGTCGCACACAACATCACCGCTTCTTTGAGAAACTCTGTGTGTGACAGGGTGCATTTCACCACAGACACTTGGACGAGTAGGCATGGACAGGGGCGTTACATGTCGCTGACTGGGCACTGGGTAACTATGGTGACAGCAGGACAAGGGGCTGCTGTCCAAGTCTTGCCGTCCCCACGAGTTGTGCGTCAATCCTCTTTATGTCAAAGTTCCTCCACTGCTTCTGCCTCCTCAACCTCCTCTCGGTCTTCCACCTGCACCCAAAGCCTGTCTGGTCATGCCACAAGCTTTCTAACTGCGCAGAAGGGATCCTGCACACCTCCTTACTATGCTGGCAGTAGGGCTCAACGTCATCAGGCGGTTTTTACATTGAAATGTCTGGGAAATGTGAGTCACACAGCTGAGGAGTTGTGGTCAGCTCTGGAGAACCAATTTCATGAATGGTTGTCTCCACTGGACCTGAAACCAGGGAAGGCCGTGTGCGACAATGCTGCCAACCTGGGTGCGGCCCTTCGCCGGGGCAATGTCACACACGTGCCTTGTATGGCTCACGTGTTGAACCTGGTTATCCAGCAATTTTTAGCCCACTATCCCAGACCAGATGGCCTTCTGCAGAGGGCACGGTCGCTGTGTGCTCACTTCCGCCGTTCGCATCCCGCAGCTCAGCGACTTACATCTCTACAGAAGTCGTTGGGCCTGCCACTTCACCGGCTAAAATGCGATGTGCCTACCCGGTGGAATTCAACTCTGCACATGTTGCAGCCAATGTGGCAGCACCGACAAGCCCTGGTGCAATACGTTCTGACGTATAGCCTGGGCCAACGAGATTCAGAGGTGGGGCAAATCACGCTGGAGGAGTGGTCTCAGATCAGGGACCTATGCACCCTTTTGCACAGTTTTGAAATGGCGACGAAGATGTTTAGTGCTGACGATGCCATTATCAGCATGACTATTCCGGTGATTTACATGCTGGAGCACATGTTAAACAGAATTCGGAGTCAGGTGGTGGCACAAGAGGAGGTGGAGGAAGTAGAGGAGGAGGAGTTGTATGCGGAAGGGCTATCATCTGCAAGGTCCAGACGGTCGGCAGCACCAAGGCGGCAGGCATGTGAGGGTTGGGGAGATGGTTTTACCAGGGCGCATGGTAGCAGGCAAACTAGTGAGGAAGGTGCAGGAGCCCAGGAAGAAGTGGAGGACGAACTGATGGAAGACTCATCAGATGAGGGAGACCTTGATCACATTTCTGTTGTGCGAGGTTGGGGGGAGAGGACAGAGGAAGGAAGCATGATTGTTACCTCGCCACCAACACAACAGGGACTTGGTGCTCCTGGATGCGCAACACACATGAGTGCCTTCTTGCTGCACTACCTGCAACATGACCCTCGAATTGTGAGAATTAGAAATAATCCTGACTACTGGGTTGCCACACTGTTAGATCCCCGGTACAAAAGTAAATTTGCAGAAATTATTCCTGCCATAGAAAGGGATGCACGCATGCAGGAGTATCAGCAGAGACTGTTGCAGAATCTTACATGTGCTTTTCCACAAAATACCAGTGGTGCACGTAGTGAATCTCACAGTTCCAACTTGCCAACCGTGGGACCGTCAAGTGTTCAGCACTCAAACCGTAACAGAACCACAGTATCTGGTGGTAACATCAATTTTGCGGAATCATTTCACCACTTTTTTAGCCCATCCTTTGCAAGGCCACAGGAGACAAGAAGTCTGACACATAGTCAACGCCTAGAGACGATGGTACAGGAGTATCTCCAAGTAAACATTGAAGCCACGACTGTGTCACTGGACCCTTGCTCTTTTTGGGCTTCCAATCTGGATAAATGGCCGGAGCTAGCCACTTACGCCTTGGAGATCTTGTCATGCCCCGCAGCCAGCGTTCTGTCTGAACGTGTGTTCAGCGCTGCTGTTGGTGTGCTGACAGATAAGCGCACGCGGCTCTCCACTGATAATGTAGACAGACTCACGTTCATAAAGATGAACAAATCATGGATCCGAAACGACTTTTCTACCCCTGTGTCATCCTGGTGAGAGTAAAAGCTTGATGATTGTTTAAAATCACCCTACCAACCGTTTTAAGCTTTCAAATTACTAATCATGTTTATCTGTATCTTGACTGGAAAATAATTTGGGCTTTGTAGCAGTGTGCAGCACTGATCCTATTAGGCCATCTATAATAAGCTCCACCAGATTTAAAATTAAAAATAATTTTTAGCTGCATCTAGCCCGGAAAATAATTTTGGGGCTCCGAGATGCGCAAGACACATAAGTGCCTTCTTGCTGCACTACCTGCAGCATGACCCTCATATTGTCAGAATTCGAAGTAATCATGACTACTGGGTTGCCACACTCTTAGATCCCCCAAACTTTTCGATCAACCTTTTCATTTTAATAAAGCCAAAAAAAATGGTCATTTTTGAAATTATAAGCATTAGCAGGTTGTTAGAAACTGAAATCAAACAGTTTTCAACTCAAAACTTTATTCTAGGTGATGTTACATTTTCACATAGGACCCCTTGTTCGAAAGGAGCTTCTGAACTCTCTCGTCCATTGAATTTGTCAGGTTTTGGATGGTTTCTGCTTCAATTGTTTTGCATGAGGACAGAATACCCTCCCAGAGCTGTTGCTTAGATGTGAACTGCCTCCCGCCATCATAGACACTCCTTTTAATGATGCTCCAAAGGTTCTGAATGGGGTAGAGGTCAGGGGAGCATGGGGGTCACACCATAAGTTTGTCCCCTTTTATGCCCATATCAGCCAGAGATGCAGATGTTTTATGTGCAGCATGAGATGGTGCATTATCATGCAGAAAAATGATCTTGCTGTGAAATACACGGTTCTTCTTCTTGAACCATGGCAGGAAGTGCTGTTTGAGAAAATCCACATACATTATGGAGTTCATCTTTAGCGCCTTCAGGGATCCTAAAGGGGCCGACAATCTCTCTCCCCATGATTCCAGCCCAAAACATTACTCCACCTCCTCCTTGTTGGCGCTGTAGCCGTGTTTGCGTGGGGTGTCCATCAACCAGCCATCCTCCACTCCATTCATCTGGACCATCGAGCGCTGCACGGCACTCATCCGTGAACAAAACAGTTTTGAAATCAGTCTTCATGTAATGTTTGGCCCACTGGAGCCGTTTCTGCTTGTGTGAAGTGGATAGAGGAGGTCGACAGGATGGCATATGCACAGCTGCAAACCTCTGAAGGACCCTGCATCTTGTTGTTCGGGGGACGTTGGAGGCACAAGCAGCTTCAAAAACTTGTCTGCTGCTATGACAAGGCTTTTTTGCCGCTGCTGTTTCAACCTGACGTAATTGCCTGTAGGAAAGAGTCCTCAATTTGCCCTTATCAGCACGCACACGTGTGTACTGTGAATCAGCTACATACTTCTTGATTGCCAAGACACTTCATCCTGATCATCGCACAATGTTGATTGTAGTCATGCCTTGACCTAAACACTCCACAATTTGTTGCTTCTCAGCAGCCGACACATCCTTTTTCTTTCCCATTTTGGCAGAAAATGTAGGCTGCTTAATAATGTGAGAGAGCCTTCTTAAGTAGTCTTGCCTTTCATTGGACACACCTGCCAAACTAATTAGCACAGGTGTCTGCAATTGCTTACAGTGATATAAAGAGCCCTGACACACATCACCATCAATGAGTTTAACTGACAAACAAACAAATTCTTCCCTTATCACTCCTAAACACTTTTTGCATAATAATTTGGAACGCGGTGTACATGTGCTTTTCCACAAAACACCAGTGGTTCACGTAGTGAATCTTACAGTTCTAACTTGCCAACCGTGGTCTGTATGGAATTGTTCAATAAAGGGCCCAAAATTAAGATAACATAGATGGGAGAGGTCTCTATGAATAGGAATTCCTAAGTATTTGATACCCTGTGAGGGCCAGGCAAAGGGAAAGTTGGACTGGATGGAATCCTATATGGATTTAGGGAGGGAGACATCGAGGGCCTCAGACTTCGCTGCATTGATTTTAAAATTTTACCATGTAACAAAGTGATCTATTTCAGCCATAACAGCAGGGATGGATATATGTGATTGAGTGATATATACTAGGACATCATCAGCAAATAGAGAGCACTTGTACTCGGTGCCTCCCACCTCAATCCACCTAATATTGAGGTTATGGCGAATTGATGAGAGCAGGTGCTCCGTCACTAGGATGTATAAGAGAGGGGACAGAGGACATCCCTGCCTTGTCCCATTGGTGATTGTGAAAGGTGATGAAAATGTTCTGACGCACCCCCTGGGCCTTGGGACACCCGGAGCCGGACCTTTTTGGTGGATGCTGGTGGTTGTAGTCTTCGTGGCGGCGATCCGGTTCCGTGGCTCAGGGCGGTCAAACCAGTGTCGGAACTATTTATGTGGTTTTGATGTTTAAATGTCTGACTACGCCACCCGTGGATTGCGGTCAGAGTGAACCGCCGCTACAGGGCAGACCGCTAAGGCTGGTGTTGTGGGTGCAGCAGAGCGTAGCATAACTCCCCACGGGAGGAGTATAGCCTCAGGGCAGTGTATGCGGAGGATGGGGGTGATGGTGCAGGGCAGCAGCAGTAACGACACGGAGTCAGTGATGCAGTCCAGGGCCTTTACTCACAGTTCTTATTATCCAGACCACGTCTGCAGGTAATGGCTGCCCACGTCGTACTGTGCTCACCAGGTGAGGGGCTCAGACAACTCCCAGATAACTTTGGAGCGCTTCACAGGACCCCCTTTGTGTGTCCTTTGTCTGGCCTTTCTTACCAACACTTCTGTCCGGCTGCCTCGGGCCTCCTCTTGGTAAACTTGGCGCCAGTTTCCCTGACCCTATGTGGTGCCTTCCTAGCGGGTGGAGCAAGGGGCTGCGCCACATAAAATGTCAGAGCCTCCGGTTTCTAGCTGAGGGTCGTTTCCTGCCTCCACTAGTTTCGGGGACCGGTCTCCCCCTTTGGCCTGACCCCTCCACGCAGGTGGATTCTGCCGTGCGGTGGTGACTCGCCCGTCCGCACCCCTGAGATCCCTTTGTTCCTCGTTCCTGGAGCCTTCTCCGCTCCTCTTCCTTCCTTCTCCCTCTTCCAGGCCTGGGCCTCTGTTACTAGGCCCGCCTCCGGAGCAGAGCTCATGCAGAGCCCCTGCTCCCTGCCACTTCTGCTCAGACTTCTCTGCACTGAACTAAGATGGTGCCCACCTTTTATACTCCCTTCTCAATGCACCCAGGAACTGCTTCCTCCCTGCTCCTGCACTACAGGGTTCCCCTTCCTCAGTGTTCCCTCCCCCCACTCCAGCCAGGGACAGGGACTGTCGTGCCCATCTCAGGGGCATATTGGTCGCCCTGCCCCACGGCAATGTGGTGTAATGCATGCAGGTGTCGGGTCCTGATCCACACTACATCCTTACCTGAGAGTGAGATATCACACCTCTGGGTGAGGTGCAATACCTCTGTAGAAACCGAGCCCTCAGGGTGCTACAGTTCCATTTATCTTCAGCCTAGGTGACGTATTGCGATACAGGGCCGTGATTTTGGCTATAAAAGGGTCCCCTAGACCCCTACCCCAAGCTTTTTAAGAGAATCATATATGGCGTGCCAGGAGACTCTATGGAATGCTTTCTCAGCATCCAACGAGAGTATCTAATTACAAATTTTTAACTGCATCTAGCCCAGGAAATACTTTGTGCCTAGTAGCAGGGTCTGCTAGTCAGCGGATTATCCCGGCTGTTAAGCAAGCTACACCACCTGTAGTTTGGACACTTCATTTTTTCAAAGGAAATGCTCGGGACCACGGGATACTCAGTGAAGAGCATCAGGAGGCACCCCAAGGCATAGGGGCTGGGACTGGCAGTAGGATGCCCCGCGGTGGACAGCCGAGCTCGATCCTTATAAAAGCTTTTTAACTGCAGCAGCTTTAGTGGACGCTACTGGAGCTGGAATTACCGCGGCTACTGGCATGAGACTTGCCCTCCAATAGATCCTTGTAAATGGATTTAAAGTGTATTCATTCAAATTAGAGAGACAATTTAAATTAAAAAGCTTAGAGCTGCCTCCACCACAGGGGGGCTCGCTCGACCCACCAGCGGACAGGCACCAGTATTGGGAGAGGGGGGCTGGCCATCAGGGTTCACCGCGGCTCTGGCACAAACCCGGCGACACGGAGGTGGCACGGGCAGGAGCGGACTGGCCGTGTCGGCTTCTCACTTTTTGGATTTTAGAAGGGCATGACATGCCAATATCTGTGTCTCCCCCTCCTTTTACTCCTCCACCTCTTTATTTTCGCATGACTATATGTACTTGTCACTTTTCCATGTGTTAGTTATGTCTTCTGAGCAGTTTGTCAGCTTTTGGACACCTTTGAAGGTGTTTTCTATGTGTTTTTGTTTGCCTGCCATTGGTTTTAACGGTGTTCGAAGGTGTTCGACGAACAGTTCGACGAACAGTTCGGCGAAAACACGGGTGTTCGACGAACCGAACTCGAACACTACGGGGGTGGCTCAACACTAGTGGAGAGCCGCGTGCGCTTATCTATCAGCACACCACCAGCAGCGCTGAACACACGTTCAGACAGAATGCTCGCTGCGGGGCATGACAAGATCTCCAAGGCGTAAGTGGCTAGCTCCGGCCATTTATCCAGATTGGAAGCCCAAAAAGAGCAAGGGTCCAGTGACACAGTCATGGCTTCAATGTTTACTTGGAGATACTCCTGTACCATCGTCTCTAGGCGTTGAATATGTGTCAGACTTCTTGTCTCCTGTGGCCTTGCAAAGGATGGGCTAAAAAAGCGGTGAAATGATTCCGCAAAATTGATGTTACCAGCAGATACTGTGTTTCTGTTATGGTTTGAGTGCTGAACACTCGACGGTCCCACGGTTGGCAAGTTGGAACTGTGAGATTCACTACGTGCACCACTGGTGTTTTGTGGAAAAGCACATGTAAGATTCTGCAACAATCTCTGCTGATACTCCTGCATGCGTGCATCCCTTTCTATGGCAGGAATAATTTCTGCAAATTTACTTTTGTACCGGGGATCTAACAGTGTGGCAACCCAGTAGTCAGGATTATTTCTAATTCTCACAATTCGAGGGTCATGTTGCAGTTAGTGCAGCAAGAAGGCACTCATGTGTCTTGCGCATCCAGGAGCATCAAGTCCCTGCTGTGTTGGTGGCGAGGTAACAATCATGCTTCCTTCCTCTGTCCTCTCCCCCCAACCTCGCACAACAGAAATGTGATCAAGGTCTCCCTCATCTGATGAGTCTTCCATCAGTTCGTCCTCCACTTCTTCCTGGACTCCTGCACCTTCCTCACTAGTTTGGCTGCTACCATGCACCCTGGTAAAACCATCTCCCCCACCCTCACATGCCTGCTGCCTTGGTGCTGCCGACCGTCTGGACCTTGCAGATGTTAGCCCTTCCGCATACAACTCCTCCTCCTCTACTTCCTCCACCTCCTCTTGTGCCACCACCTGACTCCGAATTCTGTTTAACATGTGCTCCAGCATGTAAATCACCGGAATAGTCATGCTGATAATGGCATCGTCAGCACTAACCATCTTCGTCGCCATTTCAAAACTGTGCAGAAGGGTGCATAGGTCCCTGATCTGAGACCACTCCTCCAGCGTGATTTGCCCCACCTCTGGATCTTGTTGGCCCAGGCTATACGTCAGAACGTATTGCACCAGGGCTTGTCGGTGCTGCCACAGTCGCTGCAACATGTGCAGAGTTGAATTCCACCGGGTAGGCACATCGCATTTTAGCCGGTGAAGTGGCAGGCCCAACGACTTCTGTAGAGATGTAAGTCGCTGAGCTGCGGGATGCGAACGGCGGAAGTGAGCACACAGCGACCGTGCCCTCTGCAGAAGGCCATCTAGTCCGGGATAGTGGGCTAAAAATTGCTGGACAACCAGGTTCAACACGTTAGCCATACAAGGCACGTGTGTGACATTGCCCCGGCGAAGGGCAGCACCCAGGTTTGCAGCATTATCGCACACGGCCTTCCCTGGTTTCAGGTCCAGTGGAGACAACCATTCATGAAATTGGTTCTCCAGAGCTGACCACAACTCCTCAGCTGTGTGACTCACATTTCCCAGACATTTCAAAGTAAAAACCGCCTGATTACGTTGAGCCCTACTGCCAGCATAGTAAGGAGGTGTGCAGGATGCCTTCTGCGCAGTTAGAAAGCTTGTGGCATGACCAGACAGACTTTGGGTGCAGGTGGAGGAAAGAGAGGAGGTTGAGGAGGCAGAAGCAGTGGAGGAACTTTGACATAAAGAGGATTGACGCACAACTAGTGGGGACGGCAAGACTTGGACAGCAGCCCCTTGTCCTGCTGTCACCATAGTTACCCAGTGCCCAGTCAGCGACATGTAACGCCCCTGTCCATGCCTACTTGTCCAAGTGTCTGTGGTGAAATGCACCCTGTCACACACAGAGTTTCTCAAAGAAGCGGTGATGTTGTGTGCGACATGCTGGTGGAGTGCAGGCACACCTTTCTTTGAGAAGTAGTGCCGACTGGGCATCTGGTACTGGGGCACTGCGACGGACATAAGGTCTCGAAAATCCTCTGTGTCCACCAGGCGGAAAGGCAGCATTTCTGTAGCCAAGAGCTTGCAGATGGTGAAATTCAACCTCTTAGCTTTCTCATGGCTAGGAGGAAATGGTCTTTTACTTGTCCACATCTGAGGGACCGAGGGCTGGCTTTTGTGCTTAGACGGGGTTGATAAGGGTGTCCCCGGCAAACTGCCAGTCTGTGAGGAAGATGCAGGCGGACATGTTAGGTTGCCTTGTTCCAAAGGTGGTGCTATCGATGTCGGACAGCGCTCAACACCAGCTGCTGTTACCACCTCCAAAGAAAATGATGACCTGCCAATCACGTTGGCTGTTGCGGGTAAAGAGGTGGCAGGTCTGCGTCCCAAAACAGGTGTCACTGCTGTCCCCCCAGTCACAGACGATAAAGAGGCCGCGGATGCGCAAGATGTGGCAGACGGTGGTTGGCCCAGCCGGCTAGGCCGCATTGTAGCACAGTGAGCTTCCCACTGCAACTTATGCTTCATGTCCATGTGCCGGTTCATGCATGAAGTACTCAAACTATGTATTTTTTGGCCTCTACTTAGCTTTTGCTGACAAATGTTACAGATAACACGAGTTGGGTCATCTTTATTGATCTGAAAAAATGCCCAGGCTATGCAAGGCTTAGAACCCATGCGACCTGAAGAGCCACCACGACTTGTGGTGAGAGGCAGAGTTGTGTTTGAGGATGCAGTTGTTGACGTGCTTCCAGTACTACGTCTCTGTCCAGGAAGGCGCTACCTGACCTCGTCGTCACTAGCATTCTCCTACACCTCCTCTGCTGATCTCATCTCTTGGCTGACTGTGGGTTGACAGTAAGTGGGATCTCCAACCTCATCATCATCACCCTGTGTGTTATCACACCCGTCGTCCTCAGAGCCAACCTGTTCCTGCCCTGACAAAAAGCTAAAGTTGTCGGTCCAATCAGGTATTTGAGTCTCATCATCGTCTTCCTCATTGTCTCCACCATCAGGAGTTACAGTTTGGGAATGAGGGTCTACATTATGGTCAGAACCTTCTGCGTCTGGTCCTGGATCCGACTCATAAAGATTCTGGGCATCAGTGCAGATCATTTCCTCCTCTGGATTCACAGAAGCGCTGGAGCCGACCTCTGATTCCCAGGCTATAGTATGAGTAAACAGCTCTGCAGACTCAACCATCTGTTCTACCTCATACTCAGATGGGAAGCTGGAGATTTGGGAGCTGTGAGAAAGCAAGTGCGATTTGGGTGACACCTCTGAGTACTGGAGTATTTGTGATGTTGAAGTTGATGTGGAGGAGAGCCCACTTAAAGGAGCACTTGATATCCATTGAAGCACCTGCTGTTCTTGTGCCTCATCTGGAATTTGTAGCGATTGGCGTGGCAGTAAGAAAGGGATCTTATCACATTGTCCACTAAAAGAAGTAGACATTTTAGTTTGGCTGGAAGATGGTCTTTCTTCTGCAGATGTTACTGTTGGTTTAACACCTACCCCACGGACACAACCTTTTTTCCCCTTCTCAACACGCCTATTCCCCTTTCCACCAGGAGCAGGCCTTTTTCCACTCATTTTGGTGGTTAACTAATTTACAACTCTGGAGTTGTTTGCACAAAAAAACAATGGATGGGAACCGAGCAGAGCTGAGTGGCCAAACTGTGGTATTAGGCCAAAACTATTGGCTGGGTTAGATGCAGAAAACAATTATATTCAATTTGCAACCTGATGGAGGTCAGTATAGATGGACTAATAGACCAAGTCCCACACACTGCTAGAAGCCCAAATATTTTTTCAGAGCTAGATGCAGATAAAAATTATTTTTAATTTGCAACCTGATGGAGGTCAGTATAGATGGACGAATAGACCAAGTCCCACACACTGCTAAAAGCCCAAATATTTTTTCAGAGCTAAATGCAGATAAAAATTATTTTTAATTTGCAACCTGATGGAGGTCAGTATAGATGGACTAATAGACCAAGTCCCACACACTGCTAGAAGCCCAAATAATTTTTCAGAGCTAGATGCAGATAAAAATTATTTTTAATTTGCAACCTGATGGAGGTAAGTATAGATGGACTAATAGACCAAGTCCCACACACTGTTGGAAGCCCAAATATTTTTTCAGAGCTAGATGCAGAAAAAAATTATATTCAATTTGCAACCTGATGGAGGTCAGTATAGACGGACTTATAGAACAAGTCCCACACACTGCTAGAAGCCCAAATATTTTTTCAGAGCTAGATGCAGATAAAAATTATTTTTAATTTGCAACCTGATGTAGGTCAGTATAGATGGACTAATAGAACAAGTCCCACACACTGCTAGAAGCCCAAATATTTTTTCAGAGCTAGATGCAGAAAAAAATTATATTCAATTTGCAACCTGATGGAGGTCAGTATAGATGGACTAATAGAACAAGTCCCACACACTGCTAGAAGCCCAAATATTTTTTCAGAGCTAGATGCAGATAAAAATTATATTCAATTTGCAACCTGGTGGAGGTCAGTATAGATGGACTAATAGAACAAGTCCCACACACTGCTAGAAGCCCAAACACTTTTTCAGAGCTAGATGCAGAAAAAAATTATATTCAATTTGCAACCTTGTGGAGGTCAGTATAGATGGACCAATAGAATGATACTATGCCCAAAAGGTTTTACTTCACTAAGTGCAGTAAAAAAATTGGTACTCTATACTCTGGTGGTGTAGCTTGCAACACAGATAGGCTACTCCACTGACTAACACACTCTGCAATAGGTCAAAAAGGATTAGCTTTGCTAGATTTAGCCAAATGCTGTGAAAAAAACTTGCACAGCACTGGCACAGACCTGCCTGGCAAAAACTGATAGGAACTGATGTAACATAGTCCTGAAAAGGACTGCAATTACAATCAGTCTTTACTCCCAACCTATCTATTTAAGAGCACAGACCTGCCTGATAAAAGTCGTAGGAAATGCTGTAACCTAGTCCTTAAAAGGACTGCAATCACAACTATTCCCTACTCCCAAGCTGTCTGTAGATTTGTGCGAAAATTGGCTTGAAATTAACAAGGTATAGCGCACACAGCAACAGCGGTGCCATCTAACACGCAGCTGCAGCAGTGAGAAAATGGTGGCGACGGGGAAAATGGCTGGGTCTTATAGGGCAAGGACATGTGACATACACTGCCAATGACACATGCCCTTGCTTGTGTGAAAAAAAGCACTTCGCTCCATGTGTGCGCTGCTGATAGGCTGACAGATTGCACCTCCCTACTGTAAATGCGGGAAAGAGAAAAAAAAATGGAGATCTTCATTATTCCTGCAGAGAGCCATCCCCCACCCCGCTGTACACTCAAACTGCATATTAACATTAATTTTCATCATTACTGAGAAAAAATCCAGTTATGATTTTGGTGCACGAACAGTTATCGAACATAACCTCGAACAGCCGAATTTTTTTCAAATCGTTCGTGTACGCCGAAAGGCTTGAACAGCCCCCAAAACAGCTCGAATTTGAGATTGGCGAACAGGTCGAGTCGAACAACGCTCATCTCTACTCAGTATGAACCTGCTTTCATCTGTGAAGAGCACAGGGCACCAGTGGCGACTTTGCCAATCCTGGTGTTCTGTGGCAAATGCCAAGCGTCCTGCATGGTGTTGGGCTGTGAGCACAACTCCCATCTGTGGACGTCGGGCCCTCATACCACCCTCATGGAGTCGATTTCTAACCGTTTGTGCAGACACATGCATATTTGTGGCCTGCTTGAGGTCAATTTCATGGCTCTGGCAGTGCTCCTTCTGTTCCTCCTTGCACAAAGGCGGAGGTAGCGGTCCTGCTGCTGGGTTGTTGCCCTCCTACGTCCCCCTCCACATCTCCTGGTGTACTCGCCTGTCTCCTGGTAGCGCCTCCAGCCTCTGGACACTATGCTGGCAGACACAGCAAACCTTCTTGCCACAGCTCGCATTGATGTGCCATCCTGGATGAGCTGCACTACCTGAGCAACTTCTGTGGGTTGTAGAGTCCGTCTCTTGCTACCACGAGTGTGAAAGCACAACCAACATTCAAAAGTAACCAAAACATCAGCCAGAAAGCATTGGTACTGAGATGTGGTCTGTGGTCCCAACCTGCAGAACCTCTCCTTTATTGAGGGTGTCTTGATAATTGCCAATAATTTCCATCTATTGTCTATTCCATTTGCACAACAGCATGTGAAATTGATTGTCAATCAGGGTTGCTTCCTAAGTGGACAGTTTGATTTCACAGAAGTTTGATTCACTTGGAGTTATATTCTGTTGTTTAAGTGTTCCCTTTATTTTTTTGAGCAGTGTATATAAATATATATATATGTATATATACATATATATATATATATATATATATATATATATATATATATATATATATATATATATACAGGGTGGTCCAAAAGTAGGTGGACAGAAAATTATAACATTTATTTTGATTTATATAAAAAAATATATTTACTAACACAGGCATAAAATTGACAATTACATATAATTCTGAACAATAATACAAAAGCCCTTAAATTTTAGCAACGCAGATGCTCAAACTGTTTTCCATTACAATTTGCACAGCTTTGAAGTCTGCCTCTTACGCTTCGACAAACTTTTTTGCACAAGTCTCTTTGGGTATTAATTTCTTGAAATGCATCTCTTATGTAATTTTTCAAATCACTGACACTTTTTGGTTTTCGACTATAAGTACTCCCCAAAAGAAAAAATCCATTGGGGTCAAGTCTGGTGAACGTGCCGGCCAATCAAGCGGGCCTCTTTGGCCAATCCATTAATTAGGAAATGTTTCATCAAGATACTCGCGGATTACTCTTGAATAATGTGGAGGGGCTCCATCTTGTTGGAAATGAAGGTCATTTGAATTAGGCTGTTGCTGTAACTGGGGAACAACTTGATTCATTAGAATTTCGAGATACTTATCTCCTGTGACTGTTCCATCAAAAAATATTGGTCCTAAAACACCAAAACTTGAAATACCACCCCAAACGTTGACACCTGGCTCATTTAGTTGTTGCTCTAATGTTAAATGCATGTTCTCATTATACCAGTAAATACAATTATGTCTGTTAATATGGCCAGATAATTTGAAAGAAGCTTCATCACTCCACATAATGTTATCTAAAATTACTGGATTTTCTTCAATTTCGTTAAGCACAATCTCACTAAATTGCAGCCGCCTGTCTGGATCATCCTCCAATAAACCATGAATTAGACGTGGACGATAAGCTTTCCACCCAATAGATTTCAGGATTTGCATGATAGAAGCTCGTGAAATTCCCAATTCCAAAGAGGCTCTTCTGGTGGACTTTTTTGGACTCTGAACAAATGTTTCAGCAACAAGTTGTTTATTATCTTCTGTACAGACTGTTTTGGGTAGACCAGTTTTTGGAGCATTAAGGATTGAGCCAGTGGCATTGAATTTGTCACGAATGCGGTAAATGGTTTGTCTCTTTGGGGCTTGAGAACCAAATGTTTCAACCCAATTTGCTCTAACGGTTTCAGCATTTTGAGATTTCCAATACTCTGTTAAAATCCATTTTCTTTGATCTGTATTTAAATTATTTGCCATTATGTGTTATCTGAATTATCTGAAAAGAAAACAGATTTGGGGGAGATCTATCTGTGAAAACTAGATCTGTGAAACTGGCTAAGTTGCCCTTAGCAACCAATCAGATTCCACCTTTCATTTTCCAAAGAGTCTGTGAGGAATGAAAAGTGGAATCTGATTGGTTGCTAAGGGCAACTGAGCCAGTTTCACTTTACACCATGTTTGATAAATCTCCCCCTTCATAACCTTATTACACTTTCTGTCCACCTATTTTTGGACCACCCTGTATATATATAATACACCCTGCTCAGTAACCTTTTTAATATATATGCTGTATTTCCTCTATTATATTCATTTATACTTCTCTTTAACTGTCCTTCCTATTACAGTAGAACTTGAAATGTCAGTGAAGAGAGCTCAGGATAAACTTTATCTTCATTTCCAGGCCAGGGGCTTTTTCCAAAAATAGTGACTTTTCTGTACGTACGTTGTGCCAATGAAATAGGTTTCATGTTGTAAAGAGTATGGTACTTCTTAGTTGCCGTGAACAAACTTACATTAACTGATGTGTCAGCATGTTTTGCTGAGGTGTACCAGACTTTACAAGATGGCAAACATTTTCGTCTGCTTGGACCTTGGTCACAGCATGTTGGGAGCAGTGTAATAAATGTTCTATGGAGAGGTTCAATGCACAGACTAAATAGGATTAAGTTGCAATACTAATAGATGATTCAGGCTTTTGAGAAGAATGCATTTATATTTTTCTAATCTGAAAATATTTACATTTTTCTTATGTGAAAACAGCTGAACATGGGGGTGCTAGTTGTCAGACCCCCATAGGTCTGATATTGATATAATTAAAATGGCTGCATTTCCTGTAGTTACTTTTGCAAAAATAGCTGCCACAACTGATTAGGGAAATAAAAATATATTTTCAAGAACAATAAGCACAAGTGTTATTGACTACTACTCTTTCTTTTAATTAGTATCTGGTCATTTTGAGGTTTTGGGTAATAATTCTTTTAAAACTGTAAAGACTAGAAAAGGAAACTTTACAAAAGTTTGGGCTCTGATCATCATTTGTTTTCAATTATTTTATAATTGTATTTGTTTTTGAAGATCTTAAATCTATTCATCACGGTCATCTTCTCACTTATCATTAAAGGGAATCTGTCAATAGGATTAACCCTCCTGAGCCATCTACAGTGCCTTGAGAACAAATTTAAACTCTGTGAACTTTTCCACATTTTTTCCCATTACGCCCACAAACTTAAATATTTTTATTTGGATTTTATTTGCTATACCAACTCAAAGTTGCCATTATTTGTGAGTTAGAAAGGAAATGGTACATTGTTTTCGAAATATTGTAAATTGGGACATGCATTTGTATTCAGCCCCTCTGAGTCAATACTTTGCAGAACCACTTTTCACTGTAATTACTGCTGCAAGTCTTTTGAGGAATGTCTCTACCAGCTTTTGCACATCTAGAGGCTGAAATTTGTGCCCAATCTTTAGCTCTGAGCTCTATCTCAGTGAGATTGGGCGGAGAAAGTCTTTGAACAACAATTTTCAAGTCTTGCCACAGATTCTCTATGGGATTTAGGTCTGGACTGTGATTGAGCCATTCAAGCACATGAGTATGCTTTGATCTAAACAATTTGATTGTAGTTTTTGCGGTATGTTTAAAGTCGTTGTCTTGCTGGAAGATGAACCTATGCTGCAGTCTCAAGTTTTTGCAGCCTTTAAAATGATTTGATCCAGGATTGCCCTGCCTTTACCTCAATCCATATTCCTATGAACTCTGATCATCTTCCCTGTCTCTGCTGAACATAAGCATCCCCACAGCATGATTTGGCCACCACCATGTTTGACAGTGGGGACGGTGGTTTCAGAGTGATATGCAATGTTAGTTTTCCACCACACATAGCGTTATGCATTTATCCCGAAAAGTTTGATCTTGGTCTCATCTGACTAGAGCACCTTCTTCCATTTGGCTTGCTTTCAAAAATAGTTTTCTTCTTGCCGCTCTTCCATTCTGTGGACAGATTCTTCCATCTGAAGTATGGATCTCTATAGCTCCTCCAGAGTGACCATGGACTTATTGGCTTTTTCTCTAATTAGTGCTTTCATTGCTTGGGATGTCAGCTTAGTTGTATGGCCATGTCTTGGTAGGATTGCAGTTGTGTCATACTCCTATTTTTTGGATGATCCATTGAACAGTGCTCCATGAAATGTTCAGGGCATGGGCTATATTTTATAACCTAACCCTGCTTTACTTTTCTCCACAACTTTATCCCTGAACTGTCTGGTTTGTTCCTTGTTTTTCATGATGCTGTTTGATAGTGTTGAGCCACCCCCGTAGTGTTCGAGTTCGGTTCGGTTCGTCGAACACCCGTGTGTTCGCCGAACTGTTCGTCGAACTGTTCGTCGAACACCTTCGAACACCGTTAAAACCAATGGCAGGCAAACAAAAACACATAGAAACACATAGAAAACACCTTCAAAGGTGTCCAAAAGCTGACAAACTGCTCAGAAGACATAACTAACACATGGAAAAGTGACAAGTACATATAGTCATGCGAAAAGAAAAGAGGTGGAGGAGTAAAAGGAGTGGGAGACACAGATATAGGCATGTCATGCCCTTCTAAAATCCAAAAAGTGAGAAGCCGACACGGCCAGTCCGTTCCTGCCCATGCCACCTCCGTGTCGCCGGGTTTGTGCCAGAGCCGCGGTGGACCCTGACGGCCAGCCCCCCTCTCCTAATACTGGTGCCTGTCCGCTGGTGGGTCGAGCCCCCCGCGGTGGGGGGGAACTAACATCTTCAGAAGAAAGACCATCTTCCAGCCAAACTAACATGTCGACTTCTTTTCGTGGACAATGTGATACGATCCCTTTGTTACGGACACGCCCATCGCTACAAATTCCAGATGAGGCCCAAAAACAGCAGGTGCTTCAGCGGATATCAAGTGCTCCTTCAAGTGGGCTCTCCTCCACCTCAACTTCAACATCACAAATACTCCAGTCCTCAGAGGTGTCACCCCAATCGCACTTGCTTCCTCACAGCTCCCAAGTCTCCAGCTGCCCAACTGAGTATGGGGTAACACAGATGGTTGAGTCTGCACAGCTGTTTACTCATACTATAGCCTGGGAAACGGAGGTCTGCTCCAGAGCTTCTGTTAATCCAGACGAGGAAATGATCTGCACTGATGCCCAGAATCTTTATAAGTCGGATCCAGGACCAGATGAAGAAGGTTCTGAGCATAATGTAGACCCTCGTTCCCAAACTGTAACTCCTGTTGGTGGAGACAATGATGAAGACGATGATGAGACTCAAATACCTGATTGGAGCGACAACTTAACTTTTCGGTCAGGGCAGGAAGAGGTTGGCTTTGAGGACGACGGGTGTGATAACACACAGGGTGATGATGACAAGGTTGGAGATCCCACTTACTGTCAACCCACAGTCAGCCAGTCGATGAGGTCACCCGGGCCTTTGCCTGGCCTTTGGGATGTCGCGGTGGTCGGCTCCCTGGCCCGTACCCTGGGGTCACTCTTTAAAAGGGTGGATAATTGTTAATTTTATAAGAGTTTGTGACACCACCTGTGGTATCTGGTGAGAAGCACCAGCGCTGCAGCAGTCCACTGAGGCCCGTGATAAGGCAGCTCGATGGTATAGCTCCCCACAGGTGGAGCTAGGTCTCAGGGCAGCGTATGCAGGGGGAATGCAGGACAGGCGAGACCCAGCTGGGTCAGAGCAAGAACGGAAACGGACACGATAGTCACTTCAGTACCTTTTACTGGAGGAAATTCAGGCACATCCTGGAGCACTGTAGGGTGAAGGGTGCATATCAGGATCCTCCCCAATGAGCGGGTGTAGGGCCTCCTGTTTCTTGCCTCTGCGCAGTAAGTTTCTGACCTGCCTGAAGCTAGGCGTAACTTTGTCTCTGTCCTGCGCTGGCTGACCTTGTGGTAGGGCCTTCTCTTGAAGTTCACGCTCCCAGTATGCGGGGCCTAAGCGTCTCCTGGCTCTGTTACGTATCAGCACCTTAGCGATCCTGGGACTTGTAGTTCTCCAGGGATTCCGGTTATGCCTTACTGGGTCATAGAGATCCCGGTAATCTCGGATCCGGTGTCCGGTAAATGCTTCGGTGTGAGCTGGTTAAGCTCCTCTGCCCCTTATGTACTAACTCGCCACTCGCCTTCGGCCTACTCGGGCCCTCAATAGGCTATACACACTAACGGCAGCTTGCCGCGCTTCACCGATCTTATGACGCTGGCACACCTTAAGCTCTATCTGGGCTCCCTGAATCTAGCTAGCAGGAGCCTCGTGCTCCACTGCTTAACTATTAACTGAGTTCTCTAGACTAGACTGAGCTCCACTGCAGACTGACCTCTCTTAGGCTTCTCTACTGCAGGAACTCTTCAGAGGAACTGAACTGCCTAGCTCCACCTTCCCTATTTATATCCCTAACGGGCTCCCTCTGCTGGTCTGAGGTGGAAGGTGGAGATGTGTGAATGTTTATGGGGGCCTCTTGTGGAGGATTCCATCAATACACTCTTCTAGGATCTGTGATACCAAGCGCAGCGGGGCGTCACAGATGCTATTGACGACGAGGTTAGGTTGCGCCTTCCTGGACAGAGACGGAGTACTGGAAGCACTTCAACAACTGCATCCTCAACCACAACTCCGCCTCTGACCACAAGTCGTAGTGGCTCTTCCGGTCGCATGGGCTCTAAGCCTTGCATAGCCTGGGCATTTATTCAGATCGATAAGGATGACTCAACTCGTGTTATCTGTAATATTTGTCACCAAAAGCTAAGTAGAGGCCAAAAAATCCATAGTTTGAGTACTTCATGCATGTACCGTCACATGGATATGAAGCATAAGTTGCAGTGGGAAGCTCACTGTGCTACAATGCGGCCTAGCAGGCTGGGCCAACCACCGTCTGCCCCATCTTGTGCATCCGCGGCCTCTTCATCCTCTGTGACTGGGGGGACAGCAGTCACACATGTTTTTGGACGCAGACCTGCCACCTCTTTACCTGCAACAGCCAGTGTGATTGGCAGGTCGTCAGTTCATTGGGAAGTGGAAACACCTGCTGGTGTTGAGAGCTCTCTGACATCGAGAGCACCACCTTTGGATCAAGGCAACCTAACATGTCCGCCTGCATCTTCCTCACAGACCGGCAGTTTGCCAGGGACACCCTACTCAACCCCGTCAAAGCACAACAGCCAGCCCTCGGTCCCTCAGATGTGGACAAGTAAAAGACCATTTCCTCCTAGCCATGAGAAAGCTAAGAGGTTGAATTTCACCATCTGCAAGCTGTTGGCTACAGAAATGCTGCCTTTCCGCCTGGAGGACACAGTGGATTTTTGAGACCTTATGTCCGTCGCAGTGCCCCAGTACCAGATGCCCAGTCGGCACTACTTCTCAAAGAAAGGTGTGCCTGCGCTCCACCAGCATGTCGCACACAACATCACCGCTTCTTTGAGAAACTCTGTGTGTGACAGGGTGCATTTCACCACAGACACTTGGACGAGTAGGCATGGACAGGGGCGTTACATGTCGCTGACAGGGCACTGGGTAACTATGGTGACAGCAGGACAAGGGGCTGCTGTCCAAGTCTTGCCGTCCCCGCGAGTTGTACGTCAATCCTCTTTATCTAGAAGTTCCTCCACTGCTTCTGCCTCCTCAACCTCCTCTCGGTCCTCCACCTGCACCCAAAGCCTGTCTGGTAATGCCACCTGCTTTCTAACTGCGCACCTCCTTACTATGCTGGCAGCAGGGCTCAACGGCATCAGTGTTTACTTTGAAATGTCTGGGAAATGTGAGTCACACAGCTGAGGACTTGTGGTCAGCTCTGGAGACCCAGTTTCATGAATGGTTGTCTCCACTGGACCTGAAACCAGGGAAGGCCGTGTGCGACAATGCTGCAAACCTGGGTGCGGCCCTTCGCCGGGGCAATGTTACACACGTGCCTTGTATTGCTCACGTGTTGAACCTGGTTGTTCATAAATTTTTAGCCCACTATCCCGGACTAGATGGCCTTCTGCAGAGGGCACGGTCGCTGTGTGCTCACTTCCGCCATTCGCATCCCGCAGCTCAACGACTTACATCTCTACAGAAGTCGTTGGGCCTGCCAGTTCACCGGCTGAAATGCGATGTGCCGACACGGTGGAATTCAACTCTGCACATGTTGCAGCGACTGTGGCAGCACCGACAAGCCCTGGTGCAATAGTTTCTGACGTATAGCCTGGGCCAACGAGATCCAGAGGTGGGGCAAATCACACAGCAGGAGTGGTCTCAGATCAGGGACCTATGAAGTTGACGCGCCCCCTGGGCCGTGGGGTACCCGGAGCCGGGCCGGTAGACGCTAGGGGTTGTAGTCACTGTGGCGGTGACCCGGTCCGTGACCCAGGGCGGTCAATCCAACGGTAATTTGTATATATGGATTTTATAATGTCCGACTACGCCACCTGTGGAGTGCGGCCAAAGGGGCCACCACTGCGGAACAGTCCTCTGAAGCTGGTGGTTTTGCTGCAATGGTATTATTACTCACCACAGGAAGAGTGTAGCTTCAGGGCAGTGTGGGTGGATGATGGTGGTTGTAGTGCAGGGAGTCAGTAATGAACACAGAGTCCGTGTGATGCAGTCCCAAGATCTTTACTCACAGTTGTTGCAGTCCAGATTACAGGTACCAGAGCTATCTCACCCGTCGTGCTGTGCATACTCAGTGAGGGGCTCAGTCCACCCCCAGATAGCTCCGGAGTACTTAGCAGGACCCCCTTCTGTGTGTCCTTTCTCTGGCCTTCTCCCTGCACCTCACACCCAGTGACACTTCTATCCGGTATCCTCGGGCCTTGGCGGGCGACTTGTGTTCCGTCCCCTGGGTCCTATGTGGCTACCTTCTTAGTGAGACTGGTGTGGACTTTTGCCTGCAGTACATGAAATGCTGCAGCCTCCGGTTTCTAGTTGAGCCTTGCTGTTTCTCCTCTAGTTGAGGGACCGGTTCCCCTTATCTGGCCTGACCCCTCTACCTCCTGGTAGCAGCGGGAGTACAGGTGGCCTTCTGCACGGCCCGTAGCCCTAGGGTCCCTTCGGTTCCTGTAGCCTTCCTGCTCCCACTCCTCTCTTCTCTCCTTCAGTCCTGGGCCTCCCAGGCTAGGCCCGCCTCCGGAGCAGAGCTCATGCCGAGCCTCTACTCCTGTCACTTTTCCTCCTCTGACTGGCTTGCTCTTTCTAAGATGGCTTCCTATTTATACTCTCCCTGTCATGTGCTCCCCTAAGCTTCTCCCCTAAGCACCCACTACATAGGATCCTCCCACCAGCTAGGGACCTGGGACTGTGCTCTCCCTTAGGAGCAATCTCGCCATAACCTCACTGCGGGTATGTGTTGGATGCAGGTGTTAGGGTCCCGAGCCATACGCCTTTCTTACCTGAGGGTGAGATACCACACCTCTGGGTGAGATGCAGTAACTCTGTGGTGACTGCACCCTCAGGGGCGCCACACACCTTTCTGCACAGTTTTGAAATGGCGACGAAGATGTTTAGTGCTGACGACGATGCCATTATCAGCATAACTATTCCGGTGATTTACATGCTGGAGCACACATTAAACAGAATTCAGAGTCAGGTGGTCGGACAAGAGGAGGTGGAGGAAGTAGAGGAGGAGTCGTATGCGGAAGGGATAACATCTCCAAGGTCCAGACGGTTGGCAGCACCAAGGAGGCAGGCATGGGAGGGTGTGGGAGAGGGATTAAACAGGGCGCATGGTAGCAGCCAAACTGTTGAGGAAGGTGCAGGAGCCGAGGAAGAAGTGGAGGATGAACTGGCGATGGGCATGGAAAACTCATCAGATGAGGGAGACCTTGATCACTTTTTTGTTGTGCGAGGTTGGGGGGAGAGGGCAGAGGAAAGAAGCATGATTCTTACCTCGCTACCAACACAACAAGGACTTGGTCCTCCTGGATGCGCAAGACACATGAGTGCCTTCTTGCTGCACTACCTGCAACATGACCCTCAGATTGCAGAATTCGAAGTAATCTCGACTCCTGGGTTGCCACACTCTTAGATCCCCGGTACAAAAGTAAATTTGCCGAAATAATTCCTGCCATAAAAAGGGATTGACGCATGCAGGAGTATCTGCAGACGCTGTTGCAGAATCTTACATGTGCTTTTCCACAAAACACCAGTGGTGCACGAAGTGAATCTCACAGTTCTAACTTGCCAACCGCGGGACTGACGAGTCTTCATCACTCAAACCCTAACAGTAACACAGTATCTGCTGGTAACAGCAATTTTGTGAAATCGTTTCACCACTTTTTTAGACCATCCTTTGCAAGGCCACAGGAGACAAGAAGTCTGACACATAGTCAATGCCTAGAGAGGATGGTGCAGGAGTATCTCCAAGTGAACATCGAAGCCATGACTGTGTCACTGGACCCTTGCTCATTTTGATATTCCAATCTGGAAAAATGGCCGGAGCTCGCCACTCACGCCTTGGAGATCTTGTCATGCCCTGCAGCCAGTGTTCTCTCTGAACGTGTGTTCAGCGCTGCTGATGGTGTGCTGACAGATAAGCGCACGCGGCTGTCCACTGAGAATATAGACAGACTCACGTTCATAAAGATGAACAAATCATGGATTCGCAAGGACTTTTCTAATCCTGTGTTATCCTTGGGAGGCTAAAAGCTTGAGGATTTGGTAATATCACCTCACCAACCGTTTTAAGCAACTGTGGGGCAATTGATGCCACTTAACCCTAGAACGCATGACCATAAAAATCTACACTTTCATATACCTGGGGCCTTTTAGGCCCGTGTGCAAATAACATTGAATAACTCAAACTCAAATGACAAACAACTATATACATGAAGAATACCTAGAGTTTCAAAATTCTAACTAAAGTAATCTTGCAGAAAATAGAAAACAATTAACAGGGCGGGACTGCGAGGCCCCAGGTATGCGTTCTAGGGTTAAGTGGTGTCTGTGCCACAATTTTGGGAAAAAATGGAAACTCTTTTTGGAGTCCCCTTGCTGTGTCTTACGTGACGTTGGCATCGTCAATTCCAGGTGGGTTGGGTCGCTCCCCCCTCCCTTTTAACTGTAAGAAACTACATACACTATGGCTTGGGGTAACACAGATGATTGAGTCTGAAGAGCTGTTTACTCAGAGGTCTGCTCCAAATCTTCAGTGTCTGCTAGTCAGCGTAGAATTTTTAACTGCATCTAGCCTAGGCAATACTTTGGGCGTAGTAGCCCAGCTGCGAAGCAAGCTGCACCGCCTGTGTATCTAATAAGAATTTTTAAATGCATCTAGCCTAGGCAGACTGTGGGGACCCCCAACCAAACCCAGACGCTCAGCCCCCCTACCGCCCCCCTTTCCTTGACAATACAATAATGTAACTCTTACAACTGGATGGGTGAGGATCGGTCACAGCTTTATTAACTCTTTATACTCATTCCATTAGAAAGACATTTTATTTCTAAAATAATTCAGCTTGTTGCAGCATGCCCTGGGTCTCCACTCCGGCAACTTGGCCAACAAGTGTAACTCTCCAACATGTCCTTTCTATTTCCAGGCCACGGAGGATCCTGCGTACTCGTATGCAGGACTCTGACCCCCACCCATCACTCTTAACGCTTGTTCCACTCCGTCCTGGAGTCCTGACAGGAATATGTCCAGTCCAATATCCATTAAGTGAACACCGTCGGGCCGTATGAGGCCTGCTTTATCTCCTTCCAGTTGTCGGTGTCGTACCACTACACCGCCTCTGTCTCTTCTAAATTTTTCCATCCGAATATTTATTACCCGCCTTGTCCGTTCGATGGCTGTGATGTCTCGCGCACCTTGCCATACCGCTATCGGCACAATCTCTGACCATACTATAGCTAGTTTTGTGAAAAATTCTCTGAAGCGCTCAGTGTCTAGTTTCATTATTGCCATTAGTTATGCGCTCTTGTGATGACTTAGGTTGTTTCCCCCGGCCTGTATAACTAAGATGACCAGACATCTTGCCTCTCTCCCTACCTTGATTACCTCCATTAGTACCTGTGGCCATAGCAGGCCTCTAATACCTCTCCAGTTGAAATATGTGTTATGAAACTCTAATTTCCTCCCGCCTGGGCGGACTTTCGCCCTTTAATCTGCCCAATATATATACGAGTGGCCTATCACCCACACTGTTGGCTTAGCGTCACCTGTAAAAGAAACAAACCACGTTAGGATAACAAGTCCGGTCTTATGTATCTTGCCAAACACGTGGATCACCATCTCTCTATCTTCTGAACTTCCATTTCTGACAGTCCTGCTCTTGCTGCTTCTGTGGCCGCGCCTATGCGGAATGAGTGTGTCCCGTAATCTTTGGGGTGGTTCCCTGCCGATGTTATGCATTTATTAAATATAGCTTGGAACTGGTATCTTGCTAATGGCGTCCCATCAATGTGTGATAGGAACAAATTACTTTGTGATCTGATGGTTAGATATGGTTTTACTATTGTTACCCGACTCAGTGTACCGTTTGTGGGTTGTAGAAGTACCCAAGTGCCCCTGCCCGCTGGAACCATTTTCGATTTGTGTATGCGTAGACGTATTGCATTATTGGCTATGACTACGTCCTGGTGTAATAAGCCTCCACTGGTGCTAATTTTGGATTGAGGGACTAATTCGCTTATGCATAGCGCCCCGAAGAAGGCGATCACAAATGCAGTAGACAGTAGTGTTGCTTCAAATTGTGAGTGTCATGTTAATGGTGTTAGGGATATGATGTGAGAAATCAGTTTTAGTGACACGGGATGGGACGTCTACACTCCTGACTTGGCTGACCCCTTTTCCACCCTTTTATGGATTGTCTGATGATGAATCTTTGTCACATCTCCCCAATTCAGTAGTTGGAAGTGAAATGCTACTCCGGTCAGACACCGCTGCGCTGACGCCCCTGATATGCCCCTCATCATTAGCTGGTGGAGAAATTCTATGGTGACTTGTGATCTGGCTTGTTCACATTGGTCAACCCGTCCGCCTGCTACTAGTCGTGTCCACTCTTCCCATGCCTTACCGTATGCTTGCCACGTCGACGGGGCAACTGACGCTCTGATTAATGGCATCAACTATTCGCCACTAGATCCCATAGGGAAGGTGGGCAACTGTTGTCCCGATGGGTGGGCATTGTGGAAGAGCTCTGTGAAAATCTGCCAATTGAATTGTTATAAAGCGTTAGCAGCAGCTTTAGAGCCCTCAGCATAGTGGCTAGCGTGGACCCATACATTGTGTTTTAGGCACAGGAATGCTAGCCTGGGTAGTAGGCCTAGCACTGGGAGAGACGATGATGCCATCTTATTAATGCAGTGCGCTAAGCTGGTGTTTTTTGTTATGAAGCGTATATTTTTGTAAGCCAGGAGCGCGCCCCATATTTCTATTGCTACCACTATTGGGAAGAAAAATTATTTTCAGGGCTAGATGCAGCGAAAAATTATTATTAATTGAAAAGCTGGTGGAGCTTGGTATAGATGGCCTAATACAATGAGACCCACACACTGCTAGAAGGCCAAATATTTTTTCAGAGGTAGATGCAGAAAAAAATTATATTCAGTTTGCAACCTTATGGAGGTCAGTATAGATGGACTAATAGAACAAGTCCCACACACAGCTAGAAGGCCAAATATTTTTTCAGACGTAGATGCAGAAAAAAATTATATTCAGTTTGCAACCTTATGGAGGTCAGTATAGATGGACTAATAGAACAAGTCCCACACACAGCTAGAAGCCCAAATATTTTTTCAGAGGTAGATGCAGAAAAAAATTATATTCAGTTTGCAACCTTATGGAGGTCAGTATAGATGGACTAATAGAACAAGTCCCACACACAGCTAGAAGGCCAAATATTTTTTCAGAGGTAGATGCAGAAAAAAATTATATTCAGTTTGCAACCTTATGGAGGTCAGTATAGATGGACTAATAGAACAAGTCCCACACACAGCTAGAAGGCCAAATATTTTTTAGAGGTAGATGCAGACAAAAAATTATTTTGAATTTGCAACCTGATGGAGGTCAGTATAGATGACTAATAGAACAAGTCCCACACACAGCTAGAAGGCCAAATATTTTTTCAGAGGTAGATGCAGAAAAAAATTATATTCAGTTTGCAACCTTATGGAGGTCAGTATAGATGGACTAATAGAACAAGTCCCACACACAGCTAGAAGCCCAAATATTTTTTCAGAGGTAGATGCAGACAAAAAATTATTTTGAATTTGCAACCTTATGGAGGTCAGTATAGATGGACTAATAGAACAAGTCCCACACACAGCTAGAAGCCCAAATATTTTTTCAGAGGTAGATGCAGAAAAAAATTATATTCAGTTTGCATCCTTATGGAGGTAAGTATAGATGGACTAATAGAACAAATCCCACACACAGCTAGAAGGCCAAATATTTTTTCAGAGGTAGATGCAGAAAAAAATTATATTCAGTTTGCAACCTTATGGAGGTCAGTATAGATGGACTAATAGAACAAGTCCCACACACAGCTAGAAGGCCAAATATTTTTTCAGAGGTAGATGCAGACAAAAAATTATTTTGAATTTGCAACCTGATGGAGGTCAGTATAGATGACTAATAGAACAAGTCCCACACACAGCTAGAAGGCCAAATATTTTTTCAGAGGTAGATGCAGACAAAAAATTATTTTGAATTTGCAACCTTATGGAGGTCAGTATAGATGGACTAATAGAACAAGTCCCACACACAGCTAGAAGCCCAAATATTTTTTCAGAGGTAGATGCAGAAAAAAATTATATTCAGTTTGCAACCTTATGGAGGTCAGTATAGATGGACTAATAAAACAAGTCCCACACAGCTAGAAGGCCAAATATTTTTTCAGAGGTAGATGCAGAAAAAAATTATATTCAGTTTGCAACCTTATGGAGGTCAGTATAGATGGACTAATAGAACAAGTCCCACACACAGCTATAAGGCCAAATATTTTTTCAGAGGTAGATGCAGACAAAAAATTATTTTGAATTTGCAACCTGATGGAGGCCAGTATAGATGACTAATAGAACAAGTCCCACACACAGCTAGAAGGCCAAATATTTTTTCAGAGGTAGATGCAGAAAAAAATTATATTCAGTTTGCAACCTTATGGAGGTCAGTATAGATGGACTAATAGAACAAGTCCCACACACAGCTAGAAGGCCAAATATTTTTTCAGAGGTAGATGCAGACAAAAAATTATTTTGAATTTGCAACCTTATGGAGGTCAGTATAGATGGACTAAAAGAACAAGTCCCACACACAGCTAGAAGCCCAATATTTTTTCAGAGGTAGATGCAGAAAAAAATATATTCAGTTTGCAACCTGATGGAGGTCTGTATAGATGGACTAATACAACAAGTCCCACACACAGCTAGAAGCCCAATATTTTTTCAGAGGTAGATGCAGAAAAAAATATATTCAGTTTGCAACCTGATGGAGGTCAGTATAGATGGACTAATACAACAAGTCCCACACACAGCTTGAAGCCCAATATTTTTTCAGAGCTAGATGCAGAAAAAAATTATATTCAATTTGCAACCTGATGGAGGTCAGTATAGATGGACTAATAGAATGATGCTATGCCCAAAAGATTTTACTTCACTAGGTGCAGTAAAAAAATTGGTATTCTATACACAGGTGGTATATCTTGCAACACAGATAGGCTACTCCACTGACTAACACACTCTGCAATAGGCCAAAAAGGATTAGCTTTGCTAGATTCAGCCAAATGCTGTGAAAAAAACTTGCACAGCACTGGCACAGACCTGCCTGGCAAAAACTGATAGGAACTGATGTAACCTAGTCCTGAAAAGGACTCCAATTACAATTAGTCTTTACTCCCACAATCTATCTATTTAAGAGCACAGACCTGCCTGATAAAAGTCGTAGGAAATGCTGTAACCTAGTCCTTAAAAGGACTGCAATCACAACTATTCCCTACTCCCAAGCTATCTGTAGATTTGTGCGAAAATTGGCTTGAAATTAACAAGGTATAGTGCACACAGCAACAGCGGTGCCGTCTAACACGCAGCTGCAGCAGTGAGAAAATGGTGGCGACGGGGAAAATGGCTTGGTCTTATAGGGCAAGGACATGTGACATACACTGCCAATGACACATGCCCTTGCTTGTGTGAAAAAAAGCACTTCGCTCCGTGTGTGCGCTGCTGATAGGCTGACAGATTGCACCTCCCTACTGCAAATGCGGGAAAGAGAAAAAAAAATGGAGATCTTCATTGTTCCTGCAGAGATCCATCCCCTGCCCTTCCCCCCACCCCGCTGTACACTCAAACTGCATATTAACATTAATTTTCATCATTACTGAGAAAAAATCCAGTTATGATTTTGGTGCACGAACAGTTATCGAACATAACCTCGAACAGCCGAATTTTTCTCAAATTGTTCGTGTTCGCCGAACGGCTCGAACACCGCCCAAAACAGCTCGAATTTGAGATTGGCGAACAGTTCGAGTAGAACAACGCTCATCTCTACTGTTTGATCCCTCATGTTCTCTAACAAACCTCTGAGGCCTTCAAAAAACGTCTGTAGTTATATTGAGAATAAATTGCAAACAGATGTATTCAATTTACTAATTATGTGACTTCTGGGGGCAATTAGTCACTCTGGATTTTATTTAAGGGTATCAGACTACAGGGGGCTGAGTGTAAATGCATATCGCAATTTTCAGATTTATATTTTTAAAATAATTAGAAAACCATGTATCATTTCCGTTAGACTTCACAAATACTTGCTCCTTTGTGTTGGTGTATCTCATAAAATCCCAATAAAATACATTTAAGTTTGTGGATGTAATCTGAAAAAATGTGGAAAAGTTCACATGGTATATATATGTAGCACCCTGAGGATTCGGCTGCTACAGGGGTATTGCACCTCAACCCAGAGGTGTGATATTCCACTCCCGGGTAAGGATGGAGTGTGGAACTGAGCTCAGAAAGCTGCATGCACTACACACATCCCATTTCCGAGGAACAGACCAACGGTACTCCCACTTAGAAATGTGCAGGTACGACCGAGTCTGTTCCTGGCTGGAGTGGGAGGGGGGTGGTACATCCCAGTAGTGTAGGGGCAGATAGGGGGAGCAGCCTGGGTAAAGTTAGGAGCTCATTGGGTGCTGGTCACCTGAGCTCACACATAGAGGGAGTATTTAAGGTGGGCACCATCTAAGATCAGGGTCAGTCTGCCACAGTCAGTCAGTCTGTGAGAAGTCAGAGGGAGAGAGCAGAGCAGCCCCAGAGCAAGAGTGAGAGAAGAGAGAAAGAGAGACCCAGAGGGGGAAACAAAAAGGAACTCTGAGAACCCATATACGAACCTGGGGTGAAGAGTTGGCAAAAGGGTACCGGATCCCAAACTGGTGGGGGCTTAAGCACACCTCAGCCAGAGACCGGAGGCCGTGGGCAGGATCTGCCACGGCCACCCACCACATCCACCCTGAAGGCAAACCACGTGTAGGGTCAGGGAACCCAAGGCCAAGGGTCGCCCAACAGAAGGCCCGAGGGAGCTGGACCTAGGTGGATCCCTGGTGGGGACGGCCAGAAGAAAGGACAAGAAGGAGGGCTCAGGGACACGCTCCGGACTTGCTTGGGGGTTGGCTGAATCCAGGACCTGGTGGACGCAGCACGGCTCGGGTGGTCACTCAAGGCCGGAGTGACCGGAATATCTGCAGTAAGTAAACACCCTGAACTGCACAACCCGACTCTGTCTTTACTTATCATCTACGCTGCACCACCACAACCCCCATCCTCTGCACCTGACCCATACCCCTCCCGTTGGGGGTTATACTATCTAAAGCTGCACCAACACCATCAGCCTCAGCGGACCCTGCTGCAGCGGCGGCCGTAGTGACCGCAATCCAACGGGTGGCGTAGTCGACATAAAGAACATCCAGTAACATCATAGGGCTGCCACACACTGAGCTTGACACCCTGGGCATGGACCGGGTCACAGCCACTCGGAGACTACAACCCCCATCTGATCCGGCTCCGGGTATTCCCCTAAAGAATATGGCCCAGGGGGCGCGTCAACTTTGGCGTAGTCGGCAGGATTACGTGCCCGCAACACCCGGGTACTGCGTGCCTGAAGAGAAGAACAAGTTTACCTCAAAAAGAAGTCTCCTGCCGGTTCCGGAGGGTCCCCGCCATCGGACTCCGTCACAGATCGATTCCCGCCGGTTGTCCGCCATTAACAGCTTTTTCCCGCCATCTGCAGAGTTTCCCGCCACTGGGAGACGATTCCCGCCATTTCCAAAGGTTTCCCGCCTTGTCAGAGCGGACGCCATTATGGGCGTGCCAGAGGGTGGCAAGAGGCCGCCTCCCATCGTGGGCCAGGACCGAAAATGGCGCCAAAAGTGGAAACCGCCCCCACCAACAGAGACTGTGATGCTAGAGGTGTCTGTCAGCGTGAAAGAACTGCCCCTGGAGCTGACAATCACCAAGTGGCCCCGGGACCGCCCTCGAAGTGGGAGGACTGAGAAGAAGAGAGCAAAGATGGGTGTCACCTGGAGCAGTCTGGAGAGAGCGCACCCGGAGACAAGACGTCTGGAGGAGAGTCCAGAAGAAGCTTACCCGGAGATGGAAGAAGAGCAGAGCAGCACCGGCCCGCTGGCCAGGAGCCTGCTGGAGACAATGGAAGGAGAGCAGAGCAGCACCGACCCGTTGGTCAGGAGCCTGCTAGAAGCAACGACCCCACTAGGCTTAGTGGAGGTCTTGGCACAGCTCCCCCGAGACCGGGAGTGTGCACAGACTGCGCTGGAGGGCCTCGCACGGAGGATGGCCCGGGTACAGCGGGAGACGTTGGCGGAGTGGAGCCGTGAGATGGCCCAGCAGACAAGAACTCGTCAGCGGAGCACGCCACCCGAGACGAGGAGACAGACCGCCTCTGAGGATGGCGCAGGAGGACTGAAGGCCGGAGACGGCGCCGAGAAGGGAGCCGAACGAATGGAGGCAGGTAAAGGGGACGTCTCTACCCCAAACCGGGAAACCGCGTACCTGCCCCAGCTCCCGGTCGCAGAGCCCGAAGTACCCCCTGCCGTGCCCGTAACCGCAACGTCACCGCCACAGACTAGGCCTCAACCGGAAGCCGCAGCCGCGACCCCTGTGACGTCACACGCCTCGACCCCAAGCGTGACCAAGCAGGAAGTACCATCGGCCTGGTCGCAAGGCCTAGTACCCCCGGGCGCCGCAATACCAACAGCGCCCCCTACCTCCGCGGAGCCACCGGCCTGGTCGCAGGGCCAAGTAGCCCAGGGCGCCGCCGTCCTTACGGTGCCCTTCACTTTCCAGGTGCCCCAGGCCTGGCCGCAAGGCCTGGGCAACCCGGGCGCCACCACCACCGCGCCCATAAAACCAAGAGTGCCGCATCTGGGAGAAGATCTGTTCGCCCAACATACGTGCCCGGATGGGCAGCCCTTTATATGGCCACCGGAGTTTCACCATCCCCGACTCCGGAAAGAGAGAGCCCTAGACGAGCCCCTGATTCCGGCTCCGAAGCCCGTAAAGAGGACCTCGCCCCCGCTGGAGGAGGCACAGTTCGAGTGGGACCCCACCGGAGAAGACCTCATGGGGTTCACTCAGGAGACTCGGGCGGCCGCAGCAGAACGTGCAGAGTGCTGCCGGCAGCAGCTCGAGGTCTTTGAGAGGGAGCGCAGAGAGAGGCGGGTCCGGGAACAACAAGCCCAAATAAAGAGCGCGGAGCAGAAGAGCCGGGCCAGGAGGAGTCCCCGTGCAGCTCATGGTCCCCCTTCCACCGGGACTGTGATCAAGTTTAATATGCAGCACGGGTGGGGCTTCATCCGAGATCACCGCACCCCAGGCGACGTCTTCGTGACCAGGAGAGACGTTGAGTCCCACCTACCGGAGGGACACAGAGGACGTGACCTGTATATAGGGGACGAGGTCACCTTCACCCGGCACAAGTGTGCCAAAGGACCCTACGCCCTCCATGTGCATCGCCTGACGGAGGAGGAGCTGCGGTGTGAGGAAGAGCAAGAGGACCCGGACGGGTCTGAAGCTAAAGGTAACCACAAAGAAAGAGCAGGAGGACGCCGTCGTTAAGTACAGCAGAGTACAAGCTGTATATAGTTGCCCGTCGGGGCACAGTGAACTGTTGCTAATATAGTCCCCGTTGGGACCAGCGAATTGAACTGTTACCCGTATTTCCCTTAATCCCACTGACCGAGGACTGAGAGCGGTCATCCCTATTCCCATTAGCTGGCCGAGGACTGAGAGTGGCCCTACTACCCCTTGTAAATAGTTGCGCTTCCTAAAGCGCCCCCTACCGGTTTTATAGGAAAACCATTTTTCTAAGAGAAACTGTTGCACTTTTCCCGGGCACACGTTGCACAGTGTCCGGAGGAGGAACCAGAAACAAGAATGTTAATATGAAAAGTTTTATGATGCTGCTAATATATATGTTTTATATGTTTTATTATGTTGTTTATGAAAAAAAAATTGTATGTTTGGATGATGTTTTATATCTTACAGCCCGAGGACGTGCTGTGATTTACCAGGGGGGAATGTAGCACCCTGAGGATTCGGCTGCTACAGGGGTATTGCACCTCAACCCAGAGGTGTGATATTCCACTCCCGGGTAAGGATGGAGTGTGGAACTGAGCTCAGAAAGCTGCATGCACTACACACATCCCATTTCCGAGGAACAGACCAACGGTACTCCCACTTAGAAATGTGCAGGTACGACCGAGTCTGTTCCTGGCTGGAGTGGGAGGGGGGTGGTACATCCCAGTAGTGTAGGGGCAGATAGGGGGAGCAGCCTGGGTAAAGTTAGGAGCTCATTGGGTGCTGGTCACCTGAGCTCACACATAGAGGGAGTATTTAAGGTGGGCACCATCTAAGATCAGGGTCAGTCTGCCACAGTCAGTCAGTCTGTGAGAAGTCAGAGGGAGAGAGCAGAGCAGCCCCAGAGCAAGAGTGAGAGAAGAGAGAAAGAGAGACCCAGAGGGGGAAACAAAAAGGAACTCTGAGAACCCATATACGAACCTGGGGTGAAGAGTTGGCAAAAGGGTACCGGATCCCAAACTGGTGGGGGCTTAAGCACACCTCAGCCAGAGACCGGAGGCCGTGGGCAGGATCTGCCACGGCCACCCACCACATCCACCCTGAAGGCAAACCACGTGTAGGGTCAGGGAACCCAAGGCCAAGGGTCGCCCAACAGAAGGCCCGAGGGAGCTGGACCTAGGTGGATCCCTGGTGGGGACGGCCAGAAGAAAGGACAAGAAGGAGGGCTCAGGGACACGCTCCGGACTTGCTTGGGGGTTGGCTGAATCCAGGACCTGGTGGACGCAGCACGGCTCGGGTGGTCACTCAAGGCCGGAGTGACCGGAATATCTGCAGTAAGTAAACACCCTGAACTGCACAACCCGACTCTGTCTTTACTTATCATCTACGCTGCACCACCACAACCCCCATCCTCTGCACCTGACCCCCTGAGGCCATACCCCTCCCGTTGGGGGTTATACTATCTAAAGCTGCACCAACACCATCAGCCTCAGCGGACCCTGCTGCGGCGGCGGCCGTAGTGACCGCAATCCAACGGGTGGCGTAGTCGACATAAAGAACATCCAGTAACATCATAGGGCTGCCACACACTGAGCTTGACACCCTGGGCACGGACCGGGTCACAGCCACTCGGAGACTACAACCCCCATCTGATCCGGCTCCGGGTATTCCCCTAAAGAATATGGCCCAGGGGGCGCGTCATATACTTTTTAAGGTATTGTATACAAACATGCAGGTTATTGAAAGTTGAATAAAATTATACTTTGATATCTGCGAGCCAATGTTTTACTCCAGGGAAATCCATATTTTTTTTATATGTAAATGAGCTGTCAAGATCTTTAGGTCGGACACAGATCTCCCTGAGAATCTGTGTCCAGAGGTCATTTTGTATCAAAGGAGGAGTTACCTGTGTGATATGAAATGGCTGACACTTTGCTCTGATAATCACAAACAGCTCTGCAGTGAGATCAGAGATAACACAGTAGAGCAGAAGGGAGCTTTGACTCATTACAAACATCTGCATCTACAGTTGTCCTCTCATAGTGCTGGTAGCTCTGCTGCAGAGCTGTACCTGCTTATAACTAACACAGTATAGTAGAGATGAACCTTATATAATTGCAAACAGATTTGCAGTGCTGTTAGCTCTGCTGTACTGCTTCTTTCCCCCACATTGGCTGCCTGTGAGATGGAAGCTGAACCACTCGGAGAGGACTGCAGCTGCATATGTGTTAGTACAACAGAAGTGAACTTTGCCTCTTTACAATGTTAGCTCTGCAGTACTGCGTTAGTTATGATCTCACTGTAGAAGAGTGTATGATTATGTGAGCAAAATGTCAGTCATGCCTCACACTGGTAACACCCCCTTTCCCCTTTCATTTAAAATAATCTCTGGAGGCAGATTCTCAGGCAGATCTGTGTCCAGCCCATAGATCTTAACAGCTAATTTGTTTATTAGAAAAACATGGATTTCTCTGGAATAAGACATCAGATCACAGATATCATATTATTATTTTCTTCAGCTTCCTATGACCTGCATTCCCATATAAACAGTTTAGGATGGTTGATGCAGCTGACAGATTCCATTTAAGCCCCCTATACAAATTATGCAAATGTGGACTGACCTCGCTGATATTAATGGATTTTCCCAACAATCTAATGTGTATGGAGGTCCCAGACAACTGATTGTTAAGGAACCGGATCTAATTTCGGATTGCAGAACCATTTGCTCTCTCTGAGATAAGCAGCCACCAGAGATGTCTGTCAGTGGCTCTCTCATTGAGAACATAGAAGCACTCGGCAGAACAAGAGCTCCTGTGTATGGGAGAAATAGGTGAGATAGCTGCCAGATAAATGATTGGCAGCCAATATATATGAGGTTCTTTAGATCTGATAGTTTTGTAGCTGTATATTGAACACAATTATATTTCCTAAAGGAACTCAATAAATTTGGTTTGCAGGCCTAGTGCTTGTCACTTTTCTCATGATTGCATTCACCTGGCTATGAAGTTCAAAGCTCAATGAGGTTACAAAACCAAAAAAAGTGCTTTAGTAAGTCAGTAAAAAGTAGGTAGGAGTATTTAAAACAAGAAAATGATAAGGGTGCCCATACTTATGCACCTGTCAAATTTTGTTTGAATGCAGATTGCACATTTTCTGTTAGTACAATAAACCTCATTTCAAGGCAGAAACATTACTGTGTCCAACAGTTATTACATATATCAAACTGAAATAGCTGTTGCAAAAACACAAATTTTTATAAAACATTAAGCTTAAGATTAATAGGGGTGCCCAAACTTTTTCATATAACTGTAACTGGATTTTTTCTCAGTAATGATGAAAATTAATGTTAATACGCAGTTTGAGTGTACAGCGGGGTGGGGGGAGGGGCAGGGGATGGATCTCTGCAGGAACAATGAAGATCTCCATTTTTTTTTCTCTTTCCCGCATTTGCAGTGGGGAGGTGCAATCTGTCAGCCTATCAGCAGCGCACACACGGAGCGAAGTGCTTTTTTTCACACAAGCAAGGGCATGTGTCATTGGCAGTGTATGTCACATGTTCTTGCCCTATAAGACCAAGCCATTTTCCCCGTCGCCACCATTTTCTCACTGCTGCAGCTGCGTGTTAGACGGCACCGCTGTTGCTGTGTGCGCTATACCTTGTTAATTTCAAGCCAATTTTCGCACAAATATACAGATAGCTTGGGAGTAGGGAATAGTTGTGATTGCAGTCCTTTTAAGGACTAGGTTACAGCATTTCCTACGACTTTTATCAGGCAGGTCTGTGCTCTTAAATAGATAGGTTGTGGGAGTAAAGACTAATTGTAATTGGAGTCCTTTTCAGGACTAGGTTACATCAGTTCCTATCAGTTTTTGCCAGGCAGGTCTGTGCCAGTGCTGTGCAAGTTTTTTTCACAGCATTTGGCTGAATCTAGCAAAGCTAATCCTTTTTGGCCTATTGCAGAGTGTGTTAGTCAGTGGAGTAGCCTATCTGTGTTGCAAGATATACCACCTGTGTATAGAATACCAATTTTTTTACTGCACCTAGTGAAGTAAAATCTTTTGGGCATAGCATCATTCTATTAGTCCATCTATACTGACCTCCATCAGGTTGCAAACTGAATCTAATTTTTTTCTGCATCTAGCTCTGAAAAAATATTTGGCCTTCTAGCAGTGTGTCGGACTTTCTCTATTAGTCCAGCTATACTGACCTCCATCAGGTTGCAAATTCAAAATAATTTTTATCTGCATCTACAGTACCTCTGAAAAAATATTTGGGCTTCTAGCTGTGTGTGGGACTTGTTGTATTAGTCCATCTATACTGACCTCCATCAGGTTGCAAACTGAATATATTTTTTTCTGCATCTACCTCTGAAAAAATATTGGGCTTCTAGCTGTGTGTGGGACTTGTTGTATTAGTCCATCTATACTGACCTCCATCAGGTTGCAAACTGAATATAATTTTTTTCTGCATCTAGCTCTGAAAAAATATTTGGCCTTCTAGTAGTGTGTCGGACTTTCTCTATTAGTCCATCTATACTGACCTCCATCAGGTTGCAAATTAAAAATAATTTTTATCTGCATCTACAGTACCTCTGAAAAAATATTTGGCCTTCTAGCAGTGTGTCGGACTTTCTCTATTAGTCCATCTATACTGACCTCCATCAGGTTGCAAATTCAAAATAATTTTTATCTGCATCTACAGTACCTCTGAAAAAATACTTGGGCTTCTAGCTGTGTGTGGGACTTGTTGTATTAGTCCATCTATACTGACCTCCATCAGGTTGCAAACTGAATATATTTTTTTCTGCATCTACCTCTGAAAAAATATTGGGCTTCTAGCTGTGTGTGGGTCTTGTTCTATTAATCCATCTATACAGACCTCCATCAGGTTGCAAACTGAATATAATTTTTTTCTGCATCTAGCTCTGAAAAAATATTTGGCCTTCTAGCAGTGTGTCGGACTTTCTCTATTAGTCCATCTATACTGACCTCCATCAGGTTGCAAATTCAAAATAATTTTTATCTGCATCTACAGTACCTCTGAAAAAATATTTGGACTTCTAGCTGTGTGTGGGACTTGTTGTATTAGTCCATCTATACTGACCTCCATCAGGTTGCAAACTGAATATATTTTTTTCTGCATCTACCTCTGAAAAAATATTGGGCTTCTAGCTGTGTGTGGGACTTGTTGTATTAGTCCATCTATACTGACCTCCATCAGGTTGCAAACTGAATATATTTTTTCTGCATCTACCTCTGAAAAAATATTGGGCTTCTAGCTGTGTGTGGGACTTGTTGTATTAGTCCATCTATACAGACCTCCATCAGGTTGCAAACTGAATATATTTTTTTCTGCATCTACCTCTGAAAAAATATTGGGCTTCTAGCTGTGTGTGGGACTTGTTGTATTAGTCCATCTATACTGACCTCCATCAGGTTGCAAACTGAATATAATTTTTTTCTGCATCTAGCTCTGAAAAAATATTTGGCCTTCTAGTAGTGTGTGGGACTTTCTCTATTAGTCCATCTATACTGACCTCCATCAGGTTGCAAATTAAAAATAATTTTTATCTGCATCTAACCCAGCCAATATTTTTCGCCTAATACCACAGTTTGGCCACTCATCTCTTCTCGGTTACCATCCATTGTTTTTTTGTGCAAACAACTCCAAAGTTGTGAATTAGTTAACCACCAAAATGAGTGGAAAAAGGCCTGCTGCTGGTGGAAAGGGGAGTAGGCGTGTTGGGAAGGGGAAAAAAGGTTGTGTCCGTGGGGTAGGTGTTAAAGCAACAGTAACATCTGCAGAAGAAAGACCATCTTCCAGCCAAACTAAAATGTCTACTTCTTTTAGCGGACAATGTGATAAGATCCCTTTCTTACGGCCACGCCAATCGCTACAAATTCCAGATGAGGCACAAAAACAGCAGGTGCTTCAACGGATATCAAGTGCTCCTTTAAGTGGGCTCTCCTCCACATCAACTTCAACATCACAAATACTCCAGTCCTCAAAGGTGTCACCCAAATCGCACTTGCTTCCTCACAGCTCCCAAATCTCCAGCTGCCCGTCTGAGTATGAGGTAGAACAGATGGTTGAGTCTGCAGAGCTGTTTACTCATACTATAGCCTGGGAATCAGAGGTCGACTCCAGCGCTTCTGTGAATCCAGACGAGGAAATGATCTGCACTGATGCCCAGAATCTTTATGAGTCGGATCCAGGACCAGACGCAGAAGGTTCTGACCATAATGTAGACCCTCATTCCCAAACTGTAACTCCTGTTGGTGGAGACAATGAGGAAGACGATGATAAGACTCAAATACCTGATTGGAGCGACAACTTTAGTTTTTTGTCAGGGCAGGAACAGGTTGGCTCTGAGGACGACGGGTGTGATAACACACAGGGTGATGATGATGAGGTTGGAGATCCCACTTACTGTCAACCCACAGTCAGCCAAGAGATGAGGTCAGCAGAGGAGGTGGAGGAAGATGCTAGTGACGACGAGGTCAGGTTGCGCCTTCCTGGACAGAGACGTAGTACTGGAAGCACGTCAACAACTGCATCCTCAAACACAACTCTGCCTCTCACCACAAGTCGTGGTGGCTCTTCAGGTCGCATGGGTGCTAAGCCTTGCATAGCCTGGGCATTTTTTCAGATCGATAAAGATGACCCAACTCGTGTTATCTGTAACATTTGTCAGCAAAAGCTAAGTAGAGGCCAAAAAATACATAGTTTGAGTACTTCATGCATGAACCGGCACATGGACATGAAGCATAAGTTGCAGTGGGAAGCTCAGTGTGCTACAATGCGGCCTAGCCGGCCGGGCCAACCACCGTCTGCCATATCTTGTGCATCCGCGGCCTCTTCATCCTCTGTGACTGGGGAGACAGCAGTCACACCTGTTTTGGGGCGCAGACCTGCCACCTCTTTACCCGCAACAGCCAGCGTGATTGGCAGGTCATTATTTTCTTTGGAGGTGGTAACAGCAGCTGGTGTTGAGCGCTGTCCGACATCGATAGCACCACCTTTGGATCAAGGCAACCTAACATGTCCGCCTGCATCTTCCTCACAGACCGGCAGTTTGCCGGGGACACCCTTATCAACCCCGTCTAAGCACAATAGCCAGCCCTCGGTCCCTCAGATGTGGACAAGTAAAAGACCATTTCCTCCTAGCCATGAGAAAGCTAAGAGGTTGAATTTCACCATCTGCAAGCTCTTGGCTACAGAAATGCTGCCTTTCCGCCTGGTGGACACAGAGGATTTTCGAGACCTTATGTCCGTCGCAGTGCCCCAGTACCAGATGCCCAGTCGGCACTACTTCTCAAAGAAAGGTGTGCCTGCGCTCCACCAGCATGTCGCACACAACATCACCGCTTCTTTGAGAAACTCTGTGTGTGACAGGGTGCATTTCACCACAGACACTTGGACGAGTAGGCATGGACAGGGGCGTTACATGTCGCTGACTGGGCACTGGGTAACTATGGTGACAGCAGGACAAGGGGCTGCTGTCCAAGTCTTGCCGTCCCCACGAGTTGTGCGTCAATCCTCTTTATGTCAAAGTTCCTCCACTGCTTCTGCCTCCTCAACCTCCTCTCGGTCTTCCACCTGCACCCAAAGCCTGTCTGGTCATGCCACAAGCTTTCTAACTGCGCAGAAGGGATCCTGCACACCTCCTTACTATGCTGGCAGTAGGGCTCAACGTCATCAGGCGGTTTTTAATTTGAAATGTCTGGGAAATGTGAGTCACACAGCTGAGGAGTTGTGGTCAGCTCTGGAGAACCAATTTCATGAATGGTTGTCTCCACTGGACCTGAAACCAGGGAAGGCTGTGTGCGACAATGCTGCAAACCTAGGTGCGGCCCTTCGCCGGGGCAATGTCACACACGTGCCTTGTATGGCTCACGTGTTGAACCTGGTTGTCCAGCAATTTTTAGCCCACTATCCCAGACTAGATGGCCTTCTGCATAGGGCACGGTCGCTGTGTGCTCACTTCCGCCGTTCGCATCCCGCAGCTCAGCGACTTACATCTCTACAGAAGTCGTTGGGCCTGCCACTTCACCGGCTAAAATGCGATGTGCCTACCCGGTGGAATTCAACTCTGCACATGTTGCAGCGACTGTGGCAGCACCGACAAGCCCTGGTGCAATACGTTCTGATGTATAGCCTGGGCCAACGAGATTCAGAGGTGGGGCAAATCACTCTGGAGGAGTGGTCTCAGATCAGGGACCTATGCACCCTTCTGCACAGTTTTGAAATGGCGACGAAGATGTTTAGTGCTGACGATGCCATTATCAGCATGATTATTCCGGTGATTTACATGCTGGAGCACATGTTAAACAGAATTCGGAGTCAGGTGGTGGCACAAGAGGAGGTGGAGGAAGTAGAGGAGGAGGAGTTGTATGCGGAAGGGCTAACATCTGCAAGGTCCAGACGGTCGGCAGCACCAAGGCGGCAGGCATGTGAGGGTGGGGGAGATGCTTTTACCAGGGCGCATGGTAGCAGCCAAACTAGTGAGGAAGGTGCAGGAGCCCAGGAAGAAGTGGAGGACGAACTGATGGAAGACTCATCAGATGAGGGAGACCTTGATCACATTTCTGTTGTGCGAGGTTGGGGGGAGAGGACAGAGGAAGGAAGCATGATTGTTACCTCGCCACCAACACAACAGGGACTTGGTGCTCCTGGATGCGCAACACACATGAGTGCCTTCTTGCTGCACTACCTGCAACATGACCCTCGAATTGTGAGAATTAGAAATAATCCTGACTACTGGGTTGCCACACTGTTAGATCCCCGGTACAAAAGTAAATTTGCAGAAATTATTCCTGCCATAGAAAGGGATGCACGCATGCAGGAATATCAGCAGAGGCTGTTGCAGAATCTTACATGTGCTTTTCCACAAAATACCAGTGGTGCACGTAGTGAATCTCACAGTTCCAACTTGCCAACCGTGGGACCGTCAAGTGTTCAGCACTCAAACCGTAACAGAACCACAGTATCTGCTGGTAACATCAATTTTGCGGAATCATTTCACCACTTTTTTAGCCCATCCTTTGCAAGGCCACAGGAGACAAGAAGTCTGACACATAGTCAACGCCTAGAGACGATGGTAAAGGAGTATCTCCAAGTAAACATTGAAGCCACGACTGTGTCACTGGACCCTTGCTCTTTTTGGGCTTCCAATCTGGATAAATGGCCGGAGCTAGCCACTTACGCCTTGGAGATCTTGTCATGCCCCGCAGCCAGCGTTCTGTCTGAACGTGTGTTCAGCGCTGCTGGTGGTGTGCTGACAGATAAGCGCACGCGGCTCTCCACTGATAATGTAGACAGACTCACGTTCATAAAGATGAACAAATCATGGATCCGAAATGACTTTTCTACCCCTGTGTCATCCTGGGGAGAGTAAAAGCTTGATGATTGGTTAAAATCACCCTACCAACCGTTTTAAGCTTTCAAATTACTAATCATGTTTATCTGTATCTTGACTGGAAAATAATTTGGGCTTTGTAGCAGTGTGCAGCACTGATCCTATTAGGCCATCTATAATAAGCTCCACCAGATTTAAAATCAAAAATAATTTTTAGCTGCATCTAGCCCGGAAAATAATTTTGGGGCTCCGAGATGCGCAAGACACATAAGTGCCTTCTTGCTGCACTACCTGCAGCATGACCCTCATATTGTCAGAATTCGAAGTAATCATGACTACTGGGTTGCCACACTCTTAGATCCCCCAAACGTTTCGATCAACCTTTTCATTTTAATAAAGACCAAAAAAATGGTCATTTTTGAAATTATAAGCATTAGCAGGTTGTTAGAAACTGAAATCAAACAGTTTTCAGCTCAAAACTTTATTGTAGGTGATGTTACATTTTCACATAGGACCCCTTGTTCGAAAGGAGCTTCTGAACTCTCCCGTCCATTGAATTTGTCAGGTTTTGGATGGTTTCTGCTTCAATTGTTTTGCATGAGGACAGAATACCCTCCCAGAGCTGTTGCTTAGATGTGAACTGCCTCCCGCCATCATAGACACTCCTTTTAATGATGCTCCAAAGGTTCTGAATGGGGTAGAGGTCAGGGGAGCATGGGGGTCACACCATAAGTTTGTCCCCTTTTATGCCCATATCAGCCAGAGATGCAGATGTTTTATGTGCAGCATGAGATGGTGCATTATCATGCAGAAAAATGATCTTGCTGTGAAATACACGGTTCTTCTTCTTGAACCATGGCAGGAAGTGCTGTTTGAGAAAATCCACATACATTATGGAGTTCATCTTTAGCGCCTTCAGGGATCCTAAAGGGGCCGACAATCTCTCTCCCCATGATTCCAGCCCAAAACATTACTCCACCTCCTCCTTGTTGGCGCTGTAGCCGTGTTTGCGTGGGGTGTCCATCAACCAGCCATCCTCCACTCCATCCATCTGGACCATCGAGCGCTGCACGGCACTCATCCGTGAACAAAACAGTTTTGAAATCAGTCTTCATGTAATGTTTGGCCCACTGGAGCCGTTTCTGCTTGTGTGAAGTGGATGGAGGAGGTCGACAGGATGGCGTATGCACTATGCACAGCTGCAAACCTCTGAAGGACCCTGCATCTTGTTGTTCGGGGGACGTTGGAGGCACCAGCAGCTTCAAAAACTTGTCTGCTGCTATGACAAGGCTTTCTTGCCGCTGCTCTTTTAACCTGACGTAATTGCCTGTAGGAAAGAGTCCTCAATTTGCCCTTATCAGCACGCACACGTGTGTACTGTGAATCAGCTACATACTTCTTGATTGCCAAGACACTTCATCCTGATCATCGCACAATGTTGATTGTAGTCATGCCTTGACCTAAACACTCCACAATTTGTTGCTTCTCAGCAGCCGACACATCCTTTTTCTTTCCCATTTTGGCAGAAAATGTAGGCTGCTTAATAATGTGAGACAGCCTTCTTAAGTAGTCTTGCCTTTCATTGGACACACCTGCCAAACTAATTAGCACAGGTGTCTGCAATTGCTTACAGTGATATAAAGAGCCCTGACACACATCACCATCAATGAGTTTAACTGACAAACAAACAAATTCTTCCCTTATCACTCCTAAACACTTTTTGCATAATAATTTGGAACGCAGTGTACATGTGCTTTTCCACAAAACACCAGTGGTTCACGTAGTGAATCTTACAGTTCTAACTTGCCAACCGTGGTCTGTATGGAATTGTTCAATAAAGGGCCCAAAATTAAGATAACATAGATGGGAGAGGTCTCTATGAATAGGAATTCCTAAGTATTTGATACCCTGTGAGGGCCAGGCAAAGGGAAAGTTGGACTGGATGGAATCCTATATGGATTTGGGGAGGGAGACATCGAGGGCCTCAGACTTCGCTGCATTGATTTTAAAATTTTACCATGTAACAAAGTGATCTATTTCAGACATAACAGCAGGGATGGATATATGTGATTGAGTGATATATACTAGGACATCATCAGCAAATAGAGAGCACTTGTACTCGGTGCCTCCCACCTCAATCCACCTAATATTGGGGTTATGGCGAATTGATGAGAGCAGGTGCTCCGTCACTAGGATGTATAAGAGAGGGGACAGAGGACATCCCTGCCTTGTCCCATTGGTGATTGTGAAAGGTGATGAAAATGTTCTGACGCACCCCCTGGGCCTTGGGACACCCGGAGCCGGACCTTTTTTGGTGGATGCTGGTGGTTGTAGTCTTCGTGGCGGCGACCCGGTTCCGTGGCTCAGGGCGGTCAAACCAGTGGCGGAACTATTTATGTGGTTTTGATGTTTAAATGTCCGACTACGCCACCCGTGGATTGCGGTCAGAGTGAACCGCCGCTACAGGGCAGACCGCTGAGGCTGGTGTTGTGGGTGCAGCAGAGCGTAGCATAACTCCCCACGGGAGGAGTATAGCCTCAGGGCAGTGTATGCGGAGGATGGGGGTGATGGTGCAGGGCAGCAGCAGTAACGACACGGAGTCAGTGATGCAGTCCAGGGCCTTTACTCACAGTTCTTATTATCCAGACCACGTCTGCAGGTAACGGCTGCCCACGTCGTACTGTGCTCACCAGGTGAGGGGCTCAGACAACTCCCAGATAACTTTGGAGCACTTCACAGGACCCCCTTTGTGTGTCCTTTGTCTGGCCTTTCTTACCAACACTTCTGTCCGGCTGCCTCGGGCCTCCTCTTGGTAAACTTGGCGCCAGTTTCCCTGACCCTATGTGGTGCCTTCCTAGCGGATGTAGCGAGGGGCTGCGCCACATAAAATGTCAGAGCCTCCGGTTTCTAGCTGAGGGTCATTTCCTGCCTCCACTAGTTCGGGGACCGGTCTCCCCCTTTGGCCTGACCCCTCCACGCAGGTGGATTCGGGCGTGCGGTGGCGACTCGCCCGTCCGCACCCCTGGGATCCCTTCATTCCTCGTTCCTGGAGCCTTCTCCGCTCCTCTTCCTTCCTTCTCCCTCTTCCAGGCCTGGGCCTCTGTTACTAGGCCCGCCTCCGGAGCAGAGCTCATGCAGAGCCCCTGCTCCCTGCCACTTCTGCTCAGACTTCTCTGCACTGAACTAAGATGGTGCCCACCTTTTATACTCCCTTCTCAATGCACCCAGGAACTGCTTCCTCCCTGCTCCTGCACTACAGGGTTCCCCTTCCTCAGTGTTCCCTCCCCCCACTCCAGCCAGGGACAGGGACTGTCGTGCCCATCTCAGGGGCATATTGGTCGCCCTGCCCCACGGCAATGTGGTGTAATGCATGCAGGTGTCGGGTCCTGATCCACACTCCATCCTTACCTGAGAGTGAGATATCACACCTCTGGGTGAGGTGCAATACGTCTGTAGCAACCGAGCCCTCAGGGTGCTACAGTTCCATTTATCTTCAGCCTAGGTGACGCATTGCGATACAGGGCCGTGATTTTGGCTATAAAAGGGTCCCCTAGACCCCTACCCCAAGCTTTTTAAGAGAATCATATATGGCGTGCCAGGAGACTCTATGGAATACTTTCTCAGCATCCAACGAGAGTATCTAATTACAAATTTTTAACTGCATCTAGCCCAGGAAATACTTTGTGCCTAGTAGCAGTGTCTGCTAGTCAGCGGATTATCCCGGCTGTTAAGCAAGCTACACCACCTGTAGTTTAGACACTTAATTTTTTCAAAGGAAATGCTTCGGGACCATGGGATACTTAGTGAAGAGCATCAGGAGGCACCCCAAGGCATAGGGGCTGGGACTGGCAGTAGGATGCCTTGCGGTGGACAGCCGAGCTCGATCCTTATAAAACCTTTTTAACTGCAGCAGCTTTAGTGGACGCTACTGGAGCTGGAATTACCGCGGCTGCTGGCATGAGACTTGCCCTCCAATAGATCCTTGTAAATGGATTTAAAGTGTATTCATTCAAATTAGAGAGACAATTTAAATTAAAAAGCTTAGAGCTGCCTCCACCACAGGGGGGCTCGCTCGACCCACCAGCGGACAGGCACCAGTATTGGGAGAGGGGGGCTGGCCGTCAGGGTTCACCGCGGCTCTGGCACAAACCCAGCGACACGGAGGTGGCACGGGCAGGAGCGGACTGGCCGTGTCGGCTTCTCACTTTTTGGATTTTAGAAGGGCATGACATGCCTATATCTGTGTCTCCCCCTCCTTTTACTCCTCCACCTCTTTTATTTTCGCATGACTATATGTACTTGTCACTTTTCCATGTGTTAGTTATGTCTTCTGAGCAGTTTGTCAGCTTTTGGACACCTTTGAAGGTGTTTTCTATGTGTTTCTATGTGTTTTTGTTTGCCTGCCATTGGTTTTAACGGTGTTCGAAGGTGTTCGACGAACAGTTCGACGAACAGTTCGGCGAACACACGGGTGTTCGACGAACCGAACCGAACTCGAACACTACGGGGGTGGCTCAACACTAGTCTTTATGAGGGAGCATGCTGGGGTCAGGCGCTCTTGATACATGAAGAAGCATGTGCGCCTCTATGTGCACCTCACCACAAAAAATACTTCAGCCCTTGCTTGCGTAAGATTTGTGGTGTAGCAAATACCCCCATCCCGCGACAGCTCCGCCCAGTTCGGCAGAGATAGGAGAAAGTGGTATGAAGACGTCAAAAATCGCAAAATTTTGGTGCAACTCCGAGTTGCACTTAAATTTTGAGGCTATTCAAAGCTTTTACACCAGAATTCTGGCATACAAGCTTTGATGTATTGGGCCCAAAGTATCAGAACGCACCAAGTTTATCAAAGTCTGTCTTGAATAAGCTTATAACACCTGTCAATTGGCTTTGTGGTATTTTTTGGCGCCTGGAGGTATTGCATGCCAAGCCATGCCCTTTCCGATAAGCCAAACCTATTTTCAGTGAAGCCATACCTCTGTCAGACAAGCTTCAGAAAGTGCAGAATTTGTAAAAAAAAACCAAAATAAATATTGTGCAGGTCATGAAAGACAGTTTTTTGCAGCAAATTGCACCAGAATTCTGGTGTATTCAGCTGGATAAATCGTTACCATTGTGTTGTGTCGCATTGCAACAGACGAAAAAGTGTTTTAGTTCACTGCAGGAGCTAATTAGATTTCTGAATACATCATAATGCCATGGAATAGAAGTGAAAAGTAGAAAGGGATTGGTATTATTTGGTGGTCAACACTATAATGATAATGTTTCTTGGGGAAACAGCCCTGTAATAATGTATTTGTTGGAGCGAACAGCAATTTATTAGGCTAAAGGCATGTGGCTCATTTCCGTAGGGCGTCAAGGACTGCTATGGAGGCCATTTAAAAGCTCCATTCAGCTTAAATGGAACTTGTCATCTTATTCATTCTGCCCAAACCACGGGCATCATGAATCAGAGTCTCGCTGTTCTATTGCAACCAGGTATGTTTTATTCTGAACTGCTACGGAGTTCAGAGAAAACATACTTCGAAAAGCCGTCAAGGCATATGTGTTTCTGTTGACTTTCCCGAAGCAGGTCAGAGATAGCTTCTTCCCACCCCAATCCCTTTGAGTGTAAGGTCTGTCTCTATATGTGTGCATACAGTGAGACCTGATAGTCTAAAGGAGAATCTTCTGGGAAGTGGCCTCGGACTAGTCAACGGAGACAAATAGTACTCGAACGTCTTGTTGAAGAATGCTTTCTCTAAAACTCTGGAGCATTATAGAATAAAATATGCATGTTATAATGGTGCAGCCGGTTTGTGATTCAGGCTAGGGTCATACGATTGATGATTCTCTCGTTTGAGAGAATAAGATCAATTATACTGATGAAACTTGGCTAAAACCCTGTCAGAGCTTTTGCCGATTGTCACCTTAGTGTGATCCGATTCTTTTGCATGTGAGAATCACAGCCAGGGGTGGATTAAGAGTAGCAAGGGCCCCGGGCAGTTTAGAAGGCGCGGGCCTCCCCCCACACACCTGATTTATCACGTGACATGTCACATGATCCCCTGTGATAGATCATGTGATAGTTCACGTGAAATTGATTTGGCACAATATTAATTATAATATTTTTTTTTAGGCTGTGTGCCCACTATGCGTTTTTTTAAGTGTTTCCGCAGCGGCAATTCCGCTGCAGAAACGCTTAAAAAACGCTTGGTAGAAGGTCTGCCATGTTCCCCAATGATAATCCGCATGTGTTGTGTACATGCTGCGGAAATTTCCGCTGCAGAAAAATCCGCAGCATTACCAATTATTTTGCGGAAACGCAGCGTTTTCGCCCCCATTGACTTGCATTAGAACGCATGGAATCTGCATCCCTGCATCTGTAGATGCGGAATCCATGCGTTTCAATGTGCGGATGGCACCCAGGTCTAGAGGAGAGGAGACTCTCCTCCGGACCCGGGTACCATAGAACCTGTAAAAAAAGAATAAAATAAAAAATATACATTATACTTACCTTCTGATGGCCCCTGGTGTCTTTATCCGATGCGTCCTGGCTTACCGGCTGCTCGCGATGGTCTGAAAAGGACCTGCCATGACTGTTATGTTCTGCTACCAAAGCTAAGGAAAGAGAGGAGATCTGTCCCTACTATAGGACTCAGCTTAATCCCTACGATGTAACAGGGAACCTGATCCTGCGATCAGACCTGCTAAAGTCCTAATCTAGTCTGTACGGAGACCTATAGATGTGGGGAGGGAATCCCTACAAGTACTAAGGACTGGGAGGAATATGGGACACCTCCTAACAGAAATAGTGGCAGACAGACGAACAAACAAAATAGATAGAACATAGAGGTCCGTAGACCAAGCAAACTAACAGAGCTAGATACAGAGCACAGGCTAGCTAGAAAGTAGATATACAATGAAGTCCAGCAAAGCCAGAAGGGCGGAGCAGGATTAAATAGGCCAACAAGGTAAAAAAAACCTAACAGCAAGGTTCTAACAGTACCCCCCCTTCTAAGAGGATCCTCCGGATCCCCTAGGACCAGGCTTATCAGGAAATCTCCTGTGAAACGCTCTGATAAGTCTGGACGCGGAAACATCATCTGACCTCACCCAAGAGTTATCCTCGGGTCCGAAACCTTTCCAGGCCACAAGATACTGCAAACTACCTCTATACCGTCTAGAGTCAAGGATGCGAGAAATTTCATATTCCCCGTCCTCCACCACCGGAGGAACAGAGGCAGAAGCGTCACCATCCGACACAACAGCTTTTTTTAACAGAGAGACATGAAAGACCGGATTAATTCTCCAGGAGGTAGGAACCTCCAACCTAACAGCAGATTGGTTGACAACCTGAAGCACCTTAAAGGGCCCTACAAACTTGGGACCCAATTTCTTAGAAGGAATCCTCAACCGCAGATTCCTAGAGGACAACCAAACCATGTCACCAACAGCGAACAAAACCTCCTGTCGTTTCCTATCAAAGTAGTCTTTAGATTTTCTGTTGGCCTCCTGAAGATTACCACGCACATCCGTCCAAACTCTTTCCAAATCACCGGAAAAATTCTCCTCCTCAGGCACGACAGATCCCAACTTGGAGAACGACCCAAACGACGGATGTCTCCCAGAACAACAAAAAAAAGGCGAACAACCAGCAGAAGAAGATGTATGATTGTTCAGAGCAAATTCGGCAAGTGGCAGAAACTCAGACCACCCCTCTTGATTGTCTGCCACAAAACAACGCAAGAACTGCTCAACATCCTGGTTTTTCCTTTCTGTCTGGCCATTAGATTCAGGATGATATCCGGACGAAAACGACAAATGAATTCCCAACCTGTCACAAAAGGCACGCCAAAAACGAGCCACGAACTGAGGACCCCTATCAGAAACAATGTCAGTAGGAACGCCATGAAGTCTGACAATTTCCTTGACAAAGGCCTTAGCGAGAGTTTTAGCGCAGGGCAGTTTGACAAAGGGAACCAAGTGACACATCTTGCTAAAACGGTCCACGACCACCCAGATGACAGTAAAACCCTCAGAGGGGGGAAGGTCAGTTATAAAGTCCATAGCCAAATGTGTCCAAGGAGCACTGGGGACCTCCAAAGGACAAAGTAACCCCGCAGCAGGAGTATGTGAGGACTTAGATCTAGCACATATAGTACATTGGCGCACCCACTTAATGACTTCCTTCTGCCATCCAGGCCACCAAAAACTGCGACCCACCAGTCTCTTGGTCTCAGAGATTCCGGGATGACCTGCCAACCGAGATTCGTGACACTCAACATACAAATCTCTCCTAAAGGTCCCAGGCACAAACAACCTCCCATGAGGAGTGTTAGATGGGGCATTCTCCTGAGCTTTAAGAATCTCATCTTCCAAAACGGAGTATAAAGCAGCTATCACAACACCTTCTTGTAAAATGTTTTCCTCTTTCTCAGCACCGACTATGGGAGAAAAACTGCGAGACAAGGCATCCGCCTTAACATTCTTAGTACCAGGGATGTAAGTAACGGAGAAATTAAACCGCGAGAAAAACAGTGCCCACCTAGCCTGACGGGCATTCAGGCGCTTGGCAGCATCAAGATATATCAGATTTTTATGATCCGTAAGAACCTGAACGGGAAATTCCGCACCTTCCAAGAAGTGGCGCCAGTGTTCAAATGCGAGTTTAATAGCCAATAATTCCCGATTACCAATATCGTAATTCAATTCAGTCTCCGAAAATTTTTTTGAAAAAAAGGCACAGGGATGTAATCCATCCCCGTTATCCTGAGACAATACTGCGCCAACCCCCACAGAGGAAGCATCAACCTCAACCAAAAACGGCCTAGTAACATCAGGCTGCATAAGGATGGGAGCAGAGGTGAACCTCTCCTTGAGATCCACAAAAGCTTCAATGGCCTCAGAAGACCACTGAACCGCATCAGCACCTTTCCTGGTGAGATCAGTCAGAGGTTTGACAATGCTAGAAAAAATTTTTATGAATTTTCTATAGTAATTGGCGAAACCCAAAAACCTCTGTATCGATTTCAAACCAATAGGCCTAGGCCATTCCTGCACAGCCTGAACCTTAACCGGATCCATCTCAAAACCTTTGCTGGAGATAATGTAGCCCAAAAAACTAATTCTCTGTACAGCGAACTCACATTTCTCCAGCTTAGCAAAAAGCGAATTGTCCATTAATAACTGTAATACCTCACGCACGCTCCGCCAATGAGACTCCAGATCTGGCGAATAAATCAAAATGTCATCCAAATACACAACCACATTTTTACCGATCAAAGGTCTAAGGATGTCATTAATCAGATTCTGAAAAAATGCAGGAGCATTAGTAAGACCAAAAGGCATAACCAGATTCTCAAAATGACCCACAGGAGTGTTAAAAGCAGTCTTCCATTCATCACCCTCCTTCATGCGCAACAGATTGTATGCCCCCTTAAGGTCAATTTTAGAGAACCACTTGGCCCCCAATAACTGGTTAAACAGATCAGGAATCAATGGCAGTGGGTAAGGATTGCGTACCGTAATTTTGTTAATCTCACGAAAATCCAGACAAGGACGTAAACCGCCGTCCTTTTTTTTTACAAAAAAAAATCCAACCGCCACAGGAGACTTAGAGGGCCTAATGTGACCGGCGGCCAAACTTGTCTGTATGTATTCCTCCAAAGCCTTCCTCTCAGGAATAGTAAGGTTAAATAAACGACTTTTAGGAAGAGTCGCTCCAGGGACAAATTCAATAGAACAATCATAGTCTCTATGGGGAGGCAAAACCTGCGATTCTTTCTCAGAAAAAACTCTCCAAAAATCCTGAATAGGAACAGGCAATTCTCCCCTATCCAAAGCTGCAATACGCCCGTTACAACACTTGTCATAACATTTATGGCTCCAGGATTTAATTTCACTGGTAGACCAATCCAGTACAGGATTGTGAAATTTTAACCAGGGCAAACCCAATATTACTGGAGAAGGCAAGTTATTCAACACTACCAAATCCAATTTCTCATGGTGAACACCATTAATAGTGAGAGGAAATTCACTGACCTTGAGAGTAATATTCTTCAAAGGGGAGCCATCCACAGAAACCACAGCAATGGGGGATGATAAAGGTTCAGGTTTTAAATTGAGTTTTTCCACGAATCCCCCATCAATTACATTCAGTGTAGACCCGCAATCAACAAACACCCGAAATTCCATTAATTTTTCCTGAGCAATCGTGGAAGCAGCTAAAAATATACCCTTGGAATTTAAACAGGCAATACGGGCGTGACTGACCATTTTTTTTTCTTTCTTCATACGAAGCTCACAGCCTTTAATCAAATGACCAGATTTTCCGCAATAGAAACACAAGCCTTCCGAAAAACGACGGTCTTTTTCTTGAGAGCGAGGTGCCACCGATCCAATCTCCATCGGTTCACCACTGTTAGTACACACATTATCATAACCAGAAACTGACATAGCAGAGGATTTGCTCTCATTAACCCTAGCACGCAGTCTTCTATCCACCCGTATAGCTAATTGCATAGCCTGTTGCAAATCCTCAGGTGTAGGATAAGCAATTAGCAGGTCTTTAACCCTTTCACTGAGCCCAGCAAGAAATAGACTTTTCAGAGCAGAATCGTTCCACCCTGTTTGAGTGGACCAACGACGAAAATGAGTACAATATTTTTCAACATTACCTGATCCTTGTTTTAAACGTCTCAACTCAGTCTCAGCTGATGCCACACGGTCAGGATCATCATATAATAATCCTAAAGCAGAAAAAAAACTATCCACTGATCTGAAGCATGTATCACTAGGTTGCAAAGAAAAGGCCCACTCCTGAGGCTCTTTGCGCAAAAGTGACATTATGAACCCTACGCGCTGGGATTCATCCCCAGAGGACTTGGGTCTCAAACGAAAATACAATAAGCAAGCATTTTTAAATGAAAAAAATTCTCGATGTTCACCAAAAAATAAATCCGGCAAACATACCTTAGGCTCCAAGAAATATGCTCCAGGACAGTTACTCACGTGCTGACGGAGCTCGGCCACTTCCAGAGAGAGTCCCTGCAGGTGTTTAGCCAAATCCTGAACCGACACCATGATGGAACAAAAAAAAAAAAAAAAAATCTTTCCTTAGAGAATTTGCAGGCTGGACTTACTGTTATGTTCTGCTACCAAAGCTAAGGAAAGAGAGGAGATCTGTCCCTACTATAGGACTCAGCTTAATCCCTACGATGTAACAGGGAACCTGATCCTGCGATCAGACCTGCTAAAGTCCTAATCTAGTCTGTACGGAGACCTATAGATGTGGGGAGGGAATCCCTACAAGTACTAAGGACTGGGAGGAATATGGGACACCTCCTAACAGAAATAGTGGCAGACAGACGAACAAACAAAATAGATAGAACATAGAGGTCCGTAGACCAAGCAAACTAACAGAGCTAGATACAGAGCACAGGCTAGCTAGAAAGTAGATATACAATGAAGTCCAGCAAAGCCAGAAGGGCGGAGCAGGATTAAATAGGCCAACAAGGTCATGTGACCAGCAAAGGAAAAAAAACCTAACAGCAAGGTTCTAACAATGACGTCATTTAGTCATGTGAAGGGTCACGCGACTGCTGACGTCGGCAGGCCATCAGAAGGTAAGTATATATTTTTTACCATTCTTTTACGGTCACACTATATAAATCCATGCCGGTTGCATGGATTTATATAGTGTAACCAAGTTGTCAAGCACTTTCCAAGTGATGCTAAAATCGCTTGGAAAGCGCTTGTCATCCCGCATGCGGAAATGCAAGTGAAGAAAGCTTCACATTCGCATGTCCCTGGCAGGAAAACGCATGTAAAATCCGCATGTACAATCCGCATGTAAAATCCACATGCGTTTTTTCTGCCAGGTAGATGCAGAAACGCTCAAAAAAAATCCGGAACATTTCTGTATCGTGGGCACATAGCCTTACATTAATTGTATGACTCAATTAATTGTATTGTATTAATTGTATGACTCAATATTGAGCACACGTAGCCATCTATACACAGCGGGAGGCTGCACGGTGCCATCTATACACAGCGGGAGGCTGCACGTAGCCATCTATACACAGCGGGAGGCCGCACGTAGCCATCTATACACAACGGGAGGCCGCACGTAGCCATCTATACACAGCGGGAGGCCACACGGCGCCATCTATACACAGCAGGAGGCCGAACGGTGCCATCTATACACAGCGGGGGGCCGCAGGGCGCCCCCCCAGAGTCAGCAGGAGGCCGCACGGTGCCATCAATACTCAGCAGGAGGCCGCACGTAGCCATCTATACACAGCAGGAGGCCGCACGGCGCCATCTATACACAGCGGGAGGCCGCACGGCGCCCCCCCAGAGACAGCAGGAGGCCGCACGGCGCCATCTATACTCAGCAGGAGGCCGCACGTAGCCATCTATACACAGCAGGAGGCCGCACGGCGCCCCCACCAGAGACAGCAGGAGGCCGCACGGTGCCATCTATACACAGCAGGAGGCCGCACGGCGCCATCTATACACAGCAGGAGGCCGCACGGCGCCATCTATACACAGCAGGAGGCCGCACGGCGCCATCTATACACAGCAGGAGGCCGCACGGCGCCATCTATGCACAGCAGGAGTCCGCACGGCGCCATCTATACACAGCAGGAGGCCGCACGGTGCCATGTATACACAGCAGAGGGCCGCACGGCGCCATCTATACACAGCAGGGGGCCGCACGGCACAATCTATACATAGTGGGAGGCCGCATGGCGCCATCTATACATTGTGGGAGGCCTCACGGCGCCCCCCCAGAGACAGCAGGAGGCCGCACGGTGCCAACTATACTCAGCAGGAGGCCGCACGCAGTCACGCATACAGTCATGCACACACACAAACATATACTGACATATACATACACGCATAAACACATTTGAAACACAAAAATACATATAAACAGACATCACACAATGATATCTGCCTGCACACACACACACACACACACATACATACATACACACACATACATACACACACATACATACATACACATACACACACATACACACATACATACACACACACACACATACACACACACATACAAACACACACACATACACACACACACACATGCACACACACACACATACACACACACACATACATACACATACACACACACACATACACATACACATACACACACACACACACACACACATACACACACATACATACACACACAGGCTCACCATCCCCCAGCTCCATTCTTCCTGCCTGCTCTCTCTTCTCCGTTGCAGCAGTGCAGGCCGGGTGCGCACTGCGTGACGTCACAGCTAGGAGACACGGCCACGCACAGGGCCGTGTCTCCAAGCAGTGAAGCGGCTGGGCCAGCACAGGGAAGTTAACTGCTGCAGTGCTGGCCCGGCCAATGAAGAAGTAGCGGCGGCCGTTGCTGGGGAGCTGTCCGGGGCCCCCCCCTCCCGCCACTGCTACCGGTATGTGCCGCGGCGTCCTGCACATATAATGAGGGCAATCCGGCATTAGACACCCCGCCCGGAGCCGCAGGCCCCCTGCAGGCTCGGGGCCCCGGGTGGTAGCCCGGATTGCCCTCATTATAATCCGCCTATGATCACAGCACAGATGTGGAGAAGACGGCGAAATTAATTTCTCTATCTTCTCCATTGTCTGAGTTCGCATATGTTGGACTGCACTCGGATAATATCCGAGTGCAGTCCGGTGTTTCACGACACCCATAGTCTTAAATGTGTGCACGTGATCCGAATTCTGGAGCCACTCCCAGCAAGCTGGGATTTTTTCTCATGCCGAACTGGCATGAGAAATAAAGTAGCAGATCTACGCTATATCATAGAATAACATTGGTCTGAGTGCTACCCAATAAAACATCAGATAGCTCTCGGCCGTGTTATGTGAGCAAGCCCTTGTGCTACTTGTGGTTTCGGCAGCAGGAATCAGATGACAGGTTCCCTTTGCAGGTTGTGTAAAACAGTAATACACTAATGTGCTTGATGTCCAAAAGTTTTCATACAGTGAACTTTTGTGCTGATTTTGAATGAAGATTTTAAAGGAGCAAGCAAAAAAAAAACATAAAAAAAGTTAATAAAAAAATAAAATAAAGTTTTATACTTCTTATATTTTTGTCCATTCTCAGTAGCATGCAAAACTCAGATCTGCAGCGGGACAGCCATAGGATTAAGGGTTGCTCTTGTAGTAAAGTTTTGTACATAACTAGTGTTGAGTGAGCATGCTCGACACTGCTCGGTACTCGCCCGAGCATCTCACTACTCGGGATGTTCGGCGAGTACCGAGCATTTCTGGGTTACTCGGGCGGGAGCTTGGGTCTCCGCCTTGCATGTTTGGCGCTCTTTACAGAGTCAATGAACATGCAGGGATTGCCAGCCAGTCACTGTAATGCCGCAGCAATGTTGTTTGTGGGCATTACAGTGATTGGCTGGCCGCACAGCATCACCTCGAGTATTTAAAACCGGGTGCTTCCATCTTGGACACAGTTGCTCCAGATCAGACAGTGTAGGGTCAGTGCTGCAGAGCTAGGGAGAGTTTTATACTGCGAAATAGTTAGTGTAGGGTCTGTAAAGGCTGCCAAATCAAACAAACAGTCCTTCTCAGGACTAATATCCATCTAGATATCAGGCAGGCAGGCTGTATAGGAGACGCAGTGGTTATACCACCAAACACTGCATTACAGTCCTGTGTGCTCCTGCTGGTCAAATTGCTAGACTTATCCTCAGGTCTCAGGGGCCAGGAAAAATCCTTTTTTTTTCATCTAAATCCTGTTGTTTTTTTTTCCTCAGTCAGACTGTACAAATGCCCGTCTTATTAACCTTGTGGTATTCCCCCCCCCCAAAAAAAAATTGAGTGTGTCTGTGAGTGTTCAGACACAAATATATCTGCTTAAAAGAGTCTGGTGTAGGCCAGAGAAATAGAACGGTGGTTTTCCTCTTCCACGGTTAAAATCTGGGTGGTATCAACCTGCTTGCCTTTTTTCCATAAGAAAAAACAGTTTGAGTGTGTGGCTGACTGTTCAGACCCAAATATATCTATTTTAACAAGTCTGGTATACACCAGGAAATTATAACTGTGGTTTTGCAGTTCCACGGTTCAAATCTCTGTATTATCCACTTTTTTGTCTTTTTTCCTTAAAAAAATAACATTTTCAGTGTCTCGCTGACTGTTCAGACACCAATATATGTTTAAAAGAGTCTGGTGTACGCCAGAGAAATAGAACTGTGCTTTTCCTCTTCCACGGTTCTAATCTAATTTTTATTACCCTTTTGCCATTGATAGTGCGAGTGTAAGCTATTTTACTTAATTTACAATGGGCAAGGTGCGTGGCAAGGGACGTGGAACTGGACATTCTGATGATGGTGCGTGCAGAGGACGGGGCCGTGGCCAAGGTGAAAATGTGCCACAACCAACAGCCACATCTTCTCACTTCCAGTTCTTGACCGAATTACTAGGGAAGCACACAAGACCACTATTGCGAACTGATCAGTGTGAACAGGTTATTAATTGGATAGCAGATAATACTTCCAGTCACCTGGGCACCACCACCTCCGGTCTGTCTTCCACATGGTCAAGTCTTAGTAGCTGTGAGTCTCGACCGCATACTCCTCCTCACCCTGATGCTCCTTCCTCCCACCATGCCGAGTGTCGTCAGACAGCAACTGATCCCACATTTGGACACTCTGAAGAGCTGTTCACTGGTCCATTTCCATATTTGGGCCCCTCGCCTGATACGCTTGAAGTGCTGGAAGAGGAGATTCCATGTAGCGATGGCCAAATATTTGAACAGCCACAGCCACAGGAAGGCGACGCTGGCAATTTGTCACAAGAGGTGGACGATGACGAGACACAATTGCCACAATGTGAGGAGGAGGACCGTGGTGTGGAAGTGAGGAGGAGGTGGTGGATGATCTAGTAACTGACCTAACGTGGCAAGAGGACACGCAGAGCGAGGCCAGCAGCACACAGGGGGAGGTAGGCAGAGTACCCCAACAGGCAGGAAGAAGCAGTGTGGTGGCCGCAGACAGAAGGCGGGCAACCGTTCCCCGTAACACCAACACGAGGAACGTTGCCAGTACAACCTGTAGGTCTTCCAGAGTCTGGAATTTTTTTAAAGACTCTGCTGATAACCCCAAAAAGGCCATTTGTACCACCTGCCAGGCCAGCATCAGCAGGGGTGACAAAACTACCAGCCTGACCACCACCAGCATGATCAGGCACATGTCAGCAAAGCACCCGACTTTGTGGGGCGAAATCCAGGGTCCACGACCAGTGTCAGCGGGTGTCACCCCTGCTTCTTCCGCTGTTGTGCGTGTAAGAGAAGCCCCTGTTGTGCAAGCAAGGCAATCCCCTGTCCATAATGCATGCAAAGATGCCCCCTCCTCTCTGTCATCACTTGTTATGGCAGTTTCTCAAGAAACAGCATCAACGTCCACGTCCCACCGCAGCGTTCAATTGTCCATATCCCAGACCTTTAAACGAAAGAGCAAATTCGCAGCCAACGCCCCACAGGCCACAGTCCTAAATTCGCACATTTCACGACTGTTTGCGTTGGAAATGCTGCCTTTTAGGCTGGTGGAGACGGAATCCTTCCGCAATCTTATGGCGGTGACCATCCCTCGGTACTCGGTGCCCAGCCGACACTATTTTGCCCGGTGTGCCATCCCCGCACTACACAAGCACGTGTCCCAAAACATCTGCCGTGCCCTCAACAACGCAGTTACTGGGAGAGTCCACCTGACAACAGACACGTGGACTAGTGCTTGAGGCCAGGGAGGGTACATCTCCCTGACGGCTCACTGGGTAAACATAGTGGAAGCCAGGACCCAGTCGGACCTTGGGACGGAACACATCCTCCCCACACCGAGGATTGCGGGCCCTATGTCAGTCAGAGTTGCCGCCACAGTGTACATCTCCTTCGCATCATCCGCGTCCTCTTCATGTTCTGCCTCCATCTCAAAGATCACCACCTCAGTTACAAGCTGGAAGCACTGCAGTACTGCCTCAACGAAGCGGCAACAGGCTGTGCTGAAACTCATAAGCTTAGGTGATAAACCTCACACTGCTTGAGAGTTGTGGACAGATGTGAAAGAGCAGGCAGATCTGTGGCTGAGACCGCTGAACCTACATCCAAGCATGGTGGTGTGTGACAATGGCCGTAACCTGGTGGCGGCTCTGAGGCGAGGCGAGATCACACACGTATCATGCCTGGCTCATGTGCTTAACCTCGTGGTTCAGCGGATTCTGAAATCGTACCCCGAGTTGCCAGATCTGCTCGTCAAAGTACGCCACCTGTCATCTCATTTTCGCAAGTCGGCTACTGCTTCCGCCGCCATGTTGCAGCAGAGTTTGCAGCTCCGGCACACCGACTGGTGTGTGATGTACCCACACATTGGAACTCTACCCTCCACATGTTGCAAAGGATTTGTGAGCAGAAGAGAGCAGTTGTGGAGTACCAGCAGCAACAAGGCCGTTGATATTCAGGTCAGACTCCACACATAAAACCTCAGGAGTGGACCTGGATGTCTGACATATGTACCATCCTGACAAACTTTGAAGAGTTCACCAAGATGGTGAGTGGCGATGACGCCGTCATTAGCGTCAGCATCCCACTTGTCTGTCTTTTGCAACGCTCTCTGCAGAGAATTAAAGAGGAGGCATTGCAGCCAGAGTATCATGAGATGGATTAAGAAGCCATAGCGGGCGATTACACACAGCCCAGCCTCATCTTATCCCAATGTTCATTGGGGGACAATGAGGGAGAGGAGGAGGAGGAGGAGGAAGAAGGTCAGGGGCTGGTATCATGCACTGTAGATGGTAGTACCTGTACAACTGTCATACTGTCGGTTCAGCGTTGGTGGCCTGAGGACAGGGGGGAGAAGGAGGAGGAGAGCATGGTCAGTCGTCATCTTGGTGAGGACACGGAAATCTTGCCCGTTACCAGTCTGGCACGCATGGCTGACTTTATGTTACGCTGCCTTAACCGTGACCCTCGCGTTGTCAAAATGTTGTGTGACAGTCATTACCGGTTGGTGACACTTTTAGACCCCCACTACAAGGAGTACTTTCACTCTCTTATTCCTGAGGGGGAGAGGTCTACAAAAATGGGGCAGTACCAGAAGGACCTAGCTGTAGAATTGTTAAAAAAATTCCCATCTGAACACGCTAGCAGCAGAGGTCACAGTTGGATGACCAACCAAGGCGTACAGGTGAGAGAGACGCAACTCCAATCCAGCAGAGGCAGGGGAACACTGTCAATGTTCTGGGACATTTTTCTGAGACCCGACCAGGTTACAGGCCCTGAGGCGCGGGGTACTCTCACAAGGAGTGGAAAGTTTCAAAAGATGGTGAGGGAGTACCTTGCCGACCGTACCAGAACCCTCCGTGATTCCTCTGTGCATTTTAATTATTGGGTATCCAAGCTGGACACTTGGAATGAACTCGCTCTGTACGCCTTGGAGGTCCTGGCCTGCACTGCTGCTAGCGTGTTATCGGAGCGTGTTTTTAGTGCCGCTGGGAGAATTATAACTGATAAGCGCACTCGCCTGTCAACTGACAATGCTGACAAGCTGACCCTTATCAAAATGAACAAGGGCTGGATTGGGCCAGACTTCTCATCACCACCAAATGACAGCAGAGTAACATAAAGTCAAATCCACTGTGTTATTTCGGGAGGTGTATTCCCATGCACCCCTTCACACCCACACATGGGTATACGCTTCCTCATTTCGGCTGTTTTTTGCTCTTCTCCTTATCCTCAGCCTCCACCACCACTATACCACCAGGTTGACCGTGGTGCATGTTGCCAGCATTGCAAGTTCCTCTGTCCTAATTTTTGGCAGGTTTTGCTTGGAAGGCTTAGGCAAAAACTATGAATGACCCACTACCCAATAATGGAAATAATGTTTTTAATATACTGTACTGCATTGCTCTTGTAAGGGGCATTAAAATCATTTTGTTAAGCTACTGTGACCTCCACGTCTCTTCCACGGGACATTGATATTATCTTTTTATTCCACTGCGACCTCCACGTCTCTTCCAAGGGGTAATGATATTGTCTTTTTATTCCACTGCGACCGCCACCACTCTTCCAAGGGACATTAAAACCATCTTGTTAAGCTACTGTGACTTCCACGTCTCTTCCAAGGGGCATTAAAACCATCTTGTTAAGCTACTGTGACCTCCACGTCTCTTCCACAGGGCATTGATATTGTCTTTTTATTCCTCTGCAACCTCCACCAATCTTCCAAGGGGCATTGATATTGTCTTTTTATTCCACTGCGACCTCCACCACTCTTCAAAGGGGCATTAAAACCATCTTGTTAAGCTACTGTGACCTCCACGTCTCTTCCACGGGACATTGATATTATCTTTTTATTCCACTGCGACTTCTACCACTCTTCCAAGGAGCATTGATATTGTCTTTTTATTTCACTGCGACCTCCACCACTCTTCCAAGGGGCATTAAAACCATCTTGTTAAGCAACTGTGACCTCCATGTCTCTTCCAAGGGGCATTGATATTGTCTTTTAATTCCACTGCGACCTCCACCACTCTTTCAAGGGGCATTAAAGCCGTCTTGTTAAGCTACTGTGACCGCCACATCTCTTCCAAGGGGCATTAAAACCATCTTGTTAAGCTACTGTGACCTCCACGTCTCTTCTACAGGGCATTGATATTGTCTTTTTATTCCACTGCGACCTCCACCACTCTTCCAAAGGGCATTGATATTGTCTTTTTATTCCACTGCGACCTCCACCACTCTTCCACACGGCATTGATATTGTCATTTTATTCCACTGCGACCTCTACCGCTCTTCCAAGGAGCATTGATATTGTCTTTTTATTCCACTGCGACCTCCACCACTCTTCCAAGGGGCATTAAAGCCGTCTTGTTAAGCTACTGTGACCTCCACGTCTCTTTCACGGGGCATTGATATAGTCTTTTTATTCCACTGCGACCTCCAACACTCTTCCAAGGGGCATTAAAACCGTCTTGTTAAGCTACTGTGACCTCCACGTCTCTTCCAAGGGGCATTAAAACCGTCTTGTTAAGCTACTACGACCTCCACCACTCTTCCAAGGGGCATTGATAATGTCTTTTTATTCCACTGCGACCTCCACCACTCTTCCATGTGGCATTGATATTGTCTTTTTATTCCACTGCGACCTCCACCACTCTTCCAAGGGGCATTAACACCGTCTTGTTAAACCTCTCTGAACTCCACGTCTCTTCCAAGTGGCATTAAAAACGTCTTGTTAAGCTACTGTGACCTCCACGTCTCTTCCAAGGGGCATTAAAAGCGTCTTGTTAAACCACTCTCAACTCCACAGCTTTTCCAAGGGACCTTGAAATGTTGTTTTAATTACCTCTAACCTCCATGACTTTTCCAACAGGCATTGGATTTCATGCTAATTTTAGTCAGCTTTTTTTTTTCAATGCATAGGCGAACACTAAGGGAGACCCACTCCCCAATAATGGGTAGAAGGTTTTTAGTACGCTGTAATCCACGTCTGTTTCAAGGGGCATTGCAGTTCCTCATAATTTTTGGAAAGCCTTGCATTCACTGCTTAGGCCAACAGTATGCAGGAGACCCAGTTGCTATAAATGGAAAAAACTGTTTAGTTAAGGCCCTCTGACCTCCATGTCACTTCCAAGGGGCATTGGAGTGCTTCAAAATTTTTGGTAGGCATTGCACTCACTGTATGCCCTATAACTGTGTAGCCGAACCGCTCCTTTTGGTACAGAAACATATCCTACAAGACATGTGTGGTTGACTGGCCTGATATTGATGTGAATGGTTCCTGTTCCTCCTGCTCTTTCTCCTTTGCCACCACCTCATCCATCATTCATCACCCGAAGCTTTGTTTTAACGGGAGTCATAGAACTGAGAAAGTAGCAGGAAAACATCCAGCAATCCTCGGAGGAGGTAGGATATGCGCCAAAACGCTGACCACATCAGGCCTAGCCGCAACTACATACATGCGCTTGCATTCCAAGGAACAGAAAGCTAAGGAGATGGATGGCCTCATGATCATGAATAATTTACTCGTTGTGTAGGAGGCCAACCACTGCTGCTGTCTACCTTCTGAACTTTGTGTTGAAGCTTGATTGACCCAGGACCCGCAATCCTCTAAGTCTGGAGGACGTGTTGCATCCCAGTGTCCAACTGTGTCCCGGCTTCCACAATATTGACCCAGTGTGAAGTCGTCAGTGAGATGGACCATCCCTGGCCACATTCACTTTTCCAAGTGTTTGTGGTTAGGCTGTCCTTCCCAATAAATGCACTGGGGAGGGCATAGGTAATGTTTTGGTATGCACGCTTGTGTATAAGGCGCACCGGGACAAATAGGGGTGGCTGGGGACCGTTTATGGACACCCGGCCGCCTCCACAAGCCTACAAGGCCTCATTTCAAGTGCAAGCAAGCTAGCAGTATGGTATTGCTGCCTGGGGGTGGGTGGGTGGCAGGCTGCACACTTACGCTTGCATTCCAAGAAAACAAAGCAGATGCTAACTTCTATGATCATCTTCATGCTCCTTACCTTGCCACTCTCAACTCACCTGATGGAGAAGCCAGGGACCACCGGAGGAGTCTGGTTGTCTGGTGGGCTCAGCCAATGCTACCCTAAAGCAGCCAAGCTAAGAAAAGTGTTGGGAAGGTTACCGGGACAAATAAGGGCGGCTGGGGACCGAGTATTGACACCCGGCCTCCCCCTGGCGGCTGGGGACCGAGCGTGGACACCCGGCCACTGGACGGCTGGAGACTGAGTATGGATACCAAGCCGCCGGTGCAGCCATGACGTGGTGGCCAGATTCCGCCTCTACATGCCTAAAAAGCCCAATTTCAAGTGCAAGCAAGCAGTATGGTATTGCAGCCTGGGGGTGGGTGGGTGGCAGGCTGCATACTTGTGCTTACATTGCAAGGAATGGGGGAGGAACAATTGAACACTGCCCTGGGACAAGGACTTGCACGGGGATAGTTGCAAGTCTGCATCTTCTGATGCGGCAAGGATCACTTCTGATGGGCACACTTTTAGGCAGTGACCTGGGTGTCATAGATGCTACCAGGGGTCTTCCCCATGCTGTTCCCATGTCTTTTCAGCACTGTATGCATGTGTCACACAGCACATGGCCAGATAAGGTTGTAAAATGTTAAAATGATATTTCCCGGTGAATGCATTTGTCACGGTTGAAAGCAATACAAAAGTGCAAAAACGCATAAAAAATGCTACTTGTGAACATAGCCCAAGGTGTGGAGGAGTATTTTTGCTTTTGGTTATTTATTTTACCTTATACACAAGTCTTTACCCTGGAAAGGATGTTCCTTAACATATTTCACAGGAAAACAGTTTCACTTTTGTTTTTGCATGTTTTATTGTGAGCCCGTAAAAGTGGCTTAATACCTCTGACCACGTTGTTGACAGCAGTGACCTGGGGGTCAGAAATGCTTCTTGCGGCGATCCCCATGCTGTCCCCATGTCATTTGAGCACTGTCACTATCATTTTGGGCACTTTTTAGGCTTTCTACAGACTGCCGGGGGTGCCGCCGTAAAAATGCTCGGGTCTCCCATAGACTAACATTGGGCTCGTTGCTCGGGTCGAGCACCCGAATATCACGGTGAGCTCGGCCTGAGCTTCGAGCACCCGAGCATTTTAGTGCTCGCTCAACACTATACATAACGGTTATGAATACTTGGGAAATAAGAAAGTGATCATGTCCTTTATCATGTCCTAAATGTAGAGAATAAAGCATAGTAACCCAGATCAAAAGCAAGACCACAAACTGATAATACATTCCCATCTGCAGCTTTGAAATCATTATGGGATGTGAATTTTCCCACAAAATATTAAGAGACTTAGTTAATGTATTTGATTTTTCTAATCCGAATAATGCAAAGTGCTATTAATACTATTCACTAGGCTCTGCATAAATGACATTATTCTAGTACTAAACAATATGATGTTTGATTTCAATTCAATGATCAAATTACACGGCTAAAGCCTTATATATTCTTTTCAGGTATGACAGCCAAACTGCGGTTCACAGAGAGGCATTAGCGAGGCCATTTCATTTCAAAAACACACAAAAACTTAAAGGAAATAAAAAAAACCCTTGAGGCGTCAGTGTTTTGCAGGTGAGGGATTTAAATGTGCTTAGTGTGTGAAAAAAGCCCCATTATGAGCAAATGCATCTCATGTTACCTAGTCAGTAATAATAAGGGGAGAATCGGCTGATGAAGCTTCCTAGCACTTTCATACGGAATAATTGAATTCATTTCTTTAGGCTTAGGAGCACTTTACTCGTAATTAAAACAATATTATTTTCCACATGAATGGAGCTTCTAATGACAATTTGTTTAAATTAACAATGGAATATAAAAAATGTGATATAGTGTGAGTTTTCCTGTATTTTATGTGTATTTATACCAATGTGCAGAAAGTGGCAGCTTTTTACTGAGGGCAAGTTCACACAGAGCAGTTTTTAAATTACACCTTTTTGAAATAACAACGACTAGATATGTTATTATTTATACTTTTTATACAATTTTGCAAAAAAATGTTCTGTGTGAATCTGGCCTTAGGCCTCATGTACATAGCAAAGGAGTGTGCACAGAGTCTCTGCGGCTTTGTGTTCATTTGTTTTGTATGGCGTAATATTATGGAAATATTCAGATTTTTTTTTTAGAGATTTTGTATGAATTAAGCAGAAATCACTTTTGTGTGCTTCTGTATGAAACTGGAGATATATGGCAGGACAATATATTCCCATAGACTTCTATGGTTGCCACAATTGGGCTCTGTATAAGGTCACATTCACACTTTCAGTGTTTGGCCAGTATTGTATATAAGTATTTTTAAGCCAAAACCAGGAGTGGGTGACAATTGCAGAAATGGTGCACTTGTTTCTATTATACTTTCCCTCTCATTGTTCCACTCCTGGTTTTGGCTTACACATACTGATGTAAAATACTGACCAAATAGTGACCAAATACTGAATGTATGCACGTGGCCTTACAAATACAACTCCAAATCTTTATAGTGAGACTGACTTTGTTGATCCATATATAGGGATGGGCGGACCCGTTGATGTTTGGGTCCTTCGAGTTCGGCCGAACTTTATAAAAAAATTTGGTTCGGTCACAAGAACTATACCAGAGCTGGATCCCGAACTCAGACCCCATTCAAGTGACTGGAGGGCCCCGAACACCCGGCAGTTCCCACAATGTCATTTGTGTGACAGCGTAGAAAACACTGGCTCTGAGCAGCGGTAACCTTACTGAAGTCACAGCTGGTCACAGACGCTGGGTATCATGGTTCCCATGCTGTCACACAGAAAACAGCGTGTAAGTCAGCAGCAGTGACCGGCGGTGAAAAGGATACAGCTGGTCAGGCGTCAGCTGATGACTACTACTCTCATCATCATACACCTGGTCTCACTGATAGTAGCGAGAGCAGGTGACGCTAATGAGAGTATTCACCAGCTGGCGCTTGTGCATAGTAAGAAAGATGTCAGTGAGATATATAATTAGTGCAGTGCACTTCGAAATTTACTGTTCGGGTTCGCCCATTTCTATCCATACAGTTGTGCTCAAAAAGTTTACATATCCCGTCAGAATTTTTCCTTTCTTGGCCTTGTTTCAGAGAATATGAATGATAACAAAAAACTTTTTCTCTAGTCATGGTTATTGGTTGGGTGAAGCCATTTATTGTCAAACTACTGTGTTTTCTCTTTTTAAATCTTAATGACAACCAAAACATCCAAATGACCCTGATCAAAAGGTCAAATACCCCAGTTCTTAATACCATGTATTGGCCCCTCTAACATCAATGACAGCTTGAAGTCTTTTATGGTAATTGTGGATGAGGTTCTTTATTTTCTCAGATGGTAAAGCTGCCCATTCTTCTTGACAAAAAGTCTTCAGTTCCTGTAAATTCCTGGGCTGTCTAGCATGAACTGCGTGCTTGAGATCTTCCCAGAGTGGCTCAATGATATTGAGGTCAGGAGGCTGAGATGTCCACTCCAGAACCTTCACTTTGTTGTGCTGTAGCCAATGACAGGTCGACTTGACCTTGTGTTTTGGATCGTTGTCATGTTGGAACGTCCAAGTACGTCCCATGCGCAGCTTCCGTGCTGATAACGTGATGCATTCATCTTTCCTTCAACTTTTACCAAGTTTCCTGTGCCTTTGTAGCTCACACATCCCCAAAACATCAGCGATCCACCTCTGTGCTTTACTTTAGGAATGGTGTTCTTTTCATCATAGGCCTTGTTGACCTCTCTCCAAATGTAACGTTTATGGGTGTGGCCAAAAAGTTCAATTTTGGTCTTATCACTCCAAATTACCTTGTTCCAGAAGTTTTGAGGCTTGTCACTGTGCTGTTTGGCGTATTGTAGGCAAGATACTTTGTGGCATTCGCGCAGTAATGGCTTTCTTCTGGCGACTCGACCATGCAGCCCATTTTTCTTCAAGTGCCTCCTTATTGTGCATCTTGAAACAGCCACACCGCTAGTTTTCAGAGAGTCCTGAATTTCAGCTGATGTTATTTGTGGGTTTTTCTTTGCATCCTGAACAATTTTCCTGGCAGTTGTGGCTGAAATTTCTATTAATATACCTGACCGTCGTTTGGTTTTTACAGAGCCCTTGAATTTCCATTTGTTAATCACAGTTTGAATGTTGCTGACTGGCATTATCGATTCCTTGGATATTTTTTTGTATCCTTTTCCTGCGTTATACAGTTCAACTACCTTTTCCCATAGATCCGTTGACAATTCTTTTGCTTTCCCCATGACTCACAATCCAGAAACGTCAGTGGCTGGATGAAAGATGCAAGAGTCTGTGGATCCAGAAACTCACTCAGCTTTTATGCACAAACTCTGATTACAAGCAAACAGGTCACAGGTGAGGATGTTACCTTTAGTAGCCATTCAAACCCATTTGTGTCAATTTCACTCTTTAGAGATCCAATGAACATGCAGGGATTACCTGCCACGCACTGTAATGCCGTAGCCATGTTGATTGTGGCATTACAGCGTCATCAGGTCTATATAAGACCTGGCGCAGCTATGCTCGTCACAGTCTACCCCGGGACCAGGCAGAGTAGGGAGAGGTGCTGCTGAGTCAAGGTGCGTGGCAAAGGACGGGGAAGTGGACGTGATGGTCATGGTGCATGCAGAGGCCGAGGACGTGGCCGTGGGCAAGCTGAATTTGTGCCACAACAAACACCCACATCCTGTCAATCGACTTTCCTGTCCAAATTACTAGGGGACTGCAGTACACCACTATTGAATCCAGAGCAGTGTCAAAAGGTTGTTGGTTGGATAGAAGCTAATGCTTCCAGTCACTTTGCCACCACCACCACCCTGTCTTCCACATGGTCAAGTTTCAGTAGCCAAGAGTCTGGACCGCATATTCCTCACCTTGATCCTCCTTCCTCCCACCATGCTGAGTGCCCGGAGGCAACTGATCCCACACTTGAACACTCAGAAGAGCTGTTCACTTTTCCATTTGTAGATTCGAACCTCTCACCCGGCCAGCTTCAAGCGAGTCAAGAGGAGAACGCGTGTAGTGATGCCCAAATATTGGAGCAGCCACCGTCAAATGGGGGCAATGGTGGAAAAGTGCCATTACTGTTGCAAGAGGTGAATGATGATGATGAGACACAATTGCCAGAAAGTCAGGAGGAGGACCAGGGTGCAGAAGATGAGGTGAGGGATGATATAGTAACTTGCCCAACCTGGCAGGGGGACATACAGAGCAAGGGTAGAGCAGACAGAGGGAGAGAGGCGTATCACCACAACAGACAGGAAGAAGCAGTGTGGTGGCCACAGACACAAGGCGGCAAAGTATTCCTCTTAACGCCAACACGACGGAAGTTGCCAGTACAACTGTTAGGTCTTCCCAAGTCTGGTTGTTTGTTAAAGACTCTGCAGATAACCCAAAAAAGGCCATTTGCACTCCCTGCCAGGTCAGCATCAGCAAGGGTAGCAAAACTAGCAGCCTGACCAACACCAGCATGATTAGGCACATGGCAGCAAAGCACATGACTATGTGGTCCGAACCCCCGGGTCCAGAAACAGTGTCTGAGGATGACACCACTACCGATTCTGCTGTTGTGCGTGTACGCCAATCCCCTGTCCATGGCGCATGCGAAGATGTTGTTGCACACTCTCAACTAGCACCATCAGTAAGCATGTCCACGTCCTTGTCCCAGCGCAGCGTTCAGTTGTCCCTACCCCAGTCCTTCGAACACAAGCATAAATATGCAGCCAACGCCCAACAGGCCACACTATTAAATTTACACATTTTGCGAATGTTTGCGCTCGAAATGTTGCCGTTTAGGCTCGTGGAGACGGAAGCTTTCCACAACCTGATGGAGGCCGTTGTCCCTCAGTACTTGGTCCCCAGCTGCCACTATTTCTCCTGGGGTGCCGTCCCCTCATTACACGAGCACATGTACCACAACATTAGCCGTGCCCTCAACAACGCAGTTACTGGGAAAGTCCACCTAACCACAGACACATGGACAAGTGCTTGTGAGCAGGGATGGTACATCTTACTGACGTCACACTGGGTAAATATAGTGGAAGCCGGGACCCAGTTGGACCATAGGATGGAACATGTCCTCCCGACGCCGAGGATTGCGGGCCCTAGGTCAATCAGGGTTGCCCCCACATTCTACACTAGGTCTCTGTGAAGAATAGCATTAGTAAATTACAGGTCTGCTATTTAAAACCGTGATTCTCTGGCCGACAAATCACCTATAACAGTGTTCCAAAATCAGCCATTTCCGCCTTCAATTTCGTTGCAGTGTGTCGGTCAAGATATTCACACTAGGTCTCTGTGTAGAATATTATTAGTAAATTACAGGCCTTCTATTTTTATAACTGTGGTTCTCTGTCAGACATATCACCTATAACAGTGTTCCAAAATCAGCCATTTCTTCCATTTTCATTTCGTTGCAGTGTGTCGGTCAAGCTATTCACACTAGATCTCTGTGTAGAATAATATTAATAAATTACAGGCCTGCTATTTAAAACCGTGGCTCTCTATCAGACATATCACCTATAACAGTGTCCCAAAATCAGCCATTTCTACCTTCCATTTCGTTGCAGTGTGTTGGTCAAGCTATTCACACTAGGTCTCTGTGTAGAATAATATTAGTAAATTACAGGCCTGCTATTTAAAATCGTGGTTCTCTGGCCAACTTATCACCTATAACAGTGTTCCAAAATCAGTAATTTCTTCCTTTCATTTCGTTGCAGTGTGTTGGTCAAGCTATTCACACTAGGTCTCTTTGTAGAATAATGTTAGTAAATGACAGGCCTGCTATTTAAAACCGTGGTTCTCTGTCAGACATATCACCAATAGCAGTGTTCCAAAATCAGCCATTTCTGCCTTCCATTTCTTTGCAGTGTGTTGGTCAAGCTATTCACACTAGGTCTCTGTGTAGAATAATTTTAGTAAATTACTGGCCTGCTATTTAAAACCGTGATTCTCTGTCAGACGTATCATATATGACTGCGTTCCAAAATCAGCCATTTCTCCTAAACATGGAAAATATTGTCCTCCACTTAAAATGGGCAAGGTGCGTGGCAAGGGACAGTGAAGTGGACGTGATGGTGATGGTGCATGCAGAGGCCGAGGACGTGGCTGTGGGCAAGCTGAAATTGTGCCACAACAAACACCCACATCTTGTCACTCGACCTACCTGTCCCAATTACTAGGGGATTGCAGTACATCACTATTGAACCAAGAGCAGTATCAAATGGTTGTTGGTTGGATAGAAGCTAATGCATCCAGTCACTTTGCCACCATCAGATGGTACATCTCACTGACATCATACTGGGTAAATATAGTGGAAGCCGGGACCCAGTCGGACCATGGGACGGAACATGTCCTCCCGACGCCAAGTATTGTGGGCCCTAGGTCAATCAGGGTTGCCCCCATATTCTACAGCTCCTGCATCTCCTCCTCTTCTTCAGCCTCCAGCTCCAAAATGAAACACATCAGTCGCAAGCTGGAAGCACTGCAGCACTGCCTCGGCCAAGCGGCAACCGGCTGTGAGGAAGCTAGCTTTCCTAGGTGACAAACCGCACAGCACTGAAGAGTTGTGGACAGCTCTGGAAGAGCAGGCAGATCTGTGGCTGACACCGCTGACCCTACAGCCAGGCATAGTCGTGTGTGACAATGGCCGGAACCTGGTGGCAGCTCTGAGGCGAGCTCATACACGTACCATGCCTGGCCCATGTGCTTAACCTCATGGTTCAGAGGTTTCTCAAAACCTACTCGGATCTGCTGGATCTGCTTGCCAAAGTGCGCCACCTGTGTGCTCATTTTAGAAAGTCAGCTACAGCTTTCGCCGCCCTTGCCGTGCTTCAGCAGCATTTGCAGCTTTTAGCTCACCGACTGATCTGCGATGTCCCCAGCATCAACAAGGCCATCGGTATTCAGTTCAGACTCCACACATAAGATCTCAGGAGTGGACATGGATGTTAAACATTTGTACTATCCTCCAAAACTTTGAGGACTCCACCAAGATGATGAGCGGCGATGGTGCCATAATTAGTGTCACCATCCCGCTTCTCTGTCTTCTGAAACGCTATCTGCTCACAATTAAAGAGGATGCATTGCAGGCGAAGCATGATTAGATGGAGCCAGGAATCATACAGGGTGATTACACAAAGCCTAACCTCATCTCATCCCAATGTGGATTGGGTGACAATGAGGAAGAGGAGGAAGAGGAAGAACAGGAGCTAGTTTCCTGCGCTATAGATGGTACTACCTGTACAACTGTCATACCGTCTGCTCAGCGTGGATGGCCTGAGGACAGGGAGTAGGAATATGAGGAGGAGAGCACGGTCAGTCGCCCTCTTTGTGAGGACACGGAAATTTTGCCTGTTAGCAGTCTAGCACACATGGCTGAGTTTATGTTACGCTGGCTTTCCCGTGACCCTCGCGTTGTCCAAATTTTTGGTGACAGTCATTACTGGTTGGTGACACTTCTAGACCTAAGGAGATATTTCTGTCTCTTATTCCCTTGCAGGACAGGCCTAATTTAATGGTGCAGTACGAAAAGGCCCTTGTTGCGGAATTATTTTAAAAATTCCCATCTGAAAACGCTGGCAGCAGAGGTCACAGTTCGTTGGACAACCAAGGAGTACAGGTGAGAGAGACACAAATGCAATCCAGCAGAGGCAGGGGAACACTGTCAAAGTTCTGGGACAGTTTTCTCAGACCCTCTCATCGCACAGGCCCTGAGGCGCGGGGTACTTTCCCAAGGAGGGAAAAGTTTCAGAAGATAGTGAGGGAGTACGTTGCCGACCGTACCAGTGTCCTTTGTGATTCCTCCGTGCCTTGTAATTATTGGGTATCCAAGCTGGACACATGGCATGAACTGGCTCTCTACGCCTTGGAGGTCCTGGCCTGCCCTGCCGCTAGCGTTTTGTCAGAGCGGGTTTTTAGTGCCACGGGTGTAATTATAACTGATATGTTGACAGGCTGACTCTTATAAAAATGAACAAGGGCTGGATTGGGCCAGACTTCTCAACACCACCGAATGATAGCAGGGTATCATAAACTCAGTGTTTTTTTTGGGGAGGTCTAACTATATTCCCATGCACCTCTGTCTTCACACCCAGACAAGGGTATATGCTTCCTGATTTTGTCTATTTGCTCTTGTCCTCCTTCTCCTCATCCTCCACATCCTCCACCATATCTACAATATCACCATATCTGTCTCTTGCAAGGGATATTGGAGTTCCTCCAAATATTTGGCAGCCGTTGCATTCACTGCATAGGCAAACAGTATGTGAGACCCACTTCCTAATATAGGGAAAATTGTTTTCAGGAGGTCCTCCGAACTCTATGTCTCTTGCAAGAGACACTGTAGTTCCTCCAAATTTTTAGCAGCCATTACATTCACTCCATAGGCAAACAGTATGGGAGACCCACTCCTTTTTAATGGAAACATGTCATACTCGTTACTGTAGCCCAGCTCCATGTGTCTTTAAATTGTTAGTAGAGTTTTTCCTAAATTTTGGCAGCCGTTGGACTCACTGCCCACCCTATAAGTGGATAGCAGACCCTCTCCTTTCTAATGGGAACATATCATTACTGTGGTCGAGCTCTATGTGTCTTTAAATTGTTAGTGGGGTTTTTCCTAAATTTTGGCAGCTGTTGGACTCACTGCATACCCTATAACTGTATAGCAGACCCTCTCCTTTCTAATGGGAACATGTCGTTACTGTGGTCCAGCTCTATGTGTGTTTAAATTGTTAGTGGGGTTTTTCCCAAATTTTGGCAGCCTTTGCAGTCACAGCATGGGCATTAACACTATAGGATACCCACTCCTTTATAATGGGAACATTTTTTTCACTGAGACCCTCCTCTATGTCTCTACAAAGGGGTACTGGGTTGCGTCCAAATTTTTGGCAGCCCTTGCAGTCACTGCATACGCAATAACAGTATTGGAGACCCACACTTTAATAACGGGAAAAACAAAGCATAACCGACTAGTGTCCCTTTAAGAATAGTAAGGCTGTAAAAATAGTGTTTGTAACTTTCAGAGTCCCTCCTTCTTAAATGAAACAGGATGTGTCTCATGATGCTTCACACACCACATGGCCAGATAAGGTTGTAAAATGTTAAAATGACATTTCCCGGTGAATGCATTTGTCTTGATTGAAAGCAATGCAAAAGGCAAAAACGCATAAAAACCGCTACGTGTGAACATAGCCCAAGGTGTGGAGGAGCATTTTTGTTTTTGGTTATCTATTTTTCCTTATGTACAAGTCATTACCCTGGAAAGGATGTTCCTTAACATATTTCCCAGGAAAATCCATTTTGGTTTCGTTTTTGCATGTTTTATTGTGAGTTCGTAAAAGTGGCGTAATACCTCTGACAACGTTGTTGACAGCAGTGACCTGGGAGTAAGAATTGCTTCCAGGGTTCTTCCCCATGCTGTTACCATGTCATTTGAGCACTGTTCCCATCGATTTGGACAATTTTTAGGCCCTCTGCATGCCACCAAGTGGGCCGCCGGAAAAATGCTCGAGTCTCCCATAGACTTACATTGGGCTCGTTACTCAGACCGAGCTCTCGAGCATTCCAATTTGCTTGTCCTGAGCAACGAGTACCCGAGCATTTTAGTGCTCGCTCATCACTAATCCTTATGACTCAAGCAGAAAAACCCCTATTCAAAGAAATAAGGGGTCCAGCTTCCAGATTCATTTGCAGTTAAAATCGTGATTTTATTGTTAATCCATTAAAAAGATATATGCATTGCAAAAATAAATAAAGGGGGAGACCTTCATGAAACATACGCATTACGAATGGCAAATGTTCTTTCTACCATGATTATGAGGGCAGGTGTTGCATAATAATGATGGCCCAGTGATGTTTGCCTATAAATGCTGGTGCTGTTAACTAAATGTTACATACTGCATCTTTTCCTCCAATGCTCTTCTACACACAGTGTCGGACTGGGTTGGCAAAGGCCCACCATTAACAATGATTCTTGGGGCCCACTGTTTAACTACATGCAAAAATAACCTGACTCTTTGCTTTTATGCAATATTAATTTGACTAGCTTGTTTAATGAATGATTAGATTAAATCTTTTTCTGCAAATTGTGAATCAAGTGTAATAGCACTACTCATTAGTAGTGTTGAGCGAATTTGTTCGGCATTTCAAGTTCGTGTTTGTGTTCGGGGTTCCGACTTGTTCGAGCCAAAAAATTGGCTCCGCCCATGAACATTCCTGATTTGCCACATTGTCACGCAGATGTTCATGGGCGGAACCGATTTTTTTGCGCAAACAAGTCGGAACCCCGAACACGAACACGAATTTGAAATGCCGAACAAATTCGCTCAACACTACTCATTAGTTATCCTTCACAAGAACCTACTGGAGGATTCTCCTGTTCTCCTGTGGGCTAGTCTGACTAGTCTATACTGCTATTTTTTATCATATTGATGTGCTCAATCTCTAGTATTTGATGTATTCCTGTTACTGTATTGCACTGATAATTTAGTCCAATGGATATACTAATGACCATTGAAAATAATGTGTCTAAATGTAATGTAGTGTATTTGGGCAAAGGAAGCTAAATATAAAATTATGTACTAAATAGTAAAACACTGGATAAGACTGCCACTGAAAAAGAGTCAAGGATACCAGTAGAGGCAATCAACTGAAGGGGGTTTTCTTTTTTATAAAATTGGACCCCAACTGATCCTTGTAATATAAACTAACAAAGATAGCTATTACTTTCCCCCTCCTCCGTTTTTTCTAGACCCAGCAACTGGACTGTCACCCATACTTTGGCCCCCGCTTCCTACTATTATACAAGCGGACTCTTGCGAACTGCTAACCAGCTGACTAACCAGGATCTGACAAGGACTTCACTTGCACCTTTTATTCCACGCCGATACCCACCATTTATCTCAATCATTGTCATTACCTCTAGCCATTTTAATATTTTATATTCGTTGTACTTTTAAATTTCTATTGTCATTGTCCTTTTAAACTTTACCATTAAATTGTTATTTTAATTTACCAGTCTATTTAGGTTGTTATTCAGCCGCTTTTATATGCCTGCTAACACCTGAGATCTAATCACTTTGGCCCACAGGGCAGCGCAAATTAATCTAGTTTTTTATCCAGGTTTCTATCTCTGATACCTTCTGGACAGGTAGTGGCTCCTGTTCTAAAATTTGCTGCATACCCTTAGGACCACCTACTAGCGCCACCGACTGATGCTCATTTACTGCTTTATTACTTACCCTCCCCTGTTCAAGAGCTGACTCCCCACCGCTGCTCCTATTTCTGAATTTTCTCTGCAGGGGTGACATTAGGTCAACAGCTCACATCATCACTACTGCCAATTACGGAGCTCATCAGCTCATACCATTTATATCGGCAGGATCGCAGAGCTCAGTGATTAGCTGCAGCAGGGGTGTGAGCTGTTGACATGGCTTCACCACTGCAGCCAAAACACAGAGACTGGAGCAGTGGCGGAAAACTATTACGTGACCGGGGAAGACTGAATGCTGTCTGTGTTATTTTACATTACCAGGGTCATTTGGGGTTCCTTTGCCTAAAAGTAGAAAATCCCTTTAACTTAGGCAATCGGTAGTCAGACTGCAAGTAGAATAATTGCCCCTATTCATCATTTGTTTTAAGCAATTTTTCTCTTTGGTCTTGCGGTTCTTACTGATTTTTTTTCTGCCAAATTCTTCAAAATGTCACATGTGGTTCAAGAAATATGCACAAAATCAAAACTTTATTTTTTGTTTATAACTCGCCTTGCAACTCTCTATAATAAAAAGACTTGTTTCACAAAATATTGCAGAAATATGCACAAAACATTTCTGTCATACATAAAAATCACTCCAATAGTAAACTGGAGTTCATTTGAGCAAAAAAGTAGCAAGTTTTCGAAAAGTCACGAATTGGCAATAACATCTGGAAAGCTTAAATCCTGCCCATCCGGGGAACCAAAAAAAAACCTAGACAAACACATAAAAAGTGACTTTAAGGCTGTGTGCCCACGTAGCATTTTTCAAGCGTATATGCTGCGGAATTTCCGCAGCGTAAACGCTTGAAAAACGCATGTATATCCGCACCCCATGGTCCCCAATGGGATTCCGCAAGTTCTATGCACATGTTGCGGATTTTTCCGCAGCGTTTATGCCGCGTTCAAAAATCCGCAGCATGTCATTTAATTTTGCGTTTCCGCAAGCGGAATTGCCTTAGTCCAATGCATAAAAAACGCAAGGCAATTCCGCATGTGGAAAACGCGTGATAAACGCGCGAAGAATGCGCAATAAACGCGTGCGGAATTCCGCATGCGTTTTTACGGGAGAGGACTTGCATTTATGCAGCAGAAATTTTCTGCTTCATAAATGCAACGTGGGCACATAGCCTAAAAATGCGCAAATTAAAAGGTGAATATGATGCAAACAAAAAACAAGTGCAAAACACACAAAGCTAGACAAAGAAAGGTAAATTGCAAGGATCACTAGGCACCAAGATTTACAATCTTGAGCTCCATGAACAAGAAGAACATAGCTTAACTAGAGTAAGAGCAAAGAGGAAGAACAAAGTGGAATGGATGGTTCTCTGTCATCACAAATGAGGATTCTTTAATGTAAGAGCAGTGAGATCATGAAACTTTCTGAAATACAATTTTGTAATGCTTTTCAAGAAGGTCCATGATGCTTTTCAGGCAAAAAAATATTACAGGCGATGGGTACTAGATTTCTAGAGCCAGAAGCAGAGCCCTGTTGACCCAGGGATTTCTTCTGAAATTCAAATTTGGAGTTAAAAAGAGTTACTGTATATTAGGTTTGTTGAATTAATCATGCCTGTTTCTCCCTCTATATTAAATCAATGCAGCACTTCTAAAATGCTAATTGGGATGTACAATAGATTGCCTATCAAATACTCTTTCACCGTGCTGTATTACTGCAGATGGAGGATGGAACCTAATGCATAGCATTATCATTTAAGTTACATTTCCCTAAAGCGATCAGCTGGATCATTTGAGCTTCCATATAAATGACAGTTACAGTTACACACACAATAAGTCATAGTTATTGTATATTTCAGCATAGAAATGTAGCATTATAGAAGAATCTTATAGCTGCAATGTAAGTGAATATCCGACTTTGCCAGTGGGGAAATATCTTGCTTTAAAGTGATATATAATAAATTATTTATAAGACATCATCTGTGTAAATTGTGCTGAAGAATTTATTACTATAGGATATTATTCAAAAATGTTCATTTTTGCAAATTCATTTCACAGCCTGAAGGAATCACTATTTTTATTGTGGTATATGAAGAACATAAATCAACTCAGGAGGTTACTTATAAAGTGGACACAGATACCTTAGTTTAACCCCTTTAACCCCTAAGGTGGTTTTCACGTTAATGACAAGGCCAATTTTTATAATTCTGACCATTGTCACTTTATGAGGTAATATCTCTGGAACGCTTAAACAGATCCACTTATTCTGAGGCTGTTTTTTCGTGACATATTCTACTTCATGATGACATCTACTTCTACTATATATATACAGTACAGACCAAAAGTTTGGACACACCTTCTCATTTTAAAGATTTCTCTGTATTTTCCTGACTATGAAAATTGTGCATTCACACTGAAGGCATCAAAACTATGAATTAACACATGTGGAATTATATACTTAGCAAAAAAATGTGAAACAACTGAAAATATGTCTTATATTCTAGGTTCTTCAAAGTAGCCACCTTTTGCTTTGATGACTGCTTTGCACACTCTTGGCATTCTCTTGATGAGCTTCAAGAGGTAGTCACCGGAAATGGTCTTCCAACAATCTTGAAGGAGTTCCCAGAGATGCTTAGCACTTGTTGGCCTTTTTGCCTATGGTCCAGCTCACCACAAACCATCTCGATTGGGTTCAGGTCTGGTGACTGTGGAGGCCAGGTCACCCGGCTTTATTCTTCGGGTCAGTACGTTTACAGCGGTACCACATTTATATAGTTTTTTTATGTCTTGGCGCTTTTACACAATAAAAACTATTTTATAAAATGAAAAAAATGTTTGTATCGTTTTATTTTGAGAGCTATAACTTTTTTACTTTTCGGCTGATGGAGCTGTATGGCGACTTATTTTTTGTGGGACTAGATGACGTTTTCAGAGGTACCATTTTTATTTACATTCGTCTTTTTGATCGTGTTTTATTCCATTTTTTGTTTGGCATCATGATGATAAAGCATTGCGTTTTGCTTCGTTTTTTATTTTTTTACCGTATTCACTAAAGGGGTTAACTAGTGGGACAGTTTTATAGTTCAGGTCTGGTGCACTATTATTGGTTTGTTTTTTTCATAATAATATTTATTTACAGTATATTTTTATTTCTTTTGGATTATTGTTTTACATTTTTTTATATATTTTTACAATTTTTTTTTCACTTTTTGACACCTTTTTTTACTTTTACATTTTGTCCCACTAGGGGACTTTCATTTTTTGCAGTCTGATCACTTGCATAGCATAGAGATGACGACATCGGATCACCATGGCAACTACTGGGACCCGGCACAGACAGCGCGGAAAGCCGGAGAGGAGGTAAGTAGGTCACGCTTACCTCCCCTTGCTCCCGGAATGGTGCGATTGACTTAGATCGCAGAATTTCATGGGGACTAATGTGCAAGAGCTGACACCCGGTGGCGATCGCCCCCCACCGCCTGTGTGTGGGCGCGATCGCAGTGATGTAATAGTACGTACCTGGCCCAATAGGCCCAGGTCAGTACGGCGTACTATTACTGAGCACATCAGAAAGGGGTTAAAGGAGTTGTTCACTAACGATACTTATTAATAGCTCAGGTGCTGAATAAACAGAAAAAAACTACTTCAAGGGACTCTGTCAGCACAAAATGACTGTTTAAACCAAGTACAGGCACTCAGTCCACCATCCCAGATACCAGGCAGGCAGGCTGTATAGGAGACACAGTGGTTATATCAGCAAACGCTGCATTACAGTCCTGTGTGCTCCTGTTGCTGAAATTGCTGGACTTAGCACCAGGTGTCGGGGGCCAGGAAAAATCCTTTTTTTTTCATCTAAATCCTCCTTTTTTTTTCTCCTTCACACTGTACAAATACCCGTCTTATTAACCTTTTGGTGTGTCCCCTGCCCCCCAAAAAAAGCGTGTTTCTGATTTTTCAGACACAAATATAACTGTTGAAAATAGTCTGGTATAGGCTAGAGAAACAGAAGTGTTGTTTTGCACTTCCACGGTTCAAACCTCTGTATTATCCATTTTGGGCCATTTGTATCTAAAAAAAAAAACAGTTTGAGTGTGTCGCTCACTGTTCAGCCGCAAATATCTCTATTTAAAAAAGTGTGGTATACCCCAGTAAACAATAACTGTGGTTTTGCCACCCCACGGTAAAAAATCTCTATTATTCAGGTTTTGGTAGTTTTTTCCGTAAAGAAAAACAGTAGTGTCTCCTGACTGTTGTGACACAAAAATATATCTGTTGAAAATAGTCTTGCGTAGGCCCGACATCCCAGTGTGGTTTTGCAGTTCCACGGGTCAAATCGCTGTACTATCCAGTTTTGGGCCTTTGGTATCTAAAAAAAAAGCAGTTTGAGTGTGTCGCTCACTGTTCAGCCGCAAATATCTCTATTTAAAAAAGTGTGGTATACCCCAGTAAACAATAACTGTGGTTTTGCCATCCCACGGTAAAAAATCTCTATTATTCAGCTTTTGGTAGTTTTTTCCGTAAAGAAAAACAGTAGTGTCTCCTGACTGTTGTGACACAAAAATATATCTGTTGAAAATAGTCTTGTGTAGGCCCGACATCCCAGTGTGATTTCGCAGTTCCACGGGTCAAATCGATGTACTATCCAGTTTTGGGCCTTTGGTATCTAAAAAAAAAGCAGTTTGAGTGTGCCGCTCACTGTTCAGCCGCAAATATCTCTATTTAAAAAAGTGTGGTATACCCCAGTAAACAATAACTGTGGTTTTGCCATCCCACGGTAAAAAATCTCTATTAGTCAGCTTTTGGTAGTTTTTTCCATAAAGAAAAACAGTAGTGTCTCCTGACTGTTGTGACACAAAAATATATCTGTTGAAAATAGTCTTGTGTAGGCCCGACATCCCAGTGTGGTTTCGCAGTTCCACGGGTCAAATCGCTGTACTATCCAGTTTTGGGCCTTTGGTATCTAAAAAAAAAGCAGTTTGAGTGTGTCGCTCACTGTTCAGCCGCAAATATCTAAAAATATTTAAAAAAGTGTGGTATACCCCAGTAAACAATAACTGTGGTTTTCCTCTTCCACGGTTCTGATCTACTCTTTATTACCCTTTTTCCATTGATAGTGCAAGTGTAAGCTATTTTACTTCATTTAAAATGGGCAAGGAGCGTGGCAAGGGACGTGGAAGTGGACGTTCTGGTAATGGTTCGTGCAGAGGACGGGGCCGTGGCCAAGGTGAAAATGTGCCACAACCAACAGCCACATCTTCTCGCTCCCACTTCTTGACCGAATTACTAGGGAAGCACAGAACAACAGCAGTATTGAGAACTGATCAGTGTGAACAGGTTATTAATTGGATATCAGATAATACTTTCAGTTACCTGGGCACCACCACCTCCGGTCTGTCTTCCACACGGTCAACTCTTTGTAGGCTTGAGTCTCGCCCGCATACTCCTCCTCACCCTGATGCTCCTTCCTCCCACCATGCCGAGTGTCATCAGACAGCAAGTGATCCCACACTTGGACACTCTGAAGAGCTGTTCACTGGTCCATTTCCATATTTGGGCCCCTCGCCTGATACGCTTGAAGTGGTGGAAGAGGAGATCTCATGTTGCGATGCCCAAATATTTGAACAGCAACGGCCACAGGAAGTCGACGTTGGAAATCTGTCACAAGAGGTGGACGATGACGAGACACAATTGCCAGGAAGTGAGGAGGAGGATCGTGGTGCGCAAGTGGAAGAGGAGGAGGTGGTGGATGATCTAGTAACTGACCCAACGTGGAAGGAGGACATGCAGAGTGAGGCCAGCAGCACACAGGGGGAGGGAGGCAGAGTACCCCAACAGGCAGGAAGAAGCAGTGTGGTGGCCGCAGACAGAAGGCAGGCAACCGTTCCCCGTAATACCAACACGAGGGACGTTGCCAGTACAAGCGGTAGGTCTTCCAGAGTCAGGAATTTTTTTAAAGACTCTGCTGATAAGCCCAAAAAGGCCATATGTTCCACCTGCCATGCCAGCATCAGCAGGGGTGACAAAACTACCAGCCTGACCACCACCAGCATGATCAGGCACATGGCAGCAAAGCACCCGACTTTGTGGGGCGAAACCCAGGGTCCACGACCAGTGTCAGCGGGTGTCACCACTGCTTCTTCCACTGTTGTGCGTGCAATAGAACCCCCTGTTGTGTGTGCAAGGCAATCCCCTGTCCATACTGCATGTAAAGATGCCCCCTCCTCTCAGTCTTCACTTGTTATGGCAGTTTCTCAAGAAACAGCATCAACGTCAATGTCCACGTCCCACCGCAGCGTTCAATTGTCCATATCCCAGACCTTTGAACGAAAGCGGAAATTCGCAGCTAACGCCCCACAGGCCACAGTCCTAAATTCGCACATTTCACGACTGCTTGCATTGGAAATGCTGCCTTTTAGGCTGGTGGAGACGGAATCCTTCCGCAATCTTATGGAGGTGGCCGTCCCTCGGTACTCGGTCCCCAGCCGACACTATTTTGCCCGGTGTGCCATCCCCGCACTACACAAGCACGTGTCCCAAAGCATCTGCCGTGCCCTCAACAACGCAGTTACTGGGAGAGTCCACCTGACAACGGACACGTGGACAAGTGCTTGTGGCCAGGGACGGTACATCTCTCTGACACATCCTCCCCACACCGAGGATTGCGGGCCCTATGTCAGTCAGAGTTGCCCCCACAGTGTACAGCTCCTGCGCATCCTCCTCCTCCTCCTCATGCTCAGCCTCCATCTCAGATATCACCACATCAGTTACAAGCTGGAAGCATTGCAGTACTGCCTCTGCCAAGCGGCAACAGGCTGTGCTGAAACTCATAAGCTTAGGTGATAAACCTCACACTGCTTGTGAGTTGTGGACAGCTGTTAAAGAGCAGGCAGATCTGTGGCTGAGACCGCTGAACCTACATCCCGGCATGGTCGTGTGTGACAATGGCCGTAACCTGGTGGCGGCTCTGAGGCGAGGTGAGATCACACACGTACCATGCCTGGCTCATGTGCTTAACCTCGTGGTTCAGCGGATTCTTAAATCGTACCCCGAGTTGCCAGATCTGCTCGTGAAACTACGCCGCCTGTCAGCTCATTTTCGCAAGTCGGCTACAGCTTCCGCCGCCCTTGCTGTGTTGCAGCAGCGTTTGCAGCTTCCGGCACACCAACTGGTGTGTGTTGTCCCCACATGTTGGAACTCTACCCTCCACATGTTGCAAAGGATTTGTGAGCAGAAGAGAGCAGTTGTGGAGTACCAGCTGCAACAAGGCCGTCGATATTCAGGTCAGACTCCACACATAAGACCTCAGGAGTGGACCTGGATGTCTGACATATGTACCATCCTGACAAACTTTGAGGAGGCCACCAAGATGGTGAGTGGCAATGACGCCATCATTAGTGTCAGCATCCCACTTGTCTGTCTTTTGCAACGCTCTCTGCAGAGAATTAAAGAAGAGGCATTGCAGCCAGAGTATGATGAGATGGATCAAGAAGCCGTAGCGGGTGATTACACACAGCCCAGCCTTATAGCATCCCAACGTGCATTGGGGGACAATGAGGGAGAGGAGGAGGAGGAGGAGGAGGAAGAACAGGAGCTGGTATCATGCGCTGTAGACGGTAGTACCTGTACAACTGTCATACCGTCGGTTCAGCGAGGGTGGCCTGAGGACAGGGGGGAGAAGGAGGAAGAGGAGGAGGAGAGCATGGTCAGTCGTCATCTTGGTGAGGACACGGAAATCTTGCCCCTTACCAGTCTGGAACGCATGGCTGACTTTCTGTTACGCTGCCTTAACCGTGACCCTCGCGTTGTCAAAATGTTGGGTGACAGTCATTACTGGTTGGTGACACTTGTAGACCCCCGCTACAAGGAGAACTTTCACTCTCTTATTCCTGAGGTAGAGAGGTCTACAAAAATGGGGCAATACCAGAAGGCCCTTGCTGCAGAACTCTTAAAAAAATTCCCATCTGAACACGCTAGCGGCAGAGGTCACAGTTCGTTGCCCAACCAAGGCGTACAGGCGAGAGAGATGCAACTCCAATACAGCAGAGGCAGGGGAACACTGTCAACGTTCTGGGACAGTTTTCTGACACCCGCCCAGCTTACAGGCCCTGAGGCGCGGGGTACTCTCACAAAGAGTGAAAAGTTTCAAAAGATGGTGGGGGAGTACCTTGCCGATCGTACCAGCATCCTCCATGATTCCTCTGTGCCTTTTAATTATTGGGTATCCAAGCTGGACACTTGGAATGAACTCGCTCTGTACGCCTTGGAGGTCACATGCACCGCTTCACACCCACACATGGGTATACGCTTCCTCGTTTCGGCTGTTTAATCTTCTTCTCCTTATCCTCAGCCTCCACCACCACTAAACCACCAGGTTGCCAGCATTACAAGTTCCTCCGTCCTTATTTTTGGCAGCTTTTGCTTGCAAGGCATAAGCAAATACTATGGGACACCCTCTCCCCAATAATGGGACTTATGTTTGTAATATGCTGTACTGCATGGCTCTTGTAAGGGGCATTGCAAGTAGCTCCGTCCTAATTTTTGGAAGCTTTTGCTTGCAAAGCATAAGCAAATACTATGGGACACCCACTCCCCAATAATGGGACTTATGTTTGTAATATGCTGTACTGCATGGCTCTTGTAAGGGGCATTGCAAGTTGCTCCATCCTAATTTTTGGCAGCTTTTGCTGGGAAAGCATAAGCAAATACTATGGGACACCCACTCCCCAATAATGGGACTTATGTTTGTAATATGCTGTACTGCATGGCTCTTGTAAGGGGCATTGCAAGTTGCACCGTACTAATTTTTGGCAGCTTTTGCTGGGAAAGCATAAGCAAATACTATGGGACACCCACTCCCCAATAATGGGACTTATGTTTGTAATATGCTGTACTGCATGGCTCTTGTAAGGGGCATTGCAAGTTGCTCCGTCCTAATTTTTGGCAGCTTTTGCTGGGAAAGCATAAGCAAATACTATGGGACACCCACTCCCCAATAATGGGACTTATGTTTGTAATATGCTGTACTGCATGGCTCTTGTAGGGGGCATTGCAAGTTGCTCCGTCCTATTTTTTGGCAGCTTTTGCTGGGAAAGCATAAGCAAATAACATGGGACACCCACTCCCCAATAATGGGACTTATGTTTGTAATATGCTGTACTGCATGGCTCTTGTAAGGGGCATTGCAAGTTGCTCCGTCCTAATTTTTGGCAGCTTTTGCTGGGAAAGCATAAGCAAATACTATGGGACACCCACTCCCCAATAATGGGACTTATGTTTGTAATATGCTGTACTGCATGGCTCTTGTAAGTAGGTTTGCAAGTTGCTCCGTCCTAATTTTTGGCAGCTTTTGCTTGGAAAGCATAAGCAAATACCATGGGACACCCACTCCCCAATAATGGGACTTATGTTTGTAATATGCTGTACTGCATGTGACGCGCCCCCTGGGCCGTGTGTACACATGTGTGGGATACCCGGTGCCGGGTCTCTGGGGTCTGTAGTCTCCGTGGCGGTGACCCGGTCCCGTTGCTCAGTCTGGTCAAACCAGTGGCATTCTTTCTCAGGTTTTGAGGTTAATTGTCCGACTGCGCCACCCGTGGATTGCGGTCAGGGAGTACCACCGCTGCGAGGCAGACCGCTGAGGCTGGTGTTGTGTGCGCAGCATAGAATGGGATAACTCCCCTCGGGAGGAGTATAGCCTCAGGGCAGTGAGTGTGGATGATGGGGGTGATGGTGCACGAGCGCAGCAGGAATGACTCAGAGTCTTTGCAGTGCAGTTCAGGGTCTTTTCTGATGATTATAAGGTAGACCCTCCCGGGAGTACTGGCTAGCATAAGAAGCCTGGTAAGTCTGTGAGCAAGCAGGAGTTCCCCTGGCCAGTTGGAGTTGTAGGCCTCCCCGTCTGTCTGCACTCTTCCTGGCTACCTTGCTGTAAGCGGGTAGAAGTAACCCACGTCCCTGAGTGTACTGTGTAGTGCTCGCCCGTATGGCTGGTGACTTGGGGCCTTCTGTTAGCCTCCGTTCCACGACGGCGGTGCTGGTCCCTTGCTTGTGACTGAGCCTCCGGGCTTCTATGGCCAGAGGACCTGAAAACCCCTGCCGGCTGGTTTCTGTTGCTGGATATATAAGCCATCACAGCTTCGGACTCCTGTGTCCTGTTCCTATTGTCTTCTGCCAGGGCGAGCTCTGCTCAGCTTCCAGCCCCTGATCTTTAGCTCCTAGCTCCTACAGAGCTCCTTGCTGTTACTTTCCCTTGCTCTCACTCTGACTCTGACTGTTCTCAGACTCACTCAACCCCGCCCCAGATCCAGTTTATAAGGGCAGAATTCTCCCCTCCCAGGATTGGGACAGGAGGATGTTGCATGTTTAAGGGATCCTGATCAGGAAACCTCCCACTTGCTCTCCGACGTAATATCTCTATTACTGTGGTGACCAGACCCCTGGGGTGCCAAACATGGCTCTTGTAAGGGGCATTGCAGTTCCTCATAATTTTTGGAAAGCCTTCCATTCACTGCTTAGGCCAACAGTGCACGGGAGACCCAGTTGCTATAAATGGAAAAAAGGTTTAGTTAACGCCCTCTGACCTCCATGTCATTTCCAAGGGGCATTGGAGTGGCTCGAAATTTTTGGTAGGCATTGCACTCACTGTATGCCCTATAACTGTGTAGCCGAACCGCTCCTTTTGTTACAGAAACATATCCTACAAGACATATCTGGTTGACTGGCCTGATATTGATGTGAATGGTCCCTGTTCCTCCTGCTCTTTCTCCGTTGCCACTACCTCATCCATCATTTATCACCTGAAGCTTTGTTTTAACGGGAGTCATAGAACTTGAATAGTAGCAGGAAAACATCCAGCAATCCTCGGAGGAGGTAGGATATGCGCCAAAACGCTGACCACCTCAGGCCTAGCCGCTACTATATACATGCTCTTGCATTACAACAAAACAAAGCAGTTGCTAACTTCTATCATCCTCATCATGCTCCTCACCTTGGCACTCTCAACTCCCCTGATGGAGAAGCCAGGGCCCACCGGAGGAGTCTGATCGTCCGGTGGGCTCGGCCAATGCTGCCCTAAAGCAGGCCAGGCTAAGAAAAGTGTGGGAAAGGTTACCGGGACAAATAGGGGTGGTTGGGGACCGAGTATGGACACCCGGCCACCCCCTAGAGGCTGGGTAGCAAGCGGGGACACCCGGCCACCAGGCGGCTGGGGACTGAGTATGGATACCAGGCCGCCTACACAGCCATGGTCTGGTGGCCAGATTCCGCCTCCACATGCCTAACGGCCCAATTTAAAGTGCAAGCAAGCAAGCAGTATGGTATTGCAGCCTGGGGGTGGGTGGGTGGCAGGCTGCATACTTGCGCTTGCATTGCAAGGAATGGGAGAGGTACAATTGAACACTGCCCTGGGACAAGGACTTGAATGGGGATAGTTGCAAGTCTGCAACGACAGGTGCAAGGTGGGAGGCATCTTCGCATGTACCATGAACAGGGGTTTGGCATGCACACACTACAGCGGAATAGGCTCTCCTTCCCACTAAATGCACTGGGGAGGGCACAGGTAATGTTTTGGTATACGCGCTTAATCTTATGTATAAGGCACACCAGGACAAATATGGGCGGCTGGGGACTGAGTATGGATACCTCGCTGCCGAAGCAGCCATGAGGTAGTGGCCAGCTTCGGCCTCCTCCAAACTAAAAGGCCCCATTTCAAGTGCAAGCTAGCAGTATGGAATTGCAGTCTGGGGGTGGGTGGGTGGCAGACTGCACACTTACACTTGCATTAAAAGAAAACATAGCAGATGCTAACTTCTGTCATCATCATCATGCTCCTCACCTTGGCACTCTCAACTCCACCGATGGAGAAGTCAGGGCCCACCGGAGGAGTCTGGTTCTCTGGTGGGCTCGTCCAATGCTGCCTAAAGCAGGCCGGGCTAAGAAAAGTGTGTGGCGGGAAGTTCCAAGGAGAAATAGGGGTGGCTGGGGACCGTTTATGGACACCCGGCTGCCCCCAGGCGGCTGGGGACCGTGTGTGGACACCCGGCTGCGGGGCGGCTGGGGACCGAGTTTGGACACCCGGCCGCCGGGCGGCTGGGGACTGAGTATGGATTCCAGGCCGCCAACACAGCCATGACGTGGTGGCCAGATTCCGCCTCCACAAGCCTAAAAGGCCCAATTTCAAGTTCAAGCAAGCAAGCAGTATGGTATTGCAGCCTGGGGGTGGGTGGGTGGCAGGCTGCATACTTGAGCTTGTATTGCAAGGAATGGGGAAGGTACAATTGAACACTGCCCTGGGACTAGAACTTGCATGGGGATAGTTGCAAGTCTGCATCTTCTGATGCGGTAAGGATCACTTATGATGGGCACACTTTTAGACAGTGACCTGGGAGTCAGAGTTGCTTCCAGGGGTCTTCCCCATGCTGTTCCCTTGTCTTTTCAGCACTTTATGCATGTGTCACACAGCACATGGCCAGATAAGGTTTTTAAAATGTTAAAATGACATTTCACGGTGAATGCATTTGTCATAGTTGAAAGCAATACAAAAGTGCAAAAACGCATAAAAAATGCTACTTGTGAACATAGCCGAAGGTGTGGAGGAGTATTTTTGTTTCTGGTCATTTATTTTAACTTATACACAAGTCTTTACCCTGGAAAGGATGTTCCTTAACATATTTCACAGGAAAAAAGTTTCACTTTCGTTTTTGAAAGTTTTATTGTGAGCCTGTAAAAGTGGCTTAATACCTCTGACCACATTGTTGACAGCAGTGACCTGGGGGTCAGAAATGCTTCCTGGGGCGATCCCCATGCTGTCCCCATGTCATTTGAGCACTGTCACTATCGTTTTGGGCACTTGTTAGGCTTTTAAAAGACTGCCGGGGGTGCCACCGCAAAAATGATCGAGTCTCCCATAGACTAACATTGGGCTCGTTGCTCGGGTCGAGCACCCGAGTATCACGGCGAGCTCGGCCCGAGCTTCGAGCACCCGAGCATTTTAGTGCTCGCTCAACACTAATAGTGATCCATTAGTAAGAGCGAGCACAGTTTAAATCACTTCAAATTACACAAATCTTTATTAACATATATTTAAAAAATTCACTGCAAGTTAAAAGGGGAATCAATGAAGAATGCTACACTCAGAGGGTACACAATGGAGACCTTTTCCATATCAATTCATCCATTCAGAAAGATAATATAAGATAGTATGAAAAAGGACACAAGTCCTAATCAAGTGTATACACACATACACACAATCTTATTCAATAAATTGCTACATGTTTAAAGAGAGGAGACAAAGATGGTAGAGTCAATGAAATTATTGTTATCACAAGAATAAATGCTCCAAAATAATTCGGCCCTAAGCCTTTTATACAGAGGTATATAAATGGCAAGTGGCTAAAGTGCATTCAGTAAAGAAAAACAATCCTTAACGTTTTTGTGGCACCCTGCTACCACAGGTACCACATGATCCAAAAGGGTGCATGGATGGACTTCTCCACAAGAGGCCCTCACTATAAACAAACACCTCCACCCTTCCACCTCATACCACCAGAGGGAGCCCTGTTAGGAATATATATATATGGAAGGTGGAGTTAGGCAGTCAGAAAGTCAGACAGCGTGCTGGCACTTAGACCAGTGAAAAAGCAGCACGTCTGCTGCTGTTTTCTGAGCGCCCCGAGTGTGGCCGGAGGCAAAGAGGAGAAAGGAGTTAAGGGGGCAGAGGAGCATCACAGGCTCACCCCAAGACATAATCCGGACACAGGGTCCACGACTACAGGGTCCTCTATACCCAGTAGGGATTACCGGCATACCAGGAGGATTACAGATCCCTGGTCGACCTGAAGCTAAACCCTTTACAGGACTAGGAACCACGAAGGACCTGGCGTCCAGGGATAGTGGTTGCCAGAGAAAGGTCCTACTACCAAGCGACAGGTGAGAGAATGACACAACACAGAAGCTAGGCCCAGTTGCAGGCTGGCCAGGAGCTTAGAGAGGGAGAAACGGACCAGGAGGCCTTATACCCGCTTATTGGGGAGAGTCCAGAAGTGCACCCTTCCTACCGAGTACCCTGGACCGTACCTGACATCCGCACCAGTAAAGGTACTGAAGTGAATCTCCTGTCTCTGTCAGTTATTTCCACTGCGCCATCTCTCTCTTCTGCACTGCAATGCCCAGCATCACCATCTTCACCTACACTGCCTCGGGGGCCTGCTCCGCCTGTGGGGAGCAGAAACATCCCAGCTGCCATCCCATCACCCCCGGAGGTCTGCAGCAGCATGGGTAACTATTACCGGAAACCACAGGTGGCGTCACGAGACAAACTGTACACTAAAACCCCTTTTTCAAGAGAGACCCCAGAGTACGAGCCCGGGAGCCGACTGCCGTGACATCCTAAACAAGGTAAAAGGCCTGAGTATCGAGTCCACTATATCCCCCTGGGTGAGACACTCTCTTCCTGGTGTCACAAACAGGATTTCGTGCCCGTTGCCACGGGGTACTGTGTGCCATATTGAACTGTGTTTTAACTGTGTTGAACATCGCCGCCATTACCGCATCGCCGCGCGGGAAAAAGAGGGGCGTAACCGCGGGAAGCAGAGAGGCGTGACTGTTGGAAGCACGCGAAACTCAAGCCCCGCCTCGCGCTTTGACGCAGCACCAGGAAGCGTCAGGTCCTGGAAGGAGACCGTCATCTGCGGAGCTGCGGCCTACCCGATCAAAAGTAAAGGAGGTAGGCTACGGTTCACTAGGGGGGTGCAACCATGGCCGATGACCAGCAAAACGCCGGAGCACCGGTTAACGCTCCTGATGCTCAACTCACACCCGGCGCTGCTCAGGCCGGAGCAGCTTCCCCACCAGCAGGGGTCGCGATTCTAGTCATGCCCATGGCCCTGCCATACATCCCCGGAGCAAAATGGCTTCCCCAGTATGATGGCAAACCAGACACCCTGGATTCAAGAGAAAGATATGCGGTGTATTGGACATGTATTCAATGATTGGTAAACAGAGAGCCGCTGTTGTGCTGTGACAATTGACTGGTGCCGCCGAGTGGGAAATTGAAAACTGGCCAGCCGCAGACCAGGAATCAGTATCTATCATATTTAAGAGACTGAAAACTGTCTTTGAAAACCGCACTGAGACAGATCTCCGGATGAGGTTTTACCACTGTACCCACAAACCTGAGGACAGTATCCGGGACTATGCCTGGCGTCTACAAGAGGCACTGCGGGCCCTGAAACAGGTTAGTCCAGCCAGCATACAAGATGAGAACAAAATGCTTACAGAACAATTCATCCGGGGATTGAGGTCCCCGGAGGAGAGCAGAACTGTACGGTGGTGGGCCTTAGATCATCCAAATGCCACCTTTGACGCCCTGAAGGACATGGCTATTAAGGGCCTTCAGCCCCTGGAAACATCAGATACTGCTATCCAGCGAAACCAGGGTGGGGCCACCCCAGTGCCCGCAGCACCCACTGCTCCTTCATTAACGGCTGAAACAGAAATGCAAACAGTGTCCCCTAGCGAGCTGGACAGCTAATTAAAACACTGGCCACTGTCCTGAGCACCCTGCAGCTACAGACGGAGCACGAGCCAGAAGGAAGGACCCTACTCGCTGACTGTCCTGAGGATGTCCCATGGATGAGGAGAAGAAGGAGGACAACGCCACCCTGTAGGAGAACAACGCCACCCCGTGGGAGGACCAACGACCAACGTCGCCCTCAAAGAGAATTCGTCTGCTACCGTTGTCACAAGGCAGGCCATACCACCCGGACCTGTTCTTTAAACGGGCAAACCCTGGGGCCGAGGGCTGACACCCAGGAGTAGACCAACCAGGCCCATCAAGCTGGTACCACCGGTTTATAGGAGGAACGCTTTTCCTGTCCATCGTGCTGGACGGCATAGCAACACCTGCATTACTGGACACCGGCTCACAGGTAACCATCATACCTGACATCCTCTACAAAAGGTACTGGTCCCTAGATGAACTCCATCCGCCAGCCCCAAATCTCTCTGTGTATGCATCTAATGGCTTCCTCTTAACCTAGTAGGGGTTAAGGACGTGACAGTGAAGGTGGGGAGAGCGGAACTAAAGGACTAAGGGCTGATTGTAGTGTAGTCTAACCCTGGTGATACAGACTTGTATATGATACTTGGTACAAATGTAGTTGGTAACTGTTTGGGAGAAGTGTTGTTCTTACTCCAACAGATGGCAGACACTGCCAAACCGGGGCAGAGGAAGGTGCTCCAGAAGGAAATTCGCACCCTTCTGTACCAGCAACAGGTAAAACTAACAGGTGGTGAGATTGGCAATGTACAGGTGACAGACCCGATACCCATTGTGATTCCCCCAATGAGTGAAATGCTGATTTGGTGTAGGGCAGCAATCGGTCTCAAGGGACAGAACTACCAGGCGGTAGTGAAGCCCATCAGTTCAGAACACAGACCTACACTCCTCACTGCAAGAGGGGTAGTTGATGTACGCAATGGAAGGGTACCCGTACGTCTCCTAAATTGTGGGGAGGAGGAAGTTAAATTGCCACGATACGCCACTGTTGCTAGACTGTATACTGTGAATAATGATGCCACGCACACAGTGGAATCTTTGACCCCACCGGATACAGTGGAGGACAATGACTCCAAAGCTCAGTTGGAGGAATGGTGTCAACAGCTCCATGTTGGGACTGACACCACTCCTGTCCATGAGAAACACGGTATTTACAGAGTGGTTCAGGAATATGAACAAGTGTTTAGTAAACACCCACTTGATTTTGGAAGGGTTAAAGGGGTACAACACCACATACCCACAGGTAACCATCCACCCATTAGGGAGCGTTACAGACCCGTACCACCAGCACATTACCAAAAAGCCAAAGAAATGTTGCATGATATGAAAAAGGCAGGGGTAGTAAGTGATAGCTGTAGCCCCTGGGCAGCTCCCCTGGTCCTGGTCAGTAAAAAAGACAGTAGCATGAGGATGTGTGTAGATTACAGACAAATTAATCGAATAACTCATAAAGATGCATACCCTTTGCCCCGTATAGAGGAATCCCTGGCGGCCCTAAAATCTGCCAATTATTTCTCTACATTGGATCTCACTAGCGGGTACTGGCAAGTCTCTGTTGCTGAGGAAGACCGGGAGAAGACAGCCTTCACCACCCCGATGGGAATATGCGAATTCAACAGCATGCCGTTTGGACTCTGCAACGCACCCGGAACGTTCCAGAGGTTGATGGAGTGTTGCTTGAGATACCGGAACTTTGAGACAGTGCTGCTATACCTGGATGACGTTATCGTGTACTCGAGGACGTATGAAGACGATCTAAAGCACCTGGCGGAGGTATTTGAGGCATTGTCCTGGTACGGGATGGAACTAAAACCTTCCAAGTGCCACCTGCTCAAGCAGAAGGTTCAGTACCTGGGGCACGTGGTCAGCTCAGAGGGAGTAGCACCAGACCTGGAGAAGGTCACTGCCATCCAGAAGTGGCCTGAACCGAGAAACATCAAGGAAGTATGTCAGTTTCTGGGACTAGTCGGGTACTACAGGAGGTTCATAAAGGATTACACCAAAAGGCAGCACCTTTACAAGATCTCCTGGTAGGACAGTCCAAGAGAGGTAAAAATCCCCCATTCCAGTGGGGTAAGGAACAGGCTGAATCCTTTGCAGTAATGAAGGAAGTCCTAACTGGTGAAGAAATCTTGGCTTACCCTGACTACAAGGGAGGGACTGGGAGCTGTGTTGTCCCAGAAGCAAAACGGCAGAGAAAAGGTAATTGCCTATGCCAGTAGGAAGCTTCGCCCTACTGAGAGGAACCCGGAGAATTACAGTTCCTTCAAGCTGGAGTTCCTGGCCTTGGTCTGGGCTATCACTGAAAGATTCAAGCATTACCTAGTCTCAACTAAATTCACAGCCTTTACCGACAATAATCCCTTGACACACCTGGAGACAGCCAGGTTGGGAGCCATGGAACAATGTTGCATGGCCAGACTGTCAAATTATCAGTTCACAATCAAGTACCGGGCAGGTCATTAGAATACCAATGCTGATGCCTTGTCAAGAATGCCCCACCAGTCGGACACCGAGGATGAAGTGGATGATCTCGAAGAAATTGAACTACCTGCTTTCCACAGAAATGGAATGGTCCTCGAGCAGCACGCCTCCAGAAGATGTCATGGTAGGACGCCAAACCCTCTACCTCATCACAGCTGGAAGGTGACCCAGGACAGTGACTCGGTTGTCAGCCTCATCAAAAGACTGATCACCCAAGAAGGTTCTCACCTGGAGAAGAATGCTCCCCCACAAGCCAAACACCTGTGGAATGAGAGAAGCTGGCTGTTCATCTACAGAGAGAAGCTGTGCAGAAGGTATGTCAACCCCAAGACCCATGAAATGGTGTGACAGATTGTTGTACCTAGGATGGATATCCAGATGGTGTTAGAGGCCTACCATGACCAAGCGGGTCATTTTGGCTGGAAGAAGCTGGAAACCCTGCTGAAGGACTGGTTATATTGGGTTGGAATGCGGAGTTCCATAGAAATGTGGTGCCGGAATTGTGGGCCCTGTAGTCTCAGAAGGAAAGACTACGGCAGCCAGAAAGCACCCTTGCAGTCCATCAAGACAACCCAACCCCTGGAGATTGTCGCTCTGGATCACGTCAAACTGTCACCCAGCAGATCAGGCTACTCCTATGCCCTGACCATGGTGGATCACTATTCCCTGTTCCTGGTGGTAGCCCCTGTCAAGGATCTGACAGCAGAAACTGCAGCAAGAACATTCCAAGCCTACTTCTGCAGACCCCATGGATATCCGGACAAGGTACTAACAGATCAAGGCCCTGCTTTTGAAGCTGAGCTATTTAAGGAAATCTGTCACCTGTATGGATGCAAGAAGATCCGGACTACGCCATATCTTCCGCAAACCAACGGTATGTGCGAGAAAATGAACAACATCATTATAGACCTGTTGAAAACCCTACCTTTGGAAGAGAGGAACCAGTGGCCAGAAAAGCTACCTGACCTAGTGGACCTGTATAACCACATACCAGTGAGTTCTACAAATTGTACCCCAGTGTACCTTATGAGAGCAAGACCTGGAAAATTGCCCATGGACCTGGAGCTCGGAGTGGTAGAACCTGCTGCAGATATGTCCACTGAAGATTGGGACACAAGTCGGCAAGAGCAGTACAGGAAAGTACAGGCCTGTGTCGAAGACAGTCTAAACAAGGTGAGGGAAAGGCAAGAAGAGCAGTATAACAAACATGCACCAGCAGAACTCTTGGCACCTGGAGAAATAGTGCTAAAGCGGAAAAGAAGAGGTCACAAGCTCGATGACCAGTGGGAAAGAGAGCCCTACACCATGTTAAACTCCAGATTTTACAACAGTAATACCTGCCTGATCAGCAAGGATGGAGGTAAAACAACCGAAACAGTCTCAAGAGACCACTTGAAATTGTGCCCAGGTCTACTGAAGACACCGGAAGAAGAAGCACCTCTTGTAATACCGGAGAAACCCGAGGAATATGTACTTCTTACAGTTCTAGGAGACTTCCCTGCAGACTGGCCTCAACTTGATGGAGCAGTTATCATACCAGTGATACACTTCTATCAGCAACCAGAAGAACCTCCACCACCAGTAGAACCTGTAAGCGCCCTAGAAGAACCTGCTCAGGAACAGGAAGAGTCCCCAGTAAGAGGAAGATCACCCGTTGAAGCAGAGCCTGAAAGCCCAGTAATCAGTTTACTTTCCAGTCCCATAGAGAGGTTGAGGCAGTTTTATAATCTATCAGCACGTACACCTGATAGGTTAGCACAGAGTGCATGCACAGACACCAGTAACACCCCAGTGCTTAGAAGGTCCACACGCAGCACACAAGGCCAAATCCCTGTCAGGTTTAGGGATTAAAATACAAAAGTGCCTACATTGTAAATAGTTACCCAGTTGGGTATTGTTACTATTATTTATTGTGTAAACTGCAAATAATAATGTGCTCAGTTAGTTACCCATACTGGTATAAAGACTTGTAGGCTGAGGACTGTGAGCAGCCAAAAACTGTCCCTGTAAATAGTTGCACTTATCAAGTGCCTCCTTATTCGTTTCATAAAAGACCACTGAACAAAAACCCGTTTGGCGTGGCCGAAGACGTGGTCCAGCACCTGGATTACTTACGCCCTGTAGCCACGCCCAGGGCCTACGTTGAAGGTTTTCAGGCGGGGCCCTCATGTTACCCTTGTTACACCTTCACTCGTGGAATGGACACCTGGTGACGGGACTTATTGTAACATTATTATTGTTGTTGTAGTTATTATTGTTATTACTTGTTATTACCTGTTTTAAAAATGCTTCAGTCCAGGAGTACTGAATTGTACTAGGGGGGAATGTGCCACCCTGCTACCACAGGTACCACAGGACCCAAAAGGGTGCATGGATGGACTTCTTCACAAGAGGCCCTCACTACAAACAAACACCTCCACCCTTCCACCTCATACCACCAGAGGGAGCCCTGTTAGGGATATATATATATGGAGGGTGGAGTTAGGCAGTCAGAAAGTCAGACAGCATGCTGGCACTTAGACCAGTGAAGAAGCAGCACGTCTGCTGCTGTGTTCTGAGGGCCCCGTGTGTGGCCGGAGGCAAAGAGGAGAAAGGAGTTAAGGGGGCAGAGGAGCATCACAGGCTCACTCCAAGACATAATCCAGACACCGGGTCCGCGCCTACAGGGTCCTCTATACCCAGTAGAGATTACCGGCATACCAGGAGGATTACAGATCCCTGGTCGACCTGTAGCTAAACCCTTTACATGACTAGGAACCACGAAGGCACCGGCGTCCAGGGATAGTGGTTGCCAGAGAAAGGTCCTACTACCAAGCGACAGGTGAGAGAACGACACAACACAGAAGCTAGGCCCAGTTGCAGGCTGGCCAGGAGCTTAGAGAGGGAGAAACGGACCAGGAGGCCTTATACCCGCTCACTGGGTAGAGTCCAGAAGTGCACCCTTCCTACCGAGTACCCTGGACCGTACCTGACATCCGCACCAGTTAAGGTACTGAAGTGAATCTCCTGTCTCTGTCAGTTATTTCCGCTGCGCCATCTCTCTCTTCTGCACTGCAACGCCCAGCATCACCATCTGCACCTACAGTGCCCCGGGGGCCCGCTCCACCTCTGGGGAGCAGAAACATCCTAGCTGCCATCCCATCACCCCCGGAGGTCTGCAGCGGCGCGGGTAACTATTACCGGAAACCACAGCAGGCGTCACGAGACAAACTGTACACTAAAATCCCTTTTTCAAGAGAGACCCCAGAGTACGAGCCCGGGAGCCGACTGCCGTGACATCCTAAACAAGGTAAAAGGCCTGGGTACCGAGTAGAGATGAGCGTTGTTCTACTCGAACTGTTCGCCAATCTCAAATTCGAGCTGTTTTGGGCGGTGTTCGAGCCGGTCGGCGAACACGAACAATTTGAGAAAAATTCGGCTGTTCGAGGTTATGTTCGATAACTGTTCGTGCACCAAAATCATAACTGGATTTTTTCTCAGTAATGATGAAAATTAATGTTAATACGCAGTTTGAGTGTACAGTGGGGCGGGGGGAGGGGCAGGGGATAGATCTCTGCAGGAACAATGAAGATCTCCATTTTTTTTTCTCTTTCCCGCATTTGCAGTGGGGAGGTGCAATCTGTCAGCCTATCAGCAGCGCACACACGGAGCGAAGTGCTTTTTTTCACACAAGCAAGGGCATGTGTCATTGGCAGTGTATGTCACATGTCCTTGCCCTATAAGACCAAGCCATTTTCCCCGTCGCCACCATTTTCTCACTGCTGCAGCTGCGTGTTAGACGGCACCGCTGTTGCTGTGTGCGCGATACCTTGTTAATTTCAAGCCAATTTTCGCACAAATATACAGATAGCTTGGGAGTAGGGAATAGTTGTGATTGCAGTCCTTTTAAGGACTAGGTTACAGCATTTCCTACGACTTTTATCAAGCAGGTCTGTGCTCTTAAATAGATAGATTGTGGGAGTAAAGACTAATTGTAATTGGAGTCCTTTTCAGGACTAGGTTACATCAGTTCCTATCAGTTTTTGCCAGGCAGGTCTGTGCCAGTGCTGTGCAAGTTTTTTTCACAGCATTTGGCTGAATCTAGCAAAGCTAATCCTTTTTGGCCTATTGCAGAGTGTGTTAGTCAGTGGAGTAGCCTATCTGTGTTGCAAGATATACCACCTGTGTATAGAATACCAATTTTTTTACTGCACCTAGTGAAGTAAAATCTTTTGGGCATAGCATCATTCTATTAGTCCATCTATACTGACCTCCATCAGGTTGCAAACTGAATATAATTTTTTTCTGCATCTAGCTCTGAAAAAATATTTGGGCTTCTAGCAGTGTGTGGGACTTGGTCTATTAGTCCATCTATACTGACCTCCATCAGGTTGCAAATTAAAAATAATTTTTTTCTTCATTTAGCTCTGAAAAAATATTTGGGCTTCTAGCAGTGTGTGGGACTTGTTCTATTAGTCCTTCTATACTGACCTCCAGCAGGTTGCAAATTGAATATAATTTTTTTCTGCATCTAGCTCTGAAAAAATATTTGGGCTTCTAGCAGTGTGTGGGACTTGGTCTATTAGTCCATCTATACTGACCTCCATCAGGTTGCAAATTAAAAATAATTTTTTTCTTCATTTATCTCTGAAAAAATATTTGGGCTTCTAGCAGCGTGTGGGACTTGTTCTATTAGTCCATCTATACTGACCTCCATCAGGTTGCAAATTAAAAATAATTTTTTTCTGCATCTAGCTCTGAAAAAATATTTGGGCTTCTAGCAGTGTGTGGGACTTGGTCTATTAGTCCATCTATACTGACCTCCATCAGGTTGCAAATTAAAAATAATTTTTTTCTGCATCTAGCTCTGAAAAAATATTTGGGCTTCTAGCAGTGTGTGGGACTTGGTCTATTAGTCCATCTATACTGACCTCCATCAGGTTGCAAATTGAATAAAAAAAATTTCTGCATCTAGCTCTGAAAAAATATTTGGGCTTCTAGCGGTGTGTGGGACTTGGTCTATTAGTCCATCTATACTGACCTCCATCAGGTTGCAAATTAAAAATAATTTTTTTCTGCATCTAGCTCTGAAAAAATATTTGGGCTTCTAGCAGTGTGTGGGACTTGGTCTATTAGTCCATCTATACTGACCTCCATCAGGTTGCAAATTAAAAATAATTTTTTTCTTCATTTAGCTCTGAAAAAATATTTGGGCTTCTAGCAGTGTGTGGGACTTGTTCTATTAGTCCTTCTATACTGACCTCCAGCAGGTTGCAAATTGAATATAATTTTTTTCTGCATCTAGCTCTGAAAAAATATTTGGGCTTCTAGCGGTGTGTGGGACTTGGTCTATTAGTCCATCTATACTGACCTCCATCAGGTTGCAAATTAAAAATAATTTTTTTCTGCATCTAGCTCTGAAAAAATATTTGGGCTTCTAGCAGTGTGTGGGACTTGGTCTATTAGTCCATCTATACTGACCTCCATCAGGTTGCAAATTGAAGAAAAAAATTTTCTGCATCTAGCTCTGAAAAAATATTTGGGCTTCTAGCGGTGTGTGGGACTTGGTCTATTAGTCCATCTATACTGACCTCCATCAGGTTGCAAATTAAAAATAATTTTTTTCTGCATCTAGCTCTGAAAAAATATTTGGGCTTCTAGCAGTGTGTGGGACTTGGTCTATTAGTCCATCTATACTGACCTCCATCAGGTTGCAAATTAAAAATAATTTTTTTCTTCATTTAGCTCTGAAAAAATATTTGGGCTTCTAGCAGTGTGTGGGACTTGTTCTATTAGTCCTTCTATACTGACCTCCAGCAGGTTGCAAATTGAATATAATTTTTTTCTGCATCTAGCTCTGAAAAAATATTTGGGCTTCTAGCGGTGTGTGGGACTTGGTCTATTAGTCCATCTATACTGACCTCCATCAGGTTGCAAATTAAAAATAATTTTATTCTGCATCTAGCTCTGAAAAAATATTTGGGCTTCTAGCAGTGTGTGGGACTTGGTCTATTAGTCCATCTATACTGACCTCCATCAGGTTGCAAATTAAAAATATTTTTTTTCTGCATCTAGCTCTGAAAAAATATTTGGGCTTCTAGCAGTGTGTGGGACTTGGTCTATTAGTCCATCTATACTGACCTCCATCAGGTTGCAAATTAAAAATAATTTTTTTCTTCATTTAGCTCTGAAAAAATATTTGGGCTTCTAGCAGTGTGTGGGACTTGTTCTATTAGTCCTTCTATACTGACCTCCAGCAGGTTGCAAATTGAATATAATTTTTTTCTGCATCTAGCTCTGAAAAAATATTTGGGCTTCTAGCGGTGTGTGGGACTTGGTCTATTAGTCCATCTATACTGACCTCCATCAGGTTGCAAATTAAAAATAATTTTTTTCTGCATCTAGCTCTGAAAAAATATTTGGGCTTCTAGCAGTGTGTGGGACTTGGTCTATTAGTCCATCTATACTGACCTCCATCAGGTTGCAAATTGAATAAAAAAATTTTCTGCATCTAGCTCTGAAAAAATATTTGGGCTTCTAGCGGTGTGTGGGACTTGGTCTATTAGTCCATCTATACTGACCTCCATCAGGTTGCAAATTAAAAATAATTTTTTTCTGCATCTAGCTCTGAAAAAATATTTGGGCTTCTAGCAGTGTGTGGGACTTGGTCTATTAGTCCATCTATACTGACCTCCATCAGGTTGCAAATTAAAAATAATTTTTTTCTTCATTTAGCTCTGAAAAAATATTTGGGCTTCTAGCAGTGTGTGGGACTTGTTCTATTAGTCCTTCTATACTGACCTCCAGCAGGTTGCAAATTGAATATAATTTTTTTCTGCATCTAGCTCTGAAAAAATATTTGGGCTTCTAGCGGTGTGTGGGACTTGGTCTATTAGTCCATCTATACTGACCTCCATCAGGTTGCAAATTAAAAATAATTTTATTCTGCATCTAGCTCTGAAAAAATATTTGGGCTTCTAGCAGTGTGTGGGACTTGGTCTATTAGTCCATCTATACTGACCTCCATCAGGTTGCAAATTAAAAATATTTTTTTTCTGCATCTAGCTCTGAAAAAATATTTGGGCTTCTAGCAGTGTGTGGGACTTGGTCTATTAGTCCATCTATACTGACCTCCATCAGGTTGCAAATTGAATAAAAAAATTTTCTGCATCTAGCTCTGAAAAAATATTTGGGCTTCTAGCGGTGTGTGGGACTTGGTCTATTAGTCCATCTATACTGACCTCCATCAGGTTGCAAATTAAAAATAATTTTTTTCTGCATCTAGCTCTGAAAAAATATTTGGGCTTCTAGCAGTGTGTGGGACTTGGTCTATTAGTCCATCTATACTGACCTCCATCAGGTTGCAAATTAAAAATAATTTTTTTCTTCATTTAGCTCTGAAAAAATATTTGGGCTTCTAGCAGTGTGTGGGACTTGTTCTATTAGTCCTTCTATACTGACCTCCAGCAGGTTGCAAATTGAATATAATTTTTTTCTGCATCTAGCTCTGAAAAAATATTTGGGCTTCTAGCGGTGTGTGGGACTTGGTCTATTAGTCCATCTATACTGACCTCCATCAGGTTGCAAATTAAAAATAATTTTTTTCTGCATCTAGCTCTGAAAAAATATTTGGGCTTCTAGCAGTGTGTGGGACTTGGTCTATTAGTCCATCTATACTGACCTCCAGCAGGTTGCAAATTAAAAATATTTTTTTTCTTCATTTAGCTCTGAAAAAATATTTGGGCTTCTAGCAGTGTGTGGGACTTGTTCTATTAGTCCTTCTATACTGACCTCCAGCAGGTTGCAAATTAAAAATAATTTTTTTCTGCATCTAGCTCTGAAAAAATATTTGGGCTTCTAGCAGTGTGTGGGACTTGGTCTATTAGTCCATCTATACTGACCTCCATCAGGTTGCAAATTAAAAATAATTTTTTTCTGCATCTAGCTCTGAAAAAATATTTGGGCTTCTAGCAGTGTGTGGGACTTGGTCTATTAGTCCATCTATACTGACCTCCATCAGGTTGCAAATTGAATAAAAAAAATTTCTGCATCTAGCTCTGAAAAAATATTTGGGCTTCTAGCGGTGTGTGGGACTTGGTCTATTAGTCCATCTATACTGACCTCCATCAGGTTGCAAATTAAAAATAATTTTTTTCTGCATCTAGCTCTGAAAAAATATTTGGGCTTCTAGCAGTGTGTGGGACTTGGTCTATTAGTCCATCTATACTGACCTCCATCAGGTTGCAAATTGAATAAAAAAATTTTCTGCATCTAGCTCTGAAAAAATATTTGGGCTTCTAGCGGTGTGTGTGACTTGGTCTATTAGTCCATCTATACTGACCTCCATCAGGTTGCAAATTAAAAATAATTTTTTTCTGCATCTAGCTCTGAAAAAATATTTGGGCTTCTAGCAGTGTGTGGGACTTGGTCTATTAGTCCATCTATACTGACCTCCATCAGGTTGCAAATTAAAAATAATTTTTTTCTTCATTTAGCTCTGAAAAAATATTTGGGCTTCTAGCAGTGTGTGGGACTTGTTCTATTAGTCCTTCTATACTGACCTCCAGCAGGTTGCAAATTGAATATAATTTTTTTCTGCATCTAGCTCTGAAAAAATATTTGGGCTTCTAGCGGTGTGTGGGACTTGGTCTATTAGTCCATCTATACTGACCTCCATCAGGTTGCAAATTAAAAATAATTTTTTTCTGCATCTAGCTCTGAAAAAATATTTGGGCTTCTAGCAGTGTGTGGGACTTGGTCTATTAGTCCATCTATACTGACCTCCATCAGATTGCAAATTAAAAATAATTTTTTTCTTCATTTATCTCTGAAAAAATATTTGGGCTTCTAGCAGCGTGTGGGACTTGTTCTTATAGTACATCTATACTGACCTCCATCAGGTTGCAAATTAAAAATAATTTTTTTCTGCATCTAGCTCTGAAAAAATATTTGGGCTTCTAGCAGTGTGTGGGACTTGGTCTATTAGTCCATCTATACTGACCTCCATCAGGTTGCAAATTAAAAATAATTTTTTTCTTCATTTAGCTCTGAAAAAATATTTGGGCTTCTAGCAGTGTGTGGGACTTGTTCTATTAGTCCTTCTATACTGACCTCCAGCAGGTTGCAAATTGAATATAATTTTTTTCTGCATCTAGCTCTGAAAAAATATTTGGGCTTCTAGCGGTGTGTGGGACTTGGTCTATTAGTCCATCTATACTGACCTCCATCAGGTTGCAAATTAAAAATAATTTTTTTCTGCATCTCGCTCTGAAAAAATATTTGGGCTTCTAGCAGTGTGTGGGACTTGGTCTATTAGTCCATCTATACTGACCTCCATCAGGTTGCAAATTGAATAAAAAAATTTTCTGCATCTAGCTCTGAAAAAATATTTGGGCTTCTAGCGGTGTGTGGGACTTGGTCTATTAGTCCATCTATACTGACCTCCATCAGGTTGCAAATTAAAAATAATTTTTTTCTGCATCTAACCCAGCCAATAGTTTTGGCCTAATACCACAGTTTGGCCACTCAGCTCTGCTCGGTTACCATCCATTGTTTTTTTGTGCAAACAACTCCAGAGTTGTGAATTAGTTAACCACCAAAATGAGTGGAAAAAGGCCTGCTGCTGGTGGAAAGGGGAATAGGCGTGTTGGGAAGGGGAAAAAAGGTTGTGTCCGTGGGGTAGGTGCAGAATAAAGACCATCTTCCAGCCAAACTAAAATGTCTACTTCTTTTAGCGGACAATGTGATAAGATCCCTTTCTTACGGCCACGCCAATCGCTACAAATTCCAGATGAGGCACAAAAACAGCAGGTGCTTCAACGGATATCAAGTGCTCCTTTAAGTGGGCTCTCCTCCACATCAACTTCAACATCACAAATACTCCAGTCCTCAAAGGTGTCACCCAAATCGCACTTGCTTCCTCACAGCTCCCAAATCTCCAGCTGCCCGTCTGAGTATGAGGTAGAACAGATGGTTGAGTCTGCAGAGCTGTTTACTCATACTGTAGCCTGGGAATCAGAGGTCGACTCCAGCGCTTCTGTGAATCCAGACGAGGAAATGATCTGCACTGATGCCCAGAATCTTTATGAGTCGGATCCAGGACCAGACGCAGAAGGTTCTGACCATAATGTAGACCCTCATTCCCAAACTGTAACTCCTGTTGGTGGAGACAATGAGGAAGACGATGATAAGACTCAAATACCTGATTGGAGCAACAACTTTAGTTTTTTGTCAGGGCAGGAACAGGTTGGCTCTGAGGACGACGGGTGTGATAACACACAGGGTGATGATGATGAGGTCGGAGATCCCACTTACTGTCAACCCACAGTCAGCCAAGAGATGAGGTCAGCAGAGGAGGTGGAGGAAGATGCTAGTGATGACAAGGTCAGGTTGCGCCTTCCTGGACAGAGACGTAGTACTGGAAGCACGTCAACAACTGCATCCTCAAACACAACTCTGCCTCTCACCACAAGTCGTGGTGGCTCTTCAGGTCGCATGGGTGCTAAGCCTTGCATAGCCTGGGCATTTTTTCAGATCGATAAAGATGACCCAACTCGTGTTATCTGTAACATTTGTCAGCAAAAGCTAAGTAGAGGCCAAAAAATACATAGTTTGAGTACTTCATGCATGAACCGGTACATGGACATGAAGCATAAGTTGCAGTGGGAAGCTCAGTGTGCTACAATGCGGCCTAGCCGGCCGGGCCAACCACCGTCTGCCATATCTTGTGCATCCGCGGCCTCTTCATCCTCTGTGACTGGGGGGACAGCAGTCACACCTGTTTTGGGGCGCAGACCTGCCACCTCTTTACCCTCAACAGCCAGCGTGATTGGCAGGTCATCATTTTCTTTGGAGGTGGTAACACCAGCTGGTCTTGAGCGCTGTCCGACATCGATAGCACCACCTTTGGATCAAGGCAACCTAACATGTCCGCCTGCATCTTCCTCACAGACCGGCAGTTTGCCGGGGACACCCTTATCAACCCCGCCTAAGCACAATAGCCAGCCCTCGGTCCCTCAGATGTGGACAAGTAAAAGACCATTTCCTCCTAGCCATGAGAAAGCTAAGAGGTTGAATTTCACCATCTGCAAGCTCTTGGCTACAGAAATGCTGCCTTTCCGCCTGGTGGACACAGAGGATTTTCGAGACCTTATGTCCGTCGCAGTGCCCCAGTACCAGATGCCCAGTTGGCACTACTTCTCAAAGAGAGGTGTGCCTGTGCTCCACTAGCATGTCGCACACAACATCACCGCTTCTTTGAGAAACTCTGTGTGTGACAGGGTGCATTTCACCACAGACACTTGGATGAGTAGGCATGGACAGGGGCGTTACATGTCGCTGACTGGGCACTGGGTAACTATGGTGACAGCAGGACAAGGGGCTGCTGTCCAAGTCTTGCCGTCCCCACGAGTTGTGCGTCAATCCTCTTTATGTCAAAGTTCCTCCACTGCTTCTGCCTCCTCAACCTCCTCTCGGTCTTCCACCTGCACCCAAAGCCTGTCTGGTCATGCCACAAGCTTTCTAACTGCGCAGAAGGGATCCTGCACACCTCCTTACTATGCTGGCAGTAGGGCTCAACGTCATCAGGCGGTTTTTACATTGAAATGTCTGGGAAATGTGAGTCACACAGCTGAGGAGTTGTGGTCAGCTCTGGAGAACCAATTTCATGAATGGTTGTCTCCACTGGACCTGAAACCAGGGAAGGCCGTGTGCGACAATGCTGCAAACCTGGGTGCGGCCCTTCGCCGGGGCAATGTCACACACGTGCCTTGTATGGCTCACGTGTTGAACCTGGTTGTCCAGCAATTTTTAGCCCACTATCCCAGACTAGATGGCCTTCTGCAGAGGGCACGGTCGCTGTGTGCTCACTTCCGCCGTTCGCATCCCGCAGCTCAGCGACTTACATCTCTACAGAAGTCGTTGGGCCTGCCACTTCACCGGCTAAAATGCGATGTGCCTACCCGGTGGAATTCAACTCTGCACATGTTGCAGCGACTGTGGCAGCACCGACAAGCCCTGGTGCAATACGTTCTGACGTATAGCCTGGGCCAACGAGATTCAGAGGTGGGGCAAATCACGCTGGAGGAGTGGTCTCAGATCAGGGACCTATGCACCCTTCTGCACAGTTTTGAAATGGCGACGAAGATGTTTAGTGCTGACGATGCCATTATCAGCATGACTATTCCGGTGATTTACATGCTGGAGCACATGTTAAACAGAATTCGGAGTCAGGTGGTGGCACAAGAGGAGGTGGAGGAAGTAGAGGAGGAGGAGTTGTATGCGGAAGGGCTAACATCTGCAAGGTCCAGACGGTCGGCAGCACCAAGGCGGCAGGCATGTGAGGGTGGGGGAGATGATTTTACCAGGGCGCATGGTAGCAGCCAAACTAGTGAGGAAGGTGCAGGAGCCCAGGAAGAAGTGGAGGACGAACTGATGGAAGACTCATCAGATGAGGGAGACCTTGATCACATTTCTGTTGTGCGAGGTTGGGGGGAGAGGACAGAGGAAGGAAGCATGATTGTTACCTCGCCACCAACACAACAGGGACTTGGTGCTCCTGGATGCGCAACACACATGAGTGCCTTCTTGCTGCACTACCTGCAACATGACCCTCGAATTGTGAGAATTAGAAATAATCCTGACTACTGGGTTGCCACACTGTTAGATCCCCGGTACAAAAGTAAATTTGCAGAAATTATTCCTGCCATAGAAAGGGATGCACGCATGCAGGAGTATCAGCAGAGACTGTTGCAGAATCTTACATGTGCTTTTCCACAAAATACCAGTGGTGCACGTAGTGAATCTCACAGTTCCAACTTGCCAACCGTGGGACCGTCAAGTGTTCAGCACTCAAACCGTAACAGAACCACAGTATCTGCTGGTAGCATCAATTTTGCGGAATCATTTCACCACTTTTTTAGCCCATCCTTTGCAAGGCCACAGGAGACAAGAAGTCTGACACATAGTCAATGCCTAGAGACGATGGTACAGGAGTATCTCCAAGTAAACATTGAAGCCACGACTGTGTCACTGGACCCTTGCTCTTTTTGGGCTTCCAATCTGGATAAATGGCCGGAGCTAGCCACTTACGCCTTGGAGATCTTGTCATGCCCCGCAGCCAGCGTTCTGTCTGAACATGTGTTCAGCGCTGCTGGTGGTGTGCTGACAGATAAGCGCACGCGGCTCTCCACTGATAATGTAGACAGACTCACGTTCATAAAGATGAACAAATCATGGATCCGAAACGACTTTTCTACCCCTGTGTCATCCTGGGGAGAGTAAAAGCTTGATGATTGGTTAAAATCACCCTACCAACCGTTTTAAGCTTTCAAATTACTAATCATGTTTATCTGTATCTTGACTGGAAAATAATTTGGGCTTTGTAGCAGTGTGCAGCACTGATCCTATTAGGCCATCTATAATAAGCTTCACCAGATTTAAAATTAAAAATAATTTTTAGCTGCATCTAGCCCGGAAAATAATTTTGGGGCTCCGAGATGCGCAAGACACATAAGTGCCTTCTTGCTGCACTATCTGCAGCATGACCCTCATATTGTCAGAATTCGAAGTAATCATGACTACTGGGTTGCCACACTCTTAGATCCCCCAAACTTTTCGATCAACCTTTTCATTTTAATAAAGACCAAAAAAATGGTCATTTTTGAAATTATAAGCATTAGCAGGTTGCTAGAAACTGAAATCAAACAGTTTTCAACTCAAAACTTTATTCTAGGTGATGTTACATTTTCACATAGGACCCCTTGTTCGAAAGGAGCTTCTGAACTCTCTCGTCCATTGAATTTGTCAGGTTTTGGATGGTTTCTGCTTCAATTGTTTTGCATGAGGACAGAATACCCTGCCAGAGCTGTTGCTTAGATGTGAACTGCCTCCCGCCATCATAGACACTCCTTTTAATGATGCTCCAAAGGTTCTGAATGGGGTAGAGGTCAGGGGAGCATGGGGGTCACACCATAAGTTTGTCCCCTTTTATGCCCATATCAGCCAGAGATGCAGATGTTTTATGTGCAGCATGAGATGGTGCATTATCATGCAGAAAAATGATCTTGCTGTGAAATACACGGTTCTTCTTCTTGAACCATGGCAGGAAGTGCTGTTTGAGAAAATCCACATACATTATGGAGTTCATCTTTAGCGCCTTCAGGGATCCTAAAGGGGCCGACAATCTCTCTCCCCATGATTCCAGCCCAAAACATTACTCCACCTCCTCCTTGTTGGCGCTGTAGCCGTGTTTGCGTGGGGTGTCCATCAACCAGCCATCCTCCACTCCATTCATCTGGACCATCGAGCGCTGCACGGCACTCATCCGTGAACAAAACAGTTTTGAAATCAGTCTTCATGTAATGTTTGGCCCACTGGAGCCGTTTCTGCTTGTGTGAAGTGGATAGAGGAGGTCGACAGGATGGCGTATGCACAGCTGCAAACCTCTGAAGGACCCTGCATCTTGTTGTTCGGGGGACGTTGGAGGCACAAGCAGCTTCAAAAACTTGTCTGCTGCTATGACAAGGCTTTTTTGCCGCTGCTGTTTCAACCTGACGTAATTGCCTGTAGGAAAGAGTCCTCAATTTGCCCTTATCAGCACGCACACGTGTGTACTGTGAATCAGCTACATACTTCTTGATTGCCAAGACACTTCATCCTGATCATCGCACAATGTTGATTGTAGTCATGCCTTGACCTAAACACTCCACAATTTGTTGCTTCTCAGCAGCCGACACATCCTTTTTCTTTCCCATTTTGGCAGAAAATGTAGGCTGCTTAATAATGTGAGAGAGCCTTCTTAAGTAGTCTTGCCTTTCATTGGACACACCTGCCAAACTAATTAGCACAGGTGTCTGCAAATGCTTACAGTGATATAAAGAGCCCTGACACACATCACCATCAATGAGTTTAACTGACAAACAAACAAATTCTTCCCTTATCACTCCTAAACACTTTTTGCATAATAATTTGGAACGCGGTGCACATGTGCTTTTCCACAAAACACCAGTGGTTCACGTAGTGAATCTTACAGTTCTAACTTGCCAACCGTGGTCTGTATGGAATTGTTCAATAAAGGGCCCAAAATTAAGATAACATAGATGGGAGAGGTCTCTATGAATAGGAATTCCTAAGTATTTGATACCCTGTGAGGCCCAGGCAAAGGGAAAGTTGGACTGGATGGAATCCTATATGGATTTAGGGAGGGAGACATCGAGGGCCTCAGACTTCGCTGCATTGATTTTAAAATTTTACCATGTAACAAAGTGATCTATTTCAGCCAATACAGCAGGGATGGATATATGTGATTGAGTGATATATACTAGGACATCATCAGCAAATAGAGAGCACTTGTACTCGGTGCCTCCCACCTCAATCCACCTAATATTGGGGTTATGGCGAATTGATGAGAGCAGGTGCTCCGTCACTAGGATGTATAAGAGAGGGGACAGAGGACATCCCTGCCTTGTCCCATTGGTGATTGTGAAAGGTGATGAAAATGTTCTGACGCACCCCCTGGGCCTTGGGACACCCGGAGCCGGACCCTTTTTGGTGGATGCTGGTGGTTGTAGTCTTCGTGGCGGCGATCCGGTTCCGTGGCTCAGGGCGGTCAAACCAGTGGCGGAACTATTTATGTGGTTTTGATGTTTAAATGTCCGACTACGCCACCCGTGGATTGCGGTCAGAGTGAACCGCCGCTACAGGGCAGACCGCTAAGGCTGGTGTTGTGGGTGCAGCAGAGCGTAGCATAACTCCCCACGGGAGGAGTATAGCCTCAGGGCAGTGTATGCGGAGGATGGGGGTGATGGTGCAGGGCAGCAGCAGTAACGACACGGAGTCAGTGATGCAGTTCAGGGCCTTTACTCACAGTTCTTATTATCCAGACCACGTCTGCAGGTAACGGCTGCCCACGTCGTACTGTGCTCACCAGGTGAGGGGCTCAGACAACTCCCAGATAACTTTGGAGCGCTTCACAGGACCCCCTTTGTGTGTCCTTTGTCTGGCCTTTCTTACCAACACTTCTGTCCGGCTGCCTCGGGCCTCCTCTTGGTAAACTTGGCGCCAGTTTCCCTGACCCTATGTGGTGCCTTCCTAGCGGGTGGAGCAAGGGGCTGCGCCACATAAAATGTCAGAACCTCCGGTTTCTAGCTGAGGGTCGTTTCCTGCCTCCACTAGTTCGGGGACCGGTCTCCCCCTTTGGCCTGACCCCTCCACGCAGGTGGATTCGGGCGTGCGGTGGCGACTCGCCCGTCCGCACCCCTGGGATCCCTTCATTCCTCGTTCCTGGAGCCTTCTCCGCTCCTCTTCCTTCCTTCTCCCTCTTGCAGGCCTGGGCCTCTGTTACTAGGCCCGCCTCCGGAGCAGAGCTCATGCAGAGCCCCTGCTCCCTGCCACTTCTGCTCAGACTTCTCTGCATTGAACTAAGATGGTGCCCACCTTTTATACTCCCTTCTCAATGCACCCAGGAACTGCTTCCTCCCTGCTCCTGCACTGCAGGGTTCCCCTTCCTCAGTGTTCCCTCCCCCCAGTCCAGCCAGGGACAGGGACTGTCGTGCCCATCTCAGGGGCATATTGGTCGCCCTGCCCCACGGCAATGTTGTGTAATGCATGCAGGTGTCGGGTCCTGATCCACACTCCATCCTTATCTGAGAGTGAGATATCACACCTCTGGGTGAGGTGCAATACGTCTGTAGCAACCGAGCCCTCGGTGCTACAGTTCCATTTATCTTCAGCCTAGGTGACGTATTGTGATACAGGGCCGTGATTTTGGCTATAAAAGGGTCCCCTAGACCCCTACCCCAAGCTTTTTAAGAGAATCATATATGGCGTGCCAGGAGACTCTATGGAATGCTTTCTCAGCATCCAACGAGAGTATCTACTTACAAATTTTTAACTGCATCTAGCCCAGGAAATACTTTGTGCCTAGTAGCAGTGTCTGCTAGTCAGCGGATTATCCCGGCTGTTAAGCAAGCTACACCACCTGTAGTTTGGACACTTAATTTTTTCAAAGGAAATGCTTCGGGACCACGGGATACTCAGTGAAGAGCATCAGGAGGCACCCCAAGGCATAGGGGCTGGGACTGGCACTAGGATGCCTTGCGGTGGACAGCCGAGCTCGATCCTTATAAAAGCTTTTTAACTGCAGCAGCTTTAGTGGACGCTACTGGAGCTGGAATTACGCGGCTGCTGGCATGAGACTTGCCCTCCAATAGATCCTTGTAAATGGATTTAAAGTGTATTCATTCAAATTAGAGGGACAATTTAAATTAAAAAGCTTAGAGCTGCCTCCACCACAGGGGGGCTCTCTCGACCCACCAGCGGACAGGCACCAGTATTGGGAGAGGGGGGCTGGCCGTCAGGGTTCACCGCGGCTCTGGCACAAACCCGGCGACACGGAGGTGGCACGGGCAGGAGCGGACTGGCCGTCTCGGCTTCTCACTTTTTGGATTTTAGAAGGGCATGACATGCCTATATCTGTGTCTCCCCCTCCTTTTACTCCTCCACCTCTTTTCTTTTCGCATGACTATATGTACTTGTCACTTTTCCATGTGTTAGTTGTGTCTTCTGAGCAGTTTGTCAGCTTTTGGACACCTTTGAAGGTGTTTTCTATGTGTTTCTATGTGTTTTTGTTTGCCTGCCATTGGTTTTAACGGTGTTCGAAGGTGTTCGACGAACAGTTCGACGAACAGTTCGGCGAACACACGGGTGTTCGACGAACCGAACCGAACTCGAACACTACGGGGGTGGCTCAACACTAGTACCGAGTCTCATATATCCCCCTGGGCAAGACATTTTCATCAAATGAAAAAACGTGAGAAAATTAAGGTGTCATACTGGTTCAAATTCAGACCATCAATACCACATAGAAATGAAAGACATAACTAAAGGGCATATAGTGCAAGGTGAGGTAGTATTTAATGTCTCCAAAATACTATTTGTCCTATTGATTTAAATCCAGACTAGCAGTGCTATATAAAGTGCATGGCATAGTGCAAAAAGAGCAATTCAGCAAGTCTAATGCATACAAAATGGCACCCTGTAATGAAACACTGAATAGATAGCAATGCAACAATGTAAATATATGTAAGAGCAGGAAAGTGGTATACAACCTGGGAGTGCAGCACTGGGCCCCAGCACATTTTGCATCTAGCTTCTTCCTAGGGGATTAGTCAGTATTTCATTATAGGGTGCCATTTTTGTATGCATTAGACTATATCTCCACCACACTGTCTACTCTAGGAATATGACAACCACACCACCCCCTCAAACAAAAACACCAAACTGTTCTCTCCATTATGAGTTATACTCACCACACGTTCCTCACTTATGAACTATGATCTCCACATTGACCCCACTCTATGCCGCCCCCTCTTCACTGTCCTCCTCATTTTGTCCCCACTCCATACTGAGTCCCCCATGCTACCCATTATCCATACTGAGCACCTATTCTCCAAATGAGCCCCCACATGCTACCCATTCTCCTACCAATCCCTCCATTCTCCATACTGAGCCCCCTATTCTCCACACCGAGTTCTTCCATGCTACCTTATTCTCCATAACGAACCCTCCCCATGCTACTTCATTTTCCATATCAATCCCCTCCCATGCCAAAACTTCTCCATGCCAAGCACCTCCATACTGAACTCTCCCATGCTACTTCATTTCCATATCAAGCCTCTCATGCCACCTCTTCTCCATACCAAGCCTCCCATGCCATCCTTTCTCCATACCAAGTCACTCTCATGCTACCCCATTTTCTATACCTACCCATCCCATGTTCATCATATCAAGCTCCCCATGTTCTCCATACCAAGCTCCCCCTACAAGTTCTCCATACCAAGCCTCCTATGTTCTCCTTATAGAGGCCCCATGTTCACCATACAAAGCTCCCTCCCATGTTCTTCATACAGACCCCCCCCATGTTCTCCATAAAGAGCCCCCCATGCTCTCCATACAGAGCCCCTCCAAGTTCTCCATACTGAGCTCTCCCAATGTTCTCCATGCAGAGCTCCCCCCATGTTCTTCATTTCTTTATACAGAGGATCCCCATGTTCTCCATACTGAGCTCTTCCCCATGTTCTCCATGCAGAGTTCCCCCCATGTTCTCCATTCAGAGTTTCCACCCCCCTCAAGTTCTGCATCCAAGGGTACCCCTGTAACTTCGGCTCTGTGAGCGCTTACCTGCTCAAAGATTCAGCTTGTCCTCCTCTTCAGCACTCTGCATTGAGGTCGGTAGCGTGATCACGTTGCCATGGCATCAGCAGAGAGCACATGCCACTGCACTTCGGGTCAGGGAGCTGATTGGAGCTCCATTGTCCCCAGAAGTGCTGGCGTGCACAGAGGTTCATTTATATTCACATCTTAAAGGGGTTGTCTAGTCCAAATCGATATGTCAGCAGTCACTCTGTGTGACTGCAGACTTATGAATTCCCACAGCGCATGCACTGTGCGTTGCGGGGATTTGCTGGATTCTGAGCAGGGACCGGAGCGTATGTATGCATTATACATACTCCCAGCCAGTGCCCCCTGCAACCTGCCATGTTAGGCACCGGACATTGGCTGCCTAGTGACAAATAAGGGACTGGGTATGGCCAAACATTTAAGTGCACCTTTCCACCTGCTTGTTTTCTCTCTATCTCCACCCTCCACTTACTTTTTTGAGTGACAGATCTGCATTACTGTATAGAGCCAGAGAAGGATAGATAGATAGATAGATAGATAGATAGATAGATAGATAGATAGATAGATATTGAAGAAGAAAAGCAGGCAGCACTGACACACTGCAGCAAACTGTAAATGGAGGCCAATATTTTCCACGTTCACTACAAATTTCTGGATTTTTATCGCTGTAATATGAAAAAGATCTGGCTGTAATCTGCTGTGCTAACAAACAAATGGAACAGAAAAATTGTATACTCTGAATTGCTTTTTAAGCAAATAATCAAGATTAAGATAAAAAAAAAATAGCCCTGGTCCCTGATACCTGGGGCTATGTCTACAAATATCTTTAGCAAAGAAGAGGGAAAGGGAAAAAAAAGTCTGACCATAAAGTCAGGGAGAGAGAAAGATATATATATATGCACTAGCACTTTATATACTTTATATTTCATGTATCTTCCATGTGATTCTATTGGGTTGATACTACTGATATGCCTATATACACATGTATATAATATATATTATATTCTACTATATATTGCAACTTTCCACATTTTGGTAGATATATATATATATATATATATACTGTATATATATATATATATATATTGCAACTTTGCACATTTTGGGAGAGAGAGATATATATTGCAACTTTGCTCATTTTGGGAGAGAGAGAGATATGTATATGCACTAGCACTTTATATACTTTATATTTCATTTATCTTCCATGTGATTCTATTGGGTTCATACTACTGATATGCTTATATACACATGTATATAATATATATTATATTCTACTATATGTGACGGTCATGTGTATATGTATATATATAATTTGCTGTCTATTGATTAGATTTTCTATCTATTAATTGGCTGTTCCCATCATGAATTTTTCCATATATAACCCGGATATGTGCCCCTGTTTTTAGATGTTTTTAATGTTTTATAATTATTGACATTGTTTGCTATCCATTCTTGTCACCTGTAATCAATAAAATATATATTTTTTAACTGCACCTGACGTTTGGGACTTTATGGTCGGACTTTTTTTTTTTCCCTTTCCCTCTTTTTCATTTTTTTCCGACTGTCCCCTTAGTTTACGTTAGTCCGAAATCCTGTTTGGTGAATATTATATACCCCTAATATATGAAAACCTTTATATTCTTATATCCTTCAAGAATTTATTTTTGCGGTTATCCTTGTATTGTTTTATTAAATATCTCTAACAACAGCAGTAGCAGTCAGAACGTGCAATGGACCCTCTTGTGCTGTATATATTGTCTGCCACAAACCCTGCCTGCCTTGCTTTTTAAGTAAATAACCAAAATTAAGATAAAAAAAATTAGCCCTGGCCCGTGATATCTGAGGCTATGCCTAGAAATATCTGCAACAACAGCAGCAGCAGCAGCAGACAAACGTGCAATGGACCCTCTTGTGCTGTATGCACTGCAGTCTGACATAAACCCTGCCTGCCTGCCTAACTCCTGCTATCACCACTGAATATATGCAGCTAGACTAGTCCTCAGAGGGACTGTTAGTTCAGATGGATATATACGTATGTTGTGGAATACTTTTACTAACTATAAACAAGCAAATCTCTCCCTGACTCAGCAGCATCTCTCCTTGCTCTGCCTGGTTCTGGGGTAGACTGTGAAAAGCATAGCGGCACCAGGTCTTATATAGATCTGATGACTCTGTGCAGCCAGCCAATCACTGTAATACCACAACCAACATGGTAACGGCATTACAGTGTGTGGCAAGCAATCCCTGCATGTTCATTGGCTCTCTAAAGAGCGCTAAATATGCAGGGTGGGGACCCAAGCTCTTGCCCGAGCAGCCCGGAAGTACGCGCCGAGAGCAGAGTTTGTCGAGCACCACTAGGTCTTCCCGAGTCAGGTTGTTTTTTAAAGATTCTGCAGATAACCCCAAAAAGGCCATTTGCAACAATTGCCAGGCCAGCATCAGCAGGGGTAGCAAAACTAGCAGCCTGACCACCACCAGCATGATCAGTCACATGGAAGAAAAGCACCCTATTAAGTTGGCCGAATCCCAGGGTCCAGAAACAGTGTCTGCGGGTGACATCACTGCATCTTCTGCTGCTGTGCGTACACGCCAATCCTCTGTCCATGGCACATGTGAAAATGCCTCCTGCCCTGCACATGTCATTGGACATTCTCAATTAGCACCATCAGCAAGCACGCTCTTGTCCCAGCGCAGCGTTCAGTTGTCCCCACCTCAGTCCTTGGAATGCAAGCGCAAATGCGCAGGCAACACTACTAAATTCACACATTTTGCAAATGGTTGCGCTCAAAATGTTGCCTTTTAGGCTCATAGAGATGGAAGCTTTCCGCAACCTAATGGCGGCGGCCGTCCCTTGGTACTCGGTCTCCAGCCGCCTCTATTTCTCCTGATGTGCCATCCCCGCATTACACGAACACGTGTCCCACAACATTAGCCATGCCCTCAACAACGCAGTTGCTGGGAAAGTTCACCTAATCGCAGACACATGGACAAGTGCTTGTGGGCAGGGACGATGGTACATCTCGCTGACGGCACACTGGTTTAATATAGTGGAAGCCAGGACCCAGTCGGACCTTGGGACGGAACACGTCCTCCCGACACCGAGGATTGCGGACCCTGAGTCAATCAGAGTTGCCCCCACATTCTAGAGCTCCTGCACCTCCTCCTCTTCAGCCTCCATCTCCGAAATGACCACATCAGTCAGAAGCTGGAAGCACTGCAGCACTGCATCGGCCAAGTGGCAACAGGCTGTGCTGAAGCTAATATGTTTAGGTGACAAACTGCACAATGCTGAAGAGTTGTGGACAGCTCTGAAGGAGCAGGCGGATCTGTGGCTGACATCGCTGACCCTACAGCCAGGCATGGTCGTGTGTGACAATGGCTGGAACCTGGTGGCGGCTCTGAAGCGAGATGAGCTCACACATATACCATGCCTGGCCCATGTGCTTAACCTCGTGGTTCAGCGGTTTCTCAAAACCTACCCGGATCTGCCGGATCTTCTTGTCAAAGTACGCCACATGTGTGCCCATTTTAGAAAGTAAGCGACAGCTTACATCGCCCTTGCCGTGCTTCAGCAGCGTTTGCAGCTTCCAGCTCACCGACTGGAGTGCGATGTCCCCACAAGTTGGAACTCTACACTGCAGATGTTGGGAAGGATTTGTGAGCAGAAGAGGGGAGTTTTTGACTACCAGCATCAACAAGGCCATCGGTATTCAGGTCAGACTTCACACATAAGACTTCAGGACTGAACATTGATGTAAGACATCTGTACCATCCTCCAAAACTTTGAGGACTCCACCAAGATGGTGAGCGGTGATGACGCCATATTTAGCATCATCATCCCACTTCTCTGTCTTCTGAAACGCTCTCTGTTCATAATTAAAGAGGATGCAATGCAGGCAGAGCACGATGAGATGGAGCAAGGAACCATACAGACTGATTCCTTACAGCCCAGCCTCATCTCATCCCATCTTGGATTGGGTGACAATGAGGAGGAGGAGGAGGAAGAACAGGAGCTAGTTTCCTGCACTATAGATGGTACTACCTGCACAACTGTTATACTGTCTGTTCAGCATGGATGAGCTGAGGACAGAGGGGAGAAGGAGGAGGATGAGGAGAGCATGGCCAGTCGTCCTCTTGGTGAGGACACGAAAGTCTTGCCTGTTAGCAGTCTGGCACACATGGCTGAGTTTATGTTATGCTGCCTTTCCCGTGACCCTCGCATTGTCCAAATTTTGGGTGACAGTCATTACTAGTTGGTGACACGTCTAGAACCACGCTACAAGGAGAACTGTCTGCCTGTTATTCCCACGCCGGACATGCCTTATAAAAGGGGGCGGTACCAGAATGCCCTTGTTACGGAACGATTAAAAAAATTCCCATCTGAAAACGCTGGTGGCAGAAGTCACAGTTCGTTCGACAACCAAGGAGTACAGGCGAGAGAGTCACAAATGCAATCCGGCAGAGGCAGAGAAACACTGTCAAAGTTCTGTGACAGTTTTCTCAGAACCTCCCATCGCACAGGCCGTGAGGCGCGGGGTACTCTCACAAGGAGAGAAAAGTTTCAGAAGATGCTGAGGTAGTACCTTTCCGACCGTACCAATGTCCTCCGTGATTCCTCTGTGCCTTATAATTATTGGGTATCCAAGCTGGACATGTGGTATGAATTGGCTCTCTATGCCTTGGAGGTCCTGGCCTGCCCTGCTGCTAGCATTTTGTCAGAGCGGGTTTTTAGTGCCGCTGGTGGGATTATAACCGATAGGCGCATCCACCTGTCAACTGAAAATGCTGACAGGTTGACTCTCATAAAAATGAACAAGGGCTGGATTGGGCCAGACTTCTCAACACCATCGAATGATAGCAGTGTAACTTAAACTCAAATACAGTGTCTTTTTTTGGGGAGGTCTAACTCTATTCCCATGCACCTCTATCTTCACACCCAGACATGAGTATACGCTTCCTGATTTTGTCTATTTGCTCTTGATCTCCTCCTTCTCCTCATCATCATCCTCCACCACGATATTACCACCATATCTACCATATCACCATATCTACGTCTCTTGCAATGGGAACATTGTTTTCAGGAGGCCCTCCGACCTCTACGTCTCTTGCAAAGGACATTGGAGTTCCTCCAAATTTTTGGTAGCCGTTGCATTCACTGCATTGGCAAACAATATGGGAGACCCCCTTCCTAATAATGGGAACATTGTTTTCAGGAGGCCCTCCGACCTGTACGCCTCTTGCAAGGGACATTGGAGGTGCTCCAAATTTTTGGCAGCTGTTGCATTCACTGCTTAGGTAAACAGAATGGGAGACCCATTTCCTAATAATGGGAACATTCTTTCCAGGAGGCCCTCTGACCTCTACATCTTTTGCAAGGGGCATTGGAGTTCCTCCAAATTTTTGGCAGCCGTTGCATTTACTCCATAGGCAAACAGTATGGGAGACCCACTTCCTAATAATGGGAACATTGTTTTCAGGAGGCCCTCCGACCTCTACGTCTCTTGCAAGGGAAATTGGAATTCCTCCACATTTTTGGCAGCTGTTGCATTCACTGCACAGGCAAGCAATCTGGGAGGCCCACTCCTTTTTAATGGGAACATATCGTTACTGTGGCCCAGCACATTGTGTCTTTAAATTGTTAGTGCAGTTACCCTATAACTGTATAGCAAACCCTCTACTTTCTAATGGGAACACATCATTACTATGGCCCACCTCTGTGTCTTTAAATTGTTATTTGAGTCTTTCCCAAATTTTGGCAGCCCTTGCAGTCACTGCATTGGCATTACCACTGTAGGAGACCCACTCTTTTATAATGGGAACATTTTTTTTACTGAGACCCTCCTCTATGTCCCTTCAAAGGGGTATTGGGGTGCGTCCAAATTTTTGGCAGCCCTTGCAGTCACTGCATACACAATAATAGTATAGGAGACCCACTCGTTAATAATGGGAACAACAAAGCATAGCTGACTTCTGGCCCTTTAAGAATAGTGAGGACCACTTGATGGCCCTATAAAAATAGTGTTAGTGACTTTCAGAGTCCCTCCTTCATAAATGAAACAGGATGTGTCTGATTATGTCTCACACACCACATGGCCAGATAAGGTAGTAAAATTTTAAGATGACTTTTCCCGGTGAATGCATTTTTCACCATTGAAAGCAATGCAAAAGTGCAAAAAACGCATCAAAACCACTACGTGTGAACATAGCCCAAGGTGTGGAGGAGTATTTTTGGTTTTGATTGTTTATTTTGCCTTATATACAAGTCATTACCCTGGAAAGGATGTTCCTTAACATATTTCCCAGGAAAATCCATTTTGGTTTCATTTTTGTATGTATTATTGTGAGTCCGTAAAAGTAGTGTAATACCTCTGACAACATTGTTGACAGCAGTGACTGGGAGTCAGAGATGCTTCCAGGGGTCTTCTCCATGCTGTTCCTATGTCATTTGAGCACTGTACATATCGATTTGGGCCGCCGTGGGGAACGCCGGAAAAGTTTCCCATAGACTTACATTGGGCTTGTTACTCGGAACGAGCACCCGAGTATTCCAATTTGCTTGACCCGAGCAACGAGTACCTGAGCATTTTAGTGCTCACTCATCACTAGGTGCTAATAATGGCGACCAGCACTGTGTGCTAAATGCTGTGATCATTTGATTGAAGACATTACTGTATGTAATTTAATTATCCCTAACTTACATACATCATATTTTTGGATAGATTTAATCATGTAAGTCATCTGCCATTTCAACAGTCTGCAGTAGCACTTTAGTAGTTTTTTTTTCTTGGATCTTGAGCAATTTATTTATTATTTATTTATTATAATTATGCAACACTTGTTGTAATCAAAATAATGTATTATTTGTCTGGGTCACTTTAGTACAGTAGTTTCTCTGTATCCATCTCCATTTTATTAATATTGATACTAAATAAACATTATTAAATGTTATCCTTTTGGCTTAGTACTTCTTTATTTGCAGGCTGTTGTTTATTCCAAATTGAAATAGTGCATCGTTCCATTCATAGTCCTGCTGTTTGTCCAAACAGTGGTTTTTGACCACATGTGGAGTATCGCCGCACTCAGAAGAAAGTGGGTAACAAATTTAATTGTTCATTTTTTTCATGTTACCTCTTGCAAAAGAGAAAAAAATTGGGGCTAAAACAACATTTTAGTGAAAAAATTGAAATATTTCTATCTGGTGGACTAATGTTATCACATTGTGTGTAGTATCTGTGGGTTACAAATCCTCACTATACCCCTAGATAAAATCTTTGAGGTATCAAGTTTCCAAAATGGGGTCAGTTGTGGGCGATTTAGGCACGTCAGCGGCTCTCCAAACGCGACATGATGTCCAATACCAATTTCAGCCAATTTTGCATTCCAAAAGTCAAACTGTGTTCCTTCTGAGCCCTTCTGTATGCCCAAACACTAGTTTAACACCACATATGTGGTATTGGTGTACTCAGGAGAAATCACACAACACATTGTATGGCCAATTTTCTCCTGTTACCCTTGTGAAACTGCAAAATTTGGGGCTAAATTAATATTTTTGTGGGAAAAAGTTAAATGTTCATTTTTCTGTTCACATTGCTTCAGTTCTTTGAAACACCTGAAAGGTTAATAAACTTCTTGAGGCTATGTGCGCACGATGCGTATTTGAAGCAGAAATTTCCTGAGCATTTCCGCATCTCTTTGGCAGGAAAAACGCATGCAGATTTTACATGCATTTTTGACCCATTTTTGAGACGTATTTTATGCGTTTTTGATGCTTTTTTAAGCGTTTTTGTACATCAATGAATGCTTTTTGGAGCTAAATAAAGTTATTTGGTGGGACATTGCTTAAACTTTGGATTACCATCAGAACTGGGGTGAGTATATTGGCTAATTTGAATGATTAAAGAATGTGTCTGTTGTATTTCAAATAAAGTGTTTACTCTGTGTCTGTGTGTTTATTTAACTCTTTACTTTAATTAAGTTTGGTCATGAAAAGGTCTGATTGACACTTTGTTATGACCAAACAAAAGAGCTAGGTGTCAGCTAGTCCCATTCACCCAATCTTCATTAGCATTTCTATTCATGTAATTTATGCGGCTGCTGTGAGCTGGTATTTTTAGCCTGGGAAGGTGCCATTTGCAAACATGGTCCATGGCCATAATTAACATCTCACAGCTGGTTCGCTAGCCGCTACGTCCCCCCGATCAGGACTCAGCAGCGATTTGGATGCAGCACATTTTTGTTGCGTCCGAAACACAGTGTTCTAATGCCGCACTTTTGTTGTCGGTACATGTGAATCCACCGCATATAATTACACTTCAATCTGTCAAAATGTGCAGTGGAGACTAGCTTGTCTGTAGCTTGTCCGCTACAGAAATTGACATGCTGTGAGTATGTGGCCAAGGTCAGGAGCCGCTGCAGGTTTGACGCTGCGTGCTTATGCAACATCAAACACGCAGTGTCCAGATGTTACAGCATAGTGGATGGGATCTCTAGAAATCCCATGTCCACTATGCGTGCATCAGAGGCTGCGAATCACCCGTGGACACTAACATGCGGTGCGTCTTTCAGAACTGCAGCATGTCAAATTCTCTTGTTGAGTCGCTAGTCTGCGCAACAGAAATTTGACAACAAGAAAGTATTGAATGTGGTAAATCCACATGGTTCAGTGAACACATGTGGATTTACCTGCGTTCAATAGAATGCAACTTTTTGGACGCAGCAAAAAATATGCATCCAAAGCGCTGCTACGCCCGGATCGTGGGCACAGAGCCGAAAATGTAAAAAAAATATGGCGTGGGCTCCCGCGTCATTTTTATAACCAGCAGAGGGAAAGCCGACCGCTGGAGGCCTATATTAGTAGCCGGGGAAGGGGTCATTAGCCAACAATGTTCCCTGGCTATTAATATTAACCCACTGCTGTTTGTTTAGTCTTTACTGGCTAGATTACAGGGGGACCCCAGAAAAAAATTGACGTGGGGCCTGATGTCACTGCTGTAGAAGACAACATTGTATACTGACAGGGGTGCAAAATCACCCCAGTCAGTATACATAGCTGTGCAGGGTGCAGGAGGTCACTGGGGTTCATCAGCTGAAGATCAGCTAGTCAGCCCCGATAAGCTCTCACTGCCATCACCCTGAGAACTTTCTTCTGAAAGTTCCCAGGGTGCGGTCACGTGAGCAATCAGCTGATCGGTCACATGACCGATCAGCTGATCACTGACTGGTCCTGGCAGCTCACTACAGTATTCCGTCGGCCGCCCGTAGGAGAGTATGGAAGTCGGGGACCAGGAGGAAACCGGGGGCCGCCGGACAGGTGAGTATAGAGGTTTTTTTAATTTTTACTTTGTTTTTTGCTTTTTTATACAGCGCGTGGTAGTCGGCTTGGCTGGGAAGACTACTGCTCCTCCCAGCCATGCCTCTCCCTCTGTTATCAGCTGGTGTGACGGTCGGGATGAGAGGAGTTGTAGTCCTCCTCTCCAACCCGGGTACCACCCGCACCGTGTTTCAGCCACGAATTTGCGGCCATTGACTTTAATTGAAACGCAGCAAATCCACATATACCTAGGGGTTTGCTGCATTTCAGTGAACCTCAATGGGCGCAAATTCACTGCGGGATTGCGCTAGAAATGGCCCTGCTGTGTTTTTTAATGCAATTCGAATCCGGAGTGCAAATTTCTGCATCATGTGCACAGCACATCCAGATTAGCATTGCTATGCATGGCAGACCTATTAACAAGCATTTTCGCAGCGTTTTCTTAACGGGAAAACCGCTGAAAATGCATCCAAAACGCTAACTGTGCACATAGCCTGAATGTGATTTTGAGCACTTTGTGGGGTACAGTTTTTAGAATGGTGACACTTTGGGGTATCTTCTGTCACATAGGCCACTCAAAGTTATGTCAAATTTAATGCGGTCCTTAAAAAAATTGGTTTTGTATATTTTGTTAGAAAAATGAAAAATTGATTATCAAATTTTAACCCTTCTAACTTCATAACAAAAATAAATTATGTTTCAAAAATAATTTAGATGTAAAGTAGACACATGGGAAATGCTATTTATTAACTATTTTGTGTGGTACAACTATCTGGTTTAAGGGCATAAAAATTCAAAGTTTGAAAATTGTGAAATTTTCAAACTTTTTGCCAAATTTCAGATATTTTCATAAATAAACGCAAATAATATCAACCAAACTTTACCATTATCATGAATTACAATATATCAAGAACAAAAACTGTCTTAGAATCACTGGGATCCGTTAAAGCATTCCAGAGTTATCTCATAAAGTGACACTGGTCAGGTTTGGAAAATGAGGCTTGGTCATTAACGTACAAAGTGGTTCAGTCCTTAAGGGGACATTCTGCTTCTGTGAATAACATGTTTATGGGCAGTATGATGGTTCAGTGGTTAGCACTGAAGTTTTGCTGCACTGGTGTACTTGTTTCAAATCCCATCAAGGGCAACATCGGCAAGGAATTTGTATATTTTCCCAGTCATTGCGTGGGTTTCCTCCCACACTCCAAAGACAAGTTGATAGTAAATTTAAATGGTGAAGCCCAATGGGGACAGTGATGATGATGTCTATAAAGTGCTGTGAAATATGATGGCGTTATATAAGTAAACATAATAAATATTGTATGACATGTTCAATCATCTTTCCTGAAAATATCCTTTGTTTAAACTTTTATTTCTGATTGGCAATAAATAACGAGAAAAATTTTGACCAATGGAAGTTAAATGTGATGGTTATATGGATTAATAGGTTAAATCAATTCATCTTCTGAAACAATAAGTGGTTATAATAATCTGAAAGCAGAAGTATGTTTTTGGCTATATAAATATATTCATATATTTAATGAATAATATTTCATACTAATGGCTGTATAGTTCTGCAGTAGTCAAGAAGGCTACTATCAACTGTTGACTTTTCTTTGCCACTGAAGTTTGTATATATTAAAAGTACAAAGTGCCTGAAGGGAAGTATTTGAAGAATAGAGAAAGAACTGTATATATTATCTGGATGAGAGCTTGAGGGGAAGGATGTGGCTTCCTGTGTCAGAGATTCCCAGCTCCTGTCTGTGAGCAGGTATACAAAGCTTCCTTTAACATGCTCCGCAGCGGTGAGATGAAACATGCCCACTGATGGTTAACAGATCTGTCCCTGTAGACCTCCTCAGTTCTAACATGGCCTTTGTTTTCACGATGTGAAGCTTTTAGCATTTCAGGCCCAAAAGTGGTTTTAAGTTGTAGCACTAATGGTGGTTATATAAATATGGTATCTAGAACTTTTATATTTGCCATAGGTTATATTTATTAATATTTATTAAGTTGTTTGCTTGTGATTATTTAAAAAAAATTGTATACAGTATGTATTTCTTTTTTTATTATAAGTTCACTATAGTTCAGTTGTACACCTGGATATGATTGGTGTAATCTGTGGAGCCGTACAGGTACCTAAGAGGTAAGGGGGTCTCTTACCACCTCCAAATCACTAAGCAGTGTCTCTCATAGTATAACTATTCAAAATTTTTACAAGACTGAGTTACATAGAACATAATTGTAACTCATAACATGAAGTAAGGTTAACAACATAACTTTCTTTACAAAATCTTCAGATTTACTCAGATTAGTTGCCGCAAAAATGAATACATCCCAAATCAAAAACTACTACATCTAGTATTTGGTATGACCTCCATGATTTTTAAGGAGCGCACCAAGTCTCCTAGGCATGAAATGAACATGTTCGTGACATTTTGCAACATCTATATTTTTCCGTTCTTCAAGAACGACCTCTTTCAGAGCCTGGATGCTGGATAGAGAGTGATGCTCAACTTGTCCCATCAGAATTCCCCATAGGTGTTCGGTTGGGTTCAGATCAGGAGAAATACTTGGCTACTGAATCACTTTCATCCTGTTCTTCAGAAATGCAGCAGATTTGTGTTTTGGATCACTACCCTGTTGGAAAAGTGCATGTTTATCAAGGGCACAGAGGGATGGTAGCATGTTCTCTTTCAATATAGAACAGTACATCTGTGAAGTCATGATCTCATCAATGAAATGTAGCTCTCTGATACCAGCAGCACTCGTGCAGCACCACATAAGGGCACTGCCATCATGTTTTCACCACCATGAGCATAGGGATTGTCCATCACTTGAATGGCAAATAACCCTCTATTGTTGCGCAAGTGGACATACAATTCTTTACTTAGTTACTATATTACTGCCTGTGGTGCAGTATTTCTGGAGCTTGTTTATAAACCAGGAAAATCAGTTTTATCACCACCAGGCTAAATTCATAAACTCAGTTCTAGTAAGGTTTTTTTTAAATAAAGACTGAATACTAAAAGAGAATAATTAAAGGGAACCTGACATCTGATTCATGCTGCCTTAACTTGATTATGTACAATAAAAAATTATCTCGTTATACCGTGTTAGCCAAAAAAATCTATGTAAATACTTTTATTCCCAAAGATGACAAAAGTATTCTCGGACTGGTACCTTGAGTGGCTAAACAGAGCAAAATATATTTCCAAGCTTTCAAAGCACAGAGGCTCTTTCAGTGAACCTGCTTGAAGAAGGAGCCTCTGTGCCCTGAAAGCTTGCAAATATATATTTTGTTCTAGTTAGCCATTCAAGGTATCACTCCGAGAATACTTTTGTCATCTTTGGGCATAAAAGTATTTGCATTGATTTTTCTGTGGGGAGGGTCGGAGATGTCAATCTAGGACGGAGGGGGGTAAAATAGGTGAGTATATATTATTTATCTATTTTAGCTGCATTGATGACTGTGTGCAGCTTTTTAATTAACTTGGACAAACCCTTTACGAAAACATTTAGAAAAGCAAAGCAAACTGCTAAGCACTTCAATCATTTAAAACCATTGTCCAAAATAACTCAGACAGGAATGAATTAGATGCAAACATCATTCAGTTAAGGCACATTTTCAATAAATATTGTCTCCCTTTGTTCCATTCATTATTTCCCAGTTCATCTCATTAACTCTCTGTTAAGGGGAAATCCATCAACAGACAATTGAATTAGCTATAAAAAAAATGAAGCAAAATCAACTAGTTTGTTTAAAGGTTAAAAAAAGGAAAATGTTAAGTCAGGACCAAACCATAGCTAATTAACACCAGGCAGGTGGTCTCCATGGAAAATGTAAATTTCAGCTTAAAACCGAATCACCAATGAATGCTAAATTTGGCAGACATCATTGTAATTGGAAACTACTCAGAACCAGCCAAGTTACAGGAGAGCCAATATAGTTTACAATGGGTCACTGCTGCCAACCATTTTAAGAAACAAAGAGCCAGGTAAAAGCTACTACATGATTCAAAATAGACTATAAAGTTTGTGGTATGTAGTTTGTAAAACAAGAGATGAAACAAGCAAGACAGAGCTTATAAATCAACAGCAATGCTACGAATATATAGATAAAGCAAAAGGGAAAATATTAAAGATATGGGTTTTTTATCTAAATGTGTTTTAAATATGTGTCCAAGGGTATTCTTAAAAAAATGATACATTTTTATTTGCCTATTAATATAGTTTTCAACTACCTGGACATAACTTCCACTAAAATGATTGGAAATCCAAGTGACAACATTTCCTTGAAGTTAAAGGGTTTTTACAAAGTTTTTAAATTAACATAATAAATTCATGGGGATAAAGTAGACAAGAAATGAACCAGTGTTCTCAGCTCCAATAAGATTGAGCTCTGTAGAGCCCTGTTCTCAGAATTGATGAGAGTCAGAACAGTTGGATCCCTATCAATAAATAAGTTATCCCTTATCTTGTGGATAGGGAATAACTTATAAACAATCCAGATAATATTAGATTTATCGGCATTCTTGCTGCTTTTAAGTGATTTTTTTTAATTATGTTCTTGAGTACACCTTGATGATATTCTGTGCTGTGTCGTTTTACATGTACTGTTTCAAAGCAAGTTTTGAAGCCAAATCAATGAATAGATTGTACATTTTAGGAAATATTTTACTTCTATATTTACTCCAGTCTGAGTTTTACTGTAAAACTTTACCCCTTAGACCTCAGTCCAGAGCCTCACACCTAGCCAAATCAGATCTCATACTTTGCTCTGACAAGGGGCAATAGCCCGAAACGCTGTGTTTCCAAGTTTAGATTCTGATTTGTCTTTCTTCCTAAGTCATATTACAAGGCTCGTTAAAGGGTCGATAGTGACTTGTAAGATTGCTGCTTCCAACAGGTGGAGTTCTAGTCCTCTTCCTCTCTGAAGAAGCAATTTGCAGAAGCAAAGCAATAAAATTTATAAACATGACAGAAACCAGTGGCACTTGATGGATCTCACTGACTTTATTGATATCCATCGGATTTCCTTCTTTATGTTTTGCATTTTACAAGACAAAAAAAAATCTATAAATGGAGAATATGCAATGAAGGCTCTAAATGGAGAACCTAAAGAAGTGGGAAAAGAGTTTGAATTAGTTTAAAAAACAATAGTGGTCAGAGAGAAAGGTTCAATGGCCAGCAGGTAGACTGGCCAATGGGTGTGGAAGGCAGCAGCAGTTTAAACACAACCATATTTTATATATTTGTTACTCTTTTCCAAAGTGGCACCTAATCTAAATGGTTCCATTCTAAATGAGGCATATAAGCATAATGTGCAGCATGTGTAACAGCCGACTCATCAGGGGAACAGGTGCATGTACCCAACACGGCATCGCCAAGAGCAGAGAAAATGGAAAAATTCCAGCACTCTTGTAGAATTGAAAAATGTAAAAATATCCAGCACATAGAACAGGGAAACAATTCTGCCGAGTTTCAAGCACGTAGCACGCTCTTAATCGTAGCACGATTAGACGTCAGAAGAGACACAAAAGAGTAGTGGTACAAAACTTGAACAGTCTGGTTGGAACAATATGTGTATATGAACTGTTTGTATTGGCTTCCCCTTTCACAAACTAGTCATTTGCTGGCAGTTAATCTCCAGTTATTCTAATTCAATTCTTAGGCATAATTTCCATTTTCTATCAGGCCTGATTCTCACTCTCATTCACAGAGACTCGCTTTTATGACCTGTCTGAATACTTTGGTTTGGTGCGTCAGAAAGGCTGCTGTCCTTATTGATCATTTGAAGACAAATGTCATTCTGGGCAAGGTTCTGTGAAAAGTGCATTGGACCCTGTAGGATGGCACACTGAGGTTAGGCTAAGAAAAAAAAGGCAGAAATTTGCACAATTTTGGCAATATGTTGTAGCTTATAAAGTTCCAATTTTTTTTAAATAAAATACAAATAATTTGTTTAGCCAAAGTATTTTTTAGTATGTTTGGTTATTCGTTCATTCATTCGTTCATTCATCCTTCTTTATGTTTGAGTCATGTAAAAATACATTCATCTTCAAGCATACATTTCTAAATAGTCACTATCATACATTTGAATGGCTGTCATGGGTACACATGTGTAAACCTAGAAGTGTAATTTTCCATATAAAATGCACCTGGAAAGTGTTAAATGCATCCAATTAAAATTATAGTGTGACACCTGGTTTTCACCTTCTTCATGACTGTGCAAAAGAAATTTTCTCTCCGTGGATGAGAAATCTCAGAAATTTCTTTTCAGTATGACATTATACAATACATACAAGATATATTGCAAATCCAAATATTAGTACTTGCAGTTTTACCACATTTTTTAAAATTAATTTTGCTAAGACTGAGAGACTTCATTGCTATGTATCACCCCAGAACTTACTTCCATGTTACTTCCCTGCCTCATGTGGAATTTGCATGAAAACTGTGAACTTCATACTGATTTAACTTCAGTTTGTCTTTGTTCACATAACTTTTATATACTGTACGTTAGGAATATTCCCTGTTTTCTGTTGTATAATTATTACACAATATTTTAATATTTTTTTTTTAAATGGCGGTCTCTGAGTGACATATGCAAATATACGTTTTCATCAGCCATTGGATATGTAGTAGAAGGCAATGGACCATCAGTAGAACTCTTGCAGGATGTGCCAGAGATGAGGAGAGATTGCCATCTTCTGGCCAGACGAAATCAAGCGGAACCAAGTTGTTCTAGAGAAGTTGAAGGGGGAGCAAATTCAGGTGATCTGATCAGGTGACCTCCAGGAAGGATTTCCTGGATATAAAAGTCCAGCGCGCCAAGACACAGAGATATTTGGCACCAGGCTGCAGAGTAGAGCAGACGTGCTCCAGAGGTACCGCAAAACCTAGCGCGACGGGCCTCAGCCGGAGGCCTGCGTTGCACAAGAGCCAGACACCACATAATAAGCTCCGGACTCCTCACAGAAGTATCCCGAGTTTTACGCATGTTGATCAGTCAGGACCTGCGCTCTGCACTGAGTAAGTTCCAGGAACTCAATGTCACCTGTCAAGAGCCGAGTTCTGGATCCCCTTACCCCAAGCCTGAGAGACTACCATCAACGGTCAAGCTGAGAAGAGCTGGGAGAAGACTGCGACAGGAGAGATGCGCCAGCAGTAGTGAACAGGGCCGTCACCTCCAACTTCCACCTACGTTTCTGGGGACATTTGTGATTAGGATTTCAGGTTGGGCGGGGGCCAGTTGGTGCAGGGGGAAGCTAAATGGCATCTGATAGACTTTATCTGGAAGAGACTTGTGGCCTAACAAGAAGAATCGTGACCCCCGCTAGGGCCATAGAAAGAGAACTCACGTGGTGTCTCCCATGATTGGGTGGCTCACTTAGTTTTTGCAAAGAACTTGACTGTTGTTTACTAAAAAACACTTCTTACTGTTATTTCAAGTTACTTTTCATTACCCCTGTTACTAATCACTTTCTGAATAATTGTTATACATATAAAGTTGTTATATCAACCCCTGACTGTTTCCGCCTTGTGTCTCTGTGTGTTGCATCCTGACACCTGTGTTACAGATACATTGTTAAAGATAAAGTTTACTGTGAATTATACTATTTTATTTTACGGTGGACAACTGTATATATATAAATATGTAATAATTATATGATGAATAGTGATGAGCGAGCATGCTCGCTACTGCTCGGTGCTCGCCCAAGCATCTCACTGCTCGAGATGCTCGGCACTCGCCGAGTATTTCCGGGTTGTTTGGGCGGGAACTCGGGTCCCCTCCCTGCATGTTTGGCGCTCTTTAGAGAGCCAATGAACATGCAGAAATTGCCTGCCATGCACTGTAATGCCGTAGCCATGTTGGTTGTGGGCATTACAGTGATTGGCTGGCCGCACAGCGTCATCAGGTCTATATCAGACCTGGCACCGCCATGCTCGTCACAGTCACTCTGGATCAGACAGTGTAGGAAGAGCTCCTGCTGTGTCAGGGAGAGATTTGATCGTGTATTAGGTAGTGTAGTGAGAAAAATCGTACATTACACATATCCATCTTAACAAACAGTCCTTCTGAGGACTAATCCATCTGCAGAGATATCAGGCAGGCTGAGTGTATAGGCAGGCGGCATATATAGCAGACTGCCGTGCATATAGCACAAGAGGCTCCATTCCAATTCTGCCTTCTGCTGCTGTTAGATATTTCTATACAAAGGCCCAGGTCTCAGGGGCCAGGAATACTTTTCTTTGGATCTTAATCCTCATTATTTGCATAAAAAGCAATCCAGAGAACACTGTTTTTCTGCGTCATTTGCTTGTTTTGGGAGAGGTGCTGCTGCGTCAGGGACAGATTTGCTTGTGTATTAGGTAGTGTAGGGAGAAAAACTGTATATTACACATATCCATCTTAACAAACAGTCCTTCTGAGGACTAATATATCTGCAGAGATATCAGGCAGGCAGGGTGTATAGGCAGGCATTGTATATAGCAGACTGCATTGCATATAGCACAAGAGGCTTCATTCCAATTCTGCCTTCTGCTGCTGTTAGATATTTCTATACAAAGGCCCAGGTCTCAGGGGCCAGGAATACTTTTCTTTGGATCTTAATCCTCATTATTTGCTTAAAAAGCAATCCAGAGAACACTGTTTTTCTGCGTCATTTGCTTGTTTTGGGAGAGGTGCTGCTGCGTCAGGGACAGATTTGCTTGTGTATTAGGTAGTGTAGGGAGAAAAACCGTACATTACACATATCCATCTTAACAAACAGTCCTTCTGAGGACTAATCTATCTGCAGAGATATCAGGCAGGCAGGGTGTATAGGCAGGCATTGTATATAGCAGACTGCATTGCATATAGCACAAGAGGCTTCATTCCAATTCTGCCTTCTGCTGCTGTTAGATATTTCTATACAAAGGCCCAGGTCTCAGGGGCCAGGAATACTTTTCTTTGGATCTTAATCCTCATTATTTGCTTAAAAAGCAATCCAGAGATCACAATTTTTTCTGCGCCATTTGCTTGTTGGCACTGCGGAATACAGTCAGGTCCTTTCCATATTAGAGCGCTAGAAATCCAGCTATTTAAAACTGTGTTTTCTCCGTCAAACGAATCACATATACGTTGTCAGAAAATACTGCCATTTCTGGCCTCCATTAAAAATTTCCTTTAGTGTGTCATTGAAGCAATTCACACCAGTTTGCTGTTCAAACTACTTACCTACAGGCCACGTATTTAAAACTGTGTTTTCTCCGTCAAAAGGATCACATATACGTTGTCAGAAAATACTGCCATTTCAGGCCTCCATTAAAAATTTCCTTTAGTGTGTCATTGAAGCAATTCACCGCAGTTTGCTGTTCAAAGTAGTTACCTACAGGCCAGGTATTTAAAACTGTTTTCTCTATCACACGGATCACATATAAGTCATTTGTAGTGAGCATGGAAGATACTGCCCTCCATTTAAAATGGGCAAGGTACGTGGCAAGGGACGGGGAACTGAACGTGATGGTAATGGTGCATGCAGAGGTCGAGGACAATGCCGTAGGCAAGCCGAAATTGTGCCACAACAAACACCCATATCTTCTCACCTGACCTTCCTGTCCCAATTTCTAGGGGACCTAAGCACACCACTATTGAACCCAGAGCAGTGTCAAAAGGTTGTTGGTTGGATAGCGGATAATGCTTCCAGTCACATAGCCACCACCACCACCCTGTCTTCCACACGGTCAAGTCTCAGTAGCCGTGAGTCTGGACCGCATATTCCTCACCCTGATCCTCCTTCCTCCCACCATGCCGAGTACCCAGAGACATCTGATCCCACACTTGGACACTCTGAAGAGCTGTTTACTTTTCCATTTATAGATTCGGGCCTCTCGCCCGGTCCACTTGAAGCGGGGCAAGAGGAGATCGCGTGTAGCGATGTCCAAATATTTGAGCAGCCACGGTCACACAAAGGCGACGGTGGGAAAGTGTCACAAGAGGTGGATTATGAAGAGACACAATTGCCAGAAAGTCAGGAGGAGGACCGGGGTGCGGAAGTGGAAGACGAGGTGATGGATAATATAGTAACTGACCCAACCTGGCAGGAGGACATGCAGAGTAAGGAGAGCAGCACACAGGGGGAGGGAGGCAGAGCACTCCAACAGGCAGGAAGAAGCAGTGTGGTGGTCACAGTCAGAAGGCAGGCAAATGTTCCCCGTAACACCAACACGAAGGAAGTTGCCAGTACAACTGTTAGGTCTTCCCGAGTCTGGTTGTTTTTAAAAGAATCTGCCGATAACTCTAAAAAGGCCATTTGCACCACCTGCCAGGCCAGCATCATCAGGGGTGGCAAAACGATCAGCCTGACCACCACCAGCATGACCAGGCACATGGCAGCAAAGCACCTGACTTTGTGGGCCAAACCCCAGTGTCCAGATACAGTGTCTGCGGGTGGCACCATTGCTTCTTCCGCTGTTTTGCATGCAAGCCAATCCCCCGTCCATGGTGCATGCGAAGACGCCTCCTGCCCTGCACCTGTCGTTGCACACTGTCAAGAAGCAGCATCAGGAAGCACATCCATGTCCTTGTCCCAGAGCAGCGTTCAGTTGTCCATAACCCAGTCCTTGGAACGCAAGCGCAAATATGTAGCCAACGCCCCACAGGCCACACTACTAAATTCTCACATTTCACGACTGCTTGCGCTCAAATTATTGACTTTTAGGCTCATGGAGATGGAAGCATTCTGCAACCTGATGGCGGCGGCCGTCTCTCGGTACTCGGTCCCCAGCCGCCACTATTTCTCCCAGTTTGCCGTCCCCGCATTACACAAGCATGTGTCCCAAAACATTAGCCATGCTCTCAACAACGCAGTTACCGGTAAAGTCCACCTAACCACGGACACGTGGACAAGTGCTTGTGGGCAGGGACGGTACATCTTGCTGACGGCACACTGGGTTAACATAGTGGAAGCCGGGACCCAGTCGGACCTTGGGATGGAACACGTCCTCCCGACGCCAAGCATTGCGGGCCCTAGGTCAATCAGGGTTGCCCCCACGGTCTACAGCTCTTGCACCTCATCCTCCTCAGCCTCCTCCTCTTCAGTCTCCATCTCCGAAATGACCACATCAGTCACAAGCTGGAAGCACTGCAGCACTGCCTCGGCTAAGCGGCAACAGGCTGTGCTGAAGCTAATATGCTTAGCTAAAAAAACGCACAATGCTGAAGAGTTGTAGACAGCTCTGAAAAACCAGGCAGATCTGTGGCTCACACCGCTGAACCTATAGCCAGGCATGGTCATGTGTGACAATGGCCGGAACCTGGTGGCGGCTCTGAGGCGAGGCGAGCTCACACACGTACCATGCCTGGCCCATATGCTTAACCTCGTGGTTCAGCGGTTTCTCAAATCCAACCCGGAGCTGCCGGATCTGCTTGTTAAAGTACGCCACCTGTGTGCCCATTTTAGAAAGTCAGCAACAGCTTCCGCCGCCCTTGCAGTGTTTCAGCAGCATTTGTAGCTTCCGGCTCACAGACTGGTGTGTGATGCCCTCACGCGTTGGAACTCTACACTGCAGATGTTGGGAAGGATTTGTGAGCAGAAGAGGGCAGTTGTTGAGTACCAGCATCAACAAGGCCGTCGGTATTCAGTTCAGGCTTCACACATAAGACCTCAGGAGTGGACATGGATGTCAGACATATGTACCATCCTCTAAAACTTTGAGGACTCCACCAAGATGGTGAGCGGCGATGACGCCATAATTAGTGTCACTGTCCCGATTCTCTGTCTTCTAAAACGCTCTCTGCTCACAATCAAAGAGGATGCATTGCAGGCGGAGCATGATGAGATGGAGCAAGGAACCATACACGGTGATTACACACAGCCAAGCCTCATCTCATCCCAACGTGGACTGGGTGACAATGAGGAAGAGGAGGAGGAGGAGGAAGGACAGGAGCTAGTTTCATGCACTATAGATGGTACTACTTGCACAGCTGTCATACCGTCTGTTCAGCGTGGATGGCCAGAGGTCAGAGAGGAGGAGGAGGAGGAGAGCATGGTCAGTCATCCTCTTGGTGAGGACACGGAAGTCTTGCCTGTTAGTAGTCTGGCATGCATGGCTGAGTTTATGTTACGCTGCCTTTCCCATGACCCTCACGTTCTCAAAATTTTAGGTGTCAGTCATTACTGGCTGGTGACAGTTCTACACCCACGCTACAAGGAGAACTTTATATCTCTTATTCCTGAGGCGGACAGGTCTGCAAAAATGGGGCAGCACCAGAAGGCCCTTGTTGCGGAACTATTAAAAAAATTCCCATCTGAAAACGCAGGCGGCAGAGGGCACACTTCATTGGACAACCAAGGATTACAGGTGAGAGAGACACAATTTCAATCTAGCAGAGGCAGGGGAACACTGTCAAAGTTCTGGGAGAGTTTTCTCAGACCCTCCCATCGCACAGGCTCTGAGGCGCGGGGTACTCTCACAAGGAGTGCAAAGTTTTTGGAATATGCTGAGGGAGTACCTTTCCAACCATACCAATGTCCTCAGTGATTCCTCTGTGCCTTTTAATTATTGGGTATCCAAGCTGGATATATGGAATGATACATGGCTCTCTACGCCTTGGAGGTCCTGGACTGCCCTGGCGCCAGCATTTTATCAGAGCGGGTTTTTAGTGCCGCTGGTGGATTTATAACTGATAAGCGCATCCGCTTGTCAACTGAAAATGCTGACAGGCTGACTCTTAAAAAAATGAACAAGGGCTGGATTGGGCCAGACTTCTCAACACCACCGAATGATAGCAGCGTAACATAAACTCAAATCCAGTGTCTTTTCTTGGGAGGTGTATTCCCATGCACCTTTTCACACCCACACATGGGTATACGCTTCCTGATTTTGTCTATTTGCTCTTGTCCTCCTCCTTCTCCTCATCCTCCATCACCATATCACCAGGGTGACCGTGGTCCGTGATGCAACAGCAACATAATTTTTTTAAAGGGTGTTTATGATGCCTGTGAAAAAACTTTTTTATACAGTATGTTCATGTACACCCCCCAGGGGTAAATGTTTGTCAGCCCATACACTTAGTGCATGGGAATTACATGTATAGGAGGCCCCCCTGTTCCAAGGGGCATTGAAGTGCCTCCAAATTTTTGGCAGCCCTTGCATTCACTGCATAGGCCAACACTATGGGAGACTCTCTCCTTTCCAATGGGAATTTGTCGTTACTGTGGCCCTGCTCTATGTGTCTTTAAATTCTTAGTGGGGTCTTTCCTAAAATTGGTCAGCCGTTGGACTCACTGCATACCCTATAACTGTATAGTAGACCCTCTCCTTTCTAATGGGAACATGTCGTACCTTTAACTGTGGCCCTGCTCCATGTGTCGTTAAATTCTTAGTGGGGTTTTTCCTAAAATTGGTCAGCCGTTGGACTCACTGCATACCCTATAACTGTATAGCAGACCCTCTCCTTTCTAATGGGAACATGTCGTACCTTGTTACTGTGGACCTGCTCCGTGTGTCTTTAAATTCTTAGTGGGGTTTTTCCTAAATTTGATCAGCCGTTGGACTCACTGCATACCCTATAACTGTATAGCAGACCCTCTCCTTTCTAATGGTAACATGTCGTACCTTGTTACTGTGGCCTTGCTCCGTGTGTCTTTAAATTCTTACTGGGGTTTTTCCTAAAATTGGTCAACCGTTGGACTCACTGCATACCTTATAACTGTATAGCAGACCATCTCCTTTCTAATGGGAGCATGTCATACCTTGTTACTGTGGCCCTGCTCTATGTGTCTTTAAATTCTTAGTGGGGTTTTTCCCAAATTTTGCCAGCCCTTGCAGTCACAGCATGGGCATTACCACTATAGGAGACCCGCTCATTTATAATGGGAACATTTTTTTTTACTGAGACCCTCCTCTATGTCTCTTCAAAGGGGTATTGGGTTGCGTCCAAATTTTTGGCAGCCCTTGCAGTCACTGGATACGCAATAACAGTATAGGAGACCCACTTGTTAATAATGGGAACAACAAAGCATAGCCAGCTGATGGATCTCTAACAATAGCTACGACCGACTGCTGGCCTTTTAAGAATAATAAGGGCCGTCTGATGTCCCTGTAAAAATAGGCTTTATGACTTTCAGAGTCCCTCCATCATAAATAAAAAAGGATGCGTCTGATGATGTGTCACACACCACATTGCCAGCTAAGGTTGTAAAATGTTAAAATGACATTTCCCGGTGAATGCATTTGTCTTAAAAAATAACGTAAAAAAACCCAAAGCAATAGGATCTTTCTTTAATATAAAAAACAGCGTCACCAATTTAACTTCAATATAATCACATTGTTCCGCTCATGTACCTCCTCCTCCATCTCTGAAATGATCACATCAGTCACAAGCTGACTGCACTGCAGCACTGCATTGGCCAAGCGGCAACAGGCTGTGCTGAAGATAACATGCTTAATGCTTAATTGACAAACCGCCCAGTGCTGCAGAGTTGTTGAAAGCTGTAACACAGCAGCCTGATCTGTGGCTCTCACCGCTGAACATACAGCCAGGCATGGTCGTGTGTGACAATGGGCTGAACCTGCTGACGGAGAAATGACAGCTGGGGTAGATACGGTTTCCCTCTATGCCAGCCCTTTCAACGAGCTAAAGAATATGGCTGTGGTGAAATACAACTCCCACTGAGAAGCTGCTTCAGGTTGAAAAACATTGTGCCCACCAGAGGTTTTGATTCTGAGGGCTAACCTTTCACACCTGCTCAAGAGCCCTATAGCAGCTGCAAAGTTAGTGCTATCATGAACTCTCCTAAGGTAGAAGCCAAGGCACCCCAGAGGATTCTCTGGTGGTACCATCCAACCCTGCTGAGAAGCAGTCCTGGCTAAGAAAAGTGTGTGGGAAGGTTCCCGGACACTCTATGGCTGCTTTTTTACTGAGGAGGAAACACACGCAAACATGGGGAGAACATACAAAGTCCTTGCAGATGTTGTCCTTGCTGGGATTTGAACCCAGGATCCCAGTGCTGCAATGCTTCAGTGCTAACCACTGATCAAATTTGCTGCCGTTCACCCTCTAATATCTAACAGGCTGGAGAAACTTGCACCTACTGCCACTCTATCTTCAGCTCCTTTGTGAGAAAATGTATTTGGGCAGCCACTCAGACTACCAAATAAAATTCCTGAGAAGGAAATTGGGGATGGCTTCGCTACTGGTACTGGGGGCAGTGCTAATACCATGGCGTTGTACCATAGTTTGCTGGAAATATTCCAGGCTGGTAGGAGGCAAGCAAATTCCCACAGAAAAGTACCAGCAGTAACATTCAGGCCACATTTCAAGTGCAAACAGCTTTAGAGGACTTCCTGGGAGAAAAGACACGCAGGGTAGATACTGTTTTCCTCTATGCCAGTCCTTTCAAATCTCAGCCAAAAAAGTTGTGGACTGGCTCCGTACCGTCCCTGGCCACATTCACCTGTAGCGCACCACTCCTTGGTGCCCCTGTGTTTTCCCTTCTATTATTGTTCTTCCACCAGCTGGAGTTACATTATCGCTATCTGGATATTTAAAAAAAATTCTAAATAAAAGACATTTGTTTTTATTATTTGAGCCTGTGGAGCTGGATCATCGTCTTTCCTATTACCTGTCTACTGAGTGCAAGCAGCAGCGCTGATCACGGATCCCAGAGACACCCAGCTGGTTCATGGAGGTGAGCTGTTTTTTTTTCTTTTCCTTTTCAATTTCGGTTCTCTGGTGAGCCCGTCCAACCCTGCCGGAAAGCAGCCCTGGCTAAGAAAAGTGTGGGGGAAGGTTCCCGGACACTCTATGGCTGCTTTTTTAATGTGGATTGGCCATGCTTATGCATGTTATTTCTCAAAACGCATTACAAATCAGGCCATTGTCCAACTCTATATTCAAGAAATTAAATGCGCAAATAAAGATGTGTGTGTGTGTCAAAGCATCACCGAGTTGATGTTGGATGGGCTGTCATTGCTTCTGCAACAAGCTCAATTACAGGACTTCCTGGGAGAAATGACACGCAGGGTACATACTTTTCCCTCTATGCCAGTCCTTTCACCGATCTAAATACAACTCTCAGCAAAAAAAGTTGTGGACTAGCTCTTTACCATCCCTGGCCACATTCACCTGTTCATGTGCTTGTGGTTAGGTGGTCCTTCCCAGTAAGTGCACTGGGGAGGGCACGGGTAATGTTGTGGGACCTGTGCTTGTGGAAGGCGGAGGCGATACCGGGAAATATAGTGGCGGCTGGGGACCGAGTATGGACACTCGGCCGCCGCCGGCATGAGGTTGTGAAAAGCTCCACGAGTCTAAAAGGCCACATTTCAAGTGCAAGCAGCTGTTAAAAATTTGGCAGTATAGTATTGCAGCCTGTGGGTGGGTGGGTGGCTGGCTTGAATACTTGCGCTTGCATTCCAAGGAATGGGGTAGGGACAACTGAACGCTGCAGTGGGACAAGGACGTGGATGGTGATTGTTGCAAGTCTGCAACGACAGGTGCATGGCGGGAGGCATCTTTGCATGCGCCAAGGATCACTTATGATGCGCACACTTTTAGGCACTGACCTGGGAGTCAGAGATGCTTCCAGAGGTCTTCCCCATGCTGTTCCCATGTCTTTTCAGCACTGTTTGCATGTGTCTGATGATGTGTTACACACCACATGGCCAGATAAGGTTGTAAAATGTTAAAATGACATTTCCTGGTTAATGCATTTGTCTTGGTTGAAAGCAATTCAAAAGTGCAAAAACGCATCAAAAACGTTATGTGTGAACATAGCCCAAGTTGTGGAGGAGTATTTTTTTTTTGTTTATTTATTTTGCCTTATATATAAGTCATTACCCTGGAAAGGATGTTCCTTAACATATTTCCCAGGAAAATCCATTTTGGTTTCGTTTTTGTATGTTTTATTGTGAGTCCGTAAAAGTGGTGTAATACTCTGACCACATTGCTGACAGCAGTGATCTGGGAGTCAGAGATGCTTCCAGGGGTCTTCCTCATGCTTTTCCCATGTCATTTGAGCACTGTTTCCATCGATTTGGGCAATTTTTAGGCCCTCTACAGACCGCTAGTGGGAGCAGCCTGAAAAATGCTTGAGTTTCCCATAGACTTACAGTACAGACCAAAAGTTTGGACACACCTTCTCATTTAAAGATTTTTCTGTACTTCCATGACTATGAAAACTGTACATTCACACTGAAGGCATCAAAACTATGAATTAACACATGGGGAAATATATACTTAACAAAAAAGTGTGAAACAACTGAAAATATGTCTTATATTCTAGTTGCTTCAAAGTAGCCACCTTTTGCTTTGATGACTGCTTTGCACACTCTTGGTATTCTCTTGATGAGCTTCAAGAGGTAGTCACCGGAAATGGTTTTCACTTCACAGGTGTGCCCTGTCAGGTTTAATAAGTGGGATTTCTTGCCTTATAAAAGGGGTTGGGACCATCAGTTGTGTTGTGCAGAAGTCTGGTGGATACAAAGCTGATAGTCCTACTGAATAGACTGTTAGAATTTGTATTATGGAAAGAAAAAAGCAGCTAAGTAAAGAAAAACGAGTGGCCATCATTACTTTAAGAAATTAAAGTCAGTCAGTGCGAAAAATTGGGAAAACTTTGAAAGTGTCCCCAAGTGCAGTTGCAAAAACCATCAAGCGCTACAAAGAAACTCGCTCACATGCTGATCGCCCCAGGAAAGGAAGAACAAGAGTCACCTCTGCTTCTGAGGATAAGTTTATCCAAGTCACCAGCCTCAGAAATCGTAGGTTAACAGCAGCTCAGATTAGAGACCAGGTCAATGCCACACAGAGTTCTAGTAGCAGACACATCTCTACAACAACTGTTAAGAGGAGACTTTGTGCAGCAGGCCATCATGGTAAAATAGCTGCTAGGAAACCACTGCTAAGGACAGGCAACAAGCAGAAGAGACTTGTTTGGGCTAAAGAACATAAGGAATGGACATTAGACCAGTGGAAATCTGTGCTTTGTTCTGATGAGTCCAAATTTGAGATCTTTGGTTCCAACCACCGTGTCTTTGTGCGACACAGAAAAGGTGAACGGATGGACTCTACATGCCTGGTTCCCACCGTGAAGCATGGAAGAGGAGGTGTGATGGTGTGGGGGTGGCTTTGCTGGTGACACTGTTGGGGATTTATTCAAAATTGAAGGCATACTGAACCAGCATGGCTACAACAGCATCTTGCAGCGGCATGCTATTCCATCTGGTTTGCGTTTAGTAGGACCATCATTTGTTTTTCAACAGGACAATGACCCCAAACACACCTCCAGGCTGTGTAAGGACTATTTGACCAAGAGAGTGATGGGGGGCTACACCAGATGACCTGGCCTCCACAGTCACCAGACCAGAACCCAATCAAGATGGATTGGGGCGAGCTGGACAGCAGAGTGAAGGCAAAAGGGCCAACAAGTGCTAAGCATCACTGGGAACTCCTTCAAGATTGTTGGAAGACCATTTCCGGTGACTACCTCTTGAAGCTCATCAAGAGAATGCCAAGAGTGTGCAAAGCAGTCATCAAAGCAAAAGGTGGCTACTTTGAAGAACCTAGAATATAAGACATATTTTCAGTTGTTTCACACTTTTTTGTTAAGTATATAATTCCACATGTGTTAATTCATAGTTTTGATGCCTTCAGTGTGAATGTACAATTTTCATAGTCATGAAAATACAGAAAAATCTTTAAATGAGAATGTGCACCCAAACTTTTAGTCTGTACTGTACATTGGGCTCGTTGCTCGGGTCGAGCACCCGAGTATTCCAATTTGCTCGACCCGATCAACGAGTACCAGAGCTTTTAGTGCTCGCTCATCACTAATGATGAAGAAAAGGTAAACGGTTTGAAATGTTAAAATGTATTGGATGAACGTTTGTCCTCTATTGACTTCTGTAGCCCCAGGTGATGTCACCGAATAGTGCTGTCTTTTACATTTGTGGATTTCAGAGCGTTGCCATAGTCTGGAGCACTTTCACTATATTGGACTTCTACCATGGGAGAATCACTACTTATCAGCCACTACAAACCCAGGAGAACATCATCTATTTAGGACCAGTCGGCGCAACCATGAATTGCATTTACTATATATCCAGGGTAGTGTCTGTCAATATTAATACTCATGCCATGCTATACTGAAGTTATATGCCATGCTATACTGAAGTTATGAATGCACGGACATTAACTTTTACACAGCATTTCAGGATTTTGATGCTGATTCATGTTGAGCTCCTTTGCTGTGCATGTTTGCATTTTCCACCTATATAAACATCAGTCAAGGAGGAATATAGGCCTAATAAATCAAAACTGGCGATTTTCTCGCCAGTCTTTACAAGGACCCCATTAAAGTGGAAGTCAAAGGATGCATAGTCCATGCAATGTAAAAGGCAAAAAAGGGGTATCTCAAATACAAATGACTTCACTAATTACAAAAAATTGCCACAACCACCATCAAGGGGATATGATTAGTGATGAGGGAGCACTAAAATGCTCAGGTACTCATTGCTCGAGTCGAGCAAATTGGAATACTCGGGTGCTCGATCTGAGCAACGAGCCCAATGTAAGTCTATGGGAAACTCAAGCATTTATTCGGCAATCTTCCCCCGGAGGTCTGCAGATGGCCTAAAAATTGCCCAAATCGATGGGAAAAGAGGTCAAATGAAATGGGAACAGCATGAGGAAGACCCCTGGAAGCATCTCTGACTCCCAGGTCACTGCTGTCAATAATGTGGTCAGAGTAGTACGCCACTTTTACGGACTCACAATAAAACATATAAAAACGAAACCAAAATGGATTTTCCTGGGAAAAATGTTAAGGAACATCTTTTCCAGGGTAATGACATGTATATAAGGCAAAATAAATAAACAAAAACAAAAATTACCCTCCACACCTTGGGCTATGTTCACACGTAGCGTTTTTGATGCGTTTTTGCACTTTTGCATTGCTTTCAACCGTGAAAAATACATTTACCAGTAAATGTCATTTTAACATTTTACTCCGTTATGTCCCCATGTGGTGTGCAAGACATGATCAGACACATCCATACAATGCTGAAAAGACATGGGAACAGCATGGGGAAGACCCCTGGAAGCATCTCTGACTCCCAGGTCGCTGCCTTAAACTGTCGTCATCAGATGTGATCTTATATTACTGCAGTAATAATACAGACATTTTTGGCAACGTGACAAATATTAAACTCCATTTAAAATGGATAAGGTATGTGGCAAGGGACGGGGAAGTGGATGTTATGGTGATGGTGATAGTGCACGCAGAGGCTGAGGCCGTGGGCAAGATGAAACTGTGCATGCTGAGTAAGCACAACAAGCACCCACATCATGAACTACCTTCCTTTCTCAATTTTTACGGGGCCGCGGAGCACCACTATTGAAGCCAGAGCAGTCTAAAAAGGTTGTTGGTTGGATAGCAGATAATGTTTTCAATCAGTTTGCCACCACCACCACCCTGTCTTACACATTGTCCAGTCTCAGTAGCCGTGAGTCTGGATCACATTATTATTATTATTTTATCGCCACTTATCCCATGGCGCTTTATATGTGAAAAAGGGGTATACATCGCAAAAACAATTACAATAATCTTGAACAAAAATGTGACAGCGACTGGTATAGGAGAGGAGAGGACCCAGTCTACAAGGAATGGGTGAGGATACAGTAGGTGAGGATAGAGCTGGTCATGCAGTGGTATGGTGAAGCGAAGGTAACTGCAGGTTGTAGGCTTGTCGGAAGAGGTAGGTCTTCAGCTGCCTTTTGAAGGTTTCAACAATAGGCGAGAGTCAGAAATTTGGGGGTAGAGAGTTCCATTTGGGGGTAGAGAGTTCCAGAAAAGGGGGGATGCACAGGAGAAATCTTGTATGTGATTGTGGGAAGAGGAGATAAGAGGGGAGTAGAGAAGGAGATCTTGTGAGGATTGGAGGTTGCGTGCAGGTAAGTACAGGGAGACTAGGTCACAGATGTATGAAGGAGACAGTTTGTGGATGGCTTTGCAGGCCAAGGTTAGGGTTTTGAACTGGAGTCTCCGGGCAATGGGGAGCCAGTGAAGGGATTGACAGAGAGTAGAGGCCAGGGAATAACAAGGGGACAGGTGGATTAGAAAGGCAACAGAGTTTAGGATAGATTGGAGGAATGCGAGAGTGTTAGAAGGGAGCCCACAAAGCAGGAGGTTGCAGTTGTCGAGACGGGAGATGATAAGGGCGTCCGCTACTGTTTTTGTAAATTCATGGTTGAGGAATGTGTGGATCCGGGAGATTTTTTTTTACATGGAGTCGGCATCTTCCTCACCCTGATACTCCTTCCTCGCACCATTCCGAGTGCACTGAGACAACTGATCCCACACTTGGACACTCCGAAGAGCTGTTTTGTTCATCTTTCCATTTATAGATTCTGGCCTCTCGCTCGGTCTGCTCGGAAGTGAGAAGAGCTTGGATATGTGGTTTGAAGGAGAGAATAGAGTCTAGGGTTACCTCAAGAGCTGTTCACTTTTCCATTGATAGATTCTGGCCTCTCGGCCGGCCAGCTTCAAGCAGGGAAATAGAAGATGGCATGTAGCGATTTGAGCAGCCATGGTCACCTGAAGGTAACCATGGGAAAGTGCAATTACTGTTGCAAGAGGTGGATAATGATGAGACATAATGGTCAGAAAGTCAGGAGGAGGACCAGGGTGCAGAAGTGGAAGACAAAGCAGTGAACGATGAAGTCACTGACCCAACCTGGCAAGGGGACATGCAGAGCAAGGACAGCAGCACACAGGGGGAGAGAGGCGTAGCACCACAACAGGCAGGAACAAGCAGTGTGGTGGCCACAGACACAAGGCGGGCAACTGCTCCCCGGAAGACCAACACAACGGAAGTACAAGTGTTAGGTCTTCCCGAGTCTGGTTCTTTTTTAAAGACTTTTTAGATAACCCCAAAAAGGTAATTTGCAACATCTGCCAGGCCAGCATCATCAAGAGCACCAAAACTACCAGCCAGATCACCACCAGCATGCTCAGGCACATGACAGCATAGCACCCAACTAGCTGGGCCGAATGCCAAGGTCCAGAAACAGTGTCTGCGGGTGACACCACTGCCTCTTCTGCTGTTGTGTGTGCACGCCAATCCCCAGTCCATGGTGCATGCAAAGATGCCTCCCGCCCTGCACCTGTCATTGCAGACTTACAACTATCATCGTCCACATCCTTTTCCCTTTGCAGCATTCAGTTGTAGTGTTGAGCCACCCCCGTAGTGTTCGAGTTCGGTTCGGTTCGTCGAACACCCGTGTGTTCGCCGAACTGTTCGTCGAACTGTTCTTCGAACACCTTCGAACACCGTTAAAACCAATGGCAGGCAAACAAAAACACATAGAAACACATAGAAAACACCTTCAAAGGTGTCCAAAAGCTGACAAACTGCTCAGAAGACACAACTAACACATGGAAAAGTGACAAGTACATATAGTCATGCGAAAAGAAAAGAGGTGGAGGAGTAAAAGGAGGGGGAGACACAGATATAGGCATGTCATGCCCTTCTAAAATCCAAAAAGTGAGAAGCCGACACGTTCAGTCCGCTCCTGCCCGTGCCACCTCCGTGTCGCCGGGTTTGTGCCAGAGCCGCGGTGAACCCTGACGGCCAGCCCCCCTCTCCCAATACTGGTGCCTGTCCGCTGGTGGGTCGAGCGAGCCCCCCTGTGGTGGAGGCAGCTCTAAGCTTTTTAATTTAAATTGTCTCTCTAATTTGAATAAATACACTTTAAATCCATTTACAAGGATCTATTGGAGGGCAAGTCTCATGCCAGCAGCCGCGTAATTCCAGCTCCAGTAGTGTCCACTAAAGCTGCTGCAGTTAAAAAGCTTTTATAAGGATCGAGCTCGGCTGTCCACCGCAAGGCATTCTACTGCCAGTCCCAGCCCCTATGCCTTGGGGTGCCTCCTGATGCTCTTCACTGAGTATCCCGTGGTCCCGAAGCATTTCCTTTGAAAAAATGAAGTGTCCAAACTACAGGTGGTGTAGCTTGCTTAACAGCCGGGATAATCCGCTGACTAGTAGACCCTGCTACTAGGCACAAAGTATTTCCTGGGCTAGATGCAGTTAAAAATTTGTAATTAGATACTCTCGTTGGATGCTGAGAAAGCATTCCATAGAGTCTCCTGGCACGCCATATATGATTCTCTTAAAAAGCTTGGGGTAGGGGTCTAGGGGACCCTTTTATAGCCAAAATCACGGCCCTGTATCGCAATACGTCACCTAGGCTGAAGATAAATGGAACTGTAGCACCCTGAGGGTGATATCTCACTCTCAGGTAAGGATGTAGTGTGGATCAGGACCCGACACCTGCATGCATTAAACCACATTGCCGTGGGGCAGAGCGACCAATATGCCCCTGAGATGGGCACGACAGTCCCTGTCCCTGGCTGGAGTGGGGGGAGGGAACACTGAGGAAGGGGAACCCTGTAGTGCAGGAGCAGGGAGGAAGCAGTTCCTGGGTGCATTGAGAAGGGAGTATAAAAGGTGGGCACCATCTTAGTTCAGTGCAGAGAAGTCTGAGCAGAAGTGGCAGGGAGCAGGGGCTCTGCATGAGCTCTGCTCCGGAGGCGGGCCTAGTAACAGAGGCCCAGGCCTGCAAGAGGGAGAAGGAAGGAAGAGGAGCGGAGAAGGCTCCAGGAACGAGGAACGAAGGGATCTCAGGGGTGCGGACGGGCGAGTCGCCACCGCACGCCCGAATCCACCTGCGTGGAGGGGTCAGGCCAAAGGGGGAGACCGGTACCCGAAACTAGTGGAGGCAGGAAACGACCCTCAGCTAGAAACAGGAGGCTGTGACATTTTATGTGGCGCAGCCCCTCACTACACCCGCTAGGAAGGCACCACATAGGGTCAGGGAAACTGGCGCCAAGTTTACCAAGAGGAGGCCCGAGGCAGCCGGACAGAAGGGTTGGTAAGAAAGGCCAGACAAAGGACACACAAAGGGGGTCCTGTGAAGCACTCCATAGTTATCTGGGAGTTGTCTGAGCCCCTCACCTGGTGAGCACAGTACGACGTGGGCAGCCGTTACCTGCAGACGTGGTCTGGATAATAAGAACTGTGAGTAAAGGCCCTGGACTGCATCACTGACTCCGTGTCATTACTGCTGCTGCCCTGCACCATCACCCCCATCCTCCGTATACACTGCCCTGAGGCTATACTCCTCCCATGGGGAGTTATGCTACGCTCTGCTGCACCCACAACACCAGCCTCAGCGGTCTGCCCTGGAGCTGCGGTTCACTCTGACCGCAATCCACGGGTGGCGTAGTCGGACATTTAAACATCAAAACCACATAAATAGTTCCGCCACTGGTTTGACCGCCCTGAGCCACGGAACCGGGTTGCCGCCACGGAGACTACAACCACCAGCATCCACCAAAAAGGGTCCGGCTCCGGGTGTCCCAAGGCCCAGGGGGCGCGTCAGAACATTTTCATCACCTTTCACAATCACCAATGGGACAAGGCAGGGATGTTCTCTGTCCCCTCTCTTATACATCCTAGTGACGGAGCACCTGCTCTCATCAATTCGCCATAACCCCAATATTAGGTGGATTGAGGTGGGAGGCACCGAGTACAAGTGCTCTCTATTTGCTGATGATGTCCTAGTATATATCACTCAATCACATATATCCATCCATGCTGTTATGGCTGAAATAGATCACTTTGTTACATGGTCAAATTTTAAAATCAATGCAGCGAAGTCTGAGGCCCTCGATGTCTCCCTCCCCAAATCCATATAGGATTCCATCCAGTCCAACTTTCCCTTTGCCTGGCCCTCACAGGGTATCAAATACTTAGGAATTCCTATTCATAGAGACCTCTCCCATCTATGTTATCTTAATTTTGGGCCCTTTATTGAACAACTCCATACAGACCACGGTTGGCAAGTTAGAACTGTAAGATTCACTACGTGAACCACTGGTGTTTTGTGGAAAAGCACATGTACACTGTGTTCCAAATTATTATGCAAAAAGTGTTTAGGAGTGATAAGGGAAGAATTTGTTTGTTTGTCAGTTAAACTCATTGATGGTGATGTGTGTCAGGGCTCTTTATATCACTGTAAGCAATTGCAGACACCTGTGCTAATTAGTTTGGCAGGCGTGTCCAATGAAAGGCAAGACTACTTAAGAAGGCTGTCTCACATTATTAAGCAGCCTACATTTTCTGCCAAAATGGGAAAGAAAAAGGATGTGTCGGCTGCTGAGAAGCAACAAATTGTGGAGTGTTTAGGTCAAGGCATGACTACAATCAACATTGTGCGATGATCACGATGAAGTGTCTTGGCAATCAAGAAGTATGTAGCTGATTCACAGTACACACGTGTGCTTGCTGATATGGGCAAATTGAGGACTCTTTCCTACAGGCAATTACGTCAGGTTGAAAGAGCAGCGGCAAAAAAGCCTTGTCATAGCAGCAGACAAGTTTTTGAAGCTGCTTGTGCCTCCAACGTCCCCCGAACAACAAGATGCAGGGTCCTTCAGAGGTTTGCAGCTGTGCATACGCCATCCTGTCGACCTCCTCTATCCACTTCACACAAGCAGAAACGGCTCCAGTGGGCCAAACATTACATGAAGACTGATTTCAAAACTGTTTTGTTCACGGATGAGTGCCGTGCAGCGCTCGATGGTCCAGATGGATGGAGTGGAGGATGGCTGGTTGATGGACACCCCACGCAAACACGGCTACAGCGCCAACAAGGAGGAGGTGGAGTAATGTTTTGGGCTGGAATCATGGGGAGAGAGATTGTCGGCCCCTTTAGGATCCCTGAAGGCGCTAAAGATGAACTCCATAATGTATGTGGATTTTCTCAAACAGCACTTCCTGCCATGGTTCAAGAAGAAGAACCGTGTATTTCACAGCAAGATCATTTTTCTGCATGATAATGCACCATCTCATGCTGCACATAACACATCTGCATCTCTGGCTGATATGGGCATAAAAGGGGACAAACTTATGGTGTGACTCCCATGCTCCCCTGACCTCTACCCCATTCAGAACCTTTGGAGCATCATTAAAAGGAGTGTCTATGATGGCGGGAGGCAGTTCACATCTAAGCAACAGCTCTGGGAGGGTATTCTGTCCTCATGCAAAACAATTGAAGCAGAAACCATCCAAAACCTGACAAATTCAATGGACGAGAGAGTTCAGAAGCTCCTTTCGAACAAGGGGTCCTATGTGAAAATGTAACATCACCTAGAATAAAGTTTTGAGTTGAAAACTGTTTGATTTCAGTTTCTAACAACCTGCTAATGCTTATAATTTCAAAAATGACCATTTTTTTGGTCTTTATTAAAATGAAAAGGTTGATCGAAAAGTTTGGGGGATCTAAGAGTGTGGCAACCCAGTAGTCATGATTACTTCGAATTCTGACAATATGAGGGTCATGCTGCAGGTAGTGCAGCAAGAAGGCACTTATGTGTCTTGTGCATCTCGGAGCCCCAAAATTATTTTCCGGGCTAGATGCAGCTAAAAATTATTATTAATTTTAAATCTGGTGAAGCTTTAGTATAGATGGCCTAATAGGATCAGTGCTGCACACTGCTACAAAGCCCAAATTATTTTCCAGTCAAGATACAGATAAACATGATTAGTAATTTTAAATCTGGTGGAGCTTATTATAGATGGCCTAATAGAATCAGTGCTGCACACTGCTACAAAGCCCAAATTATTTTCCAGCCAAGATACAGATAAACATGATTAGTAATTTGAAAGCTTAAAACGGTTGGTAGGGTGATTTTAACCAATCATCAAGCTTTTACTCTCCCCAGGATGACACAGGGGTAGAAAAGTCGTTTCGGATCCATGATTTGTTCATCTTTATGAACGTGAGTTTGTCTACATTATCAGTGGAGAGCCGCGTGCGCTTATCTGTCAGCACACCACCAGCAGCGCTGAACACACGTTCAGACAGAACGCTGGCTGCGGGGCATGACAAGATCTCCAAGGCGTAAGTGGCTAGCTCCGGCCATTTATCCAGATTGGAAGCCCAAAAAGAGCAAGGGTCCAGTGACACAGTCGTGGCTTCAATGTTTACTTGGAGATACTCCTGTACCATCGTCTCTAGGCGTTGACTATGTGTCAGACTTCTTTTCTCCTGTGGCCTTGCAAAGGATGGGCTAAAAAAGTGGTGAAATGATTCCGCAAAATTGATGTTACCAGCAGATACTGTGGTTCTGTTACGGTTTGAGTGCTGAACACTTGACGGTCCCACGGTTGGCAAGTTGGAACTGTGAGATTCACTACGTGCACCACTGGTATTTTGTGGAAAAGCACATGTAAGATTCTGCAACAGTCTCTGCTGATACTCCTGCATGCGTGCATCCCTTTCTATGGCAGGAATAATTTCTGCAAATTTACTTTTGTACCGGGGATCTAACAGTGTGGCAACCCAGTAGTCAGGATTATTTCTAATTCTCACAATTTGAGGGTCATGTTGCTGGTAGTGCAGCAAGAAGGCACTCATGTGTGTTGCGCATCCAGGAGCACCAAGTCCCTGTTGTGTTGGTGGCGAGGTAACAATCATGCTTGCTTCCTCTGTCCTCTCCCCCCAACCTCGCACAACAGAAATGTGATCAAGGTCTCCCTCATCTGATGAGTCTTCCATCAGTTCGTCCTCCACTTCTTCCTGGGCTCCTGCACCTTCCTCACTAGTTTGGCTGCTACCATGCGCCCTGGTAAAACCATCTCCCCCACCCTCACATGCCTGCCGCCTTGGTGCTGCCGACCGTCTGGACCATGCAGATGTTAGCCCTTCCGCATACAACTCCTCCTCCTCTACTTCCTCCACCTCCTCTTGTGCCACCACCTGACTCCGAATTCTGTTTAACATGTGCTCCAGCATGTAAATCACCGGAATAGTCATGCTGATAATGGCATCGTCAGCACTAAACATCTTCGTCGCCATTTCAAAACTGTGCAGAAGGGTGCATAGGTCCCTGATCTGAGACCACTCCTCCAGCGTGATTTGCCCCACCTCTGGATCTCGTTGGCCCAGGCTATACGTCAGAACGTATTGCACCAGGGCTTGTCGGTGCTGCCACAGTCGCTGCAACATGTGCAGAGTTGAATTCCACCGGGTAGGCACATCGCATTTTAGCCGGTGAAGTGGCAGGCCCAACGACTTCTGTAGAGATGTAAGTCGCTGAGCTGCGGGATGCGAATGGCGAAAGTGAGCACACAGCGACCGTGCCCTCTGCAGAAGGCCATCTAGTCTGGGATAGTGGGCTAAAAATTGCTGGACAACCAGGTTCAACACGTGAGCCATACAAGGCACGTGTGTGACATTGCCCCGGCGAAGGGCCGCACCCAGGTTTGCAGCATTGTCGCACACGGCCTTCCCTGGTTTCAGGTCCAGTGGAGACAACCATTCATGAAATTGGTTCTCCAGAGCTGACCACAACTCCTCAGCTGTGTGACTCACATTTCCCAGACATTTCAATGTAAAAACCGCCTGATGACGTTGAGCCCTACTGCCAGCATAGTAAGGAGGTGTGCAGGATCCCTTCTGCGCAGTTAGAAAGCTTGTGGCATGACCAGACAGGCTTTGGGTGCAGGTGGAAGACCAAGAGGAGGTTGAGGAGGCAGAAGCAGTGGAGGAACTTTGACATAAAGAGGATTGACGCACAACTCGTGGGGACGGCAAGACTTGGACAGCAGCCCCTTGTCCTGCTGTCACCATAGTTACCCAGTGCCCAGTCAGCGACATGTAACGCCCCTGTCCATGCCTACTCGTCCAAGTGTCTGTGGTGAAATGCACCCTGTCACACACAGAGTTTCTCAAAGAAGCGGTGATGTTGTGTGCGACATGCTGGTGGAGCGCAGGCACACCTTTCTTTGAGAAGTAGTGCCGACTGGGCATCTGGTACTGGGGCACTGCGACGGACATAAGGTCTCGAAAATCCTCTGTGTCCACCAGGCGGAAAGGCAGCATTTCTGTAGCCAAGAACTTGCAGATGGTGAAATTCAACCTCTTAGCTTTCTCATGGCTAGGAGGAAATGGTCTTTTACTTGTCCACATCTGAGGGACCGAGGGCTGGCTATTGTGCTTAGACGGGGTTGATAAGGGTGTCCCCGGCAAACTGCCGGTCTGTGAGGAAGATGCAGGCGGACATGTTAGGTTGCCTTGATCCAAAGGTGGTGCTATCGATGTCGGACAGCGCTCAACACCAGCTGGTGTTACCACCTCCAAAGAAAATGATGACCTGCCAATCACGCTGGCTGTTGCGGGTAAAGAGGTGGCAGGTCTGCGCCCCAAAACAGGTGTGACTGCTGTCCCCCCAGTCACAGAGGATGAAGAGGCCGCGGATGCACAAGATATGGCAGACAGTGGTTGGCCCGGCCGGCTAGGCCACATTGTAGCACATTGAGCTTCCCACTGCAACTTATGCTTCATGTCCATGTGCCGGTTCATGCATGAAGTACTCAAACTATGTATTTTTTGGCCTCTACTTAGCTTTTGCTGACAAATGTTACAGATAACACGAGTTGGGTCATCTTTATCGATCTGAAAAAATGCCCAGGCTATGCAAGGCTTAGCACCCATGCGACCTGAAGAGCCACCACGACTTGTGGTGAGAGGCAGAGTTGTGTTTGAGGATGCAGTTGTTGACGTGCTTCCAGTACTATGTCTCTGTCCAGGAAGGCGCAACCTGACCTCGTCGTCACTAGCATCTTCCTCCACCTCCTCTGCTGACCTCATCTCTTGGCTGACTGTGGGTTGACAGTAAGTGGGATCTCCAACCTCATCATCATCACCCTGTGCGTTATCACACCCGTCGTCCTCAGAGCCAACCTGTTCCTGCCCTGACAAAAAACTCAAGTTGTCGCTCCAATCAGGTATTTGAGTCTTATCATCGTCTCCCTCATTGTCTCCACCAACAGGAGTTACAGTTTGGGAATGAGGGTCTACATTATGGTCAGAACCTTCTGCGTCTGGTCCTGGATCCGACTCATAAAGATTCTGGGCATCAGTGCAGATCATTTCCTCGTCTGGATTCACAGAAGCGCTGGAGTCGACCTCTGATTCCCAGGCTATAGTATGAGTAAACAGCTCTGCAGACTCAACCATCTGTTCTACCTCATACTCAGACGGGTAGCTGGAGTTTTGGGAGCTGTGAGGAAGCAAGTGTGATTGGGGTGACACCTTTGAGGACTGGAGTATTTGTGATGTTGAAGTTGATGTGGAGGAGAGCCCACTTAAAGGAGCACTTGATATCCGTTGAAGCACCTGCTGTTTTTGTGCCTCATCTGTAATTTGTAGCGATTGGCGTGGCCGTAAGAAAGGGATCTTATCACATTGTCTGCTAAAAGAAGTAGACATTTTAGTTTGGCTGGAAGATGGTCTTTCTTCTGCAGATGTTACTGTTGCTTTAACACCTACCCCACGGACACAACTTTTTTTCCCCTTCCCAACACGCCTATTCCCCTTTCCACCAGCAGCAGGCCTTTTTCCACTCATTTTGGTGGTTAACTAATTAACAACTCTGGAGTTGTTTGCACAAAAAAACAATGGATGGGAACCGAGCAGAGCTGAGTGGCCAAACTGTGGTATTAGGCCAAAACTATTGGCTGGGTTAGATGCAGAAAAAAATTATATTTAATTTGCAACCTGATGGAGGTCAGTATAGATGGACTAATACAACAAGTCCCACACACAGCTAGAAGCCCAATATTTTTTCAGAGGTTGATGCAGAAAAAAATATATTCAGTTTGCAACCTGATGGAGGTCTGTATAGAAGGATTAATAGAACAAGTCCCACACACAGCTAGAAGCCCAATATTTTTTCAGAGGTAGATGCAGAAAAAAATATATTCAGTTTGCAACCTGATGGAGGTCAGTATAGATGGACTAATACAACAAGTCCCACACACAGCTAGAAGCCCAATATTTTTTCAGAGGTAGATGCAGAAAAAAATATATTCAGTTTGCAACCTGATGGAGGACAGTATAGATGGACTAATACAACAAGTCCCACACACAGCTAGAAACCCAATATTTTTTCAGAGGTAGATGCAGAAAAAAATATATTCAGTTTGCAACCTGATGGAGGTCTGTATAGATGGATTAATAGAACAAGTCCCACACACAGCTAGAAGCCCAATATTTTTTCAGAGGTAGATGAAGAAAAAAATATATGCAGTTTGCAACCTGATGGAGGTCAGTATAGATGGACTAATACAACAAGTCCCACACACAGCTAGAAGCCCAATATTTTTTCAGAGCTAGATGCAGAAAAAAATTATATTCAATTTGCAACCTGATGGAGGTCAGTATAGATGGACTAATAGAATGATGCTATGCCCAAAAGATTTTACTTCACTAGGTGCAGTAAAAAAATTGGTATTCTATACACAGGTGGTATATCTTGCAACACAGATAGGCTACTCCACTGACTAACACACTCTGCAATAGGCCAAAAAGGATTAGCTTTGCTAGATTCATCCAAATGCTGTGAAAAAAACTTGCACAGCACTGGCACAGACCTGCCTGGCAAAAACTGATAGGAACTGATGTAACCTAGTCCTGAAAAGGACTCCAATTACAATTAGTCTTTACTCCCACAATCTATCTATTTAAGAGCACAGACCTGCCTGATAAAAGTCGTAGGAAATGCTGTAACCTAGTCCTTAAAAGGACTGCAATCACAACTATTCCCTACTCCCAAGCTATCTGTAGATTTGTGCGAAAATTGGCTTGAAATTAACAAGGTATAGCGCACACAGCAACAGCGGTGCCGTCTAACACGCAGCTGCAGCAGTGAGAAAATGGTGGCGACGGGGAAAATGGCTTGATCTTATAGGGCAAGGACATGTGACATACACTGCCAATGACACATGCCCTTGCTTGTGTGAAAAAAAGCACTTCGCTCCGTGTGTGCGCTGCTGATAGGCTGACAGATTTCACCTCCCCACTGTAAATGCGGGAAAGAGAAAAAAAAAATGGAGATCTTCATTGTTCCTGCAGAGATCCATCCCCTGCCCCTCCCCCCACCCCGCTGTACACTCAAACTGCGTATTAAAATTAATTTTCATCATTACTGAGAAAAAATCCAGTTATGATTTTGGTGCACGAACAGTTATCGAACATAACCTCGAACAGCCGAATTTTTCTCAAATTGTTCGTGCTCGCCGAACGGCTCGAACACCGCCCAAAACAGCTCGAATTTGAGATTGGCGAACAGTTCGAGTAGAACAACGCTCATCTCTATTCAGTTGTTCCTATCCCAGCCCTTGGAATGCAATCGCAAGTATGCACCACCCATCCAAAGGCTGCAATACTAAACTGCCACATTTCTGGAATACTACTTGCACTTGAAATGTTGCCTTTTAGGCTCGTGGAGGGAGAAGCTTTCCACAACCTCATGGCAGCGGCGGCCGGGTGTCCATACTTGGTCCCCAGCTGCCACTATTTCTCCCGGTATCGTCCCCGCCTTCTACAAGCACGGGTCCCAGAACATTACCCGTTCCCTCCCCAGTGCACTTAGTGGGAAGGACCGCCTAACCACAAACATGTGGTAAATGTGGCCAGGGACGGTACATCTCACTGATGCATTTCAATGAGTTAAAATTGTGGAAGGCGGGACCCAGTGGGACCCTGGGATGGAATATGTCCTCCCTGCGCAGAGGATTGCGGGCTGTGGGTCAATCAAACTTGAAGACAACAATGTTCACAAGGTAGACAGCAGCAGTGTTTGGTCTCCTAGACAACGAGCAAATTATTCATGATGAGGCCATCCATCTCCTTAGCGTTCTGTTACTTAGAATGCAAGTTTAAGTATGCAGCCAACCACCCACCCACAGGTCACTATACTAAACTGCCACATTTCTGGACCACTGCTTGCACTTGAAATGCTGTCTTTTAGGCTCGTGGAGGTGGAAGTTTTCCACAACCTTAGGCGGCTGGGTCTCCATACTCGGTCCCCAGCCGCCGCTATTTCTCCCGGTGTCGTCTCCGCCTTCCACAAGCACCAGTCCCAGAACATTACCCATACCACAAACACATGGACAAGTGAATGTGACCAAGAATGGTACATCTCACTAACGCATTTCACTGGGTTAATATTGTTTAAGCCAGGACCCAGTGGGACCCTGGGATGGAATACGTCTTCCAGACGCATAGGTCAATCAAGCTTGAAGGCAACAATGTTCACAAGGTAGACAGCAGCAGTGGTCGGTCTCCTAGATAATGAGCAAATTATTCATGATGATGATAAAGGCCATCCATCTCCTTAGCTTTCTGTTACTTGGAATGCAAGCGCAAGTATGCAGCCAACCAGCCACATACAGGCTGCAATACTAAACTGCCACATTTCTGGACTACTGCTTGCACTTGAAATGTTGCCTTTTAGGTGAGAAAAGGTCGAATTCTGGAGATGATTTTAAGGTGCAGGTGACATGAGCGAGTGAGTGATTTTCCACGTTGAATAAAGGAAAGTTGTGTGTCAAATATGACTCCAAGACAGCAAGCGTGCCGAGTGGGAGTTATGGTGGCACCATCTAAATGAAATTGCAAAGTCAGGTATAGGTAGGTTAGTAAAAGTCAGGTATAGGTAGGTCAGTAGAGGGAGGAAACCGAAGAAGTTCATTTTTGAAGATATTAAGTTCAGGCTCTTGTTGAAGAATTACAGCAAAAAAAAATTCCCATCTGACAATGCAGGTGGCAGAGGTCACAGACAGTTCATTGGACAACCAAGGAGTACAAGTGAGGGAGACACAAACCAGATGCGGCAGAGGCAGGGGAATGCTGTGAAAGGTCTGGGACAGTTTTCTCAGACCCTCCCAGCACCCAGGCCCTGATACACTGGGTACTCTGACAAGGAGGGAATAGTTTTGGAAGATGCTAAAGGACTACCTTGGTGACCGTACCAGCATCCTCCATGATTCCATTCTGTACCTTTATTTTTATTTTATTTTATTTATTTATTTATTTTTTTTTGCTTTGCATTTTTTGTGCACTAGCACTATACATCTCATTGTGTCACACAATTCAAAAGTACCCTAATTACTTTTATTATATCATCGTACAGAACATTGGGCCCTACAAGACCCTTTAATTATAAATACCACAATTTTATCAAACTATATGGTTTAAAATTGCAGATTAACATGGAATTTTTTAATACTAATCGAAAATGTCACAGAGAACTCCTTATTTCTGAAATTTTGGGTTTCTCAAGCAATAATTCATCATTGAATGTTAATATTAATTTTCAACCCCTAAATGAGACCGATAAGCAACAAATGTTAAAACTTTTCTCAGATTATGAAAACAAGAGCAAGATTGAGATTACAAATCATGTGGACACCCTTTTTCTAAGACGTTATATAGCTGAAAATATTGTACCCAGAGGTCTGAGGTTATCACAAAAATCCTCTTTTCCACAAGACTTAGCATTTACCAAAGAATGGGATGACCATTCGCTGAATTGTTCCTTTGGTATGATGAATCTTCTCATCACCAACAGAACTCTTCTAGCGCAACAGGCTCTAGAGGAACTTAAATCTCTCAGAAGGAAGCTTGATTCATTTGTTCCCTTTGTAGAGTTTAATGAGATGAATGCAAATCTCAAAATCAGACTAATTAAATTTGAAGAGGAGATTATAAGGAAAAAAGCAGCAAAATTACTAAGGGATAGGAAGGATATATGTGCAATAGATGCAATTGCTGGTTCCTTTGTTCCATCCCGACAGGATCCAGCTATTATCTCTGAGGGATCGAAATCTGATCCTATTCTAATTCCAAATTCTCCGTCTACCACACCCGATTCCCCTGACAAAAAGAGAAGTTTGCCTTTAAAATTTCTTAAATCTATTAAACAAAAGAATTTTTATGAACAGCACAAGAAAACTTTACCAACTGTTTCTGCAAAAATGGGAGTTATGAAATCTATGGTAGATAAAAATAGGTCAGAAAATAACAAGAGGGTTTCAATTGATACAAAACATTCAGACACTATTCAGACGATGCAGTCCTTTTTGGACTTAAATCCTACATCTTTGGATATAGCCCCAATAGTCCATTCCATAGATAAAGATCCAGTCCAGTTTCCACCAGACCTTGAAATCAACTCCTCATCCACAGCCATATCTACAAAAATGGAGGTCCATGTTGACCCCAAGAATTTATCCTTGTTGACAGTGCACAACTATACACTTTCTCAAACTAATCTCCATCCAATCAATGGTGACCTTTCGTTTGAGGATGGGATCTGCACTTCTCTGATTAAGGAATCTAATACCACCAACATCACTCATCCTGTAGTTCCTTTACTTGCTTTTCAAAATGTGTCTTCAACAATTGACTTAACCCCATCTGTACAAGAATCATCAACTAGAGCCCATTTTTCGGTTTCTCTGAATGAGAAAAATGCTACTTATATTCAGAATCCCAATATGAGGAATTAAAAAATCACACAGTTTTTTCGGGTTGCCCCCGGACGTCACCCAAAGAGAAAAAGAGAAAATGGGGTTGTAGAGGGAGAGGATGAACCCACTGCAAACCCAGTACCTCTACTGGATATATCCCAAAAAAGGACAAAGGTAGATTGGAACACAATAGTACGAATGGGAATTTAGGAATTTTTAATTTGTCGGACTATATTTTAACCGATGATGAGATCCGATTACTTGAACGAGGTCTGTCCTTCTGCCCTAATTTTCCTACTAATGTGTTTTCTTTATATCTTGATCTCAATGATTTTTTTTAAAAAACTAACTATACAACAACATCTTTAATTAGAAGAAAGGAGAGGAAAAACTATAATTCCACCTCCACAAAGCCCCTTCCGGGTCACCAATCTAGAGACTGAACCGATGCATGTAGATGTGCATGGACATTCGAGTAAATTCTACCCACTGTATCATAAAGGTTCCCATATTGAAACATTTCAACAACTTATTTTGAAGGAGATTCGGTCCTTTAAACATCAAAAAACTAGGTATAATCTGAGTCCCGGTGAGAGACGAGCCGTCATCTCACTTAGAGACAACCAAAATCTGATTATCAAGAATGCAGACAAAGGGGGTGGCGTAGTACTCATGAATAGTGGCTTGTATATTGGGGAGGGAAAGAGAATTCTGGATGATCATGACTACTACGAAATGCTATCTCAGGACCCGTCAGTTTCTATATTTTTAAAACATAAGAAGCATATTAGGACCGCACTTGCAAAGGGTCTTCTAAACAAAAAAGAGAATTTTTTTTTGGATATAACTACATTCAGGGTTCCTTTTTTCTATTTCCTTTCCAAGATACACAAAAACCCCATCAATCCCCCGGGCCGCCCAACCATTTCGGGAATTGGTTCCATCACCAGTAACCTTTCCCATTATGTTGACCTTTTTCTTCAAAAATATATTCTTAAGCTTGATTCCTACCTGAGAGACTCTTCCCAACTAATTAAACTTTTGAGAAACCTCCCCCCTATGAATGATTGCCTCATGTTGACCCTTGATGTTGGTGCTCTTTATAGCAATATATCCCACGACTTGGGGTTGCAAGCAATTGATCAATTCTTGTCGATGGACACTAATATTCCAGCTGAGCAAAGGAATTTCCTTAAAACATCTATTATGTTTATATTAAATAATAATGTATTCACATTTGAAGGGGTGGTTTACCGTCAGATAAAGGGCTGCGCTGTGGGCACGAGGTTCAACCCCAGTTATGCAAATTTGTTTATGGGGGTTTTTGAGTCTGTCTTCATCGCTCAGTCCCCCCTGGCGGCCAACCATATGGTGTTTTATCGCCGCTTCATAGACGACTTATTTTTCCTGTGGAGGGGAACTAGCGAGAGTGCATTGAAATTCGTTGAGGAACTCAATGCCAGTCCATGGAGTCTATCATTTACAGCGACCTTTTCTGAAACCGCCTTACAGTTTTTGGATCTTATGGTGCAGTTTGTTCTAACAGGAAAATTGTTCACACAAACTTTTTTTAAACCTGTGGATGTTAACAGTTATTTAAGGTTCGATAGTGGACATCTCCCGAAATGGATCACCAATGTCCCTTATGGGCAATATTGGAGGGACCGAAAAAACTGCACCAGAGATTCTGAATTTTTAGTGGAATCTAAAATATTGAAAAAACGATTTCTACAGAAAGGCTACCCCAAGAAGTTATTGATGGATGCTTTCTCCAGAACTAAAACCCTTACACAGGATATGTGTCTTGATAGGATTGAGTCATTCACCGATAAAAATAAGAGTAGAAATAAATTAGCCTCAGATTTGACTAGATGGAGCATGGTCACCACATTTAGTCAATCTAGGGTTACCATCCATAATATTTTGGATAAATTCTGTTTTATCTTGAAGGGTCACCCCATTTTAGGACCCTTTATACCTAACAGGCCGAGCATTATTTATAGGAAGAACAGAAATTTGCGAAACTTAATAGCACCAAGTAATACATCCCTGAAATCTAGAATACAACCCTCACAAGAGGGCGTCTGTTCGGGGTGTCTTTCCTGTAATATGCCTAAATGTTTATGTTGTAGAGTCATTCAAAATGGTAATCAAAAGAATTTTACATCATATACCACAGGAAAAAAATTCTCTATCAAGCACAATGTCAGTCGACATATGTGATCTATTTACTTGAGTGCACTTGCAACCTCCAGTATGTGGGTCGAACGATACAAACTATGCATGCACGTCTAAATAAACATAGACATAACATTCGGATAGGTTATTAATTACATAGCGTATCCAAACATTTTATCATTGTTCATCAAAAAGATCCAGGAGATATGAGACTTACTATTATAGACCACATACCTGATACTGTCCCAGACCGATTAGTGAGTTTGATTAATAAAGAAAGTTTTTGGATCTTCAAGTTGGGCACGCTGGCCCCTGAGGGTCTGAATTTGGCCCTTGAAAATGTAACCAGCTCTTAAGGTCATTTCCTTCTCCTTTCTAATGGAATTATTATTGCTATGTTTTAAATGTGTTTTTTTTCCCTCTCTTTTTTGTGATGCAGTTTTGAATAACTGCTTTTTAACATGTATTACTTCATTCTATATCTCACTTAATGTTCCGATTTTTTTGTATTTATGTGTAGGTGATTTCTATGAAACTGATGTAGGCACTACAGATGTATTTTTGTATAACTGTTTATCAACATGTATTGCCATATTCTATACCTTATCCAATGTGTTTTTGATACTTTGTATTCATGTGAAGGTGGCTTATGTGAAACCAATGTGGACACTTCGCACCAGCACATGAAGGGTTTCCTTTGTTTGGACCCAGGTTAACTAATTAGTATCAACCAATCACTGTGAATCTTTGTCTATATATATTTTATGTTTGTGCTCATACCCTTGTACCACCTGGGGAAGATAATTTACTATCGAGACGCGTTGTGGAAAGGGCTCATTAAAATTATTTTTTAAGCCCTAAAATTTTTTTCACCTCTAGTGTTCATTCTTTTAGCGCCCTATGGACCGCTTTTTTATTTTATTTAATTTGGACCACTTTCAGTCCCCCTTTGGGGGTTAGCAGCAGGAGCAGCTTCTAGTTAATCATTCTTAAATCCCCCCACTATAAAAATCCCTTTTTGGCTGCTCAACTCAGGACCTGCGGTTGGGGGCTGCACTCTCCTAACTTTCAGGACCTGTGGTGATGCACATCTGATCCTGAGTCATGTGATCTGTGGGCGGACAGGTGGCCTGAAATTTTGGAACCTGGAAGCGATGAGCAGGAGCGCCGGTCTGCAGCACACGGCACATGGTGTGCCAAGCTACCTGTACCTTGCGGTGAGACGTGCCTGCTCCTTCCATCCTCACACTAACACCGGAGTTGTGCAGGGGTGCACAACTTCAATAGGTGAGCGGCCTTTTGGCTGTTTCCGTCACATCTACCTATCAGGTCCTTCACATAGCGCGCTATCTTTCCCCTTTCTCTTCCAAATATGACTCCAAAAGAGCAAGCGTGCCGAGTGGGAGTTATGGTGGCACCACCTAAACGAAATTGCAAAGTCAGGTATAGGTAGGTTAGTAAAAGTCAGGTATAGGTAGGTTAGTAGAGGGAGGAAACCGAAGGAGTTCATTTTTGAAGATATTAAGTTCAGGCTCTTGTTGAAGAATTACAGCAAAAAAAAATTCTCATCTGACAATGCTGGTGGCAGAGGTCACAGACAGCTCATTGGACAACCAAGGAGTACAAGTGAGGGAGACACAAACCAGAGGCGGCAGAGGCAGGGGAACGCTGTGAAAGGTCTGGGACAGTTTTCTCAGACCCTCCCAGCACCCAGGCCCTGATACACTGGGTACTCTGACAAGTAGGGAATAGTTTTGGAAGATGCTAAAGGACTACCTTGGCGACCGTACCATCATCCTCCATGATTCCTCTCTGTACCTTACAACTGTTTGGTATCCAAGCTGGACACATGGCATGAACTGTCTGTCTACGCCTTGGAGTTCCTGGCTGTTAGTGTTTTGTCAGAGATGGTTTTTAGTGCTGCCAGGGGCATTATAACTGATATAACTGATAGACACATCCACCTGTCAACTGAAAGTGCTGACAGGCTGAATATCAAAATGAACAAAGGCTGGATTGGACCAGACTTCTCAACACCACCATATGATAGCATCGAACATAAAATCAAATCCAGTGGTTATTTTTTTGGGGGTCTATTCCCATGCACCTCTTCAAACCCAGACATGGGTATACGCTTCAGGAATTGTTCTATTTTATGTCACCCTCCTCCTTCTCCTCATCCTCCACCACCATATCACCAAGGTGACCATCATGCCATGCCCACATACATTTTTTAAGGGTAATTAGAGACGAGCAAATATTTCAATATTCGTTTTGGATTCCGATCGCTGTTTGTGCAATATTCGCCAATGTAATTGTCGCATATTCACCGAACATTGCTGAACACCATTGGGGGCAAAAACTAAATGCTTACACAAAACCTTCAAATGGGACAAAAAGCTGCCAAACACATCAATTTAGGGGCAGACACCAGGAAAGTGCCATCAATTGACCCAGAGTACAAGTAGTAAATTTATTATTATTCATTATTAAAGCGCCATTTATTCCATGGCGCTTTACATGTGAAAAGAGGTCACCAACGGGTACAATAGGAGAGAGGACTGTGCCCGTGAGGGTGCACAAACAGTCTATAAAGGATGGGTGAGGATACAGTAGATGACGGTACAGCTGGTTGTGCAGCGGTATGGTGGAGCAAGGATTATGTAATGCACACTCCCGGGCTGAGTGTCGTGTGCGTGTATATGTAGTGATTCCACTGGACCGTGCCGGAGAGTGAATGCCTGGAGGGGTGCAACTAAGTATCCACCCGATCCGACCAGGGTCGCACGACGGCATACGACGCCAGTGCACCAAGGAGGAACCGAGCAGAGGGACCAGGTGCTACTCCAGGACAGACCCCGAACACGGCTGTTGACCCACACAGGGAAATACAGGAACAGGCAGGTTAGGCTGGCACAAAGACTGATGGGTATAGGCAGACACGGCTGGTATGCAGACTGGCGGATGCTGGTAAGCACGACTGGTATGCAGGCAGGGAGGTACTGGCAGGTACGACAGGTTGGAGCACCGAGTGGATAGGACCCAGTACAGACTGGGACTCAGGAACAGAACCGCAGATGCGGTGGACAAACAGCAGAGTGAGGCCACCCAGAGCGGCGAGCAAGAGCAGAACAAGACGAGACCGCCTGGAGCGGTGAGCGAGAGAAGAGCAGGACTAGGCCGCCAGGAGCGGTGAGCGAGAGAGGAGCAGGACGAGACTGCTGAAGCAGCGAGCAAAGGGTCAGAGCAGAGAGAGACTGCCGGAGCAGCGAGCAAAGGGTTAGAGCAGAGCGAGACTGCTGGAGCAGCGAGCAAAGGGTCAGAGCAGAGCGAGACTGCCGAAGCAGCGAGCAAAGGGTCAGAGCAGAGTGAGACTGCTGGAGCAGCGAGAAAAGGGTCAGAGCAGAGCGACACTGCCGGAGCAGCGAGCAAAGGGTCAGAGCAGAGCGAGACTGCCGGAGCAGCGAGCAAAGGGTCAGAGCAGAGCGAGACTGCCGGAGCAGCGAGCAAAGGGTCAGAGCAGAGTGAGACTGCAGGAGCAGCGATCAAAGGGTCAGAGCAGAGTGAGACTGCTGGAGCAGCGAGCAAAGGGTCAGAGCAGAGTGAGACTGCCAGAGCAGCGAGCAAAGCGTCAGAGCATAGTGAGACTGCCGGAGCAGCGAGCAAAGGGTCAGAGCAGAGCGAGACTGCCGAAGCAGCGAGCAAAGGGTCAGAGCAGAGCGAGACTGCCGGAGCAGCGAGCAAAGGGTCAGAGCAGAGTGAGACTGCAGGAGCAGCGAGCAAAGGGTCAGAGCAGAGCGAGACTGCTGGAGCAGCGAGCAAAGGGTCAGAGCAGAGTGAGACTGCCAGAGCAGCGAGCAAAGAGTCAGAGCAGAGTGAGACTGCCAGAGCAGCGAGCAAAGGGTCAGAGCAGAGCGAGACTGCCGAAGCAGCGAGCAAAGGGTCAGAGCAGAGCGAGACTGCCGGAGCAGCGAGCAAGGCAGAGCAGGCAAGAACCGCCGGAGCGGTGAGCAAGGCAGAGCAGAGGGGACAGGGCTCTGTTCACACGGAACAGACTGGAAGGGAAAGGCAGAACCAGGTACACACAGGATACTTGCAATGAAGTAGCAAGTGGACTCTAAACTCACAAACGGGAGCACAGGGACAACGAGTAGGAGTTAGGTACAGGATCAGATTCTGCAGGAAAAGGGAAGGTACGGACATAGAGAAAAACAGGTAACAGGCTAGGAGAGTATTCAGACAAGAACAGACACAGCAGCAAGATATAGGAGCGGGTCTAGGTATGCGGCCCCTAGAAGGCGGAACGAAAAGGCTAGGAGCGTGTTCAGACAGGAACAAGCAAGATACAGGAACGGGTCTAGGTATGCGGCCCCTAGAAGGCGGAAAGAACAGGCTAGGAGCGTGTTCACACTGGCCTAGAAATACAGCCTCCAGGATAGGCAGAAGACAACAGGCTAGAAGATAGTTCAGACAGGACACAGTTCAGACATGGGAACTGATACCGCAAGGCAGGAAGCATAGACAAGACCTGGCGCATCAGTGACTGGAAGCCAACTGACAGAACACAATGCTCAGGCATGGATTCCAGGGAGGAGCTGGGTTAAATACCAGGTGACAGACAGCAATAGGCTGAGGACGCACAAGGGGTGTGCCTGCAGCAGCTACAAGAAGCAGGAAGTGATCGGGCGCCGCCCTTAAGCAGCAGAAACAGAGGCAAGCAGACAGCATGGAGGGAAGCCAGGCTAGCAGACTGGACTGGAGATCAAGTGCACGCTATTGCACAGTGGGAGATGGACAACTATGCAAGGATGCCGCCAGGTATGTTACAGTACCCCCCCTTACACCACCTCTTCTTCAGGCCTGCCAGAATGTTCCACAGGGAATTCGAGGTCCAATCCTTCACTTTAAGGAGATCACTTCCACTGTCCACAGGAAAAACTGCTCTCATCTGAGTAGCTAGGATGCTACCTCCTATCCAGCCATCCTCAGAAACAGATGAAACGGGTGGAGTACCAGGAACAGCACACAAGGAAGTCTCTCTTCACTTATTATCAGGTAGCACCCCAGAGGGCTCAGGAGACAACTGGAAGTCCTCTGCCGGGTTGGAGAGGTGCAGAGACTCGGGGGTAACCTCTGCTTCGGGGTACATCTTGTCAAGCTCACAGGATGAAATGGGCGAGGTATCAGGTACCGAGTATAGGAGAGTCCCTGTCCATTCGCTATCAGGTAGCACCCCGAAGGGTTCAGGAGACAACTGGAGGTCCTCCGCCTGGTCAGAGGGGTGTAGAGACTCAGAGATAACCTCTGCTTCGGAGTACACTAGGTCGGACTCACTGGAAGAAGCGGCCGAGGTATCAGGTACCGAGTATAGGAGAGTCTCTGTCCATTCGCTATCAGGTAGCACCCCGAAGGATTCAGGAGACATCTGGAGGTCCTCCGCCTTGTCGGAGGGGTGCAGGGACTCGGGGATAACCTCTGCTTCGGAGTACACTAGGTCGGACTCACTGGACGAAGCGGGCGAGGTATCAGGTACAGAGTATAGGGAAGACTCTGTCCATTCGCTACCAGGTAGCACCCCGAAGGGTTCTGGAGACAACTGGAGGTCCTCTGCCTGGTCGGAGGGGTGTAGAGACTCGGGGTTAACTACCGCTTTGAGGTACCCATTGTCAGGCTCACAGGACGGAGCGAACGAAGTATCGGGTACCGGGTGTAGGGAAGTCTCTCTCAATTTGTCATCAGGTGGTATCCCGGAGGATTCAGGAGGCAACAGGGGATCCTCCGCCAGGTAGTAGAGATGCACAGACTCGGAGGTAATCACTGCTTCGGAGTACCCTGGGACAGGCTCACCGGTTAAAGTGGGTGAAGCATCAGATACCGGGTGCAGGAAGTCCTCCTGTGTGGATTCTAGGTGGGCAGAAGTCTCTTTGGGCAGGAGAACTGGTGCGCTACCCACGCATATTACCCGTCGGGGCTGCTCCGGGATACAGGGAAGTGAAGCTTCAGCAGGGACTTCAAGGTTGGGGTCAGGAGGTCTTTGGGAGGACAGACCCTGGCGTGACGGCTTACCTCTATGACTAGCACGTCTGGACTGCCTCTTGAGGTTGGGAGAAGTATTCTGGAGAGTGTAGTCATCCTGTGTGGATTCTGGGTGGGCAGTAGTCTCTTCGGGCAGGAAGACTAGTGCGCTACCCACACACATTACCCAACGGGGCTGCTCTGGGTTATTGGGAAGTGAAGCTTCAGCAGGAGACTCCGGATTAGGGTCATCGAAGACCATTAGAAAGGCCACCAGGAAGGCCATTATGTCCAGGACAATAGGATCCTGTGCGTCCCATAGGGGGGTGATCTATTTCAAGGCATCACCCGCTAGGTAAGACATCATGAATCTCACCTTAGCCCGATCGGTGGGAAAACAAAGAGGGTAGAACTTGAAGTGTAGCATGCATTGCTCCACAAATGCACGACTCTGTCTTGGATCCCCATAGGATGCAGAAAGCTGGATCTGGATGGGTGCGAAATTCGCCTGGAACTCAGTTAGTAGCAAAAAATAAAAAAATAAATAAATTTCTTCTAGATGCACGTATTCGCTGGAAAAGGTCTCAGAGAGCAAAGGCCGTGGGGCTCAATGGGAACCATGGCCTGAGCATGCTGTAATGCACACGCCCGGGCTGAGTGGCGTGTGCGTGTATATGTAGTGATTCCACTGGACCGTGCCGGAGAGTGAACGCCTGGAGGGGCGTAACTAAGTATCCACCCGATCCGACCAGGGTCGCACGACGGCAAACGACGCCAGTGCACCAAGGAGGAACCAAGCAGAGGGACCAGGTGCTACTCCAGGACAGACCCCGAACACGGCTGTTGACCCACACAGGGGTATACAGGAACAGGCAGGTTAGACAGGCACACAGACTGCTGGGTATAGGCAGACACGGCTGGTATGCAGACTGGCGGATGCTGGTAAGCACGACTGGTATGCAGGCAGGGAGGTACTGGCAGGTACGACAGGTTGGAGCACCGAGTGGATAGGACCAAGTACAGACTGGGACTCAGGAACAGAACCGCAGATGCGGTGGACAAACAGCAGAGTGAGGCCGCCCAGAGCGGCGAGCAAGAGCAGAACAAGACGAGACCGCCTGGAGCGGTGAGCGAGAGAAGAGCAGGACTAGGCCACCAGGAGCGGTGAGCGAGAGAGGAGCAGGACGAGGCTGCCAAAGCAGTGAGCAAAGGGTCAGAGCAGAGAGAGACTGCCGGAGCAGCGAGCAAAGGGTCAGAGCAGAGCGAGACTGCCGGAGCAGCGAGCAAAGGGTCAGAGCAGAGCGAGACTGTCGAAGCAGCGAGCAAAGGGTCAGAGCAGAGCGAGACTGCCGGAGCAGTGAGCAAAGGGTCAGAGCAGAGCGAGACTGCCGGAGCAGCGAGCAAAGGGTCAGAGCAGAGCGAGACTGCTGGAGCAGCGAGCAAAGGGTCATAGCAGAGCGAGACTGCCGGAGCAGCGAGCAAAGGGTCAGAGCAGAGCGAGACTGCCGGAGCAGCGAGCAAAGGGTCAGAGCAGAGCGAGACTGCCGGAGCAGCGAGCAAAGGATCAGAGCAGAGCGAGACTGCCGAAGCAGCGAGCAAAGGGTCAGAGCAGAGCGAGACTGCCGGAGCAGCGAGCAAGGCAGAGCAGGCAAAAACTGCCGGAGCGGTGAGCAAGGCAGAGCAGAGGGGACAGGGCTCTGTTCACACAGAACAGACTGGAAGGGAAAGGCAGAACCAGGTACACACAGGATACTTGCAATGAAGTAGCGAGTGGACTCTAAACTCATAAACGGGAGTACAGGGACAACGAGTAGGAGTTAGGAACGGGATCTGATTCTGCAGGAAAAGGGAAGGTACGGACATAGAGAAAAACAGGTAACAGGCTAGGAGAGTATTCAGACAAGAACAGACACAGCAGCAAGATACAGGAGCGGGTCTAGGTATGCGGCCCCTAGAAGGCGGAGAGAACAGGCTAGGAGCGTGTTCACACTGGCCTGGAAATACAGCCTCCAGGATAGGCAGAAGACAACAGGCTAGTAGATAGTTCAGACAGGACACAGTTCAGACACGGGAACTGATACCGCAAGGCAGGAAGCATAGACAAGACCTGGCACATCAGTGACTGGAAGCCAACTGACAGAACACAATGCTCAGGCATGGATTCCAGGGAGGAGCTGGGTTAAATACCAGGTGACAGACAGCAATAGGCTGAGGACGCACAAGGGGTGTGCGTACAGCAGCTACAAGAAGCAGGAAGTGATCGGGCGCCGCCCTTAAGCAGCAGAAACAGAGGCAAGCAGACAGCATGGAGGGAAGCCAGGCTAGCAGACTGGACTGGAGATCAAGCGCACGCTCTTGCACAGTGGGAGTTGGACCACTATGCAAGGACGCCGCCAGGTATGTTGCAGGTTACTGCTGATTGTAGGCTTGTCGGAAGAGGTGGGTCTTCAGTTTCCTTTTAAAGGTTTCAACAGTAGGCGAGAGTCTGATATGTTGGGGTACAGAGTTCAAGAGTAGAGATGAGCGTTGTTCTACTCGAACTGTTCGCCAATCTCAAATTCGAGCTGTTTTGGGCGGTGTTCGAGCCGTTCGGCGAACACGAACAATTTGAGAAAAATTTGGCTGTTCGAGGTTATGTTCGATAACTGTTCGTGCACCAAAATCATAACTGGATTTTTTCTCAGTAATGATGAAAATTAATGTTAATACGTAGTTTGAGTGTACAGCGGGGTGGGGGGAGGGGCAGGGGATGGATCTCTGCAGGAACAATGAAGATCTCCATTTTTTTTTCTCTTTCCCGCATTTGCAGTGGGGAGGTGCAATCTGTCAGCCTATCAGCAGCGCACACACGGAGCGAAGTGCTTTTTTTCACACAAGCAAGGGCATGTGTCATTGGCAGTGTATGTCACATGTCCTTGCCATATAAGACCAAGCCATTTTCCCCGTCGCCACCATTTTCTCACTGCTGCAGCTGCGTGTTAGACTGCACCGCTGTTGCTGTGTGTGCTATACCTTGTTAATTTCAAGCCAATTTTCGCACAAATCTACAGATAGCTTGGGAGTAGGGAATAGTTGTGATTGCAGTCCTTTTAAGGACTAGGTTACAGCATTTCCTACGACTTTTATCAGGCAGGTCTGTGCTCTTAAATAGATAGATTGTGGGAGTAAAGACTAATTGTAATTGGAGTCCTTTTCAGGACTAGGTTACATCAGTTCCTATCAGTTTTTGCCAGGCAGGTCTGTGCCAGTGCTGTGCAAGTTTTTTTCACAGCATTTGGCTGAATCTAGCAAAGCTAATCCTTTTTGGCCTATTGCAGAGTGTGTTAGTCAGTGGAGTAGCCTATCGTGTTGCAAGATATACCACCTGTGTATAGAATACCAATTTTTTTACTGCACCTAGTGAAGTAAAATCTTTTGGGCATAGCATCATTCTATTAGTCCATCTATACTGACCTCCATCAGGTTGCAAATTGAATATAATTTTTTTCTGCATCTAGCTCTGAAAAAATATTGGGCTTCTAGCTGTGTGTGGGACTTGTTCTATTAATCCATCTATACAGACCTCCATCAGGTTGCAAACTGAATATATTTTTTTCTGCATCTACCTCTGAAAAAATATTGGGCTTCTAGCTGTGTGTGGGACTTGTTCTATTAAACCATCTATACAGACCTCCATCAGGTTGCAAACTGAATATATTTTTTTCTGCATCTACCTCTGAAAAAATATTGGGCTTCTATCTGTGTGTGGGACTTGTTCTATTAATCCATCTATACAGACGTCCATCAGGTTGCAAACTGAATATATTTTTTTCTGCATCTACCTCTGAAAAAATATTGGGCTTCTAGCTGTGTGTGGGACTTGTTGTATTAGTCCATCTATACTGACCTCCATCAGGTTGCAAACTGAATATATTTTTTTCTGCATCTACCTCTGAAAAAATATTGGGCTTCTAGCTGTGTGTGGGACTTGTTCTATTAATCCATCTATACAGACCTCCATAAGGTTGCAAACTGAATATATTTTTTTCTGCATCTACCTCTGAAAAAATATTGGGCTTCTAGCTGTGTGTGGGACTTGTTCTATTAATCCATCTATACAGACCTCCATCAGGTTGCAAACTGAATATATTTTTTTCTGCATCTACCTCTGAAAAAATATTGGGCTTCTAGCTGTGTGTGGGACTTGTTCTATTAATCCATCTATACAGACCTCCATCAGGTTGCAAACTGAATATATTTTTTTCTGCATCTACCTCTGAAAAAATATTGGGCTTCTAGCTGTGTGTGGGACTTGTTGTATTAGTCCATCTATACTGACCTCCATCAGGTTGCAAACTGAATATATTTTTTTCTGCATCTACCTCTGAAAAAATATTGGGCTTCTAGCTGTGTGTGGGACTTGTTCTATTAATCCATCTATACAGACCTCCATCAGGTTGCAAACTGAATATATTTTTTTCTGCATCTACCTCTGAAAAAATATTGGGCTTCTAGCTGTGTGTGGGACTTGTTCTATTAATCCATCTATACAGACCTCCATCAGGTTGCAAACTGAATATATTTTTTTCTGCATCTACCTCTGAAAAAATATTGGGCTTCTAGCTGTGTTTGGAACTTGTTGTATTAGTCCATCTATACTGACCTCCATCAGGTTGCAAACTGAATATATTTTTTTCTGCATCTACCTCTGAAAAAATATTGGGCTTCTAGCTGTGTGTGGGACTTGTTCTATTAATCCATCTATACAGACCTCCATCAGGTTGCAAACTGAATATATTTTTGTCTGCATCTAGCTCTGAAAAAATATTTGGCCTTCTATCTGTGTGTGGGACTTGTTCTATTAGTCCATCTCTACTGACCTCCATCAGGTTGCAAACTGAATATAATTTTTTTCTGCATCTACCTCTGAAAAAATATTTGGGCTTCTAGCTGTGTGTGGGACTTGTTCTATTAGTCCATCTATACTGACCTCCATAAGGTTGCAAACTGAATATAATTTTTTTCTGCATCTAGCACTGAAAAAATATTTGGCCTTCTAGCAGTGTGTGGGACTTGTTCTATTAGTCATCTATACTGACCTCCATCAGGTTGCAAATTCAAAATAATTTTTTGTCTGCATCTACCTCTGAAAAAATATTTGGCCTACTAGCAGTGTGTGGGACTTGTTCTATTAGTCCATCTATACTGACCTCCATCAGGTTGCAAACTGAATATAATTTTTTTCTGCATCTAACTCTGAAAAAATATTTGGCCTTCTAGCAGTGTGTGGGTCTCATTGTATTAGGCCATCTATACCAAGCTCCACCAGCTTTTCAATTAATAATAATTTTTCGATGCATCTAGCCCTGAAAATAATTTTTCTTCCCAATAGTGGTAGCAATAGAAATATGGGGCGCGCTCCTGGCTTACAAAAATATACGCTTCATAACAAAAAACACCAGCTTAGCGCACTGCATTAATAAGATGGCATCATCGTCTCTCCCAGTGCTAGGCCTACTACCCAGGCTAGCATTCCTGTGCCTAAAACACAATGTATGGGTCCGCGCTAGCCACTATGCTGAGGTTTCTAAAGCTGCTGCTAACGCTTTATAACAATTCAATTGGCAGATTTTCACAGAGCTCTTCCACAATGCCCACCCATCGGGACAACAGTTGCCCACCTTCCCTATGGGATCTAGTGGCGAATAGTTGATGCCATTAATCAGAGCGTCAGTTGCCCCGTCGACGTGGCAAGCATACGGTAAGGCATGGGAAGAGTGGACACGACTAGTAGCAGGCAGACGGGTTGACCAATGTGAACAAGCCAGATCACAAGTCACCATAGAATTTCTCCACCAGCTAATGATGAGTGGCATATCAGGGGCGTCAGCGCAGCGATGTCTGACCGGAGTAGCATTTCACTTCCAACTACTGAATTGGGGAGATGTGACAAAGATTCATCATCAGACAATCCATAAAAGGGTGGAAAAGGGGTCAGCCAAGTCAGGAGTGTAGACGTCCCGTCCCGTGTCACTAAAACTGAATTCTCACATCATATCCCTAACACCATTAACATGACACTCACAATTTGAAGCAACACTACTGTCTGCTGCATTTGTGATCGCCTTCTTCGGGGCGCTATGCATAAGCGAATTAGTCCCTCAATCCAAAATTAGCACCAGTGGAGGCTTATTACACCAGGACGTAGTCATAGGCAATAATGCAATACGTCTACGCATACACAAATCGAAAATGGTTCCAGCGGGCAGGGGCACTTGGGTACTTCTATAACCCACAAACGGTACACTGAGTCGGGTAACAATAGTAAAACCATATCTAACCATCAGATCACAAAGTAATTTGTTCCTATCACACATTGATGGGACGCCATTATCAAGATACCAGTTCCAAGCTATATTTAATAAATGCATAACATCGGCAGGGAACCACCCCAAAGATTGCGGGACACACTCATTCCGCATAGGCACGGCCACAGAAGCAGCAAGAGCAGGACTGTCAGAAACGGAAGTTCAGAGGATAGAGAGATGGTGATCCACATGTTTGGAAAGATACATAAGACCGGACTTGTTATCCTAACGTGGTTTGTTTCTTTTACAGGTGACGCTAAGCCAACAGTGTGGGTGATAGGCCCCTCGTATATATATTGGGCAGATTAAAGGGCAAAAGTCCGCCCAGGCAGGAGGAAATTAGAGTTTCATAACACATATTTCAACTGGAGAGGTATTAGAGGCCTGCTATGGCCACAGGTACTAATGGAGGTAATCAAGGTAGGGAGAGAGGCAAGATGTCTGGTCATCTTAGTTATACAGGCCGGGGGAAACAACCTAGGTCATCACAAGAGCGCATAACTAATGGCAATAATGAAACTAGACACTGAGCGCTTCAGAGAATTTTTCACAAAACTAGCTATAGTATGGTCAGAGATTGTGCCGATAGCGGTATGGCAAGGTGCGCGAGACATCACGGCCATCGAACGGACAAGGCGGGTAATAAATATTCGGATGGCAAAATTTAGAAGAGACAGAGGCGGTGTAGTGGTACGACACCGACAACTGGAAGGAGATAAAGCAGGCCTCATACGGCCCGACGGTGTTCACTTAATGGATATTGGACTGGACATATTCCTGTCAGGACTCCAGGACGGAGTGGAACAAGCGTTAAGAGTGATGGGTGGGGGTCAGAGTCCTGCATACGAGTACGCAGGATCCTCCGTGGCCTGGAAATAGAAAGGACATGTTGGAGAGTTACACTTGTTGGCCAAATTGCCGGAGTGGAGACCCAGGGCATGCTGCAACAAGCTGAATTATTTTAGAAATAAAATGTCTTTCTAATGGAATGAGTATAAAGAGTTAATAAAGCTGTGACCGATCCTCACCCATCCAGTTGTAAGAGTTACATTATTGTATTGTCAAGGAAAGGGGGGCGGTAGGGGGGCTGAGCGTCTGGGTTTGGTTGGGGGTCCCCACAGTCTGCCTAGGCTAGATGCATTTAAAAATTCTTATTAGATACACAGGCGGTGCAGCTTGCTTCGCAGCTGGGCTACTACGCCCAAAGTATTGCCTAGGCTAGATGCAGTTAAAAATTCTACGCTGACTAGCAGACACTGAAGATTTGGAGCAGACCTCTGAGTAAACAGCTCTTCAGACTCAATCATCTGTGTTACCCCAAGCCATAGTGTATGTAGTTTCTTACAGTTAAAAGGGGGGGGGGGGAGCGACCCAACCCACCTGGAATTGACGGTGCCAACGTCACGTAAGACACAGCAAGGGGACTCCAAAAAGAGTTTCCATTTTTTCCCAAAATTGTGGCACAGACACCACTTAACCCTAGAACGCATACCTGGGGCCTCGCAGTCCCGCCCTGTTAATTGTTTTCTATTTTCTGCAAGATTACTTTAGTTAGAATTTTGAAACTCTAGGTATTCTTCATGTATATAGTTGTTTGTCATTTGAGTTTGAGTTATTCAATGTTATTTGCACATGGGCCTAAAAGGCCCCAGGTATATTAAAGTGTAGATTTTTATGGTCATGCGTTCTAGGGTTAAGTGGCATCAATTGCCCCACAGTTGCTTAAAACGGTTGGTGAGGTGATATTACCAAATCCTCAAGCTTTTAGCCTCCCAAGGATAACACAGGATTAGAAAAGTCCTTGCGAATCCATGATTTGTTCATCTTTATGAACGTGAGTCTGTCTACATTCTCAGTGGACAGCCGCGTGCGCTTATCTGTCAGCACACCATCAGCAGCGCTGAACACACGTTCAGAGAGAACACTGGCTGCAGGGCATGACAAGATCTCCAAGGCGTGAGTGGCGAGCTCCGGCCATTTTTCCAGATTGGAATACCAAAATGAGCAAGGGTCCAGTGACACAGTCATGGCTTCGATGTTCACTTGGAGATACTCCTGCACCATCCTCTCTAGGCATTGACTATGTGTCAGACTTCTTGTCTCCTGTGACCTTGCAAAGGATGGTCTAAAAAAGTGGTGAAACGATTTCACAAAATTGCTGTTACCAGCAGATACTGTGTTACTGTTACGGTTTGAGTGATGAAGACTCGACAGTCCCGCGGTTGGCAAGTTAGAACTGTGAGATTCACTTCGTGCACCACTGGTGTTTTGTGGAAAAGCACATGTAAGATTCTGCAACAGCGTCTGCAGATACTCCTGCATGCGTCAATCCCTTTTTATGGCAGGAATTATTTCGGCAAATTTACCTTTGTACCGGGGATCTAAGAGTGTGGCAACCCAGTAGTCGAGATTACTTCGAATTCTGCAATCTGAGGGTCATGTTGCAGGTAGTGCAGCAAGAAGGCACTCATGTGTCTTGCGCATCCAGGAGGACCAAGTCCTTGTTGTGTTGGTAGCGAGGTAAGAATCATGCTTCTTTCCTCTGCCCTCTCCCCCCAACCTCACACAACAGAAATGTGATCAAGGTCTCCCTCATCTGATGAGTCTTCCATGCCCATCGCCAGTTCATCCTCCACTTCTTCCTCGGCTCCTGCACCTTCCTCAACAGTTTGGCTGCTACCATGCGCCCTGTTTAATCCCTCTCCCCCACCCTCCCATGCCTGCCTCCTTGGTGCTGCCAACCGTCTGGACCTTGGAGATGTTATCCCTTCCGCATACGACTCCTCCTCTACTTCCTCCACCTCCTCTTGTCCGACCACCTGACTCTGAATTCTGTTTAATGTGTGCTCCAGCATGTAAATCACCGGAATAGTTATGCTGATAATGGCATCGTCGTCAGCACTAAACATCTTCGTCGCCATTTCAAAACTGTGCAGAAAGGTGTGTGGCGCCCCTGAGGGTGCAGTCACCACAGAGTTACTGCATCTCACCCAGAGGTGTGGTATCTCACCCTCAGGTAAGGAAGGCGTATGGCTCGGGACCCTAACACCTGCATCCAACACATACCCGCAGTGGGGTTAGGGCGAGATTGCTCCTAAGGGAGAGCACAGTCCCAGGTCCCTAGCTGGTGGGAGGATCCTATGTAGTGGGTGCTTAGGGGAGCAGCTTAGGGGAGCACATGACAGGGAGAGTATAAATAGGAAGCCATCTTAGAAAGAGCAAGCCAGTCAGAGGAGAAAAAGTGACAGGAGCAGAGGCTCGGCATGAGCTCTGCTCCGGAGGCGGGCCTAGCCTGGGAGGCCCAGGACTGAAGGAGAGAAGAGAGGAGTGGGAGCAGGAAGGCTCCAGGAACCGAAGGGACCCTAGGGCTACGGGCCGTGCAGAAGGCCACCTGTACTCCCGCTGCTACCAGGAGGTAGAGGGGTCAGGCCAGATAAGGGGAACCGGTCCCTCAACTAGAGGAGAAACAGCAAGGCTCAACTAGAAACCGGAGGCTGCAGCATTTCATGTACTGCAGGCAAAAGTCCACACCAGTCTCACTAAGAAGGTAGCCACATAGGACCCAGGGGACGGAACACAAGTCGCCCGCCAAGGCCCGAGGATACCGGATAGAAGTGTCACTGGGTGTGAGGTGCAGGGAGAAGGCCAGAGAAAGGACACACAGAAGGGGGTCCTGCTAAGTACTCCGGAGCTATCTGGGGGTGGACTGAGCCCCTCACTGAGTACGCACAGCACGACGGGTGAGATAGCTCTGGTACCTGTAATCTGGACTGCAACAACTGTGAGTAAAGATCTTGGGACTGCATCACACGGACTCTGTGTTCATTACTGACTCCCTGCACTACAACCACCATCATCCACCCACACTGCCCTGAAGCTACACTCTTCCTGTGGTGAGTAATAATACCATTGCAGCAAAACCACCAGCTTCAGAGGACTGTTCCGCAGCGGCGGCCCCTTTGGCCGCACTCCACAGGTGGCGTAGTCGGACATTATAAAATCCATATATACAAATTACCGTTGGATTGACCGCCCTGGGTCACGGACTGGGTCACCGCCACAGTGACTACAACCCCCAGCGTCTACCGGCCCGGCTCCGGGTACCCCACGGCCCAGGGGGCGCGTCAACTTCATAGGTCCCTGATCTGAGACCACTCCTGCTGTGTGATTTGCCCCACCTCTGGATCTCGTTGGCCCAGGTTATACATCAGAAACTATTGCACCAGGGCTTGTCGGTGCTGCCACAGTCGCTGCAACATGTGCAGAGTTGAATTCCACCGTGTCGGCACATCGCATTTCAGCCGGTGAACTGGCAGGCCCAACGACTTCTGTAGAGATGTAAGTCGTTGAGCTGCGGGATGCGAACGGCGGAAGTGAGCACACAGAGACCGTGCCCTCTGCAGAAGGCCATCTAGTCCGGGATAATGGGCTAAAAATTTATGGACAACCAGGTTCAACACGTGAGCATTACAAGGCACGTGTGTAACATTGCCCCGGCGAAGGGCCGCACCCAGGTTTGCAGCATTGTCGCACACGGCCTTCCCTGGTTGCAGGTCCAGTGGAGACAACCATTCATGAAACTGGGTCTCCAGAGCTGACCACAAGTCCTCAGCTGTGTGACTCACATTTCCCAGACATTTCAAAGTAAACACTGATGCCGTTGAGCCCTGCTGCCAGCATAGTAAGGAGGTGCGCAGTTAGAAAGCAGGTGGCATTACCAGACAGGCTTTGGGTGCAGGTGGAGGACCGAGAGGAGGTTGAGGAGGCAGAAGCAGTGGAGGAACTTCTAGATAAAGAGGATTGACGTACAACTCGCGGGGACGGCAAGACTTGGACAGCAGCCCCTTGTCCTGCTGTCACCATAGTTACCCAGTGCCCTGTCAGCGACATGTAACGCCCCTGTCCATGCCTACTCGTCCAAGTGTCTGTGGTGAAATGCACCCTGTCACACACAGAGTTTCTCAAAGAAGCGGTGATGTTGTGTGCGACATGCTGGTGGAGCGCAGGCACACCTTTCTTTGAGAAGTAGTGCCGACTGGGCATCTGGTACTGGGGCACTGCGACGGACATAAGGTCTCAAAAATCCACTGTGTCCTCCAGGCGGAAAGGCAGCATTTCTGTAGCCAACAGCTTGCAGATGGTGAAATTCAACCTCTTAGCTTTCTCATGGCTAGGAGGAAATGGTCTTTTACTTGTCCACATCTGAGGGACCGAGGGCTGGCTGTTGTGCTTTGACGGGGTTGAGTAGGGTGTCCCTGGCAAACTGCCGGTCTGTGAGGAAGATGCAGGCGGACATGTTAGGTTGCCTTGATCCAAAGATGGTGCTCTCGATGTCAGAGAGCTCTCAACACCAGCAGGTGTTTCCACTTCCCAATGAACTGACGACCTGCCAATCACACTGGCTGTTGCAGGTAAAGAGGTGGCAGGTCTGCATCCAAAAACATGTGTGACTGCTGTCCCCCCAGTCACAGAGGATGAAGAGGCCGCGGATGCACAAGATGGGGTAGACGGTGGTTGGCCCAGCCTGCTAGGCCGCATTGTAGCACAGTGAGCTTCCCACTGCAACTTATGCTTCATATCCATGTGACGGTACATGCATGAAGTACTCAAACTATGGATTTTTTGGCCTCTACTTAGCTTTTGGTGACAAATATTACAGATAACATGAGTTGGGTCATCCTTATCGATCTGAATAAATGCCCAGGCTATGCAAGGCTTAGAGCCCATGCGACCTGAAGAGCCACTACGACTTGTGGTCAGAGGCGGAGTTGTGGTTGAGGATGCAGTTGTTGACGTGCTTCCAGTACTCCGTCTCTGTCCAGGAAGGCGCAACCTAACCTCGTCGTCAATAGCATCTGTGACGCCCCGCTGCGCTTGGTATCACAGATCCTAGAAGAGTGTATTGATGGAATCCTCCACAAGAGGCCCCCATAAACATTCACACATCTCCACCTTCCACCTCAGACCAGCAGAGGGAGCCCGTTAGGGATATAAATAGGGAAGGTGGAGCTAGGCAGTTCAGTTCCTCTGAAGAGTTCCTGCAGTAGAGAAGCCTAAGAGAGGTCAGTCTGCAGTGGAGCTCAGTCTAGTCTAGAGAACTCAGTTAATAGTTCAGCAGTGGAGCACGAGGCTCCTGCTAGCTAGATTCAGGGAGCCCAGATAGAGCTTAAGGTGTGCCGGTGTCATAAGATCGGTGAAGCGCGGCAAGCTGCCGTTAGTGTGTATAGCCTATTGAGGGCCCGAGTAGGCCGAAGGCGAGTGGCGAGTTAGTACATAAGGGGCAGAGGAGCTTAACCAGCTCACCCCGAAGCATTTACCGGACACCGGATCCGAGCTTACCGGGATCTCTATGACCCAGTAAGGCATAACCGGAATCCCTGGAGAACTACAAGTCCCAGGATCGCTAAGGTGCTGATATGTAACAGAGCCAGGAGACGCTTAGGCCCTGCATACTGGGAGCGTGAACTTCAAGAGAAGGCCCTACCACAAGGTCAGCCAGCGCAGGACAGAGACAAAGTTAGGCCTAGCTCCAGGCAGGTCAGAAACTTACTGCGCAGAGGCAAGAAACAGGAGGCCCTACACCCGCTCATTGGGGAGGATCCTGATATGCACCCTTCACCCTACAGTGCTCCAGGATGTGCCTGAATTTCCTCCAGTAAAAGGTACTGAAGTGACAACCGTGTCCGTTTCCGTTCTTGCTCTGACCCAGCTGGGTCTCGCCTGTCCTGCATTCCCCCTGCATACGCTGCCCTGAGACCTAGCTCCACCTGTGGGGAGCTATACCATTGAGCTGCCTTATCACGGGCCTCAGTGGACTGCTGCAGCGCTGGTGCTTCTCACCAGATACCACAGGTGGTGTCACAAACTCTTATAAAATTAACAATTATCCACCCTTTTAAAGAGTGACCCCAGGGTACGGGCCAGGGAGCCGACCACCGCGACATCCCAAAGGCCAGGCAAAGGCCCGGGTGACCTCATCGACTGGCTGACTGTGGGTTGACAGTAAGTGGGATCTCCAACCTTGTCATCATCACCCTGTGTGTTATCACACCCGTCGTCCTCAAAGCCAACCTCTTCCTGCCCTGACCGAAAAGTCAAGTTGTCGCTCCAATCAGGTATTTGAGTCTCATCATCATCTTCATCATTGTCTCCACCAACAGGAGTTACAGTTTGGGAACGAGGGTCTACATTATGCTCAGAACCTTCTTCATCTGGTCCTGGATCCGACTTATAAAGATTCTGGGCATCAGTGCAGATCATTTCCTCGTCTGGATTAACAGAAGCTCTGGAGCAGACCTCCGTTTCCCAGGCTATAGTATGAGTAAACAGCTGTGCAGACTCAACCATCTGTGTTACCCCATACTCAGACGGGCAGCTGGAGACTTGGGAGCTGTGAGGAAGCAAGTGCGATTGGGGTGACACCTCTGAGGACTGGAGTATTTGTGATGTTGAAGTTGAGGTGGAGGAGAGCCCACTTGAAGGAGCACTTGATATCCGCTGAAGCACCTGCTGTTTTTGTGCCTCATCTGGAATTTGTAGCGATGGGCGTGTCCGTAACAAAGGGATCATATCACATTGTCCACGAAAAGAAGTCGACATGTTAGTTTGGCTGGAAGATGGTCTTTCTTCTGCAGATGTTACTCCCCCCCCACCGCGGGGGGCTCGACCCACCAGCGGACAGGCACCAGTATTAGGAGAGGGGGGCTGGCCGTCAGGGTCCACCGCGGCTCTGGCACAAACCCGGCGACACGGAGGTGGCACAGGCAGGAACGGACTGGCCGTGTCGGCTTCTCACTTTTTGGATTTTAGAAGGGCATGACATGCCTATATCTGTGTCTCCCCCTCCTTTTACTCCTCCACCTCTTTTATTTTCGCATGACTATATGTACTTGTCACTTTTCCATGTGTTAGTTATGTCTTCTGAGCAGTTTGTCAGCTTTTGGACACCTTTGAAGGTGTTTTCTATGTGTTTCTATGTGTTTTTGTTTGCCTGCCAATGGTTTTAACGGTGTTCGAAGGTGTTCGACGAACAGTTCGACGAACAGTTCGGCGAACACACGGGTGTTCGACGAACCGAACCGAACTCGAACACTACGGGGGTGGCTCAACACTATTCAAGAGTAGGTGGAATGCACAGGAGAAATCTTGTATGCGATTGTGGGAAGAGGAGATAATAGGGGAGTAGAGGAGAAGTTCTAGTGAGGATTGGAGGTTGCGTGCAGGTATGTACCGGGAGAAGAGGTCACAGATGTATGGAGGAGACAGGTTGTGGATGGCTTTGCATGTCATGGTTAGAGTTTTGAATTGGAGTCTTTGGGCAATGGGGAGCCAGTTAAGGGATCTTATAGATTGGAATCTTATAGATTGCTGGAGCCACAGTAAAAAAGCAGCCATAGAGTGTCCGGGAAACTTCCCACAAACTCTGCAGCTGCTATGGGGCTCTTGAGTGGGGGGAGAAAGGAGGGCCCTCAGAATCACATCCTCTGGCGGCCCAATATTCTTCAGTCTGACATTGCTTCTCGGTGAGAGTTGTATTTCACCACAGCCATATTCTTTTGGAAAATAAATGGCTTCACCCAACCATTAACCATGAGTGGAGAAATTTTTTTTTGTTAGCATTCATATTCTCTGAAACAAGGCCAAAAAAGGAAAAATTCTGCCGGGGTATGTAAACTTTTGAGCACAACTGTATTTATTTTTTTACACCTCTTAAAATATGTGTTTTGGAGTGCGTCCTAATTTTTGGTAGCCCTTGAAATTGCTATAGGAGACCCACTCCTTAATAATGGGAAGGACAATTCAAATAGAATTCTAGAATTCTAGAATTCAAATATTCTAGAATATTAACTGTCTTATCTGAAATTCGTTTACAGGTGAGGTATTGCAGTATGGATAGCGTATTGCACCGTTCCAGCCAGGTATTATTGGTTTATACTGCGTGCAGCTGGTGCTGCCAAAAATAATGTAAAATCTATTCTATTCCCTATCAATAATGCTGTTAGATGCATTTAAAATAGGGACATGTGCTAGGTGGTATCATCAGCTCCAGATGAGTGTTCATTTTGGTTGCATAAATGTCTTCCACAGTCCATAACTTTTTTTTCAGTATTTCTTGGGCCTTATATACAAGTCCTAGAAAAAATGTTTCTTAACATTTTTTCCATTTTCGCTTGTCTTTTGTATGATTTTTTATTGTCAGTCCGTAAAAGTGGTGTGATACTCTGACAACATTGTTCACAGATATGCTATTTGTCAGCGACCAACTGTGAATAGGTTTGAAACCACAGCTGCAATACTTTAAATGGAGTGTAATATTTGACATGCTCACAAAAATTTGCTGAATTATTACGGCAGTCATATGGGATCACTTCTGATGACCACGGTTTCATGCAGTCGCCTAATAGTATGGTATTTTTCAGCGACCAAGTGTCAATTGATTCAGCAAAACACAGCTGGCTGACTTTAAATTCAGTGGAATATTTGGCACTCTCCACAAAATTTCTGTATTATTACGGCAGTCATATGGATCATGTCTTATCATTGAAAAAAGTACCTCTGCTTCCACAATACAGTAATGTGAATAAAATTAAAAAAAATCTCGCTATATTCTGCGAACGAACAAGAGCAAATGGAGCAGTAAAATGGTGTACACTGACACACTGCTACAAACTCTAAATAGAGGACAATATTTTCCACATTAAATACAAATGGCTGGATTTGTACCGCAGTTATATGTGATACGTCTGACGGCCTCTTGATAAAGCCGACGCGAAACGCGCGTCGAGGCCCTCCGTGGATGTGAACGATCTGCCTCCCTGTGCCCCCCACATCATAGAGAGTATACTAACTGCCTGGGTGAGTCTGTGTAATGATTTACTGAATAGTTCTATTTCTTTACTTGTGACAATGGCTCACTCACCTAGGCTGCACTGACATTTGGTATTCTCCCTATGTCTCCATTTTTCCTGCGGATTTATGTCTTCCCTCTTCCTCTCTTTTTCTTCCCTTAACCTTTAATTCTTTATGAATTGTATCTGTATCCATCTTGGATTTGGAGATATATCTATGAGGGGTTTCAAGCCGTAGCGTGATGCTCCCATGTCCTATGATCACCCAATGTTTTTGTATGTACCCCTTTGGTATTACTATTTATATATCTAACATTTGAATAATAAAATATTGTCCCTTTATGCCATCCTTACTCGTTTTCGCTTCTTCTATCCTGTTTTCCGAGTAGGCATTCTCTTCCTGCGGTTATGGGTGGTGAGCAGGTTTTTTCCTGTCACCACCTTCCCGTAAGTTGGTATTATGCTGGCCATAGTGTTTCTTTATAGAGGACAATATTTTCCACATTCAATACAAATGGCTGGATTTGTACCGCAGTTATATGTGATATGTCTGACGGACTCCCAAAATTTTAAATATTGGCCCTGTAGTTTACTATTCTTGGCAGTGACCTCGTGTAAATAGCTTCACTGACACACTGCTACAAACTCTAAATGGAGGACAATATTTTCCACATTCACTACAAATGCCTGGATTTGTACCGCAGTTATATGTGATACGTCTTACGGACACCCACGGTTTTAAATAGAGGGCTTGTAGTTTACTATTCTTCACATTGACCATGTGTTAATAGCTTCACTAACACATTTATGTAAAACTCTAAATGAAGGACAATATTTTCCATGTTCACTACAAATTTTTGGATTTTTATCGCTGTAATATGGGATCCCATCTAATGATTAGTGATGAGCGAGCACTAAAAAGCTCGGGTACTCATTATTCGAGGCGAGCAAATTGGAACGCTCGAGTGCTCGGACTGAGGAATGATCCCAATGTAAATTTATGGGAAACTCGAGCATTTTTCTGGCGGCTTACCCCGGCGATCTGCTGAGGGCATGAAAATTGCACAAATCGATGGGAAAAGTGCTCAAATGACTTGGGATCAGCATGGGGAAGACCACTGGAAGCATTTTTGACTCCCAGGTCACTGCTGTCAACAATGTTGTCAGAGGTATTGCACCACTTTTACGGACTCACAATAAAACATGCAAAAACTAAACTAAAATGGATTTTCCTGGGAAATATATCCTTTCTAGGGTAATGACTTGTATATAGGGCAAAATAAATAACCAAAAACAAAAAATGCTCGTCCACACCTTGGGCTATGTTCACACGTAGCGTTTTTGATGCGTTTTTGCACTTTTGCAATGCTTTCAACCAAGACAAATGTATTCACTGGGATATGTCATTTTAACATTTTACAACCTTATCTGGCCATGTGGTGTGTAACACATCATCAGACACATGCATACAGTGCTGAAAAGACATGGGAACAGCATGGGGAAGTCCTCTGGAAGCATTTCTGACTCGCAGGTCACTGTCTAAAAGTGTGCCCATCACAAGTGATCCTTGGCACATGCGAAGATGCCTTTATTGTTGCAGACTTGCAACAATCACCATCCACGTCCTTGTCCCAGTGCAGTGTTCAGTTGTCCCTACCTCATTCCTTGGAATGCAAGCGCATGTATGAAGCCAGGCACCCACCCACCCACAGGCTGCAATACTATACTGACAAATTTTTGACAGCTGCTTGCACTTGAAATGTGGCCTATTTCTCCTGGTATCATCTCTGCCTTCCACAAGCATGGGTCCTACAACATTACCCGTGCCCTCCCAGTGCACTTCCTGGGAAGGACCACCTAACCACAAACACGTGGACAAGTGAATGTGGCCAGGGATGGTACGGAGTCAGTCCACAGCTTGTCTGTGAGTTGTATTTCACCACAGCCATATTTTTTAGCTCGGTGAAAAGACTGACTTTTGGGAAACCGTATCTACTCCAGCTGTCATTTCTCCCAGGAAGTCCTCCAATGCAGCTTGGCGCATAAGCAATGGCAGCAGCCCATCCAACATCAGCTCTCACTTATCGGTGGTGCTTCTTTCTTTGTCCTTTAATTTTATGAATACAGAGTTAGGCAATGGCCTGATCTGCAATGCGGTTTCAGAAATAACATGCAATTAAGCACGTCCAATCCACATTAAAAAAAGCAGCTATAGAGTAGAGATGAGCGGTGTTCGACTAGAACTGTTCGCCAATCTCAAATTCGAGCTGTTTTGGGCGGTGTTCGAGTTGTTCGACGAACCAGAACGATTTGCAAAAAATTCGGCTGTTCGAGGTTATGTTCGATAACTGTTCGTGCACCAAAAGCGTGTCCTGCATGTCTGGTGCTATTTAGAGCACCAATCATGCAGGGATTGTCTGCCACTCACTGTAATGCCACAGCCATGGTGGTTGTGGCATTACAGTGATTACCCAAATCGATGGGAACAGTGCCAACAGTGAAACATGAAAAGCCGGCAATTCAGCAGCGGCATACACCTGTACCCGACAATTTAGAACCGAAAGAATAGAGCTTCACACATAGATTAGATAGATATAAACATGTCAGCCACATATATACGAAGTACAGTGAAAGTGCTGCTTACTGTACTTGTCATTTAGCGTAAAGGATTTATCAAAAAAAATAATAGTGTTTTCATGCACCGTCTCTTTAAAAAAGCCGGCCGGCAATTCAGCAGCGGTACCCGACAATTTATAACAGACAGAATAGAGCTTCACACATAGATAAGATAGATAGAAACATGTCAGTCACATATATATGAAGTACAGTGATAGTGTTGGTTACTGTACTTGTCATTTAGTATTAAAATAAAGGATTTATTATTAAAAAAATTGGCGTGGGGTTCCCCTTAATTTTAGGCTCTAGCGGAGGTTAAGCAGACGGCTGGGGCAGATGTTTGAAGCCTGGGAAGAGGGTAAAACCCACGGAGCTTCCCAGGCTACTAATATCAGCCCCCAGCTGAATACATAGACTTTACTAGCTATTAAAATGGGGGACCCCCCAAAAAAAATGACGTGGGGTCCCCCCTAATTTAATAGCTAGCAAAGGCTAGGCAGACAGCTGGGGGCTGATATTAATAGCCCAGGAAGGGAGCCATGAATATTGGCCCCCTCCCAGGCTAGAAACACCAGCCGTCAGCCGCCCCAGAAATGGCGCATTCATAGGATGCGCCAATTCTGGCACTTAGCCTCGCTCTTCCACGCTGCCCTGGTGCGGTGGCAGGGGGTAATAGGGTTGGGGTTGATGTCAGCTTATAATGCCAGCTGACATCAAGCCCAGGTTAGTAATGGAGAGGCGTCTATAAGACACCCCCATTACTAACCCCATAGTCAAAGTTAAAAAAAACACAAACACCCAGAATAAAGTCCTTTAATTGAAATAAAGACACAATCCTTTATTGTTCTAAATTAAACCATACTTACCGTCACGCCCATTCCAGCTGAAGCCAATGATCTCCTGCAATAAAAGAAAAATAATAAAGCAACCTCATCCTTACCTTTCCATGGTTCCCACGACAGCTTCAGCTCTGCTACATCGAGATGACTGGCTGGACCGCAGCAGAACGCTGCCATCCAGTCTGTCATCCCGCAGACACTGAGAAGCGCAGGCATGCTTGCGCTCCTCACTGTCTCGCTGTGACGGCATCCAGATGAGCCGAGGTCATGTCCAATGAACTCGGCTCACCTCATGCACGTCACTGACAGCGTGGGAAAATTCTCACGCTGAAGTGCTGAGTGCAGGAGAATTCTCCCACGCTGTCAGTGATGTGCATGAGGTGAGCTCATGTCCAATGAACTCAGCTCACCTCCTGCACGTCACTGACAGCGTGGGAAAATTCTCCTGCAATCAGCGCTTCAGCGTGAGAATTTTCCCACGCTGTCAGTGACGTGCATGAGGTGAGCCGAGTTCATTGGACATGAACTCGGCTCATCTGGATGTCGTCACAGAGAGACGCTGAGCAGCGCAAGCAAGCCTGCGCTTCTCAGTGTCTGCGGGATGACAGGCTGGATGGCAGCGTTCTGCTGCGGTCCAGCCTGTCATCTCGATGTAGCAGAGCTGAAGCTGTCGTGGGAACCATGGAAAGGTAAGGATGAGGTTGCTTTATTATTTTTCTTTTATTGCAGGAGATCGTTGGCTTCAGCTGGAATGGGCGTGATGGTAAGTATGGTTTAATTTAGAACAATAAAGGATTGTGTCTTTATTTCAATTAAAGGACTTTATTCTGGGTGTTTGTGTTTTTTTTAACTTTGACTATGGGGTTAGTAATGGGGGTGTCTTATAGACGCCTCTCCATTACTAACCTGGGCTTGATGTCAGCTGGCATTATAAGCTGACATCAACTCCAACCCTATTACCCCCTGCCACCGCACCAGGGCAGCGTGGAAGAGCGAGGCTAAGTGCCAGAATTGGCGCATCCTATGAATGCGCCATTTCTGGGGCGGCTGACGGCTGGTGTTTCTAGCCTGGGAGGGGGCCAATATTCATGGCTCCCTTCCTGGGCTATTAATATCAGCCCCCAGCTGTCTGCCTAGCCTTTGCTAGCTATTAAATTAGGGGGGACCCCACGTCATTTTTTTTGGGGGGTCCCCCATTTTAATAGCTAGTAAAGTCTATGTATTCAGCTGGGGGCTGATATTAGTAGCCTGGGAAGCTCCGTGGGTATTACCCCCTTCCCAGGCTTCAAACATCTGCCCCAGCCGTCTGCTTAACCTCCGCTAGAGCCTAAAATTAAGGGGAACCCCACGCCAATTTTTTTAATAATAAATCCTTTATTTTAATACTAAATGACAAGTACAGTAACCAACACTATCACTGTACTTCATATATATGTGACTGACATGTTTCTATCTATCTAATCTATGTGTGATGCTCTATCTTTCTGTTATAAATTGTCGGGTACCGCTGCTGAATTGCCGGCCGGCATTTTTAAAGAGACAGTGCATGAAAACACTATTATTTTTTTAAATAAATCCTTTACACTAAATGACAAGTACAGTAAGCAACACTATCACTGTACTTATTATATATGTGACTGACATGTTTCTATCTATCTAATCTATGTGTGAAGCTCTATTCTTTCTGTTCTAAATTGTCGGGTACAGATGCTGAATTGCCGGCCGGCTTTTTTAAAGAGACGGTGCATGAAAACACTAATATTTTTTTTAATAAATCCTTTACACTAAATGACAAGTGCAGTAACCAACACTGTCACTGTGCTTCTTATATGTGTGACTGACATGTTTCTATCTATCTAATCTATGTGTGATGCTCTATTCCTTCTTGTCTAAATTGTCGGGTACCGGTGTATGCCGCTGCTGAATTTGCCGGCCGGCTTTTTTAAAGAGAGTGTCTTCTGAGCAGTTTGTCAGCTTTTGGACACCTTTGCAGGTGTTTTCTATGTGTTTCTATGTGTTTTTGTTTGCCTGCCATTGGTTTTAACGGTGTTCGACGGTGTTCTAAGGTGTTCGACGAACAGTTCGACGAACAGTTCCTCGAACATCCCGGTGTTCGACGAACCGAACCGAACCCGAACCCCACGGGGGTGGCTCAACACTACTATAGAGTGTCCGGGAACCTTCCCACACACTTTTCTTAGCCAGGGATGATTCTTGGCAGGGTTGGATGGGCCCACCAGAAAACCGGAGACTTCACTGGTGGGCCCTAGCTTCTCCATCAGGAGAGTTCATAGTGCCGAGGTGAAGCCATGATGATGATAGAGGCAACCATTTGCTTAGTTTTCTGTTACTTGGAATGCAGGCGCAAGTATGCAGCCAGCCACCCACCCACAGGTTTCAATACTATACTGCCAAATTTTTGACAGCTGCATTCCCTTGAAATGTGGCCTTTTAGGCTCGTGGAGGCGGAAGCTTTTCACAACCTCATGGCGGCGGCCGGGTGTCCAAACTCGGTCCCCAGCCGCCACTGTTTCTCCCGGTATCGTCTCCGCCTTCCACAAGCAAGGGTCCCTGAATATTACTGCTGGTACTTTTCTGTGGGAATCTGCTTGCCTACTACCAGCCAGTAATATTTCCAGTGAACTATGGTATGACACCATGGTATTAGCACTGCCCACAGTACCAGTAGTGAAGCCATCCCCAATTTCCTTCTCAGGAATTCTATTTGGTAGACTGAGTGGCTGCCCAAATACATTAGTGTCTTACAAAGGAGCTGAAGATAGAGTCGCAGTAGGTGTAAGTTTCTCCAGCCTGTTAGATATCACAGGGTAAACGGCAGTACATTGGTTCAGTGGTTAGCCTTGAAGCCTTACAGCATTGGAATCCTGGGTTCAAATCCCAGCAAGGACAACATCTGCAAGGATTTTGTATGTTCTCCCCATGTTTGCGTGGGTTTCCACCTCAGTAAAAAAGGAGCCATAGAGTGTCCAGGAACCTTTCCCACACTTTTCTTAGCCAGGACTGCTTCTGGGCGGCGTTGGACAGTCCCACCAGAGAATCCTTGGGTGGGCCCTGGCTTCTCCATCAGGAGAGTTCATGATAGCGCAAATTTTGCAGCAGCTATGGGGCTCTTGAGTGGGGAGAAAGGTGAACCCTCAGAATCAAATTCTCTGGTGGGCCCAATGTTTTTCTGTTTGAAATTGCTTCTCAGTGGGAGTTGTATTTCACCACAGCCATATTCTTTAGCTCGGTGAAAGGACTGGTATAGAAGGAAACCGTACCTACTCCGGCTGTCATTTCTCTGTCACCAGGTTCCGCCCATTGTCACACGCAACCATGCCTGGCTGTATGTTTAGCGATGAGAGCCACAGATCAGGCTGCTGTGTTACAGATTTCAACAATAGGGCCATCAGGCGGCCCTTGCTATTCTTAAAGGGCCTGCAGTCGGCCCTCGCTATTGTTAGAGAGCCATCAGCCGGCTATGCTTTGTTGTTCCCATTATTTACGAGTGGGTCTCCTATACTGTTATTGCGTATGCAGTGACTGCAAGGGCTGCCAAAAATTTGGACGCAACCCAATAACCCTTTGAAGAGACATAGAGGAGTGCCTCAGTAAAAAAATTGTTCCCATTATAAAGGAGAGGGTCTCCTATAGTAGTAATGCCCATTGCTGTGACTGCAAGGGCTGCCAAAATTTGGGAAAAACCCCACTAACAATTTAAATACACATAGAGTAGGGCCACAGTAATGAGTATGGCATGTTCCGATTAGAAAGGAGAGGGTCTGCTATTCAGTTATAGGGTATGCAGTGAGTCCAACGGCTGACAAAATTTAGGAAAAAACCCCATTAACAATTTAAAAACACATAGAGCAAGACCACAGTAACGACATATTCTCATTAGAAAGGAGAGGGTCTCTCATACTGTTTGACTATGCAGGAAGTGGTTTTCCCATAGCGTTTGCCTATGCAGTGAAGCAACGGCTGCCAAAAATTTGGAGGACCTTCAATGCCCCTTGCAAAAAAACGTAGAGGTCACAGAACATCCTAAAAACAATGTTCCCATTATTAGGAAGTTGTTTTCTCATAGTGTTTGCCTATGCAGTGATGCAACAGCTGCAAAAAATTTGGAGGAATTCCAATGCCCCTTGTAAAAGACGTAGGGGTCAGAGAGCCTCCTAAAAACAATGTTCCCATTATTAGGAAGTGGGTCTCCCAGATAGTTTGCCTATGCAGTGAAGCAACGGCTGCCAAAAATTTGGAGGAACTCCAGTGCCCCTTGCAAGAGACGTAGAGGTCAGAGAGCCTCCTAAAAACAATGTTCCCATTATTAGGAATTGGGTCTCCCATAGTGTTTGCCTATGCAGTGAAGCAACGGCTGCCAAAAATTTGGAGGAACTCCAATGCCCCTTGAAAAAGATGTAGAAGTCAGAGAGCCTCCTAAGAACAATGTTCCCATTATTAGGAAGTGGGTCTCCCATAGTGTTTGCCTATGCAGTGAAGCAATGGCTGCCAAAAATTTGGAGGAACTCCAATGCCTCTTGCAAGAGACATAGATATGTTGATATGGTACATATGGTGGTGATATGGTGGTGGAGGATGAGGATGCGGAGAAGGAGGAGGACAAGAGCAAATAGACAAAATCAGGAAGCGTATATCCATGTCTGGGTGTGAAGACAGAGGTGCATGGGAATAGAGTTTGACCTCCCCCAAAAAATACACTGTATTTGAGTTTATATTACGCTGCTATCATTCATTGGTGTTGAGAAGTCTGTCCCAATCCAGCCCTTGTTCTTTTTTATGAGTCAGCCTGTCAGCATTTTCAATTGACAGGCAGATGTGCCTATCGGTTATAATTCCACCGGTGGCCCTAAAAACTCGCTTTGACAAAATGCTAGCAGCAGGGCAAGCCAGGACCTCCAAGATGTAGAGAGCCAGTTCATGCCACGTGTCCAGCTTGGATACCCAATAATTATAAGACACAGAGGAATCACTGAAGACTTTGGTACGGTCGGCAAGGTACTCCCTCACCATCTTCCGAAACTTTGCACTCCTTGTGAGAGTACCCTGCGCCTCAGGGCCTGTGCGATGGGAAGGTCTGAGAAAACTGTCCCACAACTTTGACAATGTACTCCTGCCTCTGCTGGATTGCATTTGTGTCTATCTCGCCTGTACTCCTTGGTTTTCCAAAGAACTCTGACCCCTGCCGCCAGCGTTTTCAGATGTGAACTTTTTTAATAATTCCACAACAAGGGTCTTCTTGTACTGTACTATTTTATTAGGCCTGTTCTGCAAGGGAATAAAAGACATAAAGTTATCCCTGTATCATGGGTCTAGAAGAGTTACCAACCAGCAATAACTGTCACCCAAAATTTGAACAATGCGAGGGTCACAGGAAAGGCAGCATAACATTAGGTGTGGAGTCTGAACTGAATACCGACAGCCTTGTTGATGCTGGTAGTCAATAACTGCCCTCTTCTGCTCACAAATCCTTCCCAACATCTGCAATGTAGAGTTCCAACGCGTGGAGACATCACACACCAGTCGGTGAGCCAGAAGCTGCAAATGCTGCTGAAGCACGGCAAGAGCGGCGGAAGCTGTAGCTGACTTTCTATAATGGGCACACAGACGGCGTACTTTGACAAGCAGATCCGACAGATCCGGGTAGGTTTTGAGAAACCGCTGAACCACGAGATTAAGCACATGGGCCAGGCATGGTACATATGTGAGCTCGCCTCACTTCAGATCCACCACAAGGTTCTGCCCATTGTCACACACGACCATGCCTGGCTGTAGGGTCAGTGGCGTCAGCCACAGATCTGCCTGTTCTTTCAGAGCTGTCCAGTACTCTTCAGCATTGTGCATTTTGTCACCTAAGCATATTAGCTTCAGCACAGCCTGTTGCTGATTGACTGAGGCAGTGCTGCAGTGCTTCCATCTTGCGACTGATGTGGTAATTTCGGAGATGGAGCCTGAAGAGGAGGAGGACTAGGAGGAGGTTCAGGAGCTGTAGAATGTGGGGGCAACCCTGATTGACCCAGGGTTTCCACTATATTAACCTAGAGTGCCATCAGCGAGATATATCGTCCCTGCCCACAAGCACTTGTCCACGTGTCCGTGGTTAGATGGACTTTCCCAGTAACTGCATTGTTGTGGGCACGGTTAATGTTGTGGGACACGTGTTTGTGTAATGTGGGGACGGCACACCGGGTGAAATAGTGGCGGCTGGGGACCAAGTACCGAGGGATGGCCGCGGTCATTGGGCTGCGGAAAACTTCCATCTCCACAAGCCTAAAAGGCAACATTTCGAGTGCAAGTGTTCATGAAATGTGTGAATTTACTAGTGTAGCCTGTGGGGTGTTGGCTGCGTATTTGCACTTGCGTTCCAAGGACTAGGCTAGGGACAACTGAACGCTGCACTGGGACAAGGACGTGGACGTGCTTGCAGACAGTGCTAGTTGAGAGTGTGCAATGACAGGTGCAGGGCAGGAGGCATCTTCGCATGTGCCATGGACAGGGGATTGGCGTGCACGCACAACAGCGGAAGAAGCAGTGGTGTCACTCGCAGACACTGTTCCTGGACCCTGGGGTTCGGCCCACTTAGTCGGGTGCTTTGCTGCTCTGTGCCTGATCATGCTGGTGGTGGTCAGGCTGCTAGTTTTGTTACCCCTGCTGATGCTGGCCTGGCATGTGGTTCATATGGCCATTTTTGGAGTTATCTGCAAAGTCTTTAAAAAACAACTAGACTCGGGAAGACCTAACAGTTGTACTGGCAACTTCCTTCATGTTGGTGTTACGGGGAACGGTTGCCCGCCTTCTGTCTGCGGCCACCACACTGCTTGTTCTTTCCTGTTGTGGTGCTCCGCCTCCCTCCCCCTGTGTGCTGCTGTCCTCGTTTTGCATGTCACCTTGCCAGATTGGGTCAGTGACTTCATCGTCAACCACCTCATCTTCCACTTTAGAACCCTGGTCCTCCTCCTGACTTTCTGGCAATTGTGCTCATCATCATCCACCTCTTGTGACAGTTTCCCATCATCGCCTTCATGTGACCGTGGCTGCTCAAATATTTGGGCATCGCTACACAAGATCTCCTCTTGCCCCGCTTCAAGTGCATCGGGTGAGAGGCCCGAATCTATAAATGGAAAAGGGAACAGCTCTTCAGAGTGTCCAGGTGTGGGATCAGTTGTCTCCAGGCACTCGGCATGGTGGGAGGAAGGAGGATCATGGTGAGGAATAATGCAGTCCAGACTCACGGCTACTGAGACTTGACCGTATGGAAGACAGGGTGGTGGTGGTGGTGGCTAAGTGATCAGAAGCATTATCTATTATCCAACCAATAACCTTTTCATACTGCTCTGTCTTCAATAGTGGTGTTCTGCGGTCTCCTATTAATTGGGACAGGAAGGTCAAACGACAAGGTGTGAGTGTTTGTTGTGGCACAATTTCAGCTAGCCCACGGCCTCGGCCTCGTCCTCTGCATGCACCATCACCATCACGTCCACTTCCCCGTTCCTTGTCATGTACCTTGCCCATTTTAAAAGGAGGACAATATTTTCCACGTTCACTGCAAATGGCTGGATTTGAACCGTAGTGATATGTGATACATGTGAGGGAAAACTACAGTTTTAAATAGCTGGCCTGTAGGTTACTATTTTTCACAGCGACCTTGTGTCAATAAGTTCACTGACACACTGCAACAAAATTTAAGTGGATGCCAGAAATGGCTGAATATGGAGCGAACTTATATGTGATATGTGTGACAGAAAACCACAGTTTTAAATAGCTGGCCTGTAGGTTATTTTTTTCACAGCGACCTGGTGTCAATAACTTCACTGACACACTTCAACAAAATTTAAATGGAGGTAAATATTTTCCACGTTCACTGAAAATTTCTGGATTTTTATTGCTGTAATATGGAAAGGATCTGGCTGTATTCTGCAGTGGCAACAAGCAAATGGAGCAGAAAAACGGTGTTCTCTGAATTGCTTTTTAAGAAAATAATCAGGATTAAGATAAAAAAAAATATGATCCCTGGCCCCTGATACCTGGGGCTATTTCTACAAATATCTGTAACAGCAGCAGCAGACAGAGCTGGAATGGAGCCTCTTGTGCTTTATGCACTGCAGTCTGCCACATACACTGCCTGCCTGCCCAACTCCTGCTGTCATCACTAAATAGATGCAGCTGGATTAGTCCTCAGAAGCACTGTTAGTTCAGATGGATATATGTAGATGTTCGTTGTATACCTATGTGGCGCCCCTGAGGGTTCGACCGCCACAGGGATGCTGCACTTCTTTAATGGAGTGTAGTGTTCCTCCTCTGAGGTAAGAACAGTGTGATGGTCAGGACCCTTCCTTTACATCCAACACCACACTTCTCCACCAGAGGGGGCTAGAATGCACTAAGTGCTGCCCTCCTGGTTACAGGGAGACTTATGGGAACCAAGAAATAGGGGAACCAGTTAGTGGGTGAGGGTGGAGGAATTACAATTTAGTGACACTGTAAATTTCATATTTAATAAAAAGCCATCTTGGTTCTTGGTCCTTGTTAGTCAAGTTTACTGGCTGTCACGTACTGTGATCTCCTAACCTGAGTGTGGATCCTGTGTGGACCTGCAGGGGATGCGGGCACAGCCCTCATACCCCGGCCTTGGGACGAGGGGCAGGTTGCAGACAAGGAATGTCTGAACCCGGTCAAGGACCACGACCAAGAAGGCCCGGAGCTTAAGAGTGTAGCTCCACAGCACATGGATCCCAGGGAGGATGCAGACAGAGCGGTGTACGCCACCTGTCCTCGCCAACCTGATATATTCAGAGGGAGTCCGGCTGCAAGAGGGGTACCGGCCCCCGACACCCGACCTCGCTACTCCACGTCCTGGTCGGGAAAGCCCGGTAGGCCCTGAGGATCCCACCGGGTATCGGAAGGAGCGGAGCTGCCACCCGTGCCCTTTTTCTGAGAGGAGTTCAGAAGGAGACCTGACCGATCTACACACACAGACAGGAAAGGATATGGCCTGTAGTTCAGGAACACTCTGGTGCGGGGTCCTGATCGAATACTGGACTTATTCGGAGGTTGTCGGACCCCCGTTCCTGGTGACCGCAGAACTCCGCAGGGAGCAGGGAGTCGCCTTCCTTCTGCCATCTCTTATGTGAGTAAAGCCTTGGAAGTTCACCCCTATGGCCTCCGGACTCTTTATTCTGCACTACACCGCACTACGCGGCACCAGATCTCCAAGACTGCTACCCCCGTCATCCTGTCTCTCTGCCCTGAGGCCTTGCTCCGCCTGTGGGGAGTAGTAATAACGATGGCCGCTATAACACCATACCTCAGCGGACTGCAGCGGCGCTGGTGGCCTTCACCAGGTGCCACAGGTGGCGTAGTCGTAATCAGCCACTCAACCCAGATAAGCCCACACCATCCTTTTAATCTGACGGCCCTGGGCACGGAGCGGGTCCGGTCCACGGCTGCACCCCATCTCTCCAACTTAGGACCCGACTCCGAGTCCCCCATCTCCCAGGGTAAAAAGGGGCTTCCGAGCACAGGCGTCACACCTACACTCACTAATAAGCAAATCTCTCCCTAGCTCAGCAGCAGCTCTCCCTACACTGCCTGTTTCCGGGGTAGACTGTGATGAGCATGGCGGTGCCAGGTCTTATATAGACCTGATGATGCTGTGCGGCCAGCCAATCATTGTAATGCCACAACCAACATGGCTAAGGCATTACAGTGTGTGGCAGACAATCCCTGCATGCTCACTGGCTATCTAAAGAGTGCCAAACATGCAGGGAGGGGACTCGAGCTCCCACCCTAGCAACCAGGAAATACTCGCAGAGCGATGAGCATCTCGAGCAGTGAGATGATCGTGCGAGTACCAAGCAGTGGCGAGCACGTTCGCTCATCACTACTGATTATGGAAAAGTTCTGGCTGTATCTGCTAATAAGCAAATGGAGCAGTAAAATGGTGTAGTCTGGATAGCTTTTTAAGCAAATAATCAGGATTAAGATAAAAAAAAAATTAGCCCTGCCTCCTGATATCTGTGGCTATGTCTACGGATATCTGTAACAGCAGGAGCAGACATAACATGCAATGGACCCTTTTGTGCTGTATACACTATCACAAAATTGCCTACCTGCCTGCCTAACTCCTGCTATCAGGATTAATATATGTAGCTGGATTGGTCTTCAGAAGGGCCGTTAGTTCAGATGGATATATATATACTCCTGGAGTACCACTACCTATGCCAAACTATTACACCGCCAATTCTGTCCCTCACACAGCAGCACCTCTCCCTACTCTGTCTGTTTTCAGGATAGACTATGATGAGCCTAGCGTCACCAGGTTTTATATAGACCCGATGATGCTATGTGGCCAGCCAATTACTGTAATGCCACACCCAACATGGCTATGGCATTACAGTGTGTGGCAGACAATCCCTGCATGTTCACTGGCTTTCTTAAGAGCACCAAACATGCAGGGCGGGGACCCGAGCTCCCGCCCGAGCAACCCAGAAATACTCGCCGAGCTTGTCGAGCAGGGTGATGCTCGGGTGAGTACCGAGCAGTGGCGAGCACGCTCACTCATCACTAGATATGATTCAAATAAAAAAAAAACCCACATAGCTACTAGCTCACCGAGACCATGACGTGTTTCTCCATTGTGGTACTAGTTCTTCGGTAGGTGATCCATCATGAGTAGCTTGTGATGCATGGATGTCATTTGTATCTACAATACTCCTTTTTTGCCTCCCACTTTGCATGGACTATGCATCCTTTGACCTGCACTTTCATGAGGCACTAGAACTAGTAGCACATTACATATATATATAAATATATAGTCATGACATATTAATAAGTGGCTTTTGGGGCTTTATTTGTGCTGTCTCAGAGATAATTACCTTCTGACTTATCATGTACTTATGAATAATTTCTGTCCGTATAACATACGTTTTTTTCATATAATGGGCTTACCAACTAATGTATATAGGGCTCCCTATGGTTTCTCAGGGTAAGACAGTGAGCGGGACGCCATTTCTTGATTGCTTTTATAGGGTGCCAACCTCCGTGGGCAGGAAAGGAGGCATAGTATTTAGGGAAAGCATTCTCTTTTCTCCTACCCCTTCATATCCTTCTTTTCCTATACTAAGTAGTGGTATTGTATTGTGGCCCATTGGGGCCACTTATCATATTTTGTCTGGTACATTCTAGAACGTTTTTCTTTCAACTATTACAAATAAAGGTAGATGGTGGGTCCTTTGGGGTAGAGGTTCTGTGTGGATTCCTTGTAGTTGTAGCCTCATGGGTTACTGGGCCAGTTGTAGAGGGGTTGTGGTCTAAATGGTTCCTGGGTGGAAAAGAGAAGGGAGAGGAGGGGTTAATGGGCAAATAGTTCCCCGCAGAGTTGGGTTGACTGATCTCACGGGTAAAAGGGTTGTAATTTACCTGTTGCAGATCTGAGTTAAATTCATAGTATGGATTGCTGGTGCTTGTCTGGGTGGGTGATGATCGTTCACTGATGTTTGGACAGCAGGGTTGGGAGGTACTGCTGGTGAATAACAGAGTGGTGTTAGTTTTAACTGTGGTACAGTGTTGTGGGGTATAGGTGGCACAGGTGGAAGAGTGTGTTTTTTACTTGTAAGAGGTTCTGTGTAGGTTTCAAGGCTGCACGTGGTAGTATCGGCGGTCTTGATTGATGTTGTCCGGTTCCGGGTGATGGACAGCTATTGTATATCGCAGTGCTTGAAAGGTACTAATGGAGTAGATGCTAGTGTGCTATTGGATGCATCTATAGATCCCCAAGTGGTGGGGGGCATGCACAGTGCAGGTAGGATGAATTGATATTACCTGTTAGGTTTGGGCGCTGAGGATCTGCTTTTCCTTTTAACTCACTAGTGGTAATAGTCGCAGTAGGGAAGCAGTGTCTGTGCTCTAGGTTTGGGCACTGAGGATCTGCTTATTCCTTTTAACTCACAAGTAGTAGTGGTCGCAGTCAGGGAAGCAGTGTCTGTGCTATAGGTTGTCCTATGGCTAAGGTGCTGGCGTGATTAAGTGATATTGCACCCTATGTTGGGGTTCTTTCAGTATGGGCGTACTGATATTGCAGTCTGGTACGTGTGCAATGTGTGCTCACTGTAGTGCAGTCTTAGGTTCTGGGTGTCACCGTGGGAGCAGAGCTCCGTAACTTACAGTTAGTTGTCTGTCAGGACTGATCCCACTGACAGGGGCTCGTTAGCGTCCTGCTGTTGATTCTCCCAGAATCTCCGCTGGCAGTGGGGGGAAGGAGAGGTGGTAGGGGAGAGAGATAAGTCGCGCAGGGAGTGTGACAGGGTTCCGGCCGGTGACCAGCTGTTCTCCCTTGCGCTCTGCATCCTCCTTCGGCGGTCTGTGGAGGGTAAATGGGGGTTGTTCGTTGGTTTGAGGGTTGCGGATTGTGGGGGCAATGAGGTTTCCCAGGTTTTTTGCCTTCTTGTACATGAATCTTGGCTTTGGTGGAATCAGATCGCCTATCATTTTGCATTGTGGAGGATAGGCCAGTGTTTTGTAATGATTTTTCTTAATAAGTGTGTGTTGGAGTTGTATTGAGTTATGATGGGGATATTTGGTTGTGTTGTCAGATCAGTGGCATCAGTTTTTTTAGTGCCATTCTTGAGGAGGTTGTCCCTGGGCATGATTTGAATCTGGTTTTTCACTTTGTGTAAAAATTGTGAATTGTATCCTTTTTCTAGGAATTTTTAGTTAATTGTGTGGCTTCTTCAATGAAATCCTCAGTGTTGGAGCAGTTTCTATGTAGTCGCATATATTGACTGCGTGGGATATTTAACACCCAACTGGGGAGGTGACAGCTGTCCAAGGAGATAAAGCTGTTTGAGTCTGTTGGTTTGATATAGGTTTTTGTCTGGATTTTTTGATCCTGGATATGGATATTGAGATCTAAGAAGTTTACCTGTTGTTTGCTTGTGTTAGAGGTAAATTCCAAGAAAAATTCATTGATATTAATTTCCCTGATGAAGGAGTCTAGAGATTCTTGGTCACCAGACCAGATGAAAAGTATATCGTCAATGAATCTGTGCCACAGGAGCAGGTTAGGGCTGAGTGTTCCACCTGGGTGGATAGCGGACTCCTCCCACTTGCCAACGTATAGATTTGCATAACTTGGGGCGAACCTCGTACCCATTGCTGTGCCCCACTGTTGTGTGTAGAAGAGTTTGTCGTATTTGAAATAGTTATGCGTAAGTATAAACTTCATACATTCCTTGATATACATTATTTGTTCTTTAGGTAGTTTGCTTTGTTTCAGAAGGAAGTGTGTGGCCGCGTCGCAGCCTACGTCATGTTGGATCACAGTGTATAGGGAAGAAATATCCAGAGTGCCTAGAATGAAGTTGTCACACCATTTGAACTTTTGTAGAAGCTGGATCACATGTTGGCTGTTTTTTAAGTATGTTGGCAAGAGAGGTACTAGGTCTTGTAGGTGTTTATCGACAAATCTGGATAGATTTGATGCTAGGCATTGAATACCCGAGATGATAGGTCTGCCTGGGGGATGGGAGAGTGACTATCTGTACATTACTCGGAAAAACATGGAGGTTCTATAAAGGGCACCATCACCACAGGCCTACAGAAGGTTCACAAACAATGGCGCAAAGGGACTATTTAAAACAAATGTTCAGGATTGAAAGTAAATGGATATACAATATGGACACGCTAAAACCAAAAAGACTCAATTCTGAGATCGAATTATTTGCTTTTAATGATGATTAACCCCTTCATCTGAAATAAAGCACACTATACCCGAATGCCTAGCTGACCCCGCCCCCACTAATTAAAATGGAGGAGCGCGCATATATAAGTGACCAACTTAGAAGCAATAGACCATCCCAGAGGAAGAGAACCTCTGTTCTCGAAACGCGTTGGTTTTTTGGTCCCTGTAAGCCACCGTACCAGTACGGGTCACGTGCGTGCCGCCACGTGCACTGATGTCACACAGGTCCTACTGCGTTGCCACGAGGTGCCTGTCACAGGTCCTTCCTGCCCTCCACAGACCGCCGAAGGAGGATGCAGAGCGCAAGGGAGAACAGCTGGTCACCGGCCGGAACCCTGTCACACTCCCTGCGCGACTTATCTCTCTCCCCTACCACCTCTCCTTCCCCCCACTGCCAGCGGAGATTCTGGGAGAATCAACAGCAGGACGCTAACGAGCCCCTGTCAGTGGGATCAGTCCTGACAGACAACTAACTGTAAGTTACGGAGCTCTGCTCCCACGGTGACACCCAGAACCTAAGACTGCACTACAGTGAGCACACATTGCACACGTACCAGACTGCAATATCAGTACGCCCATACTGAAAGAACCCCAACATAGGGTGCAATATCACTTAATCACGCCAGCACCTTAGCCATAGGACAACCTATAGCCAGACACTGCTTCCCTGACTGCGACCACTACTACTTGTGAGTTAAAAGGAATAAGCAGATCCTCAGTGCCCAAACCTAGAGCACAGACACTGCTTCCCTACTGCGACTATTACCACTAGTGAGTTAAAAGGAAAAGCAGATCCTCAGCGCCCAAACCTAACAGGTAATATCAATTCATCCTACCTGCACTGTGCATGCCCCCCACCACTTGGGGATCTATAGATGCATCCAATAGCACACTAACATCTACTCCATTAGTACCTTTCAGGCACTGCGATATGCAATAGCTGTCCATCACCCAGAACCGGACAACATCAATCAAGACCGCCGATACTACCACGTGCAGCCTTGAAACCTACACAAAACCTCTTACAGGTAAAAAACACACTCTTCTACCTGTGCCACCTATACCCCCCAACACTGTACCACAGGTATAACTAACACCACTCTGTTATTCACCAGCAGTACCTCCCAACCCTGCTGTCCAAACATCAGTGAACGATCATCACCCACCCAGACAAGCACCAGCAATCCATACTATGAATTTAACTCGGATCTACAACAGGTAAATCACAACCCTTTTACCCGTGAGATCAGTCAACCCAACTCTGTGGGGAACAATTTGCCCATTAACCCCTCCTCTCCCTTCTCTTTTCCACCCAGGAATCATTTAGACCACAACCCCTCTACAACTGGCCCAGTAACCCATGAGGCTACAACTACAAGGAATCCACACAGAACCTCTACCCCAAAGGACCCACCTTCTACCCCTATTTTAATATTTTAAACATTTATTGTGGATTTTAACGTTACTTTTATGTGAGATTTACTATCCTAAATAAAAGCCTTTTTTAAATAAAAACCCTTTCTTATTTATCACATCTTGCACTATTCTGGTCAACCCCCCTCTTTCTTATACGGCCTAACCTTACCAGCGCAGGATTACTTCATTTTTTATCCGTACATTGGACCTCTCCAATATTGTCAACCTGTGGTTGGTTGTCTATCCTTTGCAGCAGGTAAAATCCAGGCACACCTACCAGCGCCTACACACAACTTTATTTGCTATTACCAATAAAGATTAATTTTTACTTGGGGGTTTATGTCAGGCACCTCACTGGTGTATGATTTCTGATGTAGGGAACTTCATAGGTTTTCATAAATTAGACAAGCTGCTGTGTGATACCCCCGCTGCATAGATTTTGGCGGTGTTAGTTGAAACTGGTGTGAAAATGCCGAAAGGCTCAAAAGTTTTGCACAACTCTGAGTTGCACCAAAATTTTGTGACTTTTTAGATTTCTGGGAAAATTGGTTCGTTGAATCAGGGTTATAGTATCATACTTACAGCTATTTCTTATTACTTTATTTAGGGTGTGCACAGACACATCTTAACCTGTCAGCATATGGCAGTAGCGCAGGTGCTAGTGTACATATATTCAGTATAAATCTTAACTTCCATTAGCATGTTGTTTAAAAAAAATAAAGGAAAGACTTTTAGGAGATATCAGGCCTTTAAAAAATATAGTGATTTTTTTTTCATCCTGTTATTAGTTTCCCTGTACAAATAAGTCTGCCAGTATTACCTTATCTATTATTCATGGTATACTTCTCTTCAGTTAGGCTATGTGATAAAATGGTGACATAAATTGCATATCTTTATGCTCTCTGAAGTGAGTCACTAACACTGTTACTAGAACTTCAGGTATGATGAAATTGCATGGACTGTAGCACTGGAATTCTACACAGTGAAGGAAAGAAACTCCTATCACAGTTATAGTATGGATGATGACTAGACATTCTGTCACACAGTTATAATGAAGGAGATCACAGTTTAGCCTCCTTGACTGTATACTTATAATTCATCAACTTATTTAGGAGAATGTAGAAAGATAATTAGCACAATGTCATCCCAACAGGCAGAGATAGTACAGGCTGCAGCTGCCCATGAGATGCTGTACTGATGCATCAAGGGATTAATAGTAGAGAATAAAAGAATAAAATGGAGGGTGAAATCTGAGAATCAAGATGCGGTCTAAAGAGACGCAAAAAGTAGGATGTAAGTTCACTATGCATAAGAGAAGTGCAAAGTGTGACAGATAATCAAGTGGGGCATGCAGGGATAAAAAAATTGCAGTACTGCTTCTTTAAATTGAGCAGTTTCACAAATTTAAGCAACTTTATAATATGCTTGATTTTAAGTAGATGGTGGGTTTCACTGGTCTACAATTATGTCAAGTGACTCTTATGATAGCGTAGAAACTCACTTGGGAAAATAAGTTACACACTACAAACTGCAACTGACCCTGCCAGTTCCTGTACTGACTAGAGATCCTAACCCTGCAGACCTTAGTGGTTCCTGCATGAGCTGAGATAGCCCTAACCACAGATTAGACAATGACAAATCTGACCTATGCTGCCTGAAAGGCCATCAAGCCCTTCACATTCCTCCTAAAGAATCGGAGGGCAGAGCAGGGTGCAAATTACCTACAGAAGGAAAAGTGTGCTGAAATAGAAAGAGATCCCAGAGTGAGTAAAATAAACCACGAAATACAAAATAAAGGATTAAGTACGTACTGTTAGAAAATATGCCTCCAACTTCCTAAAAAGAAACAGAAGATAAGTTCAGGGTAAAGAACATAAACAGCAGAGAGATAAACCCTACCTGGTCTTTCACTGACTGACTTAAACTACAGCAGTATGGCTGCTCATCCAAATGAGACTATTACCAGCAGGAAATACCAGCAGGGGGAAAGTATACAAAGTCACACCTGAAAGGTGATAGCTCAGACAAATGAGTAAATGAAAATATTTTACCCTAAAAAAACTGAAGCAAGGATAACAGAAACTAAACACCCAAAGAAAAGGTGCATCTGCTGTGGCTCTACTGTGTCTCGGCAGCCACAAAGAACAGGCTCAAGGGTTGAGATGCATAAGAGTGACTTTGCCATTGGTGTCCACTTCCAACATAAAGAATATGAAAAATCATTGAACATGTGACATTTCATGCAGTGGTTTTATCTCCCACTGAACAAAATGAAAATGGTCATGTGACCATTCCTTCACTGTAAAGAGAAAGGGGCATCATAAGATTTGAAGTTTTATATAACCGAGACCACTCGGTTTGAAGATGCAGCTTTAACAAGGCAGCCATAAAGACACAGGAGCTGACACAGTGTGCATGTATATATGGCTACAGTAAGTGAAGGTGGAAAACGCCTTTAAAATATGCCCAAAAAAACTGCACACTATATATATTTATGGTACATATACATTTGTAACAATAGGAAGGCCTTAAATTCAACATATTTGCTAACATTATGGTATTAGAAAATTGCTAAATGTTTTCACTGTACCTACTTTTCTATAAGGCATATCACTTTACGGTATTCCATCATTTCTGCCACTTTTTATTTAACCTTAAGAAATAAATTGTATTCTGTAGCAATCTGATATTTTTCTTAAGGATTACTGCCTTTTTCCCACAAAACTTTTTTAAGATTACATTTAAATTGTATTCATGTCACACATAATTGTTTCTTTTAAATGTATGGAGCCCAGGAGAATTTAGGAATTAAGAAGAAATAACATTTTATAACAAGCATTAATACTTTATGGATGAAAAACAGGTGACCAATAAAATGTTAAAAAGTGACAAATGCAGTTGCTCATTCTGGAATACAAAATTTCACTTCCCACCAATTCTAACATGGATTAATCTAGAAAAAATATATATTTCCCATTATTACTGTTTATATGTTTATTAAAAAAATTGCAATTCATTTACATATTTATCACACAATCAAAAATATTAAAATGTTGACAATTTCATTGTTTTACATTATAGACTTTTTTCTTTATGCTTAATTGTGTAATGTTACAGCTCCATTAACCCTTAAAAGTTGTATGAAATAAAGTCAGACTCCTGGAATGTTTTCGGGTAAGCACTGTAGAAATAATATGCATATAATCTGTTAGCACAGTGTTAATTCTATAAACTTAATGCTGCCTATAGATACAAAGTTATCAGCCGAGAAAGGTTTAATCATCAGTATAAGCAATTTATGGGAGATGAGCAGCAGCTTTCACACATCTAAGGTGATATTTATCTCAGAGGATGCAATAGTGGTGGTCAATGAAAAGCAAAACACACAATTATATGTCTTTTTCAAGTGCAGACCTCAAATGAGGGATCCAAAGCAATGTTCTTCAGTATGGTGCAAGCCACATTTATTAGTACAGTAGATAAAACATGTCACACCTTGAGCTACATCTTTCTTTATTATAAATGTAGAAGTTACTGTATAGTTCAGGCACTGCACTTTATTTGGTAACATTTTTGTTGAATTATATATAGGGGCTACTGCAAAGGAAGCAGATTGGTTCATGAAAGCTAGGGGTAAGGAAGCATAAACATATTCAATAATAACCATATTCTTCAACACTCTAAATAAATTACAATATATTTGGCACATTTTGGCGCATAATGTTGTATACATTTTTAAACTGATTTATTATTAACCCTTCCACCCCCCAAGCCTGTTTTCACCTTCCTGACCAGGCCAAATTTTAAAATTCTGACCAGTGTCACTTTATGGGGTAGTAACGCTTGAATGCTTTGATATATCAAAGTGATTATGAGATAGTGTTTTTTGTGACACATGCATTTGCGTTTATTTATGAAAATATAGAAAATGGAACAAAAAATGTGAACATTTTTGCAATTTTCAAACTTTGAATTTTTATGCCCTTAAACCAGATAGTTATACCACACAAAATAGATAATAAATAACATTTACATGTGTCTACTCTACATCAGCATCATTTTTAAAACATAATTTTTTTGTTACGAAGTTAGAAGGGCTAAAAGTTTATCAGTATTTTTAATTTTTCCAGTAAAATTTACAAAACCAATTTTTTTAAGGATCACATCACATACATTTGAAGTGACTTTGAGGGGATTATGTGACAGAAAATACCCAAAAGTGACAGTATTTTAAAAACTGCACCCCTCAAAGTTCTCAATTTCTCATTCAGTTCTCATTCAAGAAGTGTATTAACCCTTTAGGTGCTTCACAGGAATAAAAGCAATGTAGAAGGAAAAAATTAACATTTTAATTTTTCCCACAAAAATGTTGCTTTTGCCCCAAATTTTTCATTTTCACAAGGGTAGCAGGAGAAAATGGACCAGCAATTTGTTGTACAATTTCTCGTAAGCATCGCCATATTTTGAGAGCTATGATTTTTCTATATTTCTGCTGATAGAGTCATGTGAGGGCTTTTCTTTGGGGGACGAGTTAACATTATTATTGGTAGTATTTTCGGTCACATGACATTTTTTAATCGCTTTCTATTCCAACTTTTGGGAGGCAGAACGAACAAAAATCTGAAGTTCATGAATTGTTTTTTTGAGATTTTTTATGCCATTCACCTTGTGGTAAAAGTGATAAGACAACTTTATTCTTCGGGTCGGTAAGGTTACAGCGATACCCCATTTATTTAATGTTTTTATGTTTTGTCGCTTTTACACAATAAAAACTATTTTATAGAAAAAAGAATTCTGTTTGCTTTGCTATATTCTGAGAGTTATAACTTTTTTATTTCTCCACTGACAGAGCTGTATGGCAGCTTGTTCTTTGTAGGACAGCGATATCATTTTTATTTACATTGGACTTATTGATTGCTTTTTATTTCACTTTTTTTGATGGTATGGTGATAAAGCATAGTTTTTTCTAAGTGTTTTCTTTATTTTTATACAGTGTTCACTGAATGCATGTCTGAAAAGTGTCGTGCACCTCTGTGCGCCTCGCTTCAAATCCTACCTCAGTCAGGGACTGGAGTAAAATTTGTAGTGTAATAAACACTGCAGCGCGTCATGAATTTGCAGTCATCATCATGCCCAATCATGCCCCTGTCCTGCCCTTCCTCTGCCCAGTTTGACAGAGCTGTCTGAAACTGGCATGAAAATACAACTTAACCTTGCACAAAGATTTTGCAACTTTTCAAAGCCATATCCTGTAAGCCAGAACTCTGCTTTGGTGCATCGGGGCCTAAGCATCTGATAATAATTAGGATGTTACCTAATGTGGTAGATCAGCTCACTTGGTTGCACATAGAGGTACACAGGAACACTGTTTCTTTAAATTCTTCCCAGATTTATTAGACAGGCAGCATAAACCGTGGGGAAGTAAAACAAACATGGCCCTTTGGGCAAAAACAGGAAAACAAAACAAAGTGGTGATACCAAACACAGTCCTTGTGGTAGCGGGGATCCGCCCCCTCAGAGTTGAAGCAAACATAGGGTTTAGATTAGCGCAGAACACACATCTCCTCTCTGGAGCTAGCCTCTCTAGATACACTGAAGAAATAATGTCTCAGCAGGCCGTGTGTTTAAACCCCAGACCACACCCTGAGGTGGAGATATGGAGAACAACCTCCCGCCCGCTGTATGGTTGTTTTCATAAAAACACGCCCTTTCACAAATGGTGGATTAACCCCTCTCAGAAAATAACATGCTGGAGGAAACTTAATGGTTTTAATCAACTGAATCTAATAGCCTCAGGGAAACATATCTCCCCTCCAGTACTTTACCAGTGACTTTGTCACACTAAATAGACAAGTACATACTGGTACAGGACATCATGAAAGATATCATTCAGAAATTCCTGGAACACAACTGATACACTACATAATCCGAAGACATAATTAAATATTCATAGTGCTCATCTCGGGTATTGAACACGTTCTTTCATTTGTTGACATTTTTAACATCAATTAGGTTATAAGCTGCATGCAGGTCTAAACTGGTTTGGATAGTAGCACTTTCAATCTTGTCAAATAAGTCTAAGATGAGGGGCAAAGGATAAGTCTTTCAACGTGATTTTATTCAAACCTTGATAGTTTATGCACGGTTTCAGAAGACCCATCTTCCTTTTTAGCAATGAAGAAGCCTGCACCAGCCAGAGATAAAGATTTTAGAATTACCCCCTTTCCAGATTCTATATAATGAAGGCTGACATTGCTTCAGTCTCTGGGAGAGATAGAGGATAAATTTCCCCCCTGGGTGGTTCAGTGCCTGGAATCAGGTGAATGGCTCAGTCAAATGGTTGATGCTGAGGTAGTGCATTGATATTTTGTCTAGAGAAGACATTTACAAGGTCCAGGTATGGAGTAGGCAAATTGGAGGCAATAAATACAGAGAAGAGTTTTAGAGAAAGAGGTTGAGGCAAAGTCCTAAAATCACAGATATATCAGAAAGTGGCCAAGCTTACATGTTTTCTTGCAGATTATGGCTGAATTATTCAACCATCATCTGCCTCTAAGAGCTGCGGGTAGAATGCAGCTCCATCAGCGGCTGTTAACATGTTAAATGCTGCTGTTAATCTCTAAAACTGGCATTTAATATGCGACAACAGGGGAGAACGTCATTCCACATCCCATCGGTGCACCCGTGACGTGATCTGAAGGGTTGCCATGACAGCTGGGGGTCTGCTGAAAACCTCATTGCTTGTCATGACGATTCTCCTGTGAAAACCAGCCTCTAGCTGGCGTTCATAGGAGACCATGATTTTTGCTATAAACCGCAGTGCTAAAAATGTTTTTTAAAAACATGAAATAAATATAAAAAGTTAAAATCAGCCCAATTTTGCCCCATTAAAAATAAAGCAAATAAAAATACACATATTTGGTATTGCTGCATTCGTAATAGTCTGATTTATCAAAATATGAAATAATAATTTGATCGGTAAACAGCGTAAAGAGAAAAAAATTAAAAAAGTTGTACTTTTTAAAGACATCACTGGTTTTACCATAAAGTGTACTGGAAAACGGGAAAAAAATTCCAAGTGCAGTGAAATTGCAAAAAAAGTGCAATTCCACAGTTGATTTTTTAATTTTTTTTCCACATTCATTGAATGCTAAAACTGACCTGCCATTATAATTCTTCAGGTCATTATGAGTTTGTAGATAACAAACATGTATAGGTTATTTTTTATTTAAGTGGTGAAAAAAAATCCAAAGTTTGCAAAAAAAGAAAATGGCGCCATTTTCCAAAACCTGTAGTGTTTCCATTTTTCGTGATCTGGGGCCTGGTAAGGGCTTCATTTTTTACGTTTTTATTGATACCATTTTGAGGTAGATACGATGTTTTGATCGCCCGTTATTGAATTTTATTGCAATTGTAATTCTGGTGTTTAGAATTTTTTTCTCAGTACGCCGTTTACCGATTAGATTAATTCTTTTTTTATATTGATAGATCGGGGGATTCTGTATGCGGCGATACCAAACGTGTATGTGTGGTTTTTTTTACTGCTTTATTTTAAATGGGGCGAAAGGGGAATGATTTAAACTTTTTTTTTTTATATATTTTTAAAAGCTTTTTCTTACACTTTTTTCGTGCTTCAATGGTCTGCATGGGAGACTTGAAACTGCATTTATCTGATTGCCTCTGTTACACATAGGCAATCATCAGATCGCCTGTGTGTAGCAGATTTGCTCACTTGCTATGAGCGCCAACCGCTGGGCGGCGCTCATAGCAATCTGGCAGTGACAGTGTCATGGTGACCCATCAGCAACCCGCGATCATGTGATATATTACAAACATTGATAACTTTTTTTGGATAATTAAAAAGTTTAGTTACCTTTAAGCCTTGAAAAAAAAATATATTTTTATATACTTCAGAAATCAATTAGAGAGAAAAAGAAAAATATTTAAATAATGTTAATAATGTTCTTCTTATAATGCTACAGTTATACATAATACAGTTATTCTTGCACTTACAGATATTGCGTTATACAGTAGCTCCTTCATTTCATACCTTGTCAAAGATGGATTATTACAGCCAATATGAGATGTCTATCCTTCTTCCCTTGTTGACATTGGCAGAGCTACAAAAACCAACCTTGCCAGTATGCAGAATATAAACTCACATTTCTCTCAACCACATCATAAAGATTTACCACTACTCCTCCTTTTAACATTAATCATCCAATGATGTTACTGTAATGACAGTGTGTGTACCCGCAGAATTACAAGTGCCACACTCTATTACTGCATTTTGTGGGAATCCTCTGTGTTTGGATATTACTATAATACAAGAGATCATTTTTGCACAGATCAAATTCTGCTGTAAGACAGTCAATATGATTGACAGTTTTAAAAAATAGACATAAATATTATTGCAAGTGGTTTTTACAGCACATTTTAATCACACATACATCATGTGGTGATTTACGCTGACACACACACAGATTTAAAGCCTGACATTCATAGCATTGGCAATATCTGGATATTAAACCTAGCCTGCCACAGTCCTGTATTTGTTATAACCAAATGGTTAAACAAGTTATAGATAAAGTTCACACTTGTGTTTTTCCTCCATGGTCGAGATGGGCTTTGAGATACATAAAAATCCAGTGTTAAAGAAAAACAGAGCTCACTTGTAATTATTGATAACTGATGCCATTGCTGTTATTTATACAGTTACAGTAAGACTTATTCATCCCCCTTTGCAAATTAGGTTTATTAAGAAAATGTAAAGAGTTCTTGCTCTTTGCAATAAATAAATCAAACAAGAACAATTTAAAAGGGTTGGCCACTACTAGGACAACCCCTTCTTGATTTGAATGTTTGCCCCTGTTAGAATAAAAACAGCTATACTCACGTCCCATGTTGGCGTCATTCCAATAGTGCCGGCACTCTCGTTCCTGGGGCTCATGTGAGGTTGTTACGTCCTGTGAGCCCTGTGCCCAATAAGTGCTGGTGTCACTATTCCTGCCTTCAGACTCATAAGTCATCAAGAGGAAGTCATTGCTACGGCTGGCCGCTCACTTCGTTTTGATTTGATTACTTATACGTCTTATGGCGGGGACAGCGACGCCAGCGCTGATTGGGCACAGGGCTCATGTGATGTAACAATTTCCTATGAGGTTCAAGCCAGGCAACTGTGACAACCACTGCAAAATCTTTCGGAACTTCTTCTGAAACCAAACATTGGTGGACTTTGAAGAATGTGAGAGCATTGCTCTCTTGGAAGGTCCAGTGATGCCCAAGCTTCTCTTTCCTCACAGAAGACATGACATTTTCTCTTTTGATTGACTGATATTTGATTGAAACTATCTTGTCCTCCATACACTGCAGGTTTCCACTGTCAGAGGAAGCAAAGCAGGCCCAGAGTATCAGAGCCACCAACATGCTTTATTGTGGATGAGGTGTTTTTCTGCATATGCTTTATATTTCCTTCTCCAAATATACCACTGTTTCATAGGCCTGAAAAGCTCCATTTTTGTTTCAACACTCAGCAGGACAGAATCCCAAAACCTTTGTGACTTAATTATATGGTTCTGAGCTTATTGGAGCTGACATTTCATGTACTTTTAGCTCAATAGACTTATATGTCTCGGAGTTTGGTATGGGGACCTTTAAAGTTTAGTATACACCTTACTGTGCAAACTGAAACCTCTTGACCTGCTGGCACCAAACCTTGCTGCAGGTCTTTTGCAGTCATGGCCATATGAGGGCTTATTTTTTGTGGGATAATTTGTAATTTTGAATGACACCATTGATTTTACCATATCGTGTACTGAAAAATGGTAAAAAAATTCCAAGTGCAGTGAAATTGCAAAACAAAGTGCAATTTCACAGTTGTTATTTATTTATTTTTTTTACCATGTTCATTATATGGTAAAACTGACCTGCCATTATGATTCCTCAGATTATTACGAGTTCGTAGATATAAAACATGTATAGGTTCATTTTTATTTAAGTGGTGAAAAAAAAATCCAAAGTTTGTTAAAAAAAAAATGGCGCAATTTTCTGAGACTCATAGCGTCTCCATTTTTCCAGATCTAGGGCCATGTGAGGGCTTATTTTTTGTGTGCCGAGTTGATGTTATTATTGACACCATTTTGTGGTAGATACAATGTTTTGATCACCCGTTATTGCATTTTATTGCAATGTTGCGGCAACCCAAAAAACATAATTCTGGTGTTTTGATTTTTTTTTTCTCATTACGCCATTTACCGATCAGATTAATTATTTTTATATATTGATAGAGTGGGAGATTCTAAATGCGGCAATACCAAATATGTGTATATTTCATTTTTTTTTATTGTTTTATTTTGAATGGGGGCAAAAGGGGGGTGATTTAAACTTTGATATTTTAAAAAAATGTTAATATTTTTAAAAGCATTTTTTGTTACTTTTTACTTGCTTCAATAATCTCCATGGGCGACTAGAAGCTGCGATTATCTGATCGCCTCTGCTACACACAGGAAATTATCAGATCGCCTGTGTGTAGCAGAAATGCTTACTGGCTATGAGCGCTGACCGCTGGCCGGCGCTCATAGCCTCCCAGCAATGACAACTGCAGGAGTCTCCTGCAGATCCCGAGTTGTCATGCCAACACATCGGTGACCTGCAGTCATGTGACACGGGCGCCAGTGGGTGGGACTTATGACGTCCTTCCACCGCGGCCATGTTAAATGCCGCTGTCAGAGATTGACAGTGGCATTTAACATGTTAACAGCCGCAAGTTGATCGCGATTCCACCAGCGGCTGTTAGGGGCACATGACAGCTGATCAGATCAGCTGTCATGTCACCAGAAAGGTGTAGGCTCATCATCCTAGCCCTCACCAAAGGGAGAGACCCGACATGTGCCATACATGTACGGCACATGTTGGAAAATGGTTAAATAATTCGGATACTGCAGTAGTCATTAAGAGTGTCATTTTGGTTTAAATGTGGAGAAACCACTTGTCAGATTAGCTGTTTTCAAGTGTTTAAATTGTTCTTGTAGTAATAGTTTATTGCAAAAAGCATAAATTTAGTAAATGTTGCTAATAAAGCTAATTTTCAATGGTGGTTGAAGATTGCATCAGCCGGAGAATAGGCTCATGATGTCAGGTGTGGCCTTTCACACAATGCCTTGCAGTTATCACATCATCTGTATGCAGATGGTATTATGAATTTACTAATGGATGGGTATATGTAATGGTTAAACAAAGGAGTAGGATTTCTCACACTGTGAATCTTTTTGCAAATTGAGAATAGGAAAATTGGAATATTCATATTACAGGCCAATATTAGTTCTCAACTTCTCATACTATAAGTAGAAAAGCAGCTATTTCTCTCCTGTATATATGTTCTACAAACATAGGCCATTCATTAAAATACATTTAGAACCTAATGAGAATTTCTACTTGTAACCCTAAGAAGATCTTTTGCTTTACAATCCAAACTGTGTCTATGAGGAGTGCTATCTGTGAATCGGCATCTGCAAACATTATTAATTTGAGTAAGCAAAAAAGCATAAAATGAGATTCCATCCATTCCTACCTCTACACTGTGGTTTAGAAAGCCTTTCTTCCCCAGCCAATCTAAAGTTACATGCTGGATGACCTCCACTTTGACCACCTCATAAAAGGGGGCACATAAATACTTTCATGTGTTATTTAGACGTGCAGTCCCAGAGGTCCCATATTTATGTATGCATGTGAAAAAAAATCTCTTGTGAAGTACCAAGCTCTCACTTTAACAGTAGCAGGACGTACAATTTATTTTCTCCTGGAAAGTCTTTGTTATTCCTGGCCACAGGACTTCCATTTTTCCATATTTAAAAAAAATAGTATTCTGATTTTAACTAATATGATATCAGCAATCCTCTTCTTCTAAGGAAATCCATCTGGTACCAGTAGATAATACTTTTTTTCAGTGATGACAACATAATATGCTCTTCTGCTTACCAATGTAAATGATTAGAGAAGCAGAGCACAAAAGTACTGTCTGAGGGAATAACAAATGGACAGTTAAGGTTTGGAGAAATAAACTCTGCCTAAGGATAATGTATGATTAAAGACCACTATTTATTTAATAATTAAATCAGTTTAATTAATGAATGAACTCTGTCATCTGTTTTGTTAGTGATATTTCATGTATTATTAGTTACTATGAACTAATTTCTACTACTAATGAGATATTGGCTGGGTGAAGGATTCATGCAGCTTCTTACCCAATGCTAAAGCATTACAGAATATATCTTTGCAATATTATAAATAAAGGATTTTAGAATTATTGTCATTATGATTAGTGTTGAGTGAACATGCTCGACACTGCTCGGTACTCGCCCGAGCATCTCACTACTCGGGATGTTCGGCGCGCACCGAGCATTTCTGGGTTACTCGGACGGGAGCTCGGGTCTCTGCCCTGCACTTTTGGTGCTCTTTACAGAGCCAATGAACATGCAGGGATTGCCAGCCAGTCACTGTAATGCCGCAGCCATGTTGTTTGTGGGCATTACAGTGATTGGCTGGCCGCACAGCGTCACCTCGAGTATTTAAAACCGGGCACCGCCATCTTGGACACAGTGGCTCCGGATCAGCCAGTGTAGGGTCAGTGCTGCTGAGCTAGGGAGAGATTTATACTCCAAAATAGTTAGTGTAGGGTCTCTAAAGCCTGCCAAATCAAACAAACAGTCCTTCTCAGGACTAATATCCATCCCAGATATCAGGCAGGCAGGCAGGCTGTATAGGAGACGCAGTGGTTATACCAGCAAACACAGCATTAAAGTCCTGTGTGCTCCTGTTGGTCAAATTGCTAGACTTATCACCCCGTCTCAGTGGCCAGGAAAAATTTTTTTTTTTTTCATCTAAATCCTGTATTTTTTTTTTCCTCAGTCAGACTGTCCAAATACGTGTCTTATTAACCTTTTGGTATTCACCCCCACCCCAAAAAAAAATTTTTTAGTGTGTCTGTGATTGTTCAGACACCAATATATCTGTTTAAAAGAGTGAGCTGTAGGCCAGAAAAATATAACTGTGGTTTTGCAGTTCCATGGGTCAAATCTCTGTATTATCCTGTTTTTGGCATTTTTTGCCGTAAAAAAAACCTGTAATAGTATCTCCCTGACTGGTCAGACACCAATATATCTGTTTAAAAGAGTCTGGTGTAGGCCAGAAAAATATAACTGTGGTTTGCTGTTCCACGGTTCAAATCTCTGTATTATCCAGCTTTTGGTATTATTTCCGTAAAGAAAAACAGTAATAGTGTCTCCCTGATTGTTCAGACACAAATATATCTGTTTGAAAGATTCTGGTGTAGGCCAGAAAAATATAACTGTGGTTTTGCAGTTCCACGGTTGAAATCTCTGTATTATCCAGCTTTTGGTATTTTTTCCATAAAGAAAAACAGTAATAGTGTCTCCCTGATTGTTCAGACACAAATATATCTGTTTGAAAGATTCTGGTGTAGGCCAGAAAAATATAACTGTGGTTTTGCAGTTCCACGGGTCAAATCTCTGTATTATCCTGTTTTTGATATTTTTTGCCGTAAAAAAAACATTAATAGTGTCTCCTTGATTGTTCAGACACAAATATATCTTTTTGAAAGATTCTGGTGTAGGCCAGAAAAATATAACTGTGGTTTTGCAGTTCCACGGTTCAAATCTCTGTATTATTCACTTTTAGGCCTTTTTTACATAAAAAAACAGTTTGAGTGTGTCGCTGACTGTTCAGCCCCAAATATATCTATTAAAAAAAGACTGGTATACGCCAGTAAATTAGAACTGTGGTTTTGCAGTTCCACAGTTCAAATCTCTGTATTATCCAGCTTTTGGCCTGTTTTACGTAAAAAAAAATAAATAATAGAGTCTCCCTGTCTGTTCCGTCACAAATATATCTATTTAAAAGATACTGGTGTAGGACAGAGAAATAGAACTGTAGCTTTCCTCTTCCACGGTTCTAATCTACTTTTTGTTACCCTTTTTCCATTGATAGTGCGAGTGTAAGCTATTTTACTTCATTTACAATGGGCAAGGCGCGTGGCAAGGGACGTTCTGGTGATGGTGCGTGTAGAGGACAGGGCCGTGGCCAACATGAAAATTTGCCACAACCAACAGCCAAATCTTCTCGCTCCCACTTCTTGACCGAATTACTAGGGAAGCACACTACAACACCAGTATTGCGAACTGATCAGTGTGAACAGGTTATTAATTGGATAGCAGATAATACTTCCAGTTACCTAGGCACCACCACCTCCGGTCTGTCTTCCAAACGGTCAAGTTTTAGTAGCCGTGAGTCTCGACCGCATACTCCTCCTCACCCTGATGCTCCTTCCTCCCACCATGCCGAGTGTCGTCAGACAGCAACTGATCCCACACTTGGATACTGAAGAGCTGTTCACTGGTCCATTTCCATATTTGTGCCCCTCGCCTGCTCCGCTTGAAGTTGTGGAAGAGGAGATCCCATATAGTGATGCCCAAATATTTGAACAGCAACGGCCACAGGAAGTCGACGCTGGCAAATTGCCACAAGATGTGGATGATGACGAGACCCAATTCCCACGAAGTGAGGAGGAGGATCGTGGTTCGCAAGTGGAAGAGGAGGAGGTGGTGGATGATCTAGTAACTGACCCAACGTGGCAGGAGGACACGCAGAGCGAGGCCAGCAGCACACAAGGGGAGGGAGGCAGAGTACCCCAACAGGCAGGAAGAAGCAGAGTGGTGGCCGCACACAGAAGGCAGGCAACCGTTCCTCGTAACACCAACGCGAGGGACGTTGCCAGTACAACCTGTAGGTCTTCCAGAGTCTGGAATTTTTTTAAAGACTCTGCTGATAACCCCAAAAAGGCCATTTGTACCACCTGCCATGCCAGCATCAGCAGGGGTGACAAAACTACATGCCTGACCACTACCAGCATGATCACGCACATGGCAGCAAAGTACCGACTTTGTGGGGCGAACATAAGGGGCCACGACCAGTGTCAGCGGATGTCACCACTGCTTCTTCCGCTGTTGTGCGTGTAATAAAACCCCCTGTTGTGCGTGCAAGGCAATCCCCTGTCCATACTGCATGCAAAGATGCCCCCTCCTCTCAGTCTTCACTTGTTATGGCAGTTTCTCAAGAAACAGCATCAACGTCCACGTCCCACCGCAGCGTTCAATTGTCCATATCCCAGAGCTTTGAACGAAAGCGGAAATTCGCAGCCAACGCCCCACAGGCTACAGTCCTAAATTTGCACATTTCACTACTACTTGCATTGAAAATGCTGCCTTTTAGGCTGGTGGAGACGGAATCCTTCCGCAACCTTTTGGTAGTGGCCGTCCCTCGGTACTAGGTCCCCTGCCGACACTATTTTGCTCGGTGTGCTATCCCCGCACTACACAAGCACGTGTCCCAAAACATCTGCCATACCCTCAACAACGCAGTTACTGGGAGAGTCCGCCTGACAACGGACACGTGGACAAGTGCTTGTGGCCAGGGATGGTACATCTCCCTGACGGCACACTGGGTAAACATAGTGGAAGCCGGGACCCAGTCAGACATTGGGACGGAACACATCCTCCCCACACCGAGGATTGCGGGCCCTATTTCAGTCAGAGTTGCCCCCACAGTGTACAGCTCCTGCGCATCATCTTCCTCCTCCTCATGTTCAACCTCCATCTCAGATATCACCACATCAGTTACAAGGTGGAAGCACTGCAGTACTGCCTCAGCCAAGCGGCAACAGGCTGTGCTGAAACTCATAAGCTTAGGTGATAAACCTCACACTGCTTGTGAGTTGTGGACAGCTGTGAAAGAGCAGGCAGATCTGTGGCTGAGACCACTGAACCTACATCCAGGCATGGTCGTTTGTGACAATGGCCGTAACCTGGTGGCAGCTCTGAGGCGAGGCGAGATCACACACGTACCATGCCTGGTTATGTGCTTAACCTCGTGGTTCAGCTTTTTCTTAAATCGTACCCTGAGTTGCCAGATCTGCTCGTCAAATTACGCCGCCTGTCAGCTCATTTTCGCAAGTCGGCTACAGCTTCCGCCGCCCTTGCTGTGCTGCAGCAGCCTTTGCAGATTCCGGCATACCAACTGGTGTGTGATGCCCCACACATTGGAACTCTACCCTCCACATGTTGCAAAGGATTTGTGAGCAGAAGAGAGCAGCTGTGGAGTACCAGCTGCAACAAGGCCGTCGATATTCAGGTCAGACTCCACACATAAGACCTCAGGAGTGGACCTGGATGTCTGACATATGTACCATCCTGACAGACTTTGAGGAGTCCACCAAGATGGTGAGTGGCGATGACACCATCATTAGCATCAGCATCCCACTTTTCTGTCTTTGCAATGTTCTCTGCAGAGAATTAAAGAGGAGGCATTGCAGCCAGAGTATGATAAGATGGATCAAGAAGCCGTAGCGGGCGATTACATACAGCCCAGCCTCATCTCATCCCAATGTGCATTGGGGGACAATGAGGGAGAGGAGGAGGAAAAACAGGAGCTGGTATCATGCGCTGTAGACGGTAGTACCTGTACAACTGTCATATCGTCGGTTCAGCGTGGGTGGCCTGAGGAGGAGGAGGAGGAGAGCATGGTCAGTCGTCATCTTGGTGAGGACATGGAAGTCTTGCCCGTTACCAGTCTGGCACGCATGGCTGACTTTATGTTACTCTGCCTTAACCGTGACCCTCGCGTTGTAAAAATGTTGGGTGACAGTCATTACTGGTTGGTGACACTTTTAGACCCCTGCTACAAGGAGAACTTTCATTCTCTTATTCCTGAGGTGGAGAGGTCTACAAAAATGGGGCATTACCAGAAGGCCCTTCCTGCAGAACTGTTAAAAAAATTCCCATCTGTACACACTAGCGGCAGAGGTCACAGTTCGTTGCCCAACCAAGGCGTACAGGCGAGAGAGATGCAACTCCAATCCAGCAGACGCAGGGGAACACTGTCAACGTTCTGGGACAGTTTTCTGAGACCCGCCCAGCTTACAGGCCCTGAGGCACGGGGTACTCTCACAAAGAGTGGAAAGTTTCAAAAGATGGTGAGGGAGTACCTTGCCGACCATACCAGCGTCCCCCGTGATTCCTCTGTGCCTTTAAATTATTGGGAATCCAAGCTGGACACTTGGAATGAACTCGCTCTGGACGCCTTGGAGGTCCTGGCCTGCCCTGCCACTAGTGTGTTATCGGAGCGTGCTTTTAGTGCCGCTGGGGGAATTATAACAGATAAGCGCACTCGCCTGTCAACTGACAATGCTGACAAGCTGACCTTTATCAAAATGAACAAGGGCTGGATTGGGCCAGACTTCTCATCACCACCAAATCACAGCAGAGTAACATAAAGTCAAATCCACTGTGTTATTTCTGGAGGTGTATTCCCATGCAACGCTTCACACCCACACATGGGTATACGCTTCCTCATTTCGGCTGTATTTTGCTCTTCTCCTTATCCTCAGCCTCCACCACCACTATACCATCAGGGTGACCTTGGTCCGTGTATTGCAAGTTCCTCCCTCCTAATTTTTGGCAGCTTTTGCTTGGGAGGCATAGGCAAAGACTATGGGAGACCCACTCCCCAATGATGGGAGTAATATTTTTAAGATGCTGTACTGCATGGCTCTTCCAAGGGGCATTTAAACCGTCTTGTTAAGCTACTGGAACCTCCAAGTCTCTTCCAAGGGGCATTAAAACTGTCTTTTTAAGCTACTGTGACCTCCACCACTCTTCCAAGGGGCATTAAAACCGTCTTGTTAAGCTACTGCGACCTCCACCATTCTTTCAAGGGGCATTAAAACCATCTTGTAAAGCTACTGCGACCTCCACTTTTCTTCCAAGGGGCATTAAAACCGTCTTGTTAAGCTACTGCGACTTCCACCACTTTTCCAATGGCATTAAAACCGTCTTGTTAAGCTACTACGAACTCCACATCTCTTCCAAGGGGCATTAAAACCATCTTGTTAAGTTACTGTGACCTCCACCACTTCTCCATGGGGCATTAAAACAGTCTTGTTAAGCTACTGCGACCTCCACGTCTCTTCCAAGGGGCATTAAAACCGTCTTGTTAAGCAACTACGACCTCCCCCACTTTTCCAAGGGGCATTAAAACCGTCTTGTTAAGCTACTGTGACCTCCACCACTCTCCCAAGGGGCATTGATATTGTCTTTTTATTCCACTGTGACCTCCACGTCTCTTCCAAGGGGCATTTAAACCGTCTTTTTAAGCTACTGTGACCTCCACCACTTTTCCAAGGGGCATTAAAACCTTCTTGTTAAGCTACTGCGACCTCCACGTCTATTCCAAGGGGCATTAAAACTGTCTTGTTAAGCTACTGCGACCGCCATGTCTCTTCCAAGGGGCATTTAAACTGTCTTGTTAAACTACCCCGACCTCCACCACTTCTCCAAGAGGCATTAAAACCGTCTTGTTAAGCTACTGCGATCTCCACGTCTCTACCAAGGGGCATTAATGCCGTCTTGTTAAGCTACTGCGACCTCCACCACTTCTCCAACGGGCATTAAAACTATCTTGTTAAGCCACTGCGACCACCACTTTTCCAAGCGGCAATAAAACCGTCTTGTAAAGCTACTGCGACCTCCACGTCTCTTCCAAGGGGCATTAAAACTGTCTTGTTAAGCTACTGCGACCTCCACCACTTCTCCAAGGGGCATTAAAACCGTCTTGTTAAGCTACTGCGACCTCCACGTCTCTTCCAGGGGACATTAAAACCGTCTTTTTAAGCTACTGCGACCTCCTCCACCATTCTTCCAAGGAGCATTAAAACCGTCTTGTTAAGCTACTGCGACCTCCACCACTTTCCTCAGGGGCATTAAAACTGTTTTGTTAAGCTACTGCGACCTCCACCACATTTTCAAGGGGCATTGATACTGTCTTTTTATTCCACTGCGACCTCCACGTCTCTTCCAAGGGGCATTAAAACCGACTTGTTAAGCTACTGTGGCCTCCACCACTTTTCCAAGGGGCATTAAAACAGTCTTGTTAAGCTACTGCGACCTCCACAACTTTTCTCAGGGGCATTGATATTGTCTTTTTATTCCACTGTGACCTCCACCATTCTTCCAACGGGCATTGCATTTCCTCCTAATTTTAGTCAGCTTTTGCTTTTCAATGCATAGGCGAACACTAAGGGAGCGCCCACTCCCCAATAATGGGTTGAAGGTTTTTAGTATGCTGTAATCCACGTCTGTTTCAAGGGGCATTGCAGTTTCTCATAATTTTTGGAAAGCCTTCCATTCACTGATTAGGCCAACCGTGCACAGGAGACTTAGTTGCTATAAATTGAAAAAACTGTTTAGTTAAGGCCCCCTGACCTCCATGTCACTTTCAAGGGGCATTGGAGTGCCTCTAAATTTTTGGCAGGCATTGCACTCACTGCATGCCCTTTAACTGTGTAGCTGAACTGCTCCTTTTGGTAAAGAAACATATCCTACAAGACATGTGTGGTTGACTGGCCTGATATTGATGTGAATGGTCCCTGTTCCTCCTGCTCTTTCTCCTTTGCCACCACCTCATCCATCATTCATCACCTGAAGCTTTGTTTTAACGGGAGTCATAGAATTGGGATAGTAGCTGGAAAACATCCAGCAATCCTCGGAGGAGGTAGGATATGCGCCAAAACGCTGACCACCTCAGGCCTAGCGGCTACTACATACATCTGCTTGCATTCCAAGAAAACAAAGCAGATGCTAACTTCTATCATCATCATGCACCTCATCTTGACACTCTCAACTCCCCTGATGGAGAAGATAGGGCCCACCGGAGGAGTCTGGTTCTCTGGTGGGCTCGTCCAATGCTGCCCTAAAGCAGGCCGGGCTAAGAAAAGTGGTGGGGGGATGTTCCAAGGAGAAATAGTGGCGGCTGGGGCCCGTTTATGGACACCCGGCCGCCCCCAGGCAGTGGGGGAGCGTGTGTGGACACCCGGCCATGGGGCGGCTGGGGACCGAGTATGGACACCCGGCCGCCCCCTGGTGGCTGGGGACCGAGCATGGACACCCGGCCGCCGGGCTGCTGGGGACTGAGTATGGATACTTCGCTACCGTAGCAGCCATGAGGTAGTGGCCAGCTTCGGCCTCATCCAAACTAAAAGGTCCCATTTCAAGTGCAAGCTAGCAGTATGGTATTGCAGCCTTGGGGTGGGTGGGTGGGTGGCAGGTTGCACACTTACGCTTGCATTCCAAGAAAACAAAGCAGATGCTAATTCTATCATCATCATCATGCTCCTCACATTGGCACTCTCAACTCCCCTGATGGAGAAGCCAGGGCACACCGGAGAAGTCTGGTTCTCTGGTGGGCTCGTCCAATGCTGCCCTAAAGCAGGCCGGGCTAAGAAAAGTGTGTGGGGGGATGTTCCAAGGAGAAATGGGGGTGGCTGGGGACCGTTCATGGACATCCGGCCGCCGGGCGGCTGGGGACTGAGTATGGATACCTTGCTGCCGAAGCAGCCATGAGGTAGTGGCCAGCTTCGGCCTCCTCCAAACTAAAAGGCCCCATTTCAAGTGCAAGCAAGCTAGCAGTATGGTATTGTAGCCTGGGGGTGGGTGGGTGGCAGGCTGCATACTTGCACTTGCATTGGAAGGAATGGGGGAGGTACAATTGAACACTGCCCTGGGACAAGGACTTGCACGGGGATAGTTGCAAGTCTGCATCTTCTGATGGGGAAAGGATCACTTCTGTTGGGCACACTTTTAGGCAGTGACCTAGGTGTCAGAGATGCTTCCAGGGGTCTTCCCCTTGCAGTTCCCATGTCTTTTCAGCACTGTATGCATGTGTCACACAGCACATGGCCAGATAAGATTGTAAAATGTTAAAATTACATTTACCGGTGAATGCATTTGTCACGGTTGAAAGCAATACAAAAGTGCAAAAACGCATAAGAAATGCTACTTGTGAACATAGCCCAAGGTGTGAAGGAGTATTTTTGTATTTGGTTATTTATTTTACCTTATCCACAAGTCTTTACCCTGGAAAGGAAGTTCCTTAACATATTTCACAGGAAAACCATTTCAGTTTCATTTTTGAACGTTTTATTGTGAGCCCGTAAAAGTGGCTTAATACCTCTGATCACGTTGTTGACAGCAGTGACCTGGGGGTCAGAAATGCTTCCTGGGGCGATGCCCATGCTGTTCCCATGACTTTTGAGCACTGTCACTATCGTTTTGGACACTTTTTAGGCTTTCAACAACCTGCCGGTGGTGCCGCCGCATAAATGCTCGGGTCTCCCATAGACTAACATTGGGCTCGTTGCTTGGGTCGAGCACCTGAGTATCACAGCGAGCTTGGCCCGAGCTTCGAGCACCCGAGCATTTCAACACTAATTATGATTAATATTACAGATGAGCAAATATATTTGAACAGAATTGAATTCAACATGATATTACAAAAATCTGCATTCAACAAATTACTCATTATTTGTATGAATTACTTCTACGCGGTTCAGCAAAATGCAAACTGCAACATGCCATTTTCTGAACCACAAAGGGCCACCAAAAAATTAAAAATACTTATACTCACCTATCACAGTTGCACTGTGGAAGTCTGAAATCTGCTAATAGAGCTTCCAAGACAGGCTTAGCACAAGCCATTCCATTTGCCAGATCTCAGTTGATTCCCTGTCCTTCACCCTTTAACCACTTTACAAAGATATGGAATTTACACACAGACCGCTGGACTTTGGCCACAGAGTCAGCTGCTGACTTGTTATGCAAGCTTGCGGCATGAAAGGTTATCAAGGAGTAATATCAGGTACTGATCAGGAAGTAAGCAGGTGGTCAAAATACGAGCCAAGGTCAGAAAACGGGATAAATTAAGAGACACAGCATGAGCAAGGATTAGAGTTATAGACCAGGTAAGCTGAACTTAATGACTGGCAGTGGAAGTCAGAAGTCAGGAGTTTAAATAGCTAACAGCTTTGCTTAGGTCTCTCATGAAGGAGTAATCAAAACCAGACAAGAATTAACCTCATAGGTCCTTGATTTAGTGGCACCAAAAGTCTCAGGAATAAAACTCTCACTGTCATCTATAGCCCACAACAAAGACATGGCGTTGCCAAAAGGCCGAAGTGGAAACAGAGGGGATAGAAATGTAAACAGATGTTAAATCATCTTATCCCTCATATCTCTGGCCCCTCCTCTCCTCACTGTCACTCTTCCAGTCCTCGTTGCATCTGATTATCACAGTTGTGAGCACTGAATCCTCCTCTTACTAGGCCGGGACGTTAGGGTCTGATGAGGCCCAGCACATCGTGACCTTGCACACACTTGCGCAGAACTCTCATCAGAGCCCTATATTCAGCACTCGGTGATAAGAAGATGCGGTGAGGGCTGGAGAAGCCAGAGAGGTGACCAGTGGGGTGACAATAAAGTGAGCATAAGTATTTTTTTTATGTTGACATCATACATTAAGTAGGCTCTGTGGTCTGAAGAGACCTCAGAGCACAATAAGCTATATTCAATTCATAGAGAATAACTTCTCTCCAAATTGAATTTCCTTGGAAAATATGCACAAACAGGTAAATTCGAATTGTGTCTGATCCGCTCATCTCTAATTATTCTTATCATTAGTGATGAGTGAGCATGCTCGCTACTGCTCGGTGCTGGCCCGAGCATCTCACTGCTCAAGATGCTCGGCGCTCGCCGAGTATTTCCAGGTTGCTCGGGCGGGAACTCGGGTCCCCTCCCTGCATGTTTGGCGCTCTTTAGAGAGCCAAAGAACATGCAGGGATTGCCTGCCATGCACTGTAATGCCGTAGCCATGTTGCTTGTGAGCATTACAGTGATTGGCTGGCCGCACAGCGTCATCAGGTCTATATCAGACCTGGCGCCGCCATGCTCGTCACAGTCACTCCGGATCAGACAGTGTAGTTAGTGCTGCTGCTGTGTCAGGGAGAGACTTGATCGTGTATTAGGTAGCGTAGGGAAAAAAACTTACATTACACATGTCCATCGTCACAAACAGTCCTTCTGAATACTAATCCATCTGCAGAGATATCAGGCAGGGTGTATAGGCAGGCGGTGTATAAAGCAGACTGCAGTGCATATAGCACAAGAGGCTCCATTCCAATTCTGCCTTCTGCTGCTGTTAGATATTTCTACACAAAGGCCCAGGTCTCAGGGGCCAGGAATACTTTTCTTTGGATCTTAATCCTCATTATTTGCTTAAAAAGCAATCCAGAGAACACCATTTTTTCTGCGCCATTTGCTTGTTGGCACTGCAGAATACAGCCAGGTTTTTTCCATATTAGAACTAGAAATCCAGCTATTTAAAACTGTGTTTTCTCCATCAAACGGATCACATATACGTTGTCAGAAAATACTGCCATTTCTGGCATCCATTACAAATTTCGTTTAGTGTGTCATTGAAGCAATTCACCGCAGTTTGCTGTTCAAACTACTTACCTACAGGCCAGGTATTTAAAACTGTGTTTTCGCCATCAAATGGATCACATATACGTTGTCAGAAAATACTGTCATTTCTGGCCTCCAATTAAAATTTCCTTTAGTGTGTCATTGAAGCAATTCACACCAGTTTGCTGTTCAAACTACTTACCTACAGGCCAGGTATTTAAAATTGTGTTTTCTCCATCACACGGATCACATGTACGTTATCAGAAAATACTGCCATTTCTGGCCTCCATTAAAAATGTCTTTCAGTGTGTCATTGAAGCAATTCACCGCAGTTTGCTGTTCAAACTACTTACCTACAGGCCAGGTATTTAAAACTCTGTTTTCTCTATCACACGGATCACATATAAGTTTGCTCCAAACTCAGTCATTTGTAGTGAGCATGGAAGATACTGTCCTCCATTTAAAATGGGCAAGGCAAGTGGCAAGGGACGGGGAACTGGAAGTGATGGTAATGGTGCATGCAGAGGCCGAGGACAAGGCCGTGGGCAAGCTGAAATTGTGCCACAACAAACACCCACATCTTCTCGCCTGACCTTCCTGTTCCAATTTCTAGGGGACCGCAGCACACCACTATTGAACCCGGAGCAGTGTCAAAAGGTTGTTGGTTGGACAGTGGATAATGCTTCCAGTCACTTAGCCACCACCACCCTGTCTTCCACACGGTCAAGTCTCAGTAGCCGTGAGTCTGGACCGCATATTCCTCACCCTGATCCTCCTTCCTCAAACCATGCCGAGTACCCAGAGACAACTGATCCCACACTTGGACACTCTGAAGAGCTGTTCACTTTTCCATTTACTGTATAGATTCGGTGCTCTCGCCTGGTCCACTTGAAGCGGGGCAAGAGGAGATCGGGTGTAGCGATGCCCAAATATTTGAGCAGCCACGGTCACACAAAGGCGACGGTGGGAAAGTGTCACAAGAGGTGGACGATGATGAGACACAATTGCCAGAAAGTAAGGAGGAGGACCAGGGTGCGGAAGTGGAAGACGAGGTGGTGGATGATATACTAACTGACCCAACCTGGCAGGAGGAGAGCAGCACACAGGGGGAGGGAGGCAGAGCACCCCAACAGGCAGGAAGAAGCAGTGTGGTGGCCGCAGACAGAAGGCAGGCAACCGTTCCCCGTAACACCAACACGAAGGAAGTTGCCAGTACAACTGTTAGGTCTTCCCGAGTCTGGTTGTCTTTTAAAGACTCTGCCGATAACCCCACAAAGGCCCTTTGCACCACCTGCCAGGCCAGCATTAGCAGGGGTGGCAAAACGACCAGCCTGACCACCACCAGCATGATCAGGCACATGGAAGAAAAGCACACGACTTTGTGGGCCGAACCCCAGGGTTCAGGAAGAGTGTCTGCGGGTGGCACCATTGCTTCTTCCGCTGTTGTGCTTGCAAGCCAATCCCCTGTCCATGGTGCATGTGAAGACGCCTCCTGTCCTGCACCTGTCATTGCACACTCTCAAGTAACAGCATCAGGAAGCACGTCCATGTCCTTGTCCCAGCGCAGCGTTCAGTTGTCCATACCCCAGTCCTTGGAACGCAAGCGCAAATATGCAGCCAATGCCCCACAGGCCACACTACTAAATTCTCACATTTCACGACTGCTTGCACTCGAAATGTTGCCTTTTAGGCTCGTAGAGATGGAAGCATTCCGCAACCTGATGGCGGCGGCCGTCCCTTGGTACTCGGTCCCCAGCCGCCACTATTTCTCCCGGTGTGTCGTCCCCGCATTACACAAGCGCGTGTCCCAAAACATTATCCATGCTCTCAACAACGCAGTTACCGGTAAAGTCCACCTAACCACGGACATGTGGACAAGTGCTTGTGGGCAGGGATGGTACATCTCGCTGACGACACACTGGGTTAACATAGTGGAAGCTGGGACCAAGTCGGACCTTGGGATGGAACACGTCCTACCGACGCCAAGGATTGCGGGCCCTAGGTCAATCAGGGTTGCCGCCACGGTCTACAGCTCCTGCACCTCATCCTCCTCAGCCTCCTCCTCCTCTTCAGCTTCCATCTCCAAAATGACCACATCAGTCACAAGCTGAAAGCACTGCAGCACTGCCTTGGCCAAGCGGCAACAGGCTGTGCTGAAGCTAATATGCTTAGCTGAAAAACCGCACAATGCTGAAGAGTTGTGGACACCTCTCAAAGAGCAGGCAAATCTGTGGCTCACACCGCTGAACCTACAGCCAGGCATGGTCGTGTGTGACAATGGCCGGAACCTGGTGGCGGCTCTGAGGCGAGGCGAGCTCACAAAAGTACCATGCCTGGCTCATCGTTCAGTGGTTTCTCAAATCCTACCCGGAACAGCCGGATCTGCTTGTTAAAGTACGCCACCTGTGTGCCCATTTTAGAAAGTCAGCTACAGATTCCGCCGCCCTTGCTGTGTTTCAGCAGCTTTTGCAGCTTCCGGCTCACAGACTGGTGTGTGATGTCCCCAAGCGTTGGAACTCTACACTCCAGATGTTGGGAAGGATTTGTTACGAGAAGAGAGCAGTTGTTGAGTACCAGCATCAACAAGGCCGTCAGTATTCAGTTCAGACTCCACACATAAGACCTCAGGAGTGGACATGGATGTTAGACATATGTACCATCCTCCAAAACTTTGAGGACTCCACCAAGATGGTGAGCGGCGATGACGCCAGAATTAGCGTCACCATCCCGCTTCTTTGTCTTCTGAAATGCTCTCTGCTCATAATCAATGAGGATGCATTGAAGGCGGAGCACGAGGAGATGGGGCAAGGAACCATACAGGGTGATTACACACAGCCAAGCCTCATCTCATCCCAACGTGGATAGGGTGACAATGAGGAAGAGGAGGAGGAAGGACAGGTACTAGCTTCATGCACTATAGATGGTACTACCTGCACAGCTGTCATACCGTCTGTTCAGTGTGGATGGCCAGAGGACAGAGAGGAGGAGGAGGAGGAGAGCATGGTCAGTCATCCTCTTGATGAGGACACTGAATTCTTGCCTGTTAGTAGACTGGCATGCATGGCTGAGTTTATATTGAGCTCCCTTTCCCATGACCCTCGCGTTCTCAAAATTTTGGGTGACAGTCATTACTGGTTGGTGACACTTCTAGACCCACGCTACAAGGAAAACTTTCTATCTCTTATTCCTGAGGCGGACAGGTCTACAAAAATGGGGCTATAGCAGAAGGCCCTTGTTGCGGAACCATTAAAGAAATTCCCATCTGAAAATGCTGGCGACAAAGGGCACACTTCGTTGGACAACCAAGGAGTACAGGAGAAAGAGACAACTTCAATCCAGCAGAGGCAGGGGAACAATGTCAAAGTTCTGGGAGAGTTTTCTCAGACCCTCCTACCGCACAGGCCCTGAGGCGCGGGGTACTCTCACAAGGAGTGCAAAGTTTGGGAAGATGCTGAGGGAGTACCTTGCCGACCGTACCAAAGTCCTCCGTGATTCTTCTGTGCCTTATAATTATTGGGTATCCAAGCTGGATACATGGAATGAACTGGCTCTCTATGCCTTGGAGGTCCTAGCCTGCCCTGCCGCCAGCGTTTTATCAGAGCAGGTTTTTAGTACCCCTGGTGGAATTATAACTGATAAGCACATCCGCCTGTCAACTGAAAATGCTGACAGACTGACTCTTACAAAAATGAACAAGGGCTGGATTGGGCCAGACTTCTCAACACCACCGAATGATAGCAGCGTAACATAAACTCAAATCCAGTGTCTTTTCTTTGGAGGTGTATTCTCATGCACCTTTTCACACCCACACATGGGTATACACTTCCTGATTTTGGCTATTTGCTTTTGTCCTCCTCCTTCTCCTCATCCTCCACCACCATATCACCAGGGTGACCCAACACCCACATAATTTTTTTAAATGGTGTTTATGATGCCCGTGAAAATTTTTTTTTATACAGTGTGTTCATGTATACCCCCCAAGGGGTAAATGTTTGTCAGCCCATAAACTTAGTGCATGGGCATTATAAGTATAGGAGGCCCGCTCCTTTCTAATGGGAACATTTTTTTATGAGGCCCTCCTCCACGTCTCTTCCAAGGGTCATTGAAGTGCCTCCAAATTTTTGGCAGCCCTTGCATTCACTGCATAGGCCAACACTATGGGAGACTCTCTCCTTTCTAATGGGAATTTGTCGTTACTGTGGCGCTGCTCTATGTGTCTTTAAATTCTTAGTTGGGTTTTTCCTAAAATTGGTCAGTCGTTGGAATCACTGCATACCCTATAACTGTATAGCAGACCCTCTCCTTTCTAATGGGAACATGTCGTACCTTGTTACTGTGGCACTGCTCCGTGTGTCTTTAAATTCTTAGTGTTTTTTTTTCTAAAATTAGTCAGCCGTTGGACTCACTGCATACCCTATAACTGTATAGCAGACCCTCTCCTTTCTAATGGGAACATGTCGTACTTGTTACTGTGGGCCCTGCTCTGTGTGTCTTTAAATTCTTACTGGGTTTTTTCCTAAAATTGGTCAAACATTGGACTCACTGCATACCCTATAACTGTATAGCAGACCCTCTCCTTTCTAATGGGAACATGTCGTACCTTGTTACTGTGGCCCTGCTCTATGTGTCTTTAAATTCTTAGTGGGGTTTTTCCTAAATTTTGGCAGCCCTTGCAGTCACAGCAAGGGCATTACCACTATAGGAGACCCACTCCTTTATAATGGGAACATTTTTTTTTACTGAGACCCTCCTCTTTGTCTCTTCAAAGGGGTATTGGGATGCGTCCAAATTTTTGGCAGCCTTTGCAGTCACTGGATACGCAATAACAGTATAGGAGACCCACTTGTTAATAATGGGAACAACAAAGCATAGCCGGCTGATGGCTCTTTAACATTAGCTACTGCCGACTGCTGGCCTTTAAAGAATAGTAAGGGCCGTCTGATGTCCCTGAAAAATAGGCTTTATGACTTTCAGAGTCCCTCCATCGTAAATAGAAAAGAATGTGTCTGATGATGTGTCACACACCACATTGCCAGATAAGGTTGTAAAATATTAAAAATACATTTCCCGGTGAATGCATTTGTCTTAAAAAATAACGTAAAAAACCCAAAATAATAGGATCTTTCTTTAGTATAAAAATAGCTTCACCAATTTAACCTCAATCTAATCACATTGTTCAGCTCATGCACCTCTTCCTCCACCTCCGAAATGGTCACATTAGTCACAAGCTGACAGCATTGTAGCACTGCCTTGGCCAAGCAGCAACAGGCTTAGCTGAAGATAACATGCTTAATGCTTAATTGACAAACCGCCCAGCGCTGCAGAGTTGTTGAAAGCTGTAACACAGCAGCCTGATCTGTGGCTCTCACCGCTGAACATACAGCCAGGCATGGTCGTGTGTGACAATGGGTGGAACCGGGTGACGGAGAAATGACAGCCGGGGTAGATACGGTTTCCCTCTATGCCAGTCATTTCACCAAGCTAAAGAATATGACTATGGTGAAATGCAACTCCCACTGAGAAGCTGTTTCAGATTGAAAAACATTGTGCTCACCAGAGGATTTCATTCTGAGGGCTAAACTTTCTCACCCGCTCAAGAGCCCCATAGCAGCTGCAAAGTTAGCGCTATCATGAACTCTCCTGAGGTAGAAGCCAAGGCACACCAGAGGATTCTCTGGTGGGACCGTCCAACCCTGCCGAGAAGCAGTCCTGGCTAAGAAAAGTGTGTGGGAAGGTTCCCGGACACTCTATGGCTTCTTTTTTACTGAGGAGGAAACACACGCAAACATGGGGAGAACATACAAAGTCCTTGCAGATGTTGTCCTTGCTGGGATTTGAACCCAGGATCCCAGCGCTGCAAGGCTTCAGTGCTCAGCCTCAGGGGACCGGTTAGCCTCCGTTGGGAGGAACGAGCCTTTTCCCAGGAGAGAGCCCTAGGTCTAAAGCAGCCCCCGGCTGTTGCAGTTTTTGTTTACAAGTTAATGTGTGTTGACTTTTTCCTCTGAGGCTAACCACTGATCCAATGTGCTGCCGTTCACCCTCTAATATCTAACAGGCTGGAGAGACTTGCACCTACTCCCACTCTATCTTAGGCTCCTTTGTGAGAAAATGTATTTGGGCAGCCACTCAGTCTACCAAATAGAAGGAAATTGGGGATGGCTTTGCTACTGGTACTGGGGGCAGTGCTAATACCATGGCGTCGTACAATAGTTTGCTGGAAGTATTCCAGGCTGGTAGGAGGCAAGCAAATTCCCACAGAAAAGTACCAGCAGTAATGTTCAGGCCACATTTCAAGGGCAAGCAGCTTTAGAGGACTTTCTGGGAGAAAAGACATGCAGGGTAGATATGGTTTCCCTCTATGCCAGTCCTTTCCCCGAGCTAAATACAACTCTTAGCAAAAAAAGTTGTGGACTGGCTCCGTACCGTCCCTGGCCACATTCACCTGTCCACATGTTTGTGGTTAGGCGGTCCTTCCCAGTATGTGCACTTGGGAGGGCACGGGTAATGTTGTGGGACCTGTGCTTGTGGAAGGTGGAGGCGATACCAGGAAATATAGTGGCGGCTGGGGACAGAGTATGGACACCCAGCCGCCGCCGGCATGAGGTTGTGAAAAGCTTCCGCCTTCACGAGCTCAAAAGGCCATATTTCAAGTGCAAAGAGCTGCCCAGAAATCTGGCAGTTTAGTGTTGCGGCCTGTGGGTGGGTGGCTAGCTGCATACTTGCACTTGCATTCCAAGTAACAGAAAACTAAGCAGATGGTGGCCTCTATCATCATCATGGCCTCACCTCGTCACTATGAACTCTCCTGAAGGAGATGCCAGGGCCCACCAGAGGAGTCTCCGGTTCTATGGTGGGCCCATCCAACCCTGCCAAAAAGCAGCCCGGGCTAAGAAAAGTGTGGGGGAAGGTTCCCGGACACTCTATGGCTGCTTTTTTAATATGCATTCGCCATGCTTATGCATGTTATTTCTCAAAACGCATTACAGATCAAGCCCTTTATTTTACCCTGGGTAATGGGGGACTCGGAGTCGGGTCCTGTGATGGAGAGATGGGGTGCAGCCGTGGCCCGGATCCGACCCGTGCTCAGGGCCGTCACATTAAAAAGGATGGTGTGGGCTTGTCCGGGTTGAGTGGCTGATTTACGACTACGCCACCTGTGGCACCTGGTGAAGGCCACCAGCGCCGCTGCAGTCCGCTGAGGCATGGTGTTACGGTGGCCAAAGTTATTACTACTCCCTACAGGCGGAGCAAGGTCTCCGGGCAGAGGGACAGGATGGATGGGGGTAGTAGTAGAGGATAACAGGCGCCACGTCGTGCGGTGTAGCGCAGAATAAACAGCCTGGAGGCCATAGGGGTGAACTTCCAAGGCTTTACTCACTTTAGAGATGGCAGAAGGAAGGCGACTCCCTGCTCTCCGCGGAGTCCTGCGGTCACCAGGGACGGGGGTCCGACAACCTCCGAGTAAGTCAAGCATTCAGTTGGGACCCTACACCAGAGTGTTCCAGAACTACAGACCGAATTCTTTCCTGTCCATCTGTGTGCAAATAGGCCGGGACTCCTTCTGAGCTCCTCTCAGAACAAGGGCTTGGGTGGCAGCTCCGCTCCGTCCGATACCCGGTGGGATCCTCTGGGCCTACCGGGCTTTCCCGACCAGGACATGGAGTAGCAAGGTCGGGAGTCGGGGGCCGGTACCCCTCTTGCAGCCGGACTCCCTCTGAATATATCAGCATGGCGAGGACAGGTGGCGTACACCGCTCCGTCTGCATCCTGCCTGGGATCCATTTGCTGTGGAGCCACACTCTTAAGCTCCGGGCCTTCTTGGTCCTGGTCCTTGGCCGGGTTGAGACATTCCTGGTCTACAACCTGCCCCTCATCCCAAGGCCAGGGTACGAGGGCTGTGTCTCCATCCGATGGAGGCCCACACAGGATCTGCGCTCCGGGAGGGAGGTCACAGTTACACACAGTATTTGACAGCACAAAGACCCAAGACCAAAGATGGCTTTTTATTAAATATGAAATTTAAAGTGTAACTAACTTGTAAGTCCTCCACCCTCACCCACTAACTGGATCCCCTAACTCTTGGTTCCCCAGTCTCCCTGTAACCAGGGGAGCAGCACCTAGTGCATACTAGCCCCCTCTGGTGGAGAAATGTGGTGTTGGATGCAAAGGTTGGGTCACGACTATCACACTGTTCTTACCTCAGAGGAGGAACACCACACTCCATTAAAGAAGTGCAGCATCCTTGTGGCGGTCGAACCCTCAGGGGCGCCACACTTTCACCGAGCTAAATACAACTCTCAGCAAAAAAAGTTGTGGACTGGCTCCGTACCGTCCCTAGCCACATTCACCTGTCCACGTGTTTGTGGTTAGGCAGTCCTTCCCAGTAAGTGCACTGGGGAGGGCATGGGTAATGTTGTGGGACCCGTGCTTTTGGAAGGCGGAGGCGATACCGGGAAATATAGTGGCGGCTGGAGACTGAGTATGGACACCCTGCCACCGCCGGCATGAGGTTATGAAAAGCTTCTGCCTCCACGAGCCTAAAAGGCCACATTTCAAGTGCAAGCAACTGTCAAAAATTTGGCAGTATAGTATTGCAGCCTGTGGGTGGGTGGTTGACTGCCTGCATACTTGTACTTGCATTCCAAGGAATGGGGTAGGGACAACTGAACGCTGCAGTGGGACAAGGATGTGGACGGTGATTGTTGCAAGTCTGCAACGACGACAGGTGCATGGCAGGAGGCATCTTCGCATGCACCAAGGATCACTTATGATGGACACACTTTTTAGGCAGTGACCTGGGAGTCAGAGATGCTTCCAGAGGTCTTCCCCATGCTGTTCCCATGTCTTTTCAGCACTGTATGCATGTGTCTGATGGGCTTTTTGACTTTCAGAGTCCCTCCTTTATAAAAGAAACACAATGTGTCTGATGATATCTCACACACCACATGGCCAGATAAGGTTGTAAAATGTTAAGATGACATTTCCTGGTGAATGCATTTGTCTTGGTTGAAAGCAATTCAAAAGTGCAAAAATGCATCAAAAACGCTATGTGTGAACATAGCCCAAGTTGTGGAGGAGTATTTTTGTTTTAGGTTATTTATTTTGCCTTATATACAAGTCATTACCCTGGAAAGGATGTTCCTTAACATATTTCCCAGGAAAATCCATTTTGGTTTAGTTTTTGTATGTTTTATTGTGAGTCCGTAAAAGTGGCGTAATACTCTGACCACGTTGCTGACAGCAGTGATCTGGGAGTCAGAGATGCTTTCAAGGGTCTTCCCCATGCTGTTCCCATGTCATTTGAGCACTGTTTCCATCGATTTGGGCAACTTTTAGGCCCTCTGCAGACCGCAGAGGGCCTAGCAACCAAGTATTCCAATTTGCTTGACCCGGGGAACGAGTACCCGAGCATTTTAGTGCTCGCTTATAGTGTTGAGCCACCCCCGTAGTGTTCGAGTTCGGTTCGGTTCGTCGAACACCCTTGTGTTCGCCGAACTGTTCGTCGAACACCTTCGAACACCGTTAAAACCAATGGCAGGCAAACAAAAACACATAGAAGCACATAGAAAACACCTTCAAAGGTGTCCAAAAGCTGACAAACTGCTCAGAAGAGATAACTAACACATGGAAAAGTGACAAGTACATATAGTCATGCGAAAAGAAAAGAGGTGGAGGAGTAAAAGGAGGGGGAGACACAGATATAGGCATGTCATGCCCTTCTAAAATCCAAAAAGTGAGAAGCCGACACGGCCAGTCCGTTCCTGCCCGTGCCTCCTCCGTGTCGCCGGGTTGTGCCCTGATGGCCAGCCCCCCTCTCCCAATACTGGTGCCTGTCCGCTGGTGGGTCGAGCCCCCCTGCGGTGGGGGGGGGTAACATCTGCAGAAGAAAGACCATCTTCCAGCCAAACTAACATGTCGACTTCTTTTCGTGGACAATGTGATACGATCCCTTTGTTACGGACACGCCCATCGCTACAAATTCCAGATGAGGCACAAAAACAGCAGGTGCTTCAGCGGATATCAAGTGCTCCTTCAAGTGGGCTCTCCTCCACCTCAATTTCAACATCACAAATACTCCAGTCCTCAGAGGTGTCACCCCAATCGCACTTGCTTCCTCACAGCTCCCAAGTCTCCAGCTGCCCGTCTGAGTATGGGGTAACACAGATGGTTGAGTCTGCAGAGCTGTTTACTCATACTATAGCCTGGGAAATGGAGGTCTGCTCCAGAGCTTCTGTTAATCCAGGTGAGGAAATGATCTGCACTAATGCCCAGAATCTTTATAAGTCGGATCCAGGACCAGATGAAGAAGGTTCTGAGCATAATGTAGACCCTCGTTCCCAAACTGTAACTCCTGTTGGTGGAGACAATGATGAAGACGATGATGAGACTCAAATACCTGATTGGAGCGACAACTTGACTTTTTGGTCAGGGCAGGAAGAGGTTGGCTTTGAGGACGACGGGTGTGATAACACACAGGGTGATGATGACAAGGTTGGAGATCCCACTTACTGTCAACCCACAGTCAGCCAAGAGATGAGGTCAGCAGAGGAGGTGGAGGAAGATGCTAGTGACGACGAGGTCAGGTTGCGCCTTCCTGGACAGAGACGTAGTACTGGAAGCACGTCAACAACTGCATCCTCAAACACAACTCTGCCTCTCACCACAAGTCATGGTGGCTCTTCAGGTCGCATGGGTGCTAAGCCTTGCATAGCCTGGGCATTTTTTCAGATCGATAAAGATGACCCAACTCGTGTTATCTGTAACATTTGTCAGCAAAAGCTAAGTAGAGGCCAAAAAATACATAGTTTGAGTACTTCATGCATGAACCGGCACATGGACATGAAGCATAAGTTGGAGTGGGAAGCTCAGTGTGCTACAATGCGGCCTAGCCAGCCGGGCCAACCACCGTCTGCCATATCTTGTGCATCCGCGGCCTCTTCATCCTCTGTGACTGGGGGGACAGCAGTCACACCTGTTTTGGGGCGCAGACCTGCCACCTCTTTACCCGCAACAGCCAGCGTGATTGGCAGGTCATCATTTTCTTTGGAGGTGGTAACAGCAGCTGGTGTTGAGCGCTGTCCGGCATCAATAGCACCACCTTTGGATCAAGGCAACCTAACATGTCCGCCTGCATCTTCCTCACAGACCGGCAGTTTGCCGGGGACACCCTTATCAACCCCGTCTAAGCACAATAGCCAGCCCTCGGTCCCTCAGATGTGGACAAGTAAAAGACCATTTCCTCCTAGCCATGAGAAAGCTAAGAGGTTGAATTTCACCATCTGCAAGCTCTTGGCTACAGAAATGCTGCCTTTCCGCCTGGTGGACACAGAGGATTTTCGAGACCTTATGTCCGTCGCAGTGCCCCAGTACCAGATGCCCAGTCGGCACTACTTCTCAAAGAAAGGTGTGCCTGCGCTCCACCAGCATGTCGCACACAACATCACCGCTTCTTTGAGAAACTCTGTGTGTGACAGGGTGCATTTCACCACAGACACTTGGACGAGTAGGCATGGACAGGGGCGTTACATGTCGCTGACTGGGCACTGGGTAACTATGGTGACAGCAGGACAAGGGGCTGCTGTCCAAGTCTTGCCGTCCCCACGAGTTGTGCGTCAATCCTCTTTATGTCAAAGTTCCTCCACTGCTTCTGCCTCCTCAACCTCCTCTCGGTCTTCCACCTGCACCCAAAGCCTGTCTGGTCATGCCACAAGCTTTCTAACTGCGCAGAAGGGATCCTGCACACCTCCTTACTATGCTGGCAGTAGGGCTCAACGTCATCAGGCGGTTTTTACATTGAAATGTCTGGGAAATGTGAGTCACACAGCTGAGGAATTGTGGTCAGCTCTGGAGAACCAATTTCATGAATGGTTGTCTCCACTGGACCTGAAACCAGGGAAGGCCGTGTGCGACAATGCTGCAAACCTGGGTGCGGCCCTTCGCCGGGGCAATGTCACACACGTGCCTTGTATGGCTCACATGTTGAACCTGGTTGTCCAGCAATTTTTAGCCCACTATCCCAGACTAGATGGCCTTCTGCAGAGGGCACGGTCGCTGTGTGCTCACTTCCGCCGTTCGCATTCCGCAGCTCAGCGACTTACATCTCTACAGAAGTCGTTGGGCCTGCCACTTCACCGGCTAAAATGCGATGTGCCTACCCGGTGGAATTCAACTCTGCACATGTTGCAGCGACTGTGGCAGCACCGACAAGCCCTGGTGCAATACGTTCTGACGTATAGCCTGGGCCAACGAGATTCAGAGGTGGGGCAAATCACGCTGGAGGAGTGGTCTCAGATCAGGGACCTATGCACCCTTCTGCACAGTTTTGAAATGGCGACGAAGATGTTTAGTGCTGACGATGCCATAATCAGCATGACTATTCCGGTGATTTACATGCTGGAGCACATGTTAAACAGAATTCGGAGTCAGGTGGTGGCACAAGAGGAGGTGGAGGAAGTAGAGGAGGAGGAGTTGTATGCGGAAGGGCTAACATCTGCAAGGTCCAGACGGTCGGCAGCACCAAGGCGGCAGGCATGTGAGGGTGGGGGAGATGGTTTTACCAGGGCGCATGGTAGCAGCCAAACTAGTGAGGAAGGTGCAGGAGCCCAGGAAGAAGTGGAGGACGAACTGATGGAAGACTCATCAGATGAGGGAGACCTTGATCACATTTCTGTTGTGCGAGGTTGGGGGGAGAGGACAGAGGAAGGAAGCATGATTGTTACCTCGCCACCAACACAACAGGGACTTGGTGCTCCTGGATGCGCAACACACATGAGTGCCTTCTTGCTGCACTACCTGCAACATGACCCTCGAATTGTGAGAATTAGAAATAATCCTGACTACTGGGTTGCCACACTGTTAGATCCCCGGTACAAAAGTAAATTTGCAGAAATTATTCCTGCCATAGAAAGGGATGCACGCATGCAGGAGTATCAGCAGAGACTGTTGCAGAATCTTACATGTGCTTTTCCACAAAATACCAGTGGTGCACGTAGTGAATCTCACAGTTCCAACTTGCCAACCGTGGGACCGTCAAGTGTTCAGCACTCAAACCGTAACAGAACCACAGTATCTGGTGGTAACATCAATTTTGCGGAATCATTTCACCACTTTTTTAGCCCATCCTTTGCAAGGCCACAGGAGACAAGAAGTCTGACACATAGTCAACGCCTAGAGACGATGGTACAGGAGTATCTCCAAGTAAACATTGAAGCCACGACTGTGTCACTGGACCCTTGCTCTTTTTGGGCTTCCAATCTGGATAAATGGCCGGAGCTAGCCACTTACGCCTTGGAGATCTTGTCATGCCCCGCAGCCAGCGTTCTGTCTGAACGTGTGTTCAGCGCTGCTGGTGGTGTGCTGACAGATAAGCGCAAGCGGCTCTCCACTGATAATGTAGACAGACTCACGTTCATAAAGATGAACAAATCATGGATCCGAAACGACTTTTCTACCCCTGTGTCATCCTGGGGAGAGTAAAAGCTTGATGATTGTTTAAAATCACCCTACCAACCGTTTTAAGCTTTCAAATTACTAATCATGTTTATCTGTATCTTGACTGGAAAATAATTTGGGCTTTGTAGCAGTGTGCAGCACTGATCCTATTAGGCCATCTATAATAAGCTCCACCAGATTTAAAATTAAAAATAATTTTTAGCTGCATCTAGCCCGGAAAATAATTTTGGGGCTCCGAGATGCGCAAGACACATAAGTGCCTTCTTGCTGCACTACCTGCAGCATGACCCTCATATTGTCAGAATTCGAAGTAATCATGACTACTGGGTTGCCACACTCTTAGATCCTCCAAACTTTTCGATCAACCTTTTCATTTTAATAAAGACCAAAAAAATGGTCATTTTTGAAATTATAAGCATTAGCAGGTTGTTAGAAACTGAAATCAAACAGTTTTCAACTCAAAACTTTATTCTAGGTGATGTTACATTTTCACATAGGACCCCTTGTTCGAAAGGAGCTTCTGAACTCTCTCGTCCATTGAATTTGTCAGGTTTTGGATGGTTTCTGCTTCAATTGTTTTGCATGAGGACAGAATACCCTCCCAGAGCTGTTGCTTAGATGTGAACTGCCTCCCACCATCATAGACACTCCTTTTAATGATGCTCCAAAGGTTCTGAATGGGGTAGAGGTCAGGGGAGCATTAGGGTCACACCATAAGTTTGTCCCCTTTTATGCCCATATCAGCCAGAGATGCAGATGTTTTATGTGCAGCATGAGATGGTGCATTATCATGCAGAAAAATGATCTTGCTGTGAAATACACGGTTCTTCTTCTTGAACCATGGCAGGAAGTGCTGTTTGAGAAAATCCACATACATTATGGAGTTCATCTTTAGCACCTTCAGGGATCCTAAAGGGGCCGACAATCTCTCTCCCCATGATTCCAGCCCAAAACATTACTCCACCTCCTCCTTGTTGGCGCTGTAGCCGTGTTTGCGTGGGGTGTCCATCAACCAGCCATCCTCCACTCCATCCATCTGGACCATCGAGCGCTGCACGGCACTCATCCGTGAACAAAACAGTTTTGAAATCAGTCTTCATGTAATGTTTGGCCCACTGGAGCCGTTTCTGCTTGTGTGAAGTGGATAGAGGAGGTCGACAGGATGGCGTATGCACAGCTGCAAACCTCTGAAGGACCCTGCATCTTGTTGTTCGGGGGACGTTGGAGGCACAAGCAGCTTCAAAAACTTGTCTGCTGCTATGACAAGGCTTTTTTGCCGCTGCTCTTTCAACCTGACGTAATTGCCTGTAGGAAAGAGTCCTCAATTTGCCCTTATCAGCACCACACGTGTGTACTGTGAATCAGCTACATACTTCTTGATTGCCAAGACACTTCATCCTGATCATCGCACAATGTTGATTGTAGTCATGCCTTGACCTAAACACTCCACAATTTGTTGCTTCTCAGCAGCCGACACATCCTTTTAGTTTCCCATTTTGGCAGAAAATGTAGGCTGCTGAATAATGTGAGAGAGCCTTCTTAAGTAGTCTTGCCTTTCATTGGACACACCTGCCAAACTAATTAGCACTGGTGTCTGCAATTGCTTACAGTGATATAAAGAGCCCTGACACACATCACCATCAATGAGTTTAACTGACAAACAAACAAATTCTTCCCTTATCACTCCTAAACACTTTTTGCATAATAATTTGGAACACAGTGTACATGTGCTTTTCCACAAAACACCAGTGGTTCACGTAGTGAATCTTACAGTTCTAACTTGCCAACCGTGGTCTGTATGGAGTTGTTCAATAAAGGGCCCAAAATTAAGATAACATAGATGGGAGAGGTCTCTATGAATAGGAATTCCTAAGTATTTGATACCCTGTGAGGGCCAGGCAAAGGGAAAGTTGGACTGGATGGAATCCTATATGGATTTGGGGAGGGAGACATCGAGGGCCTCAGACTTCGCTGCATTGATTTTAAAATTTGACCATGTAACAAAGTGATCTATTTCAGCCATAACAGCATGGATGGATATATGTGATTGAGTGATATATACTAGGACATCATCAGCAAATAGAGAGCACTTGTACTCGGTGCCTCCCACCTCAATCCACCTAATATTGGGGTTATGGCGAATTGATGAGAGCAGGTGCTCCGTCACTAGGATGTATAAGAGAGGGTACAGAGAACATCCCTGCCTTGTCCCACTGGTGATTGTGAAAGGTGATGAAAATGTTCTGACGCGCCCCCTGCGCCTTGGGACACCCGGAGCCGGACCCTTTTTGGTGGATGCTGGTGGTTGTAGTCTCCGTGGCGGCAACCTGGTTCCGTGGCTCAGGGCGGTCAAACCAGTGGCGGAACTATTTATGTGGTTTTGATGTTTAAATGTCCGACTACGCCACCCGTGGATTGCGGTCAGAGTGAACCGCCGCTCCAGGGCAGACCGCTGAGGCTGGTGTTGTGGGTGCAGCAGAGCGTAGCATAACTCCCCACGGGAGGAGTATAGCCTCAGGGCAGTGTATGCGGAGGATGGGGGTGATGGTGCAGGGCAGCAGCAGTAATGACACGGAGTCAGTGATGCAGTCCAGGGCCTTTACTCACAGTTCTTATTATCCAGACCACGTCTGCAGGTAACGGCTGCCCACGTCGTACTGTGCTCACCAGGTGAGGGGCTCAGACAACTCCCAGATAACTTTGGAGTGCTTCACAGGACCCCCTTTGTGTGTCCTTTGTCTGGCCTTTCTTACCAACACTTCTGTCCGGCTGCCTCGGGCCTCCTCTTGGTAAACTTGGCGCCAGTTTCCCTGACCCTATGTGGTGCCTTCCTAGCGGGTGGAGCAAGGGGCTGCGCCACATAAAATGTCAGAGCCTCCGGTTTCTAGCTGAGGGTCGTTTCCTGCCTCCACTAGTTTCGGGGACCGGTCTCCCCCTTTGGCCTGACCCCTCCACGCAGGTGGATTCGGGCGTGCGGTGGCGACTCGCCCGTCCGCACCCCTGAGATCCCTTCGTTCCTCGTTCCTGGAGCCTTCTCCGCTCCTCTTCCTTCCTTCTCCCTCTTCCAGGCCTGGGCCTCTGTTACTAGGCCCGCCTCCGGAGCAGAGCTCATGCAGAGCCCCTGCTCCCTGCCACTTCTGCTCAGACTTCTCTGCACTGAACTAAGATGGTGCCCACCTTTTATACTCCCTTCTCAATGCACCCAGGAACTGCTTCCTCCCTGCTCCTGCACTACAGGGTTCCCCTTCCTCAGTGTTCCCTCCCCCCACTCCAGCCAGGGACAGGGACTGTCGTGCCCATCTCAGGGGCATATTGGTCGCCCTGCCCCACGGCAATGTGGTGTAATGCATGCAGGTGCCGGGTCCTGATCCACACTACATCCTTACCTGAGAGTGAGATATCACACCTCTGGGTGAGGTGCAATACCTCTGTAGCAACCGAGCCCTCAGGGTGCTACAGTTCCATTTATCTTCAGCCTAGGTGACGTATTGCGATACAGGGCCGTGATTTTGGCTATAAAAGGGTCCCCTAGACCCCTACCCCAAGCTTTTTAAGAGAATCATATATGGCGTGCCAGGAGACTCTATGGAATGCTTTCTCAGCATCCAACGAGAGTATCTAATTACAAATTTTTAACTGCATCTAGCCCAGGAAATACTTTGTGCCTAGTAGCAGGGTCTGCTAGTCAGCGGATTATCCCAGCTGTTAAGCAAGCTACACCACCTGTAGTTTGGACACTTCATTTTTCAAAGGAAATGCTTCGGGACCACGGGATACTCAGTGAAGAGCATCAGGAGGCACCCCAAGGCATAGGGGCTGGGACTGGCAGTAGGATGCCTTGCGGTGGACAGCCGAGCTCGATCCTTATAAAAGCTTTTTAACTGCAGTAGCTTTAGTGGACGCTACTGGAGCTGGAATTACGCGGCTGCTGGCATGAGACTTGCCCTCCAATAGATCCTTGTAAATGGATTTAAAGTGTATTCATTCAAATTAGAGAGACAATTTAAATTAAAAAGCTTAGAGCTGCCTCCACCACAGGGGGGCTCGCTCGACCCACCAGCGGACAGGCACCAGTATTGGGAGAGGGGGGCTGGCCATCAGGGTTCACCGCGGCTCTGGCACAAACCCGGCAACACGGAGGTGGCACGGGCAGGAGCGGACTGGCCGTGTCGGCTTCTCACTTTTTGGATTTTAGAAGGGCATGACATGCCTATATCTGTGTCTCCCCCTCCTTTTACTCCTCCACCTCTTTTATTTTCGCATGACTATATGTACTTGTCACTTTTCCATGTGTTAGTTATGTCTTCTGAGCAGTTTGTCAGCTTTTGGACACCTTTGAAGGTGTTTTCTATGTGTTTCTATGTGTTTTTGTTTGCCTGCCATTGGTTTTAACGGTGTTCGAAGGTGTTCGACGAACAGTTCGACGAACAGTTCGGCGAACACACGGGTGTTCGACGAACCGAACCAAACTCGAACACTACGGGGGTGGCTCAACACTATTTGCCACATGATCTAGCATTTCCCAGATGGGAGGCTTCGGATTCGGCTGCTCCATTCAGCCCTGATTTCAACGCCATTGCTGGTATAAATGTGGAGGTGGAAGATTTTGGACCAATTAATTTTTTTCATTTGTTTTTTTACAGACAGCTTGCTAGAGCATATTGTCATGCAAACAAATTTATGCGCATCCCAATTCATAAGCCAGAATCCCCGATGTTACTATGCTAGGGCAAATTTATGGACACCAACTAATGTCCCGGAAATAAAAAAAATTTTAGGACTTACATTTGCCATGGGGCTTGTTAAAAAACCGAGCATTCGATCCTACTGGCCCAACCACCCTGTTCAAGCCACCCCTATGTTTTCAATCGTTCTTACTAGAACCCGTTATGAAATGCTCATGCGGTTTTGGCATTTTCACGACAATAGTCAATGCCTGCCCAGAAATGCCCCAGAACATGACAGGTTATATAAAGACCCATCATTGAAAATTTGTCAGAAAAATTCTTAAGGCTCTACACCCCAACACAAAATATTTCTATAGATGAGTCCCTTGTAAAATTCAAAGGAAGACTGCACCTCAAGCAATTTATCCCATCTAAAAGGGCAAGGTTTGGAATAAAGCTCTATAAAATGTGCGAAAGTTCAACTGGATACACATCCGCTTTTCGCATGTATGAGGGGAAAGATAGTCCACTAAACCCACCAGGATGCCCTACTTATCTGGGGACATCTGGAAAAATTGTTTGGGAGCTGATAAGACCATTTTTTCAAAGAGGCTACAATCTATATGTGGACAATTATTACACCAGCATACCCCTATTTAAAAGTCTAGTTGAACACAACATTGGAGCTTGTGGGACCATTCGTAAAAACCGTCAGGGGTTTCCACAACCATTGGTCAACCAAAAGTTTCAAAAGGGGCAGCCAGGGGCTGTACGCAACAGAGAGCTGCTTGCCCTGAAGTATAGGGATAAGAGGGATATTTTTGTCCTCAGCTCGATCCACACAGATGCCACAAGGGCCACTGTAGAACTAGGATCCACCACTCCGAAACAAAAACCTGTGTCAGTCATTGACTACAACAAACACATGGGGGGTGTGGACCTTGCAGACCAGGTTCTACAGCCATACTAGGTATCAAGAAAGTCCTATACCTGGTAGAAAAAGTTGGTTATTTATTTGTTTCAGGTGGCCACATACAATTCTTTTGTGTTGTACAAAAAAGCAGGAAATTCAGATCCTTTTCTTGATTATCAAGAAAAGGTAATTGAAAATCTTGTTTTTCAAAGTGTTAGCCCCGCTCATCCATTAGAATCTGAGGATGTGAAAAGACTCACTGAGCGACATTTTATTGCACTTATTCCAGCAACGGAAACAAGAAGGAACCCCCAGAAAAGATGTCGTGTATGTACTAAGAGAGGAATAAGGCGTGATACCCGCTACTATTGCCCACAATGCCCATCATTGCCAGCCTTATGTGTCACTGACTGCTTTAAAATCTTCCACAAAGAACCACATTTTTAAACTGTAAAAATGTATCCCAATTTGTCATTCAAACATTTGGTTCATTTAGTGAATGACACATTCGAATAGAGCTCACTTAATTTCCAGGGGTGGGGGGGGGGTTCTCCAGAATCTAAACCTTCCATTGCGTGCTTGTTTCTGGAAATCATCCATTGAGTTAAAATGGTCACTAAACCCATAGATGAATTCCCAGAGGGGTGTCATTTCCAAAATGGGGTCACTTCAGGGGGGATTCTTTAGCTCTGGTACTTAGCGCCTCTGAAAAGTGCCAGAACACCAGAATCCCCCCTGAAGTGACCCCATTTTGGAAATGACACCTCTCTGGGAATTCATCTATGGGTTTAGTGACCATTTACCTATCTACTTATTTTCCCACCACTAGATTAATTTATACAGAGGAGTAGATTGTAAAATTCGGTCACTTGTTGGGGGTTTCCTCAGTTTAGGCACCTCCGGGGCTCTCCAAATGCAACATGGCGTCCGCTATCGATTCCAGCCAAATTTCCATTCCAAAAGTCAAATGGCGCTCCTTACCTTCCGAGCCATGCCGTGCACCCAAACAGTGGTTTTGCACCACATATGGGGTATCAGCGTGCTCAGGAGAAATTGCACAACACATTTTGTGGTCCATTTTTTCTGGCTGCCCTTGTGAAAATTAAAAATTTGAGGCTAAAGTAGCAGTTTTGTGTTAAAAATGTGTTTTTTTATTTTCACACTTCAACATTATAAAATTCTGTGAAGCCCCTGGGGGTTCAAGGTGAACACCACACATCTTGATAAGTTCCTTGAGGGGTCTAGTTTCCAAAATGGGGTCATTTGTTGGGGGTTTCCTCTGTTTAGGCACCTCAGGGGCTCTCCAAATGCAACATGGCGTCCGCTATCGATTCCAGCCAAATTTCCATTCCAAAAGTTAAATGGCGCTCCTTACCTTCCGAGCCATGCCGTGCGCCCAAACAGTGGTTTTGCACCACATATGGGGTATCAGCGTTCTCAGGAGAAATTGCACAACACATTTTGGGGTCCATTTTTTCTGGCTGCCCTTGTGAAAATTAAAAATTTGAGGTTAAAATAGCAGTTTTGTGAAAAAAAGTTAAATGTTCATTGTTTTCTTCCACATTCCAAAAATTCCCGTGAAGCACCTGAAGGGCAAATAAACTTCTTGAATGTGGTTTTGAGCACCTTGAGGGGTGCAGTTTTTAGAATGGTATCACTTTTGGGTATTTTCTGTCATAAAGGCACCTCAAAGTCACTTCAAATAAGATGTGGTCCCTAAAAAAATGTGTTTGTAAATTTTGTTGTAAAAATGAGAAATCGCTGGTCAAATTTTAACCCTTATAGCTTCCTAACAAAAAAAAATTTTGGTTCCAAAATTGTGCTGATGTGAAGTAGACATGTGGGAAATGTTATTTATTAACTATTTTGTGTGACATATCTCTCTGATTTAAGGGCATGAAAATTCAAAGTTTGAAAATTGCAAAATTTTCAAAAGTTTTGTGAAATTTCTGATTTTTTCACAAATAAACACAAGTGATATCAAGGAAATTTTACCACTATCATGAAGTACAATATGTCACGAAAAAACATTCTCAGAATCAGGGGAATCCGTTGAAGCGTTCCAGAGTAATTACCTCATAAAATGACAGTGGTCAGAATTGAAAAAATTGGCCCGGTCACGAAGGCAAAAACAGGCTCTGGTGCGAAGTGGTTAATGATATGGATGTCTTCAGTACTCTGACTCCAATTTCAGTCTGAGTTGGATGTATATGGGAAGGTAGGAGCCTGCTATAATTAAAACCACCTGAAGCTTAGGGGTAGAGTGCTCAGTCAGAAAGCCTATGTATACAAATATAAAAAGACTGATCGTCACTTCCAAAACAGAAAACTGGTGTGTACAGGTGCTTACTAAGAGTAGCCATCTCCAGTTGTTTGACTCTTAAAGTATGTTTGAATCTTTCTTTCTCAAGAGGAGGACCTCCCCTTGAGAAAGCAAGATTCAAACATGCCAAACGCGCATCGGGGACCTTGTTAGCAGTTCTTGATGATAGCCTGAGTTTCTTCTTATGTATAGATAAGATGCGTCCTTACTAATAGTATGCCAATTATGCCCATTTGGGTTGAGATACTTCATAAATACGCTGCTTTTGGGTTGCTCCTATCTACAAGTATATGTTCTAATACTTGCTTCTAATTACTTGCTGCTTTGATATCTCATGGTCGTTATTCGTTTTCCTGTATTTTCTATACATTTTTAATTAATTAAGACTTTATGAATTAAAATGTACTATTTAAACCACTTATACGCCGCATTCTCCTGTTTCTAAAAGATTTGTATTTCTGTATGACAAAAATCCATCTGTTCCTCTTGCTTACGCAGCAAGTCTAAAAGAAACATATGAAAATATGCCCCTATTGCTGTCAAAATTCCATTACGAAAGCTATGAGTGGAATATCTGTGGTGATCTGAAGATAATGGCCTTGGTGCTTGGGTTGCAGCTTGGCTATATAAAGGTTTGTTGCTTTCTCTGCGAATGAGACAGCAGAGACCACAAAAACCATTTCACAAAAAAACAGTGGCCACCAAGAAACAGTTTGACTCCTGGAAGAAATAATGTCCTGTATCAACCGCTGGTAGCTCCAGAAAAAGTTTTCTTTTTGCTACTCCACATAAAACTTGGGCTGATGAAGGTGATGGCTCATGATGGCAAGTGTTTTTCATACCTCAGAAACAAGTTTCCACACATCGGTGGAGCCAATATTGAGGAAGGAATCTTTATTCGGCCACAAATAAGGAGAATTTTTAAAGTCACTGATTTTGACACAAAACTAAGCGAGACTAAGAAACTGGCATGGGAGTTGTTCAAAAAATGTAGCGGTGAACTTCCTTGGCAACCATAAACCATCAAACTATAGAGATCTTCTGACTGAGTTATCACAATGCTACAAAGAATTGGGATGCAATATGTCTCTCAAGATACCTTTCCTGGACTCCCATTTAGATTTTTTCCCCGATAACCTTGGAGATGTCAGTGACGACCATGAGGAGCAGTTTCATTAGGACATCACGCTACTTGAAGGCCATTATAAAAATGCTCACAGACTACTGTTGGGGACTAAAATGGGATGCGCCTGCAGTTAAATATTAAAGAAAATGTAATGATTTTTTTTTAAATAAATAAAAAAACGTAACATTTTTATTAAGTAATTTCTGTTAAAAATAAACATTTTCAAAAATGTAAACGTGTGTTACTCAAAAGCCCTGCCCGACAGAAAATTTCTGAAAGCAGATTTGGAATCAGGGGACCAACTACCATAAGACACAGTCTATTTTATGCATTTAACACAAAAAAAGAAAATTTTGTAGGCCAGTGTATTCTGCAAATAGTACAAACATTTGAATATTGTAAAATCCTGGTAGCACACATGAGCATTTTACATCTGATATGCCCAATAAATCTTAACATTTTTTATATACAACCAGCCATGAGACTATTAAATAAACTTGTAAAGTAACTATAAGAGCTCTGTAATTCATTCCTTCAGCCAAGAGTGACCTTACATTAGAATACCATAGATTCCAGCAGGAACATCTCCAGGGAAGTAACTAGTGGTGCTGCCAGCTAAAACAGTCCTGAAAGGAAACATTCATAGTGAGAAAAAGCTTTTGGTCAAATTTTTAGCATAGGGTCAAGAAAGAAAGCAAAACATTAAAATATAGAAAGACATTGGTGAGTTGCTTAAAGTGCTCTTACTAGTATTGTGATAATAAATATTATTCAGTAAGTATCCTCAGCACAATTTCTATGCTAAATGATAAAGTTCTTTTGCCTAGGGTTGGTTTTGTTTACTTTTTATGCTTATAACTTCTTCAGTGTGTCTTACTAGGTTCTACTAAGTCCTTCTTTAATTAAGAATACATAATAAATTGACCTTCTCCTATGTCCTTCATTACCTTTATGACTATGTTCACTGCAACCAAATCGATGCTCAATATTTTTGGCATGATGTAAAAAGGTGCACATATACAGTAGTCTAAAGTTGATCAAAACTTGTGATTTCAACCAAAACAATCATTTGTCAGGTGACATGTAGAAAGAGTGATCTTTTTTCTGGCCAATGACACACATCATCATCTGTAAAGAAGTCAGCTGAATTTAAAATTTCTGCAAACCTATTATTTCCAGAAATATTCTTTGTCTTCCAGTAGACATGTATGTTCTCTTAGAATGACTGTAATGTCAATATGGACTAAAATATGTATGACTACACCTGTGTAAAGATTGTTCACCAAACAATTGTTTGTTCTATGATCGTTCACTCATAAACCTACTTCTATGTAGAATGTATGGCTACTTTTAAAGGGTATTCACATGTTATTAAGTTTAGCTAGTTAAATAGCATGAAAATAAGCAAGTTTGCAATTGACATTTTATATATGTAATTCTTATTCTTCAGTGAAAGCTTTTATCTTTCATAGTGAACAGTTGGTTTCCATGGAGCCTGGCCACTAGAGCCTTGCTGAGAGTGCATAGTAGCTACATTCCAGGGGAGGGGTTAACTTTTAACATACCAGTTAGCTCTTTCCCATTGGTTTCTATACAGGAGTTAGTTGTTCACCTTGCTCAACCTCCTTCTCACCCCTTCTCCTTCCCTCACAGTTCCTGACCAAAGTGCTTTTGCTAGTAATGTATAATTACAACCACCCAGCCCTCAGCATCAGCAGTTTCCACAGCAATTCTCCTAGTCACGACCCTTACTTTCCTGAAACATGTATAGTAGAATGAAGCTGCTCACACGAACTGTCACTCAAGAAGGAGCACCCGTCCCCCAAGCAACCAGGAAGTAAGGAGAGACTGCAAATCTCTGAGCTATTCAAAAAACAACTTGATAATACAACTTGACACCTTTAAACTGATTCACAAAGCCATGGACTTTTGCAAGGTTATAGTTTCTTGAGAACACTTTAAGTGATATGGTAGATTGAATATGTCAACCAAAAAAGTAAAGACATAATAAAATGTAAAAAATTTGAGCTATCACTCTAACAGAATGTAGTATCAGTCCAGATGTAGAGTAAACTATGCTATATTACATTCATACAATGTTTAAAAAGATTACACATTTCGGAAATCTGCTCCCCTTCATTAGACAAAAAACAAGGCATCTACAGAAGTGTATACATTCACAGTATATATTCCCCAAATAATGTTAAAAAACAAGAGTGAGGGAGGAGGCTCTGCAACAGGGGCTGGAATCACCATTTAATTGACATCTCAATAACAAATACATAAATTGCAATACCAATGGTTTTCATTTGCAACTTGAGATTTCAGCTATTAGAATCACCGTTGTTCCATTAAATCTTAGATTTATAATGTCCAGAGATTATATGTCTCTGATTGATCTAGGTAAAAAGTTATGATTACATCCACATTAATCATGTGATTAAATATTATAAGATATATTACTGGACTAAACTAACCAGTGACTTAGCTGTCAAAAACAATATGGTAATAATGCCAAAAATCAAGTAGTCAAAAATTGTAACATCAGTGCAATAGAATAGGTGCCCAAAACAAAAAAACGGCCTATCGGTAAATTCTCTTCCAAAAAGAAAATGAAGCAGGAGCATCTTTACTAAAATGTAACAAGTTTTTATTGAAAATTTCTTATATATAATTAAACTCCAAGAGGAAATGTATCATAGGGAAAAAGTGATGAGAAGTGCCACATCATACCAAGGAGCATACAGTAACAGGATAAATTAATAGGAACGACACAGACAAATGGCAACACCTAGATATCAATTTTGCAAAGCCTAAAATAAATCTGCTATAATCTCTAAGTGGGTATATGAAATGCAAGAGGCAAAGCTGGACAGGTGTGACATAGTCTATACAGAATTTAAAGTGCCAGTGCTATCAACATCTTAAGAGAAATTATGACAAGATGAACAAGATGGTAATTTAATGAAAATTAATAAATATAGTCACCACTCACCGACCATAAAGTAGATAACTAGGAATCTATGTAACAAAAGACCTGTACATAAATGTGTCAAAGGTAACATTGGTCAGAGGAGCAGTAATCAAATCTTGAGATCCCAATAAGTGATAACAGCTCCTGTATACAACCTGGTGATGGTGTGGATGATGACCCCAATGCGCGTATTGTGTTTAGCTTCTTCGGGGGGCATTGCTAGAATAGTCTGGCGTTCTCTGTTGTCATGTATCAACAGGTGATGCTGTTGGACCATATAGTAGGTAATCTAGGCATTTTGTTGCCCGCAGATTTTGAGTCCAAATAAGCAACTTTTTTCTGCTTTATACCACTCTTGGCACTTTTAAAAAGCGCGTTTAATGTGGACATTGTTTAGCTATGCAAATATGGTTTAAAACAGTTTTTTTTTTAAGTTGCAAACTTACTACAGTAGTGGGATGGAGCAAAAAGTGGAAAATCTGTGCTAGACAGAAGCAATATACATGGAGTTTGGCAAATTTATTGGGCTGGAATTGAAGTCTACTCGAATTTTACAAAAATCTATATTCTGTCTGGATGCCATTTTGTTGAACCAAAGAGAGCCAGCAAAAGGTTAAAATAATAATAATACCTCACTGCTCACCTCTCTGGCCATCTTCACTGCTCACTTTCCCCCATAAGGTCCTTGATGTTTGTCTCTACCACCGCCATACACCGAAACCCTGGACCATACTGGGGAACAGTGAGCAGCAGAAGTGAGTAATAGTTTCTTTTTTTTTTCCTACATGTTACGTTTTGAACCTAATAAGGGACATTCAATTCACGAAGAATACATTTGCTGCAAATCGAGATTTCTAGTAAAATCAGCACATTGAAATCTCGTTAGATTCGCTCATCTCTAATTACATCTTTAAAAAATAATTTAGTTAAATTCAAAGGTTGCATCACATTTGAAAAATTTGCAATTCAGTTTCCCAAAAAAAATGTCCAGTGCCATTTAACACATTGCTGAATATTGCATCATCTATAGAGAGGATCTCAGAGTGCACATCTCAGCATTAGAGATAGAAAAAGAAGCGGCTAAAACATTGGATTACTATTCAAGTTCTAGTTCGATTGTTGTGTGCAGCTGCAGTGCTGAAGATAGAATATGTGAATAGCAGTCTGTAAATGATACATACATTCCATTGATTGAGAAAGAGAGATAGGAAAGTTGCTAAAAGCAGCAAACTTACTGTGACTGACCAGTCTAAGACCTGCAAAACAGATGAGGTGGCACTAAAACATTAATTTAATTTAGTGAAACAACTGTTCGTAAATCATATGGACAACATGCAGGTTGTGCAGACAATAAAGCCAAGGTGGTGCACATAATATAGGTTCAGTTCAGCCCAAAAATTCTGGACCTGGAATAAAGCCTGCCTCATCCTGTGCTATGTTTTTATATTTTGTCTTTTTATTATGAATTAAAAAGCATTTTAACAAGTGAGTTCCGTAATTTTTCCTTCTCACTATCTTATGGCAAGAATTCATGAAAAATTAATATTTACATTACATGGTTATTGATATAACAAAGAAATAATACCAGTTTACAAAACAAAATAGCCTGACATTAGTGATGAGCGAGCATGCTCGCTACTGCTCGGTGCTCGCACGAGCATCTCACTGCTCTAGATGCTCAGTGCTTGCCGAGTATTTCCGTGTTGCTCGGGCGGGAACTCGGGTCCCCTCCCAGCATGTTTGGCGCTCTTTAGAGAGCCAATGAACATGCAGGGATTGCCTGCTATGCACTGCAATGCCATAGCCATGTTGGTTGTGGGCATTACAGTGATTGGCTGGCCGCACAGCGTCATCAGGTCTATATCAGACCTGGCGCCGCCATGCTCGTCACAGTCACTCCGGATCAGACAGTGTAGAGAGAGCTGCTGCTCTGTCAGGGAGAGATTTGATCGTGTATTAGGTAGTGTAGGGAGAAAAAACGTACGTTACATGATGCGCCCCCTGGGCCGTGGGGTACCCGGAGCCGGGCCTTGTGGATGCTGGGAGTTGTAGTCACCGTGGCGGTGACCTGGTCCGTGACCCAGGGTGGTCAAACCAGGGTAGTCTATGTGTCTCTGTTATATATAGTCCGACTGTGCCACCTGTGGGATGTGGTTATTGGGAACCGCCGCTGCAGAGCAGTCCACTGAAGCTGATGGTGTGTGCAGAAAGGTCATGTGACTCCCCACAGGAAGAGTGGAGCTTCAGGGCAGCATGTATGGATGATGGTGATGATAGTGCAGGGATCAGTAATGACAACACGGAGTTGTTGCAGTGCAGTCCTAGGTTTTCTTTACTGGTGGCAACTATATAGGCCCCAACGGGAGTACTTTCTAGGGATGAGGGCCTGGTCAGTCTGGGAGCAATACTAGAATCCTCCTGGCCAGGTAGAGTTGTAGGCCTGCCATTCTGACTGTACTCTTTGGCTATCTCGCTAATAGTCGTGTGGTAGCCCGCGTCCCTGAGTGTAATGTGCTGTGCTCACCCGTATGGCTGGCGACTCGGATCCCATGTATTCCTCGCTCCTCTGTGGCGGCACTGATCCTCTCGTGTGGCTGAGCCTCCAGGCTTCTGATGGGCCAGGAGACCTACAATCTCCTGCCATGCGGTTTCTGCTGCTGGGTATGCAATCCCCAAAGCTTCGGACTCCGGTGTCCAGTTCTCTGCATGTACTCCGGCTAGGACAAGCTCTGCCAGCTCCAGTCCTCAGCTCTTTGATCCTTCGTGTCCTACTTGACTCCTGACACTAGACTAGACTCTAGACACTGACTAACCTAACCCCGCCTCCAGACCCAGTTATTAAGGGCAGGATCCTCCTCTTTCTGGTCTGGAGCAGGAGGCAGGAGGTGTTGCATGCACTGTGTCCCTGACCAGGAAACCCCTGTTTTGCTCCCAGACATGGTATTACTACTACTGTGGCAACCAGACCCTCTGGGGTGCCACATACACATATCCATCTTAACAAACAGTCCTTAAGTCCTTATGCGGACTAAACCATCTGCAGAGATATCAGGCAGGCAGGGTGTATAGGCAGGCGGTGTATATAGCAGACTGCAGTGCATATAACACAAGAGGCTCCATACCAATTCTGCCTTCTGCTGCTGTTAGATATTTCTACACAAAGGCCCAGGTCTCAGGGGCCAGGAATACTTTTCTTTGGATCTTAATCCTCATTATTTGCTTAAAAAGCAATCCAGAAAACACAGTTTTTCTGCGCCATTTGCTAGTTTTGGGAGAGGTGCTGCTGCGTCAGGGACAGATTTGCAAGTGTATTAGGTAGTGTAGGGAGAAAAACCGTACATTACACATATCCATCTTAACAAACAGTCCTTCTGAGAACTAATCTATCTGCAGAGATATCAGGCAGGCAGGGTGTATAGGCAGGCAGTGTATATAGCAGACTGCAGTGCATATAGACCAAGAGGCTCCATTCCAATTCTGCTTTCTACTGCTGCTAGATATTTCTATACAAAGGCCCAGGTCTCAGGGGCAAGGAATACTTTTATTTGGATCTTAATCCTCATTATTTGCTTAAAAAGCAATCCAGAGAACACCATTTTTTCTGCGCCATTTGCTTGTTGGCACTGCAGAATACAGCCAGGTCCTTTCCATACTAGAGCGCTAGAAATCCAGGTATTTGAAACTGTGTTTTCTCCATCAAACGGATCACATATACGTTGTCAGAAAATACTGCCATTTCTGGCCTCCATTACAAATTTCCTTTAGTGCGTCATTAAAGCAGTTCACACCAGTTTGCAGTTCAAACTTGTTACCTACAGGCCAGGTATTCAAAATTCTGTTTTCTCGGTCACACAGATCACATATACGTTGTCAGAAAATACTGCCATTTCTGGCCGCCATTAAAAATATTCCTTTAGTCTGTCAGTGAAGCAATTCACAGCAGTTTGCTGTTCAAACTACTTACCTACAGGCCAGGTATTCAAAACTCTGTTTTCTCCGTCACACGGATCACATTTATGTTGTCAGAAAATACTGCCATTTCTGGACTCCATTAAAAATTTCCCTTAGTGTGTCATTGAAGCAATTCACCACAGTTTGCTGTTCAAACTACTTACCTACAGGCCAGGTATTTAAAACTCTACTTTCTCTATCACACGGATCACATATAAGTTTGCTCCAAACTCATTCATTTATAGTGAGCTTGGAAGATACTGTCCTCCATTTAAAATGGGCAAGGCACGTGGCAAGGGACAGGGAACTGGACGTGATGGTAATGGTACATGCAGAGGCCGAGGACAAGGCCGTGGGCAAGCCGAAATTGTGCAACAACAAACACCCACATCTTCTCGCCTGACCTTCCTGTCTCAGTTTCTATAGGACCGCAGCACACCACTATTGAACCCAGATCAGTGTCAAAAGGATGTTGGTTGGACAGCGGATAATGCTTCCAGTCACTTAGCCACCACCACCACCACCCTGTCTTCCACATGGTCAAGTCTCAGTAGCTGTGAGTCTGGACCGCATATTCCTCACCCTGATCCTCCTTCCTCCCACCATGCCGAGCACCCAGAGACAACTGATCGCACACTTGGACACTCTGAAGAGCTGTTCACTTTTCCATTTATGGATTCGGGCCTCTCGCCTGGTCCACTTGAAGCGGGGCAAGAGGAGATCGCGTGTAGCGATGCCCAAATATTTGAGCAGCCACGGTCACACGAAGGCGACGGTGGGAAAATGTCACAAGAGGTGGATGATGATGAGACACAAGTGCCAGAAAGTCAGGAGGAGGACCAGGGTGTGGAAGTGGAAAAAGAGGTGGTGGATGATATAGTAACTGACCCAACCTGGCAGGAGGACATGCAGAGTGAGGAGAGCAGCACACAGGGGGAGGGAGGCAGAGCACCCCAACAGGCAGGAAGAAGCAGTGTGGTGGCCGCAGACAGAAGGCAAGCAACCGTTCCCCGTAACACCAACACGAAGGAAGTTGCCAGTACAACTGTTAGGTCTTCCCGAGTCTGGTTGTTTTTTAAAGACTCTGCCGATAACCCCAAAAAGGCCATTTGCACCACCTGCAAGGCCGGTATCAGCAGGGGTGGCAAAACAACCAGCCTGACCACCACCAGCATGATCAGGCACATGGCAGCAAAGCACCCGACTTTGTGGGCCAAACCCCAGTGTCCAGATACAGTGTCTGCGGGTGGCACCATTGCTTCTTCCGCTGTTGTGCATGCAAGCCAATCCCCTGTCCATGGTGCATGCGAAGACGCCTCCTGCCCTGCACCTGTCGTTGCACACTCTCAAGTAGCAGCATCAGGAAGCACGTTCATGTCCTTGTCCCAGCGCAGCGTTCAGTTGTCCATATTCCAGTCCTTGGAACGCAGGCGCAAATATGCAGCCAACGCCCCACAGGCCACACTACTAAATTCTCACATTTCACGACTGCTTGCGCTCAAAATGTTGCCTTTTAGGCTGGTGGAGATGGAAGCATTCCGCAACGATACATCTTGCACTGGGTTAACATAGTGGAAGCCAGGACCCAGTCGGACCTTGGGATGGAACACGTCCTCCCGACGCCCAGGATTGCGGGCCCTAGGTCAATCAGGGTTGCCCCCATGGTCTACAGCTCCTGCACCTCATCCTTCTCAGCCTCCTCCTCCTCTTCAGCTTCCATCTCCGAAATGACCACATCAGTCACAAGCTGAAAGCACTGCAGCACTGCCTCGGCCAAGCGGCAACAGGCTGTGCTGAAGCTAATATGCTTAGGTGAAAAACCGCAGAATGCTGAAGAGTTGTGGACAGCTCTGAAAGAGCAGGCAGATCTGTGGCTCACACCGCTGAACCTACAGCTAGGCATTGGTGACAATGGCAGGAACCTGGTGGTAGCTCTGAGGCGAGGCGAGCTCACACACGTACCATGCCTGGCCCATATGCTTAACCTCGTGGTTCACCGGTTTCTCAAATCCTACCCGGAGCAGCCGGATCTGCTTGTTAAAGTACACCGCCTGTGTGACCATTTTAGAAAGTCAGCTACAGCTTCCGCTGCCCTTGCAGTGTTTCAGCAGCTTTTGCAGCTTCCGGCTCACAGACTGGTGTGTGATGTGCACACGCATTGGAACTCTACACTGCAGATGTTGGTAAGGATCTGTGAGCAGAAGAGGGCAGTTGCTGAGTACCAGCATCAACAAGGCCATCGGTATTCAGCTCAGACTCCACACATAAGACCTCGGGAGTGGACAAGGATGTCAGACATATGTACCATCCTCCAAAACTTTGAGGACTCTACCAAGATGGTGAGCGGCGATGACGCCATAATTACCATCACCATCCTGCTTCTCTGTCTTCTGAAACGCTCTCTGCTCACAATCAAAGAGGATGCATTGCAGGCGGAGCACGATGAGATGGAGCAAGGAACCATACAGGGTGATTACACACAGCCAAGACTCATCTCATCCCAACGTGGATTGGGTGACAATGAGGTAGAGGAGGAAGAGGAGGAAGGACAGGAGCTAGTTTCATGCACTATAGACGGTACTACCTGCACAGTTGTCATACAGTCTGTTCAGCGTGGATGGCCAGAGGACATACAGGAGGAGGAGGAGAGCATGGTCAGTCATCCTCTTGGTGAGGACACGGAAGTCTTGCTTATTAGTAGTCTGGCATGCATGGCTGAGTTTATGTTATGCTGCCTTTCCCATGACCCTCGCGTTCTAAAAATTTTGGGTGACAGTCATTACTGGTTGGTGACACTTCTAGACCCACGCTACAAGTAGAACTTTATATCTCTTATTCCTGAGGCGGACAGGTCTACAAAAATGGGGCAGTACCAGAAGACCCTTGTTGCGGAACTATTAAAAAAATTCCCATCTGAAAACGCTGGCGGCAGAGAGCACACTTCGTTGGACAACCAAGGAGTACAGGCGAGAGAGACATAACTTCAATCCAGCAGAGGCAGGAAAACACTGTCAAAGTTCTGGGAGAGTTTTCTCAGACCCTCCCATCACACTGGCGGGTTTTTAGTGCCGCTGGTGGAATTATAACTGATAAGCGCATCCACCTGTCAACTGAAAATGCTGACAGGCTGACTCTTATAAAAATGAACAAAGGCTGGATTGGGCCAGACTTCTCAACACCACTGAATGATAGCAGCGTAACATAAACTCAAATCCAGTGTCTTTTCTTGGGAGGTGTATTCCCATGCACCTTTTCACACCCACACATGGGTATACGCTACCTGATTTTGTCTATTTGCTCTTGTCCTCCTCCTTCTTCTCATCCTCCACCACCATATCACCAGGGTGACCCTGGTACGTAATTCAACACCCACATAATTTTTTTAAAGGGTGTTTATGATGCCCGTGAATTTTTTTTTATACAGTATGTTCATGTATAGCCCCCAGGGGTAAATGTTTGTCAGCCCATACACTTAGTGCATGGGCATTACAAGTATAGGAGGCCCGCTCCTTTCTAAAGGGAACATTTTTTTATGAGGCACTCCTCCACGTCTCTTCCAAGGGGCATTGAAGTGCCTCCAAATTTTTGGCAGCCCTTGCATTCACTGCATAGGCCAATACTATGGGAGACTCTCTCCTTTCTAATGGGAATTTATCATTACTGTGGCCCTGCTCTGTGTGTCTTTAAATTCTTAGTGGGGTTTTTCCTAAAATTGGTCAGCCGTTGGAATCACTGCATATCCTATAACTGTATAGCAGACCCTCTCCTTTCTAATGTGAACATGTCGTACTTGTTACTGTGGCCCTGCTCTGTGTGTCTTTAGTTCTTAGTGGGGTTTTTCCTAAAATTGGTCACCCGTTGGACTCACTGCATACCCTATAACTGTATAGCAGACCCTCTCCTTTTTAATGGGAACATGTCGTACTTGTTACTGTGGCCCTGCTCTGTGTGTCTTTAACTTCTTAGTGGGGTTTTTCCTAAAATTGGTCAGCCATTGGACTCACTGCATACCGTATAACTGTATAGCAGACCCTCTCCTTTCTAATGGGAACATGTCGTACCTTGTTACTGTGGCCCTGCTCTATGTGTCTATAAATTCTTAGTGGGGTTTTTCCTAAATTTTGGCAGCCCTTGCAGTCACAGCATGGGCATTACCACTATAGGAGACCCGCTCCTTTATAATGGGAATATTTTTTTTACTGAGACCCTCCTCTATGTGTCTTCAAAGGGGTATTGGGTTGCGTCCAAATTTATGGCAGCCATTGCAGTCACTTGATACGCAATAACAGTATAGGAGACCCACTTGTTAATATTGGGAACAACAAAGCTTAGCGGGCTGATGGCTCTCTAACAATAGCTATGGCCGACTGCTGGCCTTTTAAGAATAGTAAGGGCCATCTGATGTCACTGTAAAAATAGGCTTTATGACTTTCAGAGTCCCTCCATCAAAAATAAAAAAGGATGTGTCTGATGATGTGTCACAGACCACATTGCCAGATAAGGTTGCAAAATGTTAAAATGACATTGCCCGGTGAATGCATTTGTCTTAAAAAATAACGTAAAAAAAACAAAACAATAGGATCTTTCTTTAGTATAAAAAACAGCGTCACCAATTTAACATCAATGTAATCATAATGTTCAGCTCATGCACCTCCTCCTCCATCTCCAAAATGATCACATTAGTCACAAGCTGACAGCACTGCAGCACTGACTTGGCCAAGCGGCAACAGGCTCTGCTGAAGATAACATGCTTAATGCTTAATTGACAAACCGCCCAGCGCTGCAGAGTTGTTGAAAGCTGTAACACAGCAGCCTGATCTGTGGCTCTCACCGCTGAACATACAGCCAGGCATGGTCGTGTGTGACAATGGGTGGAACCTGGTGACGGAGAAATGACAGCCGGGGTAGATATGGTTTCCCTCTATGCCAGCCCTTTTACCGAGCTAAAGAATATGGCTGTGGTGAAATACAACTCCCACTGAGAAGCTGTTTCAGATTGAAAAACATTGTGCCCACCACAGGATTTGATTCTGAGGGCTAACCTTTGTCACCCGCTCAAGAGCCCCATGACAGCTGCAAAGTTAGCGCTATCATGAACTCTCCTGAGGTAGAAGCCAAGGCACACCAGAGGATTCTCTGGTGGGCCTGTCCAAACCTGCTGAGAAGCAGTCCTTGATAAAAAAAGTGTGTGGGAAGGTTCCTAAACACCCTATGGCTGCTTTTTTACTGAGGAGGAAACACACGCAAACACGGGGAGTACATTCAAAGTCTTTGCAGATGTTGTCCTTGCTGGGATTTGAACCCAGGATCCCAGCTCTGCAAGGCTTCAGTGCTAACCACTGATCCAATGTGCTGCCGTTCACCCTCTAATATCTAACAGGCTGGAGAAACTTGCACCTACTGCCAATCTATCTTCAGCTCCTTCGTGAGAAAATGTATTTGGGCAGCCACTCAGTCTACCAAATAAAATTCCTGAGAAGGAAATTTGGTATGGCTTCGCTACTGGTACTGGGGGCAGTGCTAATACCATGGCGTCGTACCATAGTTTGCTGGAAATATTCTAGGCTGGTAGGAGGCAAGCAAATTCCCACAGAAAAGTACCAGCAGTAATGTTCAGGCCACATTTCAAGTGCAAGCAGCTTTAGAGGACTTCCTGGGAGAAATGACACGCAGGATAGATACGATTTCCCTCTATGCCAGTCCTTTCACCGAGCTAAATACAACTCTCAGCCAAAAAAGTTGTGGACTGGCTCCGTACTGTCCCTGGCCACATTCACCTGTCCTCGTGTTTGTGGTTAGGCGGTCCTTCCCAGTAAGTGCACTGGGGAGGGCACGGGTAATGTTGTGGGACATGTGCTAGTGGAAGGCGAAGGCGATATCTGGAAATATAGTGGCGGCTGGGGACCGAGTATGGACACCCGGCCGCCGCCGGCATGAGGTTGTGAAAAGCTTCCGCCTTCACGAGCTTAAAAGGCCATATTTCAATTCAAAGAGCTGCCCATAAATCAAGCAGTTTAGTGTTGCGGCCTGTCTGGCTGGCTGCAAACTTGCACTTGCATTCCAAGTAACAGAAAACTAAGCAAATGGTGGCCTCTATCATCATCATGGCCTCACCTCGGCACTATGAAGTCTCCTGAAGGAGAAGTCAGGGCCCGCCGGAGGAGTCTCTGGTTCTCTGGTGGGCCCGTCCAACCCTGCTGAAAAGCAGCCCTGGCTAAGAAAAGTGTGGGGGAAGGTTCCCGGACAATCTATGGCTGCTTTTTTAAAGTGGAACGGCCATACTTTTGCATGTTACTTCTCAAAACGCATTACTGATCAGGCCATTGCCCAACTCTGTATTCAAGAAATTAAATGCGTAAAGAAACATGTGTGTGTGTGTGTCAAAGCACCACCGACAAGTGCGAGTTGATGTTGGACGGGCTGCCATTGCTTCTGCAACAAGCTCAATTACAGAACTTCCTGGGATAAATGACACGCAGGTTAGATACAGTTTCCCTCTATGCCAGTCCTTTCACCGAGCTAAATATAACTTTTAGCAAAAAAAGTTGTGGACTGGCTCCGTACCGTCCCTGGCCACATTCACCTGTCCACATGTTTGTGGTGAGGCGGTCCTTCCCAGTAAGTGCACTGGGGAGGGCACGGGTAATGTTGTGGGACCCGTGCTTGTGGAAGGTGGAGGCGATACCGGGAAATATAGTGGCGGCTGGGGACCGAGTATGGACACTCGGCCGCCGCTGGCATGAGGTTGTGAAAAGCTTCTGCCTCCATGAGCCTAAAAGGCCACATTTCAAGTGCACGCAGCTGTCAAAAATTTGGCAGTATAGTATTGCAGCCTGTGGGTGGGTGGGTGGCTGCCTGCATACTTGCACTTGCATTCCAAGGAATGGGGTAGGGACAACTGAACGCTGCAGTGGGACAAGGATGTGGACGGTGATTGTTGCAAGTCTGCAACGACAGGTGCATGGTGGGAGGCATCTTCTCATGCCCCAGGGATCACTTATGATGGGCATACTTTTAAGCAGTGACCTGGGAGTCAGAGATGCTTCCAGAGGTCTTCCCCATGCTGTTCTCATGTCTTTTCAGCACTGTATGCATGTGTCTGATGAGGTGTCACATACCACATGGCCAGATAAGGTTGTAAAATGTTAAAATGACTTTTCCTGGTGAATGCATTTGTCTTGGTTGAAAGCAATTCAAAAGTGCAAAAACGCATCAAAAACGCTACATGTGAACATAGCCCAAGTTATGGAGGAGTATTTTTGTTTTAGGTTATTTATTTTGCCTTAAATACAAGTCATTACCCTGGAAAGGATGTTACTTAACATATTTCCCAGGAAAATCCATTTTGGTTTCGTTTTTGTATGCTTTATTGTGAGTCCGTAAAAGTGATGTAATAATCTGACCACGTTGCTGACAGCAGTGATCTGGGAGTCAGAGATGCTTCCAAGGGTCTTCCCCATGCTGTTCCCATGTCATTTGAGCACTGTTCCCATCGATTTGGGCAATTTTTAGGCCCTCTGCAGACCGCCGGGGGGAGCGGCCTGAAAAATGCTCGAGTTTCCCATAGACTTACATTGGGCTCGTTGCTCGGGTCGAGCACCCGAGTATTCCAATTTGCTCAACCCGAGCAACGAGTACCCGAGCATTTTAGTGCTCGCTCATCACTACCTGACACCACAGAATAAAGTCAAAATTTACTCACATACTGCACCACTGATGCAGCCACTCTAAGTGGTGATACTTGTTGGGCCACATCCCTCATGATTCCTTTTTATGCCTGGTCTTTATCTCTGTGAAATTAATTGTTATCTTATATCTTGTTCTGTTGGAATTTTCATAGTTACTGCTCTTTTTGTACATTTGTTGCCTTTATACAAGTCTCTGAGGCATCTATATTGGTATTTGAACTGTATATTTGTACCTTATATTTTTTATGTATTTTGTTATATTTATTGTACTATATGATTTTTTTATGCATGGCAGTTTTGTAAACTATGTACAATTGCTCCCTTTGATAGACCATCTGAACCATTTGTGATCTATTTCATGAGGCTGAGAGATGGAGTCTATGGGCCGATCATAGCCATATTCATGTGTTGTTATGTATCTATGGTAACTTTCAAATATTTTTTTAATACATTTTAAATAATTTGTGTGTGTCTTATGCTGGATAAAGTTATACTTTTTATCTTCTTCCTATATAGACACACTTTTCTGTATTTGTGGTATAAAGTAGCAACCCCATGAACATACTTACTATTACTTTAAAATAGAAAAGGTGAGCAATAAATGGCTGCAGGCCGGCATTTTTAATTCTAGCAATATAATATAGCAACCGATGATGAAGAAATGACAATCAGAATGTAAGTAATGCTATGGCACAAGAGTTATATTTTTTAGATGTCCTATATTTCTTATTATTTCCACCATGAAGGTAGATGTGTGCCATTTCCTGTTCTCACATCCATCTTAAAAGGAAGGGTTATGAAAGAAGTAATACCTAATATATTCTGGATAGCTGTGGCCCAGTCCTGTGTCCCGTTATTCCAATTCTGTAGAAATTGCTGTTCTGCTTCATTAGTGAATCAGTTGGTGAAAAGGAGATTCCAGTGGAGGCAATAAGGGGTGCAGAGAACCGTCTCATACAAACAGCTCCTGAAAATACTTTGCAGTCAACACTGGACACTGCCGGAAAATGTAGTGCTCTCAAATCAAGGAGATTTAAATTAAAACAATGAACAGCAGTCAATAAATTTATGTCATGACAAGAATGGTAAACTGCACGTCATAAATCATGAATGGACATACAACAGGGATATTAAAGTCACTCTACGACATCCTCTATTGTCCAAAACAAGAAATGTGGGCCAGCTAGGTACAGCAACCACTGACAGGTAGTAATAATGTCAAATAAGCCAGAATAGATATATTGTAGATTTGTCATTTGCAAAGGAATTTGTGTGCTTCTAAGGGGGATGGGGCTGAGATTAAAAAAACACTTGAGTACAACAAAGCTCCTTACTCCCATACAGAAAATGTATACTTGAATTATTCAGTAGAAGGTAATCAGTAATATATGTCACAACATGGTGTTTCACTTTTTTTCTGACAGTCCCAGAAACTAGTGGTGGGCAGAGCATACTGAGGCCCAGGGCATTTTGGGAATATTCCTGGGCATTCCTTGGGATAGTTTTTAATTAAATGTCCCTCATTTTGCAGCACCAATTTTATGAAGCATGGACAAAGCAAGTCAGAGAAGTGAGAATTGGATCAAAATCGGCAATGCAAGTCTATGGGTCAGTGAAAACAATCAGACCACACTTGGATGACATCTGAGTGCAGTCCACTATTCATGGACTGACAACACGGAGGGGGTGGAGAACCTTTTTTGTTCTCTCCCCATCTGAGAAAAACTGATGCCACTCAGATCAAACTCTGATCAAAGTGTGATCAGAATAATCAGACTACTCTCGGATGTGGAGAAAATGATCTTGTGACCTTACCCTTAAGGTTCTTTCTAACCACTTGGTCAATCTAGAATGACCCTTTTTCTTCAGACCATCTGTATGATCTGGCTCTATGGAACCTTTCCAGCCTGTGTTAATGAATCTTTAGCCATTTTAGTGGTGCCTATTTTAAAAGCCATAGGTACATAAACCTTGGCTAGACTATTATATGGGTATCAGCAAAGGTGTATCTAGGTTTTCTGGCACCTGGGGCAAGAATTCAGTTTAGTGACCCCTTCCCCCCACCACCACCACCACTCAAAGCACATAAGCGATTTACACTCTGAGGCTGCGTGCCCACTTTGCGCTTTTCAAGCGTTTTTGCAGTGAAAACGCTTAAAAAACGCTTGGTAATACGTGCCCCATGGTCCCCAATGATAGTCCGCATGTGCTGTGCACATGCTGCGGAAATTTCCGCTGCGTATTATCATTGCGGAAAAATACGCAGCATGTCCATTAATTTTGCGGACACGCAGCATAATTGCCGCCATTGACTTGCATTGGACCGCGTGACATCCGCATGACTACATGTGCACATGCGGATATCACACGGTTCAATGTGCGGATGGTACCCAGGTCTGGAGAAGAAGAGATTCTCATCCAGAACTGGGTACCACAGAAACGGTAAAAAAAAGAATTTAAAATAAAAAATAAAGATTATACTTACCTTCCGATGTCCTCCCAGTGTTTTCTTCACTCCGTCTGGTCTGCTGTATGGGTCGCGGTGTTGTGAAGGGCCTACCATGACGTCATTGAGTCATGTGACCTGACACATGACTCAATGATGTCACCGCAGGTCCTTCACACCACCGCGAGCCCCCCAAGACACCGGACAGAGCGGAGAAAATACCAGGAGGACATCCTAAGGTAAGTATAATCTTTATTTTTTTATTTTTTACCATTCTTATTCTTTTTTTTTAAACTAACTTGGTCACACTACTATAAATCCTTGCCGGTTGCATGGATTTATATAGTGTGACCAAGTTGTCAAGCACTTTTCCAAGTGATGTTAAAATCGTTTGGAAAAGCGCTTGATAACCCGCATGCATAAATGCATGCAAAAACACTTGACAAACGCTTCTACCTGGCGGGACAAACGCATGTAAAATCCGCATGCGTTTTTCCTGCCAGGGAGAAGCGGAAAAAATATGCAGCATTTCTGCATCATGGGCACATAGCCTTACAGTCACCTGCCTGATAGCTACTCTTCTTAATTCTTTCAATGATTAGTGAAAAACCTAGAGAAGCAGGAAGAAAAGCTAGTTGTCACGTGACCGTGTGAAAATTGCATATGAGTGAAGTGTGACAACTGCAGGAACCAGCAAGCAGAGCTGAATCCTGACAGTGAGTATATTACACTCTGTTAGCATTGGCTAGAGGGCTTTATTTTATAGTTAAAGGGCTTGTCCAGGTTTGAGATGAAAGTCTGCAGTCACTCTATGTGACTGCTGGCTTCTGAATTCTCACAGTGCATGCACTGCACACTTTTGGATTCTGCCTTGCACAAGTATGCTATTTGTATACTTCGGGCCACTTTATAACTAGACTTGTCCTGCCTCACTCAATTCATTGAGTGAGGCCACGCATTTCTAGCCAGCATGTGACCACAAGTATGCAAATCGCCAGCATGAGAGAATCCTGACAACATGCAGTATGAGAATTCAGAAGTCTGTAGTCACATAGAGTGACTGCAGACTCATCACAAACCTGAACAACCCCTTTAATGCTTTTAACATAAATAAAAGTATGAGGATTAGTATCACAAAAAAACATTTATATCCAGGGACATTTTTAGATGAACAACTCCAGAGACATCTCTTTCTTTTCATCTTTGTCCAGACGCCATGATGAGTTTTGTCAACCACAGCTCGACTTCCATCTTCTCCAGTCTTCTGCAGCACATCCCCACACAATACCCTTAAGCCCTTTACAGCCTGTGACGTATTAGTACGCACAGGCTGTAATCCCCCGGTTCAGTGAGGGCTCTGGCGGTGAGCCCGCACTGAACCGAGCACATGTCAGCTGATTATTACAGCTGACATGTGTACGCAACAGCCGCGGGTGGAATCGCGATCCACCCACTGCTGTTAACATGTTAAATGCCACTGTCAATCTCCGACAGCGGCATTTAACGCGCGCTTCCGGGAAGCGCGTCCTAAGCCCCACCCGTCGGTGACCACCGTCACGTGATCGCGGGTCACCGATGGGTGGGCATGACAACACAGGGTCTGCAGCAGACGCCTGCGGTTGTCATGAGCTGGTCACTATGAGCACCACCTAGTGGTCGGCGCTCATAGCACAGGACCATTTCTGCTGCATACAGGAGATCTGCTGATTCCCTGTATGTAGCAGAGGCAATCGGACAGTTGCTGCTTCTAGTCTCCTATGGAGACTATAGAAGCATGCAAAAAGTGAAAAAAAAAAGTTTTTAAAAATATTAAAAAAATTAAAAAATATAAAAGTTTAAATCACCCCCCTTTCGCCCCATTCAAAATAAAATATTAAAAAAAAACCTACATAGACATATTTAGTATCGCTGCGTTCAGAATCGCCCGATCTATCAATATAAGAAAAGAATTAATCCGAATGGTAAACTGCGTAGCGAGAAAAAAATTCTAAACACCAGAATTACGTTTTTTGGTCGCAGCAAAATTGCAATAAAATGCAATAACGGGCGATCAAAACATCGGATCTACCCCAAAATGGTATCAATAAAAACGTAAGCCCGGCATGCAAAAAATAAGCCCCTACCCAGCCCCAGATCCCAAAAAATGGAGACGCTACAGGTCTTAGAAAATGGCGCTATTTTTTTTTTTTAACCAAATTTTGGAATTTTTTTTCACCACTTAAATAAAAAAGAACCTATACATGTTTGGTGTCTACGAACTCTTAATGACCTGGAGAATAAGAATGGCAGGTCAGTTTTAGCATTCAGTGAACGTGGTAAAAAAAAAATAAATAAAAAACAACTGTGGTATTGCACTTTTTTGCAATTTCACCGCATTTGGAATTTTTTTCCCGTTTTGCCGTACACGATATGGTAAAACTTGTAATGCCGTTGAAAAGTACAAATCGTCCCGCAAAAAATAATCCCTCACATGGCCATATTGATCAAAATATAAAAACGCTATGGCTCTGGGAACAAGGGAAGCAAAAAACGAAAATGCAAAACCCAAGGTTGCAAAAGGGTTAAAGATAGCAGTGTCATTATAATGCTCCTGAATAAAAATATCTGCCCTACGCAGAGCCTCTGAATAAATAATTGCCCCTCACTATATTCCCTGCACAAAATATGATGCCACATTGTCCCTCTTATGGTACAGGCCCTCCACACTGCCCCCTCCTTTCAATACTGGGCCCCCTTTTCACACTGTCCTCTCACACTGTATCCACCTTATAGGGCCCAGTTTCTATTCTATGCCCCCTCATCACACTCCCCCTCCTTAGCATGCTGTTTCCTCCTGGCTGTGCTCTTACACTTTCCCCCCATGCTACCCCCCACACACACTACTCAGTCTTTATTCTGTGCCCACTCACACTTTTCTCCCCCATACTGTCTCTTCACACATTTCCACCTCCCTCCTCATATGGTCTTCTCTCACATCCCCCCCGACTTCTCATACTGTCTCTTCACAAATTCCCCCAACTCCCCATACTGTGTGTGCACCCATTCTCTCACTCTCACCCCATATATTTTCCCCCTTTGCTCCCCATACTGCGTTCACACCCATACTCCTCATTCTGTGTCTGCACCAATCCCATCACTCACCATACTGTATCTGCACCCATCTCTCCCAATCACAATATTGTGAATGCACCCATCCCCCCATATTATTTCCTCATATATGCCCCCTATCTCCCCACTTTCTCCTCATACTGTGGCTTCAAATCTTTCCTGCTCTCCATATTGTCTAAACCGGTTCCTCCCTTGCTCTCCAAACTTGTGTCCTCAAATCTTCCCCACTCCTCTCCCCCAGAGCATAAATATTCCCCCCCCACAGCATAAATATTCCCCCCCACAGCATAAATATTCTCCCCACAGCATAAATAATTCCCCTCCACACAGCATAAATATTCCCTTCACAGCATAAATATTACCCCAACAGCAAAAATAATTCCCCCCCCACACAGCATAAATATTCCCCCTCACAGCATAAATATCCCCCCAAAGCATAAATATCCCCCCTACCGCATAAATATTCCCCCCACAGCATAAATATTGCCCCCCTCTCTTTTCATTGTCTTCAACTTCAGTGTGGAGCACTTACCACCATCTCTGTGTGCAGCCTCGCTGACCAGTGACGCCAGCAGCATGATCACATGACCTGATCACGCTGCTAACGTTTCTCTGACCCGGCAGTCAGAAGTTCAATTGTACTTGCGTCTGACGCAAGAACAATTGATCACTGGGAGCCGGCGCGCTGCACTTTCTGTGAGCTGGGTGTCAGCTTCACACCGTGCTCAGAGAACGGCCAAATCCTGGTCTGGGGGACAGCAGAACAGAGCCGCCGGGGGAGACACTTCGGACCGCTGCATTAAGCGGCCCGACTGCGCCCACTTGCCGTCTGTGCCCGGGGCACATGCCCTGGCTGCCCCCCCCCTAGATACACCTCTGGGTATCAGGGGTATCAGGAAAAACAGATGCATTTAGATATGAATTACAGTATGATTAGTGCTATTGCAGATGTTATTACAGTGAGAGGTCTAATAAACATCAGGTTGTATGATATTTAAGCAATTAAGTCTGGTACCTTCTAGATATTTTTAGGATTTGTCCTCACTAGAAATCATGCTTTAGGAATGTCTTATATTTAATATTTGTTTTACATTTATACTGAACTTTTTGTTGATATTTTTTACTAACCGAGTTAAAGTAAGTACGTGGGCTTTTGCCTTCTAGCACTGTAACCAATATTTACACTTCCAAATTTGATGGTTTGGGGACTAAAAGTACAAATATAATTTCTTTAATTTAATAATGCTTAGTCAAATTGCCTAGACTTGCAATAAATAAAAATGTAAGTATATCAGATGTGCATGTTATTTGACATAAGAAATTGCAGTACTGACAAAGAGCATTTGTGCACTTTATTAGATTGTCTACTTCTGACATATGGCTTATAATTATTGCTGTTAAAATTTGCAAAGACACAGGGTCACACATATAAAAGTGTTGTATTACAAGCAACGTGCAGTTGAAAATGTCATCAGACGTGCACTATATACCCAAAATTCAGGCACTTGTAATATTGAAGGCTTCATGGACTACAGTCATGGTCAAAAGTTTTGAGAATTAAACTAATTTTAGTTTTCACAAAGGTTGCTGCTTCAGAGCTTTAAATCTTTTAGCTTGATGCTTTTATAGTATACTGTAGTAAAATTATAAGAATTAAAAGGTTTTACAATTTCATTGACAAAAGCATCATATAAATCATAAATGCAAGTTTAAGTAAAGACTCAATATTTACTGCGCTGACCCTTATTTTTCAAGATTTCAGCAATTCGTCTTGCCATGCTGGATATCAGCATCTGGGCCAAATCCTGACTGAAGGCAACCCATTCTTGCCGAATTAGTGCTTGATGAACATCACACTTAGTTATCACTTTTGCCTTGTGACATGGTGCTCCATCATGCTGGAACAAACCTTGTTCATCACCAAATTGCTCCTGGACTATTGGATGAAGTTGCTCTTGGTGGATGTCTAGATACTATCCTTTATTCATGGCAGTATAATTAGGAAAAATTGTGAGTGAGCCTTTGGTTAAAAAACAACACCACAAATGAATGGTCTCGGGATGCTTTACTGTTGCCTGACTCAGAGCTCATGGTAGTGCTCACCTTTTCTTCTCCAGACAATCATTCTTCTAGATGACAAACTGTCCCAAATAGTCTGATAAGGACTTCATCAGAGAAAATAACTTTACCACAGTTATGCCTGTATTCTCTTCACAAAAAAAGAGAATACAGGCATATTTTGAAAGATTTTTTAAAAGATGCCTGTATTCTCTTTTTTGGGAACACACAATTTTAATCTTTGCTTCATGTACCATGGAAAACAAAATGCACTTTTTTGGACTTCATCTGTGAGCTGGATTTTTCTGCTTTCTCTATCTTTAGGAAATGGTCCTGTCACTTGCTGGACATTTTGGGCACCCTGAACACTTCTTCACAGAATTTTAACATCTCTCTTTGAAGTTATTGATAATCTAATAAATGGTTGATTTAGGGCCCATTTTACAAGCAGCAATGTCCTTGCCTGTAAAGCATTTTTGATGCAAAGCAATGATGACTGCATATATTTCTTTGGAGGTAATCATGCTTGAAAGTAGAAAGCAATGATTTCAAGCATCCGCCCAATTGTATAGCAACCAGATTGCTCTTATAATTCAATAAACAGGACAGATTGATATTAGCTGTCTTGTCCATGTTAACACGTTTCCCTGAACTATGAGATCACTAAAATGATGTAAGCAGATCCTTTTTGGCAGGGCTAAAATTCAGTGTAAATGGCTTTTTTTGTGATAAGTTTCATGCAAGGAATGACTGCAATTTTTTGCAATTTGTCTAATTACTCTTCATAACAATCTAAAATTAGTGCAAATTTCCACTTTACAAATTGAAGGAGCAAACTTTATGAAAAGCAGATACATTTGTGTCAGTCTCTAAACTTTAACCCATGACTGTACATTGTATTTAAAAGGAACCTGTCCCCTTGTACATATCGCTTGATCTGTGGACTACATGGTATATAGAAAGAAAAGTTGAGAATAATGATATATCAGTTTATAGGAAAAGATTAATTGTAACTTGCATTTATTCATTTAAATCCCTGGTGTTTACATGCATATGAGCTTACTGGGTGGTCCTACTTAGTGATTGACAGCTATTTCTGGACCACCTATTGGACTCATATGCATAAAAACACTAGGGATAGCAGTATGGTTGAGCAAGTATGTTCTGTCCGAGTATGCTCTGGCCGAGCTCCGAGTATTTATAGCTGCTCGGTGATAAGGTTAAATCGCTCCCGTGTGCATGATTTGCAACTGTTTGACAGTTTTATTACATGTGAGGAATGTGTAAGTAAAGTGACCGCGGGCAAGGCCGCGCGTTGGTATCCATGATCTGGTCCAGCAAGATCCCCACACACAGACTCTATCTTGATAACCGTATCTTTACTTGTATACATTTTTAACACAGCAAAACACAATAAATGACAACCGTAAATATGCACAGCAATAACGTGTACTTATAAGCTGACCCTCACTGTCCCTACTCACACGTTACCAGTCCTTTACTCCAGAAGGATGTGTCCCCCGTCGCAGGCCTGTCTGTCTTTGCAGGAAGGGGTCCCAGCCGAAGAAGACAGGAACAACAAATTCCAATGAAAGAAAGGAATACTTCGGCCTCTCGCCAGAGGTCCCGCTTACAGTCTCTCTGATCCAGATAGCAGCTTTTGTGGATTCCCTTATGTAGTCCACACTCCAGTAGCAGGGAGTGTAACAGCTGAATCCTTCAGCAGTGCAGAAGCTGGGGAAGGCTCTGAGGATAAGGTGTTAGATAAAAGAAATCACGTTGAGAGTTTGTTCTGCGCCACTCACGAGGACCTGCACACCGTCCTGGCTCTTTTCACAGACAACAACAGACTCTTCGCACGCTTTTTCCTGCTTCCCACTTTGGTCACGTGACTCTCTAGGGCGGGATACAGGAGGCTCAGTCTTTTTCTCTGTCATCACAGCCTGCGCAGGTGCAACCTCTGGCCACAAGGTGGCAACACCATCCTGTGTAATCATTTCTGTAACAGGCTCCATTTCAATTATCACAGAACAGCCAGAGTCTGCCAGCTCACTACATAAGAAATAGACATTCCTCACATGTAATTAAGCTGTCAAATAGTCGCAAATCATGCACACAGGAGTGATTTAACCTTATCACCGAGCAGCTATAAATACTCGGAGCTCGGCCCGAGCATACTCGGCGAAAGGGTTAATAGAACATACTCGCTCAACACTAGATAGCAGTGAATAAAATGCAAGTTTTACTGAAACTGTTCCCATAAAAATATATATAGATCTGATCCGCTCTTTTTGATCTATAACATTTTGCCTGCAGATCAGATGCTGTTTTCATCATGACAAGCCTCAATTTCTTCTAACCTTTCACCATCTCATTATATCTCATTGAAATCCTGCAAATAAGTAAAATTAACATTTGAAATTTTCTCTATTTTTTTAAAGTTTTAAAATTCCAAATCATTTATTGAATTGTATATACGATTGGCCCATAAAAAACCGTGCCAAATGGAATGGATGATCAGAGTCATGTTTAAAATAATATCTATCTATCTTTATATCTATCTCTATTTCTTTGCAATTAAGTATTCAGGGAAATCACCATCAAGAAAGTTAAAATATATTTAGTGTATACAGTTATGACCAAAAGTTTAGCATTATTTTTAAAAGTGTGATTAGTATTACTTCTGTATTGTTGTTGTGATGCCATTTTCCTGATGATTTTAGTAAACCGGAAGCAAATGGTTGTCAGCTATAAGGAAGGAGCCTGGATAGCTCAGTCGGTAGAGCATCAGACTTTTAATCTGAGGGTCCAGGATTCAAGTCCCTGTTCAGGCGTTAAATTTTTGGACCAAAAAATGGCAAATGGGGTTCAATGCCGATAAATGTAAGGTCATGCACATGGGAAAGAAAAACAGCAGTCACCCATACATATTAAATGGGAAACCGTTGGGGAAATCTGACATGGAGAAGGACCTGGGCGTCTTGGTTAATAGCAAATTAATTTGGAGTGCCCAGTGTCAGGCAGCAGCTGCGAAGGCAAATAGAGTCATGGCATGCATCAGAAGAGATATAGGGGCATATGATGAGAACATTGTTCTTCCTCTGTATAAAGTGCTGGTAAGGCCGCACTTAGAATATTGTGCACAGTTCTGGGCTCCGGTGCTCAGGAAAGACATATTGGAGCTAGAGAGGGTACAAAGGAGGGTGACTAAGGTAATAAAGGGAATGGAGGGACTAGAATACCCAGAGAGGTTGTCAAAATTAGGCCTATTTACGTTGGAAAAGAGAAGGCTTAGGGGAGACCTCATAAACATGTATAAATACATCAGGGGGCAGTACAGAGATCTCTCCCATGACCTGCTTATACCAAGGATGGTGACAAAGACGAGGGGGCACACTATGCGACTGGAGGAAAGGAGGTTCCTGCACCAGCATAGAAGGGGATTCTTTACGGTCAGAGCCGTGAGACTCTGGAACTCTCTGGGAGAGGAAGTGGTGATGTCCAACTCACTTAATGAGTTCAAGAGAGGCCTGGACGCCTTTCTTGAGAACAATAAAATTACATCTTATGCTTAGCGATAGTTAATTAATCCAGGGATTTAATCTGACTGCCAGATTGGTGTCGGGAAGTGAATTTTTCCTCAATGATGTAAATTGGCCTATACCGCATGGTTTTTTGTTGCCTTCCCCTGGATCAACGCTGCGGAATAGCTGCAGTGCACAAGAAATAGGCTGAACTGGATGGACGCTTGTCTTTTTTCGGCCTTATAAACTATGTAACTATGTAATATGTAAGTACAAAAATTGTGTTGGACATTGTTTTATCCCTTTATGTTTTAATTTTCAACATTTGCTGGGCCAAATGTTTTGCATATTTTGTCATGGGTAGTCGAATTTTGGCTAAAACTATTTTTTGTGTGTGTGTTTTTAGGTTCAAATTGTCTCTTCAGAGAGGAAGAGAACTAGAACTCTAGTGCCACCTATTAGAAGTAGCAATCCTAAACGTCAATATTGACCCTTTAACGAGCCTTGTCACATGACTTAGGATAAAAGCCAAGACCAGAAACTCAATTTGCAGACACTGTGTTTCGGGTTACTGCCCCTCGTCAAGTGCTGGATGGGAAGCGTCAGACCGGTATCTGAAGAGACAATTTGCATATTTCCCAGAGGAGTATTCCGGCTTGAAAAGTTTCCTCTCCTTAACGTGCTTAGCATGTTGCTCTCCACAAGGAGAAACGTTACTTCTTAGATATTGTTTTCAGGTTAAAACATGGCAAAGACAAAGCCAAATTTATCACCAGATGTCAGGAAGCTTATTATTCTGAGAGTGAAGTCAGGCAAAAGCCAACTAGAGGTAGCTATGAAATTCAACTGTTCAACTGTTCTCAGAGTCAAGTGTCACGTATATTAAAGAAAGAAAACGAAGGTTATGGAACAGCTGACAAACCTAGAAGTGGACCACCATAGAAAACTTCCTCCAAAGTTGATCACATTATTAAGAAAAAGTCAGTGTCTGATGTCCATAAAAATGCTGTACAGGTTTTTCACGAAAGAAACAAAGAATATAGGGTCAAAGTGAGTCGCCAAACTGTGATGCGATGGCTAAGAGCAGTAGGGTTGAATGCACGAGTTTCAGTCAAGAAGCTTTTCATCTCTGTAAAGAAAAGGAACGTCCGATTTGAGTTTGCCAAGGAACACAGCCAATGGAAAGAGACAGATTGGTCAAAGGTGTTGTGGTCAGATGAATTCAAGTTCAATCTGTTTAGTAGTGATGGCAAGCACTATATATACCGCCTATTTGGAAAACGTAATGATATAAGGTACCAAACACCTACAGTGCAACATGGTGGTGGCAATGTCATGGTTTTGGGCTGCTTTTCTGCATCTGACAGTGGCCCTCTGCATAGAATTGAAAATATGAATGCTACCATGTACACGGATATACTGGAGAATGTAATGTTGCCACATGGTAAAACCAAAGTAGGCAGTGGATGGAAATTCCAGCAAGAAAATGATCTTAAGCGCACATCCAATTTAGTCAAAAATTGGTTAGCGAAGAAAAAATTTCTCCTGTTGCAATGGCCAAGCCAATCACCTAATTTAAGTGATATAGAGAACCTTTAGGATGAGTTAGAGTGACAAGTTGGGGCCCGTACCCATAACAATAAAAATAAATTGTTTGCAGATTTTGCAAATGGAATGGAGCAAGATCCCTCAAGATGTCTTGAATACCCTACTGGCTTCAATGCCCCATCAGTGTGGTGCAGTAATTAAAGCAAGAGGTTATGCTACAAAATACTAAGTTATGACATAGTAACCAATGAATTACTCTCAATGTTGTGATCAATAAATAGTGTATGCAAAACTTTTGGCAGTCAGCTTTCTTTAATTAAATGACCGTTCCTATATTTAAAAGCATTTTGGTTAAAATTAAGGTCTTATATGATGACAACTTTATGCACTTTTAATTTATCACCAGGGAAATAGCATCACAACAACCAGACAGAAGTGATCACACTTTTTAAAAAAATGCAAAACTTTTGGTCTCCACTGTATACTGTATATATATGTATAGTGAATCTCTCCTTTTTTTCTTAACTAGTGTGCATTTTGCTCTCACTTTATATTCAAACTAGTTGCATTATTTTGACTTCCGAGTACATATTGCAAACATATGTTCATTAAAAGTAGTTTGTTTCTCCCATCTAATATTATTCAAATTAATTAACATGTCATTTGGTAACCTACAGCAGTATTGAGAAATTTTATTTTTATAGTTGTATACCTGATACATTGTACACATTTATCATTTTTTAATATATACAGGTGGTCTCTCATGTGTTTCAAATTTAAATGCTTCAGAAAAAAGACACAACACTATGCAGTATATAGACTCTGTAATTTGATGAATATTGAATTTTAATGTGTATGGTAATTAAATGTGTATGAAATATCAATGTCTAAAATTCATAAGAAGGCATTTCCTTGTTCTCATTTATTTCTAAGCTGCACAAAATTACATTGATTTAATAATATTCATTTTAGAAGATATATAGTGTACAATGTCAAATAATAACATTTAATATAATAAATAAAACATTTGATTCCAGGATGCTATGGTAAAATAAATTCAGACTACATATGCTGCTGCAAAATATATATTAATTCCAGGTGAGTGACCAGAGGGACTCACCACAGCAATGAATATATACTGTATATCTAGGTTTTGTGGTTTGCATGACCATTAACAACCTATGTAAACAATTTAAATTAGACAATGCTGTATTAAACTACTATGGAACTAATGTAAACTAAGTTGATATATTAATAACAGTATATGGAACTAATACTTTATGCCCCCATAAGAAGTAATGTCACATTCAAGCCTGGTGTCACTTTTACCATTAGGAATGTCATATTTTCTTATAAATAGAAAGAAATCCTGGGAAGTTTGTTTAGAATGAGAATATTTGGGAATGGTAATGGTAAAGATGAGCAAATCTGTTGAAATTAGAATTCACTTGCTTTGAGGAATTAACTCCCAAAATTTGATTTGTGGCAAATAAATTTGCCACGAATCTCAATACTGCAAAGCCTCTAATTACCCGGAACGGAAAAGTCGAGTATATCACGCTGAAATTTCCTAGGACTTTGTTGAGCCCTTTTGAGCTCTTTAACATAAACATATTAATGACCAAGTGAGCTCACCCTATCTGGCTAGGGGAAAACAGTGGCAACCAACAGCCTATTTACTAACATGCCACACTTTATATATTACTTTAAAAATATAAGGGATTGAGGTTTCCATTGATGATGAATGGCCCCACTATTTTTGTATCCCATATACCACACCATACCATCAAGATACAAGATGTGCAGCATCTGAAACAACGGATACTGGAAGCCTGTGCAAGCATTTCTTCTGCGGTGTTGCTATCAGTGTGTCAAGAGTGGGAGAAGAGGGTTGCATTGACAATCCAACATAATGGGCAGCACTTTGAACACAGTTTATAAGTGGTCATAAACTTGTAAGAAACTCATGAAATAATAAAGTTACGTTAAAACCAAGCACACCATTGGTTTTCTTATGAAATTCTCAATCAGTTTGATGTGTCACATGACCCTCTTCTCATTGAAAAAAATGAAGTTGGATCCAAAATGGCCGACTTCAAAATGGCTAACATGGTCACTACCCATCTGGAAAAGTTTTCCCCCTCCCTTATACTAATGTGCCACAAACAGGAAGTTGATATCACCAACCATTCCCATTTAATTTAGGTGTATCCATATAAATGGCCTAACCTGTATATCGCTTTCTGGGGACAGATGTCTGCCTTGCTGGTGTTTATACACAGGTGGTCAAACCGAAGAAGCTGTGGCTTTTTCACAGGGTATAATGCAAAAATTATTCATGTTTAGGCAGAATCAAGAGATTTGTTCCTTGCTACATGAAGAAAATATTGCTTTTTTTACAAGCCATTTAAAAATTATCCTTTTATTTAGGCAACAGAAACAGATGTTCTGTTTTGAAATTGAAGAAGCAATGGCTTCTCAACTAAGTGTGAACAATTTCTCCCTTTTTTGGAATCTGGAACAGGTTTGGTATTCTCAAAATGACTAAACAACTACAAGTGGCTTTTTATTAAGCCATCCAAATTTTTTCCCTTTATTTAGAGAAGAGGAACAGGTTAGCTGTTTTCAAAGTGAAGAAGCAATGGCTTGCTATCAAGCTGGTAAAAAATCCGGTAAAGCCAGGAAAAAAATATCCCTATTTTGGGAGCTGTTTTGTGTTTGTACCCTAAAGAGGGTACATTTTCCAGCAGCAGTATAGTATAGCTCTACAACACTTTAGACCTAATCAGGAGAAGTGTGTGGGTGTCTAGTGGCAGTAGCAGCAGAAGACATTGCACAGTATAAAAATATGATGGGTCAAACAGAGAAGATGTCTAACAGGATAAGGCAAGAAAAGGTAGCTCTGGCAGTAGCAGTACATTGCATTGTCAATTAGCTTTCTTGTATACCCAAAAAACATGTGTTCAGTTGTCCGTTTGTTTGAAAACTGAACTCCACCATGTCCAAATTCAGCACAATTGGTGCTGAACCTTGATTGTACTGGCTTTTGCAAAAGAATCGTGGTCACTCAACCTCAATCAAAGATACTAAGTTGACATTATTTATTAAAAAAAAGTTGCCCTTGCAAGGTTTGGACACAAAATGCAAATATTTTTCCAAAACAAAATTCATTGTGTTCTGTACGGCATATTTTAATATATCTCAGCTTCTATCATTTTTTTGTCAATTTTTTTTTTTCGTACCTACAATCTGGGGTGATTTCCACAGTTAAGACCTTGTTAAAGACCCAGCACTGAAAAGACTATAATCACGCCCTGACACCTTGAGTAAATTTTATGCAGAGTGAACTGTCACTCAAAGTGCCAGGACATAATGACATCTATGCTCCCAGTATGCTGAGCAGTGAATAATCACCCACTGCACCGACTGGGTGACTCGGAAAAAGCCGTTACACAGAGATTAAACCACGATTAAAACTTAATTTTCTCTATTTAGCTTCACTTCAAGTCACCCTACTATGCAGGGTTGTAATGCTATTTAAGTGTAGATTAACCCTATATCTGCAAATTAACAGCCTTTCTGGTGATGTCAAATTGTCAAATTTCTTTTAAAAAGATTGTTGGCTATCACGAGTTTCCATCCGTTTTCCAATAGCCAGATAGGTTGAGGTCACTTAAACATGAATAAGATTGTGCTTGCATTAAAGAGCTCAAAAGGTGTTCAGTAGAGTCCTAGGAGACATTAGAATAGTATACATGTTATCTGGCCACATATAGGCTTTTTTAGTATTGAGCTTTGCCACAAATGAAATTTTTGGGGAATATCCGGTGTGAGGCAGTGACCGGGATTGTATACGAGGGATGGTATATATCCCCCAGAATGAGTAAAGAGACCTATTAAATCCATTGGAGTGCATTACAGTCACAAACTCACCTGCCACTGCAATGCAGGAATGAAGGTGAGCATTGACCCGGCCAGGCTATCTGGTTAAGGCAGACTAGTAAAACCTGGCAGGGCCTTCATTTCTTGGAGGAGGCTACAGGAAGACAGTGGGGTGGCCTCCTCCCTCCAACCCAGGTTTTCCAGTGGCTCTTGCCACAGGTCCTTTAAAAACCCTGCATTAAGGAGTAGTGTTGTTCAGTGTTGGGACCTGCTAGAAACATAGCAGGAAAGCTTGGCAGGCCTGTGTGTAGCTGAACCCATGCCTGGAAAGGCTCTGCACATGTCAGGCTCCGAGCGGCCCAGCGTGGCCGTTGCCCATGGCAACCATTGTTTAAGGACTCAAGTTAACCAAGCTGCAAACCGGAGGACTTTTCTGTTTACGCGTGAGTTGCTGAAAAAAGCTGTTTATGTTGGACTTGCTTGGGTCACTGCCTCAGTTACTGCACGGTGTGAACACCGCCACCTTACAGCTTGGTGGAGAATGCGGGCATTGTGACTGAGGCATACCCCACCGGCAGCTGCATGACCACAATCTGGCCTGCCACCTTTCAGCCCCACCCCGTGGACAAAATGGAGTAGCTGTTAAAGCAGCTGGTACTCACCCAGTGGCAACAGCAAGAGCAGTACCTGAGTCTCCAGCGGCAACAGCAGGAGCGGGAACAGCAGCATAATCAGCAGCAGCTACTGTACCAGCAGCAGCAAAAAACAAATGAACTGATGCTGCAACAGATTGCTGCTCTGCGGGAAATGGCCACAACACTGATTCTGGAACGTCGAGAGGCCCAGGACAAGGTTCGCTCAGTGTTGAAGAAGATGGGACCGGAGGACAACGTGAAAGCCTTCCTGACTGTCTACGAACGCACAGCAGAGCGGGAAAACCTACCAGCCGGCCAGTGGGCGGAAGTGGTGGCTCCGTGTTTGGTCGGCGATGACCTGAAGGCCTACTTCGACCTCAGTCAGGAGGAAGCCCAGGACTACGAGGCTCAAAGGTGAGATCCTTGCCCGGCTGGGGGTCAATACGTATGTGAGGGATCAGCGCGTGTTTTCATGGGCCTTAGTGGAGACCCGACCCGCCGGGTCTCAGGCTTATGACCTTTTGCAGCTGGTCAAGAGGTGGCTCCAGCCTGAGTCTTTGACTCCAGCCCAGATGGTGGAGAGGGTGGTGATTGACCGGCTGGTGAGGACTCTGCCGGCCGCTATCCAACTTTGGCTGGGGCAAGGGGACCCCGGCACCCTCGACCAGGTGGTCAGCCTGATTGAGCGCTACTCGGCCACCCAGGACTTTATTCGGGACTCTGCCCTGTCTCGGCTGTCACGCCAATCCCTGCCAACCCAGGAACCGGGAAGGGGGTCACGTCCCTCTGCTGAAGACAGTCAGCACCGTACCTGTGCTGAAGCGGTACCGGAGGCTATACCGCTATGCCACACCTCGACAAAATTGATTGCACTGGAGCTGTTTGCCATGTTCTGTCGCCTTGGACTACCTAAGGAGATCCTGATGGATCAAGGGACCCCTTTTATGTCCAAGGTGACAAGGGAACTGTGCAGACTGCTAAAAATTAAACAATTGTGCACCTCGGTGTACCACCCTCAAACTGACGGGCTAGTAGAGCCGTTCAATAAAACCCTCAAGTTCATGTTAAAAAAGGTGGTTTCTAAGGGCGGAAGGGATTGGGACATGTTGCTACCCTATTTGATGTTCGACGTCCGTGAGGTACCCAAGGCATCCACAGGGTTCTCTCCCTTTGAGTTATTGTACGGCAGACTCCCTAGGGGTCTGTTGGACGTAACCAAAGAGACGTGGGAACAAGAGCCGACTCCACATAGGAGTATAACTTGAACACGTGGCTAGTATGCAGGACCAAATTGCGACGGTCATGCCCATCGTTAAAGAACATCTGTTAGATGGCCAGGCAGCCCAGAGGCGCACATATAATAAAAGAGCCACGGTCAGGTCTTTTAACAAGGGTGATCGGGTGTTAGTACTGGTACCCACAGCCGTGAGTAAGCTCATGGCCAAGTGGCAAGGGCCATATGAGGTTCGAGAAAAGGTGGGGGAGGTAAATTACCGGGTGTATCAGCCCGGAAGGAGGAAACTTGAGCAGCTTTATCATGTAAACCTGCTAAAACCTTGGAAAGATCGAGAGTGTTTAGTTACAGACGTCACTTCGGGCATATCACCAGAGAGTTTTCTACCTTCTGCCAGGGATGCGTCCGGGGGAGAGGTCAGGATAAGTGATGCTCTCACTAAACAGCAGCGACGGGAGGCTTGCTCACTGGTGCAGCACAATACCGATGTGTTCTTAGAGCTACCGAGTAGGACTACAGCTCTCCAACATGACATTGTCACCGAACCTGGGGTAAGGGTGCGAATGAAACTGTACCGGGTACCCAAAGCCTGGAGGCAAGCCATCACGGCTGAGGTAAAACAAATGCTCCAGTTAAGCGTCATCGAGGAATCACGGACTGAGTGGGCTAGCCCCATCGTACTGGTTCCGATACCAGACGGATCGTTACGCTTCTGTAACGATTTCCGGAAATTAAATGAAGTGTCGAAGATTGACCTTTATTCAATGCCCAGGGTGGATGAGCTGATTGAGAGACTGGGGCAGGCCCAGTACTTTACCACTCTCGATCTCACCAAGGGTTACTGGCAGGTACTTCTCACGAAATTGACGAAGGAAATGACTGCCTTCATAACTCCGGAGGGTCTATATCACTATGTGGTCTTACCTTTTGGGTTACATGGGACCCCGGCTACATTCCAGAGGTTGATGAACATAGTGCTCAAGCCTCATCAGGAGTACGTGTCCGCGTATCTAGATGATATTATCATCTTTAGCACCGACTGGCATACTCACCTATCCCTGGTACAAGTGGTGCTTGATTCTCTCAGAGCCGCGGGGTTAACGGTAAACCCTAAAAAATGTGCGATAGGACTAGAGGAAGCCCGATATTTGGGGTATGTGATAGGCCGAGGAGTTATCAAGCCCCAAATCAATAAAGTTGAGGCCATAAAAAACTGGCCTAAACTATCAAGAACAAAGCAGGTGAGGGAGTTGCTTGGCATTCTTGGGTATTACCTCCTGTTTATACCTAATTTTGCTGGGAGATCGGAGGCCCTGACCGATCTCTTGAAAGGGAAAAAATCAATAATGGTACCCTCAGGCAGAAGAAGCCTTTCAGTCCATGAAGTTGGCCCTGTGTGGAAAGCCGGTCCTCATCAGCCCCAACTTCAAGGAAACCTTCATTGTACAGACAGATGCCTTGCAGGTAGGCCTAGGGGCGGTATTGTCACAAAAAGTGAATGGTAAAGAGCACCCGGTCACCTACTTGAGGAGAAAACTTGTCCCGGCAGAGAAAAACTATAGCGTGGTAGAGAAAGAGTGTTTGGCTATTAAGTGGGCCTTGGAATTGCTATGTTATTATTTACTCGGGTGTTAGTTCCCCTTGGTGATGGACCACTCACCCTTGGTATGGATGAGGAACGCCAAGGAGAGGAATGCGCGAGTCACCAGGTGGTTCCTGTCACTGCAAAATTTCAGGTTTCTCTGTAGAACATTGCCCTGGGAAGTCGCAGGCAAACGCGGATGCCCTGTCCCGGGCACCCTGTATGGTGTCAAATGTTCAACCCCACAAGTTTGAACAGAGGGGGTATATGTGAGGCAGTGACCGGGATCGTATACGAGGGATGGTATATATCCCCCAGAATGTGTACAGAGACCTATTAAATCCATTGGAGTGCATTGCAGTCACAAACTCACCTGCGGCTGCAATGCAGGAATGAAGGTGAGCATTGACCCGGTCAGGCTATCTGGCTAAGGCAGATTAGTAAAATCCGGCAGGGCCTTCATTTCTTGGAGAAGGCTACAGGAAGACAGTGGGGCGGCCTCCTCCCTCCAACCCGGGTTTTCCAGTGGCTCTTGCCACAGGTCCTTTAAAAACCCTGAATTAAGGAGTAGTGTTGTTCAGTGTTGGGACCTGCTAGAAACATAGCAGGAAAGCTTGGCGGGCCTGTGTGTAGCTGAACCCACGCCTGGAAAGGCTCTGCACCCATCAGGCTCTGAGCGGCCCGGCGTGACCATTGCCCACGGCAACGGTTGTTTATAGGAGCAGTTTTTCTCTTTTTTTCTGTATAGTTATTTGCTTTAATGGGGTCGTCCACACCTGGTGAAATCTGTACGGCAGCTTGCCAAATCCTAATCGTTTGTAATGCTCAAGTTACTCAAGTTACTCCGGCTGCGAACTGGAGGACTTTTCCGTTTACCCGTGAGTTGCTAAATAGTGTTGAGCGAGCGCTAAAATGCTCGGGTGATCAAAGCTCAGGCCGAGCTCACCGTGATACTCGGGTGCTTGACCCGAGCAACGAGCCCTATGTTAGTCTATGGGAGACCCGAGCATTTTTGCGGCGGCACCCCCGGCAGTCTTTTAAAAGCTTAACAAGTGCCCAAAACTATAGTGAAAGTGCTCAAATGACATGGGGACAGCATGGGGATCGCCCCAGGAGCATTTCTGACCACCAGGTCACTGCTGTCAACAACGTGGTCAGAGGTATTAAGCCACTTTTAAGGGCTCACAATAAAACTTTCAAAAACGAAACTGAAGCTGCTTTCCTGTGAAATATGTTAAGGAAGTTCCTTTCCAGGGTAAAGGCTTGTGTATAAGGTAAAATAAATAACCCCCAAAAAAATACTCCTCCACACCTTGGGCTATGTTCACAGGTAGCATTTTTTATGCGTTTTTGCACTTTTGTATTGCTTTCAACCGTGACAAATGCATTCACCGGGAAATGTAATTTTAACATTTTACAACCTTATCTGAGCATGTGCTGTGTGACACATGCATACAGTGCTGAAAAGACATGGGAACAGCATGGGGAAGACCCCTTGAAGCATCTCTGACACCCAGGTCACTGCCTAAAAGTGTGCCCATCAGAAGTCATCCTTGCCGCATCAGAAGACGCAGACTTGCAACTATCCCCGTGCAAGTTCTTTTCCCAGGGCAGTGTTCAATTGTACCTCTCCCATTCCTTGCAATGCAAGAGCAAGTATGCAGCCTGCCACCCACCCACCCCCAGGCTGCAATACCATACTGCTTGCTTGCTTGAACTTGAAATTGGGCCTTTTAGGCATGTGGAGGCGGAATCTGGCCACGACGTCATGGCTGCGTTGGCGGCCTGGTGTCCATACTCAGTCCCCAGCCGCCCAGCGTCCGGGTGTCCACACTTGAGTTGAGTTGAAAGTGCCAAGGTGAGGACCATGATGATGATGATAGAAGTTAGCATCTGCTTTGTTTTCTTGGAATGCAAGCGTAAGTGTGCAGCCTGCCACCCACCCACCCCTAGGCTGCAATGCCATACTGCTAGCTTACACTTGAAATGGGACCTTTTAGATTGGAGGAGGCCGAAGCTGTCCACTACCTCATGGCTGCTTTGGCAGCGAGGTATCCATACTCAGTCCCCAGCTGCCCCTATTTGTCCCGGTGTGCCTTATACATAAGATTAAGCGCGCATACCAAAACATTACCTGTGCCCTCCCCAGTGCATTTAGTGGGAAGGACAGCCTATTCCGCTGTAGTGTGTGCATGCCAAACCCCTGTTCATGGTACATGCGAAGATGCCTCCCACCCCGCACCTGTCGTTGCAGACTTGCAACTATTCCCGTTCAAGTCCTTGTCCCAGGGCAGTGTTCAATTGTACCTCTTCCATTCCTTGCAATGCAAGCGCAAGTATGCAGCCTGCCACCCACCCAACCCCAGGCTGCAATACCATACTGCTTGCTTGCTTGCACTTGAAATTGGGCCTTTTAGGCATGTAGAGGCAGAATCTGGCCACCACGTCATGGCTGCGTTGACGGCCTGGTATCCATACTCAGTCCCCAGCCGCCCGGCGGCCGGGTGTTCACACTCGGTCCCCAGCCACCAGGGGGCGGCTGGGTGTCCGTACTCGGTCCCCAGCCGCCTGCGGGCAGCCAGGTGTCCATAAACGGTTCCCAGCCGCCCCTATTTCTCCTTGGAACATCCCCCCACACACTTTTCTTAGCCCGGCCTGCTTTAGGGCAGCATTGGACGAGCCCACCAGAGAGCCAGACTCCTCCGGTGGGCCCTGGCTTCTCCATCAGGGAAGTTGAGAGTGCCAAGGTGAGGACCATGATGATGATGATGATAGAAGTTAGCATCTGCTTTGTTTTCTTGGAATGCAAGAGCATGTATGTAGTAGCGGCTAGGCCTGAGGTGGTCAGCGTTTTGGCGCATATCCTACCTCCTCCAAGGATTGCTGGATGTTTTCCTGCTACTATCCCAGTTCTATGACTCCCGTTAAAACAAAGCTTCAGGTGATAAATGATGGATGAGGTAGTGGCAAAGGAGAAAGAGCAGGAGGAACAGGGACTATTCACATCAATATCAGGCCAGTCAACCACATATGTCTTGTAGGATATGTTTCTGTAACAAAATGAGTGGTTCGGCTACACAGTTATAGGGCATAGAGTGAGTGCAATGCCTACCAAAAATTTTGAGGCACTCCAATGCCCCTTGGAAATGACATGGAGGTCAGAGGGCCTTAACTAACCATTTTTTCCATTTATAGCAACTGGGTCTCCTGTACACTGTTGGCCTAAGCAGTGAATGGAAGGCTTTCCAAAAATTATGAGGAACTGCAATGCCCCTTGAAACAGACGTGGATTACAGTGTACTAAAAACATTCTACCCATTATTGGGGAGTGGGTCTCCCTTAGTTTTCGCCTTTTCATTGAAAAGCAAAAGCTGACTAAAATTAGGAGGAAATGCAATGCCCGTTGGAAGAGTCGTGGAGGTTAGAGGTAATTAAAAACATCATTTCAATGCCCCTTGGAAGAGCTGTGGAGTTCAGAGTGGCTTAAGAAGACACTTTTAATGCCCCTTTGAAGAGAAGTGGAGGTCCCAGTAGCTTAACAAGACGGTTTTAATGCCCCTCGGAAAAGACGTGGAGGTCCCAGTAGCTTAAAAAGACGGTTTGAATGCCCCTTGGAAGAGACATGGAGGTCACAGTAGCTTAACAAGACAGTTTAAATGCCCCTCGGAAAAGTGGTGGAGGTCGCAGTAGCTTAACAAGACGGTTTTAATGCCCCTTACAAGAGTCATACAGTTCAGCATATTACAAACATTATTCCCATTATTGGGGAGTGTGTCTCCCATAGTCTTTGCTTATGCCTTCCAAGCAAAAGCTGCCAAAAATTAGGAAGGAGGAACTTGAAATGCCTCTTACAAGACCCATGCATTACAGCATATTACAAACATTATTCCCATGATTGGGGAGTGGGTCTACCATAGTATTTGCTTATGCCTTCCAAGCAAAAGCTGCCAAAAATTAGGACGGAGGAAATTGCAATGTCCCTTACAAGAGCCATGCAGTACAGCATATTACAAACATTATTTCCATGATTGGGGAGTGGGTCTCCCATAGTCTTTGCTTATGCCTTCCAAGCAAAAGCTGCCAAAAATTAGGAGGAAGTGCAATGCCCGTTCGAAGAGTGGTGGAGATTAGAGTTAATTAAAAAAAACATTTCAATGCCCCTTGGAAGAGCTGTGGAGTTCAGAGTGGTTTAACAAGACACTTTTAATGCCCCTCAGAAGAGATGTGGAGGTCCCAGTAGCTTAACAAGATACTTTTAATGCCCCTTGGAAAAGTGGTGGAGGTCCCAGTAGCTTAACAAGACACATTTATGCCCCTCAGAAGAGACGTGAAGGTCCCAGTAGCTTAACAAGACGCTTTTAATGCCCCTCAGTAGAGACGTGGAGGTCCCAGTAGCTTTCAAGACGCTTTTAATGTCCCTCGGAAAAGTGGAGGAGGTCCCAGTAGCTTAACAAGACGCTTTTAATGCCCCTCAGAAGAGATGTGGAGGTCCCAGTAGCTTATCAAGACGCTGTTAATGACCCTCAGAAGAGACGTGGAGGACCCAGTAGCTTAACAAGACGCTTTTAATGCCCCTCAGAAGAGACGTGGAGGTCCCAGTAGCTTAACAAGACGCTTTAATGCCCCTCAGAAGAGACGTGGATGTCCCAGTAGCATAACAAGACGCTTTTAATGCCCCTCAGAAGAGACGTGGAGGTCCCAGTTGCTTAACAAGACGGTTTTAAAGCCCTTCGGAAAAGTGGTGAAGGTCCCAGTAGCTTAACAAGACGCTTTTAATGCCCCTCAGAAGAGACGTGGAGGTCCCAGTAACTTAACATGACGATTTTAATGCCCCTCAGAAGAGACTTGGACGTCCCAGTAGCTTAACAAGATGGTTTTAATGCCCCTGGGAAAAGTGGTGGAGGTGCCAGTAGCTTAACAAGATGCTTTTAATGCCCCTCAGAAGAGACGTGGAGGTCCCAGTAGCTTAACAAGATGCTTTTAATGTCCCTCGGAAAAGTGGTGGAGGTCCCAGTAGCTTAACAAGATGCTTTTAATGCCCCTCGGAAAAGTGGTGGAGGTCCCAGTAGCTTAACAGGATGCTTTTAATGCCCCTCAGAAGAGACGTGGAGGTCCCAGTAGCTTAACAAGACGCTTTTAATGCCCCTCAGAAGAGACGTGGAGGTCCCAGTAGCTTAACAAGACGCTTTTAATGCCCCTCGGAAAAGTGGTGGAGGTCCCAGTAGCTTAACAAGACACTTTTAATGTCCATCAGAAGAGACGTGGAGGTCTCAGTAGCTTAACAGGACGCTTTTAATGCCCCTCAGAAGAGACTTGGAGGTCCCAGTAGCTTAACAAGACGCTGTTAATACCCCTCAGAAGAGACGTGGAGGAACCAGTAGCTTAACAAGACGCTTTTAATGCCCCTCAGAAGAGACGTGGAGGTCCCAGTAGCTTAACAAGACGCTTTTAATGCCACTCATAAGAGATGTGGAGGACCCAGTAGCTTAACAAGACGCTTTTAATGCCCCTCGGAAAAGTGGTGGAGGTCCCAGTAGCTTAACAAGACGCTTTTAATGCCCCTCAGAAGAGATGTGGAGGCCCCAGTAGCTTAACAAGACACTTTTAATGCCCCTCAGAAAAGTGGTGGAGGTCCCAGTAGCTTAACAAGACGCTTTTAAAGCCCCTCAGAAGAGAGGTGGAGGTCCCAGTAGCTTAACAAGACGCTTTTAATGCCCCTCGGAAAAGTGGTGGAGGTCCCAGTAGCTTAACAAGACGCTTTTAACGCCCCTCGGAAGAGACGTGGAGGTCCCAGTAGCTTAATAAGACGCTTTTAATGTCCCTCGGAAAAGTGGTGGAGGTCGCAGTAGCTTAAAAAGACGCTTTTAATGCCCCTTACAAGAGCCATTCAGTACAGCATCTTAAAAACATTATTCCCATGATTGGGGAGTGTGTCTCCCATAGCATTTGCTTATGCCTTCTAAGCAAAAGCTGCCAAAAATTAGGATGGAGGAACTTGAAATGCCCCTTACAAGAGCCATGCAGTACAGCATATTACAAACATTATTCCCATGATTGGGGAGTGGGTCTCTCATAGTATTTGCTTATGCTTTCCAAGCAAAAGCTGCCAAAAATTAGGATGGAGGAACTTGCAATGCCCCTTACAAGAGCCATGCAGTACAGCATATTACAAACATTATTCCCATGATTGGGGAGTGGGTCTCCCATAGTATTTGCTTATGCCTTCCAAGCAAAAGCTGCCAAAAATTAGGATGGAGGAACTTGCAATGCCCCTTACAAGAGCCATGCAGTACAGCATATTACAAACATTATTCCCATGAATGGGGAGTGGGTCTCCCATAGTATTTGCTTATGCCTTCCAAGCAAAAGCTGCCAAAAATTAAGATGGAGGAACTTGCAATGCCCCTTACAAGAGCCATGCAGTACAGCATATTACAAACATTATTCCCATTATTGAGGAGTGTGCCTCCCATAGTCTTTGCTTATGCCTTCCAAGCAAAAGCTGCCAAAAATTAGGACGGAGGAACTTGCAATGCCCCTTACAAGAGCCATGCAGTACAGCATATAACAAACATTATTCCATGATTGGGGAGTGGGTTTCCCATGGTACTTGCTTATGCCTTCCAAGCAAAAGCTGCCAAAAATTAGGATGGAGGAAGTTGCAATTCCCCTTACAAGAGCCATGCAGTACAGCATATTACAAACATTATTCCCATGATTGGGGAGTGTGTCTCCCATAGTCTTTGCTTAAGCCTTCCAAGCAAAAGCTGCCAAAAATTAGGAGGAAGTGCAATGCCCGTTCGAAGAGTGGTGGAGATTAGAGTTAATTAAAAAAAACATTTCAATGCCCCTTGGAAGAGCTGTGGAGTTCAGAGTGGTTTAACAAGACACTTTTAATGCCCCTCAGAAGAGATGTGGAGGTCCCAGTAGCTTAACAAGATACTTTTAATGCCCCTTGGAAAAGTGGTGGAGGTCCCAGTAGCTTAACAAGACGCATTTATGCCCCTCAGAAGAGACGTGAAGGTCCCAGTAGCTTAACAAGACGCTTTTAATGCCCCTCAGTAGAGACGTGGAGGTCCCAGTAGCTTTCAAGACGCTTTTAATGTCCCTCGGAAAAGTGGAGGAGGTCCCAGTAGCTTAACAAGACGCTTTTAATGCCCCTCAGAAGAGATGTGGAGGTCCCAGTAGCTTATCAAGACGCTGTTAATGACCCTCAGAAGAGACGTGGAGGACCCAGTAGCTTAACAAGACGCTTTTAATGCCCCTCAGAAGAGACGTGGAGGTCCCAGTAGCTTAACAAGACGCTTTAATGCCCCTCAGAAGAGACGTGGATGTCCCAGTCGCATAACAAGACGCTTTTAATGCCCCTCAGAAGAGACGTGGAGGTCCCAGTTGCTTAACAAGACGGTTTTAAAGCCCTTCGGAAAAGTGGTGAAGGTCCCAGTAGCTTAACAAGACGCTTTTAATGCCCCTCAGAAGAGACGTGGAGGTCCCAGTAACTTAACATGACGATTTTAATGCCCCTCAGAAGAGACTTGGACGTCCCAGTAGCTTAACAAGATGGTTTTAATGCCCCTGGGAAAAGTGGTGGAGGTGCCAGTAGCTTAACAAGATGCTTTTAATGCCCCTCAGAAGAGACGTGGAGGTCCCAGTAGCTTAACAAGATGCTTTTAATGTCCCTCGGAAAAGTGGTGGAGGTCCCAGTAGCTTAACAAGATGCTTTTAATGCCCCTCGGAAAAGTGGTGGAGGTCCCAGTAGCTTAACAGGATGCTTTTAATGCCCCTCAGAAGAGACGTGGAGGTCCCAGTAGCTTAACAAGACGCTTTTAATGCCCTTCAGAAGAGACGTGGAGGTCCCAGTAGCTTAACAAGACGCTTTTAATGCCCCTCGGAAAAGTGGTGGAGGTCCCAGTAGCTTAACAAGACACTTTTAATGTCCATCAGAAGAGACGTGGAGGTCTCAGTAGCTTAACAGGACGCTTTTAATGCCCCTCAGAAGAGACTTGGAGGTCCCAGTAGCTTAACAAGACGCTGTTAATACCCCTCAGAAGAGACGTGGAGGAACCAGTAGCTTAACAAGACGCTTTTAATGCCCCTCAGAAGAGACGTGGAGGTCCCAGTAGCTTAACAAGACGCTTTTAATGCCACTCATAAGAGATGTGGAGGACCCAGTAGCTTAACAAGACGCTTTTAATGCCCCTCGGAAAAGTGGTGGAGGTCCCAGTAGCTTAACAAGACGCTTTTAATGCCCCTCAGAAGAGATGTGGAGGCCCCAGTAGCTTAACAAGACACTTTTAATGCCCCTCAGAAAAGTGGTGGAGGTCCCAGTAGCTTAACAAGACGCTTTTAAAGCCCCTCAGAAGAGAGGTGGAGGTCCCAGTAGCTTAACAAGACGCTTTTAATGCCCCTCGGAAAAGTGGTGGAGGTCCCAGTAGCTTAACAAGACGCTTTTAACGCCCCTCGGAAGAGACGTGGAGGTCCCAGTAGCTTAATAAGACGCTTTTAATGTCCCTCGGAAAAGTGGTGGAGGTCGCAGTAGCTTAAAAAGACGCTTTTAATGCCCCTTACAAGAGCCATTCAGTACAGCATCTTAAAAACATTATTCCCATGATTGGGGAGTGTGTCTCCCATAGCATTTGCTTATGCCTTCTAAGCAAAAGCTGCCAAAAATTAGGATGGAGGAACTTGAAATGCCCCTTACAAGAGCCATGCAGTACAGCATATTACAAACATTATTCCCATGATTGGGGAGTGGGTCTCCCATAGTATTTGCTTATGCTTTCCAAGCAAAAGCTGCCAAAAATTAGGATGGAGGAACTTGCAATGCCCCTTACAAGAGCCATGCAGTACAGCATATTACAAACATTATTCCCATGATTGGGGAGTGGGTCTCCCATAGTATTTGCTTATGCCTTCCAAGCAAAAGCTGCCAAAAATTAGGATGGAGGAACTTGCAATGCCCCTTACAAGAGCCATGCAGTACAGCATATTACAAACATTATTCCCATGAATGGGGAGTGGGTCTCCCATAGTATTTGCTTATGCCTTCCAAGCAAAAGCTGCCAAAAATTAAGATGGAGGAACTTGCAATGCCCCTTACAAGAGCCATGCAGTACAGCATATTACAAACATTATTCCCATTATTGAGGAGTGTGCCTCCCATAGTCTTTGCTTATGCCTTCCAAGCAAAAGCTGCCAAAAATTAGGACGGAGGAACTTGCAATGCCCCTTACAAGAGCCATGCAGTACAGCATATAACAAACATTATTCCATGATTGGGGAGTGGGTTTCCCATGGTACTTGCTTATGCCTTCCAAGCAAAAGCTGCCAAAAATTAGGATGGAGGAAGTTGCAATTCCCCTTACAAGAGCCATGCAGTACAGCATATTACAAACATTATTCCCATGATTGGGGAGTGTGTCTCCCATAGTCTTTGCTTAAGCCTTCCAAGCAAAAGCTGCCAAAAATTAGGAGGAAGTGCAATGCCCGTTCGAAGAGTGGTGGAGATTAGAGTTAATTAAAAAAAACATTTCAATGCCCCTTGGAAGAGCTGTGGAGTTCAGAGTGGTTTAACAAGACACTTTTAATGCCCCTTGGAAAAGTGGTGGAGGTCCCAGTAGCTTAACAAGACGCATTTAATGCCCCTCAGAAGAGACGTGAAGGTGCAATGCCCCTTACAAGAGCCATGCAGTACAGCATATTACAAACATTATTCCCATTATTGTGGAGTGTGCCTCCCATAGTCTTTGCTTATGCCTTCCAAGCAAAAGCTGCCAAAAATTAGGACGGAGGAACTTGCAATGCCCCTTACAACAGCCATGCAGTACAGCATATAACAAACATTATTCCCATGATTGGGGAGTGGGTTTCCCATGGTATTTTCTTATGCCTTCCAAGCAAAAGCTGCCAAAAATTAGGATGGAGGAAGTTGCAATGCCCCTTACAAGAGCCATGCAGTACAGCATATTACAAACATTATTCCAATGATTGGGGAGTGGGTCTCCCATAGTATTTGCTTACGCCATCCAAGTAAAAGCTGCCAAAAATTAGGATGGAGGAACTTGCAATGCCCCTTACAAGAGCCATGCAGTACAGCATATTACAAACATTATTCCCATGTTTGGGGAGTGTGTCTCCCATAGTCTTTGCTTAAGCCTTCCAAGCAAAAGCTGCCAAAAATTAGGATGGAGGAACTTGCAATGCCCTTTACAGGAGCCATGTAGTACAGCATATTACAAACATTATTCCCATTATTGGGGAGTGTGTCTCCCATAGTCTTTGCTTATGCCTTCCAAACAAAAGCTGCCAAAAATTAGGATGGAGGAACTTGCAATTAGTGTTGAGCCACCCCCGTAGTGTTCGAGTTCGGTTCGGTTCGTCGAACACCCTTGTGTTCGCCGATCTGTTCGTCGAACTGTTCGTCGAACACCTTCGAACACCGTTAAAACCAATGGCAGGCAAACAAAAACACATAGAAACACATAGAAAACACCTTCAAAGGTGTCCAAAAGCTGACAAACTGCTCAGAAGACATAACTATCACATGGAAAAGTGACAAGTACATATAGTCATGCGAAAATAAAAGAGATGGAGGAGTAAAAGGAGGGGGAGACACAGATATAGGCATGTCATGCCCTTCTAAAATCCAAAAAGTGAGAAGCCGACACGGCCAGTCCGTTCCTGCCCGTGCCACCTCCGTGTCGCCGGGTTTGTGCCAGAGCCGCGGTGGACCCTGACGGCCAGCCCCCCTCTCCTAATACTGGTGCCTGTCCGCTGGTGGGTCGAGCCCCCCGCGGTGGGGGGGGGAGTAACATCTGCAGAAGAAAGACCATCTTCCAGCCAAACTAACATGTCGACTTCTTTTCGTGGACAATGTGATACGATCCCTTTGTTACGGACACGCCCATCGCTACAAATTCCAGATGAGGCACAAAAACAGCAGGTGCTTCAGCGGATATTAAGTGCTCCTTCAAGTGGGCTCTCCTCCACCTCAACTTCAACATCACAAATACTCCAGTCCTCAGAGGTGTCACCCCAATCGCACTTGCTTCCTCACAGCTCCCAAGTCTCCAGCTGCCCGTCTGAGTATGGGGTAACACAGATGGTTGAGTCTGCACAGCTGTTTACTCATACTATAGCCTGGGAAACAGAGGTCTGCTCCAGAGCTTCTGTTAATCCAGACGAGGAAATGATCTGCACTGATGCCCAGAATCTTTATAAGTCGGATCCAGGACCAGATGAAGAAGGTTCTGACTATAATGTAGACCCTCGTTCCCAAACTGTAACTCCTGTTGGTGGAGACAATGATGAAGACGATGATGAGACTCAAATACCTGATTGGAGCGACAACTTGACTTTTCGGTCAGGGCAGGAAGAGGTTGGCTTTGAGGACGACGGGTGTGATAACACACAGGGTGATGGTGACAAGGTTGGAGATCCCACTTACTGTCAACCCACAGTCAGCCAGTCGATGAGGTCACCCGGGCCTTTGCCTGGCCTTTGGGATGTCGTGGTGGTCGGCTCCCTGGCCCGTACCCTGGGGTCACTCTTTAAAAGGGTGGATAATTGTTAATTTTATAAGAGTTTGTGACACCACCTGTGGTATCTGGTGAGAAGCACCAGCGCTGCAGCAGTCCACTGAGGCCCGTGATAAGGCAGCTCGATGGTATAGCTCCCCACAGGTGGAGCTAGGTCTCAGGGCAGCGTATGCAGGGGGAATGCAGGACAGGCAAGACCCAGCTGGGTCAGAGCAAGAACGGAAACGGACACGGTAGTCACTTCAGTACCTTTTACTGGAGGAAATTCAGGCACATCCTGGAGCACTGTAGGGTGAAGGGTGCATATCAGGATCCTCCCCAATGAGCGGGTGTAGGGCCTCCTGTTTCTTGCCTCTGCGCAGTAAGTTTCTGACCTGCCTGGAGCTAGGCCTAACTTTGTCTCTGTCCTGCGCTGGCTGACCTTGTGGTAGGGCCTTCTCTTGAAGTTCACCCTCCCAGTATGCGGGGCCTAAGCGTCTCCTGGCTCTGTTACGTATCAGCACCTTAGCGATCCTGGGACTTGTAGTTCTCCAGGGATTCCGGTTATGCCTTACTGGGTCATAGAGATCCCGGTAAGCTCGGATCCGGTGTCCGGTAAATGCTTCGGGGTGAGCTGGTTAAGCTCCTCTGCCCCTTATGTACTAACTCGCCACTCGCCTTCGGCCTACTCGGGCCCTCAATAGGCTATACACACTAACGGCAGCTTGCCGCGCTTCACCGATCTTATGACGCCGGCACACCTTAAGCTCTATCTGGGCTCCCTGAATCTAGCTAGCAGGAGCCTCGTGCTCCACTGCTGAACTATTAACTGAGTTCTCTAGACTAGACTGAGCTCCACTGCAGACTGACCACTCTTAGGCTTCTCTACTGCAGGAAATCTTCAGAGGAACTGAACTGCCTAGCTCCACCTTCCCTATTTATATCCCTAACGGGCTCCCTCTGCTGGTCTGAGGTGGAAGGTGGAGATGTGTGAATGTTTATGGGGGCCTCTTGTGGAGGATTTAATCAATACACTCTTCTAGGATCTGTGATACCAAGCGCAGCGGGGCGTCACAGATGCTATTGACGACGAGGTTAGGTTGCGCCTTCCTGGACAGAGACGGAGTACTGGAAGCACGTCAACAACTGCATCCTCAACCACAACTCCGCCTCTGACCACAAGTCGTAGTGGCTCTGCAGGTCGCATGGGCTCTAAGCCTTGCATAGCCTGGGCATTTATTCAGATCGATAAGGATGACCCAACTCGTGTTATCTGTAATATTTGTCACCAAAAGCTAAGTAGAGGCCAAAAAATCCATAGTTTGAGTACTTCATGCATGTACCGTCACATGGATATGAAGCATAAGTTGCAGTGGGAAGCTCACTGTGCTACAATGCGGCCTAGCAGGCTGGGCCACCCACCGTCTGCCCCATCTTGTGCATCCGCGGCCTCTTCATCCTCTGTGACTGGGGGGACAGCAGTCACACATGTTTTTGGATGCAGACCTGCCACCTCTTTACCTGCAACAGCCAGTGTGATTGGCAGGTCGTCAGTTCATTGGGAAGTGGAAACACCTGCTGGTGTTGAGAGCTCTCTGACATCGAGAGCACCACCTTTGGATCAAGGCAACCTAACATGTCCGCCTGCATCTTCCTCACAGACCGGCAGTTTGCCAGGGACACCCTACTCAACCCCGTCAAAGCACAACAGCCAGCCCTCGGTCCCTCAGATGTGGACAAGTAAAAGACCATTTCCTCCTAGCCATGAGAAAGCTAAGAGGTTGAATTTCACCATCTGCAAGCTGTTGGCTACAGAAATGCTGCCTTTCCGCCTGGAGGACACAGTGGATTTTTGAGACCTTATGTCCGTCGCAGTGCCCCAGTACCAGATGCCCAGTCGGCACTACTTCTCAAAGAAAGGTGTGCCTGCGCTCCACCAGCATGTCGCACACAACATCACCGCTTCTTTGAGAAACTCTGTGTGTGACAGGGTGCATTTCACCACAGACACTTGGACGAGTAGGCATGGACAGGGGCGTTACATGTCGCTGACAGGGCACTGGGTAACTATGGTGACAGCAGGACAAGGGGCTGCAGTCCAAGTCTTGCCGTCCCCGCGAGTTGTACGTCAATCCTCTTTATCTAGAAGTTCCTCCACTGCTTCTGCCTCCTCAACCTCCTCTCGGTCCTCCACCTGCACCCAAATCCTGTCTGGTAATGCCAACTGCTTTCTAACTGCGCACCTCCTTACTATGCTGGCAGCAGGGCTCAACGGCATCAGTGTTTACTTTGAAATGTCTGGGAAATGTGAGTCACACAGCTGAGGACTTGTGGTCAGCTCTGAAGACCCAGTTTCATGAATGGTTGTCTCCACTGGACCTGCAACCAGGGAAGGCCATGTGCGACAATGCTGCAAACCTGGGTGCGGCCCTTCGCCGGGGCAATGTCACACACGTGCCTTGTATGGCTCACGTGTTGAACCTGGTTGTCCATAAATTTTTAGCCCACTATCCCGGACTAGATGGCCTTCTGCAGAGGGCACGGTCGCTGTGTGCTCACTTCCGCCGTTCGCATCCCGCAGCTCAACGACTTACATCTCTACAGAAGTCGTTGGGCCTGCCAGTTCACCGGCTGAAATGCGATGTGCCGACACGGTGGAATTCAACTCTGCACATGTTGCAGCGAATGTGGCAGCACCGACAAGCCCTGGTGCAATAGTTTCTGACGTATAGCCTGGGCCAACGAGATCCAGAGGTGGGGCAAATCACACAGCAGGAGTGGTCTCAGATCAGGGACCTATGAAGTTGACGCGCCCCCTGGGCCGTGGGGTACCCGGAGCCGGGCCGGTAGACGCTGGGGGTTGTAGTCACTGTGGCGGTGACCCGGTCCGTGACCCAGGGCGGTCAATCCAACGGTAATTTGTATATATGGATTTTATAATGTCCGACTACGCCACCTGTGGAGTGCGGCCAAAGGGGCCGCCGCTGTGGAACAGTCCTCTGAAGCTGGTGGTTTTGCTGCAATGGTATTATTACTCATCACAGGAAGAGTGTAGCTTCAGGGCAGTGTGGGTGGATGATGGTGGTTGTAGTGCAGGGAGTCAGTAATGAACACAGAGTCCGTGTGATGCAGTCCCAAGATCTTTACTCACAGTTGTTGCAGTCCAGATTACAGGTACCAGAGCTATCTCACCCGTCGTGCTGTGTGTACTCAGTGAGAGGCTCAGTCCACCCCCAGATAGCTCCGGAGTACTTAGCAGGACCCCCTTCTGTGTGTCCTTTCTCTGGCCTTCTCCCTGCACCTCACACTCAGTGACACTTCTATCCGGTTTCCTCAGGCCTTGGCGGGCGACTTGTGTTCCGTCCCCTGGGTCCTATGTGGCTACCTTCTTAGTGAGACTGGTGTGGACTTTTGCCTGCAGTACATGAAATGCTGCAGCCTCCGGTTTCTAGTTGAGCCTTGCTTTTTCTCCTCTAGTTGAGGGACCGGTTCCCCTTATCTGGCCTGACCCCTCTACCTCCTGGTAGCAGCGGGAGTACAGGTGGCCTTCTGCACGGCCCGTAGCCCTAGGGTCCCTTCGGTTCCTGGAGCCTTCCTGCTCCCACTCCTCTCTTCTCTCCTTCAGTCCTGGGCCTCCCAGGCTAGGCCCGCCTCCGGAGCAGAGCTCATGCCGAGCCTCTGCTCCTGTCACTTTTCCTCCTCTGACTGGCTTGCTCTTTCTAAGATGGCTTCCTATTTATACTCTTCCTGTCATGTGCTCCCCTAAGCTGCTCCCCTAAGCACCCACTACATAGGATCCTCCCACCAGCTAGGGACCTGGGACTGTGCTCTCCCTTAGGAGCAATCTCGCCCTAACCCCACTGCGGGTATGTGTTGGATGCAGGTGTTAGGGTCCCGAGCCATACGCCTTCCTTACCTGAGGGTGAGATACCACACCTCTGGGTGAGATGCAGTAACTCTGTGGTGACTGCACCCTCAGGGGCGCCACACACCTTTCTGCACAGTTTTGAAATGGCGACGAAGATGTTTAGTGCTGACGACGATGCCATTATCAGCATAACTATTCCGGTGATTTACATGCTGGAGCACACATTAAACAGAATTCAGAGTCAGGTGGTCGGACAAGAGGAGGTGGAGGAAGTAGAGGAGGAGTCGTATGCGGAAGGGATAACATCTCCAAGGTCCAGACGGTTGGCAGCACCAAGGAGGCAGGCATGGGAGGGTGGGGGAGAGGGATTAAACAGGGCGCATGGTAGCAGCCAAACTGTTGAGGAAGGTGCAGGAGCCGAGGAAGAAGTGAAGGATGAACTGGCGATGGGCATGGAAGACTCATCAGATGAGGGAGACCTTGATCACATTTCTGTTGTGCGAGGTTGGGGGGAGAGGGCAGAGGAAAGAAGCATGATTCTTACCTCGCTACCAACACAACAAGGACTTGGTGCTCCTGGATGCGCAAGACACATGAGTGCCTTCTTGCTGCACTACCTGCAACATGACCCTCAGATTGCAGAATTCGAAGTAATCTCGACTACTGGGTTGCCACACTCTTAGATCCCCGGTACAAAAGTAAATTTGCCGAAATAATTCCTGCCATAAAAAGGAATTGACGCTTGCAGGAATATCTGCAGACGCTGTTGCAGAATCTTACATGTGCTTTTCCACAAAACACCAGTGGTGCACGAAGTGAATCTCACAGTTCTAACTTGCCAACCGCGGGACTGTCGAGTCTTCATCACTCAAACCGTAACAGTAACACAGTATCTGCTGGTAACAGCAATTTTGTGAAATCGTTTCACCACTTTTTTAGACCATCTTTTGCAAGGCCACAGGAGACAAGAAGTCTGACACATAGTCAATGCCTAGAGAGGATGGTGCAGGAGTATCTCCAAGTGAACATCGAAGCCATGACTGTGTCACTGGACCCTTGCTCATTTTGGTATTCCAATCTGGAAAAATGGCCGGAGCTCGCCACTCACGCCTTGGAGATCTTGTCATGCCCTGCAGCCAGTGTTCTCTCTGAACGTGTGTTCAGCGCTGCTGATGGTGTGCTGACAGATAAGCGCACGCGGCTGTCCACTGAGAATGTAGACAGACTCACGTTCATAAAGATGAACAAATCATGGAATCGCAAGGACTTTTCTAATCCTGTGTTATCCTTGGGAGGCTAAAAGCTTGAGGATTTGGTAATATCACCTCACCAACCGTTTTAAGCAACTGTGGGGCAATTGATGCCACTTAACCCTAGAACGCATGACCATAAAAATCTACACTTTCATATACCTGGGGCCTTTTAGGCCCGTGTGCAAATCACATTGTATAACTCAAACTCAAATGACAAACAACTATATACATGAAGAATACCTAGAGTTTCAAAATTCTAACTAAAGTAATCTTGCAGAAAATAGAAAACAATTAACAGGGCGGGACTGCGAGGCCCCAGGTATGCGTTCTAGGGTTAAGTGGTGTCTGTGCCACAATTTTGGGAAAAAATGGAAACTCTTTTTGGAGTCCCCTTGCTGTGTCTTACGTGACGTTGGCATCGTCAATTCCAGGTGGGTTGGGTCGCTCCCCCCCCCCTTTTAACTGTAAGAAACTACATACACTATGGCTTGGGGTAACACAGATGATTGAGCCTGAAGAGCTGTTTACTCAGAGGTCTGCTCCAAATCTTCAGTGTCTGCTAGTCAGCGTAGAATTTTTAACTGCATCTAGCCTAGGCAATACTTTGGGCGTAGTAGCCCAGCTGCGAAGCAAGCTGCACCGCCTGTGTATCTAATAAGAATTTTTAAATGCATCTAGCCTAGGCAGACTGTGGGGACCCCCAACCAAACCCAGACGCTCAGCCCCCCTACCGCCCCCCTTTCCTTGACAATACAATAATGTAACTCTTACAACTGGATGGGTGAGGATCGGTCACAGCTTTATTAACTCTTTATACTCATTCCATTAGAAAGACATTTTATTTCTAAAATAATTCAGCTTGTTGCAGCATGCCCTGGGTCTCCACTCCGGCAACTTGGCCAACAAGTGTAACTCTCCAACATGTCCTTTCTATTTCCAGGCCACGGAGGATCCTGCGTACTCGTATGCAGGACTCTGACCCCCACCCATCACTCTTAACGCTTGTTCCACTCCGTCCTGGAGTCCTGACAGGAATATGTCCAGTCCAATATCCATTAAGTGAACACCGTCGGGCCGTATGAGGCCTGCTTTATCTCCTTCCAGTTGTCGGTGTCGTACCACTACACCGCCTCTGTCTCTTCTAAATTTTGCCATCCGAATATTTATTACCCGCCTTGTCCGTTCGATGGCCGTGATGTCTCGCGCACCTTGCCATACCGCTATCGGCACAATCTCTGACCATACTATAGCTAGTTTTGTGAAAAATTCTCTGAAGCGCTCAGTGTCTAGTTTCATTATTGCCATTAGTTATGCGCTCTTGTGATGACCTAGGTTGTTTCCCCCGGCCTGTATAACTAAGATGACCAGACATCTTGCCTCTCTCCCTACCTTGATTACCTCCATTAGTACCTGTGGCCATAGCAGGCCTCTAATACCTCTCCAGTTGAAATATGTGTTATGAAACTCTAATTTCCTCCCGCCTGGGCGGACTTTCGCCCTTTAATCTGCCCAATATATATACGAGTGGCCTATCACCCACACTGTTGGCTTAGCGTCACCTGTAAAAGAAACAAACCACGTTAGGATAACAAGTCCGGTCTTATGTATCTTGCCAAACACGTGGATCACCATCTCTCTATCCTCTGAACTTCCGTTTCTGACAGTCCTGCTCTTGCTGCTTCTGTGGCCGTGCCTATGCGGAATGAGTGTGTCCCGTAATCTTTGGGGTGGTTCCCTGCCGATGTTATGCATTTATTAAATATAGCTTGGAACTGGTATCTTGATAATGGCGTCCCATCAATGTGTGATAGGAACAAATTACTTTGTGATCTGATGGTTAGATATGGTTTTACTATTGTTACCCGACTCAGTGTACCGTTTGTGGGTTGTAGAAGTACCCAAGTGCCCCTGCCCGCTGGAACCATTTTCGATTTGTGTATGCGTAGACGTATTGCATTATTGCCTATGACTACGTCCTGGTGTAATAAGCCTCCACTGGTGCTAATTTTGGATTGAGGGACTAATTCGCTTATGCATAGCGCCCCGAAGAAGGCGATCACAAATGCAGTAGACAGTAGTGTTGCTTCAAATTGTGAGTGTCATGTTACCGGTGTTAGGGATATGATGTGAGAAATCAGTTTTAGTGACACGGGACGGGACGTCTACACTCCTGACTTGGCTGACCCCTTTTCCACCCTTTTATGGATTGTCTGATGATGAATCTTTGTCACATCTCCCCAATTCAGTAGTTGGAAGTGAAATGCTACTCCGGTCAGACACCGCTGCGCTGACGCCCCTGATATGCCCCTCATCATTAGCTGGTGGAGAAATTCTATGGTGACTTGTGATCTGGCTTGTTCACATTGGTCAACCCGTCTGCCTGCTACTAGTCGTGTCCACTCTTCCCATGCCTTACCGTATGCTTGCCACGTTGACGGGGCAACTGACGCTCTGATTAATGGCATCAACTATTGGCCACTAGATCCCATAGGGAAGGTGGGCAACTGTTGTCCCGATGGGTGGGCATTGTGGAAGAGCTCTGTGAAAATCTGCCAATTGAATTGTTATAAAGCGTTAGCAGCAGCTTTAGACCCCTCAGCATAGTGGCTAGCGCGGACCCATACATTGTGTTTTAGGCACAGGAATGCTAGCCTGGGTAGTAGGCCTAGCACTGGGAGAGACGATGATGCCATCTTATTAATGCAGTGCGCTAAGCTGGTGTTTTTTGTTATGAAGCGTATATTTTTGTAAGCCAGGAGCGCGCCCCATATTTCTATTGCTACCACTATTGGGAAGAAAAATTATTTTCAGGGCTAGATGCAGCGAAAAATTATTATTAATTGAAAAGCTGGTGGAGCTTGGTATAGATGGCCTAATACAATGAGACCCACACACTGCTAGAAGGCCAAATATTTTTTCAGAGTTAGATGCAGAAAAAACTTATATTCAGTTTGCAACCTGATGGAGGTCAGTATAGATGGACTAATAGAACAAGTCCCACACACTGCTAGAAGGCCAAATATTTTTTCAGAGGTAGATGCAGACAAAAAATTATTTTGAATTTGCAACCTGATGGAGGTCAGTATAGATGGACTAATAGAACAAGTCCCACACACTGCTAGAAGGCCAAACATTTTTTCAGAGCTAGATGCATAAAAATATTATATTCAATTTGCAACCTGATGGAGGTCAGTATAGATGGACTAATAGAACAAGTCCCACACACAGCTAGAAGCCCAAATATTTTTTCAGAGGTTGATGCAGAAAAAAATTATATTCAGTTTGCAACCTGATGGAGGTCAGTATAGATGGACTAATAGAACAAGTCCCACACACTGCTAGAAGGCCAAATATTTTTTCAGAGGTAGATGCAGACAAAAAATTATTTTGAATTTGCAACCTGATGCAGGTCAGTATAGATGGACTAATAGAACAAGTCCCACACACTGTTAGAAGGCCAAACATTTTTTCAGAGCTAGATGCAGAAAAATATTATATTCAATTTGCAACCTGATGGAGGTCAGTATAGATGGACTAATAGAACAAGTCCCACACACAGCTAGAAGGCCAAATATTTTTTCAGAGGTAGATGCAGAAAAAAATTATATTCAGTTTGCAACCTTATGGAGGTCAGTATAGATGGACTAATAGAACAAGTCCCACACACAGCTAGAAGCCCAAACATTTTTTCAGAGGTAGATGCAGAAAAAAATTATATTCAGTTTGCAACCTTATGGAGGTCAGTATAGATGGACTAATAGAACAAGTCCCACACACAGCGAGAAGCCCAAATATTTTTTCAGAGGTAGATGCAGAAAAAAAATATATTCAGTTTGCAACCTGATGGAGGTCTGTATAGATGGATTAATAGAACAAGTCCCACACACAGCTAGAAGCCCAATATTTTTTCAGAGGTAGATGCAGAAAAAAATATATTCAGTTTGCAACCTGATGGAGGTCTGTATAGATGGATTAATAGAACAAGTCCCACACACAGCTAGAAGCCCAATAGTTTTTCAGAGGTAGATGCAGAAAAAAATATATTCAGTTTGCAACCTGATGGAGGTCTGTATAGATGGATTAATAGAACAAGTCCCACACACAGCTAGAAGCCCAATATTTTTTCAGAGGTAGATGCAGAAAAAAATATATTCAGTTTGCAACCTGATGGAGGTCAGTATAGATGGACTAATAGAATGAGTCTATGCCCAAAAGATTTTACTTCACTAGGTGCAGTAAAAAAAATTGGTATTCTATACACAGGTGGTATATCTTGCAACACAGATAGGCTACTCCACTGACTAACACACTCTGCAATAGGCCAAAAAGGATTAGCTTTGCTAGATTCAGCCAAATGCTGTGAAAAAAACTTGCACAGCACTGGCACAGACCTGCCTGGCAAAAACTGATAGGAACTGATGTAACCTAGTCCTGAAAAGGACTCCAATTACAATTAGTCTTTACTCCCACAATCTATCTATTTAAGAGCACAGACCTGCCTGATAAAAGTCGTAGGAAATGCTGTAACCTAGTCCTTAAAAGGACTGCAATCACAACTATTCCCTACTCCCAAGCTATCTGTAGATTTGTGCGAAAATTGGCTTGAAATTAACAAGGTATAGCGCACACAGCAACAGCGGTGCCGTCTAACACGCAGCTGCAGCAGTGAGAAAATGGTGGCGATGGGGAAAATGGCTTGGTCTTATAGGGCAAGGACATGTGACATACACTGCCAATGACACATGCCCTTGCTTGTGTGAAAAAAAGCACTTCGCTCCTTGTGTGCGCTGCTGATAGGCTGACAGATTGCACCTCCCCACTGCAAATGCGGGAAAGAGAAAAAAAAATGGAGATCATCATTGTTCCTGCAGAGATCCATCCCCTGCCCCTCCCCCCACCCCGCTGTACACTCAAACTGCGTATTAACATTAATTTTCATCATTACTGAGAAAAAATCCAGTTATGATTTTGGTGCACGAACAGTTATCGAACATAACCTCGAACAGCCGAATTTTTCTCAAATTGTTCGTGTTCGCTGAACGGCTCGAACACCGCCCAAAACAGCTTGAATTTGAGATTGGCGAACAGTTCGAGTAGAACAACGCTCATCTCTACTTGCAATGCCCCTTACTAGAGCCATGCAGTACAGCATATTACAAACATTATTCCCATGATTGGGGAGTGGGTCTCCCATAGTATTTGCTTATGCCTTCCAAGCCAAAGCTGCCAAAAATTAGGACGGAGGAACTTGCAATGCCCCTTATAAGATCCATACAGTACAGCATCTTCAAAATATTATTCAGATTATTGGGGAGTGGGTCTCCCACAGTCTTTCCTTATGCCTTCCAAGCAAAAGCTGACAAAAATAAGGACGGAGGAACTTACAATGGCAACACGGACCACGGTCACCCTGGTGGTATAGTGGTGGTGGAGGCTGAGGATAAGGAGAAGAACATAAAACAGCTGAAATGAGGAAGCGTATACCCATGTGTGGGTGTGAAGCGGTGCATGTGAATACACCTCCCGAAAAAACACAGTGGATTTGACTTTATGTTACTCTGCTGTCATTTGGTGGTGATGAGAAGTCTGGCCCAATCCAGCCCTTGTTCATTTTGATAAGGGTCAGCTTATCAGCATTGTCAGTTGACAGGCGAGTGCGCTTTTCAGTTATAATTACCCCAGCAGCACTAAAAACACGCTCCGATAACACGCTAGCGGCAGGGCAGGCCTGGACCTCCAAGGCGTACAGAGCGAGTTCATTCCAAGTGTCCAGCTTGGATACCCAATAATTAAAAGGCACAGAGGAATCACGGAGGACGCTGGTACGGTCGGCAAGGTACTCCCTCACCATCTTTTGAAACTTTCCACTCCTTGTGAGAGTACCCTGTGCCTCAGGGCCTGTAAGCTGGGCGGGTCTCAGAAAACTGTCCCAGAACGTTGACAGTGTTCCCCTGCCTCTGCTGGATTGGAGTTGCCTCTCTCTCACTTGTACGCCTTGGTTGGGCAACGAACTGTAACCTCTGCCGCTAGCGTGTTCAGATGGGAACTTTTTTAACAGTTCTGCAGCAAGGGCCTTCTGGTACTGCCCCATTTTTGAAGACCTCTCCACCTTAGGAATAAGAGAGTGAAAGTTCTCCTTGTAGCGGGGGTCTAAAAGTGTCACCAACCAGTAATGACTGTCACCCAACATTTTGACAATGCAAGGGTCACGGTTAAGGCAGCGTAACATAAAGTCAGCCATGCGTGCCAGACTGGTAACGAGCAAAACTTCCGTGTCCTCACCAAGATGACGACTGACCATGCTCTCCTCCTCATCCTCCTCCTCATCCTCCTCCTCCTCCCCCCTGTCCTCAGGCCACCCACGCTGAACCGAGAGTATGACAGTTGTACAGGTACTACCGTCTAAAGCGCATGATACAAGCTCCTGTTCTTCCTCCTCCTCCTCCTCCTCATCCTCCTCTCCCTCATTGTCCCCCAATGCACGTTGGGATTATATGAGGCTGGGCTGTGTGTAATTGACTGCTATGGCTTCTTGATCCATCTCATCATACTCTGGCTGCAATACCTCCTCTTTAATTGTCTGCAGAGAGCGTTGCAAAAGACAGATAAGTGGAATGCTGACGCTAATGATGGCATCATCGCCACTCACCATCTGGGTGGACTCCTCAAAGTTTGTCAAGATGGTACAGATGTCAGACATCCAGGTCGACTCCTGAGGTCTTATGTGTGGAGTCTGACCTGAATATCAACGGCCTTGTTGCAGCTGGTACTCCACAACTGCTCTCTTCTGCTCACAAATCCTCTGCAACATGTGGAGGATAGAGTTCCAACGTGTGAGGACATCACACACCAGTCGGTGTGATGGAAGCTGCAAACGCTGCTGCAACACAGCAAGGGCAGCGGAAGCTGTAGCCGACTTGCGAAAATGAGCTGACAGGCGGCGTACTTTGACGATCAGATCTGGCAACTCGGGGTAAATTTTAAGAAACCGCTGAACCACGAGATTAAGCACATGAGCCAGGCATGGTACGTGTGTGATTTCGCCTCGCCTCAGAGCCACCAGCAGGTTACGGCCATTGTCACACACGACCATGCCTGGATGTAGGTTCAGCGGTCTCAGCCACAGATCTGCCTGCTCTTTCACAGCTGTCCACAACTCACAAGCAGTGTGAGGTTTATCACCTAAGCTTAGGAGTTTCAGCACAGCCTGTTGCCTCTTGGCGGAGGCAGTACTGCAGTGCTTCCAGCTTGTAACTGATGTGGTGATATCTGAGATGGAGGCTGAACATGAGGAGGAGGAGGATGCGCAGGAGCTGTACACTGTAGGGGCAACTCTGACTGACATAGGGCCCACAATCCTCGTTGTGGAAAGGATGTGTTCCGTCCCAAGGTCCGACTGGGTCCCGGTCTCCACTATGTTTACCCAGTGTGCCGTCAGGGAGATTTACCATCCCTGGCCACAAGCACTTGTTCACGTATCCGTTGTCAGGTGGACTCTCCCAGTAACTGCGTTATTGAGGACACGGCAGATGTTTTGAGACACGTGCTTGTGTAGTGCGGGGATGGCACACCGGGAAAAATAGTGTCGGCTGGGGACCGAGTACCGAGGGACGGCCACCGCCATAAGGTTGTGGAAGAATTCCGTCTCCACCAGCCTAAAAGGCAGCATTTCCAACGCAAGCAGTCATGAAATGTGTGAATTTAGGACTGTGGCCTGTGGGGCGTTAGCCGCGAATTTCCGCTTTCGTTCAAAGGTCTGGGATATGGACAATTAAACGCTGCGGTGGGACGTGGACGTGGACGTTGATGCTGTTTCTTGAGAAACTGCCATAACAAGTGAAGACTGAGAGGAGGGGGCATCTTTGCATGCAGTATGGACAGGGGATTGCCTTGCACACACAACAGGGGGTTCTATTGCACACACAACAGCGGAAGAAGCAGGGGTGACACCCGCTGACACTGGTCGTGGACCCTGTGGTTCGCCCCACAAAGTCGGGTGCTTTGCTGCCATGTGCCTGATCATGCTGGTGGTGGTCAGGCTGGTGGGTTTGTCACCCCTGCTGATGCTGGCATGGCAGGTGGTACAAATGGCCTTTTTGGGGTTATCAGCAGAGTCTTTAAAAAAATTCCAGACTCTGGAACACCTACCGGTTGTACTGGCAACGTCCCTTGTGTTGGTGTTATGGGGAACCGTTGCCCTCCTTCTGTCTGCAGCCACCACACTGCTTCTTCCTGCCTGTTGGGGTACTCTGCCTCCCTCACCCTGTGTGTTGTTGGCCTCTCTCTGCATGTCCTCCTGCCATGTTGGGTCAGTTACTAGATCATCCACCACCTCCTCCTCTTCCAATTGCGCACCACGATCCTCCTCCTCACTTCGTGGCAATTGTGTCTCGTCATGGTTCACCTCTTGTGACAAATTGCCAGCGTCGACTTCCTGTGGCCGTGGCTGTTCAAATATTTGGGCATCGCTACATGGGATCTCCTCTTCCACCACTTCAAGCGGAGTAGGCGAGGGGCACAAATCTGGAAATGGACCAGTGAACAGCTCTTCAGAGTGTCCAAGTGGAGGATCAGTTGCTGTCTGACGACATTCGGCATGGTGGGAGGAAGGAGCATCAGGGTGAGGTGGAGTATGCGGTCGAGACTTACGGCTACTAAGAGTCGACCATGTGGAAGACAGGCCGGAGGTGGTGGTGCCCAGGTAATTAAGAACTTGTTCATACTGATCAGTTCGCAATACTGGTGTTGTTCTGTGCTTCCCTAGTAATTCGGTCTTAGAAGTGGGAGCGAGAAGATGCGGCTGTTGGTTGTGGCACATTTTCACCTTGACCACGGCCCCGTCCTCTGAACCATCACTAGAACGTCCACTTCCACATCCCTTGCCATGCACCTTGCCCATTGTAAAGGAAGTAAAATAGCTTACACTCGCACTATCAATGGAAAAAGGGTAATAAAAAGTAGATTAGAACCGTGGAAGAGGAAAACCACAGCTCTGTTTCCCTGGCCTACACCCGACTCTTTTAAACAATCTGAACAATGAGGGAGAAACTATTACTGTTTTTCTTTGCGGAAAAAATACCAAAAGCTGAATAATAGAGATTTCTTACAGTGGAACAGCAAAACCACAGTTATAATTTACTGGTGTATACCAGACTTTTTTAAATATATATATTTGCGACTGAACAGTGAGCGACACACTCAAACTGTTTTTTTTAGATACAAATGGCCCAAAAGTGGAGAATACAGAGATTTGACCAGTGGAACTGCAAATCCACACTTGTATTTCTCGGGCCTACACCAGCTATTTCAACAGATATATTTGTGTATGAACAATAAGGAGACTCTATTATTTATTTTTTACGTCAAAAATTACGAAAAGCAGGATAATACAGAGATTTGACCCGTGAAACTGTAAAACCGCACTTGTATTTCTCGGGCCTACACCAGACTATTTTCAACAGATATATTTGTGTCTGAACAATCAGGAGACACTATTATTTATTTTCTACGTCAAAAAATGCCAAAAGCAGGATAATAGAGATTTTTACCGTGGAACAGCAAAACCACAGTTATAATTGACTGGTGAATACCAGACTTTTTTAATTATATATATTTGCGGCTGAACAGTGAGCGACACAGTCAAACTGTTTTTTTAGATACAAATGGCCCAAAAGTGGACAATACAGAGGTTTGAACCGTGGAACTGCAAAACCACACTTGTATTTCTTGGGCCTACACCAGACTATTTTCAACAGATATATTTGTGCCTGAACAATCAGGAGACACTATTATTTATTTTTTACGGCAAAAAATGCCAAAAGCAGGATAATAGAGATTTTTTACTGTGGAACAGCAAAACCACAGTTATAATTGACTGGTGTATACCAGACATTTTAAATATATATATTTGCGGCTGAACAATGAGCGACACACTCAAACTGTTTTTTTTAGATACAAATGGCCCAAAAGTGGATAATACAGAGGTTTGAACCGTGGAACTGCAAACCACACTTGTATTTCTCGGGCCTACACCAGACTATTGTCAACACATATATTTGTGTCTGAACAATCAGGAGACACTATTATTTAATTTTTTACGGCAAAAAATGGCAAAAGCAGGATAATACAGAGGTTTGACCCGTGGAACTTCAAAACCACACTTGTATTTCTCGGGCCTACACCAGACTATTTTCAACAGATACATTTGTGTCTGAACAATCAGGAGACACTATTATTTATTTTTTATGGCAAAAAATGCCTAAAGCAGGATAATAGAGATTTTTTTTACCGTGGAACAGCAAAACCACAGTTATAATTGACTGGTGTATACCAGACTTTTTTAAATATATATATTTGCGGCTGAACAGTGAGCGACACACTCAAATTCTTTTTTTTAGATACAAATGGCCCAAAAGTGGATAATACAGAGGTTTGATCTGTGGAACTGCAAAACCACACTTGTATTTCTCGGGACTACACCAGAATATTTTCAACAGATATATTTGTGTCTGAACAATCAGGAGACACTATTATTTATTTTGCACAGCAAAAAATGCCAAAAGCACGATAATAGAGATTTTTTACCGTGGAACAGCAAAACCACAGTTATAAATGACTGGTGTATACCAGACTTTTTTAAATATATATATTTGTGGCTGAACAGTGAGCGACACACTCAAACTGTTTTTTTTAGATACAAATGGCCCAAAAGTGGATAATACAGAGGTTTGAACCGTGGAACTGCAAAACCACACTAGTATTTTTCGGGCCTACACCAGACTATTTTCAACAGATATATTTGTTTTTGATCAATCAGGAGACACTATTATTTATTTTTTACGCCAAAAAATGCCAAAAGCAGGATAATAGAGATTTTTTACCGTGGAACAGCAAAACCACAGTTATAATTGACTGGTGTATACCAGATTTTTTTAAATATATATATTTGTGGCTGAACAGTGAGCGACACACTCAAACTGTTTTTTTTAGATACAAATGGCCCAAAAGTGGATAATACAGAGGATTGAACCGTGGAACTGCAAAACCACACTTGTATTTCTCGGGCCTACACCAGACTATTTTCAACAGATACTGTATATTTGTGTCTGAACAATCAGGAGACAATATTATTTATTTTTTATGGCAAAAAATGCCAAAAGCAGGATAATACAGAGATTTGACCCGTGGAACTGCAAAACCACACTTGTATTTCTCTGGCCTACACCAGACTATTTTCAACAGATATATTTGTGTCTGAACAATCAGGATACACTATTATTTATTTTTTATGGCAAAAAATGCCAAAAGCAGGATAATACAGAGATTTGACCCGTGGAACTGCAAAACCACACTTATATTTCTCGGGCCTACACAAGACTATTTTCAACACATATATTTGTGTCTGAAAAATCAGGGAGACACTATTTTTTTTTTTTTTACGGCAAAAAATGCAAAAAACAGGATAATAGAGATTTTTTACCGTGGAACAGCAAAACCACAGTTATAATTTACTGGTGTATATACCAGACTTTTTTAAATATATATATTTGCGGCTGAACAGTGAGCGACACACTCAAACTGTTTTTTTAGATTTAAATGGCACAAAAGTGGATAATACAAAGGTTTGAACCGTGGAACTGCAAAACCATACTTGTGTCTTTCGGGCCTACACCAGACTATTTTCAACAGATATATTTGTTTCTTAAAAATCAGGGAGACACTATTATTTTTTTTTTTACGGCAAAAAATGTCAAAAGCAGGACAATAGAGATTTTTTACCGTGGAACAGCAAAAGCACACTTCTGTCTCTCTGGCCTACGCCAGACTATTTTCAACAGATATATTTGTGTCTGAAAAATCAGGGAGACACTATTATTATTTTTTTATGGCAAAAAATGCCAAAAACAGGATAATAGATGTTTTTTACCATGGAACAGCAAAACCACAGTTATAATTTACTGGTGTATACCAAACTTTTTTAAATATATATATTTGCGGCTGAACAGTGAGCGACACACTGAAACTTTTTTTTTATATACAGATGGCCCATGGAACTGCAAAACCACACTTCTATTTCTCTGACCTACACCACACTATTTTCAACAGATATATTTGTGTCTGAAAAATGAGAGACACACTTTTTTTGGGGGGGAGGGGGGGCACCAAAAGGTTAATAAGACGGGTATTTGTACACTGTGAAGGAGGAAAAAAAAAAGAGGATTTAGATGAAAAAAAAAGGATTTTTCCTGGCCCCCGAGACCTGGAGCTAAGTCCAGCAATTTCAGCAATAGGAGCACACAGGACTGTAATGCAGCGTTTGCTGGTATAACCACTGCGTCTCCTATACAGCCTGCCTGCCTGCCAGCCTGATATCTGGGATGGATATTAGTCCTGAGAAGGACTGTTTGTTTGATCTGGCAGCCTTTACAGACCCTACTCTAACTATTTTGCAGGATATATCTCTCCCTAAATCAGCAGCACTGTCCCTACACTGTCTGATCTGGAGCGACTGTGTCCAAGATGGCGGCGCCCGGTTTTAAATACTCGAGGTGACGCTGTGCGGCCAGCCAATCACTGTAATGCCCACAAAAAACATGGCTGCGGCATTAGAGTGACTGGCTGGCAATCCCTGTATGTTCATTGGCTCTGTAAAGAGCGCGAAACGTGCAGGGCGGAGACCTGAGCTCCCGCCCGAGTAACCCGGAAATGCTCGGTGCTCGCCGAACATCCCGAGTAGCGTGATGTTCGGGTGAGTACCGAGCAGTGTTGAGCATGCTCGCTCAACACTAATGCTGAATAAAGCTGTTTATGTTGGACTTGCTTGGGTCACTGCCTCAGTTACTGCACGGTGTGAACACCGCCGCCGTACACCGGTGAAACTGGCGAATTCAAATTTCACAATGATTGTATAATTTATCATAATTGTGATCAGTTGTGAGATTTTTCCTCCTCTCCAGCTATTAACATTACTAAAGACTAAAAAATAGCTGTTTGTTTCCGCATGTTGATCATAAAGGACGCGATTTCCAAAAAATAAATATACAAGCACCCCTTAGCAAATTGACAAGTGACCAGTGTCACTTTATGTGGTAATAATTATGGAACACTTTAAAGGATCCCACTGATTCTGAGAATATTTTTTTGTGTCATATTCTACTTTGTGACAGTGGTAAAATTTGTTCAATATGAATTGCATTTATTTGTGAAAAAAGCAGGAAATTTGGCAACATTTTTAAAAATGTAGTAATTTTCAAACTTCTAATTTTTATGCACTTAAACCAGAGAGTTATGTCACACAAAATATTTAATGAATAACATTTCCCACATGTCTACTTTACATCAGCACAATTTTTGAATCATAATTCTTTTTATTAGGAAGTTAGAAGGGTTAAAAGTTGACCAGCAATTTCTCATTTTTCCAACAAAATTTACAAAACCATTTTTTAGGGGCAACATCACAATTGAAGTGACTTTGGGGGGTGCTTAAATGACAAAAAATACCCAAAAATGACACCATTCTACAAAATCTGCAACCCTCAAACTCCTCAAAACCAAGTTCAACTCCCACAAGTGATCCCATTATGGAAACTAGACCTTCAAAGAATGCATGTAGATGTGTGGTGGGCACCTTGAACTTCCAGGTGCTTCATAGATGTTTATAATTAGTGTTGAGCGAGCACTAAAATGCTCGAGTGCTCGAAGCTCAGCCCGAGCTCACCGTGATACTCAGGTGCTCGACCCAAGCAACGAGCCCAATGGTAGTCTATGGGAGACCCGAGCATTTTTGCAGCGGCAACCCCGGCAGTCTGTAGAAAGCCTAAAAAGTGCCCAAAACGATAGTGACACTGCTCAAATGACATGGGGACAGCATGGGGATCGCCCCAGGAAGCATTTCTAACCCCCAGGTCAGTGCTGTCAACAATGTGGTCAGAGGTATTAAGCCACTTTTACGGGCTCACAATAAAACTTTCAAAAACGAAACTGAAACTGCTTTCCTGTGAAATATGTTAAGGAACATCCTTTCCAGGGTAAAGACTTGTGTATAAGGTAAAATAAATAACCAAAAACAAAAATACTCCTCCAATCCTTGGGCTATGTTCACAAGTAGCATTTTTTATGCATTTTTGCACTTTTGTATTGCTTTCAACCATGACAAATGCATTCACCGGGAAATGTAATTTTAACATTTTACAACCTTATCTAGCCATGTGCTGTGTGACACATGCATACAGTGCTGAAAAGACATGGGAACAGCATGGGGAAGACCCCTGGAAGCATCTCTGACACCCAGGTCACTGCCTAAAAGTGTGCCCATCAGAAGTGATCCTTGCCGCATCAGAAGATGCAGAATTGCAACTATCCCCATGCAAGTCCTTGTGACAGGGCAGTGTTCAATTGTACCTCCCTCATTCCTTGCAATGCAAGTGCAAGTATGCAGCCTGCCACCCACCCACCCCCAGTCTGCAATACCATACTGCTTGCTTGCACTTGAAATTTGGCCTTTTAGGCATGTGGAGGTGGAATCTGGACACCACATCATGGCTGCGTCGGCGGCCTAGTATGCATACTCGTTCCCGAGTCGCCCCACGGCCGGGTGCCCACACACGGACCTCAGCCGCCTGGGGGCGGCCGGGTGCCCTTAAACGGTCCCCAGCCGCCACTACTTTGTCCCGGTGCGCCTTATACACAAGCGCACATACAAAAACATTACCTGTGCCCTCCCCAGTGCATTTAGTGGGAAGGACAGCCTAACCACAAACACGTGGACAAGTGAATGTGGCCAGAGATGGTCCATCTCACTGACACCTTCACACTGGGTTAATATTGTGGAAGCCGGGACACAGTTGGACACTGGGATGCAACACGTCCTCCAGATATGGAGGATTGCGGGTCCTGGGTCAATCAGGCTTCAACACAAAGTTCAGAAAGTAGACAGCAGCAGTGGTCGGCCTCCTATACAATGAGTAAATTATTAATGATCATGAGGCCATCCATCACCTTAGCTTTCTGTTCCTTGGAATGCAAGCGTATGTATGTAGTAGCTGCTAGGCCTGAGGTGGTCATCGTTTTGGTGCATATCCCACCTCCTCTGAGGATTGCTGGATGTTTTCCTGCTACTATCCCAGTTCTATGACTCCCGTTAAAACAAAGCCTCAGGTGATGAATAATGGATGAGGTGGTGGCAAAGGAGAAAGGGCAGGAGGAACAGGGACTATTCACATCAATATCAGGCCAGTCAACCACACATATCTTGTAAGATATGCTTCTGTACCAAAAGGAGCGGTTCGGCTACACAGTTATAGGGCATACAGTGATTGCAATGCCTACCAAAAATTTTGAAGCACTCCAATGCCCCTTGGAAGAGACAAGGAGTTCAGAGTGGTTTAACAAGACGGTTTTAATGCCCATTGGAACAGACGTTTAGGTCACAGTAGCTAAACAAGACGGTTTTAATTCCCCTTGGAAAAGACGTGGATTTCAGAGTAGTTTAACAAGATGGTCTTAATGCCACTTAGAAGAGACGTGGGGGTCACATTAGCTTAACAAGACTTTTTTAATGCCCCTTAGAAGAGACGTGAAGGTCACAGTAGCATAACAAGACAGTTTTAATGCCCCTTGGAAGAGACGTGGAGGTCAGAGTGGTTTAACAAGATGGTTTCAATGCCCCTTGGAAGAGACATGTAGGTCAGAGTAGTTTTACAAGATGGTTTTAATGCCCCTTGGAAGAGACGTGGAGTTCAGAGTGGTTTAACAAGATGGTTTTAATGCCCCTTGGAAGAGACATGGAGTTTAGAGTGGTTTAACAAGATGGTATTAATGCCCATTGGAAGAGACGAGGAAGTCGGAGTGGTATAACAAGACGGTTTTAATGCCCCTTGGAAGAGACGTGGAGGTCACAGTAGCTTAAAAAGACGGTTTTTATGCCCCTTGGAAGAGACGTGGAGGTCAGAGTGGCTTAACATGACGGTTTTAATGTCTCTTGAAAGAGACGTGGAGGTCACAGTAGCTTAAAAAGACGGGTTTAATGCCCCTTGGAAGAGACGTGGAGGTCAGACTGGTTTAACAAGATGGTTTTATTGCCCCTTGGAAGAGACGTGGAGGTCACAATAGCTTAACAAGACGGTTTTAATGCACCTTGGAAAAGACGTGGAGGTCAGAGAGGTTTAAAAAGATGGTTTTAATGCCCCTTGGAAGAGACGTTGAGGTCACAGTAGCTAAACAAGACGGTTTTAATGCCCCTTGGAAGAGACGTGGAGGTCAGAGTGGCTTAACAAGACTGTTTTAATGCCCCTTGGAAGAAACGTGGAGGTCACAGTAGCTTAACAAGACAGTTTTAATGCCTCTTGGAAGAGACATAGAAGTCAGAGTGGTTTAACAAGACGGTATTAATGCCCCTTGGAAGAGACATGTTGGTCACAGTAGCTTTACAAGACGGTTTTAATGCCCCTTGGAAGAGACGTGGAGTTAAGAGTGGTTTAACAAGACGGTTTTAATGCCCCTTGGGAGAGACATGGAGTTGAGAGTGGTTTAACAAGATGGTATTAATGCCTCTTGGAAGAGACGTGGAAGTCGGAGTGGTTTAACAAGACGGTTTTAATGCCCCTTGGAAGAGACTAGGAGGTCACAGTAGCTTAAAAAGATGGTTTTAATGCCCCTTGGAAGAGACGTGGAGGTCACAGTAGCTTAAAAAGACGGTTTTAATGCCCCTTGGAACAGACGTTGATGTCACAGTAGCTAAACAAGACGGTCTTAATGCCCTTGGAAGAGACGTGGATTTCAGAGTGGTTTAACAAGATGGTTTTAATGCCCCTTGGAAAAGACGTGGAGGACACAGTAGCTTAACAAGACAGTTTTAATGCCCCTTGGAAGAGACGTGGAGTCAGAGTTTTTTAACAAGATGGTTTTAATGCCCCTTGGAAGAGATGTGGAGGTCACAGTAGCTTAACAAGATGGTTTTAATGACCCTTGGAAGAGACGTGGAGTTCAGAGTGGTTTAACAAGACGGTTTTAATGCCTCTTGGAAGAGATGTGGAGGTCACAATAGCTTAACAAGACGGTTTTAATGCCCCTTGGAAGAGACGTGGAGTTCAGAGTGGTTTAACAAGACAGGTTTAATGCCCCTTGGAAGAGACGTGGAGTACAGAGTGGTTTAACAAGACGGTTTTAATGCCCCTTGGAAGAGACGTGGAGGTCACAGTAGCTTCACAAGACAATTTTAATGCCCCTTGGAAGAGACGTGGAGGTCAGAGTGGTTTAACAAGATGGTTTTAATACCCCTTTGAAGAGACGTGGAGGTCACAGCAGCTTAAAAAGACGGTTTTAATGTACCTTGGAAGAGACGTGGAAGTCAGAGTGGTTTAGCAAGACGGTTTTAATGCCCTTTGGAAGAGAAGTGGAGGTCACAGTAGCTTAACAAGACGGTTTTAATGCCCCTTGGAAGAGACGTGGAAGTCACAGTAGCTTAACAATACTATTTTAATGCCCTTTGGAAGAGACTTGGAGGTCAAAGTGGTTTAACAAGCCTATTTTAATGCCCCTTGGAAGAGACGTGAAGGTCACAGTACCTTAACAAGACGGTTTTAATGCCCCTTGGAAGAGACGTGGAAGTCAGAGTGGTTTAACAAGACGGTTTTAATGCCCCTTGGAAGAGACAGGGAGGTCACAGTAGCTTAACAAGACAGTTTTAATGCCCTTTGGAAGAGACGTGGAGGTCACAGTAGCTTAACAAGACGGTTTTAATGCCCTTGGAAGAGACGTGGAGGTCAGAGTGGTTTAACAAGATTGTTTTAATGCCACTTTGAAGAGACGTGTAGGTCACAGTAGCTTAACTAAACTGTTTTAATGCACCTTGTAAGAGACGTGGAGGTCAGAGTGGTTTAACAAGACGGTTTTAATGCCCCTTGGAAAAGACATGGAGTTTAGAGTGGTTTAACAAGATGGTATTAATGCCCCTTGGAAGAGACGTGGAGGTTATAGTAGCTTAAAAAGACGGTTTTATTGCCTATTGGAAGAGACGTGGAGGTCAGAGTGGCTTAACATGGCGTTTTTAATGCCTCTTGGAAGAGACATGGAGGTCACAGTAGCTTAAAAAGACGGTTTTAATGCCCCTTGGAAGAGAGGTGGAGGTCAGACTGGTTTAACAAGATGGTTTTATTGCCCCTTGGAAGAGACATGGAGGTCACAATAGCTTAAAAAGACGGTTTTAATGCCCTTTGGAAGAGACGTGGAGTTCAGAGTGGTATAAAAAGATGGTTTTGATGCCCCTTGGAAGAGACGTTGAGGTCACAGTAGCTAAACAAGACGGTTTTAATGGCCCTTGGAATAAACGTGGAGGTCACAGTAGCTTAACAAGACAGTTTTAATGCCCCTTGGAAGAGACGTGGAGGTCAGAGTGGTTTAACAAGACAGTTTTAATGCCCCTTGGAAGAGATGTGGAGGTCACAGGAGCTAAACTAGATGGTTTTAATGCCCCTTGGAAGAGACGTGGAGTTCAGAGTGGTTTAACAAGACAGGTTTAATGCCCCTTGGAAGAGACGTGGAGGTCTCAGTAGCTTAACAAGATTGTTTTAATGCCCCTTGGAAGAGACGTGGAGGTCACAGTAGCTAAAAAAGACGGTTTTAATGCCCCTTGGAAGAGAAGTGGAGGTCAGAGTGTTTTAAAAAGACGGTTTTAATGCCCCTTGGAAGAGACGTGAAGGTCACAGTAGCTTAACAAGATGGTTTTAATGCCCCTTGGAAGAGACGTGGAGGTCACAGTAGCTTAACAAGATGGTTTTAATGCACCTTGGAAGAGACTTGGAGGTCAGACTGGTTTAACAAGACGGTGTTAATGCCCCTTGGAAGAGATGTGGAGGTCAAAATAGGTTAACCAGATGGTTTTAATGCACCTTGGAAGAGAAGTGGAGGTCACAGTAGCTTAACAAGACGGTTTTAATGCCCCTTGGAAGAGACATGGAGATCAGAGTGGTTTAACAATACAGGTTTAATGCCCCTTGGAAGAGACGTGGAGTACAGAGTGGTTTAACAAAACGGTTTTAATGCCCCTTGAAAGGGACGTGGAGGTCACAGTAGCTTAACAAGATGTTTTTAATGCCCCTTGGAAGAGATGTGGAGGTCAGAGTGGTTTAACAAAACAGTTTTAATGCCCCTTGGAAGAGACGTGCAGGTCACAGTAGCTTAAAAAGACAGTTTCAATGCCACTTGGAAGAGACGTGGAAGTCAGAGTGGTTTAACAAGACGGTTTTAATGCCCCTTAGAAGAGACGTGGAGGTCACAGTAGCTTAGCAAGACAGTTTTAATGCCCCTTGGAAGAGACGTGGAGTTCAGAGTGGTTTAACAAGATGGTTTTAATGCCCATAGGAAGAGACGAGGAAGTCACAGTAGCTTAACAAGATGGTTTTAATGCCCTTTGGAAGAGACCTGGATGTCAGAGTGGTTTAAAAAGACGGTTTTAATGCGCCTTGGAAGAGACGTGAGGGTCACAGTAGCTTAACAAGACGGTTTTAATGCCCCTTGGAAGAGACGTGGAGGTCAGACTGGTTTAACAAGACGGTTTTAATGCCCCTTGGAAGAGACATGGAGTTCAGAGTGGTTTAACAAGACGGTTTTAATGCCCATTGGAACAGACGTTTAGGTCACAGTAGCTAAACAAGACGGTTTTAATTCCCCTTGGAAAAGACGTGGATTTCAGATTAGTTTAACAAGATGGTCTTAATGCCACTTAGAAGAGACGTCGGGGTCACATTAGCTTAACAAGACTTTTTTAATGCCCCTTGGAAGAGACGTGAAGGTCACAGTAGCATAACAAGACAGTTTTAATGCCCCTTGGAAGAGACGTGGAGGTCAGAGTGGTTTAACAAGATGGTTTCAATGCCCCTTGGAAGAGACATGTAGGTCAGAGTAGCTTTACAAGACAGTTTTAATGCCCCTTGGAAGAGACGTGGAGTTCAGAGTGGTTTAACAATACGGTTTTAATGCCCCTTGGAAGAGACATGGAGTTTAGAGTGGTTTAACAAGATGGTATTAATGCCCATTGGAAGAGAAGAGGAAGTCGGAGTGGTATAACAAGACGGTTTTAATGCCTCTTGGAAGAGACGTGGAGGTCACAGTAGCTTAAAAAGACGGTTTTAATGCCCCTTGGTAGAGACGTGGAGGTCAGAGTGGCTTAACATGACGGTTTTAATGCCTCTTGAAAGAGACGTGGAGGTCACAGTAGCTTAAAAAGACGGGTTTAATGCCCCTTGGAAGAGACGTGGAGGTCAGACAGGTTTAACAAGATGGTTTTATTGCCCCTTGGAAGAGACGAGGAGGTCACAATAGCTTAACAAGACGGTTTTAATGCCCCTTGGAAAAGACGTGGAGGTCAGAGTGGTTTAAAAAGATGGTTTTAATGCCCCTTGGAAGAGACGTTGAGGTCACAGTAGCTAAACAAGACGGTTTTAATGCCCCTTGGAAGAGACGTGGAGGTCAGAGTGGTTTAACAAAACGGTTTTAATGCCCCTTGGAAGAGATGTGGAGGTCACAGTAGCTTAACTAGATGGTTTAAATGCCCCTTGGAAGAGACCTGGAGTTCAGAGTGGTTTAACAAGATGGTTTTAATGCCCCTTGGAAGAGACGTGGAGGTCACAGTAGCATAACAAGGCGGTTTTAATGCCTCTTGGAAGAGACATGGAGTTCACAGTGGTTTAACAAGACAAGTTTAATGCCCCTTGGAAGAGACGTGGAGGTCTCAGTAGCTTAACAAGATGGTTTTAATGCTGCTTGGAAGAGACATGGAGATCACAGTAGCTTAAAAACACGGTTTTAATGCCCCTTGGAAGAGACATGGAGTTCAGAGTGATTTAACAAGATGGTTTTAATGCCTATTGGAAGAGACGTGGAGGTCACAGTAGCTTAACAAGACGGTTTTAATGCACCTTGGAAGAGATGTGCAGGTCAGAGTGTTTTAACAAGACGGTTTTAATGCCCTTTGGAAGAGATGTGAAGGTCACAGTAGCTTAACCAGATGGTTTTAATGCCCCTTGGAAGGGACGTGGAGTTCAGAGTGATTTAACAAAACGGTTTTAATGCCCCTTGGATGGGATGTGGAGGTCACAGGAGCTTAACAGGATGGTTTTAATGCCCCTTGGAAGAGATGTGGAGGTCAGAGTGGTTTAACAAAACGGTTTTAATGCCCCTTGGAAGAGACGTGCAGGTCACAGTAGCTTAAAAATACAGTTTTAATGCCCCTTGGAAGAGACGTGGAGTTCAGAGTGGTTTAAAAAGATGGTTTTAATGCACCTTGGAAGAGACGTGGAAGTCACAGTAGCTTAACAAGATGGTTTTAATGCCCTTTGGAAGAGACATGGAGGTCAGAGTGGTTTAAAAAGACGGTTTTAATGCCCCTTCCAGGAGACGTGAAGGTCACAGTAGCTTAACAAGACGGCTTTAATACCCCTTGGAAGAGACGTGGAGGTCAGTGTGGTTTAACAAGATGATTTTAATGCCTCTTGGAAGAGACATGGAGGTCACAGTAGCTTAACAAGATGGTTTTATTGCCCTTTGCAAGAGAAGTGGAGGTCATAGTAGCTTGACAAGACGATTTTAATGCCCCTTGGGAGAGACGTGGAGGTCAGAGTGCTTTAACAAGATTGTTTTAATGCCCCTTTGAAGAGATGTGGAGGTCACAGTAGCTAAACAAGACTGTTTTAATGACCCTTGGAAGAGATGTGGAGGTAAGAGAGGTTTAACAAGACCGTTTTAATGCCCCTTGGAAGAGACGTGAAGGTCACAGTAGCTTAACAAGACAGTTTTAATGCCCCTTGGAAGAGACGTGGAGGTCAGAGTGGTTTAACAAGACGGTTCTAATGACCCTTGGAAGAGACATGGAGGTCACAGTAGCTTTACAAGACAGTTTTAATGGCCCTTGGAAGAGACGTGAAGTTCAGAGTGGTTTAACAAGATGGTTTTAATGCCCCTTGGAAGAGACAAGGAGGTCGGAGTGGTTTAACAAGACGGTTTTAATGCCACTTGGAAAAGACGTGGAGGTCACAGTAGCTTAAAAAGACATTTTTAATGCCCCTTGGAAGAGACGTGGAGGTCAGAGTGGCTTAACAAGACTGTTTTAATGCCCCTTGGAAGAAACGTGGAGGTCACAGTAGCTTAACAAGACAGTTTTAATGCCTCTTGGAAGAGACATGGAAGTCAGAGTGGTTTAACAAGACGGTATTAATGCCCCTTGGAAGAGACATGTTGGTCACAGTAGCTTTACAAGACGGTTTTAATGCCCCTTGGAAGAGACGTGGAGTTAAGAGTGGTTTAACAAGACGGTTTTAATACCCCTTGGAAGAGACATGGAGTTGAGAGTGGTTTAACAAGATGGTATTAATGCCTCTTGGAAGAGACGTCGAAGTCGGAGTGGTTTAACAAGACGGTTTTAATGCCCCTTGGAAGAGACGAGGAGGTCACAGTAGCTTAAAAAGACGGTTTTAATGCCCCTTGGAAGAGACGTGGAGGTCACAGTAGCTTAAAAAGACGGTTTTAATGCCCCTTGGAACAGACGTTGATGTCACAATAGCTAAACAAGACGGTCTTAATGCCCTTGGAAGAGACGTGGATTTCAGAGTGGTTTAACAAGATAGTTTTAATGCCCCTTGGAAAAGACGTGGAGGTCACAGTAGCTTAACAAGACAGTTTTAATGCCCCTTGGAAGAGACGTGGAGTCAGAGTTTTTTAACAAGATGGTTTTAATGCCCCTTGGAAGAGATGTGGAGGTAACAGTAGCTTAACAAGATGGTTTTAATGACCCTTGGAAGAGACGTGGAGTTCAGAATGGTTTAACAAGACGGTTTTAATGCCTCTTGGAAGAGATGTGGAGGTCACAATAGCTTAACAAGACGGTTTTAATGCCCCTTGGAAGAGACGTGGAGTTCAGAGTGGTTTAACAAGACAGGTTTAATGCACCTTGGAAGAGACGTGGAGTACAGAGTGGTTTAACAAGATGGTTTTAATGCCCCTTGGAAGAGATGTGGAGGTCACAGTAGCTTAACAAGATGGTTTTAATGACCCTTGGAAGAGACGTGGAGGTCAGAGTGGTTTAACAAGACAGTTTTAATGCCCCTTGGAAGAGATGTGGAGGTCACAGTAGCTAAACTAGATGGTTTTAATGCCCCTTGGAAGAGACGTGGAGTTCAGAGTGGTTTAACAAGACAGGTTTAATGCCCCTTGGAAGAAGCGTGGAGGTCTCAGTAGCTTAACAAGATTGTTTTAATGCCCCTTGGAAGAGACGTGGAGGTCACAGTAGCTAAAAAAGACGGTTTTAATGCCCCTTGGAAGAGAAATGGAGGTCAGAGTGTTTTAAAAAGACGGTTTTAATGCCCCTTGGAAGAGACGTGAAGGTCACAGTAGATTAACAAGACGGTTAAAATGCCCATTGGAAGAGACGTGGAGGTCACAGTAGCTTAACAAGATGGTTTTAATGCACCTTGGAAGAGACTTGGAGGTCAGACTGGTTTAACAAGACGGTGTTAATGCCCCTTGGAAGAGATGTGGAGGTCAAAATAGGTTAACCAGATGGTTTTAATACACCTTGGAAGAGAAGTGGAGGTCACAGTAGCTTAACAAGACGGTTTTAATGCCCCTTGGAAGAGACATGGAGATCAGAGTGGTTTAACAATACAGGTTTAATGCCCCTTGGAAGAGACGTGGAGTACAGAGTGGTTTAACAAAACGGTTTTAATGCCCCTTGAAAGGGACGTGGAGGTCACAGTAGCTTAACAAGATGTTTTTAATGCCCCTTGGAAGAGATGTGGAGGTCAGAGTGGTTTAACAAAACAGTTTTAATGCCCCTTGGAAGAGACGTGCAGGTCACAGTAGCTTAAAAAGACAGTTTCAATGCCACTTGGAAGAGACGTGGAAGTTAGAGTGGTTTAACAAGACGGTTTTAATGCCCCTTAGAAGAGACGTGGAGGTCACAGTAGCTTAGCAAGACAGTTTTAATGCCCCTTGGAAGAGACGTGGAGTTCAGAGTGGTTTAACAAGATGGTTTTAATGCCCCTTGGAAGAGACGAGGAAGTCACAGTAGCTTAACAAGATGGTGTTAATGCCCTTTGGAAGAGACCTGGAGGTCAGAGTGGTTTAAAAAGACGGTTTTAATGCCCCTTGGAAGAGACGTGAGGGTCACAGTAGCTTAACAAGACGGTTTTAATGCCCCTTGGAAGAGACGTGGAGGTCAGACTGGTTTAACAAGACGGTTTTAATGCCCCTTGGAAGAGACATGGAGTTCAGAGTGGTTTAACAAGATGGTCTTAATGCCACTTAGAAGAGACGTCGGGGTCACATTAGCTTAACAAGACTTTTTTAATGCCCCTTGGAAGAGACGTGAAGGTCACAGTAGCATAACAAGACAGTTTTAATGCCCCTTGGAAGAGACGTGGAGGTCAGAGTGGTTTAACAAGATGGTTTCAATGCCCCTTGGAAGAGACATGTAGGTCAGAGGAGCTTTACAAGACAGTTTTAATGCCCCTTGGAAGAGACGTGGAGTTCAAAGGGGTTTAACAAGACGGTTTTAATGCCCCTTGGAAGAGACATGGAGTTGAGAGTGGTTTAACAAGATGGTATTAATGCCTCTTGGAAGAGACGTCGAAGTCGGAGTGGTTTAACAAGACGGTTTTAATGCCCTTTGGAAGAGACGAGGAGGTCACAGTAGCTTAAAAAGACGGTTTTAATGCCCCTTGGAAGAGACGTGGAGGTCACAGTAGCTTAAAAAGACGGTTTTAATGCCCCTTGGAACAGACGTTGAAGTCACAGTAGCTAAACAAGACGGTCTTAATGCCCTTGGAAGAGACGTGGATTTCAGAGTGGTTTAACAAGATGGTTTTAATGCCCCTTGGAAAAGACGTGGAGGTCACAGTAGCTTAACAAGACAGTTTTAATGCCCCTTGGAAGAGACGTGGAGTCAGAGTTTTTTAACAAGATGGTTTTAATGACCCTTGGAAGAGACGTGGAGTTCAGAGTGGTTTAACAAGACGGTTTTAATGCCTCTTGGAAGAGACGTGGAGGTCACAGTAGCTTAAAAAGACGGTTTTAATGCCCCTTGGTAGAGACGTGGAGGTCAGAGTGGCTTAACATGACGGTTTTAATGCCTCTTGAAAGAGACGTGGAGGTCACAGTAGCTTAAAAAGACGGGTTTAATGCCCCTTGGAAGAGACGTGGAGGTCAGACAGGTTTAACAAGATGGTTTTATTGCCCCTTGGAAGAGACGAGGAGGTCACAATAGCTTAACAAGACGGTTTTAATGCCCCTTGGAAAAGACGTGGAGGTCAGAGTGGTTTAAAAAGATGGTTTTAATGCCCCTTGGAAGAGACGTTGAGGTCACAGTAGCTAAACAAGACGGTTTTAATGCCCCTTGGAAGAGACGTGGAGGTCAGAGTGGTTTAACAAAACGGTTTTAATGCCCCTTGGAAGAGATGTGGAGGTCACAGTAGCTTAACTAGATGGTTTAAATGCCCCTTGGAAGAGACCTGGAGTTCAGAGTGGTTTAACAAGATGGTTTTAATGCCCCTTGGAAGAGACGTGGAGGTCACAGTAGCATAACAAGGCGGTTTTAATGCCTCTTGGAAGAGACATGGAGTTCACAGTGGTTTAACAAGACAAGTTTAATGCCCCTTGGAAGAGACGTGGAGGTCTCAGTAGCTTAACAAGATGGTTTTAATGCTGCTTGGAAGAGACATGGAGATCACAGTAGCTTAAAAACACGGTTTTAATGCCCCTTGGAAGAGACATGGAGTTCAGAGTGATTTAACAAGATGGTTTTAATGCCTATTGGAAGAGACGTGGAGGTCACAGTAGCTTAACAAGACGGTTTTAATGCACCTTGGAAGAGATGTGCAGGTCAGAGTGTTTTAACAAGACGGTTTTAATGCCCTTTGGAAGAGATGTGAAGGTCACAGTAGCTTAACCAGATGGTTTTAATGCCCCTTGGAAGGGACGTGGAGTTCAGAGTGATTTAACAAAACGGTTTTAATGCCCCTTGGATGGGATGTGGAGGTCACAGGAGCTTAACAGGATGGTTTTAATGCCCCTTGGAAGAGATGTGGAGGTCAGAGTGGTTTAACAAAACGGTTTTAATGCCCCTTGGAAGAGACGTGCAGGTCACAGTAGCTTAAAAATACAGTTTTAATGCCCCTTGGAAGAGACGTGGAGTTCAGAGTGGTTTAAAAAGATGGTTTTAATGCACCTTGGAAGAGACGTGGAAGTCACAGTAGCTTAACAAGATGGTTTTAATGCCCTTTGGAAGAGACATGGAGGTCAGAGTGGTTTAAAAAGACGGTTTTAATGCCCCTTCCAGGAGACGTGAAGGTCACAGTAGCTTAACAAGACGGCTTTAATACCCCTTGGAAGAGACGTGGAGGTCAGTGTGGTTTAACAAGATGATTTTAATGCCTCTTGGAAGAGACATGGAGGTCACAGTAGCTTAACAAGATGGTTTTATTGCCCTTTGCAAGAGAAGTGGAGGTCATAGTAGCTTGACAAGACGATTTTAATGCCCCTTGGGAGAGACGTGGAGGTCAGAGTGCTTTAACAAGATTGTTTTAATGCCCCTTTGAAGAGATGTGGAGGTCACAGTAGCTAAACAAGACTGTTTTAATGACCCTTGGAAGAGATGTGGAGGTAAGAGAGGTTTAACAAGACCGTTTTAATGCCCCTTGGAAGAGACGTGAAGGTCACAGTAGCTTAACAAGACAGTTTTAATGCCCCTTGGAAGAGACGTGGAGGTCAGAGTGGTTTAACAAGACGGTTCTAATGACCCTTGGAAGAGACATGGAGGTCACAGTAGCTTTACAAGACAGTTTTAATGGCCCTTGGAAGAGACGTGAAGTTCAGAGTGGTTTAACAAGATGGTTTTAATGCCCCTTGGAAGAGACAAGGAGGTCGGAGTGGTTTAACAAGACGGTTTTAATGCCACTTGGAAAAGACGTGGAGGTCACAGTAGCTTAAAAAGACATTTTTAATGCCCCTTGGAAGAGACGTGGAGGTCAGAGTGGCTTAACAAGACTGTTTTAATGCCCCTTGGAAGAAACGTGGAGGTCACAGTAGCTTAACAAGACAGTTTTAATGCCTCTTGGAAGAGACATGGAAGTCAGAGTGGTTTAACAAGACGGTATTAATGCCCCTTGGAAGAGACATGTTGGTCACAGTAGCTTTACAAGACGGTTTTAATGCCCCTTGGAAGAGACGTGGAGTTAAGAGTGGTTTAACAAGACGGTTTTAATACCCCTTGGAAGAGACATGGAGTTGAGAGTGGTTTAACAAGATGGTATTAATGCCTCTTGGAAGAGACGTCGAAGTCGGAGTGGTTTAACAAGACGGTTTTAATGCCCCTTGGAAGAGACGAGGAGGTCACAGTAGCTTAAAAAGACGGTTTTAATGCCCCTTGGAAGAGACGTGGAGGTCACAGTAGCTTAAAAAGACGGTTTTAATGCCCCTTGGAACAGACGTTGATGTCACAATAGCTAAACAAGACGGTCTTAATGCCCTTGGAAGAGACGTGGATTTCAGAGTGGTTTAACAAGATAGTTTTAATGCCCCTTGGAAAAGACGTGGAGGTCACAGTAGCTTAACAAGACAGTTTTAATGCCCCTTGGAAGAGACGTGGAGTCAGAGTTTTTTAACAAGATGGTTTTAATGCCCCTTGGAAGAGATGTGGAGGTAACAGTAGCTTAACAAGATGGTTTTAATGACCCTTGGAAGAGACGTGGAGTTCAGAATGGTTTAACAAGACGGTTTTAATGCCTCTTGGAAGAGATGTGGAGGTCACAATAGCTTAACAAGACGGTTTTAATGCCCCTTGGAAGAGACGTGGAGTTCAGAGTGGTTTAACAAGACAGGTTTAATGCACCTTGGAAGAGACGTGGAGTACAGAGTGGTTTAACAAGATGGTTTTAATGCCCCTTGGAAGAGATGTGGAGGTCACAGTAGCTTAACAAGATGGTTTTAATGACCCTTGGAAGAGACGTGGAGGTCAGAGTGGTTTAACAAGACAGTTTTAATGCCCCTTGGAAGAGATGTGGAGGTCACAGTAGCTAAACTAGATGGTTTTAATGCCCCTTGGAAGAGACGTGGAGTTCAGAGTGGTTTAACAAGACAGGTTTAATGCCCCTTGGAAGAAGCGTGGAGGTCTCAGTAGCTTAACAAGATTGTTTTAATGCCCCTTGGAAGAGACGTGGAGGTCACAGTAGCTAAAAAAGACGGTTTTAATGCCCCTTGGAAGAGAAATGGAGGTCAGAGTGTTTTAAAAAGACGGTTTTAATGCCCCTTGGAAGAGACGTGAAGGTCACAGTAGATTAACAAGACGGTTAAAATGCCCATTGGAAGAGACGTGGAGGTCACAGTAGCTTAACAAGATGGTTTTAATGCACCTTGGAAGAGACTTGGAGGTCAGACTGGTTTAACAAGACGGTGTTAATGCCCCTTGGAAGAGATGTGGAGGTCAAAATAGGTTAACCAGATGGTTTTAATACACCTTGGAAGAGAAGTGGAGGTCACAGTAGCTTAACAAGACGGTTTTAATGCCCCTTGGAAGAGACATGGAGATCAGAGTGGTTTAACAATACAGGTTTAATGCCCCTTGGAAGAGACGTGGAGAACAGAGTGGTTTAACAAAACGGTTTTAATGCCCCTTGAAAGGGACGTGGAGGTCACAGTAGCTTAACAAGATGTTTTTAATGCCCCTTGGAAGAGATGTGGAGGTCAGAGTGGTTTAACAAAACAGTTTTAATGCCCCTTGGAAGAGACGTGCAGGTCACAGTAGCTTAAAAAGACAGTTTCAATGCCACTTGGAAGAGACGTGGAAGTTAGAGTGGTTTAACAAGACGGTTTTAATGCCCCTTAGAAGAGACGTGGAGGTCACAGTAGCTTAGCAAGACAGTTTTAATGCCCCTTGGAAGAGACGTGGAGTTCAGAGTGGTTTAACAAGATGGTTTTAATGCCCCTTGGAAGAGACGAGGAAGTCACAGTAGCTTAACAAGATGGTGTTAATGCCCTTTGGAAGAGACCTGGAGGTCAGAGTGGTTTAAAAAGACGGTTTTAATGCCCCTTGGAAGAGACGTGAGGGTCACAGTAGCTTAACAAGACGGTTTTAATGCCCCTTGGAAGAGACGTGGAGGTCAGACTGGTTTAACAAGACGGTTTTAATGCCCCTTGGAAGAGACATGGAGTTCAGAGTGGTTTAACAAGATGGTCTTAATGCCACTTAGAAGAGACGTCGGGGTCACATTAGCTTAACAAGACTTTTTTAATGCCCCTTGGAAGAGACGTGAAGGTCACAGTAGCATAACAAGACAGTTTTAATGCCCCTTGGAAGAGACGTGGAGGTCAGAGTGGTTTAACAAGATGGTTTCAATGCCCCTTGGAAGAGACATGTAGGTCAGAGGAGCTTTACAAGACAGTTTTAATGCCCCTTGGAAGAGACGTGGAGTTCAAAGGGGTTTAACAAGACGGTTTTAATGCCCCTTGGAAGAGACATGGAGTTGAGAGTGGTTTAACAAGATGGTATTAATGCCTCTTGGAAGAGACGTCGAAGTCGGAGTGGTTTAACAAGACGGTTTTAATGCCCTTTGGAAGAGACGAGGAGGTCACAGTAGCTTAAAAAGACGGTTTTAATGCCCCTTGGAAGAGACGTGGAGGTCACAGTAGCTTAAAAAGACGGTTTTAATGCCCCTTGGAACAGACGTTGAAGTCACAGTAGCTAAACAAGACGGTCTTAATGCCCTTGGAAGAGACGTGGATTTCAGAGTGGTTTAACAAGATGGTTTTAATGCCCCTTGGAAAAGACGTGGAGGTCACAGTAGCTTAACAAGACAGTTTTAATGCCCCTTGGAAGAGACGTGGAGTCAGAGTTTTTTAACAAGATGGTTTTAATGACCCTTGGAAGAGACGTGGAGTTCAGAGTGGTTTAACAAGACGGTTTTAATGCCTCTTGGAAGAGATGTGGAGGTCACAATAGCTTAACAAGACGGTTTTAATGCCCCTTGGAAGAGACGTGGAGTTCAGAGTGGTTTAACAAGACAGGTTTAATGCACCTTGGAAGAGACGTGGAGTACAGAATGGTTTAACAAGACGGTTTTAATGCCCCTTGGAAGAGACGTGGAGGTCACAGTAGCTTCACAAGACAATTTTAATGCCCCTTGGAAGAGACGTGTAGGTCAGAGTGGTTTAACAAGATGTTTTTAATACCCCTTGGAAGAGACGTGGAGGTCTCAGCAGCTTAAAAAGACGGTTTTAATGTACCTTGGAAGAGACGTGGAAGTCAGAGAGGTTTAGCAAGACGGTTTTAATGCCCTTTGGAAGAGAAGTGGAGGTCACAGTAGCTTAACAAGACGGTTTTAATGCCCCTTGGAAGAGACGTGGCGTTCAGAGTGGTTTAACAAGATGATTTTAATGCCCCTTGGAAGAGACGTGGAAGTCACAGTAGCTTAACAAGACGATTTTAATGCCCTTTGGAAGAAACCTGGAGGTCAAAGTGGTTTAACAAGCCTTTTTTAATGCCCCTTGGAAGAGACGTGAAGGTCACAGTAGCTTAACAAGACGGTTTTAATGCCCCTTGGAAGAGACGTGGAAGTCAGAGTGGTTTAACAAGACGGTTTTAATGCCCCTTGGAAGAGACAGGGAGGTCACAGTAGCTTAACAAGACAGTTTTAATGCCCTTTGGAAGAGACGTGGAGGTCACAGTAGCTTAACGAGACGGTTTTAATGCCCCTTGGAAGAGACGTAGAGGTCAGAGTGGTTTAACAAGATTGTTTTAATGCCACTTAGAAGAGACGTGTAGGTCACAGTAGCTTAACTAGACTGTTTTAATGCCCCTTGGAAGAGACGTGCAGGTCAGAGTGGTTTAACAAGATGGTTTTAATGCCCCTTGGAAGAGACGTGAAGGTCACAGTAGCTTAACATGACAGTTTTAATGCCCCTTGTAAGAGACATGGAGGTCAGAGTGGTTTAACAAGACGGTTTTAATGCCCCTTGGAAAAGACATGGAGTTTAGAGTGGTTTAACAAGATGGTATTAATGCCCCTTGGAAGAGACGTGGAAGTCGGAGTGGAATAACAAGACGGTTTTAACGTCCCTTGGAAGAGACGTGGAGGTCATAGTAGCTTAAAAAGACGGTTTTATTGCCTCTTGGAAGAGACGTTGAGGTCAGAGTGGCTTAACATGGCGGTTTTAATGCCTCTTGGAAGAGACATGGAGGTCACAGTAGCTTAAAAAGACGGTTTTAATGCCCCTTGGAAGAGAGGTGGAGGTCAGACTGGTTTAACAAGATGGTTTTATTGCCCCTTGGAAGAGACATGGAGGTCACAATAGCTTAAAAAGACGGTTTTAAGGCCCTTTGGAAGAGACGTGGAGTTCAGAGTGGTTTAAAAAGATGGTTTTAATGCCCCCTGGAAGAGACGTTGAGGTCACAGTAGCTAAACAAGACGGTTTTAATGGCCCTTGTAATAAACGTGGAGGTCACAGTAGCTTAACAAGACGGTTTTAATGCCCCTTGGAAGAGACGTGGATGTCAGAGTGGTTTAACAAGACAGTTTTAATGCCCCTTGGAAGAGATGTGGAGGTCACAGTAGCTAAACTAGATGGTTTTAATGCCCCTTGGAAGAGACGTGGAGTTCAGAGTGGTTTAACAAGACAGGTTTAATGCCCCTTGGAAGAGACGTGGAGGTCTCAGTAGCTTAACAAGATTGTTTTAATGCCCCTTGGAAGAGACGTGGAGGTCACAGTAGCTAAAAAAGACGGTTTTAATGCCCCTTGGAAGAGACGTGGAGGTCAGAGTGTTTTAAAAAGACGGTTTTAATGCCCCTTGGAAGAGACGTGAAGGTCACAGTAGCTTAACAAGACGGTTTTAATGCCCCTTGGAAGAGACATGGAGATCAGAGTGGTTTAACAATACAGGTTTAATGCCCCTTGGAAGAGACGTGGAGTACAGAGTGGTTTAACAAAACGGTTTTAATGCCCCTTGAAAGGGACGTGGAGGTCACAGTAGCTTAACAAGATGGTTTTAATGCCCCTTGGAAGAGATGTGGAGGTCAGAGTGGTTTAACAAGACGGTTTTAATGCCCCTTGGAAGAGACGTGAAGGTCACAGTAGCTTAACAAGACGGTTTTAATGCCCCTTATAAGAGACGTGGAGGTCACAGTAGCTTAACAAGACGGTTTTAATGCACCTTGGAAGAGACGTGGAGGTCAGACTGGTTTAACAAGACGGTGTTAATGCCCCTTGGAAGAGATGTGGAGGTCACAATAGGTTAACCAGATGGTTTTAATGCAACTTGGAAGAGAAGTGGAGGTCACAGTAGCTTAACAAGACGGTTTTAATGCCCCTTGGAAGAGACATGGAGATCAGAGTGGTTTAACAATACAGGTTTAATGCCCCTTGGAAGAGACGTGGAGTACAGAGTGGTTTAACAAAACGGTTTTAATGCCCCTTGAAAGGGACGTGGAGGTCACAGTAGCTTAACAAGATGGTTTTAATGCCCCTTGGAAGAGATGTGGAGGTCAGAGTGGTTTAACAAAACAGTTTTAATGCCCCTTGGAAGAGACGTGCAGGTCACAGTAGCTTAAAAAGACAGTTTCAATGCCACTTGGAAGAGACGTGGAAGTCAGAGTGGTTTAACAAGACGGTTTTAATGCCCCTTGGAAGAGACGAGGAAGTCACAGTAGCTTAACAAGATGGTTTTAATGCCCTTTGGAAGAGACCTGGAGGTCAGCGTGGTTTAAAAAGATGGTTTTAATGCCCCTTGGAAGAGACGTGAGGGTCACAGTAGCTTAACAAGACGGTTTTAATGCCCCTTGGAAGAGACGTGGAGGTCAGCGTGGTTTAACAACATGGTTTTAATGCCTCTTGGAAGAGACATGAAGGACACAGTAGCTTAACAAGATGGTTTTAATGTCCTTTGGAAGAGACGTGGAGGTCACAGTAGCTTACAAGACGATTTTAATGCCCCTTGGGAGAGACGTGGAGGTCAGAATGGTTTAACAAGATGGTTTTAATGCCCTTTGGAAGAGACGTGGTGGTCACAGTAGCTTAACAAGACTGTTTTAATGACCCTTGGAAGAGATGTGGAGGTCAGAGAGGTTTAACAAGACCGTTTTAATGCCCATTGAAAGAGACGTGAAGGTGACAGTAGCTTAATAAGACAGTTTTAATGCCCCTTGGAAGAGACGTGGAGGTCAGAATGGTTTAACAAGTTGGTTTTAATGCCCCTTGGAAGAGACATGGAGGTCACAGTAGCTTTAAAAGACGGTTTTAATGCCCCTTGGAAGAGACGTGGAGTTCAGCGTGGTTTAACAAGATGGTTTTAATGCCCCTTGGAAGAGACATGGAGGTCAGAGTGGTTTAACAAGATGGTTTTAATGCCCCTTGGAAAAGACATGGATGTCACAGGAGCTTAAAAAGACGGTTTTAATGCCCTTTGGAAGAGACGTGGAGTTCAGAGTGGTTTAAAAAGACGGTTTTAATGCCCCTTGGAAGAGACGTTGAGGTCACAGTAGCTAAACAAGACTGTTTTAATGGCCCTTGGAATAAACGTGGAGGTCACAGTAGCTTAACAAGACAGCTTTAATGCCCCTTGGAAGAGACGTGGAGGTCAGAGTGGTTTAACAAGACAGTTTTAATGCCCCTTGGAAGAGATGTGGAGGTCACAGTAGCTAAACTAGATGGTTTTAATGCCCCTTGGAAGAGACGTGGAGTTCAGAGTGGTTTAACAAGACAGGTTTAATGCCCCTTGGAAGAGACGTGGAGGTCTCACTAGCTTAACAAGATTGTTTTAATGCCCCTTGGAAGAGACGTGGAGGTCACAGTAGCTAAAAAAGACGGTTTTAATGCCCCTTGGAAGAGAAGTGGAGGTCAGAGTGTTTTAAAAAGATGGTTTTAATGCCCCTTGGAAGAGACGTGAAGGTCACAGTAGCTTAACAAGACGGTTAAAATGCCCCTTGGAAGAGACGTGGAGGTCACAGTAGCTTAACAAGATGGTTTTATTGCACCTTGGAAGAGACTTGGAGGTCAGACTGGTTTAACAAGACGGTGTTAATACCCCTTGGAAGAGATGTGGAGGTCAAAATAGGTTAACCAGATGGTATTAATGCACCTTGGAAGAGAAGTGGAGGTCACAGTAGCTTAACAAGACGGTTTTAATGCCCCTTGGAAGAGACATGGAGATCAGAGTGGTTTAACAATACAGGTTTAATGCCCCTTGGAAGAGACGTGGAGTACAGAGTGGTTTAACAAAACGGTTTTAATGCCCCTTGAAAGGGACGTGGAGGTCACAGTAGCTTAACAAGATGTTTTTAATGACCCTTGGAAGAGATGTGGAGGTCAGAGTGGTTTAACAAAACAGTTTTAATGCCCCTTGGAAGAGACGTGCAGGTCACAGTAGCTTAAAAAGACAGTTTCAATGCCACTTGGAAGAGACGTGGAAGTCAGAGTGGTTTAACAAGACGGTTTTAATGCCCCTTAGAAGGGACGTGGAGGTCACAGTAGCTTAGCAAGACAGTTTTAATGCCCCTTGGAAGAGACGTGGAGTTCAGAGTGGTTTAACAAGATGGTTTTAATGCCCCTTGGAAGAGACGAGGAAGTCACAGTAGCTTAACAAGATGGTTTTAATGCCCTTTGGAAGAGACCTGGAGGTCAGAGAGGTTTAAAAAGACAGTTTTAATGCCCCTTGGAAGAGACGTGAGGGTCACAGTAGCTTAACAAGACGGTTTTAATGCCCCTTGGAAGAGACGTGGAGGTCAGACTGGTTTAACAAGACGGTTTTAATGCCCCTTGGAAGAGACATGGAGTTCAGAGTGGTTTAACAAGACGGTTTTAATGCCCATTGGAACAGACGTTTAGGTCACAGTAGCTAAACAAGACGGTTTTAATTCCCCTTGGAAAAGACGTGGATTTCAGAGTAGTTTAACAAGATGGTCTTAATGCCACTTAGAAGAGACGTCGGGGTCACATTAGCTTAACAAGACTTTTTTAATGCCCCTTGGAAGAGACGTGAAGGTCACAGTAGCATAACAAGACAGTTTTAATGCCCCTTGGAAGAGACGTGGAGGTCAGAGTGGTTTAACAAGATGGTTTCAATGCCCCTTGGAAGAGACATGTAGGTCAGAGTAGCTTTACAAGACAGTTTTAATGCCCCTTGGAAGAGACGTGGAGTTCAGAGGGGTTTAACAAGACGGTTTTAATGCCCCTTGGAAGAGACATGGAGTTTAGAGTGGTTTAACAAGATGGTATTAATGCCCATTGGAAGAGACGAGGAAGTCGGAGTGGTATAACAAGACGGTTTTAATGCCCCTTGGAAGAGACGTTGAGGTCACAGTAGCTTAAAAAGACGGTTTTAATGCCCCTTGGTAGAGATGGGGAGGTCAGAGTGGCTTAACATGACGGTTTTAATGCCTCTTGAAAGAGACGTGGAGGTCACAGTAGCTTAAAAAGACGGGTTTAATGCCCCTTGGAAGAGACGTGGAGGTCAGACTGGTTTAACAAGATGGTTTTATTGCCCCTTGGAAGAGACGTGGAGGTCACAATAGCTTAACAGGACGGTTTTAATGCCCCTTGGAAAAGACGTGGAGGTCAGAGTGTTTAAAAAGATGGTTTTAATGCCCCTTGGAAGAGACGTTGAGGTCACAGTAGCTAAACAAGACGGTTTTAATGCCCCTTGGAAGAGACGTGGAGGTCAGAGTGGTTTAACAAGACGGTTTTAATGCCCCTTGGAAGAGATGTGGAGGTCACAGTAGCTTAACTAGATGGTTTAAATGCCCCTTGGAAGAGACCTGGAGTTCAGAGTGGTTTAACAAGATGGTTTTAATGCCCCTTGGAAGAGACGTGGAGGTCACAGTAGCATAACAAGGCGGTTTTAATGCCCCTTGGAAGAAACGTGGAGTTCACAGTGGCTTAACAAGACAAGTTTAATGCCCCTTGGAAGAGACGTGGAGGTCTCAGTAGCTTAACAAGATGGTTTTAATGCTCCTTGGAATAGACGTGGAGATCACAGTAGCTTAAAAATACGGTTTTAATGCCCCTTGGAAGAGACATGGAGTTCAGAGTGATTTAACAAGATGGTTTTAATGCCCATTGGAAGAGACGTGGAGGTCACAGTAGCTTAACAAGACGGTTTTAATGCACCTTGGAAGAGATGTGGAGGTCAGAGTGGTTTAACAAGACGGTTTTAATGCCCTTTGGAAGAGATGTGAAGGTCACAGTAGCTTAACCAGATGGTTTTAATGCCCCTTGGAAGGGACGTGGAGTTCAGAGTGATTTAACAAGATGGTTTGAATGCCCCTTGGAAGAGACGTGGAGGTCACAATAGCTTAACAAGACGGTTTTAATGCCCCTTGGAAGAGACGTGGAGAACAGAGTGGTTTAACAAAACGGTTTTAATGCCCCTTGGATGGGATGTGGAGGTCACAGGAGCTTAACAAGATGGTTTTAATGCCCCTTGGAAGAGATGTGGAGGTCAGAGTGGTTTAACAAAACGGTTTTAATGCCGCTTGGAAGAGACGTGCAGGTCACAGTAGCTTAAAAATACAGTTTTAATGCCCCTTGGAAGAGATGTGGAGTTCAGAGTGGTTTAAAAAGATGGTTTTAATGCACCTTGGAAGAGACGTGGAAGTCACAGTAGCTTAACAAGATGGTTTTAATGCCCTTTGGAAGAGACATGGAGGTCAGAGTGGTTTAAAAAGACGGTTTTAATGCCCCTTGGAGGAGACGTGAAGGTCACAGTAGCTTAACAAGACGGCTTTAATACCCCTTGGAAGAGACGTGGAGGTCAGAGTGGTTTAACAAGACGGTTTTAATGCCCCTTGGAAGAGATGTGGAGGTCACAGTAGCTTAACTAGATGGTTTAAATGCCCCTTGGAAGAGACCTGGAGTTCAGAGTGGTTTAACAAGATGGTTTTAATGCCCCTTGGAAGAGACGTGGAGGTCACAGTAGCATAACAAGGCGGTTTTAATGCCCCTTGGAAGAAACGTGGAGTTCACAGTGGTTTAACAAGACAAGTTTAATGCCCCTTGGAAGAGACGTGGAGGTCTCAGTAGCTTAACAAGATGGTTTTAATGCTCCTTGGAATAGACGTGGAGATCACAGTAGCTTAAAAATACGGTTTTAATGCCCCTTGGAAGAGACATGGAGTTCAGAGTGATTTAACAAGATGGTTTTAATGCCCATTGGAAGAGACGTGGAGGTCACAGTAGCTTAACAAGACGGTTTTAATGCACCTTGGAAGAGATGTGGAGGTCAGAGTGGTTTAACAAGACGGTTTTAATGCCCTTTGGAAGAGATGTGAAGGTCACAGTAGCTTAACCAGATGGTTTTAATGCCCCTTGGAAGGGACGTGGAGTTCAGAGTGATTTAACAAGATGGTTTGAATGCCCCTTGGAAGAGACGTGGAGGTCACAATAGCTTAACAAGACGGTTTTAATGCCCCTTGGAAGAGACGTGGAGTACAGAGTGGTTTAACAAAACGGTTTTAATGCCCCTTGGATGGGATGTGGAGGTCACAGGAGCTTAACAAGATGGTTTTAATGCCCCTTGGAAGAGATGTGGAGGTCAGAGTGGTTTAACAAAACGGTTTTAATGCCCCTTGGAAGAGACGTGCAGGTCACAGTAGCTTAAAAATACAGTTTTAATGCCCCTTGGAAGAGACGTGGAGTTCAGAGTGGTTTAAAAAGATGGTTTTAATGCACCTTGGAAGAGACGTGGAAGTCACAGTAGCTTAACAAGATGGTTTTAATGCCCTTTGGAAGAGACATGGAGGTCAGAGTGGTTTAAAAAGACGGTTTTAATGCCCCTTGGAGGAGACGTGAAGGTCACAGTAGCTTAACAAGACGGCTTTAATACCCCTTGGAAGAGACGTGGAGGTCAGTGCAGTTTAACAAGATGATTTTAATGCCTCTTGGAAGAGACATGGAGGTCACAGTAGCTTAACAAGATGGTTTTAATGCCCTTTGGAAGAGAAGTGGAGGTCATAGTAGCTTGACAAGACGATTTTAATGCCCCTTGGGAGATACGTGGAGGTCAGAGTGCTTTAACAAGATTGTTTTAATGCCCCTTTGAAGAGACGTGGAGGTCACAGTAGCTTAACAAGACTGTTTTAATGACCCTTGGAAGAGACGTGGAGGTAATAGAGGTTTAACAAGACCGTTTTAATGCCCCTTGGAAGAGACGTGAAGGTCACAGTAGCTTAACAAGACAGTTTTAATGCCCCTTGGAAGAGACGTGGAGGTCAGAGTGGTTTAACAAGACGGTTCTAATGCCCCTTGGAAGAGACATGGAGGTCACAGTAGCTTTACAAGACAGTTTTAATGGCCCTTGGAAGAGACGTGGAGTTCAGAGTGGTTTAACAAGATGGTTTTAATGCCGCTTGGAAGAGACAAGGAGTTCGGAGTGGTTTAACAAGACGGTTTTAATGCCACTTGGAAAAGACGTGGAGGTCACAGTAGCTTAAAAAGACATTTTTAATGCCCCTTGTAAGAGACGTGGAGGTCAGAGTGGCTTAACAAGACTGTTTTAATGCCCCTTGGAAGAAACGTGGAGGTCACAGTAGCTTAACAAGACAGTTTTAATGCCTCTTGGAAGAGACATGGAAGTCAGAGTGGTTTAACAAGACGGTATTAATAATAGACATGTTGGTCACAGTAGCTTTACAAGACGGTTTTAATGCCCCTTGGAAGAGACGTGGAGTTAAGAGTGGTTTAACAAGACGGTTTTAATGCCCCTTGGAAGAGACATGGAGTTGAGAGTGGTTTAACAAGATGGTATTAATGCCTCTTGGAAGAGACGTCGAAGTCGGAGTGGTTTAACAAGATGGTTTTAATGCCCCTTGGAAGAGACGAGGAGGTCACAGTAGCTTAAAAAGACGGTTTTAATGCCCCTTGGAAGAGACGTGGAGGTCAGAGTAGCTTAAAAAGACGATTTTAATGCCCCTTGGAACAGACGTTGATGTCACAGTAGCTAAACAAGACGGTCTTAATGCCCTTGGAAGAGACGTGGATTTCAGAGTGGTTTAACAAGATGGTTTTAATGCCCCTTGGAAAAGACGTGGAGGTCACAGTAGCTTAACAAGACAGTTTTAATGCCCCTTGGAAGAGACGTGGAGTCAGAGTTTTTTAACAAGATGGTTTTAATTCCCCTTGGAAGAGATGTGGAGGTCACAGTAGCTTAACAAGATGGTTTTAATGACCCTTGGAAGAGACGTGGAGTTCAGAGTGGTTTAACAAGACGGTTTTAATGCCTCTTGGAAGAGATGTGGAGGTCACAATAGCTTAACAAGACGGTTTTAATGCCCCTTGGAAGAGACGTGGAGTTCAGAGTGGTTTAACAAGACAGGTTTAATGCCCCTTGGAAGAGACGTGGAGTACAGAGTGGTTTAACAAGACGGTTTTAATGCCCCTTGGAAGAGACGTGGAGTTTAGAGTGGTTTAACAAGATGGTATTAATGCCACTTGGAAGAGACGTGGAAGTCGGAGTGGAATAACAAGACGGTTTTAACGCCCCTTGGAAGAGACGTGGAGGTCATAGTAGCTTAAAAAGACGGTTTTATTGCCTCTTGGAAGAGACGTGGAGGTCAGAGTGGCTTAACATGGCGGTTTTAATGCCTCTTGGAAGAGACTTGGAGGTCACAGTAGCTTAAAAAGACGGTTTTAATGCCCCTTGGAAGAGAGGTGGAGGTCAGACTGGTTTAACAAGATGGTTTTATTGCCCCTTGGAAGAGACATGGAGGTCACAATAGCTTAAAAAGACTGTTTAAAGGCCCTTTGGAAGAGACGTGGAGTTCAGAGTGGTTTAAAAAGATGGTTTTAATGCCCCCTGGAAGAGACGTTGAGGTCACAGTAGCTAAACAAGACGGTTTTAATGGCCCTTGTAATAAACGTGGAGGTCACAGTAGCTTAACAAGACGGTTTTAATGCCCCTTGGAAGAGACATGGAGGTCAGAGTGGTTTAACAAGACAGTTTTAATGCCCCTTGGAAGAGATGTGGAGGTCACAGTAGCTAAACTAGATGGTTTTAATGCCCCTTGGAAGAGACGTGGAGATCAGAGTGGTTTAACAAGACAGGTTTAATGCCCCTTGGAAGAGACGTGGAGGTCTCAGTAGCTTAACAAGATTGTTTTAATGCCCCTTGGAAGAGACGTGGAGGTCACAGTAGCTAAAAAAGACGGTTTTAATGCCCCTTGGAAGAGACGTGGAGGTCAGAGTGTTTTAAAAAGACGGTTTTAATGCCCCTTGGAAGAGACGTGAAGGTCACAGTAGCTTAACCAGACGGTTTTAATGCCCCTTGGAAGAGACGTGGAGGTCACAGTAGCTTAACAAGACGGTTTTAATGCACCTTGGAAGAGACGTGGAGGTCAGACTTGTTTAACAAGACGGTGTTAATGCCCCTTGGAAGAGATGTGGAGGTCACAATAGGTTAACCAGATGGTTTTAATGCACCTTGGAAGAGAAGTGGAGGTCACAGTAGCTTAACAAGACGGTTTTAATGCCCCTTGGAAGAGACATGGAGATCAGAGTGGTTTAACAATACAGGTTTAATGCCCCTTGGAAGAGACGTGGAGTACAGTGTGTTTTAACAAAATGGTTTTAATGCCCCTTGAAAGGGACGTGGATGTCACAGTAGCTTAACAAGATGGTTTTAATGCCCCTTGGAAGAGACGTGCAGGTCACAGTAGCTTAAAAAGACAGTTTCAATGCTACTTGGAAGAGACGTGGAAGTCAGAGTGGTTTAACAAGACGGTTTTAATGCCCCCTAGAAGAGACGTGGAGGTCACAGTAGCTTAGCAAGACGGTTTTAATGCCCCTTGGAAGAGACGTGGTGTTCAGAGTGGTTTAACAAGATGTTTTTAATGCCCCTTGGAAGAGACGAGGAAGTCACAGTAGCTTAACAAGATGGTTTTAATGTCCTTTGGAAGAGACCTGGAGGTCAGAGTGGTTTAAAAAGATGGTTTTAATGCCCCTTGGAAGAGACGTGAGGGTCACAGTAGCTTAACAAGACGGTTTTAATGCCCCTTGGAAGAGACGTGGAGGTCAGAGTGGTTTAACAAGATGGTTTTAATGCCTCTTGGAAGAGACACGAAGGACACAGCAGCTTAACAAGATGGTTTTAATGCCCTTTGGAAGAGACGTGGAGGTCACAGTAGCTTACAAGACGATTTTAATGCCCCTTGGGAGAGACGTGGAGGTCAGAATGGTTTAACAAGATGGTTTTAATGCCCTTTGGAAGAGACGTGGAGGTCACAGTAGCTTAACAAGACTGTTTTAATGACCCTTGGAAGAGACGTGGAGTACAGAGTGGTTTAACAAAACGGTTTTAATGCCCCTTGGATGGGAAGTGGAGGTCACAGGAGCTTAACAAGATGGTTTTAATGCCCCTTGGAAGAGATGTGGAGGTCAGAGTGGTTTAACAAAACGGTTTTAATGCCCCTTGGAAGAGACGTGCAGGTCACAGTAGCTTAAAAATACAGTTTTAATGCCCCTTGGAAGAGACGTGGAGTTCAGAGTGGTTTAAAAAGATGGTTTTAATGCACCTTGGAAGAGACGTGGAAGTCACAGTAGCTTAACAAGATGGTTTTAATGCCCTTTGGAAGAGACATGGAGGTCAGAGTGGTTTAAAAAGACGGTTTTAATGCCCCTTGGAGGAGACGTGAAGGTCACAGTAGCTTAACAAGACGGCTTTAATACCCCTTGGAAGAGACGTGGAGGTCAGTGCAGTTTAACAAGATGATTTTAATGCCTCTTGGAAGAGACATGGAGGTCACAGTAGCTTAACAAGATGGTTTTAATGCCCTTTGGAAGAGAAGTGGAGGTCATAGTAGCTTGACAAGACGATTTTAATGCCCCTTGGGAGATACGTGGAGGTCAGAGTGCTTTAACAAGATTGTTTTAATGCCCCTTTGAAGAGACGTGGAGGTCACAGTAGCTTAACAAGACTGTTTTAATGACCCTTGGAAGAGACGTGGAGGTAATAGAGGTTTAACAAGACCGTTTTAATGCCCCTTGGAAGAGACGTGAAGGTCACAGTAGCTTAACAAGACAGTTTTAATGCCCCTTGGAAGAGACGTGGAGTTCAGAGTGGTTTAAAAAGATGGTTTTAATGCACCTTGGAAGAGACGTGGAAGTCACAGTAGCTTAACAAGATGGTTTTAATGCCCTTTGGAAGAGACATGGAGGTCAGAGTGGTTTAAAAAGACGGTTTTAATGCCCCTTGGAGGAGACGTGAAGGTCACAGTAGCTTAACAAGACGGCTTTAATACCCCTTGGAAGAGACGTGGAGGTCAGTGCAGTTTAACAAGATGATTTTAATGCCTCTTGGAAGAGACTTGGAGGTCACAGTAGCTTAACAAGATGGTTTTAATGCCCTTTGGAAGAGAAGTGGAGGTCATAGTAGCTTGACAAGACGATTTTAATGCCCCTTGGGAGATACGTGGAGGTCAGACTGCTTTAACAAGATTGTTTTAATGCCCCTTTGAAGAGACGTGGAGGTCACAGTAGCTTAACAAGACTGTTTTAATGACCCTTGGAAGAGACGTGGAGGTAATAGAGGTTTAACAAGACCGTTTTAATGCCCCTTGGAAGAGACGTGAAGGTCACAGTAGCTTAACAAGACAGTTTTAATGCCCCTTGGAAGAGACGTGGAGGTCAGAGTGGTTTAACAAGACGGTTCTAATGCCCCTTGGAAGAGACATGGAGGTCACAGTAGCTTTACAAGACAGTTTTAATGGCCCTTGGAAGAGACGTGGAGTTCAGAGTGGTTTAACAAGATGGTTTTAATGCCGCTTGGAAGAGACAAGGAGTTCGGAGTGGTTTAACAAGACGGTTTTAATGCCACTTGGAAAAGACGTGGAGGTCACAGTAGCTTAAAAAGACATTTTTAATGCCCCTTGTAAGAGACGTGGAGGTCAGAGTGGCTTAACAAGACTGTTTTAATGCCCCTTGGAAGAAACGTGGAGGTCACAGTAGCTTAACAAGACAGTTTTAATGCCTCTTGGAAGAGACATGGAAGTCAGAGTGGTTTAACAAGACGGTATTAATAATAGACATGTTGGTCACAGTAGCTTTACAAGACGGTTTTAATGCCCCTTGGAAGAGACGTGGAGTTAAGAGTGGTTTAACAAGACGGTTTTAATGCCCCTTGGAAGAGACATGGAGTTGAGAGTGGTTTAACAAGATGGTATTAATGCCTCTTGGAAGAGACGTCGAAGTCGGAGTGGTTTAACAAGATGGTTTTAATGCCCCTTGGAAGAGACGAGGAGGTCACAGTAGCTTAAAAAGACGGTTTTAATGCCCCTTGGAAGAGACGTGGAGGTCAGAGTAGCTTAAAAAGACGGTTTTAATGCCCCTTGGAACAGACGTTGATGTCACAGTAGCTAAACAAGACGGTCTTAATGCCCTTGGAAGAGACGTGGATTTCAGAGTGGTTTAACAAGATGGTTTTAATGCCCCTTGGAAAAGACGTGGAGGTCACAGTAGCTTAACAAGACAGTTTTAATGCCCCTTGGAAGAGACGTGGAGTCAGAGTTTTTTAACAAGATGGTTTTAATTCCCCTTGGAAGAGATGTGGAGGTCACAGTAGCTTAACAAGATGGTTTTAATGACCCTTGGAAGAGACGTGGAGTTCAGAGTGGTTTAACAAGACGGTTTTAATGCCTCTTGGAAGAGATGTGGAGGTCACAATAGCTTAACAAGACGGTTTTAATGCCCCTTGGAAGAGACGTGGAGTTCAGAGTGGTTTAACAAGACAGGTTTAATGCCCCTTGGAAGAGACGTGGAGTACAGAGTGGTTTAACAAGACGGTTTTAATGCCCCTTGGAAGAGACGTGGAGTTTAGAGTGGTTTAACAAGATGGTATTAATGCCACTTGGAAGAGACGTGGAAGTCGGAGTGGAATAACAAGACGGTTTTAACGCCCCTTGGAAGAGACGTGGAGGTCATAGTAGCTTAAAAAGACGGTTTTATTGCCTCTTGGAAGAGACGTGGAGGTCAGAGTGGCTTAACATGGCGGTTTTAATGCCTCTTGGAAGAGACTTGGAGGTCACAGTAGCTTAAAAAGACGGTTTTAATGCCCCTTGGAAGAGAGGTGGAGGTCAGACTGGTTTAACAAGATGGTTTTATTGCCCCTTGGAAGAGACATGGAGGTCACAATAGCTTAAAAAGACGGTTTAAAGGCCCTTTGGAAGAGACGTGGAGTTCAGAGTGGTTTAAAAAGATGGTTTTAATGCCCCCTGGAAGAGACGTTGAGGTCACAGTAGCTAAACAAGACGGTTTTAATGGCCCTTGTAATAAACGTGGAGGTCACAGTAGCTTAACAAGACGGTTTTAATGCCCCTTGGAAGAGACATGGAGGTCAGAGTGGTTTAACAAGACAGTTTTAATGCCCCTTGGAAGAGATGTGGAGGTCACAGTAGCTAAACTAGATGGTTTTAATGCCCCTTGGAAGAGACGTGGAGATCAGAGTGGTTTAACAAGACAGGTTTAATACCCCTTGGAAGAGACGTGGAGGTCTCAGTAGCTTAACAAGATTGTTTTAATGCCCCTTGGAAGAGACGTGGAGGTCACAGTAGCTAAAAAAGACGGTTTTAATGCCCCTTGGAAGAGACGTGGAGGTCAGAGTGTTTTAAAAAGACGGTTTTAATGCCCCTTGGAAGAGACGTGAAGGTCACAGTAGCTTAACCAGACGGTTTTAATGCCCCTTGGAAGAGACGTGGAGGTCACAGTAGCTTAACAAGACGGTTTTAATGCACCTTGGAAGAGACGTGGAGGTCAGACTTGTTTAACAAGACGGTGTTAATGCCCCTTGGAAGAGATGTGGAGGTCACAATAGGTTAACCAGATGGTTTTAATGCACCTTGGAAGAGAAGTGGAGGTCACAGTAGCTTAACAAGACGGTTTTAATGCCCCTTGGAAGAGACATGGAGATCAGAGTGGTTTAACAATACAGGTTTAATGCCCCTTGGAAGAGACGTGGAGTACAGTGTGTTTTAACAAAATGGTTTTAATGCCCCTTGAAAGGGACGTGGATGTCACAGTAGCTTAACAAGATGGTTTTAATGCCCCTTGGAAGAGACGTGCAGGTCACAGTAGCTTAAAAAGACAGTTTCAATGCCACTTGGAAGAGACGTGGAAGTCAGAGTGGTTTAACAAGACGGTTTTAATGCCCCCTAGAAGAGACGTGGAGGTCACAGTAGCTTAGCAAGACGGTTTTAATGCCCCTTGGAAGAGACGTGGAGTTCAGAGTGGTTTAACAAGATGTTTTTAATGCCCCTTGGAAGAGACGAGGAAGTCACAGTAGCTTAACAAGATGGTTTTAATGTCCTTTGGAAGAGACCTGGAGGTCAGAGTGGTTTAAAAAGATGGTTTTAATGCCCCTTGGAAGAGACGTGAGGGTCACAGTAGCTTAACAAGACGGTTTTAATGCCCCTTGGAAGAGACGTGGAGGTCAGAGTGGTTTAACAAGATGGTTTTAATGCCTCTTGGAAGAGACACGAAGGACACAGCAGCTTAACAAGATGGTTTTAATGCCCTTTGGAAGAGACGTGGAGGTCACAGTAGCTTACAAGACGATTTTAATGCCCCTTGGGAGAGACGTGGAGGTCAGAATGGTTTAACAAGATGGTTTTAATGCCCTTTGGAAGAGACGTGGAGGTCACAGTAGCTTAACAAGACTGTTTTAATGACCCTTGGAAGAGACGTGGAGTACAGAGTGGTTTAACAAAACGGTTTTAATGCCCCTTGGATGGGATGTGGAGGTCACAGGAGCTTAACAAGATGGTTTTAATGCCCCTTGGAAGAGATGTGGAGGTCAGAGTGGTTTAACAAAACGGTTTTAATGCCCCTTGGAAGAGACGTGCAGGTCACAGTAGCTTAAAAATACAGTTTTAATGCCCCTTGGAAGAGACGTGGAGTTCAGAGTGGTTTAAAAAGATGGTTTTAATGCACCTTGGAAGAGACGTGGAAGTCACAGTAGCTTAACAAGATGGTTTTAATGCCCTTTGGAAGAGACATGGAGGTCAGAGTGGTTTAAAAAGACGGTTTTAATGCCCCTTGGAGGAGACGTGAAGGTCACAGTAGCTTAACAAGATGGCTTTAATACCCCTTGGAAGAGACGTGGAGGTCAGTGCAGTTTAACAAGATGATTTTAATGCCTCTTGGAAGAGACTTGGAGGTCACAGTAGCTTAACAAGATGGTTTTAATGCCCTTTGGAAGAGAAGTGGAGGTCATAGTAGCTTGACAAGACGATTTTAATGCCCCTTGGGAGATACGTGGAGGTCAGAGTGCTTTAACAAGATTGTTTTAATGCCCCTTTGAAGAGACGTGGAGGTCACAGTAGCTTAACAAGACTGTTTTAATGACCCTTGGAAGAGACGTGGAGGTAATAGAGGTTTAACAAGACCGTTTTAATGCCCCTTGGAAGAGACGTGAAGGTCACAGTAGCTTAACAAGACAGTTTTAATGCCCCTTGGAAGAGACGTGGAGGTCAGAGTGGTTTAACAAGACGGTTCTAATGCCCCTTGGAAGAGACATGGAGGTCACAGTAGCTTTACAAGACAGTTTTAATGGCCCTTGGAAGAGACGTGGAGTTCAGAGTGGTTTAACAAGATGGTTTTAATGCCGCTTGGAAGAGACAAGGAGTTCGGAGTGGTTTAACAAGACGGTTTTAATGCCACTTGGAAAAGACGTGGAGGTCACAGTAGCTTAAAAAGACATTTTTAATGCCCCTTGTAAGAGACGTGGAGGTCAGAGTGGCTTAACAAGACTGTTTTAATGCCCCTTGGAAGAAACGTGGAGGTCACAGTAGCTTAACAAGACAGTTTTAATGCCTCTTGGAAGAGACATGGAAGTCAGAGTGGTTTAACAAGACGGTATTAATAATAGACATGTTGGTCACAGTAGCTTTACAAGACGGTTTTAATGCCCCTTGGAAGAGACGTGGAGTTAAGAGTGGTTTAACAAGACGGTTTTAATGCCCCTTGGAAGAGACATGGAGTTGAGAGTGGTTTAACAAGATGGTATTAATGCCTCTTGGAAGAGACGTCGAAGTCGGAGTGGTTTAACAAGATGGTTTTAATGCCCCTTGGAAGAGACGAGGAGGTCACAGTAGCTTAAAAAGACGGTTTTAATGCCCCTTGGAAGAGACGTGGAGGTCAGAGTAGCTTAAAAAGACGGTTTTAATGCCCCTTGGAACAGACGTTGATGTCACAGTAGCTAAACAAGACGGTCTTAATGCCCTTGGAAGAGACGTGGATTTCAGAGTGGTTTAACAAGATGGTTTTAATGCCCCTTGGAAAAGACGTGGAGGTCACAGTAGCTTAACAAGACAGTTTTAATGCCCCTTGGAAGAGACGTGGAGTCAGAGTTTTTTAACAAGATGGTTTTAATTCCCCTTGGAAGAGATGTGGAGGTCACAGTAGCTTAACAAGATGGTTTTAATGACCCTTGGAAGAGACGTGGAGTTCAGAGTGGTTTAACAAGACGGTTTTAATGCCTCTTGGAAGAGATGTGGAGGTCACAATAGCTTAACAAGACGGTTTTAATGCCCCTTGGAAGAGACGTGGAGTTCAGAGTGGTTTAACAAGACAGGTTTAATGCCCCTTGGAAGAGACGTGGAGTACAGAGTGGTTTAACAAGACGGTTTTAATGCCCCTTGGAAGAGACGTGGAGTTTAGAGTGGTTTAACAAGATGGTATTAATGCCACTTGGAAGAGACGTGGAAGTCGGAGTGGAATAACAAGACGGTTTTAACGCCCCTTGGAAGAGACGTGGAGGTCATAGTAGCTTAAAAAGACGGTTTTATTGCCTCTTGGAAGAGACGTGGAGGTCAGAGTGGCTTAACATGGCGGTTTTAATGCCTCTTGGAAGAGACTTGGAGGTCACAGTAGCTTAAAAAGACGGTTTTAATGCCCCTTGGAAGAGAGGTGGAGGTCAGACTGGTTTAACAAGATGGTTTTATTGCCCCTTGGAAGAGACATGGAGGTCACAATAGCTTAAAAAGACGGTTTAAAGGCCCTTTGGAAGAGACGTGGAGTTCAGAGTGGTTTAAAAAGATGGTTTTAATGCCCCCTGGAAGAGACGTTGAGGTCACAGTAGCTAAACAAGACGGTTTTAATGGCCCTTGTAATAAACGTGGAGGTCACAGTAGCTTAACAAGACGGTTTTAATGCCCCTTGGAAGAGACATGGAGGTCAGAGTGGTTTAACAAGACAGTTTTAATGCCCCTTGGAAGAGATGTGGAGGTCACAGTAGCTAAACTAGATGGTTTTAATGCCCCTTGGAAGAGACGTGGAGATCAGAGTGGTTTAACAAGACAGGTTTAATGCCCCTTGGAAGAGACGTGGAGGTCTCAGTAGCTTAACAAGATTGTTTTAATGCCCCTTGGAAGAGACGTGGAGGTCACAGTAGCTTAAAAAGACGGTTTTAATGCCCCTTGGAAGAGACGTGGAGGTCAGAGTGTTTTAAAAAGACGGTTTTAATGCCCCTTGGAAGAGACGTGAAGGTCACAGTAGCTTAACCAGACGGTTTTAATGCCCCTTGGAAGAGACGTGGAGGTCACAGTAGCTTAACAAGACGGTTTTAATGCACCTTGGAAGAGACGTGGAGGTCAGACTTGTTTAACAAGACGGTGTTAATGCCCCTTGGAAGAGATGTGGAGGTCACAATAGGTTAACCAGATGGTTTTAATGCACCTTGGAAGAGAAGTGGAGGTCACAGTAGCTTAACAAGACGGTTTTAATGCCCCTTGGAAGAGACATGGAGATCAGAGTGGTTTAACAATACAGGTTTAATGCCCCTTGGAAGAGACGTGGAGTACAGTGTGTTTTAACAAAATGGTTTTAATGCCCCTTGAAAGGGACGTGGATGTCACAGTAGCTTAACAAGATGGTTTTAATGCCCCTTGGAAGAGACGTGCAGGTCACAGTAGCTTAAAAAGACAGTTTCAATGCCACTTGGAAGAGACGTGGAAGTCAGAGTGGTTTAACAAGACGGTTTTAATGCCCCCTAGAAGAGACGTGGAGGTCACAGTAGCTTAGCAAGACGGTTTTAATGCCCCTTGGAAGAGACGTGGAGTTCAGAGTGGTTTAACAAGATGTTTTTAATGCCCCTTGGAAGAGACGAGGAAGTCACAGTAGCTTAACAAGATGGTTTTAATGTCCTTTGGAAGAGACCTGGAGGTCAGAGTGGTTTAAAAAGATGGTTTTAATGCCCCTTGGAAGAGACGTGAGGGTCACAGTAGCTTAACAAGACGGTTTTAATGCCCCTTGGAAGAGACGTGGAGGTCAGAGTGGTTTAACAAGATGGTTTTAATGCCTCTTGGAAGAGACACGAAGGACACAGCAGCTTAACAAGATGGTTTTAATGCCCTTTGGAAGAGACGTGGAGGTCACAGTAGCTTACAAGACGATTTTAATGCCCCTTGGGAGAGACGTGGAGGTCAGAATGGTTTAACAAGATGGTTTTAATGCCCTTTGGAAGAGACGTGGAGGTCACAGTAGCTTAACAAGACTGTTTTAATGACCCTTGGAAGAGACGTGGAGTACAGAGTGGTTTAACAAAACGGTTTTAATGCCCCTTGGATGGGATGTGGAGGTCACAGGAGCTTAACAAGATGGTTTTAATGCCCCTTGGAAGAGATGTGGAGGTCAGAGTGGTTTAACAAAACGGTTTTAATGCCCCTTGGAAGAGACGTGCAGGTCACAGTAGCTTAAAAATACAGTTTTAATGCCCCTTGGAAGAGACGTGGAGTTCAGAGTGGTTTAAAAAGATGGTTTTAATGCACCTTGGAAGAGACGTGGAAGTCACAGTAGCTTAACAAGATGGTTTTAATGCCCTTTGGAAGAGACATGGAGGTCAGAGTGGTTTAAAAAGACGGTTTTAATGCCCCTTGGAGGAGACGTGAAGGTCACAGTAGCTTAACAAGACGGCTTTAATACCCCTTGGAAGAGACGTGGAGGTCAGTGCAGTTTAACAAGATGATTTTAATGCCTCTTGGAAGAGACATGGAGGTCACAGTAGCTTAACAAGATGGTTTTAATGCCCTTTGGAAGAGAAGTGGAGGTCATAGTAGCTTGACAAGACGATTTTAATGCCCCTTGGGAGATTCGTGGAGGTCAGAGTGCTTTAACAAGATTGTTTTAATGCCCCTTTGAAGAGACGTGGAGGTCACAGTAGCTTAACAAGACTGTTTTAATGACCCTTGGAAGAGACGTGGAGGTAATAGAGGTTTAACAAGACCGTTTTAATGCCCCTTGGAAGAGACGTGAAGGTCACAGTAGCTTAACAAGACAGTTTTAATGCCCCTTGGAAGAGACGTGGAGGTCAGAGTGGTTTAACAAGACGGTTCTAATGCCCCTTGGAAGAGACATGGAGGTCACAGTAGCTTTACAAGACAGTTTTAATGGCCCTTGGAAGAGACGTGGAGTTCAGAGTGGTTTAACAAGATGGTTTTAATGCCGCTTGGAAGAGACAAGGAGTTCGGAGTGGTTTAACAAGACGGTTTTAATGCCACTTGGAAAAGACGTGGAGGTCACAGTAGCTTAAAAAGACATTTTTAATGCCCCTTGTAAGAGACGTGGAGGTCAGAGTGGCTTAACAAGACTGTTTTAATGCCCCTTGGAAGAAACGTGGAGGTCACAGTAGCTTAACAAGACAGTTTTAATGCCTCTTGGAAGAGACATGGAAGTCAGAGTGGTTTAACAAGACGGTATTAATAATAGACATGTTGGTCACAGTAGCTTTACAAGACGGTTTTAATGCCCCTTGGAAGAGACGTGGAGTTAAGAGTGGTTTAACAAGACGGTTTTAATGCCCCTTGGAAGAGACATGGAGTTGAGAGTGGTTTAACAAGATGGTATTAATGCCTCTTGGAAGAGACGTCGAAGTCGGAGTGGTTTAACAAGATGGTTTTAATGCCCCTTGGAAGAGACGAGGAGGTCACAGTAGCTTAACTAGATGGTTTAAATGCCCCTTGGAAGAGACCTGGAGTTCAGAGTGGTTTAACAAGATGGTTTTAATGCCCCTTGGAAGAGACGTGGAGGTCACAGTAGCATAACAAGGCGGTTTTAATGCCCCTTGGAAGAAACGTGGAGTTCACAGTGGTTTAACAAGACAAGTTTAATGCCCCTTGGAAGAGACGTGGAGGTCTCAGTAGCTTAACAAGATGGTTTTAATGCTCCTTGGAATAGACGTGGAGATCACAGTAGCTTAAAAATACGGTTTTAATGCCCCTTGGAAGAGACATGGAGTTCAGAGTGATTTAACAAGATGGTTTTAATGCCCATTGGAAGAGACGTGGAGGTCACAGTAGCTTAACAAGACGGTTTTAATGCACCTTGGAAGAGATGTGGAGGTCAGAGTGGTTTAACAAGACGGTTTTAATGCCCTTTGGAAGAGATGTGAAGGTCACAGTAGCTTAACCAGATGGTTTTAATGCCCCTTGGAAGGGACGTGGAGTTCAGAGTGATTTAACAAGATGGTTTGAATGCCCCTTGGAAGAGACGTGGAGGTCACAATAGCTTAACAAGACGGTTTTAATGCCCCTTGGAAGAGACGTGGAGTACAGAGTGGTTTAACAAAACGGTTTTAATGCCCCTTGGATGGGATGTGGAGGTCACAGGAGCTTAACAAGATGGTTTTAATGCCCCTTGGAAGAGACGTGAGGGTCACAGTAGCTTAACAAGATGGTTTTAATGCCCCTTGGAAGAGACGTGAGGGTCACAGTAGCTTAACAAGACGGTTTTAATGCCCCTTGGAAGAGACGTGGAGGTCAGAGTGGTTTAACAAGATGGTTTTAATGCCTCTTGGAAGAGACACGAAGGACACAGCAGCTTAACAAGATGGTTTTAATGCCCTTTGGAAGAGACGTGGAGGTCACAGTAGCTTACAAGACGATTTTAATGCCCCTTGGGAGAGACGTGGAGGTCAGAATGGTTTAACAAGATGGTTTTAATGCCCTTTGGAAGAGACGTGGAGGTCACAGTAGCTTAACAAGACTGTTTTAATGACCCTTGGAAGAGACGTGGAGTACAGAGTGGTTTAACAAAACGGTTTTAATGCCCCTTGGATGGGATGTGGAGGTCACAGGAGCTTAACAAGATGGTTTTAATGCCCCTTGGAAGAGATGTGGAGGTCAGAGTGGTTTAACAAAACGGTTTTAATGCCCCTTGGAAGAGACGTGGAGTTAAGAGTGGTTTAACAAGACGGTTTTAATGCCCCTTGGAAGAGACATGGAGTTGAGAGTGGTTTAACAAGATGGTTTTAATGCCCCTTGGAAGGGACGTGGAGGTCACAATAGCTTAACAAGACGTTTTTAATGCCCTTTGGAAGAGACGTGGAGTTCAGAGTGGTTTAAAAAGATGGTTTTAATGCCCCTTGGAAGAGACATGGAGGTCAGAGTGGTTTAACAAAATGGTTTTAATGCCCCTTGGAAGGGACGTGGAGGTCACAATAGCTTAACAAGACGGTTTTAATGCCCTTTGGAAGAGACCTGGAGGTGAGAGTGGTTTAAAAAGATGGTTTTAATGTCCCGTGGAGGAGACGTGAAGGTCACATTAGCTTAACAAGCCATTTTTAATGCCCCTTGGAAGAAACGTGAAGGTCACAGTAGCTTAACAAGATGGTTTTAATGCCCCTTGGAAGAGACGTGGAGGTCACAGTAGCTTAACAAGACGGTTTTAATGCACCTTGGAAGAGACGTGGAGGTCTGAGTGGTTTAACAAACGGTGTTAATGCCCCTTGGAAGAGATGTGGAGGTCACAGTAGGTTAACCAGATGGTTTTAATGCACCTTGGAAGAGACGTGGAGGTCACAGTACCTTAACAAGACGGTTTTAATGCCCCTTGGAAGAGACATGGAGATCACAGTGGTTTAACAATGCAGGTTTAATGCCCCTTGGAAGAGACGTGGAGTACAGAGTGGTTTAACAAAACGGTTTTAATGCCCCTTGAAAGGGACGTGGAGGTCACAGTAGCTTAACAAGACAGTTTTAATGCCCCTTGGAAGAGACATCAAGTTCAGAGTGGTTTAACAAGATGGTTTTAATGTCCCTTGGAAGAGACGTGGAGGTCATGGTAGCTTAACAAGATGGTTTTAATGCCCCTTGGAAGAGACGTGGAGGTCAGAGTGGTTTAACAAAACAGTTTTAATGCCCCTTGGAAGAGACGTGCAGGTCACAGTAGCTTAAAAAGACAGTTTCAATGCCCCTTGGAAGAGACGTGGAAGTCAGAGTGGTTTAACAAGACGGTTTTAATGCCCCTTAGAAGAGACGTGGAGGTCACAGTAGCTTAGCAAGACGGTTTTAATGCCCCTTGGAAGAGACGTGGAGTTCAGAGTGGTTTAACAAGATGGTTTTAATGCCCCTTGGAAGAGACGTGGAAGTCACAGTAGCTTAACAAGATGGTTTTAATGCCCTTTGGAAGAGACCTGGAGGTCAGAGTGGTTTAAAAAGACGGTTTTAATGCCCCTTGGAAGAGACGTGAGGGTCACAGTAGCTTAACAAGACGGTTTTAATGCCCCTTGGAAGAGACGTGGAGGTCTGAGTGGTTTAACAAGATGGTTTTAATGCCTCTTGGAAGAGACATGGAGGACACAGTAGCTTAATAAGATGGTTTTAATGCCCTTTGGAAGAGACGTGGAGGTCACAGTAGCTTACAAGACGATTTTAATGTCCCTTGGGAGAGACGTGGAGGTCAGAGTGGTTTAACAAGATGGTTTTAATGCCATTTGGAAGAGACGTGGAGGTCACAGTAGCTTAACAAGACTGTTTTAATGACCCTTGGAAGAGACGTGGAGGTCAGAATGGTTTAACAAGACGGTTTTAATGCCCATTGGAAGAGACATGGAGGTCACAGTAGCTTTAAAAGACGGTTTTAATGCCCCTTGGAAGAGACGTGGAGTTCAGAGTGGTTTAACAAGATGGTTTTAATGCCCCTTGGAAGAGACATGGAGGTCAGAGTGGTCTAACAAGATGGTTTTAATGCCCCTTGGAAAAGACATGGATGTCACAGGAGCTTAAAAAGACGGTTTTAAAGCCCCTTGGAAGAGACGTGGAGGTCAGAGTGGTTTAACAAAATGGTTTTAATGCCCCTTGAAAGGGACGTGGAGGTCACAGTAGCTTAACAAGACGGTTTTAATGCCCTTTGGAAGCGACCTGGAGGTCAGAGTGGTTTAAAAAGACGGTTTTAATGCCCAGTGGAGGAGACGTGAAGGTCACAATAGCTTAACAAGCCGGTTTTATTGCCCCTTTGAAGAGACGTGGAGGTCAGAGTGGTTTAACAAGATGGTTTTAATGCACTTTGGAAGAGACGTGGAGGTCACAGTAGCTTAACAAGACTGTTTTAACGACCCTTCGAAGAGACGTGGAGGTCAGAGAGGTTTAACAAGACCTTTTTAATGCCCATTGGAAGAGACGTGAAGGTCACAGTAGCTTAACAAGACAGTTTTAATGCCTCTTGGAAGAGACGTGGAGGTCAGAATGGTTTAACAAGATGGTTTTAATGCCCCTTGAAAGAGACATGGAGGTCACAGTAGCTTTACAAGACGGTTTGAATGCCCCTTGGAAGAGACGTGGAGTTCAGAGTGGTTTAACAAGATGGTTTTAATGCCCCTTGGAAGAGACAAGGAGGTCAGAGTGGTTTAACAAGACGGTTTTAATGCCCCATGGAAAAGACATGGATGTCACAGGAGCTTAAAAAGACGGTTTTAATGCCCCTTGGAAGAGACGTGGAGGTCAGAGTGGTTTAGCAAAATGGTTTTAATGCCCCTTGGAAGGGACGTGGAGGTCACAGTAGCTTAACAAGACGGTTTTAATTTCCTTTCGAAGAGACCTGGAGGTCAGAGTGGTTTAAAAAGACGGATTTAATGCCCCGTGGAGGAGACGTGAAGGTCACAATAGCTTAACAAGCCGGTTTTAATGCCCCTTGGAAGAGACGTGGCGGTCAGAGTGGTTTAACAAGATGATTTTAATGCCTCTTGGAAGAGACATGGAGGTCACAGTAGCTTAACAAGATGGTTTTAATGCCATTTGGAAGAGACGTGGAGGTCACAGTAGCTTAATAAGACGATTTTAATGCCCCTTGGGAGAGACGTGGAGGTCAGAATGGTTTAACAAGATGGTTTTAATGCCCTTTGGAAGAGACGTGGAGGTCACAGTAGCTTAACAAGACTGTTTTAATGACCCTTGGAAGAGACGTGGAGGTCAGAGAGGTTTAACAAGACCGCTTTAATGCCCATTGAAAGAGACGTGAAGGTGACAGTAGCTTAATAAGACAGTTTTAATGCCCCTTGGAAGAGACGTGGAGTTCAGAGTGGTTTAACAAGATGGTTTTAATGCCCCTTGGAAGAGACATGGAGGTCAGAGTGGTTTAACAAGATGGTTTTAATGTCCCTTGGAAAAGACATGGATGTCACAGGAGCTTAAAAAGACGGTTTTAATGCCCTTTGGAAGAGACGTGGAGTTCAGAGTGGTTTAAAAAGATGGTTTTAATGCCCCTTGGAAGAGACATGGAGGTCAGAGTGGTTTAACAAAATGGTTTTAATGCCCCTTGGAAGGGACGTGGAGGTCACAATAGCTTAACAAGACGGTTTTAATGCCCTTTGGAAGAGACCTGGAGGTGAGAGTGGTTTAAAAAGATGGTTTTAATGTCCCGTGGAGGAGACGTGAAGGTCACATTAGCTTAACAAGCCATTTTTAATGCCCCTTGGAAGAGACGTGAAGGTCACAGTAGCTTAACAAGATGGTTTTAATGCCCCTTGGAAGAGACGTGGAGGTCACAGTAGCTTAACAAGACGGTTTTAATGCACCTTGGAAGAGACGTGGAGGTCAGAGTGGTTTAACAAGACGGTGTTAATGCCCCTTGGAAGAGATGTGGAGGTCACAGTAGGTTAACCAGATGGTTTTAATGCACCTTGGAAGAGACGTGGAGGTCACAGTACCTTAACAAGACGGTTTTAATGCCCCTTGGAAGAGACATGGAGATCACAGTTGTTTAACAATGCAGGTTTAAAGCCCCTTGGAAGAGACGTGGAGTACAGAGTGGTTTAACAAAACGGTTTTAATGCCCCTTGAAAGGGACGTGGAGGTCACAGTAGCTTGACAAGACAGTTTTAATGCCCCTTGGAAGAGACATCAAGTTCAGAGTGGTTTAACAAGATGGTTTTAATGTCGCTTGGAAGAGACGTGGAAGTCATGGTAGCTTAACAAGATGGTTTTAATGCCCCTTGGAAGAGACGTGGAGGTCAGAGTGGTTTAACAAAACAGTTTTAATGCCCCTTGGAAGAGACGTGCAGGTCACAGTAGCTTAAAAAGACAGTTTCAATGCCCCTTGGAAGAGACGTGGAAGTCAGAGTGGTTTAACAAGACGGTTTTAATGCCCCTTAGAAGAGACGTGGAGGTCACAGTAGCTTAGCAAGACGGTTTTAATGCCCCTTGGAAGAGACGTGGAGTTCAGAGTCCTTTAACAAGATGGTTTTAATGCCCCTTGGAAGAGACGTGGAAGTCACAGTAGCTTAACAAGATGGTTTTAATGCCCTTTGGAAGAGACCTGGAGGTCAGAGTGGTTTAAAAAGACGGTTTTAATGCCCCTTGGAAGAGACGTGAGGGTCACAGTAGCTTAACTAGACGGTTTTAATGCCCCTTGGAAGAGACGTGGAGGTCTGAGTGGTTTAACAAGATGGTTTTAATGCCTCTTGGAAGAGACATGGAGGACACAGTAGCTTAACAAGATGGTTTTAATGCCCTTTGGAAGAGACGTGGAGGTCACAGTAGCTTACAAGACGATTTTAATGTCCCTTGGGAGAGACGTGGAGGTCAGAGTGGTTTAACAAGATGGTTTTAATGCCATTTGGAAGAGACATGGAGGTCACAGTAGCTTAACAAGACTGTTTTAATGACCCTTGGAAGAGACGTGGAGGTCAGAGTGGTTTAACAAGATGGTTTTAATGCCTCTTGGAAGAGACATGGAGGTCACAGTAGCTTAACAAGATGGTTTTAATGCCATTTGGAAGAGACCTGGAGGTCACAGTAGCTTAATAAGACGATTTTAATGCCCCTTGGGAGAGACGTGGAGGTCAGAGTGGTTTAAAAAGATGGATTTAATGCCCCTTGGAAGAGACGTGGAGGTCACAGTAGCTTAACAAGACAGTTTTAATGCCCCTTGGAAGAGACGGGGAGGTCAGAGTGGTTTGCAAGTCAGTTTTAATAGACCTTGGAAGAGACATGGAGGTCACAGTAGCTTTAGAAGACGGTTTTAATGCCCCTTGGAAAAGACGTGGAGGTCACAGTAGCTTAACTAGATGGTTTTAATGCCCCTTGGAAGAGACGTGGAGTTCAGAGTGGTTTAACAAGATGGTTTTAATGCCCCTTGGAAGAGACGTGGAGGTCACAGTAGCTTAACAAGACGGTTTTAATGCCCCTTGGAAGAGACGTGGAGTTTAGAGTGGTTTAACAAGACTGGTTTAATGCCCCTTGGAAGAGACGTGGATGTCTCAGTAACTTAACAAGATTGTTTTAATGCCCCTTGGAAGAGACGTGGAGGTCACAGTAGCTTAAAAAGACGGTTTTAATGCCCCTTGGAAGAGACGTGGAGGTCAGAGGGGTTAAAAAAGACAGTTTTAATGCCCCTTGGAAGAGACGGGAAGGACACAGTAGCTTAACAAGACGGTTTTAATGCCCCTTGGAAGAGACGTGGAGTACAGAGTGGTTTAACAAGATGGTGTTAATGCCCCTTGGAAGAGATGTGGAGGTCACAGTAGCTTTACAAGACGGTTTTAATGCCCCTTGGAAGAGACGTGGAGTTCAGAGTGGTTTAACAAGATGGTTTTAATGCCCCTTGGAAGAGACATGGAGGTCGGAGTGGTTTAACAAGATGGTTTTAATGCCCCTTGGAAAAGACGTGGAGGTCACAGTAGCATAAGCAGATGGATTTAATGCCCCTTGGAAGAAATGTGGAGGTCACAGTAGCTTAAGCAGATGGATTTAATGCCCCTTGGAAGAGACGTGGAGGTCACAGTAGCTTAACAAGACGGTTTTAATGCACCTTGGAAGAGACGTGGAGGTCAGACTGGTTTAACAAGACGGTGTTAATGCCCCTTGGAAGAGATGTGGAGGTCACAGTAGGTTAACCAGATGGTTTTAATGCACCTTGGAAGAGAAGTGGAGGTCACAGCAGCTTAACAAAACGGTTTTAATGCCCCTTGGAAGAGACATGGAGATCAGAGTGGTTTAACAATACAGGTTTAATGCCCCTTGGAAGAGACGTGGAGTACAGAGTGGTTTAACAAAACGGTTTTAATGCCCCTTGAAAGGGACGTGGAGGTCACTGTAGCTTAACAAGATGGTTTTAATGCCCCTTGGAAGAGATGTGGAGGTCAGAGTGGTTTAGCAAAACAGTTTTAATGCCCCTTGGAAGAGATGTGGAGGTCACAGTAGCTTAAAAAGACAGTTTCAATGCCACTTGGAAGAGACGTGGAAGTCAGAGTGGTTTAACAAGACGGTTTTAATGCCCCTTAGAAGAGACGTGGAGGTCACAGTAGCTTAGCAAGACGGTTTTAATGCCCCTTGGAAGAGACGTGGAGTTCAGAGTGGTTTAACAAGATGGTTTTAATGCCCCTTGGAAGAGACGAGCAAGTCACAGTAGCTTAACAAGATGGTTTTAATGCCATTTGGAAGAGACGTGGAGGTCACAGTAGCTTAACAAGACTGTTTTAATGACCCTTGGAAGAGACGTGGAGGTCAGAATGGTTTAACAAGACGGTTTTAATGCCCATTGGAAGAGACATGGAGGTCACAGTAGCTTTAAAAGACGGTTTTAATGCCCCTTGGAAGAGACGTGGAGTTCAGAGTGGTTTAACAAGATGGCTTTAATGCCCCTTGGAAGAGACATGGAGGTCAGAGTGGTCTAACAAGATGGTTTTAATGCCCCTTGGAAAAGACATGGATGTCACAGGAGCTTAAAAAGACGGTTTTAAAGCCCCTTGGAAGAGACGTGGAGGTCAGAGTGGTTTAACAAAATGGTTTTAATGCCCCTTGAAAGGGACGTGGAGGTCACAGTAGCTTAACAAGACGGTTTTAATGCCCTTTGGAAGCGACCTGGAGGTCAGAGTGGTTTAAAAAGACGGTTTTAATGCCCAGTGGAGGAGACGTGAAGGTCACAATAGCTTAACAAGCCGGTTTTATTGCCCCTTTGAAGAGACGTGGAGGTCAGAGTGGTTTAACAAGATGGTTTTAATGCACTTTGGAAGAGACGTGGAGGTCACAGTAGCTTAACAAGACTGTTTTAACGACCCTTCGAAGAGACGTGGAGGTCAGAGAGGTTTAACAAGACCTTTTTAATGCCCATTGGAAGAGACGTGAAGGTCACAGTAGCTTAACAAGACAGTTTTAATGCCCCTTGGAAGAGACGTGGAGGTCAGAATGGTTTAACAAGATGGTTTTAATGCCCCTTGAAAGAGACATGGAGGTCACAGTAGCTTTACAAGACGGTTTGAATGCCCCTTGGAAGAGACGTGGAGTTCAGAGTGGTTTAACAAGATGGTTTTAATGCCCCTTGGAAGAGACATGGAGGTCAGAGTGGTTTAACAAGACGGTTTTAATGCCCCATGGAAAAGACATGGATGTCACAGGAGCTTAAAAAGACGGTTTTAATGCCCCTTGGAAGAGACGTGGAGGTCAGAGTGGTTTAATAAAATGGTTTTAATGCCCCTTGGAAGGGACGTGGAGGTCACAGTAGCTTAACAAGACGGTTTTAATTTCCTTTCGAAGAGACCTGGAGGTCAGAGTGGTCTAAAAAGACGGTTTTAATGCCCCGTGGAGGAAACGTGAAGGTCACAATAGCTTAACAAGCCGGTTTTAATGCCCCTTGGAAGAGACGTGGCGGTCAGAGTGGTTTAACAAGATGATTTTAATGCCTCTTGGAAGAGACATGGAGGTCACAGTAGCTTAACAAGATGGTTTTAATGCCATTTGGAAGAGACGTGGAGGTCACAGTAGCTTAATAAGACGATTTTAATGCCCCTTGGGAGAGACGTGGAGGTCAGAATGGTTTAACAAGATGGTTTTAATGCCCTTTGGAAGAGACGTGGAGGTCACAGTAGCTTAACAAGACTGTTTTAATGACCCTTGGAAGAGACATGGAGGTCAGAGAGGTTTAACAAGACCGTTTTAATGCCCATGGAAAGAGACATGAAGGTGACAGTAGCTTAATAAGACAGTTTTAATGCCCCTTGGAAGAGACGTGGAGGTCAGAATGGTTTAACAAGATGGTTTTAATGCCCCTTGGAAGAGACATGGAGGTCACAGTAGCTTTAAAAGACCGTTTTAATGCCCCTTGGAAGAGACGTGGAGTTCAGAGTGGTTTAACAAGATGGTTTTAATGCCCCTTGGAAGAGACATGGAGGTCAGAGTGGTTTAACAAGATGGTTTTAATGCCCCTTGGAAAAGACATGGATGTCACAGGAGCTTAAAAAGACGGTTTTAATGCCCTTTGGAAGAGACGTGGAGTTCAGAGTGGTTTAAAAAGATGGTTTTAATGCCCCTTGGAAGAGACATGGAGGTCAGAGTGGTTTAACAAAATGGTTTTAATGCCCCTTGGAAGGGACGTGGAGGTCACAATAGCTTAACAAGACGGTTTTAATGCCCTTTGGAAGAGACCTGGAGGTGAGAGTGGTTTAAAAAGATGGTTTTAATGTCCCGTGGAGGAGACGTGAAGGTCACATTAGCTTAACAAGCCATTTTTAATGCCCCTTGGAAGAGACGTGAAGGTCACAGTAGCTTAACAAGATGGTTTTAATGCCCCTTGGAAGAGACGTGGAGGTCACAGTAGCTTAACAAGACGGTTTTAATGCACCTTGGAAGAGACGTGGAGGTCAGAGTGGTTTAACAAGACGGTGTTAATGCCCCTTGGAAGAGATGTGGAGGTCACAGTAGGTTAACCAGATGGTTTTAATGCACCTTGGAAGAGACGTGGAGGTCACAGTACCTTAACAAGACGGTTTTAATGCCCCTTGGAAGAGACATGGAGATCACAGTGGTTTAACAATGCAGGTTTAAAGCCCCTTGGAAGAGACGTGGAGTACAGAGTGGTTTAACAAAACGGTTTTAATGCCCCTTGAAAGGGACGTGGAGGTCACAGTAGCTTAACAAGACAGTTTTAATGCCCCTTGGAAGAGACATCAAGTTCAGAGTGGTTTAACAAGATGGTTTTAATGTCCCTTGGAAGAGACGTGGAGGTCATGGTAGCTTAACAAGATGGTTTTAATGCCCCTTGGAAGAGACGTGGAGGTCAGAGTGGTTTAACAAAACAGTTTTAATGCCCCTTGGAAGAGACGTGCAGGTCACAGTAGCTTAAAAAGACAGTTTCAATGCCCCTTGGAAGAGACGTGGAAGTCAGAGTGGTTTAACAAGACGGTTTTAATGCCCCTTAGAAGAGACGTGGAGGTCACAGTAGCTTAGCAAGACGGTTTTAATGCCCCTTGGAAGAGACGTGGAGTTCAGAGTCCTTTAACAAGATGGTTTTAATGCCACTTGGAAGAGACGTGGAAGTCACAGTAGCTTAACAAGATGGTTTTAATGCCCTTTGGAAGAGACCTGGAGGTCAGAGTGGTTTAAAAAGACGGTTTTAATGCCCCTTGGAAGAGACGTGAGGGTCACAGTAGCTTAACAAGACGGTTTTAATGCCCCTTGGAAGAGACGTGGAGGTCTGAGTGGTTTAACAAGATGGTTTTAATGCCTCTTGGAAGAGACATGGAGGACACAGTAGCTTAACAAGATGGTTTTAATGCCCTTTGGAAGAGACGTGGAGGTCACAGTAGCTTACAAGACGATTTTAATGTCCCTTGGGAGAGACGTGGAGGTCAGAGTGGTTTAACAAGATGGTTTTAATGCCATTTGGAAGAGACGTGGAGGTCACAGTAGCTTAACAAGACTGTTTTAATGACCCTTGGAAGAGACGTGGAGGTCAGAGTGGTTTAACAAGATGGTTTTAATGCCTCTTGGAAGAGACATGGAGGTCACAGTAGCTTAACAAGATGGTTTTAATGCCATTTGGAAGAGACGTGGAGGTCACAGTAGCTTAATAAGACGATTTTAATGCCCCTTGGGAGAGACGTGGAGGTCAGAGTGGTTTAACAAGATGGATTTAATGCCCCTTGGAAGAGACGTGGAGGTCACAGTAGCTTAACAAGACAGTTTTAATGCCCCTTGGAAGAGACGGGGAGGTCAGAGTGGTTTGCAAGTCAGTTTTAATAGACCTTGGAAGAGACATGGAGGTCACAGTAGCTTTACAAGACGGTTTTAATGCCCCTTGGAAAAGACGTGGAGGTCACAGTAGCTTAACTAGATGGTTTTAATGCCCCTTGGAAGAGACGTGGAGTTCAGAGTGGTTTAACAAGATGGTTTTAATGCCCCTTGGAAGAGACGTGGAGGTCACAGTAGCTTAACAAGACGGTTTTAATGCCCCTTGGAAGAGACGTGGAGTTTAGAGTGGTTTAACAAGACTGGTTTAATGCCCCTTGGAAGAGACGTGGATGTCTCAGTAACTTAACAAGATTGTTTTAATGCCCCTTGGAAGAGACGTGGAGGTCACAGTAGCTTAAAAAGACGGTTTTAATGCCCCTTGGAAGAGACGTGGAGGTCAGAGGGGTTAAAAAAGACAGTTTTAATGCCCCTTGGAAGAGACGGGAAGGACACAGTAGCTTAACAAGACGGTTTTAATGCCCCTTGGAAGAGACGTGGAGTACAGAGTGGTTTAACAAGATGGTGTTAATGCCCCTTGGAAGAGATGTGGAGGTCACAGTAGCTTTACAAGACGGTTTTAATGCCCCTTGGAAGAGACGTGGAGTTCAGAGTGGTTTAACAAGATGGTTTTAATGCCCCTTGGAAGAGACATGGAGGTCGGAGTGGTTTAACAAGACGGTTTTAATGCCCCTTGGAAAAGACGTGGAGGTCACAGTAGCATAAGCAGATGGATTTAATGCCCCTTGGAAGAAATGTGGAGGTCACAGTAGCTTAAGCAGATGGATTTAATGCCCCTTGGAAGAGACGTGGAGGTCACAGTAGCTTAACAAGACGGTTTTAATGCACCTTGGAAGAGACGTGGAGGTCAGACTGGTTTAACAAGACGGTGTTAATGCCCCTTGGAAGAGATGTGGAGGTCACAATAGGTTAACCAGATGGTTTTAATGCACCTTGGAAGAGAAGTGGAGGTCACAGCAGCTTAACAAAACGGTTTTAATGCCCCTTGGAAGAGACATGGAGATCAGAGTGGTTTAACAATACAGGTTTAATGCCCCTTGGAAGAGACGTGGAGTACAGAGTGGTTTAACAAAACGGTTTTAATGCCCCTTGAAAGGGACGTGGAGGTCACTGTAGCTTAACAAGATGGTTTTAATGCCCCTTGGAAGAGATGTGGAGGTCAGAGTGGTTTAGCAAAACAGTTTTAATGCCCCTTGGAAGAGACGTGCAGGTCACAGTAGCTTAAAAAGACAGTTTCAATGCCACTTGGAAGAGACGTGGAAGTCAGAGTGGTTTAACAAGATGGTTTTAATGCCCCTTGGAAGAGACGAGGAAGTCACAGTAGCTTAACAAGATGGTTTTAATGCCCTTTGGAAGAGACCTGGAGGTCAGAGTGGTTTAAAAAGACGGTTTTAATGCCCCTTGGAAGAGACGTGAGGGTCACAGTAGCTTAACAAGACGGTTTTAATGCCCCTTGGAAGAGACGTGGAGGTCAGAGTGATTTAACAAGATGGTTTTAATGCCTCTTGGAAGAGCCATGAAGGACACAGTAGCTTAATAAGATGGTTTTAAGGCCCTTTGGAAGAGACGTGGAGGTCACAGTAGCTTAAAAGACGAATTGAATGCCCCTTGGGAGAGACGTGGAGGTCAGAGTGGTTAAACAAGATGGTTTTAATGCCCTTTGGAAGAGACGTGGAGGTCACAGTAGCTTAACAAGACTGTTTTAATGACCCTTGGAAGAGACGTGGAGGTCAGAGAGGTTTAACAAGACCGTTTTAATGCCTATTGGAAGAGAAGTGAAGGTCACAGTAGCTTAACAAGACAGTTTTAATGCCCCTTGGAAGAGACGGGGAGGTCAGAGTGGTTTGCAAGTCAGTTTTAATGGACCTTGGAAGAGACATGGAGGTCACAGTAGCTTTACAAGACGGTTTTAATGCCCCTTGGAAGAGATGTGGAGTTCAGAGTGGTTTAACAAGATGGTTTTAATGCCCCTTGGAAGAGACATGGAGGTCGGAGTGGTTTAACAAGATGATTTTAATGCCCCTTGGAAAAGACGTGGAGGTCACAGTAGCTTAACAAGACTGTTTTAATGACCCTTGGAAGAGACGTGGAGGTCAGAGAGGTTTAACAAGACCGTTTTAATACCCATTGAAAGAGACGTGAAGGTGACAGAAGCTTAATAATACAGTTTTAATGCCCCTTGGAAGAGACGTGGAGGTCAGAATGGTTTAACAAGATGGTTTTAATGCCCCTTGGAAGGGACGTGGAGGTCAGAGTGGTTTAACAAAATGGTTTTAATGCCCCTTCGAAGGGACGTGGAGGTCACAGTAGATTAACAAGACGGTTTTAATGCCCCTTGGAAGAGACGTGGAGGTCAGAGTGGTTAAAAAAGACAGTTTTAATGCCTCTTGGAAGAGACGTGAAGGTCACAGTAGCTTAACAAGACTTTTTTAATGCCCCTTGGAAGAGACGTGGAGGTCAGAGTGGTTTAACAAGATGGTGTTAATGCCCCTTGGAAGAGATGTGGAGGTCACAGTAGCTTAACCAGATGGATTTAATGCCCCTTGGAAGAGACGTGGAGGTCACAGTAGCTTAACAAGACAGTTTTAATGCACCTTGGAAGAGACGTGGAGGTCAGAGTGGTTTAACAAGATGGTGTTAATGCCCCTTGGAAGAGATGTGAAGGTCACAGTAGCTTAACCAGATGGATTTAATGCCCCTTGGAAGAGACGTGGAGGTCACAGTAGCTTAACAAGACGGTTTTAATGCCCGTTGGAAGAGACGTGGAGATCAGAGTGGTTGAACAATACAGGTTTAATGCCCCTTGGAAGAGACGTTGAGTACAGAGTGGTTTAACAAAACGGTTTTAATGCCCCTTGGAAGGGACGTGGAGGTCACAGTAGCTTAACAAGACAGTTTTAATGCCCCTTGGAAGAGACATGGAGTTCAGAGTGGCTTAACAACATGGTTTTAATGCCCCTTGGAAGAGAAGTGGAGGTCACAGTAGCAGAACAAGATGGTTTTAATGCCCCTTTGAAGAGATGTGGAGGTCAGAGTGGTTTAACAAAACAGTTTTAATGCCCCTTGGAAGAGATGTGCAGGTCACAGTAGCTTAAAAAGACAGTTTCAATGCCCCTTGTAGAGACGTGGAAGTCAGAGTGGTTTAACAAGACGGTTTTAATGCGCCTTAGAAGAGACGTGGAGGTCACAGTATCTTAGCAAGACGGTTTTAATGCCCCTTGGAAGATATGTGGAGTTCAGAGTGGTTTAACAAGATGGTTTTAATGCCCCTTGGAAGAGACGTTGAAGTCACAGTAGCTTAAAAATATGGTTTTAATGCCCTTTGGAAGAGACCTGGAGGTCAGAGTGGTTTAAAAAGACGGTTTTAATGCCCCTTGGAAGAGACGTGAAGGTCACAGTAGCTTAACAAGACTGTTTTAATGCCCCTAAGAAGAGACGTGGAGGTCAGAGTGGTTTAACAAGATGGTTTTAATGCCTCTTGGAAGAGACATGGAGGACACAGTAGCTTAGCAAGATGGTTTTAATGCCCTTTGGAAGAGACGTGGAGGTCACAGTAGCTTACATGACGATTTTAATGCCCCTTGGGAGAGACGTGGAGGTCAGGGTGGTTTAACAAGATGGTTTTAATGCCCCTAGGAAGAGACATGGAGGTCACAGTAGCTTAACAAGACTGTTTTAATGCCACTTGGAAGAGACTTGGAGGTCAGAGAGGCTTAACAAGACTGTTTTAATGCCCATTGGAAGAGATGTGAAGGTCACAGTAGCTTAATAAGACAGTTTTAAAGCCCCTTGGAAGAGACGTGGAGGTCAGAATAGTTTAACAAGACGGTTTTAATGCCCCTTGGAAGAGACATGGAGGTCACAGTAGCTTTAAAAGACGGTTTTAATGCCCCTTGGAAGAGACGTGGAGTTCACAGTGGTTTAACAAGATGGTTTTAATGCCCCTTGGAAGAGACATGGAGGTCAGAGTGGATTAACAAGACGGTTTTAATGCCGCTTGGAAAAGACATGGATGTCACAGGAGCTTAAAAAGACGGTTTTAATGCCCCTTGGAAGAGACGTGGAGGTCAGAGTGGTTTAACAAAATGGTTTTAATGCCCCTTGGAAGGGACGTGGAGGTCACAGTAGCTTAACAAGACGGTTTTAATGCCTTTGGAAGAGACCTGGAGGTCAGAGTGGTTTAAAAGGACGGTTTTAATGCCACGTGGAGGAGACGTGAAGGTCACAATAGCTTAACAAGCCGGTTTTAATGCCCATTGGAAGAAACGTGGAGGTCAGAGTGGTTTAACAAGATGGTTTTAATGCCTCTTGGAAAAGACATGGAGGTCACAGTAGCTTAACAAGACTGTTTTAATGACCCTTCGAAGAGACGTGGAGGTCAGAGAGGTTTAACAAGACCTTTTTAATGCCCATTGGAAGAGACGTGAAGGTCACAGTAGCTTAACAAGACAGTTTTAATGCCCCTTGGAAGAGACGTGGAGGTCAGAATGGTTTAACAAGATGGTTTTAATGCCCCTTGGAAGAGACATGGAGGTCACAGTAGCTTTACAAGACGGTTTGAATGCCCCTTGGAAGAGACGTGGAGTTCAGAGTGGTTTAACAAGATGGTTTTAATGCCCCTTGGAAGAGACATGGAGGTCAGAGTGGTTTAACAAGACGGTTTTAATGCCCCATGGAAAAGACATGGATGTCACAGGAGCTTAAAAAGACGGTTTTAATGCCCCTTGGAAGAGACGTGGAGGTCAGAGTGGTTTAACAAAATGGTTTTAATGCCCCTTGGAAGGGACGTGGAGGTCACAGTAGCTTAACAAGACGGTTTTAATTTCCTTTCGAAGAGACCTGAAGGTCAGAGTGGTTTAAAAAGACGGTTTTAATGCCCCGTGGAGGAGACGTGAAGGTCACAATAGCTTAACAAGCCGGTTTTAATGCCCCTTGGAAGAGACGTGGCGGTCAGAGTGGTTTAACAAGATGGTTTTAATGCCTCTTGGAAGAGACATGGAGGTCACAGTAGCTTAACAAGATGGTTTTAATGCCATTTGGAAGAGACGTGGAGGTCACAGTAGCTTAATAAGACGATTTTAATGCCCCTTGGGAGAGACGTGGAGGTCAGAGTGGTTTAACAAGATGGATTTAATGCCCCTTGGAAGAGACGTGGAGGTCACAGTAGCTTAACAAGACAGTTTTAATGCCCCTTGGAAGAGACGGGGAGGTCAGAGTGGTTTGCAAGTCAGTTTTAATAGACCTTGGAAGAGACATGGAGGTCACAGTAGCTTTACAAGACGGTTTTAATGCCCCTTGGAAGAGACGTGGAGTTCAGAGTGGTTTAACAAGATGGTTTTAATGCCCCTTGGAAGAGACATGGAGGTCGGAGTGGTTTAACAAGACGGTTTTAATGCCCCTTGGAAAAGACGTGGAGGTCACAGTAGCTTAACTAGATGGTTTTAATGCCCCTTGGAAGAGACGTGGAGTTCAGAGTGGTTTAACAAGATGGTTTTAATGCCCCTTGGAAGAGACGTGGAGGTCACAGTAGCTTAACAAGACGGTTTTAATGCCCCTTGGAAGAGACGTGGAGTTCAGAGTGGTTTAACAAGACTGGTTTAATGCCCCTTGGAAGAGACGTGGATGTCTCAGTAACTTAACAAGATTGTTTTAATGCCACTTGGAAGAGACGTGGAGGTCACAGTAGCTTAAAAAGACGGTTTTAATGCCCCTTGGAAGAGACGTGGAGGTCAGAGGGGTTAAAAAAGACAGTTTTAATGCCCCTTGGAAGAGACGGGAAGGACACAGTAGCTTAACAAGATGGTTTTAATGCCCCTTGAAAGAGACGTGGAGTGCAGAGTGGTTTAACAAGATGGTGTTAATGCCCCTTGGAAGAGATGTGGAGGTCACAGTAGCTTTACAAGACGGTTTTAATGCCCCTTGGAAGAGACGTGGAGTTCAGAGTGGTTTAACAAGATGGTTTTAATGCCCCTTGGAAGAGACATGGAGGTCGGAGTGGTTTAACAAGACGGTTTTAATGCCCCTTGGAAAAGACGTGGAGGTCACAGTAGCATAACTAGATGGTTTTAATGCCCCTTGGAAGAGACGGGGAGTTCAGAGTGGTTTAACAAGATGGTTTTAATGCCCCTTGGAAGAGACGTGGAGGTCACAGTAGCTTAACAAGACGGTTTTAATGCCCCTTGGAAGAGACGTGGAGTTCAGAGTGGTTTAACAAGAGTGGTTTAATGCCCCTTGGAAGAGACGTGGATGTCTCAGTAACTTAACAAGATTGTTTTAATGCCCCTTGGAAGAGACGTGGAGGTCACAGTAGCTTAAAAAGACGGTTTTAATGCCCCTTGGAAGAGACGTGGAGGTCAGAGTGGTTAAAAAATACAGTTTTAATGCCCCTTGGAAGAGACGGGAAGGTCACAGTAGCTTAACAAGACGGTTTTAATGCCCCTTGGAAGAGACGTGGAGTACAGAGTGGTTTAACAAGATGGTGTTAATGCCCCTTGGAAGAAATGTGGAGGTCACAGTGGCTTAAGCAGATGGATTTAATGCCCCTTGGAAGAGACGTGGAGGTCACAGTAGCTTAACAAGATGGTTTTAATGCACCTTGGAAGAGACGTGGAGGTCAGACTGGTTTAACAAGACGGTGTTAATGCCCCTTGGAAGAGATGTGGTGGTCACAATAGGTTAACCAGATGGTTTTAATGCACCTTGGAAGAGAAGTGGAGGTCACAGTAGCTTAACAAAACGGTTTTAATGCCCCTTGGAAGAGACATGGAGATCAGAGTGGTTTAACAATACAGGTTTAATGCCCCTTGGAAGAGACGTGGAGTACAGAGTGGTTTAACAAAACGGTTTTAATGCCCCTTGAAAGGGACGTGGAGGTCACAGTAGCTTAACAAGATGGTTTTAATGCCCCTTGGAAGAGACGTGGAGGTCAGAGTGGTTTAACAAAACAGTTTTAATGCCCCTTGGAAGAGACGTGCAGGTCACAGTAGCTTAAAAAGACAGTTTCAATGCCACTTGGAAGAGACGTGGAAGTCAGAGTGGTTTAACAAGACGGTTTTAATGCCCCTTAGAAGAGATGTGGAGGTCACAGTAGCTTAGCAAGACGGTTTTAATGCCCCTTGGAAGAGACGTGGAGTTCAGAGTGGTTTAACAAGAAGGTTTTAATGCCCCTTGGAAGAGACGAGGAAGTCACAGTAGCTTAACAAGATGGTTTTAATGCCCTTTGGAAGAGACCTGGAGGTCAGAGTGGTTTAAAAAGACGGTTTTAATGCCCCTTGGAAGAGACGTGAGGGTCACAGTAGCTTAACAAGACGGTTTTAATGCCCCTTGGAAGAGACGTGGAGGTCAGAGTGATTTAACAAGATGGTTTTAATGCCTCTTGGAAGAGCCATGAAGGACACAGTAGCTTAATAAGATGGTTTTAATGCCCTTTGGAAGAGACGTGGAGGTCACAGTAGCTTAAAAGACGATTTGAATGCCCCTTGGGAGAGACGTGGAGGTCAGAGTGGTTAAACAAGATGGTTTTAATGCCCTTTGGAAGAGACGTGGAGATCACAGTAGCTTAACAAGACTGTTTTAATGACCCTTGGAAGAGACGTGGAGGTCAGAGAGGTTTAACAAGACCGTTTTAATGCCTATTGGAAGAGAAGTGAAGGTCACAGTAGCTTAACAAGACAGTTTTAATGCCCCTTGGAAGAGACGGGGAGGTCAGAGTGGTTTGCAAGTCAGTTTTAATGGACCTTGGAAGAGACATGGAGGTCACAGTAGCTTTACAAGACGGTTTTAATGCCCCTTGGAAGAGATGTGGAGTTCAGAGTGGTTTAACAAGATGGTTTTAATGCCCCTTGGAAGAGACATGGAGGCCGGAGTGGTTTAACAAGATGATTTTAATGCCCCTTGGAAAAGACGTGGAGGTCACAGTAGCTTAACAAGACTGTTTTAATGACCCTTGGAAGAGACGTGGAGGTCAGAGAGGTTTAACAAGACCGTTTTAATGCCCATTGAAAGAGACGTGAAGGTGACAGAAGCTTAATAATACAGTTTTAATGCCCCTTGGAAGAGACGTGGAGGTCAGAATGGTTTAACAAGATGGTTTTAATGCGCCTTGGAAGGGACGTGGAGGTCAGAGTGGTTTAACAAAATGGTTTTAATGCCCCTTCGAAGGGACGTGGAGGTCACAGTAGATTAACAAGACGGTTTTAATGCCCCTTGGAAGAGACGTGGAGGTCAGAGTGGTTAAAAAAGACAGTTTTAATGCCTCTTGGAAGAGACGTGAAGGTCACAGTAGCTTAACAAGACTTTTTTAATGCCCCTTGGAAGAGACGTGGAGGTCAGAGTGGTTTAACAAGATGGTGTTAATGCCCCTTGGAAGAGATGTGGAGGTCACAGTAGCTTAACCAGATGGATTTAATGCCCCTTGGAAGAGACGTGGAGGTCACAGTAGCTTAACAAGACAGTTTTAATGCACCTTGGAAGAGACGTGGTGGTCAGAGTGGTTTAACAAGATGGTGTTAATGCCCCTTGGAAGAGATGTGAAGGTCACAGTAGCTTAACCAGATGGATTTAATGCCCCTTGGAAGAGACGTGGAGGTCACAGTAGCTTAAAAAGACGGTTTTAATGCCCGTTGGAAGAGACGTGGAGATCAGAGTGGTTGAACAATACAGGTTTAATGCCCCTTGGAAGAGACGTTGAGTACAGAGTGGTTTAACAAAACGGTTTTAATGCCCCTTGGTAGGGACGTGGAGGTCACAGTAGCTTAACAAGACAGTTTTAATGCCCCTTGGAAGAGACATGGAGTTCAAAGTGGCTTAACAACATGGTTTTAATGCCCCTTGGAAGAGAAATGGCGGTCACAGTAGCAGAACAAGATGGTTTTAATGCCCCTTTGAAGAGATGTGGAGGTCAGAGTGGTTTAACAAAACAGTTTTAATGCCCCTTGGAAGAGATGTGCAGGTCACAGTAGCTTAAAAAGACAGATTCAATGCCTCTTGTAGAGACGTGGAAGTCAGAGTGGTTTAACAAGACGGTTTTAATGCGCCTTAGAAGAGACGTGGAGGTCACAGTATCTTAGCAAGACGGTTTTAATGCCCCTTGGAAGATATGTGGAGTTCAGAGTGGTTTAACAAGATGGTTTTAATGCCCCTTGGAAGAGACGTTGAAGTCACAGTAGCTTAAAAATATGGTTTTAATGCCCTTTGGAAGAGACCTGGAGGTCAGAGTGGTTTAAAAAGACGGTTTTAATGCCCCTTGGAAGAGACGTGAAGGTCACAGTAGCTTAACAAGACGGTTTTAATGCCCCTAAGAAGAGACGTGGAGGTCAGAGTGGTTTAACAAGATGGTTTTAATGCCTCTTGGAAGAGACATGGAGGACACAGTAGCTTAGCAAGATGGTTTTAATGCCCTTTGGAAGAGACGTGGAGGTCACAGTAGCTTACATGACGATTTTAATGCCCCTTGGGAGAGACGTGGAGGTCAGGGTGGTTTAACAAGATGGTTTTAATGCCCCTAGGAAGAGACATAGAGGTCACAGTAGCTTAACAAGACTGTTTTAATGCCACTTGGAAGAGACGTGGAGGTCAGAGAGGCTTAACAAGACTGTTTTAATGCCCATTGGAAGAGATGTGAAGGTCACAGTAGCTTAACAAGACAGTTTTAAAGCCCCTTGGAAGAGACGTGGAGGTCAGAATAGTTTAACAAGACGGTTTTAATGCCCCTTGGAAGAGACATGGAGGTCACAGTAGCTTTACAAGACGGTTTTAATGCCCCTTGGAAGAGACGTGGAGTTCACAGTGGTTTAACAAGATGGTTTTAATGCCCCTTCGAAGAGACATGGAGGTCAGAGTGGATTAACAAGACGGTTTTAATGCCCCTTGGAAAAGACATGGATGTCACAGATGCTTAAAAAGACGGTTTTAATGCCCCTTGGAAGAGACGTGGAGGTCAGAGTGGTTTAACAAAATGGTTTTAATGCCCCTTGGAAGGGACGTGGAGGTCACATTAGCTTAACAAGACGGTTTTAATGCCTTTGGAAGAGACCTGGAGGTCAGAGTGGTTTAAAAGGACGGTTTTAATGCCCCGTGGAGGAGACGTGAAGGTCACAATAGCTTAACAAGCCGGTTTTAATGCCAATTGGAAGAGACGTGGAGGTCAGAGTGGTTTAACAAGATGGTTTTAATGCCTCTTGGAAAATACATGGAGGTCACAGTAGCTTAACAAGATGGTTTTAATGCCATTTGGAAGAGACGTGGAGGTCACAGTAGCTTAATAAGACGATTTTAATGCCCCTTGGGAGAGACGTGGAGGTCAGAGTGGTTTAACAAGATGGATTTAATTCCCCTTGGAAGAGACGTGGAGGTCACGGTAGCTTAACAAGACTGTTTTAATGCCCCTTGGAAGAGACGTGGAGGTCAGAGTGGTTTAACAAGATGGTTTTAATGCCCCTTGGAAGAGACGTGAAGGTCACAGTAGCTTTAAAAGACAGTTTTAATGCCCCTTGGAAGAGATGTGGAGGTCAGAGTGGTTTAACAAGACTGTTTTAATGCCCCTTGGAAGAGACATGGAGTTTACAGTGGTTTAATAACATGGTATTAATGCCCCTTGGAAGAGACGTGGAAGTCGGAGTGGTATAACAAGACGGTTTTAATGCCCCTTGGAAGAGACGTGGAGGTCACAGTAGCTTAAAAAGACGGTTTTAATGCAGCTTGGAAAAGACCTGGAGGTCAGAGTGGTTTAACATGACGGTTTTAATGCCTCTTGGAATAGACGTGGAGGTCACAGTAGCTTAAAAAGATGGTTTTAATGATCTTTGGAAGAGACGTGGAGGTCAGACTGGTTTAACAAGATGGTTTTATTGCCCCTTGGAAGAGACATGGAGGTCACAATAGCTTAACAACACGGTTTTAATGCCCCTTGGAAGAGACGTGGAGGTCAGAGTGGTTTAAAAAGATGGTTCTAATGACCCTTGGAAGAGACGTTGAGGACACAGTAGCTAAACAAGATGGTTTTAATGCCCCTTGGAAGAGACGTGGAGTTCAGAGTGGTTTAACAAGACGGTTTTAATGCCCCTTTGAATAAACGTGGAGGTCACAGTAGCTTAACAAGATGGTTTTAATGCCCCTTGGAAGAGACGTGGAGGTCAGAGTGATTTAACAAGACGGTTTTAATGCCCCTTGGAAGAGATGTGGAGGTCACAGTAGCTTAACTAGATGGTTTTAATGCCCCTTGGAATAGACGTGGAGTTCAGAGTGGTTTAACAAGATGGTTTTAATGCCCCTTGGAAGAGACATGGAGGTCAGACTGGTTTAACAAGATGGTTTTCGTGCCCCTTGGAAGAGACGTGAAGGTCACAGTAGCTTAACAAGACGGTTTTAATGCCCCTTGGAAGAGACATGGAGGTCACAGTAGCTTAACAAGACGGTTTTAATGCCCCTTGGAAGAGACGTGGTGTTCAGAGTGGTTTAACAAGACGGTTTTAATGCCCCTTGGAAGAGACATGGAGTTGAGGGTGGTTTAACAAGATGGTATTAATGCCTCTTGGAAGAGACGTGGAAGTCGGAGTGGTTTAACAAGACGGTTTTAATGCCCCTTGGAAGAGACGTGGAGGTCACAGTAGCTTAAAACGACAGTTTTAATGCCCCTTGGAAGAGACGTGGAGGTCACAGTGGCTTAAAAAGACGGTTTTAATGCCCCTTGGAACAGACGTTGAGGTCACAGTAGCTAAACAAGACGGTTTTAATGCCCTTGGAAGAGACGTGGATATCACAGTGGTTTAACAAGATGGTTATAATGCCCCTTTGAAAAGACGTGGAGGTCATAGTAGCTTAACAAGACAGTTTTAATGCCCCTTGGAAGAGACGTGGAGTTCAGAATCGTTTAACAAGACAGGTTTAATGCCCCTTGGAAGAGACGTGGAGTACAGAGTGGTTTAACAAGACGGTTTTAATTCCCCTTGGAAGAGACGTGGAGGTCACAGTAGCTTAACAAGACAGTTTTAATGCCCCTTGGAAGAGACGTGGAGGTCAGAGTGGTTTAACAAAATGGTTTTAATGCCCCTTGGAAGGGACGTGGAGGTCACACTAGCTTAACAAGACGGTTTTAATGCCCTTTGGAAGAGACCTGGAGGTGAGAGTGGTTTAAAAAGACGGTTTTAATGCCCCGTGGAGGAGACGTGAAGGTCACATTAGCTTAACAAGCCGTTTTTAATGGCCCTTGGAAGAGACGTGGAGGTCAGAGTGGTTTAACAAGATGGTTTTAATGCGCTTTGGAAGAGACGTGGAGGTCACAGTATCTTAACAAGACTGTTTTAATGACCCTTGGAAGAGACGTGGAGGTCAGAGAGGTTTAACAAGACCGTTTTAATGCCCATTGGAAGAGACGTGAAGGTCACAGTAGCTTAACAAGACAGTTTTAATGCCCCTTGGAAGAGACGTGGAGGTCAGAATGGTTTAACAAGATGGTTTTAATGCCCCTTGGAAGAGACATGGAGGTCACAGTAGCTTTACAAGACGGTTTTAATGCCCCTTGGAAGAGACGTGGAGTTCAGAGTGGTTTAACAAGATGGTTTTAATGCCCCTTGGAAGAGACATGGAGGTCAGAGTGGTTTAGCACGACGGTTTTAATGCCCCTTGGAAAAGACATGGATGTCACAGGAGCTTAAAAAGACGGTTTTAATGCCCCTTGGAAGAGACGTGGCGTTCAGAGTGGTTTAACAAGATAGTTTTAATGCCCCTTGGAAGAGACGTGGAAGTCACAGTAGCTTAACAAGACGATTTTAATGCCCTTTTGAAGAGACCTGGAGGTCAGAGTGGTTTAACAAGACGGTTTTAATGCCCCTTGGAAGAGACAGGGAGGTCACAGTAGCTTAACAAGACAGTTTTAATGTCCTTTGGAAGAGACGTGGAGGTCACAGTAGCTTAACAAGACGGTTTTAATGCCCCTTGGAAGAGACGTGGAGGTCAGAGTGGTTTAACAAGATTGTTTTAATGCCACTTAGAAGAGACGTGTAGGTCACAGTAGCTTAACTAGTCTGTTTTAATGCCCCTTGGAAGAGACGTGGAGGTCAGAGTGGTTTAACAAGATGGTTTTAATGCCCCTTGGAAGAGACGTGAAGGTCACAGTAGCTTAACAAGACAGATTTAATGCCCCTTGTAAGAGACGTGGAGGTCAGAGTGGTTTAACAAGACGGTTTTAATGCCCCTTGGAAAAAACATGGAGTTTAGAGTGGTTTAACAAGATGGTATTAATGCCCCTTGGAACAGACGTGGAAGTCGGAGTGGTATAACAAGACGGTTTTAACGCCCCTTGGAAGAGACGTGGAGGTCATAGTAGCTTAAAAAGACGGATTTATTGCCCCTTGGAAGAGACGTGGAGGGCAGAGTGGCTTAACATGGCGGTTTTAATGCCTCTTGGAAGAGACATGGAGGTCACAGTAGCTTAAAAAGACGATTTTAATGCCCCTTGGGAGAGACGTGGAGGTCAGGGTGGTTTAACAAGATGGTTTTAATGCCCCTAGGAAGAGACGTGGAGGTCACAGTAGCTTAACAAGACTGTTTTAATGACCCTTGGAAGAGACGTGGAGGTCAGAGAGGTTTAAAAAGACCGTTTTAATGCCCATTGGAAGAGACGTGAAGGTCACAGTAGCTTAACAAGACAGTTTTAATGCCCCTTGGAAGAGTCGTGGAGTTCAGAATGGTTTAACAAGACGGTTTTAATGCCCCTTGGAAGAGACATGGAGGTCACAGTAGCTTTACAAGACGGTTTTAATGCCCCTTGCAAGAGACGTGGAGTTCAGAGTGGTTTAACAAGATGGTTTTAATGCCCCTAGGAAGAGACGTGGAGGTCACAGTAGCTTAACAAGACTGTTTTAATGACCCTTGGAAGAGACGTGGAGGTCAGAGAAGTTTAACAAGACCGTTTTAATGCATATTGGAAGAGACGTGAAGGTCACAGTAGCTTAACAAGACAGTTTTAATGCCCTTTGGAAGAGACGTGGAGGTCGGAGTGGTTTGACAAGACAGTTTTAATGGACCTTGGAAGAGACATGGAGGTCACAGTAGCTTTACAAGACGGTTTTAATGCCCCTAGGAAGAGACGTGGAGTTCAGAGTGGTTTAACAAGATGGTTTTAATGCCCCTTGGAAGAGACGTGGAGGTCACAGTAGCTTAACAAGACGGTTTTAATGCCCCTTGGAAGAGACGTGGCTTTCAGAGTGGTTTAACAAGACTGGTTTAATGCCCCTTGGAAGAGACATGGAGGTCACAGTAGCTTAAAAAGACGGTTTTAATGCCCCTTGGAAGAGACGTGGAGGTCAGAGTGGTTAAAAAAAACAGTTTTAATGCCTCTTGGAAGAGACGTGAAGGTCACAGTAGCTTAACAAGACTTTTTTAGTGCCCCTTGGAAGAGACGTGGAGGTCAGAGTGGTTTAACAAGATGGTGTTAATGCCCCTTGAAAGAGATGTGGAGGTCACAGTAGCTTAACCAGATGGATTTAATGCCCCTTTGAAGAGACGTGGAGGTTACAGTAGCTTAACAAGACAGTTTTAATGCACCTTGGAAGAGACGTGGAGGTCAGAGTGGTTTAACAAGATGGTGTTAATGCCCCTTGGAAGAGATGTGAAGGTCACAGTAGCTTAACCAGATGGATTTAATGCCCCTTGGAAGAGACGTGGAGGTCACAGTAGCTTAACAAGACGGTTTTAATGCCCGTTGGAAGAGACGTGGAGATCAGAGTGGTTGAACAATACAGGTTTAATGCCCCTTGGAAGAGACGTTGAGTACAGAGTGGTTTAACAAAACGGTTTTAATGCCCCTTGGAAGGGACGTGGAGGTCACAGTAGCTTAACAAGACAGTTTTAATGCCCCTTGGAAGAGACATGGAGTTCAGAGTGGCTTAACAACATGGTTTTATTGCCCCTTGGAAGAGAAGTGGAGGTCACAGTAGCATAACAAGATGGTTTTAATGCCCCTTTGAAGAGATGTGGAGGTCAGAGTGGTTTAACAAAACAGTTTTAATGCTCCTTGGAAGAGATGTGCAGGTCACAGTAGCTTAAAAAGACAGTTTCAATGCCCCTTGTAGAGACGTGGAAGTCAGAGTGGTTTAACAAGACGGTTTTAATGCGCCTTAGAAGAGACGTGGAGGTCACAGTATCTTAGCAAGACGGTTTTAATGCCCCTTGGAAGAGACGTGGAGTCCAGAGTGGTTTAACAAGATGGTTTTAATGCCCCTTGGAAGAGACGTTGAAGTCACAGTAGCTTAAAAAGATGGTTTTAATGCCCTTTGGAAGAGACCTGGAGGTCAGAGTGGTTTAAAAAGACGGTTTTAATGCCCCTTGGAAGAGACGTGAAGGTCACAGTAGCTTAACAAGACGGTTTTAATGCCCCTAAGAAGAGACGTGGAGGTCAGAGTGGTTTAACAAGATGGTTTTAATGCCTCTTGGAAGAGACATGGAGGACACAGTAGCTTAGCAAGATGGTTTTAATGCCCTTTGGAAGAGACGTGGAGGTCAAAGTAGCTTACATGACGATTTTAATGCCCCTTGGGAGAGACGTGGAGGTCAGGGTGGTTTCACAAGATGCTTTTAATTCCCCTAGGAAGAGACATGGAGGTCACAGTAGCTTAACAAGACTGTTTTAATGCCACTTGGAAGAAACGTGGAGGTCAGAGAGGTTTAACAAGACTGTTTTAATGCCCATTGGAAGAGATGTGAAGGTCACAGTAGCTTAACAAGACAGTTTTAAAGCCCCTTGGAAGAGACGTGGAGGTCAGAATAGTTTAACAAGACGGTTTTAATGCCCCTTGGAAGAGACATGGAGGTCACAGTAGCTTTACAAGACGGTTTTAATGCCCCTTGGAAGAGACGTGGAGTTCACAGTGGTTTAACAAGATGGTTTTAATGCCCCTTGGAAGAGACATGGATGTCACAGGAGCTTAAAAAGACGGTTTTAATGCCCCTTGGAAGAGACCTGGAGGTAAGAGTGGTTTAACAAGATGGTTTGAATGCCTCTTGGAAAATACATGGAGGTCACAGTAGCTTAACAAGATGGTTTTAATGCCATTTGGAAGAGACGTGGAGGTCACAGTAGCTTAATAAGACGATTTTAATCCCCCTTGGGAGAGACGTGGAGGTCAGAGTGGTTTAACAATATGGATTTAATTCCCCTTGGAAGAGACGTGGAGGTCACAGTAGCTTAACAAGACTGTTTTAATGCCCCTTGGAAGAGACGTGGAGGTCAGAGTGGTTTAACAAGATGGTTTTAATGCCCCTTGGAAGAGACGTGAAGGTCACAGTAGCTTAACAAGACAGTTTTAATGCCCCTTGGAAGAGATGTGGAGGTCAGAGTGGTTTAACAAGACTGTTTTAATGCCCCTTGGAAGAGACATGGAGTTTAGAGTGGTTTAATAACATGGTATTAATGCCCCATGGAAGAGACGTGGAAGTCGGAGTGGTATAACAAGACTGTTTTAATGCCACTTGGAAGAGACGTGGAGGTCACAGTAGCTTAAAAAGACGGTTTTAATGCCGCTTGGAGGAGACCTGGAGGTCAGAGTGGCTTAACATGACGGTTTTAATGCCTCTTGGAATAGATGTGGAGGTCACAGTAGCTTAAAAAGTTGGTTTTAATGATCTTTGGAAGAGACGTGGAGGTCAGACTGGTTTAACAAGATGGTTTTATTGCCCCTTGGAAGAGACATGGAGGTCACAATAGCTTAACAACACGGTTTTAATGCCCCTTGGAAGAGACGTGGAGGTCAGAGTGGTTTAAAAAGATGGTTTTAATGACCCTTGGAAGAGACGTTGAGGACACAGTAGCTAAACAAGATGGTTTTAATGCCCCTTGGAAGAGACGTGGAGTTCAGAGTGGTTTAACAAGTCGGTTTTAATGCCCCTTGGAATAAACGTGGAGGTCACAGTAGCTTAACAAAACGGTTTTAATTCCCCTTGGAAGAGACGTGGAGGTCAGAGTGATTTAACAAGACGGTTTTAATGCCCCTTGGAAGAGATGTGGAGGTCACAGTAGCTTAACTAGATGGTTTTAATGCCCCTTGGAAGAGACGTGGAGTTCAGAGTGGTTTAACAAGATGGTTTTAATGCCCCTTGGAAGAGACATGGAGGTCAGACTGGTTTAACAAGATGGTTTTCGTGCCCCTTGGAAGAGACGTGAAGGTCACAGTAGCTTAACAAGACGGTTTTAATGCCCCTTGGAAGAGACATGGAGGTCACAGTAGCTTAACAAGACGGTTTTAATGCCCCTTGGAAGAGACGTGGTGTTCAGAGTGGTTTAACAAGACGGTTTTAATGCCCCTTGGAAGAGACATGGAGTTGAGGGTGGTTTAACAAGATGGTATTAATGCCTCTTGGAAGAGACGAGGAAGTCGGAGTGGTTTAACAAGACGGTTTTAATGCTCCTTGGAAGAGACGTGGAGGTCACAGTAGCTTAAAAAGACAGTTTTAATGCCCCTTGGAAGAGACGTGGAGGTCACAGTGGCTTAAAAAGACGGTTTTAATGCCCCTTGGAACAGACGTTGAGGTCACAGTAGCTAAACAAGACGGTTTTAATGCCCTTGGAAGAGACGTGGATTTCACAGTGGTTTAACAAGATGGTTATAATGCCCCTTTGAAAAGATGTGGAGGTCATAGTAGCTTAACAAGACAGGTTTAATGCCCCTTGGAAGAGACGAGGAGTACAGAGTGGTTTAACAAGACGGTTTTAATTCCCCTTGGAAGAGACGTGGAGTTCAGAGTCGTTTAACAAGACAGGTTTAATGCCCCTTGGAAGAGACGAGGAGTACAGAGTGGTTTAACAAGACGGTTTTAATTCCCCTTGGAAGAGACGTGGAGGTCACAGTAGATTAACAAGACAGTTTTAATGCACCTTGGAAGAGACGTGGAAGTCAGAGTCGTTTAACAAGAAGGTTTTAATGCCCCTTGGAAGAGACGTGGAGGTCACAGTAGCTTAACAAGACGGTTTTAAAGCCCCTTGTAAGAGACGTGGAGTTGAGAGTGTTTTAACAAGATGGTTTTAATGCCCCTTGAAAGAGACGTGGAAGTCGGAGTGGTTTAACAAGACAGTTTTAATGCCCCTTGGAAGAGACGTGGAGGTCACAGCAGCTTAAAAAGATAGTTTTAATGCCCCTTGGAACAGAAGTTGAGGTCACAGTAGCTTAACAAGACGATTTTAATGCCCTTTGGAAGAGACCTGGAGGTCAGAGTGGTTTAATAAGCCTGTTTTAATGCCCCTTGGAAGAGACGTGAAGGTCACAGTAGCTTAACAAGACAGTGTTAATGCATCTTGGAAGAGACATGGAAGTCAGAGTTGTTTAACAATACGGTTTTAATGACCCTTGGAAGAGACATGGAGGTCACAGTAGCTTAACAAGACAGTTTTAATGCCCTTTGGAAGAGACGTGGAGGTCACAGTAGCTTAACAAGACGTTTTTAATGCCCCTTGGAAGAGACGTGGAGGTCAGAGTGGTTTAACAAGATTGTTTTAATGCCACTTAGAAGAGACGTGGAGGTCACAGTAGCTTAACAAGACTGTTTTAATGCCACTTGGAAGAGACGTGGAGGTCAGAGTGGTTTAACAAGATGGTTTTAATGCCCGTTGGAAGAGATGTGAAGATCACAGTAGCTTAACTAGACAGTTTTAATGCCCCTTGGAAGAGACGTGGAGGTCAGAGTGGTTTAACAAGACGGTTTTAATGCCCCTTGGAAGAGACATGGAGTTTAGAGTGGTTTAACAAGATGGTATTAATGCCCCTTGGAAGAGACGTGGAAGTCGGAGTGGTATAACAAGACGGTTTTAATGCCCCGTAGAAGCGACGTGGAGGTCATAGTAGCTTAAAAAGACGGTTTTAATGCCGGTTGGAAGAGACGTGGAGGTCAGAGAGGCTTAACATGACGGTTTTAATGCGTCTTGGAAGAGACGTGGAGGTCACAGTAGCTTAAAAAGACGGATTTAATGCCCCTTGGAAGAGACGTGGAGGTCAGACTGGTTTAACAAGATGATTTTATTGCCCCTTTGAAGACATATGGAGGTCACAATAGCTTATCAAGACGGTTTTAATGCCCCTTGGAAGAGACGTGTAGGTCCGAGTGGTTTATATAGATGGTTTTAATGACCCTTGGAAGAGACGTGGAGGTCACAGTAGCTTAACAAGACTGTTTTAATGCCCTTTGGAAGAGACGTGGAGGTCAGAGTGGTTTAACAAGATGGTTTTAATGCCCCTTGGAAGAGACGTGAAGGTCACAGTAGCTTAACAAGACAGTTTTAATGCCCCTTCGAAGAGACGTGGAGGTCAGAGTGGTTTAACAAGACTGTTTTAATGCCCCTTGGAAGACACATAGAGTTTAGAGTGGATTAACAAGATGGTATTAATGCCCCTTGGAAGAGACGTGAAGGTCACAGTAGCTTAAAAAGACATTTTTAATGCCCTTTGTAAGAGACGTGGAGGTCAGACTGGTTTAAGAAGATGGTTTTATTGCCCCTTGGAAGAGACATGGAGGTCACAATAGCTTAACAAGACGGTTTTAATGCCCCTTGGAAGAGACGTGGAGGTCAGAGTGGTTTAAAAAGATGGTTTTAATGACCCTTGGAAGAGATGTTGAGGACACAGTAGCTAAACAAGATGGTTTTAATGCCCCTTGGAAGAGACATGGAGTTCAGAGTGGTTTAACAAGACGGTTTTAATGCCCCTTGGAATAAACGTGGAGGTCACAGTAGCTTAATAAGACGGTTTTAATGCCCCTTGGAAGAGATGTGGAGGTCACAGTATCTTAACTAGATGGTTTTAATGCCCCTTGGAAGAGACATGGAGGTCAGACTGGTTTAACAAGATGATTTTATTGCCCCTTACAAGAGACATGAAGGTCAAAGTAGCTTAGAAAGACGGTTTTAATGCCCCTTGGAAGAGACGTGGAAGTCAGAGTGGTTTAACAAGACGGTATTAATGCCCCTTGGAAGAGACATGGAGTTCAGTGTGGTTTAACAAGACGGTTTTAATGCCCATTGGAAGAGACATGGATTTGAGGGTGGTTTAACAAGATGGTATTAATGCCTCTTGGAAGAGACGTGGTAGTCGGAGTTGTTTAACAAGACGGTTTTAATGCCCCTTGGAAGAGACGTGGCGGTCACAGTAGCTTAAAAAGACACTTTTAATGCCCCTTGTAAGAGACGTGGAGGTCACAGTAGCTTAACAAGATGGTTTTAATGCCCCTTGGAAGAGACGTGGAGGTCAGAGTGGTTTAAAAAGATGGTTTTAATGACCCTTGGAAGAGACGTTGAGGACACAGTAGCTAAACAAGATGGTTTTAATGCCCCTTGGAAGAGACGTGGAGTTCAGAGTGGTTTAACAAGACGGTTTTAATGCCCCTTGTAATAAACGTGGAGGTAACAGTAGCTTAACAAGACGGTTTAAATGCCCCTTGGAAGAGATGTGGAGGTCACAGTAGCTTAACTAGATGGTTTTAATGCCCCCTGGAAGAGACATGAAGTTCAGAGTGGTTTAACAAGATGGTTTTAATGCCCCTTGGAAGAGACATGGAGGTCAGACTGGTTTAACAAGATGGTTTTATTGCCCCTTGCAAGAGACATGAAGGTCACAGTAGCTTAGCAAGACGGTTTTAATGCCCCTTGGAAGAGACGTGGAAGTCAGAGTGGTTTAACAAGACGGTATTAATGCCCCTTGGAAGAGACATGGAGTTCAGAGTGGTTTAACAAGACGGTTTTAATGCCCCTTGGAAGAGACATGGATTTGAGGGTGGTTTAACAAGATGGTATTAATGCCTCTTGGAAGAGACGTGGTAGTCGGAGTTGTTTAACAAGACGGTTTTAATGCCCCTTGGAAGAGACATGGCGGTCACAGTAGCTTAAAAAGACACTTTTAATGCCCCTTGGAAGAGACGTGGAGGTCACAGTAGCTTAAAAAGACGGTTTTAATGCCCCTTGGAACAGACGTTGAGGTCACAGTAGCTAAACAAGACGGTTTTAATGCCCTTGGAAGAGACGTGTATTTCAGAGTGGTTTAACAAGATGGTTATAATGCCCCTTTGAAAAGACGTGGAGGTCACAGTAGATTAACAAGACAGTTTTAATGCCCCTTGGAAGAGACGTGGAGGTCACAGTAGCTTAACAAGATGGTTTTAATACCCCTTGGAAGAGACGTGGAGTTCAGAGTGGTTTAACAAGACGGTTTTAATGCCTCTTGGAAGAGACGTGGAGGTCACAGTAGCTTAACAAGACGGTTTTAATGCCCCTTGGAAGAGACGTGAAGTTCAGTGTGGTTTAACAAGACAGGTTTAATGCCCCTTGGAAGAGATGTGGAGTACAGAGTGGTTTAACAAGACGGTTTTAATGCCCCTTGGAAGAGACGTGGAGGTCACAGTAGCTTAAAAAGACAGTTTTAATGCCCCTTGGAAGAGACGTGGAGGTCAGAGTGGTTTAAAAAGATGGTTTTAATGACCCTTGGAAGAGATGTTGAGGACACAGTAGCTAAACAAGATGGTTTTAATGCCCCTTGGAAGAGACATGGAGTTCAGAGTGGTTTAACAAGACGGTTTTAATGCCCCTTGGAATAAACGTGGAGGTCACAGTAGCTTAATAAGACGGTTTTAATGCCCCTTGGAAGAGATGTGGAGGTCACAGTATCTTAACTAGATGGTTTTAATGCCCCTTGGAAGAGACATGGAGGTCAGACTGGTTTAACAAGATGATTTTATTGCCCCTTACAAGAGACATGAAGGTCAAAGTAGCTTAGAAAGACGGTTTTAATGCCCCTTGGAAGAGACGTGGAAGTCAGAGTGGTTTAACAAGACGGTATTAATGCCCCTTGGAAGAGACATGGAGTTCAGTGTGGTTTAACAAGACGGTTTTAATGCCCATTGGAAGAGACATGGATTTGAGGGTGGTTTAACAAGATGGTATTAATGCCTCTTGGAAGAGACGTGGTAGTCGGAGTTGTTTAACAAGACGGTTTTAATGCCCCTTGGAAGAGACGTGGCGGTCACAGTAGCTTAAAAAGACACTTTTAATGCCCCTTGTAAGAGACGTGGAGGTCACAGTAGCTTAACAAGATGGTTTTAATGCCCCTTGGAAGAGACGTGGAGGTCAGAGTGGTTTAAAAAGATGGTTTTAATGACCCTTGGAAGAGACGTTGAGGACACAGTAGCTAAACAAGATGGTTTTAATGCCCCTTGGAAGAGACGTGGAGTTCAGAGTGGTTTAACAAGACGGTTTTAATGCCCCTTGTAATAAACGTGGAGGTAACAGTAGCTTAACAAGACGGTTTAAATGCCCCTTGGAAGAGATGTGGAGGTCACAGTAGCTTAACTAGATGGTTTTAATGCCCCCTGGAAGAGACATGAAGTTCAGAGTGGTTTAACAAGATGGTTTTAATGCCCCTTGGAAGAGACATGGAGGTCAGACTGGTTTAACAAGATGGTTTTATTGCCCCTTGCAAGAGACATGAAGGTCACAGTAGCTTAGCAAGACGGTTTTAATGCCCCTTGGAAGAGACGTGGAAGTCAGAGTGGTTTAACAAGACGGTATTAATGCCCCTTGGAAGAGACATGGAGTTCAGAGTGGTTTAACAAGACGGTTTTAATGCCCCTTGGAAGAGACATGGATTTGAGGGTGGTTTAACAAGATGGTATTAATGCCTCTTGGAAGAGACGTGGTAGTCGGAGTTGTTTAACAAGACGGTTTTAATGCCCCTTGGAAGAGACATGGCGGTCACAGTAGCTTAAAAAGACACTTTTAATGCCCCTTGGAAGAGACGTGGAGGTCACAGTAGCTTAAAAAGACGGTTTTAATGCCCCTTGGAACAGACGTTGAGGTCACAGTAGCTAAACAAGACGGTTTTAATGCCCTTGGAAGAGACGTGTATTTCAGAGTGGTTTAACAAGATGGTTATAATGCCCCTTTGAAAAGACGTGGAGGTCACAGTAGATTAACAAGACAGTTTTAATGCCCCTTGGAAGAGACGTGGAGGTCACAGTAGCTTAACAAGATGGTTTTAATACCCCTTGGAAGAGACGTGGAGTTCAGAGTGGTTTAACAAGACGGTTTTAATGCCTCTTGGAAGAGACGTGGAGGTCACAGTAGCTTAACAAGACGGTTTTAATGCCCCTTGGAAGAGACGTGAAGTTCAGTGTGGTTTAACAAGACAGGTTTAATGCCCCTTGGAAGAGATGTGGAGTACAGAGTGGTTTAACAAGACGGTTTTAATGCCCCTTGGAAGAGACGTGGAGGTCACAGTAGCTTAAAAAGACAGTTTTAATGCCCCTTGGAAGAGACGTGGAGGTCACAGTAGCTTAAAAAGACGGTTTTAATGCACCTTGGAAGAGAAGTGGAAGTCAGAGTCGTTTAACAAGACGGTTTTAATGCCCCTTGGAAGAGACGTGGAGGTCACAGTAGCTTAACAAGACGGTTTTAATGCCCCTTGGAAGAGACGTGGAGGTCACAGTAGCTTAAAAAGACGGGTTTAATGCCCCTTGGAACAGACGTTAAGGTCACAGTAGCTTAACAAGACGATTTTAATGCCCTTTGGAAGAGACCTGGAGGTCAGAGTGGTTTAATAAGCCTGTTTTAATGCCCCTTGGAAGAGACGTGAAGGTCACAGTAGCTTAACAAGATGGTTTTAATGCACCTTGGAAGAGACGTTGAAGTCAGAGTGGTTTAACAAGACTGTTTTAATGCTCCTTGGAAGAGACATGGAGGTCACAGTAGCTTAACAAGACGGTTTTAATGCCCCTTGGAAGAGACGTGGAGGTCAGAGTGGTTTAACAAGATTGTTTTCATGCCACTTAGAAGAGACATGGAGTTCAGAGTGGTTTAACAAGACGGTTTTAATGCCCCTTGGAATAAACGTGGAGGTCACAGTAGCTTAACAAGACGGTTTTAATGCCCTTTGGAAGAGATGTGGAGGTCACAGTATCTTAACTAGATGGTTTTAATGCCCCTTGGAAGAGACATGGAGTTCAGAGTGGTTTAACAAGATGGTTTTAATGCCCCTTGGAAGAGACATGGAGGTCAGACTGGTTTAACAAGATGATTTTATTGCCCCTTACAAGAGACATGAAGGTCACAGTAGCTTAGAAAGACGGTTTTAATGCCCCTTGGAAGAGACGTGGAAGTCAGAGTGGTTTAACAAGACGGTATTAATGCCCCTTGGAAGAGACATGGAGTTCAGTGTGGTTTAACAAGACGGTTTTAATGCCCATTGGAAGAGACATGGATTTGAGGGTGGTTTAACAAGATGGTATTAATGCCTCTTGGAAGAGACGTGGTAGTCGGAGTTGTTTAACAAGACGTTTTTAATGCCCCTTGGAAGAGACGTGGAGGTCAGAGTGGTTTAACAAGATTGTTTTAATGCCACTTAGAAGAGACGTGGAGGTCACAGTAGCTTAACAAGACTGTTTTAATGCCACTTGGAAGAGACGTGGAGGTCAGAGTGGTTTAACAAGATGGTTTTAATGCCCGTTGGAAGAGATGTGAAGATCACAGTAGCTTAACTAGACAGTTTTAATGCCCCTTGGAAGAGACGTGGAGGTCAGAGTGGTTTAACAAGACGGTTTTAATGCCCCTTGGAAGAGACATGGAGTTTAGAGTGGTTTAACAAGATGGTATTAATGCCCCTTGGAAGAGACGTGGAAGTCGGAGTGGTATAACAAGACGGTTTTAATGCCCCGTAGAAGCGACGTGGAGGTCATAGTAGCTTAAAAAGACGGTTTTAATGCCGGTTGGAAGAGACGTGGAGGTCAGAGAGGCTTAACATGACGGTTTTAATGCGTCTTGGAAGAGACGTGGAGGTCACAGTAGCTTAAAAAGACGGATTTAATGCCCCTTGGAAGAGACGTGGAGGTCAGACTGGTTTAACAAGATGATTTTATTGCCCCTTTGAAGACATATGGAGGTCACAATAGCTTATCAAGACGGTTTTAATGCCCCTTGGAAGAGACGTGTAGGTCCGAGTGGTTTATATAGATGGTTTTAATGACCCTTGGAAGAGACGTGGAGGTCACAGTAGCTTAACAAGACTGTTTTAATGCCCTTTGGAAGAGACGTGGAGGTCAGAGTGGTTTAACAAGATGGTTTTAATGCCCCTTGGAAGAGACGTGAAGGTCACAGTAGCTTAACAAGACAGTTTTAATGCCCCTTCGAAGAGACGTGGAGGTCAGAGTGGTTTAACAAGACTGTTTTAATGCCCCTTGGAAGACACATAGAGTTTAGAGTGGATTAACAAGATGGTATTAATGCCCCTTGGAAGAGACGTGAAGGTCACAGTAGCTTAAAAAGACATTTTTAATGCCCTTTGTAAGAGACGTGGAGGTCAGACTGGTTTAAGAAGATGGTTTTATTGCCCCTTGGAAGAGACATGGAGGTCACAATAGCTTAACAAGACGGTTTTAATGCCCCTTGGAAGAGACGTGGAGGTCAGAGTGGTTTAAAAAGATGGTTTTAATGACCCTTGGAAGAGATGTTGAGGACACAGTAGCTAAACAAGATGGTTTTAATGCCCCTTGGAAGAGACATGGAGTTCAGAGTGGTTTAACAAGACGGTTTTAATGCCCCTTGGAATAAACGTGGAGGTCACAGTAGCTTAATAAGACGGTTTTAATGCCCCTTGGAAGAGATGTGGAGGTCACAGTATCTTAACTAGATGGTTTTAATGCCCCTTGGAAGAGACATGGAGGTCAGACTGGTTTAACAAGATGATTTTATTGCCCCTTACAAGAGACATGAAGGTCAAAGTAGCTTAGAAAGACGGTTTTAATGCCCCTTGGAAGAGACGTGGAAGTCAGAGTGGTTTAACAAGACGGTATTAATGCCCCTTGGAAGAGACATGGAGTTCAGTGTGGTTTAACAAGACGGTTTTAATGCCCATTGGAAGAGACATGGATTTGAGGGTGGTTTAACAAGATGGTATTAATGCCTCTTGGAAGAGACGTGGTAGTCGGAGTTGTTTAACAAGACGGTTTTAATGCCCCTTGGAAGAGACGTGGCGGTCACAGTAGCTTAAAAAGACACTTTTAATGCCCCTTGTAAGAGACGTGGAGGTCACAGTAGCTTAACAAGATGGTTTTAATGCCCCTTGGAAGAGACGTGGAGGTCAGAGTGGTTTAAAAAGATGGTTTTAATGACCCTTGGAAGAGACGTTGAGGACACAGTAGCTAAACAAGATGGTTTTAATGCCCCTTGGAAGAGACGTGGAGTTCAGAGTGGTTTAACAAGACGGTTTTAATGCCCCTTGTAATAAACGTGGAGGTAACAGTAGCTTAACAAGACGGTTTAAATGCCCCTTGGAAGAGATGTGGAGGTCACAGTAGCTTAACTAGATGGTTTTAATGCCCCCTGGAAGAGACATGAAGTTCAGAGTGGTTTAACAAGATGGTTTTAATGCCCCTTGGAAGAGACATGGAGGTCAGACTGGTTTAACAAGATGGTTTTATTGCCCCTTGCAAGAGACATGAAGGTCACAGTAGCTTAGCAAGACGGTTTTAATGCCCCTTGGAAGAGACGTGGAAGTCAGAGTGGTTTAACAAGACGGTATTAATGCCCCTTGGAAGAGACATGGAGTTCAGAGTGGTTTAACAAGACGGTTTTAATGCCCCTTGGAAGAGACATGGATTTGAGGGTGGTTTAACAAGATGGTATTAATGCCTCTTGGAAGAGACGTGGTAGTCGGAGTTGTTTAACAAGACGGTTTTAATGCCCCTTGGAAGAGACATGGCGGTCACAGTAGCTTAAAAAGACACTTTTAATGCCCCTTGGAAGAGACGTGGAGGTCACAGTAGCTTAAAAAGACGGTTTTAATGCCCCTTGGAACAGACGTTGAGGTCACAGTAGCTAAACAAGACGGTTTTAATGCCCTTGGAAGAGACGTGTATTTCAGAGTGGTTTAACAAGATGGTTATAATGCCCCTTTGAAAAGACGTGGAGGTCACAGTAGATTAACAAGACAGTTTTAATGCCCCTTGGAAGAGACGTGGAGGTCACAGTAGCTTAACAAGATGGTTTTAATACCCCTTGGAAGAGACGTGGAGTTCAGAGTGGTTTAACAAGACGGTTTTAATGCCTCTTGGAAGAGACGTGGAGGTCACAGTAGCTTAACAAGACGGTTTTAATGCCCCTTGGAAGAGACGTGAAGTTCAGTGTGGTTTAACAAGACAGGTTTAATGCCCCTTGGAAGAGATGTGGAGTACAGAGTGGTTTAACAAGACGGTTTTAATGCCCCTTGGAAGAGACGTGGAGGTCACAGTAGCTTAAAAAGACAGTTTTAATGCCCCTTGGAAGAGACGTGGAGGTCAGAGTGGTTTAAAAAGATGGTTTTAATGACCCTTGGAAGAGATGTTGAGGACACAGTAGCTAAACAAGATGGTTTTAATGCCCCTTGGAAGAGACATGGAGTTCAGAGTGGTTTAACAAGACGGTTTTAATGCCCCTTGGAATAAACGTGGAGGTCACAGTAGCTTAATAAGACGGTTTTAATGCCCCTTGGAAGAGATGTGGAGGTCACAGTATCTTAACTAGATGGTTTTAATGCCCCTTGGAAGAGACATGGAGGTCAGACTGGTTTAACAAGATGATTTTATTGCCCCTTACAAGAGACATGAAGGTCAAAGTAGCTTAGAAAGACGGTTTTAATGCCCCTTGGAAGAGACGTGGAAGTCAGAGTGGTTTAACAAGACGGTATTAATGCCCCTTGGAAGAGACATGGAGTTCAGTGTGGTTTAACAAGACGGTTTTAATGCCCATTGGAAGAGACATGGATTTGAGGGTGGTTTAACAAGATGGTATTAATGCCTCTTGGAAGAGACGTGGTAGTCGGAGTTGTTTAACAAGACGGTTTTAATGCCCCTTGGAAGAGACGTGGCGGTCACAGTAGCTTAAAAAGACACTTTTAATGCCCCTTGTAAGAGACGTGGAGGTCACAGTAGCTTAACAAGATGGTTTTAATGCCCCTTGGAAGAGACGTGGAGGTCAGAGTGGTTTAAAAAGATGGTTTTAATGACCCTTGGAAGAGACGTTGAGGACACAGTAGCTAAACAAGATGGTTTTAATGCCCCTTGGAAGAGACGTGGAGTTCAGAGTGGTTTAACAAGACGGTTTTAATGCCCCTTGTAATAAACGTGGAGGTAACAGTAGCTTAACAAGACGGTTTAAATGCCCCTTGGAAGAGATGTGGAGGTCACAGTAGCTTAACTAGATGGTTTTAATGCCCCCTGGAAGAGACATGAAGTTCAGAGTGGTTTAACAAGATGGTTTTAATGCCCCTTGGAAGAGACATGGAGGTCAGACTGGTTTAACAAGATGGTTTTATTGCCCCTTGCAAGAGACATGAAGGTCACAGTAGCTTAGCAAGACGGTTTTAATGCCCCTTGGAAGAGACGTGGAAGTCAGAGTGGTTTAACAAGACGGTATTAATGCCCCTTGGAAGAGACATGGAGTTCAGAGTGGTTTAACAAGACGGTTTTAATGCCCCTTGGAAGAGACATGGATTTGAGGGTGGTTTAACAAGATGGTATTAATGCCTCTTGGAAGAGACGTGGTAGTCGGAGTTGTTTAACAAGACGGTTTTAATGCCCCTTGGAAGAGACATGGCGGTCACAGTAGCTTAAAAAGACACTTTTAATGCCCCTTGGAAGAGACGTGGAGGTCACAGTAGCTTAAAAAGACGGTTTTAATGCCCCTTGGAACAGACGTTGAGGTCACAGTAGCTAAACAAGACGGTTTTAATGCCCTTGGAAGAGACGTGTATTTCAGAGTGGTTTAACAAGATGGTTATAATGCCCCTTTGAAAAGACGTGGAGGTCACAGTAGATTAACAAGACAGTTTTAATGCCCCTTGGAAGAGACGTGGAGGTCACAGTAGCTTAACAAGATGGTTTTAATACCCCTTGGAAGAGACGTGGAGTTCAGAGTGGTTTAACAAGACGGTTTTAATGCCTCTTGGAAGAGACGTGGAGGTCACAGTAGCTTAACAAGACGGTTTTAATGCCCCTTGGAAGAGACGTGAAGTTCAGTGTGGTTTAACAAGACAGGTTTAATGCCCCTTGGAAGAGATGTGGAGTACAGAGTGGTTTAACAAGACGGTTTTAATGCCCCTTGGAAGAGACGTGGAGGTCACAGTAGCTTAAAAAGACAGTTTTAATGCCCCTTGGAAGAGACGTGGAGGTCACAGTAGCTTAAAAAGACGGTTTTAATGCACCTTGGAAGAGAAGTGGAAGTCAGAGTCGTTTAACAAGACGGTTTTAATGCCCCTTGGAAGAGACGTGGAGGTCACAGTAGCTTAACAAGACGGTTTTAATGCCCCTTGGAAGAGACGTGGAGGTCACAGTAGCTTAAAAAGACGGGTTTAATGCCCCTTGGAACAGACGTTAAGGTCACAGTAGCTTAACAAGACGATTTTAATGCCCTTTGGAAGAGACCTGGAGGTCAGAGTGGTTTAATAAGCCTGTTTTAATGCCCCTTGGAAGAGACGTGAAGGTCACAGTAGCTTAACAAGATGGTTTTAATGCACCTTGGAAGAGACGTTGAAGTCAGAGTGGTTTAACAAGACTGTTTTAATGCTCCTTGGAAGAGACATGGAGGTCACAGTAGCTTAACAAGACGGTTTTAATGCCCCTTGGAAGAGACGTGGAGGTCAGAGTGGTTTAACAAGATTGTTTTCATGCCACTTAGAAGAGACATGGAGTTCAGAGTGGTTTAACAAGACGGTTTTAATGCCCCTTGGAATAAACGTGGAGGTCACAGTAGCTTAACAAGACGGTTTTAATGCCCTTTGGAAGAGATGTGGAGGTCACAGTATCTTAACTAGATGGTTTTAATGCCCCTTGGAAGAGACATGGAGTTCAGAGTGGTTTAACAAGATGGTTTTAATGCCCCTTGGAAGAGACATGGAGGTCAGACTGGTTTAACAAGATGATTTTATTGTCCCTTACAAGAGACATGAAGGTCACAGTAGCTTAGAAAGACGGTTTTAATGCCCCTTGGAAGAGACGTGGAAGTCAGAGTGGTTTAACAAGACGGTATTAATGCCCCTTGGAAGAGACATGGAGTTCAGTGTGGTTTAACAAGACGGTTTTAATGCCCATTGGAAGAGACATGGATTTGAGGGTGGTTTAACAAGATGGTATTAATGCCTCTTGGAAGAGACGTGGTAGTCGGAGTTGTTTAACAAGACGGTTTTAATGCCCCTTGGAAGAGACGTGGCGGTCACAGTAGCTTAAAAAGACACTTTTAATGCCCCTTGTAAGAGACGTGGAGGTCACAGTAGCTTAACAAGATGGTTTTGATGCCCCTTGGAAGAGACGTGGAGGTCAGAGTGGTTGAAAAAGATGGTTTTAATGACCCTTGGAAGAGATGTTGAGGACACAGTAGCTAAACAAGATGGTTTTAATGCCCCTTGGAAGAGACGTGGAGTTCAGAGTGGTTTAACAAGATGGTTTTAATGCCCCTTGTAATAAACGTGGAGGTCACAGTAGCTTAACAAGATGGTTTTAATGCCCCTTGGAAGAGATGTGGAGGTCACAGTAGCTTAACTAGATGGTTTTAATGCCCCTTGGAAGAGACATGGAGTTCAGAGTGGTTTAACAAGATGGTTTTAATGCCCCTTGGAAGAGACATGGAGGTCAGACTGGTTTAACAAGATGGTTTTATTGCCCCTTGCAAGAGACATGAAGGTCACAGTAGCTTAGCAAGACGGTTTTAATGCCCCTTGGAAGAGACGTGGAAGTCAGAGTGGTTTAACAAGACGGTATTAATGCCCCTTGGAAGAGACATGGAGTTCAGAGTGGTTTAACAAGACGGTTTTAATGCCCCTTGGAAGAGACATGGATTTGAGGGTGGTTTAACAAGATGGTATTAATGCCTCTTGGAAGAGACGTGGTAGTCGGAGTTGTTTAACAAGACGGTTTTAATGCCCCTTGGAAGAGACATGGCGGTCACAGTAGCTTAAAAAGACACTTTTAATGCCCCTTGGAAGAGACGTGGAGGTCACAGTAGCTTAAAAAGACGGTTTTAATGCCCCTTGGAACAGACGTTGAGGTCACAGTAGCTAAACAAGACGGTTTTAATGCCCTTGTAAGAGACGTGTATTTCAGAGTGGTTTAACAAGATGGTTATAATGCCCCTTTGAAAAGACGTGGAGGTCACAGTAGATTAACAAGACAGTTTTAATGCCCCTTGGAAGAGACGTGGAGGTCACAGTAGCTTAACAAGATGGTTTTAATGCCCCTTGGAAGAGACGTGGAGTTCAGAGTGGTTTAACAAGACGGTTTTAATGCCTCTTGGAAGAGACGTGGAGGTCACAGTAGCTTAACAAGACGGTTTTAATGCCCCTTGGAAGAGACGTGAAGTTCAGTGTGGTTTAACAAGACAGGTTTAATGCCCCTTGGAAGAGATGTGGAGTACAGAGTGGTTTAACAAGACGGTTTTAATGCCCCTTGGAAGAGACGTGGAGGTCACAGTAGCTTAAAAAGACAGTTTTAATGCCCCTTGGAAGAGACGTGGAGGTCACAGTAGCTTAAAAAGACGGTTTTAATGCACCTTGGAAGAGAAGTGGAAGTCAGAGTCGTTTAACAAGATGGTTTTAATGCCCCTTGGAAGAGACGTGGAGGTCACAGTAGCTTAACAAGACGGTTTTAATGCCCCTTGGAAGAGACGTGGAGGTCACAGTAGCTTAAAAAGACGGGTTTATTGCCCCTTGGAACAGACGTTAAGGTCACAGTAGCTTAACAAGACGATTCTAATGCCCTTTGGAAGAGACCTGGAGGTCAGAGTGGTTTAATAAGCCTGTTTTAATGCCCCTTGGAAGAGACGTGAAGGTCACAGTAGCTTAACAAGATGGTTTTAGTGCACCTTGGAAGAGACGTTGAAGTCAGAGTGGTTTAACAAGACTGTTTTAATGCTCCTTGGAAGAGACATGGAGGTCACAGTAGCTTAACAAGACGGTTTTAATGCCCCTTGGAAGAGACGTGGAGGTCAGAGTGGTTTAACAAGATTGTTTTCATGCCACTTAGAAGAGACGTGGAGGTCACAGTAGCTTAACAAGACTGTTTTAATGCCCCTTGGAAGAGACGTGGAGGTCAGAGTGGTTTAACAAGATGGTTTTAATGCCCCTTGGAAGAGACGTGAAGGTCACAGTAGCTTATCAAGACAGTTTTAATGCCCCTTGGAAGAGACGTGGAGGTCAGAGTGGTTTAACAAGACGGTTTTAATGCCCCTTGGAAGAGACATGGGGTTTAGAGTGGTTTAACAAGATGGTATTAATGCCCCTTGGAAGAGACGTGGAAGTCGGAGTGGTATAGCAAGACGGTTTTAATGCCGCTTGGAAGAGACGTGGAGGTCAGAGTGGCTTAACATGACAGATTTAATGTCTCTTGGAAGAGACGTGGAGATCACAGTAGCTTAAAAAGACGGTTTTAATGCTCCTTGGAAGAGATGTGGAGGTCAGACTGGTTTAACAAGATGGTTTTATTGCCCCTTTGAAGAAACATGGAGGTCACAATAGCTTAACAAGATGGTTTTAATGCCCCTTGGAAGAGACGTGGAGGTCAGAGTGGTTTATAAAGATGGTTTTAATGACCTTTAGAAGAGACGTGGAGGTCACAGTAGCTTAACAAGACTGTTTTAATGCCCCTTGGAAGAGAAGTGGAGGTCAGAGTGGTTTAACAAGATGGTTTTAATAACCCTTGGAAGAGACGTGAAGGTCACAGTAGATTAACAAGACAATTTTAATGCCCCTTGGAAGAGACGTGGAGGTCAGTGTGGTTTAACAAGACAGTTTTAATGCCCCTTGGAAGGGACATGGAGTTTAGAGTGGTTTAACAAGATGGTATTATTGCCCCTTGGAAGAGACGTGGAAGTCGGAGTGTTATAGCAATACGGTTTTAATGCCCCTTGGAAGAGACGTGGAGGTCACAGTAGCTTAAAAAGACGGTTTTAATGACGCTTGGAAGAGACGTGGAGGTCAGAGTGGCTTAACATGACGGTTTTAATGCCTCTTGGTAGAGACGTGGAGGTCACAGTAGCTTAAAAAGACGGTTTTAATGCCCCTTGGAAGAGACGAGGAGGTCAGACTGGTTTAACAAGATGGTTTTATTGCCCCTTGGAAGAGACATGGAGGTCAGCGTGGCTTAACATGACGGTTTTAATGCCTCTTGTAATAAACGTGGAGGTAACAGTAGCTTAACAAGACGGTTTAAATGCCCCTTGGAAGAGATGTGGAGGTCACAGTAGCTTAACTAGATGGTTTTAATGCCCCCTGGAAGAGACATGGAGTTCAGAGTGGTTTAACAAGATGGTTTTAATGCCCCTTGGAAGAGACATGGAGGTCAGACTGGTTTAACAAGATGGTTTTATTGCCCCTTGCAAGAGACATGAAGGTCACAGTAGCTTAGCAAGACGGTTTTAATGCCCCTTGGAAGAGACGTGGAAGTCAGAGTGGTTTAACAAGACGGTATTAATGCCCCTTGGAAGAGACATGGAGTTCAGAGTGGTTTAACAAGACGGTTTTAATGCCCCTTGGAAGAGACATGGATTTGAGGGTGGTTTAACAAGATGGTATTAATGCCTCTTGGAAGAGACGTGGTAGTCGGAGTTGTTTAACAAGACGGTTTTAATGCCCCTTGGAAGAGACATGGCGGTCACAGTAGCTTAAAAAGACACTTTTAATGCCCCTTGGAAGAGACGTGGAGGTCACAGTAGCTTAAAAAAAGACGGTTTTAATGCCCCTTGGAACAGACGTTGAGGTCACAGTAGCTAAACAAGACGGTTTTAATGCCCTTGGAAGAGACGTGTATTTCAGAGTGGTTTAACAAGATGGTTATAATGCCCCTTTGAAAAGACGTGGAGGTCACAGTAGATTAACAAGACAGTTTTAATGCCCCTTGGAAGAGACGTGGAGGTCACAGTAGCTTAACAAGATGGTTTTAATACCCCTTGGAAGAGACGTGGAGTTCAGAGTGGTTTAACAAGACGGTTTTAATGCCTCTTGGAAGAGACGTGGAGGTCACAGTAGCTTAACAAGACGGTTTTAATGCCCCTTGGAAGAGACGTGAAGTTCAGTGTGGTTTAACAAGACGGTTTTAATGCCCCTTGGAAGAGATGGGGAGGTCAGACTGGTTTAACAAGACTGTTTTAATGCCCCTTGGAAGAGACGTGGACGTCAGAGTAGTTTAAAAAGATCGTTTTAATGACCCTTGGAAGAGACCTGGAGGACACAGTAGCTAAACAAGACGGTTTTAATTCCCCTTGCAAGAGACGTGGAGTTCAGAGTGGTTTAACAAGACGGTTTTAATGCCCCTTGGAATAAACGTGGAGGTCACAGTAGCTTAGCAAGACGGTTTTAATGCCCCTTAGAAGAGACGTGGAGGTCAGAGTGGTTTAAAAAGACTGCTTTAATGCCCCATGGAAGAGACATGGAGGTCACAGTAGCTTAACAAGACGGTTTTAATGGCCCTTGGAAGTGACGTGGAGGTCAGAGTGGTTTAAAAGGATGGTTTTAATGACCCTTGGAAGAGACGTGGAGGTCACAGTAGCTTAACAAGACTGTTTTAATGCCCTTTGGAAGAGATGTGGAGGTCAGAGTGGTTTAACAAGATGGTTTTAATGCCCCTTGGAAGAGACGTGAAGGTCACAGTAGCTTAACAAGACAGTTTTAATGCCCCTTGGAAGAGACGTGGAGGACATAGTGGTTTAACAAGACGGTTTTAATGCCCCTTGGATGAGACATGGAGCTTAGAGTAGTTTAACAAGATGGTATTAATGCCCCTTGGAAGAGACGTGGAAGTCGGAGTGGTATAACAAGACGGTTTTAATGCCCCTTGGAAGAGACGTGGGGGTCACAGTAGCTTAAAAAGATGGTTTTAATGCCGCTTGGAAGAGACGTGGAGGTCAGAGTAGCTTAACATGATGGATTTAATGCCTCTTGGAAGAGACGTGGAGGTCACAGTAGCTTAACAAGACGGTTTTAATGCCCCTTGGAAGAGACGTGGACGTCAGTGTGGTTTAACAAGATGGTTTTAATGCCCCTTGGAAGAGACGTGAAGGTCACAGTAGCTTAACAAGACGGTTTTAATGCCCCTTGGAAGAGACGTGGAGGTCACAGTAGCTTAACAAGACGGTTTTAATGCCCCTTGGAAGAGACGTGGAGTTGAGAGTGTTTTAACAAGATGGTTTTAATGCCCCTTGGAAGAGACGTGGAAGTCGGAGTGGTATAACAAGACGGTGTTAATGCCCCTTGGAAGAGACGTGGAGGTCACAGTTGCTTAAAAAGACGGTTCTAATGCCGCTTGGAAGAGACGTGGAGGTCAGAGTGGCTTAACATGACGGTTTTAATGTCTCTTGGAAGAGACGTGGAGATCACAGTAGCTTAAAAAGACGGTTTTAATGCTCCTTGGAAGAGATGTGGAGGTCAGACTGGTTTAACAAGATGGTTTTATTGCCCCTTTGAAGAGACATGGAGGTCACAATAGCTTAACAAGACGGTTTTAATGCCCCTTGGAAGAGACGTGGAGGTCAGAGTGTTCTAAAAAGATGGTTTTAATGACCCTTGGAAGAGACGTGCAGGTCACAGTAGCTTAACAAGACTGTTTTAATACCCCTTGGAAGAGACGTGGAGTTCAGAGTGGTTTAACAAGATGGTTTTAATGCCCCTTGGAAGAGACGTGAAGGTCACAGTAGCTTAACAAGACAATTTTAATGCCACTTGGAAGAGACGTGGAGGTCATAGTGGTTTAACAAGACCGATTTAATGCCCCTTGGAAGAGACATGGAGTTTAGAGTGGTTTAACAAGATAGTTTTAATGCCCCTTGGAACAAACGTGGAGGGCACAGTAGCTTAACAAGACAGTTTTAATGCCCCTTGGAAGAGACGTGGAGGTCAGAGTGGTTTAACAAGACGGTTTTAATGCCCCTTGGAAGAGATGTGGAGGTCACAATAGCTTAACTAGATGGTTTTAATGCCCCTTGGAAGAGACGTGGAGTTCAGAGTGGTTTAACAAGATTGTTTTAATGCCCCTTGGAAGAGACGTGGTGGTCACAGTAGCTTAATAAGCCGGTTATAATGCCTCTTGGAAGAGACGTGGAGTTCAGAGTGGTTTAACAAGACAGGTTTAATGCCCCTTGGAAGAGACGAGGAGGTCTCAGTAGCTTAACAAGATGGTTTTAATGCCCCTTGGAAGAGACGTGGAGGTCACAGTAGCTTAAAAAGACGGTTTTAATGCCCCTTGGAAGAGACATGGAGTTCAGAGTGGTTTAACAAGATAGTTTTAATGCCCCTTGGAAGAGACGTGGAGGTCACAGTAGCTTAACAAGATGGTTTTAATGCCACTTGGAAGAGACGTGGAGGTCACAGTAGCTTAAAAAGACGGTTTTAATGCCCCTTGGAAGAGACATGGAGTTCAGAGTGGTTTAACAAGATAGTTTTAATGCCCCTTGGAAGAGACGTGGAGGTCACAGTAGCTTAACAAGACGGTTTTAATGCACCTTGGAAGAGATGTGGAGGTCAGAGTGGTTTAACAACACGGTTTTAATGCCCCTTGGAAGAGACGTGGAGGTCAGAGTGGTTTAACAAGATGGTTTTAATGCCCCTTGGAAGAGACGTGAAGGTCACAGTAGCTTATCAAGACAGTTTTAATGCCCCTTGGAAGAGACGTGGAGGTCAGAGTGGTTTAACAAGACGGTTTTAATGCCCCTTGGAAGAGACATGGGGTTTAGAGTGGTTTAACAAGATGGTATTAATGCCCCTTGGAAGAGACGTGGAAGTCGGAGTGGTATAGCAAGACGGTTTTAATGCCGCTTGGAAGAGACGTGGAGGTCAGAGTGGCTTAACATGACAGTTTTAATGTCTCTTGGAAGAGACGTGGAGATCACAGTAGCTTAAAAAGACGGTTTTAATGCTCCTTGGAAGAGATGTGGAGGTCAGACTGGTTTAACAAGATGGTTTTATTGCCCCTTTGAAGAAACATGGAGGTCACAATAGCTTAACAAGATGGTTTTAATGCCCCTTGGAAGAGACGTGGAGGTCAGAGTGGTTTAAAAAGATGGTTTTAATGACCCTTAGAAGAGACGTGGAGGTCACAGTAGCTTAACAAGACTGTTTTAATGCCCCTTGGAAGAGAAGTGGAGGTCAGAGTGGTTTAACAAGATGGTTTTATTAACCCTTGGAAGAGACGTGAAGGTCACAGTAGATTAACAAGACAATTTTAATGCCCCTTGGAAGAGACGTGGAGGTCAGTGTGGTTTAACAAGACAGTTTTAATGCCCCTTGGAAGGGACATGGAGTTTAGAGTGGTTTAACAAGATGGTATTATTGCCCCTTGGAAGAGACGTGGAAGTCGGAGTGTTATAGCAAGACGGTTTTAATGCCCCTTGGAAGAGACGTGGAGGTCACAGTAGCTTAAAAAGACGGTTTTAATGACGCTTGGAAGAGACGTGGAGATCAGAGTGGCTTAACATGACGGTTTTAATGCCTCTTGGTAGAGACGTGGAGGTCACAGTAGCTTAAAAAGACGGTTTTAATGCCCCTTGGAAGAGACGAGGAGGTCAGACTGGTTTAACAAGATGGTTTTATTGCCCCTTGGAAGAGACGTGGAGGTCAGCGTGGCTTAACATGACGGTTTTAATGCCTCTTGGAAGAGACGTGGAGGTCACAGTAGCTTAAAAAGACGGTTTTAATGCCCCTTGGAAGAGATGGGGAGGTCAGACTGGTTTAACAAGACTGTTTTAATGCCCCTTGGAAGAGACGTGGACGTCAGAGTAGTTTAAAAAATCGTTTTAATGACCCTTGGAAGAGACCTGGAGGACACAGTAGCTAAACAAGACGGTTTTAATTCCCCTTGCAAGAGACGTGGAGTTCAGAGTGGTTTAACAAGACGGTTTTAATGCCCCTTGGAATAAACGTGGAGGTCACAGTAGCTTAGCAAGACGGTTTTAATGCCCCTTAGAAGAGACGTGGAGGTCAGAGTGGTTTAAAAAGACTGCTTTAATGCCCCATGGAAGAGACATGGAGGTCACAGTAGCTTAACAAGACGGTTTTAATGGCCCTTGGAAGTGACGTGGAGGTCAGAGTGGTTTAAAAGGATGGTTTTAATGACCCTTGGAAGAGACGTGGAGGTCACAGTAGCTTAACAAGACTGTTTTAATGCCCTTTGGAAGAGATGTGGAGGTCAGAGTGGTTTAACAAGATGGTTTTAATGCCCCTTGGAAGAGACGTGAAGGTCACAGTAGCTTAACAAGACAGTTTTAATGCCCCTTGGAAGAGACGTGGAGGACATAGTGGTTTAACAAGACGGTTTTAATGCCCCTTGGATGAGACATGGAGCTTAGAGTGGTTTAACAAGATGGTATTAATGCCCCTTGGAAGAGACGTGGAAGTCGGAGTGGTATAACAAGACGGTTTTAATGCCCCTTGGAAGAGACGTGGGGGTCACAGTAGCTTAAAAAGATGGTTTTAATGCCGCTTGGAAGAGACGTGGAGGTCAGAGTAGCTTAACATGATGGATTTAATGCCTCTTGGAAGAGACGTGGAGGTCACAGTAGCTTAAAAAGACGGTTTTAATGCCCCTTGGAAGAGACGTGGAGGTCAGTGTGGTTTAACAAGATGGTTTTAATGCCCCTTGGAAGAAACGTGAAGGTCACAGTAGCTTAACAAGACAGTTTTTATGCCCCTTGGAAGAGAAGTTGAGGACATAGTGGTTTAACAAGACGGTATTAATGCCCCTTGGAAGAGACATGGAGTTTAGAGTGGTTTAACAAGATGGTATTAATGCCCCCTGGAAGAGACGTGGAAGTCAGAGTCGTTTAACAAGACGGTTTTAATGCCCCTTGGAAGAGACGTGGAGGTCACAGTAGCTTAACAAGACGGTTTTAATGCCCCTTGGAAGAGACGTGGAGTTGAGAGTGTTTTAACAAGATGGTTTTAATGCCCCTTGGAAGAGACGTGGAAGTCGGAGTGGTATAACAAGACGGTGTTAATGCCCCTTGGAAGAGACGTGGAGGTCACAGTTGCTTAAAAAGACGGTTCTAATGCCGCTTGGAAGAGACGTGGAGGTCAGAGTGGCTTAACATGACGGTTTTAATGTCTCTTGGAAGAGACGTGGAGATCACAGTAGCTTAAAAAGACGGTTTTAATGCTCCTTGGAAGAGATGTGGAGGTCAGACTGGTTTAACAAGATGGTTTTATTGCCCCTTTGAAGAGACATGGAGGTCACAATAGCTTAACAAGACGGTTTTAATGCCCCTTGGAAGAGACGTGGAGGTCAGAGTGTTCTAAAAAGATGGTTTTAATGACCCTTGGAAGAGACGTGCAGGTCACAGTAGCTTAACAAGACTGTTTTAATACCCCTTGGAAGAGACGTGGAGTTCAGAGTGGTTTAACAAGATGGTTTTAATGCCCCTTGGAAGAGACGTGAAGGTCACAGTAGCTTAACAAGACAATTTTAATGCCACTTGGAAGAGACGTGGAGGTCATAGTGGTTTAACAAGACCGATTTAATGCCCCTTGGAAGAGACATGGAGTTTAGAGTGGTTTAACAAGATAGTTTTAATGCCCCTTGGAACAAACGTGGAGGGCACAGTAGCTTAACAAGACGGTTTTAATGCCCCTTGGAAGAGACGTGGAGGTCAGAGTGGTTTAACAAGACGGTTTTAATGCCCCTTGGAAGAGATGTGGAGGTCACAATAGCTTAACTAGATGGTTTTAATGCCCCTTGGAAGAGACGTGGAGTTCAGAGTGGTTTAACAAGATTGTTTTAATGCCCCTTGGAAGAGACGTGGGGGTCACAGTAGCTTAATAAGCCGGTTATAATGCCTCTTGGAAGAGACGTGGAGTTCAGAGTGGTTTAACAAGACAGGTTTAATGCCCCTTGGAAGAGACGAGGAGGTCTCAGTAGCTTAACAAGATGGTTTTAATGCCCCTTGGAAGAGACGTGGAGGTCACAGTAGCTTAAAAAGACGGTTTTAATGCCCCTTGGAAGAGACATGGAGTTCAGAGTGGTTTAACAAGATAGTTTTAATGCCCCTTGGAAGAGACGTGGAGGTCACAGTAGCTTAACAAGACGGTTTTAATGCACCTTGGAAGAGATGTGGAGGTCAGAGTGGTTTAACAACACGGTTTTAATGCCCCTTGGAAGAGATGTGGAGGTCACAGTAGCTTAACCAGATGATTTTAATGCCCCTTGGAAGAGACGTGGAGGTCACAGTAGCTTAACAAAGCGGTTTTAATGCCCCTTGGAAGAGAAGTGGAGGTCAGACTGGTTTAACAAGATGGTTTTATTGCCCCTTGGAAGAGACATGGAGGTCACAATAGCTTAACAATATGGTTTTAATGCCCCTTGGAAGAGATGTGGAGGTCAGAGTGGTTTAAAAAGATGGTTTCAATGACCCTTGGAAGAGAAGTTGAGGTCACAGTAGCTAAACAAGACGGTTTTAATGCCCCTTGGAAGAGACGTGGGGTCACAGTAGCTTAAAAAGACGGTTTTAATGCCGCTTGGAAGAGACGTGGAGGTCAGAGTGGCTTAACATGATGGATTTAATGCCTCTTGGAAGAGACGTGGAGGTCACAGTAGCTTAAAAAGACGGTTTTAATGCCCTTGGAAGAGACGTGGAGGTCAGTGTGGTTTAACAAGATGGTTTTAATGCCCCTTGGAAGAGACGTGAAGGTCACAGTAGCTTAACAAGACAGTTTTTATGCCACTTGGAAGAGACGTGGAGGACATAGTGGTATAACAAGACGGTATTAATGCCCCTTGGAAGAGACATGGAGTTTAGAGTGGTTTAACAAGATGGTATTAATGCCACCTGGAAGAGACGTGGAAGTCAGAGACGTTTAACAAGACGGTTTTAATGCCCCTTGGAAGAGACGTGGAGGTCACAGTAGCTTAAAAAGACGGTTTTAATGCCCCTTGGAAGAGACGTGGAGTTGAGAGTGTTTTAACAAGATGGTTTTAATGCCCCTTGGAAGAGACGTGGAAGTCGGAGTGGTATAACAAGACGGTGTTAATGCCCCTTGGAAGAGACGTGGAGGTCACAGTTGCTTAAAAAGACGGTTCTAATGCCGCTTGGAAGAGACGTGGAGGTCAGAGTGGCTTAACATGACGGTTTTAATGTCTCTTGGAAGAGACGTGGAGATCACAGTAGCTTAAAAAGACGGTTTTAATGCTCCTTGGAAGAGATGTGGAGGTCAGACTGGTTTTACAAGATAGTTTTATTGCCCCTTTGAAGAGACAGGGAGGTCACAATAGCTTAACAAGACGGTTTTAATGCCCCTTGGAAGAGACGTGGAGGTCAGAGTGTTTTAAAAAGATGGTTTTAATGACCCTTGGAAGAGACGTGCAGGTCACAGTAGCTTAACAAGACTGTTTTAATGCCCCTTGGAAGAGACGTGGAGTTCAGAGTGGTTTAACAAGATGGTTTTAATGCCCCTTGGAAGAGACGTGAAGGTCACAGTAGCTTAACAAGACAATTTTAATGCCACTTGGAAGAGACGTGGAGGTCACAATAGCTTAACTAGATGGTTTTAATGCCCCTTGGAAGAGACCTGGAGTTCAAAGTGGTTTAACAAGATTGTTTTAATGCCCCTTGGAAGAGACGTGGGGGTCACAGTAGCTTAATAAGCCGGTTATAATGCCCCTTGGAAGAGACGTGGAGTTCAGAGTGGTTTAACAAGACAGGTTTAATGCCCCTTGGAAGAGACGAGGAGGTCTCAGTAGCTTAACAAGATGGTTTTAATGCCCCTTGGAAGAGACGTGGAGGTCACAGTAGCTTAAAAAGACGGTTTTAATGCCCCTTGGAAGAGACATGGAGTTCAGAGTGGTTTAACAAGATAGTTTTAATGCCCCTTGGAAGAGACGTGGAGGTCACAGTAGCTTAACAAGACGGTTTTAATGCACCTTGGAAGAGATGTGGAGGTCAGAGTGGTTTAACAACACGGTTTTAATGCCCCTTGGAAGAGATGTGGAGGTCACAGTAGCTTAACCAGATGATTTTAATGCCCCTTGGAAGAGACGTGGAGGTCACAGTAGCTTAACAAAGCGGTTTTAATGCCCCTTGGAAGAGAAGTGGAGGTCAGACTGGTTTAACAAGATGGTTTTATTGCCCCTTGGAAGAGACATGGAGGTCACAATAGCTTAACAATATGGTTTTAATGCCCCTTGGAAGAGATGTGGAGGTCAGAGTGGTTTAAAAAGATGGTTTCAATGACTCTTGGAAGAGAAGTTGAGGTCACAGTAGCTAAACAAGACGGTTTTAATGCCCCTTGGAAGAGACGTGGAGTTCAGAGTGGTTTAACAAGACGGTTTTAATGCCCCTTGGAATAAACGTGGAGGTCACAGTAGCTTAACAAGACGGTTTTAATGCCCCTTGGATGAGACGTGGAGGTCAGAGTGGTTTAACAGGACGGTTTTAATGCCCCTTGGAAGAGATGTGGAGGTCACAGTAGCTTAACTAGATGGTTTTAATGCCCCTTGGAAGAGACGTGGAGTTCAGAGGGTTATAACAAGATTGTTTTAATGCCCCTTGGAAGAGACGTGGAGGTCACAGTATCTTAACAAGCCGGTTTTAATGCCCCTTGGAAGAGACGTGGATTTCAGAGTGGTTTAACAAGAAAGGTTTAATGCCCCTTGGAAGAGACGAGGAGGTCTCAGTAGCTTAACAAGATGCTTTTAATGCCCCATGGAAGAGACGTGGAGGTCACAGTAGCTTAAAAAGACGGTTTTAATGTCCCTTGGAAGAGACATGGAGTTCAGAGTGGTTTAACAAGATGGTTTTAATGCCCCTTGGAAGAGACGTCGAGTTCAGAGTGGTTTAACAAGAAAAGTTTAATGCCCCTTGGAAGAGACGAGGAGGTCTCAGTAGCTTAACAAGATGATTTTAATGCCCCTTGGAAGAGACGTGGAGGTCACAGTAGCTTAAAAAGACGGTTTTAATGCCCCTTGGAAGAGACATGGAGTTCAGAGTGGTTTAACAAGATGGTTTTAATGCACCTTGGAAGAGACGTGGAGGTCACAGTAGCTTAACAAGACGATTTTAATGCACCTTGGAAGAGATGTGGAGGTCAGAGTGGTTTAACAAGACGGTTTTTATGCCCCTTGGAAGAGATTTGGAGGTCACAGTAGCTTAACCAGATGGTTTTAATGCCCCTTGGAAAAGACGTGGAGGTCACAGTAGCTTAACAAGACGCTTTTAATGCCCCTTGGAAGAGACGTGGAGTTCAGACTGGTTTAACAAGATGGTTTTATTGCCCCTTGGAAGAGACATGGAGGTCACAATAGCTTAACAAGACGGTTTTAATGCCCCTTGGAAAAGACGTGGAGGTCACAGTAGCTTAACAAGACGGTTTTAATGCCCCTTGGAAGAGACGTGGAGGTCAGAAAGGTTTAACAAGATGGTTTTAATGCCCCTTGGAAAAGACGTGGAGGTCACAGTAGCATAACAAGACCGTTTTAATGCCCCTTGGAAGAGACATGGAGGTCAGACTGGTTTAACAAGATGGTTTTATTGCCCCTTGGAAGAGACATGGAGGTCACAATAGCTTAACAAGACGGTTTTAATGCCCCTTGGAAGAGATGTGGAGGTCAGAGTGGTTTAAAAAGATGGTTTTAATGACCCTTGGAAGAGACGTTGAGGTCACAGTAGCTAAACAAGACGGTTTTAATGCCCCTTGGAAGAGACGTGGAGTTCAGAGTGGTTTAACAAGACGGTTTTAATGCCCCTTGGAATAAACGTGGAGGTCACAGTAGCTTAACAAGACGGTTTTAATGCCCCTTGGAAGAAACGTGGAGGTCAGAGTGGTTTAACAAGACGGTTTTAATGCCCCTTGGAAGAGATGTGGAGGTCACAGTAGCTTAACTAGATGGTTTTAATGCCCCTTGGAAGAGACGTGGAGTTCAGAGTGGTTTAACAAGATTGTTTTAATGCCCCTTGGAAGAGACGTGGAGGTCACAGAAGCTTAACAAGCTGGTTTTAATGCCCCTTGGAAGAGACGTGGAGTACAGAGTGGTTTAACAAGACAGGTTTAATGCCCTTTGGAAGAGACGAGGAGGTCTCAGTAGGTTAACAAGATGCTTTTAATGCTCCTTGGAAGAGACGTGGAGGTCACAGTAGCTTAAAAATAAGGTTTTAATGCCCCTTGGAAGAGACATGGAATTCAGAATGGTTTAACAAGATGGTTTTAATGCCCCTTGGAAGAGACGTGGAGGTCAGAGTAGCTTAACAAAACGGTTTAAATGCACCTTGAAAGAGATGTGGAGGTCAGAGTGATTTAACAAGACGGTTTTAATGCCCCTTGGAAGAGATGTGGAGGTCACAGTAGCTTAACCAGATGGTTTTAATGCCCCTTGGAAAAGACGTGGAGGTCACAGTAGCTTAACAAGAAGGTTTTAATGCCCCTTGGAAGAGACATGGAGGTCAGAGTGGTTTAAAAAGATGGTTTTAATGACCCTTGGAAGAGACGTTGAGGTCACAGTAGCTAAACAAGACGGTTTTAATGCCCCTTGGAAGAGACGTGGAGTTCAGAGTGGTTTAACAAGACGGTTTTAATGCCCCTTGGAAGAGACATGGAGGTCACAGTAGCTTAAAAAGACAGTTTTAATGCCCCCTGGAAGAGACGTGGAGGTCACAGTAGCTTAAAAAGACGGTTTTAATGACCCTTGGAACAGACGTTGAGGTCACAGTAGCTTAACAAGACGATTTTAATTCCCTTTGGAAGAGATCTGGAGGTCAGAGTGGTTTAATAATCCTGTTTTAATGCCACTTGGAAGAGACGTGAAGGTCACAGTAGCTTAACAAGCCGGTTTTAATGCCCCTTGGAAGAGACGTGGAGTTCAGAGTGGTTTAACAAGAAAGGTTTAATGCCCCTTGGAAGAGACGAGGAGGTCTCAGTAGCTTAACAAGATGCTTTTAATGCCCCTTGGAAGAGACGTGGAGGTCACAGTAGCTTAAAAAGACGGTTTTCATGTCCCTTGGAAGAGACGTGGAGTTCAGAGTGGTTTAACAAGATGGTTTTAATGCCCCTTGGAAGAGACGTGGAGTTCAGAGTGGTTTAACAAGAAAAGTTTAATGCCCCTTGGAAGAGACGAGGAGGTCTCAGTAGCTTAACAAGATGATTTTACTGCCCCTTGGAAGAGACGTGGAGGTCACAGTAGCTTAAAAAGACGGTTTTAATGCCCCTTGGAAGAGACATGGAGTTCAGAGTGGTTTAACAAGATGGTTTTAATGCACCTTGGAAGAGACGTGGAGGTCACAGTAGCTTAACAAGACGATTTTAATGCACCTTAGAAGAGATGTGGAGGTCAGAGTGGTTTAACAAGACGGTTTTTATGCCCCTTGGAAGAGATGTGGAGGTCACAGTAGCTTAACCAGATGGTTTTAATACCCCTTGGAAAAGACGTGGAGGTCACAGTAGCTTAACAAGACGCTTTTAATGCCCCTTGGAAGAGACGTGGAGTTCAGACTGGTTTAACAAGATGGTTTTATTGCCCCTTGGAAGAGACATGGAGGTCACAATAGCTTAACAAGACGGTTTTAATGCCCCTTGGAAAAGACGTGGAGGTCACAGTAGCTTAACAAGACGGTTTTAATGCCCCTTGGAAGAGACGTGGAGGTCAGAAAGGTTTAACAAGATGGTTTTAATGCCCCTTGGAAAAGACGTGGAGGTCACAGTAGCATAACAAGACCGTTTTAATGCCCCTTGGAAGAGACATGGAGGTCAGACTGGTTTAACAAGATGGTTTTATTGCCCCTTGGAAGAGACATGGAGGTCACAATAGCTTAACAAGACGGTTTTAATGCCCCTTGGAAGAGATGTGGAGGTCAGAGTGGTTTAAAAAGATGGTTTTAATGACCCTTGGAAGAGACGTTGAGGTCACAGTAGCTAAACAAGACGGTTTTAATGCCCCTTGGAAGAGACGTGGAGTTCAGAGTGGTTTAACAAGATGGTTTTAATGCCCCTTGGAATAAACGTGGAGGTCACAGTAGCTTAACAAGACGGTTTTAATGCCCCTTGGAAGAAACGTGGAGGTCAGAGTGGTTTAACAAGACGGTTTTAATGCCCCTTGGAAGAGATGTGGAGGTCACAGTAGCTTAACTAGATGGTTTTAATGCCCCTTGGAAGAGACGTGGAGTTCAGAGTGGTTTAACAAGATTGTTTTAATGCCCCTTGGAAGAGACGTGGAGGTCACAGAAGCTTAACAAGCTGGTTTTAATGCCCCTTGAAAGAGACGTGGAGTACAGAGTGGATTAACAAGACAGGTTTAATGCCCTTTGGAAGAGACGAGGAGGTCTCAGTAGGTTAACAAGATGCTTTTAATGCCCCTTGGAAGAGACGTGGAGGTCACAGTAGCTTAAAAATAAGGTTTTAATGCCCCTTGGATGAGACATGGAGTTCAGAATGGTTTAACAAGATGGTTTTAATGCCCCTTGGAAGAGACGTGGAGGTCAGAGTAGCTTAACGAGACGGTTTAAATGCACCTTGAAAGAGATGTGGAGGTCAGAGTGGTTTAACAAGACGGTTTTAATGCCCCTTGGAAGAGATGTGGAGGTCACAGTAGCTTAACCAGATGGTTTTAATGCCCCTTGGAAAAGACGTGGAGGTCACAGTAGCTTAACAAGAAGGTTTTAATGCCCCTAGGAAGAGACATGGAGGTCAGAGTGGTTTAAAAAGATGGTTTTAATGACCCTTGGAAGAGACGTTGAGGTCACAGTAGCTAAACAAGACGGTTTTAATGCCCCTTGGAAGAGACGTGGAGTTCAGAGTGGTTTAACAAGACGGTTTTAATGCCCCTTGGAAGAGACATGGAGGTCACAGTAGCTTAAAAAGACAGTTTTAATGCCCCCTGGAAGAGACGTGGAGGTCACAGTAGCTTAAAAAGACGGTTTTAATGACCCTTGGAACAGACGTTGAGGTCACAGTAGCTTAACAAGACGATTTTAATTCCCTTTGGAAGAGATCTGGAGGTCAGAGTGGTTTAATAATCCTGTTTTAATGCCACTTGGAAGAGACGTGAAGGTCACAGTAGCTTAACAAGCCGGTTTTAATGCCCCTTGGAAGAGACGTGGAGTTCAGAGTGGTTTAACAAGAAAGGTTTAATGCCCCTTGGAAGAGACGAGGAGGTCTCAGTAGCTTAACAAGATGCTTTTAATGCCCCTTGGAAGAGACGTGGAGGTCACAGTAGCTTAAAAAGACGGTTTTCATGTCCCTTGGAAGAGACGTGGAGTTCAGAGTGGTTTAACAAGATGGTTTTAATGCCCCTTGGAAGAGACGTGGAGTTCAGAGTGGTTTAACAAGAAAAGTTTAATGCCCCTTGGAAGAGATGAGGAGGTCTCAGTAGCTTAACAAGATGATTTTACTGCCCCTTGGAAGAGACGTGGAGGTCACAGTAGCTTAAAAAGACGGTTTTAATGCCCCTTGGAAGAGACATGGAGTTCAGAGTGGTTTAACAAGATGGTTTTAATGCACCTTGGAAGAGACGTGGAGGTCACAGTAGCTTAACAAGACGATTTTAATGCACCTTAGAAGAGATGTGGAGGTCAGAGTGGTTTAACAAGACGGTTTTTATGCCCCTTGGAAGAGATGTGGAGGTCACAGTAGCTTAACCAGATGGTTTTAATACCCCTTGGAAAAGACGTGGAGGTCACAGTAGCTTAACAAGACGCTTTTAATGCCCCTTGGAAGAGACGTGGAGTTCAGACTGGTTTAACAAGATGGTTTTATTGCCCCTTGGAAGAGACATGGAGGTCACAATAGCTTAACAAGACGGTTTTAATGCCCCTTGGAAAAGACGTGGAGGTCACAGTAGCTTAACAAGACGGTTTTAATGCCCCTTGGAAGAGACGTGGAGGTCAGAAAGGTTTAACAAGATGGTTTTAATGCCCCTTGGAAAAGACGTGGAGGTCACAGTAGCATAACAAGACCGTTTTAATGCCCCTTGGAAGAGACATGGAGGTCAGACTGGTTTAACAAGATGGCTTTATTGCCCCTTGGAAGAGACATGGAGGTCACAATAGCTTAACAAGACGGTTTTAATGCCCCTTGGAAGAGATGTGGAGGTCAGAATGGTTTAAAAAGATGGTTTTAATGACCCTTGGAAGAGATGTTGAGGTCACAGTAGCTAAACAAGACGGTTTTAATGCCCCTTGGAAGAGACGTGGAGTTCAGAGTGGTTTAACAAGACGGTTTTAATGCCCCTTGGAATAAACGTGGAGGTCACAGTAGCTTAACAAGACGGTTTTAATGCCCCTTGGAAGAAACGTGGAGGTCAGAGTGGTTTAACAAGACGGTTTTAATGCCCCTTGGAAGAGATGTGGAGGTCACAGTAGCTTAACTAGATGGTTTTAATGCCCCTTGGAAGAGACGTGGAGTTCAGAGTGGTTTAACAAGATTGTTTTAATGCCCCTTGGAAGAGACGTGGAGGTCACAGAAGCTTAACAAGCCGGTTTTAATGCCCCTTGGAAGAGACGTGGAGTACAGAGTGGTTTAACAAGACAGGTTTAATGCCCTTTGGAAGAGACGAGGAGGTCTCAGTAGGTTAACAAGATGCTTTTAATGCCCCTTGGAAGAGACGTGGAGGTCACAGTAGCTTAAAAATAAGGTTTTAATGCCCCTTGGAAGAGACATGGAGTTCAGAATGGTTTAACAAGATGGTTTTAATGCCCCTTGGAAGAGACGTGGAGGTCAGAGTAGCTTAACAAGACGGTTTAAATGCACCTTGAAAGAGATGTGGAGGTCAGAGTGGTTTAACAAGACGGTTTTAATGCCCCTTGGAAGAGATGTGGAGGTCACAGTAGCTTAACCAGATGGTTTTAATGCCCCTTGGAAAAGACGTGGAGTTCACAGTAGCTTAACAAGAAGGTTTTAATGCCCCTTGGAAGAGACGTGGAGATCAGAGTCGTTTAACAATACAGGTTTAATGCCCCTTGGAAGAGACGTGGAGTACAGAGTGTTTTAACAAAACGGTTGTAATGCCCCTTGGAAGGGACGTGGAGGTCACAGTAGCTTAACAAGACAGTTTTAATGCCCCTTGGAAGAGACGTGGAGTCATAGTTTTTTAGCAAGATGGTTTTAATGCCCCTTGGAAGAGATGTGGAGGTCACAGTAGCTTAACAAGATGGTTTTAATGCCCCTTGGAAGAGACGTGGAGTTCAGAGTGGTTTAACAAGACGGTTTTAATGCCTCTTGGAAGAGACGTGGTGGTCACAGTAGCTTAACAAGACGGTTTTAATGCCCCTTGGAAGAGACGTGGAGTTCAGAGTGGTTTAACAAGACAGGTTTAATGCTCCTTGGAAGAGACGTGGAGTACAGGGTGGTTTAACAAGACGGTTTTAATGCCCCTTGGAAGAGACGTGGACGTCAGAGTGGTTTAATAAGACGGTTTTAATGCCCCTTGGAAGAGACGTGGAGGTCACAGTAGCTTAAAAATACGGTTTTAATGCACCTTGGAACAGAAGTGGAAGTCAGAGTCGTTTAACAAGACGCTTTTAATGAGCCTTGGAAGAGACGTGGAGGTCACGGTATCTTAACAAGACGGTTTTAATGCCCCTTGGAAAAGACGTGGAGTTGAGAGTGTTTTAACAAGATGGTTGTAATGCCCCTTGGAAGAGACGTGGAAGTCGGAGTTGTTTAATAAGACGGTTTTAATGCCCCTTGGAAGAGACATGGAGGTCACAGTAGCTTAAAAAGACAGTTTTAATGCCCCTTGGAAGAGACGTGGAGGTCACAGTAGCTTAAAAAGACGGTTTTAATGACCCTTGGAACAGACGTTGAGGTCACAGTAGCTTAACAAGACGATTTTAATTCCCTTTGGAAGAGACCTGGAGGTCAGAGTGGTTTAATAAGCCTGTTTTAATGCCCCTTGGAAGAGACTTGAAGGTCACAGTAGCTTAACAAGACGGTTTAAATGCACGTTGGAAGAGACGTGGAAGTCAGAGTGGTTTAACACGACGGATTTAATGCCCCTTGGAAGAGACATGGAGGTCACAGCAGCTTAACAAGACAGCTTTAATGCCCTTTGGAAGAGACGTGGAGGTCACAGTAGCTTAACAAGACGGTTTTAATGCCCCTTGGAAGAGACGTGGAGGTCAAAGTGGTTTAACAAGATTGTTTTAATGCCACTTAGAAGAGATGTGGAGGTCACAGTAGCTTAACAAGACTTTTTTAATGCCCCTTGGAAGAGACGTGGAAGTCGGAGTGGTATAACAAGACAGTTTTAATGCCCCTTGGAAGAGACGTGGAGGTCACAGTAGCTTAAAAAGACGGTTTTAATGCCGCTTGGAAGAGACGTGGAGGTCAGAGTGGCTTAACATGACGGTTTTAATGTCTCTTGGAAGAGACGTGGAGATCACAGTAGCTTAAAAAGATTGTTTTAATGCTCCTTGGAAGAGATGTGGAGGTCAGACTGGTTTAACAAGATGGTTTTATTGCCCCTTTGAAGAGACATGGAGGTCACAATAGCTTAACAAGACGGTTTTAATGCCCCTTGGAAGAGACATGGAGGTCAGAGTGGTTTAAAAAGATGGTTTTAATGACCCTTGGAAGAGACGTTGAGGTCACAGTAGCTAAACAAGACGGTTTTAATGGCCCTTGGAAGAGACGTGGAGTTCAGAGTGGTTTAACAAGACGGTTTTAATGCCCCTTGGAAGAGACATGGAGGTCACAGTAGCTTAAAAAGACAGTTTTAATGCCCCCTGGAAGAGACGTGGAGGTCACAGTAGCTTAAAAAGACGGTTTTAATGACCCTTGGAACAGACGTTGAGGTCACAGTAGCTTAACAAGACGATTTTAATTCCCTTTGGAAGAGACCTGGAGGTCAGAGTGGTTTAATAATCCTGTTTTAATGCCCCTTGGAAGAGACGTGAAGGTCACAGTAGCTTAACAAGCCGGTTTTAATGCCCCTTGGAAGAGACGTGGAGTTCAGAGTGGTTTAACAAGAAAGGTTTAATGCCCCTTGGAAGAGACGAGGAGGTCTCAGTAGCTTAAAAATACGGTTTTAATGCACCTTGGCAGAGAAGTGGAAGTCAGAGTCGTTTAACAAAACGGTTTTAATGAGCCTTGGAAGAGACGTGGAGGGCACGGTATCTTAACAAGACGGTTTTAATGCCCCTTGGAAAAGACGTGGAGTTGAGAGTGTTTTAACAAGATGGTTGTAATGCCCCTTGGAAGAGACGTGGAAGTCGGAGTGGTTTAATAAGACGGTTTTAATGCCCCTTGGAAGAGACATGGAGGTCACAGTAGCTTAAAAAGACAGTTTTAATGCCCCTTGGAAGAGACGTGGAGGTCACAGTAGCTTAAAAAGACGGTTTTAATGACCCTTGGAACAGACGATGAGGTCACAGTAGCTTAACAAGACGATTTTAATTCCCTTTGGAAGAGACCTGGAGGTCAGAGTGGTTTAATAAGCCTGTTTTAATGCCCCTTGGAAGAGACTTGAAGGTCACAGTAGCTTAACAAGACGGTTTTAATGCACGTTGGAAGAGACGTGGAAGTCAGAGTGGTTTAACAAGACGGATTTAATGCCCCTTGGAAGAGACATGGAGGTCACAGCAGCTTAACAAGACAGCTTTAATGCCCTTTGGAAGAGACGTGGAGGTCACAGTAGCTTAACAAGACGGTTTTAATGCCCCTTGGAAGAGACGTGGAGGTCAGAGTGGTTTAACAAGATTGTTTTAATGCCACTTAGAAGAGATGTGGAGGTCACAGTAGCTTAACAAGACTTTTTTAATGCCCCTTGGAAGAGACGTGGAAGTCGGAGTGGTATAACAAGACAGTTTTAATGCCCCTTGGAAGAGACGTGGAGGTCACAGTAGCTTAAAAAGACGGTTTTAATGCCGCTTGGAAGAGACGTGGAGGTCAGAGTGGCTTAACATGACGGTTTTAATGTCTCTTGGAAGAGACGTGGAGATCACAGTAGCTTAAAAAGATTGTTTTAATGCTCCTTGGAAGAGATGTGGAGGTCAGACTGGTTTAACAAGATGGTTTTATTGCCCCTTTGAAGAGACATGGAGGTCACAATAGCTTAACAAGACGGTTTTAATGCCCCTTGGAAGAGACATGGAGGTCAGAGTGGTTTAAAAAGATGGTTTTAATGACCCTTGGAAGAGACGTTGAGGTCACAGTAGCTAAACAAGACGGTTTTAATGGCCCTTGGAAGAGACGTGGAGTTCAGAGTGGTTTAACAAGACGGTTTTAATGCCCCTTGGAAGAGACATGGAGGTCACAGTAGCTTAAAAAGACAGTTTTAATGCCCCCTGGAAGAGACGTGGAGGTCACAGTAGCTTAAAAAGACGGTTTTAATGACCCTTGGAACAGACGTTGAGGTCACAGTAGCTTAACAAGACGATTTTAATTCCCTTTGGAAGAGACCTGGAGGTCAGAGTGGTTTAATAATCCTGTTTTAATGCCCCTTGGAAGAGACGTGAAGGTCACAGTAGCTTAACAAGCCGGTTTTAATGCCCCTTGGAAGAGACGTGGAGTTCAGAGTGGTTTAACAAGAAAGGTTTAATGCCCCTTGGAAGAGACGAGGAGGTCTCAGTAGCTTAAAAATACGGTTTTAATGCACCTTGGCAGAGAAGTGGAAGTCAGAGTCGTTTAACAAAACGGTTTTAATGAGCCTTGGAAGAGACGTGGAGGGCACGGTATCTTAACAAGACGGTTTTAATGCCCCTTGGAAAAGACGTGGAGTTGAGAGTGTTTTAACAAGATGGTTGTAATGCCCCTTGGAAGAGACGTGGAAGTCGGAGTGGTTTAATAAGACGGTTTTAATGCCCCTTGGAAGAGACATGGAGGTCACAGTAGCTTAAAAAGACAGTTTTAATGCCCCTTGGAAGAGACGTGGAGGTCACAGTAGCTTAAAAAGACGGTTTTAATGACCCTTGGAACAGACGATGAGGTCACAGTAGCTTAACAAGACGATTTTAATTCCCTTTGGAAGAGACCTGGAGGTCAGAGTGGTTTAATAAGCCTGTTTTAATGCCCCTTGGAAGAGACTTGAAGGTCACAGTAGCTTAACAAGACGGTTTTAATGCACGTTGGAAGAGACGTGGAAGTCAGAGTGGTTTAACAAGACGGATTTAATGCCCCTTGGAAGAGACATGGAGGTCACAGCAGCTTAACAAGACAGCTTTAATGCCCTTTGGAAGAGACGTGGAGGTCACAGTAGCTTAACAAGACGGTTTTAATGCCCCTTGGAAGAGACGTGGAGGTCAGAGTGGTTTAACAAGATTGTTTTAATGCCACTTAGAAGAGATGTGGAGGTCACAGTAGCTTAACAAGACTTTTTTAATGCCCCTTGGAAGAGACGTGGAAGTCGGAGTGGTATAACAAGACAGTTTTAATGCCCCTTGGAAGAGACGTGGAGGTCACAGTAGCTTAAAAAGACGGTTTTAATGCCGCTTGGAAGAGACGTGGAGGTCAGAGTGACTTAACATGACGGTTTTAATGTCTCTTGGAAGAGACGTGGAGATCACAGTAGCTTAAAAAGATTGTTTTAATGCTCCTTGGAAGAGATGTGGAGGTCAGACTGGTTTAACAAGATGGTTTTATTGCCCCTTTGAAGAGACATGGAGGTCACAATAGCTTAACAAGACGGTTTTAATGCCACTTGGAAGAGACATGGAGGTCAGAGTGGGTAAAAAGGATGGTTTTAATGACCCTTGGAAGAGACGTTGAGGTCACAGTAGCTAAACAAGACGGTTTTAATGCCCCTTGGAAGAGACGTGGAGTTCAGAGTGGTTTAACAAGACGGTTTTAATGCCCCTTGGAAGAGACATGGAGGTCACAGTAGCTTAAAAAGACAGTTTTAATGCCCCCTGGAAGAGACGTGGAGGTCACAGTAGCTTAAAAAGACGGTTTTAATGACCCTTGGAACAGACGTTGAGGTCACAGTAGCTTAACAAGACGATTTTAATTCCCTTTGGAAGAGACCTGGAGGTCAGAGTGGTTTAATAATCCTGTTTTAATGCCCCTTGGAAGAGACGTGAAGGTCACAGTAGCTTAACAAGCCGGTTTTAATGCCCCTTGGAAGAGACGTGGAGTTCAGAGTGGTTTAACAAGAAAGGTTTAATGCCCCTTGGAAGAGACGAGGAGGTCTCAGTAGCTTAACAAGATGCTTTTAATGCCCCTTGGAAGAGACGTGGAGGTCACAGTAGCTTAAAAACACGGTTTTCATGTCCCTTGGAAGAGACGTGGAGTTCAGAGTGGTTTAACAAGATGGTTTTAATGCCCCTTGGAAGAGACGTGGAGTTCAGAGTGGTTTAACAAGAAAAGTTTAATGCCCCTTGGAAGAGACGAGGAGGTCTCAGTAGCTTAACAAGATGATTTTAATGCCCCTTGGAAGAGACGTGGAGGTCACAGTAGCTTAAAAAGACGGTTTTAATGCACCTTAGAAGAGATGTGGAGGTCAGAGTGGTTTAACAAGACGGTTTTTATGCCCCTTGGAAGAGATGTGGAGGTCACAGTAGCTTAACCAGATGGTTTTAATACCCCTTGGAAAAGACGTGGAGGTCACAGTAGCTTAACAAGACGCTTTTAATGCCCCTTGGAAGAGACGTGGAGTTCAGACTGGTTTAACAAGATGGTTTTATTGCCCCTTGGAAGAGACATGGAGGTCACAATAGCTTAACAAGACGGTTTTAATGCCCCTTGGAAAAGACGTGGAGGTCACAGTAGCTTAACAAGACGGTTTTAATGCCCCTTGGAAGAGACGTGGAGGTCAGAAAGGTTTAACAAGATGGTTTTAATGGCCCTTGGAAAAGACATGGAGGTCACAGTAGCATAACAAGACGGTTTTAATGCCCCTTGGAAGAGACATGGAGGTCAGACTGGTTTAACAAGATGGTTTTATTGCCCCTTGGAAGAGACATGGAGGTCACAATAGCTTAACAAGACGGTTTTAATGCCCCTTGGAAGAGATGTGGAGGTCAGAGTGGTTTAAAAAGATGGTTTTAATGACCCATGGAAGAGACGTTGAGGTCACAGTAGCTAAACAAGACGGTTTTAATGCCCCTTGGAAGAGACGTGGAGTTCAGAGTGGTTTAACAAGACGGTTTTAATGCCCCTTGGAATAAACGTGGAGGTGACAGTAGCTTAACAAGACGGTTTTAATGCCCCTTGGAAGAGACGTGGAGGTCAGAGTGGTTTAACAAGACAGTTTTAATTCCCCTTGGAAGAGATGTGGAGGTCACAGTAGCTTAACTAGATGGTTTTAATGCCCCTTGGAAGAGACTTGGTGTTCAGAGTGGTTTAACAAGATTGTTTTAATGCCCCTTGGAAGAGACGTGAAGGTCACAGAAGCTTAACAAGCCGGTTTTAATGCCCGTTGGAAGAGACGTGGAGTACAGAGTGGTTTAACAAGACAGGTTTAATGCCCTTTGGAAGAGACGAGGAGGTCTCAGTAGGTTAACAAGATGCTTTTAATGCCCCTTGGAAGAGACGTGGAGGTCACAGTACCTTAAAAAGATGGTTTTAATGCCCCTTGGAAGAGACATGGAGTTCAGAGTGGTTTAACAAGATGGTTTTAATGCCCCATGGAAGAGACGTGGAGGTCAGAGTAGCTTAACAAGACGGTTTAAATGCACCTTGAAAGAGATGTGGAGGTCAGAGTGGTTTAACAAGACGGTTTTAATGCCCCTTGGAAGAGATGTGGAGGTCACAGTAGCTTAACCAGATGGTTTTAATGCCCATTGGAAAAGACGTGGAGGTCACAGTAGCTTAACAAGAAGGTTTTAATGCCCCTTGGAAGAGACGGGGAGATCAGAGTGGTTTAACAATACAGGTTTAATGCCCCTTGGAAGAGACGTGGAGTACAGAGTGTTTTAACAAAACGGTTTTAATGCCTCTTGGAAGGGACGTGGAGGTCACAGTAGCTTAACAAGACAGTTTTAATGCCCCTTGGAAGAGACGTGGAGTCAGAGTTTTTTAGCAAGATGGTTTTAATGCCCCTTGGAAGAGATGTGGAGGTCACAGTAGCTTAACAAGATGGTTTTAATGCCCCTTGGAAGAGACGTGGAGTTCAGAGTGGTTTAACAAGACGGTTTTAATGCCTCTTGGAAGAGACGTGGTGGTCACAGTAGCTTAACAAGACGGTTTTAATGCCCCTTGGAAGAGACGTGGAGTTCAGAGTGGTTTAACAAGACAGGTTTAATGCTCCTTGGAAGAGACGTGGAGTACAGGGTGGTTTAACAAGACGGTTTTAATGCCCCTTGGAAGAGACGTGGAGGTCAGAGTGGTTTAATAAGACGGTTTTAATGCCCCTTGGAAGAGACGTGGAGGTCACAGTAGCTTAAAAAGACGGTTTTAATGCACCTTGGAAGAGAAGTGGAAGTCAGAGTCGTTTAACAAGACGGTTTTAATGCCCCTTGGAAGAGACGTGGAGGTCACGGTATCTTAACAAGACGTTTTAATGCCCCTTGGAAAAGACGTGGAGTTGAGAGTGTTTTAACAAGATGGTTTTAATGCCCCTTGGAAGAGACGTGGAAGTCGGAGTGGTTTAATAAGACGGTTTTAATGCCCCTTGGAAGAGACATGGAGGTCACAGTTGCTTAAAAAGACAGTTTTAATGCCCCTTGGAAGAGACGTGAAGGTCACAGTAGCTTAAAAAGACGGTTTTAATGACCCTTGGAACAGACGTTGAGGTCACAGTAGCTTAACAAGACGATTTTAATTCCCTTTGGAAGAGACCTGGAGGTCAGAGTGGTTTAATAAGCCTGTTTTAATGCCCCTTGGAAGAGACGTGAAGGTCACAGTAGCTTAACAAGACGGTTTTAATGCACCTTGGAAGAGACGTGGAAGTCAGAGTGGTTTAACAAGACGGATTTAATGCCCCTTGGAAGAGACATGGAGGTCACAGTAGCTTAAAAAGACGGTTTTAATGCTGCTTGGAAGAGACGTGGAAGTCAGAGTGGCTTAACATGACGGTTTTAATGTCTCTTGGAAGAGACGTGGAGATCACAGTAGCTTAAAAAGATTGTTTTAATGCTCCTTGGAAGAGATGTGGAGGTCAGACTGGTTTAACAAGATGGTTTTATTGCCCTTTTGAAGAGACATGGAGGTCACAATAGCTTAACAAGACGGTTTTAATGCCCCTTGGAAGAGACATGGAGGTCAGACTGGTTTAACAAGATGGTTTTAATGACCCTTGGAAGAGACGTTGAGGTCACAGTAGCTAAACAAGACGGTTTTAATGCCCCTTGGAAGAGACGTGGAGTTCAGAGTGGTTTAACAAGACGGTTTTAATGCGCCTTGGAATAAACGTGGAGGTCACAGTATCTTAACAAGACGGTTTTAATGCCACTTGGAAGAGACGTGGAGGTCAGTGTGGTTTAACAAGACGGTTTTAATGCCCCTTGGAAGAGATGTGGAGGTCACAGTAGGTTAACTAGATGGTTTTAATGCCCCTTGGAAGAGACGTGGAGTTCAGAGTGGTTTAACAAGATGGTTTTAATTCCCCTTGGAAGAGACGTGGTGGTCACAGCAGCTTAACAAGACGGTTTTAATGCCCCTTGGAAGAGACGTGGAAGTCAGAGTGGTTTAACAAGTCGGTTTTAATGCACCTTGGAAGAGACATGGAGGTCACAGTAGCTTAACAAGACAGTTTTAATGCCCTTTGGAAGAGACGTGGAGGTCACAGTAGCTTAACAAAACGGTTTTAATGCCCCTTGGAAGAGACGTGGAGGTCAGAGTGGTTTAAAAAGATGGTTTTAATGACCCTTGGAAGAGACGTGGAGGTCACAGTAGCTTAACAAGACTGTTTTAATGCCCCTTGGAAGAGACGTGGAGGTCAGAGTGGTTTAACAAGATGGTTTTAATGGCCCTTGGAGGAGAAGTGAAGGTCACAGTAGCGTAACAAGACAGTTTTAATGCCCCTTGGAAGAGACGTGGAGGTCATAGTGGTTTAACAAGATGGTTTTAATGCCCCTTGGAAGAGACGTGGAGGTCACAGTAGCTTAAAAAGACGGTTTTAATGCCGGTTGGAAGAGACGTGGAGGTCAGAGTGGCTTAACATGACGTTTTTAATGCCTCTTGGAAGAGACGTGGAGGTCACAGTAGCCTAACAAGACGTTTTAATGACCCTTGGAAGAGACGTGGAGGTCAGACTGGTTTAACAAGATGGTTTTATTGCCCCTTGGAAGAGACATGGAGGTCATAATAGCTTAACAAGACGGTTTTAATGCCCCTTGGAAGAGATGTGGAGGTCAGAGTGGTTTAAAAAGATGGTTTTAATGACCCTTGGAAGAGACGTTGAGGTCACAGTAGCTAAACAAGACGGTTTTAATGGCCCTTGGAAGAGACGTGGAGTTCAGAGAAGTTTAACAAGACGGTTTTAATGCCCCTTGGAATAAACGTGGAGGTCACAGTCGCTTAACAAGACGGCTTTAATGCCCCTTGGAAGAGACGTGGAGTTCAGAGTGGTTTAACAAGATTGTTTTAATGCCCCTTGGAAGTGACGTGGAGGTCACAGTAGCTTAACAAGACGGTTTTAATGCCACTTGGAAGAGACGTGGAGTTCAGAGTGGTTTAACAAGACAGGTTTAATGCCCCTTGGAAGAGACCAGGAGGTCTCAGTAGCTTATCAAGACGGTTTTAATGCCCCTTGGAAGAGACGTGGAGTTCAGAGTGGTTTAACAAGACAGGTTTAATGCTCCTTGGAAGAGACGTGGAGTACAGGGTGGTTTAACAAGACGGTTTTAATGCCCCTTGGAAGAGACGTGGAGGTCAGAGTGGTTTAATAAGACGGTTTTAATGCCCCTTGGAAGAGACGTGGAGGTCACAGTAGCTTAAAAAGACGGTTTTAATGCACCTTGGAAGAGAAGTGGAAGTCAGAGTCGTTTAACAAGACGGTTTTAATGCCCCTTGGAAGAGACGTGGAGGTCACGGTATCTTAACAAGACGTTTTAATGCCCCTTGGAAAAGACGTGGAGTTGAGAGTGTTTTAACAAGATGGTTTTAATGCCCCTTGGAAGAGACGTGGAAGTCGGAGTGGTTTAATAAGACGGTTTTAATGCCCCTTGGAAGAGACATGGAGGTCACAGTTGCTTAAAAAGACAGTTTTAATGCCCCTTGGAAGAGACGTGAAGGTCACAGTAGCTTAAAAAGACGGTTTTAATGACCCTTGGAACAGACGTTGAGGTCACAGTAGCTTAACAAGACGATTTTAATTCCCTTTGGAAGAGACCTGGAGGTCAGAGTGGTTTAATAAGCCTGTTTTAATGCCCCTTGGAAGAGACGTGAAGGTCACAGTAGCTTAACAAGACGGTTTTAATGCACCTTGGAAGAGACGTGGAAGTCAGAGTGGTTTAACAAGACGGATTTAATGCCCCTTGGAAGAGACATGGAGGTCACAGTAGCTTAAAAAGACGGTTTTAATGCTGCTTGGAAGAGACGTGGAAGTCAGAGTGGCTTAACATGACGGTTTTAATGTCTCTTGGAAGAGACGTGGAGATCACAGTAGCTTAAAAAGATTGTTTTAATGCTCCTTGGAAGAGATGTGGAGGTCAGACTGGTTTAACAAGATGGTTTTATTGCCCTTTTGAAGAGACATGGAGGTCACAATAGCTTAACAAGACGGTTTTAATGCCCCTTGGAAGAGACATGGAGGTCAGACTGGTTTAACAAGATGGTTTTAATGACCCTTGGAAGAGACGTTGAGGTCACAGTAGCTAAACAAGACGGTTTTAATGCCCCTTGGAAGAGACGTGGAGTTCAGAGTGGTTTAACAAGACGGTTTTAATGCGCCTTGGAATAAACGTGGAGGTCACAGTATCTTAACAAGACGGTTTTAATGCCACTTGGAAGAGACGTGGAGGTCAGTGTGGTTTAACAAGACGGTTTTAATGCCCCTTGGAAGAGATGTGGAGGTCACAGTAGGTTAACTAGATGGTTTTAATGCCCCTTGGAAGAGACGTGGAGTTCAGAGTGGTTTAACAAGATGGTTTTAATTCCCCTTGGAAGAGACGTGGTGGTCACAGCAGCTTAACAAGACGGTTTTAATGCCCCTTGGAAGAGACGTGGAAGTCAGAGTGGTTTAACAAGTCGGTTTTAATGCACCTTGGAAGAGACATGGAGGTCACAGTAGCTTAACAAGACAGTTTTAATGCCCTTTGGAAGAGACGTGGAGGTCACAGTAGCTTAACAAAACGGTTTTAATGCCCCTTGGAAGAGACGTGGAGGTCAGAGTGGTTTAAAAAGATGGTTTTAATGACCCTTGGAAGAGACGTGGAGGTCACAGTAGCTTAACAAGACTGTTTTAATGCCCCTTGGAAGAGACGTGGAGGTCAGAGTGGTTTAACAAGATGGTTTTAATGGCCCTTGGAGGAGAAGTGAAGGTCACAGTAGCGTAACAAGACAGTTTTAATGCCCCTTGGAAGAGACGTGGAGGTCATAGTGGTTTAACAAGATGGTTTTAATGCCCCTTGGAAGAGACGTGGAGGTCACAGTAGCTTAAAAAGACGGTTTTAATGCCGGTTGGAAGAGACGTGGAGGTCAGAGTGGCTTAACATGACGTTTTTAATGCCTCTTGGAAGAGACGTGGAGGTCACAGTAGCCTAACAAGACGTTTTAATGACCCTTGGAAGAGACGTGGAGGTCAGACTGGTTTAACAAGATGGTTTTATTGCCCCTTGGAAGAGACATGGAGGTCATAATAGCTTAACAAGACGGTTTTAATGCCCCTTGGAAGAGATGTGGAGGTCAGAGTGGTTTAAAAAGATGGTTTTAATGACCCTTGGAAGAGACGTTGAGGTCACAGTAGCTAAACAAGACGGTTTTAATGGCCCTTGGAAGAGACGTGGAGTTCAGAGAAGTTTAACAAGACGGTTTTAATGCCCCTTGGAATAAACGTGGAGGTCACAGTCGCTTAACAAGACGGCTTTAATGCCCCTTGGAAGAGACGTGGAGTTCAGAGTGGTTTAACAAGATTGTTTTAATGCCCCTTGGAAGTGACGTGGAGGTCACAGTAGCTTAACAAGACGGTTTTAATGCCACTTGGAAGAGACGTGGAGTTCAGAGTGGTTTAACAAGACAGGTTTAATGCCCCTTGGAAGAGACCAGGAGGTCTCAGTAGCTTATCAAGATGGTTTTAATGCCCCTTGGAAGAGACGTGGAGGTCACAGTAGCTTAAAAAGACGGTTTTAATGCCCCTTGGAAGAGACATGGAGTTCAGAGTGGTTTAACAAGACGGTTTTAATGCCCATTGGAAGAGACGTGGAGGTCACAATAGCTTAACAAGACGGTTTTAGTGCACCTTGGAAGAGATGTGGAGGTCCAAGTGGTTTAACAAGACGGTTTTAATGTCCCTTGGAAGAGATGTGGAGGTCACAGTAGCTTAACCAGATGGTTTTAATGCCCCTTGGAAGAGACGTGGAGGTCACAGTAGCTTAACAAGACGGTTTTAATGCCCCTTGGAAGAGACGTCGATGTCAGACTGGTTTAACAAGATGGTTTTGTTGCCCCTTGGAAGAGACATGGAGGTCACAATAGCTTAACAAGACGGTTTTAATGCCCCTTGGAAGAGATGTGGAGGTCAGAGTGGTTTAACAAGACGGTTTTAATGCCCCTTGGAAGAGATGTGGAGGTCACAGTAGCTTAAGTAGATGGTTTTAATGCCCCTTGGAAGAGACGTGGAGTTCAAAGTGGTTTAACAAGATGGTTTTAATGCCCCTTGGAAGAAACGTGAGGGTCACAGTAGCTTAACAAGACGGTTTTAATGCCCCTTGGAAGAGACATGGAGGTCACAGTAGCTTAACAAGACAGTTTTAATGCCCTTTGGAAGAGACGTGGAGGTCACAGTAGCTTAACAAGACAGTTTTAATGCCCTTTGGAAGAGACGTGGAGGTTACAGTAGCTTAACAAGACTGTTTTAATGCCCCTTGGAAGAGACGTGGAGTTTAGAGTGGTTTAACAAGATGGTATTAATGCCCCTTGGAAGAGACGTGGAAGTCGGAGTGGTTTAACAAGACGGTTTTAATGCCCCTTGGAAGAGACGTGGAGGTCACAGTAGCTTAAAAAGACTTTTTTAATGCCGCTTGGAAGAGACGTGGAGGTCAGAGTGGCTTAACATGACGGTTTTAATGCAAATTGGAAGAGACGTGGAGTTCAGAGTGGTTTAAAAAGACGGTTTTAATACCCCTTGGAATAAACGTGGAGGTCACAGTAGCTTAACAAGACGGTTTTAATGCCCCGTGGAAGAGAAGTGGAGGTCAAAGTGGTTTAACAGGACGGCTTTAATGCCCCTTGGAAGAGATGTGGAGGTCACAATAGCTTAAGTAGATGGTTTTAATGCCCCTTGGAAGAGACGTGGAGTTCAGAGTAGTGTTGAGCCACCCCCGTAGTGTTCGGGTTCGGTTCGGTTCGTCGAACACCGGGATGTTCGAGGAACTGTTCGTCGAACTGTTCGTCGAACACCTTAGAACACCGTCGAACACCGTTAAAACCAATGGCAGGCAAACAAAAACACATAGAAACACATAGAAAACACCTGCAGAGGTGTCCAAAAGCTGACAAACTGCTCAGAAGACACTCTCTTTAAAAAAGCCGGCCGGCAAATTCAGCAGCGGCATACACCGGTACCCGACAATTTAGACAAGAAGGAATAGAGCATCACACATAGATTAGATAGATAGAAACATGTCAGTCACACATATAAGAAGCACAGTGACAGTGTTGGTTACTGCACTTGTCATTTAGTGTAAAGGATTTATTAAAAAAAATATTAGTGTTTTCATGCACCGTCTCTTTAAAAAAGCCGGCCGGCAATTCAGCATCTGTACCCGACAATTTAAAACAGAAAGAATAGAGCTTCACACATAGATTAGATAGATAGAAACATGTCAGTCACATATATAATAAGTACAGTGATAGTGTTGCTTACTGTACTTGTCATTTAGTGTAAAGGATTTATTTAAAAAAATAATAGTGTTTTCATGCACTGTCTCTTTAAAAAAGCCGGCCGGCAATTCAGCAGCGGTACCCGACAATTTAGAACAGAAAGATAGAGCATCACACATAGATTAGATAGATAGAAACATGTCAGTCACATATATATGAAGTACAGTGATAGTGTTGGTTACTGTACTTGTCATTTAGTATTAAAATAAAGGATTTATTATTAAAAAAATTGGCGTGGGGTTCCCCTTAATTTTAGGCTCTAGCGGAGGTTAAGCAGACGGCTGGGGCAGATGTTTGAAGCCTGGGAAGGGGGTAATACCCACGGAGCTTCCCAGGCTACTAATATCAGCCCCCAGCTGAATACATAGCCTTTACTAGCTATTAAAATGGGGGACCCCCCCAAAAAAATGACGTGGGGTCCCCCTAATTTAATAGCTAGCAAAGGCTAGGCAGACAGCTGGGGGCTGATATTAATAGCCCAGGAAGGGAGCCATGAATATTGGCCCCCTCCCAGGCTAGAAACACCAGCCGTCAGCCGCCCCAGAAATGGCGCATTCATAGGATGCGCCAATTCTGGCACTTAGCCTCGCTCTTCCACGCTGCCCTGGTGCGGTGGCAGGGGGTAATAGGGTTGGGGTTGATGTCAGCTTATAATGCCAGCTGACATCAAGCCCAGGTTAGTAATGGAGAGGCGTCTATAAGACACCCCCATTACTAACCACATAGTCAAAGTTAAAAAAAACACAAACACCCAGAATAAAGTACTTTAATTGAAATAAAGACACAATCCTTTATTGTTCTAAATTAAACCATACTTACCATCACGCCCATTCCAGCTGAAGCCAACGATCTCCTGCAATAAAAGAAAAATAATAAAGCAACCTCATCCTTACCTTTCCATGGTTCCCACGACAGCTTCAGCTCTGCTACATCGAGATGACAGGCTGGACCGCAGCAGAACACTGCCATCCAGCCTGTCATCCCGCAGACACTGAGAAGCGCAGGCTTGCTTGCGCTGCTCAGCGTCTCTCTGTGACGACATCCAGATGAGCCGAGTTCATGTCCAATGAACTCGGCTCACTTCATGCACGTCACTGACAGCGTGGGAAAATTCTCACGCTGAAGCGCTGATTGCAGGAGAATTTTCCCACGCTGTCAGTGACGTGCAGGAGGTGAGCTGAGTACATTGGACATGAGCTCACCTCATGCACATCACTGACAGCGTGGGAGAATTCTCCTGCACTCAGCACTTCAGCGTGAGAATTTTCCCACGCTGTCAGTGACGTGCATGAGGTGAGCCGAGTTCATTGGACATGACCTCGGCTCATCTGGATGCCGTCACAGCGAGACAGTGAGGAGCGCAAGCATGCCTGCGCTTCTCAGTGTCTGCGGGATGACAGACTGGATGGCAGCGTTCTGCTGCGGTCCAGCCAGTCATCTCGATGTAGCAGAGCTGAAGCTGTCGTGGGAACCATGGAAAGGTAAGGATGAGGTTGGTTTATTATTTTTCTTTTATTGCAGGAGATCGTTGGCTTCAGCTGGAATGGGTGTGATGGTAAGTATGGTTTAATTTAGAACAATAAAGAATTGTGTCTTTATTTCAAATAAAGGACTTTATTCTGGGTGTTGTGTTTTTTTTAAATACTTTACTAGAAATTCATGGCGGTCATGTCTAATACTGGCGTGACCCCATGAATTTTGGGCTTGGGGCCAGCTGATGATACCAAGCTGGCCCTAACCCCTTTATTACCCAGTGAGCCACCGCACCAGGGCCCTGGATGAGTTGGGTACAGCGCCAGAAGATGGCGCTTCTATGAACGCGCCATTTTCCGGGGTGGCTGCGGACTGCAATTTGTAGCGGGGGGGGGCCCAGAAAGCTTGGGCCTCCCTGCGCTGCAGATTCCAGCCCCCAGCTGCCTAGTTGTACCTGGCTGGACACAAAAATAGGGCGAAGCCCCACGTACTTTTTTTTTAATTATTTCATGAAATTCATGAAATAATTAAGAAAAAAAGGCCTTCCCTATATTGTTGTGTCCGGCCAGGTACAAATAGGCAGCTGGTGGTTGGGGGCAGCCCGTTCCTGCCTGCTGTACCTGGCTGGACACAAATATAGTGCGAAGCCCCACTTCAATTTTTTTTAATTATTTCATGAAATTCATGAACTAATTAAGAAAAAAAGGGCTTCCCTATATTGTTGTGTCCGGCCAGGTACAAATAGGCAGCTGGTGGATGGGGGCAGCCCGTTCCTGCCTGCTGTACCTGGCTGGACACAAATATAGTGCGAAGCCCCACTTCAATTTTTTTAAATTATTTCAGGAAATTCATGAAATAATTAAAAAAAAATTGACGTGGGGCTTCGCACTATATTTGTGTCCAGCCAGGTACAGCAGGCAGGAACGGGCTGTCCCCAACCACCAGCTGCCTATTTGTACCTGGCCGGACACAACAATATAGGGAAGCCCTTTTTTTCTTAATTATTTCATGAAATAATTTAAAGAAAATTGACGTGGGGCTTCGCCCTGTTTTTGTGTCCAGCCAGGTACAACTAGGCAGCTGGGGGCTGGAATCCGCAGCGCAGGGAGGCCCAAGCTTTCTGGGCCACCCCCGCTGCAAATTGCAGTCCGCAGCCACCCCGGAAAATGGCGCGTTCATAGAAGCGCCATCTTCTGGCGCTGTACCCAACTCATCCAGGGCCCTGATGCGGTGGCTCACTGGGTAATAAAGGGGTTAGGGCCAGCTTGGCATTATCAGCTGGCCCTAAGCCCGAAATTCATGGGGTCACGCCAATATTAGACATGACCACCATGAATTTCTAGTAAAGTATTTAAAAAAAAACACAACACCCAGAAAAAAGTCCTTTAATTGAAATAAACACACAATTCTTTATTGTTCTAAATTAAACCATACTTACCATCACGCCCATTCCAGCTGAAGCCAACGATCTCCTGAAATAAAAGAAAAATAATAAAGCAACATCATCCTTACCTTTCCATGGTTCCCATGACAGCTTCAGCTCTGCTACATCGAGATGACAGGCTGGACCGCAGCAGAACGCTGCCATCCAGCCTCTCATCCCGCAGACACTGAGAAGCGCAGGCTTGCTTGCGTTCCACAGTGTCTCTCTGTGAGGGCATCCAGATGAGCCGAGTTAATGTCCAATGAACTCGGCTCACCTCATGCACGTCACTGACAGCGTGGGAAAATTCTCCTGCACTCAGCGCTTCAGCGTGGGAGAATTCTCACACTGAAGCGCTGAGTGCAGGAGAATTCTCCCACGCTGTCAGTGACGTGCAGGAGGTGAGCTGAGTTCATTGGACATGAGCTCACCTTATGCACGTCACTGACAGCGTGGGAAAATTCTCCTGCACTCAGCGCTTCAGCGTGGGAGAATTCTCACGCTGAAGCGCTGAGTGCAGGAGAATTCTCCCACGCTGTCAGTGACATGCAGGAGGTGAGCTGAGTTCATTGGACATGAGCTCACCTTATGCACGTCACTGACAGCGTGGGAGAATTCTCCTGCACTCACCGCTTCAGCGTGAGAATTTTCCCACGCTGTCAGTGACGTGCATGAGGTGAGCCGAGTTCATTGGACATGAACTCGGCTCATCTGGATGTCGTCACAGAGAGACGCTGAGCAGCGCAAGCAAGCCTGCGCTTCTCAGTGTCTGCGGGATGAGAAGCTGGATGGCAGCGTTCTGCTGCGGTCCAGCCTGTCATCTCGATGTAGCAGAGCTGAAGCTGTCGTGGGAACCATGGAAAGGTAAGGATGAGGTTGCTTTATTATTTTTCTTTTATTGCAGGAGATCGTTGGCTTCAGCTGGAATGGGCGTGACGGTAAGTATGGTTTAATTTAGAACAATAAAGGATTGTGTCTTTATTTCAATTAAAGGACTTTATTCTGGGTGTTTGTGTTTTTTTTAACTTTGACTATGGGGTTAGTAATGGGGGTGTCTTATAGACGCCTCTCCATTACTAACCTGGGCTTGATGTCAGCTGGCATTATAAGCTGACATCAACCCTAACCCTATTACCCCCTGCCACCGCACCAGGGCAGCGTGGAAGAGCGAGGCTAAGTGCCAGAATTGGCGCATCCTATGAATGCGCCATTTCTGGGGCGGCTGACGGCTGGTGTTTCTAGCCTGGGAGGGGGCCAATATTCATGGCTCCCTTCCTGGGCTATTAATATCAGCCCCCAGCTGTCTGCCTAGCCTTTGCTAGCTATTAAATTAGGGGGGACCCCACGTCATTTTTTTTGGGGTGTCCCCCATTTTAATAGCTAGTAAAGGCTATGTATTCAGCTGGGGGCTGATATTAGTAGCCTGGGAAGCTCCGTGGGTATTACCCCCTTCCCAGGCTTCAAACATCTGCCCCAGCCGTCTGCTTAACCTCCGCTAGAGCCTAAAATTAAGGGGAACCCCACGCCAATTTTTTTAATAATAAATCCTTTATTTTAATACTAAATGACAAGTACAGTAACCAACACTATCACTGTACTTCATATATATGTGACTGACATGTTTCTATCTATCTAATCTATGTGTGAAGCTCTATTCTGTCTGTTATAAATTGTCGGGTACCGCTGCTGAATTGCCGGCCGGCTTTTTTAAAGAGACGGTGCATGAAAACACTATTATTTTTTTGGATAAATCCTTTACGCTAAATGACAAGTACAGTAAGCAACACTGTCACTGTACTTCGTATATATGTGGCTGACATGTTTCTATCTATCTAATCTATGTGTGAAGCTCTATTCTGTCTGTTATAAATTGTCGGGTACCGCTGCTGAATTGCCGGCCGGCTTTTTTAAAGAGACGGTGCATGAAAACACTATTATTTTTTTTGATAAATCCTTTACGCTAAATGACAAGTACAGTAAGCAGCACTTTCACTGTACTTCGTATATATGTGGCTGACATGTTTATATCTATCTAATCTATGTGTGAAGCTCTATTCTTTCGGTTCTAAATTGTCGGGTACAGGTGTATGCCGCTGCTGAATTGCCGGCTTTTCATGTTTCACTGTTGGCACTGTTCCCATCGATTTGGGCAATCACTGTAATGACACAACCACCATGGCTGTGGCATTACAGTGAGTGGCAGACAATCCCTGCATGATTGGTGCTCTAAATAGCGCCAGACATGCAGGACACGCTTTTGGTGCACGAACAGTTATCGAACATAACCTCGAACAGCCGAATTTTTTGCAAATCGTTCGGGTTCGTCGAACAACTCGACCACCGCCCAAAACAGCTCGAATTTGAGATTGGCGAACAGTTCTAGTCGAACACCGCTCATCTCTAGTTCAGAGTGGTTTAACAAGATTGTTTTAATGCCCCTTGGAAGTGATGTGGAGGTCACAGTAGCTTAACAAGACGGTTTTAATGCCACTTGGAAGAGACGTGGAGTTCAGAGTGGTTTAACAAGACAGGTTTAATGCCCCTTGGAAGAGACCAGGAGGTCTCAGTAGCTTAACAAGATGGTTTTAATGCCCCTTGGAAGAGACGTGGAGGTCACAGTAGCTTAAAAAGACGGTTTTAATGCCCCTTGGAAGAGACATGGAGTTCAGAGTGGTTTAACAAGATGGTTTTAATGCCCCTTGGAAGAGACGTGGAGGACACAGTAGCTTAATAAGACGGTTTTAGTGCACTTTGGAAGAGATGTGGAGGTCCGAGTGGTTTAACAGGACGGTTTTAATGCCCCTTGGAAGAGATGTGGAGGTCACAGTAGCTTAACCAGATGGTTTTAATGCCCCTTGGAAGAGACGTGGAGGTCACAGTAGCTTAACAAGATGGTTTTAATGCCCCTTGGAAGAGACGTGGAGGTCAGACTGGTTTAACAAGATGGTTTTATTGCCCCTTGGAAGAGACATGGAGGTCACAATAGTTTAACAAGACGGTTTTAATGCCACTTGGAAGAGATGTGGAGGTCAGAGTGGTTTAACAAGACGGTTTTAATGCCCCTTGGAAGAGATGTGGAGGTCACAGTAGCTTAACTAGATGGTTTTAATGCCCCTTGGAAGAGACGTGGAGTTCAGAGTGGTTTAACAAGATGGTTTTAATGCCCCTTGGAAGAGACATGGAGGTCACAGTAGCTTAACAAGACGGTTTTAATGCCCCTTGGAAGAGACGTGGAAGTCAGAGTGGTTTAACAAGACGGTTTTAGTGCCCCTTGGAAGAGACATGGAGGTCACAGTAGCTTAACAAGACAGTTTTAATGCCCTTTGGATGAGATGTGGAGGTCACAGTAGCTTAACAAGACGGTTTTAATGCCCCTTGGAAGAGACGTGGAGTTCAGAGTGGTTTAAAAAGATGGTTTTAATGCCCCTTGGAAAAGACATGGAGTTTAGAGTGGTTTAACAAGATGGGATTAATGCCCCTTGGAAGAGACGTGGAAGTCTGAGTGGTATAACAAGACGATTTTAATGCCCCTTGGAAGAGACATGGAGGTCACAATAGCTTAACAAGACGGTTTTAATGCCCCTTGGAAGAGACGTGGAGGTCAGAGTGGTTTAAAAAGATGCTTTTAATGACCCGTGGAAGAGACGTTGAGGTCACAGTAGCTTAACAAGATGGTTTTAATGCCCCTTGGAAGAGACGTGGAGTTCAGAGTGGTTTAAAAAGACGGTTTTAATGCCCCTTGGAATAAACGTGGAGGTCACAGTAGCTTAACAAGACGGTTTTAATGACCCTTGGAAGAGACGTGGAGGTCAGAGTGGTTTAACAAGATGGTTTTAATGCCCCCTGGAAGAGATGTGGAGGTCACAGTAGTTAACTATATGGTTTTAATGCCTCATGGAAGAGACGTTGAGTTAAGAGTGGTTTATCAAGATGGTTTTAATGCCCCTTGGAAGAGACGTGGAGGTCACAGTAGCTTAACAAGACGGTTTTAACGCCACTTGGAAGAGACGTGGAAGTCAGAGTGGTTTAACAAGACGGTTTTAGTGCCCCTTGGAAGAGACATGGAGCTCACAGTAGCTTAACAAGACAGTTTTAATGCCCTTTGGAAGAGACGTGGAGGTCACAGTAGCTTAACAAGACAAATTTAATGCCCCTTGGAAGAGACGTGGAGGCCACAGTGGTTTAAAAAGATGGTTTTAATGCCCCTTGGAAGAGACATGGAGTTTAGAGTGGTTTAACAAGATGGGATTAATGCCCCTTGGAAAAGACGTGGAAGTTGGAGTGGTATAACAAGACAGTTTTAATGCCCCTTGGAAGAGACGTGGAGGTCACAGTAGCTTAACAAGACGGTTTTAATGCCCCTTGGAAGAGACGTGGAGGTCAGACTGGTTTAACAAGATGGTTTTATTGCCCCTTGGAAGAGACATGGAGGTCACAATAGCTTAACAAGACGGTTTTAATGCCCCTTGGAAGTGATGTGGAGGTCAGAGTGGTTTAAAAAGATGGTTTTAATGACCCTTGGAAGAGACGTTGAGGTCACAGTAGCAAAACAAGACGGTTTTAATGGCCCTTGGAAGAGACGTGGAGTTCAGAGTAGTTTAACAAGACGGTTTTAATGCCCCTTGGAATAAACGTGGAGGTCACAGTAGCTTAACAAGACGGTTTTAATGCCCCTTGGAAGAGAAGTGGAGGTCAAAGTGGTTTAACAGGACGGCTTTAATGTCCCTTGGAAGAGATGTGGAGGTCACAATAGCTTAAGTAGATGGTTTTAATGCCCCTTGGAAGAGACGTGAAGTTCAGAGTGGTTTAAGAAGATTGTTTTAATGCCCCTTGGAAGTGACGTGGAGGTCACAGTAGCTTAACAAGACGGTTTTAATGCCACTTGGAAGAGACGTGGAGTTCAGAGTCGTTTAACAAGACAGGTTTAATGCCCCTTGGAAGAGACCAGTGTAACGGGTCCGGGAGGCGGAACCTCTGAGCTACTATACAAGGGGGCGGCCCTTGTAAGGGAGCGGGTGGCAGTCTCTGGGTGAACGGACAGGGAGTTACGGCAAGTGATCAGGGCAGTCTCTGGGTAAGGGGTAGGTACGACCTGTGATGGCAGAGCCTCCGGGTAGGCTAGCAGGCAGATGGTAGATGTGTGCTCCCAGGTGAGCAAGCGAGAGTCTCTGGAATAGCAGGTGGTCACGGCACGTGACAGCGGAACCTCCGGGCTGGCAGGCAGGTAGGTAACGGAGAAGCGCTCCCAGGTGAGCGGGCAAGAGTCTCTGAGATAGCTGGTGGTCACAGCACGTGACAACGGAGCCTCCGGGCTGGCAAGCAGGCAGATAACGGAGAAGCGCTCCCAGGTGAGCGGGCAAGCTGGTCCATAGACAGACTGACCGGAGTAGTAAGGCAGACCGTCGGACCTCAGGCAAGCAGGCAGGTAGCTGATATGCGCTCCCAGGTGAGCGGGCAGGCTGGTCCTTTAGACAGACTGACAGGAGTAGTAAGGCAGACCGTCGGACCTCAGGCTGGCAGACAGGTAACAAGTATTCAGGCAGGAATCAAGCAGGTAACTAGCAGGAAACTGGCAGGAAACTGGCAGGAAACTGGCAGGTAACTGGCAGGTAACTGGCAACGGGACCTGAGGGCTGAAGCACAGGTGAGACACAGGTGCAAACAACATTGCTCGGGCACCTCCATCTTGGAGGAGGTGCCTTTTATATGATGAAGTCCTCCGGCCATTGGCCGGGGACTCTTTAGGGCGGCGCGCGCGGCCCCTTTAAGAGGAGGGGAGCGCGCGCGCGCGCGCCCTAAGCACAGGGGCCGGGAAGGAGCGCGCGCCGAGAGCAGAGCAGGAGGAGGACGCCGGGACGGAGCGCGCGCTGACAGCAGAGCGGGGAGAGGACGCCGGGCAGGAGCGCGCGCTGACAGCAGAGCGGGGAGAGGACGCCGGGCACGGAGCAGAGCGGTGAGGGGAGCAGCGTCCCTGCCTAGCAGAGGGCAGGGACGCCAGCGCTACAGTACCCCCCCCTTTAGGCCCCCCCTTTTTTAGGCCAGACAGAAATTTAGCTAGGATGAGAGGGGCATGGATGTTCTCCCGGGGCTCCCACGTTCTCTCCTCAGGACCAAACCCCCTCCAATCTACCAGAAAAAAGGTCTTTCCTCTTACCCTTTTGCTGGCAAGAATGTTCTCTACCTCAAACTTGTCCTCAGCAGAAACCAGAGCAGGAGGCGTACCTGTAGACTTAGAAAAAGAGTTAAGTACCACAGGTTTGAGGAGAGATACATGGAAGGAGTTAGGGATCCGTAAGTTGGCCGGGAGTTTCAATTTATAGGTTACCGGGTTGATCTGACCGATGACCACCAGTGGGCCGATGAACCGAGACCCTAACTTATAGGAAGGGATCTTGAGTCGGACATATTTGGACGAGAGCCAGACTTTATCCCCAGGACGGAATTGAGGAGGGTCCATCGCTAAATGCTGCCAGGGGGCAGCAGGTACTGGCAGAGGAAGAAGGCGGCCGGCCGACAGGTGTCTCGGAACTTTGTTGCGGGCGCAGGACACACAGGCAGAAACAAAGTCCATAACATCCTTGTGCAGGTTAGGCCACCAGTAGTGTCGGGTAATAAGCTGGAGGGTCTTTTTCCGACCGGCGTGGTCAGCTAGTTTAGACGAATGACCCCAGTGTAGGATTCTCTCCCGATCAGGTACCGATACGAACGTCTTACCAGGAGGGAGACAATTTAGACTCACGGGAGCCACCTGCATTACTCTGGCGGGATCGATGGGGCAGTCACATGGTCTATGAGGTGGTGATGTCTCTGCCTCCTCCTTAACAAAGACATCAGCACTAGACCAATAAGGAATCGGAAGTCCAGGTAGATTAGCTGGGATAGGAGAGGGACGGACGGAATGGACGGGAACCAGGCAGGTTTTATGACAGGCCTGTCCCCAGTGAAGGACTTCTCCGGTTTGCCAGTCAAGCACGGGTGCATGTCTCTGGAGCCAAGGCAGACCTAGCAAGAGGGCGTGAGGGAGACCAGGCAGAACGTGAAAGGAGATACTCTCTGAATGCAGCATTCCCACCTGCAGAGTAATGGATTCGGTGATGAATTGGATGGGGCGAGGTAAGAGGCCCCCATCCACGGCAACAACAGACAAGGGTACAGCCAGAGGTTTGGTGGGGATGCGGAATTTCTCCACCAGGGACTGTGAAATAAGATTTCCGGCTGCTCCAGAGTCAAGTTGGGCTAGTTCGGAATAACGATTCTCCCCGCAGATGATTGAGACTGACAACAGCAGGGATGGAGAGGATTTATTTTTGTCTAGATCGACCCCTCTGAGTGAACCTAGATACAGGCGTTCTCCCGACCTCTCCGGGCAGGCACGGATCAGATGCTCCTTACTGCCACAGTAGAAGCAGCTCCCCTCGGCACGGCGGAAATCCTGACGGGATTTGACCATCTTGGTCTGGTCGACCTGCATAGGCTCAGGAGAGTGTACCTGTGGAGAAACGGAAGGAATGACGGGTTCCTGGAAAGTAGGAGCTAGACGTGGAATCCTTCTCTCACGGGTGACCTCTTTGGCACGCTCCTGGAACCGTAGGTCAATCCGGGTGGCAAGGGTTATTAGATCATCGAGAGTGGTAGGAATGTCCCGACCAGCAAGTTCATCTTTAATACGGCCGGACAGACCCTCCCAGAAGACGGATACCAGGGCTTCGTTATCCCAGGCCAGCTCCGAGGCAAGGGTACGGAACCGTATGGCATATTGGCCCACGGTGAGGCTTCCCTGACGGAGGCGAAGCAGAGAAGATGCGGATGAGGTCCTCCGTCCGGGTTCGTCGAAGGCTTTCCGGAAAGCCATGAGAAAGGCAGGCAAGTCGGACACCAGGGGATCTCCTCTCTCCCATAGAGGATTTAGCCAGGCCAGGGCCTCCCCGGTGAGATGGGACATGATAAAGGCAATTTTGGCTCGGTCGGAGTTAAACTGGTGGGATAATAGTTCAAAATGCAGGGTGCACTGATTTATGAAGCCCCGAGCCAGGACGGAGTCGCCTCCGAAGCGAGGAGGTGCAGAGAGCCGGGGTCCGGAAAAGGATACCATGGTACTGGCGGAGGTTGTTGGTGGATCAGACAGAGTGTTCAGGCGAGTATTAACATTCCGCAGGTGACCCAGGATGGTCTCCTGTTGGGACCTCTGACGGGACAGTTCAAGACAGAGGTCCGAGAGCGAGGGAGCTTGGGTGCCACCGGGTTCCATGGCCCGAGCAAACTGTAACGGGTCCGGGAGGCGGAACCTCTGAGCTACTATACAAGGGGGCGGCCCTTGTAAGGGAGCGGGTGGCAGTCTCTGGGTGAACGGACAGGGAGTTACGGCAAGTGATCAGGGCAGTCTCTGGGTAAGGGGTAGGTACGACCTGTGATGGCAGAGCCTCCGGGTAGGCTAGCAGGCAGATGGTAGATGTGTGCTCCCAGGTGAGCAAGCGAGAGTCTCTGGAATAGCAGGTGGTCACGGCACGTGACAGCGGAACCTCCGGGCTGGCAGGCAGGTAGGTAACGGAGAAGCGCTTCCAGGTGAGCGGGCAAGAGTCTCTGAGATAGCTGGTGGTCACAGCACGTGACAACGGAGCCTCCGGGCTGGCAAGCAGGCAGATAACGGAGAAGCGCTCCCAGGTGAGCGGGCAAGCTGGTCCATAGACAGACTGACCGGAGTAGTAAGGCAGACCGTCGGACCTCAGGCAAGCAGGCAGGTAGCTGATATGCGCTCCCAGGTGAGCGGGCAGGCTGGTCCTTTAGACAGACTGACAGGAGTAGTAAGGCAGACCGTCGGACCTCAGGCTGGCAGACAGGTAACAAGTATTCAGGCAGGAATCAAGCAGGTAACTAGCAGGAAACTGGCAGGAAACTGGCAGGAAACTGGCAGGTAACTGGCAGGTAACTGGCAACGGGACCTGAGGGCTGAAGCACAGGTGAGACACAGGTGCAAACAACATTGCTCGGGCACCTCCATCTTGGAGGAGGTGCCTTTTATATGATGAAGTCCTCCGGCCATTGGCCGGGGACTCTTTAGGGCGGCGCGCGCGGCCCCTTTAAGAGGAGGGGAGCGCGCGCGCGCCCTAAGCACAGGGGCCGGGAAGGAGCGCGCGCCGAGAGCAGAGCAGGAGGAGGACGCCGGGACGGAGCGCGCGCTGACAGCAGAGCGGGGAGAGGACGCCGGGCAGGAGCGCGCGCTGACAGCAGAGCGGGGAGAGGACGCCGGGCACGGAGCAGAGCGGTGAGGGGAGCAGCGTCCCTGCCTAGCAGAGGGCAGGGACGCCAGCGCTACAACCAGGAGGTCTCAGTAGCTTAACAAGATGGTTTTAATGCAGCTTGGAAGAAACGTGGAGGTCACAGTAGCTTAAAAAGGCGGTTTTAATGCCCCTTGGAAGAGACATGGAGTTCAGAGTTGTTTAACAAGATGGTTTTAATGCCCCTTGGAAGAGACGTGCAGGTCACAGTAGCTTAACAAGACGGTTTTAGTGCACCTTGGAAGAGATGTGGAGGTCCGAGTGGTTTAACAAGACAGTTTTAATGCCCTTTGGAAGAGATGTGGAGGTCACAGTAGCTTAACCAGATGGTTTTAATGCCCCTTGGAAGAGACGTGGAGGTCACAGTAGCTTAACAAGACGGTTTTAATGCCCCTTGGAAGAGACGTGGAGGTCAGACTGGTTTAACAAGATGGTTTTATTGCCCCTTGGAAGAGACATGGAGGTCACAATAGCTTAACAAAACGGTTTTAATGCCCCTTGGAAGAGATGTGGAGGTCAGAGTGGTTTAACAAGACGGTTTTAATGCCCCTTGGAAGAGATGTGGAGGTCACAGTAGCTTAACTAGATGGTTTTAATGCCCCTTGGAAGAGACGTGGAGTTCAGAGTGGTTTAACAAGATGGTTTTAATGCCCCTTGGAAGAAACGTGAGGGTCACAGTAGCTTAACAAGACGGTTTTAATGCCCCTTGGAAGAGACGTGGAAGTCAGAGTGGTTTAACAAGATGGTTTTAGTGCCCCTTGGAAGAGACATGGAGGTCACAGTAGCTTAACAAGACAGTTTTAATGCCCTTTAGAAGAGACGTGGAGGTCACAGTAGCTTAACAAGACGGTTTTAATGCCCCTTGGAAGAGACGTGGAGTTTAGAGTGGTTTAACAAGATGGTATTAATGCCCCTTGGAAGAGACGTGGAAGTCGGAGTGGTATAACAAGACGGTTTTAATGCCCCTTGGAAGAGACGTGGAGGTCACAGTAGCTTAAAAAGACGGTTTTAATGCCGCTTGGAAGAGACGTGGAGGTCAGAGTGGCTTAACATGATGGTTTTAATGCCTCTTGGAAGAGACGTGGAGGTCACAGTAGCTTAAAAAGACGGTTTTAATGCCCTTGGAAGAGATGTGGAGGTCAGACTGGTTTAACAAGATGGTTTTATTGCCCCTTGGAAGAGAAATGGAGGTCACAATAGCTTAACAAGACGGTTTTAATGCCCCTTGGAAGAGATGTGCAGGTAAGAGTGGTTTAAAAAGATGGTTTTAATGACCCTTGGAAGAGACGTTGAGGTCATAGTAGCTAAACAAGACAGTTTAAATGCAAATTGGAAGAGACGTGGAGTTCAGAGTGGTTTAACAAGACGGTTTTAATGCCCCTTGGAATAAAGGTGGAGGTCACAGTAGCTTAACAAGATGGTTTTAATGCCCCGTGGAAGAGAAGTGGAGGTCAAAGTGGTTTAACAGGACGGCTTTAATGCCCCTTGGAAGAGATGTGGAGGTCACAATAGCTTAAGTAAATGGTTTTAATGCCCCTTGGAAGAGACGTGGAGTTCAGAGTGGTTTAACAAGATTGTTTTAATGCCCCTTGGAAGTGACGTGGAGGTCACAGTAGCTTAACAAGACGGTTTTAATGCTACTTGGAAGAGACGTGGAGTTCAGAGTGGTTTAACAAGACAGGTTTAATGCCCCTTGGAAGAGACCAGGAGGACACAGTAGCTTAACAAGACGGTTTTAGTGCACCTTGGAAGAGATGTGGAGGTCCGAGTGGTTTAACAAGACGGTTTTAATGCCCCTTGGAAGAGATGTGGAGGTCACAGTAGCTTAACCAGATGGTTTTAATGCCCCTTGGAAGAGACGTGGAGGTCACAGTAGCTTAACAAGATGGTTTTAATGCCCCTTGGAAGAGATGTGGCGGTCAGAGTGGTTTAACAAGACGGTTTTAATGCCCCTTGGAAGAGATGTGGAGGTCACAGTAGCTTAACTAGATGGTTTTAATGCCCCTTGGAAGAGACGTGGAGTTCAGAGTGGTTTAACAAGATGGTTTTAATGCCCCTTGGAAGAGACGTTGAGGTCACAGTAGCTTAACAAGACGGTTTTAATGCCCCTTGGAAGAGAGGTGGAAGTCAGAGTGGTTTAACAAGACGGTTTTAGTGCCCCTTGGAAGAGACATGGAGGTCACAGTAGCTTAACAAGACAGTTTTAATGCCCTTTGGAGGAGATGTGGAGGTCACAGTAGCTTAACAAGACGGTTTTAATGCCCTTTGGAAGAGACGTGGAGGTCAGAGTGGTTTAAAAACATGGTTTTAATGCCCCTTGGAAGAGACATGGAGTTTAGAGTGGTTTAACAAGATGGTATTAATGCCCCTTGGAAGAGACGTGGAAGTAGGAGTGGTATAACAAGACGGTTTTAATGCCCCTTGGAAGAGACGTGGAGGTCACAGTAGCTTAAAAAGACGGTTTTAATGACGCTTGGAAGAGACGTGGAGGTCAGAGTGGCTTAACCAGATGGTTTTAATGCCCCTTGGAAGAGACGTGGAGGACACAGTAGCTTAACAAGACGGTTTTAGTGCACCTTGGAAGAGATGTGGAGGTCTGAGTGGTTTAACAAGACGGTTTTAATGCCCCTTGGAAGAGATGTGGAGGTAACAGTAGCTTAACCAGATGGTTTTAATGCCCCTTGGAAGAGACGTGGAGGTCACAGTAGCTTAACAAGATGGTTTTAATGCCCCTTGGAAGAGATGTGGAGGTCAGAGTGGTTTAACAAGACGGTTTTAATGCCCCTTGGAAGAAATGTTGAGGTCACAGTAGCTTAACTAGATGGTTTTAATGCCCCTTGGAAGAGACGTGGAGTTCAGAGTGGTTTAACAAGATGGTTTTAATGCCCCTTGGAAGAGACGTGGAGGTCACAGTAGCTTAAAAAGACGGTTTTAATGCCCCTTGGAAGAGACGTGGAAGTCAGAGTGGTTTAACAAGACGGTTTTATTGCCCCTTGGAAGAGACATGGAGGTCACAGTAGCTTAACAAGACAGTTTTAATGCCCTTTGGAAGAGACGTGGAGGTCACAGTAGCTTAACAAGACGGTTTTAATGCCCCTTGGAAGAGACGTGGAGGTCAGAGTGGTTTAAAAAGATGGTTTTAATGCCCCTTGGAAGAGACATGGAGTTTAGAGTGGTTTAACAAGATGGTATTAATGCCCCTTGGTAGAGCCGTGGAAGTCGGAGTGGTATAACAAGACGGTTTTAATGCCCCTTGGAAGAGACGTGGAGGTCACAGTAGCTTAAAAAGACGGATTTAATGACGCTTGGAAGAGACGTGGACGTCAGAGTGGCTTAACATGACGGTTTTAATGCCTCTTGGAAGAGACGTGGAGGTCACAGTAGCTTAAAAAGACGGTTTTAATGCCCCTTGGAAGAGATGTGGAGGTCAGAGTGGTTTAAAAAGATGGTTTTAATGACCCTTGGAAGAGACGTTGAGGTCACAGTAGCTTAAAAAGACGGTTTTAATGACGCTTGGAAGAGACGTGGAGGTCAGAGTGGCTTAACATGACGGTTTTAATGCCCCTTGGAAGAGACGTGGAGGTCACACTGGTTTAACAAGATGGTTTTATTGCCCCTTGGAAGAGACATGGAGGTCACAATAGCTTAACAAGACGGTTTTAATGCCCCTTGGAAGAGATGTGGAGGTAAGAGTGGTTTAAAAAGATGGTTTTAATGACCCTTGGAAGAAACGTTGAGGTCACAGTAGCTAAACAAGACGGTATTAATGCCCCTTGGAAGAGACGTGGAGTTCAGAGTGGTTTAACAAGACGGTTTTAATGCGCCTTGGAATAAACGTGGAGGTCACAGTAGCTTAACAAGACGGTTTTAATGCCCAGTGGAAGAGAAGTGGAGGTCAAAGTGGTTTAACAGGACGGCTTTAATGCCCCTTGGAAGAGATGTGGAGGTCACAATAGCTTAAGTAGATGGTTTTAATGCCCCTTGGAAGAGACGTGAAGTTCAGAGTGGTTTAACAAGATTGTTTTAATGCCCCTTGGAAGTGACGTGGAGGTCACAGTAGCTTAACAAGACGGTTTTAATGCCACTTGGAAGAGATGTGGAGTTCAGAGTGGTTTAACAAGACAGGTTTAATGCCCCTTGGAAGAGACCAGGAGGTCTCAGTAGTTTAATAAGATGGTTTTAATGCCCCTTGGAAGAGACGGGGAGGTCACAGTAGCTTAAAAAGACGGTTTTAATGCCCCTTGGAAGAGACATGGAGTTCAGAGTGGTTTAACAAGATGGTTTTTATTCCCCTTGGAAGAGACGTGGAGGTCACAGTAGCTTAACAAGACGGTTTTAGTGCACCTTGGAAGAGATGTGGAGGTCCGAGTGGTTTAACAAGACGGTTTTAATGCCCCTTGGAAGAGATGTGGAGGTCACAGTAGCTTAACCAGATGGTTTAATGCCCCTTGGAAGAGACGTGGAGGTCACAGTAGCTTAACAAGACGGTTTTAATGCCCCTTGGAAGAGACGTGGAGGTCAGACTGGTTTAACAAGATGGTTTTATTGCCCCTTGGAAGAGACATGGAAGTCACAATAGCTTAACAAAACGGTTTTAATGCCCCTTGGAAGAGATGTGGAGGTCAGAGTGGTTTAACAAGACGGTTTTAATGCCCCTTGGAAGAGATGTGGAGGTCACAGTAGCTTAACTAGATGGTTTTAATGCCCCTTGGAAGAGACGTGGAGGTCACAGTAGCTTAACAAGACGGTTTTAATGCCCCTTGGAAGAGACGCGGAAGTCAGAGTGGTTTAACAAGACGGTTTTAGTGCCCCTTGGAAGAGACGTGGAGGTCACAGTAGCTTAACAAGACAGTTTTAATGCCCTTTGGAAGAGACGTGGAGGTCACAGTAGCTTAACAAGACGGTTTTAATGCCCCTTGGAAGAGACGTGGAGGTCAGAGTGGTTTAAAAAGGTGGTTTTAATGCCCCTTGGAAGAGACATGGAGTTTAGAGTGGTTTAACAAGATGGTATTAATGCCCCTTGGAAGAGACGTGGAAGTCGGAGTGGTATAACAAGACAGTTTTAATGCACCTTGGAAGAGACGTGGAGGTCACAGTAGCTTAAAAAGACGGTTTTAATGCCGCTTGGAAGAGACGTGGAGGTCAGAGTGGCTTAACATGACGGTTTTAATGCTTCTTGGAAGAGACGTGGAGGTCACAGTAGCTTAAAAAGACGGTTTTAATGCCCCTTGGAAGAGACGTGGAGGTCAGACTGGTTTAACAAGATGGTTTTATTGCCCCTTGGAAGAGACATGGAGGTCACAATAGCTTAACAAGACGGTTTTAATGCCCCTTGGAAGAGATGTGGATGTCAGAGTGGTTTAAAAAGTTGGTTTTAATGACCCTTGGAAGAGACGTTGAGGTCACAGTAGCTAAACAAGATGGTTTTAATGCCCCTTGGAAGAGACGTGGAGTTCAGAGTGGTTTAACAAGATGGTTTTAATGCCCCTTGGAATAAACTTGGAGGTCACAGTAGCTTAACAAGACGGTATTAATGCCCCGTGGAAGAGAAGGTCAAAGTGGTTTAACAGGATGGCTTTATTGTCCCTTGGAAGAGATGTGGAGGTCACAATAGCTTAAGTAGTTGGTTTTAATGCCCCTTGGAAGAGACGTGGAGTTCAGAGTGGTTTAACAAGATTGTTTTAATGCCCCTTGGAAGTGACGTGGAGGTCACAGTAGCTTAACAAGACGGTTTTAATGCCACTTGGAAGAGACGTGGAGTTCAGAGTGGTTTAACAAGACAGGTTTAATGCCCCTTGGAAGAGACCAGGAGGTCTCAGTAGCTTAACAAGATGGTTTTAATGCCCCTTGGAAGAGACGTGGAGGTCACAGTAGCTTAAAAAGACGGTTTTAATGCCCCTTGGAAGAGACATGGAGTTCAGAGTGGTTTAACAAGATGGTTTTAATGCCCCTCGGAAGAGACGTGGAGGTCACAGTAGCTTAACAAGACGGTTTTAGTGCACCTTGGAAGAGATGTGGAGGTCCGAGTGGTTTAACAAGATGGTTTTAATGCCCCTTGGAAGAGATGTGGAGGTCACAGTAGCTTAACCAGATGGTTTTAATGCCCCTTGGAAGAGACGTGGAGGTCACAGTGGCTTAACAAGACGGTTTTAATGCCCCTTGGAAGAGACGTGGAGGTCAGACTGGTTTAACAAGATGGTTTTATTGCCCCTTGCAAGAGACATGGAGATCACAATAGCTTAACAAGACGGTTTTAATGCCCCTTGGAAGAGATGTGGAGGACAGAGTGGTTTAAAAAGATGGTTTTAATGACCCTTGGAAGAGACGTTGAGGTCACAGTAGCTAAACAAGATGGTTTTAATGCCCCTTGGAAGAGACGTGGAGTTCCGAGTGGATTAACAAGACGGTTTTAATGCCCCTTGGAATAAACGTGTAGGTCACAGTAGCTTAAGAAGACGGTTTTAATGCCCCTTGGAAGAGACATGGAGGTCAGAGTGGTTTAACAAGACGGTTTTAGTGCCCCTTGGAAGAGACATGGACGTCACAGTAGCTTAACAAGACAGTTTTAATGCCCTTTGGAAGAGACGTGGAGGTCACAGTAGCTTAACAAGACGGTTTTAATGCCCCTTGGAAGAGACGTGGAGGTCAGAGTGGTTTAAAAAGATGGTTTTATTGCACCTTGGAAGAGACATGGAGTTTAGAGTGGTTTAACAAGATGGTTTTAATGCCCCTTGGAAGAGACGTGGAAGTCGGAGTGGTATAACAAGACGGTTTTAATGCCCCTTGGAAGAGACGTGGAGGTCACAGTAGCTTAAAAAGATGGTTTTAATGCCGCTTGGAAGAGACGTGGAGGTCAGAGTGGCTTAACATGACGGTTTTAATGCCTCTTGGAAGAGACGTGGAGGTCACAGTAGCTTAAAAAGACGGTTTTAATGCCCCTTGGAAGAGACGTGGAGGTCAGACTGGTTTAACAAGATGGTTTTATTGCCCCTTGGAAGAGACATGGAGGTCACAATAGCTTAACAAGACAGTTTTAATGCCCCTTGGAAGAGATGTGGAGGTCAGATTGGTTTAAAAAGATGGTTTTAATGACCCTTGGAAGAGACGTTGAGGTCACAGTAGCTAAACAAGACGGTATTAATGCCCCTTGAAAGAGACGTGGAGTTCAGAATGGTTTAACAAGACGGTTTTAATGCCCCTTGGAATAAACGTGGAGGTCACAGTAGCTTAACAAGACGGTTTTAATGCCCCGTGGAAGAGAAGTGGAGGTCAAAGTGGTTTAACAGGATGGCTTTAATGCCCCTTGGAAAAGATGTGGAGGTCACAATAGCTTAAGTAGATGGTTTTAATGCCCCTTGGAAGAGATGTGGAGGTCACAGTAGCTTAACCAGATGGTTTTAATGCCCCTTGGAAGAGACGTGGAGGTCACAGTGGCTTAACAAGACGGTTTTAATGCCCCTTGGAAGAGATGTGGAGGTCAGACTGGTTTAACAAGATGGTTTTATTGCCCCTTGGAAGAGACATGGAGATCACAATAGCTTAACAAGACGGTTTTAATGCCCCTTGGAAGAGATGTGGAGGACAGAGTGGTTTAAAAAGATGGTTTTAATGACCCTTGGAAGAGACGTTGAGGTCACAGTAGCTAAACAAGATGGTTTTAATGCCCCTTGGAAGAGACGTGGAGTTCAGAGTGGTTTAACAAGACGGTTTTAATGCCCCTTGGAATAAATGTGTAGGTCACAGTAGCTTAACAAGACGGTTTTAATGCCCCTTGGAAGAGACATGGAGGTCAGAATGGTTTAACAAGACGGTTTTAGTGTCCCTTGGAAGAGACATGGACGTCACAGTAGCTTAACAAGACAGTTTTAATGCCCTTTGGAAGAGACGTGGAGGTCACAGTAGCTTAACAAGACGGTTTTAATGCCCCTTGGAAGAGACGTGGAGGTCAGAGTGGTTTAAAAAGATGGTTTTATTGCCCCTTGGAAGAGACATGGAGTTTAGAGTGGTTTAACAAGATGGTATTAATGCCCCTTGGAAGAGACGTGGAAGTCGGAGTGGTATAACAAGACGGTTTTAATGCCCCTTGGAAGAGACGTGAAGGTCACAGTAGCTTAAAAAGACGGTTTTAATGCCGCTTGGAAGAGACGTGGAGGTCAGAGTGGCTTAACATGACGGTTTTAATGCCTCTTGGAAGAGACGTGGAGGTCACAGTAGCTTAAAAAGACGGTTTTAATGCCCCTTGGAAGAGACGTGGAGGTCAGACTGGTTTAACAAGATGGTTTTATTGCCCCTTGGAAGAGACATGGAGGTCACAATAGCTTAACAAGACAGTTTTAATGCCCCTTGGAAGAAATGTGGAGGTCAGATTGGTTTAAAAAGATGGTTTTAATGACCCTTGGAAGAGAGGTTGAGGTCACAGTAGCTAAACAAGACGGTATTAATGCCCCTTGAAAGAGACGTGGAGTTCAGAATGGTTTAACAAGACGGTTTTAATGCCCCTTGGAATAAACGTGGAGGTCACAGTAGCTTAACAAGACGGTTTTAATGCCCCTTGGAAGAGACGTGGAGGTCAGAGTGGTTTAAAAAGGTGGTTTTAATGCCCCTTGGAAGAGACATGGAGTTTAGAGTGGTTTAACAAGATGGTATTAATGCCCCTTGGAAGAGACGTGGAAGTCGGAGTGGTATAACAAGACAGTTTTAATGCCCCTTGGAAGAGACGTGGAGGTCACAGTAGCTTAAAAAGACGGTTTTAATGCCGCTTGGAAGAGACGTGGAGGTCAGAGTGGCTTAACATGACGGTTTTAATGCTTCTTGGAAGAGACGTGGAGGTCACAGTAGCTTAAAAAGACGGTTTTAATGCCCTTGGAAGAGACGTGGAGGTCAGACTGGTTTAACAAGATGGTTTTATTGCCCCTTGGAAGAGACATGGAGGTCACAATAGCTTAACAAGACGGTTTTAATGCCCCTTGGAAGAGATGTGGAGGTCAGTGTGGTTTAAAAAGATGGTTTTAATGACCCTTGGAAGCGACGTTGAGGTCACAGTAGCTAAACAAGACGGTTTTAATGCCCCTTGGAAGAAACGTGGAGTTCAGAGTGGTTTAACAAGACGGTTTTAACGCCCCTTGGAATAAATTTGGAGGTCACAGTAGCTTAACAAGACGGTATTAATGCCCCGTGGAAGAGAAGGTCAAAGTGGTTTAACAGGATGGCTTTATTGTCCCTTGGAAGAGATGTGGAGGTCACAATAGCTTAAGTAGATGGTTTTAATGCCCCTTGGAAGAGACGTGGAGTTCAGAGTGGTTTAACAAGATTGTTTTAATGCCCCTTGGAAGTGACGTGGAGGTCACAGTAGCTTAACAAGACGGTTTTAATGCCACTTGGAAGAGACGTGGAGTTCAGAGTGGTTTAACAAGACAGGTTTAATGCCCCTTGGAAGAGACCAGGAGGTCTCAGTAGCTTAACAAGATGGTTTTAATGCCCCTTGGAAGAGACGTGGAGGTCACAGTATCTTAAAAAGACGGTTTTAATGCCCCTTGGAAGAGACATGGAGTTCAGAGTGGTTTAACAAGATGGTTTTAATGCCCCTCGGAAGAGACGTGGAGGTCACAGTAGCTTAACAAGACGGTTTTAGTGCCCCTTGGATGAGATGTGGAGGTCACAGTAGCTTAACCAGATGGTTTTAATGCCCCTTGGAAGAGACGTGGAGGTCACAGTGGCTTAACAAGACGGTTTTAATGCCCCTTGGAAGAGACGTGGAGGTCAGACTGGTTTAACAAGATGGTTTTATTGCCCCTTGGAAGAGACATGGAGATCACAATAGCTTAACAAGATGGTTTTAATGCCCCTTGGAAGAGATGTGGAGGACAGAGTGGTTTAAAAAGATGGTTTTAATGACCCTTGGAAGAGACGTTGAGGTCACAGTAGCTAAACAAGATGGTTTTAATGCCCCTTGGAAGAGATGTGGAGTTACGAGTGGTTTAACAAGACGGTTTTAATGCCCCTTGGAATAAACGTGTAGGTCACAGTAGCTTAACAAGACGGTTTTAATGCCCCTTGGAAGAGACATGGAGGTCAGAGTGGTTTAACAAGACGGTTTTAGTGCCCCTTGGAAGAGACATGGACGTCACAGTAGCTTAACAAGACAGTTTTAATGCCCTTTGGAAGAGACGTGGAGGTCACAGTAGCTTAACAAGACGGTTTTAATGCCCCTTGGAAGAGACGTGGAGGTCAGAGTGGTTTAAAAAGATGGTTTTATTGCCCCTTGGAAGAGACATGGAGTTTAGAGTGGTTTAACAAGATGGTATTAATGCCCCTTGGAAGAGACGTGGAAGTCGGAGTGGTATAACAAGACGGTTTTAATGCCCCTTGGAAGAGACGTGGAGGTCACAGTAGCTTAAAAAGACGGTTTTAATGCCGCTTGGAAGAGACGTGGAGGTCAGAGTGACTTAACATGACGGTTTTAATGCCTCTTGGAAGAGACGTGGAGGTCACAGTAGCTTAAAAAGACGGTTTTAATGCCCCTTGGAAGAGACGTGGAGGTCAGACTGGTTTAACAAGATGGTTTTATTGCCCCTTGGAAGAGACATGGAGGTCACAATAGCTTAACAAGACAGTTTTAATGCCCCTTGGAAGAGATGTGGAGGTCAGATTGGTTTAAAAAGATGGTTTTAATGACCCTTGGAAGAGACGTTGAGGTCACAGTAGCTAAACAAGACGGTATTAATGCCCCTTGAAAGAGACGTGGAGTTCAGAATGGTTTAATAAGACGGTTTTAATGCCCCTTGGAATAAACGTGGAGGTCACAGTAGCTTAACAAGACGGTTTTAATGCCCCATGGAAGAGAAGTGGAGGTCAAAGTGGTTTAACAGGACGGCTTTAATGCCCCTTGGAAAAGATGTGGAGGTCACAATAGCTTAAGTAGATGGTTTTAGTGCCCCTTGGAAAAGATGTGGAGGTCACAGTAGCTTAACCAGATGGTTTTAATGCCCCTTGGAAGAGACGTGGAGGTCACAGTGGCTTAAAAAGACGGTTTTAATGCCCCTTGGAAGATACGTGGAGGTCAGACTGGTTTAACAAGATGGTTTTATTGCCCCTTGGAAGAGACATGGAGATCACAATAGCTTAACAAGACAGTTTTAATGCCCCTTGGAAGAGATGTGGAGGACAGAGTGGTCTAAAAAGATGGTTTTAATGACCCTTGGAAGAGACGTTGAGGTCACAGTAGCTAAACAAGATGGATTTAATGCCCCTTGGAAGAGACGTGGAGTTCAGAGTGGTTTAACAAGACGGTTTTAATGCCCCTTGGAATAAACGTGTAGGTCACAGTAGCTTAACAAGACGGTTTTAATGCCCCTTGGAAGAGACATGGAGGTCAGAGTGGTTTAACAAGACGGTTTTAGTGCCCCTTGGAAGAGACATGGACGTCACAGTAGCTTAACAAGACAGTTTTAATGCCCTTTGGAAGAGACGTGGAGGTCACAGTAGCTTAACAAGACGGTTTTAATGCCCCTTGGAAGAGACGTGGAGGTCAGAGTGGTTTAAAAAGATGGTTTTATTGCCCCTTGGAAGAGACATGGAGTTTAGAGTGGTTTAACAAGATGGTATTAATGCCCCTTGGAAGAGACGTGGAAGTCGCAGTGGTATAACAAGACGGTTTTAATGCCCCTTGGAAGAGACGTGGAGGTCACATTAGCTTAAAAAGCCGGTTTTAATGCCGCTTGGAAGAGACGTGGAGGTCAGAGTGGCTTAACATGACGGTTTTAATGCCTCTTGGAAGAGACGTGGAGGTCACAGTAGCTTAAAAAGACGGTTTTAATGCCCCTTGGAAGAGACGTGGAGGTCAGACTGGTTTAACAAGATGGTTTTATTGCCCCTTGGAAGAGACATGGAGGTCACAATAGCTTAACAAGACAGTTTTAATGCCCCTTGGAAGAGATGTGGAGGTCAGATTGGTTTAAAAAGATGGTTTTAATGACCCTTGGAAGAGACGTTGAGGTCACAGTAGCTAAACAAGACGGTATTAATGCCCCTTGAAAGAGACGTGGAGTTCAGAATGGTTTAACAAGACGGTTTTAATGCCCCTTGGAATAAACGTGGAGGTCACAGTAGCTTAAAAAGACGGTTTTAATGCCCCGTGGAAGAGAAGTGGAGGTCAAAGTGGTTTAACAGGACGGCTTTAATGCCCCTTGGAAAAGATGTGGAGGTCACAATAGCTTAAGTAGATGGTTTTAATGCCCCTTGGAAGAGACGTGGAGTTCAGAGTGGTTTAACAAGATTGTTTTAATGCCCCTTGGAAGTGACTTGGAGGTCACAGTAGCTTAACAAGACGGTTTTAATGCCCCTTGGAAGAGACGTGTAGATCAGAGTGGTTTAACAATACAGTTTTAATGCCCCTTGGAAGAGATGTGGAGGTCAGATTGGTTTAAAAAGATGGTTTTAATGACCCTTGGAAGAGACGTTGAGGTCACAGTAGCTAAACAAGACGGTATTAATGCCCCTTGAAAGAGACGTGGAGTTCAGAATGGTTTAACAAGACGGTTTTAATGCCCCTTGGAATAAACGTGGAGGTCACAGTAGCTTAACAAGACGGTTTTAATGCCCCATGGAAGAGAAGTGGAGGTCAAAGTGGTTTAACAGGACGGCTTTAATGCCCCTTGGAAAAGATGTGGAGGTCACAATAGCTTAAGTAGATGGTTTTAGTGCCCCTTGGAAGAGATGTGGAGGTCACAGTAGCTTAACCAGATGGTTTTAATGCCCCTTGGAAGAGACGTGGAGGTCACAGTGGCTTAAAAAGACGGTTTTAATGCCCCTTGGAAGATACGTGGAGGTCAGACTGGTTTAACAAGATGGTTTTATTGCCCCTTGGAAGAGACATGGAGATCACAATAGCTTAACAAGACAGTTTTAATGCCCCTTGGAAGAGATGTGGAGGACAGAGTGGTTTAAAAAGATGGTTTTAATGACCCTTGGAAGAGACGTTGAGGTCACAGTAGCTAAACAAGATGGATTTAATGCCCCTTGGAAGAGACGTGGAGTTCAGAGTGGTTTAACAAGACGGTTTTAATGCCCCTTGGAATAAACGTGTAGGTCACAGTAGATTAACAAGACGGTTTTAATGCCCCTTGGAAGAGACATGGAGGTCAGAGTGGTTTAACAAGACGGTTTTAGTGCCCCTTGGAAGAGACATGGACGTCACAGTAGCTTAACAAGACAGTTTTAATGCCCTTTGGAAGAGACGTGGAGGTCACAGTAGCTTAACAAGACGGTTTTAATGCCCCTTGGAAGAGACGTGGAGGTCAGAGTGGTTTAAAAAGATGGTTTTATTGCCCCTTGGAAGAGACATGGAGTTTAGAGTGGTTTAACAAGATGGTATTAATGCCCCTTGGAAGAGACGTGGAAGTCGCAGTGGTATAACAAGACGGTTTTAATGCCCCTTGGAAGAGACGTGGAGGTCACAGTAGCTTAAAAAGCCAGTTTTAATGCCGCTTGGAAGAGACGTGGAGGTCAGAGTGGCTTAACATGACGGTTTTAATGCCTCTTGGAAGAGACGTGGAGGTCACAGTAGCTTAAAAAGACGGTTTTAATGCCCCTTGGAAGAGACGTGGAGGTCAGACTGGTTTAACAAGATGGTTTTATTGCCCCTTGGAAGAGACATGGAGGTCACAATAGCTTAACAAGACAGTTTTAATGCCCCTTGGAAGAGATGTGGAGGTCAGATTGGTTTAAAAAGATGGTTTTAATGACCCTTGGAAGAGACGTTGAGGTCACAGTAGCTAAACAAGACGGTATTAATGCCCCTTGAAAGAGACGTGGAGTTCAGAATGGTTTAACAAGACGGTTTTAATGCCCCTTGGAATAAACGTGGAGGTCACAGTAGCTTAAAAAGACGGTTTTAATGCCCCGTGGAAGAGAAGTGGAGGTCAAAGTGGTTTAACAGGACGGCTTTAATGCCCCTTGGAAAAGATGTGGAGGTCACAATAGCTTAAGTAGATGGTTTTAATGCCCCTTGGAAGAGACGTGGAGTTCAGAGTGGTTTAACAAGATTGTTTTAATGCCCCTTGGAAGTGACTTGGAGGTCACAGTAGCTTAACAAGACGGTTTTAATGCCCCTTGGAAGAGACGTGTAGATCAGAGTGGTTTAACAATACAGGTTTAATGCCCCTTGGAAGGGACGTGGAGGTCACAGTAGCTTAACAAGATGGTTTTAATGCCCCTTGAAAAGACATGGAGTTCAGAGTGGTTTAACAAGATGGTTTTAATGCCCCTTGGAAGAGACGTGGAGTTCAGAGTGGTTTAACAAGACGGTTTTAATGCCCCTTGGAATAAACGTGTAGGTCACAGTAGCTTAACAAGACGGTTTTAATGCCCCTTGGAAGAGACATGGAGGTCAGAGTGGTTTAACAAGACGGTTTTAGTGCCCCTTGGAAGAGACATGGACGTCACAGTAGCTTAACAAGACAGTTTTAATGCCCTTTGGAAGAGACGTGGAGGTCACAGTAGCTTAACAAGACGGTTTTAATGCCCCTTGGAAGAGACGTGGAGGTCAGAGGGGTTTAAAAAGATGGTTTTATTACCCCTTGGAAGAGACATGGAGTTTAGAGTGGTTTAACAAGATGGTATTAATGCCCCTTGGAAGAGTCGTGGAAGTCGGAGTGGTATAACAAGACGGTTTTAATGCCCCTTGGAAGAGACGTGGAGGTCACAGTAGCTTAAAAAGACGGTTTTAATGCCGCTTGGAAGAGATGTGGAGGTCAGAGTGGCTTAACATGACGGTTTTAATGCCTCTTGGAAGAGACGTGGAGGTCACAGTAGCTTAAAAAGACGGTTTTAATGCCCCTTGGAAGAGACGTGGAGGTCAGACTGGTTTAACAAGATGGTTTTATTGCCCCTTGGAAGAGACATGGAGGTCACAATAGCTTAACAAGACAGTTTTAATGCCCCTTGGAAGAGATGTGGAGGTCAGATTGGTTTAAAAAGATGGTTTTAATGACCCTTGGAAGAGACGTTGAGGTCACAGTAGCTAAACAAGATGGTATTAATGCCCCTTGAAAGAGACGTGGAGTTCAGAATGGTTTAACAAGACGGTTTTAATGCCCCTTGGAATAAACGTGGAGGTCACAGTAGCTTAACAAGACGGTTTTAATGCCCCGTGGAAGAGAAGTGGAGGTCAAAGTGGTTTAACAGGACGGCTTTAATGCCCCTTGGAAAAGATGTGGAGGTCACAATAGCTTAAGTAGATGGTTTTAATGCCCCTTGGAAGAGACGTGGAGTTCAGAGTGGTTTAACAAGATTGTTTTAATGCCCCTTGGAAGTGACTTGGAGGTCACAGTAGCTTAACAAGACGGTTTTAATGCCCCTTGGAAGAGACGTGTAGATCAGAGTGGTTTAACAATACAGGTTTAATGCCCCTTGGAAGGGACGTGGAGTACAGAGTTGTTTAAAAAAACGGTTTTAATGCCCCTTGGAAGGGACGTGGAGGTCACAGTAGCTTAACAAGATGGTTTTAATGCCCCTAGAAAAGACATGGAGTTAAGAGTGGTTTAACAAGATGGTTTTAATGCCCCTTGGAAGAGACGTGAAGTTCAGAGTGGTTTAACAAGACGGTTTTAATGCCCCTTGGAATAAACGTGTAGGTCACAGTAGGTTAACAAGACGGTTTTAATGCCCCTTGGAAGAGACATGGAGGTCAGAGTGGTTTAACAAGACGGTTTTAGTGCCCCTTGGAAGAGACATGGACGTCACAGTTGCTTAACAAGACAGTTTTAATGCCCTTTGGAAGAGACGTGGAGGTCACAGTAGCTTAACAAGACGGTTTTAATGCCCCTTGGAAGAGACGTGGAGGTCAGAGTGGTTTAAAAAGATGGTTTTATTGCCCCTTGGAAGAGACATGGAGTTTAGAGTGGTTTAACAAGATGGTATTAATGCCCCTTGGAAGAGTCGTGGAAGTCGGAGTGGTATAACAAGACTGTTTTAATGCCCCTTGGAAGAGACGTGGAGGTCACAGTAGCTTAAAAAGACGGTTTTAATGCCGCTTGGAAGAGATGTGGAGGTCAGAGTGGCTTAACATGACGGTTTTAATGCCTCTTGGAAGAGACGTGGAGGTCACAGTAGCTTAAAAAGACGGTTTTAATGGCCCTTGGAAGAGACGTGGAGGTCAGACTGGTTTAACAAGATGGTTTTATTGCCCCTTGGAAGAGACATGGAGGTCACAATAGCTTAACAAGACAGTTTTAATGCCCCTTGGAAGAGATGTGGAGGTCAGATTGGTTTAAAAAGATGGTTTTAATGACCCTTGGAAGAGACGTTGAGGTCACAGTAGCTAAACAAGATGGTATTAATGCCCCTTGAAAGAGACGTGGAGTTCAGAATGGTTTAACAAGACGGTTTTAATGCCCCTTGGAATAAACGTGGAGGTCACAGTAGCTTAACAAGACGGTTTTAATGCCCCGTGGAAGAGAAGTGGAGGTCAAAGTGGTTTAACAGGACGGCTTTAATGCCCCATGGAAAAGATGTGGAGGTCACAATAGCTTAAGTAGATGGTTTTAATGCCCCTTGGAAGAGATGCGGAGGTCACAGTAGCTTAACCAGATGGTTTTAATGCCCCTTGGAAGAGACGTGGAGGTCACAGTGGCTTAACAAGACGGTTTTAATGCCCCTTGGAAGAGACGTGGAGGTCAGACTGGTTTAACAAGATGGTTTTATTGCCCCTTGGAAGAGACATGGAGATCACAATAGCTTAACAAGACGGTTTTAATGCCCCTTGGAAGAGATGTGGAGGACAGAGTGGTTTAAAAAGATGGTTTTAATGACCCTTGGAAGAGACGTTGAAGTCACAGTAGCTAAACAAGATGGTTTTAATGCCCCTTGGAAGAGACGTGGAGTTCAGAGTGGTTTAACAAGACGGTTTTAATGCCCCGTGGAAGAGAAGTGGAGGTCAAAGTGGTTTAACAGGACGGCTTTAATGCCCCTTGGAAAAGATGTGGAGGTCACAATAGCTTAAGTAGATGGTTTTAATGCCCCTTGGAAGAGACGTGGAGTTCAGAGTGGTTTAACAAGATTGTTTTAATGCCCCTTGGAAGTGACTTGGAGGTCACAGTAGCTTAACAAGACGGTTTTAATGCCCCTTGGAAGAGACGTGTAGATCAGAGTGGTTTAACAATACAGGTTTAATGCCCCTTGGAAGGGACGTGGAGGTCACAGTAGCTTAACAAGATGGTTTTAATGCCCCTAGAAAAGACATGGAGTTCAGAGTGGTTTAACAAGATGGTTTTAATGCCCCTTGGAAGAGACGTGGAGTTCAGAGTGGTTTAACAAGACGGTTTTAATGCCCCTTGGAATAAACGTGTAGGTCACAGTAGCTTAACAAGACGGTTTTAATGCCCCTTGGAAGAGACATGGAGGTCAGAGTGGTTTAACAAGACGGTTTTAGTGCCCCTTGGAAGAGACATGGACGTCACAGTAGCTTAACAAGACAGTTTTAATGCCCTTTGGAAGAGACGTGGAGGTCACAGTAGCTTAACAAGACGGTTTTAATGCCCCTTGGAAGAGACGTGGAGGTCAGAGGGGTTTAAAAAGATGGTTTTATTGCCCCTTGGAAGAGACATGGAGTTTAGAGTGGTTTAACAAGATAGTATTAATGCCCCTTGGAAGAGTCGTGGAAGTCGGAGTGGTATAACAAGACGGTTTTAATGCCCCTTGGAAGAGACGTGGAGGTCACAGTAGCTTAAAAAGACGGTTTTAATGCCGCTTGGAAGAGATGTGGAGGTCAGAGTGGCTTAACATGACGGTTTTAATGCCTCTTGGAAGAGACGTGGAGGTCACAGTAGCTTAAAAAGACGGTTTTAATGCCCCTTGGAAGAGACGTGGAGGTCAGACTGGTTTAACAAGATGGTTTTATTGCCCCTTGGAAGAGACATGGAGGTCACAATAGCTTAACAAGACAGTTTTAATGCCCCTTGGAAGAGATGTGGAGGTCAGATTGGTTTAAAAAGATGGTTTTAATGACCCTTGGAAGAGACGTTGAGGTCACAGTAGCTAAACAAGATGGTATTAATGCCCCTTGAAAGAGACGTGGAGTTCAGAATGGTTTAACAAGACGGTTTTAATGCCCCTTGGAATAAACGTGGAGGTCACAGTAGCTTAACAAGACGGTTTTAATGCCCCGTGGAAGAGAAGTGGAGGTCAAAGTGGTTTAACAGGACGGCTTTAATGCCCCTTGGAAAAGATGTGGAGGTCACAATAGCTTAAGTAGATGGTTTTAATGCCCCTTGGAAGAGACGTGGAGTTCAGAGTGGTTTAACAAGATTGTTTTAATGCCCCTTGGAAGTGACTTGGAGGTCACAGTAGCTTAACAAGACGGTTTTAATGCCCCTTGGAAGAGACGTGTAGATCAGAGTGGTTTAACAATACAGGTTTAATGCCCCTTGGAAGGGACGTGGAGTACAGAGTTGTTTAACAAAACGGTTTTAATGCCCCTTGGAAGGGACGTGGAGGTCACAGTAGCTTAACAAGATGGTTTTAATGCCCCTAGAAAAGACATGGAGTTAAGAGTGGTTTAACAAGATGGTTTTAATGCCCCTTGGAAGAGACGTGAAGTTCAGAGTGGTTTAACAAGACGGTTTTAATGCCCCTTGGACTAAACGTGTAGGTCACAGTAGGTTAACAAGACGGTTTTAATGCCCCTTGGAAGAGACATGGAGGTCAGAGTGGTTTAACAAGACGGTTTTAGTGCCCCTTGGAAGAGACATGGACGTCACAGTAGCTTAACAAGACAGTTTTAATGCCCTTTGGAAGAGACGTGGAGGTCACAGTAGCTTAACAAGACGGTTTTAATGCCCCTTGGAAGAGACGTGGAGGTCAGAGTGGTTTAAAAAGATGGTTTTATTGCCCCTTGGAAGAGACATGGAGTTTAGAGTGGTTTAACAAGATGGTATTAATGCCCCTTGGAAGAGTCGTGGAAGTCGGAGTGGTATAACAAGACTGTTTTAATGCCCCTTGGAAGAGACGTGGAGGTCACAGTAGCTTAAAAAGACGGTTTTAATGCCGCTTGGAAGAGATGTGGAGGTCAGAGTGGCTTAACATGACGGTTTTAATGCCTCTTGGAAGAGACGTGGAGGTCACAGTAGCTTAAAAAGACGGTTTTAATGGCCCTTGGAAGAGACGTGGAGGTCAGACTGGTTTAACAAGATGGTTTTATTGCCCCTTGGAAGAGACATGGAGGTCACAATAGCTTAACAAGACAGTTTTAATGCCCCTTGGAAGAGATGTGGAGGTCAGATTGGTTTAAAAAGATGGTTTTAATGACCCTTGGAAGAGACGTTGAGGTCACAGTAGCTAAACAAGATGGTATTAATGCCCCTTGAAAGAGACGTGGAGTTCAGAATGGTTTAACAAGACGGTTTTAATGCCCCTTGGAATAAACGTGGAGGTCACAGTAGCTTAACAAGACGGTTTTAATGCCCCGTGGAAGAGAAGTGGAGGTCAAAGTGGTTTAACAGGACGGCTTTAATGCCCCATGGAAAAGATGTGGAGGTCACAATAGCTTAAGTAGATGGTTTTAATGCCCCTTGGAAGAGATGCGGAGGTCACAGTAGCTTAACCAGATGGTTTTAATGCCCCTTGGAAGAGACGTGGAGGTCACAGTGGCTTAACAAGACGGTTTTAATGCCCCTTGGAAGAGACGTGGAGGTCAGACTGGTTTAACAAGATGGTTTTATTGCCCCTTGGAAGAGACATGGAGATCACAATAGCTTAACAAGACGGTTTTAATGCCCCTTGGAAGAGATGTGGAGGACAGAGTGGTTTAAAAAGATGGTTTTAATGACCCTTGGAAGAGACGTTGAAGTCACAGTAGCTAAACAAGATGGTTTTAATGCCCCTTGGAAGAGACGTGGAGTTCAGAGTGGTTTAACAAGACGGTTTTAATGCCCCTTGGAATAAACGTGTAGGTCACAGTAGCTTAACAAGACGGTTTTAATGCCCCTTGGAAGAGACATGGAGGTCAGAGTGGTTTAACAAGACGGTTTTAGTGCCCCTTGGAAGAGACATGGACGTCACAGTAGCTTAACAAGACAGTTTTAATGCCCTTTGGAAGAGACGTGGAGGTCACAGTAGCTTAACAAGACGGTTTTAATGCCCCTTGGAAGAGACGTGGAGGTCAGAGTGGTTTAAAAAGATAGTTTTATTGCCCCTTGGAAGAGACATGGAGTTTAGAGTGGTTTAACAAGATGGTATTAATGCCCCTTGGAAGAGACGTGGAAGTCGGAGTGGTATAACAAGACGGTTTTAATGCCCCTTGGAAGAGACGTGGAGGTCACAGTAGCTTAAAAAGATGGTTTTAATGCCGCTTGGAAGAGACATGGAGGTCAGAGTGGCTTAACATGACGGTTTTAATGCCTCTTGGAAGAGACGTGGAGGTCACAGTAGCTTAAAAAGACGGTTTTAATGCCCCTTGGAAGAGACGTGGCGGTCAGACTGGTTTAACAAGATGGTTTTATTGCCCCTTGGAAGAGACATGGAGGTCACAATAGCTTAACAATACAGTTTTAATGCCCCTTGGAAGAGATGTGGAGGTCAGATTGGTTTAAAAAGATGGTTTTAATGACCCTTGGAAGAGACGTTGAGGTCACAGTAGCTAAACAAGACGGTATTAATGCCCCTTGAAAGAGACGTGGAGTTCAGAATGGTTTAACAAGACGGTTTTAATGCCCCTTGGAATAAACGTGGAGGTCACAGTAGCTTAACAAGACGGTTTTAATGCCCCGTGGAAGAGAAGTGGAGGTCAAAGTGGTTTAACAGGACGACTTTAATGCCCCTTGGAAAAGATGAGGTCACAATAGCTTAAGTAGATGGTTTTAATGCCCCTTGGAAGAGACGTGGAGTTCAGAGTGGTGTAACAAGATTGTTTTAATGCCCCTTGGAAGTGACTTGGAGGTCACAGTAGCTTAACAAGACGGTTTTAATGCCCCTTGGAAGAGACGTGTAGATCAGAGTGGTTTAACAATACAGATTTAATGCCCCTTGGAAGGGACGTGGAGTACAGATTGGTTTAACAAAACGGTTTTAATGCCCCTTGGAAGGGACGTGGAGGTCACAGTAGCTTAACAAGATGGTTTTAATGCCCCTAGAAAAGACATGGAGTTCAGAGTGGTTTAACAAGATGGTTTTAATGCCCCTTGGAAGAGACTTGCAGGTCACAGTTGCTTAAAAAGACTGTTTTACTGCCCCTTGGAAAAGACGTGGAAGTCAGAGTGGTTTAAAAAGACGGTTTTAATGCCCTTGGAAGAGAGGTGGAGTTCAGAGTGGTTTACAAAGATGGTTTTAACGCCACTTGGAAGAGACGTGCAAGTCACAGTAGCTTAAAAAGATCGTTTTAATGCCCTTTGGAAGAGACCTGGAGGTCAGAGTGGTTTAAAAAGACGGTTTTAATGCCCCTTGGAAGAGACGTGAAGGTCACAGTAGCTTAACAAGACGGTTTTAATGCCCCTTGGAAGAGACGTGGAGTTCAGAGTGGTTTAACAAGACGGTTTTAATGCCCCTTGGAATAAACGTGGAGGTCACAGTAGCTTAACAAGACGGTTTTAATGCCCCTTGGAAGAGAAGTCGGGGTCAAAGTGGTTTAATAGGACGGCTTTAATGCCCCTTGGAAGAGATGTGGAGGTCACAATAGCTTAAGTAGATGGTTTTAATGCCCCTTGGAAGAGACGTGGAGTTCAGAGTGGTTTAACAAGATTGTTTTAATGCCCCTTGGAAGTGACGTGGAGGTCACAGTAGCTTAACAAGACGGTTTTAATGCCCCTTGGAAGAGACGTGGAGTTCAGAGTGGTTTAACAAGACAGTTTTAATGCCCCTTGGAAGAGACCAGGAGGTCTCAGTAGGTTAACAAGATGGTTTTAATGCCCCTTGGAAGAGACGTGGAGGTCACAGTAGCTTAAAAAGACGGTTTTAATGCCCCTTGGAAGAGACATTGAGTTCAGAGTGGTTTAACAAGATGGTTTTAATGCCCCTTGGAAGAGAAGTGGAGGTCACATTAGCTTAACAAGACGGTTTTAGTGCACCTCGGAAGAGATGTGGAGGTCCGAGTGGTTTAACAAGACGGTTTTAATGCCCCTTGGAAGAGATGTGGAGGTCACAGTAGCTTAACCAGATGGTTTTAATGCCCCTTGGAAGAGACGTGGAGGTCACAGTAGCTTAACAAGACAGTTTTAATGCCCCTTGGAAGAGACGTGGAGGTCAGACTGGTTTAACAAGATGGTTTTATTGCCCCTTGGAAGAGACATGGAGAACACAATAGCTTAACAATATGGTTTTAATGCCCCTTGGAAGAGATGTGGAGGACAGAGTGGTTTAAAAAGATGGTTTTAATGAACCTTGGAAGAGACGTTGAAGTCACAGTAGCTAAACAAGATGGTTTTAATGCCCCTTGGAAGAGACGTGGAGGTCACAGTAGCTTAACAAGACGGTTTTAATGCCCCTTGGAAGAGACGTGGAGGTCAGACTGGTTTAACAAGATGGTTTTATTGCCCCTTGGAAGAGACTTGGAGGTCACAATAGCATAACAAGACGGTTTTAATGCCCCTTGGAATAGATGTGGAGGTCAGAGTGGTTTAACAAGACCGTTTTAATGCCCCTTGGAAGAGATGTGGAGGTCACAGTTGCTTAACTAGATGGTTTTAATGCCCCTTGGAAGAGATGTGCAGTACAGAGTGGTTTAACAAGATGGTTTTAATGCCCCTTGGAAGAGACGTGGAGGTCACAGTAGCTTAACAAGACGGTTTTAATGCCCCTTGGAAGAGACATGGAAGTCAGAGTGGTTTAACAAGACGGTTTTAGTGCCCCTTGGAAGAGACATGTAGGTCACAGTAGCTTAACAAGACAGTTTTAATGCCCTTTGGAAGAGACGTGGAGGTCACAGTAGCTTAACAAGACGGTTTTATTGCCCCTTGGATGAGACATGGAGTTTAGAGTGGTTTAACAAGATGGTATGAATGCCCCTTGGAAGACACGTGGAAGTCGGAGTGGTATAACAAGACGGTTTTAATGCCCCTTGGAAGAGACGTGGAGGTCACAATAGCTTAAAAAGACGGTTTTAATGCCGCTTGGAAGAGACGTGGAGGTCAGAGTGGCTTAACAAGACAGGTTTAATGCCCCTTGGAAGAGACCAGGAGGTCACAGTAGCTTAAAAAGACGGTTTTAATGCCCCTTGGAAGAGACATGGAGGTCACAGTAGCTTAAAAAGACGGTTTTAATGCCCCTTGGAAGAGACATGGAGTTCAGAGTGGTTTAACAAGATGGTTTTAATGCCCCTTGGAAGAGAAGTGGAGGTCACATTAGCTTAACAAGACGGTTTTAGTGCACCTTCTAAGAGATGTGGAGATCCGAGTGGTTTAACAAGACGGTTTTAATGCCCCTTGGAAGAGATGTGGAGGTCACAGTAGCTTAACCAGATGGTTTTAATGCCCCTTGGAAGAGACGTGGAGGTCACAGTAGCTTAACAAGACGGTTTTAATGCCCCTTGGAAGAGACGTGGAGGTCAGACTGGTTTAACAAGATGGTTTTATTGCCCCTTGGAAGAGACATGGAGATCACAATAGCTTAACATGACGTTTTAATGCCCCTTGGAAGAGATGTGGAGGACAGAGTGGTTTAAAAAGATGGTTTTAATGACCCTTGGAAGAGACGTTGAGGTCACAGTAGCTAAACAAGATGGTTTTAATGCCCCTTGGAAGAGACGTGGAGTTCCGAGTGGTTTAACAAGACGGTTTTAATGCCCCTTGGAATAAACCTGGAGGTCACAGTAGCTTAACAAGACGGTTTTAATGCCCCTTGGAAGAGACATGGAGTTTAGAGTGGTTTAACAAGATGGTATTAATGCCCCTTGGAAGAGACGTGGAAGTCGGAGTGGTATAACAAGACGGTTTTAATGCCCCTTGGAAGAGACGTGGAGGTCACAGTAGCTTAAAAAGACGGTTTTAATGCCGCTTGGAAGAGACGTGGAGGTCAGAGTGGCTTAACAAGACAGGTTTAATGCCCCTTGGAAGAGACCAGGAGGTCACAGTAGCTTAAAAAGACGGTTTTAATGCCCCTTGGAAGAGACATGGAGGTCACAGTAGCTTAAAAAAACGGTTTTAATGCCCCTTGGAAGAGACATGGAGTTCAGAGTGGTTTAACAAGATGGTTTTAATGCCCCTTGGAAGAGAAGTGGAGGTCACATTAGCTTAACAAGACGGTTTTAGTGCACCTTGGAAGAGATGTGGAGATCCGAGTGGTTTAACAAGACGGTTTTAATGCCCCTTGGAAGAGATGTGGAGGTCACAGTAGCTTAACCAGATGGTTTTAATGCCCCTTGGAAGAGACGTGGAGGTCACAGTAGCTTAACAAGACGGTTTTAATGCCCCTTGGAAGAGACGTGGAGGTCAGACTGGTTTAACAAGATGGTTTTATTGCCCCTTGGAAGAGACATGGAGATCCCAATAGCTTAACAAGACGGTTTTAATGCCCCTTGGAAGAGATGTGGAGGACAGAGTGGTTTAAAAAGATGGTTTTAATGACCCTTGGAAGAGACGTTGAGGTCACAGTAGCTAAACAAGATGGTTTTAATGCCCCTTGGAAGAGACGTGGAGTTCCGAGTGGTTTAACAAGACGGTTTTAATGCCCCTTGGAATAAACGTGGAGGTCACAGTAGCTTAACAAGATGGTTTTAATGCCCCTTGGAAGAGACATGGAGGTCAGAGTGGTTTAACAAGATGGTTTTAATGCACCTTGGAAGAGATGTGAAGATCACAGTAGCTTAACTAGATGGTTTTAATGCCCCTTGGAAGAGACAGGGAGTTCAGAGTGGTTTAACAAGATTGTTTTAATGCCCCTTGGAAGAGATGTGGAGGTCACAGTAGCGTAACAAGACGGTTTTAATGCCCCTTGGAACAGACGCGGAGTTCAGAATGGTTTAACAAGACAGGTTTAATGCCCCTTGGAAGAGACGAGGAGGTCTCAGTAGCTTAACAATATGGTTTTAATGCCCTTTGGAAGAGACGTGGAGGTCACAGTAGCTTAACAAGATGATTTTAATGCCCCTTGGGAGAGACGTGGAGGTCAGAGTGGTTTAACAATATGGTTTAAATGCCCCTTGGAAGAGACGTGGAGGTCACAGTAGCTTAACAAGACTGTTTTAATGACCCTTGGAAGAGACGTGGAGGTCAGAGAGGTTTAACAAGACCGTTTTAATGCCCATTGGAAGAGACGTGAAGGTAACAGTAGCTTAGCAAGACAGTTTTAATGCCCCTTGGAAGAGACGTGGAGGTCAGAATGGTTTAACAAGACGGTTTTAATGCCCCTTGGAAGAGACATGGAGCTCACAGTAGCTTTACAAGACAGTTTTAATGCCCCTTGGAAGAGACATGGAGGTCAGACTGTTTTAACAAGATGGTTTTATTGCCCCTTGGAAGAGACGTGGAGGTCACAGTAGCTTAACAAGACAGTTTTAATGCCCCTTGGAATAGACGTGAAGGTCACAGTAGCTTAACAAGACAGTTTTATTGCCCCTTGGAAGAGACGTGGAGGTCAGAGTGGTTTAACAAGACGGTTTTAATGCTCCTTGGAAGAGACATGGAGTTCAAAGTGGTTTAACAAGACGGTTTTAATGCCCCTTGGAAGAGACATGGAGTTCAGAGTGGTTTAACAAGACGGTTTTAATACCCCTTGGAAGAGACATGGAGGTCAGATTGGTTTAACAAGATGGTTTTATTGCCCCTTGGAAGAGACGTGGAGGTCACAGTAGCTTAACAATATGGTTTTAATGCCCTTTGGAAGAGACGTGAAGGTCAAAGTAGCTTAACAAGATGGTTTCATTGCGCCTTGGAAGAGACGGGGAGGTCGAGTGGTTTAACAAGATGGTTTTAATGTCCCTTGGAAGAGACATGGAGTTCAGAGTGGTTTAACAAGACTCTTTTAATGCCCCCTGGAAGAGACATGGAGTTCAGAGTGGTTTAACAAGACGGTTTTAATGTCTCTTGGAAGAGAAGTGGAGGTCACAGTAGCATAACAAGACAGTTTTAAAGCCCCTTGGAAGAGACGTGGAGTTCAGAGTGGTTTAACAAGACTGTTTTAATGCCCCATGGAAGAGACATGGAGTTCAGAGTGGTTTAACAAGATGGTTTTAATGCCCCTTGGAAGAGACGTGGGGGTCACAGTAGCTTAACAAGATGGTTTTAATGCCCCATACAAGAGCCATGCAGTACAGCATATTAAAAACATTATTCCCATCATTGGTGAGTCGGTCTCCCATACTCTTTGCTTATGCCTTCCAAGGAAAAGCTGCCAAAAATTAGGATGGAGGAACTTGCAATTCTGGCAACACGGACCACGGTCACCCTGGTGGTATAGTGGTGGTGGAGGCTGAGTATAAGGAGAAGAGCAAAAAACACCCGAAATGAGGAACCGTATACCCATGTGTGGGTGTGAAGTGGTGCATGGGAAAACACCTCAAAAAATAACACAGTGGATTTGACTTTATGTTACTCTGCTGTCATTTGGTGGTGATGAGAAGTCTGGCCCAATCCAGCCCTTGTTCATTTTGATAAGGGTCAGCTTGTCAGCTTTGTCAGTTGACAGGCGAGTGCGCTTATCAGTTATAATTACCCCAGCGGCACTAAAAACACGCTCCGATAACACGCTAGCGGCAGGGCAAGGCAGGACCTCCAAGGCGTACAGAGCGAGTTCATTCCAAGTGTCCAGCTTGGATACCCAATAATTAAAAGGCACAGAGGAATCACGGAGGACGCTGCTACGGTCGGCAAGGTATTCCCTCACCATCTTTTGAAACTTTCCACTCCTTGTGAGAGTACCCCGTGCCTCAGGGCCTGTAAGCTGGGCGGGTCTCAGAAAACTGTCCCAGAACGTTGACAGTGTTCCCCTGCCTCTGCTGGATTGGAGTTGTGACCCTCTCGCCTGTACGCCTTGGTTGGGCAACGAACTGTGACCTCTGCCGCTAGCGTGTTCAGATGGGAATTTTTTTAACAGTTCTGCAGCAAGGGCCTTCTGGTACTGCCCCATTTTTGTAGAACTCTCCACCTCAGGAATAAGAGAGTGAAAGTTCTCCTTGTAGCGGGGGTCTAATAGTGTCACCAACCAGTAATGACTGTCACCCATCAATATGACAACGCGAGGGTCACGGTTAAGGCAGTATAACATAAAGTCAGCCATGTGTGCCCTACTGGTAACGGGCAAGACTTCCGTGTCCTCACCAAGATGACGAATGACCATGATCTCCTCCTCCCCCCTGTCCTCAGGCTACGCACGCTGAACCGACTGTATGACAGTTTTACAGGTACTACCGTCTACAGTGCATGATACCAGCTCCTGTTCTTCCACCTCCTCCTCTCCCTCATTGTCCCCCAATGCACGTTGGGATGAGATGAGGATGGGCTGTGTGTAGTCGCCCGCTACGGCTTCTTGATCCATCTCATCATACTTTGGCTGCAATGCCTCCTCTTTAATTCTCTGCAGAGAGCGTTGCAAAAGACAGACAAGTGGACTCCTCTAAGTTTGTCAGGATGGTACATATGTCAGACTTCCAGGTCCACTCCTGAGGTCTTATGTGTGGAGTCTGACCTGAATATCGACGGCCTTGTTGCAGCTGGTACTCCACAACTGCTCTCTTCTGCTCAAAAATCCTTTGCAACATGTGGAGGGTAGAGTTCCAACATGTGGGGACATTACACACCAGTCAGTGTGCCGGAAGCTGCAAACGCTGCTGCAACACAGCAAGGGCGGTGGAAGCTGCAGCCGACTACCCAAAATGAGCTGACAGGCGGCATACTTTGACAAGCAAATCTGGCAACTTGGGGTACGATTTAAGAAAACGCTGAACCGCGAGGTTAAGCACATGAGCCAGGCATGGTACGTGTGTGATCTCGCCTCGCCTCAGTGCCGCCACCAAGTTACGGCCATTGTCACACACGACCATGCCTGAATGTAGGTTCAGTGGTCCCAGCCACAGATCTGCCTTCTCTTTCACAGCTGTCCACAACTCAAAATCAGTGTGAGGTTTATCACCTAAGCTTATGAGTTTCAGCACAGCCTGTTGCTGCTTGGCTGAAGCAGTAGTGCAGTGCTTCCAGCTTGTAACTGATGTGGTGATATCTGAGATGGATGCTGAACATGAGGAGGAGGAGGATGATGCGCAGGAGCTGTACACTGTAGGGGCAAGTCTGACTGACATAGGGCCCGCAATCCTCGGTGTGGGGAGTATGTGTTCTGTCCCAAGATCTGACTGGGTCCCGGCTTCCACTATGTTTACCCAGTGTGCCGTCAGGGAGATGTACCGTCCCTGGCCACAAGCACTTGTCCACCTGTCCGTTGTCAGGTGGACTCTCCCAGTGACTGCATTGTTGACAGCACAGCAGATGTTTAGGGACACGTGCTTGTGTAGTGCGGGGATGGCACACCGGGCAAAATAGTGTCGGCTGGGGACCGAGTACCGAGGGACGGCCACCACATTAAGGTTGCGGAAGGATTCCATCTCCACCAGCCTAAAAGGCAGCATTTCCAACGCAAGCAGTCATGAAATGTGCGAATTTAGGACTGTGGCCTCTGGGGTGTTGGCTGCAAATTTGCGCTTTCGTTCAAAGGTCTGGGATATGGACAATTGAACGCTGCGGTGGGACGTGGACGTTGATGCTGTTTCTTGAGAAAGTGCCATAACAAGTGCAGACTGAGAGGAGGGGGCATCTTTGAATGCAATATGGACAGGGGATTGCCTTGCACGCACAACAGGGGGTTCTCTTACACACACAACTGCAGAAGAAGCAGTGGTAACACCTGCTGACACAGGTCGTGGAACCTGGGGTTCGCCACACAAAGTTGGGTGCTTTGCTGCCATGTGCCTGATCATGCTGGTGCTGGTCAGGCTGGTAGTTTTGTCACCCCTGCTGATGCTGGCATGGCAGGTGGTACAAATGGCCTTTTTGGGGTTATCAGCAGAGTCTTTAAAAAAATTCCAGACTGTGGAAGACCTACCCGTTGTACTGACAACGTCCCTCGTGTTGGTGTTACGGGGAACGGTTGCCCGCCTTCTGTCTGCAGCCACCACACTGCTTCTTCCTGCCTGTTGAGGTACTCTGCCTCCCTCCCCCTGTGTGCTGCTGGCCTCACTCTGCGTGTCCTCCTGCCACGTTGGGTCAGTTACTAGATCATCCACCACCTCCTCCTCTTCCACTTCCGCACCACGGTCCTCCTCCTCACTTCGTGGCAATTGTGTCTCGTCATCGTCCACCTATTGTGACAAATTGCCAGCGTCGCCTTCCTGTGGCCGTGGTTGTTCAAATATTTCGCCACCGCTACATGGGATCTCCTCTTCCACCACTTCAAGCAGAGCAGGCGAGGGGCCCAAATATGGAAATGGAACAGTGAACAGCTCTTCAGATTGTCCAACTGTGGGATCAGTTGCTGTCTGACGACACTCGGCATGGTGGGAGGAAGGAGCATGAAGTGAGGAGGAGACTCACGGCCACTAAGACTTGACCGTGTAGAAGACAGACCGGAGGTGGTGGTGCCCGGGTGACTGGAAATATTATCTGCTATCCAATTAATAACCTGTTCACACTGATCAGTTCTCAATAGTGGTGCTGTTGTGTGCTTCCCTAGTAATTCGGTCAAGAACTGGGAGTGAGAAGATGTGGCTGTTGGTTGTGGCACATTTTCACCTTGGCCATGGCCCCATCCTCTGCACGCACCATCACCAGAAGGTCCAGTTCCACGTCGCTTGCCACACGCCTTGCCCATTGTAAATGAAGTAAAATAGTTTACACTCGCACTATCAATGTCAAAAGGGTAATAAAAAGGAGATTAGAACCGTGGAAAACCACAGTTCTAATTATCTGGCCTACACCAGAATCTTTTAAACAGATATATTTGTGTCTGAACAGTCAGCGAGACACTCAAAATGTTTTTTTTTATTGAAAAAAGGCAAAAAAGAGGATAATACAGAGATGTGAACCATGGAAGAGGAAAACCACAGTTCTAGTTATGTGGCCTACACTGGAATCTTTTAAACAGATAAATTTGTGTCTGAACAGTCAGCAAGACTCTCAAAATGTTTTTTTTATGCAAAAAGGTGGATTGCACCCAGATTTGAACCGTGGAAGAGGAAAACCACAGTTCTAGTTATCTGGCCTACACCAGAATCTTTTAAACATATATTTGTGTCTGAACAGTCAGCGAGACACTCAAAATCCTTTTTTTATTGAAAAAAGGCAAAAAAGTGGATAATACAGAGATTTGAACCGAGGAAGAGGAACACCACATTTCTAGTTATCTGGCCTACACCAGACTCTTTTAAACAGATATATTTGTGTCTGAACAGTCAGCGAAACACTCAAAATGCTTTTTTTATGCAAAAAGGTGGATTACGCCCAGATTTGAACCGTGGAAGAGGAAAATCACAGTTCTAGTTATCTGGCCTACACCAGAATCTTTTAAACAGATATATTTGTGTCTGAACAGTCAGCGAGACACACAAAATGTTTTTTTTATTGAAAAAAGGCAAAAAAGTGGATAATACAGAGATTTGAACCGTGGAAGAGGAAAACCACAGCTCTAGTTATCTGGCCTACATCAGACTCTTTTAAACAGATATATTTGTGTCTGAACACTCACAGACACACTAAATTTTTTTTTGGGGGGAGGGAAATACCGAAAGGTTAATAAAACAGGTAGTTGTACAGTCTGACTGAGGAAAAAAAAAAAAAGAGGATTTAGATGAAAAAAAAAGGATTTTTGCTGGCCCCTGAGACCTGGGGCTAAGTCTAGCAATTTGAAAAGCAGCACACAGGACTGTAATACAGTGTTTGCTGGTATAACCACTGCGTCTCCTATACAACCTGCCTGCCTGCCTGATATCTGGGATGGATATTAGTCCTGAGAAGGACTGTTTGTTTGATTTTGCAGGCTTTAGAGACCCTACACTACCGATTTCTTAGTATAAATCTCTCCCTAACTCAGCAGCACTCTCCCTACACCGTCTGATCTGGAGCGACTGTGTCCAAGATGGCGGCGCCTAATTTTAAATACTCGAGGCGATGCTGTGCGGCCAGCCAATCACTGTAATGACCACAACCAACATGGCTGCGGCATTACAGTAACTTGCTGGCAATCCCTGCTTGTTCATTGGCTCTGTAAAGAGCGCCAAACATGCAGGGCGGAGACCCAAGCTCCCGCCCAAGTAACCCGGAAATGCTTGTTGCTCGCTGAACATCCCGAGTAGTGAGATGCTCGGGTGAGTACCAAGCAGTGTCGAGCATGCTCGCTCAACACTATTTATAACCTTTAGCTTTGACAATAAAAAAATCTAATTTTTCCACAAAAATGTTCTTTTAGCCCCAATTTTTTTATTTTCACAAGGGTATCAGGAGAAATTGCACCATAGAATTTGTTGTGAAATTTCTAATGAGTACGCTGATTCCCCATATGTTGGGGACAACTACTGTTTGGGCGCACGGCAGAGCTTGGAAGGGAAGGAGCGCCTTTTGACTAGAGATGAGCGTTGTTCTACTCGAACTGTTCGCCAATCTCAAATTCGAGCTGTTTTGGGCGGTGTTCGAGCCGTTCGGCGAACACGAACGATTTGAGAAAAATTCGGCTGTTCGAGGTTATGTTCGATAACTGTTCGTGCACCAAAATCATAACTGGATTTTTTCACAGTAATGATGAAAATTAATGTTAATACGCAGTTTGAGTGTACAGCGGGGTGGGGGGAGGGGCAGGGGATGGATCTCTGCAGGAAAAATGAAGAACTCCATTTTTTTTTCTCTTTCCCGCATTTACAGTGGGGAGGTGCAATCTGTCAGCCTATCAGCAGCGCACACACGGAGCGAAGTGCTTTTTTTCACACAAGCAAGGGCATGTGTCATTGGCAGTGTATGTCTCATGTCCTTGCCCTATAAGACCCAGCCATTTTCCCTGTCGCCACCATTTTCTCACTGCTGCAGCTGCGTGTTAGACGGCACCGCTGTTGCTGTGTGCGCTATACCTTGTTAATTTCAAGCCAATTTTCGCACAAATCTACAGATAGCTTGGGAGTAGGGAATAGTTGTGATTGCAGTCCTTTTAAGGACTAGGTTACAGCATTTCCTACGACTTTTATCAGGCAGGTCTGTGCTCTTAAATAGATTGTGGGAGTAAAGACTAATTGTAATTGCAGTCCTTTTCAGGACTAGGTTACATCAGTTCCTATCAGTTTTTGCAGGCAGGTCTGTGCCAGTGCTGTGCAAGTTTTTTTCACAGCATTTGGCTGAATCTAACAAAGATAATCCTTTTTGGCCTATTGCAGAGTGTGTTAGTCAGTGGAGTAGCCTATCTGTGTTGCAAGACATACCACCTGTGTATAGAATACCAATGTTTTTACTGCACCTAGTGAAGTAAAATCTTTTGGGCATAGCATCATTCTATTAGTCCATCTATACTGACCTCCATCAGGTTGCAAATTGAATATAATTTTTTTCTGCATCTAGCTCTGAAAAAATATTTGGCCTTCTAGCAGTGTGTGGGACTTGTTCTATTAGTCCATCTATACTGACCTCCATCAGGTTGCAAACTGAATATAATTTTTTTCTGCATCTAGCTTTGAAAAAATATTTGGCCTTCTAGCAGTGTGTGGGACTTGTTCTATTAGTCCATATATACTGACCTCCATCACGTTGCAAATTCAAAATAATTTTTTGTCTGCATCTAGCTCTGAAAAAATATTTGGCCTTCTAGCAGTGTGTGGGACTTTCTCTATTAGTCCATCTATACTGACCTCCATGAGGTTGCAAATTAAAGATAATTTTTTGTCTGCATCTAGCTCTGAAAAAATATTTGGCCTTCTAGCAGTGTGTGGGACATTCTCTATTAGTCCATCTATACTGACCTCCATCAGGCTGCAAATTAAAAATAATTTTTATCTGCATCTACCTCTGAAAAAATATTTGGCCTTCTAGCAGTGTGTGTGACTTGTTCTATTAGTCCATCTATACTGACCTCCATCAGGTTGCAAATTGAATATCATTTTTTTCTGAATCTACTTCTGAAAAAATGTTTGGGCTTCTAGCAGTGTGTGGGACTTTGTCTATTAGTCCATCTATACTGATCTCCATCAGGTTGCAAATTAAAAATAATTTTTATCTGCATCTAGCTCTGAAAAAATATTTGGCCTTCTAGCAGTGTGTGGGACTTGTTCTATTAGTCCATCTATACTGACCTCCATCAGGTTGCAAATTGAATATCATTTTTTTCTGCATCTACTTCTGAAAAAATGTTTGGGCTTCTAGCAGTGTGTGGGACTTGGTCTATTAGTCCATCTATACTGATCTCCATCAGGTTGCAAATTAAAAATAATTTTTATCTGCATCTAGCTCTGAAAAAATATTTGGGCTTCTAGCTGTGTGTGGGACTTGTTCTATTAGTCCATCTATACTGACCTCCATCAGGTTGCAAACTGAATATCATTTTTTTCTGCATCTACCTCAGAAAAAAAATTTGGGCTTCTAGCAGTGTGTGGGACTTGTTCTATTAGTCCATCTATACTGACCTCCATCAGGTTGCAAACTGAATATAATTTTTTTCTGCATCTAGCTTTGAAAAAATATTTGGCCTTCTAGCAGTGTGTGGGACTTGTTCTATTAGTCCATATATACTGACCTCCATCACGTTGCAAATTCAAAATAATTTTTTGTCTGCATCTAGCTCTGAAAAAATATTTGGCCTTCTAGCAGTGTGTGGGACTTTCTCTATTAGTCCATCTATACTGACCTCCATCAGGCTGCAAATTAAAAATCATTTTTATCTGCATCTAGCTCTGAAAAAATATTTGGGCTTCTAGCAGTGTGTGGGACTTGGTCTATTAGTCCATCTATACTGATCTCCATCAGGTTGCAAATTAAAAATAATTTTTATCTGCATCAAGCTCTGAAAAAGTATTTGGGCTTCTAGCAGTGTGTGGGACTTGGTCTATTAGTCCATCTATACTGACCTCCATCAGGTTGCAAATTGAATATCATTTTTTTCTGCATCTAGCTCTGAAAAAATATTTAGGCTTCTAGCAGTGCGTGGGACTTGTTCTATTAGTCCATCTATACTAACCTACACCAGGTTGCAAATTCAATATAATTTTATTCTGCATCTAGCTCTGAAAAAATATTTGGGCTTCTAGCAGTGTGTGGGACTTGTTCTATTAGTCCATCTACACTGACCTCCATCAGGTTGCAAATTGAATATCATTTTTTTCTGCATCTACTTCTGAAAAAATGTTTGGGCTTCTAGCAGTGTGTGGGACTTGGTCTATTAGTCAAGCTATACTGATCTCCATCAGGTTGCAAATTAAAAATAATTTTTATCTGCATCTAGCTCTGAAAAAATATTTGGGCTTCTAGCTGTGTGTGGGACTTGTTCTATAAGTCCATCTATACTGACCTCCATCAGGTTGCAAATTGAATATAATTTTTTTCTGCATCTACTTCTGAAAAAATATTTGGGCTTCTAGCAGTGTGTGGGACTTGGTCTATTAGTCCATCTACACTGACCTCCATCAGGTTGCAAATTAAAAATAATTTTTATCTGCATCTAGCTCTGAAAAAATATTTGGGCTTCTAGCAGTGTGTGGGACTTGGTCTATTAGTCCATCTATACTGATCTCTATCAGGTTGCAAATTAAAAATAATTTTTATCTGCATCTAGCTCTGAAAAAGTATTTGGGCTTCTAGCAGTGTGTGGGACTTGGTCTCTTAGTCCATCTATACTGACCTCCATCAGGTTGCAAATTGAATATCATTTTTTTCTGCATCTAGCTCTGAAAAAATATTTGGGCTTCTAGCAGTGTGTGGGACTTGTTCTATTAGTCCATCTATACTAACCTACACCAGGTTGCAAATTCAATATAATTTTAGTCTGCATCTAGCTCTGAAAAAATATTTGGGCTTCTAGCTGTGTGTGGGACTTGTTCTATTAGTCCATCTATACTGACCTCCATCAGGTTGCAAATTGAATATCATTTTTTTCTGCATCTACTTCTGAAAAAATGTTTGTGCTTCTAGCAGTGTGTGGGACTTGGTCTATTAGTCCATCTATACTGATCTCCATCAGGTTGCAAATTAAAAATAATTTTTATCTGCATCTAGCTCTGAAAAAATATTTGGGCTTCTAGCTGTGTGTGGGACTTGTTCTATTAGTCCATCTATACTGACCTCCATCAGGTTGCAAACTGAATATCATTTTTTTCTGCATCTACCTCAGAAAAAAAATGTGGGCTTCTAGTAGTGTGTGGGACTTGTACTATTAGTCCATCTATACTGACCTCCATCAGGTTGCAAATTGAATATAATTTTTTTCTGCATCTACTTCTGAAAAAATATTTGGGCTTCTAGCAGTTTGTGGGACTTGGTCTATTAGTCCATCTACACTGACCTCCATCAGGTTGCAAATTAAAAATAATTTTTATCTGCATCTAGCTCTGAAAAAATATTTGGGCTTCTAGCAGTGTGTGGGACTTGGTCTATTAGTCCATCTATACTGATCTCCATCAGGTTGCAAATTAAAAATAATTTTTATCTGCATCTAGCTCTGAAATAGTATTTGGGCTTCTAGCAGTTTGTGGGACTTGGTCTATTAGTCCATCTATACTGACCTCCATCAGGTTGCAAATTGAATATCATTTTTTTCTGCATCTAGCTCTGAAAAAATATTTGGGCTTCTAGCAGTGAGTGGGACTTGTTCTATTAGTCCATCTATACTGACCTCCATCAGGCTGCAAATTGAATATAATTTTTTTCTGCATCTAGCTCTGAAAAAATATTTGGGCTTCTAGCAGTGTGTGGGACTGGGTCTATTAGTTCATCTATACTGACCTCCATCAGGTTGCAAATTAAAAATAATTTTTATCTGCATCTAGCTCTGAAAAAATATTTGGGCTTCTAGCAGTGTGTGGGACTCATTGTATTAGGCCATCTATACCAAGCTCCACCAGCTTTGAAATTAATAATAATTTTTAGCTGCATCTAGCCCTGAAAATAATTTTTCCCAATAGTGGTAGCAATAGAAATATGGGGCGCACGCCTGGCTAACAAAAATATACGCTTCATAACACAAAACACCAGCCTAGCGCACTGCATTAATAAGATGGCATCATCGTCTCTCCCAGTGCTAGGCCTACTACGCAGGCTAGCATTCCTGTGCCTAAAACACAATGTATGGGTCCGCGCTAGCCACTATGCTGAGGGGTATAAAGCTGCTGCTAACGCTTTATAACAATTCAATTGGCAGATTTTCACAGAGCTCTTCCACAACGCCCACCCATCGGGCAACAGTTGCCCACCCTCCCTATGGGATCTAGTGGCGAATAGTTGATGCCATTAATCAGAGCGTCAATTGCCCCGTCAACGTGGCAAGCATACGGTAAGGCATGGGAAGAGTGGACACGACTAGTAGCAGGCAGACGGGTTGACCAATGTGAACAAGCCAGATCACAAGTCACCATAGAATTTCTCAACCAGCTAATGATGAGGGGCATATCAGGAGCGTCAGCGCAGCGGTGTCTGACCGGAGTAGCATTTCACTTCCAACTACTGAATTGGGGAGATGTGACAAAGATTCATCATCAGACAATCCATAAAAGGGTGGAAAAGGGGTCAGCCAAGTCAGGAATGTAGACGTCCCGTCCCGTGTCACTAAAACTGATTTCTCACATCATATCCCTAACACCATTAACATGACACTCACAATTTGAAGCAACACTAATGTCTACTGCATTTGTGATCGCCTTCTTCGGGGCGCTATGTATAAGCGAATTAGTCCCTCAATCCAAAATTACCACCAGTGGAGGCTTATTACACCAGGACGTAGTCATAGCCAATAATGCAATACGTCTACGCATACACCAATCGAAAACGGTTCCAGCGGGCAGGGGTACTTGGGTACTTCTACAACCCACAAACGGTATACTGAGTCGGGTAACAATAGTAAAAACATATCTAACCATCAGATCACAAAGTAATTTCTTCCTATCACACATTGATGGAACGCCATTATCAAGATACCTGTTCCAAGCTATATTTAATAAATGCATAACATCGGCAGGTAACCACCCCAAAGATTACGGGACACACTCATTCCACATAGGTGCGGCCACGGAAGCAGCAAGAGCAGGACTGTCAGAAACGGAAGTTCAGAGGATAGGGAGATGGCGATCCACGTGTTTGGCGAGATACAAAAGACCGGACTTGTTATCCTAACGTGGTTTGTTTCTTTTACAGGTGACGCTAAGCCAACAGTGTGAGTGATAGGCCACTCGTATATATATTGGGCACAAAAAAGGGCGAAAGTCCGCCCAGGCGGGACGAAATTAGAGTTTCATAACACATATTTCAACTGGAGAGATATTAGAGGCCTGCAATGGCCACAGGTACTAATGGAGGTAATCAAGGTAGGGAGAGAGGCAAGAGGTCCGGTCATCTTAGTTATACAGGCCGGGGGAAACAACCTAGGTCATCACAAGAGCGCATAACTAATGGCAATAATGAAACTAGACACTGAGCGCTTCAGAGAATTTTTCACAAAATTAGCTATAGTATGGTCAGAGATTGTGCCGATAGCGGTATGGCAAGGTGCGCGAGACATCATGGCCATCGAATGGACAAGGCGGGTAATAAATATTCGGATGGCAAAATTTAGAAGAGACAGAGGCGGTGTAGTGATACGACACCGACAACTGGAAGGAGATAAAGCAGGCCTCATACGGCCCGAAGGTGTTCACTTAATAGATATTGGACTGGACATATTCCTGTCAGGACTCCAGGACGGAGTGGAACAAGCATTAAGAGTGATGGGTGGGGGGTCAGAGTCCTGCATACGAGTACGCTGGATCCTCCGTGGCCTGGAAATAGAAAGGACATGTTGGAGAGTTACACTTGTTGGCCAACTTGCCGGAGTGGGGACCCAGGGCATGCTGCAACAAGCTGAATTATTTTAGAAATAAAATGCCTTTCTAATGGAATGAGTATAAAGAGTTAATAAAGCTGTGACCGATCCTCACCCATCCAGTTGTAAGAGTTGCATTATTGTATTGTCCATGAAAGGGGGGCGGTAGGGGGGCTGAGCGTCTGGGTTTGGTTGGGGGTCCCCACAGTCTGCCTAGGCTAGATTCATTTAAAAATTCTTATTAGATACACAGGCGGTGCAGCTTGCTTCGCAGCTGGGCTACTACGCCCAAAGTATTGCCTAGGCTAGATGCAGTTAAAAATTCTACGCTGACTAGCAGACACTGAAGATTTGGAGCAGACCTCTGAGTAAACAGCTCTTCAGACTCAACCATCTGTGTTACCCCAAGCCATAGTGTATGTAGTTTCTTACAGTTAAAAGGGGGGGGGGTGCGACCCGACCCACCTGGAATTGACGATGCCAACGTCACGTAAGACACAGCAAGGGGACTCCCAAAATTGTGGCACAGACACCACTTAACCCTAGAACGCATACCTGTGGCCTTGCAGGCCTGCCCAGTTAATTGTTTTCTATTTTCTGCAAGATTACTTTAGTTCGAATTTTGAAACTCTAGGTATTCTTCATGTATATAGTTGTTTGTCATTTGAGTTTGAGTTATTCCATGTTATTTGCACACGGGCCTAAAGGGCCCCAGGTATGTGAAAGTGTAGATTTTTATAATCATGCGTTCTAGGGTTAAGTGGCATCAATTGCCGCACTGTTGCTTAAAACGGTTGGATTTTACCAAATCCCCAAGCTTTTAGTCTCTCAAGGATGACACAGGGGTAGAAATGTCCTTGCGAATCCATGATTTGTTCATCTTTATGAACGTGAGTCTGTCTACATTCTCAGTGGACAGCCGCGTGCGCTTATCTGTCAGCACACCACCAGCAGCGCTGAACACACGTTCAGAGAGAACGCTGGCTGCATGGCATGACAAGATCTCCAAGGCGTGAGTGGCGAGCTCCGGCGATTATTCCAGATTGGAATACCAAAATGAGCAAGGGTCCAGTGACACAGTCATGGCTTCGATGTTCACTTGGAGATTCTCCTGTACCATCCTCTCTAGGCATTGACTATGTGTCAGACTTCTTGTCTCCTGTGGCCTTGCAAAGGATGGTCTAAAAAAGTGGTGAAACGATTCCACAAAATTGCTGTTACCAGCAGATACTGTGTTACTGTTACTGTTTGAGTGATGAAGACTCGACAGTCCCACCGTTGGCAAGTTAGAACTGTGAGATTCACTACGTGCACCACTGGTGTTTTGTGGAAAAGCACATGTAAGACTCTGCAATAGTCTCTGCTGATACTCCTGCATGCGTGCATCCCTTTCTATGGCAGGAATTATTTCGGCAAATATACTTTTGTACCGGGGATCTAAGAGTGTGGCAACCCAGTAGTCGGGATTACTTCGAATTCTGACAATCCGGGGGTCATGTTGCAGGTAGTGCAGCAAGAAGGCACTCATGTGTCTTGCGCATCCAGAAGTACCAAGTCCTTGTTGTGTTGGTAGCGAGGTAAGAATCATGCTTCCTTCCTCTGCCCTCTCCCTCCAACCTCGCACAACAGAAATGTGATTAAGGTCTCCCTCATCTGATGAGTCTTCCATGCCCATCGCCAGTTCGTCCTCCACTTCTTCCTCGGCTCCTGCACCTTCCTCAACAGTTTGGCTGCTACCATGCGCCCTGGTTAATCCCTCTCCCCCACCCTCCCATGCCTGCCGCCTTGGTGCTGCCAACCGTCTGGACCTTGGAGATGTTATCCCTTCCGCATACGACTCCTCCTCTACTTCCTCCACCTCCTTTTGTCCCAACACCTGACTCTGAATTCTGTTTAATGTGTGCTCCAGCATGTAAATCACCGGAATAGTCATGCTGATAATGGCATCGTCGTCAGCACTAAACCTCTTCGTCGCCATTTCAAAACTGTGCAGAAGGGTGTGTGGCGCCCCTGAGGGTTCAGTCGCCACAGAGTTACTGCATCTCACCCAGAGGTGTGATATCTCACCCTCAGGTAAGGAAGGCATATGGCTCGGGACCCTGACTCCTGCATCCAACACATACCCGCAGTGGGGGTAGGGCGAGATTGCTCCTAAGGGAGAGCACAGTCCCAGGTCCCTAGCTGGTTTGAGGGTCCTATGTAGTGGGTGCTTAGGGGAGCAGCTTAGGGGAGCACATGACAAGGAGAGTATAAATAGGAAGCCATCTTAGAAAGAGCAAGCCAGACAGAGGAGGAAAAGTTACAGGAGCAGAGTCTAGGCATGAGCTCTGCTCCGGAGGCGGGCCTAGCCTGGGAGGCCCAGGACCGAAGGAGAGAAGAGAGGAGTGGGAGCTGGAAGGCTCCAGGAACCGAAGGGACCCTACGGCTACGGGCCGTGCAGAAGGCCACCCGTACTCCCGCTGCTACCAGGAGGTAGAGGGGTCAGGCCAGATAAGGGGAACCGGTCCCTCAACTAGCGGAGAAACAGCAAGGCTCAACTAGAAACCGGAGGCTGCTGCATTTCATGTACTACAGGCCAAAGTCCACACCAGTCTCACTAAGAAGGTAGCCACATAGGACCCAGGGGACGGAACACACGTCACCCGCCAAGGCCCGAGGATACCGGATAGAAGTGTCACTGGGTGTGAGGTGCAGGGAGAAGGCCAGAAAAAGGACACACAGAAGGGGGTCCTGCTAAGTACTCTGGAGCTATCTGGGGGTGGACTGAGCCCCTCACTGAGTATGCACAGCACGACGGGGGAGATTGCTCTGGTACCTGTAATCTGGACTACAACAACTGTGAGTAATATCTTGAGACGGCATCACACGGACTCTGTGTTCATTACTGACTCCCTGCACTACAACCACCATCATCCACCCACACTGCCCTGAAGCTACACTCTTCCTGAGGTGAGTAATAATACCGTTGCTGCAAAACCACCAGCTTCAGAGGACTGTTCCGCAGCGACGGCCCCTTTGGCCTCACTCCACAGGTGGCGTAGTCAGACATTATAAAATCCATATATACAAATTACCCTTGGATTGACCGCCCTGGGTCACGGACTGGGTCACCGCCACAGTGACTACAACCCCCAGCGTCTACCGGCCCGGCTCAGGGTACCCCATGGCCCAGGGGGCGCGTCAACTTCATAGGTCCCTGATCTGAGATCACTCCTGCAGCGTGATTTGCCCCACCTCTGGATCTCGTTGGCCCAGGCTATACGTCAGAACGTATTGCACCAGGGCTTGTCGGTGCTGCCACAGTCGCTGCAACATGTGCAGAGTTGAATTCCACCGTGTCGGCACATCGCATTTCAGCCGGTGAACTGGCAGGCCCAACGACTTCTGTAGAGATGTAAATCGTTGAACTGCGGGATGCGAACGGCGGAAGTGAGCACACAGCGACCGTGCCCTCTGCAGAAGGCCATCTAGTCCGGGATAGTGGGCTAAAAATTGCTGGACAACCAGGTTCAACACGTGAGCCATACAAGGCACGTGTGTGACATTGCCCCGGCGAAGTGCCGCACCCAGGTTTGCAGCATTGTTGCACATGGCCTTTCCTGGTTGCAGGTCCAGTGGAGACAACCTTTCATGAAACTGGGTCTCCAGAGCTGACCACAACTCCTCAGCTGTGTGACTTACATTTCTCAGACATTTCAAAGTAAACACTGATGCCGTTGAGCCCTGCTGCCAGCATAGTAAGGAGGTGTGCAGGATTCCTTCTGCGCAGTTAGAAAGCAGGTGGCATTACCAGACAGGCTTTGGGTGCAAGTGGAGGACCGAGAGGAGGTTGAGGAGGCAGAAGCAGTGGAGGAACTTCGAGATAAAGAGGATTGACGCACAACTCGTGGGGACGGTAAGACTTGGACAGCGACCCCTTGTCCTGCTGTCACCATAGTTACCCAGTGCCCAGTCAGCGACATGTAACGCCCCTGTCCATGCCTTCTCGTCCAAGTGTCTGTGGTGAAGTGCACCCTGTCACACACAGAGCTTCTCAAAGAAGCGGTGATGTTGTGTGCGACATGCTAGTGGAGCGCAGGCACACCTTTCTTTGAGAAGTAGTGCCGACTGGGCATCTGGTACTGGGGCACTGTGACGGACATAAGGTCTTGAAAATCCTCTGTGTCCTCCAGGTGGAAAGGCAGCATTTCTGTAGCCAACAGCTTGCAGATGGTGAAATTCAACCTCTTAGCTTTCTCATGGCTAGGAGGAAATGGTCTTTTACTTTTCCACATCTGAGGGACCGAGGGCTGGCTGTTGTGCTTAGACGGTGTTGAGTAGGGTGTCCCCGGTAAACTGCCGGTCTGTGAGGAAGATGCAGGCGGACATGTTAGGTTGCCTTGATCAAAAGGTGGTGCTCTCGATGTCGGAGCGCGCTCAACACAAGCAGGTGTTTCCACTTCCCAATGAACTGACGACCTGTCAATCACACTGGCTGTTGCGGGTAAAGAGGTGGCAGGTCTGCGTCCAAAAACATGTGTGACTGCTGTCCCCCCAGTCACAGAGGATGAAGAGGCTGCGGATGCACAAGATGGGGCAGACGGTGGTTGGCCCAGCCGGCTAGGCCGCATTGTAGCACAGTGAGCTTCCCATTGCAACTTATGCTTCATATCCATGTGACGGTACATGCATGAGGTACTCAAACTATGGATTTTTTGGCCTCTACTTAGCTTTTGCTGACAAATATTACAGATAACACGAGTTGGGTCATCCTTATCGATCTGAATAAATGCCCAGGCTATGCAAGGCTTAGAGCCCATGTGACCTGAAGAGCCACTACGACTTGTGGTCAGAGGCAGAGTTGTGGTTGAGGATGCAGTTGTTGACATGCTTCCAGTACTCCGTCTCTGTTCAGGAAGGCGCAACCTAACCTTGTCGTCAATAGCATCTGTGATGCCCCGCTGCGCTTGGTATCACAGATCCTAGAAGAGTGCATTGATGGAATCCTCCACAAGAGGCCCCCATAAACATTCACACATCTCCACCTTCCACCTCAGACCAGCAGAGGGAGCCCGTTAGGGATATAAATAGGGAAGGTGGAGCTAGGCAATTCAGTTCCTCTGAAGAGTTCCTGCAGTAGAGAAGCCTAAGAGAGGTCAGTCTGCAGTGGAGCTCAGTCTAGTCTAGAGAACGCAGTTAATAGTTCAGCAGTGGAGCACGAGGCTCCTGCTTGCTAGATTCAGGGAGCCCAGATAGAGCTTAAGGTGTGCCGGTGCCGTAAGATCAGTGAAGCGCGGCAAGCTGCCGTTAGTGTGTATAGCCTAGTGAGGGCCCAAGTAGGCCGAAGGCGAGTGGCGAGTTAGTACATAAGGGGCAGAGGAGCTTAACCAGCTCACCCCGAAGCATTTACCGGACACAGAATCCGAGCTTACCGGTATCTCTATGACCCAGTAAGGCATAACCGGAATCCCTGGAGAACTACAAGTCCTAGGATCGCTAAGGTGCTGATATGTAACAGAGCCAGGAGAAGCTTAGGCCCCGCATACTGGGAGCGTGAACTCCAAGAGAAGGCCCTACCACAAGGTCAGCCAGCGCAGGACAGAGACAAAGTTAGGCCTAGCTCCAGGCAGGTCAGAAACTTACTACGCAGAGGCAAGAAACAGGAGGCCCTACACCTGCTCATTGGGGAGGATCCTGATATGCACCCTTCACCCTACAGTGCTCCGGGATGTGCCTGAACTTCCACCAGTAAAAGGTACTGAAGTGACTACCGTGTCCGTTCCCGTTCTTGCTCTGACCCAGCTGGGTCTCGCCTGTCCTGCATTCCCCCTGCATACGCTGCCCTGAGACCTAGGTCCACCTGTGGGGAGCTATACCATCGAGCTGCCTTATCACCGGCCTCAGTGGACTGCTGCAGCGCTGGTGCTTGTCACCAGATACCACAGGTGGCGTCATGAACTCATAAAATTAACAATTATCCACCCTTTTAAAGAGAGACCCCAGCGTATGGGCCAGGGAGCCGACCACCGCGACATCCCCAAGGCCAGGCAAATGCCCGGGTACCGAGTCATCCCTATCCCCAGGGCTAGTCACATCCTCCTCCACCTCCTCTGCTGACCTCATCGACTGGCTGACTGTGGGTTGACAGTAAGTGGGATCTCCAACCTCGTCATCATCACCCTGTGTGTTATCACACCCGTCGTCCTCAGAGCCAACCTCTTCCTGCCCTGACCGAAAAGTCAAGTTGTCGCTCCAATCAGGTATTTGAGTCTCATCATCGTCTTCATCATTGTCTCCACCAACAGGAGTTACTGTTTGGGAACAAGGGTCTACATTATGCTCAGAACCTTCTTCATCTGGTCCTGGATCCGACTTATAAAGATTCTGGGCATCAGATCAGATCATTTCCTCATCTGGATTAACAGAAGCTCTGGAGCAGACCTCCATTTCCCAGGCTATAGTATAAGTAAACAGCTGTGCAGACTCAACCATCTGTGCTACCCCATACTCAGACGGGCAGCTGGAGACTTGGGAGCTGTGAGGAAGCAAGTGCGATTGGGGTGACATCTCTGAGGACTGGAGCATTTGTGATGTTGAAATTGAGGTGATGGAGAGCCCACTTGAAGGAGCACATGATATCCGTTGATGCACCTGCTGTTTTTGTGCCTCATTTAGAATTTGTAGCGATGGGCGTGTCCGTAAGAATGGGATCGTATCACATTGTCCACGAAAAGAAGTCGACATCTTAGTTTGGCTGGAAGATGGTCTTTCTTCTGCAGATGTTACTCCCCCCCCACCGTGGGGGGCCTCGACCCACCGGCGGACAGGCACCAGTATTGGGATAGGGGGGCTGGCCATCAGGGTCCACCGCGGCTCTGGCACAAACCCGGCGACACAGAGGTGGCACGGGCAGGAACGGACTGGCCGTGTCGGCTTCTCACTTTTTGGATTTTAGAAGGGCATGACATGCCTATATCTGTGTCTCCCCCTCCTTTTACTCCTCCACCTCTTTTCTTTTCGCATGACTATATGTACTTGTCACTTTTCCATGTGTTAGTTGTGTCTTCTGAGCAGTTTGTCAGCTTTTGGACACCTTTGAAGGTGTTTTCTATGTGTTTCTATGTGTTTTTGTTTGCCTGCCATTGGTTTTAACGGTGTTCGAAGGTGTTCGACGAACAGTTCGACGAACAGTTCGGCGAACACACGGGTGTTCGGCGAACCGAACCGAACTCGAACACTACGGGGGTGGCTCAACACTACTTTTGACTTTTTGAAAGCAAAATTGACTGGAATCATTAGTGGGCACCATGTCAGGTTTGGAGAACCCCTGATGTGCTTAAACAGTGGAAACCTCACACAAGTGGTGCCATCTTGTAAACTAGACCCCTCAAAGAAATGAAATTGACATGTGCTGTGCACATTGAACCCCCAGGTGCTTCACAAAAGTTAATAATGTTGAACTGTGAAAATGGAAAAATAAAATTTTCCAAGAAAAATGTTGGCTTTGTCCAAATTTTTAATTTTCATAAGGTTAACAGGAGCAAAATGGACCATACAATTTGTTATGCAATTTCTCTTGAGTATATTGATATCCCATATTTGGTCAAAAACTACTTTTTAGGCACAGTGCAATGCTCAGAAGGAAAGAAGCGCCATATTGGAGTTTAGATTTTGCTGGAATGGTTTGAGGGTGCCATGTAACATTGACAGAGACCCTGAGGTGCCAGAAAATCACAAACCACCATAAATTACATCATTTTACAAACTACACCTCTCAATCAATTCATCTAGGGGTGCAGTGAGCATGTTGATATTACCATTAGGTGGTGAAGAAAGAATAATAACATTTTTACCTCTAAAATGTTGTTTTCGCTCCAAATTTTTAATTTTTATAAGTGCTAATAGGAAAAAATGGACCTCTCAGTTTGTAGTGTGATTTCTTCTGAGTACACCAATACCCTACATGTGATTGGGAACTACTTTTGAGGCACAGTGGAAAACTCAGAAGGTCAGGAGTGGCACAATGTAGTTCAGATTTTTCTGTTATGGTTTGCGGGAGCCATGACCCATTAGCAGAGCCCCTGAGGTGCCAAAACAGGAGAGCCACCCCATAAGTGATCCCATTTTAAAAACTACACTTTTCATTGAATTCATCCAAGGGTACTGTGATAATATTGACTAGTCATGAGCGAGCACTAAAATGCTCAGATACTCGTTACTCGGGTCGAGCAAATCGTAATGCTTGTCTGCTCAACCCGAATAACGAGTCCAATGTAAATCCATGGGAAATATGATCATTTTTCCGATGGCCCTCCCCCCGGAAGTCTGGAGGGGGCCTAAAAATTGGTCAAATCGATGGAAACAGTGCTGAAATTACATGGGAACAACATGGGAAATACCCGTGTAAGCATCTCTGAATCCCAGGTCACTGCTGTGAACATTGTCAGAGTATTATGCCACTTTTACGGACTGACAATAAAACATACAAAAACTAAGCTAAAATGGATTTTCCTGGAAAAAATGATAAGAAACATTCTTTCTAGGGTAATGACTTGTATGTAGGGCAAAATAAATAACCAAAAACAAAAATGCTTCTCCACACCTTGGGCTATGTTTGATGAGTTTTTGCACTTTTGCATTGCTTTCGACAGTGAAAAATACATTCACCAGTAAATGTAATTTTAACATTTTAGTACCTTACCTGGCAATGTGGTGTGTGACACATGATCAGACACATCCTGTTTCATTTATGAAAAAGGATCTCTGAAAATCACAAAGCATATTTTTACAGGGCCTTTAGGAGGCCCTTACTATTGTTAAAGGGACAGCAGTCGGCCCTCACTATTGTTAGAGGGCCATCAGCCGGCTATGCCTTGCATAGTGTTATGCACACGCCCGGGCAGACTAGCGTGAGTGTGATTAGTAATCCCACTGTACCATGAACCGAGGTGTGCCTGGAGGGGCGTAACTAAGTATCAACCCGATCCGACCAAGGTCACACGGCGGCTCAGTCGACTCCGTGAACCAGGGAGGAACCGAGCAGAGGGACCAGGTGCTACTCCAGGTCAGACCCCGGTCACAGCTGTTGGCCCACACCGGGGAATGCAGGAACAGGCAGGTTAAACTGGCATATTGACTGGTGGGTACTGGCAGGCACGGCTGGTATGCAGATAGGTGGATATTGACAGGCACAGCTGGTATGTAGACTGGTGGGCACTGGCAGGCACGGCTGGCATGCAGACAGGTGGGGACAGGGAGGCACGGCTGACATGCAGACAGGCAGGTACTGGCAAGTAGGAACATAAGCAGGATAGGGACCAGTACAGACTGGGATACAGGAACAGAGCCGCAGGTGTGGTAGACAAGCAGAGCAGAGCAAAACCGTCAGATGCGGAGAACAAGCAAAGCAGAGCAAAACCCGCAGATGAGGTGAACAAGCAAAGCAGAGCAAAACCGCAGATGCGGTGAACAAGCAAAGCAGATCAAAACCCGCAGATGCGGTGAACAAGCAAAGCAGAGCAAAACTGCATATGTGGTGAACAAGCAAAGCAGAGTAAAACCCGCAGATGCGGTGAACAAGCAAAGCAGAGCAAAACCGCAGATGTGGTAAACAAGCAAAGCAGAGCAAAACCCGCAGATTCTGTAAACAAGCAAAGCAGAGCAAAAATGCAGATGTAGTGAACAAGCAAAGCAGAGCAAAACCGGCAGATGCGGTGATCAAGCAAAGCAGAGCAAAACCGCAGATGCGGTGAACAAGCAAAGCAGAGCAAAACCCGCAGATGCGGTGAACAAACAAAGCAGAGCAAAACCGCAGATGCGGTGAACAAGCAAAGCAGAGCAAAACCCCCAGATGCGGTGAACATGCAGAGCAGAGCAAAACCACTGGTGCGGTGAGCAAGCAGAGCAAAGCAAAACCCGCAGATGCGGTAGACAGGACAGGACTCTGTTCACATGGAACAGACTGGAAAACACAAGAAGATAGCTGGAACACAGGAGTTAGAAACAGAGGGAGGGAAACAGAACGAACAGAACCAGATACACACAAGGTACTTACAATGAAGTAGCGAGTGGACACAAAACTCACAAACAGAAGTACAGAGACAACGAGTTGGAGTTAGGTGCAGGTTCAAATACTGCAGGAAAGAGGGAAGATACAGACATAGAGACAAACAAGTAATGGACTAGGACACTGTTCAGACAGGATCTGAACCAGGAACAAGATACAGGAACGAGGCTGGGAACTCAGCCCCCAGGGTGGCAGAAACTGACTAGAAGTCACAGGTACAGGTAGAGGCCCTGGGTACTCAGCCCCCAGGGTGGCGGACCGACTAGAGTCAGGACAGGACCTGGTACCTCACAGTTGCACAGAACAGACTGTAATAAAGTGTTGCTAAGACACCTCCTACTGGGTGGAGGGGGTTTAAGTATCCAGTGACTCAAAGCAATAGGCTGGGGACGCATTAGGACTGCGCACACTGTAGCTTTAAGAATCAGAAAACAACAGCGCCGACGCCCTAAGCCAGCAGACAAGAGACATACAAACAGCAGGTACTGGAGCAAAAGTGTGCAGCCTGGCCTGAAAGGTAAAATTGCTTTCTTGCATGGTGAGAGATGGTAAGCCATGCAAGCACGCCGCCAGGGGTGTTACACATAGCTGTATATTGCTACTGCAATATAACGTATCCATCTGAGATGGTCAATTTTTATTTTTCGCATATATTCTGTAAAGTTTAATATTTGGATGTGCCGCAGGCAGCCCTCACAATGTATGAATTTCCAGCAGGTGGCCACCACTATTTTTAGAGGGCCAGCAGGCATCTTGGGGATAGATGAGACCAAGATAGAGCTTTTTGGTAACGTACATCATTCAACTGTTTACTGTAATTTGAATGTGGCTAATGAATAAAAGAACACAGTACTTCTAGTCAAATATGGTGGAGGTTCAAAGATATTTAGGGGTTGTTTTGCTGATTCTGACACAGCGTGCCTTGACTGCATGCAAGGTATAATGAAATGTGAATATTTCCAAAGGATTTTGGTTTGCAATGTAATGCCCAATGTCATAAAGCGGGCTTTGCATCCTAGGTCATGAGTCTTCCAGCAGGACAATGACCCCAAACATAATTCAAAAAGCACCCAGAAATGGATGGAAACAAAGCGCTGGAGAGTTCTGAAGTGGTAATTCCAGCTCCAGTGGCATTAAGTCGTCAACCACTACCTCTTACATACAGAAGCTACAAAGAAACTGTGAATGGACACATTAAATCAAGAATTTTTTTTTTACGTTTGATTAATTTCTGTCAACTTTGATGAATTTTTGTCAACTATGATAAATTTCTGTCAACCTTGATTAATTTCTGAATACAAATCACGGTAAAAATTATGAATCAGTCAATGAGTGCAAGGAAAACATCATTCAGGTTATGCACTGTGGAAGATATGTAAGCGGCCAGAATGAACACTCCTTTCCATTTAGCATCTGTCTCTATTCTAAAAGCAGCTAACAGTATTATTAATAGGGAATAGAATTTTTTTTTTCAGCACGGAGTATAATACAATATTCCCTGACTAGATGCCTGTAAGACGCTATCCCAATTACTATTGGTTACTAGAGATGAGAGTTGTTCTACTCGAACTGTTCGCCAATCTCAAATTCGAGCTGTTTTGGGCGGTGTTCGAGCCGTTCGGCAAACACGAACGATTTGAGAAAAATTCGGCTGTTCGAGGTTATGTTCGATAACTGTTCGTGCACCAAAATCATAACTGGATTTTTTCTCAGTAATGATGAAAATTAATGTTAATACGCAGTTTGAGTGTACAGCGGGGTGGGGGGAGGGGCAGGGGATGGATCTCTGCAGGAATAATGAAGATCTCCATTTTTTTTTCTCTTTCCCGCATTTGCAGTGGGGAGGTGCAGTCTGTCAGCCTATCAGCAGCGCACACACGGAGCGAACTGCTGTTTTTCACACAAGCAAGGGCATGTGTCATTGGCAGTGTATGTCACATGTCCTTGCCCTATAAGACCAAGCCATTTTCCCCGTCGCCACCATTTTCTCACTGCTGCAGCTGCGTGTTAGACGGCACCGCTGTTGCTGTGTGCGCTATACCTTGTTAATTTCAAGCCAATTTTCGCACAAATCTACAGATAGCTTGGGAGTAGGGAATAGTTGTGATTGCAGTCCTTTTAAGGACTAGGTTACAGCATTTCCTACGACTTTTATCAGGCAGGTCTGTGCTCTTAAATAGATAGATTGTGGGAGTAAAGACTAATTGTAATTGCAGTCCTTTTCAGGACTAGGTTACATCAGTTCCTATCAGTTTTGGCCAGGCAGGTCTGTGCCAGTGCTGTGCAAGTTTTTTTCACAGCATTTGGCTGAATCTAGCAAAGCTAATCCTTTTTGGCCTATTGCAGAGTGTGTTAGTCAGTGGAGTAGCCTATCTGTGTTGCAAGATATACCACCTGTGTATAGAATAACAATTTTTTTACTGCACCTAGTGAAGTAAAATCTTTTGGGCATAGCATCATTCTATTAGTCCATCTATACTGACCTCCATCAGGTTACAAATTGAATATAATTTTTTTCTGCATCTAGCTCTGAAAAAATATTTGGGCTTCTAGCAGTGTGTGGGACTTGTTCTATTAGTCCATCTATACTGACCTCCATCAGATTGCAAACTGAATATAATTTTTTTCTGCAACTAGCTCTGAAAAAATATTTGGCCTTCTAGCAGTGTATGGGACTTTCTCTATTAGTCCATCTATACTGACCTCCATCAGGTTGCAAATTAAAAATAATTTTTATCTGCATCTAGATCTGAAAAAATATTTGGCCTTCTAGCAGTGTGTGGGACTTTCTCTATTAGTCCATCTATACTGACCTCCATCAGGTTGCAAATTGAAAATAATTTTTATCTGCATCTACCTCTGAAAAAATATTTGGGCTTCTAGCTGTGTGTGGGACTTGTTCTATTAGTCCATCTATACTGACCTCCATCAGGTTGCAAACTGAATAAAATTTTTTTCTGCATCTAGCTCTGAAAAAATATTTGGCCTTCTAGCAGTGTGTGGGACTTTCTCTATTAGTCCATCTATACTGACCTCCATCAGGTTGCAAACTGAATATATTTTTTTTCTGCATCTACCTCTGAAAAAATATTGGGCTTCTAGCTGTGTGTGGGACTTGTTCTATTAATCCATCTATACAGACCTTCATCAGGTTGCAAACTGAATATATTTTTTTTCTGCATCTACCTCTGAAAAAATATTGGGCTTCTAGCTGTGTGTGGGACTTGTTCTATTAATCCATCTATACAGACCTCCATCAGGTTGCAAACTGAATATAATTTTTTTCTGCATCTAGCTCTGAAAAAATAGTTGGCCTTCTAGCAGTGTGTGGGACTTTCTCTATTAGTCCATCTATACTGACCTCCATCAGGTTGCAAATTAAAAATAATTTTTATCTGCATCTAGCTCTGAAAAAATATTTGGCCTTCTAGCAGTGTGTGGGACTTTCTCTATTAGTCCATCTATACTGACCTCCATCAGGTTGCAAATTAAAAATAATTTTTATCTGCATCTACCTCTGAAAAAATATTTGGGCTTCTAGCTTTGTGTGGGACTTGTTCTATTAGTCCATCTATACTGAACTCCATCAGGTTGCAAACTGAATATAATTTTTTTCTGCATCTAGCTCTGAAAAAATATTTGGCCTTCTAGCAGTGTGTGGGACTTTCTCTATTAGTCCATCTATACTGACCTCCATCAGGTTGCAAATTAAAAATAATTTTTATCTGCATCTAGCTCTGAAAAAATATTTGGCCTTCTAGCAGTGTGTGGGACTTTCTCTATTAGTCCATCTATACTGACCTCCATCAGGTTGCAAATTAAAAATAATTTTTATCTGCATCTAGCTCTGAAAAAATATTTGGCCTTCTAGCAGTGTGTGGGACTTTCTCTATTAGTCCATCTATACTGACCTCCATAAGGTTGCAAATTAAAAATATTTTTTTTTCTGCATCTACCTCTGAAAAAATATTGGGCTTCTAGCTGTGTGTGGGACTTGTTCTATTAATCCATCTATACAGACCTCCATCAGGTTGTAAACTGAATATAATTTTTTTCTGCATCTACCTCTGAAGAAATATTTGGGCTTCTAGCTGTGTGTGGGACTTGTTCTATTAGTCCATCTATACTGACCTCCATCAGGTTGCAAACTGAATATATTTTTTTTCTGCATCTAGCTCTGAAAAAATATTTGGCCTTCTAGCAGTGTGTGGGACTTGTTCTATTAGTCCACCTATACTGACCTCCATCAGGTTGCAAATTCAAAATAATTTTTTGTCTGCATCTAGCTCTGAAAAAATATTTGGCCTTCTAGCAGTGTGTGGGACTTTCTCTACTAGTCCATCTATACTGACCTCCATCAGGTTGCAAACTGAATATATTTTTTTTCTGCATCTGCCTCTGAAAAAATATTTGGGCTTCTAGCTGTGTGTGGGACTTGTTCTATTAGTCCATCTATACTGACCTCCATCAGGTTGCAAATTCAAAATAATTTTTTGTCTGCATCTAGCTCTGAAAAAATATTTGGGCTTCTAGCTGTGTGTGGGACTTGTTCTATTAGTCCATCTATACTGACCTCCATCAGGTTGCAAACTGAATATATTTTTTTTCTGCATCTACCTCTGAAAACATATTTGGGCTTCTAGCTGTGTGTGGGACTTGTTCTATTAGTCCATCTATACTGACCTAAATCAGGTTGCAAATCGAATATAATTTTTTTCTCCATCTAACCCAGCCAATAGTTTTGGCCTAATACCACAGTTTGGCCACTCAGCTCTGCTCGGTTCCCATCCATTGTTTTTTTGTGCAAACAACTCCAGAGTTGTGAATTAGTTAACCACCAAAATGAGTGGAAAAAGGCCTGCTGCTGGTGGAATGGGGAATAGGCATGTTGGGAAGGGGAAAAAAGGTTGTGTCCGTGGGGTAGGTGTTAAAGCAACAGTAACATCTGCAGAAGAAAGACCATCTTCCAGCCAAACTAAAATGTCTACTTCTTTTAGCGGACAATGTGATAAGATCCCTTTCTTACGGCCACGCCAATCGCTACAAATTCCAGATCAGGCACAAAAACAGCAGGTGCTTCAACGGATATCAAGTGCTCCTTTAAGTGGGCTCTCCTCCACATCAACTTCAACATCACAAATACTCCAGTCCTCAAAGGTGTCACCCCAATCGCACTTGCTTCCTCACAGCTCCCAAATCTCCAGCTGCCCGTCTGAGTATGAGGTAGAACAGATGGTTGAGTCTGCAGAGCTGTTTACTCATACTATAGCCTGGGAATCAGAGGTGGACTCCAGCGCTTCTGTGAATCCAGACGAGGAAATGATCTGCACTGATGCCCAGAATCTTTATGAGTCGGATCCAGGACCAGACGCAGAAGGTTCTGACCATAATGTAGACCCTCATTCCCAAACTGTAACTCCTGTTGGTGGAGACGAGGAAGACGATGATGAGACTCAAATACCTGATTGGAGCGACAACTTTAGTTTTTTGTCAGGGCATGAACAGGTTGGCTCTGACGACGACGGGTGTGATAACGCACAGGGTGATGATGATGAGGTTGGAGATCCCACTTACTGTCAACCCACAGTCAGCCAAGAGATGAGGTCAGCAGAGGAGGTGGAGGAAGATGCTAGTGACGACGAGGTCAGGTTGCGCCTTCCTGGACAGAGACGTAGTACTGGAAGCACGTCAACAACTGCATCCTCAAACACAACTCTGCCTCTCACCACAAGTCGTGGTGGCTCTTCAGGTCGCATGGGTGCTAAGCCTTGCATAGCCTGGGCATTTTTTCAGATCGATAAAGATGACCCAACTCGTGTTATCTGTAACATTTGTCAGCAAAAGCTAAGTAGAGGCCAAAAAATACATAGTTTGAGTACTTCATGCATGAACCGGCACATGGACATGAAGCATAAGTTGCAGTGGGAAGCTCAGTGTGCTACAATGCGGCCTAGCCGGCCGGGCCAACCACCGTTTGCCATATCTTGTGCATCCGCGGCCTCTTCATCCTCTGTGACTGGGGGACAGCAGTCACACCTGTTTTGGGGCACAGACCTGCCACCTCTTTACCCGCAACAGCCAGCGTGATTGGCAGGTCATCATTTTCTTTGGAGGTGGTAACACCAGCTGGTGTTGAGCGCTGTCCGACATCGATAGCACCACCTTTGGATCAAGGCAACCTAACATGTCCGCCTGCATCTTCCTCACAGACCGGCAGTTTGCCGGGGACACCCTTATCAACCCCGTCTAAGCACAATAGCCAGCCCTCGGTCCCTCAGATGTGGACAAGTTAAAGACCATTTCCTCCTAGCCATGAGAAAGCTAAGAGGTTGAATTTCACCATCTGCAAGCTCTTGGCTACAGAAATGCTGCCTTTCCGCCTGGTGGACACAGAGGATTTTCGAGACCTTATGTCCGTCGCAGTGCCCCAGTACCAGATGCCCAGTCGGCACTACTTCTCAAAGAAAGGTGTGCCTGCGCTCCACCAGCATGTCGCACACAACATCACCGGTTCTTTTAGAAACTCTGTGTGTGGCAGGGTGCATTTCACCACAGACACTTGGACGAGTAGGCATGGACAGGGGCATTACATGTCGCTGACTGGGCACTGGGTAACTATGGTGACAGCAGGACAAGGGGCTGCTGTCCAAGTCTTGCCGTCCCCACGAGTTGTGCGTCAATCCTCTTTATGTCAAAGTTCCTCCACTGCTTCTGCCTCCTCAACCTCCTCTCGGTCTTCCACCTGCACCCAAAGCCTGTCTGGTCATGCCACAAGCTTTCTAACTGCACAGAAGGGATCCTGCACACCTCCTTACTATGCTGGCAGTAGGGCTCAACGTCATCAGGCGGTTTTTACTTTGAAATGTCTGGGAAATGTGAGTCACACAGCTGAGGAGTTGTGGTCAGCTCTGGAGAACCAATTTCATGAATGGTTGTCTCCACTGGACCTGAAACCAGGGAAGGCCGTGTGCGACAATGCTGCAAACCTGGGTGCGGCCCTTCGCCGGGGCAATGTCACACACGTGCCTTGTATGGCTCACGTGTTGAACCTGGTTGTCCAGCAATTTTTAGCCCATTATCCCAAACTAGATGGCCTTCTGCAGAGGGCACGGTCGCTGTGTGCTCACTTCCGCCGTTCGCATCCCGCAGCTCAGCGACTTACATCTCTACAGAAGTTGTTGGGCCTGCCACTTCACCGGCTAAAATGCGATGTGCCTACCCGGTGGAATTCAACTCTGCACATGTTGCAGCGACTGTGGCAGCACCGACAAGCCCTGGTGCAATACGTTCTGACGTATAGCCTGGGCCAACGAGATCCAGAGGTGGGGCAAATCACGCTGGAGGAGTGGTCTCAGATCAGGGACCTATGCACCCTTCTGCACAGTTTTGAAATGGCGACGAAGATGTTTAGTGCTGACGATGCCATTATCAGCATGACTATTCCGGTGATTTACATGCTGGAGCACATGTTAAACAGAATTCGGAGTCAGGTGGTGGCACAAGAGGAGGTGGAGGAAGTAGAGGAGGAGGAGTTGTATGCGGAAGGGCTAACATCTGCAAGGTCCAGACGGTCGGCAGCACCAAGGCGGCAGGCATGTGAGGGTGTGGGAGATGGTTTTACCAGGGCGCATGGTAGCAGCCAAACTAGTGAGGAAGGTGCAGGAGCCCAGGAAAAGTGGAGGACGAACTGATGGAAGACTCATCAGATGAGGGAGACCTTGATCACTTTTCTGTTGTGCGAGGTTGGTGGGAGAGGACAGAGGAAGGAAGCATGATTGTTACCTCGCCACCAACACAACAGGGACTTGGTGCTCCTGGATGCGCAACACACATGAGTGCCTTCTTGCTGCACTACCTGCAACATGACCCTCGAATTGTGAGAATTAGAAATAATCCTGACTACTGGGTTGCCACACTGTTAGATCCCCGGTACAAAAGTAAATTTGCAGAAATTATTCCTGCCATAGAAAGGGATGCACGCATGCAGGAGTATCAGCAGAGACTATTGCAGAATCTTACATGTGCTTTTCCACAAAACACCAGTGGTGCACGTAGTGAATCTCACAGTTCCAACTTGCCAACCGTGGGACCGTCAAGTGTTCAGCACTCAAACCGTAACAGAACCACAGTATCTGCTGGTAACATCAATTTTGCGGAATCATTTCACCACTTTTTTAGCCCATCCTTTGCAAGGCCACAGGAGACAAGAAGTCTGACACATAGTCAACGCCTAGAGACGATGGTACAGGAGTATCTCCAAGTAAACATTGAAGCCATGACTGTGTCACTGGACCCTTGCTCTTTTTGGGCTTCCAATCTGGATAAATGGCCGGAGCTAGCCACTTACGCCTTGGAGATCTTGTCATGCCCCGCAGCCAGCGTTCTGTCTGAACGTGTGTTCAGCGCTGCTGGTGGTGTGCTGACAGATAAGCGCACGCGGCTCTCCAGTGATAATGTAGACAGACTCACGTTCATAAAGATGAACAAATCATGGATCCGAAATGATTTTTCTACCCCTGTGTCATCCTGGGGAGAGTAAAAGCTTGATGATTGGTTAAAATCACCCTACCAACCGTTTTAAGCTTTCAAATTACTAATCATGTTTATCTGTATCTTGGCTGGAAAATAATTTGGGCTTTGTAGCAGTGTGCAGAACGGATTCTATTAGGCCATCTATAATAAGCTCCACCAGATTTAAAATTACTAATCATGTTTATCTGTATCTTGGCTGGAAAATAATTTAGGCTTTGTAGCAGTGTGCAGCACTGATCCTATTAGGCCATCTATACTAAGCTCCACCAGATTTAAAATTAATAATAATTTTTAGCTGCATCTAGCCCGGAAAATAATTTTGGGGCTCCGAGATGCGCAAGACACATAAGTGCCTTCTTGCTGCACTACCTGCAACATGACCCTCATATTGTCAGAATTCGAAGTAATCATGACTACTGGGTTGCCACACTCTTAGATCCCCCAAACTTTTCGATCAACCTTTTCATTTTAATAAAGACCAAAAAAATGGTCATTTTTGAAATTATAAGCATTAGCAGGTTATTAGAAACTGAAATCAAACAGTTTTCAACTCAAAACTTTATTCTAGGTGATGTTCCATTTTCACATAGGACCCCTTGTTCGAAAGGAGCTTCTGAACTCTCTCGTCCATTGAATTTGTCAGGTTTTGGATGGTTTCTGCTTCAATTGTTTTGCATGAGGACAGAATACCCTCCCAGAGGTGTTGCTTAGATGTGAACTGCCTCCCGCCATCATAGACACTCCTTTTGATGATGCTCCAGAGGTTTTGAATGGGGTAGAGGTCAGGGGAGCATGGGGGTCACACTATAAATTTGTCCCCTTTTATGCCCATATCAGCCAGAGATGCAGATGTTTTATGTGCAGCATGAGATGGTGCATTATCATGCAAAAAAATGATCTTGCTGTGAAATACACGGTTCTTCTTCTTGAACCATGGCAGGAAGTGCTGTTTGAGAAAATCCACATACATTATGGAGTTCATCTTTAGCGCCTTCAGGGATCCTAAAGGGGCCGACAATCTCTCTCCCCACGATTCCAGCCCAAAACATTACTCCACCTCCTCCTTGTTGGCGCTGTAGCCGTGTTTGCGTGGGGTGTCCATCAACTAGCCATCCTCCACTCCATCCATCTGGACCATCGAGCGCTGCACGGCACTCATCCGTGAACAAAACAGTTTTGAAATCAGTCTTCATGTAATGTTTAGCCCACTGGAGACGTTTCTGCTTGTGTGAAGTGGATAGAGGAGGTCGACAGGATGGCGTATGAACAGCTGAAAACCTCTGAAGGACCCTGCATCTTGTTGTTCGGGGGACGTTGGAGGCACCAGCAGCTTCAAAAACTTGTCTGCTGCTATGACAAGGCTTTTTTGCCGCTGCTCTTTTAACCTGACGTAATTGCCTGTAGGAAAGAGTCCTCAATTTGCCCTTATCAGCACGCACACGTGTGTACTGTGAATCAGCTACATACTTCTTGATTGCCAAGACACTTCATCCTGATCATCGCACAATGTTGATTGTAGTCATGCCTTGACCTAAACACTCCACAATTTGTTGCTTCTCAGCAGCCGACACATCCTTTTTCTTTCCCATTTTGGCAGAAAATGTAGGCTGCTTAATAATGTGAGACAGCCTTCTTAAGTAGTCTTGCCTTTCATTGGACACACCTGCCAAACTAATTAGCACAGGTGTCTGCAATTGCTTACAGTGATATAAAGAGCCCTGACACACATCACCATCAATGAGTTTAACTGACAAACAAACAAATTCTTCCCTTATCACTCCTAAACACTTTTTGCATAATAATTTGGAACACAGTGTACATGTGCTTTTCCACAAAACACCAGTGGTTCACGTAGTGAATCTTACAGTTCTAACTTGCCAACCGTGGTCTGTATGGAGTTGTTCAATAAAGGGCCCAAAATTAAGATAACATAGATGGGAGAGGTCTCTATGAATAGGAATTCCTAAGTATTTGATACCCTGTGAGGGCCAGGCAAAGGGAAAGTTGGACTGGATGGAATCCTATATGGATTTGGGGAGGGAGACTTCGCTGCATTGATTTTAAAATTTGACCATGTAACAAAGTGATCTATTTCAGCCATAACAGCATGGATGGATATATGTGATTGAGTGATATATACTAGGACATCATCAGCAAATAGAGAGCACTTGTACTCGGTGCCTCCCACCTCAATCCACCTAATATTGGGGTTATGGCGAATTGATGAGAGCAGGTGCTCCGTCACTAGGATGTATAAGAGAGGGGACAGAGGACATCCCTGCCTTGTCCCATTGGTGATTGTGAAAGGTGATGAAAATGTTCTGATGCACCCCCTGGGCCTTGGGACACCCGGAGCCGGACCCTTTTTGGTGGATGCTGGTGGTTGTAGTCTTCGTGGCGGTGACCCGGTTCCGTGGCTCAGGGTGGTCAAACCAGTGGCGGAACTATTTATGTGGTTTTGATGTTTAAATGTCCGACTACGCCACCCGTGGATTGCGGTCAGAGTGAACCGCCGCTGCAGGGCAGACCGCTGAGGCTGGTGTTGTGGGTGCAGCAGAGCGTAGCATAACTCCCCACGGGAGGAGTATAGCCTCAGGGCAGTGTATGCGGAGGATGGGGGTGATGGTGCAGGGCAGCAGCAGTAATGACACGAAGTCAGTGATGCAGTCCAGGGCCTTTACTCACAGTTCTTATTATCCAGACCACGTCTGCAGGTAACGGCTGCCCACGTCGTACTGTGCTCACCAGGTGAGGGGCTCAGACAACTCCCAGATAACTTTGGAGCGCTTCACAGGACCCCCTTTGTGTGTCCTTTGTCTGGCCTTTCTTACCAACCCTTCTGTCCGGCTGCCTCGGGCCTCCTCTTGGTAAACTTGGCGCCAGTTTCCCTGACCCTATGTGGTGCCTTCCTAGCGGGTGTAGCGAGGGGCTGCGCCACATAAAATGTCAGAGCCTCCGGTTTCTAGCTGAGGGTCGTTTCCTGCCTCCACTAGTTTCGGGGACCGGTCTGCCCCTTTGACCTGACCCCTCCACGCAGGTGGATTCAGGCGTGCGGTGGTGACTCGCCCATCCGCATCCCTGGGATCCCTTCATTCCTCGTTCCTGGAGCCTTCTCCGCTCCTCTTCCTTCCTTCTCCCTCTTCCAGGCCTGGGCCTCTGTTACTAGGCCCGCCTCCGGAGCAGAGCTCATGCAGAGCCCCTGCTCCCTGCCACTTCTGCTTAGACTTCTCTGCACTGAACTAAGATGGTGCCCACCTTTTATACTCCCTTCTCAATGCACCCAGGAACTGCTTCCTCCCTGCTCCTGCACTACAGGGTTCCCCTTCCTCAGTGTTCCCTCCCCCCACTCCAGCCAGGGACAGGGACTGTCGTGCCCATCTCAGAGGCATATTGGTCGCCCTGCCCCACGGCAATGTGGTGTAATGCATGCAGGTGTCGGGTCCTGATCCACACTCCATCCTTACCTGAGAGTGAGATATCACACCTCTGGGTGAGGTGCAATACCTCTGTAGCAACCGAGCCCTCGGGGTGCTACAGTTCCATTTATCTTCAGCCTAGGTGACGTATTGTGATACAGGGCCGTGATTTTAGCTATTAAAGGGTCCCCTAGACCCCTACCCCAAGCTTTTTAAGAGAATCATATATGGCGTGCCAGGAGACTCTATGGAATGCTTTCTCAGCATCCGAGAGTATCTAATTACAAATTTTTAACTGCATCTAGCCCAGGAAATACTTTGTGCCTAGTAGCAGTGTCTGCTAGTCAGCGGATTATCCCGGCTGTTAAGCAAGCTACACCATCTGTAGTTTGGACACTTAAGTTTTTCAAAGGAAATGCTTCGGGACCACGGGATACTCAGTGAAGAGCATCAGGAGGCACCCCAAGGCATAGGGGCTGGGACTGGCAGTAGGATGCCTTGCGGTGGACAGCCGAGCTCGATCCTTATAAAAGCTTTTTAACTGCAGCAGCTTTAGTGGACGCTACTGGAGCTGGAATTATGCGGCTGCTGGCATGAGACTTGCCCTCCAATAGATCCTTGTAAATGGATTTAAAGTGTATTCATTCAAATTAGAGAGACAATTTAAATTAAAAAGTTTAGAGCTGCCTCCACCACAGGGGGGCTCGCTCGACCCACCAGCGGACAGGCACCAGTATTGGGAGAGGGGGGCTGGCCGTCAGGGTTCACCGCGGCTCTGGCACAAACACGGCGACACGGAGGTGGCACGGGCAGGAGCGGACTGAACGTGTCGGCTTCTCACTTTTTGGATTTTAGAAGGGCATGACATGCCTATATTTGTGTCTCCCCCTCCTTTTACTCCTCCACCTCTTTTCTTTTCGCATGACTATATGTACTTGTCACTTTTCCATGTGTTAGTTGTGTCTTCTGAGCAGTTTGTCAGCTTTTGGGCACCTTTGAAGGTGTTTTCTATGTGTTTCTATGTGTTTTTGTTTGCCTGCCATTGGTTTTAACGGTGTTCGAAGGTGTTCGACGAACAGTTCGACGAACAGTTAGGCGAACACACGGGTGTTCGATGAACCGAACCGAACTCGAACACTACGGGGGTGGCTCAACACTATTGGTTACCCATACACAAATCTCAGATAAGAGAGGTAATATAGTACAATAAAAAATAGAATTTAACTGGCTCCAAAGAGGTTTTTTTTCACCAAACTGTGAAGGAACACAAGCAACCCTGCCTGCTTTGATGAATTTTTAATTACAGATCACCATTAAAAATTATGAATTGGTCAACGAGTGCATGGAAAAAATCTATCAAGTTATGCACTTTGGAAGATATATAGGTGAACAGAATATGAGCACTCATTTCCCTCTGATGATACCTAGCACCTGTCCCTATTCTAAAAGCAGTTAACAGCGGTATCAATAGGGAATATATATTTTTTTGTTTGCTTTCAGCAGCAAGAGTATAAGGTAATAATCCCTATCTGGATGCTTGTAATACCCTATCCATAGTGCGATAGCTCACCCGTACACAAATTTCAGATAAGAGTTAATAAATGGCCTTTCCATTATTTAGGAGTGGGTCTCATATACTGTTATTGCGTTTGCAGCAAGTTCAAGGGCTGCCAAAAATTATGACGCACTCCAATAACAATTTGAAGAGACACAGAGGAGGGCCTCAGTCAAATTTTTTTTACCAATTATTAAGGAGTGGGTCTCCGGTACTGTTATTGCATATGCAGCAAGTTCAAGGGCTGCAAAAAATTAGGATGCAGTCAAATACCAATTTGAAGAGACTTAGTGAAAGGCCTCAGAAAAATTGTTTTAAAAATGATTAAATAGTGGGTCTCCTATACTGTTATTACATATGCAGTAAGCGCAAGGGCTGCCAAAAATTAGGACACAGTAAAATACCAATTTGAAGAAACATAGTGAAGGGCCTCATAAAAATTGTTTTAAAAATTATTAAGGAGTGGGAGAGACGAAGAGGAGGGCCTCAGTAAAAAAAAATATTTTCTATTATTAAAGAGTGGGTCTCCTAGACTGGTAATGCCCATGCTCTAAGTGTATGGGCTTAAAAACATTTACCCCTGGGGGGTATACATATATATTGAATAGAATGTTAGAGGAAAGCCTCTAAAAATAGTTTCTACAGGCTTCATAAACACCCTTAAAAAAATTATGTGGGTGTTGCATGATGGTTACCCGGATAATATGTTGGTGGAGGATGAGGAGAAGATTAAGGAGGAGGACGACATGAAATAGACAAAATCCTGAAGTGTATACCCATGTCTGGGTGTGAAGGGGTGCACGGGAAAAGACCCTCCAAAAAAACCCACTGGATTTGAGTTATTGTTCCGCTGCTATCATCCGGTGCTGTCGAGAAGTCTTGCCCAATCCAGCCCTTGTTCATTTTCATAAGAGTCAGCCTGTCAGCATTTTCAGTTGACAGGCGGATGAACCTATCAGTTATAATACTCCTGTTGGCATAGAGAGACAGTTCATGCCACATGTCCAGTTTGGATAGCGAATAGTTGTAAGGCACAGAGGAATCATGGAGGACGCTGGTACGGTCAGCATCTTCCAAAACTTTTCCCTCCTTGTCAGAGTACCACGTGCATCATGGCCTGGGTGCTGGGACGGGACTGAAAAAACTGTCCCAGACCTTTGGAAGTGTTCCCCCGCCTCTACTGCATCTGGTTTGTCTCCCTCGCCTGTACTCCTTGGTTGTCCAAGGAACTGTGACCTCTGCCGCCAGCATTGATAGATGTAAATTTTTTTAATAATTCTTCAACAAGGGTCTTCTGGTACTGCAACATTTTATTAGACCAGTCCGCCACTGGAAGGAGATATAGAAAGTTCTCCTTGTAGCGCGAGTCTAGAAGTGTGACCAACCAGTAATTACTGTTACCCAAAATGTGCACAATGCGACGGTCACGGGAAAGGCAGGGGAACATATTCTCAGCCATGTGTGCCAGACTGCCAACAGCCAAGACTTCTCAGTAGCCACCAAGAGGACAACTGCCCATGTTCTCCTCCTCATCCTCCTCCTGGTCCTCCTCCTCACCCTCCCCCTCTTCAGGTCATCCACGCCTATACTCAGAAAACCATCTCCTGTTCCTCCTCCTCTTCATTATCACCCAATCCACGTTGAGAAGAGGCTGGGCTCTGTAGCATCACCCTGTATAGTTCCTTTCTCCATCTCATCATGCACCATGTGCAATGCCTCCTCTTAAATTGTAAGCAGGGAGCGTTTAAGTAGACAGAGAAGTGGGATGGTGACGCTAATTATGGCATCATCACCCCTCACCATCTTGGTCGAGTCCTCAAAGTTTTGGAGGACAGCACTAATGTCAGACATCCAAGCCCACTCATCAGCTCTTATGTGCGGAAGCTGACCTGAATACTAATGGGCGTTTTGAAGCTGGTACTCAACTACTGCCACCTGCTGCTCACAAATCCTTCTCAACATATGCAACATTGAGTTCCAATGTGTGGTGACATCGCACACCAGTCGGTGAGCTGGAAGCTGCAAACACTGCTGAAGCACTGCCATGGCGGCGGAAGCTGTAGCTGACTTTCTGAAATTGACAAACACGTGGCGCACTTTCACAAGCAGCTCAGGCAGATCTGGGTAGGTTTTTAGAAACCGCTGAACCACTACGTTTAGCACATGGGCCAGGCATGGTATGTGTGCGAGGTCACCAAGCTTCAGAGCCATCACCAGGTTCCAGCCAATGTCACACATGACCATGCCTGGCTTTAGGTTCAGCAGTGAGAGCCACAGAGATGCCTGCTCTGTTACAGCTTTCAACAACTCTGCAGCGGTGTGCGGTTTGTCACCTTAGTAGATAAGCTTCAGCAGAGCCCGATTTCGCTTGGCGGAGGCAGTGCTTCCAGCTTGCGATTGATGTGATCATTTTTGAAATGGAGGCTGAAGAGGAGAAGGAGGACGAGGTGCAGGAGCTGTAGAATGTGGGGGAAACCCTGTTTGACCCAGGGCCCGCAATCCTCGGCGTCGAGAGGACATGTTCCATCCCAAGGTCCAACTGAATCCTGGCTTCCACAATATTAACCCAGTGTGCAGTCAGTGAAATGTACCGTCCCTTTTCAAAAGCACTTGTCCACATGTTTTTGGTTAGATGGACCTTCCCAGTAACTGCGTTGGCAAAGGCACCGGTAATGTTCTGGGACACGTGCGTGTGTAAGGCGGTGACTGCACACTGGGAGAAATAGTGGCTGCTGGGGACCGAGTACCGAGGGACAGCCGCCAAGAGGTTTCAGAAAGCTTCCTTTTCCACGAGTCTAAAAGCAACATTTTCTAGTGCAAGCAGTTGAGAAATGTGGCATTTTAGTATTGTGGCATGTGGGTGGGTGGCTGCTTATTTGCACTTGCAAAGACTGGGGTAGGGACAACTGAACGCTGTGCTGGGACAAGGACATGGACATGGTTGCTGATGATGATGGTTGCAAGTGTGTAATGACACGTGCAGGTTGGGAGGCATCTTTGCCTGCATCATGGACAGTGGCTTGGAGTGCATGTACAACAGCAGAAGAGGCAGTGGTGTGACCCGTAGACACTGTTTCTGGACCCTGGAATTTGGCCCAACTAGTCGAGTGCTTTGCTGCCATGTGCCTGAGCATGCTGGTGGTGATCAGGCAGGTAGTTCTGCTGCCCCTGCTGATACTGGCATAGCATATGTTGCAAATGGCCTTGTTGGGTTAACTAAACAGTCTTTAAAGAAGAGGCAGACTCGAGAAGACCTAAAAGTTGGACTTTCAACTTCCCTCGTATTGGTGTTTTGGGGAACAGATACACCTCCATCCCCCTTTGCGCTGCTCTCCTCACTATGCATGTCACCTTGCCAGGTTGGGTCAGTGACTTCATCGTCCACCACCTCGTCTTTCATTTGCGCACCTTGGGACTCCTCCTGACTTGCTGGCAATTGTGTCTCATCATCATCATCCACCTCTTGCGACAGTAATTGCACTTTCCCACCGTCGCCTTCATGTGACCATGGCTGCTCAAATATTTGGGCATTGCTACATGCAATCTCCTTTTGCCCCACTTGAAGCTGACCGAGCGAGGGGCCAGAATCTATAAATGGAAATGTGAACAGCTCTTCGGAGTGTCCAAGTGTGGGATCACTTTTCTCCGGGCACTCGCCATGGTGGGAGGGAGGAGGATCAGGGTGAGGAATAAGTGGTCAAGACTCATGGCTACTGAGACTGGACCATGTGGAAGATAGGGTGGTGGTGGTGGCAAACTGACTGGAAGCATTATCTTCTATACAACTACCAACTTTTTCACACTGCTCTGGATTCAAGAGTGGTGTTCCTCTACCCCCTAGAAAGTGGGACAGGAAGCTAGGTCGACATGATGTGGGTGCTTGTTGTGCTCCCTCAGCAGGCACCGTTTCATCTTGCCCATGGCCTTGACCTCTGCGTGCACCATCACCATCACGTCCATTTTCCCATGCCTTACCACGTGCCTTGACCATTTTAAATGGAGTTTAATATTTTGCAGCTTGCAAAAACATGTCAGGATTAATACCACAGTATTTGTTCACGTCTGATGATCAATTCTTTTGGACTCTGCCGGTATACCTATTCTACTGGTCAGCGAATAAGTGTGGATATATTTTGGACACACAAGTAGCAGACTTTAAGTGGAGTATAATATTTTGCAGCTTGCAAAAAAATGTCAGGATTAATACCATAGTATTTGATCACGTAAGATGACCGATTCTTTTGGGCAGTGCCGGTATACCGATGCTATTGATCAGCGAACAAGTGTGGATATACTTTGGACACACAAGTAGCAGACTTTAAATGGAGTATAATATTTTTCAGCTTGCAACAAAATGTTTGGATTAATACTGCAGTATTTGATCATGTCTGATGACCAATTATTTTAGGCAGTGCCAGTATAGCGATGCTATTGGTCAGCGAACAAGTGTGGATATATTTTGGACACAAAAGTAGCAGACTTTAAATGGAGTATAATATTTTGCAGCTTCCAAAAAAATTCAGGATTAATACTGCAGTAATATTTGACCACCTGAGATGATGGACAAGTTTCTCTGCTTGCACAATACAGCAATGCTATTCAAATCACCCAAATCTGTCTGTATCCTGCTGACAAGCAAATGGAGCAGTAAAAATGGTGGATTATATTGCTTTTCACTAAAATTATCAGGATTAAGAGCAAAAAGAATATTATTAGCTCTGATAACTAGGGCTATTGATAGGAGTTCCAGTAGCAGAAAGAACATGCAATGGACTCTATTCTGTACTATACTAGGTCTCCACAAAATCTGCCTAACTAGTGCTATCAGCAGGATTAATATTCTTCAGAATGAGCCCTTACAAGGACTATTTGAGTAGATTAATAATTGTGGTGTGAAATCTGTGTTTAAAATAACCGCCAATTCTCGCTCAGCTGTAGCTCTCTCTACTTTGCTCTTCGACCGGTAGACTGTGACGAGCATAGGGTCCCGGGTCTTGTATCGACCCGATGACGCCATGCGACCAGCCAGTAATGCCACAACCAACATGGCTACAGCATTACAGTGACTGTCAAACAATCCCAGCATGGTAATTGGCTGCCTAATATGCACCAAACATGTGGGTCGGGGACTTGAGCTCCCACCCGCATATTCAAAAAATACTCGCCGAGTAACAAGCATTTTGAACACTGTGATGCTCGGGAGAGTAACGAAGAGTGGCAAGTATGCTCGCTCATCACTAATATTGACACAACGGGTGTGTCACAGAATTTTATGCCATTGGGCAGTGAAGAAAAATTAATGACATTATTACCACAAAAATGTAGTTTTAGCCCCAGATTTTACATTTTTACAGGGGTAAAGGGGTAAAAATGGCACCAAAATTTGTTACACAATTTCTGCTGAATGTGGAAATACCCCATATGTGGCTGTACAGTACTGCTTATCCACACGGCGAGACTCGGGAGGGACAGAACACTATGTAACATCCCTGGCGGCGTGCTTGCATGGTGCACCACCTCCCACCATGCAAGACCGCAATCTTACCTGTCAGTCCATGCTGCACTCTTTGCTCCAGTACCTGCTGTGTCCATGTCTCTTGTCTGATTGCTTAGGGCGTCGGCGCGGCTTTCTGCTTGTTTCTTATAGCTACTGTGTGCACAGTCCTAATGTGTCCCCAGCCTATTGCTATGAGTCACTGGATGCTTAAACCCGCTCCACCCAGGAGGAGGGGCCTGAGCAACAATTTCACTCAGTTTGTCTTTTGCAACTGAGTTGCCAGGTCCAGTCCTGTATCTAGTCTGTTCTGTCACCCTGGGGGCTGAGTACCCAGGGCCGCTACCTGTATCTCTGACTTCTAGTCTGTTTCTGCCACCCTGGGGACTGAGTACCCAGGGCCGCTACCTGTATCTCTGACTTCTAGTCTGTTTCCGCCACCCTGGGGGCTGAGTTCCCAGGCTCGTTCCTGTATCTTGTTCCCGGTTCAGTTCCTGTCTGAACAGTGTCCTAGCCGGTTCCTGGTTTCTCTCTATGTCCGTGCATTCCCTTTTCCTGCAATGTCTGAACCTGCACCTAGCTCCAACTCGTTGTCTCTGTACTTCTGTTTGTGAGTTTTGTGTCCACTCGCTACTTCATTGAAAGTACCTTGTGTGTATCTGGTTCTGCTTGTCCCCTTTCCCTGCCTCCGTATCTACCTCCTCTGTTCTAACCATCTTCCTGTATTTTCCAGTCTGTTCAATGTGAACAGAGCCCTGTCCTGTTTGCCTTCACCTTCTGCTCTGTTCTGCTCTGCTTGTTCACCACTCCGGTGGTTCCGCTCTGCTCCGCTTGTTTACCGCACCAGCGGTACTGTTCTGCTCTGCTTGTTCACCGCTCCGGCGGCTCCGCTCTGTTTCGCTTGTTTACCGCACCTGCGGTTCTGTTCTTCTCTGCTTGTTCACCCCTCCGGCGGTTCCGCTCTGCTCCGCTTGTTTACCGCACCTGCGGTTTTGCTCTGCTTGTTCACCGCATCTGCGGTTTTGCTCTGCTCTGCTTGTTCACCGCACCTGCGGTTTTGCTCCGCTCTGCTTGTTCACTGCACCTGCGGTTTTACTCCGCTCTGCTTGTTCACCGCACCTGTGGTTTTGCTCCAGTCTGCTTGTTCACCACACCTGCGGTTTTGCTCCGCTCTGCTTGCTTACCGCACCTGCGGTTTTGCTCCGCTCTGCTTGTTCACCGCTCCTGCGGTTTTGCTCTGCTCTGCTTGTTCACCGCTCCTGCGGTTTTGCTCTGCTCTGCTTGTTTACCGCACCTGCGGTGTTGCTCCACTCTGCTTGTTCACCGCACCTGCGGTTTTGCGCCACTCTGCTTGTTCACCACTCCTGTGGTTTTGCTCTGCTAGTCCACCGCACCTGCGGCTCTGTTCCTGGATCCCAGTCTGTACTGGTCCCTATCCAGCCTGCGTTCATACCTGCCAGTATCTGCCTGTCTGCATTCCAGCCATGCCTGTCAGCACCCGCCTGTCTGCATACCAGCCGTGCCTGCCAGTACCCACCTGCCTTCATACCAGCTGTGCCTGCTAAGTACCCACCTGCCGTCATATCAGCCGTGCCTGCCAGTACACACCTGTCTGCAGACCAGCTACTGTAACCAGCATGTTCCTGCATTCCCCAGTGTGGGTCAACAGCTGTGACTGGGGTCTGACCTGGAGTAGCACCTGGTCAACTGAGCCGCCATGCGTCCGTGGTCGGACCGGGTTGATACTTAGTTACGCCCCTCCAGGCACTCCTTGGTTCACAGTTCAGTGGGATCACTAATCACGCTCACGCCAGTCAGTTGTGGCGCGAGCGTAACACACTATTTGGCTTCTGGAGCTCTATTTGTCTTCTGGAGTGCAGATTTTTGTTGAATAGTTCACAGACTTCATATACAGAGCCTCTAAGTGCTAGAAGAGCAGAATATCCCTTCAAGTGACCCCATTTTTTAAATTATACTCCTTTGGGAATATTTCTACAGGTGAAGTGACGGATTTCACTCCAAGAGTGTTTTCCAAAAACGAGGAGTAGTGGATGTTGCTGAGTGAAAATTGCAAATCTTCTGTTGCAGTGCCCATACATTGTAGTGCCCAGTATGTTGTTGTGCCGAGTATGTTATGCTCAGCTTGTGCTTCTGGAGACATGCACCAGTAAATTAAGTGGGCTTTCAATGCTACAGAAATGCCAAACATGTGGACGCTAAATGTGGTTTAGGCACACTTTGGGGCTCAGAAGGGAGAGTGTCATTTGGATTTAGGAGTGCAGAATTTGCTGGAATTCTTTTGGGATGTGAAGAGCCATAGCGCTTTTCCTGAGCATTTGAACTACCAGTAACGTGGAAGCCGCCTATATTTCCGTTAACAGATGATGGACCTGAGTGGGGACTTGCTTTTTTTGTGGATTGATTTGAATCTTTACATAACGTTTGGGATCACATTTATTCGGCACTCTACGCTGAGCACTTACATAGAAGTTTCAATCTAAACCTAAATCACTGATTGATGTGATTCAGATGAAAGCCCCCAAGGGATCCACTATAATGAGGCAGCAGAGTTACTCTTGACTCCGTCTGACTTCTATTGAGCGGTCCATATTTTCAGAAGTGCACAAAACTGTGACCGACCGCACTTTTATACACACCTAAAAAGACCGACACCGCCAGATCAAAGGCCACAGTGCCTCCATCTGCCTCATTATAGGGAACCTTCTGCCGAGTGTTCTGTCTGAATCACGCATTTCAGAGACTTACATGGAAACCATAAACGGTAAACGCTCAGAGGAAAGCACTGGATAAATGTGAGCCGAGCCTTATTGTGATCTTTGGGAGACAGAATGAACAAATCAACAGCAGGTCAAGATTTGGTTTTATCTATTTTTTAAGCCGTTCCTCGTGCAGTAAAAGTGATTAGACAATTTTATTCTTTATTCTTAAAGTTGGTGAAATTACAGCGATACCAGTTTTATATAGTTTTTTTATGTTTGGCTTTTGTCACACACTAAAAGACGCTTTTTAAAAAAAAATAAAAAAAAATAGTTTTTGCATTGCCATATTTTGAGAGCTATAATTTGTCCATATTTCTGCACCGCTCCTGGTAGTGAGAGCCAGGTGTCAGCTATGATGTTAGCCTAACACCCTGCAGAGATTGTAATGACAGTAAAAAAAAAAACAGTATGTGGGAAAGGAGATTTTAAAAAAGCTTATTTTAACACCTAATGGTGAGTGCCCCATTTTCTCCTTACATGACTATGTGGACTATTGCCTGGTGAGCACCATCGAGACGGTTAATCAGCTGCCATTTAAGTCTATGGGTACCCTAAAAAAACCTGATTTCAGATATATATAACATCTGATTTTTATGGATACATTGCAATTCTTTAACATAATAAACTGTTTATGGTCTTTGAATTTGATAACAACATATACCTACAGGAGACTGGTACGCCAATGAGAAGTAAAATGACTCCTCAAATCTTTTCATGGCCAAGCTTAAAAGTGACATTTGTCCTCATGTCCAATCAAGCCTCTGGCCTACTATCATTACATTGACAATATTTTAATTATCTGGACGCAGTCTGAGCAACAGCTAAAAATGTTCCATGAACACTTTAATCAATTTCATCCCACCATCAACCTAACACTCAACTACTCCTGTACTGAAATTAACTTTTTGGACACTATTAATAAGCTACAGAATAATGAAGTAGAGATATCCCTGTACTGGAAGCCAATCGACTGTCCAACATACCTTAAGTGGGACAGTTTCCATCCAAAAACACATAAAAAACTCTTTGGTCTACAGCCAATCCATCAGCTAGAATCGGATATGTTCCAACCCTATGGATAGAGACAAACACCTTGGTGGCCTCCGAAAGACCTTATTGAATCAGGGCTACCATCCAAGAACAATTGAGAACTAGTGTTGAGCCACCCCCGTAGTGTTCGAGTTCGGTTCGGTTCGTCGAACACCCGTGTGTTCGCTGAACTGTTCGTCGAACTGTTCGTCGAACACCTTCGAACACCATTAAAACCAATGGCAGGCAAACAAAAACACATAGAAACACATAGAAAACACCTTCAAAGGTGTCCAAAAGCTGACAAACTGCTCAGAAGACACAACTAACACATGGAAAAGTGACAAGTACATATAGTCATGCGAAAAGAAAAGAGGTGGAGGAGTAAAAGGAGGGGGAGACACAGATATAGGCATGTCATGCCCTTCTAAAATCCAAAAAGTGAGAAGCCGACACGTTCAGTCCGCTCCTGCCCGTGCCACCTCCGTGTCGCCGGGTTTGTGCCAGAGCCGCGGTGAACCCTGACGGCCAGCCCCCCTCTCCCAATACTGGTGCCTGTCCGCTGGTGGGTCGAGCGAGCCCCCCTGTCGTGGAGGCAGCTCTAAGCTTTTTAATTTAAATTGTCTCTCTAATTTTAATCAATACACTTTAAGTCCATTTACAAGGATCTATTGGAGGGCAAGTCTCATGCCAGCAGCCGCGTAATTCCAGCTCCAGTAGCATCCACTAAAGCTGCTGCAGTTAAAAAGCTTTTATAAGGATCGAGCTCAGCTGTCCACCGCAAGGCATCCTACTGCCAGTCCCAGCCCCTATGCCTTGGGGTGCCTCCTGATGCTCTTCACTGAGTATCCCGTGGTCCCGAAGCATTTCCTTTGAAAAAATTAAGTGTCCAAACTACAGGTGGTGTAGCTTGCGTAACAGCCGGGATAATCCGCTGACTAGCAGACACTGCTACTATGCACAAAGTATTTCCTGGGCTAGATGCAGTTAAAAATTTGTAATTAGATACTCTCGTTGGATGCTGAGAAAGCATTCCATAGAGTCTCCTGGCACGCCATATATGATTCTCTTAAAAAGCTTGGGGTAGGGGTCTAGGGGACCCTTTTATAGCCAAAATCACGGCCCTGTATCGCAATACGTCACCTAGGCTGAAGATAAATGGAACTGTAGCACCATGAGGGCTCGGTTGCTTCAGAGGTATTGCACTCCACCCAGAGGTGTGATATCTCACTCTCAGGTAAGGATGGAGTGTGGATCAGGTCCCGACACCTGCATGCATTACACCACATTGCCGTGGGGCAGGGCGACCAATATGCCCCTGAGATGGGCACGACAGTCCCTGTCCCTGGCTGGAGTGGGGGGAGGGAACACTGAGGAAGGGGAACCCTGTAGTGCAGGAGCAGGGAGGAAGCAGTTCCTGGGTGCATTGAGAAGGGAGTATAAAAGGTGGGCACCATCTTAGTTCAGTGCAGAGAAGTCTGAGCAGAAGTGGCAGGGAGCAGGGGCTCTGCATGAGCTCTGCTCCGGAGGCGGGCCTAGTAACAGAGGCCCAGGCCTGGAAGAGGGAGAAGGAAGGAAGAGCAGCGGAGAAGGCTCCAGGAACGAGGAACGAAGGGATCCCAGGGGTGCGGACGGGCGAGTCGCCACCGCACGCCCGAATCCACCTGTGTGGAGGGGTCAGGCCAAAGGGGGAGACCGGTCCCCGAAACTAGTGGAGGCAGGAAACGACCCTCAGCTAGAAACAGGAGGCTGTGACATTTTATGTGGCGCAGCCCCTCGCTACACCCGCTAGGAAGGCACCACATAGGATCAGGAAAACTGGCGCCAAGTTTACCAAGAGGACGCCCGAGGCAGCCGGACAGAAGGGTTGGTAAGAAAGGCCAGACAAAGGACACACAAAGGGGGTCCTGTGAAGCGCTCCAAAGTTATCTGGGAGTTGTCTGAGCCCCTCACCTGGTGAGCACAGTACGACGTGGGCAGCCGTTACCTGCAGACGTGGTCTGGATAATAAGAACTGTGAGTAAAGGCCCTGGACTGCATCACTGACTCCGTGTCGTTACTGCTGCTGCCCTGCACCATCACCCCCATCCTCCGCATACACTGCCCTGAGGCTATACTCCTCCCGTGGGGAGTTATGCTACGCTCTGCTGCACCCACAACACCAGCCTCAGCGGTCTGCCCTGGAGCGGCGGTTCACTCTGACCGCAATCCACGGGTGGCGTAGTCGGGCATTTAAACATCAAAACCACATAAATAGTTCCGCCACTGGTTTGACCGCCGTGAGCCATGGAACCGGGTCGCCGCCACGGAGACTACAACCACCAGCATCCACCAAAAAGGGTCCGGCTCCGTGTGTCCCAAGGCCCAGGGGGCGCGTCAGAACATTTTCATCACCTTTCACAATCACCAATGGGACAAGGCAGGGATGTTCTCTGTCCCCTCTCTTATACATCCTAGTGACGGAGCACCTGCTCTCATCAATTCGCCATAACCCCAATATTAGGTGGATTGAGGTGGGAGGCACCGAGTACAAGTGCTCTCTACTTGCTGATGATGTCCTAGTATATATCACTCAATCACATATATCCATCCATGCTGTTATGGCTGAAATAGATCACTTTGTTACATGGTCAAATTTTAAAATCAATGCAGCGAAGTCTGAGGCCCTCGATGTCTCCCTCCCCAAATCCATATAGGATTCCATCCAGTCCAACTTTCCCATTGCCTGGCCCTCACAGGGTATCAAATACTTAGGAATTCCTATTCATAGAGACCTCTCCCATCTATGTTATCTTAATTTTGGGCCCTTTATTGAACAACTCCATACAGACCACGGTTGGCAAGTTAGAACTGTAAGATTCACTACGTGAACCACTGGTGTTTTGTGGAAAAGCGCATGTACACTGTGTTCCAAATTATTATGCAAAAAGTGTTTAGGAGTGATAAGGGAAGAATTTGTTTGTTTGTCAGTTAAACTCATTGATGGTGATGTGTGTCAGGGCTCTTTATATCACTGTAAGCAATTGCAGACACCTGTGCTAATTAGTTTGGCAGGTGTGTCCAATGAAAGGCAAGACTACTTAAGAAGGCTGTCTCACATTATTAAGCAGCCTACATTTTCTGCCAAAATGGGAAAGAAAAAGGATGTGTCGGCTGCTGAGAAGCAACAAATTGTGGAGTGTTTAGGTCAAGGCATGACTACAATCAACATTGTGCGATGATCAGGATGAAGTGTCTTGGCAATCAAGAAGTATGTAGCTGATTCACAGTACACACGTGTGCGTGCTGATAAGGGCAAATTGAGGACTCTTTCCTACAGGCAATTACGTCAGGTTGAAAGAGCAGCGGCAAAAAAGCCTTGTCATAGCAGCAGACAAGTTTTTGAAGCTGCTGGTGCCTCCAACGTCCCCCGAACAACAAGATGCAGGGTCCTTCAGAGGTTTGCAGCTGTGCATACGCCATCCTGTCGACCTCCTCTATCCACTTCACACAAGCAGAAACGGCTCCAGTGGGCCAAACATTACATGAAGACTGATTTCAAAACTGTTTTGTTCACGGATGAGTGCCGTGCAGCGCTCGATGGTCCAGATGGATGGAGTGGAGGATGGCTGGTTGATGGACACCCCACGCAAACACGGCTACAGCGCCAACAAGGAGGAGGTGGAGTAATGTTTTGGGCTGGAATCATGGGGAGAGAGATTGTCGGCCCCTTTAGGATCCCTGAAGGCGCTAAAGATGAACTCCATAATGTATGTGGATTTTCTCAAACACCACTTCCTGCCATGGTTCAAGAAGAAGAACCGTGTATTTCACAGCAAGATCATTTTTTTGCATGATAATGCACCATCTCATGCTGCACATAAAACATCTGCATCTCTGGCTGATATGGGCATAAAAGGGGACAAACTTATGGTGTGACCCCCATGCTCCCCTGACCTCTACCCCATTCAGAACCTTTGGAGCATCATTAAAAGGAGTGTCTATGATGGTGGGAGGCAGTTCACATCTAAGCAACAGCTCTGGGAGGGTATTCTGTCCTCATACAAAAAAATTGAAGCAGAAACCATCCAAAACCTGACAAATTCAATGGACGAGAGATTTCAGAAGCTCCTTTCGAACAAAGGGTCCTATGTGAAAATGTAACATCACCTAGAATAAAGTTTTGAGTTGAAAACTGTTTGATTTCAGTTTCTAACAACCTGCTAATGCTTATAATTTCAAAAATGACCATTTTTTTGGTCTTTATTAAAATGAAAAGGTTGATCGAAAAGTTTGGGGGATCTAAGAGTGTGGCAACCCAGTAGTCATGATTACTTTGAATTCTGACAATATGAGGGTCATGCTGCAGGTAGTGCAGCAAGAAGGCACTTATGTGTCTTGCGCATCTCGGAGCCCCAAAATTATTTTCCGGGCTAGATGCAGCTAAAAATTATTATTAATTTTAAATCTGGTGAAGCTTTGGTATAGATGGCCTAATAGGATCAGTGCTGCACACTGCTACAAAGCCCAAATTATTTTCCAGTCAAGATACAGATAAACATGATTAGTAATTTTAAATCTGGTGGAGCTTATTATAGATGGCCTAATAGAATCAGTGCTGCACACTGCTACAAAGCCCAAATTATTTTCCAGTCAAGATACAGATAAACATGATTAGTAATTTTAAATCTGGTGGAGCTTATTGTAGATGGCCTAATAGAATCAGTGCTGCACACTGCTACAAAGCCCAAATTATTTTCCAGCCAAGATACAGATAAACATGATTAGTAATTTGAAAGCTTAAAACGGTTGGTAGGGTGATTTTAACCAATCATCAAGCTTTTACTCTCCCCAGGATGACACAGGGGTAGAAAAGTCGTTTCGGATCCATGATTTGTTCATCTTTATGAACGTGAGTCTGTCTACATTATCAGTGGAGAGCCGCGTGCGCTTATCTGTCAGCACACCACCAGCAGCGCTGAACACACGTTCAGACAGAACGCTGGCTGCGGGGTATGACAAGATCTCCAAGGCGTAAGTGGCTAGCTCCGGCCATTTATCCAGATTGGAAGCCCAAAAAGAGCAAGGGTCCAGTGACACAGTCATGGCTTCAATGTTTACTTGGAGATACTCCTGTACCATCGTCTCTAGGCGTTGACTATGTGTCAGACTTCTTGTCTCCTGTGGCCTTGCAAAGGATGGGCTAAAAAAGTGGTGAAATGATTCCGCAAAATTGATGTTACCAGCAGATACTGTGGTTCTGTTACGGTTTGAGTGCTGAACACTTGACGGTCCCACGGTTGGCAAGTTGGAACTGTGAGATTCACTACGTGCACCACTGGTATTTTGTGGAAAAGCACATGTAAGATTCTGCAACAGTCTCTGCTGATACTCCTGCATGCGTGCATCCCTTTCTATGGCAGGAATAATTTCTGCAAATTTACTTTTGTACCGGGGATCTAACAGTGTGGCAACCCAGTAGTCAGGATTATTTCTAATTCTCACAATTCGAGGGTCGTGTTGCAGGTAGTGCAGCAAGAAGGCACTCATGTGTGTTGCGCATCCAGGAGCACCAAGTCCCTGTTGTGTTGGTGGCGAGGTAACAATCATGCTTCCTTCCTCTGTCCTCTCCCCCCAACCTCGCACAACAGAAATGTGATCAAGGTCTCCCTCACCTGATGAGTCTTCCATCAGTTCATCCTCCACTTCTTCCTGGGCTCCTGCACCTTCCTCACTAGTTTGGCTGCTACCATGCGCCCTGGTAAAACCATCTCCCCCACCCTCACATGCCTGCCGCCTTGGTGCTGCCGACCGTCTGGACCTTGCAGATGTTAGCCCTTCCGCATACAACTCCTTCTCCTCTACTTCCTCCACCTCCTCTTGTGCCACCACCTGACTCCGAATTCTGTTTAACATGTGCTCCAGCATGTATATCACCGGAATAGTCATGCTGATAATGGCATCGTCAGCACTAAACATCTTCGTCGCCATTTCAAAATTGTGCAGAAGGGTGCATAGGTCCCTGATCTGAGACCACTCCTCCAGAGTGATTTGCCCCACCTCTGGATCTCGTTGGCCCAGGCTATACGTCAGAACGTATTGCACCAGGGCTTGTCGGTGCTGCCACAGTCACTGCAACATGTGCAGAGTTGAATTCCAGCGGGTAGGCACATCGCATTTTAGCCGGTGAAGTGGCAGGCCCAACGACTTCTGTAGAGATGTAAGTCGCTGAGCTGCGGGATGCGAACGGCGGAAGTGAGCACACAGCGACCGTGCCCTCTGCAGAAGGCCATCTAGTCTGGGATAGTGGGCTAAAAATTGCTGGACAACCAGGTTCAACACGTGAGCCATACAAGGCACGTGTGTGACATTGCCCCGGCGAAGGGCCGCACCCAGGTTTGCAGCATTGTCGCACACGGCCTTCCCTGGTTTCAGGTCCAGTGGAGACAACCATTCATGAAATTGGTTCTCCAGAGCTGACCACAACTCCTCAGCTGTGTGACTCACATTTCCCAGACATTTCAATGTAAAAACCGCCTGATGACGTTGAGCCCTACTGCCAGCATAGTAAGGAGGTGTGCAGGATCCCTTCTGCGCAGTTAGAAAGCTTGTGGCATGACCAGACAGGCTTTGGGTGCAGGTGGAAGACCGAGAGGAGGTTGAGGAGGCAGAAGCAGTGGAGGAACTTTGACATAAAGAGGATTGACGCACAACTCGTGGGGACGGCAAGACTTGGACAGCAGCCCCTTGTCCTGCTGTCACCATAGTAACCCAGTGCCCAGTCAGCGACATGTAACACCCCTGTCCATGCCTACTCGTCCAAGTGTCTGTGGTGAAATGCACCCTGTCACACACAGAGTTTCTCAAAGAAGTGGTGATGTTGTGTGCGACATGCTGGTGGAGCGCAGGCACACCTTTCTTTGAGAAGTAGTGCCGACTGGGCATCTGGTACTGGGGCACTGCGACGGACATAAGGTCTCGAAAATCCTCTGTGTCCACCAGGCGGAAAGGCAGCATTTCTGTAGCCAAGAGCTTGCAGATGGTGAAATTCAACCTCTTAGCTTTCTCATGGCTAGGAGGAAATGGTCTTTTACTTGTCCACATCTGAGGGACCGAGGGCTGGCTATTGTGCTTAGACGGGGTTGATAAGGGTGTCCCCGGCAAACTGCCGGTCTGTGAGGAAGATGCAGGCGGACATGTTAGGTTGCCTTGATCCAAAGGTGGTGCTATCGATGTCGGACAACGCTCAACACCAGCTGGTGTTACCACCTCCAAAGAAAATGATGACCTGCCAATCACGCTGGCTGTTGCGGGTAAAGAGGTGGCAGGTCTGCGCCCCAAAACAGGTGTGACTGCTGTCCCCCCAGTCACAGAGGATGAAGAGGCCGCGGATGCACACAAGATATGGCAGACGGTGGTTGGCCCGGCCGGCTAGGCCGCATTGTAGCACACTGAGCTTCCCACTGCAACTTATGCTTCATGTCCATGTGCCGGTTCATGCATGAAGTACTCAAACTATGTATTTTTTGGCCTCTACTTAGCTTTTGCTGACAAATGTTACAGATAACACGAGTTGGGTCATCTTTATCGATCTGAAAAAATGCCCAGGCTATGCAAGGCTTAGCACCCATGCGACCTGAAGAGCCACCACGACTTGTGGTGAGAGGCAGAGTTGTGTTTGAGGATGCAGTTGTTGACGTGCTTCCAGTACTACGTCTCTGTCCAGGAAGGCGCAACCTGACCTCGTCGTCACTAGCATCTTCCTCCACCTCCTCTGCTGACCTCATCTCTTGGCTGACTGTGGGTTGACAGTAAGTGGGATCTCCAACCTCATCATCATCACCCTGTGTGTTATCACACCCGTCGTCCTCAGAGCCAACCTGTTCCTGCCCTGACAAAAAACTAAAGTTGTCGCTCCAATCAGGTATTTGAGTCTCATCATCGTCTTCCTCATTGTCTCCACCAACAGGAGTTACAGTTTGGGAATGAGGGTCTACATTATGGTCAGAACCTTCTGCGTCTGGTCCTGGATCCGACTAATAAAGATTCTGGGCATCAGTGCAGATCATTTCCTCGTCTGGATTCACAGAAGCGCTGGAGTCGACCTCTGATTCCCAGGCTATAGTATGAGTAAACAGCTCTGCAGACTCAACCATCTGTTCTACCTCATACTCAGACGGGCAGCTGGAGATTTGGGAGCTGTGAGGAAGCAAGTCCGATTGGGGTGACACCTTTGAGGACTGGAGTATTTGTGATGTTGAAGTTGATGTGGAGGAGAGCCCACTTAAAGGAGCACTTGATATCCGTTGAAGCACCTGCTGTTTTTGTGCCTCATCTGGAATTTGTAGCGATTGGCGTGGCCGTAAGAAAGGGATCTTATCACATTGTCCGCTAAAAGAAGTAGACATTTTAGTTTGGCTGGAAGATGGTCTTTCTTCTGCAGATGTTACTGTTGCTTTAACACCTACCCCACGGACACAACCTTTTTTCCCCTTCCCAACACGCCTATTCCCCTTTCCACCAGCAGCAGGCCTTTTTCCACTCATTTTGGTGGTTAACTAATTCACAACTCTGGAGTTGTTTGCACAAAAAAACAATGGATGGGAACCGAGCAGAGCTGAGTGGCCAAACTGTGGTATTAGGCCAAAACTATTAGCTGGGTTAGATGCAGAAAAAAATTATATTCAATTTGCAACCTGATGGAGGTCAGTATAGATGGACTAATAGAACAAGTCCCACACACAGCTAGAATCCCAAATATTTTTTCAGAGGTAGATGCAGAAAAATTTTTTATTCAGTTTGCAACCTGATGGAGGTCTGTATAGATGGATTAATAGAACAAGTCCCACACACAGCTACAAGCCCAATATTTTTTCAGAGGTAGATGCAGAAAAAAAATATATTCAGTTTGCAACCTGATGGAGGTCAGTATAGATGGACTAATAGAGAAAGTCCCACACACTGCTAGAAGGCCAAATATTTTTTCAGAGCTAGATGCAGACAAAAAATTATTTTGAATTTGCAACCTGATGGAGGTCAGTATAGGTGGACTAATAGAACAAGTCCCACACACTGCTAGAAGGCCAAATATTTTTTCAGAGCTAGATGCAGAAAAAAATTATATTCAGTTTGCAACCTGATGGAGGTCTGTATAGATGGATTAATAGAACAAGTCCCACACACAGCTAGAAGTCTAAATATTTTTTCAGAGGTAGATGCAGATAAAAATTATTTTTAATTTGCAACCTGATGAAGGTCAGTATAGATGGACTAATAGAGAAAGTCCCACACACTGCTAGAAGGCCAAATATTTTTTCAGAGCTAGATGCAGATAAAAATTATTTTTAATTTGCAACCTGATGGAGGTCAGTATAGATGGACTAATAGAACAAGTCCCACACACAGCTAGAAGCCCAAATATTTTTTCAGAGGTACTGTAGATGCAGATAAAAATTATTTTTAATTTGCAACCTGATGGAGGTCAGTATAGATGGACTAATAGAGAAAGTCCCACACACTGCTAAAAGGCCAAATATTTTTTCAGAGCTAGATGCAGATAAAAATTATATTCAATTTGCAACCTGATGGAGGTCAGTATAGATGGACTAATAGAAAAAGTCCCACACACTGCTAAAAGGCCAAATATTTTTTCAGAGCTAGATGCAGATAAAAATTATATTCAATTTGCAACCTGATGGAGGCCAGTATAGATGGACTAATAGAACAAGTCCCACACACAGCTAGAAGCCCAAATATTTTTTCAGAGGTACTGTAGATGCAGATAAAAATTATTTTTAATTTGCAACCTGATGGAGGTCAGTATAGATGGACTGATACAACAAGTCCCACACACAGCTAGAAGCCCAATATTTTTTCAGAGGTAGATGCAGAAAAAAATATATTCAGTTTGCAACCTGATGGAGGTCAGTATAGATGGAGTAATAGAACAAGTCCCACACACAGCTACAAGCCCAAATATTTTTTCAGAGGTAGATGCAGATAAAAATTATTTTTAATTTGCAACCTGATGGAGGTCAGTATAGATGGACTAATAGAGAAAGTCCCACACACTGCTAGAAGGCCAAATATTTTTTCAGAGCTAGATGCAGATAAAAATTATATTCAATTTGCAACCTGATGGAGGTCAGTATAGATGGACTAATAGATAAAGTCCCACACACTGCTAGAAGGCCAAATATTTTTTCAGAGCTAGATGCAGATAAAAATTATATTCAATTTGCAACCTGATGGAGGTCAGTATAGATGGACTAATAGAACAAGTCCCACACACAGCTAGAAGCCCAAATATTTTTTCAGAGGTACTGTAGATGCAGATAAAAATTATTTTTAATTTGCAACCTGATGGAGGTCAGTATAGATGGACTAATAGAGAAAGTCCCACACACTGCTAGAAGGCCAAATATTTTTTCAGAGCTAGATGCAGAAAAAAATTATATTCAGTTTGCAACCTGATGGAGGTCAGTATAGATCGACTAATAGAGAAAGTCCCACACACTGCTAGAAGGCCACATATTTTTTCAGAGGTAGATGCAGAAAAAAATATATTCAGTTTGCAACCTGATGGAGGTCTGTATAGATGGATTAATAGAACAAATCCCACACACAGCTAGAAGCCCAATATTTTTTCAGAGGTAGATGCAGAAAAAAATATATTCAGTTTGCAACCTGATGGAGGTCAGTATAGATGGAGTAATAGAACAAGTCCCACACACAGCTACAAGCCCAAATATTTTTTCAGAGGTAGATGCAGATAAAAATTATATTCAATTTGCAACCTGATGGAGGTCAGTATAGATGGACTAATAGATAAAGTCCCACACACTGCTAGAAGGCCAAATATTTTTTCAGAGCTAGATGCAGATAAAAATTATATTCAATTTGCAACCTGATGGAGGTCAGTATAGATGGACTAATAGAACAAGTCCCACACACAGCTAGAAGCCCAAATATTTTTTCAGAGGTACTGTAGATGCAGATAAAAATTATTTTTAATTTGCAACCTGATGGAGGTCAGTATAGATGGACTAATAGAGAAAGTCCCACACACTGCTAGAAGGCCAAATATTTTTTCAGAGCTAGATGCAGAAAAAAATTATATTCAGTTTGCAACCTGATGGAGGTCAGTATAGATCGACTAATAGAGAAAGTCCCACACACTGCTAGAAGGCCACATATTTTTTCAGAGGTAGATGCAGAAAAAAATATATTCAGTTTGCAACCTGATGGAGGTCTGTATAGATGGATTAATAGAACAAGTCCCACACACAGCTAGAAGCCCAATATTTTTTCAGAGGTAGATGCAGAAAAAAATATATTCAGTTTGCAACCTGATGGAGGTCAGTATATATGGACTAATACAACAAGTCCCACACACAGCTAGAAGCCCAATATTTTTTCAGAGGTAGATGCAGAAAAAAATATATTCAGTTTGCAACCTGATGGAGGTCTGTATAGATGGATTAATAGAACAAGTCCCACACACTGCTAGAAGCCCAATATTTTTTCAGAGGTAGATGCAGAAAAAAATATATTCAGTTTGCAACCTGATGGAGGTCTGTATAGATGGATTAATAGAACAAGTCCCACACACAGGTAGAAGCCCAATATTTTTTCAAAGGTAGATGCAGAAAAAAATATATTCAGTTTGCAACCTGATGGAGGTCAGTATAGAAGGACTAATACAACAAGTCCCACACACAGCTAGAAGCCCAATATTTTTTCAGAGCTAGATGCAGAAAAAAATTATATTCAATTTGCAACCTGATGGAGGTCAGTATAGATGGACTAATAGAATGATGCTATGCCCAAAAGATTTTACTTCACTAGGTGCAGTAAAAAAATTGGTATTCTATACACAGGTGGTATATCTTGCAACACAGATAGGCTACTCCACTGACTAACACACTCTGCAATAGGCCAAAAAGGATTAGCTTTGCTAGATTCAGCCAAATGCTGTGAAAAAAGCTTGCACAGCACTGGCACAGACCTGCCTGGCAAAAACTGATAGGAACTGATGTAACCTAGTCCTGAAAAGGACTCCAATTACAATTAGTCTTTACTCCCACAACCTATCTATTTAAGAGCACAGACCTGCCTGATAAAAGTCGTAGGAAATGCTGTAACCTAGTCCTTAAAAGGACTGCAATCACAACTATTCCCTACTCCCAAGCTATCTGTAGATTTGTGCGAAAATTGGCTTGAAGTTAACAAGGTATAGCGCACACAGCAACAGCGGTGCCGTCTAACACGCAGCTGCAGCAGTGAGAAAATGGTGGCGACGGGGAAAATAGCTTGGTCTTATAGGGCAAGGACATGTGACATACACTGCCAATGACACATGCCCTTGCTTGTGTGAAAAAAAGCACTTCGCTCCGTGTGTGCGCTGCTGATAGGCTGACATATTGCATCTCCCCACTGTAAATGCGGGAAAGAGAAAAAAAAATGGAGATCTTCATTGTTCCTGCAGAGATCCATCCCCTGCCCCTCCCCCCACCCCGCTGTACACTCAAACTGCGTATTAACTTTAATTTTCATCATTACTGAGAAAAAATCCAGTTATGATTTTGGTGCACGAACAGTTATCGAACATAACCTCGAACAGCCGAATTTTTCTCAAATTGTTCGTGTTCGCTGAACGGCTCGAACACCGCCCAAAACAGCTCGAATTTGAGATTGGCGAACAGTTCGAGTAGAACAACGCTCATATCTATTGAGAACCAGATTACAAGAGCCACCGGAATATCAAGGAATCACCTCCTACATTACAAAACGAAACAAAAAAGCAACCGGGTACCTACAATCCAAATCCAGAGGCGCTAAGGGGAGTTGCACGGAAAATAAAACTTTTACTGAAAAAAGATGCCCAATTACAATCCATATTTCTGGACCCCCCCACTTCTTTGTTTAGGCAGTCCCCAAATCTAAGAAGCATCATTGTCAGAAGCACCGTTCTCTCCACCAGCTACAGGAACCTTTTCCTGCAACCAGAAAATATGTAAAACCTGTCCATTTATAATGACCACAGACAAGATGAAGATACCCAACTCACATCAGGACTACAAGATCCCAGGTACTTTCAGCAGCATCACATCTAATGTGGTGTACTTAATTATATGCACCAAATGTCCAGCTGGGGGTCTGTATGTAGGGGAGACAGGACAAAAACTTAAAACAAGGATGACTTCTCATCGCCACACAATAAAATAAAAACGAACAGATCTACCTGTGGCAAAACAATTTTGTATCCCTTATCACAGCATCATGGACATGAAATTACTGATCGTAATGGTAATTTCAAATCTCAGTGACAGAAAAGTCTGAGAATACAAACTGATGACAACCTTTGACACACTCAGTGCTGGAATGAATGCGTCATACGGATTTATATCTTTCTACATTAACTAAGGAATGTGCTCCTCAGACCTGTGGGGGCATAAAAGTGCTGGACCAGACTTCAATCACAGGACAATAAAACTTTCACACTCCTTATCTATGAACTATTTCAATATTTACGGCCACAACTGTTTATCCCTTTCCCATACTAATAGTTTTACTTTACATTACTTGTCTCATGCATTGCATTATTTCTGTGTCTTGCTTTGTACAAATATGTGACTCTTCAGATTTTGTGTTATACTATGCCTGATGAAGAGACCTGAGTAGTCTCGAAAGCTTGCAATTTGTTACCATCTTTTCAGTTAGCCATTAAAAGGTATCAAACACTAAGGACTCTCAAATCTAAATCTTTTATATAGTCTTGTAAATTATTAATAGATGCTGTAAAAAACGGATTGCACACGGATGACAAAGTGAGAAAAAAATTGGCCAAGTTTTCTGGATGAAACTCTGATGATTTTTTTGTACTGCCATTAGTGATGTGTGAGCACTAAAATGCTCAGGTGCTCGATGCTCGGGTCGAGCAAATTGGAATACTCGCGTGCTCGACCCGAGCAATGAGCCCAATGTAAGTCTATGGGAAACTCGAGCATTTTTTAGACGGCTCCCCCCTGCGGTCTGCAGAGGGCCTAAAAAATTGCCCAAACCGATGGGAACAGTACTCAAATGACATGGGAACAGCATGGGGAAGACCCCTGGAAGCATTTCTGACTTTCAGGTCACTGCTGTCAACAACGTTGTCAAAGGTATTATGCGACTTTTGCGGACACACAATAAAACATACAAAAATGAAACCAAAATGGATTTTCCTGGGAAATATGTTAAGGAACATTCCTTTCCAGGGTAATGACTTGTATATAAGGCAAAATAAATATACAAAAACAAAAATGCTCCTCCACACCTTGGGCTATGTTCACACTTTTGCACTTTTGCATTGCTTTAAACCAAGACAAATGAATTGGTAAATGTAATTTTAACATTTTACAACCTTATCTGGCCATGTGGTGTGTGACTCATCATCCGACACATCCTGTTTCATTTGTGATGCAGGGACTCTGAAAGTAACAAAGCTTATTTTTATAGGGCCATTAGGCAGCCCTTACTATTCTTAAAGGGCCAGCAGTCAGCCCTCGCTGTTGTTAGAGAGCCATCAGCTGGCTATGCTTTGTTGTTTCCATTATTAACGAGTGGGTCTCCTATACTGTTATTGCGTATGCAGTGACTGCAAGGGCTGCCAAAAATTTGGAAGCTCTCCAATGCCCCTTGGAAGAGACGTAGAGGTTGGAGTGCCTCCTAAAAACAATGTTCCTATTATTAGGAAGTGGGTCTCCCATAGTGTTTGCCTATGCAGTGAATGCAAAAGCTGCCAAACATTTGGAGGCACTCCAATGCCCCTTGGAAGAGACGTAGAGCTCGGTGAGCCTCCTAAAAACAATTTTCCCATTAATAGGAAGTGGGTCTCCCATAGTGTTTGCCTATATAGTGAATGCAAAAGCTGTCAAAAATTTGGAGTCACTCTAATGCCCCTTGGAAGAGACCTAGAGGTCAGAGAGCCTCCTAAAAACAATGTTTCCCATTATTAGGAAGTGGGTCTCCCATATTGCTTGCCTATGCAATGAATGCAAAAGCTGCCCAAAATTTGAAGGCATTTCAATGCCCCTTGGAAGAGACGTAAAGGTCGGAAAGCCTCCTAAAAACAATGTTCCCATTATTAGGAAGTGGGTCTCCCATAGTGTTTGCTTATGCAGTGAAGACAAAAGCTGCCAAAAATTTGGAGGAATTCCAATTCCCCTTGCAAGACACGCAGAGGAGGGGATATAGTAAACATGGTGGTGAATGATATTGTGATGGAGGATGAGGAGAAGGAGGAGGACAATAGCAAATAGACAAAATCAGGAAGCATATACCCATGTCTGGGTGTGAAGACAGAGGTGCATGGGAATAGAATTAGACCTCCAAAAAAAAGACACTGTTTTTGAGTTTAGGTTACGCAGCTATCATTCGATGGTGTTGAGAAGTCTGGCCCAATCCAGCCCTTGTTCATTTTGATAAGAGTCAACCTGTCAGCAATTTTAGTTGACAGGCGGATGCGCCTCTTGGTTATAATTCCACCGGTGGCACTAAAAACCCGCTCTGATAAAACGCTAGCGGTAGGGCAGACCAGGACCTCCAAGGCATAGAGAGCCAGTTCATTTCATGTATCCAGCTTTGATACCCAGTAATTATAAGGCACAAAGGAATCACAGAGGGCGTTAGTATGGTCGGCAAGGTACTCGCTCACCATCTTCCCAAAGTTTACACTCCTGGTGAGAGTACCCCGCGCCTCAGGGCCTGTAAGATGGGAGGGTCTGGTCTGAGAAAACTGTCCCAGAACTTTGACAGTGTTCCACTGCCTCTACTGGATTGGAGTTGTGTCTCTCTCGTTTGTACTCCTTGGTTATCCAACGAAGTGTGCCCTCTGCCGCCAGTGTTTTCAGATGGGAATTTTTTTAATAATTCCGCATCAAGGGCTTTCAGGTACTGCCCTATTTTTGTAGACCTGTCTGCCTCAGGAACAAGAGGTAGAAAGTTCTCCTTGTAGCATGGGTCTAGAAGTGTCACCAACCAGTAATGACTGTCAACCAAAATTTTGAGAATGCGAGGGTCATGGGAAAGGCAGCGTAACATAAACTCAGCCATACGTGCCAGACTGCTAACAGGCAAGACTTCCATGTCCTCACCAAGAGGACGACTGACCATGCTCTATTCCTCCTCCTTCTTCGCCCTGTCCACAGGCCATCCACGCTGAACAGACGGTATGACAGTTGTGCAGGTAGTACCGTCTATGAAACTAGCTCCTCCTCCTCTTCCTCATTGTTACCCAATCCACATTGGGATGAGATGAGGCTGGGCTGTGTGTAATCACCCTGTATGGTTCCTTGCTCCATCTCATCGTGCTCTGCCTGCAATGCATCCTCTTTGATTGTGAGCAGAGAGCATTTCAGAAGACAGAGAAGTGGGATGGTGACGCTAATTATGGCGTCATCACTGCTCACCATGTTGGTGGAATCCTCAAAGTTTTGGAGGATGGAACATATGTCTGACATCCAAGTCCACTCCTGAGGTCTTATGTGTGGAGTCTGGACTGAATACCGACGGCCTTGTTGATGTCGATAGTCAACAACTGCCCTCTTCTGCTCACAAATCCTTCCCAACATCTGGAGTGTAGAGTTCCAATGCGTGGGGACATCACACATCAGTCGGTGAGCTCGAAGCTGCAAACGCTGCTGAAACACGGCAAGGGCGGCAGAAGCTGTATCTGACTTTCTAAAATGGGCACACAGGCGGCGTACTTTGACAAGCAGATACGGCAGCTCCGTGGAAGGTTTTGAGAAACCGCTGAACCACGAGGTTAAGCACATGGGCCAGGCATGAACCAGTGAGATGTACCATCTCTGCCCACAAGCACTTGTCCACATGTCCGTGGATAGATGGACTTTCCCAGCAACTGCGTTATTGAGGGCATGTCTAATATTGTGGGACAAGTGCTCGTGCAATGCGGGAAAGGCATGCTGGAGGAAATAGTGGTGGCTGGGGACTGAGTACCAAGGGACGGCCGTCACCATCATTTTGCGGAAAGCTTCCGTCTCCACGAGCCTAAAAGGCAACATTTCGAAATGTGGGAATTTAGTAGTGAGCCCTGTGGGGCGTTGGCTGCGTATTTGCGCTTGTGTTCCAAGGACTGGGGTAGGGACAACTGAACACTGCACTAGGACAAGGACGTGGACGTGCTTGGTGATGATGCTACTTGAGAGTGTGCAACGACAGGTGCAGGGCAGGAGGCATCTTTGCATGCACTATAGACAGCGGATTGACTTGCATGCACAACAGCAGAAGAAGCAGTGACTACCTCTTGAAGCTCATCAAGAGAATGCCAAGAGTGTGCAAAGCAGTCATCAAAGCAAAAGGTGGCTACTTTGAAGAACCTAGAATATAAGACATATTTTCAGTTGTTTCACACTTTTTTGTTAAGTATATAATTCCACATATGTTAATTCATAGTTTTGATGCCTTCAGTGTGAATGTACAATTTTCATAGTCATGAAAATACAGAAAAATCTTTAAATGAGAATTTGTGTCCAAACTTTTGGTCTGTACTGTACATTGGGCTCGTTGCCCGAGTCGAGCACTCGAGTATTCCAATTTGCTCGACCAGAGCATTTTAGTGCTCGCTCATCACTAGTAACCAACAATATAATTAGCAACACACTGCATTATTAGACTTTTTAGGCTACCTAAATTGTAAAAATGATCTAAAAATTATCCCATTGAGTGGGGGGGGGGCACGTGCATGCATTGTTGTATTTTTTAAAGACAGGCTATGTAAACAAAATAAATTGTGGCTTGATGTGATCATGACATTTCAAAAATTACCTCTATTTTGAGAGCTGTTTCTTGAGGGTACAAAGACAAAAACATGAGTATGTTTCCCAGCATAAATTTACTGTTTAGCACTACAAAACACATTGGACAACCAGGAGGTACAGTATGTGGCTGTCATGTCAGTGCAGTGGTGGCAGCAGGAACAGCACAGTAGATAGTTAATATGGGGCATCGCGGAGATGATTGGCAGTTTATGGCCAGCAATGGCAGAATTGGTACAGTCTAGCACTATGAAACACAGTTGGCCATCAGGAAATGTGTGGCTGTGCAGTGGGTGCAGCAGGAAAAGCATAGTAGAAAGTTAATATGAAGCAGGCAAGTAGATTCTCTGCAGTTTAGGGTCAGCATTGGGAACTCCAGCAGCAGCAGCATTAGACTATAGAACTGTGAAGCACAGTGGGTGTCAGGAGATGCAGGGCATGGCTCTGCTGTGGCTGCTTCATGAGCAGCACGGTAGAGTGTAAAGATGAGGCAGGCAAGGAAATGCATAGCAGTTTTGTGTTAGTCATGGCAGCCTCAGCAGCATCAGTACTACAGTAAAGATGACATGACGGGCAAGGGGTAGATGCCCAGCGGAGTGTGGTTCATCAGTACTGGTAGCAGCAGAATGGTGTAAATGAAGACAATGGACAGTCAAGCAGACAGATAGTATGGCCAATTTAATCATTGGCATCAGCCGTTGCTGCAAGAAAGTCTGCACTGATTGTTGCCTAATTTATTTTAACAAATGCTATGTTTTCTATGCATTTGGTACATATCCTGGTCTGCTTTGGAGTGACAAATTCACCGGCCTCACTGAGTACCCTCTCTGACATGATGTTGGATGCTGGACATGACAGTATAACCATAAAAAAAACTGGGCCACTTCTTGACACTTGTCCAATTTGTGGACCCATGACTCAGTGGGATTGGGCCTCAAAATATCTGCCTGAGAAAGGACTCAGTCTAGATATGACTGGATCCAGCTGTTCAGACAGTATGTCTGTGTTTGCTGAGGTACACCAGGTTGTCAGAAAGGTATAAAAAAAACATCTGGTCCATCACGTCAAATAAACTGTAGGTTTTGCTACTGATGCCTTAACTACGTATTGTAGCCCTAATGCTGACAAAAATGGGGGAACAATGTATCTACATAAATTGCAGAGACATCTACTGATCAGTAATGCGGATGACAAACATTTGCTCAGTGAAAGGTTCGCAGAGCAGGTAACAGAGCTTATCCTGGAAATAAGCCAATTTGAACTCTTTTTTGGAAGCTGGAAAAAAATCCTCACTTTTGCTGTTATAGTGAGGGTCTAAAAGCATGACTTTTAATTAGTCATCACTTTGCTTGATGCTAACAATATGCTTGTCCTCCCACAAGCACTGCAGCATACAGCTTGCCAGGCCTGCCAGCATGACTGAGGGCTCCAGTGCTTCACTGTCGTAACCCTTTTTTTACTCCTATTGTCTGCCTCATCCCTTGCCTGCAACAAATCTATTTCCTCCTTTCCTTCCACCTGTCCCTCCTCCTCATCCTCCTCCTCACCTTACTCATCCTAGTCCTGCAGCATGTGACATGAACCTTGAGAGTCCCAAACAGAAACAGGGCGGCACTGTACAGGTGTACATTTTTGTAGACACAGGGGTCTCTCGTGGGCATAATACTACTCAGACAACCCAGTGTGAGGGTAAAACAGTGTGGCAATACTTTATTGAACCATCAAACAGACAATAACATATAGAACAGTCCCAGCAAAATAACCGAGATGGTGCAAAATTACAGAGTCTCACTCTTCCACTGACTCAACGGAATTGAGCAGTTGAGACTCTGAGGGACTTCTGGGGCCAACTACCCTCACCTGTGGCACCCCACTTTTGGTAGGCACCCACAAAGAGGAGGTAACGACAAGCTTAGGAAGCTGACAGTCCATTGAGGTACTGTTAGAACCTTGTTCTTAGGTTTTTTCCTTTGCTGGTCACATGACCTTGTTGGCCTATTTAATCCTGCTCCGCCCTTCTGGCTTTGCTGGACCTCATTGTATAACTACTTTCTAGCTAGCCTGTGCTCTGTATCTAACTCTGTTAGTTTGCTTGGTCTACGGACCTCAGTGTTCTATATATTTTGTTTGTTTGTCTGTCTGCTACTATTTCTGTTAGGAGGTGTCCCATTTTCCTCCCAGTCCTTAGTACTTGTAGGGATTCCTTCCCCACATCTATAGGTCTCCGTACAGACTAGCTTAGGACTTTAGCAGGTCTGATCGCAGGATCAGGTTCCCTGTTACATCGTAGGGATTCAGCTGAGTTCTATCGTAGGGACAGATCTCCTCTCTTTCCTTAGCTCTGGTAGCAGAACATAACAGTAAGTCCAGCCTGCAAATTCTCTAAGGAAAGATTTTTCTGTTCCATCATGGTGTCGGTTCAGGATTTGGCTCATCGCCTGCAGGGACTCTCTCTGGAGGTGGCCGAGCTCCGTCAGCACGTGAGTAACTGTCCTGGAGCACATTTCTTGGAGCCTAAGGTATGTTTGCCGGATTTATTTTTTGGTGAACACCGAGAATTTTTTTCATTTAAAAATGCTTGCTTATTGTATTTTCGTTTGAGACCCAAGTCCTCTGGGGATGAATCCCAGCGCATAGGGTTCATAATGTCACTTTTGCGCAAAGAGCCTCAGGAGTGGGCCTTTTCTTTGCAACCTAGTGATACATGCTTCAGATCAGTGGATAGTTTTTTTTCTGCTTTGGGACTATTATATGATGATCCTGACCGTGTCGCATCAGCTGAGACTGAGTTAAGACGTTTGAGACAGGGATCAGGTAATGTGGAAAAATATTGTACTCATTTCCGTCGTTGGTCTACTCAAACAGGGTGGAACGATTCTGCTCTGAAAAGTCTATTTCTTGCTGGGCTCAATGAAAGGGTTAAAGACCTGCTAATTGCTTATCCTACACCTGAAGATTTGCAACAGGCTATGCAATTAGCTATACGGGTGGATAGGAGACTGCATGCAAGGGTTAATGAGAGCAAATCCTCTGCTATGTCAGCTTCTGGTTATGAGAATGTGTGTACTAACAGTGGTGAACCGATGGAGATTGGATCGGTGGCACCTCGCTCTCAAGAAAAAGACCGTAGATTTTCTGAAGGCTTGTGTTTCTATTGCGGAAAATCTGGTCATTTGATTAAAGGCTGTGAGCTTCGTATGAAGAAAGAAAAAAAAATGGTCAGTCATGCCCGTATTGCCTGTTTAAATTCCAAGGGTGTATTTTTAGCTGCTTCCACGATTGCTCAGGAAAAATTAATGGAATTTCGGGTGTTTGTTGATTGTGGGTCTACACTGAATGTAATTGATGGGGGATTCTTGGAAAGACTCAATTTAAAACCCGAACCTTTATCATCCCCCATTGCTGTGGTTTCTGTGGATGGTTCCCCTTTGAAGAATATTACTCTCAAGGTCTGTGAATTTCCTCTCACTATTAATGGTGTTCACCATGAGAAATTGGATTTGGTAGTTTTGAATAACTTGCCTTCTCCAGTAATATTGGGATTGCCCTGGTTAAAATTTCACAATCCTGTACTGGATTGGTCTACCAATGAAATTAAATCCTGGAGCCATAAATGTTATGACAAGTGTTGTAACGGGCGTATTGCAGCTTTGGATAGGGGAGAATTGCCTGTTCCTATTCAGGATTTTTGGAGAGTTTTTTCTGAGAAGGAATCGCAGGTTTTGCCTCCCCATAGAGACTATGATTGTTCTATTGAATTTGTCCCTGGAGCGACTCTTCCTAAAAGTCGTTTATTTAACCTTACTATTCCTGAGAGGAAGGCTTTGGAGGAATACATACAGACAAGTTTGGCCGCCGGTCACATTAGGCCCTCTAAGTCTCCTGTGGCGGTTGGATATTTTTTTGTAAAAAAAAAGGACGGCGGTTTACGTCCTTGTCTGGATTTTCGTGAGATTAACAAAATTACTGTACGCAATCCTTACCCACTGCCATTGATTCCTGGTCTGTTTAACCAGTTAATGGGGGCCAAGTGGTTCTCTAAAATTGACCTTAAGGGGGCATACAATCTGTTGCGCATGAAGGAGGGTGACGAATGGAAGACTGCTTTTAACACTCCTGTGGGTCATTTTGAGAATCTGGTTATGCCTTTTGGTCTTACTAATGCTCCTGCATTTTTTCAGAATCTTATTAATGACATCCTTAGACCTTTGATCGGCAAAAATGTGGTTGTGTATTTGGATGACATTTTGATTTATTCGCCGGATCTGGAGTCTCATTGGCGGAGCGTACGTGAGGTATTACAATTGTTAATGGACAATTCGCTTTTTGCTAAGCTGGAGAAATGTGAGTTCGCTGTACAGAGAATTAGTTTTTTGGGTTACATTATCTCCAGCGAAGGTTTTGAGATGGACCCGGTTAAAGTTCAAGCTGTACAGGAATGGCCTAGGCCTATTGGTTTGAAATCGATACAGAGGTTTTTAGGTTTCGCCAATTATTACAGAAAATTCCTAAAAAAAATTTCTAGTATTGTCAAACCTCTGACCGATCTCACCAGGAAAGGTGCTGATGCAGTTCAGTGGTCTTCTGAGGCCATTGAAGCTTTTGTGTATCTCAAGGAGAGGTTCACCTCTGCTCCCATCCTTATGCAGCCTGATGTGACTAAGCCGTTTTTGGTTGAGGTTGATGCTTCTTCGGTGGGGGTTGGCGCAGTATTGTCTCAGGATAACGGGGATGGATTACATCCCTGTGCCTTTTTTTCAAAAAAATTTTCGGAGACTGAACTGAATTACGATATTGGTAATCGGGAATTATTGGCTATTAAACTCGCATTTGAACACTGGCGCCACTTCTTGGAAGGTGCGGAATTTCCCGTTCAGGTTCTTACGGATCATAAAAATCTGATATATCTTGATGCTGCCAAGCGCCTGAATGCCCGTCAGGCTAGGTGGGCACTGTTTTTCTCGCGGTTTAATTTCTCAGTTACTTACATCCCTGGTACTAAGAATGTTAAGGCGGATGCCTTGTCTCGCAGTTTTTCTCCCATAGTCGGTGCTGAGAAAGAGGAGAACATTTTACAAGAAGGTGTTGTGATAGCTGCTTTGGACTCCATTTTGGAAGATGAGATTCTTAAAGCACAGGAGAATGCCCCATCTAACACTCCTCATGGGAGGTTGTTTGTGCCTGGGACCTTTAGGAGAGATTTGTTTGTTGAGTGTCACGAATCTCGGTTGGCAGGTCATCCCGGAATCTCTGAGACCAAGAGACTGGTGGGTCGCAGTTTTTGGTGGCCTGGATGGCAGAAGGAAGTCATTAAGTGGGTGCGTCAATGTACTATATGTGCTAGATCTAAGTCCTCACATACTCCTGCTGCGGGGTTGCTTTGTCCTTTGGAGGTTCCCAGTGCTCCTTGGACACATTTGGCTATGGACTTTATAACTGACCTTCCCCCCTCTGAGGGTTTTACTGTCATCTGGGTGGTCGTGGACCGTTTTAGCAAGATGTGTCACTTGGTTCCCTTCGTCAAACTGCCCTGCGCTAAAACTCTCGCTAAGGCCTTTGTCAAGGAAATTGTCAGACTTCATGGCGTTCCTACTGACATTGTTTCTGATAGGGGTCCTCAGTTTGTGGCTCGTTTTTGGCGTGCCTTTTGTGACAGGTTGGGAGTTCATTTGTCGTTCTCGTCCGGTTATCATCCTGAATCTAATGGTCAGACAGAAAGGAAAAACCAGGATGTTGAGCAGTTCTTGCGTTGTTTTGTGGCAGACAATCAAGAGGGGTGGTCTGAGTTTCTGCCACTTGCTGAATTTGCTCTGAACAATCATACATCTTCTTCTGCTGGTTGTTCGCCTTTTTTTTGTTGTTCTGGGAGACATCCGTCGTTTGGGTCGTTCTCCAAGTTGGGATCTGACGTGCCTGAGGAAGAGAATTTTTCCGGTGATTTGGAGAGAGTTTGGACGGATGTGCGTGGTAATCTTCAGGAGGCCAACAGAAAATCTAAAGACTACTTTGATAGGAAACCACAGGAGGTTTTGTTCGCTGTTGGTGACATGGTTTGGTTGTCCTCTGGGAATCTGCGGTTGAGGATTCCTTCTAAGAAATTGGGTCCCAAGTTTGTAGGGCCCTTTAAGGTGCTTCAGGTTGTCAACCAATCTGCTGTTAGGTTGGAGGTTCCTACCTCCTGGAGAATTAATCCGGTATTTCATGTCTCTCTGTTAAAAAAAGCTGTTGTGTCGGATGGTGACGCCTCTGCCTCTGTTCCTCCGGTGGTGGAGGATGGGGAATATGAAATTTCTCGCATCCTTAACGCTAGACGGTATAGAGGTAGTTTGCAGTATCTGGTGGCCTGGAAAGGTTTCGGACCCGAGGATAACTCTTGGGTGAGGTCAGATGATGTTTCCGCGTCCAGACTTATCAGAGCGTTTCACAGGAGATTTCCTGATAAGCCTGGTCCTAGGGGATCCGGAGGATCCTCTTAGAAGGAGGGGTACTGTTAGAACCTTGCTCTTAGGTTTTTTCCTTTGCTGGTCACATGACCTTGTTGGCCTATTTAATCCTGCTCCGCCCTTCTGGCTTTGCTGGACCTCATTGTATAACTACTTTCTAGCTAGCCTGTGCTCTGTATCTAACTCTGTTAGTTTGCTTGGTCTACGGACCTCAGTGTTCTATATATTTTGTTTGTTTGTCTGTCTGCTACTATTTCTGTTAGGAGGTGTCCCATTTTCCTCCCAGTCCTTAGTACTTGTAGGGATTCCTTCCCCACATCTATAGGTCTCCGTACAGACTAGCTTAGGACTTTAGCAGGTCTGATCGCAGGATCAGGTTCCCTGTTACATCGTAGGGATTCAGCTGAGTTCTATCGTAGGGACACATCTCCTCTCTTTCCTTAGCTCTGGTAGCAGAACATAACAGGTACGTGGCCAGGAGACTCGAGGCTTCTCCAAACATATCCATGGGTTCCAGGTGACCGGAGGGTCCCAACCTGGCTACCCCAAACATCTCCCTGGGACCAGGTGAACTGAGGGTCCCAACCTGGTTTCGCCAAATATATCCATGGGGCAGATCTGTATTCCTCCAGCTGGGGCCATGGTCCCTTCGGCTGGCATCCTGTAGAATCCAAATCTGTGTCCCTCTTGATGGAGCCATGGTGTCCTGTACAGCTGTCACATAGAGTTTTCCTGGCTGTAGTTTTGTAAAAGATCCTTGATACAGAGGCATATCCCCCTTATATAGTTCACTACTGTCCTTTCAAGCTATCATCCACAGGTCAAGTATCAGGGATAATGGTCTTAACTCACATTGCCTGAGTATCTACAGCTTATCCCCAATGTTGCCTTGCAAACATTGAAGGCTAAACTATAACCACCCAAATAATGCAAGTCAACAAGCTGTATGGACTTATACAATGGTAATCAGCATATTTAGCGAACATCCATTTTTCAATGAACCTGAGTCTCTGTTTTGCAAAGCTAGCAGACAATGATTTGCAGTAAATATTAACTAAGGTGTCAACATCCAGGCGTATTCAAAAAATTTGTGTTGATCAACCAAAGAAAAGCACATAAATTCAAAAGTCAACATAAAGATAAAAGCATATGGCTCCTGGCCTATTGAATTTACGTATGGATAATTAAGATTGAATGCTGTGTCGTCAGAGTGTTTTTCTTCCATGCCCTCTTACCTGCTGGTGAGTTTTTTTCCAGGATAAATATTAGTGGGATTACATCGCTGATTCCACATGTGTCCATTATGACAAATTTTGTTGCCTGTTAAATGGACTTCAGTAGGCGTCATGCATTCCCCATTAAGAGCCATTGACAGATCACAAAGTAACCCATGCTTCAGTTTGACTGTTGGATGATGTAGTCCATCACTGCTTTAAACTGTTTGTACAAATGCGTGTCACACAAGGTGTGGGAAACACTAAGTGTAACATGAAGGGAAGGGGGAAAAGGGGGCCCAGACTCTAGGGAATGGAAGGATTGGAGACTTCCTAGGCTGATCTAATATCACTCTGACTCCACTAACATCCCTATATTGGCTCTTCAGTAGTGTTGAGCGATACCTTCCGATATCGGGAAATATCAGATCGGATTGGATCGGACCGATACCCAAAAAGTATCGGATATCGACGATTCTGATACCGGAACCCAATGCAAGTCAATGGGACAGAAATATCGGAATAAAAATAAACCCTTTCTTTCCTTGTAGGTTAATTCTACATGAAGGAAAGCAACTAAGAATAATGTAGAATGTATTGGGGGAGGTGGGGGAGACAATAAAGGCATAGAGGTTTAGCCCAATCAAATGAAATAGCAGGAATTAATATTTTTTTTAAGACGCTCTGAGTTGCGGAAATATTGACTATGTTACGTTTTTTTATATTTTGTCAGATATTTATGTTTCACTACTTCCATGCGATTCACCTTCTTTTTTACTTCTCCCACACTTTCTCCTTCATCATCCTCAGAATCAGCATCTTTTTCATCAACTTCTTCTTCACCTTCTTCGTATTATTCTTTTTTTTTACATTCTTCATATTCTTCTTATTCAATTATTATTCTTCTTCATATTCTACTTCTTCATCTTCTTCTTCATATTCTTCTTCATCATCATATTCTTATTTGTGACAGGCATTCCTGTAGTTGTTATCTATAAAAGTTTGAACATTACACCTTTCGTTCTGCCCGTCACAAAAGATTTACAACAGGATTTGTCCACGTTCAGTTTGGCCTGCAGCAGCAGGTCTTTTCCAGGGGCACCACGAGGAGGAACGGACTCACCCCCATACACTGCTTAGTCATCTTCTGCTTATAATTTAGATAATATCTTTTGCTCTGATTTTTAGTCTTATGCTTAATGTTCTTCTGCTTTTTGTTCTGCAGCTTCTTGTTCTTCTGCTTCTTGGTTTTCTGTCTCTTGTTCTTCTTGGTGGTTGTCTTCTTGTTCTTTGTCCTCTTGGTCATCTTCTTCAGGGTCATCTTCTTGGTCTTCTTTGTGGTGGTCTTCAGGGTCGTCATCTTCAGGGTCGTCGTCTTCGGGGTCCTCGTCTTCTTTGGGGTGGTCTTCATGGTCCTCGTCTTCAGGGTCCTCGTCTTCGGTGTCCTCGTCTTCTTCGGAGTGGTCTTCAGGGTCGTCATCTTCAGCGTTGCTGTCTTCGGGGTCCTCGGCTTCTTCGGGGTGGTCTTCAGGGTTGTCGTCTTCAGGGTCCTCGTCTTCGGGGTCCTCGTCTTCTTCGGGGTGGTCTTCAGGGACCTCGTCTTCAGGGTCCTCGTCTTCGGGGTCCTCGTCTTCTTTGGGGTGGTCTTCAGGGTCATCGTCTTCAGGGTCGTTGTCTTCGAGGTCCTCGTCTTCTTCGGGGTGGTCTTGAGGGTCCTCGACTTCGGGGTCCTTGTCTTCTTCGGGGTGGTCTTCAGGGTCCTCGTCTTCAGGGTTCTCGTCTTCGGGGTCCTCGTCTTCTTCGGGGTGGTCTACAGGGTCGTCGTCTTCGGGGTCCTCATCTTCTTCGGGGTGGTCTTCAGGGTCCTCGTCTTCAGGGTCCTCGTCTTTGGTGTCCTCATCTTCTTCAGGTGGTCTTCAGGGTCCTCGTCTTCAGGGTCATCGTCTTCGGTGTCCTCGTCTTCTTCGGGATGGTCTTCAGGGTCATCGTCTTGTGGGTCGTTGTCTTCGGGGTCCTCATCTTCTTCGGGGTGGTCTTCAGGGTCGTCGTCTTCAGGGTTGTCGTCTTCGGGGTCCTCGTCTTCTTCAGGGTGGTCTTCATGGTCCTCGTCTTCAGGGTCCTCGTCTTCAGGGTCCTTGTCTTCGGGGTCCTCGTCTTCTTCGGGATGGTCTTCAGGGTCCTCGTCTTCAGGGTCCTCGTCAGGGAGATCCAGAGTGATTACCAAGAACCATTTCAAAAAGCTTGAACTTGGAAATGTAGCAGAAGGTACAAGAAGGCTGAGGAACTGCCGAGAACGAGCTGATGGTACTGGAACCCGGATGGGTAGCAGAAGGTACAAGAGCCAATGGAACTACCGAGGACCAGCTGATGGTACTGGAACCCGGTTACTAAGCAGGAGGTACCTGTGCCAGAAAGCACTACCAAGGACCAGCAGACATTGGTGGAACTTGGATACCGAGAAGGAGGCACCTAAGCCAAAGGCACTGCCGAGAACCAGCTGACGGTACTGGAACCCGGATGGGTAGCAGAAGGTACCCATGAAAAAAAAAGTTGCAAGGCCGCGAGCAGGCCGCAGTTACCAAAACCCGCAGTCCTACAGGGGGTGCTTGTCTTATTGGCACTATGGAACCAGCCTTCATTGCCAGATCCCGCAGCCCACATAGGAGTCACTTAAACTGCAGGCACCATAGAGTCGGCTAACCCGACCGCAACACGACAGGACAATGTATTGAAGGCAAAGTGACGTTGACACTACCCGGAAACAGCTGGGTGCTGGAACCAGGCTGGGCAGGAGGGAGTACCCGTGCCAAAGACACTGCCAGGAACCAGCTGACGGTACTGGAACCAGGATGGGTAGCAGAAGGTACAAGAGCCAATGGAACTACCGAGGACCAGCTGACGGTACTGGAACCCGGTTACTAAGCAGGAGGTACCTGTGCCAGAAAGCACTACCAAGGACCAGCAGACGTTGGTGGAACTTGGATACCGAGAAGGAGGCACCTAAGCCAAAGGCACTGCCGAGAACCAGCTGACGGTACAGGAACCCGGATGGGTAGCAGAAGGTACCCATGAAAAACAAAGTTGCAAGGCCGCGAGCAGGCCGCAGTTACCGAAACCCGCAGTCCTACAGGGGGTGCTTGTCTTATTGCCACTATGGAACCAGCCTTCATTGCCAGATCCCGCAGCCCACATAGGAGTCACCTAAACTGCAGGCACCATAGAGTCGGCTAACCCGACCGAAACATGACAGGACAACGTATTGAAGACAAAGTGACGTTGACACTACCCGGAAACAGCTGGCGTGCTAGAACCAGGCTGGGCAGGAGGGAGTACCCGTGCCAAAGACACTGCTGGGAAACAGCTGGCAGTGCTGGAACCCAGGGTAAATACTAAAAACAGAGTGGAGCCAGAGGCCTAATTGGAGCAAGTTTAAAATCTGTAGTAGTGTGAATGTGGACAGAGCAGGAGAAATTGCCGTACACACAGCTGGGGAACAGCTGACATTACTGAACCCCAATAACATTGGAGCAAACGTTGACTGTGCAGATGGCACTTCTGAGCAGCAGCTAGCGGTGTTGGAGCCCAGGGTAAATAATAAAAGCAGAGGAGCCAGAGGTGTAATTGGAGCAAGTTTTAAATCTGTAGAACAGTGGATGTGGACAGAGCAGGAGAATTTGCCGGACACACAGCTGGGGATCAGCTGACGTTACTGAACCCCAATAACACTGGATCAAGCGTTGACTGTGCCGACGGCACTTCTGAGCAGCAACTAGCAGTGTTGGAGCCCAGTGTAAATACTAAAAGCAGAGGAGCCAGAGGTGTAATTGGAGCAAGTTTTACATCTGTAGTACAGTGGATGTGGACAGAGCAGGAGAATTTGCCGGACACACAGCTGGGGATCAGTTGACGTTACTGAACCCCAATAACACTGGAGCAAGCGTTGACTGTGCAGACGGCACTTCTGAGCACCAACTGGAGGTGTTGGAACTCAGGGATAATACTGAAAACAGAGGAGCCAGAGTTGTATTTGAAGCAACTTTAAAATCTATAGTAGTGTGAATGTGGACAGAGCAGGAGAATTTGCCGGACACACAGCTGGGGACCAGCTGACGTTACTGAACCCCAATAACACTGGAGCAAGCGTTGACTGTGCAGACGGCACTTCTGAGCGCCAACTGGCGGTGTTGGAGCTCAGGGATAATACTGAAAACAGAGGAGCCAGAGGTGTAATTAACAACATTTGACGTACTAATACGCGTCTGTGCCCTGGGACTTAAAAGCCAGACCCGTATTAGTACGTGATGGCGATCGCGCGCGCACACAGGCAGTGCGGGCGCGATCGCCGCCGGGTGTCAGCTGATTGTCACAGCTGACACCCAGTACTAGGTGCAGGGAGCGGTCACGCACCGCTCCCAGCACATTAACTCCGCGATGCTGCGATCGAAGTCGATTGCAGCATTGCGGAGGCAAGGGGAGGTGATCGCAGATACTCACCTCCTCTTCCGGCTTCCAGCGCTGTCTGCCGTGGCTTCCAGGATGTTGCCATGACGACCCAATGTCGTCATGACAACATCCGGGTCACCAGACAGCAGGAAGATTTATTGGACATGCGCAGTGCATCTCCAAACAATCTTCTCCCTGTCCAGCGCTGACAGCCTGCATGACACAGGGATGGTGCTGCATTCCTGTGCCATGCAGGCGATCAGAGAAAAAAAAGTGAAAGTCCCATAGTGGGACAAAGTAATAAAGTATAAAAACTATCAGAAAGTGAAAAAAAAAAAAAAATTGTAAAAATATTTAAATAAAAATAAAAAAAATAATCCACCAAAAATAAAAATACCCATCAATAAATATTATTATAAAAAAAAAAAAAAACAAACAATAAAAGTACACATATTTGGTATTGCCGCGTCCATAACAACCTGACCTATAAAACTGTCCCACTAGTTAACCCCTTCAGTGAACACGGTAAAAAAAAAAAAAAAACGAAGCAAAAAACAATGCTTTATCACCATATCGCCAAACAAAAAATGGAATAACATGCGATCAAAAAGACAAATATAAATAAAAATGGTACCGCTGAAAACGTCATCTTGTCCTGCAAAAAACAAGCCACCATGCAGCTCCATCAGCCGAAAAATAAAAAAAGTTATAGCTCTCAGAATAAAGCTATGCTAAAAAATAATTTTTTCTATAAAATTGCTTTTATTATGTAAAAGTGCAAAACATAGAAATACGATATAAATGTGGTACCGCTGTAAACATTCTGACCCGAAGAATAAAGCTGCCTTATCAATTTTACCACACGCGGAACAGAATAAAAAAAAAAAAAAAAAAAAAAAATTCCTGAATTGTTGGTTTTTGTTTATTCTGCCTCCCAAAAATCGGAAAAGAAAGCGATCAAAAAATGTCACGTGCATGAAAATGGCACCAATAACAACGTCAACTCATCCCGCAAAAAAAAAAGCCGTCAAATGACTGTCTGCCAAAATCTGGAAAAATTATAGCTCTCAAAATATGGCGATGCAAAAACTAGATTTTACAAAAAATTCGTCTTTTAGTGTGTGACAGCTGTCAGTCATAAAATACCCCATATGATTCTGGTATCGCTGTAGTCTCACCGACCCGAAGAATAAGGTCGTCTAATCACTTATACCGCATGAGGAACGGCGTAAAAAATAAACTCTCAGGTTAGGGTTGTGCTAGGGTTAGGGTTGTGCTAGGGTTAGGGTTGTGCTACGGTTAGGGTTGTGCTACGGTTAGGGTTGTGTTAGGGTTAGGGCTGGGGTTGGGGTTAGGGTTGGGGTTGGGATTTTTTTCAAAAGTAAGAAAAAAGATGACGATATGGCGACTAGTGTTGAGCGCAAGTGCTTGCTACTTGAGTTTGCATCGGGTGTTCTGGTATGCATTGAGTATCGTGGGTATTTGAGTGACGTGCTCGAGTCTCCGCCCCATATGCTTCACTGCCCAAAAAACTTTGCAGGGATTGCCTGCCATGCACGAGCGATCCCCGCATTTTTTTTTTGGGTGTCTAATAACCGTGAAACATCCGGGAGGGGACTCGAGCATGTCAGTCGAGCACACGCAGTACATGGTGCATACCTGAGTACCTGATGCAAACTCAAGTAGCGAGCACTTGTGCTCAAGACTAATGACAACTTATTCAATATGATGACCTAATGTTATCAAATTCTGTGTCGTACCTCTGGGTTCAAAATGTTCACTATACACCTTAATAAATTCCTTGAGGGGTCTAGTTTCCAAAATGGGGTCACATGTGGGGGAGCTCCACTGTTTAGGCACATCAGGGGCTCTCCAAACGTGACATGGTGTCCGCTAACGAATTGAATGGAAAATCGGCTCAAATTGTTAGCGGACGCCATGTTGCGTTTGGAGATCCCCTGCGTGCCTAAACTTTGGAGCTCCCCCACAAGTGACCCCATTTTGGAAACTAGACCACCCAAGGCACCTATCTAGATGCAAAGTGAGCACTTTGAACCCTTAGGTGCTTCACAAATTGATTCGTAAAAATGGAAAAGTATTTTTTTTCCACTTTTTCATTTTTACGAATCAATTTGTGAAGCACCTGGGGGTTCCATGTGCGCACTATGCATCTAGATAGGTGCCTTGGGGGGTCTAGTTTCCAAAATGGGGTCACTTGTGGGGGAACTCCAATGTTTGGGCACACAGGGGCTCTCCAAACGCAACATGGTGTCCGCTAACAATTTGAGCCGATTTTCCCCTCAATTTGTTAGCGGACACCATGTTGCATTTGGAGAGTCCCTGTGTGCCCAAACATTGGAGCTCCCCCACAAGTGACCCCATTTTGGAAACTATACCCCCCAAGGCACCTATCTAGATGCATAGTGAGCACTTGGAACCCCTAGGTGCTTCACAAATTTATTCGTAAAAATGAAAAAGTGAAAAAAAAACACTTTTACATTTTTACGAATCAATTTGCGAAGCACCTGGGGGTTCCAAGTGCTCACTATGCATCTAGATAGGTGCCTTGGGGGGTTCTAGTTTCCAAAATGGGGTCACTTGTGGGGGAGCTCTAATGTTTGGGCACACAGGGGCTCTCCAAACGCAACATGGTGTCCGCTAACAATTTAGCCGATTTTCCATTCAATTTGTTACCGGACACCATGTTGCATTTGGAGAGTCCCTGTGTACCCAAACATGGCGTCCGCTAATTATTCAAGCAAATTTTACAATCAAAAAGTCAAATGGCGCTCCTTCCCTTCCGAGCCCTGCCGTGCGCCCAAACAGTGTTTTTTACCCACATATGGGGTATCTGCGTGCCCAGGGGAAATTTCACAACAAATTTTGGGGTCCATTTTTTCTTGTTACCCCTGTGAAAATAAAAAAAATTGGGTCTAAAGTAACATTTTTGTGAAAAAAGTTAAATGTTCATTTTTTTCTTCCACATTCCAAAAATTCCTGAAGGGTTAATAAACTTATTGAATGTGGTTTTGAGCATCTTGAGGAGTGCAGTTTTTAGAATGGTGTCACTTTTGGGTATTTTCTGTCATAAAGACCTCTCAAAGTGACTTCAAATGTGATGTGGTCCTTAAAAAAATGGTTTTGTAAATTTTGTTGGAAAAATTAGAAATCGCTGGTCAAATTTTAACCCTTATAGCTCCCTAACAAAAAAAAATTTTGGTTCCAAAATTGTGCTGATGTAAAGTAGACATGTTATTTATTAACTCTTTTGTGTGACATATCTCTCTGATTTAAGTGCATAAAAATCCAAATTTTGAAAATTGCAACATTTTCAAAATTTTCGCCAAATTTCAGTTTTTTTCACAAATAAACGCAAGTGATATCGAAGAAATTTTACCACAAACATGAAGTACAATATGTCACGAAAAAACAATCTCAGAATCAGGGGGATCCGTTGAAGCGTTCCAGAGAAATTACCTCATAAAGTGACAGTGGTCAGAATTGTAAAAATTGGCCTGGTCAATAACGTGCAAACCACCCTCGGGGGTTAAGGGGTTAAAATCAGTAGTAGTGTGAATGTGGACAGAGCAGGAGAAATTGCAGTACACACAGCAGGGGAAGAGCTGACGTTACTGAACCCCAATAACACTGGAGCAAGCGTTGACTGTGCAGACGGCACTTCTGAGCGACAACTGGCGGTGTTGGAGCTCAGGGATAATACTGAAAATAGAGGAGCCAGAGGTGTAATTGGAGCAACTTTAAAATCTGTAGTAGTGTGAATGTGGGCAGAGCAGGAGAAATTGCCGTACACACAGCAGGGGAACAGCTGACGTTACCGAACGCCAATAACACTGGAGCAAGTGTTGACTGTGCAGACGGCACTTCTGAGCGCCAACTGGCGGTGTTGGAGCTCAGGGATAATACTGAAAACGGAGGAGCCAGAGGTGTAATTGGAGCAACTTTAAAATCAGTACTAGTGTGAATGTGGACAGAGCAGAAGAAATTGCAGTACACACAGCTGGGGATCAGCTGATGTTACTGAACCCCAATAACACTGGAGCAAGCGTTGACTGTGCAAATGGCACTTCTGAGCACCAACTGGCGGTGTTGGAGCTCAGGGATAATACTGAAAACAGAGGAGCCAGAGGTGTAATTGGAGAAACTGTAAAATCTGTAGTAGTGTGAATGTGGACAGAGCAGGAGAAATTGCCGTACACACAGCAGGGGAACAGCTGACGTTACTGAACCCCAATAACACTGGAGCAAGCGTTGACTGTGCAGACGGCACTTCTGAGCAGCAACTAGCAGTGTTGGAGCCCAGGGTAAATACTAAAAACAGAGGAGCCAGAGGTGTAATTGGAGCAACTTTTAAATCCGTAGTACAGTGGATGTGGACAGAGCAGGAGAATTTGCCGGACACACAGCAGGGGATCAGCTGATATTACCGAACCCCAATAACACTGGAGCAAGCGTTGACTGTGCAGATGGCACTTCTGAGCAGCAACTAGCAGTGTTGGAGCCCAGGGTAAATACTAAAAGCAGAGGAGCCAGAGGTGTAATTGGAGCAAGTTTTATATCTGTAGTACAGCGGATATGGATAGAGCAGGAGAATTTGCTGGACGCACAGCTGGGAATCAGCTGACGTTACTGAACCCCAATAACACAGCAGCAAGCATTGACTGTGCAGACGGCACTTCTGAGCAGCAACTGGCGGTGTTGGAGCTCAGGGATTACAGTTCAGGTGGTAGAAACATGAACACAACAGGAGACCTGGATACTGTTGCCAACCAATTATTTATTCTGGAAGAGGACTGGCAAATTCATGCGAGATCCAGGCCTTGTTCATTTTGAGAAAAGTAAGCTGGTCAATTTATTGGAGGATAGCCGCATGCGACGGTCTGTTAGTACACCACCTGCGGCACTAAAGACGCGTTCCGATAATACACTAGCAGCAGGGCAAGCCAGCACCTCCAATGCATACTGGCTAAGCTTTGGCCATGTATCCAGCTTAGAGACCCAAAACTTGAAGGGGGAAGAGCCGTCTGGGAGTACACTGAGAGGGCAAGACATGTAGTCTGTCACCATCTGACGGAAACGTTGCCTCCTGCTGACTGGAGCCGTTTGTCATGGTGTAGACATTTGTGGCGGCGGGGACACAAAACTTTGCCACATTTGGGCCATACTGGTCTTGCCTTGTGCTGAGGCGCTGCTTCTGCTCCCTCTTTTTGCAGAGCTTCCTCCACTGCCTCAACGCACTGAGCTGCTATGTAAAGCACTAGCAGCACTGCTCTCGGTTGGAATGGAGAACATGATGGAATGCACCAGTGCGTCTTGGTACTCCCGCATTTTACGCTCCCGGTTCAACGGTGTTATGAGGCTTTGTAATTTGTCCAGGTAGCGAGGATCTAGGAGGGTGGACACCCAATAATCAGCCGTGTTGAGAATGTGGGCGATGCGGTGGTCGTTTCTCAGGCACTGCAGCATGAAATCAACCATGTGCTGCAGACTGCCAACTGGCCAAGGAAGGCTGTCCCCTGCTTGAGGCGTGATCTCTGCCTGCTCTGCATCACCCTACCCTCGCTCTAGATACTGACTACTAGAGCATTGTGTACCTCCCTCCTCTGGACAGATGTCTTCCTCCTCCATTGACTCCTCCTCATCCTCCTCACAAAGTGTCCCCTGCCTAGGCCTTTGTGAGGAACCACATTATGCAGACTGTAGAGAAGCAGATGGTATTTGTGACTCCTCATCCTCCACCTCTTCCAAAACCTCGTCCCTTAGTGCTTGCAGTGTTTTTTCAAGCAGGCAGATAAGGGGGATAGTCATGCTGACTAGTGTATCATCTGCACTCGCCATCCGCGTGGAATAATCGAAGGCACGCAAAACGTGGCAAAGGTCCTTCATAGAGGCCCACTCAGTGGTGGTGAAGTGTTAACGGCGTGCACTGCGACTTGTTTGCGCCTGCTGAAGCTGGTACTCCATTACTGCTGCCTGCTGCTCACACAACCTCTCCAACATATGTAACATTGAATTCCACCTGGTGGGTAGGTCACATATGATGCAATGTTCCGGAAGATGTAATCGGCGCTGCAGAGCTGCAATGCGCGATCTTGCGTTGCTGGAACGCCGCAAGTGAGCGCACTCTATGCGGACCTTCTGAAGCAGTGCATCAAGATCCGGATAGTCCCTCAAAAATCTCTGCACGACCAAGTTGAGCACATGTGCCAGACATGGGATGTGAGTGAGGTTGCCTAGGCCCAGAGCTGCCACCAGATTTCGGCCATTGTCACACACTACCATGCCTGGCTGGAGATTCGCTGGCACAAACCACACGTCGCTCTGCTGCTTGATGGCATTCCAGAGCTCCTGCGCTGTGTGGCTTTGATTCCCCTAGAAATTAATTTTAATACGGCCTGTTGACGTTTGGCCACGGCTGTGCTCATATCGGTCATCATAACAGGTAACCGTTCATGGGTCGATGTGGAGGTAGACCGTGACGGCTCCTGCAGCGCTGATTCAGAGGAACTGGAGTATGAGGAGGAGTCAATGTGTACAGACTGGATTCCTGCAATCCTTGGAGTTGGCAGAACATGTTCAGCGCCACTCTCAAGATCTGTACCCGGCTCCACAACATTTACCCAATAGGCAGTGAGGGAAAGGTATCGTCCCTGTCCATGCTTACTGGTCCACGCATCGGTGGTCAGGTGGACCTTGCTATTGACGGCGTTTTGTAGCACATGTTTAATTTTTCCCTCCGCATGCTGTTGCAGGGCAGGGACGGCTTGCCTGCTGAAATAAAAGCGGCTGGGCACGTTGTATTGTGGGACTGCCAATGCCATAAAGTTACGGAAGGTGTCAGTCTCCACCAGCCTGAATGATAGCATTTCAAGGGCCAGTAGTTTAGCAATGCCAGCATTCAGAGCCTGTGCTCAGGGGTGGTTTGCCGAGTATGGGCGCCTTTTCTCCCATGCCTGTGTTAACGATGGCTGTAGACTGGCCTGGGAGTGTGAGGATGACAGGGAAAGTGGTGCTGTGGGTGGAATTACACTGTGTCTCTGTACAACAGTGACAGAGGTTCATGCATGGTGATCCTGTGAGGAAGCTGAACCAGCTGTGTGTGAGCTGGAGGAAGAGGCTACAACACGAGCTGAAGAGGTGGTAGGTGGCGCTGTAAGTTGGCCTAGGTCTTCAGTGTGTTTTTGTAACTCCACCTCGTGCTTGGTCCGCACATGTTTCCACATATTTGTGGTATTGAGGTTGCTGACACTTTTCCCTCTTTTCACCTTCTGATTACACAGCTTGCATTTGGCAAAGCAAATGTCATCTGCAACTGTGTCAAAAAAGGACGAGGCACTGCAAGTCTTGGGAGCGCCCGCTTTGGATTTTGGAAGAGCCATGCTTCTTATGGGTGCCGAAGTGGATGCTACAGGCAACCAAGTCTGTCCCCTCCCTCTTCCTCCTTTTCATCTACACCACCCTCTTCAAACAACTGCTTCTCCTGGGTAGTCTCGACAGCACAGTACGCACCAGAAAGTGGCACCTGAGTCTCATCATCAGATGCATACTGAGGTGTGCTGCTGACCATAGGCACTGGCCCACCCGCCTCTTCAGATTCAGAGAGACAAAACGGTTGCGCATCACTGCATACTACCTCTTCTTCAAATTCTCGAATTCTGCTTGGCTGGCCCCCTCTTTCCAAGCCAAGAGATTCAGAGAACAGAAGTAGAGATGGCTCCTGTCCAGGGCTCTCTGACTGCCTGGGCAATTTGGCAGGTGGTGAAGAGACAGATGGGTGCTCTTCAGTGCTCAGGACCTGAGAGGATCTGGAACTAATTGAAGTCGATGCGTTAGCTGCCATCCATCCGACAACGGCTTCAATTTGGTCCTCCCGCAGCAGTGGGGTACGGCTAGCTCCTACAAAGCTGCGCATAAAGGAGTGTTCCCTGGTAAAACTGGGGGATGCTGAGTCACTGGTGCCCGCAGCAGGCACAGAATCCCTACGTCCTCTCCCTGCAGGCACAGAATCCTCACGTCCTCTCCCTGCAGAAACTCCACGCCCACACCCACGACCACGACCACATGCCTTACTCCCTGCCTTCTTCATCTTGGTAGACTGATAAAGATAGGCAGAAAAGTACTAAGGGCTTAGTGTGCTTATTCCTGAACAGCTGCTAACAGGTATAAGAAACACTAATTTTATAAAGTGTGGACTAGACTTTAATATGAGCTAATGTGGCCTACACAACTGTAAAGTGGAGTGTTTGGTGAACTTTATTTAGGGTTTTTATGTCACAAAAAGACACTGGATATGCCCAAAGATGTAATACCGATAGTATCACAAACTTTTTGTAGCTATTACAATGCAGGCAGGTAACCTACAATGCAATAGATGAGGCTACAAAAAATAGGCTAATACTAATGTGGCTGGGGCTGCAGGGCACAATGCTGCAGAAAGGCTCCTCTATCTACTCCTATATAGTGTGTTTGGAACCAATGTAGCTGAATACGGATGGAACCACCACACTAATAGAAGAAATCAGGAAAAATGATCAATTAGCAAAAAAGGACAATGTATGAGGCAGTGACGCACGCTAAGCGCACTACAACCAGACGTGGCTGAAGCACACACTACAGCGTGAGCTGCACTCACACACAGAGAGCTTGCAGACAGGCGTGAACAGTGCAGATGCAGAGCACTGTGCACTAGCGCTGCAAGACAAAAAAAAAAAATTCTCTATCTACTCCTATATAGTGTGTTTGGAACCAATTTAGCTGAATACGGATGGAACCACCACACTAATAGGAGAAATCAGGAAAAATTATCAATTAGCAAAAAAGGACAATGTATGAGGCAGTGACGCACGCTAAGCGCACTAAAACCAGACGTGGCTGAAGCACACACTACAGCATGAGCTTCACTCACACACACAGACCTTGCAGACAGCGGTGAACAGCACAGAGAACTATGCACTAGCGCTGCAAGGCACAGCGATTTATAAAGTAGCTTGGGTAAAGCAGAATAGAGCAAATAGGTAGCTAAAACTGTCCCACAGAACAACAGTGTCCTATCCCTAATTGAATTCACAGCAGAGTGAGCTCTAAATGGCGGCGGCGGCTTTTATAGTGCATCATGACATCATTTCCGCAGCCAGTCACAGCCATTCCATTAGTTAACATGCCTACATGCCTAACAGGATGTGCCCACACTTCTTAGGATCCTCATTGGCTGAATAAAATCAAACTGGCTCATTGCATTATGGGAACTTCCGATTCTGGTATACGATATTCTAAAAGCATCGGAATTAAGTATCGGAATTCCGATACCGCGAATATCGGCCGAAACCCGATATTTCAGTATCAGAATGCTCAACACTACTCTTCAGCAATCGCCGCATGCGAACCTCGCCCTTTCTTTCCCTGGCGTTTGGCCTTGGCAAAGGAAGGGCGGTGGATGAGTGCTAGTCGATCCCCACTGACCACTACAGACAGTGACGCGCCCCTGGGCCTGCTGTGTCGCGCAGCGTCTCGCGCACGGGGGCTTACCCGGAACCGGATCAGATGAGGGTTGTAGTCTCCGAGTGGCGGGGACCCGGTCCGTGCCCAGGGAGTCAACTCAGTGTGTGGCAGTCTTGATAGATGTTATTTGAGTGTCGACTACGCCACCCGTTGATTTGCAGCTATGGAGCTGCCGCTGCAGGGCAGACCGCTGAGGCCGGTGTAGAATTGTGCAGCGTGATAGTATAACCCCCAACGGGAGGGGTATGGCCTCAGGGCAGCCGACGTGGAAGATGGGGGTAGCAGGAACCACTCAGAGACGGTGCGGTGTAATTCAGGGTCTTTACTGGTAACAACGATAGACCCTCCCGGAGTACTTGCTAGCGAACGGGGCCTGGTCAGTAGTGTTGAGCCACCCCCGTAGTGTTCGAGTTCGGTTCGGTTCGTCGAACACCCATGTGTTCGCCGAACTGTTCGTCGAACTGTTCGTCGAACACCTTCGAACACCGTTAAAACCAATGGCAGGCAAACAAAAACACATAGAAACACATAGAAAACACCTTCAAAGGTGTCCAAAAGCTGACAAACTGCTCAGAAGACACAACTAACACATGGAAAAGTGACAAGTACATATAGTCATGCGAAAAGAAAAGAGGTGGAGGAGTAAAAGGAGGGGGAGACACAGATATAGGCATGTCATGCCCTTCTAAAATCGAAAAAGTGAGAAGCCGAGACGGCCAGTCCGCTCCTGCCCGTGCCACCTCCGTGTCGCCGGGTTTGTGCCAGAGCCGCGGTGAACCCTGACGGCCAGCCCCCCTCTCCCAATACTGGTGCCTGTCCGCTGGTGGGTCGAGAGAGCCCCCCTGTGGTGGAGGCAGCTCTAAGCTTTTTAATTTAAATTGTCCCTCTAATTTGAATGAATACACTTTAAATCCATTTACAAGGATCTATTGGAGGGCAAGTCTCATGCCAGCAGCCGCGTAATTCCAGCTCCAGTAGCGTCCACTAAAGCTGCTGCAGTTAAAAAGCTTTTATAAGGATCGAGCTCGGCTGTCCACCGCAAGGCATCCTAGTGCCAGTCCCAGCCCCTATGCCTTGGGGTGCCTCCTGATGCTCTTCACTAAGTATCCCGTGGTCCCGAAGCATTTCCTTTGAAAAAATTAAGTGTCCAAACTACAGGTGGTGTAGCTTGCTTAACAGCCGGGGTAATCCGCTGACTAGCAGACACTGCTACTAGGCACAAAGTATTTCCTGGGCTAGATGCAGTTAAAAATTTGTAAGTAGATACTCTCGTTGGATGCTGAGAAAGCATTCCATAGAGTCTCCTGGCACGCCATATATGATTCTCTTAAAAAGCTTGGGGTAGGGGTCTAGGGGACCCTTTTATAGCCAAAATCACGGCCCTGTATCACAATACGTCACCTAGGCTGAAGATAAATGGAACTGTAGCACCGAGGGCTCGGTTGCTACAGACGTATTGCACCTCACCCAGAGGTGTGATATCTCACTCTCAGATAAGGATGGAGTGTGGATCAGGACCCGACACCTGCATGCATTACACCACATTGCCGTGGGGCAGGGCGACCAATATGCCCCTGAGATGGGCACGACAGTCCCTGTCCCTGGCTGGAGTGGGGGGAGGGAACACTGAGAAAGGGGAACCCTGCAGTGCAGGAGCAGGGAGGAAGCAGTTCCTGGGTGCATTGAGAAGGGAGTATAAAAGGTGGGCACCATCTTAGTTCAGTGCAGAGAAGTCTGAGCAGAAGTGGCAGGGAGCAGGGGCTCTGCATGAGCTCTGCTCCGGAGGCGGGCCTAGTAACAGAGGCCCAGGCCTGCAAGAGGGAGAAGGAAGGAAGAGGAGCGGAGAAGGCTCCAGGAACGAGGAATGAAGGGATCCCAGGGGTGCGGACGGGCGAGTCGCCACCGCACGCCCGAATCCACCTGCGTGGAGGGGTCAGGCCAAAGGGGGAGACCGGTCCCCGAACTAGTGGAGGCAGGAAACGACCCTCAGCTAGAAACCGGAGGCTCTGACATTTTATGTGGCGCAGCCCCTTGCTCCACCCGCTAGGAAGGCACCACATAGGGTCAGGGAAACTGGCGCCAAGTTTACCAAGAGGAGGCCCGAGGCAGCCGTACAGAAGTGTTGGTAAGAAAGGCCAGACAAAGGACACACAAAGGGGGTCCTGTGAAGCGCTCCAAAGTTATCTGGGAGTTGTCTGAGCCCCTCACCTGGTGAGCACAGTACGACGTGGGCAGCCGTTACCTGCAGACGTGGTCTGGATAATAAGAACTGTGAGTAAAGGCCCTGAACTGCATCACTGACTCCGTGTCGTTACTGCTGCTGCCCTGCACCATCACCCCCATCCTCCGCATACACTGCCCTGAGGCTATACTCCTCCCGTGGGGAGTTATGCTACGCTCTGCTGCACCCACAACACCAGCCTTAGCGGTCTGCCCTGTAGCGGCGGTTCACTCTGACCGCAATCCACGGGTGGCATAGTCGGACATTTAAACATCAAAACCACATAAATAGTTCCGCCACTGGTTTGACCGCCCTGAGCCACGGAACCGGATCGCCGCCACGAAGACTACAACCACCAGCATCCACCAAAAAGGGTCCGGCTCCGGGTGTCCCAAGGCCCAGGGGGTGCGTCAGAACATTTTCATCACCTTTCACAATCACCAATGGGACAAGGCAGGGATGTCCTCTGTCCCCTCTCTTATACATCCTAGTGACGGAGCACCTGCTCTCATCAATTCGCCATAACCCCAATATTAGGTGGATTGAGGTGGGAGGCACCGAGTACAAGTGCTCTCTATTTGCTGATGATGTCCTAGTATATATCACTCAATCACACATATCCATCCCTGCTGTTATGGCTGAAATAGATCACTTTGTTACATGGTAAAATTTTAAAATCAATGCAACGAAGTCTGAGGCCCTCGATGTCTCCCTCCCTAAATCCATATAGGATTCCATCCAGTCCAACTTTCCCTTTGCCTGGCCCTCACAGGGTATCAAATACTTAGGAATTCCTATTCATAGAGACCTCTCCCATCTATGTTATCTTAATTTTGGGCCCTTTATTGAACAATTCCATACAGACCACGGTTGGCAAGTTGGAACTGTGAGATTCACTACGTGCACCACTGGTATTTTGTGGAAAAGCACATGTAAGATTCTGCAACAGTCTCTGCTGATACTCCTGCATGCGTGCATCCCTTTCTATGGCAGGAATAATTTCTGCAAATTTACTTTTGTACCGGGGATCTAACAGTGTGGCAACCCAGTAGTCAGGATTATTTCTAATTCTCACAATTCGAGGGTCATGTTGCAGGTAGTGCAGCAAGAAGGCACTCATGTGTGTTGCGCATCCAGGAGCACCAAGTCCCTGTTGTGTTGGTGGCGAGGTAACAATCATGCTTCCTTCCTCTGTCCTCTCCCCCCAACCTCGCACAACAGAAATGTGATCAAGGTCTCCCTCATCTGATGAGTCTTCCATCAGTTCGTCCTCCACTTCTTCCTGGGCTCCTGCACCTTCCTCACTAGTTTGGCTGCTACCATGCGCCCTGGTAAAATCATCTCCCCCACCGTCACATGCCTGCCGCCCTGGTGCTGCCGACCGTCTGCACCTTGCAGATGTTAGCCCTTCCGCATACAACTCCTCCTCCTCTACTTCCTCCACCTCCTCTTGTGCCACCACCTGACTCCGAATTCTGTTTAACATGTGCTCCAGCATGTAAATCACCGGAATAGTCATGCTGATAATGGCATCGTCAGCACTAACCATCTTCGTCGCCATTTCAAAACTGTGCAGAAGGGTGCATAGGTCCCTGATCTGAGACCACTCCTCCAGCGTGATTTGCACCACCTCTGAATCTCGTTGGCCCAGGCTATACGTCAGAACGTATTGCACCAGGGCTTGTCGGTGCTGCCACAGTCGCTGCAACATGTGCAGAGTTGAATTCCACCGGGTAGGCACATCGCATTTTAGCCGGTGAAGTGGCAGGCCCAACGACTTCTGTAGAGATGTAAGTCGCTGAGCTGCGGGATGCGAACGGCGGAAGTGAGCACACAGCGACCGTGCCCTCTGCAGAAGGCCATCTAGTCTGGGATAGTGGGCTAAAAATTGCTGGACAACCAGGTTCAACACGTGAGCCATACAAGGCACGTGTGTGACATTGCCCCGGCGAAGGGCCGCACCCAGGTTTGCAGCATTGTCGCACACGGCCTTCCCTGGTTTCAGGTCCAGTGGAGACAACCATTCATGAAATTGGTTCTCCAGAGCTGACCACAACTCCTCAGCTGTGTGACTCACATTTCCCAGACATTTCAATGTAAAAACCGCCTGATGACGTTGAGCCCTACTGCCAGCATAGTAAGGAGGTGTGCAGGATCCCTTCTGCGCAGTTAGAAAGCTTGTGGCATGACCAGACAGGCTTTGGGTGCAGGTGGAAGACCGAGAGGAGGTTGAGGAGGCAGAAGCAGTGGAGGAAAAATGACATAAAGAGGATTGACGCACAACTCGTGGGGACGGCAAGACTTGGACAGCAGCCCCTTGTCCTGCTGTCACCATAGTTACCCAGTGCCCAGTCAGCGACATGTAACGCCCCTGTCCATGCCTACTCGTCCAAGTGTCTGTGGTGAAATGCACCCTGTCACACACAGAGTTTCTCAAAGAAGCGGTGATGTTGTGTGCGACATGCTGGTGGAGCGCAGGCACACCTTTCTTTGAGAAGTAATGCCGACTGGGCATCTGGTACTGGGGCACTGCGACGGACATAAGGTCTCGAAAATCCTCTGTGTCCACCAGGCGGAAAGGCAGCATTTCTGTAGCCAAGAGCTTGCAGATGGTGAAATTCAACCTCTTAGCTTTCTCATGGCTAGGAGGAAATGGTCTTTTACTTGTCCACATCTGAGGGACCGAGGGCTGGCTATTGTGCTTAGACGGGGTTGATAAGGGTGTCCCCGGCAAACTGCCGGTCTGTGAGGAAGATGCAGGCGGACATGTTAGGTTGCCTTGATCCAAAGGTGGTGCTATCGATGTCGGACAGCGCTCAAGACCAGCTGGTGTTACCACCTCCAAAGAAAATGATGACCTGCCAATCACGCTGGCTGTTGCGGGTAAAGAGGTGGCAGGTCTGCGCCCCAAAACAGGTGTGACTGCTGTCCCCCCAGTCACAGAGGATGAAGAGGCCGCGGATGCACAAGATATGGCAGACGGTGGTTGGCCCGGCCGGCTAGACCGCATTGTAGCACACTGAGCTTCCCACTGCAACTTATGCTTCATGTCCATGTGCCGGTTCATGCATGAAGTACTCAAACTATGTATTTTTTGGCCTCTACTTAGCTTTTGCTGACAAATGTTACAGATAACACGAGTTGGGTCATCTTTATCGATCTGAAAAAATGCCCAGGCTATGCAAGGCTTAGCACCCATGCGACCTGAAGAGCCACCACGACTTGTGGTGAGAGGCAGAGTTGTGTTTGAGGATGCAGTTGTTGACGTGCTTCCAGTACTACGTCTCTGTCCAGGAAGGTGCAACCTGACCTCGTCGTCACTAGCATCTTCCTCCACCTCCTCTGCTGACCTCATCTCTTGGCTGACTGTGGGTTGACAGTAAGTGGGATCTCCGACCTCATCATCATCACCCTGTGCGTTATCACACCCGTCGTCCTCAGAGCCAACCTGTTCCTGCCCTGACAAAAAACTAAAGTTGTCGCTCCAATCAGGTATTTGAGTCTTATCATCGTCTTCCTCATTGTCTCCACCAACAGGAGTTACAGTTTGGGAATGAGGGTCTACATTATGGTCAGAACCTTCTGCGTCTGGTCCTGGATCCGACTCATAAAGATTCTGGGCATCAGTGCAGATCATTTCCTCGTCTGGATTCACAGAAGCGCTGGAGTCGACCTCTGATTCCCAGGCTATAGTATGAGTAAACAGCTCTGCAGACTCAACCATCTGTTCTACCTCATACTCAGACGGGCAGCTGGAGATTTGGGAGCTATGAGGAAGCAAGTGCGATTTGGGTGACACCTTTGAGGACTGGAGTATTTGTGATGTTGAAGTTGATGTGGAGGAGAGCCCACTTAAAGGAGCACTTGATATCCGTTGAAGCACCTGCTGTTTTTGTGCCTCATCTGGAATTTGTAGCGATTGGCGTGGCCGTAAGAAAGGGATCTTATCACATTGTCCGCTAAAAGAAGTAGACATTTTAGTTTGGCTGGAAGATGGTCTTTCTTCTGCACCTACCCCACGGACACAACCTTTTTTCCCCTTCCCAACACGCCTATTCCCCTTTCCACCAGCAGCAGGCCTTTTTCCACTCATTTTGGTGGTTAACTAATTCACAACTCTGGAGTTGTTTGCACAAAAAAACAATGGATGGTAACCGAGCAGAGCTGAGTGGCCAAACTGTGGTATTAGGCCAAAACTATTGGCTGGGTTAGATGCAGAAAAAAATTATTTTTAATTTGCAACCTGATGGAGGTCAGTATAGATGGACTAATAGACCAAGTCCCACACACTGCTAGAAGCCCAAATATTTTTTCAGAGCTAGATGCAGAAAAAAATTATTTTTAATTTGCAACCTGATGGAGGTCAGTATAGATGGACTAATAGACCAAGTCCCACACACTGCTAGAAGCCCAAATATTTTTTCAGAGCTAGATGCAGAAAAAAATTATTTTTAATTTGCAACCTGATGGAGGTCAGTATAGATGGACTAATAGACCAAGTCCCACACACCGCTAGAAGCCCAAATATTTTTTCAGAGCTAGATGCAGAAAAAAATTATATTCAATTTGCAACCTGCTGGAGGTCAGTATAGAAGGACTAATAGAACAAGTCCCACACACTGCTAGAAGCCCAAATATTTTTTCAGAGCTAAATGAAGAAAAAAAATATTTTTAATTTGCAACCTGATGGAGGTCAGTATAGATGGACTAATAGACCAAGTCCCACACACTGCTAGAAGCCCAAATATTTTTTCAGAGCTAGATGCAGAAAAAAATTATATTCAGTTTGCAACCTGATGGAGGTCAGTATAGATGGACTAATAGAATGATGCTATGCCCAAAAGATTTTACTTCACTAGGTGCAGTAAAAAAATTGGTATTCTATACACAGGTGGTATATCTTGCAACACAGATAGGCTACTCCACTGACTAACACACTCTGCAATAGGCCAAAAAGGATTAGCTTTGCTAGATTCAGCCAAATGCTGTGAAAAAAACTTGCACAGCACTGGCACAGACCTGCCTGGCAAAAACTGATAGGAACTGATGTAACCTAGTCCTGAAAAGGACTCCAATTACAATTAGTCTTTACTCCCACAATCTATCTATTTAAGAGCACAGACCTGCCTGATAAAAGTCGTAGGAAATGCTGTAACCTAGTCCTTAAAAGGACTGCAATCACAACTATTCCCTACTCCCAAGCTATCTGTATATTTGTGCGAAAATTGGCTTGAAATTAACAAGGTATAGCGCACACAGCAACAGCGGTGCCATCTAACACGCAGCTGCAGCAGTGAGAAAATGGTGGCGACGGGGAAAATGGCTTGGTCTTATAGGGCAAGGACATGTGACATACACTGCCAATCAGACATGCCCTTGCTTGTGTGAAAAAAAGCACTTCGCTCCGTGTGTGCGCTGCTGATAGGCTGACAGATTGCACCTCCCCACTGCAAATGCGGGAAAGAGAAAAAAAAATGGAGATCTTCATTGTTCCTGCAGAGATCCATCCCCTGCCCCTCCCCCCGCCCCGCTGTACACTCAAACTGCGTATTAACATTAATTTTCATCATTACTGAGAAAAAATCCAGTTATGATTTTGGTGCACGAACAGTTATCGAACATAACCTCGAACAGCCGAATTTTTCTCAAATTGTTCGTGTTCGCCGACCGGCTCGAACACCGCCCAAAACAGCTCGAATTTGAGATTGGCGAACAGTTCGAGTAGAACAACGCTCATCTCTACTGGTCAGTCCTTGAGCAGATGGGATCTCCCCTGGCCAGGCGGAGTTGTAGGCCTCCCAAACTGACTGTACTCTTCTGGCTACCTTGCTAGAAGCGGATATAAGTAGCCCACGTCCCTGAGTGTACCGTGTGGTGCTCACCCGTATGGCCGGTGACTCGGGGCCTTCTAATGGCTTCCGCTCCACGATGGCGGTGCTGGTCCCACGCGTGTGACCGTGCCTTCGGGTGTCTGGGCCTGAGGACCTGAAATCCCCTGCCGGTCGGCTTCTGCTGCTGGGTAAGAGTTAGTCCCCACAGCCTCGGACGCCGGGTCCGGTAAGAAAGCTTCTCAGTCAGGGCGAGCTCTGCAGCTGCCAGCCCCTGACTTGTAGTAGTATTGCTCCCACTGAGTTTCTGCTGTTTCTTCCTGTGACTGTTTCTTGTCTCTACTCTCCTTGACTGACTAACCCTGCTTCAGCCCCGGGTTTATATAGGGGAAGGTCTTCCCCTCCCAAGACTGGGCAGGAGGTGTGGCATGCACAGGATCCCTGGCCAAGAGACCTCCCACCTGCTCTCAGACATAACATTGCTTGTTACTGTGGAAACCAGACCCCTGGGGTGCCACATTCCCCCCTAGTGAAATTTAGTACTCCGGGACTAAACATATTTTAGTAAAACATAACAAGATATAACAATAACAATACAATAAAGAAACACATAAAGGTGGTCACGGCATGTCCGTAACCGGGTGCAGTTTTTGAAGAAACAAAGGTGTCCATTTCACCAAAACAAGGAGACGTAACCAGGTAGGGGTCTGTCCTACCCCGAGTCCTTAACAGTCTCTAGTCCATCCTGGGTTACGCTCCAACTAATTGTACAAGGATTCCCGGTAGATCCACCAAGGATTCCTAAAAATAACTAGAAACATAAAATTATACACAAGCAACAATACACAGGTAAACATAAATAAAACAATTTATACACTTTAAATCCTCCAGCGTGCGGGTAACTGGCCTCTAGTGGCCCTAGTGGACCTACGGAGCTGACTGTCTAGCCCTAAACTACAGGGTGTAGGAGCTGTCAAGGGTAAACTGGGCAGCTGTCTACCGGCTCTTTGGCTCACTAGGGATATGGCAGGCTCACTGCAAGCAGAGGGTTGATCCTCCTGGTCTGCGGGTGTGGAGTCTTCTGCCTCCTGGACCGGCTGTTCTTCCAGCTCTACCTGTTGCTCCGTAGGTGCTTGGGATGCTGGTTGGAGGAAGGTGAGCATGGGTACCACAACTGCACCATTGACTTGAGTCCAAGACCGAGGGAAGTCCCCGAGCACAGTACTAACCATATCTTCCCTTTCCTCTACGGGTCGATGGTCTTCTTGTTCCTCTTCAGGGTTCCTCAGTTGTTCGGGACACTTCTTCAGGTGGTCCCGGGATACAATGGCTGTAGTTTCCCCTCCGTCTTTACTAATTATACAAACCTTCGGGTTCTCGTGGCTTGAGGGCAGTACGGTGTACGGGTCCTTCTCCCACTGGTCGTCCAACTTGTGGAGCCGTCTCTTCCTCTTCAAGACCTGCTCTCCGGTACCAGGGGAACAGCGGGAGCATACTGGTTGTAAGTTTTCTCTTGTCTTTCCCTAGCCTGACAGAGACTTCGCTCCACGCTCTCCTGTACTCTCCGGTACTGCTGCTGCCTCTCTGTGTCCCAGTCTGCTTCTGGTGAAGTGTCCTCGGGTGCCAGGACTCCCATTTCCAGGTCAACAGGTAACTTACCAGGTCTTGCCCTCATTAGGTAAGCCGGGGTACAGTTGGTGGAACCTACCGGGATGTGGTTGTATAGGTCCACCAGATCGGGCAACTTCTCAGGCCACAGACTACGTTCTTCCAGGGGCAACGTTTTTAGAAGATCCATTACCACCTGGTTCATTTTCTCACAAAGTCCATTAGTTTGCGGATGATAGGGTGTTGTCCTTATCTTCCGGCAGCCATACAGAGTGCAGAATTCCTGGAAGACCTCCGCTTCAAAGGCAGGTCCCTGGTCCGTCAGCACTTGGTCCGGGTACCCGTGTGGACGGCAGAAGTGCTGCTGGAAGGCTCTAGCTGCTGTTTGAGCCGTTAAGTCCTTGACGGGGACGACAACCAAGAACCGGGAGTAATGATCCACGATGGTTAACGCGTAGACGTAGCCACTTCTGCTTGGGGTCAGTTTTACATGATCCAAGGCTACCAGTTCCAACGGTTGCCGGGTGACGATGGACTGCAGGGGAGTCTTCTGGCTGGCACGGTCCTTCCTTCTCAGGTTGCACGGGCCACAGTCTCTGCACCACTTCTCAATGGTTCCCCTCATGCCTACCCAGTGGAATCGCTCGCGCAGCAGGAACTCCAGCTTCTTCCACCCGAAGTGTCCAGCTCCATCGTGGTATGCCTCCATCACCATGGCTGCGTCTCTTCGTGGCACCACTACTTGCCAGAGTAGTTCATGCGTCCGGGAGTTAACCATTCTGCGGCACAACTTCCCCTTGTAAAGGAACAGTCGACTCCTCTCTGCCCATAGTTGTTTGGCTTCCTCCGGAGCGTCTGGTTCAAGGCAAGCCTCCGGGCGAGTCAGCATCTCCTTCACCAGTCGGACGGCAGGGTCGCTGTCTTGTGTTTCCGCCCAGTTGTAGTGAGGTAAGGGGTTCAACGTAGCAGCCTGCTTACTCCTTACCCGGTGGGAATACTGGATAGTCCCATGACGATGGAACGCAGGGAGTTCAACTTCTTCCAGTCCCTCCGGATCTTCTCCTTCGTCCGGCAGGTTGGGCATCCTGGACAGGGCGTCCGCGTTGGTATTGGAGCGTCCGGCCCGGTATTTGATTGTGAACTCGTAGTTGGACAGACGGGCCATCCACCTCTGCTCCAGGGCACCGAGTCTTGCCGTGTCCAGGTGTGTCAACGGGTTGTTATCCGTGTACACGGTGAACCGGGAAGAAGCGAGGTAATGCTTAAAGCGCTCGGTGACTGCCCATACTACGGCCAGGAACTCTAGCTTAAATGAGCTGTAATTCTCGGGGTTCCTTTCGGTGGGTCGCAGCTTTCGGCTGGCGTAGGCGATTACTCGTTCCTTCCCCTGCTGGATCTGGGACAGTACGGCTCCTAGCCCGATGTTACTGGCGTCGGTGTAGAGGATAAAGGGCTGGCTATAATCCGGGTACGCCAGGATTTCGTCCCCCGTGAGGGCCATCTTCAGCTGGCGGAAGGACTCTTCTTCCAGCTCCTCCCATTTGAAGGGCGGCTTCTGGTTCTTGGCCTTCCGGGACTAGCCTATCAGGAGGTCCTGCATAGGTGCTGCCTTTTTGGTGAAACCGGGAATAAACCTTCGGTAGTAGCCTACCAACCCGAGGAACTGCCGCACTTCTTTTACGCTGGAGGGGCTTGGCCATTCCTTAATTGCGGTGATCTTATCAGGGTCGGGAGCCACTCCGTCAGCGCTCACCACGTGTCCCAGGTACTGCACCTTTGGTTTCAGGAGGTGACACTTGGAGGGTTTCACCTTTAGGCCGTAACTCGCCAGAGCTTCGAACACTTCCGCCAGGTGTTTCAGGTGGTCCTCATACGTCTTGGAATATACGATGACATCGTCCAGGTACAACAGGACCGTCTCGAAGTTTCTGTGGCCCAGACAACACTCCATTAGTCGTTGGAAGGTTCCTGGTGCGTTGCAGAGTCCGAACGGCATGCAGGTGAACTCGCTAAGTCCCATCGGGGTGGTGAATGCGGTCTTCTCCCGGTCCGCCTCTGCTACAGGAACCTGCCAGTACCCGCTAGTGAGATCCAAGGTAGAGAAGAAGTTAGCAGATCTTAAAGCAGCCAATGACTCCTCTATCCTTGGTAAGGGGTACGCATCCTTGTGTGTGATACGGTTGATTTTCCGGTAATCTACACACATCCTCATGGTGTTGTCTTTTTTTCTGACTAAGACTAGTGGAGCTGCCCAGGGGCTACAGCTATCCCTGATCACCCCAGCCTCCTTCATGTCTCTAAGCATCCCCTTGGCGTGTTGGTAGTGTGCAGGGGGTACGGGTCGATACCTCTCTTTTATGGGAGGATGGTCTCCCGTGGGGATGTGGTGTTCTACCCCCTTGACTCGCCCGAAGTCTAATGGGTGTTTACTAAACACTCTCTCGTACTCTTGAACCACCCGATAGACTCCCTGTTTCTGGTGTGCGGGAGTGGAGTCAGTACCCAGATGTAGTTGCTGACACCAGTCCTCTATGTTTTTCTTAGAGCCGTTACCTTCCTCCGGGTGAGATGGAGGCAAGGGTTCCACAGATTGTATAGAATTTTGGTTAATGGTATATAATTTGGCTAGCGTGGCATACCGGGGCAGGTACACTTCCCTCTCCCCGATATTTATTATGCGAACGGGCACCCTCCCATGGCGTACATCAACCACCCCCCGTGCTGTCAAAATGGTGGGCCTACTGTCTGAGTAAACTGGTTCTACCATTGCCTGGTAATCCCTACCTCTCAGACCAATAGCTGCCCGGCACCAAATCATCATTTCACTTTTTGGGGGCATGGCAATAGGAAAAGGGTCACACATTCTTACGCTACCAATCTCACCGCCGGAGAGTTCCACCTGTTGCCGTCGCATCAGTGCCCGGATCTCTTTCTGGAGCACCCGCTGCTCGCCGGAGCTGGCGTTCTTGGCAACCTGCTGTAAAAGGAAAATCACCTCTGCAAGACAATTTTCAATTACATTAGTTCCTAGAGTCATTTTTGGGTGACTCTCATGTTTGTCAATATCTACAATGATCAGTCCCTGTGCTGCCAGTTCGACTCTACCGATTTTGATGGTCACCTCTTTAAATCCGATCTGTGGCACGGGCTGGCCATTGCTGGCGATGATACTCAAGTCGTCGTCAGGGTAGCGGGTTATATCCGAGTCATTCCAGTACTGCTTGAAGAGCACGTACGGGATGGTGGTGACCTGTGACCCGGTGTCCAGTAGGGCACTCATAGGGATGCCATCCAGTACCACAGGCAAGACTGGACGTCCTCCGACATATTTGTCGCGCCAGTTCGATGGGCCTGGAGATCTTTTTCCTGGGGGTTGGCCCTCTACCCCCAGGTTGTGCCAGTTTAAAGGACAGTACCTTGCCATATGTCCGGGTTGATTGCAGCGGCGGCAGATGGGTCGTCCGTCCTCGTTGTACCGGTCACTGGGTCTTCCTCTGGCCGGTGGGGTCCTCCTTGGTCGACGCCACGGGATGTTCTCCGGTCCGGATGCCAGCTGGATCTTCCCTGGAGTGGAAGCCTGTAAAGACTGCACAGTTCGGGTTAACGCAGCAACGCTTTTAGCTAGCTCTTGGACCTGATGGTGCAGGTCTGGAGCCGGGTCATTGTTCAAAGCCTGCGCATCAGCCCCTACAGGCCCTGCCGACAAGGGCGCCGCCTCCTGGTGGTAAGTGATAGCTGGGCGCCTGTGGGTCACAACGCCATCCGGTGCCGGTTCTCGGAGCACCCGGATGGCTCTGTCCTTGAACTGTGCAAATCCCAGATGAGGGTCCTGTAGGGCCATTGCCCGCAACTGGGTTCGGTGGGCATTTCAATATAAACCCTCTATAAATTGTTCAGTCAACAGCCTGTCCTCGTCTCCCACGCCGTCAGGGTTGGTCTGCTTAACGGCTCTCAGGGCCTCTTGTAGGTTCAGGGCATAGTCCCTTATACTCTCATGGGCCCGCTGTTTGCACCCGTAGAATCTAAGCTTGATCTCGGCTGAGGTGCGGGTATCAAAGGTGTCCCTCAGCCGGGTTAGTATCCCTGCGACAGTCCTCCCCCCAGGTGGCCAGGACTTTACCTCCCTTCGGGCTGCTCCGGTTAATTGGGCCACCAGGATGCTCACTTTTTGCTCCTCTGTGAGGGGGTACACCTGGAAGAGGCTATCCAGCCTTTCTCTAAAGTCCTGCAGGGTATGTGACTCCCCTGAGTACTGGGGTAGCCAGGCTGCCCCCGGGATATAGGGCATGGTGAAAGGCATGACCGCGACAGCGGTGGCGCTGGCGGGGGCTGAAGCGGTGAAGCTCTCCTCCGCATCCGACATCTTCCTCCCCCCTAGTGGACCGTGGCCTACCTTGCGATGATCCTGTTCCGTAGGCCGCGGCTCCGCAGTAGATCGTCAGGGTTGAGGACCTTCCGTCGCGCTCCGGTGACGTCGGCGTCTGCTGGGCTCCTTCCAGGACCTTACGCAACGTCCGGACGTGAGGCGGGGCTTCAGTTCTCGCGCGCTTTCGGAGTCCACGCCACTCTTCTTCCCGCGCGGCGTCCTCAAGATGGCGTCCAACGGCGGGAAAACTCCACGGATGGCGGGAAGAAGGCTGAAGATGGCGCCGGATGGCGGGAATCTTCACAGATGGCGGGAAGAAGGCTGAAAATGGCGCCGGATGGCGGGAATCTTCACCGATGGCGGGAAAACTTCACGGATGGTAAGTTTTAAAAGTCTCTTTTTCAGGCACACAGTACCCGGTGGTTGCGGGCACGAAATCCTGCCGACTACGCCAAAGTTGACGCGCCCCTGGGCCTGCTGTGTCGCGCAGCGTCTCGCGCACGGGGGCTTACCCGGAACCGGATCAGATGAGGGTTGTAGTCTCCGAGTGGCGGGGACCCGGTCCGTGCCCAGGGAGTCAACTCAGTGTGTGGCAGTCTTGATAGATGTTATTTGAGTGTCGACTACGCCACCCGTTGATTTGCAGCTATGGAGCTGCCGCTGCAGGGCAGACCGCTGAGGCCGGTGTAGAATTGTGCAGCGTGATAGTATAACCCCCAACGGGAGGGGTATGGCCTCAGGGCAGCCGACGTGGAAGGTGGGGGTAGCAGGAACCACTCAGAGACGGTGCGGTGTAATTCAGGGTCTTTACTGGTAACAACGATAGACCCTCCCGGAGTACTTGCTAGCGAACGGGGCCTGGTCAGTCCTTGAGCAGATGGGATCTCCCCTGGCCAGGCGGAGTTGTAGGCCTCCCAAACTGACTGTACTCTTCTGGCTACCTTGCTAGAAGCGGATATAAGTAGCCCACGTCCCTGAGTGTACCGTGTGGTGCTCACCCGTATGGCCGGTGACTCGGGGCCTTCTAATGGCTTCCGCTCCACGATGGCGGTGCTGGTCCCACGCGTGTGACCGTGCCTTCGGGTGTCTGGGCCTGAGGACCTGAAATCCCCTGCCGGTCGGCTTCTGCTGCTGGGTAAGAGTTAGTCCCCACAGCCTCGGACGCCGGGTCCGGTAAGAAAGCTTCTCAGTCAGGGCGAGCTCTGCAGCTGCCAGCCCCTGACTTGTAGTAGTATTGCTCCCACTGAGCTTCTGCTGTTTCTTCCTGTGACTGTTTCTTGTCTCTACTCTCCTTGACTGACTAACCCTGCTTCAGCCCCGGGTTTATATAGGGGAAGGTCTTCCCCTCCCAAGACTGGGCAGGAGGTGTGGCATGCACAGGATCCCTGGCCAAGAGACCTCCCACCTGCTCTCAGACATAACATTGCTTGTTACTGTGGAAACCAGACCCCTGGGGTGCCACAACAGCAAGGGGGAACATTCAAGGGAAGATAGTTTAGCTTTAGTCAACTTCAGAGAGATGAACACCCATCCTCAAAGGTCCAGAGAGGAAGAAATAATGCACTTTCTCCAAGCCTTCACAAGGGGTAATGTGAGTATCGCCGGCACCTCTCTCAAGCAGACAGCAGGTATTTATACACCCAGGCCAGGGTGTTAATTAGCCAGCAGAAGGTAGCTGCTGGGTCCTAGGGAGACAGCCTCAAAGAAGGTGTTTGCAATGCCAAAAGTAGAAATCTCCTGCAACCAACTGCAGGGAGACTGTCTGTCACCTCTGACACACCCATGACAGTATCCCCTCCTCTACGAATGGCCTCTGGATACTCAGGACCGGGTTTCTCAGGATAAGAGGTGTGGAATGAACGAACCAACCTGGGAGTGTTCACCTCTGATGCTGAAACCCACACCCTCTCCTCTGGACCATAACCCTTTGAGTGCACCAAGTATTGTAGAGAACAATGTTGGAGATGAGAATCTACAATCCTCAAAATCTGGAACTCCAGATTACCATCAACCATTACTGGGGGTAGTGGTAGAGGTGGCGCTCAAGGGGTTCCACATACTTCTTGAGTAAGGACCTGTGGAACACATGGTGGACCTTAAGGGCCTGGGGAACTTCAAGACAAAAGGCTGCTGGGTTAATGACTGTGGTTATTTTATAGGGACCAATAAACCTAGGTCTCAGCTTCCAAGAAAGAACTTTCAATCTTATATTCCTGGTAGACAACCACACAAAGTCATTCACATTCAGGTCCGGACCTGGCAAGCGTTTTCTGTCAGCCATACGTTTATGTCTGTCTCCCATGATCTTTAAATTACTCAGAACACCCTGCCATACTGAGGAGAGTGATGAAGCAAACTGTTCCTCCTTAGGAACTCCCGAAGCTCCTCCCCCACTAAAGGTACCAAACTGTGGGTGATAACCATATGCACCGAAGAACGGTGACCTGCCAGTGGATTCTTGATGATGATTATTAATGGAAAATTCTGCCAGCAGTAAGTAGGATGCCCAATCCTCCTGATTTTCGGAGACAAAACATCTGATTTAGGTCTCCAAATTCTGATTGGCACCCTCGGTCTGTACATTCGACTGAGGGTGGAAAGCAGAGGAAAAGGACAGCTGCACCCCAGTCGAGAACAGAATGCCTTCCAGAACTTGGAAACAAACTGGGTCCCCCAATCTGACAACACATAGGAGGGAACCCCGTGAAGCTTCATGATCTCATTTATGAACACCTGAGCAAGTGTTTTTGGTATTTGGAAGGTAATGGGACGAAGTGAACCATTTTACTGAACCTATCTACAACCACCAAAACCACTATTTTGTCTTCAAAAAACGGTAGGTCAGTAATAAAATTCGTGGACAAGTGTGTCCATGGCCTACTTGGGATAGGTAGCTGTGATGACACAGCTTTTCTTCTTAATTATGCCAGACAAATTCAGTAAGCCAGGAGCCATATGCTTTTATCTTCATGTTGACTTTTGCATTGGTGTTCTACTCTGATTGATTAACACAGGCTATTGTTTGAATAATCCTGAATGTTGACACTTGACTTGAGATATACTGTAACATATTGTCTGCAAATCTTGCAAGATAGAGACATGGAGCAATACTGTGGTAATATGCTGATTACGTATTATACCAAACCATGCAAGTTGATTAAATGCTCAGATAATGAGTCATGAGCCTTTCTACCTTGATCGCTGACCCATGACCTGTAAATGATGGCTGCAAGGACAAACTCTGATCTATAAAAAAAGGGGTCTCTGCCTCTATTGAGGATCATTCTACAGTATGTCATCTTAGGGGACTTCGGCCCCAGTTGGAGGAATACAGATCGGCTCCATTGACCATCGCTGAACTCTCAGAGACGTCTTGAAGAATCCAGGATGAATTTCCGGTAAAAATTAGTAAAGCCCAGAAAACTTTGTAGAGCCTTCAGATTCTCGGGACGGTCCCAATCAAGGACTGATCTTCTCCGGATCCATCCGAAAACCAAAGATGACAACAAGTACCCCAAAAACTGCACCTCCTGAACAGCAAAAACACATTTTTCCAGTTTGGCATAAAGTTTGTTATCCCTTAATATCTGGAGCACCTGTTTAACATGCCCCTGATGTGTTTCAAAATCAGGTGAGTAAACCAAAATATTGTCCAGATAGACCACCACAAACCTCCCCAGCAAATGATGGAAAATGACAAGATATTACTGGAGGCGCTCCCGTGGATAACGATAGAGACTCCACTGTAAGTTTAGTGGAAACGTTCCAATAGGCTCGCAAGTGACTGCGCAAAAGCGCATAGGTTCAAGATATAAAAATTTATTTTGAATTAAAAAACACTCAAGGGATGAGTGGTTGGCATATAATAGCATATAATGGCACAACACGTTTCTGCTCTCAAGGAGCCTTCATCAGGTGTATGTTGAGCTATACAATTTACAAGCATTAAATACTCTATTTGTATAGTAAGGGGTGGGGCTCTCTCCCCCTGCATTGAGCTGAACTTCATTATATCAAACAGCCTACACCTTCCCACCAGCACACAGGCTGTGAGAACACTCCATGCCAACTACATTTAAAAAAAATAAAGCCTGCCAGTATCCAAAAAATTGTCCGCATACACATGAAATACACAATTAATTGAAAGGATTCTATACACAAATAAAACCAAGAGAATAACCAAGGAGAAAATGAAATTCTCACAACCCAATATTCCCCATTTACTTCATATTCATTCATAAATAGATTCATGTTTTGTATAGTTGGCCTTTAGATATGTAGAAAAATATATGTATGTAGTATAAATAAAGATACAATAGTATTTTTCAAAAAAAATAAATACATTTTTGCAATAGAACAAATATAATAAAATGGCACGACCCCCCTCAAGTCCGAAAGCCTTTCTTTCGATGTGAATTCAAACCATGGGCTATATTTGTATATATTTTATATATTCAATTTGTGAATAAAAACATTGCAAATCTGAAACTATTTTGCTTTGATAATGGCTAGAAAATAACTGTTTGATAATACTATGCTTGTATAGTTTATTGTCATCTTGAGATTGAAAAAAAAAATAATAATAATAATAAAAATAAATATATAAATAAAAAAATAAATAAATTTTATGTAAAAAATATATATATAACATAAAAAAATAAAGTAAAAATAAAAATAAATAGTGGACTCCTCTACCAATCACAATTGCGAAATATACGCACCTGACTCTGTTATATCTTTCCACCACTCAAATTATCCCGAAAAAGAAAAGAACATTGCGGGGAAAACGAGTAGGAAGAAAACACTAACAGTCCCCCAAAATACACCCCCACAAAAAAGCTCCCAAACTGTAAAGATTTTCAACTTATCACAACATACACTCGATGATTTTGAAATTAATCTCCTGACCAAAGGATTAAAATTTTGTCCCTCAAACAAGCTAGTGAATATCAACTATTCCTGGATTTAAATAGGTTTGTTGGCAAACTCACCCCAGATGGACACATCCAGATTGAAAAAACCAAAGTGAAATCTGAACCTTTGGCCTTACAGTCAGATGCACCAGCCAGTCGCACCAAAATCCCAATTTTATCCTCTATATCATAAAGGACGCTACACTGTGTGCAGAATTATTAGGCAAATGAGTATTTTGATCACATGATACTTTTTATACATGTTGTCCTACTCCAAGCTGCATAGGCTTGAGAGCCAACTACCAATTAAGTAAATCTGGTGATGTGCATCTCTGTAATGAGGAGGGATGTTGACTAATGACATCAACACCCTATATAAGGTGTGCTTAATTATTAGGCAACTTCCTTTCCTTTGGCAAAATGGGTCAGAAGAGAGATTTGACGGGCTCTGAAAAGTCCAAAATTGTGAGATGTCTTGCAGAGGGATGCAAAGTGAAAAAATCCCGGCACTCACGTCTTGTTGTAGTTTTCCTACATGTGGAATAAATGAACTGATCAAACACACGTGAGTGCTGGGATTTTTTCACTTTGCTTGTAATCTCTCCACGTGCACCACTATTACTAACGAGGACTACGGAGTGCCGACTATTTTTTTGTATTTGTATTGCAGAGGGATGCAGCAGTCTTGAAATTTCCAAACTTTTGAAGCGTGATCACCGAACAATCAAGCGTTTCATGGCAAATAGCCAACAGGGTCGCAAAAAGCGCGTTGGCCAGAAAAGGCGCAAAATAACTGCCCATGAATTGAGGAAAATCAAGCATGAAGCTGCCAAGATGCCATTCGACACCAGTTTTACCATATTTCAGAGCTGCAACGCTACTGTAGTATCAAAACACACAAGGAGTGCGATACTCAGAGACATGGCCAAGATAAGGAAGGCTGAAAAACGACCACCTTTGAACAAGAAACATAAGATAAAACGTCAAGAATGGGCCAAGAAATATCTTAAGACTGATTTTTCAAAGGTTTTATGGACTGATGAAATGAGAGTGACTCTTGATGTGCTCCACTCAAGCTCCACTCTGACTGGTACTGGTATGGGCTGGTATCATCAAAGATGAACTTGTGGGACCTTTTCAGGTTGAGGGTGGAGTGAAGCTCAACTCCTAGACCTACTGCCAGTTTCTGGAAGACAACTTCTTCAAGCAGTGGTACAAGAAGAAGTCGGTATCATTCAAGAAAAACCCAGACCTACTGCCAGTTTCTGGAAGACAATTTCTTCAAGCAGTGGTACAAGAAGAAGTCGGTATCATTCAAGAAAAACATGATTTTTATGCAGGACAATGCTCCATCACAAGCATCCAACTACTCCATGTAATGCACACGCCCGGGCTGAGAGGCGTGTGCGTGTATATGTAGTGATTCCACTGGATCGTGCTGGAGAGTGAATGCCTGGAGGGGCGTAACTAAGTATCCACCCGATCCGACCAGGGTCGCACGACCGCATACGACGCCAGTGCAGCAAGGAGGAACCGAGCAGAGGGACCAGGTGCTACTCCAGGACAGACCCCGGACACGGCTGTTGACCCACACAGGGGAATAGAGGAACAGGCAGGTTAGGCTGGCACACAGACTGCTGGGTATAGGCAGACACGGCTGGTATGCAGACTGGCGGATGCTGGTAAGCACGACTGGTATGCAGGCAGAGAGGTACTGGCAGGTACAACAGGTTGGAGCACCGAGTGGATAGGACCCAGTACAGACTGGGACTCAGGAACAGAACCGCAGATGAGGTGGACAAACACAGCAGAGTGAGGCCGCCCAGAGCGGCGAGCAAGAGCAGAACAAGACGAGACCACCTGGAGCGGTGAGCGAGAGCAGGATAAGGCCGCATGGAGCGGTGAGTGAGAGGAGCAGGACAAGACTGCCGGAGCAGCGAGCAAAGGGTCAGAGCAGAGCGAGACTGCCAGAGCAGCGAGCAAAGGGTAAGAGCAGAGCAAGACTGCCGGAGCAGCGAGCAAAGGGTCAGAGCAGAGCGAGACTGCCGGAGCAGCGAGCAAAGGGTCAGAGCAGAGCGAGACTGCCGGAGCAGCGAGCAAAGGATCAGAGCAGAGCGAGACTGTCGGAGCAGCGAGCAAAGGGTCAGAACAGAGCGAGACTGCTGGAGCAGTGAGCAAAGGGTCAGAGCAGAGCGAGACTGCCGGAGCAGCGAGCAAAGGGTCAGAGCAGAGTGGACAGGGCTCTGTTCACACGGAACAGACTGGAAGGGAGAGGCAGAACCAGGTACACACAAGATACTTGCAATGAAGTAGCGAGAGGACTCTAAACTCACAAACGGGAGTACAGGGACAACGAGTAGGAGTTAGGTACGGGATCAGATTCTGCAGGAAAAGGGAAGGTACGGACATAGAGAAAAACAGGTAACAGGCTAGGAGAGTATTCAGACAAGAACAGACACAGCAGCAAGATACAGGAGCGGTTCTGGGTATGCGGCCCCTAGAAGGCGGAACGAACAGGCTAGGAGCGTGTTCAGACAGGAACAGGCAAGATACAGGAATGGGTCTAGGTATGCGGCTCCTAGAAGGCGGAAAGAACAGGCTAGGAGCGTGTTCACACTGGCCTGGAAATACAGCCTCCAGGATAGGCAGAAGACAACAGGCTAGAATATAGTTCAGGACACAGTTTAGACACGGGAACTGATACCGCAAGGCAGGAAACATAGACAGGACCTGGCACATCAGTGACTAGAAGCCAACTGACAGAACACAATGCTCAGGCAAGGATTCCAGGAAGAAGCTGGATTAAATACCAGGTGACAGAGAGCAATAGGCTGAGGACGCACAAGGGGTGTGCCAGCAGCAGCTACAAGAAGCAGGAAATGATCGGGCGCCACCCTTAAGCATCAGAAACATTGGCAAGCAGACAGCATGGAGGGAAGCCAGGCTAGCAGACTGGACTGGATATCAAGTGCGCGCTCTTGCACCGTGGGAGATGGACCACTATGCAAGGACGCCGCCAGGTATGTTACACTCCACAGCGTGGCTGGCCAGCAAAGGTCTAAAAGAAGAAAAAATAATGACATGGCCCCCTTGTTCACCTGATCTGAACCCCATAGAGAACTTGTTGTCCATCATAAAATGTGATATCTACAGGGAAAACAGTACACCTCTCAGAACAGTGTATGGGAGGCTGTGGTGGCTGCTGCACGCAATGTTGATCGAAAACAGATCAAGCAACTGACAGAATCTATGGATGGAAGGCTGTTGATTTTCATTATAAAGAAAGGTGGCTATATTGATCACTAATTTTTTGAGTTTTTGTTTTGGCATGTCAGAAATGTTTATTTCTAAATTTTGTGCACTGATATTGGTTTACCTGGTGAAAATAAACAAGTGAGATGGGATTATATTTGGTTTTTATTAAGCTGCTTAATAATTCTACATAGTAATAGTTACCTGCACAAACAGATATCCTCCTAAGATAGCCAAATCTAAAAAAAAAACACTCCAACTTCCAAAAATATTAAGCTTGGATATTTATGAGTCTTTTGGGTTGATTGAGAACATAGTTGTTGATCAATAATAAAAATAATCCTCTAAAATACAACTTGCCTAATAATTCTGCACACAGTATATCTTGGAACCTTTCATTCCCTTTTCATGGGGAAAAAGAAGTTTGAAAATATTAATAAAACTAAAATAAGTACATACAATTTACGAAAAGGGGAATGTTTGGCTTTAAAAAGGCTAGAAAATAACACCAAAATTGTCATAAGACAAGCTGACAAGGGAGGCAGCTGGTTGTACAAGATCGAGATAATTATATCAAGGAAGCATTAAATATTTTGTCTGATAATAAATACTACAAAATTGTTAGAGTAGATTCTACCAAATCCTATGAAATAGAATACAACATCCTTATAAATGAAGCATATGAAGCAAAAGTACTCAGCAAAGAAGTAAAACGGTTCTTAATAATAATTCTAATCAGGCAATATTTTACCATTTACCCAAAATTCATAAAGACAATAAAAAACCCCAGGGAAGACTCATCATTTCCGGAATTGGTTCCTTAACCAGCTCCCTGTCCCATTATGTTGATTTATTCTTCCAGGGTTATGTATCAAAATTACCCTCATATTTTAAAGATTCCACACAATTGATATTGGAAACTAGAGATATAGAATGGGAGACCTATTTTCTTTTTTGACCCTTGATATTTGTGCGCTGTATTGAAATATATATCACGACTAGTGTTGAGCGAGAACTAAAATGCTCTGGTGCTCGAAGCTCGGGCCGAGCTCGCCGTGATACTCGGGTGCTCGACCCGAGCAACGAGCCCAATGTTAGTCTATGGGAGACTCGAGCATTTTTGCAGTGGCACCCCCGGCAGTCTTTTAAAAGCCTAACAAGTGCCCAAAACGATAGTGACAGTGCTCAAATGACATGGGGACAGCATGGGGATCGCCCCAGGAAGCATTTATGACCCCCAGGTCACTGCTGTCAACAACGTGGTCAGAGGTATTAAGCCACTTTTACGGGCTCACAATAAAACGAAAGTGAAACTTTTTTCCTGTGAAATATGTTAAGGAACATCCTTTCCAGGGAAAAGACTTGTGTATCAGTTAAAAAAAATGACCAAAAACAAAAATACTCCTCCACACCTTCGGCTATGTTCACAAGTAGCATTTTTTATGCGTTTTTGCACTTTTGTATTGCTTTCAACTATGACAAATGCATTCACCGGGAAATGTCATTTTAACATTTTACAACCTTATCTGGCCATGTGCTGTGTGACACATGCATAAAGTGCTGAAAAGACATGGGAACAGCATGGGGAAGACCCCTGGAAGCATCTCTGACTCCCAGGTCACTGTCTAAAAGTGTGCCCATCATAAGTGATCCTTGCCGCATCAGAAGATGCAGACTTGCAACTATCCCCATGCAAGTTCTAGTCCCAGGGCAGTGTTCAATTGTACCTCCCCCATTCCTTGCAATACAAGCGCAAGTATGCAGCCTGCCACCCACCCATCCCCAGGCTGCAATACCATACTGCTTGCTTGCTTGAACTTGAAATTGGGCCTTTTAGGCATGTGGAGGCGGAATCTGGCCACCACGTCATGGCTGTGTTGGCGGCCTGGAATCCATACTCAGTCCCCAGCCGCCCGGCAGCCGGGTGTCCATACTCAGTCCCCAGCCGCCCCGCGGCCGAGTGTCCACACGGTCCCCAGCCGCCTGGGGGCAGTCGGGTGTCCATAAACGGTCCCCAGCCGCCCCCATTTCTCCTTGGAACATCCCCCCACACACTTTTCTTAGCCTGGTCTGCTTTAGGCAGCATTGGACGAGCCCACCAGAGAACCAGACTCCTCCGGTGGGCCCTGACTTCTCCATCGGTGGAGTTGAGAGTGCCAAGGTGAGGAGCATGATGATGATGACAGAAGTTAGCATCTGCTATGTTTTCTTTTAATGCAAGTGTAAGTGTACAGCCTGCCACCCACCCACCCCCAGACTGCAATTCATACTGCTACCTTGCACTTGAAATGGGGCCTTTTAGTTTAGAGGAGGCCGAAGCTGGCCACTACCTCATGGCTGCTTCGGCAGCGAGGTATCCATACTCAGTCCCCAGCCGCCCCTATTTGTCCTGGTGTGCCTTATACATAAGATTAAGCGCGTATACCAAAACATTACCTGTGCCCTCCCCAGTGCATTTAGTGGGAAGGAGAGCCTATTCCGCTGTAGTGTGTGCCTGCCAAACCCCTGTTCATGGTACATGCCAAGATGCCTCCCACCTTGCACCTGTCGTTGCAGACTTGCAACTATCCCCATTCAAGTCCTTGTCCCAGGGCAGTGTTCAATTGTACCTCTCCCATTCCTTGCAATGCAAGCGCAAGTATGCAGCCTGCCACCCACCCACCCCCAGGCTGCAATACCATACTGCTTGCTTGCACTTTAAATTGGGCCTTTTAGGCATGTGGAGGCGGAATCTGGCCACCACGCCATGGCTGTGTCGGCGGCCTGGTATCCATACTCAGTCCCCAGCCGCCTGGTGGCCAGGTGTCCCCGCTTGCTCCCCAGCCTCCAGGGGGTGGCCGGGTGTCCATACTCGGTCCCCAGCCACCCCTATTTGTACAGGTAACCTTTCCCACACTTTTCTTAGCCTGGCCTGCTTTAGGGCAGCATTGGCCGAGCCCACCGGACTATCAGACTCCTCCGGTGGGCCCAGGCTTCTCCATCAGGGGAGTTGAGAGTGCCAAGATGAGGAGCATGATGAGGATGATAGAAGTTAGCATCTGCTTTGTTTTGTTGTAATGCAAGCGCATGTATGTAGTAGCGGCTAGGCCTGAGGAGGTCAGCGTTTTGGCGCATATCCTACCTCCTCCGAGGATTGCTGGATGTTTTCCTGCTACTATCCAAGTTCTATGACTCCCGTTAAAACAAAGCTTCAGGTGATAAATGATGGATGAGGTAGTGGCAAAGGAGAAAGAGCAGGAGGAACAGGGACCATTCACATCAATATCAGGCCAGTCAACCAGATATGTCTTGCAGGATATGTTTCTGTAACAAAAGGAGCGGTTCAGCTACACAGTTATAGGGCATACAGTGAGTGCAATGCCTACCAAAAATTTCGAGGCACTCCAATGCCCCTTGGAAATGACATGGAGGTCATAGGGCGTTAACTAAACCTTTTTTTCCATTTATAGCAACTGGGTCTCCTGTGCACTGTTGGCCTAAGCAGTGAATGGAATGCTTTCCAAAAATTATGAGGTACTGCAATGCCCCTTACAAGAGGCATGTGTGGCACCCCAGGGGTCTGGTCACCACAGTAATAGAGATTACGTCGGAGAGCAAGTGGGAGGTTTCCTGGTCAGGATCCCTTAAACATGCAACATCCTCCTGCCCCAGTCCTGGGAGGGGAGAATTCTGCCCTTATAAACTGGATCTGGGGTGGAGTTGAGTGAGTCAGAGAACAGAGAACAGTCAGAGTCAGAGTGAGAGCAAGGGAAAGTAACAGCAAGGAGCTCTGTAGGAGCTAGGAGCTAAAGACGAGGGGCTGGAAGCTAAGCAGAGCTCGCCCTGGCAGAAGACAATAGGAACCGGACACAGGAGTTCGAAGCTGTGAGGACTTATATATCCAGCAGCAGAAAGCAGCCGGCAGGGGATTTCAGGTCCTCTGGCCATAGAAGCCCGGAGGCTCAGTCACAAGCAAGGGACCAGCACCGCCGTCGTGGAGCGGAGGCTAACAGAAGGCCCCAAGTCACCAGCCATACCGCCAGGGGAACTCCTGCTTGCTCACAGACTGACCAGGCCTCTTATGCTAGCCAGTACTCCCGGGAGGGTCTACCTTATAATCATCAGTAAAGACCCTGAACTGCACTGCAAAGACTCTGAGTCATTCCTGCTGCGCTCGTGCACCATCACCCCCATCATCCACACTCACTGCCCTGAGGCTATACTCCTCCCGAGGGGAGTTATCCCATTTTATGCTGAGCACACAACACCAGCCTCAGCGGTCTGCCTCGCAGCGGTGGTACTCCCTGACCGCAATCCACGGGTGGCGCAGTCGGACAATTAACCTCAAAACCTAAGAAAGATTGCCACTGGTTTGACCAGCCTGAGCCATGGGACCGGGTCACCGCCACGGAGACTACAGACCCCAGAGACTCGGCACCGGGTATCCCACACACGTGTACACACGGCCCAGGGGGCGCGTCACATGCAGTACAGTATATTACAAACATAAGTCCCATTATTGGGGAGTGGGTATCCCATAGTATTTGCTTATGCCTTGCAAGCAAAAGCTGCCAAAAATTAGGACGGAGGAACTTGCAATGCCCCTTACAAGAGCCATGCAGTACAGCATATTACAAACATAAGTCCCATTATTGGGGAGTGGGTGTCCCATGATATTTGCTTATGCTTTCCCAGCAAAAGCTTCCAAAAATTACGATGGAGGAACTTGCAATGCTGGCACCCTGGTGGTATAGTGGTGGTGGAGGCTGAGGATAAGGAGAAGAAGATTAAACAGCCGAAACGAGGAAGTGTATACCCATGTGTGGGTGTGAAGCGGTGCATGTGAATACACCTCCCGAAATAACACAGTGGATTTGACTTTATGTTACTTCTCTGTCATTTGGTGGTGATGAGAAGTCTGGCCCAATCCAGCCCTTGTTCATTTTGATAAGGGTCAGCTTGTCAGCATTGTCAGTTGACAGGCGAGTGCGCTTATCAGTTATAATTCCCCCAGCGTCACTAAAAACACGCTCCGATAACACGCTAGCGGCAGGGCAGGCCAGGACCTCCAAGGCGTACAGAGCGAGTTCATTCCAAGTGTCCAGCTTGGATACCCAATAATTAAAAGGCACAGAGGAATCACGGAGGACGCTGGTATGATCGGCAAGGTACTCCCTCACCATCTTTTGAAACTTTCCACTCCTTGTGAGAGTACCCCGCACCTCAGGGCCTGTAAGCTGGGCGGGTGTCAGAAAACTGTCCCAGAACGTTGACAGTGTTTCCCTGCCTCTGCTGGATTGGAGTTGCATCTCTCTCGCCAGTACGCCTTGGTTGGGCAACGAACTGTGACCTCTGCCGCTAGTGTGTTCAGATGGGATTTTTTTTAAGAGTTCTGCAGCAAGGGCCTTCTGGTATTGCCCCATTTTTGTAGACCTCTCCACCTCAGGAATAAGAGAGTGAAAGATCTCCTTGTAGCGGGGGTCTACAAGTGTCACCAACCAGTAATGACTGTCACCCAACATTTTGACAATGCGAGGGTCACGGTTAAGGCAGCGCAACATAAAGTCAGCCATGCGTGCCAGACTGGAAACGGGCAAGATTTCCGTGTCCTCACCAAGATGACGACTGACCATGCTCTCCTCCTCCTCCTCCTCTTCCTCCTCCCCCCTGTCCTCAGGCCACCCACGCTGAACCGACGGTATGACACTTGTACATGTACTACCGTCTACAACGCATGATAGCAGCTCCTGTTCTTCCTCCTCCTCCTCTCCCTCATTGTACCCCAATGCACGTTGGGATGAGATGAGGCTGGGCTGTGTGTAATCGCCCGCTACGGCTTCTTGATCCATCTCATCATACTCTGGCTGCAATGCCTCCTGTTTAATTCTCTGCAGAGAGCGTTGCAAAAGACAGACAAGTGGGATGCTGACACTAATGATGGCGTCATCGCCACTCACCATCTTGGTGGCCTCCTCAAAGTTTGTCAGGATGGTACATATGTCAGACATCCAGGTCCACTCCTGAGGTCTTATGTGTGGAGTCTGACCTGAATATCGACGGCCTTGTTGCAGCTGGTACTCCACAACTGCTCTCTTCTGCTCACAAATCCTTTGCAACATGTGGAGGGTAGAGTTCCAACGTGTGGGGACATCACACACCAATCGGTGTGCCGGAAGCTGCAAACGCTGCTGCAACACAGCAAGGGCGGAGGAAGCTGTAGCCGACTTGCGAAAATGAGCTGACAGGCGGCGTACTTTCACGAGCAGATCTGGCAACTCGGGGTACGATTTAAGAAACCGCTGAACCACGAGGTTAAGCACATGAGCCAGGCATGGTACGTGTGTGATCTCACCTCGCCTCAGAGCCGCCACCAGGTTACGGTCATTGTCACACACGACCCTGCCGGGATGTAGGTTCAGCGGTCTCAGCCACAGATCTGCCTGATCTTTCACAGCTGTCCACAACTCACAAGCAGTGTGAGGTTTATCACCTAAGCTTATGAGTTTCAGCACAGCCTGTTGCCGCTTGGCGGAGGCAGTACTGCAATGCTTCCAGCTTGTAACTGATGTGGTGATATCTGAAATGGAGGCTGAACATGAGGGGGAGGAGGAGGAGGAGGATGCTCAGGAGCTGTACACTGTGGGGCAACTCTGACTGACATAGGGCCCGCAATCCTCGGTGTGGGGAGGATGTTTTCCGTCCCAAGGTCCGACTGGGTCCCTGCTTCCACTATGTTTACCCAGTGTGCCGTCAGAGAGATGTACCGTCCCTGGCCACAAGCACTTGTCCACGTGTCCGTTGTCAGGTGGACTCTCCCAGTAACTGCGTTGTTGAGGGCACGGCAGATGCTTTGGGACACGTGCTTGTGTAGTGCGGGGATGGCACACCGGGCAAAATAGTGTCGGCTGGGGACCGAGTACCGAGGGACGGCCACCGCCATAAGATTGCGGAAGGATTCCGTCTCCACCAGCCTAAAAGGCAACATTTCCAATGCAAGCAGTCGTGAAATGTGCGAATTTAGGACTGTGGCCTGTGGGGCGTTAGCTGCAAATTTCCGCTTTCGTTCAAAGGTCTGGGATATGGACAATTGAACGCTGCGGTGGGACATGGACGTGGACGTTGATGCTGTTTCTTGAGAAACTGCCATAACAAGTGAAGACTGAGAGGAGGGGGCATCTTTACATGCAGCATGGACAGGGGATTGCCTTGCACATGTGTCACCCTGGCCTGGATGCCACAAGTGTAATTAACTGAGTATATAGATGTGAAATATGAAATATGAATAGCATAACTGCTGTAAAAAATAGAAATAAATGAAAAATTTTTTGAAATTTTTTTTTTTTTTTTTTTTAGCGCATGAAATATGAAGTATGGAAAATGAATAGCATTACTGCTGTAAATAAATGAGAAATCTTAGCGCATAAATTGGCCAATTCATGTGTACCTGACAGCCGCGGTAAGGCGTTTCTCGATGTCAGGACCTACCAATGTGAATACCTCTCTAAGAGACCTCCGTCTGCTTATGTGTGGGAAAGACAGATCCTGATGCATTTAAAACCACCTGCGGCATGGGGGTGGGGGTGGAGTGCTCAGTCAACGCTAAATCTAGTAACAAAGAGAATGACGGCACTTCCAGTACAAAAACTAGGTGTGAACAGGTGCTTACTAAGAGCAGCTACCTCCATATATAATGAACAAATAAAGTAGCACACTGTAACACTGAGTATATAGATATGAAATATGAATAGCATAACTGCTGTAAAAAATAGAAATAAATGAAAAATTTTTTGAAAATTTTTTTTTTTTTTTTTTTTAGCGCATGAAATATGAAGTATGGAAAATGAATAGCATTACTGCTGTAAATAAATGAGAAATCTTAGCGCATAAATTGTCCAATTCATGTGTACCTGACAGCCACGGTAAGGCGTTTCTCGATGTCAGGACCTACCAATGTGAATACCTCTCTAAGAGACCTCCGTCTGCTTATGTGTGGGAAAGACAGATCCTGATGCATTTAAAACCACCTGCGGCATGGGGGTGGGGGTGGAGTGCTCAGTCAAAGCTAAATCTAGTAGCAAAGAGAATGACGGCACTTCCACTACAAAAACTAGGTGTGAACAGGTGCTTACTAAGAGCAGCTACCTCCATATATAATGAACAAATAAAGTAGCACACTGTAACACTGAGTATATAGATGTGAAATATGAAATATGAATAGCATAACTGCTGTAAAAAATAGAAATAAATGAAAAAATTTTTGAAAAATTTTTTTTTTTTTTTTTTTTTTTTTTAAATTGGCCAATTTATGTGCTAAGATTTCTCATTTATTTACAGCAGTAATGCTATTCATTTTCCATACTTCATATTTCATGCGCAAAAAAAAAAAAAAATTTTTCAAAAAATTTTTCATTTATTTCTATTTTTTTTTTTTTAAATTGGCCAATTTATGTGCTAAGATTTCTCATTTATTTACAGCAGTAATGCTATTCATTTTCCATACTTCATATTTCATGCGCAAAAAAAAATAAAAAATTTTTCAAAAAATTTTTCATTTATTTCTATTTTTTTTTTTTTTTTTTTTTTTTTAATTGGCCAATTTATGCGCTAAGATTTCTCATTTATTTACAGCAGTAATGCTATTCATTTTCCATACTTCATATTTCATGCGCTAAAAAAAAAAAAAAAAAAAAAAATTTTCAAAAAATTTTTCATTTATTTCTACTTTTTACAGCAGTTATGCTATTCATATTTCATATTTCACATCTATATACTCAGTGTTACAGTGTGCTACTTTATTTGTTCATTATATATGGAGGTAGCTGCTCTTAGTAAGCACCTGTTCACACCTAGTTTTTGTAGTGGAAGTGCCGTCATTCTCTTTGTTACTAGATTTAGCGTTGACTGAGCACTCCACCCCCACCCCCATGCCGCAGGTGGTTTTAAATGCATCAGGATCTGTCTTTCCCACACATAAGCAGACGGAGGTCTCTTAGAGAGGTATTCACATTGGTAGGTCCTGACATCGAGAAACGCCTTACCGCGGCTGTCAGGTACACATGAATTGGCCAATTTATGCGCTAAGATTTCTCATTTATTTACAGCAGTAATGCTATTCATTTTCCATACTTCATATTTCATGCGCTTAAAAAAAATAAATAAAAAAATTTCAAAAAATGTTTCATTTATTTCTATTTTTTACAGCAGTTATGCTATTCATATTTCATATTTCACATCTATATACTCAGTGTTACAGTGTGCTACTTTATTTGTTCATTATATATGGAGGTAGCTGCTCTTAGTAAGCACCTGTTCATACCTAGTTTTTGTAGTGGAAGTGCCGTTATTCTCTTTGTTACAAGTGTAATTAAAGCTGTGTCTGAGAGCAAGGGGGAGGTTCTCTAGTGAGGGGAACATTAGCATGCAATGTCTCCTGTCTCAGGCCAGTAGGGGGAGCAGGCTGCCCCTATAAAAGCTGGTGCTGGGGGCAGGGTTAGGGAGAACCAGATGACCTGTCTCAGGACTGAGACGTGTCTCAGCAGAGCAGGGACAGAGAGTTGCACTGCACCTAAGAGGAAGTGTGGCAGGATGAGAGCCACAAGCCAAAGACAAGAGGCGAAGAGAGCCTCTCTTGGCAGAAAGAGACTGACTTTACCAGACTTTGGTGTCTGAGGCTGGAAGGATTCCACATCCCCCAGCAGAGAACCAGTCTGCTAGGGACTGTATATCCCTTGGCCTAAGAAGCCTGGAGGCCCTGCCACAACCGAAGGGACCAGTAAAGCCGTACAAGTCTGGGAGCAGAAAGGAACCCACGTCGCAGGCCATACAGGCGAGAATACACGGAAAGCTCGGAAACGTGGGCTGTTACCCTATCAGGAGGAGATAGCCAGAAGGAGCGCAGAAAGCACGGTAGGCCTACACCCTCACCCTGACCAGGGCCAATTTCCCCGTTGCTCTCAGACATCCAGGTCCCCTCCTAGCTGGGACTGTTTATGGGTCAGTTTACCTGTTTCAGTAAAGACCCTGGACTGCAACCTGTTGTCTGTGTGCTCCTTGCTCCTCCAGCACTATCAGCACTGGGACTCTCACTACCATCACTCCCACCATCCATTATACTGCCCTGGGGCCGCACTCTTCCCGTGGGGAGTCACACTACCCTAGCTGCACACCTCATCAGCCCCAGCGGTCTGCATGCAACAGCGGTTCCTAATAACCGCAATTCACGGGTGGCGTAGTCGGACCTTATCAGCAGAACGTAGCAGACTACCATTGGCCTAACCACCCTGAGCCACGGAACCGGGTCGCCACTACTACCCCCATCGTCTCCCTATTGCCCGGATCCGAGTGCCCCACGGCCCAGGGGGCGAGTCAGCTTTGGCGTAGTCGGCAGGATTTCGTGCCCGCAACCACCGGGTACTGCGTGCCTGAAAAAGACTTTTGTAACTTACCTGTGGCGAAGTTTCCCGCCGTCCGGAGTCGTTTCCCGCCATCTGGAGCCGATTCCCGCCATCAGACGCCATCTTCAGGACGCCGCGCGGGAAGAAGAGGGGCGTGGACGTCAAAACCGCGCGAGATCCGAAGCTCCGCCCCACGCACCGATGCTGCACAAGGTCCTGGAAGGGAGAGAGAGCGACGCTGACGTCATCAGGACGCGACGCCAGGTCCTCGTCCATAGCAGCAGCAGCGGAGCCGCGGCCTACAGAAGAGGATCGTCGGAAGGTAGGCCACGCTTAACTAGGGGGGAGGAAGATGTCGGACACTACCACCAACGCAGCTGCAGCAGCGGTGATGCCCTTTTCCCTGCCCTACATCCCTGGAGCGGCCTGGCTGCCCAAATACTCAGGGGAGCCCTATGCCCTAACTGACTTCAAGGAAAGGCTATACAGTTTGTTCCACGTTTACCCCCTGACCGAGGAACAGAAGGTCAGCATATTAACAGGGCAGTTAACTGGCGCAGCCCAAAGGGAGGTAAAATCATGGCCCACTGAGGAGAAAAGGACTGTGAAGGGTATTCTGGCCCGGCTGCGGGGTACCTTTGACACACGTACCTCCGCTGAGATTAAAATGAGGTTCTATGGATGTAGGCAGCGGGCACAGGACAGCATCAGAGACTATGCCCTAAATCTGCAGGAAGCCTTGAGGGCTATTCAACAAACTGACCCTGGCAGCATGCAGGAAACGGATAAGCTGCTAACAGAACAATTCATAGAAGGTCTGCTGTCTAGCGCCCACAGGGCCCAACTGCGCCTCATGTTCTTTCAGAACCCCGACCTGACCTTTGCCCAATTTAAGGACAGGGCCATAAGGGTGCTCCGTGAACCTGCAACCAGTGGCGCTATAAACCCCCGGCGCCCTGCTCTCACCTACCACCAGGAGGCGGCGCCCTCCTCTATGGACCCCGTGGGGGCTGATGCAGAGGCCCTGAACCAAGCCCCGTCGAAAGACCTGCACCACCAAGTCCAGGAGCTGACCAGGAGCGTCACGGCGTTGACCAGGACCGTCCAGATGTTGCAAGTGGACCCGTCAAGACCCATCGAGCTGGCTTCAAGTCCGGAGGATGTCCCGTGGCGTCGACAGAGGAGGATCCCGTCGTTCCGAGGGAGGCCCACAGACCGCTACGCAGAGGATGGACAGCCCATTTGCCGTCGATGCAACCAGCCCGGACACATTTCCAGGTACTGTAATTTAAACGGGTCCAACCTGGGGCAGAGGGCCAACCCCCAGGCATAAGATCACCAGGCCCTTACAATTGGCGTAATAAGTACGTTGGGGGGCGCTCGGTTTTACCCGTGGTGCTGGACGGTATCCCCATGAGCGCCATGCTGGATACTGGGTCACAAGTAACCACTATCCCTTATGTACTTTTTAAGCAGTATTGGACTGATGCTGATATCACACGGTATCCAGACAGTAACTTGAGCATCATCGCCAGTAATGGCTTACCCGTGCCGCAGATGGGGTTCAAGGAGATGACCATTAAAATTGGTAAAGTTGAACTGCCGGCACAGGGAGTGATTATTGTGGACATTGACCGTCATGAAAGTCACCCTAAAATAACTGTGGGTACTAACATAATTGAAAATTGTCTTTCAGAGGTAATTGTAATTCTACAACAGGTGGCGGTGAATGCTAGTTCCAGCCAACAGAGAGTCCTCAACAAGGAGATAAAAGCCCTGATGAGACGGCAGCAGGTAGAACTGTCTGGTGGTGAGATCGGTAGCTTAAGACTGAGTGACCCATTCCCCATTTCCATGCCTCCCAAAAGTGAAATGATGATCTGGTGTCGGACTGCAATCGGGTTGAGAGGTAGAGACTACCAAGCCATGGTAGAACCCGTGTACTCAGACAGCAGGCCCACCATTTTGACAGCCCGGGGGGTGGTTGATGTCCGTCATGGGAGGGTGCCATGCGCATCCTCAACATTGGGGAGAGGGAAGTACACTTACCCAGGTACGCTACACTCGCCAAACTGTTTGTTGTCGAACACAAAGCTATCAGGGCCGTGGAACCCTTGCCTCCATCTCCTCAGGCGGAGGGTAATGGCTCCCAGAAACAAAAGGAGGACTGGTGCCAGAAACTCCATGTGGGTGCTGACTCCACTCCCCTGCACCAAAAACAAGGAGTCTACCGGGTGGTACAGGAGTACGAGAGAGTCTTTAGTAAGCACCCGCTAGACTTCGGCAGAGTAAAAGGGATAGAACACCACATCCCCACAGGGAGCCACCCACCGATAAAAGAAAGACACCGACCTGTACCCCCTGCACATTATCAGAATGCAAAGGGCATGCTAAGGGATATGAAAGAAGCTGGGGTCATTAGAGACAGCTGTAGCCCCTGGGCAGCCCCCTTGGTTCTGGTGAAAAAGAAAGACGGCACCATGAGAATGTGCGTGGACTATAGACAAATCAACCGCATCACCCACAAAGACGCATATCCGCTGCCTAGAATAGAGGAGTCTTTAGCCGCACTAAAATCAGCTAACTTCTTTTCTACTTTGGACCTTACTAGCGGGTACTGGCAGATTCCTGTGGCAGAGGCTGACAAGGAGAAGACCGCCTTCACCACCCCGATGGGACTGAGCGAGTTCAACTGTATGCCTTTCGGGCTCTGCAACGCACCAGGGACCTTCCAGCGGCTGATGGAATCCTGTCTAGGGCACCGAAACTTCGAGATGGTCCTCCTTTACCTGGACGACGTGATCGTCTATTCGAAGACCTACGAGGACCATCTAAAGCACCTGGCCGAGGTGTTCGAAGCCCTGGCAGGCTATGGCCTGAAGGTAAAACCATCGAAGTGTCACCTGCTGAAACCAAAGGTCCAGTACCTAGGGCACGTTGTAAGCGCGGAAGGAGTGGCCCCCGACCCTGACAAGGTCACGGCAATAAAGAGCTGGCCAAGCCCCTCGAACATCAAAGAGGTGAGACAGTTTCTCGGGTTGGTAGGCTACTACCGAAGGTTCATCCCCGGGTTCACTAAGATGGCAGCTCCTATGCAGTACCTCCTGATCGGACAGTCTAAGTCCAGGAGCCAAAAGCCGCCCTTCAAGTGGGATAAACCAGAAGAGGAGTCCTTCCGCCAGCTAAAGATGGCCCTCACAGGGGACGAGATCCTGGCCTACCCTGATTATGGCCAGCCTTTCATTCTCCACACAGACGCCAGTAATGTGGGACTGGGAGCCGTACTGTCCCAAAACCAACAGGGCAGAGAACGGGTGATCGCATACGCCAGCCGGAAGCTGAGGCCCACCGAGAGGAACCCGGAGAATTACAGCTCCTTCAAGCTAGAATTCTTGGCGGTGGTGTGGGCCGTGACGGAACGCTTCAAGCATTACCTGGCCTCCGCAAAGTTCACCGTGTACACGGACAACAACCCGTTGACACACCTGGACAATGCACGACTGGGTGCCCTGGAACAGCGGTGGATGGCCCGTCTCTCCAACTATGACTTCGTGATCAAGTACCGGGCAGGCAAAACCAATGCCAACGCGGACGCCCTATCAAGAATGCCTCAATTACCTGAGGGTGACGAAGACCCAGAAGAGCTGGAGGAGGTAGAACTCCCCGCGTTTCACCGGTATGGAGCCGCTCAACACTCTCACCGCGGAGGAGGATCTAACAACTGTGATGATGAATCCCCTACCTCACCACAGCTGGGCCGAGACCCAAGATAGTGACCCTGCAGTCCGCCTGGTGAAAGATCTGCTGACCCGGGAAGACGCCCGCCTAGATCCAGATGCCCCAGAGGAAGCCAAGCAGCTATGGAAGGAGAAGAGCAAGCTGTTCCTCTACGAAGGCAAGTTGTGCAGAAGGATTGTCAACCACCGGACGCACGAGCTGACCTGGCAAGTCGTGATCCCAAGGCGGGATGCAGCTATGGTCCTGGGGGCTTACCATGACCGAGCGGGACACTTCGGTTGGAAGAAACTGGAGTTCCTGCTAAGAGGAAGGTTCTTTTGGGTCGGCATGAGAGGAGCTGTAGAAAAGTGGTGCAGAGACTGTGGCCCTTGTCACCTGAGGAGGAAGCACCGCACCAGCCAGAAGACACCCTTGAGGCCCATCGTCACCACGCAGCCTCTTGAGCTGGTAGCTCTGGACCACGTCAAATTGGCTCCAAGCCGGTCTGGATACATCTATGCCCTGACAATCGTGGACCACTATTCCCGTTTTCTAGTGGTGGTCCCGGTAAAGGACTTGACAGCCCAAACAGCGGCCAGAGCCTTCCAGCAATATTTCTGCCGTCCACATGGGTATCCGGAACAGGTCCTGACAGACCAGGGTCCAGCGTTCAAAGCTGAAATCTTCCAGGAGTTCTGCAACCTCTATGGCTGTAAGAAGATTCGGACAACGCCTTACCACCCCCAAACCAACGGGATGTGTGAGAAGATGAACAATATAGTCATTGATCTCCTGAAGACGTTGCCCCTGGAGGAACGCAGCCTGTGGCCAGAAAAACTGCCGGACCTGATAGACCTATACAACAATATCCCGGTGAATGCTACAAACTGCACCCCGGCTTACCTGATGCGAGCCAGACCAGGTAAGCTGCCCGTAGACCTGGAGATGGGAGTCCTAATACCTGAAGACACCTCCCTGGATGCGGACTGGGATACGGAAAGGCAACTGCAGTACAAGAAGGTACAGGAGAGTGTGCGGAAGAGCCTGGCCCAGGTGAGAGAGAGGCAAGAAAAACTCTTCAATCAACACGCCCCTGCTGGTCCCCTAGAACCTGGTGAGCAAGTCCTAAAGCGAAAAAGAAGGCTACATAAGTTGGACGACCAGTGGGAAAGGGAACCCTACACCGTACTGCAGTCTGATCACGACAACCCGAAGGTGTGCGTGATCACCAAGGACGGAGGAGAAACCACTAGCACCGTCTCCAGAGACCACCTCAAAAGATGCCCCGAGCAACTCCGTAGTGCAGAAGAGGATCAGAGTGACCTTGAACCCGCAGAGGACAAGGAAGAAATGATCAGCACCGTTCTCGGAGAGTTCCCTCAGTCCTGGACTCGCATAAATGATGCCATAGTGGTACCCGTCCTGCATTTCCTGCAACCGGCACAGCAACAACCAACACCAGAGCCGGAAGGTGAAGAGGAGAAAGCGGTTCCAGAGGCAGAAGAGCCTGTACCAGCAGCCCAGGAGAGTCAACCCTCTGCTGACAGTGAGCCTGCCATGCCTGCGGTAAGCCAAAGAACCCGCAGACAGCTGCCTGCCCTACCTGTACACCCAGCTGGTAGCTGTACCCCTAACGCAAGTGGGGAAAGCCAGGTTGGTCCACCACCAGACAGTGGGCTACGTAGATCAACCAGGAGCACAAAGGGACAGATACCCGCTCGCTGGAGAATATAAAGTGTACTAAAATTGTAAATAACCCTGTTGCCAAATGTTGAAATGTTTGCCAAGTTACATGCATGTTTGGTAATTCTGTGTTTCATTTTCTTGCAGCTACCGTAAGGACTCACAGGTTATGGACTTTTTATAACCGAGACCTTGTATGGACTGCGTTCGGAGCCTAACCCAGGAATGAACTAAGACTGTGAAGGACTTGGGGTAGGACAGACCCCCACCTGGTTAAGGCTCCCCGTTGTATTGGTGATATGGACACCTGGTCACAGGCCACACTGTGACCTTAAGAACTCAATCTGTGCGTCGATTGTCTACTAATGTTTTATAGTCATGTATATTATCCTTGTTTATTGTTTAGTCCCGGAGTACTAAATTTCACTAGGGGGGAATGTGTCACCCTGGCCTGGATGCCACAAGTGTAATTAAAGCTGTGCCTGAGAGCAAGGGGGAGGTTCTCTAGTCAGGGGAACATTAGCATGCAATGCCTCCTGTCTCAGGCCAGTAGGGGGAGCAGGCTGCCCCTATAAAAGCTGGTGCTGGGGGCAGGGTTAGGGAGAACCAGATGACCTGTCTCAGGACTGAGACGTGTCTCAGCAGAGCAGGGATAGAGAGTTGCACTGCACCTAAGAGGAAGTGTGGCAGGAGGAGAGCCACAAGCCAGAGACAAGAGGCGAAGAGAGCCTGTCTTGGCAGAAAGAGACTGACTTTACCAGACTTTGGTGTCTGAGGCTGGAAGGATTCCACATCCCCCAGCAGAGAACCAGTCCGCAAGGGACTGTATATCCCTTGGCCTAAGAAGCCTGGAGGCCCTGCCACAACCGAAGGGACCAGTAAAGCCGTACAAGGCTGGGAGCAGAAAGGAACCCACGTCGCAGGCCATACAGGCGAGAATACACGGAAAGCTCGGAAACGTGGGCTGTTACCCTATCAGGAGGAGATAGCCAGAAGGAGCGCAGAAAGTACGGTAGGCCTACACCCTCACCCTGACCAGGGCCAATTTCCCCGTTGCGCTCAGACATCCAGGTCCCCTCCTAGCTGGGACTGTTTATGGGTCAGTTTACCTGTTTCAGTAAAGACCCTGGACTGCAACCTGTTGTCTGTGTGCTCCTTGCTCCTCCAGCACTATCAGCACTGGGACTCTCACTACCATCACTCCCACCATCCATTATACTGCCCTGGGGCCGCACTCTTCCCGTGGGGAGTCACACTACCCTAGCTGCACACCTCATCAGCCCCAGCGGTCTGCATGCAGCGGCGTTTCCTAATAACCGCAATCCACGGGTGGCGTAGTCGGACCTTATCAGCAGAACGTAGCAGACTACCATTGGCCTGAGCCACGGAACCGGGTCGCCACTACTACCCCCATCGTCTCCCTATTGCCCGGATCCGAGTGCCCCACGGCCCAGGGGGCGAGTCACACACACAACAGAGGGTTCTATTGCACGCACAACAGAAGCAGTGGTAACACCCGCTGACACTGGTCGTGGACCCTGGGTTTCGCCCCACAAAGTCGGGTGCTTTGCTGCCATGTGCCTGATCATGCTGGTGGTGGTCAGGCTGGTAGTTTTGTCATCCCTGCTGATGCTGGCATGGCAGGTGGAACATATGGCCTTTTTGGGGTTATCAGCAGAGTCTTTAAAAAAATTCCAGACTCTGGAAGACCTACCGCTTGTACTGGCAACGTCCCTCGTGTTGGTGTTACGGGGAATGGTTGCCTGCCTTTTATCTGCGGCCACCACACTGCCTCTACCTGCCTGTTGGGGTACTCTGCCTCCCTCCCCCTGTGTGCTGCTGGCCTCACTCTGCATGTCCTCCTTCCACGTTGGGTCAGTTACTAGATCATCCACCACCTCCTCCTCTTCCACTTTCGCACCACGATCCTCCTCCTCACGTCCTGGCAATTGTGTCTCGTCATCGTCCACCTCTTGTGACAGATTGCCAACGTCGACTTCCTGCGGCCGTGGCTGTTCAAATATTTGGGCATCGCAACATGGAATCTCCTCTTCCACCACTTCAAGCGTATCAGGCGAGGGGCCCAAATATGGAAATGGACCAGTGAACAGCTCTTCAGAGTGTCCAAGTGTGGGATCACTTGCTGTCTGACGACACTCGGCATGGTGGAAGGAAGAAGCATCAGGGTGAGGAGGAGTATGCGGTCGAGACTCACGGCTACTAAGAGTTGACCGTGTGGAAGACAGACGGGAAGTGGTGGTGCCCAGGTAACTGGAAGTATTGTCTGCTATCCAATTAATAAACTGTTCACACTGATCAGTTCTCAATACTGGTGTTGTTCTGTGCTTCCCTAGTAATTCGGTCAAGAAGTGGGAGCGAGAAGATGTGGCTGTTGGTTGTGGCACATTTTCACCTTGGCCACGGCCCCATCCTCTGCACGAACCATCACCAGAACGTCCACTTCCACGTCCCTTGCCACGCGCCTTGCCCATTGTAAATGAAGTAAAATACCTTACACTTGCACTATCAATGGAAAAAGGGTAATAAAGAGTAGATTAGAACTGTGGAAGAGGAAAACCACAGTTATTGTTTACTGGGGTATACCACACTTTTTAAAATAGAGATATTTGTGGCTGAACAGTGAGCGACACACTCAAACTGCTTTTTTTTTAGATACCAAAGGCCCAAAACTGGATAGTACAGCGATTTGACCCGTGCAACTGCGAAACCACACTGGGATGTCGGGCCTACACAAGACTATTTTCAACAGATATATTTTTGTGTCACAACAGTCAGGAGACACTACTGTTTTTCTTTACGGAAAAAACTACCAAAAGCTGAATAATAGAGATTTTTTACCGTGGAACAGCAAAACCACAGTTATAATTTACTGGTGTATACCAGGCTTTTTAAAATATATATATATATTTGCGGCTGAACAGTGAGCGACACACTCAAACTGTTTTTTTTAGATACAAATGGCCCAAAAGTGGATAATACAGAGGTTTGTACCGTGGAACTGCAAAACCACACTTGTATTTCTCCGGCCTACACCAGACTATTTTCAACAGATATATTTGTGTCTGAAAAATCAGGGAGACACTATTTTTTTTTTTTTACAGCAAAAAATGCAAAAAGCAGGATAATAGAGATTTTTTACCGTGGAACAGCAAAAGCACACTTCTGTCTCTCTGGCCTACACCAGACTATTTTCAACAGATATATTTGTGTCTGAAAAATCAGGGAGACACTATTATTATTTTTGTACAGCAAAAAATGCCAAAAACAGGATAATAGAGATGTTTTACCGTGGAACATCAAAACCACAGTAATAATTTACTGGTGTATACCAGGCTTTTTAAAATATATATATATTTGCGGCTGAACAGTGAGCGACACACTCAAACTGTTTTTTTTAGATACAAATGGCCCATAGAACTGCAAAACCACACTTCTATTTCTCTGGCCTACACCAGACTATTTTCAACAGATATATTTGTGTCTGAAAAATCAGAGGCACACTTTTTTTTGGGGGGGGGGGGCACCAAAAGGTTAATAAGATGGGTATTTGTACATTGTGAAGGAGGAAAAAAAAAAGAGGATTTAGATAAAAAAAAAGGATTTTTCCTGGCCCCCGGGACCTGGAGCTAAGTCCAGCAATTTCAGCAACAGGAGCAGCACACAGGACTGTAATGCAGCGTTTGCTGGTATAACCACTGCGTCTCCTATACAGCCTGCCTGCCTGCCTGATATACCTGGGATGGATATTAGTCCTGAGAAGGACTGTTTGTTTGATCTGGCAGCCTTTACAGACCCTACACTAACTATTTTGCAGGATATATCTCTCCCTAAATCAGCAGCGCTGTCCCTACACTGTCTGATCCAGAGCGACTGTGTCCAAGATGGCGGTGCCCGGTTTTAAATACTCGAGGTGATGCTGTGCGGCCAGCCAATCACTGTAATGCCCACAAACAACATGGCTGCGGCATTACAGTGACTGGCTGGCAATCCCTGCATGTTCATTGGCTCTGTAAAGAGCGCCAAACATGCAGGGCGGAGACCCGAGCTCAAGCCCGAGTAACCCGGAAATGTTCGGTGCTCGCCGAACATCCCGAGTAGCGTGATGCTCGGGCGAGTACCGAGCAGTGTCGAGCATGTTCACTCAACACTAATCACGACCTGTGTATCGAATCTATAGATTATTATTTATCAAACGACGCAGCGGTGTTGATGGAACAAAAAATCTTTTTGCTCAAAAGCCTGAGTTTTATACTCAAACACAATCTTTTTTGGTTCCAAAACACACTGTACCTGCAGCAGTTTGGGACTGCAATGGGGACTCGGGTCGCACCCAGTTTCGCAAATTTATTTATGGGGCGATTCGAGTCCCTGTCGCCACTCACAGCCCCCAAATACAAGTATCACATTCGATATTATCGCAGATATATCGATGATCTAATCATAATATGGAGGAGCACAACAAGCGAAGCAGAGTCCTTTGTGAAAGAGTTAAACCAAAATGATTGGGGCTTATCGTTCACTAGCAATACATCTAAAGAACTAAATAATTTATTTTGATTTTGAACTATATACTGTAGGTCAAAAAATCCAAAGTAGAACATATTTCAAATCGGTAGACACACATGGATACCTTGATTACTGAAGCACACATTACCCCAAGTGGAAGAAAAATATCCCTTCTAGTCAATTCCGACGCATTAGGCGTAACTGTACCTCAACAGCAGATTACCAGGAACAATCAAACACACTGATCACAAGATTCAAAGAGAAGGATTACCCTAGAGAATTAATCACATCCTCCTATCAAAATAATCTAGCGCTCACTCAAAACAATTGTTTGATTCAGAAACCACGAAGCAATCCAGAGAAGAGCAAATCCGACTGGAAACTTAGTTTCATTACAGTATATAATATAGGAAACCACATCATTCGCAAAATATTAAATACATATTGGTATCTTGTTAGGAAGGACCCCATTTTAAAAGATCTAGTCCCCCCAAGGACCCAATATAGTGTTTAGAAGGGGCAAAACTATAAAAAATAGCATAGCGCCCAGTCTGTTGAGGAATGAAAATATTTATACTGTACAGAGGCCTGATAAAGAAAAAGTGGGAATCTTTAAATGCGGGAACAAAAAATAGTATTGTTGTAGAATTATCAACTATGACAAGAGAGCCCCAAACAATAAAATAGCTCAGGTTACTGCAAAGCCTACGTATGAGCTCACATGTGGTTCTGAATTTCTTATATATGCAGTCACATGTAACTGTGGGCTCAATTATGAGGGACGCACAGTTCAGACCTTGCGGAACCATATGAACGGCCACAGGCATAATACCAAAACACGCTTTCTCAAGCAAAGTCCATCCAAGCATATCACATTAGTGCATAATAAAAATTTTGATTCTGTAGTAGTCACACCGCTTGAACAGATCCCTGCAGGGATCAGAAATAGAAGAGCCACTCTCAATTCCAAAGAATCCTTCTGGATTTTTAAGCTTGGGGGCTTCCATCCGGACGGTTTAAATGAGGTTGTAGAGCCCGTCTAATACCATCCTTTAATAGTAGACAGAATCAATCACCCACAGCCAAAATAAAAATCCTGTTAGTTTCAGATATAACAGAGTCAGGTGCGTATATTTCGCACTTGTGAATGGTAATTTATTGCAACTCTAGTAGGGCTTTCCTTATGAAATAAATGAGAGGAGTCTCCTATTTATTTTTATTTTAGTTTTTTTATATTATATTTTTTTACATAAAATTATTATTATTATTTTTTTTATTATTATTATTATTTTTTTTTTTTTTCAATCTCAAGATGACAATAAACTATACAAACATAGTATTATCCAACGGTTACTTACTAGCTATTATCAAAGCAAAACAGCTTCACATTTGCAATGTATTTTATTCACAGATGGAATATATAAAATATATACAAATAAAGCCTATGGTTTGAATTCACATCAGAAGAAAGGCTTTCGGACTTGAGGGGGGTCGTGCCATTTTATTATATGTATTCTATTGCAAATTATTATTTTTTTTGAAAAATACTATTGTCCCTTTATTTATAATGCATACGAATATTTTTCTACATATCTAAAGGCCAACTATATAAAACATGAATCTATTTATGAATGAATATGAAGTAAATGGGGAATGCAAATGTAAAACTAAAAATCAAAAATGGTTCCTTTAGAGATCTATTTTATCAATCCAATACATCATATTAGGTTGTGAGAATTTCATTTTCTCCTTGGTTATTCTCTTGGTTTTATTTGTGTACAGAATTCTTTCAATTAATTGTGTATTTCATGTGTATGCGGGTCATTTTTTGGATACTGGCAGGCTTTTTTTTTTTAAAATGTAGTTGGCATGGAGTGTTCTTGCAGCCTGTGTGCGGGTGGGAAGGTGTAGGCTGTTTGATATAATGAGGTTCAGCTCAATGCAGGGGGAGAGAGCTCCACCCCTTACTATACAAATAGGGTATTTAAAGCTTGTATATTGTATAGCTCAACATGCACCTGATGAATGCTCCTTGAGAGCAGAAACGCGTTGTGCCATTATATGCTATTATATGCCAACCACTCATCCCTTGAAAGGTTTTTAATTCAAAATAAATTTTTATATTTTGAACCTATGCACTTTTGAGCAGTCACCTGTGAGCCTATTGCAATGTTTCCACTAAACTTACAGTGAAGTCTCTATCATTATGCACGGGAGCGCCTCCGGTAATCTCTTGTCAAAAATCCATGTGGAGGCAACCTGTCGGGCCAGGACAAGGTGTGCAACCACGGCTTTCAGATGAACAGCAGACTGTTGGTGGGGACCCTATAAAATATTTTATTAAATCTTTACTAGATTTGTGCCTGGATCTGCACAACCCACAAAGGTGAGCCTCTCCAGTTACCTTTTCAAAATTCTATATGTGATGTTATTTACTGTGCTTAGATAGCGCTCCTTTCTTTTCTCAGTTTTTATGTTTCTCACTGCCCAGATTTTCTCTAAATGATGGAAAATATAATTAAGAAAAGGTGGAATACCGCAGTTGCATTGGTCAAACCGAAAGGCATAACCAAACTCTTGAAATGCCCTTCAGTGGTACTGAACGCTGTTTTCCATTTGTCCCCTTCTCTGATTCTAACGAGATTGTAGGCTCCCCTTAAATCCAACTTGGAGAATACCTTAGCTCCTACAACCTGGCTGAACAAATCAGGAATCAGAGGAAGACGGTATGGATCACAAATGGTAATTTGATTTAATTCCCGGAAATCTAAAATGGGACGGAGACCGCCATCTTTTTTCTTCACAAATAAGAACCCTGCCGCCACAGGTGAAGATGAGGGTCTGATATGTCCCTTTCCCTTTTCCAGACTTTCCACAAAGAAATCCTTCATGGTTTGTCTTTCAGGGCAAGAGAGATTATATAGTCTGGACTTCGGTAGTTTAGCTCCGGGGATCAGGTTAATAGGACAGTCATATGCATGATGAGGAGGCAAATCCTGACACCCCCTTGTTACGGATCCGGGTGGTGGAACCTCTGTGCTGTGATGCAAGGAGGGACCAGAGGGGCGTAACTAAGTGCCAACCCGGACCGACCCTGGCCACACGGTGGCTTAATCGACTCCGTGAACCAAGGAGGGACCAGGAAAACGAACCAGATGCCACTCTGGGACTGACCTTGTGTGAGAACAGGCGACTCCCATGGGTCAGATAGCTGAAGCTGACAGGTACAGCGGATGAGCATGGCAGGTAGCCTGACAGGTGATCCAGGTAGGCAAGAAGGCGGGCATGGCAGGTCGCCTGACAGGTGAGTCCGGTAGGCAAGCAGGCGAGCACGGCAGGTAGCCTGACAAGTGATCCAGGTAGGCAAGCCGGTGAGCATGGCAGGTAAACTGACAGGTGATGCAGATAGGCAAGCCGGCGGGCACGGCAGGCAGACAGGCTGGCGGGCATGGCTGATAGACAGGCTGGTGGGCACTGCTGATAGACAGGCAGGCGGGCACGGCTGATAGACAGGCTGGTGGGCACTGGAACCTGAGGGCTGAGGAGAGTGTTAGCACACAAACAACAACCTTGCACATGCACCTCCATTATGGAGGAGGTGCTTTAAATAGGAGTGGTTCTCTGGCTATTGGCCAGGGACTCTTTAGAACGGCGCACGTGGCCCCTTTAAGAGGGAGGGAGCACGTGCCCTAAGCACAGTGGCCGGGAAGCTGTGCGCAGTGCTCGCACCCCGGCCAGCAGCAGGGGAGCTGGAGGACGCCGGACCGGGACCGTGGCGGTAAGGGGAACGGCGTCTCTGCCTGGCAGGAGACAGAGACGACGACGCTACACCCCTCTAAGAAAAAATGTCCTCAAAACCAGACAGAAAAGCAGGTAATATTTCCGTAGAGACAGTTACAAGGGAAATATCTAGACAGCTCTCATGGCAGTAATCTCTCGATTCGATAATCTCCCTGTCTTTCCAATCCACCAATGGATTATGTTAAACAAGCCAAGGAATACCCAAAACAATAGGTGTGGGAAGATTGTCAAGGACATAGCAAGAGATAATTTCACAATAAACTGACTCCACCCTCAGTTTTACTTTATGTACAATCTATAAGCAAAAGAAGGACCATAAGAGTTTCAAAAATCCCAGAATAAGATGTGGTTAGAACACAATGTGATAATTAAAAAGGTACAATACGTTATTTAAATATTTAAAAAGACACACATAGTATAAATTTCATGTATTGACAGACATAACATGGGCAAATGAGGCAACAGAGGGTAGATAGAGACACAGTTGGTATCAAATTTGACTGGACCTATAATAGGTCACATAGTTCAACCCACACAATCCATTGATCACAGCAAAAGTGTGCAGGAGAAGTTATAGTAACATACAGTAGGTCATGAGACCTGTATCAGGTCAGATGTAAACAGTCATCAAAATCCTGCAGCACAAAGATAATACAAGTATCACATGGATAAGGTTAAATAAGACATACTTAGTAGAGATAAAAGGATAACCAACAGTGCCAGGGGTTAGCCCCGACACGTGTTTCCGTACTTCCTCAGGGGGCAGTGGTAGGGTGTGTGTGGATACAGGGCCTCTTATATATGTGAGCCCTACAGAGAGCAGATGAATACTGACCAATAGCGGTGCATAGCGCCGCACAGCAACGGACATTGGTGACAGCGGCGCGGTCTCAGGTAGAGTCCAGGAAGTGGGGAACTCCCCCACTGATGTCACATGTTTCGGGATGCTGCCCATCCGAGACCGCGTCACAGTCACATGACAGCGGCATCCGGCGCAGGCGCACAAGGTCAGCCCACAGATGTCAGTCATAGACATGCAGAAGATAGATATGGAGCAAAACAAGAACTACTCCACACAAAAGGATAAACAAATATCATATAGAATCGCAATGTGACCGTGTCACCCTGTTCGCAATGTATATTGTAAACAACACATATGATGCACAGCAAATCACATTCCAATGAATATTCATAATATGAGTAAATGTCCATGTCCACTTGTTTTCCTTAAACATCAGCACAGGATTCACATTCGTTTTTCCCTGTCATATGTTCATTTTTATATCTTTTAGACTATCGGCCCCATTCATTATTGCATTTGCGCCTAGGTTTTGGTGGGTTTCTTTTTTCCTATTTTTCCCTTTGCCTTCTTTTAGTTTGTGTCTTATTTAAAATGTTCTCCTGTTTTGTTTTGGTTTTTTTTGTCAGAAAATTGACAAGATGCGAGTTTAGTTGGCAAACCAGCGGATGACTGGGAACATACAGTTGTTTCCTCGACACACAAGCAGTAATGGATATTTATTGTTCTAATGGAGAAGGAAGAGAGGGCATATTCAGAGTATGACACACAGTAGAGGAGAATAACAATGATGGTGCTGATGATGACACCGAACAGGTGCTATCTAGTGATGAGCGAGCACTAAAATACTTGGGTATTCGTTGCTCGAGTTGAGCAAATTGGAATGCTTGAGTACTCGACCCGAGCAACGAGCCCAATGTAAGTCTACGGGAACTCGAGCATTTTTCTGGCGGCCCTCCCCCCAGAGGTCTGCAGGGGGCCTGAAAACTGCCAAAATCTATGGGAACAGTGCTCAAATGACATGGGAACAGCATGAGGAAGACCCCCTGGAAGCTCTGACTCCCAGGCCACTACTGTGAACAATGTTGTCAGAGTATTACGCCACTTTTACATATTCACAATAAAACATACAAAAACAAAACCAAAATAAATTTTCCTGGAAAAAATGTTAAGGAACATAATTTTCAGGGTAATGACTTGGATAAAAGGTAAAATAAATACAAATGCTCCTCCACACCTTGGACTATGTTCACACGTAGCGTTTTTGATGCATTTTTGCACTTTTGCATTGCTTTGCATTGCTTTCAACGGTGAAAAAATACATTTACCAGTAAGGGTCATTTTAAAATTTTACTACCTTATCTTCCCATGTGGTGTGCGAGACATGTTCAGACACATCATGCTTATGAAGGAGGGACTCTGAAAGTCACAAAGCCTATTTTTATAGGGCCATCAGGCGACCCTTACTATTCTTAAAGGGCCAGCAGTCAGCCCTCAATATTGTTAGAGAGCCATCAGCCGGCTATGCTTTGTTGTTCCCATTATTACAGAGTGGGTCTCCTATACTGTTAATGTTAGAACCCTCCTGTTTCTTTTTCTATCTTGTGGTTTGCGGTTATGTGACCATCTGCCTTTATATTCCAGCTCCGCCCTCCTGGCTGTGCTGGACTTCAGTGTTCTACTGTCTCTCTAGCCTGGTGCTTCTGTGTCTTTCTCTGTCAAGTTCGCTTGGTCCTCTGGGACCTCTAGTACTTTTTGTCAGTTTGTCTTTTTGTGCTCTGCAACAACTTCTGTTTAGGAGGTGTCCCATTTTTGTCCCAGTCCTTAGTTCATTTAGGGACCCCTCCCTTAATTCTATAGGTTTTCGTTCAGACTAGCCGAGGACTAAGGCGGGTCTGTTCACAAGGAACAGGCAGTCCGCTACATCGTAGGGATTCAGCTTAGTCTTACTGTAGGGACAGCTTTCCCCCATCTTTCCTTAGTACATGTTGAAGATCATAACAGTAAGTCCAGCCCAAAAAAAAATAAAAGGAAAGAAATTCGGGGATCAGTATGGTTTCCGTCCAGGAGTTGGCTCAACGCCTGCAGGGATTGTCTCTGGAGGTGGCCGAGCTTCAGCAACACGTGAGTAGCTGTTCTGGAGCGCATTTTGTCGAACCCAAGGTAGGACTGCCTGATGTTTTTTTTATGGTAAACAGCAAGATTTTTTTTCCTTTAAAAATGCTTGTTTGTTATATTTTTGTTTGAGACCAAGATCCTCTGGGAATGAATCACAGCGCATTGGTTTTATTATGTCACTTTTGCGCAAAGAACCACAGGGGTGGGCCTTTTCTCTCCAGCCTAATGATCCGTGTTTAAGTTCTGTTGAAGAATTTTTTTCTGCTATGGGGCTATTATATGACGATCCTGATCGAATCTCATCTGCTGAATCAGAACTTACATGTTTGAATCAGGGGTCTGATGATGTTGAAAATTATTGCACACACTTCAGGAGATGGGCTTCAGAAGTTAAGTGGAATGATTCGGTGCTGAGATGTTTATTTCTTGCTGGTCTGAGTGAAAGGGTTAAGGATCTGCTAATTGCATTCCCTGCAGCTGAGACACTGCAGGAAGCTATGCAGTTAGCTGTTGGTATAGACAGGAGACTGATGTGCAGGCTCAATGAGTTAAAGACTCCTGTAATGTCAGGTCCTAGTCCCCAGAAAATCTGCTCTGACGGTGGGGAACCAATGGAGGTTGGGGGGATATCACTCCGCTCTCAGGAAAAAGACCGGAGATTCGCCGAGGGATTGTGTCTTTATTGTGGTAAAGATGACCATTTGATTAAGTATTGTGAGCATCGTTTAAGTAAAGAAAAAAAAAGGGTCAGTTACGCCCGTATAGCTTGTTTACGCTCTGCAGGAGTGTTTCTTTCTGGGAGTACTACTCTACAGGGAGATTTGATTGAATTTCAGGTATTTATGGAATGTGGTTCAACACTTAATGTGATTGATAAAGGGTTTTTGGAAAACCTTAAATTGAAATCCAAACCTTTGTCATGACCTATTTCTGTGGTTGCAATTGATAACACGCCTTTGAAATGCATTACTCACAAGACTGCTGCATTTCCTCTCACTATCAATGGAGTTCACCAAGAAATTTGGGACTTGGTTGTTTTGGATAATTTGCCCTCTCCAGTTGTTCTAGGATTGCCTTGGTTAAGACTGCACAATCCTTTATTGGACTGGTCTACTAATGTGATTAAGTCTTGGAGTCCGAAGTGCTATGATAAATGTTGTAATGGTCGCATTGCGGCTGTGGATAAAGTGGAATTACCTGTACCTATTCAAGATTTTTGGAGGGTTTTTTCGGAGGAGGAGTCGCAAGTTTTACCTCCTCATAGGGATTATGATTGCGCCATTGAGTTTGTTCCGGGTGCTACTCTTCCCAAAAGTCGCTTGTTTAATCTGACTATCCCTGAAAGAAAGGCCTTGGAGGAGTACATACAGACTAGCCTGGCTGCTGGTCACATTAGACCTTCTAAGTCACCTGTGGCAGTTGGAGTCTTCTTTGTTAAAAAAAAGGACGGCGGTTTACGTCCATGTCTGGATTTTCGTGAAATTAATAAGATTACCGTACGCAATTCCTACCCTTTATAGTTAATTCCTGACTTGTTTAACCCGTTAGTGGGAGCCAAGTGGTTCTCCAAAATTGATCTCCGGGGGGCATACTATTTGTTACATGTGAAGAAGGGTGATGAATGGAAAACTGCTTTTAACACTCCGGTAGGTCATTTTGAGAATCTGGTGATGCCTTTTGGTCTTACCAATGCACCTGCATTTTTTCAGAACCTTATTAATGACATCCTGAGACCTTTGATTGGTAAGAATGTGGTTGTGTATTTGGATGACATTTTGATTTATTCACCAGATCTAGAGTCCCATTGGCAGAGTGTACGTGAAGTTTTGCAGTTATTGAGTGATAATTCACTCTTTGCTAAGCTGGAGAAATGTGAGTTCGCTGTGCAGAAAATTAGTTTTTTGGGCTACATTGTCTCCAGCGAGGGCTTTGAGATGGACCCGGTGAAGGTTCAGGCTGTGCAGGAATGGCCTAGGCCTATTGGTTTGAAATCTATACAGAGATTTTTGGGTTTTGCCAATTATTACAGGAAATTCATTAAGAATTTTTCTGTAATTGTTAAACTTCTAACCGATCTCACCAGGAAAGGTGCGAATACGGCCCAGTGGACTACTGAGGCCATTGAAGCGTTTGAGTATCTCAAAGAGAGGTTCAGTTCTGCCCCTATCCTTATGCAGCCTGATGAGACCAAGCCTTTTTTGGTCGAGGTCGATGCTTCATCAGTGGGGGTCGGAGCAGTGTTGTCTCAGGAGAACAAGGGTGGAGTACATCCTTGTGCCTTCTTTTCGAAAAAAAATTCGGAAACCGAACTGAATTATGATGTTGGAAATCGGGAGTTGCTGGCTATTAAACTTGCGTTTGAACATTGGCGTCATTTTTTGGAAGGAGCTAGATTTCCTATTCAGGCTTTCTCAGATCATAAGAATTTGATCTATCTGGATGCTGCCAAGCGCTTGAATGCCCGTCAAGCTAGGTGGGAACTTTTTTTTTCTCGGTTTCATCTTTCTGTTACCTATATCCCTGGTACTAAGAATGTTAAAGCCGATGCTTTATCTCGCAGCTTCTCTCCTACGGTCGATGCCGAGGAGGAGGAGAGCATTTTACAGAAAGGAGTTGTGGTGGCGGCTTTGGACTCCGTTTTGGAGAATGGGATTCTGAAAGCTCAAGATGATGCTCCATCTAACACTCCCCATGGGAGGTTGTTCGTACCTAGAGCCTTTAGGAGAGATTTGTTTGTGGAGTGTCATGAGTCTCTGTTGGCAGGTCATCCAGGAATTTCTGAGTCTAAGAGACTGATCAGTCGCAGTTTTTGGTGGCCTGGACGGCAGAAGGAAGACATCAAGTGGGTGCGTCAGTGTACTGTGTGCGCTAGGTCAAAAGCTTCACATACTCCTGCTGCGGGGTTGCTTTGCCCTCTGGAGGTTCCTAGTGCGCCTTGGACGCATCTCACTATGGATTTTATTACTGATCTTCCTGTGTCCGAGGGTTTTACTGTCATCTGGGTGGTCGTGGACCGTTTTAGTAAGATGTGTCATTTGGTTCCATTCATTAAGTTGCCCTGCGCCAAGACACTCGCTAAGGCGTTTGGTAAGGAGATTGTCAAGCTCCATGGCGTTCCCACGGATATTGTTTCTGATAGAGGACCTCAGTTTGTGGCTCGCTTTTGGCGTGCTTTTTGTGACAGGTTGGGAGTCCATTTGTCATTTTCGTCTGGTTATCATCCTGAGTCTAATGGACAGACTGAAAGAAAGAACCAGGATGTTGAACAGTTTTTGCGTTCTTTTGTGGCGGACAATCAAGAGGTGTGGTCTGAGTTTCTGCCTCTCGCAGAATTTGCTCTTAGCAATCATACATCCTCCTCTGCTGGGTGTTCTCTTTTTTTTTTGTTGTACTGGGAGACATCCATCTTTTGGTTCGTTCTCCAAATTGGGGTCGGCGGTGCTGGAGGAGGAGAATTTTTCCGGTGATTTGGAGAGAGTTTGGACTAATGTACGTTGTAACCTTCAAAAGGCTAACAAAAAGTCCAAGAAGTATTTTGACAGGAAACGTAAAGAGGTTTTGTTTACTGTGGGTGATATGGTTTGGTTGTCCTCGAAGAACCTGCGGTTGAGGATTCCCTCTAAAAAACTGGGTCCTAAGTTTGGGGGTCCATTTAAAGTGCTTCAGGTTGTTAACCAGTCTGCTGTTAGGTTGGATGTCCCTACTTCCTGGAAGATTAATCCTGTGTTTCCTTGCTGAAAAAGGCTGATGTATCTCATAGGGACGCCACTGTCACAGTTCCTCCTGTGGTGGAAGACGGCGAATATGAAATTTCTCGTATCTTGAATTCTAGATGGCATAGAGGGAGATTACAGTATATTGTCTCCTGGAAGGGTTTCGGTCCTGAAGACAACTCCTGGGTAAGTGCGGATGATGTCTCTGCTCCTAGGCTTGTTAAAGCTTTCCACAGGAGGTTTCCGGATAAGCCTGGGCCTGGAGGATCCAGAGGATCCTCATAAAAGAGGGGGTACTGTTAGAACCCTCCTGTTTGTTTTTCTATCTTGTGGTTTGCGGTCATGTGACCATCTGCCTTTATATTCCAGCTCCACCCTCCTGGCTGTGCTGGACTTCAGTTTTCTACTCTCTCTCTAGCCTGGTGCTTCTGTGCCTTTCTCTGTCAAGTTCGCTTGGTCCTCTGGGACCTCCAGTACTTTTTGTCAGTTTGTCTTTTTGTGCTCTGCAACAACTTCTGTTTAGGAGGCGTCCATTTTTGTCCCAGTCCTTAGTTCATTTAGGGACCCCTCCCTTAATTCTATAGGTCTTCGTTCAGACTAGCCGAGGACTAAGGCAGGTCTGTTCACAAGGAACAGGCAGCCCGCTACATTGTAGGGATTCAGCTTAGTCTTACTGTAGGGACAGCTTTCCCCTATCTTTCCTTAGTACATGTGGAAGATCATAACAGTTAATGCGTATGCAGTGACTGCAAGGGCTGCCCAAAAATTGGACGCACCCCAATACCCCTTTGAAGAATCATAGAATGGTAAAGTTGGAAGGGACCTCCTGGGTCATCTGGTCCAACCCCCTGCTCAAAGCAGGATTCACTAGATCATCTCAGACAGATGTCTGTCCAGCCTCTGTTTGAAGACGTCCATTGAAGGGGAACTCACCACCTCTCGTGGCAGCCTGTTCCACTCATTAATCACCCTAACTGTCAAAAAGTTTTTTCTAATATCTAATCTGTGTCTCCTCCCATTTAGTTTCATCCCATTGCTTCTAGTCTTTCCTTGTGCAAATGAGAATAAAGATGATCCTTCTACAACGTGACAGCCCTTGACATATTTGTAGACAGCTATTAAGTCTCCTCTCAGTCTTCTTTTTTGCAAGCTAAACATTCCCAAATCCTGCAACCGTTCCTCATAGGACATGGTTTGCAGACCAGTCACCATTCTGGTCGCTCTTCTCTGAACTTGCTCCAGTTTGTCTATGTCTTTTTTAAAATGTGGTGCCTAAAACTGAACACAGTATTCCAGATGAGGTCTGACCAAAGAGGAGTAAAGACCGATAATGACTTCACGTGATCTAGACTGTATGCTTCTGTTAATACATCCCAGAATTGTATTTGCCTTTTTTGCTGCTGCATCACACTGTTGACTCATGTTCAGTCTATGATCTATTAGTATACCTAAGTCTTTTTCACATGTACTGTTGCTTAGCTCTATTCCTCCCATTCTGTATATGCTTTTTTCATTTTTATTGCCCAGATGTAGTACTTTGCATTTTTCCCTGTTAAAAACCATTCTGTTGGTTGCTGCCCACTGCTCCAGTTTATTTAGGTCTTTTTGAATCCTCTCTCTCTCTTCTCTAGTATTAGCTATCCCTCGTAGCTTTGTGTCATCAGCAAATTTAATCAGTTTACCCTGAATTCCTTCATCTAAATCATTGATAAAGATGTTGAACAATACAGGTCCCAGGACGGAGCCCTGTGGTACCCCACTTGAGACATTCATCCAGCTGGATGTGAAGCCATTTACAACCACCCTTTGAGTCCGATCACTAAGCCAGTTATGAATCCACCTAACAGTTGCCTGGTCCATTGCATACTTGGTCATTTTTTCAATAAGGATGGTGTGAGATACTTTGTCAAATGCTTTGCTGAAGTCAAGATATACTATATCTACAGCATTTCCCTGATCCACCCAATCAGTGATTCTGTCATAGAAGGAAATTAAGTTAGTCTGACATGACTTGTTAGTTACAAACCCATGCTGACTCTGGTTAATCACTTCATTCTTATCCATGTACTTACAAACATGTTGTTTAATAATTTGTTCAAAGATCTTTCCTGGTATAGAAGTCAGACTCACCGGCCTATAGTTCCCTGGGTCCACCTTCTTCCCCTTTTTGAAGATAGGAACAACATTTGCTCTTCTCCAGTCTTCTGGGACTTCTCCTGTTCTCCAAGAATTTTCAAAGATTATGGAGAGTGGTTCTAAAATTTCTTCTACGATCTCCTTCAGTACTCTGGGGTGTAATTCATCTGGACCTGGAGACTTGAACTCATTTATGTTAGCTAAATATTCCCTCACAATCTTTCTGTTTACAGATAACTTGGATTCCTCTATTCCTTTAAAAGGACAGTGAAGATCAGTTGATGTTACATTTTCTTTCTGAGAGAAAACAGATGCAAAATAGGAATTAAAAAGTTCGGCCTTCTCAACATCCTCTCTTACCATTTCTCCATTTTCATCGTGTAAAAATCCTATAGCATCTTTGACTTTTCTTTTACTTTTGACATACCCCCAAAATCCTTTTTTATTGCTTTTGACATCTCTTGCAAGCCTTAATTCATTGTCAGCTTTAGCTAAACTGATACGTGCCCTGCAGGATCTGCAGACTGCATTATAATCTTCTTTAGATATGCCTCCCTCTTTCCATTTAATAAACATTTCTTTCTTTCTTTTTAGCATGTGTTTAAGTTCTGTGTTCATCCATCCTGGTTTCCTTAAATGCTTCCCATTCTTCCTACTTTTTGGGATTGTTAACGATTGTGCTTTGAGAATCTCATTTTTAAAAATTTCCCATCCTTCCTGGACATTTTTGTCCTTAAGGACATCAGTTTCCACAGAACTCCCAGTCTCTGAAGCTTCAATCTCTGTGCAGATATACGCTTTTCTAACATACAATGCAACACCTCCTCGTTTATCAAGTCTGTTTCTTGCAAATAAGTTGTATCCTTTTAGCCTTTTATTCCAATCATGTGTATCGTCCCACCAAGTTTCAGTGATTCCAATGACATCATATTCCTTTTCCTGCATTAGTAGTAGTGTTGAGCCACCCCCGTAGTGTTCGAGTTCGGTTCGGTTCGTCGAACACCCGTGTGTTCGCCGAACTGTTCGTCGAACTGTTCGTCGAACACCTTCGAACACCGTTAAAACCAATGGCAGGCAAACAAAAACACATAGAAACACATAGAAAACACCTTCAAAGGTGTCCAAAAGCTGACAAACTGCTCAGAAGACATAACTAACACATGGAAAAGTGACAAGTACATATAGTCATGCGAAAATAAAAGAGGTGGAGGAGTAAAAGGAGGGGGAGACACAGATATAGGCATGTCATGCCCTTCTAAAATCCAAAAAGTGAGAAGCCGACACGGCCAGTCCGCTCCTGCCCGTGCCACCTTCGTGTCGCCGGGTTTGTGCCAGAGCCGCGGTGAACCCTGACGGCCAGCCCCCCTCTCCCAATACTGGTGCCTGTCCGCTGGTGGGTCGAGCGAGCCCCCCTGTGGTGGAGGCAGCTCTAAGCTTTTTAATTTAAATTGTCTCTCTAATTTGAATGAATACACTTTAAATCCATTTACAAGGATCTATTGGAGGGCAAGTCTCATGCCAGCAGCCGCGGTAATTCCAGCTCCAGTAGCGTCCACTAAAGCTGCTGCAGTTAAAAAGCTTTTATAAGGATCGAGCTCGGCTGTCCACCGCAAGGCATCCTACTGCCAGTCCCAGCCCCTATGCCTTGGGGTGCCTCCTGATGATCTTCACTAAGTATCCCATGGTCCCGAAGCATTTCCTTTGAAAAAATTAAGTGTCTAAACTACAGGTGGTGCAGCTTGCTTAACAGCCGGGATAATCCGCTCACTAGCAGACACTGCTACTAGGCACAAAGTATTTCCTGGGCTAGATGCAGTTTAAAATTTGTAATTAGATACTCTCGTTGGATGCTGAGAAAGCATTCCATAGAGTCTCCTGGCATGCCATATATGATTCTCTTAAAAAGCTTGGGGTAGGGGTCTAGGGGACCCTTTTATAGCCAAAATCACGGCCCTGTATCGCAATACGTCACCTAGGCTGAAGATAAATGGAACTGTAGCACCCTGAGGGCTCGGTTGCTACAGACGTATTGCACCTCACCCAGAGGTGTGATATCTCACTCTCAGGTAAGGATGGAGTGTGGATCAGGACCCGACACCTGCATGCATTACACCACATTGCCGTGGGGCAGGGCGACCAATATGCCCCTGAGATGGGCACGACAGTCCCTGTCCCTGGCTGGAGTGGGGGGAGGGAACACTGAGGAAGGGGAACCCTGTAGTGCAGGAGCAGGGAGGAAGCAGTTCCTGGGTGCATTGAGAAGGGAGTATAAAAGGTGGGCACCATCTTAGTTCAGTGCAGAGAAGTCTGAGCAGAAGTGGCAGGGAGCAGGGGCTCTGCATGAGCTCTGCTCCGGAGGCGGGCCTAGTAACAGAGGCCCAGGCCTGCAAGAGGGAGAAGGAAGGAAGAGGAGCGGAGAAGGCTCCAGGAACGAGGAATGAAGGGATCCCAGGGGTGCGGACGGGCGAGTCGCCACCGCACGCCCGAATCCACCTGCGTGGAGGGGTCAGGCCAAAGGGGGAGACCGGTCCCCAAACTAGTGGAGGCAGGAAACGACCCTCAGCTAGAAACTGGAGGCTCTGACATTTTATGTGGCGCAGCCCCTCGCTACACGCGCTAGGAAGGCACCACATAGGGTCAGGGAAACTGGCGCCAAGTTTACCAAGAGGAGGCCCGAGGCAGCCGGACAGAAGTGTTGGTAAGAAAGGCCAGACAAAGAACACACAAAGGGGGTCCTGTGAAGTGCTCCAAAGTTATCTGGGAGTTGTCTGAGCCCCTCACCTGGTGAGCACAGTATGACGTGGGCAGCCGTTACCTGCAGACGTGGTCTGGATAATAAGAACTGTGAGTAAAGGCCCTGAACTGCATCACTGACACCGTGTCGTTACTGCTGCTGCCCTGCACCATCACCCCCATCCTCCGCATACACTGCCCTGAGGCTATACTCCTCCCGTGGGGAGTTATGCTACGCTCTGCTGCACCCACAACACCAGCCTCAGTGGTCTGCCCTGTAGCGGCGGTTCACTCTGACCGCAATCCACGGGTGGCATAGTCGGACATTTAAACATGAAAACCACATAAATATTTCCGCCACTGGTTTGACCGCCCTGAGCCACGGAACTGGGTCGCCGCCACGAAGACTACAACCACCAGCATCCACCAAAAAGGGTCCGGCTCCGGGTGTCCCAAGGCCCAGGGGGTGCGTCAGAACATTTTCATCACCTTTCACAATCACCAATGGGACAAGGCAGTGATGTCCTCTGTCCCCTCTCTTATACATCCTAGTGACGGAGCACCTGCTCTCATCAATTCGCCATAACCCCAATATTAGGTGGATTGAGGTGGGAGGCACCGAGTACAAGTGCTCTCTATTTGCTGATGATGTCCTAGTATATATCACTCAATCACATATATCCATCCATGCTGTTATGGCTGAAATAGATCACTTTGTTACATGGTAAAATTTTAAAATCAATGCAGCGAAGTCTGAGGCCCTCGATGTCTCCCTCCCCAAATCCATATAGGATTCCATCCAGTCCAACTTTCCCTTTGCCTGGCCCTCACAGGGTATCAAATACTTAGGAATTCCTATTCATAGAGACCTCTCCCATCTATGTTATCTTAATTTTGGGCCCTTTATTGAACAACTCCATACAGACCACGGTTGGCAAGTTAGAACTGTAAGATTCACTACGTGAACCACTGGTGTTTTGTGGAAAAGCACATGTACACTGCGTTCCAAATTATTATACAAAAAGTGTTTAGGAGTGATAAGGGAAGAATTTGTTTGTTTGTCAGTTAAACTCATTGATGGTGATGTGTGTCAGGGCTCTTTATATCACTGTAAGCAATTGCAGACACCTGTGCTAATTAGTTTGGCAGGTGTGTCCAATGAAAGGCAAGACTACTTAAGAAGGCTCTCTCACATTATTAAGCAGCCTACATTTTCTGCCAAAATGGGAAAGAAAAAGGATGTGTCGGCTGCTGAGAAGCAACAAATTGTGGAGTGTTTAGGTCAAGGCATGACTACAATCAACATTGTGCGATGATCAGGATGAAGTGTCTTGGCAATCAAGAAGTATGTAGCTGATTCACAGTACACACGTGTGCGTGCTGATAAGGGCAAATTGAGGACTCTTTCCTACAGCCAATTACGTCAGGTTGAAAGAGCAGCAGCAAAAAAGCCTTGTCATAGCAGCAGACAAGTTTTTGAAGCTGCTTGTGCCTCCAACGTCCCCCGAACAACAAGATGCAGGGTCCTTCAGAGGTTTGCAGCTGTGCATGCGCCATCCTGTCGACCTCCTCTATCCACTTCACACAAGCAGAAACGGCTCCAGTGGGCCAAACATTACATGAAGACTGATTTCAAAACTGTTTTGTTCACGGATGAGTGCCGTGCAGCGCTCAATGGTCCAGATGGATGGAGTGGAGGATGGCTGGTTGATGGACACACCACGCAAACACGGCTACAGCGCCAACAAGGAGGAGGTGGAGTAATGTTTTGGGCTGGAATCATGGGGAGAGAGATTGTCGGCCCCTTTAGGATCCCTGAAGGCGCTAAAGATGAACTCCATAATGTATGTGGATTTTCTCAAACAGCACTTCCTGCCATGGTTCAAGAAGAAGAACCGTGTATTTCACAGCAAGATCATTTTTCTGCATGATAATGCACCATCTCATGCTGCACATAAAACATCTGCATCTCTGGCTGATATGGGCATAAAAGGGGACAAACTTATGGTGTGACCCCCATGCTCCCCTGACCTCTACCCCATTCAGAACCTTTGGAGCATCATTAAAAGGAGTGTCTATGATGGCGGGAGGCAGTTCACATCTAAGCAACAGCTCTGGGAGGGTATTCTGTCCTCATGCAAAACAATTGAAGCAGAAACCATCCAAAACCTGACAAATTCAATGGACGAGAGAGTTCAGAAGCTCCTTTCGAACAAGGGGTCCTATGTGAAAATGTAACATCACCTAGAATAAAGTTTTGAGTTGAAAACTGTTTGCTTTCAGTTTCTAACAACCTGCTAATGCTTATAATTTCAAAAATGACCATTTTTTTGGTCTTTATTAAAATGAAAAGGTTGATCGAAAAGTTTGGGGGATCTAAGAGTGTGGCAACCCAGTAGTCATGATTACTTCGAATTCTGACAATATGAGGGTCATGCTGCAGGTAGTGCAGCAAGAAGGCACTTATGTGCCTTGCGCATCTCGGAGCCCCAAAATTATTTTCCGGGCTAGATGCAGCTAAAAATTATTTTTAATTTTAAATCTGGTGAAGCTTTAGTATAGATGGCCTAATAGGATCAGTGCTGCACACTGCTACAAAGCCCAAATTATTTTCCAGTCAAGATACAGATAAACATGATTAGTAATTTGAAAGCTTAAAATGGTTGGTAGGGTGATTTTAACCAATCATCAAGCTTTTACTCTCCCCAGGATGACACAGGGGTAGAAAAGTCGTTTCGGATCCATGATTTGTTCATCTTTATGAACGTGAGTCTGTCTACATTATCAGTGGAGAGCCGCGTGCGCTTATCTGTCAGCACACCACCAGCAGCGCTGAACACACGTTCAGACAGAACGCTGGCTGCGGGGCATGACAAGATCTCCAAGGCGTAAGTGGCTAGCTCCGGCCATTTATCCAGATTGGAAGCCCAAAAAGAGCAAGGGTCCAGTGACACAGTCATGGCTTCAATGTTTACTTGGAGATACTCCTGTACCATCGTCTCTAGGCGTTGACTATGTGTCAGACTTCTTGTCTCCTGTGGCCTTGCAAAGGATGGGCTAAAAAAGTGGTGAAATGATTCCGCAAAATTGATGTTACCAGCAGATACTCTGGTTCTGTTACGGTTTGAGTGCTGAACACTTGACGGTCCCACGGTTGGCAAGTTGGAACTGTGAGATTCACTACGTGCACCACTGGTATTTTGTGGAAAAGCACATGTAAGATTCTGCAACAGTCTCTGCTGATACTCCTGCATGCGTGCATCCCTTTCTATGGCAGGAATAATTTCTGCAAATTTACTTTTGTACCGGGGATCTAACAGTGTGGCAACCCAGTAGTCAGGATTATTTCTAATTCTCACAATTCGAGGGTCATGTTGCAGGTAGTGCAGCAAGAAGGCACTCATGTGTGTTGCGCATCCAGGAGCACCAAGTCCCTGTTGTGTTGGTGGCGAGGTAACAATCATGCTTCCTTCCTCTGTCCTCTCCCCCCAACCTCGCACAACAGAAATGTGATCAAGGTCTCCCTCATCTGATGAGTCTTCCATCAGTTCGTCTTCCACTTCTTCCTGGGCTCCTGCACCTTCCTCACTAGTTTGGCTGCTACCATGCGCCCTGGTAAAACCATCTCCCCCACCCTCACATGCCTGCCGCCTTGGTGCTGCCGACCGTCTGGACCTTGCAGATGTTAGCCCTTCCGCATACAACTCCTCCTCCTCTACTTCCTCCACCTCCTCTTGTGCCACCACCTGACTCCGAATTCTGTTTAACATGTGCTCCAGCATGTAAATCACCGGAATAGTCATGCTGATAATGGCATCGTCAGCACTAAACATCTTCGTCGCCATTTCAAAACTGTGCAGAAGGGTGCATAGGTCCCTGATCTGAGACCACTCCTCCAGCGTGATTTGCCCCACCTCTGAATCTCGTTGGCCCACGCTATACGTCAGAACGTATTGCACCAGGGCTTGTCGGTGCTGCCACAGTCGCTGCAACATGTGCAGAGTTGAATTCCACCGGGTAGGCACATCGCATTTTAGCCGGTGAAGTGGCAGGCCCAACGACTTCTGTAGAGATGTAAGTCGCTGAGCTGCGGGATGCGAACGGCGGAAGTGAGCACACAGCGACCGTGCCCTCTGCAGAAGGCCATCTAGTCTGGGATAGTGGGCTAAAAATTGCTGGACAACCAGGTTCAACACGTGAGCCATACAAGGCACGTGTGTGACATTGCCCCGGCGAAGGGCCGCACCCAGGTTTGCAGCATTGTCGCACACGGCCTTCCCTGGTTTCAGGTCCAGTGGAGACAACCATTCATGAAATTGGTTCTCCAGAGCTGACCACAACTCCTCAGCTGTGTGACTCACATTTCCCAGACATTTCAATGTAAAAACTGCCTGATGACGTTGAGCCCTACTGCCAGCATAGTAAGGAGGTGTGCAGGATCCCTTCTGCGCAGTTAGAAAGCTTGTGGCATGACCAGACAGGCTTTGGGTGCAGGTGGAAGACCGAGAGGAGGTTGAGGAGGCAGAAGAAGTGGAGGAACTTTGACATAAAGAGGATTGACGCACAACTCGTGGGGACGGCAAGACTTGGACAGCAGCCCCTTGTCCTGCTGTCACCATAGTTACCCAGTGCCCAGTCAGCGACATGTAACGCCCCTGTCCATGCCTACTCGTCCAAGTGTCTGTGGTGAAATGCACCCTGTCACACACAGAGTTTCTCAAAGAAGCGGTGATGTTGTGTGCGACATGCTGGTGGAGCGCAGGCACACCTTTCTTTGAGAAGTAGTGCCGACTGGGCATCTGGTACTGGGGCACTGCGACGGACATAAGGTCTCGAAAATCCTCTGTGTCCACCAGGCGGAAAGGCAGCATTTCTGTAGCCAAGAGCTTGCAGATAGTGAAATTCAACCTCTTAGCTTTCTCATGGCTAGGAGGAAATGGTCTTTTACTTGTCCACATCTGAGGGACCGAGGGCTGGCTATTGTGCTTAGACGGGGTTGATAAGGGTGTCCCCGGCAAACTGCCGGTCTGTGAGGAAGATGCAGGCGGACATGTTAGGTTGCCTTGATCCAAAGGTGGTGCTATCTATGTCGGACAGCACTCAACACCAGCTGGTGTTACCACCTCCAAAGAAAATGATGACCTGCCAATCACGCTGGCTGTTACGGGTAAAGAGGTGGCAGGTCTGCGCCCCAAAACAGGTGTGACTGCTGTCCCCCCAGTCACAGAGGATGAAGAGGCCGCGGATGCACAAGATATGGCAGACGGTGATTGGCCCGGCCGGCTAGGCCGCATTGTAGCACACTGAGCTTCCCACTGCAACTTATGCTTCATGTCCATGTGCCGGTTCATGCATGAAGTACTCAAACTATGTATTTTTTGGCCTCTACTTAGCTTTTGCTGACAAATGTTACAGATATCACGAGTTGGGTCATCTTTATCGATCTGAAAAAATGCCCAGGCTATGCAAGGCTTAGCACCCATGCGACCTGAAGAGCCACCACGACTTGTGGTGAGAGGCAGAGTTGTGTTTGAGGATGCAGTTGTTGACGTGCTTCCAGTACTACGTCTCTGTCCAGGAAGGCGCAACCTGACCTCGTCGTCACTAGCATCTTCCTCCACCTCCTCTGCTGACCTCATCTCTTGGCTGACTGTGGGTTGACAGTAAGTGGGATCTCCGACCTCATCATCATCACCCTGTGCGTTATCACACCCGTCGTCCTCAGAGCCAACCTGTTCCTGCCCTGACAAAAAACTAAAGTTGTCGCTCCAATCAGGTATTTGAGTCTTATCATCGTCTTCCTCATTGTCTCCACCAACAGGAGTTACAGTTTGGGAATGAGGGTCTACATTATGGTCAGAACCTTCTGCGTCTGGTCCTGGATCCGACTCATAAAGATTCTGGGCATCAGTGCAGATCATTTCCTCGTCTGGATTCACAGAAGCGCTGGAGTCGACCTCTGATTCCCAGGCTATAGTATGAGTAAACAGCTCTGCAGACTCAACCATCTGTTCTACCTCATACTCAGACGGGCAGCTGGAGATTTGGGAGCTGTGAGGAAGCAAGTGCGATTTGGGTGACACCTTTGAGGACTGGAGTATTTGTGATGTTGAAGTTGATGTGGAGGAGAGCCCACTTAAAGGAGCACTTGATATCCGTTGAAGCACCTGCTGTTTTTGTGCCTCATCTGGAATTTGTAGCGATTGGCGTGGCCGTAAGAAAGGGATCTTATCACATTGTCCGCTAATAGAAGTAGACATTTTAGTTTGGCAGGAAGATGGTCTTTCTTCTGCAGATGTTACTGTTGCTTTAACACCTACCCCACGGACACAACCTTTTTTCCCCTTCCCAACACGCCTATTCCCCTTTCCACCAGCAGCAGGCCTTTTTCCACTCATTTTGGTGGTTAACTAATTCACAACTCTGGAGTTGTTTGCACAAAAAAACAATTGATGGTAACCGAGCAGAGCTGAGTGGCCAAACTGTGGTATTAGGCCAAAACTATTGACTGGGTTAGATGCAGAAAAAAATTATTTTGAATTTGCAACCTGATGGAGGTCAGTATAGATGGACTAATACAAATAGTCCCACACACTGCTAGAAGCCCAAATATTTTTTCAGAGGTACTGTAGATGCAGATAAAAATTATTTTTAATTTGCAACCTGATGGAGGTCAGTATAGATGGACTAATAGACCAAGTCCCACACACTGCTAGAAGCCCAAATATTTTTTCAGAGCTAGATGCAGAAAAAAATTATTTTTAATTTGCAACCTGATGGAGGTCAGTATAGATGGACTAATAGACCAAGTCCCACACACCGCTAGAAGCCCAAATATTTTTTCAGAGCTAGATGCAGAAAAAAATTATTTTTATTTTGCAACCTGATGGAGGTCAGTATAGATGGACTAATAGACCAAGTCCCACACACTGCTAGAAGCCCAAATATTTTTTCAGAGCTAGATGCAGAAAAAAAATATTTTTAATTTGCAACCTGATGGAGGTCAGTATAGATGGATTAATAGACCAAGTCCCACACACCGCTAGAAGCCCAACTATTTTTTCAGAGCTAGATGCAGAAAAAAATTATATTCAATTTGCAACCTGCTGGAGGTCAGTATAGAAGGACTAATAGAACAAGTCCCACACACTGCTAGAAGCCCAAATATTTTTTCAGAGCTAAATGAAGAAAAAAATTATTTTTAATTTGCAACCTGATGGAGGTCAGTATAGATGGACTAATAGACCAAGTCCCACACACTGCTAGAAGCCCAAATATTTTTTCAGAGCTAGATGCAGAAAAAAATTATTTTTAATTTGCAACCTGATGGAGGTCAGTATAGATGGACTAATAGACCAAGTCCCACACACTGCTAGAAGCCCAAATATTTTTTCAGAGCTAGATGCAGAAAAAAATTATTTTTAATTTGCAACCTGATGGAGGTCAGTATAGATGGACTAATAGACCAAGTCCCACACACTGCTAGAAGCCCAAATATTTTTTCAGAGCTAGATGCAGAAAAAAATTATTTTTAATTTGCAACCTGATGGAGGTCAGTATAGATGGACTAATAGACCAAGTCCCACACACCGCTAGAAGCCCAACTATTTTTTCAGAGCTAGATGCAGAAAAAAATTATATTCAATTTGCAACCTGCTGGAGGTCAGTATAGAAGGACTAATAGAACAAGTCCCACACACTGCTAGAAGCCCAAATATTTTTTCAGAGCTAAATGAAGAAAAAAATTATTTTTAATTTGCAACCTGATGGAGGTCAGTATAGATGGACTAATAGACCAAGTCCCACACACTGCTAGAAGCCCAAATATTTTTTCAGAGCTAGATGCAGAAAAAAATTATATTCAGTTTGCAACCTGATGGAGGTCAGTATAGATGGACTAATAGAATGATGCTATGCCCAAAAGATTTTACTTCACTAGGTGCAGTAAAAAAATTGGTATTCTATACACAGGTGTTATATCTTGCAACACAGATAGGCTACTCCACTGACTAACACACTCTGCAATAGGCCAAAAAGGATTAGCTTTGCTAGATTCAGCCAAATGCTGTGAAAAAAACTTGCACAGCACTGGCACAGACCTGCCTGGCAAAAACTGATAGGAACTCATGTAACCTAGTCCTGAAAAGGACTCCAATTACAATTAGTCTTTACTCCCACAACCTATCTATTTAAGAGCACAGACCTCCCTGATAAAAGTCGTAGGAAATGCTGTAACCTAGTCCTTAAAAGGACTGCAATCACAACTATTCCCTACTCCCAAGCTATCTGTATATTTGTGCGAAAATTGGCTTGAAATTAACAAGGTATAGCGCACACAGCAACAGCGGTGCCGTCTAACACGCAGCTGCAGCAGTGAGAAAATGGTGGCGACGGGCAAAATGGCTTGGTCTTATAGGGCAAGGACATGTGACATACACTGCCAATGACACATGCCCTTGCTTGTGTGAAAAAAAGCACTTCACTCCGTGTGTGCGCTGCTGATAGGCTGACAGATTGCACCTCCCCACTGCAAATGCGGGAAAGAGAAAAAAAAATGGAGATCTTCATTGTTCCTGCAGAGATCCATCCCCTGCTCCTCCCCCCACCCCGCTGTACACTCAAACTGCGTATTAACATTAATTTTCATCATTACTGAGAAAAAATCCAGTTATGATTTTGGTGCACGAACAGTTATCGAACATAACCTCGAACAGCCGAATTTTTCTCAAATTGTTCGTGTTCGCCGAACGGCTCGAACACCGCCCAAAACAGCTCGAATTTGAGATTGGCGAACAGTTCGAGAAGAACAACGCTCATCTCTAATTAGTAGTTCCAATTCTCCTTGTTTGTTGCCCATGCTTTGTGCATTTGTATAAAAACATTTTAGTTTGTGATTGGTTTCTCTTCCTCCCATATTTTTATTATTTAAATTGTTTTGTCTTTGTTCTTCCTTTCCACTTCCAGTAGCAGAGATCTCAATAGTATTTGTCAGCTGTATGGCTTTTTCTGGCCTTTTGCTTCCCTTCCCACATTGTTCTAGTTTAAAGGTCTTCTGATGAGTGTAGCAAGGCGACTTCCAAATACATGTTTTCCAGTCTTCATAAGGTGCACCCCATCTCTAGCAAGTAGTCCATCGTATAGGTAATTCATTCCGTGATGCAGAAATCCAAATCCTTGTTGACGGCACCATCGACGTAGCCAGTTGTTCACCTGTAGAATCTTATTCCACCTCATTGTTCCATGGCCATCCACTGGAAGGATGGATGAGAAGACCACCTGGGCTCCCAATTCTTTCACTTTCCTGCCTAAGTCTTCAAAGTCACTGCAGATGGTTTCCAGGTCCTTTCTTGCGGTGTCATTTGTCCCCACATGTATTAGCAGGAATGGGTAGTGATCTGTAGGTCTGAAGAGTCTTGATATCCTGTCAGACACATCTTTAATTTTTGCTCCTGGAAGACAGCACATTTCTCTTGAGGTTATGTCTGGTCTGCAGATAGCGTCCTCTGTTCCTCTTAACAGGGAATCCCCCATGACCACCACTCTCCGTTTTTTCTTCACAACATTCTTTTTTCTCCATCCAGGAGGATTCTGAGGGCTTACAAGGTTATTCATTGCTGGCAAAGTCTTATTTTGCTGTATTTCTTCATGGTTCTCCTGCGTGAGAGCCTGGTACTGGTTCCTGAGCAGTATGGGTGCTGACTGCCTCTCGATCCTCCTGCTTCTGTGGGTCACAGGCTTCCATTCCTCTGTTTCGTCAGGTACAGTTCGAATTTCTTCTCTTTCTGAATCATGAAGAGATAATTCTGCTCTGTCTAAGAACTCTTCACCTTCCTTAATGATTTTCAAGGTAGTTAACCTCTCTTCTAGATTTCGCAACTTTTCCTCCAACAGGGACCCAAGCTTGCATTTCTGGCATGTGAAGTTTGGCTTTTCCACTGGCAAGTCTGTGAACATGTAGCAGGATATGCAGCTCACCAAATGGCTCCTGGACTCTTCCCTGTTCTTATTGTTAATGTTCTGAAAACAGTGAAAAAAGCTTAAAAAAAAAGCTTAAAAATGCGCGCGCCGGTAGGCGCGCGGTTTACCGATGTCCTCTTTTCAGCTCCAACAGCCAAAATCCAGTGTTCTTTGAGCTCGCGGAGACTCTTCACTTACCCCAAAGTGCAGTGCGAATATGCAAATTATCTCCTCAGGACTCCTCCCCTGGTTTCAACGTCCCCTGGTTTTCAACATAGAGGAGGGCCTCAGTTAAAAAAAATGTTCCCATTATAAAGGAGTGGGTCTCCTATAGTGGTAATGCCCATGCAGTGACTACAAGGACTGCCTAAATTTGGGAAAAACCCAAATACCAATTTAAAGACACATAGAGGAGGGCCTCCGTAACAACATGTTCCCATTAGAAAGGAGCGGTTCTACTATACAGTTATTGCATATGCAGTGACTTCAATGGCTGCCTAAATTTGGGAAATACCCCAGTACCAATTTGAAGACAGATAAAGGAGGGCCTCTGTAACAACATGTTCCCATTAGAAAGGAGCGCTTTGAAGACACTGGATTTGAGTTTATGCTATGCTGCTCTCATTCGGTGGTGTTGAGAAGTCTGGCCCAATCCATCCGTTGTTCATTTTGATAAGAGTCAGCCTGTCAGCATTTTCCGTTGATAGGCGGATGCGCCTATCAGTTATACTTCCCCCAGCAGCACTAAAAACCCGCTCTGACAAAACACTAGCGGCAGGGCAGGCCAGGACCTCCAAGGCATAGAGAGTCAGTTAATTCCACATGTCCAGCTTGGATACTTAATAATTATAAGGCACAGAGGAATCATGGAGGACGCTGATACGGTCGGAAAGGTACTCCTTCAGCATCTTCGTAAAATTATCCGTAATTGTGAGACTAACCCGCACATCAGGGCCTGTGCGATAGGAGGGTCTGAAATAATTGCCCCTCAACTTTGACAGTTTTCCCCTGCCTCTGCTGGATCGTATTCGTGTCTCTCTTGCCTGTACTCCTTGGTTGTCCAAGGAAGTGCGACCACTGCTGTCAGGGTTTTCAGATGGGAATTTTTTAAATAATTCCGCAACAAGGACCTTCTGGTACTGCCCTATTTTAGTAGACCTGTCCGCCACGTGAATAACAGTTGTAAAGGTGGAGTCGAGAAGCATGGGTCCAGAAGTGTCACCAACCAGTAATGACTGTCACCCAAAATTTGGAGAAAAGAGGGTCATGGAAAAGGCTGCGTAACATAAACTCAGCCATGTGTGCCAGACTGCTAATAGGCAAGACTTCCGTGTCCTCACCAAGACGACGACTGACCATGCTCTCCTCTTCATCCCTGTCCTCAGGCCATTCACACTGAACAGACGGTATGATAGTTGTGTGGGTAGTACCTTCTATAGCGCAGGAAAATAGCTCCTGTTCTTCCTCCTCCTCTTCCTCATTTTCACCCAATCCACATTGGGATGAGATGAGGCTGGGCTGTGTGGAATCACCCTGTATAGTTCCTTGCTCCATCTCATCGTGCTCCGCCTGCAATACCTCCTCTTTAATTGTGAGCAGCGATCATTTCGGAAGACAGAGAAGTGGGATGGTGACACTAATTATGGTATCATCATCACTCACGATTTTGGTGGAGTCCTCAAAGTTTTGGCGGACAGCACAGATGTCTGACATCCTTGCCCACTCCTCAGCTCTTATGTGCGGAGGCTGACCTGAATACCAATGGATGTTTTGAAGCTGGTACTGAACTGTAGCTGACTTTCTAAAATGGGCACACAGGCGGCATACTTTGACAAGCAGATCCGGCAGATCTGGGTAGGTTTTGAGAAACCACTGAACCATGAGGTTAAGCACATTGGCCAGGCATGATACATGTTTGAGCCCACCTCGCTTCAGAGCCGCCACCAGGTTCCGGTCATTGTCACAAACGACCATGCCAGGCTGTAGGTTTAGCGGTGACAGCCACAAATCTACCTGCTCTTTCAGAGCTGTCCACAATAGGCATGAGCGAACATTTCAATGTTCGATTCGGAAAAGTTCGCCGAACGAATTGATATTCGCCGAATTTATTCGCCGAATGTTTGTCGAACATTTCCGAATTCCATAGGAGTCAATGGGGGGACCAAATTTAATGCATATACAACACGTAGAAAGGGGACCAAAAGCTGCCAAAACACATCAAATTAGGTGTAGACATCAGGGAAGTGCCATCAATTGACCCAGAGTATAAGTATTACAATTATTATTACTGTGACATTTAATCAGTTGCGCTTTACATGTCAAAAGGGATCACCGACTTTTAAAACAGGAGAGAGGACCCTGCGAGGGCGCACTGTTACGGACGTAGTTTGTGGAATCACTCTGCCACGGACCCCGGAGAGCCTGGAGGGGCGTGACTAAGAGAGCACCGGACTGTTCACTAGAGCCTCTGATGGTGAGGTTAGACTTGGCTCCTGATGAACGCCAGGTGCCACTCCAGGACAGACCAACGGACGCGCAGCAGCTGGACCCAGTAGGACAGACTAGATGGTGCAGCAGGCAGAGTCTGTATCAGAGTGCAGCAGGCAGAGTCTGTATCAGAGTGCAGCAGGCAGAGTCTGTATCAGGAGTGCAGCAGGCAGAGTCTGTATCAGGAGTGCAGCAGGCAGAGTCAGTATCAGGAGTGCAGCAGGCAGAGTCTGTATCAGAGTGCAGCAGGTGGTTTCTGTATCAGGAGTGCCGCAGGCAAAGTCTGTATCAGGAGGGCAGCAGGCAGAGTCTGTATCAGAAAACCCAAAAAGGGAAAGGGTAGAGAAGTGTGACCAATTCACCATATATATTTTGGTGAATTGGTCACACTTCTCTACACTTTCCCTTTTTGGATTTTAGGATATTGATTAGGAGCTTTTTGTAGGTTTTCAGAGTCTGTATCAGAGTGCAGCAGGCGGTTTCTGTATCAGGAGTGCAGCAGGCAGAGTCTGTATCAGAGTGCAGCAGGCAGAGTCTGTATCAGAGTGCAGCAGGCAGAGTCTGTATCAGAAGGGCAGCAAGGACTGGTACGCAACCTTACACAACTTAGACTGCAGAACAGGAAGGTTCCACTACAGCCAACCCAATATATGGAGACCCAATCAGGATTCCCCACATTTAAAAAAATTTGTGGCAGACGCCTGCAAAGTGGCATCAATTTCACCACTGTAGAAATAGTGTAAATAAGACCCACACCATTTCCAGTACAGCCAACCCAGGAGATGGAGACCTATACAGGAGTGTTCACATTGCCATAAGTGAGGGCCTAACACCATCGAAGTGGCATCAATGTCATCAGACTACAAGTACTTTAACGCAGACCCATATCTGTCCCACTACAGCCAACCCAGGAGATGCAGACTCAATCGGAAGTGTTTACATTTAAAAAAAATAGGGCCTTAGACCGCCATTTCGGCCAACAGATTGGAGATGGATGAGTTTAACCTCTTAGCTTTGTCATGTGTAGGATGAAACAATCTTTTACGTGACCATAACAGCAGGATTGAGGGCTGGCTGCAGATGCTGAGAGAGTGCAGAGTACGGTAAAACAGACAATCCGATAGACCGTGAGTGAGGTGCAGGCGGAGATGTTACGGTGGATAGAGAAATGTGTGGTGTGCTCAGCGAAACGAAAACAGCAAGCATGGCCGCTTCACTTACAGCTGATGGGCTGTCACTCAGCCTAACTGCAGCGGGTATACAGCTGGTTCTGTCGGACACCTGCGTGACACAACTTGGCACGGTAACAGAGGAGGAGGAAGAAGCAGCAGAAGTGTTTGATGGGGCGGCTGATGGTTGATTATTGAAAATCAATTTAAAGTTTATCATGTTTGTGTACCCATTTGGGGAGAATAATATCTGCACCAAATGCTCCATTTCACTACAGTATAACTATAGAAATGCATGGAGACCAAAACCTCTTCCACTACAGTCAACCCAATGGATGGAGACCCATTCAGGATTCCCCACATTTCCAAAAATTAGTGGCAGACACCAGCAAAGTGTAATCAATTTCACTACAGTAGAAATAATGTAAATGAGACCCACATCTCTACCAGTACAGACAACCCAAGAGATGGAGACTTAACCAGGAGTGTTCACATTGCCCTAAATGAGGGCCTCACAAACACCACCGAAGTGGCATCAATTTCACTTAGAGTATAAGTATTGCAAAGGAAACCAAAACCAGTTCCTCTGTAGCCAACCCAATAGATGGAGACCCAATCAGGATTCCCCACATTTAAAAAAAATAGTGGCAGACGCCAGCAAAGTGGCATCAATTTCACTAATGTAAATAAGACCCACACCTCTTCCAGTACAGCCAACCCAGGAGATGGAGACCTAACCAGGAGTGTTCACATTGCCCTAAATGAGGGCCTAACACCATCGAAGTGGCATCAATGTCATCAGACTACAAGTAGTTTAACGCAGACCCAAACCTGTCCCACTACAGCCAACCCAATGAATGGAGACACAATCAGAATTCTCCACATTTCCCAAAATTAGGGCCTAAAACCTGCAGCATCAGCAGCAGCAAGAGCGGGCACAGAAGCCATATCACAGACTGCAATTTCAAGAGATCAATGCAGCACACTCAAAACGACAACATCGCCTACTCTGTACAGTCTGCAATTGGGGTGCAAATGTCCTTGGAGATCCATGACTTGTTCATCTTGATGAAAGTTAGGCAGTCTACAGTTTCAGGGGACAGCTGGGTGTGCTTATCCGTAAAGACACTACCAGCAGCGCTAAAGACACGTTCAGAGAGAATGCTGGCTGCCGGGCATGATAGAACCTCCAAGGTGTGAGAGGCGAGCTCAGGCCATTCATCCATTTTTGAAGACCAAAATGTAAAAGGGTCCAAACCCTCCCTGATGGTGTTGAGACTGAACTCTAGATATTCCTGCACCATCCTCTCCAGTCGTTCACCACTTCTCAGACTTGTACTCTGTTGTGCTGGTGCACGAGCTGGTGCAAAAAATGTGTGAAAGGACTCCCAGAAATTGCTTCTGCCCCTTACTCTGCTGGAGCTAATGTTTTGGCATTGACGAACTGACGTGCCGGAGGTTGAAAGATTACAGCTGCGATGCACACTGTGTGCCTCACTGTTATCTTGGGGAAAACCTCTATTAAGGTTGCTTAAAAGCTTGTTTCGATACTCCAACATAAGTGGGTCTCTTTCCATGGCGGGAAGCATCTGGCAAAATTTACTCTTATAGCATTGATCTAACAGAGTGGCAACCCACTAATCAGAATTATTTCGAATCCTAACTGTACGAGGGATCATGTTGCAGATAGTGCATCAAGAAGGCACTCATATGTCGGGCTCTTCCAGGAGGTCCAAAGCCAGGCTGTATTGTGGGCTCTGTAACACTGATGCTTGTTTCCTCTGTCCCCTCCTGCCAACCATGTTCAAACAAGAGGGGATGATTATCCTCTTCATCCTCTGACAGCTGCTTGCCCATCACCTCTTCCTCCTCCATTACTTCCTCGGCTCTTGCACCTTCACTAACAATTTGCCTGGTATCACCAAACCCCCTCGATCGCTGTAATCCACCGTCACTTGTCATTCGCCTGTGTGACGACAGTCTGGAAATTTGAGACATTGGTATCCCTTTTGCATCCTCCTCTTCTTCTGGGGCCATCACCTCTTGCCGCAGGTTATTCAAAGTTTGCTCCAGCCTGTATATGACCGGAATAGTGATGCTGATGATGGCATCGTCAGCGCTAACCAGTTTAGTAGCCATTTCAAAACCGTGCAGAAGGGTGCAGAGGTCCTTAATCTGTTCCCAGTCCGCAAACGTGATATGCCCCAAGTCCTTACTGCGTTGCCCCAAGCTATACGTCATGACATACTGCGTCAGAGCTCATTGCTGCTGGCACAGTCGCTGTAACATGTGCAGAGTGGAATTCCACCACGTCGGCACATCGCAGATCAACCTGTTAACTTGCATGGACAAAGACCTCTGTATCGATGCAAGTCGATGACATGAGGGGTGCGAAAGGCGGATGTGAGTACACAGCTACCGTACTTTGTGAAGCAGCTCATCCAGGCCAGGATAGTGGTGGAGAATCGCTGTACCATCAGGTTGAGGACGTGAGCCATGCAAGGCACGTGTGCAAGCTCGCCTCGACCTAGAGCCACTAACAGGTTCACACGGTTATCGCACATGGCCTTCCCTGGCTCTAGGTTCAGCGGAGACAGCCATTACTCAAACTGAGCCTGGAGAGCTGCCCACAACTCTTCACCTGTATGACTGCGATCTCCAAGGCATATTAATTTGAAGACTGCCTGATTACGGTGAGCCCTTACTGCACAGTACGGAGGTGGTGTGTATTCTCTCTGTATGGATGAGGCCAGTATGACATAGAATATATGCTCCAAAATATTTCAAACTCAGATCTAGCCAGCTGTATCACTTTATTCAGAGCAAAAAATATTTTTGGGTTACTCTGCATAAGCTCTGCGTCCAGCTGACTTTGACCGCCACTGACGTAGTAGCTGGCTTATAGCACTGTATGACTTTTGGCACAGGAAAAAATATTTTTTGGACTTGGCATAGAAAGAGAAGTTTTTTTTTTCTTTACTGTGAAACCAGGACAAGTTCAACGCCACTAAAATAGGATCTGCCTTTTAGTAGACTGGATCAACTTTGCCACACTAAAAAACCTTTGGTGGGCTCTGCCTGCCAACCAAAAATATATATAGGTTTGACTGTGCGTACAAGCTGAATTTGACCACCACTGACGTAGTAGCTGGCTTATAGCACTGTATGACTTTTGGCACAGGAAAAAATATTTTTTAGACTGGGTGTAGCAAGAGAAAAAAATTATTTTTTTACTTTGAAACAACCTGAAGTTCAACTCCACTAAAATAGTATCTGACACTAAAAAAAACTTTGGTGCACACAGCTTTCAATATCACAATAGCAACAGAAAAAAAACAGATTTTGTGCTCAGCAGTAAGAAGCTCTGCAGACTGTGCAGAGCATAATTTCAACCCCACTAAATGAAAAGGTGCACTGCGCTTGCTTGATCACATTAACAAGTACAAAAAAGGATTCAAGGTATACTGAGACATGGAGCTCTATACCAGTGGTGCACAGCACTATTGTATGGCATGGGCCCTCTGTTTCTGTCAGAATCTCAGTACTTGCACAAGAACACCTAAAATGTGCTGCACCAGCGATTGCAGAGGTACACAGGCCAGGAATTATCTACACTATCTGACTACCACACATGCGCTCATATATCTAGCTAATATCTCTCATTACACAGGAGAACACTGAGCTACGTCTGTCTCCAGCAGTGACATGGATATAATGGCACTGAGGGAACATGGCCACTTTTATATTGAGAGGACATGTGATTTGTTCAGCCAATTGCAGAAGCCCTTATGTCTGGACACTGTAGATGCTTCCTGTGCTATGATTAGCTGGCTCAGTTAAAGTTACCGCCCACAGGAAAAAAAAAAAACAGTGTGCCGCTGATCTGACCTGTTCTAAGCTCTCCACAGCCCCCACACTCACCTGGCACATGTCATCGCTCATCATACAATTGCACTATGCTAACAAAACTGTTCAAAACGCCGTGGTCAGGGGCGTACATAGGAATCATGGGGCCCCATAGCAGAAGCTCTAATTGGGCCCCCCCCCAAAAAAAAAATTTAAATAATTGTCGGGGTCACCAAAGATCAAATCTCACAACTTTCCATCCTTTACATAGTAATTTTCCTCCTGCTGACGTCCTAGATCTCTCTTTCATTGCCACATAAAGTGTGATGCCAATAAAAGGGTCCCCCAAACACAGTATGAAACCCCCATGGTGAATTCCTCCACATGCACAGTATAATGACCCTACTGTACCCCACCTCAACTTCCAGGGTAAAGTATGCTGACCCCAACACAGTATGATCCCCCAACTGTGAGCCGCTAGAGAGGATGGTACATAATAAGGGACAACGCTATACATAATAAAAGAGGAAACTATATAACTAAGAATGGCGCTATACATAATAAGTGAGTACACTATATACTAAGGGACTGTGTTATACATAATAAGGCTATATTCCTGCATCTGTGTGCAGTGTCAGTGTGCTGCCCTGTTTTACTGACGCATTGAACATGTCCTATTCTAATCCTCAAAATTGGATCAGAACAGGACATTCTCTGACCCTCTTAGATCTCATTCTCAGATATGTGATTTTCATGGATGTGTGAATGGATCTATAAAACTGTACGAGTCCGTGGACCATCCGATAAAAAGATCTGGCAGCACACGGACATTTCACACAAATGTGAGAATGCTGCCTAAGGGATTTTACAGATTTCATTATCACTTCAAGTCACACAGTGCAGATACAGAATAATATTTACATCCAGGCACTTACCGCTGACGTCTCACTGATCAGAGACGGTTTCTGCTGCTTCTTCTCTATCTGGTCAGACCTTCATGTCGACATCTCCCAGCCACAACTCGTCTTGTCACGATGATCTCCAGCCTAGAAAATAACAAGGTCACATATTGTATGCATACATGTGTCTCCCCCGCTCTGTGTCCTCGAATACAGATATGTAACCCCCCCCCATTAATATACTATTAGCCACTTAGTAATCAAAATATAAAGTGATAAGCAGCACTGTGCCCCCCATTAACTATAATCTGCACCGGCCAATAATATAAATTATTCAGTCTCTGTGACTCTCCCCAATTAACTGTAAGGCTATGTGCACACGGAAAACATACAAGGCTTCACAGTACAAGCAAAGTGAAACCCCCATAATTGCTCTCTCCCAGCACCCCCATCATTGCTCTCTCTCAGCACCCTCGTCATTACTCTCTCCCAGCACCCCCGTCATTGCTCTGTCCCAGCACCCCCGTCATTGCTCTGTCCCATCACCCCCATCATTGCTCTCTCCCAGCCCCCATCATTGCTCTGTCCCAGCACCCCCATCATTGCTCTGACCCAGCACCTCCATCATTGCTCTCTCCCAGCCCCCCATCATTGCTCTGTACCAGCACCTCCATCATTGATTCTCCCAGCACTCCCATCATTGCTTCTCCCAGCACTCCCATCATTGCTCTCTCCCAGCCCCACATAATTGCTCTCTCCCAGCCCCCCACCATTGCTTTGTCCAAACACCACCATCTTTGCTTGCTCCCAGCACCCCCATCATTGCTCTCTCCCAGCAACACGTCATTGCTCTCCACTTCTCCACCATCCCCATCATTGCTCTCCCCAGCCCTATCAGCCACATTATTGCTCTTCCCAGCCCCATCATTCTTCTCCCCAGCCCCATCAGCCCCATTATTGCTCTTCCCAGCCCCATCAGCCCCATTATTGCTCTTCCCAGCCCCATCATTCCTCTCCCCAGCCCCATCAGCCCCATTATTGCTCTCCCCAGCCCCATCATCCCATCATTCCTCTCCCCAGCCCCATCAACTCCATTATTCCTCTCCCCAGCCCCATCAGCCCCATTATTGCTCACCCCAGCCCCACCATCCCATCATTGCTCTCCCCAGCCCCACCATCCCCATCAGTGCTCTCCCCAGCCCCGTCATTCCTCTCCCTAGCCCCATCATTGCTCTCCCTAGCCCCACCATCCCATTATTCCTCTCCCCAGCCCCATCAACCACATCATTCCTCTCCCCAGCCCCATTATTGCTCTTCCCAGCCCCATTAGTCCCATTATTCCTATCCCAAGCCCCATCACTCCTCTCCCCAGCCCCATCAGCCCCATTATTGCTCTCCCCAGCCCCATCAACCCCATTATTCCTCTCCCCAGCCCCATCAACCCCATTATTCCTCTCCCCAGCCCCATCAACCCCATTATTCCTCTCCCCAGCCCCATCAGCCCTCTCCCCAGCCCCAATATTTCTCTCCCCTGTCCCATCAGCCCCTTTATTGCTCTTCCCAGCCCCATCATTCCTCTCCCCTGCCCCACCACTGCTCTCCCTCCACCTCCCCTCTCCAGCATTTCAGTAAAAAAAATAAAAAAACAACAACTTACCTCAGCTCGCTCCACTGCAGCTGCATCCTCCAGGTTGCCGGCAGCTTTCTTCCTGACCAAGGCGCGCGCTGCATGATGATGTCATCAAGCTGGCGCACCTGGGTCAGGGAGGAAGCAGAGGACTAACCCTCCAGCTCCGTTGCTATTCTCCTGCTGACAGCAGCGGAGCTGCAGGGATCGCTCCCTGACCGCTGCGTGCAGGGAGCAGCTGCACCTTGCGGGCCCCTTGGTGCAGCTGCATGGTGGGGACCCATCGCTGCTGCACCGGCGGCAGAATGTCCACCCCTAGACTGCTATGGGGCCCCCCCGGCTCACGGGCCCCATAGCAGTCTTGTGGTCTGCCACTGGCTGTGGTTGCCCGGTATTCGCGGTCCCGCGCAAATTTGTCAAACTTTTCCGATTTTAAGAAAATTTGCTCGCCTTTGTGATCATGAATCCGAATGTGCCATATTCATGCCGAATTTGAAACCTTCGAACATTCGCTGAACAAATTCGCTCATCACTAGTCCACAACCCTTCAGCTGTGTGCGGTATGTCACCTAAGCATATTAGCTTCAGCACAGCCTGTTGCCGCTTGGCAGTGCTGCAGTGCTTCCAGCTTCTGACTGATTTGGGCATTTCGGAGATGGAGGCTGAAGAGGAGGAGGAGGAAGTGCAGGAGCTGTAGAATGTGGGGGCAACCCTGATTGACCCAGAGGCCGCAATCCTCGGCATTGGGAGAACATGTTCTGTCCCAAGGTCTGACTGGGTCCCGGCTTCCACTATATTAACCCAGTGTGAGCAAGATGTACCATCCCTGTCCACAAGCACTTGTCCACGTATCTGTGGTTAGGTGGACCTTGGCAGTAACTGCATTGTTGAGGGCACGGCTAATGTTCTGGGACACATGCTTATGTAATGCGGGGATGGCACACTGGGAGAAATAGTGGTGGCTGGGGACTGAGTACCGAGGAACGGCCGCTGCCATCAGGTTGTGGAAAGCTTCCGTCTCCACGAGCCTAAAAGGCAACATTTCGACTGCAAGCATTTACGAAATGTGTGAATTTAGTAGTGTGACTTGTGGGGCGTTGGCTACATATTTACACTTGCGTTCCAAGGACTGAGGTAAGGACAACTGAACGCTGCACTGGGACAAGGAAGTGGATGTGCTTGGTGATGGTGCTAGTTGAGAGAGCAATGACAGGTGCAGGGCAGGAGGTATCTTTGCTTGCGCCATGGACAGGGGATTGGCATGCACGCACAACAGCGGAACAAGCAGTGGTGTCACCCGCAGACTCTGTTTCTCGACCCTGGTGTTTGGCCCATTGAGTCAGGTACTTTGCTGTCATGTGCCTGATGTGCCTGGTGGTGGTCAGACTGCTAGTTTTGCTACCCCTGCTGATACTGGCCTAGCAGATGGTGTAAATGGCCTTTTTGGGGTTATCTGCAGAATATTTAAAAAAGAACCAGACCTAACAGTTGTACTGGCAACTTCCGTCGTGTTGTTGTTCCGAGGAACGGTTGGCTGCCTTGTATCTGTGGTTACCACACTGCTTGTTCCTGCCTGTTGTGGTGCTACCCCTCCCTCCCCCTGTGTGCTGGGGGAGTGGTGTGTTTCGGTCCCCTAGCAATTGGGACAGGAAGGTCGGGCGACAAAATGTGGGTGTTTGCTGTGGCACAATTTCAGCATGCCCATGGGCTCAGCCTCGGCCTCTGCATGCACCACCAACATCACGTCCACTTCCCCGTCCCTTGCCACACGTATTGCCCATTTTAAATGGAAGACAATATTTTCCATGGTTGCTACAAATGGCTGGATTTGCACCACAGTTATATGTGATATGTCTGACGGACACCAACGGTTTTAAATAGCGGGCTTGTAGTTTCCTATTATTCACAGCGACCACGTGTGAATAGCTTCACTGACACACTGCTGCAAACTGTAAAGGGAAGACAATATTTTCCATGCTCGCTACAAATGCTGGATTTGTACCGCAGTTATATGTAATACATCTGACAGACGCCAACGGTTTTAAATAGCGGGCTTGTAGTTTCCTATTATTCACAGCAACCTTGTGTGAATAGCTTCACTAACATACTGCTACAAACTGTAAATGAAGGATAATATTTTCCACGTTCACTACTAATTTCTGGATTTTTATCGCTGTAATATGCGATGACATCTGATGATGGAAAAGATCTGACTGTATTCTGCAGTGCTAACAAGCAAATAGAGCAGTAAAATGGTGTACTCTGGATTGCTTTTTAAGCAAATAATCAGGATTAAGATAAGAAAAAAATTAGCTCTGTCCCCTGATATCTGGGGCTATATCTACGGATATCTGTAACAGCAGGAGCAAACAGAAAGTGCAATGGACCCTCTGGTACTTTATACACTGCCACAAACACTGCCTGCCTGCCTAACTCCTGCTATCAGGATTAATATATGCAGCTGGATTAGTCCTCAGAAGGACTGTTAGCTCAGATGGATATATATACACTGCTCAAAAAAATAAAGGGAACACTCAAATAACACATCCTAGATCTGAATGAATGAAATATTCTCATTGCATACTTTGTTCTGTACAAAGTTGAATGTGCTGACAACAAAATCACAGAAAAATCATCAATGGAAATCAAATTTATTAACCAATGGAGGCCTGGATTTGGAGTCACCTCCAAAATTAAATTGGAAAAACACACTACAGGCTGATCCAACTTTGATGTAATGTCGTTAAAACAAGTCAAAATGAGGATCAATATTGTGTGTGGCCTCCACGTGCCTGTATGACCTCCCTACAATGCCTGGGCATGCCCCTGATGAGGTTGCGGATGGTCTCCTGTGGGATCTCCTCCCAGACCTGTACTAAAGCATCCGCCAACTCCTGGTCAGTCTGTGGTGCAATTTGACATTGGTGGATGAAGTGAGACATGAAGTCCCAGATGTGTTCAATCGGATTCAGGTCTGGGGAATGGGTGGGCCAGTCCATAGCTTCAATGCCTTCATCTTGCAGGAACTGCTGACACACTCCAGCCACATGAGGTCTGGCATTGTCCTGCATTAGGAGGAACCCAGGGCCAACCGCACCAGCATATGGTCTCCCAAGGGGAATGAGGATCTCATCTCGGTACCTAATGGCAGTCAGGCTACCTCTGGCGAGCACATGGAGGGCTGCGCTGCCCGGCAAAGAAATGCCACCCCACACCATTACTGACCCACTGCCAAACCGGTCATGCCGAAGGATGTTGCAGGCAGCAGATCGCTCTCCACGGCATCTCCAGACTCTGTCACGTCTGTCACATGTGCTCAGTGTGAACCTGCTTTCATCGGTGAAGAGAACAGGGCACCAGTGGCGACTTTGTCAATCCTGGTGTTCTGTGGCAAATGCCAAGCTTCCTGCATGGCGTTGGGCTGTGAGCCCAACCCCCATCTGTGGATGTCGGGCCCTCATACCACCCTCATGGAGTCGGTTTCTAACTGTTTGTGCAGACACATGCACATTTGTGGCCTGCTGGAGGTCATTTTGCAGGGCTCTGGCAGTGCTCCTTCTGTTCCTCCTTGCACAAATGCGAAGGTAGTGGTCCTGCTGCTGGGTTGTTGCCCTCCTATGGCCCCCTCCACGTCTCTTGGTGTACTGGAATTTCTCCTTGAAGCGCCTCCAGCCTTGATTTCACAGAAACAGAAGTTTGATTTACTTGGAGTTATATTCTGTTGTTTAAGTGTTCCCTTTATTTTTTTGAGCAGTGTATATATACTCCTGAAGTACCACTACCTATATGTAACTATTACACCAACAATTATGTCCTTCACACAGCAGCACTTCTCCCTACTCAGCCTGTTTACGGGATAGACTGTGACGAGCTTAGCGTCACCAAGTCTTATATAGACCCGATGACGCTATGCGGCCAGCCAATCACTGTAATGCCACAACCAACATGGCTAAGACATTACAGTGCGTGGCAGACAATCCCTGCATGTCCATTGGCTCTCTAAACAGTGCCCAACATGCAGGGCGGGGACTCGAGCTCCCACCTGAGCAACCTGGAAGTACTCGCCGAGTGCCGAGCAGGGTGATGCTCGGGCGAGTACCAAGCAGTGGCAAGCACGTTCGCTCATCACTAGTGCTATTTAAATATATGGCTTGACTGACAGAAAGACAAGCATGAAAAGAAGAGGGAGGCGGACATCTTGATATTTTCTATGATTGATAGTCAGCTTGACTTTGCCAAAAAAGCAGGTCATGTTGCTTCATGTGCTTCATGTGCTAATGTATTTCCTAGTCTATAAGAGCCAGGATGTCCATGGCTTACTTTCCACTTACAGAGTCTGCAGAGTGCCAAAAAATGGTCTGGCAGCAACATGCAAAAAAACTCAAACACACAAGAAGCCCCCATTTACATCTTGCCATCACTGCAGCAAACCTTTCAGGTGCTAAAGAACCTCATGCACCAACAGTACGTACTACATTATCTGCTCCAGAGCTGATCACAGGAAAAGCTGATTTGGCCCCAGAAGATGTTTTTGATACTCATAGCCTGCACTGTGTATCACCAATGCCAGTAACCTCCTCCTCTGATGACCTCAACTCCTTATCACATTTGTTTGGTTTCCAGGTTTAATCTAGCACAAAATAATAATCTTCATCTTCATTTTCATTCATGATTCAGGTGCCTCTGTGTTTGTGAAATGGCCAGTGCTCCTTGCCCCCCTCTCCCGCCTATTTCCCACCTTGAGGTTTGCCCTGATTCACTCACCACCTCAACTCACAGAGCCTACAGAACAGATTGTCACTGAAATTGTGTTGTCCATCTTCTCCGGCACAATGCCTTCCAAGAACAAAGGCTGACTATTAATGTCTTTAAAAATATCAACTAGAAGAATTTTTTCTGGTGCATGGTGGATTAGGGGACTTTGTGGCAGAATAGAAACAGATGTCATTGATAGACTGAAAATTTAGCTCTGCAAAACATTTAACATTATAGTGGCAGAGGAGGTTGACTGAGCACAATGCTAACTCCAAGGCATGGTGTCACTGTTACAGGCTACAGTGCTGCTTACCATTATAGGCACCCCTTCATTTTTTTCATAGACTGTGCAATATCTTCAGAACTAAATGGAAATGTACCAAAGTTATATCCTCAGGATTTTTCAATTGGTGGTCCAAAGTAATATAACAATAAAAAAATTTCAAATTCCATGTTGCAATTTCAAAGAAAAAACAGAATAAACAGCATGTGCAGCAATAAAGGCACCCCTAATTAATACTTGGTTGCAAACCCTTTGGCATTGCTGACAGCCTCCAAATGTTTCTTGTAGCCATCTATAATCTTCTTGCTCTTCTCAGCTGGAATTTTCTTCCACTCTTGCTTTGCAGTTTGTTCAAGCTTTTGATTGCTTGCAGAGATCTTTTTACCAATGGCAGATTTCAGGTCGCCCCAAAGATTTGCAGTGAGATTGAGGTCAGGAGGACTCATTGCTGGCCATTTTGAAACAGTCCAATTTTTCTTTTTTAACCATTCTTGTGTATTTTTGGATGTGTGCTTTGGGTCATTGTCTTGCTGGATGACCCATGATCTTCGACTCAAACCAAGTTTTCTTACACTGGGTAGGACATTTTGCTCTAAAATCTCTTGATAATTCTCGGATTTCATAATTCCTGTGATACGGTCAAGGCCTCCAGTAGCAGATGCAGCAAAGCAACCCCACAGCATTATGAATCCTCCACCATGCTTAACTGTTGTTAAGGCGTTCTTTTCCTTATAAGCTTCATTGCGCCATCTGTAAACAAACTGTTGCTTTGCGTTGCCAAAAAGCTCTATTTTTGTTCCATCTGTTCACAGAACATTTTCCCAGAAGGATTGTGGTTTATCAAGGTACTCTTTGGAAAAGATCAGTCGTTCCTTTTTATGCCTTTTTTCAGCAATGTGGGTTCTTCCTTGGCCTTTGCCCATAAAGCTCTGCTTGGTTTAATGTGCAGTATATGGTACTTGTTGAAACCACGACCCCAGACTGTTCCAGGTTGGCCTTCCGGTCTTTGGATGTTTAACATGGTGTTTTTTCCACCATTCGCACCAACCTTTGAAGACATTTCTTGTCAATTTTCCTCTTTCCCCAAGTCCAGGGAGGTTCTTGACAGTTCCATGCTGTCACGCAAGGTATGGGAAAGACTAAGTTCAACACAAAGGGAAGAGAGGAAGGGAGTCTAGACTCTAGGGAAAGAGGGAGTGGAAACCTCCTAAGCTGATCTGATATCACCCTGTCTCCCCTACCGTCTCTATATTGGTTCTTCATCAATCACCACACAAGAACCTATCCCTGTATTTCCCTATTGCTTGGCCCTGGATAAGGAAGGGGGGATGAGCATTGGTCGATCCCCACTAACAACTAAAAACAACCAGGTAGACAGACATGGGGGAAAAATCTTGAGCCGACTTCAGAGAGATAACACATATGTCCTCTTAGCACCAGAGAGGAAGTAGACAGACTGCATTCGCTCCAAGCTTTCACAAGGAGACATGTGAATATCATTGGCACCGCCCTGTAGCAAAGTGAAACTATTTAAACACCCAGGTAAGGGTGTCAATTAGAGCATGAGTGAGGTATCGACTGGGTCCTAGAGTGAAACAGCTAAGAAGGTGTCTGTAATGCCAAATGAAGAGATCTTCTGCAACCAACTGCAGGGCGACTGTCTGGCACATCTGACACACCTGTGACACATGCTTGGCAAACTTGCACACAGTTGAAACTGGGATACCAAGATCTTTGGAGATTGCCTTATACCCTCTGGAAGTCTTGTGTTTGCTAATGATAGCAGTTCTGATGTCCTCAGACAGCTCATTTTGCTTCACTATTGTGACAAAGGAACAGGGCCTAACGTGGCTTTTTAAAACACTGAAGTCATCATTCATTGGCTAATTCATGTCACATGGGCACTGACAAGTAATCACAAGTAAATCTCTTTTGTGATTTACCACAGGTGAGCCAAAATGTGTTTCCATACTAAATTAATGTCAAGGGTGCCAACACCAGTGATACAGCAAGCTTTATGTTTTTCTATTTTTCCCTCCATTGTTTTTTGCTTTAAATTATTGTTTATCATTTGCTCTTTTGTATTTAACATGAGGGCGCTATACAAAAAACTGTTTCACTTGATTCATTTTTTTCAGGAGATATTACGCATTATGTGCTTAAACTTCATGGGTGCTAATAACAATGAGCAGGACTGTATATCATCCTCCTGTGATTGAGATGAAGGATGGAACATATACTCCATTATGCCTTCAGCTTCTTTAATGCTAATGTGCTTGCCTGAGTTTACAAAGAAAACTAAATGTGACTTTCGTTTAGTACTATTACTGCCAGGACGGTTGCTGTGAACACTACTGGTAATGTTAGAGTTTCTGCTAGTGGCAACCACATTCTGATCCGTGATATGGGGCTCCCATAATTCACATTATTTATAAAAAAAATTCTGTAATCTATATGGCACTCAAAGGAAAAAGCTTAGCTTGCCCAGTACATATCCGAGAGCCCCAAGGCGCGTTTCACCCTGCTTCCTCAGAGGTTTATACATGAGGTGACTCAAAATCCTTTGTGTCCAGGACTAATATGCGCTATATATAGCAATGGGATATATCATCCCTTAAAACTTTACTCCCAATATTGTTAATGGATGGTATTAAGATCTAAAAAGCACTGTGCGCACCTTAAACCAATATAAACATTGAAATCTGTGAACACCATTATGGTTATGTATGTTACATTATCTAATTAGTCTTTACTGCAAATGTATGATATTTAATCTATGATATTTTGATACTACTCACACCGTACGCACTTTAAAACTACTATAGAATCAAAACAAAAGATACCAGTAATTACAACCGTCCATGACTGGAATATCTTCATTTGTTTTTTTATATATGTTCAGAAAATAGGCTAAAAAGATATTTACTTACTACACAGTAGATGTCCTTGAGGTACTGTTGCTTTTTATGCATGTATGTTATTTTTGGTTTTAGAAAATATATCATAAAAAATGATTTTATTATTAATTGTGGCATAGTAATTTCCCTAGTGTTCCATCCCGCTGACTTAGCTCAAAGATTGGTTTGTGTAATGATTCAAGTTTGGGTACAGTTCTGGTACCCGAACCGAACTTTGGACTAAAGTTCGGTCGGTAACCAGAACTTGAACTTTCACAGCTCCGTTCATCCCTATTATTGACCTTTTATTCAGATTTTTTTGTTCATTCGCGATTAGGTCTATATATCTAGGAGATATGTGTGTATCAATCACTAATAAGCGGTAGTATAGGACATATGCAAATAATGCTTTAACTTTTTGATATGCATATACTGCTTTTTTCTTGCTCTAATTTGTTTAACTATTAGAGTAATGAAGCGGGCTCAAAAATTATTTTAAATAATGTTTATACTTTGGTAGGTAACCACATGTGTTTAAGTTTCAGGATTAAAGCGATTTTGCTTTAAAAAAATGACGCATTTCCAAACAAAGGGAGCACACCTTCATTTTCAGACAGAAACAAGCCTTGAATTTAGAATTTGGATTTTGTTGCAAAATCTGCATTGAATGGTTTAATTCCACCATTACTTGCATGCTGGCACAATGAAAAAAAAAAGTAGCTATTAAGAAGCTGTTGCCGCAGTTTATCACAGATGTATAAATTCAGAGTCACACATTGTGTGAGTGATGATGGTGAGAGGCAACAACAGTTCACTTTACATGATTTGAATGCTGGAATTATATTCACAGACTGAGACTATCACTCCTATTTTCTATTCGGTATATTAGCACTCAAGTAATACAACACAATCACCTTAGGCCTTTTTCTATCCCTATCCTGTGTACTCTGAGCTCCTATCCCTATATAGTAGAAGCATAAAATGATGTTTCTTGGCCGAACCCTGTGTTTTATACTGCCTATAATAGCCACCCTGATTTGCTATGACGATGGGCATTATTTTGGATGCCATTACCCGAGTCACTGAGTGTGCAACATTTGTGAAATGGTTTCGGGATCTTTTTTTATTCTGATTTCCATGAATCGAATTGCAGATTCGTATTCACATGGAACTGCTGATTTCAGTAAATTCCACATGAATTTGATCCTCTGATTATCAATCCACTCATTTTTACTCATATACATTTCTGTTTTCTTTCTGCATAGACCTTTGGGCCCTTTCAAGAACCATGGACTTGGGTACCAATACACCTTCTACAGCAACACTGCTTTTCCAGTTTTAGCTAATATAGGCACTTTATCATTATCATCATTATCATGTTCTGTTAGCTATGCCATTGAGATGGAGTAGGGAAATATCAGGTGCTGAAAAATCATACTTGCTTATCACACTTTGGATGCCACCAAGCGTCTTTGCATAATTTGTTTTTCTGGGCCATGAACATCAGTATAAAACAAGATATCCACTAGTTTCCCACATAGTTAATATTGCATAGATTGTTGTTGTTTTTTGTCAGAGGCTTGTATGTTTTTCAGTTTGTGATTTGTATTATTGCTGCTTCTAATAACTGTAAAGCACTGCAGAATATATTGCCAGAAATATACATAAAATGATTACATTGTTCTATTAGGCAAGGGATTAATAAAAGACAATTAAATATTGCAACAAAATGTACATTTTGCATAACTCTGTGTCCTCCAAATGCCCTTAAAAGTTTTAACTTGGTTACTGAGCAACAAATATAAGTTGTATTCTTAACTTTTAGTTGCCCTTATTTCCTACTTAAGTAACCAAACAGGCTTTGTATTTGGCAAGAATTGATGCTGATACAAACATGTTCTGTGCTAGAATTTCTCAGTGCTTAAGCAATATTTTGCATGGTATATATTGTCTCCAAACAGTATGACGGTGTGTATTATTACAATTCAATGTGGAAAAGGTCCAGATCTAAAATATGTTTTTATCCATTTGGGCAGTCTGTTTTATAAAAATAGAAATAGGAGCTAAAATCGAACATTTATAGGCAGCTATTAATACACAGTTAACTTACTTCATATTTTAGCAACTTACTCATTAAATGTAAATTGATGATAAATCTAAATATACTGTATATGTAATACATTTTTTTGCCTTAGAAATCAGAATTCTGTCTTTCATTTTCATCTATTTGGCTTACCTGGTCTGACTGTTTTCCTCCACTAATTTAGAAACTTTAAATAAAGGGAAATTGAAAAATTGCATTTAGAAATACTTTATTAAGAAATTGTGGGACTTCTATAAAGTGGACAATGGCTACAAATAGCATCTCTGGAGTAACTAGCACAGCTGTGAATACATGGGCAGTCCATTGATTTCAGCAATTATAATGTAATGCTTCATATCCCCATTGGTGGCACTGCAGAAAAATTCAACACTTGCTAAGAAATGTCTCTGTTTATTTCGGTGGCAAACAACATAAGGCTAAAAATACCATATGTCATGTGGTCTAATTCTATGATAAAACAGTAGCAATATTTCTGCCTGTTTCCTTAGTTCCCCGACACCATCTAGTTGGCAGCCTTCCTTTTTTTCCCAGTGACATAAGTGGGAAAGGCTATCATGTTTAACTTCCATGGGATCAGAGGAAAGAGTGTGATTAAGAAATTACCGCCAGCTCACTATGAGATCAAATTACAGCTGCCTATTGAAGTCTATGGAGAGGGAAGAGGGACGGAGGAAAAAGAAGAGAGAGTTGTAGCAAAACAGAGATAAAGCTGATTTCTAGTAAGTGTTTTATCTCACCCCAGTGCTCACAACTACACTGTTCAGCATTGCTATATAATGTACTCCATGCTGTTGCTGCTTTTGAACATGTGCTACATATAGATATTAGATAAGGAATATGTCATGTCTTTGTGTAGTGTGCATGGGATACATCCTAGCAGCTAGTCTCCATCCACTAGATTAACTGAAGAGAAAATTTTAAATTAGAGGAAGAAATTGGTGATAAATGCAGTAAACAAGATAATGACCAGAAATAGTGTCATCCTCCATGCACACACAACATCTTATTCTGAAAAGTTTCTATATCATTTCAGACTCGTGTATCAATTAAATAGTTACTGTAATTGCCTATTAGCATATGACTCAAAAATATATCCAAATAAAGGATAACCAGGAGTCCACAAGGCTATGAAAAAATAATTTTTATTTTACATACATTTAAAAACATAAATTCTAGTTCAATGGATGATCACCAGCAGCAGTGGTTATGGGAACTACTGTGAATATATATATCACAGGAGGCAGGGTCTCTGCTTAAGGAGATAGGCGGCAGCAGAAGTGTGACAATGCTGCGGTGTCTGGGAGCTCTTTAGATGTTGGCGCCGGTGAGTGGAGTCCCCTACCCAATTAAGTTCCCTGCCGTGGGCTTGGAGAAAGTGGTTACTGGAGGCGGCACATGCACAGATCTCAGGAGACGATATCTTGTTTCCCGAGACCTCAATCTGCGCACATTCTTCCACCGGTGGCCATTTTCCCGAGAGCCCAGGCACCGCAGCAACGCCACACTCCTGCCACCACTAGCCTCCTGAAGCAGTGACCCTGCCTCCTGTGACCCTGCTCCACCGCCGCCACCGCCTTGACCCCCCAGGTAAGCTACCATTAAAACAGATTATAAGACGCACCATCATTTTATTTAAAAAAAAAATGTCCTATATTCCAGTGCATCTTATAATCCACAAAATATGATATATGGAAGACAACAGAGAAAAACACCCACAAAAAAAGACATACCTAAAGTAGGCTTGAGTTTTGACCCTAAAAGAACGAATATTGAATATATAGCGATTCTCATATTTTAAACTTTTTAGAATTTCAAGGAACATCCAGCTGCAGAATTTTTAGGAGAAAAAAGGGAACACTAAGACAAAATGCAGTTGGAAACATGTTAAAACAATGTGTGCAAAACTGGCTTAATGCTTTACTATTTTTATATTTCTTCATGGAGTGGTTTGAGTCATACTGTTTAGCTGGTTATTGCTTATGAAAAATTATGTATATATGAATACAAGTTTTCTCAGTGCTGCTGTGTACTAGTATAGAACTTATACGTTAAATAGGAGCAAACCATAGGCGTGCATGCTCCACAAAGTGATCACCAAGAAGCATATTTTTAAGCAATGCTATATAAACAAGCAATAGCAATAAAATGCTTTTGGCTTAGATAATTGACAAGAATGAGATAACATATTAATTCTACAAAACTAATTTTTTTATGGATTTCCCATGGGAGGATTTATACAAAAGTCTGAACTTTAACAAGTTTACAAAGTTGTATCCCACGATCATTTAAAATGAAAATCTCAACTTTAGCCATATTTCTAAAAATATATTTATGAGGCCGCCCAAAGGACAACTTATTACTACTGTCAATCACAATAGAATGCAATAATATAAATCTTTTGAATTTTATGTTATATTTATTTCAAAAACTGATTAGAGTTGTCCATAAAGCTTGATATACACTGTAATATTGTATTCAACCTATTGTTTATACGATCTTTGGATATAGATGAGAAGACATGAACAGTATTACCCTTAGAGGCAATGGGTAATGAATATGTATATTTTTAAAATTTTTCCTGTTGAAATCAAGGGTCTATCAAACATTTTTAAATACATTTTTTGTTCCTTTTTTACACTTTTTTAATTTTCAATGTCATGTTTTGTATTTAAAAATCATAATTAAAGCACCACTCCAGAATTTTTTAACTGGATGCCACTAACCTAAGTTTCCTGCCCCTAGTTTCATACTTACCAGCCGCCATCTTCTGTTATTGGCGCTGCTCCGGTCGTCTTCAGCAGGTTGTGACCTGCCGGATCACTCCGGTGTTTGCTGGGCACCCTGGAAGTCACAACTCAATGTAATTCAATGAGAGCCAGAATGAGGCTCTCATAGACTTGCATTGAGAGCGTGTGATCGTTACCTCTGACTTCCAGTCACAAGATGGCGGAGCGGGACCTGAGAGGGACCTGAGCGGGCCGGTAAGAGCTGAAGATGGTGGCGGATAAGTATAATACTAGGGTCATGAAACTTAAATTAGTAACACCACTCCAGCGCTGAATTTAAAAACATGCGGAGTGGTGCTTTGAATCTTGTTATCATTTGGACCACAGAGGCTCACAATAGATAGATACCTCTAGAAGCCAAGTCTCCTGATTCTAAATATTACCAAAGGCAGGATTATAATGAAAGTTAACATTATTGCACAGGAAGAAAGCATCCCAAATGGAGCTTCTTGATTTCCAGTACCTAGTCTGATGGTGAAACTGGATGTATAAAAAATAAATATTGTATCTAGTGGATGTCAAGCAATGCTGTATAGGAATATATAAGATTCAAGTTGTCAGAATCTACTTTCACAGTTATTGTTTAATTGAAAAAGAATTCCACCTTTTGATCCTGTACATTTATCAGTATTGAGATAAATAAATACAATTATTATGTATCTAAATACTGTTGATATAGAATAAAAAATAATGCAAAATAAAATGAAAGGTCACCATCGGGTTGTAATAAAAAAAAAACGATTGTGCTAAGAATTGACTGAGAAATCTTATAGAAAATAAAAACAGAAGCATGCCCAGTGTTAGAAATGCAGGTGACATGGCTTCCCGAGACATTGATATCAGCTTGGATCACAAAACCTCTAGTAAAATGTTATGACATTGAGAAAAAAAAAACAGTTCTCAACATTGAAAGTGCAACACCAAAAAGGAAAAGTCATGGACAACGTTAATAATATGAAAATAATGAAGAAATGAAAACAAAATGTTCAAAACATCTCAATTTCTTCATTATCAAGTATGAGCATCAAACACAAAAATACATGCATTTAAACACCTTGGCTATTAAGGTTATTAATTGTTGTATAATGAATGTTTTGCCACACTGAATGTATTTGGGCAAATCATAAAGATCCACAGCCTAAAGCAACCATTGCCAAGCTATGAAGACGAGCGGGGCCGGACAAGTGGTATATTTTTTCTGTAAACTTTGTTGGCTGTCTAAGGCCACTATTTTGCTGAATCAAAATGAAGCAAATTTACAAAAATTTGTATTCTCAAAAATGTAGATTATTTATACAGTATATTCCACTGAAATAAATTTGCTCAGTTCTACTAAAAATAAAATGGATTTTTTACATTTGTAAATTTATCTTTAGGACTAAAGTTCAACTCTGGTTTTTCTTTCTACTAAATCATATGCAATGATTCTTCATCGGAGGATAAATATATACTGTTTACAGTAAACTACACAGTTGAAAAGCACAGGCAGTACTTCAATGTTAAAGGGAATCTGTGGCACAATTTCACCATCCCCAAACTACAACCCTTGGCAAAAATTGCAAGATGCAGGTATTAGTTTTGGAAATGAAAATTTACAGGGTGATTCCATAATTTTTTCCTCAGAATTGAGTGATTCCATAATTTTTTCCCTCTGCTTGGTCTGTAGAAAATTACCCTTACTGAGTACCACATTTTTAATCTTGACTTCTTTTAGTGTTTCTTAAAGCCATAAAGTTGCCATTTGAAATGACTTTAGTTTTTTGCCATGTCTGTAATCTGCTTTTTTTCAACAACATTAACAACTGAATGAACATCCTCCGAGCCCGGTGATTCCATAATTTTTCCCAGGGGTTGTATATGCCCAGGTAGCTCTTTCAAAGACAAGATCAGCAATACCTTTACATGGAAAGTTCGGTCTTCTGAATGAAATCAGCAATTGAATTAATATGCAAATGAGGCTGAAGAGCTAATGTGGATCTGAAACCTCTGTCACACCAGCTTTATTTCACATCCAGTGCCACCTCCTCCTGCTTAACTGACAGCCGCTATGCTGTGTGACTTCAGACAGATGAGCTGTCAGTCAAGCAGGAGGAGGCGGCACTGGAAGAGAATAGAGCTGGAATGACAGAGGCCATAAATCAATAAATAGCTCGTCATCCTCATTTGTATATAAATTCAAACGCTGATTTCTCAGTCATGGAGGAACAGACTGGCCATTTAAAAGTATTACTAGACTTGTCTTTGAAAGAGGTAGCTGAACATATAAATAGTTTTAAAAGGTGAAATTCTGCTGACAGGTTCCCTTTAAGCAACGTAAAAATGCCCTTAAAAAGATTGACAAAACATGTCCAACATGGACCCCAGATTATAGCATGTGTGCATACATTATGGGTAAAAACTTCCAAATCTTTCAATAGAAAACTACCTTTGACTAGGTAGCCACCACCTTATGGGCTTTTGCAGATGGCCATAATTTTGACCAGTGTGCGATCCGACAAAACATCGGATCACACTCAAACCAATGTTATTCTATAGGGCCGTGCACATGTCTGATTTTTTTCCTCATATACAGTCTGTCTGTTGTAAACATCGCAGCATGTCCAAGTTGAATGTGATATTCAGATTGCACTCAGCCATGCAAGTCAAAGAGTCTGTGGAAAAAATTGGACTGAACTCGGATGACATCCAAGTGTGGTGTAATTTTAACGGACTGACAGAATGGAGAAAAAGGAAAAATTATTTTTCCATCTTCTCCACATGCGAGAAAATCAGATCACACTATGATCGCAAACTCTGTGATTAGCATTAAGTATTATTGCACAGTAGTTAGTTTTCATAGAACTAATTAGACTATATTCAAATAAATAAAAAATATATAATTTCATTCACACACAAAAAAATATAATTCCTTCATTTTAGTCTTCTGATTTTATTTAAAATGATTCACTCTTTTCCAAAGTTTCTAATTTTTTTCATTCTTTTACAGAATTAAAAATAACAAAAGTAATACAATAATTACAATAGGTACATGTAAAAATAAAATTAAGCACAATTTAATTAATATTTCACAAATTAAATTTATTAATTTAACACAAAATTGAATAGAGAAGAAAAAAATAACTGTACATATCTGTGGGTACAACATGCTATTTTTATACAATACAGCTCAAATATTCACTGTTATTTAAACTGTAAAAAATATATAATAATCCCTGTGTAATTTTATTAAGAAAAAGATGCAAAGTAATGGTAAGATCCAAAGTTACTAATTCTAGCAGCAGTGTGAGTTTGTAGTTTTGGAGGATTTGTCATATTTGTCAATGTAGAGAATCAATTCATAGACAGGAATTTTCAGGTAGATCTCAAGCAGATAAACGGACTTAAAGAAAAATCTATAAAAAGAAATTTCAACCTGCTACAGTGATATTTAATACATATATTTAGCCTTCCATGGATCAATGGGTCAAAGACACATGTGCTTGAAATTTAGACGATGGACTTTTGTGATTTTTTTTCGGTTTAGAGTCACCAAAATGGAGCTCTTGTATTAGTTTTCCAGATGACCTAAGAATGCTAACTTATTGCCATTTTCATTTGGTAGGAGTGGCAAGTTAGCACCCATTGTATGTAAAACAGCACATTTCTTTTACTGATTGGTCCAAAAGGATCACATGACCCATACCTTAACTACAGTACTTTACAAGAAGAGTACCATCCAGAAAGAAAATGGGGCCAAGGTGAATGTGTGGTTCTTATATGCAGTATGTCCTAAAGTCAAGATGAGGATCTGATAGTCCTGTGAATAAATGTAATAGAAGTGAATATGTGTGACCAATAGTTGTGTAGACAGTGAGTGAAGCAGTGGTCACACATGTTCATTACCATTCTATTCACATGTGGAACTTAGTGATCTTCACTCTAATGAATGATGGGGAACCCAGCGGTCAGACCTCTCAGCATTCATATATCTATCACCTATTCTGTGAATATATATATGTTATTGGACAACGTGTTTGACGTAAGCTTCCACCATGATCCTTAAAATTGACTATACATTTGTCAAGTCTAGTTAGTCTAACTGGTGCCCTGTGTTTGAATTCTGCTGCCTCCTTCACTCAGATTAGCTTTCCATTACTTCTACTTCCATGGTCAGTGGCAGTGGCAGAGAACACAGTGGTAAATCTAAACCATGCTTTCCCTAATTTTTCTATCCCTTAGCACAGGAAAGGCTATGGACGGAGACATGGTTTAGACTTGTCAATGCCCTCCTCATGCTACTGATGCAGTCATCTTAGATGCAGGAGGGATGAAACAAGTCTGAGCAGAGGAGATAGATGAAGCCATCAGAGTGTTCTAGGTACTGAGACTAGCTATAGTTGAGAAATATAATGTTATTTACGGTGCCAGACTAGAGGGTTGCTTTAAAGGGAACCTGTCATGTAAAAAAAGCAATTAACCTGCACATATGGGGTTAATCTGCAGTTTAATAGCGTTCTGAAGCTGCCTGGCACCCGCACTGAGAGCCCCTCTGCCAGGAGGAAATTAACTTTATTCTTCCCGGTAGTCTCGAGCTGTCAGTAGTAGAGGTGGGCCGGCAACAGTTTAGTCACCACTCTGTGCATAGTGAGTGGAGACTGTAACCATGCCCCGGCACTACTGACAGCAGGCTCAGCAGTGCATCAGTACAAGGCCGGCAGCCAGTCAGTGCAGGGGGTGCAGTTACAACCATCACTCACTATGCACTGAGCAGTGACTGAAGTCGCGCTGGCCTGCCCTTATGACTGAAAGCCCGAGGCTCCCAGGAAGAGTAAAGTTAATTTCCTCCCAGCAGAGGGGCTCTTAATGCAGGAACTAGGCAGCAGCAGAACACTAGTAACATGAAGATTAACCCCATATCTGCCGGTTAATAGCGATGGATTTTTTTTTTTACAAGATAGGCTCCCTTTAACGCTTCCCCTGTTGTATAACTTCATAACTGATTAATCTGTCTGTATACTTTAAATATAGATTACTTTATTGATTTTGAAATTGTGCAGTGACAAATAATAACTATTGTTGTGGTTTGAAGAATGAAACCTTTTTATATAACTGGCAAAAAATAAAACTTTGTAAGATGTTATTGACACTTGACATCCATGTGTTTGGTCTTAACAAATTTAACAAAAAAAAACACTTTATCTACATATTTATAGCTAACACTTTGATAAGGCACTGCACAACAGTTTGTACACACGCCGTCCTGCGCATCTGATCTACCGAGGCTTTGCTATCTCAACAATATTTACCTAAACAATATGTAAAAGAATCCGTTATTACAAATTTACACACAAAAATCTCTCTGTACATAATTGTAGCTTTGATCTACATATTTCTATTTTAAATTAAAGTATACATATTTTAGATCAAAGGTAGGCAACCTATTGATTACCTGATTGGGCAAAAGCAGTCCCAGAAACCTCGGCTGGGAATTCCTAGATTCCCGACAGCAATACATCCTAGATTGCCTACCTCTACTTTAGACTTTTTTGTCCAAAGTAATTTCTGAGTCACAAAGATGGGTCTTTACTATGTTCTGCTATATCTCTGTACGTCAGTCTGAAGTGTCCATCCATAAATAAGATGTAGAAACTTTTTAGGGCACTATACTAAGAAACATTAGCATAGCTGTTTAATGTGCAGTAAAACCTGCCATTCCACAATCAACTTTCCTTAAGTGGAAATCATGAAGCCTATAGAGATGTTTGTAATTTCTTATTTTCCATTTTCTTCACAGGTATGAACCCATTATTTTGCCTGTGGAGCTAAAATGAAAGCTAGTGTTCTTTCATTCATTAGTTTTTTTTTCATTTAAAGTCATATTGCTTAAATTATCAGCAGTGTATCAAACAGAAGATATGCGCTTCCGGTTGAAATTCCAATTCAGCAATGTTGCACAGGGACACTGGAACATCTGTTTCATGTAACCCATCAGCAGGGTTTGTTTGTGTTCGGAAACAAAGTGCTGTTTTCCTGCTACAAGTATTCAAGTTCCAATGCGTGGTGCAGTGCCATTAAATCTGAGTGGCTTGTTATTCTCCAGAATGGCATCGAATGCTGAAACAATAACAAACAGAACTAAAATTTCATCTTGGGGAAAAAATTTTTATTTTGAATAAAGAGATTTTCCAATTTTCCTGAAAATGCAACTACCAAGCTAAACTATGATATAATCAATATACAGCCTTTTACTTACCTAGGCCAAAATGTTAAATAAACCCCAATTCCCTTTTTAAAAAAATTTAGGAATTGGATCAATATTTGCTAAATTACTGCCCCTTTGAGAATCTTATCTGGCTTAGATGATAGAGAAAACCTAAATCAAGTCCAGGTTCAAATCACGTTTTAGAAATATGTCAGTGGCTCCATCGGTGCTTCCATCTGAAACCCTGAAAAACAGTATTCAAGTGGATCCACCAACAGAATCATTGAGTTTATTGAAGCAGAAGGAATCACCAAGTGCTCTGTTTAACCTCACTTTCAGCAGTATTGACATTTTTCAGGCAGGAACAAAAACGTTATTGACCATGCTTTTATGCTAGCTTCAGAATGACTGACACTACCAAAAGAGAAGTCAGAGCACAAAGTGACTCTGTCTGCTTCATTAAACTCAACAGCCTCATCGGCAGATCTACGCTTCATTTGGAAGCCCTGATGGAGCCACTGACATATGGCAAAAATGTAATGTGAACAGAGCCTATGATAGAGAAGTGTCAATTGGAGGTTTGTAATTAGATGGGGGATTAATATGAATAAAAAGTGCTAACAAAAACACATGTCTATACTTAACTAAAAATAAAAACAGTTAAAGCCCCTAGGGACATCCAGCTATATTTGCATGGAAAGTTCTCACCTTGTGGGGGGATGACTGGTATAGAAGAAATTGAAAATCTGTCACAGGAAATCTATTCTGGCTAAGAGGATAGTCCTCTCAAAGAGTTGGCCTTTTGAAAATGTTTCTCTGAGTTTTGTAATAGAATCAATAGAGAGCAGAACTGTATATTTCCCTGCTATCTCCTCTATATAAAATCTTTGGTCTTGTGTGTTGTAGCAGAAGGATATAAAGCTCAGAGATTTTATAGAATTATAATGGTGTCTGCGGGGTTTCCATTGTAGATGTGATTGTTTTTAGTATATAAAAAACCCCAAACTCTTGAATAAAAGGAGAATAAAGAAGTTTAAAGGGGTTTTCAAGCTTGTTCAAAACACTTACAGTGGTAAGCCACTGACAAAAGAATATATACTCATCCCTTGAATCCGCTTTCCACTCCAGTGCTGTCATTCCAATTATGTGATCATCTTCAAATCACCAGTCTACTGATCCTGCAGCCAATCAGTGGGCAATAGCATAGAAGTGGCATAGTAGGTAGAAGTGGTTGAGTATAACTTCTTTTCTTTCATCTCTTTTTATGGAAGTTTATTGAACAGGCCTAAAACCCCTTTAAAGAGTAACTGAGCTTTAATGCTATTAATAATTGTGTCCCCTAAAGTTAATAAAATTTCAAATTCACTTCACAAGTCGATTTGTTTTATTCCTAGTGAAAAGTAACCCTAAAGTGGCCTGTAAATGTCTGCATTTCCTCAGTCTTCTTGCCTAGATCCAGTGTATTCACTCTCTAGCAAGGTACTGCAGTCATGATGCATCTGCTGCAGCATGCTTCTGCCAAGCCTCCAGCGTTCCTCTCTTTTTGCTGTGTCAGCATTTCTCATTGCCACTCATTCTCAAATGCCACAAAGCAACTAGAGTGTAACCCTTAATGGCTCTTGGGAAGCGTGCTACAACAGATGTCACAAATGTAGAAGACCAAGTTCTCAAGAGCAAGTACACTCAAATAGTGCCACCCTCTCCAAATAGAGAATCTGTACCCTAAGTAAACAGAGACACAGTACGAATAATTAATAAAAAGAACTCATGTCAGGAAAGTAGACTGGGGTATAAAAGAGGGTTAGAGGCCACTTTGGAGCAAATTTTGACCAAGAAAATAAATTGGCTGTTGAAATGAATTGGAAACTTTACTAGCTTTATATATTGGACATAATTGTTTTTAAAATATCAAAGTTTAGGTACTCTTTAAACAATTTTTTGTTTTAAGCAAAGTTTACTTATCCCCTCTATTAATGTATATAATATATATTCATTATAAATTGTACACCTTTTAGAAAGAAAAACAACAAAATTATGTTTTTTTTTCTTATGTTGTATCATGTGCAAAGATGAAATACTCGTAAATGTAGTATACAAATATCTTGGTTACCTTTTTGGCTCCTTGCTCTTCCTCTGCACCATCTCCAACTACAACATAGACTACTTTTCTTCCAAACCTCTGAACTATCCTTTCAAAGCAGCTTTCTTTACCTGTGCAAAATAAAAAAAAGGAAATGTTATAAAATACAACAACATTGCATTGTATTATATGTTCATCATCTAATTTATTAAACTACAAATATATATTTACTGTAAAAATGTGTGATGAGAACCAGCAACTTTCAAAATTATTTTATAATTTATTTCTTGTTTTGGTTTATTACAGTGTTCAATATCTAGGTTTGCTATTAATGAAAAAAAAACTGTGCAAAAGTCAGAGGCTAAAACAGCCGTGAAAAATAAATTATTAATTTTTCTGTGTCAGAAGAAATATCTATAAAGATTAGGGTATCCTTACATATATCGGATTGCTGTGGAAAAAGTTCATTGTGTAAAACAGCCGTATGAAAAAAGTGATGTCATGGTCGTGTGTCATGATGTCATGCTGCTGCCTGCCTATGTAGAGTAATACAAAAAGTGAAGCATGTAGTGATCTTAGCTCTGTTCTTAGGGCTGATTTATTTATATCATTCCTTAGAAAATAGTAATTAAGTATATTTAGAAAATCAATTAACTTTTAATATAAATTAGATCTACAGAACAGACCAAAAGTTTGGACACACCTTCTCATTTAAAGATTTTTCTGTATTTTCATGACTATGAAAATTGTACTTTCACACTGAAGGCATCAAAACTATGAATTAACACAAGTGGAATTATATACTTATCAAAAAAGTGTGAAACAACTGAAAATATGTCTTATATTCTAGGTTCTTCAAAGTAGCAACCTTTTGCTTTGATGACTGCTTTGCACACTCTTGGCATTCTCTTGATGAGCTTCAAGAGGTAGTCTCCGGAAATGGTTTTCACTTCACAGGTGTGCCCTGTCAGGTTTAATAAGTGGGATTTCTTGCCTTAAAAATGGGTTTGGTACCATCAATATGTGTTGTGCAGAAGTCTGGTGGATACACAGCTGAAAGTCCTACTAAATAGACTGTTAGAATTTGTATTATGGCAAGAAAAAAGCAGCTAAGTAAAGAAAAACGAGTGACCATCATTACTTTAAGAAATGAAGGTCAGTCAGTTCGAAAAATTGGGCAAACTTTGAAAGTGTCCCCAAGTGCAGTTGCAAAAACCATCAAGCGCTACAAAGAAACTGGCTCACATGAGGACCGCCCCAGGAAAGGAAGACCAAGAGTCACCTCTGCTTCTGAGGATAAGTTTATCCGAGTCACCAGCCTCAAAAATCGCAGGTTAACAGCAGCTCAGATTAGAGACCAGGTCAATGCCACACAGACTTCTATCAGCAGACACATCTCTTCAACAACTGTAAAGAGGAGACTTTGTGCAGCAGGCCTTCATGGTAAAATAGCTGCTAGGAAACCACTGCAAAGGACAGGCAACAAGCAGAAGGGACTTGTTTGGGCTAAAGAACACAAGAAATGGACATTAGACCAGTGGAAATCTGTGCTTTGGTCTGATGAGTCCAAATTTGAGATCTTTGGTTCCAACCACCGTGTCTTTGTGCGACGCAGAATAGGTGAACGGATTGACTCTACATGCCTGGTTCCCACCGTGAAGCATGGAGGAGGAGGTGTGATGGTGTATGGGTGCTTTGCTGGTGACACTGTTGGGGATTTATTCAAAATTGAAGGCATACTGAACCAGCATGGCTACCACAGCATCTTGCAGCGGCATGCTTTTCCATCCGGTTTGCGTTTAGTTGGACCATCATTTATTTTTCAACAGGACAATGACCCCAAACACACCTCCAGGCTGTGTAAGGGCTTTTTGACCAAGAGGGAGAGTGATGGGGTGCTATGCCAGATGACCTGGCCTCCACAGTCACCAGAGTTGAACCCAATCGATATGGTTTGTGGTGAACTGGACTGCAGAGTGAAGGCAAAAGGGCCAACAAGTGCTAAGCATCTCTGGAACTCCTTCAAGATTTTTGGAAGATCATTTTCGGTGACTACCTCTTGAAGCTCATCAAGAGAATGCCAAGAGTGTGCAAAGCAGTCATCAAAGCAAAAGGTGGCTACTTTGAAGAATATAGAATATAAGACTTATTTTCAGTTGTTTCATACTTTTTTGCTAAGTATATAATTCCACATGTGTTAATTTAATGTTTTGATGTGTTCAGTGTGAATGTACAATTTTCATAGTCATGAAAATACAGAAAAGTCTTTAAATGAGAAGGTGTGTCCAAACTTTTGGTCTGTACTGTATATGTACAGGTATGTTTCCAATGAGCTCCCACAAGTAAATACATGCATCATACTTCATATTGTACTCACCGATTTTAGTTGCACTATAGATATTTTCAATTGGAAACGCAACTCCTAATCCATATAACAAGACTTTTGCTAGTGCTGGTATAAGTTGAGTAGTTGTAACTAGTATATTTACACAGTTTGTCCTATAAGACAATAAATAGAGCAAATGAATCGTTATATTTAATTTCAAAAAATATATGTGTCAAGTACATTTCTCACTTGGTTGTGTGTATTTAGCAAAAGGAAGTTACCTGGAGTGAATTAATGTAAGGGCTTTCAGTGCAAGAGTTAACCATGAATCTGTCAGAGCTTCAATCTCAGACCTTAGCTGTAACCAGGCTTCCCTTTTTGCTGGGCCGAGCAAACCTGTGATTAGGCAAAGAATTCAGTGTATACATCATTACATTTGTTCCTATGGATTAAAATGTAACATATAATGAAAAGGACTATAGGAAAAATCTATAAGAAAAAATGCTTACTCTTTAATTAAAGGGAGGGGCTGTCCTGTTCATATGTAATATTATGGCATATGGACATTGGTTGGCTGATTTCAGCTGTTCATATATCACATGGACAGCCATTCAACCAACAGGTCATCAATGTTATACTATAAGGGCCCCAAAAAATTAGCTTAATGCCACTTAGGTCTTAGGAATCATACCGAAAGTGATCAATTGGACTATTGAGTAGCTATTGGATTAAAGTGATTAAAGTGATTGTCTGTTATTCGACAACCCATTCAATCAATTTTCATTCACTGAAAAGTTGTACATATGATATTAATTTGAGAAAAAAAATTGGACAGTAGCTATAGTGCTGTGGAATGAAGGAATGGTCTGATTTAGGCATGAAAACACAAGTCTAAGGGTGGCCATGCACATTAAAGGGACCCTAACAGCTGATACATGCAGAGAAGAACATACTTTAATAACTGCCAGGGACCGAGACACATGAGAATCTACTCAGGCAAGCAGGTCCCAGATGGCTTCTCTCCACCCACTGCCCTTGAGTGACAGGTCTCTCCCTATACATACATTCAGGGAGAGACCTGTTACTCCAGGTCAACGAGCGGGAGAAGCTGCCAGGGATCTGCCTGTCCAACTAGTCTCGCGTGCGATTCGGTCCCTGGCAACTATTAAACTATGTTTTTTTCTGAAATGTTGAGGAGTTTGAAATCGAGCAGCTAGTGTATGAAACATGCTACCTGTGGATATTCCCTTTAAATACAAATGGGTTCATGGTTTAGCTCTAAACAAATGATCATCAGGTGAACACTCAAGAGACAATGTATTTTCAAGGCACCAGTGTAGTTGTTTATTTCATTTATTGTCCAAAGTGCATCATCAAGCAATATTTCAGCTGACAAATGGCCTTTTTCAAGCCAATACAAGTTAAAAATAACATAGGTGATGGGAAGCTGTCCAAGAAAACAAAAAATACCAAGACTGTGGTGTGGTGCAAAGGATAAATTATATTTCTGAGAACATTTTTATCGAGAAAAAAAGTTAACTCTACCAGATGATGGCAATCTATGTACTTACCTCCAACATTATTTTTATAGGTGTTGTAGATTTCTTTTACTCTTCTATAACGAAAAGCTAATTTTCTCATCCAGTCTACACCACCGCGGACCCCCGTTGCCAGGCAAAGGTTTGCACTAGTTGCTGCTGCTGGAAAGCCATCTGTCCCGAAGTTATACGTGCTATATTAGTGGAAAGATTAACTTGTTAAAGATAAGGTAGGAAATCTTTTCACAGTATTTTGGATATGTCACAATATTTTTGCACAACACAAAGTTGGGCAAAACTTTTTTCTTTTGTCATTTTTACTCCAGTTTTGTCCAGCTTTGCCAAAGTGGGTGGAACTGTTGTGGGATGAGGCATGGTAAAACCCATCTGTCAAATTCATCAACAATTTGACATAGCCTATGGTAGTAATGTTACCTCAATCATTGACTGCAATACCATTTTTGGTGGAAGCTCACGCCAGTTGTAAGATGCCAGTAGGGTTCTTTTATTAATAATGTCATAACCAAATTGGTTGTGTGGAAACAAAATCTCAACTTCTTTAAGGCTATTTGGTGACATGATGCCATAGGAAACTTAAACAGAGAACAACTATTTCTAGCTATCAATCAAGACAGTAACTCTCATGAAAATTTAAATTGAATGAAAATTAGAGTAACCACTAAGCTGTGAGATTGCCCATATTAGCCAATCAGATAATATGATTTATTTTCTATCCCAATATCATGGATGTTAGAATAAAGCAAACCTGTTATCTTAGGTATCTTTTCAGAATAAGTTGTCTTAGATGTACAAGAGGAATAACACTGTTTTTAGCCATTACTGTATATAACTTGTGTCTTACAGTTTTCCCCTATACAGGCTTTATCTTTTTCAGTTCTCTACAGACTATTGGGTTGAGATTACAAGCTATATTGTCTTCCATACACCGTACACAGTAGCAGAGGGATTCCTGCTCTTCCTTCTCTGTTTAGGACATTAGTAGAAGCAATATAAAGGACATCATACACAAGTAGTGAGCTGTGTGGATATGAATCCAGCTCTGGGATAAGCTAAATCACTCGCTAACTGCAGGAAAATTCCCTTATCTCTGCCTTTGACTGCTTTCTCACTCTGCTCCTTACTTATCCTCCCCTGCTTCCTTCTCCTTAGGCTGTAGTAGCTAGTTGTAGCTGTTTGCTTGACCAATATGAATTTTAGCTATTTTTCAAAGTGGATGATGACCTTAGAATGCAGAGAGGTAAAGAATAAGTGGAGAAAGAAGCAGATTTCTCTGATAAGATATATTACAATATTTGTAATTTTTTATTTTACTACTGATTAATGCAAAACTTTTGAAACATTTACGATCAACCATTATGTTGTAAATAAAATGTGAGATAATTTGCGCTAGACAATGTTGTGTCAGATGTCAGATAAGAGACATGGCTGGAAAAAATTAGCATGTACAATATATTAATCCCTTACCAACATCCACCGTACATGTATGGCGCAAGTCAGCAGCGGGTGTATGGAGTGGGCTTACATGGTGAGCCTGCCCCAAAGCCAACAGGTAATGGCTGTGTGATACAGCCCGGACCTGCCTTTAACAATCGCGGGTGGTGGGAGGCGCCACCTACGATTGTTAACCTTTTAAATGCCACTGTCAACATTCAATGAGATCATTGGTGTACCCGTGAAGTGATCACAGGTCGCTGATGGGTTACTATGACAGCAGGGGGTCTGTTGATGACCTCCTCGCTTGTCATTACAGAGCTCCCTTGAAACCTATCCTGTGGCCAGGCTTCAAAATATACTGTGATTTTTACAATATGCAGCAATACTATGGCATTGCTGCATATAACACAGGCTATCAGATGGCCACAGGTTCAAGTCCCCTGAGGGGACTAACAAGAACAGTAAAAAGTAAAAAAAAAATGTTTTAAAAAAATATATGAATTTCTTTTTAAAAAATATTAAATGTTCAAATAATCTCCCTTTTCCCTATTTTTTTATTGTCTCTATTAAAAATAGAGACAATAAAATAAAAAACACATATGTTGTATCACTGAATCCAGAAAATGTCAACAAAAATCTAAAAATAATTAACCCAATTGGTAGACACCGTAAACGGAAAAAAATTAAAGACCGCAAAAATTACCTAATTGTTTCGTCACTGCAATACCACAAAAAATGCCGTAACAAGCGATCAAAATATAATATTTATCCCAAGATGTTATCAATTAAACCGATTTCTCACCCTGCAAAGAATAAATCATCACAGAGCTCCATCGACCGAAAAATGAAAACGCTATAAGTCTCTGAAAATGATGACACAACTCAAAAAAAAATTTCTTTCAAACTTCAGATTTTTTTTTCACCACTAAAATAATAAAAAAAACTTGGCCTGTTTGAAATCGCCATAACTGCACTGATGAGCAGAATCATATTGCAACGTCGTTTTTACCACAAAATATATGCCATAAAGACAATTATCAAAAAACAATGCCAGAATTTAGTTTTTTTCTCAATTTTACCGTACTTGGAATTTTTTATAATAATAATAATATTTTTTGCCTGTTTTTCAGTATATTATGTGGTAAAATGAATGGTGTCATTCAAAAGTACAACTAGTTTCTGAAAAATCAAGCTCACGTCGATAAGGGATTAAGCAATAGAAGATGCAGACATTGGTCAGTCATTGACTACTGTGTTTGTTACTATGTTGCTTTCTTCTAGGAGAAAATAACAGTGACTTTAGCCAATCTTCATAAATTAAGCCCCATGAGAAATTGCAAACCCAATACGCACTTTATATAATTGCATTCGAAAAATGAACACTTAGCATCTGATGCTATGGACAACACCCCCATTAACTTTAATGTCTACTAAAGGGGGGATCTGAATACACAACACAATTTTAAGACATTGTAATCGCTAGTTATATTTTCTGATAATGATCATAGGGGAACTTGAATTCATTCCAAAAATGTAACCGCACCTTAGATCTTGTCCATTGTCATCTGATGATACATCATCTATATGAACTTGGTCACATTCCTGCAAAAAGACAGATATATTGAGTATTTATTGTGTCTGCCACTTAACACAAATAAGTAGACAATTAATATCTCTATCCTGAAATGTTATTGCATGTCTTTTAAAGCAGTAGGTGGTGGCCTTGTAAAAAATCCACTTTGTGCTTTAAGTGCCTTCCAAAACGTTAGCTGTCATTACTTTTTACTGACCTCCAACTCATTCTCAATATTTACTAAGCTGCTAAGAACAATTAGTATATGCACTTCATAACGGTCTCCTTACTTTTTAAGGTACTTTAAATATCGTACTGTTTAAAGCTGACACAGCCAGTACTTAGCTTAACTGAAACCAGACATTTTCAGTAATGTAACATGCTACAAAAATTAAACCTGATGGAAACCGCCAATGAAATTATGACCTCTGATTGCTGTTGAGCCACACACTAACACAGCCTGGGGCCAATGTTTCTGAACAGTGTACACCAAAAAATCTGTTACTAGTTTTCCATTTATTTGAGACTTGTGAGTTTTATTTATTTTGCCTTGGTTAAAAAGAAAAAAAAAATAAGAGTGTTCAGATTCTGAAAATATGAAATCCAAAAGGAGCAGATCAGACAAACTTTTTTTAAGGTTTAAAGGTATTTGCTACTTGTGCTGCCTTCACAAAAGAGCCTTGTTACTAATCTTTTTAAAATAGAAAGTATGCGAATTATAATTAGCGCAATTTACTGGAAGAAATTCTCATTAATTTGTACTAAGGTTCACATGATTGAATAGAAGCTCATAGGCACGATCATTAAGGTGTTTATTTACAAATCCTAAGCCAAATACTTGTATTACACAGCTCCTTACAGTGCACGCTGAATGTGAATTTGGGGTTTTGCGATCCAATGCTATTGTGGAATGACTGACAATAAAACCTTATGTTGACATTCCACATACAGGAAACCAAGGAATGCCCAGCATCCAGGCATACCGAGAGAGCCAACAATTGCAAATGACACACTCAATTCTCAAATATCACAATGGCTTACAGAACAAAAATCTCACATTGAACAGAGTTTAATATCAGTTATCATGCTTGCAGAATACTTTTTGCTTATTAAAAATATGTAACAAACAAGCAAGAGATCACCAAGCTATGACTTGCTTACTTTGGACACATCAAACAAAGACAGCGATCACTGGAGAAGGACATCATGGTCAGAAGAATAGAAGGTACAAAGCGAAGAGGAAGACCAGCAACCTGATGGCTTGATACTATCATGATAACGGCAGAGAAGACAATGGTGGACCTAGCTAGACTTGCACAAGATCAATCTTCCTACATAGCATTCATCCATCAAGTCTCCATGGCTCCAGATTGAGCAGAAGGCCGTTTAAAAAATAAAGAAAAACCAAAGCAGCAAAGAAATTGGGTCAAAAAATATTGAACCCCTCCATGACTGGGCTATTTTCCATTTTTTCCTCCCCTTCTTCGAAGAGCCATACCTTTTTTTATTTTTTCTTCCACATAGCCATATGAGGGCTTGTTTTTGCGGGACGAGTTGCACTTTTGAATGACACCATTCATTTTATCATGTGATATACTAGAATATAGGAAAAAAATTCCAAGTGCACTGGAATTACAAAAAAAGTGCTATTGCGAATTGTTTTTTTTGTTTTTTTATTTGCCATGTTCACTATATGGTAAAACTGACATGCCATTATGATTCTTCAGGTCAGTACAATATTGCAGATACCAAACATTTGTAGTTTTTTTTTTTTATTTAAGTGGTGAAAAAAAATCTGAAATTTTTAAAAAATAAAAAAAATAGTTTTTGTCGCCATTTTCTGAGACCCGTAACATTTTCAATTTTTAAAGATAAGGGGTTTATTTTTTTAATCCCTGAGCTGACATTTTTACTGAAACCATTTTGGGGTAGATACACTGTTTTGATCACTTATTATTGCATTTTATTGCAATGATGTTGAGGCCAAAAAAATTTTAATTCTAGTGTCGATTTTGTTCTTGTTATGCCATTTAATGATCGGATTAATTTATTTTTTATTTTGATAGATCAGACTTTTATTTACGCAGCGATACCAAATATGTGTATTTTTATATTTTTTAATGCGGCAAAAGGGGGGTGATTTCAACTGTTCTATTTTTTTTATTTTTTTTTCATGTTTTTAAAAATATTTTTTCTCACTTTTTACTGAACTTGTTAGTCCCTCTAGAGACACGTAACGGGCAAGCCGATGGGCGTATGGAATGACGGGCCCCTCTGTTGGCACGTGTTAAATGCTGCTGTCAGAAATTGACAGCCTGCAGAGCCCGAGTGTGGTTGCAACCCTTGCACCTACCATATTTACACTCAGTATATTTACACTGTTCCTGCTCAATAACTGCTTAGTAAATGATACACCGAGCTACTAAATTTCAAAATGCGAAATCTCACACTTTCACAGTGAGTGGAAGTTTTGGTATCTCACTCTACAAGTCTAGATCCCACAGACCTGACTTTTGTTAGAAACTCAGGCCACTTAGACTGGATTTAGGGCATTTTGGCTAATAAATTAGATTTAGTAAAATCATCTGTCTAGAGCTGCCCATTCTTTTCATGAACAAAACTAGCAGCCACAGGCAGGTGAGAGGTAATCTTTAAGTAATTTATTTCCAGAAATTTTAATGTACACATTACTATACAACATGTTTCCAAAATCCAGTTTTATGGAACTAAGTATGCGCTACAATAAACAACACGGTGATCCGAGGGAATTCAAGTACTTTAGATCTGATTTGGAAGTGTAAAAGTGCCATTAATGGTCATGTCTGTACCAAAACTCCATTTGGAAGTTGTTGTTTTTTTTAAAAAAAATAGAACACATTACACAAGTGATGTATTTTTTGGTAAAAAATGAAAAAAAGTAGCTACCAATCTGTTACTCCAAATTCAGCTTTGGCAATACTTTATTTAGTATTTATTCTTAATTTTCGAAAGCCAAGCTTCGGTTAGGCTCTTTTATGGTTCTCATGAAACTGCTCAAGATCCCCAAACATTGTGGTAATGTTCACTCTCCAGTGGAAGAGTAATGTTAATAGTAAAACCGCTCTTCTCTTTTACAAGGTACAGGAAGGGATGGCAACAAACACTGGGCTATCCTGCCATTTAATGGTGGCATATGAAAGTATGAACCAACACCAGCAGACATGGATGATTTTTATTATTTTCTAGGGGACATTCTCTGTTTTATGAATGGCAATGTTATAAGAAATTATAATTTTTTTTTTCCTGGAGACATTTTTCATCTAAGGTATATAGCAAGTAATCCCATTCACTGATATTACAAACATTGAACCCAAAACAAAGGGCCACCACCAATTGTAAGACTCCTATCTTTCATTTTGACCTTCCAACCATGATGTCAACACTGAGCTCATTCTTAATACACTTTTGTTCTCGTATACATTAATAAAGAATACAAATTCAGTTTGCATTTGATTTGCCTTCTGTGTACAATAACTATCACTTTATAACGTAGGGTTTGACTCCTTTACAGAAAACAGTGAGTTCAGACTCTAGTGTTTCTTAAAAGTAGCATGAAATGTCTGCAAATATTGAATCAAAATGTGAACATAAAATACAAAATTTAAATATTGCTTCAAAGATTTTACAAGCAGATATTTTGCATTACCAACGCCTTCCGAATATTTGGCTTTTTTCAGTAGATTTTAAGATAGTGGGAGGGAGGTTGGAGTTGAAGAAAAACTCAAACCAGCTGTTCTGTAACCGAATTAAACAGTGACCCTCAACCTCACTTTTAAAACATCTATTTTCCTGCTACCCTTCTCTCAGCAAGCAGCAAGACCCAAGGAGGAAAAGACTTTGACCCTATAACCTTTTACTCCTCTCTTGAGGTCAACTGTTCTAGATAAGGGAAAAAAGGATGATGAGGCCTAGATGAGAGCTAAAAATGTAGATTGTAAATAAATTACTGGTGACCATATATACAAAGAGTTCTGAAATGTACTTAACTTATACAGATTAGTTCTGTTCTACTAAATCACGTTCTGGTTCATATTTTTATCAAATAGCGGCACTAGTTTATGCAATGTCCCTGTCATCTGTGATAATGTACAGCAGAAGCAGAAATGGTCAACATATCTATTTATAGTGGTGTATCATTAAATTGGATCACCACAGCTTTTTGCCAGATGGATTCTTTCATTAGCATATGGATTACTCAATTTCGGATCTATAATGGAGGACCAGTGCTGGGTGCATTTGTGCCCCCCAGATTACCATCATTAAAGACTCTTAAGGAAACAGCAGTCTCTTAAAATGGTCTTTCCGAGTGAAAGAATCTCTATATAGTCCATTTAAACGAGCAGACAATCCACAAATAAGCACTAATAGGAATGGTCTTTCAAGACTATCTACAAGTGAAAACATGCCAACGATAACATGACAAACTAGTAAAGTAGTAAAGTGCCAGCTTGATCAGATTGTTTATGCCAGCAAAAACGTATTGTTATCGGCAGAACATTCATTGTGGAATATTAGGAAGAGATGTGCTGCCAATTACATGATGCTGTAGGGAGACAGAATAGTTGTTTAAAGGCCCCTATACACATTAGACTAATGCCCATAATGACAGGTTTGGTCAATGATCTAATATGTATGGCGGTGCCAGGCGACTGATGGTCGGGAGAAGTGTCGATCGAACATAGCTGATTTCAAACTGCCATTTGCTTTCTTCTCCAGCTAACCAACGTTTCAGCTGGTGGCATACTCATAGAGAACACAGGGAGGGTCGGCTGACAACAGCCTTCTAATGAGTATGGCCAGCCTTAGCCATCGTTCTGTCCTCATAATTGTCCATCAGCCTGTGTAACTAGACTGGTAAACGAGTGACTTCCTAAAAAACTTGAAAGGGAATCTATCATGTCAAAAAATGCTATTAAGCTGCAAATTTGTGGTTAATATGCAGGTTAACAGCGCTCAAAGCTGTGTGGCCACCGCACTGAAAGCCCGGAGGACATTAACTATATTCGCCCAGGCAGCCTCTGGCTTTTCGTTATAGAGGCGCAGCCAGCAAGACCAAAATCTGTACATCTAAATGCACATAAATGCAAATAGAAGATTATCAGTTTCACATAGAGGGTCAAAGGAATTGTCTAATGAAGATCTTTCAAGTCCATATGCCCCCATTAGGTCGCACAGACATCATAAAGAAGGATGTTCAAAAAAATAATAATGGAGAGCCAATCTGTATGAGTAGTTCCCATTTTTACAGGCTTTGACTGTCCATGTATTACATGGATGATTGTTTATCTAAATGGCCACTAATTAACTACTGCCAAGTAGTACTGGAGAGGGAATAAATGTAGGATTGCAATGATGGTCTTGGGTGTCAGAGAAGATTAATTATTGCCATCTTCAAAAATACCTTTTTTAATGTAACATATTCAAATTGTGCACAAAGTAACAATTCCTTTTAAATGTTTTTTTTTCTAATATTATTATTACATAATGAATATTTCCATCTACTGTATTTCCATCACTATCATAAAAAGTGGCCATGTGCTGATTTACTGTCTAATTGAGGTACACCGAGTGGTAGGAGAGTAATGATCGCCTGATTTCAGTAAAGATATAGCTTGCCATTACATTACAATTAGGTGGCCATGTTTGTTTTACAGAGCTTTCTTGGCATATCATTAATGCTGGGACTGCTGTTGATATGTTAACAAAGGTGTCACCAGATATCATTCAGTCCCCATTGCCCTTGAAAATAACTGCACATATTTACCTTTAACTACTGCATGACTTCCTTATCTTTTAGCTGATAACGGGGCTATTATGTAGATTTCCTTATTTGCTTCCTATTGTGAAGAGACTGCCACTTGTGTTTGCTCATAGCCAGATAGTGAAGAATCTCAAGCAGCTCTGATTGTCAACAGCTTGCAATTTTCAATTAATGGACACAACTCATTGAGATTTGGCTAAATGTTTAGGGAAATAATTGAGGAGGGCTGTGATATTTCTTGAGGTGATGGTAGCAATTTATTACATATCTATGATGCATTGCCAGAGTATACATCTGAAAAATCTACTTATGTATACATTGATGAACTTGATGTGCCTATAGACTTTAATGGACACATTTTTAAAAGGGTTACCATTTTGCATATTCCTTGCTGCAGAACAGGACACAGGCAGAAGTGTGATCCAGAGCAAGAACTATATATATGGGCCCCCTACCCTCTTGGGATCCTGTGCAACTGCACAGGTTGCATCAATAGCATGTCCGCCTGTGCTTTGCCGAGATCTTGCAACCTCCATGGTGTTGAACTACACACTCTTCTCAATACAACTATTTACAAAAATAATTAGAATCAAATAGTAAATGTATTGGTAATATATATCTAAAGTAATAATTTTTATTACTTGTATAGTCAAACTTGATTACATTTTTTTTGCCTTAAGGCAGAATTTATTCAGAATTGCAAAGAATGTTGCAATTGGCCTTTGTTTGTGAATAAGCTGCAATAATCCTTGAAATAAATGCTGAATTAACAATACTTCCAGTTGAGAAAATGAATATTGTGAATGGAGATTTTTTTTTAATCCAAATACACTGCTCAAAAAATAAAGGGAACACTTAAACAGCAGAATATAACTCCAAGTAAATCAAACTTCTGTGAAATCAAATTGTCCACTTAGGAAGCAACACTGATTGACAATCAATTTCACATGCTGTTGTGCAAATGGAATAGACAGTAGATGGAAATTATTGGCAATTATCAAGACCCACTCAATAAAGGAGTGGTTCTGCAGGTGTGGACCACAGACTACATCTCAGTACCAATGCTTTCTGGCTAATGTTTTGGTCACTTTTGAATGTTGGTTGTGCTTTCACACTCAAGGTGGCATGAGACGGACTCTACAACCCACAGAGGTTGCTCAGGTAGTGCAGCTCATCCAGGATGGCACATTAATGCGAGCTGTGGCACGAATTCTTGCTGTGTCTGTCAGCGAACTGTCCAGAGGCTGGAGGCGCTATCAGGAGACAGGTCAGTACACCAGGAGACGTGGAGGGGGCCAAAGGAGGGCAACAACCCAGCAGCAGGACCGCTACCTCTGCCTTTGTGCAAGGAGGAACAGGAGGAGCACTGCCAGAGGCGTTCAAAATGACCTCCAGCAGGCCACAAATGTGCATGTGTCTGAACAAACGGTGAGAAACCGACTCCATGAGGGTGGTATGAGGGCCCAACGTCCACAGATGAGGGTTGTGCTCACATCCTTACACCATGCAGGATGCTTGCCATTTGCCACAGAACGCCAGGATTGGCAAAGTCGCCACTGGCGCCCTGTGCTCTTCACAGATGAAAGCAGGTTCAAAGGAGAGCAATCTGCTGCCTGCAACATCCTTCAGCATGACCGGTTTGCAAGTGGGTCAGTAATGGTGTGGGGTGGCATTTCTTTGGAGGGCCGCACAGCCCTCCATGTGCTTGCCAGAGGTAGCCTGACTTCCATTAGGTACCGAGATGAGATCCTCAGACCCCTTGTGAGACCATATGCTGGTGCGGTTGGCCCTAGGTTCCTCCTAATGCAGGACAATTCCAGACCTCATGTGGCTGGAATGTGTCAGCAGTTCCTGCAAGATGAAGGCATTGAAGCTATGGACTGGCCCGCCCATTCCCCAGACCTGAATCCGATTGAACACATCTGGGACATCGTGTCTGACTCCATCCACCAACGTCACTTTGCACCACAGGCCAGGAGTTGGCAGATGCTTTAGTCCAGGTCTAGGAGGAGATCCCACAGGAGACCATCCGCAACCTCATCAGGAGCATGCCCAGGCATTGTAGGGAGGTCATACAGGCATGTGGAGACCACACACAATACTGAGCCTCATTTTGACTTGTTTTGAGGACATTACATCAAAGTTGGATCAGCCTGTAGTGTGTTTTTCTACTTTAATTTTGGGGGTGACTCCAAATCCAGGCCTCCATTGGTTAATAAATTTGATTTTCATTGATGATTTTGTGTGATTTTGTTGTCAGCACATTCAACTTTGTACAGAACAAAGTATTCAATGAGAATATTTCATTCATTCAGATCTAGGATGTGTTATTTGAGTGCTCCCTTTATTTTTTTGAGCAGTGTACAATCATCCCCCCTAACAAAAAATATTAAAATAAGTTATTGTGGAGAATTTGTTAAAACTGGTATTTTATACAGTCTTATATGGGTTGACCAGTCAGAATGTAATTACTGTGCAGATTCATTTAATGTGTAGTGGCTGCTGCTAGGCATTACTGCCCAGATTGAATGGAGAAAAGAATAGGAGCTTCTCTGCAGGACCTGGCAATTGCCACTACATATTGCATGGTGCAGCTTTGCTCAATGTGTTTACATCCTGCTGATGATGGAGTTGGTGGGGGCGCCAGGCGTCTATCCCCCAAAGAGGTAATATTGATGACCCTTTCTAAGGATAGCTTAGCAATACATTTTGATTGGACCACCAATTTAAGTATGTGCACTGGAGTAAGATGCACATAGTTTATTAAAATGTACCAAAAAATAACATTTACCCTATAATGTAGGGTAATATCTGATGAAAGTAATAAAGAAAGGTCAGACAGAGAAAGGCACTACCTCTTTCTGTTAAGCTCTATCCACTCAAATGTAGGAATGAGCAGACCCGTGGAAGTTCAGGTTCTGGTACCCGATCCGATCTTTGGTCCAAAGTTTGTTTCTGGTACCAGAACCATACCCGAACCAGAACCCGAATCCCATTGAAAACAATGGGGTCTTGAACTTTGGAGCAGGAAAATTCTCTCTCTCACCTCCCGAACTTCCCGCAGAACTCCGAACACTCCAGGAGAAGTCTGTGTTCGGAATTTAGCACTGGACATTAACTGTCCAGTACGAACCCTGAACTTTTTTAAGTCTGCTCAAATGTCAAGAACAGAGCATTTAAAAAAATGCAATTTTTGCCAAATGATGAGTGCACCAAAATGTTCTTATTTGTTCTCCCACTGTTCATGGCTTTTAAAAAAATCCCCCAATTGTCAACTAGACTGCCAGTTAAAAAATGTCCCCCAGTTGAAGTACAAAGAAACAGGAGGAGCTTCTGCACAAAAATTACAACATCAGTTGAGGAATGTCAGGAGTTGGCCAATTACATACCATAGTACTTTACCGTAAGGAAATTACTTTTTTCCATTATCTGCATAAAGAAAATAACATGGTTTTTGATAAATAACTTCAAGCCTAGATAAATCTATCCTATAGTCAAAGCTCCTTTGTTAAATGGTTACAGATGAAGGTTTTTATGTTAAGTTTTTATGTCTTTATTTTACTATGGGTTTAGGGAGTGATTATGAATGTTGACCTAGAGAGGCACAAATTCCAACAATGATTGTGTGTTAAGGTGAAAATATAACACCGTTTATGATGTAAAAACAAGTTCTATGAAAGGGCTTAACAGCGTTACGATCCTCTAAGTATGATTATTATGGCAAAAATAACACACTTCCACATTTGCTCAGAATTCCCAGTTTATCGTGAGAAAACTAACACCGTCCTGAAGCTTAATTGTTTCAATGCCGTATTCTGAAGGGTAAAGCAGAAAGAAAATTCCCTCTAGAAGCTGCAATTTTCGTTTTCTTTTTACATCAGCGAGCCCATTGAGACTTGCTGGAAACAGGCCAGCATACAGGAAATGATCAGTGCATTCTCTGTTCTCTTCATATCTGTCATTAGGCAATTACTTCAACTCCTTCCTCGTCCGTGTTGAATAATAAAAATCCCTGGCTGTATCTGTGAGAACCAGCATTACATTAAAATGTTCAAACTTCTGTTTTTATCATGTTGGTTTGCCATATTAAAGTATTTCGAGAAATATATATTCTGCACCTTAGCTTTTGAATATTACTAGACAATGCAATAAATAATGTTATGATAAGACTGCTAAGTCGAAACGCGACAACGTGTATCACTGTCCTGCTATGGTGAATTTTTTAAATGTATTATCAATATAATTATTTAAGAATTATTAACGAAGATACCAGGTTTTTTTTGTTTTCTTGAAGTATATTTGTCTGCTCTGACCTACAGACTTTCTGGATTGCTGTAACTTTAAAAGCAGCTCTGGAAACATCTCCCTGGTGAGCTATTTTCTTTTGAATAATATTATACAATATATAGGCTATAAGTTAGGTTCATTTCACACTGCATTTTTTCCTATGTGCAAAACATTCTGAGAAAAGCTCCCAATGTATACGTTTAACAGAAGACTGTGATGGATACCATACAGTGGCATCAATGACCAATATGACTCCAATGAAGTAGCTCAGGCTGTTGTGCTTTTCCAAAAAACAAAACTAATATGAACCTCAATTTATTCCACCCAAAAGAGGCCAAATTGGTCTTTAGGTAAATGGGATCTATGGATGCATTTAAAGGGAATCTGTCGGTAAGATTAACCCTGGTAAGCTGTCTATATGGGCATGTAGGTCATAGGAAGCTGAATAAAATGATACCTTGATTACTGAGATCCGATGTCTTATTCCAGCGACATCCACATTTTTCTAATATGCAAATGAGCTGTTAAGATCTATAGGCTGGACAGATCTGCATGTGAAGCTGGAGGCGTTTGGCTGCATTTTTTCATTATTTTTTTTTAGGTGGAAACAATACAGTGGGCCATCTTTATCAAGCTAGATGCACTAGAAGTCTGGCGTTTATTAGTGTCAAAAACTTGTCTTTAATGACTTGCACCATATTGATAATGTTAATGTGTTTTAAAAACTTTTTATGACTTTCATGACTGGAGGACATGACCTTGTTGAAAAGAGGTATGATTACACATGCAACACTTTGAGCAAAATTGTGGCGTATATTCTGTGCACAAAATAAGTCAATTAATACGTGGTATAAACTTACATTGGCCTGTCTTAAAATTTTAGACTTGTCAAACACCAGGAACCACTTTGATAACTCTGCTGCATTCTAAAACTGTCCAGTCTAAGTTTCCACTGTTCAAGAATTAGACAGTTTTATAAATGTGGCCAATGTTTTGCAGCAGCAAATTGAATGAGATTTCTAAACTTTCAGGTTTTTTTTTTCCTGCATTTTTAAACCTGCGGTGCCTTTTTTGATTCAAATGCAGCATGTAAGTCCTTTTGGCGGTTTTTATCATTTTTTCCCCCTGATATCCATGAGGCTGTGTTACAAAATAACTGCATAAAAACACATAAAAAATGCACATTTTAATGTAGAATTGCCACGGCTTTTTTCCTGGCTATTGTTTGCGCTGTTTATACAGAAAAAAGAAGCAAAAATGCGGCATGTGAACAAAAAATAACTTATAGTTTAAACCAACCTGTTTTTGTGTTAAATATATATATATATATATATATATACATATATTATATATATATATTATATATATATATATATATATATATATATATATATATATATATATATATATATACACACACAGTAAAGACCAAAAGTTTGGACACACCTTCTCATTTAAAGATTTTTCGGTATTTTCATGACTTTGAAAATTGTACATTCACACTGAAGGCATCAAAACTATGAATTAACACATGTGGAGTTATATACTTAACAAAAAAGAGTAAACAACTGAAAATATGTCTTATATTCTAGGTTCTTCAAAGTAGCCACCTTTTGCTTTGATGACTGCTTTGCACACTCCTGGCATTCTCTTGATGAGCTTCAAGAGGTAGTCACTGGAAATGGTTTTCACTTCACAGGTGTGCCCTGTCAGGTTTAATAAGTGGGATTTCTTGCCTTATAAATGGGGTTGGGACCATCAGTTGTGTTGTGCAGAAGTCTGGTGGATACACAGCTGAAAGTCCTACTGAATAGGCAGTTAGAATTTGTATTATGGCAAGAAAAAAGCAGCTAAGTAAAGAAAAACGAGTGGCCATCATTACTTTAAGAAATGAAGATCAGTCTGTCCGAAAAATTGGGCAAACTTTGAAAGTGTCCCCAAGTGCAGTTGCAAAAACCATCAAGCGCTACAAAGAAACTGGCTCACATTAGAACCGCCCCGGAAAGGAAGACCAAGAGTAAACTCTGCTTCTGAGGATAAGTTTATCCGAGTCACCAGCCTCAGAAATCGCAGGTTAACAGCAATGCCACTCGGTCAATGCCACACAGAGTTCTAGCAGCAGACACATCTCTACAACAACTGTTAAGAGGAGACTTTGTGCAGCAGGCCTTCATGGTAAAATAGCTGCTAGGAAACCACTGCTAAGGACAGGCAACAAGCAGAAGAGACTTGTTTGGTCTAAAGAACACAAGGAATGGACATTAGACCAGTGGAAATCTGTGCTTTGATCTGATGAGTCCAAATGTGAGATCTTTGGATCCAACCACCGTGTCTTTGTGCGACGCAGAAAAGGTGAACGGATGGACTCTACATGCCTGGTTCCCACCATGAAGCATGGAGGAGGAGGTGTGATGGTGTGGGGGTGCTTTTCTGGTGACACTGTTGGGGATTTATTCAAAATTGAAGGCATACTGAACCAGCACGCCTACCACAACATCTTGCAGCGGCATGCTATTCCATCTGGTTTGCGTTTAGTTGGACCATCATTTATTTTTCAACAGGACAATGACCCCAAACACACCTCCAGGCTGTGTAAGGGCTATTTGACCAAGAAGGAGAGTGATGGGGTGCTACGCCAGATGACCTGGCTTCCACAGTCACCAGACCTGAACCCAATCTAGATGGTTTGGGGTGAGCTAGACCGCAGAGTGAAGGCAACAGGGCTAACAAGTGCTAAATATCTCTGGGAACTCCTTCAAGATTGTTGGAAGACCGTTTCCGGTGACTACCTCTTGAAGCTCATCAAGAGAATGCCAAGAGTGTGCAAAGCAGTGATCAAAGCAAAAGGTGGCTACTTTGAAGAACCTAGAATATAAGACATATTTTCAGTTGTTTCATACTTTTTTGTTAAGTATATAGTTCCACATGTGTTAGTTCATAGTTTTGATGTGTGTCCAAACTTTTGGTCTGTACTGTATATATTTATATATATATATATATATATATATATATATATATAATAAAACAGTGAAAGCACAGACTAGACAGTATATATACTTATTCATTGGAATTTGCTATTTTTTTTTCCCATATCATAATCTTGCAATTCTCACACTGGCCACTGGGGCTACTTTAAACTAACTTTCTGTTGCTTTAGTAGATGTCCGTGTGCATAGGTCATTGTGAAGAGAGGGGGGAGCAGGGTCAGCTGTGACATTACCTATTGTGATTGGTGGATCCTGTTTTATCTGCTGTGTATAGAAGTGTTATCTGTAAGTGTAATCATGCTTGTGATAAAAAAAGGTGCTGCTGAAAACTGTTCCTGAAAGAAGAGTAAGTTAGAGTCTTAAATAGCCTTAGTGAATGGTGTGAACATTACTATATTATTATTATTATTTTATATATATATATATATATATATATATATATATATATAATACACATTGTGAGATGAAAAAAATACTATTTAAAAAAATACATTTAACACAAAAAGCAGATTTAAACAACAGGCCATTTTCTAATAGCACATTCTCTTTAACTGGTGGAAGATTGAGGAAAAAAAAGTTAATAGGTTGTTCTAATAATCAGCAGGTAGAGCTGTGCTTTGTAATTTTTCTACTATACTTCAATTTAATAGGATTGTACTTAGTGGTTTTCCACCCTGGCTCATCAAATGAATCTTGACCTAAGAATCCCTTTTATGATTTCAGTATGCCCTACTTGCTCATATGGACTGGGGTTGTTTTCAACAACACTTTCAATTATTAATTCCAACAAGAACAAAGGCTGGTAAATCCACGCCACAATGCAGTAAAATATATTTGTGCTATTTAAAAAAAATGTTGATAGTATTGTTAGTATCAAATAAAGTTATGTATGACAACTACAGAAAAAAAAATATAAAAAAGATTGCATATGACAAATATAAGTGAAAAATAAAATTGTGAAGTACTAAACCCGAGCAAGGACACTAATCAGTATTTAAAATGAAATTTAAAATTGGACAGCTAAACTGGATTATAGTTTTCAGTTCAAGTCAATTAAATCCTTTGATCAGGAATGAGTGTCTTTAGCCCATCATTATTTGCCTACCATTCAGAATGAATGCATGTGAATAAGAGGTGTCCTTAGTTCACAGGATTTCAGCACTAACAGTTGGCAGAGCCTGTCACACCTTGCCTTGAGTGTACTCTGTGACCCCTTCATTTTCTCTACTTTCCCACCTCAATTACTGAGGAAAGAAAGGTACAGATTACCTGTGGATCCAACACAGGATATAGAGAACAAAGACATCTTCAAATAGCCAGCATTTTGTTTGACCATCCAAGAAGGAACAAGTCTATATTCAGTTTAAGTCACAAAAAAGATTTTACCTTTTTGAAAAATGTTTTGCTTTACAATAACCTCTCTTAAATATTAATGTTATTAAACTCTTGCACAATTATTATATACATTTCTTTGTCCTTTACTTCCAAACATATATTAACTGCAATCTACTGATACAATATTTATCCAAGTCAATAATATAAATGACAAAAAAGCTATAACTATGACAATATCAGAATCGGTTATTTATAGTATTAAATGCTTTATTATAAATTATGTAATAAGTTTCATGTTGAATAAAAATGTTGTTGACAAGGGCTATAGTGATGTAAAATGCATACAATGGACCATACGTCAGACGCATGTCATGTTATGGACATAATGCCATTTCATAGACAAAGATCAGTAAACCACAATATCATCTACAGTATGTATTGTGGAAACAGATTTTTAAAGATGATTAAATGCATTCATTTGTAGAAATATTTCACATTGCTTCGATGGTATAAAAAATATTACTGCACCCAGATGGTGACTAACACATGGGATTCTACAGCTGTCATCATATCATGACTAAGAAATACTTTACTAAAGACTCATGTTCCAACAGATGAGATAAAAAATTAAGTATCAGCATTCGACATCTAAGATAGTCATAAGGAAAACTTTGATTTTTTTATGCTTTATATCAGGACATAATTAAAAAAAACAGCTGGTCTTTAGAAAGTCTTAAAATTGAGAAAATACTACCTCAGATGAATAACAACAAGTGAAAAATTACACGGTCATTTTTTTTTAAAAGAAAAACTATGTCAAAGAGGGTAAGTAGCATCCAAGTGCTGCAAAAAAAATGCTCTTAATTGTTGATTCATCGTCAAGTGTGACCACCTCTGTATAGGAGGAAGTTTTATCAGTTTGGAGTAATAGAGCATGTGTTAACATAAAGCCAAAGAGGAAAGAAATTAGCAATAATCTTAGATGAGGAATTGTTGCTATCATTCTGAGAAGGATTACAAGGCCATTTCCAAACAATTTGGAATCTATCTTTCTACAATGAGAAAGATCATTCACGAGTCAAAAAGATTCAAGAAAGTTGACAATCTTCCCAGGTGTAAGGCTATGTGCCCATGTAGCAGATTTGATGCAGTGCGTTTTTGCCTCTCTCTGGCAGAAAAAAAAGCATGCAGATTTACATGCAGATTTACATGCGTTTTTTCTGCCAGAGAGAAGCGTTTTTTCAGCGTTTTTACATGCGTTTTCGCATGCGTTTTTTTAAGCACTTTTCCAAGCGATTTTGGGCATCACTTGGAAAGTGCTTGACAAGTTGGTCACACAATATAAATCCACGCAACCGGCATGGATTTATATCGTGTGACAAACTTAGATGCTTTAAATGCTGCATCTATAGTAAAAAAAAAATAAAAAAAATAATTAAAAAGTTAAAAATAAAAAAAACCCTGTATACTCACCTCTCCAGTCTCCTCCTGGCGGTGATCCTCTCTCCTCGGCGATCCGCGGTGTACTTGCAGGACCTGCAGTGATGTCATTTAGTCAGCTGATGGTCACACGACCATCACCTGACCGTTGACGTCAGCAGTCGCGTGATCATCAGCTGACTAAATGACGTCACCGCAGGTCCTGCCAGTACACCGCGGGATGCCGAGGAGAGAGGACGCGGCCGGGAGAAGACAGGAGAGGTGAGTATACGTTTTTTTTTCATTTTTAACTTTTTTATTTCTTTTTTTCACCGCGTGGTAGCCTGGATGAAGAGGAGTTGTAGTCTCTTCTTCATTCTGGGTACCACACGCATCACGATTACGCTGCAAATTCGTGGCCATTGAATTTAATTGAAACGCAGCAAATCCACATATACCTGCGGGTTTGCTGCGTTTCAATAATCCTCAATGGCCGCGAATTTGCAGCGTAATCGCGGTAGAAATGGTCATGCTGCTTTTTGCAACGCAATGCGAATTTGGCTCACTAATTAGCGCATCCGAATTCACTGCTTTGCATGGCAGACGGTTTTACAAGCGTTTTCGTGGGCATAAAAACGCCGCAAAAACGCTACAAAAACGCTATGTGGGCACATAGCCTAAACATCCCAGCAAATTCACTCCACTGACAAATCATGCAATGCTCCTAGAAATTGCAAAAAAAACAAGAGCTATAGCTCAGGCTCCAAAGGTCTCAGTTAGCATATTAAATGTTCACATTCCTACAGAACAATTAAAAAAGCACTGAACAATTATGGCTTGTTTGGTTGGGCTGCCACTATAAAGCCTCTTCTTTCTAAAACGAACATGACATGACATTTGGGCTTGTTTTACTATCATAGGACATGTGGAGCTTGCAATTATTGAGTCAACCACTTATTCCTCTGCATACTAAAGTATTATAGAGCTTTCGAGACTACTCAGGTCTCTTCATTAGGCATAGTATACCACAAAATCTGAAGAGTCACATATTTATACACAGCAAGATACAGAAATAGTGCAATAGATGAGACAAGTGACATTACTATGAGAGAGACAGTTGTGGCCGTAAATATTGGAATTGCTCATAGATAAGGAGTGTGAAAGCTTTATTATCCGGTGATTGAGGTCTGGTCCAGGGTTGTGATGACCTCACAGGTTTGAGGAGCATTTTACGTCACTTATCTCATCTATTGCATTATTTCTGTGTCTTGCTGTGTATAAATGTGTGACTCTTCAGATTTTATGTTATACTATGCCTGATGAAGAGACCTGAGTAGTCTTGAAAACTTGCAATTCGTTACCATCTTTTCAGTTAGCCATTAAAAGGTATCAACAACTGAGGACACTCAAATCAAAATATTTTTCTATCTACTGGCTAACACGGTACAAAGATATATATTTTCCCTGTATTAAACATTTAATAAAGAAATGGCTCATTTCAAGAAATATATCTTTTTTCCTTTTAAACCCCTTCACGCGAAAACCATTTTCTGTTTTTTCATTTTTTCCTCCCCTTTTTTGAAGAGCCATAACTTTTTTTTACATTTCCATGAATATAACCGTATGAGTGCTTTTTTTTGCGAGATGGGATGTACTTTTCAATGGCACCATTGATTTTACCATGTAGTGTGCTGGAAATGGGAAAAAAATTCCAAGGGTGGTGAAATTCCAAATATTTGCAATTCCACAATTGTTTTTTATTTTTTTTTTATTTACCGTGTTCCAGGTCGTAAACTGACCTGGAAATCTGATTACCCCGGTCAATACAAGTACGCAGATACCAAACATATATAGTTTATTTATTATTAAATGGTGAAAAAAAATTCTGAAATTTGTATGAAAAAAAGTTTTTGCATCTGTCATCATTTTCCAAAACCCGTAGCATTATTATTCTTCGGGATCTGAGGCTGGGTTCAGGCTTATGTTTAGCACCTTGAGATTATGTTTTTATCTATACTATTTTGGGGTAGACATGATGTTTTGATCGCCTGTTATTGCAATGTTGTGGCAGCCAAAAACACATAATTCTGGAGTTTCGTTTTTTTTCTCGTTATGCCGTTCAATGATGGGATTAAATTATTTTATATTTTGATAGATTGGACATTTCTGAACTCAGCGATACCAAACGTGTATTTTTTAAATTGCTTTATCTTCAATGGGGCAAAGGGGGGTGATTTGAACTTTTGAGTTGTTTTTTTTTCATATGTTTAAAATCTTTTTTTTTCACTTTTTACTGTATTTAATAATCCCCTTAGGTGACTTGAAGCTGTGATCATCCGATCACCTATGCTATACATAGCAGGGCTTCATAGGAGTATCATAATGACAGGCAGTCTTCTTAAGATCCCCTGCTTTCATGACTACCCATCTGCATCCCGTGATCACATGACAAGGCTGATCGATGGGATTCATGACAAGTGTTAAAGCAGAGACTGACAGCGAGATTTAACTAGTTAACAGCCACGGGTGGAGCTCCGATCCACCCTTTGCTGTTAAAGACACATGAAAGATGATTAAATCAAAGGCAGAGACATGACACATGACGTCATATATTGTTACAGGGTTAACAGGATATCAAAAAAGAACAGAAGTGCTGAGTAAACAGAATTCAATGGCAAAACTGTAGCTGATTGATGGCACCCTAACCCCTCTTGTTCCCACCTTCTCTTCCATACCTTATAAATGTTAACATTATGGAATATTTGGAGAGAAGGTGTTGGGCTCTGCTGCTTCACAACATGAATTTGAAAAGGTGATGATGTCAAGAAGAGATAAAGCTCTCAGTGGCCCCACATTAGCTAAGGGTCTACTTCAATATCTTCTTATATTATTTTGCAGCGTATAAACCTGAGAATGAAAATACTTGGATTGTTCAATCTCTAACAGTGCAGAATTTGTACCAAAAATATCAATTTATATTTGATTTTGCTGTTTCTTAATTTTTCAATTTGGTTGCATTTTATAATAATAGTTTATCCTTCACTTTAACTAGCTTAGAGTTTTTGTAACACATTATTTACTTTGTAATTTGCCAAGTTAAAAGAAAGCTGTAACATAACATCAGTCAAAGACAATATGTGTATGAAGAGCCAGCAGAATGTGTGAAATGTGGCTTTGTGCACATGTGGTTTCATGAGAACACTGATCTTTGTTGCAGTTATTGGGATCCTGGACCAGGTTTATGAGGAAATAAAAGGAAATCAGCTATAACTTCCATTAAGACACATCTGCATTATTCTACTTTGATGAAAAAAGCACCAGGAAGCAGCTCAGGCCATCAACAGCTACAGTTCAGTTCACTTTTAGCTTGCCAAACAGCATGTTTTTGAGACCCCATGTGGGGTTTCTTGGAGTTTATCACAAATATCAAAACAGTTTGTGATTTTTTACTCACTATTACTGTCTACATAACTGTTATCTATAGACATAGATACATTTTTTCTAATATGCAAGTTCTTATCCTGGCAAATTATATTATATAATTGCCAAGCCACAGTTTTCTCTCCCAACTTTTACCATAAGCACGTACAGTTTGTTATGTACAACAGTTGGTTTGACTTATCTCCCGGTGAACAAAAAATCCAGCATGTTGAAATCCATGACATGACAGACACTTTATTGCCCAGGCATTTTCTAATGGGATACTTGTCAACTGCATTTTAGGTTTAATGGACAAAATGTTGGCTAATCCGATCAGAATTGACAGTTTTGACTACACTAGTTGCCAGCACAGCAAGTGGCTGCAATGCTGTACACAAGCCAGCTTTAGTATAGAACATCTAGCCAAATGTTATGTAAAACATTTGTTACTAACAGTACATATACAACAGAGGCTGATATGCTACCATATGCGGCTTCCCTTTGGACTTCAGTTTAGAGATTTATTCAATCTATTTTGTATGGTTCTGCAAAAGACAAGGGTGGGCATCTTGCAGGGCTGTGGGGAAACCCAATGCCTTCATATGCATTAAATAAATGTAGGCCAAACTAAACCATTTTGGTTGGGACTTACTGACCATTTAGTGGGTATAGGACCTCCTAACTCTCCTCCGGCAGAAGATGTCATGGGATATAGAGAACTGGACAGTTTTACTTTAGAGATCAAATTTTGTTCTTCCGGGAGAAAATCTGCCACCAAAGGTGAATGGCAGCAACTTTCTCTGCTCTCGTAATAAAAAAAAACATACATGCTTGGTTGAGTTGAGTGACCATGAATATGGAGGTGTCGGTAGAGTTAGCTGTTGGTGTATGGCACCACAAGTGTTTTTCCCTGCTGAAGATCTGCAGAATTCTGGATGTCAATTTTGCAACCAACCTCTATGCATTCTGTGCCTATCATACCTGAGGATATTGACACAGTTGCCTAATACATGATTCCAAATTCAACAAAATCTCTTTAGGTTGTGGTCATATCTTACAAAAAATACAGTGCATTGTGAAAGTATTTGGCCCCCTTGAACTTTTCTACCTTTTGCCACATTTCTGGCTTCAAACATAAAGATATACAACTCTAATTTTTTTGGGAAGAATCAACAACAAGTGGGATACAATCGTAAAGTGGAACAAAATTTATAGGATATTTTAAACTTTTTTAACAAATTAAAAACTGAAAAGTGGGGCGTACAATATTATTCGGCCCCCTTGAGTTAATACTTTGTAGCGCCACCTTTTGCTGCGATTACAGCTGCAAGTCACTTGGGGTATGTCTCTATCAGTTTTGCACATCGAGAGGCTGAAATTCTTGCCCATTCTTCCTTGCAAAACAGCTCGAGCTCATTGAGGTTGGATGGAGGGCGTTTGTGAACAGCAGTTTTCAGCTCTTTCCACAGATTCTCGATTGGATTCAGGTCTGAACTTTGACTTGGCCATTCTAAGACCTGGATACGTTTATTTTTTAACCATTCCATTGTAGATTTTGCTTTATGTTTGGGATCATTGTTTTGTTGGAAGATAAATCTCGGTCCCAGTCTCAGTTCTTTTGCAGACTCCAACAGGTTTTCTTCCAGAATGGTCCTGTATTTGGCTCTGTCCATCTTCCCATCAATTTTAACCATCTTCCCTGTCCCTGCTGAAGAAAAGCAGGCCCAAACCATGATGCTGCCACCACCATGTTTGACAGTGGGGATGGTGTTTTGAGGGTGATGAACTGTGTTGATTTTACACCAAACATATAGTTTTGCATTGTGGCCAAAAAGTTCGATTTTGGTTTCATCTGACCAGAGCACCTTATTCCACATGTTTGGTGTGTCTGCCAGGTGGCTTGTGGCAAACTACAAACGAGACTTTTTATGGATATCTTTGAGAAATGTCTTTCTTCTTGCCACTCTTCCATAAAGGCCAGATTTGTGCAGTGTATGACTGTTTGTTGTCCTATGGACAGACTCTCCCACCTCAGCTGTAGATATCTGTAGTTTATCCAGAGTGATCATGGGCCTTTTGGCAGCATCTCTGATCAGTCTTCTCCTTGTTCGAGGTGAAAGTTTAGAGGGACGGCCGGGTCTTGGTAGATTTGCAGTGGTCTGATACTCCTTCCATTTGAATATGATCGCTTGCACAGTGCTCCTTGAGATGTTTAAAACTTGGGAAATCTTTTTGTATCCAAATCCGGCTTTAAACTTCGCCACAACAGTATCTTGGATCTGTCTGGTGTGTTCCTTGGTCTTCATGATGCTCTCTGCACTTGAAACAGAACCCTGAGACTATCACAGAGCAGGTGCATTTATACGGAGACTTGATTACACACAGGTGGATTCTATTTATCATTACCAGTCATTTAGGACAACATTGGATCATTCAGAGTTCCTCACTGATCTTCTGGAGTGAGTTTGCTGCACTGAAAGTAAAGGGGCCGAATAATATTGCACGCCCCACTTTTCAGTTTTTAATTTGTTAAAAAAGTTTAAAATATCCTATAAATTTCGTTCCACTTCACAATTGTGTCCCACTTGTTGTTGATTCTTCCCGAAAAAATTAGAATTTTATATCTTCATGTTTGAAGCCAGAAATGTGGCAAAAGGTAGAAAAGTTCAAGGGGGCCAAATACTTTCACAATGCACTGTACTTAGAGAGTAGTCCCTTAGATGCACGTAAGCCAAATAGAGGTGAGAAAAGAAAATTAATTCACAATTCACAAAACCTCCACATCAATATTTCATTGCCATTATATGGGTGTTGTCAAGGGTGTGTCAGAAGTGACAGACAGTCACCCTGCAGTTGGTTGCAGGAGATCTCTATGTTTGGCATTACAGACACCTTCTTAGAGCCTGTCTTTCTAAGACCCAGCAGCTACCTTACTCTGGCTAATTAACACCCTGGCCTGGGTGTATAAAAACCTGCTGTCTGTTAGAGGGAGGTGCCGGCGATACTCACATTACCCTTTGTGTAGGCTCAGAGCAAGTGCATTACTTCATCCTCTCTGGGGCTATGAGGATGGGTGTTCATGTCTCTGAAGTCGACTAAAAGCTAAGCTATCTTCCCTTGTTTGTTCCCCCTTGTTGTCTTTAGTAGTCAGTGGGGATTGACTAGCGCTCATCCCCCTCCCTTCCCTAGCCAGGGCCAAATGCCAGGGAAAGACAGGGCGAGGTTCACGTGCGGCGATTGGTGAAGAGCCAATATAGGGACGTTAGTGGAGACAGGGTGACGTTAGATCAGCCTAGAAGGTCTCCACTCCCCCCTTTCCCTCTTCCCTTTGTTTGGAATTAAGTCTTTCCCACACCCTGCTTGACATGTGTCCTGCAAACCTATCCTACCTGTCAGCATCCCAGGGTCCTGAAAATCTATGGGTGCATCTGTAACTAAAGTATCCAAAAAAAGGGGAAATTGACAACTAGGGCTACGTTCACACATTGCGTTTTTGCTGCATTTTTATTCTGCAGCAAAACCTGGTCTATTGAAAGGAGGTTTGTTCAGGATTTTTCTTGCTTTTTTGCTTGTTTTTAATACATTTTTGGTGCATTTTTGGAGCGTTTTTTTTTTGTCTATTTATGCATGTACATAAGGTTCAGTGAAAAAAAACAATTTCATTCTGGTTTTGGCACAAAAAACACTGAAAAAATGCTGAAAAACCTGCCACCTGCGTTTTTGGTGCGTTTTTTCTGCGTTTTTTTCACCACCCATTACTTCCTATGGGTGAAAAAATGCTGAAAGAAGTGACATGCTCTATTTTGCAAAAAAATATGCAAAGCACCAAACCCTGAAAAAAAAAAAAACAAGATGTGTGCATGAGATTTCTGGAATCTCATAGACTTTGCTGGTACTGTAAAACGCAGCTGAAAATTTGCTTAAAAAAACACAGCAAAAAACGCTGAAAAAAACAAGATGTGTGAACATAGCTTAGAGTTCCACTTTGGACTAGCAAAAAAAAATTGTGAAATTACTAAAAATGGCTCCAAATATATAATTTTATTATTACAAGTGCCATTCAACATGAAGCTACCTGTAAGAAACAAAATGTTTACTTAGTAATATGCAAAAGAATTAAAAAAATATCAGGAATATGCCACCATAGGAACAAAATCAGACGTGAAGTCTGTAACTGTGAAACCAGTTACGTTTGCTCTATCACTGTGGTTTTCATCACTTTGTGCTTTATTTTCATTTCCCTTTCTATCTTTGTCAAATGTAAAAGAATTCCTTTTGCTGCTGTCATGGTTATGCAAATCATTAATGAGATGGCCTGCTGATGTATTTATTATGTTAGTCATAACTGTGGAAAGGAGATACATCTGCAAGATACTTAGCCGGCTAATTGGAAAAATGAAGTGTGAGAACTCAGCACCAAAAAATAATGCCACAATGTTAGCAAAAATAATCCATCATTCAAATGGAGCAGAAGAGACAATGTGTTTGTATTACATCCTTATACTATTGGTTGGTTGTAAAACTCTTATAGTACATCACTCTACAGATCTTCTGAAAATATAACTCATTGGTCCCTCAGATAGTTTTTGGTGGCTTGAAAATGGCTAAGTCCCACATCTCCAAACATATGGCTATATAAACAATCATAAAAAAAAATAACTCTTGGATAAAGAATAGGGTACAAAGTTTGGATAGTTTTTAGTATATGTTCTTGATATGACATTTATTATTCACATTGAGAAAAATGTAGAAACTCTCTAGAAGAGAAACTGTGTTGGCCATAGCAAGAAATAACATTGCAGCTCTCTTTTAACCTTTCAATAACACATACATCTTTTTTTTTTGCACTCTGTTCTTTTTCTGGCATAGCTGCACACAGGATTGTTTTTTGTGGGTCGAGTTGTAGTCTTGAATCACACCATTTGTTTTAACACATAAATGGGGAGAAAAAAAATGCAATTCTGCCCTTGTTTTATGTGTTTTATTTTTACGGCATCCATTACATAGAAAAAAAAAAAAAACTAGCAATATTATTCTGCAGGGCAGTACAACTATGGTGACACCAAATTTATATTTTTATTTTATATTTTTTTTATATTTTAGTGGTTAAAAAAATCAGAAGCTTGTAAAAAATTGTATTTGTCATCATTCTTTAAGACCTGTAAGTTTTTTTGCAAACTGAGCTCACATTTTATTTATTACCATTTTGGGGTACAGATGATGTTTTGATTTATTTTATTTTATTTTGGGGTGGGGGGAGGAGTGTGGAAACCGAAAAAATATGATCAATTCTGGTATTTCAACTTTTTTTTTCTTTTTCACATTTAACATAGAGTATAAACAATTTTCATAGTTTGATAGTTCAGACTTTTCAAGAAAAACAATATCAAATATGTTTATTTTTTTAAAACATTTAATTTTTTAGTTGTTGAAGGGTGGAAAGGGTGCCGGGGACATCAATCTATGATCATTCAATCGCTTAAACTATACACTGCAGTATCACAGTATTATAGTATAGATTTAATTGTTGTTCTCTTATATAGCTTAATCTGTGGCTGAGCTTCACAAGAAAACCAAGATGGCAGTTACAGGAGTTTTCAGCAGACCTGTGACTACCATGAAAACCCATTTATTCCTCAAGATCACATTGCGGGGTGCCAACTGGAGATGGTGCATGCATGCACTGATCATGGCATCATTTAAATGCAGTTGTCAGAGGTTGCAAGAGGCATTTAAGTGGTTAAAATGCAGTGATCGGTGCAAACTCCAGTTGCTGCAGTTACATGCGGATGCCAGCTACATAACACAGGTGGCATCTGCCTGGTATGAACCTCAGCTCCTGCTGAGCTAATAAAGTCCGTTTCTGTTTTACTAGTTTTATAAATCTCCAAATGAAATGTAAAAAAATATCTGAATAACATTTGATGAATAATTATTATATCACTTATAGGGAACTTGAGCCCAAAATGTGCAGAATTTAAGAGACTAGAATCTTGTTCATGTTGTCTACATGTATTTGAAAAATATCTTAAAAGGAATGTTCCATATAATAGAATTGTTTAGTCGTTCCAAAATTAAAGGGGTATTCCCATCTACCTTAAACCAAAAATATATCTGGAAGGAAAATGTGGCCCCTATTAATGGAACACACAACTTTTTAAAGAACAGAGCCTCACTGTTCACTGATTTCATTGGAGAGTAATTCGGAAATCCTATTCACATTGATTAAAATTCGGACCATTTCTCAATTGACAATGAAATGTGCCAGTAACTTACAGGTACAATTTATAAATCAACAAGATGGGAATACACCTTTAAGTAAAAAGGAGCTGTGAGCGGTCATTGTGATTCAGGGCATTCTGCTACTTATAGTGCACAGAGCCAGCGCTAACGCAAACCACTGGAAATCCCTAAGATGCAAACTTAATTGTTTTTTTTAGATAGGAAAAGTTGACCAGAACCATGGTCAGTTGCTATTACAATGAAAATGCCTCTATCCCAAGTAGGTGTAAATGTGGGAAGGTATTTTCGTCTGAAATGAGTATTCAGATAATTTCAATAGATCAAAGACAAGTTTAAAGCAGATCACTCCCACATTATCCGTTTTATGACTGGGATATCAGCTGGAGGACGTAGAGCAGAATTAGACTTGGCATGGACTGTAGGCAATGCTTATACAGGTACGTAAAGAATGTTCTATAATGGCCCTTACTTGTTCTGACATGTCAGGCTACCCAATGAATCAAAATTCTTTTGACAAATAATTTATTGTATTTTTTTTTATAAATCATGACCTCTTGCTACAGTCAGAACAAGAATATCCCAGGAATCAGTTTGACGCTGCGCCAAAAATGTAATGCTGACTCCTGCTGAAGACAATTTCTATAAATGCTGCCGGATGGTTCTAAATGATCAGCTGTCTCCTTGAGACCAACCAACATATAAATTCCACATTAACATATTCAATGTTGCTTCAAATACAATTCTATGCACGTAAAGCATATTCCTGCATATTTGCTTTTCTCTACTGTCACTATTTCCTGCATATTTGCAGCTCTAAACTGTTACTATTTTCTATCTTAACCACATGAAATAATCCCTCTACTTGATTTAACAGAATTTTTCAACAGTGATAATTGTGAACAAAGTGGTATATCTACTAGAGATGATTAAATTGAATCAAGGCAAATCAAATTCCAGTGAGTCTGAAAAATTTGAGATTTCATTCACGGAAATCAAAAAAAGCCTGCTGAATTTTAATAAGTTGCAGAAGATTGCATCATTTACAGAAGGCTGATATGACCTTAGGCAGGCTTACCCACAATACCTTTCAGCTGTCACATGACATGATATAGTGCAGCCAATCAGGCGGGACTATCATAGTCTGTAAAAAAAGGAGGAAGTGGTATATTTGACTCATCAGTAGTTTCATTCACAACAGAATGATGTTACCTCTAACAGTGACACCGTCATTTTGAGTCAGTGTTCTGCAAAGAGTCTGCCTGATTTTAAATGACCAAAAGGGATAGCTTGTGCACTATTTCTGAATAAAAAAACATGAAAAATCTATCAGTGCACTGTGTTATTAAATAAGCTTGTTATACTACTGGGTCACCATTCGTTTCTATGGTGAGGTTACATTGACATTAGAAAGGCTGTCTTTGTTTTAAACAGCTTCAAGGGGGTTGGAAACAGTCCTAGGAGACCTCTGAGTGTTACAGATGTTTTTTTCAGGACAATTGGAGGTTTTGCAGTGTTGAGATTCGCAGTGAAATGAATAGCTGCAAATTAAAAAAAGTTTTTAAAAGATTGTTTAACCTGGCAAATTTGATTTTGAAAAAATTTGATCATCTCTAATATTTACTAGCATAAAGCCAATCTTACTAACTAGCTTTAGGCTGGAGCTACACAAATTTGGCTGTGACTTTATTCTACTTCTACATACCAGCAAAGGGTAACATTGCAACACACAAGGTGCCATGATTGCACCAAGCAAATCGCAAAAAAATCCAACTGTTTCTGACTTTTTGATACTTGTTGCAGTACCTTTCAAATTGCAATGTCACACAAGGATCTTTGGCAAACTGTGTTACCACCTATGTCACTGTGTAGCCCCAGACATAGGACTTTTGGTGTTAACAGGTTGCTATGAGAGGTTGTGAGTTCTCCTTCAATGGACGTCTTCAAACAGAGGTTGGACAGACATCTGTCTGAGATGGTTTAGTGAAACCTTCATTGAGCAGGGGGTTGGACACGATGACCCTGGAGGTCCCTTCCAACTCTACCTTTCTATGTTTCTATGTTTAAGGATCCATTATAATGACAACCATAACATTCTATGGGGTCATACTACCTGGTAGCTGTGATTTCAGATCATACATTCTACAAACAAAGTCATGTGTCACTTTATGGGACCTCTCTATGGCTCCATAATATAGAGATATTCTCCCCAAGAAGCAATACTTCTAATGGAAGGCATGTTCCATTAAACAATGTTCAATGGACCATGGCACCATTTTTTTCTGTTGGATTTATAAGGAAATATTATTTTACAGATACTTCTATATAGTATTACAGGTGCTGTATGGTCCCATATACTTCGGTAGATGCAGTGTTTTAGGTTTCACATAGAAGAAATTGCATTATATGCATGAAGACTTGTAGACTTGGTTTTCAAGAAGCAATTTTGACTTCAGACCGATTATCTTGTCATCAGAAAAATCAGCAAGAAACATATCAGACAACCAAATTGCCACAAAAATGCCCTACTTGAAAAGGCACAAAAAAACCTTATAGTCTAAATTCTTATTTAATGTATATTAGTTAACAAGGACACTACCATTGTCATTAATTGTGTATTTCTTAAATTATATGCGACAAGATAATTTTTTGAAGAATTACTAAAAATCAAGTTAACTCTATAATTGGACCTTTTACTTTTTCTTTAACTCATACTGGCAGGTAGATTATAGATTTAAGTATAGTAATTAAAAATTAAACATGCGTTTAAGAAATACACTAATATAGTAAAGCCAGACCTAAGGAACGGGAGTTTCTATTTCCCTAGACAAACACAGGAAAAAAAATGAATGTGAGATAAAATAATTCCTAATAATTCTGACTCTGGAGTGGAAGGAATATTTTGCCCTGGAATGTAAGAAAAACAAAGTACATGTAAATGATTTGATTGCGATATAATTTGCCAGTTCATCCACGAGGAGTTTATCTTCAGATGAAAAGGAGTCAAAATACAGGACAGATGTTGGAGAAACCACACTGGGAGCCTGTCACATACTGGCATTTTTAAATGATTTTGGCTCATCCATTAAATAAGGTGCATTTCGTCTGATTTTGAAAAAGGAAACATGAGGGAATATTTAAAGGCCAATTGCTGCCAATTAACTTTGATCAGGAGAAGATGTATTCAAAACCTTTCAGATTCCTTCTTCTGTCTGAAATAACATACATTTCCAAAATCCAGTGAAACAGCATCTTGATGATTAATGCCTGTTGGCAGCCGTGCCACAAGCTTGCTTAACAGTCGGGCTTTAAATAAACAGCTGCCTATATCCTGGTGAAACTGAATGTGGCTTGTATAATGCGCTCCAGTTAAAGTATGGGAGAAAGCAGTTTCCTTAATTAAATAAGCTTGTTGAGGTAATATGCCCATCATTCTGTACCTACAGGCAAGTATGAAACCCCTGAATGGGCAGATCTAATTCTAAAAAAAAAGTGTTTTCTTTTTTACAACTCAATTACCAATGTCTTAGCTCAAATCTTGACATGTTTCTCAGACGGCTATATAGTTATGAAAATATAAAAAAATGCCTATTTACTTAGGAAAAATCGAAGGGAATTCTTGTACTGCTCGGGTATAGATCAGAAGTTTTAAAAGGCATTTTTTTTTAAATTAGATTGATCCATTAACAGTAGACAGGATGGGCATCTCTTCATCACATCGGTGTGATGCCCTACTGAAACTAAAATAATTTATTTTTTGCTCAAGAAGGGCAAAAGGAATAACACCAGTCACACCATCTCCTAAAGGGTTATTTCCATGTTTTCACCCGTTCACCAGAAGAACCCTATAAGAAATGGGCCTCTTTTTGTCTCTTAGTAGTCAAAGCTGTAACGAAATGTGACATATTCCCTCCTTATCTCTGCTGTGTGCCCAAGGAACAAAGCATCATATGTGGTCAACTGTTTTCTATTAAGCCAATAGTAGTATTTGTGAGGTGTCCAGACCAGTTTACTTGTACTATCATTCTATGAAGCAGATGTAATTTGCATACTTTTTTTTGCACAAATCATTGCTAATTAGACATACATAACAGAGATGAGACAATCATTTTGAAGGACTTTGGTCCAGCAGCCACAGATTAATGTGGCCACCAGATGGGGACAATGTAAACTGCCTCCTACCCAGTGTCTTCTAGGGTGCCTCTTCTGATTCGTTGACCCGGCACGACATCATGCGTGCGTTATGCCACAACAATGACGTCACGTTAAGCCTACAACTCAGAAGATGTGCCGAGGATTCTAGTAGGTAGGGGGTGAATTGCAGAGTTCCCAACTAGTGGCCTCAGAATACTGAAATGGCCGCTGGACCAAGGTCCAGCAATTTGATTTACTCATATATAATACACAGTTGGTCTTCTTAAGTAGAACCTGTATCTCCTAAAGGTTTTTACTGTTGTCTAATGTTAGTACTCATTTAACATCACCTGGGCAATCACTGTTGATAGCAATATCAATTTTTTAATGAGCAATTAAACTTTTTTAATCTAAAGAGTAACTGTTGTTTTCATTTTTATTTCATAAATCAATAGTACACATGAAAATAAGCAACTCTGTAATACATCTGATCAGAGAAATCAACTTCTTTCTCTGACAGAATTAATAATTTAATATTAAAATCCTCAATTCTGAGATAAAATCTGTATTCAATGAAGACAGACTTTCCCATTACGGAGATAGGAGATGGCAGTTGGTTCTGATAATATTCTGGTTGGATGGAAGCAGGTGAGCAGGAGGTTGGAGCTCTGCCTGTGGCTCCCCCCTCCTCCCTTCTAGATAGAGTCTTATCCGTAGCAGCCGCCATCTCCTACCTCAGTAATGGAAAAGTCTGTACTTCACTGAATACAGATTTTACTTCAGAATTGAGAATTTTGATAACTGATCAATTCTGGAGCAGAATGAAGCAGATTTCTCTGATAAGATACATTACAAAGGTCTTTATTTTCATGTGTACTATTGATTTATGAAGTAAAAATTAAAGGAATGGTTACTCTTTAATTATTGATCAGCCTTTGAAAAATATATATTTATGTAATATACTTCATTACCTTTATTGTGCCTCTTTCTATCCCAAACACTATGCTGCAATGCTGTTTCAATTCAGTTCAAGCTACTGTAGAAGATCCTTTCAACTGCTGCTCAGCAAGGAACTCTCTTGGTATGGGTAAGGGACACAAAGGCTCAAAGGCCATGTCCCCACTATCAGTATTTGGTCAGTGTTTTTTCTCAGGAGTGGGAGCCAAAACCAGGTGAGGAACAATCAGAGAAAAGGTATAATAGAAACAAGTCACCAATTCTGCATTTATCACCCACTCCTGGTTTTGGCTCCCACTCCTGAGAAAAAATACTGACCAAATACTGAACAAATACTGATAGTGGGGCCGTGGCCAAAGAGGGAGAGTTCCACACACAGATTGTATGAAGACAGTGTTTGGATCTTGCCGATGAACAGATGAAATGAGTTTCTAAAGGACCTCGAATAGGGAATTGAAACAACATTGCAGTGTTTATACTTTATATATAAATACTCATACAGAAGAAGTCCAGTTACTCTTTTAACACAAAAAATATTGTATTTTTTTATCTACTAGATCAACAAGTTACTTAAAAATTGACACTGCTGCATAACCAAGTCTAATAAACTTTCTTTCAGTATTTTTCATATGTTACCACTAGTGGAATCTGTAATCTGCCTTCCATAAGTGGAATTATTTTAAAAAACATACAAAAAAGTTAATGTCTGCTCACCACCTCCTGGAGCGCACGGATCCTGCTGTGCGGCAAGTTTTCAGAACTTAGAAAGGAATATATATAATATAGCGCTGGACTTATTCCTTTCTGAATTATTATTTTGTTACATTTATTTTTTTTATAGCATTTTTCAAGTCCTATAAAAATGTCTGAAGGAAAATGGCATAAAAAAAACACTAAACCCAGTTCATGTTGCAATGTAAAAGAAAAAAATCTAATATCCGAAAGTATCAAAAAAAAACACAAAGTAAAATTGCTGTGTAACTAGCCATCTCAATAATTTTCTATATACTTTACAGTAACATCCAGGGGCAAAATAAACCCTGTTAAAGATTGCATGTCCAAAAAGCTGCAAAACGCTGTGTGCAAATACAGCCTAATTCCACTTTATAGATTAAACAAATGAACTCATTTTTCTAGGGTCACATTGATATATATTTACTATATGAACTTTAGAACAACAATATCTGAAAGTTCAGATGAACATAAAAATAAATAAAAAATAATAATACAAAAGATCATCAGCTGCCTTTGTATCTTCAACTTTGTCTACTGTTGAAAGGGACTTAAATGCAATCTAACAGAATAAGGTTTTGTCATGATCTCAACGTTTTATGTATTCGTTTGCTCAGTTTTCCTATACCCATTTTATCAGGGCTGTAAATAATTAGTTTTTCTCTGTGATAGAAATTGAGCCATAGGAAATATCAACGATGGTGGACACTCTAAAACCTATGGGTTGGGTAACAAGGGAGCTTGTCAACTCAATGCACGCTACATAAAGTAACACAAAGCCACAATAATGTGACACAAATGTTTAAATCAAAGGGAGTACTTACTTCTAAATCATTGAAGAACAAATGTGTATCCGCCAAGTTGAAAATCATTTCCTCCATGCGAAGTCCAAGTGACACAGAGGATGGTGGATCCTTATGGGATAAAAAGAAACATTAAGACTGGGTTTATTAATAAAATATTCCTTCATTATTCACATACATTAGATAAATATTGACATTAGTTATCCATTTTCCTAAGATTGATGGCTTATTATTATGAATTCCTTGAGATAAGCCATAAATAGTAGTTGGCATTGGCCCAACTCTCAACAAGTCCACAGATCAACTGTTTGAATGGGCTCAGGTGCCCCTTGTGTTGTTTTCTAGGCACAGTTAAATGAATTTAATAGTGGATGTATCTAGTAGTTCAGCTCAGTCCTATTCACTTCAATGGGATGAAGTTGTAATAAATTGCAATACTAAATATAGGTAAATAAACTTCTAAAAGTATTGATCTGTGCCTGGTAAACAATGAAATGCCTTGGACCCGTCAATCATGTGATCCGCAAAGGGGCAGTTAACACCTATATATATTAACATGAGTACAGTATAAATAAATAAGGCCACACTACATAGATAGTGTAAAGCACCACTACATTATCCTGCATCTATTAAATGTAAATAAATGTTATCTGTTCTAATAATATTATATTCAAATGACATTCATTTGTAGCAACTCTTGGTGCTTTTTTATGTTTGGAAACTGAATGCATGTGAGCTTTGAAACTAAACTTTTTAATTGCAAATGTTTGTAATAAACAGATGGAATCTGTTAGAAAATTAGAAACCTAATCTTAGAGATCTCTATAGACAACTGTTCTATCACTTTCGCAGTACTAGTTTGTATTTAGGAAGTTGTCCGGCCTTAGGTCACAAGTCTGCGGTTACTGTAGACATGTGAATCCTCATAGGCCGCACACTGCACACTTTGAGTATTCCCCGATGCCGCTGCCATGAGTGGACAGTCATGTGTCTGCAATTATGCGATTTGCGTACTCCCAGCCACATTCTGACTAGACTGTGTGCGGCCTTGCTCAATACACTTGCATCTCAGTGGTTAGCATTGCAACCTTGCAGTGCTGGGGCCCTTTGTTCAAATCCCTGTCTGCAAAGTGCTGTGGAATTAATGGCGCTATATAAGTGAGTAACATAATAAATAAATAAATTAAGGCCCATCGAGTTGGCACATGACCACATTTAGGCAAATCGCATACTTGCATTCACATGCCCCCACTGAGATCGTAGAATTCTCACAGCGCACAGTGCACGTGATGTGAGGATTCACAAGTCTGAAGTCATGAGTGAATGCAGCCTTGTAGCCTAAGGCTGGTCAACCATTTTAAGGTCTTAGTAAGTTTGTCTGTCTTGCACAAAAAGTTTTTCTTAAATTGATCCTCCGACTTCAAGATATTCACACTGTGTTCCACCGTTGGGAATCTCAGGGATCTGCTCTGATATGTGAGGGAACCTGTCAGCTTTAATTTCCACTAAAATAATTTTGTTGTCTATTTAACAGGGTTGTCCAGTACTTTAATATTGATGCTCTTTCTTTAGGATAGGCCATCAATACCAGATCGGTGGTGGTGCGATACCTAGCACCCCCGTCGATTAGCTGTTGCCGGCGACAACCTAATATGCGTGGTTGCTGTTATAAAACTGCACATCTCCGTCAACTGCCCACTGGCCGTGACAAAGCATATATGGCCACCAGCAGCACTGGAAACAAGTGTTGCACACCCATTAACCTGGTATTTGTCCTAACGATAGGCCATCAATCTTAAAGTACCGGACATCCCCTTTAGTGCATAAAAGTTCTCGGTCCACCAAAGTGGGATGGTTGACTCTCTTTACTCCAGCTAATAGATGAGAGTCATTATGGTGGACTCCCTAATAACTAAAACTTCTCTTATCAAAGATTTGAAAACGGATTATCTTTCACAAATATTTTTCCCTGCTTTTATTATTAAAAATATGCATTTTAAGGTATTTTTGAAGTCTAAAAAAGAGAAGCCTTCCGGGAATAAAAGAAAGAAAACCTTATACCCCAGTGCATCATTTTTTTTATAAAAACACCACAAACCCCAAAAATGCTACAAACCAAAGCACCAAATACAAAAACACTGTGACTGATATTTATCAAGCCAAGCGCGCCAGAATTCTGCTGCAATTCGTGCCAAAGAACTGTCTTTCATAAGTTACACCGTATTTGTTATGTGTTCTAGACACTGTCCAACTTGTCCAAAAATGAGTGTAGCTTCACTGAAAGGGAAGTAGTTTATTGAGAAATGGGAGTGGCCTGATGTGTGACACTGTGACAAAGATTTGGTGCAAACTTTTATCACAAAGTAAGCCAACTATGCCAACTTTTAATAGTTGTTGTAAACTTAGACTACACAGTCTGCAAATGTGCCAAAAGTATCAAACAGCATGAACCATTATAATAAATTTGGAGCATTTTAAGACTGTGTAGTGTAAGTTTGCACAGTCTGTGAATTAGCAATTATTGATAAATATGCCCCAATGCACCAATACTTAGAGTTTGCAATAAATTGCTTTACACTTTATAATAATATTGGTATGCAAAAAAAATTATGAAACGCTGTGTGTGAATCCAGCCAAGAGTTTATACAAGGACTGCTAAAATGTTTAATAACCATGGAATATATTTATATTTAGTAGACTGATACCATCATAATCAAATTCACTTCATACTCCAGGTTACTGATATTTCAAGTAAATAATCAGTGATCTACAAAATATCTGTAGAGAATCACTGATGTTATGTGAGTCGGGCCACCCACAAAGACTTAAGGCCTTTTATTTGCGATTAACGTATAACACACTTTATGTTCTCTGAAGAAATTACCGTATCAACTGGCTTCTTGCTGAGCTAATAAAATAAAACACAGTGTCCAAAGCCGCGGTTCCTAAATATAATGCAGATGTCTGTCTTGTTTTCATTTGTATAACATTTTCATGATTTTATACATGGAACATATGCATTGATCGCTACATATATTTGTTACATTATGTATCTGGCAAAAAGCTTCCAGTTTGTTTAAAAAACATAAATTTTATGATGGGAAAAAATTAGCTCATGTGAGTGTGTTCTATTTCTTACCATGCTAAAGATAGCACCTCAGTTTTAAAGAATTTATGCTAAAGTCTTATATTTTTTTACATCGTTATAGGTCATCTAAGCCTATATTTAGGATAGACGGTTTGTTTCTGTTTTATTATTTCCTGTAGCATTTTGTAGATTGTAGTTCTGTCAATAACATAAATCTTTTCCCTATAACAGCCATGATTATTTATCAACTCTAGGTGATAAATGCTTTTCTGGTAAGGGTATGATTCTTGAAATATTCATCAGTAGAGTTGACGATCTTCTGCCTATCAGTAGTGGTAAGGAGGAATTGTATGGGGTTGTGGTTGATGGCTAACAATATGTGATGCCTCCCCATGCAACTCAATGGGCGGTATGAAAACAACCTACGGGTAGGGGTCACAGCAATCGGTTTCCCGTGGATAGATCATAGAATCATAGAATGTTAGAGTTGGTAGGGACCTCCGGGGTCATCGTGTCCAACCCTATGTTCCATGCAGGATTCATATGCAGATAATAAGTGTTCATGATTGTGTTACACTTTAACACTAATATTTATTTTATTTATTATTTTGAAATTAGATTTACAGGCTATTTGTAAGGTAACTGTTTAAGAAAGTTGCCTAATAATAACCTCTTTTGGGCTGTCCAGGCTTATGATATTGATGAGCCATCCAATAGATAGGTCGACAAAAAAAGAGCAGTGGGGGTCAAAAACCCCCAGTGATCAGTTGTTTTTAGTACCGTCGGCGGTTGGATGTAAACATTCAAAAGCGTCAAACAGCACAGCTTTATTCACTGTCTAGTGGCCGTTCTCAGGTACTGCAGCTCAGTCACTTTTCAACTGGATAGATTCTGAGGAGTTGCAGATCTCGGTAATGGCTTCTATATAGCATATAAAGCTGTGCTGTTTTGGCTCTATTCATGGTTTACATCTGATCATTACTAGATCAGAAAACATATGATTGGTGGGGGTACCGGTGCTGAACCCAACCAAATGGATATTGATGACCTTTGTGAGAATAGGTCACCAATACATAAACCTGGATAATCCTTTTAATCCCTTGGTGCAAATAATCTTACTTGTACGCCCAACATCAGGGTTTTGCATGTGCCAAGGTGGCCCAGGAGTCAAGCCCACTCCAGCAAATGTAAGCTAAAAAAAAAAATTCTCCAAAAACTCCCAAAGAAGGAATGTTTCCTGAAGGTAGTTTCCTCTTGAAAAATGTGTAGTTTTTAGCCACCTGAAAAATTAAGTCTGCACATGGCTAAAAAGATCACATGTAAATTGCAAATAACTGAGCTGGTAAAAGATCACCATTAGTAACAGATAAATGGTCTAATCTGCAAACTGATATTTACAGATTTTTGCTAAAATTTAGAATCTTCATTGAATAATGTCATTTTATTAAACTGAGTTCCAAAAAACAATCAACAACAGAAAGAAAGAAAAGTATCACCGATTCACTGATTATTAAGAGCATAAATGTTTATCCACCTGTCTCTAGATATCTAACTTCTAAATGAGTTGTCGACATAATTCATCTTCCAAAACTAGACTGCAGGCAACAGCTGGTGAATTACATCAGAATGAGCAGTAGGAAATGAAAAAAGCTCAGATTTCATTAAAGGGAACCTGTCATCAGATTTGTGCTGTGCGAACCACTGGCAGCATGAATTACACACTGGCTGTGCAGGTATGTTTTAATTTTAAACGCTGTAGCATTTCAAAGTAATCAAATTTTGAAAGCCATTCTGAACTACGGGCCTGATTCATCAAAGCTTTCACGCGTAAAAAGCTTTGAAAAGTCGCACAATTTTGGCTAAAATCAAAGCTGCGTTAAACTTTTACAGCTTTCGATGTTCTTTCGCCATTTTTTCCCAACTCTGACAAAATGGGTGGTGCTGTGGTGGGACAGGTGTGTTGACAATCGCTCGTCAAATTCATAAAGGGAGGCAGCATTCACTACGCCACAAATCTAACTCCAACAGGGACTGGAGTACAATTTGTGGTGAGGTGCGCACTGGGGTGTACACCACTCGTCAGATGCTCCTGATTCATGAAGAAAGAGCATCTTAATTGAGCACATCTCCTCATTAACACCGGCGTGAACTATGCCGGTCATGATGAATCAGGCCCTATGTGTATTGCTTAACTAGTCTGAGGTGTTCCCCAGCCAGCTTCTCCTTTGCCCCATTCCAGCTGACTGGCATGTCTCACCCTATGTATTCATTTCTTTAGGTTTTTGTTTCAGTTTTTTTTGCAGTGTGCAAATAAGGACATAGGGTCCCTTTTCCTTGAGTTGGACATTACTTTTATGTAGTTCCCCATGGCTGGGTGTCCATTAGCCACGTCTCAGTCCTTCTCAGCCCTTATTCACATTACATCACTTGACATATGGTAAGGTTTTAATACTAGAAGATAGGACTGTCCAAAATAGAGTCACCTTGACATGGTGGGATGGCTTCTACGTTTTTTGAGCAAAATTATGTTAACTAAGCACCTTATATTATTTTTATGCACAATTGCTATTTATTTATTTACTGCAGGGTATTTGCTTATTTTGTTTTTATCTTGGGGTTTGTCTATTATAATATAGATGTGGTACTGCTATTTTTTACAATGGTTCATCTACTTTTACATTAATCACCAACAGGAAAGGTCATCTAGATAATGAACTCACCTGTAGGAATCCAGGTGTGAGGTCATCAGGTCATCAAGATGGAGGTGCTATTAAGAACTACACACAATCGAGAAGCTAGAGCGTTCCACAGACCCTGTGTCCGGTATGACATCATTTTGATTACTGATGAGCAATTACTGCGTGTAATTGGCAAACATATTGATTTGGTATTAATTGGTTTACGTGCACATGCTCCTTAAGAGTGGTGAAAATGTTTTGGTTTTTTTACTTATGGGTATACCTAAACAGGTCCCTCGCTTGTATTAAATATTAATATTTTGTACATTTTATAACCATGCTTGATTTAGGTTGGTTTGCCAGCCAAAATGTCGTCAAAATGTGACACATTTAGAAAATGTGTTGCTAAATAAAGAGGCTGGATTGAGCCTGCTGACGTCCATTCATACTTATTATAGCAAGAAACCTGTCAGTCATGGGAACTGGGATGGAAAGAAATACGACTGAAACCACATTGGACTAGTTGGCCAAGACATCCAGTCCCTGGTTGGGTTTTCAAAGTACTTTTACTCTAAAATGTCAGAGCTAGGGCAGGTGCAGATGACCATATATTCTCTCATGCAACAGAATTGGGTCAACTACGCAAATCACAAACCTACAGTGGCATAGAAGGAGTATACTCGATCAAATAAATTAAAGAATATCAAAGTATATTAAGTACATCAGTGGTCAGAGTCTGATCAGAGTGTGATTCAATTTTCTCAGATGAGGAGAATATGGAGAAAAAAAATTCTATGCCTTCTTCATTTCTTCATTCTGTCAGGCCATGGAAATCGGACTGCACTCACATGTCATCCAAGTGCAGTCCGATGGTTTTCACAGACTCATTGACTTGCATAGCTGAGTGCGATCTGAATATCAGATCAAACTTGGGCATGCAGTGATTTTTCTCTCAGACTGGCTCGGTCTAAGGAAAAAGTCTGACATATGCACGGCCCCATAGACTAACATTGGTCCAAGTGAAATCTGATTTTTTTGTCGGATCACACTTGGACCAAAAATACGTCTGCAGAACACCCCTGTGCTTGTCATTATGATACACTTGTGAACACCGGATGGTGTTCATAAGAGATCGTCATTTCTTCTATAAATAGCACTGGAGAAGCCCTGCTATGTAAAGAACAGGCAATCAGACTATCCCAGATTCAAGTCTCCCAAGGTGACTATTGAATAAAGTAAAAAAAAAGTTTTTAACAATATGAAAAATATAACACAAACGTTCAAATACCCTCCCCCTTCTGCCCCATTGAAAATAAAACTATAAAAAAATACACATACAGTATTTGGAATTGCTGTGTTCAGAAATGTCCGATCTATCAAAATCTAGAGTAAATTAATCAGATCAATAAACAGCGTAGCGAATAAAAAAATCTAAACTCCAGAATTACGTTTTTTTTGGTGCTGTAATATTGCAGTAAAATACAATCTTTTGATCGCCTCTTATTGCATTTACAGCAACATGATATCGATTAAAACGTCATGTCAGGGCGCAAAAAATAAGCCATCAACCAGCTCCAGATCCTGAAAAATTAAAACGCTACGAATCTCGGAAAATGGTGACAAATGCAAAAACTTTTTTCCATACAAATTTCGGATTATTTTTTCACCACTTAAATAAAAAATACGCTATATATGTTTGATATCTGCGTACTTGTACTGACCTGGGGAATCATATTGCCCGGTCAGTTTTACCATACAGTGAACATGGTAAATAAAAAAAACAAAAACAATTGTTAAATTGACTTTTTTTTTACAAATTCACCACAATTGGAATATGTTATCATTTTCCAGTATACTATATGGTAACATAAACGGTGCCAATCAAAAAACAAGCCATCATATAGCTATATTGAAGGAAAAATAAAAAAGTTATGGTTTTTGGAAGAACGGGAGGAAAAAACAAAAACAGATGTGACTTTAGCTGACAAATCAAAAACTAAAGCATTGGTGACAGTGATGAACTGAGACAGATTCAATTGGGGCTAATGGGTTACTTCATGAATTCACTCAGGTGAAATAAAACTATCTGCCAGTGAATAAAGTCCAATTCAAAGATGCTTCTGTTTCTACTATTATTGTATCAGCACCTTGACCGACCAGATGATCCTCTGATGGGTCTGTCTGACCCTAGCTGAGAATGAAAATGAATGAGACTTAGGGTATGTTTACGCAGACGGCCTGATGCATCAAAGCTTTCAAGCCAGAAGTCTGGTGTAAAAACATTGAAAAGTCGCAAAATTTAGGCAAAACTCTAAATTGTGCAAATAATTTGTGACTTTTGGCATTCTCACACCAGTTTCTCCGAGCTACGACAAAATGGGTGGAGCTGGGGGGGGCAGGGGCATGGTTACTGCCACTTGTGAAATTCATGACAAGAGTCGGTGTTCGCTGTGCCACAAATCTTACTCCAGGAGAGGCTGGAGTAGGATTTGTGGCGAGTTGCACACCAAGGTGTACGATATTTCTGATTCATGAAGAGGTGTATCCCTCTTCATGAATGAGGAGCATTTGACTCCAGCATGCCCCATTATCCAAACTTTTTTTCATGCCTGTTCATGCCGGTCAAGCAACAGTCTTTTTGCAGAATCTTTGAAGCAGATTCTATGTGCACACTGAATCTTTTTGCTTAGTTTTTGGAGCAGAAACTATCTGCACACAACAACTTTTAAACTCAGGCGAACCTGATGAGTTTTTCAAGCAGGTAACTATTTCAAGCAAGAAACTCTTCAATAATCTCTGGAGTCTTTTTTTCCCTGAAACGACTTTTGTGTCATTTGTATACGTTCATTTCCTGAACAATTTTTCAGACATTGTGTCCGCTGGCAGTTGTTTGGAGGGTTTTCCTATGGTTTTTGTGAAGTCTTTTAATGTTGTTTTCAAGTGTGCTGAAATGGTGAAAAGAAACACAATTCTGCCATTGTTTATTTGGTTTATTTTCATGGTCCTAATAGTGCAATGACCACATGATTCTCAAGGTCAGTACGATTACAGTGATACTAAAGATGAATATTGAATAATTTTTTTATATTTTATTAATGTAAAAATATTCTTAACTTTGTTAAAAAAATAAACAGAGAAAAAATCTGGTTTGTGCTACCATTTTCCAAGGCCCATATGTTTTTCCTGCCAATGGAGCAGTGAGAGGGCTCGTTTTTTACACCCTGAGCTGATCTTTTTATTTATAACATTTTGGGGTAGCTACAATGTTTTATTCACTTCTTTTTACAAATTTTTGCAGTCTTACAGCGAGCAAAAAAACCCAAATCCTAGCATTTTGATTTTTTTCCCCTTTACAGCATTTATTGATTGGGTTAATTTTATATTTTGATAGATGGGTCTTTTACGGGCGCTGGGATAGCAAATATGTATTTAATTATTTTTTACATATCTTTATTTTTAACTGGGGAAATAAAGGAGTGCTTATTTGAATGTTTATTTTTTATTGTTTAATATTTTTTAAAACTTTTTTTTTCATTTTTAACTTCTCACTCAATTTTTTTAGTCTCCTTAGAGAACTGGAACTTGAATTGTTGGATCGCTTGTACTATATACAGCCTTAAGTATTTCTATATAGAGTAAGAATCAATGTCTCCTATGACACGCAGCCTGCTGTGGAAAGTCACAGGAAAAATCATGTGACAGGCGCGGAAGCTTTCAGCTGGGCCCAGCTGTCACAGCTACCCACGGCTCCCCGCAATCATGTTGGAGGTTTGTAAGGTTTGTTGTCTATCATAAACTTTATAGCTCCAAAATTAAAATTACTACTTATCTCCATAAAAAGTGCATAACATTAACAGTTTTTTCATCAAATACAATGAACAAAGTAAATGTAGCAGCCTCACCAGTCTTGGTATTCCAGGCAGAATTAGCCCAAGTAATATTAAACGCATTCACCAGACAAACACCTCCAGCACAACTTCACTCTACTGAGCAAACCCAGGTGCTGTTAGTAGGCCTGTAAGGTTGTATTAGGGGAACGACCTTCCCCACCCTGACTCTTTTGGTTGCTCCTAAATCACGGACCCAAAATCCAGTCAAATTAAAACTCTCTCAATAACCTAGTGTTACTGGTACAGACTTTATATTAGTGAGGACAACCACCTCGGTCACACTTATCTACCATCCATGACCTTACCTCCTGCTTTCTTACAGTATATATATAATACCAGATACCCAAACACACTAGATGGTCATCTGGTACCATGTAAGTTGGCATGTTTGGCTGACTTTATTCATGTGTGTGGGAGTTATATGATAGTTATAGGTCAAATGCTCATTTAGGTGGGAGCAATTTCCATTACTCCCTCATAAACATGCATGCTCGGTTTGGCTAAGTGTTCCTGTTTATTCAATAATGGAAATACAAGAACAAGACACTGCCAATTAAAGTCTTAATTTACGCTGTTTGGTGATGGGATCTATTGGGATTTGGCTGCTTATGGAGACCCCCACAAAGTAGATTTTTCCTAGTCAGATCAGTTTCACAACTACAATTTCCATTTTACTCATTTTACCGAGGCTTTTGCCAAGACAACTACATTTAAACAATAAAGTTTTCATTCAGTGTCACGAGAAATGTACTGTCTCCAGGAAATCAAGTAAAGAACCCGGGCTTACTTTGTCATGGCAACTACACATATATCTCACGACTAAAAATTGCTATCTTTCATCTACTCTGGCTGTAGAACAGTAGCAATTACCTCTAATGTGAAGATTGCTGATGCATTAGGTAAAATAAGTACTGTCTAATGAGATAAGAAGAGAATCACCTTCCCATCTCCGCCCTCCTTCACTAAAAGCACACATTATTATTGGTAGGCTAATTGACCTTTTGTGCCATTCATTCCACAGCCCTGGGCTATTGTTCTTTACAGACAAGTATAGAGTCATGTCCTGTCTGAAATGTGTAGGCATCGCCTAATACAAATGAGCTCCAGCATCTAAATTACTGCCTTTCTTCAAACAAACTATGCCTTTAATATGTGATCCCTGCCTTTATTATAGGTAAATTGCGGGACCAAAACCCTAGAACAATTCAAGCTTTTGCACTCCAATTACTGTGTAAATGCTACTTGATAACAGAGAATATCAACATTCAGGAACAGCGGTCTACCAAGGTTAGGCTATGTGCACATGATGCGGATTGTGTGCATTTTTTTGTGCTTTTTTTTCCGTGCAGAAATGCAGCAGAAGCGCATTGCACATCTTATCCTATGACATTTTGCAAGTTCTGTGCACATGGTCAGGATTTTTTCTGTGCGGGTTTTAGATGCGGAAAAAAACGCAGCATGACCATTTCTTGTGCGTTTCCGCATGCGGATTTGCCTATACAATGCATTGGAAAAACGCATGGCAAATCTGCAGTAAAAGCGCTTGAAAAACACATCAAAACCGAGTGTAAAATCTGCATGCATTTTTTTCTGCCAAGGACATGCAGAAATACTCCGGAAAATTTCTGCATCATGGGCACATAGCCTTATAGTCCTCTCATAGAATCTGTAATTTACAAACCGGAATTTTCACATTGTATTAGTTATGGCAGAATCAGTTTGCTGGAGTCAAAACAAAGTGAATATCATGCTTTAAAATCAGTAGAGAATTGTTGAAGATTTGTTAGTCTCTACTTGTAATCTGTGATTACTAGTTGTAAATTAGCATCGATCAGACAATATTTATGCTAGGAGTAAATGTGCTCATATTATTGAATTCAGAAGAGTTAATCAATTTTTATCAATTAAAGCTGTAAAGGAAACCTCCATCCAAAGACCAAGCATTAAATTGGGTATGGTTTTGGGAAAAAATATTTTTCCTAACATAATTTTTTTTGCCCAAAAGAAATTCCATTTGTATTGTAAGTAGTATGATATCTTTGCATTACTTCATGTGGATTTATTTTAGATGATGGTAAAAAAATGCTACTATTGTAATATTGATCCTGAAAACTTTAAAACCATATTGCAACTGATAACACAAATTTCAATTGGTAATCTTAACTATTTATTTAGGTATAATACATATCCATTGGTTATAGCTCTTTATGTGGGTACCATAGATTTTCATTGGTCATGGCCAGATATATTCTGAATAATGTTAATTAAACAACAAAAAGTTTGATGCCAAGGGTGCACAGAGCACCTATGCTTAGTTTGAACAGTCATTCTGCACTTTCAGTCTCCCTTTAACACATATAGAACATAATGTCGACATAACAAACTCTATCGACATTAAATTATCAGCCAATAGAAATGAAATTGGTAGGTATGGCCGATTTTGACTTTTGGCAAGAAGTTGTCCAATCTTTTCATTTATTGTTTACTTAAAGGATATGTCGCTACAGATACCACCTATGGGATTCGCATTTTTCTTGAGAACTGTGTCTGTCTTGTTTTACTAGGAATGAAGAAGTGGCCATGCAAGTACGGATCTCTCTGTTCCAAAAATAGCTATGCATGCTTGTTTGACTATTTTAAGAACTTTCTTAGAAGTCAATGAAGATTACAGAGTATGAACACATATGATCAGACAATTAAACAAGATGGGCCCTGTTCTCAAGATTGATGTAGCTTGCCGAGATGCAAAACCAAACAAATGAGGAGGAGCATAATTTAGCAAAACATGCAATGTGCAAGGACATGTTCACACTGTGTCAATTTCACAGACAGAAAAATTAATAGCATATACCCTACCGTAAGTAAATAGGTAAATAGTAATAATACATGTAAATAACATGTATTTACATGGTTAACATTATTTTGATCAAAAATTATAAAAGCCATCCCACCACGACAAGTTGTACCCAACTGGGACAGTCCTATCCTGTCTCTAGTATTAAAACCCTACCTTGTGTCAGCCAACGTCAATGTGAATAAGGACAGAGCAGGACAAGGGCCCCAACTGTTCACACACCTGCCCATGGGAAGATATATAGATGAAATGCCTAGTTCAGAAGGTTCCAGAGATGGCACCATATCTACCAGACATTTATGGTACATCCTGTAGATTAGCCATAAATGTCAATGACGGAAATACCCCTAAAAAGCTTGATGCTGCACATGGACTTTTGTAGTTCTACAGAAATTAAAGCTTGTAATACTAATTTATTTTTCACATAATTGCATTAAAAATCTCATAAATATGATTGTGCCATAGAAGCAACTCAATGAACTGCAGCAGTCATGCTATACAAACTATGTGGGTAACCCCAACATAACACATACTGATAATGCTGTTCACTACAGTCAGCGTGGGGTAAAAAATAATCATTACAAATTCCCTTAGGCAACCGAAACCCCAACTAAAGACCACAAAATTTAACTTTTATTAATATTACTTAAAGGAATATAAAATTAAAAATTAGCATGAGCCAGTATATAACCTGGGACATCAGCTATTAGCCATTTATTTAATTTGTTGCTCTATTTCAGGTCTCATACTCAATCTTTCTGAACTTTATATATGTATTCAGAGAGGATAATCTCGGCGCGGCGGCTGCCTATGCTATTCTGTTATTAGTTGTATTTTCATAACTGACTGATGCTGTTAACACAAAAACATAAGCCTCCCCAACATGTTTCACCAGAGATCTGGAGTCATCAGGAGATTGAGGCTATAATGTATAATAATAATATAAGGTCCAACAGAAGGAAAAAATGTTTTGCTTGTTTTTACTCACCCTTCCATATCTGTTTGCATAGGATCCTGTCAATAATGAGTGGAAAACAATGATCGTCTCGTCCAAATCCCAAATAAATACTCTCTAAAAATATCAATAAAGAAATAATATTTAGATATGTAAAAAGAGAAAATATTATCTTATTTTATCGATGTCCAAAATTCAATGGAATTAAATTAATAATTTGTTGTACAATATGCTTTCATTCTACTCTGTCAGGATGGTAATAAAATGGGAATCCATTTACTAGGGGCTTTATGTTCTTATGTTTCTTATGTTCTGACCTACATATTCTGCATACTCTTGCACATATAGGCTGCAATAAATTAAAACTCTCTGTAAAAATGAAATAATCAATAAATAAAATAAAAAAAAAATAGCAAAAGCCTTAAATAGCTATGTTATTTTTCTAAGAAACCTCCAACGTGACTAATGTTTAATGGACTCTACTGGGAAATAAGTTATTTCTATTGGACTCAGGTTACTGTATCACATACTTCAAGGTCAGAGTCTGGAGGTGGGGATGGGTTATTGTTTCTACGTCCTCGTCCTCGTGATTTTCCCTCTGATGCTCGCTGTAATCGATCAGAATCTGAATCTTTAATAGGTGTTGATGGACTATGGATAATGCTGTATTCTAGAAGAGAAAAAGAAAGGACATAGTACTCATTTAGATTACATTCATTAAAAACTGATTTTTAATTTGTCCCAAACATAAAACCTCCAAATTGTTTTGTCAAAGAAATGTTCATAAATTATTTTTCTTACAGCTCTACATCAAAAACAATTTAATTTTATTTTAGTGTCTAACAATACTAGGAATCCATGCTTAAAATTATTCACAGAGAAATAGATTTGTTTATCAGATTACTTGTGAAGCTAAAATTTTTAAAAAGAAAAAAGAAAGAATATTCCTAATTATTTCCTATTAGACTAGATCTTTATTGTGGTTACCCTGAGGAAGAGGTCAGTTCGGCATAGAAACGCGTTGGGAATAAACTACAATCCTTTTCTATTCATCTGTATCCTGTGAATTCCTTACTAGCGGAGCAGCACATTTCTCCCTTTGGTAATTATTTCCTATATCACCATATAGGGAATTAGTATACATCCAAGAATATGTCAATGTTTCCAACCTATTAGCCAAATGTTTGACTCTGAAGTATGCAACTGTTTGCCATACAGATACATTGACTTCCACTGTGAGGTCAAGTTCAGAAGGCTATGTTTTTGGTATAGGTGCTTGCCATGAAAAAAACGGACAGCAAGCAGACCAATGTTATACAATGGGGCAGTACAGATGAACGTTTTTCTTTTCATAAATCAAATGTGAGCATGAAAAAAAAAAAAAAAATCGAAGCATTCACAAGTTTCTCCCGCGTGTCCGATGGAATTCTCCGATTCACATCTATGGGTGCTCCAAAAATCGTAGGACATACGGAGCCACCATAAATCATCTGTTTTTTATGAATATATTGCAATTCTTTAACATAGGAAACTATATTTAGTCTTGTATATTTTTTATTAACTGCTGATGTATAAAATGGATTACACACAGATTGAATATAAGTAACAAATGAGAAAATAATATATTCGGAATTTTCTGGATGAAACTGAGACAATGTATTTATATGCTCGTGTCAATTTAGCCCAAAAAATACTATGTGTTAGACATTTCTGTGATTCTCTGTATTGAAAAGATTGGTTGCCTAGCCTTTTTTTAGCATATTGCTCCTAAATATATGGAAAAAAGACGATACTCACTTGGGCATTGCAGGGCATCGCATGGCATGAGCATTTTTGGCATAACAAGGTGGATTGTCAGTTTAATGACTGGCAGCTACAAATGACAATAATGGCTCTACAACTGAATACTAATCTCTGCTGGTATGTTTTTCTCAAGTTCTTTGAAAAATCAGTTCAGTCTTAAAACGAGTCTGTCTCCTAAATGCTATGCAACTTTGTCAATATTAATAATATGGAATTTTGCAGTGAGGACTGAGAATGCCAGGTTTCCTGTTGTCGTCAGTTGATTGCTCCTGAATATTCATGAGAGGCACAGTAAGCGCTCCCTTCCTTCTGCTAAGTTCAGACTATCACGTTACAGGAGTAAAGAACAGAGAAATGCCAAAACCTTTTACTAATACAAAGAAAGCCTGACACAGGAGAATTATCAGAGAAGTAAAAATCGCTAAAAGAAATGGAAGTGTTTCAACTTCGGACCGTGACTAACTGAACTTGCATATCATGGCAAAGTAGACTCTCTAAATATCACAGCATGTTTCATAAGGAAATACTTCTAGTATTAAATATTACACATAAGAGAGAAAATACACTAAAAAGATAGTGGCGCTAACCATAGGTCAATGAGAATCGATAAGGTGTATGCACAATTTCTATAAAAAGAAAACTTAGCTACAGAAAAAATGTAAGTTGTAAAAATTGACTTTGAATTAATTTTTACAAATTATTAGCAAAAATAAATTTGATAAAAAAATGTTTTTTTTTCTGACAGTGTAATATACACACCAATCTGTTAAGATGCCATAATACTTTTCATATACACTATTACTCCCTGTAAGATTGTGTTTCAGAGAACATGTTAAAGCTATGCATATAGTGTATTTGAAGACTTTTTGAAGCAAAAACTGAGCTGAGACTAAGCAGAAATGCTACACATCCTCCTCAAAAGCTCAAAACTCCTTAAAAAAATTTAATTTTTGGATCTTCTGTCCAGTTTATGCTCCAATATCTCTGTAAAAAGACTCTGTGTGAACCCTAAGGCCACGGCCCCACTATCAGTATTTGGTCAGTATTCGTCAGTATCTTTTCTCAGGAGTAGGAGCCAAAATCAGATGAGGAACAATCAGAGAAAAGGTATAATAGAAACAAGTCACCAATTCTGCATTTATCACCACTCCTGGTTTTGGCTCCCACTCCTGAGAAAAAATACTGACCAAATACTGATAGTGGGGCCGTGGCCCTTTGCTAATCACTCTCTGATCAGACTCTGATCAGACTTTGATCAGACTTTGATCAGAGAGTGATCAGAGCTTGATCAGACTTTGTCGGATGTGGAGAATTAAAAAAAAGTACTGACCGAATACTGACCAAATACTGATAGTGGAGCCGTGGCCTAAGACTGTTTATGCTGAAGCCAAATGTGGACTTCCACATTTTGCAAAAATTTTTACACCTACTAATATGACACTCAGGGCTCGTGCAGACGACCATAGTTTCAGTGCAAGTGAGATCCATTACCCGGACCAATGTTATTCAATGAGGCCGTGCACATGGTCCGAGGAAGAAAATCACAGCATGCACGATTGCCTCTGATAATTGTATCACACTCACCAATTCAAGTCTATGGGTCCATGAAAAAAATCAGACCACACTCAGATATCATCCAAGTGCAGTCTGATTTTCACAGAAAGTCAGAATGGAGAAGGAGAAACTTTTTTTTAACCGGTTCCCGACCGCCCACTGTAGATAAACGTCGGCGCTTGCCGGGCTCTGTGCAGTGCCGACGTTTAAAAATGGTGGGTGGTCTCGCAGTGCTCAGGACCCCCAGGGTCCTGCAAGCACTGCGATTCCGGTGCAGAGCGTTAGCTCTGACAGGGTACATCATCGGGACCTGATTAGATCAGGTCCCAGTGATGTTAACCCTTTGCTGTCTGCTATATGCTGTGATCTATAGTGATCGCGGCATATAGGAGACAGCAGGAAGAGAGGGGGTCGTCTTACTTACCTCCGAAGACCTCGTTTCGTTTGAGGACCTGGGGTTGCTATGGCAGCTGGAGGTCACATGACCGCCTCCAGCTCTGCCATATATGGTGTCCTTCCTGTCTGGCTTCAGCCTGTATGTAGCTGATACCAGACAGGAGACTCTGACTGAAATAGTCAGTGAAGATCTCATATAATGTAATATATGTGTATTACATTACATGAGATCAGTGATCAGAAAAATAAAAATTAATGTCCCATACAGGGACTAAGTAAAAATGTAAAAAAAAGTAAAAAAAAAGTTTTTAAACTATTAAAAAAAAATCACAAAATAAATAAAAATAAATAAATAAAATATTAAACCAATAAATCCGTAAATTATTACAAAACCAAAAAAAGTACACATATTTGGTATCACCGCGTCCGAAACAACCTGAGCTATAAAACTGTCACACTAATTAACTCCTTCTGTGCACACCGTAATAAAAATAAATAAAAAACGGAGCAAAAAAATATGCTTTTTCATCATATCGCCAAACAAAAAGTGGAAAAAAATGCGATCAAAAAGCAGAATAGAAATAAAAATGGTACCACTGAAAACGTCATCTTGTTCCGCAAAAAAAAGCTGCCATACAGCTCCATCAGCCAAAAAATAAAAAAGTTATAGCGCTCAGAATAAAGCAATGCAAAAAAAATATTTTTTTTTCTATAAAATTGTTTTATTGTGTAAAAGCGCCAAAACATAAAAAAAATACAGTAAGTGTAGTATCGCTGTAAACGTACTGACCCAAAGAATAACGCTGCCTGATCACTTTTACCACACGCAGAACGGCATAAAAAAAAACTCAAAAAACAATTCCTGAAGTGTTTGTTTTTGTTAACTTTACCTCCCAAAAAACGGAATAGAAAGCGATCAAAAAATGTCACGTGCCCAAAAATGGTTACAATAAAAATTTCAACTCGTCCCGCAAAAAACAAGCCGTCACATGACTCTATCGGCCGAAATATGGAAAAATTATGGCTCTCAAAATATGGTGATGCAAAAACTAGATTTTGCAAAAAAAGCGTATTTTAGTGTGTGACAGCGGTCAGTCATAAAAACCCGATATAAATCTGGTATCTCTGTAATCGCACCGACCCGAAGAATAAAGTAATCTAATCAGTTATATCACACTAGGAACGGCATAAAAAATAAATAAAACAAATATTATTCACCTGCTACTGATTTGTTTATTATGTCTCCCAAAGATCCCAGTAAGGCTCTGCTCACATTTATCCTGTGCTCTGCGCTGAGCACTTACACCAGAGTTTCCGTGTAAATCTCTGAGATACGTGATTCAGCCAGAACCCATGATGGAAGATTCCCTGTAATGAGGCAGATATAGGCCACTGTGGATGCCGTCTAGCCTGGGATCCCACGGTGTCATTTGTTTTAGGCGTGCATAAAAGTGCGGTTGGCCACAGTTTTGTGCACTTCTGAAGAAAAGGACACCGCTAAACAGAGGCCAGACGGAGTTCAGAGTAACTCTGCTGCCTCATTACAGTGAATGGATCCCGCAGGGGTTTCATCTGAATTACATCACTTGGAAAATTAGATGGAAACCCCGATGTAAGTGCTCAGCCTAGAGCGCCGGATAAATGTTACGTAAAATGTTCCCAATAAAAGCTTCAACTCAGTCCTCAAAAAAAGCTAGTCCCCACTCAGGTCCATCATCTGTTAAAAATATAAGGGACTTCCAAGTTACTGGTAGCAGAAAGGCTCTGGAAAAGCAAAATGGTCCTTGCCCCCCAAAAGAAATTCAGAAAATTTTGTGCTCCCAAATCCAAATGCCTATTCTACAATAATTTGTTCTCCAGTTGTCAAATAGCGCTCCTTCCCCCTCAAATCTCACCGTATGGCTAAGTGGTACGATACAGCCACATATGGGGTATTGACACTTTTAGAAGAAATTGTGTGACACATTTCAGCACCATTTTTACCCATTGCCCTGTGTGAAAATGTAAAATCTGAGGGTAAAACATTTTTTTGTGGTAAAAATATAATTATGCTTTTTTCACTGCCCAATGGTATAAATTTAAAAATTAAAAAATGCTCACTACTTCCCTAGATGAATTCCTTGAGAGGTGTAGTTTACAAAATGGGGTCACTTGTGGGGGTTTCTGCTGTTTTGGCATGTCAGCGACTCTTCAAATGTGACATGGTGTCTGCAACCTATCCCAGCCAACATAGCGCTCCTTTCTCTTCCGAACCCTGCCGTACACCAAAGCAGTGGTTTTCCCCCACATATGGGGTATCGGCGTACTCAGGAGAAATTGTACAACAAATTTCATGGTGCAATTTATCCTGTTACCCTTATGATAATGCAAAATTAGGGAATGAAAAACATTTTTTATGGGAAAAATGTGAAAATTTTATTTTTACGGCTCAATATTATAAACTTCTGTGAAGCAGCTGGGGGTGCAAGGTGCTCACCACACATCTAGATAAGTTCCCTAAGGGGTATAGTTTCCAAAATGGTGGCACTTGTGGGGGGTTTCCACTGTTTAGGCACATTAGGGGCTCCCCAAATGTGACATGGCGTCCGCTAATTATTCAAACAAATTTTACATTCAAAAAGTCAAATGGCGCTCCTTCCCTTTCAAACCCTGCCATGTGCCCAAACAGTAATTTGCCTCCACATATGGGGTATCGGCGTGTTCAGGAGAAATTGCACAACAAATTTCATGGTGCAATTTATCCTATTACCCTTATGATAATGCAAAATTAAGGGCTGAAAAATGGTTTTGTGGGAAAAATGTGAAAATTTTATTTTTACAGCTCAATATTATAAACTTCTGTGAAGCACCTTGGGGTTCAAGGTGCTCACCACACATCTAGATAAGTTCCCTAAGGGGTCTAGTTTCCAAAATGGTGTCACTTGTGGGGGGTTTCCACTGTTTAGGCACATCAGGAGCTCTCCAAACGCAACATGGCGTCCGCTAATTATTCAGACAAATTTTACATTCAAAAAGTCTAATGGCGCTCCTTCCCTTCCGAACCCTGCCGTGCGCCCAAACAGTGGTTTTCCCTCACATATGGGGTATCAGCACGCTCAAGAGAAATTGCACAAAAAAATTTGGGGTCCACTTTTTCATGTTACCCCTGTGAAAATAAAAAAATTGGGTCTAAAGTAACATTTTTGTGAAAAAAGTTAAATGTTAATTTTTTTCTTCCACATTCCAAAAATTCCTGTGAAGCACCTGAAGGGTTAATAAAGTTCTTGAATGTGGTTTTGAGCACCTTGAGGGGTGCAGTTTTTAGAATGGTGTCACTTTTGGGTATTTTCTGTCATAAAGACCCCTCAAAGTGACTTCAAATATGATGTGGTCCCCAAAAAAATGTTTTTGTAAATTTTGTTGGAAAAATGAGAAATCGCTGGTCAACTTTTAACCCTTATAGCTCCCTAACAAAAAAAAATTTGGGTTCCAAAATTGTGCTAATGTAAAGTAGACATGTGGGAAATGTTATTTATTAACTATTTTGTGTGACATATCTCTCTGATTTAAGGGCATGAAAATTCAAAGTTTGAAAATTGCAAAATTTTCAAAATTTTTGCCAAATTTCCGATTTTTTCACAAATAAACGCAAGTGATATCGAAGAAATTTTACCACTATCATGAAGTACAATATGTCACGAAAAAACAATCTCAGAATCAGGGGAATACGTTGAAGCGTTCCAGGGTAATTACTTCATAAACTGGCAGTGGTCAGAATTGAAAAAATTGGCCCGGTCACGAAGGCAAAAACAGGCTCTGGCGCGAAGTGGTTAATTCTCCACATCCAAGAAAGTCTGATCAAGCTCTGATCACACTCTGATCAGAGTTTGACCAGAGAGTGATTAGCATAGGGCCACAGCCTCACTATCAGTATTTGGTCAGTATTTTTTCTCAGGAGTGGGAGCCAAAACCAGGAGTGGGTGTTAAATGCAGAATTGGTGACTTGTTTCTATTATACCTTTTCTCTGATTGTTCCTCACCTGGTTTAGGCTCCCACTCCTGAGAAAAAATACTGACCAGATACTGACCAAATACTGATAGTGGGGCCGTGGCCTTATTGAACCATACAGTAATTTGCACCTGCCCTAAGGGAGAATTTACATTGGTTCTACTGTATATCAGAGATATATGGAAGATAAATATGCTGCTATACTTCAAAGAATACTAACACTGTCCCTATGCAAACAACAGGGCACATGTGATGTGATAAGTGGAAAGGCCAGCTTTCACAAAAGTGCTCCTTTGGTGTTCCAGGTAAATCATTTTCAAACACTTTTCTGATATATTCATCAAAATGAAAACAAATAAATATCAAACAGATAGTAGCACTGTTAAAATATAAGATACAGAGTAGAGTTAAATCACTTGTTTTGTGCAGACTCAAAAAAAAAAAAACACCAATTTTATTTTAAAGGGACTGTGTGATAAAAAAAAGTCCTACTTTTTAAATTAGGTTTTTATGTTACATGTATTTTTAAAAAAATATTTGGAAAAGTTTTTTTCTCCTATCACGATATTAAAGGGGTTTTCCACTACTATTTGACCCTCTTTCAATGTTCTAACTCTTCATAACAATGACTTTTTTAATATACTTACAATACCTGCACTTCTTCAATGAGTTCATCTGGCGTGACTCTTGTAATTGTTTGTTGACATGCTGGCACTGCTTCCTGTCTTTTATGTCGGATCTGTCCCTCTGTATCCAGGCACAGGATCTGGATGAAATGCAAAGAGCACATCACTCTGCCCCTGATGGGGGAGGAGATGCCTTTAAATGATTGACAGCATGTCTAGCATGCAAGCTCAGCTCAGACTCCACGGATCCTGCAGAATGTGTGTTCAGATACCCTGTCACTCATTTCACCACATTCTTATTCTATGAGGGGCAGATTGGATATAACAGACAGGAAGTAGTGCCTGCATGTCATCAGAGGACTACATGACCCACACCGGATGCACTCAGAGCAGAAGTGCAGGTAACGAAAGTAAATTAATAACACCAACACCAACATGTACCCATAGAAAAAGATCAGTTAATGAAAATGATTGCTATGAAGAGTAAGGACATAAGTAAGGGGGTCAAGCAGCACTGAAAAACCCCTTTATTAAAAAAAAAATAGTAATCTTGCAATTTTTTGCACTGGCCACTGGGGCTATTTTAGACACTTTTTTTCAAGAAGAATTTTCAGCAGGTTCCTTAACATCAAAGGCTGGATTATAAAGACAGGTAACACCTCTATTCATTGCTAATAGCACAGGAACCACCACTCACATTAGATAATGTTACTGCTCCCACTCATCTCCTCCCTTCACATTGACCTCATTAGACATTTCAGTACAACAAAACAGGGACTGAGTCAGTCTACTGCAGCTAATGTACATGTTGAGTTACTGAAAGAACATGAAGTAGGAGTCTAAAAAGCCTCAATGGTCAATCTGAAAATGGCAACGTTTCTATTATTTATTTTTAATAAAGGTTGTAAGATGGAAAGAAATAAATGTATTTTAAATTTTTTTTGCATTAACACAAAAAAATGATCTAAAGGGTTTGTCCACTACTAGGACAACCCCCCTCAGGAACTCGAGTGCCGACACCGCTGGAATGGCGCCATTACGGGAGGTGAGTATAAGCATTTTTATTTTATTGGGGAAAAACATTTAGATCAAGAAGGGGTTGTCCTAGTAGTAAAAAACCCTTTAAACATTGACATTTTTATGTTGACACATTCCCTTTAATGAACATTAGACACAAGTAAATGGTTTACCTAGATAATAATGGCCAAGGCAATGGATCACCCATGATCCATGTTTTGCAATGTCATAATCGTTATTATTACATTAAAACCAATATGCTAGATTCCAGCACCATTCAATGGTGTAAGGCTAATAGTGGCAGACCAAAATGGCTGTCCTCTGCCCGGCATCTAAATTTCAAAGGTATCTGCATCCTCAGGTCGTAGATGAAATGGAGTACAATGATGGAACAGGCCTACTGCACCATTCATCTTGTGTGTCAGAGTCTCAGTGCAGGAATTGTGATGACATCACTAGATTGTGCCTGCTGCATGGAGCCTCAAGTTAACACACACTGCACAGATTAGAGCAACACATCGATGGAAATAGGCTAGGTGACTTTTTTTTCTTTATTATTTTGTTAGTCAGTACTTGACAGAGTAAATGGGGTGGTGTTGGAAGGGCATCATAATGTGTAGGGCTGCTGTGGGGTCTTTTTACTATGTGAGGAGCTATGTGACATCATATTATGTAGTGGTCTGTGGGTCAATAATGCTGTGTTCGGACTAGGTGGCCATCATAATGTGTGGAGGCTGTTGGACCATCATACTGTGTGTGAGAGTGGGCTTTGGAAATGTCATATTGAGTTGGGGGCTTTAGGGGCAATCATGCTCTGTGGGGGCATCTTACTGGGGGGAGTCACTGTGGAGGTCTCATAATGTGTGGAGACAATGTGAGGGTGTCATACATTGCTGGGGTCACTGTGAGGATTATCATACTGTATGAGTGGAAGGTACTCAGGGGCAAATTTTGTGGGGGAATTCACTGTAGAGGTATCATAATGTGCATGGGAGGAGGGAGAATTTTGTGGACTTAATATTCTATAAGAGCCATAAAAGCAGGTATCATAGTGAGAACACTATGAGACTTCAGTAGGGACACAATTAACTGTGTACCTCCTGCAATACACACACCTCACCCTGACTTTTTGTGAGTTATGCCCTTCAGTGACTATGCTTGTGTGCCGTGACGCAGTAGCATATTTTTTTTGGGTGGGGAGGTGAGGAGAAGCATCCAATTAGTATTTTTGCTATGTGTCGCGATAATTTCTATGTAAGCCCCTGGTGCCAACCACTATGTATAAACCACTATAATAATAATTGGATGCATCACAATCACACCTGTTCATTGTATGACCCACATTAACATTTCCCAATAAAAAAGAAAAGTATTGTAACATTTGTAAATTTAATTCCAACCACACACTGCCATGTGGACGGCATCATTGATGGATTAGCACTACCTTGAGACCAGAGATAAATGTGCCCATTTGATCAGAGAAGAATAAACGCGTCATACAGTACAGACCAAAAGTTTGGACACACCTTCTCATTTAAAGATTTTTCTGTATTTTCATGACTATGAAAATTGTACATTCACACTGAAGGCATCAAACTATGAATTACCACATGTGGAATTATATACTTAACAAAAAATTGTGAAACAACTGAAAATATGTCTTATATTCTAGGTTCTTCAAAGTAGCCACCTTTTGCTTTGATGACTGCTTTGCACACTCTTGGCATTCTCTTGATGAGCTTCAAGAGGTAGTCACTGGAAATGGTCTTCCAATAATCTTGAAGGAGTTCCCAGAGATGCTTAGCACTTGTTGGCGCTTTTGCCTTTACTCTGAGGTCCAGCTCACCCAAAACCAGTTGTTTCACACTTTTTTGTTAAGTATATAATTCCACATGTGTTAATTCATAGTTTTGATGCCTTCAGTGTGAATGTACAATCTTCATAGTCATGAAAATACAGAAAAATCTTTAAATGAGAATGTGTCCAAACTTTTGGTCTGTACTGTATACATCTCAAAGTCATTCTCTTCCAAATCCACCTGTGGCTCAAATGTTGTGTTAAATAAGCTTTGGGCAGTGTTTTTCACTCCAGAAGTTCAAAGTGTCCTCCTTTTCTTAACATACGTTTTTCTTTAAGATCTTGCAAAACAGAATAAAAAAACTTTCAGCCCACAGGAGTCTTATTCCCAGACTACCTCCTGACTACTTATCAAGGAATGTACGTTTTTCACAGCCAACTGGACCACAAACATGTACCGTCCTGTGCAAAGACTGCTTCAAACATTGCTCACAAGGAATGATAACATTCAAATGGTTTGCTTCAATTGCAAAAAATGACTGCAGCTCTTTAGAAAAATTCATGACAAAGCCATATTTATGGAACTTTTATAAACGCTGTACATCACACCAACACATATTTCTGTCATGTGTTTTTTCTATTAGATTAAACTCATAACAAAACAACTGACATGTGCTCTCCATGTCCATTATTCAAAAAAGTAAACCCAACGTGGAGAGATCCATCAAATATTCTGCAGCTAAAAATTAGAATCAGAGATGAAATGTATGACATCTAACGAAACAAATGCAAACTTCAAATAGTGAAAAAAGAGAATAATTAGAAGGAAAAGCTAAGATATAAATAATACTAATAATTATTTTCTAGAAAAATATCAGATGTCTGTTCAGTAATCCAGCCAAAGTAAATGACAAATCACAAAAAAATGATCCAATCCTTAAAGGGGTTCTATGAGAATAGAAAAAAAATTAAATAACCAAAGGGAATTTCATTATAAATTCCTAAATATATTTCATTAGCAATTCACAATAGTTTTGTCTAGGGAGGTCATCATCACTATAGAATGAAAATATCTGTTACCTTGTTTCACTTAGAGCAACCTGTCCTAGAATGTTAGGACAAGGCCTGTGAGCATGTGCAGTAGGAACCTCCGCCCTCCTTCATATGTCATGGATGTGCTCCACTGATGCTACTGGAGATATAATAGTTGCTGAGGTAAGAAGAGGCCGCTCATACTACTGTCCACCCTGTCTATCTCATCTAATACTGGGGATACAAGGAGTGCTGAGGTAAGAAGAGGCTCCTCACACTGCTGTCCACCTTGTCTGTCTGTTCCAATACTGGAAATACCAGAGGTGCTGAGGTAAGAAGAGGCTGCTCAAACTGCTGCCCACCCTGTCTGTCTCATCCAATACTGGAGATATCAGAGGTTCTGAGGTAAGAAGAGGCTTCTCACACTGCTGTCCACTCTGGCTGTCTCATCCAATACTGGAAATACCAGAGGTGCTGAGATAAGAAGAGGCTGCTAAAACTGATGCCCACCCTGTCTGTCTCATCCAATACTGGAGATATCAGAGGTTCTGAGGTAAGAAGAGGCTTCTCACACTGCTGTCCACTCGGTCTATCTGATCCAATACTGGAGATACCAGAGGTGCTGAGGTAAGAAGAGGCCATTCACACATCTTTATGCCCAGTCTTCCTGAATAACATTATAAGTATCTCCAGGTCACAGCACAGGAGCTTCCTGCTGCACATGCTCACAGGCATCTGTCCTACAATCCTAGGACAGGGATCTTTCAGTGTAACAAGGTGGCAGCCATTTCAATTTGCTAATTAAATGTATTTAGGAACTTACTTATAATGGCATTTCTTTTGGTTATTTTTTTTCTATTCCCAGAGAGCCCCTTTAAACACTTATTACAGATATTGGATAGATAATAACAAAAGATTACCTAACTCTTTGCTTTCAAGAAAGAAAGAGAACCTTAATTATAGAGCTGAACAAATTGATTCAATGTCAATCAAATTTGAGTAAAATGTTATGAAATTTGGTGATTTCAAACAATTAGCATTTCAGTCTATGCAAGTCGACAAAAAATGCCCACCGCCTTTTACCATATTACAGAAGATTGAATGAGTTAGAGAAGGCTGACATGATCTCGGGTATAACTGAGTGGGATTACCCCTAATGTCTTGCAGCTTCACATCACATTGTATATCTCAGCCAATAAGGAGGACCATCATAAAAGTCTGAGATGGGAATGCAGCAGCAATTTTAGGATAGTGAGAATTTGACTCACAACTCAACAATACAGACAGGAAGAGAATCCCTAAAACATTGGATAAAATACTCCAGACAGTAATGTGTTGTATAACTGCAAGTATAAGAAATTTTAATTATATTAGAAAAAAATTAGATTATGACATTGAATAGATAAAGATTTAGAAATAAAATAAAATTTAGTTTTGGATCTCTCCTTTAACATTCAAAGTTCTACTAGATTTGCAGCAAAGAATACTGTGATTCCCACACAACTGCCGCTAAATTAAAAGATACATCGCTAGAATCAACGGGCAGGGAGAAGCCGATGGGTACCCACCTATACGACTAGTCATCCATGCATCTTGGCCCCCGGAGGCTATTAAAAATATGTTTTTCTCTGAAATTCCACAGCGTTTCAGAGACAAACATAGTGTATATTGCTGTGATCGGACATCCAGTGGCTGATACATTACGCCCACGGTTTTGGAAACGTATCATTGTTAGAACCTTGCTCTTAGGTTTTTTCCTTTGCTGGTCACATGACCTTGTTGGCCTATTTAATCCTGCTCCGCCCTTCTGGCTTTGCTGGACTTCATTGTATAACTACTTTCTAGCTAGCCTGTGCTCTGTATCTAACTCTGTTAGTTTGCTTGGTCTACGGACCTCTATGTTCTATATATTTTGTTTGTTCGTCTGTCTGCTACTATTTCTGTTAGGAGTAGTGTTGAGCCACCCCCGTAGTGTTCGAGTTCGGTTCGGTTCGTCGAACACCCGTGTGTTCGCCGAACTGTTCGTCGAACACCTTCGAACACCGTTAAAACCAATGGCAGGCAAACAAAAACACATAGAAACACATGACAAACTGCTCAGAAGACACAACTAACACATGGAAAAGTGACAAGTACATATAGTCATGCGAAAAGAAAAGAGGTGGAGGAGTAAAAGGAGGGGGAGACACAGATATAGGCATGTCATGCCCTTCTAAAATCCAAAAAGTGAGAAGCCGAGACGGCCAGTCCGCTCCTGCCCGTGCCACCTCCGTGTCGCCGGGTTTGTGCCAGAGCCGCGGTGAACCCTGACGGCCAGCCCCCCTCTCCCAATACTGGTGCCTGTCCGCTGGTGGGTCGAGAGAGCCCCCCTGTGGTGGAGGCAGCTCTAAGCTTTTTAATTTAAATTGTCCCTCTAATTTGAATGAATACACTTTAAATCCATTTACAAGGATCTATTGGAGGGCAAGTCTCATGCCAGCAGCCGCGTAATTCCAGCTCCAGTAGCGTCCACTAAAGCTGCTGCAGTTAAAAAGCTTTTATAAGGATCGAGCTCGGCTGTCCACCGCAAGGCATCCTAGTGCCAGTCCCAGCCCCTATGCCTTGGGGTGCCTCCTGATGCTCTTCACTGAGTATCCCGTGGTCCCGAAGCATTTCCTTTGAAAAAATTAAGTGTCCAAACTACAGGTGGTGTAGCTTGCTTAACAGCCGGGATAATCCGCTGACTAGCAGACACTGCTACTAGGCACAAAGTATTTCCTGGGCTAGATGCAGTTAAAAATTTGTAAGTAGATACTCTCGTTGGATGCTGAGAAAGCATTCCATAGAGTCTCCTGGCACGCCATATATGATTCTCTTAAAAAGCTTGGGGTAGGGGTCTAGGGGACCCTTTTATAGCCAAAATCACGGCCCTGTATCACAATACGTCACCTAGGCTGAAGATAAATGGAACTGTAGCACCGAGGGCTCGGTTGCTACAGACGTATTGCACCTCACCCAGAGGTGTGATATCTCACTCTCAGATAAGGATGGAGTGTGGATCAGGACCCGACACCTGCATGCATTACACCACATTGCCGTGGGGCAGGGCGACCAATATGCCCCTGAGATGGGCACGACAGTCCCTGTCCCTGGCTGGAGTGGGGGGAGGGAACACTGAGGAAGGGGAACCCTGCAGTGCAGGAGCAGGGAGGAAGCAGTTCCTGGGTGCATTGAGAAGGGAGTATAAAAGGTGGGCACCATCTTAGTTCAGTGCAGAGAAGTCTGAGCAGAAGTGGCAGGGAGCAGGGGCTCTGCATGAGCTCTGCTCCGGAGGCGGGCCTAGTAACAGAGGCCCAGGCCTGCAAGAGGGAGAAGGAAGGAAGAGGAGCGGAGAAGGCTCCAGGAACGAGGAATGAAGGGATCCCAGGGGTGCGGACGGGCGAGTCGCCACCGCACGCCCGAATCCACCTGCGTGGAGGGGTCAGGCCAAAGGGGGAGATCGGTCCCCGAACTAGTGGAGGCAGGAAACGACCCTCAGCTAGAAACTGGAGGCTCTGACATTTTATGTGGCGCAGCCCCTTGCTTCACCCGCTAGGAAGGCACCACATAGGGTCAGGGAAACTGGCGCCAAGTTTACCAAGAGGAGGCCCGAGGCAGCCGGACAGAAGTGTTGGTAAGAAAGGCCAGACAAAGGACACACAAAGGGGGTCCTGTGAAGCGCTCCAAAGTTATCTGGGAGTTGTCTGAGCCCCTCACCTGGTGAGCACAGTACGACGTGGGCAGCCGTTACCTGCAGACGTGGTCTGGATAATAAGAACTGTGAGTAAAGGCCCTGAACTGCATCACTGACTCCGTGTCGTTACTGCTGCTGCCCTGCACCATCACCCCCATCCTCCGCATACACTGCCCTGAGGCTATACTCCTACCGTGGGGAGTTATGCTACGCTCTGCTGCACCCACAACACCAGCCTTAGCGGTCTGCCCTGTAGCGGCGGTTCACTCTGACCGCAATCCACGGGGTGGCGTAGTCGGACATTTAAACATCAAAACCACATAAATAGTTCCGCCACTGGTTTGACCGCCCTGAGCCACGGAACCGGATCGCCGCCACGAAGACTACAACCACCAGCATCCACCAAAAAGGGTCCGGCTCCGGGTGTCCCAAGGCCCAGGGGGTGCGTCAGAACATTTTCATCACCTTTCACAATCACCAATGGGACAAGGCAGGGATGTCCTCTGTCCCCTCTCTTATACATCCTAGTGACGGAGCACCTGCTCTCATCAATTCGCCATAACCCCAATATTAGGTGGATTGAGGTGGGAGGCACCGAGTACAAGTGCTCTCTATTTGCTGATGATGTCCTAGTATATATCACTCAATCACATATATCCATCCCTGCTGTTATGGCTGAAATAGATCACTTTGTTACATGGTAAAATTTTAAAATCAATGCAGCGAAGTCTGAGGCCCTCGATGTCTCCCTCCCTAAATCCATATAGGATTCCATACAGTCCAACTTTCCCTTTACCTGGCCCTCACAGGGTATCAAATACTTAGGAATTCCTATTCATAGAGACCTCTCCCATCTATGTTATCTTAATTTTGGGCCCTTTATTGAACAATTCCATACAGACCACGGTTGGCAAGTTAGAACTGTAAGATTCACTACGTGAACCACTGGTGTTTTGTGGAAAAGCACATGTACACCGCGTTCCAAATTATTATGCAAAAAGTGTTTAGGAGTGATAAGGGAAGAATTTGTTTGTTTGTCAGTTAAACTCATTGATGGTGATGTGTGTCAGGGCTCTTTATATCACTGTAAGCAATTGCAGACACCTGTGCTAATTAGTTTGGCAGGTGTGTCCAATGAAAGGCAAGACTACTTAAGAAGGCTCTCTCACATTATTAAGCAGCCTACATTTTCTGCCAAAATGGGAAAGAAAAAGGATGTGTCGGCTGCTGAGAAGCAACAAATTGTGGAGTGTTTAGGTCAAGGCATGACTACAATCAACATTGTGCGATGATCAGGATGAAGTGTCTTGGCAATCAAGAAGTATGTAGCTGATTCACAGTACACACGTGTGCGTGCTGATAAGGGCAAATTGAGGACTCTTTCCTACAGGCAATTACGTCAGGTTGAAAGAGCAGCGGCAAAAAAGCCTTGTCATAGCAGCAGACAAGTTTTTGAAGCTGCTTGTGCCTCCAACGTCCCCCGAACAACAAGATGCAGGGTCCTTCAGAGGTTTGCAGCTGTGCATACGCCATCCTGTCGACCTCCTCTATCCACTTCACACAAGCAGAAACGGCTCCAGTGGGCCAAACATTACATGAAGACTGATTTCAAAACTGTTTTGTTCACGGATGAGTGCCGTGCAGCGCTCGATGGTCCAGATGAATGGAGTGGAGGATGGCTGGTTGATGGACACCCCACGCAAACACGGCTACAGCGCCAACAAGGAGGAGGTGGAGTAATGTTTTGGGCTGGAATCATGGGGAGAGAGATTGTCGGCCCCTTTAGGATCCCTGAAGGCGCTAAAGATGAACTCCATAATGTATGTGGATTTTCTCAAACAGCACTTCCTGCTATGGTTCAAGAAGAAGAACCGTGTATTTCACAGCAAGATCATTTTTCTGCATGATAATGCACCATCTCATGCTGCACATAAAACATCTGCATCTCTGGCTGATATGGGCATAAAAGGGGACAAACTTACGGTGTGACCCCCATGCTCCCCTGACCTCTACCCCATTCAGAACCTTTGGAGCATCATTAAAAGGAGTGTCTATGATGGCGGGAGGCAGTTCACATCTAAGCAACAGCTCTGGGAGGGTATTCTGTCCTCATGCAAAACAATTGAAGCAGAAACCATCCAAAACCTGACAAATTCAATGGACGAGAGAGTTCAGAAGCTCCTTTCGAACAAGGGGTCCTATGTGAAAATGTAACATCACCTAGAATAAAGTTTTGAGTTGAAAACTGTTTGATTTCAGTTTCTAACAACCTGCTAATGCTTATAATTTCAAAAATGACCATTTTTTTGGTCTTTATTAAAATGAAAAGGTTGATCGAAAAGTTTGGGGGATCTAAGAGTGTGGCAACCCAGTAGTCATGATTACTTCGAATTCTGACAATATGAGGGTCATGCTGCAGGTAGTGCAGCAAGAAGGCACTTATGTGTCTTGCGCATCTCGGAGCCCCAAAATTATTTTCCGGGCTAGATGCAGCTAAAAATTATTTTTAATTTTAAATCTGGTGAAGCTTATTATAGATGGCCTAATAGGATCAGTGCTGCACACTGCTACAAAGCCCAAATTATTTTCCAGTCAAGATACAGATAAACATGATTAGTAATTTGAAAGCTTAAAACGGTTGGTAGGGTGATTTTAACCAATCATCAAGCTTTTACTCTCCCCAGGATGACACAGGGGTAGAAAAGTCGTTTCGGATCCATGATTTGTTCATCTTTATGAACGTGAGTCTGTCTACATTATCAGTAGAGAGCCGCGTGCGCTTATCTGTCAGCACACCACCAGCAGCGCTGAACACACGTTCAGACAGAACGCTGGCTGCGGGGCATGACAAGATCTCCAAGGCGTAAGTGGCTAGCTCCGGCCATTTATCCAGATTGGAAGCCCAAAAAGAGCAAGGGTCCAGTGACACAGTCGTGGCTTCAATGTTTACTTGGAGATACTCCTGTACCATCGTCTCTAGGCGTTGACTATGTGTCAGACTTCTTGTCTCCTGTGGCCTTGCAAAGGATGGGCTAAAAAAGTGGTGAAATGATTCCGCAAAATTGATGTTACCAGCAGATACTGTGGTTCTGTTACGGTTTGAGTGCTGAACACTTGACGGTCCCACGGTTGGCAAGTTGGAACTGTGAGATTCACTACGTGCACCACTGGTATTTTGTGGAAAAGCACATGTAAGATTCTGCAACAGTCTCTGCTGATACTCCTGCATGCGTGCATCCCTTTCTATGGCAGGAATAATTTCTGCAAATTTACTTTTGTACCGGGGATCTAACAGTGTGGCAACCCAGTAGTCAGGATTATTTCTAATTCTCACAATTCGAGGGTCATGTTGCAGGTAGTGCAGCAAGAAGGCACTCATGTGTGTTGCGCATCCAGGAGCACCAAGTCCCTGTTGTGTTGGTGGCAAGGTAACAATCATGCTTCCTTCCTCTGTCCTGTCCCCCCAACCTCGCACAACAAAAATGTGATCAAGGTCTCCCTCATCTGATGAGTCTTCCATCAGTTCGTCCTCCACTTCTTCCTGGGCTCCTGCACCTTCCTCACTAGTTTGGCTGCTACCATGCGCCCTGGTAAAATCATCTCCCCCACCCTCACATGCCTGCCGCCTTGGTGCTGCCGACCGTCTGGACCTTGCAGATGTTAGCCCTTCCGCATACAACTCCTCCTCCTCTACTTCCTCCACCTCCTCTTGTGCCACCACCTGACTCCGAATTCTGTTTAACATGTGCTCCAGCATGTAAATCACCGGAATAGTCATGCTGATAATGGCATCGTCAGCACTAAACATCTTCGTCGCCATTTCAAAACTGTGCAGAAGGGTGCATAGGTCCCTGATCTGAGACCACTCCTCCAGCGTGATTTGCCCCACCTCTGAATCTCGTTGGCCCAGGCTATACGTCAGAACGTATTGCACCAGGGCTTGTCGGTGCTGCCACAGTCGCTGCAACATGTGCAGAGTTGAATTCCACCGGGTAGGCACATCGCATTTTAGCCGGTGAAGTGGCAGGCCCAACGACTTCTGTAGAGATGTAAGTCGCTGAGCTGCGGGATGCGAACGGCGGAAGTGAGCACACAGCGACCGTGCCCTCTGCAGAAGGCCATCTAGTCTGGGATAGTGGGCTAAAAATTGCTGGACAACCAGGTTCAACACGTGAGCCATACAAGGCACGTGTGTGACATTGCCCCGGCGAAGGGCCGCACCCAGGTTTGCAGCATTGTCGCACACGGCCTTCCCTGGTTTCAGGTCCAGTGGAGACAACCATTCATGAAATTGGTTCTCCAGAGCTGACCACAACTCCTCAGCTGTGTGACTCACATTTCCCAGACATTTCAATGTAAAAACCGCCTGATGACGTTGAGCCCTACTGCCAGCATAGTAAGGAGGTGTGCAGGATCCCTTCTGCGCAGTTAGAAAGCTTGTGGCATGACCAGACAGGCTTTGGGTGCAGGTGGAAGACCGAGAGGAGGTTGAGGAGGCAGAAGCAGTGGAGGAACTTTGACATAAAGAGGATTGACGCACAACTCGTGGGGACGGCAAGACTTGGACAGCAGCCCCTTGTCCTGCTGTCACCATAGTTACCCAGTGCCCAGTCAGCGACATGTAACGCCCCTGTCCATGCCTACTCGTCCAAGTGTCTGTGGTGAAATGCACCCTGTCACACACAGAGTTTCTCAAAGAAGCGGTGATGTTGTGTGCGACATGCTGGTGGAGCGCAGGCACACCTTTCTTTGAGAAGTAGTGCCGACTGGGCATCTGGTACTGGGGCACTGCGACGGACATAAGGTCTCGAAAATCCTCTGTGTCCACCAGGCGGAAAGGCAGCATTTCTGTAGCCAAGAGCTTGCAGATGGTGAAATTCAACCTCTTAGCTTTCTCATGGCTAGGAGGAAATGGTCTTTTACTTGTCCACATCTGAGGGACCGAGGGCTGGCTATTGTGCTTAGATGGGGTTGATAAGGGTGTCCCCGGCAAACTGCCGGTCTGTGAGGAAGATGCAGGTGGACATGTTAGGTTGCCTTCATCCAAAGGTGGTGCTATCGATGTCGGACAGCGCTCAACACCAGCTGGTGTTACCACCTCCAAAGAAAATGATGACCTGCCAATCACGCTGGCTGTTGCGGGTAAAGAGGTGGCAGGTCTGTGCCCCAAAACAGGTGTGACTGCTGTCCCCCCAGTCACAGAGGATGAAGAGGCCGCGGATGCACAAGATATGGCAGACGGTGGTTGGCCCGGCCAGCTAGGCCGCATTGTAGCACACTGAGCTTCCCACTGCAACTTATGCTTCATGTCCATGTGCCGGTTCATGCATGAAGTACTCAAACTATGTATTTTTTGGCCTCTACTTAGCTTTTGCTGACAAATGTTACAGATAACACGAGTTGGGTCATCTTTATTGATCTGAAAAAATGCCCAGGCTATGCAAGGCTTAGCACCCATGCGACCTGAAGAGCCACCACGACTTGTGGTGAGAGGCAGAGTTGTGTTTGAGGATGCAGTTGTTGACGTGCTTCCAGTACTACGTCTCTGTCCAGGAAGGCGCAACCTGACCTCATCGTCACTAGCATCTTCCTCCACCTCCTCTGCTGACCTCATCTCTTGGCTGACTGTGGGTTGACAGTAAGTGGGATCTCCGACCTCATCATCATCACCCTGTGCGTTATCACACCCGTCGTCCTCAGAGCCAACCTGTTCCTGCCCTGACAAAAAACTAAAGTTGTCGCTCCAATCAGGTATTTGAGTCTTATCATCGTCTTCCTCATTGTCTCCACCAACAGGAGTTACAGTTTGGGAATGAGGGTCTACATTATGGTCAGAACCTTCTGCGTCTGGTCCTGGATCCGACTCATAAAGATTCTGGGCATCAGTGCAGATCATTTCCTCGTCTGGATTCACAGAAGCGCTGGAGTCGACCTCTGATTCCCAGGCTATAGTATGAGTAAACAGCTCTGCAGACTCAACCATCTGTTCTACCTCATACTCAGACGGGCAGCTGGAGATTTGGGAGCTGTGAGGAAGCAAGTGCGATTTGGGTGACACCTTTGAGGACTGGAGTATTTGTGATGTTGAAGTTGATGTGGAGGAGAGCCCACTTAAAGGAGCACTTGATATCCGTTGAAGCACCTGCTGTTTTTGTGCCTCATCTGGAATTTGTAGCGATTGGCGTGGCCGTAAGAAAGGGATCTTATCACATTGTCCGCTAAAAGAAGTAGACATTTTAGTTTGGCTGGAAGATGGTCTTTCTTCTGCACCTACCCCACGGACACAACCTTTTTTCCCCTTCCCAACACGCCTATTCCCCTTTCCACCAGCAGCAGGCCTTTTTCCACTCATTTTGGTGGTTAACTAATTCACAACTCTGGAGTTGTTTGCACAAAAAAACAATGGATGGTAACCGAGCAGAGCTGAGTGGCCAAATTGTGGTATTAGGCCAAAACTATTGGCTGGGTTAGATGCAGAAAAAATTATTTTTAATTTGCAACCTGATGGAGGTCAGTATAGATGGACTAATAGACCAAGTCCCACACACCGCTAGAAGCCCAAATATTTTTTCAGAGCTAGATGCAGAAAATTTTTTTATTCAATTTGCAACCTGATGGAGGTCAGTATAGATGGACTAATAGACCAAGTCCCACACACTGCTAGAAGCCCAAATATTTTTTCAGAGCTAGATGCAGAAAAAAATTATTTTTAATTTGCAACCTGATGGAGGTCAGTATAGATGGACTAATAGACCAAGTCCCACACACCGCTAGAAGCCCAAATATTTTTTCAGAGCTAGATGCAGAAAAAAATTATATTCAATTTGCAACCTGCTGGAGGTCAGTATAGAAGGACTAATAGAACAAGTCCCACACACTGCTAGAAGCCCAAATATTTTTTCAGAGCTAAATGAAGAAAAAAATTATTTTTAATTTGCAACCTGATGGAGGTCAGTATAGATGGACTAATAGACCAAGTCCCACACACTGCTAGAAGCCCAAATATTTTTTCAGAGCTAGATGCAGAAAAAAATTATTTTTAATTTGCAACCTGATGGAGGTCAGTATAGATGGACTAATAGAACAAGTCCCACACGCTGCTAGAAGCCCAAATATTTTTTCAGAGATAAATGAAGAAAAAAATTATTTTTAATTTGCAACCTGATGGAGGTCAGTATAGATGGACTAATAGACCAAGTCCCACACACTACTAGAAGCCCAAATATTTTTTCAGAGCTAGATGCAGAAAAAAATTATTTTTAATTTGCAACCTGATGGAGGTTAGTATAGATGGACTAATAGAACAAGTCCCACACGCTGCTAGAAGCCCAAATATTTTTTCAGAGATAAATGAAGAAAAAAATTATTTTTAATTTGCAACCTGATGGAGGTCAGTATAGATGGACTAATAGACCAAGTCCCACACACTGCTAGAAGCCCAAATATTTTTTCAGAGCTAGATGCAGAAAAAAATTATTTTTAATTTGCAACCTGATGGAGGTCAGTATAGATGGTCTAATAGACCAAGTCCCACACACCGCTAGAAGCCCAAATATTTTTTCAGAGCTAGATGCAGATAAAATTATATTCAATTTGCAACCTGCTGGAGGTCAGTATAGAAGGACTAATAGAACAAGTCCCACACACTGCTAGAAGCCCAAATATTTTTTCAGAGCTAAATGAAGAAAAAAATTATTTTTAATTTGCAACCTGATGGAGGTCAGTATAGATGGACTAATAGACCAAGTCCCACACACTGCTAGAAGCCCAAATATTTTTTCAGAGCTAGATGCAGAAAAAAAATATTTTTAATTTGCAACCTGATGGAGGTCAGTATAGATGGACTAATAGACCAAGTCCCACACACCGCTAGAAGCCCAAATATTTTTTCAGAGCTAGATGCAGAAATTTTTTTTATTCAATTTGCAACCTGATGGAGGTCAGTATAGATGGACTAATAGACCAAGTCCCACACACTGCTAGAAGCCCAAATATTTTTTCAGAGCTAGATGCAGAAAAAAATTATTTTTAATTTGCAACCTGATGGAGGTCAGTATAGATGGACTAATAGACCAAGTCCCACACACTGCTAGAAGCCCAAATATTTTTTCAGAGCTAGATGCAGAAAAAAATTATTTTTAATTTGCAACCTGATGGAGGTCAGTATAGATGGACTAATAGAACAAGTCCCACACGCTGCTAGAAGCCCAAATATTTTTTCAGAGATAAATGAAGAAAAAAATTATTTTTAATTTGCAACCTGATGGAGGTCAGTATAGATGGACTAATAGACCAAGTCCCACACACTGCTAGAAGCCCAAATATATTTTCAGAGCTAGATGCAGAAAAAAATTATTTTTAATTTGCAACCTGATGGAGGTCAGTATAGATGGACTAATAGAATGATGCTATGCCCAAAAGATTTTACTTCACTAGGTGCAGTAAAAAAATTGGTATTCTATACACAGGTGGTATATCTTGCAACACAGATAGGCTACTCCACTGACTAACACACTCTGCAATAGGCCAAAAAGGATTAGCTTTGCTAGATTCAGCCAAATGCTGTGAAAAAAACTTGCACAGCACTGGCACAGACCTGCCTGGCAAAAACTGATAGGAACTGATGTAACCTAGTCCTGAAAAGGACTCCAATTACAATTAGTCTTTACTCCCACAATCTATCTATTTAAGAGCACAGACCTGCTTGATAAAAGTCGTAGGAAATGCTGTAACCTAGTCCTTAAAAGGACTGCAATCACAACTATTCCCTACTCCCAAGCTATCTGTATATTTGTGCGAAAATTGGCTTGAAATTAACAAGGTATAGCGCACACAGCAACAGCGGTGCCGTCTAACACGCAGCTGCAGCAGTGAGAAAATGGTGGCGACGGGGAAAATGGCTTGGTCTTATAGGGCAAGGACATGTGACATACACTGCCAATCACACATGCCCTTGCTTGTGTGAAAAAAAGCACTTCGCTCCGTGTGTGCGCTGCTGATAGGCTGACAGATTGCACCTCCCCACTGCAAATGCGGGAAAGAGAAAAAAAAATGGAGATCTTCATTGTTCCTGTAGAGATCCATCCCCTGCCCCTCCCCCCGCCCCGCTGTACACTCAAACTGCGTATTAACATTAATTTTCATCATTACTGAGAAAAAATCCAGTTATGATTTTGGTGCACGAACAGTTATCGAACATAACCTCGAACAGCCGAATTTTTCTCAAATTGTTCGTGTTCGCCGACCGGCTCGAACACCGCCCAAAACGGCTCGAATTTGAGATTGGCGAACAGTTCGAGTAGAACAACGCTCATCTCTAGTTAGGAGGTGTCCCATTTTCCTCCCAGTCCTTAGTACTTGTAGGGATTCCTTCCCCACATCTATAGGTCTCCGTACAGACTAGCTTAGGACTTTAGCAGGTCTGATCGCAGGATCAGGTCCCCTGTTACATCGTAGGGATTAAGCTGAGTTCTATCGTAGGGACAGATCTCCTCTCTTTCCTTAGCTCTGGTAGCAGAACATAACAGTAAGTCCAGCCTGCAAATTCTCTAAGGAAAGATTTTTCTGTTCCATCATGGTGTCGGTTCAGGATTTGGCTAAACACCTGCAGGGACTCTCTCTGGAGGTGGCCGAGCTCCGTCAGCACGTGAGTAACTGTCCTGGAGCACATTTCTTGGAGCCTAAGGTATGTTTGCCGGATTTATTTTTTGGTGAACACCGAGAATTTTTTTCATTTAAAAATGCTTACTTATTGTATTTTCGTTTGAGACCCAAGTCCTCTGGGGATGAATCCCAGCGCATAGGGTTCATAATGTCACTTTTGCGCAAAGAGCCTCAGGAGTGGGCCTTTTCTTTGCAACCTAGTGATACATGCTTCAGATCAGTGGATAGTTTTTTTTATGCTTTGGGACTATTATATGATGATCCTGACCGTGCCTCATCAGCTGAGACTGAGTTAAGACGTTTGAGACAGGGATCAGGTAATGTGGAAAAATATTGTACTCATTTCCGTCGTTGGTCTACTCAAACAGGGTGGAACGATTCTGCTCTGAAAAGTCTATTTCTTGCTGGGCTCAATGAAAGGGTTAAAGACCTGCTAATTGCTTATCCTACACCTGAAGATTTGCAACAGGCTATGCAATTAGCTATACGGGTGGATAGGAGACTGCGTGCAAGGGTTAATGAGAGCAAATCCTCTGCTATGTCAGTTTCTGGTTATGAGAATGTGTGTACTAACAGTGGTGAACCGATGGAGATTGGATCGGTGGCACCTCGCTCTCAAGAAAAAGACCGTAGATTTTCTGAAGGCTTGTGTTTCTATTGCGGAAAATCTGGTCATTTGATTAAAGGCTGTGAGCTTCGTATGAAGAAAGAAAAAAAAAATGGTCAGTCATGCCCGTATTGCCTGTTTAAATTCCAAGGGAGTATTTTTAGCTGCTTCCACGATTGCTCAGGAAAAGTTAATGGAATTTCGGGTGTTTGTTGATTGTGGGTCTACTCTGAATGTAATTGATGGGGGATTCTTGGAAAGACTCAATTTAAAACCCAAACCTTTATCATCCCCCATTGCTGTGGTTTCTGTGGATGGTTCCCCTTTGAAGAATATTACTCTCAAGGTCTGTGAATTTCCTCTCACTATTAATGGTGTTCACCATGAGAAATTGGATTTGGTAGTTTTGAATAACTTGCCTTCTCCAGTAATATTGGGATTGCCCTGGTTAAAATTTCACAATCCTGTACTGGATTGGTTTACCAGTGAAATTAAATCCTGGAGCAATAAATGTTATGACAAGTGTTGTAACGGGCGTATTGCAGCTTTAGATAGGGGAGAATTACCTGTTCCTATTCAGGATTTTTGGAGAGTTTTTTCTGAGAAGGAATCGCAGGTTTTGCCTCCCCATAGAGACTATGATTGTTCTATTGAATTTGTCCCTGGAGCGACTCTTCCTAAAAGTCGTTTATTTAACCTTACTATTCCTGAGAGGAAGGCTTTGGAGGAATACATACAGACAAGTTTGGCCGCCGGTCACATTAGGCCCTCTAAGTCTCCTGTGGCGGTTGGATTTTTTTTTGTAAAAAAAAAGGACGGCGGTTTACGTCCTTGTCTGGATTTTCGTGAGATTAACAAAATTACTGTACGCAATCCTTACCCACTGCCATTGATTCCTGATCTGTTTAACCAGTTAATGGGGGCCAAGTGGTTCTCTAAAATTGACCTTAAGGTGGCATACAATCTGTTGCGCATGAAGGAGGGTGACGAATGGAAGACTGCTTTTAACACTCCTGTGGGTCATTTTGAGAATCTGGTTATGCCTTTTAGTCTTACTAATGCTCCTGCATTTTTTCAGAATCTTATTAATGACATCCTTAGACCTTTGATCGGCAAAAATGTGGTTGTGCATTTGGATGACATTTTGATTTATTCGCCGGATATGGAGTCTCATTGGCGGAGCGTACGTGAGGTATTACAGCTATTAATGGACAATTCGCTTTTTGCTAAGCTGGAGAAATGTGAGTTCGCTGTACAGAGAATTAGTTTTTTGGGTTACATTATCTCCAGCGAAGGTTTTGAGATGGACCCGGTTAAAGTTCAAGCTGTACAGGAATGGCCTAGGCCTATTGGTTTGAAATCGATACAGAGGTTTTTAGGTTTCGCCAATTATTACAGAAAATTCATAAAAAAATTTTCTAGTATTGTCAAACCTCTGACCGATCTCACCAGGAAAGGTGCTGATGCGGTTCAGTGGTCTTCTGAGGCCATTGAAGCTTTTGTGTATCTCAAGGAGAGGTTCACCTCTGCTCCCATCCTTATGCAGCCTGATGTGACTAAGCCGTTTTTGGTTGAGGTTGATGCTTCCTCTGTGGGGGTTGGCGCAGTATTGTCTCAGGATAACAGGGATGGATTACATCCCTGTGCCTTTTTTTCAAAAAAATTTTCGGAGACTGAACTGAATTACGATATTGGTAATCGGGAATTATTGGCTATTAAACTCGCATTTCAACACTGGCGCCACTTCTTGGAAGGTGCGGAATTTCCCGTTCAGGTTCTTACGGATCATAAAAATCTGATATATCTTGATGCTGCCAAGCGCCTGAATGCCCGTCAGGCTAGGTGGGCACTGTTTTTCTCGCGGTTTAATTTCTCCGCTACTTACATCCCTGGTACTAAGAATGTTAAGGCGGATGCCTTGTCTCGCAGTTTTTCTCCCATAGTCGGTGCTGAGAAAGAGGAGAACATTTTACAAGAAGGTGTTGTGATAGCTGCTTTGGACTCTGTTTTGGAAGATGAGATTCTTAAAGCACAGGAGAATGCCCCATCTAACACTCCTCATGGGAGGTTGTTTGTGCCTGGAACCTTTAGGAGAGATTTGTTTGTTGAGTGTCACGAATCTCGGTTGGCAGGTCATCCCAGAATCTCTGAGACCAAGAGACTGGTGGGTCGCAGTTTTTGGTGGCCTGGATGGCAGAAGGAAGTCATTAAGTGGGTGCGTCAATGTACTATATGTGCTAGATCTAAGTCCTCACATACTCCTGCTGCGGGGTTGCTTTGTCCTTTGGAGGTTCCCAGTGCTCCTTGGACACATTTGGCTATGGACTTTATAACTGACCTTCCCTCCTCTGAGGGTTTTACTGTCATCTGGGTGGTCGTGGACCGTTTTAGCAAGATGTGTCACTTGGTTCCCTTCGTCAAACTGCCCTGCGCTAAAACTCTCGCTAAGGCCTTTGTCAAGGAAATTGTCAGACTTCATGGCGTTCCTACTGACATTGTTTCTGATAGGGGTCCTCAGTTCGTGGCTCGTTTTTGGCGTGCCTTTTGTGACAGGTTGGGAGTTCATTTGTCGTTCTCATCCGGATATCATCCTGAATCTAATGGCCAGACAGAAAGGAAAAACCAGGATGTTGAGCAGTTCTTGCGTTGTTTTGTGGCAGACAATCAAGAGGGGTGGTCTGAGTTTCTGCCACTTGCTGAATTTGCTCTTAACAACCATACATCTTCTTCTGCTGGTTGTTCGCCTTTTTTTTGTTGTTCTGGGAGACATCCGTCGTTTGGGTCGTTCTCCAAGTTGGGATCTGCCGTGCCTGAGGAGGAGAATTTTTCCGGTGATTTGGAGAGAGTTTGGACGGATGTGCGTGGTAATCTTCAGGAGGCCAACAGAAAATCTAAAGACTACTTTGATAGGAAACGACAGGAGGTTTTGTTCGCTGTTGGTGACATGGTTTGGTTGTCCTCTAGGAATCTGCGGTTGAGGATTCCTTCTAAGAAATTGGGTCCCAAGTTTGTAGGGCCCTTTAAGGTGCTTCAGGTTGTCAACCAATCTGCTGTTAGGTTGGAGGTTCCTACCTCCTGGAGAATTAATCCGGTATTTCATGTCTCTCTGTTGAAAAAAGCGGTTGTATCGGATTGTGACGCCTCTGCCTCTGTTCCTCCGGTGGTGGAGGACGGGGAATATGAAATTTCTCGCATCCTTAACTCTAGACGGTATAGAGGTAGTTTGCAGTATCTTGTGGCCTGGAAAGGTTTCGGACCCGAGGATAACTCTTGGGTGAGGTCGGATGATGTTTCCGCGTCCAGACTTATCAGAGCGTTTCACAGGAGATTTCCTGATAAGCCTGGTCCTAGGGGATCCAGAGGATCCTATTAGAAGGGGGGGTACTGTTAGAACCTTGCTCTTAGGTTTTTTCCTTTGCTGGTCACATGACCTTGTTGGCCTATTTAATCCTGCTCCGCCCTTCTGGCTTTGCTGGACTTCATTGTATAACTACTTTCTAGCTAGCCTGTGCTCTGTATCTAACTCTGTTAGTTTGCTTGGTCTACGGACCTCTATGTTCTATATATTTTGTTTGTTCGTCTGTCTGCTACTATTTCTGTTAGGAGGTGTCCCATTTTCCTCCCAGTCCTTAGTACTTGTAGGGATTCCTTCCCCACATCTATAGGTCTCCGTACAGACTAGCTTAGGACTTTAGCAGGTCTGATCGCAGGATCAGGTCCCCTGTTACATCGTAGGGATTAAGCTGAGTTCTATCGTAGGGACAGATCTCCTCTCTTTCCTTAGCTCTGGTAGCAGAACATAACAATTATCTGACAGGTTCCCTTTAATGATGCAAAATGTCTTAGATTATTAATAATTAAAGTGATTTATCTCGTTTCCAAATTTCCTATTTTCATATAAAATCTGAATTTACTTTGAGTGGAATCATTTTAATGAATAGCAGACTCTGACTAAGGCGTAATTATGGAATTTGATTATTGAGGGAGATCGTATTTTGCACATCTATAAAAATGAAGGCAGCCCTATCATCACACACGAGAATGTTATTTGCTTTGTATGAAACACAACATTGCTAGACTAAAACAAATATCTGAGGTTCACCGATCGGTGGAAAATGTAATCGAGCCGCTAGCATTTGATCAAAAATGTTATAAACTTAGAACAGGGTCCGTTTTTTTTTTTTATTTGATCACTATAGTTTTATATCGGGACTAGTGGAAATTTATAGCAGTTATCACTTTTATTTAAATATTTACTATTACTGTAATATTATTTACTGCACTTTAGAAGACTTTATTACATAAAACAATAGAAAGTCGTAGCCTTCTTCTGCGTGTCATGGAACAAGTAAAAGTGCCTGCAAAAAGACAAAACTGGCCTGTCCTACACATGTGGTCACCTTTATTAGGAAAGAGAGCTCTCAAACACCTACCATCACCTAAAAGAGCGAACAAAGACTTAGTTTCTCCCCTGCTGTGTTTGGAATCACAAAGAGTATAATATACTTACCACTAGCTCCTAAGAAAAGAGCTAAGCCAGCTTTTAAGACTCCCTGCTATAAGGGATTGCACAGTTCCAAGTGGCAGTCAGCATGGTGTCGGGAACTTAAAACCAGGACCAACTCAGCTGTTCCCCGTGACTTGAAGCCGGGTGTTAACCTCCTTTTACAAGCTCTGTTTCCTGATAAAACGGCCAATCTGGGCACCAAAACCCAGCGCACTTGTATCTTAATAGCAGCTCTGCAGCTGTGTTCACATTTACAAGTAGAATGAACACAGATCCCTGCTGAGCACCAACACATATTATTCACATCGTCTACCTGCAAAGCAAATTCAGTATCAGATTGACCCTTTCCTTTTCACTAAGGACTGGAATCTCAAGCAGTATTTTTGTAAGAGACCAGGAGACTAAGAAGCACGTACCGTCTCTAAGCAATGCCTGAATGTTCTCCTAATAGACGCCAACCCACAGTCAACCACCAGCACTAATAATAGTTTGCATACATGATCACACCGAGATAAGGCATCTAACAACCCTTACCACTCATAATATCGCTAGGAAAATGATGAGACCATCCATTTTATAACATACTTTAAAATAGTTTGTTACTTTTAGCCAGTGGAACAGCACAGTCTATTACTATGGTCTACTGCTATTCTTGATTCTGTTATTTTAAATACATCATATACAAAAAAACAGCTCTATGGAAAAAACAGTGACCTTTAGAAAAGGGAAAAGATTAAGCACATGACTAGGAACAACATTACAAAAATAGCTGAAATCATGGACAGGTTTATTGAGACACCTGAGAACACAATCAGATGAGAACATGGTTTGAAGAAACACTAAGCTAATCTCATAGTTTTTAGAGCTGGAACCAACTTAAAGGGGCATTTCAGTATGAAGAAGTTATCACATCCACAGGTCTGACTAATGAGACGCCATATTGTGTCCCAAATGGTGAAACCCCACCAATCTAAAAGTTATAGCTTATCCCGTGGATAGGTGATTACAACGTTTCATGGGAATACCCTTTATATGCACTGAAAACACAGTAGCCAAGATTCAGAAGAAAGAGAGAGAGAAAGAAAAAGAAAAACAGAAAGTAAGAAAGAAAGAAAGAAAGAAAGAAATGCACTGAAAACACAGAGAAGGAAGGAAGGAAGGAAGGAAGGAAGGAAGGAAGGAAGGAAGGAAGGAAGAAAATTGAAACAGCACTAGCCTAATGAATAGGTGGGTGCATCACCAGCCACAACCCAAAGAGGCAGCATTCCAAACATTGTGCAAAAAATCCCAAACTTCTATGTATCTAATGTATAGTAATGTTTCCATACAAACTGCTAGGACCTTTCTCATTCCCAAAACTAGTTTGGGACTGATTCTTCCACCTTTAAACAATCACTGAACAGTATTTAAGTGAATTACAGTGAAAAAAGTATAAAAAACTGAGTATCATACACATTTATAACACGGCTACATATTTCTCACAAAATGAAAGCCATATGACACATTAACCCTTAGTGATCCCCAATACAACTTAAAACTGACCAGAGATATAAGAGAATAGCGTCCCCCAATGGGTGAAAATGCAGTAGCTGTGAGCTATACAGTATAGCTGACACCCTGCTGCACAAGTCACGATCAGTGTTGGCACCGACCATGGCCGTTTTACTCCTTAGATGCTGCTGTCACTAGTGACTATGGCATCAGGATGATTAACAGTTAAGTTCTAACATCCTAACAAAATAAAAGAACATTTTACAGATGAGTCTGATATGAAGCACACATGAGGTAATTGTTATGTATTAACAATTTTGTGTGGTATGACTATCTGGATTAAAGGGATAATGATTCAAAGTTTGAAAATTCCTAATTTTTAGAAAATATAAATTTTTGTCAAATTTCTGATATGTTTAGTATTTATTTATAAAAATATCAACCATATGTACCATTATCATAAAATATAATCTGTCACAAAAAACAAACTCAAAATAACTGGGTTATGTTGAAATATTCTATTCCAATGTTATTGCCACATAAAGTGACACATGTCAGATTTGAAAAATTTGGCCTGGTCACTAAGCGGTTAAGCACGCATGGATCAATCCCTGTTTAAGCATAAATCAGGACATAATCAGCATTTACTGCCCCCACTGACAATGCTTGGGTATATTTGCAAGTCCCCAATGGGGCAGAGGAGCCTCAGTAATGTGTTGATAGGAGCGGATGTCTTTACTTGCACAGTGCGCTGTCAGTTGCCTACAGTGCCAACTTTATTAGGTGAAGGTCAATATGCCTAGTCCAACTACTGGACATTATAGCAGTATCTATAGAAAGGGAAAGAACTATGGTAGGGTAATGCTAAAAAGTGCACGTCCATATTCAAATCACTGCTTAGAGCCTAAGCAGACAAAAATATTAAATAAAGAATGTTAACTACAGGCCATGCTACCAACTAGTAATATGCGATGGATGCATAATAGTTAGACATAAGTGAATCACTATAAGGCAACAAATTTGCCTTGAATTTCACAAAAAACTCAGATTTACCAAATTCACACCAGGAAGCACACCATTATGATGGATTGAAAAGAGCTGGAATGGATTAAAAAAAATTCTTGTCCTCACCTGTCTTTTTTGATCCAAGCACTGACGTGGTCTTCATTGGGCCATCTTCAGTATATTCAAGCGGCTGCCATCTTCGGTATCTCCTGCGCTGACTAGCCAACAATGTCATGTTATCATGTGACATCATGAGGCATGTCGCGCAACGTCATAACATTGCGGCCTATACAGCGCTGGATATAACACAGATGCTCGACATCAGAAGTGAAGATGCCAGGCACCAGAAGACTCTGAAGTTAGTCCAGTGAAGAAGGCTCTGGCTGTACAGCAGGACAGGTGAAGGTTGAGTGAGCATAATTTTTTACATTGTCCCTTACTAGAGATGAGCGAACCCGAACTTAAACGTTCTGGGTTTGTATTGCACTGTTAGTGTCCGGTGCTAAACGTCGAACATGGACTTCTCGCAGAAGTCCATTGCAATGCTCGGAATTCTGGGGGAGTTCCAGGAGAAGAGAGAATTTTCCAGCTCAAACATTTGGGTTCCCATTATTTTCAATGGAGTTCGGGATCTTGTTCAAGTTCTTGTACAGTTCTGGTACCCGAACTGAACTTTGGAATAAAGTCCGGGTCGGTTACCAGAACCCGACCTTCCATGGGTCCGCTCATCCCTATTCATTACATATGTTTATTATCCCCTGGGATCCGGAAAGACCTCAGAGCACAATAATGTGCAATAACACTGCATGGAATAAAAATTTCCTAGCAAAAATTTGAGAAAGCTACCAAATGGAAATTTCATTAGATGTGTGTGTACATACATACAGTATATATATAGAGAGAGAGAAATAGATGCAAAAAAGTGTGGACTTTATTCAGCCCAAATGGCAATGTTTCAGCTCACAGAACCTTTTTTTCAAGCCCTATATATATATTATTAGTGATAAGTGAATCTTCCAAAATTCCAATCCAGTAGCTTGCTCAAATTTTAGCCAGGGAATTCAATTAGCATAAAAATTATTCAATGCAGCAACACCAAAAATAAAGGCAATATCAGATAAGTTTTTAAATCAGTATAAATCTATATATCCTGCATACATGGTTCAGTATAAAGAAATGCATTGAACAGACAGCTATCAGTGTTTGCCGTAATAAAGGCTGTCTGCTATAGTATGGGGGATTCGATTCTGATTCACAGCCCTGGTCTTTACTATTATCTTTAAAGAAAACCTGTCATGTAAAAAAGCTCTACTAACCTGCAGATATGGGGTTAATCTGCAGGTTAATAGAGTTCTGACATTGCGTGGCATCGGCACTGAGAGCCCCACTGCCGGAAGGAAACAAACTTTACTCCTGCCAGTATCGTTCAGCGTTCAGTCATGGGGGGTGGCACCGGCATGGGTTCAGTCACCACTCAGTGTATTGAGAGCAGTGACTGTAAACACGCCTCCAACACTGACTGACAGCAGGCGCTAATACTGAACTGCTGTCAGTCAGTGCCAGGAAAGAGGTTACAGCTACGACTCTTTGTACACAGAGCGGTGACTGAACCCACACTGGCGCCTCCCCTATGACTGGGAGACGACTGCTGCCAGGGGGAATAAAGTTAATTTCCTCCCGGCAGTGGGGCTCTCAATGCTGGCGCCGCATGGTATTGGTATCAGAACACTATTAGCCTGAAGATTAACCCCATATCTGCAAGTTAATAGCTTTATTTTACATGACAGGTTCTCTTTAATATGAGGCATGTGAAGTTGCGCTATAAGACTCTATACTATATTGACTCTTAGGATAGATTAGCAGATAACCCCTTATTAGGGCTCACACAGATTGGTCACTGTTCAATGCATTTCTTTATATTGAACCATCTATAGATGAATAGATAAATATGACAGATAGATGCAAACTTAGCAAAGTCTCAAAATGTAATAACCATATATATGGACATAGCTAAACACAGAGAGAGATAGCAGAACTTAATTGGAAGCTTAGATGAAAATGACCACAGCCCACTGATAAATGGTGGCTAATTACCTGTGGACGGATCTGTTACTGCTTGACTGGTGATGCCAGATGGTGGTTCTTGCAGCTGGTATGTTGCAGTAGTTGAGGGAATAGTGGGACTTGTGTTGCTACTTGTCATGTAGTGTGATGGATATGGAGAATTGTTGTAATACTGCGTATATTGACCTTGGCCAAAATTGGGATATGATGGATATTCCTAAAACACAAAACAAGTAACTAAATCAGGGTTTATCAAACATGTTGCTACTTTAGAGAAAATATTGTCAAATATAAGTGCAAACATATGTTGATGATACTTCCCACATGGAATTTATTGAGCGGCTTGTTTGCACATGGTAACTGATAAGTGAAGGGATTGAAAGAGTTTATGTGTGCCACAAATGTATCTATTTAACATGACCTAATATACAAAGGCAATACAAATGTATGTCGGGTGGTCGAACACATGGTACCCCTCCATCGCATTACAAGACCATTACTGCAGCACATCTGTCAGCAACGGAATTAAGTCCGGATTTATAACACAGCATGGAGAAACACTTGGAGGTTGGAAGGAAAACGTCACGGCCTCGGAGTTATTAAGGTAGGAACACAGAAGAAAAGGGAATTGGGGAAAAAAGGCTTGTTGTGTACAAGTAAAATATCCCTTCTTCCCCAACATTTACCTGCTGGGAGCTATTAAATCCTGTTGAATTTGTGAGTGAATTGCTTCCTGCATAGATTACTGATGCTGTGGTGAAACTGCTCCCTGAAATGAAAGGAGAAAATGCTTCAAATTACTGAAATGTGTATACACCCAGACCTCCCAGACTGCGGCATCAATAGGCTCCATGTGTCGGCAAGGTTTGCTACATTCATGACGTGAACAAGCCGAGGAGCGATCCTGATGACTCAGATCATCTGGAAGGAAAACCCACCTAACATGATGCATTTTGACTGACGAAAGACTGAGTATGGATCATTGTCTAACGGCTTACGGACCATCTCATACATATATTTTAACAGCGGACACGATTATTTTATTATTACTACAAGCACAGGCATTTATACACATCCATGAGAGAAGAGGAGTATGTGACATTTGGCTCCCTCGCCCTTGCATCATCTTAGCTACAAATACTGTGGAAGCCTCGGGCTTTACATTAGAATTCATGGAATGTCAAATGGTCACAAATAGACGGGAGAAGATTGCGGAGCAGCTTCCATGTATCGGATCGGTTAATGACTCCTAACGCTGTTCTATCTGGAGAATGATATCATATAGCATTTAAATAATAAATGATAAGAGTTGCAGATTACATGAAAGTTAAGATGGTCATAAACAGGTAACACTGATATCATATCAAATTTTATCATGTAGCTTTATCTATCAAGGAAAGTTTAAAGCACCGCTCCAGTGAGCTTTTTTAGCGTTGGAGTGGTGCTACTAAACTAAGGTTCCTGCCCCCTGTCTTATACTTACATGCTGTCATCTTCACCTTTTTTCAGTGCCACTTTGATCCCGCGGCGCCATCTTGTGACTGCAACTTTTGACTGGCTCAAAAGTCAGAAGCTACGTAACAAGCTCTAAGTGCAAGTTTATGTAAGCTAGAATGAGGCTCTCTTAAACTTGTATTGAGTTGTGACCACCCGGCGCACTCCAACAAACACTGAAGCCATCCGGCAGGTCACAAACTGCTGGAGACCGGTGGGATTGGCGTAAATAAAAGGTGAAGACGGAGACAAGTAAGTATAGTACTAGGGACAAACACAGTGAATGCATGGTTGCATTTTTTGCAGCATTTTTACACTTCCTCATTGCTTTCTATGGTGAAAAAAATTGCAAAAAATGCTGCAAAACACTGAAAGAAGTGACATGTTGCAGTTTTCAAAAATGCAGCAGTTTTCCAATTCAGTCAGGAAAAAAAAAAGAAGTGTGTGTATGAGATTTCTGAAATCTCATTGCTGGTACTGTAAAAAGCAGCTTTTAATTTGCATAAAAACACAGCAAAAAAAAAAGTAGCTGAGAAAAAATACTGACCGAATACTGATAGTTGGGCCGTGGCTTAATAGTGAACAACCAAATGGGGCCTTTTCTCTATTATCTCTTTAAAAGGGTTTAAAAAGGATCCGCTTTCTCCATAAGCAGTGTTACTCTTAGCCATTGGCTGTGTCTTATATAACAACCAATCTTCATACAATAAAGGAGGAAAGTTGCTTTACCAGATACGGTCCATGGATAAGAATGTACAGTATATGGGTAATCCCCCACAACCCCTAGTCTCAGTTATAGTATCCTCTGGACCACCTAGATTAGGGGGATATTCCTCATGCCCATGTAAATCTTTTTGGCTGATACCATAGAGTTTTGATCTAATGGCCACCTTCATTTTTCTCACATCAGATTGCTGCCCAGCCTGTTATAAACATTGCACATTCTACAATTCTCAGCAATAGACTTAAAGGTATGTTCTCAACTTATATTCAAGGAGGGAATACACCATTAACTTCGACCAGCAATGAATGCTTGGAGATTTCCACTGTGAAGACTGCAGTAATTCCACAGCGCTTTACAGACATTATGGGCACTGTCCCCATTGGGGCTCACTATCTATATTCCCTATCAGTACGTCTTTGGAGTGTGGGAGGAAAAAGGAGAACCCGGAAAAAACCCAAGCAAACAAGAGGCGAACATACAAATTCCTTGCAGATGTCCTTGGTGGGATTTGAACCCAGGACCCCAGTGCTGCAAAACTGCAGTGCTAAGCACTGAGCCACCCTACTGCAATAATATATTTTATTATTTTGTCAAAAAGGACATACTTTTCTTTGCAGGATTTATATACAGGATAGGTGACACATGTATGATCGCCGAGGGTCTAATTGGTGGGTCTCCCATTGACCCTGAGATCATGGGTCCTACAGTTCGCTGTGTGAATACAATAGTAATGCACATGCTCTGCAACCGCTCTACTGAATCCTAAGCATTTGGCAGCATTTCATTAGTTTTGTAGAAGTAAATTGAGAGGTGGCCATAAATGTTGTCAGGATCGCTGGCAGTCCCAACAGTAGGACCACAATGATCATACATTTATCACCTAATGTTATTGTTGGAATTTTTTCATTGATTCCTAGAGGCCTGTAGGGGACATGATCAGAATACAGGAACCTTATAAGGCAATCTATATTCTGCAATGGGTAATTCCATCTTCCCTGCTCAGCAGCCTTTGTGAGCAGTTGACACACAGCAAACTACCATGCGAATGTTGAGCAACCAGTGACACCCTGCCCAATTTTCACCCTCAATAGTATAAACATAAAACTCATGCAAATCAAATGTACATGATATAGAGAAGATAGAGAATGATGAGTGCAGCCTAACAACTTTCAGACAGTAATTATATAAATTGTTATGTTATTATAATATTGCAAATTAAATATGTTTGAGGTAAAATTAAAGAAGTTTGGAAAAAATATTCTTCAGCAATAAACTATGCTAAACCATTGTATCATAGAGCACAACAGCCATTGGACAATATGTAAAAAAACAAAGCAAACAATTCTTTAGATATAAAATATGTGCATGTTCTCTATATGTATATAGATATAGCTTCTTCTCTCACTTTTTATTTCCTTTCTCTTCTCTTTCCTCTCCTTATATATGTACTTCTGTGCGTCTAATAAAACTTTTGGTACTGGGATATAAAAAATCCCATTAAAACAACACATTTGAGTCCTAGGAAATCCTGTATTTTTGGGTCTGTTTGGATGGTTACAACATAGGTCTTAGTTTGAGATTTTGAACAGAAGTTCATTTGCTTCCTATAATCAGCCTTCTTGCCATGGGCTATGTCTATCATCAGTGTACAATATACGAGGCAGAAGTTAGTGCCGTCCTCTGGGGAAAGCTCTATGAAGGCCAGATGGGCTCTTTAATCCCAAATCTTTTCCCTTCTTACATTTGCTGCTGTTCAGACATCATTTGCACTGTTTTTAAAATGTCTCTCTCGGTTCCTGGCCATTAGACACAAACATAAAGTACTTTCCCGAAAATCTGTTTTCATTATAGACCATACAGAGAACAGTTGGTCTTTACAATGACTGCCTGAATGACATTTTGGTGAGAAAACACTATGTCAAAACAGGTTACTAAATACCATATAAACTATATTTTTCTATATCTGTAATAACTTTTTATTTTTTATGCCCCATAATACACATTAAATCCTCATTTCAAATAATAATTTGTATAAATACAATTACATTTACTTATTACTATTCACGTGAGCAGCTTTGGAAACAGTAACATATATATATATATATATATATATATATATATATATATACACATATGGTATTTATGCTTCCTTCTTTACTAATATATATATACCAGATGACTTGCAAAGTTCAATATATAAAAAAAATTGAAGCAGCACTCTACTACTTTTTACCATGACTCTGGAGTACTGGCTCACTTTTTTGTCTTATATATCTATATACTATATATATTTATAGATATCTATCTAATTAAAAAAAAATTGTCTATCTAATATATATATATATATATATATATAAATATCTTTATATAATTACGGTATATGTAATTATGTAGAATTATATTAATATTGCATAGTACTCACAATAATATTTATAGATAGAGGGATAGATAGATTTTTTTGCATTAGATAGATATCTATATATCTAATATAAATAGATATAAAAATAAATCTATTTACAGTATATACATATATAATTATGTAGAATTATATTAATATATTATACTCATAATTATATTTATATTATTAATATAATTATATATTTTATAATATTAGTTCATTATTATATATAATTATATTTACGATATATAATGTTATATTTAATATCATTATTCATTATTAATTTACAATGTTTAAACATTTTTTCTGGAAATAAATTTTACAAACATTTACCAAGGCAAAGAAGAGTAATAATAAAATATTCTGTTTCATTAACTTTTTAATTATTATTATTATTTTTTTTTAATTAACAAGAGAAACATTTGAGAGGCATAATGAAATATTGATATTTCAACTTCTGTATATATAGTGTATGAACCCATGTTCTCAAAAAGACTGATTAAAAGAATATCTATACCATAGAGCCTGCTGAATGGCACCTTTACAAATAGCGTCAATTGTTTGCATTTCAACCATCTGTAAAGCAGATCAAGCAGAGTGGCCTCACTTAAGGGACTTTGTATCAGATGGTCAGTCCAGCAGCACTGTGGTTACTCAGCCAACAGTTCAAAGGTACAGAGACCTCACCAGATTCTGACATGTCCAGGATCAATATGCATTAAGACAGCGAGACAGAAGTGTTATTTCTGGAACATCAAACACCATCAGAAAAAGCATTAGAGTCTTTAATCCCAATGTTATAAAAAATTATGCCAGGTTCGTATGAAACAGTGATGTAAACAATGTAGATATTACAAAAGACAATATGCCATAAGAAACAACCAAACAATAGGAATATTTAAGGAAAATCCCTACCTTGCATTTGGTAACTATATGGAGCTTGGCCTGTCTGTGGTGCACTGAAGCTTGAACTGTAGCTTTGAAATCCCGCTTGTCCTGGGGATTGAGACTGCGGTAATCCTCCTTCTGTCTTGATGCCTGCCCATAATGCACCTAAATCAGTTAGTGACATCAGATTTGTGTGTCCAAATGCAGTTGAAGAAGACATCTTAATCTGCACTAATATGATACATTTCAACAATTGGCCTAGGCTGACGATGGAATTGAATGAAAAATCAAAACATAGACATAGGCATGAATCCTGGAATGATACTCACAGAATATATAGCAGAAGAGTCATACCAAACATTGGCAAAACTTAAAGCTCCAGGTCCCCAATTGCAATATCTACAATTGGGGAGAGCCCAACTATTGCAATATCAATATCAGAGTACCCAACTATCACAGGGACTTTGTAGTATTGATCTTCTCATATAGGTCAATTAGACCTTTTGGGGAACGCTTGCTTCCAGGGCCCAGGTGTAAATGCAAACCCTGTGCCCATTAAAGTTATGCCCATTGTACCATGTGAATGTCTGAGTTGTCTCCTGATACTGCACCATTCCAGCAGACATCTCTAACAGCAAATCTTGGCACTTGTTTCTCCATCCACGATAGCATAAGAGAAGGTACAAGTCTCTCCCACTATCCACCTGATCATGTGGTAAGAAGGGGACTTCAAAAAGAAAAGCAGGTCACCATAGACCACCAGCAGCTGCAAGGCCACTTCTCTGGTTTTAATGTCCTTGACTGATGCTTTTTTAAGTCATGAAAACTCAACCTAAGGGCATGCAGAGTCACGAGAATTATTCAGCTCCATCAACTACATAAACTTCAATGCCAAAAGAAAACCATTTCAATGACTCTTGAGACAAGTGACATTGCAAACGTTAGAACTTCTCAGCCAGTTTTGGAAACCTCAAATGATCATAAATTTATTTGAGGACCAGGTGTTAGTGATAAGTACTAAAATCCAGAGCATTTCTTGTAAAGTACTTTGGGAAATGTGACTGCAACAGCTGGAATGCTACGGTTGACATACCCACAGTATATAGTTCTTACTTCTTGAAACTTCAGATATTCACAGCAATAGTTAAAAATATAGTTTTTTCAAATACAGCCTTTCTATATTTCCGAGACTACTTATAGATGTGTAAATGTATATATATATTAAAGTTTGCTGAAAGGGTCTTCTTGTGTCTGTCAAGAAGAAAAGTTAGGTAGAATGGAAAGAGTGACATATAATTAATGACAGACTGCCTACCGTAAGGAGGAATTCCATAGGGCTGTCCCGGTTGGGGGTATGTAGCATATGCTGTGGCTTGCTGCATTCCTGTGGGGAATGGAGTCTGCCCATATGCAGCCATCGATTGTGAGGAAGGGGTGGGCAGGATATGTGGGTAAGCTCTGCTATTAAAAAAACAGAAACAAGAAGAAAAATACTTTACTAAAAATAATGACTTGTCAACATCTTCATCAACATTACTTCTCTGGTGAATTAAAAACCCTAAAAAGCATACCGAGCTGACGGATTCCAGGAAATGAGTGTAGTAGTGAATGAAAAAAAAAGCAAAAAAAACCTGAACTTTAAAGTCCAGTCCCCGGGTCCAGGAAATGAGAGGAATAGTAAAGTGAATATACTCAGTCACAGAAAAGGATACATGAAGTGTAAAAAAACTGAGTGTAATACATTAGGGAACAGTATAAACAGCAATAACAGGGGTACATTTACTAGAAAAGGTTAATGTATAATTTAAAGGAATTTTCTATGATCTCATTTATGTATATGGGTTGTCAGCAACTCTCATTAAAATTGGGTCTGGAATGTCCTCCTTTTCAGTATCAGAGGTGTCTCATGGCTTTCAGACTCCGCCAATATGCACACACTGATATATTATTGCACGTAGTAATTTCAGAAAAAAGAGGTCAGAGAGAAAGAGAACATGGAAGAGGGAATACAATGTTACCTTTAGAGGAAAATAGAGGAGAAGATTAGGAAAGTTCAAGAGACAGCAGGAGACAGGACAAAGAGCGTAAGAGCAAGTAAAAGCGGTAACCCAATGCCTTCACTGTCTCTTAGAGCACAGCATTGCAATATGTCAGAAAGCCGCCACAATGAACTGGCAAGTATACACAAAAAACACTCAATGACAGGTTTATGGATGCCATGTGTTTATTTCATTAGTGCATAAAGAATGAAATCTTACTTGGATGGGTAGATTTGTGGGGAAAACTGGTGCGTTTGTCTGGGGCTAAATCCACTGCTTCCAATTACTGCATGTAGAAAAAGTGAAAGAAACTCAATTAATTATTCGTACTAAGGAAATACAACAGTAAGCATATGAAGATCATAAAACATTATAATCGCTGTTACATAGATTAAATAATATGAAATTAGAAGATAAGTTATTACAATATTGTATCATTTGTTGGCGACACTCAATGTGCTCAAATTTTGTCATCTAGAGCCATTTTCAGAATACATTTTTTTATGCCACAAATACGTATATTAAGTGAAATTAATGGGACACGTTTGTATGCTAAGGATAGAAACACATGGAGGGAGGATAGGGGGTGGCAAGATTTGGCTGCCGAAAACCATGCATGTCTACCACAGTTTTTTAACTTATCATTTAAAATTGTTTTTCTTTCTTTTATTGTAAATGATCTCACTGTTCTGCAGGTCAACCTAATTGAAAACTTAGGCGGCGTGCATGTTTCTGGCTGCCCCAGTGTGTTTGTTCCCTAAGAGTGGGTTCACACGCTTATACCACAGGCATAACAATTTATTATTTTTAACATACTTATATAGATGATTCTCCCTACAGGCCATGCATTTAGGCAATTTGTGATCACTGCATCTGAATGAAGCTATAGTAAGTAATGAATGATCTAAATAGTTGCATTCATGTAAAAAAAGCTGTATGACAATTTTACAGATACATTGCCATTATTAATCTAGGAAACTGTATTTGATATTGTAAAAAACGATCTATAGCAATCTATAAAAACGAATGGCATAAGGATGGCACATAGATGGCAAAACAGATGATTGATAATCGTCCAAGTTTTCTTCATAAAAATTAGACAATCATTCATATTCTCATCTAACCGTGGCCTTAAAATGATGTATATTTGACAAGTTCCCTCTTAGAGCTAAGAAGATGTAAGTGCTTCCAGGCTTACAAACATGCAGAACTTCCCAGCCAAATCCCTTGTATTTACAACTCCCAATCGCATAAATAAAATACAGGGTAAAATAAAGGATTACTAAGCTTAGTAATGATTCCACGCTGATGTCCTATGACATAGGAGGGAATGATTTGGGTATGCCTTGTAGGAATATAGTTAAAATAATATTTATAATAATTGTTCTTCCCATCATTCTACAATAGTCATGTCTATTACACACAGCTGTATATGCATCAATAGGGATAGAACTGCAAACATTACTAACAAACTTTCCTTCCTCACCATCACCGAAACCTGGCTCACCCCCTCTGACACAGCCTCCCCAGCTGCACTTTCATACGGCGGATTTCATCTCTCTCACACCCCCCGCCCCAGCAGCAAGCATGGTGGAGGAGTTGGCTTTCTCCTGTCAGATAACTGCTCCTTCTCACATATCCCATTGCCACCCTCCCCTCTTTTGAAGTGCACTGTGTGCGCACCTACTCCCCCTCCAACCTCCAACTGGCTGTCATTTACCACCCCCTAGGGCCAGCTACCACCTTCTTAGACCACTTCACCACCTGGCTACTCAATTTCCTTTCCGCTGACATCCCCACTATCATCATGGGTGACTTCAACATTAGAGATGAGCGTTGTTCTACTCGAACTGTTCGCCAATCTCAAATTCGAGCTGTTTTGGGCGGTGTTCGAGCCGGTCGGCGAACACGAACAATTTGAGAAAAATTCGGCTGTTCGAGGTTATGTTCGATAACTGTTCGTGCACCAAAATCATAACTGGACTTTTTCTCAGTAATGATGAAAATTAATGTTAATACGCAGTTTGAGTGTACAGCGGGGCGGGGGGAGGGGCAGGGGATGGATCTCTGCAGGAACAATCAAGATCTCCATTTTTTTTTCTCTTTCCCGCATTTGCAGTGGGGAGGTGCAATCTGTCAGCCTATCAGCAGCGCACACACGGAGCGAAGTGCTTTTTTTCACACAAGCAAGGGCATGTGTGATTGGCAGTGTATGTCACATGTCCTTGCCCTATAAGACCAAGCCATTTTCCCCGTCGCCACCATTTTCTCACTGCTGCAGCTGCGTGTTAGACGGCACCGCTGTTGCTGTGTGCGCTATACCTTGTTAATTTCAAGCCAATTTTCGCACAAATATACAGATAGCTTGGGAGTAGGGAATAGTTGTGATTGCAGTCCTTTTAAGGACTAGGTTACAGCATTTCCTACGACTTTTATCAAGCAGGTCTGTGCTCTTAAGTAGATAGATTGTGGGAGTAAAGACTAATTGTAATTGGAGTCCTTTTCAGGACTAGGTTACATCAGTTCCTATCAGTTTTTGCCAGGCAGGTCTGTGCCAGTGCTGTGCAAGTTTTTTTCACAGCATTTGGCTGAATCTAGCAAAGCTAATCCTTTTTGGCCTATTGCAGAGTGTGTTAGTCAGTGGAGTAGCCTATCTGTGTTGCAAGATATACCACCTGTGTATAGAATACCAATTTTTTTACTGCACCTAGTGAAGTAAAATCTTTTGGGCATAGCATCATTCTATTAGTCCATCTATACTGACCTCCATCAGGTTGCAAATTAAAAATATTTTTTTCCTGCATCTAGCTCTGAAAAAATATTTGGGCTTCTAGCAGTGTGTGGGACTTGGTCTATTAGTCCATCTATACTGACCTCCATCAGGTTGCAAATTAAAAATAATTTTTTTCTTCATTTATCTCTGAAAAAATATTTGGGCTTCTAGCAGCGTGTGGGACTTGTTCTATTAGTCCATCTATACTGACCTCCATCAGGTTGCAAATTAAAAATAATTTTTTTCTGCATCTAGCTCTGAAAAAATATTTGGGCTTCTAGCAGTGTGTGGGACTTGGTCTATTAGTCCATCTATACTGACCTCCATCAGGTTGCAAATTAAAAATAATTTTTTTCTTCATTTATCTCTGAAAAAATATTTGGGCTTCTAGCAGCGTGTGGGACTTGTTCTATTAGTCCATCTATACTGACCTCCATCAGGTTGCAAATTAAAAATAATTTTTTTCTGCATCTAGCTCTGAAAAAATATTTGGGCTTCTAGCAGTGTGTGGGACTTGGTCTATTAGTCCATCTATACTGACCTCCATCAGGTTGCAAATTAAAAATAATTTTTTTATGCATCTAGCTCTGAAAAAATATTTGGGCTTCTAGCAGTGTGTGGGACTTGGTCTATTAGTCCATCTATACTGACCTCCATCAGGTTGCAAATTAAAAATAATTTTTTTCTTCATTTAGCTCTGAAAAAATATTTGGGCTTCTAGCAGTGTGTGGGACTTGTTCTATTAGTCCTTCTATACTGACCTCCAGCAGGTTGCAAATTGAATATAATTTTTTTCTGCATCTAGCTCTGAAAAAATATTTGGGCTTCTAGCGGTGTGTGGGACTTGGTCTATTAGTCCATCTATACTGACCTCCATCAGGTTGCAAATTAAAAATAATTTTTTTCTGCATCTAGCTCTGAAAAAATATTTGGGCTTCTAGCAGTGTGTGGGACTTGGTCTATTAGTCCATCTATACTGACCTCCATCAGGTTGCAAATTAAAAATAATTTTTTTCTTCATTTATCTCTGAAAAAATATTTGGGCTTCTAGCAGCGTGTGGAACTTGTTCTATTAGTCCATCTATACTGACCTCCATCAGGTTGCAAATTAAAAATAATTTTTTTCTGCATCTAGCTCTGAAAAAATATTTGGGCTTCTAGCAGTGTGTGGGACTTGGTCTATTAGTCCATCTATACTGACCTCCATCAGGTTGCAAATTAAAAATAATTTTTTTCTTCATTTAGCTCTGAAAAAATATTTGGGCTTCTAGCAGTGTGTGGGACTTGGTCTATTAGTCCATCTATACTGACCTCCATCAGGTTGCAAATTAAAAATAATTTTTTTCTGCATCTAGCTCTGAAAAAATATTTGGGCTTCTAGCAGTGTGTGGGACTTGGTCTATTAGTCCATCTATACTGACCTCCATCAGGTTGCAAATTGAATAAAAAAATTTTCTGCATCTAGCTCTGAAAAAATATTTGGGCTTCTAGCGGTGTGTGGGACTTGGTCTATTAGTCCATCTATACTGACCTCCATCAGGTTGCAAATTAAAAATATTTTTTTTCTGCATCTAACCCAGCCAATAGTTTTGGCCTAATACCACAGTTTGTCCACTCAGCTCTGCTCGGTTACCATCCATTGTTTTTTTGTGCAAACAACTCCAGAGTTGTGAATTAGTTAACCACCAAAATGAGTGGAAAAAGGCCTGCTGCTGGTGGAAAGGGGAATAGGCGTGTTGGGAAGGGGAAAAAAGGTTGTGTCCGTGGGGTAGGTGCAGAAGAAAGACCATCTTCCAGCCAAACTAAAATGACTACTTCTTTTAGCGGACAATGTGATAAGATCCCTTTCTTACGGCCACGCCAATCGCTACAAATTCCAGATGAGGCACAAAAACAGCAGGTGCTTCAACGGATATCAAGTGCTCCTTTAAGTGGGCTCTCCTCCACATCAACTTCAACATCACAAATACTCCAGTCCTCAAAGGTGTCACCCAAATCGCACTTGCTTCCTCACAGCTCCCAAATCTCCAGCTGCCCGTCTGAGTATGAGGTAGAACAGATGGTTGAGTCTGCAGAGCTGTTTACTCATACTATAGCCTGGGAATCAGAGGTCGACTCCAGCGCTTCTGTGAATCCAGACGAGGAAATGATCTGCACTGATGCCCAGAATCTTTATGAGTCGGATCCAGGACCAGACGCAGAAGGTTCTGACCATAATGTAGACCCTCATTCCCAAACTGTAACTCCTGTTGGTGGAGACAATGAGGAAGACGATGATAAGACTCAAATACCTGATTGGAGCGACAACTTTAGTTTTTTGTCAGGGCAGGAACAGGTTGGCTCTGAGGACGACGGGTGTGATAACGCACAGGGTGATGATGATGAGGTCGGAGATCCCACTTACTGTCAACCCACAGTCAGCCAAGAGATGAGGTCAGCAGAGGAGGTGGAGGAAGATGCTAGTGACGACGAGGTCAGGTTGCGCCTTCCTGGACAGAGACGTAGTACTGGAAGCACGTCAACAACTGCATCCTCAAACACAACTCTGCCTCTCACCACAAGTCGTGGTGGCTCTTCAGGTCGCATGGGTGCTAAGCCTTGCATAGCCTGGGCATTTTTTCAGATCGATAAAGATGACCCAACTCGTGTTATCTGTAACATTTGTCAGCAAAAGCTAAGTAGAGGCCAAAAAATACATAGTTTGAGTACTTCATGCATGAACCGGCACATGGACATGAAGCATAAGTTGCAGTGGGAAGCTCAGTGTGCTACAATGCGGCCTAGCCGGCCGGGCCAACCACCGTCTGCCATATCTTGTGCATCCGCGGCCTCTTCATCCTCTGTGACTGGGGGGACAGCAGTCACACCTGTTTTGGGGCGCAGACCTGCCACCTCTTTACCCGCAACAGCCAGCGTGATTGGCAGGTCATCATTTTCTTTGGAGGTGGTAACACCAGCTGGTCTTGAGCGCTGTCCGACATCGATAGCACCACCTTTGGATCAAGGCAACCTAACATGTCCGCCTGCATCTTCCTCACAGACCGGCAGTTTGCCGGGGACACCCTTATCAACCCCGTCTAAGCACAATAGCCAGCCCTCGGTCCCTCAGATGTGGACAAGTAAAAGACCATTTCCTCCTAGCCATGAGAAAGCTAAGAGGTTGAATTTCACCATCTGCAAGCTCTTGGCTACAGAAATGCTGCCTTTCCGCCTGGTGGACACAGAGGATTTTCGAGACCTTATGTCCGTCGCAGTGCCCCAGTACCAGATGCCCAGTCGGCACTACTTCTCAAAGAAAGGTGTGCCTGCGCTCCACCAGCATGTCGCCCACAACATCACCGCTTCTTTGAGAAACTCTGTGTGTGACAGGGTGCATTTCACCACAGACACTTGGACGAGTAGGCATGGACAGGGGCGTTACATGTCGCTGACTGGGCACTGGGTAACTATGGTGACAGCAGGACAAGGGGCTGCTGTCCAAGTCTTGCCGTCCCCACGAGTTGTGCGTCAATCCTCTTTATGTCAAAGTTCCTCCACTGCTTCTGCCTCCTCAACCTCCTCTCGGTCTTCCACCTGCACCCAAAGCCTGTCTGGTCATGCCACAAGCTTTCTAACTGCGCAGAAGGGATCCTGCACACCTCCTTACTATGCTGGCAGTAGGGCTCAACGTCATCAGGCGGTTTTTACATTGAAATGTTTGGGAAATGTGAGTCACACAGCTGAGGAGTTGTGGTCAGCTCTGGAGAACCAATTTCATGAATGGTTGTCTCCACTGGACCTGAAACCAGGGAAGGCCGTGTGCGACAATGCTGCAAACCTGGGTGCGGCCCTTCGCCGGGGCAATGTCACACACGTGCCTTGTATGGCTCACGTGTTGAACCTGGTTGTCCAGCAATTTTTAGCCCACTATCCCAGACTAGATGGCCTTCTGCAGAGGGCACGGTCGCTGTGTGCTCACTTCCGCCGTTCGCATCCCGCAGCTCAGCGACTTACATCTCTACAGAAGTCGTTGGGCCTGCCACTTCACCGGCTAAAATGCGATGTGCCTACCCGGTGGAATTCAACTCTGCACATGTTGCAGCGACTGTGGCAGCACCGACAAGCCCTGGTGCAATACGTTCTGACGTATAGCCTGGGCCAACGAGATTCAGAGGTGGGGCAAATCACGCTGGAGGAGTGGTCTCAGATCAGGGACCTATGCACCCTTCTGCACAGTTTTGAAATGGCGACGAAGATGTTTAGTGCTGACGATGCCATTATCAGCATGACTATTCCGGTGATTTACATGCTGGAGCACATGTTAAACAGAATTCGGAGTCAGGTGGTGGCACAAGAGGAGGTGGAGGAAGTAGAGGAGGAGGAGTTGTATGCGGAAGGGCTAACATCTGCAAGGTCCAGACGGTCGGCAGCACCAAGGCGGCAGGCATGTGAGGGTGGGGGAGATGGTTTTACCAGGGCGCATGGTAGCAGCCAAACTAGTGAGGAAGGTGCAGGAGCCCAGGAAGAAGTGGAGGATAAACTGATGGAAGACTCATCAGATGAGGGAGACCTTGATCACATTTCTGTTGTGCGAGGTTGGGGGGAGAGGACAGAGGAAGGAAGCATGATTGTTACCTCGCCACCAACACAACAGGGACTTGGTGCTCCTGGATGCGCAACACACATGAGTGCCTTCTTGCTGCACTACCTGCAACATGACCCTCGAATTGTGAGAATTAGAAATAATCCTGACTACTGGGTTGCCACACTGTTAGATCCCCGGTACAAAAGTAAATTTGCAGAAATTATTCCTGCCATAGAAAGGGATGCACGCATGCAGGAGTATCAGCAGAGACTGTTGCAGAATCTTACATGTGCTTTTCCACAAAATACCAGTGGTGCACGTAGTGAATCTCACAGTTCCAACTTGCCAACCGTGGGACCGTCAAGTGTTCAGCACTCAAACCGTAACAGAACCACAGTATCTGCTGGTAACATCAATTTTGCGGAATCATTTCACCACTATTTTAGCCCATCCTTTGCAAGGCCACAGGAGACAAGAAGTCTGACGCATAGTCAACGCCTAGAGACGATGCTACAGGAGTATCTCCAAGTAAACATTGAAGCCACGACTGTGTCCCTGGACCCTTGCTCTTTTTGGGCTTCCAATCTGGATAAATTCCCGGAGCTAGCCACTTACGCCTTGGAGATCTTGTCATGCCCCGCAGCCAGCGTTCTGTCTGAACGTGTGTTCAGCGCTGCTGGTGGTGTGCTGACAGATAAGCGCACGCGGCTCTCCACTGATAATGTAGACAGACTCACGTTCATAAAGATGAACAAATCATGGATCCGAAACGACTTTTCTACCCCTGTGTCATCCTGGGGAGAGTAAAAGCTTGATGATTGGTTAAAATCACCCTACCAACCGTTTTAAGCTTTCAAATTACTAATCATGTTTATCTGTATCTTGACTGGAAAATAATTTGGGCTTTGTAGCAGTGTGCAGCACTGATCCTATTAGGCCATCTATACTAAAGCTTCACCAGATTTAAAATTAAAAATAATTTTTAGCTGCATCTAGCCCGGAAAATAATTTTGTTGCTCCGAGATGCGCAAGACACATAGGTGCCTTCTTGCTGCACTACCTGCAGCATGACCCTCATATTGTCAGAATTCGAAGTAATCATGACTACTGGGTTGCCACACTCTTAGATCCCCCAAACTTTTCGATCAACCTTTTCATTTTAATAAAGACCAAAAAAATGGTCATTTTTGAAATTATAAGCATTAGCAGGTTGTTAGAAACTGAAATCAAACAGTTTTCAACTCAAAACTTTATTCTAGGTGATGTTACATTTTCACATAGGACCCCTTGTTCGAAAGGAGCTTCTGAACTCTCTCGTCCATTGAATTTGTCAGGTTTTGGATGGTCTCTGCTTCAATTGTTTTGCATGAGGACAGAATACCCTCCCAGAGCTGTTGCTTAGATGTGAACTGCCTCCCGCCATCATAGACACTCCTTTTAATGATGCTCCAAAGGTTCTGAATGGGGTAGAGGTCAGGGGAGCATGGGGGTCACACCATAAGTTTGTCCCCTTTTATGCCCATATCAGCCAGAGATGCAGATGTTTTATGTGCAGCATGAGATGGTGCATTATCATGCAGAAAAATGATCTTGCTGTGAAATACACGGTTCTTCTTCTTGAACCATGGCAGGAAGTGCTGTTTGAGAAAATCCACATACATTATGGAGTTCATCTTTAGCGTCTTCAGGGATCCTAAAGGGGCTGACAATCTCTCTCCCCATGATTCCAGCCCAAAACATTACTCCACCTCCTCCTTGTTGGTGCTGTAGCCGTGTTTGCGTGGGGTGTCCATCAACCAGCCATCCTCCACTCCATTCATCTGGACCATCGAGCGCTGCACGGCACTCATCCGTGAACAAAACAGTTTTGAAATCAGTCTTCATGTAATGTTTGGCCCACTGGAGCCGTTTCTGCTTGTGTGAAGTGGATAGAGGAGGTCGACAGGATGGCGTATGCACAGCTGCAAACCTCTGAAGGACCCTGCATCTTGTTGTTCGGGGGACGTTGGAGGCACAAGCAGCTTCAAAAACTTGTCTGCTGCTATGACAAGGCTTTTTTGCCGCTGCTCTTTCAACCTGACGTAATTGCCTGTAGGAAAGAGTCCTCAATTTGCCCTTATCAGCACGCACACGTGTGTACTGTGAATCAGCTACATACTTCTTGATTGCCAAGACACTTCATCCTGATCATCGCACAATGTTGATTGTAGTCATGCCTTGACCTAAACACTCCACAATTTGTTGCTTCTCAGCAGCCGACACATCCTTTTTCTTTCCCATTTTGGCAGAAAATGTAGGCTGCTTAATAATGTGAGAGAGCCTTCTTAAGTAGTCTTGCCTTTCATTGGACACACCTGCCAAACTAATTAGCACAGGTGTCTGCAATTGCTTACAGTGATATAAAGAGCCCTGACACACATCACCATCAATGAGTTTAACTGACAAACAAACAAATTCTTCCCTTATCACTCCTAAACACTTTTTGCATAATAATTTGGAACGCGGTGTACATGTGCTTTTCCACAAAACACCAGTGGTTCACGTAGTGAATCTTACAGTTCTAACTTGCCAACCGTGGTCTGTATGGAATTGTTCAATAAAGGGCCCAAAATTAAGATAACATAGATGGGAGAGGTCTCTATGAATAGGAATTCCTAAGTATTTGATACCCTGTGAGGGCCAGGCAAAGGGAAAGTTGGACTGGATGGAATCCTATATGTATTTAGGGAGGGAGACATCGAGGGCCTCAGACTTCGCTGCATTGATTTTAAAATTTTACCATGTAACAAAGTGATCTATTTCAGCCATAACAGCAGGGATGGATATATGTGATTGAGTGATATATACTAGGACATCATCAGCAAATAGAGAGCACTTGTACTCGGTGCCTCCCACCTCAATCCACCTAATATTGGGGTTATGGCGAATTGATGAGAGCAGGTGCTCCGTCACTAGGATGTATAAGAGAGGGGACAGAGGACATCCCTGCCTTGTCCCATTGGTGATTGTGAAAGGTGATGAAAATGTTCTGACGCACCCCATGGGCCTTGGGACACCCGGAGCCGGACCCTTTTTGGTGGATGCTGGTGGTTGTAGTCTTCGTGGCGGCGATCCGGTTCCGTGGCTCAGGGCGGTCAAACCAGTGGCGGAACTATTTATGTGGTTTTGATGTTTAAATGTCCGACTACGCCACCCGTGGATTGCGGTCAGAGTGAACCGCCGCTACAGGGCAGACCGCTAAGGCTGGTGTTGTGGGTGCAGCAGAGCGTAGCATAACTCCCCACGGGAGGAGTATAGCCTCAGGGCAGTGTATGCGGAGGATGGGGGTGATGGTGCAGGGCAGCAGCAGTAACGACACGGAGTCAGTGATGCAGTTCAGGGCCTTTACTCACAGTTCTTATTATCCAGACCACGTCTGCAGGTAACGGCTGCCCACGTCGTACTGTGCTCACCAGGTGAGGGGCTCAGGCAACTCCCAGATAACTTTGGAGCGCTTCACAGGACCCCCTTTGTGTGTCCTTTGTCTGGCCTTTCTTACCAACACTTCTGTCCGGCTGCCTCGGGCCTCCTCTTGGTAAACTTGGCGCCAGTTTCCCTGACCCTATGTGGTGCCTTCCTAGCAGGTGGAGCAAGGGGCTGCGCCACATAAAATGTCAGAGCCTCCAGTTTCTAGCTGAGGGTCGTTTCCTGCCTCCACTAGTTCGGGGACCGATCTCCCCCTTTGGCCTGACCCCTCCACGCAGGTGGATTCGGGCGTGCGGTGGCGACTCGCCCGTCCGCACCCCTGGGATCCCTTCATTCCTCGTTTCTGGAGCCTTCTCCGCTCCTCTTCCTTCCTTCTCCCTCTTGCAGGCCTGGGCCTCTGTTACTAGGCCCGCCTCCGGAGCAGAGCTCATGCAGAGCCCCTGCTCCCTGCCACTTCTGCTCAGACTTCTCTGCACTGAACTAAGATGGTGCCCACCTTTTATACTCCCTTCTCAATGCACCCAGGAACTGCTTCCTCCCTGCTCCTGCACTGCAGGGTTCCCCTTCCTCAGTGTTCCCTCCCCCCACTCCAGCCAGGGACAGGGACTGTCGTGCCCATCTCAGGGGCATATTGGTCGCCCTGCCCCACGGCAATGTGGTGTAATGCATGCAGGTGTCGGGTCCTGATCCACACTCCATCCTTATCTGAGAGTGAGATATCACACCTCTGGGTGAGGTGCAATACGTCTGTAGCAACCGAGCCCTCGGTGCTACAGTTCCATTTATCTTCAGCCTAGGTGACGTATTGTGATACAGGGCCGTGATTTTGGCTATAAAAGGGTCCCCTAGACCCCTACCCCAAGCTTTTTAAGAGAATCATATATGGCGTGCCAGGAGACTCTATGGAATGCTTTCTCAGCATCCAACGAGAGTATCTACTTACAAATTTTTAACTGCATCTAGCCCAGGAAATACTTTGTGCCTAGTAGCAGTGTCTGCTAGTCAGCGGATTATCCCGGCTGTTAAGCAAGCTACACCACCTGTAGTTTGGACACTTAATTTTTTCAAAGGAAATGCTTCGGGACCACGGGATACTCAGTGAAGAGCATCAGGAGGCACCCCAAGGCATAGGGGCTGGGACTGGCACTAGGATGCCTTGCGGTGGACAGCCGAGCTCGATCCTTATAAAAGCTTTTTAACTGCAGCAGCTTTAGTGGACGCTACTGGAGCTGGAATTACGCGGCTGCTGGCATGAGACTTGCCCTCCAATAGATCCTTGTAAATGGATTTAAAGTGTATTCATTCAAATTAGAGGGACAATTTAAATTAAAAAGCTTAGAGCTGCCTCCACCACAGGGGGGCTCTCTCGACCCACCAGCGGACAGGCACCAGTATTGGGAGAGGGGGGCTGGCCGTCAGGGTTCACCGCGGCTCTGGCACAAACCCGGCGACACGGAGGTGGCACGGGCAGGAGCGGACTGGCCGTCTCGGCTTCTCACTTTTTGGATTTTAGAAGGGCATGACATGCCTATATCTGTGTCTCCCCCTCCTTTTACTCCTCCACCTCTTTTCTTTTCGCATGACTATATGTACTTGTCACTTTTCCATGTGTTAGTTGTGTCTTCTGAGCAGTTTGTCAGCTTTTGGACACCTTTGAAGGTGTTTTCTATGTGTTTCTATGTGTTTTTGTTTGCCTGCCATTGGTTTTAACGGTGTTCGAAGGTGTTCGACGAACAGTTCGACGAACAGTTCGGCGAACACACGGGTGTTCGACGAACCGAACCGAACTCGAACACTACGGGGGTGGCTCAACACTATTCAACATCCCCATTGACACTTCCCACTCATCTGTCTCTAAGCTTCTATCCCTCACTTCCTCCTTCGGCCTCGCTCATTGGTCTTCCACAGTCACTCACAAAGATGCACACACACTGGACCTCATCTTCACCTGCCTCTGTTCCCTATCTAACCTCTCTAACTCACCTCTCCCTCTTTTTGACCACAACTTACATTCTCTTCCCTCTCCTCTCCAGGTCCACAATCCCCCATCCAGAAACTTGCACACCATCGCAGAAACCTCAATCACCTTGATCTAAACTCACTCTCTGAATCGCTTCTCCCTCTTAAAGACATAAATTCCTTACATGATGCAGATGCTACTGCTGCTTTATATAACACCACAACAGCTGCAGCTCTCAATTTGGTCGCCCCCCTCACACATACCAAAGCTCGCAAAATCAACAGGCAACCCTGGCACACCAGCCTGACTAAAGAACTGAGACGGGCTTCCAGAGTTGCTGAACGGAGATGGAAAAGGCATTCAAACAGTCCCTCACTACTTCGAAGTCCACACTCACTGCATCAAAACAGATCTACTTCTCATCGCTCATATCGTCCCTGTCTCACAACCCTAAACAGCTATTCAGTAGTTTCAATTCTCTCCTCCGTCCCCCAGCTCCCCACTCATCTCAGCTTAACACTTTGCCTCATTCATCAAGCAGAAGATTGACAACATAAGGCAAAGCTTTGGCTGTAAGTCCCCACAGCCCCTTCCCATAACTACTCAACTCTCCTTCTCCAAAACCAGCTTCTCCGCCATCATGGAAAATCAACTTTCCTCTTTACTCTCCAAGTCACATCTCACCACCTGTGAACTTGACCCAATCCCGTCCCACCTCATCCCAAACCTCACCACAGTTTTCATCCTAACCCTAACCCACCTCTTCAACCTGTCACTAACAAATGGCATCTTCCCCTCATGCTTCAAACATGCCTCGATCACACCCATCCTCAAAAAGCCCTCCCTTGACCTATCCTCTCTGTCTAGCTATCGCTCCATCTCACTTCTTCCCTATGCCTCAAAACAACTGGAACAACACGATGACTCTGATCTCTCCTTCAAACCTCATATCCAAGCCCTTTCCACTTCATGCCGACTCCAACTCAGAAATATTTCCCGGATCCGTACATTCCTCAACCATGAATCAGCAAAAACACTAATGCATGCCCTCATCATCTCTCGCCTCGAATACTGCAACCCCCTGCTCTGTGGCCTCCCTTCTTACACTTTTGCACCCCTGCAATCTATCCTAAACTCTGCTGCCTGACTAATCCACCTGTCCCCCCATATTACCCTGCCTCTCCCCTCTGCCAACCCCTGCACTGGCTCCCCATTACTCAGAGACTCAAGTTCAAGACCCTAACCTTGGCATACAAAGCCATCCACAACCTGTCTCCTCCATACATCTGTGATCTTGTCTCCCGGTACTACCTGCACGCAACCTCCGATCTTCACAGGATCTCCTTCTCTACTCCCCTCTTATCTCCTCTTCCCACAATCGCATACAAGATTTCTCCTGTGCATCCCCCCTACTCTTGAACTCTCTAACCCAACACGTCAGACTCTCGCCTACCGTGGAAACGTTCAAAAAGAACCTGAAGACCTACCTCTTCCGACAAGCCTACAACCTGCAGTAACCCTCGCTGCATGACCAGCTGTGCCCTCACCTACTGTATCCTCACCCCCCCCTTCTAGATTGTGAGCCCTTGCGGGCAGAGTCTTCTCTCCTCCTGTACCAGTCGATGACTTGTTTTTGTTCAAACTATTGTACTTGTTGTTTGCTACTTATACCCTTTTTTCACATCTAAAGCACCATGGAATTAATGGGGCTATAATAAATAATAATAAGAATAATAAACAGTGGTCATCATGAGATGTTATACAGTACATCTTGCACTTAAAGTTGAGCCATTTTTAAAAGTATTATCTGATAGAAATATTTTTTATTCATATTCAAATGGACCAAGCATGCATGTATTTCCAAATATGAGAGGGGAGTGAACCACTACCATAAGCTTCAGGTGGTGGCTTATTGGGAGTTGACATTTCACAAGGCTCCTCTTCCTTTCAATTGACATCATCTTTCAGGGAAGAGTCCAGGATGCCCCCCTATAAATATTAGATGGTCAGCTGATTCAATTAAAATCATTAGGTTAGACCAGACCTGGGCAAAATGTGGCCTGTGGGCCACATCTTGCCTTCTAGCTATTACTGTCTGGCCCGCGGACCAACGAAGCCAAAGAGCTGAAAACATTGTACCACAGGTGTTCGATCCCGCCCATGTCCTGATTTCACCGCTATCTGCATCCTTGAGAATGCAATGGCGAAGGAAGTTGCCATCGGCTTCTCATTCCACCATTTAGTGTGTGTGACTGAGACGACAGCAGATACAATGACATCACTACATCATATCAGCTGTGTGGAGCCTCAGTGAACACAGCAAAGACTGGAGCAGAGTGTCAGGGAAACAAGAGAGCGAGAATGAGGTATGTGTGAATGTGTGGGGGCTTCTACTGTATATAGGGGTACCTGTGAGGACCATCGTACAGTTTGGGGATCATACAGTGTATAGGGGGCTTGTGAGAATATCATGCTGTCTGTGTGGGAGGGCTGTGGGGGACATCATGATGTCTGCCTGGGAGGGCTATGGGGGCCATCATGCTGTCTGTGGGGGAGAGCTGTGAGGGTCATCATACTGTCTGTGTGAGAGGGATCTGGGGGCCATCATAATATCTGAGCAGGAGGGCTGTGGAGGTCATCATACAGTGTGCGGGAGGGCTGTGGAGGCCATCATACAGTGTGTGAAAGGGCTGTGAGGACATCATGCTTTTTGGGGGGCTGTGGAGACATCACACTGTGGGGATATCATACTGTGTGGTGGGAGCTGTTAATCAAGGTACAAGGACTGAATAACAGGAGCAGTACGATTTATAAACTTTATAAAAAGCAGTAAATTATATGATGTTGATTAGTTGCCACTCGTAAGATACATGTTACAATCAGACCTATTGTAGCATGTACTATTAGTAGCAGCAAGTCAGCAGACTTGATTCTGCACAATATTAAGTGATACAATTATTATTAATAAAAAATAATTATAATTAATATGTTAATATTAATACTGAGCACAATTAATTTCAGCCTATTGGTACGGCCCTCCACAACAGTCACGGACTCTCATGTGGGCCTTCGGGAAAGTTAATTATCCACCACTGGGTTAGACCAACATTAAACTAATGCACATGGTGGACTTAAAATCATTTAAAAAAATGACAGGTTGATTAATACACATTTTTCATTATATTGTCTGGTTTAGTAAATTTTGTTTTCCAATACTCTGTTAGGAAATTAATAAATTAAAGTCCTCAATAATTGATCTATTAGAGAGCAAAGGGGGGCCGCAAGAAAAAGTCTTTAGGTCTTTAGGACCAAAGTAGCACTTCCATGCTTTACCGAGACACCCCAATGATTTCTATGAGAATTTTTCACTGCTTTATTTTCCTGTAATGGCAAGTCAGAGGAGTTTAACACTTGCTGTTGGGTTCCCTTTCATATTACAGATAAATAGTGGGGGTTCCATCAATGGGACACTCTGTGAACAGCTTATAGTCAAGGAATCTAACAATAGTCTTTAAAGTGTGCTCCAATCATGAACTTCATCATTCATTAATTATTAGGGAAAGGCTTTTAAAAAAATCTGTACAATCAATTCACTATTCATTCAGATACACACATGCATTATGAAATATGATGTTACAGAAATCGACTGATCTACGTCTGCTTCTATAGCAGATCCTACTGTAAATTGCTATAAATTTCCATTTTCTAATGGTTAAAGTGTATATAGAAGTATAGAACAGTGTACACAGGAAATAAAATTATTAAAGTGCACTACGCATTGCATGGCCTATAAGTCTCCTTACACTGGCATGCCAGGCATGTCATTCTCCACACGAAGAAACATTACCCTTTAGGCCCTAACTTACCCCAAGAATTCACACTTAACCCACAACTGCATATAATTTAAGTGTAGCTATGTTGTAAAAGCATTATATCTAATAGAAAAAATAACTACAAAAAGCAGACACTTCCTGAACAAAGCCCCTTCATCAGCCCTTATAGAGAATATAATAACAATATTTAAATCAATTCCTTAAAGGGATTCAACTAAGAATGTAATAACATGGCCCCCATGTTAACGATACAGCTCCTGTCAGTTGAGACACAGGTCTTTGCAGCTGTGCTTCTTCAAACTGCAGCCCATCCTGGCATCTGACTAGGATAGGCTGCAATTTGCATTATGACATAGGGTCATTTTATTGCATTCTTGGTAAATGCCTTTTAAGTGGTTATCTCAAGTTCTTAATTGGTTATAATGGCAAAGTGATTGTAAAAACAAGCAACTTTTGCAATTTACCCCTTATAAAAAATCCTCTCTGTTCTGAAGAATGGAGGGATTTTTCTAATGTGTGCACCCTGCAGTCTCAGAATGGCCTGTTACTTAAACAAGGAGTGTGCACCACTTGCGGGCTTTATGCATTAGACCCTACAAAGTATCACTCTGAAGATTGCCAGATTGCTAGTTCCAACCAGCTTCAGTCCCACACTGCTTCTCACGATGCTGCAGGTGCACAGCTCCTCTGCTAGCAGCATGGAAGAAAGAACAGTTCTCATCAGAGGAGTGACCATGTTGCTGGTCTGAACAGTCAATCTTCATGAGCGCCCCCCTCTCTCAAGCCAGAAGCATTGAGTGAAGGGAGCAGTGCATTTCTAAAGAATACTACTTTAAATAAGGAAGAAACACATCAACTGCAAAGAAATGGACCAAGAAAAATGGCATGTTTTGCACCCCTTTTGAAAGTTTTGAAATTGTACATAAAAATGAGCATTATTAACCAAATGGGGAGAACCCCATATAATTGCCAGTGTCCCATCCCCTGAAGACGCTGCATGTGCAGTGAAACATGTTTGGGGGACATGTGCTGTCAAACAATAATTATCCTATTCAGCCATAAATGGTGGCACCCTGCGGTGTTATCAGATGAATACATAGGTGGTAACTTAAAACAAAATGATATAGGCAGATTAGGGACAATATTTTAATATCCTCTATGCATTTTATATGTAAATATTAATAAAAGCTATGTTTTATGGCCTAATAGAGAGGGATAATTATATGGGGTTCTCCCCATTAGGTTAATAATAAAATCTATATTCTTCCAAGGCAATTTTTGTCCTCCGTTTTCGATTTAGTAAAAAATGAGCATTACTAACCAAATGGGAAGAACCCCATGTAACTGCCAGTGCCCCATCCCCTGAAGACGTTGCATGTGCGGTGAAACATGTTGGGGGGATGTGTGCTGTCAAACAATAATTGTCCTATTCAGCCATAAATAGTTGCACCCTGCAGTGTTATAAGATCAATATATAGGTGGTAAGAAACTTAAAACAAATTGATATATTCAGATTAGGGACAATATTTTAATATCCTCTATGCATTTTATATGTAAATATTAATAAAAGCTAAGTTTTATGGTCTAATATAGAGGGATAATTATATGGGGTTCTCCCCATTTTGTTAATAATTAAGTATATATTCCTCCAAGGCCATTTTTGTCCTTCTTTTTTGGTTTGGTAAAAATGAGCATCACCCAGAGAGAAAAAGAGAGAACTTAGGACAATATGATTAAATCTGTGATTCTGTGTTTATCCCCATATACTAGGTCACCCGCCTCACTAAATAAAAGGGTCAATTTTGTAAGATTCAAAACTTATCACTAACTAAATTAACTAACCTAACTAACTATTATTGCTCTTACTAAATCTTACAGCTGGTATGCTTTACCAAAGGTATAAGAAATAAATTTGTTGTGTTTTCATTGTGTTATTGCAGCTCACACCGTATATCTGAACTAATTGTAATATTTCCCAGTAGAAAGTGAAGACTGATCACGTAATCAAATTGACCTTCATGGATTTTTCAGGACTTGATGCTTCATATCCTTTTAATATAGAATTCTATTTATTGCAAATGTCGAAAGTAAAGTCACTATGAAACCTCTGGTCTTTTTGCAGCCTAGCAGAACTTAATATAATGTATATTCAATAATTCGGTTAGACAGAACTGTATAACTTGTGAACTAACGTGACTACAGAACAAAATAAATAGCTGTCATTTTGTCACCGTATTGCTATGCAAGCACTTAAGGAGAAACATCGCCACCCTGTCATTACGCCTTACTTACCTGACCCTGAGTAGTTGTCTAAAGATCCGTCTGCAGTCGTTGCAGTGAGGTCACTGCCGCTCATTGGCTCTGTTTTAACTAGGAATATAACAGCAATTATTACAACCACATCATTACTGGAATATGGTAAGAATATTTAAAAATGATTCATGCATACAATATAGTAACTCAAAGTAGACCTATGGTATTCATAGCCTAGAAAAATAAGACTATATTCAAGAGAATTTCCACTAGTGGATTTACTTAAAGGAGCACTCCCAGCTACAGTTTTATTCCCTAATCCCTTCTAAATGTGTAGTGTAGTGTAATTGGGTTAAAATGTTTAACGATCACTGTCTTCTCCAGTTGCTCCGGTCCTCTTCTGGATCACGTGTTATCAAATCAGATGAGCCGGCTCACATAAGGGTTTAGGTTTGGACTGGAAGACGCTTTCTAAATGTAATTTTAGGGAGCTTCGTAACAAGTCTTACATTGCGAAAACAGTACAACACCCATGCCATTAGACTCTGTGTGAGTGAGAAAAGCTGAAAAAAGGTCACGTCCAAAAAGGTCCAAAAGGGAAATGTAGGGGTGCAGGAAACCAAAAAAAGGCAGTGATCAGTAAGTGTTTTAACACAATTATTCACATATTTAGAAAATGTAGGGAACTATAGTGGGGGGTGCATCTTTAAGTAAAGATTCAACTGAGTTTATTCTGGTTGACTTCTCCATGACACCATAATGTAAGGATTTTTGCTGTACTAAACATCTACAGGATATCCTTTCTCCTTAATTTGTTTGATGTGAAAGATTTTTTTCTAAATGTCAAGGAGAGTCTCTAGAACTCTGATTGCATGCATAGAGCCCTTTATCTGGAATGACAGTCTTCACAGTCCAACCAAGAACCATAAGACAATCTGAAATTATCAGAGTGATAACTCTAGTGAATGGTCAGCACCCAATACGAGTAAGCACATGCATGGTGGCCATCATATCTATAAGTTTCAGGATCAAAGTCCGAGAGTAGAATTTACATTAGAAATGTTCAAGTTCCACTTTGCTAACATAGTCTTCAACAATTTTTTTAAAGGGAATCTGTCGCCAGGTTTTTGCAACCTAACATGAGAGCTGCATGATGTTGAGACAGAGATCCTGATTTTAGTGATGTGTCACTTGCTGGGCTGCTTGCTATAATTTTAATAAAATCACTGTTTTATCAGCAGGAGATTATAACTAGAGGGCCAGTAAACGTGCTGCTATTTTGTCTTTCATATTCATGAGCTCTGTATAACCCCGCCCTGACCACTGATTGGCAGCTTACTGCCTATGCACAGTGTACTGAGAAAGCTATCAGTCAGTGGTGTGGGTGGGGTTATACACAGCTCAGGGAACTGGTAAATCTGTAGCAAATAAAAGTTTTCAATCAAAATTGCAGCAAGCAACCCAGTAAGTGATAAATTGCTGAAATCAGGATCTATGCCCTTACATTATGCTGCTCTTCAAATGGGGTAGCAAAATCCTGGTGACAGATTCCCTTTACGGATATTATAAATGATTTAATACACATGCAAGGATGCTCAGAGAATATGCACGTATTTTACATGCGGAGAGGGAAGTAAACCAAAGGCAAACTCTAATGGTGGCTTATCTCTCTTAAGAATTCTACTTGACAGGTCTTTCTGTTGTCTGGCATTATCAGTCGGAGAAAAATCGGGTGTCCTCTATACACATTAAAGAAGCACTCCCATGAATATATTTTGTCATTAAATGCGTGTATATATGGATGTAGTGTAGTGTAAATGTGCTAATATACTCATCTCTCACTGCTTTCTCCCGGATCCAGCGCCGTTCTGCTCCTCTTCTCTGTGATGTCACCGCTCTGCAGACTCTCCAGATCACACTGCTCTCTATGTGTGAGCCGGAAGTCTTTTTTACAATGTAATTCTATGGCGCCTCGTGCTGACACTCCATAGGCTTACATTGCAAAAGCCATATCAGGGTCATACAAGCGCAACATGACCCGGAGAGTCTGCAGAGCGGTGACTTCACTGAGAAGTAGAGCAGAACGGCTCTGGGTCCCATAGAAAGTGGAGGTAGGTGAGTATATTTAATGAAAAAAAAAAAATTATGGCAGGCTTCTTTAAATGGTTACTGATCCTGCCAAAACTGGCAGCTTTGGCCAAGATTAATGTAATATGTGTGGTCAGCACTAGATATTTGTTGGCACATTCAGGTAATTTTTATGGAATTTGTTGACAATTTAATGTCTATGATGGGACTGCCAAAGTTATCTGGAACTGCCAATAAATATTAAATGCTTACAGCAGCCATAACTTTTCAAAAGTGATTGCTGAAAATAACACTTTTACTGGCCCTTTTATGGCCCTATAGACAAGTCACCGATTATAATGTGCTAAAAACAGTACACAGTACAGTATCAATATATTTCTCAAAACCTCCATTAGACTTCTAGAATGAATACTCACTTGCAGATAAATTGCTTGTTAATGAAACCTATTTAGATCTCTATTACAACACTAAAAATGTTGTCTCAAGCAATTCCATTAAAGGCACATATTGTAGTATGATGTACTAAAAGTACATGTTGTAGTATGATATAATAAAGGGACATGTAGTAGTATGATGTAATAAAGGGACATGTAGTATGATGTAATAAAGGGACATGTAGTATTATGTAATAAGGAGACATATTGTAGGTATGATCTAAAAAAAGGACATGTAGTATGATGGCATAAAGGGACATGTAATATGATGTAATAAAGGAAAAAGTTGCATAATGTAATAAAGGAAAAAGTTGCATAATGTAATAAAGGGACATGTAGTATGATCTAATAAAAGAACATGTTGCAGTGTGTTGTAAGAAATGGACATGTAGCATAATGTAGTAAAGGGACATGCAGTATGATGTAATAAAGGGAGATGCTGTAGTATGATTTAACATTTAACAAAGGGACATATTGTATTATGATTTAATAAAGGTACATGTAGTAGTATGATGTAATAAAGGGACTTGTAGAATGATGTAATAAAGGGACATGTTGTATAATGCAATAAAGGGACAAGTAATATGATGTGATAAAGGGACATGTTCTAGTATGATCTAATAAAGGGACATGTAGTATGATCCAACCAACAAAGGGACATGTTGTAGTATGATCTAACAAAGGGACATGTTGTAGTATAATGTAATAAAGGGATATGCAGTATGATCTAACAAAGGGACATGTTGTAGTATAATGTAATAAAAGGACATGTTGTATTATGATCTAATATAGGGACAAGTAGTATGATGTAATAAATGGAAATGTTGTAGTAAGATGTAATAAAGAAACATGTTGTAGTATGATGTAATAAGGGAACATGTTGTAGTATGATGTACTAAAGGAACATGTTGTAGCATGATGTAATAAAGGAACATGTAGCATGATGTAATAAAGGGACATGTTGTAGTTATGATGTAACAAAGCTTTTGACTAAAATTTTTGGATCTTTTGGAATTATATTTGCTGTATGTGGAAGTATCCATTTTTCCAGATCTTACTGTTAAATGGACCTTTCAAGATTTCACTAGCAAAAGTTCTAGAACAGATAAGTTGGTGCCCAGTGCTAAGTCCTTACTTGCAATTACAGCTGAATTGCATTTATTTCTAAAAGTAAAAGTAACATCCTACTATCCATCAGTGTTATGTTTCTTCTGCATTAATAATACTGTTGTGGGTCTCATTGTCACTAGCTCTAACAAGGAAGCTGTTCTCCTTGTCAAGCTCATAATGGGGTTAATTATCCTTGCAGAAGACAGCTTGAAGACTTTATAAAGGTCTATGTTAAAACAATACAAATGGAATAACAGTGGAATAAATTATTTATTTTACATCTCAGCACACAAAGTCCAAGCAGATGCAGCGTCACACACAGATGCGTTAGCCAGAAGCGAGAATGCTCAAGTCATACTATATGTAACGTTCTAATTATTTTATATCTTCTATATATATAGCGATGTTCATGAAGGAACCCTATTAAGAACTATGGACATTTTCTGGACCCTCATTTCTGAGATGAGATCACACTGTATTAATCACAATATATTACATGATCATTCATCCATCTTTTGAATGACCAGCATATGATCAGTAGAGTAGTTACAGGGCCCCTCTGCCACATAAGATGGCAGTATTATAAATGACATATGGTAGACAAGGGTCCCTGGTGCAAATTTTATGTTGGAGCCCTTTGCATGTATTTCTACATTTTGTATGTGGTAGAAATTTATGGCCAGACATACCACATCTTTCCCTGGTGATAAAGGTTTAATGTCTGCCCACTGGAAGGCTGAAGTTTGATGGAGTTTTCCAGTCAGTTAAAACAGACGTTAAATATAATATAATGAGATTGTAAAAAGTATATTTAATTTGCATAATAAATGAAAGTTCCAGAGAGAGTTAGTTCGTTTTCCTGTTTCTAATTAATGGATAGAGTTTGACTATAAAGTTGATAGGCACCCATGGCCGCTGAAATATGAAAAAATTAGATCGGAAATTTAATCCCTTAGTTTCCGGGCCAAATTCTTCAAATCTTACATGTTTCACTTTATATGGCAATAACTGTGTATTGTTTCAACATATCCTAGTGATTTTGAGATTGTTTTTTTCATGACACTTTATACTTTATGCTAGTGGTAAATTTAGGTCGATAAGTTTTGCATTTATTTATAAAAATATCATAAATTTGACAAGAATTAAAAAAAAAAAATTTCAAACTTTGATTTATTATCTTTTTAATCCAGACACTCATACTACATAAAATAGTTAATAAATAATGTTTACTTCATGTCTGCTTTACATCAGTGTCATTTGTAAAATGTCCTTTATTTTGTTAGGATGTTAGAAGGTTTAAAAATGTAGTGGTAATTTTTCATTTTTTTCAAGGAAATTTACAAAATTAGTTTTTTAGGGCCCTATTCACTTTTAAAGTTACTTTTGGGGACCTAAATATTGGAAACCCCCCAAAGTGATACTATTTTAAAATTAGCACCCCTCAACGTATTCAAAACTGATGCCAGGTAGTATATTAAGCCTTCAGATGCTTTTCAGCCATTAATGCAAAGTTACATGACAGGAATGAAAACTTTTATTTTTACCACTTAAATGATGCTAACTTCTGAACAGGTCACTATAGATTGCAGACTCTAAGGCCGTTATTTGGAAAAGAGTTGCAACGGAAACCATCATGACCACACAATTATGATCACAGGGTGTCAATGGGGTTAAAGAGGCAGCCACCACACTCTGTTAACCATCTAGATGCCGTAGTCACTATTGACAGCAGCATCTAAGGTGTTAAATGGCTCCCACACTATGCTAACTACATAGATGCCTTAGCCACTATTGACACAAGCATCTAAAGTTTTAAATGGTTAATGCAGACACCGATTGTGGCTGATGCCACAAGGTGTCCGCTATAGTGTATACCTGACAGCTGCTGCATTTCTACCCATTGGGGGATGCTATTCTCTTATATCTCAGCTCAGTAAAAACACTTATCGGTGGACAATAAGTGGTTAAAACTAAAAAGGTTAATCATTATAAATATGGTTAATTTGTACCAAGCGAATGGTATAGGATGCTTGTTAGTTCTAAGATTTGCCCTCATGTAGCTGTATTTTGACTAGCATTTCATCTAGATTTAACCCAAATTCTGCAATTGCACTAAGCTTTATACAAGCCTTCCCTCACTCCTCTTCACGTATCTGTACCTGTCTCACATATCACTCTAGGAGACAGAACCATGATGCCAGATCTTAGAAACTGAACACTTAGAACTTATTTCTGGTATATTTCTCACACAAAATTGAAGGAATGGCAGCCTCACAATCTAACAGAAACAAATGCTACCTAAATGTTTGGCCAGCTTGACTCTTCTTTGTCATTTATACTTCTTCTCGTCTTTTACCTCCTGTCTTGATCTGATGATTTACTACCACAAAACATTACCAATTCTCTATATATGTCCTTCTGTGGACATTATTCATACATTATAGGTTCCTACATGCTTCATGTTTTACAATATAAACTGGTACATCTCACAAAATTAGATTATCATCAAAAAGTTAATTTATTTCAGTTCTTCAATACAAAAAGTGAAACTCATACATTACATAGAGTCATTACAAACAGAGTGATCTATTTCAAGTGTTTATTTCTGTTAATTTTGATGATTATGGCCTACAGCCAATGAAAACACAAAAGTTATCATCTCAGTAAATTTGAATAATTAACAAAAAACACCTGCAAAGGCTTCCTAAGCGTTTGAAAAGGTCCCTTAGTCTGTTTCAGTAGGCTCCACAATCATGGGGAAGACTGCTGACTTGACAGATGTCCAGAGGGCAGTCATTGACACTAAGTAAATGCAAAGTAAATTTTGCATTTCATTTGGAAATCAAGGTCCCAGAGTCTAGAGGAAGAGTGGAGAGACACAATCCAAGCTTCTTGAGGTCTAGTGTGAAGTTTCCGCAATCAGTGATGGTTTGGGGAGCTATGTCATCTGCTGGTGTAGGTCCACTGTGTTCCCTCTGCTGACAAGCTTTTTGGAGATGGGAATTTCATTCTCCGGCAGCACTTGGCACCTGTCCACACTGCCAAAATTACCAATACCTGGTTTAAAAACAACAGTATCACTGTGCTTGATTGGCCAGCAAACTTCACTGACCTTAACCCCATAGAGGATCTATGGAGTATTGTCAAGAGGAAGATGAGAGACACCAGACCCAACAATGCAGATGAGCTGGAGGCTGCTATCAAAGCAACCTGGGCTTCCATAACACCTCAGCAGTGCCACAGGCTGATCGCCTCCATGCCACGCCGCATTGATGCAGTAATTGATGCAAAAGGAGCCCCGACCAAGTATTGAGTGCATTTACTGAACATACATTTCAGTAGGCCAACATTTCGGATTTTAAAAACATTTTTCAAGCTTGTGGTAAAAAGTATTCTAATTTACTGAGATAATGACTTTTGTGTTTTCATTGGCTGTAAGCCATAATCATCAACATTAGTAGAAATAAACACTTGAAATAGATCACTCTGTTTGTAATGACTCTATATAGTATATGAGTTTCACTTTTTGTATTGAAGAACTGAAATAAATTAACTTTTTGATGATATTCTAATTTAGTGAGATGCACCTGTATATACCGTATATGGGATAATTGAATACTTGTGAGTTTTCTTATTTTTTGCTTCATGTTTATACTTTTTTCTCTATTGTATTTACATACTATAATTAGTTACCCCTCATTTACTCATACCTTTATATAAATGTTTAAATGAATTATTGCAAAAAAATGGTGTTTCAAATACAATCTCTAAAACCCTTAAAATAATGTAACATATGGGGAAAAGCAGAATAGTTTGATGGAAATTTGCCATTGTCCATCAGGTAGACATATGATCATGTTACAGGCTCCAACAGTGGAAGTGCTCTGATGAAAATGTCAACTCAACGGTTATTTCTAATATTTTAAATGAAATATATACATATATTTTCTTAATAGTTTGTTATAGGTTTTATTTAGAAGGAATTTGGTACATGTATATTGTCTTTACTGTGTTTACTGCGTTGCTAAAGCAGATATGCATGCAATTTAGTTGTTGTTCACAAAAAAAACAACAACCTAAAACAAATGAATAATCGTATCAACTTGTTTTGAGATTTTCAATTTACCCCCCTTTGGAATATATTGGCTGAGTCGATGTAACATGCTAGACCTTCACTTTTGATATCTTCTGCCTTTGGCATTGTATTGTATATTTGAATAGATTGAGCAGACTGACTTACTCTTATCATCTAATTAATAAAAAAAATCTGTAATTCTAATTTATAGAGCAAGCTAAAATAATAGTAGATAAAAAGAAAACAAACAAGCAGATCAATGACATTTACTCTACACTATTCTGTCTATAAAACACACCTGACTGCAGACGGCACCCAGATTTAAACACCAGAAAAAAAAAATCATACTAATGTCATAAAAAGCCCAAAAAACAATGAATACATAATATATATTGTTTATAGATACAATTGTATATGTGATAGTAGCAAAATGGCTCAGTAGTTAGCACCGTTGCCTTGAAGCGTTAGCGTTCTGGGTGAACCGGTTTACTCTCAGAATCCAAAGACATACTGATAAGGAATTTAGATTTTGAGCCCCAATGGGGACAGCACTGTTGAATATGATGGCGCCATATAAGTAAACTAAACATATATAATAACCCTATTGCTACATAAAGTACATTTGATAGATTAAACACAACATATAAAGCACAAGTGAAGGGAAAAAAGAACTAGTGATCCCCACGTCCTGTCAAGAGTCCATTCTACTCACTAAATATCAGATAGTAACTAGACTAATGTGACTGTTCAATACATAACCTTTAATGATAACTTCAAAAATTCTTTGCAGCTACAATCCCTTAAAGGAGATAATTAAATGTCTCCTGTCCATACAAGTGATAACCAAAAGTAAAACAAAAAGGAAAAGACAGACAAATAAGTGTTTCGAAAATCAAACAAAACTACTCATAGCAGGACACATGGGTCGTAATTCTTACTGACAGTGATCAGTTTTTTAAAGTTGGTCCATAACCTCAAAGACCCACCTCAATTAGTCAAGGAATAAATCTACAATTTTTCTCATCTTTAAAAACACAGAAGCATGAGTAGAAAAATAAAGAGGAGTAAAAATGTAACCACTTTCACCCATCTGGAGGTCCAGTAGAGTCATCACATATCAGTTCTTGTCAAAATGGCTCCTGTTCCCCAAAAGTAGTAGTTCTGGTTCTAACCCTAAAAGGCCCTATTGACTACCATGGTTAACCTGAAAGACTCCCGCCTTGACAAGGACAGTCCACAGTTAACCCTTACAACAAAGATGCCCTAAACTGTCCCTTTCGTGCCTCCTGACGCATTTTCTTTATTTAGATTCATCAGGGGAATATAAATGCACGTGTCAGTTTGTCCAAGATTCAGAGCTATGGTGCTAATATTCCTAATTGGAATGTGCACATAGGAAAGTTCTCCCATGAGATTTGTGCCGTGACAATTTATGAAATTGCAAAGCTAGCAGTATTTGTTAAGGTGACCATAGATATTAGATACTTGTTAAATCTGTTGCCAACCTAATGTCCCTGGTAGACCACATTAACATATTAAGTTGGTGATCTGCCAAAATTCTCTATTACCTTTGATTACTTGAAAACTGTTTTTTAATTGAGATGACTGTCTGCATAATGCACATATCTCTCCCACTCCATGGTGCAGGTACATGATTGGCCAAAGTGCCAGCCTATCACTATCTCCCTTGACTTCCTAAGTGTGATCACTGCATTAATGAGAAGAAGCTGCCATCACACAAAATAACCTTATATCCAGCAAGCCATGACAGCAATTATCACAGAGTCAGGCTGTACCAATGCACATTAGAGTTGTAACTAAGGTACATGACCTGTTTTATTTATTCCATCTTCATTGCCAATTGTGTCTACAGTTTTTATAAAACTGACTAAAAGTAGATTGATCTTAATCCCTTGCTCAAGTGTTCAACAGGAAGATTTTAATTCATATAAGTAATACAAATTAGTGGCTAAATTGGATGAGATTTAACTATTCAAAGCTCAAGCACAGAGGCATAATTATCTCATCTGCATTTTATAATACCACTGTCCTCTTATATTTGGAGCAGCCATTGGACCATCAGGCACCCTGATCTGGCCGTGACTGCATTATATTGGCTCCATATGGTTAGATCCCTGATAAGGTAGAGAAATTACATCCCAGTGGTACTTATACTAGTCATACACATCAGATAGGAGTCCATCATCAATGATCCCTGCTGATCCCAGCATCGAATTTATGCATCTGTTCTGCTTGGGAAGAGGAGAGTAAGCCAATGCCTGACTCATCTGGCAGCATCAAATCTCCAGGAAAAATGTTCAAATACCTAATCTTTCTTCTTCCCTGACAGATGTCGAAGTGGAGTCAAAGCACTCCATACAAATTACATAGTCAAAATAAGTGGGCTTTGCCAACTTTAAAGGGATTGTTTGGTCTTAAGTTACAAGTCTTCAGTCACTCTTTTTCACCGTCTACCAATATTAAGGTGTCCCCAATTCTTAAAATATTAATACACTGTCAAATCCAATTGGAAATAATTCCATTTCTAAATAATTCGGCAATAAATTCAGTAACTGATTTAATGCTAAATTCTATCAAACAGTTAGATCGTGGTAGATACAAGTCACTCTATGTAACTGCAGACTTGTGAATCCTCACATCGTGCACTGCTCTGATGCCGGCATCAGGAGCAGGCATTCATGAGATCGCAAGTATGTGATTTGCATAATTCTGGCCACATTCTGACTAGACTGTATCTGACATCACTCAATACACTTGTATTGAGCTAGGCTGCGGCCATCTATTTTGGCACGTGACCACGTGTATGCAGATAACAAATTTTCCGTCACGCACCTGTTGCTCTCGCTGTCTGCATCGGAGAATCCTCACAGAACGCAGTGCGTGATGTGAGGATTCACAAATCTACAATCACATAGAATGACTGCAAATTATCATGAATTACCACGGCACTGATTTGATCCACATTATATAATGTTTATTGATGCAGCATAAGTCTGTATAGAAAAGGCCAACGTTTCGGTCTGCAGACATTTTTCTCGGACAGACTTATGCTGTATCATTTGGATCCAATGAGTGCCGTGGTAATTCATGATAATTTGTACTTCAACTACCACTGAACACGAAAACCTACCAATGAGTGCCTGCCATAATTCCCTTATAGAATGACTCCAGACTTGTAGTTTAAGACTGGGCAACCCCTTTAATCCAATATGTTTGTTGACTTGTAGTACTATGATAGTAAAGTATAAGAACAAAAGGAGTAAGTATAGATAGAGCCTATACTACTTACTGTATACTTACCTATATATTACAAGATGTCTCCTTAAATAGTATGGAGTCTCATTTATGTTACATCAGGATCAATTTTCTTGTACCACAACTCACAACCGGTGTCACGACTGCCCCAGTTGTCCCCTGGTTGTTTATACTACTGTCAAGAAAAGCAACATGCAACATTTTTGGATCCTGCTCCTTGAAGAGTCAATTGCAACAATTGATAAACCAGATGACTCCGAATGCTTCTAGAAAACATAGAAAACTATGAAATAAGTTCCCACATTACTTTCCCTCTTGCATTACTGTAGCTTGAGGAAAAAAAGAAAGAAAGCTGGATAAATAAAAACAAAGCCTGACAAGCTGATTATGAACTCTTAGAAGTATATTCTCAAATTTGGATGTTGTCCTTTAACCATGGGATAATGGATAACTTCCCGATCTGATTGTTGAGACCCGCACTGATTCGGAGAACCAGTGTGAATGGAGCAGTAGTTCATCATCCCCACTGTCACTCTATTAATTCTTATGGTAGTGGAGAAGACCAGCTGAGTACTGCCCCGGTAGTCCTATTAAAAGTGAATGGAGCAGCATTTCACATGATTGACCACTGCTCCATTCACACACTATTCAGAGCCCCAGAAACCTCAATTGTGGGGGCCCAATGGTTGTGCCTGGACCGATTTAGTAGTTTTCCCCTCTCCCATGGATAAGGGATAACTTTCAGATGTGAAGATACCCCTTTTATATTGTTTGCTTGTGACATATTACTGTAGGGAAATAATGTTACCCAGTAAAGGAGAGGATTATAAGGTATAAACACTCTGTCAGGCAGAATACTGAAATACTGTATCGCATACAGGCAAATATTTCAAGAACACTTCTCGCCATGCTATTAATATTATATTTCTTTGGAAAATGTACAGAAAACTGCAGTGGTCTGCGTACTAGCACATTGCAACCAGTCAGGAAAGGCAGGCTGTCCCCTGAAGGCAAAAGGCAAACAAAAGAACCTGCTGGGCATCTTTTCGTGCAGATCTTCCTTTACTAATACTTTTTTGTGTAAATAATTTATTATTTGGACTTGGGGGGAGCCGGCTGCCCTACTGATTTCTCTAGATACCCAGATGTACGGTCAGAAAAAATGTCTCTATAAGGAATGTAATATATGAGAAATATAAAACAAACCAAAGCTTTGTCATTTTCCATGTAAGCAAATATGTAAAAAAAAGGGCAATGCAAACAATTTCTTTACAGCTTATTATTTATTTGTAATGCTGAGGATTGAATATATTGAGCTATGTAAATCAGTTAACTGTGAATACACATGAAGAGAATGTAACAATTTCAGTCTAATTATATAGTTTCATTTTTAGGGGTTCTTTATTTATTTAACTATTTACTACTTTTTTTTTTACAATTTATTGAAAAAAAGTTTGACAAAATATATGTTCCTGTTTCAAAAGTGGAAAATAAATCTAGAATTTTAAAGGTAATCTTCATTTTTTATTGCACATTGATGATGCAACATTGACGTCTCATTGAAATCAATTTTCCAACCTTTTACCTATGGATCTAAATGATGAAAGAATATTCAGAGCAGATCTTTTTTTGTAATATTTTAATCCTTTTTGCTTCCCAAAAAAATTCTAAATAGGTTAGTTTTTTTGTCTCCTTTCAAATAATACTAATCAATAAGAACTACTTACAGGCCAATAATGAGATCCCTTTAATTTTTTACCAGACATACAAGTCCAAGAATATGATCTAAGAATTCAGTGTGAATGACGTCTAAGTAATTAAAACATCTGCATAATTAATTACTATAGTGTTGAAAGTAAAACTTTAATGCTGCAGTCGCAAGTTGCAGCAAGGAAATGGTTAACTGCAACAAAAAAAAAAGGAAAATAATAAAAACTCAACTTTGACTGAACTACATTTTTTTTATTTCTGTTTGAAACAATGAAGAACAGTTAAATTCTGGCAAGAGTTCCCCATCCTAGCAGCGCAGAACACTACTAAGATATCATCTGGAGAATTTTTATATAAAAGTTCCCCATTAAATCGCACTGTAAGAATCAAGGATTTCAGAATGAGAGATAATTGTGCTTTTACATCAGATTTATATCTATTTACAATGCATCTCTTAGGTGGTAAAAATCATGTAAGATGAGAAACCTTCTCCATGTATGGATCAGGGAAGGAATCACAGTAACCTTATACTTATCAGGGGCTGGTTTTATGATGCAAGATAATTTTAAGAAAATATTGCTATTAATACTATCTTGCATATAATGTTAGAATGTAGCAAGTAGCCAATAAAATATTAGGGACAAATTAACTTAAACACCATAAAGATATAATCGGGGCAATAAAATAAATCTTAGTAAAATTTTAAAGCAATTTAAACAATTATAAAAAAATATATAAATATGATTAAGGAAACTCAAAAACACAGAAACTATCAGAAAATGGACAGAATAAAAAAAGTGAGTTTCATTTAGGAAATACATATATCAACGTATTTTTCCTAAGAAGTGGCACTGGCACTTCTTTTAATTACCAGAATATACATGAAGTAAGCCATAAAATATTAGCATAAGATGTTTCCTATCAGAATAATTCCTTAAGTGCTAAATTTTTAAGCAAATATATGAGTAAGACTCCTCAAACAGTAAATAATATACCACTATACAATGAAAAATTACAGTGTGTCAAAAAGTGAATTATTTCCAAGACCATTAACCACTAGGTCACTAATGTAATCCTGATCCATTGGATATAGAAAGAACTACAGTATAATAAATGTAAACAGTGATCTTCTACTGGGATAGTAATAGTAAAAGTAGTAGTAATAGTAGTTGTAGTATAAGTAGTATAAGTAGTAGTTGTTGTTGTAGCAGGGTGTGGCAAATATAGTAAGTGAATCCTCCAGATTAAAAGTGAGAAAAACACCAGAAATGAGAAAAAGTTTGAAAAAAATGCAGTTTACCATTTTACAGGCTTATTGATACATTAACTAAGGCCTCCAACGTATGTGATACAATATTAGACAATGGGCAGGGGCAGTACTGTAGTCAGCATGTGAATGAAATCTGACCTGGGAATCATCTACATGGAGCGTGTGTATGTTCATCCTTTGCTTGTTTGGGTTTCCTTTGGGTCCTCTAGTTTTCACCCATGCCATAAAAATATACTGATGGGTGAAATGGCTTCCTATGAATTTTTTTTTAATGTGGTAAGAAAATAAGAGCAGGACTGAAGTAAACTATTAGAAACTGATCCCAGTGCTGAGATAAACAGCAGCATCAATTCAAAGGATAAATTCATGATGAATCTTCCCATTAATGAAAAACTTTAAACATGTTTTTATCAATTCTTACTTCTGAAATATCTGTAAGTGATAACCTCTATTCTAAATTAATCAATGCCTGAAATTGCCCCTACAGATAAGTCTAAAATGTGATTGTTACATAATTACATAGGTTCAAAAAAGGCATAAGTCCATCAAGATGAACCTTTCTGTGTTTTGATTTTTATGTATTTGATTATATCATTCTACTAAAACATTTAGGTCTCGATTAATCATATGTTCTCTTTGTAAGTGACTTTTCTTTATTGTCTTGTGGTATTTGTAGCTGTTTATTTGTTCCCAAATCTTTAAAATGGTGCACATGGGTTGATGACTTTTAAGCAAAATCAGACTTTTTTGTCTTTTACCTTTTTTGAGCCTTTAAAAAAGCAAAATGTTACATGATACCATAAAATGTCGCTAGTTAGTCTTCAACTGCGCGGAAATAAAACTTGACAGATTTTATACTCCAGGTGGGTACTGGAGTATAATTATGCAAAAATTTCTACAACATTTCGAAAAATCACAAAAGATGAATTTGCCTAAAATATTTGCATAAGGAAAAACACACCCACATTGTTGAAAAAAAGAAGAAACCAAGTAAAGTTATCTTAAGAATAGGTTCAAATTAAATACTGGAAAAAGTGTGAAAATAAAAATCACTATTACAGCTATTTTTACCCCTGAAAATAAGGCGCAAAGGCAATTGTGGATTGGGGTCTTAGTGTCCTCTAAAACTTTACATTTCTGTGATCACTTTACTAGATTTGGCCTATCAGATATTAATGGGATCTCTGACAGGCTGAATTGAAAATTCAGATGCTTTCTGTCCAGCTCCGTCAGCATGCTAAAGATGGCAGTGTGCAGTCTGAAAGTGGGATCCACATTACAAGCTTCTGGTGACACAGTGGGAGGGATCTGTATGTCACCAGATCACTTCTGCAACCAAAGAGAACAGTTGTGATCGTAATATTATATTATGTAATTGTTACATAAGTGGATTGCATATATTTTTAGTATAATAGATTTATAGCACATATAAATCAACATACGGGTAAAAAGAACTGTCATGATAAGTAAAAAAAAATATGGAAAACTGTCCATTTACATTGCTGTAAGTGAATGTTCTTAGCAATATCCAAGTAAGCATTTAAGACAACTCAGCTTTCAACAATGTATTTTAGTTTACAGACAAAACCGATAGGTCTCAGTCCAGACCCAGACAAACCAAACCATTCCGATCATCGAAATCCACTTACAGTTATAACCATTGGTTATGTATCTGTGTCCTATAATTTATTTATGACCAGCATATAACTGTAAAGTTCTATATGCTGCTTACATTACTAAATCCAGTAAAGTCAGTTGCATGTAAAACTGCTTAGGAGCCAAAGCATAAAAACATCTGCTCTTTGGGTTATCGTAGTTGACCATTTGGCTCCTTGTAGTGATAATGAAATTAAATTGTTTTAAAAGTCAACACTGTACACTTTGAGCTTATATTCTGTGATCAAAAAACTCTCAATAATCAGGACAAAGAAAATCTCATTCTATATTTTATATTGATCTAGTTATATTATTTTTCTGATACTTTCTAAAAGCCAGATTGAAGAAACTATCCACGAAAATAAATCATGTTCTCTATGACTTGCGCTAATAGTTGATCAAACCCTTAACAGAAACTTTTTGAAGTTTCCGATATCTTACATGCTCCCCCGCGATATTTGACATGAACAAATATTAACTCTTATTGTAAATTCTTTTAAAAGGTCTTATAAAAGACATTAAAAAATAAGTAAAGCCAAATAATAGACTGCAATGCTTATCCAACAACCAATACAAATCTGGGAGTTGGGCAACATTTGGCCGACCAATTTAAGTGAAGGTTTTGCAAACTTATGTTGATCAAAGTAACAAAAGAGAGGGGATCATATAATCAGTCTAATTAAAGGGTAACACAACATTTAATACCTGTACAAAGGATATTACGCTTCTGTGGTTGTTGTGAAATACTTATTTATGTAACATTACATATTGACACCTTCTGACTACTTATAGGCCATCTGCTCATTAAGATTTTTTAAGAGTCTTATAATAACTAGTATCAAAACAAGCAGAAAACTTATGAGGCAAGCCACAAAACAAGTATTGAGATTTTGACAGATAACTTATCCAGGAATATTTACTTCTAGATTGTCACTGATAAGATACCAGTCAAAGATCATTACAATCCACAGGTTGAAGACTTGAAGACTTCTAGTCTAACCATTCATATTCATCAATGGCATCCACCAAATAAGTGATCTACACCAACTCCATTCATCACATCTATTTCTAAGATCCTATTCCAAAGGCCGTTACATAATAACCTACCCAATGTCATTGTAGTCAAGCAACTACTCAATGAACCTCGACATGAGATACCATATAGCATCCTACCAACTATTTTTGGGATATTCCCGAGAAAAACAGTGTACATTTTTATTCAATAGATCCTAATCTAACTATAAGTTTTTTAAGTTTGTCAGGGATATCAGTTGGATTCACTTATTACTTATTTCCATCTAATATATTAAATAAAGATGATTATTTATCAAGTATTTGTATTGTGCACATTTTAATATTTTCTAAACCTTTCAGTCCTTCTTTGAAATTTTTCACATTTTGCACACATGAACATACAGACTCAATAAAATAAACTATGGAAAGCAAATGCCATTGTTGGAGGCCACTTGTTTCGAGCCACTTACCTTCTGTGCCATTTGGTGTCATGGAATTGTTGTTTATGTGAGAGTTATCAAGGCTTGTCCCACTGGGAGAATCACTACTGCCACTAAGTCGACTATGAGGACTAGCTAGATCCTGCATTTCCATAGACCTGAAATGAAGCCAATTTCAGCCATGAATACAATGGACAGCTATCATAGCTAATCCTCCCACCCCCTCTGCTCTACCACAGAAACAATCTATTAGTGCAATTCTGTACCATATGTTCAAGGCTCCATAGCATAAAAAAACACAGCCTGTTGCCTGTTCTTTAATAACAATCAAGTAAGATTTTACTACTGCGGTATCTGAAACTAAGAAGCAGATGGTGAAACCTAAAACATATCTTACTATATAATAATAAAAAAAATAAATATTACAAGAGTCAATATCATCATAATATAATAATGATTGACTTATTGTATTAATTATATTATTATTAATATTATTTATGTTATTGTTTATGCAATTAATCTACAATGAAATATTCTACAATGTACAAAGAGTTTGTCGTTAAATACTCCTTGTATTTCTGTAGCGTCTCCATGTTATAATAATATAATTATGACTGTGTACTCTTTGTTCTAACCTTGTACATGATGGCCTTTTATTCTTGTACTTTCTAAATACCAATATTAATACAGATGATCAGCTACTGCCCTAAAGGTAAAGATCATTAGCCTGTGACCAATGTGACTGTGCACATTCAATATGGCATTGTATTAACCCTCCTCCTGCCTGCTTCTGATAGAGATAATTATCTGCATTATCAGTCTATCAATGCAAACAGCCTACTGTCATTGAATTAGCCCTCAGCACTCACAAGCTGCCATGATTTATCATCCAATTGTGTTTTTTAAAGGGTCTACAAACACTTGAAGCAATTGATGTAGCCTGCAGTCCTGTGACAGCAAATGGGGTATTCATGATGCACGTGTTTACTCTGGCAAACTACTTAATTGTTCCTCTGTTTCCGCTGAAACAAATGCAGCATTAAAACATTATTATGTCTGCTTAGTTGTTTGCTTTGTGGATTATATCAAGCGTGCCCAATTGAAAAGGGATAAGACCCAACCATACAGTGGTTCCATACAACTATTTTACTACAGGGCTAGAGCTCAGCTGTCACTAAGGCAATGAGACAGCAGCACAATAAGTTCCAGCAGCACAAAGAGTTTAATACTTTCTGTACACATTGGTCAGAACGTAATGGCAAGAAAAGAAATCAAAGTTCCATTTCTAGAAAAGATATCGTCATTTTATCAGCATACATTTTACATTTTCTTTGCAAATTTGCGTGTATTTTTGCTTAACTGTAATAGTCAAAATAATATTAATAATAATAACAATAGTAATAATAATAATAAAAGTTGTGTAATAACAATCACACCGCAGATTATTGCAACTGAAATACTTTTTACAAGCAACTTATTACTCTTATTTCTGATTAAAGTCAGTGTCATTATATTAGCGTCAAATTGTTCTGGTGATATTAAAAATGAGTTACACATCTTTTTATGTAAATGATAGAAAGTAAGTGTCAGTACTTAATAATGACTCAGATCATTTGAAACAAAGCACACATAGAAATATGGCTTATATGTAAGATAAGCAATGAGTTAACATCATATTCAACTAAGGATAACCAATTTTAACATTTAACATTTATCTATTATCTATCTATCTATCTATCTATCTATCTATCTATTTATCTATCCATCCATCTATTCCATCCATAAACATTGCAACAATAATAAATCAAAGCAGCTTCCATACACATACCGCACAATTAATTTACAGTAAAGTTTTAAAAAGAAAGAAAAACAAAATGATTCCTACCTTTGATAAGGAGAAACCGCAACATCTGACCTGATCTAAAAGTTGTTTTCTTTTATACCTAGAAGTCACAACATACAAGTAGCGTTATTATTATATCCAACTCTCCAGCCTGAATTGGTGGCCACAGTTGAGCCTCGCTAGACTGATACTAGACAGAAGCTACACAGAAGAAGACACTGGCAAGTAGACTCATTTTGTCTTCATGTTAGAAGTCTGAAGTGTGGATTCTCCCTGCTGTTCCCCTCCTCTTTCTCCCTGTCAGGGGGAAGGCGGCCAAATGGCAGGGATAGTGATTCATCATTGGTCTATGACAGCTGCAAAATGGATTACCCCTCCCCCAATCAACATGCAAATCAGTTTTTCTAAGGTAGCCAGTACAAGGTGCATGGATAAGGTAGTTATTAACAATAATCATGCTGAACAGAAGAAGAAGAGGCAGTAAGCCGAGGGCAGCATCCTTGAAGAATCCCTGATCTCTTGTGATCACTGCCCCCTCAGACACTTTTACTCCTGACAGTATCCTAATTGTATCAACCAACTTTTTTCTTACAACTTATTTAAAAATGTACTGCTCAATTTCCAGGTTTGCTAAGGGGAAATGGAGGAATGAGGCTGTAATTTGTAATGTGATTGTACAGTTCTTCTATTTTTCTCGCCCTAATTGGGCAAACCTGAAAACCGCACACGAGGTAAACACCGAAAATACAATGTAAACAAGCGTAAATTTCTACCTTGTTTAATCAGGACTTGCCTTAGAAAACCCACGCACTATGTTTTCTTTCACAGAGAGGATGACTCAATTTCTGTGTATTTGTATAAGTGAGTTTGCAATTTGTATGTATATAATAGAGCGGCGAGGATTCCTTTCTCCCTTTTGTGCGCGACGTTGTGGATCTCACGCATATTGCCTTTAACTTGGATAGAGACGGACTCAGAGATTGGATCTCTGGTAAGTTTGGTGAGAAGGTTTCCAAGATCAGTCACTTGTTGATGATGTGCATTAATGCAGGCAGTGTATACAGAAAACAGGTGATAAGGACCAAGGTGTAGAAAGACCTCAGGTTTAGGAAGCACAAGCAAACTTTTCATAGGCCACAGGAACATATTGTCCATAGACCTGCGCCCGGAAACTTTGATGTGTGCCTCCATTCATTCTCTACTGATGGCTCTTTGATGCTTTCAACACAAAAGATAGAGATGAGGTATTTTAAGTGCAATCAGGTCTGTTGAGAAAAATTCACTTTTTGGGGGGCCTTTTACTAATGCCTATTATTTCCAAAACATTCCTGTTTTACACAACAATTGCCAATTTAAAGCTACATTTTTCTACTCCACCTACATTATCCATAAGCTCCATCTCATAAGTCCAGACATAGCATATATTAACTGTATCAACTCACCTCTGACATTGATTCTCGTACACATGTGCACAATATATGTGTATAGTAATGTGTGTATAGTGGTAAATAGACTGAATCTTGTGTACGTGCATTAAAAAATCAATACTTCTTTTTTAAAGTTAATATTTATGTAATAATGTGCATTATTATGGATAAATGGATAGCTATGAAATATATAGATAGATATGGATATATAAATAAATATAGATAGATGGATATATATATATATACTGTATATATATATATATTTATATATATATATATATATATTTAGATATATGGATAAATAGACAGATAGATAGACATTAGATAAATATATGGATAGAAAGATAGATAGATGATAGATAGATAGATGATAGATAGATAGATAGATAGATAGATAGATAGATGATAGATAGATGATAGATAGATAGATAGATAGATAGATAGATGATAGATAGATGATAGACAGAGAGAACAGTTTGGTAAACAAGTGAAAAGATGACAATTGACATTGATAAATAGGTAGACAGATAAATCAGCTAATTTAAATGGTATGTGCATAAAATGTGATTGTAGATAGATAGCTAGATATTGATAGATAGATAGATAGATAGATAGATAGATAGATAGAAAATAGATTAATAGGTAGACAGGTAGATCGATTAGCCATGTAAATTATTTAGCCTATATATGCATCAAATGTGTTGATAGGTGACAGATTGAATCTATTATTTATTACTGAAAAAAGGGCCCTATACTTTTTTTCAGCTATCATGTATTAAATAATTGGCATGTGTGATAAATAAAAGAATAGGTAGATATGATAGATAGATCAGATTGTTGAACAGGTAAGCAGATCAGCTAGGCCAGTAAATTCATTTAACCTATGTAACACTAAAATGTGTGAAGAAAAGAAAGAAAGAAAGAAAGAAAGGAAGAAGGAAAGAAGGAAGGAAAGAAGGAAAGAAAGAAAGAAAGAAAGAAAGAAAGAAAGAAAGAAAGAAAGAAAACAAGCCTGCAGGCTGTATAGATATGGATGGTTGGATGACGAGATGGGGAGATCAATAGATACTTCGACAAGTAGAAAAGTAGCGGATAGATAGATCACATTGTTGAGCCGGTATGCTTATCAGCTAGGCCCGTAAATTAATTTAGCCTATGTAAGAATAAAATGTGTGAAGAAAAGAAAGAAATAAAGAAAGAGAGAAATAGAGAGAGAAGAAAGAAAGAATGAAAACAAGCATGCATGCTATATCTATGGATTTTTAAATGTTCAGATGGGCAGATCAATAGATAAATAGACAAGTAGAAAAGTAGCAGATAGATGGATGGATAGATGGATGGATATACATGCAATAATTTATATGAATTTACTAAACAAAACCCATTACTATATCAAATATGCAAACACAAGTTCATCAATACAAAACACACCGAGCCATTCATATATATATGTCTATTTTTTAAAAAAGAAAACAAGGTATCCGCGTGTATTTAAATGAGTATTTCAACCATGTGTTCTGTGTTACCAGATTAAGAAGAAATGACTTCTTAATCAAAATAACTTTAAGACAACTAATCCTCACTTAGGCTGGTCAGCTGAATCCACATAGTGGCCCAGAGAAAATAAATGGACTCTTAAGAATGTGAAGGCAGACAACAATTAGACACAGATGTGAGCAAAATTAGTTACAGTTTACAAAATGCTACACTTCACATGCTCACACCCCCCATTCCTCATACGCTCTCCGTCCGTCCGTCCGTGGTAAAAAATTATGATGTTGAAGAGGGGGGTAGAAAGCCAGACAGGGAAAATTCATCTCTGGGTAGTGCTGACATGTATTTTTTCACCACTGTATGTGTTATTCTAAAATGATCCCACACTTATTACTTGATAAGTGATAGACACGTTGGCCGTTTCCATTATACAGGAAATCTATCTGAACTTACAACATACAGAAAAAAGTATGGAAGAAAAAATATCATAGTCCTGCTCCTCTATATGGGGACTGTATTTAGTGCTAGAGTCAGCAATCTGCCCATGACACGGGGCATCAGGGACAGGATCCTCTGATGTAAATTTAGGAGCAGCAAAATTCAAGTACTGATTAGTTAATGAGGTAGTTAAGTCGCCTGTTTTTACTAATTAAACACATAATTCTTCACAGATGGAAATTTCTCTGATTGGCTGACAGAAGCATTTTTGTTAACCTCTGTAAGGCTGGGAAGAATTATAGGGGTGTTTCAAGGCCCTGTGGGGATGGAGGGGTTAAACTTCGCCTGGTATCCCACCAATCCGTTGAATAGCCACATTAAATCTGTTAATACCATGCACTTCAACCTCCAAAAATTATTTCCAGAAGGCAGACTTGCTACGCGAGATCATCAAACAAGGCTTTGGGTTCACATTTTCTCACATTTTCCCTACCACAGAGCTCAGGATGCGGAGCAGAATTCATGACTTTTACAGTGTTTATTATACTTTGTAAAATTACGAAATCAAAAGCGTCTGACAGCAAAACTCCGGATCAGGCCAAAAAAGTTAATAACGTTCTATGAAACGTAAACTGTAAATGGGAAAGGATTGGAAATTTCAAAGCAAAAGCAGAATCTACACAAATTATGGGTTCTGAAGCCTTGTATTTTTGCTTACTTGAAGCATTTTTTTTTTATAAAATGACTATAATTTGAAAAAATTTTTTTTTCCAAAAGCTTGGAGATTTTCAAAATGGAAGCAGCCGTCTTATCAAAATAAATGCAGCTGACATAAAAGTAAGTGATTTTTGTCGAGTTGTATTTTTAATCTTTCCAAAGAAAACAGGAGATTTTGTGTACTCTGCATTTATTTAATAATCATATCGCAAAAGAAAATCTGCTTACCTAGATTTTTTTTTATCAAGAAGGGTCATTCATGGGGATTTACATTTTGAATAAAATATTTATTTTATTTAAATTTAATTTTTTTTTATTGAATGCAAATTGTAATACTTTTAGTTTATTTGTCTTTACATACAACAACTAAATAAATGTTATGTAAAAAATAAAATAAAACTGTCAGTTATTTTATAATATTTATTATTGTAAAAATACAATTGTTATGATCAATATTCTTGTATCTGGCTATAAAATATGAATCCACATTGACTTTGGTTTTACCAAAAAAAAAGAAAGTCCAATGTAGGCCTAATTCATAATGCTTTCTCCATATGTATAATTAAAACATTTACACACATATATATAGATGTATATGTATATACATCTATCTCTCTCTCTCTCTATATATATATATATAGATATATAGATAGATATATGAATATATCTATGTATTTTTTAACGGAAACAATAAATGCATAATAATAATTTATTTTTTATTATTATTATTATTATTATATTTTCCTCTTGAAATTATTATTATTACTTTAGGAGGAAAATAGAATAATATGAATAATAACAATTATAAGGGGAAAATATACTACTAATAATAAAATATATACTAAGGAGGAAAATATAATAAAATAATAATAATAATAATAATAAATATTATTATTATTATTATTACTATGCAACTTTCAGCCAAACAAATATTTAGGAAAAGGGTACTAAATTTACTGCAGCAATCTGTATTGTATATGTGTTCATTTACTTTACGTTGCTTTACAAATTAAAAAAAAGGAAAATAATTTGAAAAAATAAATAAGCTTTTCATATACGTACATAATAGCTAAAGAATTAAATTGGAAATTTTTCACTTAAAATTGATGAAAATGTTGGCGTTTGGTGCATAAATCTATACTCACGGTAGTTTTGGAAGTCACTCTGGATTGTCTTCAGCTTTCCTCCCACACAATTCCTATAAAAGGAGATTCCAGGATAAAATAGAGCAGAGTTTTACTTTGCGCCGTCCTGGAGTGAACATCAGACCTCGGAGTTCCTTTTTTCCAGAGAGAGAAACCAGAAGAAAATAGTTAAAAATCCTGATTAAAGTCCCAGGATCTGAAGCCGAGCTGCTGCGAGAGGGAGAATTAGGGAATGGAGCTTCACATGGAGGCTAGAAGCAGGAGATGGCAGCCTGCTCCTTGCACTGCAGCACTGAGCCCCTGGCCATCACTCCATACACCCAAGTCAGTTTCTTCCTCTGTAAATAAGATAAAATCTAAGATCCCTAGACAAAGAATCCTCTTCCCTCCTATTTGTTTGGTTTCTCAAGTAGATCTGCCCATATAGCCGGAGGGCTTTTTTTTCTTCTTTTGGAAAGCAAACCACACCAATTCCCTTGTTCAGATCTTAGTGGTTGAAATCTAACAATTGGAAGGAGTGATGGTGTGCTGGAGCTCTCCGAGTCAACCTTGGAGCTTCAGAAAATTGTATTATGTAAATGAATCCATAGCTGTGTCTCAGTATACAGCTGCGTGTAAAAAAAAAAAAAAACTCCTAGGCAAAGCCGTCTGTCAACAAGTTGTGAACTTCTTCTGTGGCTACCACTTGATATTCTAAGGTTGCATTGAGAAACTACATCTCATCAGATGCAAACCCTATTCAACGGAGCAGCAGGCATTTAACTGGTTGTAGCTTAAAGAAGACACTTTGCATAGATAGATAGATAGATAGATAGATAGATAGATAGATAGACCGATAGATAGATGGATAGATGGATAGATAGATAGAGCCATTTGTCATGGTCATCAGTCCTTTGCCTGTAATTGCAATCTATTAGCCAACCAATAAAACACCCCATTATTACCATTTTTCCAAGTAAACACTACAGATGGACCCCCACCTCCTCCTCCTCCTCCGTGCACATTGTCACTGTGTAAAAGTATGGTGCTTGATTGTTCACGAAAACAATTGAACTGATCTGTGCAACGTGTTGGCACGTTATAAATACATTACAATGATAAAATTTGCAAGAAAAAAAATGAAGTGAGAATGTATGACAGATGTGGTCGTGAAATATGACTCTTCACTATGGCTGTCTGGTTGTGTGTGTGTTTTTCATTTCTTTCTCGCCCTCAAAACAGAACACTATTCTAAATAGGACATATATCTATATATGGATTTATGCACATATCTATGTATGTGTATAACACTAAATATAAGTAGTTAATACCAACAAAAACATTGGTAAAGAAAATATCACACCAAGAATATAAGCACAGCACGCAATCAATTTATATATGATTATTACTGTATGTTATGTTACGTACTAATATGAATATTAATGTATGTCACAATGTAATTACTAGCATGAGTATTATAGTATGTTATGTAAATTACATGTATGAATATTATTATATATTATGGTGGGTGCAAGTTAAATTACCGTATGTGATGCTATCATTATTATTATGCTTTGCTTATATATCACTATCATATTCTGCAACATTTTACAGACATTATCATCACTGTCCCCATTGAGGCTCACAATCTAAATTCCCTATCAGTATGTCTTTGGAGCGTGGGAGGACACCTGAGAACCCAGAGGAAACCCACACAATATATCTATACAACTAACAAGCATCACATACAATAATATAACTCGTAACCATCATAATATATAATATAATTTTCATAAAATACTATAATAATCATACTAGTAATTACCCAAACACTATATCTATAGAACTAATAAACATCACATTTTATTTTTTATTTTAACGACCTTCGGCTCTATCTCGAGCCATAGTGACTTGATGCATGTATGATCTGTAGGAAGATCAATCTTGTGCAAGTCTAGATAGGTCCACCAGGGTCTTCTCCGCCGATATCTTGATAGTATCAAGCCATTTGGGTTGCTGGTCTTCCTCTTTGCCTTGTTCCTTTTAGTCTTCTGACCATGATGTCCTTCTCCAGTGATTGCTCTCTTCATATGATGCGTCCAAAGTAGGCAATTCATAGTTTGGTGATCCTTGCCTGCATTGGACACATCATACGAAGAGAGCAATCACTGGAGAAGGACATCATGGTCAGAAGAATAGAAGAAACAAGGCGAAGAGGAAGAACAGCAACTTGATTCTATCAAGATAACGGCAGTGGACCTATCTAGACTTTCACAAGATGGATCTTCTTACAGATAGTTCATTCATCAAGTTGCCATGGCTCAAGATCGAGCCGAAGGCCGTTAAAATAAAAAATAAAATGTGAAGTTTTTTAGTTGTATAGATATAGTGTTTGGGTAATTACTAGAGTGATTATTACTGCATGTTATGGCAGTTACTTGTATGAATATTAATGTATGCTATGGTAGTTACATTTATGAATATTCCTATACTTTAGGATAGTTACATGTATGAATATTACTATAAATTATGGCAATTTCCTATACCAATATTACTGTATGTTATGGATATTACCTACTCAATTTCATTAAATACATGAGAAAAGAGAAAACTAGGAAAACACACACAGCCAGCAGTCCCATGCATGTAATAACAGATGCCTCTTTCCTGTACTGTTCCAGACTACTCCTTCTTCTATCTTTGCACAGGAGGGGCCAGCTTGTGCCACTGCCCCTCTCCCAGTCATTCTTTGCTAATGTTTTGGTGCCTGTACAGAGAGAAGATGTGCCATGGATAGGAAAGGTGGATGGCATGCTGTAAAGCTGTAGCTGGGGCCTCCTTTCTTCAGATTTCCCTATGGTATATTTGCTATTGATATAAACATATTCAAACATTCAAGAATTGGAAATACGCAAGATACTATTTACAATCTGTAATACTCTAGAATAACTATTTATAACCATGAAGAATGGTTTAGGATTTGTCCTACCTCAGACTTGGTCCAAGTAGTGAAAGGGTTATGTAACGCTCTGCAGCTTGGCTGCTCTTTCCTCTCTACCCCCATAGGAGGCTCTGAGTATCTACTGATATGTTTTACTTTAGCCACCTCCAAAGAGAATAGAAAGCAGTGAGGGAGGTGAAAAGTCACTACTCATTCTGAGCTCCAGGAAGACAGAATGCAGTGTAAACGGAAAGCCAAAGAAAGCGCAGTGTGATTTTAGCTTCAGGTTCACAATAATAGTTATAGTGAAAGAATTTTTCAATAAATAATCTCTTAAGTCTGAATGCTGTCCAATATTTAATGTTGTCTTTAAAGGAGATAAATATACACTAATATCTTTGTTTAGGCAGGATATTATTTTGCTTTGACTGTTTGCTTCAGACTATGTTCACGCAATGTCACACCCTCCAACATAAAAGGTGAGCAAGTCCATAGATTATTATGGGCCCAATGTATGAGATACGAACAATTTTTTCTGTTGTACGCAATGGCATACTCTTTTCGCTATACTGAAAAGTGCAGTTGACTTTAATTTCACAGTGAATGGTAAAAGCTGTCAATCAGTGACAAATGGGTGGAGTTGTCTTGTCACTTATGAATATCAAGAACTAAGTAGCATCTGCATTAGGCCTTATTCAGACGTCCAATTTCTTTGCGTACTAGAAAATCGGACCAATTATTCTGATCAGACTTTTAGCAAAGTTTGATCAGAGTATGGTATGAGTGTCATCCGACTGATTGGATCCAGTTGAACGAACAGGTAGGTGGGCTGCACTGCTGGGGTAAATCAATTCTTCAGAAATAAAGGTGAGCATAACCAGCACTCTGTACTCTCCCTCCATTGGGTATCACCTATTGTGCGCTCTGTTTCCCACTTCTAGATTTACATGTCATCCGACTGATGTAATCTCCACCTTCTCCATTCTGTTCAGTCTGTGAAAATAGGACCGCACTTGGATGTAGTCCAATTTTTTCACTGACCCATTGCCTTGCATTGCTGATTTTGATCCAACCCTCAGATCAAAATTGGACATGTCTCTGAAATTTTCCGCAGACCACTTGGTCCGAGTAAGAAATCGGATGAGCAAGTGGCCCCATAGACTATCACAGGTATGAGTGCGATCCATGAAAACCTTGAATAGCATTCACAAGCAAAAATCAGACATCTGAATGAGGTCTTAGAAGTTACTCACACCACCATATAAATCGGACGAGTGCTATCTGTTTTTTTATTGGATAGCACTCAGTTGAATGTTATTCAATGGGGTAGTGATGATGACTGATTTTTTTCACTGACTGAATCTGTCTGTAAAAAAATCGCAGCATGCAGCGATTCCACTCTGAAAATTGGATGGGTGCGAGAAAATTTTTTTTACAGGTACACTACAATTCTATAGCATAGGAATTGTTAATGATTAATAGCTGTTGAGTAAAAAAAATGGATTGCACACGGATGACAAGTGACAAGTGAGAAAAAAAATTGTCACTTTTCTGGATGAAAATCGGACTGATTTTTACTACGCTCGTGTGACTCTAGCCTCACACTGAGAAGACCCCTCTACTACAGCTAATAAAGAGTGATTGTATGAAAACACTGGACAACAAAAGTGACCCAGTGCTGGAATTGTGATCTGTCACTGTTGCAGGTGTGGTTCACTTGCCCTCTGTTAAGGGGACGGTTGCAGACAACTTTATTATAATGGAACGCAACCGAACCCGGGGTCAGCGATGCAGCCTGGTGGACTGCTGCCGAACACCTTCTGGGTGTGAAGGAAAAACTAACTGAATAACAACCACCTCCGTGTTACAGCACACAGGAACGGGTATAGGAATCTCCGTTAGCAGCACGAGAGATATGCGGTAAAAAACTATCTGTAGTCCTGTTACAGCACAGGGACTACACTGGCGGCGCTAGGATGCGTGTGTGACTACGCCGACGGATACACGTGCCTCCAGCCGGCGTGCTACCAGACTGAAGGGTACTACTCCACGTGGCTGACAGGCGATAACCGTGGATAGGTTGTCTGCAGGCTGCTTGGGGTGTTAGGCGACTCCTTTGGCAGAGCCAGACTTCTAGACGAAGCTACCTGCCTATTTCCACTAGCCTGCCTATTTCCACTACACCTGCCTATGGAAACTACATGTGGAACACAGTCATCCACACAACAGCATCACAGCTCAATGATAAGAGCGCGCCGCCATGTTTGTGGGCAGGTCTTTTAAAGACTAAGCCCTGCCCACCTTCGCACTATTGGTGGCGTCACCCTCGACCAATCAGGCGGTGCCAGGTCACTGGATCAGCTGACTCCCGAACCACCAATCACGGTCCGCCATGTCACGGGCATGCTCAGTACCGAGAATCCTGGACTTAGGCTCCAACAGCCCTGTCTCCCTCCGCAACCTATGCTTAACATTGCTAGGCACAAATACCCAAGAGACAATGTGTACATCTCGTGGACCAGCTAGGCGTTGGGGCTGATGACGATGCTGAGTAGCATCATCCCTGCCTGGACTGGAATGGGAGACCACAGAAGGTTCTGGACCCATTTCGAAGATAGTGGCCGCGGCTGGGTACTGCACATATGTTTCCTATCAAATCAATAGGAGGCAGATGTGCTGTACCCGGCCATGGCCACTATCATAAATCAGAGCAGCTCCTCAATTGAGTATTTGTGGCTGGCGATTGCCGTCGCCGACACCAAGAGCAGCTGATCAGCGGGGGTGCTGGGTTTTGGACCCCGACCGATCAGACATTGATGACCCATCCTAAGGATAGGTTAATCAATGATAAAGTAGTAGACAACCACTTTAATAGTCGTTTCAGGAATTTGACTGTAAGTGGGCTCGTTCACATGACCATATTTTCGGTCCAAGTGAGAACCGACAAAACATCGGCTCGCATTTGGACCAATGTTATTCTATGGGGCTGTGCACATGTATGATTAATTTTCTCAGACAGCGTTGGTAAAAGGAAAAAAATTGCAGTATGTCCAAGCTGGATCTAATATCGGATCGAACGTGGCCTTGCAAGTCAATGAGCCTTAGAGTGCCAAAAAAAGTCCAGAAAAGGTTTATAAATTTCAAAAAGTGGCCTGTCTCTTAAACTTTTACACTTCTGCCTTGAAATATTTTTGAGGCACTTTTTTGGACATTTTTAGTACATTTTAACCATTCATAATTTCAAAAAATTTAGCAGATATTATGCATACAGTACTTTACAGAAAAATAATAGCTTTCAGGACATAAACAAGTTGTCTTCATGGACTACAAGTCACTTTGCAGGGACACATTGGTTTGAAGATCAACATGTCATCCAAACTCATAAAGTCAAGCAGAATGTTGTGCTCACTTCTGCATTTTGCAACAAGGTCATAGGTCATCTCTCCCACAGGGTCTGAGTTTTTTGGAGCATTTGTTTTCTTGCTTTAACATATGCTTATATGTAAATATAATGATAATGATATATGTCAATGTCATGATAATATGTTCTCTAACAATTAAATGGGAGTTTGATTATAAGATACGCACAACCAGCACGTGAAATACTATTTAATTTGAAATTAACTTGTTACATTTAAATTAGTATTTTTGTATAATTCATATTTGCAAAGTTGTACCTAAGGAAGACCCAAAGATTAATATATTTGCACAAAATAATTTTTGAAAGTAAAACAACATTTTATATGTACTTGATAAAAGATAGTAAATTGTCAAGTTAGCATGACATTTTATATAGTAAATTCTGTCTTATTTATTTTTGCAGATTTATGAATATGAATATCTGCATATTTTTATAGTCAAAATATCAAGAGGCACAAATAAAAACTTTCATGGTGTACAAGAATTTTTCCTCTTATATTTTGTTTAACCCTGCGAAGCATAACACGTGCCTTTAAGCCCATTAGCTTACTTTTTTGCTATTTTCTGCAAGATTACTTAACTTAGAAACTCTAGGTACTCCCCGGGTTTGTACTTTTTGGTAATTTCCAGTTGTTTATATAATAGGCATTTTTTTTTTATAAAAATTTTTTTTTTGGAAAACCACATACATCCATGACACGGGCCTTTTAGGCCCGTATTATGTTTATCATATACTCATCAGTTTTTGTATCATTTTGCTGCAGGTAACAAGTTACTGCGTTATTGTAATCATTGTTTTTTTTTTTCATTTTAATTTTTTAGCTTACTGACATCTAAAGGGTTTGACTGATCAAGAAATGGAAGCAATCATTTTTAAAAGTGACGTTGAAAATGAACTTTCTTTGTCTGATGAAGAATACCTGCCACCAGCAAATCACTCTGCTCCTTCGTCCAGTGATTCTTCTGATGATGAAGAAATGGATCCAGCAGAAATGACACAAAGAACATCTAAACTAATGTATTATGGGACAGTACTTCTCCAGTTCTTGGATATACTCCTTTCCATAATATTCTGAGACAAGCTCAAGGTGTTGTAGGAAGTCCCAAATACTTATCCACTAAAGATGTTTTCTGTAAAAAATGTTCTAATGATAATGCAGATGAGGTGATTTTATGTACACACTTAGAAGGAAGACGTATTGCTTCTGGAACAAACAAAACATGGAAAAATATCTCACGAGATGAACTTTATGCTTATATTGGACTAACACTTCTGGCAAGGTGTCAAAAATCTTATGATGTACCTATCAGAGAATTATTTCTGGACCCACATTCTGATCCATACTACAAAGCAACAATGCCAGTGAATAGATATGAGGATATGAGGAGAAGTCTTCGATTTGATGATAAGCTAACTCGTCAACAAAAATATTGCAATTTTGAAAATAAAAGTAGAAAAATAATACAACATGAATTAATGATATAAGAATGATTACTTGTGGTGTAAAACACCAACAGTCCTGGCAGACTTGCCAACTTGATTTTTTATTTTTTATTTGAACAGCTCATTAAAATATCATAGACAGACAATATTTTATAGACACAATGGAAAACAATAATAAATCAATATGGTTCTAAGTGATTCATGTCTACAGCCCATAGATCTGATATGAAGACATCAGCTGTATTCACTATAAACTGTAAAATGATGATAATTGCAGACTAAATAATCTGTAGAGGTTTCTTTTGCTTCAAAAATTTATGGACGCCTCAAATTATATTTACCGTACTTTTCAGACTATAAGATGCACTGGACCATAAGACGCACCTAGGTTTTAGAGGAGGAAAATAGAAAAAAAATTAAGAAAAAAATGTGGTCATGACGCACTGTTAAGAGAGAGGGGGCCTGCTGCTGACAGTTATAGGGGTAAAGTCCCCCAATTACATTAATATTCCCCATCCTGGTATATATGGCCCCCTTATCCTGTTATACGTGGCCCTCATCCCCATCCTGACATGCATGGCACCCCTCATACCCATCCTGGCATGCGTGGCACCCCAATCCCCCATCCTGGCATGCATGGTACCCCCTGATCCCCATCTTGGTATGCAAGGCATCCTTCATCCTGGTATGCATGACATCCCTCATCATGGTATGCATGGCACCCCTCATCCATGTATGCATGGCACCCCTCATCCTGGTATGGATGGCCCCCCTAATCCCTCTTCCTGGTATGTATGGCATCCTTCATCCCTCATTCTGGTATGCATGACACCCCTCATCCCTCATCCAAGTATGCATGGCACCCCTCATCCTGGTATGCATGGCCCCTCTCATCCCTCCTCCTGGTATGTATGGCACCCTTTATCACTCATCCTGGTATAAATGGCATTCTTCATCCTTCTTCCTGGTATGTATGGCCCCCCTCATCCCTCATCCTGGTATGCTTGGCCCCCCTCATCCCTCATCCTGGTATGCTTGGCACCCCTCATCCATCTTCCTGGTATGTATGGCCCCCCTCATCCCTCTTCCTGATATGCATGGTACCACTCATCCCTCTTCCTGGTATGCTTGGCACCCATCCATCCTGTATGCTTGGCACCCCCTGATCCCCATCATGCTGCACACAAAAAACAAACAATTATACTCACCTTCTCTCTGCTCCAGCGCTGCGTCCCACTCTGCTGCCGACACTGATCTTACTGTGTGAGCCGCGCATGGCGTCACTGCCATGCACCCTCACACTGTGAGATGCTCTGTCGGAATAGTCACTGCTCCCCACGCCGGGACTGTGTACATGGGGAGCAGTGTCCATTCACTCTCCTTAGTAGCACGCACACTGTACCCGCAACACGGCTCCTGCTGCGGCCGGCGGTCACGTGTGAAAGCTATTAAAGAGCAAGAATATTCACTACAACCCATGGGCATGGGTTGTAGTGAATATTCATGGTCTTTAATAGCGGGCACACATGACTGCTGAGCACAGCAGGAGCCACGCTGTGGGTACAGTGTGCGCGCTATTAATGAAAATTAATATTCACTGCTTTCCACGCCCATGGGCGTGGGGAGCAGTGAAGATTCATTTTCTTTAGTAGCAGGCACAGTGTAGGCTGCAGTAGACGGCTGCTGCCTCCTGTTCCCCGCTCATCCCTCGCTGCCGCTCACAACACACCACCCACAGCCATAGTATACATATATATTCGGACTGTAAGACGCACCCCCCACTTTCCTCCAAAATTTTGGAGGAAAAAAGTGCGTCTTATAGTCCGAAAAACACGGTAAGTGCAGAGCAAAAAAGTGCCCTTTTTTGGACTATCCAGGAAGGACGGTGGGCACCCTTGATTCCTGGGTAGAGCCAATAGTTTTACCTCTGGCCTTATTGTGAGATTGGCAGTGGCACCACACTAAATCTTCCATATCTTGTATCTTTGCTCACAGATCTCTTTGGGCTCTTTGCCAAATTTTAAACCTTACAAAAAAAATGTTTGTACTCAACTAATAATGGCTGCTAAATTTTTAATATTCAGTTCTTAGCACTGTTGCATTGGCATATTGAGGTCACATCCCACCAAGGAGAAAAATTGCAAACAGTTTGTATCTTCTCCCCATTTTTGGGGGAGTTCCTCCCACAAAACCAAGATATACTCATAGACAATTTAGATTGTGAACCTCATTGGGGTCAGTGAGGACAGTGTCTGTAAAGCTGCTGGATTATGTTAGTACTATAAAAGCAAGAATAATAAAGAAATAAATAATACCTCCACTATTGCATGATATATACATAAGGAGGTGCCTTTAAGCTTCATGCACCACTATGGATTCTAATTAGAAATAAGCAAATTTATTGGAGAATTGAATTCTCCTCAAATTTAACAAAAACTTCTGATTCTGCTGAAACCAAAGTTTTTGCAATACAATACAATAATTTGTGAACAGCTGACTTCAATTTTGCTGAATTGTTGAGAACTGGGAAAGAGTTAAAAAAATTGTATCTTCATCGCTCGTCTCACTTAGCTCACAACTAACCACCTTCTAGTTCTCCCATTTCTTTTTGATGTCCCCCGGCGTGCATCATTCTACTCGGTCTTCTTAATTCAACATGAGGGCTTATGGTGCTGACTAGGCCTTAGAAGCTGTATGTTGTGATGTCACATGTGACGTGACAACTAAGGCCTAGCCATAGCCAGAAGCCCTTGCATTAGTGAGGAAGGACAAAGAATGTAAGGAATTTGGGTGTCATGAGAAAGAAGAGGTCGAAGTGCACAGGGGACCGGACAGTGGGCGGTGAATTGGCAGAATAGATGAATGCTAAGGTGAGTATTACATTTATTTTTTCACAGAATGCGGTTATTATTCTGTGGGGTCTGGGGTCTACTCCTTACATTGCATAATAAGGAGTAGAACATTTGCACCGAATAACTTTCATATGAATTGATTTCTCCTGCTAAATTGTAGCAATCTGCTGAATTCGAAACTTGGCAGATTCCCTCATCTTTACTTTCAATTTTTCAATATGCTGCAATATGACTGTGCACACTAGGCATTTGGGTAAATTTGCATGTGGCATATTTGTTGCAGAAATTTCTAGAGCTGTTCTGTATCTGTGAATGGAGTTTGTTAAAAGTCACACACATTTTACACAAACAATCCAATTCAGATGAATTAAACTGATTTTCAGTTGCAGTAATTTCTCAAATAAATTTGCCACATTTGAATTTACCTTTTATGTAAGACAATTATGTTTTTACATGTTTGGACCCATTGGAGCACTTGTGCAGTCTGAAAACGTTGTAATGCTTCACCACTAATGTAAAAGACTCATTATTTGTGCCTATTGGCTACAGTCAATACCAATAGCTACCCTGACAGTTCAAATCCTACCTCTGATGATGCACATTGTGCGAAACATCAATTTGATGTGCTGGGTGTTTAGACACATTTCTCTAACTTCTTGTTACCAAATTATCTCCTCACTTTCTTGTTGTTGGACTGTTGTCCTCTTAGTATTTCCAGCATCTCATGTTCTAATTACCCTCATATTTGTTATCATTAGTATCATTTTTTGATCAGGTCTGATTTTTATGTAAGCCCGACAGGGGAGTGTTTGTGGATGCATGTGCAATATTTTTTGTTGCATTAATGCACTGTGTTTTATATGAGCAATTAATTTGATGTTATTCATACTATATGCAATTCATTACCATATGTTCAGGCAACTATGATGATGATCCATCAATCCATGTTGTGTAAATTCCATTTTTATTCTTTTATATATTTGTATTCTGACAACATATATCTTAAATATTATTGGCATTGTTTAATAAAGATTACACTTTTATACAGTACAGACCAAAAGTTTGGACACACCTTCTCATTTAAAGATTTTTCTGTATTTTCATGACTATGAAAATTGTACATTCACACTAAAGGCATCAAAACTATGAATTAACACATGTGGAATTATATACTTAACAAAAAAAGTGTGAAACAACTTAAAATATGTCTTATATTCTAGGTTTTTCAAAGTAGCCACCTTTTGCTTTGATGACTGCTTTGCACACTCTTGACATTCTCTTGATGAGCTTCAAGAGGTAGTCACCGGAAATGGTCTTCCAACAATCTTGAAGGAGTTCCCAGAGATGCTTAGCACTTGTTGGCCCTTTTGCCTTCACTCTGCGGTCCAGCTCACCCCAAACCATCTCGATTGGGTTCAGGTCTGGTGACTGTGGAGGCCAGGTCATCTGGCATCGCACCCCATCACTCTCCTTCTTGATCAAATAGCCCTTACACAGCCTGGAGGTGTGTTTGGGGTCATTGTCCTGTTGAAAAATAAATGATGGTCCAACTAAACGCAAACTGGATGGAATAGCATGCCGCTGCAAGATGCTGTGGGTGTCATGCTGGTTCAGTATGCCTTCAATTTTGAATAAATCCCCAACAGTGTCACCAGCAAAGCACCCCCACACCATCACACCTCCTCCTCCATGCTTTACGGTGGAAACCAGGCATGGAGTCCATCCGTTCACCTTTTCTGCGTCTCACAAAGACACAGTGGTTGGAACCAAATATCTCAAATTTGGACTCATCAGACCAAAGCACAGATTTCCACTGGTCTAATGTCCATTCCTTGTGTTCTTTAGCCTAAACAAGTCTCTTCTGCTTGTTGCCTGTCCTTAGCAGTGGTTTCCTAGCAGCTATTTTACCATGAAGGCCTGCTGCACAAAGTCTCCTCTTAACAGTTGTTGAAGAGATGTGTCTGCTGCTAGAACTCTGAGTGGCATGGACCTGGTCTCTAATCTGAGCTGCTGTTAACCTGCGAATTCTGAGGCTGGTGACTCGGATAAACTTTTCCTCAGAAGCAGAGGTGACTCTTGGTCTTCCTTTACTGGGGTGGTCCTCATGTGAGCCCGTTTCTTTGTAGCGCTTGATGGTTTTTGCAACTGCACTTGGGGACACTTTCAAAGTTTGCCCAATTTTTCGCACTGACTGACCTTCATTTCTTAAAGTAATGATGGCCACTCATTTTTCTTTACTTTGCTGCTTTTTTCTTGCCATAATACAAATTCTAACAGTCTATTCAGTAGGACTATCAGCTGTGTATCCACCAGACTTCTGCACAACACAACTGATGGTCCCAACCCCATATATAAGGCAAGAAATCCCACTTATTAAACCTGACAGGGCACACCTGTGAAGTGAAAACCATTTCCGATGACTACCTCTTGAAGCTCATCAAGAGAATGCCAAGAGTGTGCAAAGCAGTCATCAAAGCAAAAGGTGGCTAATTTGAAGAACCTAGAATATAAGACATATTTTCAGTTGTTTCACACTTTTTTGTTAAGTATATAATTCCTCATGTGTTAATTCATAGTTTTGATGCCTTCAGTGTGAATGTACAATTTTCATAGTAATGAAAATACAGAAAAATCTTTAAATGAGAAGGTGTGTCCAAACTTTTGGTCTGTACTGTATGAAAAATGTATCTACAGAAAAATACTAAAATTAATACAAATAAAAAAGTGATATTTTTATTAAAGTTTCTTTTTATTATGCTGATAGTGGTTTACAGTAATATCATTTATATCCAAATCCCTTATACTATTATACTTTGTAAATTGTTCACGAATTAAATGATCTTGTAAAAAAAAGTAATGAAATAATGTGTAGCAGAATTTACAAGAAATTTAGTAAGTTGCATTTTAGTATAAATGAGGTAGTCTTTTGTTCTTTTGGAAATGGATACCATAGTAATATTGTGTTTTGTATACTAGAAACCAAAGCTCAGCATTGCCTTGAGCATTAGGTAGTTAAAACGGCCTAAAGGGTGGGGTATAGATGAGACAATACTGAGTCGAGACAATAATTATTCTTTTGTTTATACTACAGTATAATATATGTAGCAGGGTTGTAAGTGTAGGGTTTCATTTTAAATGCCATAAGCCTCAGGTTGTAACCCTATAAAAAATAGTTTTCTATGGTTGGATTATAAGATATTGTATTAGACCAGTCTTTATTCTACGTAAACTAACCACAGCACATATAAGATTTTTTTTCCCATGGTTGCTGTGTAACAGATATGAACAAAACCCTTGAGTTTCGATCAACTGACAAAGGAGTTCTTTTTAGGATTACCAAAATAGAAATGTAACATTCCAAAAAGTTCTGTCTAGTTAATTGTCATAAAGAAATATTTAAATCCATAAGACATCTCCAGGGAGGTGACAAGTCCCACTCACATTGAACATATAGGATTAATTATAGCTGAGAAGAGAGAAACTAATTAAGTCTAAGGAAGAGAAAAACAAATTAAAACAGGGAGAGTAAGAGAGAGAGCACTGACATATCAATCTCCATTGAAGTAGGAACCCCCTGAAGTGAATAGGTAATTACAATATATAAATGCTTTAAGAAAAAGACATCAAGTCTGAGATTCATATATTCAAGAGGCAGAGAAGTGGAAAATTGAACATCCTCAGAAGTAACTATTGCTCTCTTCAAAGAAGAACTGGACAATTGCAGTTAGATACTTTGTCTCCGGTGTCCAGGTATGGATATGGGAGTTTTGCATCAATCTTATTTCTATGGGAGATATATTTTCAGTGTCGTAGCGAAGGGACAGACATAACACATTCACTCACATCCCCGTAAGGCCATTAGAACCCCTTCATCTTAATAATGGTCTGATAGATGGGTGCTATCGAGGCCATGCTTAATCTCTATGGACAGATAAAATCACAATAAGAAATGTGGGGACTATACCTATCACCTGGTTCCTCCAGGGGAGAAGAAATCCTGTAAGTTGGGGATCTCATAAAATTCTGAAAGCACATCCCACAATCAGCCCCCACATGAGCTCATCAAGGGGAGATATGTGGAAGTAGCATTGAGCTAATAAACATGAAAGTTTGGGTCACTGTCTTTGTTCATTCTGGATGTCATAGCTCGCTGTGAGTGTGGTCCATTTTCCCAATCAGAGTGCTTCCCTCCACTAAGCTCTGACCATTTCTATGACATCAGGTTTAGAAATTTTCTTTTGTTATTCCTTTTTATTCTATGTAATTGTATATATTGTATTGTTTTGTTCCCATTTTGTACCATCTTTATATATTTTTAAAAAATGCTGTATACCTTTCTGGATTAAATATATACAATTTAATAGCTCTGTTCCTCTTGCTCTGTAAAACGCACTTCTGAAGCCATATGCTACGTGTAACGGGTGTCCAATTGGCCTGTATAAATGATTGGTAGTTATAGTCAGTAGTTCATTTTGTTATTGTGGAGTTGGTAGTGACCGCACAGGGGTATATACATATATTCCATGAGTTGGAATAGGAGGTGTATATACCATACGCTCATTGTGAGTTTTCCAATTACTGGCCTAGTAGTGGAAGCAGCCACTGTCTTGTCCAACCCTTGTCACTAAATTACGTAATTTTCCTGATGATTGCAAGCAGCAGAGTTGCACTCCCCTGATATAGTGGTGGCAGTGGTGGGATCTGAGTGATCTCTTCAGTGTCACCTGTGACGATCCCCCCAGCTGTTATCCTTGACAACTGGTGTCAGCGGTGCGATCTGTGTGAACCCCCCTCGCTGTTATCCTTGACAAACTGGTGGCAGCAGAGGGATCTGTGTGACCCCTCGGGTGTTATCCATGACAATTTGTGACAAGGGGTGGGAGACAGAACATTAGAGACCTGGTTTCAGCAATCAACTCTGTCAATAAAAACTTCCACGATCCTTGCGAGGATTCTGAGTTTTGAGGATCAGACTCTACTTACTTTCATACCTGGAACAATACTGTAAGTGTAGCAATTACACCACTCCCCCCTCTCTTTTCTGTATTTTTTTCATTTGGCAAGTGACTGATAAAATGGCAGCTGCTTATAAAAAGCAAGAGAAAGCTGTGCTGATCCGTTTGTGTGAGGAGCGAAGTCTCGATGGGTCCATCAAGACCAAAGAGATGTTGAACTGTGCCGAATCAGAGGGGGCGAGTAGCAACCATAGCTCGTAGAGTTGAAAGGACTCTTGCTTGCCATTTATTCTGCAGCAAATGGTAGGATGTGACCCTCAAATGCAGTTGCAGCTTGTGTTACAAGAATGCAGAGTAGAGCATGAGTTCGCAGAGCAAAAAGCCGCAGAGCGGCAGGCATAGGCAAAGCGAAAAAAGGAGTGACAAGTCGAGCGAGAGACTGCTGAGCGTCAAGTCGAATGAGAGCACCAGGTGCCGTTAATCTGACTCCAGAAGGAGCAATCTACCCCACTGAACAGTTAGATCAGTAATGTTAACACCTTTAAACCCCATCCCAAGCATTTTCCTGTCATGGACAAGGACTCAAATTTGGACACATTTTTTAGGGGGTTTGAAAAGGCCTGCAGACAGTACCAGTTGCCCAATGAGCGTGATTTTTAACCCCAGGGCTACGAGACAAAGCTCTGGAGGTATTAGCCTCTCTCTCCCGAGGACATGATGTAAACTATGAGACCATCAAAAAGCCCTGACAAGGAAATATCAGCTGACTCCTGAGGTGTACTGAAAAAAGTTAAGGCCCCTCCAATGAGGACCTCATGACACCTACAGTGATGTGGTGGACTTGCTCAGAACCAACTCCGAACAGTGGTTCCAATGACTATCTGTTACCACCTTTGAGGAATTGAAAGGCCTGATGGTGAAAGACCAATTTCTTCTTCTTTGCACTGTGAAAGTGAGACAGTTCATGATGGACTGGGAGCCAAAGGAGGCCACTAAGGCCGCACAGATTGCCAATACCCATGAGGCCAACCATACACCTGAGGTGTGGAAGTCAGCCATTGTCAGCTGGAAAGGGGGTAAGCCGACATCCAGTGCCCCTGCCAGCCGGTCCTCGGTGGGTCTCGCCCCATCTTCCAGCACCCGGCCTGCATCTGTCTTCTGCCGGTGCTATACCTGTGACTGAACTGGCCACATGAGCCTTACCTGCCCAGAGAGGCAGAAGAAGAACCCCACAACCGAGGCCCAGGGGCCTACTGCGGCAGTCCTTTTTGTGGGTGGGGAAGTTGGGAGGGCCCATAAAAACTTGCAACCGGTTACTGTGGGCGACACCGTCACTATGGGGCTCAAGGACAATGGTGCAGAATGAACTCTCATCCGACCTGAATGTCTGCTCCTTGAAGAACTTATCCCTTGGACTGTCACTGGGTTTGGGATCGTTGCCAATCCTTACCGATGGCCTGGGTTGTCCTAGACTGGGGTGCTAGGAGCGGGTTAAGGGAAGTGGGGGTGTCCAAGAACCTCCCCACAAATAATTTGATGGAGACTGATCTGGGACAGTTGGTTGCAAAATACATTTCTGACAACCAGGGGCATACATAGAAATCATGGGTCCCCATAGCAGAAGTTCTAATTGGGCGCCCCAAAAGAAATAATATTCGGCAGGGTCACAAAAGAGCGTATCTCACAACTTTGTAACCTTTACAAAGTCATTTTTCTCCTACTGAAGCCCTAGATTCCCGTTTCATTGCAGCCATAAAGTACGATGTCAACAAAAGTGCCCCACAAACACTATATGATATCCCTACAGTGACTTCCTCCACAGTATCCTCCACATGCACGGTATGATGACCCTACTGTGCCCCACTTTAACCCCCCTAGCAAAGTATGGTGACCTCAACGCAGTATGATTCCCCCAACTGTGACCCCCACACAGTCCTCCATGTAGTATAATGGGCCTACATACAGTATAATGTCCCCACACTGTATAATGGCCTGCACTAACCCTCCAAACACTATAACAGAGCCCTCCATAAAGTATAAGGGCTTTTACATAACCCACCAAATATTATAATGGCCCCCACATAGCCTTTTAAATATTATAATGTCCCTCACATAGTCCTCCATATAGTATACTGGCCCCCACATTGGCTTCCATATGGTATGATGCACCCCATAGTCGTCCATGTAGTATAATGCACTCTTCATAGTCCTCTATATAGTATAATGCACCCCATAGTCTTCCATACCGTATAATGCACTCCCCATGGTCCTCTATACAGTATAATACACTCCCCATAATCCTTCATACAGTATTATGCACTCCCCATAGTCCTCCATACAGTACAATTTACTCACCTTAGTCCTCCATACAGTATACTGCAGTCCTCGTAGTCCTCCATATAGTATAATGCGCCCTATAGTGCTTTCCATGCACTTTTCTGGCATCATAGTCATAGTAATCGGAAATAAAGACTAAGCTCTTACACTTTTCATTCCACATGGTTCCGATTATGGCTTTTACTCTAAAAACTTCTTTAAAAACTGCTGAATAAAATCACCCTCAGTCTAAGTGCACATGATGTGTTTTAAATTCAGGCAAACTTGCTGAGTTTTTCAAGCAGGAGACGCTTCAAGAAGCTCTCTGCTCATTTTTCCCGAGGTATCTTTTTTGTTGTTTTTTCTGTAATTTCCTGAGCGTTTTTCCAAAATTTTTGGCCGCTGGCAGTTATTTGGGGTGTTGGCCATGTTTTTTTTTACATAAAAACTGTAGAGAAAAAGAGCTCACCAGACTACAAAGAGATAAAAAGATATATTAGATCCAGGTAATTTTGCACACCTAAGCCAGTTGTGTAGCCACAACTGTGAAATTTCAATAACGGTTTCTGCTCTCCACCATGTTGCTTGAAGGAGAAGACAATTCACAGTTTGGGCTGCTCTAACCGAAATGAAGATCCTTGATCCAATAATATAAAGAAGCGGTATTTATTCCACAATGTGTTTCCATGCCGGACTGGTGTCTTTCTCAAATTTAAGAACCAACTCTAGCTGAAGCGGTTAAAAGATATACAAAACCTGAACATATGCATAGCAAGATGTTTGACAAAGAAATGCGTATGCTTAATAATTTTTCTGAAAGTTTTTTCAGGAGGTTTCCGCAGCAGAATCTGCCTGAAAAAGACGTTGGGCACTCATACCCTCAATGCAATTTTGTGGAACACATGGCGGTGAACAAGCAAATTTAGGAAATGTTCCTAAAGCTGTTGATTCTAAAGAAATACTTTATAGTAGCATGCATATTAAAGTCAAGATTGTGTTTTTCATGCTTGATTTCCCCCATTGAAAATGGCAACAAATAGAGCATGCTACTTTAATAAAAGGTATCCGAGCCAAAGAGCATATTCTCCCATCACAATACCAAAATGTTTATGAGTCTGCATAATCACATGCAAGTATTTTATACAGATTGTATTCATTTTGTTTATTAATGATCCGTATAGAAAGAACTGTCTGAATTTTCCAGTAAAATGGCTTCAGTCACAAGAACAAGCTTCAGCAGTGTAAGGGAGAACTTTTAAAGGCACTTAGTGACTAGTAAAATAAGAAATGAAAACTGGCAGAAATATTTATTGACTCTTAACACTCGCTCAGAAATTATGTGTCATTAAAAATGAACATTTTATTTGATTTGCTGCATTAAAAACCAACGAACTTGGCCTTGATCTCAAGATTGTTAATATTCTGCCACAAAGCATTAAAATATTGTATATATCTGATGATACATAGGTTTATTAGTTTGTTTCATGTGGTTTACTGCATTAGAGATAGCGGAACAGCCCTCCCCCTTGTGCAAATATATGAACATACAAGTATAAAAACTACATGCCGACGTTACTATTGATTAGATTAAAACCTTGCAAAAAAATACTTTTACGATACATGCCCCACATAAAACACCACTACCCTTTGCTTTTCTTCCTCAAGTTTACAAAATTGTCCTTAAAGATGTACTCCCTCTTAATATATTGCAATCATCATATCATATTATATAGCACTCTGTACTTACTTTACTCATTTTGCCCTTCTATTTTGTAAATTCTACTCATTTCCAATAGGTCTCTGAATCCTCCTAAGCTCTATGTAGAAACAGGAAGTCTATTTTCCCTGTATGACTTATAAGTCACTGAAAAAGTCCCTGGCAGGGGGAGAAGGGAGTAGCTAGGTCAGAAGTTGAATGATTTGTACAAGGAAAAGAGACTTCCTGTTTCTACATAGAGCGGAAAAAAGCAAAGAATTTATTCGGTAGAAAGGCAAAATGAGCAATTGTAAGTACACAGTTCTATATACTATGATGACTGCAATATATTAAAAGGATAAAAACTTTGATGGGAGGATGAGTGCTTCTTTAATAGCTCCAGTCTATGTCTCATTATAATAAAAATATAACTTAAACCATTAGCATAAAATTACGTATATGTGCGTCAGTGCTGGAGCCACCATGTGTGGAGTGGGCTCAGGAGCTGATCTCCTCCCACCCATAGTAGATGACAGCTATTTTATATAGTCAGCATTTGCTTTTAACAGCAATAGTTGGAGCTACACTCCATTTGCAGCTGTTAACCAAAGTTACAGTTCTTGGAAAATGAAGACATGAGTCTAATTTTTCTTTTTTACGAATTTCTGAATTTTTTTTTCACCACTTAAAAAATGAATGCAAGTTTGATCTCACCGTGATCATACTGACCTGGAGAATCATGTTTCCAAGTCATTTCTAGCATTCAATTAATTTCGTAAAAACAAAACCACAAAAAATTATTGCGGAATTGCATTTTTTTCACCATTTCATCCTTCTTCTTTTTTCTTTTTTTTTAAGTACATTATATATGTGGCACCCCAGGGGTCTGGTTTTCCACAGTAATGTAATGTTATGTCTGAGAGCAGGTGGGAGGTCCTTTGGTCAGGGATCCTGTGCATGCCACACCTCCTGCCCAGTCTTGGGAGGGGAAGAACTTCCCCTGTATAAACCCGGGGCTGAGGCAGGGTGAGTGAGACAAGGAGAGTGGAGACAAGAAGCAGCATAGGAAACAGCAGAGTTACAAGGAGTCAGGGGCTGGCAGCTGCAGACCTCGCCCTGACTAAGAAGATTCTTTACCGGACCCGGAGTCCGAGGCTGTGGGGACTAACTCCTACCCAGCAGCAGAATCCGTCAGGCAGGGGATTTCAGGTCCTCTGGCCCAGAAGCCCGAAGGCACGGTCACACGCGTGGGACCAGCACCGCCATCGTGGAGCGGAAGTGATTAGAAGGCCCCGAGTCACCGGCCATACGGGTGAGCACCACACGGTACACTCAGGGACGTGGGCTACTTACATCAGCTTCTAGCAAGGTAGCCAGAAGAGTACAGTCAGTTTGGGAGGCCTACAACTACGCCTGGCCAGGGGAAATCCCATCTGCTCAAAGACTGACCAGGCCCCGTTTGCTAGCAAGTACTCCGGGAGGGTCTGTCGTTGTTACCAGTAAAGACCCTGAACTACACCGTACCGTCTCTGAGTGGTTCCTGCTACCCCCATCATCCACGTCGGCTGCCCTGAGGCCATACCCCTCCCGTTGGGGGTTATACTATCACGCTGCACAATCCTACCACCGGCCTCAGCGGTCTGCCCTGCAGCAGCAGCTTCCTGGCTGCACTCAACGGGTGGCGTAGTCATCAACTATTTACTACTAATAGACTGCCGTCTAGTTTGACTCCCTGGGCACGGACCGGGTCACCACCACGAGACTACAACCCTCCACTGATCCGGCTCCGGGTAGGCTCCCGCGTGCGCAACGCAGCGCGACACAGGCCCAGGGGCGCGTTAACTTTGGCGTAGTCGGCAGGATTTCGTGCCCGCAACCACCGGGTACTGCGTGCCTGAAAAGCAAAGACTGTTCAAACTTACCAGTGGTGAAGATTCCCGCTATCCGTGGAGGTTTCCCGCCATCCGGCGCCATCTTCTACCTTCTTCCCGCCATCCGGCGCCATCTTCGACCTTCTTCCCGCCATCCGTGGAGTTTTCCCGCCATTGGACGCCATCTTGAGGACGCCGCGCGGGAAGAAGAGGGGCGTGGACTCCGAAAGCGCGCGAGAACTGAAGCCCCGCCTCACGTCCGGACGTTGCGTAAGGTCCTGGAAGGAGCCCAGCAGACGCCGACGTCACAGGAGCGCGACGGAAGGTCCTCAACCCTGACGATCCACTGCGGAGCCGCGGCCTACGGAAGAGGATCATCGCAAGGTAGGCCACGGTCCACTAGGGGGGAGGAAGATGTCGGATACGGAGGAGAGCTTCACTGCCTCAACCCCCGCCAGCGCTACCGCTGCTGCAGTTATGCCCTTCACCATGCCCTATATCCCGGGAGCAGCTTGGCTACCCCAGTACTCAGGGGAGTCACATACCCTGCATGACTTTAGAGAAAAGCTGGATAGCCTCTTCCAGGTGTACCCCCTCACAGAAGAGCAAAAAGTGAGCATCCTGGTGGCCCAACTAACCGGGGCAGCCAAAAGGGAAGTAAAATCCTGGCCACCTGGGAGGAAGACTGTCGCAGGGATACTAACCCGGCTGAAGGACACCTTTGATACCCGCACCTCAGCCGAGATTAAGCTTAGATTCTACGGGTGCAAGCAGCGAGCGCATGAGAGTATAAGGGACTATGCACTAAACCTACAAGAGGCCCTGAGGGCCATAAAGCAGACCGACCCTGATGGGTTGGGAAACGAGGACAGGCTATTGACTGAACAATTTATAGAGGGTTTATATTGCAATGCCCACCGAACCCAGTTGCGGGCAATGGCCTTACAGGATCCCCATCTGGACTTTGCACAGTTCAAGGATAGAGCTATCCGGGTGCTCCGAGAACCAGCACCGGGTGGCGTTGTTACCCACAGGCGCCCAGCTATCACTTACCACCAGGAGGCGGCGCCCTTGTCGGCAGGGCCTGTGGGAGCTGATGCGCAGGCTTTGGACAATGACCCGGCTCCAGACCTACACCATCAGGTCCAAGAGCTAGCTAAGAGCGTTGCTGCGCTAACCCGAACTGTGCAGTCTTTACAGGTTTCCACCCCAGGGAAGATCCAGCTGGCATCCGGACCGGAGGACATCCCGTGGCGTCGACCAAGGAGGACCCCACCGGCCAGAGGAAGACCCAGTGACCGATACAGCGAGGACGGACGACCCATCTGCCGCCGCTGCAATCAACCCGGACATATGGAAAGGTACTGTTCTTTAAACGGGCACAACCTGGGGTAGAGGGCCAACTCCCAGGAAAAAGATCACCAGGCCCATCGAACTGGCGCGACAGATATGTGGGAGGACGTCCAGTCTTGCCTGTGGTACTGGATGGCATTCCCATGAGTGCCCTTCTGGATACCGGGTCACAGGTCACCACCATCCCGTACGTGCTCTTCAAGCAGTACTGGAATGACTCGGATATTACCCGCTACCCTGACGACGACTTGAGTATCATCGCCAGCAATGGCCAGCCCGTGCCACAGATCGGATTTAAAGAGGTGACCCTCAAAATCGGTAGAGTCGAACTGGCCGCACAGGGACTGATCATTGTAGATATTGATAAACATGAGAGTCACCCAAAAATAACTCTAGGAACTAACGTAATTGAAAATTGTCTTGCAGAGGTGATTTTCCTTTTACAGCAGGTTGCCAAGAACGCCAGCTCCGGCGAGCAGCGGGTGCTCCAGAAAGAGATCCGGGCACTGATGCAACGGCAACAAGTGGAACTCTCCGGCGGTGAGATTGGTAGCGTAAGAATGTGTGACCCTTTTCCTATTGCCATGCCCCCAAAAAGTGAAATGATGATTTGGTGCCGGGCAGCTATTGGTCTGAGAGGTAGAGATTACCAGGCAATGGTAGAACCAGTTTACTCAGACAGTAGGCCCACCATTTTGACAGCACGGGGGGTGGTCAATGTACGCCATGGGAGGGTGCCCATTCGCATAATAAATATCGGGGAGAGGGAAGTGTACCTGCCCCGGTATGCCACGCTAGCCAAATTATATACCACTAATCAAAATTCTATACAATCTGTGGAACCCTTGCCTCCATCTCACCCGGAGGAAGGTAACGGCTCTAAGAAAGACATGGAGGACTGGTGTCAGCAACTACATTTGGGTACTGATTCCACTCCCTCACATCAGAAACAAGGAGTCTATCGGGTGGTTCAAGAGTATGAGAGAGTGTTTAGTAAACACCCGTTAGACTTCGGGCGAGTCAAGGGGGTAGAACACCACATCCCCACGGGAGATCATCCTCCCATAAAAGAGAGGTATCGACCCGTACCCCCTGCACATTACCAACACGCCAAGGGGATGCTTAGAGACATGAAGGAGGCTGGGGTAATCCGGGATAGCTGTAGCCCCTGGGCAGCCCCACTAGTTTTAGTCAAAAAGAAAGACAACACCATGAGGATGTGTGTAGATTACCGGAAAATCAACCGTATCACACACAAGGATGCGTACCCCTTACCAAGGATAGAGGAGTCATTGGCTGCTTTAAGATCTGCTAACTTCTTCTCTACCTTGGATCTCACTAGCGGGTACTGGCAGGTTCCTGTAGCAGAGGCGGACCGGGAGAAGACCGCATTCACCACCCCGATGGGACTTAGCGAGTTCACCTGCATGCCGTTCGGACTCTGCAACGCCCCAGGAACCTTCCAACGATTAATGGAGTGCTGTCTGGGCCACAGAAACTTCGAGACGGTCCTGTTGTACCTGGACGATGTCATCGTATACTCCAAAACTTATGAGGACCACCTGAAACACCTGGCGGAGGTGTTCGAAGCTCTGGCGAGTTACGGCCTAAAGGTGAAACCCTCCAAGTGTCACCTCCTGAAACCAAAGGTGCAATACCTGGGACACGTGGTGAGCGCTGACGGAGTGGCTCCCGACCCCGATAAGATCACCGCAATTAAGGGATGGCCAAGCCCCTCCAGCGTAAAAGAAGTGCGGCAGTTCCTAGGGTTGGTAGGCTACTACCGAAGGTTTATTCCCGGTTTCACCAAAAAGGCAGCGCCTATGCAGGACCTCCTGATAGGCCAGTCCCGAAAGGCCAAGAACCAGAAGCCGCCCTTCAAATGGGAAGAGCTAGAAGAAGAGTCCTTCCGCCAGCTGAAGATGGCCCTCACGGGGGATGAAATCTTGGCGTACCCGGACTATAGCCAGCCCTTCATCCTCTACACCGACGCCAGTAACATCGGGCTAGGAGCCGTACTGTCCCAGATTCAGCAGGGGAGAGAACGAGTAATCTCCTATGCCAGCCGAAAACTGCGACCCACCGAAAGGAACCCCGAGAATTACAGCTCATTTAAGCTAGAGTTCCTGGCCGTGGTATGGGCAGTCACCGAGCGCTTTAGGCATTACCTCGCTTCTTCCCGGTTCACCGTATACACGGATAACAACCCGTTGACACACCTGGACACGGCAAGACTCGGTGCCCTGGAGCAGAGGTGGATGGCCCGTCTGTCCAACTACGAGTTCACAATCAAATACCGGGCAGGACGCTCCAATACTAACGCGGATGCCCTGTCCAGGATGCCCAACCTGCCGGACGAAGGAGAAGATCCGGAGGGACTGGAAGAAGTTGAACTCCCTGCGTTCCACCGTCATGGGACTATCCAGTATTCCCACCGGGTAAGGGGTAAGCAGGCTGCTACGTTGAACCCCTTACCCCACTACAACTGGGCGGAAACGCAAGACAGCGACCCTGCCGTCCGACTGGTGAAGGAGATGCTGACTCGGCCGGAGGCTCGCCTTGAACCAGACGCTCCGGAGGAAGCCAAACAACTATGGGCGGAGAAGAGTCGACTATTCCTTTACAAGGGGAAGTTGTGCCGCAGAATGGTCAACTCCCGGACGCATGAACTACTCTGGCAAGTAGTGGTGCCACGAAGAGACCCAGCCATGGTGATGGAGGCATACCACGACGGAGCTGGATACTTCGGGTGGAAAAAGCTGGAGTTCCTGCTGCGCGAGCGGTTCCACTGGGTAGGCATGAGGGGAACCATCGAGAAGTGGTGCAGAGACTGTGGCCCGTGCAATCTGAGAAGGAAGGACCGGGCCAGCCAGAAGACTCCCCTGCAGTCCATCGTCACCCGGCAACCGTTGGAACTGGTAGCCTTGGATCATGTAAAACTGACCCCAAGCAGAAGTGGCTACGTCTACGCGTTAACCATCGTGGATCATTACTCCCGGTTCTTGGTTGTCGTCCCCGTCAAGGACTTAACGGCTCAAACAGCAGCTAGAGCCTTCCAGCAGCACTTCTGCCGTCCACACGGGTACCCGGACCAAGTGCTGACGGACCAGGGACCTGCCTTTGAAGCGGAGGTCTTCCAGGAATTCTGCAATCTGTATGGCTGCCGGAAGATAAGGACGACACCCTACCATCCGCAAACTAATGGACTTTGTGAAAAAATGAACCAGGTGGTAATGGATCTTCTAAAAACATTGCCCCTGGAAGAACGCAGTCTGTGGCCTGAGAAGTTGCCCGATCTGGTGGACCTATACAACCACATCCCGGTAGGTTCCACCAACTGTACCCCGGCTTACCTAATGAGGGCGAGACCTGGTAAGTTACCTGTTGACCTGGAAATGGGAGTCCTGACACCTGAGGACACTTCACCAGAAACAGACTGGGACACAGAGAGGCAGCAGCAGTACCGGAGAGTACAAGAGAGCGTGGAGCGAAGTCTCTGTCAGGCTAGGGAAAGACAAGAGAAGACTTACAACCAGTATGCTCCCGCTGTTCCCCTGGTACCCGGAGAGCAGGTCTTGAAGAGGAAAAGACGGCTCCACAAGTTGGATGACCAGTGGGAGAAGGACCCGTACACCGTACTGCCCTCAAGCCACGAGAACCCGAAGGTCTGTACCATCAGTAAAGACGGAGGGGAAACCACAGCCATTGTATCCCGGGACCACCTGAAGAAGTGTCCCGAACAACTGAGGAACCCTGAAGAGGAACAAGAAGACCATCGACCCGTGGGAGAAAGGGAAGATATGGTTAGTACCGTGCTCGGGGACTTCCCTCGGTCTTGGACTCAAGTCAATGGTGCAGTTGTGGTACCCGTACTCACCTTCCTCCAACCATCATCCCAAGAACCTACGGAGCAACGGGTAGAGCTGGAAGAACAGCCGGTCCAGGAGGCAGAAGACTCCACACGAGTAGAACAGGAGAATCAACCCTCTGCTTATAGTGAGCCTGCCGTACCCCTAGTGAGACAAAGAGCCGGTAGACAGCTGCCCAGTTTACCCTTGACAGCTCCTACACCCTGTAGTTCAGGGCCAGACAGTCAGCTCCGTAGGTCCACTAGGGCCACTAGAGGCCAGTTACCCGCACGCTGGAGAATTTGAAGTGTAAAAATAGTTTTATTTATGTTTATCTGTGTATTGTTGCTTGTGTATAATTTTGTGTTTCCAGTTGTTTTTAGGAAACCTTGGTGGATTTACCGGGAATCCTTGTATATAGTTGGAGCGTAACCCAGGATGGACTAGAGACTGTTAAGGACTCGGGGTAGGACAGACCCCTACCTGGTTACGTCTCCCTGTGTTGGTGAAATGGACACCTTTGCTTTTCTTCAAAGACTGCATCCGGTTGCGGACACGCCATAACCATCTTATGTGTTTTTCTTATAGTATTGTTATTGTTATACTTTGTTATGTTTTTCTAAATGTGTTTAGTCCCGGAGTACTAAATTTCACTAGGGGGGAATGTGGCACCCCAGGGGTCTGGTTTTCCACAGTAATGTAATGTTATGTCTGAGAGCAGGTGGGAGGTCCTTTGGTCAGGGATCCTGTGCATGCCACACCTCCTGCCCAGTCTTGGGAGGGGAAGAACTTCCCCTGTATAAACCCGGGGCTGAGGCAGGGTGAGTGAGACAAGGAGAGTGGAGACAAGAAGCAGCATAGGAAACAGCAGAGTTACAAGGAGTCAGGGGCTGGCAGCTGCAGAGCTCGCCCTGACTAAGAAGATTCTTTACCGGACCCGGAGTCCGAGGCTGTGGGGACTAACTCCTACCCAGCAGCAGAATCCGTCAGGCAGGGGATTTCAGGTCCTCTGGCCCAGAAGCCCGAAGGCACGGTCACACGCGTGGGACCAGCACCGCCATCGTGGAGCGGAAGCGATTAGAAGGCCCCGAGTCACCGGCCATACGGGTGAGCACCACACGGTACACTCAGGGACGTGGGCTACTTACATCAGCTTCTAGCAAGGTAGCCAGAAGAGTACAGTCAGTTTGGGAGGCCTACAACTACGCCTGGCCAGGGGAAATCCCATCTGCTCAAAGACTGACCAGGCCCCGTTTGCTAGCAAGTACTCCGGGAGGGTCTGTCGTTGTTACCAGTAAAGACCCTGAACTACACCGTACCGTCTCTGAGTGGTTCCTGCTACCCCCATCATCCACGTCGGCTGCCCTGAGGCCATACCCCTCCCGTTGGGGGTTATACTATCACGCTGCACAATCCTACCACCGGCCTCAGCGGTCTGCCCTGCAGCAGCAGCTTCCTGGCTGCACTCAACGGGTGGCGTAGTCATCAACTATTTACTACTAATAGACTGCCGTCTAGTTTGACTCCCTGGGCACGGACCGGGTCACCACCACGAGACTACAACCCTCCACTGATCCGGCTCCGGGTAGGCTCCCGCGTGCGCAACGCAGCGCGACACAGGCCCAGGGGCGCGTTATATAGTAAGGTGGATAATGTCATTCAAAACTACAGCTTGTTCTGCAAAAAAAGTTATGTCTCCTAGAAGAATGGTAGGGAAAAATACTAATATAAAAATGAAAAATGGCTGCAGAGGCAAGAAATTAAAATATGCTCATTCTGTATGATAATTAAGTCAATGATTGTGGTTTGTCCTGATGAAGAATTTATTTACTTCGAAACGCATTGACAAATAAAACCACCTGAAATTGGATCAGCATCTTTTATTTTTTTTCTCCACGGCAGCGCAGAACAACTCATTTGTTTCTCCAGTTCTATGCATTTATCTCCTCATGGGTTTGCAGCAACCTTAAGGCTTATAAGTGGTTGTGTGCACACAACCCATCCAGGTGCATATCCTTCTATAATGTTACCCAGATAAGACCCTATTTGCGTATTGTCTCCTCTCCAGTTTCTCTCTCTTGAATTAGGTCAAGTAGGTAGAGACTCCACGGTGTCAAATCATACTGTCTATGCCTTAGTAATGTCCTTCATGGTTTGATTGACATTCGTGAACACGGAGATTGTGATAACATTCCATGTTCTGACAATCAAGCCATGTAGGAAAGGAATAAAGCGTACATACTTTGACTTCACAGCATCTTAATTTTTGCATCATGATCAACAGATGCCATGAATGGGCAATAAACTTTATTTCAAGAAAAATAACACATAGAATTGAGTTACTCTGAACACATTTGGAGAAAGATAACTTTAGGGTGGGAACTTGGTGGGCAAAAAAACCTTATAATAGCTTCTCTTTAAAGGAGTATGTAATGACTAAAGGCCCCGTCACACATAACGAGATCGCTAGCGAGATCGCTGATGAGTCACGGTTTGGTGACGCAATAGCGATCTCGTTAGCGATCTCGTTATGTCTGACAGGTAGCAACGATCAGGCCCCTGCTGTGAGATCGCTGATCGTTACAAAGCTTCCTGGACCATTCCTGGGTCGTTGCGCTCCCGCTGGGCAGTGTGCATCGCTGTATTTGACACCTTGTCAACGACCTCGCTAGCGATTCAGAACTGAGACACATAGAGGTGCATAAATTGGACTTTTCTGCGTTCATCGTCCCCGATTGGTGGTCGCTACTGCGTCCTTGTTTTTTCAGATCCCACCAGCGTTCTCCGGCTGTGACTCCACTTTGAACAAATCAGACATCTTTAGCGAAGTAGGTATTGTTTGGGGTCTCAAATGAGTTTCCATTTTTAATTCATTTATAGGACATCTACCAATTATCTGCTATCATTGCTCTTCAGGGAGGGAGGGCTTGGCTTCTATCTGTATATATATGCTTTTGCATGGGCAGATATTTTAGGGGTCTCGTGCACACACCCACACAGCACGTTTTCTGACACGCTGTCTTGGCCAACCGCTTCAGAGTTTTTCATACGCCAATTAACATGAAGCTTAAATCAATAGACTCTGTTCTTTTGGCCTGTTGCACGCTTCAAAATTTTCTTCGTCGACGTGATGCAATTACGTACTGTCCGCCTGGCTTTGTGGACTCTGTGGACCGAGCCAATGGGGAAGTGGAGCTCGGTGAATAGCGTGCAAACGATCCTGCAATTGCAGGCCTTCAACCAGTGGGACATGGCAGAAACACCCATGATGCGAAGACCTGCCGCGACAACTGCTGCCAGTATTTTAACGGTCCTGGTGCCCCGTCACACATAACGAGATCGCTAACGAGATCGCTATTGAAGCCAAGCCCTCCCTCCCTGAAGAGCAATGATAGAAGATAATTGGTAGATGTCCTATAAATGAATTAAAAATGGAAACTCATTTGAGACCTCAAACAATACCTACTTCACTAAAGATGTCTGATTTGTTCAAAGTGGAGTCACAGCCGGAGAACGCTGGTGGGATCTGAAAAAACAAGGACGCAGTAGCGACCACCAATCGGGGACGATGAACGCAGAAAAGTCCAATTTATGCACCTCTACGTGTCTCAGTTCTGAATTGCTAGCGAGGTCGTTAACAAGGTGTCAAATACAGCGATGCACACTGCCCAGCGGGAGCGCAACGACCCAGGAATGGTCCAGGAAGCTTTGTAACGATCAGCGATCTCACAGCAGGGGCCTGATCGTTGCTACCTGTCAGACATAACGAGATCGCTAGCGAGATCGCTATTGCGTCACCAAACCGTGACTCATCAGCGATCTCGCTAGCGATCTCGTTATGTGTGACAGGGCCTTAATTCTTGGCCTGAGTGGGGGCCGTGCATTCAGAATATCAAATAAAAAAGTCCTTTGCTATTCCTCACCCCCTCATGTCCTAGATTAAGCTTCTTGCATTCATTAAGACATGCTAATGCTGACTGTTATGGATTGTATCAGAGACGTATCTAGGGAGGGCAGCCGGGGCATGTGCTCCGGGCACAGCCAGAAGGGGGCTGCAGTTGGGCCTCCTGATGTGGTGGTCTGAAGTGTCTCCCCCGGCAGCTGCATTTTGCCACCCCCGGGACTGGGATTCTGCCGTTCTCTGAACCGGCCGTCTAGCTGACAGCCAGCTCAGAGAAGCTGCAGCACACCAGCTCCCAGTAATTGTACTCGAGTCTCTCAGATGCATGTACAATTGAAGCTCTAACCGCCAGGTCAGAGCAATGCCAGCAGTGTGATCAGGTCATGTTATCACGCTGCTGACGTCACTCGCCAGCGCCCAGAAGCGTGAAGAACATGGACGGTAAGTGCTCCACACTGGAGCTGAAGACACCAAAGATTACTGGGGGGAGACACTTTCTGTGTGTGTGGGGGGTGTATTTACTGTGGGGGGTATATACTCTGTGTGTGTGGGGGGGTGTATTTACTCTGGAGGTATATCCTCTGTGTGTGGGGGTATATACTGTGTGTGTGGAGGTGTATTTACTGTGGGGGTATATACTCTGTGTGTGTGGTGGGTGTATTTACTATGGTGGTATATAATCTGTGTGTGTGGAGGTGTATTTACTGTGGGGGTATATACTGTGGGTGTGTGAGTGTATTTACTGTGAGGGTATATACTCTGTGTGTGTGAGGGTGTCTTTACTGTTAGGGTATATATTCTGTGTGTGGGGGTATATACTGTGCGTGGGTGGGTATTTACTGTGTAGGGGAAATTTAGTTTAACAGGGCTGGGGGGATTTACTGTGTGTGTGGGGGGTTATTTATTGTAACTGGGGTGAAGATTTGAGGACCCAAGTTTGGGGAGCAAGGAAGGGACCGGTGCAGACACAATATGGGGAGTCAGGGGCAGTATGGAAAGTGAGAGGGTAAATGTATGAGGAGGGAAGGGGAAACGTGTGAGAAGTAGTGTTGAGCATTCCGATACTGAAATATCGGGTATCGACCGATATTCGCTGTATCGGAGTTCCGATACTGAGTTCCGATACTTTTAGAATATCGAATAACGGAATCGGAAGTTCCCATAATGCAATGAGCCAGTTTGATTTTATTCAGCCAATGAGGATCCTAAGAAGTGTGGACACATCCTGTTAGGCATGTTAGGCATGTTAACTAATGGCATGGCTGTGATTGGCTGCTGAAATGACGTCATGATGCACTATGAAAGCCGCCGCCGCCATTTTGGGTTCACTCTGCTGTGAATTCAGTTAGGGACAGGACGCTGCTGTTCTGAGGGACAGTTTGAGCAAGTGATTTGCTTTATTGTGCTTTACCCAGGCTAATTTATAAGCTTTCTTTGCCTTGCAGTGCAAGTGCACAGTTCTCTGCACTGTTCACGGCTGTCTGCGAGGTCTCTGTGTGTGAGTGCAGCTCACGCTGTAGTGTGTTCTGCAGCCACGTCCAGGTTGTAGTCCGCTCAGCGTGCGTCACTGCCTCATACATTGTCCTTTTTTGCATTAGTGCTGCTCATTTTTCCCGATTTCTCCTATTCGTGTGGTTCCATCCGTATCCAGATAGATTGCTTGCAAACAAACTATATAGGAGTAGATGGAGGAGGCTTTCTGCAGCCTTGTGCCCTGCAGCCCCAGCCAGATTAGTATTAGCCTATTTTTTGTAGCCTCATCTATTGCATTGTAGGTTACCTTCCTGCATTGTAATAACTACAAAAAGTTTGTGATACTATCGGTTTTACATCTTTGGGCACATCCAGTGTCTTTTTGTGAAAAAAAAACCTAAATAAAGTTCACCAAACACTCCACTTTACAGTTGTGTAGGCCACATTAGCTCATATTTAGTGTTGAGCGATATCTTCCGATATCAAGAAATATTGGATCGGATTGGATCGGACCGATACCCAAAAAATATCGGATATCGCCGATTCCGATACTGGAAACCAATGCAAGTCAATGGGACACAAATATCGGAATGAAAATAAACCCTTTCTTTCCTTGTAGGTTAATTCTACATTAAGGAAAACAAATAAGAATAATGTAGAATGTATTGGGGGAGGTGGGGGAGACATTAAAGGCAAAGAGGTTTAGTCCAATCAAATGGAATAGCAGGAATTAATATTTTTTTTAAGACGTTCTGAGTTACGAAAATATTGACTATGTTAAGTTTTTTTATGTTTTGTCAGATATTTATGTTTCACTACTTCCATGCTCTTCATGTTCATTTTTACTTCTCCCACACTTTCTCCTTCATCATCCTCAGCATCAGCATCTTTTTCATCAACTTCTTCTTCACCTTCTTCATCTTCTTCTTCACCTTCTTCGTATTATTCTTTTTTTTTAACATTCTTCATATTCAACTATTCTTCTTCTTCATATTCTACTTCTTCATCTTCTTCATATTCTTCTTCTTCATCATATTCTTATTTGTGACAGGCATTCCTGTAGTTGTTATCTATAAAAGTTTGAACATTACACCTTTCGTTCTGCCCGTCACAAAAGATTTACAACAGGATTTGTCCGCGTTCAGTTTGGCTTGCAGCAGCAGGTCTTTTCCAGGGGCACCACGAGGAGGAACGGACTCACCCCCATACACTGCTTAGTCTTCTTCTGCTTATAATTTAGATAATATCTTTTGCTCTGATTTTTAGTCTTATGCTTAATGTTCTTCCGCTTTTGTTCTACAGCTTCTTGTTCTTCTGCTTCTAGGTTTTCTGTCTCTTTTTCTTCTGTATCTTGGTGGTTGTCTTCTTGTTCTTTGTCCTCTTGGTCATCTTCTTCAAGGTCATCTTCTAGGTCTTCTCTGGGGAGGTTTTTAGGGTCATCGTCTTCAGGGTCATCTTCGGGGTCCTCGTCTTCTTCGGGGTGGTCTTCAGGGTCGTCGTCTTCAGGGTCGTTGTCTTCGGGGTTCTCGTCTTCTTCGGGGTGGTGTTCAGGGTCCTCGTCTTCAGGGTCCTCGTCTTCGGGGTCGTTGTCTTCGGGGTCCTCATCTTCTTCGGGGTGGTCTTCAGGGTCCTTGTCTTCAGGGTCCTCGTCTTCAGGATCGTCGTCTTCGGGGTCCTCGTCTTCTTCGGGGTGGTGTTCAGGGTCCTCGTCATCAGGGTCGTCGTCTTCGGGGTCCTCGTCTTCTTCGGGGTGGTCTTCAGGGTCCTTGTCTTCAGGGTCATCGTCAGGGAGATCCAGATTGATTGCCAAGAACCATTTCAAAAAGCTTGAACTTGGAAATGTAGCAGAAGGTACAAGAAGGCTGAGGAACTGCCGAGAACCAGCTGACGGTACTGGAACCCGGATGGGTAGCAGAAGGTACAAGAGCCAATGGAACTACAGAGGACCAGCTGACGGTACTGGAACTCGGTTACTAAGCAGGAGGTACCTGTGCCAGAAAGCACTACCAAGGACCAGCAGACGTTGGTGGAACTTGGATACCGAGAAGGAGGCACCTAAGCCAAAGGCACTGCCGAGAACCAGCTGACGGTACTGGAACCCGGATGGGTAGCAGAAGGTACCCATTAAAAACAAAGTTGCAAGGCCGCGAGCCGGCCGCAGTTACCAAAACCCACAGTCCTACAGGGTTGCTACAGCCTTCATTGCCAGATCCCACAGCCCACATTGGAGTCACCTAAGCTGCAGACACCATAGAGTCGGCTAACCCGACCGCAACACGACAGGACAACGTATTGGAGGCAAAGTGACGTTGACACTACCCGGAAACAGCTGGCATGCTGGAACCAGGCTGGGCAGGAGGGAGTACCCGTGCCAAAGACACTGCCAGGAAACAGCTGACGGTACTGGAACCCGGATGAGTAGCAGAAGGTACAAGAGCCAATGGAACTACCGAGGACCAGCTGACGGTACCGGAACTCGGTTACTAAGCAGGAGGTACCTGTGCCAGAAAGCACTACCAAGGACCAGCAGACATTGGTGGAACTTGGATACTGAGAAGGAGGCACCTAAGCCAAAGGCACTGCCGAGAACCAGCTGACGGTACTGGAACCCGGATGGGTAGCAGAAGGTACAAGAGCCAATGGAACTACCGTGAACCAGCTGACGGTACTGGAACCAGGATGGGCAGCAGAAGGTACAAGAGCCAATGGAACTACCGAGGACCAGCTGACGGTACTGGAACTTGGTTACTAAGCAGGAGGTACCTGTACCAGAAAGCACTACCAAGGACCAGCAGACATTGGTGGAACTTGGATACCGAGAAGGAGGCACCTAAGCCAAAGGCACTGCCGAGAACCAGCTGACGGTACTGGAACCCGGATGGGTAGCAGAAGGTACCCATGAAAAACAAAGTTGCAAGGCCGCGAGCCGGCCGCAGTTACCGAAATCCACAGTTCTACAGGGGTTGCTTGTCCTATTGGCACTATGGAACCAGCCTTCATTGCCAGATCCCGCAGCCCACATAGGAGTCACCTAAGCTGCAGGCACCATAGAGTCGGCTAACCCGACCGAAACACGACAGGACAACGTATTGGAGGCAAAGTGACGTTGACACTACCCGGAAACAGCTGGTGTGCTGGAACCAGGCTGGGCAGGAGGGAGTACCCGAGCCAAAAACACTGCCGGGAAACAGCTGACGGTACTGGAACCCGGATGGGTAGCAGAAGGTACCCATGAAAAACAAAGTTGCAAGGGCGCGAGCCGGCCGCAGTTACCGAAACCCACAGTCCTACAGGGGGTGCTTGTCCTATTGGCACTATGGAACCAGCCTTCATTGCCAGATCCCACAGCCCACATAGGAGTCACCTAAACTGCAGGCACCATAGAGTCGGCTAACCCGACCACAACATGACAGGACAACGTATTGGAGGCAAAGTGACGTTGACGCTACCAGGAAACAGCTGGCGTGCTGGAACCAGGCTGGGCAGGAGGGAGTACCCATGCCAAAGACACTGCTGGGAAACAGCTGGCGGTGCTGGAACCCAGGGTAAGTACTAAAAACAGAGTGCAGCCAGAGGCCTAATTGGAGCAAGTTTAATATCAGTAGTAGTGTGAATGTGGACAGAGCAGGAGAAATTGCCGTACACACAGCAGGGGAACAGCTGACGTTACTGAACCCCAATAACACGGCAGCAAGTGTTGACTGTGCAGACGGCACTTCTGAGCAGCAGCTAGTGGTGTTGGAGCTCATGGTAAATACTGAAAAAAGAGTGGAGCCAGAGGTGTAATTGGAGCAAGTTTTAAATCTGTACTAGTGTGATTGAGGACAGAGCAGGAGAAATTGCCATACACACAGCAGGGGAACAGCTGACGTTACTGAACCCCAATAACACTGTAGCAAGCATTGACTGTGCAGACATCACTTCTGAGCAGCAACTAGCGGTGTTGGAGCTCATGGTAAATATTGAAAAAAGAGTGGAGCCAGAGGTGTAATTGGAGCAAGTTTAAAATCTGTAGTAGTGAGAATGTGGACAGAGCAGGAGAATTTGCCGGACACACAGCAGGGGATCAGCTGACGTTACTGAACCCCAATAACAGGGCAGCAAGCGTTGACTGTGCAGACGGCACTTCTGAGCAGCAACTGGCGGTGTTGGAGCTCAGGGATTACAGTTCAGGTGGTAGAAACATGAACACAACAGGAGACCTGGATACTGTTGACAACCAATTATTTATTCTGGAAGAGGACTGGCAAATTCATGCGAGATCCAGGCCTTGTTCATTTTCAGAAAAGTAAGCCGTTCAACGTTATCGGAGGATAGGCGCATGCGACGGTCTGTTAGAACACCACCTGCGGCACTAAAGACGCGTTCCGATAATACACTAGCAGCAGGGCAAGCCAGCACCTCCAATGCATACTGGCTAAGCTCTGGCCATGTTTCCAGCTTAGAGACGCAAACTTGAAGGGGGAAGAGCCATCTGGGAGTACACTGACAGGGCAAGACATGTAGTCTGTCACCATCTGACGGAAACGTTGCCTCCTGCTGACTGGAGCCGTCTGTGATGGTGTAGACATTTGTGGCGGCGGGGACACAAAAGTTTGCCACATTTGGGCCATACTGGTCTTGCCTTGTCATGAGGCGCTGCTTCTGCTCCTCTTTGTGCAGAGCTTCCTCCACTGCCTCGACGCACTGAGCTGCTTTGTAAAGCACTAGCAGCACTGCTCTCGGTTGGAATGGAGAACATGATGGAATGCACCAGTGCGTCTTGGTACTCCCGGTTCAACGGTGTGATGAGTCTTTGTACGTTGTCCCGGTAGCGAGGATCTAGGAGGGTGGACACGCAATAATCAGCCGTGTTGAGAATGTGGGCGATGCGGCGGTCATTTCTCAGGCACTGCAGCATGAAATCAACCATGTGCTGCAGACTGCCAACTGGCCAAGAAACACTGTCCCCTGCTTGAGGCGTGATCTCTGCCTGCGCTGCATCACCCCACCCTCGCTCTAGATACTGACTACTAGAGCATTGTGTACCTCCCTCCTCTGGACAGATGTCTTCCTCCTCCATTGACTCCTCCTCATCCTCCTCACAAAGTGTCCCCAGCCTAGGCCTTTGTGAGGAACCACGTTGCGCAGACTGTAAAGAAGCAGATGGCATTTGTGACTCCTCATCCTCCACCTCTTCCAAAACTCCCTCCCTTAGTGCTTGCAGTGTTTTTTCAAGCAGGCAGATAAGGGGGTCAGTCATGCTGACTAATGCATCATCTGCACTCGCCATCCGCGTGGAATAATCGAAGGCACGCAAAACGTGGCAAATGTCCTTCATAGAGGCCCACTCAGTGGTGGTGAAGTGTGAACGGCGCGCAGTGCGACTTGTTTGCGCCTGCTGCACCTGGTACTCCATTACTGTTGCCTGCTGCTCACACAACCTCTCCAACATATGCAACAAAGAATTCCACCTGGTGGGTAGGTCACATATGATGCGATGTTCCGGAAAACGTAATCGGCGCTGCAGAGCTGCAATGCGTGATCTTGCACTCTATGCGGACCTTGTGCAGCAGTGTATTAAGATCCGGATAGTCCCTCAAAAAACTCTGCACGACCAAGTTGAGCACATGTGCCAGACATTGGATGTGAGTGAGGTTGCCTAGGACCAGAGCTGCCACCAGATTTCGGCCATTGTCACACACTACCATACCTGGCTGGAGATTCGCTGGCACAAACCACACGTCGCTCTGCTGCTTGATGGCATTCCATAGCTCCTGCGCTGTGTGGCTTCGATTCCCCAAAGAAATTAATTTTAATACGGCCTGTTGACGTTTGGCCACGGCTGTGCTCATATCGGTCATCATAACAGGTAACTGTTCACAGGTCGATGTGGAGGTAGACCGTGACGGCTCTTGCAACACTGATTCAGAGGAACTGGAGTATGAGGAGGAGTCAATGTGTACAGACTGGATTCCTGCAATCCTTGGAGTTGGCAAAACACGTACAGCGCCACTCTCAAGATCTGTACCCGGCTCCACAACATTTACCCAAGGGAGGGAAAGGTATCATCCCTGTCCATGCTTACTGGTCCACGCATCGGTGGTCAGGTGGACCTTGCTACTGACGGCGTTTTGTAGCGCATGTTTAATTTTTCCCTCCACATGCTGTTGCAGGGCAGGGACGGCTTGCCTGCTGAAATAAAAGCGTATGGGCTCGTTGCATTGTGGGACTGCCAATGTCATTAAGTTACGGAAGGTGTCAGTCTCCACCAACCTGAATGATAGCATTTCAAGGGACAGCAGTTTTGCAATGCCAGCATTCAGAGCCTGTGCTCGGGAGTGGTTTGCCGAGTATCGGCACCTTTTCTCCCATGCCTGTGCTAATGATGGCTGTAGACTAGCCTGGGAGTGTGAGGATGACAGGGAACGTGGTGCTGTGGGTGGAATTACACTGTGTCTCTGTACAACAGTGCCAGATGTTCTTTCATGGCTATCCTGTGAGTTAGCCAAACCAGCTGTGTGCGAGTTGGAGGAAGAGGCTACAACACGAGCTGAAGAGGTGGTAGGTGGCGCTGTAGGTTGGCCTAGGTCTTCAGTTTGTTTTTGTAACTCCACCACGTGCTTGGTCCGCACATGTTTCCACATATTTGTGGTATTGAGGTTGCTGACACTTTTCCCTCTTTTCACTTTCTGATTAAACAGCTTGCATTTGACAAAGCAAATGTCATCTGCAACTGTGTCAAAAAAGGGCCAGGCACTGCAAGTCTTGGGAGCGCCCGCTTCGGATTTTGGAAGAGCCATGCTCCTAATGGGTGCCGAAGTGGAGCCTACAGGCAACCAAGTCTGCCCCCTCCCTCTCCCTCCTTTTTGGGCCATTCGGGGAATCTCTTCCTCAGAGCTGCTCCCACCACCTTCCTGTCCCTCACGCCATGATGGGTCAAGGACCTCATCATCTACACCACCCTCTTCAAACAACTGCTTCTCCTGGGTAGTCTCGACAGCACAGTACGCACCAGAAAGTGGCACCTGAGTCTCATCATCAGATGCGTACTGAGGTGTGCTGCTGACCATAGGCACTGGCCTACCCACCTCTTCAGATTCAGAGAGACAAAACGGTTGCGCATCACTGCATACTACCTCTTCTTCAAATTCTCGAATTCTGCTTGGCTGGCCCCCTCTTTCCAAGCCAAGAGATTCAGAGAACAGAAGTAGAGATGGCTCCTGTCCAGGGCTCTCTGACTGCCTGGGCAATTTGGCAGGTGGTGAAGAGACAGATGGGTGCTCTTCAGTGCTCAGGACCTGAGAGGATCTGGAACTAATTGAAGTCGATGCGTTAACTGCCATCCATCCGACAACGGCTTCAATTTGGTCCTCCCGCAGCAGTGAGGTACGGCTAGCTCCTACAAAGCTGCACATAAAGGACTGTTTCCTGGTAAAACTGGGGGATGCTGAGTCACTGGTGCCCGCAGCAGGCACAGAATCCCCATGTCCTTTCCCTGCAGGCACAGAATCCTCACGTCCTCTCCCTGCATAAACTCCACGCCGACGACCACGACCACATGCCTTACTCCCTGCCTTCTTCATCTTGGTAGACTGATAAAGATAGGCAGAAAAGTACTAAGGGCTTAGTGTGCTTATTTCTGAACAGCTTCTAACAGGTATAAGAAACACTAATTTTATAAAGTGTGGACTAGACTTTAATGTGAGCTAATGTGGCCTACACAACTGTAAAGTGGAGTGTTTGGTGAACTTTATTTAGGTTTTTTTTGTCACTGGATGTGCCCAAAGATGTAATACCGATAGTTCACAAACTTTTTGTAGCTATTACAATGCAGGAAGGTAACCTACAATGCAATAGATGAGGCTACAAAAAATAGGCTAATACTAATCTGGCTGGGGCTGCAGGGCACAATAATGCAGAAAGGCTCCTCTATCTACTCCTATATAGTGTGTTTGGAACCAATGTAGCTGGATACGGATGGAACCACCACACTAATAGGAGAAATTAGGAAAAATGATCAATTAGCAAAAAAGGACAATGTATGAGACAGTGACGCACGCTGAGCGTACTACAACCAGACTTGGCTGAAGCACACACTACAGCGTGAGCTGCACTCACACACAGAGACCTTGCAGACAGCCGTGAACAGTGCAGATGCAGAGCACTGTGCACTAGCGCTGCAAGACAAAATAAAACTTCTCTATCTACTCCTATATAGTGTGTTTGGAACCAATGTAGCTGGATACGGATGGAACCACCACATTAATAGGAGAAATCAGGAAAAATGATCAATTAGCAAAAAAGGACAATGTATGAGGCAGTGACGCACGCTGAGCGCACTACAACCAGACTTGGCTGAAGCACACACTACAGCGTGAGCTGCACTCACACACAGAGACCTTGCAGACAGCGGTGAACAGCACAGAGAACTGTGCACTAGCGCTGCAAGGCACAGTGATTTATAAAGTAGCTTGGGTAAAGCAGAATTGAGCAAATAGGTAGCTAAAACTGTGCCTCATAACAACAGCGTCCTATCCCTAACTGAATTCACAGCAGAGTGAGCTCAAAATGGCGGCGGCGGCTTTTATAGTGCATCATGACATCATTTCAGCAGCCAATCACAGCCATGCCATTAGTTAACATGCCTACATGCCTAACAGGATGTGCCCACACTTCTAAGTATCCTCATTGGCTGAATAAAATGAAACTGGCTCATTGCATTATGGGAACTTCCGATTCCGGTGTCCGATATTCTAAAAGTATCGGAATTAAGTATCGGAATTCCAATACCGCGAATATCGGCCGATACCCGATATTTCAGTATCGGAATGCTCAACACTACTCATATTAAATTCTAGTCCACACTTTATAAAATTAGTGTTTCTTATACCTGTTAGTAGTTGTTCAGGAATAAGCACACTAAGCCCTTAGTACTTTTCTGCCTATCTTTATCAGTCTACCAAGATGAAGAAGGCAGGGAGTAAGGCATGTGGTCGTGGGCATGGGAGTGGAGTTTCTGCAGGGAGAGGACATGGGGATTCTGTGCCTGCTGCGGGCACCAGTGACTCAGCATCCCCCAGTTTTACCAGGCAACAGTCCTTTATGCGCAGCTTTGTAGGAGCTAGCCGTACTCCACTGCTGCGGGAGGACCAAAATGAAGCCGTTGTCGGATGGATGGCAGTTAACGCACCGACTTCAATTAGTTCCAGATCCTCTCAGGTCCTGAGCACTGAAGAGCACCCATCTGTCTCTTCACCACCTGCCAAATTGCTCAGGCAGTCAGAGAGCCCTGGACAGGAGCCATCTCTTCTTCCGTTCTCTGAATCTCTTGGCTTGGAAAGAGGGGGCCAGCCAAGCAGAATTCTAGAATTTGAAGAAGAGGTAGTATGCAGTGATGCGCAATCGCTTTGTCACTCTGAATCTGAAGAGGCGGGTGGGCCAGTGCCTATGGTCAGCACACCTTAGTACGCATCTGATGATGAGACTCAGGTGCCACTTTCTGGTGCGTACTGTGCTCTTGAGACTACCCAGGAGAAGCAGTTGTTAGAAGAGGGTAGTGTAGATGATGAGGTCCTTGACCCATCATGGCGTGAGGGACAGGAAGGTGGTGGGAGCAGCTCTGAGGAAGAGATTCCCCGAATGGCCCAAAAAGGAGGGAGAAGGAGGGGGCAGACTTGGTTGCCTGTAGCCTTCACTTTGGCACCCATTAGGAGCATGCATCTTCCAAAATCCCAAGACTTGCAGTGCCTGGTCCTTTTTTGACACAGTTGCAGATGACATTTGCTTTGTCAAATGCAAGCTGTGTAATCAGAAAGTGAAAAGAGGGAAAAGTGTCAGCAACCTCAATACCACAAATATGTGGAAACATGTGCGGACCAAGCACGTGGTGGAGTTACAAAGACACACTGAAGACCTAGGCCAACCTACAGCGCCACCTACCACCTCTTCAGCTCGTGTTGTAGCCTCTTCCTCCAGCTCACACACAGCTGGTTCGGCTTCCTCACAGGATTGCCATGGAAGAACCTCTGGCACTGTTGTACAGAAACACAGTGTCATTCCACCCACAGCACCACGTTCCCTGTCATCCTCACACTCCCAGGCCAGTCTACAGCCATCGTTAGCACAGGCATGGGAGAAAAGGCTCCCATACTCGGCAAACCACCCCCAAGCACAGGCTCTGAATGCTGGCATTGCAAAACTGCTGTCCCTTGAAATGCTATCATTCAGGCTGGTGGAGACTGACACCTTCCGTAACTTGATGACATTGGCAGTCCCACAATACAAAGTGCCCAGCTGCTTTTATTTCAGCAGGCAAGCCGTCCCTGCCCTGAAACAGCATGTGGAGGGAAAAATTAAACATGCGCTACAAAACGCCGTCAGTAGCAAGGTCCACCTGACCACCGATGCGTGGACCAGTAAGCATGGACAGGGATGATACCTTTCCCTCACTGCCCATTGGGTAAATGTTGGGGAGCCGGGTACAGATCTTGAGAATGGCGCTGTACGTGTTCTGCCAACTCCAAGGATTGCCGGAATCCAGTCTGTACACGTTGACTCCTCCTCATACTCCAGTTCCTCTGAATCAGCGCTGCAGGAGCCGTCACGGTCTACCTCCACATCGACCGATATGAGCACAGCCTTGGCCAAACGTCAACAGGCCGTATTGAAATTAATTTCTTTGGGGAATCGAAGCCACACAGTGCAGGAGTTCTGAAATGCCATCAAGCAGCAGAGTGACGTGTGGTTTGTGCCAGCGAATCTCCAGCCAGGTATGGTAGTGTGTGACAATGGCCGAAATCTGGTGGCAGCTCTGGGCCTAGGCAACCTCATTCACATCCCATGTCTGTCACATGTGCTCAACTTGGTCATGCAGAGTTTTTTAAGGGACTATCCGGATCTTGATGCACAAGGACCCCATAGAGTGCGCTCACTTGCGACGTTCCAGCAACGCAAGATCGCGCATTGCAGCTCTGCAGCGCCGAATGCGCCTTCCGGAACATCGCATCATATGTGACTTACCCACCAGGTGGAATTCAACGTTACATATGTTGGAGAATTTGTGTGAGCAGCAGGCAACAGTAATGGAGTACCAGCTGCAGCAGGCGCAAACAAGTCGCACTGCGCGCTGTTCACACTTCACCACCACTGAGTGGGCCTCTATGAAGGACATCTGCCACGTTTTGCGTGCCTTCGATTATTCCACGCGGATGGCGAGTGCAGATGATGCACTAGTCTGAATGACTATCCCTCTTATCTGCCTGCTTGAAAAAACACTGCAAGCACTAAGGGAGGAGGTTTTGGAAGAGGTGGAGGATGAGGAGTCACAAATGCCATCTGCTTCTGTACAGTCTGCGCAACGTGGTTCCTCACAAAGGCCTAGGCTGGGGACACTTTGTGAGGAGGATGAGGAGGAGTCAATGGAGGAGGAAGACATCTGTTCAGAGGAGGGAGGCACACAATGCTCTAGTAGTCAGTATCTAGACCGAGGGTGGGGTGATGCAGAGCAGGCAGAGATCACGCCTCAAGCAGGGGACAGCGTTTCCTGGCCAGTTGGCAGTCTGCATCACATGGTTGATTTCATGCTGCAGTGCCTGAGAAACGACCACCGCATCGCCCACATTCTCAACACGGCTGATTAGTGGGTGTCCACCCTCCTAGATCCTCGCTACCGGGACAACTTACAAAGCCTCATAACACCGTTGAACCGGGAGCGTAAAATGCGGGAGTACCACACTGGTGCATTCCATCATGTTCTCCATTCCACCCGAGAGCAGTGCTGCTAGTGCTTTACAACGCAGCTCAGTGCGTTGAGGCAGTGGAGGAAGCTCTGCACAAAGAGGGAGCAGAAGCAGCGCCTCAGCACAAGGCAAGACCAGTATGGCCCAAATGTGGCAAAGTTTTGTGTCCCCGACACAAATGTCTACACCATCACAGATGGCTCCAGTCAGCAGGAGGCAACGTTTCCGTCAGATGGTGACAGACTACATGTCTTGCCCTCTCAGTGTACTCCCAGACGGCTCTTCCCCCTTCAAGTTTTGGGTCTCTAAGCTGGATACATGGCCAGAGCTTAGCGAGTATGCATTGGAGGTGCTGGCTTGCCCTGCTGCTAGTGTATTATCGGAACGCGTCTTTAGTGCCACAGGTGGTGTACTAACAGACCGTCGCATGCGACTATCCTCCGATAAAGTTGACCGGCTTACTTTTCTGAAAATGAACAAGGCCTGGATCTTGCATGACTTTGCCAGTCCTCTTCCAGATTAAATAATTGATTGTCAACAGTATCCAGGTCTCCTGTTGTGTTCATGTTTCTACCACCTGAACTGTAATCCCTGAGCTCCAACACCGCCAGTTGCTGCTCAGAAGTGCCATCTGCACAGTCAACACTTGCTCCAGTGTTATTGGGGTTCAGTAACGTCAGCTGTTCCCCTGCTGTGTGTCCGGCAATTTCTCCTGCTCTGTCCACATTCACACTACTACTGATTTTAAACTTGCTGCAATTAGGCCTCTGACTCCTCTCTGTTTTCAGTATTTACCCTGGGGTCCAACACTGCCAGTTGCTGCTCAGAAGTGCCGTTTGCACAGTTAACACTTGCTCCAGTGTTATTGGGGTTCAGTAACGTCAGCTGTTCCCCTGCTGTGTGTATGGCAATTTCTCCTGCTCTGTCCACATTCACACTACTACTGATTTTAAACTTGCTGCAATTAGGCCTCTGACTCCGCTCTGTTTTCAGTATTTACCCTGGGCTCCAACACTGCCAGTTGCTGCTCAGAAGTGCCGTTTGCACAGTTAACACTTGCTCCAGTGTTATTGGGGTTCAGTAACGTCAGCTGTTCCCCTGCTGTGTGTATGGCAATTTCTCCTGCTCTGTCCACATTCACACTACTACTGATTTTAAACTTGCTCCAATTAGGCCTCTGGCTCCTCTATTTTCAGAATTTACCCTGGGCTCCAACATCGCCAGTTGCTGCTCAGAAATGCCGTCTGCACAGTCAACACTTGCTCCAGTGTTATTGGGGTTCAGTAACGTCAGCTGTTCCCCTGCTGTGTGTACGGCAATTTCTCCTGCTCTGTCCAAATTCACACTACTACTGATCTTAAACTTGCTCCAATTATGCCTCTGGCTCCTCTCGGTTTTCAGTATTTACCCTGGGCTAAACACTGCCAGTTGCTGCTCAGAAGTGCCATCTGCACAGTCAACACTTCCTCCAGTGTTATTGGGGTTCAGTAACGTCAGCTGTTCCCCTGCTGTGTGTCCGGCAATTTCTCCTGCTCTGTCCACATTCACACTACTACTGATTTTAAACTTGCTCCAATTAGCCCTCTGGCTCCTCTCTGTTTTCAGTATTTACCCTGGGCTCCAACACCGCCAGTTGCTGCTCAGAAATGCCGTCTGCACAGTCAACACTTGCTCCAGTGTTATTGGGGTTCAGTAACGTCAGCTGTTCCCCTGCTGTGTGTCCGGCAATTTCTCCTGCTCTGTTCAAATTCACACTACTACTGATTTTAAACTTGCCCCAATTAGGCCTCTGGCTCCTCTCTGTTTTCAGTATTTACCCTGGGCTCCAACACCACGAGTTGCTGCTCAGAAGTGCCGTCTGCACAGTCAACACTTGCTCCAGTGCTATTGGGGTTCAGTAACGTCAGCTGTTCCCTTGCTGTGTATCCGGCAATTTCTCCTGCTCTGTCCACATTCACACTACTACTGATTTTAAACTTGCTCCAATTAGGCCTCTGTCTGGCTCCTCTCTGTTTTCAGTATTTACCCTGGGCTCCAACACTGCCAGTTGCTGCTCAGAAGTGCCATCTGCACAGCCAACACTTGCTCCAGTGTTATTGGGGTTCAGTAACGTCAGCTGATCCCCTGTTGTGTGTCCTACTATTTTTCCTGCTCCTGCTCTGTCCACATTCACACTACTACTGATTTTAAACTTGCTCCAATTAGCCCTCTGGCTCCTCTCTGTTTTCAGTATTTACCCTGGGCTCCAACACCGCCAGTTGCTGCTCAGAAGTGCCGTCTGCACAGTCAACACTTGCTCCAGTGTTATTGGGGTTCAGTAACGTCAGCTGTTCCCCTGCTGTGTGTCCGGCAATTTCTCCTGCTCTGTTCAAATTCACACTACTACTGATTTTAAACTTGCCCCAATTAGGCCTCTGGCTCCTCTCTGTTTTCAGTATTTACCCTGGGCTCCAACACCACCAGTTGCTGCTCAGAAGTGCCGTCTGCACAGTCAACACTTGCTCCAGTGCTATTGGGGTTCAGTAACATTAGCTGTTCCCCTGCTGTGTATCCGGCAATTTCTCCTGCTCTGTCCACATTCACACTACTACTGATTTTAAACTTGCTCCAATTAGGGCCCTGGCTCCTTTGTTTTCAGTATTTACCCTGGGCTCCAACACCGCCAGATGCTGCTCAGAAGTGCCGTCTGCACAGTCAACACTTGCTCCAGTGTTATTGGGGTTCAGCAACGTCAGCTGATCCCCTGCTGTGTGTCCGGCAATTTCTCCTGCTCTATCCAAATTGACACTACTACTGATTTTAAACTTGCTCCAATTAGGCCTCGGGCTCCTCTCTGTTTTCAGTATTTACCCTGGGCTAAAACACCGCCAGTTGTTGCTCAGAAGTGACATCTGCACAGTCATCACTTGCTCCAGTGTTATTGGGGTTCAGTAACGTCAGCTGTTCCCCTGCTGTGTGTCCGGCAATTTCTCCTGCTCTGTTCACATTCACACTACTACTGATTTTAAACTTGCTCCAATTAGGCCTCTGGCTCCTCTGTTTTCAGTATTTACCCTGGGCTCCAACACTGCCAGTTGCTGCTCAGAAGTGCCATCTGCACAGTCAACACTTGCTCCAGTGTTATTGGGGTTCAGTAACGTCAGCTGTTCCCCTGCTGTGTGTCCGACAATTTCTCCTGCTCTGTCCACATTCACACTACTACTGATTTTAAACTTGCTCCAATTAGGCCTCTTTCTGGCTCCTCTCTGTTTTCAGTATTTACCCTGGGCTCCAACACTGCCAGTTGCTGCTCAGAAGTGCCATCTGCACAGTCAACACTTGCCCCAGTGTTATTGGGGTTCAGTAACATCAGCTGTTCCCCTGCTGTGTTTCCCGCAAATTCTCCTGCTCTGTCCACATTCACACTACTACTGATTTTAAACTTGCTCCAATTAGGGCTCTGGCTCCTCTGTTTTCAGTATTTACCCTGGGCTCCAACGCAGCCAGTTGCTACTCAGAAGTGCCGTCTGCACAGTCAACACTAGCTCCAGAGTTATTGGGGTTCAGAAACGTCAGCTGATCCCCTGCTGTGTGTCCCGCAATTTCTCCTGCTCTATCCACATTGACACTACTACGGATTTTAAACTTGCTCCAATTAGGCCTCTGGCTCCTCTCTGTTTTCAGTATTTACCCTGGGCTCCAACAGCACCTGTTGTTGCTCAGAAGTGCCGTCTGCACAGTCAACACTTGCTCCAGTGTTATTGGGGTTCAGTAACGTCAGCTGTTCCCCTGCTGTGTATCTGGCAATTTCTCCTGCTCTGTCCACATTCACACTACTACTGATTTTAAACTTGCTCCAATTAGGCCTCTGGCTCCTCCGTTTTCAGTACTTACCCTGGGCTACAACACCGCCAGTTGCTGCTCAGAAGTGCCATCTGCACAGTTAACACTTGCTCCAGTGTTATTGGGGTACAGTAACGTCAGCTGTTCCCCTGCTGTGTGTCCGGCAATTTCTCCTGCTCTGTCCACATTCACACTACTACTGATTTTAAACTTGCTCCAATTAGGACTCTGTCTGGCTCCTCTCTGTTTTCAGTATTTACCCTGGGCTCCAACACTGCCAGTTGCTGCTCAGAAGTGCCATCTGCACAGTCAACACTTGCTCCAGTGTTATTGGGGTTCAGTAACGTCAGCTGATTCCCTGCTGTGTGTCCGACTATTTCTCCTGCTCTGTCCACATTCACACTACTACTGATTTTAAACTTGCTCCAATTAGGCCTCTGGCTCCACTTTGTTTTTAGTATTTACCCTGGGTTCCAGCACCACCAGCTGTTTCCCATCAGTGTCTTTGGCATGGGTACTCCCTCCTGCCCAGCCTGATTCCAGCACGCCAGCTGTTTCCGGTTAGTGTCAACGTCACTTTGCTTCCAATACGTTGTCCTGTCGTGTTGAGGTCGGGTTAGCTGACTCTATGGTGCCTGCAGTTTAGGTGACTCCTATGTGGGCTGCGGGATCGGGCAATGAAGGCTGGTTCCATAGTGCCAATAGGACAAGCACCCCCTGTAGGACTGTGGGTTTCCGTACCTCCGGCCAGCTCGCAGCCTTGCAACTTTTTTTTTCATGTGTACTTTCTGCTGCCTATCTGAGTTCCAGTTCCATTAGCTGGTACTTTGGAAGTCAATCTTGAATATGTCCCCCTGGGTTCCAGTAACATCAGCTGGTTCCAGGCAGTGCCTTTGGCTTAGGTGCCCCCTTCTCATTATCCGAGTTTTAGCAACATTTGCTGGTCCTTGGCAGTGCTTTCTGGCACAGGTACCTCCTGCTTAGTAAACTGGGTTCCAGTACCATCAGCTGGTCTTCGGTAGTTCCATTGGCTCTTGTACCTTCTGCTACCCATCCGGGTTCCAGTACCGTCAGCTGGTTCTCGGCAGTTCCTCAGCCTTCTTGTACCTTCTGCTACATTTCCAAGTTCAAGCTTTTTGAAATGGTTTTTGGTAATCACTTTGGATCTCCCTAACGAGGACCCTGAAGACGATGACCCTGAAGACTACCCCGAAGAAGACGAGGACCCCGAAGACGACAACCATGAAGGCGATGACCCTGAAGACCACCCCGAAGAAGACGAGGACCCCGAAGATGACGACCCTGAAGACGACGACCCTGAAGACCACCCCGAAGAAGACGAGGACCCCGAAGACGACGACCCTAAAGACGACGACCCTGAAGACCACCCCGAAGAAGACGATGACCCCGAAGAAGACGACCCCGAAGACGACGACCCTGAAGACGACGACACTGAAAACCCCCCCGAAGAAGACGAGGACCCCGAAGACGACGACCCTGAAGACGACGACTCTGAAGACCACCCCAAAGATGACCAAGAAGATGACCCTGAAGAAGATGACCAAGAGGACAAAGAACAAGAAGACAACCACCAAGATACATAAGAACAAGAGACAGAAGACCAAGAAGCAGAAGTACAAGAAGCTGCAGACCAAAAAGCGGAAAAACATTAAGCATAAGACTAAAAATCAGAGCAAAAGATATTATCTAAATTATAAGTAGAAGAAGACTAAGCAGTGTATGGGGGTGAGTCCGTTCCTCCTCATGGTGCCCCTGGAAAATACCTGCTGCTGCAGGCCAAACTGAACGCGGACAAATCCTGTTGTAAATCTTTTGTGACAGGCAGAACGGATGGTGTAATCTTCAAACTTTTATAGAATATGAAGAAGAAGAATAGTTGAATAAGAAGAATATGAAGAATGTAGAAAAAAAGAATAATACGAAGAAGGTGAAGAAGAAGATGAAGAAGGTGAAGAAGAAGTTGATGAAAAAGATGCTGATGCTGAGGATGATGAAGGAGAAAGTGTGGGAGAAGTAAAAAAGAAGGTGAAGAGCATGGAAGTAGTGAAACATAAATATCTGACAAAATATAAAAAAGCTTAACATAGTCAATATCTTTGTAACTCCGAACGTCTTAAAAAAAATATTAATTCCTGCTATTCCATTTGATAGGGCTAAACCTCTATGCCTTTAATCTCTCCCCCACCTTCCCCAATACATTCTACATTATTCTTAGTTGTTTTCCTTCATGTAGAATTTAACCTACAAGGAAAGAAAGGGTTTATTTTCATTCCGATATTTGTGTCCCATTGACTTGCATTGGTTTCCGGTATCGGAATCGGCGATATCCAATATTTTTTGGGCATCGGTCCGATCCAATCCGATATTTCCCGATATCGGAAGGTATCGCTCAACACTAGTGAGAACGCTATTGAGGGGAATAGTGCGAGGAAACAGTATGGGGGTAGAAAAGTGTGAGTGGGCACAGAATAGAGACTGAGTAGTGCTGGGGGGGGGTAACATGAGGTGACAGTGTAAGGGCACAGCCAAGAAGAGACAGTATGCTAAGGAGAGGGAGTGTGAAGAGTGGGCATAGTATAGAGACTGAGCCCTAAAGGGGACACAGTGTGAGAGGACAGTGTGAAGAGGGGGCCCAGTATACAAAGGAGAGGGGAGTGTTGAAGGCATGTACCATAAGAGGGGCAGTGTGGGATCATATTTTGTGCAGGGAATATAGTGAGGGGCAATTATTTATTCAGATAAAGGGCATATATTTTTACTCAGGAGCATTATAATGACACTTCTATCATTAAGGGCATTGTGTGGGGATGTGCTGCAGAAGACCGGAGAAGATGGAAGTCTGCAGAGACGAGCTGTGAATGAGAAAAGTCATCATGGTGTCTGGACAAGATGAAGAAGAAAAGAAAGAGAATGACTCCTGAGACAACGTCATCCATCAGGTACCTGGATGTAAATTTTTTTGTGATACCAATTTTCATGTTTTTATTTAAGATAGGCGCATTAAAGGGATTGTCCAAGTTTGTGCTGAGTCTGCAGTCATTCTAAGTGACTGCAGACTTCTGAATTCTCACAGTGTGCACTGCACGCGGTCAGGATTCTCTCATGCCAACGATTTGCATACATGCAGTCACATGATGACTAGACATGTGTGACCTCAATGAAAATGAATTGAGAGAGGCCAGACACGTCTAGTCGGAATGTGGCCAGAAGTATACAAATCGCATACTTGCGCAAGGGAGAATCCTAAAAGTGTGCAGTGCATGCGCTGTGAGAATTTAGATTGCTGAAGTCACATACAGTGACTGCAGACTTTCATCTCAAACCTGCACAAGCCCTTTAGTTATAAAATGAAGCCCTGTAGACAATCCTAACAGCGTGTAATATTCTCACTGTCAGGATACAGCTCTGCTTGCAGGTTCCAGTAGACATCACACGGCCACTTCACTCATATGTTATTTTCATACTTACAGTCACGTGACAACTAGTTTCTTTTCCTGTTTCTCTCTTTTTCACTGAACATTGAGAGAATTAGGAAGAGCAGCTTGTTGGCATGTGACCGTAATTATGGAAGTCATATATTTGCTTGGGGTGGGGGGAGGCGCCAAATTGAATTCTTGCCCCGGGTGCCAGAAGACCTAGATACACCTCTGGATTGTATCAAGGATTAGATAGATAAAAATTTGATATCACCTTGTAGAATCTATTGTATGTAGGTAATTAAATTAGCAAGGAGCTGACAGTGGCAGGAAGAACAAATGTTCTTTGTGTGTTTTCTCGCTAGCAAAGGGGTATTAAAATATGTGGAAGAAGATAATGGCCCCTGAGGTAGATTGTATGTCTCTAGTATACATGGCAATATTTTCATGCCAAGTCAATAATAATCTGATATCAACACCATCCACGGATATGTCTGTGATTGTGGGACACAATGACTTTTGTGGGTTCAAGTGTCAGGATTTTTGTCCTTGAGAAACCATAGAAAAGTAACATTGAGAAGAATTTTGACTATATCATAGTCAAATTTGGTGTATCTAGGATGGTGAAAGCATTCTTATAAATATGGTGGTTATAATATTTCAATAGAAGGCTTCTGTAAGAAAATATTGCATAAATTAAAATTATATCCTGCACCCAACTTACCATGCATGTAGTTAGCCATACTCCTGTCAACTGGCCAGGAGGAGGAGTGAGGGGTTTGGATGAGACCCTTTATAATATCTCATCCAGAAAAACTCATTGCCAGGCGCAGGACATACAATGTGCCTGTAGATTTGTCCCAATTTCCTTGGCGCTTTCCTCTGCCAGAGGGCCTCATAGATTCCATCCAACAATTCTGTATTTAACCATTTTATTTTTATACTGTTTTTGCTTTTATGTGTGTCCTTTTAGTGTTTCATCTTTTTTTCAGTTTTGCAAACATTGTACTTTTTTTAGTATATTAAATCTAAAATTTAATAAGTTAGTTCCTTGCTGCAGTAAATGTACCCACAATACTAAAGAGGGAAAGTATAGCCTGCTTGTGTCATCCTGTGTATGCCAGAGTTTGAAAGGATCGAAAATTTTTGTGTGAGCGGCAGAGATCAGACGATGCGACAAGGACTGGACAGGTGACAGAGAGGAGTGGAAGGGCCGGAAAGGTGACCAATAAGGTGAGTGTAAGTATTTTTTTAAAACTTTGATGACCTTCTACAGTTAGAAAAATGGCAGCCAGTGACTGCTGTCCTGTTGAAGCCACAAGTATGTAAAATACAAAAAATCCATGTGAATTCTTTTTTTTTTGCAAAATTCGAGCAGAATTCAATTCCACTCAAATATATTTACTCATCTCTACTACTTACCCATGCCAGGATTCTCAATACTCAATACTGCATTCATGATTTCTGGCAGGCTACTCATCCTTATTTTTCTCTTTGCTCTTGGCATCTTAAACTCTCTATTGTTACTATCATTGTTCCAACTATTTTACAAAGTATAAGTGCCACATTACAGAACTGTTTTACATAGATCTGTAATAAAGTCATGTACATGAGCCACAAGACTGAAAGAAAAGCTCCAATAATAATAATGAATAGTATTATTTTTTGGCACTACAACATGAGTAGGTTTCCTATAGCAATGACCTCATATATCTGGATTTCCCATAACATTTCTGGACCTCACTTACTTCCACCAGCCTACAGAGTGAAATTATTCCAGATTTTAGCTAACAACTAGATAGATAGAAGAGAGAATATGTGTAGACTTTGACCTCTCAATGTCAACTGTAGTTTACAGAAGTAAATATATTCACAATTTTAATACATGCTATGATTAACCGGTTCAGGACCGCCCACTGTATATAAAACTCGTCACTGCCTGGGCTCTGTGCAGCGCCGACGTTTAAAAACGGTGGGTGGTCCCGCAGCGCTCAGGACCCCCAGGGTCCTGCAAGCGCTGTGGTTCTGGTGCTGAGCAATAGCTCTGACAGGGGACATCATCGGGACCTGATTGTATCAAGTCCCAATGATGTTAACCCTTTGCTATCTTCTATATGCCGCGATCTATAGTGATCGCGGCATATAGAAGATAGTGAGAGGAGAGGGGGTCGTCAACTTACTTCTCCGACGGCCCCCTGATATCTTCCAGGACCTGCCGTTGTTATGGCAGCTGGAGGTCACATGACCGCCTCCAGATCTGCCATATATGGTGTCCTGCTGAGCTCAGGCTTTCAGCTGAGTCCAGCAGGAGACATACAGTGTGAAACTGTCAGCATAGATCTCATCCAATGCAATACATATCTATTGCATTGCATGAGATCAGTGATTAGAAAAATAAACATTAATGTCCCATACAGGGACTAAGTAAAAATGTAAAAACAAAGTGAAAAAAATGTTTTCAAACTGTTAAAAAAGAATCACAAAATAAATAAAAATAAATAAATAAAATATTAAACCAATAAATCCGTATATTTATGCAAAAACAAATAAGTACACATATTTGGTATCGTCGCGTCCGAAACAACCCTATCTATAAAACTGCCACACTAGTTAACTCCTTCTGTGCACACCGTAATAAAAATAAATAAAAAACGGAGCAAAAAACTAAGCTTTTTCATCATATTGCCAAACAAAAAGTGTAAAAAAATGCGATCAAAAAGCAAAATGGAAATAAAAATGGTACCGCTGAAAACGTCATCTTGTTCCGCAAAAAAAAACGCCATACAGCTCCATCAGCCGAAAAATATAAAAGTTATAGCTCTCAGAATAAAGCGATGCAAAAAAAATATTTTTTCTATAAAATTGTTTTATTGTGTAAAAGCGCCAAAACATAAAAAAATACAGTAAGTGCAGTATCGCTGTAAACGTACTGACCCGAAGAATAACGCTGCCTTATCACTTTTACCACATGCAGAACAGCATATAAAAAAACCTCAAAAAACAATTCCTGAATTGTTGGTTTTTGTTAATTTTACCTCCCAAAAAACGGAATAGAAAGCGATCAAAAAATGTCACGTACCCAAAAATGGTACCAATAAAAATGTCAACTTGTTCCGCAAAAAACAAGCCATCACATTACTCTGTCGGCCAAAATATAGAAAAATTATAGCTCTCAAAATATGTCGATGCAAAAACTAGATTTTGCAAAAAAAAGCGTCTCTTAGTGTGTTACAGCTGTCAGTCATAAAAACCCGATATAAATCTGGTATCTCTGTAATCGCACCGACCCGAAGAATAAAGTAATCTCATCTCTTATACCACACGAGGAATGGCGTAAAAAATAAATTAAACCGATTCTTCACCTGCTGCTGATTTGTTATTATGTCTCCCAAAGATCGCAGTAAGGCTCTGCTCACATTTATCCTGCGCTCTGCACTGAGCACTTACACCAGAGTTTCCGTGTAAATCTCTGAAATACGTGATTCAGACGGAACCCATGACGGAAGATTCCCTGTAATGAGGCAGATATAGGCCACTGTGGATGCCATCTGGCCTGTGATCCCAGGGTGTCAGTTTTTTTAGAGTGCATAAGGCTATGTGCCCACGATGCAGAAATGAAGCAGAAAATTTCTGCAGCATTTCTGCATCTCCCTGGCAGAAAAAACGAATGCAGATTGTGCATGCGTTTTTCCTGCAGAATACATGCGGATCCACATGCGGATTCACATGCGTTTCCGCATGCAGATTGACAAGCGCTTTCCAGGCGATAGCATCACTTGGAAAGTGCTTGACAACTAGGTCACACTGTATAAATCCATGCAAACGGCATGGATTTATACAGTGTGAACCGTAAAAATTAAAACAAATATATCTATACTCACCCCCGATGCCCCGGCGTGGCTGCAGCGCTCGTTCCTGTCTGGTTCCCGGCTGCCGGCATATCGCGAGACAGAGCGGTGAAGGGCCTGCGGTCACATGACTGTGACGTCACCGCAGGTCCTCAAGCGATGCCGGCATTCAGAGAGAAGCCTTCGGAAAGGCGAGTATAAACTTTATTTGTTATTTTATTCTTTTTTTACAGGTACAATGGTACCCAGGTCTGGATGAGAGTCTCCTCTCCTCCAGATCTGGGTACCATCCGCACATAGAGACGCATAGAAGCCTCTTGTACAAATGTACAGTCGCGGTTTCTATGCGTCTCAATGCAAGTCAATGGCGGGAGTTCCGCTGCGCTTCCGCAAAATTAAATGACATGCTGAGGATTTTTGTACGCAGCATAAACGCTGCGGACAAATCCGCAGCATGTGCATAGAACATGCGGAATCCCCTTGGGGACCATGGGGTGCGGATTACCTAGCGTTTCACAAGCGTTTATGCTGCGGAAATTCCGCAGCATAAACGCTTGAAAAACGCTACGTGGGCACCCAGCCTAAAAGTGCGGTTGGCCACAGTTTTATGCACTTCTGAAAAAAAGGACACCGCTAAACAGAGGCCAGACGGAGTCCAGAGTAACTCTGCTGCCTCATTACAGTGATTGGATCCCACAGGGGTTTCATCTGAATTACATCACTTGGAAATTTAGATGGAAACCCCGAAGTAAGTGCTCAGCCTCGAGCGCCGAATAAATGTTATGTAAAATTTTCCCAATAAAAGCTTCAACTCAGTCCTCAAAAAAAGCTAGTCAGGTCCGTCATCTGTTAAAAATATTCCAAGTTACTTGTAGCAGAAAGGCTCTGGAAAAGCGAAATGGCCCTTGCCCCCCAAAAGAAATTCAGAAAATTTTGTGCTCCCAAATCCAAATGCCTATTCTACAATAATTTGTTCTCCAATTGTCAAAAAGCGCTCCGTCCCTCCCAGATCTCACCATATGGCTAAGCGGTATGATACAGCCACATATGTGGTATTGCCACTTTTAGAAGAAACTGTGTGACACATTTCGGCACCATTTGTACCCATTGCCCTGTGTGAAAATGTAAAATCTGAGGGTAAAATATATTTTTTTGTGGTAAAAATATAATTATGATATTTTCACTGCCCAATGGTATAAATGTAAAAATTAAAAAATACTCACTACTTCCCTAGATGAATTCCTTGAGAGGTGTAGTTTACAAAATGGGGTCACTTGTGGGGGTTTCTGCTGTTTCGGCATGTCAGCGACTCTTCAAATGTGACATGGTGTCTGCAACCTATCCCAGCCAACATAGCGCTCCTTTCTCTTCCGAACCCTGCCGTACACCAAAGCAGTGGTTTTCCCCCACATATGGGGTATCGGCATACTCAGGAGAAATTGCACAACAAATTTCATGGTGCAATTTCTCCTGTTATCCTTATGATAATGCATAATTACGGAATGAAAAACATTTTTTGTGGGAAAAATGTGAAAATTTTATTTTTACGGCTCAATATTATAAACTTCTGTGAAGCACCTGGGGGTGCAAGGTGCTCACCACACATCTAGATAAGTTCCCTAAGGGGTCTAGTTTCCAAAATGGGGGGTTTCCACTGTTTAGGCACATCAGGAGCTCTCCAAACGCAACATGGCGTCTGTTTTAAAATTGCAAAATTTTCAAAATTTTCGCCAAATTTCCGATTTTTTCACAAATAAACGCAAATTGTACCACTATCATGAAGTACAATATGTCATGAAAAAACTATCTCAGAATCAGGGGAATCCGTTGAAGCGTTCCAGAGTAATTACTTCATAAAGTGACAGTGGTCAGAATTGAAAAAATTGGCCCGATCACGAAGGCAAAACAGGCTCTGGCACGAAGTGGTTAATGTGGTTGTCCTGGACGAACATACTTATCTGCAGATCATCAGTATGAGATTGGTGGAGATCAAACTCCCTGCATCTTCAACAATGAGCTAGTATCTTAACTGTTAGCAGCCATATATAAACAGTATATGGAGTGGAACCCTATAGCTTTGTACATTGTTAAGCGGCTGCTACTAAGTATTGCACTTTATCTTCTAATCACTTGAATAGGAGTTGATCTGCTGAAATCCATTAAATAATGTATGGAGCTGCTTTATTCCACTCTATACATTGCTTACATCCATTTGCTGCCAGATTGTTCTGGGATGTCCGGTGTCTGACCATCATCAATCTCCTATAAATGACCTAATTTGTTGATGGGACATCAAAATGTTAGTACCAGACAACCCTTCTAAAGAAGCGATGTAATTAATATGGTATTTTCATCAGAGGATATTATGGCATATTACTAGGATATGCCATCACTTTTTGATTGGTGGGGTGTAATTATATTGACCTTCACAATAGTGTTGGTGTCCTTTCAGTTTTCCCAATACATCAGCACTCCTGGCCACCTATTGACCATTCAAGTACTTGAGTCATCTGTGCAAAGAATAAACTTGAAGAGCCCCTTCATTCTCAAATTTCAGATCTAAACAATTTAGTTGTCTAGGGCTGTTTGGAGTTAAAAGGTCTGCTCTCCTAAAATGTTCGTTTTAGTATATAGAATGCCCATAATAAAATTGAGGAGCATTGCCGTAATGCTTAGTCTTTTCTCCTGAAAGTGTATAAATGAAAACTCATTGTTGTTATCATACCCTTGTCAAATTGGTTTGAGTGTAGAAGTGTGGTACTGTCTAACTTAGGCAACATTTAGGTATTCCTCAATATGTTGAGCAAGCATGTTATTCAATAATGAAGAAGTTGACAAGTTGCTGCCAGAAATGCATAACAGCAGTTTCTCCGCAGGGAGAACAAAGTTGAATTCTTGTGATATGAAAATATTATTAGTACAAAGACATCTCGAGTAAAGATAATAATTTTAAGTATGGTAGTTAATGAGGAACAAAACACCACATCTCATGTTAAGTAAGTGGAAAAAAACAAGCATCCTCTAAAGCCACCTTAAATTTAGTTGTTAGGCTCCCCAAGTGAGGAGGATCCCCTGAGCCTTAGGTCTGGGTGGGCAAAAGGACCCCGGGCATTGATGCAGCAAGCAGGAAGGCATGTGGGCAGTGAGGATTGACACACAGGGATCTCAGGAGCAGCAGGATGAATGAAATAGAACCGGGCAGGGAAGAATGCTAGTTGAAAACAAAGGCAAGCAAAGGTAATGGAGCAAACCAAACATGAAATATTAGAGTCTCAATCCCAAGACACAGGAGTGTGTCAAAATGGGCTTTAAATAGGTCTCGGGATGTTATTGATCCACGTAGCTTACAAAACCCAGTGAGGAGCACAACAGAGGACAGTGCACTCAGGGGAAGGAAGTGTAGACCGGGATACCCAGGACAGGTGTAGAATATTAGTTAAAGAGTAACCATCGTTTTAATTTCTATTTCATAAATCTATAGTACACATGAAAATACGCAACTCTGAAATATATATTATCTGATATAAGCTTGTCACTTTCAATTTATGGGCAATACCTATAGAATCTGTATTCAGTGAAGACAGATTTTCCCAATACTGAGATAAGAGATGGCATTAGGTGATTTTAAAACTTTTTGTAGAAGGGAATAGCTAGAGGCAGAAACAGACATTCTGCTATAAGTTCTCGTGAAACGACAGTTACAGTTCTCTATAAAACTTTATGAGCACCAACTGTTATCACCTTTCTCAGTAATGGGAAAGTGTGTATTCACAGAAAGTAGATATTACCCTTAAATTGAGAATTTTGAATGATCAGTTCAGAAGGAGAAGCAGATTTCTATGATGAAATATATTACAAAGTTTCTTATTTTCACGTGTACTGTAAATTTATGAAAAAGAAAAGTTAAAATCGTTGTAAGCTTTTAAGCATTAGATACATTGCATTCTTCTGTAGTAAAATCTGTCTGAAAAGTCCCAAATACATAAAGCTGATATACTGGTAAATGAAGACGCACCTAATGACCTTTGTATTGAAGCTATCTGCAGATCCTAACATAATCTAAAAGCACTTAATAAATAACACATTTTAAGAGTGAAGGTGATAGATTGAAAAATGTTTAGAGCTTCAATGAATAATTGATAAACCCCATAGTGCAAATAAGTGTCTAATAAATAATTAATTTTAATCTCATTATAGATGTTTCATAATGGGATAATTTAATTAAATGAAAGTCTATGGGTTTGAAGTGGCTGAAAGATACTGTTGTTACTATATTTGGCTAATGGCTTGAACATATCATCCTGAAGAAGGTTAATACACGAGGGTTTATGCATTATTTAACAAATCCCTGGGAGATGAAAGAGCTAACAGATCAATGGGAACTTGTGCTACACTGGTGCTTACTGTGCACATTTTAACAAATATACTAAAATAGTAAAAAAAAAACTCAAATAACACTCATTAAAAGGCCTATATAGGTTAATTTGTTAAAGTCTTAAAATATTGAACTTCTGTGTATAAATATATAAGTTGTAATGTACTGTTTCTTTAATGCAATAGCCACAAAGCTGACTTTTACAACCAACGTAGAATGTACATGTGATACTATAGCATTGATAGCCCTGTCATATGGGACCCATTAATGGCATTTTGGAACAGATTATTTGGCATATACAGAAGCTCTTAGTCATGACTGGGCATTGTAAACATCTGGAATTAGTATTTATCTCGCAGGTGGTCAGTATTTCCATTGTCACAGAGGACAATATAAAAATAAAAAAAATATTGTAATAAGAAAAAAACACTAGGATTTTATTCATCAATGCATTCTAGCAGCCACATGGAATTCATCAGTTTTATGTAGACTCCAAGGAGACACATTTCTAAGGATGCAAATAATAAATTCACATAGTGAAATCATGTTCAAGATGACTGGATTTTAATGAATTCATAGAACTGCAATATTAAATATTTGGTCTAACTCCCATTAGTCTTATTTGAATAGTCAGCTATTAAACAGTCAAGGGCAAAAGTGTTGGCACCATTGAAATTGTTCCATAAAATGAAGTATTTCTCCCAGAAAAGTATTGCAATGACACATGTTTTGTTATTCACATGTTTATTTTCTTTGTGCATATTGGAACTACACAAAAAAAAAAAAAAGAGGCAAATTGGACATAATTTCACACAAAATCCCCAAAATGGGAGGGACAAAATTATTGGCACCTTTCCAAAAATGTGGATAAACAACTTTTTTTCAAGCATGTGATGCTTGTTCAAACTCACATGTGGCAAGTAACAGGTGTGGGCAATATGAAAATCACATCTGAAACCAAATAAAATGGGGAGAGGTTGACTCAATCTTTGCATTGCATGTCTGTGTGTGCTGCACTAAGCAACAGAAAGAAGAGAAGAGAACTGTCTGAGAACTTGAGAACCAAAATTGTTGAAAAATGTCAACAATATCAAGATTCAAGTCCATCTCCAGAGATCTTGATGTTCGTTGTCCATGGTGTGCAACCAGGGGTGGATTAAGAGTAGCCAGGGCCCCGGGCAGTTTAGAAGGCGTGGGCCCCCCCAGATACCAGATGTATCACGTGACATGTCACATGATCCCATTTGATAGATCATGTGATAGGTCATGTTAGTAACCTAAACACAAATTTTTCTCTTATGTACAGCGCCATAAATAATAGAGCAGGGGTGAGAGAACGTGACTGTTCTGGAGGCCGAACCAATAGGCTGAAATTAATTCTGCTCAATATTACCATATTATCTATAATGTACTTACCTTGTAATGTCTTCACATCCTGTTCCGTCCAGATGTATCCGGATCCCAGAATTCCAAGCAGCGGAAGTTTGTCGATCGCCATTTTGGGACACCCAAGTGATGGGTGTCTCAATATGGAAACCTCTGGTGGTACCAGCCTCTTGTGTGGTACCACCAGCGGAACACCATCGCGAACACGCCGTACACGCTGCACATGCCGCCTCCGGGATTAGCCGAATGATTCACTGACCGTCGCCATCTTTGTACAGGAGGAGCACATGTGCAGTTTTAATGTGATTGCCACTATCTGCCTGCACAAAGATGGCGGCAGTTTGATTTACTGCATGGGAGACAGCTCAAAAGAGAGCAGAGAGCAGACAAGGGGGAGAGCACATGGAGTACACAGGTCAAAGAAGAGATCACATGAGAGATGAAGACAGCAGATGGGGGAGAGAGAAAGCGCACAGGGGGGAGAGAGACAAAGCACAGGAGGGAGACAGCTCAAACGGAACAGCACATGAGGGGAGAACACAGCACAGGAAGGAGAGAGACAGCAGACAAGGGGGATAGCACATGGGGTAGACAGGTCAAAGAAGAGAGCACAGACGGGAGAAGTCAGCACATGGGGGAAAGAGAGAGTGGATAGGTGGGTGAGCACATGGGGGGGGAGAGATTCTCAACGCTGCCAAGCCTGCCCCCATTGTGACATTACCGCCCTCCCGATGCGATAGCATCAGGCCTTCATCTAGTAAAAAATAATTATTATTCATAATTGTATGACTTAATATTGAGCAGAATTAAGTATCCTGACATCCCCCTATATACAATAAGAACCCCCACATAGCCCACTCAATCAACCTATGGGGCCCTTATACATGTAAGCCCTAACAAAAGAAAACTTGAAAAATTCTCTTTTTATTTAGTTTAAAAACCCCAAAACATACAGAAATACACACACATAGCACAGAAAAACAGTGATATAAAAGAGCAGAAATGCGGGGAGTTGGGGACTAGTTTTGCCCTTCGCAATTCCCTTCCTGACAGCGGAGGTTGGCACCCCAAGTTTACACGGTATGGCACCCCCGCTCCTCATCGACTGCCCCTCTGTAGCCCGACCACTACTCTAACTTACCAGGCATTCTCAATAGGTGATCAGATAATATTTAATGGACATTTATAAAATATAGATACTTGTAACCCTTCAGATCATAAATGGCCAGTTAAGTGGCAATGTAATTAAGTCACAAAACATCCATATACCTCACAGACACGTGATGTATATAGCCCCAACATACAGTATGAGCCCCCACACAGCCCTGTACATACTGTTTGAGCCTACAAAAAGCTACCTATGTACAGTTGGAGAACTCATTTAACTACCTATATACAGTATAAGCCACACATAGCTCCCTGCACAGCCTCAGCATGCATCCCCACACAAGTAACATCACCCCCTTCTCCACACAGGCACTCAGCATGCAGGCCTACATGAGTGACATTATCCCCTTCACTATGCAGCCCCATGTGAGAAGCATCATTCCCTTCACAACACTTTCCCCAGCCCCACGCAGCCACCTTGCGTGCAGCCTCACAAGAGTGACATTACCCATTTTCTCTTGCAGCCATCCAACATCAATCAACCTTCCCCACACAGCCCCACATCACTCCCGCTCCACAGCCCCCTTCTCCTTCTCCACAATGCCACTCATCATCATCATCATCCCCCTTCTCCACAATCCCCCATCATCATGCCCCCTCCTCAGAGCCCCCATCATCATGCCCCTTCCTCACAGCTCCCATCATCATCACCCTCCTCACAGCCCCATCATCATCCCCCTCCTCACAGCCCCCATCATAATCCCCCCTCCCCACAGCCCCCATCATCATCATCCCCCCTCCTCACAGCCCCCATCATTATCATCATCCCCCTCGTCACAGCCCCATCATCATCACCCCCCCTCCTTACAGTTCTCATCATCATCATCCCCCCTCCTCACAGCCCTTATCATCATCATCCCCCCTCCTAACAGCCCCATCATCATCATCATCCCCCCTCCTTACAGCTCCCATCATCATCATCCCCCCTTCTCACTGCCCATATCATCATCATCCCCCCTCCTCACAGCCCCCATCATCATCATCATCCCCTCTACTCACAGCCCCCATCATCATCCTCCCTCCTCACAGCCCCCATCATCATCCCCCCTCCTCACAGCCCCAACATCATCATACCACCTCCTCACAGCACCCATCATCATCCCCCCTCCTCACAGCCCCCATCATCATCATCATCCCCCCTCCTCACAGCTCCATCATCATCCCCCTCCTCACAACCCCCATCATCATCATCTCCCCTCCTCACAGCCCCAATCATCATCATCCCCCTCCTCACAGCCCCCATCATCATCCCCCTCCTCACAGCCCCATCATCATCCCCCCTCCTCACAGCCCCCATCATCATTATCCCCCCCTCACAGCCCCATCATCATCATCACCCCCCTCCTCACAGCCCCATCATCATCATCCCCCCTCCTCACATCCCCCATCATCATCATCCCCCTCCTCACAGCTCACATCATCATCACCCCCCTCCTCACTGCCCTTATCATCATCATCATCATCCCCCCTCCTCACAACCCCCATCATCATCATCCCCCCTCCTCACAGCCCCATCATCATCATCCCCCTCCTCACAGCCCCATCATCATTATTCCCCCTCCTCACAGCCCCATCATCATCATCCCCCCTCCTCACAGCCCCATCATCATCCCCCTCCTCACAGCCCCCATCATCATCCCCATCCTCACAGCCCCCATCATCATCCCCCTCCTCACAGCCCCCATCATCATGCCCCCTCCGCAAAGCTCCCATCATCATGCCCCCTCCTCACAGCCCCAATCATCATCATCCCCTCCTCACAGCCCCCATCATCATCCCCCCTCCACACAGCCCCCATCATCATCATCCCCCCTCCTCACAGCCCCCATCATCATCCCCCCTCCTCACAGCCCCCATCATCATCCCCCCCTTTACAGCTCTCATCAACATCATCCCCTTCCTCACAGCCCCATCATCATCTCCCCTCCTCACAGCCCCCATCATCATCCCCCCTCCTTAGAGCACCCATCATTATCCCCCTCCTCACAGCCCCCATCATCATCATCCCCCTCATCACAGCACCCATCATAATCATCCCCTCCTCACAGCCCCAATCATTATCTCCCTCCTCACAGCCCCATCATCATCATCATCCCCCTTCCTCACAGCCCCCATAATCATCCGCCCTCTTTACAGCCCCTATCATCATCATCTCCCTCCTCAAAGCCCCATCATCATCATCCCCCCTCCTCACAGCCCCCATCATCATCACCCCCGCCCCACAACCCCCATCATCATCATCCCCCCTCCTCACAGCCCACATCATCATCATCATCCCCCTCCTCACAGCCCCATCATCATCATCCCCCCTCCTCACAGCCCCCATCATCATCATCATCCCCTCTCCTCACAGCCACCATCATCATCATCATCCCCCCTCCTCACAGCGCCCATCATCATGCCCCCTCCTCACAGCGCCAATCATCATCATCCCCGCTCCTCACAGCCCCATCATCATCCCCCCTCCTCACAGCCCCATCATCATCATCCCCCTTCCTCACAGTCCCCATCATCTTCAACCTCCTCACAGCCCATCACCATCATCCCCCTCCCCACAGTCCATCATCATCATCCCCCTCCCCACAGCCCATCATTATCATCCTCCCTCCTCACAGCCCCCATCATCATCCACCCTCTTTACAGCCCCATCATCATCCCCCTCCTCACAGCCCCATCATCATCCCCCTCCTCACAGCCATCATCATCTACCCTGCTCACAGCCCCCATCATTATCCCCTCCTCACAGCCCCCATCATCATCATCCCCCTCCCTACAGCAATCATCATCATCATCCCCCCTCACAGCCCCATCATTATCCCCCTCCTCACAGCTCCATCATCATACCCCCTCCTCAAAGCCCCCATCATCATCATCCCCCCTCCTCACAGCCCCCATCATCATCATCCCTCTCCCCAATTCCCCCATCATCCTCATCCCCCCTCCTGACAGCCCACATCATCATCATCCCCCTCCCTACAGCACCCATCATCATCATCCCGCCTCCTCACAGCCCCCATCATCATACACCTCCTCACAGCCCCATCATCATCCCCCTCCTCACAGCCCCCATCACCATCCCCCCTCCTCACAGCCCCCATCATTATCCCCTCCTCACAGCCCCCATCATCATCATCCCCCTCCCTACAGCACCCATCATCATCATCCCCCCTCCTCACAGCCCCCATCATTATCCCCTCCTCACAGCCCCATCATCATCCCCCCTCCTCAAAGCCCCCATCATAATCATCCCCCCTCCTCACAGCACCCATCATCATCATCCCCCCTCCCCAAAGCCCCCATCATCTTCATCCACCCTCCACACAGCCCTCATCATCATCATCCCCCTCCTCACAGCTACATCATCATCATCATCCCCCCTCCTCACATCCCCCATCATCATCCCCCCTCCTCACAGCCCCCATCATTATCCCCCTCCTCACAGCCCCCATCATCATCATCCCCCTTCCTACAGCACCCATCATCATCATCCCTTCTCCTCACAGCCCCCATCATTATCCCCCTCCTCACAGCCCCATCATCATACCCTCTCCTCAAAGCCCCCATCATCATCATCCCCCATCCTCACAGCCCCCATCATCATCATCCCCCTCCCCAAAGCCCCCATCATAATTATCCCCCCTCCTCACAGCCCACATCATCATCATCCCCCTCCCTACAGCACCCACCATCATCATCCCCCCTCCTCACAGCCCCCATCATCATCCCACTCCTCACAGCCCCCATCATCATCATCCCCCCTCCTCACAGCCCCCATCATTGTGCCCCCTCCTCACAGCCCCATCATCATCCCCCCTCCACACAGCCCCCATCATCATCATCCCCTCTCCTCACAGCCCCATCATCATCATCCCCCCTCCTCACAGCCCCATCATCACCCCCCTCCTCACAGCCCCCATCATCATCCCCCCTCCTCACAGCCCCCATCATTATCCCCCTCCTCACAGTCCCCATCATCATCATCCCCCTCCCTACAGCACCCATCATCATCATCCCCCCTCCTCACAGCCCCCATCATTATCCCCCTCCTCACAGCCCCATCATCATACCCCCTCCTCAAAGCCCCCATCATCATCATCCCCCCTCCTCACAGCCCCCATCATCATCATCCCCCTCCCCAAAACCCCCATCATCTTCACCCCCCCTCCTCACAGCCCACATCATCATCATCCCCTTCCCTACAGCCCCAATCATCATGCCCCCTCCTCACAGCCCCCATCATCATCCCCCCTCCACACTGCCCCCATCATCATCATCCCCCCTCCTCACAGCGCCCTTCATCATATCCCCTCCTCACAGCCCCCATCATCATCCCCCCTCTTAAAGCCCCCATCATCATCCCCCCACTTTACTGCCCTCATCATCATCCCCCCTATTTACAGCCCTCATCATCATCCCCCTCCTCACAGCCCCATCATCATCACCCCTCCTCACAGCCCCCATCATTATCCCCCTCCTCACAGTCCCCATTATCATCATCCGCCTCCTCACAGCACCCATCATAATCATCCCCCCTCCTCAAACCCCCATCATTATCCCCCTCCTCACAGCCCATCATCATCATTATCCCCCCTTCTCACAGCCCCGTCATCATCCCCCCTCTTTACAGCCCCCATCATCATCCCACTCTCAAAGCCCCATCATAATCCGCCCTCCCCACAGCCCCATCATCATCATCCCCCCTCCTCGCAGCCCACATCGTCATCATCATCCCCCTCCTCACAGCCCCATCATCATCATCATCCCCCTTCTCACAGCCCCATCATCATCCCCCCTCCTTACAGCCATCATCATCATCCCCCCTCCTCACAGCCCCCATCATCATCATCATCCCCCTCCTCACAGCCACAATCATCATCATCCCCCCTCCTCACAGCACCCATCATCATGCCCCCTCCTCACAGCCCCAATCATCATCATCCCCCCTCCTCACAGCCCCCATCATCATCCCCCCTTCCTCACAGCCCCATCATCATCATCCCCCTTCCTCACAGCCCCCATCATCATCCCCCTCCTCACAGCCCCCATCATCATCCCCCTCCTCACAGCCCATCATCATCACCCCCCTCTCCACACAGACCCTCATCATCCCCCTCTTCTCTATACCGCCCATCATCACCTTCCCCATGCTGCCTCACACATATAACATAAACCCTTTGCCTGTGAAAGCCCCCCATAAGCAGACTTATACAAGTAGCAGTGTCCATTTCCCCATCCAACCCTCCATCATGCAGCCCCTATACAATACCATCATCCACACTTCTTTGCACCCAAAATTCACCCTCAGTCCACTCACACTGAGTCCTGTGTCCTCATTCCCACCTGTACACAGCTCCACCATGCAGCCTCTCTGTCCTCTTCAGCAGCCACAGCTCCAGCTCCACGCTGCTTCCTGCTATGGAGTCTTCACTGGATTGAAGGAAGCCCTGCCCCGCCTCTTCCGGTAACATCATCCCTCAAAAAATCAACTCCACTCTAGATGCTACCGAGCTGCAGATGTCTGTGCACAAAGGATTATATGAGGGCAGTCTGGCTATGGAACCCTGGAGCCTCGAGCCCCCTGGAGCCTCGGGCCCCCAGGAGCCTCGGGCCCCGGGCAGTAGCCCACATTGCCCTCATTATTATTATTACATGTCAAAAGGGGTCATCGACTGGTACAAGAGGGGTGAGGACCCTGCTCGCCAGAGCGCACAAACAATCTAGAAGGGATGGGTGAGGATATAGTAGGTCAGGGTACAGCAAGTCGTGCATCGGTATGCTGGAGCAAGGGTTACCGCAGATTGTACGCTTGTCACAACAAGTGAGTCTTCAGCTTCCTTTTCAAGGTTTCCACGGTAGGCGACAGTCTGATGTGTTGGGGTACAGCATTATCACAGTAGGGGAGATGAACGGGACAAATCTGTCGAGAGCCTAAATCACGTTAAGCTTCAAGGAGCTCACAACCGCTGCACCGATTAATATGAAGGCATAAGGCTTCTTTTTAGTGACTGCAGGAGTAGGAGGAATCAGACACTGCGGTCTTCTGGCTCCTCTCTGTCACGGTAAACCCGTGACACCTTGCAAGCTTCAACACAATGTTCACAAGGTAGACCGCAGCGGTGGTCAGTCTCTTAGACAATGAGCTAACTCCTTTATGATGATAGAGGACAACATCTGCAAGTAGTTTGTATGTTCTCCCTGTGTTTGCGGGGGTTTCCTTCAGGTTCTCCGGTTACCTCCTCAGTATAAAGCAGTGTTCACAACTCAAAAAATTAGGGCCTGACACCACCATTTCCGTGGCCAACAGATTGGAGATGGTGGATTTCCACCTCTTAACTTTGTCACATGAGGGAGGAAACAATTTTTTACGTGACCACAAATGCGAGACCGAGGGCTGGCTGCGGTGTTGAGAGAGGGCGGGGTACCGTGAAACAAACTGCTGGACTGTGAGTGAGGTGCAGGGGGACATGTTACAGTGGATTGAGAAACCTCTGGCGTGCTCGGTGAAACAAACACAACATGCATATCCACTTCCATTAGAGCTGACGGTCTCTCACTCAGCCTGACTGGAGCAGGTAAAGAAGCAAAGGTTCTGCAGTGGGAGACCTGCGTGCCAATACTTGGCATTGTAACAGAGGAGGAGGAAGAAGCAGTGGATGCGGTTGATGGGGCAGCTGATGGTTGTTGAGGTCCACTGGTCCGCATTTTATCGCAGTGAAATTGCCAGAGTAACGCATGTTGATTGCGCATGTGAAGGTTCATGCATGTAGTAGTCAAATTATTGCACTTTTTCCCTCTACTGAGTTTTTTATCTTGAGTTGGCTCATCCTTTGAGTTGGCTCATCCTTTGCAGTCTCAAACGTGAGTTGGCTCATCCTTTTCGGTCTCAAAAAAGGCCCAGGCTAGGCAACCCTTGCTGCCCCTGCGAGCTGCAGACCAGCGACGGCTGCTGGACACTGCCACGGTTGTGGCTAAGGATGTAGTGCTCCTCGTGCTTGCATCACTCTGCGCCATAAGACTCAACGTAATCTCCTTGTCTTCCTCCTCCACCTCCTCAGATGAGCTATTCAGCTGCGTACCTCTGGGTTCACACCAAGTTGGATTTGCAACCTCATCATCATCCAATGTGATATCCCATTCCTCGCCCTCAGAGTCACCCTCCTCTTCTTCTTGCCCTGACAGCACAGTACAGTCGAGGGTCAGGAAGCTGCTCGGACAAAACCTTTCTTTTTTCCCCCTGTGTGGAGAAGAATATCTGCCCCAAACAATTTTAAGCTGAGATGTAGTCTGCTTTGTATACCCATGTTGAGTTTATCAGGTCTGTGTACCCCTGTGTGGAGATCAATATCTGCACCAAAAAAATATTTTTACTAGAGTATAACTATTGTAAAGGAGACCAAAACCTCTTCCACTGCAGCCAACCCAGTACATAGAGACCCAATCATGAGTGTTCACATTTCCCTAAATTAGGGCCTAATACCACCGAAGTGGCATCAATTTCAGTACAGTAGAAATGGTACAATTAGGAACGACTCCTCTTCCACTACAGCCAACCCAACAGATTGAGACCCAATCAGGATTCCTCATATTTCCAAAAATTACTGGCAGACACCAACAAAGTAGCATCAATTTCAGTACAGTAGCAATTGTACAATTAGTAATGACACCTCTTTCCCTACAGCCAACACAGTAGATGGAGACCCAATCCGGACTGTTCCCATTTGAAAACATTTAGGCCTAACACCACCAAAGTGACATCAATTTCACTAGAGTATAAGTAGTATAATGTGGACCAACACCTCTTCCACTACAGCCAGCCCAATAGATGGAGCCCCAATCAGGATTCCCCACATTTCCAAAAATTACTGGCAGACACTAACAATGTTGCATCATTTTCAGTACAGTAGAAATTGTACAATTAGGAACTACACTTCTTCCCCTACAGCCAACAAAGTAGATGGAGACCAAATCAGGACTAGTGTTGAGCGAATTTGTTCGGCATTTCAAATTCGAGTTTGTATACGGGATTCCGGTTTGTTTGCGCCAAAAAAACGGCTCCGCCCACGACATCCCTAATTTTCCACGCTGTCTAGCGCCAAGTATCTGTGGTCTATTCTAGATGCTGCTGTGACTTTTACTGTGTTACTTCCCCTAGTACTGCATGAGTTAATGCCAGTTCTATTGCCGTGTCCTGGTGGATGTGAGTTAATGTGTGAGTCTCCTCCCCCTAGCCTTTAAGTAGCCTCTCCTTCCACCAGGTGGTGCTGCTGATAGAGTTTCACTCTATACCTGGAAGCCGTGCTATGCTGACCTGTTTGTTTGTGCCGCTGATGTCCTTTCTTTTGAAGTTGCTGTATCTTTTTCAGTGGAGGGAGATGAGGGGGACCAGCACAGGACTTGTGGAGGAATTAAGGCTTAGGGTGGAGACCCGAACATTCTCACCATCAGAGATACCTTCGGGGTCAGGGCTATTCAGGGTTCCCAATCTAGAGACAGACTAGTTTTCCCTGCTCACCCTGTCCGTATCTGCCATTTTCTCACCAGCATTCCCCCTACACCATGACACCATGACTTGTTCATCTTGATGAAAGTTAGGCGGTCAACACTTTCATGGGACATCCAGGTGCGCTTAACTGTCAGGACACCAGCAGCAGCACTGAACACACGTTCTCAGAGAACGCCTTCTGCCGGGCATGATAAAACCTCCAAGGCATGACAGGCAAGCACAGGCCATTCATCCATTTTTGAAGACCAAAATGTAAAAGGGTCAAAATCCTCACTGATGGTAACCATATTGAGCTCTAGATAGTCCTCCACCATCCTCTCCAGTCGTTCTCCATGTGTCAGACTTGTACTCTGTTGTGCTGGTGCATGAGCTGGTCTAAAAAATATGTGAAAGGACTAGTGTTGAGCGAACATGCTCAACACTGCTCGGTACTCGCCCGAGCATCACGCTACTCGGGATGTTCGGCGAGCACCGAGCATTTCCGGGTTACTCGGGCGGGAGCTCGGGTCTCCGCCCTGCATGTTTGTCGCTCTTTACAGAGCCAATGAACATGCAGGTATTGCCAGCCAGTCACTGTAATGCCGCAGCCATGTTGGTTGTGAGCATTACATTGATTGGATGGCCGCACAGCGTCACCTCGAGTATTTAAAACCGGGCGCCGCCATCTTGGACACAGACGGCTGGGATCAGACAGTGTAGGGACAGCGCTGCTGATTTAGGGAAAGATATATACTGCAAAATAGTTAGTGTAGGGTCTGTAAAGGCTGCCAGATCAAACAAACAGTCCTTCTCAGGACTAATATCCATCCCAGATATCAGGCAGGCAGGCAGGCTGTATAGAAGATGCAGTGATTATACCAGCAAACGCTGCATTACAGTCCTGTGTGCTCCTGTTGCTGACATTGCTGGACTTAGCTCCAGGTCTCGGAGGCCAGGAAAAATCCCTTTCTTTTCATCTAAATCCTCTTTTTTTTTTCCTCCTTCACACAGTAAAAATACCAGTCTATTAACCTTTTGGAGTCCCCCCCCACAAAAAAAAATAAAAAATGTGTCTCTGACAGTTCAGACACAAATATATCTGTTGAAAATAGTCTGGTGTAAGCCAAAGAAACAGAAGTGTGGTTTTGCAGTTCCACGGTTCAAATCTCTGTATTATCCACTTTTAGGCCATTTGTATCTAAAAAAAACAGTTTGAGTGTGTCGCTCACTGTTCAGCCATAAATATATATATTTAAAAAAGTCTGGTATACACCAGTAAATTATAACTGTGGTTTTGCTGTTCCACGGTAAAAAATCTCTATTATCCTGCTTTTGGCATTTTTTGCCATAAAAAAAAAAATAATAGTGTCTCCCTGATTTTTCAGACACACATATATCTGTTGAAAATAGTCTGGTGTAAGCCAAAGAAACAGAAGTGTGGTTTTGCAGTTCCACAGTTCAAACCTCTGTATTATCCACTTTTGGGCCATTTGTATCTTAAAAAAAAACAGTTTGAGTGTGTCGCTCACTGCTCAGCCGCAAATATATATATTTAAAAAAGTCTGGTATACACCAGTAAATTATAACTGTGGTTTTGCTGTTCCACGGTAAAAAATCTCTATTATCCTGCTTTTGGCATTTTTTGCCATAAAAAAAAAAATAATAGTGTCTCCCTGATTTTTCAGACACAAATATATCTGTTGAAAATAGTCTGGTGTAGGCCAGAGAAACAGAAGTGTGGTTTTGCAGTTACACGGTTCAAACCTCTGTATTATCCACTTTTGGGCCATTTGTATGTAAAAAAAAACAGTTTGAGTGTGTCGCTCACTGTTCAGCCGCAAATATATATATATTTAAAAAAGTCTGGTATACATCTGTATATTATAGCTGTGGTTTTGCCGTTCCACGGTAAAAAATCTCTATTATCCAGCTTTTGAAATTTTTTTCATAAAGAAAACAGTAATAGTTTCTCCCTGATTGTTCAGATTGTTTAAAAGAGTCGGGTGTAGGCCAGAGAAATAGAACTGTGGTTTTCCTCTTCCACAGTTCTAATCTACTTTTAATTACCCTTTTTCCATTGATAGTGCGAGTGTAAGCTATTTTACTTCCTTTACAATGGAAAAGGCGCGTGGCAAGGGACATGGAACTGGACGTTCTGGTGATGGTGCGTGCAGAGGACTGGGCCGTGGCCAAGGTGAAAATGTGCCACAACCAACAGCCACATCTTCTCGCTCCCACTTCTTGACCGAATTACTACGGAAGCACAGAACAACACTAGTATTGCGAACTGATCAGTGTGAACAGGTTATTAATTGGATGGCAGATAATACTTACAGTTACCTGGGCAACACCACCTCCGGTCTGTCTTCCACACGGTCAAATCTTAGTAGCCGTGAGTCACCCTGATGCTCCTTCCTCCCACCATGCCGAGTGTCGTCAGACAGCAACTGATCCCACACTTGGACACTCTGAAGAGCTGTTCACTGGTCCATTTCCAGAATTGTGCCCCTCGCCTGGTCCGCTTGAAGTGGTGGAAGAGGAGATCCCATGTAGCGATGCCCAAATATTTGAACAGCCACGGCCACAGGAAGTTGACGCTGGCAATTTGTCACAAGAGGTGGATGATGACGAGACACAATTGCCAGGAAGTGAGGAGGAGGATCGTGGTGCGCAAGTGGAAGAGGAGGAGGTGGTGGATGATCTAGTAACCGACCCAACGTGGCAGGAGGACATGCAGAGCGAGGCCAGCAGCACACAGGATGAGGGAAGCAGAGTACTCCAACAGGCAGGAAGAAGCAGTGTGGTGGCCGCAGACAGAAGCATGATCAGGCACATGGCAGCAAAGCACCCGACTTTGTGAGGCGAACCCCAGGGTCCACGACCAGTGTCAGCGGGTGTCACCACTGCTTCTTCCGCTGTTGTGCGTGCAATCGAACCCCCTGTTGTGTGTCCAAGGCAATCCCCTGTCCATACTGCATGCAAAGATGCCCCCTCCTCTCAGTCTTCACTTGTTATGGCAGTTTCTCAAGAAACAGCATCAACGTCCACGTCCCACCGCAGCGTTCAATTGTCCATATCCCAGACCTTTAAACGAAAACGGAAATTCGTAGCTAACGCCCCACAGGCCACAGTCCTAAATTCGCACATTTCACGACTGCTTTCGTTGGAAATGCTGCCTTTTAGGCTGGTGGAGAGGGAAACCTTCTGCAACCTTATGGCCGTGGCCATCCCTCGGTACTCGGTCCCCAGCTGACACTATTTTGCCCGGTGTGCCATCCCCGCACTACACAAGCACGTGTTCCAAAACATCTGCTGTGCCCTCAACAGCGCAGTTACTGGGAGAGTCCACGTGACAACGGACACATGGACAAATGCTTGTGGCCAGGGACGGTACATCTCCCTGATGGCCCACTGGGTAAACATAGTGGAATCCGGGACCCAGTTGGACCTTGGGACGGAACACATCCTCCCCACACCGAGGATTGCGGGCCCTATGTCAGTCAGAGTTTCCCCCACAGTGTACAGCTCCTGCGCATCATCCTCCTCCTCATGTTCAGCCTCCATCTCAGATATCACCACAACAGTTACAAGCTGGAAGCACTGCAGTACTGCCTCCACCAAGGGGCAACAGGCTGTGCTGAAACTCATAAGCTTAGGTGAGAAACCTCACACTGCTTTTGAGTTGTGGACAGCTGTGAAAGAGCAGGCAGATCTGTGGCTGAGACAGCTGAACCTACATCCAGGCATGGTCGTGTGTGACAATGGCTGTAACCTGGTGGTGGCTCTGAGGCGAGGCGAGAACACACACGTACCATGCCTGGCTCATGTGCTTAACCTCGTGGTTCAGCCGTTTGTTAAATCGTACCCCGAGTTGCCAGATCTGCTCGTCAAAGTACGCCGCCTGTCAGCTCATTTTCGCAAGTCAGCTACAGCTTCCGCCGCCCTTGCGGTGTTCCAGGAGCGTTGGCAGCTTCCGTCACACCGACTGGTGTGTGATGACCCCACACATTGGAACTCTACCCTCCACATGTTGCAAAGGATTTGTGAGCAGAAGAGAGCAGTTGTGGAGTACCAGCAGCAACAAGGCCGTCGATATTCAGGTCAGACTCCACACATAAGACCTCAGGAGTCGACCTGGATGTGTGAGATATGTACCATCTTGACAAACTTTGAGGAGTCCACCAAGATGGTGAGTGGCGATGACGCCATCATTAGCATCAGCATTCCACTTGTCTGTCTTTTGCAACGCTCTCTGCAGAGAATTAAAGAGGAAGCATTGCAGCCAGAGTATGATAAGATGGATCAAGAAGCTGTTGCAGTCGATTACACACAGCCCAGCCTCATCTCATCCCAATGTGCATTGGGGGACACTGAGGGAGAGGAGGAGGAGGAGGAGGAAGAACATCAGTTTGTTTCATGCGCTGTAGACGGTAGTACCTGTACAACTGTCATACCGTCGGTTCAGCGTGGGTGGCCTGAGGACAGGGGGGAGGAGGAGGAGGAGGAGAGCATGGTCAGTCGTCATCTTGGTGAGGACACAAAAATCTTGCCCATTACCAGTCTGGCACGCATGGCTGACTTTATGTTACGCTGCCTTAACCGTAACCCTCGCGTTGTCAAAATGTTGGGTGACAGTCATTACTGGTTGGTGACACTTTTAGACCCCCGCTACAAGGAGAACTTTCACTCTCTTATTCCTGAGGTGGAGAGGTCTACAAAAATGGGGCAGTACCAGAAGGCCCTTGCTGCAGAACTTTTAAAAAAATTCCCATCTGAACACGCTAGCGGCAGAGGTCACAGTTCGTTGCCCAACCAAGGCATACATGCGAGAGAGACCACACTCGGTCCCCAGCCGCCCCGCGGCCGGGTGTCCACACACGGTCCCCAGCCGCCTGGGTGCAGCTGGGTGTCCATAAACGGTCCCCAGCCGCCCCGATTTCTCCGCGGAACATCCCCACACACTTTTCTTAGACTGGCCTGCTTTAGGGCAGCATTGTACGAGCCCACCAGAGAACCCGACTCCTCCGGTGGGCCCTGGCTTCTCCATCAGGGGAGTTGAGAGTGCCAAGGTGAGGAGCATGATGATGATAGAAGTTAGCATCTGCTTTGTTTGGTTGGAATGCAAGCGTAAGTGTGCAACCTGCCACCCACCCACCCCCAGGCTGCAATACCATGCTGCTAGCTGGCTTGCACTTGAAATTGGGCCTTTTAGGCATGTGGAGGCAGACGCCGGCCACCATGTCATGGCTGCGTCGGCGGCCCTTTTATCCATACTCAGTCCTCAGCCGCCCGGCGGACGGGTGTCCACGCTCGGTCCCCAGCCGGCAAGGGGCGGCCGTGTGTCCACACTCGGTCCCCAGCCGCCCCGTGTCCGGGTGTCCATAAACGGTCCCCAGCCGCCCCGATTTCTCCACGGAACATCCCCACACACTTTTCTTAGACTAGCCTGCCTTAGGGCAACATTGGACGAGCCAATCAGAGAACCCGACTCCTCCGGTGGGCCCTGGCTTCTCCATCAGGGGAGTTGAGAGAGCCAAGGTGAGGAGCATGATGAGGATGATAGAAGTTAGCATCGGCTTTGTTTTCAAGGAATGCAAGCGCATGTATGTAGTAGCGGCTAGGCCTGAGGTGGTCAGCGTTTTGGCGCATATCCTACCTCCTCCGAGGATTGCTGGATGTTTTCCTGCTACTATCCAAGTTCTATGACTCCCGTTAAAACAAAGCTTCAGGTGATAAATGATGGATGAGGTAGTGGAAACGGAGAAAGAGTAGGAGGATCAGGGACCATTCACATCAATATGAGGCCAGTCAACCACATATGTCTTGTAGGATATGTTTCTGTAACAAAAGGAGCGGTTCGGCTACACAGTTATAGGGCATACAGTGAGTGCAATGCCTACCAAAAATTTTGAGGCACTCCAATGCCCCTTGGAAATGACATGGAGGTCAGAGGGCCTTAACTAAACCTTTTTTTCCATTTATAGCAACTGGGTCTCCTGTGCACTGTTGGCCTAAGCAGTGAATGGAAGGCTTTCCAAAAATTCTGAGGAACTGCAATGCCCCTTGAAACAGACGTGGATTACAGCGTACTAAAAACCTTCTACCCATTATTGGGGAGTGTGTCTCCCTTAGTTTTCACCTTTGCATTGAAAAGCAAAAGCTGACTAAAATTAGGAGGGAATGCAATGCCCATTGGAAGAGTCGTGGAGATTAGAGGTAAGATATTTAAAAACAACATTTCAATGCCCCTTGGAAGAGCTGTGGAGTTCAGAGTGGCTTAAGAAGACACTTTTAATGCCCCTTTGAAGAGACGTGGAGGTGACAGTAGCTTAACAAGACGGTTTTAATGCCCCTTGGAAGAGTGGTGGAGGTCGCAGTGGAATAAAAAGACAATATCAATGACCCGTGGAAGAGACATGGAGGTAACAGTAGCTTAACAAGATGGTTTTAATGCCCCTTGAAAGAGACGTGGAGGTCACAGTAGCTTAACAAGACGGATTTAATGCCCCTTACAAGTGCCATATTGTACAGCATCTTAAAAACATTATTCCCATTATTGGGGAGTGGGTCTCCCATAGTATTTGCTTATGCCTTCCAAGCAAAAGCTTCCAAAAATTAGGACAGAGCAACTTGCAATGCCCCTTACAAGAGCCATGCAGTACAGCATATTGCAAACCTAAGTCCCATTATTGGGGAGTGGGTCTCCCATAGTATTTGCTTATGCTTTCCAAGCAAAAGCTTCCAAAAATTAGGACGGAGCAACTTGCAATGCCTCTTACAAGAGCCATGCAGTACAGCATATTACAAACATAAGTCCCATTATTGGGGAGTGGGTCTCACATAGTATTTGCTTATGCCTTCCATGCAAAAGCTTCCAAAAATTAGGACAGAGCAACTTGCAATGCCCCTTACAAGAGCCATGCAGTACAGCATATTACAAACCTAAGTCCCATTATTGGGGAGTGGGTCTCCCATAGTATTTGCTTATGCTTTCCAAACAAAAGCTTCCAAAAATTAGGACGGAGCAACTTGCAATGCCCCTTACAAGAGCCATGCAGTACAGAATATTACAAACATAAGTCCCATTATTGGGGAGTGGGTCTCCCATAGTATTTGCTTATGCCTTCCAGGCAAAAGCTTCCAAAAATTAGGAAGGAGCAACTTGCAATGCCTCTTACAAGAGCCATGCAGTACAGCATATTACAAACATTAGTCCCATTATTGGGGAGTGGGTCTCCCATAGTATTTGCTTATGCCTTCCAAGCAAAAGCTTCCAAGAATTATGAGGAAATGCAATGCCCGTTCGAAGAGTTGTGGAGGTCCCAGTAGCTTAACAAGACGCTTTTAATGCCCCTCAGAAGAGACGTGGAGGTCAGAGTGGTATAACAAGATGCTTTTAATGCCCCTTACAAGAGACGTGGAGGGCAGAGTGGTATAACAAGACACTTTTAATGCCCCTCAGAAGAGACGTGGAGGTCAGAGTGGTATAACAAGACGCTTTTAATGCCCCTTACAAGAGATGTGGAGGTCAGAGTGGTATAACAAGATGCTTTTAATGCCCCTTGGAAGAGCCATACAGTACAGCATCTTAAAAATATTATTCCCATTATTGGGGAGTGGGTCTCCCACAGTCTTTGCTTATGCCTTCCAAGCAAAAGCTGACAAAAATCAGGATGGAGGAATTTTCAATAATGGCCACACGTACCACGGTCACCCTGGTGGTATAGTGGTGGTGGAGGCTGAGGATAAGGAGAAGAACATACACAGCCGAAATGAGGAAGCGTATACCCGTGTGTGGGTGTGAAGCGGTGCATGTGAATACACCTACCGAAATAACACAGTGGATTTGACTTTATGTTACTCTGCTGTCATTTGGTGGTGATGAGAAGTCTGGCCCATTCCAGCCCTTGTTCATTTTGATAAGGGTCAGCTTGTCAGCATTGTCAGTTGACAGGCGAGTGCGCTTATCAGTTATAATTCCCCCAGCGGCACTAAAAGCACGCTCCGATAACACGCTAGCGGCAGGGCAGGCCAGTACCTCCAAGGCGTACAGAGCGAGTTCATTCCAAGTATCCAGCTTGGATACCCAATAATTAAAAGGCACAGAGGAATCACGGAGGACGCTGGTACGGTCGGCATGGTACTCCCTCACCACCTTTTGAAACTTTCCACTCCTTGTGAGAGCACCCCGCGCCTCAGGGTCTGTCCGAAGGGAGGGTCTGAGGAAACTGTCCCAGAACGTTGACAGTGTTCCACTGCCTCTGCTGGATTGGAGTTGCGTCTGTCTCGCATGTATGCCTTGGTTGGGCAACAACGAACTGTGACCTCTGCCGCTAGCGTGTTCAGATGGGAATTTTTTTAACAGTTCTGCAGCAAGGGCCTTCTGGTACTGCCCCATTTTTGTAGACCTCTCCACCTCAGGAATAAGAGAGTGAAAGTTCTCCTTATAGCGGGGGTTTACAAGTGTCACCAACCAGTAATGACTGTCACCCAAAATTTTGACAACGCGAGGGTCACGGTTAAGGCAGCGCAACATAAAGTCAGCCATGCGTGCCAGACTGGTAACGGGCAAGATTTCCGTGTCCTCACTAAGATGACGACTGACCATGCTCTCCTCCGCCTCCTCCTCTGACCTGAATAGTCTGACCAGAATATCGACAGCTTTGCTGCAGCTGGTACTCCACAACTGCTCTCTTCTGCACACAAATCCTTAGCAACATGGAGGGTAGAGTTCCAACGTGTGGGGACATCACAGAGCAGTCGGTGTGCTGGAAGCTGCAAACGCTGCTGCAACACTGCAAGGGTGGCGGAAGCTGTAGCCGACTTGTGAAAATGAGCTGACAGGCGGCGTACTTTCACGAGCAGATCTGGCAATTCGGGGTACGATTTAAGAAACCACTGAACCACGAGGTTAAGCACATGAGCCAAGCATGGTACGTGTGTGATCTCTCCTCACCTCAGAGCCGCCACCAGGTTACAGCCATTGTCACACACGACCATGCCTGGATGTAGGTTCAGCGGTCTCAGCCACAGATCTGCCTGCTCTTTCACAGCTGTCCACAACTCACAAGCAGTGTGAGGTTTATCACCTAAGCTTATGAGTTTCAGCACAACCTGTTGCCGCTTGGTGGAGGCAGTACTGCAGTGCTTCCAGCTTGTAACTGATGTGGTGATATCTGAGAAGGAGGCTGAGCATGAGGAGGAGTAGGATGATGCACAGAAGCTGTACACTGTGGGGGCAACTCTGATTGACATAGGGCCCGCAATCCTCGGTGTGGGGAGGATGTGTTCCGTCCCAAGGTCCGACTGGGTCCCGGCTTCCACTATGTTTACCCAGTGTGCCGTCAGGGAGATATACCGTCCCTGGCCACAAGCACTTGTCCACGTGTCCGTTGTCAAGTGGACTCTCCCAGTAACTGCATTGTTGAGGGCACGGCAGATGTTTTGGGACACATGCTTGTGTAGTGCGGGGATGGCACACCGGGCAAAATAGTGTCAGCTGGGGACCGAGTACCGAGGGACGGCTACCGCCATAAGGTTGCGAAAGGATTCTGTCTCCACCAGCCTAAAAGGCAGCATTTCCAAGGCAAGCAGTCGTGAAATGTGCGAATTTAAGACTGTGGCCTGTGGGGCGTTTGCTGTGAATTTCTGCTTTCTTTCAAAGGTCTGGGATATGGACAATTGAACGCTGCGGTGGGATGTGGACGTGGAAGTTGATGCTGTTTCTTGAGAAACTGCCATAACAAGTAAAGACTGAGAGGAGGGGGCATCTTTACATGCAGTATGGACAGGGGATTGCCTTGCACACACAACAGGGGGTTCTATTGCACGCACAACAGCGGAAGAAGCAGTGGTGGCACCCGCTGACACTGGTCGTGGACTCTGGCGTTCGCCCCACAAAGTCGGGTGCTTTGCTGCCATGTGCCTGATCATGCTGGTGGTGGTCAGGCTGGTAGTTTTGTCACCCCTGCTGATGCTGGCATGGCAGGTGGTACAAATGGCATTTTTGGAGTTTTCAGCAGAGTCTTTAAAATAATTCCAGACTCTGGAAGACCTACCGCTTGTACTGGCAACGTCCCTCTTGTTGGTGTTACGGGGAACGGTTGCCCGCCTTCTGTCTGCGGCCACCACACTGCTTCTTCCTGCCTGTTGGGGTACTCTGCCTCCCTCACCCTGTGTGCTGCTGGCCTCATTCTGCATGTCCTCCTGCCACGTTGGGTCAGTTACTAGATCATCCACCACCTCCTTCTCTTCCACTTGCGCACCGCGATCCTCATCCTCACTTCCTGGCAATTGTGTCTCGTCATCGTTCAGCTCTTGTGACAAATTGCCAGCGTCGACTTCCTGTGGCCGTGGCTGTTGAAATAATTGGGCATCACTACATGGGATCTCCTCTTCCACCACTTCAAGCGGAGCAGGCGAGGGGCACAAATCTGGAAATGGACCAATGAACAGCTCTTCAGAGTGTCCAAGTGTGGGATCAGTTGCTGTCTGACGACACTCGACATGGTGGGAGGAAGGAGCTTCAGGGTGAGGAGGAGTATGCAGTCGAGACTCACGCTACTAACATTTGACAGTGTGGAAGACAGACCGGAGGTGGTGGTGCTCAGGTAACTGGAAGTATTATCTGCCATCCAATTAATATCCTGTTCACACTGATCAGTTCGCAATACTGGTGTTGTTCTGTGCTTCCCTAGTAATTCGGTCAAGAAGTGTGAGCGAGAAGATGTGGCTGTTGGTTGTAGCACATTTTCACCTTGGTCATGGCCCCGTCCTCTGCACGCACCATCACCAGAACGTCCACTTCCACGTCCTTTGTCACGCGCCTTGCCCATTGTAAAGGAAGTAAAAGAGCTTACACTCGCACTATCAAAGGGTAATAAAAAGTAGATTAGAACCGTGGAAGAGGAAAACCACAGTTCTATTTCTCTGGCCTACAGCAGACTCTTTTAAACAATCAGAACAATCAGGGATAAACTATTACTGTTTTTCTTTACGGAAAAAATACCAAAACCTAAATAATAGAGATTTTTTACCGTGGAATGGCAAAACCACAGTTATTGTTTACTGGGGTATTCCATAAATTTTTAAATATATATATTTGCGGCTGAACAGTGAGCGACACACTCAAACTGTTTTTTTTTAGATACAAAAGGCCCAAAACTGGATACTACAGAGATTTGACCCGTGGAACTGCAAAAACACACTTGGATTTGTCGGGCCTACAACAGACTATTTTCAACAGATATATTTTTGTGTCTGGACAAACAGGGAGACACGATTACATTTTTTTTTTTACTGCAAAAAATGCGAAAAGCAGGATAATAGAGATTTTTTACCGTGGAACAGCAAACCCACAGTTATAATTTACTGGTGTATACCAGACTTTTTTAAATGTATATATTTGCGGATGAACAGTGAGCGACACACTCAAACTGTTTTCTTTTAGATACAAAAGGCCTAAAACTGGATAATACAGAGATTTGACCCGTGGAACTGCAAAACAAGACTTCTGTTTCTGTGGCCTATACCAGACTCTTTTCAACAGATATATTTGTGTCTGAAAAATCAGAGACACACTTTATTTTTGAGGGGGGGAGACTCCAATAGGTTAATAAGACGGGTATTTGTACAGTGTGAAGGAGGAAAAAAAAAAGAGGATTTAGATGAAAAAAAAGGGATTTTTACTGGCCCCCGAGACCTGGAGCTAAGTCCAGCAATTTCAGAAACAGGAGCACACAGGACTGTAATGCAGCATTTGCTGGTATAACCACTGAGTCTCCTATACAGCCTGCCTGCCTGCCTGATATCTGGGATGGATATTAGTCCTGAGAAGGACTGTTTGTTTGTTCTGGCAGCCTTTACAGACCCTACACTAACTATTTCTCAGGAAAAATCTTTCCCTAGCTCAGCAGCGCTGTCCCTACACTCTCAAATCCGGAGCAACTGTGTCAAAGATGGCGGCGCCCGGTTTTAAATACTCGAGGTGACGCTGTGTGGCCAGCCAATCACTGTAATGCCCACAAACAACATGGCTGCGGCATTACAGTAACTGGCTGGCAATCCCTGCATGTTCATTGGCTCTGTAAAGAGCGCCAAACATGCAGGGCGGTGACCCGAGCTCCCGCCCGAGTAACCCGGAAATGCTCGGTGCTCGCCAAACATCCCGAGTAGCGTGATGCTCGAGCGAGTACTGAGCAGTGTTGAGCATGCTCGCTCAACACTAGTGCAGATGCTTTCGACAAGGTGAACCCGTAATATTAGACAATGTAGGACTGTCCCGAACAGGTTCACCTTGTCGATGGTGGGATGGCTTATTTACTATTTTTGATCAAAAACAGTGTTACTAAGAACCCTATTTTATTTAAATGCACTTGCTTTTTATTTATTTACAGCAGGGTTTTTGTTCATTTTGCTTCTTGTAGGTTTTTCTGATTCATGGCCATTGTGAAACATGCATTTATGTGCTGCATGTATACCAACTTAAACCAAGCTTGTGTTTTTGCTGTATAACGTTAGCAACAGCAAAAAAATTTAATTTTTTTGACTCTGCACAAGCTCTGAATACAGCTGAATTTCACCGCCACTTAAAGCACTAGGTGGCTTATAGCAGAGTGTAACATGTCTGCGACACAAGAAAAATCTTTGGTGGACTGTGGCTAGCAACAGAAAATATGTATTTTTTACTCTGAAAACAGCTGAATTTCACCGCCACTAAAAGCACTAGGTGGCTTATAGCAGAGTGTAGCACGTCTGCGAAACAAAAAAATCTTTGGTGGACTGGTGCTAGCAACAGCAAAAAAATATTTGTTTTACTGTGCATAAAGCAGAAGTTCATCCAACAAAAAATGACAAACTGGGCTAACACAGCTTGCACTATCATATTAGCAAATTAAAAAAAAAAGTTTTTTGTGCTCTGCACTCAGAAGCTCTGCACTTACAAGCTCTGCAGATAGCTGAATTTCAACCCCACAAAAACAAAAAATGGCCTACAAGGGCTTGCTTGCTTACTTTATTACATTATATTGAAGGTTTGCATGGAGCACAGACAGTACAACCGATGCACAGCACTGTTCTGAGCCATAGACCCTGCTCTTTTTGTGAGAATCTCAGTAATTGCACAAAAAAAAAAGGCTGCAAGGTCGATTGAAAAGGTGCACAGTACAAGACTTATCTACACTATCTGACTTACAAAGAGGCGTCCATCTATCTGGCTAATATCTCTCATTACACAGGACAGCGCACACTGAGCAGCATCTATCTCCTTCAGTGACATGCATAAAATGGCACTAAGGGAACATGGCTGGTTTTTATATGGAGATGACATGTGATTTCAGCAGCCAATTGCAGAAGCCCTTGTGGATGCTTCCTGCGCTCTGAATGGCTAGCCACGCTTTCCTGACTTAAAGTTACCGCCTACAGAAAGGAAAAAAAAAACAGTGCGCCGCTGATCTGACCTGTTCACGTAACCACATAAATTCACCGAACGTTACCGATTTTCCCGAATTTAACAAATTTTGCTCGCCTTTCCGATCACGAATCCGAATGTGCCACATTCGTGTCGAACTTAACATTTGAGATCAGATTTAAAACATATTCACTCATCACTAGTTAAGTTCACTACTTTAACATTGATAATCTATCCCTTGGATAGGTCAGCCATATCTGATCGGTGGGGGATGAGACACCCAGCCCCCCTGGCCGATCCACTGTTTCAGGTGTCGGCGGCTCCAAGAAGTACTCAGTTACTGAGCTGCTCCGTCTACTGATAGTAGCCATGGCCGGTCACTGCTTTAAGTCATCAATGTTAAGTAGTGGACAACCTCTAAATAATTCATTTGGCCTAAGAAACTCAACTATATATCAAATGTATGAGGAAGAGAGAACTTTTTACCTACCACAGTGGCTCCAATCTGTGAGTCCATTACTTGGGCCTGATTATTCACTTTTCCAACATCTTTTTTTTGCTGGAAAACAGAATGTCGTGACCACACTGCTTACTATTTAGAGTAGGTATGGAGAGGCTGAATATCTATTGTAAATGGCGAGATCCTATGTTAAATATCATCAGTATTATAGTAGGAATATAATTCTGCTCTCTGATGATAGCTGAGCCCTGGTTAACAAACTGAAAAGTAACAAAAAGTGTTAGATCAGTGCTCCACGGTCATTGGTGAAAAAGTGAGATATTTCAGAATTTTGTTTAGCATAAAAATAATAATGATCACAGTTTTAAACATCCACAGTATATGGGTGCTCAGTGATAGGATCCGGAAAATCTGAACAATATTGTCAAGGAACCACGGCACTCTCATTATGAGGCAAGATAAACAGTAAAGTTACGGTCCATATCATGCAATGACAGCGTGAACTGCCGTCTCTACGTCTCTTTACAATATTTATGGAAAGTCAATTACAAAAAAATTGAGATTCAGGAAAGTCTGATTTTTAAAAAAAAATTAAAGGCAAATTCTATTTGCATTGAACCGATTCACTCATCTCTAGTTTTTCCTATTGTGAAGTCATCGGAAATACCAGGTATCCTTTTAACAAAAATATACACCCTGTTTCAGGAGTATAGGGGAAAATTCCACAAGCAAGAACTCCTTAATGTATGTGAGAATTTCTTCTTCATTCCACTTTACCCTTCTTAATGTCTTTCTTACCCTCTTCTCAGTATCATCACTTTGATGCACGTCCCTCTAATCTGATTAATCTTCTAGTTTTATTTTTAGCTTTTCTTTAATTTATCCACTTTGCAGTCATCAGTTGACATTTGATAAATGACAGTACATTTCTTCAATTTGATCCACAGACAATCTAATGTGCAGTATTTGTGGCATTCTTGTTAAAGCAAGGATTGGACTTGTTGGAGTTTAACAGGTTTAATTCCCATTTTTTCTTACTTTTCTATAAAGTTTTACAATGTGTAAGAAAATATGTAAGAATTGTAATTGAAAGCCATATTTTTTAGCTCGGTGAAAGGACTGACTTTTGTGAAAGCGTATGCACTCCGGCTGTCATTTCTCCATCACCAGGTTCCACCCATTGTCACACATGACCATGCCTGGCTGTATGTTCAGCAGTGAGAGCCACAGATCAGACTGCTGTGTTACAGCTTTCAACAACTCCGCCGCGGTAAGCGGTTTGTCACCTAAGCATTAAGCATGTTATCTTCAGCACAGCCTCTTGCCGCTTGGGCAAGGCAGTGCTGCAGTGCTTTCAGCTTGTGACTAGTTTTGAGCGATACCTTCCGATATCGGGAAATATCGGATCGGATTGGATCGGACCGATACCGAAAAAGTATCGGATATCGCCGATTCCGATACCGGAAACCAATGCAAGTCAATGGGACAGAAATATCGGAATGAAAATAAACCCTTTCTTTCCTTGTAGGTTAATTCTACATGAAGGAAAACAACTAAGAATAATGTAGAATGTATTGGGGGAGGTGGGGGAGACAATAAAGGCATAGAGGTTTTGCCCAATCAAATGGAATAGCAGGAATTAATATTTTTTTTAAGACGTTCTGAGTTACGGAAATATTGACTATGCTAAGTATTTTTATATTTTGTCAGATATTTATGTTTCACTACTTCCATGCTCTTCACCTTTTTTTTTACTTCCCCCACACTTTCTCCTTCATCATCCTCAGCATCTTTTTCATCCACTTCTTCTTCACCTTCTTCATCTTCTTCTTCTTCACCTTCTTCGTATTATTCTTTTTTTTTACATTCTTCATATTCTACTTCTTCATCTGCTTCATATTCTTCTTCGTGACAGGCATTCCTGTAGTTGTTATCTATAAAAGGTTGGACATTACACCTTTCGTTCTGCCCGTCACAAAAGATTTACAACAGGATTTGTCCGCGTTCAGTTTGGCCTGCAGCAGCAGGTCTTTTCCAGGGGCACCACGAGGAGGAACGGACTCACCCCCATACACTGCTTAGTCATCTTCTGCTTATAATTTAGATATTATCTTTTGCTCTGATTTTTAGTCTTATGCTTAATGTTCTTCCGCTTTTTGTTCTGCAGCTTCTTGTATTTCTGCTTCTTGGTTTTCTGTCTCTTGTTCTTCTGTATCTTGGTGCTTGTCTTCTCTTCTTTGTCCTCTTGGTCAACTTCTTCAGGGTCATCTTCTTGGTCTTCTTCGGGGTGGTCTTCAGGGTCGTCGTCTTCGGGGGTACTCGTCTTCGGGGTCCTCGTCTTCTTCGGGTTGGTCTTCTGGGTCCTCGTCTTCGGGGTCCTCGTCTTCTTCGGGGTGGTCTTCAGGGTCCTCGTCTTCTTCGGGGTGGTCTTCAGGGTCCTCTTCTTCAGGGTCGTCGTCTTCGGGGTCCTCGTCTTCTTCGGGTTGGTCTTCAGGGTCCTCGTCTTCAGGGTCCTCGTCAGGGAGATCCAGAGTGATTACCAAAAACCATTTCAAAAAGCTTGAACTTGGAAATGTAGCAGAAGGTACAAGAAGGCTGAGGAACTACCGAGGACCAGCTGACGGTACTGGAACCCGGATGGGTAGCAGAAGGTACAAGAGCCAATGGAACTGCCGAAGACCAGCTGACGGTACTGGAACTCGGTTACTAAGCAGGAGGTACCAGTGCCAGAAATCACTACCAAGGACCAGCAGACGTTGGTGGAACTTGGATACCGAGAAGGAGGCACCTAATCCAAAGGCACTGCCAAGAACCAGCTGACGGTACTGGAACCCGGATGGGTAGTAGAAGGTACCCATGTAAAACAAAGTTTCAAGGCCGCGAGCCGGCCGCAGTTACCAAAACCCACAGTCCTACAGGGGGTGCTTGTCCTATTGGCACTATGGAACCAGCCTTCATTGCCAGATCCCGCAGCTCACATAGGAGTCACCTAAACTGCAGGCACCATAGAGTCGGCAAACCCGACCGCAACATGACAGGACAATGCATTGGAGGCAAAGTGACGTTGACACTACCCGGTTACAGCTGGCGTGCTGGAACCAGGCTGGGCAGGAGGGAGTACCCGTGCCAAAGACACTGCCGAGAACCAGCTGACGGTACTGGAACCCGGATGGGTAGTAGAAGGTACAAGAGCAAATGGAACTACCGAGGACCAGCTGACGGTACTGGAACCCGGATGGGTAGCAGAAGGTACAAGAGCCAATGGAACTGCCGAGGACCAGCTGACGGTACTGGAACTCGGTTACTAAGCAGGAGGTACCTGTGCCAGAAAGCACTACCAAGGACCAGCAGACGTTGGTGGAACTTGGATACCGAGAAGGAGGCACCTAATCCAAAGGCACTGCCGAGAACCAGCTGACGGTACTGGAACCCGGATGGGTAGTAGAAGGTACCCATGTTAAAAAAAAGTTTCAAGGCCGCGAGCCGGCCGCAGTTACCAAAACCCACAGTCCTACAGGGGGTGCTTGTCCTATTGGCACTATGGAACCAGCCTTCATTGCCAGATCCCGCAGCCCACATAGGAGTCACCTAAACTGCAGGCACCATAGAGTCGGCTAACCCGACCGCAACACGACAGGACAACGCATTGGAGGCAAAGTGACGTTGACACTACCCGGAAACAGCTGGCGTGCTGGAACCAGGCTGGGCAGGAGGGATTACCCGTGCCAAAGACACTGCCGAGAACCAGCTGACGGTACTGGAACCCAGGGTGAATACTAAAAACAGAGTGGAGCCAGAGGTGTATTTGGAGGAGGTTTTAAATCAGTAGTACAGTGGATGTGGACAAAGCAGGAGAATTTGCCGGACACACAGCTGGGGATCAGCTGACGTTACTGAACCCCAATAACACTGGAGCAAGCGTTGACTGTGCAGACGGCACTTCTGAGCAGCAACAAGCGGTATTGGAGCCCAGGGTAAATACTAAAAACAGAGGAGCCAGAGGTGTATTTGGAGGAGGTTTTAAATCAGTAGTACAGTGGATGTGGATAAAGCAGGAGAATTTGCCGGACACACAGCTGGGGATCAGCTGACGTTACTGAACCTCAATAACATGGCAGCAAGTGTTGACTGTGCAGACGGCACTTTCGGGCGCCAACTGGCGGTGTTGGAGCTTAGGGATAATACTGAAAACAGAGGAGCCAGAGGTGTAATTGGAGCAACTTTAAAATCTGTAGTAGTGAGAATGTGGACAGAGCAGGAGAAATTGCCGTCCGCACAGCAGGGGAACAGCTGACGTTACTGAACCCCAATAACACAGCAGCAAGTGTTGACTGTGCAGACGGCACTTCCGAGCGCCAACTGGCGGTGTTGGAGCTCAGGGATAATACTGAAAACAGAGGAGCCAGAGGTGTAATTGGAGCAACTTTAAAATCTGTAGTAGTGAGAATGTGGACAGAGCAGGAGAAATTGCCGTCCGCACAGCAGGGGAACAGCTGACGTTACTGAACCCCAATAACAAGTCAGCAAGTGTTGACTGTGCAGACGGCACTTCCGAGCGCCAACTGGTGGTGTTGAAGCTCAGGGATTACAGTTCAGGTGGTAGAAACATGAACACAACAGTAGACCTGGATACTGTTGCCAACCAATTGTTTATTCTGGAAGAGGACTGGCAAATTCATGAGAGATCCAGGCCTTGTTCATTTTGAGAAAAGTAAGCCGGTCAACGTTATCGGAGGATAGTCGCATGCGACGGTCTGTTAGTACACCACCTGCGGCACTAAAGACGCGTTCCGATAATACACTAGCAGCAGGGCAAGCTAGCACCTCCAATGCATACTGACTAAGCTCTGGCCATGTATCCAGCTTACAGACCCAAAACTTGAAGGGAGAAGAGCCGTCAGGGAGTACACTGAGAGGGCAAGACATGTAGTCTGTCACCATCTGACGGAAACGTTGCCTCCTGCTGACTGGAGCCGTCTGTGATGGTGTAGACATTTGTGGCGGCGTGGACACAAAACTTTGCCACATTTCGGCCATACTGGTCTTGCCTTGTGCTGAGGCACTGCTTCTGCTCCCTCTTTGTGCAGAGCTTCCTCCACTGCCTCGACGCACTGAGCTGCTTTGTAACGCACTAGCAGCACTGCTCTCGGTTGGAATGGAGAACATGATGGAATGCACCAGTGCGTCTTGGTACTCCCGCATTTTACGCTCCCGGTTCAACGGTGTTATGAGGCTTTGTAAGTTGTCCCGGTAGCGAGGATCTAGGAGGGTGGACACCCAATAATCAGCCGTGTTGAGAATGTGGGCGATGCGGCGGTCGATTCTCAGGCACTGCAGCATGAAATCAACCATGTGCTGCAGACTGCCAACTGGCCAAGAAACGCTGTCCCCTGCTTGAGGCGTGATCTCTGCCTGCTCTGCATCACCCCACCCTCGCTCTAGATACTGACTACTAGAGCATTGTGTACCTCCCTCCTCTGGACAGATGTCTTCCTCATCCATTGACTCCTCCTCATCCTCCTCACAAAGTGTCTCCTGCCTAGGCCTTTGTGAGGAACCACGTTGCGCAGACTGTAGAGAAGCAGGTGGCATTTGTGACTCCTCATCCTCCACCTCTTCCAAAACCTCGTCCCTAAGTGCTTGCAGTGTTTTTTCAAGCAGGCAGATAAGGGGGATAGTCATGCTGACTAGTGCATCATCTGCACTCGCCATCCACATGGAATAATCGAAGGCACGCAAAACGTGGCAAATGTCCTTCATAGAGGCCCACTCAGTGGTGGTGAAGTGTGAACGGCGCGCACTGCGACTTGTTTGCGCCTGCTGCAGCTGGTACTCCATTACTGCTGCCTGCTGCTCACACAACCTCTCCAACATATGTAACGTTGAATTCCACCTGGTGGGTAGGTCACATATGATGCGATGTTCCGGAAGACGTAATCGGTGCTGCAGAGCAGCAATGCGTGATCTTGCATTGCTGGAACGCCGGAAGTGAGCGCACTCTATGCGGACCTTGTGAAGCAGTGCATCAAGATCTGGATAGTCCCTCAAAAAACTCTGCACGACCAAGTTGAGCACATGTGCCAGACATGGGATGTGAGTGAGGTTGCCTAGGCCCAGAGCTGCAACCAGATTTCGGCCATTGTCACACACTACCATGCCTGGCTGGAGATTCGCTGGCACAAACCACACTTCGCTCTGCTGCTTGATGGCATTCCAGAGCTCCTGCGCTGTGTGGCTTCGATTCCCCAAAGAAATTAATTTTAATACGGCCTGTTGACGTTTGGCCACGGCTGTGCTCATATCGGTCATCATGACAGGTAACCGTTCACGGGTCGATGTGGAGGTAGACCGTGATGGCTCCTGCAGCGCTGATTCAGAGGAACTGGAGTATGAGGAGGAGTCAATATGTACAGACTGGATTCCTGCAATCCTTGGAGTTGGCAGAACACGTACAGCGCCACTCTCAAGATCTGTACCCGGCTCCACAACTTTTACCCAATGGGCAGTGAGGGAAAGGTATCGTCCCTGTCCATGCTTACTGGTCCACACATCAGTGGTCAGGTGGACCTTGCTACTGACGGCGTTTTGTAGCGCATGTTTAATTTTTCCCTCCACATGATGTTGCAGGGCAGGGACAGCTTGCCTGCTGAAATAAAAGCGGCTGGGCACGTTGTATTGTGGGACTGCCAATGCCATAAAGTTACGGAATGTGTCAGTCTCTACCAGCCTGAATGATAGCATTTCAAGGGCCAGTAGTTTAGCAATGCCAGCATTCAGATCCTGTGCTCGGGGGTGGTTTGCCGAGTATGGGCGCCTTTTCTCCCATGCCTGTGCTAACGATGGCTGTAGACTGGCCTGGGAGTGTGAGGATGACTGGGAAAGTGGTGCTGTGGGTGGAATTACACTGTGTCTCTGTACAACAGTGCCAGAGATTCTTCCATGGCGATCCTGTGAGGAAGCCGAACCAGCTGTGTGTGAGCTGGAGGAAGAGGCTACAACACGAGCTGAAGAGGTGGTAGGTGGCGCTGTAGGTTGGCCTAGGTCTTCAGTGTGTTTTTGTAACTCCACCACGTGCTTGGTCCGCACATGTTTCCACATATTTGTGGTATTGAGGTTGCTGACACTTTTCCCTCTTTTCACCTTCTGATTACACAGCTTGCATTTGACAAAGAAAATGTCATCTGTAACTGTGTCAAAAAAGGACCAGGCACTGCAAGTCTTGGGAGCGCCCGCTTTGGATTTTGGAAGAGCCATGCTCCTAATGGGTGCCGAAGTGGAGGCTACAGGCAACCAAGTCTGCCCCCTCCCTCTCCCTCCTTTTTGGGCTGTTCGGGGAATCTCTTCCTCAGAGCTGCTCCCACCACCTTCCTGTCCCTCACGCCATGATGGGTCAAGGACCTCATCATCTACACCACCCTCTTCAAACAACTGCTTCTCCTGGGTAGTCTCGACAGCACAGTACGCACCAGAAAGTGGCACCTGAGTCTCATCATCAGATGCGTACTGAGGTGTGCTGCTGACCATAGGCACTGGCCCACCCGCCTCTTCAGATTCAGAGAGACAAAACGGTTGCGCATCACTGCATACTACCTCTTCTTCAAATTATCGAATTCTGCTTGGCTGGCCCCCTCTTTCCAAGCCAAGAGATTCAGAGAACAGAAGTAGAGATGGCTCCTGTCCAGGGCTCTCTGACTGCCTGGGCAATTTGGCAGGTGGTGAAGAGACAGATGGGTGCTCTTCAGTGCTCAGGACCTGAGAGGATCTGGAACTAATTGAAGTCGATGCGTTAGCTGCCATCCATCTGACAACGGCTTCAATTTGGTCCTCCCGCAGCAGTAGGGTATGGCTAGCTCCTACCAAGCTAGGCATAAAGGACTGTTCCCTGGTAAAACTGGGGGATGCTGAGTCACTGGTGCCCGCAGCAGGCACAGAATCCCCACGTCCTCTCCCTGCAGGCACAGAATCCTCACGTACTCTGCCTGCAGAAACTTCACGCCCACGCCCACGACCACATGCCTTACTCCCTGCCTTCTTCATCTTGGTAGACTGATAAAGATAGGCAGAAAAGTACTAAGGGCTTAGTGTGCTTATTCCTGAACAGCTGCTAACAGGTATAAGAAACACTAATTTTATAAAGTGTGGACTAGACTTTAATATGAGCTAATGTGGCCTGCACAACTGTAAAGTGGAGTGTTTGGTGAACTTTATTTAGTTTTTTTTTGTCACAAAAAGACACTGGATGTGCCTAAAGATGTAATAACGATAGTATCACAAACTTTTTGTAGCTATTACAATGTAGGAAGGTAACCTACAATGCAATAGATGAGGCTACAAAAAATAGGCTAATACTAATCTGGCTGGGGCTGCAGGGCCCAATGCTGCAGAAAGGCTCCTCTAACTACTCCTATATAGTGTGTTTGGAACCAATTTAGCTGAATACGGATGGAACCACCACACTAATAGGAGAAATCAGGAAAAATTATGAATTTGCAAAAAAGGACATTGTATGAAGCAGTGACACACACTGAGTGCACTACAACCAGACGTGGCTGAAGCACACACTACAGGGTGAGCTGCATTCACACACACAGACCTTGCAGACAGCGGTGAACAGTGCAGATGCAGAGCACTGTGCACTAGCGCTGCAAGACCAAAAAAATTTCTCTATCTACTTCTATATAGTGTGTTTGGAACCAATTTAGCTGAATACGGATGGAACCACCACACTAATAGGAGATATCAGGAAAAATTATGAATTGGCAAAAAAGGACAATGTATGAGGCAGTGACACACACTGAGTGCACTACAACAAGATGTGGCTGAAGTACACACTACAGGGTGAGCTGCACTCATACACACAGACCTTGCAGACAGCGGTGAACAGTACAGATGCAGAGCACTGTGCACTAGCGCTGCAAGACCAAAAAAATTTCTCTATCTACTCCTATATAGTGTGTTTGGAACCAATTTAGCTGAATACGGATGGAACCACCACACTAATAGGAGATATCAGGAAAAATTATGAATTGGCAAAAAAGGACAATGTATGAGGCAGTGACACACACTGAGTGCACTACAACCAGACGTGGTTGAAGCACACACTACAGGGTGAGCTGCACTCACACACCAGACCTTGCAGACAGCGGTGAACAGTACAGATGCAGAGCACTGTGCACTAGCGCTGCAAGTCCAAAAAAAATTCTCTATCTACTCCGATATAGTGTGTTTGGAACCAATTTAGCTGAATACGGATGGAACCACCACACTAATAAGAGATATCAGGAAAAATTATGAATTGGCAAAAAAGGACAATGTATGAGGCAGTGACACACACTGAGTGCACTACAACCAGACGTGGTTGAAGCACACACTACAGGGTGAGCTGCACTCACACACAGAGACCTTGCAGACAGCGGTGAACAGCTCAGAGAACTGTGCACTAGCACTGCAAGGCACAGTGATTTATAAAGTAGCTTGGGTAAAGCAGAATAGACCAAATAGGTAGCTAATACTGTCCCTCAGAACAACAGCGTCCTATCCCTAACTGAATTCACAGCAGAGTGAGCTCAAAATGGTGGCGGCGGCTTTTATAGTGCATCATGACATCATTTCAGCAGCCAATCACAGCCATGCCATTAGTTAAGATGCCTACATGCCTAACAGGATGTGCCCACACTTCTTAGGATCCTCATTGGCTGAATAAAATGAAAATGGCTCATTGCATTATGGGAACTTCCGATTCCGGTATACGATATTGCAAAAGTATCGGAATTAAGTATCGAAATTCCGATACCGCGAATATCGGCCGATACCCGATATTTCAGTATCAGAATGCTCAACACTACTTGTGACTGATGTGGCCATTTCGGAGATGGAGGCCAAACTGGAGGAGGAGGTGCAGGAGCTGACCAATGTGATTACATTGAGGTTACATTGGCAACACTAGTTTTTATACTAAAGAAAGATCCTACTGTGATTTTTTTTTACGTTATTTTTTAAGACAAATTGATTCACCGGGAAATTACATTTTACAACCTCTGAAAGTCACAAAGCCTATTCTCAAAGGGCAAGCAGTCGGCCATGCTTTGTTGTTCCCATTATTAATGAGTGGGTCTCCTATACTGTTATTGCGTATTCAGTGACTGCAAGGGCTGCCAAAAATTTGGACGCACTCCAATGCCCTTTGGAAGAGACGTAGAGGTTGGAGAGACTCATAAAAACAATGTTACCATTATTAGGAAGTTGGTCTCCCATAGTGTTTGCCTATGCAGTGAAGCAATGACTGCAAAAAATTTGGAGGAACTCCAATGCCCTTTGCAAGAGAAGTAAAAAGTCAGAGAGCCTCCTTAAAACAATGTTCCCATTATTAGGAAGTGGGTCTCCCATAGTGTTTGCCTATGCAGTGAAGCAATGGATGCCAAAAATTTGGAGGAACTCCAATGCCCTTTGCAAGAGAAGTAGAAATCAGAGAGCATCCTTAAAACAATGTTCCCATTATTAGGAAGTGGGTCTCCCATAGTGTTTGCCTATGCAGTGAAGCAACGGCTGCCAAAAATTTGGAGGAAATCCAATGCCGCTTGAAAGAGACGTAGATATGTTGATATGGTACATATGGTGGTGATATGGTGGTGGTGGATGAGGATGCGGAGAAGGAGGAGGACAAGAGCAAATAGACAAAATCAGGAAGCATATACCCATGTCTGGGTGTGAAGACAGAAGTGCATGGGAATAGAGCTAGACCTCCCCCAAAAAAAGACACTGTATTTGAGTTTGTTGCGCTGCTATCATTTGGTGGTGTTGAGAAGTCTGGCCCAATCCAGCCCTTGTTCATTTTTATAAGAGTCAGCCTATCAGCATTTTCAGTTGACAGGCAGATGCGCCTATCGGTTATAATTCCACCGGCGGCACTAAAAACCCGCTGACAAAAACACTAGCGGCAGGGCAGGCCAGGACTAGAGATGAGCGGTGTTCGACTCGAACTGTTCGCCAATCTCAAATTCGAGCTGTTTTGGGCGGTGTTTGAGCCGTTCGGAGAACACGAACAATTTGAAAAAAATTTGGCTGTTCGACGTTATGTTCGATAACTGTTCGTGCACCAAAATCATAGCTGGATTTTTTCTCAGTAATGCTGAAAATTAATGTTAACACGCAGATTGAGTGAACAGCGGGGCAGGGGGGGGGGGGCAGGGGATGGATCTCTGCAGAAATAATGAAGATCTCCATTTTTTTTTCTCTTTCCCGCATTTACAGTGGGGAGGTGCAATCTGTCAGCCTATCAGCAGCGCACACACGGAGCGAAGTGCTTTTTTTCACACAAGCAAGGGCATGTGTCATTGGCAGTGTATGTCACATGTCCTTGCCCTATAAGACCAAGCCATTTTCCCCGTCGCCACCATTTTCTCACTGCTGCAGCTGCGTGTTAGACGGCACCGCTGTTGCTGTGTGCGCTATACCTTGTTAATTTCAAGCCAATTTTCGCACAAATCTACAGATAGCTTGGGAGTAGGGAATAGTTGTGATTGCAGTCCTTTTAAGGACTAGGTTACAGCATTTCCTACGACTTTTATCAGGCAGGTCTGTGCTCTTAAATAGATAGGTTGGGAGTAAAGACTAATTGTAATTGCAGTCCTTTTGAGGGCTAGGTTACATCAGTTCCTATCACTTTTTGCCAGGCAGTTCTGTGCCAGTGCTGTGCAAGTTTTTTTCACAGCATTTGGCTAAATCTAGCAAAGCAAACCCTTTTTGGCCTCTTGCAGTGTGTGTTAGTCAGTGGAGTAGCCTTTCTGTGTTGCAAGCTACACCACCTGTGTATAGAAAACAATTTTTTTTACTGCACCTTTTGGGCATAGCATCATTCTATTAGTCCATCTATGCTAACCTCCACCAGGTTGCAAATTCAATATAATTTTTATCTGCATCTAGCTCTGAAAAAATATTTCGACTTGTAGCAGTGTGTGGGACTTGTTCTGTTAGTCCATCTATACTAACCTCCACCAGGTTGCAAATTCAATATAATTTTTCTCTGCATCTAGCTCTGAAAAAATATTTCGGCTTGTAGCAGTGTGTGGGACTTGTTCTATTAGTCCATCTATGCTAACCTCCACCAGGTTGCAAATTCAATATAATTTTTATCTGCATCTAGCTCTGAAAAAATATTTCGGCTTGTAGCAGTGTGTGGGACTTGTTCTATTAGTCCATCTATACTAACCTCCACCAGGTTGCAAGTTCAATATAATTTTTATCTGCATCTAGCTCTGAAAAAATATTTCGGCTTGTAGCAGTGTGTGGGACTTGTTCTATTAGTCTATCTGTACTAACCTCCAGCAGGTTGCAAATTCAATATAATTTTTATCTGCATCTAGCTCTGAAAAAATATTTTGGCTTGTAGCAGTGTGTGGGACTTGTTCTATTAGTCCATCTATACTAACCTCCAGCAGCTTGCAAATTCAATATAATTTTTATCTGCATCTAGCTCTGAAAAAATATTTTGGCTTGTAGCAGTGTGTGAGACTTGTTCTATTAGTCCATCTATACTAACCTCCAGCAGGTTTCAAATTCAATATAATTTTTATCTGCATCTAGCTCTGAAAAAATATTTCGGCTTGTAGCAGTGTGTGGGACTTGTTCTATTAGTCCATCTATACTAACCTCCAGCAGGTTGCAAATTCAATATAATATTTATCTGCAACTAGCTCGGAAAAAATATTTCGGCTTGCAGCAGTGTGTGGGACTTGTTCTATTAGTCCATCTATACTAACCTCCACCAGGTTGCAAATTCAATATAATTTTTATCTGCATCTAGCTCTGAAAAAATATTTCGGCTTGTAGCAGTGTGTGGGACTTGTTCTATTAGTCCATCTATACTAACCTCCACCAGGTTGCAAATTCAAAATAATTTTTATCTGCATCTAACCCAGCCAATTTTTTGGGGCTAATACCACAGTTTGACCACTCAGCTCTGCTCGGTTCCCATCCATTGTTTTTTGTGCAAACAACTCCAGAGTTGTCAATTAGTTAACCACCAAAATGAGTGGAAAAAGGCCTGCTGCTGGTGGAAAGGGGAATTGGCGTGTTGGAAAGGGAAAAAAAGATTGTGTCCGTGGGGTAGGTGTTAAAGCAACAGTAACATCTGCAGAAGAAAGACCATCTTCCAGCCATCTAAGATGTCTACTTCTTTTAGTGGACAATGTGATAAGATCCCTTTCTTACGGCCACGCCAATCGCTACAAATTCCAGATGAGGCATAAAAACAGCAGGTGCTTCATTGGATATCAAGTGCTCCTTTAAGTGGGCTATCCTCCACCTCAACTTCAGCATCACAAATACTCCAGTCCTCAGAGGTGTCACCCCAATCGCACTTGCTTCCTCACAGCTCCCAAGTCTCCAGCTGCCCGTCTGAGTATGGGGTAGAACAGATCGTTGAGTCTGCAGAGCTGTTTACTCATACTATAGCCTGGGAATCAGAGGTCGGCTCCAGAGCTTCTGTGAATCCAGACGAGGAAATGATCTGCACTGATGCCCAGAATCTTTATGAGTCGGATCCAGGACCAAACGCAGAAGGTTCTGACCTTAATGTAGACCCTCGTTCCCAAACTGTAACTCCTGTTGGTGTAGACAATGAGGAAGACGATGATGAGACTAAAATACCTGATTGGAGCGACATCTTGAGATTTTTGTCAGGGCAGGAAGAGGTTGGCTCTGAGGACGACGGGTGTGATAACACACAGGGTGATGATGACGAGGTTGGAGATCCCACTTACTGTCAAACCACAGTCAGCCAGTCGATGAGGTCAGCAGAGGAGGTGGAGGAGGATGCTATTGGCGACGAGGTCAGGTTGCGCCTTCCTGGACAGAGACGTAGTACTGGATGCACGTCAACAACTGCATCCTCAAGCACAACTCTGCCTCTGACCACAAGTCGTAGTGTCTCTTCAGGTCGTATGGGTGCTAAGCCTTGCATAGCCTGGGCATTTTTTCAGATCGATAAGGATGACCCAACTCGTGTTATCTGTAACATTTGTCAGCAAAAGCTAAGTAAAGGCCAAAAAATACATAGTTTGAGTACTTCATGCATGAACCGGCACATGGATATGAAGTATAAGTTGCAGTGGGAAGCTTACTGTGCTCCAATGCGGCCTAGCCGGCCGGGCCAACCACCATCTGCCACATCTTGTGCAGCCGCGGCCTCTTCATCCTCTGTGACTGGGGGGACAGCAGTCACACCTGTTTTGGGACGCATACCTGCCACCTCTTTACCCGCAACAGCCAGCGTGATTGGCAGGTCATAATTTTCTTTGGAGGTGGAAACACCAGCTGGTGTTCAGCGCTTTCCGACATCGATAGCACCACCTTTGGATCAAGGCAACCTAACATGTCCGCCTGCATCTTCCTCACAGACCAGCAGTTTGCCGGGTACACCCTTCTCAACCCTGTCTAAGCAAACAGCCAGCCCTCGGTCCCTCAGATGTGGACAAGTAAAAGACCATTTCCTCCTAGCCATGAGAAAGCTAAGAGGTTGAATTTCACCATCTGCAAGCTCTTGGCTACAGAAATGCTGCCTTTCCGCCTGGTGGACACAGAGGATTTTCGTGACCTTATGTCCGTCGCAGTGCCCCAGTACCAGATGCCCAGTCGGCACTACTTCTCAAAGAAAGGTGTGCCTGTGCTCCACCAGCATGTCACACACAAGATCACCGCTTCTTTGAGAAACTCTGTGTGTGACAGGGTGCATTTCACCACAGACACTTGGACGAGTAGGCATGGACAGGGGCGTTACATGTCGCTGACTGGGCACTGTGTAACTATGGTGACAGCAGGACAAGGGGCTGCTGTTCAAGTCTTGCCGTCCCCACGAGTTGTGCGTCAATCCTCTTTATCTCGAAGTTTGTCCACTGCTTCTGCCTCCTCAACCTCCTCTCGGTCCTCCACCTGCACCCAAAGCCTGTCTGGTCTTGCCACAAGATTTCTAACTGCATAGAAGGGATCCTGCACACCTCCTTACTATGCTGGCAGCAGGGCTCAACGTCATCAGGCGGTTTTTACTTTGAAATGTCTGGGAAATGTGAGTCACACAGCTGAGGAGTTGTGGTCAGCTCTGGAGAACCGGTTTCATGAATGGTTGTCTCCACTGGACCTGCAACCAGGGAAGGCCGTGTGCGACAATGCTGCAAACCTGGGTGCGGCCCTTCACCGGGGCAATGTCACACACGTGCCTTGTATGGCTCACTTGTTGAACCTGGTTGTCCAGCAATTTTTAGCCCACTATCCCGGACTAGATGGCCTTCTGCAGAGGGCACGGTCGCTGTGCGCTCACTTCCGCCATTCGCATCCCGCAGCTCAGCGACTTACATCTCTACAGAAGTCGTTGGGCCTGCCACTTCACCGGATAAAATTCGATGTGCCTACCCGGTGGAATTTAACTCTGCACTGTGGCAGCACCGACAAGCCCTGGTGCAATACATTCTGACGTATAGCCTGGGCCAACGAGATCCAGAGGTGGGGCAAATCACGCTGGAGGAGTGGCCGCAGATCAGGGACCTATGCACCCTTCTGCACAGTTTTGAAATGGCGACGAAGATGTTTAGTGCTGACGATGCCATTATCAGCATGACTATTCCAGTGATTTACATGCTGGAGCACATGTTAAACAGAATTCGGAGTCAGGTGGTGGCACAAGAGGAGGTGGAGGAAGCCCTGGCTTCTCCATCAGGGGAGTTGAGAGTGTCAAGGTGAGGAGCATGATGATGATGATAGAAGTTAGCATCTGCTTTGTTTTCTTGGAATGTATGTAGTAGCGGCTAGGCCTGAGGTGGTCAGCGTTTTGGCGCATATTCTACCTCCTCCGAGGATTGCGGGATGTTTTCCTGCTACTATCCCAGTTCTATGACTCCCGTTAAAACAAAGCTTCAGGTGATGAATGATGGATGAGGTGGTGGCAAAGGAGAAAGAGCAGGAGGAACAGGGACCATTCACATCAATATCAGGACAGTCAACCACACATGTCTAGTAGGATATGTTTCTGTACCAAAAGGAGAGGTTTGGCTACACAGTTATAGGGCATGCAATGAGTGCAATGCCTACCAAAAATTTTGAGGCACTCCAATGCCCCGTGGAAGTGACATGGAGGTCAGAGGGCATTAACTAAACCGGTTTTTCCATTTATAGCAACTGGGTCTCCTGTGCACTGTTGGCCTAAGCAGTGAATGGAAGGCTTTCCAAAAATTATGAGGAACTGTAATGCCCCTTGAAACAGACGTGGATTACAGCATACTAAAAACCTTCTACCCATTATTGGGGAGTGGGTCTTCCTTAGTGTTCACCTATGCATTTAAAAGTAAAAGCTGACTAAAATTAGGAGGAAATGCAATGCCCGTTGGAAAAATGGTGGAGTTCGCAGTGGAATAAAAAGACAATATCAATTCCCCTGGGAAAAGTGGTGGAGGTCGCAGTAGCTTAACAACATGGTTTTAATGCCCCTTGGAAGAGATGTGGAGGTCGCAGTGGAATAAAAAGACAATATCAATGCCCCTGGGAAAAGTGGTGGAGGTCGCAGTAGCTTAACAAGATGGTTTTAATGCCCCTTGGAAAAGTGGTGGAGGTCGCATTAGCTTAAAAAGATGGTTTTAATGCCCCTTGGAAGAGACGTGGAGGTCGCAGTAGCTTAACAAGACGGTTTTAATGCCCCTTGAAAGAGTGGTGGAGGTCACAGTAGCTTAACATGACAGCTTTATTGCCCCTTGGAAAAGTGGTGGAGGTAGCAGTAGCTTAACAAGACAGCTTTAATGCCCCTTGGAAAAGTGGTGGAGGTCGCAGTAGCTTAACAAGACGGTTTTAATGCCCCTTGGAAAAGTGGTGGAGGTCGCATTAGCTTAACAAGATGGTTTTAATGCCCCTTGGAAGACACGTGGAGGTTGCAGTAGCTTAACAAGATGGTTTAAATGCCCCTTGGAAATGTGGTGGGGGTCGCATTAGCTTAACAAGACGGTTTTAATGCCCCTTGGAAGAGTGGTGGAGGTCACAGTAGCTTAACAAGACAGCTTTAATGCCTCTTGGAAAGTGGTGGAGGTCGCAGTAGCTTAACTAGACAGCTTTAATGCCCCTTGGAAAAGTGGTGGAGGTCGCATTAGCTTAACAAGATGGTTTTAATGCCCCTTGGAAGAGTGGTGGAGGTCACAGTAGGTTAACAAGACAGCTTTAATGCCCCTTGGAAAAGTGTGGGAGGTCACCGTAGATTAACAAGACAGCTTTAATGCCCCTTGGAAAAGTGGTGGAGGTCGCAGTAGCTTAAAATGACGGTCTTAATGCCCCTTGGAAGAGTGGTGAAGGTCACAGTAGCTTAACAAGACAGCTTTAATGCCCCTTGGAAAAGTGGTGGAGGTCGCAGTAGCTAAACAAGACAGCTTTAATGCCCCTTGGAAAAGTGGTGGAGGTCGCATTAGCTTAACAAGACTCTTTTAATGCCCCTTGGAAGAGACGTGGAGGTTGCAGTAGCTTAACAAGACAGCTTTAATGCCCCTTGGAAAAGTTGTGGAGGTCGCATTAACTTAACAAGACTCTTTTAATGCCCCTTGGAAGAGACGTGGAGGTTGCAGTAGCTTAACAAGACAGTTTAAATGTCCCTTGGAAGAGATGTGGAGGTCAGAGTGGTTTAACAAGACGGTTTTAATGCCCCTTACAAGAGCCATGCAGTACAGCATATTAAAAACATTATTCCCATTATTGGGGAGTGGGTCTCCCATAGTCTTTGCCTATGCCTTCCAAGCATAAGCTGCCAAAAATTAGGACGGAGGAAGTTGCAATGCTGGCAACATGGACCACGGTCACCCTGGTGGTATAGTGGTGGTGGAGGCTGAGGATAAGGAGAAAAGCAAAAAAAAAGTCAAATTGGGGAAGCGTATACTCATGTGTGGGTGTGAAGCGGTGCATGGGAATACACCTCCCGAAATAACACAGTGGTTTTGACTTTATGTTACTCTGCTGTCATTTGGTGGTGATGAGAAGTCTGGCCCAATCCAGCCCTTGTTCATTTTGATAAAGGTCAGCTTGTCATCATTGTCAGTTGACAGGCGAGTGCGCTTATCAGTTATAATTACCCCAGCGGCACTAAAAACATTCTCCGATAACACGCTAGCGGCAGGGCAGGCCAGGACCCCCAAGGTGTACAGAGCGAGTTCATTCCAAGTGTCCAGCTTGGATACCAAACAATTAAAAGGCACAGAGGAATCAGAGAGGACGCTGGTACGGTCGGCAAAGTACTCCCTCACCATCTTTTGAAACTTTCCACTCGTAGTGAGAGTACCCGGCGCCTAAGGGCCTGTAAGCTGGGTGGGTCTCAGAAAACTGTCCCAGAACGTTGACAGTGTTCCCCTGCCTCTGCTGGATTGGAGTTGCGTCTCTCTCGCCTGTACACCTTGGTTGGTCAACGAACTGTGACCTCTGCAGCTAGCGTGTTCAGATGGGAATTTTTTTAACAGTTCTGAAGCAAGAGCATTCTGGTACCGCCACATTGTTGTAGACCTCTACACTTCAGGAATAAGAGAGTGAAAGTTTTTCTTGTAGCAGGGGTCTAAAGGTGTCACCAACCAGTAATGACTGTCACCCAACATTTTGACAATGCGAGGGTCACAGTTAAGGCAGCGTAACATAAAGTCAGCCATGTGTGCCAGACTGGTAATGGGCAAGACTTCCGTGCCCTCACCAAGAGGACGACTGACCATGCTCTCCTCCTCCTCCTCCTCCTCCCCCCTGTCCTCAGGCCACCCACGCTGAATCGACTGTATGACAGTTGTACAGGTACTACTGTCTACAGCGCATGATACCAGCTCCTGTTCTTCCTCCTCCACCTCCTCCTCTCCCTCATTGTCCTCCAATGCACGTTGGGATGCGATGAGGCTGGGCTGTGTGTAATCGCCCATTAAGGGTTCTTGATCCATCTCATCATACTCTGGCTGCAATGACTCCTCTTTAATTCTCTGCAGAGAGCATTGCAAAAGACAGACAAGTGGGATGCTGACGCTAATGATGGCGTCATCGCCACTCACCATCTTGGTGGACTCCTCAAAGTTTGTCAGGATGGTACATATGTCAGACATCCAGGTCCACTCCAGAGGGCTTATGTGTGGAGTCTGACCTGAATATCAATGGCCTTGTTGCAGCTGGTACTCCACAACTGCTCTCTTCTGCTCACAAATCCTTTGCAACATGAGGAGGGTAGAGTTCCAACGTGTGGGGACATCACACACCAGTAGTTGTGCCGGAAGCTGCAAATGCTGCTGCAACACAGCAAGGGCGGCGGAAGCTGTAGCCGACTTCTGAAAATGAGCACACAGGCGGCGCACTTTGACGAGCAGATCTGGCAACTCGGGGTACGACTTAAGAAACCGCTGAACCACGAGGTTGAGCACATGAGCTAGGCATGGTACGTGTGTGTTCTCGCCTCGCCTCAGAGCCGCCATCAGGTTACGGCCATTGTCACACACGACCATGCCTGGATGTAGGTTCAGCGGCCTCAGCCACAGATCTGCCTGCTCTTTCACAGCTGTCCACAACTCACAAGCAGTGTGAGGTTTATCACCTAAGCTTATGAGTTCCAGCACAGCCTGTTGCCGCTTGGCGGAGGCAGCACTGCAGTGCTTCCAGATTGTAACTGATGTGGTTATATCTGAGATGGAGGCTGAACATGAGGAGGAGGTGGATGATGCGCAGGAGCTGTACACTGTGGGGGCAACTCTGACTGACAAAATGCCCGCAACTCTGACTGACATAGGGCCCGGGGAGGATGTGTTCCGTCCCAAGGTCCAACTGGGTCCCGGCTTCCACTATGTTTACCGAGGGTGCCATCAGGGAGATGTACCGTCCCTGGCCACAAACACTTGTCCACGTGTCTGTTGTCATGTGGACTTTCCCAGTAACTGCGTTGTTGAGGGCACGGCAGATGTTTTTGGGATATGTGCTTGTGTAGTGCGGGGACCGCACACCGGGCAAAATAGTGTCGGCTGGGGACCGAGTACCGAAGGACGGCCACCGCCATAAGGTTGCGGAAGGATTCCGTCTCCACCAGCCTAAAAGGCAGCATTTCCAACGCAAGCAGTCGTGAAATGTGCTAATTTATGACTGTGGCCTGTGGGACGTTGGCTGCGAATTTCCGCTTTCGTTCAAAGCTCTGGGATATGGACAATTGAACGTTGCGGTGGGATGTGAACGTGGATGTTGATGCTGTTTCTTGAGAAACTGCCATAACAAGTGAAGACTGAGAGGAGGGGGCATCTTTGCATGCAGTATGGACAGGGGATTGCCTTGCACGCACAACAGGGGGTTCTATTACATGCACAACAGCGGAAGAAGCAGTGGTGACACCCGCTAACACTGGTCGTGGACCATAAGTTTCACCCCACAAAGTTGGGTGCTTTGCTGCCATGTGCCTGATCATGCTGGTGGTGGTCAGGCTGGTAATTTTGTCACCCCTGCTGATGCTGGCATGGCAGGTGGTACAAATGGCCTTTTTGGGGTTATCAGCAGAGTCTTTAAAAAAATTCCAGACTCTGGAAGACCTACCGATTGTACTGGCAACGTCCCTCGTGTTGGTGTTACGGGGAACTGTTGCCCGCCTTCTGTGTGTGGCCACCACACTGCTTCTTTCAGCCTGTTGGGGTACTCTGCCTCCCTCCCCCTTGGTGCTGCTGGCCTCGCTCTGCGTGTCCTCCTGCCATGTTGGGTTAGTTAGTTGATCATCCACCACCTCCTCCTCTTCCACTTGCGCACCACGATCCTCCTCCTCACTTCGTGGCAATTGTGTCTCGTCATCGTCCACCTCTTGTGACAAATTGTCAATGTCGACTTCCTCTGGCCGTGGCTGTTCAAATATTTGGGCATCGCTACATGGGATATCCTCTTCCACCACTTCAAACGGAGCAGGTGAGGGGCACAATTCTGGAAGTAGACCAGTGAACAGCTCTTCAGAGTGTCCAAGTGTGGGATCAGTTGCTGTCTGACGACACTCGGCATGGTGGGAGGAAGGAGCATCAGAGTGTGGAGGAGTATGCGGTTGAGACTCACGGCTACTAAAACTTGACCGTGTGGAAGACATACCGGAGGTGGTGGTGCCCAGGTAACTGGAAGTATTATCTGCTATCCAATTAATAACCTGTTCACACTGATCAGTTCGCAATACTGGTGCTGTAGTGTGCTTCCCTAGTAATTCGGTCAAGAAGTGGGAGCGAGAAGATGTGGCTGTTGGTTGTGGCACATTTTCACATTGGCCACGGCCCCGTCCTCTACACGCACCATCACCAGAACGTCCAGTTCCACGTCCCTTGCCACACACCTTGCCCATTGTAAATGAAGTAAAATAGCTTACACTCGCACTATCAATGGAAAAAGGGTAATAGAAAGGAGATTAGAACCGTGGAAGAGGAAAACCACAGTTCTATTTCTCTGGCCTACACCAGAATCTTTTAAACAGATATATTTGTGACTGAACAGACAGGGAGACACTATTACAGTTTTTTTTACGTAAAACAGGCCAGAAGTTGGATAATACAGAGATTTGAACAGCGGAACTGCAAAACCACAGTTCTATTTTACTGGCGTATACCAGACTTTTTTAAATAGATATACTTGGGGCTGAACAGTCAGCGACACACTCAAACTATTTTTTTTATGTAAAAAAGGCCCAAAAGTGGATAATACAGAGATTTGAACCGTGGAACTGCAAAACCACAGTTCTAGTTATGTGGCGTACACCAGAATCTTTCAAACAGATATATTTGTGTCTGAACAATCAGGGAGATACTATTACTGTTTTACTTTACGGAAAAAATACCAAAAGCTGGATAATACAGAGATTTGAACCGTGGAACTGCAAAACCACAGTTCTAATTTACTGGTGTATACCAGACTTTATTAAGTAGATATATTTGGGGCTGAACAGTCAGCGACACACTCAAACTGTTTTTTTTTATGTAAAAAAGGCCCAAAAGTGGATAATACAGAGATTTGAACCATGGAACTGCAAAACCACAGTTATAGTTATGCAGCGTACACCAGAATCTTTCAAACAGATATATTTGTGTCTGAACAATCAGGGAGACACTATTATTGTTATTTTTTTTACGGCCAAAAATGCCAAAAGCAGGATAATACAGAGATTTGACCCGTGGAACTGCATAACCACAGTTATAGTTATGTGGCATACACCAGACTCTTTTAAACAGATATATTGGTGTCTGACCAGTCAGGGAGACACTATTACAGTTTTTTTACGGCAAAAAATGCCAAAAACAGGATAATACAGAGATTTGACCCGTGGAACTGCAAAATCACAGCTATATTTTTCTGGCCTACACCAGACTCTTTTAAACAGATATATTGGTGTCTGACCAGTCAGGGAGACACTATTACAGTTTTTTTTTACGGTAAAAAATGCCCAAAACAGGATAATACAGAGATTTCACCCGTGGAACTGCAAAACCACAGTTCTATTTTTCTGACCTACACCAGACTCTTTTAAACAGATATATTGGTGTCTGAACAGTCACAGACACACTCAATTTTTTTTTTTTGCGGGGGGGGGGGGGGAATACCAAAAGGTTAATAAGACGCGTATTTGGACAGTCTGACTGAGGAAAAAAAAAATACAGGATTTAGATGAAAAAAAAAATATTTTTTTCCTGGCCCCTGAGACCGGGGTGATAAGTCTAGCAATTTGACCAACAGGAGCACACAGAACTGTAATGCAGCGTTTGCTCTTATAACCACTGCGTCTCCTCTACAGCCTGCCTGCCTGCCTGATATCTGGGATGGATATTAGTCCTGAGAAGGACTGTTTGTTTGATTTGGCAGGCTTTAGAGACCCTACATTACCTATTTCGCAGTATAAATCTCTCTCTAGCTCAGCAGCACTCTCCCTACACTGTCTGATCCGCAGCGACTGTGTCCAAGATGGCGGCGCCCGGTTTTAAATACTCAAGGTGATGCTGTGCGGCCAGCCAATCACTGTAATGCCCACAAACAACATGGCTGCGGCATTACAGTGACTGACTGGCAATCCCTGCATGTTCATTGGCTCTGTAAAGAGCACCAAACGTGCAGGGCGGAGACCCGAGCTCCCGCCCGAGTAACCCGGAAATGCGTGGTGCTCGCCAAACATTCCGAGTAGCGTGATGCTCGGGCAAGTAACGAGCAGTGTCGAGCATGCTCGCTGAACACTAATTTGACCAAACCTTTATGACCAGCTATTTAAACATTTTGATATATAATGGACAGTTGTTTCCCTGCATGTGTCCAATTACTAAAATGAAATCACATTAAAGTACTATATTCAGAAAGTAAAGATATTTAGACAAGGACTAATTTAAAATGTAGCCCCTTAAGGGTTGACTAACATAAACTTTCATGTTAAGCATAACACTTTTTTTTAGATATTTCAGTAAGTATTGCTATCATCATCTTGGTTTTTAGAATATGTGTTCTCAGCTACAAAGGTAAAATTTCATTCCCAGTGAAGTATATGTTCAAAGAGTCAGGTAAAACAAGTTAACTTTTATAGGAAGACAGACCTTTTATTTGAATTGTTGCTTTCGGGATATTTTGGAACATTCTAAAAACACTTTAAAAACCAGAAGTCGAAGTGACACTTACATAACTTGAGATGGTTTCAATGTGTTTCTGTAAGTATATCATAACTTTATGAATAGTGAATAGAAATACTTTTGCTGTAGGGCTATGGAGTAACTGACTGCCAATACAAATAAATGTTTTTTTTAGAACTTCAACTAACATTTTCATTTACATTTTTATTTTTACTTGCTAAGTTATTCCCTGTAATGCTACATTGACTTCTTATTGCATTGATGATATGACTAGAGTCATTGCCTTCTTCTTTTAGAATAATTTGAGATAATATTGCTGAAAAATAATCATTTATTTTAAAGAATCTTTTGTAGACAGAGAGTTAAGATGTAAACCAGCAGGGTGTTTTGTCAGTGAAATTTTCATGAAAAATTGCACATTGCCATCTTATTTGCCAACATGCCATCTTTTCTTTTCTAGGGATACTTTTGCTTTGGCAGGAAATTGGGTTTGGTTCGCTACGGGGTTTCTTTGGACATGACTTTCTATGGTTTAGGGTTTCCCAAAACATATTTTTCTTTTCTATATACCCCATGTATATTGTCATAACTGATAGCATCTTATAGTGAGGAAAGTATGGAGGGAGGTGATTTCCCACAAAAGTGATCTCAAATGGCATTCATTTTTATAAAGTCTAAATAACCCATTTGATAAAGATTCCAAAATTATTTCAGGCTGTAATATTCAGGTGATAGACCAAATTCAATAATTCAGACCACAGACAAGATCCTTTAATTCAGACTACAATCCATACCCCAAACAAAATGCTATAATGCACACAGCAGCCCCCATAATCCAGAACCCATAATACAGTCCTCAAACTAGACCCAACATTCAGAGCCCCCAATAAGACCCCATGTCAAATAATGTTCGTATCTTGAACCAAAACCCCCAAATTCCCTAGATGCAAACACCAGATCACAAAATTAAGACATTATGTTCAAGTTCTGACCTCTCCTCACACTCGGCTTCCATTATGTTGGCGGGATTTCTCTTGAGCATTGGACACCACTACCCACCCCACATAATATTCTGATTATGGTCAGTGGTAAAACATTGTTTGCCGGGTGGATCCGGGATTAAGCAGATGTGAATAAATAATACTGGATATTACCTATTGGATCAATGAAATACACAAAAATGCCTTTGCTTTAAGAATTTGCTGTGTTCTCCTAGTTCGATAATTTTTTAGCAGGACAATCCATACTAGCACTTCACAGAGCAAGAATAAATGAGCGTCAAATGTAATGATGATGCAATACAACAAAAATACAAACAGTCCATGCTATTGTATTTTTTGTGAATGGACAGTATATACTTGAATTTTTGGGCTGATGAGAACATTTGAGATGCATTGAATAATGATTAAACCAAAGAAGTGGATCCTGGACTAAATGAAGCCAAAATCTAAACTGAAAGCCAACAGTATAACACAAAAAAATCCAGTTTTGTGTTGCTCCATATAATGAAGATATCTGATTCAGAACTTAGACAATATTGCTTGAAGTTGTAGAAATGGCAAAGACAATCAACAACAAAAGAAACTGATACTTTCACAGAAATCATTATTATGCGCAGGAGAAACCTGAAGACTTAAAGGTATTTCCACTACTTGAACAACCAACTCTTAAATGCCCAAGTAAAGTAAAAATAGCTTATGCTCACCTCCCACACTGGTCCTATTCCTGTAAAGTTCGGCGCCCGATCTTGTACTGCTCCTGGGACATTGTTATGTCATATGAGCGCCGCAGCTAATCTGCGTTCACTGATCGGCTGCTGCCTTTACTATTTCATCAGAGCGGACACCCGAGTAATGAACAGCCGCTTAAAAATGGTTGTCCACTACAGTTCATGAATGTGCTAATGTACCTGGAGGGTGGCAAAATAAAAATTAGCACACACTCACCTACCAAACTGGTATATTTTTCCATGTTCATCATTTTGACAGGAAAAATAACGCAGCATGCAACAATGTGGTTCTTGTGAAATATGCCAAAATCTGTAACAAAAGCTCTAGTTATACAATATAAAATATGCAAAATATGCATTTCTCTTGTACTGAGTGTAAAGAAGTAGTACTTAACTCAAAGATCACCATATACATTATTCTTGTCCTGCACCATCATCACAAGCTGAGCGCTAAGCATAACACAGCGTATTATGTTGGATATAGAAATGAATTATTATTATTATTATTAGATTTGACTATTAACTCTTTTAGACCAGCATCTCTGACATAGTACTGATAACGCAAAGATCATATAGCCTTCCACATGATCCAAGATGCATACCGGATGGAGTACTACGGCATCTTGGATCATATAGTCCACTGTTCTCTATGAGTGCCAACTGTCTGTAAATTTCTGAACAGTCTGTAAAATATTGTAAGGTCATTTCAAATCTTAAAGTCAGCAAATATTCTAAAACTGGGTAAACACCGTCATTTTAGGCTTATGTCAAAGTACAAAATATGAGAAAGCTATTTTACATTTGAACATAGTCAGTTCAGATTGACATGGGTGAATGATGGGCGCGTAACATAAAAAAAGCATTTTTATTTCTAATCAAATAATCATTGATTGTGTCTATATAGTACCCAAACTGGCAGCACGTTAATCACATTTCACATAAACATCTGTAGCAGCTTGTGACTCTTTACTGTGCTGTAATGCAATAGAAGACACTTAGCATAAAACAAAGCCTATGCTCCAGATGAGTTCTCAGAGGCTCTCTGATTAGATTGTACTAATTAGATTAGAAGACATTACTAATGATGCCCTAAATAAAGGTAAATCCTTGCAGATAACAGGCCATAATATACATTAAGGATAAAGTGATGCAATGCATGGGAAAACAATTACCCCACATGAAGCAGAGATAACTATTAATTCCATTAAAGCATTCAGACTGCTACCATTTTAGATTGAAATGATATACACGGACACAGCTTAATAAATATTGGTTTTAAAGGATTGAAATGGCCTGAAATTGAAAACGATGATATAAAACAAAATACACTTCCCACACTTATGGTAATTGGTGTATTTCTGCTTTGTTGACGTTTCTTTGTTGTTTTTCTTTTATAACTTCTTACATGTCCTGGAACAAAAAGGCAGAATCACTTAGCTTGCCTCATTATCTGTGATCAGCTTTGATCAGCTTCTCCATATTTGGACCATGAATATGTACATTACTCTGCTCCACTATCCAGGGGCTGGCTGGCAAATTTTAGCCTTGGGGGCAAGCACACCATGGTGGCCCATGAGTCGCGGCTCATCAGTATCATATTTAACTCTGGCTGCTTCATAAATTAAAGGTAACAAGGCTTTAAAAAAATGAAAACTGGTGTTTTTGGGATGGCACACACCTATGTAATTACAGATAGTTTGCTGTCTGTAAGGCTATGTTCACACATTGCGTTTTTTAATGCTTTTTTTATATAAATTTACAGCTGCGTTTTACAGTACCAGCAAAGTCTATGAGATTCCAGAAATCTCATGCGCACATCTTGGTTTTTGTTTCACCAGTATTTTGTGCTTTGCATGTTTTTTTGCACAATAGAGCATGTCATTTTTTTCAGCGTTGTTTCAGCGATTTGCATTTTTCACCCATTGGAAGTAATGGGTGGTGAAAAAATGCTGAAAAAACGCACACCAAAAATGCAGATATCATATTTTGCAGCGTTTTTTGTGCCAAAACCTAAATAGAATAACATTTTTTTTTCACTGAACCTTATGTACATGCATATGGAGACAAAAGAACAGTGAAAAACGCAGCAAAACCACAGCAAAAAAACAAGCAAAATCCTGAGCAAACCTTCTTGGCAAGAGATCAGGTTTGTGCTGCAGAAAAAAAACACTGAAAAAACATCTAGTGTAAACATAGCCCAACAGCGCGGGACATGAATAAAAACACTTTTCTGTAGGTATGCAGAGGCACCTAGGAGGGTATAAAGGGGCAGTAGGAACCCTGTTTACATGCATTTAAAGGTGATGGGCAGGGTTTATAAGGTATAAAAATGGTGACAGGCTCCCTTTGTTCCTAGGAACCCTCATTCATATTTGGCCATTGTAAATGAACTACAACTAAAGAAGGTCTGTCATCCGCAAAACTCAATTTAAACTATTTAAACAGCCATAGAAGGACTTAAACCCATAGAAATAAAATCAGACCTGTAGTGTATATTTCACTTATTTTTTATTTCATATGCAAATGAGGCCTCCTCAGTGTACTGTTGGTGTGGCCAAGGGCTCACACACCATTCCGCCCTCTCGATTAGCATGTCTCATACCTCCTCTTAGCTTGATTGAGAGCACACGTCTGCCCAGAGCGATCGCTACCTGAGTTGAATCCTTTTCCCTCCATGTCTACACTGACACTGCAAGAGCTGAGCTTATGCGCACACCATGTCATTACGGGTGTGTGTTCACCCCCCCCCCCTCGTCTGCAGTTCTTATTCACTGCACTCAAGAATCATATAATAGCGGGTGGTTGATGAAGAGAGGAGAGAGGGATGAGCGTGCACCTGCACTGACAATGTGTGCACAGGGCCAGAGATTAAATTCAGACAGCACTCGCTCTGGGCATGAGCTTTGTCAATCGAGCTAAGAAGAGGTGAGCAGCAAGGTGATTGAGGGGGTAGAATAGTGCACTGAGCCTTTGGCCATGCCAAGGGTCCACGGAGGAACCCTCGTTTACATTTAAAAAAGAAAAAACCTTTTTCTGGAAAAACTAAAAAAGTGAGATTTATACAGCAGGATTTATAGGGGCTATGTACCCTGTAGGAATGTATAAGTAGCTTAAATTGTGTTTTGGAAGTGGTAGATTTCCTTTAAGCAGGGTATATGTTTTTTTAAGTGTAGTAAAGCATGGTACGCTGTCCTTTTCTACACTTCTAAAATGTATTAAAAATAATACATGTACTCAGTGTAAAGGTGGTGAAATGTAAGTACAGGAAAGAAAAAATCTGAGACTATTAATTGACAGTTTAAGAAGAGATCTATGGTAAATGATAAACTTTTCATTAACTGTGACTTAATAATCTCAGATTTTTTCTTTCCTACGCATTAATGAAATGCAATGTTTAAATTTGGGGACATATAGTTATGAAAATGTAAGTATAGGTCTACTGCATCTGACCATTGTAGAATGACTGCAAAGCGGTAGCTCTGAATAACCTGTCCTGTATGACATATGAATCATAGAATCATAGAATCATAGAATGGTAGAGTTGGAAGGGACCTCCTGGGTCATCTGGTCCAACCCCCTGCTCAAAGCAGGATTCACTAAATCATCTCAGACAGATGTCTGTCCAGCCTCTGTTTGAAGACGTCCATTGAAGGGGAACTCACCACCTCTCGTGGCAGCCTGTTCCACTCATTAATCACCCTAACTGTCAAAAAGTTTTTTCTAATATCTAATCTGTGTCTCCTCCCATTTAGTTTCATCCCATTGCTTCTAGTCTTTCCTTGTGCAAATGAGAATAAAGATGATCCTTCTACAATGTGACAGCCCTTGACATATTTGTAGACAGCTATTAAGTCTCCTCTCAGTCTTCTTTTTTGCAAGCTAAACATTCCCAAATCCTGCAACCGTTCCTCATAGGACATGGTTTGCAGACCAGTCAACATTCTGGTCGCTCTTCTCTGAACTTGCTCCAGTTTGTCTATGTCTTTTTTAAAATGTGGTGCCCAAAACTGTACACAGTATTCCAGATGAGGTCTGACCAAAGAGGAGTAAAGACCGATAATGACTTCACGTGATCTAGACTGTATGCTTCTGTTAATACATCCCAGAATTGTATTTGCCTTTTTTGCTGCTGCATCACACTGTTGACTCATGTTCAGTCTATGATCTATTAGTATACCTAAGTCTTTTTCACATGTACTGTTGCTTAGCTCTATTCCTCCCATTCTGTATATGCTTTTTTCATTTTTATTGCCCAGATGTAGTACTTTGCATTTTTCCCTGTTAAAAACCATTCTGTTGGTTGCTGCCCACTGCTCCAGTTTATTTAGGTCTTTTTGAATCCTCTCTCTCTCTCTCTTCTCTAGAATTAGCTATCCCTCCTAGCTTTGTGTCATCAGCAAATTTAATCAGCTTACCCTCAATTCCTTCATCTAAATCATTGATAAAGATGTTGAACAATACAGGTCCCAGGACGGAGCCCTGTGGTACCCCACTTGAGACATTCATCCAGCTGGATGTGAAGCCATTTACAACCACCCTTTGAGTCCGATCACTAAGCCAGTTATGAATCCACCTAACAGTTGCCTGGTCCATTGCATACTTGGTCATTTTTTCAATAAGGATGGTGTGAGATACTTTGTCAAATGCTTTGCTGAAGTCAAGATATACTATATCTACAGCATTTCCCTGATCCACCCAGTCAGTGATTCTGTCATAGAAGGAAATTAAGTTAGTCTGACATGACTTGTTAGTTACAAACCCATGCTGACTCTGGTTAATCACTTCATTCTTATCCATGTACTTACATACATGTTGTTTAATAATTTGTTCAAAGATCTTTCCTGGTATAGAAGATCTTTGAACATATGTGATGTCTGTATATACAGTATAGGATATATATACTGTTTTCCTCCTGTTTTGTCTACCCTTGTTGTCTATAGCGTTTAGCAGAGGTTGTCTAGTGCTCATCTCCTTCAATCCCTAGCTGTAGCCATACACCAGGGAGAGTAGGGCGAGGCATGCATGCGGCGATTGCTGAAAAGGCAATATAGGGACGCTAGTTGAGACTGGGTGACTCCAGATCAGACTAGGAGGTCTCCACTTCCCCCTTTCCCTAGTGTCTGGACTCCCTTTCCCTTTTCCCTCTGTGTTGCACTAAGTCTTTCCCACACCTGGCATGACAATATAACCGGCCAAGCACATTTTGAAAAGGAGAAAAAAAAAGGGAACAGACATTTTTATGTGTTTTTGGGTGTGCACCTTTTTTTTTTCTTTCTCCGGTGGGTATGGGTTCAGTTCCAGAGCTTTCAGAGTGGCTGTACAGTAATGACCTCACTGGTGAGGTACAGCAGCAGCATCAGCAGTTACAGGTCACCAATATGGAGGTCTCTGCAGGTAGGCATGTCCAGCCTGAACCCAAGGTTGCCCTTCCGGACAGGTTTTCAGGAGGTAGGGACAAGTTTTTTGTATTTAAGGAGGCATGCATTTGTATTTTAATCTTTTTCCCTACCCTTCCGGTAATGAGGAGCAACGGGTTGGTATTTTGATCTCTCTATTGCAGGGCGATCCTCAGTCATGGGCGTTCTCGTTACCGCAAGACTCGGTTTGTCTCCAATCTGTGGAGGGTTTTTTCAGAGCTCTTGCCCTCATCTATGATGACCCTGACCGAGTCGCCTTGGCTGAGTTTAGGCTACGTCGCCTTCAGCAGGGGATTCGGTCAGTGGAAACATACAGTTCAGAATTCCGTAGATGGGCAATGGATTCCAAATGGAATGGCTCAGCCCTTAGAAGTCAATTTTGTGAGAGGCTTACTGAAAGGTTGAAAGATGCCTTGGCTGTATATAAAACTCCTCAGTCCTTGGAGGCTGCAATGTCTTTGGCCGTACGTCTAGATAGACGCCTTCGGGATAGACGGGTGCAACCACCTTCTCCAGGGCCTTCTTGACGGGGTTGTTCACCTCTGCCAGGGGAATGATCTGGGGGTGAACCAGTACTGGGGGAGATGGAGGAACCCATGCAGTTATGGGGTGTCTCTACATTATACATCTCCCCAAAGATTCGCAAGGAAAAAGGCGTTTGTTTTTTTGTTGGAAAAAGGGACACTTTGTTGGGACCTGTCCTTCAATTCCTAAACAAAAGGACTCAATTTAACTCTCAGTAGTCTGGAGTTGGATAAACAAGGGGTGCATTTGTGGCCAAACTGCAGTTACTGCTTTGTCCTGACAGCAGAGGTGGTGCTAGAGAGCAAAACCGAAAAAATTTCTGTGTTTGTTGACAGTGGAGCCAGAGTCAGCATGTTTGATGCTGAGTTTGTGAAAACTCATGGTCTTGCTTGCTGTGCTTTCGCTGAACCTATTCCCATCTTTGCCATTGACTCGGCGCCACTTCCACAGAAAGCATTTACTCAGATTGTACATAATGTAAAACTGAGGGTGGGGTCAGTTCATTGTGAAATTATCCCTTGCTATGTTCTGGACAATCTTCCTACTCCGATTGTCTTGGGTATACATTGGCTTGTTAAACATAATCTGTTGGTGGATTGGCAAGCCAGGGAGATTATTGAATGGGGAGATTACTGCCATGAGAACTGTCTAAATATTTCCATTCCTACTTTCTCTATGGAAATATTACCTGCTTTTCTGTCTGGTTTTGAGGACATTTTTTCTGAGAAGGGGTGTCAGGATTTGCCTCCTCATCGTGCTTATGACTGTCCTATTAACCTGACTACCGGAGCTAAACTACCGAAGTCCAGACTGTATAATCTTTCTGGCCCTGAGAGATAAGCCATGAAGGATTTCATTGTGTAAAGTCTGGAGAAGGGACATATCAGACACTCATCATCACCCATGGCAGCAGGGTTCTTCTTTGTGAAGAAAAAAGATGGCGGTCTACGTCCCTGTTTAGATTTCCGGGAATTAAATCAAATTATCTGTGATCCATACATTCTTCCTATGATTCCTTATTTGTTCAGCCAGGTTGTGGGAGCTAAGGTATTCTCCAAGCTGGATTTAAAGGGAGCTTACAATCTGGTTAGAATCAGAGAAGGGGACGAATGGAAGACAGCATTCAATACCCCGGAAGGACATTTCGAGAGCCTGGTTATACCTTTTGGTGTGACCAATGCACCTCCGGTATTCCAGCATTTCATAAATGATATTTTCCATAATTTGGTGGGGAGGTTTGTGGTGGTCTATCTGGACAATATTTTGGTTTATTCACCTGATTTTGAGACTCATCGGGGGTATGTTAAGCAGGTGCTCCAGATATTAAGGGATAAAAACCTTTATGCCAAACTAGAAAAATGTGTTTTCACTGTTGATGAGGTGTAGTTTTTGGGGTACTTGTTGTCATCTTCAGGTTTTCGGATGGATCCAGAGAAGATCCATGCAGTTCTTGACTGTGAATGTGCCGAGAACCTGAAGGCTCTACAACGTTTTCTGGGCTTTACTAATTTTTACAGGAAATTCATCCAAAATTACTCTGTTATAGTGAAACCCCTTACTGACATGACTAAGAAGGGGTCTGATTTTTCCAAATGATCAGATGCTTCCCTCCAGGCTTTTTCTTCCTTAAAGAATCATTTTGCCACTGCATCTATACTGAGTCAACCCGATGTTTCTCAACCCTTTATTGTGGAGGTCGATGCATCGGATGTCAGGGATGGGTCTGTGTTGTCTCAGGGTTCGTCCCCTGGTAAATGGCATCCATGCGCCTTCTTTTCTAAAAAGTTGACTTCGGCTGAGAGAAATTATGACGTGGGTAACAGGGAACCTTTGGCGATCAAATTGGCGTTTGAGGAATGGCGACATTGGTTGGAGGGGGCTGTCCATCCTATTACTGTTATTACTGACCATAAGAACCTGTCATATCACCAGTCAGCTAAATGTCTCAACCCTAGGCAAGCCAGAAAGTCCTTTTTTTTAACTAGGTTCAATTTTGTTGTCACTTTTCTTCCAGGGGTCAAAAATGTCAAGGCTGATGCTTTGTCCCGTAGCTTCCCTGGTGGTGGTGACCATGAGAACCCTACCGCGATATTACAGAAAGGGGTAGTCATTTCGGCTCTTTATCCTGAACTGGAGGGTGAGGTGTTGGAGGCTCAGGAAGACTGCCTCCTGCCCTTCAGGAAAGTTATTTGTACCATCTGATCTGCGGCGCAAAGTAATCAAGGAACATCATAACTCTGTGCTTGCTGGGCATCCAGGTGGTAAGGCAACCGTGAGCCTCCTCTCTTGTCCTTTTTGGTGTCCGGGGTTGCATCGGGATGTAATTGAACATGTAGCTGCTTGTAGTATTTGCATGCGTTCTAAAGTTTCGCATACCTCGTCTTCTGCTACCTATCCCTAGTAGGCCATAGACACACTTGTCCATGGATTTTATTACTGACCTACCAGTTTCTGCAGGCAAAACAGTGATTTTGGTCGTAGTAGATAGATTCAGTAAAATGGTTCACTTCGTCGCATTACCTGCACTTCCCAATGCCAAGATACTTGCTCAGATGTTCATAAATGAGATTGTGAAGCTTCACAGGGTTCCCTCCGATGTGTTGTCTGACCGGGTGACCCAGTTTGTCTCCAAGTTCTGGAAGTCATTCTGTTCTCGACTGGAGGTGCAGCTGTACTTTTCCTCTGCCTTCCACCCTCAGTCGAATGGTCAGACCTAGCGTGTCAATCAGAACTTGAAGACATACCTCAGGTGTTTCATCTCCAAAAATCAGGAGGATTGGACATTCTACTTATCGCTGGCAGAATTTCCCATCAATAATCATCGTCAAGAATCCACTGGCAGGTCACCGTTCTTCGGTGCGTACGGTTATCATCCACAGTTTGGTACCTTCAGTGGGGAAGGAGCTTCAGGTGTTCCTGAGGAGGAACGGTTTGCTTCGTCGCTCTCTTCGGTATGGCAAGGTGTTCTGTGTAATTTAAAGACCATGGGAGACAGGTATAAATGTATGGCTGACAGAAAACGCTTGCCAGGACCTGAATGTGAATGACTTTGTGTGGTTGTCTACCAGGAATATAAGATTGAAAGTTCCTTCTTGGAAGCTGGGACCTACGTTTATTGGCTCCTATAAAATAACCGCCGTCATTAACCCAGCAGCGTTTCGTCTTGAACTTCCTCAGGCCCTTAAGGTCCACAATGTGTTCCACAGGTTCTTACTCAAAAGGTATGTGGAACCTCTTGAGCCCTCACCTCTACCACCGCCCCCAGTAATGGTTGATGGTAATCTGGAGTTCCAGAATTCGAGGATTGTAGATTCTCGTCTCCAACGTCATTCTCTACAATACTTGGTGCACTGGAAAGGCTATGGTCCAGAGGCGAGGATGTGGGTTTCAGTGTCAGAGGTGAACACTCCCAGATTGGTTCGCTCATTCCACACCTCTTTTCCTGAGAAACCTGGTCCTGAGTGTCTGGAGGCCACTCGTAAAAGGGGGGTACTCTCACGGGTGTGTCAGAAGAGACAGACAGTTGCCCTGCAGTAGGTTGCAGGAGATCTGTATGTTTAGTATTGCAGACAGCTGCTTAGATAAGAGGCTGTCTTTAGGACTAGAGATGAGCGTTGTTCTACTCGAACTGTTCGCCAATCTCAAATTCGAGCTGTTTTGGGCGGTGTTCAAGCCGTTCGGCGAACACGAACAATTTGAGAAAAATTCGGCTGTTCGAGGTTATGTTCGATAACTGTTCGTGCACCAAAATCATAACTGGATTTTTTCTCAGTAATGATGAAAATTAATGTTAATACGCAGTTTGAGTGTACAGCGGGGTGGGGGGAGGGGCAGGGGATGGATCTCTGCAGGAACAATGAAGATATCCATTTTTTTTTTCTCTTTCCCGCATTTACAGTGGGGAGGTGCAATCTGTCAGCCTATCAGCAGCGCACACACGGAGCGAAGTGCTTTTTTTCACACAAGCAAGGGCATGTGTCATTGGCAGTGTATGTCACATGTCCTTGCCCTATAAGACCAAGCCATTTTCCCCGTCGCCACCATTTTCTCACTGCTGCAGCTGCGTGTTAGACGGCACCGCTGTTGCTGTGTGCGCTATACCTTGTTAATTTCAAGCCAATTTTCGCACAAATCTACAGATAGCTTGGGAGTAGGGAATAGTTGTGATTGCAGTCCTTTTAAGGACTAGGTTACAGCATTTCCTACGACTTTTATCAGGCAGGTCTGTGCACTTAAATAGATAGATTGTGGGAGTAAAGATTAATTGTAATTGGAGTCCTTTTCAGGACTAGGTTACATCAGTTCCTATCAGTTTTTGCCAGGCAGGTCTGTGCCAGTGCTGTGCAAGTTTTTTTCACAGCATTTGGCTGAATCTAGCAAAGCTTATCCTTTTTGGCCTATTGCAGAGTGTGTTAGTCAGTGGAGTAGCCTATCTGTGTTGCAAGATATACCACCTGTGTATAGAATACCAATTATTTTACTGAACCTAGTGAAGTAAAATCTTTTGGGCATAGCATCATTCTATTAGTCCATTTATACTGACCTCCATCAGGTTGCAAATTGAATATAATTTTTTTCTGCATCTAGCTCTGAAAAAATATTGGGCTTCTAGCTGTGTGTGGGACTTGTTGTATTAGTCCATCTATACTGACCTCCATCAGGTTGCAAACTGAATATATTTTTTTCTGCATCTACCTCTGAAAAAATATTGGGCTTCTAGCTGTGTGTGGGACTTGTTCTATTAATCCATCTATACAGACCTCCATCAGGTTGCAAACTGAATATATTTTTTTCTGCATCTACCTCTGAAAAAATATTGGGCTTCTAGCTGTGTGTGGGACTTGTTGTATTAGTCCATCTATACTGACCTCCATCAGGTTGCAAACTGAATATATTTTTTTCTGCATCTACCTCTGAAAAAATATTGGGCTTCTAGCTGTGTGTGGGACTTGTTCTATTAATCCATCTATACAGACCTCCATCAGGTTGCAAACTGAATATATTTTTTTCTGCATCTACCTCTGAAAAAATATTGGGCTTCTAGCTGTGTGTGGGACTTGTTGTATTAGTCCATCTATACTGACCTCTATCAGGTTGCAAACTGAATATATTTTTTTCTGCATCTACCTCTGAAAAAATATTGGGCTTCTAGCTGTGTGTGGGACTTGTTCTATTAATCCATCTATACAGACCTCCATCAGGTTGCAAACTGAATATATTTTTTACTGCATCTACCTCTGAAAAAATATGTGGCCTTCTAGCAGTGTGTGGGACTTTCTCTATTAGTCCATCTATACTGACCTCCATCAGGTTGCAAACTGAATATAATTTTTTTCTGCATCTAGCTCTGAAAAAATATTTGGCCTTCTAGCAGTGTGTGGGACTTTCTCTATTAGTCCATCTATACTGACCTCCATCAGGTTGCAAATTAAAAATAATTTTTATCTGCATCTACAGTACCTCTGAAAAAATATTTGGGCTTCTAGCTGTGTGTGGGACTTGTTCTATTAGTCCATCTATACTGACCTCCATCAGGTTGCAAATTGAATATAATTTTTATCTGCATCTAGCTATGAAAAAATATTTGGCCTTCTAGCAGTGTGTGGGACTTTCTCTATTAGTCCATCTATACTGACCTCCATCAGGTTGCAAATTGAATATAATTTTTATCTGCATCTAGCTCTGAAAAAATATTTGGCCTTCTAGCAGTGTGTGGGACTTTCTCTATTAGTCCATCTATGCTGACCTCCATCAGGTTGCAAATTAAAAATAATTTTTATCTGCATCTACCTCTGAAAAAATATTTGGGCTTCTAGCTGTGTGTGGGACTTGTTCTATTACTCCATCTATACTGACCTCCATCAGGTTGCAAACTGAATATATTTTTTTCTGCATCTACCTCTGAAAAAATATTGGGCTTCTAGCTGTGTGTGGGACTTGTTGTATTAGTCCATCTATACTGACCTCCATCAGGTTTCAAATTAAAAATAATTTTTATCTGCATCTACAGTACCTCTGAAAAAATATTTGTGCTTCTAGCTGTGTGTGGGACTTGTTCTATTAGTCCATCTATACTGACCTCCATCAGGTTGCAAATTGAATATAATTTTTATCTGCATCTAGCTCTGAAAAAATATTTGGCCTTCTAGCAGTATGTGGGACTTTCTCTAATAGTCCATCTATACTGACCTCCATCAGGTTGCAAATTAAAAATAATTTTTATCTGCATCTACCTCTGAAAAAATATTTGGCCTTCTAGCAGTGTGTGGGACTTTCTCTATTAGTCCATCTATACTGACCTCCATCAGGTTGCAAATTAAAAATAATTTTTATCTGCATCTACCTCTGAAAAAATATTTGGGCTTCTAGCTGTGTGTGGGACTTGTTCTATTAATCCATCTATACAGACCTCCATCAGGTTGCAAACTGAAAATAATTTTTTTCTGCATCTAGCTCTGAAAAAATATTTGGCCTTCTAGCAGTGTGTGGGACTTGTTCTATTAGTCCACCTATACTGACCTCCATCAGGTTGCAAATTCAAAATAATTTTTTGTCTGCATCTAGCTCTGAAAAAATATTTGGCCTTCTAGCAGTGTGTGGGACTTTCTCTATTAGTCCATCTATACTGACCTCCATCAGGTTGCAAGCTGAATATATTTTTTTTCTGCATCTACCTCTGAAAAAATATTGGGCTTGTAGCTGTGTGTGGGACTTGTTCTATTAATCCATCTATACAGACCTCCATCAGGTTGCAAACTGAATAAAAATTTTTTCTGCATCTACCTCTGAAAAAATATTTGGGCTTCTAGCTGTGTGTGGGACTTGTTCTATTAGTCCATCTATACTGACCTCCATCAGGTTGCAAATTGAATATAATTTTTTTCTGCATCTAACCCAGCCAATAGTTTTGGCCTAATACCACAGTTTGGCCACTCAGCTCTGCTCGGTTCCCATCCATTGTTTTTTTGTGCAAACAACTCCAGAGTTGTGAATTAGTTAACCACCAAAATGAGTGGATAAAGGCCTGCTGCTGGTGGAAAGGGGAATAGGCGTGTTGGGAAGGGGAAAAAAGGTTGTGTCCGTGGGGTAAGTGTTAAAGCAACAGTAACATCTGCAGAAGAAAGACCATCTTCCAGCCAAACTAAAATGTCTACTTCTTTTAGCGGACAATGTGATAAGATCCCTTTCTTACGGCCTCGCCAATCGCTACAAATTCCAGATGAGGCACAAAAACAGCAGGTGCTTCAACGGATATCAAGTGCTCCTTTAAGTGGGCTCTCCTCCACATCAACTTCAACATCACAAATACTCCAGTCCTCAAAGGTGTCACCCCAATCGCACTTGCTTCCTCACAGCTCCCAAATCTCCAGCTGCCCGTCTGAGTATGAGGTAGAACAGATGGTTGAGTCTGCAGAGCTGTTTACTCATACTATAGCCTGGGAATCAGAGGTCGACTCCAGCGCTTCTGTGAATCCAGACGAGGAAATGATCTGCACTGATGCCCAGAATCTTTATGAGTCGGATCCAGGACCAGACGCAGAAGGTTCTGACCATAATGTAGACCCTCATTCCCAAACTGTAACTCCTGTTGGTGGAGACAATGAGGAAGACGATGATAAGACTCAAATACCTGATTGGAGCGACAACTTTAGTTTTTTGTCAGGGCAGGAACAGGTTGGCTCTGAGGACGACGGGTGTGATAACGCACAGGGTGATGATGATGAGGTTGGAGATCCCACTTACTGTCAACCCACAGTCAGCCAAGAGATGAGGTCAGCAGAGGAGGTGGAGGAAGATGCTAGTGACGACGAGGTCAGGTTGCGCCTTCCTGGACAGAGACGTAGTACTGGAAGCACGTCAACAACTGCATCCTCAAACACAACTCTGCCTCTCACCACAAGTCATGGTGGCTCTTCAGGTCGCATGGGTGCTAAGCCTTGCATAGCCTGGGCATTTTTTCAGATCGATAAAGATGACCCAACTTGTGTTATCTGTAACATTTGTCAGCAAAAGCTAAGTAGAGGCCAAAAAATACATAGTTTGAGTACTTCATGCATGAACCGGCACATGGACATGAAGCATAAGTTGCAGTGGGAAGCTCAGTGTGCTACAATGCGGCCTAGCCGGCCGGGCCAACCACCGTCTGCCATATCTTGTGCATCCGCGGCCTCTTCATCCTCTGTGACTGGGGGGACAGCAGTCACACCTGTTTTGGGGCGCAGACCTGCCACCTCTTTACCCGCAACAGCCAGCGTGATTGGCAGGTCATCATTTTCTTTGGATGTGGTAACACCAGCTGGTGTTGAGCGCTGTCCGACATCGATAGCACCACCTTTGGATCAAGGCAACCTAACATGTCCGCCTGCATCTTCCTCACAGACCGGCAGTTTGCCGGGGACACCCTTATCAACCTCGTCTAAGCACAATAGCCAGCCCTCGGTCCCTCAGATGTGGACAAGTAAAAGACCATTTCCTCCTGGCCATGAGAAAGCTAAGAGGTTGAATTTCACCATCTGCAAGCTCTTGGCTACAGAAATGCTGCCTTTCCGCCTGGTGGACACAGAGGATTTTCGAGACCTTATGTCCGTCGCAGTGCCCCAGTACCAGATGCCCAGTCGGCACTACTTCTCAAAGAAAGGTGTGCCTGCGCTCCACCAGCATGTCTCACACAACATCACCCCTTCTTTGAGAAACTCTGTGTGTGATAGGGTGCATTTCACCACAGACACTTGGACGAGTAGGCATGGACAGGGGCGTTACATGTCACTGACTGGGCACTGGGTAACTATGGTGACAGCAGGACAAGGGGCTGCTGTCCAAGTCTTGCCATCCCCACGAGTTGTGCGTCAATCCTCTTTATGTCAAAGTTCCTCCACTGCTTCTGCCTCCTCAACCTCCTCTCGGTCTTCCACCTGCACCCAAAGCCTGTCTGGTCATGCCACAAGCTTTCTAACTGCGCAGAAGGGATCCTGCACACCTCCTTACTATGCTGGCAGTAGGGCTCAACGTCATCAGGCGGTTTTTACATTGAAATGTCTGGGAAATGTGAGTCACACAGCTGAGGAGTTGTGGTCAGCTCTGGAGAACCAATTTCATGAATGGTTGTCTCCACTGGACCTGAAACCAGGGAAGGCCGTGTGCGACAATGCTGCAAACCTGGGTGCGGCCCTTCGCCGGGGCAATGTCACACACGTGCCTTGTATGGCTCACGTGTTGAACCTGGTTGTCCATCAATTCTTAGCCCACTATCCCAGACTAGATGGCCTTCTGCAGAGGGCACGGTCGCTGTGTGCTCACTTCCGCCGTTCGCATCCCGCAGCTCAGCGACTTACATCTCTACAGAAGTCGTTGGGCCTGCCACTTCACCGGCTAAAATGCGATGTGCCTACCCGGTGGAATTCAACTCTGCACATGTTGCAGCGACTGTGGCAGCACCGACAAGCCCTGGTGCAATACATTCTGACGTATAGCCTGGGCCAACGATATCCAGAGGTGGGGCAAATCACGCTGGAGGAGTGGTCTCAGATCAGGGGCCTATGCACCCTTCTGCACAGTTTTGAAATGGCGACGAAGATGTTTAGTGCTGACGATGCCATTATCAGCATGACTATTCCGGTGATTTACATGCTGGAGCACATGTTAAACAGAATTCGGAGTCAGGTGGTGGCACAAGAGGAGGTGGAGGAAGTAGAGGAGGAGGAGTTGTATGCAGAAGGGCTAACATCTGCAAGGTCCAGACGGTCGGCAGCACCAAGGCGGCAGGCATGTGAGGGTGGGGGAGATGGTTTTACCAGGGCGCATGGTAGCAGCCAAACTAGTGAGGAAGGTGCAGGAGCCCAGGAAGAAGTGGAGGACGAACTGATGGAAGACTCATCAGATGAGGGAGACCTTGATCACATTTCTGTTGTGCGAGGTTGGGGGGAGAGGACAGAGGAAGGAAGCATGATTGTTACCTCGCCACCAACACAACAGGGACTTGGTGCTCCTGGATGCGCAACACACATGAGTGCCTTCTTGCTGCACTACCTGCAACATGACCCTCGAATTGTGAGAATTAGAAATAATCCTGACTACTGGGTTGCCACACTGTTAGATCCCCGGTACAAAAGTAAATTTGCAGAAATTATTCCTGCCATAGAAAGGGATGCACGCATGCAGGAGTATCAGCAGAGACTGTTGCAGAATCTTACATGTGCTTTTCCACAAAATACCAGTGGTGCACGTAGTGAATCTCACAGTTCCAACTTGCCAACCGTGGGACCGTCAAGTGTTCAGCACTCAAACCGTAACAGAACCACAGTATCTGCTGGTAACATCAATTTTGCGGAATCATTTCACCACTTTTTTAGCCCATCCTTTGCAAGGCCACAGGAGACAAGAAGTCTGACACATAGTCAACACCTAGAGACGATGGTACAGGAGTATCTCCAAGTAAACATTGAAGCCATGACTGTGTCACTGGACCCTTGCTCTTTTTGGGCTTCCAATCTGGATAAATGGCCGGAGCTAGCCACTTACGCCTTGGAGATCTTGTCATGCCCCGCAGCCAGCGTTCTGTCTGAACGTGTGTTCAGCGCTGCTGGTGGTGTGCTGACAGATAAGCGCACGCGGCTCTCCACTGATAATGTAGACAGACTCACGTTCATAAAGATGAACAAATCATGGATCCGAAACGACTTTTCTACCCCTGTGTCATCCTGGGGAGAGTAAAAGCTTGATGATTGGTTAAAATCACCCTACCAACCGTTTTAAGCTTTCAAATTACTAATCATGTTTATCTGTATCTTGGCTGGAAAATAATTTGGGCTTTGTAGCAGTGTGCAGCACTGATTCTATTAGGCCATCTATAATAAGCTACACCAGATTTAAAATTACTAATCATGTTTATCTGTATCTTGACTGGAAAATAATTTGGGCTTTGTAGCAGTGTGCAGCACTGATCCTATTAGGCCATCTATACTAAAGCTTCACCAGATTTAAAATTAATAATAATTTTTAGCTGCATCTAGCCCGGAAAATAATTTTGGGGCTCCGAGATGCGCAAGACACATAAGTGCCTTCTTGCTACACTACCTGCAGCATGACCCTCATATTGTCAGAATTCGAAGTAATCATGACTACTGGGTTGCCACACTCTTAGATCCCCCAAACTTTTCGATCAACCTTTTCATTTTAATAAAGACCAAAAAAATGGTCATTTTTGAAATTATAAGCATTAGCAGGTTGTTAGAAACTGAAATCAAACAGTTTTCAACTCAAAACTTTATTCTAGGTGATGTTACATTTTCACATAGGACCCCTTGTTCGAAAGTAGCTTCTGAACTCTCTCGTCCATTGAATTTGTCAGGTTTTGGATGGTTTCTGCTTCAATTGTTTTGCATGAGGACAGAATACCCTCCCAGAGCTGTTGCTTAGATGTGAACTGCCTCCCGCCATCAAAGACACTCCTTTTAATGATGCTCCAAAAGGTTCTGAATGGGGTACAGGTCAGGGGAGCATGGGGGTCACACCATAAGTTTGTCCCCTTTTATGCCCATATCAGCCAGAGATGCAGATGTTTTATGTGCAGCATGAGATGGTACATTATCATGCAAAAAAATGATCTTGCTGTGAAATACACGGTTCTTCTTCTTGAACCATGGCAAGAAGTGCTGTTTGAGAAAATCCACATACATTATGGAGTTCATCTTTAGCGCCTTCAGGGATCCTAAAGGGGCTGACAATCTCTCTCCCCATGATTCCAGCCCAAAACATTACTCCACCTCCTCCTTGTTGGCGCTGTAGCCGTGTTTGCGTGGGGTGTCCATCAACCAGCCATCCTCCACTCCATCCATCTGGACCATCGAGCGCAGCACGGCACTCATCCGTGAACAAAACAGTTTTGAAATCAGTCTTCATGTAATGTTTGGCCCACTGGAGCCGTTTCTGCTTGTGTGAAGTGGATAGAGGAGGTCGACAGGATGGCGTATGCACAGCTGCAAACCTCTGAAGGACCCTGCATCTTGTTGTTCGGGGGACGTTGGAGGCACCAGCAGCTTCAAAAACTTGTCTGCTGCTATGACAAGGCTTTTTTGCCGCTGCTCTTTCAACCTGACGTAATTGCCTGTAGGAAAGAGTCCTCAATTTGCCCTTATCAGCACGCACACGTGTGTACTGTGACCCAGCTACATACTTCTTGATTGCCAAGACACTTCATCCTGATCATCGCACAATGTTGATTGTAGTCATGCCTTGACCTAAACAGTCCACAATTTGTTGCTTCTCAGCAGCCGACACATCCTTTTTCTTTCCCATTTTGGCAGAAAATGTAGGCTGCTTAATAATGTGAGAAAGCCTTCTTAAGTAGTCTTGCCTTTCATTGGACACACCTGCCAAACTAATTAGCACAGGTGTCTGCAATTGCTTACAGTGATATAAAGAGCCCTGACACACATCACCATCAATGAGTTTAACTGACAAACAAACAAATTCTTCCCTTATCACTAGTGTTGAGCCACCCCCGTAGTGTTCGAGTTCGGTTCGGTTCGTCGAACACCCGTGTGTTCGCCGAACTGTTCGTCGAACTGTTCGTCGATCACCTTCGAACACCATTAAAACCAATGGCAGGCAAACAAAAACACATAGAAACACATAGAAAACACCTTCAAAGGTGTCCAAAAGCTGACAAACTGCTCAGAAGACATAACTAACACATGGAAAAGTGACAAGTACATATAGTCATGCGAAAATAAAAGAGGTGGAGGAGTAAAAGGAGGGGGAGACACAGATATAGGCATGTCATGCCCTTCTAAAATCCAAAAAGTGAGAAGCCGACATGGCCAGTCCGCTCCTGCCCGTGCCACCTCCGTGTCGCCGGGTTTGTGCCAGAGCCGCGGTGAACCCTGACGGCCAGCCCCCCTCTCCCAATACTGGTGCCTGTCCGCTGGTGGGTCGAGCGAGCCCCCCTGTGGTGGAGGCAGCTCTAAGCTTTTTAATTTAAATTGTCTCTCTAATTTGAATGAATACACTTTAAATCCATTTACAAGGATCTATTGGAGGGCAAGTCTCATGCCAGCAGCCGCGGTAATTCCAGCTCCAGTAGCGTCCACTAAAGCTGCTGCAGTTAAAAAGCTTTTATAAGGATCGAGCTCGGCTGTCCACCGCAAGGCATCCTACTGCCAGTCCCAGCCCCTATGCCTTGGGGTGCATCCTGATGCTCTTCACTAAGTATCCCATGATCCCGAAGCATTTCCTTTGAAAAAATTAAGTGTCTAAACTACAGGTGGTGCAGCTTGCTTAACAGCCGGGATAATCCGCTCACTAGCAGACACTGCTACTAGGCACAAAGTATTTCCTGGGCTAGATGCAGTTAAAAATTTGTAATTAGATACTCTCGTTGGATGCTGAGAAAGCATTCCATAGAGTCTCCTGGCACGCCATATATGATTCTCTTAAAAAGCTTGGGGTAGGGGTCTAGGGGACCCTTTTATAGCAAAAATCACGGCCCTGTATCGCAATGCGTCACCTAGGCTGAAGATAAATGGAACTGTAGCACCCTGAGGGCTCGGTTGCTACAGACGTATTGCACCTCACCCAGAGGTGTGATATCTCACTCTCAGGTAAGGATGGAGTGTGGATCAGGACCCGACACCTGCATGCATTACACCACATTGCCGTGGGGCAGGGCGACCAATATGCCCCTGAGATGGGCACGACAGTCCCTGTCCCTGGCTGGAGTGGGGGGAGGGAACACTGAGGAAGGGGAACCCTGTAGTGCAGGAGCAGGGAGGAAGCAGTTCTTGGGTGCATTGAGAAGGGAGTATAAAAGGTGGGCACCATCTTAGTTCAGTGCAGAGAAGTCTGAGCAGAAGTGGCAGGGAGCAGGGGCTCTGCATGAGCTCTGCTCCGGAGGCGGGCCTAGTAACAGAGGCCCAGGCCTGGAAGAGGGAGAAGGAAGGAAGAGGAGCGGAGAAGGCTCCAGGAACGAGGAATGAAGGGATCCCAGGGGTGCGGACGGGCGAGTCGCCACCGCACGCCCGAATCCACCTGCGTGGAGGGGTCAGGCCAAAGGGGGAGACCGGTCCCCGAACTAGTGGAGGCAGGAAACGACCCTCAGCTAGAAACCGGAGGCTCTGACATTTTATGTGGCGCAGCCCCTCACTACACCCGCTAGGAAGGCACCACATAGGGTCAGGGAAACTGGCGCCAAGTTTACCAAGAGGAGGCCCGAGGCAGCCGGACAGAAGTGTTGGTAAGAAAGGCCAGACAAAGGACACACAAAGGGGGTCCTGTGAAGTGCTCCAAAGTTATCTGGGAGTTGTCTGAGCCCCTCACCTGGTGAGCACAGTACGACGTGGGCAGCCGTTACCTGCAGACGTGGTCTGGATAATAAGAACTGTGAGTAAAGGCCCTGAACTGCATCACTGACTCCGTGTCGTTACTGCTGCTGCCCTGCACCATCACCCCCATCCTCCGCATACACTGCCCTGAGGCTATACTCCTCCCGTGGGGAGTTATGCTACGCTCTGCTGCACCCACAACACCAGCCTCAGTGGTCTGCCCTGTAGCGGCGGTTCACTCTGACCGCAATCCACGGGTGGCGTAGTCGGACATTTAAACATGAAAACCACATAAATAGTTCCGCCACTGGTTTGACCGCCCTGAGCCACGGAACTGGGTCGCCGCCACGAAGACTACAACCACCAGCATCCACCAAAAAAGGTCCGGCTCCGGGTGTCCCAAGGCCCAGGGGGTGCGTCAGAACATTTTCATCACCTTTCACAATCACCAATGGGACAAGGCAGTGATGTCCTCTGTCCCCTCTCTTATACATCCTAGTGACGGAGCACCTGCTCTCATCAATTCGCCATAACCCCAATATTAGGTGGATTGAGGTGGGAGGCACCGAGTACAAGTGCTCTCTATTTGCTGATGATGTCCTAGTATATATCACTCAATCACATATATCCATCCATGCTGTTATGGCTGAAATAGATCACTTTGTTACATGGTAAAATTTTAAAATCAATGCAGCGAAGTCTGAGGCCCTCGATGTCTCCCTCCCAAATCCATATAGGATTCCATCCAGTCCAACTTTCCCTTTGCCTAGCCCTCACAGGGTATCAAATACTTAGGAATTCCTATTCATAGAGACCTCTCCCATCTATGTTATCTTAATTTTGGGCCCTTTATTGAACAACTCCATACAGACCACGGTTGGCAAGTTAGAACTGTAAGATTCACTACGTGAACCACTGGTGTTTTGTGGAAAAGCACATGTACACTGCGTTCCAAATTATTATACAAAAAGTGTTTAGGAGTGATAAGGGAAGAATTTGTTTGTTTGTCAGTTAAACTCATTGATGGTGATGTGTGTCAGGGCTCTTTATATCACTGTAAGCAATTGCAGACACCTGTGCTAATTAGTTTGGCAGGTGTGTCCAATGAAAGGCAAGACTACTTAAGAAGGCTCTCTCACATTATTAAGCAGCCTACATTTTCTGCCAAAATGGGAAAGAAAAAGGATGTGTCGGCTGCTGAGAAGCAACAAATTGTGGAGTGTTTAGGTCAAGGCATGACTACAATCAACATTGTGCGATGATCAGGATGAAGTGTCTTGGCAATCAAGAAGTATGTAGCTGATTCACAGTACACACGTGTGCGTGCTGATAAGGGCAAATTGAGGACTCTTTCCTACAGGCAATTACGTCAGGTTGAAAGAGCAGCGGCAAAAAAGCCTTGTCATAGCAGCAGACAAGTTTTTGAAGCTGCTTGTGCCTCCAATGTCCCCCGAACAACAAGATGCAGGGTCCTTCAGAGGTTTGCAGCTGTGCATGCGCCATCCTGTCGACCTCCTCTATCCACTTCACACAAGCAGAAACGGCTCCAGTGGGCCAAACATTACATGAAGACTGATTTCAAAACTGTTTTGTTCACGGATGAGTGCCGTGCAGCGCTCGATGGTCCAGATGGATGGAGTGGAGGATGGCTGGTTGATGGACACCCCACGCAAACACGGCTACAGCGCCAACAAGGAGGAGGTGGAGTAATGTTTTGGGCTGGAATCATGGGGAGAGAGATTGTCGGCCCCTTTAGGATCCCTGAAGGCGCTAAAGATGAACTCCATAATGTATGTGGATTTTCTCAAACAGCACTTCCTGCCATGGTTCAAGAAGAAGAACCGTGTATTTCACAGCAAGATCATTTTTCTGCATGATAATGCACCATCTCATGCTGCACATAAAACATCTGCATCTCTGGCTGATATGGGCATAAAAGGGGACAAACTTATGGTGTGACCCCCATGCTCCCCTGACCTCTACCCCATTCAGAACCTTTGGAGCATCATTAAAAGGAGTGTCTATGATGGCGGGAGGCAGTTCACATCTAAGCAACAGCTCTGGGAGGGTATTCTGTCCTCATGCAAAACAATTGAAGCAGAAACCATCCAAAACCTGACAAATTCAATGGACGAGAGAGTTCAGAAGCTCCTTTCGAACAAGGGGTCCTATGTGAAAATGTAACATCACCTAGAATAAAGTTTTGAGTTGAAAACTGTTTGATTTCAGTTTCTAACAACCTGCTAATGCTTATAATTTCAAAAATGACCATTTTTTTGGTCTTTATTAAAATGAAAAGGTTGATCGAAAAGTTTGGGGGATCTAAGAGTGTGGCAACCCAGTAGTCATGATTACTTCGAATTCTGACAATATGAGGGTCATGCTGCAGGTAGTGCAGCAAGAAGGCACTTATGTGCCTTGCGCATCTCGGAGCCCCAAAATTATTTTCCGGGCTAGATGCAGCTAAAAATTATTTTTAATTTTAAATCTGCTGAAGCTTTAGTATAGATGGCCTAATAGGATCAGTGCTGCACACTGCTACAAAGCCCAAATTATTTTCCAGTCAAGATACAGATAAACATGATTAGTAATTTGAAAGCTTAAAACGGTTGGTAGGGTGATTTTAACCAATCATCAAGCTTTTACTCTACCCAGGATGACACAGGGGTAGAAAAGTCGTTTCGGATCCATGATTTGTTCATCTTTATGAACGTGAGTCTGTCTACATTATCAGTGGAGAGCCGCGTGCGCTTATCTGTCAGCACACCACCAGCAGCGCTGAACACACGTTCAGACAGAACGCTGGCTGCGGGGCATGACAAGATCTCCAAGGCGTAAGTGGCTAGCTCCGGCCATTTATCCAGATTGGAAGCCCAAAAAGAGCAAGGGTCCAGTGACACAGTCGTGGCTTCAATGTTTACTTGGAGATACTCCTGTACCATCGTCTCTAGGCGTTGACTATGTGTCAGACTTCTTGTCTCCTGTGGCCTTGCAAAGGATGGGCTAAAAAAGTGGTGAAATGATTCCGCAAAATTGATGTTACCAGCAGATACTGTGGTTCTGTTACGGTTTGAGTGCTGAACACTTGACGGTCCCACGGTTGGCAAGTTGGAACTGTGAGATTCACTACGTGCACCACTGGTATTTTGTGGAAAAGCACATGTAAGATTCTGCAACAGTCTCTGCTGATACTCCTGCATGCGTGCATCCCTTTCTATGGCAGGAATAATTTCTGCAAATTTACTTTTGTACCGGGGATCTAACAGTGTGGCAACCCAGTAGTCAGGATTATTTCTAATTCTCACAATTCGAGGGTCATGTTGCAGGTAGTGCAGCAAGAAGGCACTCATGTGTGTTGCGCATCCAGGAGCACCAAGTCCCTGTTGTGTTGGTGGCGAGGTAACAATCATGCTTCCTTCCTCTGTCCTCTCCCCCCAACCTCGCACAACAGAAATGTGATCAAGGTCTCCCTCATCTGATGAGTCTTCCATCAGTTCGTCCTCCACTTCTTCCTGGGCTCCTGCACCTTCCTCACTAGTTTGGCTGCTACCATGCGCCCTGGTAAAACCATCTCCCCCACCCTCACATGCCTGCCGCCTTGGTGCTGCCGACCGTCTGGACCTTGCAGATGTTAGCCCTTCCGCATACAACTCCTCCTCCTCTACTTCCTCCACCTCCTCTTGTGCCACCACCTGACTCCGAATTCTGTTTAACATGTGCTCCAGCATGTAAATCACCGGAATAGTCATGCTGATAATGGCATCGTCAGCACTAAACATCTTCGTCGCCATTTCAAAACTGTGCAGAAGGGTGCATAGGCCCCTGATCTGAGACCACTCCTCCAGCGTGATTTGCCCCACCTCTGAATCTCGTTGGCCCAGGCTATACATCAGAACGTATTGCACCAGGGCTTGTCGGTGCTGCCACAGTCGCTGCAACATGTGCAGAGTTGAATTCCACCGGGTAGGCACATCGCATTTTAGCCGGTGAAGTGGCAGGCCCAACGACTTCTGTAGAGATGTAAGTCGCTGAGCTGCGGGATGCGAACGGCGGAAGTGAGCACACAGCGACCGTGCCCTCTGCAGAAGGCCATCTAGTCTGAGATAGTGGGCTAAAAATTGCTGGACAACCAGGTTCAACACGTGAGCCATACAAGGCACGTGTGTGACATTGCCCCGGCGAAGGGCCGCACCCAGGTTTGCAGCATTGTCGCACATGGCCTTCCCTGGTTTCAGGTCCAGTGGAGACAACCATTCATGAAATTGGTTCTCCAGAGCTGACCACAACTCCTCAGCTGTGTGACTCACATTTCCCAGACATTTCAATGTAAAAACCGCCTGATGACGTTGAGCCCTACTGCCAGCATAGTAAGGAGGTGTGCAGGATCCCTTCTGCGCAGTTAGAAAGCTTGTGGCATGACCAGACAGGCTTTGGGTGCAGGTGGAAGACCGAGAGGAGGTTGAGGAGGCAGAAGCAGTGGAGGAACTTTGACATAAAGAGGATTGACGCACAACTCGTGGGGACGGCAAGACTTGGACAGCAGCCCCTTGTCCTGCTGTCACCATAGTTACCCAGTGCCCAGTCAGCGACATGTAACGCCCCTGTCCATGCCTACTCGTCCAAGTGTCTGTGGTGAAATGCACTCTGTCACACACAGAGTTTCTCAAAGAAGCGGTGATGTTGTGTGCGACATGCTGGTGGAGCGCAGGCACACCTTTCTTTGAGAAGTAGTGCCGACTGGGCATCTGGTACTGGGGCACTGCGACGGACATAAGGTCTCGAAAATTCTCTGTGTCCACCAGGCGGAAAGGCAGCATTTCTGTAGCCAAGAGCTTGCAGATGGTGAAATTCAACCTCTTAGCTTTCTCATGGCTAGGAGGAAATGGTCTTTTACTTGTCCACATCTGAGGGACCGAGGGCTGGCTATTGTGCTTAGACGGGGTTGATAAGGGTGTCCCCGGCAAACTGCCAGTCTGTGAGGAAGATGCAGGCGGACATGTTAGGTTGCCTTGATCCAAAGGTGGTGCTATCGATGTCGGACAGCGCTCAACACCAGCTGGTGTTACCACCTCCAAAGAAAATGATGACCTGCCAATCACGCTGGCTGTTGCGGGTAAAGAGGTGGCAACAGCCAGCGTGATTGGCCCCAAAACAGGTGTGACTGCTGTCCCCCCAGTCACAGAGGATGAAGAGGTCGCGGATGCACAAGATATGGCAGACGGTGATTGGCCCGGCCGGCTAGGCCGCATTGTAGCACACTGAGCTTCCCACTGCAACTTATGCTTCATGTCCATGTGCCGGTTCATGCATGAAGTACTCAAACTATGTATTTTTTGGCCTCTACTTAGCTTTTGCTGACAAATGTTACAGATAACACGAGTTGGGTCATCTTTATCGATCTGAAAAAATGCCCAGGCTATGCAAGGCTTAGCACCCATGCGACCTGAAGAGCCACCACGACTTGTGGTGAGAGGCAGAGTTGTGTTTGAGGATGCAGTTGTTGACGTGCTTCCAGTACTACGTCTCTGTCCAGGAAGGCGCAACCTGACCTCGTCGTCACTAGCATCTTCCTCCACCTCCTCTGCTGACCTCATCTCTTGGCTGACTGTGGGTTGACAGTAAGTGGGATCTCCGACCTCATCATCATCACCCTGTGCGTTATCACACCCGTCGTCCTCAGATCCAACCTGTTCCTGCCCTGACAAAAAACTAAAGTTGTCGCTCCAATCAGGTATTTGAGTCTTATCATCGTCTTCCTCATTGTCTCCACCAACAGGAGTTACAGTTTGGGAATGAGGGTCTACATTATGGTCAGAACCTTCTGCGTCTGGTCCTGGATCCGACTCATAAAGATTCTGGGCATCAGTGCAGATCATTTCCTCGTCTGGATTCACAGAAGCGCTGGAGTCGACCTCTGATTCCCAGGCTATAGTATGAGTAAACAGCTCTGCAGACTCAACCATCTGTTCTACCTCATACTCAGACGGGCAGCTGGAGATTTGGGAGCTGTGAGGAAGCAAGTGCGATTTGGGTGACACCTTTGAGGACTGGAGTATTTGTGATGTTGAAGTTTATGTGGAGGAGAGCCCACTTAAAGGAGCACTTGATATCCGTTGAAGCACCTGCTGTTTTTGTGCCTCATCTGGAATTTGTAGCGATTGGCGTGGTCGTAAGAAAGGATCTTATCACATTGTCCGCTAAAAGAAGTAGACATTTTAGTTTGGCTGGAAGATGGTCTTTCTTCTGCAGATGTTACTGTTGCTTTAACACCTACCCCACGGACACAACCTTTTTTCCCCTTCCCAACACGCCTATTCCCCTTTCCACCAGCAGCAGGCCTTTTTCCACTCATTTTGGTGGTTAACTAATTCACAACTCTGGAGTTGTTTGCACAAAAAAACAATGGATGGTAACCGAGCAGAGCTGAGTGGCCAAACTGTGGTATTAGGCCAAAACTATTGGCTGGGTTAGATGCAGAAAAAAATTATTTTGAATTTGCAACCTGATGGAGGTCAGTATAGATGGATTAATAGAACAAGACCCACACACAGCTAGAAGCCCAATATTTTTTCAGAGGTACTGTAGATGCAGATAAAAATTATTTTGAATTTGCAACCTGATGGAGGTCAGTATAGATGGACTAATACAAATAGTCCCACACACTGCTAGAAGCCCAAATATTTTTTCAGAGGTACTGTAGATGCAGATAAAAATTATTTTTAATTTGCAACCTGATGGAGGTCAGTATAGATGGACTAATAGACCAAGTCCCACACACTGCTAGAAGCCCAAATATTTTTTCAGAGCTAGATGCAGAAAAAAATTATTTTTAATTTGCAACCTGATGGAGGTCAGTATAGATGGACTAATAGACCAAGTCCCACACACCGCTAGAAGCCCAACTATTTTTTCAGAGCTAGATGCAGAAAAAAAATATATTCAATTTGCAACCTGCTGGAGGTCAGTATAGAAGGACTAATAGAACAAGTACCACACACTGCTGGAAGCCCAAATATTTTTTCAGAGCTAAATGAAGAAAAAAATTATTTTTAATTTGCAACCTGATGGAGGTCAGTATAGATGGACTAATAGACCAAGTCCCACACACTGCTAGAAGCCCAAATATTTTTTCAGAGCTAGATGCAGAAAAAAATTATTTTTAATTTGCAACCTGATGGAGGTCAGTATAGATGGACTAATAGACCAAGTCCCACACACCGCTAGAAGCCCAAATATTTTTTCAGAGCTAGATGCAGAAAAAAATTATTTTTAATTTGCAACCTGATGGAGGTCAGTATAGATGGACTAATAGACCAAGTCCCACACACCGCTAGAAGCCCAAATATTTTTTCAGAGCTAGATGCAGAAAAAAATTATTTTTAATTTGCAACCTGATGGAGGTCAGTATAGATGGACTAATAGACCAAGTCCCACACACTGCTAGAAGCCCAAATATTTTTTCAGAGCTAAATAAAGAAAAAAATTATTTTTAATTTGCAACCTGATGGAGGTCAGTATAGATGGACTAATAGACCAAGTCCCACACACTGCTAGAAGCCCAAATATTTTTTCAGAGCTAGATGCAGAAAAAAATTATTTTTAATTTGCAACCTGATGGAGGTCAGTATAGATGGACTGATAGACCAAGTCCCACACACTGCTAGAAGCCCAAATATTTTTTCAGAGCTAGATGCAGAAAAAAATTATTTTTAATTTGCAACCTGATGGAGGTCAGTATAGATGGACTAATAGACCAAGTCCCACACACTGCTAGAAGCCCAAATATTTTTTCAGAGCTAGATGCAGAAAAAAAATATTTTTAATTTGCAACCTGATGGAGGTCAGTATAGATGGACTAATAGACCAAGTCCCACACACCGCTAGAAGCCCAACTATTTTTTCAGAGCTAGATGCAGAAAAAAATTATATTCAATTTGCAACCTGCTGGAGGTCAGTATAGAAGGACTAATAGAACAAGTCCCACACACTGCTAGAAGCCCAAATATTTTTTCAGAGCTAAATGAAGAAAAAAAATATTTTTAATTTGCAACCTGATGGAGGTCAGTATAGATGGACTAATAGACCAAGTCCCACACACTGCTAGAAGCCCAAATATTTTTTCAGAGCTAGATGCAGAAAAAAATTATATTCAGTTTGCAACCTGATGGAGGTCAGTATAGATGGACTAATAGAATGATGCTATGCCCAAAAGATTTTACTTCACTAGGTGCAGTAAAAAAATTGGTATTCTATACACAGGTGTTATATCTTGCAACACAGATAGGCTACTCCACTGACTAACACACTCTGCAATAGGCCAAAAAGGATTAGCTTTGCTAGATTCAGCCAAATGCTGTGAAAAAAACTTGCACAGCACTGGCACAGACCTGCCTGGCAAAAACTGATAGGAACTCATGTAACCTAGTCCTGAAAAGGACTCCAATTACAATTAGTCTTTACTCCCACAACCTATCTATTTAAGAGCACAGACCTCCCTGATAAAAGTCGTAGGAAATGCTGTAACCTAGTCCTTAAAAGGACTGCAATCACAACTATTCCCTACTCCCAAGCTATCTGTATATTTGTGCGAAAATTGGCTTGAAATTAACAAGGTATAGCGCACACAGCAACAGCGGTGCCGTCTAACATGCAGCTGCAGCAGTGAGAAAATGGTGGCGACGGGGAAAATGGCTTGGTCTTATAGGGCAAGGACATGTGACATACACTGCCAATGACACATGCCCTTGCTTGTGTGAAAAAAAGCACTTCACTCCGTGTGTGCGCTGCTGATAGGCTGACAGATTGCAGCTCCCCACTGCAAATGCGGGAAAGAGAAAAAAAAATTCAGATCTTCATTGTTCCTGCAGAGATCCATCCCCTGCCCCTTCCCCCACCCCGCTGTACACTCAAACTGCGTATTAACATTAATTTTCATCATTACTGAGAAAAAATCCAGTTATGATTTTGGTGCACGAACAGTTATCGAACATAACCTCGAACAGCCGAATTTTTCTCAAATTGTTCGTGTTCGCCGAACGGCTCGAACACCGCCCAAAACAGCTCGAATTTGAGATTGGCGAACAGTTCGAGTAGAACAACGCTCATCTCTACTTATCACTCCTAAACACTTTTTGCATAATAATTTGGAACACAGTGTACATGTGCTTTTCCACAAAACACCAGTGGTTCACGTAGTGAATCTTACAGTTCTAACTTGCCAACCGTGGTCTGTATGGAGTTGTTCAATAAAGGGCCCAAAATTAAGATAACATAGATGGGAGAGGTCTCTATGAATAGGAATTCCTAAGTATTTGATACCCTGTGAGGGCCAGGCAAAGGGAAAGTTGGACTGGATGGAATCCTATATGGATTTGGGGAGGGAGACATCGAGGGCCTCAGACTTCGCTGCATTGATTTTAAAATTTGACCATGTAACAAAGTGATCTATTTCAGCCATAACAGCATGGATGGATATATGTGATTGAGTGATATATACTAGGACATCATCAGCAAATAGAGAGCACTTGTACTCGGTGCCTACCACCTCAATCCACCTAATATTGGGGTTATGGCGAATTGATGAGAGCAGGTGCTCCGTCACTAGGATGTATAAGAGAGGGGACAGAGAACATCCCTGCCTTGTCCCATTGGTGATTGTGAAAGGTGATGAAAATGTTCTGACGCGCCCCCTGGGCCTTGGGACACCCGGAGCCGGACCCTTTTTGGTGGATGCTGGTGGTTGTAGTCTCCGTGGCGGCGACCCGGTTCCGTGGCTCAGGGCGGTCAAACCAGTGGCGGAACTATTTATGTGGTTTTGATGTTTAAATGTCCAACTACGCCACCCGTGGATTGCGGTCAGAGTGAACCGCCGCTCCAGGGCAGACCGCTGAGGCTGGTGTTGTGGGTGCAGCAGAGCGTAGCATAACTCCCCACGGGAGGAGTATAGCCTCAGGGCAGTGTATGCAGAGGATGGGGGTGATGGTGCAGGGCAGCAGCAGTAACGACACGGAGTCAGTGATGCAGTCCAGGGCCTTTACTCACAGTTCTTATTATCCAGACCACGTCTGCAGGTAACGGCTGCCCACGTCGTACTGTGCTCACCAGGTGAGGGGCTCAGACAACTCCCAGATAACTTTGGAGCGCTTCACAGGACCCTCTTTGTGTGTCCTTTGTCTGGCCTTTCTTACCAACCCTTCTGTCCGGCTGCCTCGGGCCTCCTCTTGGTAAACTTGGCGCCAGTTTCCCTGACCCTATGTGGTGCCTTCCTAGCGGGTGTAGCGAGGGGCTGCGCCACATAAAATGTCACAGCCTCCTGTTTTTAGCTGAGGGTCGTTTCCTGCCTCCACTAGTTTCGGGGACCGGTCTCCCCCTTTGGCCTGACCCCTCCACGCAGGTGGATTCGGGCGTGCGGTGGCGACTCGCCCGTCCGCACCCCTGGGATCCCTTCGTTCCTCGTTCCTGGAGCCTTCTCCGCTCCTCTTCCTTCCTTCTCCCTCTTCCAGGCCTGGGCCTCTGTTACTAGGCCCGCCTCCGGAGCAGAGCTCATGCAGAGCCCCTGCTCCCTGCCACTTCTGCTCAGACTTCTCTGCACTGAACTAAGATGGTGCCCACCTTTTATACTCCCTTCTCAATGCACCCAGGAACTGCTTCCTCCCTGCTCCTGCACTACAGGGTTCCCCTTCCTCAGTGTTCCCTCCCCCCACTCCAGCCAGGGACAGGGACTGTCGTGCCCATCTCAGGGGCATATTGGTCGCCCTGCCCCACGGCAATGTGGTGTAATGCATGCAGGTGTCGGGTCCTGATCCACTCTACATCCTTACCAGAGAGTGAGATATCACACCTCTGGGTGAGGTGCAATACCTCTGTAGCAACCGAGCCCTCAGGGTGCTACAGTTCCATTTATCTTCAGCCTAGGTGACGTATTGCAGTACAGGGCCGCGATTTTGGCTATAAAAGGGTCCCCTAGACCCCTACCCCAAGCTTTTTAAGAGAATCATATATGGCGTGCCAGGAGACTCTATGGAATGCTTTCTCAGCATCCAACGAGAGTATCTAATTACAAATTTTTAACTGCATCTAGCCCAGGAAATACTTTGTGCCTAGTAGTAGTGTCTGCTAGTCAGCGGATTATCCCGGCTGTTAAGCAAGCTACACCACCTGTAGTTTGGACACTTAATTTTTTCAAAGGAAATGCTTCGGGACCACGGGATACTCAGTGAAGAGCATCAGGAGGCACTCCAAGGCATAGGGGCTGGGACTGGCAGTAGGATGCCTTGCGGTGGACAGCCGAGCTCGATCCTTTTAAAAGCTTTTTAACTGCAGCAGCTTTAGTGGATGCTACTGGAGCTGGAATTACGCGGCTGCTGGCATGAGACTTGCCCTCCAATAGATCCTTGTAAATGGATTTAAAGTGTATTCATTCAAATTAGAGAGACAATTTAAATTAAAAAGCTTAGAGCTGCCTCCACCACAGGGGGGCTCGCTCGACCCACCAGCGGACAGGCACCAGTATTGTGAGAGGGGGGCTGGCCGTCAGGGTTCACCGCGGCTCTGGCACAAACCCGGCGACGCGGAGGTGGCACGGGCAGGAGCGGACTGAACGTGTCGGCTTCTCACTTTTTGGATTTTAGAAGGGCATGACATGCCTATATCTGTGTCTCCCCCTCCTTTTACTCCTCCACCTCTTTTCTTTTCGCATGACTATATGTACTTGTCACTTTTCCATGTGTTAGTTGTGTCTTCTGAGCAGTTTGTCAGCTTTTGGACACCTTTGAAGGTGTTTTCTATGTGTTTCTATGTGTTTTTGTTTGCCTGCCATTGGTTTTAACGGTGTTCGAAGGTGTTCGACGAACAGTTCGACGAACAGTTCGGCGAACACACGGGTGTTCGACGAACCGAACTCGAACACTACGGGGGTGGCTCAACACTATTTAGGACAAAGCGGCCACCTCTCTCTTGCTAGTTAGCTCTCTGGCCTGGGTGTATATATACCTAGTGTGTCTCAGAGGGAGTCGCCAGTTATACTCATTTCTACTCGTGAAGCTTAGCAGGAGCAGTACTTCTCCTCTCTGGAGCTTGAGGCCGTGTGCTTATTTGGAGTTCATCTAAAGCTAAGCCGCTTTCCCCGTTTTGTCTACCCTTGTTGTCTATAGAGTTTAGCGGAGGTTGACTAGTGCTCATCTCCTCCCATTCCTAGCCGTAGCCATATGCCAGGGATAGTAGGGTGAGGCATGTGGCGATTGCTGATGAGGCAATATAGGGATGCTAGTTGAGGCAGGGTGATGCCAGATCAGACTAGGAGGTCTCCACTTCCTCCTTTCCCTAGTGTCTGGGCTCCCTTTCCCTCTGTGTTGCATCAAGTCTTTCCCACACCTGGCATGACACTATCTGTACAAACTGTGTCTGACCTCCCGCACTGCTCACAGGAAGGTCAGCATGACGTGAGCAGTGTCTGCCCTGTGCTGCAGCTGCCCGGCTGGCACATGCACGCATTAAGATACATTGCAGGCTGCAGCCTCTAAATCAGCAAATGTCTGTGTGGCCCTGAGCAACTGCTTGGGGACCAGCCTGTCTCCCTGGCCAGTCCGCCCCTGCACTATCCTTAGCTACTTCTGGACTTCCCACATAGACTATAACTATCTGGCCGGTCCACACCATGCACTGATATTCTAAAATGTCAATGCAGTGTAAGCTATTTGCACAAGGTGGGTGTGGGTCTGACACAATCAGACTCCCCATAGAAAAGACAAACATGGTTTATTACCATGTTTGCCTTCTCCATCACTGTACACACAAGCTGAACCAACACTTTTGTATACAGGTTAGGAAGCACTGACAGGGCTTCCTTCAACAGACACAGTAGTCATGTGTAAGGAGGAAACAGGACACCCAGTCAGCTTTGCAATGCAACCAGAAGACTCAATTTCCCCTGTAACGGGAGCTAATATACCAGCCCCAGTTACAAGAAAATTAGCAATAAAAATAATGTAATAGTATGTTAAAATACCACTTTTAAGACCTTATGAGGGGCATTGTGTGCATAATAAATGAAAAAATAAATAAACAAAAATTAAATAGAAAAAAGCATAAATAGATAAATCAAAACAAAATAAGGGATAATTCCAGTCGGGATTGCTGTCTCCCATCGCGTTCCATGAAAAAGAATGTATTCAATATATAAAAATAATTTATGTGGAAAGTGTAATGGATTTAAAAATGTATTCATTAGTCCTTAGTGATTGTAAAATCAATCAATAAATAAATACATGTTAAAAATAGACAATTATTTCCTATTTTTCTTTACATTTTCCCCAAATATCATGAGAAAAATGAATATAAAAATTGCATGAAAATTAAGCCACTTATATTGGGGTAAAAAAGAGGGAAATATGAATTGAATATCTGAACAAGAAAAAAATGTTAAAATATTAAAAGCTCATGAATGATAAAACATAAAAATCTGCCTGGTCACGAAGGGGGGAAAATAGCCCGGTCTTGAATTGGTAAAGGAGAAACAAATAAAATGAGTCACAACTAGTGATGAGCGAGCATACTCGCAAGTACTCGGTACTCGCCCGCGGATGCTCGGGTCCCCTCCCTGCCTGCTTGGCGCTCTTTAGAACGCTAAATCAAGATGCAGGGATTACCTGCCACTCATTGTAATGCCGCAGCCATGGTCATTGTGGCATTACAGTGATTGGATGGCCACACAGCGTCATCAGGTCTATATCAGACCTGGCGCCGCTGTGCTCGTCACAGTCACTCCGGAATCAGGCAGAGTAGGGAGAGGTGCTGCTGCGTCAGGGAGATATTTGCTTGTGTATTAGGTAGTGTAGGGAGAAAAAACATACCTTACACATATCCATCTTAACAAACAGTCCTTTTGAGGACTAACTAATCCATCTGCAGAAATATCAGGCAGGCAGGGTATACAGGCAGACAGTGTATATAGCAGACTGCAGTGCATATAGCACAAGAGGCTCCATTCCAATTCTGCCTTCTGCTACTGTTAGATATTTCTATACAAAGGCGCTCAAAGATCTCAGGGGCCAGGAATACTTTTTTTTGTATCTTAATCCTCATTATTTGCTTAAAAAGCAATCCAGAGAATACCGTTTTTCTGCGTCATTTGCTTGTTGGCACTGCAGAATACAGCCAGGTCCTTTCTATATTACAGCGCTAGAAATCCAGCTATTTAAAACTGTGTTTTCTCCGTCACACGGATCACATATAAGTTTTCAGAAAACACTGCCATTTTTGGCCTCCATTCCAATTATTTTTCACTGCGTCAGCAAAGTTTTTGACACCGGTTTGCTGTTCAAACTAGCTACCTACAGGCCAGGTATTTAAAACTCTGTTTTCTCCGTCATGCGGATCACATATACGTTGTCAGAAAATACTGCCATTTCTGGCCACCATTAAAAATTTCTTTCAGTGTGTCAGTGAAGCAATTCACACCAGTTTGCTGTTCAAACTAGTTACCTACAGGCCAGGTATTTAAAACTCTGTTTTCTCCATCACACAGATCACATATACGTTGTCAGAAAATACTGCCATTTCTGGTCTCCATTAAAAATTTCTTTCAGTGTGTCAGTGAAGCAATTCACACGAGTTTGCTGTTCAAACTAGTTAGCTACAGGCCAGGTATTTAAAACTCTGTTTTCTCCATCACACAGATCACATATACGTTGTCAGAAAATACTGCCATTTCTGGCCTCCATTAAAACTTTCTTTCAGTGTGTCAGTGAAGAAATTCACACCAGTTTGCTTGTTCAAACTAGTTACCTAGAGGCCAGGTATTTAAAACTTTGCTTTCTCCGTCACACGAATCACATATATGTTGTCAGAAAATACTGCCTGTTCTGGCTTCCATTAAAAATTTCTTTCAGTGTGTCAGTGAAGCAATTCACACCAGTTTGCTGTTCAAACTAGTTACCTACAGGTCAGCTATTTAAAACTCTGTTTTCTCCGTCACACGTATCACGTATCACCAAAACCAGGGGAGGAGTCCTGAGGAGATAATTTGCATATTCCCACTGCATTTTGGGGTAAGTGAAGAGTCTCCGCGAGCTCAAAGAACACTGGATTTTGGCTGTTGGAGCAGAAAAGAGGACATCGGTAAACCGCGCGCCTGCCGGCGCGCGCATTTTGAAGCTTTTTTTTTAAGATTTTTTCACTGTTTTCAGAACATTAACAATAAGAACATGGAAGAGTCCAGGAGCCATTTGGTGAGCTGCATATCCTGCTACATGTTCACAGACTTGCCAGTGGAAAAGCCAAACTTCACATGCCAGAAATGCAAGCTTGTGTCCCTGTTGGAGGAAAAGTTGCGAAATCTAGAAGAGAGGTTAACTACCTTGAAAATCATTAAGGAAGGTGAAGAGTTCTTAGACAGAGCAGAATTATCTCTTCATGATTCAGAAAGAGAAGAAATTCGAACTGCACCTGACGAAACAGAGGAATGGAAGCATGTGACCCAGAGAAGCAGGAGGATCGAGAGGCAGTCAGCACCCATACTGCTCAGGAACCAGTACCAGGCTCTCACGCAGGAGAACCATGAAGAAATACAGCAAAATAAGACTTTGCCAGTAATGAATAACCTTGTAAGCCCTCAGAATCCTCCTGGATGGAGAAAGAAGAATGTTGTGAAGAAAAAACGGAGAGTGGTGGTCATGGGGGATTCCCTGTTAAGAGGAACAGAGGCCGCTATCTGCAGACCAGACATAACCTCAAGAGAAATGTGCTGTCTTCCAGGAGCAAAAATTAAAGATGTGTCTGACAGGATATCAAGACTCTTCAGACCTACAGATCACTACCCATTCCTGCTAATACATGTGGGGACAAATGACACCGCAAGAAAGGACCTGGAAACCATCTGCAGTGACTTTGAAGATTTAGGCAAGAAAGTGAAAGAATTGGGAGCGCAGGTGGTCTTCTCATCCATCCTCCCAGTGGATGGCCATGGAACAATGAGGTGGAATAAGATTCTACAGGTGAACAACTGGCTACGTCGATGGTGCCGTCAACAAGGATTTGGATTTCTGGATCACGGAATGAATTACCTATACGATGGACTACTTGCTAGAGATGGGGTGCACCTTACGAAGACTGGAAAACATGTATTTGGAAGTCACCTTGCTGCACTCATCAGGAGAGCTTTAAACTAGAACAATGTGGGAAGGGAAGCAAAAGGCCAGAAAAAGCCATACAGCTGACAAATACTATTGAGATCTCTGCTACTGGAAGTGGAAAGGAAGAACAAAGACAAAACAATTTAAATAATAAAAATATGGGAGGAAGAGAAACCAATCACAAACTAAAATGTTTTTATACAAATGCACAAAGCATGGGCAACAAACAAGGAGAATTGGAACTACTCATGCAGGAAAAGGAATATGATGTCATTGGAATCACTGAAACTTGGTGGGACGATACACATGATTGGAATAAAAGGCTAAAAGGATACAACTTATTTGCAAGAAACAGACTTGATAAACGAGGAGGAGGTGTTGCATTGTATGTTAGAAAAGCATATATCTGCACAGAGATTGAAGCTTCAGAGACTGGGAGTTCTGTGGAAACTGTTTGGGTAAGAATACAAGGAGAGAACAACGGAAAGGACACCATTGTAGGCATTTACTACAGGTCACCTGGGCAAGCTGAAGATATGGATGAACTCTTTATGTATCAAATGACCAAGTTCTCCAAAAAATATGACGTAGTGGTCATGGGAGATTTCAACTATCCAGACATTTGTTGGGAATCTCTCTCAAGTAAAACTAACAGGTCAAGCAAATTCTTATACTCTCTTGCTGACAACTTTATCTTCCAAAAGGTAGGGGAGAAAACAAGGGGATCTGCTACTTTGGATCTAATCCTTATAAACAGGGAGGAAATGGTTGAGGAGGTAAAGGTGGCTGGGACCCTAGGAGGCAGCGATCATGCTACTTTAGAATTTTGGATAACTAGAGGAGGAAGACATGTGAAGACTCAAACTTCAAGGTTAGATTTTAGAAAGGCAAATTTTAAGAGACTCAGAAAGAGAATAGGAGGGATCCAATGGCTGGATGTCCTTAAGGACAAAAATGTCCAGGAAGGATGGGAAATTTTTAAAAATGAGATTCTCAAAGCACAATCGTTAACAATCCTGAAAAGTAGGAAGAATGGGAAGCATTTAAGGAAACCAGGATGGATGAACACAGAACTTAAACACATGCTAAAAAGAAAGAAAGAAATGTTTATTAAATGGAAAGAGGGAGGCATATCTAAAGAAGATTATAATGCAGTCTGCAGATCCTGCAGGGCACGTATCAGGTTAGCTAAAGCTGACAATGAATTAAGGCTTGCAAGAGATGTCAAAAGCAATAAAAAAGGATTTTGGGGGTATGTCAAAAGTAAAAGAAAAGACAAAGATGCTATAGGATTTTTACAGGATGAAAATGGAGAAATGGTAAGAGAGGATGTTGAGAAGGCCGAACTTTTTAATTCCTATTTTGCATCTGTTTTCTCTCAGAAAGAAAATGTAACATCAACTGATCTTCACTGTCCGTTTAAAGGAATAGAGGAATCCAAGTTATCTGTAAACAGAAAGATTGTGAGGGAATATTTAGCTAACATAAATGAGTTCAAGTCTCCAGGTCCAGATGAATTACACCCTAGAGTACTGAAGGAGATCGTAGAAGAAATTTTAGAACCACTCTCCATAATCTTTGAAAATTCTTGGAGAACAGGAGAAGTCCCAGAAGACTGGAGAAGAGCAAATGTTGTTCCTATCTTCAAAAAGGGGAAGAAGGTGGACCCAGGGAACTATAGGCCGGTGAGTCTGACTTCTATACCAGGAAAGATCTTTGAACAAATTATTAAACAACATGTATGTAAGTACATGGATAAGAATGAAGTGATTAACCAGAGTCAGCATGGGTTTGTAACTAACAAGTCATGTCAGACTAACTTAATTTCCTTCTATGACAGAATCACTGACTGGGTGGATCAGGGAAATGCTGTAGATATAGTATATCTTGACTTCAGCAAAGCATTTGACAAAGTATCTCACACCATCCTTATTGAAAAAATGACCAAGTATGCAATGGACCAGGCAACTGTTAGGTGGATTCATAACTGGCTTAGTGATCGGACTCAAAGGGTGGTTGTAAATGGCTTCACATCCAGCTGGATGAATGTCTCAAGTGGGGTGCCACAGGGCTCCGTCCTGGGACCTGTATTGTTCAACATCTTTATCAATGATTTAGATGAAGGAATTGAGGGTAAACTGATTAAATTTGCTGATGACACAAAGCTAGGAGGGATAGCTAATACTAGAGAAGAGAGAGAGAGGATTCAAATAGACCTAAATAAACTGGAGCAGTGGGCAGCAACAAACAGAATGGTTTTTAACAGGGAAAAATGCAAAGTACTACATCTGGGCAATAAAAATGAAAAAAGCATATACAGAATGGGAGGAATAGAGCTAAGCAACAGTACATGTGAAAAAGACTTAGGTATACTAATAGATCATAGACTGAACATGAGTCAACAGTGTGATGCAGCAGCAAAAAAGGCAAATACAATTCTGGGATGTATTAACAGAAGCATACAGTCTAGATCACGTGAAGTCATTATCGGTCTTTACTCCTCTTTGGTCAGACCTCATCTGGAATACTGTGTACAGTTTTGGGCACCACATTTTAAAAAAGACATAGACAAACTGGAGCAAGTTCAGAGAAGAGCGACCAGAATGGTGACTGGTCTGCAAACCATGTCCTATGAGGAATGGTTGCAGGCTTTGGGAATGTTTAGCTTGCAAAAAAGAAGACTGAGAGGAGACTTAATAGCTGTCTACAAATATGTCAAGGGCTGTCACATTGTAGAAGGATCATCTTTATTCTCATTTGCACAAGGAAAGACTAGAAGAAATGGGATGAAACTAAATGGGAGGAGACACAGATTAAAAAACTTTTTGACAGTTAGGGTGATTAATGAGTGGAACAGGCTGCCACAAGAGGTGGTGAGTTCCCCTTCAATGGACGTCTTCAAACAGAGGCTGGACAGACATCTGTCTGAGATGATCTAGTGAATCCTGCTTTGAGCAGGGGGTTGGACCAGATGACCCAGGAGGTCCCTTCCAACTCTTCCATTCTATGATTCTATGATTCTATGACATATATGTTGTCAGAAAATACTGCCATTTCTAGCCTCCATTAAAAATTTCTTTCAGTGTGTCAGTGAAGCAATTCACACCAGTTTGCTGTTCAAACTAGTTACCTACAGGCCAGGCATTTAAAACTTTTCTTTCTCCGTCACACGGCTCACATATACGTTGTCAGAAAATACTGCCATTTCTGGCCTCCATTAAAAATTTCTTTCAGTGTGTCAGTGAAGCAATTCACACCAGTTTGCTGTTCAAACTAGTTGCCTATAGGCCAGGTATTTAAAACTCTGTTTTCTCCGTCACACGGATCACATATACGTTGTCAGAAAATACTGCCATTTCTGGCCTCCATTAAAAATTTCTTTCAGTGTGTCAGTGAAGCAATTCACACCGGTTTGCTGTTCAAACTACTTACCTACAGGCCAGGTACTTAAAACTGTGTTTTCTCCGTCACACGGATTACATATACGTTTTCACAAAATACTGCCATTTCTGGCCTCAATTAAAAAAAATTTTCAGTGTGTCAGTGAACAAATTGACTCCAGATTGCTGTTCAAAATAGTTACCTACAGGCCAGGTATTTAAAACTCTGTTTACTCCGTCACACGGCTCACATATATGTTGTCAGAAAATACTGCCATTTCTGGCCTTTATTAAAAATTTCTTTCAGTGTGTCAGTGAAGCAATTCACACCAGTTTGCTGTTCAAACTAGTTACTTACAGGCCAGGTATTTAAAACTGTGTTTTCTCCGTCACACGGATTACATATACGTTGTCAGAAAATACTGCCATTTCTGTCCTCCATTATAAATTTCTTTCAGTGTGTCAGTGAAGCAATTCACACCAGTTTGCTGTTCAAACTAGTTACCTACAGGCCAGGTATTTAAAACTCTGTTTTCTCCGTCACACGGATCACATATAAGTTCGCTCCAAATTCAGTCATTTGTAGTGAGCATGGAAGATACTGTCCTCCATTTAAAATGGGCAAGGTACGTGGCAAGGGACAGGGAACTGGACATGATGGTCATGGTGCATGCAGAGGCCGAGGACAAGGCCGTGGGCAAGCTGAAATTGTGCCACAACAAACACCCACATCTTCTCGCCCGACCTTCCTGTCCCAATTCCTAGGGGACCGCAGCACACCACTATTGAACCAAGAGCAATGTCAAAAGGTTGTTGGTTGGATAGCGGATAATGCTTCCAGTCACTTAGCCACCACCACCACCACCCTGTCTTCTACACGGTCAAGTCTCAGTAGCCTTGAGTCTGGACTGCATATTCCTCACCCTGATCCTCCTTCCTCCCACCATGCCTAGTGCCCGGAGACAACTGATCCCACACTTGGACACTCTGAAGAGCTGTTCACTTTTCCATTTATAGATTTGGGCCTCTCGCCCGGTCCACTTGAAGCGGGGCAAGAGGAGATCACATGTAGCGATGCCCAAATATTTGAGCAGCCACGGTCACACAAAGGCGACGGTGGGAAAGTGTCATAAGAGGTGGACGATGATGAGACACAATTGCCAGAAAGTCAGGAGGAGGACCAGGGTGCGGAAGTGGAAGACGAGGTGGTGGATGATATAGTTACTGACCCAACCTGGCAGGAGGACATGCAGAGCGAGTACAGCAGCACACAGGGGGAGGGAGGCAGAGCACCCCAACAGGCAGGAAGAAGCAGTGTGGTGGCCGCAGACAGAAGGCAGGCAACTGTTCCCCGTAGCACCAACACGAAGGAAGTTGCCAGTAAAACTGTGAGGTCTTCCCGAGTCTGGTTGTTCTTGAAAGACTCTGCCGATAATCCTAAAATGGCCATTTGTACAACCTTCCAGGCCAGCATCAGCAAGAGTGACAAAACGACCAGCCTGACCACCACCAGCATGATCAGGCACATGGCAGCAAAGCACCCCACTTTGTGGGTTGCACCCCAGGGTCCAGGAACAGTGTCTGCGGGTGGCACTATTGCTTCATCCGCTGTTGTGCACACAAGCCAATCCCCTGTCTATGGTGCATGCGAAGATGCCTCCTGCCCTGCAACTGTCGTTGCACACTCTCAAGTAGCAGCATCATGAAGCACATCCATGTCCTTGTCCCAGCGCAGCATTCAGTTGTCCATACCCCAGTCCTTGGAATGCAAGGGCCCCACAGGCCACACTACTAAATTCTCACATTTCACGACTGCTTGCACTCGAAATGTTGCCTTTTAGGCTCGTGGAGACGGAAGCATTCCGCAACCTGATGGCGGCGGCCGTCCCTCAGTACTCGGTCCCCAGCCACCACTATTTCTCCCGGTGTGCCGTCCCCGCATTACACAAGCACATGTCCCAAAACATTAGCCGTGCTCTCAACAACGCAGTTACCGGGAAAGTCCACCTAACCATGGACATGTGGACAAGTGCTTGAAGGCAGGGATGGTACATCTCGCTGACGGAACACTGGCTTAACATAGTGGAAGCCGGGACCCAGTCGGACCTTGGGACGGAACACATCCTCTCGACGCCAAGGATTGCGGGCCCTAGGTCAATCAGGGTTGCCCCCATGGCCTACAGTTCCTGCACCTCATCCTCCTCAGCCTCCTCCTCCTCTTCAGCCTTCATCTCTGAAATGACCACATCAGTCACAAGCTGGAAGCACTGCAGCACTGCCTCGGCCAAGCTAATATGCTTAGGTGAAAAACCGTAAAATGCTGAAGAGCTGTGGACAGCTCTGAAAGAGCAGGCAGATCTGTGGCTCACACCACTGAACTTACAGCCAGGCATGGTCGTGTGTGACAATGGCCAGAACCTGGTGGCCGCTCTGAGGTGAGGCGAGCTCACACACGTACCATGCCTGGCCCATGTGCTTAACCTCGTGGTTCAGAGGTTTCTCAAATCCTACACGGAGCTGCCAGATCTGCTTGTTAAAGTACTCCGCCTGTGTGCCCATTTTAGAAATTCAGCTACAGCTTCTGCTGCCCTTGCAGTGTCTCAGCAGCATTTGCAGCTTCCGGCTCACAGACTGGTGTGTGATGTCCCCACGCGTTGGAACTCTACACTGCAGATGTTGGGAAGGATTTGTGAGCAGAAGAGGACAGTTGTTGAGTACCAGCATCAACAAGGCCGTGGGTATTCAGTTCAGACTCCACACATAAGACCTCAGGAGTGGACATGGATGTCAGACATATGTACCATCCTCCAAAACTTTGAGGACTCCACCAAGATGGTTAGCGGCGATGACGCCATAATTAGCATCACCATCCCACTTGTCTGTCTTTTGAAACGCTCTCTGCTCACAATCAAAGAGGATGCATTGCAGGCGGAGCACGATGAGATGGAGCAAGGAACCATACAGGGTGATTACACAGAGCCAAGCCTCATCTCATCCCAACGTGGATTGGGTGACAAAGAGGAAGAGGAGGAGGAGGAGGAAGGACAGGAGCTGGTTTCATACACTATAGACGGTACTACCTGCACAGCTGTCATACCGTCTGTTCAGCGTGGATGGTCAGAGGACAGAGAGGAGGAGGAGGAACTAAGCATGGCCAGTCATCCTCTTGGTGAGGACACGGAAGTCTTGCCTGTTAGTAGTCTGGCACGCATGGCTGAGTTTATGTTACGCTGCCATTCCCATGACCCTCGAGTTCTCAAAATTTTGGGTGACAGCCATTACTGGTTGGTGACAATTCTAGACCCACACTACAAGGAGAACTTTATATCTCTTATTCCTGAGGTGGACAGGTCTAGAAAAATGGGGCTGTACCAGAAGGCCCTTGTTGCGGAACTATTAAAAAAATTCCCATCTGAAAACGCTGGCGACAGAGGGCACACTTCGTTGGACAGCCAAGGAGTACAGGCGAGAGAGACACAACTTCAATCCAGCAGAGGCAGGGGAACACTGTCAAAGTTCTGGGAGAGTTTTCTCAGACCCTCCCATCGGACAGGCCCTGAGGCGTGGGGTACTCTCACAAGGAGTGCAAAGTTTGGGAAGATGCTGAGGGAGTACCTTGCCAACCGTAGCAACGTCCTCCGTGATTCCGCTGTGCCTTATAATTATTGGGTATCCAAGCTGGATACGTGGAATGAACTGGCTCTCTATGCCTTGGAGGTCCTGGCCTGCCCTGCCGCCAGCGTTTTATCAGAGCCGGTTTTTAGAGCCGCTGATGGAATTATAACTGATAAGCGCATCCGCCTGTCAACTGAAAATGCTGACAGGCTGACTCTTATAAAAATGAGCAAGGGCTGGATTGGGCCAGACTTCTCAACACCACCGAATGATAGCAGTGTAACATAAACTCCAATCCAGTGTCTTTTCTTGAGAGGTGTGTTTTCTTTGATACAGTATGTTCATGAATACCCCCCAGGGGAAAATGTTTGTCAGCACATACACTTAGTGCATGGGCATTACAAGTATAGGAGGCCCGCTCCTTTCTAATGGGAACATTTTTTTATGAGGCCCTCCTTCACATCTCTTCCAAGGGGCATTGAAGTGCCTCCAAATTTTTGGCAGCCCTTGCATTCACTGTATAGGCCAACTCTATGGGAGACTCTCTCCTTTCTAATGGGAATTTGTCGTTACTGTGGCCCTGCTCTATGTGTCTTTAAATTCTTAGTGGGGTTTTTCCTAAAATTGTCAGCCATTGGACTCACTGCATACCCTATAACTGTATAGCAGACTCTCTCCTTTCTAATGGGAACATGTTGTACTTGTTACTGTGGCCCTGCTCCATATGTCTTTAAATTCTTTGTGGGGTGTTTCCTAAAATTGTCAGCCGTTGGACACACTGCCTACCCTATAACTGTATAGCAGACTCTCTCCTTTCTAATGGGAACATGTCGTACCTTGTTACTGTGGCCCTGTTTTGTGTGTCTTTAAATTCTTAGTGGGGTTTTTCCTAAAATTGTCAGCTGTTGGACTCACTGCATACCCTATAACTGTATAGCAGACTCTCTCCTTTCTAAAGGGAACATGTCGTACCTTGTTACTGTGGCCCTGCTCTATGTGTCTTTAAATTCTTAGTGGGGTTTTTCCTAAAATTGTCAGCCGTTGGACACACTGCCTACCCTATAACTGTATAGCAGACTCTCTCCTTTCTAATGGGAACATGTCGTACCTTGTTACTGTGGCCCTGTTTTGTGTGTCTTTAAATTCTTAGTGGGGTTTTTCCTAAAATTGTCAGCTGTTGGACTCACTGCATACCCTATAACTGTATAGCAGACTCTCTCCTTTCTAAAGGGAACATGTCGTACCTTGTTACTGTGGCCCTGCTCTATGTGTCTTTAAATTCTTAGTGGGGTTTTTCCTAAAATTGTCAGCCGTTGGACTCACTGCATACCCTATAACTGTATAGCAGACCCTCTCCTTTCTAATGGGAACATGTCGTACCTTGTTACTGTGGCCCTGCTCTATGTGTCTTTATATTCTTAGTGGGGTTTTTCCCAAATTTTGTCAGCCCTTGCAGTCACAGCATGGACATTACCACTTATAGGAGACCCACTCCTTTATAATGGGAACACTTGTTTTACTGAGACCCTCCTCTATGTCTCTTCAAAGGGGTATTGGGTTGGGTCCAAATTTTTGCCAGCCCTTGCAGTCACTGGATACGCAATAACAGTATAGGAGACCCACTTGTTAATAATGGGAACAACAAGGCATAGCCGGGTGATGGCTCTCTAACGAGAGCTTGGGCCGACTGCTGGCCTTTTGAGAATAGTAAGGGCCGTCTGATGTCCCTATAAAAATAGGCTTTATGACTTTCAGAGTCCCTCCATCATAAATAAAACAGGAAGTGTCTGATGATGTGTCACACACCACATTGCCAGCTACGGTTGTAAAATGTTAAAATGGCATTTCACGGTGAATGCATTTGTCTTAAAAAAAAACTTAAAAAAAACAAAACAATAGGATCTTTCTTTAGTATAAAAAACAGCGTCACCAATTTAACAACAATGTAATCACATTGTTCAGCTCATGAACCTCCTCCTCCATCTCCGAAATGACCACATCAGTCACAAGCTGACAGCACTGCAGGACTGCCTTGGCCAAGCAACAACAGGCTGTGCTGAAGATAACTGTTATGATCTGCAACATAAACTAAGGAAAGAATGGGAAAAGCTGTCCCTACAGTAAGGCTAAGCTGAATCCCTACGATGTAGTGGGCTGCCTGTTCCTTGTGAACAGACCCGCCTTCGTCCTCGGCTAGTCTGAACAGAGACCTACAGAAAAAAGGGAGGGGTCCCTAAAAGAACTAAGGACTGGGACAAAATTGGGACACCTCCTAACAGAAGTTGTTGCAGAGCAAAAAGACAAACTGACAAAAAGTACTAGAGGTCCCAGAGGACCAAGCAAACTAGACAGAGATAGGTACCGAAGCACCTGGCTAGAGAGACAGGCAAAAAACACTGAAGTCCAGCAAAGCCAGAGCTGGAATATATAGGCAGCTGGTCACGTGACCGCAAAACAAAAGATAACAAAAACTAACTGGAGGGTTCTAACAGTACCCCCTCTTGTATGAGGATCCTCTGGATCCTCCAGGCCCAGGCCTATCAGGAAACCTCCTGTGGAAAGCTTTAACAAGCCTAGGAGCAGAGACATCATCCGTCCTTACCCAGGAGTTGTCTTCGGGACCGAAACCCTTCCAGGAGAGAAGATACTGTAATATCCCTCTATGCCATCTTGAATTCAAAATACGAGAAATTTCATATTCACCGTCTTCCACCACAGGAGGAACTGTGACAGTGGCGTCCCTATTAGAAACGTCAGCCTTTTTCAACAAGGAAACTTGAAACACAGAATTAATCTTCCAGGAAGTAGGGACATCCAACCTGACAGCAGATGGGTTAACAACCTGAAGCACTTTAAATGGACCCACAAACTTAGGACCCAGTTTTTTGGAGGGAATCCTCAACCGCAAGTTCTTCGAGGACAACCAAACCATGTCACCCACAGTAAACAAAACCTCTTTACGTTTCCTGTCAAAATACCTCTTGGACTTCTTGTTAGCGTCTTGCAGGTTACAACGTACATTAGTCCAAACTCTCTCCAAATCACCGGAAAAATTCTCCTCCTCCGGCACCGCCAACCCCAATTTGGAGGACGAACCAAAAGACGGATGTCTCCCAGTGCAACAAAAAAAAGGAGAACACCCAGCAGAGGAGGATGTATGATTGTTAAGAGCAAATTCTGCGAGAGGCAGAAACTCAGACCACACCTCTTGATTGTCCGCCATAAAACAACGCAAAAACTGTTCAACATCCTGGTTATTTCTTTCAGTCTGTCCATTAGACTCAGGATGATAACTAGACGAAAATGACAAATGAACTCCCAACCTGTCACAAAAAGCACGCCAAAAGCGAGCCACAAACTGAGGTCCTCTATCAGAAACAATATCCGTGGGAACGCCATGGAGATTGACAATCTCCTTAACAAATGCCTTAGCGAGTGTCTTGGCGCAGGGCGCTGTGATTCATTCCCAAAGGACCTCAGTCTCAAGCGAAAATATAACAAACAAGCATTTTTAAAGGAAAAAAAATCTTGCTGTTTACCAAAAAAAATATCAGGCAGTCCTACCTTCGGTTCCACAAAATGCGCTCCAGGACAGCTACTCACGTGTTGCTGAAGCTTGGCCACCTCCAGAGACAATCCCTGCAGGCGTTGAGCCAACTCCTGGATGGAAACCATATTGATCCCCGAATTTCTTTCCTTTTAGTTTTCTTTTTTTGGGCTTCACTTACTGTTATGATCTGCATCATAAACTAAGGTAAGAATGGGAAAAGCTGTCCCTACAGTAAGGCTAAGCTGAATCCCTACGATGTAGCGGGCAGCCTGTTCCTTGTGAACAGACCCGCGTTCGTCCTCGGCTAGTTTGAACGGAGACCTATAGAATAAGAAGTTGTTGCAGAGCAAAAAGACAAACTGACAAAAAGTACTAGAGGTCCCAGAGGACCAAGCAAACTAGACAGAGAAAGATACCGAAGCACCTGTCTAGAGAGACAGGCAAAAAACACTGAAGTCCAGCAAAGCCAGAAGGGCGGAGCTGGAATATGTAGGCAGCTGGTCACGTGACCGCAAAACACAAGATGGCAAAAACTAACAGGAGGGTTCTAACAATAACATGCTTAATGCTTAATTTACAAACCGCCCAGTGCTGCAGAGTTGTTGAAAGCTGTAACACAGCAGCCAGATCTGTGTCTCTCACCGCTGAACATACAGCCAGGCATGGTCGTGTGTGACAATGGGTGGAACCTGGTGACGGCGAAATGACATCCGGGGTAGATACGGTTTCCCTCTATGCCAATCCTTTCACCGAGCTAAAGAATATGACTGTGGTGGAATACAACTCCCACTGAGAAGCTGTTTCAGATTGAAAAACATTGTGCCCACCAGAGGATTTGATTCTGAGGGCTAACCTTTCTCCCCCGCTCAAGAGCCCCATAGCAGCTGCAAAGTTAGCGCTTTCATGAACTTTCCTAAGGTAGAAGCCAAGGCACACTAGAGGATTCTCTGGTGGGACCGTCCAACCCTGCCGAGAAGCAGTCCTGGCTAAGAAAAGTGTATGGAAAGGTTCCCGGACACTCTATGGCTGCTTTTTTAATGTGGATCGTCCATACTTATGCTTATTATTTCTCAAACCACATTACAGATCAGGCCATTGTCCAACTCTGTATTAAAGAAATTAAATGCGCAAAGAAAGATGTGTGTGTCAAAGCACCACCAACAAGGGCAAGTTGATGTTGGACGGGCTGCCATTGCTTCTGCAACAAGCTGCATTACAGGACTTCCTGTGAGAAATGACATGCAGGGTAGATAGGGTTTCCCTCTATGCCAGTCCTTTCACCAAGCTAAATACAACTGTCAGCAAAAAAAAGTTGTGGACTGGCTCCGTACCATCCCTGGCCACATTCCCCTGTCCACGTGTTTGTGGTTAGGCGGTCCTTCCCAGTAAGTGCACTGGGGAGGGCACGGGTAATGTTGTGGGACCCATGCTTGTGGAAGGCTGAGGCGATACCAGGAAATATAGTGGCGCCTGGAGACCGAGTATAGACACCCGGACGCCGCCGGCATGAGGTTGTGAAAAGCTTCCGCCTCCACGAGCTTAATAGGCCACATTTCAAGTGCAAGCAGCTGTCAAAAATTTGGCAGTGTAGTATTGCAGCCTGTGGGTGGGAGGCTGGCTGGCTGCCTGCATACTTGCGCTTGCATTCCAAGGAATGGGTTAGGGACAACTGAACCCTGCAGTGGGACAAGGACGTGGACGGTGATTGTTGCAAGTCTGCAATGACAGGTGCATGGCGGGAGGCATCTTCGCATGCGCCAAGGATCACTTATGATAGGCACACTTTTAGGCAGTGACCTCGAAGTCAGAGATGCTTCCAGAGGTCTTCCTCATGCAGTTCCCATGTCTTTTCAGCACTGTATGCATGTGTCTGATGATGTGTCACACACCACATGGCCAGATAAGGTTGTAAAATGTTAAAATTACATTTCCTGGTGAATGCATTTGTCTTGGTTGAAAGCAATGCAAAAGTGCAAAAACGCATTAAAAATGCATCGTGTGAACATAGCCCAAGGTGTGGAGGAGTATTTTTGGTTTTGGTTATTTATTTTGCCTTCTATACAAGTCATTACCCTGGAAAGGATGTTCCTTAACATATTTCCCAGGAAAATCCATTTTGGTTTCGTTTTTGAATGTTTTATTGTGAGTCCGTAAAAGTGGCATAATACTCTGACAACGTTGTTAACAGCAGTTACCTGGGAGTCAGAAATGCTTCCAGGAGTCTTCCCCATGCTGTTGCCATGTAATTTGAGCACTGTTCCCATCGATATGGGCAATTTTTAGGCCCTCTGCAGACCGCCGGGGGGAGCCGCCTGAAAAATGCTCGAGTTTCCCATAGACTTACATTGGGCTCGTTGCTCGGGTCGAGCACCCGAGTATTCCAATTTGCTCGATCAGAGCAACAAGTACCCGAGCATTTTAGTGCTCGCTCATCACTAGTGCAGAGTAAAAAAAAGTGACTTAAAGGCACAATGCTCCCACAGACACAGATGCAGAGTGGAACTATTTCATTTTACGCACAGTCCTCCCACACACAAGTGCACAGTAAAAAAAAAAGGCTTAAAGGCACACTACTCCCATAGACACGGGTACAGAGTAGAAAAATCAGTTTTTATGCATAGAACTCCCACACACATGGGTGAGGCGTCAGAGCTGGACTAGGTAAAAAAAAACAGCCCTGCCACACAAACCCCACCAGCCCACATATATAAGGGTATGTGCACACGGTCGGTATTGGCAGCGCTTTCAACGCAGCATACTTTATGCTGCGTCCAAAGCGCTGCACGGAGGTGACTCCGCATGTTTTCATTGAACCATGAGGATTCACCGCATCCTATACATTGCACTGATATAATTTATTTTGCGGAGACTAGTGACTCCGCAAGAGAAGTTGACATGCTGCAGTCTGGAAAGACGCACCACAAATCCGTGTCCTCAGGTGATCCGCAGGTGCACGGAGAAGCATAGTGGACATGGGATTTCTAAAAATCCCATCCACTGTAACGGGTCTGGGAGGCGGAACCTCTGAGCAACTATACAAGGGGGCGGTCCTTGTAAGGAAGCAGGTGGCTCCCAGGGAAGACGGGCAGGTTGTCACGGCAAGTGACAGGGACAGTCTCTGGGTAAAAGGGCAGGTAGTCACGGCAAGTGACAGGGACAGTCTCTGGGTAGAAGGGCAGGTACTCACGGCAAGTGACAGGGACAGTCTCTGGGTAGAAGGACAGCAGGCAGGTGACTGGTGAGCGCTCCCAGGTGAGCGGGCGAGAGTCTCTGGACAGGCAGGTGGTCACGGCAAGTGACGGCAGACCCTCCAGGTAGGCTAGCAGGCAGGTAGCAGATGAGCGCTCCCAGGTGAGCGGGCGAGAGTCTCTGGACAGGCAGGTGGTCACGGCAAGTGACGGCAGAGCCTCCAGGTAGGCTAGCAGGCAGGTAGCAGATGAGCGCTCCCAGGTGAGCGGGCAGGCTGGTCCATAGACAGACTGACAGGTGTCGGAAGGCAGACCGTCGGACCGCAGGCTTGCAAGCAGGTAAACGGATATCAGGCAGGTATCAAGCAGGAATCTGACAGGTGACTGGCAGGTATCTGGTAACGGGACCTGAGGGCTTTGCAACAACATTGCTCGGGCACCTCCATTTTGGAGGAGGTGCCTTATATATGGTGAGGTCCTCCGGCCATTGGCCGGGGACTCCTTAGGATGGCGCGCGCGGCCCCTTTAAGAGAGGGGGAGCGCACGCGCGCGCGCCCTAAGCACAGTGGCCGGGAAGCAGCGCGCTATGCCAGCAGAGCGGGAGGAGGACGCCGGGCACAGAGTGGAGAGGTGAGGGGAACAGCATCCCTGCCTAGCAGGAGGCAGGGACGCCGACGCTACAGTACCCCCCCTTTAGGCCCCCCCTTTTTTAGGCCAGACAGAAATTTATCAAGGATGAGAGGGGCATGGATGTTCTCCCGGGGCTCCCATGTTCTCTCCTCAGGACCAAACCCCCTCCAATCTACCAGAAAAAAGGTTTTTCCTCTTACCCTTTTGGTGGCCAGAATGTTCTCTACCTCAAACTCGTTTTCAGCGGAAACGGGAGCAGGTGGCGTACCTGTAGACTTGGAAAAAGAGTTAAGTACCACGGGTTTGAGGAGAGATACATGGAAGGAGTTAGGGATCCGCAAGTTGGCCGGGAGTTTCAATTTATAGGCCACTGGGTTGATTTGTTTGATAACTTCTAGTGGGCCGATGAACCGAGGCCCTAACTTGTAGGAAGGAATCTTGAGCCGGACATACTTGAGCGAGAGCCAGACTTTATCTCCAGGACGGAATTGTGGAGGATCCAGGCGTTTTTTGTCAGCGTGTTTTTTCATCCGCTCGGACGACTGAAGGAGTGCGGATCGAGTACTCTCCCAAATGGAGGAAAATTTGCTAACGAGAGATTCCGCAGCCGGATTGTCCACCGAGGTGGAGACGGGAAATGGGATCCGAGGATGCTGACCGAAGACTACAAAAAACGGGGACTTGGAGGAAGATTCGATCTCGTGATTATTGTAAGAGTATTCGGCCCAAGGCAGGAGATCCACCCAGTCTGAATAGTGGGCATTAACGAAGTGCCGGAGGTAACTGGTCAGGATCTGATTGATCCGCTCCACTTGAAGAAAGAGAAAGCCTGTTTTAAGGAAAGAAAGGCTTCCTCAGCTTCGGGCGGCCATTCTCTGAGATTAGTGCCCTTACGGGTAAGCGCAGAGATTGGGGCAGTCCGGGAAGAGAAGTGCGGTATGAAGAGGCGGTAGTAGTTGGCGAAGCCCAGGAACCGCTGAATAGCCTTCAACCCCTCTGGTCGAGGCCACTTCTCGATGGCAGACAGTTTCTCAGGATCCATTCGTAGGCCGGTCTGAGAAATTATGTAGCCCAAAAACGGAAGCGAGGTCTGCTCAAAGAGGCACTTCTCATATTTAGCGTAGAGGTGGTTCTGCCTGAGCCTGAGCAGGACCTGACGAACATCCCTCTGGTGTGTGGGGAGATCCGGAGAGAAGACCAAGATGTCGTCCAGGTACACCACTATGCAGGAGTAGAGAAGGTCCCGGAAGATGTCATTGACCAACTCTTGAAAGACGGCGGGAGCATTACAGAGACCGAAGGGCATTACCAGGTATTCATAGTGGCCGTCCCGGGTGTTGAATGCCGTCTTCCATTCATCCCCCTGACGGATACGGACCAGGTTATACGCCCCACGGAGGTCCAGCTTGGTGAAGATTCTAGCCCCCCTCAGATGGTCAAATAATTCCGGAATGAGCGGAAGGGGGTATTTATTCTTCACCGTGATCTGGTTAAGGCCTCTATAGTCTATACAGGGACGGAGTGAGCCATCCTTCTTTTTGACGAAGAAGAAGCCTGCTCCCGCCGGGGAAGTAGATTTCCGGATGAATCCCCGGGCCAGATTCTCCTCAATATATTCTGACATGGATCGGGTCTCAGCAGCGGACAAAGGGTAAATGCGCCCACGGGGAGGAGTAGCGCCGGGCATCAGGTCGATTGGGCAGTATGGTCTATGAGGGGGTAATGTCTCTGCCTCCTTTTTATTAAAGACGTCCGCATACGACCAATAAGGAGCCGGAAGACCAGGTAGATTGGCTGGAGTAGGAGAAGGACGGACAGGATGGACGGGAACTAAACAAGTCTTATGGCAGTCCTGTCCCCAGCGAAGGACTTCTCCGGTCTGCCAATCAAGCACGGGTGCATGTTTCTGAAGCCAAGGTAGGCCTAGCAATAGAGCGTGAGAGAGTCCAGGCAGAACATGAAAGAAGATGCTCTCAGAGTGCAGCATTCCCACCTGCAGGGTTATGGATTCGGTGATGAGTTGGATGGGATGTGGTAAGAGGCCCCCATCCACGGCAGCGACAGATAAGGGTACGGCTAGAGGTTTGGTAGGAATGCGGTATTTCTCTACCAGAGACTGAGAAATGAGATTTCCGGCAGCTCCAGAGTCAAGTTGGGCTAGTTCAAAATAACGGTTCTCCCCGCAGATGATAGAAACCGACAGCAACAGGGATGGAGAGGGTTTACTCTTGTCTAGGACGACCTCTCTGAGCGATCCTAGACACAGGCGTTTCCCGACCTCTCCGGGCAGGAACGGATCCGGTGCTCCTTACTGCCACAGTAGAAGCAGCTCCCCTCGGCAAGGCGTAACTCTTGACGGGTTTTGACCATCTTGGTCTGGTCGACCTGCATAGGCTCGGGTGAGTGCGCCTGGGGAGTAGCAGGAGAAGGGACAGGTTTCTGAAAGGTAGGGGCTAGACGTGGAAACCTCCTCTCACGGGTGACCTCTTTGGCGCGTTCCTGGAACCGGATGTCAATCCGGGTGGCAAGAGTTATTAAGTCGTCGAGAGTAGTAGGTATGTCCCGACCGGCGAGTTCATCTTTAATACGGCCGGACAGACCCTCCCAAAAGACAGACACCAGGGCGTCGTTATCCCAGGCCAGCTCCAAAGCAAGGGTACGGAACCGTATGGCATATTGGCCCACGGTGAGATTTCCTTGATGGAGACGTAGCAGAGATGATGCGGATGAGGTCTTCCGTCCGGGTTCGTCGAAGACTTTCCGGAAAGCCGTGAGAAAGGCTGGCAGGTTGGACAACAGGGGGTCTCCTCTCTCCCATAGAAGATTTAGCCAAGCCAGTGCCTCCCCCGTGAGATGGGACATGATGAAGGCTACTTTGGCCCAGTCGGAGATAAACTGGTGGGACAGGAGTTCAAAATGCAGGGTGCATTGGTTTATGAAGCCCCGAGCTTGAGCGGGGTCGCCTCCGAAGCGAGGAGGTGCAGAAAGCCGGGGTCCGGGGCAGGATGCCATGGTATTGGTGGGCAGTGGTGCTGCCGGGCTGCGAGTCATGACACTAGCGGTGGTTGCTGGTGGAGCAGTCAGAGTGTCCAGGCGAGAGTTAACATTCTGCAGATGACTCAGGATGGACTCCTGTTGGGACCTCTGACGGGACAGTTCATGACATAGGTCCGAGAGCGAGGGAGCTTGGGTGCCACCGGGTTCCATGGCCCGAGCAAACTGTAACGGGTCTGGGAGGCGGAACCTCTGAGCAACTATACAAGGGGGCGGTCCTTGTAAGGAAGCGGGTGGCTCCCAGGGAAGACGGGCAGGTAGTCACGGCAAGTGACAGGGACAGTCTCTGGGTAAAAGGGCAGGTAGTCATGGCAAGTGACAGGGACAGTCTCTGGGTAGAAGGGCAGGTACTCACGGCAAGTGACAGGGACAGTCTCTGGGTAGAAGGACAGCAGGCAGGTGACTGGTGAGCTCTCCCAGGTGAGCGGGTGAGAGTCTCTGGACAGGCAGGTGGTCACGGCAAGTGACGGCAGAGCCTCCAGGTAGGCTAGCAGGCAGGTAGCAGATGAGCGCTCCCAGGTGAGCAGACAAGAGTCTCTGGACAGGCAGGTGGTCACGGCAAGTGACGGTGGAGCCTCCAGGCAGGCTAGCAGGCAGGTAGCAGATGAGCGCTCCCAGGTGAGCGGGCAGGCTGGTCCATAGACAGACTGACAGGTGTCGGAAGGCAGACCGTCGGACCGCAGGCTTGCAAGCAGGTAAACGGATATCAGGCAGGTATCAAGCAGGAATCTGACAGGTGACTGGCAGGTAACTGGTAACGGAACCTGAGGGCTGAAGCAGAGTGAAGGCTTTGCAACAACATTGCTCGGGCACCTCCATTTTGGAGGAGGTGCCTTATATATGGTGAGGTCCTCCGGTCATTGGCCAGGGACTCCTTAGGACGGCGCACGCGGCCCCTTTAAGAGAGGGGGAGCGCGCGCGCACGCGCCCTAAGCACAGTGGCCGGGAAGCAGCGAGCGCTGCCAGCAGAGCGGGAGGAAGACACCGGGCACGGAGCGGAGAGGTGAGGGGAACAGCATCCCTACCTAGCAGGAGGCAGGGACGCCGGCGCTACAGTACCCCCCCCTTTAGGTCCCCCCTTTTTTAGGCCAGACAGAAATTTATCAAGGATGAGAGGGGCATGGATGTTCTCCCGGGGCTCCCACGTTCTCTCCTCACGACCAAACCCCTTCCAATCCACTAGAAAAAAAGTCTTTCCTCTTACCCTTTTGGTGGCCAGAATGTTCTCTACCTCATACTCGTTTTCAGCGGAAACCGGAGCAGGAGGCGTACCTGTAGACTTGGAAAAAGAGTTAAGTACCACGGGTTTGAGGAGAGATACATGGAAGGAGTTAGGGATCCGCAAGTTGGCCGGGAGTTTCAATTTATAAGCCACTGGGTTGATTTGTTTGATAACTTCCAGTGGGCCGATGAACCGAGGCCCTAACTTGTAGGAAGGAATTTTGAGCCGGACATACTTGGACGAGAGCCAGACTTTGTCTCCAGGACGGAATTGTGGAGGATCCAGGCGTTTTTTGTCAGCGTGTCTTTTCATCCGCTCGGACGACTGAAGGAGTGCGGATCGAGTAATCTCCCAAATGGAGGAGAATTCGCTAACGAGAGATTCCGCAGCCGGATTGTCCACCGCGGTGGAGATGGGAAATGGGATCCGAGGATGCTGACCGAAGACTACAAAAAACGGGGATTTGGAGGAAGATTCGCTCTCGTGATTATTGTAAGAGAACTCGGCCCATGGTAGGAGATCCACCCAGTCCGAATGGTGGGCATTAACGAAGCGACCACCCAAATAACCGTACAAACGGCAGAGACAGGGAGATCCGTTATAAAGTCCATAGCTATATGCTGCCACGGGGCAGCAGGTACTGGATGAGGAAGGAGGCGACCGGCTGGCAGATGTCTCGGAACCTTGTTGCGGGCGCAGGACACACAGGCTGAAACAAAGTCTATTACGCCCTTGTGCAGGGTAGGCCACCAGTAATGCCGGGTAATAAGCTGGAGGGTCTTTTTCTGACCGGCGTGGCCATCTAGCTTAGACGAGTGACCCCAGTGTAGGATCTTCTTCCGATCAGGTACTGTTACGAACGTCTTACCGGGAGGGAGACGATTTAGATTCACGGGGGCCACCTGCATTACTCTGGCGGGATCAATGATGTGCTTAGGCTCCTCCTCTAGATCAGACACCAGGAAGGATCGGGACAAGGCGTCAGCTTTGATGTTTTTGTCTGCCGGGCGAAAATGAAGAAAGAAATCAAAGCGGGCAAAAAACAAGGACCACCGGGCTTGGCGCGGGTTAAGTCTCTGGGCGCTCTGGACGTAAGCCAAGTTCTTGTGGTCCGTGTAAATAATTACCGGGTGAAGAGCCCCCTCGAGCAGGTAACGCCACTCCTCCAGTGCCAGCTTAATGGCCAATAACTTTCGGTCTCCTATAGAATAATTGCGCTCAGAAGGGGAGAAGAGTTTGGAGAAGAAGCCACAAGTTACCATTCTTCCGGAAGACGACTTTTAGGTAAGTACCGCTCTGGCTCCAGAGGAGGAGGCGTCCACTTCCAGGAAGAACTGTTTGTTGCCTTCCGGACGATGCAGCATCGGGGTGGAAGAGAAAGCCTGTTTTAAGGAAAGAAAGGCTTCCTCTGCTTCGGGCGGCCATACTCTGGGATTAGTGCCCTTACGGGTGAGCGCAGAGATTGGGGCAGTCCGGGAAGAGAAGTGCGGTATGAAGAGGCGGTAGTAGTTGGCGAAGCCCAGGAACCGCTGAATAGCCTTCAACCCCTCTGGTCGGGGCCACTTCTGGATGGCAGACAGTTTCTCAGGATCCATTCGTAGGCCGGTCTGAGAGATTATGTAGCCCAGAAACGGAAGCGAGGTCTGCTCAAAGAGGCACTTCTCATATTTAGCATAGAGGTGGTTCTGCCTGAGCCTGAGCAGGACCTGACCAACGTCCCTCCGGTGAGTGAGAAGATCCGGAGAGAAGACCAAGATGTCGTCCAGGTACACCACCACGCAGGAGTAGAGAAGGTCACGGAAGATGTCATTGACCAACTCTTGAAAGACGGCGGGAGCGTTACAGAGACCGAAGGGCATTACCAGGTATTCATAGTGGCCGTCCCGGGTGTTGAATGCCGTCTTCAATTCATCCCCCTGACGGATACGGACCAGGTTATACGCCCCACGGAGGTCCAGCTTGGTGAAGATTCTAGCCCCCCTCAGACGGTCAAATAATTCTGGAATGAGAGGAAGGGGGTATTTATTCTTCACCGTGATCTGGTTAAGGCCTCTATAGTCTATACAGGGACGGAGTGAGCCGTCCTTCTTTTTGACGAAGAAGAAGCCTGCTCCCGCCGGGGAGGTCGATTTCCGGATAAATCCCCGGGCCATATTCTCCTCAATATATTCAGACATGGACCAGGTCTCAGCAGCGGACAAAGGGTAAATACGCCCACGGGGAGGAGTAGTGCCGGGCATCAGGTCGATTGGGCAGTCGTATGGTCTATGAGGGAGTAATGTCTCTGCCTCCTTTTTATTAAAGACATCCGCATAAGACCAATAGGGAACCGGAAGACCAGGTAGATTGGCTGGGGTAGGAGAAGGACGGACAGGATGGACGGGAACTAAACAAGTCTTATGGCAGTCCTGTCCCCAGCGAAGGACTTCTCCGGTCTGCCAATTAAGCATGGGTGCATGTTTCTGAAGCCAAGGTAGGCCTAGCAAGAGCGCGTGAGAGAGTCCAGGCAGAACATGAAAGAAGATGCTCTCAGAGTGCAGCATTCCCACCTGCAGGGTTATGGATTCGGTGATGAGTTGGATGGGATGTGGTAAGAGGCCCCCATCTACGGCAGCGACAGACAAGGGTACAGCTAGATTTTTGGTGGGAATGCGGTATTTCTCTACCAGGGACTGAGAAATGAGATTTCCGGCAGCTCCAGAGTCAAGTTGGGCTAGTTCAAAATAACGCTTCTCCCCGCAGATGATAGAGACCGACAGCAACAGAGATGGAGAGGGTTTACTCTTTTCTAGGACGACCTCTCTGAGCGATCCTAGACACAGGCGTTTCCCAACCTCTCCGGGCAGGAACGGATCCGGTGCTCCTTACTGCCACAGTAGAAGCAGCTCCCCTCGGCTCAGCGTAACTCTTGACGGGTCTTGACCATCTTGGTATGGTCGACCTTCTTAGGCTCGGGTGAGTGCACCTTGGGCAGTAACGGTAGAAGTGACGGGTTTCTGGAAGGTAGGGGCTAGACGTGGAAACCTCCTCTCACGGGTGACCTCTTTGGCGCGCTCCTGGAACCGGATGTCTATCCGGGTAGCAAGAGTTATTAAGTCGTCGAGAGTGGTAGGAATGTCCCGACCGGCGAGTTCATCTTTAATACAGCCGGACAGACCCTCCCAAAAGACAGACACCAGGGCGTCATTATCCCAGGCCAGCTCCGAAGCAAGGGTACGGAACCGTATGGCATATTGGCCCGCTGTGAGATTTCCTTGACGGAGGCGTAGCAGAGATGATGCGGATGAGGTCTTCCGTCCTGGTTCGTCGAAGACTTTCCGGAAAGCCGTGAGAAAGGCTGGCAGGTTGGACACAAGGGGGTCTCCTCTCTCCCATAGAGGATTTAGCCAGGCCAGTGCCTCTCCCGTGAGATGGGACATGATGAAGGCTACTTTGGCTCGGTCGATGGAAAACTGGTGTGCCAACAGTTCGAAGTGCAGAGTGCACTGGTTAATGAAGCCCCGTGCCTGGCTGGGATCTCCGCCAAAACGAGGAGGAGCGGAGAGGCGGGGACCGGGAAGAGATGCCATGGTGTTGATGGGCTGCGGCGGTGCCGGGGTAGTAAGTGTGCGTGTGGAAGCAGCTCCCGAAGAGGTAGACAATGTGTCCAGGCGGGAGTTAACACTACGCAGATGACTCAGGATGGACTCCTGTTGGGACCTCTGACGGGACAGTTCATGACATAGGTCCGAGAGCGAGGGAGCTTGGGTGCCACCAGGTTCCATGGCCCGAGCAAACTGTAACGGGTCTGGGAGGTGGAACCTCTGAGCAACGATACAAAGGGGCAGTCCTTGTAAGGAAGCGGGTGGCTCCCAGGGTAGGCGGGCAGGTAGTCATGGCAAGTGACCGGGACAGTCTCTGGGTAGAAGGGCAGAAGGTCACGGCAAGTGACGGGGACAGTCTCTGGGTAGAAGGGCAGGAGGTCACGGCAAGTGACGGGGACAGTCTCTGGGTAGAAGGGCAGGAGGTCACGGCAAGTGACGGGAACAGTCTCTTGACAGGCGGGTGGTCACGGCAAGTGACGGCTAAGCCTCCAGATAGGCTAGCAGGTGGGTAGCAGGTGGACGCTCCCAGTTGAGCGGGCAAGAGTCTCTGGACAGGCAGGTGGTCACAGCAGGTGATGGCAGAGCCTCCAGGTAGGCTAGCAGGCAGGTAGCAGGCGGACGCTCCCAGGTGAGCGGGTAAGAGTCTCTGGACAGGCAGGTGGTCACAGCACGTGACGGCAGAGCCTCCAGGTAGGCTAGCAGGCAGGTAGCAGGCGGACGCTCCCAGGTGAGCGGGTAAGAGTCTCTGGACAGGCAGGTGGTCACAGCACGTGACAGCAGAGCCTCCAGGTAGGCTAGCAGGCAGGTAGCAGATGAGCGCTCCCAGGTGAGCGGGTAAGAGTCTCTGGACAGGCAGGTGGTCACAGCACGTGACGGCAAAGCCTCCAGGTAGGCTAGCAGGTAGGTAGCAGATGAGCGCTCCCAGGTGAGCGGGCAATCAGATCCATAGACAGACTGGGAGGGCTGGTAGGTAGACTATCGGACAGCAGGTATGCAATTAGATAGACAAGAAACAGGCAGGTATCAAGCAGGATTCTGGCAGGTAACTGGCAGGTATCTGGTAACGGGACCTGAGGGCTGAAGCAGAGTGATAGGCTATGCAACAACATTGCTCGGGCACCTCCATTTTGGAGGAGGTGCCTTATATATGGTGAGGTCCTCCGGCCATTGGCCGGGGACTCCTTAGGACGGCGCGCGCGGCCCCTTTAAGAGAGGGGGAGCGCGCGCGCGCCCTAAGCATAGTGGCCGGGAAGCAGCGCGCGCTGCCAGCAGAGCGGGAGGAAGACGCCGGGCACAGAGCGGAGAGGTGAGGGGAACAGCGTCCCTGCCTAGCAGGAGGCAGGGACGCCGACGCTACAATAGTGATCCGTGCTTTAGATCAGTGGATAGTTTTTTTTCTGCTTTGGGGTTGTTGTATGATGATCCTGATCGTGTCTCATCAGCTAAGACCGAATTGAGACTTTTGAGACAGGGATCAGGTAATGTGGAAAATTATTGTACTCACTTCCGTCGGTGGTCAGCTCAGGTGGGGTGGAACGATTCAGCTCTGAAAAGTTTGTTTCTTGCTGGGCTTTGTAAAAGGGTTAAGGATCTGCTTATTGCTTATCCTACACCTGGAAACTTGCAGGAGGCAATGCAATTAGCTATACAGGTGGACAGGAGACTGCGTGCAAGGGTTAATGAGAGTAAATCCTTTGCAATGTCAGCTCCTAGTCTTGAGAGGGTATGTACTGACATTGGAGTGCCGATGGAGATTGGGGCGATGTCACCCCGCTCTGAGGAAAAAGACCGCAGGTTTTCTGAAGGTTTGTGCTTTTATTGAGGAAAATCTGACCATTTCATTAAGAACTGTGTGCTTCGTATGAACAAAGAAAAAAAAAAAAGGTCAGTTACGCCCGTATAGCCTGTTTAAACACTAAGGGGGTATTTCTTTCTGCTACTACTGCAGCTCAGGAAGAATTAATTGAATTTTGGGTATTTGTGGATTGTGGTTCTACTCTGAATGTGATTGATGGGGGATTCTTGGAAAAACTTAAATTAAAACCCAAACCTTTGTCATCCCCTATTGCCATGGTTTCTGTCGATGGCTCTCCCTTGAAATGTGTTACTCACAAGGTTTATGAATTTCCCCTCACTATTAATGGTATTCACCAAGAAAATTTGGATTTGGTAGTATTAAATAATTTGCCTTCTCCAGTAATTTTGGGGTTACCCTGGTTAAAATTGCACAATCCTGTACTGGATTGGTCTACTAATGAAATTAAGTCCTGGAGCCCGAAGTGTTATGACAAGTGTTGTAACGGGTGCATTGCTGCTGTGGATAAAGGGGAATTACCTGTACCTATTCAGGATTTTTGGAAAGTTTTTTCTGAGGAGGAGTCGCAAATTTTGCCTCCCCATAGAGACTATGATTGTACCATTGAATTTGTCCCTGGAGCGACTCTTCCTAAAAGTCATTTATTTAATCTTACTATTCCGGAGAGAAAGGCTTTGGAGGAATACATACAGACGAGCTTGGCCGCCGGTCATATCAGACCCTCTAAGTCACCTGTGGCTGTTGGATTTTTTTTTGTTAAAAAAAAGGACGTCGGTTTACGTCCTTGTCTGGACTTTCGCGAGATTAATAAAATTACTGTACGTAATCCCTACCCACTGCCATTGATTCCTGATTTGTTTAACCAGTTAGTGGGGGCCAGGTGGTTCTCTAAAATTGATCTCCGGGGGGCATACAATTTGTTGCGTATGAAGGAGGGTGATGAATGGAAGACTGCTTTTAACACTCCTATGGGTCATTTTGAGAATCTGGTTATGCCTTTTGGTCTTACCAATGCACCAGCATTTTTTCAGAATCTTATTAATGACATCCTTAGACCTTTGATCGGCAAAAATGTGGTTGTGTATTTGGATGACATTTTGATTTATTCGCCTGATCTGGAGTCTCATTGGCGGAGCGTACGTGAGGTATTACAGTTATTAATTGACAATTCGCTTTTTGCTAAGCTAGAGAAATGTGAGTTTGCTGTACAGAGAATTCGTTTTTTGGGCAACATTATCTCCAGCGAGGGCTTTGAGATGGACCTGGTGAAAGTTCAAGCTGTGCAGGAATGGCCTAGGCCTATTGGTTTGAAATCAATACTGAGGTTTTTCGGGTTTCGCCAATTATTACAGAAAATTCATTAAAAATGTTTCTATTATTGTTAAACCACTGACCGATCTCACCAGGAAAGGTGCTAATACGGTTCACTGGACTACTGAGGCCATTGAAGCATTTGTGTTTCAGCTCTGCCCCCATCCTTATGCAGCCTGATGTGACTAAGCCGTTTTTGGTTGAGGTTGATGCTCCTTCTGTGGGGGTCGGTGCGGTGTTGTCTCAGGAAAACAAGGATGGAGTACATCCCTGTGCCTCTTTTTCAAAAAAAATTTCTGAGACTGAACTTAATTATGATATTGGTAATCGAGAATTGCTGGCTATTAAACTCGCATTTGAACACTGGCGTCATCTCTTGGAAGGTGCTGAATTTGCCATTAAGGTTTTCACTGATCATAAAAATCTGATCTATCTTGATGCTGCCAAGCGCTTGAATGCCCGTCAGGCTAGGTGGGCACTTTTTTTTTCGCGGTTTAATTTTTCCATTACTTTCATCCCGGGTACCAAGAATGTTAAAGCTGATGCGTTGTCTCGCAGCTTTTCTCCCATGGTCGGTGCTGAGGATTTTACAAGAAGGTGTTGTGATTGGTGCATTGGATTCCGTTTTGGAAGATGAGATTCTTAAAGCACAGGAGAATGCCCCATCTAACACTCCCCCATGGGAGGTTGTTTGTGCCTAGGACCTTTAGGAGAGATTTGTTTGTTGAGTGTCATGAGTCTCGGTTGGCAGGTCATCCAGGAATTTCTGAGACCAAGAGACTTGTGGGTCGCAGTTTTTGGTGGCCTGGATGGCAGAAGGAAGTCATTAAGTGGGTGCGTCAATGTACTGTGTGTGCTAGATCTAATTCTTCTCATACTCCTGCTGCGGGGTTGCTTTGCCCTCTGGAGGTTCCTAGTGCACCTTGGACACATCTGGCTATGGACTTTATTACTGACCTTCCCTCCTCGGAGGGTTTCACGGTCATCTGGGTGGTCGTGGACCGTTTTAGCAAGATGTGTCACTTGGTTCCCTTCATCAAACTGCCCTGCTCTAAGACACTCGCTAAGGCCTTTGTCAAGGAAATTGTCAGACTCCATGGTGTTCCTACTGACATTGTTTCTGATAGGGGACCTCAGTTCGTGGCTCGTTTTTGGCGTGCCTTTTGTGACAGGTTGGGAGTTCATTTGTCATTTTCATCTGGATATCATCCTGAGTCTAATGGCCTGACAGAAAGGAAGAATCAGGATGTTGAGTAGTTCTTGCGTTGTTTTGTGGCAGACAATCAAGAGGGGTGGTCTGAGTTTCTGCCGCTTGCTGAATTTGCTCTTAACAACCATACATCCTCTTCTGCTGGGTGTTCGCCTTTTTTTTGTTGTTCTGAGAGACATCCGTCTTTTGGGTCATTCTCCAAATTGGTATCGGCTGTGCCTGAGGAGGAGAGCTTTTCTGGTGATTTGGAGAGAGTTTGGACGGATGTGCGTGGTAATCTTCAGGAGGCTAACAAAAAATCTAAGAGGTACCTTGACAGGAAACATCAAGAGGTTTTGTTTACGGATGGTGACATGGTTTGGTTGTCCTCTAAGAATCTGCGGTTGAGGATTCCTTCTAAAAAATTGGGTCCCAAGTTTGTAGGGCCCTTTAAGGTGCTTCAGGTAGTTAACCAATCTGCTGTTAGCTTGGAGGTTCCTACCTCCTGGAAGATTAATCCGGTGTTTCATGTTTCTCTATTGAAAAAAGCTGATGTATCAGATAGAGACGCCACTGCCACTGTTCCTCCGGTGATGGAGGACGGGGAATATGAAATTTCCCGCATCCTTAATTCTAGACGGTATAGGGGGAGTTTGCAGTATCTCGTCGCTTGGAAGGGTTTCGGTCCCGAGGATAACTCATGGGTGAGGGCGGATGATGTTTCTGCTTCCAGACTTGTCAGAGCGTTTCACAAGAGGTTTCCGGATAAGCCTGGGCCTAGGGGATCAGGAGGTTCCTCTTAGAAGAGGGGGTACTGTTAGAACTCTCCTGTTAGGTTTTTTCTATTTTGCTGGTCACATGACCTTTTTGCCTATTTAATTCTGCTCCGCCCTTCTGGCCATGCTGGACTTCATTGTAATTTCTACTCTTAAGCTAGCCAGGTGCTTTCTCAGTCAGTTTAGCTAGGTCATTTGACCTTTAAGTTCTATGTTGTGTGTTTGTCTTTTTACTGCTACAATTTCTGCTAGGAGGTGTCCATCTTTCTCCCAGTCCCTAGTTCTTGTAGGGATCCCTCCCTCACATCTATAGGTCTTCGTTCAGACTAGCTGAGGACTTTAGCGGGTCTGATCGCAGGATCAGGTTCCCCGTTACATCGTAGGGATCTAGCTTAGTTCTATTGTAGGGACAGATCTCCTGTCTTTCCTTAGTGCTTGTAGCCTATCATAACAGGTATCGTTCTAGAAAAACATGATTTTCATGCAGGACATGCTCCATCACATGCATCCAGCTACTCCACAGCGTGGCTGGCCAGTAAAGGTCTAAAAGAAGAAAAAATAATGACATGGCCCCCTTGTTCACCTGATCTGAACCCCATAGAGAACCTGTGGTCCATCATAAAATGTGAGATCTACAGGGAGGGAAAACAGTACACCTCTCGGAACAGTGTCTGGGAGACTGTGGTGGCTGCTGCACGCAATGTTGATCGAAAACAGATTAAGCAACTGACAGAATCTATGGATGGAAGGCTGTTGAGTGTCATCATAAAGAAAGGTGGCTATATTTTTGGGGTTTTTGTTTTTGCATGTCAGAAATGTTTATTTCTAAATTTTGTGCACTGATATTGGTTTACCTGGTGAAAATAAACAAGTGAGATGGGATTATATTTGGTTTTTATTAAGTTGCCTAATAATTCTGCACAGTAATAGTTACCTGCACAAACAGATATCCTCCTAAGACAGCCAAATCTAAAAAAAACCCACTTCAACTTCCAAATATATTAAGCTTGGATATTTATGAGTCTTTTGGGTTGATTAAGAACATAGTTGTTGATCAATAATAAAAAAATCCTCTAAAATACAACTTGCCTAATAATTCTGCACACAGTGTATATATTCAGATACTTAGATTTTCACAGTCTCAGCCTGGTGCTTTGTCACTTCTTGAACCCTTCATGAACATTGTCATTTTGTAACCACATTAGTATTTTCCCAGTGAATACTGGAGGAATGGTACCTGTGTGAATGACTGTTCTGACAATGACAAACTCTTCAGTGCAAACTTTGTAGTTAGAGGCATTAGAAGCTATTAATTAGTGCACAATATACAAAACCAGCTTTTCAAAGTCAAATCTGTGTCTGGATTGTCCATCCTAAACTCTTAAGACCCGGTCAAACTAAGCGACGCTATAGTGATCCCAGCAACGATACGACCTGTCAGGGATCGTTGCTGCGTCGCTGTGTGGTCGCTGGTGAGATGTCAAACAGTCAGATCTTCCCAACGACGCAGCAACGATGCTGCGACCCGTAACGATCTGTATAACGATGCACTCCTATGGGTTTCTGTGTCTGAGTCATCAACAAGGTCGTTGGTAAGGTGTCAAACACACCGGTGCATGCTACCCAGCGGGACTTCAACAATCAAAAAAAAGGTCCAGACCATTCCGACACGACCAGCAATCTCACAGCAGGTTGCGTCACAAAACTTGTGACTCAGCAGCGATCTCACTAGCGATCTCGCTTAGTGTGACAGGGCCTTTAGAACTCTGAGGTGTCCATTCATTTGTTTATTTACCTACCATAAAGATAATTAGATAATCAGATAACCTCAGACTCCACACAGAATGCATGGCTCACTGGTACACAATGGTACACTGACAACAGTAGCTAGGCAGCCTATTATATGACCTAACAGACTAGCCCACCGGGCATCTGCAGATTAGCAGTCCAGGCCTGTGCAGAGTACACACAGAGGCTTTTTGGCATAGTACTACTGTAAACATGGGTGCAGCGTGCAGAGGCTTAAAGGCACAGTACTCTCACAGACATGGGTGAAGAGTACATACAGAGGGCTTTTTGGCACAGTACTCCCACAGACTTGAGTGCAGAGTACACATAAATAGGCTTTTTTGCAGAGTGCTCACACAGAACCTAACACTGTCCCTCACTCCAGCTGTGTCTTGTCACTATGCTAATCACAGCAGAATGGCGGCGGCACCCGTGATCCATCATTTATACAGGCCAGGTCACATGGTGCGCAGGCAATTCACAGCCATGCCAAAATTTGACATGGCTGTGATGGCTTCGGAAGTGCCCACAGCCTAAAAATTTGTTGATTGGCTGCGCTGCCCGAACCGGAACAGTAAACCTTCCGGTAAAAAGTTTGTGTTCGGAGTGTCCAGTACAAACCTCAAACTTTACAGTTTGGGTTCTCTCATCCCCAGTGGAGAAACAATGAAATATCATATGGCCCAGGTGGACGTACGCACAGACTGTGTTTCCATTTCACGCCAAGTAAGAATTGTCAAGGAATTATTGAATGCTATTGTTATCCAATGAGATTTTGCTTTGTTCTGGGACTAATGGGCTAAAGTTAGTGATGAGCGTGCAGTAAAATGCTTAGGAGCACAATTTAAGTCTATGGAAAGATCAAGTAATTTTCCGGTGGCCCCCCCCCAAAGTCTACAGGGGGCCTAAAAATTGCGCTAATCGATAGGAACAGTGCTCAAATGACATGGGACAGCATGGGGAAGAATCCTGGAAGCACCTCTGACTCCCAGGTCACTGCTGTGAACAATGTTGTCAGTTTTACTCAACTTTTACGGACAATAAAACACACAAAAATGATACCAAAATGGATTTTCCTGGAAAAACATTAAGGAACATTCTTTCCAGGGTAATGACTTGCATACAAGGCAAAATAAATAACCCCCCAAAAAAATACTCCTCCACACCTTGGGCTATGTTCACACGTAGCGTTTTTGATGCGTTTTTGCACTTTTGCATTGCTTTCAACGGTGAAAAATGCATTCACCGGTAAATGTCATTTTAACATTTTACTACCTTATCTGCCCATGTAGTATGTGAGACTAGTATGTGAGATCAGACACATCCTGTTTCATTTATGAAGGAGTGATTATGAAAGTCACAAAGCCTATTTTTATAGGGCCATCAGACAGCCCTTATCATTGTTAAAGGGCCAGCAGTCGGCCCTCACTATTGTTAGAGGGCCATCAGCTATTAAGGAGCGGGTTCCCTATACTGTTACTGCGTATGCAGTGACTGTAAGGCCTGCCCAAAATTTGGAAAAACCCCAGTACACCTTTGAAGCGATATAGAGGGACTGATTTAAACTAAAAATTTCCCATTATTAAGGAGCTGGTCTCCTATACTGGTAATGCCCATGCAGTGACTGCAAGGGCTGGCTAAAATTTGGACACACTTCAATACCCCTTTGAAGACACATAGAGGAGGGCTTTAGTAAAAAAAAAAATTTCCCATTTATACATGAGCAGAACATAGTGTATAACATACAGAATGTTAGAGGTAGGCCTCTAAAAAAATTTCCTACAGGCATCATAAACAACCTTACAAAAAAATTATGTTGGTGTTGCATTACAGTCACACTGGTGATATGGTGGTGGAGGATGAGGAGATGGAGAAGGAGGAGGACAACAGAAAATAGAAAAAAACAGGAAGCAAAAACCCATGTCTGGGTGTGAAGAGGTGCATGGGAATAGATCCCCCCAAAAAAAGTCACTGGATTTGACTTTATGTTCCGCTGCTATCATACGGATGTGTTGAGACGTCTGGCCCAATCCAGCCCTTGTTCATTTTTATAAGAGTCAGCCTGTCAGCATTTTCAGTTGACAGGCGGATTGCCTATCAGTTATAATGCCCCTGGCGGCACTAAAAACCCACACTGACAAAATGCGGCAGGGCAGGCCAGGACCTCCAAGGCGTAGAGAGCCAGTTCTTGCCATGTGTCCAGCTTGGATACCCAATAATTAAAGGGCACAGAGGAATCACGGAGGACGTTGGTACGGTAGGCAAGGTACTCCTTCAGCATCTTCCAAAACTTTCCCATCCTTGTCAGAGTACCCCACGCATCAGGGCCTGGATGCTGGGAGGGTCTGAGAAAACTGTCCCACACCTTTGACAGTGTTCCCCCGTCTCTGCTGCATCGTATTTGTGTCTCCCTCACCTGTACTCCTTGGTTGTACTCCTTGGCTGTGACCTTTGCTGCCAGCGTTTTCAGATGGGAATATTTTTAATAATTCCGCAACAAGAAACTTCTGGTACTGCAACATTTTACTAGACTTCTCCACCACGGGAAGGAGAGATATAAAGTTCTCCTTGTAGCATGGGTCTAGAAGTGTGACCAACCAGAAATTACTATGGTCCGAAATGCATGCAACACGAGGGTCACGTGAAGGGCAGCGGAACATAAAGTCAGCCATATGTGCCAGACTGCCACCAGCCAAGTCTTCCCTGTCCTGACCAAGAGGACGACTGTCCATGCTCTCCTCCTCATTGTCCCTTTCTTCAGACCATCCACGCTGTACAGACGGTATGAATGTGGTGTGGGTAGTACCGTCTGTAGCACAGGAAATCAGCTCCTGTTCCTCATCATCCTCTTCCTCCTCCTCATTAGCACCCAATCCGAATTGGGATGAGATGAGGCTGGGCTGTGTGGCATCACCCCATATGGTTCCTTGCTCCATCTCATCGTGCTGCGCCTGCAATGCCTCCTCTTTAATTGTGAGCAGCGATCGTTTCAGAAGACAGAGAAGCGGGATGGTGACGCTAATTATGACATCATCCCTGCTCACCATCTTTGTGGAGTCCTCAAAGTTTTGGAAGACGACACAGATTTCTTACATCCATACCCACTCAGTTCTTATGTGTAGAGGCTGATATGAATGCCGGCGGGAGTCAGTGAACTGGAAGCTGCAAACGCTGCTGAAGCACCGCAAGGGTGACGGAAGCTGTAGGTGACTTTCTAAAATGGGCACACATGCGGCGTACTTTGACAAGCAGCTCAGGCAGATCTGTGTAGGTTTTGAGAAACCGCTGAACCACTAGGTTGAGCACATGGGCCAGCCATGGTACATGTGTGAGGTTGGGTAGCTACAGAGCAGCCACCAGGTTCCGGCCATTGTCACACACGACCATGCCTGGCTGTAGGTTCAGCGGTGACAGCCACAGATCTACCTGCTCTGTTACAGCTGTCAACAACTCTTCAGAGGTGTGCGGTTTATCCTCTAAGCATATTAGCTTCAGCAGTGCCTGTTGCCGCTTGGCCAAGGCAGTACTGCAGTGTCACCAACTTGCAACTGATGTGGTCATTTCAGAGATGGAGGCTGAGGAGGAGGACGCACAGCAGCTGTAGAATGAGGGGGCAACCCTGATTTACCCAGGGCCCACAATCCTTGGCGTTGGGAGGACGTGTTTAGTCCCAAGGTCTGAAGGGGTCCCAGCTTCCACTATATTAACCCAGTGTGAAGTCAAGGAGATTTATCTTCCCTTGTCCATGTATCCATGTGTCTGTGGTTAAGTGGACCTTCCCAGTAACTGCGTTGTTGACGGTAAGGCTAATGTTCTGGAACACATGCTTATGTAATGCGGAGAAGGCACACGGGGAGAAATAGTGGCGGCTGGGGACCGAGTACCGAGGGACAGCCGCCGCCATTAGGTTGTGGAAAGATTCCATCTCCACAAGCCTAAAAGGCAACATTTCAAGCGCAAGCATTCGAGGAATGTGTGAATTTAGTATTGTGGCCTGTGACTCCTTGGTTGCGTATTTGCGCTTGCGTTCCAAGGACTGGAGTAGGGACAAGCAAATGCTGTGCTGGGACAAGGACCTGGACTCTGACGGTTATGGTTGCAAGTGTGCAATGACAGGTGCAAGGTGGGAGGCATCTTCGCCTGTTCGTCGAACACCGTCAACACCGTTAAAACCAATGGCAGGCAAACAAAAACACATAGAAACACATATAAAACACCTTCAAAGGTGTCCAAAAGCTGACAAACTGCTCATAAGACACAACTAACACATGGAAAAGTGACAAGTACATATAGTCATGCGAAAAGAAAAGAGGTGGAGGAGTAAAAGGAGGGGGAGACACAGATATAGGCATGTCATGCCCTTCTAAAATCAAGAAAGGCTGGAGTAAAAATCTAAAATCAGCCTACCAACACCCAGACGTCGTGACAAGAAAATTAAAAAAAGAAATATCTTTAGGTAGAATGGCGGTTCCATTCAGAACACTTTCCTTACAAGACGTAGTGGTATCCCCGTTGTGAGTTGTGCCAAAAACGGAACCCAATACATTCGGACTAATCCACCATTTGTCATATCCAAGGGGCAGGTCAGTAAACGACAACATCGATGCAGAACCAAGTACAGTAGTATATACTATACATCCTTTGACAAGGCAATCAGGTAGATCAGGAAGTTGTGAAGGGTCACCCTAATGGTCAAAACAGACTTTGATGCGGCGTTCCGGTTATTTACTACCTGTGCCTCCGAATAGTGTCCACCTATTGGGCTGCTTCTGAGAAGGAGCATACTATATAGATCGCTGTTTGCCCATGGGGTGGTCCAGATCCTGCTCACTATTTTAGGCATTTAGTTGCTTCCTCGAATGGGTTGTAATGGACGCTTCTAAGGGGGCACATATTATCCATTACCTCGACAACTTGTTATGCCTGGGCCCAAAAGATTTGCCACAGTGTGAATACACGCGGTAGTCCACCTGTGAGAAGGAGAGAGCTGGAGGGAGAGCAGACAACACAGAGCCGAGGAGTTAGATGGAGAACAGAAGAAGGAAAGAGGTCGAGGGAGGTAAGGGAGTACAGTGAAAGGCCGACCTGAGCTCCTCCATGTTCCGGCTGGGCGGGGAACAGCCCTGGGAAGAAAAGCCACTTGCGTATCCCTTTGAGGTTATGGGGGCGAGCGGGCAGAGGGACTACGCTGGAGTGCGAAGCCGACACGGCCAGTCCGTTCCTGCCCGTGCGACCTCCGTGTCGCCGGGTTTGTGCCAGAGCAGCGGTGAACCCTGACGGCCAGCGCCCCTCTCCCAATACTGGTGCCTGTTAGCTGGTGGGTCGAGCCCCCCACGGTGGGGGGGGGGTAACATCTGCAGAAGAAAGACCAACTTCCAGCCAAACTAAGATGTCTACTTCTTTTCGCGGACATTGTGATACGATCCCTTTCTTACGGACACGCCCAAATTCCAGATGAGGCACAAAAACAGCAGGTGCTTCAACGGATCTCAAGTGCTCCTTCAAGTGGGCTCTCCTCCACCTTAACTTCAACATCACAAATACTCCCGTCCTCAGAGGTGTCACCCCAATCGCACTTGCTTCCTCACAGCTCCCAAGTCTCCAGCTGCCCGTCTGAGTATGGGGTAACACAGATGGTTGAGTCTGCACAGCTGTTTACTCATACTATAGCCTGGGAAATGGAGGTCTGCTCCAGAGCTTCTGTTAATCCAGACGAGGAAATGATCTGCACTGATGCCCAGAATCTTTATGAGTCGGATCCAGGAACAGATGAAGAAGGTTCTGAGCATAATGTAGACCCACGTTCCCAAACTGTAACTCCTGTTGGTGGAGACAATGATGAAGATGATGATGAGACTCAAATACCTGATTGGAGCGACAACTTGGACGAGTAGGCATGGACAGGGGCATTACATGTCGTTAACTGGGCACTGGGTAACTATGGTGACAGCAGGACAAGGGGCTGCTGTCCAAGACTTGCCGTCCCCATGAGTTGTGCGTTAATCCTCTTTATCTAGAAGTTCCTTCACTGCTTCTGCCTCCTCAACCTCCTCTCGGTCCTACACCTGCACCCAAAGCCTGTCTGGAAATGCCACCCGCTTTCTAACTGCGCAGAAGGAATCCTGCACACCTCCTTACTATGCTGGCAGCAGGGCTCAACGGCATCAGGCGGTGTTTACTTTGAAATGTCTGGGAAATGTGAGTCACACAGCTGAGGAGTTGTGGTCAGTTCTGGAGACCTAGTTTCATGAATGGTTGTCTCCACCGGACCTTCAACCAGGGAAGGCCATGTGCGACAATGCTGCAAACCTGGGTGCGGCCCTTCGCCGGGGCAATGTCACACATGTGCCTTGTATGGCTCACGTGTTGAACCTGGTTGTCCAGCAATTTTTAGCCCACTATCCCGGACAACATGGCTTTCTGCAGAAGGCACGGTCGCTGTGTGCTCACTTCTGCCGTTCGCATCCCGCAGCTCAACGACTTACATCTCTACAGAAGTCGTTGGGCCTGCCAGTTCACCGGCTGAAATGCGATGTGCCGACACGGTGGAATTCAACTCTGCACATTTTGCAGCGACAGTGGCAGCACCGACAAGCCCTGGTGCAATACGTTCTGACGTATAGCCTGGGCCAAAGAGATCCAGAGGTGGGGCAAATCACGCTGCAGGAGTGGTCTCAGATCAGGGACCTATGCACCCTTCTGCACAGTTTTGAAATGGCGACGAAGATGTTTAGTGCTGACGATGCCATTATCAGCATGACTATTCCGGTGATTTACATGCTGGAGCACACGTTAAACAGAATTTGGAGTCAGGTGGTGGGACAAGAGGAGGTGGAGGAAGTAGAGGAGGAGTCGTATGCGGAAGGGATAACATCTCCAAGGTCCAGACGGTTGGCAGCACCAAGGCGGCAGGCATAGGAGGCTGGGGGAGAGGGATTAACCAGGGCGCATGGTAGCAGCCAAACTGTTGAGGAAGGTGCAGGAGCCGAGGAAGAAGTGGAGGACGAACTGGCGATGGGCATGGAAGACTCATCAGATGAGGGAGACCTTGATCACATTTCTGTTGTGCGAGGTTGGGGGGAGAGGGCAGAGGAAGGAATCATGATTCTTACCTCGCTACCAACACAACAAGGACTTGGTCCTCCTGGATGCGCAATACACATGAGTGTCTTCTTGCTGCACTACCTGCAACATGACCCTCGGATTGTCAGAATTCGAAGTAATCCCGACTACTGGGTTGCCACACTCTTAGATCCCTGGTACAAAAGTAAATTTGCCGAAATAATTCCTGCCATAGAAACGGATTCACGCATGCAGGAGTATCAGCAGAGGCTGTTGCAGAATCTTACATGTGCTTTTCCACAAAACACCAGTGGTGCACGTAGTGAATCTCACAGTTCTAACTTGCCAACTGTGGAACTGTCGAGTCTTCATCACTCAAACCGTAACAGTAACACAGTATCTGCTGGTAACAGCAATTTTGTGGAATCGTTTCACCACTTTTTTAGACCATCCTTTGCAAGGCCACAGTAGACAAGAAGTCTGACACATAGTCAACACCTAGAGAGGATGGTACGGAGTATCTCCAAGTGAACATCGAAGCCATGACTGTGTCACTGGACCCTTGCTCATTTTGGGGTTCTAATCTGGAAAAATGTCTGGAGCTCGCCACTCACGCCTTGGAGATCTTGTCATGCCCTGCAGCCAGCGTTCTCTCTGAACATGTGTTCAGCGCTGCTGGTGGTGTGCTGACAGATAAACGCACGCAGCTGTCCACTGAGAATGTAGTCAGACTCACGTTAATAAAGATGAACAAATCATGGATCCGCAAGGACTTTTCTACCCCTGTGTCATCCTGGGGAGACTAAAAGCTTGAGGATTTGGTAAAATCACCTCACCAACCGTTTTAAGCAACTCTGGGGCAATTGATGCCACTTAAGTGGTGTCTGTGCCACAATTTTTGGAAAAAATGGAGACTCTTTTTGGAGTCCCCTTGCTGTGTTTTACGTGACGTTGGCATCGTCAATTCCAGGCGGGTTGGTTCGCCCCCCCCCCCCTTTTAACCATAAGAACCATACACTATGGCTTGGGGTAGCACAGATGGTTGAGTCTGCAGAACTGTTTACTCAGAGGTCTGCTCCAAAGCTTCAGTGTCTGCTAGTCAGCGTAGTAGCCCAGCTCTGAAGCAAGCTACACCGCCTGTGTATCTAATAAGAATTTTTAACTGCATCTAGCCTAGGCAGACTGTGAGGACCCCCAACCAAACCCAGACGCTCAGCCCCCCTACCGCCCCCCTTTCCTTGACAATACAATAATGTAACTCTTACAACTGGATGGGTGAGGATCGGTCACAGCTTTATTAACTGTTTATACTCATTCCATTAGAAAGGCATTTTATTTCTAAAATAATTCAGCTTGTTACAGCATGCCCTGTGTCTCCACACCGGCAAGTTGGCCAACAAGTGTAACTCTCCAACATGTCCTTTCTATTTCCAGGCCACGGAGGATCCTGTGTACTCGTAAGCAGGACTCTGACCCCCATCCATCACTCTTAACGCTTGTTCCACTCCGTCCTGGAGTCCTGACAGGAATATGTCCAGTCCAATATCCATTAAGTGAACACCGTCGGGCCGTATGAGGCCTGCTTTATCTCCTTCCAGTTGTCGGTGTCGTATCACTACACCGCCTCTGTCTCTCCTAAATTTTGCCATCTGAATATTTATTACCCGCCTTGTCCGTTCGATGGCCGTGATGTCTCGCGCACCTTGTCATACCGCTATCGGCACAATCTCTGACCATACTATAGTTAGTTTTGTGAAAAATTCTCTGACGCGCTAAGTGTCTAGTTTCATTATTGCCATTAGCTATGCGCTCTTGTGATGACCTAGGTTGTTTCCCCCGGCCTGTATAACTAAGATGACTGGACCTCTTGCCTCTCTCCCTACCTTGATTACCTCCATTAGTACCTGTGGACATTGCAGGCCTCTAATACCTCTCCAGTTGAAATATGTGTTATGAAAGTCTAATTTCCTCCCGCCTGGGCGGACTTTCGCCCTTTTTTCTGCCCAATATATATACGAGTGGCCTATCACCCACACTGTTGGCTTAGCGTCACCTGTAAAAGAAACAAACCATGTTAGGATAACAAGTCCGGTCTTATGTATCTCGCCAAACACGTGGATCGCCTTCTCCCTATCCTCTGAACTTCCGTTTCTTACAGTCCTGCTCTTGCTGCTTGAGTGTGTCCCGAAATCTTTGGGGTGGTTCCCTGCCGATGTTAGGCATCTTTTAAATATAGCTTGGAACTGGTATCTTGATAATGGCGTTCCATCAATGTGTGATTGGAAGAAATTACTTTGTGATCTGATGGTTATATATGTTTTTACTATTGTTATTCGACTCAGTGTACCGTTTGTGGGTTGTAGAAGTACCCAAGTGCCCCTGCCCGCTGGAACCGTTTTCGATTTACATATGCGTAGAAGTATGGCATTATTGGCTATGACTACGTCCTGGTGTAATAAGCCTCCACTGGTGGTAATTTTGGATTGAGGGACTAATTCGCTTATGCATAGCGCCCCGAAGAAGGCGATCGCAAATGCAGTAGACAGTAGTGTTGCTTCAAATTGTGAGTGTCATGTTAATGGTGTTAGGGATATGATGTGAGAAATCAGTTTTAGTGACACGGGACGGGACATCTACACTCCTGACTTGGCTGACCCCTTTTCCACCCTTTTATGGATTGTCTGATGATGAATCTCTTTGTCACATCTCCCCAATTCAATAGTTGGAAGTGAAATGCTACTTCGGTCAGACACCGCTGCGCTGACCCCCTGATACGCCCCTCATCATTAGCTGGTGGAGAAATTCTATGGTGACTTGTAATCTGGCTTGTTCACATTGGTCAACCCATCTGCCTGCTACTAGTCGTGTCCACTCTTCCCATGCCTTACCGTATGCTTGCCATGTCAACGGGGCAACTGACGCTCTGATTAATGGCATCAACTATTCGCCACTAGATCCCATAGGGATGGTGGGCAACTGTTGCCCGATGGGTGGGCGTTGGGGAGGAGCTCTGTGAAAATCTGCCAATTGAATTGTGATAAAGCATTAGCAGCAGCGTTAGACCCCTCAGCATTGTGGCTAGCGCGAACCCATACATTGTGTTTTAGGCACAGGAATGCTAGCCGGCGTAGTAAGCCTAGCACTGGGAGAGACGATGATTCCATCTTATTAATGCAGTGTGCTAGGCTGGTGTTTTTTGTTATGAAGCGTATATTTTTGTTAGCCAGGCGCGTGCCCCATATTTCTATTGCTACCACTATTGGGAAGAAAAATTATTTTCCGGGCTAGATGCAGCTAAAAATTATTCTTAATTTCAAAGCTGGAGGAGCTTGGTATAGATGGCCTAATACAATGAATACCACACACTGCTACTATGCCCAAAATTATTTTCCGGGTTAGATGCAGCTAAAAATTATTATTAATTTCAAAGCTGGTGGAGCTTGGTAAAGATGGCCTAATACAATGAGTACCACACACTGCTACTATGCCAAAATTATTTTCCGGGCTAGATGCAGCTAAAAATTATTATTAATTTCAAAGCTGGTGGAGCTTGGTATAGATGGCCTAATACAATGAGTACCACACACTGCTACTATGCCAAAATTATTTTCCGGGCTAGATGCAGCTAAAAATTATTATTAATTTCAAAGCTGGTGGAGCTTGGTATAGCTGGCCTAATACAATGAGTAACACACACTGCTACTATGCCCAAAAAGTTTTACTTGGCTAGGTGCAGTAAAAAATTCATATTACTTACACAGGTGGTGTATCTTGCAACACAGATAGGCTACTCCACTGACTAACACACACTGCAAGAGGACCAAAAGGATTTGCTTAGCTAGATTTAGCCAAATGCTGTGAAAAACACTTGCACAGCACTGGCACAGACCTGCCTGGCAAAAGTGTTAGGAACTGCTGTAACCTAGCCCTCAAAAGGGCTGCAATTACAAACTAGTCCCTACTCCCTAAACCTTTCTGTCTATTTAAGAGAAAATTCGCTTGAAATTCACAGTTACACAATATAACGCTAACAGCAGCAGCAGTGCCATCTAACACTCAGCTGCAGCAGTGAGAAAATGGTGGCAACGGGGAAAATGGCTGGGTCTTATAGGGCAGGGACATGTGACATACACAGCCAATGACACATGCCCTTGCTTGTGTGAAAAAAAGCACTTCGCTGCGTGTGTGCGCTGCTGATAGGCTGACAGACTGCACCTCCCCACTGTAAATGCGGGAAAGAAAAAAAAATGGAGATCTTCATTATTTCTGCAGAGATCCATGCCCTGCCCCTCCCCCCGCCCCGCTGTACACTCAAACTGTGTATTAACATTGATTAACAGCAATACTGTGAAAAAATCCAGTTACGATTTTGGTGCACGAACAGTTATCGAACATAACCTCGAACAGCCGGATTTTTTTCAAATCGTTCGTGTTCGTCGAACGGCTCGAACACCGCCCAAAAGAGCTCGAATTTGAGATTGCCAAACAGTTCGAGTCGAACACCGCTCATCTCTATTCGTGAGAGACGACCAAGGAGAGCACCATTGTTGAAAAAAAATCAAAAAGCCAGACTGGAATTTGCCAAACTACATGTTGACAAGCCACAAAGCTTCTGGGAGAAAGGACAAATGAGTCAAAAATGGAAGTTTTGGCAAGGCACAACAGCTCTATGTTCACAGACAGAAAAATGAAGCATATCAAGAAAAGAACACTGTCCATACTGTGAAACATGGAGAAGGCTCTGTTATGTTCTGGGGCTGCTTTGCTGCATCTGGCACAGGGTGTCTTGAATCTGTGCAGGGTACAATGAAATCTCAAGACTATCAAGGGATTCTAGAGAGAAATGTGCTGCCCATTGTCAGAAAGCTTGGTCTCAGTCGCAGGTCATAGGTCTTGCAACAGGATAATGATCCAAAACACACAGCTAAAAACACCTAAGTGGAAAACATTGGACAATTCTGAAGTGGCCTTCTATGAGCCCTGACCTAAATCCTATTGCGCTTCTTTGGAAAGAGCTGAAACATGCGGTCTGGAAAAGGCAATCTTCAAGCATGAGACAGCTGGAGAGGTTTGCTCATGAGGAGTGGGCCAAAATACCCGTCGAGGGGTGCAGAAGTCTCATTGACAGTTACAGGAATCGTTTGATTGCAGTGATTGCCTCAAAAGGTTGTTCAACAAAATATTAAGTTAAGAGTACCATCATTTCTGTCCAGGCCTATTTCATGAGTTCAGTTTTTTTAAAAATTCTGTGGAAGCAGGGTTGAAAAGCAATGTTTGACTTTCATTTGTTCATTTTCAAATATTTTTAATTTATTATTACTTTTGTCAGATTCAAGTTATTTCTGTGACCATTGTGGGTTTTTCTTTCATTAAACGAGGGGTACCAACAATTTTGACAATGTGTGTATGTGGAATACCTTACTAAAACCACCAATTCTGTCCCTCACTCATCAACAACTCTCCCTACTCTGCCTGTTTCTGGGGTATACTGTGATGAGCATAGAGTCACCAGGTCTGATATAGACCTGATGACACTGTGGGGCCAGCCAATTACTGTAATGCCACAACCAATATGGCTACGGCATTACAGTGAGTGGCAGGCAATCCCTGCATGTTAATTGGCTGTCTAAAGAGCGCCAAACATGCGGGTAGGGGACCCAAGCTCCCGCCCGAGCATTCTGGAAATACTCGCTGAGCGTTGAGCATTTCGAGCAGTGAGATGCTCGGCCGAGTGCCAAGCAGTGACGAGCACGCTTGCTTATCACTAGCTAAAGTTAGAGCCCCAGAAGTCCGGTAGGCCGCCAGGAGTCAGGTATAGTAGCAAGATCACATGATGTAACCAGTGACATTCTTTTCACTGTACTGGCTAGAGAGAGGAATGAAGCAGCATCCCCTGAAGCCAATATTCCTGACCAAGAAGAGTCCCTGGACAACTTTAATTAATTAACACCTGTGACATGCAAATGATGAACAGCAAATTTAATCAGACTAGCTGATATATTATCTTAAGAAAATATATAAAACAAAGTATAAGAAATATTTAAAAATTATACATTTAAAAAATGTACAAAAAATGCATAAGAAAAAGTACAAAAAATGCACCTATCTAAATTCATATTATATACTCCCTATTCATATCCTGTGTTGTCTAAGCACGCATTTAAACCATCTGGTTTGAGCGTGGCTAGTTTAAAGATCCAATAGGATTCTCTATTGAAAAGTCTCTGCAGTCTATTTGATATATTATCAGGTATTTGTTCAAGGATGATGAGTTTCAGGTTAGAGGGATCTTTATTATGTTCTGTGAGAAAATGTCTGGATAGACTATATAATGTGATATCCTTTCTGATATTATACCTGTGCTCATTGATCCTGTTATGTATTGCTTGTGTTGTACGTCTTACTGTAACTTGCCTGGTGGCGGGCTTGCATGGTGCACCATCTTTCACTATGCAAGATCGCAAACTTGATCTTCAGTCCAGTCTGCTAGCCTGGCTTCTATTCATGCTGTCTGTTTGTCTCTGTTCTGACTGCTTAGGGCGGCGGCCCGATTACTTCCTGTTTGTTGTAGCTGCTGTGGGCACACTGCTAATGCGTCCTCAGCCTATTGCTGTCTGTCACTGGATATTTAAACCAGCTCCACCTGGAAGCTGGTGCCTGAGCAACTCTATCATTCAGTGTGCTCCTTGACTCTGAATGTGCCAGGTCCTGTCCTGTTCTGTTCTTCCCTGTCCGCCAACCTGGGGGCTGTATTCCCAGGCCTGTCTGAACTATCTCCTAGCCTGTTGTCTGTCCGCCTTCCTGGAGGCTGTATTTCCAGGCCAGTCTGAACATGCTCCTAGCCTGTTCGTCCCGCCTTCTGGGGGCCGCATACCCAGACTCGCTCCTGTATATTGCTGCAGTGTCAGTTCCTGTCTGAACACTCAGTTCCTGTCTGAACACACTCCTAGTCTGTTACCTGTTTTTCTCTATGTCCGTACCTTCCCTTTTTCTGCAGAGTCTGTACCTGCACCTAACTCCTACTCGTTGTCGCTGTACTTCCGTTTGTGAGTTTAGAGTCCACACGCTGCTTCATTGCAAGTATCTTGTGTGTATCTGGTTCTGCCTTTCCCTTTCCAGTATGTTCCGTGTGAACAGAGCCTTGTCCCCTATGCTCTGCCTTGCTCACCGCTCCGGCGGTTCCTGCCTGCTCTGCCTTGTTCACCGCTCCGGCGGTTCCTGCCTGCTCTGCCTTGCTCACCGCTCCGGCAGTTCCTGCCTGCTCTGCCTTGCTCACCGCTCCGGCGGTTCCTGCCTGCTCTGCCTTGCTCACTGCTCCGGCGGTTCCTGCCTGCTCTGCCTTGCTCACTGCTCCGGCGGTTCCTGCCTGCTCTGCCTTGCTCACTGCACTGGCGGTTCCTGCCTGCTCTGCCTTGCTCACCACTCTGGCAGTTTCTCCCTGCTCTGCTTGCTCACCGCTCCGGCAGTACCTCTCTGCTCTGCTTGTCTACCGCATCTGCGGTTCTGTTCCTGAATCCCAGTCTGTACTGGACCCTATCCAGCCTGTGCTCCAACCTGCTAGTACCTCTCCGTCTGCACGCCAGCCGTACTTGTCAGTACCCTCCTGTCTGCATACCAGCCGTGCCTGCCAGTATCCTCCTGTCTGCACTCCAGCCGTGCCTGCCAGTGCCCACCTGTCTGCATGCCAGCCGTGCCTGCCAATACCCACCTGTCTGTGTGCCAGCCTAACCTGCCTGTTCCTGTATTCCCCGGTGTGGGTCAACAGCCGTGTCCGGGGTTGGGCCTGGAGTAGCACCTGGTCCCTCTGCTCGGTTCCTCCCTGGTGCATGGCGTCGTTAGCCATCGTGCGACCTTGGTCGGATCGGGTTGATACTTAGTTACTCCCCTCCAGGCACTCTCCGGTTCATGGCACAGTGAAATCACTAAATCAGGCACACGCCAGTCAGCCCGGGCGTGTGCATAACACTTACATATTGTAAATTACACTCACACTCCAGTAGATAAATTGCAAAGTCAGAGTTTAATAGGGAACATTTGTCCCATAGATGTAGAGGAAAAGAACTTGCTTGTATTAAAACGATAGGACCCTGTCATTATGGAGGTCTTAAATAAAAAGGATGAATAGGACATCTGTGGCTTGCTTGGTCTTATTCTGCTAGGAGCAATGTGATTTTCTAGGTTCATGTTCCTACAAAAAATGATATTTGGTTGCATAGTGATTTTCCCCGATAGTATGGGGTCATTGGTGAGGAGCGTCCAATATTTAGAAAGAGTATCTCTTATTATTTTATGGGATTGATTATGTTGTTATGAAACTGTATTTGATTTTATTTTTTAGCTCCATACTATTATCTCCTGACGATTTAGTTGCGTTATTTGATTCTCTTAGACAATCATTTTGATGTGATCTTTTTTAGAATGCAAGCTTCCTTTAGGAACTCTTCATTTGTTGTACAATTTTTTCGCATTCTCATGTACTGGCCGTACAGAATATTAGTAATCCATTTGGGATAATGGCCACTGCTGAATTCGAGATAACTATTCACATCGACGCTTTTAAAAAATGTTGAAGTGTGAATAATGTCTTGGTCTCCCTTATATATGTTAAGAGCCAGAAATTCAATATTTGAAGGGGAGAAATGGTGTGAAAATTTGAGACTCCAAGAGTTCTGATTGAGCTCAAGCACAAAGGTATCTGCTTCTTCAAGGGTTTCTGTCCATAATGAACAGGTCATCTACAGTATGTATCTAATAGGGGTGGCTGGGTGACTAGTCCCATTAAAATATTTGCATAGCTGGGTGCAAAATGTGTACCCATCGCACAGCCCCTCAACTGCCGGTGGGTCCCACCCTCAAAAGAGAACACAATATGTTCTAACACAAACCTGATACTTTCTATCAGGAATGTTGACTGAATATCATATATTGATTGGTCTTGGATAGCCCTTATACCCAACTCATGTTGGATGTTGAAGTATAATGCTTGGACATCCAATGTCATAAATGAATATTGACTAGGCAACCTCAAATTCTTTAACTCAGTGATGAGATGAGTGGAGACCCTTAAATAAGAAGGCAACTGAAGAACATAAGACTGCAGAAACAGATCAACATAGTGGGACAAATTTGCGGTTAGTGAATTCATCCCTGATATTATAGGGCGACCAGGGGGATTGGTGGGACATTAATGTACTTTTGGTAAAAATTAAAAAAATGCTAACTAAAAATGTTTAATATATAAAAAACTTTTTCTTTCTTATTCAGAAGATTGTTGGAATTCGCTGACCCAACCAGAGACATGTAATTTACGTCGAGACATGTATTTATGATGATATTGGACCAAAGGATCTTCTGTTAGCTTTAAGTAACATTGCCCATCACTCAGGATCCTTATACCCTCCTCCAGGTAGGCACCCCTGTTCATGATAACCACCGCCCCTTGTCCACTACCCTGATGGTTATCTGGGGATTGTCTTTTAGCAGCTCCATGGCATCACGTTCCCCCTTGGTGAGATTGTCCCTCTGTAATTTATTTGGCAAAGTTCTTTTAATATCAAGTGATGAAATGTTTCGATGTGGCTGCCCTTATGATAGAGTGAATAAAAAAGGGATTTCGGTCGAATGTTTTTTTCCGAAAAACTGGAAATTGGTATGCCAGAATAGGGAGAGATTCTCGAAAGTTACCAGGTCTCCTTCATGGTGTCAGGCATAAAATATCCTCTGAGCCTCACGCTCAGGTCAATGTAAAACCCTATAAGATTCCTGAGGCCCACCAGGAGATAGCCTTAGGGAAAGCAATTACTGCTGGTCACATCCCCTCACAAAAAAACAGGTCAAAGCATTTCTGGGAATTATAGGCTATTACAGGAGGTTTGTCTCTAACTTTGCCATAATAGCAGCACCTATAACAGATCTCCTAAAGGGCACAAAATCAGTTATGGTTAAGTGGTCTACAGAGGCTGAGTCGGCATTAAATTAGCCTTCTGTAGGCAACCAGTGTTGATAGTGCCAAATTTCTCAAGAAAATTCATATTCAAGACAGAAACATCGGATGTTAGGCTAGGAGCTGTCATGTCACAGGAGATCAGTGGGGAGTATGGACCCGGTAAGCTACATGGAAATGCAGATGCTCGGTAAAAGGTACACTGTTTGTGAGGAGATGGTGCCCAGTTCCCTGGCTTTGGGCAGGGGGGTATGTAAGAAAAGAGGAAGTAAGGTCCTGGGTGGCAAATATGTGCCACCGAGATGGTTGGCCTCGGTTATGTAAAGTCTGTATCAGTAACTCTAGATTACTGAGAGGGTTAATTTGTCTAGATCTTGGGTCTGGGATTGAAGAGCAACCAAAAGAGTTTGAGTGGATAAGGTCATTCCCATAATCCAGTCTGGGGCTTACAGGCCTATTACAGCAGCTGGTTAGCTCAGCTGTGTTGAGTTGTGCTGAAGCTGATGAGAGGTATTTTTTTGTGTGGTCAACACATTTAAACTGCTGGAACTGCTATGACCTGAAATCTCGAGATTGGAGAGGCTGCTACATTTACCTTGTTTCATTATGCCTGAAAAAAGGACTGCTTATGTTATTTAATTGTACTAGAGAAAAGCTGTTTTCCTTTTGGAGCTGTAAAGTTTATGATGGACAATACATTTTATGCTGTTTTGATATAAAAACCCTTTGACTGTGCATATCCAAGTTGCTACCAGAGAGTCGAAACCTTACAAGGGATACTTTAGGAGAAATAAGTCGCTACATGGTGGCGATCTAAGTGAATAGGTGAATAAGTCATATATTCATGCTGGAACCTCTAGAGTAAGGCTGAATTTATAAAGTCTGATCCATGGCTGTAAATATGACCAACAATCAGCTATATGCAATCGGTTGTTTAATAGCCTGTTTAGACAGGCCAACAACACTGTCATCCACACAGAATGATCTTTAATATTATTGTTCTATACATATAGAATATCATTGTTCTAGATAACACATGTCTTGTTTAAACAAGACAAGGTGTGGCTTCCTCCGTTCTTCTGCCTTCCTTCCTTCTCCTCCAGGCCCAGACCTTAAGACTTGGCCTGCCTGCGGAGCAGAGCCCATGATGAACCTCTGCTCCCCGCCTCCTTCTCTCTCTCACTTTCTACTCTACTCTACTGCTTCTGCTTCTGTCCTGACTCTAAGATGGTGCTAACCATATATACTCCTCTATACAGTGTACCCTGGATCTACTCTCCCCACCCACACACTACCGGGTTCCCACTTTCTAGGTGTCCCCTCCCCCCACTCCGGCCAGGGACAGGGACAGTTGTGCTCACTCTTGGGAGCATTGTCGCCCTGTCCCCCGGAAATGTGGTGTAGTGCATGTGGGTGTTAGGGTCCTGAGCCATACTCCATCCTTACCTGAAAGCGAGATATCACACCTCTGGGTGAGATGCAATACCTCTGTAGTGACCGAACCCTTGGGGCGCTACATTCCCCCCTGGTAAATCACAGCACGTCCACGGGCTGGAACAGAGCAAAAGACATTTGATTTTAAGACATGCAAAACTTTTTAAATGAAACCATATAAAAGTAATTCAACATTTTCTTTTTCCCTTTATGGGAGACAACTTTTCCTGTTACTTTCAGCATTATTAAACTTTACTTTCTAATATACAGTACAGACCAAAAGTTTGGACACACCTTCTCATTTAAAGATTTTTCTGTATTTTCATGACTTTGAAAATTGTACATTCACACTGAAGGCATCAAAACTATGAATTAACACATGTGGAATTATATACCTAACAAAAAAGTGTGAACCAACTGAAAATATGTCTTATATTCTAGGTTCTTCAAAGTAGCCACCTTTTGCTTTGATGACTGCTTTGCACACTCTTGGCATTCTCTTGATGAGCTTCAAGGGGTAGTCACCGGAAATGGTTTTCACTTCACAGGTGTACCCTGTCAGGTTTAATAAATGGGATTTCTTGCCTTATAAATGGGGTTGGGACAATCAGTTGTGCTGTGCAGAAGTCAGGTGGATACACAGCTGTTGGTCCTACTGAATAGACTGTTAGAATTTGTATTATGGCAAGAAAAAAGCAGCTGAGTAAAGAATAACAAGTGGCCATCATTACTTTAAGAAATGAAGGTCAGTCAGTCCAAAAAATTGGGAAAACTTTGAATGTGTCCCCAAGTGCAGTTGCAAAAACCATCAAGCTCTACAAAGAAACTGGCTTACATGAGGACTGCCCCAGGAAAGGAAGACCAAGAGTCACCTCTGCTTCTGAGGATAAGTTTATCCGAGTCACCAGCCTTAGAAATCGCAGGTTAACAGCAACTCAGATTAGAGACCAGGCCAATGCCACACAGAGTTCTAGCAGCAGACACATCTCTACAACAACTGTTAAGAGGAGACTTTGTGCAGCAGGCCTTCATGGTAAAATAGCTGCTAGGAAACCACTGCTAAGGACAGGCAACAAGCAGAAGAGACTTGTTTGGGCTAAAGAACACAAGGAATGGACATTAGACCAGTGGAAATCTGTGCTTTGGTCTGATGAGTCCAAATTTGAGATCTTTGGTTCCAACCACCGTGTCTTTGTGCGACGCAGAAAAGGTGAACGTATGGATTCTACATGCCTGGTGTTACAACTCTCCTGTTAGTTTTTTTTTAGTTTGCTGGTCACATGACCAGTTTTGCCTATTTAATCCGGCTCCGCCCTCCTGGCATTGCTGGACGTCATTTGTATTTACTACTGTTGAGCTACCTTGGTGCTCTGTTGCCGTTCTCTGTTAGTTTTGCTAGGTCTTCTGACCTCTTTACCTTTTGTTGTGTGTTTGTCTTTGACTGCTACGATTTCTGCTAGGAGGTGTCTAACTTTTCCCAGTCCCTAGTTCTTGTAGGGATTCCTCCCTCACATCTATAGGTCTTCGTACAGACTAGCCGAGGACTTTAGCGGGTCTGATCGCAGGATCAGGTTCCCCGTTACATCGTAGGGATCTAGTTTAGTTCTATTGTAGGGACAGATCTCCTGTCTTTCCTTAGTCTCTGTAGCAGATCATAACAGTAAGTCCAGCCTTAAAAAAAAAAAAAAAAAAATTCTCTAAGGAAAGACCTCCAGTTTTCCATCATGGTCTCGGTGCAAGATTTGTCTCAACGCTTGCAGGGACTCTCTCTGGAGGTGGCCAAGCTCCAACAACACGTGAGTAGCTGTTCTGGAGCGCATTTTGTGGAACCAAAGGTACGTCTGCCTGATCTATTTTTTGGCGAACAACAAGATTTTTTTTCTTTTAAAAATGCTTGTCTATTATATTTTCGTTTGAGACCCGGATCCTCTGGTGATGAATCACAGCGCATAGGGTTCATAATGTCACTTTTGCGCAAAGATCCTCAGGGATGGGCCTTCTCTCTCCAACCTAGTGATCCGTGCTTTAGATCAGTGGATAGTTTTTTTTCTGCTTTGGGTTTATTGTACGATGATCCTGATCGTGTCTCATCTGCTGAGTCTGAATTAAGACGTTTGAGGCAGGGATCAGGTAATGTGGAAAAATATTGTTCTCACTTCCGTCGGTGGTGTGATGAAAGCCGGCCGGTGGGTGCAGCTCTCTGGCGCCCCCTTACCTCTCAGGTCAGTCAAGGTACTGCACCTAGAGAAAGTAGTGCCAGGAAGCTGCAACCAGCGCAGGGAACACGGTAGTGTGTTATCCCTTCAACGTCACTAAACCGTAACGTCACTACACAGCACAACTCGCTAGCGCCCTCTTAGCCTCAGGTCAGTCAAGGAACTGCACCTAGGATAAGCGGTCGCCAGGGAGACTGTCCTGTAACCTACTGGGTATCGGGGCCCTCTGTAGTGAGGGCGGTATATATATCTTCCTTGGCCGCGCCAGGAATATATATATCTGAACCTCCGACCGTCACTACCAGCCTTCCCCAATCCCCAGTTGGTATGCTGCCACCAGTCCCTATTTTAGATATACGCCCAGTCCGTGAATGGGCCTATATCGGGTCAGGAACCAACCCTGGGTAGCGTTTTTGGCTTGAGCCGAGCTCACACGGACGTGCGTTCGTTATGCAGAATAAAAGGCAGGCCCACAATTACTTGAGGTAATTGATTATAATAATACACTAGACACACGATATACAACTAAATATACACAGGTATAAGGTCAGGCTAAACTATACAACAATGGAATACAACACACAGAATCACCACAGCATATCAGTTACCGGTTTCTTGATTTTCTTGTGACGCAGGGAGAGGATTCTGCGATCGCAGGCACGGTTCTTTGTTACAGGCTGAGGCCTACCACCGCATGGTCAAACTGCTCCTCCCCTTGGTGGCCTCAGCTGGTGCTCAGATGTTCAGCACACCACTCTTGGGTCAAGACTGACTTATCTCTTGTCTGTCCTGCTATCTTACCTGCCCCGTCCCGCCCACTGCTGGTGAGGTCAGCTGGCTCAGTCTCCACCCTCAGGTCTAACTTCGATCAGAAGCCCAAATTCTATGGAACCCAATAACTTCTTCTGGGATGGTCTCATGATACCCCCAGGGGTTCCCATGGATTCGGGCCGCCGTAACCGACCTTTTGATATCAATTATGATACCATACGGTCCTCAGGAATGGCTCCGCGCTATATCTTGGCTTCCAGAGCACGTACAAACGTCTACCGCGGAGGCTTGTGTGCGCAATGGCTCCGGGACGCCGTGATATTTTTTTATTGGCCCATCCCACGCAACATGCGTGTACTATTCATGTTTCTATATCTTATGCCTCCATGCTTGTGACAGACAAAGAAACTAGTCCTATGGGACAAATGGTCAGGTACAGATAGACGAAGCACCCCCCCCTGCTGGCTGTGTTTCCTCTCGAAGTCTTTGAAGCTCCTAGCATTCAAGTGTTAAGTAGGCTTCTTATCTTACAGGAGCCTGGATGGGGGGAAACTATCTAGTTGACGTTTTAACAGAAGGTCCCAAGGGTGGGGGCTGCTGAAGTGTGGCCATCCCTGGATATGATTTATCATTACCAAGATGGCGGCTACAGGTTCATCACAGGTGGTCTGACCAGGTGAGGTGGAACGATTCAGCTTTGAAAAGCTTGTTTCGTGCAGGACTAGGTGAAAGGGTTAAGGATTTACTGATTGCTTATCCCACACCTGGAAACTTGCAGGAGGCAATGCAATTAGCTATACGGGTGGACAGGAGACTGTGTGCAAGGGTTAATGAGAGCAAATCCTCTGCTATGTCAGCTTCGAGTCCTGAGAGGTTCAGTGCTGACAATGGTGAGCCGATGGAAATTGGGGCGATGACACCCCGCTCTCAGGAAAAAGACCGCCGACTTTCTGAAGGCTTGTGTTTCTATTGCGGAAATTCTGGTCATTTTATTAAGAGCTGTCTGCTTCGTATGAAGAAAGAAAAAAAAATGGTCAGTCATGCCCGTATTGCCTGTTTAAATTCTAAGGGATTATTCCTATCTGCCACTACTGCTGCTCAGGATGAATTAATTGAATTTCGGGTATTTGTGGATTGTGGATCTACTCTGAATGTGATTGATGGGGGATTCTTGGAAAAACTTAGATTAGAACCTAAAACTTTGTCATCCCCTATTGCTGTGGTTTCTGTTGATGGCTCTCCCTTGAAGAGTGTTACTCACAAGGTCTGTGAATTTCCCCTCACTATTAATGGTGTTCATAAAGAGAATTTGGATTTGGTGGTATTGGATAATTTGCCTTCTCCAGTAATATTGGGGTTACCCTGGTTAAAATTGCACAATCCTGTACTGGATTGGTCTACCAATGAAATTAAGTCCTGGAGCCCTAAGTGTTATGACAAGTGTTGTAACAAGTGCATTGCTGCTGTGGATAGAGGGGAATTGCCTGTACCTATTCAGGATTTTTGGAGAGTTTTTTCTGAGGAGGAGTCGCAGGTTTTGCCTCCCCATAGAGACTATGATTGTACCATTGAATTTGTCCCTGGAGCGACTCTTCCTAAGAGTCGTTTATTTAATCTTACTATTCCTGAGAGAAAGGCTTTGGAGGAATTCATACAGACAAGCTTGGCCGCTGGTCACATTAGGCCTTCCAAGTCTCCTGTGGCTGTTGGATTTGTTTTTGTAAAAAAAAAAGATGTCGGTTTACGTCCTTGTCTGGACTTTCGTGAGATTAATAAAATTACTGTACGCAATCCTTACCCACTGCCATTGATTCCTGATTTATTTAACCAGTTAGTGGGGGCCAAGTGGTTCTCTAAAATTGATCTCCGGGGGGCATACAATTTGTTGCGCATGAAGGAGGGTGATGAATGGAAGACTGCTTTTAACACTCCTGTGGGTCATTTTGAGAATCTGGTTATGCCTTTTGGTCTCACCAATGCTCCAGCATTTTTTCAGAATCTTATTAACGATATCCTTAGACCTTTAATCGGCAAAAATGTGGTTGTGTATTTGGATGACATTTTGATTTATTCGCCTGATCTGGAGTCTCATTGGTGGAGCGTACGTGAGGTATTACAGTTATTAATGGACAATTCGCTTTTTGCTAAGCTGGAGAAATGTGAGTTCGCTGTACAGAGAATTAGTTTTTTGGGCTACATTATCTCCAGTGAAGGTTTTGAGATGGACCCAGTTAAAGTTCAAGCTGTGCAGGAATGGCCTAGGCTTATTGGTTTGAAATCGATACAGAGGTTTTTGAGTTTCGCCAATTATTACAGAAAATTCATAAAAAAATTTTCTATTATTGTCAAACCTCTGACCGATCTCAACAGGAAAGGTGCTAATGCGGTTCAGTGGACTTCTGAGGCCATTGAAGCTTTTGTGTTTTTAAAGGAGAGGTTCACCTCTGCTCCCATCCTTATGCAATCCAAAAGGAGTCCAAAAAACATAAAGTCAGACAGCTTCAAAACTGAACACAACAAAAAATAGTCTATGGCGGTAAGTAGCCGCTAGACAAGAAGAGATTCTGACAAGTCAAATAGAGTTAAAATGACAACATTTTATTGATATAAATATAAAATAAAAACATTTAAAAAATGAGGCAAGGGAAACCTCCAAAGACAGGGAATGGACACACACAAGGTACACCGCGTATGCAATAGATTTAAATAAAGTGTATGCATCAAAAATAGCGCTCTTAAATGGTTTGTGATATAAATGACCAATGTAATGGTCTGAGACTTCTATAAATCAAAATATAGCGCCAGTGCGCCCTAAAGAGCTAATTAATGGTGCATATAAGATAAATAATGAAAGTTGTATATACCAGGGTAACGCTATGAAAAAAGTGTAAAGGGCCAATGTATTGGTCTAGAAATTCTATAGCTCAATTATAACACCCATGCAATCTAAAGATCAAATTTATACATAATTAACCAGTGAATCGTAGGTCTCACTCCACTGACAACTGCTAGAGGCTCCAGATCCTATAGTATAAATGCAAGGGCAGGTGTAGCCACATGCTAGACCCATGTGTAAAGATAGGCAACCTGTATAATAGGACTAGGGGAGTCAGAAATAAAGCAGACATGTAGACAATGGAGAGAGAGCATAGGTGTATGGTAGCCTGCGAGGGGTATGGAGCAAGAAACGTTACTACCTGAGGTAAGAGTACTGCAACGCTGATGACCGAGGAGGGGGTCCTCCCCACACCCGACGGACGCCGTTTCGCACCGTAGCTTCTTCCGGGGCGTGTCTTGCATTTATACTATAGGATCTGGAGCCTCTAGCAGTTGTCAGTGGAGTGAGACCTACGATTCACTGGTTAATTATGTATAAATTTGATCTTTAGATTGCATGGGTGTTATAATTGAGCTATAGAATTTCTAGACCAATACATTGGCCCTTTACACTTTTTTCATAGCGTTACCCTGGTATATACAACTTTCATTATTTATCTTATATGCACCATTAATTAGCTCTTTAGGGCGCACTGGCGCTATATTTTGATTTATAGAAGTCTCAGACCATTACATTGGTCATTTATATCACAAACCATTTAAGAGCGCTATTTTTGATGCATACACTTTATTTAAATCTATTGCATACGCGGTGTACCTTGTGTGTGTCCATTCCCTGTCTTTGGAGGTTACCCTTGCCTCATTTTTTAAATGTTTTTATTTTATATTTATATCAATAAAATGTTGTCATTTTAACTCTATTTGACTTGTCAGAATCTCTTCTTGTCTAGCGGCTACTTACCGCCATAGACTATTTTTTGTTGTGTCCCATCCTTATGCAGCCTGATGTGACTAAGCCGTTTTTGGTTGAGGTTGATGCTTCTTCGGTGGGGGTTGGTGCGGTGTTGTCTCAGGAAAACAAGGATGGAGTACATCCCTGTGCCTTTTTTTCAAAAAAATTTTCTGAGACTGAACTTAATTACGATATTGGTAATCGGGAATTGCTGGCGATTAAACTCGCATTTGAACACTGGCGTCACCTCTTGGAAGGTGCTGATTTTCCCATTCAGGTTTTCACTGATCATAAAAATCTGATCTATCTTGATGCTGCCAAGCGCTTGAATGCCCGTCAGGCTAGGTGGGCACTTTTTTTCTCGCGGTTTAATTTTTCCGTTACTTACATCCCGGGTACCAAGAATGTTAAAGCGGATGCTTTGTCTCGCAGCTTTTCTCCCATGGTCGGTGTTGAGGAGGAAGAGGAGACCATTTTACAAGAAGGTGTTGTGATTGCTGCTTTGGACTCCGTTTTGGAGGATGAGATTCTTAAAGCACAGGAGAATGCCCCATCTAACACTCCCCATGGGAGGTTGTTTGTGCCTAGGACCTTTAGGAGAGATTTGTTTGTTGAGTGTCATGAGTCTCGGTTGGCAGGTCATCCAGGAATTTCTGAGACCAAGAGACTTGTGGGTCGCAGTTTTTGGTGGCCTAGATGGCAGAAGGAAGTCATTAAGTGGGTGCGCCAATGTACTGTGTGTGCTAGATCCAAGTCTTCGCATGCTCCTGCTGCGGGGTTGCTTTGCCCTCTGGAGGTTCCTAGTGCACCTTGGACACATCTGGCTATGGACTTTATTACTGACCTTCCTCCCTCTGAAGGTTTCACGGTCATCTGGGTGGTCGTGGACCGTTTTAGCAAGATGTGTCACTTGGTTCCCTTTATCAAACTGCCTTGCGCTAAGACACTCGATAAGGCCTTTGTCAAGGAGATTGTCAGACTACATGGTGTTCCTACTGACATTGTTTCTGATAGGGGACCTCAGTTCGTGGCTCGTTTTTGGCGTGCCTTTTGTGACAGGTTGGGAGTCCATTTGTCGTTTTCATCCGGATATCATCCTGAGTCTAATGGCCAGACAGAAAGGAAGAACCAGGATGTTGAGCAGTTCTTGCGTTGTTTTGTGGCAGACAATCAAGAGGGGTGGTCTGAGTTTCTGCCACTTGCTGAATTTGCTCTTAACAACCATACATCCTCTTCTGCTGGGTGTTCGCCTTTTTTTTGTTGTTCTGTGAGACATCCGTCTTTTGGGTCATTCTCCAAATTGGTTTCGGCTGTGCCTGAGGAGGAGAGTTTTTCCGGTGATTTGGAGAGAGTTTGGACGGATGTGCGTGGTAATCTTCAGGAGGCTAACAAAAAATCTAAGAGGTACTTTGATAGGAAACGGCAAGAGGTTTTGTTTGCTGTTGGTGACATGGTTTGGTTGTCCTCTAAGAATCTGTGATTGAGGATTCCTTCTAAAAAATTGGGTCCCAAGTTCGTAGGGCCCTTTAAGGTGCTTCAGATAGTTAACCAATCTGCTGTTAGGCTGGAGGTTCCTACGTCCTGGAGGATTAATCCGGTGTTTCATGTTTCTCTGTTGAAAGAAACTGATGTGTCGGATGGTGACACCTCTGCCACTGTTCCTCCGGTGGTGGAGGACGGGGAATATGAAATTTCCCGCATCCTAAATTCTAGACAGTATAGAGGGAGTTTGCAGTATCTCGTCGCTTGGAAGGGTTTCGGACCTGAGGATAACTCATGGGTGAGGGCGGATGATGTTTCTGCTTCCAGACTTGTCCGAGCGTTTCACAGGAGGTTTCCTGGTAAGCCTGGGCCTAGGGGATCCGGAGGATCCTCTTAGAAGAGGGGGTACTGTTACAACTCTCCTGTTAGTTTTTTTTTAGTTTGCTGGTCACATGACCAGTTTTGCCTATTTAATCCGGCTCCGCCCTCCTGGCATTGCTGGACTTCATTTGTATTTACTACTGTTGAGCTAGATTGGTGCTCTGTTGCCGTTCTCTGTTAGTTTTGCTAGGTCTTCTGACCTCTTTACTTTTTGTTGTGTGTTTGTCTTTGACTGCTACGATTTCTGCTAGGAGGTGTCCAACTTTTCCCAGTCCCTAGTTCTTGTAGGGATTCCTCCCTCACATCTATAGGTCTTCGTACAGACTAGCCGAGGACTTTAGCGCGTCTGATCGCAGGATCAGGTTCCCCGTTACATCGTAGGGATCTAGTTTAGTTCTATTGTAGGGACAGATCTCCTGTCTTTCCTTAGTCTCTGTAGCAGATCATAACATCTGGTTCCCACCGTGAAGCATGGAGGAGGAGGTGTGATGGTGTGGGGGTGCTTTGCTGGTGACACTGTTGGGGATTTATTGAAAATTGAAGGCATACTGAACCAGCATGGCTACCACAGCATCTTGCAGCGGCATGCTATTCTATCCGGTTTGCGTTTAGTTGGACCATCATTTATTTTTCAACAGGACAATGACCCCAAACACACCTCCAGGCTGTGTAAGGGCTATTTGACCAAGGAGGAGAGTGATGGGGTGCTACGCCAGATGACCTGGCCTCCACAGTCACCAGACCTGAACCCAATCGAGATGGTTTGGGGTGAGCTGGACCGCAGAGTGAAGGCGAAAGGGCCAACAAGTGCTAAGCATCTCTGGGAACTCCTTCAAGATTGTTGGAAGACCATTTCCGGTGACTACCTCTTGAAGCTCATCAAGAGAATGCCAAGAGTGTGCAAATCAGTCATCAAAGCAAAAGGTGGCTACTTTGAAGAACCTAGAATATAAGACATATTTTCAGTTGTTTCACACTTTTTTGTTAAGTATATAATTCCACATGTGTTAATTCATAGTTTTGATGCCTTCAGTGTGAATGTACAAATTTCAAAGTCATGAAAATACAGAAAAATCTATAAATGAGAAGGTGTGTCCAAACTTTTGGTCTGTACTGTACATGAATTTTTTTTTTTTTAAATATATAACTCTCGGCATATAGATGTATATAAAACATTTCTTCCAGTAGAAAACACAAACTATTCTCAGCAGCATTCTTGCGACGAAGTCTCTTTAGCAAATCACGGTCCTTGCCGCGACCAGGTTTCCATGTCGCCCAACAATGTGCACTTTTTCTAAGTGCAACAAACACCTTTAGGTATCTTCGGAGGTTGGTGTGTATAAAACCATTAGGGGGCACCTTAAGAAGTGCAGCTATTTACAAAATTTGGCTGCTCCCAGTCCTCAGCCCGATAGAAAAGGGTTGGCTGCTCCCAGTCCTCAGCCGGATAGAAAAGGGTTGGCTGCTCCCAGTCCTCAGCCGGATAGTTCACAGACCCTTTTCGGGCAACTTGAACAAACAAATGGACAACAACCCCTAACCGGGTAAACTTTTTGTAATCCACAAACGGCGTGTCACGAAACTTCTTCACCCGGGTGGGTAACTATATACAATTCCTGCTGGTGTTCTTTAATAGCGGTCTCCCTGTGCCTCATCCTCCTCAGGCTCATCCAGGTCATCCGCGTAGCAGGGTACAGGGTAGCGGTGCTCCTCCACCCTCCGGACGTTAAGAGCGTACCACCCTCGCAGACCTCGGTGTCGGGTGTATGATACCCGATCCCCCGGGAACAGATCCCGTTTCGGGTGACCCTCGGGCAGACGACTCTCCACATCCCTACTGTTGACAAAAAGGTCTGTGTCGGTTGTCGGGTCCCGAATAAACCCCCACCCCTTCTCCTGGTGGAATTTGATCACGATCCCGGTGACTGTGGGACCGCGTGCAGCTTGGGGGTCTCGGCGGGTGTGGGTCTTTTCTTCCGCGCTCTGGGCCTGCAGCTTTTCCTGCCTCTGGCGCCGCGCCCGCTTCTCCTTCTCCAGTTGCTCTATTTCATGGCGGCAGAATTCCCGCCTGCGAGCTTCGTCCGCCCGCGTCTCCTGTGAAAACCCCATTAGGTCCTCCCCGGTCTGGTCCCACTCTATCTGGACCTCTTCATTCGGGAGCAGGGGGATGGTGCCTGGCTGTGGAGCGGGCAGGAGCGGAGAAAGCGGGGCTTTGGCCCCTGCGGACAGGTCCCTCCGGTGGCAAGGGTGAACCCATCCGCGTGGCAGGGGGACCGGCTCTCCATCAGGCCCGGCGAGCTGACTGTATAAGTCAGTCCGTAGGGATGGTAGTGTTGGGACCGGAGGCGCTCGCTGTTGGGAGGTGCCTGGGGACATCAGGCCTTGCGACCGGGCCTGGAGCGGCCCGCTTCCAGCCGTACCCGGGATCAAGGGGCACGGCGTGGGACGTGGTCCGCCGGCTGCGCTTGGGGCTTTGGGCCTAGGTGCAGGCGGCGGGAGCGGAGAAGGAGGTGCAGCGACCTCCGGGGCGATCGGCTCTGCGACGGGGTCTAGGGGCAGGCTAGTGGCGTCCTGGCTGGTATCAGGGGCGTCCCCCTTACCAGCTCCCTTCGCAGTGCTGCTCTCAGCCTCCACTGGTCTTCCTCCATCCTCAGGGGCAGGCGCGCCGTCGGGTGGTTGCAGTGCCACTTGCTGCAGGGCCGCGACCCGCCGGCCCATCTCTTCTCTCCACCCCGCGATGGCCTCCCGCTGCGCCCGGACCATCCTCCAGTCCAACTCCTTCAGTCCAGCCCGGAGGAATTCAGGGTCCTCTCCGGGGAGCTGGACCATCAGCTCTGTGAGGCTGCACGGAGCCACTCCGGACTGCAGTAGGCCACTTGTCAGAGCACTGGGAATGGCGCTCCCCGCCATCTCCGGGTGTGGTCTGCCAAGACTGATCCAAACCACACCCTGCCCCTCGGTTTTAATTCCCTTCCGCCCCTGTTGGGGGTGGTCCCGGGGCAATCTGCTGACAATCACTCTCAGGGGCAGCCCCCCCACGTTGATGGACATCTCTACAGCCGCACTCATGGCTGCAGGGGGTGGGTTCCGTCTTTGGCGCCATTCTGGGACCTGGCCCACGATGGGAGGTGGCTTCTTGTTGTCTTTTGGCGTGCACATAATAGCGTCCGTTCTTCTGGGGCGGGCGCCACACTCAATACAGTGAAACAGTCTCTAGGCACACAATACCCGATGATAACGGGTTGGTTTCGATCCTGCCGACTATGCCAAAGTTGGCGCGCCTCCTGGGCCGTGTGTGTAGGGGAATAGCCGGAGCCAGGTCTCTGTGTAATACTGGGGGTTGTAGTCTCCATGGCGGCGACCCGATCCCGTGGCTCAGGGTGGTCAAACCAGTGGCGGATCTGTCTGTTTGGTTTTTGTAATGCTTAAATGTCTGACTATGCCCCCCGTGGATTGCGGCCACTAAGAACCGCCGCTGCGTGGCAGACCACTGAGGCTGATGTTGTGTGCGCAGCAGAGAGTAGTATGACTCCCCACGGGAGGAGTATAGCATCAGGGCAGTGAGTGCAGATGGTGGGGGTGATGGTGCGCGGGAGCAACAATAATGACTCAGAGTCCAGTGATGCAGTCCAGGGTCTTTACTCACAGTTTTACACTCCAAGCCACTTCTGCAGGTGATGGCTGCCCACGTCGTGCTGTGCTCACCAGGTGAGGGGCTCGGCCAACTCCCAGGTACCTTTGGGGTGCTTTTCAGGACCCCCTTCGTGTGTCCTTTCTCTGGCCTGTCATACCCCACAATTGACCACGTTTCTGTCCAGCTGCCTCGGGCCTTGGTGGGCAAACGTATGTTGCGTTTCCCTGGGCCCTATATGGTGCCTTCCTAACGGGTGTAGTGAGGGGCCGTAACACTTGCAATGCCACGGCCTCCGGTTACTAGCTGAGGGTAGTTGCTCTCCTCCACTAGATGAGGGATCCGGTTCCCTTTTCTTGGTCTGACCGCCCTACTCTGGTAGAGGCGGGCGTGTGGTGGCGGCTGGCTGGTCCGCCCCCCTAGGATCCCTTCAGTCTTCTCCTAGAGCTTCCTCCATTCTTCTGCCTTCCTTCCTTCTCCTCCAGGCCCAGGCCTTAAGACTTGGCCTGCCTACGGAGCAGAGCCCATGACGAGCCTCTGCTCCCCGCCTCCTTCTCTCTCTCACTTTCTACTCTACTCTTCTACTTCTGCTTCTGCCCTGACTCTAAGATGGTGCCCACCGTATATACTCCTCTATACAGTGCACCCTGGATCTACTCTCCCCACTCACATACTACCGGGTTCCCCCTTTCTAAGTGTTCCCTCCCCCCACTCCAGCCAGGGACAGGGACAGTTGTACTCACTCTTGGGAGCATTGTCGTCCTGTCCTCCGGAAATGTGGTGTAGTGCATGTGGGTGTTAGGGTCCTGAGCCATACTGCATCCTTACCTGGAAGTGAGATATCACACCTCTGGATGAGATGCAATACCTCTATAGCGACCGAACCCTCGGGGCGCTACACATTCTTTCCAGATGTTTAAAAATAATGACAAAAAAAGATACACTAGCTTAACAATTCACAGCTCCCTGTACAATGGCTTTCCGATGCTGTTTCATCGCTGCCCCCTGGTTCTATCTTAACTCATTGGAAATGTCAGGAAATGCCCACTCAGCTAATCACTGGCTGGGGTGGGCCACCAGTGCAGGCAGGAACTAACCAAGCATGCATTTCCTGACATATCCTTTTAGTCAGAATGAAACCAAAAGTAAAGTCTAGTTGGAATCAGTAACTCATCAAAATGGGAGCTAAGAGGAGTCAGTGATGGTGAGTAGTTTTACCTATAATTAAATTTTTTTTAACCAGTCTGAGCTCTTTTAAAAAAAAAAAAATCTGCTAAACACATTTAATGCACTATGAGCTCATTAAAAACTAATTACTGATTAAATTATAAATAATTTATTGTTTAACTGTTCTGTATTTGGCTATACGACATCTTATAGAAACCAGTTTGATTTATTGCTTTCTTTCAAACAAGTAAACAGAATTTTACTTGATGTCTTTCCTGATTGCTAGCTATTTTCAATTACAGCATGCAATTTATCTATGTTTTAGCTCATATTTGAAAATGGCAAAACAGAGTCCCATGGGTCACTGAATATTATCCTTTCATTCCAGCTGCCTGTTTTAAGTCAGTCAAAACATTCCAGGCTTCAAAAGGAAGGTCTGCCTGCTTACACCATTTGAGGTGTCCCTCCATGGTTGGTCTGGAAGGGACTGGTTATTTGGATAAATTAATTTGTGGAGCCTGCTGGTTTTTAAAAGTCAATGATGTCTGTCTGCAGATTAGTTCTACCTCTTCACATTTTATTTCATTTTTAGAATATTAGGCTGTATGAAGTGGAACAATGTGCCTAGATTCATCCATGTAACACGGTATTTAAACACCATGCAAAAGGCAAACAAAATAAAAAAGTTAATGCATTTACAATACCTTAGCCTGAGATCAAATGTTCCTTTAAGTTCAAAGGCCAAATCTGCCCACTAATTTCTTATAACACTTACTGTGATGGACTCTCGTTTGTATTAATTACAAAACCATGGCCTTTCCATAAAGGTCAGCATGACCTATAAAAGCCCTTGCTTTTAGCCTATGAACATGACATCTCATTGATTTAGTTCATTGTTGCTTCTTGACATCTGAGGAAAGTAAAAATGTTGGACTGCAAAAATAGTACAACAGAAAAAAATAGAGAATTTTAGAATGAGTAAATAAAAGAGCTTATTTTTTTCACAGTCGGCTTAGCATGTTTGCAGCAGAGGTGTCCATCACCACTCTCTAGATATTTCTCTTCAAATCCAGGAAGTCACACACTTAAGCTGATGCAGAGGGTAAACTGTTATAAGGTCTTCTAATGCATATTTGCTCTAGAGGTAAAGAATAGCTTAGCCTTAAGGAAGATCAGAGTTAGTGCCAAAACCAACAAACATGGCACCTCAAGCGGAACAATGGTCTCGGAAAAACCAAGCAAAGTAAAATAAACTTCAGAGGCAGTTTGTGTTTTGCTATAAGGACCCTGCTACATAACTGCGGTAATTCCAAAAAGAGATTTTTAACACAAATGCTACTTTTATTCATGGCTGCTTGAAACTGAATATGTCAGTGCAAGATGGTGGCTATGAATTAATACCACTTGTACAGAGTAGAAAGGCTAGGGCTTATTTTACAATGTATGAGGTGTGCCAATTACCAAATATAAACTATGTACATGTGTTTCTGAATATTTAGCACTTACACTATGACAATAGAAATTAGCATGGTGGGCACACTCGAATCCACAGTCTAACTAGGATGTGTTGCCTTTTATTTAGGAGTCCATACACATTAGATCAATGTTGGTTGCACCAGATAATTTTAGCAGGACCAGCCCACCATCTGAGTTCTATGCTGGTGTCTCCATTTTCAACACACACCATCCTTTTGTTGTTACCTGAAATTAGAGATATCTGGCAGTTACCCATGACATGGTCCCCATTAAGAACACTTGGGAGGTGTCAGGAGGAATAGCTGTTAGCCAAGTGCAGTGTATAATCTGCATTAGGGCATGTTCACACCACTGTATAAATCGGAAGAGTGCTATCCAAGTTTTTATCCGATAGCACTCAGACCAATGTTATTCAAACAGGCAGTACTGATGACTAATTTTTTCACTGAAAAAAATCAGCCTGTGAAAAAAAACACAGCATGCAGTGTTTTTACTCTGAAATCAGATGGGTGTGAGAAAAAAACCAGATACCATGCGGAGCCACAGTATAGAATGCGATTTTACGGATTCATTGCAATTCTGTAACATAGGAAACCGTAAATGGTCCTGTTAATGATTAATAACTGCTAAGTAAAAAAACTGATTCTATACGGATAGCAAACTGTTGACAAGTGAGAAAAAATTGTCCTACTTTTCTGGATGAAAATTAGACCAATTTTTTATACTCTCATGTGACCCTAGGTCAAGTGTGTAAACTTCAGTGTATGGTCAGCTATAGGGTACTCCAGCTTTCCCACACTTGACAAACATACTAATAAGTGGTTAGCATACTATGACCCTGGCTTTAAAAGGAACCTATCAGCTCTAGAAATGAGTGAATCGCTTGGAAGGTTCTCGAATTTGCCAGAATCCAATTTTTTTTATGATTCAATTCATGTGAATCCAGCAAAATGGCAGCCAGTCTTCTGCTAGACATCTTTGGTGTCTCCTGTGCTGACAAGGCGGTGATGACATGATGCTATTTAGTGTTATAACTTGGAGGTCAAGTTAGTACAAGAAATACAGTAAATGCTGGGTGGCAGAAGAAACCAAAGACAGCCCAGTAAAGACTGCACTAGTGACTGGACTGAAGAAGATGACTAGACCAGAGCGTGGCTGATTGGGGAGACAAATGAAAGTTGGATGAGTATAACTTTTTTTTCATATGGTTTTTATTCTTTGGGGGCTCATGCAAAAGTTTGTGCATCCTGCATGGTTAGTAGCTAGTAGCACCCCCTTTTTAAAGTATCACATATTGTAAAATGCTTTTTGTAGCCAGACAAGAGTCTTTCTATTCTTGTTTGAGGGATTTTCATCAATTCTTCCTTGGAAAATTCTTCCAGTTCTGTGAGATTCCAGGGTTGTCTTGCATGTACTGCTATTCTGAGGTCTAGCCACAGATTTTTGATGCTGTTCAGATCAGGGGACTGTGAGGGCCATTGTAAAACCTTCAGCTTGCACCTTTTGAAGTAGTCTATTATGCATTTTGACGTGTGTTTAGGATCAACCTGCTTAATGGTTGTCGAGATGTTCTTTTCCTGAAATTCTGTGCCCTTTTTTCTCTACACATGCCTTTGATCATTGTGGCCAAAGAGTTCTATTTTAAACTCATTGGTCTGCAGGACTTGTTTCCAAAATGCATCAGTTTAGATGTTCTTTTGCATACTACTGATGCTGATTTTTATGGTGAGGACGCAGGAGAGGTTTTCTTCTGATGACTCTTCCATGAAGGCCATATTTGTGCAGGTGTCTCTGAACAGTAGAACAATGTACCAAAACTCCAGGGTCTTTCTGAAGGTCTTTTGCAGTCAAGTGGGGATGATGATTTGCCTCTCTTACAATCCTATGCGTAATTCTCACTACTAAATTTTGCTTGGTTTTCCAGACCTTATCTCTTGTTAACTGCCATTTCTTAAATATCGAACTGAGGAAAGGGCAACTTTAAAATGCTTTGCTATCTCCTTATAGCCTTCTCTTGCTTTGTGGGCCTCCACCATTTTCATTTTCAGAGTGCTAGGCAGCTGCTTAGAATAATCCATAGCTGCTGTTTTATTGGCACAAGGTTAGAGGAGGTTGGGTTTTTATAAAGCTGAGAAATATGCATCACCTGGCCTTTCCTAACGATAATAGGGAAAAAGCCATAACCCTAACAGGCTAATTAAGGTTGAAACCTATTGCTGGAGGGAAAAAAATGTGCCTGCAGCAATATGGCGCTGCCAGCGTAGCTTATGCAGTAGCATCTATTGGGAAACGAGAGATTCTACTGCGCATGAGTGGCCAGCGGCACCATTTTTTTGCATGTAAATTTCTGGATTTGACCCACACAATTGCATATGCAGTATTTAAAATAGAAGGCAGGTCACTGAAGTGAAAGTGAATATATAATCAGAACAGAAGATAAAGTCCCTCCCAACAGGCCCGTCCCAAAGCATGAGAATATCATTATCTCAAAACTGAAAAAAAAAGATTACACAAGAACGACAGAACGGATTTCATCAACCAAGGTATCATTTTAGTCAGTGTAATGGCGACCCTCTGTCAGTGTATGTAGTTTACTGAGCACAATCTTGCTGACAGGTGCGCTTTAACTTTAGGCCTTTTAGAGATCTTTTCATCTTCAACTTGCTGAACTTTTCACAATAACAGTAATTTTGACCAGGGGTGCCCAAACTTTTACATGCCACTATACTCCAAAGTGGTATCAATAAATCATCAGGTCATCCTCAAAAAAACAAGCCTTCGTAAATTTCCAGAAACTGCAAAATAATATGTTACAGGTCTTGGAAAATGGCAACATAAGAAAATTATTTTTTCATCACTAAAATAAAAAAAAAACTATGCAATCTTGGTATTGATGTATAATCATGTGGACCTGAAGAATCATATATCCAGGTCATTTTTAAGGTACAATGAATGTAGGAAAATAAATCCAAAAAACAAATGTGGAATGGCATTTATTTTGCAATTTCACCTTACTTTAATTTTTTCCTCGTTGTCCAGTACATTATATGGTAAAAGTAATGGTATCATTCAAAAGTACAACTCATCCCTCAATAAAACAAGCCCTCATAGGGCTATATAGGTGGAAAAATAACATAATTGTGGAGGAAAAGGAAAAAGGGAAACGAAAACATGAAAAATCACCTGGTCCATAAGGGGTTAAGTAACGTACTGAAGTCAACTGCTGACCAGGCAAGTAAAATCATGGGATGCACTATAAAAATCCATATGTGCTTATGACAAGAACATACTTTCATAGTTTCTCCACACAAGTCACTAGTGCTGCCAGTCTTATAATACTGTGTACAATTTTGTCCACAGCGGGAGCACACCCAAAGCAGTGTAACTGACCTTCCGGCATGTTCTGCAGACAAAACAATTCATTCAACACATCTTTTCAGTGGCGTTCACCTCCGTGTGCCTCACCAGAAGGCCACATGCACACGTTCAGTGTTTGGTCAGTATTATCCATCAGTATTTGTAAGCCAAAACCAGGAGTAGAATAATCAGAGGAAAAGTTGAAACATGTCACCACTTCTGTATTTATCACCCACTCCTGGTGTTGGCTTGCAAATACTAAGGTAAAAAACTCGCCAAATACTCATCACGTGCACATGGCCGAAATGCTCCAGAGCTGTAGTAACATTTCTGGCATACAAAACACAGGCACTTTCAATTAATTTGATGGGCGGGTACAGCCATTCCCTATCCTGACCCCCCCTCCCCATTTCAGCAGATTTTGCGACGCTGCTTCAAACTGTCATGAAAACTGAAAAGTCGCAAATTTTTTATGCAACTCCACATTGTGCAAAACATTTGCCATTTTCAAACTGTTTTACAGCAGCTTTCTGGTGATAAAACATTGATGAGTCACCCCCAAAGCTCTGCAGAAGGGCAGCTGCACAGAGAATCCTGCTGCATCAGGTTGGGTTCCTGGCTAACAAAGATAGCCCAGCACCCGGTAGTAAAGACAGACATTTTTTTTTTTACTACTTCTGCTCTTTCAATTTCTATATACATAGCATTTAAAAAACACTGTGCATACAATAGGACTATGGCATAAAAGGATCTATAATTGTAGAGCAAAGATCTCAAATATAATGCAGTCCTACCCATAATCAGATACCCAATATTATGAACGTGGACCAACAAAAAGAACCGCACAAATTAATGGTTATAGGAAGTTTTGCCCCCAGCAGTTCGCCCCCAGCAATTTGCCCCTATCATTTCGCCCCCAGGAAGATTCGCCCCCGCACATTTCGCCCCCGGACGTTTTGAACTGGGGGCGATATGTGCGGGGGTGAGATGTGCAGGGGCAAAACATCCTGGGGGCTAAATGCTGGGGACGAAATGTGCGGGGGTGAAATGCACCCGGTGGCGAATTGCTGGGGGCGAACTGCTGGGGGCGAAACATCCAATTCCCCAAATTAAGAAACTAGTTTCTTCAACTATGCAGCTGTCCTGTGTATTACAACATTGTTTTCCTGTAATACATTATTCTCAGACATCTTATATTCCTGGAGAATTGTTTTTGCAGTAGACCAGAGTTATACCGTAGACTGAGATACTGATTAAATGCTTTTTACATTATTTCTATAAAATATGTAATCAGAAATGTTACATTTTTAATAATCCATGTATAATACTTTGTTGCTCTTATTAACTGTTGACTGAATGGCAAACTTCTCGAGGCCGGATTATGTTATCATTAAATGTGTTCAGTGACATCATCCTGATTCTCTTTCCTGTCCCCACTGCTCAGTGGACTAATTGATTTTCTATAAAAAGACGATAAGAAAAAAAATAGAAGTGCAAATCCTCCGTATTTCACAAGCTGTCTTAATGAGATCCATTATATTCATCCTTCAGGCAGCTCAAAGTTCACAACTATCTGAATAATTGTAAATAGGAAGAGCAACAAGTTATTTTTTTCATTAACTAGTCATTTAATGTGAGAACATAGACTTGCTTGGAGGAAAAATTACATGGATTACCTGTTTGCAAGATATCCCACCTCTTCACTGCTATGAGCACAGTGCTAATCCAGCCAAGGGCATGCGCGCAATGTGTTTTTACAGACGGATTCTGCCTGAAAAATAATGCGGTCATGATGCTGTTGACCTTCTGCATCCATGTGCACAACTCTCCAGACACCATGATTCATGGAAGTCTGGCACAGTGAGAGAGGACCGAAGATTCCAATGCGATAGGTGGGAGATCAAAAAATGTAGCGAGGACCGGACATGTGGAGATGAGTAGAGTAGAGGCCGAGGAGGTTAGTGGAGGGTAAGTGTAATGATTTTTTTAAATTATTATTATTATGCTCTGGAGTCTGGAGAGACTCTTGAGCATAATAGGGGACATTAAATTAGAGGAAAATAAATCGAATTTCCAGGGAAAAAAACACGTGAACTGGCAAATTTGAATTTTGCCTGATCCACTCATCTCTAGTGAACAGCAAAGTCTTGTCTAAAAACCAAAGCCTTTTATGGGGTTGTCAGACATTCCTGATAACTCCTGATAACCTGTCTTTCTCTGGATATTTAGGCTAGGTTCCCACAATGAGTTTTTGGTGTCTTTTAAATGCTGTCTATTTCAGCGGAGCAAAAAATGCAGCAACTTACAGTCCCAACAAAGCATATCAAATTTATAGAATTTATGTATTTTCCCCATAGAATTGCATTAGATGAGAATAGATGTAATCTGCACATAACTGTATCAATAAAATTTTGTCAAAGCCAAACACCAGGAAGTATCAAAAACAAATCAGTTCTATTTAAAGCATAAAACCAACAAGAGACAAAAACACAGCGTCAAAAACATGATAAAAACGAATGTAAAAAAATACACTCAAAGATAAAATGGAAAAACGTGAGTAACCTAATTTACTTAAGGATATGTGCCCACGATCCATACTAACAGCGTTTTGGACGCAGCTCACCTGTGCTGCGTCCAAAACGCTGCGTTGTACAGTAGAAATCCCATGCCCACTGTTCTTTTATTTGACATCGGAGGCGCAGGTTTACGAGCTGCAGCATGTCAATTTCTGTTTCTGATCAGACGCAGCGCTATGGACGCAGCAAAATTATGCTGCGTCCAAAGCGCTGCTATTGCCTGATTGTGGGCACATAGCCTAAAGTCTGCAACATAAAATATTCAACAAACACTCATTATGGGAATATAGCCTTAGATCTTAGCTCAGCTGAGTTGTTGAGTCCCTGTCTTTTCTTCTCTCACCATACTCAGCTATTTGATTATTACAAAGGACTGTATATTTTTGTAGAATGTTTTAGCAATTTTCATAGCTCACATAGATTGAATATGGTGGGCCATGCATGGTTGGCACCTTTCTACGTCTGACAGTATGTGGCAGGGCTGACACTCAGGATAGATGTTGGGTCTCGCATTGGCGGGGCAACACACATCTATTGGGCATTTATGATCACCATTTTATGTGTCACTTTATATGGGATCACCACTTTATGTATCACACTTATTATTTCAAGTGATTCTCCACTACGCTAAATCACTTTCCCCCATAAATCACACTGTTGTGTAGCTATAAATTAATCTATAATGTTATTTTAGTAATTTTTACTGTTTTTAATGCATTTTACCATACTTTTGGTCTGTAGTTTACATTTCCAATGTTTAACTTTTGTTTCTTATCCTCACGTTTCCTTTGTGCTCTTATTAAAAATACCATCATGCTTTACACTGACCTTGTAGGCCGCACATAGCATGCGCCTTCCTTTCATCATAATGAGTTCATTTTAATTACAAGTCACAGTTTCATAGATTTTTAAGATTGAAGGTAAACTCAAGTCCATCAAGTTCAACCTATAGCCTAACATGTTGATCCAGAGGAAGGCAAAAAGCCTTGGTGCCGATGTGCACATAGTAGGACTTATAGGTAAAAAAGGGCCAGTGCCTGTGCTCTGAAGCACTGACGTGTCACTGAGCTTGCGGGTGATAGGCTAATTATGTCTGCAGTGCCCATGACCAACTATCAATGTCAATCATTCAAAGGCCGCATCGTCCCCTCAGGAGCGGAGTATTGTGCTGGTCTCTTTCCATACAATTCCTGTGAAAAAGTAGAGGATTAAAAGGCACAGAGGAGTAATATGACAACAAATGGACTCGTGACCCACTCTGAGATGCCCTCTCAGAAGAAGCACAAGTGATGAAAGGATATTAGGAAGGATATTGTTTTTGAACACCTGAAAGTAGTGTTGAGCCACCCTCGTAGTGTTCGAGTTCGGTTCGGTTCGTCGAACACCCGTGTGTTCGCCGAACTGTTCGTCGAACTGTTCGTCGAACACCTTCGAACACCGTTAAAACCAATGGCAGGCAAACAAAAACACATAGAAACACATAGAAAACACCTTCAAAGGTGTCCAAAAGCTGACAAACTGCTCAGAAGACATAACTAACACATGGAAAAGTGACAAGTACATATAGTCATGCGAAAATAAAAGAGGTGGAGGAGTAAAAGGAGGGGGAGACACAGATATAGGCATGTCATGCCCTTCTAAAATCCAAAAAGTGAGAAGCCGACACGGCCAGTCCGCTCCTGCCCGTGCCACCTCCGTGTCGCCGGGTTTGTGCCAGAGCCGCGGTGAACCCTGACGGCCAGCCCCCCTCTCCCAATACTGGTGCCTGTCCGCTGGTGGGTCGAGCGAGCCCCCCTGTGGTGGAGGCAGCTCTAAGCTTTTTAATTTAAATTGTCTCTCTAATTTGAATGAATACACTTTAAATCCATTTACAAGGATCTATTGGAGGGCAAGTCTCATGCCAGCAGCCGCGGTAATTCCAGCTCCAGTAGCGTCCACTAAAGCTGCTGCAGTTAAAAAGCTTTTATAAGGATCGAGCTCGGCTGTCCACCGCAAGGCATCCTACTGCCAGTCCCAGCCCCTATGCCTTGGGGTGCCTCCTGATGCTCTTCACTAAGTATCCCATGGTCCCGAAGCATTTCCTTTGAAAAAATTAAGTGTCTAAACTACAGGTGGTGCAGCTTGCTTAACAGCCGGGATAATCCGCTCACTAGCAGACACTGCTACTAGGCACAAAGTATTTCCTGGGCTAGATGCAGTTAAAAATTTGTAATTAGATACTCTCGTTGGATGCTGAGAAAGCATTCCATAGAGTCTCCTGGCACGCCATATATGATTCTCTTAAAAAGCTTGGGGTAGGGGTCTAGGGGACCCTTTTATAGCCAAAATCACGGCCCTGTATCGCAATACGTCACCTAGGCTGAAGATAAATGGAACTGTAGCACCCTGAGGGCTCAGTTGCTACAGACGTATTGCACCTCACCCAGAGGTGTGATATCTCACTCTCAGGTAAGGATGGAGTGTGGATCAGGACCCGACACCTGCATGCATTACACCACATTGCCGTGGGGCAGGGCGACCAATATGCCCCTGAGATGGGCACGACAGTCCCTGTCCCTGGCTGGAGTGGGGGGAGGGAACACTGAGGAAGGGGAACCCTGTAGTGCAGGAGCAGGGAGGAAGCAGTTCCTGGGTGCATTGAGAAGGGAGTATAAAAGGTGGGCACCATCTTAGTTCAGTGCAGAGAAGTCTGAGCAGAAGTGGCAGGGAGCAGGGGCTCTGCATGAGCTCTGCTCCGGAGGCGGGCCTAGTAACAGAGGCCCAGGCCTGGAAGAGGGAGAAGGAAGGAAGAGGAGCGGAGAAGGCTCCAGGAACGAGGAATGAAGGGATCCCAGGGGTGTGGACGGGCGAGTCGCCACCGCACGCCCGAATCCACCTGCGTGGAGGGGTCAGGCCAAAGGGGGAGACCGGTCCCCGAACTAGTGGAGGCAGGAAACGACCCTCAGCTAGAAACCGGAGGCTCTGACATTTTATGTGGCGCAGCCCCTCGCTACACCCGCTAGGAAGGCACCACATAGGGTCAGGGAAACTGGCGCCAAGTTTACCAAGAGGAGGCCCGAGGCAGCCGGACAGAAGTGTTGGTAAGAAAGGCCAGACAAAGGACACACAAAGGGGGTCCTGTGAAGTGCTCCAAAGTTATCTGGGAGTTGTCTGAGCCCCTCACCTGGTGAGCACAGTACGACGTGGGCAGCCGTTACCTGCAGACGTGGTCTGGATAATAAGAACTGTGAGTAAAGGCCCTGAACTGCATCACTGACTCCGTGTCGTTACTGCTGCTGCCCTGCACCATCACCCCCATCCTCCGCATACACTGCCCTGAGGCTATACTCCTCCCGTGGGGAGTTATGCTACGCTCTGCTGCACCCACAACACCAGCCTCAGTGGTCTGCCCTGTAGCGGCGGTTCACTCTGACCGCAATCCACGGGTGGCGTAGTCGGACATTTAAACATGAAAACCACATAAATAGTTCCGCCACTGGTTTGACCGCCCTGAGCCATGGAACTGGGTCGCCGCCACGAAGACTACAACCACCAGCATCCACCAAAAAGGGTCCGGCTCCGGGTGTCCCAAGGCCCAGGGGGTGCGTCAGAACATTTTCATCACCTTTCACAATCACCAATGGGACAAGGCAGTGATGTCCTCTGTCCCCTCTCTTATACATCCTAGTGACGGAGCACCTGCTCTCATCAATTCGCCATAACCCCAATATTAGGTGGATTGAGGTGGGAGGCACCGAGTACAAGTGCTCTCTATTTGCTGATGATGTCCTAGTATATATCACTCAATCACATATATCCATCCATGCTGTTATGGCTGAAATAGATCACTTTGTTACATGGTAAAATTTTAAAATCAATGCAGCGAAGTCTGAGGCCCTCGATGTCTCCCTCCCCAAATCCATATAGGATTCCATCCAGTCCAACTTTCCCTTTGCCTGGCCCTCACAGGGTATCAAATACTTAGGAATTCCTATTCATAGAGACCTCTCCCATCTATGTTATCTTAATTTTGGGCCCTTTATTGAACAACTCCATACAGACCACGGTTGGCAAGTTAGAACTGTAAGATTCACTACGTGAACCACTGGTGTTTTGTGGAAAAGCACATGTACACTGCGTTCCAAATTATTATACAAAAAGTGTTTAGGAGTGATAAGGGAAGAATTTGTTTGTTTGTCAGTTAAACTCATTGATGGTGATGTGTGTCAGGGCTCTTTATATCACTGTAAGCAATTGCAGACACCTGTGCTAATTAGTTTGGCAGGTGTGTCCAATGAAAGGCAAGACTACTTAAGAAGGCTCTCTCACATTATTAAGCAGCCTACATTTTCTGCCAAAATGGGAAAGAAAAAGGATGTGTCGGCTGCTGAGAAGCAACAAATTGTGGAGTGTTTAGGTCAAGGCATGACTACAATCAACATTGTGCGATGATCAGGATGAAGTGTCTTGGCAATCAAGAAGTATGTAGCTGATTCACAGTACACACGTGTGCGTGCTGATAAGGGCAAATTGAGGACTCTTTCCTACAGGCAATTACGTCAGGTTGAAAGAGCAGCGGCAAAAAAGCCTTGTCATAGCAGCAGACAAGTTTTTGAAGCTGCTTGTGCCTCCAACGTCCCCCGAACAACAAGATGCAGGGTCCTTCAGAGGTTTGCAGCTGTGCATGCGCCATCCTGTCGACCTCCTCTATCCACTTCACACAAGCAGAAACGGCTCCAGTCGGCCAAACATTACATGAAGACTGATTTCAAAACTGTTTTGTTCACGGATGAGTGCCGTGCAGCGCTCGATGGTCCAGATGGATGGAGTGGAGGATGGCTGGTTGATGGACACCCCACGCAAACACAGCTACAGCGCCAACAAGGAGGAGGTGGAGTAATGTTTTGGGCTGGAATCATGGGGAGAGAGATTGTCGGCCCCTTTAGGATCCCTGAAGGCGCTAAAGATGAACTCCATAATGTATGTGGATTTTCTCAAACAGCACTTCCTGCCATGGTTCAAGAAGAAGAACCGTGTATTTCACAGCAAGATCATTTTTCTGCATGATAATGCACCATCTCATGCTGCACATAAAACATCTGCATCTCTGGCTGATATGGGCATAAAAGGGGACAAACTTATGGTGTGAACCCATGCTCCCCTGACCTCTACCCCATTCAGAACCTTTGGAGCATCATTAAAAGGAGTGTCTATGATGGCGGGAGGCAGTTCACATCTAAGCAACAGCTCTGGGAGGGTATTCTGTCCTCATGCAAAACAATTGAAGCAGAAACCATCCAAAACCTGACAAATTTAATGGACGAGAGAGTTCAGAAGCTCCTTTCGAACAAGGGGTCCTATGTGAAAATGTAACATCACCTAGAATAAAGTTTTGAGTTGAAAACTGTTTGATTTCAGTTTCTAACAACCTGCTAATGCTTATAATTTCAAAAATGACCATTTTTTTGGTCTTTATTAAAATGAAAAGGTTGATCGAAAAGTTTGGAGGATCTAAGAGTGTGGCAACCCAGTAGTCATGATTACTTCGAATTCTGACAATATGAGGGTCATGCTGCAGGTAGTGCAGCAAGAAGGCACTTATGTGCCTTGCGCATCTCGGAGCCCCAAAATTATTTTCCGGGCTAGATGCAGCTAAAAATTATTTTTAATTTTAAATCTGGTGAAGCTTTAGTATAGATGGCCTAATAGGATCAGTGCTGCACACTGCTACAAAGCCCAAATTATTTTCCAGTCAAGATACAGATAAACATGATTAGTAATTTGAAAGCTTAAAACGGTTGGTAGGGTGATTTTAACCAATCATCAAGCTTTTACTCTCCCCAGGATGACACAGGGGTAGAAAAGTCGTTTCGGATCCATGATTTGTTCATCTTTATGAACGTGAGTCTGTCTACATTATCAGTGGAGAGCCGCGTGCGCTTATCTGTCAGCACACCACCAGCAGCGCTGAACACACGTTCAGACAGAATGCTGGCTGCGGGGCATGACAAGATCTCCAAGGCGTAAGTGGCTAGCTCCGGCCATTTATCCAGATTGGAAGCCCAAAAAGAGCAAGGGTCCAGTGACACAGTCGTGGCTTCAATGTTTACTTGGAGATACTCCTGTACCATCGTCTCTAGGCGCTGACTATGTGTCAGACTTCTTGTCTCATGTGGCCTTGCAAAGGATGGGCTAAAAAAGTGGTGAAATGATTCCGCAAAATTGATGTTACCAGCAGATACTGTGGTTCTGTTACGGTTTGAGTGCTGAACACTTGACGGTCCCACGGTTGGCTAGTTGGAACTGTGAGATTCACTACGTGCACCACTGGTATTTTGTGGAAAAGCACATGTAAGATTCTGCAACAGTCTCTGCTGATACTCCTGCATGCGTGCATCCCTTTCTATGGCAGGAATAATTTCTGCAAATTTACTTTTGTACCGGGGATCTAACAGTGTGGCAACCCAGTAGTCAGGATTATTTCTAATTCTCACAATTCGAGGGTCATGTTGCAGGTAGTGCAGCAAGAAGGCACTCATGTGTGTTGCGCATCCAGGAGCACCAAGTCCCTGTTGTGTTGGTGGCGAGGTAACAATCATGCTTCCTTCCTCTGTCCTCTCCCCCCAACCTCGCACAACAGAAATGTGATCAAGGTCTCCCTCATCTGATGAGTCTTCCATCAGTTCGTCCTCCACTTCTTCCTGGGCTCCTGCACCTTCCTCACTAGTTTGGCTGCTACCATGCGCCCTGGTAAAACCATCTCCCCCACCCTCACATGCCTGCCGCCTTGGTGCTGCCGACCGTCTGGACCTTGCAGATGTTAGCCCTTCCGCATACAACTCCTCCTCCTCTACTTCCTCCACCTCCTCTTGTGCCACCACCTGACTCCGAATTCTGTTTAACATGTGCTCCAGCATGTAAATCACCGGAATAGTCATGCTGATAATGGCATCGTCAGCACTAAACATCTTCGTCGCCATTTCAAAACTGTGCAGAAGGGTGCATAGGTCCCTGATCTGAGACCACTCCTCCAGCGTGATTTGCCCCACCTCTGAATCTCGTTGGCCCAGGCTATACGTCAGAACGTATTGCACCAGGGCTTGTCGGTGCTGCCACAGTCGCTGCAACATGTGCAGAGTTGAATTCCACCGGGTAGGCACATCGCATTTTAGCCGGTGAAGTGGCAGGCCCAACGACTTCTGTAGAGATGTAAGTCGCTGAGCTGCGGGATGCGAACGGCGGAAGTGAGCACACAGCGACCGTGCCCTCTGCAGAAGGCCATCTAGTCTGGGATAGTGGGCTAAAAATTGCTGGACAACCAGGTTCAACACGTGAGCCATACAAGGCACGTGTGTGACATTGCCCCGGCGAAGGGCCGCACCCAGGTTTGCAGCATTGTCGCACACGGCCTTCCCTGGTTTCAGGTCCAGTGGAGACAACCATTCATGAAATTGATTCTCCAGAGCTGACCACAACTCCTCAGCTGTGTGACTCACATTTCCCAGACATTTCAATGTAAAAACCGCCTGATGACGTTGAGCCCTACTGCCAGCATAGTAAGGAGGTGTGCAGGATCCCTTCTGCGCAGTTAGAAAGCTTGTGGCATGACCAGACAGGCTTTGGGTGCAGGTGGAAGACCGAGAGGAGGTTGAGGAGGCAGAAGCACTGGAGGAACTTTGACATAAAGAGGATTGACGCACAACTCGTGGGGACGGCAAGACTTGGACAGCAGCCCCTTGTCCTGCTGTCACCATAGTTACCCAGTGCCCAGTCAGCGACATGTAACGCCCCTGTCCATGCCTACTCGTCCAAGTGTCTGTGGTGAAATGCACCCTGTCACACACAGAGTTTCTCAAAGAAGCGGTGATGTTGTGTGCGACATGCTGGTGGAGCGCAGGCACACCTTTCTTTGAGAAGTAGTGCCGACTGGGCATCTGGTACTGGGGCACTGCGACGGATATAAGGTCTCGAAAATCCTCTGTGCCACCAGGCGGAAAGGCAGCATTTCTGTAGCCAAGAGCTTGCAGATGGTGAAATTCAACCTCTTAGCTTTCTCATGGCTAGGAGGAAATGGTCTTTTACTTGTCCACATCTGAGGGACCGAGGGCTGGCTATTGTGCTTAGACGGGGTTGATAAGGGTGTCCCCGGCAAACTGCCGGTCTGTGAGGAAGATGCAGGCGGACATGTTAGGTTGCCTTGATCCAAAGGTGGTGCTATCGATGTCGGACAGCGCTCAACACCAGCTGGTGTTACCACCTCCAAAGAAAATGATGACCTGCCAATCACGCTGGCTGTTGCGGGTAAAGATGTGGCAGGTCTGCGCCCCAAAACAGGTGTGACTGCTGTCCCCCCAGTCACAGAGGATGAAGAGGCTGCGGATGCACAAGATATGGCAGACGGTGATTGGCCCGGCCGGCTAGGCCGCATTGTAGCACACTGAGCTTCCCACTGCAACTTATGCTTCATGTCCATGTGCCGGTTCATGCATGAAGTACTCAAACTATGTATTTTTTGGCCTCTACTTAGCTTTTGCTGACAAATGTTACAGATAACACGAGTTTGGTCATCTTTATCGATCTGAAAAAATGCCCAGGCTATGCAAGGCTTAGCATCCATGCGACCTGAAAAGCCACCACGACTTGTGGTGAGAGGCAGAGTTGTGTTTGAGGATGCAGTTGTTGACGTGCTTCCAGTACTACGTCTCTGTCCAGGAAGGCGCAACCTGACCTCGTCGTCACTAGCATCTTCCTCCACCTCCTCTGCTGACCTCATCTCTTGGCTGACTGTGGGTTGACAGTAAGTGGGATCTCCGACCTCATCATCATCACCCTGTGCGTTATTACACCCGTCGTCCTCAGAGCCAACCTGTTCCTGCCCTGACAAAAAACTAAAGTTGTCGCTCCAATCAGGTATTTGAGTCTTATCATCGTCTTCCTCATTGTCTCCACCAACAGAAGTTACAGTTTGGGAATGAGGGTCTACATTATGGTCAGAACCTTCTGCGTCTGGTCCTGGATCCGACTCATAAAGATTCTGGGCATCAGTGCAGATCATTTCCTCGTCTGGATTCACAGAAGCGCTGGAGTCGACCTCTGATTCCCAGGCTATAGTATGAGTAAACAGCTCTGCAGACTCAACCATCTGTTCTACCTCATACTCAGACGGGCAGCTGGAGATTTGGGAGCTGTGAGGAAGCAAGTGCGATTTGGGTGACACCTTTGAGGACTGGAGTATTTGTGATGTTGAAGTTGATGTGGAGGAGAGCCCACTTAAAGGAGCACTTGATATCCGTTGAAGCACCTGCTGTTTTTGTGCCTCATCTGGAATTTGTAGCGATTGGTGTGGCCGTAAGAAAGGGATCTTATCACATTGTCCGCTAAAAGAAGTAGACATTTTAGTTTGGCTGGAAGATGGTCTTTCTTCTGCAGATGTTACTGTTGCTTTAACACCTACCCCACGGACACAACCTTTTTTCCCCTTCCCAACACGCCTATTCCCCTTTCCACCAGCAGCAGGCCTTTTTCCACTCATTTTGGTGGTTAACTAATTCACAACTCTGGAGTTGTTTGCACAAAAAAACAATGGATGGTAACCGAGCAGAGCTGAGTGGCCAAACTGTGGTATTAGGCCAAAACTATTGGCTGGGTTAGATGCAGAAAAAAATTATTTTGAATTTGCAACCTGATGGAGGTCAGTATAGATGGACTAATACAAATAGTCCCACACACTGCTAGAAGCCCAAATATTTTTTCAGAGGTACTGTAGATGCAGATAAAATTTTTTTTTAATTTGCAACCTGATGGAGGTCAGTATAGATGGACTAATAGACCAAGTCCCACACACTGCTAGAAGCCCAAATATTTTTTCAGAGCTAGATGCAGAAAAAAATTATTTTTAATTTGCAACCTGATGGAGGTCAGTATAGATGGACTAATAGACCAAGTCCCACACACCGCTAGAAGCCCAACTATTTTTTCAGAGCTAGATGCAGAAAAAAATTATATTCAATTTGCAACCTGCTGGAGGTTAGTATAGAAGGACTAATAGAACAAGTCCCACACACTGCTAGAAGCCCAAATATTTTTTCAGAGCTAAATGAAGAAAAAAAATATTTTTAATTTGCAACCTGATGGAGGTCAGTATAGATGGACTAATAGACCAAGTCCCACACACTGCTAGAAGCCCAAATATTTTTTCAGAGCTAGATGCAGAAAAAAATTATTTTTAATTTGCAACCTGATGGAGGTCAGTATAGATGGACTAATAGACCAAGTCCCACACACCGCTAGAAGCCCAAATATTTTTTCAGAGCTAGATGCAGAAAAAAATTATTTTTAATTTGCAACCTGATGGAGGTCAGTATAGATGGACTAATAGACCAAGTCCCACACACTGCTAGAATCCCAAATATTTTTTCAGAGCTAGATGCAGAAAAAAATTATTTTTAATTTGCAACCTGATGGAGGTCAGTATAGATGGACTAATAGACCAAGTCCCACACACCGCTAGAAGCCCAAATATTTTTTCAGAGCTAGATGCAGAAAAAAATTATTTTTAATTTGCAACCTGATGGAGGTCAGTATAGATGGACTAATAGACCAAGTCCCACACACTGCTAGAAGCCCAAATATTTTTTCAGAGCTAGATGCAGAAAAAAATTATTTTTAATTTGCAACCTGATGGAGGTCAGTATAGATGGACTAATAGACCAAGTCCCACACACCGCTAGAAGCCCAACTATTTTTTCAGAGCTAGATGCAGAAAAAAATTATATTCAATTTGCAACCTGCTGGAGGTCAGTATAGAAGGACTAATAGAACAAGTCCCACACACTGCTAGAAGCCCAAATATTTTTTCAGAGCTAAATGAAGAAAAAAATTATTTTTAATTTGCAACCTAATGGAGGTCAGTATAGATGGACTAATAGACCAAGTCCCACACACTGCTAGAAGCCCAAATATTTTTTCAGAGCTAGATGCAGAAAAAAATTATATTCAGTTTGCAACCTGATGGAGGTCAGTATAGATGGACTAATAGAATGATGCTATGCCCAAAAGATTTTACTTCACTAGGTGCAGTAAAAAAATTGGTATTCTATACACAGGTGTTATATCTTGCAACACAGATAGGCTACTCCACTGACTAACACACTCTGCAATAGGCCAAAAAGGATTAGCTTTGCTAGATTCAGCCAAATGCTGTGAAAAAAACTTGCACAGCACTGGCACAGACCTGCCTGGCAAAAACTGATAGGAACTCATGTAACCTAGTCCTGAAAAGGACTCCAATTACAATTAGTCTTTACTCCCACAACCTATCTATTTAAGAGCACAGACCTCCCTGATAAAAGTCGTAGGAAATGCTGTAACCTAGTCCTTAAAAGGACTGCAATCACAACTATTCCCTACTCCCAAGCTATCTGTATATTTGTGCGAAAATTGGCTTGAAATTAACAAGGTATAGCGCACACAGCAACAGCGGTGCCGTCTAACACGCAGCTGCAGCAGTGAGAAAATGGTGGCGACGGGGAAAATGGCTTGGTCTTATAGGGCAAGGACATGTGACATACACTGCCAATGACACATGCCCTTGCTTGTGTGAAAAAAAGCACTTCGCTCCGTGTGTGCGCTGCTGATAGGCTGACAGATTGCACCTCCCCACTGCAAATGCGGGAAAGAGAAAAAAAAATGGAGATCTTCATTGTTCCTGCAGAGATCCATCCCCTGCCCCTCCCCCCACCCCGCTGTACACTCAAACTGCGTATTAACATTAATTTTCATCATTACTGAGAAAAAATCCAGTTATGATTTTGGTGCACGAACAGTTATCGAACATAACCTCGAACAGCCGAATTTTTCTCAAATTGTTCGTGTTCGCCGAACGGCTCGAACACCGCCCAAAACAGCTCGAATTTGAGATTGGCGAACAGTTCGAGTAGAACAACGCTCATCTCTACCTGAAAGGGAGGCAAAACATAACGAAAACCCCTCAAAATAGGTCTGATTTAGCTAACAGTACTTATTTCCTGTAGAAAATATGTTAATGCAAAAATATTCCTTGCTAGAAAATGATTCAGTTTCTTATATTACTAAGTTTGACATAATAATATCCATTTTCAATGCAATTGCTTTTCATTAACCAGAGAATAGATGATACTGCTTGCTTTTCTATCACTCCTCCGTAGCTGTTGTGCCATTAGAAATGTTCTATATATATTTCATGGAAGAGAAACACGTATACCTGTCTTATGGGATATGTATGAGCTATGTACCTGATAGTTAGCCAATATATTATGTCCTGTTGAGGAACGCTTTAGAAATATAGCTTAGGATAGTAATAGATTATTGTGGCTAGCAGGGGAATTCTCAACACAGGTCGAGGACTTTCCCTCATGAGGTTAGAATATATTTCTTAATGTGGAAATGTATTATCATGGATGTGGAGGAAATGCTAAAACTTAGGAGTAATATATAGCAGTATATCAAGAAATAACCCAAAAGGAAAAAAGGTATTGACCTCTATTAAAGGAAATGTACTAGATATTTCTTGTATGATTATAGATTGTGTCTTTGTCATGGGAAATACTGGAAAAGCGTATATATAATATGGGTATATAAGGAAAAAAAGGGAAATTTCAGCCTACCATGCATATGCCATAAGGGTCCACTGGTGCACGGAAATCCTTGGTAGCAAGTCTAGAGATAAGAAGCAATAGGAAGTAGTTTAGAAAAACTCCAGCACCTTATCCGTATCCATCACAAGAAATGTAAAGTTAAAACGTCCATTTTATTAGTTCCATTAAAAAAGCGCCATATTTAAGGCAGATCTTACGCGTTTCGAACCAAAAAAGGGTTCTTAATCATAGGTAACATTACTATAGATAAAAGACATATATATACATATGGACTGAAAACAAGAGAGAAAGTAGGGTGGAGACAACAAAGAACAGGAAGTTCATTAGTGAATGAAAAGCCTCCTGAGGATAATTGCTCAGTAATATATATAAATTAAACTTATGTGCATGGTATGCTGGCAAATTAAGTACATCATTATAAAAAAGTATCAAAAAATGTACATTAAATCATTGCGGAAATTGAGACCATTGGGAATGCGAGAGTTAAGTTTAAGAATCCATGAGGCTTCTCTGGCTAGGAGAAGCTTGCCTCTATCTCCCCCACGTATTTGTCTTTGCACCTTGTCTATACCAATAACCTTAAGGCTGTGTGCCCACGATGCGTTTTGTAAGCGTTTCCGCAGCGGCAAAAACACTACAGAAACGCTCAAAAAACGCATGGCAGAAGGCCTGTCATGTCCCCCAATGATAATCCGCATGCGCTGTGCACATGCTGCGGAAATTTCCACTGCGGATTATCATTGCGGAAAAAAAAGCAGCACTACCAATTATTTTGCGGAAGTGCTGCGTTTTCGCCACCATTGACTTGCATTAGAATGCGCCAATTCCGCAAGACTGCATCTGTACTTGCGTAATTGGCGTGTTCTAATGTGCGGATGGTACCCGGGTGTGGAGGATAGGAGACTCTCCTCCGGACCTGGGTACCATTGAAAACTGTAAAAAAAAGAATAAAATAAAAAATAAATATATACTTACCTTCCGGCGGCAAGCAGTGCGCTCCTCCTTGCTTGGCTGCAGTTCGCAATGGAATGAAGGACCTGCACTGACATCAGAGTCATGTGACGGGTCACGCGACGCTGATGTCGGCAGGTCCTTCAATCCACCGCTGCCGGTAGCCGGGACGGTGAAGCAAGACAGCGCGGGACAATCGGAGGGTAAGTATACATTATTTTTTCTATTAGTTGACATTCTCTTGGTCACACTATATAAATCCATGCGCTTGTCAACCCACATGCGGAAATGCAAGTGAAGAACGCTTCACTTCCGCATGTCCCTGGCAGGAAAACGCATGTACAATCCGCATGCGTTTTTTTCTGCCAGGGAGATGCAGAAACGCTCAGGAAAAAATCCTGAGCATTTCTGCATCGTGGGCACATAGCCTAAGTGTGGAAAGATCACCACAGTGAAAATCTGCAAAATGTTTGCTGAGCCCTGACATGGAGCGACTCCCTACATTAGGATTAGGAGTCGCTCCAGCACATGCTATGCGATGCGTCTTTTGAGCATGTGGCTGGTGCAACCTACATAAAAATTTTTGCAAGATGTGCACAGTGCTTGATAAACGACATACAGTACAGACCAAAAGTTTGGACACACCTTCTCATTTAAAGATTTTTCAGTATTTTCATGACTATGAAAATTGTACATTAACACTGAAGGCATCAAAACTATGAATTAACACATGTGGAATTATATACTTAACAAAAAAGTGTGAAACAACTGAAAATATGTCTTATATTCTAGGTTCTTCAAAGTAGCCACCTTTTGCTTTGATGACTGCTTTGCGCACTCTTGGCATTCTCTGATGAGCTTCAAGAGGTAGTCACCGGAAACGGTCTTCCAACAATCTTGAAGGAGTTCCCAGAGATGCTTAGCACTTGTTGGCCCTTTTGCCTTCACTCTGCGGTCCAGCTCACCCCAAACCATCTTGATTGGGTTCAGGTCTGGTGACTGTGGAGGCCAGGTCATCTGGCGTAGCACCCCATCACTCTCCTTCTTGGTCAAATAGCCCTTACACAGCCTGGAGGTGTGTTTTGGGTAATTGTCCTGTTGAAAAATAAATGATGGTCCAACTAAACGCAAACCAGATGGAATAGCATGCCGCTGCAAGATGCTGTGGTAGCCATGCTGGTTCAGTATGCCTTCAATTTTGAATAAATCCCCAACAGTGTCACCAGCAAAGCACTCCCACACCATCACACCTCCTCCTCCATGCTTCATGGTGGGAACCAGGCATGTAGAGTCCATCGGTTCACCTTTTCTGCATCGCACAAAGACACGGTGGTTGGAACCAAAGATCTCAAATTTGGACTCATCAGACCAAAGCACAGATTTCCACTGGTCTAATGTCCATTCCTTGTGTTCTTTAGCCCAAACAAGTCTCTTCTGCTTGTTGCCTGTCCTTAGCAGTGGTTTCCTAGCAGCTATTTTACCATGAAGGCCTGCTGCACAAAGTCTCCTCTTAACAGTTGTTGTAGAGATGTATCTGCTGCTAGAACTCTGTGTGGCATTGACCTGGTCTCTAATCTGAGCTGCTGTTAACCTGCAATTTCTGAGGCTGGTGACTCGGATAAACTTATCCTCAGAAGCAGAGGTGACTCTTGGTCTTCCTTTCCTGGGGCGGTCCTCATGTGAGCCAGTTTCTTTGTAGCGCTTGATGGTTTTTGCAACTGCACATGGGGACACTTTCAAAGTTTGCCCAATTTTTCGGACTAACTGACCTTCATTTCTTAAAGTAATGATGGCCACTCGTTTTTCTTTACTTAGCTGCTTTTTTCTTGCCATAATACAAATTCTAACAGTCTATTCAGTATGACTATGAGCTGTGTATCCACCTGACTTCTGCACAACACAACTGATGGTCCCAATCCCATTTATAAGGCAAGAAATCCCACTTATTAAACCTGACAGGGCACACCTGTGAAGTGAAAGCCATTTCTGGTGACTACCTCTTGAAGCTCATCAAGAGAATGCCAAGAGTGTGCAAAGCAGTCATCAAAGCAAAAGATGGCTACTTTGAAGAACCTAGAATATAAGACATATATTTTCAGTTGTTTCACACTTTTTTGTTAAGCATATAATTCCACATGTGTTAATTCATAGTTTTGATGCCTTTAGTGTGAATGTACAATTTTCAAAGACATGAAAATACAGAAAAATCTTTAAATGAGAAAGTGTGTCCAAACTTTTGGTCTGTACTGTATGTACTAGAGCAATTAATAAAAGTGCTTAATCTAGTATATAATTGTCTTATCCCGTCTGTCTGTCTGTCTATCTGTCTTTCTGTCTGTCTGTCTGTCCTGGAAATCCCGCATTGCTCATTGGTCCGGCAGCAGCCAATCAGCGCCGCGGGATTTCTGAAAAAAGATGGCAGCCGTTAGCGGCTCATCTGCGGGACGAGCAGAAGGACCTCGACCGCCGGCCCCATCTGAGGGATGGAGATGCAGCCGGGAGATGACCGGCGCGAGGCGCTCATCTCCCGCCTGGTAGCAGCGGAAGGACCACCGGTGTTGCTGACCTCCATGCGGAAGGGAGGACCGGGGAGCGGCGCTGCGGGTCGGGATACTTCTGCTGCGAGCGCCCGCTCATGTCCCGGGTTCTCGCTGCGGAAGTACCCGCACAGGCAGCGCCGCTCCCCGGTCCTCACCATGACGATTCGATGATTGTTCGCAGTCTTCGGACCTGACCAATCACTGATCTTACCGCAAAAGTTTAACACTACTGTGCTGATTGGTCGCGGACGCTGCCCGCGACCAATCACCGATTTGGGCGCCAAATTTAAATATCGGCCGCGACCAATCACCGATCTTGGCTCCACATTTAAACACCGCTGTGCTGATTGGTCGCCGACGCTGGGCGCGACCAATCACCGATTTTGTCGCCACATTTAAATAGCGTCCGCGACCAATCAGCACAGCGGTGTTTAAATGTGGAGCCAAGATCGGTGATTGGTCGCGGCCGATATTTAAATTTGGCGCCCAAATCAGCACAGTAGTGTTTAACTTTTACGGCAAGATCAGTGATTGGTCGCGGGCCAAGACCACGACCAATCACCGATTTGTGCGGCACATTTAAATAGCGGCCGCGACCAATTGGATGTCAGCGCCACTCCCCGGTCCTCCCTTCACACCCTAGCCGCATGGATGTCAGCGGCGCTGCCTGTGCGGATACTTCCGCTGCGAGAACCCGGGACATGAGCGGGCACTCGCAGCAGAAGTATCCCGATCCGCAGCGCCGCTCCCCGGTCCTCCCTTCACACCTTAGCCGCTGATGTCCCCACAGTATCCGCATGGTGTTACAAAGGTCCGGACATTTGTGTTAAAAATCGCTGATTGATCGCCGACGCTATTTAAATGTGGCGCCAAAATCGGTGATTGGTCGCGCCCAGCGTCGGCGACCCATCAGCGATTTTTAACACAAATGTCCGGACCTTTGTAACACCATGCGGATACTGTGGGAACATCAGCGGCTAGGGTGTCAAGGGAGGACCGGGGAGCGGCGCTGCGGGTCGGGATACTTCTGCTGCGAGCAGTCACTCATCTCCCGGCTTCTCGCAGCAGAAGTAGCCGCACAGGCAGCGGCGCTTCCCGGTCCTCACTAATACGATTCCGCTCCCCGGTCCTCACCAATACGATTCGCTGATTGGTCGCGCTCTCCGCACGCGACCAATCAGTGATCTTGGCGCTAAAGTTAAACACCGCTCTGCTGATTGGTCGCGGCCGCTGCCCGCGACCAATCACCGATTTGGGTGCCACATTTAAATAGCGGCCGCGACCAATCTCCGATCTTGCCGCCACATTTAAACACTGCTGTGCTGATTGGTCGCGGACGCCAGACGCGATCAATCAGCGAGCTTGGCGCCAAATTTAAACAACGCTCTGCTGATTGGTCACGGACGCCAGACGCGTCCAATCAGCGAGATTGGCGGCAAATTTAAACAACACTCTGCTGATTGGTCGAGGCCGCCGGCCGCGACCAATAAGCGATTTTGGCGCCAAATTTAAACCCCGCTCTGCTAATTGGTCGCGGATGCCGGCCGTGACTAATCAGCATTATTGGCGCCAAATTTAAACACCACTCTGCTGATTGATCGCGGTCGCTGGCCGAGATCAATCAGCATTATTGGCGCCAAATTTAAACACCGCTCTGCTGATTGGTCACGGCCGGCAAACGCGACCAATCAGAAGAGTGTGGTTTAAATCTGGCGCCAATAATGCTGATTGGTTGCAATCGCCGGCCGCGACCAATCAGCAGAGCGGGGTTTAAATTTGGCGCCAATACTGCTGATTGGTCACGGCCGGCAAACGCGGCCAATCAGCAGTATTGGCGCCAAATTTAAACCCCGCTCTGCTGATTGGTCGCGGCCGGCGATTGCAACCAATCAGCATTATTGGTGCCAGATTTAAACCCCACTCTTCTGATTGGTCGCGACCGCCAGCCGCCACCAATCAGCGATTTTGGCGCCAAATTTAAAACCCGCTTTGCTGATTGGTCGCGGTTGCTGGCCGCGACTAATCAGCATTGTTGGCGCCAAATTTCCGGCCGCGACTAATCAGCATTATTGCCACCAAATTTAAACACCGCTCTGCTGATTGGTCACGTTCGCTGGCTGCGACCAATCAGCATTATTGGCGCAAAATTTAAACCCCACTCTGCTGATTAGTCGCGACCGCCGGCCGTGACCAATCAGCGATATAGTCGCTAAATTTCAACACCGCTTTGCTGATTGGTCGCGGTTGCCGGCCGCGACCAATCAGCGATTTTGGCGCCAAATTTAAACACCGCTCTGCTGATTGCACCCAGTCTGCCGCATACATATTCTAGAATACCCGATGCGTTAGAATCGGGCCACCATATAGTATTATTTATTTTGCCTGCGCTGTCAGTAAATGTCTGGGTCTTAAACATAAATTAGCAAATATTACACTTGGTGCCTCCACATTTATAGGATCCATTAATATGAAGCCAGACCTTGGGCTTTTGGTGGACAGAAAACTTGGAGATAATAAATTTCCTATGTTGGGGGATTTTTTAGCAACAAAATTAATTCCTTCCTTAAGGATGCTTTGACGTGCTTTATCCTGATGTAATATACAAGCATATTTCCGAATTAAATCTGTAATAGCCTGGTAGTCTGTACTATAAGCTGTGGAGAAAGTAACTTGCTGTTTATTTCTCTTACATACTGTGTTATTCTCCAGTAAAGATGTCTGTGTTTTGTGAAAGGCTATATTACGGGCTCTGCAAATATGTGCATTTGAATAACCTCTATGTTTAAACCTGCGCTTCAGTATGTCAAATTCATGAATATAGCTCTCATCCGTGGAGCATAGACGTCTGGCTCTAATGTGTTCATCTAGTGGTAAGTTTTTAATAGTATGTGCTGGATGACTGCTGTCTGCCATCAACGTCGCATTGCCACTGGTTGGTTTTCTGTACAAACATGTGTGGATGCAGTTATTGCTGCTGTCTCCAGTTAAATATACATCCAAAAAGGCGGTCTCATTTTGACAGATGTTAATAGTAAATTGTAAATTAAATGTATTGTCATTTAAAAATTGTAGAAACGTGGATAGCATGTAAAGTGCCTCATCATCAGGAGTACGCCAGATCATGATGACATCATCTATGTATCTTGCGTACCACCTGATGTAAATCAAAAAAGGATTGTCGAGAGTGTGAATATGAAATGATTCCCACCAAGCTACATATAAATTAGCTAATGATGGGTAAAAAGACGCACCCATGGGGCAACCACAGATTTGCAAAAAAAAATCTCCATTGAAGTAAAAAAAAATGATTTTCAAGTAAGAATTGTACTAAACTTAGTATAAACTCATTTAATTATTTTATATAGAGATTGGTGTTGTTAAGGTGATAGGAGATAGATTGTAATGAGAGATGGTGTGGGATGCTAGTGTATAATGACACAATATCTGTGGTAACTCATCTATCATTACATTCCCACTCAAAAGATTTCAAAGCAGATAATAAACTCTCGCATTCCCAATGGTCTCAATTTTCGCAATGATTTAATGTACATTTTTTGATACTTTTTTCTAATGATGTACTTAATTTGCCAGCATACCATGCATATAAGTTTAATTTATGTATATTACTGAGCAATTATCCTCAGGAGGATTTTCATTCACTAATGAACTTCCTGTTCTTTGTTGTCTCCACCCTACTTTCTCTCTTGTTTTCAGTCCATATGTATATATATGTCTTTTATCTATAGTAATGTTACCTATGATTAAGAATCCTTGTTTGGTTCGAAACGAGTAAGGTCTGCCTTAGATATGGCGCTTTTTTAATGGAACTAATAAAATGGACGTTTTAACTTTACATTTCTTGTGATGGATATGGAGAAGGAGCTGGAGTTTTTCTAAACTACTTCGTATATATAATATGTATGAAATGTAAAGTGACATAACCTCATTACTCATCATGTAAAAGCACATAGGATATATTTTACAGCAGCATTACATATATATGCTGTCATAGAAAATGAAATAGATACATCGAAGGACCGAAGAATGTTGATGTGAAAAGAATAGGTGTCCAACTAAAGCTAGAAAGAATCATGAATTATTAACATTAGGAAAATAGATATTTTGGACTTCAACATTTGTGTTCGGTTCTTTCCACAAAGTGAGAGAGATTGGCTAAGCAAAGTGCGTAGCTTTGGACCATTTTAAGACCTGAGGGCATAGAAAAGTGTCTAACATGGGTAATAAATGTATTACCATTTATTAAAGTCATACAGCATTATTTTATATAATGGTATACCATATATAATTGGTATACCTAAAAACACCAAACCTATTATGGTACTTGTGCTATTACTTTTCAGTACAAGTAATGCCTTTGCAGTGGAATATAAAAAACAGCTCATCCTTGTAGAGGCTATAACAAGAGTCTCGGCACAGAGAAAAAACCATACAGAAACCATTCCTGCCTGGTATGGCACCCCCTGATGAAGCTGAACGTGAAACGTGTGTTGGGGTACTAGGTTAGTGTGGTTCAACATCATGGCACATGGTTTGCACTTTTTGGGTTTAATCTACTAATTGTCATTGATGGTTGCCTCTGTGATATAGGGGTATAGATGGGTACTGGGCAACCCCTCTGTGAATTAATTGTTTATACCTTATTTGTCTCATTATTTATAAGTAACTATGTGTATGTAAATCTATGAAATCCTGAAATCTATTGATCTGTCTGTTTATGGTATTTAATGTATATATGCAATTCTGGAATTTTTGTGGGTATAATTATTAACTATATGAAAAAAATCATGTGTATTACCAACTATACATATGCCACTTATATTACTTCTTAATAAATACCTATGCCATTTAATTATTGTCATCTTGAACCATGCTGCCCATTTAATTTTAAATTGGGTGTTTTAGGGGCTTTTTTATAGGGTTTCTGCTTTATAGTGTGTTTTTGATTTTAAAATAATAAACTTTATGATACTTAAAACAAATTGTATATGATAGCTTTGTATTTCCTATCTTTGAATGATGGTAGTAGTCGGGATATGTTGGATGATTTTAAGACCTGAGGGCATAGAAAAGTGTCTAACATAGGGTATGCATTATAATTTATTAAAGACATTCAGCATTATTTTATATAACGGTATACCATATATAATAGGTATACCTAAAAACACCAAACCTATTGTGGTACTTATGAATCAACACAACTCAGAAAAGGAGAGCATTTAATGAGGAGGTTATGTTACAATTTTTGATAATTAATCAAGAAAAGAAAAGAATTCTGGAATGCATATAGCTATGAAGCTATGCAATCTTCTTATCCCATTGTATTTTTAATAAGATGTGTACGGTTTACATAATTAGTATGGTTGAAAAAAGACAAGCCTATCAAGGGAAACTAAGGGATGGGAGAGAATATAAGCAAGGGGTATAGGTATAACCATGATACAAAAGCCAACCTGCCCTAAACAGTTACATCCCGGATACCTGATTAGATGTGTGTCCATTATCTACCTTTGTAACATATATTTTTAATTATTTCTGTTACTGTGCCTCTCATATTTTTAATCTGTACAGCAAACTTCATTTTTTATGGAATAGTACGAGTGCTGGCTTTTACGTGGATCTGCCCAAGTGTGAAAGTATCTCACTCAAGTTAAGATCTTTAATGTCAGAAATCCCATGACTTGGTTAGCATAGAAATGGAATAGAGCCTATAGACTTCAGATAAGTGAAACTAGCCGCACTGCAACTATTGTTTACACAGTTGTTCTGTAAGAATTGTTCATTATAATTGCTACATTAATAATGATTATTGCATTTTTTTTTCAAAACTTCATGTTTTGCAGTAATTATGGATCCAGACAAGAACCCCAATGCATATAGAAATAGCTAACAAAAAGGGGAGGGACTAGGTAATATTAAAATAACGGGAAAATGATCATGGCAAGGAAAGGGGAGTTTATATAGTCTTTAAAAAAGCTGAAATACAAATGCAACTTTTGATGGAAGAAGCATGCTACTCTGTAACCTCCTACGCATTAATCTTTATGCTATTTACAGTTACAGTTTTATATTTTGTAGGGTCCAACTTCTGCAAGAATACTTCAGGTATTTATCCATGAAAATCATGGATTTTACCAACAGCTAGTCAATGATAATTACAGGTGAGTAAAGCAATCTATGGCATGACAAATCTCAGCATGTTCCGACACGCTCTGTGAAAATGCAAGTCTTTAAACTTTCTGAATCTTGTGATTTCACCCCAGTTATTCCAAATAGGGCATTGAAAAAGACAAAGATTATAACCTATAAACTTCTGACCATTTAATTGACTATAAATCTTCATTTCAATTACATCAGCAACAGCCTAGAGCAAGGAAAGATATAGCCAGATGGTGGTAGGGCAACATATGGTACACTATGTTCCTAGAAATATGAATAAATACAATTGTGAGGAAAGCAATACTTATTTCAATAGTATTCTACAATAATATTGTGTTGCTTATTTTCTTTTTATATTATTAAACTTAGCACCCATTGAAACCAACACCACTATAAAATTATTCCCAACCTTATTTTATTTCAAAATAAAGCGAGGAAAAGTTTTATCTGTGTATAAACATACAATGAAAAGATAGGAAAATATTTTAAAAACTGTAAAAAAACTCAACTGAAATCAATTTATTTTCCACCATCGTATTTCTAAGAATAGTTTCTTTATTAATGATTAATGATTTCAGTGTATAATAGATTCACTAGCAACCTTAATCAGAAAAAAATATAAAAAAAAATTGAAAATCCAGATATTACAGAGCTAATAAAACTTGTTGCTCTCCTATCATTAACCAGTGCAAGATGCTGCAAGGCATAAGGGGGAAAGAGCATTGGGATGAGAGGTGGAGGGATCTCTGTCCTTTGTGTTTTACTGTCAAATGCTCAGTATAGACAATGCAGCATGATTTAGAAAGGGTCAATAGGAAAGTCTACTGCTTGATGCACATTACATAAAATAGATCCAGACTACACAGCAGCTACACTATGTAAAGCAGTGTGGTTACATAGTCATCTGGCATTGGCTAATTTAAGATTGTAAATCAATAAATTAAAATGTCTATGTCTAGCAAAACATAATAACAAGAACACAAAGAAACCAATTTAATGTCAATACAATGGAGCATATTTCTCAAACTAAATGCCAGAAGCCTTTAATGACTTGCATCATATTTATGATGTGTTTTGGACACTTTTTAAAACTTTTCTGGCAATGGTGCATGGCCTCAATGCTATGGGGTGTGGATTAATGCAAAGAGGGTTTTGTTTGAAATGTGACACAATGTGCCAAAATTATGGCACACATTTCTGGCACAAAATGAGCCAACTAATTGGTGTTGTAAACTTACACTAAACAGCCTTAACATTCGATTTATCAAATAGCATGACCCTCTTTGATAAATTTAGTACAAATAAGCAGATCTTTTGAAATTCAAACTCACTGGCTTTGCCAAATTTTTCCCAAACATTTGAATTACAGTGAAAAAAATTGCATGATTTGCATAATTAAAAAGCCTCCAATTGCTTTGAAAATAGGTGTACAACACTGTGGGTTCCATTTGGAATAAAAGGAACATGATTTGAGCTTTGAAATGCAAATGCAGCCTTTTTAATGTTCGAATCACTTCAGCCTATCTGGCTAGGAAAAATGAATAATAACATGACCCAAAAATCAGCATATTTAACACACTGCATTATCAGACTTTTAAGGCCACCTATATTATAAAATTAGTTTAAAAATTATCCCTTTTTGATATGCTGATGCATGCATTGTTGTTGTTTATAGACATGTGGTGAAAGTGGAAGAAGCTGTGGAATATTCACAAAGTTGTGTGCAACAATTATCCCTTGTTTGAGTATAAAAGCTTTGCACTTTTTTTAAGTGAAAAAGCAATAGCATTTTCATAAGCCTTACAAAAAATATCCCTTTAATTAGAGACAAAACATGTACATTGTTTTGAATGTGTAGAAATAATGGCCTCTCAAATAGAACTGAAAAAAATATCAATTTTTGGGGGTCTCTAACTTGTTTGCTAATCAAAAAATGATTAGGCAATTACATAGTCTTTTTATCAAGCTGTACAAAAATTATCCCCTTCTTTTTAGAGACAAAAAAAGTTGCACTGTTTTGAACGTGAAGTAGTTATGGATTCTCAACCAGGAGTGAGATTTTTTTTACTTTTTAAGGGTCTGCAACTGGATGTTGCCCATGCTTGGCACGTGAGTCCTTTTGCTTGACCATAAGGCATCCAGAATGTTCTGAGCATTGCCGCTCACAACAATTCCAAGATTCAGTTCATGTTCACGAAGAGCCAGCCAGTGGCCGTGTTGCTATTTAAAGAACAGCAGCAACTCTTACATCATGTGGATTTTCTCCTCCAGGCTTTCAGGCTGTAAAACTGTTTGGCAGCACTTAGCCTTCCATGAGCAATAAGAATAAGGGTGGTGTTTGTAAAAAACGATGTGCCCAGTGATTGTTGGGGATGAGGACCATGTTAGTTGAGCAGGATCTGAGAAGCTGTAGGAGGATACAGATATTTGCTGCCTGGTGGTGAAAACAGATGTTTTTGGTACAAAGAGGTCACTACTTAGGTACACGCATGGAAATTAAGCCAGCAGTACTGTGGCGCCTATGATTGTTAAATGCACCTAGCCAAACAGTTGCAAAACCTTAACCTCTCATTATTTAAAAAAAAAAACAATGGTGATCCTGTCTAACCAAGATAAAAAAGTAATTTAATGAAAGTTATAATGCTATATTGCAAAGTTGCTACACGTAGGTTCATTATTTTACCCCCCTTAAAATAAAAACACCTATACTGAGCTCTCATGCTGGCATCGTTACAGTGGTGTTGGCATTCGTGTTCCCGAGGCTCACGTGAGGTTGTTACTAGTGATGAGCGAATGCGCTCGCCACTGCTCGGTACTCGCCCGACCATCACTGTGCTCGGCGCTCGGTGAGTATTTCCGGGTTGCTCGGGTGGGAACTCGGGTCCCCTCCCTGCATGTTTGGCGCTCTTTGAGAGTCAATGAACATGCAGGGATTGCCTGCCATGCACTGTAATGCCATAGCCATGTTGGTTGTGGGCATTACAGTGATTGGCTGGCCGCACAGCATCATCAGGTGTATATAAGACCTGGCGCCGCTATGCTCGTCACAGTCTACCCCGGAATCACGCAGAGTAGGGAGAGCTGCTGCTGCGTCAGGGAGATTTGTTTGTTTGCTTGTTCATAGTTAGTATAGGTATTCCACAACAAATATCTATATATCTGAACTAACAGTCCTTCTGAGGGCTAATCCAGCTGCATATAATCAGCGCTAGGCAGGCCGGCAGTGTATGTGGCAGATTGCAGTGTATGATACAGCACAAGAGGGTCCATTGAACATCCTGTCTGCAGCTGCTGTAATAATTACAGATATTTCTAGACAGCCCCAAATATCAGGGGCCAGGGCAAATTTTTTTTTTAATCTTAATCCTGGTTAAAAAGCAATCCATTTTTCTGCTCACTGCAGAATAAAGCCAGATCTGTTCCATATTACAGCAATAAAAATCCAGAAATTTGAACTGAACGTGGAAAATATTGGCTCCATTTTCCATTCTGTTGCAGTGTGTCGGTGGAGCTATTCACATTAAGTCTCCATGTAGAATAATATTAGTAAATTACAAGCCTACAATTTAAAGCCGTGGTTCTCTGTCATACAAGTTACCGAAAAGACTTCTAAAATCATACATTTCTTCCATTTTCATTCCGTTGCAGTGTGTCGGTAAATCTATTCACACTAGGTCTCCATGTAGAATAATATTAGTAAATTAACAGGCCTGCTATTTAAAATAGTGGTTCTCTTTCAGACATATCACATATAACTGCGTTCCAAAATCGTCCATTTCTCGTGAACGTGGAAAATATTGTCCGCCATTTAAAATGGGCAAGGTGCGTGGCAAGTGACCCCGTGGATGTGATGGTGATGGTACATGCTGAGGCCCAGGATGTGGCCGTGGGCAAGGTGAAATTGTGCCACAACAAACACCCACATCTTTTCGCTAGACCTTCCTGTCCCAATTACTAGGGGGTCGCAGATCACCACTATTGAACACAGAGCAGTGTGTAAAGGTCATTGGTTGGATAGCAGATAATGCTTCCAGTCACTTGGTCACCCCCACCTCCATCCTGTCTTACACATGGTCAAATCTCAGTAGCCATGAGTCTGGACCACATACGTATTTCTCACCCTGATCCACCTTCCTCACACCATGCCGAGTGCCCGGAGACAACTGATCACACACTTGGACACTCAGAAGAGTTGTTCCATTTGTAGATTCGGGCCTCTTGCCCGGCCAGCTTCAAGTGAGTCAAAAGGAGAACGCGTGCAGTGATGCCAAAATATTGGAGCAGCCACGGTCACATGAAGGCGACGGTGGTAAAGTGCACTTACTGTCAAAAAAGGTGGATGATGATGAGACACAATTGGCAGAAAGTCAGGACGACGAGCAGGGTGCGGAAGTGGAAGACAAGGTGGTGGATGATATAGTAACTGATCCAACCTGGCAGGGGGACACATAGAGTGAGGACAACAGCACACAGGTGGAGGGAGGTGTAGAACCACAACAGGCAGAAAGAAGCAGTGTGGTGGCCACAGACACAAGGCGGGAAAACTTTCCTCATAACGCCAACACAACGGAAGTTGCCAGTACAACTGTTAGGTCTTCCCGAGTCTGGTTCTTTTTTGAAGACTCTGTAGATAACCCCAAAAAGGCCATTTGCACCACCTGCCAGGTCAGCATCAGCAGGGGTAGCAAAATTACCAGCCTGACCACCACCAGCATGATCAGGCACATGGCAGCAAAGCACCTGACCTGGGCCTTACCCAAGGGTCCAGCAACAGTGTCTGCTGGTGATACCACTGCTTCTTCCGCTGTTGTGCGTGCACGCCAATCCCCTGTCCATGGTGCATGCCAAGATGCTTCCCGCCCTGCACCTGTCGTTGCACACTCTCAAGTAGCACCATCAGCAAGCACGTCCACATCCTTGTCCCAGCGCAGCTTTCACTTGTCCCTACCCCAGTCCTTGGAGCGCAAGCGCAAATATGCAACCAACGCCCCACAGGCCACACTACTAAATTTACACATTTCGCTAATGCTTGCTTTCGAAATGTTGCCTTTTAGGATCGTGGAGACAGAAGCTTTCCGCAATCTGATGGCGGTGGCCATCCCTTGGTACTTGGTCCACAGCCACCACTATTTCCCCCGGACGCCGTCCCCGCATTACACGAGCACGTGTCCCACAATATTAGACGTGCTCTCAACAAAGCAATTACTGGGAAAGTCCACCTAACCACGGACATGTGGACAAGTGCTTGTGGGCAGGGATGGTACATCTCGCTGACGGCACACTGGGTTAATGTAGTGGAAGCTGGTACCCAGTCAGACCTTGGGACGGAACACGTCCTCCCGACGCAGAGGATTGCGGGCCCTGGGTCAATCAGGGTTGCCCCCACATTCTACAGCTCCTGCACTTCCGCCTCCTCCTCTTCAGCATCGATCTCCGAAATGACAACATCAGTCGCAAGCTGGAAGCACTGCAGCACTGCCTCGGCCAAGCGGCAACAGGCTGTGCTGAAGCTAATATGCTTAGGTGAAAAACCACACAACGCTGAAGAGTTGTGGACAGCTCTGAAAGAGCAGACAGATCTGTGGCTAACACCGCTGACCCCACAGCCAGGCATGGTTGTGTGTCACAATGGCCAGAGTCTGGTGGTGGCTCTGAGGCGAGCTCACACATGTACCATGCCCATGTGCTTAACCTCATGGTTCAGCGGTTTCTCAAAACCTACCCAGATCTGCTGGATCTGCTTGTCAAAGTGTGCCGCCTGTGTGCCCATTTTAGAAAGTCAGCTACAGTTTCCACGGCCCTTGCTGTGCTTCAGCAGCGTTTGCAGCTTTCAGCTCACTGACTGATCTGCGGTGTCCCCATGCATTGGAAGTCTACATTGCAGATGTTGGGAAGGATTTGTGAGCAGAAGAGGGCAGTTGTTGACTACCAGCATCAATAAGGCCATTGGTTTTCAGGACAGACGCCACACATAAAACCTCAGGAGTGGACATGGATGTCAGACATCTGTACCATTCTCCAAAACTTTGAGGACTCCACCAAGATGGAGAGCGGCGATGATGCCATAATTAGCATCACCATCCCGCTTCTCTGTCTTCTGAAACGCTCTCTGCTCTCAATTAAAGAGGATGCATTGCAGACGGAGCATGATGAGATGGAGCAAGGAGCCATACAGGGTGATTACACACAGCCCAGCCTCATCTCATCCCAACGTGGATTGGATGATAATGAGGAAGAGGAGGAGGAGGAACAGGAGCTATTTTCCTGCGCTATAGACGGTACTAACTGCACAACTGTCATACCATCTGTTCAGCATGGATGACCTGTGGACAGGGAGGAGGAGGAACAGGAGGAGGATGAGGAGGAGAGCATGGTCAGTCGTTTTCTTGGTGAGGACATGGAATTCTTGCCTCTTTGCAGTCTGGCACACATGGCTGAGTTTATGTTACTCTGCCTTTCCCGTGACCCTCGCGTTGTTCAAATTTTGTGTGACAGTCATTACTGGTTGGTGACGCTTCTAGACCCACGCTACAGGGAGAACTTTATGTCTCTTATTCCCTTGCAGGACAGGCCTAATAAAATTGTGCAGTATGAGAAGCCACTTGTGGAATTATTAAAAAAATTCCCATCTGAAAATGCTGGCGGCAGAGGTCACAGTTCGTTGGACAACCAAGGAGTACAGGCGAGAGAGCCACAAATGCAATCAAGCAGAGGCAGGGGAACAAGTTCTGGGACAGTTTTCTCAGACCCTCTTAAGTACTCTCTTAAGGAGTGCAAAGTTTCGGAAGATGGTGAGGGAGTACCTTGCCGACCATACCAACGTCCTCCGTGATTCCTCTGTGCCTTATAATTACTGGGTATCCAAGCTGGACACGTGGCATGAACTGACTCTCTATGCCTTGGAGGTCCTGGCCTGCCCTGCCGCTAGCGTTTTGTCAGAGCGGGTTTTTAGTGCCGCTGGTGGAATTATAACTGAAAGGCGCATCCGCCTGTTAACTGAAAATGCTGACAGGCTGACTCTAATATAAATGAACAAGGGCTGGATTGGACCAGACCTCTCAACACCACCGAATGATTGCAGCATTACATAAACTCAAATTTTGTGTCTTTTTTTGGGGAGGTCTAACTCTATTCCCATGCACCTCTGTCTTCACACCCAGACTTGGGTATATGCTTCCTGATTTTGTCTATTTGATCTTGTGATCCTCCTTCCCCGCATCTTCATCCTGCACCTCCATATTACCACCATATGTACCATATCAACATATCTACATCTCTTGCAAGGGGCATTGGAGCCCCTCCAAATTTTTGGCAGCCGTTGCTTCACTGCATAGGCTAACAGTATGGGAGACACACTTCCTAATGGGAACATTGTTATCAGGAGGTCCTCCGACCTCTATGTCTCTTGCAAGGGGCATTGGAGTTCCTCCAAATTTTTGGCAGCCGTAGCAGTCACTGCATAGGCAAACAGTAAGGGAGACCCGCTCCTTTCTAATGGGAATATGTCATTACTAAGGCCCACCTCTATGTGTCTTTAAATTGTTATTGGGGTTTTTCCTAAATTTTGGCAGCCGTTGGACTCACTTCATACCCTAAAACCATATAGCAGACCGGCTCCTTTCTAATGGAAACATGTCATTACTGTGGCGCTGCTCTATGCGTCTTTAAATTGTTAGTGGGGTTTTTCCTAAATTTTGGCAGCTGTTGGACTCACTGCATACCCTATAACTGTATAGCAGGCCCTCTCCATTCTAATGGGATCATGTCGTTACTGTGGCCCAGCTCTGTATATTTAAATTGTTAGTGGGGTTTTCCCAAATTTTAGCAGCCCTTGCAGTCACAGCATTACCTCTATAGGAGACCCGCTCCTTTATAATGCAAACAATTTTTTTACTGAGATCCTCCTCTATGTCTCTTCAAAGGGGTATTGGGTTGCGTCCAAATTTTTGGCAGACCTTGCAGTCACTGCATAAGCAATAACAGTATAGGAGACCAACTCGATAATAATAGGAACAACAAAGCATAGCCGGCTGAGGGCTCTCTAACAATAGCGAGGGCCAACGGCTGGCCCTTTAAGAATAGTAAGGGTCACCTTATGACCCTATAAAAATAGGCTTTGTGACTTTCAGATTCCCTCCATCATAAATTAACCAGGGGAGGAGTCCTGAGGAGATAATTTGCATATTCCCACTGCATTTTGGGGTAAGTGAAGAGTCTCCGCGAGCTCAAAGAACACTGGATTTTGGCTGTTGGAGCTGAAAAGAGGACATCGGTAAACCAGGGGAGGAGTCCTGAGGAGATAATTTGCATATTCCCACTGCATTTTGGGGTAAGTGAAGAGTCTCCGTGAGCTCAAAGAACACTGGATTTTGGCTGTTGGAGCTGAAAAGAGGACATCGGTAAACCAGGGGAGGAGTCCTGAGGAGATAATTTGCATATTCCCACTGCATTTTGGGGTAAGTGAAGAGTCTCCGCGAGCTCAAAGAACACTGGATTTTGGCTGTTGGAGCTGAAAAGAGGACATCGGTAAACCAGGGGAGGAGTCCTGAGGAGATAATTTGCATATTCCCACTGCATTTTGGGGTAAGTGAAGAGTCTCCGCGAGCTCAAAGAACACTGGATTTTGGCTGTTGGAGCTGAAAAGAGGACATTTTGAAGTTTTTTTTCTTTTAAGCTTTTTTCACTGTTTTCAGAACATTAACAGTAAGAACATGGAAGAGTCCAGGAGCCATTTGGTGAGCTGCATATCCTGCTACATGTTCACAGACTTGCCAGTGGAAAAGCCAAACTTCACATGCCAGAAATGCAAGCTTGTGTCCCTGTTGGAGGAAAAGTTGCAAAATCTAGAAGAGAGGTTAACTACCTTGAAAATCATTAAGGAAGGTGAAGAGTTCTTAGACAGAGCAGAATTATCTCTTCATGATTCAGAAAGAGAAGAAATTCGAACTGCACCTGACGAAACAGAGGAATGGAAGCATGTGACCCAGAGAAGCAGGAGGATCGAGAGGCAGTCAGCACCCATACTGCTCAGGAACCAGTACCAGGCTCTCACGCAGGAGAACCATGAAGAAATACAGCAAAATAAGACTTTGCCAGCAATGAATAACCTTGTAAGCCCTCAGAATCCTCCTGGATGGAGAAAGAAGAATGTTGTGAAGAAAAAACGGAGAGTGGTGGTCATGGGGGATTCCCTGTTAAGAGGAACAGAGGCCACTATCTGCAGACCAGACATAACCTCAAGAGAAATGTGCTGTCTTCCAGGAGCAAAAATTAAAGATGTGTCTGACAGGATATCAAGACTCTTCAGACCTACAGATCACTACCCATTCCTGCTAATACATGTGGGGACAAATGACACCGCAAGAAAGGACCTGGAAACCATCTGCAGTGACTTTGAAGACTTAGGCAAGAAAGTGAAAGAATTGGGAGCGCAGGTGGTCTTCTCATCCATCATCCCAGTGGATGGCCATGGAACAATGAGGTGGAATAAGATTCTACAGGTGAACAACTGGCTACGTCGATGGTGCCGTCAACAAGGATTTGGATTTCTGGATCACGGAATGAATTACCTATACGATGGACTACTTGCTAGAGATGGGGTGCACCTTACGAAGACTGGAAAACATGTATTTGGAAGTCGCCTTGCTACACTCATCAGGAGAGCTTTAAACTAGAACAATGTGGGAAGGGAAGCAAAAGGCCAGAAAAAGCCATACAGCTGACAAATACTATTGAGATCTCTGCTACTGGAAGTGGAAAGGAAGAACAAAGACAAAACAATTTAAATAATAAAAATATGGGAGGAAGAGAAACCAATCACAAACTAAAATGTTTTTATACAAATGCACAAAGCATGGGCAACAAACAAGGAGAATTGGAACTACTAACGCAGGAAAAGGAATATGATGTTATTGGAATCACTGAAACTTGGTGGGACGATACACATGATTGGAATAAAAGGCTAAAAGGATACAACTTATTTGCAAGAAACAGACTTGATAAACGAGGAGGAGGTGTCGCATTGTATGTTAGAAAAGCGTATATCTGCACAGAGATTGAAGCTTCAGAGACTGGGAGTTCTGTGGAAACTGTTTGGGTAAGAATACAAGGAGAGAACAACGGAAAGGACACCATTGTAGGCATTTACTACAGGCCACCTGGGCAAGCTGAAGATATGGATGAACTCTTTATGTATCAAATGACCAAGTTCTCCAAAAAATATGACGTAGTGGTCATGGGAGATTTCAACTATCCAGACATTTGTTGGGAATCTCTCTCAAGTAAAACTAACAGGTCAAGCAAATTCTTATCCTCTCTTGCTGACAACTTTATCTTCCAAAAGGTAGGGGAGAAAACAAGGGGATCTGCTACTTTGGATCTAATCCTTATAAACAGGGAGGAAATGGTTGAGGAGGTAAAGGTGGCTGGGACGCTAGGAGGCAGCGATCATGCTATTATAGAATTTTGGATAACTAGAGGAGGAAGACATGTGAAGACTCAAACTTCAAGGTTAGATTTTAGAAAGGCAGATTTTAAGAGACTCAGAAAGAGAATAGGAGGGATCCAATGGCTGGATGTCCTTAAGGACAAAAATGTCCAGGAAGGATGGGAAATTTTTAAAAATGAGATTCTCAAAGCACAATCGTTAACAATCCCGAAAAGTAGGAAGAATGGGAAGCATTTAAGGAAACCAGGATGGATGAACACAGAACTTAAACACATGCTAAAAAGAAAGAAAGAAATGTTTATTAAATGGAAAGAGGGAGGCATATCTAAAGAAGATTATAATGCAGTCTGCAGATCCTGTAGGGCACGTATCAGGTTAGCTAAAGCTGACAATGAATTAAGGCTTGCAAGAGATGTCAAAAGCAATAAAAAAGGATTTTGGGGGTATGTCAAAAGTAAAAGAAAAGTCAAAGATGCTATAGGATTTTTACAGGATGAAAATGGAGAAATGGTAAGAGAGGATGTTGAGAAGGCCGAACTTTTTAATTCCTATTTTGCATCTGTTTTCTCTCAGAAAGAAAATGTAACATCAACTGATCTTCACTGTCCTTTTAGAGGAATAGAGGAATCCAAGTTATCTGTAAACAGAAAGATTGTGAGGGAATATTTAGCTAACATAAATGAGTTCAAGTCTCCAGGTCCAGATGAATTACACCCCAGAGTACTGAAGGAGATCATAGAAGAAATTTTAGAACCACTCTCCATAATCTTTGAAAATTCTTGGAGAACAGGAGAAGTCCCAGAAGACTGGAGAAGAGCAAATGTTGTTCCTATCTTCAAAAAGGGGAAGAAGGTGGACCCAGGGAACTATAGGCTGGTGAGTCTGACTTCTATACCAGGAAAGATCTTTGAACAAATTATTAAACAACATGTGTGTAAGTACATGGATAAGAATGAAGTGATTAACCAGAGTCAGCATGGGTTTGTAACTAACAAGTCATGTCAGACTAACTTAATTTCCTTCTATGACAGAATCACTGACTGGGTGGATCAGGGAAATGCTGTAGATATAGTATATCTTGACTTCAGCAAAGCATTTGACAAAGTATCTCACACCATCCTTATTGAAAAAATGACCAAGTATGCAATGGACCAGGCAACTGTTAGGTGGATTCATAACTGGCTTAGTGATCGGACTCAAAGGGTGGTTGTAAATGGCTTCACATCCAGCTGGATGAATGTCTCAAGTGGGGTACCACAGGGCTCCGTCCTGGGACCTGTATTGTTCAACATCTTTATCAATGATTTAGATGAAGGAATTAAGGGTAAACTGATTAAATTTGCTGATGACACAAAGCTAGGAGGGATAGCTAATACTAGAGAAGAGAGAGAGAGGATTCAAAAAGACCTAAATAAACTGGAGCAGTGGGCAGCAACCAACAGAATGGTTTTTAACAGGGAAAAATGCAAAGTACTACATCTGGGCAATAAAAATGAAAAAAGCATATACAGAATGGGAGGAATAGAGCTAAGCAACAGTACATGTGAAAAAGACTTAGGTATACTAATAGATCATAGACTGAACATGAGTCAACAGTGTGATGCAGCAGCAAAAAAGGCAAATACAATTCTGGGATGTATTAACAGAAGCATACAGTCTAGATCACGTGAAGTCATTATCGGTCTTTACTCCTCTTTGGTCAGACCTCATCTGGAATACTGTGTACAGTTTTGGGCACCACATTTTAAAAAAGACATAGACAAACTGGAGCAAGTTCAGAGAAGAGCGACCAGAATGGTGACTGGTCTGCAAACCATGTCCTATGAGGAACGGTTACAGGATTTGGGAATGTTTAGCTTGCAAAAAAGAAGACTGAGAGGAGACTTAATAGCTGTCTACAAATATGTCAAAGGCTGTCACATTGTAGAAGGATCATCTTTATTCTCATTTGCACAAGGAATGACTAGAAGCAATGGGATGAAACTAAATGGGAGGAGACACAGATTAGATATTAGAAAAAACTTTTTGACAGTTAGGGTGATTAATGAGTGGAACAGGCTGCCACGAGAGGTGGTGAGTTCCCCTTCAATGGACGTCTTCAAACAGAGGCTGGACAGACATCTGTCTGAGATGATTTAGTGAATCCTGCTTTGAGCAGGGGGTTGGACCAGATGACCCAGGAGGTCCCTTCCAACTCTACCATTCTATGATTCTATGATTCTATGATGATGTGTCACACACCACATGGCCTGATAAGGTTGTAAAATGTTAAAATGACATCTCCCGGTAAATGCATTTGTCTTAAAAAATAATGTAAAACAATAAATAAATAAAAACACAGTAGGATTTGTTTAGTATAAAAACCAGACTCGCCAATGTAACCTCAATGTAATCACATTGTTCAGCTCCTGCACCTTCTCCTCCAGTTCTGCCTCCATCTCTGAAATGACCACATCAGTCACAAGCTGAAAGCACTGCAGCACTGCCTTGGCCAAGCTGCAACAGGCTGTCCTGAAGATAACATGCTTAATGCTTAGGTGACAAGCCGCCCACCGCTGCAAAGTTGTTGAAAGCTGTAACACTGCAGCCTAATCTGTGGCTTTCACTGCTGAACATACAGTCAGGCATGGTCATGTGTGACAATGGGCAGAACCTGGCGACGGAGAAATGACAGCAGGAGTAGCTACGGTTTCCCTCTATGCCAGTCCTTTCACCGAGCTAAAGAATATGGCTGTGGTGAAATAGAAATGCCACTGAGAAGCAATTTCAAACTGAAAAACATTGGGCTCTCCAGAGGATTTGATTCTGAGGGCTCACCTTTCTCCACCGCTCAAGATCCCGATAGCTGCTGCAAAGTTTGCGCTATCATGAACTCTCCTGATGTAGAAGCCAGGGAACACCAGAGGATTCTCTGGTGGAACCATCCAACCCTGCCGAGAAGCAGCCCTGGCTAAGAAAAGTGTGTGGGAAGGTTCCCGGACAATCTATGGCTCCTTTTTTACTGAGGTGGAAACCAACGCAAATGTGTCACCCAGGGGGAATATAGGGGACTCGGTACCCGGGCCTTTTACCTTGTTTAGGAGGTCACGGCAGTCGGCTCCCGGGCCCGTACTCTGGGTCTCTCTTTAAAAAGGGGTTTCAGTGTACAGTTTGTCTCGTGACGCCACCTGTGGTTTCCGGTAATAGTTACCGGCACTGCTGCAGACCTCCGGGGGGTGATGGGATGGCAGATGGGATGTTTCTGCTCCCCACAGGCGGAGTGGGCCCCTGGGGCAGTGTCGGTGCAAATGGTGGTGATTATGGGCCTTGCAGTGCAGGAGAGATGGCGCAGCAGGAGTAACTGACAGAGACAGGGGATTCACTTCAGTACCTTTACTGGTGCGGATGTCAGGTACGGTCCAGGGTACTTGGTAGAAAGGGTGCACTTCAGGACTTCTCCCCAGTGAGCGGGTATAAGGCCTCCTGGTCCGTGTCTCCATCTCTCTAAGCTCCTGGCCAGCCTGCAACTGGGCCTAGCTTCTGTGTCGTGCTGTTCCTTCACTTGTCACTTGGTAGTAGGACCTTTTTCTGGCAACCACTATCCCTGGATGCTGGGGCCTTCGTGGATCCTAGTCCTGTCAAGGGTTTAGCTTCAGGTCGACCCAGGACTTGTAGTCCTCCTGGTATGCCGGTGATCCCTACTGGGTATAAAGGACCCTGTAGGCGTGGACCCAGTGTCCGGTTTGTGTCTTGGGGTGAGACTATCATGCTCCTCTGCCCCCTCAACTCCTCTCTCTTCTCCTCTTTGCCTCCGGTCACACTCGGGGCCCTCAATACAGCAGCAGATGTGCTGCGTCTTCACTGCCCTCAGTGGCAGCACCCTCTCTGAACAACAACTAACTGCCTGGCTCGACCCTCCATATATATATCCCTATCCGGGCTCCCTCTGGTGGTATGAGGTGGAAGGGTGGAGGTGTCTGCATGTAGTTAGGGCCTCTTGTGGAGAAGTCCGTCCATGCACCCTTTTGGGTCCTGTGGTACCTGTGAACAGCAGGGTGCCACACAAACACGGGGAGAACATACAAAATCCTTGAAGATGTTGTCCTTGCTGGGATTTGAACCCAGGATCCCAGCTCTGCAAGGCTTCAGTGCTAACCACTGAGCCAATGTGCTGCCGTTCACCCTCAGATTTTTAACAGGCTGGAGAAACTTGCACCTACTGCCACTCTATCTTCAGCTCCTTTGTGAGAAACTAATGTATTTGGGCAGCCACTCAGTCTACCAAATAAAATTCCTGAGAAGGAAATTGGGGATGGCTTCGCTACTGGTACTGGGGCCAGTGCTAATACCATGGCGTCGTACCATAGTTTACTGGAAATATTCCAGACTGGTAGGAGGCAAGCAGATTCCCACAGAAAATTACTAGCTGTAATGTTCAGGGACCCTTGCTTGTGGAAGGCGGAGACGATACCGGGAGAAATAGTGGCGGCTGGGGACCAAGTATGGACACCTGGCCGCCGCTGCCATGAGATTGCGAAAATCTTCCTCCTCCATGAACATAAAAGGCCACATTTCAAGTGCAAGCAGCTGCCCAGAAATCTGGCAGTTTACTATTGCGCCCTGTGGGTGGGTGACTGGCTGCATACTTGCGCTTGCATTCTAAGTAACAGAAAAATAAGCAAATGGTGGCCTCTATCATCATCATGGCCTCGCCTCGGCACTATGAACTCTCTCGATGTTAAAGCCAGGGCCCACTGGAGGAGTCTCCGGTTCTCTGGTGGGTCCGTCCAACAGTGCTGAGAAGCAGCCCTGGCTAAGAAAAGTGTGTGGGAAGGTTCCCACACACTCTATGGCTGCTTTTTTATGTGGATTGGACGTGCTTAATTGCATGCTATTTCTCAAACAGTATTGCTGATCAGGCCATTGCCCAACTCTGTTGTCATGAAATTAAAGCACAAAGAAAAATGTTTGTGTCGAAGTACCATCGACAAGTGCGAGATGATGTTGGACGAGCGGCCATTGCTAATGCGACAAGCTACATTAGAGGACTTCCTGACAGCTGGAGTAGATACAGTTTCCAAAGTCCTTTCACCGAGCTAAAAAATATGGCTGTGGTGAAATACAACTATCACCGACAAGCTGTGGACTGGCTCCGTGCCATCCCTTGCCATATTCACCTGTCCACGTGTTTGTGGTTAGGTGGTCCTTCCCAGTAAGTGCACTGGGGAGGGCATGTGTAATGTTCTTGGACCCGTGCTCTTGGAAGGCAGAGATGACACCGGGAGAAATAGTGGCAGCTAGGGACCGAGTATGGACACCCGGCCGCCGTCATGAGGTTGTGAAAAGCTTTAACCTCCACAAGCCTAAAAGGCCACATTTCAAGTGCAAGTAGCTGCCCAGAAATCTGGCAGTTTACTATTGCAGCTTATGGGTGGGTGGGTGGCTGGCTGCATACTTGCGCTTGCATGCCAAGTAACTGAAAACTAAGCAAATGGTGGCCTCTATCATCATCATGGCCTCACCTCGGCAGTATGTACTCTCCTGAAGGAGAAGCCAGGGCCCACTGGTGGAGTCTCCGGTTCTCTGGTGGGACTGTCCAACCATGCCGAGAAGCAGCCCTGGCTAAGAAAAGTGTGTGGGTGTTGGAAGGTTTCCGTACACTTTATGGCTGCTTTTTTAACGTGGATTGGACGTGCTTATGCATGTTATTTCTCAAACCGCAATTGAAGATCAGGCCATTGCCCAACTCTGTAGTTATGAAATTAAAGGACAAAGAAAAATGTTTATGTGATGAAGCACCATCGACAAGTGCGAGATCATGTTGGACGAGCTGCCATTGCTAATGCGACAAGCTACATTAGAGGACTTCCTGGGAGAAATGACAGCTGGAGTAGATACGGTTTCCCAAGTCCTTTCACCGAGCTAAAGAATACGGCTGTGGTGAAATACAACTATCACCGACAAGCTGTGGACTGGCTCCGTACCATCCCTGGCCACATTCATTTGTTCACGTGTTTGTGGTTAGGCGGTCTTTCCCAGTAAGTGCACTGGGGAGGGCACGGGTAATGTTGTGGGACCCCTGGTTGTGTAAGGCAGAGACGACACTGGGAGAAATTGTGGACACCCGGCCGCCGCCATGAGGTTGTGGATAGCTCCCGCCTCCAAGAGCCTAAAAGGCAACATTTCAAGTGCAAGCAGCTGTCAAAAATTTGTCAGTATAGTATTGCAGCCTGCATGGCTGGCTGCATACTTGCGCTTGCATTCCAAGGAATGGGGTAGGGACAGCTGAATGCTGCACTGGGACAAGGACGTGGATGGTGATTGATGCAACTCTGCAACTACAGAGGCATGTTCGCATGCGCCAAGGATCACTTGTGATGGGCACACTTTTAAGCAGTGACCTGGGAGATGCTTCCAGGGGTCTTCCCCATGCTGTTCCCATGCCTTTTCAGCACTGTATGCATGTGTCTGATGATGTGTCACACACCACATGGCCAGATAAGGTGTTAAAATGACATTTCCCAGTGAATGCATTTGTTTTGGTTGAAAGCAATGCAGAAGTGCAAAAACGCATCAAAAACGCTACGTGTGAACATAGCCCAAGGTGTGGAGGACCATTTTTTTTTGTTTATTTATTTATCTTGCCTTATATACAAGTCATTACCTTGGAAAGGATGTTCCTTAATATTTTTCCCAGAAAAATCCATTTTGGTTTTCGTTTTTGCTTATTTTATTGTGAGTCCATAAAAGTGGCGTAATACCTCTGACAACATTGTTGACAGCAGTGACCTAGGCATCCAAAATGCTTCCAGGGGTCTTCCCCATCCTGATCCCAAGTCATTTGAGCACTGTTCCCATCGATTTGGGCAATTTTTAGGCCCTCTGCAGACCGCCGGAGGGAGCCACCTGAAAAATGCTTGAGTTTCCCCCTAGACTTACATGGGGCTTGTTACTCGGTCTGAGCACTTGAGCATTCCAATTTGCTTGACTTGAACAACGAGTACACGGGCATTTTAGTGCTCGCTCATCACTAGTTAATACGTCATGTGAGCCCTGGGCTCAATCAGCGCTGGCGTCATTATCTCCGCCTTTGAACGTATAAGTAATCAAGAGGGTGAGGCTGGACGCTCACTTCCTCTTGATTACTTTTTACATCTGATGCGTGGACCGTGATGCCAGGGCTGTTTGGAAGCATCGGATCACAAATAATTTTTTTTCTTTGAGGTAAACCATTGCTTAAAAACAGGCAGGGAAATGTTTTGCCTCACAAAAAGAGTCAGCTGTAACCCCATGCTATAATGTCTGTATACTCTCTTTTGCCTCCTCCTCTGCCCAGGAGCTGTGGTATGATCAGACCATGTTCCTGCATGGTCAGACACAGCCAGTACACAGTACACAGCAGGGGCACATGTACAAATCCTGGCAAAAGTTATGGAATCACCGGGCTCGGAGGATGTTCATTCAGTTGTTTAGTGTTGCTGAAAAAAAAAGCAGAGTACCACATTTTTTTTCTTGATTTCTTTTAGTGTTTCTTAAAGCCCTAAAGTTGCCATTTGAAATAACTTTAGTTTTGTGCCATGTCTGTGATCTGCTTTTTTTCAACAACATTAAACAACTGAATGAACATCCTCCGAGCCCGGTGATTCCATAATTTTTGCCAGGGGTTGTATAAGATTATTTCAGCACAGGAACATGTTTTTAACACATTCAATTTTGGAACTTATGCCTCCTTCACATATCCGTATAAAACACATACATGAAAAAAACAGTACTAGCATCATCAGTGTTTTCCATCAGTGTGTCATTAGTGTGTCTTCCATATGTCATCGTTGTGTCCGTTTTTACCATCAGCATTTCATCAGTGTTTTTCCAGTATGGATAAAGAAATAAATAAATGAAAAAGCTTCTCCTAATCTTTGAGATGTTAAACACGGACAGCATATGCATTATACTCTGATGCCATGCTTGTGCTGTACGTGTTTTTCACGGACCCTTAGACTTGTATTGGCCCATGTCATCCGTGATACCAGAGAAAAACGGACATGTCTCTTTGTGTTTTGCATGGACACATGGTCTGTATAAAAACATGGACCTGTGCATAGCTGTATAGGTTATAATGGATACATGAGGCATCTGTAAATAAACCGTATACCACATGTACTGGAAACACAGACGTGTGAAGAAGACCTTGTTTTTATTTCAAGATCTAGCTTTAAAATGTACTTTGTTCGTGGAATAACCCCTTTACTGTCATTTTCTATTTTTGGATAATTTTTTTCTTTTATCAGTTAAAGGAAGAATGCCAATGCCAAAATGTTATAATAATTAAATAAAAAAATAAACAATGGTATTAATTAAACCTGCGTTAATTGGAACTGTTTTTTTTAATTATTTAACTATTTCACTTCTTTTTAAAAAAAGGGCTACCTTTCATTATACTACTGTATTTGCATAATTATTTGCCAATTGAGTATTGTGACCATATCTTCATATTATGTTATGCAGATTTTCCAAATCAAAGCAGTATAAACTTGAATGCTTATTGGATGAAGCAAATCAGGTGACGTGTATTTGTGTAATGAGGAGGGTGAGGCCTAAGAATACAACAGCCTTTATCAAGGTCAAAAGTTGTTAAAAGTCTTAAATAAGGATGCAGCACTCTCAAAATTGCTAAGATGTTGGGAGTGGATCAAAAAAACATCACAAGTTGTATTGCAAATAGTCAACAGGGTAAAAAAAAATGCATTGAAAAAAAAAAGACTCATGTTTAGTGATGAGCGAGCATGCTCGCTACTGCTCGGTGCTCGCCCGAGCATCTCACTGCTCGAGATGCTCAGCGTTCGCCGAGTATTTCCGGGGTAGCTCGGCGGGTGCTCGGGTCCCCTCCCTGCATGTTTGGCGCTCCTTAGAGCACCAATCAACATGCAGGGATTGTCTGCCACACACTGTAATGCCGCCGCTATGTTGGTTATGGCATTACTGTGATTGGCTGGCTGCACAGTGTCATCAGGTCTATATCAGACCTGGCGCCGCCGTGCTCGTCACAGTCTACTCCAAAATCTGGCAGTGTAGGGAGAGGAGCTGCTGAGCTAGGGAGAGATTTGGTTGTTTATTAGTTAGTTTAGGTATTCTACAAGATTCTCTACATATCCATCTCAACTACCAGTCCTTCTGAGGACTAATCCATCTGCAGAGATATCAGTGCTAGGCAGGCAGGGTATATAGCAGACTGCAGTGAACATAGCAAGAGGGTCCATTCCAGTTCTGTCTGCTGGTGCTTTTACAGATATTTGTAGAAATAGTCCCAGGTATCAGGGGCCAGGAATAATTTTTTTTTATCTTAATCCTGATTATTTTCTTAACAAGCAATCCAGAGAACACCGTTTTTCTGTTCCATTTGCTTGTTGGCACTGCAGAATACAGCCAGGTCCTTTCCATATTACAGCAATAAAAATCCACGTATTTAAAACTGTGGTTTGTCCGTCACACGGATCACATATAATGGCGCTGAAAATTCTGACATTTCTGGCCTTCATTGAAATTTTGTTGCAGTGTGTCAGCAAACTTATTGAAACGAGGTCGGCGCTGTTAAAAATAGTTACCTACAGGCCAGCTATTTAAAACTGTGGTTTGTCCTTCACACGGATCACATATAATTGCGTTGAAAATTCTGCCATTTCTGGCCTCTATTAAAATTTTGTTTCAGTGTGTCAGCGAAGTTATTGACACCAGTTTGCTGTTAAAAATAGTTACCTACAGGCCAGCTATTTAAAACTGTGGTTTGTCCGTCACACGGATCACATATAATTGCGCTGAAAATATTGCCATTTCTAGCCTCCATTGAAATTTTGTTGCAGTGTGTCAACAAACTTATTGACACGAGGTTGGCGCTGTTAAAAATAGTTATCTACAGGCCAGGTATTTAAAACTGTGGTTTGTCTGTCACACAGATCACATATAATTGTGCTGAAAATTCTGCCATTTCTGGGCTCCATTTAAATTTTGTTGCAGTGTGTCAGCGAACTTATTGACACAAGTCGGCACCGTTAAAAATAGTTACCTACAGGCCAGTAATTTAAAACTGCGGTTTGTCCGTCACACGGATCACATATAAGTTCGCTCCAAATTCAGCCATTTGTAGTGAGCGTGGAAGATATTGTCCTCCATTTAAAATGGGCAAGGCATGTGTCAAGGGACGCGGAACTTGTGCATGGTGCATGAAGAGGCCGAGGCCGTGGGCAAGCTGAAATTGTGCCATAACAAACACCCACATCTTCCGCTCGACCTTCTTGTCCCAATTAATAGGGGACTGCAGACAGGCACTATTGATCACAGAGCAGTGTGAAAAGGTTATTGGTTGGATAGCAGATAATGCGTCCAGTCACTTAGCCACCACCACCACCCTGTCTTCTACACGGTCAAGTCTCAGTAGCCGTGAGTCTGGACAGCATATTCCTCACCCTGATCCTCCTTCCTCCCACTATTCTGGAGTCAACTGATCCCATACTTGGACACTCTGAAGAGCTGGTCACTTTTCCATTTATAGATTCGGGCCCCTCGCCTGGTCCACTTGAAGTTGGGCAAGAGGAGATCGCATGTAGCAATGCCCAAATATTTGAGCAGCCATGGTCATACGAAGGCGAATGTGGGAAAGTGTCACAAGAGGTGGACGATGATGAGACACAATTGCCAGAAAGTCAGGAGGAGGACCAGAGTGCGGAAGTGGAAGGTGAGGTGGTGGATGATATAGTAACTGACCCAACCTGGCATGAGGACATGCAGAGAGAGGACAGCAGCACACAGGGGAAGGGAGGCAGAGCACCTCAACAGGCAGGAAGAAGCAGTGTGGTGGCTGCAGAAAGAAGGCGGGCAACCGTTCCCCATAATACCAACTCAGCGGAAGTTGCCAGTACAACTGTTGGGTCTTCCCGAGTCTGGTTGTTTTTTAAAGACTCTGCCGATAACCCCAAAAAGGCCATTTGCACCACCTGCCAGGCCAACATCAGCAGGAGCAGCAAAACTAGCAGCCTGAACACCACCAGCATGATCAGGCACACGGCAGCAAAGCACATGACTTTGTAGGCCAAACCCCAGGGTCCAGGGAACAGTGTCTGCGGGTGACAACACTGCTTCTTCCGCTGTTGTGCGTGCAAGCCAATCCCCTGTCTATAGTGCATGCGAAGATGCCTCCTGCCCTGCACCTGTCATTGCACACTCTCAACTAGAGCCATCAGCAAGCACGTCCTTGTTCCAGGCAGCGTTCAGTTGTCCATACTCCAGTTCTTGGACCGCAAACGCAAATATGCAGCCAACGCCCCTTCAGGCCACATTACTAAATTCCCACAATTCTCGACTGCTTGCACTCGAAATGTTGCATTTTAGACTCGTGGAGATGGAATCTTTCCGAAACCTCATGGCGGCGGCCGTCCCTCGGTACTCGGTCCCCAGCCGCCACTATCTTTCCCTGTGTGCCATCCCCGCATTACACAATCACGTGTCCCACATCATTAGCCGTGCCCTCAACAATGCAGTTACTAGGAAAGACCACCTAACCACGAACTCATAGACAAGTGCTTCTGAGCATGGACAGTACATCTCACTGATGACACACTGGGTTAACATAGTGGAAGCCGGGACACAGTCAAAACTTGGGACGGAACACATCCTCCCGATGCCAAGGATTATGGGCCCTAGATCAATCAGGGTTGCCCCAACAGTCTACAGCTCCTGCACCTCATCCTCCTCAGCCTCCTCCTCCTCTTCAGCCTCCATCTCTGATATTACCACATCAGTCGCAAGCTGGAAACACTGCAGCACTGCCTCAGCCAAGCGGCAACAGGCTGTGTTTAAGCTAATATGCTTAGGTGACAAACCGCACAATGCTGAAGAGTTGTGGACAGCTCTGAAAGAGCAGGCAGATCTGTGGCTGACACCGTTGAACCTACAGCCAGGCATGATCGTGTGTGACAATGGCCAGAATCTGATGGTGGCTCTGAGGCGAGGCGAACTCACACATGCACCATACCTGGCCCATGTGCTTAACCTCGTGGTTCAGCGGTTTCTCAAAACTTACCCAGAGCTGCCGGATCTGCTTGTCAAAGTACGCAGCCTGTGTGCCCATTTTAGAAAGTCAACTACAGCTTCCGCAGCCCTTGCCGTGCTTCAGCACTGTTTGCAGCTTCCGGCTCACAGACTGGTGTGTGATGTCCCCACGCGTTGGAACTCTACACTGCAGATGTTGCGAAGGATTTGTGAGCAGAAGAGGGCAGTTGTTGACGACCTGCATCAACAAGGCCGTCGGTATTCAGTTCAGACTCCACACATAAGACCTTCCTCCAAAACTTTGAGGACTCCACCAAGATGGTGAGCGGCGATGACGCCAAAATTAGCTTCACCATCCCACTTCTCTGTCTTCTGAAACACTTTCTGCTCACAATCAAAGAGGATGCATTACAGGCGGAGCACGATGAGATGGAGTAGGGTGATTACACACAGCCCAGCCTCATCTCATCCCAATGTGGATTGGGTGACAATGAGGAAGAGGAGGAGGAAGAACAGGAGCTAGTTTTATGCTCTATAGATGGTACTACCTGCTCAACTGTCATACTGTCTGTTCAGCGTGGAAGGCCTGAGGACAGGGAGGAGGGGGAGGAGGAGAGCATGGTCAGACGTCCTCTTGATGAGGACACGGAAGTCTTGCCTGCTAGCAGTCTGGCACGCATGGCTGAGTTTATGTTATGCTGCCTTTCCCGTGACCCTCGCATTCTCAAAATTTTGGGTGACAGTCATTACAGGTTGATGACACTTCTAGACTCACGCTACAAGAAGAACTTTCTATCTCTTATTCCTGAGGCGGACAGGTCTACAAAAATGGGGCAGTACCAAAAGGCCATTGTTGCGGAATTATTAAAAAAATTCCCATCTGAAAACACTGATGGCAGAGGTCACAGTTCGTTGGACATCCAAGGAGTACAGGCAAGAGAGACACAACTCCAATCCAGCATAGACAGGGGAACACTGCTAAAGTTCTGGGAGAGTTTTCTCAGCCCCTCCCATCGCACTGGCTCTGAGGCGCAGGGTACTCTCACCAGGAGTGCAAAGTCTGGGAAGATGCTGACGGAGTACCTTGCCGACTGTACCGACGTCCTCCGTAATTTCTCTGTGCCTTATAATTATTGGGTATCTAAGCTGGACATGTGGAATGAACTGACTCTCTACGCCTTGGAGGTCCTGGCTTGCCCTGCCGCTAGTGTTTTATCAGAGCGGGTTTTTATTGCCGCTGGTGAAATTATAGCTGATAGGCGCATCCACCTGTCAACAGAAAATGCTGACAGGCTGACTCTAATAAAAATGAACAAGGGCTGGATTGGGCCAGACTTCTCAACACCACGGAATGATAGCAGCATAACATAAACTCAAATCCAGTGGCTTTTTTTGGAAGGTGTATTCCCATGCACCTTTTCACACCCACACATGGGTATACGCTTCCTGATTTTGGCTATTTGCTCTTGTCCTCCTCCTTCTCCTCATCCTCATCCTCCACTACCATATCACCAGGGTGACCGTGGTCCGTGATGCAACACCCACATAATTTTTGGAAAGGGTGTTTATGATGCCTGTAAAAAAATTTTTTTATACAGTATGTTCATGTATACCCCCCAGGGGTAAATGTTTGTCAGCCCATACACTTAGTGCATGGGCATTATAAGTATTGGAGACCCGCTCCTTTCTAATGGGAACATTTTTTTATGAGGCTCCCCTCCACATCTTTTCCAAGGGGCATTGGAGAGCCTCCAAATTTTTGACAGCCCTTGCAATCACTGCATAGGCCAACACTATGGGAGACCCACTTCTTAATAATGGGAACATTGTTTTCAGGAGGCCCTCTGACCTCGACATCTCTTCCAAGAGGCATTGGCGTGCCTCCAAATTTTTGCTAGCCCTTGCATTCACTGCATAGGCCAACACTATGGGAGACCCACTTCCTAATAATGGGAGCATTTTTTCATGAGGCCCTCTACGTCTCTTCCAAGGGGCATTGGAGTGCCTCCCAATTTTTAGCAGCCCTTGCATTCACTGCATAGGCAAACAGTTTGGGAGACCCACTTCCTAATAATGGGAACATTGTTTTCAGGAGGCCCTCCTCTAAGTCTCTTCAAAGGGGTATTGAGGTGCGTCCAAATTTTGGGCAGCCCTGCCACTCACTGCATATGCAATAACAGTATATAAGACTCACTCTTTAGTAATGGGAAAAACAAAGCATACCTGGCTGATGGCTCTCTAAGAATAGTGAAGGCCGAATGCTGGCCCTTTGAGAATAGTAAAGGCCGTCTGATGGCCCTATAAAAATAGGCTTTGTGACTTTCAGAGTCCCTCCTTCATAAATTAAACAGGATGTGTCTGATCATGTCTCTCACACCACATGGCCAGATAAGGTTGTAAAATGTTAAAATTACATTTCCTGGTGAATGCATTTGTCACCGTTGAAAGCAATGCAAAAGTGCAAAATCACATCAAAAACGCTACGTGTGAACATAGCCCAAGATGTGAAGGAGTATTTTTGCTTCTAGTTATTTATTTTTCCTTATATACAAGTCATTAGCCTCGAGAGGATGTTCCTTAGCATATTTCCCAGGAAAATCCTTTTTTTTTTTCGTTTTTGTATGTTTTATTGAGAGTCCGTTAAAGTGGCGTAATACCTCTGACAACATTGCTCACAGCAGTGACCTGGGAGTCAAAAATGCTTCCAGGGGTCTTCCCCATGCTGTCCCCATGTTATTTGAGCACTGTTCCCATCGATTTCCCAGCCGCCTGAAAAATGCTCGAGTTTCCCATAGACTTACATTGGGCTCGTTGCTCAGGTCGAGCACCCGAGTATTCCAATGTGCTCGACCCGTGCAACGAGCACCCGAGCATTTTAGTGCTCGCCAGTCACTCACGACTCATGTTAACTACTAAGATTTGAGAAGAATCAAACGTGAAGCGACCAGGAAGGCATTATCCTCCAGGACTATCATATTCCATGAGCTGCAACCTCCCTGGAGACCCAGGATTACAAGGTGTCAGGGCTCAGAGACATGGCCGAGGTAAGGAGGGCTGAAACCTGACCACTACTGAACAAATCACAGAATTCAAAATATCAAGACAGGGCCAAGAAATATCTGAAGAAAGGTTTTATGGACTGATGAGATGAGAGTAACTTTTGACAGACCAGATGGATGGGTAAAAATCATCAAATGTATTAGGAGATGGAAGCCGTTTGATATATTTGGTGCCTCTTGGACAGTATTGGTCTTGTGCTATTAGTTGATATAGATTTATAGATATGGATTTCCAATGATTTATGATGGAAAATGGAAAACTGTCAATGGAGGTTGATAGTGTTAAATGTCACAAATTTGTGGATTGTGCATAAATTTCCCCATTGTATTTATTTTGCTCAACAGATCATAACCATTCAATATTATAAATGTATTTTTTTAAATCAATTGCTAGTGACTAGAAATGAGAGAATCTGACGAAAATTGAATACATGAGTTCGCTCAAATTTAGCTTATATTCATTGTGATTCGAATATTCATTATTATGCACAGACAGCACCCAGTATTCATTTGAACTCATGCGCAGTGAAGCGCCCCCTGGGCCGTGGGGTACTCGGTAGCCGGCCTAATCGGTGCTGGGGGTGTCGCGGTGGCAGTGACCCAGTCCATGACCCAGGGCGGTCAATTAAAGTAAAAGTAAAAGGGGTATAAAGTTTTTAGAGAATAATGTTTGTGACACCACCCGTGGTATGCGGCTATATGGGGCCGCCACTGCGGTGCAGATCCTCTGAAGCTGATGGTGACGCAGCAGAGTTGGTTCAGCTCTCCACAGGCAGAGCTTAGCTCCAGGGCAGTATATGGTGATTTTATGAGGTAGATGTTTGTTGGTGCGGTGCAGTGCAGTGCAGGGCAGGTGATGGCGCAGCAATTATTCAAGGACACAGTGGGGTGCAGTCTTCAGGTTTTACTCACAATTGTTCAAGACTCCAGGTTACAGTTACCGGTGTGTAACCGCCCATGTCGCACTGTGTCCTCCAGGTTAGGGGTCCAGCAAACTCTCAGGTATCTCAGGAGCACTTAAACGGGACCCCGTTCTATGTACCTTTCCCAGTTATCTCACTGCACTGGCTCTCACCCTCCTGCCCTGTGCCTCACAATTAGTGTCCCAAGCCAGTGGCCTCGGGCCTTGTCGGGCAACTTGCTCTCAGTCCCCTGGACCCTATGTGGCCACCTTTTCGGCGATGTAATTGTGGATTTTGGCTGCAACACCTTGAAAATGCTGCAGCCTCCGGTTGGCTAGCTGAGCATGGTTGTTCTCCACTGGTTTGGGGCCGGTCCCCTTCTGCGGCCTGATCCCTCCACGTCAGCGTGAATTCCAGCGCACGGGTGACCTCTGCACTCACCGTGCCCCTGGGATCCCTTCTGTCTCTCCTGACTTTCTTTTCTTGCTCTCCTCAGCAGAGCTCCTCCTGAGCTCTCACTGGACTCCTCTCAACTCAACTCCTTCTCCTGACTCACTCTAGTAACTTCTACCCTCCTTTATATATTCCTACCCTCAGTGCTCCCCTGAACCTCTTCCTCCACCCACCTCCTCTACCTAGTTCCACCTTCCAGCTAGGGACCAGGGACTGTGCTCTCCCTTAGGAGCAATCTCGCCCTTCCCTACAGAAGTTGAGTGTATTGGATGTGGGTGTGTGGGTCCCAGGTAATACTCCCTCCTTGCCTGAGAGTGGGGTGAGATGCAGTACCTCTGTGGCAACTGGACCCACAGGGGCGCTACAACAGTCTCGATCCATCTCCTCCCATCCAGTGTGGACTTCACTGTGGCATCTTCAGTATCTTTTAGTGCTCAGTATCTTTAGTGTGTTTCTGTGTTCTGCAACTTCGGAGTTTCATGTGACAACTAGGCAGTGATGCTATGATGCTACATGACGTTATGACATCACGTCCTAGTTGGCATAGGAGACAGAAAAGAAACAAAATACCAAAAGCCTCTAAAGATGGTACAGTGAAAACAGCATTGGTGAATCGATAAAAAAAGACAGGAAAGGACTAGGTGTTTATTAAATATTCTTTAAACCCGTTCCTGTCCATTTTCAATGGAGCAAAATGTAGCCATTCATCATTTTGCATGAACCAATTTGCAAAAAACAGATTGGATTTTGGGCAAATGAGAATATTTTGTAAAATTAATTTAATCTCTAAAAATGATCTGTAGTCCCAGAAGCATGAATATGGGTAACAATATGAACGCATATTCTAAAGGAACTAATGAGAAATAAGTGAATCTGACAAAATTTTAATTTGTATTTTTCGGTGGAACTCAATTCACAGAGACGTTATTCTCCATCAATTGAATGTTTCCTACCATGCTCTGGAAACTATCCAGACCCCAGAACATAAGATGTAAAAATTTTTTAAAAAGCATGCATGCATAGTGATCTCCTGGGCCTATGGCTAGAATGCACTCTAGAATGCATGTTCTGGCTGCGACTAGGCCCCGGAGCATGCCCAGTGAATTCCAGAGTCAGCTTGCTGTCAAGAATAAACACTGGGCTGGAGATGCGGTTCAACCTAGGACCAGACAGCAGGCAGAGAGCAGCTGGGGTGGCTGGAGAGGGAAGTGGCCTGCAAAAGAATAAAAAGAAAAAAGCATACTCACCTTAGGGCTAACCATTTCTGGCCATAACTGCTGCCCCCTGTCCGTTATCTGGTTCTCTGCTTGTACATCGCATTTTATCTCTGGCTTGGTGTTCACTTTATGACAGGGCTGCAAGTAGGCCCTGGAGTTAGCTCAAAACATACTTCAAGTTAAGCAGACGGGACAGACCAATGGCAGTAAATAACCACCAATCGGTGAACCTTTACACAAGCAGTCCAAAGTAAATGATGTTCACTGAATGTTCTGCAATACATTGCTTAGTGCACATAGGCTGCCATCGATCTTGGCAGGGCAAGTCCTGTTTCCAAAGGACAATTCACCGCTGAGAACAATGATTTTTTACGCTGCACAAAAGATCATTTCATCCAATGAACAAGCATTTTGTTTGTTCATCGGGTCATTGGGAGCCTATTTGCATTGCAAGATTATCATGAAGCAAGTGTTTTTTAAAAGGCTTGTTCACTATTATCTTTCAGTGTGAATACATGTTTATAAGAATTCTTCATTGTACCATTTCTCGGCATGTGTTTACTTGCCTCCATTAAAAAATAAACCTTTCTTATGTGCAGCTGCACTTTAATCTATAGGTGACTACTGGTTCTGAGTAATAGCTTCTCTTTACCTTTTTTGCTCTGATCACCTGAGGTTGACCAGGCTTTTTTTCTGAGAATTTCTGTCTGACCATAACCTTTTGACCTTTAGCTTGTTCCTATGCTGACCATCCCAATTTCTGTTCCTTGGCTTTTCCTTATTCTTAGCTGCAGTCCATCTGTTGTCAGCTGCTGCTGCCTAGTGGGACACAAGTAAAAGCTGTGACCTTTTAGTGTCTTGCTACAACATGCACCACCTCCATGCTGAGGCATTTAGTGAAAACCAAACATCCATTAGACTTTTCACTTAAGGTGAGCTAATGAAATAAAAATAGTGCATGGTAAGGTCTTCTATTTCTGGAGGAAGATTTGTTGGCCAACTTCCAAAACTTTTTCATATCCTCTAAAGGCTTTGCTTCTAAAAGGGGGTTGTCCACTACCTTTAAGTAGTCCACTTGTAAAAAAAAAAAAAAACATTTTTATGCCATTACTCTTTGAAAGAGAAATGTAACAACGCAATTGCTTTCTGAGTACAGATAATGTAGTAGATGTTGTCGGCAGTTCTATTGGCTATGGCTGTACAGCATAGCTTATGCTACACTGACTGGGGTGATTGAATGGGTTAAAATAGTCTCTATCAACAGGGTTGCGGTGATTGGCCATTTTCTATGGTGTAATGGATATAAGTGGTCTGTCTTCTTAAACACCCTCTACCTTTTGTGAGTTTGCCTTATTTCCCCCTTCATGCTCTGGAACAAGGAAGCAACCCACAGGTACCAGCAAGTATGGCTGACCCCTGGTGGAAAAGTTTATAGAGAGGGTCAGGAAAGAGGGAATCCAATGGATGAATGACCTCATAGCAGAGATGTCTGTGGCCCCCTCTCCTTCATTACCTCAGAGACTTATTCCCAGCACAGTGCAGCAGCGTTTGGACAGAGAAGTCCCAGATTCTCACTCTGTTGCCAGTGTTAATGTGCAGCATGCCACAGGTAACTCTGATCAGTAGATTCCTTGCACAGAGGACCTGTTTGTAAACATCAGGAGTTTGGCTCCACCCCCTCCACAAAGGACATCTGGTGCCATCTACTCTGCTCCCTCACACACTAATATCTTTCTCCTCACACAGTGAATTGTGAGCCTGCTGCAAATTTAATGATGGGAGGCAAGACTTCTTCTGCTAGCAGCACAAATAGCGAGCTTGAAGATGCAACCCCTCCTCACTCCTGTTACAGGGGAACAAGCAGTTCCCTGCACAGCTCCTGTTCAAACCTTAATCCCAACAGAGGACACAGCCGGGATGCCTGCCAATGTGTCTATCTTGTCCCTTACTGCACTAAATTCAACCGCTGTGAGTCTGCCCCAGCCACGTCGGGAAAGTTTTCTTTACAAGTTCTTCAGCATTGGTCACTCTTGATCACGGACAGTGTTGCCATCATAGGTCTGCCCGAAACAACCATTACCAATCCCACCATCCATGCAGGGAGTCCTGGTCTTCAAGAAAGTTGCGATCCTCAAAATAAAGGTCGCCGTCGAACTCAGCTGATGAGGGTTCCTGCACCTTGTGCAGTTCAAACAATACCATCCGTAAACTCCATCATGGGCTGGAGCCATGGCATCCATCGATACATGAGATTCATGAAGGTTTTGCATTATTTTCTCTAAAAAACAAGTTGATTATCTAATTGTGGAAAATCCAGTCATTCCAACATTACACACACTTCCTAAAGTCCACAAAGGTATTTTTGCTTCTCCAGTGAGACCTATTATTACTGGAATTGGTTCATCTAATGAATATATTAGTGAATGACTGGAATTTCTACTACAACCCTTTGCCCAAGATATCCTGGGTTACATCAGAGACTCTGGTGACATCCTAGATCAGATGTTGGGAAATATTGGTCCGATGGATACACCTGGATCAGTTGTGATGTTATTTCCTTATATACATTGATCACACAAGAAATTGCTCTTGAGGCGTTGACATTCAATCTCAAATGTTCTAACATTTACACTGATACTCTGCAGCAATTTATTATTGAAATTATTATTTTACTTATGACACATAATTATTTTTTGTCTGATAAAATATATTATTTACAACATAAGGGAGTTTTAATGGGAGCCACGTTCTCCCCTTCTTTGGCAATTTTGGTAATGTAATTTTGGGAACTGAAATATCTTTACTCTTAGTTAAATCCATTTATTGACTTTATTGTGTGGTATGGCAGATTTATCGACGATATGCTTCTTATCTGGAGTGGCGATGTTTCTGCTATATCACATTTTATTGAATACATTAATTCCAACCCCAATAATTTACAATTTACATTTTCTTATCATTCATACAATATTAATTTTTTGGATTTGCAATTAACAGGAGCCCCTCAAAAATTTATCTACGCCTCAATATATCGCAAACCCCTTTCTGGAAATACCATCTTGCATGCTGCAAGTTGTCATCTATAACATGTAACAAAAGCCATTGCAGTAGAGAAATTAACAAGAATTATTAGGAATTGTAGTCATCCTTCAGATGCAACACATCAAATAAAAAAATCTTATGATAGATTATGAGATCGAAGTTACCCTAACTGGATGATGAACAGGGGCAAGTCTATTGCAAACCAAAAAAGAGAGCAGATTTGATTAGATATGGCAGATCTTCAGTCAAAGATAATAATCCTCTATTACAGTGGGTATGGAAAGTATATAAATTTTTCACTCTTTGTTTCATTGCAGCCATTTGGTAAATTCTAAAAAGTTCATTTTTTTCTCATTAAAGTACACTCTGCACCTCATCTTGACTGGAAAAAAACAGAAATGCAGAAATTTTTACAAATTTATTAAAAAAGAAAAAACTGAAATATCACATGGTCATAAGTATTCAGACCCTTTGCTCAGTATTGAGTAGAAGCACCCTTTTGAGCTAGTACAGCTATGAGTCTTCTTGGGAATGATGCAACAAGTTTTTCACACCTGGATTTGGGGATCCTCTGCCATTCTTCCTTGCAGATCCTCTCCACTTCCGTCAGATTGGATGGTGAACATTGGTGGATAGCCATTTTCAGGTCTCTCCAGAGATGCTCAATTGGGTTTAATTCAGAGCTTTGGCTGGGCCCGTCAATAATGGTCACAGAGTTGTTAAAAGCCACTCCTTTGTTATTTTAGCTGTGTGCTTAGGGTCATTGTCTTGTTGGAAGGTAAACCTTCAGCCAAATCTGAGGTCCAAAGCCCTCTCGAAGAGGTTTTCATCCAGGGTATCTCTGTACTTGGCCGCATTCATGTTTCCTTCAATTGCAAACAGTCGCCCTGTCCCTGTAGCTGAAAAACACCCCCATAGTATGACGCTACCACCACCATGTTTCACTGTTGGGATTGTATTGAGCAGGTGATGAGCAGTGCCTGGTTTTCTCCAAACATACCGCTTAGAATTATCACCAAAAAGTTCTATCTTTGTCTCATCAGATCAGAGAATCTTATTTCTCATAGTCTGGGAGTCCTTCATGTGTTTTTGAGCAAACTCTATGCGGGCTTTCATATGTCTTCAATTGAGGACAGGCTTCCATCGAGCCACTCTGCCATAAAGGCCTGACTGGTGGAGGGCTGCAGTGATAGTTGACTTTGTGGAATTTTCTCCCATCTCCCTACTGCATCTCTGGAGATCAGCCACGGTGATCTTGGGGTTCTTCTTTACCTCTCTCACCAAGGCTCTTCTCCCACGATTGTCAGTTTGGCTGGACGGCCAGGTCTAGGAAGACTTCTGGTGGTTCCAAACTTCTTCTATTTAAGGATTATGGAGGCCACTGTGCTCTTAAGAACCTTGAGTAATGCAGAAATTCTTTTGTTACCTTGGCCAGATCTGTTCCTTGCCACAATTCTGTCTCTTATCTCCTTGGGCAGTTCCTTTGAGCTCATGATTCTCATTTGGTCTGACATTCACTGTGAGATCTTATATAGACAGGTGTGTGCCTTTCCAAATCAAGTCCTATCAGTTTAATTAAACACAGCTAGACTCCTATGAAGGAGTAGAACCATCTCAAGGAGGATCACAAGGAAATAGACAGCATGTGACTTAAATATGAGTGTCTGAGTAAAGGGTCTGAATACTTATGACCATGTGATATTTCAGTTTTTCTTTGTTAATAAATTTGCAAAAATTTCTACATTTCTGTTTTTTTTTCAGTAAAGATGGGGTGCAGAGTGTACTTAAATGAGAAAAAAAAAGAACTTTTTAGAATTTACCAAATGGCAGCAATGAAACAAAGAGTGAAAAATTTAAAGGTGTCTGAATACACTTTCCGTACCCACTGTATCTAAACTGATTTTCTCTCTTCAATACAGTATACAGTTTTTAACTGTACAGATAATGTAGTGCAGTCTTGTTGTCACGATTCTGTTGTCTGATAACCTGGGGCCAGGTGCTCCTTGCCTGTCCCTAACGCTAGGGGCAACCTAGCTATCTCTGCTTCCCAGGTTACTTCTGATGATGAAGAAGCAGGGGCCATGTACCTTGTTGAGCTACTAATCTGTCCCCTCACCCACCCAGGAAAGTGGGGAGGAATAGTGTATTTAAATATACAAAGAAGACCGGGTGTGGACCCCAATTCGGAAGTGGACATTCATTGCAGTGATCTGGAGGTGCAAGTGAACAGGGCCGTTACTTCCAAAGCTGACATACGGTACAGGGTTCGGTCTGGGGTGCTGCAGCTGATGGGATGGGGGTCGGCCAGTGTGAGGAAGGCCCAAAGAGCATTACTAGACTTTGTTAGAAGGACTTACGACTAGAGATGATCGGTGTTCGACTAGAACTGTTCGCCAATCTCAAATTCGAGCTGTTTTGGGCGGTGTTCGAGTTGTTCGACGAACCCGAACGATTTGCAAAAAATTCGGCTGTTCGAGGTAATGTTCGATAACTGTTCGTGCACCAAAAGCGTGTCCTGCATGTCTGGCGCTATTTAGAGCACCAATCATGCAGGGATTGTCTGCCACTCACTGTAATGCCACAGCCATGGTGGTTGTGGCATTACAGTGATTGCCCAAATCAATGGGAACAGTGCTCACAGTGAAACATGAAAAGCCGGCAATTCAGCAGCGGCATACACCGGTACCCGACAATTTAGAACAGAAAGAATAGAGAATCACACATAGATTAGATAGATAGAAACATGTCAGTCACACATATAAGAAGCACAGTGACAGTGTTGCTTACTGTACTTGTCATTTAGTGTAAAGGATTTATCAAAAAAAATAATAGTGTTTTCATGCACCGTCTCTTTAAAAAAGCCGGCCGGCAATTCAGCATCTGTACCCGACAATTTAGAATAAAAGGAATAGAGAATCACACATAGATTAGATAGATAGAAACATGTCAGCCACATATATACGAAGTACAGTGACAGTGTTGCTTACTGTACTTGTCATTTAGTGTAAAGGATTTATTAAAAAATATAATAGTGTTTTCGTGCACCGTCTCTTTAAAAAAGCCGGCCGGCAATTCAGCAGCGGTACCCGACAATTTATAACAGACAGAATAGAGCTTCACACATAGATTAGATAGATAGAAACATGTTAGTCACATATATATGAAGTACTGTGACAGTGTTGCTTACTGTACTTGTCATTTACTGCAAAGGATTTATTAAAAAAAATAATAGTGTTTTCATGCACCGTCTCTTTAAAAAAGCCGGCCGGCAATTCAGCATCTGTACCCGACAATTTATAACAGACAGAATAGAGCTTCACACATAGATTAGATAGATAGAAACATGTCAGTCATATATATAATAAGTACAGTGACAGTGTTGGTTACTGTACTTGTCATTTAGTATTAAAATAAAGGATTTATTATTAAAAAAAATTGGCGTGGGGTTCCCCGTAATTTTAGTCTCTAGCGGAGGTTAAGCAGAGAGCTGGGGCAGATGTTTGAAGCCTGGGAAGGGGGTAATACCCACGGAGCTTCCCAGACTACTAATATCAGCCCCCAGCTGAATACCTAGCCTTTACTAGCTATTAGAATGGGGGACCCCCCAAAAAAATGACGTGGGGTCCCCCCTAATTTAATAGCTAGCAAAGGCTAGGCAGACAGCTGGGGGCTGATATTAATAGCCCAGGAAGGGAACCATGAATATTGGCCCCCTCCCAGGCTAGAAACACCAGCCGTCAGCCGCCCCAGAAATGGCGCATCCATAGGATGCGCCAATTCTGGCACTTAGCCTCGCTCTTCCACGCTGCCCTGGTGCGGTGGCAGGGGGTAATAGGGTTGGGGTTGATGTCAGCTTATAATGCCAGCTGACATCAAGCCCAGGTTAGTAATGGAGAGGCGTCTATAAGTCACCCCCATTACTAACCCCATAGTCAAAGTTAAAAGAAAACACAAACACCCAGAATAAAGTCCTTTAATTGAAATAAAGACACATTCCTTTATTGTTCTAAATTAAACCATACTTACCGTCACGCCCATTCCAGCTGAAGCCAACGATCTCCTGCAATAAAAGAAAAATAATAAAGCAACCTCATCCTTACCTTTCCATGGTTCCCACGACAGCTTCAGCTCTGCTACATCGAGATAACAGGCTGGACCGCAGCAGAACGCTGCCATCCAGCCTGTCATCCCGCAGACACTGAGAAGCGCAGGCATGCTTGCGCTCTGCAGTGTCTGGCTGTGACGGCATAAAGATGAGACGAGTTCATGTCCAATGAACTCGGCGCACCTCATGCACGTCACTGACAGCGTGGGAGAATTCTCCTGCACTCAGCACTTCAGCATGAGAATTCTCCCACGCTGTCAGTGACGTGCATGAGGTCAGCTGAGTTCATTGGACATGAATGAGCTCACCTCATGCACGTCACTGACAGCGTGGGAGAATTCTCACGCTGTAGCGCTGAGTGCAGGAGAATTTTCCCACGCTGTCAGTGACGTGCATGAGGTGAGCTGAGATCATTGGACATGAATGAGCTCACCTCATGCACGTCACTGACAGCGTGGGAAAATTCTCCTGCACTCAGCGCTTCAGCGTGAGAATTTTCCCACGCTGTCAGTGACGTGCATGAGGTGAGCTCATTCATGTCCAATGAACTCAGCTGACCTCATGTACGTCACTGACAGCGTGGGAGAATTTTCACGCTGAAGTGCTGAGTGCAGGAGAATTCTCCCACGCTGTCAGAGACGTGCATGAGGTGCGCCGAGTTCATTTGACATGAGCTTGTCTCATCTTTATGCCGTCACAGCGAGACACTGAGGAGCGCAAGCATGCCTGCGCTTCTGAGTGTCCGCGGGATGACAGGCTGGATGGCAGCGTTCTGCTGCGGTCCAGCCTGTCATCTCGATGTAGCAGAGCTGAAGCTGTCGTGGGAACCATGGAAAGGTAAGGATGAGGTTGCTTTATTATTTTACTTTTATTGCAGAAGACATTGGCTTCAGCTGGAATGGGCGTGACGGTAAGTATGGTTTAATTTAGAACAATAAAGAATTGTGTGTTTATTTCAATTAAAGGACTTTATTCTGGGTGTTGTGTTTTTTTAAATACTTTACTAGAAATTCTTGGTGGTCATGTCTAATATTGGCGTGACCCCATGAATTTCGGGCTTAGGGCCAGCTGATAATGCCAAGCTGGCCTTAACCCCTTTATTACCCAGTGAGCCACCGCACCAGGGCCCTGGATGAGTTGGGTACAGCGCCAGAAGATGGCGCTTCTATGAACGCGCCATTTTCCGGGCGGCTGCGGACTGCAATATGCAGCGGGTGGGGTCCAGAAAGCTTGGGCCTCCCTGCGCTGCAGATTCCAGCCCCCAGCTGCCTAGTTGTACCTGGCTGGGCACAAAAATAGGGCGAAGCCCCACGCATTTTTTTTTTAAATTATTTCATGAAATTCATGGAATAATTAAGAAAAAAAGGGCTTCCCTATATTGTTGTGTCCAACCAGGTACAAATAGGCAGCTGGTGGTTGGGGGCAGCCTGTCCCTGCCTGCTGTACCTGGCTGGACACAAATTTAGTGCGAAGCCCCACGTCAATTTTTTTTTAATTATTTCATGAAATAATTTTTTTAAAAAAGGGCTTCCCTATATTGTTGTGTCTGGCCAGGTACAAATAGGCAGCTGGTGGTTGGGGGCAGCCCGTTCCTGCCTGCTGTACCTGACTGGACACAAATATAGGGCGAAGCCCCACGTCAATTTTTTTTAAATTATTTCAGGAAATTCATGAAATAATGAAAAAAAAATTGATGTGGGGCTTCGCCCTATATTTGTGTCCAGTCAGGTACAGCAGGCAGGAACGGGCTGCTCCCAACCACCAGCTGCCTATTTGTACCTAGCCGGACACAACAATATAGGGAAGCCCTTTTTTTCTTAATTATTCCATGAATTTCATGAATTTAAAAAAAAAATACGTGGAGCTTCGCCCTATTTTTGTGTCCAGCCAGGTACAACTAGGCAGCTGGGGGCTGGAATCTGCAGCGCAGGGAGGCCCAAGCTTTCTGGGCCCCACCCGCTGCAAATTGCAGTCCACAGCCGCCCCGGAAAATGGCGCGTTCATAGAAGCGCCATCTTCTGGCGCTGTATCCAACTCATCCAGGGCCCTGGTGCGGTGGCTCACTGGGTAATAAAGGGGTTAAGGCCAGCTTGGCATTATCAGCTGGCCCTAAGCCCGAAATTCATGGGGTCACGCCAATATTAGACATGACCACCATGAATTTCTAGTAAAGTATTTAAAAAAAACACAAACACCCAGAAAAAAGTCCTTTAATTGAAATAAACACACAATTCTTTATTGTTCTAAATTAAACCATACTTACCGCCACGCCCATTCCAGCTGAAGCCAATGATCTCCTGCAATAAAAGTAAAATAATAAAGCAACATCATCCTTACCTTTCCATGGCTCCCACGACAGCTTCAGCTCTGCTACATCGAGATGACAGGCTGGACCGCAGCAGAACGCTGCCATCCAGCCTGTCATCCCGCAGACACTGAGAAGCGCAGGCATGCTTGCGCTACTCAGTGTCTGGTTGTGACGGCATCCAGATGAGCCAAGGTCATGTCCAATGAACTCGGCTCACCTCATGCACGTCACTGACAGCGTGGGAAAATTCTCACGCTGAAGCGCTGAGTGCAGGAGAATTTTCCCACGCTGTCAGTGACGTACATGAGGTGAGCCGAGTTCATTGTCGGCTCATCTGGATGCCGTCACAGTCAGACACTGAGGAGCGCAAGCATGCCTGCGCTTCTCAGTGTGTGCGGCATGGCAAGCTGGATGGCAGCGTTCTGCTGCGGTCCAGCCTGTCATCTCGATGTAGCAGAGCTGGAGCTGTCCTGGGAACCATGGAAAGGTAAGGATGAGGTTGCTTTATTATTTTTCTTTTATTGCAGGAGATCGTTGGCTTCAGCTGGAATGGGCGTGATGGTAAGTATGGTTTAATTTAGAACAATAAAGAATTGTGTCTTTATTTCAATTAAAGGACTTTATTCTGGGTGTTTGTGTTTTTTTTTTAACTTTGACTATGGGGTTAGTAATGGGGGTGTCTTATAGACGCCTCTCCATTACTAACCTGGGCTTGATGTCAGCTGGCATTATAAGCTGACATCAACCCCAACCCTATTACCCCCTGCCACCGCACCAGGGCAGCGTGGAAGAGCGAGGCTAAGTGCCAGAATTGGCGCATCCTATGGATGCGCCATTTCTGGGGCGGCTGAGGGCTGGTGTTTCTAGCCTGGGAGGGGGCCAATATTCATGGCTCCCTTCCTGGGCTATTAATATCAGCCCCCAGCTGTCTGCCTACCCTTTGCTAGCTATTAAATTAGGGGGGACCCCACGTCATTTTTTTGGGGGGTCCCCCATTTTAATAGCTAGTAAAGGCTAGGTATTCAGCTGGGGGCTGATATTAGTAGCCTGGGAAGCTCCGTGGGTATTACCCCCTTCCCAGGCTTCAAACATCTGCCCCAGCTGTCTGCTTAACCTCCGCTAGAGACTAAAATTACGGGGAACCCCACGCCAATTTTTTTTAATAATAAATCCTTTATTTTAATACTAAATGACAAGTACAGTAACCAACACTGTCACTGTACTTATTATATATGTGACTGACATGTTTCTATCTATCTAATCTATGTGTGAAGCTCTATTCTGTCTGTTATAAATTGTCGGGTACAGATGCTGAATTGCCGGCCGGCTTTTTTAAAGAGACGGTGCATGAAAACACTATTATTTTTTTTAATAAATCCTTTGCAGTAAATGACAAGTACAGTAATCAACACTGTCACAGTACTTCATATATATGTGACTGACATATTTCTACCTATCTAATCTATGTGTGAAGCTCTATTCTGTCTGTTATAAATTGTCGGGTACCGCTGCTGAATTGCCGGCCGGCTTTTTTAAAGAGACGGTGCACGAAAACACTATTATATTTTTTAATAAATCCTTTACACTAAATGACAAGTACAGTAAGCAACACTGTCACTGTACTTCGTATATATGTGGCTGACATGTTTCTATCTATCTAATCTATGTGTGATTCTCTATTCCTTCTATTCTAAATTGTCGGGTACAGATGCTGAATTGCCAGCCGGCTTTTTTAAAGAGACGGTGCATGAAAACACTATTATTTTTTTAAATAAATTCTTTGCAGTAAATGACAAGTACAGTAAGCAACACTGTCACAGTACTTCATATATATGTGACTGACATGTTTCTATCTATCTAATCTATGTGTGAAGCTCTATTCTGTCTGTTATAAATTGTCGGGTACCGCTGCTGAATTGCCGGCCGGCTTTTTTAAAGAGACGGTGCACGAAAACACTATTATATTTTTTAATAAATCCTTTACACTAAATGACAAGTACAGTAAGCAACACTGTCACTGTACTTCATATATATGTGACTGACATGTTTCTATCTATCTAATCTATGTGTGATGCTCTATTCCTTCATGTCTAAATTGTCGGGTACCGGTGTATGCCGCTGCTGAATTGCCGGCCGGCTTTTTTAAAGAAAGCGTCTTCTGAGCAGTTTGTCAGCTTTTGGACACCTTTGAAGGTGTTTTCTATGTGTTCCTATGTGTTTTTGTTTGCCTGCCATTGGTTTTAACGGTGTTCGACGGTGTTCTAAGGTGTTCGACGAACAGTTCGACGAACAGTTCCTCGAACATCCCGGTGTTCGACGAACCGAACCGAACCCGAACACTACGGGGGTGGCTCAACACTACTTACGACCTAGCGGAAAATACCAGTGACCCCCATTAGTGCCTGTAACTTAATTGCGATCACTTTAGTGACACTCTTGATGCTGTAAATTTTACATCCACTAGGAATTATCTAGATAGTGGAGAGGATTCCTGCTGCAAGAGGTATAATGTGTTTAATATCAACTCTGTGAATTTTGTATGTTGTAAATATTCTGTCTTCACACAATTTACTTCCTGCTAAACCCTTATATCTGTGTTAGGAAAATAAGTTGGTTGCTTCCGCCTCGTCCTTGTCTGCGTATTGCATCCAGTAATCTACTTACACAGCAATGCAGTCAAAAAACAAGGCAGAAATTATCTGCTGCCATGTGATGATTGCTTCGCAAACAATCACTTGATTTTTTAGGGGAATAACTTCACCTTCAAAACCGCACAGCAATTTGAATTGGTTACACATTTTTTTGCTTGAGTCAGCTGAGCCCCTACAAAATCAAGTAATTGCTTGATCACCAAACAGCAGCGATTAATTGCCATTCCAATTATAGCTCACGACCTGGCAACTCCATCTCGTCATTGTTAGGTTTTTCCTACACTCTTTTGTCTACTGCAAGTCTTGAAGATGCAAGCATGACTTGGGCATTAAAGCTGTGTTTTCACTTTGTGAACGTGAGGTGTTATTGTGTCATCTGGAGGAGATCTGCATGGCAAAACTGCAAGTGGTTTTCCATGGATAGATGAAGTTCCTATAAACCATGTGCTATGTCTGTATTTCCCGCCAACCTGCAACACTTTGGGGTAAGCAGAATACAGTTTTGTCGTGCATAACTTTACTGCATAGTACACTGCCTCCCTGTGTCCACAATGTAAAAGTTAACCTTAAAAGAACAACGAAGGTAAAAGTCATGCCCAAGCCCTTTATGCCATGCACAGTAGCATTTAAAATAATAGCAGTGTGTTCAAAAACAGGAGTAAAGCACATGATCTTTATACTAGTTTTTATTTCCATGCATTGGGAACATTGCACACTGATTTCTAATTCAATACATGAAGAGAAATGTATATAATTTTTAGCTACTTTACAAAAAATAACAAAAAATGAACATTGGGCTGTTCTAAAAAATAGCAGTGTTTGCATTTGTTTTTACAAACTCACAATATGTACTTTTTGAGGATTTAGCATTCCTGTGAATCACTAACCTAATATTTAATTGAATACCCACAATTTTTTAGAAGTGTTTCACATCTATGTTGCATAGAGTGAACCAACTTCAGGCACCTATCAACTGTTATTCCAGCCCAGGATGTTTTGACAACAAAGTTGTTGTCTTGTTGAAACACCCATTTCAAGGGCATATCCTCTTCAGCATAAGAAAATATGAGCTCTTCAAGTATTCTAATATATGCAAACTGGTCCATGATCCATGGTATGCAGTAAATAGGTCCGGCACCATAGTAAGAGAAACATGCCCATATCATGATGCTTGCACCATCATGATTCACTGTCTTCAGAGTGTACTGAGGCTTGAATGCAAAGTTTGGGGGTCATCAGACAAACTGTCTGCGGCTCTTGGACACAGAAAGAACAATTTTACCTTCCTGAGTCCACAAAATGTTTCTCCATTTCTCTTTAGTCCAGTTTATGTGTTCCTTGGCAAATTGTATCCGCTTCAGTACATGTCTTTTTTATAACAGTGGGACTTTGCAGGGACTTGTTGCTAAGATCTTCACGCAGGCTTCTTCTAACTGTCATAGTACTCACAGGTAACTTGCGTCTTTGATCATCCTGGAACTGATCATTGCCTGTGACTTTGCCATGAGGTGAGCCGAGTTCATAGGACATGAGCTCACCTCATGCATGTCACTGACAGCGTGGGAAAATTCTCCTGCACTCACCGCATGCGCAGGAGAATTTACCCACGCTGTCAGTGACGTGCATGAGGTGAGCCGAGTTCATTGGACATGAGCTCACCTCATGCACGTCACTGACAGCGTGAGAAAATACTCCTGCACTCACCGCATGCGCAGGAGAATTTTCCCACGCTGTCAGTGATGTGCATGAGGTGAGCTGAGTTCATTGGACATGAACTCAGCTCATCTTTATGCTGTCATAGCCAGACACTGAGGAGCGCAAGCATGCCTGCGCTTCTCAGTGTCTGCCGCATGGCAAGCTGGATGGCAGCGTTCTGCTGCGGTCCAGCCTGTCATGTGAATGTAGCAGAGCTGAAGCTGTCATGGGAACCATGGAAAGGTAAGTATGATGTTGCTTTATTATTTTACTTTTATTGCAGGAGATCGTTGGCTTCAGCTGGAATGGGTGTGATGGTAAGTATGGTTTAATTTAGAACAATAAAGAATTGTGTCTTTATTTCAATTAAAGGACTTTATTCTGGGTGTTTGTGTTTTTTTGTAACTTTGACTATGGGGTTAGTAATGGGGGTGTCTTATAGACGCCTCTCCATTACTAACCTGGGCTTGATGTCAGCTGGCATTATAAGCTGACATCAACCCCAACCCTATTACCCCACTGCCACTGCTACAGGGCAGTGGGAAGAGCGAGGCTAAGTGCCAGAATTGGCGCATCCTATGGATGCGCCATTTCTGGGGAGGCTGACGACTGGTGTTTCTAGCCTGGGAGGGGGCCAATATTCATGACACCCTTCCTGGGCTATTAATATCAGCCCCCAGCTGTCTGCCTAGCCTTTGCTAGCTATTAAAATAGGGGGGACCCCACGTCATTTTTTGGGGGTCCCCCATTTTAATAGCTAGTAAAGGCTAGGTATTCAGCTGGGGGCTGATATTAGTAGCCTGGGAAGCTCCGTGGGTATTACCCCCTTCCCAGGCTTCAAACATCTGCCCCAGCCATCTGCTTAACCTCCGCTAGAGATTAAAATTACGGGGAACCCCACGCCAATTTTTTTTTTAATAAATCCTTTATTTAAACACTAAATGACAAGTACAGTAATCAACACTATCACTGTACTCATTATAAATGTGACTGACATGTTTCTATCTATCTAATCTATGTGTGATGCTCTATTCCTTCTTGTCTAAATTGTCGGGTACCGGTGTATGCCGCTGCTGAATTGCCGGCCGGCTTTTTAAAGAGAGTGTCTTCTGAGCAGTTTGTCAGCTTTTGGACACCTTTGAAGGTGTTTTCTATGTGTTTCTATGTGTTTTTGTTTGCCTGCCATTGGTTTTAACGGTGTTCGACGGTGTTCGACGGTGTTCTAAGGTGTTCGACGAACAGTTCCTCGATCATCCCGGTGTTCGACGAACTGAACCGAACCCGAACACTACGGGGGTGGCTCAACACTGGTCCTGAGCCATACTCCTTCCTTACCTGAGAGTGAGGTACCACATCTCTGGGTGAGATGCAATAACTCTGTGGCGACCGAACCCTCAGGGGCGCCACACATGTCTGCGTACTGTGTGTGCAAGTCTGCGTATTGTGTGCGTACGTGCATGTTTGCATATGTGAAGGATGAAGTGGCAGGCTGGGCCCTGTGTTGTATACTTATATTTCTCCACTGTATCTGTGCGTCATGAATCGTATGGGCTAAAGGGGCCCACTGAGACTCTTTCACCCGGGGCCCACAAAAACCTGGAGCCGGCCCTGGTTTTACCTTCTCCAATCAACTTTTTAATCAAAGTACACTGTTCTTCTGAACAATCTTTTGACCTACCCAAATTTCTCAGGCTTTGAAGGAGAAATGCATATACAACATGTGGTGTCTTCACCCTTAAATAAGGGCCACCTGATTCACACCTGTTTCTGCACAGAATGATTGACCTCACTAATTGAACTCCACACTGCTATTATTTTGAACACCCCTTTCAATTAATTATTCAAATACACAGACTCAAAAACATGCAGATCATGAATGCTGAGTCTGTTGGTTTTCTTAGAATCTACTGCACCAACCGGTAAATTGTTTCACATGTGGTAATATACTGTAATTTATACCAAAACCAGTGATTAATCTGGTTAGTCATATTGGACTGCTATTATTTTGAACACTACTGTACTCCTTTAAATTGTGGCTGTTAGGCCATTACATGGAAGCAGAGCTGTGTGTCAAATCTATGGATGGCATGCAAAGTTCTTAAAAAATTATTGGCATTCAGTCCTCTCCTATTAGCAGCTTGAAGAGTCAGGTGCTATATACTGTAGGGAATCTCCACTTCTCTGCATGGGGGAAGGGTGATGAACAAACTGATAGTGTACTATGTGTAGCACCCTGAGGATTCGGCTGCTACAGGGGTATTGCACCTCAACCCAGAGGTGTGATATTCCACTCCCGGGTAAGGATGGAGTGTGGAACTGAGCTCAGATAGACTGCATGCACTACATACATCCCATTCCAGAGGAGCAGGCCGACGGCACTCCCACTTAGAAATGTGCAGGTGCGACCGAGCCTGTTCCTGGCTGGAGTGGGAGGGGGGAGGAACATCCCATGTAGTGTAGGGGCAGATAGGGGGAGCAGTCTGGGTAGTGGTAGGAGCTCATTGGGTGCTGGTCACCTGAGCTCACACATAGAGGGATATATAAGGTGGGCACCAACTAGAATCAGGGTCAGACGCAGAGAGGAAGTCAGATGCAGAGGACAAGCCTGCAGCAAGAGAGAGAAAGAAACAACAGCCCTGGAGAGAGAGTGGAGTGCAGAAAGACCCAGAGGGGGACAAAGAAGGGACCCAAGAACCCAAATAAGAACACCGGGTGAGGAGTCAGCAGAAGGGTACCGGAACCCAAGCTGGTGGGGGCAAAGACATTCCCCAGCCAGAGACCGGAGACCGTGGGCAGTGTCTGTCACGGTCACCCACTACATTCACCCTGAAGGCACACCACATGGAGGGTCAGGGAACCTTAGGCCAAAGGTTGCCCAACAGAAGGCCCGAGGGAGCTGGATTTAGGTGAATCACTGGTGGGGACGGCTGAAGAAAGGACAGAGGGAGAGCTCAGGGCCACGCTCCGGACTTGTTTGGGGGTTGGCTGGATCCAGGACCTGGTGGACGCAGCACGGCTCGGGAGGTCACTTGGAGCTAGAGTGACCAGGAACATCTGCAGTAAGTAAAGACCCTTAACTGCACAACCCGAGTCTGTCATCATTACCGGCTGCACCGCACCACCACAACCCCCATCCTCTGCGCCTGTCCCCTCTGAGGCTATACCCCTCCCGTTGGGGGTTATCCCACCAAGCTGCGCACCCACCATCAGCCTCAGCGGACCCTGCAGCAGCGGCGGCCACAGTGACCGCATCACAACGGGTGGCGTAGTCGACACAACGAACTTTAATAACATCAGTAAGGACTGCCACATAACACTGAGCTTGACGCCCTGGGCACGGGACCGGGTCACAGCCGCTCGGAGACTACAACCCCCCCCCCATCTGATCCGGTGCCGGGTATTCCCCTCAAAAAGGAATATGTCCCAGGGGGCGCGTCAACTTTGGCGTAGTCGGCAGGATTACGTGCCCGCAACACCCGGGTACTGCGTGCCTGAAGAAAAGTGCAAGTTTACCTCAGAAAGAAGACTCCTGCCGGTTCCGGAGTGTCCACGCCATCGGACTCCATCACCAGTCGTTTCCCGCCGATTGTCCGCCATTTCCAGCTTGTTCCCGCCATCTGCAGAGTTTCCCGCCACTGGGAAGCGATTCCCGCCAAAACCGCAGATTTCCCGCCTTGGAAGAGCAGCGGACGCCATTATGGGCGTGCCAAAGGAGAGCAAGAGGCCACCTCCCATCGTGGGCCGGGACAGAAAATGGCGCCAAAAGTGGAAACCGCCCCCACCAACAGAGACTGTGATGCTGGAGGTGTCTGTCAGCGTGAAAGAACTCCCCCTGGAGCTGACAGTCACCGAGTTGCCCCGGGACCGCCCTCGAAGTAGGAGGAGACGAAAGAAAAGAGAAAAGATGGGTGTCGCTTGGAGCAGTCTAGAACGAGCGCACCCGGAGGCAAGGTGTCCAGAGCGAGAGCACCCGGAGTCGAGGAGAGAAAGAGTAGACCCGGGAATGGAGCGGCAGCAGAGCAGCACCGGCCCGCTGGCCAGGAGCCTGCAGAAGGAAGAAGGAGGAGAGCAGAGCAGCACCGGCCCGCTGGCCAGGAGCCTGCCGGAAGAAGAGCAGAGCAGCACCGACCCGATGGTCAGGAGCCTGCTAGAGTCAACAACCCCGCTAGGCTTAGCGGAGATCCTGGCGCAGCTTCCCCGAGATCGGGAGTGCGCGCGGAGTGCCCTGGAGGGCCTCGCGGGAAGGATGGCCCGAGTGCAGAGGGAGATCCTGGCGGAGTGGGGCCGGGAGATGGCCCAGCAAGCTGGAATCCGCCCACGGAACCCGCTCCCTTGGAAGAAGACACCGACTACCTCTGCGGATGACGCGGGAGGACCCAAGGCCGGAGACGGCGCAGAAGAGGGAGCGAGACGTATGGCAGCAGGTAAGGGGGATGCCTATACCCCATACCGGAAGACCACCCACCTGCCCCAGCTCCCCGTCGCAGAGCCCGAAAGTCCCCCTGCCGTACCCGAGACCGCCATGACACCGCCACCGACTAGGCCCCGACCGGAAGCCGCCGTCGCGACCCCAGTGACGTCACGCGTCGTGACCCGGAGCGTGGCGCAGGAAGAAGAGCCTCCGGCCTGGTCACAGGGCCTAGCGTTTCCGGGCGCCGCATCCAAAGCAGAGCCATCTACCTCCGCGGAGCCTCCGGCCTGGTCGCAAGGCCAGGTAACCCAGGGCGCCGCCGTCCTAACGGTGCCCTTCACCTTCCAGGTGCCCCAGGCCTGGCCGCAAGGCCTGGGCAACCCGGGCGCCATCACCACCGCGCCCGCGCCCGTAATACCAAGGGTGCCGCACCTGGGGGAGGACCTCTTCGGCCAGCTCACATGGCCGGACGGGCGGCCCTTCATCTGGCCCGAAGGGTACCCTGAGCTAGAGCGGCAGCAAAGACTAGGGCCCTTGTGTGAGCCCCTGATCCCGGCTCCAAAGCCCGTGACTCGGGTCTCGCCTCCACTCGAGGAAGCCCAGTTCGTGTGGGACCCCACGGGAGAAGATTTGATGGGGTTCACCGGAGAGACTCGGGCAGCTGCAGCAGAGCGTACCGAGTGTTGCCGTCAACAGCTGGCAGAGTTCAAGAGAGAGCGGGAGGAGAGGCGGGCCAGAGAGCAATGGGCCCGGACCCGCAGCGCGGAGCAAAAGAGCCGGACCAGAAGGGACCCCCGTGCAGCAGATCGTCCCCGTACCATCGGGACGGTAATAAAGTTTAATGCGCAGCATGGGTGGGGCTTCATAAAGGACCAGAACACCATGGGTGACGTCTTCGTTACCCGACGGGATGTCGAGTCTCACCTGCCAGAGGGTCACAAAGGCCGTGACCTCTACGTCGGTGACGAGGTAACGTTCACCCGGCACAAGTGTGCCAAGGGACCTTACGCCCTCCACGTGCATCGCCTGACAGAGGAGGAGTTGCGGTGTAGGGAGGAAGAGCCAGAAGACCCGGACGGGTTCAAGGCTAGGAGGTACTACGATTAAGAACAGTAGTAAAGAAAAACTGTATATAGTTACCCGTCGGGGTACACAAGAAACCGTGGCTGCTTTAACGTTTAGTCCCCGTTGGGACCAGTGAACAGTTTAACCCGTGTGTCCCTTACCCAAACCAGGCTGAGGACTGTGAGCAGCCATCCCTTTCCCTTACCTGGCCGGGGACTGAGAACGGCCAAAACTTCCCTGTACATAGTTGCGCTTCCTAAGGCGCCCCCTACTGGTTTTATGAGAAACTGCTTTTCAAAAGACTGTCGCACTTTACCTGGTCACGAGTTGCACGGTGACCAGAGGAGGAAGAAAGAAAGAGACGACGAGAATGTTATGATGATGTTTATATGAAAAAGTTTATATATATATAATATTTTATATGTTTTATATGTTTATAAAAATTTGTATGTTTGGTGTTTTTGTCTTTGCAGCCCGAGGACGTGCTGTGATTTACCAGGGGGGAATGTAGCACCCTGAGGATTCGGCTGCTACAGGGGTATTGCACCTCAACCCAGAGGTGTGATATTCCACTCCCGGGTAAGGATGGAGTGTGGAACTGAGCTCAGATAGACTGCATGCACTACATACATCCCATTCCAGAGGAGCAGGCCGACGGCACTCCCACTTAGAAATGTGCAGGTGCGACCGAGCCTGTTCCTGGCTGGAGTGGGAGGGGGGAGGAACATCCCATGTAGTGTAGGGGCAGATAGGGGGAGCAGTCTGGGTAGTGGTAGGAGCTCATTGGGTGCTGGTCACCTGAGCTCACACATAGAGGGATATATAAGGTGGGCACCAACTAGAATCAGGGTCAGACGCAGAGAGGAAGTCAGATGCAGAGGACAAGCCTGCAGCAAGAGAGAGAAAGAAACAACAGCCCTGGAGAGAGAGTGGAGTGCAGAAAGACCCAGAGGGGGACAAAGAAGGGACCCAAGAACCCAAATAAGAACACCGGGTGAGGAGTCAGCAGAAGGGTACCGGAACCCAAGCTGGTGGGGGCAAAGACATTCCCCAGCCAGAGACCGGAGACCGTGGGCAGTGTCTGTCACGGTCACCCACTACATTCACCCTGAAGGCACACCACATGGAGGGTCAGGGAACCTTAGGCCAAAGGTTGCCCAACAGAAGGCCCGAGGGAGCTGGATTTAGGTGAATCACTGGTGGGGACGGCTGAAGAAAGGACAGAGGGAGAGCTCAGGGCCACGCTCCGGACTTGTTTGGGGGTTGGCTGGATCCAGGACCTGGTGGACGCAGCACGGCTCGGGAGGTCACTTGGAGCTAGAGTGACCAGGAACATCTGCAGTAAGTAAAGACCCTTAACTGCACAACCCGAGTCTGTCATCATTACCGGCTGCACCGCACCACCACAACCCCCATCCTCTGCGCCTGTCCCCTCTGAGGCTATACCCCTCCCGTTGGGGGTTATCCCACCAAGCTGCGCACCCACCATCAGCCTCAGCGGACCCTGCAGCAGCGGCGGCCACAGTGACCGCATCACAACGGGTGGCGTAGTCGACACAACGAACTTTAATAACATCAGTAAGGACTGCCACATAACACTGAGCTTGACGCCCTGGGCACGGGACCGGGTCACAGCCGCTCGGAGACTACAACCCCCCCCCCATCTGATCCGGTGCCGGGTATTCCCCTCAAAAAGGAATATGTCCCAGGGGGCGCGTCATATGCTGTTATTATTGTTCTTACAAACAAGGTTGTGTCCTGTTCTGTACACATGCAGCCAGTAATGAGTAATAGAAGTAATTCAGATGAAATCATGCAGTCTAATGCAGAGGCTTCAGATTTAGAGATTCACGCTGTACATGTGTTTATGTGCTGCACTTTTGTTTCTCTGTCTCCTTTTTCAATCACTACACGTCTTCTCTGTTTACTGCTAATTGAAAGTGATTCTGATGCTGTACTATAACCCAATACTGCCCATTCCAGGCCTGTCTGTTGTAAGTAACAGGACACTATTAAGAATCATCACATTTCCCACAAGGACATTCTCAATATTAATATTACAGCTGAGATTAACCTCTATGTTTTAGAGAAATGCTTATTGTGGGATGTTTCATGGGACATTTATCAAGAGAGAATTTGCATTTCCAGTATATCCCTGTAATGCAATTTATTTATTTGTCTAATGTGAACACAATATTTTATGTGATGTGCAGAATGCATCTGGTTAATTCAGTTTTAAGACTATCAAAGAAAGGTTCATTTGTTATTTCTGTTGTTTAATATTCCATTAATAAGCCATTAGTGCTTATTGGGGGTACGGGAATATTATGTAATGTGTTAAACACTATTTCTGAAAGTTATTAAAACTGACCCTACAAAGATCAATAAGAAAGTTATTGGAACAGACCTTTTCTACCCTCTTAGAGGCCGCTTGGCACCCAGTGTTATGCTTTGAATTATGTCTTAGCGTATGTGCCCACGATGCAGATTTTAAGCAGAAAGCGTTTTTCCTCTCCCTGGCAGAAAAAATGCATGCAGATTTTACATGCGTTTTTCTGCCAGGGAGAAGCGTTTTTAAGCGATTTTACATGCGTTTTTTCTGCAGGGAGAAGCGTTTTTAAGCGATTTTACATGCGTTTATGCATGCTTTTTTTAAAGCGCTTTTCCAAGTGATTTTGAGCATTACTTGGAAAAGGGCTTGACAAGTGGGTCACACAATATAAATCCATACAACTGGCATGGTTTTATATTGTGTGACCAAGATTTCTGCTTAAAATACTACACCTATAGTAAAAAAAAAAAAAAAGATTTATAAAGTAAAAAATAAACTAAAATATTCATAGTCACCTCTCCTGCGGCCCTCGGTCTGCTCCTGGCGACGTCCTCTCTTCACAGCGGCCCGCGGTGTTCTGCCAGGACCTGCGGTGACGTCATTTAGTCAGCTGATGGTCACGCGACCATCACCTGACCGCTGACGGTCGCGTGACCATCAGCTGGTGACTATGAATATTTTTTTTTTATTTTTTACTTTAGAATTCTTTTTTAACTTGCAGGTACCATGGCACCCGGTTTGGAGGAGAGTCTCCACCGGGTACCCTCCGCGCATTGAACCGCATAACATCCGCATGTATACACGTATACATGCGGATGTTATGCTGTTCAATGCAAGCCAATGGCGGCGATTTCGCCACAAAATCGCACAATAAATGGTTGTGGTGTGGATTTTTCCACAATGATAAACCGCAGCGGAAATTTCCTCAGCATGTGCACAGCACATGCGGATTATCATTGGAAAACATGGCAGACATTTTAACAAGCGATTTTAATGCGTTTCCGCCGCGGAAATACCACCACGGAAATGCATTAAATCCGCATTGTGGACACACAGCCTTATTCTTCAATCCCTCTTTCATTTGTGGGCAATGTAGCATTGTAGAAGTTGGTGGCCACGTGCAGTAATAGCAATGATGATGCCTTGGTGCAAGGGAGAAAAATCCTCTTCATACGTGAGGCTATTTTTCAACCAATGGCATATAAAAGGGAACCTGTCATATAAAATAATGCTATTAACCTTCAGAAATGGGGTGAATCTGCAGGTTAATAGCATTTTGACACTGTGTGATTCCGGCACTGAGAGCCCTGATGCCAGTAGAAAATGAATTTTACTCCTCCCAGGCAGTGTTCCGCTTTCAGTCATAGGGGTGGTATCAGCTCGGTTTCAGTCACCGCTCTTTATACAGTACAGACCAAAAGTTTGGACACACCTTCTCATTTAAAGATTTTTCTGTATTTTCATGACTATGAAAATAATACATTCACACTGAAGGCATCAAAACTATGAATTAACACATGTGGAATTATATACTTAACAAAAAAGTGTGAAACAACTGAAAATATGTCTTATATTCTAGGTTCTTCAAAGTAGCCACCTTTTGCTTTAATGACTGCTTTGCACACTCTTGGCATTCTCTTGATGAGCTTCAAGAGGTAGTCACCGGAAATGGTCTTCCAACAATCTTGAAGGAGTTCCCAGAGATGCTTAGCACTTGTTGGCCCTTTTGCCTTCACTGTGCGGTCCAGCTCACCCCAAACCATCTCGATTGGGTTCAGGTCTGGTGACTGTGGAGGCCAAGTCATCTGGCGTAGCACCCCATCACTCACCTTCTTGGTCAAATGGCCCTTACACAGCCTGGAGGTGTGTTTGGGGTCATTTTCCTGTTGAAAAATAAATGATGGTCCAACTAAACGCAAACCGGGTGGAATAGCATGCCGCTGCAATATGCTGTGGTAGCCATGCTGGTTCAGTATGCCTTCAATTTTGAATAAATCCCCAACAGTGTCACCAGCAAAGCACCCCCACACCATCACTCATCCTCCTCCATGCTTCACGGTGGGAACCAGGCATGTAGAGTCCATCCGTTCACCTTTTCTGCGTCGCACAAAGACACGGTGGTTGGAACCAAAGATCTCAAATTTGGACTCATCAGACCAAAGCACAGATTTCCACTCGTCTAATGTCCATTCCCTGTGTTCTTTAGCCCAAACAAGTCTCTTCTGCTTGTTGCCTGTCCTTAGCAGTGGTTTCCTAGCAGCTATTTTGCCATGAAGGCCTGCTGCACAAAGTCTCCTCTTAACAGTTGTTGTAGAGATGTATCTGCTGCTAGAACTCTGTGTGGCATTGACCTGGTCTCTAATCTGAGCTGCTGTTAACCTGCGATTTCTGAGGCTGGTAACTTGGATAAACTTATCCTCAGAAGCAGAGGTGACTCTTGGTCTTCCTTTCCTGAGGCGGTCCTCATGTGAGCCAGTTTCTTTGTAGCGCTTGATGGTTTTTGCAACTGCACATGGGGACACTTTCAAAGTTTTCCCAATTTTTCGCACTGACTGACCTTCATTTCTTAAAGTAATGATGGCCACTTGTTTTTCTTTACTTAGCTGCTTTTTTCTTGCCATAATACAAATTCTAACAGTCTATTCAGTAGGACTATCAGCTGTGCATCCACCAGACTTCTGCACAACACAACTGATGGTCCCAACCCCATTTATAAGGCAAGAAATCCCAATTATTAAACCTGACAGGGCACACCTGTGAAGTGAAAACCATTTACGGTGACTACCTCTTGAAGCTCATCAAGAGAATCCCAAGAGTGTGCAAAGCAGTCATCAAAGCAAAAGGTGGCTCCTTTGAAGAACCTAGAATATAAGACATATTTTCAGTTGTTTCACACTTTTTTGTTAAGTATATAATTCCACATGTGTTAATTCATAGTTTTGATGCCTTCAGTGTGAATGTACAATTTTCATAGTCATGAAAATACAGAAAAATCTTTAAATGAGAAGGTGTGTCCAAACGTTTGGTCTGTACTGTACGTGGAATGGTGACTGAAACCACGCCCTCAGCATTGACTGACAGCCGACTCTAATGCTGAGCCTGCTGTCAGTCTCCACCAAGGGCGCGGTTACATTGCAAATGCTGACTTTTTTATAGTATGTTTGCCTACCTGTCATCTGTTGTTCAGGCTTTTTATGAAAGTGATTAAGCCCTTCAGGACTTTTGACATACTCATACATCATAGTCAGATAGGGGTTCCTAACCTTTGATGTATGTATACATCATGGCGATCATGCGGACACAGAACCTGTGACCGTTAGATCGCCTCTAGGAGCTCGGCATAGGTTAAAGTTGAGACACAGCTGTCAATGCCAGGAGCGGTGCCCACACTGCCCCGGGCATTTTAACTCTCTCGATGCCGCGACTGATATCGATCACAGCATTTAGAAGGCTTGGAGAGGTAAGGGGCTCACTCTCCCTTCCAGTCGGTGCTCCCGTGACTTCCTCACAAGGGTCTGATTGCCATGGCAACCTGAGGTGCCATGATGACCACCGGGTCAGTCAGTTACGGCAAGCCTGTGAGAACATGCCAGTAGCATGGTCTAACACTCTTCTGTCAGTCCAAGCAATCAGTGTAAAAGAGTCCCATTGTGGGACTAAGTAGAAAAGTTAATAAAAAGTAAATAGAAATCACAAAATAAAGAAATAAAAAGTAAATAAAATCAATTCTTGACCTGCTGTTCATTTCTTCATCCTGCTTCCAAAGATCACAGGAAAGCTCGGTGTACATTTATCCTGCGCTCTGCGCTGAGTGCTTACACTGAGGTTTCCTTGTAAATCTCTGAAATACGTGATTTAGACAGAACCTAAGACAGAAGATTCCTTATAATGAGGTAGATGGAGAAATGTGGACTCTGTCTGTCCAACGATTCGTCAATGTCCGTCCTCTTACGCATGTATAAAAGCGCGGTTGACCATAGTTTTGTGCACTTATGAAAAGAAGGACACCACTGAACAGACGCCAGAGTCCAGAGTAACCCTGCTGCCTCATTATAGTGAATCCCTCAGGGGTTTCTTCTGAATCATGTCACTAAGAGATTTAGATGGAAACCCAAATGTAAGTGTTCAGCGTAGATACATGTGATTCAAATATTATGTAAAATGTTCCCAACAAAAGCTTAAACTCAATTCACAAAAAAGCAAGTCCTGTCACGGGTGTGTCAGGTGTGACAGACAGTTACTCTGGATCTGACAATAGAAAGTCACTGCGCTTGCCATTGCAGATTCCTTCTTGATCCTCTCATCTCTGTAGTATAGTTATATCCTTCTCCCTTTAGGACCCAGCAGCGACCGCCACCTTCTGCTGATTATTTACACACCCTTGCTTTGAAGTTAAAAACTCCCAGTTTCTCCAGAGAGTCAGTGATAGTTCTATGTACCTCTGTGCAGGCTTGGAGTACTGGCAGTCGGCTAGTCTTTGGTGCCTTTGGAGGACAGTTGGCGTTAACTTGCTGGTGTCTGCTCAAGATAAGTGTATTCCTTTTGTTTGTTTACCTTGCTGTCTTTAGTTTGTAGTGGGGCCTGACTAGTGCTCACCTCGTCCCCTCCCTATCTAGGGCCTAGCTCTAAGAACATTCAGGGATTTGGTTCCGGCTCGGTGATAGGTGCAGAACCTATATAGGGATGATAGGGTAGGCAGGGTGATATTAGATCTGCCTAGGGGTCTCCACTCCCCCTTTCCCTAGTTGTTGGGCTCCCTTCCTCCTCTTCCCATAGTTGTACACTTATTCCTTCCCTCACCTTGCGTGACAAGTCCCCACTCAGTTCCATCATCTGTTAACAGAAATATAGTGGGCTTCCATGTTACTGGTAGCACAAAGACTCCGGTATGACTCCTCGCCTCTCAAAATAAATCCAGCAAATTCTGCAATCCCAAATCCAAACGCCCCTCTCCCTTCTGAGCCCCATCGTGTGCCTAAACTACATTTAGCATCCACATGTTTGGCATTACTGTAGCGATGAGAGCTTGCCTAATTTATGGGGTACATGTCTCCAGAAGCACAAGAAAGGCGCAATGTATGGGCACTACAATGTCAGATTTGCAATTTTCACTCAGCAGCATCCACTACTGCTTGTCACTACACCTGTAGATAAATTCTCAGAGGGGTCTATTTTCCAAAATTGGGTCACTTGAGGGGGGATTCTGCTCTTTTGGCACTAAGGGGCTCCATATATGGAGCCCACAAATTATTGTACAATTATTTTTTCTCCAAGAGTCAAATAGCACTCCTTCCCTCATAAGTCTCACCATGTAGCTAAGCAGTGCCATAGAGCTACATATTGGAAATTGCCATGTTCAGCAGAAATTGTGTGGCAAATTTTGGTGCCAGTTTTACTCATTTCCCCGGTGAAAGTGTAAAATGTGGTACTAAAATTTTTTGTGGTGAAAATGCAATCATTTTTTCTTCACTGCCCAATGGTATAAAATTCTGTGACACACCAGTGGTGTCAATATAATCACTGCACATTTAGATGAATTCAAGGAGAGGTGTAGTTTGTAAAATGGGGTCACTTATGTTGGGTTCTGCTGTTCTGGCACCTCAGGGGCTCTATCAGTGGGTCATGGCACCTGCAAATCTTAACAGCAAATATGCACTACAATATGGTGCTCCTTCCCTTCTGAGCTTTCCACTCTGCTTGAAAAGTAATTCCCGATTACATGTAAGGTATTGTCGCACTGAGAAGAAATTGCACAACAAACTGTGAGGTCCATTTTTCCTATTAACCCTTATAAAAATTAAAAACTTGCAGCTAAAACAACATTTTAGTCTTAAAAATGTAATTATTCATTCTTCATCGCCCAATGGTATAAAATTATTTGAGGCACATGTGTTGTCAATATAACCACTGCACCCCTAGATAAATTCATTGAGAGGTGTTGTTTGTAAAATGGGGTCACTTGTGGGGTGTTCTACTGTTCTGGCACCTCAAGGTCTCTGTCAATGTGACATGTCACCCTCAAACCATTCCAGAAAAATCTGAACTGCAATATGGTGCTCCTTCCCTTCTGAGCTTTCCATTGTGCCTCAAAAGTAGTTTTGACCACATATGGGGTATTGGCGTAACAGAAGAATTGCATAACAAATTGTACAGTTCTGGTTCTCCTGTTATCATTTTTATAAAATTAAAATCTTGGGCTAAAGAAACATTTTAGTGGAAAAAATGGTAATTTTCCATTGACTCAGCCCAATGTTATACAATTCTGTGAATCGCCTGAGGGTTAAAAATGCTCATTACACCCCTAGATGAATTCCTCAAGAGTTTTAGTTTCCAAATTCTGAATAGAAAAAATCTGGTGCTAAAACAACATTTTTGAAGGAAACAATTATTTTTCCATTTTCACAGCTCAACAAGATAAGTTCCTTGAGGGGTGTAGTTTACAAAATAGAGTTATTTGCTGGGGATTTCCACTGATCAGGAACATCAGGGGCCCTGCAAATGCGACATGGGATACGCTATCAGTTCAAGCCAATTTTGTGCTCCAAAAGCCAAATGGTGCTCCTTTATTTCTGAGCCCTGCCATGCACCTTAACAGTAGTTTTCCACCACATTGGGGTATTGATGTAATCAGGACAAATTTCACAACAAATTTTATGGTCCATTTTCTCCTGTTACCCTTGTGAAAATGAATAATTTGGGGCTCAAGCAACATTTTTGTGGGCTAATTTTATTTTTTATTCTCACGGCACAACATTATAAAATTCTGTGAAGCACCTGCAGGTTCAAGGTGCTCACTGCACCTTTAGATAAGTTCTTTGAGGGGTGTAGCTTCCAAAATGCAGTCTCTTGTGGGGGTTTCTACTGTTTAGTCAGATCATGGGTTCTGCAAACATGACATGAAGTTCGCTATCTATTCCAGCCAATTTTGCACTCCAGAATTTGAAAGGTGCTCCATCCCTTCCGAGCCCTACTATGCACCCAAACAGTAGTTGTCCACCAGATAAGAGGTATCAGCTTACTCAGGAGAAACGGCACAACAAATTGAATGGCCTATGTTTTCCAAATACCCTTTTAAAAATGCTATACTTGGGGCTAAATCAATATTTCAGTGGAAAAAAGTAAAATTTTCATTTTTTCCTTCGACATTGCTTTAATCCTGGTGAAGCCCAGAAAGGGTTAATTAACTTCTTGAATGTAGTTTTCAGCACTTTGAGGGGTGTAATTTTTAAAATAGTGTCAATTTTAGGTATTTTCTATCACGTAGGGCCCTCAAAGTCACTTCAAAAGGGATGTGGTCCCTGAAAAAATAAATTTTGGATATTTTGTTGAGAAATTGCTGATAAACTTTTAACCCTTCTAACTTACTAACAGAAGAAAAAAATATGTATACAAAAATAATGCATATGTGAAGTAAACATGTAGTAAATGTTATTTTTATATCTACTTTGTGTGGTATAACTATCTGGTTTAAGGGCATAACAATTTGCAGTTTGAAAATTGCCAAATTTTCAATTTTTTTGTCAAATTTTTGATATTTTATAAATAAACACAAATCATATTGACCTAAATTTACCATTAATATGAAGTACAACATGTCACGAAAAAACTTTCTCAGAATCATTGGAATATGTTGAATTATTCCAGAGTTATTACCTCATAAAGTAACACTGGTCAGTATTGAAAAAATTGGCCTGGTCAGGAAGGTGAAAACAGACTGGGGAGTAAAGGGGTTAAATATTGTTAAAAAAGAAAAAAATGTAAAAAAAATCTAGACCTTTAATTGCACGTCAGTATCTGCACACCTGTTTTACTAGTCTAAAGGCCCCGTCACACATAACGAGATCGCTAGCGAGATCGCTAATGAGTCACGGTTTTGGAGACGCAATAGGGATCTCGCTAGCGATCTCTTTATGTCTGACAGGTAGCAACGATCAGGCCCCTGCTGTGAGATCGCTGATCGTTGTAAATCTTCCTGGACCATTCCTGGGTCGTTGCACTCCCGCTGGGCAGTGTGCATCGCTGTATTTGACACCTTATCAACGAACTCGTTAGCGATTCAGAACTGAGACATGTAGGCGTGCATAAATTGGACTTTTCTGCGCTCCTCGTCCCCGATTGGTGGTCGCTACTGCGTCCTTGTTTTTTCAGATCCCACCAGCGTTCTCCGGCCGTGACTCCACTTTGAAGAAATCAGGCATCTTTAGCGAGGTAGGTATTGTTTGGGGTCTCAAATGAGTTTCCATTTTTAATGGAGACGCTGTAGAGATCCCATCTGACTGGAGACGCAGTGTTAAACCAAGGCCACCCAATCAGAACATAGTAGCGTCCACCAATTGGAGATGAGGGGGGCGCAGAAAAGTAATTTTATGTACGCCTTTCTGACACAGTACAGTCCCTATCAAGGTGTAGATCGCTGAAATAGCTGCTGTGTGAAAGCGTCCCAACGACCGCCGAGATCGTTGGTTAGATCGCTGGGGCGGCCGAGATCGTTGGAAAGTTCTGCATGTTTGACATCTCCCCAGCGATCCCAAAACCGTGACGCAATAACGATCTCGCTAGCGATCTCACTAGCGATCTCGTTATGTGTGACAGGGCCTTAATTTCATAAAAGTACACAAGACACCTATACTGTGGCTTTCTGTTACATTTTGCATTCAGTACACATACCTAATGTCACAGGTGTGTCAGGTGTAACAGACAGTCGCTCTGGATATGGCTGTAGAAGGTCACTGTGCTTGGCATTGCAGATACCTACTTAATAATTCTTCTTTTAAGACCCAGTGGCAACCTCCCTCCTAATGCTGATTGACGCACCCTTGCATGGGAGTTAAAAACCCTCAGTTTGCTCCATGCCATCGCCGGTGATACTTCTATGCACCGTTGTGCATGCTTGGAGCACTAGCTATTGGCTGGCTTCTTCTCTGGTGCCATTATAGGACAGTTGGTGTTACTCCACTGGTGTCTGCTCCAGCTAAGTTAATCCCCTTTGTTTGTCTTTAGTTTGTAATGGGACCTGACCAGTGCTCATCCCTCCCCCTCCCTATCTAGGTCCAAGCTCTAGAGATATACAGGGTTTAGGGTCCTGCTTGGCGATAGGTGTGGAACCTATATAGGGACTTTAGGGTAGGCAGGGTGTTATTAGATCTGCCTAGGGGTCTCCACTCCCCCTTTCCCCCTTTTTACTATCAGTTTTAGTGAAAATAAGAAGTTTTTAGAAATCAATTGAATTCCTCCTTGTAAACCCTGCACAGAACTGGGCCTCTGCACAGCAAAAAGCAAAATAGTTTTCAAACAAAAAATGTTGGTCTTCCATGACTACATTTTTATTTAAGAAATGTCTTATTTTTTGCAAAAAATAGTTTTTTGTTTTTCTACTGATTTTAAATTCCCCAGTAGAACTTTACAGAGGACTGGGCCCTTTCCCCAAATTGGGAACATACAGGGCTGTTGTAGGGTTGCTTTTCATCACTAGCTGGCTGGACAGGGTGATCAAACTAAAATTTGAACCTTGATGAGACACCATATTTGGCACAGAAAGTAAAATACATTAATTTATGAGACACACAGTGTCAGTAAAACAAAAATGGATGGTTGTCATTAGAATTGAGCAAATTAATTTAGTGGAATTGAATTCTACTTGAATGTACAAAAAAACACATTTTTGAGAATACGATTTTTTGTAAACAAACTTGCTTTGTGCAGGCCATTTTGCTGAACCATAGATTGATGACAAAAGTTTAAAAGACAAAAAAAAATGTATACTCATCTCACTGCTCATCAGTCTGGCTCTTCCACTGCTCGCTGTCCGCCATCAAGGCATCAGTCACCTCATCTTTCTCTTGTTGCAAACCTAATCTCACATCCTGTTCAGTGTAGGCCAATACTTCCTGATGCGACCTGACCCCAGAGGACACAGCGTATTGCATGTAGTGACGTCATGGACATGCAATGAGATGGCATCCATGTGCTGTCTGGAAATTTCACTGATTCGCTTGTATGGGCAATTGATCATTTATATGGGTAATTTTTATCCGTGACTCTGATCAAAATCTACCAGCCCATCCATAACCTACCATTATGAAGAAGGTTTGGGCTAGAGATTAAAATGTTATTTTGAAATTTTTGATAACTAGTTTTGTGTATTATCATTTAAATAAAATAATATAAATCTTCAATTACTTTTAGAGTGCTCAATAACTTTTTACTATATTTCAGGGTTTTAACCCTTTCCGTGTACCCATCCATTAAATATCTTTGTGACACTTTTTTGGACACGGCCCTCCAAAAAACATGGACTTGTCAATAGCACCATATATTTTAATGGGTACAAGTTCTATCCATGAACATCTGAATGACGATTAAAAGGGATAATTTTTGGACCATTTTTTAAAAAGCATGAATAGTCTGTCAGTGCAGTATGTTATTAAATAGGCTAAAGTGCTCAAAAGGGTATTAATAGAATCCTAGGAAATGTCAGTGTGACACATGTATTTGCTGGTCAGTTGGAGACTTTATAAAATTACAATTTGCAGCGAATTTATTCACTGCAAATTAAAAAATTAAAAAAAATCAATAAAGTTGGATTATTTTTCTAATATCTATATTGATACTGTGTCTTGTGAAATTATAAACATCAAACTATATTAGAAATGTGTTTCAATTGGAAAAGTAAACTCCTGGTAACACTTAAAGGGCCCCAAAATAGTAGATGATATCTGAAACCAGAATAGGGATGCATAAGGCTTTATTTTTTATATGTGTAATGTGTCTCAAACTTGCCTTCCTTAGGTATCACGTGCCTGGTTAATCAAGTTAAACAAAAATCAACTGAGCTGCATTCACACCTAAAGATTACTGAGAATGAGTGTTCTTACGAATACCCAATGGATGAAAAAAAACACTCTTTCATCGGGTGAAATGATCTTTTGTACGGCGCAAAGGATCATTGTTATTGGCAGTCCATTGTGCTGTGTAACCCAGACTCACACTGCTGAGAACAGTAGTTGCCTATGGGCACTGAACGATCTATTACAGATCACTCAATGAGCATCATCTTTTACTGCGCTCTGCATGTGTAAACAGGCATTCAACTGACTGTCGATCGATAGGTAAATATTTACTGATCAGCAGTCCATTAGTGCTGCTTGCAGGTCCATGTAAGTGGACGCTTAAACTCTGCAATCCATCATCAACCTGGACAGATTTCTGTTGCCTACAAAATGACTAGAAGCTTTTTGACCAAGATGCACACTAAAGTTGTGCCAACTCTTTCAAATGAAAGTTCAGTAAGTCTAGTAATGAAGACAAAGTTACAAATAAAAATATTTCATCTTTAGGCTATGTGCCCACGTAGCGTTCTTGCAGCCTTTTTCCGGCTTGTAAAACTGTCTGCCATGCAAAGCAATGTGAATTCGGATGTGCTGTGCACATGATACGCTAATTAGCACACCGAATTCGCATTGCGTTGCAAAATGCAGCATGACCATTTCTACCTTGATTACGCCGCAAACTCGCGGCAATTGAGGAACATTGAAATGCAGCAAACCCGCAGGTATATGTGGATTTGCTGTGTTTCAATTAAATTCAATGGCCGCGAATTCGCGGCGTAATCGCGGTGCGTGTGGTACCCAGGATGAAGAGGAGACTACAACTCCTCTTCTTCCCGGCTACCACGCGGTGAAAAAAAGAAAGAAAAAAGTTAAAAATGAAAAAACATGTATACTAACTAGTGTTGAGCGATACCTTCCGATATTGGGAAATATCGGATCGGATTGGATCAGACCGATACCCAAAAAGTATCGGATATCACCGATTCCGATACCGGAAACCAATGCAAGTCAATGGGACACAAATATCGGAATAAAAATAAACCCTTTCTTTCCTTGGAGGTTAATTCTACATGAAGGAAAACAACTAAGAATAATGTAGAATGTATTGGGGGAGGTGCTGGAGACAATAAAGGCATAGAGGTTTAGCCCAATCAAATGGAATGTAGCATCGGCGTCTCTGCCCCTTGCTTGGCAGAGACGCCGTCCCTCTCACCTCCCCGCTCCTGGCGCGGCGTCCTCCAGCGCTTCTCTCCCCGCTGCTTCCGGCACGCGCTCCTTCCCCGGCAGTGTGCTTAGGGCGCGCGCGCTCCCCCTCTCTTAAAGGGACCGCGCGCGCCGTCCTAAGGAGTCCCCGGCCAATTGCCGGAGGACCTCCCATATATAAGGCACCTCCTCCAAAATGGAGGTGCCCGAGCAAAGTTGTTTGCACTGTGTCTGATCTGTGCTTCAGCCCTCAGGTCCCGCTGCTAGCCTGACTTCTCGTCCTGCCTGCCAGCCTGTTATCTGCCCGTTAGCTGCCGAGCCTGCAAGCCTGCTCACCTGGAGTGCTCACCTGTTACCTGCCTGTTACCTGCCTTGGCTATCTGTCCGCTAACCTGGGAGCATCCGCCTACCCTGTCTGTCAGACCGCTCACCTGGGAGTGTCTACCAGTTACCTGCCTGTTACCTGCCTCACCGCTCACCTGGGAGCGTCCACCAGTTACCTGCCTGTTACCTGTCTCGTCTGTCTGCCTGCTCACCTGGGAGCGTCCACCAGTTACCTTCCTGTTTCCTGCTGTGTCCGTCAGCCCGCTCACCTGGGAGAGTCCACCAGTTACCTTCCTGTTACCTGCTGTGTCCATCAGCCCGCTCACCTGGGAACGCCCACCAGTTACCTGTCAGTTACCCGCCTCGTCTGTCTGACTGTTCACCTGGGAGCACCTGCCTGTTTCCTGCCAGCCTGCCTGGAGACCCTGCCGTCACTTGCTGTGACCATCTTCCTGGTAAACCTAAAGACTGTTACCTGCCCCGCTTTCTCGAACTGTGACCACCTGCCAGCTACCAGAGACTTCCGCCTGCTTGCCGTGTCCATCCGCCATATCGGTCATTCCCAGCCATCTGACCCGTGGAAGCCACCAGCTCTCTTACAAGGACGTCCCCAGAGTAGCACCTGGTCCCTCTGCCCAGATCCCCCCTGGTCACGGTGTCGTTTGCTGCCATACGACCAGGGTCGGATCGGATGGATACTTAGTCACGCCCCTCTGGGTCCCTCCTTGCACCTCGGCACAGAGGTTCCACCACCCGGCCCCGTAACATGGAATAGCAGGAATTAATATTTTTTTTAAGACTTTCTGAGTTACGGAAATATTGACTATGTTAAGTTTTTTTATATTTTGTCAGATATTTATGTTTCACTACTTCCATACTCTTCACCTTCTTTTTTACTTCTCCCACACTTTCTCCTTCATCATCCTCAGCATCAGCATCTTTTTCATCAACTTCTTCTTCACCTTCTTCATCTTCTTCTTCTTCACCTTCTTCGTATTTTTCTTTTTTTTTACATTCTTCATATTCTTCTTATTCAACTATTATTCTTCTTCATATTCTACTTCTTCATCTTCTTCATATTCTTCTTCTTCATCATATTCTTATTTGTGACAGGCATTCCTGTAGTTGAAATCTATAAAAGTTTGAAAATTACACCTTTCGTTCTGCCCGTCACAAAAGATTTACAACAGGATTTGTCCGCGTTCAGTTTGGCCTGCAGCAGCAGGTCTTTTCCAGGGGCACCACGAGGAGGAACGGACTCACCCCCATACACTGCTTAGTCATTTTCTGCTTATAATTTAGATAATATCCTTTGCTCTGATTTTTATTCTTATGCTTAATGTTCTTCCGCTTTTTGTTCTGCAGCTTCTTGTTCTTCTGCTTCTTGGTTTTCTGTCTCTTGTTCTTCTTGGTGGTTGTCTTCTTGTTCTTTGTCCTCTTGGTCATCTTCTTCAGGGTCATCTTCTTGGTCTTCTTCGGGGTGGTCTTCAGGGTCGTCGTCTTCAGGGTCGTCGTCTTCGGGGTCCTCGTCTTCTTCGGGGTGGTCTTCAGGGTCCTCGTCTTCAGGGTCGTCGTCTTCAGGGTCGTCGTCTTCGGGGTCCTCGTCTTCTTTGGGGTGGTCTTCAGGGTCCTCGTCTTCAGGGTCGTCGTCTTCGGGGTCCTCGTCTTCTTCAGGGTGGTCTTCAGGGTCCTCGTCTTCAGGGTCCTTGTCTTCGGTGTCCTCGTCTTCTTCTGGGTGGTCGTCAGGGTCCTCGTCTTCAGGGTCCTCGTCTTCGGTGTCCTCGTCTTCTCCGGGGTGGTCTTCAGGGTCGACGTCTTCAGGGTCGTTGTCTTCGGGGTCCTCCTCTTCTTCGGGGTGGTCTTCAGGGTCATCGTCTTCAGGGTCGTTGTCTTCGGGGTGGTCTTCGGGGTCCTCGTCTTCTTCTGGGGTTGTCTTCAGGGTCCTCGTCTTCAGGGTCCTCATCAGGGAGATCCAGAGTGATTACCAAGAACCATTTCAAAAAGCTTGAACTTGGAAATGTAGCAGAAGGTACAAGAAGGCTGAGGAACTGCCGAGAACCAGCTGATGGTACTGGAACCCGGATGGGTAGCAGAAGGTATAAGAGCCAATGGAACTACCGAGGACCAGCTGACAGTACTGGAACCCGGTTACTAAGCAGGAGGTACCTGTGCCAGAAAGCACTGCCAAGGACCAGCAGACGTTGGTGGAACTTGGATACCGAGAAGGAGGCACCTAAGCCAAAGGAACCATGGAACCAGCCTTCATTGCCAGATCCCGCAGCCCACATAGGAGTCACCTAAACTGCAGGCACCATAGAGTCGGCTAACCCGACCGCAACACGACAGGACAACGTATTGGAGGCAAAGTGACGTTGACACTACCCGGAAACAGTTGGCGTGCTGGAACCAGGCTGGGCAGGAGGGAGTACCCGAGCCAAAGACACTGCTTGGAAACAGCTGGCAGTGCTGGAACCCTTGGATAATACTAAAAACAGGGTGGAGCCAGAGGCCTAATTGGAGCAAGTTTAAAATCGGTATTAGTGTGAATGTGGACAGAGCAGGAGAAATTGCCGTACACACAGCAGGGGAACAGCTGACGTTACTGAACCCCAATAACACTGGAGCAAGCGTTGACTGTGCAGACGGCACTACTGAGCGCCAACTGGCGGTGTTGAAGCTCAGGTATAATACTGAAAACAGAGGAGCCAGAGGTGTAATTGGAGCAACTTTAAAATCTGTAGTAGTGTGAATGTGGACAGAGCAGGAGAAATTGCCATACACACAGCAGGGGAACAGCTGACGTTACTGAACCCCAATAACACGGCAGCCAGTGTTGACTGTGCAGACGGCACTTCTGAGCGCCAACTGGCGCTGTTGGAGCTCAGGGATAATACTAAAATCAGAGTGGAGCCAGAGGCCTAATTGGAGCAAGTTTAAAATCTGTAGTAGTGTGAATGTGGACATAGCAGGAGAAATTGCCGTACACACAGCAGGGGAACAGCTGATGTTACTGAACCGCAATAACACTGAAGCAAGCGTTGACTGTGCAAACGGCACTTCTGGGCAGGAACTAGCGGTGTTGGAGCCCAGGGTAAATACTAAAAGCAGAGGAGCCAGAGGTGTAATTGGAGCAAGTTTTAAATCTGTAGTACAGTGGATGTGGACAGAGCAGGAGAAATTGCCGTACACACAGCAGGGGAACAGCTGACGTTACTGAACCCCAATAACACGGCAGCAAGTGTTGACTGTGCAGATGGCACTTCTGAGTGCCAACTGGCGGTGTTGGAGCTCAGGGATAATACTGAAAACAGAGGAGCCAGAGGTGTAATTGGAGCAACTTTAAAATCTGTATTAGTGTGAATGTGGACAGAGCAGGAGAAATTACCGTACACACAGCAGGGGAACAGCTGACGTTACTGAACCCCAATAACACTGGAGCAAGCGTTGACTGTGCAGACGGCACTTCTGAGCAGCAACTAGCGGTGTTGGAGCCCAGGGTAAATACTAAAAGCAGAGGAGCCAGAGGTGTAATTGGAGCAAGTTTTAAATCTGTAGTACAGTGGATGTGGACAGAGCAGGAGAATTTTCCGGACACACAGCTGGGGATCAGCTGACATTACTGAACCCCAATAACACAGGAGCAAGCATTGACTGTGCAGACGGCACTTCTGAGCAGCAACTAGCGGTGTTGGAGCCCAGGGTAAATACTAAAAGCAGAGGAGCCAGAGGTGTAATTGGAGCAAGTTTTAAATCTGTAGTACAGTGGATGTAGACAGAGCAGGAGAATTTGCCGGACACACAGCTGGGGATCAGCTGACGTTATTGAACAACAATAACACTGGAGCAAGCATTGACTGTGCAGACAGCAATTCTGAGCAGCAACTAGCAGTGTTGGAGCCCAGGGTAAATACTAAAAGCAGAGGAGCCAGTGGTGTAATTGGAGCAAGTTTTAAATCTGTAGCACAGTGGATGTGGACAGAGCAGGAGAATTTGCCGGACACACAGCTGGGGATCAGCTGACGTTACTGAACCCCAATAAGACTGGAGCAAACATTGACTGTGCAGCCGGCACTTCTGAGCAGCAATTAGCGGTGTTGGAGCCCAGGTTAAATACTAAAAGCAGAGGAGCCAGAGGTGTAATTGGAGCAAGTTTTAAATCTGTAGTACAGTGGATTTGGACAGAGCAGGAGAATTTGCCGGACACACAGCTGGGGATCAGCTGACGTTACTGAAACTCAATAACACTGGAGCAAGCATTGACTGTGCAGACGGCACTTCTGAGCAGCAACTAGCGGTGTTGGAGCCCAGGGTAAATACTAAAAGCAGAGGAGCCAGAGGTGTAATTAGAGCAAGTTTTAAATCTGTAGTTCAGTGGATGTGGACAGAGCAGGAGAATTTCCGGACACACAGATGGGGATCAGCTGACGTTACTGAACCCCAATAACACTGGAGCAAGCGTTGACTGTGCAGACGGCACTTCTGAGCAGCAACTAGCGGTGTTGGAGCCCAGGGTAAATACTGAAAGCAGAGGAGCCAGTGGTGTAATTGGAGCAAGTTTTAAATCTGTAGTACAGTGGATGTGGACAGAGCAGGAGAATTTGCCGGACACACAGCTGGGGATCAGCTGACGTTACTGAACCCCAATAACACTGGAGCAAGCATTGACTGTGGAGACGGCACTTCTGAGCAGCAACTAGCAGTGTTGGAGCCCAGGGTAAATACTAAAAACAGAGGAGCCAGAGGTGTAATTGGAGATAGTTTTAAATCTGTAGTACAGTGGATGCGCCAAGTCTCATTCTGCACATAACACATCTGCATCTCTGGCTGCTGTGGGCATAAAAGGGGACAAACTTATGGTGTGGCCCGCATGCTCCCCTGACCTCAACCCCATTGAGAACCTCTGGAGCATCATCAAAAGGAGTGTCTATGATGGCTGGAGGCAGTTCACATCTAAGCAACAGCTCTGGGAGGGTATTCTGTCCTCATGCAAAACAATTGAAGCAGAAACCATCCAAAACCTGACAAATTCAATGAATGAGAGAGTTCAGAAGCTCTTTTCGAACAAGGGGTCCTATGTGCAAATGTTACATCACCTAGAATAAAGTTTTGAGTTGAAAACTGTTTGATTTCAGTTTGTAATAACCTGCTAATGCTTATAATTTCAAAAATGACCATTTTTTTGTTCTTTATTAAAATGAAAAGGTTGAAAACTCTGCTGTGCATAATAATTTGGAACATGCATTTTGAGTGCAGTTTGAGTGTTTTATTTTTTAAAAAATATACTGTTATCATAGGCAGTTTGTACAAAAACCTTTCAATTGTACTCTAATAGTTATTTGACTGGAAAATTACAATGACTGCAATTCATATAGGTAATTTGGGAAAATCTGAGAAAATATTATTTGCATAATAATTTGGAACACAGTGTAGTGTGTTTGGAACCAATGTAGCTGAATGCGGATGGAACCACCACACTAATAGGAGAAATCAGGAAAAATTATCAATTAGCAAAAAAGGACAATGTATGAGGCAGTGACGCATGCTAAGCGCACTACAACCAAACGTGGCTGAAGCACACACTACAGCGTGAGCTGCACTCACACACAGAGAGCTTGCAGACAGGCGTGAACAGTGCAGATGCAGAGCACTGTGCACTAGCGCTGCAAGACAAAAAATAAAATTCTCTATCTACTCCTATATAGTGTGTTTGGAACCAATTTAGCTGAATACGGATGGAACCACCACACTAATAGGAGAAATCAGGAAAAATTATCAATTAGCAAAAAAGGACAATGTATGAGGCAGTGATGCACACTGAGCGCACTACAACCAGACTTGGCTGAAGCACACACTACAGCGTGAGCTGCACTCACACACACAGACCTTGCAGTCAGCGGTGAACAGCACAGAGAACTATGCACTAGCGCTGCAAGGCACAGCGATTTATAAAGTAGCTTGGGTAAAGCAGAATAGAGCAAATAGGTAGCTAAAACTGTCCCTCAGAACAACAGCGTCCTATCCCTAGCTGAATTCACAGCAGAGTGAGCTCAAAATGGCGGCGGCGGCTTTTATAGTGCATCATGACATCATTTCAGCAGCCAATCACGGCCATGCCATTAGTTAACATGCCTACATGCCTAACAGGATGTGCCCACACTTCTTAGGATCCTCACTGGCTGAATAAAATGAAACTGGCTCATTGCATTATGGGAACTTCCGATTCTGGTATCCGATATTCTAAAAGTATCGGAATTAAGTATCGGAATTCCGATACCGCGAATATCAGCCGATACCCGATATTTCAGTATCGGAATGCTCAACACTAATACTCACCTCTCCGGTCTGCTCCCGGCAGCGTCTTCTCTACTCGGCGTCCCGCGGTGTACTTGCAGGACCTGCGGTGACGTCATTTAGTCAGCTGATGGTCACGCGACCGCTGACATCATCGCAGGTCCTGCCAGTACACCGCGGGACGCCAAGGAGAGAGGATCGCCGCCGGGATTTTTTATTTTTAACTTTTTAATTTTTTTTTTTTTTACTATAGATGCAGCATTTAAAGCATCTAAGTTGGTCACACAATATAAATCAATGCCGGTTGCATGGATTTATATTGTGTGACCAACTTGTCGAGCACTTTTCCAAGTGATGCTCAAAATTGCTTGGAAAAGCCCTTGAAAAAACACATGCGAAAACGCATGTAAAAACGATGAAAAAACTCATCTCCCTGGCAGAAAAAAAAGCATGTAAATCTGCATGCGTTTTTTCTGCCAGGAAGTGGCAAAAACGCTCTGCATCAAATCTGCATCATGGGCACATACCCTTACTGTGCATAAGAGAAGATAAAAACAGGGGTCATACAGTGAGAAGAGCTGACAAGACCCACATTTACACCAAATTTAAATAGCAAAATCTAAAAAGAAAAAAAACATACTGTACTTATTATTACTGTGTACATAATTTTTACAAAATAATAAAATGTGAATATTTAAACCATATGATTAATGCTGAAATAGAAGAAAAATTTAAATTGCAAAACCATATTTTTTGTACCTTTGCAACCGCAAACATTTGAATACAAGTAAACTAGTAGGTCAAACAGTCACCAAAATGATATCAATAAACACTACAGCTCAATCTGCAAAATAACAAGTTCTTCCAATGCTATCAATCAAAAAAAAGTTATGTCCTATAGAGTAAGGCAACTGAAGGCAATTTTTTTTATTGTAATTTTTGCAAGTTTATTTTTTTTAAGTAGTTAAACTGTTTAGATTTGGTAGCATCATAACAGCACTGACTTCTAGGACAAATCTACATGGTTGTTTTTACAGTAAAGTGAACAACACCTTAAGAAAAAAAAGCCTCAAAAACTGAAATTTTCATTTTTCTTAAATTCCTACTCACTTGGAATTTGTTTCCTAATTTTTAATGTATTATATATTAAAATGAATGATTTTATTGAAAACTACAAGTTGCACTGCAAAAAAACAAGCTTTCATTTTGATTTTGATGAAAAATTAAAAAAAGTATTTATCTTAGAAGAAGAGAAGGAATTAAATTAAAGGGTAAAATGACTTTCTACTTAAAGGGTTAAAGGTAGCATTTTGTGTTGAATTTAGAAAAAACACTTGTTATATTAGATGTGTTGAGATATTTAAATTGTTCTTGTTTGATTGGTTTTATTTCAAACAGCAGAAAGTTTGTACATTTTACTAATAAACCAGATTTGCAATGGAGGGAATGAATAATTTTGATTGCAACTTTAGTAAACTACAAACTAACCATTGAAGCATCATGTCATGCATTTGCAGGGGAAATCTTTAGTCATTGCTGCACTTGGAGAGATGTCTGCTGGGATTAAAAAACATAGCTAATTCTTTCAAGCTCCATCTGTGGGTATGATAAAGTGTGTCCATTATAGAAAACTACCAAGATAAATTAATTATATTTCTCCATTATAGTGCAGCCTACTGAAGATGATTGCAATTTCCTCTGTAAATGCCATTATCCCTTAGACTATTTTGCAGATGATGCAATTGAGGTGAGCTTAATGTAAGTTTAACAATACAAATAACACTTTGCTCCATGTATGTTTGAAATGTGCATGTACAGGGTGTATCATCTTGCCGTGGTTCCTATATAAACAAGCTTTGTAACATTTCTTATATTTAAACAAACTGTGGCTATGTTTCTTGTATGAATTCTTGGATCAATATTCTGGCTTCATGTTTTCATGTTCTGTGTCTTTCTTGCAATCTTTCACTCAACTTTCAACTTAATCCTTGAGGTTTGTTAGAAGCAGAACCAAAGTAGAAAATAGAAAATTGTAAGCCTGTGTCCTCCACCAAAGTGTGGTAGACCAACTTTGTTGCATTTTTGTTGCACCTTTTCTGTATTTTTTCTGCGTTTTACAGTACCAGCAAAATGAATAATATTTCTAAAATCTCATATATATGCTGTTTATTTTTTTCCTTTCAGATTTGAATCTTCAAAGCTTTTTCAAAATCTGTAGCACCTGCCAATTCTTGTGTGTCCAGAATAACAATTACCCATATATATTGTGGTAGATCGAATCTCTCGGCTGCATATGGAGGTAGATTCAGGAACACTGTCTCTTTAAATATTTTGTTGCTTTATTAAAAAATGACATAAACCAAATAAAGTTCATCAAATCAAACACGCCTTTTCTGGCATAATGGCAAAACAAAAATAACGGTACAGAATAGTCCATATGTCTGCGGGAATCCGACCCCTCAGAGTTTAGCGCAACACACGGTTCAGGTTATACAAACACAAGCTCCTCTATCTGGAGCTAGCCTCTCCAGAGACACTGAACAACACATGATTCAACAGGCTGGCTTTTTATATCCAGACCACATCCCGGGGTGGAGATATGGTGAACAGCCTCCTACTCCCTCTACAGCTGTTCACATAAAACCTAGCCCATTTGAAATGGCCGATTAACCCCTCTCAGCGCTTAGTGTGCTGGAACAAACTTCTAGGTTTCAAATCACTGAAGCTAATAGCCTCAGTGAAACATATCTCCCTTCCAGTACTTTGCCAGTGACTTTGTCACTATATATATATAGATATGCACTGCTCAAAAAAATAAAGGGAACACTTAAACAACACAATATAACTCCAAGTAAATCAAACTTCTGTGAAATCAAACTGTCCACTTAGGAAGCAACACTGATTGACAATCAATTTCACATGCTGTTGTGCAAATGGAATAGAAAATAGATGGAAATTATTGGCAATTATCAAGACACCCTCAATAAAGGAGTGGTTCTGCAGGTGAGGACCACAGACCACATCACAGTACCAATGCTTTCTGGCTGATGTTTTGGTCACTTTTGAATGTTGGTGCTTTCACACTAAGGGTATGTGCACACGATGCAGAAATGAAGCAGAAAATTTCTGCATCATTTCTGCATCTCCCTGGCAGAAAAAACGCATGCAGATTGTGCATGCGTTTTTCCTGCAGAATACATGCGGATCCACATGCAGATTCACATGCGTTTCCGCATGCAGATTGACAAGCGCTTTCCAGGCGATTTTAGCATCACTTGGAAAGTGCTTGACAACTAGGTCACACTATATAAATCCATGCAAACAGCATGGATTTATATAGTGTGACCCGAGAGAGTGTATATACTTACCTCCGATGGCCCGCGCTGTCCTGCTCAATCTGTTCTCCCGGCTGCCGGCAACTTTGAATTGAAAGACCTGCCGACGTCAGCGTCACGTGACCCGTCACATGACTCTGACGTCACCGCAGGTCCTACAACTCACTGTAAGTGCCGGGAACCAAGCGGGAGCGCTGTGCGGGCCGACAGATGGTAAGAATACATTTATTTTTTATTTTATTCTTCTTTTACAGCTTTTTTAATGGTACCTGGGTGTGGATGAGACTCTCCTCTCCTCCACACCCGGGTACCATCCGCACATTAGAACGCACCAATTACGCAAGTACAAATGCTGTCTTGCGGAATTGGCGCGTTCTAATGCAAGTCAATGGCGGCGAAATCGCCGCGTTTCCGCAAAATTAATTGACATGCTGCGGATTTTTGACCGCAGCGTTAACGCTGCGGAAAAATCCGCATCATGGGCACAGCACATGCGGATTTCCATTGGGGAACATTGCTTCCCTTCTACCATGCGTTTTTCATGCGTTTCCGCGGCGTTTACGCAACTGCAAAAACGCCGCGGAAACGCATGAAATACGCATCGTGTGAACACAGCCTAATAGTAGCATGAGACGGACTCTACAACCCACAGAAGTTGCTCAGGAACTGCAGCTCATCCAGGATGGCACATCAATGCGAGCTGTGGCAAGAAAGTTTGCTGTATCTGTCAGTATAGTGTCCAGAGGCTGGAGGCAAGAGACAGGCCAGTACACCAGGAGACGTGGAGGGGGCCATAGGGGGGCAACAACCCAGCAGCAGGACCACTACCTCCGACTTTGTGCAAGGAGGAACAGGAGGAGCACTGCCAGAGCCCTGCAAAATGACCGACAGCAGGCCACAAATGTGCATGTGTCTGCACAAACGGTTAGAAACCGACTCCATGAGGGTGGTATGAGGGCCCGACGTCAACAGATGGGGGTTGTGCTCACAGCCAAACACCATGCAGGATGCTTGGCATTTGCCACAGATCACCAGTATTGGCAAAGTCGCCACTGGTGCCCTGTTCTCTTCAAAGATGAAAGCAGGTTCACACTGAGCACATGTGACAGACATGACAGAGTCTGGAGATGTCGTGGAGAGCGATCTTCTGCCTGCAACATCCTTCAGCATGACCAGTTTGGCAGTGGGTCAGTAATGGTGTGGGGTGGCATTTCTTTGGAGGGCTGCATAGCCCTCCATGTGCTCGCCAGTTGTAGTCTGACTGCCATTAGGTACCGAGATTAGATCCTCAGACCCCGTGTGAGACCATATGTTGGTGCGGTTGGCCCCTGGGTTCCTCCTAATGCAGGACAATGCCAGACCTCATGTGGCTAGAGTGTGTCAGCAGTTCCTGCAAGATGAAGGCATTGAAGCTATGGACTGACCCGCCCTTTTCCCAGACCTGAATCCGATTGAGCACATCTGGGACATCATGTCTCGCTCCATCCACCAACGTCACGTTGCACCACAGACTGTCCAGGAGTTGGCGGATGCTTTAGTCCAGGTCTGGGAGGAAATCCCACAGGAGACCATCCGCAACCTCATCAGGAGCATGCCCAGGCGTTGCAGGGAGGTCATACAGGCACGTGGAGGCCACACACAATATTGAGTCTCATAAGAACGAGCACTGGTAAAGTACCTTAAGATGATCCCCTATTCTGAAATGGATTGTAATCACTCCTCTATTCTGCTGCAAGAATAAGGTCCCACATCATAGCCCAATGTTAAATTTGCATTTAGCACTCAGTGGATCCATTACAATTACGTTTCATTTATGGAAATCCTTAAACATTATATTAGTAACCGCTTCCATCCTAACAGTAGACGTTCATCAAAACATTCATATATATCTAGAGTCCCAGGTCTGGCTCTTAGACCAGTCTGGCTCTGAAGGGTCGCTCTTAAGGGTCTTATCTGAAATATGCCGGAAATATAACCCCCACCACTCTTCATCTGACAATCTGTTTGCTTTATCCACAGGTATGTGTCCTACACCCAATCCAATATCTGCTGTATCCATTGATCCTTGTATCCATTGATCACTGCTTGTATCAGTCTGTTTGTCCCTGGTATGTGTCCTGCACCCAATCCAATATCTGCTGCATCCATTGATCCCTGTATCCATTGATCCCTGTTTGTATCAATCTGTTTGTCCCTGGTATGTGTCCTGCACCCAATCCAATATCTGCTGCATCCATTGATCCCTGTATCCATTGATCCCTGTTTGTATCAATCTGTTTGTCCCTGGTATGTTTGATCCCATCTGCATGTTTATCACCTCACTCCTTTGATTCCAAAACACTGGTCCTTCTCTGTCTACTTCCTGAATGAATTTAGCCTCTGCCTCCTAATTATTTCCCCCCTCCATCCTGTGTCCAGTCTTCATGCGGCTCCTCCCTCCTGCCTTCTGATCACAGCTGATCAAACTCCACGTGCTGTTATATATCCAGAGTCCAAGGTCTGACCCTTAGACTGGTCTGTCTCTGATGGGTCACCAGAAAGTACGAGTAACTATTTACTAACTGCTCTTAGTTTCTCTTTCTCATTCACACTTAAACCTGCACTATGCTTACATATGCCCTTTCTGTCTTTGCACCACTAATCCTCACTTTCCTTCGCTATCCCCAAACCCCAGCACCCTCTAATCAAATAATCATCTCTCCTTCCCTCTTACCTCCCCACCTGACCTCATCTGCAGACCTGCTCCTCAACCTCAGATCTATCCAACCAAAACATAAAAGAAGCCGGACACTCTCCTTCTCTCACCTGCTCTCCCTCTCTCTGCTTCTCCTCACTGCTGGTGACAAATCTCCCAATCCTGGACCCCCACAACTTACACCTCCCACCAATTCCCCCTCCTATCACTTCCAACCAACCCCAAGGTACCGCAACCTCTCCTACATAAAACACGTGCCCCGGATACCCACCCCCCTGCTCCCTCTCCCTGAAGCACTCTGGAACGCCCACTCTGTCTGAAACAAGCTCCATTTTGTCCACGACCTCTTTACCTTTCGTCATCTCTCCTTCCTGGGCATCACAGAGACATGGCTGACACCCTCCGACACTGCCTCCCTTGCTGCGCTGTGTTATGGTGGCCTCCACTTCACCCACACTCCTCGCCCTGATAACAGACATGGTGGAGGAGTGGGTCTTCTCCTTTCTACCAACTGCACCTTCAGCCCTATCCCACCTCAACCTTCCCTTATTCTCCCCTCTTTTGAAGTCCACTCTGTCCAAATCTACTCTCCCTCCAACCTCCAAGTGGTTGTCATATACCAACCTCCGGGCCGAGTCACTGCCTTTATGGACCAATTCTTTACCTGGCTTCTCTATTTTCTCTCTGCTGACATTCCCACAATCATCATGGGCGATTTCAACATCCCCACTGACACTCGCCAGTGAACAGCATCCAAACTCCTGTAGCTTACTTCATCCTTTGGACTTACCTAGTGGTCCTCCTCAGCCACCCACACAGACGGACGCACACTAGACCTCATCTTCACCTGACTCTGCTCCCTATCTAACCTCACAACCTCCCCACTGCTCCTATCTGACCACCATCTACTCACTTTCTCATCCCTGTCCTCCTCACCTGTCACCCATGTCCAGCAACTAGCACACCCCCGCAGAAACCTTGCACATCTAGACACTCACACACTCTCTGACTCCATTCTCTGGCATCCATATCTTCACTCAACGACACAGACAACGCCACTGCTTTTTACAATGCCACTCTCACATCAGCTATTGATTTGGTCGCCCCTCTTGAGCAGGGCAGAGCTCGACGAGTCAACCGGCAACCCTGGCACAACAACCTCACTAAACAGCTTAGGCAAGCATCCAGGGTTGCAGAGTGGAGTTGGAAGAAAACGCATTCGCAAGATGACTTCACTTCATTCAAACAAGCAACACACGCATTCAAATCAGCCCTCACCTCTGTTAAACAGGCCTACTTCACAACCCTCATAACTTCCTTAGCCTACAATCCTAAACAGTTATTCAACACTTTTAACTCTCTCCTAAGCCCTCCACTGCTCCCTCTGACCTCCATCATCTCTGCTGAGCAGTTTGCACACACTTCAGAAACAAGATTGACCAAACACAGCAAGTCTTTACTGTCCGACCACCACAACCCCTTTGTTTCCCAGACCATTGCCCTTCCCCCATACACCCCCTTTCCAACATCACAGAAGGAGACCTCACTCGTCTCCTCTCCAAATCACACCTCACCACTTGTGCACTTGACCCCATCCCATCCCACCTCCTCCCCAAACTCACCACCACACTCATCCCATCCCTATCCCATCTTGTCAACCTATCACTAACTTCTGATACCTTCCCCGCTGCCTTCAAACATGCCACAATCACGCCCATCCTGAAAAAGCCATCCCTCGACCGAACCGCCTTGTCCAGCTACCGCCCCTTATCGCTGCTCCCATTTGCCTCCAAACTCCTTGAGCAAGACGATCAAGCTGAACTTTCCTCTCACTTCTCATCTAACTCTCTCTTCGACAACTGACAATCTGGCTTCCACCCCCACCATTCCACCGAATCTGCCCTTACCAAAATTACTAATGACTTACTTACAGCCAAAGTTAACAGACAATTCTCTGTGCTCCTTCTTCTTGACCTGTCCACTGCCTTCGACACAGTTGACCACTGCCTCCTACTACAGATTCTCTCTTCCTTTGGCGTCAAAGACCTTGCCATATCTTGGATCTCCTCATACCTTTCTAACCGCACATTTAGCATCTCCCACTCCCACACTACCTCCTCATCCTGCCCTCTATCTGTTGGAGTCCCTCACGGCTCTGTTCTAGGACCCCTACTCTTCTCAATCTATATCCTTGGCCCAGGACAGCTCATAAAATCCTATGGCTTCCAGTACCACCTGTACACTGATGACACCCAGATCAACCTCTCTGGCCCAGATGTCACCTCTCTGCTGTCCAGAATCCCAGCATGTCTATCAGCCATATCCTCCTTCTTCTCCTCTCGCTTCCTCAAGCTCAATGTGGACAAAACTGAACTCATCATCTTTTCCCCATCTCGCATATCTTCCCCACCTGATCATCTTTCTATCACAATAAATGACATCACATTTTCCCCTGTACTGACAATCCGTTACCTCGGAGTAACCCTTGACTCTGCCCTGTCCTTCAAACCACACATCCAAGCTCTCACCACCTCCTGTCACCTTCAACTCAAAAATATTTCCAGAATCTGTCCTTTCCTCAACCCTCATTCTACTAAACTGCTTGTCCATGCCCTCATCATCTCCCGCCTCGACTACTGCAGCATCCTCCTCTGTGGCCTACCTGCTAACACTTTCGCACCCCTCCAGTCCATCCTTACCTCTGCTGTGCGACTAGTTCATCGCTCGCCTCGCTACTTCTCTGCTACCCCCCTTTGCAAATTACTTCTGATTGCCCAGATTATCCAGTTCAAACTACTAACACTGAACAAATAAAGTAGCACACTGTAACACTGAGTATATAGATATGAAATATGAATAGCTTAACTGCTGTAGAAAATAGAAATAAATGAAAAAAAATTTTGAAAATTTTTTTAGCGCATGTAAATATGAAGTATGGAAAATGAATAGCATTACTGCTGTAAATAAATGAGAAATCTTATCGCATAAATTGGCCAATTCATGTGTACCTGACAGCCGCGGTAAGGCGTTTCTCGATGTCAGGACCTATCAATGTGAATACCTCTCTAAGAGACCTCCGTCTGCTTATGTGTGGGAAAGACAGATCCTGATGCATTTAAAACCACCTGCGGCATGGGGGTGGTGGTGGAGTGCTCAGTCAACGCTAAATCTAGTAACAATGAAAATGACGGCACTTCCACTACAAAAACTAGGTGTGAACAGGTGCTTACTAAGAGCAGCTACCTCCATATATAATGAACAAATAAAGTAGCACACTGTAACACTGAGTATATAGATATGAAATATGAAATATGAATAGCTTAACTACTGTAGAAAATAGAAATAAATGAAAAAAAAATTTGGGAATTTTTTTTAGCGCATGTAAATATGAAGTATGGAAAATGAATAGCATTACTGCTGTAAATAAATGAGAAATCTTAGCGCATAAATTGGCCAATTCATGTGTACCTGACAGCCGCGGTAAGGCGTTTCTCGATGTCAGGACCTATCAATGTGAATACCTCTCTAAGAGACCTCCGTCTGCTTATGTATGGGAAAGACAGATCCTGATGCATTTAAAACCACCTGCGGCATGGGGGTGGGGGTGGAGTGCTCAGTCAACGCTAAATCTAGTAACAAAGAAAATGACGGCACTTCCACTACAAAAACTAGGTGTGAACAGGTGCTTACTAAGAGCAGCTACCTCCATATATAATGAACAAATAAAGTAGCACACTGTAACACTGAGTATATAGATATGAAATATGAAATATGAATAGCTTAACTGCTGTAGAAAATAGAAATAAATGAAAAAAAAATGTGAAAATTTTTTTAGCGCATGTAAATATGAAGTATGGAAAATGAATAGCATTACTGCTGTAAATAAATGAGAAATCTTAGCGCATAAATTGGCCAATTCATGTGTACCTGACAGCCGCGGTAAGGCGTTTCTCGATGTCAGGACCTATCAATGTGAATACCTCTCTAAGAGACCTCCTTCTGCTTATGTGTGGGAAAGACAGATCCTGATGCATTTAAAACCACCTGCGGCATGGAGGTGGGGGTGGAGTGCTCAGTCAACGCTAAATCTAGTAACAAAGAAAATGACGGCACTTCCACTAGTATATAGATATGAAATATGAAATATGAATAGCTTAACTGCTGTAGAAAATAGAAATAAATGAAACACATGAATTGGCCAAATTATCAGGTACACATGAATTGGCCAATTTATGCGCTAAGATTTCTCATTTATTTACAGCAGTAATGCTATTCATTTTCCATACTTCATATTTACATGCGCTAAAAAAATTTTCACATTTTTTTTTCATTTATTTCTATTTTCTACAGCAGTTAAGCTATTCATATTTCATATTTCATATCTATATACTCAGTGTTACAGTGTGCTACTTTATTTGTTCATTATATATGGAGGTAGCTGCTCTTAGTAAGCACCTGTTCACACCTAGTTTTTGTAGTGGAAGTGCCGTCATTTTCTTTGTTACTTGATTTAGCGTTGACTGAGCACTCCACCCCCACCCCCATGCCGCAGGTGGTTTTAAATGCATCAGGATCTGTCTTTCCCACACATAAGCAGACGGAGGTCTCTTAGAGAGGTATTCACATTGATAGGTCCTGACATCGAGAAACGCCTTACCGCGGCTGTCAGGTACACATGAATTGGCCAATTTATGCGCTAAGATTTCTCATTTATTTACAGCAGTAATGCTATTCATTTTACATACTTCATATTTACATGCGCTAAAAAAATTTTCAAAAATTTTTTTCATTTATTTCTATTTTCTACAGCAGTTAAGATATTCATATTTCATATTTCATATCTATATACTCAGTGTTACAGTGTGCTACTTTATTTGTTCATTATATATGGAGGTAGCTGCTCTTAGTAAGCACCTGTTCACACCTAGTTTTTGTAGTGGAAGTGCCGTCATTTTCTTTGTTACTAGATTTAGCGTTGACTGAGCACTCCACCCCCACCCCCATGCCGCAGGTGGTTTTAAATGCATCAGGATCTGTCTTTCCCACACATAAGCAGACGGAGGTCTCTTAGAGAGGTATTCACATTGATAGGTCCTGACATCGAGAAACGCCTTACCGCGGCTGTCAGGTACACATGAATTGGCCAATTTATGCGCTAAGATTTCTCATTTATTTACAGCAGTAATGCTATTCATTTTCCATACTTCATATTTACATGCGCTAAAAAAATTTTCTAAATTTTTTTTCATTTATTTCTATTTTCTACAGCAGTTAAGCTATTCATATTTCATATTTCATATCTATATACTCAGTGTTACAGTGTGCTACTTTATTTGTTCATTATATATGGAGGTAGCTGCTCTTAGTAAGCACCTGTTCACACCTAGTTTTTGTAGTGGAAGTGCCGTCATTTTCTTTGTTACTAGATTTAACGTTGACTGAGCACTCCACCCCCACCCCCATGCCGCAGGTGGTTTTAAATGCATCAGGATCTGTCTTTCCCACACATAAGCAGACGGAGGTCTCTTAGAGAGGTATTCACATTGATAGGTCCTGACATCGAGAAACGCCTTACCGCGGCTGTCAGGTACACATGAATTGGCCAATTTATGCGCTAAGATTTCTCATTTATTTACAGCAGTAATGCTATTCATTTTCCATACTTCATATTTACATGCGCTAAATAAATTTTCAAATTTTTTTTTCATTTATTTCTATTTTGTACAGCAGTTAAGCTATTCATATTTCATATTTCATAGCTATATACTCAGTGTTACAGTGTGCTACTTTATTTGTTCATTATATATGGAGGTAGCTGCTCTTAGTAAGCACCTGTTCACACCTAGTTTTTGTAGTGGAAGTGCTGTCATTTTCTTTGTTACTAGATTTAGCGTTGACTGAGCACTCCACCCCCACCCCCATGCCGCAGGTGGTTTTAAATGCATCAGGATCTGTCTTTCCCACACATAAGCAGACGGAGGTCTCTTAGAGAGGTATTCACATTGATAGGTCCTGACATCGAGAAACGCCTTACCGCGGCTGTCAGGTACACATGAATTGGCCAATTTATGCGCTAAGATTTCTCATTTATTTACAGCAGTAATGCTATTCATTTTCCATACTTCATATTTACATGCGCTAAAAAAAATTTCAAAAATTTTTTTCATTTATTTCTATTTTCTACAGCAGTTAAGCTATTCATATTTCATATTTCATATCTATATACTCAGTGTTACAGTGTGCTACTTTATTTGTTCATTATATATGGAGGTAGCTGCTCTTAGTAAGCACCTGTTCACACCTAGTTTTTGTAGTGGAAGTGCCGTCATTTTCTTTGTTACTAGATTTAGCGTTGACTGAGCACTCCACCCCCACCCCCATGCCGCAGGTGGTTTTAAATGCATCAGGATCTGTCTTTCCCACACATAAGCAGACGGAGGTCTCTTAGAGAGGTATTCACATTGATAGGTCCTGACATCGAGAAACGCCTTACCGCGGCTGTCAGGTACACATGAATTGGCCAATTTATGCGCTAAGATTTCTCATTTATTTACAGCAGTAATGCTATTCATTTTCCATACTTCATATTTACATGCGCTAAAAAAATTTTCTAAATTTTTTTTCATTTATTTCTATTTTCTACAGCAGTTAAGCTATTCATATTTCATATTTCATATCTATATACTCAGTGTTACAGTGTGCTACTTTATTTGTTCATTATATATGGAGGTAGCTGCTCTTAGTAAGCACCTGTTCACACCTAGTTTTTGTAGTGGAAGTGCCGTCATTTTCTTTGTTACTAGATTTAACGTTGACTGAGCACTCCACCCCCACCCCCATGCCGCAGGTGGTTTTAAATGCATCAGGATCTGTCTTTCCCACACATAAGCAGACGGAGGTCTCTTAGAGAGGTATTCACATTGATAGGTCCTGACATCGAGAAACGCCTTACCGCGGCTGTCAGGTACACATGAATTGGCCAATTTATGCGCTAAGATTTCTCATTTATTTACAGCAGTAATGCTATTCATTTTCCATACTTCATATTTACATGCGCTAAAAAAAATTTCTAAATTTTTTTTCATTTATTTCTATTTTCTACAGCAGTTAAGCTATTCATATTTCATATTTCATATCTATATACTCAGTGTTACAGTGTGCTACTTTATTTGTTCATTATATATGGAGGTAGCTGCTCTTAGTAAGCACCTGTTCACACCTAGTTTTTGTAGTGGAAGTGCCGTCATTTTCTTTGTTACTAGATTTAACGTTGACTGAGCACTCCACCCCCACCCCCATGCCGCAGGTGGTTTTAAATGCATCAGGATCTGTCTTTCCCACACATAAGCAGACGGAGGTCTCTTAGAGAGGTATTCACATTGATAGGTCCTGACATCGAGAAACGCCTTACCGCGGCTGTCAGGTACACATGAATTGGCCAATTTATGCGCTAAGATTTCTCATTTATTTACAGCAGTAATGCTATTCATTTTCCATACTTCATATTTACATGCGCTAAATAAATTTTCAAATTTTTTTTTCATTTATTTCTATTTTGTACAGCAGTTAAGCTATTCATATTTCATATTTCATAGCTATATACTCAGTGTTACAGTGTGCTACTTTATTTGTTCATTATATATGGAGGTAGCTGCTCTTAGTAAGCACCTGTTCACACCTAGTTTTTGTAGTGGAAGTGCTGTCATTTTCTTTGTTACTAGATTTAGCGTTGACTGAGCACTCCACCCCCACCCCCATGCCGCAGGTGGTTTTAAATGCATCAGGATCTGTCTTTCCCACACATAAGCAGACGGAGGTCTCTTAGAGAGGTATTCACATTGATAGGTCCTGACATCGAGAAACGCCTTACCGCGGCTGTCAGGTACACATGAATTGGCCAATTTATGCGCTAAGATTTCTCATTTATTTACAGCAGTAATGCTATTCATTTTCCATACTTCATATTTACATGCGCTAAAAAAAATTTCAAAAATTTTTTTCATTTATTTCTATTTTCTACAGCAGTTAAGCTATTCATATTTCATATTTCATATCTATATACTCAGTGTTACAGTGTGCTACTTTATTTGTTCATTATATATGGAGGTAGCTGCTCTTAGTAAGCACCTGTTCACACCTAGTTTTTGTAGTGGAAGTGCCGTCATTTTCTTTGTTACTAGATTTAGCGTTGACTGAGCACTCCACCCCCACCCCCATGCCGCAGGTGGTTTTAAATGCATCAGGATCTGTCTTTCCCACACATAAGCAGACGGAGGTCTCTTAGAGAGGTATTCACATTGATAGGTCCTGACATCGAGAAACGCCTTACCGCGGCTGTCAGGTACACATGAATTGGCCAATTTATGCGCTAAGATTTCTCATTTATTTACAGCAGTAATGCTATTCATTTTCCATACTTCATATTTACATGCGCTAAATAAATTTTCAAAATTTTTTTTCATTTATTTCTATTTTCTACAGCAGTTAAGCTATTCATATTTCATATTTCATATCTATATACTCAGTGTTACAGTGTGCTACTTTATTTGTTCATTATATATGGAGGTAGCTGCTCTTAGTAAGCACCTGTTCACACCTAGTTTTTGTAGTGGAAGTGCCGTCATTTTCTTTGTTACTTGATTTAGCGTTGACTGAGCACTCCACCCCCACCCCCATGCCGCAGGTGGTTTTAAATGCATCAGGATCTGTCTTTCCCACACATAAGCAGACGGAGGTCTCTTAGAGAGGTATTCACATTGATAGGTCCTGACATCGAGAAACGCCTTACCGCGGCTGTCAGGTACACATGAATTGGTCAATTTATGCGCTAAGATTTCTCATTTATTTACAACAGTAATGCTATTCATTTTCCATACTTCATATTTACATGCGCTAAAAAAATTTTCAAAAATTTTTTTCATTTATTTCTATTTTCTACAGCAGTTAAGCTATTCATATTTCATATTTCATATCTATATACTCAGTGTTACAGTGTGCTACTTTATTTGTTCATTATATATGGAGGTAGCTGCTCTTAGTAAGCACCTGTTCACACCTAGTTTTTGTAGTGGAAGTGCCGTCATTTTCTTTGTTACTAGATTTAGCGTTGACTGAGCACTCCACCCCCACCCCCATGCCGCAGGTGGTTTTAAATGCATCAGGATCTGTCTTTCCCACACATAAGCAGACGGAGGTCTCTTAGAGAGGTATTCACATTGATAGGTCCTGACTAGAGATGAGCGTTGTTCTACTCGAACTGTTCGCCAATCTCAAATTCGAGCTGTTTTGGGCGGTGTTCGAGCCGGTCGGCGAACACGAACAATTTGAGAAAAATTCGGCTGTTCGAGGTTATGTTCGATAACTGTTCGTGCACCAAAATCATAACTGGATTTTTTCTCAGTAATGATGAAAATTAATGTTAATACGCAGTTTGAGTGTACAGCGGGGCGGGGGGAGGGGCAGGGGATGGATCTCTGCAGGAACAATGAAGATCTCCATTTTTTTTTCTCTTTCCCGCATTTGCAGTGGGGAGGTGCAATCTGTCAGCCTATCAGCAGCGCACACATGGAGCGAAGTGCTTTTTTTCACACAAGCAAGGGCATGTGTGATTGGCAGTGTATGTCACATGTCCTTGCCCTATAAGACCAAGCCATTTTCCCCGTCGCCACCATTTTCTCACTGCTGCAGCTGCGTGTTAGACGGCACCGCTGTTGCTGTGTGCGCTATACCTTGTTAATTTCAAGCCAATTTTCGCACAAATATACAGATAGCTTGGGAGTAGGGAATAGTTGTGATTGCAGTCCTTTTAAGGACTAGGTTACAGCATTTCCTACAACTTTTATCAGGCAGGTCTGTGCTCTTAAATAGATAGATTGTGGGAGTAAAGACTAATTGTAATTGGAGTCCTTTTCAGGACTAGGTTACATCAGTTCCTATCAGTTTTTGCCAGGCAGGTCTGTGCCAGTGCTGTGCAAGTTTTTTTCACAGCATTTGGCTGAATCTAGCAAAGCTAATCCTTTTTGGCCTATTGCAGAGTGTGTTAGTCAGTGGAGTAGCCTATCTGTGTTGCAAGATATACCACCTGTGTATAGAATACCAATTTTTTTACTGCACCTAGTGAAGTAAAATCTTTTGGGCATAGCATCATTCTATTAGTCCATCTATACTGACCTCCATCAGGTTGCAAACTGAATATAATTTTTTTCTGCATCTAGCTCTGAAAAAATATTTGGGCTTCTAGCGGTGTGTGGGACTTGGTCTATTAGTCCATCTATACTGACCTCCATCAGGTTGCAAATTAAAAATAATTTTTTTCTGCATCTAGCTCTGAAAAAATATTTGGGCTTCTAGCAGTGTGTGGGACTTGGTCTATTAGTCCATCTATACTGACCTCCATCAGGTTGCAAATTAAAAATAATTTTTTTCTGCATCTAGCTCTGAAAAAATATTTGGGCTTCTAGCAGTGTGTGGGACTTGGTCTATTAGTCCATCTATACTGACCTCCATCAGGTTGCAAATTAAAAATAATTTTTTTCTTCATTTATCTCTGAAAAAATATTTGGGCTTCTAGCAGCGTGTGGGACTTGTTCTATTAGTCCATCTATACTGACCTCCATCAGGTTGCAAATTAAAAATAATTTTTTTCTGCATCTAGCTCTGAAAAAATATTTGGGCTTCTAGCAGTGTGTGGGACATGGTCTATTAGTCCATCTATACTGACCTCCATCAGGTTGCAAATTAAAAATAATTTTTTTCTTCATTTAGCTCTGAAAAAATATTTGGGCTTCTAGCAGTGTGTGGGACTTGTTCTATTAGTCCTTCTATACTGACGTCCAACAGGTTGCAAATTGAATATAATTTTTTTCTGCATCTAGCTCTGAAAAAATATTTGGGCTTCTAGCGGTGTGTGGGACTTGGTCTATTAGTCCATCTATACTGACCTCCATCAGGTTGCAAATTAAAAATAATTTTTTTCTGCATCTAGCTCTGAAAAAATATTTGGGCTTCTAGCAGTGTGTGGGACTTGGTCTATTAGTCCATCTATACTGACCTCCATCAGGTTGCAAATTGAATAAAAAAATGTTCTGCATCTAGCTCTGAAAAAATATTTGGGCTTCTAGCGGTGTGTGGGACTTGGTCTATTAGTCCATCTATACTGACCTCCATCAGGTTGCAAATTAAAAATAATTTTTTTCTGCATCTAGCTCTGAAAAAATATTTGGGCTTCTAGCAGTGTGTGGGACTTGGTCTATTAGTCCATCTATACTGACCTCCATCAGGTTGCAAATTAAAAATAATTTTTTTCTTCATTTAGCTCTGAAAAAATATTTGGGCTTCTAGCAGTGTGTGGGACTTGTTCTATTAGTCCTTCTATACTGACGTCCAGCAGGTTGCAAATTGAATATAATTTTTTTCTGCATCTAGCTCTGAAAAAATATTTGGGCTTCTAGCGGTGTGTGGCACTTGGTCTATTAGTCCATCTATACTGACCTCCATCAGGTTGCAAATTAAAAATAATTTTTTTCTGCATCTAGCTCTGAAAAAATATTTGGGCTTCTAGCAGTGTGTGGGACTTGGTCTATTAGTCCATCTATACTGACCTCCATCAGGTTGCAAATTAAAAATATTTTTTTTCTGCATCTAGCTCTGAAAAAATATTTGGGCTTCTAGCAGTGTGTGGGGCTTGGTCTATTAGTCCATCTATACTGACCTCCATCAGGTTGCAAATTAAAAATAATTTTTTTCTGCATCTAGCTCTGAAAAAATATTTGGGCTTCTAGCAGTGTGTGGGACTTGGTCTATTAGTCCATCTATACTGACCTCCATCAGGTTGCAAATTGAATAAAAAAATTTTCTGCATCTAGCTCTGAAAAAATATTTGGGCTTCTAGCGGTGTGTGGGACTTGGTCTATTAGTCCATCTATACTGACCTCCATCAGGTTGCAAATTAAAAATAATTTTTTTCTGCATCTAGCTCTGAAAAAATATTTGGGCTTCTAGCAGTGTGTGGGACTTGGTCTATTAGTCCATCTATACTGACCTCCATCAGGTTGCAAATTAAAAATAATTTTTTTCTGCATCTAGCTCTGAAAAAATATTTGGGCTTCTAGCAGTGTGTGGGACTTGGTCTATTAGTCCATCTATACTGACCTCCATCAGGTTGCAAATTAAAAATAATTTTTTTCTGCATCTAGCTCTGAAAAAATATTTGGGCTTCTAGCAGTGTGTGGGGCTTGGTCTATTAGTCCATCTATACTGACCTCCATCAGGTTGCAAATTAAAAATAATTTTTTTCTGCATCTAGCTCTGAAAAAATATTTGGGCTTCTAGCAGTGTGTGGGACTTGGTCTATTAGTCCATCTATACTGACCTCCATCAGGTTGCAAATTGAATAAAAAAATTTTCTGCATCTAGCTCTGAAAAAATATTTGGGCTTCTAGCGGTGTGTGGGACTTGGTCTATTAGTCCATCTATACTGACCTCCATCAGGTTGCAAATTAAAAATAATTTTTTTCTGCATCTAACCCAGCCAATAGTTTTGGCCTAATACCACAGTTTGGCCACTCAGCTCTGCTCGGTTACCATCCATTGTTTTTTTGTGCAAACAACTCCAGAGTTGTGAATTAGTTAACCACCAAAATGAGTGGAAAAAGGCCTGCTGCTGGTGGAAAGGGGAATAGGCGTGTTGGGAAGGGGAAAAAAGGTTGTGTCCGTGGGGTAGGTGCAGAAGAAAGACCATCTTCCAGCCAAACTAAAATGTCTACTTCTTTTAGCGGACAATGTGATAAGATCCCTTTCTTACGGCCACGCCAATCGCTACAAATTCCAGATGAGGCACAAAAACAGCAGGTGCTTCAACGGATATCAAGTGCTCCTTTAAGTGGGCTCTCCTCCACATCAACTTCAACATCACAAATACTCCAGTCCTCAAAGGTGTCACCCAAATCGCACTTGCTTCCTCACAGCTCCCAAATCTCCAGCTGCCCGTCTGAGTATGAGGTAGAACAGATGGTTGAGTCTGCAGAGCTGTTTACTCATACTATAGCCTGGGAATCAGAGGTCGACTCCAGCGCTTCTGTGAATCCAGACGAGGAAATGATCTGCACTGATGCCCAGAATCTTTATGAGTCGGATCCAGGACCAGACGCAGAAGGTTCTGACCATAATGTAGACCCTCATTCCCAAACTGTAACTCCTGTTGGTGGAGACAATGAGGAAGACGATGATAAGACTCAAATACCTGATTGGAGCGACAACTTTAGTTTTTTGTCAGGGCAGGAACAGGTTGGCTCTGAGGACGACGGGTGTGATAACGCACAGGGTGATGATGATGAGGTCGGAGATCCCACTTACTGTCAACCCACAGTCAGCCAAGAGATGAGGTCAGCAGAGGAGGTGGAGGAAGATGCTAGTGACGACGAGGTCAGGTTGCGCCTTCCTGGACAGAGACGTAGTACTGGAAGCACGTCAACAACTGCATCCTCAAACACAACTCTGCCTCTCACCACAAGTCGTGGTGGCTCTTCAGGTCGCATGGGTGCTAAGCCTTGCATAGCCTGGGCATTTTTTCAGATCGATTAAGATGACCCAACTCGTGTTATCTGTAACATTTGTCAGCAAAAGCTAAGTAGAGGCCAAAAAATACATAGTTTGAGTACTTCATGCATGAACCGGCACATGGACATGAAGCATAAGTTGCAGTGGGAAGCTCAGTGTGCTACAATGCGGTCTAGCCGGCCGGGCCAACCACCGTCTGCCATATCTTGTGCATCCGCGGCCTCTTCATCCTCTGTGACTGGGGGGACAGCAGTCACACCTGTTTTGGGGCGCAGACCTGCCACCTCTTTACCCGCAACAGCCAGCGTGATTGGCAGGTCATCATTTTCTTTGGAGGTGGTAACACCAGCTGGTCTTGAGCGCTGTCCGACATCGATAGCACCACCTTTGGATCAAGGCAACCTAACATGTCCGCCTGCATCTTCCTCACAGACCGGCAGTTTGCCGGGGACACCCTTATCAACCCCGTCTAAGCACAATAGCCAGCCCTCGGTCCCTCAGATGTGGACAAGTAAAAGACCATTTCCTCCTAGCCATGAGAAAGCTAAGAGGTTGAATTTCACCATCTGCAAGCTCTTGGCTACAGAAATGCTGCCTTTCCGCCTGGTGGACACAGAGGATTTTCGAGACCTTATGTCCGTCGCAGTGCCCCAGTACCAGATGCCCAGTCGGCACTACTTCTCAAAGAAAGGTGTGCCTGCGCTCCACCAGCATGTCGCACACAACATCACCGCTTCTTTGAGAAACTCTGTGTGTGACAGGGTGCATTTCACCACAGACACTTGGACGAGTAGGCATGGACAGGGGCGTTACATGTCGCTGACTGGGCACTGGGTAACTATGGTGACAGCAGGACAAGGGGCTGCTGTCCAAGTCTTGCCGTCCCCACGAGTTGTGCGTCAATCCTCTTTATGTCATTTTTCCTCCACTGCTTCTGCCTCCTCAACCTCCTCTCGGTCTTCCACCTGCACCCAAAGCCTGTCTGGTCATGCCACAAGCTTTCTAACTGCGCAGAAGGGATCCTGCACACCTCCTTACTATGCTGGCAGTAGGGCTCAACGTCATCAGGCGGATTTTACATTGAAATGTCTGGGAAATGTGAGTCACACAGCTGAGGAGTTGTGGTCAGCTCTGGAGAACCAATTTCATGAATGGTTGTCTCCACTGGACCTGAAACCAGGGAAGGCCGTGTGCGACAATGCTGCAAACCTGGGTGCGGCCCTTCGCCGGGGCAATGTCACACACGTGCCTTGTATGGCTCACGTGTTGAACCTGGTTGTCCAGCAATTTTTAGCCCACTATCCCAGACTAGATGGCCTTCTGCAGAGGGCACGGTCGCTGTGTGCTCACTTCCGCCGTTCGCATCCCGCAGCTCAGCGACTTACATCTCTACAGAAGTCGTTGGGCCTGCCACTTCACCGGCTAAAATGCGATGTGCCTACCCGGTGGAATTCAACTCTGCACATGTTGCAGCGACTGTGGCAGCACCGACAAGCCCTGGTGCAATACGTTCTGACGTATAGCCTGGGCCAACGAGATTCAGAGGTGGGGCAAATCACGCTGGAGGAGTGGTCTCAGATCAGGGACCTATGCACCCTTCTGCACAGTTTTGAAATGGCGACGAAGATGTTTAGTGCTGACGATGCCATTATCAGCATGACTATTCCGGTGATTTACATGCTGGAGCACATGTTAAACAGAATTCGGAGTCAGGTGGTGGCACAAGAGGAGGTGGAGGAAGTAGAGGAGGAGGAGTTGTATGCGGAAGGGCTAACATCTGCAAGGTCCAGACGGTCGGCAGCACCAAGGCGGCAGGCATGTGAGGGTGGGGGAGATGGTTTAACCAGGGCGCATGGTAGCAGCCAAACTAGTGAGGAAGGTGCAGGAGCCCAGGAAGAAGTGGAGGACGAACTGATGGAAGACTCATCAGATGAGGGAGACCTTGATCACATTTCTGTTGTGCGAGGTTGGGGGGAGAGGACAGAGGAAGGAAGCATGATTGTTACCTCGCCACCAACACAACAGGGACTTGGTGCTCCTGGATGCGCAACACACATGAGTGCCTTCTTGCTGCACTACCTGCAACATGACCCTCGAATTGTGAGAATTAGAAATAATCCTGACTACTGGGTTGCCACACTGTTAGATCCCCGGTACAAAAGTAAATTTGCAGAAATTATTCCTGCCATAGAAAGGGATGCACGCATGCAGGAGTATCAGCAGAGACTGTTGCAGAATCTTACATGTGCTTTTCCACAAAATACCAGTGGTGCACGTAGTGAATCTCACAGTTCCAACTTGCCAACCGTGGGACCGTCAAGTGTTCAGCACTCAAACCGTAACAGAACCACAGTATCTGCTGGTAACATCAATTTTGCGGAATCATTTCACCACTTTTTTAGCCCATCCTTTGCAAGGCCACAGGAGACAAGAAGTCTGACACATAGTCAACGCCTAGAGACGATGGTACAGGAGTATCTCCAAGTAAACATTGAAGCCACGACTGTGTCACTGGACCCTTGCTCTTTTTGGGCTTCCAATCTGGATAAATGGCCGGAGCTAGCCACTTACGCCTTGGAGATCTTGTCATGCCCCGCAGCCAGCGTTCTGTCTGAACGTGTGTTCAGCGCTGCTGGTGGTGTGCTGACAGATAAGCGCACGCGGCTCTCCACTGATAATGTAGACAGACTCACGTTCATAAAGATGAACAAATCATGGATCCGAAACGACTTTTCTACCCCTGTGTCATCCTGGGGAGAGTAAAAGCTTGATGATTGGTTAAAATCACCCTACCAACCATTTTAAGCTTTCAAATTACTAATCATGTTTATCTGTATCTTGACTGGAAAATAATTTGGGCTTTGTAGCAGTGTGCAGCACTGATCCTATTAGGCCATCTATAATAAGCTTCACCAGATTTAAAATTAAAAATAATTTTTAGCTGCATCTAGCCCGGAAAATAATTTTGGGGCTCCGAGATGAGCAAGACACATAAGTGCCTTCTTGCTGCACTACCTGCAGCATGACCCTCATATTGTCAGAATTCGAAGTAATCATGACTACTGGGTTGCCACACTCTTAGATCCCCCAAACTTTTCGATCAACCTTTTCATTTTAATAAAGACCAAAAAAATGGTCATTTTTGAAATTATAAGCATTAGCAGGTTGTTAGAAACTGAAATCAAACAGTTTTCAACTCAAAACTTTATTCTAGGTGATGTTACATTTTCACATAGGACCCCTTGTTCGAAAGGAGCTTCTGAACTCTCTCGTCCATTGAATTTGTCAGGTTTTGGATGGTTTCTGCTTCAATTGTTTTGCATGAGGACAGAATACCCTCCCAGAGCTGTTGCTTAGATGTGAACTGCCTCCCGCCATCATAGACACTCCTTTTAATGATGCTCCAAAGGTTCTGAATGGGGTAGAGGTCAGGGGAGCATGGCGGTCACACCATAAGTTTGTCCCCTTTTATGCCCATATCAGCCAGAGATGCAGATGTTTTATGTGCAGCATGAGATGGTGCATTATCATGCAGAAAAATGATCTTGCTGTGAAATACATGGTTCTTCTTCTTGAACCATGGCAGGAAGTGCTGTTTGAGAAAATCCACATACATTATGGAGTTCATCTTTAGCGCCTTCAGGGATCCTAAAGGGGCCGACAATCTCTCTCCCCATGATTCCAGCCCAAAACATTACTCCACCTCCTCCTTGTTGGCGCTGTAGCCGTGTTTGCGTGGGGTGTCCATCAACCAGCCATCCTCCACTCCATTCATCTGGACCATCGAGCGCTGCACGGCACTCATCCGTGAACAAAACAGTTTTGAAATCAGTCTTCATGTAATGTTTGGCCCACTGGAGCCGTTTCTGCTTGTGTGAAGTGGATAGAGGAGGTCGACAGGATGGCGTATGCACAGCTGCAAACCTCTGAAGGACCCTGCATCTTGTTGTTCGGGGGACGTTGGAGGCACAAGCAGCTTCAAAAACTTGTCTGCTGCTATGACAAGGCTTTTTTGCCGCTGCTCTTTCAACCTGACGTAATTGCCTGTAGGAAAGAGTCCTCAATTTGCCCTTATCAGCACGCACACGTGTGTACTGTGAATCAGCTACATACTTCTTGATTGCCAAGACACTTCATCCTGATCATCGCACAATGTTGATTGTAGTCATGCCTTGACCTAAACACTCCACAATTTGTTGCTTCTCAGCAGCCGACACATCCTTTTTCTTTCCCATTTTGGCAGAAAATGTAGGCTGCTTAATAATGTGAGAGAGCCTTCTTAAGTAGTCTTGCCTTTATTGGACACACCTGCCAAACTAATTAGCACAGGTGTCTGCAATTGCTTACAGTGATATAAAGAGCCCTGACACACATCACCATCAATGAGTTTAACTGACAAACAAACAAATTCTTCCCTTATCACTCCTAAACACTTTTTGCATAATAATTTGGAACGCGGTGTACATGTGCTTTTCCACAAAACACCAGTGGTTCACGTAGTGAATCTTACAGTTCTAACTTGCCAACCGTGGTCTGTATGGAATTGTTCAATAAAGGGCCCAAAATTAAGATAACATAGATGGGAGAGGTCTCTATGAATAGGAATTCCTAAGTATTTGATACCCTGTATGGGCCAGGCAAAGGGAAAGTTGGACTGGATGGAATCCTATATGGATTTAGGGAGGGAGACATCGAGGGCCTCAGACTTCGCTGCATTGATTTTAAAATTTTACCATGTAACAAAGTGATCTATTTCAGCCATAACAGCAGGGATGGATATATGTGATTGAGTGATATATACTAGGACATCATCAGCAAATAGAGAGCACTTGTACTCGGTGCCTCCCACCTCAATCCACCTAATATTGGGGTTATGGCGAATTGATGAGAGCAGGTGCTCCGTCACTAGGATGTATAAGAGAGGGGACAGAGGACATCCCTGCCTTGTCCCATTGGTGATTGTGAAAGGTGATGAAAATGTTCTGACGCACCCCCTGGGCCTTGGGACACCCGGAGCCGGACCCTTTTTGGTGGATGCTGGTGGTTGTAGTCTTCGTGGCGGCGATCCGGTTCCGTGGCTCAGGGCGGTCAAACCAGTGGCGGAACTATTTATGTGGTTTTGATGTTTAAATGTCCGACTACGCCACCCGTGGATTGCGGTCAGAGTGAACCGCCGCTACAGGGCAGACCGCTAAGGCTGGTGTTGTGGGTGCAGCAGAGCGTAGCATAACTCCCCACGGGAGGAGTATAGCCTCAGGGCAGTGTATGCGGAGGATGGGGGTGATGGTGCAGGGCAGCAGCAGTAACGACACGGAGTCAGTGATGCAGTTCAGGGCCTTTACTCACAGTTCTTATTATCCAGACCACGTCTGCAGGTAACGGCTGCCCACGTCGTACTGTGCTCACCAGGTGAGGGGCTCAGACAACTCCCAGATAACTTTGGAGCGCTTCACAGGACCCCCTTTGTGTGTCCTTTGTCTGGCCTTTCTTACCAACACTTCTGTCCGGCTGCCTCGGGCCTCCTCTTGGTAAACTTGGCGCCAGTTTCCCTGACCCTATGTGGTGCCTTCCTAGCGGGTGGAGCAAGGGGCTGCGCCACATAAAATGTCAGAGCCTCCGGTTTCTAGCTGAGGGTCGTTTCCTGCCTCCACTAGTTCGGGGACTGGTCTCCCCCTTTGGCCTGACCCCTCCACGCAGGTGGATTCGGGCGTGCGGTGGCGACTCGCCCGTCCGCACCCCTGGGATCCCTTCATTCCTCGTTCCTGGAGCCTTCTCCGCTCCTCTTCCTTCCTTCTCCCTCTTGCAGGCCTGGGCCTCTGTTACTAGGCCCGCCTCCGGAGCAGAGCTCATGCAGAGCCCCTGCTCCCTGCCACTTCTGCTCAGACTTCTCTGCACTGAACTAAGATGGTGCCCACCTTTTATACTCCCTTCTCAATGCACCCAGGAACTGCTTCCTCCCTGCTCCTGCACTGCAGGGTTCCCCTTCCTCAGTGTTCCCTCCCCCCACTCCAGCCAGGGACAGGGACTGTCGTGCCCATCTCAGGGGCATATTGGTCGCCCTGCCCCACGGCAATGTGGTGTAATGCATGCAGGTGTCGGGTCCTGATCCACACTCCATCCTTATCTGAGAGTGAGATATCACACCTCTGGGTGAGGTGCAATACGTCTGTAGCAACCGAGCCCTCGGTGCTACAGTTCCATTTATCTTCAGCCTAGGTGACGTATTGTGATACAGGGCCGTGATTTTGGCTATAAAAGGGTCCCCTAGACCCCTACCCCAAGCTTTTTAAGAGAATCATATATGGCGTGCCAGGAGACTCTATGGAATGCTTTCTCAGCATCCAACGAGAGTATCTACTTACAAATTTTTAACTGCATCTAGCCCAGGAAATACTTTGTGCCTAGTAGCAGTGTCTGCTAGTCAGCGGATTATCCCGGCTGTTAAGCAAGCTACACCACCTGTAGTTTGGACACTTAATTTTTTCAAAGGAAATGCTTCGGGACCACGGGATACTTAGTGAAGAGCATCAGGAGGCACCCCAAGGCATAGGGGCTGGGACTGGCACTAGGATGCCTTGCGGTGGACAGCCGAGCTCGATCCTTATAAAAGCTTTTTAACTGCAGCAGCTTTAGTGGACGCTACTGGAGCTGGAATTACGCGGCTGCTGGCATGAGACTTGCCCTCCAATAGATCCTTGTAAATGGATTTAAAGTGTATTCATTCAAATTAGAGGGACAATTTAAATTAAAAAGCTTAGAGCTGCCTCCACCACAGGGGGGCTCTCTCGACCCACCAGCGGACAGGCACCAGTATTGGGAGAGGGGGGCTGGCCGTCAGGGTTCACCGCGGCTCTGGCACAAACCCGGCGACACGGAGGTGGCACGGGCAGGAGCGGACTGGCCGTCTCGGCTTCTCACTTTTTGGATTTTAGAAGGGCATGACATGCCTATATCTGTGTCTCCCCCTCCTTTTACTCCTCCACCTCTTTTCTTTTCGCATGACTATATGTACTTGTCACTTTTCCATGTGTTAGTTGTGTCTTCTGAGCAGTTTGTCAGCTTTTGGACACCTTTGAAGGTGTTTTCTATGTGTTTCTATGTGTTTTTGTTTGCCTGCCATTGGTTTTAACGGTGTTCGAAGGTGTTCGACGAACAGTTCGACGAACTGTTCGGCGAACAGACGGGTGTTCGACGAACCGAACCGAACTCGAACACTACGGGGGTGGCTCAGCACTAGTCCTGACATCGAGAAACGCCTTACCGCGGCTGTCAGGTACACATGAATTGGCCAATTTATGCGGTAAGATTTCTCATTTATTTACAGCAGTAATGCTATTCATTTTCCATACTTCATATTTACATGCGCTAAAAAAATTTTCAAAATTTTTTTTCATTTATTTCTATTTTCTACAGCAGTTAAGCTATTCATATTTCATATTTCATATCTATATACTCAGTGTTACAGTGTGCTACTTTATTTGTTCATTATATATGGAGGTAGCTGCTCTTAGTAAGCACCTGTTCACACCTAGTTTTTGTAGTGGAAGTGCCGTCATTTTCTTTGTTACTAGATTTAGCGTTGACTGAGCACTCCACCCCCACCCCCATGCCGCAGGTGGTTTTAAATGCATCAGGATCTGTCTTTCCCACACATAAGCAGACGGAGGTCTCTTAGAGAGGTATTCACATTGATAGGTCCTGACATCGAGAAACGCCTTACCGCGGCTGTCAGGTACACATGAATTGGCCAATTTATGCGCTAAGATTTCTCATTTATTTACAGCAGTAATGCTATTCATTTTCCATACTTCATATTTACATGCGCTAAAAAAATTTTCTAAATTTTTTTTCATTTATTTCTATTTTCTACAGCAGTTAAGCTATTCATATTTCATATTTCATATCTATATACTCAGTGTTACAGTGTGCTACTTTATTTGTTCATTATATATGGAGGTAGCTGCTCTTAGTAAGCACCTGTTCACACCTAGTTTTTGTAGTGGAAGTGCCGTCATTTTCTTTCAAACTACTAACACTGACCTACAAAGCCATCCATAACCTTTCTCCTCCATACATCTCTGAACTAATTTCCCGATATATTCCCTTACGTAATCTCCAGTCCTCCCAAGACCTCCTTCTCTCCTCCACACTTATTCATTCCTCACCCAATCGCCTTCAAGATTTCTCCCGAATATCCCCATCCTATGGAATTCTGTGCCTCAACACGTCCAATTAGCCTCCACATTTGGATCCTTCAGAAGGAACCTGAAAATCCATCTCTTCAAACAAGCTTACAGCCTGTCATGACCACGGTGCCTCCTTACCAACACCGGAGCTACTATAACCCCCCCAACCTACTGTCTACTTCTCTATTCCTGTAGAATGTAAACCTGCAAGGTCAGGGTCCTCTTCCTTCTGTACTAGTCTATCATTGTTAGTTTTTCTTACTGTAAGTGATATCTGTATTTGGTATGTAACCCTTTCTTATGTACAGCACCATGGAATCAATGACGCTATATAAATAAATAATAATAATTTGGTTCACATTAGGATAGAACCATAAGATAAAATAGCACTGCGCTGAGAGACATTGGCTTTGGCTGCCTATTCGTGTGGCACTCATTAGCTTCTATAGCTTCTATTTGATCTATTTCAGCAGGGACCATTTCATAATTTCATAGTTTAAGGTTGAAAGAAGACCTTATGCCGTCAAGTTCAACCTCTCACCTAACATGTTGATCCAAAGGAAGACAAAAACCCACGAGACAAATAGTAATTGTCCCATAATAGGGGAAAAATTCCTCCAAACATAGTAATCTGACTAATTCTGTGAATCACTATTCTATCTAAAAAATGTAGTATTCATAACCTGGAATGTTATGTTTTTCAAGAAAAGCATCAAGACTCTCCTTGAATATGAATAGTCAATTGACTATTGCAACATCTTATGGCAAAGTATTCCATAGTCACACTGCTCGTACAGTAAAGAATCACCATCTGGAAGGAATAAACATTTTTTCCTGTAGATCATGCCTCCTTGTCATTTTTACATGCCTAGGTGTAAAAAGATCATGAGAAAGATCTCTGTACTGTCTATTCATATTTGTACGTCGTATTAATATCATTCCTAAGTTTTTGTTTTTCCAAACTGAATAACCATAAATTTGATAATCTGCCAGTATTGCAAGCCTCCTTGGCTGCTCTTCTCTGACCCACTCAAGTTTAATTACAGTGTGTCCTTCTGATACGCTGGTGCCCAAAATTGTACACAATATTCTAAGTGGCCTTTACACACACAAAGTCCAAGTAAAAAAAAACAAAAAGAAACAAGATGAGCATATACCCTATAGCAAGTGAATAAGTAAATAGTACATGTGAATAACATAGGGTACTTAATTAATGCTAAGGATTAGGATTTCCTGAAAATAAAAAACACATGAACAAAGCCAAGATGAGATGTTAATCAGGAGCCCGTACGCAGATCAGGCATATTGTACAGGCAATAAATTGTGACGGCAATAAATTGTGATTAGCTGGCACAAATAAACAAAGATTAAATATTAACAACTTAAAGTCATCATTGTCCACAATACAAAAGGAATTAGATGCGGATAATTAAATTGTTCTGATTATCTCCCATAATTTAGTTTAAGCGAAATAGTCCCAAGTTGTTGTTTAGATCTTCTAAAATATACCATTTTGCAGAAGTGAATGGTTCAACAATTTTTTTTTCAATCAGAGAGCAACATGTTATAATAAACTGTTTCAACTTTAATAGAAATTTGCCAGCTTGTTGTTCCATGTTACTGGGGGCATCAAGTTGTTCTACTCCCAAAAAGTGTTTCAATTGGATTATCAACTCTTCTATGTGGGGGAATGTTAGGGTCTAGCTAATGTTTGAGTAGCTATTTTTGCCAAGAAGAGTAGAGTGTGGAGCAGTTTTGGGGGGCCTTTTGTCTTTTTGTAAGGATGCTCTGGGTTACTCCAATAATGTAGTAGGGCTAAGTATGGAGAAAGGGTGTACCCTGGACCGCATATAGTATGAATCAGATCTGAAACCTGATTCCAATATACTGTTGATTCGGTGCAGGACCATAGGCCATGCATGAGGTCAGAGTATGGATGATGACACTTAGGGCATGCAATTAGTCTATTCGATAATGGATCTTTTTTCGGTATATTAAAGGCGTAAATGGACCCATGTATTATTTTATATTGAGTTTCCCTCCATGTTTCATTTATAATGTATTTTCTAAATACCTTCCAACCTAATCTGATCTTAATTGAAATTTCAACGTTTTCCAATTGTTGCTTCCAATATTTAAAGAAAATGTCTGGGTGTATCCCTAGCAAATTAGATTTCATTACCGAATAAGATTAGCTATTGAGGGGGTACCCGTTGGAGATAGTAGAATGACATCCAATTCATTTTGGGAAGTCTCGTAAGTAGCATCCCTTAAGTTTGACATAACGGAAAGTCTGATTTGTTCATATTGGAAGCCATGTTGGAGAGGTAGACCATATGTACCCACACACTCTGGGTAGGTCAGCCATCTCTGATCGGTTGGGTGGAGGAGATGAGATATGTTATCTATACCAGCCTGCTGTCTGTTAAAAAATAATTTGTTTTCAATGCCCTGAGGAAATTCTGGATTCTGCCATAGTGGCAGGTGCTTAGAAATTCTGAAAGAAAGGCCATATTTCTTCCTAACCGCCTTCCAAGCGGAGATGGTGTCTTTAAAAGTTACTGATTTTTTGATTGCTAGGGGTAGGAAAGTATATCGAGAGTGTAGAAGTGCAATCAAATTGAAGGGGTAAGCATAATCTAATTCCAAAGTATAGTCAGAATATGTATGTCTTTTGTGGAGCCAGTCTATTATGTATCGAAAGAGGCAAGCTAGGTTATAATTCCTGATGCTTGGAAAATTAATGCCACCATCATCTTTGGATGACATAAGTTTGTCTAGATTAATCCTAGGACGTTTTCCCTTCCAAATAAAATGACTAAAGGCCCTACTGAGTGTAGTTACGTCAGAGTGTTTTAGGAGCAGTGGTAGAGTTTGGAGTTGATACATAATTTTGGAAGTACTGATCATCTTGACCAAATGTGCCCTACCCAAAAAATACAAGGGCAAATCCTGCCATGACTTTAGTTAATGCTATTTTAATCAAAAAAGCTTACAAGCCTTCCCACCACGATAAGGTGTGCCCATCAGGATGGTCCTAGCCTGTCACCACTATTAAAACCTTACCAAGTGTCAAACGACCTCAGTGTAAATAAGGGCAGAGCCAGACTGAGACACCCATCCATGGGAAGCTATACAGATGGAATACTTAGCTCAAAAAAGGGGGTCACACTCCCTGTGTGTACAGATTACAAGAGATAACAGCAAAACCAAAAACCTGAGCAGGACTATTAGCTGGTATATGTTCAAAGCATAAGAGCACGTTGACACTGTGAACTTTTCACAGACAAAACCCAAGAAGAAAAGAAAAATAAAAAAAAGAGCATATACCCTACAGCAAGAAAATAAGTAAATAGTAATAGTCCATGTAAGTAAATAGCATAGGGTACTTAGCTCTATTTTGATAAAAAGAGCAATATTCTAAGTGTAGCTGCACTAGTGACTTGTATGGAGGCTAAACTAGGTTCTCGTCATGAGCATCTATGCTTCTTTTAATGCATCCTATGATTTTATTTACCTTGGCAGCAGCTCCTTGGCACTGAGTACTAAAGATGAGTTTGCTGTCCACAAACACGCCCTTTTTCAGTGGCAGTTTTACCCAGTGTTTTACCATTTAGTACCTCCATCATGCTTGTGTCCTGCACAAATTGTGAAAGATTGTCTTTCGCTATAAAAAAAACTGTTTCCTTTGCTGGACTTGTAGGTTTCAGCTTTCCAATTTATATCAGAGTAGTTGAAGGCCCCCATAATAATAACTTCTATTTGATTTGCAGCCTCATCTGTTTGCATTAAGAGAATATTTTCTGTCACTTTCATTGTAATTATAGACTTATAACAAACCCCTATCAATGTTTTATTATTCTTTCTCTCTCCCCTTATCTCCATACAAGGGGACTTTACATTTTCATTGGTCTCACATATATTATCACGCTGGATGAGTTTTAAGGACAATTTTACATATAAGCATACCCCTCCTCACTTATTTGTACAGTAATTTCCTGAATAGACTATAGCCATGTAAATTAACAGCCCAGTCATAGCTGTTGTCCAGGCATGCCTTTGTAATCCCCACAATATCATCATTTTCTTCCAATAATATAATTTTTAATTCTTCAATCATGTACTTAATGTATTTCTCTGTATCTTTATTCCTCTTTGGTGTATTAACTTTTCTAACCCATCCTCCCATGTCAACCCCATGTTCATCCAGCTCACTCTCTACACTATCTTTCCCTCTTGTGCAGTAATTGCCATCCACCCAATCCCTAGTTTAAATGCTCCCCCAAACCTTCTATCCACCCCCCCAACACAGCTGCCCCCTTCACATTGAGGTGCAGCCCATTCATACCATAGGGCCTGTAGCCTACAGAGAAATCTGTACAGTACCCTCCTTCCTAAAGCAATTCTTGAGCAACTTATTCACCTTCCTAGTCTCCTGCTGCTCCCTGCTTTTGCGCACCATGACCACTGGGTCCTCATCAACAACTCCCAATAATCCCTCAACTTGATCCGTGAAGTGTCAAACTCGAGTGCCATGATGACAATACACCACTTGATGATCCCGGTGTTTCTGACAAATTGCCCTGTCTGTTCCTCTAATAATGGAATCTCCCAATACCAGCACCTGACTGGATTGCCCCGCACTCCTATTTTCTCCTTTAGGCTGGAATCAGATGAGATCATCGAATGCGACATGCTAATGACACTTGGTTCCAGCTCTGCTGCGAGTGTGAGCCGAGTGTCAGTGCACTGTGCTTCGATCCTCTCGCATGAGAGAATAACAGCACAGGTGCGGAGGAGATGGAGAAAGTAATTTCTTGTATTGGTCCATGTGAGCCGAGTCTCGCTGCCAATCACAGCATGCTGTGATTGTTTCTCATGCTGAATTGGCATGAGAAAATAATCGCAGATGTGAGCAGCCCCATAGAATAATACTGGGTTGAGTGCTATGCGATGTTTTATCGCATAGCACTCGGCCGTATTATACGCTTGTGTGACACAGGCCCTACTGTAACATACACTCACCTGGATTTCAGAGCACATGTTTTGCTGAAGCAGTGCTGCACCCCATCATCAACCAGTTTAGTAAACATGTTGTTATATGCCTGATCTGGACTAGCATCACTGACACTCTTCTCTCTACCCCACCTTCTGACTGTCATCCAGCTTGTCCTGTAACTCCATGCTATCATGCTCCCTCACATCTGCCAAACAAGTGTCTGCTTAATAAGCAGCAAACTCCTTTAAAAATATTAATGAATCTCAGTGTCTCAAGCTGCTCATTTAGATTCAGTATCTGGATGTAAAACATGCACACATCTCACACAACAGTATGCACATTGAAATCCAGTATCTGGATGTAAAATGTGCACACATCTCACACAACAGTATGCACTTTGAAATCCAGTATCTGGATGTAAAACGTGCACACATCTCGCACAACAGTATGTACCTTGAAATTTAGTATCTGGATGTAAAATGTGCACACATCTCGCACAACAGTATGCACATTCAAACGACTGTTCAAGGATTGCATTCATGCGACAAGATGTACACTGGATAACACTGTTAAAAATGGAGCACTATTCACTAATGGGGATTGCACAACACTGGAATATAAACAAGTAATTAAACAAGTAAATATAAACAATAAATTAAGTTACTCTCTTCTATACTCTGTTAATCCAAAGTCACGGAATCATAAGTCACACTTAAAACAAATCACTCGCAATTTCTTTCATTCACTATTACAGATGCTTTAAACATAGTTACTTTTCCTTAGCTGCAATAAAAGATGCAACTCACTGCAATGTTTGCAAAGGGTTTATCTCTACATTTACTGATGCATCAGTAATTGCATAGTATCAGACTGTAAGGATATATACCACAGACAAGGGAAATGGTATCAATATTTTTTAAATAATTAGAGAGGTTAAAAAATTCAGATGATTTAAGGGAGTTGTCTCAACTTCTGAAATAGGTAAAATATCAAAGTGCTTGTAAAAAAAAGCAATTTTGCAATTTACCTCCTATTAAAAACCCTATCCATACTGAAGATTGTAGGAATTTTAAATTCTAAAGTTTACTGCTCATTACTAAATTTACAGACACCCATTTTTTATAACTCTCTAATCAATAATTAAATGTAAGAGAACATTTTTGTTCTACTTGCCCTACTAGCTCTTGCCGTACAGCAAACATTATCATACTCTAATACGATTGACAGGAGAGCTCCAAGGCAAGATAAAAAGATTATAGAGGTCAATGTACTAAGATGTGTATGCAGCATAATTACATGAGAAAGCTCTATTATAGGTATTTTTTTATCTTTTTTTTATGTTACAGCAGAGCAAAGAGAAGCAAAAACTGATAGAATACATTTAATAATAGGATTATCCCACAAACCGTAGATTACTCATTGTCAAGTTTAAACTTAATCCTTAAAAGTGGGTTTGGGTAGTTGTCAATCACAAACAGATTGCCTGACTACTTACATGATTCAGTGCAAAGGTCAATTCTCGTAATGCGAAAAGTAGGATCTGAAAATAATTAAACATAAGTCAGTTGATGGGCAGCTGTATTGTATACTGCAATTTCTCACAGATCGCAGATGAGATGTTACCTACAATTGATTCAATGTCTTGACCCTTGGTGTACTCAGAATCCAGATGTTGCTGGTGATTTGGCCAACTTGGATGAGTGATTCTACACATTAATAGGTCTTCTTAAAGGGTTTTTGCCACCTAATCTAAGAGCAGTATAATGTAGAGAAAGAGACCTTGATTCCAGCGATGTGTCACTTACTGGGCTGCTTGCTGTAATTTAGATAAAATCACAGTTTTATCAGCAGGAGATTATCATTAGAGGACTAATAAACCTGCTGCATTGTAATCCTCCATATTTATGAGCTCTGTATAACCCCGCCCACACTGCTGATTGGCAGCTGTGTACACTGTACATGGGTAGAAAGCTGCCAATCAGTAATGTCGGTGTGGTTATATGAAGCTCGGCATTCAGAAAACTGGTAGGTCTGCAGTAGGTGAAATAGTGATTTTATAAAAATGACTCAGGGTCTCTGCCCCTACATCATGATGGGGTTGCAAATACGTGGTGACAGAATCCCTTTAAGGCTGCGTTCACACATTGCGTATTTTTTACGCGCGCGTATTTTCCTGCAGTTTTTACCTGTGTTTTTTTACGCAGGTAAAAACTGCACCTCCATTCACACACTGTGTTTTTTCCTGCGTTTTTTTACGCAGGTGCAGGAGAAATGAAGTGTGAGGAGCATGGATACCTGTATGTAATGTAATGTATGTGTCTGTATGTGTAATGTAATGTAATGTATGGGTCTGTGTGTCCTGTCTGTGTCTATGTGTCGTGTGTGTGAGTGTCCCCCTAGCAGTGTATGTACAGACAGCTTCTGGCTGCAGTACATACACTGCTTTAAAAGAAAAAAACTATGGATACTCACCTATCCGAAGGATGGGAGAGGCGTCCGCTTCGGTCCCGCGGCTTCCAGCATCTGCCGTGTAGCGATCAGCTGACTGTCACGTGACCGGCTTGTAAATCAGCTGACCGGAAGCCGGTAAGCTACAGTCAGCCGAACGGTTCTCCGGCAGACGCTGGAAGCCGCGGGACCGGAGCGGACGCCTCTCCCATCCATCGGATAGGTGAGTATCTATAGTTTCTCCTGCACCTCCATAAAAAAGCACTGGAATTACGCAGTGTGTGAACACCGCTGCGTAATTCCATCGCTTATAATGGGCACAATAGGAGAAAGCGCAGGACGCAGCTGCGTAAAGAATTGACATGTCAATTCTTTACGCAGCTGCGCTTTCGCGCTGCGTAAAATAACACAGTGTCTGAACGGCAAAGTGAATTTCCTATTTACTTTGCTGGCAGACACAAGGCACGTTGCGTATTTTGAAAAAGCGCGCGCAAAAAAGCGCGCGAAAATATGCAATGTGTGAACGCAGCCTAATGCAGGAAAACCTGTTAAGTCCTCAAATCAGATTAAGGATTCTGTTTAAGGGCTTGTTCACATGCTGCAGTGTTTTTGATGCAGAAAAACAGCATTTTACTGTGCCAGCAAAGTGAAGGAGGTTTCAGAAATCTCAGTGAACACGCTGCTTATTTTCTTTTGTGGCTTTGAACAACCAACGTGTTTTTCAAAATACATATCAATTCTTTAATTGTTTTTGCAGAGTTTTTCTCACCCATTTCATGGATTATGGAAAAGAAATGCAAGTAAAAACGCATGACAATCACATGCAGAAAGGCTTAAAACTTAGAGCATCTTACGCATTATTTTTCCTGCCAACACTTCGTTTTTTTCTGCAGAAAAATCTGCAGTAAAATTAAGCAATTGCAACCAAAGGTATGTGCACTCGTTTAGTATTTGCAGCAAAGAAATCTTCTAGAAATACTAAAATATTGGCAGGAAATAGCTGCATAGAATATGAGTGTTTGGCCATTTTTTCCATGTTTTTTTTTCTATTCATTTTAATGGATGAAAAGCAGAGCAAAATTACTGAAAGAATTGACATGCTGCAGGTATGAAACTGCTTCCAATGTTCAAGGAAAAATAAGGAATTGACTCACCCTCCCTGAGCGGTGGGGTTACTCAGAGCCGGGCCTTGCAGATGTTGTGGGGATGCAGTCGTGGCCTTGACACGTTCCATGTCCAGGGCTGTCACATGAAAAACGAGCTTTTGGATGAGTGGTTGTTCGACTACGCCACCTGTGGTTTCTGGTGAAGGCCACCAGCGCTGCAACAGTCCTCTGAGGCTGATGTTCTGGCAGCTTGGTTGGTACTACTCCCCACAGGCGGAGTAGGCCTCAGGGCAGTGAGTGAGATTTGGAGAGTTGGGGTGGGTGCAGTGCCGCGCAGGAATGAACAAACGGAGGCGAAGTCATCCAAGCTTTAAACACTTTGGTGAAGTAGCAGCTGCAAAGCTTCTCTCTGCTTCTTGTGGCGCGCTGCGTCCACCAGGAAGGGATTCAGCGCTCCCCAGGTAGACCAGGAGCACCTGTCAAGACCCCGCTGGTGTGTTCCTCTCCTTAGTACGTTCTCCCACTGAGTCTTCTCCTGACTATGTGTGGTATGAACGTGGAGTAAGGCCAGGTCCCACTGGGTAAATGCAGATTGAGAGATACAGGTGGCGACTCCGCTCCGTCCGTATCCCCCTGGGATCCACTAAGCCTCCGGGCTTTTCTGACTGAGACGTGAAGTGACAAAGTCAGATATCGGGGGCCGGTTACCCCTCTTGCAGCAGGAATCCCTCTGGCTAGGCCAGAGTGAAGAATTCAGGTGGCGACTGCGCTCCGTCCGTATCCCCCTGGGATCCTTTTGCCTGTGGAGCCTTTCTCCTCTGCTCCCCTCCAAGGCCTTCTTAGAACGGGACCCTGACAAGGCAGAGACACTTGTTAACTCTGACCCGCTCATCGTCTCAAAGCCAGAGAGCGAGGACCGCGAATCTTCAGCCACCTACAGACTCTTGCTGGACCCTGACAGAAGACCCACAATCAAAGACCTTGAACTAAAGATGGCCAAATATTATATATGATTCTATAAGTGCTTCCTGTATGTGTTTCCTCCACCCTCACCCACTACTTGGTTCCCCCTATCTTTGGTTCCCCCCATCTCCTCTATCCCGGGCTGGGGCAGCACCCTGGTGCATTTAGGCACCCTACAGGACAGGAGTGCTGTAGTGTTGAGTGTGAAGTGGGGTCCTGTGTGATGCTCCATCCTTACCTGGGAGAGGAGATACCACACCTCTATCTGAGGTACAGTACCCCTGTGGCAACTGAACTCTCAGGGGTGCCGCAGAATGAGTAAATGAGATTTCAGGAATCTCATTCACTTTGCTCGTGCAGTAAAACTGTATTTTTCATGGTTAAAATGAGTGGAAAAAAATGCGGAGAAAACACAATGTGTGAACATACCCTAACTGGATCTAGTTCTACAAAATATCACCTATTGGTTTGGACATGTTGTGACAAAGGTTCCTCATAAATCTGCATTAAAAAACAAGTTTTGACACCAATAGAAAAAAAGATGCTTGGATACATGTACACAAAAGGATATTTTATCAACAATTCTTGTATTCAAGCTTCCTGCTTGAGAAAGAGGAAAAGCCCAGAGATATTGCTTGGTGCTCTTTCTCTGGGGTTGTGAAAAGATGCTACTGTGAAAATGTTGGCAGTACCGAAGTAAATATCACTACTACATTGGCAATTGTTTGCATGTGAAGAATTTTCAACATTGACAAAGTATTTCTGTGTCCTGAGTCTAAGAATCTTTTTATAGACATTATAAACATTACATGGACCGGTTAACATGAACTAAATAGACATATGGTGAAGGAATTAGGTAAAAATTAAAGATTTCACATGACTAACCTATTTGTAATTTTCCAAAACTGACATGTGTAATTAGTGGCATGTTTCTACTTATTCCAATGATTCAGAGAATGTCTAAAATTCCTTTCAGTATGTCTTTGGAGCATAGAATGATCTTTTTAATTATCAAGTGGCACAGGGGGGACACTGATAGCCAATGGCACCTGTTTAGAAGTTGTATCTTGGCCCCCTTTCCATCATGGCTGACCGGTATACACCCACATGACGCGTCCCCTGGGGCGTGTGTGTGTGGGGATACCCGGAACCGGACCTTTTGTGGATGCTGGGGGTTGTAGTCCTTGCGTGGCGGGGACCCGGTCTCGTGGCTCAGGGTGGTCAACCCAAATGGCGGTCTATTTATAGGGTTTTGTGATTAATTGTCTGACTACGCCACCCGTGGATTGCGGTCAGAGTGAATCGCCACTGCAGGGCAGACCGCTGAGGCTGGTGTTGTGGGTGCAGCTGAGGGTAGTATAACTCCCCACGAGAGGAGTATAGCCTCAGGGCAGTAAATAGGGATGTTGGTGGTGATGGTGCGCGGGAGCAGCAGTAACCACACGGAGTCTGTCATGCAATTCAAGGTCTTTACTGTTGGTGGTATTAAGGGACCCGTCCAGAATACAGGTTAACAATGGAGGCCTGGTCAGTCTGAGAGCAACTGGGAAATCTCGCTGGTCAGGGGGAGTTTGTAGGCCTACCGTGCTGACTTCACTCTTTCTTGGCTATCCCGCTGTAGTGTGGTGGTAGCCCACGTCTCTGAGTGTACCGTGTTGTTCTCGCCCGTATGACTGGCGACTCGGGCCTTCCGTACTTCTCACCCCTCCGGGGCAGTAGTAGTCCCTCTCGTGTGGCTGAGCCTCCGGGCTTCCTTGGGCCAGAGGACTTGAAGTCCCCTGCGTGGTGGTTTTCTGCTGCTGGGCTTATAACCCTCACAGCCTCGGACTCCAGTGTCCGGCTTTGTAAGTCTCTAGCCAGGACGAGCTCTGCTAGCTCCCCTCCAGGCCTTGTGTTCCTCCTCTGCATACAGGGACTCCTCAGCCTGCTGCTGACCTGTCCCTATCGGCAACTGCACTGGAACCTTGTCTGGAACTTGTCTGGAACTTGTCTCTCTAACCCCGCCCCAGATCCAGTCTATAAAGGGCAGATTTCTCCCCTCCCTGGACTGAGGAAGGAGGTGCTGCATGCTAATTGTCCCGAACCAGGGAACCTCCTACCTGCTCTCAGACATGACATTGCTGCCACTGTGGTGACCAGACCTGGGGTGCCGCACACACACCTATACATATACATCTAAATACAAAATATACAGTACAGACCAAAAGTTTGGACACACCTTCTAATCTAAAGATTTTTTTGTATTTTCATGACTGAAAATCGTACATTCACACTGAAGGCATCAAACAATGAATTAACACATGTGGAATTATATACTTTACAAAAAAGAGTGAAACAACTGAAAATATGTTTTATATTCTAGGTTCATCAAAGTAGCCACCTTTTGCTTTGAAGACTGCTATGCACACTCTTGGCATTCTCTTGATGAGCTTCAAGAGGTAGTCACCGGAAATGGTCTTCCAACAATCTTGAAGGAGTTCCCAGAGATGCTTAGCACTTGTTGGCCCTTTTGCCTTCACTCTGCGGTCCAGCTCACCCCAAACCATCTCTATTGGGTTCAGGTCTGGTGACTGTGGAGGCCAGGTCATCTGGCGTAGCACCCCATCACTCTCCCTCTTGGTCAAATAGCCCTTACACAGCCTGGAGGTGTGTTTGGGGTCATTGTCCTGATGAAAAATAAATGATGGTCCAAATAAACGCAAACCGGATGGAATAGCATGCCGCTGCAAGATGCTGTGGTAGCCATGCTGGTTCCGTATGCCTTCAATTTTGAATAAATCCCAAACAGTGTCACCAGCAAAGCACCCCCACACCATCACACCTCCTCCTCCATGCTTCACGGTGGGAACCAGGCATGTAGAGTCCATCCGTTCACCTTTTCTGCGTCGCACAAAGACATGGTGGTTGGAACCAAAGATCTCAAATTTGGACTCATCAGACCAAAGCACAGATTTCCATTGGTCTAATGTCCATTCCTTGTATTCTTTAGCCCAAACAAGTCTCTTCTGCTTGTTGCCTGTCCTTAGCAGTGGTTTCCTAGCAGCTATTTTACCATGAAGGCCTGATGCACAAAGTCTCCTCTTAACAGTTGTTGAAGAGATGTGTCTGCTGCTAGAACTCTGTGTGGCATTGACCTGGTCTCTAATCTGAGTTGCTGTTAGCCTGCAATTTCTGAGGCTGGTGACTAGGATAAACTTATCCTCAGAAGCAGAGGTGACTCTTGGTCTTCCTTTCCTGGGGCAGTCCTCATGTGAGCCAGTTTCTTTGCAGCGCTTGATGGTTTTTGCAACTGCACTTGGGGATACTTTCAAAGTTTTCACAATTTTTTGGACTGACTGACCTTCATTTCTTAAAGTAATGATGGCCACTCGTTTTTCTTTACTTAGCTGCTTTTTTCTTGCCATAATACAAATTCTAACAGTCTTTTCAGTAGGACTATCAGCTGTGTATCCACCAGACTTCTGCACAACACAACTGATGGTCCCAACCCCATTTATAAGGCAAGAAATCCCACTTATTAAACCTGACAGGGCACACCTGTGAAGTGAAAACCATTTCTAGTGACTACCTCTTGAAGCTCATGAAGAAAATGCCAAGAGTGTGCAAAGCAGTCATCAAAGCAAAAGGTGGCTACTTTGAAGAACCTAGAACATAAGACATATTTTCAGTTGTTTCACACTTTTTTGTTAAGTATATAATTCCTTATGTGTTAATTCATAGTTTTGATGCCTTCAGTGTGAATGTACAATTTTTAAAGTCATGAAAATACAGAAAAATCTTTAAATGAGAAGGTGTGTCCAAACTTTTGGTCTGTACTGTACACATGCATATACATTGCACACACATTTACACATACATTACTCACATACACGTTAAAGACATTTCCATTAATATATTTTTCTGTAATATTCACCACAGTGCACCAGAAAGCTACAGTAATGTAATCCTTTTTCTGAAGGGAATTTTGATGCTGCTTTTTGAACAGCAAGATTTTTTTACTTCCCATTTTTATAGCCATCATCAGTGTCAGAACAAATTTTTATTTTTATGTAAACATCACTATGTGAGGTCATATTTTTTTCGAGATGAGGGGTAATTTTTTTTATAAAAAAAAAACAAAGCCAGTAGTAAATGCTGTGTATAGTATGTGGAATAATACACAAGGAATTATCCCATTTCCTCTTCGCTTCCAGTCTATGTCCAGATCCACATTCATGGAGAGCTGCCTTCCCCTTAGATTGGTTCACTCAAGAGATGGCCCAGTTTTCCAAAACTGTATAAAAAGAAGCAGAGAGGGAATAGGTGGTGCTCAGGATGACGGTATGGTTACAAACGTATTGAGTAGAGATGAGCAGATCAGTTCATGTAAGATCAAGTTCAAGTTTCACGCAAATTCGAACATTTAAAGATTTGATTCATGGTTCGCGAAAAAAATACATGCCTGGCACCATTACTCACGCTGAAAAAGCATCACAGAGCAGGCAAGCTATTGCATTGTCACGCTGGCAGCTCTATATTGTTCAGCAGTTATAACATTTTACAGATTATAATCGTACCTTGTACACTGGTGATCAGCACCAGGGCCATCACAGATCAACAGTTCCCAGTGGAACACAGTTTGTATGGTAGAGTTGTTTTAGATCTCCAGAGTCTATGGGTGATTGTCTCTTTCTCTTGTGTAGAATGTAAGCTCTTATGGTCAGCAGGGACACATCTCTCTCTCTTCTGTAAAGTGTAAGCTCTTATGATCAGTGGAGTTCTCTCTCTTTCTCACTTCTGAAGAGAGTAAGCTCTTCTGGTCAGTGGAGACCTGCCTCTCTCACTTGCCTGTAAAGTGTAAGCTCTTATAGTCAGAAGGGTCCTCTCTGTCTCACCTATAAAATATAAGCCCTTATGGTCTGTAAGATTCTTTCTCTCTCCTCTCCTCCACGTGGACTTTATGAGCAATTACAAGCTTTCCAGTATTTATTTACCGCAAATCATATTTTGGGGAAAATTCGGTGAAGTAGGCGAATTTTAATTTCAAAAGATCTGCTCGTCTCTAATATTGAGTTATATGTGTTAAGTATGCATATGTGAGTGTCATGTGTACATGCACTCGCAATATGTATATGTGTTAGAGTTGAGTGGCTCAGGCAAAATTCAAATTTGCCTGTTCATACAGATTTTCATGGGAAATTGGATTCTCGGATAAGTTCTTAGTGGGCTGTGAACTTGGTGGGCGCATGTACATAACCATTCCAGGAATATCAAACACAGTAGTCCTAGCGTAGCGTGAGAGTCCTGGGGATTTCTGCGCAGTTGACCATGATCCGAAGATGCAACAATGACCGGGACCGGTGGTGCTGAGAAGAGGAAGGTCCAGGAGGTGAGTGGTGAGTATAAGTATTTTATCTACATGTTGGTGGCCTTTAGGGTTCAGAAATCTTGATGCTTCAAAGAGGAAGTGAATTTAAAAAAATTCTGCATTTTGGAAAATACTCATTTTTGTAAAATTCTAGTAGAATTCAATTTTACTTTATTCACTTATCTCTAATATGGGTGTATTGTATATATGCTTGTGTGTATGTGAGCATAATATGTATATGCTTGTATAACATGTTAAGAGATGTTTATATTCCATACTATGTACAATGTTTATAAAAAAATTACATATACCTGTTCAAATGCCAGGCTTTTGTCAAGTAAAAAAAAATCATACCAAAAATAATAATTTCAGAACTTTTTCTCCTGTAATGTCACCCATAATCTGTACAATTCAATTGGAAACAAAAACTGAAATCTTTTTGGATGAAAAAAGAAAAAGAAACAACTAAAAAATTGTGTTTGTATAAATATACACACCTGTAAACTAATGTTTTGTTAAAGTACCCTTTAAAGTTATGACAGCACTCAGTCTTTTTGTGTAGGAGTCTGTCAGCATGGCACATCTAGAATTGGCAATGTTTAGCCACTCTTGCTGCAGTAGTGCTCTATATCTGTCAGATTGCACGGGCACCTCTGTATAAATCCATCTTCAGGTCAACCCTAGAATTTTTAAGTGGATTCAGGTCTGGTCTCTGGCTTGGCCATTCCAGAACTTTAACCTTCTTCTAGAGAAGCCATTCTTTTCTTGATTTGTTTAAGGTTTTTGTCATGCTGAAAGGTGAAATTCCTTTTCATCTTCAGCTTTTTAATAAAAGTCTGAAGATTTCATTGCAAAATTGACTGATAGTGGAAACTATTCATAATGCCCTCCTCCTTAAATAAGGCACCAGTTCCAGCTGCAGAAAAACTGTCCCAAAGTATAAAGCTACCTCCACCATGCTTCACTTAGAATATGGTGTTCTTTTGGTGATGCGCCGTATTGACTTTGCACCAAAAATATCTTGGAATTATGGCCAAAAGATTCAACCTTGGTCTCTTCAGACCATAACATATGTCCTCCCATGCTTTTGGCTGACTAGATGTAGGTTTTAGCAAAACATTGTCCGCTTGTATGATTTGTTTTATAAGAACAGACTTCTGTTGTGCCACTATACCCTGCAGGCCAGACATATGAAAAACATGAGCGATTGTTAGCAGATGCAGTGCCCAAACAGTACTCCATGGAAATTTTATGTTGCTGTAGGCCTCTTGGCAAACTCCTAGACCAATTTTTTTCTTGTCTTTTCATCAATTTTTGAGGGACGTCCAGTTCTAGGTAATGTCTCTGTTGTACCAAATTTAAGCCACATCTTGATGACTGTCTTTAAAGTGTTCCATGGCAGATGTGGATACAGTTGAATAACCTAATGAGTTATAATTTTTTTTTACCCTTTTCCTAACTAATAACTTTCAACAAGATCTTTTTGCTGTGTAGTAAGCTGTTTACAGATTATGAATTTTGCTGTAAAATGCAGCCAAGAAAATGTATTGAAAATCTTACTAGAACATACTAGAACATATAAACATTCTATGGGGTTTGTCAAAATCACTTTAAATTATGTTTTTTAACAATTTAATGGAAAATTAAATCAGCTTATTTTTTTGCATATATTGTGTTGGCTTATGCAGTATAAAGAACTCGTCACTCCAAATATGTGAGTGAAATATGTGAATTTTGTTAAATTCATGCAGTCCAATATCAGTTTTACTTGACATTTCGGTGCAACACAACAGACCTTTATCAAACACATGGATTGTGGTGCAAGTAAAACAGTAGAATTAAATTGGCAACACAAGGGAAAGCAATTTGTCATGATACCAACACAGCTCAACATCTCCTAAAATACACTGTAAAAGTAGGTCTTTTTTAAACATAGGTGTTGTGATGCTAGTCAATACTCATGGATAAGCTGTGAGGCTGGGTAGTCAAGAGGTCCGAGGTCAAAAGCCAGGAGGGTACGTTATAGACAGAGGGGTGAGAGAAAGGCGTAGTTAGGTAACAGTCCGAGGTCAAAATTCTAAGAAGGTATCTGATCACGACAAAAGGACTAGGCAAACGGATGGTCAAGATAAACTCAAGGTCGAGCAGCAAAGATCAGAATACAAGACTAGGATTACAGAGCAAACAAACACCTCTTGAGCAAAGCTACAATTGACAACAATCTAAGACAGAGAGCTGGTTAAATAGCCAGATCATTATTGTGAATGGGAGACACTGCCTGCTTAGCGCGCCCCAGCATCCGATTGGATGGCTCAGCTGTCAATCACCATACTGACAGCTCAGCACGCCTCTGTCCTAGATTGGATGGCTGAACTGTCATTCACTGAGTCCAGGTACACTGATAGGAGGAATTGTGACAGGAACCAGTAAGTTACAGATAAGTGATGAATGGTATCTATCAAAGGCATCCGTTACAGTAATTGAATTCTTTTTCTCCTTTTTTTTTAATTGGAGTCTGTGGGTGATGGATGGCTGACAGCTATGAATATTTTTTTATGTTTAACACCATACATCTAAGGGTTTAAAAATGACCTGAAGAGGGACACATCTGTTCATATCCATGTAATTGGGACCAACCAAGTCTGCACCCTCTCTTTGCAACCAATGCCAGTCACTTGGTCTGCTTCTATGTTATTTATACAATTGCATCTATTTTTATATTACTATCTAATCTATGTGTTATGATTACTAAATAAGATTCTGTCTAACAAAATTGTAAATAACAAAATATGCGATGAAGAAGATCCACCTCTTGTTTGGAACAGTATTTAATACAAGAACAATGTGGTTAAAACGATATTAACGTGAATATGAAATATGAATAATGTTATTTTAAAAACTTCTGCAAATATAAAACCCAGAGACTTTCTACAATGGACTGATTCCAGAATTACATGTTTTAATAGGGTTTAAGATTACATTTGTAGGTGAAACCTGAATTATATTGTTAATACTAAGGTCAAAGCACAAGCCGCTAGAAACCTGGAATAGATTCCAAATGACTCTGGGAAAGACAAGGTTATCAAAACTTGTGTTGAGTGATTGTAATCTTACATGTGCTCCCAAATATCACAAAGCTAGAAAAACACTGAACCTAAAAGCAATTTAGTTTATTAGATAAAAGAAAAGATGGTGCCATAATGGCATGCATGTATTTATGTTTGGCTTATTCAGCTATATGAGACTTTATGCTTGCTTCTTTAAATTACTTCTACTTATGTATTATGATTTGCATGTTTGACATACATCCATATCAATGAAGATGACATTTGCATCTACAGAATGTGCTTAGTACTATTGAATGACGAACATGTCATCTTTCTGTGTGTATACCTTACCATGGTCAAAAGTATAGACACCCTTTTAACCCTGGGTCAGGAGTATCTCTGCCACTCCCTGACTGGCACAGGTTAGAAAACTGCCTATAATATCTAATTATCTCAATTTCTGGGCTCTAAAAGTAATCAATGACCTCCATAGGGATGTATTAAAACAGAGGAGTACAAAAAGTAAGATGTTTAAAAAAAACATTTAATATCCATAGACGTAATAGAACAAAAAGTACCCAAATTTCACAACTACCACCAAATAGCCGCCAGTTTTTAGGACATAACTATTACTAAACATTAAAATTTGGAAAAAAAACTTAATTGTAAGGCACTTAGATGCTACTGGAGTCATATTCACCCAAATTCAGACATTTAAAGTTCAGCAGAAGAAACACATTGGCAGTGAGAAAAAGCAAAGTTGGCAGATCATTTCATCAAATCATATCAGAGATTATTATTACGTGTTCAGGTGCAATATGTCTGAGAGGCCATTTCTAAGATAAACCCTCTTGTTTGTAAGAAAACCCTACTTATTTCTATGAAATATCCACATATTTGCATTATTCATTCATAAAACGAGCAAATTAAACAATTGTGATGACAAAAAAACAGATAGAACCAGAATTTTCAAAAGTGAGAGCCTTAAGGAGCAATGAGCCTGAGAGGCCACAGAGGTCGCACCTGCTCTCCGCAGGAACAGCGGTAAAACTGAGTGGGGGGGTTTCAATCAGCACAGCACCTAAAGATGGGAAAATACCAGGAGGGGTGGGATCCCCTGCCACCTTCGAGAGGAAGGGCAAACAAAAATGTGTGAGCTGTGACTGTCAGGCTTATTGCACCTGAAAGGCGAGTTTCACTTGGCGGGTTTCACTATTTTAGCTGAGCCTGCCCCATACACTGTGTGTGCCAGTTGTGATACATAGCCAACACCTGTCTCTAATAGCAGTTTAAAAAACACATCAAACTATCAAAATTTGAAATTGTGGCCACATCAACTCCCCCAAAAAATGTAATAAAAAGAGATAACAAAAAAAGGATGTACCTTTAAATATTACCAATAAAATACTTCATATAGCTCCATCAACAGAAACAATTAATAAGTTACTCGTCTCAGAAAATTGCAACACAGAATAAAATTTGATTTTTAATGCTTTGACCTTCTTAAAAACAGAAGAATTAAAGAATAGCTCTACAAATTTGAATTGCTCCAATAGTGCTGAATTGCAAAATCAAGTCATCAAGTCATTTTTACCATAAGTGAACTCCATAAATACGAAACCTATTCAATTCATTTCACCCCATTTGGAACATTTTTCCTGTTTTTGTTTTCCAGTATTTTGTATGGTAAAGTAAATAGGTTAACTCAAAATTATTTGAAAAAAATGTCCCAGAAGGCTATTTTGAATGGATAGTAAACAAACTTATGGCTCTTAAATGAAGAAGAAAACAAAAATGAAAAAAGAAAAGTTGGCTTCAATGATAGGGGGTTAATAATGATACTCGTAATGCCATTTTAAGAACCTAATATATAATATTATTTAGTGTTCACATGAATTCCTTCCACCATTTTCTAAGATCTGTATCAAAGCCTCGTAAAAAATATGGAGGTTTTTAGAGTATCAAAGTGAGAAATGTACATGTATTACCTGGAAATGTTGAAATGAAATGTTCAACCAACATTTATTAATTTGCTGCTCACGTGTCTATATAGTTTTGGGAAAAAAATATGCATACTCTTTAACATTTGTGAAAATCACCATGAGTAAATATAATTATTTTTTTATTATGTCACCAACATAAAAAAGCCATGTGCTTGAAAGTAAGTACCTTCCCTTCAGTAGCCTGAAAAACCAAGTCTAGTATAAACAGATTGACATAATTATTTCCTATATGTATGTTTTTCTTCTTTTGATTGCATTAAAAGAATGTAGTCCCACTCCTGCACTCCAATACTGCTTTATCTCAATGTCATGTACTTTGGCAACTCTAGTTTATTTTCAGTAAGAGTATATTTTATATATATTTAATCTTTAATAACGTAAATATAGGAGTATGAGCCTGCATGTAGTCACCAGATGGCCCGCAAACTGTTATTGTGCAGCACTTGGGGAGATATTATGTAGAATTGGGGCTGGTGCTGTGCTCACGATGCTCTGACTTCATAGTTACTGAGATGTTTATACGTGCTGCACATTTAAGATATGTCATTGCAGCTTGTCTGGTGAAAGTTTTATAGGTTTTTCACCAACTTAAGTTATTTATGTGAAAATACCTTCTATTTTATTAAGCCACCCTTTTTATGTCTCCTAAAGCTTTGCGCCCACAATTTCGTAGTGTTGTCCTCCATGCTCTGATGATAACTGGTACTTTGCTTGTTTGGCTGCATATTCCTTTATACAGTATGGGCTCCAGTGAAGGTAAAAAGAACCCACAGAAATCCACGGCACATTCACAGTGAGACGAAGAGCCCAATTCAGAGTGAGATTACCTTCTGAGCATATGCCTAGAGAAAAAAAATTGTTGCCCAAAAGAGAAAAACACAGGTCAAAGCACCACTCCAGCATTTTGTTTTTTTTTAGCGCTGAAGTGGTGCTACTAAACTAAAGTCACTGACCCCTGTATTATTCTTACCCACCAGCCGTCTTCACCTTTTTTCGGTGCCATTCCTATCCCGCGGTGCCATCTTGTGACTGCAACGTCTAACTGACCAGAAGCCAGAAGCTACATGACAAGCTCTCAGTGCAAGTCTATGAGAGCCAGAATGAGGCCAGAACCAGCCTCTCATAGACTTGTATTGAGTTGTGACCTCCAACTCGCTGCATGAAACACTGAAGCAATCCAGCAGGTCACAAACTGCAAGGCATCAACAGGAGCGGCGGCGATAAAAGGGGAAAATGGCGGCAGGTAAGTATCAGATTAGATGCAGGGATCTTACAATAAAAGCACCACCCCAGCACTGCAATAAAAAAAAAGAAGTGGTGCTTTAACTGTTAACACTTCGTCATGCAAAGGATAGCAGAAGGACAAATCGGAAACAAACATGAGTCTTGCTAGTTAATACACAAGGGAAAGAGGTAGAGATAAGTGAAGTTTTATCATTACATTTTTTTTTTTATTTGATTTGCGGTGAATTGAGTCTCTCCAAATTGAAGACAGTAATAAAGAAAATTCATGGAAAAAATGGTAGTATAAACGTATCATCAATTAATGAAAAGATTATATGTATGTATCTCATAACTACCAAAGTGAGGACTATATAGGATCAAAAAGCAACAACAGAGCAAGACGAAAAAAATGACGATAAAAGGCCATAGACAAATAATTACTCAAAAAATATCAAATTTTATTAATTAAACAGTATTACCAAGTGCATGGGTGGAAAAAGTGCAAGGTGCAAATGGTTAAGAACCAATAAGGTCACACTACCAGGGAGCCAAGATATAATGAGTACACTCCGGCAATAGATATAAATAAACAGCTCATTGCTATCAATAAATATTTTAGAATTCATGTATATATATGCCTAGTTGTCTGTGTTATTACAACCCTACAGGCAAACCTAAAACAGCCCTAAAGTACAGATCTAACACATGTCTGCCTAAATTGATAGAACATATTGTAATCAATCCTTAACAGTGTATTCACTATGTGACCTAAAGGTCACTAAACCCATGTATATACATACCAGAGAAGTCGTGGAAGGCAGGTAAAAGGGCGCATGTAGGGAGAATAGGCTCCGAGCGTGGAGCGACCTCTCCAACGCGTGTTTCGGTTTCCCTTCGTCAGGTGGCATGGGAAAGTGCAATTTATGGAAGTTTCTGAAGGTGCCGGGAGAAGTTGCAGTCCGGAAATGATGCATGACGCAGCCATGGAGACCTCGATGCCAGCCGGTGTCCGCGTCACGTGACGGCCAACGGCGGGTCACATGGGAGTCAAGTGACCTGACGTCAGACGGCACTAATGATACGGAAAGCCGGCGGGGACCATGGGGCCATGGCACGCATGCGTACAGGGCCGCAGCAAGTACAGGAAGCAGAGCAAGGATGGAAACCTATGATTCGCGTTTTATAATACTCGCGTGTGTTTACAAATATGCCTGCAACCTAGATGATAACTAATGGATGTATATACAGTAGAGACCAAAAGTTTGGACACACCTTCTCATTTAAAGATTTTTCTGCATTTTCATGACTATGAAAATTGTACATTCACACTGAAGGCATCAAAACTATGAATTAACACATGTGGAATTATATACTTAACAAAAAAGTGTGAAACAACTGAAAATATGTCTTATATTCTAGGTTCTTCAAAGTAGCTACCTTTTGCTTTGATGACTGCTTTGCACACTCTTGGCATTTTCTTCATGAGCTTCAAGAGGTAGTCACCAGAAATGGTTTTCACTTCACAGGTGTGCCCTGTCAGGTTTAATAAGTGGGATTTCTTGCCTTATAAATGGGGTTGGGACCATCAGTTGTGTTGTGCAGAAGTCTGGTGGATACACAGCTGATAGTCCTACTGAATAGACTGTTAGAATTTGTATTATGGCAAGAAAAAAGCAGCTAAGTAGGGATAAACGAGTGGCCATCATTACTTTAAGAAATGAAGGTCAGTCAGTCCGAAAAATTGGGCAAACTTTGAAAGTGTCCCCAAGTGCAGTTGCAAAAACCATCAAGCGCTACAAAGAAACTGGCTCACATGAGGACCGCCCCAGGAAAGGAAGACCAAGAGTCACCTCTGCTTCTGAGGATAAGTTTATCCGAGTCACCAGCCTCAGAAATCGCAGGTTAACAGCTGCTCAGATTAGAGACCAGGTCAATGCCACACAGAGTTCCAGCAGCAGACACATCTTTTCAACCACTGTTAAGAGGAGACTTTGTGCAGCAGGCCTTCATGGTAAAATAGCTGCTAGGAAACCACTGCTAAGGACAGGCAACAAGCAGAAGAGCCTTGTTTGGGCTAAAGAACACAAGGAATGGACATCAGACCAGTGGAAATCTGTGCTTTGGTCTGATGAGTCCAAATTTGAGATCTTTGGTTCCAACCACCGTGTCTTTGTGCGACGTAGAAAAGGTGAACGGATGGACTCTACATGCCTGGTTCCCACCATGAAGCATGGAAGAGGAGGTGTGATGGTGTGGGGGTGCTTTGCTGGTGACACTGTTGGGAATTTATTCAAAATTGAAGGCATACTGAACCAGCATGGCTACGACAGCATCTTGCAGCAGCATGCTCTTTCATCCAGTTTGTGTTTAGTTGGACCATCATTTATTTTTCAACAGGACAATGACCCCAAACACACCTCCAGGCTGTGTAAGGGCTATTTGACCAAGAAGGAGAGTGATGGGGTGCTACGCCAGATGACCTGGCCTCCACAGTCACCAGACCTGAACCCAATCGAGATGGTTTGGGGTGATCTGGACCGCAGAGTGAAGGCAAAAGGACCAACATGTGTTAAGCATCTCTGGGAACTCCTTCAAGATTGTTGGAAGACCATTTTCGGTGACTACCTCTTGAAGCTCATCAAGAGAATGCCAAGAGTGTGCAAAGCAGTCATCAAAGCAAAAGGTGGCTACTTTGAAGAAACTAGAATATAAGACATATTTTCAGTTGTTTCACACTTTTTGTTAAGTATATATTTCCACATGTGTTATTTCATAGTTTTGATGTCTTCAGTGTGAATGTACAATTTTCATAGTTATGAAAATACAGAAAAATCTTTAAATGAGAAGGTGTGTCCAAACTTTTGGTCTGTACTGTATATAATAAATATAATAAACATATCCCGATAGGGGAGAATCCTCTTCTTACCTATACCATATTTTTTCGGACTATAACACGCACCGGACCATAAGACGCACCTAGGTTTTAGAGGAGGAAAATAATAAAAAAAAATGTAAACCAAAAATGTGTTCATGATGCACTTTTAAGGGGGAGGGGGTCTTCTGCTGACACTGGTATAGGGGTAATGTCCCCCAATTCTGACAATATCCCCCATCCTAATATACATGCCCCCCCCTCCTTTTATACGCGGTCCCCATCCCCATCCTGATATGCCTGGCATCCCTCCATCCTGGTATGGATGGAACCCCTCCATCCTGGTATGCATGGTACCCCTCATCCTTATCCTGGTATGCATGGCACCCCTCATCCCTGTCCTGGTATGCATGGCACCCCTCATCCCTGTCCTGGTATGCATGGCACCCCTCATCCCTATCCTGGTATGCATGGCACCCCTCATCCCTGTCCTGGTATGCATGGCACCCCTAATCCCTATCCTGGTATGCATGGCACAGCAATCCCCATCCTGGTATGCAAGCACAGCAATCCCCATCCTGGTATGCATGGCACAGCAATCCCCATCCTGGTATGCATGGCACCCCTCATCCCTATCCTGATATGCATGGCACCCCTCATCCCTGTCCTGGTATGCATGGCACCCCTCATCCCTATCCTGATATGCATGGCACCCCTCATCCCTGTCCTGGTATGCATGGCACCCCTCATCCCTGTTCTGGTATGCATGGCACCCCTCATCCCTGTCCTGGTATGCATGGCACCCCTCATCCCTATCCTGATATGCATGGCATTCCTCATCCCTGTCCTGGTATGCATGGCACCCCTAATCCCTGTCCTGGTATGCATGGCACCCCTAATCCCTATCCTGGTATGCTTGGCACCCCTAATCTCTATCCTAGTATGCATGGTCCCCCTAATCCCCATCATGCTGCAAAAAAATAAACACTCCTACTCACCTCTCTTCTCTCTTCTCCAGCGCTGCGTCTTGTCTACCCGCACTGATCTCTCCATGTGAGCCGCACATGACGTCACTGCCATGCGTGGCTCACAAGGAGAGATCAGCTGCCGGAAGTCACTGCTCCCCACGCCAGGTCTGTGTGCGCGGGGAGCAGTGACTTCACTCTCCTTCATAGCCGGCACACAGCGTAGTCACGCTGCGGCTCCTGCTGCTGCAGGCTATCTAGTGTGCCGACTTATTAAAGGACATGAATATTCACCCCCTCCCCACGCCCATGGGCGTGGAGAGAGGTTGAATATTCATGCCCTTTAACAGCGGGCACAGGCGATTCCGGCAGCAGCAGGAGCCGCGCTGGGGCTACACTGTGTGCCGCTATTAAGGAGCATGAATATTCAGTGCTCCCAACGCCCCATGGGCATGGAGAGCCGTGAATATTCAGTTTCTTTAGCAGCGGGGACAGTGTAGGCTGCAGCAGGCAGCTGCTGCCTCCTGTGCCCCGCTCCTCCACCGCTATCACTCCCCCCACACCCCACATATATATACCCCCCCAACATTCGGACTATAAGACGCACCCCCCATTTTACTCAAAAATTTTGGAGGAAAAAAGTGCGTCTTATAGTCCGAAAAATACGGTAGAGATATATATATATATATATACAGTGCCTACAAGTAGTATTCAACCCCCTGCAGATTTAGCTGGTTGACATATGCGGAATTAACTTGGCATTGTGACATTTGTACTGTAGATCAGCCTGGAAGTGGGAAATGCACTGCAGCAAATTTTGTTTTTGTTTTTTTTTTTGTTTTTTTTTAAAACGGAAAAAGTTAATTCAGAGTGTCATTTATTATTCAACCCCTCAAACCACAAGAATTCTGTTTGGTCCCCCTAAAGTATTAAGAAGTAGTTCAGGCACCAAGAATAATGAGCTTCACATGTGTGGATTAAAGATCTCTTTTGCCAGCCTTTTCTGACTATTTAAGACCCTCCCCAAACTTGTGAACAGCACTCAGACATGGTCAACATGGGAAAGACAAAGGAGCATTCCAAGGCCATCAGAGACAAGATCGTGGAGGGTCACAAGGCTGGCAAGGGGTACAAAACCCTTTCCAAGGAGTTGGGCCTACCTGTCTCCACTGTTGGGAGCATCATCTGTAAGTGGAAGGCTTATGGAACTACTGTTAGCCTTCCACGGCCAGGACAGCCTTTGAAAGTGTCCTCCCGTGCCGAGGCCAGGCTTGTCCGAAGAGTCAAGGCTAACCCAAGGACAACAAGGAAGGAGCTCCGGGAAGATCTCATGGCAATGGGGACATTGGTTTCAGTCAATACCATAAGTAACGTACTCCACCGCAATGGTCTCCGTTCCAGACGAGCCCGTAAGGTACCTTTACTTTCAAAGCGTCATGTCAAGGCTCGTCTACAGTTTGCTCATGATCACTTGGAGGACTCTGAGACAGACTGGTTCAAGGTTCTATGGTCTGATGAGACCAAGATCGAGATCTTTGGTGCCAACCACACACGTGACGATTGGAGACTGGATGGCACTGCATACGACCCCAAGAATACCATCCCTACAGTCAAGCATGGTGGTGGCAGCATCATGCTGTGGGGCTGTTTCTCTGCCAAGGGGCCTGGCCATCTGGTCCGCATCCATGGGAAGATGGATAGCACGTCCTACCTGGAGATTTTGGCCAAGAACCTCCGCTCCTCCATCAAGGATCTTAAGATGGGTCGTAATTTCATCTTCCAACAAGACAACGACCCAAAGCACACAGCCAAGAAAACCAAGGCTTGGTTCAATAGGGAAAAAGTCAAGGTGTTGGAGTGGCCTAGTCAGTCTCCTGACCTTAACCCAATTGAAAACTTGTGGAAGGAGCTCAAGAATAAAGTCCACATGAGACACCCAAAGAACCTAGATAACTTGGAGAAGATCTGCATGGAGGAGTGGGCTAAGATAACTCCACAGACCTGTGCCGGCCTGATCAGGTCTTATAAAAGACGATTATTAGCTGTAATTGCAAACAAGGGTTATTCCACAAAATATTAAACATAGGGGTTGAATAATAATTGACCCACACTTTTTTGTTTAAAATTTAATAAAATTCAACTGAGCAACATAACTTTTTGGTTTGTAAGATTTATGCTTCTGTTCATAAAACCTACTCTCGTTTGCAGTTTGAAGGCTCTAACTTATTTGCATCTTATCAAACCAGCTAAATCTGCAGGGGGTTGAATACTACTTGTAGGCACTGTATATATATATATCCAGAACTTGTATCCTATCCATCAATTTACTAATCAGCATTTAACAGGTATCAATATAATTATATTATCACAGGGAACTTATGAATCTACATGACATATATTGATAAAGCACCCAATAACAAAGATCAAATACACAGTATTATCCGTATAACGTCACATTATCACATACAGATTCATATACAGTTTGTAGAAACTATATATGGCAATGCCAGCACCTATTGTAGTCATAAAATTATATCATATCGATGACAGGATAGCGAAAAACATATTCAAGTCTAGAACTTTACATATAACAGGTTAAGTGACTACCCAAAGAGACAGAGAAATATGGCATGTTGTAAGTCGACTGCTGCAGGCCATGTTGCTTAACAGGCATAAGGGAAAAAAAATCCCAATATGTCCGTTTTTTTTCGTCTTGCTAAATTGAAGACAGTGCAAAACCTTCAATTAGACGAAAAAAATGACTAGGCGTTCTCCTACGACTGCATTCAACTCCTTTCAAGGTCTTTAACGCTAACAAAGTCTTAGTAATGTCAAAGTGACCTCAACATATATGACTATTGGTAAATGGATGGTAATCAGTGCTAACCAAAAACACACTGCACAAAGGAACTTTTTATGCTTTTTAGAATAATACCAAAAATGATCCCTTTTAGGAGACAGGTGCCAGTATTTATACACATACTGTTTTTAGGAAAAAAGCCCAGTCCTTTTGACAAGTGGTGGTTAAAAAAATTATTGCTTTTCAGACACCAGCAAGAGGTTTGTTATTTGGAAAATGAAGAAGCTACAGCTTTTTAAAAATCTGTCCAAAAATTATTTTGGGGAGCAGTTTCAGGTTTTTTATATTAACCATGTGCAAGGTTGGGTTCCCAGAGCAGTACAATATAGATATCAAACACAATGGATAGGCAAAAGTTGTCTGACTGTCAAATGATAGTGTGTGTGGCAGTGCTAGCAAAAGCACAAGTAGAGAATATGATGGCAGACAAGATGATGTCTGGCTGTGTAGGGCCAGCACTGGAAGCCCCGGCAGCAGAAGCAGCAGTACAGTATAGATATAGAAGGCAATGGACAGGCAGGAGATGTGTGGTTGTCTGTTGGCAGTGGCACCAACACCACAATGTACAATATGATGGACAGGCAGGAGATATATATCTGTTTAGAGACAGCACTGGCAGCCCTGGCATCAGCAGCACAATATTTGTAAACCATGATGAACATGTAGGAGTTTCCAGACTATGTAGGGGCATCAGAACTCGTGGCAGCAGAACATTGTAGAACATAATGGACAGGCATGCAGATGCTACTCATCTAATAACTGGCACCAGATGTAGGTGAATGAAAACCATCACTGATCCATTTTGACTAATTAATTTTGACAAATGTAAAGTTTTCCACACATGTGAAAGACAATGTGGTCTGCTTTGGTCACCTGCTATGCTGAATATCCTGTTTGACAGTACACTGAAAGCTAGACAAGACAGTATTCTGATGGAAAACTTAGCTAGTTCTCACAAATGGTCCAATCTGTTGACCCCGAAGTTCATGGCGTCAGTGTTCATGGTATTCGTCGGGGTAAGGACACAATCCAATTGAGCTTTGCTAAAGAAGAGTACACAGCTGGTAATACATCAGTTTTTATGCCCATTTGAAAGCTGGAAAAAATCCCCCATTTTTCTTTTATAGCAAGGGTTTAATTACATGGCTACCCAATAATCATTCCTTCAATAAATGGTAATGATATATCTTGCAGCCAAAAAGCAATCGAGCATGCAGCTTTCCCTTGCTCACTAGCATGACCAAGATCCACACTGGTTCACTTTCCGCCTCCCTCTATAACTTTGTAAGGTAGACCGTCACACATTTAAATGTCCGTATTTTTTTAATTTTAATTTTGTAATTTTTAACACAATTCCAAAAAATGCTAAGTACACACCAAACAAATAAAAGTGGCAATAGGATGCAGTGTTGGTGTGGTGTATACAGATATGAAACTTTGCAAAACAAAGCAAGTGTGCAAATGATAAGTAGTTTGTGACATACATATAATAGCTGCAAGCCTATGGGAAGCCTGCCCAGCCACGCCTAAGTTCATGTGTGCCATCTCTGGCTGATGTGTAAAATGCACCCATTTTAGGCATATCGCAAATGGTTCAAAGTTGCTAGGATCAGCGAATTTCTAAAAATGTTTTACAAATTTGATTCATATCGAACTGATTCACCACTCAGTCACTAATCATTACAAACAGTCATTTGGATAACTCAGCAAGGAGCAAAACTTTTATTTTCATATATTGCAAAGTAGTTTATTTTTGCTATAGATATAATTATTAAAGCGATATAGGTTATATGAAAATCCACTTTAAAGTCTTATAAAAAGTGTTACAGTTAACAATTTATTTGGATATTCTAATACCTGTATTTTGTTTTTCTTGGTTATCTAAATGAACATTGCCAGTAACTAAGGATCACTGTCCTATTCCAGAAGTCATACAAAATTCTGCATTGGTGCATTCTAGCTGGAAACAAGTGATATTCATGACAACTTTCATTCTATTAGTGGAATGAGACAGAATAATGCAGAGTGATGATGTGTATTGTATCAGCCTCTTGGATCCCTTGAGTCTCAGAAAGCAGACTTCCATAACTGTAACATATGTCATGCTGAAATAACTATCTGTAATCAGAGAATTGGAACGTAATGTTGTAGAATGTGAGGAGTTCATGGTTAACGCAGTGATTTTAAAAGTTCAAGATATTTAAAAGTCAGCAAAAAAATTCTTCAATTCTTTATTCACACTGCTCACATCTTCATATTATCAGTATGAACCCTATTTGCTTTCAATGTGTAATAGCAAAAATTGTACAAGAAGTTTAAAATAGAAATTGCTACACTGTGCCGATATAATGGCTTTACATAGGTGTTAAATCACTTCAAAAGATGTTTACTTTGCACGATTGCAGTCAGGTATATTTGACTCTGAAATGCTGCAGTGACTATATGCAAAGATCTGATTAGTCAGATGTGGGACCTGGCTGGCATCTCCCTGTCCCATTGTCAGGCACAGACAGATAAGGGCCCCTGTGCAGGAACAGTATGGGCACTTTCCAGTCCAATAGGTCATCATAATGAACAATGCCACCTCTTCTGACAGTGGAAATAGGCCCCTCACCTCTTGGGCCCCTGTGCTGCTGCATACGTTGCACAAATTATATATCCGCCACTGCCCTTCCTGACTCCAGTTGATGGGTAGGTCTCTCTCTCATTTGTGTACATAGGGAGAGACCTGTCAATCAACTAGAGCTGGGCAGGAAGAAGTCGGACAGGAACTAACACACCTGGCTGCAATCGCATTTAGTTTAGACAACATGAATGCAATGATAGGTCCATCTAAGACTTGGGGAGCTGTGTAGAATATTAAAACATTTCAGCATGTTCAGTACTTGTTTATTATGTTAAGAAATTATTACCTCTTTGAATCTTCGGCCAAGGTAAAAGTATCAATTTCAGTCAGAAAATGAGTAGTAAGTAACAATATTTTGGCATCTTGTACTTTTTAGAAAGGAACCACTTGGTTTCAAAGGATCATAAAGTATCAAAAAAACATTTCCCACATCACTATATATCCAAAAAGAGGTTGGAATAATGGCTTTATATTGGATGTGCAATCTTATCAACACTAACAGCTAGGGTTGAGCGAGTATGTTCTGTCCGAGTATGCTCGGCCGAGCCTCGAGTATTTACAGCTGCTCGGTGATAAGGTTAAATCGCTCCCGTGTGCATGATTTGCAACTGTTTGACAGCTTTATTACATGTGAGGAATGTGTAAGAAATAGACATTCCTCACATGTAATAAAGCTGTCAAACAGTTGCAAATCATGCACACGGGAGCGATTTAACCATATCACCGAGCAGCTGTAAATACTCGGAGCTCGGCCCAAGCGTACTCGGCAAGAGGGTTAATAGAACACTACTAACAGCGCCAAGCTGGGGACACTTAAACCCCATCCTGAGGACAGGTGGAGAATGCCCCTAAAATCCACTTTGGGTATGATCTTGCTAAAACCACCACTTTTATTGTTTTGTCTATAAGAGTGTCTTTGCATAATCACAATTTTTCATTATGAATTTGCTAGTAGAGCCTCTCTGCCCAGGTTTCTCAAACATTTTCTAATGTGGCCTCATCAGACACAACAAGATAATATATGGACATATCTTAACTCATCATTATTGAAAACGTGCATATCCATTTAATCTGTCGCATTGAACAGTGTCTGCGATCTATTATCAGCATAGAGCAGATGGATCTGAGCAGATTACAGTGAACCTGCCACATGAAAAAATGTTATTAACCAGCAGATACGGGGTTAATCTGCAGGTCAAAAAATGATAATAAAACCATTTCTTTGGTTAAAATAATTCAAAAACTTTATTCCAAAACATGGTAAAAATTGTCAGTCTCTGTACATTTAAGTATTATGTGATCAATCCTATGTCCTCTATCCATGATTAAGGACTTATTTTTAGTCTGAAACACAAAGGAACGATCGCATAATACTTTGATGTAGTGAGATTGCCAATTCTTACAATATTTTGGAATAAAGTTTTTGAATTATTTTAACCAAATGGCTGGATTATCTTCAATAGTCATTTTACAATTGGCCACATCTGGCAGGAGTGATGTTCCCGTGCCGAATCTACTCAGAAGCCTCAACTTGGGTGAGCTGGACTACACCTGCATACAATCTTGTATGGTACATGACTGCTTAGAGATTGCAGACTTGTTTTGCTTTTCACATAATTCCCATTTCACTTATACAAAATGTTTGAAAAGTTGTTCTTTATTGTAAATCCTTTTTTTTCTATTAGTTTGTTAACGCCACCAAAACAGTTAGGTCACGTCCATCTTTATGAGTTAATTATGATTATCTGTTGTGTAAAAAGTTTGTGGCATAAGTTTATAATTTTCACACTCTGAAAGTAATTACAAAAAAATCTAGTTGTGGTATGTGTTATTTATGATGTTGTTTTCTATCCACGAAACATCTATCTATCCATCATTAAAAACATCGTAATCTATCATTAGATACATCACATATCTTATAAGGGCATAACTGACAGCACGCCGTGGATCATTGCTTTGCAGAGGCCAAAACCACAGGCCAAAGATTAGGTTCAGTATTTTCTCCACAGACTTAGGAAAATAAGTGCATAGCCAGGCAAAAGAGAAAAAAAAGAAGATGTAATGAAGGAAAACAGTAGTCCCTCTGCCACTGCTTACTCAATCCATATGTGGATTTAAACACAGGAAATACCCACCATTCACCGCAATCAAGCCCAAGGCCTGAGCATCACAAAGTGCCTTGTGGAACTAATTGGGCTTTATTAAGATTGTCATTGACATGAGAAAGCATTTTGAAATGTTAAATCAGAACATGCAATGTATATAAAAGATGATAACACTCTTTCACTGGATTTGATAATAGAGAACAAAAGTCAAGCTGACATCCAGCAGTCATACTCATGATACAGATCCCTCTGTAAGATATCCTATATAAAATACAACTTGTTGACATGTTTGTATGCCTTTAACTTATTTTTTCAGTAAAATAGATCTTTCCAACGTAGGCGAGTTTCAGTAAGTATTTTTTGGCTCGACATCACAGTTTTTCAATGTCTTGACTTCGCCAACTTAAAATTATATTAAACAAGATTTGTGGCACATATCATGAAACCAATATTTGCAATGGAGTTGTGGAATTTAGAATTATTTTTGAATATCAAAAACCATGCCAAAACATTTTCTCTTTGGAATTACTTGGAATTTTACATTTCTATACATATAGATGGAGTACTGTTAATTTAGAATAGCAGAACAGCTCAGCTCCTTACAATCCCCAATGGCATCTCCATAATGTTATAATATTAATTCTGCATATGTCTTGCCATAGTCAGACTATTACTTTTGTAAAGGTAAATGTTCAAAGAATCTTTCAGTATTTGAAGTAAATAGACAAAGAGGAGGAAAAAGTGTAACGTTACCAATATCCACCCGTTCTATTCTATGTTGAAGTGCCATTCGTATGCACAAGAGAGTTGCAGCAAATCACCAACCTCAGAGGTGAACCCTCATGTATAGCATGTGCCATTGAGACCAGTGGTAAAGTGTGCAGGCGCGGAAGATAATTGCTGCTGGAAGTGGACACGTAGAGCTCTCTAGAGCAAAAATATTGAGACCAGAATGCGATAAAACTGTAAGTTTAGATCACTTCTCGATTGTTTTCCTCTCTAGGCCAAATATCTGGAAATGCTGGAAAACCACGTTGTTAGGTATCTATTTTGTTTTTGTAAAAAATCCCATAAATTCCTGTGTAGGACTTTATCCTAAGTCATATTGCACGACTTGTTAAAGAGTTGATTGTGACTTGTAGGATTGCTGCTTCCAATAGGTGGCGCTATAGAGTTCAAGTTCTCTTTTTCTCTGAAGAGGCAATTTGCATATCTGTAGGACTTCAAACCAGCTAGAAAAACACATGTGCAAAATGATACTATATAAAAAAAATACCACCAAAAATACCACAGACCCTACTTACATACAGTGACATGTAAAAGTTTCTACACCTTTGGTAAAAATTACTGCTATTGTGAACAGTTAAGCAAGTTGAAGATGAAATGATCTCTAAAGGACCTAAAGTTAAAGATGACACATTTCTTTTGGTATTGAAGCAAATATATATTCATCTGCAAGGAGTTTGTATGTTCTTCTCATGTTTGTGTGGGTTTCCTCTGACACTCCAAAGACATACTAATAGGGACTTAAGATTGAGAGTCCCAATGTGGACAGTGCCGATACTGTCTGTTAAGCGCTGTGGAATTAATGACGCTATATCAGTGAGTAAAATAAATAAAGAAAATGGGCCAATGCAAAAGTTTGGGCATCCTGCATGGTTAGTACCTAATGGTTAATACCTAGTAGCACCCCCTTTTGAAAGTATCATAGCTTGTAAAAGCTTTTGTAGCCAGCCAAGAGTGTTTCAGTTTTTGTTTGAGGGATTTTTATCCATTCTTCCTTGGAAAATTCTTTCAGTTCTATGAGATTTTTTGGTCATCTTGCATGCACTGCTATTTTGAAGTCTATCCACAGATTTTCAATGATGTTCAGATCAGGGGACTATGAGGGCCATTGTAAAACCTTCAGTTTGCGCCTTTTGAAGTAGTCTATTGTGGATTTTGACGTGTGTTTAGGATCATTATTCATTTGTAGTAGCCATCCTCTTAAGATTTTTTACAGATGGTGTTATGTTTGCATAAAAAAATTGTTAAAATTTCATTGAATCCATTCTTCTCTCTGAGAAATATTCCCTGTGCCATTGGCTGCAACACAACCCCAAAGCATGATTGATCCACCCCCATGCTTAATGTTTGGCGAGATGTTATTTTCCTGAAATTCTGTGCCCTTTTCTCTCCACACATACCTTTGATCATTGTGGCCAAAGAGTTCTATTTTAACCTCATCGGTCCACAGGACTTGTTTCCAAATGCATTAGGCTTGTTTATATGTTATTTTGCAAACTTCTAAAGCTGAACTTTATAGTGAAGACGCAGGAGAAGTTTTCTTCTGATGACTCTTCCATGAAGGTCATATTTGTGCAGGTATCTCTGAACAGTATACCAATGTATCACAACTACAGAGTCTGCTAAATCTTTCAGAAGGTCTTTTGCAGTCAAGCGGAGGTTCTGATTTGCCTTTCTAGCAATCCTACGAACAGCTCTCACTGAAATTTTGCTTAGTCTTCCAGACCTTATCTTGACCTCCACTGTTCCTGTTAACTGCCATTACTTAATCACAGTTTGAACTGAGGAAAGGGCAACTTGAAAATGCTTTGCTATCTTCTTATAGCCTTCTCCTGCTTTATGGGACTCCACTATTTTTATTTTCAGAGCGCTAGGCAGCTGCTTAGAAGAACTCATGGCTGCTCTTTTTTGGTACATGGTTAGACAAGGCTGAGTTTTTAAAAAACTGAGCAATTTGCATCACCTGGCCTTTCCTAACAACGATAGTGAACAAGCCATAACCATAACAGGCTAATTATGGTCTGAAAGCTGGGTCAAAGTTGACCAACTTTGCCTAAAATACAAAGGAAATGTGTAATCTTTAACTTTAGGCCTTTTAGAGATCATTTAATCTTCAATTTGCTTAACTGTTCACAATAACAGTAATTTTGACCAGGGGTGCCCAAATTTTTACACGCCACTGCCACTGTGTGTGTGTGTGTGTGTGTGTGTGTATATACAGTACAGATCAAAAGTTTGGATACACCTTCTCATTTAAAGATTTTTCTGTATTTTCATGACTTTGAAAATTGTACATTCACACTGAAGGCATCAAAACTATGAATTAACACATGTGGAATTATATACTTAACAAAAAAGTGTGAAACAACAGAAAATATCTCTTATATTCTAGGTTCTTCAAAGAAGCCACCTTTTGCTTTGATGACTGCTTTGCACACTCTTGGCATTCTCTTGATGAGCTTCAAGAGGTAGTCACCGGAAATGGTCTTCCAACAATCTTGAAGGAGTTCCCAGAGATGCTTAGCACTTGTTGGCCCTTTTGCCTTCACTCTGCGGTCCAGCTCACGCCAAACCATCTCGATTGGGTTCAGGTCTGGTGACTGTGGAGGTCAGGTCATGTGGCGTAGCACCCCATCACTCTCCTTCTTGGTCAAATAGCCCTTACACAGCCTGGAGGTGTGTTTGGGGTAATTGTCCTGTTGAAAAATAAATGATGGTCCAACTAAACGCAAACCGGATGGAATAGCATGCCGCTGCAAGATGCTGTGGTAGCCATGCTGGTTCAGTATGCCTTCAATTTTGAATAAATCCCCAACAGTGTCACCAGCAAAGCACCCCCACAACATAACACTTCCTCCTCCATGCTTCGCGGTGGGAACCAGGCATGTAGAGTCCATCCGTTCACCTTTTCTGCGTTGCACAAAGACACGGTTGTTGGAACCAAAGATCTCAAATTTGGACTCATCAGACCAAAGCACAGATTTCCACTGGTCTAATGTCCATTCCTTGTGTTCTTTAGCCCAAACAAGTCTCTTATGCTTGTTGCCTGTCCTTAGCAGTGGTTTCCTAGCAGCTATTTTACCATGAAGGCCTGCTGCACAAAGTCTCCTCTTAACAGTTGTTGAAGAGATGTGTCTGCTGCTAGAGCTCTATGTGGCATTGACCTGGTCTCTAATCTAAGCTGCTGCTAACCTGCGATTTCTGAGGCTGGTGACTCAGATAAACTTATCCTCAAATGCAGAGGTGACTCTTGGTCTTCCTTTCCTGGGGCGGTCCTCATGTGAGCCAGTTTCTTTGTAGCGCTTGATGGTTTTTGCAACTGCACTTGCGGACACATTCAAAGTTTGCCCAATTTTTCGGACTGACTGACCTTCATTTCTTAAAGTAATGATGGCCACTCGTTTTTCTTTACTTAGCTGCTTTTTTCTTGCCATAATACAAATTCTAACAGTCTATTCAGTAGGACTATCATCTGTGTATCCACCTGACTACTGCACAACACAACTGATGGTCCCAACCCCATTTATAAGGCAAGAAATCCCACTTATTAAACCTGACAGGGCACACCTGTGAAGTGAAAACCATTTCCGGTGGCTACCTCTTGGAGCTCATCAAGAGAATGCCAAGAGTGTGCAAAGCAGTCATCAAAGCAAAAGGTAGCTACTTTGAAGAACGTAGAATATAAGACATATTTTCAGTTGCTTCACACTTTTTTGTTAAGTATATAATTCCACATGTGTTAATTCATAGTTTTGGTGCCGTCAGTGTGAATGTACAATTTTCAAAGTCATGAAAATACAGAAAAATCTTTAAATGAGAAGGTGTGTCCAAACTTTTGGTCTGTACTGTATATATATATATATATATATATATATATATATATATTTCACACACAGTGGCATGTAAAAGTTATATATATATATATATATATATATATATACATACAGTTATATGAAAAAGTTTGGGCACCCCTATTAATCTTAAGCTTAATGTTTTATAAAAATTGGTGTTTTTGCAACAGCTATTTCAGTTTGATATATGTAATAACTGTTGGACACATTAATGTTTCAGCCTTGAAATGAGGTTTATTGTACTAACAGAAAATGTGCAATTTGCATTCAAACAAAATTTGACAGGTGCATAAGTATGGGCACCCTTATCATTTTCTTGTTTTAAATCCTCCTACCTACTTTTTACTGACTTACTAAAGCACTTTTTTTGGTTTTGTAACCTCATTGAGCTTTGAACTTCATAGCCAGGTGTATGCAATCATGAGAAAAGCTACTTAAAGTGGCCACTTGCAAGTTGTTCTCCTGTTTGAATCTCCTCTGAAGAGTGGCATCATGGGCTCCTCAAAACAACTGTCAAATGATCTGAAAACAAATATTATTCAACATAGTTGTTCAGGGGAAGGATACAAAAAGCTGTCTCAGAGATTTAACCTGTCAGTTTCCACTGTGAGGAACATAGTAAGGAAATGGAAGAACACAGGGACAGTTCTTGTTAAGGCCAGAAGTGGCAGGCCAAGAAAAACATCAGAAAGGCAGAGAAGAAGAATGGTGAGATCAGTCAAGGACAATCCTCAGACCACCTCCAGAGAGCTGCAGCATCAACTTGCTGCAGTTGGTGTCACTGTGCATCGGTCAACTATACAACGCACTTTGCACAAGGAGAAGCTGTATGGGAGAGTGATACGAAAGAAGCCGTTTCTGCAAGCACGCCACAAACAGAGTCGGCTGAGGTATGCAAAAGCACATTTGGAGAAGCCAATTTCTTTTTGGAAGAAGGTCCTGTGGACTGATGAAACCAAGATTGAGTTGTTTGGTCATACAAAAAGGCATTATGCATGGCGGCAAAAAAACACAGCAGTCCAAGAAAAACACTTGCTACCCACAGTAAAATTTGGTGGAGGTTCCATCATGCTTTGTGGCTGTGTGGCCAATGACGGCACCGGGAATCTTGTTAAAGTTGAGGGCCGCATGGATTCCACTCAGTATCAGCAGATTCTTGACAATAATGTGCAAGAATCAGTGATAAAGTTGAAGTTATGCAAGGGATGGATCTTTCAGCAAGACAATGATCCAAAACACCGCTCCAAATCTACTCAGGCATTCATGCAGAGGAACAATTACAATGTTCCGGAATGGCCATCCCAGTCCCCAGACCTGAATATCATTGAACATCTGTGGGATCATTTGAAGAGGGCTGTCCATGCTCGGCGACCATCAAACTTAACTGAACTGGAATTGTTTTGTAAAAAGGAATGGTCAAAAATACCTTCATCCAGGATCCAGGAACTCACTAAAAGCTACAGGAAGCGACTAGAGGCTGTTATTTTTGCAAAAGGAGGATCTACTAAATATTAATGTCACTTTTCTGGTGAGGTGCCCAAACTTATGCACCTGTCAAATTTTGTTTGAATGCAGATTGCACATTTTCTGTTAGTACAATAAACCTCATTTCAAGGCAGAAACATTACTGTGTCCAACAATTATTACATATATCAAACTGAAATAGCTGTTGCAAAAACACCAATTTTTATAAAACATTAAGCTTAAGATTAATAGGGGTGCCCAAACTTTTACATATAACTGTATATACAGTCACGTCTGAAAGTGTTGGCACCCTTGCAATTGTTCCAGAAAATGAAGTGTTTCTCTCAGAAAATGATTGCAATTACACATCTTTTGTTATATACATGTTTATTTCCAGTTTTTTTCTTTGTAGTTTAGTGTGCTTCAGTGCATATAAGGGTGTCGCCGCCCTTTGTCTGAGCTGAAAGGTTCATTTTGCCATGCTTCTACTAGGGGTTCAGTCTCCCTGCCCTTGTCCATATGCATGTCACTTGACAAATGGTAAGGTTTTAATATTAGAGTTAGGACTGTCCTATAAGGGTTGCCGTGATGTGCGGGATAGCTTTTACATTATTTTGATCAAAATTATGTTAACTAAATACTCTTTATTATTTATCATTATTTTTATGCACTGGCGATTTATCCATTTACTTTCAGTTATTTGGGTATTTTGCTTGTCTTTGGTTTTTTTCTATGTTTATTTCCTTTATATGTATTGGAACAGAACAAGAAAAAAACAAAGAAAAAAAGTCAAATTGGACATAATTTCACACAAAACCCCAAAAATGGGCTGGACAAAATTGTTGGCACCATAAACTTAATATTTGGTTGCACATCCTTTGGAATAAATAACTGCAATCAATCACTTCTTATAACCATCAACAAGCTTCTTACATCTCTTAACTAGTGTTGAGCCACCCCCGTAGTGTTCGAGTTCGGTTCGGTTCGTCGAACACCCGTGTGTTCGCCGAACTGTTCGTCGAACTGTTCGTCGAACACCTTCGAACACCGTTAAAACCAATGGCAGGCAAACAAAAACACATAGAAACACATAGAAAACACCTTCAAAGGTGTCCAAAAGCTGACAAACTGCTCAGAAGACACAACTAACACATGGAAAAGTGACAAGTACATATAGTCATGCGAAAAGAAAAGAGGTGGAGGAGTAAAAGGAGGGGGAGACACAGATATAGGCATGTCATGCCCTTCTAAAATCCAAAAAGTGAGAAGCCGACACGGCCAGTCCGTTCCTGCCTGTGCCACCTCTGTGTCGCCGGGTTTGTGCCAGAGCCGTGGTGGACCCTGACGGCCAGCCCCCCTATCCCAATACTGGTGCCTGTCCGCCGGTGGGTCGAGGCCCCCCACGGTGGGGGGGGAGAGTAACATCTGCAGAAGAAAGACCATCTTCCAGCCAAACTAAGATGTCGACTTCTTTTCGTGGACAATGTGATACGATCCCATTCTTACGGACACGCCCATCGCTACAAATTCTAGATGAGGCACAAAAACAGCAGGTGCTTCAACGGATATCAAGTGCTCCTTCAAGTGGGCTCTCCATCACCTCAATTTCAACATCACAAATACTCCAGTCCTCAGAGGTGTCACCCCAATCGCACTTGCTTCCTCACAGCTCCCAAGTCTCCAGCTGCCCGTCTGAGTATGGGGTAACACAGATGGCTGTGTCTGCCCAGCTGTTTACTCATACTATAGCCTGGGAAAAGGAGGTCTGCTCCAGAGCTTCTGTTAATCCAGATGAGGAAATGATCTGATCCGATGCCCAGAATCTTTATAAGTTGGATCCAGGACCAGATGAAGAACGTTCTGAGCATAATGTAGACCCTTGTTCCCAAACTGTAACTCCTGTTGGTGGAGACAATGATGAAGACGATGATGAGACTCAAATACCTGATTGGAGCGACAACTTGACTTTTCGGTCAGGGCAGGAAGAGGTTGGCTCTGAGGGCAACGGGTGTGATAACACACAGGGTGATGATGACGAGGTTGGAGATCCCACTTACTGTCAACCCACAGTCAGACAGTCGATGAGGTCAGCAGAGGAGGTGGAGGAGGATGTGACTAGCCCTGGGGATGGGGATGACTCGGTACCCGGGCATTTGCCTGGCCTTGGGGATGTCGCGGTGGTCGGCTCCCTGGCCCGTACCCTGGGGTCTCTCTTTAAAAGGGTGGATAATTGTTAATTTTATAAGAGTTCATGACGCCACCTGTGGTATCTGGTGACAAGCACCAGCGCTGCAGCAGTCCACTGAGGCCGGTGATAAGGCAGCTCGATGGTATAGCTCCCCACAGGTGGAGCTAGGTCTCAGGGCAGCATATGCAGGGGGAATGCAGGACAGGCGAGACCCAGCTGGGTCAGAGCAAGAACGGGAACGGACACGGTAGTCACTTCAGTACCTTTTACTGGTGGAAATTCAGGCACATCCCGGAGCACTGTAGGGTGAAGGGTGCATATCAGGATCCTCCCCAATGAGCGGGTGTAGGGCCTCCTGTTTCTTGCCTCTGCGTAGTAAGTTTCTGACCTGCCTGGAGCTAGGCCTAACTTTGTCTCTGTCCTGCGCTGGCTGACCTTGTGGTAGGGCCTTCTCTTGAAGTTCACGCTCCCAGTATGCGGGGCCTAAGCGTCTCTTGGCTCTGTTACATATCAGCACCTTAGCGATCCTGGGACTTGTAGTTCTCCAGGGATTCCGGTTATGCCTTACTGGGTCATAGAGATACCGGTAAGCTCGGATCCTGTGTCCGGTAAATGCTTCGGGGTGAGCTGGTTAAGCTCCTCTGCCCCTTATGTACTAACTCGCCACTCGGCTTTGGCCTACTCGGGCCCTCACTAGGCTATACACACTAACGGCAGCTTGCCGCGCTTCACTGATCTTACGGCACCGGCACACCTTAAGCTCTATCTGGGCTCCCTGAATCTAGCAAGCAGGAGCATCGTGCTCCACTGCTGAACTATTAACTGCGTTCTCTAGACTAGACTGAGCTCCACTGCAGACTGACCTCTCTTAGGCTTCTCTACTGCAGGAACTCTTCAGAGGAACTGAACTGCCTAGCTCCACCTTCCCTATTTATATCCCTAACGGGCTCCCTCTGCTGGTCTGAGGTGGAAGGTGGAGATGTGTGAATGTTTATGTGGGCCTCTTGTGGAGGATTCCATCAATGCACTCTTGTAGGATCTGTGATACCAAGCCCAGCGGGGCATCACAGATGCTATTGATGACGAGGTTAGGTTGTGCCTTCCTGAACAGAGACGGAGTACTGGAAGCACGTCAACAACTGCATCCTCAACCACAACTCTGCCTCTGACCACAAGTCGTAGTGGCTCTTCAGGTCACATGGGCTCTAAGCCTTGCATAGCCTGGGCATTTATTCAGATCGATAAGGATGACCCAACTCGTGTTATCTGTAATATTTGTCAGCAAAAGCTAAGTAGAGGCCAAAAAATACATAGTTTGAGTACTTCATGCATGTACCGTCACATGGATATGAAGCATAAGTTGCAGTGGGAAGCTCACTGTGCTACAATGCGGCCTAGCCGGCTGGGCCAACCACCGTCTGCCCCATCTTGTGCATCCGCAGCCTCTTCATCCTCTGTGACTGGGGGGACAGCAGTCACACATGTTTTTGGACGCAGACCTGCCACCTCTTTACCCGCAACAGCCAGTGTGATTGGCAGATCGTCAGTTCATTGGGAAGTGGAAACACCTGCTAGTGTTGAGCGCTCTCCGACATCGAGAGCACCACCTTTGGATCAAGGCAACCTAACATGTCCGCCTGCATCTTCCTCACAGACCGGCAGTTGCCGGGGACACCCTACTCAACACCGTCTAAGCACAACAGCCAGCCCTCGGTCCCTCAGATATGGAAAAGTAAAAGACCATTTCCTCCTAGCCATGAGAAAGCTAAGAGGTTGAATTTCATCATCTGCAAGCTGTTGGCTACAGAAATGCTGCCTTTCCACCTGGAGGACACAGAGGATTTTCAAGACCTTATGTCCGACACAGTGCCCCAGTACCAGATGCCCAGTCGGCACTACTTCTCAAAGAAAGGTGTGCCTGCGCTCCACTAGCATGTCGCACACAACATCACCGCTTCTTTGAGAAACTCTGTGTGTGACAGGGTGCACTTCACCACAGACACTTGGACGAGAAGGCATGGACAGGGGCGTTACATGTCACTGACTGGGCATTGGGTAACTATGGTGACAGCAGGACAAGGGGTTGCTGTCCAAGTCTTACCGTCCCCACGAGTTGTGTGTTAATCCTCTTTATCTCGAACTTCCTCCACTGCTTCTGCCTCCTCAACCTCCTCTCGGTCCTCCACCTGCACCCAAAGCCTGTCTGGTAATGCCACCTGCTTTCTAACTGCGCAGAAGGAATCCTGCACACCTCCTTACTATGCTGGCAGCAGGGCTCAACGCATCAGTGTTTACTTTGAAATGTCTGGGAAATGTGAGTCACACAGCTGAGGAGTTTTGGTCAGCTCTGGAGACCCAGTTTCATGAAAGGTTGTCTCCACTGGACCTACAACCAGGGAAGGCCATGTGCGACAATGCTGCAAACCTGGGTGCGGCACTTCGCCGGGCAATGTCACACACGTGCCTTGTATGGCTCACGTGTTGAACCTGGTTGTCCAGCAATTTTTAGCCCACTATCCCGGACTAGATGGCCTTCTGCAGAGTGCACGGTCGCTGTGTGCTCACTTCCGCCGTTCGCATCCCGCAGTTCAACGACTTACATCTCTACAGAAGTCGTTGGGCCTGCCAGTTCACCGGCTGAAATGCGATGTGCCGACATGGTGGAATTCAACTCTGCACATGTTGCAGCGACTGTGGCAGCACCGACAAGCCCTGGTGCAATACGTTCTGACGTATAGCCTGGGCCAACGAGATCCAGAGGTGGGGCAAATCACGCTGGAGGAGTGGTCTCAGATCAGGGACCTATGCACCCTTCTGCACAGTCTTGAAATGGCGACGAAGATGTTTAGTGCTGACGATGCCATTATCAGCATGACTATTACGGTGATTTACATGCTGGAACACATGTTAAACAGAATTCGGAGTCAGGTGGTGGGACAAGAGGAGGTGGAGGAAGTAGAGGAGGAGTCCTATGCGGAAGGGATAACATCTCCAAGGTCCAGACGGTTGGCAGCACCAAGGCGGCAGGCATGGGAGGCTGGGGGAGAGGGATTAACCAGGGCGCATGGTAGCAGCCAAACTGTTGAGGAAGGTGCAGGAGCCGAGGAAGAAGTGGAGGACGAACTGGCAATGGGCATGGAAGTCTCATCAGATGAGGGAGACCTTGATCACATTTCTGTTGTGCGAGGTTGGAGGGAGAGGGCAGAGGAAGGAAGCATGATTCTTACCTCGCTACCAACACAACAAGGACTTGGTCCTTCTGGATGCGCAAGACACATGAGTGCCTTCTTGCTGCACTACCTGCAACATGACTAGAGATGAGCGTTTTTCTACTCGAACTGTTCGCCAATCTCAAATTCGAGCTGTTTTGGGCGGTGTTCGAGCCGTTCGGCGAACACGAACAATTTGAGAAAAGTTCGGCTGTTCGAGGTTATGTTCGATAACTGTTCGTGCACCAAAATCATAACTGGATTTTTTCTCAGTAATGATGAAAATTAATGTTAATACGCAGTTTGAGTGTACAGCGGGGTGGGGGGAGGGGCAGGGGATGGATCTCTGCAGGAACAATGAAGATCTCCATTTTTTTTTCTCTTTCCCGCATTTACAGTGGGGAGGTGCAATCTGTCAGCCTATCAGCAGCGCACACACGGAGCGAAGTGCTTTTTTTCACACAAGCAAGGGCATGTGTCATTGGCAGTGTATGTCACATGTCCTTGCCCTATAAGACCAAGCCATTTTCCCCGTCGCCACCATTTTCTCACTGCTGCAGCTGCGTGTTAGACGGCACCGCTGTTGCTGTGTGCGCTATACCTTGTTAATTTCAAGACAATTTTCGCACAAATATACAGATAGCTAGGGAGTAGGGAATAGTTGTGATTGCAGTCCTTTTAAGGACTAGGTTACAGCATTTCCTACGACTTTTATCAGGGAGGTCTGTGCTCTTAAATAGATAGGTTGTGGGAGTAAAGACTAATTGTAATTGGAGTCCTTTTCAGGACTAGGTTACAAGAGTTCCTATCAGTTTTTGCCAGGCAGGTCTGTGCCAGTGCTGTGCAAGTTTTTTTCACAGCATTTGGCTGAATCTAGCAAAGCTAATCCTTTTTGGCCTATTGCAGAGTGTGTTAGTCAGTGGAGTAGCCTATCTGTGTTGCAAGATATACCACCTGTGTATAGAATACCAATTTTTTTACTGCACCTAGTGAAGTAAAATCTTTTGGGCATAGCATCATTCTATTAGTCCATCTATACTGACCTCCATCAGGTTGCAAATTAAAACTAATTTTTATCTGCATCTACAGTACCTCTGAAAAAATATTTGGGCTTCTAGCAGTGTGTGGGACTTGTTCTATTAGTCCATCTATACTGACCTCCATCAGGTTGCAAACTGAATATATTTTTTTCTGCATCTACCTCTGAAAAAATATTGGGCTTCTAGCTGTGTGTGGGTCTTGTTCTATTAATCCATCTATACTGACCTCCATCAGGTTGCAAACTGAATATAATTTTTTTCTGCATCTAGCTCTGAAAAAATATTTGGCCTTCTAGTAGTTTGTCGGACTTTCTCTATTAGTCCATCTATACTGACCTCCATCAGGTTGCAAATTAAAACTAATTTTATCTGCATCTACAGTACCTCTGAAAAAATATTTGGGCTTCTAGCTGTGTGTGGGACTTGTTGTATTAGTCCATCTATACTGACCTCCATCAGGTTGCAAACTGAATATATTTTTTTCTGCATCTACCTCTGAAAAAATATTTGGCCTTCTAGTAGTGTGTCGGACTTTCTCTATCAGTCCATCTATACTGACCTCCATCAGGTTGCAAATTAAAAATAATTTTTATCTGCATCTACAGTACCTCTGAAAAAATATTTGGGCTTCTAGCTGTGTGCGGGACTTGTTGTATTAGTCCATCTATACTGACCTCCATCAGGTTGCAAACTGAATATATTTTTTGCTGCATCTACCTCTGAAAAAATATTTGGCCTTCTAGTAGTGTGTCGGACTTTCTCTATTAGTCCATCTATACTGACCTCCATCAGGTTGCAAATTAAAACTAATTTTTATCTGCATCTACAGTACCTCTGAAAAAATATTTGGGCTTCTAGCAGTGTGTGGGACTTGTTCTATTAGTCCATCTATACTGACCTCCATCAGGTTGCAAACTGAATATATTTTTTTCTGCATCTACCTCTGAAAAAATATTTGGCCTTCTAGTAGTGTGTCGGACTTTCTCTATTAGTCCATCTATACTGACCTCCATCAGGTTGCAAACTAAAACTAATTTTTATCTGCATCTACAGTACCTCTGAAAAAATATTTGGGCTTCTAGCAGTGTGTGGGACTTGTTCTATTAGTCCATCTATACTGACCTCCATCAGGTTGCAAACTGAATATATTCTTTTCTGCATCTACCTCTGAAAAAATATTGGGCTTCTAGCTGTGTGTGGGTCTTGTTCTATTAATCCATCTATACTGACCTCCATCAGGTTGCAAACTGAATATATTTTTTTCTGCATCTACCTCTGAAAAAATATTTGGCCTTCTAGTAGTGTGTCGGACTTTCTCTATTAGTCCATCTATACTGACCTCCATCAGGTTGCAAATTAAAACTAATTTTTATCTGCATCTACAGTACCTCTGAAAAAATATTTGGGCTTCTAGCAGTGTGTGGGACTTGTTCTATTAGTCCATCTATACTGACCTCCATCAGGTTGCAAACTGAATATATTTTTTTCTGCATCTACCTCTGAAAAAATATTGGGCTTCTAGCTGTGTGTGGGTCTTGTTCTATTAATCCATCTATACTGACCTCCATCAGGTTGCAAACTGAATATATTTTTTTCTGCATCTACCTCTGAAAAAATATTTGGCCTTCTAGTAGTGTGTCGGACTTTCTCTATTAGTCCATCTATACTGACCTCCATCAGGTTGCAAATTAAAACTAATTTTTATCTGCATCTACAGTACCTCTGAAAAAATATTTGCGCTTCTAGCAGTGTGTGGGACTTGTTCTATTAGTCCATCTATACTGACCTCCATCAGGTTGCAAACTGAATATAGTTTTTTCTGCATCTACCTCTGAAAAAATATTGGGCTTCTAGCTGTGTGTGGGTCTTGTTCTATTAATCCATCTATACTGACCTCCATCAGGTTGCAAACTGAATAGATTTTTTTCTGCATCTACCTCTGAAAAAATATTTGGCCTTCTAGTAGTGTGTCGGACTTTCTCTATTAGTCCATCTATACTGACCTCCATCAGGTTGCGAACTGAATATAATTTTTTTCTGCATCTAGCTCTGAAAAAATATTTGGCCTTCTAGTAGTGTGTCGGACTTTCTCTATTTGTCCATCTATACTGACCTCCATCAGGTTGCAAATTAAAACTAATTTTTATCTGCATCTACAGTACCTCTGAAAAAATATTTGGGCTTCTAGCAGTGTGTGGGACTTGTTCTATTAGTCCATCTATACTGACCTCCATCAGGTTGCAAACTGAATATATTTTTTTCTGCATCTACCTCTGAAAAAATATTGGGCTTCTAGCTGTGTGTGGGTCTTGTTCTATTAATCCATCTATACTGACCTCCATCAGGTTGCAAACTGAATATATTTTTTTCTGCATCTAGCTCTGAAAAAATATTTGGCCTTCTAGTAGTGTGTCGGACTTTCTCTATTAGTCCATCTATACTGACCTCCATCAGGTTGCAAATTAAAACTAATTTTTATCTGCATCTACAGTACCTCTGAAAAAATATTTGGGCTTCTAGCAGTGTGTGGGACTTGTTCTATTAGTTCATCTATACTGACCTCCATCAGGTTGCAAACTGAATATATTTTTTTCTGCATCTACCTCTGAAAAAATATTGGGCTTCTAGCTGTGTGTGGGTCTTGTTCTATTAATCCATCTATACTGACCTCCATCAGGTTGCAAACTGAATATATTTTTTTCTGCATCTACCTCTGAAAAAATATTTGGCCTTCTAGTAGTGTGTCGGACTTTCTCTATTAGTCCATCTATACTGACCTCCATCAGGTTGCAAACTGAATATAATTTTTTTCTGCATCAAGCTCTGAAAAAATATTTGGCCTTCTAGTAGTGTGTCGGACTTTCTCTATTAGTCCATCTATACTGACCTCCATCAGGTTGCAAATTAAAACTAATTTTTATCTGCATCTACAGTACCTCTGAAAAAATATTTGGGCTTCTAGCAGTGTGTGGGACTTGTTCTATTAGTCCATCTATACTGACCTCCATCAGGTTGCAAACTGAATATATTTTTTTCTGCATCTACCTCTGAAAAAATATTGGGCTTCTAGCTGTGTGTGGGTCTTGTTCTATTAATCCATCTATACTGACCTCCATCAGGTTGCAAACTGAATATATGTTTTTCTGCATCTACCTCTGAAAAAATATTTGGCCTTCTAGTAGTGTGTCGGACTTTCTCTATTAGTCCATCTATACTGACCTCCATCAGGTTGCAAACTGAATATAGTTTTTTCTGCATCTACCTCTGAAAAAATATTGGGCTTCTAGCTGTGTGTGGGTCTTGTTCTATTAATCCATCTATACTGACCTCCATCAGGTTGCAAACTGAATATATTTTTTTCTGCATCTACCTCTGAAAAAATATTTGGCCTTCTAGTAGTGTGTCGGACTTTCTCTATTAGTCCATCTATACTGACCTCCATCAGGTTGCAAATTAAAACTAATTTTTATCTGCATCTACAGTACCTCTGAAAAAATATTTGGGCTTCTAGCTGTGTGTGGGACTTGTTGTATTAGTCCATCTATACTGACCTCCATCAGGTTGCAAACTGAATATATTTTTTTCTGCATCTACCTCTGAAAAAATATTTGGCCTTCTAGTAGTGTGTCGGACTTTCTCTATTAGTCCATCTATACTGACCTCCATCAGGTTGCAAATTCAAAATAATTTTTTTCTGCATCTAACCCAGCCAATAGTTTTGGCCTAATACCACAGTTTGGCCACTCAGCTCTGCTCGGTTACCATCCATTGTTTTTTTGTGCAAACAACTCCAGAGTTGTGAATTAGTTAACCACCAAAATGAGTGGAAAAAGGCCTGCTGCTGGTGGAAAGGGGAATAGGCGTGTTGGGAAGGGGAAAAAAGGTTGTGTCCGTGGGGTAGGTGTTAAAGCAACAGTAACATCTGCAGAAGAAAGACCATCTTCCAGCCAAACTAAAATGTCTACTTCTTTTAGCGGACAATGTGATAAGATCCCTTTCTTACGGCCACGCCATTCGCTACAAATTCCAGATGAGGCACAAAAACAGCAGGTGCTTCAACGGATATCAAGTGCTCCTTTAAGTGGGCTCTCCTCCACATCAACTTCAACATCACAAATACTCCAGTCCTCAAAGGTGCACCCAAATCGCACTTGCTTCCTCACAGCTCCCAAATCTCCAGCTGCCCGTCTGAGTATGAGGTAGAACAGATGGTTGAGTCTGCAGAGCTGTTTACTCATACTATAGCCTGGGAATCAGAGGTCGACTCCAGCGCTTCTGTGAATCCAGACGAGGAAATGATCTGCACTGATGCCCAGAATCTTTATGAGTCGGATCCAGGACCAGACGCAGAAGGTTCTGACCATAATGTAGACCCTCATTCCCAAACTGTAACTCCTGTTGGTGGAGACAATGAGGAAGACGATGATAAGACTCAAATACCTGATTGGAGCGACAACTTTAGTTTTTTGTCAGGGCAGGAACAGGTTGGCTCTGAGGACGACGGGTGTGATAACGCACAGGGTGATGATGATGAGGTCGGAGATCCCACTTACTGTCAACCCACAGTCAGCCAAGAGATGAGGTCAGCAGAGGAGGTGGAGGAAGATGCTAGTGACGACGATGTCAGGTTGCGCCTTCCTGGACAGAGACATAGTACTGGAAGCACGTCAACAACTGCATCCTCAAACACAACTCTGCCTCTCACCACAAGTCGTGGTGGCTCTTCAGGTCGCATGGGTGCTAAGCCTTGCATAGCCTGGGCATTTTTTCAGATCGATAAAGATGACCCAACTCGTGTTATCTGTAACATTTGTCAGCAAAAGCTAAGTAGAGGCCAAAAAATACATAGTTTGAGTACTTCATGCATGAACCGGCACATGGACATGAAGCATAAGTTGCAGTGGGAAGCTCAGTGTGCTACAATGCGGCCTAGCCGGCCGGGCCAACCACCGTCTGCCATATCTTGTGCATCCGCGGCCTCTTCATCCTCTGTGACTGGGGGGACAGCAGTCACACCTGTTTTGGGGCGCAGACCTGCCACCTCTTTACCCGCAACAGCCAGCGTGATTGGCAGGTCATCATTTTCTTTGGAGGTGGTAACACCAGCTGGTGTTGAGCGCTGTCCGACATCGATAGCACCACCTTTGGATGAAGGCAACCTAACATGTCCGCCTGCATCTTCCTCACAGACCGGCAGTTTGCCGGGGACACCCTTATCAACCCCGTCTAAGCACAATAGCCAGCCCTCGGTCCCTCAGATGTGGACAAGTAAAAGACCATTTCCTCCTAGCCATGAGAAAGCTAAGAGGTTGAATTTCACCATCTGCAAGCTCTTGGCTACAGAAATGCTGCCTTTCCGCCTGGTGGACACAGAGGATTTTCGAGACCTTATGTCCGTCGCAGTGCCCCAGTACCAGATGCCCAGTCGGCACTACTTCTCAGAGAAAGGTGTGCCTGCGCTCCACCAGCATGTCGCACACAACATCACCGCTTCTTTGAGAAACTCTGTGTGTGACAGGGTGCATTTCACCACAGACACTTGGACGAGTAGGCATGGACAGGGGCGTTACATGTCGCTGACTGGGCACTGGGTAACTATGGTGACAGCAGGACAAGGGGCTGCTGTCCAAGTCTTGCCGTCCCCACGAGTTGTGCGTCAATCCTCTTTATGTCAAAGTTTCTCCACTGCTTCTGCCTCCTCAACCTCCTCTCGGTCTTCCACCTGCACCCAAAGCCTGTCTGGTCATGCCACAAGCTTTCTAACTGCGCAGAAGGGATCCTGCACACCTCCTTACTATGCTGGCAGTAGGGCTCAACGTCATCAGGCGGTTTTTACATTGAAATGTCTGGGAAATGTGAGTCACACAGCTGAGGAGTTGTGGTCAGCTCTGGAGAACCAATTTCATGAATGGTTGTCTCCACTGGACCTGAAACCAGGGAAGGCCGTGTGCGACAATGCTGCAAACCTGGGTGCGGCCCTTCGCTGGGGCAATGTCACACACGTGCCTTGTATGGCTCACGTGTTGAACCTGGTTGTCCAGCAATTTTTAGCCCACTATCCCAGACTAGATGGCCTTCTGCAGAGGGCACGGTCGCTTTGTGCTCACTTCCGCCGTTCGCATCCCGCAGCTCAGCGACTTACATCTCTACAGAAGTCGTTGGGCCTGCCACTTCACCGGCTAAAATGCGATGTGCCTACCCGGTGGAATTCAACTCTGCACATGTTGCAGCGACTGTGGCAGCACCGACAAGCCCTGGTGCAATACGTTCTGACGTATAGCCTGGGCCAACGAGATTCAGAGGTGGGGCAAATCACGCTGGAGGAGTGGTCTCAGATCAGGGACCTATGCACCCTTCTGCACAGTTTTGAAATGGCGACGAAGATGTTTAGTGCTGACGATGCAATTATCAGCATGACTATTCCGGTGATTTACATGCTGGAGCACATGTTAAACAGAATTCGGAGTCAGGTGGTGGCACAAGAGGAGGTGGAGGAAGTAGAGGAGGAGGAGTTGTATGCGGAAGGGCTAACATCTGCAAGGTCCAGAAGGTCGGCAGCACCAAGGCGGCAGGCATGTGAGGGTGGGGGAGATGGTTTTACCAGGGCGCATGGTAGCAGCCAAACTAGTGAGGAAGGTGCAGGAGCCCAGGAAGAAGTGGAGGACGAACTGATGGAAGACTCATCAGATGAGGGAGACCTTGATCACATTTCTGTTGTGCGAGGTTGGGGGGAGAGGACAGAGGAAGGAAGCATGATTGTTACCTCGCCACCAACACAACAGGGACTTGGTGCTCCTGGATGCGCAACACACATGAGTGCCTTCTTGCTGCACTACCTGCAACATGACCCTCGAATTGTGAGAATTAGAAATAATCCTGACTACTGGGTTGCCACAGTGTTAGATCCCCGGTACAAAAGTAAATTTGCAGAAATTATTCCTGCCATAGAAAGGGATGCACGCATGCAGGAGTATCAGCAGAGACTGTTGCAGAATCTTACATGTGCTTTTCCACAAAATACCAGTGGTGCACGTAGTGAATCTCACAGTTCCAACTTGCCAACCGTGGGACCGTCAAGTGTTCAGCACTCAAACCGTAACAGAACCACAGTATCTGCTGGTAACATCAATTTTGCGGAATCATTTCACCACTTTTTTAGCCCATCCTTTGCAAGGCCACAGGAGACAAGAAGTCTGACACATAGTCAACGCCTAGAGACGATGGTACAGGAGTATCTCCAAGTAAACATTGAAGCCACGACTGTGTCACTGGACCCTTGCTCTTTTTGGGCTTCCAATCTGGATAAATGGCCGGAGCTAGCCACTTACGCCTTGGAGATCTTGTCATGACCCGCAGCCAGTGTTCTGTCTGAACGTGTGTTCAGCGCTGCTGGTCGTGTGCTGACAGATAAGCGCACGCGGCTCTCCACTGATAATGTAGACAGACTCACGTTCATAAAGATGAACAAATCATGGATCCGAAACGACTTTTCTACCCCTGTGTCATCCTGGGGAGAGTAAAAGCTTGATGATTGGTTAAAATCACCCTACCAAACGTTTTAAGCTTTCAAATTACTAATCATGTTTATCTGTATCTTGACTGGAAAATAATTTGGGCTTTGTAGCAGTGTGCAGCACTGATCCTATTAGGCCATCTATAATAAGCTCCACCAGATTTAAAATTAAAAATAATTTTTAGCTGCATCTAGCCCGGAAAATAATTTTGGGGCTCCGAGATGCGCAAGACACATAAGTGCCTTCTTGCTGCACTACCTGCAGCATGACCCTCATATTGTCAGAATTCGAAGTAATCATGACTACTGGGTTGCCACACTCTTAGATCCCCCAAACTTTTCGATCAACCTTTTCATTTTAATAAAGACCAAAAAAATGGTCATTTTTGAAATTATAAGCATTAGCAGGTTGTTAGAAACTGAAATCAAACAGTTTTCAACTCAAAACTTTATTCTAGGTGATGTTACATTTTCACATAGGACCCCTTGTTCGAAAGGAGCTTCTGAACTCTCTCGTCCATTGAATTTGTCAGGTTTTGGATGGTTTCTGCTTCAATTGTTTTGCATGAGGACAGAATACCCTCCCAGAGCTGTTGCTTAGATGTGAACTGCCTCCCGCCATCATAGACACTCCTTTTAATGATGCTCCAAAGGTTCTGAATGGGGTAGAGGTCAGGGGAGCATGGGGGTCACACCATAAGTTTGTCCCCTTTTATGCCCATATCAGCCAGAGATGCAGATGTTTTATGTGCAGCATGAGATGGTGCATTATCATGCAGAAAAATGATCTTGCTGTGAAATACACGGTTCTTCTTCTTGAACCATGGCAGGAAGTGCTGTTTGAGAAAATCCACATACATTATGGAGTTCATCTTTAGCGCCTTCAGGGATCCTAAAGGGGCCGACAATCTCTCTCCCCATGATTCCAGCCCAAAACATTACCCCACCTCCTCCTTGTTGGCGCTGTAGCCGTGTTTGCGTGGGGTGTCCATCAACCAGCCATCCTCCACTCCATCCATCTGGACCATCGAGCGCTGCACGGCACTCATCCGTGAACAAAACAGTTTTGAAATCAGTCTTCATGTAATGTTTGGCCCACTGGAGCCATTTCTGCTTGTGTGAAGTGGATAGAGGAGGTCGACAGGATGGCGTATGCACAGCTGCAAACCTCTGAAGGACCCTGCATCTTGTTGTTCGGGGGACGTTGGAGGCACAAGCAGCTTCAAAATTCATGGGGTCACGCCAGTATTAGACATGACCGCCATGAATTTCTAGTAAAGTATTTAAAAAAAACACAACACCCAGAATAAAGTCCTTTAATTGAAATAAACACACAATTCTTTATTGTTCTAAATTAAACCATACTTACCATCACGCCCATTCCAGCTGAAGCCAACGATCTCCTGCAATAAAAGAAAAATAATAAAGCAACATCATCCTTACCTTTCCATGGTTCCCACGACAGCTTCAGCTCTGCTACATCGAGATGACAGGCTGGACCGCAGCAGAACGCTGCCATCCAGCCTGTCATCCCGCGGACACTGAGAAGCGCAGGCTTGCTTGCGCTCCTCAGTGTCTCGCTGTGACGGCATCCAGATGAGCCGAGGTCATGTCCAATGAACTCAGCTCACCTCATGCACGTCACTGACAGCGTGGGAGAATTCTCCTGCACTCAGCGCTTCAGCGTGAGAATTCTCCCACGCTGTAAGTGACGTGCATGAGGTGAGCCGAGTTCATTGGACATGACCTCGGCTCATCTTTATGCCGTCACAGAGAGACAATGTGGAGCGCAAGCAAGCCTGCGCTTCTCAGTGTCTGCGGGATGACAGGCTGGATGGCAGCGTTCTGCTGCGGTCCAGCCTGTCATCTCGATGTAGCAGAGCTGAAGCTGTCGTGGGAACCATGGAAAGGTAAGGATGAGGTTGCTTTATTATTTTTCTTTTATTGCAGGAGATCGTTGGCTTCAGCTGGAATGGGCGTGACGGTAAGTATGGTTTAATTTAGAACAATAAAGGATTGTGTCTTTATTTCAATTAAAGGACTTTATTCTGGGTGTTTGTGTTTTTTTTAACTTTGACTATGGGGTTAGTAATGGGGGTGTCTTATAGACGCCTCTCCATTACTAACCTGGGCTTGATGTCAGCTGGCATTATAAGCTGACATCAACCCCAGTCCTATTACCCCCTGCCACCGCACCATGGCAGCGTGGAAGAGCGAGGCTAAGTGCCAGAATTGGCGCATCCTATGAATGCGCCATTTCTGGGGCGGCTGACGGCTGGTGTTTCTAGCCTGGGAGGGGGCCAATATTCATGGCTCCCTTCCTGGGCTATTAATATCAGCCCCCAGCTGTCTGCCTAGCCTTTGCTAGCTATTAAATTAGGGGGGACCCCACGTCATTTTTTTGGGGGGGGTCCCCCATTTTAATAGCTAGTAAAGGCTATGTATTCAGCTGGGGGCTGATATTAGTAGCCTGGGAAGCTCCGTGGGTATTACCCCCTTCCCAGGCTTCAAACATCTGCCCCAGCTGTCTGCTTAACCTCCGCTAGAGCCTAAAATTAAGGGGAACCCCACGCCAATTTTTTTAATAATAAATCCTTTATTTTAATACTAAATGACAAGTACAGTAACCAACACTATCACTGTACTTCATATATATGTGACTGACATGTTTCTATCTATCTAATCTATGTGTGAAGCTCTATTCTGTCTGTTATGAATTGTTGGGTACAGATGCTGAATTGCCGGCCGGCTTTTTTAAAGAGACGGTGCATGAAAACACTATTATTTTTTTTGATAAATCCTTTACACTAAATGACAAGTACAGTAATCAACACTGTCACTGTACTTCATATATATGTGACTGACATGTTTCTATCTATCTAATCTATGTGTGATTCTCTATTCCTTCTATTCTAAATTGTCGGGTACAGATGCTGAATTGCCGGCCGGCTTTTTTAAAGAGACGGTGCATGAAAACACTATTATTTTTTTGGATAAATCCTTTACGCTAAATGACAAGTACAGTAAGCAGCACTTTCACTGTACTTCGTATATATGTGACTGACATGTTTATATCTATCTAATCTATGTGTGAAGCTCTATTCTTTCGGTTCTAATTTGTCGGGTACCAGTGTATGCCGCTGCTGAATTGCCGGCTTTTCATGTTTCACTGTTGGCACTGTTCCCATCGATTTGGGCAATCACTGTAATGCCACAACCACCATGGCTGTGGCATTACAGTGAGTGGCAGACAATCCCTGCATGATTGGTGCTCTAAATAGCGCCAGACATGCAGGACACGCTTTTGGTGCACGAACAGTTATCGAACATAACCTCGAACAGCCGAATTTTTTGCAAATCGTTCGGGTTCGTCGAACAACTCGAACACCGCCCAAAACAGCTCGAATTTGAGATTGGCGAACAGTTCTAGTCGAACACCGCTCATCTCTATCAGCTACATACTTCTTGATTGCCAAGACACTTCATCCTGATCATCGCACAATGTTGATTGTAGTCATGCCTTGACCTAAACACTCCACATTTTGTTGCTTCTCAGCAGCCGACACATCCTTTTTCTTTCCCATTTTGGCAGAAAATGTAGGCTGCTTAATAATGTGAGAGAGCCTTCTTAAGTAGTCTTGCCTTTCATTGGACACACCTGCCAAACTAATTAGCACAGGTGTCTGCAATTGCTTACAGTGATATAAAGAGCCCTGACACACATCACCATCAATGAGTTTAACTGACAAACAAACAAATTCTTCCCTTATCACTCCTAAACACTTTTTGCATAATAATTTGGAACGCGGTGTACATGTGCTTTTCCACAAAACACCAGCGGTTCACGTAGTGAATCTTACAGTTCTAACTTGCCAACCGTGGTCTGTATGGAATTGTTCAATAAAGGGCCCAAAATTAAGATAACATAGATGGGAGAGGTCTCTATGAATAGGAATTCCTAAGTATTTGATACCCTGTGAGGGCCAGGCAAAGGGAAAGTTGGACTGGATGGAATCCTATATGGATTTGGGGAGGGAGACATCGAGGGCCTCAGACTTCGCTGCATTGATTTTAAAATTTTACCATGTAACAAAGTGATCTATTTCAGCCATTACAGCATGGATGGATATATGTGATTGAGTGATATATACTAGGACATCATCAGCAAATAGAGAGAACTTGTACTCGGTGCCTCCCACCTCAATCCACCTAATATTGGGGTTATGGCGAATTGATGAGAGCAGGTGCTCCGTCACTAGGATGTATAAGAGAGGGGACAGAGGACATCCCTGCCTTGTCCCATTGGTGATTGTGAAAGGTGATGAAAATGTTCTGACGCACCCCCTGGGCCTTGGGACACCCGGAGCCGGACCCTTTTTGGTGGATGCTGGTGGTTGTAGTCTTCGTGGCGGCGACCCGGTTCCGTGGCTCAGGGCGGTCAAACCAGTGGCGGAACTATTTATGTGGTTTTGATGTTTAAATGTCCGACTACGCCACCCGTGGATTGCGGTCAGAGTGAACCGCCGCTACAGGGCAGACCGCTGAGGCTGGTGTTGTGGGTGCAGCAGAGCGTAGCATAACTCCCCACGGGAGGAGTATAGCCTCAGGGCAGTGTATGCGGAGGATGGGGGTGATGGTGCAGGGCAGCAGCAGTAACGACACGGAGTCAGTGATGCAGTCCAGGGCCTTTACTCACAGTTCTTATTATCCAGACCACGTCTGCAGGTAACGGCTGCCCACGTCGTACTGTGCTCACCAGGTGAGGGGCTCAGACAACTCCCAGATAACTTTGGAGCACTTCACAGGACCCCCTTTGTGTGTCCTTTGTCTGGCCTTTCTTACCAACACTTCTGTCCGGCTGCCTCGGGCCTCCTCTTGGTAAACTTGGCGCCAGTTTCCCTGACCCTATGTGGTGCCTTCCTAGCGGGTGTAGCGAGGGGCTGCGCCACATAAAATGTCAGAGCCTCCGGTTTCTAGCTGAGGGTCGTTTCCTGCCTCCACTAGTTCGGGGACCGGTCTCCCCCTTTGGCCTGACCCCTCCACGCAGGTGGATTCGGGCGTGCGGTGGCGACTCGCCCGTCCGCACCCCTGGGATCCCTTCATTCCTCGTTCCTGGAGCCTTCTCCGCTCCTCTTCCTTCCTTCTCCCTCTTCCAGGCCTGGGCCTCTGTTACTAGGCCCGCCTCCGGAGCAGAGCTCATGCAGAGCCCCTGCTCCCTGCCACTTCTGCTCAGACTTCTCTGCACTGAACTAAGATGGTGCCCACCTTTTATACTCCCTTCTCAATGCACCCAGGAACTGCTTCCTCCCTGCTCCTGCACTACAGGGTTCCCCTTCCTCAGTGTTCCCTCCCCCCACTCCAGCCAGGGACAGGGACTGTCGTGCCCATCTCAGGGGCATATTGGTCGCCCTGCACCACGGCAATGTGGTGTAATGCATGCAGGTGTCGGGTCCTGATCCACACTCCATCCTTACCTGAGAGTGAGATATCACACCTCTGGGTGAGGTGCAATACGTCTGTAGCAACCGAGCCCTCAAGGTGCTACAGTTCCATTTATCTTCAGCCTAGGTGACGTATTGCGATACAGGGCCGTGATTTTGGCTATAAAAGGGTCCCCTAGACCCCTACCCCAAGCTTTTTAAGAGAATCATATATGGCGTGCCAGGAGACTCTATGGAATGCTTTCTCAGCATCCAACGAGAGTATCTAATTACAAATTTTTAACTGCATCTAGCCCAGGAAATACTTTGTGCCTAGTAGCAGTGTCTGCTAGTCAGCGGATTATCCCGGCTGTTAAGCAAGCTACACCACCTGTAGTTTAGACACTTAATTTTTTCAAAGGAAATGCTTCGGGACCATGGGATTCTCAGTGAAGAGCATCAGGAGGCACCCCAAGGCATAGGGGCTGGGACTGGCAGTAGGATGCCTTGCGGTGGACAGCCGAGCTCGATCCTTATAAAAGCTTTTTAACTGCAGCAGCTTTAGTGGACGCTACTGGAGCTGGAATTACGCAGCTGCTGGCATGAGACTTGCCCTCCAATAGATCCTTGTAAATGGATTTAAAGTGTATTCATTCAAATTAGAGAGACAATTTAAATTAAAAAGCTTAGAGCTGCCTCCACCACAGGGGGGGCTCGCTCGACCCACCAGCGGACAGGCACCAGTATTGGGAGAGGGGGGCTGGCCATCAGGGTTCACCGCGGCTCTGGCACAAACCCGGCGACACGGAGGTGGCACGGGCAGGAGCGGACTGGCCGTGTCGGCTTCTCACTTTTTGGATTTTAGAAGGGCATGACATGCCTATATCTGTGTCTCCCCCTCCTTTTACTCCTCCACCTCTTTTATTTTCGCATGACTATATGTACTTGTCACTTTTCCATGTGTTAGTTGTGTCTTCTGAGCAGTTTGTCAGCTTTTGGACACCTTTGAAGGTGTTTTCTATGTGTTTCTATGTGTTTTTGTTTGCCTGCCATTGGTTTTAACGGTGTTCGAAGGTGTTCGACGAACAGTTCGACGAACAGTTCGGCGAACACATGGGTGTTCGACGAACCGAACCGAACTCGAACACTACGGGGGTGGCTCAACACTAAACATGACCCCCGGATTGTCAGAATTCGAAGTAATCCCGACTAGTGGGTTGCCACACTCTTAGATCCCCGGTACAAAAGTATATTTGCCGAAATAATTCCTGCCATAAAAAGGTATTGACGAATGCAGGAGTATCTGTTGCAGAATCTTACATGTGCTTTTCCACAAAACACCAGTGGTGCACGTAGTGAATCTCACAGTTCTAACTTGCCAACGGTTGGACTGTCGAGTCTTCATCACTCAAACAGTAACAGTAACACAGTATCTGCTGGTAACAGCAATTTTGTGGAATCGTTTCACCACTTTTTTAGACCATCCTTTGCAAGGCCACAGGAGACAAGAATTCTGACACATAGTCAATGTCTAGAGAGGATGGTACAGGAGAACCTCCAAGTGAACATCGAAGCCATGACTGTGTCACTGGACCCTTGCTCACTTTGGTATTCCAATCTTGAAAAATCGCCGGAGCTCGCAACTCACGCCTTGGAGATCTTGTCATGCCATGCAGCCAGCGTTCTCTCTGAACGTGTGTTCAGCGCTGCTGGTGGTGTGCTGACAGATAAGCGCACGCAGCTGTCCACTGAGAATGTAGACAGACTCACGTTCATAAAGATGATCAAATCATGGATTCGCAAGGACATTTCTACCCCTGTGTCATCCTTGGGAGACTAAAAGCTTGGGGATTTGGTAAAATCACCTCACCAACCGTTTTAAGCAACAGTGGGGCAATTGATGCCACTTAACCCTAGAACGCATGACCATAAAAATCTACACTTTCACATACCTGGGGCCCTTTAGGCCCGTGTGCAAATAACATGGAATAACTCAAACTCAAATAACAAACAACTATATACATGAAGAATACCTAGAGTTTCAAAATTCTAACTAAAGCAATCTTGCAGAAAATAGAAAACAATTAACTGGGCGGGCCTGCAAGGCCACAGGTATGCGTTCTAGGGTTAAGTGGTGTCTGTGCCACAATTTTGGGAGTCCCCTTGCTGTGTCTTACGTGACGCTGGCATCGTCAATTCCAGGTGGGTTGGGTCGCACCCCCCCCTTTTAACTGTAAGAAACTACATACACTATGGCTTGGGGTAACACAGATGGTTGAGTCTGAAGAGCTGTTTACTCAGAGGTCTGCTCCAAATCTTCAGTGTCTGCTAGTCAGCGTAGAATTTTTAACTGCATCTAGCCTAGCAATACTTTGGGCGTAGTAGCCCAGCTGCGAAGCAAGCTGCACCGCCTGTGTATCTAATAAGAATTTTTAAATTAATCTAGCCTAGGCAGACTGTGGGGACCCCCAACCAAACCCAGATGCTCAGCCCCCCTACCGCCCCCCTTTCATGGACAACCCAATAATGTAACTCTTACAACTGGATGGGTGAGGATCGATCACAGCTTTATTAACTCTTTATACTCATTCCATTAGAAAGGCATTTTACTTCTAAAATAATTCAGCTTGTTGCAGCATGCCCTGGGTCCCCACTCCGGCAAGTTGGCCAACAAGTGTAACTCTCCAACATGTCCTTTCTATTTCCAGGCCACAGAGGATCCAGCGTACTCGTATGCAGGACTCTGACCCCCACCCATCACTCTTAACGCTTGTTCCACTCCGTCCTGGAGTCCTGACAGTAATATGTCCAGTCCAATATCTATTAAGTGAACACCGTCGGGCCGTATGAGGCCTGCTTTATCTCCTTCCAGTTGTCGGTGTCGTATCACTACACCGCCTCTGTCTCTTCTAAATTTTGCCATCCAATATTTATTACCCGCCTTGTCCATTCGATGGCCGTGATGTCTCGCGCACCTTGCCATACCGCTATCGGCACAATCTCTGACCATACTATAGCTAATTTTGTGAAAAAATCTCTGAAGCGCTCAGTGTCTAGATTCATTATTGCCATTAGTTATGCGCTCTTGTGATGACCTAGGTTGTTTCCCCCAGCCTGTATAACTAAGATGACAGGACCTCTTGCCTCTCTCCCTACCTTGATTACCTCCATTAGTACCTGTGGCCATAGCAGGCATCTAATACCTCTCCAGTTGAAATATGTGTTATGAAACTCTAATTTCCTCCCGCCTGGGCGGACTTTCGCCCTTTTTTGTGCCCAATATATATACGAGTGGCCTATCACTCACACTGTTGGCTTAGCGTCACCTGTAAAAGAAACAAACCACGTTAGGATAACAAGTCCGGTCTTATGTATCTCGCCAAACACGTGGATCGCCATCTCCCTATCCTCTGAACTTCCGTTTCTGACAGTCTTGCTCTTGCTGCTTCCGTGGCCGCACCTATGCGGAATGAGTGTGTCCCGTAATCTTTGGGGTGGTTCCCTGCCGATGTTATGCATTTATTAAATATAGCTTGGAACAGGTATCTTGATAATGGCGTTCCATCAATGTTTGATACGAAGAAATTACTTTGTGATCTGATGGTTAGATATGTTTTTACTATTGTTACCCGACTCAGTGTACCGTTTGTGGGTTGTAGAAGTACCCAAGTACCCCTGCCCGCTGGAACCGTTTTCGATTGGTGCATGCGTACACGTATTGCATTATTGGCTATGACTACTTCCTGGTGTAATAAGCGTCCACTGGTGGTAATTTTGGATTGAGGGACTAATTCGCTTATACATAGCGCCCCGAAGAAGGCGATCACAAATGCAGTAGACATTAGTGTTGCTTCAAATTGTGAGTGTCATGTTAATGGTGTTAGGGATAAGATGTGAGAAATCAGTTTTAGTGACACGGGACGGGACGTCTACATTCCTGACTTGGCTGACCCCTTTTCCACCCTTTTATGGATTGTCTGATGATGAATCTTTGTCACATCTCCCCAATTCAGTAGTTGGAAGTGAAATGCTACTCTGGTCAGACACCGCTGCGCTGACGCCCCTGATATGCCCCTCATCATTAGCTGGTGGAGAAATTCTATGGTGACTTGTGATCTGGCTTGTTCACATTGGTCAACCCGTCTGCCTGCTACTAGTCGTGTCCACTCTTCCCATGCCTTACCGTATGCTTGCCACGTTGACGGGGCAACTGACGCTCTGATTAATGGCATCAACTATTCGCCACTAGATCCCATAGGGAGGGTGGGCAACTGTTGCCCGATGGGTGGGCGTTGTGTAAGAGCTCTGTGAAAATCTGCCAATTGAATTGTTATAAAGCGTTAGCAGCAGCTTTATACCCCTCAGCATAGTGGCTAGCGCGGACCCATACATTGTGTTTTAGGCACAGGAATACTAGCCTGCGTAGTAGGCCTAGCACTGGGAGAGACGATGATGCCATCTTATTAATGCAGTGCGCTAGGCTGGTGTTTTGTGTTATGAAGCCTATATTTTTGTTAGCCAGGCGCGCGCCCCATATTTCTATTGCTACCACTATTGGGAAAAATTATTTTCAGGGCTAGATGCAGCTAAAAATTATTATTAATTTCAAAGCTGGTGGAGCTTGGTATAGATGGCCTAATACAATGAGTCCCACACACTGCTAGAAGCCCAAATATTTTTTCAGAGGTAGATGCAGATAAAAATTATTTTTAATTTGCAACCTGATGGAGGTCAGTATAGATGGACTAATAGAGAAAGTCCCACACACTGCTAGAAGGACAAATATTTTTTCAGAGCTAGATGCAGATAAAAATTATATTCAATTTGCAACCTGATGGAGGTCAGTATAGATGTACTAATAGAACAAGTCCCACACAAAGCTAGAAGCCCAAATATTTTTTCAGAGGTACTGTAGATGCAGATAAAAATTATTTTTAATTTGCAACCTGATGGAGGTCAGTATAGATGGACTAATACAACAAGTCCCACACACAGCTAGAAGCCCAATATTTTTTCAGAGCTAGATGCAGACAAAAAATTATTTTGAATTTGCAACCTGATGGAGGTCAGTATAGATGGACTAATAGAGAAAGTCCCACACACTGCTAGAAGGCCCAATATTTTTTCAGAGGTAGATTCAGAAAAAAATATATTCAGTTTGCAATCTGATGGAGGTCAGTATAGATGGACTAATACAACAAGTCCCACACACAGCTAGAAGCCCAATATTTTTTCAGAGGTAGATGCAGAAAAAAATATATTCAGTTTGCAACCTGATGGAGGTCTGTATAGATGGATTAATAGAACAAGTCCCACACACAGCTAGAAGCCCAATATTTTTTCAGAGGTAGATGCAGAAAAAAATATATTCAGTTTGCAACCTGATGGAGGTCTGTATAGATGGATTAATAGAACAAGTCCCACACACAGCTAGAAGCCCAATATTTTTTCAGAGGTAGATGCAGAAAAAAATATATTCAGTTTGCAACCTGATGGAGGTCTGTATAGATGGATTAATAGAACAAGTCCCACACACAGCTAGAAGCCCAATATTTTTTCAGAGGTAGATGCAGAAAAAAATATATTCAGTTTGCAACCTGATAAAGGTCTGTATAGATGGATTAATAGAACAAGTTCCACACACAGCTAGAAGCCCAAATATTTTTTCAGAGGTAGATGCAGAAAAAAATATATTCAGTTTGCAACCTGATGGAGGTCTGTATAGATGGATTAATAGAACAAGTCCCACACACAGCTAGAAGCCCAATATTTTTTCAGAGGTAGATGCAGAAAAAAATATATTCAGTTTGCAACCTGATGGAGGTCTGTATAGATGGATTAGTAGAACAAGTCGCACACACAGCTAGAAGCCCAATATTTTTTCAGAGGTAGATGCAGAAAAAAATATATTCAGTTTGCAACCTGATGGAGGTCTGTATAGATGGATTAATAGAACAAGTCCCACACACAGCTAGAAGCCCAATATTTTTTCAGAGGTAGATGCAGAAAAAAATATATTCAGTTTGCAACCTGATGGAGGTCTGTATAGATGGATTAATAGAACAAGTCCCACACACAGCTAGAAGCCCAATATTTTTTCAGAGGTAGATGCAGAAAAAAATATATTCAGTTTGCAACCTGATGGAGGTCTGTATAGATGGATTAATAGAATAAGTCCCACACACAGCTAGAAGCCCAATATTTTTTCAGAGGTAGATGCAGAAAAAAATATATTCAGTTTGCAACCTGATGGAGGTCTGTATAGATGGATTAGTAGAACAAGTCCCACACACAGCTAGAAGCCCAATATTTTTTTAGAGGTAGATGCAGAAAAAAATATATTCAGTTTGCAACCTGATGGAGGTCAGTATAGATGGACTAATACAACAAGTTCCACACACAGCTAGAAGCCCAATATTTTTTCAGAGCTAGATGCAGACAAAAAATTATTTTGAATTTGCAACCTGATGGAGGTCAGTATAGATGGACTAATAGAGAAAGTCCCACACACTGCTAGATGGCCACATATTTTTTCAGAGGTAGATGCAGAAAAAAATATATTCAGTTTGCAACCTGATGGAGGTCTGTATAGATAGATTAATAGAACAAGTCCCACACACAGCTAGAAGCCCAATATTTCTTCAGAGGTAGATGCAGAAAAAAATATATTCAGTTTGCAACCTGATGGAGGTCTGTATAGATGGATTAATAGAACAAGTCCCACACACAGCTAGAAGCCCAATATTTTTTCAGAGGTAGATGCAGAAAAAAATATATTCAGTTTGCAACCTGATGGATGTCAGTATAGATGGACTAATAAAACAAGTCCCACACACAGCTAGAAGCCCAATATTTTTTCAGAGCTAGATGCAGACAAAAAATTATTTTGAATTTGCAACCTGATGGAGGTCAGTATAGATGGACTAATAGAGAAAGTCCCACACACTGCTAGAAGGCCACATATTTTTTCAGAGGTAGATGCAGAAAAAAATATATTCAGTTTGCAACCTGATGGAGGTCTGTATAGATGGATTAATAGAACAAGTCCCACACACAGCTAGAAGCCCAATATTTTTTCATAGGTAGATGCAGAAAAAAATATATTCAGTTTGCAACCTGATGGAGGTCAGTATAGATGGACTAATACAACAAGTCCCACACACAGCTAGAAGCCCAATATTTTTTCAGAGGTAGATGCAGAAAAAAATATATTCAGTTTGCAACCTGATGGAGGTCTGTATAGATGGATTAATAGAACAAGTCCCACACACAGCTAGAAGCCCAAATATTTTTTCAGAGGTAGATGCAGATAAAAATTATTTTTAATTTGCAAACTGATGGAGGTCAGTATAGATGGACTAATAGAGAAAGTCCCACACACTGCTAGAAGGCCAAATATTTTTTCAGAGCTAGATGCAGATAAAAATTATATTCAATTTGCAACCTGATGGAGGTCAGTATAGATGGACTAATAGAACAAGTCCCACACACAGCTAGAAGCCCAAATATTTTTTCAGAGGTACTGTAGATGCAGATAAAAATTATTTTTAATTTGCAACCTGATGGAGGTCAGTATAGATGGACTAATACAACAAGTCCCACACACAGCTAGAAGCCCAATATTTTTTCAGACCTAGATGCAGACAAAAAATTATTTTGAATTTGCAACCTGATGGAGGTCAGTATAGATGGTTTAATAGAGAAAGTCCCACACACTGCTAGAAGGCCAAATATTTTTTCAGAGCTAGATGCAGATAAAAATTATATTCAATTTGCAACCTGATGGAGGTCAGTATAGATGGACTAATAGAACAAGTCCCACACACAGCTAGAAGCCCAAATATTTTTTCAGAGGTACTGTAGATGCAGATAAAAATTATTTTTAATTTGCAACCTGATGGAGGTCAGTATAGATGGACTAATACAACAAGTCCCACACACAGCTAGAAGCCCAATATTTTTTCAGAGGTAGATGCAGAAAAAAATATATTCAGTTTGCAACCTGATGGAGGTCAGTATAGATGGACTAATACAACAAGTCCCACACACAGCTAGAAGCCCAATATTTTTTCAGAGGTAGATGCAGAAAAAAATATATTCAGTTTGCAACCTGATGGAGGTCTGTATAGATGGATTAATAGAACAAGTCCCACACACAGCTAGAAGCCCAAATATTTTTTCAGAGGTAGATGCAGATAAAAATTATTTTTAATTTGCAACCTGATGGAGGTCAGTATAGATGGACTAATAGAGAAAGTCCCACACACTGCTAGAAGGCCAAATATTTTTTCAGAGCTAGATGCAGATAAAAATTATATTCAATTTGCAACCTGATGGAGGTCAGTATAGATGGACTAATAGAACAAGTCCCACACACAGCTAGAAGCCCAAATATTTTTTCAGAGGTACTGTAGATGCAGATAAAAATTATTTTTAATTTGCAACCTGATGGAGGTCAGTATAGATGGACTAATACAACAAGTCCCACACACAGCTAGAAGCCCAATATTTTTTCAGACCTAGATGCAGACAAAAAATTATTTTGAATTTGCAACCTGATGGAGGTCAGTATAGATGGTTTAATAGAGAAAGTCCCACACACTGCTAGAAGGCCAAATATTTTTTCAGAGCTAGATGCAGATAAAAATTATATTCAATTTGCAACCTGATGGAGGTCAGTATAGATGGACTAATAGAACAAGTCCCACACACAGCTAGAAGCCCAAATATTTTTTCAGAGGTACTGTAGATGCAGATAAAAATTATTTTTAATTTGCAACCTGATGGAGGTCAGTATAGATGGACTAATACAACAAGTCCCACACACAGCTAGAAGCCCAATATTTTTTCAGAGGTAGATGCAGAAAAAAATATATTCAGTTTGCAACCTGATGGAGGTCAGTATAGATGGACTAATACAACAAGTCCCACACACAGCTAGAAGCCCAATATTTTTTCAGAGCTAGATGCAGAAAAAAATTATATTCAATTTGCAACCTGATGGAGGTCAGTATAGATGGACTAATAGAATGATGCTATGCCCAAAAGATTTTACTTCACTAGGTGCAGTAAAAAAATTGATATTCTATACACAGGTGGTATATCTTGCAACACAGATAGGCTACTCCACTGACTAACACACTCTGCAATAGGCCAAAAAGGATTAGCTTTGCTAGATTCAGCCAAATGCTGTGAAAAAAACTTGCACAGCACTGGCACAGACCTGCCTGGCAAAAACTGATAGGAACTGATGTAACCTAGTCCTGAAAAGGACTCCAATTACAATTAGTCTTTACTCCCACAACCTATCTATTTAAGAGCACAGACCTGCCTGATAAAAGTCATAGGAAATGCTGTAACCTAGTCCTTAAAAGGACTGCAATCACAACTATTCCCTACTCCCAAGCTATCTGTAGATTTGTGCGAAAATTGGCTTGAAATTAACAAGGTATAGCGCACACAGCAACAGCGGTGCCGTCTAACACGCAGCTGCAGCAGTGAGAAAATGGTGGCGATGGGGAAAATGGCTTGGTCTTATAGGGCAAGGACATGTGACATACACTGCCAATGACACATGCCCTTGCTTGTGTGAAAAAAAGAACTTCGCTCTGTGTGTGCGCTGCTGATAGGCTGACAGATTGCACCTCCCCACTGTAAATGCGGGAAAGAGAAAAAAAAATGAGATCTTCATTGTTCCTGCAGAGATCCATCCCCTGCCCCTCCCCCCACCCCTCTGTACACTCAAACTGCGTATTAACATTAATTTTCATCATTACTGAGAAAAAATCCAGTTATGATTTTGGTGCACGAACAGTTATCGAACATAACCTCGAACAGCCGAATTTTTCTCAAATTGTTCGTGTTCGCCGAACGGCTCGAACACCGCCCAAAACAGCTCGAATTTGAGATTGGCGAACAGTTCGAGTAGAACAACGCTCATCTCTACTCTTAACTGGAATTTTGTTCAGGGACATTAGCTACAGTGCCATGGGTTGTAAACTTCTTGAGTATGTTGCTCACTGTGAACAAATGAATATCAACATTTCTGGAGATGGACTTATAACAATGAGATTGTTGATATTTTTCAACAATTTTGGTTCTCAAGTTCTCAGACAGTCAGTGAAAGACAAGCTAGGGTTTATCTCTCTGCTGGTCATGTTCTTTATCCTGCACCTGTCTTCTTTTTCTTTTTAGGAAGTAGGTGGCATATTCTCTAGCAGTATATACTTTATCCTTTATTTTGCATTTCATGGTTTGTTTTACTCACGCTGGAATCTCTTTCTATTTCAGCACACTTTCCCTTCTGTAGGTAATTTGCACTCTGCTCTAACCCACGGTTCCTTAAGATGAACATGAAGTGCTCAACGGCCTTTTAGGCAGCATAGGTCCAAGTTGCCATCTTCTAGTTTGTGGTTAGAGCTATCTCAGCTCACGCAGGAACCACTAGGGACTGCGGGGTCAGGATCTCTAGTCTGTACAGGAACCGGCAGGGTCAGTTGAAGTTTTTATTGTATTACCAATTTTCCCGAGTGAGTTGCTACTTAGTCAGAAGTGACTAAGAGACAAAGTGATTGATTGGAGACAGGTCAGGGAGAGGATGCCTACCAAAAAGGTCCAGTGTTTATAACTCTTGAAGGTAACGGGCTGAGACAGGACTGAATACGTGAGACAAATAGAAAGTCCCAGGTGGGAGTTTAAAATCATCAGATAGCTCGAAGCCAAGTCCGTCCATAGTGGCTCCCTAAGGGGAAAGAAGACGCGGAACCGCGGAACGAGTAAATGACTGCTGCTAAGCAGGACTGTAAGGTTGAGCTGGGTTGTGGTGAAGTGGTGAGAAACAGTGGAAACAGAGGACAAATAAAGAAAGTAAAGAGGAAAAGTAAAGATAGAGGACAAGAGAGAAACAAGGAAGGAATCTGGAAAATGCTTTGAGTTGTAAAGGAAACGTTCATAAGACTGTGTATCCCCTATATATTTCACACCAAGTTCCTCCTGTTCAGTAAAAAGTTTCTTTTCAAATGTGGTCTTCTTCATTGAACTGTTCAACACCTGGTCCTGGCAAACCAGCAATATCGGTTACATGGGGCTTGCATGGGCATAGCGCCCCCCAGAGCAAAAGTACAAACCCAGCCAGGACCCCAAGTTTCATGTAACATTCCAGGGCGCGGGAGACGAGTACCTCGCCCTGCACCATGTTAAACTGTCACACACTATCTGTACAGTTTCTTCATTGTTGTATGGCTTTCTCTCCTTAACTCTATCCACTACTGTTTTTTTACAAATATGAATACAAAATAATGACCCAAATAAACCAAGTATGACTTTGATTCCACAACTTCAAACTATTTTTTAACATGCATATTCATCAGTAAAGATAATTTCATTAGTATTAAAATTAAGACACAATAATACTTAAATCAGATTTTGCCCAGATGTTTTACCTTTGGAATAAGTTGGAAAGATAAAGAAAGAAACGTTCACAAAATCTCTCAGCATTTATTATTCTAACAATTAATGGGAATATTTCTGTAATTGAATTTTGGTGCCACTATGTCTGATTTCCATTTAGATTCAGAGTCCAATAGATACAAGTTCAGATTCTTATCTCCTCAATAAGATGTTACGAAGCATTATGTGATTCACAATGTTTTAACTTTTTTTTCATTCTAAATCATTCAATTGATTTATAAGTGTTGTATGTTGTATTTGGGAAGTCCTGAAATGTCTGGAAGCAAATTTATGATCAAATAATAGGACTGTTATATCCTCATTAAAAATGTCTACATTTGCAATACACTTCTTAAAGGGGTTGTTCCCTTTCAATAAAAGTTCATGTGAGAGAATCGGATCCCACTAAGGTGCCGCTTGGATCAAACTTTAACAGAGTTTGATCCGAGTGACATTAGCATAATCGGCCCCATTCACTCGCTTGAGAGAATCTATGCTAGTGTGAGCAAACCCTAAATAGGAGCAGATCTAAAACTCTGAAAAAGTTCTATTCCTGGTATTGTCCTACAAATGCTCATACAGAATACTGACCAGAATAATGTAATATGAATAAACCCTTTTGGTCAGGTTTTCAGTAGCTTTTTTAACTGATATTGGTTGCTAAAATTCAGTGGCCAGATATTTGGTGGTAGTCAGTAGGAGAATATAAAGCTCTCCACACACAATAAGGGCTCATGCATATGACCATATTTTTGGTCCTAATGCGATCTGACAAAACATTGGATCGCGCCAGGACTATGTTATACTATGGGGCCATGCACATGTCAGAGTTTTTACCATGACAGAGCTGATCCAGGGAAAAAAATTGCAGCATGCCTGAGTTTGATCCAATATTTGGATCACACTCGGCCATGCAAGTCAATGAGTCCATGAAAAACATTGGACTGCACTTGGATGACAGAATTGGAGAAGACTATGATCACACTCTGATCAAACTCTGATCATAGTTTGATCAGAGTGTGATTAGCATAATTGACCCAATTCTCTAAGTTGAGAGAATATACAGCAGTCTACACCTGCCCTAAGGCAGATTTACTAATTCTGTTTAATATTTCATGTGTGTGCGTGTGTATATGCTGTGGGAAAAATAAGTATTTGATACACTGCTGATTTTGTAAGTTTTCCCACCTACAAAGAATGGAGAGGTCTATAATTATTATCGTAGGTACACTTCAACTGTGTGAGACAGAGTGTAAAAAAAAACAAGAAAATCACATTGTATGATTTTTACATAATTAATTTACATTTTATTGCATGAAATAAGTATTTGATACAAAAGAAAAACAGAACTTAATATTTGGGACATAAACCTTTGTTTGCAATTACAGATATCAGATGTTTCCTGTAGTTCTTGACCAAGTTTGCACACACTGCAGCAGGAATTGTGGCCCAGTCCTCCATACAGATTCTCTCCAGATCTTTCATGTTTCAGGGCTGTCACTGGGCAACATTGAGTTTCAGCTCCCTCCAAAGATTTTCTATTAGGTTTACGTCTGGAGACTGGCTAGGTCACTTCAGTACCTTGAAATGCTTCTTACAGAGCCACTCCTTAGTTGCCCTGGCTGTGTTTTGGGTCATTGTCATGCTGGAAGACCCAGCCACAACCCATCTTCAATGCTCTTACTGAGTGAAGGCAGTTGTTGGCCAAAATCTCACGATACATGACCCCATCCATCCTCCCTTCAATATGGTGCAGTCATCCTGTCTCCTTTGCAGGAAAGCACCCCCAAAGTATAATGTTTCTGCCACCATGCTTCACGGTTGGGACTGTGTTCTTGGGTTGTACTCATCCTTCTTCTTCTTCCAAACACGGTGAGTGGAGTTCATACCAAAAAGTTCTGTTCTGGTCTCATCTGACCACATGACCTTCTCCCATGTCTCCTCTGGATCATCCAGATGGTCAATGGTGAACTTCAAATGGGCCTGGACATTTACTAGTGTGAGCAGGAGGACCTTGCGAGCCCGGCAGGATTTTAATCCATGACGGCGTAGTGTGTTATTAACCCCTTTCCGACCTTGTCAGTAATAGTACGTAGCTGCACCCTGGGCCTATAGGGCCAACTACGTAATATTGCGAGCAATCTTTAATGCGGTCCCGTGACTGAAGTCGCGGTGACCGCATTAAATTTACGGCGCCATCTTACCTCAGAGTAGCAGCCTGCGATACTGTCCACAAAAATCAGAGAGGCATCCCAAAGACGCTAATTGGGCAGCTGCTCAGAAGCGGTGAGAACAGAGCCCAACGTAGCGACCACCTGCTGGTGGTCAAGTACAAGGACAAGAGGGATGTCCTTCTCTTGACTACCATACATGGTGATGGCAGCACCATCAGCACAGTATGAGGTTCCACTACACAGGTCACCAAACCAGACTATGTAGTTGGGTACAACAAATACATGGGGGAGTTGATCTCTCTGATCAAGTCCTCCAGCCATACTGTGCTTTGAGAAAGGCCAAGGTATGGTATAAGAAGCTGGCCATGCACATTGTTCAGATGGCAATGCACAATGCTTTCCTTCTGTCACAATGTGCAGGCCAGACTTCTACGTCGCACCTTCACTTCCAGGAGACAGTTATCAAGGCCCTGATATTTGGCAGCGGTGACGGAGCGGGCCCCAGTACTTCCGGAACTGAAGGACCTCGAATTGTATCAGGCCAGCATTTCCTGGGAGAGGTCCCTCAAACAGGAAAAAAAGGTAGGTCACAAAAGAGGTGTCGAGTAGAGATGAGCGTTGTTCTACTTGAACTGTTCGCCAATCTCAAATTCGAGCTGTTTTGGGCGGTGTTCGAGCCGTTCGGCGAACACGAACAATTTGAGAAAAATTCGGCTGTTCGAGGTTATGTTCGATAACTGTTCGTGCACCAAAATCATAACTGGATTTTTTCTCAGTAATGATGAAAATTAATGTTAATACGCAGTTTGAGTGTACAGCGGGGTGGGGGGAGGGGCAGGGGATGGATCTCTGCAGAAACAATGAAGATCTCCATGTTTTTTTCTCTTTCCTGCATTTGCAGTGGGGAGGTGCAATCTGTCAGCCTATCAGCAGCGCACACACGGAGCAAAGTGCTTTTTTTCACACAAGCAAGGGCATGTGTCATTGGCAGTGTATGTCACATGTCCTTGCCCTATAAGACCAAGCCATTTTCCCCGTCGCCACCATTTTCTCACTGCTGCAGCTGCGTGTTAGACGGCACCGCTTGTTGCTGTGTGCGCTATACCTTGCTAATTTCAAGCCAATTTTCGCACAAATCTACAGATAGCTTGGGAGTAGGGAATAGTTGTGATTGCAGTCCTTTTAAGGACTAGGTTACAGCATTTCCTATGACTTTTATCAGGCAGGTCTGTGCTCTTAAATAGATAGATTGTGGGAGTAAAGACTAATTGTAATTGGAGTCCTTTTTCAGGACTAGGTTACATCAGTTTCTATCAGTTTTTGCCAGGCAGGTCTGTGCCAGTGCTGTGCAAGTTTTTTTCACAGCATTTGGCTGAATCTAGCAAAGCTAATCCTTTTTGGCCTATTGCAGAGTGTGTTAGTCAGTGGAGTAGCCTATCTGTGTTGCAAGATATACCACCTGTGTATAGAATACCAATTTTTTTACTGCACCTAGTGAAGTAAAATCTTTTGGGCATAGCATCATTCTATTAGTCCATCTATACTGACCTCCATCAGGTTGCAAATTGAATATAAATTTTTTCTGCATCTAGCTCTGAAAAAATATTGGGCTTCTAGCTGTGTGTGGGACTTGTTCTATTAATCCATCTATACAGACCTCCATCAGGTTGCAAACTGAATATATTTTTTTATGCATCTACCTCTGAAAAAATATTGGGCTTCTAGCTGTGTGTGGGACTTGTTCTATTAATCCATCTATACAGACCTCCATCACGTTGCAAACTAAATATATTTTTTTCTGCATCTACCTCTGAAAAAATATTGGGCTTCTAGCTGTCTGTGGGACTTGTTCTATTAATCCATCTATACAGACCTCCATCAGGTTGCAAACTGAATATATTTTTTTCTGCATCTAGCTCTGAAAAAATATTGGGCTTCTAGCTGTGTGTGGGATTTGTTCTATTAATCCATCTATACAGACCTCCATCAGGTTGCAAACTGAATATATTTTTTTTCTGCATCTACCTCTGAAAACATATTGGGCTTCTAGCTGTGTGTGGGACTTGTTGTATTAGTCCATCTATACTGACCTCCATCAGGTTGCAAACTGAATATATTTTTTTCTGCATCTACCTCTGAAAAAATATTGGGCTTCTAGCTGTGTGTGGGACTTGTTCTATTAATCCATCTATACAGACCTCCATCAGGTTGCAAACTGAATATATTTTTTTCTGCATCTACCTCTGAAAAAATATTGGGCTTCTAGCTGTGTGTGGGACTTGTTCTATTAATCCATCTATACAGACCTCCATCAGGTTGCAAACTGAATATATTTTTTTCTGCATCTACCTCTGAAAAAATATTGGGCTTCTAGCTGTGTGTGGGACTTGTTCTATTAATCCATCTATACAGACCTCCATCAGGTTGCAAACTGAATATATTTTTTTCTGCATCTACCTCTGAAAAAATATTGGGCTTCTAGCTGTGTGTGGGACTTGTTGTATTAGTCCATCTATACTGACCTTCATCAGGTTGCAAACTGAATATATTTTTTTCTGCATCTACCTCTGAAAAAATATTGGGCTTCTAGCTGTGTGTGGGACTTGTTCTATTAATCCATCTATACAGACCTCCATCAGGTTGCAAATTGAATATAATTTTTTTCTGCATCTAACCCAGCCAATAGTTTTGGCCTAATACCACAGTTTGGCCACTCAGCTCTGCTCGGTTCCCATCCATTGTTTTTTTGTGCAAACAACTCCAGAGTTGTGAATTAGTTAACCACCAAAATGAGTGGAAAAAGGCCTGCTGCTGGTGGAAAGGGGAAAAGGCATGTTGGGAAGGGGAAAAAAGTTGTGTCCGTGGGGTAGGTGTTAAAGCAACAGTAACATCTGCAGAAGAAAGACCATCTTCCAGCCAAACTAAAATGTCTACTTCTTTTAGCGGACAATGTGATAAGATCCCTTTTTTACGGCCACGCCAATCCCTACAAATTCCAGATGAGGAACAAAAACAGCAGGTGCTTCAACGGATATCAAGTGCTCCTTTAAGTGGGCTCTCCTCCACATCAACTTCAACATCACAAATACTCCAGTCCTCAAAGGTGTCACCCCAATCGCACTTGCTTCCTCACAGCTCCCAAATCTCCAGCTGCCCGTCTGAGTATGAGGTAGGACAGATGGTTGAGTCTGCAGAGCTGTTTACTCATACTATAGCCTGGGAATCAGAGGCCGACTCCAGCGCTTCTGTGAATCCCGACGAGGAAATGATCTGCATTGATGCCCAGAATCTTTATGAGTCGGATCCAGTACCAGACGCAGAAGGTTCTGACCATAATGTAGACCCTCATTCCCAAACTGTAACTCCTGTTCGTGGAGACAATGAGGAAGACGATGATAAGACTCAAATACCTGATTGGAGCGACAACTTTAGTTTTTTGTCAGGGCAGGAACAGGTTGGCTCTGAGGACGACGGGTGTGATAACGCACAGGGTGATGATGATGAGGTTGGAGATCCCACTTACTGTCAACCCACAGTCAGCCAAGAGATGAGGTCAGCAGAGGAGGTGGAGGAAGATGCTAGTGACGACGAGGTCAGGTTGCGCCTTCCTGGACAGAGACATAGTACTGGAAGCACGTCAACAACTGCATCCTCAAACACAACTCTGCCTCTCACCACAAGTCGTGGTGGCTCTTCAGGTCGCATGGGTGCTAAGCCTTGCATAGCCTGGGCATTTTTTCAGATCAATAAAGATGACCCAACTCGTGTTATCTGTAACATTTGTCAGCAAAAGCTAAGTAGAGGCCAAAAAATACATAGTTTGAGTACTTCATGCATGAACCGGCACATGGACATGAAGCATAAGTTGCAGTGGGAAGCTCAGTGTGCTACAATGCGGCCTAGCCGGCCGGGCCAACCACCGTCTGCCATATCTTGTGCATCCGCGGCCTCTTCATCCTCTGTGACTGGGGGGACAGCAGTCACACCTGTTTTGGGGTGCCGACCTGCCACCTCTTTACCCGCAACAGCCAGCGTGATTGGCAGGTCATCATTTTCTTTGGAGGTGGTAACACCAGCTGGTCTTGAGCGCTGTCCGACATCGATAGCACCACCTTTGGATCAAGGCAACCTAACATGTCCGCCTGCATCTTCCTCACAGACCGGCAGTTTGCCGGGGACACCCTTATCAACCCCGTCTAAGCACAATAGCCAGCCCTCGGTCCCTCAGATGTGGACAAGTAAAAGACCATTTCCTCCTAGCCATGAGAAAGCTAAGAGGTTGAATTTCACCATCTGCAAGCTCTTGGCTACAGAAATGCTGCCTTTCCGCCTGGTGGACACAGAGGATTTTCAAGACCTTATTTCCGTCGCAGTGCCCCAGTACCAGATGCCCAGTCGGCACTACTTCTCAAAGAAAGGTGTGCCTGCGCTCCACCAGCATGTCGCACACAACATCACCGCTTCTTTGAGAAACTCTGTGTGTGACAGGGTGCATTTCACCACAGACACTTGGACGAGTAGGCATGGACAGGGGCGTTACATGTCGCTGACTGGGCACTGGGTAACTATGGTGACAGCAGGACAAGGGGCTGCTGTCCAAGTCTTGCCGTCCCCACGAGTTGTGCGTCAATCCTCTTTATGTCAAAGTTCCTCCACTGCTTCTGCCTCCTCAACCTCCTCTCGGTCTTCCACCTGCACCCAAGCCTGTCTGGTCATGCCACAAGCTTTCTAACTGCACAGAAGGGATCCTGCACACCTCCTTACTATGCTGGCAGTAGGGCTCAACGTCATCAGGCGGTTTTTACATTGAAATGTCTGGGAAATGTGAGTCACACAGCTGAGGAGTTGTGGTCAGCTCTCGAGAACCAATTTCATGAATGGTTGTCTCCACTGGACCTGAAACCAGGGAAGGCCGTGTGCGACAATGCTGCAAACCTGGGTGCGGCCCTTCGCCGGGGCAATGTCACACACGTGCCTTGTATGGCTCACGTGTTGAACCTGGTTGTCCAGCAATTTTTAGCCCACTATCCCAGACTAGATGGCCTTCTGCAGAGGGCACGGTCGCTGTGTGCTCACTTCCACCGTTCGCATCCCGCAGCTCAGCGACTTACATCTCTACAGAAGTCGTTGGGCCTGCCACTTCATCGGCTAAAATGCGATGTGCCTACCCGGTGGAATTCAACTCTGCACATGTTGCAGCGACTGTGGCAGCACTGACAAGCCCTGGTGCAATACGTTCTGACGTATAGCCTGGGCCAACGAGATTCAGAGGTGGGGCAAATCACGCTGGAGGAGTGGTCTCAGATCAGGGACCTATGCACCCTTCTGCACAGTTTTGAAATGGCGACGAAGATGTTTAGTGCTGACGATGCCATTATCAGCATGACTATTCCGGTGATTTACATGCTGGAGCACATGTTAAACAGAATTCGGAGTCAGGTGGTGGCACAAGAGGAGGTGGAGGAAGTAGAGGAGGAGGAGTTGTATGCGGAAGGGCTAACATCTGCAAGGTCCAGACTGTCGGCAGCACCAAGGCGGCAGGCATGTGAGGGTGGGGGAGATGGTTTTACCAGGGCGCATGGTAGCAGCCAAACTAGTGAGGAAGGTGCAGGAGCCCAGGAAGAAGTGGAGGACGAACTGATGGAAGACTCATCAGATGAGGGAGACCTTGATCACATTTCTGTTGTGCGAGGTTGGGGGGAGAGGACAGAGGAAGGAAGCATGATTGTTACCTCGCCACCAACACAACAGGGACTTGGTGCTCCTGGATGCGCAACACACATGAGTGCCTTCTTGCTGCACTACCTGCAACATGACCCTCGAATTGTGAGAATTAGAAATAATCCTGACTACTGGGTTGCCACACTGTTAGATCCCCGGTACAAAAGTAAATTTGCAGAAATAATTCCTGCCATAGAAAGGGATGCACGCATGAAGGAGTATCAGCAGAGACTGTTGCAGAATCTTACATGTGCTTTTCCACAAAATACCAGTGGTGCACGTAGTGAATCTCACAGTTCCAACTTGCCAACCGTGGGACTGTCAAGTGTTCAGCACTCAAACCGTAACAGAACCACAGTATCTGCTGGTAACATCAATTTTGCGGAATCATTTCACCACTTTTTTAGCCCATCCTTTGCAAGGCTACAGGAGACAAGAAGTCTGACACATAGTCAACGCCTAGAGACGATGGTACAGGAGTATCTCCAAGTAAACATTGAGGCCATGACTGTGTCACTGGACCCTTGCTCTTTTTGGGCTTCCAATCTGGATAAATGGCCGGAGCTATCCACTTACGCCTTGGAGATCTTGTCATGCCCCGCAGCCAGCGTTCTGTCTGAACGTGTGTTCAGAGCTGCTGGTGGTGTGCTGACAGATAAGCGCACGCGGCTCTCCACTGATAATGTAGACAGACTCACGTTCATAAAGATGAACAAATCATGGATCCGAAACGACTTTTCTACCCCTGTGTCATCCTGGGGAGAGTAAAAGCTTGATGATTGGTTAAAATCACCCTACCAACCGTTTAAAGCTTTCAAATTACTAATCATGTTTATCTGTATCTTGGCTGGAAAATAATTTGGGCTTTGTAGCAGTGTGCAGCACTGATTCTATTAGGCCATCTATAATAAGCTCCACCAGATTTAAAATTACTAATCATGTTTATCTGTATCTTGACTGGAAAATAATTTGGGCTTTGTAGCAGTGTGCAGCACTGATCCTATTAGGCCATCTATACTAAAGCTTCACCAGATTTAAAATTAATAATAATTTTTAGCTGCATCTAGCCCGGAAAATAATTTTGGGGCTCCGAGATGCGCAAGACACATAAATGCCTTCTTGCTGCACTACCTGCAGCATGACCCTCATATTGTCAGAATTCGAAGTAATCATGACTACTGGGTTGCCACACTCTTAGATCCCCCAAACTTTTCGATCAACCTTTTCATTTTAATCAAGACCAAAAAAATGGTCATTTTTGAAATTATAAGCATTAGCAGGTTGTTAGAAACTGAAATCAAACAGTTTTCAACTCAAAACTTTATTCTAGGTGATGTTACATTTTCACATAGGACCCCTTGTTCGAAAGGAGCTTCTGAACTCTCTCGTCCATTGAATTTGTCAGGTTTTGGATGGTTTCTGCTTCAATTGTTTTGCATGAGGACAGAATACCCTCCCAGAGCTGTTGCTTAGATGTGAACTGCCTCCCGCCATCATAGACACTCCTTTTAATGATGCTCCAAAGGTTCTGAATGGGGTACAGGTCAGGGGAGCATGGGGGTCACACCATAAGTTTGTCCCCTTTTATGCCCATATCAGCCAGAGATGCAGATGTTTTATGTGCAGCATGAGATGGTGCATTATCATGCAGAAAAATGATCTTGCTGTGAAATACACGGTTCTTCTTCTTGAACCATGGCAGGAAGTGCTGTTTGAGAAAATCCACATACATTATGGAGTTCATCTTTAGCGCCTTCAGGGATCCTAAAGGGGCCGACAATCTCTCTCCCCATGATTCCAGCCCAAAACATTACTCCACCTCCTCCTTGTTGGCGCTGTAGCCGTGTTTGCGTGGGGTGTCCATCAACCAGCCATCCTCCACTCCATCCATCTGGACCATCGAGCGCTGCACGGCACTCATCCGTGAACAAAACAGTTTTGAAATCAGTCTTCATGTAATGTTTGGCCCACTGGAGCCGTTTCTGCTTGTGTGAAGTGGATAGAGGAGGTCGACAGGATGGCGTATGCACAGCTGCAAACCTCTGAAGGACCCTGCATCTTGTTGTTCGGGGGACGTTGGAGGCACAAGCAGCTTCAAAAACTTGTCTGCTGCTATGACAAGGCTTTTTTGCCGCTGCTCTTTAAACCTGACGTAATTGCCTGTAGGAAAGAGTCCTCAATTTGCCCTTATCAGCACGCACACGTGTGTACTGTGAATCAGCTACATACTTCTTGATTGCCAAGACACTTCATCCTGATCATCGCACAATGTTGATTGTAGTCATGCCTTGACCTAAACACTCCACAATTTGTTGCTTCTCAGCAGCCGACACATCCTTTTTCTTTCCCATTTTGGCAGAAAATGTAGGCTGCTTAATAATGTGAGACAACCTTCTTAAGTAGTCTTGCCTTTCATTGGACACACCTGCCAAACTAATTAGCACAGGTGTCTGCAATTGCTTACAGTGATATAAAGAGCCCTGACACACATCACCATCAATGAGTTTAACTGACAAACAAACAAATTCTTCCCTTATCACTCCTAAACACTTTTTGCATAATAATTTGGAACGCAGTGTACATGTGCTTTTCCACAAAACACCAGTGGTTCACGTAGTGAATCTTACAGTTCTAACTTGCCAACCGTGGTCTGTATGGAGTTGTTCAATAAAGGGCCCAAAATTAAGATAACATAGATGTGAGAGGTCTCTATGAATAGGAATTCCTAAGTATTTGATACCCTGTGAGGGCCAGGCAAAGGGAAAGTTGGACTGGATGGAATCCTATATGGATTTAGGGAGGGAGACATCGAGGGCCTCAGACTTCGCTGCATTGATTTTAAAATTTTACCATGTAACAAAGTGATCTATTTCAGCCATAACAGCATGGATGGATATATGTGATTGAGTGATATATACTAGGACATCATCAGCAAATAGAGAGCACTTGTACTCGGTGCCTCCCACCTCAATCCACCTAATATTGGGGTTATGGCGAATTGATGAGAGCAGGTGCTCCGTCACTAGGATGTATAAGAGAGGGGACAGAGGACATCCCTGCCTTGTCCCATTGGTGATTGTGAAAGGTGATGAAAATGTTCTGATGCACCCCCTGGGCCTTGGGACACCCGGAGCCGGACCCTTTTTGGTGGATGCTGGTGGTTGTAGTCTTCGTGGCGGCGACCCGGTTCCGTGGCTCAGGGTGGTCAAACCAGTGGCGGAACTATTTATGTGGTTTTGATGTTTAAATGTCCGACTACGCCACACGTGGATTGCGGTCAGAGTGAATCGCCGCTGCAGGGCAGACCGCTGAGGCTGGTGTTGTGGGTGCAGCAGAGCGTAGCATAACTCCCCACGGGAGGAGTATAGCCTCAGGGCAGTGTATGCGGAGGATGGGGGTGATGGTGCAGGGCAGCAGCAGTAACGACACGGAGTCAGTGATGCAGTCCAGGGCCTTTACTCACAGTTCTTATTATCCAGACCACGTCTGCAGGTAACGGCTGCCCACGTCGTACTGTGCTCACCAGGTGAGGGGCTCAGACAACTCCCAGATAACTTTGGAGCGCTTCACAGGACCCCCTTTGTGTGTCCTTTGTCTGGCCTTTCTTACCAACCCTCCTGTCCGGCTGCCTCGGGCCTCCTCTTGGTAAACTTGGCGCCAGTTTCCCTGACCCTATGTGGTGCCTTCCTAGCGGGTGTAGCGAGGGGCTGCGCCACATAAAATGTCACAGCCTCCGGTTTCTAGCTGAGGGTCATTTCCTGCCTCCACTAGATTCGGGGATCGGTCTCCCCTTTGGCCTGACCCCTCCACGCAGGTGGATTCGGGCATGCGGTGGCGACTCGCCCGTCCGCACCCCTGGGATCCCTTCATTCCTCGTTCCTGGAGCCTTCTCCGCTCCTCTTCCTTCCTTCTCCCTCTTCCAGGCCTGGGCCTCTGTTACTAGGCCCGCCTCCGGAGCAGAGCTCATGCAGAGCCCCTGCTCCCTGCCACTTCTGCTCAGACTTCTCTGCACTGAACTAAGATGGTGCCTACCTTTTATACTCCCTTCTCAATGCACCCAGGAACTGCTTCCTCCCTGCTCCTGCACTACAGGGTTCCCCTTCCTCAGTGTTCCCTCCCCCCACTCCAGCCCGGGACAGGGACTGTCGTGCCCATCTCAGAGGCATATTGGTTGCCCTGCCCCACGGCAATGTGGTGTAATGCATGCAGGTGTCGGGTCCTGATCCACACTCCATCCTTACCTGAGAGTGAGATATCACACCTCTGGGTGAGGTGCAATACCTCTGTAGCAACCGAGCCCTCAGGGTGCTACAGTTCCATTTATCTTCAGCCTAGGTGACATATTGTGATACAGGGCCGTGATTTTGGCTATAAAAGGGTCCCCTAGACCCCTACCCCAAGCTTTTTAAGAGAATCATATATGGCGTGCCAGGAGACTCTATGGAATGCTTTCTCAGCATCCAACGAGAGTATCTAATTGCAAATTTTTAACTGCATCTAGCCAAGGAAATACTTTGTGCCTAGTAGCAGTGTCTGCTAGTCAGCGGATTATCCCGGCTGTTAAGCAAGCTACACCACCTGTAGTTTAGACACTTAATTTTTTCAAAGGAAATGCTTCGGGACCATGGGATACTCAGTGAAGAGCATCAGAAGGCACCCCAAGGCATAGGGGCTGGGACTGGCAGTAGGATGCCTTGCGGTGGACAGCCGAGCTCGATCCTTATAAAAGCTTTTTAACTGCAGCAGCTTTAGTGGACGCTACTGGAGCTGGAATTACGCGGCTGCTGGCATGAGACTTGCCCTCCAATAGATCCTTGTAAATGGATTTAAAGTGTATTCATTCAAATTAGAGAGACAATTTAAATTAAAAAGCTTAGAGCTGCCTCCAGCACAGGGGGGCTCGCTCGACCCACCAGCGGACAGGCACCAGTATTGGGAGAGGGGGGCTGGCCATCAGGGTTCATCGCGGCTCTGGCACAAACCCGGCGACACGGAGGTGGCACGGGCAGGAGCGGACTGGCCGTGTCGGCTTCTCACTTTTTGGATTTTAGAAGGGCATGACATGCCTATATCTGTGTCTCCCCCTCCTTTTACTCCTCCACCTCTTTTATTTTCGCATGACTATATGTACTTGTCACTTTTCCATGTGTTAGTTATGTCTTCTGAGCAGTTTGTCAGCTTTTGGACACCTTTGAAGGTGTTTTCTATGTGTTTCTATGTGTTTTTGTTTGCCTGCCATTGGTTTTAATGGTGTTCGAAGGTGTTCGACGAACAGTTCGGCGAACACACGGGTGTTCGACGAACCGAACCGAACTCGAACACTACGGGGGTGGCTCAACACTAGTGTCGAGTGTGTTCCAAAAGGGGAATATGCAAGGACACCGCTTACCAATGCGACACCTGCCCGACAAACCTGGCCTGTGCATGAAAGAATGCTTAAAAAGGTACCATACTTCTATGCACTACTAAATTAATTTCTGACGTATGACAACCTGACGAACATTACACAACTGACGTAGTGTTCGTCAGGTTGTCATACGTCAGTTGTGTAGTGTTCGTCAGGTTGTCCTACACAACTGACGTATAACATTACATTATAAAATTCACAAATCGGGTATCAGTTCCAAAAAGGGGCACTTATTGGGCATTTCCACTATTTAGGCACATCAGGGGCTCTGAGAACGTGACATGATGCCCGCAGACCATTCCATCAAAGTCTGCATTCCAAAGAGTCACTCCTTCCCTTCCGAGCCCTGATGTGCGCCCAAACAGTAGTTTTCTCCAACACATGGGGTATCAGTTGTACTCAGGAGGAATTGGACAACAGATTTTGAGGTCCACTTTCTCCTGTTACCCTTGTGAAAATATTTTTTTTTACATATTTGTGGAAAAAATTTGTTTTTTTTATTTTCACAAGTCAACGTTATAATTTTCTGTGAAGCACCTGGGGGTTCAAAGTGCTCACAACACATCTAGATAAATTCAATGAGGGATCTAGTTTCCAAAATGGGGTCACTTGTGGGGGGTTTCCACTGTTTAGACACATCAGGGACTCTGAGAACGTGACATGAAGCCCGCAGACCATTCCATCAAAGTCTGCATTCCAAAGCGTCACTCCTTCCCTTCCGAGCCCGGTCGTGTGCCCAAACAATGGCTTTCCCCCACATATGGGGTATCAGCATACTCAGAAGAAATTGCACAACAACTTTTAGGGTCCAATTTCTCCTGGTACCCTCGTGAAATTAAAAAAATTTTGTCTAAAAGATCGTTTTTGTGGAAAAAAATTGTTTTTTATTCATGGCTCTACGTCATAAACTTTTGCAAAACACTTGGGGGTTCAAAGTTCTCACCACACATCTAAATAAGTTCCTTAAGGGGTCTAGTTTCCGAAATGGGGTTACTTGTGGGAGGTTTCCAATGTTTAGGCACATCATGGGCTCTCCAAACGCAACATGGCGTCCGCTGTCAACTTCAGTGAGTTTTGCATTGAAAATGTCAAATGTTACTCCTTCCCTTCCGTGCCCTGCCGTGCGCCCAAACAATGGCTTTCCCCCACATATGGGGTATCTGCATACTCAGAAGAAATTGCACAACAACTTTTAGGGTCCAATTTCTCCTGGTACCCTCGTGAAATTAAAAAAAATTGCGTCTAAAAGATCATTTTTGTAGAAAAAAATGTTTGGTTTTTTTCACGGCTCTACGTCATAAACTTGTACCCTTGTTCACTGGTACCATCGTAAAAATAAAAAATTTAGGGTCTAAAGTAAAATTTTAGTGAAAGAAAGTTAAGGGTATGTGCCCACGATGCGCAATTGAAGCGGAAATTTCTGCTTCATTTCCCCATGTCCTTTTTCCTGGAAAACGCATGCGGAATTTGGCATGCGTTTTTCGCGCATAATTCGCGAGTTTTGCACATGCAGAATTGCCTTGCGTTTTCTACTGCATTGTAGATGGCAATTCCACATGCGTAAACGCACAAATAATTGACATGCTGCGGAATTTTCCGCACATCAAAAACACTGCGGAAAACTCCGCAGCATGGGCATTACAATTGCGGAATGCCATAGGGGACCATGGCAGAAGGCTAACATGCGTATATCATGCGTTTACGCTGCGTAAATTTCCGCACCAAATACGCATTAAATACGCATCTTAGGCACATACCCTAAATGTTCATTTTTTCCTTTCACGTTCAATTAACTGCTGTGAAGCACGTGAAGGGTTAATAAAGTTCTTGAATGTGATTTTGAGCACCTTGAGGATGCAGTTTTCAGAATGGTGTCACTTTTGGGTATTTTCTGTCATAAAGACGCCTCAAAGTGACTTCAAATGTGTAAAAAAATGGTTTTGTAAATTTTATTGTAAAAATGAGAAATCGCTGATCAACTTTTAACCCTTATAGCTCCCTAACAAAAAAAAATGTTTGATTGTGCTGATGTAAAGTAGATTTGTGGGAAATGTTATTTATTAACTATTTTATGTGACATATTTCTCTGATTTAAGGATATGAAAATTCAAAGTTTGAAAATTGTGAAATTTTCAAAATTTTCACCAAATTTCCATTTTTTTCATAAATAAACGCAAGTGATATCGAAAAAAATTTACAACTATCATGAAGTACAATATGTCACGAAAAAAAAATCTCAGACTCGGGGATCCGTTGAAGCATTCCAGAGTAATTACCTCATAAAGTGACAGTGGTCAGAATTGTAAAAATTGGCCTGGTCATTGACATGCAAACCACCCTGGGGGTAAAGCGGTTAATGGAAATATTTGAGACTGTGTTTCCAGCTCTCTTCAGGTCATTGACCAGGTCTTCCCATGTAGTTCTAGGTTGATTCCTGACCTTTCTCAGAATCATCCCTACCCCACGAGGCGAGATCTTGCTTGTGTAATGCAGGTGCCGGAATGCAACGCACAGAGACACAAGGCGAGAACAGTCAGAGATGAATATAAACAGTTTATATATATATATATATATATATATATATATATATGTATATATATATATATATATATATATATATATATACCAGGTATTCTGAACAAGGGATTGGCAACAAGGGTAATGAACAGTAATTTGAAATATTAGCAAGATACGAAGTCTCTCAAAGTTATGTGGTGCCCTCAGTCATGGGAGACACCACATGAGTTCTTTAACTCTGCATATGGCCCTAGCGGTGGTCACCGGTTGTTCCCGCTAGGCCGAAAGTCTTTTTCGGACAAATTCAATTAGATCATGTTGAGCTCCATTAACCCCAACCATTCCCCTCCCAACCTGAGTACCTAAACCCAATTGGCCCCAGTACCATGAGTGAACAGTAGAAGTGACGGCCCTGTTCACGTATGCAGCTCCTCTGCTTTCACTGGCGTGACTTTCCTGGCTCAGCAGTCTCTCAACTCCTCTCTTCTTTGCTGTTGGAGGCAATCTCTCAAGCCTTGGGTAGGGGGGTCCAGACCTTGTCTGTCGGCGGGCGACGTCTCGTTCCACAAACTCACTCAGCACCGCAAGCAGGTTCCGAGTCTCCTCAGCAGGCACAGCACTCGAGTCACATCTTGAGGGATCTGGAGCTCTTCCACCGGCGCCCGGCTGTGGCACCTCACAGACCTCTGGCTTAGGCCTGCCACACGGGGCTTCTCAGCACGTAGAGAACGCGTCTCCTCCTCTCTGCTGCTTGGCGTCAAAAACTCCTCAGGCTTGGCGCGCTGGCTTCTTATCTCCAGGAACTCCTTCCTGGAAGTCACCTGATCGGGTCCAGCCTCTAAATCTGCTCTCTCTTCAACTTCTCTTGTATATCTTGGTTCCACTTGACTGTGTCTGGCTAGCAGATGGCAGTCTCTCTCCATCTTTGAAGCATCATATAAGAGTTCTCTTAAAGGCTCTCTCGCCTCTGCTACACTTGGAGCCCCAGAAGGAGGAAGATTGACAGTAATCTTGTGTTTCTTCCATTTTTTAATAATTGTGCCAACAGTTTTTGCCTTCTCAACAACCTGTTTGCCTATTGTCCTGTAGCCCATCCCAGTCTTGTGCAGGTCTACAATTTTGTCACTGGTGTCCTTAGACAGTTCTCTGCTGTGCGCAAAATGTAAGTTATTTGTGCTTTTTTATGTTCTGTTGTTAACTGTTTGGTTACATGATGAGATATTTTGCAAGTTTTTACCTTTATGAACACAGAAATAGTTTTTTTTCTAACATCACTTGATCTCTTGATATAGATAATATATTCCTTCAGCAGGTCTGTAACTCTATTCAGCAAGCTTAAATCATCATGAGAATTTGTAATAGAGATGAGCACATTAATCCGCAGAGGATCAAGTCTGAGTTGAATTTTCTGAAATTTGCAGTTTCAAATTAATTTTAAATACTCTGCGCTTTTATTCAGAAAGATCATCAAAAAAAAAATGCCTGGCACCATTTCGCACATGCTGCACATTCAATGCGCAGACTAATGGCATCAGGTGTGGGGCATCGTGGTATTACCCATAATGCCTTGCTGCAATCTAACCATATGTCCTAGCCCAGCCAATCCGAGGGGATATCACAGCCAGTATGCAAAAAAGGGGACAGCCAAGGAACGCCATTTTTGCCTGTACTGTACAGAGATAGGAACTTAGAGCACGCAGCATAAGGATAGAAAAAGGCCTAATGCTATTGTGATATACTACTTCAGTGCTGATGTAGTAGATTGAAAATGGGAGTTATAGTCTCAGTCTGTGTATACTAATCCAAAGATTCTAATAATATGAATAGACTGAGCTATGATATACTGAAGTAACAGCAGCACCAGAGGTTTAAGGTTACTGCCCCACTGTCAGTATTCGGTTACTATTTTTTCTCAGTATTTGTAAGCCAAAACCAGGAGTGGGTCAAAAAAGCGGAATTGGAGCAGTTGTTTCTATTATACCTTTTCTCTGATTGTTCCTCACATGATTTTGGCTTACAAATACTGAGGAAAAATACTGACCGAATACTGACAGTGGGGCAGTAGCCTTCAACCTTTGATTGCTAATTGTGCAAATAAAACTAAATTCTGAATTCAAAGTGTGGCGCCCAGGGGATGGGAACTACTCGGCGCCCGGGCCTTAACGCCTGGTCTTGGGGGATGTCGCGGTGGTCGGCTCCCGGGCCCGTACCCTGGGGTCTCTCTTAAAAAAGGGGGAAAATAAAATGTTAAAGTTCGTGACGCCACCTGTGGTGTCTGGTGAGGATCACCAGCGCTGCGGCAGTCCACTGAGGCCGGTGTTATGGCAGCTTTGATGGTGTAGCTCCCCACAGGTGGAGCTAGGCCTCAGGGCAGTGATGTTTGATGAGGTGCACGATATGGCGGTGACCCAGACGGGTCCAAGGAAGAACAGGGGACGCACACACACGGTTTGCTTCTGTACCTTTCACTGGTGGAAATGCAGGTACCGTCAGGAGCACTGTAGGGTGAGGGGTGCACTGCAGGACTCTCCCCAGTGAGCAGGTGTAGGGCCTCCTGTTTCTTCGCCGCTTAGTGTTAGTCTCTGGCCTGCCTGGAGCTAGGCCTAACTTAGTCTCTGTTCTGCATCGGCTGATCCTGTGGTAGGGCCTTCTGTTGGAGTACACACTCCCTGGTATATGGGGCCTTGGTAATTCCTGACCCTGGTATAACAGTCAGCGTTTGGTATTCCTGGGACATGTAGTTTGCCAGGGGTTCTGGTTGTCTTCTGCTGGATGTAGAGAATCCCTGCAGACTCGGACCCGGTGTCCGGTATATGTTTTCTGGGGTGAGCTGGTAAAGCTCCTCTGCCTCCAATGCTACTCACTCCTCTAGCCTTCGGCCTACTCGGACCCTCACTAGGCTATACACACTGGCAGTTAGCTGCCTCTTCTGCTGCTCTCTGAGTGTCAGCAACGCTCCTAGCTCACTTAACTGGAGCTGCTTGAGTCTGACCGAGCTCCACTGCAGACTGACCTGTTTCTCTGTGTCTCACTCTGCAGGACCTGGCTGTGGACTCCAGACTGTTCTGTCTCCACTCACTTCCTGAGGAGAACTAACTAACAGACTCACTCTGTCTAGCTCCACCCTCCGTATTTATATCCCTATCCACCCCTCCAGGATCTGTGGCTCCATGCGCAGCAGGGCGTCACATTCTCCCCTAGTTGAACTCCGCACTCCCGGCTGAAGCACATTTTTGTAACAACAACAATAACAAGCTTCCCTTTATGGGAGGTTAGGACACTTGAACGTTGCATAACCAGAACATCGATAAATATACATATATAGTTCAATAAACAGTAGGCAATGAGCAAAAAGAAAGTCCAAGTCTCTTTCGGAGAGGTTGCCCAAAGGGGCACTCCAAGGAGCGCAAATATTTATAATGCAAAGTCTTTGGGCTGCACATAGTCCTCAGCCACAGAGTTCTTAGATACCCAAGTGGGTAATGGGAAGCAAATAAGTAAAGTCTCCGTTTCACTTGGATTGTCCATTAGAGGGGCGAAATATAAGTTAAAGGCCTGTAAAAGGCAATAAATACATAGCAACACATACACAGGATAATGCAATGATATACAGTATTATACAATACAATACCCCAGGGGTAACTATCCACATCTGTCGGGGTTTAACAATTTTACTTAGTGTACCTGACAGGGAGCTGACCTTTCATGCTACGTGTAGATCTGCGTAGTGCGGTTGTCTGTGTAGTGTCAGTGTTTCTCTCAGCTCCCCTGTTTGTTCTACTAGCGATGGTATTGAAAAACTGCCTTAACCTCGCTACTGGGCTGGCAAGTTCACCATTGGCTGGGCCTTCTTGCTGTGCTTCTGCCAGGGATCCTTCTTCCAGGGATTCTTTCTGAGCAGGCTCTTCTGCGGCACTAGGCTCTTCTGCCGTACTAGGCTCTTCTGCAGCACTTACAGGTTCAACTTGCTGTGGAGGGTCTTCTGGCTGTTGGAAAAATTGGAGTACTGGAATTATGACTGCTCCTCCGATTTGAGGCCAATCTGCCGGGAAGTCTCCTAAGTCAGTATGTATTACTGCTTCATTAGGTTCCTCCGGGAAAATGAGAGGCACTTCTTCTTGGGGCTTCAGCAGATCTGGACACAACTTCAGGTGGTCCCTAGATACTGTTGCAGTTGTTCTTCCTCCATCTTTGCTGATCAGACACGTCTTCCTGTTGTCAAACCTTGAATTCAACACAGTGTAGGGTTCTCTCTCCCACTGGTCATCAAGCTTGTGGTTCCTCCGCTTCCTTTTCAATACCACTTCTCCTGGTGTGAAGGGTTCTGCTGGTGCACTTCTGTTGTATTGTGCTTCTTGTTTATCCCTCACCCGAGTGAGTCTGTCTTCGACACAGGCTTGTACTTTTCTGTACTGCTCCTGTCTGGTCGTGTCCCAGTCTTCAGTGGTCACATCAGCTTCAGGTTCAACAACACCAAGCTCCAGGTCCATGGGCAACTTCCCAGGTCTTGCCCGAATTAGATATGCTGCAGTGCAGTTGGTGGAACTTACTGGTATATGATTTTACAGATCCACTAGGTCAGGTAGTAGGTCTGGCCACTGGTTTCTCTCTTCTAATGGTGTGGTCTTCAGTAGATCGATGATGATATTATTCATCTTTTCACAGAGACCGTTAGTTTGGGGATGGTACGGTGTAGTCCTGATCTTTTTACACCCGTACAGATGGCAGAACTCTTTGAAAAATTCAGCCTCAAAGGCCGGGCCTTGGTCAGTCAGTACCTGCTCAGGGTATCCATGGGGTCTGCAGAAGTATGCTTGGAACATCTTTGCTGCTGTCTCTGCTGTCAGGTCTTTGACAGGGGCGACCACCAGGAACCTGGAGTAGTGATCCACCATGGTCAGGGCATAGGTATATCGGCTGGGTGACCGGCTGGGTGACAACTTGACAAGGTCCAGGGCCACGATCTCCAGGGGTCGAGTCATCTTGATGGGTTGCAGCGGTGCCTTCTGGCTGCTGTAGTCTTTTCTTCTTAGACTACAGGGCCCACAGTCTCTGCACCACCTCTCAATGGAGCTGCGCATTCCTACCCAGTAGAATCGACACTTCAGCAGGGTCTCTAGCTTTTTCCAGCCAAAGTGCCCTGCCTGGTCATGGTAGGCCTCCAACACCATCTGGATGTCCGTCTTGGGGACCACTATCTGCCATATCATCTCATGGGTTTTTGGATTGACGTACCTCCGGCACAGCTTCTCACGGTAGATAAATAGCCGGCTTCTCTCATTCCACAGCTGCTTTGCTTGGAGAGACGCATCCTTCTCCAGGGAGGAACCTTCTTGGGTTATTAGCTCCTTGATATGGCTGACAACCGGGTCACTGTCCTGGGTCTCCTTCCAGCTGTGGTGAGGCAAAGGGTTTAACGTCTTACCACGCTGCCTCCTGGAGGCTCGTTGCTCATGGATCATCCCATTCCGATGAAAGGCAGGTTCCTCAATCTCCTCCAGGTCATCCACTTCTTCTTCTGTGTCTGACTGGTGAGGCATCCTGGACAGGGCATCGGCGTTGGCGTTCTTGTGGCCCGCCCGGTACTTAATTGTGAACTGGTAGTTTGACAGCCGAGCCATCCATCGTTGTTCCATGGCTCCCAGCTTGGCTGTTTCAAGGTGAGTTAAGGGGTTATTGTCAGGGTAGGCAGTGAACTTGCTGGAGGCTAGGTAGTTCTTGAACCTTTCTGTGATGGCCCAGACCAAGGCCAGGAACTCTAACTTAAAGCTGCTATAGTTCTCTGGGTTCCTCTCAGTCGGGCGGAGCTTCCTACTTGCATACGCAATGACTTTTTCCTGGTCATTCTGCTTCTGACTTAGGACAGCTCCAAATCCTTCGTTGCTGGCATCAGTATACAGCAGGAACGGTTGGCTGTAGTCAGGATAAGCTAGAATCTCATCACCTGTCAGGATCTCCTTCATTTCTTGAAGTAATTCAGCCTGTTCTTTACCCCAGTGGAATGGGGGGTTTCTGCCCTTGGGGGACTGTCCTACCAGGAGGTCTTGCAGAGGCACTGCTTTCTTCGTGTAATCTTTAACAAACCTCCGGTAGTATCCTCCTAGTCCCAGGAACTGACGCACCTCCTTGAGGTTCTTTGGCTCCGGCCATTTCTGGATGGCAGTGACCTTCTCCGGGTCTGGTGCTACTCCCTCTGGACTAACAATGTGCCCCAGGTACTGTACCTTTTTCTTGAGCAGGTGGCACTTTGAGGGCTTCAACTTCATCTCATATCGGTACAGTGACTCAAATACCTCTGCCAGGTGCTTCAAGTGGTCCTCATACATTTTGGAGTACACAATCATGTCATCCAGGTATAGTAACACAGTCTCAAAGTTGCGGTGTCCCAGGCAGCACTCCATCAATCTCTGGAACATTCCGGGGGCATTGCAGAGTCCAAACGGCATACTGTTGAACTCACAGAGTCCCATCGGGGTGGTGAAGGCCGTCTTCTCCCGATCCTCCTCAGCCACAGCTACTTGCCGGTACCCACTAGTGAGATCAAGGGTGAAAAAGTAATTTGCAGACTTTAAGGCAGCCAGGGATTCCTCAATATGGGGTAAAGGGTATGCATCATTATGTGTGATGCGATTTACTTGTCTGTAATCTACACACATTCTCATGCTTCCATCCTTTTTCCTGACTAGAACTAGGGGAGCTGCCCAGGGACTACAACTATCCCTTACTACCCCTGCCTTCTTCATGTCATGCAACATCTCCTTGGCTTTCTGGTAGTGTGCTGGAGGTATAGGCCTGTACCGTTCCTTGATGGGGGGATGGTTGCCTGTGGGGATGTGATGTTGTAACCCCTTAATCCTCCCAAAGTCAAGTGGGTGTTTGCTGAATACCTGCGCGTATTCCTGAACCACCCGTTGCACTCCCTGTTTCAGGTGGGCAGGAGTGGTGTCTGTCCCAACGTGGAGCTGTTGACACCAATCCTCCACCTGTGTTGTAGGGTCATTATCCTCCACTTGGTCTGGGGAGGTTAAGGACTCCGCCATGTGAATAGAGTTATTATTTACAGTGTACAGTTTGGCAACAGTGGCATAACGTGGTAATCTGACCTCGTCCCATTGCGTACATCTACTACCCCCTGGCAGTTAAGAGTGTAGGTCTGTGCTCTGAGCTAAGGGGTTCTACTACCGCCTGGTAGCTCTGTCCTTTAAGACCTATTGCTGCTCTACACCAGATAAGCATTTCACTCATTGGGGGAATCACAATGGGTATGGGGTCTGTTACCCGCACATTACCAATCTCACCACCGGTCAGCTTCACTTGCTGCTGGTACAACAGGGCTCGGATCTCCTTCTGGATCACTCTCTTCTGCCCTGGTTTGGCAATGTCAGCGAGCTGTTGGAGTAAAAACACAACCTCCTCCAAACAGTTACCAACAATGTTAGTGCCTAGTACAACATTCAGTCCATTTTCCTCATTGACAGTCTTCACTACAATGAGTCCCTGGTCCTTTAACTCCACTCTCCCCACTTTTACTGCTACATTCTTAACCCCAAGTAGGTTAAGAGGGAGGCCACCCTAGTGACCCGTGGCCTACCTTCCTTCTGTAGGCCGCAGCTCTGCAGGTGACGGTCTTCTGGTAGGACCTTGCGTCGCTTACGTTCCACGTCAGAGCGTTCGCTGGGGCTTCCTGCCAGGACCTGACGCTGCGTCAGTGCATGGGGCGTGTCCTCGACTTCGCGCGCTTCCAGCGGTTACATCCCTCTTCTTCGCGGCGACCGGAAAGATGGCGGCCAGTGGCGGGAAACTCCAGAAAATAGCGGGAACAGCTTCACCACTGTGAGTTTTACAGTTTCTTAAGGCGCACAGTACCCGGTGACAACGGGCATGCAATGCTGTTCGTGACGCCAGTTAGAGAGATGTGGCGCCCAGGGGATGGAGACTACTCGGCGCCCGGGCCTTAACGCCTGGTCTTGGTGGATGTCGCGGTGGTCGGCTCCCGGGCCAGTACCCTGGGCTCTCTCTTAAAAAAGGGGGAAAATAAAATGTCAAAGTTCATGACGCCACCTGTGGTGTCTGGTGAGGATCACCAGCGCTGCGGCAGTCCACTGAGGCCGGTGTTACGGCTGCTTTGATGGTGTAGCTCCCCACAGGTGGAGCTAGGCCTCAGGGCAGTGATGTTTGATGAGGTGCACGATATGGCGGTGACCCAGCCGGGTCCAAGGAAGAACAGGGGACGCACACACACGGTTTGCTTCTGTACCTTTTACTGGTGGAAATGCAGGTACCGTCCGGAGCACTGTAGGGTGAGGGGTGCACTGCAGGACTCTCCCCAGTGAGCAGGTGTAGGGCCTCCTGTTTCTTCGCCGCTTAGTGTTAGTCTCTGGCCTGCCTGGAGCTAGGCCTAACTTAGTCTCTGTTCTGCACCGGCTGATCCTGTGGTAGGGCCTTCTGTTGGAGTACACACTCCCTGGTATATGGGGCCTCAGTAACTCCTGACCCTGGTATAACAGTCAGCGTTTGGTAGTCCTGGGACATGTAGTTCGCCAGGGGTTCTGGTTGTCTTCTGCTGGATGTAAAGAATCCCTGCAGACTCGGACCCGGTGTCCAGTATATGGTTTCTGGGGTGAGCTGGTAAAGCTCCTCTGCCCCCAATGCTACTCACTCCTCTAGCCTTCCGCCTACTCGGGCCCTCACTAGGCTATACACACTGGCAGTTAGCTGGCTGCCTCTTCTGCTGCTCTCTGAGCATCAGCAACGCTCCTAGCTCACTTAACTGGAGCTGCTTGAGTCTGACCGAGCTCCACTGCAGACTGACCTGTTTCTCTGTGTCTCACTCTGCAGGACCTGACTGTGGACTCCAGACTGTTCTGTCTCCATTCACTTCCTGAGGAGAACTAACTAACAGACTCACTCTGCCTAGCTCCACCCTCCGTATTTATATCCCTATCCGGGCTCCCTCTGGTGGTCTGAGGTAGGGTGGAGGTGCTTGTATGCTCTGATGGCCTCTTGTGGAGAAATCCTGAAATTCACCCCTCCAGGATCTGTGGCTCCATGCACAGCAGGGCGTCACAAAAGCTTGTGTCAGTGAAAGTGTGATTCCCGTATTTTGACATGTGCAAGCCAAATAATTTTTTAAAGTCTTCCTAATCTTGAAAGTTTTCCTAATTCTGAAATTTAAACACAACTGTTTACCTACCAAAAGTGTTTGCATTAGATTTTCTGATAAGATCACAAGGCTATATGTTTTTTCACCTTTATTATGAAAGGTGTATTTTTTTCTGTTAGAATGTCTATTTTAGATACCGTAAACCCTACAACTATACTGACTGCTGTTGCCGCATGTTTGTCTCCAGTTGCGAACCTGCGTATAGCAACTTCGCAACCTAGCATTTTCAGTTTACTTCAACATTTATTAAAATAATTTCTAACAATAAAAAAAGGTTAATGTTTTATAACTGTATGACTAGTTGCATTTAACTAATGGAGGCACCACAACAATACTACTGGCAGTTGCCAAAAATTACTCCCTCATTATTTAGGGTTAAGGATTTTTTCTTAAGGGTGGGAGAATTTTAAAGCAAAAAAATTTCCCTAACCCAAAAATTAAATTTTACTCTTTGCCTACCTACAGTGCTGGTCACCATTATTAACACCCCTTCATTTTTTTCATAGAGTTTACAATATCTTCAGAAATAAATGGAATTGTATCAAAGTTATTGTGGCACCCCTGCAGGTCCAGTTGCCACAGCGGTACTGCATCTCAGCCAGAGGTGTGGTACCCCACTGTTAGGTAAGGAGGGAGCACTATCAGGGAGCCACCCACTCACATCCAACACTACATCATTCCATTAGGGAAGGTCCAGATAGCTCCTGAGGGAGAGCACAGACCCGGTCCGTGTCTGGAGAATGGAACTAAGTAGAGGAGGTGGGTGGAGGAAGTAGCTTAGGGGAGCACTGAGGGGAGTGTATGAAAGCAGGATAGAAACATCTAGAAGAGCGATGGGTAGTCAGTGGAGTAAGTGAGGACCGTGAGGAGTGAGGTCCAGACGGCAAGGGGGCCCAGTCAAAGGGGCCCAGTAGGAGAGTGAGGAGAGAAGACCAAAGCAGTGAGAAGGGCTCGAGATAGAGAAAGGATCCTAGGGGCACGGGAAGTGCAGAGTCCACCCGTGTGCCCGAGTTCATGCTGACCGTGAAGGGATCAGGCCACAGTAGGGGACCGGCCCCAGTCTAGTGGAGTACTTCAAGACTCAGCTAGAAAACCAACGGTTGCAGTATCTTCATGTGCCGTAACCAAAATCCATACACAATCGCTGAAAAGGTGGCCATATTGGACTAAAGGGGACAGAAAGGACGTCGCGCAACAAGGCCACTGGCTCGGGACACTGTGTGTGAGGCGCAGGACAGGAGGGTGAGAGCCAGCGCAGAGAGACGACCCGGGAAGGTACACCAGAAGGAGGTCCCGATTAAGTACCCAAGTTATCTGAGAGTAGGTTGGATCACTTCCCCGGAGGACACTGGACTGGTGGGCTGTTATAACCTGCTGACAGTTGTAATCTGGAACACCGTAAGAACTGTGAGCAAACACTTGAAGACTGCACCCACTGTATCCTTGACTTAATAGCTGCATCACCTGTCTTGCACTACAAAACCATCATCATAGTTCATCTCCTTAACTGCCCTGGGGCCTAGCTCTACCCATGGAGAGCTGAACCATCTCTGCTGCTTCACCAACAGCCCCAGTGAATCGGAACAGCAGCGGCGGCCACCTATAACTGCATACCACGGGTGGCGTCACGAATCATTATCCCCAAAACAATATTCCCCAATTGACTTTTCTTAGTGACCGCCCTGGCCACGGACTGGGTCACTGCCACCGTGACTACCCCAAAAAGGACCGGCCCAGCTACCAAGTACCCTAGGCCCTTACGGCCGCTGCATTATATCCTCAGGATTTTTTAATTAGTGATCCAAAGTAATACAACAATAAAACAATGTTTTTCAATTTCCATGTTGCAATTTCAAAGAAAAAACAGAATAAAGAGCATGTGCAGCAATAAAGGCATCCCTAATTAATACTTGGTTGCACACCCTTTGGCATTGTTGACAGCCTCCAAACTTTTCTTGTAGCCATGTATAAGCTTCTTGCACTTCTCAGCTGGAATTTTCTCCCACTATTCCTTTGACGTTTGTTCCAGCTCTTGAATGTTTACAGGGTTCTTTTTCCCAATGGCTGATTTCAGTTCACCCCAAAGATTTTCAATGGGATTGAGGTCAGGACTCATTGTTGGCTATTTTAAAACAGTCCATTTTTTCTTTTTCAACCATTCCTGCGTACTTTTGTGATGTGTGCTTTGGGTCACTGTTTTGCTGGAGGACCCATGATCTTTGACTCAAACCAAGTTTTCTTACACTGGGTAGGACATTTTGCTCTAAAATCTCTTGATAATTCTCTGATTTCATGATTCCTGTGAGAGGGTCATGGTCTCCAGTACCAGTTGCAGCAACGCAACCCCATAGCATTATGGATCCTCCACGATGCATAACTGTTGGCAAGGTGTTCTTTTCCTTATAAGCTTCAGTGTGCCATCTGTAAACAAACTGTTTCTTTGCATTAGAAAAAAGCTTTATTTTTGTTTCATCTGTCCACAGAAAATGTTCCCAAAAGGATTGCAGTTTGTCAAGGTTCTCTTTGGCAAAGATCAGTAGTTCCTTATGTCTTTTCTTCAGCAATGTGGTTTCTTCCTTGGCCTTTGCCCATACTGTGTACAGTTTTGGGCACCACATTTTAAAAAAGACATAGACAAACTGGAGCAAGTTCAGAGAAGAGCGACCAGAATGGTGACTGGTCTGCAAACCATGTCCTATGAGAAACGGTTGCAGGATTTGGGAATGTTTAGCTTGCAAAAAAGAAGACTGAGAGGAGACTTAATAGCTGTCTACAAATATGTCAAGGGCTGTCACATTGTAGAAGGATCATCTTTATTCTCATTTGCACAAGGAAAGACTAGAAGCAATGGGATGAAACTAAATGGGAGGAGACACAGATTAGATATTAGAAAAAACTTTTTGACAGTTAGGGTGATTAATGAGTGGAACAGGCTGCCACGAGAGGTGGTGAGTTCCCCTTCAATGGACGTCTTCAAACAGAGGCTGGACAGACATCTGTCTGAGATGATCTAGTGAATCCTGCTTTGAGCAGGGGGTTGGACCAGATGACCCAGGAGGTCCCTTCCAACTCTACCATTCTATGATTCTATGATACTCTAAAAGCTCCACAAAAAGAAGTTTAGCAAAGCAGTTTACATAGTAATGTAACTTATATTGGTACTTAGAAGTTTGTGAACCCTTCAGAATTTTCCATATTTCTGCATACATTTGACCTAATTACTAAAAGTAGCCAAAAGAGACCACATGAAAACAAATGAGTCAAAAATATTGGAGTGTTATTTTTTTTAGGAAAATGATCCAATATCACTTGTTTGTGAGTAGCAAAAGTATATGAACCTTTAGGAAAAGTAGATAATTTGAAGCTAAAATTAGTGTCTGGTGTTTTCAATCAATGCGATGACAATCAGGTGTGAGTGGGCAACAAGTTTGATCTGATGTTTACAACACATTTGTGGAAGTGTATCACTGCATGAACATGGGAGATTTCTGAGGGGCATTATTATGCATGAAATGATCTTGATGGTCCAGATGGATGGAGTGGAGGATGGCTGGTTGATGGACACCCCATGCAAACACGGCTACGGCACTAACAAGGAGGAGGTGGAGTAATGTTTTGGGCTGGAATCATGGGGAGAGAGATTGTCGGCCCCTTTAAGATCCCTGAAGGGGTAAAGATGAACTCCATAATGTATGTTGAGTTTCTCAAACAGCACTTCCTGCCATGGTTCAAGAAGAAGAACCGTGCATTCCGCAGCAAGATCATTTTCATGCATGATAATGCCCTGTCTCATGCTGCACATAACACATCTGCATCTCTGGCTGCTATGGGCATAAAAGGGGACAAACTTATGGTGTGGCACCCATGCTCCCCTGACCTCAACCCCATTGAGAACCTCTGGAGCATCATCAAAAGGAGTGTCTATGATGGCGGGAGGCAGTTCACATCTAAGCAACAGCTCTGGGAGGGTATTCTGTCCTCATGCAAAACAATTGAAGCAGAAACCATCCAAAACCTGACAAATTCAATGGACGAGAGAGTTCAGAAGCTCCTTTCGAACAAGCGGTCCTATGTGCAAATGTAACATCACCTAGAATAAAGTTTTGAGTTGAAAACCGTTTGATTTCAGTTTGTAATAACCTGCTAATGCTTATAATTTCAAAAATGACCATTTTTTGTTCTTTATTAAAATGAAAAGGTTGAAAACTCTGCTGTGCATAATAATTTGGAACATGCATTTTGAGTGCAGTTTGAGTGTTTTATTTTTTAAAAAATATACTGTTATCATAGGCAGTTTGTACAAAAACCTTTCAATTGTACTCTAATAGCTATTTGACTGGAAAATTACAATGACTGTAATTCATATAGGTAATTTGGGAAAATCTGAGAAAATATTATTTGCATAATAATTTGGAACACAGTGTAATTCTATAAAATATTGGTTAAAGAAGAACAAAGTTACATTTTTGGAAGGGTCAAATTACTGTTCTTAATCCTGCAGAAATGTTGTGGAAGGATCTGAAAAGAGCAGTTCATGGGAGAAAACTCACCAACATAACAGAGTTGAGGCTGTTTTGTAAAGAGGAATGGTATACTGTACAATTCCTCCAAAACGATGTGCAGGTATAATTAGCTATTATCGGCGGAAATATTTAGGCTATGTGCCCATGATGCAGAAATGCTCAGAATTTTTTCCTGAGCATTTCTGCATCTCCCTGGCAGAAAAAACGCATGTGGATTGTACATGCGTTTTCCTGCCAGGGACATGCGGAAGTGAAGCGTTCTTCACTTGCATTTCCGCATGCTGGTTGACAAATGCTTTCCAAGCGATTTTAGCATCACTTGGAAAGTGCTTGTCAACTTGGTCACACTATATAAATCCATGCAACCGGCATGGATTTATATAGTGTGACCTGAGAGAATGTAAAAAAATAAAAAAATAAAAATATACTTACCTTCCGATGGCCCCCGCAGTCTTGCTTCACAGTCCCGGCTGCCGGCAGCGGTACACTGAAGGACCTGCCGACGTCAGCGTCGCGTGACCCGTCACATAGAATCATAGAATCATAGAATGTAGAGTTGGAAGGGACCTCCTGGGTCAGCTGGTCCAACCCCCTGCTCAAAGCAGGATTCACTAAATCATCTCAAACAGATGTCTGTCCAGCCTCTGTTTGAAGACGTCCATTGAAGGGGAACTCACCACCTCTCGTGGCAGCCTGTTCCACTCATTGATCACCCTCACTGTCAAAAAGTTTTTTCTAATATCTAATCTGTGTCTCCTCCCATTTAGTTTCATCCCATTGCTTCTAGTCTTTCCTTGTGCAAATGAGAATAAAGATGATCCTTCTACAATGTGACAGCCCTTGACATATTTGTAGACAGCTATTAAGTCTCCTCTCAGTCTTCTTTTTTGCAAGCTAAACATTCCCAAATCCTGCAACCGTTCCTCATAGGACATGGTTTGCAGACCAGTCACCATTCTGGTCGCTCTTCTCTGAACTTGCTCCAGTTTGTCTATGTCTTTTTTAAAATGTGGTGCCCAAAACTGTACACAGTATTCCAGATGAGGTCTGACCAAAGAGGAGTAAAGTCCGATAATGACTTCACGTGATCTAGACTGTATGCTTCTGTTAATACATCCCAGAATTGTATTTGCCTTTTTTGCTGCTGCATCACACTGTTGACTCATGTTCAGTCTATGATCTATTAGTATACCTAAGTCTTTTTCACATGTACTGTTGCTTAGCTCTATTCCTCCCATTCTGTATATGCTTTTTTCATTTTTATTGCCCAGATGTAGTACTTTGCATTTTTCCCTGTTAAAAACCATTCTGTTGGTTGCTGCCCACTGCTCCAGTTTATTTAGGTCTTTTTGAATCCTCTCTCTCTCTTCTCTAGTATTAGCTATCCCTCCTAGCTTTGTGTCATCAGCAAATTTAATCAGTTTACCCTCAATTCCTTCATCTAAATCATTGATAAAGATGTTGAACAATACAGGTCCCAGGACGGAGCCCTGTGGTACCCCACTTGAGACATTCATCCAGCTGGATGTGAAGCCATTTACAACCACCCTTTGAGTCCGATCACTAAGCCAGTTATGAATCCACCTAACAGTTGCCTGGTCCATTGCATACTTGGTCATTTTCTCAATAAGGATGGTGTGAGATACTTTGTCAAATGCTTTGCTGAAGTCAAGATATACTATATCTACAGCATTTCCCTGATCCACCCAGTCAGTGATTCTGTCATAGAAGGAAATTAAGTTTGTCTGACATGACTTGTTAGTTACAAACCCATGCTGACTCTGGTTAATCACTTCATTCTTATCCATGTACTTACCTACATGTTGTTTAATAATTTGTTCAAAGATATTTCCTGGTATAGAAGTCAGACTCACCGGCCTATAGTTCCCTGGGTCCACCTTCTTCCCCTTTTTGAAGATAGGAACAACATTTGCTCTTCTCCAGTCTTCTGGGACTTCTCCTGTTCTCCAAGAATTTTCAAAGATTATGGAGAGTGGTTCTAAAATTTCTTCTACGATCTCCTTCAGTACTCTGGGGTGTAATTCATCTGGACCAGGAGACTTGAACTCATTTATGTTAGCTAAATATTCCCTCACAATCTTTCTGTTTACAGATAACTTGGATTCTTCTATTCTTTTAAAACGACAGTGAAGATCAGTTGATGATACATTTTCTTTCTGAGAGAAAACAGATGCAAAATAGGAATTAAAAAGTTCGGCCTTCTCAACATCCTCTCTTACCATTTCTCCATTTTCATCCTGTAAAAATCCTATAGCATCTTTGACTTTTCTTTTACTTTTGACATACCCCCAAAATCCTTTTTTGTTGCTTTTGACATCTCTTGCAAGCCTTAATTCATTGTCAGCTTTAGCTAACCTGATACGTGCCCTACAGGATCTGCAGACTGCATTATAATCTTCTTTAGATATGCCTCCCTCTTTCCATTTAATAAACATTTCTTTCTTTCTTTTTAGCATGTGTTTAAGTTCTGTGTTCATCCATCCTGGTTTCCTTAAATGCTTCCCATTCTTCCTACTTTTCGGGATTGTTAACGATTGTGCTTTGAGAATCTCAGTTTTAAAAATTTCCCATCCTTCCTGGACATTTTTGTCCTTAAGGACATCCAGCCATTGGATCCCTCCTATTCTCTTTCTGAGTCTCTTAAAATCTGCCTTTCTAAAATCTAACCTTGAAGTTTGAGTCTTCACATGTCTTCCTCCTCTAGTTATTGAAAATTCTATAATAGCATGATCGCTGCCTCCTAGGGTCCCAGCCACCTTTACCTCCTCAACCATTTCATCCCTGTTTATAAGGATTAGATCCAAAGTAGCAGATCCCCTTGTTTTCTCCCCTACCTTTTGGAAGATAAAGTTGTCAGCAAGAGAGGATAAGAATTTGCTTGACCTGTTAGTTTTACTTGAGAGAGATTCCCAACAAATGTCTGGATAGTTGAAATCTCCCATGACCACTACGTCATATTTTTTTGAGAACTTGGTCATTTGATACATAAAAAGTTCATCCATATCTTCAGCTTGAACAGGTGGCCTGTAGTAAATGCCTACAATGGTGTCCTTTCCGTTGTTCTCTCCTTGTATTCTTTGTCACATGACTATGACGTCAGCGCAGGTTCTTCAGTCCATCGCGAACTGCCGGCAAGCAAGGAGGAGCGCACCGCGGGCTGCCAGAAGGTAAGTATATATTTATTTTTTATTTTATTCTTTTTTTTTTACAGTTTTCTATGGTACCCAGGTCCGGAGGAGAATCTCCTCTCCTCTAGACCTGGGTACCATCCACACATTAGAATGCATGGAATGTGCATCTACATATACAGTGATGCATAATCCATGCGATCTAATACAAGTCAATGGCGGCGAAAACGCAGCACTTCTGCAAAATAATTGGTAGTTCTGCGTTTTTTTCCGCAATGATAATCCACAGCGGAAATTTCCACAGCATGTGCACAGCACATGCGGATTATAATTGGGGAACATGGCAGGCCTTCTACCATGCATTTTTTAAGCGCTTCTGCAGCGTTTTTGCCACTGCGGAAATGCTTAAAAAACGCATCATGGGCACACAGCCTTAGATGCAGTTATTTCTGCACAGGAGGGTCACACCATATAGAAATCAATGGGTTACATACTTTTTCAACTCACAGACATGTGATATTGCATCATTTTCTGCAATAAAAAAATGATAAAGTCTAATATTTTGTATTCTTTATCTGGTTTTAGGATTTGTGTGAAAATCTGTTGTAGTTTTAGGTCAAATTTACAAGTTGGAGATTAATGAAACACCTAGTCTTTTAATTAAAATACTGTAATACAGCTTCTCCCCAATGCTGACATGCCCTTATATCATGAAAGACCGCAGTATACCCTGTGTGTAGAATTATTAGGCAAGTTGTATTTTAGAGGATTATTTTTATTATTGATCAACAACTATGTTCTCAATCAACCCAAAAGACTCATAAATATCCAAGCTTAATATTTTTGGAAGTTGGAGTGTTTTTTTTTTTAGATTTGGCTATCTTAGGAGGATATCTGTTTATGCAGGTAACTATTACTGTGCCGAATTATTAGGCAACTTAATAAAAAACAAATATAATCCCATCTCACTTGTTTATTTTCACCAGGTAAACCAATATCAGTGCACAAAATTTAGAAATAAACATTTCTGACATGCAAAAACCAAAACCAAAAAAGTTAGTGATCAATATAGCCACCTTTCTTTATGATGACACTCAACAGCCTTCTATCCATAGATTCTGTCAGTTGCTTGATCTGTTTTCCATCAACATTGTGTGCAGCAGCCACCAGAGCCTCCCAGACACTGTTCCGAGAGGTGTACTGTTTTCCCTCCCTGTAGATCTCACATTTTATGATGGACCACAGGATCCCTATTGGGTTCAGATCAGGTGAACAAGGGGGCCATGTCATTATTTTTTCTTCTTTTAGACCTTTACTGGCCAGCCATGCTGTGGAGTAGTTGGATGCATGTGATGGAGCATTGTTCTGCATGAAAATCATGTTTTTCTTGAACGATACCGACTTTTTCCTGTACCACTGCTTGAAGAAGTTGTCTTCCAGAAACTGGCAGTAGGTCTGGGAGTTGAGCGTCACTCCATCCTCAACCCGAAAAGGTCCCACAAGTTTATCTTTGATGATACCAGCAAATACCAGTACCCCACCTCCACCTTGCTGGTGTCTGAGTCGGAGTGGAGCTCTCTGCCCTTTACTGATCCAGCCTCTGGCCCATCCATCTGGCCCATCAAGAGTCACTCTCATTTCATCAGTCCATAAAACCTTTGAAAAATCAGTCTTAAGATATTTCTTGGCACATTCTTGACGTTTTATCTTATGTTTCTTGTTCAAAGGTGGTCGTTTTTCAGCCTTCCTTACCTTGGTCATGTCGCTGAGTATCGCACACCTTGTGCTTTTTGTTACTCCAGTAACGTTGCAGCTCTGAAATATGGTAAAACTGGTGGCGGATGGCATCTTGGCACCTTCACGCTTGATTTTCCTCAATTCATGGGCAGTTATTTTGCGCCTTTTTTTGGCCAACACGCTTCTTGCGACCCTGTTGGCTTTTTGCCATGAAACGATTGATTGTTCGGTGATCAAACTTCAAAAGTTTGGACATTTCAAGACTGCTGCATCCCTCTGCAAGACATCTCACAATTTTGGACTTTTCAGAGCCAGTCAAATCTCTCTTCTGACCCATTTTGCCAAAGGAAAAGAAGTTGCTTAATAATTAAGCACACCTTATATAGGGTTTTGATGTCATTAGTAGAGATGAGCGGTGTTCGACTAGAACTGTTCGCTAATCTCAAATTCGAGCTGTTTTGGGCTGTGTTCGAGTTGTTCGACGAACCCGAACGATTTGCAAAAAATTCGGCTGTTCGAGGTTATGTTCGATAACTGTTCGTGCACCAAAAGCGTGTCCTGCATGTCTGGCGCTATTTAGAGCACCAATCATGCAGGGATTGTCTGCCACTCACTGTAATGCCACAGCCATGGTGGTTGTGGCATTAGAGTGATTGCCCAAATCGATGGGAACTGTGCTCACAGTGAAACATGAAAAGCCGGCAATTCAGCAGCGGCGTACAACGGTACCCGACAATTTAGAACCGAAAGAATAGAGCTTCACACATAGATTAGATAGATAGAAACATGTCAGTCACATATATAAGAAGTACAGTGACAGTGTTGCTTACTGTACTTGTCATTTAGTGTAAAGGATTTATTAAAAATATATATTAGTGTTTTCATGCACCGTCTCTTTAAAAAAGCCGGCCGGCAATTCAGCAGGGTACCCGACAATTTAGAATGGAAGGAATAGAGCATCACACATAGATTAGAGAGATAGAAACATGTCAGTCACATATATATGAAGTACAGTGACAGTGTTGATTACTGTACTTGTCATTTAGTGTTAAAATAAAGGATTTATTTTAAAAAAAATTGGCGTGGGGTTCCCCGTAATTTTAGGCTCTAGCGGAGGTTAAGCAGACAGTTGGGGCAGGTGTTTGAAGCCTGGGAAGGGGTAATACCCACGGAGCTTCCCAGGCTACTAATATCAGCCCCCAGCTGAATGCCTAGCCTTTACTAGCTATTAAAATGGGGGACCCCCCAAAAAATTGACGTGGGGTCCCCCCTATTTTAATAGCTAGCAAAGGCTAGGCAGACAGCTGGGGGCTGATATTAATAGCCCAGGAAGGGTGCCATGAATATTGGCCCCCTCCCAGGCTAGAAACACCAGCCGTCAGCCTCCCCAGAAATGGCACATCCATAGGATGCGCCAATTCTGGCACTTAGCCTCGCTCTTCCCACTGCCCTGTAGCGGTGGCAGTGGGGTAATAGGGCTGGGTTGATGTCAGCTTATAATGCCAGCTGACATCAAGCCCAGGTTAGTAATGGAGAGTCGTCTACAAGACACCCCCATTACTAACCCCGTAGTCAAAGTTAAAAAAAAACACAAACACCCAGAATAAAGTCCTTTAATTGAAATAAAGACACAATTCTTTATTGTTCTAAATTAAACCATACTTACAATCACGCCCATTCCAGCTGAAGCCAACGATCCCCTGCAATAAAAGAAAAATAATAAAGCAACATAATCCTTACCTTTCCATGGTTCCCACGACAGCTTCAGCTCTGCTACATCGAGATGACAGGCTGGACCGCAGCAGAAAGCTCCTCAGCGTCTCTCTGTGACGGCATCCAGATGAGCCGAGTTCATGTCCAATGAACTCGGCTCACCTCATGCACGTCACTGACAGCGTGGGAAAATTCTCACGCTGAAGCGCTGAGTGCAGGAGAATTCTCCCATGCTGTCAGTGACGTGCATGAGGTGAGCTCATGTCCAATGAACTCAGCTCACCTCATGCACGTCACTGACAGCGTGGGAAAATTCTCCTGCACTCAGCGCTTCAGCGTGAGAATTCTCCCACGCTGTCAGTGACGTGCATGAGGTGAGCTGAGATCATTGGACATGAACTCACCTCATGCACGTCACTGACAGCGTGGGAAAATTCTACTGCACTCAGCGCTTCAGCGTGAGAATTCTCCCAAGCTTTCTAGGCCCCCCCCGCTGCAAATTGCAGTCCGCAGCCACCCCGGAAAATGGCACGTTCATAGAAGCGCCATCTTCTGGCGCTGTACCCAACTCATCCAGGGCCCTGGTGCGGTGGCTCACTGGGTAATAAAGGGGTTAGGGCCAGCTTGGTATTATCAGCTGGCCCTAAGCCCAAAATTCATGGGGTCACGCCAGTATTAGACATGACCGCCATGAATATCTAGTAAAGTATTTAAAAAAAGCACAACACCCAGAAAAAAGTCCTTTAATTGAAATAAACACACAATTCTTTATTGCTCTAAATTAAACCATACTTACCATCACGCCCATTCCAGCTGAAGCCAACGATCTCCTGAAATAAAAGAAAAATAATAAACCAACATCATCCTTACCTTTCCATGGTTCCCATGACAGCTTCAGCTCTGCTACATCGAGATGACTGGCTGGACCGCAGCAGAACACTGCCATCCAGCCTGTCATCCCGAAGACACTGAGAAGAGCAGGCATGCTTGCGCTCCTCAGTGTCTCTCTGTGACGGCATCCAGATGAGCCGAGGTCATGTCCAATGAACTCGGCTCACCTCATGCACGTCACTGACAGCGTGGGAAAATTCTCACGCTGAAGCGCTGAGTGCAGGAGAATTCTCCCACGCTGTCAGTGACGTGCATGAGGTGAGCTCATGTCCAATGAACTCAGCTCACCTCATGCACGTCACTGACAGCGTGGGAAAATTCTCCTGCACTCAGCGCTTCAGCGTGAGAATTCTCCCACGCTGTCAGTGACGTGCATGAGGTGAGCTGAGATCATTGGACATGAACTCACCTCATGCACGTCACTGACAGCGTGGGAAAATTCTCACGCTGAAGCGCTGAGTGCAGGAGAATTTTCCCACGCTGTCAGTGACGGGCATGAGGTGAACTGAGTTCATTGGACATGAGCTCACCTCATGCTCGTCACTGACAGCGTGGGAGAATTCTCCTGCACTCAGCGCTTCAGCGTGAGAATTTTCCCACGCTGTCAGTGACGTGCATGAGGTGAGTTCATGTCCAATGATCTCAGCTCACCTCATGCACGTCACTGACAGCGTGGGAAAATTCTCCTGCACTCAGCGCTTCAGCGTGAGAATTCTCCCACGCTGAAGCGCTGAGTGCAGGAGAATTTTCCCACGCTGGCAGTGACGTGCATGAGGTGAGCCGAGTTCATTGGACATGTCCTCGGCTCATCTGGATGCCGTCACAGCGAGACACTGAGGAGCGAAGCAAGCCTGCTCTTCTCAGTGTCTGCGGGTTGACTGGCTGGATGGCAGCGTTCTGCTGCGGTCCAGCTTGTCATCTCGATGTAGCAGAGCTGGATCTGTCCTGGGAACCATCGAAAGGTAAGTATGATGTTGCTTTATTATTTTACTTTTATTGCAGGAGATCATTGGCTTCAGCTGGAATGGGCGTGACGGTAAGTATGGTTTAATTTAGAACAATAAAGAATTGTGTGTTTATTTCAATTAAAGGACTTTATTCTGGGTGTTTGTGTTTTTTTTAACTTTCACTATGGGGTTAGTAATGGGGGTGTCTTATAGACGCCTCTCCATTACTAACCTGGGCTTGATGTCAGCTGGCATTATAAGCTGACATCAACCCCAGCCCTATTACCCCACTGCCACCACAACAGGGCAGTGGGAAGAGCGAGGCTAAGTGCCAGAATTGGCGCATTCTATGGATGCGCCATTTCTGGGGCGGCTGACGGCTGGTGTTTCTTGCCTGGGAGGGGGCCAAAATTCATGGCACCCTTCCTGGGCTATTAATATCAGCCCCCAGCTGTCTGCCAAGCCTTTGCTAGCTATTAAAATAGGGGGGACCCCACGTCATTTTTTGGGGGGGTCCCCCATTTTAATAGCTAGTAAAGGCTAGGTATTCAGCTGGGGGCTGATATTAGTAGCCTGGGAAGCTCCGTGGGTATTACCCCCTTCCCAGACTTCAAACATCTGCCCCAGCCGTCTGCTTAACCTCCGCTAGACACTAATATTACGGGGAACCCCACGCTAATTTTTTTTTAATAAATCCTTTATTTTAACACTAAATGACAAGTACAGTAATCAACACTATCACTGTACTTATTATATATCTGACTGACATGTTTCTATCTATCTAATCTATGTGTGATGCTCTATCTTTCTGTTCTAAATTGTCGAGTACAGATGCTGAATTGCCGGCCGGCTTTTTTAAAGAGACGGTGCATGAAAACACTATTATTTTTTTAAATAAATCCTTTACACTAAATGACAAGTACAGTAAGCAACACTGTCACTGTACTTATTATATATGTGACTGACATGTTTCTATCTATCTAATCTATGTGTGAAGCTCTATTCTTTCTGTTCTAAATTGTCGGGTACCGCTGCTGAATTGCCGGCCGGCTTTTTTAAAGAGACGGTGAATGAAAACACTAATATTTTTTTTAATAAATCCTTTACACTAAATGACAAGTGCAGTAACCAACACTGTTACTGTGCTTCTTATATGTGTGACTGACATGTTTCTATGTATCTAATCTATGTGTGATGCTATATTCTTTCTGTTCTAAATTGTCGGGTACCGCTGCTGAATTGCCGGCTGGCTTTTTTAAAGAGACGGTGCATGAAAACGCTAATATTTTTTTTAATAAATCCTTTACACTAAATGACAAGTGCAGTTACCAACACTGTTACTGTGCTTCTTATATGTGTGACTGACATGTTTCTATCTATCTAATCTATGTGTGATGCTCTATTCCTTCTTGTCTAAATTGTCGGGTACCGGTGTATGCCGCTGCTGAATTTGACGGCCGGCTTTTTTAAAGAGAGTGTCTTCTGAGCAGTTTGTCAGCTTTTGGACACCTTTGAAGGTGTTTTCTATGTGTTTTTGTTTGCCTGCCATTGGTTTTAACGGTGTTTGACGGTGTTCTAAGGTGTTCGACGAACAGTTCCTCGAACATCCCTTTGTTCAACGAACCGAACCGAACCCGAACACTATGGGGGTGGCTCAACACTAGTCATTAGTCAACACTCCTCCTCATTACAGAGAAGCACATCACCAGATTTACTTAATTGGGAGTTGGCTCTCAAGCCTATGCAGCTTGGAGTAGGACAACATGTATAAAAAGTATCATGTGATCAAAATACTCATTTGCCTAATAATTCTGCACACAGTGTAATTTCATAATTTCCCTTTAGATCTTCAACACTTTCACCATGATGTAAAGAGTTCAAAATAGCAAGGTGTAGGTGAGGCAGAAAACTTGTGTCAGGTAGAGTCGCCGTATTAGGAAAAGAACACCCCTATACATTTATTTTTGATAAAGACAATCTATGAAATGAATATATAGATATCCATAAAATAACCAGGGATGTGTCCTTCTGTCCGAAGCCTCTATAGACTGAGCATGCTCAGTGTGGCGCCATGACGACAATATGTCCAGGACAAGAGAAAGAGAGACAAATTTGTGAGTACACCCCCATATTATCAATACATTATATATACAGTCATGGCCAAAAGTATTGAGAATGAGACAAATAGTAATTTTTCCAAAGTTTACTGCTTCATTTTTTGTAATGGCAATTTCCATATACTCCTGAATGTCAAAGAGTGATCAGCCTAAGTGAGTACACCCCACTGTAGTCTCAGTACATTATACATACAGTGCTCAGCGTAATTGAGTAGACCCCCCTGTATTTTCAGTACATTATACATACAGTGCTCAGCGTAAGTGAGTACAACCCCCCTGTATTCTCAGTACATTATACGTACAGCGCTCAGCGTGAGTACACCCCTTGTATTCTCAGTACGTTATATGTACCGCGCTCAGCATAAGTGAGTATGTAGCGCCCCGAGGGTTCGGTCGCTACAGGGGTATTTCACCTCTGCCAGAGGTGTGATATTCCACTCCCGGGTGAGGATGGAGTATGGACCAGGGCTCAGTTAGCTGCATACAGCACACTCACCCCATTTCCGAGGGACAGCTCAACGGTACTCCCATTAGACAGAAATGCAGGTACGACAGACCATGTCCCTGGCTGGAGTGGGGAGGGGGGAGGAATACCCAGTGATGTAGGAGCAGATAGGGGACGGTTCCTGAGTGTAGGTAGGAGCCCATTGGTTGCTGGTCACCTGGGCTCATGGCTAGAGGGAGGTATAAGAGGTGGGCACCATCTTAGGACAGAGAGTCTGTGCAGAGAGAGGAGAAGACAGGGAGTAGAGGCTCTGTAGGAGCTCTACTCCAGAGTGGGCCTAGGGAGAGGCCGAGGAAGAGAGTGGAGTGGAGAGAGAGAGGAGGTGAAGGGGAGCTATGGTTCCTTCTCAGCCCAGCTCCACGAGAAAGGAGAAGAAGAAGGAACAGGAAAGAAGGAGAAGAGAGAGAGAGAAACAGAAGGGTCAGGAACAAGAAGACAGAAGGGACCCTAAGAACCCACGAGAATACAAGGTGAAGGGTCAGGCAGATTAAGGGTACCGGATCCCAAGTTGGTGGAGGAGAAACTACCCCCAGCCAAAGACCGGAGGTCGTGATCATTTATTGGTGCGACACCTCATCAAACCTGCTAGGAAGGCACCATATAGAACAGTGGGGAACGGGATCCACGTTTACCTGCACAAGTTCGTGGCAGCTGGACAAAAGTGGGTCACTGGTGAGGCAGGCCAGAGAAAGGATTGAAGGGGGTGCTGGGCCATGCTCTTGAACTGTCTGGGAGTTGACCGAGCCCCACACCTGGTGGACGCACCACGGCTCGGGCGGTCACTGCTGACAGAAGTGACCCGGAACAAATGAACTGTGAGTAAGGACCCTGGACTGTAACTTGTTGTCTGTGTGCTCCTTTGCGCCTCTGGCACTGTTGGTACCGGGACTCTCACCACCATCACTCCCACCATCCACTACACTGCCCTGGGGCCTCATTCTTCCCGTGGGGAGTCACACCATCCCAGCTGCATACATCATCAGCCCCAGCGGTCTCTCTTGCAGCGGCGGTTCCTAATAACCGCAATCTACGGGTGGCGTAGTCGGACATCATTTAAAACTTATAAAAAGACTGCCACTGGTCTGACCACCCTGAGCCACGGAATCGGGTTGCCACTTCTACCTCCATCGTCTCCCTATCGCCCGGCTCCGAGTGCCCCACGGCCCAGGGGGCGAGTCAAGTACACCCCCTTGCATTCTCAGTACATTACATCTACAGCGCTCAGCATAAGTGAGTACACCCCCCTGTATTCTGAGTACATTATACATACAGTGCTCAGCGTGAGTACACCCCCTGTATTCCCAGTACATTATACATACCGCGCTCAGCGTAAGCGAGTACAACCCCTGTATTCTCAGTACATTTTACATACAGAGCTCAGCGTGAGTACACCCCCCTGTATTCTCAGCACGTTATATATACAGCGCTCATCGTAAGTGAGTACACCCCCTTGTATTCTTAGCATGTTATATATACAGCGCTCAGCGTAAGTACACCCCCCTGTATTCTCAGCACGTTATATATACAGTGCTCAGCGTGAGTACACCCCCTGTATTCTCAGCACGTTATATATACAGTGCTCAGTGTAAGTGAGTACACCTCCCTGTATTCTCAGTACATTATATATACAGCATTCAGCGTAAGTACACCCCCTTGTATTCTCAGCACGTTATACATACAGTGATCAGTATAACTGAGTACACCTCCCTGTATTCTCATTACGTTATATATACAGCGTTCAGCGTAAGTGAGTATACCCCCTGTATTCTCAGTACGTTATACATACAGCATTCAGCATAAGTGAGTACACCCCCTGTATTCTCAGTACGTTATACACACAGCGCTCAGCGTAAGTGAGTACACCCCTCAGTATTCTCAGTATGTTATACACACAGAGCTCAGCGTAATTGAGTACACCCCCCTGTATTCTCAATACATCTTATATATGCTGGACGCGTCCTTCTGTCCGAAGCACGGATGGGTGGCGCCTGCACAGTGAGGCGCCGGAGTCAGCATGTGTGCATACCACACTACGGCGCCATTTTATTGAAGACACTGTATATGCGAATGCGCAGACAATGTCTTTAAAAAAAGGGCGCAGGATAGCGCGATATACGCACGTGCAGACTCTGGTGCCATTAATAAAATTATAAATGTACCAATAAAAATGCTCTCCACCCGGGCGTAGAGCGGGTTCAATAGCTAGTCAAAGTATAATGATATTCAGCTTTCTATGACCTCCATACCTATGTAAGACGGCTTAGGAGGGACGATCCTACAGATAGATTCATTTTAAATAATCCATATGGAAAACGTAAGGAGAAAAAAATTGAAATGCCAGAATTGCATGTTTTCAGGAACCATACCATCTTAAAAAATGTTACAAAAGCAATCAAAATGTCATATGTAACCTAAAATGCTATCAGTGAGAGCCTCAATTTGTCATGCAACAAAACAAGCTCTCACAAAGCTCCATGGACAAAAAAAAATGACTAAGAAAATGTCAACACAAACCAGTTTTCTCCCAAATTTCTGATTTTTTTTTCACTTTAGCGAAAAAAAAAGCTATAAAAGTTTGTTATCATATTCATTCTGACTTGGAGATATCATGTTGCTTTTTACTGCATAATGAACATCATAAAACCCAAAATAAAAAAATGGCTGAATTTTGGCGTTTTACCATTCCACTACTTTGGAATATTTTTTCAGTTTCTCAATACGTTATATGGTCAAGTCAATATCGGCATTCAAAGCTACAACTCATCCCTGGAGAAAAAACAGCTCTCATATAGTATCTCAATGGAAAAATAAAAATAGATCTCATTGATATGTATAAATATATGTGTGGTCAATACAACGGACTGGCACATGACTTATTCGTTCCAATGACCATACTAAGGACCAGGGGGCACTCATTACGGGAGGAAGAAAGGCGATTCCGGCAGCTAAATAGGAAAGGTTCTTTACAGTCAGAGCAGTCAGACTGTGGAATGCCGACCACAGGAGGTAGTGATGGCAGAAACTATAACAGCTTTCAAAAAAAGGCTGGATGATTTCCTCGATACAGATAACATTGTGGGTTATAGATAATTTAGTGACAAAATGTATAATTCGTGGAGAAAGGTTGAACTTGATGGACCTAGAACTTTTTTTAACCTATGTAGCCATGCAATTCTCAGAAGAAGGAAAAAAAAATTGGCTGTGGATGGAAGGGGTGAATTATTTTTATATAAAAATGAATTTTTTAATAGTGGAGTCAAAAACAATTTTAAAAATCAATCTTCAACATATCTAGTTTTTAAATTATTGTTTCAAAGTCTACAGCATTTAATATAATGTCCTATGACATAAATGTAGCATTACAACACAGCCAGAAAATAATGACTAGAAGAATGATATGTCTGCAAAATATTTTATCCTCGTAACAAGTGGTTAGGTAAACATGGTACTTAGCAATAAGTGTGCACGCACTGAAGACTGATACATGAAGTCTACAAAAGCACTTGCCATTTCTTATCCAAAACTTTTTGAGCAGGAAGTAAAACATTTTCCCACTAGATGAAATAACATTATTATTGGCCTTTGCAAATAAGACATATTTAAATGTTTCTGTGTCCAAGAGCTTGTTCTTTCTCTGCTAATAATCTGAATGCTGGAAATATTTCAAATAAGAGGGAGTTCACGGCTCTACGTCCTGCTCTCAATATATCTCCTTAGCGTGTAAACAAGTAAACCATTATGTTTCTTATTGAGATAAAGCCTACAATGATAAGTGCGGACTTTCATAAGACAAAGAGGTTCCTATTGCAAGTGTGGACAATCTTCCAGAAAACCCTGTGTTTTGGCAAATCTCACCAGATTAATCTATTAGGCATCTTCTTTCATTATCAAATTTCCGCTGCCTATCACAGTGACTGCCTTATCGAAAGCCCATTTTTCAATAGCTGGCCCATTCCTAAGATTTCAGGTGCTAGCCTCCTGTGCTCAGAAAACAGGTGTCTCTTCTGTTTTCAGGCTGCAAAGGTCTCTGCGCAGAAGCCTGGGAAAGGGCAGGAATATCAGCCACTGTTCTACCTGAAGGAACAGGTAACTGAAAACTGTTGATTCAATGAATTGAACTTAATTGGCACACATTAACTCTGCAGTAAGTGTTTTGAAAAAAAAAAGAAAGAAGTGCCTTTAAAGCATCCTACAAAAGCATTAATGACACACACAATGTTAAAACAATAGGCAATTCTTCTACCCGCTGCATTTTATAAAGTGTGTGCAATCTTTTCTTGCATTTTTCTTTTTTCACTGCACGGTTAAGCACATTGCTTACACTGCTTACTTCAGAGCACAATACATAAGGTAATATCACAAAGAAAGCAATTATAAGGGTGTATCAGGTTCTTTCTCTGTGTATGGGCGGGCCAGTCTGGATTTATAACCATTCTCTATTTTCTCAGACCTTTTGCACCTGTACTTTTGCTTGGCCATCTATGCAAAAAAACGCTGTGGGTGGATTCACAAGCACTTTTTTTTTTGCAGTGTTATTTTTCTGACATTTTTTGCCATTTTTTCAGCAAAAATTCAGCAGCCAAATATTGACTGAAAATCAATAGACAATGTTTAAATGTACTACAGATGTAAAATAAAATGTGTGATTTTTTTTTTAGGCATTTTAACATTTTGGAATATTTTTTTGGGTCCTTGATGTTTTCCAGAGGCAGCATGCTTTAAACATTGCATTTTAATACCGTAATCCTAAGCTTCTTATAGGAGAAAAAAAGGCTTAAATAACTATAGGCTGGAACTACTTGGACTGGGATTCGGACATCAATCTAAGGGCTCGTTCAGACAAGCATTTTTTTTCAGCTTTTGTGCTATAGAACGCACATTGAGTTAATAATAATCTATTCGCCAGTGCACAGCAGGGAATTTGCACATTGGCCCACGGTCCATGTGGAAAAAGTTGCAGCATGTATTATTTATTATTGCTAGTTTTTGGAGCTGTACATAGCAGGCAGTTCCTGCACCTGCGGATGAGCACACAAAGGGGTATTTGAAAGTGGACTTATTTATCATGTGGAACTTATTTGATGTCAATTTTTTTTTTACTTTACTAGCTATTTATTTTGATACAAATTTGTTAAACTGTACATTTTCTTGCCCGTTTTGAAAAATTGACCATAAAAAGTACTGAACTCTTGCTACAGTTGTGAATAATGTACCAGAATTAGATGACAATATCAAATGAAACTGGAGATGAAAAAACACTCAGAGTTATTACTATGATCGCTGATTGACTGCTTCGACCATCTTTAAACCAAAAGTAGTGGTAGCATGTAGTGATGAGCGAGCACTAAAATGCTCGGGTACTCGTTGCTCAGGCCGAGCAAATTGGAATGCTCGAGTGCTCGGTCCGAGTAAAGAGCCCTATGTAAGTCTATGGAAAACTTGAGCATTTTCCGGCGCACCCCCCCCCCCCGGCGGTCTGCAGAGGGCCTATAAATTGCCCAAATTGATGAGAATAGTGCTCAAATGACATGGGAACAGCATGGGGAAGACCCCTGGAAGCATCTCTGACTCCCAGTTCACTGCTGTCAACAATGTTGTCAGAGGTATTACGCCACTTTTACGGACTCACAATAAAACATACAAAAACGAAACCAAAATGGATTTTCCTGGGAAATATGTTAAGGAACATCCTTTCCAGGGTAATGACTTGTATATAAGGGAAAATAAATATACAAAAACAAAAATGCTCCTCCACATCTTGGGCTATGTTCACATGGGGAAGACCCCTTGAAGCATCTCTGACTCCCTAAAACTGTGGTCATCTCATCAGACGTGATTCTATATTACTGCAATAATAATACAGACATTTTTGGCAACGTGACAAATCTTAAACTCCATTTAAAATGGGCAAGGTGTGTGTCAAGAGACGATGAAGTGGACATTATGGTGATAGTGATAGTGTACGCATGGCGCTTTACATGTGAAAAAGGGGTATACATTGCAAAAACAATTACAATAATCTTGAGCAAAAATGTGACAGCAACTGGTACAGGAGAGGAGAGAAGAGGACCTTGGCTGCGAGGGCTCACAGTATACAAGGGATGGGTGAGGATACAGTAGGTGAGGATAGAGTTGGTCGTGCAGCGGAATGGTGGAGCGAGGGTTACTGCAGGTTATGCGCACATCGCAAGAGGTGTGTCTTCAGTTGATTTTTTAAGGTTTCAACAGTAGGAGAGAGTCAGAAATGGTGGGGTAGAGAGTTCCAGAGAAGGAAGGGTGCACGAGAGAAATCTTGTAAGTGATTGTGGGAAGAGGAGATAAGAGGGGAGTAGAGAAGGCGATCTTGTGAGGCTCGGAGGTTGCATGCAGGTAAGTACCGGGAGACTAGGTCACAGATGTATGGAGGAGACAGGTTGTGGATAGCTTTGCATGCCAAGGTTAGGTTTTGAACCGGAGCCAGTGAAGGGATTGACATAGAGGAGAGGCCAGGGAATAGGCAAGGGCACATGTGGATTAGTCGGGAAACAGAGTTTAGGATAGATTGGAAGAATGCGAGAGTGTTAGAAGGGAGGCCACACAGCAGGAGGTTGCAGTCGTCGAGAAGGGAGATGATGAGTGCGTGCACTAGTGTTTTTGTAGATTCATGGTTGAAGTATGTGCGGATCCGGGAGATTTTTTTTACTTGGATTCTGCATCGTCCTCACCCTGATCCTCCTTCCTCCAACCATTCCGAGTGCCCTGAGATAATTGATCCCACAATTGGACACTCCGAAGAGCAGTTTTGCTCATCTTTCCATTTATAGATTCTGGCCTCTCGCCCGGTCCTCTCAGAAGTGTAAAGAGCTTAAATATGTGGACCCCAAGAGCTGTTCACTTTTTCATTGATAAATTTGGGCCTCTCGACCAGCCAGCTTCGAGCAGGGCAACAGAAAATCACATGTAGCGATTTGAGCAGCCATGGTCACCCGAAGGCGATGGTGGGAAAGTGCCATTACTTTCACAAGAGTTGGATAAGGATGAGACACAATGGACAGAAAGTTAGGAAATGGACCAGGGTGCGGAAGTGGAAAACGAAGAGGTGGGCCATGAAGTCACTAGCCCAACCTGGCAAGGGAACATGAAGAGCGAGGACAGAAGCACACAGGGGGAGGGAGGCATAGCACCACAACAGGCAGGAAAAAGCAGTGTGGTGGACACAGTCACAAGGCGGGCAACTGCTCCCCGGAACACCAACACGACGGACGTTGCCAGTACAACTGTTAGGCCTTCCCGAGTCTGATTCTTTTTAAAGACTGTTTAGATAACCCCAAAAACGCCATTTGCAACATCTGCCAGGCCAACATCAGCAAGAGCATCAAAACTACCAGCCTGACCACCACAAGGTCCAGAAACAGTGTCAGCGGGTGACACCACTGCCTCTTCCGCTGATGTGCATGCACGCTAATCAATCCCCTGTCCATGGCGCATGCAAAGATGCTTCCCGCCCTGAACCTGCCATTGCAGACTTGCAACTATCACCGTCCACGTCCTTGTCCCTTTGCAGCGTTCAGTTGTCCATACCACAGTCCTTGGAATGCAAGCGCAAGTATGCAGCCAGTCACCCACCCACACGCCGGAATTCTAAACTGCCACATTTCTAGATTGCTTGCGCTTGAAATGTTGCCTTTTAGGTTCGTGGAAGCGGAAGCTTTCCACAACCTCATGGCAGCGGCGGCGGTCGGGTGTCCATACTCGTTCCCGAGCCGCCACTATTTCTCCCGGTATCATCTTCGCCTTCCACAAGCACTGGTCCCAGAACATTACCCATGCACTCCCCAATACACTTACTGGGAAGGACCGCCTAACCACAAACACGTGGACAGGTGAATGTGTCCAGGGATGGTACGGAGCCAGTCCACAGTAAAAAAAACAGCCATAAAGTGTATGGGAACCTTCCCACACACTTTTCTTAGCCAGGCCTGTTTCTCGACAGAGTTGAACGGGCCCACCAGAGAACCGGAGAATCCTCCGGTGGGCCCTGACTTCTCCATCAGGAGAGTTCATAGTGCCGAGGTGAGGTCGTGATGATAATAGAGGCCACCATCTGCTTAGTTTTCTGTTACTTGGAATGCAAGTGCAAGTATTCAGGACATATTCCAGATTAATTACTTAAATTTTGTGTGTGCCAATAACAATAATCAGGACTGTATGCTTAGGCAACAAACTGCACACCATTGCAGAATTGTTGAAAGCTGTATCAGAGAACCTTGTGGTGGCTGTGAAGCTAGGCAAGCTTGCACATATACCATGCCTGGTTCTGCATTTTCTCAAAACCTACACAGATCTGCCAGAGCTGCTTGTGAAAGTATGCCGCGAGTGTGCCCATTTCAGAAAGTCAGCTACAGCTTCCGCCGTCCTGCAGGGCTTCAGCAGCATTTGTAGCTTCCAGCTCACCGACTGGTGTGCGATGTGACTACGCATTGGAAATCAACACTGTAGATGTTTGGAATGATTTTGAGCATCAGAGCGCAGTTGTTGAGTACCACTGAGGCTGGTGTTGGGGATGCAGCAGGGAATAGTACCACTCCCCACGGGAGGAGTGTAGCCTCAGGGCAGGTAATAGGATGCTGGGGGTGATGGTGCAGGCGTAGCAGTAACCACACAGAGTCCAAGAATGCAGTCCAGGGTCTTTTACTGATCTTATCACAGACCCACCAGGAGTACAGGGTAGGAATGGACCTGGGTGTCTGAGGGCATTCGGGCGAGCTCCGCTGGTCAGGGTGAGTGAGTAGGCCTACCGTTCTCTCTCTCTGCCCTTGCTGACTATCTCCCCTTTAGTGGTATGATAGCCCACGTCCCTGAGCTTGCCGTGTACTATGCCTGTATGGCTTGCGACTCGGGCCTTAGGTACCTGTAGCTTCTCCGTGCTGTACCGATCCTTCTGTGTGGCAGAGCCTCCAGACTTCTTAGGCCAAGGGACCTGAAATCCCTTGCGGGTTGGTTTTCTGCTGCAGGACCTGCAACCCTGACAGCCTCGGACCCCAGTGTCCGGTTGTGTAGTCTCTCTCTGCCAGGACCGGCTCTCGTCGCCTCTGTCCCTGGCTTTCTGCTCCTTCTTTGCCTCCTGGACTCCTCAGCTGCGGCTGACCTGTCCCTCTCTTCTGGGAACCCTTCTGGATGCTTCAGAAGTGGGTCCTGGTCTCTCTAACCCTGCCCTCAGTACCAGTTTTTATAGGGGCAGCCTGCTCCCCCTACTGGCCTGGGACAGGAGGTGCTGCATGCAAATGGTCCATGACCAGAGAACCTCCCTCCTGCTCTCAGACACAGCCTTACAAGTTTGTGGCATCCAGGCCTGGGGTGACACAGATCCATAACAGTATGCACAGGCCATGGAATCCAGTGGCTCCCAGGCTCCTTCGGTCTCTGACCTGTACCAAGAGGTCTCTCGCCAGAAATCTCAACAGGATACTATCCTGTCTTATCTGCGAACAGTCAACTCCCGCCTGGACGCGCTGTCCATCCCTACTGTGTCCGTCTCTAACCGAGCGGCACCCGCTTCAGCGGCAACTCAACCCAGTGGCACTGTGGCAACTGGCTTCGGATCCCAAATTTCTGCGCCCCCCACATTTTGGTGGTGACCCTGTCCTATGTCTGGGCTTCATAAACCAGTGCATGCTGCACTTTGAACCCCTGGCACACCAGTTCACCTCCCACAGGGCCAAGGTGGCATTCATCATGTCTCACCTCACCGGAGAGGCGTTGGCATGGCTTAACCCTGTGTGGGAGAGAGGGGATCCTCTGGTGTCCGATCTCCAGGCTTTCCTCGTGACTTTCTGGAAGGTGTTCGATGAGCCAGGACGAAAATCTTCTACTACCTCCTCACTTCTCCGACTCCACCAAGGGAGTCTCTCTGTGGGACACTATGCTGTGCGTTTCCGAACCCTCGCATCTGAACTTGCCTGGAACAATGAGGCCCTGGTGTCTACCTTTTGGGAGGGCCTTTCCGGACGGATCAATGATGAGCTAGCCGGTCGCGACATACCTCCATCCCTGGACGACCTGGTGTCATTAGCTACCCGGATTGACATCCGTTTTCTGGAACGTGCTAAGGAGATGACCGTGAGAGGAAACCTCTGCGCCTCGCTCCAATCCTCCAAAGTCCAGTCTCACAACCAGCACTACCCCGGGTGTCTTCCCCAGAGCCTATGCAAATTGACCAAGTTAAGATGGTCAAATCTCGCCAGGAGACCCGCCACACCGAGGGGAATTGCTTCTACTGTGGCAATATGGAGCATCAGGTCCACTCCTGCCCGGTGAGACCTGGAAACTCCAGTGTCTAGGACCACTCGGAGAGGTCGTCCTAGGCAAAAATTCTTCCTCTCTGCCCTTGACTCTGTCAGTTTCTGTTACCAGTGGTGAGACCCGGTTCTTCGAGACTGCCCATCTGGATTCCAGAGCCGCTGGGAAACTCATTCAACAGGCCATTGTGGAGCGTATCCAGATTCCTACCATACGCCTGGCGGATCCTTTAGTGGTTTCCTCTGTGCATGGAAAGCTTCTCTCTGAAACCATCTTGTTGGTCACTGAGCCAGTAACTCTTCAGGTTGGAATGCTGCACTCTGAGAAGATATCTTTTTACATACTGTACGATCTCTCTCATCCCTTCTTGCTTGGTCTACCTTGGTTACAGAGACATGAGCCCATCCTGAATTGGAGCTCGGGTGAGGTGCTCCATTGGGGTCAGGAATGCCATAAGACCTGTCTGGTTCTGGTTCGTCCTGCTCGATCCCTGTCTACTCCGGGTAACCTACCTGGCCTGCCAGCACCCTATGGTCCTATGCGGACGTCTTTGATAAAAAGGAGGCAGAGACACTACCACCTCATAGGCCATATGATTTCCCCATTGACCTAGTACCTGGTGCTTCAACTCCTCGTGGGCAAATCTACCCCTTGTCGCTGGCCGAGACCCGTGACATGCCTGAATACATTGAAGAAAATCTTGCTAGGGGATTTATCCAGAAATCAACCTCTCCGGCTGGAGCAGGATTCTTCTTTGTCAAAAAGAAAGACGGCTCTCTTCATCCTTGTATCGACTATAGGGGCCTAAACCAGATTATCATCTAAAATAAGTACCCCCTGCCTCTCATCTCGGAGCTGTTTGACCGCCTAAAAGGCGCAAAGATCTTCGCTAAGCTCAATCTTTGTGGGGCGTACAATCTGGTCCGGATTCGCCAGGGAGACGAGTGGAAAACGGCATTCAACACTCGGGATGGTCACTACGAATACCGCGTGATGCCCTTCGGTCTCTGTAATTCTCCAGGAGTTAGTAAACGACATCTTCCAAGATCTCCTGTATTTCTGCGTGGTGGTGTACCTGGACGATATTTTGGTGTTCTCCTCTGATCAGACCTCTCACCGGAGGGATGTCCGTCAGGTCCTGCAGAGGCTCCGGAGGAATCGCCTGTATGCCAAGTATGAGAAATGCCTCTTTGAGCAGACCTCTCTACCATTTCTGGGGTATATAATCTCTGAGACCGAATTGCGGATGGATCCCGAGAAGGTGTCTGCCGTCTTAAAGTGGCCCCGACCTGAGGGGTTGAAGGCTATTCAGCGGTTCCTGGGATTTGTTAACTATTACCGCCTCTTCATTACTCATTTCTCCTCCTGGACCGCTCCAATCTCTGCTCTCACCCGTAAAGGAGTTTTCCTATAACAACCATGTGAATGAGTCTTCTGCTAAGTCTCCATTTTTTGTGGTTTACGGTCGACACCCCCAGATTCCGTTTCCCGTCTCCTCTTCTGTGGACAATCCTGCACTGAGTCTCTCGTCAGTGAATTTTCTGCAATTTGGGAAGACACTAGTTCTACGCTTCTTCAGTCCTCTGAGCGGATGAAGAAGCATGCTGATAAGAGACGTCTGGATCCGCCTCAGTTCCGTCCGGGAGACAAGGTCTGGCTTTCCTCCAAATAAATCCAGTGGCATACAAACTGAAATTCCCGGCCTCCTTACGGATTTCCAACTGCTTTCACGTGTCTCTTCTCAAGTCGGTTGTCCTTAATTCTTTCTCTGATGATCTTTCTTGTGGATTGGAAGGGGTTTGGGCCTGAGGAGAGGTCTTGGGAGCCCAAGGAGAACATTCATGCCCCTCGTCTTCTAGAAAAATTTCTTGCAGGCCTAAAGAAGAGGGGGCGTAAAGGAGGGGGTACTGTAGCGTCGGTGTCTCTGCCTCCTGCCGGGCAAAGACGCCGTTCCCCTCACTGCCGTGGTCCCTGTCCGGCGTCCTCCAGCTTCCCTGTGGCTGCCCGGGGTGCGCGCACCACGTGCAGCTTACCGGGCACTGTGCTTAGGCCGCGTGCTCCCTCCCTCTTAAAGGGGCTGCACGCGCCGTCCTAAAGAGTCCCCGGAGTCCCCGGCCTATAGCCAGAGGACCACTCCTATTTAAAGCACCTCCTCCAAAATGGAGGTGCCTGTGCAAGATTGTTGTTTGTGTTCTAACACTCTCCTCAGCCCTCAGGTTCCAGTGCCAGCCAGCCTGTCTATCATCCGTGCCCACCAGTCGGTCTATAAACCATGCCCGCCAGCCTGTCTACTTGCCGTGCCCGACAGCTTGCCTACCTGGATCACCTGTCAGGCTACCTGCCATGCCCGCCTGCTCGCCTACCCGGATCACCTGTCATGCTACCTGCCATGCCCACCTGCTTGCCTACCCGGATCACCTGTCTGGCTACCTGCCGTGCCCACCTGCTTGCCTACCCAGATCACCTGTCAGGCTAGCTGCCGTGCTCATCTGCTGTACCTGTCAGCTTCAGCTATCTGACCCGTGGGAGTCACCTATTCTCATACAAGGTCGGTCCCAGAGTGGCACCTGGTTCACCTTCCCGGTCCATCCTTGGTTCACGGAGTCGACTAAGCCGCCATGTGGCCAGGGTCAGTCCGGGTTGGCACTTAGTTACGCCTCTTTGGTCCCTCATTGCATCACAGCACAGAGGTTCCACCACCCAGATCCGTAACAAGGACCCTGTCCGTTAGGGTGCACAAACAGTCTATAAGGGAAGGGTGAGAATACAGTAGATGAAGGTACAGCTAGTCGTGCAGAGGTATGATGGAGCAAGGGTTACAGCAGGTTGTAGGCTTGTCGGAAGAAGTGGGTCTTCAGCTTCCTTTTAAAGGTTTCAACAGTAGGCGAGAGTCTGATATGTTGGGGTACAGAGTTCAAGAGTAGAAGGGGTGCACCAGAAAAATGCGATTGAGGGAAGAGGAGAGAAGACGGGAGTAGAGAAGGAGATCTTGTGAGGATCGGAGGTTGAATGCAGGTATGTACCGGGAGACTAGGTCACAGATATATGGAGCAGACAGGTTGTGGATGGCTTTGCATGGCATGCTTACGGTTTTGAACTGAAGTCTCTGGCCAATGGGGAACCAGTGAAGGAATCATAGATTGCAATCTTATAGATTGCTGTAGCCAGTCCACAGTAAAAAAGCAGCCATAGAGTGTCCAGGAACCTTTCCACACACTTTTCTTAGCTAGGGCTGCTTCTCGGCAGGGTTGGATGGGCCCTCCAGAAAACCAGAGACTCCTCCGGTGGGCCCTGGCTTCTCCTTCAGGAGAGTTCATAGTGCCGAGGTGAGGTTGTTATGATGTTAGAGGCCACCATCTCCTTAGCTTGCTGCTGGTACTTTTCTATGAGAATCAGCTTGGCTCCAACCAGCCTGGAATATTTCCAGTGAACTATGGCACAACGCCATGGTATTAGCAGTGCCCCCAGTACCAGTAGCAAAGCCATCCTCAATTTCCATTTCTTCTTCCCAAATACATTAGTTTCTCAAAAAGGAGCTGAAGATACTGAGTGGCAGGCAGTAGGTGCAAGTTTCTCCAGCATGTTAGATATCAGAGAGAGAATAGAGAGGGCAGCACAGTAGCTCAGTGGTTAGCACTGAAGCCTTGCAGCGCTGGAGTCCTGGGTTCAAATCCCACTAAGGACAACATCTGCAAAGATTTTTTATGTTCCCCTCAGTAAAAAAGCAGCCATAGAGTGTCCAGGAACCTTCCCACATACTTTTCTTAACCAGGGCTGCTTCTCGGCAGGGTAGGATGGGCCCACCAGAGAATCCTCGAGTGGGCCCTGGCTTCTCCATCAGGAGAGTTCATGATAGCGCAAACTTTACAGCTGCTATGGGGCTCTTGAGCGGGGAGAAAGGTGGGCCCTCAGAATTAAATCCTCCAGTGGGCCCAATGTTTTTCAGTCTGACACTACTTCTCGGTGAGTGTTGTATTTCACCACAGTCATATTCTTTAGCTCGGTGAAAGGACTGGCATAGAGGGAAATCTATCTACTCTGGCTGTCATTTTTCTGCCACCAGGTTCCACCCATTGTCACACACGACCATGCCTAACTGCATGTTCAGCGGTGAGAGCCACAGAGCAGGCTGCTGTGTTACAGCTTTCAACAACTCTGCAGCGGTGGGCGGTTTGTCACCTAAGCATTAAGCATATTATCTTCAGCACAGCTTGTTGCTGCTTTGCCAAGGCAGTGCTGCAGTGCTTCCAGCTTGTGACTAATGTGGTCATTTGGGAGATGGAGGCCGAACTGGAGAAGGAGGTGCAGGAGATTACATTGAGGTTACATTGGCAAGTCAGGTTTTTTAACTAAAGAAAAATCCTACTGTGTTTTTATTTATTTATTATTATTTTTTTTTACGTCTCTTCAAATGTGTATTGGAGTGCGTCCTAATTTTTGGCAGCCCTTGAAATTGTTGCATATGCAATAACAGTATAGGAGACACACTCCTTAATAATAGGAAGGACAATTCAAATAGATTCTATATTCTAGAATATTAACTGTCTTATCTGAAATTCTTTTACAGGTGAGGTATTGCAGTATGGATAGCGTATTACACCGATCCAGTCAGGTATTATTGCCTTATACTGCGTGCTGCAGGTGCTGCCCAAAATTTTTTAAAATCTATTCTATTCCATATCGATAACTCTGTTAGATGTATTTACAATAGGGACAGGTGCTGCTAGGTGTTATCATCACCAGCTACAGAGGAGTGTTCATTCTGGTCGCATAAATATCTTCCATAGTCCATAACTTTATTTTTTTTTATTTCTTTGGCCTTATATACAAGTCATTACCCTGGAAAGAATGTTTCTTAACATTTTTTCCATTTTATCTTGTTTTTTGTATGTTTATTTTTGTCAGTCTGCAAAAGTGGCGTAATACTCTGACAACATTGTTCACAGATATGCTATTTGTCAGTGAATTTGTCAATAGGTTTGAACCCACAACTGCAATACTTTAAATGGAGTGTAATATTTGACATGCTCACAATAATTGCTGGATTATTAGGGCAATCATATGGGATAACATTTTATGGCCACGGTTTCAGGCAGTCATCTAATAGTATGGTATTTGTAAGCGACCAAGTGTCAATTAGTTAAACAAAACACAAATGGCTGACTTTAAAAGGAGTGAAATATTTGCCACGCACCACAAAATTTCTGCATTATTACGGCAATCATATGGATCACGTGCATCTGATCATTGTATGAATAAAACTAAAAAAATCTGGCTGCATTCTGCATACAAGCAAATGGAGCTGTAAAATGGTATACACTGACACACTGCTACAATCTATAAATGGAGGACAATATTTTCAACGTTCACTACAAATGGCTGGATTTGAACCCGCAGTTATATGTGATACGTCTGACCGAGAACCACGGTTTTAAATAGCAGGCCTGTAATTTACTAATATTATTTTACACAGAGACCTAGTGTGAATAGCTTGAGCGACACACTGCAACGAAATGGAAGGCAGAAATGGCTGATTTTGGAATACTGTCATATGTGATATGTCTGACAGAGAACAACAGTTTTAAATAGCAGGCCTGTAATTTACAAATATTATTCTACACAGAGACCTAGTGTGAATACCTTGACCGACACACTGCAACAGAATGGAAAAGGAGGCCAATATTTTCCAGGTTCAGTTAAAATTTCTGGATTTTTATCGCTGAAATATGGAACAGATCTGGCTGTATTCTGCAGTGCTAACAAGCAAATGGAGCAGAAAAATGGTGTACTTTGGATTGGTTTTTAAGCAAATAACCAGGACTAAGATAAAAAATTTGCCCTGGCCCCTGATACCTGGGACTATGTCTACAAATATTTGTCATAGCAGGACCACTCAGAAATTGAACATGCAATGGACCCTCTTGTGCTGTATCATGCACTGCAGTCTGTCACATACCCTGCCTGCCTTGATTTTTAAGAAAATAACCAGGATTAAGATAAAAAAAAAAATCACCCTGGCCCCTGATACCTGGGGCTATGTCTACAAACATCTGTAAGAACAGCAGCAGCAGAAACGTGCTATGGACTCTCTTGCACTATATACACTGCAGTCTGCCACATACACTGCCTGCCTGCCTAACTCATGCTATCACCTCCGCCACTGAAAATATGCACCTGGATTAGTCCTCAGAAGGACTGTTAGTTCAGATGGATATATATATATACAGTACAGACCAAAAGTTTGGACACACCTTCTCATTTAAAGATTTTTCTGTATTTACAGGACTATGAAAATTGTACATTCACTGAAGGCATCAAAACTATGAATTAACACATGTGGAATTATATACTTAACAAAAAAGTATGAAACAACTGAAAATATCTCTTATATTCTATGTTCTTCAAAGTAGCCACCTTTTGCTTTGATGACTGCTTTGCACACTCTTGGCATTTTCTTGATGAGCTTCAAGAGGTAGTCACCGGAAATGGTCTTCCAAAAATCTTGAAGGAGTTCCCAGAGATGCTTAGCACTTGTTGACCCTTTTGCCTTCACTCTGCGGTCCAGCTCACCACAAACCATCTCGATTGGGTTCAGGTCTGGTGACTGTGGAGGCCAGGTCATCTGGCGTAGCACCCCATCACTCTCCTTCTTGGTCAAATAGCCCTTACACAGCCTGGAGGTGTGTTTGGGGTCATTGTCCTGTTGAAAAATAAATGATGGTCCAACTAAACACAAACCGGATGGAATAGCATGCCGCTGCAAGATGCTGTGGTAGCCATGCTGGTTCAGTATGCCTTCAATTTTGAATAAATCCCCAACAGTGTCACCAGCAAAGCACCCCCACACCATCACACCTTCTCCTCCATGCTTCACGGAGGGAACCAGGCATGTAGAGTCCATCCTTTCACCTTTTCTGCGTCGCACAAAGACACGGTGGTTGGAACCAAAGATCTCAAATTTGGACTCATCAGACCAAAGCACAGATTTCCACTCATCTAATGTCCATTCCTTGTGTACTTTAGCCCAAACAAGTCTCTTCTGCTTGTTGCCTGTCCTTAGCAGTGGTTTCCTAGAAGCTATTTTACCATGAAGGCCTGCGGCACAAAGTCTCCTCTTAACAGTTGTTGTAGAGATGTGTCTGCTGCTAGAGCTCTGTGTGACATTGACCTGGTCTCTAATCTGAGCTGCTGTTAAGCTGCGATTTCTGAGGCTGGTGACTCGGATAAACTTATCCTCAGAAGCAGAGGTGACTCTTGGTCTTCCTTTCCTGGGGCGGTCCTCATGTGAGCCAGTTTCTTTGTAGCGCTTGATTTTTTTTGCAACTGCACTTGGGGACACTTTCAAAGTTCGCCCAATTTTTCTGACTGACTGACCTTCATTTCTTAAAGTAATGATAGCCACTCGTTTTTCTTTACTTAGCTGCATTTTTCTTTCTATAATACAAATTCTAACAGTTTATTCAGTAGGACTATAAGCTGTGTATCCACCTGACTTCTGCACAACACAACTGATGGTCCCAACCCCATTTATAAGGCAAGACATTCCACTTATTAAACCTGACAGGGCACACCTGCGAAGTCAAAACCATTTCCGGTGACTACCTCTTGAAGCTCATCAAGAGAATGCCAAGAGTGTGCAAAGCAGTCATCAAAGCAAAAGGTGGCTACTTTGATGAACCTAGAAGACATATTTTCAGTTGTTTCACACTTTGTATATAATTCCACATGTGTTAATTCATAGTTTTGATGCCTTCAGTGTGAATGTACAATTTTCAAAGTCATGAAAATACAGAAAAATCTTTAAATGAGGAGGAGTGTCCAAACTTTTGGTCTGTACTGTATATATATATACACATGTATGTATATATATATATATATATATATATATATATATACAGTTATATGAAAAAGTTTGGGCACCGCTATTAATCCTAAGCATAATATTTTATAAAAATTGGTGTTTTTGCAACAGCTATTTCAGTTTGATATATGTAATAACTGTTGGACACAGTAATGTTTCTGCCTTGAAATGAGGTTTATTGTACTAACAGAAAATGTGCAATCTGTATTCAAACAAAATTTGACAGGTGCATAAGTATGGGCACCTCACCAGAAAAGTGACATTAATATTTAGTAGATCCTCCTTTTGCAAAAATAACAGCCTCTAGTCGCTTCCTGTAGCTTTTAATGAGCTCCTGGATCCTGGATGAAGGTATTTTTGACCATTCCTCTTTACAAAACAATTCCAGTTCAGTTAAGTTTGATGGTCGCCGAGCATGGACAGCCCTCTTCAAATGATCCCACAGATGTTCAATGATATTCAGGTCTGGGGACTGGGATGGCCATTCCAGAACATTGTAATTGTTCATCTGCATGAATGCCTGAGTAGATTTGGAGCGGTGTTTTGGATCATTGTCTTGCTGAAAGATCCATCCCCTGCGTAACTTCAACTTTGTCACTGATTCTAGAACATTATTGTCAAGAATCTGCTGATACTGAGTGGAATCCAATGCGTCCCTCAACTTTAACAAGATTCCCAGTGCCGGCATTGGCCACACAGCCCCAAAGCATGATGGAACCTCCACCAAATTTTACTGTGGGTAGCAAGTGTTTTTCTTGGAATGCTGTGTTTTTTTGCCGCAATGCATAACGCCTTTTTGTATGACCAAACAACTCAATCTTGGTTTCATCAGTCCACAGGACCTTCTTCCAGAAAGAATTTGGCTTCTCCAAATGTGCTTTTGCATACCTCAGCCGACTCTGTTTGTGGCGTGCTTGTAGAAACGGCTTCTTTCGCATCACTCTCCCATACAGCTTCTCCTTGTGCAAAGTGCGTTGTATAGTTGACCGATGCACAGTGACACCATCTGCAGCAAGTTGATGCTGCAGCTCTCTGGAGGTGGTCTGAGGATTGTCCTTGACTGATCTCACCATTCTTCTTCTCTGCCTTTCTGATGTTTTTCTTGGCCTGCCACTTCTGGCCTTAACAAGAACTGTCTCTGTGTTCTTCCATTTCCTTATTATGCTCCTCACAGTCTAAACTGACAGGTTAAATCGCTGAGACAGCTTTTTGTATCCTTCCCCTGAACAACTATGCTGAATAATCTTTGTTTTCAGATCATTTGACAGTTGTTTTGAGGAGCCCATGATACCACTCTTCAGAGGAGATTCAAACAGGAGAACAACTTGCAAGTGGCCACTTTAAGTAGATTTTCTCATGATTGCATACACCTGGCTATGAAGTTCAAAGCTCAATGAGGTTTCAAAACCAAAAAAAGTGCTTTAGTAAGTCAGTAAAAAGTAGGTAGGAGTATTTAAAACAAGAAAATGATAAGGGTGCCCATACTTATGCACCTGTCAAATTTTGTTTGAATGCAGATTGCACATTTTCTGTTAGTACAATAAACCTCATTTCAAGGCAGAAACATTACTGTGTCCAACAGTTATTACATATATCAAACTGAAATAGCTGTTGCAAAAACACCAATTTTTATAAAACATTAAGCTTAAGATTAATAGGGGTGCCCAAACTTTTTCATATAACTGTATATATATATACATATGTATATATGTTGTGGAATACATATACTAACTATAAACAAGCAAATCTCTCCCTGACTCAGCAGCACCTCTCCCTACACTGCCTGATTCCGGAGTGACTGTGACGAGTACAGCGACGCCAGGTCTTAATTAGACCTGATGATGCTGTACGGCTAGCCAATCACTGTAATGCCCACAACCAACATGGCTACGGCATTACAGTGCGTGGCAAGCAATGCCTGCATGTTCACTGGCTCTCTCAAAAGCACCAAACATGCAGGGCGGGGACCCGAGTTCCTGTCCGAGCAACCCGGAAATACTCGCCGAGCTTGTCAAGCACCGTGATGCTTGGGTGAGTACCAAGCAGAGGCGAGCAGGTTCGCTCATCACTAGTAGCATGTGGAAATGGCAGTCATGGGGATCAAAAGCAGAGCACCAGGTATAGTGTCCATGCATTAGTTACCTGTGGGCAATTTTTTCAGCGGGATAAGGCCAGGGTCCCCACTAGCGTATGGCATCCGATGTGATATGCTATTGACACTCGGCTCCTGCTCAGATGTGAGCATGAGCCGAGTGTCAGTGCTCTGTGCCCTCTTTCTCTCGCACAGAGAGAATTGCAGCACAGCTGCAGAGTGGACAGAAAAAGTAATTTCTCCCTCTTCTCTGTTGCCAGCGTTGGCATTAAGCACACCATCATAGATTAACAATGGACCGAATGCTATCCGATTTTTTTATCGGATTGCATTCATCCGATTTATTCACAAGAGAGAGGTGAGCCCTAAAAAGGACACTTTAATGGGACTCTGTCAGCACAGAAAAACTCTTGAAACCAAGTTCAGGCACTCGGTGTGCTCGTGGCCAAAGATAAAGGGCACATTCCCACCTGTACTTGGTTGGAATAGTCACTCTGTGCTGACAGACTCCCTTTAAGATATTCAGCTAACACTGATGTTCACACAGACAGCTCACAAACCAGTGTTAGCCTACATGCAAGTACATCAGTCTGTGTGAAAAGCACAAACTATTCTGGTCCATTTTATGGATGAGAATAGTGCACGTAAGGCCGGGGTCACAGACTCATGATATATGGTCCGTGTTAGAGTCACGATTCCTAGCCTGACTGGCAGAAATCCTTTCCTGATCTAATTGTCTCATACGGTATATGTTTATGCAGCAGTTATAAGGTCACGCGCCCCATCAGCCAGGCCAGATATTGCGATTCCAGTTAGGACATGTTTATGTGGCCTTCCAGTGAACAACCCTTGCACTGACCTTGATGTAAATGAGCATAAAGAGCCAGTAATGTCCACAATTTGCAGAGGTGACAGGAGCCATAATTGCTACAGCAGTCCTAACTCACTCTAAAAAAACATATTCCAACATTAACTTATAACTACCTAACATTTTTCATACAGTTAAACAACCCCATAACACAAAATGATGTACAGTTACATCATTACTGCAGTGCCCATGTATGAAGAGAACTTGAGAGTTGGCCTTTCTCCACATGCTTAAATGCCGGGCCGGCTATATTACATTGCCGAAATCTGTGTCTAACCGTAGCGGTCAGAGCTGAACTCCAATCACTAGGCCACTGTCAATATCTGACATCACATTCAAATAGAGCTGTCGTGAATCACCCATGGGTTAACATGGCAGGTGGGTGACTCTATTTTGTTTAAATGGTAACTCCCAACTCAGCTGTTGATGGATGAGACGGGAATAACAGCATCCAAGCGAATGCTATTGGGACTCCGGAAACTGTAAAGTGTGGCTGAGTTGCTTCTGTAACTCTCATTCATTTCTGAGATGGGTGTAATAACATTGCAGTGCCAGTCACAAGAGGTGGACTCAAGATACAGGAACACATGCCATCGCTTTAAATAGGATTTATGAATGTCCCATGCCTTTTTGCCTGTCATTTGGTCACCACTACTCCCATTTCATAAATTGCCAAGATAGGAATAACCCTTTAATCATAATTTTATTGTGCACTAATTCTTAACCTTAATGATCTCACAATGGGAAAATCCTGGTTCATTCTTTTAGGTTTAGGATATCTGCTCAAAAATCAGAGTTTTTGTTAATGCCATCATCTCCAATGTGTAGCTATGGCACTTAAGCCTGGATTCATACAGGCTCTTTTTTTAAATTGCTACATCATTGTTATAAATGGGACGTTGCATATTGAAAACTGGCATTAATTTTCAACTTTTTTGAATTTTTTTTTAAGAAATGTTTTACCTCCTACCACAAAAATAGACATATTAAGAATTTCCTTCAAAAACCAACATGTGATGCCCCCCTCCTCTTCCTCCTAGTTTGCAGGGTCGGTTGCACACTCAGTTGAAATGTATAGCAGACCAGAAAGTCACTGACTTCCTGCACTGCAAAAGTTAAAATGGTCATCAGCCTATCAGAGGCAGTCAGCTGACATCAGCGCATCAGTCATGGGTGACATATGATGTCACTGCCACGCGCTGACCTGTCTGTGCCACATATGGAGCAGAGAGAAGATGTCGTTCTGGAACGTGGACAGGTAGGAAGAATATTTTTTTCTGTTTTGTAGAAGAGCGTCAGGATGGGGACATAAGGGCCTAGGATGGAAGACATAGGAGCTCAGGATGGAGGCCATAGGTGCCCAAGATTGAGAACATTTATTAAATAAGGGTCCCAGGATGGAAGTCATTAATAAATAAAGGGCCCCCAGGATGGGGACTTTATTAAAGGGGCCCAAGATGTGGCCCATTATTAAACAAAAGGGCCAGGATGGAGGACATTATTAAATAAATTGAAACCAAAACAAATAAATCCAGCGAAGGAACCCTTATTTTGGCATTTTTCTTAAAATCTTTTTACTCTTCAACAATCCTTAAAAGAACACCATTCCTTTTCGGACCAGGTATGTACATACAGTGGGCACTTTATGACAGTATAGAGGACACAGCTGTCTAGGAACAGACTACACGTTTCAAACATATAGGTCTTCTTCTAGGTCTCTAGGTCATAGAAGAAGACCTATACAGTTGAAACGCGTAGTCTGTTCCTAGACAGCTGTGTCCTATATACTGCCATAAACTGCCCACTGTATGTAAATACGTGGTCCGAAAAGGAATGATGTTCTTTTAAGGATTGTTGAAGAATAAAAAGATTTTAAGAAAAATGCCGAAATAAGGGTTCCTCCGCTGGACTTTATTTGTTTTTGTTCCAAGCGATTGCAGGAGGGTGTGCCTCCCTCATTTCCATGCGGATCCCTGGCAGATGATCAGACCAAGGAGAAACTACGATTGGGGTAAGCTGGCTACTATTGAATTTTTGCATTATTAAAAAAAAGGGGCCCAAGGTGGGGGATATTATTAAATAAATGGGTCCAGGGTGGGAGGACATTATTACATAAAGTGGCCCAGGATGGGGGACATTATTACAGAAAGAGCCCAGGATGGAGGACATTATACCAGAAAAAGGCCCAGGATGAAGGACATTATTAAATATAGATGCCAGAATGGGGACATCATTACAATAAGGTGCCACAATGGGGGGCATAATTACTGTATGGGGAACAGAATGAAGAACAAAGATTATCAGTTTATTATAGCAAGTAGGGACAAAATTACTGTAGGGGTCAATTACACTATATACAGAGCTCCTGTGTCTAATGTCACCAGTGATCAATGCATTACCTATACACTATTAACTATATACAAAGCTTATTAATATTGTGTTTTTTTATTAATGATCAGTATTGTAGTATTTGGTCACTATGTGGTGTTGCTATGTGGTCTGGTCATGGTATGGTGATATTTGTACCTTGTATGTGGTATTATTCGGCCCTTTTTTGGTAATATGTGGTCCAGTTATGGTGTGGCAGTGTTTCTTCTTTGTATGTAGTATTATCCGGTCACTTTGTGGTGGTAATATGGGGTCCTGACATAGGCATCAAACACCCCAGTCCGACCCTGCTAGTATGCATCTTTGGTAACTCATCCACGCCTTTATTCTAATTCCCTCTTGTATGTCGTAAAGTTGCCAAAACTACCTCAAATGCTAAACCAACATGTACTAAAATGGATCCAGTCCCAAAACACCATTCACTCAAGCATTGGTTGCAATAATTTATGCTAGAGAAGGGATGTTTGGCAGTGACTTTCCCTCTTTTCTCTGTCTCTTAGGCCACAATGGATGGAATTATAGGTGTGCCATTGTATATGTTATTACAAATTCTATGTATACAGAATCTACAGTATCTACAGAAAGCCAGTTAACCTCTATTTTAAAGCTGATATGACTATAATTGAAGATATTTAAAATGCATGTAGCTGTTCTGATGGTTGGATTTGAACACAAGTGCCAACCATTGAGCCACTTTGGCAGTATATTAAATTATCCTTGAGCTTTAAATCTTTCCTTTCATTTTATTACCTGTCATTTATTTCCAAGCTTAATATCTATAACAATATGAACCAAGCCAGACATACTAATGTTACGGAATGAATGCTAGTATATTTTTTATGGTAATAAAGTTAAGGTATTTAGCAAGGGCCTCTGTTGTGACAACAGGAAAAGTGAGCCTGCTTTTCAACTCCCACCTTTGACAGCAAGGTTGCTCTGGAAGAGCAGAGAGATGAGTCCCTGGTTCTGCTTCATGAGTGGGAAGCATTTGATAAGTGCATGCTTTTGCTTCCTGCCGTCCACAGCGTAGCCTTTGTTTCATCTACACATGATTAAATGGTCTACAGGGCAATTATGAACTAGAGGAAGGAAAAGCCAACTCTCTCCAGGTTTCCTCAATCAGTGTGATTGAATTTCTTCAAGTACAGCAGCAGTAACCGAGTCAGACTCAATGACTTTTCCTGGTAAATATTCTGTAGCTTAGCAAAGAGCTCTCGTTTAACTGCTTGCTGTTCCATTTTATTATGTGCAAATTGTGGCTTAATAGATTTACAGTAGCCATAAAATTGCTATTTTTGAGAAAACCTGTCTAAGCAGCCAACCAGGTTTCATTTTTGCTATGTTTTAATACACAGATGGGAAGAATCTGTAGTAGAAATATTAAATGTCACTGTAGAAATTGTTTTTAGTGAACTCTCTGTTCTATTGTAATTCGAAACTTACATTTTGTACCAGCTATGTTTCTCTAACACATATAATTATACCTGTTTTTTTTCTAACATGTTTTGTACCATGTTGTACAGCGTCCCGGAATGTAATAAGATAAAATAAATGTAATAGAATAAAAAAATGCTGGTATGAATAATAATAATTAATCAATAATAATAGTAATAATAATTAGTGATGAGCGAACTTGCTCGCCACTGCTCGGTACTCGCCCGAGCATCACGGTGCTCAAAAAGCTTGGCGAGTATTTCCAGGTTGCTCGGGCGGGAACTCGGGTCCATCCCCTGCATGTTTGATGCTCTTTAGAGAGCCAATGAACATGCAGGGATTGCCTGCCATGCACTGTAATGCCGTAGCCATGTTGGTTGTGGGCATTACAGTGATTGGCTGGCCGCACAACATCATCAGGTCTATATAAGACCTGGCGTCGCTATGCTTGTCACAGATTACCCCGGAAATAGGCAGAGTAGGGAGAGATGCTGCTGAGTCAGGGAAAGATTTGCTTGTTTATATTTTGTTTAGGTATTCCACAACATATATATATACACTGCTCAAAAAAATAAAGGGAACACTTACACAACAGAATATAACTCCAAGTAAATCAAACTTCTGTGAAATCAAACTGTCCACTTAGGAAGCAACAATGATTGACAATCAATTTCACATGCTGTTGTGCAAATGGAATAGACAACAGATGGAAATTATTGGCAATTATCAAGACACACTCAATAAAGGAGTGGTTCTGCAGGTGGGGACCACAGACCACATCTCAGTACCAATGCTTTCTGGCTGATTTTTTGGTCACTTTTGAATGTTGGTTGTGCTTTCACACTCGTGGTAGCATGAGATGGACTCTGCAACCCACAGAAGTTGCTCAAGTAGTGCAGCTCATCCAGGATGGCACATCAATGCGAGCTGTGTCAAGAAGGTTTGCTGTGTCTGTCAGCGTAGTGTCCAGAGGCTGGAGGCGCTACCAGGAGACAGGCCAGTACACCAGGAGACGTGGAGGGGGCCGTAGGAGGGCAACAACTCAGCAGCAGGACCGCTACCTCCGCCTTTGTACAAGGAGGAACAGGAGGAGCACTGCCAGAGCCCGGAAAAATGACCTCCAGCAGGCCACAAATGTGCATGTGTCTGCACAAACGGTTAGAAACCGACTCCATGAGGGTGGTAAGAGGACCCGACGTCCACAGATGGGGGTTGTGCTCACAGCCCAACACCGTGCAGGACGATTGGCATTTGCCAGAGAACACCAGGATTGGCAAAGTCGCCAGTGGCACCCTGGGCTCTTCACAGATGAAAGCAGGTTCACACTGAGCACATGTGACAGACGTGACAGAGTCTGGAGACACCGTGGAGAGTGATCTGCTGCCAGCAACATCCTTCAGCATGACCGGTTTGGCAGTGGGTCAGTAATGGTGTGGGATGGCATTTCTTTGGAGGGCCACACAGCCCTCCATGTCCTCGCCAGAGGTAGCCTGACTGCCATTAGGTACCAAGATGAGATCCTCAGACCCCTTGTGAAACCATTTGCTTGTGCGGTTGGCCCTGGGTTCCTCCTAATGCAGGACAATGCCAGACCTCATGTGGCTGGAGTGTGTCAGCAGTTCCTGCAAGATGAAGGCATTGAAGCTATGGACTGGCCCACCCGTTCCCCAGACCTGAATCCGATTGAGCACATCTGGGACATCATGTCTCGCTCCATCCACCAACGTCACGTTGCACCACAGACTGTCCAGGAGTTGGCGGATGCTTTAGTCCAGGTCTGGGAGGAGATCCCACAGGAGACCATCCGCAACGTCATCAGGAGCATGCCCAGGCGTTATAGGGAGGTCATACAGGCACATGGAGGCCACACACAATACTGAGCCTCATTTTGACTTGTTTTAAGGACATTACATCAAAGTTGGATCAGCTTGTAGTGTGTTTTTCCACTTTAATTTTAGGGGTGACTCCAAATCCAGGCCTCCATTGGTTAATAAATTTGATTTTCATTGATGATTTTTGTGTGATTTTGTTGTCAGCACATTCAACTTTGTACAGAACAAAGTATTCAATGAAAATATTTCATTCATTCAGATCTAGGATGTGTTATTTGAGTGTTCCCTTTATTTTTTTGACCAGTGTGTATATATATATATATATATATATATATATATATATATGTCTAAACTAACAGTCCTTCTGAGGACTAATCCAGCAGCATATAATCAGTGCTAGGCAGGAGTTAGGCAGGCAGTGTATGTGGCAGACTGCAGTGTTTGATACAGCACAAGAGGGTCCGTTGAATGTCCTGTCTGCTGCTGCTGTAATAATTACAGATATTTGTAGACATAGCTCCAGATATCATGCCTGCTATTTAAAACCGTGGTTCTCTGTCAGACCTATCACCTATAAGAGTGTTCCAAAATCAGCCATTTCCATTTCGTTGCAGTGTGTCGGTCAAGCTATTCACACTAGGTCTTTGTGTAGAATAATATTAGTAAATTACAGGCCTGCTATTTTAAACCGTGGTTCTATGTCAGACATATCACCTATAACAGTGTTCCAAAATCAGCCATTTCTTCCAATTTCATTTCATTGCAGTGTGTCAGTCAAGCTATTCACACTAGGTGTCTGTGTAGAATAATATTAGTAAATTATAGGCTTGCTATTAGAGATGAGCGTTGTTCGACTCGAACTGTTCGCCAATCTCAAATTCGAGCTGTTTTGGGCGGTGTTCGAGCCGTTCGGCGAACACGAACGATTTGAAAAAAATTCGGCTGTTCGAGGTTATGTTCGATAACTGTTCGTGCACCAAAATCATAACTGGATTTTTTCTCAGTAATGATGAAAATTAATGTTAATACGCAGTTTGAGTGTACAGCGGGGCGGGGGGAGGGGCTGGGGATGGATCTCTGCAGGAATAATGAAGATCTCCATTTTTTTTTTCTCTTTCCCGCATTTACAGTGGGGAGGTGCAATCTGTCAGCCTATCAGCAGCGCACACATGGAGCGAACTGCTTTTTTTCACACAAGCAAGGGCATGTGTCATTGGCAGTGTATGTCACATGTCCTTGCCCTATAAGACCCAGCCATTTTCCCCGTCGCCACCATTTTCTCACTGCTGCAGCTGCGTGTTAGACGGCACCGCTGTTGCTGTGTGCGCTATACCTTGTTAATTTCAAGCCAATTTTCGCCCAAATCTACAGATAGCTTGGGAGTAGGGAATAGTTGTGATTGCAGTCCTTTTAAGGACAAGGTTACAGCATTTCCTACGACTTTTATCAGGCAGGTCTGTGCTCTTAAATAGATAGGTTGTAGGAGTAAAGACTAATTGTAATTGCAGTCCTTTTCAGGACTAAGTTACATCAGTTCCTATCAGTTTTTGCCAGGCAGGTCTGTGCCAGTGCTGTGCAAGTTTTTTTCACAGCATTTGGCTAAATCTAGCAAAGCTAATCCTTTTTGGCCTATTGCAGAGTGTGTTAGTCAGTGGAGTAGCCTATCTGTGTTGCAAGCTACACCACCTGTGTACAGAATACCAATTTTTTACTGCACCTAGTGAAGTAAAACCTTTTGGGCATAGCATCATTCTATTAGTCCATCTATACTGACCTCCATCACATTGCAAAATTAATATAATTTTTTCTGCATCTAGCTCTGAAAAAATATTTGGGCTTCTAGCAGTGTGCGGGACTTGTTCTATTAGTCCATCTATACTGACCTCCATCAGGTTACAAACTGAATATAATTTTTTTCTGCATCTAACTCTGAAAAAATATTTGGCCTTCTTGCAGTGTGTGGGACTTGTTCTATTAGTCCATCTATACTGACCTCCATCAGGTTGCAAATTGAATATAATTTTTTTCTGCATCTAGATCTGAAAAAATATTTGGCCTTCTAGCAGTGTGTGGGACTTGTTCTATTAGTCCATCTATACTGACCTCCATCAGGTTGCAAACTGAATATAATTTTTTTCTGCATCTACCTCCGAAAAAATATTTGGGCTTCTAGCTGTGTGTGGGACTTGTTCTATTAGTCCATCTATACTGACCTCCATCAGGTTGCAAATTGAATATAATATTTTTCTGCATCTAGCTCTGAAAAAATAGTTGGCCTTCTAGCAGTGTGTGGGACTTTTTCTATTAGTCCATCTATACTGACCTCCATCAGGTTGCAAATTGAATATAATTTTTTTCTGCATCTAGCTCTGAAAAAATATTTGGCCTTCTAGCAGTGTGTGGGACTTGTTCTATTAGTCCATCTATACAGACCTCCATCAGGTTGCAAATTGAATATAATTTTTTTCTGCATCTAGCTCTGAAAAAATATTTGGCCTTCTAGCAGTGTGTCAGTGTGTGGGACTTGTTCTATTAGTCCATCTATACTAACCTCCATCAGGTTGCAAATTGAATATAATTTTTTTCTGCATCTAGCTCTGAAAAAATATTTGGCCTTCTAGCAGTGTGTGGGACTTGTTCTATTAGTCCATCTATACTAACCTCCATCAGGTTGCAAATTGAATATAATTTTTTTCTGCATCTAGCTCTGAAAAAATATTTGGCCTTCTAGCATTGTGTGGGACTTGTTCTATTAGTCCATCTATACTGACTCCATCAGATTGCAATTTGAATATAATTTTTTTCTGCATCTAGCTCTGAAAAAATATTTGGCCTTCTAGGAGTGAGTGGGAATATAATTTTTTTGTGCATCTAACACAGACAATAGTTTTGGCCTAATACCACAGTTTGGCCACTCAGCTCTGCTCAGTTCCCATCCATTGTTATTTTGTGCAAACAACTCCAGAGTTGTGAATTAGTTAACCACCAAAATGAGTGGAAAAAGGCCTGCTGCTGGTGGAAACGGGAAACGGGAATAGGCGTGTTGGGAAGGGGAAAAAAGGTTGTGTCCGTGGAGTAGGTGTTAAAGCAACACTAACATCTGCAGAAGAAAGACCATCTTCCAGCAAAACTAAAATGTCTACTTCTTTTAGAGGACAATGTGATAAGATCCCTTTCTTACGGCCACGCCAATCACTACAAATTCCAGATGAGGCACAAAAACAGCAGGTGCTTCAACGGATATCAAGTGCTCCTTTAAGTGGGCTCTCCTCCACATCAACTAAAGGGAACTAAAAATAATAATAAAATATTACTGGGGGTCTGCTAAAAGCCACCAAATATAACAGAGGAGAATGAGAATCTGCTATTAGGACAAATAGACAAAGTAGCAAAACATAATGAAGCGATTGTAATGGGGGATTTCAACTACCCGGATATTGACTGGGAAACAGAAACCTGTAGATCTCAGAAAGGAAAAAGGTTCTTGACAAATATTAAGGATAATTAACTGGTGCAGGAACCAACGAGAGGGAAGGCCGTGTTGGACTTAATATTGACTAATAGGCCTGATAGAATAACTGAGGTACAGATAGGGGGGCACCTAGGTAATAGCGACCATAATATTATCGACTTCAAAATGCCCTTCAGTAGGGTTATCAATAAGGGAACAACAAAAACATTAAACTTTAGGAGGGCGAAGTTTGATCAGCTGAAAGAAAGCCTTCAACTTATTGACTGGGACAAAGTTCTTAATCAAAGGAATACGAATAGTAAATGGGAAACCTTCAAAAGAATTCTGAATACTCAGTGCGAGAGATATATACCGTATGGGAATAAAAGGGCCAGAAATAAGAGGAAACCAATATGGTTGAACAAGAACGTAAAAGGGGCGTTAAATAGCAAAAAAGAGGCATTCAAGAGATTAAAACAGGAAAACAGTAAGGAAGCACTAATGTGTTACAAGGAAAAAACGAGAACCTGTAAAAAACAAATAAAAATAGCGAAGGAGGAAACAGAGAGACGTATTGCTAGGGAAAGTAGATCAAATCCCAAACTGTTCTTTACGTATATAAATAGTAAAATTATTAAATTGGATAATATTGGACCGATAAAAAGTGAGGAAGGCAAAATCATAGAGAAAGATGAGGATAAAGCTAATCTATTAAATAATTTTTTTTCGACAACTTTCACAAAGGAAATCGAACTAACAGGAGAAATGAGAAGTGACAAACTTAATCCTCCACTAAGTATGACAAATCTAACCAAAGCTGGGGTACAGAAACGCCTCAGTAACATTAAAATAAACAAATCACCAGGACCTGATGGCATACACCCACGGGTACTAAGGGAACTAAGTAATGTGATAGACAGACCGTTATATCTTATATTTAAGGACTCTGTTGAGACTGGGTCTGTGCCACTTGATTGGCGACAGGCGAATGTAGTGCCAATATTCAAAAAGGGAGCGAAAAGTGACGCCGGAAACTATCGGCCGGTGAGTCTGACGTCCATTGTGGCCAAAATTTTTGAAAGCTTCATTAAAGAGGCAATTACGGAGCATCTTGATGCTAATAATCTTTTAATCCCGAACCAACATGGATTCATGAGGAATCGCTCCTGCCAAACAAACCTGATTGACTTCTACGAGGAGGTTAGCTCTCGAGTAGATCAGGGGGAACCAGTGGATGTCGTGTATCTCGACTTCTCAAAAGCGTTCGATAGCGTGCCACATAATAGGTTGGTATACAAAATGAGAATGATGGGGCTGGGGGAAAATGTCTGCAAGTGGGTAGCTAACTGGCTAAAGGAGAGAAGGCAGAGGGTGGTTATAAATGGAATATACTCAGATTGGGTAAGCGTCACTAGTGGGGTACCACAGGGGTCTGTACTAGGCCCAATGTTATTTAATATCTTTATTAACGACATAGTCAACGGGATAAATAGTAAAATATCAATATTTGCAGATGACACAAAGTTATGTAAAACAATTAATACAAAAGAGGACAGTGCAGACCTACAGAGGGATTTGGATAAGCTGGGTAGGTGGAGCATTAAATGGCAAATGAGGTTTAACGAGGAGAAATGTAAGGTCATACATATGGGAAGGAAAAATGGAAGTCACCAGTACTCACTGAATGGGAAATCATTGGGGAATTCAGAGATGGAGAAGGACATGGGCATCTTGATTGATAGCAAACTAAATTGGAGTGCCCAAAGTCAGGCCGCTGCTGTAAGGGCAAACAGGGTAATGGGATGTATCAGAAGAGGTATAGCTGCAAAGGATGAGAACATTGTTCTTCCACTGTACAAAGCACTGGTCAGACCACACTTGGAATACTGTGCTCAGTTATGGGCCCCAATATATAGAAAGGATATAAATGAGCTTGAAAAGGTACAAAGGAGGGCAACAAAATTAATAAAGGGAATGGAGGGACTGCAATACCCAGAGAGGTTGGCAAAACTAGGACTATTCAGCCTGGAAAAGAGAAGGTTGAGGGGGGACATAATAAATGTGTACAAATATGTTAGGGGACAGTATAGAGATCTTGCCCAGGATTTGTTCAAAAGGAGGGATATTACAGTAACAAGAGGGCACTCACTAAGACTGGAAAGAGAAAAGGTTTCAGCACCAGCATAGGAAGGGGTTCTTTACGGTAAGAGCAGTGAGAATATGGAATTCACTGAGTGAGGAGACGGTAATGTCGGATTCACTACACCAGTTCAAGCGGGGACTGGATGCATTTCTAGATACCAGGCAGATTTCAGCATATACTTAAAAATAAAATAAAATAGTAGGTTGATACAGGGATTTATTCTGACTGCTGGTTTCAGAGTCGGGAGGGAATTTTTCCTCAGGTGAAGATTGGCCAAATCATTTGGGGTTTTTGCCCTCCTCTGGATCAACTTTAGCAATTACAGAACTAACAGGTCGAACTTGATGGACGCAAGTCTTTATTCGGCTTTACAAACTATGTTACTATGTTACTATGTTACTAACTTCAACATCACAAATACTCCAGTCCTCAGAGGTGTCACCCCAATCGCACTTGCTTCCTCACAGCTCCCAAATCTCCAGCTGCCCGTCTGAGTATGAGGTAGAACAGATGGTTGAGTCTGCAGAGCTGTTTACTCATACTATAGCCTGGGAATCAGAGGTCGACTCCAGCGCTTCTGTGAATCCAGACGAGGAAATGATCTGCACTGATGCCCAGAATCTTTATGAGTCGGATCCAGGACCAGACGCAGAAGGTTCTGACCATAATGTAGACCCTCATTCCCAAACTGTAACTCCTGTTGGTCTAGACAATGAGGAAGACGATGATGAGACTCAAATACCTGATTGGAGCGACAACTTTAGTTTTTTGTCAGGGCAGGAACAGGTTGGCTCTGAGGACGATGGGTGTGATAACACACAGGGTGATGATGATGAGGTTGGAGATCCCACTTACTGTCAACCCACAGTCAGCCAAGAGATGAGGTCAGCAGAGGAGGTGGAGGAGGATGCTAGTGACGACGAGGTCAGGCTGCACCTTCCTGGACAGAGACGTAGTACTGGAAGCACGTCAACAACTGCATACTCAAACACAACTCTGCCTCTGACCACAAGTCGTGGTGGCTCTTCAGGTCGCATGGGTGCTAAGCCTTGCATAGCTTGGGCATTTTTTCAGATCAATAAAGATGACCCAACTCGTGTTATCTGTAACATTTGTCAGCAAAAGCTAAGTAGAGGCCAAAAAATACATAGTTTGAGTACTTCATGCATGAACCGGCACATGGACGTGAAGCATAAGTTGCAGTGGGAAGCTCACTGTGCTACAATGCGGCCTAGCTGGCCGGGCCAACCGCCGTCTGCCACATCTTGTGCATCCGCAGCCTCTTCATCCTCTGTGACTGGGGTTGTCTCCACTGGACCTGAAACCAGGGAAGGCCGTGTGCGACAATGCTGCAAACCTGGGTGCGGCCCTTCGCCGGGGCAATGTCACACACGTGCCTTGTATGGCTCACGTGTTGAACCTGGTTGTCCAGCAATTTTTAGCCCACTATCCCGGACTAGATGGCCTTCTGCAGAGGGCACGGTCGCTGTGTGCTCACTTCCACCGTTCGCATCCCGCAGCTCAGCGACTTACATCTCTACAGAAGTCGTTGGGCCTGCCACTTCACCGGCTAAAATGCGATGTGCCTACCCGGTGGAATTCAACTCTGCACATGTTGCAGCGACTGTGGCAGCACCGACAAGCCCTGGTGCAATACGTTCTGACGTATAGCCTGGGCCAACGGGATCCAGAGGTGGGGCAAATCACGCTGGAGGAGTGGTCTCAGATGAGAGACCTATGCACCCTTCTGCACAGTTTTGAAATGGCGACGAAGATGTTTAGTGCTGACGATGCCATTATCAGCATGACTATTCCGGTGATTTACATGCTGGAGCACATGTTAAACAGAATTCGGAGTCAGGTGGTGGCACAAGAGGAGGTGGAGGAAGTAGAGGAGGAGGAGTTGTATGCGGAAGGGCTAACATCTGCAAGGTCCAGACGGTCGGCAGCACCAAGGCGGCAGGCATGTGAGGGTGGGGGAGATGGTTTTACTAGGGCGCATGGTAGCAGCCAAACTAGTGAGCAAGGTGCAGGAGCCCAGGAAGGAGTGGAGGACGAACTGACGGAAGACTCATCAGATGAGGGAGACCTTGATCACATTTCTGTTGTGCGAGGTTGGGGGGAGAGGACAGAGGAAGGAAGCATGATTGTTACCTCGCCACCAACACAACAGGGACTTGGTGATCCTGGATGCGCAACACACATGAATACCTTCTTGCTGCACTACCTGGAACATGACCCTCGAATTGGGAGAATTAGAAATAATCTTGACTACTGGGTTGCCACACTGTTAGATCCCTGGTACAAAAGTAAATTTGCAGAAATAATTCCTGCCATAGAAAGGGATGCACGCATGCAGGAGTATCAGCAGAGACTGTTGCAGAATCTTACATGTGCTTTTCCACAAAACACCAGTGGTGCACGTAGTGAATCTCACAGTCCCAACTTGCCAACCGTGGGACCGTCGAGTGTTCAGCACTCAAACCGTAACAGAACCACAGTATCTGCTGGTAACATCAATTTTGCGGAATCATTTCACCACTTTTTTAGCTCATCCTTTGCAAGGCCACAGGAGACAAGAAGTCTGACACATAGTCAACGCCTAGAGACGATGGTACAGGAGTATCTCCAAGTAAACATTGAAGCCATGACTGTGTCACTGGACCCTTGCTCTTTTTGGGCTTCCAATCTGGATAAATGGCCGGAGATCGCCACTTACGCCTTGGAGATCTTGTCATGCCCCGCAGCCAGCGTTCTGTCTGAACGTGTGTTCAGCGCTGCTGGTGGTGTGCTGACAAATAAGCACACGCGGCTCTCCACTGATAATGTAGACAGACTCACGTTCATAAAGATGAACAAATCATGGATCCGAAACGACTTTTCTACCCCTGTGTCATCCTGGGGAGAGTAAAAGCTTGATGATTGGTTAAAATCACCTCACCAACCATTTTAAGCTTTCAAATTACTAATCATGTTTATCTGTATCTTGGCTGGAAAATAATTTGGGCTTTGTAGCAGTGTGCAGTACTGATTCTATTAGGCCATCTATACTAAGCTCCACCAGATTTAAAATTACTAATCATGTTTATCTGTATCTTGGCTGGAAAATAATTTGGGCTTTGTAGCAGTGTGCAGTACTGATTCTATTAAGCCATCTATACTAAGCTCCACCAGATTTAAAATTAATAATAATTTTTAGCTGCATCTAGCCCAGAAAATAATTTTGGGGCTCCGAGATGCGCAAGACACATAAGTGCCTTCTTGCTGCACTACCTGCAACATGACCCTCAGATTGTCAGAATTCGAAGTAATCCTGACTACTGGGTTGCCAAACTCTTAGATCCCCCACACTCTTCGATCAACCTTTTCATTTTAATAAAGACCAAAAAATTGTCATTTTTGAAATTATAAGCATTAGCAGGTTATTAGAAACTGAAATCAAACAGTTTTCAACTCAAAACTTTATTCTAGGTGATGTTACATTTGCACATAGGACCCCTTGTTCGAAAGGAGCTTCTGAACTCTCTCGTCCATTGAATTTGTCAGGTTTTGGATGGTTTCTGCTTCAATTGTTTTGCATGAGGACAAAATACCCTCCCAGAGCTGTTGCTTAGATGTGAACTGCCTCCCGCCATCATAGACACTCCTTTTGATGATGCTCCAGAGGTTCTGAATGGGGTAGAGGTCAGGGGAGCATGGGGTCACACCATAAGTTTGTCCCCTTTTATGCCCATATCAGCCAGAGATGCAGATGTGTTATGTGCAGCATGAGACGGTGCATTATCATGCATGAAAATGATCTTGCTGTGGAATACACGGTTCTTCTTCTTGAACCATGGCAGGAAGTGCTGTTTGAGAAACTCCACATACATTATGGAGTTCATCTTTACCCCTTCAGGGATCCTAAAGGGGCCGACAATCTCTCTCCCCATGATTCCAGCCCAAAACATTACTCCACCTCCTCCTTGTTGGCGCTGTAGCCGTGTTTGCGTGGGGTGTCCATCAACCAGCCATCCTCCACTCCATCCATCTGGACCATCGAGCGTTGCACGGCACTCATCCGTGAAAAAATAGTTTTGAAATCAGTCTTCATGTAATGTTTGGCCCACTGGAGCCGTTTCTGCTTGTGTGCAGTGGATAGAGGAGGTCGACAGGATGGCGTACGCACAGCTGCAAACCTCTGAAGGACCCTGCATCTTGTTGTTCGGGGGCCGTTGGAGGCACCAGCAGCTTCAAAAACTTGTCTGCTGCTATGACAAGGCTTTTTTGCCGCTGCTCTTTTAACCTGACGTAATTGCCTGTAGGAAAGAGTCCTCAATTTGCCCTTATCAGCACGCACACGTGTGTACTGTGAATCAGCTACATACTTCTTGATTGCCAAGACACTTCATCCTGATCATCGCACAATGTTGATTGTAGTCATGCCTTGACCTAAACACTCCACAATTTGTTGCTTCTCAGCAGCCGACACATCCTTTTTCTTTCCCATTTTGGCAGAAAATGTAGGATGCTTAATAATGTGGGACAGCCTTCTTAAGTAGTCTTGCCGTTCATTGGACACACCTGCCAAACTAATTAGCACAGGTGTCTGCAATTGCTTACAGTGATATAAAGAGCCCTGCCACACATCACCATCAATAAGTTTAACTGACAAACAAACAAATTCTTCCCTTATCACTCCTAAACACTTTTTGCATAATAATTTGGAACGCAGTGTACATGTGCTTTTCCACAAATCACCAGTGGTTCACGTAGTGAATCTTACAGTTCTAACTTGCCAACTGTGGTCTGTATGGAGTTGTTCAATAAAGGGCCCAAAATTAAGATAACATAGACGGGAGAGGTCTCTATGAATAGGAATTCCTAAGAATTTGATACCCTGTGAGGGCCAGGCAAAGGGAAAGTTGGACTGGATGGAATCCTGTATGGATTTGGGGAGGGAGACATCGAAGGCCTCAGACTTCGCTCTATTGATTTTAAAATTTGACCATGTAACAAAGTGATGTATTTCAGCCATAACAGCCTGCTGATGGATATATGTGATTGACATCATCAGCAAATGCAGAGCACTTGTACTCGGTGCCTCCCACCTCAATCCACCTAATATTGGGGTTATGGCGAATTGATGAGAGCAGGTGCTCCGTCACTAGGATGTATAAGAGAGGACATCCCTGCCTTGTCCCATTGGTGATTATGAAAGGTGATGAAAATGTTCTGACGCGCCCCCTGGGCCTTGGGACATCCGGAGCCGGACCCATTTTGGTGGATTCTGGTGGTTGTAGTCTCCGTGGCGGCGACCCGGTTCCATGGCTCAGGGCGGTCAAACCAGTGGCGGAACTATTTATGTGGTTTTGATGTTTAAATGTCCGACTACGCCACCCGTGGATTGCGGTCAGAGTGAACCGCCGCTGCAGGGCAGACCGCTGAGGCTGGTGTTGTGGGTGCAGCAGAGCATAGCATAACTCCCCACGGGAGGAGTATAGCCTCAGGGCAGTGTATGCGGAGGATGGGGTTGATGGTGCAGGGCAGCAGCATTAACGACACGGAGTCAGTGATGCAGTCCAGGGCCTTTACTCACAGTTCTTATTATCCAGACCACTTCTGCAGGTAACGGCTGCCCACGTCGTACTGTGCTCACCAGGTGAGGGGCTCAGACAACTCCCAGATAACTTTAGAGCGCTTCACAGGAGCCCCTTTGTGTGTCCTTTGTCTGGCCTTTCTTACCAACCCTTCTGTCCGGCTGCCTCGGGCCTCCTCTTGGTAAACTTGGCGCCAGTTTCCCTGACCCTATGTGCTGCCCTCCTAGCGGGTGTAGCGAGGGGCTGCGCCACATAAAATGTCACAGCCTCCGGTTTCTAGCTGAGGGTCGTTTCCCGCCTCCACTAGTTTCGGGAATCGGTCTCCCCCTTTGGTCTGACCCCTCCACGCAGGTGGATTCGGGCGTGCGGTGGCGACTCGCCCGTCCACACCCCTGGGATCCCTTCGTTCCTCGTTCCTGGAGCCTTCTCCGCTCCTCTTCCTTCCTTCTTCCTCTTCCAGGCCTGGGCCTCTGTTACTAGGCCCGCCTCTGGAGCCGAGCTCATGCAGAGCCCCTGCTCCCTTTCACTTCTGCTCAGACTTCTCTGCACTGAACTAAGATGGTGCCCATCTTTTATACTCCCTTCTCAATGCACCCAGGAACTGCTTCCTCCCTGCTCCTGCACAACAGGGTTCGTCTTCCTCAGTGTTCCCTCCCCCCACTCCAGCCAGGGACAGGGACTGTCGTGCCCATCTCAGGGGCATATTGGTCGCCCTGCCCCACGGCAATGTGGTGTAATGCATGCAGGTGTCGGGGTCCTGATCCACACTCCATCCTTACCTGAGAGTGAGGTATCACACCTCTGGGTGAGGTGCAATACCTCTGCAGCAACCGAGCCCTCGGGGTGCTACAGTTCCATTTATCTTCAGCCTAGGTGACGCATTGCGATACAGGGCCATGATTTTGGCTCTAAAAGGGTTCCCTAGACCCCTACCCCAAGCTTTTTAAGAGAATAATATATGGCGTGCCAGGAGACTCTATGGAATGCTTTCTCAGCATCCAACGAGAGTATCTAATTACAAATTTTTAACTGCATCTAGCCCAGGAAATACTTTGTGCCTAGTAGCAGTGTCTGCTAGTCAGCGGATTATCCCGGCTGTTAAGCAAGCTACACCACCTGTAGTTTGGACACTTAATTTTTTCAAAGGAAATGCTTAGGGACCACGGGATACTCAGTGAACAGCATCAGGAGGCACCCCAAGGCATAGGGGCTGGGACTGGCGGTAGGACGCCTTGCGGTGGACAGCCGAGCTCAATCCTTATAAAAGCTTTTTAACTGCAGCAGCTTTAGTGGACGCTACTGGAGCTGGAATTACGCGGCTGCTGGCATGAGACTTGTCCTTCAATAGATCCTTGTAAAAGGATTTAAAGTGTATTCATTCAAATTAGAGAGACAATTTAAATTAAAAAGCTTAGAGCTGCCTCCACCACAGGGGGGCTCGCTCGACCCACCAGCGGACAGGCACCAGTATTGGGAGAGGGGGGCTGGCCGTCAGGGTCCACCGCGGCTCTGGCACAAACCCGGCGACACGGAGGTCGCACGGGCAGGAACGGACTGGCCGTGTCGGCTTCTCACTTTTTGTATTTTAGAAGGGCATGACATGCCTATATCTGTGTCTCCCCCTCCTTTTACTCCTCCACCTCTTTTCTTTTCGCATGACTATATGTACTTGTCACTTTTCCATGTGTTAGTTGTGTCTTCTGAGCAGTTTGTCAGCTTTTGGACACCTTTGAAGGTGTTTTCTATGTGTTTCTATGTGTTTTTGTTTGCCTGCCATTGGTTTTAACGGTGTTCGAAGTTGTTCGACGAACAGTTCGACGAACAGTTCGACGAACACAAGGGTGTTCCACGAACCGAACCTAACTCAAACACTACGGGGGTGGCTCAACACTACTTGCTATTTAAAACCGTGGTTCTCTGTCAGACATATCACCTATAAGAGTGCTCCAAAATCAGCCACTTCTTCCATTTTCATTTTGTTTCAGTGTGTCGGTCTAGCTATTCACACTAGGTGTCTGTGTAGAATAATATTAGTAAATTACAGGCCTGCTATTTAAAACCGTGGTTTTCTGTCAGATGTATCACATAAAACTGCAGTTCAAATTCAGCCATTTGTAGTGAACGTGGAAAATATGGTCCTCAATTTATAGATTGTAGCAATGTGTCAGTGTACACCATTTTACAGATCCATTTGCTTGTTCGCAAAATACAGCCAGATTTTTTTTCTTTTATTCATATCACTCTATTGTGGAAGCAGAGGAACTTTTTTCAATGATCAGATGCATGTGATCCATATGACTGCCGTAATAATACAGAAATTTTGTGGAGCGTGACAAATATTCCACTCCTTTTAAAGTCAGCCACTTGTGTTTTGTTGAAACTGACACTTGGTCGCAGACAAATACCATACTATTGGGCGACTGCCTGAAACCGTGGCCATCAGACATTATCCCATATGACTGCCCTAATAATCCAGCAATTATTGTGAGCGTGTCAAATATTACACTCAATTTAAAGTATTGCAGTTGAGGGTTCAAACCTATTCTCAGTTGGCTGCTGACAAATAGCATATCTGTGAGCAATGTTGTCAGAGTATTACGCCACTTTTGCGGACTGACAAAAATAAACATACAAAAAACAAGATAAAATGGAAAAAATGTTAAGAAACATTCTTTCCAGGGTAATGACTTGTATATTAGGCCAAAGAAATAAAAAAAATAAAGTTATGGACTGTGGAAGACATTTATGCGACCAGAATGAACACTCATGTGTAGCTGGTGATGATACCACCTAGCAAGCAGCAACTGTTCCTATTGTAAATGCATTTGACAGCATTATTGATAGAGAATAGAATAGATTTTAAATTTTTTTGGGCAGCACCAGTAGCACGCAGTATAATGCAATAATATCTGGCTGGATTGGTGTAATATGCTATTCATAATGTGATACCTCACTCGTAAAAGAATTTCCAATAAGACAGTTAATATTCTAGAACATAGAATCAATATGAATTGTCCTTCCCATTATTAAGGAGTGAGTTTCCTATACTGTTATTGCATATGCAACAATTTCAAGGGCTGCCAAAAATTAGGACGCACTCCAATACACACTTGAAGAGGCATAAAAAAAAACACAGTAGGATCTTTCTTTAGTATAAAAACCAGACTCGCCAATGTAACTTCAATGTAATCACATTATTCAGCTCCTGTACCTCCTCCTCCAGTTCGGCCTCCATCTCCAAAATGACAACATCAGTCACAAGCTGGAAGCACTGCAGCACTGCCTTGGCCAAGCGGCAACAGGCTGTGCTGAAGATAATATGCTTAATGCTTAGGTGACAAACCGCCAGAGTTGTTGAAAGCTGTAACACAGCAACCTCATCTGTGGCTCTCACTGCTGAACATACAACCAGGCATGGTCGTGTGTGACAATGGGCGGAACCTGGTGGCGAATAAGTGGCAGTCGGAGTAAAATGGTTTCCCTCTATGCCAGTCCTTTCACCGAGCTAAAGAATATGGCTGTGGTGAAATACTACTCTCACCGAGAAGCAGTGTCAGACTGAAAAACATTGGGTTTTGATTCTGAGGGCCCACCTTTCTCCCCTGCTCAAGAGCCCCATAGCAGCTGCAACGTTTGCACTATCATTAACTCTCCTGATGGAGAAGCCAGGGCCCACCCGAGGATTCTCTGGTGGACCCGTAAAACCCTGCCGAGAAACAGACCTGGCTTAAAAAAGTGTGTGGGAAGGTTCCTGGACACTCTATGGCTGTTTTTTAACTGTTGACTGGCTCCAGCAATCTATAAGATTGCAATCTATGATCCCTTTAATAGCTCCCCATTGGCCAGAGACTTCAGTTCAAAACCGTAACCATGACATGCAAAGCCATCCACAACCTGTCTGCTCCAAATATCTGTGATCTAGTCTCCCAATACATACCTGCACGCAACATCCGATCCTCACCAGATCTCCTTCTCTACTCCCGTCTTCTCTCCTCTTCCCACAATCGCATACAAGATTTTTCCCTTGCATCCCTTCTACTCTTGAACTGTGTACCCCAACATATCAGACTCTCGCCTACTGTTGGAACCTTTAAAAGGAAGCTGAAGACCCACCTCTTCTGACAAGCCTACAACCTGCAGTAACCCTCGCTCTACCATACCACTGCACAACCAGCTGTACCCTCACCTACTGTATCCTCACCCATCCCTTATAGACTGTTTGTGCGCCCTCACGGGCAGGGTCCTCTCTGCTCTTTTACCAGTCAGTGACTTATTTTCACATGTAAAATGCAATGGAATAAATGGTGCTATAATAATAAAAAATAATAATCATACTACTTGTACTCTGGGTCAATTGATGGCATTTTCCTGGTGACTGCACCTAAATTGATGTGTTTTGGCAGCTTTTGGTCCCGTTTGTAGGTGCTGTGTATACGTTTGGTTTTGGCACCCATTGAATCCAATGGTGATCGGCGATGTTCGGCAAATATTCGACAATTAGATTAGCAAATATTGTAAAAACGGCGATTGTAATACGAACCGAATATTGAACTATTTGCTCGTCTCTAATTAGAAACACCCTTAAAAAAATGATGTGGGTGTTGCATCACGGTCTCCCAGGTGATATGGTGGTGGAAGATGAGGAGAAGGAGGAGGGCGACATAAAATAGAACAATTCCTAAAGGGTATACCCATGTATAGGTGTGAAGGGGTGCATGGTAATAGACCCCTCAAAAAATAACCACTGGATTTGAGTATATGTTTGACGCTATCATCTGATGGTATTGAAAAGTCTGGCCCAATTCAGCCCTTGTTCATTTGTAAGAGTCAGCCTGTCAGCATTTTCAGTTGACAGGCAGATGTGCCTATCAGTTTTATCAGTTACAGTGCTGGCCAAAAGTATTGCCACCCCTGCAATTCTGTCAGATAATACTCAGTTTCTTCCTGAAAATGATTGCAATCACAAATTCTTTGGTATTATTCTCTTCATTTAATTTGTCTTCAATGAAAAAAACACAAAAAGAATTGTCCTAAAGCCAAATTGGATATAATTCCACACCAAACCTAAAAAAGGGGGTGGACAAAAGTATTGGCACCCTTTGAAAAATCATGTGATGCTTCTCTAATTCGTGTAATTAACAGCACCTGTAACTTACCTGTGGCACCTAACAGGTGTTGGCAATAACTAAATCACACTTGCAGCCAGTTAACATGGATTAAAGTTGACTCAACCTCTGTCCTGTGTCCTTGTGTGTACCACATTGAGCGTGGAGAAAAGAAAGAAGACCAAAAAACTGTCTGAGGACTTGAGAAAGCAAATTGTGAGGAAGCATGAGCAATCTCAAGGCTACAAGTCCATCTCCAAAGACCTGAATGTTCCTGTGTCTTCCGTGCGCAGTGTCATCAAGAAGTTTAAAGCCCATGGCACTGTGGCTAACCTCCCTAGATGTGGACGGAAAAGAAAAATTGACGAGAGATTTCAACGCAAGATTGTGCGGATGGTGGATAAAGAACCCCGACTAACATCCAAACAAGTTCAAGCTGCCCTGCAGTCCGAGGGTACAACAATGTCAACCCGTACTATCCATCGACGTCTGAATGAAAAGGGACTGTATGGTAGGATACCCAGGAAGACCCCACTTCTTACCCCGAGACATAAAAAAGCCAGGCTGGAGTTTGCCAAAACTTACCTGAGAAAGCCTAAAAGGTTTTGGAAGAATGTTCTCTGGTCAGATGAGACAAAAGTAGAGCTTTTTGTGAAAAAGCATCAACATAGAGTGTACAGGAAAAAAAAAGAGGCATTCAAAGAAAAGAACACGGTCCCTACAGTCAAACATGGCAGAGGTTCCCTGATGTTTTGGGGTTGCTTTGCTGCCTCTGGCACTGGACTGCTTGACCGTGTGCATGGCATTATGAAGTCTGAAGACTGCCAACAAATTTTGCAGCATAATGTAGGGCCCAGTGTGAGAAAGCTGGGTCTCCCTCAGAGGTCATGGGTCTTCCAGCAGGACAATGACCCAAAACACACTTACAAAAGCACTATAAAATGGTTTGAGAGAAAGCACTGGAGACTTCTAAGGTGGCCAGCAATGAGTCCAGACCTAAATCCCATAGAACACCTGTGGAGAGATCTCAAAATGGCAGTTTGGAGAAGACACCCTTCAAATATCAGGGACCTGGAGCAGTTTGCCAAAGAAGAATGGTCTACAATTCCAGCAGAGCATTGTAAGAAACTCATTGATGGTTACCGGTAGCGGTTGTTCGCAGTTATTTTGGCTAAAGGTTGTGCAACCAAGTATTAGGCTGAGGGTGCCAATACTTTTGTCCGGCCCTTTTTTGGAGTTCTGTGTGAAATTATCAATGATTTGATTTTTGCTTCATTCTCTTTTGTGTTTTTTCCTTGCAAGCAAATTAAATGAAGAGAATAATACCAAAGAATTTGTGATTGCAATCATTTTCAGGAATAAACTGAGTATTATCTGACAGAATTGCAGGGGTGCCAATACTTTTGGCCAGCACTGTATAATGCCCCCGGCGGCACTAAAAACTATCTCTGACAAAACGCTACCGGCCAGGACCTCCAAGGCGTAGAAAGACAGTTCATGCCACGTGTCTAGTTTGCATCTTCCAAAACGTTTCCCTCCTTGGCAGGGAAAACTGTCCCAGACCTTTGACAGCATTCTCCTGCCTCTGCCACATCTGGTTTGTGTCTTCCTTGCTTGCACTTCTTGGTTGTCCAATGAACTGTCTGACTGTGACCTCTGCCGCCAACGTTGTCAGATGGGAATTTTTTTGTTTGTTATAATTCTTCAACAAGAGCCTGAACTTAATTTTCCAAAAGTGAACTCCTTCGGTTTCCTCCTTCTACTAACCTACCTATACCTGACTTTGAAATTTCCTTTAGGTGCTACCACCATAATTCCCACTCGGCACGCCTGCTGTTTTGGAGTCATATTTGACACACAACTATCCTTTATTCAACGTGGAAAATCACTCACTCGCTCATATCACCGGCACCTTAAAAACTTCTCCAGAAGTCGACCTTTTCTCACCTTTGATACAGCAAAAACTCTTACTCTCCTTCTTATTCACTAGTGCACCTCTCTTCTAATCGGTCTCCCTCTAAACAAACTGTCTCCTCTCCAATTCCTTCTGAATGCAGCAGCCAGGGTCGTATTTCTATCAAGCCGCTTCACCGACACCTTTACCCTGTGCCAGTCATTGCACGGGTTAGGTTAAACAATAACTAAAGAATACAATACAAACTCATCTCTCTCACCCACCAAGCTGTCCACAGTTCTGCACCGGCCTCTATCTCTTCCCTCATTTCTGTGTATCACCCCTACTGTGCCCTCCGTTCTGCAACTGATCTAAGACAGACATCCTCCTTTATCAGAACGTCACACCTCCATCTCCAAGAATTCTCTCCTGTGGTGTCAATTTTCTGTAATGCTCAAAATGTGTACAACGTGATGGCCACGGTAAAGGCAGGTGAACATAAAGTTGGCCTTGTGTGCCAGACTGCTAACAGCCAAGATTTCCCTGTTCTCACCAAGAGTATGACTGTCTATTTTCTCTTCCTCCTCCTCTTTATCACCCAATGTGAATTGAGATGAGATGAGGCTGGGTAGCATCACCCTGTACAATTCCCTGCTCCGCCTGCAATGCCTCCTCTTTAATTGTGGGCAGCGAGCTTTTCAGTAGACAGAGAAGCGGGATGGTGATGCTAATTATCACGTCATCGCCGCTCACCATCTTGGTGGAGTCCTCAAAGTTTTGGAGGAGGGCATACATATCAGACACCCATGCCCACTCATCAGCTCTTATGTGCAGAGGCTGACCTGAATGCCGACAAACACGTTGAAGCTGGTACTCAACAACTGCTCTCTGCAGCTCAAAATCATTCCAAACATCTGCAACGTTGATTTCCAACGCGTAGTCACAGCGCACACCAGTCGGTGAGCTGGAAGCTGCAAATTCTGCTGAAGCCCTGACAGGGTGGCGGAAGCTGTAGCTGACTTTTTGAAATGGGCTCACACACGTCTTACTTTCACAAGCAGCTCTGGCAGATCTGTGTAGATTTTGAGAAATTGCAGAACCACTAAGTTAAGCACATGGGCCAGGCATGGTACATATGCGAGCTTGCCTAGCTTCAGAGCCGCCACAAGGTTCTCTGACACAGCTTTCAACAACTCTGAAACGGTGTGTGGTTTGTTGCCTAAGCATACCGTCCTGCTTATTGCTATTGCCACACAGGAAGTTTAAGTAAATAATCTGGAATATGTCCTGAAAAAATGAATCAAGTGATGGAGATGGAGGCTAAAGATGAGGAGGTGGTGCAGGAGCTGTAGAATGTGGGGGTAACCCTGATTGACCCAGGATTCCACAATATTAACCCAGTGGAATGTGTCAGTGAGATGAACTGTCCCTGGCCACTTGTCCACGTGTTTGTGGTTAGGGGGTCCTTCCCACTTAAGTGCACTGGGGATGGCACGGGTAATGTTCTGGGACTCGCGCTTGTGGAAGGCGGAGACGATACCGGGACAAATGGTGGCGGCTGGGGACCAAGTATGGACACTCGGCTGCCGCCGCCATGAGGTTGTCAAAGGCTTCCCCCTCCATGAGCCTAAAAGGCAACATTTCAAGTGCAAGCAGTCCGGAAATGTGGCAGTTTAGGATTGCAGCCTGTGGATGGGTGGGTGGCAGACTGCATACTTGCGCTTGCATTCCAAGAACTGTGGTAGGGACAACTGAATGCTGCAAAGGGACAAGGAAGAGGACAGTGATGGTTACAAGTCTGCAATGACAGGTGCAGGGCAGGAGGCACCTTCACATGGACAGGGGATTGGCGTGCATGCACAACAGCGGAAGAGGCAGTGGTGCCACCCGCAGACACTGTTTCTGGATCTTGGTGTTCGGCCCAGCTAGTCAGTTGCTTTGCTGTCATGTGCCTGAGCATGCTGGTGGTGGTCAGGCTGGTAGTTTTGATGCTCTTGCTGATGTTGGCCTGGCAGATGTTGCAAATGGCCTTTTTGGGGTTATCTAAACAGTCTTTAAAAAAGAATCAGACTCGGGAAGACCTAACACTTGTACTGGCAACGTCCGTTGTGTTGGTGTACTGGGGAGCTGTTGCCTGCCTTGTGTCTCTGGCCACCACACTGCTTGTTCCTGCCTGTTGTGGTGCTATGCCTCCCCCCCTGTGTGCTACTGTCCTCGCTTTACATGCCCCCTTGCCAGGTTGGGTTAGTGACTTTAATGTCCACCGCTTCATTTTCCACTTCCGCACCCTGGTCCTCCTCCTGACTTTCTGTCCACTGTGTCTCATCATTATCCTCCTCTTGCGACAGTATTTGAACTCTCCCAGCATCACAGTCGGGTGACCATGGCTCCTCAAATTGCTACATGTGATTTTCTGTTGCCCTGCTCTAAGCTAGCCGGTCGAGAGGCCCAAATTTATCAATGGAAAAGTGAACAGCACTTGGGGTAACCCTGGACTCTAATCTATCCTTCAAACAACATATCCAAGCTCTTTCCACTTCCGAGAGGACCGAGCGAGAGGCCAGAATCTATAAATAGAAAGATGAACAAAACATCTGTTCGAAGTGTCCAAGTGTGGGATCAGTTGTCTCAGTGCTCTCGGAATGGTGGAAGGAAGGAGGATCAGGGTGAGGAAGATGCCGACTCCAAGTAAAAAAAATCTCCCGGATCCGCACATTCCTCAACCACGAATCTACAAAAACACTAGTGCACGTGCTCATCATCTCCCTTCTTGACGACTGCAACCTCCTGCTCTGTGGCCTCCCTTTTAACACTCTTGCATTCCTCCAATCTATCCTAAACTCTGTTTCCCGTCTAATCCATCTGTCCCCTCTCTATTTCCTGGCCTCTGTCAATCCCTTCACTAGCTCACCATTACCCAGAGACTCCAGTTCAAAACCCTAACCTTGGTATGCAAAGCTATCGACAACCAATCTCCTCCAAATATCTGTGACCTTGTCTCCCGTTACTTACCTGCATGCAACCGCCGATTCTCACAAGATCTCCTTTTCTACTCCCCTCTTATCTTATCTCCTCTTCCCACAATCGCATACAAGATTTCTCCCATGCATTCCCCCTTCTCTGGAACTCTCTACCCCACCATTTCTGACTCTCGCCTACTGTTGAAAGCTTTAAAAGGAAGCTGAAGACCCACCTCTTGCGACATGCGTGCAACCTGCATTAACCCTCGCTCCACCATACCACTGCAAGACCAGCTCTATCCTCACCTACTGTATCCTCACCCATGCCTTGCAGACTGAGCCCTTGCGGGCAGGGTCCTCTCCTCCCCTGTACCAGTCGCTTTCACTTCTTTTTCAAGATTATTGTAATTGTTTTTATGATGTATACCCCTTTTTCACATGTAAAGTGACATGGAATAAATGGCGATGATAAAATAATAATAATAATGTGGACAAGACTCCCATCTACTGAGACTGAACCATGTGGAACACAGGGTGGTGGTGGTGGCAAACTGACTGGAAACTTTATCTGCTATCCAATCAATAACCTTTTCACATTGCTCTGGCTTAAATAGTGGTGTTCTGTGACACCCTAGAAAATTGGGACAGGAAGGTGGTTCGACATGATGTGGGTGTTTGTTGTGCTCCCTCAGCAGGCACAGTTTCATCTTGCCCACGGCCTCTGCCATCACCATAATGTCCACTTCCCCATCCCTTGACACACACCTTGCCCATTTAAAATGGAGTTTAAGATTAGTCACGTTGCCAAAAATGTCTTTATTATCACCGCAGTAATATAGGAGCACGTCTGATGAGATGACTAGAGATGAGCGTTGTTCTACTCGAACTGTTCGCCAATCTCAAATTCGAGCTGTTTTAGGCGGTGTTCGAGCCGTTCGGCGAACACGAACAATTTGAGAAAAATTCGGCTGTTCGAGGTTATGTTCGATAACTGTTCGTGCACCAAAATCATAACTGGATTTTTTCTCAGTAATGATGAAAATTAATGTTAATACGCAGTTTGAGTGTACAGCGGGGTGGGGGGAGGGGCAGGGGATGGATCTCTGCAGGAACAATGAAGATCTCCATTTTTTTTTCTCTTTCCCGCATTTACAGTGGGGAGGTGTAATCTGTCAGCCTATCAGCAGCGCACACACGGAGCGAAGTGCTTTTTTTCACACAAGCAAGGGCATGTGTCATTGGCAGTGTATGTCACATGTCCTTGCCCTATAAGACCAAGCCATTTTCCCCGTCGCCACCATTTTCTCACTGCTGCAGCTGCGTGTTAGACGGCACCGCTGTTGCTGTGTGCGCTATACCTTGTTAATTTCAAGCCAATTTTCGCACAAATATACAGATAGCTTGGGAGTAGGGAATAGTTGTGATTGCAGTCCTTTTAAGGACTAGGTTACAGCATTTCCTACGACTTTTATCAGGCAGGTCTGTGCTCTTAAATAGATAGGTTGTGGGAGTAAAGACTAATTGTAATTGGAGTCCTTTTCAGGACTAGGTTACATCAGTTCCTATCAGTTTTTGCCAGGCAGGTCTGTGCCAGTGCTGTGCAAGTTTTTTTCACAGCATTTGGCTGAATCTAGCAAAGCTAATCCTTTTTGGCCTATTGCAGAGTGTGTTAGTCAGTGGAGTAGCCTATCTGTGTTGCAAGATATACCACCTGTGTATAGAATACCAATTTTTTTACTGCACCTAGTGAAGTAAAATCTTTTGGGCATAGCATCATTCTATTAGTCCATCTATACTGACCTCCATCAGGTTGCAAACTGAATATAATTTTTTTCTGCATCTAGCTCTGAAAAAATATTTGGCCTTCTAGCAGTGTGTCGGACTTTCTCTATTAGTCCATCTATACTGACCTCCATCAGGTTGCAAATTCAAAATAATTTTTATCTGCATCTACAGTACCTCTGAAAAAATATTTGGGCTTCTAGCTGTGTGTGGGACTTGTTGTATTAGTCCATCTATACTGACCTCCATCAGGTTGCAAACTGAATATATTTTTTTCTGCATCTACCTCTGAAAAAATATTGGGCTTCTAGCTGTGTGTGGGTCTTGTTCTATTAATCCATCTATACAGACCTCCATCAGGTTGCAAACTGAATATAATTTTTTTCTGCATCTAGCTCTGAAAAAATATTTGGCCTTCTAGTAGTGTGTGGGACTTTCTCTGTTAGTCCATCTATACTGACCTCCATCAGGTTGAAAACTGAATATATTTTTTTCTGCATCTACCTCTGAAAAAATATTGGGCTTCTAGCTGTGTGTGGGTCTTGTTCTATTAATCCATCTATACAGACCTCCATCAGGTTGCAAACTGAATATAATTTTTTTCTGCATCTAGCTCTGAAAAAATATTTGGCCTTCTAGCAGTGTGTGGGACTTGTTCTATTAGTCCACCTATACTGACCTCCATCATGTTGCAAATTCAAAATAATTTTTTGTATGCATCTAGCTCTGAAAAAATATTTGGCCTTCTAGCAGTGTGTGGGACTTTCTCTATTAGTCCATCTATACTGACCTCCATCAGGTTGCAAACTGAATCTAATTTTTTTCTGCATCTAGCTCTGAAAAAATATTTGGCCTTCTAGCAGTGTGTCGGACTTTCTCTATTAGTCCATCTATACTGACCTCCATCAGGTTGCAAATTAAAAATAATTTAAATCTGCATCTACAGTACCTCTGAAAAAATATTTGGGCTTCTAGCTGTGTGTGGGACTTGTTGTATTAGTCCATCTATACTGACCTCCATCAGGTTGCAAACTGAATATATTTTTTTCTGCATCTACCTCTGAAAAAATATTGGGCTTCTAGCTGTGTGTGGGTCTTGTTCTATTAATCCATCTATACAGACCTCCATCAGGTTACAAACTGAATATAATTTTTTTCTGCATCTACCTCTGAAAAAATATTGGGCTTCTAGCTGTGCGTGGGACTTGTTGTATTAGTCCATCTATACTGACCTCCATCAGGTTGCAAACTGAATATATTTTTTTCTGCATCTACCTCTGAAAAAATATTGGGCTTCTAGCTGTGTGTGGGACTTGTTGTATTAGTCCATCTATACTGACCTCCATCAGGTTGCAAATTGAATATAATTTTTTTCTGCATCTAACCCAGCCAATAGTTTTCGCCCAATACCAAAGTTTGGCCACTCAGCTCTGCTCGGTTACCATCCATTGTTTTTTTGTGCAAACAACTCCAGAGTTGTGAATTAGTTAACCACCAAAATGAGTGGAAAAAGGCCTGCTGCTGGTGGAAAGGGGAATAGGCATGTTGGGAAGGGGAAAAAAGGTTGTGTCCGTGGGGTAGGTGTTAAAGCAACAATAACATCTGCAGAAGAAAGACCATCTTCCAGCCAAACTAAAATGTCTACTTCTTTTAGCGGACAATGTGATAAGATCCCTTTCTTACGGCCACGCCAATCGCTACAAATTCCAGATGAGGCACAAAAACAGCAGGTGCTTCAACGGATATCAAGTGCTCCTTTAAGTGGGCTCTCCTCCACATCAACTTCAACATCACAAATACTCCAGTCCTCAAAGGTGTCACCCAAATCGCACTTGCTTCCTCACAGCTCCCAAATCTCCAGCTGCCGGTCTGAGTATGAGGTAGAACAGATGGTTGAGTCTGCAGAGCTGTTTACTCATACTATAGCCTGGGAATCAGAGGTCGACTCCAGCGCTTCTGTGAATCCAGACGAGGAAATGATCTGCACTGATGCCCAGAATCTTTATGAGTCGGATCCAGGACCAGACGCAGAAGGTTCTGACCATAATGTAGACCCTCATTCCCAAACTGTAACTCCTGTTGGTGGAGACAATGAGGAAGACGATGATAAGACTCAAATACCTGATTGGAGCGACAACTTTAGTTTTTTGTCAGGGCAGGAACAGGTTGGCTCTGAGGACGACGGGTGTGATAACACACAGGGTGATGATGATGAGGTTGGAGATCCCACTTACTGTCAACCCACAGTCAGCCAAGAGATGAGGTCAGCAGAGGAGGTGGAGGAAGATGCTAGTGACGACGAGGTCAGGTTGCGCCTTCCTGGACAGAGACGTAGTACTGGAAGCACGTCAACAACTGCATCCTCAAACACAACTCTGCCTCTCACCACAAGTCGTGGTGGCTCTTCAGGTCGCATGGGTGCTAAGCCTTGCATAGCCTGGGCATTTTTTCAGATCGATAAAGATGACCCAACTCGTGTTATCTGTAACATTTGTCAGCAAAAGCTAAGTAGAGGCCAAAAAATACATAGTTTGAGTACTTCATGCATGAACCGGCACATGGACATGAAGCATAAGTTGCAGTGGGAAGCTCAGTGTGCTACAATGCGGCCTAGCTGGCCGGGCCAACCACCGTCTGCCATATCTTGTGCATCCGCGGCCTCTTCATCCTCTGTGACTGGGGGGACAGCAGTCACACCTGTTTTGGGGCGCAGACCTGCCACCTCTTTACCCGCAACAGCCAGCGTGATTGGCAGGTCATCATTTTCTTTGGAGGTGGTAACACCAGCTGGTGTTGAGCGCTGTCCGACATCGATAGCACCACCTTTGGATCAAGGCAACCTAACATGTCCGCCTGCATCTTCCTCACAGACCGGCAGTTTGCCGGGGACACCCTTATCAACCCCGTCTAAGCACAATAGCCAGCCCTCGGTCCCTCAGATGTGGACAAGTAAAAGACCATTTCCTCCTAGCCATGAGAAAGCTAAGAGGTTGAATTTCACCATCTGCAAGCTTTTGGCTACAGAAATGCTGCCTTTCCGCCTGGTGGACACAGAGGATTTTCGAGACCTTATGTCCGTCGCAGTGCCCCAGTACCAGATGCCCAGTCGGCACTACTTCTCAAAGAAAGGTGTGCCTGCGCTCCACCAGCATGTCGCACACAACATCACCGCTTCTTTGAGAAACTCTGTGTGTGACAGGGTGCATTTCACCACAGACACTTGGACGAGTAGGCATGGACAGGGGCGTTACATGTCGCTGACTGGGCACTGGGTAACTATGGTGACAGCAGGACAAGGGGCTGCTGTCCAAGTCTTGCCGTCCCCACGAGTTGTGCGTCAATCCTCTTTATGTCAAAGTTCCTCCACTGCTTCTGCCTCCTCAACCTCCTCTCGGTCTTCCACCTGCACCCAAAGCCTGTCTGGTCATGCCACAAGCTTTCTAACTGCGCAGAAGGGATCCTGCACACCTCCTTACTATGCTGGCAGTAGGGCTCAACGTCATCAGGCGGTTTTTACATTGAAATGTCTGGGAAATGTGAGTCACACAGCTGAGGAGTTGTGGTCAGCTCTGGAGAACCAATTTCATGAATGGTTGTCTCCACTGGACCTGAAACCAGGGAAGGCCGTGTGCGACAATGCTGCAAACCTGGGTGCGGCCCTTCGCCGGGGCAATGTCACACACGTGCCTTGTATGGCTCACGTGTTGAACCTGGTTGTCCAGCAATTTTTAGCCCACTATCCCAGACTAGATGGCCTTCTGCAGAGGGCACGGTCGCTGTGTGCTCACTTCCGCCGTTCGCATCCCGCAGCTCAGCGACTTACATCTCTACAGAAGTCGTTGGGCCTGCCACTTCACCGGCTAAAATGCGATGTGCCTACCCGGTGGAATTCAACTCTGCACATGTTGCAGCGACTGTGGCAGCACCGACAAGCCCTGGTGCAATACGTTCTGACGTATAGCCTGGGCCAACGAGATTCAGAGGTGGGGCAAATCACGCTGGAGGAGTGGTCTCAGATCAGGGACCTATGCACCCTTCTGCACAGTTTTGAAATGGCGACGAAGATGTTTAGTGCTGACGATGCCATTATCAGCATGACTATTCCGGTGATTTACATGCTGGAGCACATGTTAAACAGAATTCGGAGTCAGGTGGTGGCACAAGAGGAGGTGGAGGAAGTAGAGGAGGAGGAGTTGTATGCGGTAGGGCTAACATCTGCAAGGTCCAGAAGGTCGGCAGCACCAAGGCGGCAGGCATGTGAGGGTGGGGGAGATGGTTTTACCAGGGCGCATGGTAGCAGCCAAACTAGTGAGGAAGGTGCAGGAGCCCAGGAAGAAGTGGAGGACGAACTGATGGAAGACTCATCAGATGAGGGAGACCTTGATCACATTTCTGTTGTGCGAGGTTGGGGGGAGAGGACAGAGGAAGGAAGCATGATTGTTACCTCGCCACCAACACAACAGGGACTTGGTGCTCCTGGATGCGCAACACACATGAGTGCCTTCTTGCTGCACTACCTGCAACATGACCCTCGAATTGTGAGAATTAGAAATAATCCTGACTACTGGGTTGCCACACTGTTAGATCCCCGGTACAAAAGTAAATTTGCAGAAATTATTCCTGCCATAGAAAGGGATGCACGCATGCAGGAGTATCAGCAGAGACTGTTGCAGAATCTTACATGTGCTTTTCCACAAAATACCAGTGGTGCACGTAGTGAATCTCACAGTTCCAACTTGCCAACCGTAGGACCGTCAAGTGTTCAGCACTCAAACCGTAACAGAACCACAGTATCTGCTGGTAACATCAATTTTGCGGAATCATTTCACCACTTTTTTAGCCCATCCTTTGCAAGGCCACAGGAGACAAGAAGTCTGACACATAGTCAACGCCTAGAGACGATGGTACAGGAGTATCTCCAAGTAAACATTGAAGCCACGACTGTGTCACTGGACCCTTGCTCTTTTTGGGCTTCCAATCTGGATAAATCGCCGGAGCTAGCCACTTACGCCTTGGAGATCTTGTCATGCCCCGCAGCCAGCGTTCTGTCTGAACGTGTGTTCAGCGCTGCTGGTGGTGTGCTGACAGATAAGCGCACGCGGCTCTCCACTGATAATGTAGACAGACTCACGTTCATAAAGATGAACAAATCATGGATCCGAAACGACTTTTCTACCCCTGTGTCATCCTGGGGAGAGTAAAAGCTTGATGATTGGTTAAAATCACCCTACCAACCGTTTTAAGCTTTCAAATTACTAATCATGTTTATCTGTATCTTGACTGGAAAATAATTTGGGCTTTGTAGCAGTGTGCAGCACTGATCCTATTAGGCCATCTATAATAAGCTCCACCAGATTTAAAATTAAAAATAATTTTTAGCTGCATCTAGCCCGGAAAATAATTTTGGGGCTCCGAGATGCGCAAGACACATAAGTGCCTTCTTGCTGCACTACCTGCAGCATGACCCTCATATTGTCAGAATTCGAAGTAATCATGACTACTGGGTTGCCACACTCTTAGATCCCCCAAACTTTTCGATCAACCTTTTCATTTTAATAAAGACCAAAAAAATGGTCATTTTTGAAATTATAAGCATTAGCAGGTTGTTAGAAACTGAAATCAAACAGTTTTCAACTCAAAACTTTATTCTAGGTGATGTTACATTTTCACATAGGACCCGTTGTTCGAAAGGAGCTTCTGAACTCTCTCGTCCATTGAATTTGTCAGGTTTTGGATGGTTTCTGCTTCAATTGTTTTGCATGAGGACAGAATACCCTCCCAGAGCTGTTGCTTAGATGTGAACTGCCTCCCGCCATCATAGACACTCCTTTTAATGATGCTCCAAAGGTTCTGAATGGGGTAGAGGTCAGGGGAGCATGGGGGTCACACCATAAGTTTGTCCCCTTTTATGCCCATATCAGCCAGAGATGCAGATGTTTTATGTGCAGCATGAGATGGTGCATTATCATGCAGAAAAATGATCTTGCTGTGAAATACACGGTTCTTCTTCTTGAACCATGGCAGGAGGTGCTGTTTGAGAAAATCCACATACATTATGGAGTTCATCTTTAGCGCCTTCAGGGATCCTAAAGGGGCCGACAATCTCTCTCCCCATGATTCCAGCCCAAAACATTACTCCACCTCCTCCTTGTTGGCGCTGTAGCTGTGTTTGCGTGGGGTGTCCATCAACCAGCCATCCTCCACTCCATCCATCTGGACCATCGAGCTCTGCACGGCACTCATCCGTGAACAAAACAGTTTTGAAATCAGTCTTCATGTAATGTTTGGCCCACTGGAGCCGTTTCTGCTTGTGTGAAGTAGATAGAGGAGGACGACAGGATGGCGTATGCACAGCTGCAAACCTCTGAAGGACCCTGCATCTTGTTGTTCGGGGGACGTTGGAGGCACAAGCAGCTTCAAAAACTTGTCTGCTGCTATGACAAGGCTTTTTTGCCGCTGCTCTTTCAACCTGACGTAATTGCCTGTAGGAAAGAGTCCTCAATTTGCCCTTATCAGCACGCACACGTGTGTACTGTGAATCAGCTACATACTTCTTGATTGCCAAGACACTTCATCCTGATCATCGCACAATGTTGATTGTAGTCATGCCTTGACCTAAACACTCCACAATTTGTTGCTTCTCAGCAGCCGACACATCCTTTTTCTTTCCCATTTTGGCAGAAAATGTAGGCTGCTTAATAATGTGAGAGAGCCTTCTGAAGTAGTCTTGCCTTTCATTGGACACACCTGCCAAACTAATTAGCACAGGTGTCTGCAATTGCTTACAGTGATATAAAGAGCCCTGACACACATCACCATCAATGAGTTTAACTGACAAACAAACAAATTCTTCCCTTATCACTCCTAAACACTTTTTGCATAATAATTTGGAACGCAGTGTACATGTGCTTTTCCACAAAACACCAGTGGTTCACGTAGTGAATCTTACAGTTCTAACTTGCCAACCGTGGTCTGTATGGAATTGTTCAATAAAGGGCCCAAAATTAAGATAACATAGATGGGAGAGGTCTCTATGAATAGGAATTCCTAAGTATTTGATACCCTGTGAGGGCCAGGCAAAGGGAAAGTTGGACTGGATGGAATCCTATATGGATTTGGGGAGGGAGACATCGAGGGCCTCAGACTTCGCTGCATTGATTTTAAAATTTGACCATGTAACAAAGTGATCTATTTCAGCCATAACAGCAGGGATGGATATATGTGATTGAGTGATATATACTAGGACATCATCAGCAAATAGAGAGCACTTGTACTCGGTGCCTCCCACCTCAATCCACCTAATATTGGGGTTATGGCGAATTGATGAGAGCAGGTGCTCCGTCACTAGGATGTATAAGAGAGGGGACAGAGGACATCCCTGCCTTGTCCCATTGGTGATTGTGAAAGGTGATGAAAATGTTCTGACGCACCCCCTGGGCCTTGGGACACCCGGAGCCGGACCCTTTTTGGTGGATGCTGGTGGTTGTAGTCTTCGTGGCGGCGACCCGGTTCCGTGGCTCAGGGCGGTCAAACCAGTGGCGGAACTATTTATGTGGTTTTGATGTTTAAATGTCCGACTACGCCACCCGTGGATTGCGGTCAGAGTGAACCGCCGCTACAGGGCAGACCGCTGAGGCTGGTGTTGTGGGTGCAGCAGAGCGTAGCATAACTCCCCACGGGAGGAGTATAGCCTCAGGGCAGTGTATGCGGAGGATGGGGGTGATGGTGCAGGGCAGCAGCAGTAATGACACGGAGTCAGTGATGCAGTCCAGGGCCTTTACTCACAGTTCTTATTATCCAGACCACGTCTGCAGGTAACGGCTGCCCACGTCGTACTGTGCTCACCAGGTGAGGGGCTCAGACAACTCCCAGATAACTTTGGAGCACTTCACAGGACCCCCTTTGTGTGTTTTCTTTTGTCTGGCCTTTCTTACCAACACTTCTGTCCGGCTGCCTCGGGTCTCCTCTTGGTAAACTTGGCGCCAGTTTCCCTGACCCTATGTGGTGCCTTCCTAGCGGGTGTAGCGAGGGGCTGCGCCACATAAAATGTCAGAGCCTCCGGTTTCTAGCTGAGGGTCGTTTCCTGCCTCCACTAGTTCGGGGACCGGTCTCCCCCTTTGGCCTGATCCCTCCACGCAGGTGGATTCGGGCGTGCGGTGGCGACTCGCCCGTCCGCACCCCTGGGATCCCTTCATTCCTCGTTCCTGGAGCCTTCTCCGCTCCTCTTCCTTCCTTCTCCCTCTTCCAGGCCTGGGCCTCTGTTACTAGGCCCGCCTCCGGAGCAGAGCTCATGCAGAGCCCCTGCTCCCTGCCACTTCTGCTCAGACTTCTCTGCACTGAACTAAGATGGTGCCCACCTTTTATACTCCCTTCTCAATGCACCCAGGAACTGCTTCCTCCCTGCTCCTGCACTACAGGGTTCCCCTTCCTCAGTGTTCCCTCCCCCCACTCCAGCCAGGGACAGGGACTGTCGTGCCCATCTCAGGGGCATATTGGTCGCCCTGCCCCACGGCAATGTGGTGTAATGCATGCAGGTGTCGGGTCCTGATCCACACTCCATCCTTACCTGAGAGTGAGATATCACACCTCTGGGTGAGGTGCAATACGTCTGTAGCAACCGAGCCCTCAGGGTGCTACAGTTCCATTTATCTTCAGCCTAGGTAACGTATTGCGATACAGGGCCGTGATTTTGGCTATAAAAGGGTCCCCTAGACCCCTACCCCAAGCTTTTTAAGAGAATCATATATGGCGTGCCAGGAGACTCTATGGAATGCTTTCTCAGCATCCAACGAGAGTATCTAATTACAAATTTTTAACTGCATCTAGCCCAGGAAATACTTTGTGCCTAGTAGCAGTGTCTGCTAGTCAGCGGATTATCCCGGCTGTTAAGCAAGCTACACCACCTGTAGTTTAGACACTTAATTTTTTCAAAGGAAATGCTTCGGGACCATGGGATACTTAGTGAAGAGCATCAGGAGGCACCCCAAGGCATAGGGGCTGGGACTGGCAGTAGGATGCCTTGCGGTGGACAGCCGAGCTCGATCCTTATAAAAGCTTTTTAACTGCAGCAGCTTTAGTGGACGCTACTGGAGCTGGAATTACCGCGGCTGCTGGCATGAGACTTGCCCTCCAATAGATCCTTGTAAATGGATTTAAAGTGTATTCATTCAAATTAGAGAGACAATTTAAATTAAAAAGCTTAGAGCTGCCTCCACCACAGGGGGGCTCGCTCGACCCACCAGCGGACAGGCACCAGTATTGGGAGAGGGGGGCTGGCCGTCAGGGTTCACCGCGGCTCTGGCACAAACCCGGCGACACGGAGGTGGCACGGGCAGGAGCGGACTGGCCGTGTCGGCTTCTCACTTTTTGGATTTTAGAAGGGCATGACATGCCTATATCTGTGTCTCCCCCTCCTTTTACTCCTCCACCTCTTTTAATTTCGCATGACTATATGTACTTGTCACTTTTCCATGTGTTAGTTATGTCTTCTGAGCAGTTTGTCAGCTTTTGGACACCTTTGAAGGTGTTTTCTATGTGTTTCTATGTGTTTTTGTTTGCCTGCCATTGGTTTTAACGGTGTTCGAAGGTGTTCGACGAACAGTTCGACGAACAGTTCGGCGAACACACGGGTGTTCGACGAACCGAACCGAACTCGAACACTACGGGGGTGGCTCAACACTAGAGATTAGAGATGAGCGGTGTTCGACTAGAACTGTTCGCCAATCTCAAATTCGAGCTGTTTTGGGCGGTGTTCGAGTTGTTCGACGAACCCGAACGATTTGCAAAAAATTCGGCTGTTCGAGGTTATGTTCGATAACTGTTCGTGCACCAAAAGCGTGTCCTGCATGTCTGGCGCTATTTAGAGCACCAATCATGCAGGGATTGTCTGCCACTCACTGTAATGCCACAGCCATGGTGGTTGTGGCATTACAGTGATTGCCCAAATCGATGGGAACAGTGCCAACAGTGAAACATGAAAAGCCGGCAATTCAGCAGCGGCATACACCTGTACCCGACAATTTAGAACCGAAAGAATAGAGCTTCACACATAGATTAGATAGATAGAAACATGTCAGCCACATATATACGAAGTACAGTGAAAGTGCTGCTTACTGTACTTGTCATTTAGCGTAAAGGATTTATCAAAAAAAATAATAGTGTTTTCATGCACCGTCTCTTTAAAAAAGCCGGCCGGCAATTCAGCAGCGGTACCCGACAATTTATAACAGACAGAATAGAGCTTCACACATAGATTAGATAGATAGAAACATGTCAGTCACATATATATGAAGTACAGTGATAGTGTTGGTTACTGTACTTGTCATTTAGTATTAAAATAAAGGATTTATTATTAAAAAAATTGGCGTGGGGTTCCCCTTAATTTTAGGCTCTAGCGGAGGTTAAGCAGACGGCTGGGGCAGATGTTTGAAGCTTGGGAAGGGGGTAATACCCACGGAGCTTCCCAGGCTACTAATATGAGCCCCCAGCTGAATACATAGCCTTTACTAGCTATTAAAATGGGGGACCCCCCAAAAAAAATGACGTGGGGTCCCCCCTAATTTAATAGCTAGCAAAGGCTAGGCAGACAGCTGGGGGCTGATATTAATAGCCCAGGAAGGGAGCCATGAATATTGGCCCCCTCCCAGGCTAGAAACACCAGCCGTCAGCCGCCCCAGAAATGGCGCATTCATAGGATGCGCCAATTCTGGCACTTAGCCTCACTCTTCCACGCTGCCCTGGTGCGGTGGCAGGGGGTAATAGGGTTGGGGTTGATGTCAGCTTATAATGCCAGCTGACATCAAGCCCAGGTTAGTAATGGAGAGGCGTCTATAGGACACCCCCATTACTAACCCCATAGTGAAAGTTAAAAAAAACACAAACACCCAGAATAAAGTCCTTTAATTGAAATAAAGACACAATCCTTTATTGTTCTAAATTAAACCATACTTACCATCACGCCCATTCCAGCTGAAGCCAACGATCTCCTGCAATAAAAGAAAAATAATAAAGCAACCTCATCCTTACCTTTCCATGGTTCCCACGACAGCTTCAGCTCTGCTACATCGAGATGACAGGCTGGACCGCAGCAGAACGCTGCCATCCAGCCTCTCATCCCGCAGACACTGAGAAGTGCAGGCTTGCTTGCGCTGCTCAGCGTCTCTCTGTGACGACATCCAGATGAGCCGAGTTCATGTCCAATGAACTCGGCTCACCTCATGCACGTCACTGACAGCGTGGGAAAATTCTCACGCTGAAGCGGTGAGTGCAGGAGAATTCTCCCACGCTGTCAGTGACGTGCATGAGGTGAGCTCATGTCCAATGAACTCAGCTCACCTCCTGCACGTCACTGACAGCGTGGGAGAATTCTCCTGCACTCAGCGCTTCAGCGTGAGAATTCTCCCACGCTGAAGCGCTGAGTGCAGGAGAATTTTCCCACGCTGTCAGTGTCGTGCATAAGGTGAGCTCATGTCCAATGAACTCAGCTCACCTCCTGCACGTCACTGACAGCGTGGGAGAATTCTCCTGCACTCAGCGCTTCAGTGTGAGAATTCTCCCACGCTGAAGCGCTGAGTGCAGGAGAATTTTCCCACGCTGTCAGTGACATGCATGAGGTGAGCCGAGTTCATTGGACATTAACTCGGCTCATCTGGATGCCCTCACAGAGAGACACTGTGGAGCGCAAGCAAGCCTGCGCTTCTCAGTGTCTGCGGGATGACAGGCTGGATGGCAGCGTTCTGCTGCGGTCCAGCCTGTCATCTCGATGTAGCAGAGCTGAAGCTGTCATGGGAACCATGGAAAGGTAAGGATGATGTTGCTTTATTATTTTTCTTTTATTTCAGGAGATCGTTGGCTTCAGCTGGAATGGGCGTGATGGTAAGTATGGTTTAATTTAGAACAATAAAGAATTGTGTGTTTATTTCAATTAAAGGACTTTTTTCTGGGTGTTGTGTTTTTTTTAAATACTTTACTAGAAATCCATGGTGGTCATGTCTAATATTGGCGTGACCCCATGAATTTCGGGCTTAGGGCCAGCTGATAATGCCAAGCTGGCCCTAAGCCCTTTATTACCCAGTGAGCCACCGCATCAGGGCCCTGGATGAGTTGGGTACAGCGCCAGAAGATGGCGCTTCTATGAACGCGCCATTTTCCGGGGTGGCTGCGGACTGCAATTTGCAGCGGGGGTGGCCCAGAAAGCTTGGGCCTCCCTGCGCTGCGGATTCCAGCCCCCAGCTGCCTAGTTGTACCTGGCTGGACACAAAAACAGGGCGAAGCCCCACGTCAATTTTCTTTAAATTATTTCATGAAATAATTAAGAAAAAAAGGGCTTCCCTATATTGTTGTGTCCGGCCAGGTACAAATAGGCAGCTGGTGGTTGGGGGCAGCCCGTTCCTGCCTGCTGTACCTGGCTGGACACAAATATAGTGCGAAGCCCCACGTCAATTTTTTTTTAATTATTTCATGAATTTCCTGAAATAATTAAAAAAAAATTGAAGTGGGGCTTCGCACTATATTTGTGTCCAGCCAGGTACAGCAGGCAGGAACGGGCTGCCCCCATCCACCAGCTGCCTATTTGTACCTGGCCGGACACAACAATATAGGGAAGCCCTTTTTTTCTTAATTATTTCATGAATTTCATGAAATAATTAAAAAAAATTGAAGTGGGGCTTCGCACTATATTTGTGTCCAGCCAGGTACAGCAGGCAGGAACGGGCTGCCCCCAACCACCAGCTGCCTATTTGTACCTGGCCGGACACAACAATATATGGAAGGCCTTTTTTTCTTAATTATTTCATGAATTTCATGAAATAATTAAAAAAAAAGTACGTGGGGCTTCGCCCTATTTTTGTGTCCAGCCAGGTACAACTAGGCAGCTGGGGGCTGGAATCTGCAGCGCAGGGAGGCCCAAGCTTTCTGGGCCCCCCCCCGCTACAAATTGCAGTCCGCAGCCACCCCGGAAAATGGCGCGTTCATAGAAGCGCCATCTTCTGGCGCTGTACCCAACTCATCCAGGGCCCTGGTGCGGTGGCTCACTGGGTAATAAAGGGGTTAGGGCCAGCTTGGTATTATCAGCTGGCCCCAAGCCCAAAATTCATGGGGTCACGCCAGTATTAGACATGACCGCCATGAATTTCTAGTAAAGTATTTAAAAAAAACACAACACCCAGAATAAAGTCCTTTAATTGAAATAAAGACACAATTCTTTATTGTTCTAAATTAAACCATACTTACCATCACACCCATTCCAGCTGAAGCCAACGATCTCCTGCAATAAAAGAAAAATAATAAACCAACCTCATCCTTACCTTTCCATGGTTCCCACGACAGCTTCAGCTCTGCTACATCGAGATGACTGGCTGGACCGCAGCAGAACGCTGCCATCCAGTCTGTCATCCCGCAGACACTGAGAAGCGCAGGCATGCTTGCGCTCCTCACTGTCTCGCTGTGACGGCATCCAGATGAGCCGAGGTCATGTCCAATGAACTCGGCTCACCTCATGCACGTCACTGACAGCGTGGGAAAATTCTCACGCTGAAGTGCTGAGTGCAGGAGAATTCTCCCACGCTGTCAGTGATGTGCATGAGGTGAGCTCATGTCCAATGAACTCAGCTCACCTCCTGCACGTCACTGACAGCGTGGGAAAATTCTCCTGCAATCAGGGCTTCAGCGTGAGAATTTTCCCACGCTGTCAGTGACGTGCATGAGGTGAGCCGAGTTCATTGGACATGAACTCGGCTCATCTGGATGTCGTCACAGAGAGACGCTGAGCAGCGCAAGCAAGCCTGCGCTTCTCAGTGTCTGCGGGATGACAGGCTGGATGGCAGCGTTCTGCTGCGGTCCAGCCTGTCATCTCGATGTAGCAGAGCTGAAGCTGTCGTGGGAACCATGGAAAGGTAAGGATGAGGTTGCTTTATTATTTTTCTTTTATTGCAGGAGATCGTTGGCTTCAGCTGGAATGGGCGTGATGGTAAGTATGGTTTAATTTAGAACAATAAAGGATTGTGTCTTTATTTCAATTAAAGGACTTTATTCTGGGTGTTTGTGTTTTTTTTAACTTTGACTATGGGGTTAGTAATGGGGGTGTCTTATAGACGCCTCTCCATTACTAACCTGGGCTTGATGTCAGCTGGCATTATAAGCTGACATCAACCCCAACCCTATTACCCCCTGCCACCGCACCAGGGCAGCGTGGAAGAGCGAGGCTAAGTGCCAGAATTGGCGCATCCTATGAATGCGCCATTTCTGGGGCGGCTGACGGCTGGTGTTTCTAGCCTGGGAGGGGGCCAATATTCATGGCTCCCTTCCTGGGCTATTAATATCAGCCCCCAGCTGTCTGCCTAGCCTTTGCTAGCTATTAAATTAGGGGGGACCCCACGTCATTTTTTTGGGGGGGTCCCCCATTTTAATAGCTAGTAAAGGCTATGTATTCAGCTGGGGGCTGATATTAGTAGCCTGGGAAGCTCCGTGGGTATTACCCCCTTCCCAGGCTTCAAACATCTGCCCCAGCCGTCTGCTTAACCTCCGCTAGAGCCTAAAATTAAGGGGAACCCCACGCCAATTTTTTTAATAATAAATCCTTTATTTTAATACTAAATGACAAGTACAGTAACCAACACTATCACTGTACTTCATATATATGTGACTGACATGTTTCTATCTATCTAATCTATGTGTGATGCTCTATCTTTCTGTTCTAAATTGTCGGGTACCGCTGCTGAATTGCCGGCCGGCTTTTTTAAAGAGACAGTGCATGAAAACACTATTATTTTTTTAAATAAATCCTTTACACTAAATGACAAGTACAGTAAGCAACACTATCACTGTACTTATTATATATGTGACTGACATGTTTCTATCTATCTAATCTATGTGTGAAGCTCTATTCTTTCTGTTCTAAATTGTCGGGTACAGATGCTGAATTGCCGGCCGGCTTTTTTAAAGAGACGGTGCATGAAAACACTAATATTTTTTTTAATAAATCCTTTACACTAAATGACAAGTGCAGTAACCAACACTGTCACTGTGCTTCTTATATGTGTGACTGACATGTTTCTATCTATCTAATCTATGTGTGATGCTCTATTCCTTCTTGTCTAAATTGTCGGGTACCGGTGTATGCCGCTGCTGAATTTGCCGGCCGGCTTTTTTAAAGAGAGTGTCTTCTGAGCAGTTTGTCAGCTTTTGGACACCTTTGCAGGTGTTTTCTATGTGTTTCTATGTGTTTTTGTTTGCCTGCCATTGGTTTTAACGGTGTTCGACGGTGTTCTAAGGTGTTCGACGAACAGTTCGACGAACAGTTCCTCGAACATCCCGGTGTTTGACGAACAGAACCGAACCCGAACACTACGGGGGTGGCTCAACACTACTAGAGATGACCTCAGTTTTAGGCAGTGCCCTGAGAGTCAGATGCTTCCAGGGGTCTTCCCAATGCTGTTCCCATGTTACATACCACATGGCCAGATAAGGTTGTAAAATGTTAAAATGACATTTCTCGTTGAATACTTTTGTTATGGTTGAAAGCAATGCAAAAGTGCAAAAACTCATCAAAAATGCTACATGTGAACATAGCCCAAGGTGTGGAGGAGCATTTTTGTTTTTGTATATTTATTTTCCCTTATATACAAGTCATTACCCTGGAAAGGATGTTCCTTAACATATTTCCCAGGAAAATCCATTTTGGTTTCGTTTTTGTATGTTTTATTGTGAGTCCGTAAAAGTGGAGTAATGCCTCTGACAATATTGTTGACAGCAGTGACCTGGGAGTCAGAAATGCTTCTAGGGGTTTTCCTCATGCTGCTCCCATGCCAACTGAGCACTGTTCCCATCAATTTGGGCAATATTTAGGCCCTCTGCAGACCGTAGGGGGAGCCTCCAGAAAAATGCTCGAGTTTCCCATAGACTTACATTGGGCTCCTTACTTGGACTGGACACTCGAGCATTCCAATTTGTTCGACCCGAGTAACGAGTACCCGAGCAGTTTAGTGCTCGCTCATCACTAATAATAATCTATTATTATTATTCCAATTATAATATTATGTGATGAAATCCATATCCTATAGAAATGCTCCCAAAATGTTTTTTTTTGTAGGAAATGATTTAAAAATGTATGCCAGAAGATATTGATGATGGTTTGTGATGACATGGGGTTCCACAAATGCTAAAATACTGTAAATAAGAAATGCAGATCTATCACTTTTTAATACTAGCACCACTGGAAGAATCTGATATCTATGAGTAAATAAATGATGGTTCTAGTTTGTGGACTCCAACTAATTACATCTACTGACATATTTCAAAAGCATGTGTCATTTATCTATTTGTCATTCTTTCTATGAAGTATCTACAGTTAAAACCAGAGGTTTACATACAGTGGGTATGGAAAGTATTCAGACCCCTTTAAAATTTTCACCCTTTGTTTCATTGCAGCCATTTGGTAAATTCTAAAAAGTTCATTTTTTCTCATTAAAGTACACTCTGCACCCCATCTTGACTGAAAAAAAATAGAAATGTAGAAATGTTTGCAAATTTATTAAAAAAGAAAAACTGAAATATCCCTGAGGATTAGGATTACCATAATTTTGAATATTTGCCAAATGCCAGAATAATGAGAGAGAGAGATTGAGGATGTTTTAAGGCATTTTTATTACTTACTGCAAGGTCAAAAGTTTACATACAGTAAGATTACTATGCCTTTAAACAATTCTTGACAGCCCATATGATGATGTCATGAGTTTGGATGCTTCGGTTTATTTGGCAACATCTTAGTTAATTAGAGACACACCTGTGGAAGTATTTTAATGCACGCCGGATACACACTGCTTTTTTTGTGTAGCCTCACGGGAAAGTATAAAGAAATCAGTTAAGATATCAGGAAGAAAACTGTGGACTTGCACAAGTCTGGCTCATTCTTGAATACAATTTCAAGATACTTGAAGGTGCCTCGTTCATATGTGCAAACAATTATATGCAAGTACAAACAAGATGGGAATGTCCAGCAATCATACCGCTCAGGAAGGAGACAGGTTCTGTGTCCCAGAGATGAAAGTGCTTTGGTCCTACATGTGCATATCAACCCAAGGACAAAAGCAAAAGCCCTTGTGAAGATGATGGCGGAAACTGGTAAGATTGTGTTAATAACCACTGTGAAACGAGTACTGTATCAACATAGGCTGAAAGGCCACTCTGACAGGAGGAAGCCATTACTCCAAAACAAACATAAAAAAGCCAGATTAATGTTTGCAAATGCACACAGGAACAAAGACCTTAACTTTTGGAGATGTATCCTGTGGTCTGATGAAACTAAAATTGAACTTTTTGGGCATAAAGACCATCGTTATGTTTGGAGGAAAAATGGAGAAGCTTGGAAGCCTAAAAACACCAACCCAACTGTGAAACACGGGGGTGGCAGCATTATGTTGTGGGGTTGTTTTGCTGCAGGAGCAACTGGTGCACTTCACAAAATAGATGGCATCATGAGAAAGGAAGACTATGTGGAAATACTGAAGCAACATCTCAAGACATAAGCCAGGAAGTTAAAGCTTGGGCAGAAATGGGTCTTCCAAATGGACAATGACCTGAAGCATACTGCCAAAATGGTTACAAAGTGGCTTAAGGATAACAAAGTCAATGTTTTGGAGTGGCCATCATAAAGCCCTGATCTCAATTCTATTGAAAATTTAAGGGCAAAGCTGAAAAGGCAGGTGCGAACAAGGTGACCTACAAATCTGGATCAGTTACACCAGTTTTATCAACAAGAATGGGCCCAAATTCCGACCAACTATTGTGAGAAGCTTGAGGAAGAATATCCGAAACGTTTGACCCAAGTCATTCAGTTTAAGGGCAATGGTACCAAATACTAATGAAATGTATGTAAACTTTTGAATTTGTAATAAGTAATAAAAATGCCTTAAAACATTCTCTCTCTCATTATTCTGGCATTTGGCAAATATTAAAAATTATGGTAATCCTAATTGACCTAAAACTGGAAAGGTTTATTCTGATTTCATGTCAGATATTGAGAAAAACATGCATATGTGTCTTTTTACATAATGTATGTAAACTTCTGGTTTCAACTGTATCTATCCATGGTGATAAAAGGTGTAAAAAGCATCACCCAAAACAAATGCCCCCATTTACATAATAAGTGCATAAAAACACAGGAAAAAAATGAGTGGTGCCAAAGGTAATGAGGATAAGTAATGTAGCCTGGTGAAAATATATCTTTTACCAACCTTCAACATATTGTCTAACTCAGTAACCAATGCAGTGAATCCAACCACAGGAGTTGAAATTCCAATCCCAATTACTGGAGAGCTATGTTCTCTCTCAATATGTAAGACCTGTGTCCAATAGAAGCATACATACAAAGAGAAATTAGAAAGCAAGGGATGGAGAGCGTTCTGGCAGGAAATAGGTAGTAGTGTATTAACCATAACAGAGTGATAAAAAAAAGAAAAAAGTCACAGAACTAACAAGGGTTGGGAGCCCAACAAACCATGCAATCTAGGTTCGCCCGAAGTTTCATGTAGCTTGTGGTAGTTATTGGAATACGATCCTCACAGTTTAGCCGATCCCACAAAAATTACTCACAGGCATATTTGGCTTTCGGGGGAAATTTTAGGATGAACCTAAAATGCACTCTATCCTTTTCAGGGGAACTTATTGTGACCTTCTCTAAACTTTTGAATCCACAAGTCCAACTGTTCAGTGCTTCATTACTAGTGATGAGAGAGCATGCTCACTACTGCTCGGTGCTCGCCCGAGCAGCTCACTGCTCGAGATGCTCGGAGCTCGCCGAGTATTTCCGGGGTTGCTTGGCGGGAGCTCGGGTCTCCTCCCTGCATGTTTGGCGCTCTTACAGAGCCAATGAACATGCAGGGACTGCCTGCCACTCACTGTAATGCCGTAGACATGTTGGTTGTGGCATTACAGTGATTGGCTGGCCGCACAGTGTCATCAGGTCTACATCAGACCTGGCGCCGCCATGTTCGTCACAGTCACTCCGGAATCAGACAGGAAGAGGACAAGCTATGAAGATATTTGCTTGTTTCTAGTTAGTTGAGATGGATATCAGTGCTAGGCAGTCAGGCAGGCAGGGTATATAGCAGGCTGCAGTGCACATAGCAAGAGGGTCCATTCCAGTTCTGTCTGCTGGTGCTTTTACAGATATTTGTAGAAATAGGGCCAGGTATCAGGGGACAGGAATATATATATTTTTTTATCAAAAAGAAATCCAGAGAACATCGTTGTTCTGTGCCATTTGTTTGTTGGCACTGCAGAATACAGCCAGGTCCTTTCCAAATTACAGCGCTAAAAATCCAGTTATTTAAAACTGTGGTTTGTCCGTCACACGGATCACATATAATTGAGCTGAAAATATTGTCATTTCTGACCTCCATTTAAATTTTGTTGCAGTGTGTCAGTGAACTTATTGACACCAGTTTGCTGCAAAAAATAGTTACCTAAGGCCCGCTATTTAAAACTGTGGTTTGTCCGTCACATGGATCATATATAATTGCGCTGAAAATATTGCCATTTCTGGCCTTCAATTAAATTTTGTTGCAGTGTGTCAATGAACTGATTGATACGAGGTTGACACTGTTAAAAATAGTTACCTACAGGCCAGCTATTTAAAACTGTGGTTTGTCCGTCACACAGATCACATATAATTGCGCTGAAAATTCTGCCATTTCTGGCCTCCATTAAAATTTTGTTTCAGTGTGTCAGTGAAGCTATTGACAGCAGTTTGCTGTTAAAAATAGTTACCTAGAGGCCAGTTATTTAAAACTGTGGTTTGTCCGTCATACGGATCACATATAAGTTCACTCCAAATTCAGCCATTTGTAGTGAGCGTGTAAGGTATTGTCCTCCATTTAAAGTGGGCAAGGAATGTGGCAAGGGACGGGGAACTGGACGTGATGGTGATGGTGCATGCAGAGGCCGAGGCCGTGGGCAAGCTGAAATTGTGCCACATCAAACACCCACATATTCTCGCTCGACCTTCCTGTCCCAATTAATAGGGGACCGCAGAACACCACTATTGAACACAGAGCAGTGTGAAAAGGTTATTGGTTGGATAGCAGATAATGCTTCCAGTCACTTAGCCACCACTATGCTGTCTTCCACACTGTCAAGTCTCAGTAGCCGTGAGTAGGGACAGCATATTCCTCACCCTGATCCTCCATACTCCCACCATGCCAAGTGCCCAGAGACAACTGATCCCATACTTGGACACACCAAAGAGCTGTTCACTTTTCCATTTATAGATTCGGGCCTCTTGCCTGGTCCACTTGAAGGGGGGCAAGAGTAGATCGCATGTAGCGATGCCCAAATATTTTAGAAGCTACGATCATACGAAGGTGATGGTGGGAAAGTGTTACAAGAGGTGTACGATGATGAGACACAATTGCCAGAAAGTCAGGAGGAGGACCAGGGTGCGGAAGTGGAAGATGATTTGGTGGATGATATAGTAACTGACCCAACCTGGAAAAAGAACATGCAGAGTGAGGACAGCAGCATACAGGGGGAGGGAGACAGAGCACCCCAACAGGCAGGAAGAAGCAGTGTGGTGGCCACAGACACAAGGCAGGCAACTGTACCCCGTAACACCAACACAATGGAAGTTGCCAATACAACTGTTAGGTCTTCCCGAGTCTGGTTGTTTTTTAAAGACTCTGCCGATAACCCCAAAAAGACCATTTGCACCACCGGCCACGCCAGCATCAGCAGGTGTAGCAAAATTCACTCTCAACTAGCACCATCAGCAAGCACGTCCTTGTCCCAGCAGAGCATTCAGTTGTCCATACCCCACAGTCCTTGGGACACAAGCGCAAATACGCAGCCAACACCCCACAGGCCACACTACTGAATTCCCACATTTCGCGACTGCTTGAGCTCGAAATGTTGCCTTTTAGGTTCGTGGAGACGGAAGCTTTCCGCAACCTGATGACGGCGGCCGTCCCTTGGTACTCGGTCCCCAGCCGCCACTATTTCTCTCAGTGTGCCATCCCCGCATTACACAAGCACGTGTCCCACAACATTAGCTGTGCCTTCAAAAATGCAGTTACAGGGAAAGTCCACCTAACCACAAGTGCTTGTGGGCAGGGACGGTGCATCTCGCTGATGGCACACTGGGTTAACACAGTTTAAGCCGGGACCCAGTCGGACCTTGTAACGAAGCACATCCTCCCGACTCCAGAGGGATGCCCCCACAGACTACAGCTCCTGCACCTCATCCTCCTCAGCCTCCTCCTCTTCAGCCTCCATCTCCAAAATTACCACATCAGTCACAAGCTGGAAGCACAGCAGCACTGCCTTGGCCAAGCGGCAACAGGCTGTGCTGAAGCTAATATGCTTAGGTGATAAACTGCACAATGCTGATGAGTTGAGGACAGCTCTGAAAGAGCAGGTAGATCTACAGCCAGGCATGGTCATGTGTGACAATGGCCGAAACGTGGTGGCGGCTCTGAGGCGAGGCGAGTTCACACATGTACCATGCCTGGCCCATGTGCTCAACCTCGTGGTTCAGCGGTTTCTCAAAAGCTACCTGGAGCTGCCAGATCTGCTTGTTTCATGCGCTATAGACGGTACTACCTGCACAACTGTCATACCGTCTGTTCAGCGTGGATGGCCGAAGGACCGAGAGGAGGAGGAGAAGAGCATGGTCAGTCGTCCTCTTGGTGAGGATGTGGAAGTCTTGCCTGTTAGCAGTCTGGCACGCATGGCTGAGTTTATGTTACACTGCTTTTCCCGTGGACCTCGCGTTCTCAAAATTTTGGATGACAGGCATTACTGGTTGGTGACACTTCTAGACCCACGCTACAAGGAGAGCTTTCCATCTCTTATTCCTGAGGTGGACAGGTCTACAAAAATGGGGCAGTATCAGAAGGCCCTTGTTGCGGAACTATTAAAACAATTCCCATCTGAAAACGCTGACGACAGATGTCACAGTTCGTTGGACAACCAAGGAGTACAGGAGAGAGAGACACAACTTCAATCCAGCAGAGGCAGGGGAACACTGTCAAAGTTCTGGGAGAACTTTCTCAGCCCCTCTCATCGCACAGACCCTGAGGCGCGGGGTATTCTCACAGGGAGTGCAAAGTTTGGGAAGATGCTGAGGGATTTCCTTGCCGACCGTACCAACGTCCTCCGTGATTCCTCTGTGCCGTATAATTATTGGGTATCCACGCTGGACATGTGGAATGAACTGGCTCTCTACGCCTTGGAGGTCCTGGCCAGCCCTGCCGCTAGAGTTTTATCAGAGCGGGTTTTTAGTGCCGCTGGTGGAATTATAACTAATAAGCGCATCTGCATGTCAACTGAAAATGCTGACAGGCAGACTCTTATAAAAATGAACAAGGGCTAGATTGGGCCAGACTTCTCAACACCACTGAATGATAGCAGCGTAACTTAAACTCAAATCCAGTGTCTTTTTTGGGAGGTGTATTCCCATGCACCTTTTCACACCCACACATGGGTATACGCTTCCTGATTTTGGCTATTTTCTCTTGTCCTCCTCCTTCTCCTCATCCTCATCCTCCACCACCCTATCACCAGGGTGACCGTGGTCCGTGATGTAACACCCACATAATTTTTTTAAGGGGTTTTTATGATGCCCGTAAAAAAAAAATGTATACAGTATGTTCATGTATACCCCCCAAGGGTAAATGTTTGTCAGCCCATACACTTAGTGCATGGGCATTACAAGTATAGGAGACCCGCTCCTTTCTAATGGGAACATTTTTTTATGAGGCCCTCCTCCACGTCTTTACCAAGGTGCATTGGAGTTCCTCCTAATTTTTGGCAGCCCTTGCATTCACTGCATAGGCCAACACTATGGGAGACCCACTTCCTAATAATGAGAATATTGTTTTCAGGAGTCGCTCTGACCTCCACGTCTCTTCCAAGGGGCATTGGAGTGCCTCCAAATTTTTGGCAACCCTAGCATTTACTGCATAGGCAAGCACAATGGGAGACCCACTTCCTAATAATGGAAGACCCACTTCCTAATAATGGGAGCATTTTTTTTCAGGAGGCCCTCCTCTACGTCTCTTCCAAGGGGCATTTGCGTAGGTCCAAATTTTTGGCAGCCCTTGCATTCACTGCGTAATCATGCAATATGGGAGACCCACTTCCTAATAATGGGAACATTGTTTTCAGGAGGCCCTCCTCTATGTCTCTTCAAAGGGGTATTGGGGTGCGTCCAAATTTTCAAAGGTGCATTGGGGTGCGTCCAAATTTTCGGCAGACCTGCCACTCAGTGCATATGCAATAACAGTATAGGAGACCCACTCTTTAGTAATGGGAACAACAAAGAATAGCTGATGGCTCTCTAAGAATAGCGAGGGCCAACTGCTGGTCCTTTAAAAATAATAAAGGCCATCTCATGGCCCTATAAAAATAGGCTTTGTGACTTTCAGAGTCCCTCCTTCATAAATAAAACAGGATGTGTCTGATCATGTCTCACACACCACATGGCCAGATAAGGTTGTAAAATGTTAAAATGACATTTCCCAGTGAATGCATTTGTCACGGTTGAAAGCAATGCAAAAGTGCAAAAACGCATCAAAAGCGCTTCATGTGAACATAGCCCAAGGTGTGGAGGAGTATTTTTATTTTTGGTTATTTATTTTCCCTTATATACAAGTCATGACCCTAGAAAGGATGTTCCTTAATATATTACCCAGGAAAATCCATTTTGGTTTAGTTTTTGTATGTTTTATTGTGAGTCCGTAAAAGTGGCGTAATACCTCAGACAATGTTGTTGAAAGTAGTGACCTGGGAGTCAGAAATGCTTCCAGGGGTCTTCCCCATGCTGTTCCCATGTCGTTTGAGCACTGTTCCAATCAATTTGGGCAATTTTTAGACCTCTGCAGAGCACCGGGGGGAGCGACCTGAAAAATGCTCGAGTTTCCTATAGACTTACATAGGGCTTGTTGTTCAGTTCGAGCATCCCAATTTGCTCGACCCGAGCATCGAGCACTCAAGCATTTTAGTGCTTGCCCATCACTATTCACTACTTTTTGCACAACTTGCCGTTCTCTAACAAGGCGCTTAATGGCAAAATTCACAACAGGTGTTTGATCCATGACTCAACCAATACATTTTGGGGTTCAAATAGAATTGGTATTTAAACAGTCCTCCATATCATGCTGTTCACATTTGGACATCATGAGACCAAGACGACACCTAACAATTGCTCAACTGTACATCACCATTGCAAGGATTCAAGAAGGATGTTCTCAGATGGAAGTGGTCACTGAGCTTTGAGTGTCACAGAGTGTCATCAGCAGGTTGCAACAGAAATACACAGAGACTGGAAAAAGCAGAGAAGAGGACATCCTTTGACCACATCCCGCACTGATGACCGCTTCATTGTGAACAATTGTTATCAATGCCCTTTGGAACCATATAATGAATGCCACACAACTCCAGTCACAATTTCGGGAGGTGGGAGGCACCCAAGTGTCATATCAGACCATTCAAAACCATTTACATCAGCATGGTCTGCGTGCTAGACGACCTGCAAGGGTGCCTGACCACACCACCAGGTACAGGCATCATCATCTTGCATGGGCCAGGGAGCATTTGTGCTGGACGAGGGACCAGTGGGCCTCAGTGCTGTTCACTGATGAAAGTCGATTCACGCTGAGCAGAAATGATGGCTGCCAATGATGTTGGAAACGTCAAGGAGAGCGCTATCTTTGCCGCCCCAGCCGGGCCACTGCGGTCACGGTACTGGTGCACGGCGGTTCGAGTGCTGGTCTGGTCCGACCGGGGATGCGCGACAGTCTTTGTCAATTTTAGGCGTTAATAATAAAATAATAAAAAGATTTGTGATGCCAGTTGGGATGTTCGGCCTGGTATGGCCGGGCACTGATGAAGGCCCCTGGGAGTTAGGTGGTGATGAGTAGTGCCAGATGATTAACCCTTCCCAACCAGAGCTGGCTCCCAGGGGAGATGGAGCAGGAATGGCGCAGCAGGGAGTAATAAGCTTGAGACAGGATAATAACCATTTTGTACCTTTTACTGGAGTTCTGCAAACAGTTCCAGAAGCTTCTCTACAGTTCACATACAGGGTTTTGAACAGACCTGCATGGTAGGGGTTCAGATTCTCTGCTGTGAGGTTGTGAAGCCTTCCTCCTGCTATTTATACCTCTGGTAAATGATTCCTTGGATCCCCAGGGGTCCAATCGAAACAGTTACTGGATCAGTGATCCCATCCAGCGAGCATCCTGTGGAATCCTGTGCAGCTTGAATCACCTTCCTCCTCTTGTAGTAGTGTTCCTGATTCTATGCACCGCTGTACCCCTAGGAAAAAGCACTCTTCTGCCAGTCATAAAGACTGAGCAGTCTTCCAGTTTAAGACGGACCCTGGAAGTCTCTGTGCTCTCGGAACTGAGACCCGGTTATGTGCAGCTTGTCCTTGCAGAGAGCACACTTCTCTCAATTGCACAGGGCACTCCATGATGCTACATCTTCCTCAAAACTACAAATACTGAAGCACCTTCTCCCCTCTCTGAGGGATCATGCACAACTTCCTGGTTTAGGCAAAAGTGCACAGTCCTTCAGTAAGGGATTGGATAACAATGTGTGGATGCAATGAAAACCGCAGCCCTCACCATAACTGGCAATACATATGAATTATAATTAGTGTTGAGCCACGCCCGTAGTGTTCGAGTTCGGTTCGGTTCGTCGAACACCCGTGTGTTCGCCGAACTGTTCGTCGAACTGTTCGTCGAACACCTTCGAACACCATTATAAACAATGGCAGGCAAACAAAAACACATAGAAACACATAGAAAACACCTTCAAAGGTGTCCAAAAGCTGACAAACTGCTCAGAAGACATAACTAACACATGGAAAAGTGACAAGTACATATAGTCATGCGAAAATAAAAGAGGTGGAGGAGTAAAAGTAGGGGGAGACACAGATATAGGCATGTCATGCCCTTCTAAAATCCAAAAAGTGAGAAGCCGACACGGCCAGTCCGCTCCTGCCCGTGCCACCTCCGTGTCGCCGGGTTTGTGCCAGAGCCGCGGTGAACCCTGACGGCCAGCCCCCCTCTCCCAATACTGGTGCCTGTCCGCTGGTGGGTCGAGCGAGCCCCCCTGTGGTGGAGGCAGCTCTAAGCTTTTTAATTTAAATTGTCTCTCTAATTTGAATGAATACACTTTAAATCCATTTACAAGGATCTATTGGAGGGCAAGTCTCATGCCAGCAGCCGCGTAATTCCAGCTCCAGTAGCGTCCACTAAAGCTGCTGCAGTTAAAAAGCTTTTATAAGGATCGAGCTCGGCTGTCCACCGCAAGGCATCCTAATGCCAGTCCCAGCCCCTATGCCTTGGGGTGCCTCCTGATGCTCTTCACTAAGTATCCCATGGTCCCGAATCATTTCCTTTGAAAAAATTAAGTGTCTAAACTACAGGTGGTGTAGCTTGCTTAAAAGCCGGGATAATCCGCTGACTAGCAGACACTGCTACTAGGCACAAAGTATTTCCTGGGCTAGATGCAGTTAAAAATTTGTAATTAGATACTCTCGTTGGATGCTGAGAAAGCATTCCATAGAGTCTCCTGGCACGCCATATATGATTCTCTTAAAAAGCTTGGGGTAGGGGTCTAGGGGACCCTTTTATAGCCAAAATCACGGCCCTGTATCGCAATACGTCACCTAGGCTGAAGATAAATGGAACTGTAGCACCCTGAGGGCTCGGTTGCTACAGACATATTGCACCTCACCCAGAGGTGTGATATCTCACTCTCAGATAAGGATGGAGTGTGGATCAGGACCCGACACCTGCATGCATTACACCACATTGCCGTGGGGCAGGGCGACCAATATGCCCCTGAGATGGGCACGACAGTCCCTGTCCCTGGCTGGAGTGGGGGGAGGGAACACTGAGGAAGGGGAACCCTGCAGTGCAGGAGCAGGGAGGAAGCAGTTCCTGGGTGCATTGAGAAGGGAGTATAAAAGGTGGGCACCATCTTAGTTCAGTGCAGAGAAGTCTGAGCAGAAGTGGCAGGGAGCAGGGGCTCTGCATGAGCTCTGCTCCGGAGGCGGGCCTAGTAACAGAGGCCCAGGCCTGGAAGAGGGAGAAGGAAGGAAGAGGAGCGGAGAAGGCTCCAGGAATGAGGAATGAAGGGATCCCAGGGGTGCGGACGGGCGAGTCGCCACCGCACGCCCGAATCCACCTGCGTGGAGGGGTCAGGCCAAAGGGGGAGACCGGTCCCCGAACTAGTGGAGGCAGGAAACGACCCTCAGCTAGAAACCGAAGGCTCTGACATTTTATGTGGCGCAGCCCATCGCTACACCCGCTAGGAAGGCACCACATAGGGTCAGGGAAACTGGCGCCAAGTTTACCAAGAGGAGGCCCGAGGCAGCCGGACAGAAGTGTTGGTAAGAAAGGCCAGACAAAGGACACACAAAGGGGGTCCTGTGAAGTGCTCCAAAGTTATCTGGGAGTTGTCTGAGCCCCTCACCTGGTGAGCACAGTACGACGTGGGCAGCCGTTACCTGCAGACGTGGTCTGGATAATAAGAACTGTGAGTTTAGGCCCTGGACTGCATCACTGACTCCGTGTCGTTACTGCTGCTGCCCTGCACCATCACCCCCATCCTCCGCATACACTGCCCTGAGGCTATACTCCTCCCGTGGGGAGTTATGCTACGCTCTGCTGCACCCACAACACCAGCCTCAGCGGTCTGCCCTGGAGCGGCGGTTCACTCTGACCGCAATCCACGGGTGGCGTAGTCGGACATTTAAACATCAAAACCACATAAATAGTTCCGCCACTGGTTTGACCGCCCTGAGCCACGGAACCGGGTTGCCGCCACGGAGACTACAACCACCAGCATCCACCAAAAAGGGTCCGGCTCCGGGTGTCCCAAGGCCCAGGGGGCGCGTCAGAACATTTTCATCACCTTTCACAATCACCAATGGGACAAGGCAGGGATGTTCTCTGTCCCCTCTCTTATACATCCTAGTGACGGAGCACCTGCTCTCATCAATTCGCCATAACCCCAATATTAGGTGGATTGAGGTGGGAGGCACCGAGTACAAGTGCTCTCTATTTGCTGATGATGTCCTAGTATATATCACTCAATCACATATATCCATCCCTGCTGTTATGGCTGAAATAGATCACTTTGTTACATGGTCAAATTTTAAAATCAATGCAGCGAAGTCTGAGGCCCTCGATGTCTCCCTCCCCAAATCCATATAGGATTCCATCCAGTCCAACTTTCCCTTTGCCTGTCCCTCACAGGGTATCAAATACTTAGGAATTCCTATTCATAGAGACCTCTCCCATCTATGTTATCTTAATTTTGGGCCCTTTATTGAACAACTCCATACAGACCACGGTTGGCAAGTTAGAACTGTAAGATTCACTACGTGAACCGCTGGTGTTTTGTGGAAAAGCACATGTACACTGCGTTCCAAATTATTATGCAAAAAGTGTTTAGGAGTGATAAGGGAAGAATTTGTTTGTTTGTCAGTTAAACTCATTGATGGTGATGTGTGTCAGGGCTCTTTATATCACTGTAAGCAATTGCAGACACCTGTGCTAATTAGTTTGGCAGGTGTGTCCAATGAAAGGCAAGACTACTTAAGAAGGCTCTCTCACATTATTAAGCAGCCTACATTTTCTGCCAAAATGGGAAAGAAAAAGGATGTGTCGGCTGCTGAGAAGCAACAGATTGTGGAGTGTTTAGGTCAAGGTATGACTACAATCAACATTGTGCGATGATCAGGATGAAGTGTCTTGGCAATCAAGAAGTATGTAGCTGATTCACAGTACACACGTGTGCGTGCTGATAAGGGCAAATTGAGGACTCTTTCCTACAGGCAATTACGTCAGGTTGAAAGAGCAGCGGCCAAAAAGACTTGTCATAGCAGCAGACAAGTTTTTGAAGCTGCTTGTGCCTCCAACGTCCCCCGAACAACAAGATGCAGGGTCCTTCAGAGGTTTGCAGCTGTGCATACGCCATCCTGTCGACCTCCTCTATCCACTTCACACAAGCAGAAACGGCTCCAGTGGGCCAAACATTACATGAAGACTGATTTCAAAACAGTTTTGTTCACGGATGAGTGCCATGCAGCGCTCGATGGTCCAGATGGATGGAGTGGAGGATGTCTGGTTGATGGACACCCCACGCAAACACTGCTACAGCGCCAACAAGGAGGAGGTGGAGTAATGTTTTGGGCTGGAATCATGGGGAGAGAGATTGTCGGCCCCTTTAGGATCCCTGAAGGCGCTAAAGATGAACTCCATAATGTATGTGGATTTTCTCAAACAGCACTTCCTGCCATGGTTCAAGAAGAAGAACCGTGTATTTCACAGCAAGATCATTTTTCTGCATGATAATGCACCATCTCATGCTGCACATAAAACATCTGCATCTCTGGCTGATATGGGCATAAAAGGGGACAAACTTATGGTGTGACCCCCATGCTCCCCTGACCTCTACCCCATTCAGAACCTTTGGAGCATCATTAAAAGGAGTGTCTATGATGGCGGGAGGCAGTTCACATCTAAGCAACAGCTCTGGGAGGGTATTCTGTCCTCATTCAAAACAATTGAAGCAGAAACCATCCAAAACCTGACAAATTCAATGGACGAGAGAGTTCAGAAGCTCCTTTCGAACAAGGGGTCCTATGTGAAAATGTAACATCACCTAGAATAAAGTTTTGAGTTGAAAACTGTTTGATTTCAGTTTCTAACAACCTGCTAATGCTTATAATTTCAAAAATGACCATTTTTTTGGTCTTTATTAAAATGAAAAGGTTGATCGAAAAGTTTGGGGGATCTAAGAGTGTGGCAACCCAGTAGTCATGATTACTTCGAATTCTGACAATATGAGGGTCATGCTGCAGGTAGTGCAGCAAGAAGGCACTTATGTGTCTTGCGCATCTCGGAGCCCCAAAATTATTTTCCGGGCTAGATGCAGCTAAAAATTATTTTAAATTTTAAATCTGGTGAAGCTTTAGTATAGATGGCCTAATAGGATCAGTGCTGCACACTGCTACAAAGCCCAAATTATTTTCCAGTCAAGATACAGATAAACATGATTAGTCATTTGAAAGCTTAAAACGGTTGGTAGGGTGATTTTAACCAATCATCAAGCTTTTACTCTCCCCAGGATGACACAGGGGTAGAAAAGTCGTTTCGGATCCATGATTTGTTCATCTTTATGAACGTGAGTCTGTCTACATTATCAGTGGAGAGCCGCGTGCGCTTATCTGTCAGCACACCACCAGCAGCGCTGAACACACGTTCAGACAGAACGCTGGCTGCGGGGCATGACAAGATCTCCAAGGCGTAAGTGGCTAGCTCCGGCCATTTATCCAGATTGGAAGCCCAAAAAGAGCAAGGGTCCAGTGACACAGTCGTGGCTTCAATGTTTACTTGGAGATACTCCTGTACCATCGTCTCTAGGCGTTGACTATGTGTCAGACTTCTTGTCTCCTGTGGCCTTGCAAAGGATGGGCTAAAAAAGTGGTGAAATGATTCCGCAAAATTGATGTTACCAGCAGATACTGTGGTTCTGTTACGGTTTGAGTGCTGAACACTTGACGGTCCCACGGTTGGCAAGTTGGAACTGTGAGATTCACTACGTGCACCACTGGTATTTTGTGGAAAAGCACATGTAAGATTCTGCAACAGTCTCTGCTGATACTCCTGCATGCGTGCATCCCTTTCTATGGCAGGAATAATTTCTGCAAATTTACTTTTGTACCGGGGATCTAACAGTGTGGCAACCCAGTAGTCAGGATTATTTCTAATTCTCACAATTCGAGGGTCATGTTGCAGGTAGTGCAGCAAGAAGGCACTCATGTGTGTTGCGCATCCAGGAGCACCAAGTCCCTGTTGTGTTGGTGGCGAGGTAACAATCATGCTTCCTTCCTCTGTCCTCTCCCCCCAACCTCGCACAACAGAAATGTGATCAAGGTCTTCCTCATCTGATGAGTCTTCCATCAGTTCGTCCTCCACTTCTTCCTGGGCTCCTGCACCTTCCTCACTAGTTTGGCTGCTACCATGCGCCCTGGTAAAACCATCTCCCCCACCCTCACATGCCTGCCGCCTTGGTGCTGCCGACCGTCTGGACCTTGCAGATGTTAGCCCTTCCGCATACAACTCCTCCTCCTCTACTTCCTCCACCTCCTCTTGTGCCACCACCTGACTCCGAATTCTGTTTAACATGTGCTCCAGCATGTAAATCACCGGAATAGTCATGCTGATAATGGCATCGTCAGCACTAAACATCTTCGTCGCCATTTCAAAACTGTGCAGAAGGGTGCATAGGTCCCTGATCTGAGACCACTCCTCCAGCGTGATTTGCCCCACCTCTGAATCTCGTTGGCCCAGGCTATACGTCAGAACGTATTGCACCAGGGCTTGTCGGTGCTGCCACAGTCGCTGCAACATGTGCAGAGTTGAATTCCACCGGGTAGGCACATCGCATTTTAGCCGGTGAAGTGGCAGGCCCAACGACTTCTGTAGAGATGTAAGTCGCTGAGCTGCGGGATGCGAACGGCGGAAGTGAGCACACAGCGACCGTGCCCTCTGCAGAAGGCCATCTAGTCTGGGATAGTGGGCTAAAAATTGCTGGACAACCAGGTTCAACACGTGAGCCATACAAGGCACGTGTGTGACATTGCCCCGGCGAAGGGCTGCACCCAGGTTTGCAGCATTGTCGCACACGGCCTTCCCTGGTTTCAGGTCCAGTGGAGACAACCATTCATGAAATTGGTTCTCCAGAGCTGACCACAACTCCTCAGCTGTGTGACTCACATTTCCCAGACATTTCAATGTAAAAACCGCCTGATGACGTTGAGCCCTACTGCCAGCATAGTAAGGAGGTGTGCAGGATCCCTTCTGCGCAGTTAGAAAGCTTGTGGCATGACCAGACAGGCTTTGGGTGCAGGTGGAAGACCGAGAGGAGGTTGAGGAGGCAGAAGCAGTGGAGGAACTTTGACATAAAGAGGATTGACGCACAACTCGTGGGGACGGCAAGACTTGGACAGCAGCCCCTTGTCCTGCTGTCACCATAGTTACCCAGTGCCCAGTCAGCGACATGTAACGCCCCTGTCCATGCCTACTCGTCCAAGTGTCTGTGGTGAAATGCACCCTGTCACACACAGAGTTTCTCAAAGAAGCGGTGATGTTGTGTGCGACATGCTGGTGGAGCGCAGGCACACCTTTCTTTGAGAAGTAGTGCCGACTGGGCATCTGGTACTGGGGCACTGCGACGGACATAAGGTCTCGAAAATCCTCTGTGTCCACCAGGCGGAAAGGCAGCATTTCTGTAGCCAAGAGCTTGCAGATGGTGAAATTCAACCTCTTAGCTTTCTCATGGCTAGGAGGAAATGGTCTTTTACTTGTCCACATCTGAGGGACCGAGGGCTGGCTATTGTGCTTACACGGGGTTGATAAGGGTGTCCTCGGCAAACTGCCGGTCTGTGAGGAAGATGCAGGCGGACATGTTAGGTTGCCTTGATCCAAAGGTGGTGCTATCGATGTCGGACAGCGCTCAACACCAGCTGGTGTTCCCACCTCCAAAGAAAATGATGACCTGCCAATCACGCTGGCTGTTGCGGGTAAAGAGGTGGCAGGTCTGCGCCCCAAAACAGGTGTGACTGCTGTCCCCCCAGTCACAGAGGATGAAGAGGCCGCGGATGCACAAGATATGGCAGACGGTGGTTGGCCCGGCCGGCTAGGCCGCATTGTAGCACACTGAGCTTCCCACTGCAACTTATGCTTCATGTCCATGTGCCGGTTCATGCATGAAGTACTCAAACTATGTATTTTTTGGCCTCTACTTAGCTTTTGCTGACAAATGTTACAGATAACACGAGTTGGGTCATCTTTATCGATCTTGAAAAATGCCCAGGCTATGCAAGGCTTCGCACCCATGCGACCTGAAGAGCCACCACGACTTGTGGTGAGAGGCAGAGTTGTGTTTGAGGATGCAGTTGTTGACGTGCTTCCAGTACTACGTCTCTGTCCAGGAAGGCGCAACCTGACCTCGTCGTCACTAGCATCTTCCTCCACCTCCTCTGCTGACCTCATCTCTTGGCAGACTGTGGGTTGACAGTAAGTGGGATCTCCAACCTCATCATCATCACCCTGTGTGTTATCACACCCGTCGTCCTCAGAGCCAACCTGTTCCTGCCCTGACAAAAAACTAAAGTTGTCGCTCCAATCAGGTATTTGAGTCTTATCATCGTCTTCCTCATTGTCTCCACCAACAGGAGTTACAGTTTGGGAATGAGGGTCTACATTATGGTCAGAACCTTCTGCATCTGGTCCTGGATCCGACTCATAAAGATTCTGGGCATCAGTGCAGATCATTTCCTCGTCTGGATTCACAGAAGCGCTGGAGTCGACCTCTGATTCCCAGGCTATAGTATGAGTAAACAGCTCTGCAGACTCAACCATCTGTTCTACCTCATACTCAGACGGGCAGCTGGAGATTTGGGAGCTGTGAGGAAGCAAGTGCGATTTGGGTGACACCTTTGAGGACTGGAGTATTTGTGATGTTGAAGTTGATGTGGAGGAGAGCCCACTTAAAGGAGCACTTGATATCCGTTGAAGCACCTGCTGTTTTTGTGCCTCATCTGGAATTTGTAGCGATTGGCGTGGCCGTAAGAAAGGGATCTTATCACATTGTCCGCTAAAAGAAGTAGACATTTTAGTTTGGCTGGAAGATGGTCTTTCTTCTGCTGATGTTACTGTTGCTTTAACACCTACCCCACGGACACAACTTTTTTTCCCCTTCCCAACACGCCTATTCCCCTTTCCACCAGCAGCAGGCCTTTTTCCACTCATTTTGGTGGTTAACTAATTCACAACTCTGGAGTTGTTTGCACAAAAAAACAATGGATGGTAACCGAGCAGAGCTGAGTGGCCAAACTGTGGTATTAGGCCAAAACTATTGGCTGGGTTAGATGCAGAAAAAAATTATATTCAATTTGCAACCTGATGGAGGTCAGTATAGATGGACTAATACAACAAGTCCCACACACAGCTAGAAGCCCAATATTTTTTCAGAGGTAGATGCAGAAAAAAATATATTCAGTTTGCAACCTGATGGAGGTCAGTATAGGTGGACTAATAGAACAAGTCCCACACACTGCTAGAAGGCCAAATATTTTTTCAGAGCTAGATGCAGAAAAATTTTTTATTCAGTTTGCAACCTGATGGAGGTCAGTATAGATGGATTAATAGAACAAGACCCACACACAGCTAGAAGCCCAATATTTTTTCAGAGGTAGATGCAGAAAAAAATTTATTCAGTTTGCAACCTGATGGAGGTCAGTATAGATGGACTAATACAACAAGTCCCACACACAGCTAGAAGCCCAATATTTTTTTCAGAGCTAGATGCAGAAAAAAATTATATTCAGTTTGCAACCTGATGGAGGTCAGTATAGATGGATTAATAGAACAAGACCCACACACAGCTAGAAGCCCAATATTTTTTCAGAGCTAGATGCAGAAAAAAATTATATTCAGTTTGCAACCTGATGGAGGTCAGTATAGATGGATTAATAGAACAAGACCCACACACAGCTAGAAGCCCAATATTTTTTCAGAGCTAGATGCACAAAAAAATTATATTCAGTTTGCAACCTGATGGAGGTCAGTATAGATGGATTAATAGAACAAGACCCACACACAGCTAGAAGCCCAATATTTTTTCAGAGGTAGATGCAGAAAAAAATATATTCAGTTTGCAACCTGATGGAGGTCAGTATAGATGGACTAATACAACAAGTCCCACACACAGCTAGAAGCCCAATATTTTTTCAGAGGTAGATGCAGAAAAAAATATATTCAGTTTGCAACCTGATGGAGGTCAGTATAGGTGGACTAATAGAACAAGTCCCACACACTGCTAGAAGGCCAAATATTTTTTCAGAGCTAGATGCAGAAAAATTTTTTATTCAGTTTGCAACCTGATGGAGGTCAATATAGATGGATTAATAGAACAAGACCCACACACAGCTAGAAGCCCAATATTTTTTCAGAGCTAGATGCAGAAAAAAATGATATTCAGTTTGCAACCTGATGGAGGTCAGTATAGATGGATTAATAGAACAAGACCCACACACAGCTAGAAGCCCAGTATTTTTTCAGAGCTAGATGCAGAAAAAAATTATATTCAGTTTGCAACCTGATGGAGGTCAGTATAGATGGATTAATAGAACAAGACCCACACACAGCTAGAAGCCCAATATTTTTTCAGAGGTAGATGCAGAAAAAAATATATTCAGTTTGCAACCTGATGGAGGTCAGTATAGGTGGACTAATAGAACAAGTCCCACACACTGCTAGAAGGCCAAATATTTTTTCAGAGCTAGATGCAGAAAAAAATTATATTCAGTTTGCAACCTGATGGAGGTCAGTATAGATGGATTAATAGAACAAGACCCACACAAAGCTAGAAGCCCAATATTTTTTCAGAGCTAGATGCAGAAAAAAATTAGATTCAGTTTGCAACCTGATGGAGGTCAGTATAGATGGACTAATAGAATGATGCTATGCCCAAAAGGTTTTACTTCACTAGGTGCAGTAAAAAAATTGGTATTCTATACACAGGTGGTATATCTTGCAACACAGATAGGCTACTCCACTGACTAACACACTCTGCAATAGGCCAAAAAGGATTAGCTTTGCTAGATTCAGCCAAATGCTGTGAAAAAAACTTGCACAGCACCGGCACAGACCTGCCTGGCAAAAACTGATAGGAACTGATGTAACCTAGTCCTGAAAAGGACTCCAATTACAATTAGTCTTTACTCCCACAACCTATCTATTTAAGAGCACAGACCTGCCTGATAAAAGTCGTAGGAAATGCTGTAACCTAGTCCTTAAAAGGACTGCAATCACAACTATTCCCTACTCCCAAGCTATCTGTATATTTGTGCGAAAATTGGCTTGAAATTAACAAGGTATAGCACACACAGCAACAGCGGTGTCGTCTAACACGCAGCTGCAGCAGTGAGAAAATGGTGGCGACGGGGAAAATGGCTTGGTCTTATAGGGCAAGGACATGTGACATACACTGCCAATGATACATGCCCTTGCTTGTGTGAAAAAAAGCACTTCGCTCCGTGTGTGCGCTGCTGATAGGCTGACAGATTGCACCTCCCCACTGTAAATGCGGGAAAGAGAAAAAAAAATGGAGATCTTCATTGTTCCTGCAGAGATCCATTCCCTGCCCCTCCCCCCACCCCGCTGTACACTCAAACTGCGTATTAACATTAATTTTCATCATTACTGAGAAAAAATCCAGTTATGATTTTGGTGCACGAACAGTTATCGAACATAACCTCGAACAGCCGAATTTTTCTCAAATTGTTCGTGTTCGCCGAACGGCTCGAACACCGCCCAAAACAGCTCGAATTTGAGATTGGCGAACAGTTCGAGTAGAACAACGCTCATCTCTAATTATAATACACATGCAGGCATTTTGTGGCACGACACGGGCGCCACAGTTGCATAAGCAACTGTTGTCACCAGATGAGCCTTCGGTGGTAGTTGTGTTACAGTGTGGGCAAGTGTGTCTAGTCATTGCAGAACTGTGCTACACTTTGTGAATAGTACAGTGACAAGCCTCTGCTAATGCAATAACATCATTAATCCAGTCATTGTGCCTCTGCATGTACAGCACAGGCCAATTTCATCTTCATGGATGACAATCCTCCAGCTCATCGAGGTCACATCATTTAGGAATGGCTGCTGGAGACTTTGGTGGCTCAATTGCAGTGGCCTGCACTTTCTTCAGACCTGAATTCAATAGAAAACCTATGGGATCATTTGAGTCACTGTGTAGAGGCTCATAACTTTGTACTCTAGAACCTCAATGACCTGAGGGCCGTCCTTCAAGAAGAGTGGGATGCCATGCCTCAGCAGACAATAACTTGACTTGTGAAAAGCATGAGACGTCGTTGTCAAGCTGTAATTGATGCTCAAGGCCACATGACAAGTTATTGAGATATTGACATTTTTTGTTTGAGTATACCCACCACTGTCCCTGGCTTTTGATTCAATAAATTGTTTGAGATGAGGAAATCACTAATGCATGCTTCTACTTAAATACCCTATTTTCATGATAAAATATCACTGTAGCGTGAACTTTTTACATTTTACATAAATTGTGCCCAAAAGCCAAATATCCCTAACTTTTTGTGAGTAGTGTATTTAATATAGATTAGTATTAAGTGCATAAAATAGTATATAAAATATTCAATGCATTTCAGGTTCAAGATAACATTCCCCTTCCTCAGGAATGTGCAAAACTTTAGGAGTTCCTAGTTTGTGCTCACCCACCAATTTCAACTACTGACATGTTTCAATAGCATGGGTTCATGGTCCAAAATATCAGTAACATTCTGCATCACATACCCCGAAATACTTTAAATAATATCAAACCCCAGAATAAACAGGCCGCTAAATAAATACAGATGCTTGATCAGAAAAAAATTCTCAGCAGCCTTTCTAAGTAAATATAGATTCCCAAAACTGTTCATTCACAGGAAATACTGAGTCCAGGATGGTATCTATTTCTGACCAAGTAGTAGAATACAGACCTGTAAATCGGTACTGTATGTATCCCAGAATACTGTATATTTAGACATGACACCAGACCCCTAAATAAATTCAGATCCCAAACAAGGTCACCTACAGACCTCGGACAGGCAATTCTAAATAAAAAGAGTAAACGGGACCTCTATACATATATAAACTTTATACAAGACTCCCAACACTTACACACAACAACTCTTATTATTCTCCTCTATGATACTATAGGCAGTCAACTACTATCAATCGCTCCTCATCACTACCCTGGTTCAGAGGCTGATATTTCAAGCACCAACCTTTCGTCTGTGATGCTGGATAATGCAATAGCCACAAACTATCAAATCTTGTTAAAAATTTAAACCATTTATGATTTTTGGGGTATCTTGCAATCTGGTCCATTGATAAGTCATAGGCATTTGTTGAAAAGGAAATATGGTATATACAGCGGGTGAAATAGTTATTAAACACATCACCAATTTTCTAAGTAAATATATTTTTAAAGGTGCTATTGACATGAAATTTTCACCAGATTACGGGAAAAACCCATGCAATCCACACAGGCAAAGTCAAACCGTAGATGTTCATAAATTAAGTTATGTGTAATAATGAGAAATGACACAGGGAAAAGTATTGAATACGCTTACTTAAATTTATTTAATACTTCATACAAAAGACTTTGCTGGTGATGAATAGTGATGAGCGAATGTGCTCATCACTACTCGGTACTAGAGTTGAGCCACCCCCGTAGTGTTCGAGTTCGGTTCGGTTCGTCGAACACCCGTATGTTCGCCGAACTGTTCATCGAACTGTTCGTCGAACACCGTTAAAACCAATGGCAGGCAAACAAAAACACATAGAAACACATAGAAACACATAGAAAACACCTTCAAAGGTGTCCAAAACCTGACAAACTGCTCAGAAGACACAACTAACACATGGAAAAGTGACAAGTACATATAGTCATGCGAAAAGAAAAGAGGTGGAGGAGTAAAAGGAGGGGGAGACACAGATATAGGCATGTCATGCCCTTCTAAAACCAAAAAAGTGCGAAGCTGACACGTCCAGTCCGTTCCTGCCCGTGCGACCTCCTTGTCGCCGGGTTTGTGCCAGAGCTGCTGTGAACCCTGATGGCCAGCCCCCCTCTCCCAATACTGGTGCCTGTCCGCTGGTGGGTCGAGCGAGCCCCCCCTGCGGTGGAGGCAGGTCTAAGCTTTTTAATTTAAACTGTCTCTGTAATTTGAATGAGTACACTTTAAATCCTTTTTCAAGGATCTATTGGAGGGCAAGTCTGATGCCAGCAGCCGCGGGAATTCCAGCTCCAGTAGCGTCCACTAAAACTGCTGCAGTTAAAAAGCTTTTATAAGGATCGAGTTGGCGGTCCACCGCAAGGCGTCCTACCACCAGTCCCAGCCCCTGTGCCTTGGGGTGCCTCCCCGATGCTCTTCATTGAGTGTCCCGGGGGCCCGAAGCATTTCCTTTGAAAAAATTAAAGGTCCAAACTACAGGTGGTGTAGCTTGCTTAACAGGTTGGATAATCCGCTGACTAGCAGACACTGCTACTAGGTCCAAAGTATTTCCTGGGCTAGATGCAGTTAAAAATTTGTAATTAGATCTACAGGCGGTGGCTACTCCGCTGACTAGCAGACACTGCTACTAGGTCCAAAGTATTTCCTGGGCTAGATGCAGTTAAAAATTTGTAATTAGATCTACAGGTGGTGGCTACTCCGCTGACTAGCAGACACTGCTACTAGGCCCAAAGTATTTCCTGGGCTAGATGCAGTTAAAAAATTGTAATTAGATACTCTCGTTGGATGCTGAGAAAGCATTCTATAGAGTCTCCTGGCACGCCATATATTATTCTCTTAAAAAGCTTGGGGTAGGGGTCTAGGGGACCCTTTTATAGCCAAAATCATGGCCCTGTATCGCAATCCGTCAGCTAGGCTGAAGATAAATGGAACATGCATAATCACCAATGGGACAAGGCAGGGATGTCCTCTGTCCCCTCTCTTATACATCCTAGTGATGGAGCACCTGCTCTCATCAATTTGCGATAACCCCAATATTAGGTGGATTGAGGTGGGAGGCACCGAGTACAAGTGCTCTGCATTTGCTGATGATGTCCTAGTATATATCACTCCATCACATATATCCATCCCTGCTGTTATGGCTGAAATAGATCACTTTGTTACATGGTCAAATTTTAAAATCAATGCAGCGAAGTCTGAGGCCCTCAATGTCTTCCTCCCCAAATCCATACAGGATTCCATCCAGTCCAACTTTCCCTTTGCCTGGCCCTCACAGGGTATCAAATACTTAGGAATTCGTATTCATAGAGACCTCTCCCGTCTATTTTATCTTAATTTTGGACCCTTTATTGAACAACTCCATAAAGATCTTACTTCTTGAAAGGTGAAGGATTTTTCCTGGTTCGGCAGAATAAGTATACTAAAAATGAACGTCCTACCTAAACTCTTATACCTCTTCCAAACCATTCCCGTGGTAATTTCCTCAAATTTTTGGAAAAGACTACTCAGTAGCTTTTAGTCTCCCCAGGATGACACAGGTGGGGCAGATGGTAGTTGTCCCAGCCCGCTAGGCCGCATTGTAGCACAGTGAGCTTCACACTGCAACTTATGCTTCATATCCATATGACGGTTCATGCATGAAGTACTCAAACTATGGATTTTTTGGCCTCTACTTAGCTTTTGGTGACAAATGTTACAGATAACACGAGTTGGGTCATACTTAGCGATCTGAAAAAATGCACAGGCTATGCAAGGTTTAGAGCCCATGTGACTCTGCTGCTAGAAATACTATCAAATGATTGGCTGGGTTAGATGCAGAGCATCTGGGTTTGGTTGGGGGTCCCCACAGTCTGCCTAGGCTAGATGCAGTTAAAAATTCTCATTAGATACACAGGCGGTGCAGCTTGCTTCGCAGCTGGGCTAATACGCCCAAAGTATTGGTAGACTCTATACTAAATAAGGAAGGATTCACAAACTGTGGTGGCCCCTCCGTGGGCCGTGGCGATTGGTGGAGATTTGGTGGATGATTATAGGAGAAAGCTCCTGATTTGAGAAAGTTGGTGGATTTATACTTTAAATACACGTGTACCAGTGGGTTTAAACATCAGACATGATTTGATGTATCATTATGAGTGATCATTTATAGATTATTATTATATATATGTTCCTTTTTTCTTCTTTTCTTTTTCTTTTTGATTATTTACATTTATATGCATTGTTTCTATGCTATACGATTTTAACATGGTATGTGTGTTTAAATTTCTGATTAGCTCAGCCTTGAACCGGTGCATAGCAGGACATGACATATAAATACCACTTCCTTGCTGCATTTTTGCTATGCAATGATTAAGAACTCGTATATATATTGTGCAGAAAGAAGGGTGAAAGTCCGCCCAGGAGGAAATTGAGTTTCATAACACATATTTGAACTGGAGAGGTATTAGAGGCCTGCAATGGCCACAGGTACTAATGGAGGTAATCAAGGTAGGGAGAGAGGCAAGAGGTCCGGTCATCTTAGATATACAGGCCGGGGGAAACGACATAGCTTATCACAAGAGCGCATAACTAATGGCAATAATGAAACTAGACACTGAGCGCTTCAGAGAATTTTTCACAAAACTAGCTATAGTATGGTCAGAGATTGTGCCGAGAACGGTATGGCAAGGTGCATGAGACATCATGGCCATCGAACGGACAAGGCAGGTAATAAATATTCGGATGGCAAAATTTATATGAGACAGTGGCTGTGTAGTGATACGACACCGACAACTGGAAGGAGATAAAGCAGGCCTCATACGGCCCGACGGTGTTCACTTAATGGATATTGGACTGGACATATTACTGTCAGGATTCCAGGACGGAGTGGAACAAGATTTAAGAGTGATGGATGGGGGTCGGAGTCCTGCATACGAGTAAGCAGGATCCTCCGTGGCCTGGAAATAGAAAGGGCATGTTGGAGAGTTACACTTGTTGGCCAACTTGCCGTTGTGGAGACTGGAGACACAGGGCATGCTGCAACAAGCTGAATTATTTTAGAAATAAAATGCATTTCTAATGGAATGAGTATAAACAGTTAATAAAGCTGTGACCGATCCTCACCCATCCAGTTGTAAGAGTTACATGATTGTATTGTCAATGAAAGGGGGGCGTTAGGGGGCTGAGCGTCTGGGTTTGGTTAGGGGTCCCCACAGTCTGCCTAGGCTAGATGCATTTAAAAATCATTATTAGATACACAGGCGGTGCAGCTAGCTTTGCAGCTGGGTTACTACGCTGACTAGCAGACACTGAAGCTTTGGAGCAGACCTCTGAGTAAACAGCTCTTCAGACTCAACCATCTGTGTTACCCCAAGCCATAGTGTATGTATTTTCTTACGGTTAAAAGGGGGGGGGGGGAGACGCAACCCACCTCTAATTGACGATGGCAACGTCACGTAAAACAAAGCAAGGGGACTCCAAAAAGAGTCTCCATTTTTTCCAAAAATTTGTGGGACAGACACCACTTAAGTGGCATCAATTGCCCCAGAGTTGCTTAAAACGGTTGGTTAGAATGAGTACCACACACTGCTACTATGCCCAAAATTATTTTCCAGACAAGATGCAGCTAAAAATTATTAGTAATTTGCAAGCTGGTGGAGCTTAGTATAGATGGCCTAATAGAATGAGTACCATACACTGCTACAAGCCCAAAATTATTTCCCGAGCTAGATGCAGATAAAAATTATTAGTAATTTGAAAGCTTAAAATGGTTGGTGAGGTGATTTTACGAAATCCTCAAGCTTTTACTCTCCCCAGGATGACACAGGGGTAGAAAAGTCCTTGCAGATCCATGATTTGTTCATCTTTATGAACGTGAGTCTGTCTACATTCTCAGTGGACAGCCACTGCGGGGCATGACAAGATCTCCAAGGCGTAAGTGGCGAGCTCCGGCCATTTATCCAGATTGCAAGCCCAAAAAGTGCAAGGGTCCAGTGACACAGTCATGGCTTCGATGTTTACTTGGAGATACTCCTGTACCATCGTCTCTAGGCGTTGACTATGTGTCAGACTTCTTGTCTCCTGTGGCCTTGCAAAGGATGGGCTAAAAAAGCTGTGAAATGATTCTGCAAAATTGCTGTTACCAGCAGATACTGTGTTTCTATTACGGTTTGAGTGCTGAACACTCGACAGTCCCACGGTTGGCAAGTTAGAACTGTGAGATTCACTACGTGCACCACTGGTGTTTTGTGGAAAAGCACATGTAAGATTCTGCAACAGTCTCTGCTGATACTCCTGCATGCGTGAATCCCTTTCTATGGCAGGAATAATTTCTGCAAATTTACTTTTGTACCGGGAATCTAAGAGTGTGGCAACCCAGTAGTCAGGATTATTTCTAATTCTCACAATTCGAGGGTCATGTTGCAGGTAGTGCAGCAAGAAGGCACTCATGTGTCTTGCGCATCCAGGAGCACCAAGTCCCTGTTGTGTTGGTGGCGAGGTAACAATCATGCTTCCTTCCTCTGCCCTCTCCCCCCAACCTCGCACAACAGAAATGTGATTAAGGTCTCCCTCATCTGATGAGTCTTCCATCAGTTCGTCCTCCACTTCTTCATGGGCTCCTGCACCTTCCTCACTAGTTTGGCTGCTACCATGCACCCTGGTAAAACCATCTCCCCCACCCTCACATGCCTGCCGCCTTGGTGCTGCCGACCGTCTGGACCTTGCAGATGTTAGCCCTTCCGCATACAACTCCTCCTCCTCTACTTCCTCCACCTCCTCTTGTCGCATCACCTGAGGGTATGTGCACACGATGCAGAAATGAAGCAGAAAATTTCTGCATCATTTCTGCATCTCCCTGGCAGAAAAAACGCATGCGGATTGTACATGCGTTTTTCCTGCGGAATACATGTGGATTCACATGCGTTTCCGCATGCGGATTGACAAGCGCTTTCCAGGCGATTTTAGCATCACCTGGAAAGTGCTTGACAACTAGGTCACACTATATAAATCCATGCAACCGGCATGGATTTATATAGTGTGACCGTATAAGAATGTTTAAAAATAAAAAAATAAAGCTATACTTTACCCTCTGATGCCCCGGCGTGTGCTGCCACGTTCTTTCCTGGCTTGTTCCTGGCTGCCAGGATATCGCGAGACAATGCGCTGAAGGGCCTGTGGTCACATGACTGTGACGTCACCGAAGGTCCTTCAGTCTTGCACGCGAGCAGAGGGAAGGAGTCCGGGGGCCGTCAGAAGGTGAATATATCTTTATTTTTTATTTTATTCTTGTTTTTACAGCTTTTAATGGTACCTGGGTGTGGAGGAGAGTCGCATCTTCTCCACACTCGGGTACCATCCGCACATTAGAACGCGCCAATAACGCAAGTACAAATGCAGTCTTGCGGAATTGGCACGTTCTAATGCAAGTCAATGGCGGCGAAAACGCCGCGTTTCCGCAAAATTAATGGACATGCTGCGGATTTTTGAGCCCAGCATAAACGCTGCGGAAAAATCCGCAGCATGGGCACAGCACATGTGCATTATCATTGGGGAACATTGTTGCCCTTCTACCATGCGTTTTTAATGCCTTTCTGCAGTGTTTCCGCAGCTGCAGAAACGCTGCGGAAACGCATAAAAAACGCATCGTGTGCACACAGCCTTACTCCGAATTCTGTTTAACATGTGCTCCAGCATGTAAATCACCGGAATAGTCATGCTGATAATGGCATCGTCAGCACTAAACATCTTCATCGCCATTTCAAAACTGTGCAGAAGGGTGCATAGGTCCCTGATCTGAGACCACTCCTCCAGCGTGATTTGCCCCACCTCTGGATCTCGTTGGCCCAGGCTATACGTCAGAACGTATTGCACCAGGGCTTGTCGGTGCTGCCACAGTCGCTGCAACATGTGCAGAGTTGAATTCCACCGGGTAGGCACATCGCATTTTAGCCGGTGAAGTGGCAGGCCCAACGACTTCTGTAGAGATGTAAGTCACTGAGCTGCGGGATGCGAACGGCGGAAGTGAGCACACAGCGACCGTGCCCTCTGCAGAAGGCCATCTAGTCCGGGATAGTGGCCTAAAAATTGCTGGACAACCAGGTTCAACACGTGAGCCATACAAGGCACGTGTGTGACATTGCCCCGGGGAAGGGCCGCACCGAGGTTTGCAGCATTGTCGCACACGGCCTTCCCTGGTTTCAGGTCCAGTGGAGACAACCATTCATGAAACTGGTTCTCCAGAGCTGACCACAACTCCTCAGCTGTGTGACTCACATTTCCCAGACATTTCAAAGTAAAAACCGCCTGATGACGTTGAGCCCTGCTGCCAGCATAGTAAGGAGGTGTGCAGGATCCCTTCTGCCCCTTGTCCTGCTGTCACCATAGTTACCCAGTGACCAATCAGCGACATGTAATGCCCCTGTCCATGCCTACTCGTCCAAGTGTCTGTGATGAAAGGCACCCTGTCACACACAGAGTTTCTCAAAGAAGCGGTGATGTTGTGTGCGACATGCTTGTGGAGCGCAGGCACACCTTTCTTTGAGAAGTAGTGCCGACTGGGCATCTGGTACTGGGACACTGCGATGGACATAATGTCTCGAAAATCCTCTGTGTCCACCAGGCGGAAAGGCAGCATTTCTGTAGCCAAGAGCTTGCAGATGGTGAAAGTCAACCTCTTAGCTTTCTCATGGCTAGGAGGAAATTGTCTTTTACTTGTCCACATCTGAGGGACCGAGGGCTGGCTGTTGTGCTTAGACGGGGTTGAGAAGGGTGTCCCCGGCAAACTGCTGGTCTGTGAGGAAGATGCAAGCAGACATGTTAGGTTGCCTTGATGCAAAGGTGGTGCTCTTGATGTCGGAGTGCGCTCAACACCAGCTGGTGTTTCCACCTCCAAATAAAATGATGACCTGCCAATCACACTGGCTGTTGTGGGTAAAGAGGTGGCAGGTCTGCGTCCCAAAACAGGTGTGACTGCTGTCCCCCCAGTCACAGAGGATGAAGAGGCCGTGGATGCACAAGATGGGGCAGACGGTGGTTGGCCCGGCCGGCTAGGCCGCATTGTAGCACAGTGAGCTTCCCACTGCAACTTATGCTTCATATCCATGGGACGGTTTATGCATGAAGTGCTCAAACTATGGATTTTTTAGCCTCTACTTAGCTTTTGGTGACAAATGTTACAGATAACTCGAGTTGAGTCATCCTTATCGATCTGAAAAAATGACCAGGCTATGCAAGGCTTAGCACCCATGCGACCTGAAGAGCCACCACGACTTTTGTAATTTGCAAGCTGGTGGAGCTTAGTATAGATGGCCTAATAGAATGATGCTATGCCCAAAAGGTTTTACTTGGCTAGGTGCAGTAAAAAAAATTGTATTCTATATACAGGTGGTGTAGCTTGCAACACAGATGCGCTACTCCACTGACTAACACACACTGCAAGAGGCCAAAAAGGATTTGCTTAGCTAGATTTAGCCAAATGCTGTGAAAAACACTTGCACAGCACTGGCACAGACCTGCCTGGCAAAAAGTCCTAGGAAATGCTGTAACCTAGTCCTCAAAAGGACTGCGATTACAACTAGTCCCTGCTCCCAAGCTGTCTATTTAAGAGCACAGACCTGCCTGCTAAAAGTCGTAGGAAATGCTGTAACCTAGTCCTCAAAAATACTGCAATCACAACTATTCCCTACTCCCAAGCTATTTGAATATTTCTGAGAAAATTGGCTTGAAATTAACACTGAAAGTATAGCGCACACAGCAACAGCGGTGCCGTCTAACACGCAGCTGAAGCAGTGAGAAAATGGTGGCGACGGGGAAAATGGCTGGGTCTTATAGGGCAAGGACATGTGACATACACAGCCAATGACACATGCCCTTGCTTGTGTGAAAAAAGCAGTTCGCTCCATGTGTGCGCTGCTGATAGGCGGACAGATTGCACCTCCCCACTGTAAATGCGGGAAAGAGAAAAAAAAATGGAGATCTTCATTATTTATGCAGAGATCCATCCCCTGCCCCTCCCCCCGCGCCGCTGTACACTCAAACTGCGTATTAACATTGATTATCAGCATTACTGTGAAAAAATCCAGTTATGATTTTGGTGCGCGAACAGTTATCGAACATAACCTCGAACAGCCGGATGTTTTTCAAATCGTTCGTGTTCACCGAACGGCTCGAACACCGCTCAAAACAGCTTGAATTTGAGATTGGCGAACAGTTCGAGTCGAACACCGCTCATCTCTACTCGGTACTCGTCCGAGCATCACTGTGCTCGACAAGTTTGGCTCTCGGTGAGTATTTCTTGCTTGCTCTGGTGGGAGCTCGGGTCCCCGCCCTGCATGTTTGGCACTCTTTAGAGAGCCAATAAACATGCAGGGATCGCTTGCCACACACTGTAATGTCGTAGCCATGTTGGTTGTGGCATTACAGTAATTGGCTGGTCGCACAGCGTCTTTCGGGTCTATTTAAGACCTGGCGCCGCTATGCTCATCACGGTCTAACCCGGAAACAGGCAGAGTAAAGAGAGCTGCTGCTGAGTGAGGAAGAGAATTGCTTGTTTATTAGTTAGTGTAGGTATTCTGCAGCATATCTATATATCCATCTGAACTAACAGTCCTTCTGAGGACTAATCCAGCTGCATATATTTAGTGGTGATAGCAGGAGTTAGGCAGGCAGGCAGGGTTTGTGGCAGACAGTGTATACAGCACAAGAGGGTCCATTTCACATTCTGTCTGCTGCTACAGATATTTGTAGACATAGCCCCAGATATCAGGGGCCAGGGCTAATTTTTTTTATCTTAACCCTGATTATTTGTTGAAAAAGAAATCCAGAGTACACCATTTTTCTGCTCCATTTGCTTGCTTGCACTGCAGAATACAGCCAGATCTTTTCCATAATACAGCGATAAAAATCCAGAAATATGTAGTGAATATGGAAAATATTGGCCTCCATTTACAGTTTGTTGCAGTGTGTCAGTGAAGCTATTCACACATGCTTGCTGTGAAGAATAGTAAACTACTGGGCCGCTATTTAAAACCGTGGGTGTCCATCAGATATATCACATATAACTGCGGTCAAAATTCAGCCATTTCTGGCCTCCATTTACAGTTTGTTGCAGTGTGTTGGTGAAGCTATTCTCAGGAGGTCGCTGTGAAGAATAGTAAACTACAAGCCAGCTGTTTAAAACCCCAGTTGTCCGTCAGCCATATCACATATAACTGCGGACCAAATTCAGCCATTTGTAGTGAACGTGGAAAATATTGTCCTCCATTTAAAATGGGCAAGGTGCGTGGCAATGGACGGGGAAGTGAATGTGATGGTGCATGCAGAGGCCAAGCTGAAATTGGGACACAACACCCACATCTTGTGGCTCGACCTTCTTGTCCCAATTACTAGGGGACTGCAGATCACCACTATTGAACACAGAACAGTGTCAAAAGGTTGTTGGTTGGATAGCAGATAATGCTTCCAGGCACTTTGCCACAACCACCACCTTGTCTTCCATATGGTCAAGTCTCAGTAGCCGTGAGTCTGGACTGCATATTCCTCACCCTGATCCTCCTTCCTCCCACCATGTCGAGTGCCCGGAGACAACTGATTCCACACTTGGACATTCCGAAGAGCTGTTCACTTTTCCATTTATAGATTCGGGGATCTCGCCCTGCCGGCTTCAAGTGGGGCAACAGGAGAACACGTGTAGTGATGCCCAAATATTTGAGCAGCCAAAATCACACGAAGGTGATGATGGGAAAGTGCAATTACTGTCGCAAGAGAGGGATGATGATGAGACACAACTGCCAGAAAGTCAGGAGGAGGACCAGGGTGCGGAAGTGGAAGACGAGGTGGTGGACGATATAGTCACTGACCCAACCTGGCAGGGTATATGCAGAACGAGGACAGCAGCACACAGGGGGAGGGAGGCATAGCACCCAACAGGCTGGAAGAAGCAGTGTGGTGGCCGCAGACACAAGGCGGGCAAGCATTCCCCGTAACACCAGCTCGACGGAAGTTGCCAGTACAACTGTTAGGTCTTCCCGAGTCTGGTTGTTTTTTAAAGACTCTGCCGATAACCCCAAAAAGGATATAAACACCATCTGCCAGGCCAGCATCAGCAGGGGTAGCAAAACTACCAGCCTGACCACCACCAGCATGATCAGGTACATGACAGCAAATCACCCGAGTAGGTGGGACGAACGCCAGGGTCCAGAAACAGTGTCAGCGGGTAACACCACTGCTTCTTCCTTTGTTGTGCGTGTACACCAATCCCTTGTCCATGGCGCATGCGAAGATGCCTCCTGCCCTGCACCTGTTGTTGCCCACTCTCAACTAACACCATCAGCAACCACATCCACTTCCTTGTCCCAGCGCAACTTTCAGTTGTCCCTACCCCAGTTCTTTGAACACAAGCGCAAATGCGCAGCCAATGCCCCACAGGCCACACTGCTAAATTCACACATTTCACGACTGCTTGCGCTCAAAATGTTGCCTTTTAGGCTCGTGGAGACGGAAGCTTTCCGCAACCTAATGGTGGCGGCCGTCCCTCAGTGCCCGGTCCCCAGTCACCACTATTTCTCCCAGTTTGCCATCCCCGCATTACACAAGCAGGTGTCCCATAACATTAGCCGTGCGCTCAACAACGCTGATACTGGTAAAGTCCACCTAACCATGGACACGTGGACAAATGCTTGTGGGCAGGGATGGTACATCTCGCTGATGGCACAGCGAGAAGCCGGGACCAAGTCAGACCTTGGGACGGAACACATCTTCCCGACGCCAAGGATTGTGGGTCCTTGGTCAATCAGGGTTGCCCCCACATTCTACAGCTCCTGCACCTCCTCCTCCTCTTAAGCATCCATCTCTGAAATAACCACATCAGTCAAAAGCTGGAAGCACTGCAGCACTGCCTCGGCCAAGCGGCAACAGGCTTTGCTGAAGCTAATATGCTTAGGTGACAAACCGCACAACACTGAAGAGTTGTGGACAGCTCTGAAAGAGCAGGCAGATCTGAGGCTGACCCTGCTGAACCTACAGCCAGGCATGGTCGGATGAGACAATGGCCGGAACCTGATGACGGCTCTGAAGCGAGGCGAGCTCACACACATACCATGCCTTGTCCATGTGCTTAACCTCGTGGTTCAGCGCTTTATCAAAACCTATCTGGATCTGCTTGTCAAAGTAAGATGCGTGTGTGCCCATTTTAAAAAGTCAGCAACAGCTTCCACCACCCTTGCTGTGCTTTAGCAGCGATTGCAGCTTCCAGCTCACCATCTGGTGTGCGATGTCCCCATGCGTTGGAACTCAACGTTACAGATGCTGGGAAGGATTTGTGAACAGCAGAGGGCAGTTGCCGACTATCAGCATCAACACGGCCATCGGTATTCAAATCAGCCTCCACACATAAGACCTCAGCAGTGGGCATGGATGTCAGACATATGTACCATCCTCCAAAACTTTGAGGACTCCACCAAGATGGTGAGCGGCGATGACGTCATAATTAGCATCACCATCCCGCTTCTCTGTCTTCTGAAATGCTCTCTGCTCACAATTAAAGACGAGGCAATGCAGGCGAAGCACGATGAGATGGAGCAAGGAATCATACATGGTGATTACACACAGCCTAGCCTCATCTCATCCCAACGTGAATTGGGTGACAACGAGGAAGAGGAGGAGGAGGAAGAACAGGAACTAGTTTCCTGCGCTATAGACGGTACTACCCGCACAATTGTTATACCATCTGTTCAGCAGGGATGGCCTGAGGAGACGGAGGAGGAGGAGGAGAGCATGGTCAATTGTCCTCTTGGTGAGGACAAGGAAGTCTTGCCTGTTAGCAGTCTGGCACACATGGCTGAGTTTATGTTACGCTGCCTTTCCTGTGACCCTCGCATTCTCCAAATTTTGGGTGACATTCATTATTGGTTGGTGACACTTCTAGACCCACGCTACAAGGAAAACTTTCTATCTTTTATTCCCGCGGCTGACAGGTCTCCTAAAATGGGGCAGTACCAGAAGACCCTTGTTGCGGAATTATTAAAAAAAATTCCCATTTGAAAATGCTAGCGACTGAGGTCACAGTTTGTAGGACAACCAAGGAGTACAGGCGAGAGAGACACAAATCCAATCAAGCAGAGGCAGGGGAACACTGTCAAAATTCTGGGATAGTTTTCTCATACCCTACCATAGTAGAAGCCCTGAGGCGTGAGGTACTCTCTCACAAGGAGTGCAAAGTTTCGGAAGATGGTGAGGGAGTAGTTTGCCTACCGTACCAAAGTCCTCCGTGATTCCTCTGTGCCTTTTAATTATTGGGTATTAAAGCTGGACACGTGGCATGAACTGGCTTTCTATGCCATGGAGGTCCTGGCCTGCCCTGCCGCTAGCGTTCTGTCAGCGCGGGTTTTTAGCGCCACCGGGGGAATTATAACAGATAAGCGCATCTGCCTGTCAACTGAAAATGCTGACAGGCTGAATCTTATAAGAATGAACAAGGACTGGATTGAGCCAGACTTCTCAGCACCACTGAATGAGAGCAGCGTAAGAAACTCAAATACAGTGTCTTTATTTTTAGAGGTCTAACTCTATTCCCTTGCACCTCGGTCTTCATACCCAGACATGAGTATACGCTTTCTGATTTTGTCTATTTGCTCTTGTCTTCCTCCTTCTCCTCTTCCTCCTCCACCACCAACATGTCACCACCATATCAACCATATCACCATATCTACGTCTTTTGCAAGGGGCATTGGAGTGCCTCTAAATTTTTGGCAGCCGTTGCATTCACTGCATAGGCAAACGGTATGGCAGACACATTTCCTAATAATGGGAACATTTTTTTCATGAGGCCATCCGACCTCTACGTCTCTTGCAAGGGGCATTAGAGTGCCTCCAATTTTTTGGCATACGTTGCATTCACTGCATAGGAAACAGTATGGGAGACCAACTTCTTAATAATGGGAACATTTTTTTCATGAGGTCCTCCTCTACGTCTCTTCCAAGGGGCATTGGAGAGCGTCCAAATTTTTGGGAGCCGTTGTACTCACTGCATACCCTATAACTGTATAGTAGATCCGCTCCTTTCTAATGTGACCATGTCATTACTGAGGCCCACCTCTATGTGTTTTTAAATTGTTATTGGGGTTTTTCCCAAATTTTGCCAGCTGTTGCACTCACTGAATACCCTATAACTGGATAGCAGAACCACTACTTTCTAGGATCATGTCGTTACTGTGGCCCACCTCTATGTGTCTTTATATTGTTATTGGGGTTTTTCCCAAATTTTGGCAGCTGTTGTACTCACTGCATACCCTATGAAGGGACAGCAGTACCACTCCTCTCTAGGAACGTGTCGTTACTGAGGCCCACCTCTTTGTGTCTTTAAATTGGTATTGTGGTTTTTCCCAAATTTTTAGCAGCCCTTGCCTTCACTGCATGGGCATTACCACTATAGGAGACCCACTCCTTTATAAAGGGAACATTTTTTTTTACTGAGGCCCTCCTCTATGTCTCTTCAAAGGGGCATTTGGGTGCGTCCACATTTTTGTCATCCCTTGCAGTCACTGCATACACAATAACAGTATAGGAGACCTACTCGTTAATTGGAACAACAAAGCATAGCCGGCTGATGGCTCTCTAACAATAGTGAGGGCCAACTGCTGGCCCTTTAAGAATTGTAAGGGCCGCCTGATGGCCCTACAAAAATAGGCTTTGTGACTTTCAGAGTCCCTCCTTCATAAATGAAACAGGATGTGCCGATTATGTCACACACACCACATGGCCCGATAAGGTAGTAAAATGTTAAAATGACATTTACTGGTGAATGTATTTTTCACCTTTGAAAGCAATGCAAAAGTGCAAAAACACATCGAAAACGCTATGTGTGAACATAGCCTAAAGTGTGGAGGAGCATCTTTGTTTTTAGTTATTTATTTTTCCTTATATACAAGTCATTACTGTGGAAAGGATGTTCCTTAACATTTTTCCCAGGAAAATCCATTTTGGTTTAGTTTTTGTATGCTTTATTGTGAGTCCGTAAAAGTGGCGTAATACTCTGACAACTTTGTTGACAGCAGTGACCTGGGAGTCAGAGAAGCTTCCAGGAGTCTTCCTCATGCTGTTCCCATGTAATTTCAGCACTGTTCCCATCAATTTGGGTAATTTTTAGACCCTCTGCAGATCGCCGGGGGGGGCCGCCAAAAAAATGCTTGCATTTCCCATAGACTTACATTGGGTTCATTGCTCGGATCGAGCACCCGAGCATTCCAATTTGCTCGACTTGAACAACGAGTACCTGAACATTTTAATGCTTGCCCATCACTAGTGATGACAGCTTCAAGATGCCTCCTATATTGAGAAATTGCATCTCTCAGGTGTGATTTTGGCCCATTCTTCCACATAAACACTCTTCAAATCCAGAAGGTTCCATGGTCTACTTCTGTGAACTTTCAATTTCTATTCCGTAAATTTTCTATTGGATTCAGGTCAGGTGATTAGCTGGACCATTCTAGCAGCTTTATTTTCTTTCTATGAAACCAGTTGAGAGTTTTCTTGGCAGTGTGTTTGAGATCATTGTTTAGCTGAAATGTCCACCCTTGTTTCATCTTCATCATCCCTGTAGATGGCAGAAGATTTTTATCAAGAATGTCTTGGTTCATTTGTCCATTCATCCTCCTGTCTATTACCATATTTTTCAGACTATAAGATGCACTTTTTCCCCAAAAAACTTTTGGGGAAAATTGTGGTGAGTCTTATACACAGAATGTAGCTTACCAGGGGAAAAAGAGACTTGGCACTCAAATAATGAATAAAGTTTCATTTTTTATTTATGTATTCAAGTGGTTAAACGTTTTCGGTCCAAAAAAATAGACCTTCATCAGAACTGAATGCTCTTATTAGATCACACAGGCTGCCCTGAGCTATTTAAATACACCCCATAAGACAGGATGTGCCTTTATCATGGGGGTCTGCTGCATCCTGCTAGTGCATTGGTAATCTGACCTGGTGTTGGTAAGGCTGTTTTTTCTCTGTGAAAATATTTTTCACTAAGTGGAAGAATAGCTTTCTAATTATTAATAGATTTCAGATGGTGTCATGACTTACAATAGCTTTTTGCACCTCTCTTTCTTAATATGATCAATACTTTTCCCTGTGTCATTTCTCATTATTACATATAACTTAATTTATGGACATCTATGGTTTTATTTCTTTGCTTGTGTGAACTGGATGGGTTGTTGCTGACATCTATATAGAATTTCATGTCAATAGAACCTTTAGAAGTATATTCACTTAGAAAATTGGTGATGTGTTCAATACTTATTTCACCCGCTGTATAGTATACAAAATGCAATGTGACATTTCAATTACATATTAGTAATTTTATGAGAAACATGATTATAGTGACATTAGAATCTTATTGTGAAATTTGAAGCCGATTTGGTTCACCTGGAAGTTCTTTGCTCAATTTTATATGATTGGTTTTGTAGTGGGTGTCAACCCGATGACTCTCTCGCCTTCTCAGAGCTGCCCTACTCATTGAATTCACTGCTCGGCTCCTACCTGTGTCAGTCCGCTACACTGAGTCCTCATTCAGCACTTCCAAACTGTGCTGCATATCCCTGCTGTCTCCACCTGGCTATAGGGAGTAGCGGCCAGATCCTGAAGGAATTTATTCTTGCTGGGTCCTGCAGGGTTTGTCTTCCCCAGCCAATACCTTGCCAGGCAAGGGATATATTAGGCAGCATATGAAGAAAAAAAGATCCAGCTTCTGGTGTAGAAATTTGTAAAAAAAATGTAACTTATTTTTAAATGATTAAAAAATATGTGAAGGCAACACTGTGGCACATCAGTATGTGTGTGACTGGGGATATGGGAAACATAAAATTTTTTTTTCAATGGACCACCCAGGTTCACTCCTACATGCTGCCGCAATCACACCTCCTGCTATTGAGCCTATGCAAGTGGAGCAGGCCAAACTTTCTGTAAAAGAGCAACAGCGTAGGTATAGAGAGAACATGTATATGTACTGTGGAAGTGAGGGGCAATATGTTCGTCAGAGTGTAGTGAGGCCTGGAGGCCCCCAGCATCTTGGGATTGTCGACGAGACAACCCTAGGTAGGAAAGTGAGTTCTCCAAAACTTTTGATCCAAGTCACTTTGGTCTGAGAGAGGTTTCTCTCCACAGCAGCCCATTTTGACTCCACCTTCGCTGCCAACTTCATCCATCCGTACCTGGTTCTTCAGCTTCAGATGCAACCATTAGATCGTTCTCTGGTTATTGCCTCCATTGACGGAAAATCCCTGGCAGAGCCTATTTGTCATATCACACTGCCAGTCACCCTGCAGATTGGAACCCAGCATTCCAAAAGAATCTCTTTCTAAACGCTACTTAGGTCTGTAAACTCTGTTCTTCTGGGTCTCCCATGGTTTCATTTACATGCGCCATTTGTTGACTAGTTCACTGGTCAGGTGCTTCAGTAGAGACCATTGTGATCTACCAACTGCTGTGACAAAGTCTTGCCCAAATACCCGCCTTTCATGCCTTTGGACCTGCCTTCCCTGCCCGAGACTCTGATTCTGAGGAGGAATCACAGTACATCTTTAACCCGGCTAGAATTGTTGAAGCGGCTCCTGTTCTTGTAAAATATGTCCCTCCAGATAAGACCTTTGTTTTGACCAGAAGGAGGAGAATTCTGTCCTGGGTACACGAATCAAAGCAGGCCAAGAATGTTCAGGATTTTGTAACCGCCTGTCCACTGTGCTCCAGAAATAAATCCTCCAGGAACAAGCCGGCCAAAAACGTCTGCACCCCTATCTTTCTTGGTAGGTTTCCCAAGTGGTTTGGCCTAAAAAGAGAGTTTGAAAGGGGGGTACTTTCATGCCAGTAACTTACGCTTTCTCAGCACAGCCGTATTCACTGCATTCGATGCTCTGCTCCTCCTTGTGTCAGATCACTACGCTAAGTCCTCAAGCAGCACTTCCAAACTTTGCTGCATATCTCCATTGTCTCAACCAGGCTATAAGAAGGAGCGGCCAGATCCTGCAGTAATTTAACCCTGCTGTGTCCTGCAGGGTTTATCTACCCCAGCCAATAACTTGCCAGACAAGGGACATATTGGGAAGCTCCTCGCTTCTCACCTTTGCCTGAGCTTAGGATCTAGTTGCATTTGTCTCTAGCTTCCTGCCAAGGTGTACCTTAGTTTAGTCCCCTCTGTTATCGACCCAGCTTGTCTACTCATCAATTATGATCTCCCCACCCCTGACCCCAGCTTGTATAGGGAACCCGTGCTCCCTGCCCCGACCCCGGACTGTCTGTCTACACTTCTGTCTTGCCCTCCTGTACTCTGCATACCTGCCCTGATCCGTGGGTCAGCTGCTGCCGGTCCGGGGACTGCCCTGGAGTGACATCTGGCGACTACCTGTGGCCAAGCCTATTCTCACCACCAGAGGCTCCAGCGAAGACCAGGTAGTGTCTTAGTCATGCCCCTCCATGGTAAGCCCCGACCATTGCGCAGTGGGTCCAACCCATCCGCCTTACAATGAACTGAGCTTCTCCTAAGTCTTACCCAACACAACACAATTTCTATATAGGCTTCAAAGGATATACATTAACTCACATATCATGGTAGTACTTGATTTACTTGACCCTAAATAAGGACAAAATGTAAAATTATCCTGTATTTATTTCAAATAGTTTAACTCTAGAAAAATAACTGTGCTTCTATGGACAAGATCCTAGACTATCAATAAAAGGAATATGACTCTATGTTACCTAATATAAATATTAAAATAATAAAAAGCTATTAACTATATCACTATATTGTAATTGCCCTTGGCATTCTGATATTTTCTGCCACTCCCTAAATTTTTCACCCTTAAAATTGAGTATAGTTTGCGGTTCATTGCAGTGCAAATTGTATGTAATTATTTTAGAAATGTGACCTCTTTCACTCCACAAATGTGATCTCAGGATATTTTGCCATACATTTCACAATACATATGTATGTAAATGTGATAAAACGTTAAACTCCTTTAGTATTTCTTGCAGAACAAATTTAGCTGAAAAGAAAACTGCAGTGAATTATTCACAACCTCCATTACCTAAATCGCCTGTGCAGTACTGTAATAGAACATCAACCTGACAATGATCTTTCACCTTTATTTTGGATATGATATTTTCCCGGGTCAAGTTGCAAAGTGAAAATAGGAAATAAGCGAAAATTGGTCCTCAGGTCTAATTAAATGAAATTTTATTCCCACATGTATGTATGGAAATTAATAACATAATTGCATAATTTGAAACAGTTGCAAAAAATACCTATGCAATCAATTCTATGACTCAGTGCAATTATGGTCCTAATATATAATGCTCAATTATTTATTTGGTACATTCTGTACGTGATCGTACATACTGTTGAATTATTTTCCCTAATTTACTATACTGAAACTGAATTTTGTATGATATTTTAACCTTTATACTTCCTTAGGATAAAAAGTCATTGTCAGCTGAATGAATAGAATATGTATTTACTCTCTTATTTAGAATTTTCCCTATGCTTCAAAAATTAGTATGTAAATTGTCACAAGTTTTTTTTCTGTTTTATACAGTGCATGAATAATAATTTTCCATCCACTATCCAACTGTGCTGAATGTATTACATATCAATGCTGCCATATTGATGAATAAAAATGGCTGACCCTTATTTGTAGAACCAGACTCATTAACCATTCAGAATTAAAAAAATTTCCATTGACTCGCCCAGGGGGATACGGGGGTTACTCGGTACCCGGGCCTTTACCTTCTTTGTAGGATGTCACGGCAGTCGGCTCCCGGGCCCGTCCCCTGGGGTCACTCTTTAAAAGGGGGTTTTTGTTAACAATTTGTCTCGTGACGCCACCTGTGTTTCCCGGTAATGAATACCGGCGCTGCTGCAGACCTCCGGGGGTGATGGGATGGCAGCTGGGATGTTTCTGCTCCCCACAGGCAGAGCGGGCCCCCGGGGCAGGGTTGATGGAAGGGATGCAGGTGAGAGGTGGCCCAGCCGGGCCAGGGGAGAATAACAGACACGCACACAGGGGGTTCGCTTCAGTACCTTTTACTGGTGTAGACACCAGGTACGGTCCAGGGTACTTGATAGGAAGGGTGCACTTCTGGACTCTCCCCAATGAGCGGGTATAAGGCCCCCTGATCTGTTTGTTCCTCTCTCTCTCTCTGAAGCTTCTGGCCAGCCTGAAACTAGGCCTAGCTTCTGTACTCTTTCCCTCTCTTCACCTGCATGCTTGGTGGTAAGAACTTTCTTCTGGCTACCACTATCCCTGGACACTGGGGCCTTCGTCGTTCCTAGTTCTTTAAATGATTGTAACTTCAGGTTGACCAGGGGTTTAGAATCCTCCTGGAATACCGGTTATTCCTACTGGACGTAGAGGACACTGTAGGCGCAGACCCGGTGTCCGGCTTGTGTTCTGGGATGAGCCTAAGATGCTCCTCTGCCCCCATAACTCCTCTCACTCTTCTCCTTGCCTCCGGCCCCAAGGCTTCAGCACGTGATTTAGGCCCTGGCTGGCCCTCAGCACAGCAGCTCACATGCTGCTTCTTCACTGAACTCCGTGTCAGCACACTCACTGACTCTAACTCCACCTTCCAGTCTATATATATCATTAACAGGGCTCCCTCTGGTGGTATGAGGTGGAAGGGTGGAGGTGTCTTTTATGTAATGGGGGAATCTGGTGGAGAAGTCCGTCCATGCACCCTTTTTGGGTTCTATGGTACCTGTGGTAGCAGGGTGCCACATTCCCCCTTAGTACAACTCAGTACTCCTGGACTGAAGCATTTTAAACAGGTAACAATAACAATTACAATTATAATAATAACACATAAAAGATTTTCAAACAGCTTTTCAAAGTTACAGTGAGTCCCATAACCCGGTGTCCATTTCACCGAAGAAAGCGTAAAATGAGTAACATGAGGGACCCACCTGAAAACCCTCAATGTAGGCCCTAGGCATGGCTACAGGGCATAAGTGATCCAGGTGTTGGACCACGTCTTCGGCCACGCCAAACGGGTTTTTGTTCTGTGGTCTTCTTATGTGCAACAAGTAAGGGGCACTTTGATAAGTGCAACTATTAACAAGGAAAGTTTTTGGCTGCTCACAGTCCTCAGCCTACAAGTCTTTATACCTTTACGGGTAACTAAATGCACACATTATTTTCAGTTCTCACAAAAGCAAATTTTTGTACCCTTATGGGTAACTATGTACAGTACTTTTCAGCAGTTCAATAATGGTGCTCCCTCTGGGGACGCACCTGTCCACAATAGGCTGGCCCAGCCAGGTCATCAGCTCTAGGTGGCGAGGGTTTGCTCTCCTCCACCACCCTGTGGACATAAGGCAGGGCCATGCGTATCACTGGAGCCACGACCCCTGATGGTGGGGTGGCCCTCCGGCCTGAGCAGCGCCGGGCGCGAGTTGAGCTTCGAGAGCGTTAACCGGTGCTCCGGCGTCTTGCTGGTCGTCGGCCATAGTTGCGCCCCCCTAGTAAACTGTAGCTTACCTTCTTTACTTTTATCAGGTAGGCTGCAGCTTCGCAGATCACGGTCTCCTTCCAGGACCTGACGCCTCCTGGTGCCGCATCAGAGCGTGAGGTGGGGCTTGAGCTTCGCACGCTACCAACGGTCATGCCTCTCTGGTTCCCACGGTTATGCCCCCATTCTTCCCGTGCGGTGGCGCAGTAATGGCGGCGATGTTCACCACAGTTCAAACACAGTTCAAATACGGCACACAGTACCCGGTGACAATGGGCAAGAAATCCTGTTGTTGACGCCAGGAAGTACCCAGGTCTTTACCTTCTTTGTAGGATGTCACGGCAGTCGGCTCCCGGGCCCATCCTCTGGGGTCACTCTTTAAAAGGGGGTTTTTGTTAACAGTTTGTCTCGTGACGCCACCTGTGGTTCCCGGTAATGAATACCGGCGCTGCTGCAGATCTCCGGGAGTGATGGGATGGCAGCTGGGATGTTTCCGCTCCCCACAGGTGGAGCGGGCTCCCGGGGCAGGGTTGATGAAAGAGATGCAGGTGAGAGGTGGCCCAGCCGGGCCAGGGGAAAATAACAGACACGCACACAGGGGGTTCGCTTCAGTACCTTTTACTGGTGTAGACGGCAGGTACGGTCCAGGGTAATTGATAGGAAGGGTGCACTTCTGGACTCTCCCCAATGAGCGGGTATAAGGCCTCCTGATCTGTTTGTTCCTCTCTCTCTGAAGCTTCTGGCCAGCCTGAAACTAGGCCTAGCTTCTGTACTCTTTCCCTCTCCTTACCTGCATGCTTGGTGGTAAGAACTTTCTTCTGGCTACCACTATCCCTGGACACTGGGGCCTTCGTGTTTCATAGTTCTTTACATGATTGTAGTTTCAGGTTGACCAGGGGTTTAGAATCCTCCTGGTATACCGTTTTTTCCTTCTGGGCGTAGAGGACCCTGTAGGCGCGGACCCGGCGTCCGGCTTGTGTTCTGGGGTGAGCCTAAGATGCTCCTCTGCCCCCATAACTCCTCTCACTCTTCTCCTTGCCTCCGGCCCCACTCTAGGCCCCAAGGCTTCAGCACGTGATTTAGGCCCTGGCTGGCCCTCAGCACAGCAGCTCACATGCTGCTTCTTCACTGAACTCAATGTCAGCACACTCACTGACTCTAACTCTACCTTCCAGTCTTTATATATCCCTAACAGGGCTCCCTCTGGTGGTATGAGGTGGAATGGTGGAGGTGTCTGTTATGTAATGGGGGTTTCTGGTGGAGAAGTCCATCCATGCACCCTTTTTGGGTTCTGTGGTACCTGTGGTAGCAGGGTGCCACACCATGATGCTGGACTTTCGACTAATATTTGCAATAAAGAAATACAGTGGATTTTAAAAGTCTACACACCCCTGTTAAAATGGCAAGTTTTTGTCATGTCACTCCCTTAACCCCTTCATGACCTTACAATTTTTCATGTTTGCACTTTCATTTTTTTCTCTACTTATGATGTGATGCACTGGACAGCTCGAAAAAAATCCAAGTGTGTAGAAATTGAAAACAAAAAATGTAATTTTACAATCTTTTTTTGTTTTTTTATTTACCATAGTCACAATATGGTAAAACTGACATGGAAATATGATTCTCAATGTTAGTACCAGTGTGTACATACCAAACTTCTAGTTTTTTTTAAATTTAAGTGGAGAAAAACAATTCAGAAATTTGTAAGAAAAAAAAATTTGCGTATGTCGCCATTTACCGAGACTCGTAACATTTTCATCTTTCGGGACTGTGTTAGGGCTTATTTTTTGAGCCCTTAGCTGACATTTTTATTACTACTATTTTGGAGTAGATACAGTCCTGCTCATCATTATTGGCACCCATGAAGTTTAAGTACATAATGTGAAATATCTCCTGAAAAAAATCAAGTGAAACAGTTTTTTTGTATAAAGCATTCATGTTAAATACAAAAGAGCAAATGATAAACAACAATTTAAAACAAAAGACAATGGAAGGGAAAAATAGAAAAACCTAAAGCTTGCTGTGTCACTGGTATTGGCACCCTTTACATTAATTATGGAAACACATTTTGACTCGCCTGTGGTAAATCACAAAAGAGATTCTCCTTTGATTAATTGTCGGTGCCCATGTGACATGAATTAGCCAATGAATAATGACTTCAGTGTTTTAAATAACCACATGGTAGGCCCTGTTCCTTTGTCACAAAGGTGAAAACAAAAGAGCTGTCTGAGGACATCAGAACTGCTATTATTAGCAAACACAAGACTTCCAAAGGGTACAAGGCCATCTCCAAAGACCTTGGTGTCCCAGCTTCAACAGTGCGCAATGTTATTAAGAAGTTTGCCAAGCATTGAACCATCAAAAACCTCCTTGTACGTGGGGGAAAGAGGAAAATTGACAAGAGATGTCTTCAAAGGTTGGTGTGAATAGTGGAAAAAACACCATATCAAACATCCAAAGACCTGAAGGCCAACCTGGAACAATCTGGGGTCATGGTTTCAACAAGTACCAAAAGCCGTACACTAAACCAAGCAGAGATTTATGAGCGAAGGCCACGGGAGAAACCATTGCTGAAAAAAATACATAAAAAGGAACGACTGATCTTTGCCAAAGAGTACTTTGACAAACCACAATCCTTCTGGGAAAATTTTCTGTGGACAGATGAATCAAAAATAGAGCTTTTTGGCAATGCAAAGCAACAGTTTGTTTACAGATGGCGCAATGAAGCTTAGAAAAAAAAGAACACCTTACCAATTGTTAAGCATGGTGGAGGATCCATAATGCTTTAGTATTTCTTTGCTGCGTCTGGTACTGGAGGCCTTGACCATCTCACAGGAATCATGAAATCAGAGAATTCTCAAGAGCTTTTAGAGCAAAATGACTTAGCCAGTGTAAGAAAACTTGGTTTGAGTAGAAGATCATGGGTCCTCAAGCAAGACAATGACCCAAAGAACACATCCAAAAGTGCACAGGAATGGTTGAAAAAGAAAAATTGACTTATTTAAAATGGCCAGCAATTATGTATTTATTTATTTTACTTACTTATGTAGCGCCTTTAATTCCACAGCACTTCACAGACATTATCGGCACTGTCCCCATTGGAGCTCTTAATCTACATTCGCTATCAGTATGTCTTTGGAATGTGGGAGGAAACCAGAGAACCCGGAGAAAACCCACCAAACACAGGGAGAACACAGACTACTTGCAGATGCTGTCCTTGGTGGAATTTGAACCCAGGACCCCAGCGCTGCAAGGCTGCAGTGCTAACCACTTAGCCACCGTGCTGCCCTGCAATGAGTCCTGACCTCAATACCATTGAAAATTTTTGGGGTGAGCTGAAATCTGCCATTGGGAAAAAGAACCCTGCAAATATTCAAGAGCTTGAACAAACTACAAAGGAAGCCTGGGAGATATTCCGGCTGAGAAGTGCAAAGAGCTTATAGATGGCTTCAAGAAACTTTTGGAGGCTGTCAGCAATGCCAAAGGGTGTGCAACCATGTATTAATTAGGGGTGCCTTTATTTCTGCACATGCTGTTAATTGTGTTTTTTGCTTGAAATTGCAACATGGAAGTTGAAAAACAATGTTTTATTGCTGTATTACTTTGTACCACTAATTAAAAAATCCTCAGGACATAACTTTGGTACATTTCCATTTATTTCTGAAGATATTGTACAGTCTATGAAAAAATGAAGGGGTGCCAATAATGGTGAGCAGCACTGTATGCTTTTTTGATCGCCTCTTATTGGATTTTATTGCAATGTTGTGGTGGCCAAAAAAACGTTATCCCGGAGTTTTGATTTTTTTCTCGTTATGCTGTTTACCAATTGGATTCATTTATATTTTGATAGATTGGACTTTTATGAATGCAGCAATAAAAAATGTGTTTTTTTTATTGTTGTACTTTTAATGGGGCAAAAGAAGGGTGATTCGAACTTTTGTGTTTTTTTATTTTTTAAAACTTTTTTTCACTCTTACTGTATTGAATAGTCCTCTTAGGGGACTTGAAGCTGCGATCATCTGATTGCTTGCACTGTACTGTACATAGCACTGCATCAGCCCTGCTAAGTATAGCCAAAATCACAATCTCCTATAAATGCCGGCCACAGACTAGCATTTACAGGAGGATTGTAATGACATGCAAGGGGGACATCAGCAGACCCCCTACTGTCATGACAATTTATTGGTGTCCCGAAATAACGAGACTGGCATGCTGATGGGTGGAATGAATGACACATTTCGCGTGTTAAATGCTGCTCAACCAGCAGATGTTAAAGACACATTATGGCTGATTAAATCAGTCATCATGTGCAGGGAAAGATGTGGACTCGGTGTGTGAGCCTGCATCAAAGGTAGAGAAACGACCTTTGATGTAAATATACTCTAAGGTTCATGATGGGGTTAAACTAATACTTTAGTGAAGCACCCTTTAAATTTATGACAGTATTTAGTCTTTTTGGCTAGGACTCTATCTGACTTTTATCGTTTAGATTTGGCAATCTTTGGCCACTCTTCCTTGCCGTAGCATTCCAAAAGATTACAAGATCATCTCCTGTGTACAGCGCCCTCTTCAGGTCAACTCACAGATTTTCAGTTGGATTCAGATCTGGGCTCCTGCTGGGTCATTAGAAACTTTGTATAAAATAGAAAAATGTGTTGTATGATACTTGGGTACCAAGAAATACAGTATTAATTAGAATAGAAAATAAAAATAAAAAGGAGGTTTTCTTTGGATTAATAGAGCTGCCAAAAATGGAGAGAAATAAACATATAAAAAACTGCTTTATTCGAGCTATGGATTATGGAGTTGATCCAACGCCTTCTTCAGGCTAAGCCTGATGCTGCACCAACAAGGTCAGGTGAGTGAAATCACTCACCACTGCAATATTGTTTTACCTCATTGATTCGCATATGGAGCACCCTCTTCTCTTTTCCTTTACACATATTAATTATTATATTATAGTATTTTAATGAGTTTAAACTTTGGCTATTTAATTTTTAGCTAAATTGGCAAAGAAGAAATAAGGATGGAGCCATTCTAAAGTGTGGATAACTCACATCAGCCAGAAGCAACAAGAACACATAGTAATTCATGGCAATATTTGAGAGAGGGAATTATTTTCACATTTCTGTTGATGACAATATTTTTCCATCACAAGATTAGGACTATGCTGCACTATCAGGGATCGGATGTCACATAAATCTGACTAGTTCACATTCTAAAATCGCTAGACATATGAAGCGTGCTGATTTAGATTCCATCACGCACGCACATTTCCTTGTTTCCTTTTATCATCTGGTGAAGCTTGCGCAATATACAGAATTCCATAGCGCGCACGCAATATACCGATTCGACGCTTGTTAGAGTCTTTGTCTCAGTATGCATGCGCCATTCCACGGATCGTGATTACAGGAGTCTCTCCTGGTAAGCCATTCACCTGCCTCATATGAGTACTAATCAGGTTACTATATATACTTTGACACATTTTGTCAAACCATAGGCCACGGAGGAAGCCACTGCTCCGTGGTGATGCGCGTCGGGCACATTTGTGCTACAGCTCGCTTTGATCTATTTTGTGAACCTTGGACCCATTTATTATTTCCTTTTAGCTCTTGTCTCTCTACCTTTTAGGTGGTGCATTATTTGACACATCTTTCTGTATCACCAGTCTATGGAGCACTTTGCAAGTTCACACCATATGAAGCCACAAATGCAACCATTGAGTTTAGTTTACAATGTGCCATTTACTATTTTTGTAACAATGCTGCCATTCTGTCTCCTTTTAGAAACATATGAAGTAGGAGTTTATTATAACATTTATATGAGCTTGTTTGCCTGTCATAGGGCTCTTTTGACATTTCTCTCCTCCCCTTTTTCTGGGTTTAATGTTGTTATGGTCTTGACACATATATTCGATGAGTGCATTTATTCTGGTACATATATTAAATGCTTATTGTGTTTTTAATGCTGACCATATATATTTTGGTTATATTATTAGGTCCTAGGTTTCACTAATAAATTGATATTGTATCTATATTTATATTTTTTTGTATATACTATTTCTGTATATGTTAGCTGTGGCTTATACAACTTTATTGTGGGTTATTGGATATGTATGCCATTGTATGATTTTTTTAAATGCTTTTAATTGTTTTGAGTTGTCTGTGTCATAATAAAATGTGTTATATTTGTGTGATCCCTTTACTACATGGCATGATTATTTTTTCTTCAGTTTACTGATTCCATAGTAGTGTAACAGCTACAATACAATGATAATAAAATACTGTGTGATTACCAAGTCATGGGACATGACATAGAGGCTGTCCAGTAGTCATCTCTGGAAGTAAGAGATATATATCAATCTGTGTCTCTATGGATGAAGAGACTATCCTAATAAGTGATTGGTGGAGATGATGAGAATAAAAGGTTCGTATGGAGACAAGATATGTAAGAGGCGCAGGTATACAAGGAAGGACTTGCAAGAAAGGAAGACTACAGAATACACATAACAAATATGGAAAAGGATATAAATCAAAAAGCATGTAAGGAAATGTAAAGGAAAGATAGCAACACCTGTTAGATATCGTAGGAGTAAGAGTGCAAGAGCAATACCTTTTAGAGTAAAGGAGGTTGACGCCATGTCAAATGTGGAGTTAGCCATGCAGTTGAGTTAAATCAGGAAGAAGAAGCAGTTTTTAAGAGGTATGTAGGAGGGACATGAAGTTCATCACAGGAATTGAGGAGTGTGACATGTGTGTAATGTACAGCGCATGCGCCAGATTCTCAGTGAACGTAAGTGGAGAAAGCCAACTGCATACAAGATTTTATAGTAACATATTTACAACTTATAAAATAAAGATCACAAAATAACTTATTTTCCATCTCAAACACATACCAGTGTAAATACAGAATTATTGACACTATACAATACTACAAACTCCAAAGTATTTTCAGTGGGAGTGAAATAGTTTTAACACATGGAAATTTAAAGGTACTCGGTCAAGCAAACAGGGCAGTAAAACACAGAGCAGACGAGACAGTAGACATGGCTGGACATGCAGTTATTTGAAATGTGATGTAATCTGTCTTCTGTGGCGCTGAAGTAGTTACAAAGGTCAGGTGTCTATGGTACTGCTGCTAGGAGTTTAATGTATTTACCAAGACCATTTGGAAATCTCATTTATTTTCATATAAGCAAATACTACTTAGAAGTGATAACATGGAGATCTTGCAGTCATTAAGCATTCTCTCTGCTCCACGGGGAAACATTTGCACTGACCCTATATTTTCTATTTGCTTAACTCATGAGCGGCTTTCTTTGATATTATCCTCTTCTACAAACAATAACATTCAGCCCTTAAGGCAACATTTCCAAATCAACTGAGAATCAGACAGATTAATCATAATAAAGAACAAACACGGATGATTATAAATTGTACATAGCTATATCAAGTATTCAGTCCCTACAGCCTTCTCTGTCAGCATCTTTTTTTCTAAGCACAGTATGTGATATAGATGATATATGCTTCCTACTGCATTTAATGATGATCCACTTCTCTGCATAGAATTCTATATACACATGGGTTTACCTATAATGAGGCAACCTGAATAAGCTGTCTCCTGCATACTGCAAACTGTAAATAATTAAAGGGCAATTCCAGCCACATATGACATTTTTTCTACCTTTTTAGACTTATACTCTTGACCATAGTGAGAAGTTTTAGTAAAGATATTAAATGCAATTGTGTGACAAACACTTTTCTAAGTGTGGATGGGGCTCTCTATAATGGTGCGCAAAGGTGAGATAAATTGTTGAATGGGATTGTGCATGAAGGGGGCTGAAAGAAGAGATATATTGTGGGATGGGGCTGTGTGTAGAGTAGACTGAAAAGTATAATATACTGCAGCATGGGGCAGTATATTCAGGGGCTGAGAGGAGTGATATACTGCTGGATGGGACTGTATATAGAAGGGTTTAGAAGAATTGAACTGTCTGTTGCCCACTGCTGAGCAATCTGTGATGTGAATCTCCAAATGTTGCTGTTGATGCATATGACAGAAGATAATTGTTTGCCATATGCATCAACAGAGCAGCATTTTTAGTTTTGCATCACTGATCTCTCAGCAGCATGAAAGACGTACCCACATGATCACTGCCAGGAGCTCAGCTAAGCTCCTGCAGCAATAGCCAGGGTCAGTACCAGCACTGATCCTCACTTTTTAATGTTCTAAATGGCCCAGTCAATAGGGACTATCACATTGAATTTATATATTTGTGAGAGGGAGGGGGTTCCCTCTCTCACCACATTGCCCATGATGACACATTTACTTGGAGCCAATTGTTGCTACAGCAATCCAATGCAAAGAAATTGCATCTTGGTCTGACAGTTATGGTAGCTTGTTAGTTCCTGCTGTAAGTAAAGTCTAAAAAGCTATATGTTAGTGCAAAACTAGCAGGTCTAATCTATTAGATCAGCAATTAAAGTGTAAAATGTTCAAGTCCCATAATGAGACTAAATAAAAAAAAGTAGAACAAAAAATTAAAAAAATTTGTAAAAATAAAAAGGAAAAAAAAAAACAAAAGATTATGATAAATGTTTCACCATTAAAAATGCAGCTTTTATACAAAAATAAACTAAAAAGTGCATTTAAAATAACCTTAACAAGAAAACTATGACAGTATTTAAATAATATGGTGAACACTGTAAAAAAAATCAATAAAACAATCAAAAAATTCTTTTTTTTTCATTATAGTGCCACACATAAAAATTAATTATAAAGCGAAGGGACTATAGTGACTACATTTGCCTCATAATAGTGAATGGTTCGATTGAGGGTCTCATCTGCATTAGGCAGATTTAGACAGAAAAAATGATGTAAGTTCTCAGTGCAGAGCACAGGATAAAATCGAATCAAATCTTAAAAGTAAATAAAAAATGTTGTGTACCCCAAATGGTACCAATAAGAACTTCATCTCATCCTGCAAAAAACAATCCCCCACTTAGGTCCATCATATGCCAATGAGAAAATAGGGGGTTTCCATGTTTCCCTGGTATCATAAAGGCTCTGAAAAAGCAAAATGGCACCCCAAAAAATCCTGCAAAATCCACACTACCAAAGCCAAAGAGCCCCCCTTCTTTCTAAACCCTACACAGTGCCAAAACTACAGTTTAAGTCCACAACTATGGCATTGTTAAAGGAGAACCAATTTAGCAATTTTTGAAGTGAGTGCCTCCAGGACCACCAGCTGGGCATGATGTATTGGGCACTAAAATAGCCCATTTATAATTTTTACTTTGCAACATCTACAGTCTATTTACTTACACAAAAACTCATGTGGGAAAAAAAAAGTCATCATAGCCATAGAATTCGAAGAGGGGTGTATTTTCCAAAATTTGGTTACTTTCCTCAGCAGCTCTGCAAATAGGTTCTGCAAACTGTTTGAGCATGATCTGGGATCCAAAAGTCAAAAAGCGCTCCTTCCATTTTTATGCTCGTCATCCCACAAAACATAATTTTTCATTTTCACAGCCAAAATTCTGTAAAGTACCTATTAGTTCAAAATGCTCACTATACCTCTAGACAATTGCCATGGGGGGTGTAGTTTCTAAAATAGGATCACTTGTGAGGATTTCTGCTGTTTCTGCATCTGCAAATGTGACATGGTGTCCGCAATCTCTTCCAAACAAATTTGGGCTCCAAAAATCAAACAGCATTCCTTGTCTTTAAAACCGTACTGTGAGGCCATACATTAGCTTTTCATCACTTATGCAGTATTGCCCCATTCAAGAGAAATTGTGCTGCAAATTCTCTTATTACTCTTCGTGAAAAGGAAAATATGGGGCTAAAATAACCTTTTAGTAAAAAAAACATTTTTTTTATTTTTCATTCCACAATATGTTAATTTCTGTGAGGCAACTTAACAAATTTCTTGACAGTGGTTTTAAATGCTTTGACGGTACATTTTTAAAATGCTTTAAATCTGGTTGATTTTCAATAAATATGTCCATCAAAGTCACTTCAAAAGTGAATAACTCCTTAAAAATATAAGCTTTGTAAATTTCCTTTAAAAAGTAAAAAAATGCTCTTTTCCCTGCAAGGGACTTAGCAGTGGAATTGCAGTTTTAATAATGACTCATACAGGGAAAATTGACCTCCTGTTTCTACATAGAGCTTAGAAGGATTCAGCTGATCAGTTTTTAATCACGTAATGTCATAGACCTAATGGAAAGAGAAGAATTGACTGGGTAGAAAGGCAAAATTAGCAAATGTAAGTACCCAGTGCTATATAATATGATGACTGCAATATATTAAGAGAATAAAAACTTTGATGAGAGTGCTTCTTTAAAGAGCTCAAAAAAAGGTTCAATACAGTTCTAGAAGTCCTTTGAGTGTTGTACATCTTTTTTTTCAGGACAATTAGAGGCTTTGCAGTACTGAAATTTTGGGGGAAAATTCGGTGAAGCATATTCGAATTTCAAATGGTTCGATGATCTCTAATATCTACCTAAACTTACCACTAACATAAAGCACACTGGGTCCCACAAAAAATTTTGTAATCAGTGGAACCATTACAAAGTTAGATCTACAAAAAGTGGCAGATGTCAGCTTTGAATAATCTGACCTTGACAGTGGTGTTTAAAGTTCTATGATCAGCCAATGAACAGCAAATTCTAAAATACTCTGGTACAGTTTTCAACTATGTCCTTTATAGAAACATGATTCGGCACTGTAGCAACAAAAATCTTTAGTTGCATTGCTATTTATTCATGAAGTTGTCTCATGTGAATACCAGTTTCCTATGACATCAGTTCGGTTGACTGTTCTATTTTTTTGGCACCATCAAGTGATATCATAATAATCGTTTTTGGAAAGACACTGTCTGATCAGAGATCTCTGTCTATATGTCTAATCGGAGTTGTTTAATATGATGACAACCATAAGAATCGGGTTCAACAATAACTTTTAAGAAGGTTATTTTCTCAGCCATTCAGTCATTATTTTACCATGTCTCACAGCCTAAGAAATGTTAAAATGTCAGGTCAGACATCTGCTTCTTGTATTATTGGAAGCTGCACAAGGACATAAAATGAATATGCAGGCAGCTTTTCATGCTTTCAAACACTCATCATGGAGAATTGTCAATTGTTTTCATAATGTAAACAATATCCCTACATAATGTTCAATCGCCTCAACAAAAATGTCTGGATTATTTTTACTTTTTTATAGGATTTAAAAAAATCTTTATTTGAAGTTTACAGTGACTCTACTATATTTATCACTTTGACAAAGGCTTCTGTGATAGGTTTTTCTGTGTTGTACAGTGTACTTTGGAAGTACCGTTTGCGCCTCTGTGACCAGCCTTATATAGGTTTCAATATTTATTACTTTTTAGACCATTTAAGGAATATTCAGAATATGATTAATTTTATTCTTCAAATTTAGATAAAATATTTTATAAACATTTTATGAAATAATCCATAATGAAAACTTGATCAAAGCTGAGCTCCATATCCCATTACTTAAATCATACTCTCACGGGTTCAAAAAGCAGAGAGAAGTGATCAATGAATGACTGGACTAATGAATGAAAAGAATGTGATGGCTATGCAAATATAACCCTAGAATATGCATAATTTACATGATTACAATTTTGCTTTCCAATTGGTATGCAAAAATATCTGTCTGTCCTTGATTTTTGGTCAAATGTCCTCTAGTCTTTATATTTATTTATTTTAGAGTACCTCTAATTCCAGGGCATTGTACATTGGGGAAATAGAATTTACAGTGAATAAGTATACCATAACACATAACCTTAATTAATCGCATAAGGTAGAAAATGATTACAATAAGCTTGAACGAGTAGGACTGGTACAAGGTGTACTCACTTTTGTTGCCAGTGGTTTAGACATTAATGGTTGTGTGTTGAGTCATTTAGAGGGTACACTGGGTGCTCGAAGCTCGGGCTGAGCTCACCGTGATACTCGGGTGCTCGACCCGAGCAACGAGCCCAATGTTAGTCTACGGGAGACCCGATCATTTTTGCGGCGGCACCCCCGGCAGTCTGTATAAAGCCTAAAAAGTGCCCAAAACGATAGTGACAGTGCTCAAATGGCATAGGGACAGCATGGGGATCGCCCAGGAAGCATTTTTGACCCCCAGGTCACTGCTGTCAACAACGTGGTCAGAGGTATTAAGCCACTTTTACGGGCTCACAATAAAACGTTCAAAAACGAAACTGAAACTGTTTTCCTGTGAAATATGTTAAGGAACATCCTTTCCAGGGTAAAGACTTGTGTATAAGGTAAAATAAATAACCAAAAACAAAAATACTCCTCCACACCTTGGGCTATGTTCACAAGTAGCATTTTTTATGCGTTTTTGCACTTTTGTATTGCTTTCAACCATGACAAATGCATTCGCTGGGAAATGTCATTTTAACATTTTACAACCTTATCTGGCCATGTGCTGTGTGACACATGCATACAATGCTGAAAAGACATGGGAACAGCATGGGGAAGACCCCTGGAAGCATCTCTTACACCCAGGTCACTGCCTAAAAGTTGCCCATCAGAAGTGATCCTTGCTGCATCAGAAGATGCAGACTTGCAACTATCCCCGTGCAAGTCCTTGTCTATCTGGGATGGATATTAGTCCTCAGAAGTACTGTTTGTTTGATTTGGCAGGCTTAAGAGACCCTACACTACCTATTTCGCAGTATAAATCTCTCCCTAGCTAAGCAGCACTCTCCCTACACTGTCTGATCCGGAGCGACTGTGTCCAAGATGGCGGCGCCCGGTTTTAAATACTCGAGGTGATGCTGTGCGGCCAGCCAATCACTGTAATGCCCACAACCAACATGGCTGCGGCATTACATTGACTGGCTGGCAATCCCTGCATGTTGTCTCTGTAAAGAGCGCCAAACGTGCAGGGCAGAGACCCGAGCTCCTGCCCGAGTAACCCGAAAATGCTCGGTGCTCGCCGAACATCCCGAGTAGTGAGTAGTGTTGAGCCACCCCCGTAGTGTTCGAGTTCAGTTCGGTTCGTCGAACACCCGTGTGTTCGCCGAACGGTTCGTCGAACACCTTCGAACACCGTTAAAACCAATGGCAGGCAAACAAAAACACATAGAAACACATAGAAAACACCTTCAAAGGTGTCCAAAAGCTGACAAACTGCTCAGAAGACATAACTAACACATGGAAAAGTGACAAGTACATATAGTCATGCGAAAATAAAAGAGGTGGAGGAGTAAAAGGAGGGGGGGACACAGATATAGGCATGTCATGCCCTTCTAAAATCCAAAAAGTGAGAAGCCGACACGGCCAGTCCGCTCCTGCCCGTGCCACCTCCGTGTCGCCGGGTTTGTGCCAGAGCCACGGTGAACCCTGATGGCCAGCCCCCCTCTCCCAATACTGGTGCCTGTCCGCTGGTGGGTCGAGCGAGCCCCCCTGTGGTGGAGGCAGCTCTAAGCTTTTTAATTTAAATTGTCTCTCTAATTTGAATGAATACACTTTAAATCCAGTTACAAGGATCTATTGGAGGGCAAGTCTCATGCCAGCAGCCGCGTAATTCCAGCTCCAGTAGCGTCCACTAAAGCTGCTGCAGTTAAAAAGCTTTTATAAGGATCGAGCTCGGCTGTCCACCGCAAGGCATCCTACTGCCAGTCCCAGCCCCTATGCCTTGGGGTGCCTCCTGATGCTCTTCACTGAGTATCCCATGGTCCCGAAGCATTTCCTTTGAAAAAATTAAGTGTCTAAACTCCAGGTGGTGTAGCTTGCTTAACAGCCGGGATAATCCGCTGACTAGCAGACACTGCTACTAGGCACAAAGTATTTCCTGGGCTAGATGCAGTTAAAAATTTGTAATTAGATACTCTCGTTGGATGCTGAGAAAGCATTCCATAGAGTCTCCTGGCACGCCATATATGATTCTCTTAAAAAGCTTGGGGTAGGGGTCTAGGGGACCCTTTTATAGCCAAAATCACGGCCCTGTATCACAATACGTCACCTAGGCTGAAGATAAATGGAACTGTAGCACCCTGAGGGCTCGGTTGCTACAGAGGTATTGCACCTCACCCAGAGGTGTGATATCTCACTCTCAGGTAAGGATGGAGTGTGGATCAGGACCCGACACCTGCATGCATTACACCACATTGCCGTGGGGCAGGGCGACCAATATGCCTCTGAGATGGGCACGACAGTCCCTGTCCCTGGCTGGAGTGGGGGGAGGGAACACTGAGGAAGGGGAACCCTGTAGTGCAGGAGCAGGGAGGAAGCAGTTCCTGGGTGCATTGAGAAGGGAGTATAAAAGGTGGGCACCATCTTAGTTCAGTGCAGAGAAGTCTGAGCAGAAGTGGCAGGGAGCAGGGGCTCTGCATGAGCTCTGCTCCGGAGGCGGGCCTAGTAACAGAGGCCCAGGCCTGGAAGAGGGAGAAGGAAGGAAGAGGAGCAGAGAAGGCTCCAGGTATGAGGAATGAAGGGATCCCAGGGGTGCGGGCGGGCGAGTCGCCACCGCACGCCCGAATCCACCTGCGTGGAGGGGTCAGGCCAAAGGGGGAGACCGGTCCCCGAAACTAGTGGAGGCAGGAAACGACCCTCAGCTAGAAACCGGAGGCTGTGACATTTTATGTGGCGCAGCCCCTCGCTACACCCGCTAGGAAGGCACCACATAGGGTCAGGGAAACTGGCGCCAAGTTTATCAAGAGGAGGCCCGAGGCAGCCGGACAGAAGGGTTGGTAAGAAAGGCCAGACAAAGGACACACAAAGGGGGTCCTGTGAAGCGCTCCAAAGTTATCTGGGAGTTGTCTGAGCCCCTCACCTGGTGAGCACAGTACGACGTGGGCAGCCATTACCTGCAGACGTGGTCTGGATAATAAGAACTGTGAGTAAAGGCCCTGGACTGCATCACTGACTCCGTGTCGTTACTGCTGCTGCCCTGCACCATCACCCCCATCCTCCGCATACACTGCCCTGAGGCTATACTCCTCCCGTGGGGAGTTATGCTACGCTCTGCTGCACCCACAACACCAGCCTTAGCGGTCTGCCCTGCAGCGGCGGTTCACTCTGACCGCAATCCACGGGTGGCGTAGTCGGACATTTAAACATCAAAACCACATAAATAGTTCCGCCACTGGTTTGACCACCCTGAGCCACGGAACCGGGTCGCCGCCACGAAGACTACAACCACCAGCATCCACCAAAAAGGGTCCGGCTCTGGGTGTCCCAAGGCCCAGGGGGTGCATCAGAACATTTTCATCACCTTTCACAATCACCAATGGGACAAGGGAGGGATGTCCTCTGTCCCCTCTCTTATACATCCTAGTGACGGAGCACCTGCTCTCATCAATTCGCCATAACCCCAATATTAGGTGGATTGAGGTGGGAGGCACCGAGTACAAGTGCTCTCTATTTGCTGATGATATCCTAGTATATATCACTCAATCACATATATCCATCCATGCTGTTATGGCTGAAATAGATCACTTTGTTACATGGTCAAATTTTAAAATCAATGCAGCGAAGTCTGAGGCCCTCGATGTCTCCCTCCCCAAATCCATATAGGATTCCATCCAGTCCAACTTTCCCTTTGCCTGGCCCTCACAGGGTATCAAATACTTAGGAATTCCTATTCATAGAGACCTCTCCCATCTATGTTATCTTAATTTTGGGCCCTTTATTGAACAACTCCATACAGACCACGGTTGGCAAGTTAGAACTGTAAGATTCACTACGTGAACCACTGGTGTTTTGTGGAAAAGCACATGTACACTGCGTTCCAAATTATTATGCAAAAAGTGTTTAGGAGTGATAAGGGAAGCATTTGTTTGTTTGTCAGTTAAACTCATTGATGGTGATGTGTGTCAGGGCTCTTTATATCACTGTAAGCAATTGCAGACACCTGTGCTAATTAGTTTGGCAGGTGTGTCCAATGAAAGGCAAGACTACTTAAGAAGGCTGTCTCACATTATTAAGCAGCCTACATTTTCTGCCAAAATGGGAAAGAAAAAGGATGTGTCGGCTGCTGAGAAGCAACAAATTGTGGAGTGTTTAGGTCAAGGCATGACTAAAATCAACATTGTGCGATGATCAGGATGAAGTGTCTTGGCAATCAAGAAGTATGTAGCTGATTCACAGTACACACGTGTGCGTGCTGATAAGGGCAAATTGAGGACTCTTTCCTACAGGCAATTACGTCAGGTTGAAAGAGCAGCGGCAAAAAAGCCTTGTCATAGCAGCAGACAAGTTTTTGAAGCTGCTTGTGCCTCCAACGTCCCCCGAACAACAAGATGCAGGGTCCTTCAGAGGTTTGCAGCTGTGCATACGCCATCCTGTCGACCTCCTCTATCCACTTCACACAAGCAGAAACGGCTCCAGTGGGCCAAACATTACATGAAGACTGATTTCAAAACTGTTTTGTTCACGGATGAGTGCCGTGCAGCGCTCGATGGTCCAGATGGATGGAGTGGAGGATGGCTGGTTGATGGACACCCCACGCAAACACGGCTACAGCGCCAACAAGGAGGAGGTGGAGTAATGTTTTGGGCTGGAATCATGGGGAGAGAGATTGTCGGCCCCTTTAGGATCCCTGAAGGCGCTAAAGATGAACTCCATAATGTATGTGGATTTTCTCAAACAGCACTTCCTCCCATGGTTCAAGAAGAAGAACCGTGTATTTCACAGCAAGATCATTTTTCTGCATGATAATGCACCATCTCATGCTGCACATAAAACATCTGCATCTCTGGCTGATATGGGCATAAAAGGGGACAAACTTATGGTGTGACCCCCATGCTCCCCTGACCTCTACCCCATTCAGAACCTTTGGAGCATCATTAAAAGGAGTGTCTATGATGGCGGGAGGCAGTTCACATCTAAGCAACAGCTCTGGGAGGGTATTCTGTCCTCATGCAAAACAATTGAAGCAGAAACCATCCAAAACCTGACAAATTCAATGGACGAGAGAGTTCAGAAGCTCCTTTCGAACAAGGGGTCCTATGTGAAAATGTAACATCACCTAGAATAAAGTTTTGAGTTGAAAACTGTTTGATTTCAGAATCTAACAACCTGCTAATGCTTATGATTTCAAAAATGACCATTTTTTTGGTCTTTATTAAAATGAAAAGGTTGATCGAAAAGTTTGGGGGATCTAAGAGTGTGGCAACCCAGTAGTCATGATTACTTCGAATTCTGACAATATGAGGGTCATGCTGCAGGTAGTGCAGCAAGAAGGCACTTATGTGTCTTGCGCATCTCGTAGCCCCAAAATTATTTTCCGGGCTAGATGCAGCTAAAAATTATTATTAATTTTAAATCTGGTGAATCTTTAGTATAGATGGCCTAATAGGATCAGTGCTGCACACTGCTACAAAGCCCAAATTATTTTCCAGTCAAGATACAGATAAACATGATTAGTAATTTTAAATCTGGTGGAGCTTATTATAGATGGCCTAATAGAATCAGTGCTGCACACTGCTACAAAGCCCAAATTATTTTCCAGCCAAGATACAGATAAACATGATTAGTAATTTGAAAGCTTAAAACGGTTGGTAGGGTGATTTTAACCAATCATCAAGCTTTTACTCTCCCCAGGATGACACAGGGGTAGAAAAGTCGTTTCGGATCCATGATTTGTTCATCTTTATGAACGTGAGTCTGTCTACATTATCAGTGGAGAGCCGCGTGCGCTTATCTGTCAGCACACCACCAGCAGCGCTGAACACACGTTCAGACAGAACGCTGGCTGCGGGGCATGACAAGATCTCCAAGGCGTAAGTGGCTAGCTCCGGCCATTTATCCAGATTGGAAGCCCAAAAAGAGCAAGGGTCCAGTGACACAGTCGTGGCTTCAATGTTTACTTGGAGATACTCCTGTACCATCGTCTCTAGGCGTTGACTATGTGTCAGACTTCTTGTCTCCTGTGGCCTTGCAAAGGATGGGCTAAAAAAGTGGTGAAATGATTCCGCAAAATTGATGTTACCAGCAGATACTGTGGTTCTGTTACGGTTTGAGTGCTGAACACTTGACGGTCCCACGGTTGGCAAGTTGGAACTGTGAGATTCACTACGTGCACCACTGGTATTTTGTGGAAAAGCACATGTAAGATTCTGCAACAGTCTCTGCTGATACTCCTGCATGCGTGCATCCCTTTCTATGGCAGGAATAATTTCTGCAAATTTACTTTTGTACCGGGGATCTAACAGTGTGGCAACCCAGTAGTCAGGATTATTTCTAATTCTCACAATTCGAGGGTCATGTTGCAGGTAGTGCAGCAAGAAGGCACTCATGTGTGTTGCGCATCCAGGAGCACCAAGTCCCTGTTGTGTTGGTGGCGAGGTAACAATCATGCTTCCTTCCTCTGTCCTCTCCCCCCAACCTCGCACAACAGAAATGTAATCAAGGTCTCCCTCATCTGATGAGTCTTCCATCAGTTCGTCCTCCACTTCTTCCTGGGCTCCTGCACCTTCCTCACTAGTTTGGCTGCTACCATGCGCCCTGGTAAAACCATCTCCCCCACCCTCACATGCCTGCCGCCTTGGTGCTGCCGACCGTCTGGACCTTGCAGATGTTAGCCCTTCCGCATACAACTCCTCCTCCTCTACTTCCTCCACCTCCTCTTGTGCCACCACCTGACTCCGAATTCTGTTTAACATGTGCTCCAGCATGTAAATCACCGGAATAGTCATGCTGATAATGGCATCGTCAGCACTAAACATCTTCGTCGCCATTTCAAAACTGTGCAGAAGGGTGCATAGGTCCCTGATCTGAGACCACTCCTCCAGCGTGATTTGCCCCACCTCTGAATCTCGTTGGCCCAGGCTATACGTCAGAACGTATTGCACCAGGGCTTGTCGGTGCTGCCACAGTAGCTGCAACATGTGCAGCGTTGAATTCCACCGGGTAGGCACATCGCATTTTACCGGTGAAGTGGCAGGCCCAACGACTTCTGTAGAGATGTAAGTCGCTGAGCTGCGGGATGCGAACGGCAGAAGTGAGCACACAGCGACCGTGCCCTCTGCAGAAGGCCATCTAGTCTGGGATAGTGGGCTAAAAATTGCTGGACAACCAGGTTCAACACGTGAGCCATACAAGGCACGTGTGTGACATTGCCCCGGCGAAGGGCCGCACCCAGGTTTGCAGCATTGTCGCACACGGCCTTCCCTGGTTTCAGGTCCAGTGGAGGCAACCATTCATGAAATTGGTTCTCCAGAGCTGACCACAACTCCTCAGCTGTGTGACTCACATTTCCCAGACATTTCAATGTAAAAACCGCCTGATGACGTTGAGCCCTACTGCCAGCATAGTAAGGAGGTGTGCAGGATCCCTTCTGCGCAGTTAGAAAGCTTGTGGCATGACCAGACAGGCTTTGGGTGCAGGTGGAAGACCGAGAGGAGGTTGAGGCGGCAGAAGCAGTGGAGGAACTTTGACATAAAGAGGATTGACGCACAACTCGTGGGGACGGCAAGACTTGGACAGCAGCCCCTTGTCCTGCTGTCACCATAGTTATCCAGTGCCCAGTCAGCGACATGTAACGCCCCTGTCCATGCCTACTCGTCCAAGTGTCTGTGGTGAAATGCACCCTGTCACACACAGAGTTTCTCAAAGAAGCGGTGATGTTGTGTGCGACATGCTGGTGGAGCGCAGGCACACCTTTCTTTGAGAAGTAGTGCCGACTGGGCATCTGGTACTGGGGCACTGCGACGGACATATGGTCTTGAAAATCCTCTGTGTCCACCAGGCGGAAAGGCAGCATATCTGTAGCCAAGAGCTTGCAGATGGTGAAATTCAACCTCTTAGCTTTCTCATGGCTAGGAGGAATTGGTCTTTTACTTGTCCACATCTGAGGGACCGAGGGCTGGCTATTGTGCTTAGACGGGGTTGATAAGGGTGTCCCCGGCAAACTGCCGGTCTGTGAGGAAGATGCAGGCGGACATGTTAGGTTGCCTTGATCCAAAGGTGGTGCTATCGATGTCGGACAGCGCTCAACACCAGCTGGTGTTACCACCTCCAAAGAAAATGATGACCTGCCAATCACGTTGGCTGTTGCGGGTAAAGAGGTGGCAGGTCTGCGCCCCAAAACAAGTGTGACTGCTGTCCCCCCAGTCACAGAGGATGAAGAGGCCGCGGATGCACAAGGTATGGCAGACGGTGGTTGGCCCGGCCGGCTAGGCCGCATTATAGCACACTGAGCTTCCCACTGCAACTTATGCTTCATGTCCATGTGCCGGTTCATGCATGAAGTACTCAAACTATGTATTTTTTGGCCTCTACTTAGCTTTTGCTGACAAATGTTACAGATAACACGAGTTGGGTCATCTTTATCGATCTGAAAAAATGCCCAGGCTATGCAAGGCTTAGCATCCATGCGACCTGAAGAGCCACCACGACTTGTGGTGAGAGGCAGAGTTGTGTTTGAGGATGCAGTTTTTGACGTGCTTCCAGTACTACGTCTCTGTCCAGGAAGGCGCAACCTGACCTCGTCTTCACTAGCATCTTCCTCCACCTCCTCTGCTGACCTCATCTCTTGGCTGACTGTGGGTTGACAGTAAGTGGGATCTCCAACCTCATCATCATCACCCTGTGCGTTATCACACCCGTCGTCCTCAGAGCCAACCTGTTCCTGCCCTGACTAAAAACTAAAGTTGTCGCTCCAATCAGGTATTTGAGTCTGATCATCATCTTCCTCATTGTCTCCACCAACAGGAGTTACAGTTTGGGAATGAGGGTCTACATTATGGTCAGAACCTTCTGCGTCTGGTCCTGGATCCGACTCATAAAGATTCTGGGCATCAGTGCAGATCATTTCCTCGTCTGGATTCACAGAAGCGCTGGAGTCGACCTCTGATTCCCAGGCTATAGTATGAGTAAACAGCTCTGCAGACTCAACCATCTGTTCTACCTCATACTCAGACGGGCAGCTGGAGATTTGGGAGCTGTGAGGAAGCAAGTGCGATTGGGGTGACACCTTTGAGGACTGGAGTATTTGTGATGTTGAAGTTGATGTGGAGGAGAGCCCACTTAAAGGAGCACTTGATATCCGTTGAAGCACCTGCTGTTTTTGTGCCTCATCTGGAATTTGTAGCGATTGGCGTGGCCGTAAGAAAGGGATCTTATCACATTGTCCGCTAAAAGAAGTAGACATTTTAGTTTGGCTGGAAGATGGTCTTTCTTCTGCAGATGTTACTGTTGCTTTAACACCTACCCCACGGACACAACCTTTTTTCCCCTTCCCAACACGCCTATTCCCCTTTCCACCAGCAGCAGGGCTTTTTCCACTCATTTTGGTGGTTAACTAATTCACAACTCTGGAGTTGTTTGCACAAAAAAACAATGGATGGGAACCGAGCAGAGCTGAGTGGCCAAACTGTGGTATTAGGCCAAAACTATTGGCTGGGTTAGATGCAGAAAAAAATTATATTCAATTTGCAACCTGATGGAGGTCTGTATAGATGGATTAATAGAACAAGTCCCACACACAGCTAGAAGCCCAATATTTTTTCAGAGGTAGATGCAGAAAAAAATATATTCAGTTTGCAACCTGATGGAGGTCTGTATAGATGGATTAATAGAACAAGTCCCACACACAGCTAGAAGCCCAATATTTTTTCAGAGGTAGATGCAGAAAAAAATATATTCAGTTTGCAACCTGATGGAGGTCAGTATAGATGGACTAATACAACAAGTCCCACACACAGCTAGAAGCACAATATTTTTTCAGAGGTAGATGCAGAAAAAAATATATTCAGTTTGCAACCTGATGGAGGTCTGTATAGATGGATTAATAGAACAAGTCCCACACACAGCTAGAAGCCCAATATTTTTTCAGAGCTAGATGCAGAAAAAAATATATTCAGTTTGCAACCTGATGGAGGTCTGTATAGATGGGTTAATAGAACAAGTCCCACACACAGCTAGAAGCCCAATATTTTTTCAGAGCTAGATGCAGAAAAAAATATATTCAGTTTGCAACCTGATGGAGGTCTGTATAGATGGACTAATACAACAAGTCCCACACACAGCTAGAAGCCCAATATTTTTTCAGAGGTAGATGCAGAAAAAAATATATTCAGTTTGCAACCTGATGGAGGTCAGTATAGATGGACTAATACAACAAGTCCCACACACAGCTAGAAGCCCAATATTTTTTCAGAGGTAGATGCAGAAAAAAATATATTCAGTTTGCAACCTGATGGAGGTCAGTATAGATGGACTAATACAACAAGTCCCACACACAGCTAGAAACCCAATATTTTTTCAGAGGTAGATGCAGAAAAAAATATATTCAGTTTGCAACCTGATGGAGGTCTGTATAGATGGATTAATAGAACAAGTCCCACACACAGCTAGAAGCCCAATATTTTTTCAGAGGTAGATGCAGAAAAAAATATATTCAGTTTGCAACCTGATGGAGGTCTGTATAGATGGATTAATAGAACAAGTCCCACACACAGCTAGAAGCCCAATATTTTTTCAGAGGTAGATGCAGAAAAAAATATATTCAGTTTGCAACCTGATGGAGGTCTGTATAGATGGATTAATAGAACAAGTCCCACACACAGCTAGAAGCCCAATATTTTTTCAGAGGTAGATGCAGAAAAAAATATATTCAGTTTGCAACCTGATGGAGGTCAGTATAGATGGACTAATACAACAAGTCCCACACACAGCTAGAAGCCCAATATTTTTTCAGAGGTAGATGCAGAAAAAAATATATTCAGTTTGCAACCTGATGGAGGTCAGTATAGATGGACTAATACAACAAGTCCCACACACAGCTAGAAGCCCAATATTTTTTCAGAGGTAGATGCAGAAAAAAATATATTCAGTTTGCAACCTGATGGAGGTCTGTATAGATGGATTAATACAACAAGTCCCACACACAGCTAGAAGCCCAATATTTTTTCAGAGGTAGATGCAGAAAAAAATATATTCAGTTTGCAACCTGATGGAGGTCTGTATAGATGGATTAATAGAACAAGTCCCACACACAGCTAGAAGCCCAATATTTTTTCAGAGGTAGATGCAGAAAAAAATATATTCAGTTTGCAACCTGATGGAGGTCTGTATAGATGGATTAATAGAACAAGTCCCACACACAGCTAGAAGCCCAATATTTTTTCAGAGGTAGATGCAGAAAAAAATATATTCAGTTTGCAACCTGATGGAGGTCTGTATAGATGGATTAATAGAACAAGTCCCACACACAGCTAGAAGCCCAATATTTTTTCTGAGGTAGATGCAGAAAAAAATATATTCAGTTTGCAACATGATGGAGGTCTGTAAAGATGGATTAATAGAACAAGTCCCACACACAGCTAGAAGCCCAATATTTTTTCAGAGGTAGATGCATGAAAAAATATATTCAGTTTGCAACCTGATGGAGGTCTGTAAAGATGGATTAATAGAACAAGTCCCACACACAGCTAGAAGCCCAATATTTTTTCAGAGGTAGATGCAGAAAAAAATATATTCAGTTTGCAACCTGATGGAGGTCTGTATAGATGGATTAATAGAACAAGTCCCACACACAGCTAGAAGCCCAATATTTTTTCAGAGCTAGATGCAGAAAAAAATATATTCAGTTTGCAACCTGATGGAGGTCTGTATAGATGGATTAATAGAACAAGTCCCACACACAGCTAGAAGCCCAATATTTTTTCAGAGGTAGATGCAGAAAAAAATATATTCAGTTTGCAACCTGATGGAGGTCAGTATAGATGGACTAATACAACAAGTCCCACACACAGCTAGAAGTCCAATATTTTTTCAGAGGTAGATGCAGAAAAAAATATATTCAGTTTGCAACCTGATGGAGGTCAGTATAGATGGACTAATACAACAAGTCCCACACACAGCTAGAAACCCAACATTTTTTCAGAGGTAGATGCAGAAAAAAATATATTCAGTTTGCAACCTGATGGAGGTCTGTATAGATGGATTAATAGAACAAGTCCCACACACAGCTAGAAGCCCAATATTTTTTCAGAGGTAGATGCAGAAAAAAATATATTCAGTTTGCAACCTGATGGAGGTCTGTATAGGTGGATTAATAGAACAAGTCCCACACACAGCTAGAAGCCCAATATGTTTTCAGAGGTAGATGCAGAAAAAATATATTCAGTTTGCAACCTGATGGAGGTCTGTATAGATGGATTAATAGAACAAGTCCCACACACAGCTAGAAGCCCAATATTTTTTCAGAGGTAGATGCAGAAAAAAATATATTCAGTTTGCAACCTGATGGAGGTCAGTATAGATGGACTAATACAACAAGTCCCACACACAGCTAGAAGCCCAATATTTTTTCAGAGGTAGATGCAGAAAAAAATATATTCAGTTTGCAACCTGACGGAGGTCAGTATAGATGGACTAATACAACAAGTCCCACACACAGCTAGAAGCCCAATATTTTTTCAGAGGTAGATGCAGAAAAAAATATATTCAGTTTGCAACCTGATGGAGGTCTGTATAGATGGATTAATACAACAAGTCCCACACACAGCTAGAAGCCCAATATTTTTTCAGAGGTAGATGCAGAAAAAAATATATTCAGTTTGCAACCTGATGGAGGTCTGTATAGATGGATTAATAGAACAAGTCCCCCACACAGCTAGAAGCCCAATATTTTTTCAGAGGTAGATGCAGAAAAAAATATATTCAGTTTGCAACCTGATGGAGGTCTGTATAGATGGATTAATAGAACAAGTCCCACACACAGCTAGAAGCCCAATATTTTTTCAGAGGTAGATGTAGAAAAAAATATATTCAGTTTGCAACCTGATGGAGGTCAGTATAGATGGACTAATACAACAAGTCCCACACACAGCTAGAAGCCCAATATTTTTTCAGAGGTAGATGCAGAAAAAAATATATTCAGTTTGCAACCTGATGGAGGTCTGTAAAGATGGATTAATAGAACAAGTCCCACACACAGCTAGAAGTCCAATATTTTTTCAGAGGTAGATGCAGAAAAAAATATATTCAGTTTGCAACCTGATGGAGGTCAGTATAGATGGACTACTACAACAAGTCCCACACACAGCTAGAAGCCCAATATTTTTTCAGAGGTAGATGCAGAAAAAAATATATTCAGTTTGCAACCTGATGGAGGTCTGTATAGATGGATTAATACAACAAGTCCCACACACAGCTAGAAGCCCAATATTTTTTCAGAGCTAGATGCAGAAAAAAATATATTCAGTTTGCAACCTGATGGAGGTCTGTATAGATGGATTAATAGAACAAGTCCCCCACACAGCTAGAAGCCCAATATTTTTTCAGAGGTAGATGCAGAAAAAAATATATTCAGTTTGCAACCTGATGGAGGTCTGTATAGATGGATTAATAGAACAAGTCCCACACACAGCTAGAAGCCCAATATTTTTTCAGAGGTAGATGCAGAAAAAAATATATTCAGTTTGCAACCTGATGGAGGTCAGTATAGATGGACTAATACAACAAGTCCCACACACAGCTAGAAGCCCAATATTTTTTCAGAGGTAGATGCAGAAAAAAATATATTCAGTTTGCAACCTGATGGAGGTCTGTATAGATGGATTAATAGAACAAGTCCCACACACAGCTAGAAGCCCAATATTTTTTCAGAGCTAGATGCAGAAAAAAATATATTCAGTTTGCAACCTGATGGAGGTCTGTATAGATGGATTAATAGAACAAGTCCCACACACAGCTAGAAGCCCAATATTTTTTCTGAGGTAGATGCAGAAAAAAATATATTCAGTTTGCAACCTGATGGAGGTCTGTATAGATGGATTAATAGAACAAGTCCCACACACAGCTAGTAGCCCAATATTTTTTCAGAGGTAGATGCAGAAAAAAATATATTCAGTTTGCAACCTGATGGAGGTCAGTATAGATGGACTAATACAACAAGTCCCACACACAGCTAGAAGCCCAATATTTTTTCAGAGGTAGATGCAGAAAAAAATATATTCAGTTTGCAACCTGATGGAGGTCAGTATAGATGGACTAATACAATAAGTCCCACACACAGCTAGAAGCCCAATATTTTTTCAGAGCTAGATGCAGAAAAAAATATATTCAGTTTGCAACCTGATGGAGGTTTGTATAGATGGATTAATAGAACAAGTCCCACACACAGCTAGAAGCCCAATATTTTTTCAGAGCTAGATGCAGAAAAAAATATATTCAGTTTGCAACCTGATGGAGGTCTGTATAGATGGACTAATACAACAAGTCCCACACACAGCTAGAAGCCCAATATTTTTTCAGAGGTAGATGCAGAAAAAAATATATTCAGTTTGCAACCTGATGGAGGTCAGTATAGATGGACTAATACAACAAGTCCCACACACAGCTAGAAGCCCAATATTTTTTCAGAGGTAGATGCAGAAAAAAATATATTCAGTTTGCAACCTGATGGAGGTCAGTATAGATGGACTAATACAACAAGTCCCACACACAGCTAGAAACCCAATATTTTTTCAGAGGTAGATGCAGAAAAAAATATATTCAGTTTGCAACCTGATGGAGGTCTGTATAGATGGATTAATAGAACAAGTCCCACACACAGCTAGAAGCCCAATATTTTTTCAGAGGTAGATGCAGAAAAAAATATATTCAGTTTGCAACCTGATGGAGGTCTGTATAGATGGATTAATAGAACAAGTCCCACACACAGCTAGAAGCCCAATATTTTTTCAGAGGTAGATGCAGAAAAAAATATATTCAGTTTGCAACCTGATGGAGGTCTGTATAGATGGATTAATAGAACAAGTCCCACACACAGCTAGAAGCCCAATATTTTTTCAGAGGTAGATGCAGAAAAAAATATATTCAGTTTGCAACCTGATGGAGGTCTGTATAGATGGATTAATAGAACAAGTCCCACACACAGCTAGAAGCCCAATATTTTTTCAGAGGTAGATGCAGAAAAAAATATATTCAGTTTGCAACCTGATGGAGGTCTGTATAGATGGATTAATAGAACAAGTCCCACACACAGCTAGAAGCCCAATATTTTTTCAGAGGTAGATGCAGAAAAAAATATATTCAGTTTGCAACCTGATGGAGGTCAGTATAGATGGACTAATACAACAAGTCCCACACACAGCTAGAAGCCCAATATTTTTTCAGAGGTAGATGCAGAAAAAAATATATTCAGTTTGCAACCTGATGGAGGTCAGTATAGATGGACTAATACAACAAGTCCCACACACAGCTAGAAGCCCAATATTTTTTCAGAGGTAGATGCAGAAAAAAATATATTCAGTTTGCAACCTGATGGAGGTCTGTATAGATGGATTAATACAACAAGTCCCACACACAGCTAGAAGCCCAATATTTTTTCAGAGGTAGATGCAGAAAAAAATATATTCAGTTTGCAACCTGATGGAGGTCTGTATAGATGGATTAATAGAACAAGTCCCACACACAGCTAGAAGCCCAATATTTTTTCAGAGGTAGATGCAGAAAAAAATATATTCAGTTTGCAACCTGATGGAGGTCTGTATAGATGGATTAATAGAACAAGTCGCACACACAGCTAGAAGCCCAATATTTTTTCAGAGCTAGATGCAGAAAAAAATATATTCAGTTTGCAACCTGATGGAGGTCTGTATAGATGGATTAATAGAACAAGTCCCACACACAGCTAGAAGCCCAATATTTTTTCAGAGGTAGATGCAGAAAAAAATATATTCAGTTTTCAACCTGATGGAGGTCTGTAAAGATGGATTAATAGAACAAGTCCCACACACAGCTAGAAGCCCAATATTTTTTCAGAGGTAGATGCAGAAAAAAATATATTCAGTTTGCAACCTGATGGAGGTCAGTATAGATGGACTAATACAACAAGTCCCACACACAGCTAGAAGCCCAATATTTTTTCAGAGGTAGATGCAGAAAAAAATATATTCAGTTTGCAACCTGATGGAGGTCAGTATAGATGGACTAATACAACAAGTCCCACACACAGCTAGAAACCCAACATTTTTTCAGAGGTAGATGCAGAAAAAAATATATTCAGTTTGCAACCTGATGGAGGTCTGTATAGATGGATTAATAGAACAAGTCCCACACACAGCTAGAAGCCCAATATTTTTTCAGAGGTAGATGCAGAAAAAAATATATTCAGTTTGCAACCTGATGGAGGTCTGTAAAGATGGATTAATAGAACAAGTCCCACACACAGCTAGAAGCCCAATATTTTTTCAGAGGTAGATGCAGAAAAAAATATATTCAGTTTGCAACCTGATGGAGGTCTGTATAGATGGATTAATAGAACAAGTCGCACACACAGCTAGAAGCCCAATATTTTTTCAGAGCTAGATGCAGAAAAAAATATATTCAGTTTGCAACCTGATGGAGGTCTGTATAGATGGATTAATAGAACAAGTCCCACACACAGCTAGAAGCCCAATATTTTTTCAGAGGTAGATGCAGAAAAAAATATATTCAGTTTGCAACCTGATGGAGGTCTGTAAAGATGGATTAATAGAACAAGTCCCACACACAGCTAGAAGCCCAATATTTTTTCAGAGGTAGATGCAGAAAAAAATATATTCAGTTTGCAACCTGATGGAGGTCAGTATAGATGGACTAATACAACAAGTCCCACACACAGCTAGAAGCCCAATATTTTTTCAGAGGTAGATGCAGAAAAAAATATATTCAGTTTGCAACCTGATGGAGGTCAGTATAGATGGACTAATACAACAAGTTCCACACACAGCTAGAAACCCAACATTTTTTCAGAGGTAGATGCAGAAAAAAATATATTCAGTTTGCAACCTGATGGAGGTCTGTATAGATGGATTAATACAACAAGTCCCACACACAGCTAGAAGCCCAATATTTTTTCAGAGGTAGATGCAGAAAAAAATATATTCAGTTTGCAACCTGATGGAGGTCTGTATAGATGGATTAATAGAACAAGTCCCCCACACAGCTAGAAGCCCAATATTTTTTCAGAGGTAGATGCAGAAAAAAATATATTCAGTTTGCAACCTGATGGAGGTCTGTATAGATGGATTAATAGAACAAGTCCCACACACAGCTAGAAGCCCAATATTTTTTCAGAGGTAGATGCAGAAAAAAATATATTCAGTTTGCAACCTGATGGAGGTCAGTATAGATGGGTTAATAGAACAAGTCCCACACACAGCTAGAAGCCCAATATTTTTTCAGAGGTAGATGTAGAAAAAAATATATTCAGTTTGCAACCTGATGGAGGTCAGTATAGATGGACTAATACAACAAGTCCCACACACAGCTAGAAGCCCAATATTTTTTCAGAGGTAGATGCAGAAAAAAATATATTCAGTTTGCAGCCTGATGGACGTCTGTATAGATGGATTAATAGAGCAAGTCCCACACACAGCTAGAAGCCCAATATTTTTTCAGAGGTAGATGCAGAAAAAAATATATTCAGTTTGCAACCTGATGGAGGTCTGTATAGATGGATTAATAGAACAAGTCCCACACACAGCTAGAAGCCCAATATTTTTTCAGAGGTAGATGCAGAAAAAAATATATTCAGTTTGCAACCTGATGGAGGTCTGTAAAGATGGATTAATAGAACAAGTCCCACACACAGCTAGAAGCCCAATATTTTTTCAGAGGTAGATGCAGAAAAAAATATATTCAGTTTGCAACCTGATGGAGGTCAGTATAGATGGACTAATACAACAAGTCCCACACACAGCTAGAAGCCCAATATTTTTTCAGAGGTAGATGCAGAAAAAAATATATTCAGTTTGCAACCTGATGGAGGTCTGTATAGATGGATTAATACAACAAGTCCCACACACAGCTAGAAGCCCAATATTTTTTCAGAGGTAGATGCAGAAAAAAATATATTCAGTTTGCAACCTGATGGAGGTCTGTATAGATGGATTAATAGAACAAGTCCCCCACACAGCTAGAAGCCCAATATTTTTTCAGAGGTAGATGCAGAAAAAAATATATTCAGTTTGCAACCTGATGGAGGTCTGTATAGATGGATTAATAGAACAAGTCCCACACACAGCTAGAAGCCCAATATTTTTTCAGAGGTAGATGCAGAAAAAAATATATTCAGTTTGCAACCTGATGGAGGTCAGTATAGATGGATTAATAGAACAAGTCCCACACACAGCTAGAAGCCCAATATTTTTTCAGAGGTAGATGTAGAAAAAAATATATTCAGTTTGCAACCTGATGGAGGTCAGTATAGATGGACTAATACAACAAGTCCCACACACAGCTAGAAGCCCAATATTTTTTCAGAGGTAGATGCAGAAAAAAATATATTCAGTTTGCAACCTGATGGACGTCTGTATAGATGGATTAATAGAGCAAGTCCCACACACAGCTAGAAGCCCAATATTTTTTCAGAGGTAGATGCAGAAAAAAATATATTCAGTTTGCAACCTGATGGAGGTCAGTATAGATGGACTAATACAACAAGTCCCACACACAGCTAGAAGCCCAATATTTTTTCAGAGGTAGATGCAGAAAAAAATATATTCAGTTTGCAACCTGATGGAGGTCTGTATAGATGGATTAATACAACAAGTCCCACACACAGCTAGAAGCCCAATATTTTTTCAGAGGTAGATGCAGAAAAAAATATATTCAGTTTGCAACCTGATGGAGGTCTGTATAGATGGATTAATAGAACAAGTCCCCCACACAGCTAGAAGCCCAATATTTTTTCAGAGGTAGATGCAGAAAAAAATATATTCAGTTTGCAACCTGATGGAGGTCTGTATAGATGGATTAATAGAACAAGTCCCACACACAGCTAGAAGCCCAATATTTTTTCAGAGGTAGATGCAGAAAAAAATATATTCAGTTTGCAACCTGATGGAGGTCAGTATAGATGGATTAATAGAACAAGTCCCACACACAGCTAGAAGCCCAATATTTTTTCAGAGGTAGATGTAGAAAAAAATATATTCAGTTTGCAACCTGATGGAGGTCAGTATAGATGGACTAATACAACAAGTCCCACACACAGCTAGAAGCCCAATATTTTTTCAGAGGTAGATGCAGAAAAAAATATATTCAGTTTGCAACCTGATGGACGTCTGTATAGATGGATTAATAGAGCAAGTCCCACACACAGCTAGAAGCCCAATATTTTTTCAGAGGTAGATGCAGAAAAAAATATATTCAGTTTGCAACCTGATGGAGGTCTGTATAGATGGATTAATAGAACAAGTCCCACACACAGCTAGAAGCCCAATATTTTTTCAGAGGTAGATGCAGAAAAAAATATATTCAGTTTGCAACCTGATGGAGGTCTGTAAAGATGGATTAATAGAACAAGTCCCACACACAGCTAGAAGCCCAATATTTTTTCAGAGGTAGATGCAGAAAAAAATATATTCAGTTTGCAACCTGATGGAGGTCAGTATAGATGGACTAATACAACAAGTCCCACACACAGCTAGAAGCCCAATATTTTTTCAGAGGTAGATGCAGAAAAAAATATATTCAGTTTGCAACCTGATGGAGGTCTGTATAGATGGATTAATAGAACAAGTCCCCCACACAGCTAGAAGCCCAATATTTTTTCAGAGGTAGATGCAGAAAAAAATATATTCAGTTTGCAACCTGATGGAGGTCTGTATAGATGGATTAATAGAACAAGTCCCACACACAGCTAGAAGCCCAATATTTTTTCAGAGGTAGATGCAGAAAAAAATATATTCAGTTTGCAACCTGATGGAGGTCAGTATAGATGGACTAATACAACAAGTCCCACACACAGCTAGAAGCCCAATATTTTTTCAGAGGTAGATGCAGAAAAAAATATATTCAGTTTGCAACCTGATGGAGGTCAGTATAGATGGACTAATACAACAAGTCCCACACACAGCTAGAAGCCCAATATTTTTTCAGAGGTAGATGCAGAAAAAAATATATTCAGTTTGCAACCTGATGGAGGTCAGTATAGATGGACTAATACAACAAGTCCCACACACAGCTAGAAGCCCAATATTTTTTCAGAGGTAGATGCAGAAAAAAATATATTCAGTTTGCAACCTGATGGAGGTCTGTATAGATGGATTAATACAACAAGTCCCACACACAGCTAGAAGCCCAATATTTTTTCAGAGGTAGATGCAGAAAAAAATATATTCAGTTTGCAACCTGATGGAGGTCTGTATAGATGGATTAATAGAACAAGTCCCACACACAGCTAGAAGCCCAATATTTTTTCAGAGGTAGATGCAGAAAAAAATATATTCAGTTTGCAACCTGATGGAGGTCTGTATAGATGGATTAATAGAACAAGTCCCACACACAGCTAGAAGCCCAATATTTTTTCAGAGGTAGATGCAGAAAAAAATATATTCAGTTTGCAACCTGATGGAGGTCTGTATAGATGGATTAATAGAACAAGTCCCACACACAGCTAGAAGCCCAATATTTTTTCTGAGGTAGATGCAGAAAAAAATATATTCAGTTTGCAACATGATGGAGGTCTGTAAAGATGGATTAATAGAACAAGTCCCACACACAGCTAGAAGCCCAATATTTTTTCAGAGGTAGATGCAGAAAAAAATATATTCAGTTTGCAACCTGATGGAGGTCTGTAAAGATGGATTAATAGAACAAGTCCCACACACAGCTAGAAGCCCAATATTTTTTCAGAGGTAGATGCAGAAAAAAATATATTCAGTTTGCAACCTGATGGAGGTCTGTATAGATGGATTAATAGAACAAGTCCCACACACAGCTAGAATCCCAATATTTTTTCAGAGCTAGATGCAGAAAAAAATATATTCAGTTTGCAACCTGATGGAGGTCTGTATAGATGGATTAATAGAACAAGTCCCACACACAGCTAGAAGCCCAATATTTTTTCAGAGGTAGATGCAGAAAAAAATATATTCAGTTTGCAACCTGATGGAGGTCAGTATAGATGGACTAATACAACAAGTCCCACACACAGCTAGAAGCCCAATATTTTTTCAGAGGTAGATGCAGAAAAAAATATATTCAGTTTGCAACCTGATGGAGGTCTGTATAGATGGATTAATAGAACAAGTCCCACACACAGCTAGAAGCCCAATATTTTTTCAGAGGTAGATGCAGAAAAAAATATATTCAGTTTGCAACCTGATGGAGGTCTGTATAGGTGGATTAATAGAACAAGTCCCACACACAGCTAGAAGCCCAATATTTTTTCAGAGGTAGATGCAGAAAAAAATATATTCAGTTTGCAACCTGATGGAGGTCTGTATAGATGGATTAATAGAACAAGTCCCACACACAGCTAGAAGCCCAATATTTTTTCAGAGGTAGATGCAGAAAAAAATATATTCAGTTTGCAACCTGATGGAGGTCAGTATAGATGGACTAATACAACAAGTCCCACACACAGCTAGAAGCCCAATATTTTTTCAGAGGTAGATGCAGAAAAAAATATATTCAGTTTGCAACCTGACGGAGGTCAGTATAGATGGACTAATACAACAAGTCCCACACACAGCTAGAAGCCCAATATTTTTTCAGAGGTAGATGCAGAAAAAAATATATTCAGTTTGCAACCTGATGGAGGTCTGTATAGATGGATTAATACAAGTCCCACACACAGCTAGAAGCCCAATATTTTTTCAGAGGTAGATGCAGAAAAAAATATATTCAGTTTGCAACCTGATGGAGGTCTGTATAGATGGATTAATAGAACAAGTCCCCCACACAGCTAGAAGCCCAATATTTTTTCAGAGGTAGATGCAGAAAAAAATATATTCAGTTTGCAACCTGATGGAGGTCTGTATAGATGGATTAATAGAACAAGTCCCCCACACAGCTAGAAGCCCAATATTTTTTCAGAGGTAGATGCAGAAAAAAATATATTCAGTTTGCAACCTGATGGAGGTCTGTATAGATGGATTAATAGAACAAGTCCCACACACAGCTAGAAGCCCAATATTTTTTCAGAGGTAGATGTAGAAAAAAATATATTCAGTTTGCAACCTGATGGAGGTCAGTATAGATGGACTAATACAACAAGTCCCACACACAGCTAGAAGCCCAATATTTTTTCAGAGGTAGATGCAGAAAAAAATATATTCAGTTTGCAACCTGATGGAGGTCTGTATAGATGGATTAATAGAGCAAGTCCCACACACAGCTAGAAGCCCAATATTTTTTCAGAGGTAGATGCAGAAAAAAATATATTCAGTTTGCAACCTGATGGAGGTCTGTATAGATGGATTAATAGAACAAGTCCCACACACAGCTAGAAGCCCAATATTTTTTCAGAGGTAGATGCAGAAAAAAATATATTCAGTTTGCAACCTGATGGAGGTCTGTAAAGATGGATTAATAGAACAATTCCCACACACAGCTAGAAGCCCAATATTTTTTCAGAGGTAGATGCAGAAAAAAATATATTCAGTTTGCAACCTGATGGAGGTCAGTATAGATGGACTAATACAACAAGTCCCACACACAGCTAGAAGCCCAATATTTTTTCAGAGGTAGATGCAAAAAAAAATATATTCAGTTTGCAACCTGATGGAGGTCTGTATAGATGGATTAATACAACAAGTCCCACACACAGCTAGAAGCCCAATATTTTTTCAGAGGTAGATGCAGAAAAAAATATATTCAGTTTGCAACCTGATGGAGGTCTGTATAGATGGATTAATAGATCAAGTCCCCCACACAGCTAGAAGCCCAATATTTTTTCAGAGGTAGATGCAGAAAAAAATATATTCAGTTTGCAACCTGATGGAGGTCTGTATAGATGGATTAATAGCACAAGTCCCACACACAGCTAGAAGCCCAATATTTTTTCAGAGGTAGATGCAGAAAAAAATATATTCAGTTTGCAACCTGATGGAGGTCAGTATAGATGGACTAATACAACAAGTCCCACACACAGCTAGAAGCCCAATATTTTTTCAGAGGTAGATGCAGAAAAAAATATATTCAGTTTGCAACCTGATGGAGGTCTGTATAGATGGATTAATAGAACAAGTCCCACACACAGCTAGAAGCCCAATATTTTTCCAGAGGTAGATGCAGAAAAAAATATATTCAGTTTGCAACCTGATGGAGGTCTGTATAGATGGTCTAATACAACAAGTCCCACACACAGCTAGAAGCCCAATATTTTTTCAGAGGTAGATGCAGAAAAAAATATATTCAGTTTGCAACCTGATGGAGGTCTGTATAGATGGATTAATAGAACAAGTCCCACACACAGCTAGAAGCCCAATATTTTTTCAGAGGTAGATGCAGAAAAAAATATATTCAGTTTGCAACCTGATGGAGGTCTGTATAGATGGATTAATAGAACAAGTCCCACACACAGCTAGAAGCCCAATATTTTTTCAGAGGTAGATGCAGAAAAAAATATATTCAGTTTGCAACCTGATGGAGGTCTGTAAAGATGGATTAATAGAACAAGTCCCACACACAGCTAGAAGCCCAATATTTTTTCAGAGGTAGATGCAGAAAAAAATATATTCAGTTTGCAACCTGATGGAGGTCTGTATAGATGGATTAATAGAACAAGTCCCACACACAGCTAGAAGCCCAATATTTTTTCAGAGGTAGATGCAGAAAAAAATATATTCAGTTTGCAACCTGATGGAGGTCTGTAAAGATGGATTAATAGAACAAGTCCCACACACAGCTAGAAGCCCAATATTTTTTCAGAGGTAGATGCAGAAAAAAATATATTCAGTTTGCAACCTGATGGAGGTCAGTATAAATGGACTAATACAACAAGTCCCACACACAGCTAGAAGCCCAATATTTTTTCAGAGGTAGATGCAGAAAAAAATATATTCAGTTTGCAACCTGATGGAGGTCTGTATAGATGGATTAATACAACAAGTCCCACACACAGCTAGAAGCCCAATATTTTTTCAGAGGTAGATGCAGGAAAAAATATATTCAGTTTGCAACCTGATGGAGGTCTGTATAGATGGATTAATAGAACAAGTCCCCCACACAGCTAGAAGCCCAATATTTTTTCAGAGGTAGATGCAGAAAAAAATATATTCAGTTTGCAACCTGATGGAGGTCTGTATAGATGGATTAATAGAACAAGTCCCACACACAGCTAGAAGCCCAATATTTTTTCAGAGGTAGATGCAGAAAAAAATATATTCAGTTTGCAACCTGATGGAGGTCAGTATAGATGGACTAATACAACAAGTCCCACACACAGCTAGAAGCCCAATATTTTTTCAGAGGTAGATGCAGAAAAAAATATATTCAGTTTGCAACCTGATGGAGGTCTGTATAGATGGATTAATAGAACAAGTCCCACACACAGCTAGAAGCCCAATATTTTTTCAGAGGTAGATGCAGAAAAAAATATATTCAGTTTGCAACCTGAGGGAGGTCTGTATAGATGGATTAATAGAACAAGTCCCACACACAGCTAGAAGCCCAATATTTTTTCAGAGGTAGATGCAGAAAAAAATATATTCTGTTTGCAACCTGATGGAGGTCTGTATAGATGGATTAATAGAACAAGTCCCACACACAGCTAGAAGCCCAATATTTTTTCAGAGGTAGATGCAGAAAAAAATATATTCAGTTTGCAACCTGATGGAGGTCTGTATAGATGGACTAATACAACAAGTCCCACACACAGCTAGAAGCCCAATATTTTTTCAGAGGTAGATGCAGAAAAAAATATATTCAGTTTGCAACCTGATGGAGGTCAGTATAGATGGACTAATACAACAAGTCCCACACACAGCTAGAAGCCCAATATCTTTTCAGAGGTAGATGCAGAAAAAAATATATTCAGTTTGAAACCTGATGGAGGTCTGTATAGATGGATTAATAGAACAAGTCCCACACACAGCTAGAAGCCCAATATTTTTTCAGAGGTAGATGCAGAAAAAAATATATTCAGTTTGCAACCTGATGGAGGTCTGTATAGATGGATTAATAGAACAAGTCCCACACACAGCTAGAAGCCCAATATTTTTTCAGAGGTAGATGCAGAAAAAAATATATTCAGTTTGCAACCTGATGGAGGTCTGTATAGATGGATTAATAGAACAAGTCCCACACACAGCTAGAAGCCCAATATTTTTTCAGAGGTAGATGCAGAAAAAAATATATTCAGTTTGCAACCTGATGGAGGTCTGTATAGATGGATTAATAGAACAAGTCCCACACACAGCTAGAAGCCCAATATTTTTTCAGACGTAGATGCAGAAAAAAATATATTCAGTTTGCAACCTGATGGAGGTCTGTATAGATGGATTAATAGAACAAGTCCCACACACAGCTAGAAGCCCAATATTTTTTCAGAGCTAGATGCAGAAAAAAATTATATTCAATTTGCAACCTGATGGAGGTCAGTATAGATGGACTAATAGAATGATGCTATGCCCAAAAGATTTTACTTCACTAGGTGCAGTAAAAAAATTGGTATTCTATACACAGGTGGTATATCTTGCAACACAGATAGGCTACTCCACTGACTAACACACTCTGCAATAGGCCAAAAAGGATTAGCTTTGCTAGATTCAGCCAAATGCTGTGAAAAAAACTTGCACAGCACTGGCACAGACCTGCCTGGCAAAAACTGATAGGAACTGATGTAACCTAGTCCTGAAAAGGACTCCAATTACAATTAGTCTTTACTCCCACAATCTATCTATTTAAGAGCACAGACCTGCCTGATAAAAGTCATAGGAAATGCTGTAACCTAGTCCTTAAAAGGACTGCAATCACAACTATTCCCTACTCCCAAGCTATCTGTAGATTTGTGCGAAAATTGGCTTGAAATTAACAAGGTATAGCGCACACAGCAACAGCGGTGCCGTCTAACACGCAGCTGCAGCAGTGAGAAAATGGTGGCGACGGGGAAAATGGCTTGGTCTTATAGGGCAAGGACATGTGACATACACTGCCAATGACACATGCCCTTGCTTGTGTGAAAAAAAGCACTTCGCTCCGTGTGTGCGCTGCTGATAGGCTGACAGATTGCACCTCCCCACTGCAAATGCGGGAAAGAGAAAAAAAAATGGAGATCTTCATTGTTCCTGCAGAGATCCATCCCCTGCCCCTCCCCCCACCCCGCTGTACACTCAAACTGCGTATTAACATTAATTTTCATCATTACTGAGAAAAAATCCAGTTATGATTTTGGTGCACGAACAGTTATCGAACATAACCTCGAACAGCCGAATTTTTCTCAAATTGTTCGTGTTCGCCGAACGGCTCGAACACCGCCCAAAACAGCTCGAATTTGAGATTGGCGAACAGTTCGAGTAGAACAACGCTCATCTCTAGTAGTGAGATGCTCGGGCGAGTACCAAGCAGTGTCGAGCATGCTCGCTCAACACTAATCTTTAGTGCTTACCCATGAAAAGATATAATAGCATATTTACAAAAATTTGAGGGGTGTATTCATTTTGGTGAGATACTGTATATCTGTCCATTATAAGGGCTCGTGCAGACAAGAGTATTTTCTGTCCGAATGCGATCTGACAAAACATTGGATTGCACTCGGGCCAGCGCTACTCTTTGGGGCCATGCACATGTCTGATTTTTTCCTAATATAGAGTCTGTCTGAGGAGAAAGTTGTAGCATGCTCGATTTGCATCCGATATTCGGATCGCACTCAGCCATGCAAGTCAATGAGTCCGTGGAAACAATCAGACTGCATTCGGATGACATTTGAGTGCAGTCTGATTTTCACGGACTTACAGAATGGAGAAGATGGAGACATTTTTTTCCATCTTCTCATCCAAGAATATCGGACCCCACTATGATCAAACTCTGATCAGAGTGTGATCATTATAATTGGACTGATTATCTCAGATGAGAGAAATTATGGTTGTGTGACCCTTGCCTAATAGCAGACACAAACCCAAACGTGGGGCATGGTTTGTAGAAGACTTGTAGTCCCCTTTAAGCAATTCTCTTATGCATTGTGAAAAGTAGCTCCAAAAATATTTGCTTAATTTTTACTAAATTGAAATCCAACTCCCACACAGAAGCTGCACACAAAAGATGAAATAAAATCACATCAAACCATGAATTGTGTCTGTCATTGGAATATTCTATAACAACTATAAAAACCACCATCTGCAGCTTCTATTAAAACCATCCAATGTCTTTTTCAAGAACTTGGTGGCTAAAAGAGATTACAAAAAAAAATGTGTGATTAGAGCAGCTGGGATTAATTTTGAGCAATCACAAATAATTTAATAAAAACTGTTCTTTGTTATAGACAACTTTTGATTTAATTTAAAATAATCTTCTTAGCAAGCAAAATGAATATAATGCTAAGCGCAAAGTTGGGATCATTTTCATGAAAAAAATAATTCAATTACAGTCCACATTTTCACAAAGGACTCTAACATTGGGTTGCATTAGTAACTAGTATACGGTAGTTAGTATTACACATTGCTTTATTATTTTATTATTAGTATACCAGGACTACATAAATGAATCAGACACCCGGGCAAAGTATGCACAGTAATATTTGTTTCAATCATTTAATATTTTTTGCTAATATAAATTCAGTAAATGATTTGTGGCATCCTCATCTATTGATGAATTTAATTTGAACACGTGAACAATATTTTTATTAATGTTTTAGCATTTTGGAGTAACCTAAAATCCACGCCAAGTCTGTGACATATTTATTATTATTATTTATTATTATTATAGCGCCATTTATTCCATGGCGCTTTACATGTGAAAAAGGGGTGAAAAATTAGCAACAACTGGTATCGGAGGAGAGAGGAAGCTGCCTGCAAGGGCTCACAGTCTACAAGGGATGGGTGAGGATGCAGTAGGTGAGGGTAGAGCTGGTCGTGCAGCGGTATGGTAGAGCGAGGGTTACTGTAGGTTGTAGGCTTGTTGGAAGAGGTGGGTCTTCAGATTCCTCTTCAATGTTTCTCAGTATAACTACATTATATTAAAAAAATCAGCTACGACTTTTAGTAAAGGTTGGGGCTGGAAAGGTAATTAGCACCTAGATTTTAAAGGTTGTTAGTACCTATCTACAGAAACCTCGCTGCTAGGGCCTCCATCCATAGACCCACTCCTGAAAAAAGATCCCGAAAACCAGGAATGTATGCCATCTCTAACCTAATGCAAAGCATTACTACTGTTTATAGCAGTCCTTTAGACAATGAAAGGATTGGTAGTAAGCAAACTCAGACATTGGTATATTTCAATGGGTCGCTTCTCAAGATCGGTGGGGGGTTCCAGCAGTGCATCCTGTAAATAGTTGATAACTTGCTAGGTTGGGACATGGGACAACCTTTATTAAAGGGAACCTGTTACCAGGTTTTTCCCATATAAAGTAGGGCCAGCATTTGTACGCCCTTATGCAGTGGTAAAAATAAGGTTGCAAGTTTTCTCACCTGCAGAGAATGGAGAGGTCTGTCATTTTTATCGTAGGTACACTTCAACTGTGAGAGTCAGAATCTTAAAAACAATCCAGAAAATCACATTGTATGATTTTTCCATAATTAATTTACATTTTATTGCATTCTTCTTTCAAAAACATTTCAAAAACACAAAAACCTTGATGGTATGTCAGTAGGGTTGAGCGATACCTTCCGATATCAGGAAATATCGTATCGGATTGGATCGGACCGATACTCAAATAGTATCGGATATCGCCGATTCAGATACCGGAAACCAATGCAAGTCAATGGGACACTAATATTGGAATGAAAATAAACCCTTTCTTTCCTTGTAGGTTAATTCTACATGAAGTAAAACAACTAAGAATAATGTAGAATGCATTATGCGAAAAGCCGGCAATTCATCAGCGCATACACCGGTACCCGACAATTTACAACAGAAAGAATAGAGCTTCACACATAGATTAGATAGATAGAAACATGTCAGTCACATATATATGAAGTACAGTGACAGTGTTGCTTACTGTACTTGTCATTTAGTGTAAAGGATTTATTTAAAAAAATAATAGTGTTTTCATGCACCGTCTCTTTAAAAAAGCCGGCCGGCAATTCAGCATCTGTACCCGACAATTTAGAACAGACAGAATAGAGCTTCACACATAGATTAGATAGATAGAAACATGTCAGTCACACATATAAGAAGCACAGTGACAGTGTTGCTTACTGTACTTGTCATTTAGTGTAAAGGATTTATTTAAAAAAATAATAGTGTTTTCATGCACCGTCTCTTTAAGAAAGCCGGCCGGCAATTTAGCAGTGGTACCCGACAATTTAGAATAGAAAGAATAGAGGATCACACATAGATTAGATAGATAGAAACATGTCAGTCACATATATAAGAAGTACAGTGACAGTGTTGCTTACTGTACTTGTCATTTAGTGTTAAAATAAAGGATTTATTTAAAAAAAAATTGGCGTGGGGTTCCCCTTAATTTTAGGCTCTAGCGGAGGTTAAGCAGACGGCTGGGGCAGATGTTTGAAGCCTGGGAAGGGGGTAATACCCACGGAGCTTCCCAGGCTACTAATATCAGCCCCCAGCTGAATACCTAGCCCTTACTAGCTATTAAAATGGGGGACCCCCCCAAAAAAATGACGTGGGGTCCCCCCTATTTTTATAGCTAGCAAAGGCTAGGCAGACAGCTGGGGGCTGATATTAATAGCCCAGGAAGGGAGCCATGAATATTGGCCCCCTCCCAGGCTAGAAACACCAGCCGTCAGCCGCCCCAGAAATGGCGCATCCATAGGATGCGCCAATTCTGGCACTTAGCCTCGCTCTTCCCACTGCCCTGTAGCGGTGGCAGTGGGGTAATAGGGCTGGGGTTGATGTCAGCTTATAATGCCAGCTGACATCAAGCCCAGGTTAGTAATGGAGAGGCGTCTATAAGACACCCCCATTACTAACCCCATAGTGAAAGTTAAAAAAAAAAACACAAACACCCAGAATAAAGTCCTTTAATTGAAATAAACACACAATTCTTTATTGTTCTAAATTAAACCATGCTTACCGTCACGCCCATTCCAGCTGAAGCCAACGATCTCCTGCAATAAAAGAAAAATAATAAAGCAACCTCATCCTTACCTTTCCATGGTTCCCACGACGGCTCCAGCTCTGCTACATTGAGATGACAGGCTGGACCGCAGCAGAACGCTGCCATCCAGCCTGTCATCCCGCGGACACTGAGAAGCGCAGGCATGCTTGCGCTCTGCAGTGTCTGGCTGTGACGGCATAAAGATGAGACGAGTTCATGTCCAATGAACTCGGCTCACCTCATGCACGTCACTGACAGCGTGGGAGAATTCTCACGCTGAAGCGCTGAGTGCAGGAGAATTTTCCCACGCTGTCAGTGACGTGCATGAGGTGAGCCGAGTTCATTGGACATGACCTCACCTCATGCACTTCACTGACAGCGTGGGAAAATTCTCCTGCACTCAGCGCTTCAGCGTGAGAATTTCCCCACGCTGTCAGTGACGTGCATGAGGTGAGCTCATGTCCAATGAACTCAGCTCACTTCATGTACGTCACTGACAGCGTGGGAGAATTCTCACGCTGAAGCGCTGAGTGCAGGAGAATTTTCCCACGCTGTCAGTGACGTGCATGAGGTGAGCTGAGTTCATTGGACATGACCTCGGCTCATCTTTATGCCGTCACAGAGAGACACTGAGGAGCGCAAGCAAGCCTGCTCTTCTCAGTGTCTGCGGGATGACAGGCTGGATGGCAGCGTTCTGCTGCGGTCCAGCCTGTCATCTCGATGTAGCAGAGCTGAAGCTGTCGTGGGATCCATGGAAAGGTAAGGATGAGGTTGGTTTATTATTTTTCTTTTATTGCAGGAGATCGTTGGCTTCAGCTGGAATGGGCGTGATGGTAAGTATAGTTTAATTTAGAACAATAAAGAATTGTGTCTTTATTTCAATTAAAGGACTTTATTCTGGGTGTTGTGTTTTTTTTAAATACTTTACTAGAAATTCATGGTGGTCATGTCTAATATTGGCGTGACCCCATGAATTTCGGGCTTAGGGCCAGCTGATAATGCCAAGCTGGCCTTAACCCCTTTATTACCCAGTGAGCCACCGCACCAGGGCCCTGGATGAGTTGGGTACAGCGCCAGAAGATGGCGCTTCTATGAAGGCGCCATTTTCCAGGGCGGCTGCGGACTGCAATTTGCAGCGGGTGGGGCCCAGAAAGCTTGGGCCTCCCTGCGCTGCGGATACCAGCCCCCAGCTGCCTAGTTGTACCTGGCTGGACACAAAAATAGGGCGAAGCCCCACATATTTTTTTTTTTACTTATTTCATGAAATTCATGAAATAATTAAGAAAAAAAGGGCTTCCCTATATTGTTGTGTCCGGCCAGGTACAAATAGGCAGCTGGTGGTTGGGGGCAGCCCGTTCCTGCCTGCTGTACCTGGCTGGACCCAAATATAGTGCGAAGCTCCACGTCAATTTTTTTTTAATTATTTCATGAAATAATTTTTTAAAAAAAGGGCTTCCCTATATTGTTGTGTCCGGCCAGGTACAAATAGGCAGCTGGTGGTTGGGGGCAGCCCGTTCCTGCCTGCTGTATCTGGCTGGACACAAATATAGGACGAAGCCCCACATCAATTTTTTTTTAATTATTTCATGAATTTCCTGAAATAATTAAAAAAAAATTGACGTGGAGCTTCGCACTATATTTGTGTTCAGCCAGGTACAGCAGGCAGGAACGGGCTGCCCCCAACCACCAGCTGCCTATTTGTACCTGGCCGGACACAACAATATAGGGAAGCCCTTTTTTTCTTTATTATTTCATGAATTTCATGAAATAATTTAAAAAAAAAATACGTGGGGCTTCTCCCTATTTTTGTGTCCAGCCAGGTACAACTAGGCAGCTGGCGGCTGGAATCCGCAGCGCAGGGAGGCCCAAGCTTTCTGGGCCCCCCCCCCCCCGCTGCAAATTGCAGTCCGCAGCCGCCCCGGAAAATGGCGCGTTCATAGAAGCTGGATGCTGTACCTGGCTGGCATACAAAAATATGGCAAAGCCCACGTCAAAATTTTTGGGAAAAATTAATTAAAAAATCAATAATAATTTAGGGACTGCATCTTTATTAACTCCTCAAATGTCATTTAGTGTTAAAATAAAGGATTTATTTAAAAAAAAAATTGGCGTGGGATCCCCCATAATTTTAGTCTGTAGAGGAGGTTAAGCAGACGGCTGGGGAAGATGTTTGAAGCCTGGGAAGGGGGTAATACCCACGGATCTTCCCAGACTACTAATATCAGCCCCCAGCTGAATACCTAGCCTTTACTAGCTATTAAAATGGGGGACCCCCCAAAAAAATGACGTGGGGTCCCCCCTAATTTAATAGCTAGCAAAGGCTAGGCAGACAACTGGGGGCTGATATTAATAGCCCAGGAAGGTTGGCATGAATATTGGCCCCCTCCCAGGCTAGAAACACCAGCCGTCAGCCGCCCCAGAAATGGTGCATCCATAGGATGCGCCAATTCTGGCACTAAGCCTCGCTCTTCCACGCTGCCCTGGTGCAGTGGCAGGGGGTAATAGGGCTGGGGTTCATGTCAGCGCCAGCTGCCATTAAGCCCAGGTTAGTAATGATGGGCATCTATAAGACACCCCCATTACTAACCTACAAAGTGTTAAAAAGAAAAAACACACTACACCCAGAAAAAAATAATTTATTTGAAATAAAACACACCATTTTATTTAATTCTTAGTTTACTAAAAAAAAATAGTTACCTGTCCACGTTCCTGCGCTGATCTCCCATGCACAGCTGTCACATCTGGAGATGGTGCCAGCTGTGCATGGCTGCTGTAAGCTCACGCTGCCGGGAACACGTCCGCTCCCGGCAGCGGGAGCCACTGACTGAGGTCACCGGAGTGCATTCAGTCAGCGCTGCTCCGGAGACCTCCTTTACGCCACTGCTGTACCGTGGGAATTTCTCACGGTACAGCCGGGCCGTAAAGGAGTTGACCGGAGCAGCGCTGCCTGAACTCCGGTGAACCCGCTTATGCAATGACCGGGCTGCTTTACGGCCCCGTCATTCTAGCGGCGGCAGCGGTTCAGAGCGGTCACATTCTATGTGGCTGCTCTGAATTGGAGATCTTCGTGGGACACTCGTGGACTACTACGGAGGGGTAAGGATAAGGTTGTGGTTTATTATTTTATATTTTATTACAGGAGATCGATGGCTTCGGGGAATTAGGTGTCTAGGTGAGTATAGGTGTAGTTTTTTATTTTTTACTTTATTTTAGGTGGCGATCGGCGGGGACAGGTAATGTATGAACTAATTCATTGTAGGTAACCACTGGCCACCAATGACATGTATTTAACATTTATTGGGGACACAGTAGGGCAATTTAAATAGCAGGATCAGGCTGATGAGAACTACTGCTCCCATCGAGCTGATCCTGCTGGCACGAGTGGACGGGGGACAGACATAGGCCGATGGGAGTAGTAGTGTCACATCGGCCTATGTCTGCCTGCACGCACACACCCGCACACATCGCCCAGACACCGCGCACACACACCCGCACACATCGCACAGACACAGCACACACCCGCACACACCCCCAGACATCGCACAGACACCGCGCACACACACCCGCAGACATCGCACACACCCGCACAGACACTGCACACACCCGCACACACCCCCAGACATCGCACAGACACCGCGCACACACACCCGCAGACATCGCACAGACACCGCACACATCGCACAGACATCGCGCACACCCGCACACATCGCACAGACACCCACACACACCAATCATGACGGGTCTGGGAGATGAGGCTGACCTGTGCGACCGTGGGAAAGTTCATGTGAGTTCATGCAATGCAGTCAAGCATGAACTCACATGAACCCTCTGAGGGCACCGCGGCGACTTCAAATGAACAGCTGATCGGCATCACCTCATACCTCAGCTGTTCATTTGAAATAACCGGCGGGAAAGTGCAGCACAGAACGGGAAAGCCGGCGGTGAAGTCTTTTCACTGCCGGCTTCCCCGCCCAGGTCCTTCGCTCCCTGCTCCTTGGTGCTGCGCTCCCCGCCCGGTCCTAACTTACGATCGGGATGGGAGGTGGAGAGTGGAGCGGAGGATCGGGGTGGGAGGCTGCGGGGAAGCAGTATGGGGCTGTGTGATTGTTTAAACGCCGGCGGCTTTTTACCGCCCGCCGGCTTTTAAACAATCAGGAGAATTCTCCCACGCCGGGATGGCATTCTGATGACAGGCTGGATCTCAGCTGAGCGCTGACATCCAGCTTGTCATCCTTCAGAGACCCTGCAGAGCGCAGGCATTATGGGAACTTCCGATTCCGGTATTCGATATTGTAAAAGTATCGGAATTAAGTATCGGAATTCCGATACCGCGAATATCGGCCGATACCCGATATTTCAGTATCGGAATGCTCAACACTATATGTCAGATATTTCACAGTGAATAGAGTCCAACACATTTCTTTACTGCATTTATCATGTTTATTGTGACCGGACAGATATTACAACAACACTTTTCAGGATTTCTCCCCGATTAATTTTACTTTGAAGGAAATAAACAAACTATAGATACCATATGATGCAAACCATTTTTTGTTTTAGGGTCTGTCCACATGCTGCTATTTGGTTGTATTTTTTTCTGCACAGTTTTGTCACAAAACCTGAAGGATTTCTTAGTACTAACAAAGAGAATGAAAATCCAGAAGTCTCATGCCCACATTGCTTTTCTTTTTGACTTGCAGATCTGCAGCAGATTTAAATCTGCACCAAGTAGATTTTTGTCAGCATTTTTGCTAATGAGTCGGTTGAAATCTGCAAAAATGCACATATAAAAGTGAGTAAAAAATGCAAGTATTTTAAGCAGCATTTTTTCTGCTAAGAGATGCAGCAATGGTGCATAAATTTCTACTATAAATACATAACATGTGCACATACTCTAATAGTTAAACAATATGCACTATAATACTTATACTGTCCATAAGTGACAAGCCAAAAAATCTCCTTCATAGCTCCTGCCCTTAAATCTTGTGTAGGCCCAGTACTTTTTTTATAGGAAAGACTTGGTCCTGGAATGTGTTAACTACTCTGTTGCCCGAAACAGTACTTCTGCTACTCAGAATATTGTGCGATGCATACCTTGCACACTTGCAACTGTAACTGGGGATAGATTGGTATTCCCAAAAGGTAGTGGTGTAGCAGATATGTAAACCTGAGAGGGTGCAATGCAATTCAATGCAATGCAATTCTCTCAGAATGTAACTAATGCAACCCCACAAATGTTGGAACAGCAGGACAGGATGAGGCACAGCCTAGCTTCTTAAAGACCCAAAATCAGCAAAATAGGGCCAACTTTTAGCCAACCGTAACTTTAGCACAACCTGTCTTTCATGTATCCTAGGTGTACTGTAGGTTTCTGGCCCTGGTATTAGAACCACTCAGAATTGGTAATTCTACAATTGGGGAATTAGTAAAAGTTACTTTTTAAACCATAATATTCTGTGCTATCCTAAGGTGTGTTTCATTTACAAAATATTTCTGAATTTAAAGAATAAAAAGGATTTCCAAAATTCATCAAGCTGTAAATCCATCACTGACTGTAACAAAAGATATTGGTTGTTTCCAGTTTACAAAAACTTGGTGCATCTATAAAAAAAATTGGAAGGTTTATAAACAAAATTGGAAGGCTTATGAAAAAAATGTTAACAGTAGTCACTTTTCCAAGTTTTTCCTATCCTTTCTCTTAGTTGGAAGAGTTGCTTTACCATCAATCCAATTCTACCAAGATAATATCTTGTATATGCTGTACAATCACCTCTCAATAACCCATTCACAGATATTCTCTTCGTAGAAGGCTTTGCAAGAAAGACTTGAAAAAGTCTTCAACCCCAGAGAAGCCAAAATACTTCTCAATGCTCCACACAAGTCATCTAAGTGTGTGAGGATCCAAGAGAATAGCTACAAACTAATATTCACATGGTATTGGACCTATAATAGAACAGCCTTGTAAGGCAAACACAACACTAATGTCTGTTAGAGGTGTCATTAAGAAAGAGGTACCCTTTTCCATAACTGGTGGTACTATATTAAGATGAAATCCTGGTGGTCCAAAATTTTATGGCAATGTAGTTTTCCTTTAACTTTTCCTGCATATGATACTTGAACAACAAATATCCCTCCTGTTAATTCCCTTAACATTGGCTTTGGGATAAATCCTTTCTCCTAAAACAATGGTTAAACAAAATGAATAATATAATGGTTTGAAGAAACCCATCCCATTGGGAATCATACACTTTCCACTTGATTTGGCATCCATGGGTAGACTATAAAGAATTCCTAAACCTTGATAATTTTTGGCTCCATCTTCCTATCTTAAGCTTTCACTATTGGACTACATTAATATCCTAATTCTTTATTTACTTTAATTTTTGATTCTTCCTAATTATTTTGTCTTATTTGTTATAATTTGTGTTGCACTGCTACTTATTTATTTGATGCATTATACAACTTGACATTTTCTTTTCTGGAAATATTATATTCTTAGGTGCATATGTAAATGAGTTTCCTTGATCATATGTTTTGAAAATAAATAAAAAATTATTAAACCATGAAGAAAAATATTCCCTTTTCAATAACCATTTAAGAGGATGGAAGAAGGACACTGATGCAAAGTAGTGGCCTACCCCTGTAAATAGAACAGTGATGCAATTTCCTACACAGTGGATAGATAGAAAAGTTAATATCCAGGGAAAACTCCTAAAGGGACCTTTTCTTATTTTTCTATATTAACTTGGTTGATAACAGGGGTTTGCCTCCACCTATATCATATCCTCATGAAATACTATATAATTCTAAAATATTAATATCCTTTTTATATTAACCACACAGTATATTTTTGTCCTTAGATTGATTATACCATAAAGCAAAGCTAAAAAATTCTGAACTTTCTAAATCAAAGTGTTCTTTTTATGTTTTTTCTTTGGAAATAAGTTATTATGTAGTGAAAAGAACAATGATACATTTATTCTTCTTTCCTTGTGGCACAGTTATACAAGTACATCTATGAAGCGAAAAATAGGTCATAACACTTTCTATAGGTCTCCAAGGAGCTTTTTGTCTCAATCCTATGTAACTTTTGACTGCTGTATTTTCTAATTCAAAAGACAAAATCCTATTTTTCCACAAGACTTTTTTTTGCTTGACATGTGTTTTCCAAAGAGGATTCTATCAGTCCTTGATTTAATTCTTCCAGATGTTTCATGCACCATTTTATGAGGTTCTTCAAAGAAAAGAAAGTCACCAGTATACAATATTAATGTTTTAGTAATTTCCAAAGAAATTTGCAATTTTATGCCTGGGTAACATGCTAAATTCACTGGCAACTGAACATACGTATCACTAATAAAGGAACTAGGAGACGTACCATGAGACTTACCATTAGAAATTGTAGATAAATAGGACAACAGTAAAAAGTACCAATGAAAGTCCTTTAATTTAATGCATATGAAAAGCTGGTATATTTTTAATTTTTCATATTTTTGATTGAGAGAATAACAAAAGGATTTGCAACAGAAGCTGAACTTGAAAGCAAAAATGTAATGCTTTACTTGGAAATGATACATAGGTGAAAAAATATAGGCCCCAATTTATCAAGACTGGTGTGAACAATGACGGTCTTGATAAAGGGACCTGTTGGAGTCAAACGCTCCTGATTCATTAAGAGGCAAATGCCTCTTAATGATTCAGGTGTGTCTAAAAAGTGGTGTGCGCCTCCATGTGTCTCGCCACAAATCTTACTCAAGTCAGACACTGGAGTAAGATTTCTGCCGTAAGGTACACCACAGCTCATCATAAATTAGAAAAGCAGTGGCATCACACCTCCATCGTGCCCCCCATCCTGCCCCACCTCCACCCATTTTGGTAAGTCTAGGCAAAACAGGAGTGAAAATGTCAAAAGTCACAAAATTTCTGTACAAATTCTAGTTGCACAAAAATGTTGCTAATTATCAAAGTGTTTTACACAAGATTTCTGTTGAAAATACTTTAACTATGTACTGTACATATACAGTACAGACCAAAAGTTTGGACACACCTTCTCATTTAAAGGTTTTTCTGTATTTTCATAACTATGAAAATTGTACATTCACACTGAAGGCATCAAAACTATGAATTAACACATGTGGAATTATATACTTAACAAAAAAGTGTGAAACAACTGAAAATATGTCTTATATTCTAGGTTCTTCAAAGTAGCCACTTTTTGCTTTGATGACTGCTTTGCACACTCTTGGCATTCTCTTGCTGAGCTTCAAGAGGTAGTCACCGAAAATGGTTTTTACTTCACAGGTGTGCCCTGTCAGGTTTAATAAGTGGGATTTCTTGCCTTATAAATGGGGTTGGGACCATCAGTTGTGTTGTGCAGAAGTCTGGTGGATACACAGCAGATAGTCCTACTGAATAGACTGTTAGAATTTGTATTATGGCAAGAAAAAAGCAGCTAAGTAAAGAAAAATGAGTGGCCATCATTACTTTAAGAAATGAATGTCAGTCAGTGTGAAAAATTGGGCGAACTTTGAAAGTGTCCCCAAGAGCAGTTGCAAAAACCATCAAGCGCTACGAAAAAAACTGGCTCACATGAGGACTGCCCCAGGAAAGGAAGACCAAGAGTCACCTCTGCTTCTGAGGATAAGTTTATCCGAGTCACCAGCCTCAGAAATCGCAGGTTAACAGCAGCTCAGATTAGAGACCAGGTCAATGCCACACAGAGTTCTAGCAGCAGACACATCTCTACAACTGTTAAGAGGAGACTTTGTGCAGCAGGCCTTCATGGTAAAATAGCTGCTAGGAAACCGGCAGGCAACAGAACAGGCAACAAGCAGAAGAGACTTGTTTGGGCTAAAGAACACAAGGAATGGACATTAGACCAGTGGAAATCTGTGCTTTGGTCTGATGAGTCCAAATTTTAGATCTTTGGTTTCAACCACCGTGTCTTTGTGCGACGCAGAAAAGTTGTATGGATGGACTCTACATGCCTGGTTCCCACCATGAAGCATGGAGGAGGAGGTGTGATGGTGTAGGGGTGCTTTGCTGGTGACACTGTTGGGGATTTATTCAAAATTGAAGGCATACTGAACCAGCATGGCTGCCACAGCATCTTGCAGCGGCATGCTATTCCATCCGGTTTGCGTTTAGTTGGACCATCATTTATTTTTCAACAGGACAATGACCCCAAACACGCCTCCAGACTGTGTAAGGGCTATTTGACCAAGAAGGAGAGTGATGGGGTGCTACGCCAGATGACCTGGCCTCCACAGTCACCAGACCTGAACCCAATCGAGATGGTTTGGGGTGAGCTGGACCGCAGAGTGAAGGCAAAAGGGCCAACAAGTGCTAAGCATCTTTGGAAACTCCTTCAAGATTGTTGGAAGACCATTTCCGGTGACTACCTCTTGAAGCTCATCAAGAGAATGCCAAGAATGTGCAAAGCAGTCATCAAAGCAAAAGGTGGCTACTTTGAAGAACCTAGAATATAAGACATATTTTCAGTTGTTTCACACTTTTTTGTTAAGTATATAATTCCACATGTGTTAATTCATAGTTTTGATGCCTTCAGTGTGAATGTACAATTTTCATAGTCATGAAAATACAGAAAAATCTTTAAATGAGAGGTGTGTCCAAACTTTTGGTCTGTACTGTATAGTACGGGGAAACGAAAACTTAAAGCCCGAGCATTCTATAAATACTCGGTGCTCGGCCGAGTATACTCGGTGAAAGGGTTAACCGAACATACTCGCTCATCACTAATAATAAGGTAATAACTTTTCCATATTCATTTCATAGAGCACGTAGCCTTTGACTATATCAAAAGATCCAGAGGCCAACTATTTTATCAAGAGGAAAGAAGCTTTGACCATCATCATAGATGAGGATTCTCTAATGCAAGAACTGTAAGATTATGGACGTTTCCCAAATGTGTACACTGTAACATCGGTGTCCCTGCACGTTGCTTCTCCCCCCCCCCCCTCCGGCAAGGACTCCGAAATTCTCACCTCCACGGCCGCCTAATGGCATCCTTTTATCCGTGTCTCGCGGGGCCTCCTGTGTCCCAGGGCCTGCCCATGCTGCGCAGGTCTCTTGGCAGTGCATACTCCCTGTCTCTTAAAGAGACACACACCTGATGTGTTATCAGCTAATGGCTGGAGGCACTTAGTACTTAAGGCATCATCGCCTTTTGGAAGGTGCCTGAGCAACATTAGTAGTTAGTCTGCAAGATGCTAAGTCCGTTGTCAGGTGCCTGTTTTCATACCTGTCCCATTACCCAGAACCTGAACCAGCTCTGCCTTCCTGAACCCGCCTAGTCTGATCCAGTACCTGCATCTGTTACCATCCTGTCTGAACCTGTACCTATAACCTGAGTCCATCCTGTCTGATCCTGCTATTCAGTTCTGCCTGAACCCTGAGCCAGTCCTACGGTCCTGAATCCGCTCCATCTGAAACAGCAAAAATATCCATTCTGGCCGTGATACTGTTCCTGTCCTATCAACTACTCTGAGTCCATAACTTCATCCCTATCCCCTGAAGGTCAGCTTCTGCGGTTACGGTGTCTGTCCTGGAGTGGTACCTGGTGACCACCTGCGGCTCAAGTCTAACCACACCATCAGGGGCACTAGAGAAGAAGTAGGTGGTCACTTAGTTATGCCCCTACAGGCTCTCCCAGGAACGCCATCTCTGCTTCAAAAGGCCATTTGGCCATTGACATCTTCCTGCCCTTAAGAAAGTCAGTTAGATGTGTGGCTATCATGGCAAAATTCAGGATACATAACTGAGAGCATCCCACCATTCTCAGAAATGCCCGAACCTGATCCTTGGAGAATGGTTTTGGCCAATTGTGGACAGCCTCCACCTTATTCACTTGCAGATTTACTTTGCTTCTTCCCACAATGTAGCCCTGATATTTTCCCTTCTTTTTCCCAATGGCACACTTATTTGAGTTTATAGTAAGCCCCCCTTTCCTCAGTGCATCCAGTACAGCCTGAACCTTCTGCAGATGACTTCCCCAATCTGGGCTGAATATCACAATATTGTTGAGGTAAGTAGAGATGAGCAGTGTTCGACTCGAACTGTTCGCCAATCTCAAATTCGAGCTGTTTTGGGCGGTGTTCGAGCCGTTCGGCGAACACGAACAATTTGAAAAAAATTTTGCTGTTCGAGGTTATGTGCGATGACTGTTCGTGCACCAAAATCATAACTGGATTTTTTCTCAGTAATGCTGAAAATTAATGTTAATACGCAGTTTGAGTGTACAGCGGGGCAGAGGATGGATCTCTGCATAAATAATGAAGATCTCCATTTTTTTTTCTCTTTCCCGCATTTACAGTGGGGAGGTGCAATCTGTCAGCATATCAGCAGCGCACACACGGAGCGAATTGATTTTTTTCACATAAGCAAGGGCATGTGTCATTGGCAGTGTATGTCACATGTCCTTGCCCTATAAGACCCAGCCATTTTCCCCGTCGCCACCATTCTCTCACTGCTGCAGCTGCGTGTTAGATGGCACTGCTGTTGCTGTGTGCGCTATACTTTGTTAATTTCAAGCCAATTTTCTCACATATCTGCAGATAGCTTGGGAGTAGGGAATAGTTGTGATTGCAGTCCTTTTAAGGACTAGGTTACATCATTTCCTATGACTTTTATCAGGCAGGTCTGTGCTCTTAAATAGATAGGTTGGGAGTAAAGACTAATTGTAATTGCAGTCCTTTTCAGGGCTAGGTTACATCAGTTCCTATCACTTTTATCAGGCAGGTCTGTGCTCTTAAAAAGATAGGTTGGGAGTAAAGACTAGTGTTGAGCCACCCCCGTAGTGTTCGAGTTCGGTTCGGTTCGTCGAACACCCGTGTGTTCGCCGAACTGTTCGTCGAACTGTTCGTCGAACACCTTCGAACACCGTTAAAACCAATGGCAGGCAAACAAAAACACATAGAAACACATAGAAAACACCTTCAAAGGTGTCCAAAAGCTGACAAACTGCTCAGAAGACACAACTAACACATGGAAAAGTGACAAGTACATATAGTCATGCGAAAAGAAAAGAGGTGGAGGAGTAAAAGGAGGGGGAGACAGAGATATAGGCATGTCATGCCCTTCTAAAATCCAAAAAGTGAGAAGCCGAGACGGCCAGTCCGCTCCTGCCCGTGCCACCTCCGTGTCGCCGGGTTTGTGCCAGAGCCGCGGTGAACCCTGACGGCCAGCCCCCCTCTCCCAATACTGGTGCCTGTCCGCTGGTGGGTCGAGAGAGCCCCCCTGTGGTGGAGGCAGCTCTAAGCTTTTTAATTTAAATTGTCCCTCTAATTTGAATGAATACACTTTAAATCCATTTACAAGGATCTATTGGAGGGCAAGTCTCATGCCAGCAGCTGCGTAATTCCAGCTCCAGTAGCGTCCACTAAAGCTGCTGCAGTTAAAAAGCTTTTATAAGGATCGAGCTCGGCTGTCCACCGCAAGGCATCCTAGTGCCAGTCCCAGCCCCTATGCCTTGGGGTGCCTCCTGATGCTCTTCACTAAGTATCCCGTGGTCCCGAAGCATTTCCTTTGAAAAAATTAAGTGTCCAAACTACAGGTGGTGTAGCTTGCTTAACAGCCGGGATAATCCGCTGACTAGCAGACACTGCTACTAGGCACAAAGTATTTCCTGGGCTAGATGCAGTTAAAAATTTGTAAGTAGATACTCTCGTTGGATGCTGAGAAAGCATTCCATAGAGTCTCCTGGCACGCCATATATGATTCTCTTAAAAAGCTTGGGGTAGGGGTCTAGGGGACCCTTTTATAGCCAAAATCACGGCCCTGTATCACAATACGTCACCTAGGCTGAAGATAAATGGAACTGTAGCACCGAGGGCTCGGTTGCTACAGACGTATTGCACCTCACCCAGAGGTGTGATATCTCACTCTCAGATAAGGATGGAGTGTGGATCAGGACCCGACACCTGCATGCATTACACCACATTGCCGTGGGGCAGGGCGACCAATATGCCCCTGAGATGGGCACGACAGTCCCTGTCCCTGGCTGGAGTGGGGGGAGGGAACACTGAGGAAGGGGAACCCTGCAGTGCAGGAGCAGGGAGGAAGCAGTTCCTGGGTGCATTGAGAAGGGAGTATAAAAGGTGGGCACCATCTTAGTTCAGTGCAGAGAAGTCTGAGCAGAAGTGGCAGGGAGCAGGGGCTCTGCATGAGCTCTGCTCCGGAGGCGGGCCTAGTAACAGAGGCCCAGGCCTGCAAGAGGGAGAAGGAAGGAAGAGGAGCGGAGAAGGCTCCAGGAACGAGGAATGAAGGGATCCCAGGGGTGCGGACGGGCGAGTCGCCACCGCACGCCCGAATCCACCTGCGTGGAGGGGTCAGGCCAAAGGGGGAGACCGGTCCCCGAACTAGTGGAGGCAGGAAACGACCCTCAGCTAGAAACCGGAGGCTCTGACATTTTATGTGGCGCAGCCCCTTGCTCCACCCGCTAGGAAGGCACCACATAGGGTCAGGGAAACTGGCGCCAAGTTTACCAAGAGGAGGCCCGAGGCAGCCGGACAGAAGTGTTGGTAAGAAAGGCCAGACAAAGGACACACAAAGGGGGTCCTGTGAAGCGCTCCAAAGTTATCTGGGAGTTGTCTGAGCCCCTCACCTGGTGAGCACAGTACGACGTGGGCAGCCGTTACCTGCAGACGTGGTCTGGATAATAAGAACTGTGAGTAAAGGCCCTGAACTGCATCACTGACTCCGTGTCATTACTGCTGCTGCCCTGCACCATCACCCCCATCCTCCGCATACACTGCCCTGAGGCTATACTCCTCCCGTGGGGAGTTATGCTACGCTCTGCTGCACCCACAACACCAGCCTTAGCGGTCTGCCCTGTAGCGGCGGTTCACTCTGACCGCAATCCACGGGTGGCGTAGTCGGACATTTAAACATCAAAACCACATAAATAGTTCCGCCACTGGTTTGACCGCCCTGAGCCACGGAACCGGATCGCCGCCACGAAGACTACAACCACCAGCATCCACCAAAAAGGGTCCGGCTCCGGGTGTCCCAAGGCCCAGGGGGTGCGTCAGAACATTTTCATCACCTTTCACAATCACCAATGGGACAAGGCAGGGATGTCCTCTGTCCCCTCTCTTATACATCCTAGTGACGGAGCACCTGCTCTCATCAATTCGCCATAACCCCAATATTAGGTGGATTGAGGTGGGAGGCACCGAGTACAAGTGCTCTCTATTTGCTGATGATGTCCTAGTATATATCACTCAATCACATATATCCTTCCCTGCTGTTATGGCTGAAATAGATCACTTTGTTACATGGTAAAATTTTAAAATCAATGCAGCGAAGTCTGAGGCCCTCGATGTCTCCCTCCCTAAATCCATATAGGATTCCATCCAGTCCAACTTTCCCTTTGCCTGGCCCTCACAGGGTATCAAATACTTAGGAATTCCTATTCATAGAGACCTCTCCCATCTATGTTATCTTAATTTTGGGCCCTTTATTGAACAATTCCATACAGACCACGGTTGGCAAGTTAGAACTGTAAGATTCACTACGTGAACCACTGGTGTTTTGTGGAAAAGCACATGTACACCGCGTTCCAAATTATTATGCAAAAAGTGTTTAGGAGTGATAAGGGAAGAATTTGTTTGTTTGTCAGTTAAACTCATTGATGGTGATGTGTGTCAGGGCTCTTTATATCACTGTAAGCAATTGCAGACACCTGTGCTAATTAGTTTGGCAGGTGTGTCCAATGAAAGGCAAGACTACTTAAGAAGGCTCTCTCACATTATTAAGCAGCCTACATTTTCTGCCAAAATGGGAAAGAAAAAGGATGTGTCGGCTGCTGAGAAGCAACAAATTGTGGAGTGTTTAGGTCAAGGCATGACTACAATCAACATTGTGCGATTATCAGGATGAAGTGTCTTGGCAATCAAGAAGTATGTAGCTGATTCACAGTACACACGTGTGCGTGCTGATAAGGGCAAATTGAGGACTTTTTCCTACAGGCAATTACGTCAGGTTGAAACAGCAGCGGCAAAAAAGCCTTGTCATAGCAGCAGACAAGTTTTTGAAGCTGCTTGTGCCTCCAACATCCCCCGAACAACAAGATGCAGGGTCCTTCAGAGGTTTGCAGCTGTGCATATGCCATCCTGTCGACCTCCTCTATCCACTTCACACAAGCAGAAACGGCTCCAGTGGGCCAAACATTACATGAAGACTGATTTCAAAACTGTTTTGTTCACGGATGAGTGCCGTGCAGCGCTCGATGGTCCAGATGAATGGAGTGGAGGATGGCTGGTTGATGGACACCCCACGCAAACACGGCTACAGCGCCAACAAGGAGGAGGTGGAGTAATGTTTTGGGCTGGAATCATGGGGAGAGAGATTGTCGGCCCCTTTAGGATCCCTGAAGGCGCTAAAGATGAACTCCATAATGTATGTGGATTTTCTCAAACAGCACTTCCTGCCATGGTTCAAGAAGAAGAACCGTGTATTTCACAGCAAGATCATTTTTCTGCATGATAATGCACCATCTCATGCTGCACATAAAACATCTGCATCTCTGGCTGATATGGGCATAAAAGGGGACAAACTTATGGTGTGACCCCCATGCTCCCCTGACCTCTACCCCATTCAGAACCTTTGGAGCATCATTAAAAGGAGTGTCTATGATGGCGGGAGGCAGTTCACATCTAAGCAACAGCTCTGGGAGGGTATTCTGTCCTCATGCAAAACAATTGAAGCAGAAACCATCCAAAACCTGACAAATTCAATGGACAAGAGAGTTCAGAAGCTCCTTTCGAACAAGGGGTCCTATGTGAAAATGTAACATCACCTAGAATAAAGTTTTGAGTTGAAAACTGTTTGATTTCAGTTTCTAACAACCTGCTAATGCTTATAATTTCAAAAATGACCATTTTTTTGTTCTTTATTAAAATGAAAAGGTTGATCGAAAAGTTTGGGGGATCTAAGAGTGTGGCAACCCAGTAGTCATGATTACTTCGAATTCTGACAATATGAGGGTCATGCTGCAGGTAGTGCAGCAAGAAGGCACTTATGTGTCTTGCGCATCTCGGAGCCCCAAAATTATTTTCCGGGCTAGATGCAGCTAAAAATTATTTTTAATTTTAAATCTGGTGAAGCTTATTATAGATGGCCTAATAGGATCAGTGCTGCACACTGCTACAAAGCCCAAATTATTTTCCAGTCAAGATACAGATAAACATGATTAGTAATTTGAAAGCTTAAAACGGTTGGTAGGGTGATTTTAACCAATCATCAAGCTTTTACTCTCCTCAGGATGACACAGGGGTAGAAAAGTCGTTTCGGATCCATGATTTGTTCATCTTTATGAACGTGAGTCTGTCTACATTATCAGTGGAGAGCCGCGTGTGCTTATCTGTCAGCACACCACCAGCAGCGCTGAACACACGTTCAGACAGAACGCTGGCTGCGGGGCATGACAAGATCTCCAAGGCGTAAGTGGCTAGCTCCGGCCATTTATCCAGATTGGAAGCCCAAAAAGAGCAAGGGTCCAGTGACACAGTCGTGGCTTCAATGTTTACTTGGAGATACTCCTGTACCATCGTCTCTAGGCGTTGACTATGTGTCAGACTTCTTGTCTCCTGTGGCCTTGCAAAGGATGGGCTAAAAAAGTGGTGAAATGATTCCGCAAAATTGATGTTACCAGCAGATACTGTGGTTCTGTTACGGTTTGAGTGCTGAACACTTGACGGTCCCACGGTTGGCAAGTTGGAACTGTGAGATTCACTACGTGCACCACTGGTATTTTGTGGAAAAGCACATGTAAGATTCTGCAACAGTCTCTGCTGATACTCCTGCATGCGTGCATCCCTTTCTATGGCAGGAATAATTTCTGCAAATTTACTTTTGTACCGGGGATCTAACAGTGTGGCAACCCAGTAGTCAGGATTATTTCTAATTCTCACAATTCGAGGGTCATGTTGCAGGTAGTGCAGCAAGAAGGCACTCATGTGTGTTGCGCATCCAGGAGCACCAAGTCCCTGTTGTGTTGGTGGCGGGGTAGCAATCATGCTTCCTTCCTCTGTCCTCTCCCCCCAACCTCGCACAACAGAAATGTGATCAAGGTCTCCCTCATCTGATGAGTCTTCCATCAGTTCGTCCTCCACTTCTTCCTGGGCTCCTGCACCTTCCTCACTAGTTTGGCTGCTACCATGCGCCCTGGTAAAATCATCTCCCCCACCCTCACATGCCTGCCGCCTTGGTGCTGCCGACCGTCTGGACCTTGCAGATGTTAGCCCTTCCACATACAACTCCTCCTCCTCTACTTCCTCCACCTCCTCTTGTGCCACCACCTGACTCCGAATTCTGTTTAACATGTGCTCCAGCATGTAAATCACCGGAATAGTCATGCTGATAATGGCATCGTCAGCACTAAACATCTTCGTCGCCATTTCAAAACTGTGCAGAAGGGTGCATAGGTCCCTGATCTGAGACCACTCCTCCAGCGTGATTTGCCCCACCTCTGAATCTCGTTGGCCCAGGCTATACGTCAGAACGTATTGCACCAGGGCTTGTCGGTGCTGCCACAGTCGCTGCAACATGTGCAGAGTTGAATTCCACTGGGTAGGCACATAGCATTTTAGCCGGTGAAGTGGCAGGCCCAACGACTTCTGTAGAGATGTAAGTCGCTGAGCTGCGGGATGCGAACGTCGGAAGTGAGCACACAGCGACCGTGCCCTCTGCAGAAGGCCATCTAGTCTGGGATAGTGGGCTAAAAATTGCTGGACAACCAGGTTCAACACGTGAGCCATACAAGGCACGTGTGTGACATTGCCCCGGCGAAGGGCCGCACCCAGGTTTGCAGCATTGTCGCACACGGCCTTCCCTGGTTTCAGGTCCAGTGGAGACAACCATTCATGAAATTGGTTCTCCAGAGCTGACCACAACTCCTCAGCTGTGTGACTCACATTTCCCAGACATTTCAATGTAAAAACCGCCTGATGACGTTGAGCCCTACTGCCAGCATAGTAAGGAGGTGTGCAGGATCCCTTCTGCGCAGTTAGAAAGCTTGTGGCATGACCAGACAGCCTTTGGGTGCAGGTGGAAGACCGAGAGGAGGTTGAGGAGGCAGAAGCAGTGGAGGAAAAATGACATAAAGAGGATTGACGCACAACTCGTGGGGACGGCAAGACTTGGACAGCAGCCCCTTGTCCTGCTGTCACCATAGTTACCCAGTGCCCAGTCAGCGACATGTAACGCCCCTGTCCATGCCTACTCGTCCAAGTGTCTGTGGTGAAATGCACCCTGTCACACACAGAGTTTCTCAAAGAAGCGGTGATGTTGTGTGCGACATGCTGGTGGAGCGCAGGCACACCTTTCTTTGAGAAGTAGTGCCGACTGGGCATCTGGTACTGGGGCACTGCGACGGACATAAGGTCTCGAAAATCCTCTGTGTCCACAAGGCGGAAAGGCAGCATTTCTGTAGCCAAGAGCTTGCAGATGGTGAAATTCAACCTCTTAGCTTTCTCATGGCTAGGAGGAAATGGTCTTTTACTTGTCCACATCTGAGGGACCGAGGGCTGGCTATTGTGCTTAGACGGGGTTGATAAGGGTGTCCCCGGCAAACTGCCGGTCTGTGAGGAAGATGCAGGCGGACATGTTAGGTTGCCTTGATCCAAAGGTGGTGCTATCGATGTCGGACAGCGCTCAAGACCAGCTGGTGTTACCACCTCCAAAGAAAATGATGACCTGCCAATCACGCTGGCTGTTGCGGGTAAAGAGGTGGCAGGTCTGCGCCCCAAAACAGGTGTGACTGCTGTCCCCCCAGTCACAGAGGATGAAGAGGCCGCGGATGCACAAGATATGGCAGACGGTGGTTGGCCCGGCCGGCTAGACCGCATTGTAGCACACTGAGCTTCCCACTGCAACTTATGCTTCATGTCCATGTGCCGGTTCATGCATGAAGTACTCAAACTATGTATTTTTTGGCCTCTACTTAGCTTTTGCTGACAAATGTTACAGATAACACGAGTTGGGTCATCTTTATCGATCTGAAAAAATGCCCAGGCTATGCAAGGCTTAGCACCCATGCGACCTGAAGAGCCACCACGACTTGTGGTGAGAGGCAGAGTTGTGTTTGAGGATGCAGTTGTTGACGTGCTTCCAGTACTACGTCTCTGTCCAGGAAGGCGCAACCTGACCTCGTCGTCACTAGCATCTTCCTCCACCTCCTCTGCTGACCTCATCTCTTGGCTGACTGTGGGTTGACAGTAAGTGGGATCTCCGACCTCATCATCATCACCCTGTGCGTTATCACACCCGTCGTCCTCAGAGCCAACCTGTTCCTGCCCTGACAAAAAACTAAAGTTGTCGCTCCAATCAGGTATTTGAGTCTTATCATCGTCTTCCTCATTGTCTCCACCAACAGGAGTTACAGTTTGGGAATGAGGGTCTACATTATGGTCAGAACCTTCTGCGTCTGGTCCTGGATCCGACTCATAAAGATTCTGGGCATCAGTGCAGATCATTTCCTCGTCTGGATTCACAGAAGCGCTGGAGTCGACCTCTGATTCCCAGGCTATAGTATGAGTAAACAGCTCTGCAGACTCAACCATCTGTTCTACCTCATACTCAGACGGGCAGCTGGAGATTTGGGAGCTGTGAGGAAGCAAGTGCGATTTGGGTGACACCTTTGAGGACTGGAGTATTTGTGATGTTGAAGTTGATGTGGAGGAGAGCCCACTTAAAGGAGCACTTGATATCCGTTGAAGCACCTGCTGTTTTTGTGCCTCATCTGGAATTTGTAGCGATTGGCGTGGCCGTAAGAAAGGGATCTTATCACATTGTCCGCTAAAAGAAGTAGACATTTTAGTTTGGCTGGAAGATGGTCTTTCTTCTGCACCTACCCCACGGACACAACCTTTTTTCCCCTTCCCAACACGCCTATTCCCCTTTCCACCAGCAGCAGGCCTTTTTCCACTCATTTTGGTGGTTAACTAATTCACAACTCTGGAGTTGTTTGCACAAAAAAACAATGGATGGTAACCGAGCAGAGCTGAGTGGCCAAACTGTGGTATTAGGCCAAAACTATTGGCTGGGTTAGATGCAGAAAAAAATTATTTTTAATTTGCAACCTGATGGAGGTCAGTATAGATGGACTAATAGACCAAGTCCCACACACCGCTAGAAGCCCAAATATTTTTTCAGAGCTAGATGCAGAAATTTTTTTTATTCAATTTGCAACCTGATGGAGGTCAGTATAGATGGACTAATAGACCAAGTCCCACACACTGCTAGAAGCCCAAATATTTTTTCAGAGCTAGATGCAGAAAAAAATTATTTTTAATTTGCAACCTGATGGAGGTCAGTATAGATGGACTAATAGACCAAGTCCCACACACCGCTAGAAGCCCAAATATTTTTTCAGAGCTAGATGCAGAAAAAAATTATTTTTAATTTGCAACCTGATGGAGGTCAGTATAGATGGACTAATAGACCAAGTCCCACACACCGCTAGAAGCCCAAATATTTTTTCAGAGCTAGATGCAGAAAAAAATTATATTCAATTTGCAACCTGCTGGAGGTCAGTATAGAAGGACTAATAGAACAAGTCCCACACACTGCTAGAAACCCAAATATTTTTTCAGAGCTAAATGAAGAAAAAAATTATTTTTAATTTGCAACCTGATGGAGGTCAGTATAGATGGACTAATAGACCAAGTCCCACACACTGCTAGAAGCCCAAATATTTTTTCAGAGCTAAATGCAGAAAAAAAATATTTTTAATTTGCAACCTGATGGAGGTCAGTATAGATGGACTAATAGACCAAGTCCCACACACTGCTAGAAGCCCAAATATTTTTTCAGAGCTAGATGCAGAAAAAAATTATTTTTAATTTGCAACCTGATGGAGGTAAGTATAGATGGACTAATAGACCAAGTCCCACACACCGCTAGAAGCCCAAATATTTTTTCAGAGCTAGATGCAGAAAAAAATTATATTCAATTTGCAACCTGCTGGACGTCAGTATAGAAGGACTAATAGAACAAGTCCCACACACTGCTAGAAGCCCAAATATTTTTTCAGAGCTAAATGAAGAAAAAAATTATTTTTAATTTGCAACCTGATGGAGGTCAGTATAGATGGACTAATAGACCAAGTCCCACACACTGCTAGAAGCCCAAATATTTTTTCAGAGCTAGATGCAGAAAAAAATTATTTTTAATTTGCAACCTGATGGAGGTCAGTATAGATGGACTAATAGACCAAGTCCCACACACCGCTAGAAGCCCAAATATTTTTTCAGAGCTAGATGCAGAAAATTTTTTTATTCAATTTGCAACCTGATGGAGGTCAGTATAGATGGACTAATAGACCAAGTCCCACACACTGCTAGAAGCCCAAATATTTTTTCAGAGCTAGATGCAGAAAAAAATTATTTTTAATTTGCAACCTGATGGAGGTCAGTATAGATGGACTAATAGACCAAGTCCCACACACTGCTAGAAGCCTAAATATTTTTTCAGAGCTAGATGCAGAAAAAACTTATTTTTAATTTTCAACCTGATGGAGGTCAGTATAGATGGACTAATAGAACAAGTCCCACACGCTGCTAGAAGCCCAAATATTTTTTCAGAGATAAATGAAGAAAAAAATTATTTTTAATTTGCAACCTGATGGAGGTCAGTATAGATGGACTAATAGACCAAGTCCCACACACTGCTAGAAGCCCAAATATTTTTTCAGAGCTAGATGCAGAAAAAAATTATTTTTAATTTGCAACCTGATGGAGGTCAGTATAGATGGACTAATAGACCAAGTCCCACACACTGCTAGAAGCCCAAATATTTTTTCAGGGCTAGATGCAGAAAAAAATTATATTCAGTTTGCAACCTGATGGAGGTCAGTATAGATGGACTAATAGAATGATGCTATGCCCAAAAGATTTTACTTCACTAGGTGCAGTAAAAAAATTGGTATTCTATACACAGGTGGTATATCTTGCAACACAGATAGGCTACTCCACTGACTAACACACTCTGCAATAGGCCAAAAAGGATTAGCTTTGCTAGATTCAGCCAAATGCTGTGAAAAAAACTTGCACAGCACTGGCACAGACCTGCCTGGCAAAAACTGATAGGAACTGATGTAACCTAGTCCTGAAAAGGACTCCAATTACAATTAGTCTTTACTCCCACAATCTATCTATTTAAGAGCACAGACCTGCCTGATAAAAGTCGTAGGAAATGCTGTAACCTAGTCCTTAAAAGGACTGCAATCACAACTATTCCCTACTCCCAAGCTATCTGTATATTTGTGCGAAAATTGGCTTGAAATTAACAAGGTATAGCGCACACAGCAACAGCGGTGCCGTCTAACACGCAGCTGCAGCAGTGAGAAAATGGTGGCGACGGGGAAAATGGCTTGGTCTTATAGGGCAAGGACATGTGACATACACTGCCAATCACACATGCCCTTGCTTGTGTGAAAAAAAGCACTTCGCTCCGTGTGTGCGCTGCTGATAGGCTGACAGATTGCACCTCCCCACTGCAAATGCGGGAAAGAGAAAAAAAAATGGAGATCTTTATTGTTCCTGCAGAGATCCATCCCCTGCCCCTCCCCCCGCCCCGCTGTACACTCAAACTGCGTATTAACATTAATTTTCATTATTACTGAGAAAAAATCCAGTTATGATTTTGGTGCACGAACAGTTATCGAACATAACCTCGAACAGCCGAATTTTTCTCAAATTGTTCGTGTTCGCCGACCGGCTCGAACACCGCCCAAAACAGCTCGAATTTGAGATTGGCGAACAGTTCGAGTAGAACAACGCTCATCTCTAGTAAAGACTAATTGTAATTGCAGTCCTTTTGAGGGCTAGGTTACATCAGTTCCTATCACTTTTTGCCAGGCAGGTCTGTTTTAGTGCTGTGCAAGTTTTTTTCACAGCATTTGGCTAAATCTAGCAAAGAAAATCCTTTTTGGCCTCTTGCAGTGTGTGTTAGTCAGTGGAGTAGCCTATCTGTGTTGCAAGCTACACCACCTGTGTATAGAATACAATTTTTTTTACTGCACCTAGTGAAGTAAAACCTTTTGGGCATAGCATCATTCTATTAGTCCATCTATACTAACCTCCACCAGTTTGCAAATTCAATATAATTTTTATCTGCATCTAGCTCTGAAAACATATTTCGGCTTGTAGCAGTGTGTGGGACTTGTTCTATTAGTCCATCTATACTAACCTCCACCAGGTTGCAAATTCAATATAATTTTTTTATGCATCTAGCTCTGAAAAAATATTTCGGCTTGTAGCAGTGTGTGGGACTTGTTCTATTAGTCCATCTATACTAACCTCCACCAAGTTGCAAATTCAATATAATTTTTATCTGCATCTAGCTCTGAAAAAATATTTTGGCTTGTAGCAGTGTATGGGACTTGTTCTATTAGTCCATCTATACTAACCTCCACCAGGTTGCAAATTCAATATAATTTTTTTCTGCATCTAACCCAGCCAATACTTTTGGGCTAATACCACAGTTTGGCCACTCAGCTCTGCTCGGTTCCCATCCATTGTTTTTTGTGCAAACAACTCCAGAGTTGTGAATTAGTTAACCACCAAAATGAGTGGAAAAAGGCCTGCTGCTAGTGGGAAGGGGAATAGGCGTGTTGGGAAGGGAAAAAAAGGTTGTGTCCGTGGGGTAGGTGTTAAAGCAACAGTAACATCTGCAGAAGAAAGACCATCTTCCAGCCAAACTAAAATGTCTACTTCTTTTAGCGGACAATGTGATAAGATCCCTTTCTTACGGCCACGCCAATCGCTACAAATTCCAGATGAGGCACAAAAACAGCAGGTGCTTCAACAGTTATCAAGTGCTCCTTTAAGTGGGCTCTCCTCCACCTCAACTTCAACATCACAAATACTCCAGTCCTCAGAGGTGTCACCCCAATCGCACTTGCTTCCTCACAGCTCCCAAGTCTCCAGCTGCCCGTCGGAGTATGGGGTAGAACAGATGGTTGAGTCTGCACAGCTGTTTACTCATACTATAGCCTGGGAATCAGAGGTCGGCTCCAGAACTTCTGTGAATCCAGACGAGGAAATGATCTGCACTGATGCCCAGAATCTTTATGAGTCGGATCCAGGACCAGACGCAGAAGGTTCTGACCATAATGTAGACCCTCGTTCCCAAACTGTAACTCCTGTTGGTGGAGACAATGAGGAAGATGATGATGAGACTCAAATACCTGATTGGAGCGACAACTTTAGTTTTCTGTCAGGGCAGGAAGAGGCTGGCTCTGAGGACGACGGGTGTGATAACACACAGGGTGATGATGACTAGGTTGAAGATCCCAATTACTGTCAACCCACAGTCAGCCAGTCGATGAGGTCAGCAGAGGAGGTGAAGGAGGATGCTAGTGACGACGAGGTCAGGTTGTGCCTTCCTGGACAGAGACGTAGTACTGGAAGCACGACAAAAACTGCATCCTCAAGCACAACTCTGCCTCTGACCACAAGTCGTGGTGGCTCTTCAGGTCGCATGGGTGCTAAGCCTTGCATAGCCTGGGCATTTTTTCAGAGAGATAAAGATGACCCAACTCATGTTATCTGTAACATTTGTCAGCAAAAGCTAAGTAGAGGCCAAAAAATACATAGTTTGAGTACTTCATGCATGAACCGACACATGGATATGAAACATAAGTTGCAGTGGGTAGCTCACTGTGCTACAATGCGGCCTAGCCAGCCGGGCCAACCACCGTCTGCCACATCTTGTGCATCCGCAACCTCTTCATCCTCTGTGACTGGGGGGACAGCAGTCACACCTGTTTTGGGACGCAGACCTGCCACCTCTTTACCCGCAACAGCCAGCGTGATTGGCAGGTCATCATTTTCTTTGGAGGTGGAAACACCAGCTGGTCTTCAGCGCTGTCCGACATCGATAGCACCACCTTTGGATCAAGGCAACCTAACATGTCCGCCTGCATCTTCCTCACAGACCGGCAGTTTGCCGGGGACACCCTTCTCAACCCCGTCTAAGCACAACAGCCAGCCCTCGGTCTCTCAGATGTGGACAAGTAAAAGACCATTTCCTCCTAGCCATGAGAAAGCTAAGAGGTTGAATTTCACCATGTGCAAGTTCTTGGCTACAGAAATGCTGCCTTTCCGCCTGGTGGACACAGAGGATTTTCGAGACCTTATGTCCGTCGCATTGCCCCAGTACCAGATGCTCAGTTGGCACTACCTCTCAAAGAAAGGTGTGACTGCACTACACCAGCATGTCGCACACAACATCACCGCTTCTTTGAGAAACTCTGTGTGTGACAGGGAGCATTTCACCACAGACACTTGGACGATTAGGCATGGACAGGGGCATTACACGTCGCTGACTGGGCACTGGATAACTATGGTGACAGCAGGACAAGGGGCTGCTGTCCAAGTCTTGCCGTCCCCACGAGTTGTGCGTCCATCCTCTTTATCTCGAAGTTCCTCCACTGCTTCTGCCTCCTCAACCTCCTCTCGGTCCTCCACCTGCAACCAAAGCCTGTCTGGTCATGCCACAAACTTTCTAACTGCGCAGAAGGGATCCTGCACACCTCATTACTATGCTGGCAGCAGGGCTCAACGTCATCAGGTGGTTTTTACATTGAAATGTCTGGGAAATGTGAGTCACACAGCTGAGGAGTTTTGATCAGCTCTGGAGAACCAGTTTCAGGAATGGTTGTCTCCACTGGACCTGAAACCAGGGAAGGCCCTTCACCGGGGCAATGTCACACACGTGCCTTGTATGGCTCACGTGTTGAACCTGGTTGTCCAGCAATTTTTAGCCCACTATCCCGGACTAGATGGCCTTCTGCAGAGGGCACGGTCGCTGTGTGCTCACTTCCGCCGTTCGCATCCAGCAGCTCAGCGACTTACATCTCTACAGAAGTCGTTGGGCCTGCCACTTCACCGGCTAAAATGCGATGTGCCTACCCGGTGGAATTCAACTCTGCACATGTTGCAGCGACTGTGGCAGCACCGACAAGCCCTGGTGCAATACATTCTGACGTATAGCCTGGGCCAACAAGATCCAGAGGTAGGGCAAATCACGCTGGAGGAGTGGTCTCAGATCAGGGACCTATGCACCCTTCTGCACAGTTTTGAAATGGCGATGAAGATGTTTAGTGCTGACGATGCCATTATCAGCATGATTATTCCGGTGATTTACATGCTGGAGCACATGTTAAACAGAATTTGGAGTCAGGTGGTGGCACAAGAGGAGGTGGAGGAAGTAGAGGAGGAGGAGTTGTATGCGGAAGGGCTAACATCTGCAAGGTCCAGACGGTCGGCAGCACCAAGGCAGCAGGCATGTGAGGGTGGGGGAGATGGTTTTACCAGGGCGCATGGTAGCAGCCAAACTAGTGAGGAAGGTGCAGGAGCCCAGGAAGAAGTGGAGGACGAACTGATGGAAGACTCATCAGATGAGGGAGACCTTGATCACATTTCTGTTGTGCGAGGTTGGGGGGAGAGGGCAGAGGAAGGAAGCATGATTGTTACCTCGCCACCAACACAACAGGGACTTGGTGCTCCTGGATGTGCAAGACACATGAGTGCCTTCTTGCTGCACTACCTGCAACATGACCCTCGAATTGTGAGAATTAGAAATAATCCTGACTACTGGGTTGCCACACTGTTAGATCCCCGGTACAAAAGTAAATTTGCAGAAATTATTCCTGCCATAGAAAGGGATGCACGCATGCAGGAGTATCAGCAGAGACTGTTGCAGAATCTTACATGTGCTTTTCCCCAAAAGACTAGTGGTGCACGTAGTGAATCTCACAGTTCCAACTTGCCAACCGTGGGACCGTCGAGTGTTCAGCACTCAAAACGTAACAGAAACACAGTATCTGCTGGTAAAATCCATTTTGTGGAATCATTTCACCACGTTTTTAGCCCATCCTTTGCAAGGCCACAAGAGACAAGAAGTCTGACACATAGTCAACGCCTACAGACGATGGTACAGGAAGTATCTCCAAGTAAACATTGAAGCCATGACTGTATCACTGGACCCTTGCTCTTTTTGGGCTTCCAATCTGGATAAATGGCCGGAGCTCGCCACTTACGCCTTGGAGATCTTGTCATGCCCCGCAGCCAGCGTTCTGTCTGGACGTGTGTTCAGCGCTGCTGGTGGTGTGCTGACAGATAAGCGCACGCGGCTCTCCACTGATAATGTAGACAGATTCATGTTCATAAAGATGAACAAATCATGGCTCCGAAATGACTTTTCTACCCCTGTGTCATCCTGGGGAGAGTAAAAGCTTGATGATTTGTTAAAATCACCTCACCAACCATTTTAAGCTTTCAAATTACTAATCATGTTTATCTGTATCTTGGCTGGAAAATAATTTGGGCCTTGTAGCAGTGTGCAGTACTGATTCTATTAGCCCATCTATACTAAACTCCATAGGATTTAAAATTACTAATCATGTTTATCTGTATCTTGGCTGGAAAATAATTTGGGCCTTGTAGCAGTTTGCAGTACGGATTCTATTAGGCCATCTATACTAAACTCCACCAGATTTAAAATTATTAATCATGTTTATCTGTATCTTGGCTAGAAAATAATTTGGGCCTTGTAGCAGTTTGCAGTACTGATTCTATTAGGCCATCTATAGTAAACTCCACCAGATTCAAAATTACTAATCATGTTTATCTGTATCTTGGATGGAAAATAATTTGGGCCTTGTAGCAGTTTGCAGTACTGATTCTATTAGGCCATCTATACTAAGCTCCACCAGCTTTCAAATCAATAATAATTTTTAGCTGCATCTAGCCCAGAAAATAATTTTGGGGCTCCTAGATGCGCAAGACACATGAGTGCCTTCTTGCTGCACTACCTGCAGCATGACCCTCAGATTGTCAGAATTCAAAATAATCCTGAATACTGAGTTGCCACACTCTTAGATCCCCCTCACTCTTCGATCAACCTTTTCATTTTAATAAAGAACAAAAAAATTGTTATTTTTGAAATTATAAGCATTAGCAGGTTATTAGAAATTGAAATCAAACAGTTTTCAACTCAAAACTTTATTCTAGGTGATGTTACATTTGCACATAGGACCCCTTGTTCGAAAGGAGCTTCTGAACTCTCTCATTCATTGAATTTGTCAGGTTTTGGATGGTTTCTGCTTCAATTATTTTGCATGAGGACAGAATACCCTCCCAGAGCTGTTGCTTAGATGTGAACTGCCTCCTGCCATCATAGACACTCCTTTTGATGATGCTCCAGAGGTTCTCAATGGGGTTGAGGTCAGGGGAGCATGGGGGTCACACCATAAGTTTGTCCCCTTTTATGCCCATATCAGCTAGAGATGCAGATGTGTTATGTGCAGCATGAGACGGTGCATTATCATGCGGAATACACAGTTCTTCTTCTTGAACCATGGCAGGAAGTGCTGTTTGAGAAACTCCACATACATTATGGAGTTCATCTTTACCCCTTCAGGGATCCTAAAGGGGCCGACAATCTCTCTCCCCATGATTCCAGCCCAAAACATTACTCCACCTCCTCCTTGTTGGCGCCGTAGCCGTGTTTACATGGGGTGTCCATCAACCAGCCATCCTCCACTCCATCCATCTGGACCATCGAGTGTTGCACGGCACTCATCGATGAACAAAACAGTTTTGAAGTCAGTCTTCATGTATTGTTTGGCCCACTGGAGCCATTTCTGCTTGTGTGCAGTTGATAGAGGAGGTCGACAGGATGGCTTACACACAGCTGCAAACCTCTGAAGGACCCTGCATCTTGTTGTTCGGGGGACGTTGGAGGCACCAGCATCTTCAAAAACTTGTCTGCTGCTATGACAAGGCTTTTTTGCCGCTGCTCTTTTAACCTGATGTAATTGCCTGTAGGAAAGAGTCCTCAATTTTCCCTTATCAGCACGCACACGTGTGTACTGTGAATCAGATACATACTTCTTGATTGTGCGATGATCAGGATGAAGTGTCTTGGCAATGTTGATTGTAGTCATGCCTTGACCTAAACACTCCACAATTTGTTGCTTCTCAGCAGCCGACACATCCTTTTTCTTTCCCATTTTGGCAGAAAATGTAGGCTGCTTAATAATGTGGGACAGCCTTCTTAAGTAGTCTTGCCTTTCATTGGACACACCTGCCAAACTAATTAGCACAGGTGTCTGCAATTGCTTACAGTGATATAAAGAGCCCTGACACACATCACCATCAATGAGTTTAACTGACAAACAAACAAATTCTTCCCTTATCACTCCTAAACACTTTTTGCATAATAATTTGGAACACAGTGTACATGTGCTTTTCCACAAAACACCAGTGGTTCACGTAGTGAATCTTACAGTTCTAACTTGCCAACCGTGGTCTGTATGGAGTTGTTCAATAAAAGGCCCAAAATTAAGATAACATAGACGGGAGAGGACTCTATGAATAGGAATTCCTAAGTATTTGATACCCTGTGAGGGCCAGGCAAAGGGAAAGTTGGACTGGATGGAATCCTGTATGGAATTGGGGAGGGAGACATCGAGGGCCTCAGACTTCGCTGCATTGATTTTAAAATTTGACCATGTAACAAAGTGATCGATTTCAGCCATAACAGCAGGGAAGGATATATGTGATTGAGTGATATATACTAGGACATCATCAGCAAATGCAGAGCACTTGTACTCGGTGCCTCCCACCTCAATCCACCAATTATTGGGGTTATGGCGAATTGATGAGAGCAGGTGCTCCGTCACTAGGATGTATAAGAGAGGGGACAAAGGACATCCCTGCCTTGTCCCATTGGTGATTATGAAAGGTGATGAAAATGTTCCATTCATCTTCAGCCTAGGTGAGGATTTCGATACTGGGCCATGATTTGGGCTATAAAAGGGTCCCCTAGACCCCTATCCCAAGCTTTTTAAGAGAATAATATATGGCGTGCCAGGAGACTCTATGGAATGCTTTCTCAGCATCCAACGAGAGTATCTAATTACCAATTTTTAACTGCATCTAGCCCAGGAAATACTTTGTGCCTAGTAGCAGTGTCTGCTAGTCAGCGGATTATCCCGGCTGTTAAGCAAGCTACACCACCTGTAGTTTTGACACTTAATTTTTTCAAAGGAAATGGTTCAGGGAGGCACCCCAAGGCACAGGGGCTGGGACTGGCGGTAGGACTCCTTGCGGTGGACCGCCAAGCTCGATCCTTATAAAAGCTTTTTAACTGCAGCAGCTTTAGTGGACGCTACTGGAGCTGGAATTACCCGGCAGCTGGCATGAGACTTGCCCTCCAATAGATCCTTGTAAAAGGATTTAAAGTGTACTCATTCAAATTAGAGAGACAATTTAAATTAAAAAGATTAGACCTGCCTCCACCGCAGGGGGGCTCGCTCGACCCACCAGCGGACAGGCACCAGTATTGGGAGAGGGGGGCTGGCCGTCAGGGTCCACCGCGGCTCTGGCACAAACCCGGCGACACGGAGGTCGCACGGGCAGGAACGGACTGGCCGTGTCAGCTTTGCACTTTTTTGGCTTTAGAAGGGCATGACATGCCTATATCTGTGTCTCCCCCTCCTTTTACTTCTCCACCTCTTTTCTTTTCGCATGACTATATGTACTTGTCACTTTTCCATGTGTTAGTTGTGTCTTCTGAACAGTTTGTCAGCTTTTGGACACTTTGAAGGTGTTTTCTATGTGTTTCTATGTGTTTTTGTTTGCCTGCCATTGGTTTTAACAGTGTTCGACGGTGTTCGATGAACAGTTCGACGAACAGTTCTGCGAACATACGGGTGTTCGACGAACCGAACCGAACTCGAACACTACGGGGGTGGCTCAACACTAGAGGTAAGTTGTCGTGTACTTTTTGTTAAGAGCTAAGATCTGGTCTATGGCCCTTCGGAAGGTAGTTGGGTGTCTTTTCTTTGAATCCCGAATGGGCTTCTGGTATACTGGAAGTAACTGTCGGGTGTAAAAGAGGTTTCTTCTTGGCACTTGAGAGGAGGATTTACCATTACCCTTTTGTTAGGTCAAGGAATTGATGTATCTGGCTAACTTCAATATGAGTTAATTGACGCTGGGTATCGGATAAGCGTCAAATTTAGTCCCTTCCTTCAAAATCACCCTGCAGTGAGCTTCGGAGATTCTATACGGCTTTTTGTTCACCTGTACATGTGGTCAGGATTCCATGTTCACCCACCTGCGTACATCTTGGCAACTCCAAAAACAGGTCCCGGTTCTGCTGAAGCAGTTCTTGACACTGTGGTTTCTGGGCTGGTGACAGTGTCTCTGCCACGGTGACACACTTAGTGTCACCTTCTGGTCTGTCCAGCCAACCTGGAGTTTCAAAGTGGTATCTCTGTTGCCCTGCCTTTATGGATAGTGACACAAGAGGATTTTGGAAGGGAGAGGTGGTAGTGGTTAACTGGCAGGTGGGACAGAACTTCCAATATCTTAGGATTAAACTTTTACATCTGGGCTAATAGTACCTCTGCATGACCGATTCTTGAGTTTTGTCCACACCCAGATGGCCACCCAAGACATGTGAATGGGCCCTGACCAACACCCTTTGTCTATAGGGTCCTGGTACCAACAATTACTACACTATCTATTCCCTCACTTTAGTAACCCGGTACAATGAGTCCTCACTCAACATGAAATAGTGAAACCTGGTGTTGGCACCCGACTCCTGTGTTATCCCATTTATAACTGTTACCTTATTGAATGCCTCTTTTAGAGTTAGGTCCCTTGTTTGGGTGAATCAAAAAATTTCTCTGGTCACCCTTATCTCAGGAATGTCTGCCTCAGGGATACTATCTTCTCCTCTTCACCCACTACACAGATGTAAAACTAATCAGACTCTGGAGTTGGTGGGACTATTTTAGGGCCAATCCACTTCTCATCCGAACAATCGAGGTCTCTGCCCCTCCTCCACCAATACCAAAACAACACAAAGTCCTGACGTATGATAATTGGGTGAAATAAATCCTGGACCACACCAACCTCATGAGACTCAGTAAATCGGGGCGTCTAAATGACCAATCTGGCCACTCGATAGTATTTAGCATGCGACGGATGCCCAACTTCTTCCCAGGGATCAACTGGAGGAGTGTGGCCCTCACGAGGTTCACCAAACTCCCTGAGTCCAGTAGTCCAGTGATTTGCAGGCCATTCACTTTTACAGGACAAACTTGGGGACCCTTGCCGGGTGGACAGTCCACGCTCCAAGCTGTATATGCGTAGAATGAACACCGGCATTCCATGCTACAGTCCATTTGTTTGATGGTCAGGGGACAATGGGCAGCTATATGACCTGGGCTGTGACATCTCCAACAAATTACTTCCCACGATGAGGGCCTTGGCATGACCTCTACTTCCTTCTTGGACTTTGGACGCCCCCCCTTTTTTAATTTCTGCCCCACAGTATGGAATGGGTTGCCTCCCCAAGGACCCGTCGACCCCCTGATATCTTGAGGCCAGTCCGACCAAGTCCTTTGCATTCTGGGGATCTCCATGGGCAACCCAAGTCTGCATTGGACTCGGAAGGGAGTGCACTAACCAGTCCATTACATCTCGCTCCTACATCTGCACTGGTGTAGAGGACACTGACTGTAACCACTTTTGGATGATGTGAAGCATATCAAACATTTGGGAGTGAGGGGGTTTGTCATGGTGATATGACCAGAAGTGGATCTGTTGTTCCCTGACAGACATTGTAACCCCAAAACCTGCCAAAATTTCTATTTTCAATTTTTCATATTCTTTGGCATCCTGTAAGGCTAAATCATAGTAGGCTCTTTGTGGCTCCCCCATTAGGTACTGTATGGTGCCAGGACTTGCATAAGCATCTTACTTGTCTCCTGTTGTGCCAGCTGTTTCTGTTGCACCTGCTGCTGCTGCAGCTGTTGCTTCTGGTGCTGGCTTTGTACGAGGTGCTTGATCAGCTCCTCCATTTTGTCTGACCACTGTTCCATCCATACAGCCGCCTTCAACTGGGACATGCAGTCTGTCCACAGACATAACACTTGCTTCCTGGTGATCTTGCCCGCATCCTCCACCAACTGTGGTAGATCGACTTACTTGGCTGCACACAGAGGTAGACGCAGGAACACTGTCTCTTTAAATCTCCCATGGTTTATTAAGAGTTTGGAATAAAGCACGACAATTTTAGCAAAGCATACACGGCCTTCCCAGCCTAACAGGAAAAACAAAACAGAACGTATGGCACAGTCCTTGTTGCTATGGGTAACCACCTGCTTCAGGAACAAATAATCCAAGGTTTAGCTTTCCTTCACATAGTAATACAGCTCCAAAGGTTTCACCTCCAGACCCACCCCACACCAATTGCTCTAACAGGCTGGAAATTTATCCTCTGACCTCCTCCCTCTCTACAGGTGTTTAATCCCCCAGGCACTAAACATGGCTGATTAACCCCTCATTACTTTGTGTGCTGGAACATTTTTCCTATGTTTATATTACTGGAGCTAACAATCTCAGTGCTAAATATCTCCTTTCCAGTACTTTGCCAATGACTTTGTCACAGGGTTCATATAACTTATTAAGAAAAATGCATAGATAATGTCTTTATGTAAAATAATTCTGATTGCACCATAAATAATTTCCCATAGAGGTTGTTGCTAGGTGGGTCATTGATTATCACTGCTATGGATTAGTGAGAATCATATAAATAAGACAATAGCGATTGAATGCATTTCTTTATGTTGGGCAGCAGCTGAACTTTTAGCTTTTGCCATGTGTATTGTATTTAAGGGTAAGAATTACTATTTTGTTCTGAGTAATTTTAGATGATTAGTGATGAGCGAGCATTAAAATGCTCGGGTACTCGTTGCTCGGGTCGAGCAAATTGGAATACTCGAGTGCTCGACCCAAGCAACGAGCCCAATGTAAATCTATGGGAAACTCGAGTATTTTTCAGGCGGCTCCCCCCGGCGGTCTGCAGAGGGCCTAAAAATTGCCCAAATCGATGGGAACAGTGCTAAAATAACATGGGAACAGCATGGGGAAGACCCCTGGAAGCATTTCTGAATCCCAGGTCACTGCTGTCAACAACGTTGTCAGAGGTATTACACCACTTTTACGGACTCACAATAAACCATACCAAAACAAATCCAAAATGGATTTGCCTGGGAAATATGTTAAGGAACATCCTTTCCAGGGTAATGACTTGTATATAAGGCAAAATAAATATACAAAAACAAAAATACTCCTCCACACCTTGGGCTATGTTCACAAGTAGCGTTTTTGATGCGTTTTTGCACTTTTGCTTTCAACCAAGACAAATGCATTCACTAGGAATTGTCATTTTAACATTTTACAACCTTATCTGGCCATGTGGTGTGTGACACATCAGAAACATGCATACAGTGCTGAAAAGACATGGGAACAGCATGGGGAAGACCCCTGGGAGCATCTCTGATTCCCAGGTTACTGGCTAAAACTGTGTCCATCATAAGTGACCTTGGCGCATGCGAAGATTCCTCCTGCCATGCACCTGTCGTTGCAGACTTGAAACAATCACCGTCCACGTTCTTGTCCCAGTGCAGCGTTCAGTTGTCCCTACCCCATTCCTTGGAGTGCAAGCGTAAGTATGCAGCCAGCCACCCACCCATCCACAGGCTGCAATACTATACTGCCAAATTTTTGACAGCTGCTTGCAGTTGAAATGTGGCCTTCTAGGCTCATGGAGGCAGAAGCTGTCCACAATCTTATGGCGGCGGTGACCGGGTATCCATACTCGGTCTCCAGGCGCCACTATTTGTCCCTGTGTCGTCTCTGCCTTCTACAAACACGGGTCCCACAACATTACCCGTGCCCTCACCAGTGAACTGGGAAGGACTGCCTACCCACAAACACATGGTCAAGTGAATGCGGCCAGGGACAGTACGGAGACAGTCCACAGCTTTTTTTGTTGAGTTGTATTTCACCACAGCCATATTCTTTAGCTTGGTGAAAGGACTTGGGAAACCATATCTACTCCAGCTGTCATTTCTCCCAGGAAGTCCTTTAAAGCTGCTTTCACTCGAAATGTGGCCTTTTAGGCTCGTAGAGGTGGAAGCTTTTCACAACCTCATGTCTCATGTCCATACTCGGTCTCCAGCCGTTACTTTTTCTCCCGGTGTTGTCTCCGCCTTCTACAAGTGCGGGTCCCTGAACATTACTGCTGGTACTTTTCTGTGGGAATCTGCTTGCCTCCTACCAGCCTGGAATATCTCCAGTAAACTATGGAACGACGCCATGGTATTAGCACAGCCCCCAGTACCAGTAGTGAAGCCATTCCCAATTTCCTTCTCAGGAATTTTATTTGGTAGACTGAGTGGCTGCCCAAATACATTAGCTTCTCACAAAGGAGTTGAAGATAGAGTGGCAGTAGGTGCAAGTTTCTCCAGCCTGTTAGATATCAGAGGGTGAACGGCAGCACATTGGATCAGTGGTTAGCACTGAAGCTTTGCAGCGCTGGGATCCTGGGTTCAAATCCCAGCAAGGACAACATCTGCAAGGATTTTGTATGTTCTCCCCGTGTTTGCGTAGGTTTCCACCTCAGTAAAAGAGCAGCCATAGAGTGTCCGTGAACCATCCCACACACTTTTCTTAGCCAGGACTGCTTCTCGGCAGAGTTGGACTGTCCCACCAGAGAATCCTCTTTTGTGCCTTGGCTTCTACATCAGGAGAGTTCATGATAGAGCTAACTTTGCAGCTGCTATAGGGCTCTTGAGCGGGGTGAGAAAGGTGAGCCCTCAGAATCAAATCGTCTGGTGGACCCAATGTTTCTCAATCTGAAGCAGCTTCTTAGTGGGAGTTGTATATCACCACAGCCATATTCTTTAGCTCGGTGAAAGGACTGGCATAACGGGAAACCATATCTACTTCGGCTGTCATTTCTCCATCACAAGGTTCCGCCCATTGTCACACACGACCATGATGGGCTGTATGTTCAGCGGTGATAGCCACAGATCAGGCTGCTGTGTTACAGCTTTCAACAACTCTGCAGCACTGGGCAGTTTGTCACCTAAGCATTAAGCATGTTATCTTCAGCACAGCCTGTTGTTGCTTGGCCAAGTCAGTGCGGCAGTGCTTTCAGCTTGTGACTGATGTGGTCATTTCGGAGATGGAGGCTAAAGAGGAAGAGGAGGCAGAGGAGGATGAGGTGCAGGAGCTGTAGAATGTGGGAGCAACCCTGATGGACCTAGGGCCTGCGATCCTTGGCGTCGCAAGGACGTGTTCCTTCCCGAGGTCCAACTGGGTCCTGGCTTCCACTATGTTAACCCAGTGTGCCATCAGCGAGATGTACCATCCCTGCCCACAAGCACTTGTCCACATGTCCATGGTTAGGTGGACTTTCCCGGTAACTGCGTTGTTGAGGGCACGGCTAATGTTTTGGGACACGTGCTTGTGTAATGTGGGGACGGCACACCGGGAGAAATAGTGGCGGCTGGGGACTAAGTACCGAGGAATGGCCGCCACCATCAGGTTGCGGAATGCTTACATCTCCACAAGCCTAAAAGGCAACATTTCGAGCGCAAGCAGTCGCGAAATGTGGGAATTTAGTAGTTTGGCCTGTGGGGCATTGGCGGTGTATTTGCGCTTGCGTTCCAAGGACTGGGGTATGGACAACTGAAAGCTGCGCTGGGACAAGGAAGTGGACGTGCTTCCTGATGCTGCTACTTGAGAGTGTGCAATGACAGGTGCAGGGCAGGAGGCATCTTTGCATGCACCATGGACAGGGGATTGGCTTGCATGCACAACAGTGGAAGAAGCAGTGGTGCCACCCGCAGACACTGTTCATGGACCCTGGGGTTCGGCCCACAAAGTCGGGTGCTTTGCAGCCATGTGCCTGATCATGCAGATGGTGGTCAGGCTGGTCGTTTTGCCACCCCTGCTGATGCTGGCCTGGCAGGTGGTTCAAATGGCCATTTTGGGGTTATCGGCAGAATCTTGAAAAAACAACCAGACTCGGGAAGACCTAATAGTTGTACTGGCAACTTTCTTCGTGTTGGTGTAATGGGGAACAGTTGCCTGCCTTCGTTCTACGGCCACCACACTGCTTCTTCCTGCCTTTTGGGGTGCTCTGCCTCCCTCCCCCTGTGTGATGCTTTCCTTGCTCTGCATTTCCTCCTGCCAGGTTGGGTCAGTTACTATATCATCCACCACCTCGTCTTCCACTTCCTCACTCTGGTCCTCCTCCTGACTTTCTGGAAATTGTGTCTCATCATCGTCTACCTCTTGTGACACTTTCCCACTGCACCATGGCGGCTCAAATATTTAGGTATCGCTACATGCGATCTCCTTTTGCCCCACTTCAAGTGGACCGGGCGAGAGGCCCGAATCTATAAATGGAAAAGTGAACAACTCTTTGGAGTGTCCAAGTGTGGAATCAATTGTCTCCGGGCACTCGGCATGGTGGGAGGAAGGAGGTTCAGGGTGAGGAATATGTGGTCCAGACTCACAGCTACTGAGACTTGACCGTGTGGAAGACAAGGTGGTGGTGGTGTTGGCTAAATGACGGGAAGCATTATCTGCTATTCAACCAATAAACTTTTCACACTGCTCAATAGTGCGTTCAATAGTGGAGTTCTGCAGTCCCCTATTAATTGGGACAGGAAGGTCGAGCGAGAAGATGTGGGTGTTTGTGGTGGCACAATTTCAGCTTGCCCACGGCCTCGGCCTCTGCATGCACCATCACCATCACGTCCAGTTTCCCATCCCTTGCCACGTGCCTTGCCCATTTTAAGTGGAGGACAATATCTTCCACGCTCACAACAAATGACTGAATTTGGAGAGAACTTATATGTGATCCGTGTGACGGCGAAAACACAGTTTTAAATACCTGACCTGTAGATAACTATTTTAAACAGCAAACTGGTGTCAATTGCTTCACTCACACACTGAAACAAATTTTTAATGGATGCCAGAAATGGCAGTATTTTCAGCGCAATTATATGCGATACGTGTGACGGACAAACCACAGTTTTAAATAGCTGGATTTTTAGCGCTGTAATATGGAAAGGACCTGGCTGTATTCTGCAATGCCAACAAGCAAATGGCTGTGTTCTCTGGATTGCTTTTTAAGCAAATAATGAGGATTAAGATCCAAAAAAAAAATTATTCCTGGCCCCTGAGACCTGGGCCTATTTCTAGAAATATCTAACAGCAGCAGCAGACAAAACTGGAATGGAGCCTCTTGTGCTATGTGCACTGCAGTCTGCTATATACCCTGCCTGCCTATATACACTGCCTGCCTGATATCTCTGCAGATGGATTAGTCCTCAAAAGGACTGTTTGTTGAGATGGATATGTGTCTCTAATATAGTTTGGTACACCTACACTAACTAGAAACAAGCAAATCTCTCCCTAGCTCAGCAGCACCTCTCCCTACACTGATTCCGGAGTGACTCTAACGAGCATGGCGGCGCCAGGTCTGATATAGACCTGATGACGCTGTGCGGCCAGCCAGTCACTGTAATGCCACAATCAACATGGCTACAGCATTACAGTGAGTGGCAGACAATCCCTGCATGTTCATTCGCTCTGTAAAGAGCACCAAACATGCAGGGAGGAGACCCGAGCTCCCGCTGAGCATCCCCGGAAATACTCAACGAGTGCCGAGCAACTCGAGCAGTGAGATGCTCGGGCGAGCACTGAGCAGTAGCGAGCATGCTCGCTTATCACTAATGATGAATAGTGATGGGCGCAAGTGCTCATTACTTGAGTTTGCCTAGGGTGCTCGGGTATGCACCGAGTATCACGGTTGCTTGAGTGACATGTTCAAATTCACTCGTGCCGCATGTTTTGCGGCTGTTAGACAGCCACAATACATGCAAGGATTGCCCGTGTTTGTCAGGCAATCCCCTCATGTTTTGTGGCTGTCTAACAGCCATGAAACATCCGGCCACGGGGACTCGAACATGTCACTCGAGCACCCGCGATACTCGGTGCATATCTGAGCACCCTAGGCAAACTCGAGTAACAAGCACTTGTGCTCATCACTAATAATGAACCAAACTTCTTATGGACTGGACATTATAATGTGAAATATATCAAAGTTAAACTATATAGAAATAGATTTGTTGAAATACTTAAATAGCACTGTTAAACAACTGGAAAGGATTAGAAAAATTTGACTGATATCTTCTGAAAACAACACTACACCTGAACATGGGTTGTATTTGGTATTGCAGATCGTTTACATTAAAGAGATTATGCAGATGCAATACCACAAATTACCAGTATGCAGGAATCTTGCAGTTTTTTAAAAACAGCCAACATTTTCTAATTAGGCTAATTTGGGACAACAGTTTTCATCTTAAAGAGAATCTGCTACCTGTAAAATGCATTCCAATCTTGAACCACCATGTTATAGAGCAGGGGAGGTGAGTAGATTGATATATACAGTGGTGAGAAAAAGTGTTTGCCCACTTCCTGATTTCTTACTCTTTTGCATGTTTGTCACACTTAAATGTTTCAGTTCACACAACAAAATTAAATATTAGACAAAGATAACACAAGCAAACAGAAAATGCAGTTTTTAAATGAAAGTCTTTGTAATTAACGGAAAAATAAATCCAAACTTACAGGGCCCTGTCTGAAGAAGTGATTGCCCCCTAAACCTAATAACTGGCTGGGCCACCCTTAGCAGCAACAACTGCAATCAAGCATTTCTGATAACTGGCAATGAGTCTTTTACAATGCTGTGGAGGAATTTTTGCCCATTATCTTTGCAAAATTATTGTAATTCTGCCACATTGGAGGGTTTTCAAGCATGAACAGCATTTGTAAGGTCATGCCACAGCATCTCAGTCGGATTAAGGTCAGGACTTTGACTAGGCCACTCCAAAGTATTAATTTTGTTTTTCTTAAGCCATTCAGAGGTGGGCTTGCTGGTGTGTTTTGGATCATTGTCCTGCTGCATTACCCAAGTGCACTTCAGCTTGAGGTCATGAACAGATGACCAGACTTTCTCATTCAGGATTTTTTGGTAGACAGCAGAATACATGGTTCCATTTACCACAGCAAGTGTTCCAGGTCTTGAAGCAGCAAAACAGCCCCAGATCATCACACTACCACCACCATATTTTACTGTTGGTATGATGTTCCTTTTCTGAAACGCTGTGTTACTTCTACGCCAGATGTAATGGGACATACACCTTCCAAAAAGTTAAACTTTTGTCTCATCAGTCCCCAGAATATTCTCCCAAAAGTCTTGGCAATCATCATGTTTTCTGGCAAAACTGAAACGAGCCTTTATGTTCTTTTTGCTCAGCAGTGGTTTTCATCTTGGAACTCTGCCATGCATGCTATTTTTGTCCAGTCTTTTTCTTATAGTGGAGTCATGAACACTGACCTTAACTGAAGCAAGTGAGGCCTGCAGTTCTTTGGATTGTTGTTGTGGGGTCTTTTCTGACCTCTTGGATGAGTTGTCGCTGCGCCTTTGGGGTAATTTTGGTCAGCAGGCCACTCCTGGGAAGGTTCACCACTGTACAGTGGTTTCGGCATTTATGGATAATGGTTCTCACTGTGATTCACTGAATTCCAAAAGCTTTAGAAATGTCTTCATAAAGTTTTCCAGACTGATCGATCTCAGTTACTTTATTTTTCATCTGTTCCTGAATTTCTTTGGATCACAGCATGATGTCTAGCTTTTGGGGATCTTTTGGTGTACTTTACTTTGTTGGGCAGATCCAATTTTAGTGATTTCTTGATTGAGAACAGGTGTGGCAGTAATCAGGTCTGTCTGTGGTTTGGGAAATTGAACTCAACTTCCCAAAAATGTGATAAACCACAGTTAATTTATGCTTTAAAAGGGGGGTGGAAATCACTTTTTCACACAGGGCCCTGTATGTATGGATTTCTATTCCTCTTAAAAATAAAGATCTTTATTTAAAAACTGCATTTTGTGTTTACTTGTGTTGTCTTTGTCAAATGTTTCAGATCACAAACCAAATTTAAATATTAAAGTGTGACAAACATACAAAAGAATAAGAAATCAGGAAGGGGGCAAACACTTTCATATCATTGTAGTTTTTTGAGAAAAGATTCTGTAAAACTGGTGTTTTCATCATTTAATCCTCTTTCTGGGCTTTTCGGTCCAGTGGGCTGTCCTATCAGTGACTGATAGTTTTTTTTGTATAAGTGTATATAGAGAGACAGCTATCAGTCACTGATAGGACAGCCCACAGGACCAAAAATCTCAGAAAAAGCAAAGGTTTAAATGATTAAATCACAGATTATACTGAATCTTTTCTCACAAAACTTTAGATCAATCTACTCAGCTCCCCCTGCTTTATAACATGAAGCCTGCAGATTGCACTGCATTTTCCTGGTGACAGGTTCCCTTTAACAATATACAATCCTTTAAATGTCTTTGATATCTTTGAAAAATTAGCTAAAATTTTTCAGTTTGTTATTATACGCTAAAAGTAAAATTATTTTACAGATTAAATTCCTTCTAAGGAGTATATTCATCGGAATACCACATGCTCCATTAAGACTTTTTATAATAAACAATACTTTTCGCTACTTTAAATAATGTCTTTTAATGAGCAAAAATGTTCATATGAATTTAACCGATGACCTTAAACTCAGAAGACATATGCTCTTTTGCTCTATTTTACAAGTGTGAGGTCACAGAGAGTTTTCTATAATTGAGTAATGTATATTGTAAAATGTCTATCAGTGCTGGATTCCTTTTTTGGAAAGAAAGCAATTTGCTTTACATACAATCAATCATTTTTAAATGTACAGAATAAAACCCAAAAAAGTTTTGCATAAGACGAAATCCTACTGAGAATAAGTGTAAAATCTGAAGTTACTGAAATGTTCGGAACTGACCTCAAATAATCTTTTATAAGTGTTGGTCCAATGTCCCAAATGCTAGTAAATTGCTTTGTGTCGAAAGTATCTAAGATGCTAAGTCAGCCCTAAAACTCAGCATCAAAGACTCCCAGAGATTAAAACATTATCCACTTTGAGTGCACTTGAGATTGTCATGCTCAATAAATATGGAACGGTTAAGACATATAAGCAACAGAAGACTGAATTATGCATCCATAGAGTTACTAATAACTTTTCTCTATACGGTTTCTGCTTAACATAAAAACACACAAGGCCTAGTGGCACATAGTGCAAGCATCTTGAATGCCTCAAAGGAGGATAAACTACTCTTGGCAAGTTCTTAAAATAAATACTTGGTTGTCAGTTAATCCCCATAACTGACTTTGGGAAATTTATTGTAAACGTTGAATCACTTTAGCCCATTTTTGCTTACAGCCATTTTTTTACATAAGGATTTTACTAGGAAGAAAGAAAATTACATGCATTTTTCACATTACTGACAAAGCATTGTTATCGGTTTTTAGGCTATGAGATAGAGAAATATTTATATTCTTTTAAAGTGGGTGGTCTCACTGGTAATGATAGAATGGACATAACCAGATCCAAGACTATGTAAGTCACTTATTAATAATAAAAGGTAACTCTAGGTTTACACATGGCTTGAAAGGATGAGCTGTCTACAATGATTTCTAAGAGTGTAACTTATCCTAAGGAGTTGCTTCCAAAGGCAATGTATAAATTAGGGGTTTAACTACAAAAAAAATAAAGTGCATTTACACTAAAAGATTATAGTGAAAGACTTTAAATCTACTTTACTAGTCTAGTTTTACATCTGCACACACCACACCAATTCAGCACCCTGTTGCAGATTCTGGCTTTTTGGTCATATTAGGTGATTTTTGTGAAAGGGTTTGAATTTTGATGAAAAAAAAGTAGACATTTAAAGTAACTGGACTTGTCTGTTTTTGCACATCTGTTGAAACTAGTCAAATTTGACAACTGTGCACGCCATAGCTGAACTGCAGCCTGCTGCCACATGTTGCTTTCTGTACTTGTACCTACCTAGAATTTCTTATTAAATCCATACTGGCAAGGATTGAATAACTGGGGTTGAAAAGACTTTAAAAAGTTGTATGTAAAATGCATGATCAAATAAAGTGGAAAAGCACTGAGTAGTATAAAAGAAAAAAATACATGGCTAAGAATGTGTGAGTCGCTAGAAGCAGCAGAAGCAACACCACTGCCTCAGCCATCGTTGCAGGAGTACTAGCAAATGAAGGTAATATTTGGCCTCTTTTGCTTTCAGCAAGCATGCTAATGAGGAAGAAGTGGAGAGAATTATGTAACTTATGATTTATCACTCATTTTAGTCACACAAGATTGATGTTACCTTTAACATCAACACCTTCAGTGTGAGTCAGTGTTCTGCACAGAATAGTCTGATCACAAATGACTAAGAAGCATAATTTTTGGACCTTTTTTAATAAAATAAACATTAGAAGTCTGTTCATGCACTGTGTAATTAAAGTGATTTTTTGAGTTATAACTGGGTTGATATCCATTTTTATGGTGAGGTCGCTTTCACTTACTAAATTTTTGTTTGCATTAAAGAGAATTAAAGGGGTTGGATACAGTCCTAGGAGACCTCAGAGTGTTGTACACTTAATTTCAGGGCATTTGGAGGTTTTGAACTACTTTTGATTTGTGTTTAAATCGATTTGCCACAAATAATTTTTTTTTAAAAAATTCCACGAGCATAGCAAACTTACAATTCAAAAGATTTGATCATCCAAAGCATTTATATAAGGCTAAACAAACACTACAATTTTGCCACTCAGTAGAAGTGTTTTACTACCATATTACCTCCTGTAACCCTTATACCTTTTTCTTGCAGCTTTGGTCCTAAAAAGAGCTCTAATATATGGGAATATTTATGTATGTATAAACAGTCATGGCCGAAAGTGTTGGCACCCTTGAAACTGTTACAGAAAATGAAGTGTTTCTCCCTGAAAATTATTGCAATTACACATGCTTTGTTATACACATGTTTATTTCCTTTTGTGTATTGGTACAGCACAAAAAAACATTAAAAAGACAAATTGGACATATTTCACACAAAATTGGACACATTTCAAACAAAACCCAAAAATGGGCTGGACAAAACTGTTGGCACCTTTGCAAAATTGTGGGTAAACAAGTTTGTTTCAAGCATGTGACGCTCATTCAATCTCACCTGTGGCAAGTAACAGATGTGGGCAATATTCAAAGTCCATCTCCAGAGATCTTGATGTTTCTTTGTCCTTGGTGTGCAACATAATAAAGTTTACAACCCATGGCACTGTAGCTAATCTCTCTGGATGTGGACAGCAGAGAAAAATTGATGAAAAGTTTCAACACAGGATAGTCCGGATGGTGGATAAGCAGCTCCACACAAGTTCCAAAGAAATTCAAGAATATTTTGCAGGCTCGGGTGCATCAGTGTCAGTGCAAACTATGCATTGACATTTTAATGAAGTGAAACACTATGGCAGGAGACCCAGTAGAACCACATTGCTGACACAGACATAAAAAAGCTATACTTTAATATGCCAAAATGTACGTGAGTAAGCCAAAATCCTTCTGGGAAAGCATCTTATGGACAGATGAGACCAAGATAGAGCTTTCTGGTAAAGCACATCATTCTACTGTTTTTCAGAAACGGAATGAGGCCTAAAAAGAAAAGAACACTGTACCTACAGTCAAATATGGTGGAGGTTCAAAGATGTTTTGGGGATATTTTGCTGCCTGTGCACTGGATGCTTAAACTGTGTGCAAGGCATCATGAAATCTTAGAATTACCAAAGGATTTTGGGTCGCAATGTAGTGCCCAGTGACAGACAGCTGGCTTTGCATCCTAGGTTTGTTTCCATCCAGAAATGGATGGAAACAAAGTGCTGGAGAGTTCTGAAGTGGCCACCAATGAGTCATATCTAAATCCCTTTGAACACTTGTGGAGAGATCTTAAAACTGCTGTTGGGATAAGGCACCCTTCAGATATGAGAGACCTGGAGCAGTCTGCAAAAGAAGAGTGGCCAAAATTCCAGTTGAGAGATGAAAAAGCTTGTTGATGGTTATAGGAAGCAATTGATTGCAGTTATTTATTCCAAAGTGTATGCAACCAAATATTACCCATTTTGGGATTGTGGGTGAAATGATGTCCAATTTGCCTTTTTTTTATTTTTTTTTGCTGTTCCAATACACACAAAGGGAACAAACATGTGTATAACAAAACATATGTAATTTCAATAATTTTCGGGGAGAAATACTTCATTTTCTGGATCAATTTCAAGGGTGCCAACACTTAAGGCCATGACTGTATTTATATATTTATATACAGTACAGACCAAAAGAAGCTCATCAAGAGAATGCCAAGAGTGTGCAAAGCAGTCATCAAAGCAAAAGGTGGCTACTTTGAAGAATCTAGAATATAAGACATATTTTCAGTTGTTTCACACTTTTTTGTTAAGTATATAATTCCTCATGTGTTAATTCATAGTTTTGATGCCTTCAGTGTGAATGTACAATTATCATAGTCATTAAAAAACAGAAAAATCTTTAAATGAGAAGGTGTGTCCAAACTTTTGGTCTGTACTGTATGTGAGCAAACCTCACTTTTTCCTGAGGCTAGACGAAGATCTGGCTCTCAGGGTGGCATTTTGCCGCTCAACGTAAACAGTGACAGACTGGCCATTGAGCAAATGCCAGATGAGTCGGTCTGGCAATAAGCCTCATCGACCTGCAAAATAGTTAACTGTATTAGCACCCTAAGGACTCTGATACTGCTGACAGGTGTAGCGGAGAACAGATCAATTCCCTGCTCCACCACTTTCTCTGGCAGGCCGCAGGCTACTTCCAGCTTGCGGCCGTTGGAAGGTGTCAGGCGGGGAACATAGGTGATGACTAGTGATGAACGAGCACTAAAATGCTCGGTTACTCGTTTTTCGAGTTGAGCAAATTGGAATGCTTGAGTGCTCGGTCTGAGTAACGAACCCAATATAAGTATATGGGAAACTCGAGTATTTTTCCAGAGGCTCCCCTCAGCGGTCTGCATAGGGCTTAAAAATTGCCCAAATCGATGGGAACAATGCTCAAATGACATAGAAACAGCATGGGGAAGACCCCTGGAAGCATTTATGACTCCCAGGTCAATGCTGTCAACAATGTTGTCAGAGGTATTATGCTACTTTTACGGACTCACAATAAAACATACAAAAACTAAACAAAAATGGATTTTTCTGGGAAATATGTTAAGGAACATCCTTTCCAGGATAATGACTTGTATATAAGGCAAAATAAATAACCAAAAACAAAAATGTGCCTCCATACCTTGGGCTATGTTCACACGTAGCGTTTTTGATGCGTTTTTGCACTTTTGCATTGCTTTCAACCAAGACAAATGCATTCACCAGGAAATGTCATTTTAAAATTTTACAACCTTATCTGGCCATGTGGTGTGTGACACATCATCAAACACATCCTGTTTTATTTATGATGGAGGGACTCAAAGTCACAAAGCCTATTTTTGTAGGGCCATCAGGCAGCCCTTACTATTCTTAAAGGGCCAGCAGTCGGACCTAGCTATTGTTAGAGAGCCATCAGCCGGCTATGTTTGTTGTTCCCATTATTAACGAGTGGGTTTTCTATACTGTTATTGCGTATGCAGTGATTGCAAGGGCTGCCAAAAATGTGGACGCAATCCAATACCCCTTTGAAGAGACATAGAGGAGGGTCTCAGTGAAAAAAAATGTTACCATTATAAAGGAGCGGGTCTCCTATAGTGGTAATGCCCATACTGTGACTGAAAGGGCTGCTAAAATTTGGGAAAAACCCTACTAACAGTTTAAAGACTCATAGAGCTGGGCCAGAGGAATGACATGTTCCCATTAGAAAGGAGAGGGTCTGCTATACAATTAAAGGATATTCAGTGAGACCAACGGCTGCCAAAATTTAGGAAAAACCCTACTAACAATTTAAAGACACATACAGCTGGGCAACAGTAACGAGTACGACATGTACCCATTAGAAAGGAGAGGGTCTGCTATTCATTTATAGGGTATGCAGTGAGTGCAACGGCTGCAAAAATTTAGGAAAAATCCTACTAACAGTTTAAAGACTCAGAGCTGGGCCAGAGGAACGACATGTACCCATTAGAAAGGAGAGGGTCTGCTATTCATTTATAGGGTATGCAGTGAGTCCAACGGCTGCCAAAATTTAGGAAAAACCCCACTAACAATTTAAAGACACATACAACTGGGCAACAGTAACGAGTACTACATGTACCTATTAGAAAGGAGAGGGTCTGCTATTCAGTTATAGGGAATGCAGTGTGTGCACCGGCTGCCAAAATGTAGGAAAAATCCCACTAACAATTTAAAGACACATAGAGCTGGGCCACAGTAATGACATTTTCCCTTTAGAAAGGAGAGGGTCTGCTATTCAGTTATAGGGAATTCAGTGAGTGCAACGGCTGCCAAAATTTAGGAAAAACCCCACTAACAATTTAAAGACACATAGAGCTGGGCCACAGTATCGAGCATGACATGTTCCCATTAGAAAGGAGAGGGTCTGGGAGAGGGTCTGCAATTAAGTAATAGGGTATGCAGTGAGTGCAACGGCTGCCAAAATTTTGGAAAAACCCTACTAACATTTTAAAGACACATAGAGCTGGTCCACAGTAACGACATGTTCCCATTAGAAAGGAGCGGGTCTCCCATACTGTTTGCCTGTGCAGTGACTGCAATAGCTATCAAAAATTTGGAGGCACTCGAATGCCCCTTGCAAGAGAAGTAGAGGTCAGAAGGCCTCCTGAAAACAATGTTCCCATTATTAGGAAGTGGGTCTCCCATACTGTTTGCCTATTTAGTGAAGCAATGGCTGCCAAAATTTTGGAGGAACTCCAATACCCCTTGCAAGAGACATAGATATGTTGATATGGTACATATGGTAGTGGTATGGTGGTGGAGGATGAGGATGCGGAGAAGAAGGAGGAGAAGATCAAATAGAAAAAATCAGGAAGCATTAACCCATGTCTGGATGTGAAGACAGAGGTGCATGGGAACAGAGTTAGACCTCCCAAAAAAGACACTATATTTGAGTATATGTTACGCTGCTATCATTCGGTGGTGTTGAGAAGTCTGGGCCAATCCAGCCCTTGTTCATTTTTATAAGAGTTAGCCTGTCAGCATTTTCAGTTGACAGGCAGATGCACCTTTCGGTTATAGTTCCACAAGCGGCACTAAAAACCCGCTTTGACAAAATGCTTGTGGCAGAGCAGGCCAGGACCTCCAAAGCATAGAGAGCCAGTTCATGCCATGTGTCCAGCTTGGATACCCAATAATTATAAGGCACAGAGGAATCACTAAGGCAAGATACTCCCTCACCATCGTCCAAAACTTTTCCCTCCTTGGGAGAGTACCCCACACCTCAGGGACTGTGTGATGGGAGGGTCTGAGAAAACTGTCCCAGAACTTTGACAGTGTTCCCCAGCCTCTGCTGGATTGCATTTGTGTCTCTCTCGCCTGTACTCCTTGGTTGTCCAACGAACTGTGACCTCCACTGCCAGCATTTTCAGATGGGGATTTTTTTTAATAATTCCACAAAAAGTGCATTCAGGTACTGCTCCATTTTATTAGGCCTGTCCAGCGAGGGAATAAGAGACAGAAATTTTTCCTTGTAGCATGGGTCTAGAAGTGTCACCAACCAGAAATGACTGTCACCCAAAATTTGGACAACGTGAGGGTCACGGTAAAGGCAGCGTAACATAAACTCAGCCATGTGTGCCAGACTGCAAAGAGGCAAGACTTCTGTGTCCTCACCATGAGGATGACTGACCATGCTCTCCTCCTCATCCTCCTCCTCTTCCTCCTCCCTGTCCTCAGGCCATCCATGCTGAACAGACGGTATTGTTATGATCTGCTACAAGAACCAAGGAAAGAAAGGGAATCTGTCCCTACAATAAGACTAAGCTGATTCCCTACGATGCAGCGGGCAACCTGTTCCTTGTGAACAGACCCGCCTTCATCCTCAGCTAGTCTGAACGCAGACCTATAGAATAAAGGGAGGGGTCCCTAAAAGAACTAGGGACTGGGACAAATTGGACACCTCCTAGCAGAAATTGTAGCGGAGCAAAAAGACAAACAGACAAAAAGTACTTAGAGGTCCAAAGGACCAAACAAACTAGAGAGATAGGTACAAAAGCACCTGGCTAGATAGGGAGTGAAAATAACACTGAAGTCCAGCAAAACCAGAAGGGTGGAGCTGGAATAAATAGGCAGCAGGTCACGTGACCACAAAATAGAAAAAACTAACAGGAAGGTTCTAACAGTACCCCCTCTTCTATGAGGATCCTCCGGATCCTCCAGGCCCAGGCCTATCAGGAAACCTCCTGTGGAACGCTCTGACAAGTCAAGGAGCAGAGACATCCTCATCCCTTACCCAGGAGTTATCTTCGGGACCGAAACCTTTCCAAGCGACGAGATACTGCAATCTCCCTCTATGCCTTCTGGAATTCAGAATACGAGAAACTTCATATTCGCCATCTTCCACCACCGGAGGAACTGTGACAGTGGCATCCCTATCCGATACATCAGCCTTTTTCAACAAGGAAACATGAAACACAGGATTAATCTTCCAGGAGGTGGGAACCTCCAACCTAACAGCAGACTGGTTAACCACCTCAAGCACCATAAATGGCCCCACAAACTTTGGACCCAATTTTTTAGAGGGAATCCTCAACCGCAGATTCTTTGAGGACAACCAAACCATGTCACCCACAGTAAACAAAACCTCTTTACGTTTCCTGTTAAAATACTTCTTGGATTTTTTGTTAGCCTCCAGAAAGTTACCACGCACATCAGTCCAAACTCTCTCCAAATCACCGGAAAAATTCTCCTCCTCCGGCACAGCCGACACCAATTTGGAGAATGAACCAAACGACGGATGTCTCCCAGTACAACAAAAAAAGGAGAACACCCAGCAGAAGAGGATGTATGGTTGTTAAGAGCAAATTCAGCGAGTGGCAGAAACTCAGACCACCCCTCTTGATTGTCTGCCACAAAACAACGCAAAAGCTGTTCAACATCCTGGTTCTTTCTTTCTGTCTGTCCATTAGACTCAGGATGATACCCAGATGAAAATGACAAATGGACTCCCAACCTGTCACAAAAAGCACGCCAAAAGCGAGCCACAAACTGAGGTCCACTATCAGAAACAATGTCGGTGGGAACGCCTTGGAGCCTGACAATCTCCTTAACAAATGCCCTAGCGATGGTCTTAGCGCAGGGTAGTTTAATTAGTTTAATGAAAGGAACTAAATGACACATCTTGCTAAAACGGTCCACGACCACCCAGATGACAGTAAAATCCTCGAACACAGGAAGGTCAGTAATAAAATCCATTGCCAGATGCGTCCAAGGCGCACTAGGAACCTCCAGAGGGCAAAGCAACCCCGCAGCAGGGGTATGTGAAGCCTTTGACCTGGCACACACAGTACATTGACGCACCCACTTGATGACTTCCTTCTGCCACCCAGGCCACCAAAAACTGTGACTTATAAGTCTCTTAGTCTCAGAAATTCCTGGATGACCAGCCAATCGAGACTCATGATACTCCACAAACAAATCTCTCCTAAAGGTCCTAGGCACAAACAACCTCCCATGGGGAGTGTTAGATGGGGCATCCTCCTGAGCTTTCAGAATCCCATCTTCCAAAATGGAGTCCAATGCCGCTAACACAACTCCTTCCTGTAAAATGCTCTCCTCCTCCTCGGTACCAACCATGAGAGAAAAGCTGCGAGATAAAGCATTGGCTTTAACATTCTTAGTACCAGGGATGTAAGTAACAGAAAAATTAAGCAGGGAAAAAAAAGTGCCCACCTAGCCTGACAGGCATTCAAGCGCTTGGCAGCATCCAGATAGATCAAATTCTTATGATCTGTGAAAACCTGAATAGGAAATTTAGCACCTTCCAAGAAATGATGCCAATGTTCAAATGCGAGTTTTATAGCCAGCAATTCCCGATTGCCAACATCGTAATTAAGTTTGGTTTCAGAAAATTTTTTCGAAAAAAAAGCACAGGGATGTACTCCATCCTTGTTCTCCTGAGACAAAACCGCACCGACCCCCACCGAAGAAGCATCAACCTCGACCAAAAAAGGCTTGGTCTCATCAGGCTGCATAAGGATAGGGGCAGAACTGAACCTCTCCTTGAGATACACAATAGCTTCAATGGCCTCAGTAGTCCACTGGACCGTATTCGCACCTTTCCTGGTGAGATCGGTCAGCGGCTTAACAATTATAGAAAAATTCTTAATGAATTTTCTGTAATAATTGGGGAAACCCAAAAATCTCTGTATCGATTTCAAACCAATAGGCCTAGGCCATTCCTGCACAGCCTGAACCTTCACCGGGTCCATCTCAAAGCCCTCGCTGGAGATAATGTAGCCCAAAAAACTAATTCTCTGCACAGCGAACTCACATTTCTCCAGCTTAGCAAAAAGTGAATTGTCACTTAATAGCTGCAATACCTCACGTATGCTCTGCCAATGAGACTCCAGATCAGGCAAATAAATCAGAATGTCATCCAAATACACAACCACATTCTTACCAATCAAAGGTCTCAGGATGTCATTAATAAGGTTCTGAAAAATGCGGGTGCATTGGTAAGACCAAAAGGCATCACCAGATTCTCAAAATGACCTACTGGAGTGTTAAAAGCAGTTTTCCATTCATCACCCTCCTTTATTCGTAACAAATTGTATGCCCCCCGGAGATCAATTTTAGAGAACCACTTGGCCCCCACTAACTGGTTGAACAAGTCAAGAATTAACGGCAATGGGTAGGAATTGCGTACGGTAATTTTATTAATTTCACGAAAGTCCAAACATGGACGTAAACCGCCGTCCTTTTTTTTTACAAAGAAAAATCCAACAGCCACAGGCGACTTAGAAGGTCTAATGTGACCATCAGCCAAGCTCGTCTGTATGTATTCCTCCAAGGCCTTTCTTTCAGGGATAGTCAGATTAAATAAGCGACTCTTGGGTAGAGTAGCTCCAAGAACAAACTCAATAGTGGAATCATAGTCCCTATGAGGAGGTAAAACTTGCGACTCCTCCTCTGAAAAAACCTTCCAAAAATCCTGAATAGGTACAGGTAATTCCCCTTTTTCCACAGCCGCAATGCGACAATTACAACATTTATCATAGCCCTTAGGACTCCAAGACTTAGTTTCATTAGTAGCCCAGTCCAGTAAAGGATTGTGCAGTTTTAACCAAGGTAAACCTAAAACTACTGGAGAAGGTAAATTATTTAATACCACCAAATCCAAATTTTCTTGGTGAATACCATTGATAGTGAGGGGAAATTCAGCAACCTTGTGAGTAATACATTTCAAAGGAGTGTTATCAATTGCAATCACAGAAATAGGTGATGACAAAGGTTTGGATTCCAATTCAAGTTTTTCCAAAAACCCGTTATCAATCACATTAAGTGCAGAACCACAATCCACAAATACCTGAAATTCAATCAAATCTTCATGCAATGAGGTACTCCCTGAAATAAATACTCCCTTAGAATTTAAACAAGCAATACGGGTGTAGCTGACCATTTTTTTTTCTTTGCTTAAACGAAGCTCACAGTTCTTAATCAAATGGTCAGATTTACCACAATAAAAACACAAACCTTTGGAAAACCTGTGGTCTCTTTCTTGATAGCAGAGTGACAACGCCCCCACCTCTATAGGTTCTCCGCCGTCCGAGCAGACCCTCTGAGGACTAAGAGCCGCCATTGCAGGAATTTTCTCATCATAGATCCTGGCACGCAGTCTTCTGTCCACACGTATAGCTAATTGCAAGGCTTCTTGTAAGGTCACAGGTGCAGGAAATGCAATCAGCAGATCCTTAACCCTTTCACTTAGACCAGCAAGAAACAAACATTTTAACGCCGAATCATTCCATCTCACTTCTGAAGACCACCTTCTGAAGTGAGTACAATAATTTTCAACATCACCTGACCCCTGCTTCAAACGTCTCAGTTCTGTCTCAGCAGATGAGACTCGATCAGGATCATCATACAATAACCCCATAGCAGAAAAAAAAAATCCTCCACTGATCTAAAACACGGATCATTAGGTTGGAGAGAAAAGCGGTACCAGAACACATGCCGACACCACCAACATGACTGAAACATGAATGCTACTGGGAGAAATTAAGTTAATTTGCTGCTTGCATCGTGGGTCTAGGTGCCGACATTGTGCAGGTTTAGAATGCTATAAACCTGCAGATTAACCCTATATCTGCAGGTTAATAGCATTTTTTCATGTAAGTGGTTCCTATTAATTAGAATCTTGAATTAATTAAGCTGGGATTGTTTGGTAGTGGACAACCTGTTTAAGAACCATCATGAACATATGAAGAACAAAGAGTCCTGGAACTAATGATATGGCCCATACAGAACGCTGATGTTAATATCATGGATTTCTTGTGGGATTACATGAAGAGACAAAAGGATTTGCTTAAGAATAAACACACAGAAGATTTGGAGTTAGTTCCCCAACATGTTTCAAACAATCACCCTGCTGAGTTCCTGAAAAAAATGTGTAAAAGTGTACCTAGAACAATTGATGCATGGTGGTGATTTTAATGTAAAATATGGTCACATCAAATATTGATATTTGATTTTTCTTTTGTTCAATCCATTATGCATGTTGCTAATTGATCCTAGTAAACTATTAACACTTTTATATTTGAAAGCATTCTTACTTTACAGCATTATATCAACACCTGTCTAAAAAATCTGCATAGCAGTGTATATACAGAATATATACTGTCACAACAACCTGACCTTACACAGAACGCTCAATAGACCAGAGTCTTAATGTCCAAAATAGAAAAATACTTTATTAAACACATATCCTGACCTGGTACCATCTATGCATTTTATGTCATATGGAAATGAGTACATATGAGTTGCAACGGGTGGGTATTTGATCCCACTTTTTTCCCCTATTCACTTATATGGTTTTCATGGGGATTAATTTAACTTGGGCCATTCTGCCTTGTTTTGCACTAAGCATTTAGCACTTCAAAATAATATGGGGATATTACATCTAAAAGTTACTACTAGATCATACATCTATTTAGAATGAGGTAGCTATGTGGGGTAGAAATTTCTTTGTAGAATCATTGTTTGCCCTTTTCTAGCAGCATTGTGCTATTTTTAAATGTCTTGATATGTGTTTAAAAAAGTATTTTTCTATTTTGGACATTAAGACTCTGGTCTATTGAGCGTTCTGTGTAAGCTCAGGTTGTTGTGACATTGATATTTGTATGGAGTTGAGGTCCAATAATATTTACGAGATACCGTGTGAGTAGAATGTTGTTCAGAATATATATTGTGCAGTATATTTAACTGCATTTAAATGGCAAACTATTCCTGTCATATAGGATTTGGTATATAAAGATATAAAGGAAACTTGAACTTGAATAAGCATATACTATCCAAGTATTACATTAAAGGTCATTCCACTGAGGATTTTTCAAATATCAAGATGATATTATCTTGCAATGTAAAGTATGAAAACTTCAAACCTGCAAACAGCACCTACTGTATTCAGTGACCTTGACAAAGTGGTCTTACCAGTGTGTGCCTCAGGCAGTCAGTTACTTAGTCTTCATTCTTTCCCTCCAGTCTGCCAATAGGACGAACTGGGAAAGATAATTTACTGCTGACCCTTTGCATAAAGGACATATCAACTCTGAGGAGTCTTTAAGGGCTGTGATTTATTTTGCAAATAAAAGAATGACCAAACCTGAAAATAAGGAAAAAACATTAAACACACACCTGAAATATACAAATGAGTAGAGTCCTACTTCCGCAAGATGTTTCCCAACAATAAACACAGAGCAACCTCCCTTTTCCTCAAATTTGCTGTTTTAAATTTATTGTAATTGGATGAGATTGAAGGAAAGGAAATAAAAGGACTTTCATTTTCATTTACCTTTACAGTTAAAAAGACATGGTTAGTTTCATAAAATTGTTCTTGAGCTAATATTAGATTCTTTGAGCACTTTTCTAAAAACTATTAAAAGCTTACCACCAGTCAGATGTGAAGAATGAGCACCAAATATACATTGTGATTTCAGAAGCAAAAGGTACTGTAAATGTAAAATTGTATGAATGGATTATGATGAGAGATGAGAGGATTCTAATTTGCTGGCTTTGCAGAAGTTTCCCCAAAAATTTGATTCCCGGAGAATAAATTGACGCAAATCTCAAAACTGGAAAGTTTGTAATTACACAGAAAATACATTTCGGGTAGAGGAGAGATAAAGAGAGAGAACCCTGCTTATCATAAGAGCTTATAAGTTACAAAAGAGAGAAATAGAGGACTTTGATGAGCATATGAGCTTACACACTATAGGAAAGAAAGAGAAAGAACCCTGCTGGCCATAAGAGCTTACACTCTTCAGAAGAGAGGGAATGAAAGAGGGGATACCACTGGTAGTTAGATTACTCACTCTAAAGTGGAAAGGATCCTACGAATCATAAGATCTTAAACACTACAATACAGCAAGACTTACCCAGTGACTCCGGAGATGGAAAATGACTTTATCATACAAACTGTGATCCACTGATCTGTGATGGCCCCACTACTAACCACCACTGTACAAGGTGTGATTATCCACTAGATGTCACAGCTGTAGGGTATGTTGAAGAGGCCATGCAGCAGCGCAAAATGAAATTAGCTCATTCTAATTCTACTAAATCAGTAGCTTCCATTTATTTTCTGATACCTTTAAAAAAAACATGTACGGTATATGGGAAGAATAGTCATAATGAGAAATATCTGAGTTAACTAGGAATAGTTTTTGTTAATACAGTGGATTGCGAAAGTATTCACCTCTCAGGGCATTTTTTGTGTTTTGCTACCTCATGACTCAGAATTTCACTGTTCTTTTTGAGGGTTTGCATCAGTTCATGTAAAGAACGTGCCTACAACTGAGAACCTTTGGTTTTCTTTTTTATTGCTAATCAAACAATAAATAGGACAAAATAACTGAAAACTTCAATGTGCATAACTATTCACCCCCAAAAGTTAGTACTTTGTAGAGCCTCTTATTGCAGAAGTAAAAGCTGCAAGTTACTTTGGATAAGTCTCTATGAGCTTTCCACATCTTGCCACTGGGATTTTTGCCCATTCCTCAAAACAAAACAGCTCCATCTCCTTCAAGTTAGATGGTTTCCTCTGGTGAACAGCAATCTTCAAGTCTGACCACCGATTCTCAATTAGATTAAAGTCTGAGCTTTGACTAGGCCCCTCCAAAAACATTTACAAGTTTCTCCTTAAACCACTCGAGTGTTGCTTTGGCAGCATGCTTTGGGTCGCTGTCTTGTTGGAAGGTGAACCTCCATCCCAATCTCAAATCACTGAGACTGAAACAGGTTTTACTCAAGATTATCCCTGTATTTCATACCATTAATCTTCCCCTCGACTTGGACCATTTTTCCTGTCCCTGCTGCCAAAAAACATCATCCTCAGCATGATGCTACCACCACCTTGTTTTACTCTGGTGATTGTGTTCTTAAATTGATGAACTTCGTTGGTTTGGTGCAAGACATAGCGTTTACCTTGGTGACCAAAAAGTAAAATTTTGGTCTCATCGGACCACAGCACCTTCCTACATACAGTACAGACTATCTGCTGTGTATCCACCTAACTTCTGCACAACACAACTGATGGTCCCAACCCCATTTATAAGGCAAGAAATCCCACTTGTTAAACCTGACAGGGCACACCTGGGAAGTGAAGACCATTTTCGGTGACTACCTCTTGAAGCTCATCAAGAGAATGCCAAGAGTGTGCAAAGCAGTCATCAAAGCAAAAGGTGGCTACTTTGAAGAACCTAGAATATAAGACATATTTTCAGTTGTTTCACACTTTTTTGTTAAGTTTATAATTCCACATGTGTTAACTCATAGTTTTGATGCCTTCAGTGTGAATGTACAATTTTCCAAGTCATGAAAATACAGAAAAATCTTTAAATGAGAAGGTGTGTCTAAACTTTTGGTCTGTACTGTACCTTTGGGGAGTATCCCACATCTTTTGGCAAACTCAAAATGAGTCTTACAATTTTTGTGTGTAAGTAAAGGCTTTTTCCTACCCGCTAGTGATGGTTGAGCACTAAAATGCTCGATGCTCGGGTCGAGCAAATTGGAATGCTCGGGTGCTCAACCCGAGCAACGAGCCCAATGTAAGTCTATGGAAAACTCGAGCATTTTTCAGGCGGCTCCCCCCGGTGGTCTGCAGAGGGCCTAAAAGTTGCCCAAATCGATGGGAACAGTGCTCAAATGACATGGGAACAGCATGGGGAAGACTCCAAAACGAAACCAAAATGGATTTTACTGGGAAATATGTTAAGGAACATCCTTTCCAGGGTAATGACTTGTATATAAGGCAAAATAAATAATCAAAACCAAAAATACTCCTCCACACGTTGGGCTATTTTCACACATAGCGGTTTTGATGCGTTTTTTGCACTTTTGCATTGCTTTCAACCGTGACAAATGCATTCACTGGGAAATGTCATTTTAGCATTTTACAACCTTACCTGGCCATGTGGTGTGTGACACATCATCAGACACATGCATACAGTGCTGAAAAGACATGTGAAAAGCATGGGGAAGACCCCTGGAACAATCTCTGACTCCCAGGTCACTGCCTAAAAGTGTGCCCATCATAAGTGATCCTTGGCGCATGCGAAGATGCCTCCCGCCATGCACCTGTCGTTGCAGACTTGCAACAATCACCATCCACATCCTTGTCCCAGTGCAGCGTTCAGTTGTCCCTACCCCATTCCTTGGAATGCAAACTCAAGTAAGCAGTCAGCCACCCACCCACAGGCTGCAATACTATACTGCCAAATTTTTGACAGCTGCTTGCACTTGAAATGTGGACTTTTAGGCTCGTGGAGGTCGAAGCTGTCCACAACCTCATGGTGGCGGCAGCCGGGTGTCCACACTCGGTCCCCAGCCGCCACTATTTCTCCCAGTATCGTCTCCGCCTTCCACATGCATGGGTCGCACAACATTATCCGTGCCCTCCCCAGTGCACTTACTGGGAAGGACCGCCTAACCACAAACACGTGGTCAAGTGAATGTGGCCAGGGACGGTATGGAGCCAGTCCACAGCTTTTTTTTGCTGAGAGTTGTATTTCACCACAGCCATATTCTTTAGCTCGGTGAAAGGACTGGCATAGAGGGAAACCATATCTACTCTGGGGGTCATTTCTCCCAGGAAGTCCTCTAATGAAGCTTGTTGCAGAAGCAATGGCAGCCCATCCAACATCAGCTTGCACTTGTTGGTGGTGCTTCGACATGCAAACATCTTTCTGTGCGCCTTTAATTTCATGACTACAGAGTTGGGCAATGGCCTGATCTGCAATGTGGTTTGAGAAATAACATGGATAAGCACGTCCAATCTACATCAAATAAGCAGCCATAGAGTGTCCGGGAACCTTCCCACACACTTTTCTTAGCCAGGGCTGTTTCTCGGCAGGGTTGGACGGGCCCACCAGAGAACCGGAGACTTCTCCGGTGGGCCCTGACTTCTCCTTCAGGAGAGTTCATAGTGCCGAGGTGAGGCCATAATGATGATAGAGGCCACTATCTGCTTAGTTTTCTGTTACTTGGAATGCAAGCACAAGTATGCAGCCAGCCACTCACCCACCCACCCACAGGCTGCAAAACTAAACTGCCAGATTTCTGGGCTGCTGCTTGCACTTGAAAAGTGGCCTTTTAGGCTCATGGAGGTGGAAGCTGTCCACAACCTCATGGCGGCGGCAACCGGGTATCCAAACTCGGTCCCCAGCCGTCACTATTTCTCCCGGTATTGTCTCCGCCTTCTACAAGTGTGGGTCCCTGAACATTACTGGTGGTACTTTTCTGTAGGAATCTGCTTGCCTCCTGCCAGCCAGGAATGTTTCCAGTAAACTATGGTACGACGCCATGGTATTTGCTCTGCCCCAAGTACCAGTAGCGAAGCCATGCCCAATTTCCTTTTCAGGAATTTTATTTGATAGACTGAGTGGCTGCCCAAATACATTAGTTTCTCTCAAAGGAGCTGATGATAGAGTGGCAGTAGGTGCAAGTTTCTCCATTTCTCCAGCCTGTTAGATATCAGAGGGTGAACGGCAGCACATTGGATCAGTGGTTAGCACTGAAGCCTTGCAGCGCTGGGATCCTGGGTTCAAATCCCAGCAAGGACAACATCTGCAAGGATTTTGTATGTTCTCCCTGTGTTTGCGTGGGTTTCCACTTCAGTAAAAAAGGAGCCATAGAGTGTCCGGGAACATTCCCACACACTTTTCTTAGCCAGGACGGCTTCTTCGCAGGGTTGGATGGTCTCACCAGAGAATCCTCTGGTGTACCCTGGCTTCTACATCAGGAGAGTTCATGATAGCGCTAACTTTGCAGCCGCTATGCGGCTAATGAGCGGGGGAAAAAGGTGAACCCTCAGAATCAAATCGTCTCATGGGCCCAATGTTTTTCAATCTGAAACAGCTTCTCAGTGGGAGTTGCATTTCACCAAAGCCATATTCTTTAGCTCGGTGAAAGGACTGGAATAGAGGGAAACCGTATCTACTCCGGCTGTCATTTCTCCGTCACCAGGTTCCACCCATTGTCACACACAACCATGCCTGGCTGTATGTTCAGCGGTGAGAGCCAGAGATAAGGCTGCTGTGTTACAGCATTCAACAATTCTTCAGCGCTGGGCAATTTGTCACCTAAACATTAAGCATGTTATCTTCAGCACAGCATGTTGCCTCTTGGCCAAGGCAGTGCTGCAGTGCTTTCAGCTTGTGACTGATGTGGTCATTTCGGAAAGATGAAGGAGGAGGTGCAGGAGCTGAACAATGTGATTACATTGAGGTTAAATTGGCGACTCTGTTTTTATACTAAAGAAAGATCCAAAAAAAGATTTTTGCGTTTTTTTACGCTATTTTTTAAGACAAATGCATGTCATTTTAAAATTTTACAACCTTATCTGGCAATGTGGTGTGTCACATCATCAGACACATCCTGTTTCATTTATGATGGAGGGACTCTGAAAGTCACAAAGCCTATTTTTATAGGGCCACCAGGCGGCCTTTACTATTTTTAAAAGGCCAGCAGTCGGCCCTCGCTATTGTTAGAGAGCCATCAGCCAGCTATGCTTTGTTGTTCCCATTATTAACAAGTGGGTCTACTATACAGTTAATGCGTATGCAGTGACTGCAAGGGCTGCCAAAAAATCGGATGCAACCCAATACCCCTTGGAAGAGACATAGAGGAGAGTCTCAGTAAAAAAAATGTTCCCATTATAAAGGAGCGGGTCTCCTATAATGGTAATGCCCATGCTGTGACAGCAAGGGCTGCCAAAATTTGGGAAAAACCCCACTAACAATTTAAAGACATATAGAGCAGGGCCACAGTAATGACGTTTCCATTACAAATGAGCGGGTGTTATGCTCGCGCCCGGACTGACTGACGCGTGAGCGTGATTAGTGATCCCACTGTACTATGAACCGAGGAGTGCCTGGAGGGGCGTAACTAAGTATCAACCCGATCCGAAGGTCGCACGGCGGCTTAGTCGACTCCGTGGACCAAGGAGGAACCGAGCAGAGGGACCAGGTGCGACTCCAGGTCAGACCCCTGTCACAGTTGTTGACCCACACCGGGGAATGCAGGAACAGGCAGGTTAGACTGGCATACAGGCAGGTGGGTATTGGCAAGTACGGCTGGTATGCAGACAGGTGGGTACTGGCAAGTACGGCTGGTATGCAGACAGGTGGGTACGGGCAAGCACGGCTGGTATGCAGACAGGTGGGCACTGGCAAGCACGGGTGGTATCCAAACAGGTGGTCATTGGCAAGCACGGCTGGAGTGCAGACAGGAAGATACTGGCAAGCACGGCTGGAGTGCAGACAGGGAAGTACTAGCAGGTTGGAGCGCAGGCTGGATAGGGTCCAGTACAGACTGGGAGACAGGTACAGAGCCGCAGATGTGGTAGACAAGCAGAGTAAAGCGAAACCACCAGAGCGGAGGACAAGGCAGAGCAGAGAGAAACTGCTAGTGCGGTGAGCAAGCAGAGCAGAGCGAAAACCGCAGGTGCGGTGGGCAAGGCAGAGCAGAGCGGAACCGCCGGAGCGGTGGACAAGGCAGAGCAGAGAGAAACCGCAGGTGCAATGGACGAGGCAGAGCAGAGAGAAGCCGCCGGAGTGGTGAACAAGTCAGAGCAGAGAGAAGCCGCCGGAGCGGTGAACAAGTCAGAGCAGAGAGAAGCCGCCGGAGCGGTGGGTAAGGCAGAGCAGAGGGAAACCGCCGGAGCAGTGGGTAAGGCTGAGCAGAGGGAAGCCGCCAGAGCGGTGGGCAAGTCAGAGCAAAGAGAAGCCGCCGGAGCGGTGGGTAAGGCAGAGCAGAGAGAAGCCGCCGGAGAGGTGGGCAAATTAAAGCAGAGAGAAACCGCCGGAGCGGTGGGTAAGGTAGAGCAGATGGAAGCCGCTGGAGTTGTGGGCAAGTCAGAGCAGAGAGAAACCGCCGGAGCGGTGGGCAAGACAGAGCGGAGCGAAACCGCAGGTGCGGTGGACAAGGCAGAGAGGACAGGGCTCTGTTCACATGGAACAGACTGGAAAATATAGGAAGATGGCTAGAACACAGGAGGAAGATACGGAGGAAGGGGAAAGGGACAAGCAGAACCAGATACACACAAGGTACTTCCTATAAAGTAGCTAGTGGACACAAAACTCACAAACAGAAGTACAGAGACAACGAGTTGCAGTTAGGTGCAGGTTCAGATACTGCAGGAAAAGGGAAGGTACGGACATAGAGACAAACAGGTAACAGGCTAGGATACAGTTCAGACAGGAACTGCTACTGCAATGAGATACAAGAACGAGCCTGGGTATACAGCCCCCAGAGTGGCGGGAAAAGACTAGAAGTCAGAGATAACAGGTCTGGGTATGCAGCCCTCAGAGTGGCGGAAACAGACTAGAAACAGGACAGGACCTGGCAATACAGTTGCAAAGACAATCTGAGTGAAGGTGGAGGTCAGGCACCTCCTTCTGGGTGGAGGGGGTTTAAATATCCAGTGACTCACAGCAATAGGCTGGAGACGCATTAGGGGTGCGCCCACAGCAGCTATAAGAATCAGGAAGTAACCAGTTCGTCGCCCTAAGCAGTCAGTCAAGAGACATGCACACAGCATGAACTGGAGCAAGATTTGCAGGCTGGACTGACAGGTAAGATTGTGGTCTTGCATAGTGGAAGGTGGTGCACTATGCAAGCACGCTGCCAGGGATGTTACAGTATCCCCCCTTTACGCCCCCTCTTCTTCAAGCCTGCAAGGGTCTTCTGCAGAGAATTTGGAGGCCAATCCTTCTCTTTAAGAGGATTACCTCTTCTGTCCATTAGAGGAAACGAAACTGATGTCATCATCTTGGTGACTAGGATGCTTCCTCCTATCAAGCCATCCTCAGCAACAGATGAAGTGTGTGAAGTACCAGGAACAGCACACAGGAAAGTCTCTCTCCATTTGTTATCTGGTAGCATCCTGGTGGATTCAAGAGACAACTGGAGGTCCTCCGCCTGGTAGGAGGGGTGTAGAGACTCGGGGGTAACCACCGCCTTGACATACACTTTGCCAAGCTTACTGGATGAAGTGGGCAGCGTACCAGGTACCGGGTGTAGGAAAGTCTCTCTCCACTTATCAGGTAGCACCCTGGGAAATTCAGGAGACAACTGGAGGTCCTCCGCCTGGTTGGAGGGGTGCAGAGACTCGGCGGTAACCACTGCCTTGACGTACACTTTGCCAAGCTTACTGGATGAAGTGGGCGACGTACCAGGTACCGGGTGTAGGAAAGTCTCTCTCCGTTTATCAGGTAGAACCCTGGGAAATTCAGGAGACAACTGGAGGTCCTCCGCCTGGTTGGAGGAGTGCAGAGACTCGGGGGTAATCACTGCTTCGAAGTTCACTTCGTCAAGCTTACTGGATGAAGTGGGCGAAGTACCAGGTACAGGGTGTAGGAAAGTCTCTCTCCATTTGTTATCAGGTAGCATCCTGGTGGATTCAGGAGACAACTGGAGGTCCTCCGCCTGGATGGAGGGGTGCAGAGACTCGGGGGTAACCACTGCCTTGACGTACACTTTGCCAAGCTTACTGGATGAAGTGGGCGGCATACCAGGTACCGGGTGTAGGAAAGTCTCTCTCCGTTTATCAGGTAGCACCCTGGGAAATTCAGGAGACAACTGGAGGTCCTCCGCCTGGTTGGAGGGGTGCAGAGACTCAGGGGTAATCACTGCTTCGAAGTTCACTTCGTCAAGCTTACTGGATGAAGTGGGCGAAGTACCAGGTACAGGGTGTAGGAAAGTCTCTCTCCATTTGTTATCAGGTAGCACCCCGGAGGATTCAGGAGACAACTGGAGGTCCTCCACCTGGTTGGAGGGGTGCAGAGACTCGGGGGTAAACACCACCTTGATGGACGTAGGACCAGATTTATTAGAGACGGAGGGTCCTTGCTTTGGGACCATCTTCAATCTGGTTTCAGAGATGACATGTCTGTAAGGCGGGACGGTACCTGAAGCCAGATCATTGGTACAATCATCGAGACTGTGTGGGGACATCGCCTCCGCTTCTCTTCCTTCGGAGACTTCAATGCACAGCGAGTCAGCGACTAGCAGATGTGGTGAAGAAGAAGAAGAAACTGCTGACTGTCCTGAAGATGTGGGGACTGGACACCCCTTGTACCTTAGCAGTCCCCCAGGATACACCATGCAGGATCTCCAGACCTGAGCGGGCACTAGATCTCTCGGCTCTGGACTACCTGTGGGTAAGCCAGTCAGCACCTAGAATGTGAACTACTTCATGTATAATGCTCCAATCTGGAGCTTAATTTGTACAGACATATTTTGACTGTTTGTGAGTAGGGCTCGTCCTTCTGCTGGCAATGCCCAAACCGGCTTCTGGAGTTGTCGGACGGGAATCAGACACTGACTCTTCAAGGCTTTAAGCCTGAAACTTCCGGTTAATCCGAGGCCTTCACTTGCCACGGAGACAGTCATGGTCATCTGTGGAGAGGAAACACTAACGCCAAGGGCAGCCTCTCCTACAGGCCTAATGTCTTGGGATTCTCTAACCTTCGCTGGACAAAGTCGGTCAGGGGGTTCCAAACCACCGCAGCGGGACCGCAATCCGATTTTGTGACTGAGTTCTGGCTTCTGCTTTGCCTGACGAACATAGTCGTCCTTCATGGATTCTGTGCGGAAAGCTGCCTCTACAGGCTGGGGAATAGGAGGTCTTTGGGAGGACAGAACCTGGCATGACGGTTTACCTCTACGCCTTGCACGTCTGGACTGCCTCTTGAGGTTGGGAAGAGAAGTATTCTGTGGAGCATAGTCATCCAGCGTGGATTCTGGGTGGGCAGCAGTCTCTTCGGGCTGGAGGACTGGTAGGCTACCTACACACATTACCCATCGGGGCTGCTCCGGGATATTGGGAAGGGAAGCTTTAGCAGAGGCTTCAGGATTAGGGTCATCAAAGGCCACCAAGAAGGCCTGCAGGTCAAAGATGATACGATCCCATGCTTCCCATAGGGGGGTGATCCATTTCAAGGCGTCACCCGCTAGGTAGGACATCATAAATGCCACTTTAACCCGATCGGTAGGAAAATAGTGAGCATAGAATTTGAAATGCAGCATGCATTGCTCCACAAATGTACGGCTTCGTTTTGGATCCCCATAGTACCGTGGTGGATCCGCAGGAACGAGTGGTGATAGATCCATTTGGGCTGGTGCGTAAATCGCCTGGGCCATAGATTGAGAAAAAAAAATTTCTTGGTGCACGTATTCGCGAGACAAGGATTCAAAATGTCTCTGAGAGCAAAAGGCCGTGGGGCTCAACGGGAACCATGGCCTAAGCAAACTGTTACGCTCGCGCCCGGACTGACTGGCGTGAGCGTGATTAGTGATCCCACTGTTCCATGAACCGAGGAGTGCCTGGAGGGGCGTAACTAAGTATCAACCCGATCCGACCAAGGTCACACGGCGGCTTAGTCGACTCCGTGGACCAAGGAGGAACCGAGCAAAGGGACCAGGTGCGACTCCAGGTCAGACCCATGTCACAGTTGTTGAGCAACACCGGAGAATGCAGGAACAGGCAGGTTAGACTGGCATACAGGCAGGTGAGTATTGGCAAGTACGGCTGGTATGCAGACAGGTGGGTACTGGCAAGTACGGCTGGTATGCAGACAGGTGGGCACTGGCAAGCACGGCTGGTATGCAGACAGGTGGGCACTGGCAAGCACGGCTGGAGTGCAGACAGGGAGATACTGGCAAGCACGGCTGGAGTGCAGACAGGGAGGTACTAGCAGGTTGGAGCGCAGGCTGGATAGGGTCCAGTACAGACTGGGAGACAGGTACAGAGCCGCAGATGCGGCAGACAAGCAGAGTAAAGCGAAACCGCTGGAGCGGAGGACAAGGCAGAGCAGAGAGGAACTGCTGGTGCGGTGAGCAAGCAGAGCAGAGCGAAAACCGCAGGTGCGGTGGGCAAGGCAGAGCAGAGCGTAACCGCCGGAGCGGTGGACAAGGCAGAGCAGAGAGAAACCGCAGGTGCAGTGGACGAGGCTGAGCAGAGCGGAACCTCCGGAGCGGTGGGCAAGGCAGAGCAGAGAGAAGCCGCTGGAGGGGTGGGCAAGGGAGAGCAGAGAGAAGCCGCCAGAGCGGTGGGCAAGTCAGAGCAGAGAGAAACCGCCGGAGCGGTGGGCAAGACAGAGCGGAGCGAAACCGCAGGTGCGGTGGACAAGGCAGAGAGGACAGGGCTCTGTTCACATGGAACAGACTGGAAAATACAGGAAGATGGCTAGAACACAAGAGGAAGATACGGAGGAAGGGAAAAGGGACAAGCAGAACCAGATACACACAAGGTACTTCCTATGAAGTAGCTAGTGGACACAAAACTCACAAACAGAAGTACAGAGACAACGAGTTGGAGTTAGGTGCAGGTTCAGATACTGCAGGAAAAGGGAAGGTACGGACATAGAGACAAACAGGTAACAGGCTAGGATACAGTTCAGACAGGAACTGCTACTGCAATGAGATACAAGAACGAGCCAGGGTATGCAGCCCCCAGAGTGGCGGGAACAGACTAGAAGTCAGAGATAACAGGTCTGGGTATGCAGCCCCCAGAGTGGCGGAAACAGACTAGAAACAGGACAGGGCCTGGCAATACAGTTGCAAAGACAAACTGAGTGAAGGTGGTGCTCAGGCACCTCCTTCTGGGTGGAGGGGGTTTAAATATCCAGTGACTCACAGCAATAGGCTGGAAACGCATTAGGGGTGCGCCCACAGCAGCTATAAGAATCAGGAAGTAACCGGGCCTCCGCCCTAAGCAGTCAGTCAAGAGACATGCACACAGCATGAACTGGAGCAAGATTTGCAGGCTGGACTGACAGGTAAGATTGCGGTCTTGCATAGTGGGAGGTGGTGCACTATGCAAGCACGCCGCCAGGGATGTTACAGCGGGTGTGCTATATAGTTATAGGGTATGCTGTGAGTCCAACGGCTGACCAAATTTAGGACAAACCCCTCTAAGAATTTAAAGACACATAGAGCAGGGCCACAGTAATAAGTACGACTTGTTCCCATTAGAAAGGAGAGGGTCTGCTATACAGTTATAGGTTATGCAGTGAGTCCAACGGCTGACTAAATTTAGGAAAAACCCCAATAACAATTCAAAGACACAGAGTAGGGCCACAGTAACGACAAATTCCCATTAGAAAGGAGAGGGTCTCCCATAGTGTTGGCCTATGCAGTGAATGCAAGGGCTGCTAAAAATTGGGAGGCACTCCAATGCCCCTTGGAAGAGACGAAGAGGGCCTCATGAAAAAATGTTCCCATTATTAGGAAGTGGGTCTCCCATAGTGTTGGCCTATGCAGTGAATGCAAGGGCTGCCAAAAATTGGGAGGCACTCCAATGCTCCTTGGAAGAGACTTAGAGGGCCTCATAAAAAAAATGTTCCGATTAGAAAGGAGCAGGTCTCCTATACTTGGAATGCCCATGCACTAATGTATGGGCTGACAAACATTTACCCCTGGGGGTATACATGAACATACTGTATAAAAAATTTTTTTACGGGCATCATCAACACCCTTTAAAAAAATTATGTGGGTGTTGCATCACTTATCACGGTCACCCTAGTGATATGGTGGTGGAGGATGAGGATGAGGAGTAGGAGGAGGACAAGAGCAAATAGCCAAAATCAGGAAGTGTATACCCATGTGTGTGTGTGAAAAGGTGCATGGAAATACAAAAAGACACTGGATTTGAGCTTATGTTACATTGCTATCATTCCATGGTGTTGAGCAGTCTGGCCTAATCCAGCCCTTGTTCATTTTTATAAGAGTCAGCCTGTCAACATTTTCAGTTGACATGCGGATGCGCTTATCAGTTATAATTCCACCAGTGGCACTAAAAACCCTCTGTGATAAAACGCTAGCGGCAGGGCAGGCCAGGACCTGAGGGGGCTGAGAAAATTCCCCCAGAACTTTGACAGTGTTCCCCTGCCTCTGCTGGATTGGAGTTGTGTCTCTTTCGTCTGAGGTCCTTGGTTGTCCAACAAACTGTGACCTCTGCCGCCAGCGTTTTCAGATGGGAATTTTTTTAGTAGTTAAGCAACAAGGGCCTTCTGGTACTGCCCCATTTTTGTAGACCTGTCCGCCTCAGGAATAAGAGATATAAAGTTCTCCTTGTAGCGTGGGTCTAGAAGTGTCATCAACCAGTAATGACTGTCACCCAACATTTTGAGAACGTGAAGGTCATGAAACTAGCTCATGTTCTTCCTCCTCCTCCTCATTGTCACCCAATTCACGTTGGGATGAGATGAGGCTGGGCTGTGTGTAATCATGCTGTATGGTTCCTTGCTCCATCTCATCGTGCTCCGCCTGCAATGCATCCTCTGTGATTGTGAGCAGAGAGCGTTTCAGAAGACAGAGAAGCAGGATGGTGACGCTAATTATGGCGTCATCGCCGCTCACCATCTTGGTGGAGTCTTCAAAGTTTTGGAGGATGGTACATATGTCTGACATCCATGTCCACTCCTGAGGTTTTATGTGTGGAGTCTGAACTGAATACCGACGGCCTTGTTGATGTTGGTAGTCAACAATTGTACTCTTCTGCTCACAAATCCTTCACAACATCTGCAGTGTAGAGTTCCAACACGTGGGGACATCACACACCAGTCTCTGAGCTGGAAGCTGCAAACGCTGCTGAAACAAGGCAAGGGCAGCGGAAACTGTAGGTGACTTTCTGAAATGGGCACACAGGCATACTTTAACAAGCAGATCTGGCAGCCAGGCATGGTATGTGTGTGAGCTCGCCTCGCCTCAGAGGCGCCACCAGGTTCCAGCCATTGTCACACACGACCATGCCTGGTTGTTGGTTCAGCGATGTGAGCCACAGATCTGCCTGCTCTTTCAGAGCTGTCCACAACTCTTCAGCATTGTGCGATTTGTCACCTAAGCATATTAGCTTCAGCACAGCCTGTTGCCGCTTGGCCGAGGCAGTGCTGCAGTGCTTCCCGCTTGTGACAGATGTGGTCATTTCGGGGATGGAGGCTGAAGAGGAGGAAGATGAGGTGCAGGAGCTGTAGACTGTGGGGGCAACCCTGATTGACCTATGGCCTGAGATCCTTGGCGTCAGAAGGACGTGTTCCATCTCAAGGTCCGACTGGGTCCCGGCTTCCACTATGTTAACCCAATGTGCCGTCAGTGAGATGTACCATCCCTGCCCACAAGCACTTGTCCACGTGTCCGTGGTTAGGTGGACTTTCCCGGTAACTGTGTTATTGAGGGCAAGTGCTTGTGTAATGTGGGGATGGCACACCGGGAGAAATAGTGGTGGCTGGGGACCGAGTACCGAGGAACGGCCGCCGCCATCAGGTTGCAGAATGCTTCCATCTCCACGAGCCTAAAAGGTAACATTTCGAGTGCAAGCAGTCGCGAAATGTGGGAATTTAGTAGTGTGGCCTGTGGGACGTTGGCTGCGTATTTGTGCTTGCGTTCCAAGGACTGAGGTATGGACAACTGAACGCTGTGCTTGGACAAGGATGTGGAAGTGCTTCCTGATGCTGCTACTTGAGAGTGTGCAATGACAGGTGCAGGGCAGAAGGCATCTTCGTATGCACCATGGATAGGGGATTGGCTTGCATGCAAATCAGCGGAAGAAGCAGTGGTGCCACCCGCAGACACTGTTCCTGGACCCTGTGGTTTGGCCCACAAAGTCGGGTGCTTTGCTGCCATGTGCCTGATCATGCTGGTAGGGGTCAGGCTGGTCGTTTTACCACTACTGCTGATGCTGGCCAGGCAGTTGGTGCAAATGGCCTTTTTGGGGTTATCTGCAGAGTCTTTAAAAAGCAACCAGACTTGGGAAGACCTAACAGTTGTACTGGCAACTTTCTTTGTCTTGGTGTTACGGGTAACGGTTGCCTGCCTTCTTTCTGCGGCCACCACACTGCTTTTTCCTGCCTGTTTGGGGTGCTCTGCCTCCCTCCCCTGTGTGCTGCTGTCCTCGCTTTGCAGGTCCTTCTGCAAGGTTGGGTCAGTTACTATATAATCCACCACCTCGTCTTCCACTTCCTCACTCTGGTCCTCCTCCTGACTTTCTGGCAATTGTCTTATCATCGTCAACCTCCTGTAACACTTTCCCACCGTCGCCTTTGTGTGACCATAGCTGCTCAAATATTTGGGAATTGCTACATGCTATCTTCTCGTGCCCTGCTTCAAGTGGACTGGGAAAGAGGCCCGAATCTATAAATGGAAAAGTGAACAGCTCTTCGGTGTGTCCTAGTGTGGGATCAGTTGTCTCTGGGCACTAGGCATGGTGGGAGGAAGGAGGTTTAGGGTGAAGAATATGCAGTCCAGACTCACAGCTACTGAGACTTGACCGTGTGGAAGACAAGGTGGTGGCTATGTGACTGGAAGCATTATCTGCTATCCAACCAATAACCTTTTCACACTGCTCTGTGTTCAGTAGTGGTGTTCTGTGGTCCCCTATTAATTGGGACAGGAAGGTCAAGCAAGAAGATGTGGGTGTTTGTTGTGGCACAATTTTAGCTTGCCCACGGCCTCGGCCTCTGCATGCACCATCACCATCACGTCCAGTTCCCTATTCCTTGCCACGTGCCTTGCCCATTTTAAATGGAGGACAATATCTTCTACGCTCACTACAAATGACTGATTTTGGAGTAAACTTATATGTGATCCATGTGACAGACAAACCACAATTTAAATACCTGGCCTATAGGTAACTATTTTGAACAGCAAACTGGTGTCAATAGCTTCACGGACACACTGAAACTAATTTTTAATGGAGGCCAGAAATGACAGTATTTTCTGAAAAAATATATGTTATCAGGGTGATGGAGAAAACACAATTTTAGTTACCTAGCCTGTAGGTAACTATTTTTAACAGCAAACTGGTGTCAGTTGCTTCACTGACACACTGAAACTATTTTTTTAATGGAGGCCAGAAATGGCAGTATTTTCAGGGCAATTATATGTGATCCATGTGACAGACAAACCACAGTTTTAAATAGCTGGATTTTTAGTGCTGTAATATGGAAAGGACTTGGCTGTATTCTGCAGTGCCAACAAGCAAATGGCGCAGAAAAACAGTGTTATCTGGATTGCTTTTTAAGCAAATAATGAGGATTAAGATCCAAAAAAAAATTATTCCTGGTCCCTGAGACATGGGCCTATTTCTAGAAATATCTAACAGCAAGCAGCAGCAGACAAAACTGGAATTGAGCCTCTTGTGCTATATGCACTGAAGTGTGCTATATACCCTTCCTGCCGATATACACTGCCTGCCTGATATCTCTGCAGATGGATTAGTCCTCAGAAGGACTGTTTTTTGAGATGGATATGTGTCTCTACTATAGTTTGGTACACCTACACTAACTAGAAAGAAGCAAATCTATCCCTAGCTCAGCAGCACCTCTCCCTAACTATCTGATTCCGGAGTGACTGTGACGAGCATGGCGGCGCCAGGTCTGACATAGACCTGATGACGCTGTGCGGACAGCCAATCACTGTAATGCCACAACCAACTTGGCTGCGACATTACAGTGAATGGCAGACAATCCCTGCATGTTCATTGGCTCTGTAAAGAGCGCCAAACATGCAGGGAGGGGACACGAGCTCCCACAGAGCAACCCTGGAAATACTCGGCGAGCAGTGAGATGTTTGGGCGAGTACCGAGCAGTAGCGAGCATGCTCACTCATCACTACTGCCCACTCTTAAATAAAGGCCACCTCTCTGGAGTGTATGGCTTATTGTGGTCGTATGGACAGATACTCCAGGCTCTGCTTGGGAACTCTGCAGCTCATTCCAGGTTACCTTTTGTCTCTGTGCTTCCTTTCAGATTAATGCCCTCATTACCCAAGCTGAGAGCTTTGGTGAGCAGCCCTTCTCTTGGCAGGTTTGTTGCGGTACCATGTTCTTTCCATTTTGTAATAATGGATTTGCTGGTGCTCCGGGGGATCATCAGAGATTGGGTTTTTATAACCCAACCCTGACTTATATTTCTCAACAACTTTGTTTCCAACTTGTTTGAAGTTTTCCATGGTCTTCATGGTGTTGTTTTGTTAGTGGTGCCTCTTGCTTAATTGTGTTGGAGCCTCTGTATCCTTTCAGAAACAATGTGAATATACTGACAGGCCATGTGACACTTGGATTGCACCCAGGTGGACTTCTTTTCACTAAGCATGTAACTTATGATGGTAATTTCTTGCACCAGAAATTTTTAGGGGCTTAATCGTAAAAAAGATCAATACATATGCACATGCCAATTTTTAGTTATTTAATTCCATGAATTTAATTTATGCCTATATTTTTCCCACTTCACCAACTTAGACTCTTTAGTACTGATGCATCACACACAAATCGGATTACAAAAGTATTTATACACAGGTTGTAATGTAACAAAATAGGTAAAAGGACAAAGGGGTGAATACTTTCGCAAGCCACTGTATTGCTAATAATACCAATATTCATTAAACCACGTTTACACACAAAACTGAGCAATGATAAATATAAATCTAATACAATAATTAACGTATCTTGAAAGATAAAACAGAATAGTTGATTTTTTGAGCAGATTGTTTTGTGGTTATATGGGGAAGGGGATGGCCAGATGACTGAGTGAGGCTAAACAATGGCCTCAGCACCAAGAGAACCAAAGACCCTCATGGTGGAATCCTGGGTCTGCAACGGCAAGTCAAGGAGTTCAGCAAGACTTCAGTATAGACAAGTATAATGTGCTTTTAATTTTATACCATTCAATGTTCTCAAAAAAAATCCAGAAAAATGATGGATGACTGGTCATTATTTTGTTGGATTCAGGCAAACTAAAATATTCAAAATTTTAAATTTGTCAGAATCATAATTTTTGGTTAGATTCATGTCATTCAACTATAGTAAAAAACAGTGTACCTTTCTTTTGTTCATTAGTGTCTATATGACCATGGTACAGGTTGGTTTCATGTTTTGACCTATTTAAAACAGCTCCTATCCACTGGTCTGAGCTCTGACACTTCCCTTCCCCTGACACTTCTGTATTTCCTAAATCTGAATTCTCCAAATTGCTGTTATACCCAGAAGAAAACCAAGCAAATACAGGAAGGAGATACAAAATTTATATAAATATTGCCCTTAGTTGGATTAAAATTTGGAACGCTGTTGCTTCAACCACTGAGCTACCATATTTTTGATATTAGCATTCTGCATATTTGGTTGAATTGATCATAAAGGATTTATTATTGACAAGTCTACGTAGCTTATTTAAAAATATCTTCCCATGTCCATTAGTACTAGAAGGGTTTAAAAATAATGGTGCATGCTCCCCATTATCTCTGTAATTTCAATCATCACTATAAAATGTAAATTGTAACTGTCATTTTAATTTTTATTTCATGAATAAATAGGACATATGAAATTAAGCAACTTTGTAATATAACTTAACAGAAAAATTTGCTTCTTTCTCATCCTTGGCTGATCTTTCATTTTCAAAAGTCTCAATTCACAGGTAAAATCTGTATTCAGTGAAGACAGATTTTTATATTACTGAGATAGGAGATGGCAGTTGCTACTTATGAGATTCTATCAGTAGTAACTGCCAACTCCTATCTCAATAATTAAAAAATCTGTATTCACTGAAAACAGATTTTACCCGTGAATTGAGACTTTTGAAAATGAAAGCTTTGTCCAGGAGGAGAAAGAAGCAGATTTCCTTGTTAAAATTCAAAAAAATAAAATAAATCTTTTTTTTTATATAGCGCTAACATATTTCGCAGAGCTTTAAATACATAATCATTGCTGTCCCCATTAGGGAATTTAGATTGTGAGCCCCATCAGTATGTCTTTGGATTGTGGGAGGAAACAGGAGAACCCGGAGGAAACCCCCGCAAACATGGGGAGAACATACAAACTCCTTGCAGATGTTGTCCTTGGTGGGATTTGAACCCAGGACTCTAGTGCTGTAAGGCTGCAGTGCCAACCACTATTACAAAGTTGCTTATTTCCATGTGTACTATTGATTCATAAAATAAAAATTAAAAAGACGGTTACACTTTTAGGCATCATTCAGATGTCAGTAATTTTTCTTGTACACAAAAAGATGGTCAGATTTTTACCAGTGTTTTGGATCCAATTTTCAGAAATTTGTTCAGTGTTTCACTTTTAACCATCAATGTTTCATCAGTATTTTTCTCATATGAAAAAAAGAAAATCACAAAGCTTCTCCCACCCATTAGAATGTTAAAAATAAACATAATCCATGTGCTGTTCATGATTGTCACAGATCCATAGACTTCTATAGGTCATTTTGATCCATGAAAAAAACAAAGCTATGTGAATAGCCCAGTAGTCTTTCATGGGCATGTGTTGTATCCCAGAAAAACAGAGATAGAACATGTATATCAGAAACAGACATTTCATGTCATATAAGGAAAGATGTGGTACTAATAAATACCAGAAAAATGTTATAATAAATATTACTCTTTACAAATTAAGCATTGAAATCACAAAACAAACAAAAAGTCAGATACACAATTGAGGAGAAATGCATTTTTGAAAAAAACATCAATTTTGTAACAGTATCATAAAATTGTAAACTTTTACTTCTAGACAAATATTGCGGGATATATTTGGGCTTGACTTTCTTTGCTAATTCCTCATAAAATATTTGCTTATCAGTGAAATACTTCCTGCTACAGACAGTAGACAATGGCAGTAACTGGATATGTCACCTTACCTGGAAGCAATCCATCAAGTCTACTTGCTCCATCTGAATTTGGAATATTTCTTTAAATCATAGGATATGAGTAAAACATGTATTGCTTATAACATCAATCTGTGTACACTGAAATAAATCAATTAGTTGCATATTTTATATTCTATAAGTGATATATTTTAAGCATAAAAATGTGAAATTAAAGCCCACTTTATTCTTTAACTGTAGGCAAGGTGCATGCTTGCATTTCTCAGGGGCACTTTAAAAGAATTAAAAGTAGTAAAAGTGCGAGAAGTTTGCTTTGCTTTTCTGGGCATACATTAGTGTTCATTATTTTATTTTATATTGAAGCAAATGTTTGGTCTTTTTCCTTTTCTTTTAACTTTTCTGTAAAAGTACATTTTCTATCTCCATGCATTTTTAGTGTGCTGTAGCTGCAATCCCCTCATCCCTGTTGAGTATTAACTTTTCTGTTACCTGAGAAGGCTGCGAAAAAGAAAATATGCCACCTCCCCTTAACAGAATATATTACAAAGATAAATATATTTTCCTGTATTATGTAAATTAATGCAAAAAAAATGTTATCCAGATAGGTACCCTTATTGAAAAAAAAATGCTCAAGAAAAGATTAAGGACTTGTTCACATGCTGTGTTTTATCTATGTTTTGTTTACGTGTTTTTCAAGTGTAAAAAATGCTGCACTTTACAGTATTATTTACCAATACATCTCCAGTAACTCAAATTAATCATAGGTCCCCTTGTGGCACAGTATTAAACAAATATCCGAAAAAGAAAATTGAGTGCCAGGAACAATGTACAAAAATATGAATAAAAAGTCAATTTTTATTTAACAGATTAAAAGTTATATAAACAATGTGATTAAACAAGCACCGAAAAAGACGGACATAGACAACTAAAAATTAGTGGGTGAGCTAATCAAGAAAGTTTCACAAGTACATGTGTACATTAATGCACAATTTACAGGTAACCTTGCAGTAAAGCAGCACTATGCGTGTGCTGGTTAATCCAATAATGCATATATGTATGCACATGAAGCTGGTTAATTTACCAATGCAAAAATAATTTCCCTTCTGATATATAATATCTAAATATGTGAATAACTGTGTCCAATGATTAAAGGAGAAATATACAGAAGTACAGACAAAAAGTTCAATCAAAGTGCATACCGATGATCAGCTCACCCTCCAATAGACCTGACACGTGTTTCACTACTGCTTCATCAGGGGTCATTTTTGCATTGGTAAATCAACCAAGTGCACAGCTAGTTGCGTTTTTGATGCGTTTCTGCCATGGAAGCACACTAAAAATCATGTGCGTTTTTTACCTGCGGATTTCCAGCATTTAATACAAGTCTATGATGAAAATCCACACAGAAAACACAGCGAACCCGCTAGAGAAATTGACATGTTGCGGATTTGAAATACGCACCGCAAGTCAGTTTACGCTGAGACAAAATAAAGCCCAGTGGGTATGAGATCTCTATAAATCCCATCCACTTTGCTGGAACTGTAAGATGCTGCGTTTTTGAAGCAGCATAAATACGCAGCGTCAAAAATGAACCAAAATGTATTTGAGGGAACGTAGGCTAAATTAATTGGGGGAAAAAAACGCACAGAAAAATGCATAACAAATGCACGTAAAAACACAATGGTCTCCTGATAACACTCTGCTTTTTGGTGCAGAAAAATCTGCTAAAAAACCTCAACGTGTGCACATACCCTTAATATATTTGATCTGGCACATCATTATTTTTTTTTTAATTGACCAAAAAGCATAGACACATACTACGCTTTTTCAAAAAAACACAGTGGATCTTATTTATCAAAGCGGCTTAAGCAAAAAGAAATTATGTTATCTACACCAGACAGCTTTTATTTTTCCAGAGCAGTTTAGGAAATAACAGCTGAGTGCTGATTGGATGATATGGGCAACACGAGTAGTTATTTATTTAGACAGTTTTGATAAATGAAAAGAAACAAAGAAGACTTAGTTTACACTACTGCTCTATTATTGAATTAATTTATGTTGCCTTTTTGCATTAATAAAATACAGATCTAAAGAGAGATAATGTTACTATTGTGAATGAGCTCATATAATATCCTGTATATTTGAGATTATTAACGGAAATTTAAGGTGTTTACATTATGGTATTCAAAGTATTTAAAGCGTTACTTTTGTCAGTGTATTGGAGCTATTTTACTAAAACTTTCACCAGGCAGTCGAAATATGGTCCATATTTATCACTGTGGCTCTCACTGGATAAAAAATGAGTGGTTACATGCTAGGCATATTAAGCCTCTTTGTCTAACATGACATTACCTTATCCACATGTACGTCACTTGACAAACGGTAAGCTTTTAATACTAAAGGTTAGGACCGTCCTAAATAGGGTCAAAGTGACGTGGTGGGATGTCTTATACTTTTTTTGATTAAAATTGTGTTAACTAAGCACCCTATATTGTTTTCATGCACTATTGCCATTTACTTACTGCAGGGTATTTGCTTGTTATGTTTTTATCTTTAGTGGCCAGTGTGAACATACGACTACATGCTGCATGCACATCAACTTATATTCCAGTTCATCTCTTTATGTTTTTTACCTCTTGTTTAGGCTTCTTAAGTCCAAGTTTTTTTCATGAAAATTTTGTCACAATTTATTGCATTTTAAGCCTTGCCCCTTTCTTCTCTAAACCACACCCATTTGTCTAGTGAGCGGCTAAAGGGGTCTAAAATATATAATAAATGTTGAATAGGGCATGAACGCCAGTTTTCTAGCACAAATTGAGCTAGAATTTTGACTTTTCTTTCTTAGTAAATATCCCCAATTTACTAAATGAAAAAAAGCAAAATGCATTTTAGGCTTAGTCCTCGCTTATATGTTTATTGCTGCATTTGTTTTCTTTGTGTAACTCAAATGATGGAAGTTTTTATTAGTTTTTCATGGCATTTTTGGATCTGAACCCAAAAGACTTGGCATAAAACAGATCTTCTCTAAACCTATAGAATCTAGATTGTAACATTTTTCCTTCAGCTTGTATCTGATAGAAATTAATGTATTTTGGTGACATTTTCTAATATTTTTCTTCTATATTTTTTTGACAAGAACAATACCTCCATATTTTCCCAATTTTATCTATACTCATAACCTCTCTAACATATTCTAAAACATAACAAAAGAGCTTGCATATTAGTTTTATTAGTATACATTCAGCAATAAAAATAATATTCGAAAACTGGTTTGTAGTGAAAAAAAACATACAATCCACTTGTTTTTTTCCGTTACTGTTTCAATTACAATTTATATATTGTCTAATAGCAAACAATTAATCTTCAGAAAAGTTCTTGTATAATTTTACAAATACTATTACAAAAAATGTTGTTGTACTTGTTTGCTTTTTTTAATTATGTTATGCTGGTCCTTGTTTTTAACCACTTCTAAGTCATAGGTTTTATTCTAAAATATATAACTTTTTGTATTACATCACCAAAAATCCTCTCACTAATCTCCTAATCGAGCACTAGACATCCTAGCAGCAAATGTTGTGTGTATTCCAGCTCGCTGGAGATCAGTTTCATCCCCGTGGCTTTGTCACTATAAATCCCAGCGTTCACCAGCTCCTTGTCTGCAAGTGATTTCCAGCTCTATGATAAAACTAAAACAGACAGACTTAATTTAAGTCCCAGACTTGAGGAAACTCATCTTAAATATTAGCATAATTTTACAGAAGACAGAGGAAATTGCTAAAATATGTGATTTAAAGAGTGTCTGTATCCCAGTACATAAGCAGCTCTTGTCTGCCACCCAGTGATTGATTCAGCATTAAAACTGAGCCAAGGAAATGGGATTTTCAAATAATAAATCATAAAATACTATGACATTAATCAGAATTCTACAGTACCTTTAGACAATCATAATAATAATATATGCATTAGTATTAACGACAGTCACTGTTTAAAGACAATAATAAAGCTCCGGAGGAAGAAAAGTAAAAAGAATAAAATACAAAAATCTGATTAAAGTAAAATAAAAATATAAAAACATACTAGAAAAGGCTAAATGCACATGATTTAGGGTTTATTTTCAGCAGGCTCATGTAAAACAGTCTAAATGAATTTGTTTTCAGATGTATGCCTCAACTACGTACAAGTGGCCACCCGATCAATGAGTGGAACAGGCGGCCACGAAAGGTGGCGAGTTCTCCTTCAATGGAGGTCTTCAAACAGAGGCTGAACAGGCATCTGTCTGAGAAGGTTTAGTGAATCCTGCATTGACCAGGGGGTTGGACATGATGACCCTGGAGGTCCCTTCCAACTCTAATATTCTATGATGAAGTTCATCAGCATATGTGTAAAGAAATTTTTCACAGTGTACCTGTATGTATCAGCAGTGCACCTCAGACATAGTGTGAATTCAGTGAATTCAGACAAAATTGGCAATTTGCCAATCGTACCTGCAAGAGAAATTCACATGTTGCTGTTTCTTAAAAACGAACCCCAGGTCAGTTTACACAGCATAAAAAAACACAGTAGGCATGAGATTTTTATAAATCCCATCCACTTTGCTAGAACTGTAAGACGTTGCATTTTTTACACAGCAAAGATATGCCACTTCGAAAACTCATAGTACTGACTTATCAGACCTCCACTATGGGCATACAGGTTATAGAAAAGTAAATCTATACATACCTGTATGGCCCATAGTAGAGGTCTGTTTTTATCAACTCTGTTTTGCACAGGCTTTGTGTCCGGGGGATGGGAATAAATCCCCGCCTATCTGTTTATTTATCCCCAAAATCCCCACCTATGTGATTAGTTATCATATTTCCCCCCTACCCTGCACGTCACAGGGCCCTGTGACGTGCACTGGTCTCCCTCACTAGCAAAAAAACAGTGTCAAAGTCTACAGTGAAGAGGCAACTCTGGGATGCTGGCCTTCAGGGCAAAGTGGCAAAGAAAAAGCCATATCTGAGACTGGCTAATAAAAGGAAAAGATTAATATGGGCAAAAGAACACAGACATTGGACAGAGGAAGATTGGAAAAAAGTTTTATGGACAGACGAATCAAAGTCTGAGGTGTTTGGATCACACAGAAGAACATTTGTGAGACGCAGAACCACTGAAAAGATGCTGGAAGAGTGCCTGACACCATCTGTCAAGCATGGTGGAGGTAATGTGATGGTCTTAGGTTGCTTTGGTGCTGGTAAAGTGGGAGATTTGTACAAGGTAAATGGGATTTTGAATAAGGAAGGCTAACACTCCATTTTGCAATGCCATGCCATACCCTGTGGGCAGCACTTGATAGGAGCCAATTTCTTCCTACAACAGGACAATGACCCAAAGCACATCTCTAAATTATGCATGAACTATTTAGGGAAGAAGCAGGCAGCTGGTATTCTATCTGTAATGCAGTGGCCAGCGCAGTCACCAGATCTCAACCCCACTGAACTGTTGTGGGAGCAGCTTGACCCTATGGTACGCAAAAAGTGCCCATCAAGCCAATCCAGCTTGTGGGAGAAAGCATTGGGTGAAATTTCTCAAGATTACTTCAGCAAATTAACAGCTAGAATGCCAAAGGTCTGCAGTGCTGTCATTGCTGCAAAGGGAGCATTCTTTGGTAAAAGCAAAGTTTGAAAGAGAAAATTATTCTTTCTAATAAAAATCATTATTTCTAACCTTGTCCATGTCTGGACTATATTTTCTAATCATTTTGCAACTCATTTGATAAATAAAAGTATGAGTTTTCATGGAAAACACAAAATTGTCTGGGTAACCCCAAACTTTTGAACGGTAATGTACATAGCCTTAATGTGATTGTAACTATAGTATACTCTCTCAAAATAAATAAAAAAAGCATATGGAAGAGATAATTTATTTGTGAAATCATCAACCCTCCCTATCTACACTAATTTTAGCTAATTTAAATACATTTACTTGGTGATTAGATGATCTATAGTATTGATTTCACCATTTTTTATGGTAGCTTTCCTGGGGGGTGGTGGAGTGGGGTCACAGGAGCCAGGGTCGCTGCTTCAGGAGGCCATCACTGACAGGAGTGCTGCAGGCCTGTCCTCTCAGAAGGGTCGCTGATTCAGGAAGTTGGTGGCGGTGGCAGGAGGAGTGGGGAGATGTTGCAGGCCCGTCCTCTCAGAAGGGTCACTGCTTCAGGAGCTTCGGCGGTGACAGGAGTGGAACGCTGCTGCGGTTCTGTCCTCATAGAAGGGTCACTGCTTCATGAGGTCAGTGGTGGTGGCAGGAGGAGTGGGGCAATGCTGCGGGCCCAGTACTCTCTAGATGTTTGCAGCAGTGAGTGGAGGTCCCCTCTCCTATATATATCCCTGCGGTGGCTTCGGGAAAATGGCCACCCGAAGCGGTGCATGCACGGATTGAGATCTCGTGAGACAAAGCATAGTGATAAAGATTTACAGTTAGGTCCATATATATTTGGACAGAGACAACATTTTTCTAATTTTGGTTCTAGACATTACCGCAATGAATTTTAAGCAAAACAATTCAGATGCAGTTGAAGTTCAGACTTTCAGCTTTCATTTGAGGGTATCCACATTAAAATTGGATGAAGGGTTTAGAAGTTTCAGCTCCTTAACATGTGCCACCCTGTTTTTAAAGGGACCAAAAGTAATTGGACAGATGAAATAATTGTAAATAAAATGTTCATTTCTAGTACTTGGTTGAAAACCAATTTTTGGCAATGACTGCCTGAAGTCTCGAACTCATGGACATCACCAGACGCTGTGTTTCCTCCTTTTTGATGCTCTGCCAGGCCTTCACTGCGGTGGTTTTCAGTTGCTGTTTGTTTGTGGGCCTTTCTGTCTGAAGTTTAGTCTTTAACAAGTGAAATGCATGCTCAATTGGGTTGAGATCAGGTGACTGACTTGGCCATTCAAGAATATTCCACTTCTTTGTTTTAATAAACTCCTGGGTTGCTTTGGCTTTATGTTTTGGGTCATTGTCCATCTGTAGTATGAAACGACGACCAATCAGTTTGGCTGCATTTGGCTGGATCTGAGCACACAGTATAGCTCTGAATACATCAGAATTCATTCGGCTGCTTCTGTCCTGTGTCACATAATCAATAAACACTAGTGACCCAGTGCCACTGGCAGCCATGCATGCCCAAGCCATCACACTGCCTCCGCCGTGTTTTACAGATGATGTGGTATGCTTTGGATCATGAGCTGTACCACGCCTTCTCCATACTTTTCTCTTTCCATCATTCTGGTAGAGGTTGATCTTGGTTTCATCTGTCCAAACAATGTTCTTCCAGAACTGTGCTGGCTGCTTTAGATGCTTTTTAGCATAGTCCAGTCTAGCCTTTTTATTCCTGATGCTTATGAGTGGCTTGCACCGTGCAGTGAACCCTCTGTATTTACTTTCGTGCAGTCTTCTCTTTATGGTAGATTTGGATATTGATACGCCTACCTCCTGGAGAGTGTTGTTCACTTGGTTGGCTATTGTGAAGGGGTTTCTCTTCACCATGGAGATTATTCTGCGATCATCCACCACTGTTGTCTTCCGTGGGCGCCCAGGTCTTTTTGCATTGATGAGTTCATCAGTGCTTTCTTTCTTTCTCAGAATGTACCAAACTGTAGATTTTGCCACTCCTAATATTGTAGCAATTTCTCAGATGGGTTTTTTCTGTTTTTGCAGCTTAAGGATGGCTTGTTTCACCTGCATGGAGAGCTCCTTAGACCACATGTTTACTTCACAGCAAAACCTTCCAAATGCAAGAACCACACCTCAAATCAACTCCAGGCCTTTTATCTGCTTAATTGAGAATGACATAACGAAGGGATTGCCCACACCTGTCCATGAAATAGCCTTGGAGTCAATTGTCCAATTACTTTTGGTCCCTTTAAAAACAGGGTGGCACATGTTAAGGAGCTGAAGCTCCTAAACCCTTCATCCAATTTTAATGTGGATACCCACAAATGAAAGCTTAAAGTCTTAACTTCAACTGCATCTGAATTGTTTTGTTTAAAATTCATTGTGGTAATGTCTAGAACCAAAATTAGAAAAATGTTGTCTCTGTCCAAATATATATGTACCTAACTGTATATACCTATAATGGTCTGGGGAACAACCTCTTGGAGCACTGCAATAGTCATTTAGCAGTTCAGATGTGGGGCTGATCTCCAACCTTTAACCTCAACCACATGTGATTAATTAACTTGGTTCTGCAATCCAATTTTTGGATGTACAGTTTGGATGTACAGTAAAAAAATTGGTTCTCTTGCACTAGAGAAATCTTTAAAGTTCTGAAAGTGACTACATGTGACTACTTCCGAGAGCAATGCAGGAGATTGTGACAAAATCCATTTCATTTATGTTTTCATTCTTTTTAGTTATTACACTATAACAAGCATCACCATACAAAAGAAGGGGACTGTGAATGTGGGAACATACTGTATTGCCTGAGCAACACCTAATGAATGGATAGGAAATCTTGTAGATGTCCTAATTTAAAGGAACCTGTTCCAAAATTAATATTACCTGTCTGACAAAAGTCTGCCATTTAAATGTGAACCAAATTGCATGAGAAAATCCTGAATTCTGCCTTAAAACTTAGGCAGCTTTTTCTCTGAGCTGTCAATAAACTGGTTATTTTTCTATTTCCACGTGGGTTCATCACAAAGCATCTTACTCAGTTGCTCCCAGAGATAACATCTAGCACACAAAGGGGGCTTTCTTTGATCTCTACGGTCCTTTAAAGGTCAGAGGCCTGTCTTTTCCTGTAGGTAATTCCTAATGACTCATGTCATTGACAGAGAATGAGGATTTTCAGAGACAAAGGAGCGACAAATTTAAGCACTACTATCTATATAACTTACTGCTCTTAAATGGAACTACGTCTTATACAGATATGAAATTTCTATACACCTGGTAACTATTATTTATCTATAGTCATCACTCTCAATCTATCTAAATATCTATCTATGACTGCTTAAGTGATAAGATTTTTATTTTACAAAACTTTGAAACTATCACAAGTTGAGGAGGCACCAAAACATTCAATGTTTTTGCACAAACTCAGCAGCTGAGATACAAAAAACAAAACAAAAAAACACAATGTGGCTGCAATGTGTGAACACAGCCTTAAAATGATTTTCCTTAATCTGTGAATCTTAATTAAAATCACTGCTTTTTGTTCACTACTGGTCCCAATCTTTTAGAATACATAATCTAGAAAGTTTTTCTGAAACTAATCGGTCTGCCCCATCACCTCTAATTTACATCTGTTCATCAGTCAATGTGATTGGTCACTGACCTCAGGGCTCCAAACTGTAAACTCAAAGACAGACGCACAATTTAATCTATTTTTTTCCTTTAGGGTTATTCCCAACATTGAAAGTTACTGCCTATCCTTAGTATAAGTAATAACTTGCGTATTGATGGGGGTCCCACCTCTGGGACCCCACTGATCATGAGAACAGGGCTCTGAAATACTGAATAGAATATCCATCTTTTTTTCGAACCCGATAATTAGCTATAGAGATGAGCAAATCTTTTGAAAATTTAATTTGCCGGATTTTCCCCCAAAATTCGATTGGTTGAGAATAAATTTGCACAAATTTCAATACTGGTAATTGCTCATAAAATACAAGTGTGGGAAAGGAGAGAGGGAAAGGTCCTTGCTCACCATAAGAGCTAACACTTTACAATTAAGAGAGACAGGACCCTACTGACCTTAAGAGCTTACACTCTACAGAAGGGAGAGGACCCCGCTGGCCATAGGAACGTACACTCTACAGAAATGAGACAGGACTCTATTGAACATAAGAGATTAAACTTTGCAGGCTAGACAGAGAAAACTACTGACCATAAGAGCTTACACTCTGCAGACTCAGTCACATGTAGTCCCATTGATTCTGGAGACTGAAAACATACAACCTGTGCTCCACTGGGAACCGCTGATCTGTGATGGCCCCGGTACTGACCAACACTGTACGAGGTATGATAATCCATAAGATGTCAAAGCTACAGGGCATTATGAGGAAACCCACACAGCAGTGCAAAATCAAGTAAGCATGCTCTCCGATGCTTCAGCAGTGTAGGAAATGGTGGTCGGCAAGGGTTGTTTTTTTTTGAGAAATGATGGAATGGAATCTCAAAATGTTCAAATTCTTTTGAAAATTTCAGGAAACTTGATCCTCCGTGAATTGATCCGCTAATCTCTAATTAGCAAATTATCATCCTCTTATGGTTAGATGATAACTTTCAATGTTGGAAATAACATATTAAGCAATATTTGAGAGAAAAGGTGCAACAACACCCAAAAAAAGTAAAAGGCCACATTTATTAGAATCTTCCCAATGATAGTAATTTACATTGATCAGATATAAGGAAAACTAAGATATAGTGAAACATATAATACCATATAGGTAGCTCGCTCATCAAGTAGCATTCTATTCTGCAGTTAAACTTGTCGATATTATAATTCAATTGAATTTGATGCATGGATCACTCATGGGCTTATGAGAAAAGTATCTAGATTAAAGAAAAAAAAAATAAAAATCCAGCACCCAATTTCAAGCTTCCAATCATTATTTCCTCACTTTGTTCCATGTTACAGTTAAAAGTTAAAGAGGATAACCAGGTCTTTATAAAAAAACAAAAGATATACCCAAGCACTAACAGGCAGGTAATTGCAACTTTCCTGCCTGTTGTGCATGACGCCGTTGTTGACAAGCCTTTGCAGATGTCACATCTACAGAGCGGAGGCTTCTTTTCCGCTCCCCTCCGTCGACAGGGCGGGACTTCCGATGCCATTCGGATTAACAGCGGGATCCCCGCTGCCTAACTGGGGAAGGCCGGCTGTCAATCAGAATGATGCTGGAAGTCCCTCCCCATCGCATCAATAGAGGCTTCTGAATCCCCGGCAGGAGCGGTCTGTGACCACTCTGTGCCGGGCAAGAACGGCGCCGTGCACAGACAAGTAAGTTGCAATTACCTTCCTGTTAGTGCTTGGGTACATATTTTACTTTTTGTAAAGTCCTGGATATTTTCTGTAATGCAGTATTAGCTTACACGTCAGGTTTTGTAACTCTTTATCAAAGCTAAATGACTTAGTTAAAGCAGTGAATAAGAGTTGCAAAACTCAACAGCCAAGACTGTGCTAACTGCAACATGGCCCGTTTATTAATGTAAAGTTAAAAAAGTATAACCCCTTACACTATTTGACACATATATGTGTTATGAGCCCATTGAGGCTCACAATCTCAATTCCTATCAGTAAGTTTTTGGAGTGGTGGGAGGAAACCAGAATCCCCAGAGGAAACAAACGCAAACACGACCCCAGCGCTGAAAAAGAAACATTGCTAACCACTTACCCACTATGCTGCTTAGATGAGATTATTATTATTATTTAATATTATAGCGCCATTAATTCCATGGCACTTTACACGTGAAAAGGGGTATACATAGCAAACAATAAGTACAATAATTTGAACAAAAATGAGTCACCGACTGGTACAGGAGGAGCGAGGACCCTGCCCGCAAGGGCTCACAATCTACAAGGGATGGGTGAGGATACAGTAGGAGAAGGCAGAGCTGGTCATGCAGCGTTATGGTGGAGTGAGCGTTTTATTGCATTTTTTTTATATTTTCTCATTTTTCTATATTTTTCAAAACATTTTATTTTTACTATATTTTTTTAGTCCCACAAAGGAATTGGATACAATAATGTTGTAGTATATAGTGAAATTGCCACTCCCCTATAGCGCTCAGCCTGTGGCTGACTTTCTCAGGGGTCTTCAGCAAGCTTTTAAATTTAAAATGCAGCAATAGGAGCACACTCCAGTTGCTGAAGTTACATGCAGATGCCAGCAGGGTAACACTTGGCATCCTACTGGCATGAAGCAGGCTCAACGCCTGTGCCTGTGTCAAACATTCCTAATGAAACGTTGATGGCAATTTATGTTTTAGCTTGTTAAAGGGTTAAAGTTTAAAAAGCAGTCTTACATACAAGTTACATAGATTTTTTAAATGTATCATTAGTTAAGAGTTCTACCTGATCAATATTATAACTGCTTGTATTACTATAACTCATAAATCATTGCTACTCCAATGGGCCAAAAGAAACTTTACTTCAATGTAATGTAAAACATATTATACGTCAGATAACATCTGAAAATTGCCATAATTAATAATGGGCTGAATTGTCGAATGTCTTGTTGATAGAAAGCAGACATAAGCTAAGACATTGGCTTCATTATGAATCTCTTTGAAAGCATGTCCATATGACATAACAGACTGACTCATTGGCTTTAGGCTATATAAATGAAGACAAATTGTTAAGACATTTGCGCATGAAACAGGTGATCTCTTCACCTTTCTTGCTGTAATTCCACCTTTGCGTTAGATAGAAGAAGATATAAAAGTAAAATTATTTGGGTTATTAGAAGACAGTGGATTTAGAATGGTTATCCAGAATTAGAAAAAATGGCTGCATTCTTTCAGAAACAGAACAACAACTCACCATTGGTTGTGTTTGGAATTTCAGCTCAACTCAATTCACTTTAATTGAACAGAGTTGCAATACCTACTACTTTTTCATATTGGTAATTTAAAGGGGTTGGCCACATCTTTACAAGTCCCTTTCATGTAAACTAACTGCCATAGATAAGCACTTTAATAAATACTTTGCTTTCTCAAATCCTTCTGTAATCTGAACTGCTGCCCTGGTCACATGATCTCTTGCTGAGTATCCTCTGACTTCCTGTGATGTCACATCAAAATCTCTCTAAGTTCCTGGCTTTGGAAAATGATGGGTGACTTGTTGCTTGTGTGGGTGGTGATCCATTCAGCATAGCTCACCCTTGAGCCTGTATGTATATAGCAGGGTCTATATATATGTTGTAAAGATTCACTCACTCTGGCAGCAGTTGGAGGTAGGCACAGGTGCAAAGTTTCTTGATCCAAAACTGGTTAATTTAGTACAGATCATAAATCTTCAAAAATAAGGAAAGCAAACAGTCTCATTGACATATAAATCAAGAAAAGGAAGAACAAATAGTTTAAATGTCAAGCACTCTCCTAACTCCTGTTAAGGAGACCAATACCAAAAGGGCAGTCACCTCTCACTCACAGATGTAGCAGAGTAAACCAGAACACTAGAGATATTTCCACCTCTACTCCCAGAAAGGTATGGAGCAGCTCAGCTGCCCTCTTATAACAGCTGTCAGGAGTAGACTGAAGATATGGGAGCAGCCAGTCCCACCCAGCTCTCCCAACTGCTCATAAAACCCGGACCCAAAATCTGAGCCCGTTAAATAAACCTCTCAGCCTTATGAGTGCTGGAGCTTTCTCCCTGGGGTTTAGATCACCAAGGCTAGGCACCTTGGTGGCGCATATACTCCATCCAGGACTTGTCCAGCTGCCAACTTACAATGTACACACCCTGCTCTATACCCTGTGTAATGTATACACACCCTGCTGTATTCTCTCTATAATATGTATATATTCATACCCCTCTTCCCATCCACAATTTGAGAGTTGATTCATGTGATTCGCCAAGAAAACACCTGCCATGATTTTACACATTGCAGAATATTGTACCACCACAGAAGTGTCACATAACTTTAAGCCCAACTGTGCAGGCTTTGCCATAATACCTTGCAGTAATTATATCACATGGTATAGTGCAGCCAATCAGGAGGAACTATCATAGCCTGTATAAAAGCCAAGGTAGAGAAGAGGGCACTCTTAAAGAGTGATTAAGGATACTGAGAGGACATCACAGCTCACATCTCAATATATATTATGTAGCCTGCAGCATTTGAATTACAATTGCACTTTTTTCTTCATTCTTAATGTTCTAGAAAGCATCAGCAAGGAAGCACAATAGTTTTTACAAAAAAAAATCTGAAATCAGTGTCCGGCAGAGAAAGTGCGCATGCTTGTCACAAGCGAGTGCACTAAGTATTTGCATTTTTTTGCGCAATCCTTTTTGTGAAGGCAGAATAAGTGAGTTTTAAAAATGCAGGAGAAAAATCAACAAAATCCAGACATTTTACTATGACTGCCTACCTCGCAAGGTGTGCATGTTGCAAACCATTTATTTGCACATCTGTTTTACTGTTCAAATTTTACATCCACATCACACTATTAAAGAGCCCTGCTGCAGGTGTTGGCTTATTGGATGGGGAACTACCTAGCATTTCATATTACGTCATTTTTGGAAAGGCGGTTGAATTTTGTTAGCTCGATCAGGGCGCCGATGACCTTACAATTTGCTCTTATATAACATAGCCACTTTAGGCGTGTACAGTAAAGTAGGTTACAAGGAACTGGGAACTTTGGTGCATGCCATTGTAATGCAGTGATGTAATTTGGCCTACCTCAGCTCTACAACGCCACTGATTGGTAGAATACAGTAGGTAAGAACAGGTATAGTGTTACTCTCTTTGAGTATTGCTCCACAGCACTATACTCTAGTTGGATATGTAGTAGTGGTGGAGGTAATAGTCTGCCCTCTGATACTTGGAAGGGTTAAATGCATGTTCCTTAAGCTAGAACCATCTAGGGCTGCAGTTTCGCCTGGGAAGAGTTAACTGTAATAGCCAGCCCAGTGAGGGTGGGGGGAAACTGAGTGTTAGAGTCTAGTGCAGGAAGTGAATTCAGTCAGTAGTTGTGTAGTACAGCAAAAAGTCACAGGCTCTTGTTAAGGGCTGCTAAGGCAAACGTGGGCCTAGAATCCTGGACAGTGGTTTACCAAAGAATCCCTCCGCACGAGTCCCATTAGCCGGCCTGGGAACCTCGAGGTAGATGTCGGGACCCGGGGACACATTGTCTTCTGCGAGGCTGCAGAAGATTTAGCACTCAAACTCTCAGAGGCAAAGTGAAATGGGATCCAGATATAGTGTCATTGGTGAGGAAGAATCTCTAGGGCTAGAGAAGAAAGCAACAGAGATGCTTCACATAGATTGGGAACCAGGGCTAAAGTTGTATCTGGTACCTGTGGGAAAGATGACAACCCGTTGGGCCTTATCCTTTATTCCAGCCTGTAAATACTGCCAGTAACCCAGTAAAGTTCTGTTTGTTTTTATGAACCCTGTGTCCTCTGAATTGATTGCTGCCCTGGTTCTAGAAGAAGGATTCCTGGAGTCAGAAGAGGCCTGCAGGCTAGAAGTAAGAGGGAGACACCACATACACAGCAGCACACCAGGGCGAGGACAGACTTTGTCTGTAGGGTGCCAAAGCGAGTAGGGGCAACAGCTCGCCCACGACTACTTCATTTGGGCACCTTACACATAGCATGGCTCAAAAAGTGACACTAATGTGATGCTGTGGGAGTAATAGAACATTATTGCTTGATGTTTTTATTAGGGAACTAAAACTATCACATTGCTGTATGGAGAATTATTACTACAGTTGAGTGAATTTATTCAAGTGGAATTTAATTCTACCTGAATATACAATAAATTAGCATTTTGGAAAATACAGATATTATAAATTTGCTTTGTGTGGATTCAGCAAAGTGGCGCCATTTTAATGAATCATAGACAGCCAGCAAAAGTTGAAAAAAACAAAGAAACAAACAAAAACTTATACTCATCTCTCCGCTTACCAGTCTGGCCATTCTGTTGCTCGCTGCTTGCCATCCGGACCTCAGGGCTTTTTTTTTAGGCCATCGTACCTCTAGTTTGTTCATTCTAGGCCAGGCCGTTCGGCTGCAAACAGACCTCCAGGGTATCTGCACATTGTACATCTGTGACGTCACGATGTGCGACACGCAGTGAGTTCTAAGGCTTGGTCGTGGTTAGAAGTCTTGGTCTAGAGTGAATAGGCTGGATAATGATGGGAGAAAGGAGAGGTTACTCTGAGGACCACACAGCAGGCAGTGTAGAAGACAAATAGGTGAGCACTGAGGTAAATATGACTGTATCAATAAAGTTTTGTCAAAGCCAAATACTAGGAAGTAGTATTTATTTTAAGCATGATCAAATCAGCTTAACCACTTCGCGCCAGAGCCTGTTTTTGCCTTTGTGACCGGGCCAATTTTTACAATTCTGACCACTATCACTTTATGAAGTAATTACTCTGGAATGCTTCAATGGATTCCCCTGATTCTGAGATAGTTTTTTCGTGACATATTGTACTCCATGATAGTGGTAAAATTTCTTCGATATATTTCTTCAGTAAATTTTCAAACTTTGAATTTTCATGCCCTTAAATCAGAGAGATATGTCACACAAAATAGTTAATAAATAACATTTCCCACATGTCTACTTCACATCAGCACAATTTTGGAACCAACATTTTTTTTTGTTAGGAAGCTATAAGGGTTAAAAGTTGACTAGCGAGTTCTCATTTTTACAACAAAATTTACAAAAATATTTTTTTAGGGACCACATCTTATTTGAAGTGACTTTGAGGGGCCTTTATGACAGAAAATACCCCAAAGTGATACCATTCTAAAAACTGCACCCCTCAAGGTGCTCAAAACCACATTCAAGAAGTTTATTAACCCTTCAGGTGCTTCACGGGAATTTTTGGAATGTGGAAGAAAACAATGAACATTTTACTTTTTTTCACAAAAAATTACCTTAGACCCAATATTTTTAAATTTTTGCAAGGGTAACAGGAAATAATGGACCCCAAAATGTGTTATGCAATTTCTCCTGAGCACGCTGATAACCCATATGTGGTGCAAAACCACTGTTTGGGCGCACGGCATGGCTCGGAAGGTAAGGAGCGCCATTTGACTTTTGGAATGGAAATTTGGCTGGAATTGATAGCGGATGCCATGTCGCATTTGGACAGCCCCTGAGGTGCCTAAACAGAGGAAACCCCCAACAAGTGACCCCATTTTGAAAACTAGACCCCTCAAGGAACTTATCTAGATGTGTGGTGAGCACCTTGAACCCCCAGGGGCTTCACAGAATTTTATAATGTTGAAGTATGAAAATAAAAAAAACACATTTTTAACACAAAACTGCTAATTTAGCCTCAAACTTTTAATTTTCACAAGGGCAGCCAGAAAAAATGGACCCCAAAATGTGTTGTGTAATTTCTCCTGAGCACGCTGATACCCCATATGTGGTGCAAAACCACTGTTTGGGCGCATGGCATGGCTCGGAAGGTAAGGAGCGCCATTTGACTTTTGGAATGGAAATTTGGCTGGAATCGATAGTGGATGCCATATTGCATTTGGACAGCCCCTGAGGTGCCTAAACAGAGGAAACCCCCAACAAGTGACCCCATTTTGGAAACTAGACCCCTCAAGAAACTTATCTAGATGTGTGGTGAGCACCTTGAACCCCCAGGGGCTTCACAGAATTTTATAATGTTGAAGTGTGAAAATAAAAAAACACATTTTTAACACAAAACTGCTACTTTAGCCTCAAACTTTTAATTTTCACAAGGGCAGCCAGAAAAAATGGACCCCAAAATGTGTTGTGCAATTTCTCCTGAGCACGCTGATACCCCATATGTGGTGCAAAACCACTGTTTGGGCGCACGGCATGGCTCAGAAGGTAAGGAGCGCCATTTGACTTTTGGAATGGAAAATTGGCTGGAATCAATAGCGGACGCCATGTTGCATTTGGAGAGCCCCTGAGGTGCCTAAATAGAAGAAACCCCCAAAAGTGACCGAATTTTACAATCTACTCCTTTGTATAAATTAATCCAGTGGTGGGAAAATAAGTAGATAGGTAAATGGTCACTAAACCCATAGATGAATTCCCAGAGAGGTGTCATTTCCAAAATGGGGTCACTTCAGGTGGGATTCTGCTGTTCTGGCACTTTTCAGAGCCGCTAGGTACCAGAACTAAAGAATCCCCCCTGAAGTGACCCCATTTTGGAAAGGACACCCCTCTGGTAATTCATCTATGAGTTTAGTGACCATTTTAACTCAATGGATGATTTCCAGAACCAGAAACAAGCACACAATGGAAGGTTTAGATTCTGGAGAACACCCCCCCACACACACACGAAATTAAGTGAGCTCTACTCGAATGTATCATTCACTAAATGAACCAAATGTTTGAATGACAAAATGGGATACATTTTTACAGTTTAAAAATGTGGTTCTGTGTGGAAGATTTTAAAGCAGTCAGTGACGCATAAGGCTGGCAATGATGGGCATTGTGGGTAATAGTAGCGGGTATCATGCCTCATTCCTCTCTTAGTACATACACGACATCTTTTCTGGGGGTTCCTTCTCGTTTCCATTGCTGCAATAAGTGCAATAAAATATCGCTCAGTGAGTCTTTTCACATCCTCAGATACTCATGGATGAGCGGGGTTAACACTTTAAAAAACAAGATTTTCAATTACCTTTTCTTGATAATCAAGAAAAGGATCTGAATTTCCTGCTTTTTTGTACAACACAAAAGAATTGTATGTGGCCACCTGAAACAAATAAATAACCAACTTTTTATACCAGGTATAGGACTTTCTTGATACCTGGTATGGCTGTAGAACTTGGTCTGCAAGGTCCACACCCCCCATGTGTTTGTTGTAGTCAATGACTGACACAGGTTTTTGCTTCGGAGTAGTGGATCCTAGTTCTACAGTGGCCCTTGTGGCATCTGTGTGGATCGAGCTGAGGACAAAAATATCCCTCTTATCCCAAGCAGCTCTCCATTGCGTACAGCCCCTGATTGCCCCTTTTGGAACTTTTGGTTGACCAATGGTTGTGGAAACCCCTGATGTTTTTTACGAATGGTCCCACAAGCTCCGATGTTGTGTTCAACCAGACTTTTAAATAGGGGTATGCTGGTGTAATAATTGTCCACATATAGAGTGCAGCCTTTTTGAAAAGATTGACTTATCAGCTCCCAAACAATTTTTCCAGATGTCCCCAGATAAGTAGGGCATCCTGGTGGGTTTAGTTGGCTATCTTTCCCCTCATATATGCGAAAAGCGGATGTGTTTTCCGGTTGAAATTTCGCACATTTTTTAGAGCTTTATTCCAAACCTTGCCCTTTTAGATGGGATAAATTGCTTGAGGTGCAGTCTTCCTTTGAATTTTATAAGGGACTCATCTATAGAAATATCTTGTGTTGGGGTGTAGAGCCTTAAGAATTTTTCTGACAAATTTTCAATGATGGGTCTAATTTTATATAACCTGTAATGTTCTGGGGCATTTCTGGGCAGGCATTGACTATTGTCGTTAAAATGCCAAAACCTCATGAGCATTTCATAACGGGTCCTAGGAAGAACGACTGAAAACATAGGGGTGGCTTGAACAGAGTGGTTGGACCAGTAGGATCGAATGCTCAGTTTTTTAACAAGCCCCAAGGCAAATGTAAGTCCTAAAAAATTTTTTATTTCTGGGACATTAGTTGGTGTCCATAAATTTGCCCTAGCATAGTAAGATCGGGGATTCTGGCTTATGAATTGGGATGCATATAAATTTGTTTGCACGACAATATGCTCTATCAAGCAGTCTGTAAAAAACAAATTAAAAAAATGAATTGGTCAAAAATCTTCCACCTCCACATTTATACCAGGAATGGCGTTGAAATCAGGGCTCAATGGAGCTGCTGAATCCGAAGCCTCCCATCTGGGAAATGCTATATCAAGTGGCAAAGCCTTTTGTTCACTGGCGTGCGCCAATTCACTAGTAGCAGGGACAGCGCTTGTACTGGGCAGTGTTCCCTGATTTGGAGACGTTTCTCCAGTAGCTTTATTTGCCCCTATTGTTGTACTGGTCCTTGGGCTTGAGGATGGACCAGAATCACTGCTCATTTCTGAGGTCTCAGTGTTGTCGCTACTAAACCCCTCTAAATCCACATCCATCTGAGATTGCACTGTCGTCACTGTCAGAACATAGCAGGGCATACGCCTCCTCTGCGGTATAAGTCTGACGGGACATTTTATTTGTTTTCATATTTTTTGACTGGACTGACTGGACAGGACTGGACTGACCGGACTGGACTGACCGGACTGGACTGACTGGACTGACCAGACTGGACTGACCAGACTGGACTGGACTGGACAGACCGGACTAGAGTGGACTGACCATACTGGACTGACCAGACTGGACTGACCGGACTGACCGTAACAGACTGACCAGACTGGACTGGACTGACCAGACTGGACTGACCGGACTGGACTGACCGGACTGGACAGACCGGACTGGACTGACCGGACTGGACTGACCAGACTGGACTGACCGGACTGGACTGACCGGACTGGACTGGACAGACCGGACTGGAGTGGACTGACCGTACTGGACTGGACTGACCAGACTGGACTGACCGGACTGACCGGATTGACTGACGGGACTGACAGGACTGACTGACAGGACTGACTAACCCTAAGGCTAACCCTAACTTTAGCCTAACTCTTACTTTCTTTTTTTTTTTTTTTTTTACTGTCACAGTGGCAAGGCTGACACAGCTCTTATCACACTGTTTCTCCTCTGCTGTCTCACTGAGATCTGAGGGGAAACAGTGTTTTATCAGGCAGATCGCCCGAGAAAGTTTGTTGCTAAAACAAACTTCCCTAGTGATCTCTCTGATTGGCTGGTGTGAAGCTGACATCATCGAGACCTGAGTCAATCAGGTCTCGATGAGGTCAGAGGTCACAGCACCGGGATCCCCTCGCTGTTAAGGTATGTGGGGGTCCCGATCACCGACCACCGGCTGTCACTATCTTTTAAATGCCGCGATTGCTATGGATTGCGGCATCAAGAAAATAGGAACGGGTTAACATCATGGGGACCTGATCCACTTTGAGTGACAGCCGGCTCTGCAGCTCATCTGCGACTCCTCTGAAGAATAAAGTTAATTACCTCCCGTTAGCTGCGCTTTCAGTAAGGTGGCCGGACAGTGTTGAAATACTATTAACCTTGAGATTAACCTCGTATCTACAGGTTAATACAATTTGGGGACATGATAAGTCCCCTTTAAGCAATAGAAAGGCACTACAAGATGAAGGCGCTCCTGCAGTAATGTTGAGAAGCGTCCCATGTGTGAAGGATATGTAATCTACTACTGCTCCTTTATGTCATCTTACTCTATGCTTCTAAACAAAAAAAGAGGAGATAGACTGGTACAGCTCCAAATAGCAATACCACTCTTCCCAATGAATAGCATACAAATGCTGTTCCGTCCTTAGGTGGTGATCAATGGTATAGACACAGTCTGAATATAATATAGCAAAGAGGATGAAGATGTAAAATAAATGTTTATTTCATCAGCAATACATATGAATAGTAACACAAGCCTACAGCTGCTTCACGCATTGCACCACACCATTGGGGATTCCGAAGATTGTCCATCAATGCATTTACATGGCCAGTTCTTTTATGAGAAATCAGCATTTGAATAGATATGCAAAGGTGTCTGAAGATCTGAAGTCTCTGTCACTCCACCTCTATTCCTCACCCAGCACTGCCTCCACTTGCTTCGCTGACGGCTCTTTTGCCGAAGATACACAGCATAAAGGCTGTCAATCAAGCAGGAAGAGGCGGTACTGGGAGGGGAATAGAGCTGGAGTGACAGAGGTTTCACATCTACAATAGCTCTTCAGAATCATTTGCATATCAATTCAAATACTGATTTCTCAGTAGCTCAGGAAGGGACTGGCCATGTTAAGGTTTTGTCTTTCATAGAGCCACATGCATATATTAAAAGTTTGAGGGGTGAAATTCTGCTGACAGATTACAGGGGTAAGGCAATAGGAATGCACCTGTAATAGCTATTACTGAAATCTCGGAGTGCAATATCTCAGTCTCTATTAGCATAACCATGTCCTTTATTTCCATCACCAAACCAACAATATCATGGACAGCTCTGAGGCTTACTACCTCTTCAGACACTTTCTTTCTCCTTTTTCTTCAGGATGACATTCCTACAACACAGGTATTGGAATCAATATATAATAGATAATGCATAATATACAAAATGCAAAGGAGCAACACAGAAAGGATCAGTGACATGCCACAGCAGAATGTGCTACCTACGCATTGACTTCCCTGAATCTATACTGCTAGAAGAAAACCATGTCATAAATCATAGAGGATTATTATTAATTCATTTTGGAATTGGGATTTGGACTATGGTAGACACTCACCTATCTTCTTGGCAATCATTTCCTAAAATATTATTTTGACAGAAACTACTGTATACTTTCACATGCATGTTTTCCATTAAGAGTATTCCCAAAATGTCCTATAATGAACTATACAAATCAAGAATTAATACAGCCTTATAGAAGTTAGCGTCCCCGGTTTTCTGCTTTATATTAGTGGTTAGTTATCAATACTGGCTATCGCTACACCATATTAATGCAGGCTTCCAAAATATCATAATATCTTTAATATGATCCAATATACAGATTAATGTATATGATGTGGTTAGACGTCTCAGAAATAACCTAAACATATGGGAAATGTGACACTCTTGAAATGATCTGGAAAGTCATTATTTGGTGTCCAAATTTGATGTACAGATGGAAAAACAATATTATTTTTTTGTGGATATTACTGTTCAACGTGGCCCTTTTTCTTTTGTTCAACGTGGCTCTTTTTCTTGTAGGATGGAAGTTCTTCTATTGATGGTGTTCATAGTTCACAACAAGCATTAGTAATGACATCTCTACTGAGAAACCAAAACTCAGTAAAACTTCATGGTAATTTGGAACATAGCAGTTTTTTAGCTATTCTAAATGAGAAAAATGGTGCTATACAAGGAACTTAATTTTAATTTCAAGCTGGAAACATTTCAGATGATATAAAGTTCTATCATCATTGCAATGATCTACAAAACTACAATTGCTAAAAAATTGGCTAAAGGACAAACTGTGGTACTAAGTCTAATACAGTCCTTCTCATGCTTATACTGCTCATGGATGTATGTGTAATGCAGGTGTCTGGATGCAACGAACAGATAAGTCAGTCAGTGATCTATATAATTCTTATTTAAATGCAGTAGTAATTTTACAGTAATTTAAAGTAACTCTGAACAATTAGTGATAATAACAGGGCAAATAAACATTAAACATATAACAATAAGCTTGGAATATCAAATAAAGTCTTTCACTATATAACGTTAATGTTCTTTTCACAAAGGTGGTGCGCCCATTCGTAGGAGTCACCACGTAAGTTCTTTCAGCAGCTCTGGCCCTAGTGGGGGTCAACGGGTTTTCCCGCTAGGCTGCAAGTCTCTCTCTAACGTAGCCTATTAAAGCGTGTTGAGCCTCCCACGCACCAACCGGCCCCCTCCTAAACTGTAGTCCTAGTCCCAGCCAACCCTGGTTCCAGTAACTGCCCTGCTCACTCGCGCTGTCCCTCCGCAATCACAGATGTGCCTCTCCTGTCGCAGTCTTCTTACGGATCTTCTTGGCTTTACTATCGGTGGAAGTCTCTTGGGTTTAGGGCAGAAAGGACTAGGCCTTGGCTCTTGACAGGGGACATCTGGCCTCTGAGGCTTGACTGCTTAGGGTGCAAATCCTGGTCCTGACCAGCGCAGTTGGAACTCAGTCCTTCTGAGCGGAATCCGGGCCTTGCCAGGAGGTGACCAGCACCTTGTTGGCGTAGACTTCCTGCTGAGGCCTGTCATGCTTACCAAGGTGACATCCCTGGAGCATTTTAGCTCCGCTCTCTTCTCTGGCACCAAATCTGCCTGCAGTTTGGTGCACAGGGCTTTTACATCAATGAAGTCTGTCATATGGGTCATCTGATCAAAGTCGCTCCCTGGGCAAATCTTCCAGTAAAAATTGGTTCCACTTGATTTCGCCTGGCCAGTAAATGGCAGTCTTTACTCTCTAATGTCACATCCTGCAAGGACTCTTCAGGGTTATCACTGCTTCCTATTACTTATGGAGATGAGTGGCAGATTATACTGAGGGCAATCAGAGCTGCTAACTTTTCCCAAGCTAAAGGGATGAATGGTCCATGGCTACAAAGTAATTTCCTCAATACTAATCAGTAGCGCCCCTCTTAGTCCAGCACAACAAGTAAGGGTGCCGAAGATGGCTTCATGCAGCACCTCTGTCTGCTATACATGACTGTATCCACATCTTAAGGATACAATGTCTGCAAGGAGTTTGTATGTTCTCCCTGTGTTTATCTGGGTCTTCTCCGGGTTCTCCCATTTCCTCCCACACTCCAAAGACATACTGATAGGGAATTTGTAAAGCGCTGCAGAATATGATAGCACTATATAAGCAATGCATAATTAATACTGATATAATTGAATGTAACAGTGGTGCTGCAGAAATCTGCCTACATGGACAAAGTTGGATTAAAATGGGGACAATTACTGAAACAATCGTAAGGCTATGTGCACACGATGCAGAAATGCTCAGGATTTTTTCCTGAGCGTTTCTGCATCTCCCTGGCAGAAAAAAACGCATGCGGATTGTACATGCATTTTCCTGCCAGGGACAAGCGGAAGTGAAGCGTTATTCACTGACATTTCCGCATGCGGATTGACAAGTGCTTTCCAAGCGATTAGCATCACTTGGAAAGTACTTGTGACAACTAGGTCTCACTATAAATCCATGCAAACTGCATGGATTTTTATAGTGTGACCGAGAGAGTGGTTAAAAATAAAAAATAAATGTATACTTACCCTCCGATGGCCCGCGCTGTCTTGCTTCGCTCGGTCCCGGCTGCCGGCTGCAGTGGATTGAAAGACCTGCCGACGTCAGCGTCGCGTGACCCGTCACATGACGGGAAGCAAAGTGCTGGGAAGCAAGCAGGAGTGCAGCGTGGGCCGCCAGAAGGTAAGTATACATTTATTTTTTATTTTATTCTTTTTTTACAGATTTTTTAATGGTACCTGGGTGTGAATGAGACTCTCCTCTCCTCTACACCCGGGTACCATCCGCACATTAGAACGCTTGGATTACGCATCTACATATACAGTGATGCGTAATCCATGCGGTCTAATGCAAGTCAGTGGCGGCGAAGACGCAGCACTTCCGCAAAATAATTGGTAGTGCTGCGTTTTTTTCCGCAATGATAATCCGCAGCGGAAATTTCCGCAGCATGTGCACAGCACATGCGGATTATCATTGGGGAACATTGCTGCCCTTCTACCATGCGTTTATAATGTGTTTTTAATGCGTTTCCGCAGCTGCAAAAACGCTGCGGAAACGCATTAAAAACGCATCGTGTGCACATAGCCTAACACCTGTGTTTGTCATGTAACCCAGCCCGGGCCCATGGTTCCCTTAATTTTCCCTAATATAGCTTGATACTGAGCATTGCCTAAGACAAGCAATAGATAGCCACAGATGACTAACATCACCTACAGGAAATTTGGGTTACCTAGTAAAATTAATAGTGCTTTATTGTGCATATGAAAAAATGGTATTTTCACATTATATACTGTAGGCAATGTATACACACCTGGACTACAATCTGTTTTGACAATTTATCAAGAAATATTCTTTTACTTTGTGTCAAATTTTTGAAGGCTGCTTCCTAATCATGCTAAGTTTTAAAATGAAAAGTATGGGATTTGTCCTAGAGAAATGTCGAATCTCTTCACATTGTCAGACCATTTGCTATCTGTTTTATATGATAACTGAAAGGTGAATTTGTCACAGTGACAGAATTCCCATACATATATGGAACTGATACCTAAAATGTACAGTCTTGCTTGGCCACTAATGGAAAGACCAGATTCTGTGAATTATTAAAAGCCTTTAGGGAAAAACCTCTATTGATCTTGAGAACAGAATATAGCGCACTTGTTGCAAGTCAGAAAAATAAGGTCATTCTTGGAGAAAAGAACAGGAAACTGTGGAAACTGCAGATACATGTGTAATGCTTGGAGCCAGCAATGATATGGGAAATATTTTTACTTAGAGTATATCTAAATTCAGTACTTAAACTGCTTAGTTGTGGAAAGGTTTCTTATTAGACTCAAAGCCAATCATAACAGATTACGTAAAGTAAAATAAAGAACTTAATAGGCGAGATACATTAATAGGATCTTTTTGGGATAAGGCATACTATATATTAGAGAAACATTGCTGATACCAAATCAGGATAACATGGGTCAAAAACTTACTTTTTGGGTCAATATGGTTTAAAAGCTGAAAGCTTTGCTATGGAGTGCTGTCTCTAATTTTATGGTTCACATATGGGGGACTCAATACTTTGGAGGCCATGTTCAGTCACGTTTTGCCCATTTACAACCTTCTTCAAGAATATCTGAGCTCTTGAACCATTTTATTTGGAACACTTAGGCCCTGATTCATCATTGCCTATGCGCCTGTTTTTTGTCTAGTTTTGTGTGTTTTGCGCCTTTATTTTTTGTCTGCACCCAATTCATTATTCTTTTGTGCCCTTTTTAAGTATATTTAATGTATGTTTGGCTTTTTTTTCTTTTTTCATTTTTTCCTCTTTGTGGTTGAAGTCTAGTGATTTGAGATGTTTTTGTCTGATTTATCATTACACCCAGAGTGATTTTCTGCACTTAAATCAAAAATCGCATCTTTTTGTGATATTTTGAAAAAGTTGTGACATTTTTTCAAAAAGTCACAAAAATGGCAAGTAACAGAAAAAAAGCCCATTTTTGACTTTGCGCCAAATTCATACACTGCATGCGTCATTTTGATGAAATTGGTACAGCGAATGCCACAAAATAAAAAAAGAAAAGTGATTTTAAAAAACCCATAAAATGATGAAGAACATGAAAAAAAGATATTTAAGTGCTACAAAATGCCAGAGAAAAGGAGCTATTCCTGGAGCATCTTCTGTTTTAAAAACAGTCATTTTTGACAGCCATGAACAACAGTGTGAATGTTCCCTTATACTATATAAAACAATAATTTAAATCCTTAATTAAGCACTCCCATCAAAGTTTTTGTCCTCATAATATATTGCAATCCTCATATTATATAAAACTGTGTACTTACAATTGCTCATTTTGCCCTTCTGCTCAGTTAACTCTTCTCTGTTCTCTGCTCTAGGTACAAACAGGAAGTCTCTCTTCCCTGCATGAGTCATCCCTCTCTTCAACTCCTGACTCAGCTGCTTCCTCCTCCCCTTGTTAGGGACCTTAGCAGTAAATGATGACTCATGCGAGGAACAAAGGACTTCCTGTTTCTAAATAGAGCTTAGAAGGATTCAGCTAGTCAGTTTTTAATCACATGATGTCATAGACCTAATGGAAAAGAGAAGAATTAACGCAGTAGAAAGGCAAAATGAGCAATTGTAACTACACAGTGCTATATAATATGATGACTGCATTATATTAAGAAGATAATAATTTTGATGGGACAGCTTTTTTAACCCCTTAAGCCCCGAGGGTGGTTTGCACGTTAATGACCAGGCCAATTTTTACAATTCTGACCACTGTCACTTTATGAGGTAATTACTCTGGAACGCTTCAACGGATCCCCCTGATTCTGAGATTGTTTTTTCGTGACATATTGTACTTCATGATTGTGGAAAAATTTCTTCGATATCACTTGCGTTTATTTGTGAAAAAAACAGAAATTTGGCAAAAATGTTGAAAATTTTGCAATTTTCAAAATTTGAATTTTTAAGCCCTGAAATCAGAGAGATATGTCACACAAAAGAGTTAATAAATAACATTTCCCACATGTCTACTTTACATCAGCATAATTTTGGAACCAAAATTTTTTTTTGTTAGGGAGCTATAATGGTTAAAAGTTGACCAGCGATTTCTCATTTTTCCAACAAAATTTACAAAACCATTTTTTTAGGGACCACATCACATTTGAAGTCACTTTGAGAGGTCTTTATGACAGAAAATACCCAAAAGTGACACCATTCTAAAAACTGCACTCCTCAAGGTGCTCAAAACCACATTCAAGAACTTTATTAACCCTTCAGGTGCTTCACAGGAATTTTTTGAATGTGGAAGAAAAAAATTAACATTTAACTTTTTTCACAAAAATGTTACTTTAGACCCAATTTTTTTATTTTCACAGGGGTAACAAGAAAAAATGGACCCCAAAATTTGTTGTGCAATTTCCCCTGGGCACGCATATACCCAATATTTGGGGAAAAAACACTGTTTGGGCGCACGGCAGGGCTCGGAAGGGAAGGAGCGCCATTTGACTTTTTGATTGTAAAATTTGCTTGAATAATTAGCGGATGCCATGTTGTGTTTGGAGAGCCCCTGTGTGCCCAAACTTTGGAGCTCCCCCACAAGTGACCCCATTTTGGAAACTAGACCCCCCAAGGCACCTTTCTAGATGCATAGTGAGCACTTGGAACCCCCAGGTGCTTCACAAATTGATTCGTAAAAATGAAAAAGTGAAAAAAAAAACACTTTTTCATTTTTATGAATCAATTTGTGAAGCACCTGGGGTTCCAAGTGCTCACTATGCATCTAGATAGGTGCCTTGGGGGGTCTAGTTTCCAAAATGGGGTCACTTGTGAGGGAGCTCCAATGTTTGGGCACACAGGGACTCTCCAAATGCAACATGGTATCCGCTAACAAAAAGAATGGAAAATCGGCTCAAATTGTTAGCGGACACCACGTTGCGTTTGGAGAGCCCCTCTGTGCCCAAACTTTAGAGCTCCAGCACAAGTGACCCCATTTTGGAAACTAGACCCCCCAAGGCACCTTTGTAGATGCATAGTGAGCACTTGGAACCCCCAGGTGCTTCACAAATTGATTCGTAAAAATGAAAAAGTGAAAAAAAAAACACTTTTTCATTTTTATGAATCAATTTGTGAAGCACCTGGGGTTCCAAGTGCTCACTATGAATCTAGATAGGTGCCTTGGGGGGTCTAGTTTCCAAAATGGGGTCACTTGTGGGGGAGCTCCAATGTTTGGGCACACAGGGACTCTCCAAATGCAACATGATATCCGCTAAAAAATGTCGGCTCAAATTGTTAGCGGACACCATGTTGCATTTGGAGAGCCCCTGTGTGCCCAAACTTTAGAGCTCCCCCACAAGTGACCCCATTTTGGAAACTAGACCCCCCAAGGCACCTATCTAGATGCATAGTGAGCACTTGGAACCCCCAGGTGCTTCACAAATTGATTCGTAAAAATGAAAAAGTGAAAAAAAAAACACTTTTTCATTTTTATGAATCAATTTGTGAAGCACCTGGGGTTCCAAGTGCTCACTATGAATCTAGATAGGTGCCTTGGGGGGTCTAGTTTCCAAAATGGGGTCACTTGTGGGGGAGCTCCAAAGTTTGGGCACACAGGGGCTCTCCAAAGGCAACATGGTGTCCGCTAACAATTTGAGCCGACAATTTTTTAGCAGATATCATGTTGCATTTGGAGAGTCCCTGTGTGCCCAAACATTGGAGCTCCCCCACAAGTGACCCCAATTTGGAAACTAGACCCCCCAAGGCACCTATCTAGATTCATAGTGAGCACTTGGAACCCCAGGTGCTTCACAAATTGATTCATAAAAATGAAAAAGTGTTTTTTTTTTCACTTTTTCATTTTTACGAATCAATTTGTGAAGCACCTGGGGGTTCCAAGTGCTCACTATGCATCTACATAGGTGCCTTGGGGGGTCTAGTTTCCAAAATGGGGTCACTTGTGGGGGAGCTCCAATGTTTGGGCACACAGGGGCTCTCCAAACGCAACATGGCGTCCGCTAACAATTTGAGCCGATTTTCCATTCAATTCGTTAGCGGACACCATGTCGCGTTTGGAGAGCCCGTGATGTGCCTAAACAGTGGAGCTCCCCCACAAGTGTCCCCATTTTGGAAACAATACCCCTCAAGGATTTTATTAAGGTGTATAGTGAACATTTTGAACCGAGAGGTACGGCACAGAATTTGTTTACATTAGGTCATCATATTGAATAAGTTGTCATTATTCTTGAGCGCAAGTGCTCGCTACTTGAGTTTGCATCGGGTACTCAGGTATGCACCATGTACAGCGTGTGCTCGAGTGACATGCTCGAGTCCCTGCTCCGCATGTTTCACGGTTATTAGACACCCAAAAAAAAACATGCGGGGATCGCTCGTGCATGGCAGGCAATCCCCGTAAAGTTTTTTTGGCCGCGAAGCATATGGGGCAGAGACTCGAGCATGTCACTCAAATACCCGCGATACTCAATGCATACCAGAGCACCCGATGCAAACTCAAGTAGCGAGCACTTGCGCTCAACACTAGTCGCCATATCGTCATCTTTTTTTCTTACTTTTGAAAAAAATCCCAACCCCAGCCCTAACCCTAGCACAACCCTAACCATAGAACAACCCTAGCCCTAGCACAACCCTAGCCCCAGCACAACCCTAGCCCCAGCACAACCCTAGCCCCAGCACAACCCTAGCCCCAAACCCAGCCCTAACCCTAGCCCAATCCTAACCCAAGAGTTTATTTTTGACGCCGTTCCTTGTGCGGTATAAGTGATTAGACGACTTTATTCTTCAGGTCGGTGTGATTACAGCAATGCCAGAATCATATGGGGTTTTTATGACTGACAGCTGTCACACACTAAAAGACGCATTTTTTGTAAAATCTAGTTTTTGCATCGCCATATTTTGAGAGCTATAATTTTTCCAGATTTTGGCAGACAGTCATGTGACGGCTCGTTTTTTGCGGGATGACTTGACGTTGTTATTGGTGCCATTTTCAGGCACGTGACATCTTTTGATCGCTTTCTATTCCGATTTTTGGGAGGCAGAATAAACAAAAACCAACAATTCAGGAATTGTTTTTTTTTTTTATTTTTATTCTGTTCCGCGTGTGGTAAAATTGATGAGGTAGCTTTATTCTTCGGGTCAGTACGTTTACAGCGTTACCACATTTGTATCATTTTTTCTATGTTTTGGCGCTTATACACAATAAAAGCTATTTTATAGAAAAAAATATTTTTTAGCATCGCTTTATTCTGAGAGCTCTAACTTTTTTATTTTTCGGCTGATGGAGCTGTATGGCAGCTCGTTTTTTGCGGAACGAGATGACGTTTTCAGCGGTACCATTTTTATTTATATGCGTCTTTTTGATCGCGTGTTATTCCACTTTTTGTTTGGCGGTATGGTGATAAAGCATTGTTTTTTGCTTGTTTTTTTTTTTTTTTTTTTTTTTATCGTGTTCACTGAAGGGGTTAACTAGTGGGACAGTTTTATAGGTCAGGTTGTTCCGGATGCGGCGATACCAAATATGTGTACTTTTATTTTTTTTTTTTTTTTATAATAATATTTATTGATGGGTACATTATATTTTTATTTTTGGTGGATTATTTTTTTAATTTTTTTTTTATATTTTTGCAATTTATTTATTTATTTTTTTTCCACTTTCAGACAGTTTATACACTTTATTACTTTGTCCCACTCTGGGACTTTCACTTTTTTTTCTCTGATCGCCTGCATGGCACAGGAATGCAGCACCATCCCTATGCCATGCAGGCTATCAGCGGTGCACAGTGTGAAGATTGTTTGGAGATGCACTGCGCATGTCCAAACAATCTTCCTGCTGTCTGGTGACCCGGATGTTGTCATGACGACATCGGGTCGTCATGGCAACACCCGGGAAGCCTTTGCAGACTGCGCTGGAAGCCGGAAGAGGAGGTGAGTATCGGCGATCATCTCCCCTTGCCCCCGCAATGCCGCGATCGACTTCGATTGACTTCGATCACAGCATCGCAGGGGTTAATGTGCTGGGAGCGGTGCAGGACCGCTCCCTGCACATAGTACCGGGTGTCAGCTGTGACAATCAGCTGACACCCGGCGGCGATCGCGCCCGCACAGCCTGTGTGCGCGCGCGATCGCGATGACGTACTAATACGGGTCTGGCTCTTAAGTCCCAGGGCACAGACGCGTATTAGTACGTCAGATGTTGTTAAGGGGTTAAATAAATGCTAAACATGGAAAATACCAAACATTTTTAATCTCACCAATTCTTCCCTTAATTTCCTGATTTTCCTTGACCTCTTTATTTTATGTTGCAGTAGATCAGTTAATCTAATTCTCCTGCTTCTCAAAATTCTGTGTCTGGTTTTAAGACAGCTGGCTGAAGAAGAACCCCCCCCCTCACCTTATCTGTATCTGAGATAAGAAAAAATAATTATAGACCACATCCAGATTTCTAAGCCCCACCTACAAGAAAAAAGTAGAAGATATCAGGAGAAAATTAACCCAATGACTGGTTGATGCAAAATTGCAAAAATTTTAAGGGTGAGATTAATGTGGATTATTTCTTGAATACTATTTAAAACCATAATTTATGATTTGTAGTTTTTAGTGTGACTTTAACTCCTCCTTCACCAAGCGATTTTCCATTTTTGCGCTTTAGTTTTTTTTCTCTCCTTCTTCCAAGAGCCATAACTTTTTTATTTTTATGTCAACATAGCTGTATGGGGCTTGTTTTTTGTGGGACGAGTTGTACTTTTGAATGGCACCATCCATTTTATTACATGATGTACTGGAAAGCAGAAAAAAATTCAAAATTCGTAAATTAAGTGGGCTTTCCTCGCTACAGTAATGCAAAACATGTGGACGCTAACTGTGGTTTAGGCACACTCTGGGGCTCAGGAGGAGGGGGCATTTGGATTTGGGCACGTAGATTTGGCTGAATTTCTTTTGGTGGGAGCCATGTCACTTTTCCAGAGCCTTTGTGCTACAGTCATATGAAAAAGTTTGGGCACCCCTATTAATCTTAAGCTTAATGTTCTATAAAAATTGGTGTTTTTGCAACAGCTATTTCAGTTTGATATATGTAATAATTGTTGGATACAGTAATGTTTCTGCCTTGAAATGAGGTTCATTGTACTAACAGAAAATGTGCAATCTGCATTCAAACAAAATTTGACAGGTGCATAAGTATGGGCACCTCACCAGAAAAGTGACATTAATAGTTAGTAGATCCTCCTTTTGCAAAAATAACAGCCTCTAGTCGCTTCCTGTAGCTTTTAATGAGTTCCTGGATCCTGGATGAAGGTATTTTTGACCATTCCTCTTTACAAAACAATTCCAGTTCAGTTAAGTTTGATGGTTGCCGAGCATGGACAGCCCTCTTCAAATGATCCCACAGATGTTCAATGATATTCAGGTCTGGGGACTGGGATGGCCATTCCAGAACATTGTAGTTGTTCCTCTGCATGAATGCCTGAGTAGATTTGGAGCGGTGTTTTGGATCATTGTCTTGCTAAAAGATCCATCCACTTTGTAACTTCATATTTATCACTGATTCTTGAACACTATTGTCAAGAATCTGCTGATACTGAGTGGAATCCATGCGTCCCTCAACTTTAACAAGATTCCCAGTGCCAGCATTGACCACACAGCCCCAAAGCATGATGGAACCTCCACCAAATTTTACTGTGGGTAGCAAGTGTTTTTCTTGGAATGCTGTGTTTTTTTGCCACCATGCATAACGCCTTTTTGTATGAACAAATAACTCAATCTTGATTTCATCAGTCCACAGGACCTTCTTCCAAAAAGAAATTGGCTTCTCCAAATGTGCTTTTGCATACCTCAGCCAACTCTGTTTGTGGCGTGCTTGCAGAAACGGCTTCTTTCGCATCACTCTCCCATACAGCTTCTCCTTGTGCAAAGTGCCTTGTATAGTTGACCGATGCACAGTGACACCATCTGCAGCAAGTTGATGCTGCAGCTCTCTGGAGGTGGTCTGAGGATTGTCCTTGACTGATCTCACCATTCTTCTTCTCTGCCTTTCTGATGTTTTTCTTGGCCTGCCACTTCTGGCCTTAACAAGAACTGTCCCTGTGTTCTTCCATTTCCTTACTATGTTCCTCACAGTGGAAACTGACAGGTTAAATCTCTGAGACAGCTTTTTGTATGCTTCCCCTGAACAACTATGTTGAATAATCTTTGTTTTCAGATCATTTGACAGTTGTTTTGAGGAGCACATGATGCCACTCTTCAGAGGAGATTCAAACAGGAGAACAACTTGCAAGTGGCCACTTTAAGTAGCTTTTCTCATGATTGCATACACCTGGCTATAAAGTTCAAAGCTCCATGAGGTTACAAAACCAAAAAAAGTGCTTTAGTAAGTCAGTAAAAAGTAGGTAGGAGTATTTAAAACAAGAAAATGATAAGGGTGCCCATACTTATGCACCTTTCAAATTTTGTTTGAATGCAGATTGCACATTTTCTGTTAGTACAATAAACCTCATTTCAAGGCAGAAACATTACTGTGTCCAACAGTTATTACATATATCAAACTGAAATAGCTGTTGCAAAAACACCAATTTTTATAAAACATTAAGCTTAAGATTAATAGGGGTGCCCAAACTTTTTCATATGACTGTACCAGTAACATGGACACCCCCTATATTTATGTTAACAGATGATGGATCTGAATGGGGACTTGTTTTTTGTCAGTTGAGAAGAAGCTTTTATTGGTGGCATTTTGGAGTACAGAACATTTTGGATCAGTTCACATTATCCTGTGCTATACGCTGAGCACTTACATCGGGGTTTCCATCTAAATCTACAAAATGCGTGATTCGAATGAAACCCTCAAAGGATCTATTCATGAATGAGGCACCAGAGATACTCTTGACTTTGTTTGGCTTCTGTTCTGAAACTGTCTTTTAAGAGGTGCAGAAAACTGTGGTGGACCGCGCTTTTATGCATGCCTGAAAAGACGGGAATGGCTGGATTATAGGCGAGACATAGTGCAAAGTATCCCCATCAGCCTCATTATATGGAATCTTTTCTCGGGAGTTCTGTCTGAATCACATATTTCAGAGATTTACATGAAAACCCCGATGTAAGCACTTAGCATAGAGACGAGGATAAATGTGAGACACACCTTACTGTGATATTTGGGAGGCAGAATAGACAAATCAACAGCAGGTAAATAATTGGTTTTATCTAATTTTTCCACAGTTCCTCATGTGGCATAAGTGATGAGGTTCTTCAGGTCAGTGCGATTACAGTGATACCAAATATATATCTTTTTTTATGTATGACTGCTGTCATACACTAAAATCCTTTTTTATTTTACAAAATAAAGTTTTTGCATTGCCATATTTTGAGAGCTATAATTTTTCTATTTTTCTGCAGACAGAGTCATGTGATGTGTGGGCTTGTTTTTTGTGGCATGAGATTTTATTGGTACTATTTTCAGGCACAAAACATTTTTTGATCGCTTTCTATTCTGACTTTTGGGGGCAAACACCAGCAATTCAGAGATTTTTTAAGGTGTATTTTTATTTTGCTGTTCACAATATGGTAAAAGTTATAAGGCAGCTTTATTCTTCGGGTCAGTACGTTTACAACGGTACCACATTCATATAATTTTTTAATGATTTGTTGCTTCTACACAATAAAAACTATTTTATAGAAAAAATATTGTGTTTGCATCGCTGTATTCTTAGAGCTATCATTTTTTTTATTTTCCCACTAATGGTGCTGTATTGGGGCTTGTTTTTTTACGGGATAAGATGATACTATAAATTTTTATCTACATTTTTTATCTCATTTTATTCCACTTTTTTTCCACTTTTTTTTGGTTATGATGAAAAAGCATAGTTTTTTTGTCATGTTTCTATTTTTTTTTTACGGTGTTCACTATAGTGGTTAAATCGTTTTACAGTTTTTATAGATCGGGTTGTTCCCAACTCGGCGATACCAAATAAGTGAACTCTATTAGTTTATTTTTGTTTTTACATAAATATACGTTTTTATTGGTGTAATATTTTTTTATCTTTATTTCTTGGGATTTTTTAAAAATATTTTTCTTAACTTTTTTTTTCTTAGTCCGTCTATGGGACATTAACTTTTATTTGTCTGATCAATGGTTTTATACTGTACACTTCATTACAGATCTACGGCAATGCATGAGACCTGTCGTATTACACTGGCAGAATGCCTGTTAGACCCTGCCTATGGCTAAGTCTTACAGACCACCATACCTGGCACATCAGGAGGTCATCATTTGACCTCCAGGTTCCATGACAACCAATGTTTCCCCATGATTTTGTCATCCCAGGGGTGCCAATGGGGTGAGAGGAAGCACCCTCCCTTTCACAACCTTCTAAATGCTATTGATCACGGCACCTTAAGGGTTAGTCAGCCTGGGGCAGTGCAGGCTCTAGCTTCCGGTAGTGATCATGAGGGGAAGTGCTAATGGTCAGATTGACTCACCGATCACAGCAATCAGCTGTAATTGGTCCCTGCATCTCTAGCCATGCCAGTCAGCTGTCAGTAACTGCTGCCAGCATAGAGCCGTTACTGTGTGTTGTCACACAGTGACAGTTAAAGTACATGACAGGTTTAGCACATCATAATGCAAGAACTGACACTTTATCACCATTATGTGTTATACCCGTCGTTGGTCATTAAGGGGTTAAAAGCTTTACTTGCACAGCTTTGGACACATATTGTGCTTCCATATACCAGTGATAATATATTAGTGTCATGTGTATGTGCAGTAGTAGGAACTATTGATGAACAAATCTAGTGTATCTTGAATTTGGCAGTTTGCATCAATTTGACCAGAAAAATCAATTTGCATAGAATCAAATTTTCCGTGTTATGCTCTAGGATCTTTCCAGAACCAAGACAGTAATAACCATAGAATAAAAACTATAATACTCACCTCGCTGTTCTCCTATTCCACCACCTTAGTCACTGTTTGGGCCTCTTCTTTCATTCGGTGTGGCATATCCTCTTCCGGCATCTTCACTCTGCACCATTGTTTCAAGAGCCGAGCAGGCCTCTAACGTCACCACACACAACGCAGTGTCATTACGTGTGTCACCCAAAGGCTAATCAGTATCTCAGGTGATGCACTTCAAGATGGCAACAGCTTACATGGTGTGAGAAGTGCAAAATATCAGAACAACATGATGTCCTGCAAAGGAAAGAAGAATCCAGAGGAATCTTCCCAGCCCTCTATAAATTAGCCAGCCATCATTTTGCCGAATTCACACTAAGTGAATCACAAAAAAAAATTCAGATTCAAGACAGGCAGAACATTTTGCAAAGTTCAAGGCAAATTCAAGTCACATTGAACAGATTAGCTAATCTTTTCTATATAAATGAGATTGCATAATAATTAAAGCCTACTGTGTCATACCTTTCCCCATTCCAGCATTGTTCCATCATGTTTTATCAGCTTTTACAACCACACGATTGTAGCTGTAAGGTGCCCCAGCGAGGTAGTCGTGGGCGAGCTGTAGCCCCCTCTCGCTCTGGCACCCTACAGACAATTCGTGTCCTCCCTCTGATGTGTGGCTGTGTATGTGGGGCTCTCCACTTACTTCAAACCATCCGATCGCGGCTGTCTCCAGGCATTTCTCTTCTGGGACCAGGGCAGCAATAAATTCAGAGGACACGAGGTTCTTAACCATCACTTGGACTTTACTTGGGGAAGAGGAGTATTTACAGGCAAATATAATGGATAAGGCCCGACAGGTTATTATCTCCCTCACAGGCGCTGGCAACATCTTCAAACCTGGTTCCCTCTTTAAGTGAAGCATCTCTGTGACTCTAATCTCTAGCCCAAGAGACTCTTCCGCAATACCAACAGTTTCCGGATCCAATATCTCCCCCACGTCTTAGCCTGGAGTCCTATTTATCTTCCTCTGCTTCCTGCAGACTAGAAGTGCCCCGGGTCCTCAATACCTCTGTTGAGTTTCTCCGGCCGGCTAACAGTACTCTTGTGTAGGGAGACTTTTACACTGGTGATCCCACTGTCTGAGGGTATGGAGCTCCCATCTACCCTAGCAGCCACCATATAGACAGGCTGCCCGTACAGTTCACTGTCCTATCTCTTACTACTCATCAATTCCTGCTTCTGGAAACTAAGCAGAGATTTTCCTAATGTGCCCACCCTCTGTGGGCTGTCATTACGCAGCATTAACCCCATCACTGTCTGTAACACTGCGGGCAGACTCAACCTGACATCTGCACCCAGAACAGTGGCATCTTGTGGCTGATTACTGCAGTCCACAAGGAATTATCCCAGGAACAAGCTCTATAACACTCAAGACTTGGTCAGGGCACTAAGTTCCCCCTCTACTCTACTGACTGAACCACTGAAGTTAACCCCTCAGCTTGGCCTACCAACAGTTTAGAGAGGTCTAACTACGGGAACATTTTCTTTAACTACCTCAGTGCCAACGGAAGGCTACGTCCTTCCCCACTATTACATAGCAACCGGGCACTTGGTGATGACATCACTAGCCTAGGTAAAATAATTTTGGCACCACATTTAAACACACAAGTGTCTGCTGACCCCCTACCTGAATATCAGTCATTTAGTTTACTCATTGCCTCTAGCCTGCACATTCCTTCATAAGCTTATATTGATCTAGCTATCCCTGTTAAACTTGTTAGATTTTGCGTAGTGCCTTGCCCCTTGGACTTGTTTCCCCTCCTTGCATCCATCTGGTTTGACACTTGACCTTGACTTTGCCTTCATTTTGTATTTCTGGATTTGTGGCTTCTGGTTGTTTTTCTGGTTCTGACCCATTTCTCCATCTTACTATTCTTGGGTCTAGGCAGCTATCCAGTATAGCTGTTCTAATTGGTGAACTCGGTGGAATGTGACCTAGGTATCTGAACAGTCAAGTATAAACCTCCTAGTGGCGGTTGCTGGTGAAGAACAGCAACTGTAGTGCTCATACATTAAGGCTTTCCAAATACTAACGTCTAACAATCTACATCACAGCCCTCTCTCACAACAGCCATACAAACTGAGGATGTTGTACTTTGCATGAGATTATTCCAGTAGAATTTGCTCTTTTTTCAATAACATTGAACATCAAACACAAACATGCAATCATTTCCACAATCAATACAAATCGTATTATCAGAAATAATGCAGCTCTCTACTAGATGTAATGGCTTGTGTTATATTAAGAAAGCAGCTGCCTTTAAAATAGCTTTTGGCTCAAGTGAGCACTGCAGCTGGGGAAATGTTGAGTGCTTATAACAGGAAACAATCAACATATTTGGCCGAATAAAACAAATGATGTAGGCAAAATGATAGTTGAAACTGGTAAAATATTATTTCACGTGGTCATAGATTGGAGTACCTGATGGTTACAGCACACTGTCCAGTAGAAGTGTTACTTTTTTTTACATAATAAATAATTGTGTTATTAAAGGACCTATAAGGTACAATGCAGAAACGCTCCAATTGTAAAAATGCTGGGTATGTTTTAAAAATGCACTTAAATGTAGTTAAAGAAGACCCATCACTTTCCACGAATATGTATTTTTTGGTTTTGGTTTATGCCTCTGTTCTTGTTCTCCTGACTTTTGTGGTGTTTTTCTTTTGTCCTGTGTATCTCCTAAGATATGGCTTCCTCTTCCTTATATGTAAATCTAGTCTTGTTAGCTAACTGGGTGTGAGCCTCAAGAAGATGTCCAAAGATAAGAGTTTGGGACCATGGCCCTGCCTAAAATTGCATACATGGAGGAAGTGGCCATATCTTAGGGATAAAGGGAGCAGGAACAAAAAAAACAACAACCTCAGATTCAGGAGAACAGCGGCACTTACACCTTGTAGCAAAGTTGCATAGCTAGTCCTGTATAAGAAATAGACGACTGGGTACTGTACAGAGTGCAGCAACACCATGTATATTATCTGAACCCTAATGATTTTAGTAATCATCTCCCCCGGGCCAGCATTATCCTACATTTCCTATCCTCAGTCTTGTACATGATTACATTTGGTGAACATGACTCGCCCTCCCTGAGCGGTGGGGTACTCGGAGCCGGGCCTCGCAGATGTCGTGGGGATGCAGTCGTGGCCTTGGCCCGTTCTGTGCTCAGGGCTGTCACCTGAAAAATGGGCTATTTGGGGATGAGTGGTTGTTCGACTACGTCACCTGTGGCTTCTGGTGAAGGCCACCAGCACTGCAACAGTCCTCTGAGGCTGGTGTTCTGGCAGCTCGGGTTGGTACTACTCCCCACAGGCGGAGTAGGCCTCAGGGCAGTGATTAATGAACGATCTCTGTGGAGGTATGGTGGGTGCAGTGCCACGCAGGAATAAACAAGCGGAGGCGGTGAATGAAGTCATCCGGGTCTTTACTCACTTTAGATATACTTTCAGCCGCAAAGCTTCTCTCTGCTACACACGGCGTACTGCGGCCACCGGGTAGGGGGTTCAGCACTTCCCAGGTAGATCAAGAGCACCTGTCAAGACACGCTGGTGTGTTCCTCTCCTTCCGCTTGTGTTCCTCCCTGGGTTCCACTAAGCCGCCAGGCTTTTCCAACAGTGACGTGAAGTACACAGTCAGATATCGGGGGCCGGTCACCCCTCTTGCAGCAGGAATCCCTCTGGCTAAGCCAGAGTGAAGAATACAGGTGGCGACTGCGCTCCGTCCGTATCCCCCAGGGATCCTTTTGCCTGCGGAGCCTATCTCCTCTGCTCCCCTCCAAGGCCTTCTTAGAACAGGACCCTGACCGGGCAGAGACACTGGTTAACTCTGACCCGCTCCTCGTCTCAAGGCCAGAGAACGAGGACCGTGAATCTTCAGCCGGCTACAGACTCTTACAGGACCCTGACAGAAGACCACAATCATAAGACGTTGAACTAAAGATGGCCATATATTATATATGGTTCTATAAGTGCTTCCTGTAAGTGTTTCCTCCACCCTCACCCACTACTTGGTTCCCCCTATCTTTGGTTCCCCCCCATCTCCTCTATCCCGGGCCGAGGCAGCACCCTGGTGCATTTAGGCCCCCTTCAGGACAGGAGTGGTGTAGTGTTGAGTGTGAAGTGGGGTTCTGAGTGATGCTCCAGCCTAAACTGGAAGAGGAGATGCCACACCTCTATCTGAGGTGCAGTACACCTGTGGCGACTGAACCCTCAGGGGCGCCACAAACATTTGAAAAAAAAATAATATTTTAGCGAAATTGACTTTATCCACTTTACCTTAAAGGGGTTGTCCTGTACTTTTAAAAAAATGCCAGTGTGTTTTAATGATAAATACAACCTTCTTTCTAATTACCTTGCGCTGCTGATACTGCCTGTGAGCGGCGCTAACGGTGGTTGCTCACAGGCAGCACGTGACCCCACGCTGACATCACAACAAGTGAGGCGTGACTCAGCTCTGGGGTCCCTGCGGTGGCTGCTGGATTGTGGGCGGGGTTATTCCCCTGCGTCACACTCAGCATCCCCCGTGCGCTTTCCCAGTGAATGAGGACAGGGAGAGCGCGCGGTGGATGCCGGGTGTGACACAGGGGAATAACCCCGCCCACAACCCAACAGCCACCAGTGGAACGTGGAAGAGGGACCCTCGGCTGCAGCCTAGACATGTCATGACGTCAGCGGATGTTAGCGCCGGCTGCAGCTGGGGGTCATGTGCTGCCTGTGAGCGGCCACCGATAGCGCCGCTCACAGGCAGTATCAGCAGCGCAAGGTAATTATAAAGAAGGTTGTATTTATCATTAATACACAGGCGTTTTTTTTAAAGTACCGGACAACCCCTTTAAATAATAATAATAATGTACTTAACCTCATCATAACCTGGCTATATTTCATTTTCTCCTCTTCTTCTTCCAAATTTCAGGACTCCTGTTGTCCTTCTATTGATTTACCATTAGTGGCTGCTATTGTTCACCTTGATAACTGTGCTGCATTTCTACTCCCTACCACTTGAGGCTGCTGTTGTGTTCTACAATAGCCCTTTACTAAGATGGCAAATTCTGAACCTGTGGAAGCCATCTTGTTTCTTTTTTGGGCCTACTTAAAGCCAGATGGATCCCTCATTCATTGCTTCTGTATTGTGTCTGACTGTTTGTGTAGTTCCAGTCTCCAGCTCCTGATCCTGACAATTGTCTTAGGTTACGCTCACACGTTCAGTATTTGGTCAGTATTTTCCATCAGTATTTGTAAGCCAAAACCAGGAGTAGAACAATCAGATAAAGGTGTAATAGAAACTCATGCACCACTTCTGTATTTTTCACACACTCCTGGTTTTGGCTTACAAATACTGATGGTGTCAACATGGCCTTACCAGACTGTTCCCACTCCTCTCTGGATTGTTTCCCACAACTGCTATTGCTACCTCCAAGGACTTACACTACCTCTTGCTGTACCCAGCTAGTGGTCCTCTAGCCATTAGATTCTAGCCTTGCTTCATTAGCATCAGAGAAACATAAATTGTAACAATAAGAGCCACAACTTTTTTATTTTTCCGTCCATATAACCGTATGAGGGTTTGTTTTTTGCAGGACGAGTTGTACATCTGAATGACACCACTCATTTTATCATGTGATGCACTGGAAAGTGTGAAAAAAAATTCAAATCTGTTGAAATTACAAAAAAGTACAATTCTACATTCTGCTACATTCTGTGTTTTTTGTTTTTTTTATTAACGATGTGCACTATGTGGTAAAACTGATCTGGTAATATGATTCTCCAGGTCAGTACAATTATAGAGATATTAGATATGTATTTTTCATTTTTTATTTAAGTGATGAAAAAAAATGGGAAATTTGTAAAGGAAAAAAATTTGGCTTGTGTCATTTTCCGAGCCTTGTAACGTTTAAAATTTTTGGGATATTGGGCTGTGTGAGGGTTTATTTTTTGCGCCATGAGCTTAGGTTTTCACTGATACCATTTGGGGTAGATATGGTGTTTGATCATCTTTTATTGCAATGTTGCGGAGGCCAAAAAGACATAATTCTGGTGTTTAAATTTTCTCTTTATGCTGTTTACCAATTGTATTAATTTATTTTATATTTTGATAGATTAGACTTTTCTGAATATGGTAATATCAAATATTTGCATTTTTAATCAGTTTTTAATTGCTTTATTTTTGATGGGGCAAAAGGGGGTGATTTTACCTTTTGTATTTTTTTTAAATTTCTTCAGCAGACTCCCAGCTGCTATGGCAACCCATCATCGCCCCGCTATCACATCATGGGCGCACCGATGGGTGCGTGGAATGACATGCCCTGCTGCAAGCGCGCATTAAATTTTGCTGTCAGAGATTGATAGCAGCGTTTAACAGGTTAACAGCCACTGTTAGAGGCACTTGGAAAAGATGTGAACACAGCTTGCAAGCCCCCATCAGAGTCAGGGACACAACATATGATGTAACTATATGTCGTGAAAGGGTAAAATAACGATGAATATAATGCTAACAACATTTATGTTTACTTCCAGGCAATGCCATGTATTTAGTGGCTACTTACAGATGAAAACAGAAGATTGAGGTCCAGTTAATCTAACTATAGTCAATTGGCACTGGCAGCAGCAGAACTGTGTAGAGGACAGTCAATGGACAATCAGGCAGGCAGAAAGATGGTATGGATAATTTAATCATTGGCATCAATTGTTGATGCATGAAAATTTTCACTGATCCATGCCTGTTTCATTTTGACAAATACTAAGATTTACACTTGTGGTGGATTGCCTAGAGTCCCCTTTGGTGTGACAAATCCAATGACCATGTTAAATACCCTCTCTTATATGACACTGGAGGCTGGACATGACAATATGTCAATAGCAAACTTGGCCTTTTCTTGACACTGGTCCAAGTTGTTGACCCAAAAATACATGGGATCGAGGCTCAGGGTATCTATCTGCCTGTCAAAGGACACTGTCCATGTATAACTGAACCTGGCTGTTTAGCCAGTGTATCTGGGTTTGCTGAAATGGGCCAGGTTGTCGCAATAGCAAATAAAACATCTTGCCCATCATGTCAAATATACTGTAGGTGCTGCAGCATCGACTACTTGTATCTTTATTACTGGCAGAGATTGGTGACCCTTGCGCCTGCGTGGATTGCGTGGGTTTTTTGTTGATCAGTCATGCAGATGGCAGGTGTTCACTTGGCAGAAGTTTTGAAAAGTAGGTAACATAGCTTATCCTGGTAATAAGCTCACACCCCCCCCCCCCCCTTTTAGAGGTTGGAAAAATTCCCCTATTTCGCTTTTATACAGAGGGTGAAAAAGTTTGACTAACTAATAGTCATCACTTTGCCTCATGTTAGCAGTACGATTGTCCTCCCGCAAGCTTTTGCAGACTATAGCTTGCCAACCTGGCCAGGGACACTATTGTTTCTTTGTCAAGACGCTGCTGCAATAGTAGGCTGTTATGGCTAGCGTTGTCATCATTATCATTTTCAGTCTGTCTGCCCTGCCCCCTCCCTGTACTAAGTCTTTGTCGCTCACCACATCCACCAACTGATTATTGTTTTCCTTTTCCTCCTTCTCCAAATTTCTCAGATTGTGACATGGACCTTGAGGGTACTCAACAGGTTAAGGGCAGTGCTGAACAAGTGCAACTTGGTGTTATTCCTCCATCCCCACTTGCATGATAGTGTGTGATTTTCAAGGATAAATATTATTGTGATCAAATTGTTGATTTTACACGTGTCCTTATGGACAAATTTTATCTCCTTTTCAAAGGGCTTGAGTAGGTGACAGGCATCCCTCATTAGCTGTCATTGATGGATCTCAAAGTAACCAACGTTCCAGTTTAACTGCTGTATCATGTAGTCCATAACTGCTTTAGGCTGTCTGCCCACGATGCGATTTTTAAGCGTTTCTGCAGCGGCAAAAACGCTGCAGAAACGCTTAAAAAATGCATGGTAGAAGGCCTGCCATGTTCCCCAATGATAATCCGCATGTGCTGTGCACATGCTGCGGAAATTTCCGCTGCGGATTATCATTGCGGAAAAAAACGCAGCACTACCAATTATTTTGTGGAAGTGCTGCGTTTTCGCCGCCATTGACTTGCATTAGATCGCATGGATTACGGATCGCTGTATATGTAGATGCGCATTCCATGCATTCTAATGTGCGGATGGTACCCAGGTCTAGAGGAGAGGAGACTCTCCTCCAGACCCGGGTACCATAGAACCTGTAAAAAAAAGAATAAAATAAAAAATAAATATATACTTACCTTCTGGCGGCCCTCGCTGCACTCCTCCTTGCTTGCCAGCAGTTCGCGATGGACTGAAGGACCTGCGCTGACGTCATACTCATGTGACGGGTCACGCGACGCTGACATCGGCAGGTCCTTCAGTGTACCCCTGCAAGCAGCCGGGATGGTGAAGCAAGACAGCGCGGGCCATCAGAGGGTAAGTATATATTTATTTTTTTATTTTTTTACATTCTCTTGGGTCACACTATATAAATCCATGCCTTTTGCATGGATTTATATAGTGTGACCAAGTTGAAAAGCACTTTCCAAGTGATGCTAAAATCGCTTGGAAAGCGCTTGTCATCCCGCATGCGGAAATGCAAGTGAAGAACGCTTCACTTCCGCATGTCCCTGGCAGGAAAACGCATGTACAATCCACATGCGTCTTTTTTCTGCCAGGGCACATAGCCTTATTCTGTTCATGCAAATGCTGCACCATATAAAGTATTGAATTCCAGTGGGTTGTGACATCGTAAACCAGGTGGCGCTCTGACAGCTCATTTTTACAATTTTTTTTGCAAAGCCAGGAGGACGTGCTTTGCCAAATAAAATGTAATTTACTGGGCTAACACTTTTCTGGCCATAGGCACCACCATCTAAAGCCTGTACTGTAAGCTTGTGAAAGAAATAATGATAAATCGATAAATAATATTAAAAAGAAATTCACAATGGTGACCATGCATGGATCATGAGTTACTTTGCTAGACTGTAAGGCTGTGTGCCAATGAGTATTTGATAAGTTTTTGATTCTGTACATTTTTGCTGCATTGAAAATACAGCGTCTTATAGTTTCAGTAAAGTGGATGGGATTTATAGAAAACTCTTGCCCGCTCTGCTTTTTTTTACTCAACTTTAGGGTTCGCTCACACTAGCATATAAATAATTGGTCCCATTCTCATCCAGAAAAGTGGGACGAGTAAAACTCGTATGGTATTCCGTATGTAATGTGAGTGCAATGCGAGTGTGCATGTTTTTTCTCGCCTAGCATCTGTATGCCATCCTTATGACTTGTGCGTGCAATCCGTATGCAATACATTTTTAAATCATTTTTTCAAAATTTCTCAGCGTATTATTGAAGGGCCTGTTTGATTGCTAACCCTGTATCTCCTACCTGCAGATATGTACGTTGTAGGTATGGGAGTGTGGCACATGGTGCCATCCTTCCCCTTGGCCGCTGAAGTGGTGCAGCTCAGACAGGCCGCAAGGGTCACCATGTGAAGATACTGGTGGTGGTGGCTGGGAGGTAACTGTGCTGGCTGGTTGTTGCCTTCTGTCACGTGTCAGCTGCCTTTGCTCCAGCAATTCAACAACTTATTGCTGATCTTTGGGAGGAATAGCCGCATCAAGGAGGAGCAGCATGGCCAACAATGTGCAGAGCTTGATATCCCAAGAAACCTGTTGCAGATGCTGAGCCATACTGTGGCAAAATGCCTCCTCCCCATCATCATTCACTGTGCGAGATAGATAGTCGATGACTTGACTATCTACCTCGGATCGTGTGGTGTTGGGGAGGAGCTCCCTCTTTTGGTGGGGTATGGATGCCACTTGGGGTGATGTGTCAAGCGACAAGGTAGGGATGTTGCTTGACGCCTGTTCTTCCTGCTATAGGTTTATTTGTGGCCCAGCCAATGGTTCTGCCTCCTCCTCTGGTGGTCCACCACCTCTGCCTCAGATGGTGTGTCCCTGTCCTGTAAGTTGTTTCAGTTCTGGATTTTGAAAATTGAATGACAAGTATCAATAATATGCATCCGAAGAACAATTCAAAACAAATGCACAGATGTTTTAACTTAATGGCAGAAATCCATGGTGTGCGCCAGAAAATTCAGCCTATCCATGTAGATGCAATATATGGCCTTATTTGGGTGGCCCCATCTGCACTTTTGGCACACTGCTGGTGCTCCCTTCTATACTGGTCCCTGCAGCTGCACCATCAACTTGTCACATCAGTTACTGGAAAGGGTACAATACAAAAACAATGAGATCAGGAATCAAAAATTTCCCCCCGTAAAAAACACGTGTAGCAAAATATGAATTATATAAGTTATCTTTTTTGGGGTTTTATTTTAGGTTGGAATTCACATTGCCAGATTAATGAGGCACTACCCAAAACAATTGTGATATTACTTTTTGACAAAAGTGAATATTGGCCTTAAATTAAAGTATGTACCAATACGCAGTTGGTCATTTGTCAATCATCTACATTACATAGAGAGAACTTATGAACAGCAAAAAAAGAGAAATTACATACAAAATACTTTTTTCCATTTATTCTGGCCAACAACATAATACATGTCGGTGTCCATGAGGTGTGTTGGTCATGTAGGATGATGTTGGATGTGTCATTATTAGTGCTGAGCGAACATGCTCGACACTGCTCGGTACTCGCCCGAGCATCAAGCTACTCGGGATGTTCGGCGAGCACCGAGCATTTCCGGGTTACTCGGGCGGGAGCTCGGGTCTCCGCCCTGCATGTTTGGCGCTCTTTACAGAGCCAATGAACATGCAGGGATTGCCAGCCAGTCACTGTAATGCTGCAGCCATGTTGGTTGTGGGCATTACAGTGATTGGCTGGCCGCACAGTGTCACCTCGAGTATTTAAAACCGGGCGCCGCCATCTTGGACACAGTCGCTCCGGATTAGACAGTGTAGGGACAGCGCTGCTGATTTAGGGAGAGATATAAACTGCGAAATAGTTAGTGTAGGGTCTGTAAAGGCTGCCAGAACAAACAAACAGTCCTTTTCAGGACTAATATCCATCCCAGATACCAGGCAGGCGGGCTGTATAGGAGACACAGTGGTTATACCAGCAAACGCTGCATTACAGTCCTGTGTGCTCCTGTTGCTCATATTGCTGGACTTAGCACCAGGTGTCGGGGGCCAGGAAAAATCCTTTTTTTTCCATCTAAATCCTCCTTTTTTTTTCTTCTTCACACTGTACAAATACCCGTCTTATTAACCTTTTGGTGTGTCCCCCTCCCCCCCCCCCCCCAAAAAAAAGCGTGTCTCTGATTTTTCAGACACAAATATAACTGTTGAAAATAGTCTGGTGTAGGCTAGAGAAACAGAAGTGTTGTTTTGCACTTCCACGGTTCAAACCTCTGTATTATCCATTTTGGGCCATTTGTATCTAAAAAAAAAAACAGTTTGAGTGTGTCGCTCACTGTTCAGCCGCAGATATCTCTATTTAAAAAAGTGTGGTATACCCCAGTAAACAATAACTGTGGTTTTGCCATCCCACAGTAAAAAATCTCAATTATTCAGCTTTTGGTAGTTTTTTCCGTAAAGAAAAACAGTAGTGTCTCCTGACTGTTGTGACACAAAAATATATCTGTTGAAAATAGTCTTATGTAGGCCCGACATCCCAGTGTGGTTTCGCAGTTTCACGGGTCAAATCGCTGTACTATCCAGTTTTGGGCCTTTGGTATCTAAAAAAAAAGCAGTTTGAGTGTGTCGCTCACTGTTCAGCTGCAAATATCTCTATTTAAAAAAGGGTGGTATACCCCAGTAAACAATAACTGTGGTTTTGCCATCCCACGGTAAAAAATCTCTATTGTTCAGCTTTTGGTAGTTTTTTCCGTAAAGAAAAACAGTAGTGTCTCCTGACTGTTGTGACACAAAAATATATCTGTTGAAAATAGTCTTGTGTAGGCCCGACATCCCAGTGTGGTTTCGCAGTTCCACGGGTCAAATCGCTGTACTATCTAGTTTTGGGCCTTTGGTATCTAAAAAAAAAACAGTTTGAGTGTGTCGCTCACTGTTCAGCAGCAAATATCTCTATTTAAAAAAGTGTGGTATACCCCAGTAAACAATAACTGTGGTTTTCCTCTTCCACGGTTCTAATCTACTCTTTATTACCCTTTTTCCATTGATAGTGCAAGTGTAAGCTATTTTACTTCATTTACAATGGGCAAGGCGCGTGGCAAGGGACGTGGAAGTGGACGTTCTGGTGATGGTTCGTGCAGAGGACGGGGCCGTGGCCAAGGTGAAAATGTGCCAGAACCAACAGCCACATCTTCTCGCTCCCACTTCTTGACCGAATTACTAGGGAAGCACAGAACAACACCAGTATTGAGAACTGATCAGTGTGAACAGGTTATTAATTGGATAGCAGACAATACTTCCAGTTACCTGGGCACCACCACCTCCGGTCTGTCTTCCACACGGTCAACTCTTAGTAGCCGTGAGTCTCGACCGCATACTCCTCCTCACCCTGATGCTACTTCCTCCCACCATGCCGAGTGTCGTCAGACAGCAAGTGATCCCACACTTGGACACTCTGAAGAGCTGTTCACTGGTCCATTTCCATATTTGGACCCCTCGCCTGATACGCTTGAAGTGGTGGAAGAGGAGATCCCATGTTGCGATGCCCAAATATTTGAACAGCCACGGCCACAGGAAGTCGACGTTGGCAATCTGTCACAAGAGGTGGACGATGACGAGACACAATTGCCAGGAAGTGAGGAGGAGGATCGTGGTGCGCAAGTGGAAGAGGAGGAGGTGGTGGATGATCTAGTAACTGACCCAACGTGGAAGGAGGACATGCAGAGTGAGGCCAGCAGCACACAGGGGGAGGGAGGCAGAGTACCCCAACAGGCAGGAAGAAGCAGTGTGGTGGCCGCAGACAGAAGGCAGGCAACCGTTCCCCGTAACACCAACACGAGGGACGTTGCCAGTACAAGCGGTAGGTCTTCCAGAGTCTGGAATTTGTTTAAAGACTCTGCCGATAACCCCAAAAAGGCCATATGTTCCACCTGCCATGCCAGCATCAGCAGGGGTGACAAAACTACCAGCCTGACCACCACCAGCATGATCAGGCACATGGCAGCAAAGCACCCGACTTTGTGGGGCGAAACCCAGGGTCCACGACGAGTGTCAGCGGGTGTCACCACTGCTTCTTCCACTGTTGTGCGTGCAATAGAACCCCCTGTTGTGTGTGCAAGGCAATCCCCTGTCCATACTGCATGTAAAGATGCCCCCTCCTCTCAGTCTTCACTTGTTATGGCAGTTTCACAAGAAACAGCATCAAAGTCCACGTCCACGTCCCACCGCAGCGTTCAATTGCCATATCCCAGACCTTTGAACGAAAGCGGAAATTCGCAGCTAACGCCCCCCAGGCCACAGTCCTAAATTCGCACATTTCACGACTGCTTGCATTGGAAATGCTGCCTTTTAGGCTGGTGGAGATGGAATCCTTCCGCAATCTTATGGCGGTGGCCGTCCCTCGGTACTCAGTCCCCAGCCGACACTATTTTGCCCGGTGTGCCATCCCCGCACTACACAAGCACGTGTCCCAAAGCATCTGCCGTGCCCTCAACAACGCAGTTACTGGGAGAGTCCACCTGACAATGGACACGTGGACAAGTGCTTTTGGCCAGGGACGGTACATCTCTCTGACGGCACACTGGGTAAACAATGGAAGCCGGGACCCAGTCGGACCTTGGGACGGAACACATCCTCCCCACACCGAGGATTGCGGTCCCTATGTCAGTCAGAGTTGCCCCCACAGTGTACAGCTCCTGCGCATCCTCCTCCTCCTCCTCATGTTCAGCCTCCATCTCAGATATCACCACATCAGTTACAAGCTGGAAGCATTGCAGTACTGCCTCCGCCAAGCGGCAACAGGCTGTGCTGAAACTCATAAGCTTAGGTGATAAACCTCACACTGCTTGTGAGTTGTGGACAGCTGTGAAAGAGCAGGCAGATCTGTGGCTGAGACCGCCGAACCTACATCCCGGCATGGTCGTGTGTGACAATGGCCGTAACCTGGTGGCGGCTCTGAGGCGAGGTGAGATCACACACGTACCATGCCTGGCTCATGAACTTAACCTCGTGGTTCAGCGGTTTCTTAAATCGTACCCCGAGTTGCCAGATCTGCTCGTGAAAGTACGCCGCCTGTCAGCTCATTTTCGCAAGTCGGCTACAGCTTCCGCCGCCCTTGCTGTGTTGAAGCAGCGTTTGCAGCTTCCGGCACACCGACTGGTGTGTGATGTCCCCACACGTTGGAACTCTACCCTCCACATGTTGCAAAGGATTTGTGAGCAGAAGAGAGCAGTTGTGGAGTACCAGCTGCAACAAGGCCGTCGATATTCAGGTCAGACTCCACACATAAGACCTCAGGAGTGGACCTGGATGTCTGACATATGTACCATCCTGACAAACTTTGAGGAGGCCACCAAGATGGTGCGTGGCGATGACGCCATCATTATTTTCAGCATCCCACTTGTCTGTCTTTTGCAACGCTCTCTGCAGAGAATTAAAGAGGAGGCATTGCAGCCAGAGTATGATGAGATGGATCAAGAAGCCGTAGCGGTCGATTACACACAGCCCAGCCTCATCTCATCCCAACGTGCATTGGGGGACAATGAGGGAGAGGAGGAGGAGGAGGAGGAGGAAGAACAGGAGCTGCTATCATGCATTGTAGACGGTAGTACCTGTACAAGTGTCATACCGTCGGTTCAGCGTGGGTGGCCTGAGGACAGGGGGAGGAGGAAGAGGAGGAGGAGGAGGAGGAGAGCATGGTCAGTCGTCATCTTGGTGAGGACACGGAAATCTTGCCCGTTACCAGTCTGGCACGCATGGCTGACTTTATTTTACGCTGCCTTAACCGTGACCCTCGCGTTGTCAAAATGTTGGGTGACAGTCATTACTGGTTGGTGACACTTGTAGACCCCCGCTACAAGGAGAACTTTCACTCTCTTATTCCTGAGGTGGAGAGGTCTACAAAAATGGGGCAATACCAGAAGGCCCTTGCTGCAGAACTCTTAAAAAAATTCCCATCTGAACACGTTAGCGGCAGAGGTCACAGTTCGTTGCCCAACCAAGGCGTACAGGAGAGAGAGATGCAACTCCAATCCAGCAGAGGCAGGGGAACACTGTCAACGTTCTGGGACAGTTTTCTGACACCCGCCCAGCTTACAGGCCCTGAGGAACGGGGTACTCTCACAAGGAGTGGAAAGTTTCAAAAGATGGTGAGGGAGTACCTTGCCGATCGTACCAGCGTCCTCCGTGATTTCTCTGTGCCTTTTAATTATTGGGTATCCAAGCTGGACACTTGGAATGAACTCGCTTTGTACGCCTTGGAGGTCCTGGCCTGCCCTGCTGCTAGCGTGTTATCGGAGCGTGTTTTTAGTGCCGCTGGGGGAAGTATAACTGATAAGCGAACTCGCCTGTCAACTGACAATGCTGACAAGCTGACCCTTATCAAAATGAACAAGGGCTGGATTGAGCCAGACTTCTCATCACCACCAAATGACAGCAGAGTAACATAAAGTCAAATCCACTGTGTTATTTCGGGAGGTGTATTCACATGCACCGCTTCACATCCACACATGGGTATACGCTTCCTCGTTTCGGCTGTTTAATCTTCTTCTCCTTATCCTCAGCCTCCACCACCACTATACCACCAGGGTGCCAGCATTGCAAGTTCCTCCGTCCTAATTTTTGGCAGCTTTTGCTGGAAAAGCATAAGCAAATACCATGGGAGACCCACTCCCCAATAATGGGACTTATGTTTGTAATATGCTGTACAGCATGGCTCTTGTAAGGGGCATTGCAAGTTGCTCCGTCCTAATTTTTGGCAGCTTTTGCTGGGAAAGCATAAGCAAATACTATGGGAGACCCACTCCCCAATAATGGGACTTATGTTTGTAATATGCTGTACTGCATGGCTCTTGTAAGGGGCATTGCAAGTTGCTCCGTCCTAATTTTTGGCAGCTTTTGCTTGCAAGGCTTAAGCAAATACTATGGGACACCCACTCCGCAATAATGGGACTTATGTTTGTAATATGCTGTACTGCATGTGACGCGCCCCCTGGGCCGTGTGTACACGTGTGTGGGATACCCGGTGCCGGGTCTCTGGGGTCTGTAGTCTCCGTGGCGGTGAGGTGACCCGGTCCCGTGGCTCAGGCTGGTCAAACCAGTGGCAGTCTTTCTTAGGTTTTGAGGTTAATTGCGCCACCCGAGGATTGCGGTCAGGGAGTACCACCGCTGCGAGGCAGACCGCTGAGGCTGGTGTTGTGTGCGCAGCATAGAATGGGATAACTCCCCTCGGGAGGAGTATAGCCTCAGGGCAGTGAGTGTGGATGATGGGGGTGATGGTGCACGAGCACAGCAGGAACGACTCAGAGTCTTTGCTGTGCAGTTCAGGGTCTTTACTGATGATTATAAGGTAGACCCTCCCAGGAGTACTGGCTAGCATAAGAGGCCTGGTCAGTCTGTGAGCAAGCAGGAGTTCCCTTGGCCAGGTGGAGTTGTAGGCCTCCCCGTCTGTCTGCACTCTTCCTGGCTACCTTGCTGCAAGCGGGTAGAAGTAGCCCACGTCCCTGAGTGTACCGTGTAGTGCTCACCGGTATGGCTGGTGACTTGGGGCCTTCTGTTAGCCTCCGCTCCACGACGGCGGTGCTGGTCCCTTGCTTGTGACTGAGCCTCCGGGCTTCTATGGCCAGAGGACCTGAAATCCCCTGCCAGCTGGTTTCTGCTGCTGGATATATAAGTCCTCACAGCTTCGGACTCCTGTGTCCGGTTCCTATTGTCTTCTGCCAGGGCGAGCTCTGCTCAGCTTCCAGCCCCTGGTCTTTAGCTCCTAGCTCCTACAAAGCTCCTTGCTGTTACTTCCCCTTGCTCTCACTCTGACTCTGACTGTTCTCTGACTCACTCAACCCCGCCCCAGATCCAGTTTATAATGGCAGAATTCTCCCCTCCCAGGACTGGGCAGGAGGATGTTGCATGTTTAAGGGATCCTGACCAGGAAACCTCCCACTTGCTCTCCGACGTAATATCTCTATTACTGTGGTGACCAGACCCCTGGGGTGCCACACATGGCTCTTGTAAGGGGCATTGCAGTTCCTCATAATTTTTGGAAAGACTTCCATTCACTGCTTAGGCCAACAGTGCACGGGAGACCCAGTTGCTATAAATCGAAAAAAAGGTTTAGTTAACGCCCTCTGACCTCCATGTCATTTCCAAGGGCCATTGAAGTGGCTCGAAATTTTTGGTAGGCATTGCACTCACTGTATGCCCTATAACTGTGTAGCCGAACCGCTCCTTTTGTTACAGAAACATATCCTACAAGACATATCTGGTTGACTGGCCTGATATTGATGTGAATGGTCCCTGTTCCTCCTGCTCTTTCTCCTTTGCCACCACCTCATCCATCATTTATCACCTGAAGCTTTGTTTTAACGGGAGTCATAGAACTGGGATAGTAGCAGGAAAACATCCAGCAATCCTCAGAGGAGGTAGGATATGCGCCAAAACGGGAACCACCTCAGGCCTAGCCGCTACTACATACATGCGCTTGCATTCCAAGAAAACAAAGCAGATGCTAACTTCTATCATCATCATCATGCTCCTCACCTAGGCACTCTCAACTCCCCTGATGGAGAAGCCAGGGCCCACCGGAGGAGTCTGGTTCTTTGCTGGGCTCGTCCAATGCTGCCCTAAAGCAGGCCAGGCTAAGAAAAGTGTGGGGGAAGGTGACAGGAGAAATCAGGGCGGCTGGGGACCGAGTATGGACACCTGGCCGCCACCTGGCGGCTGGGGACTGAGCGTGGACACCCGGCCGCCGGGCGGCTGGGGACAGAGCATGGATACCTCGCTGCCGAAGCGGCCATGAGGTAGTGGCCAGCTTCGGCCTCCTCCAAACTAAAAGGCCCCATTTCAAGTGAAAGCTAGCAGTATGGTATTGCAGCCTGCAGGTGGGTGGGTGGTTGGCTGCATATTTTCGCTTGCATTGCAAGGAATGGGGGAGGTACAATTGAACACTGCCCTGGGACAAGGACTTGCACGGGGATAGTTGCAAGTCTGCATCTTCTGATGCAGCAAGGATCACTTCTGATGGGCACACTTTTAGACAGTGACCTGGGGGTCAGAGATGCTTCCAGGGGTCTTCCCCATGCTGATCCCTTTTCTTTTCAGCACTGTATGCATGTGTCACACAGCACATGGCCAGATAAGGTTGTAAAATGTTAAAATGACATTTCCCGGTGAAGGCATTTGTCACGGTTGAAAGCAATACAAAAGTGCAAAAACGCATGAAAAATGCTACTTGTGAACATAGCCCAAGGTGTGGAGGAGTATTTTGTTTTTGGTTATTTATTTTACCTTATACACAAGTTTTTACCCTGGAAAGGAAATTCCTTAACATATTTCACAGGAAAACCGTTTCAGTTTCGTTTTTGAACGTTTTATTGTGAGCCCGCAAAAGTGGCTTAATACCTCTGACCACGTTGTTGACAGCAGTGACCTGGGGGTCAGAAATGCTTCCAGGGGCGATCCCCATGCTGCCCCCATGTCTTTTGAGCACTGTCACTATCGTTTTGGGCACTTTTTAGGCTTTCTACATACTGCCGGGGGTGCTGCCGCAAAAATGCTCGGGTCTCTCATAGACTAACATTGGGCTCGTTGCTTGGGTCGAGAACCCGAGTATCACGGTAAGCTCGGCCCGAGCTTCGAGCACCCGAGCATTTTAGTGATCGCTCAACACTATCAGTCGTCATCTTGGTGAGGACACAGAAGTCTTGCCCGTTACCAGTCTGGCACCCATGGCTGACTTTATGTTACGCTGCCTTAACCGTGACCCTCGCATTGTCAAAATGTTGGGTGACAGTCATTACTGGTTGATGACACTTTTAGACCCCCTCTACAAGGAGAACTTTCACTCTCTTATTCCTGAGTTGGAGAGGTCTACAAAAATGGGGCAGTACCAGAAGGCCCTTGCTGCAGAACTATTAAAAAAATTCCCATCTGAACACGGTAGCGGCAGAGGTCACAGTTCGTGGCCCAACTAAGGCATACAGGCGAGAGAGACGCAACTCCAATCCAGCAGAGGCAGGGGAACACTGTCAATGTTCTAGGACAGTTTTCTGAGACCTGCCCAGCTTACAGGCCCTGAGGCGCAGGGTACTCTCACAAGGAGTGGAAAGTTTCAAAAGATGGTGAGGGAGTACCAGCGTCCTCCGTGATTCCTCTGTGCCTTTTAATTATTTGGTATCCAAGCTGGACACTTGGAATGAACTCACTCTGTATGCCTTGGAGGTCCTGGCCTGCCCTGCCGCTAGCGTGTTATCGGAGCGTGTTTTTAGTGCCGCTGGGGGAATTATAACTGATAAGCGCACTCGCCTGTCAACTGACAATGCTGACAAGCTGACCCTTATCAAAATGAACAAGGGCTGGATTGAGCCAGACTTCTCATCACCACCAAATGACAGCAGAGTAACATAAAGTCAAATCCATTGTGTTATTTCGGGAGGTGTATTCCCATGCATCGCTTCACACGCACACATGGGTATACGCTTCCTCATTTTGGCTGTTTTTTGCTCTTCTCCGTATCCTCAGCCTCCACGACCACTATACCACCAGGGTGACCGTGGTCCATGTTGCCAGCATTGCAAGTTCCCCTGTCCTAATTTTTGGCAGCTTTTGCTTGGAAGGCATAGGCAAAGACTATGGGAGACCCACTCCCCAATAATGGGAATAATGTTTTTAATATGCTGTACTGCATGGCTCTTGTAAGGGACATTGCAAGTTCCCCCTTCCTAATTTTTGGCAGCTTTTGCTTGGAAGGCATAGGCAAAGACTATGGGAGACCCACTCCCCAATAATGGGAATAATGTTTTTAATATGCTGTACTGCATGGCTCTTGTAAGGGGCATTAAAATCGTCTTGTTAAGCTACTGTGACCTCCACGTCTCTTCCAAGGGTCGTTAATATTGTCTTTTTATTCCACTGCGACCTCCACCACTCTTCCAAGGGGCATTAAAAGCGTCTTGTTAAGCTACTGTGACCTCCACGTCTCTTCCACAGGGCGTTGATATTGTCTTTTTATTCCACTGTAACCTCCACCACTCTTCCAAGGGGCATTGATATTGTCTTTTTATTCCACTGCGACCTCCACCACTCTTCCAAGGGGCATTAAAACCGTCTTGTTAAGCTACTGTGACCTCCACGTCTCTTCCACGGGGCATTGATATTGTCTTTTTATTCCACTGTAACCTCCACCACTCTTCCAAGGGGCATTAAAACTGTCTGGTTAAACCACTCTGAACTCCACGTCTCTTCCAAGGGGCATTAAAACCATCTTGTTAAGCTACTGTGACCTCCACATCTCTTCCAAGGGGCATTAAAACCGTCTTGTTAAACCACTCTGAACTCCACAGCTCTTCCAAGGGGCATTGACATGTTGTTTTTAATTACCTCTAACCTCCACGACTCTTGCAACGGGCATTGCATTTCCTCCTAATTTTTGTCAGCTTTTGCTTTTCAATGCATAGGCGAACACTAAGGGAGACCCACTCCCCAATAATGGGTAGAAGGTTTTTAATATGCTGTAATCCACGTCTGTTTCAAGGGGCATTGCAGTGCCTAATAATTTTTGGAAAGCCTTCCATTCCCTGCTTAGGCCAACAGTGTACAGGAGACCCAGTTGCTATAAATGGAAAAAATGGTTTAGTTAAGGCCCTCTGACCTCCATGTCACTTCCAAGGGGCATTGGAGTGCCTCGAAATTTTTGGTAGGCATTGCATTCAATGTATGCCTTATAACTGTGTAGCTGAACCGCTCCTTTTGGTACAGAAACATATCCTACAAGACATGTGTGGTTGGCTGGCCTGATATTGATGTGAATGGTCCCTGTTCCTCCTGCTCTTTCTCCTTTGCCACCACCTCATCCATCATTCATCACCTGAAGCTTTGTTTTAACGGGAGTCATAGAACTGGGATAGTAGCAGGAAAACATCCAGCAATCCTCGAAGGAGGTAGAATATGCGCCAAAACGCTGACCACCTCAGGCCTAGCTGCTACTACATACATGCGCTTGCATTCCAAGGAACAGAAAGCTAAGGAGGTGGATGGCCTCATGATCATGAATAATTTACTCGTTGTGTAGGAGGCCGACCACTGCTGCTGTCTACCTTCTGAACTTTGTGTTGAAGCCTGATTGACCCAGGACCCGCAATCCTCTATGTCTGGAGGACGTGTTGCATCCCAGTGTCCAACTGTTTCCCGGCTTCCACAATATTAACCCAGTGTGAAGGCATCAGTGAGATGGACCATTCCTGGCCACATTCACTTGTCCATGTGTTTGTGGTTAGGCTGTCCTTCCCACTAAATGCACTGGGGAGGGCACAGGTAATGTTTTGGTATGCGCGCTTGTGTATAAGGTGCACCGGGACAAATAGGGGCGGCTGGGGACCGTTTATGGACACCCGGCCACCCCCACGCGGCTGGGGACTGTGTGTGGGCACCCGGCCCCGGGGCGGCTGGGGACTGAGTATGGACACCCGGCCGCCCCCTGGCAGCTGGGGACCAAGCGTGGACACCCGGCCGCCGGGCGGCTGGGGACTGAGTATGAATACCAGGCTACCGACGCAGCCATGACGTGGTGGCCAGATTCCACCTCCACATGCCTAAAAGGCCCAATTTCAAGCTAGCAGTATGGTATTGCAGCCTGGGGGTGGGTGGGTGGCAGGCTGCATACTTGCGCTTGTATTGCAAGTTATGGGGGAGGTACAATTGAACACTGCCCTGGGACAAGGACTTGCACGGGGATAGTTGCAAGTCTGCATCTTCTGATGCGGCAAGGATCACTTCTGATGGGCACACTTTTAGGCAGTGACCTGGGTGTCAGAGATGCTTCCAGGGGTCTTCCCCATGCTGTTCCCATGTGTTTTTAGCACTGTATGCATGTGTCACACAGCACATGGCCACATAAGGTTGTAAAATGTTAAAATGACATTTCCCGGTGAATGCATTTGTCACGGTTAAAAGCAATACAAACGTGCAAAAACGCATAAAAAATGCTACTTGTGAACATAGCCCAAGGTGTGGAGGAGTATTTTTGTTTTTGGTTATTTATTTTACCTTATACACAAGTCTTTACCCTGGAAAGGATGTTCCTTAACCCCTTTCCGACCTGGTCAGTAATAGTACGCACCAGGTCGCGAAGGCCGGTTCAGCGGGGGTTCCGGCGGTGAGCCCGCACTGAAGCGAGCACATGTCAGCTGATTATTGGAATCGCAATCCACCCGCGGCTGTTAACATGTTAAATCTCTGACAGTGGCATTTAACTCGCGCTTCCGGGAGTCCTAAGCCCCGCCCATCAGTGACCCCGTCACGTGATCGCGGGTCACCCATGGGTGGGCATGACAACTCAGGGTCTGCAGCAGACGCCTGTGGTTGTCATGTCTCAACTGCTATGAGCGCCACCTAGTGGTCAGCGCTCATAGCAAGTGAGCATTTCTCCTGCATACAAGCGATCTGCTCATCGCTTGTATGCAGTAGAAGCAATCAGACAACAGCTGCTTCTAGTCTCCTCTGGAGACTATAGAAGCAAGCAGAAAGTGTAAAAAAAAAGTTTTTAAAAAAATAAAAAAAATAAAAAATATATAAAAGTTTAAGTCACCCCCCTTTCGCCCCATTCAAAATAAAATCTATATATATATATAAAAAAAAAAACACATACACATATTTGGTATCGCCGCGTTCAGAATCGCCCGATCTATCAATATAAAAGAAGAATTAATACAATCAGTAAACGGCGTAACGAGAAAAAAATTTTAAACGCCAGAATTAAGTTTTTTTGGTCGCTACAACTTTGCAATAAAATGCAATAACGGGCGATCAAAACATCGGATCTACCCCAAAATGGTATCAATAAAAACATCAGCCTGGCACGCAAAATATAAGCCCTCACCTGGCCCCAGATCCCGAAAAATGGAGAAGCTAAGGGTCTCGGAAAATGGCGTCATTTTTTTTGGTTTTTTTAGCAAGCTTTGGATTTTTTTTTCACCACTTAAATAAAAAAGAACCTATACATGTTTGGTGTCTATGAACTCGTAACGACCTGGAAAATAATGATGGCAGGTCAGTTTTAGCAATCTGTGAACGTGGTAAAAAAAGGACCCAAAAAACAACTGTGGAATTGCATTTTTTTTGCAGTTTCACTGCACTTGGAATTTTTTTCCCAATATCCAGCACACGATATGGTAAAACCAGTGATGGTGTTTAAAAGTACAACTTGTTCCGCAAAAAATAAGCCCTCACATGGCCATATTGAACGAAAATTAAAAAAGTTCTGGCTCTGGGAAGAAGGGGAGCAAAAAAGGAAAACACAAAAACAGAAAGACCCATGGTCGTTAAGGGGTTAAAATATTTCACAGGAAAGCACTTTCAATTTCGTTTTTGAACGTTTTATTGTGAGCCTGTAAAAGTGGCTTAATACCTCTGACCACGTTGTTAACAGCAGTGACCTGAGAGTCAGAAATGCTTCCAGGGGCGATCCCCATGCTGTCCCCATGTCATTTGAGCACTGTCACTATCGTTTTGGGCACTTTTTAGGCTTTCTACAGACTGCTGGGGGAGCCGCCGCAAAAATGTTCGGGTCTCCCATAGACTAACATTGGGCTCGTTGCTCGGGTCGAGCACCCGAGTATCACAGTGAGCTCGGCCCGAGCTTCGAGCACCCGAGCATTTTAGTGCTCGCTCAACACTAGTTATTATCTAAGCTTGTCAAAATTAATGCATAATGGACTCAAAGTAGATGTGCTAACAAGCAAAATAACACATGTGGGTCACAAATGACGGTAGCAAACAATGAAGTTAATAAATCCAAGCAAATTTACCAATTCCAATTTGGACAGCCCGTGTGCTGTCGTCATACTGCAGGAACATTTGTCAGCTAATGTAAGTCCAGGAGCCATCACATTTATGTTTGTAGCCAAAGTCCTTTGTGTACCACAACTCCAGCCACTCCTGCATGAGGACCAGGAGCATCTCCACATTGAAGGGCCGAGACATCCTCTTTTCTCTTTCCCTCCATGGAGGCGCGTCTGGCTTGACTTGGGTATAGTTTAGTGAGAGTACCAACACTTCCCTGTATGATAACTTCCTGTCATGGCATGATTGAATATCCTGCATCTTTTTTTATTTGTGATGCGTAAAAATCATTAGTTAGTCTCGTTCGATTTACAAGGCCACTCGCAGCATGCTGCGATATTTTTTTTCTTAAGCCGAATACAGCTGAGGAAAAAATTGCAGACCAGCACTGCCTCATTGAATAACATTTGTGTGAGTGCAATACAATTTTTTATCATATTGCACTTGTCTGATTTACAGTGGGGAAAAAAGTATTTAGTCAGCCACCAATTGTGCAAGTTCTCCCACTTGAGAGAGGACTGTAATTGACATCATAGGTAGACCTCAACTATGAGAGACAAAATGAGAAAACAAAACATGAAAATCACATTGTCTGATTTGGAAAGAAATTTTTTTTTAAATTTTGGTGGAAAATAAGTATTTGGTCACCTACAAAAGTTCATCTCAATACTTTGTTATATCCTTTGTTGGCAATGACAGAGGTCAAACGTTTTCTGTAATTCTTCAAAAGGTTGGTACACACTGTTGCTGGTATGTTGGCCCATTCCTCCATGCAGATCTCCTCTAGAGCAGTGATGTTTTGAGATTGTCGCTGGGCCACACGGACTTTCAACTCCCTCCAAAGATTTTCTATAAGGTTTAGATCTGGAGACTGGCTAGGCCACTCCAGGACCTTGAAATGCTTCTTACGAAGCCACTCCTTTGTTGCCCTGGTGGTGTGCTTGGGATCATTGTCATGCTGAAAGACCAAGCCACGTTTCATCTTCAATGCCCTTGCTGATGGAAGGAGGTTTGCACTCAAAATCTCACAATACATCGCCCCATTCATTCTTTCATGTACACGGATCAGTTGTCCTCGTCCATTGCCAGAGAAACAGCCCCAAAGCATGATATTGCCACCCCCATGCTTCACAGTAGGTATGGTGTTCTTTGGATGCAACTCAGCATTCTTTCTCCTCCAAACACGATGAGTAGTGTTTCTACCAAACAGTTCTAATTTGGTTTCATCTGACCATATGACATTCTCCCAATACTCTTCTGTATCATCCAAATGCTCTCTAGCAAACTTCAGACGGGCCCGGACATGTAATGGCTTAAGCAGGGGGACACGTCTGGCACTGCAGGATCTAAGTCTCTGGCGGCGTAGTGTGTTACTGATGGTAGCCTGTTTAACGTTGGTCCCAGCTCTCTGCAGGTCATTCACTAGGTCCCCTTGTGTGGTTCTGGGATTTTTGCTCACGACTCTTGAGATCATTTTAACCCCATGGGGTGAGCTCTTGTGTGGAGCCCCAAATCAAGGGAGATTATCAGTGGTCTTGTATGTCTTCCATTTTCTAATTATTGCTCCCACAGCTGATTTCTTCACACCAAGCTGCTTGACTATTGCAGATTCAGTCTTCCCAGCCTGGTGCAGGGCTACAATTTTGTTTCTGGTGTCCTTCGACAGCTCTTTGGTCTTCACTATAGTGGAGTTTGGAGTGTGACTGTTTGAGGTTGCAGAAAGGTGTCTTTTATACTGATAACAAGTTCAAACAGGTGCCAGTACTACAGGTAATGAGTAGAGGACAGAGCAGGCTCTTAAAGAAAAAGTTACAGGTCTGTGAGAGCCAGAAATCTTGCTTGTTTGTAATTGACCAAATACTTATTTTTCATCAAAATTTGAAAAAAAATTATTTCCAAATCAGACACTGTGATTTTCAGGATTTGTTTTCTCATTTTGCCTCTCACAGTTGAGGTCTACCTATGATGTCAATTACAGGCCTCTCTCATCTTCTTAAGTGGGAGAACTTACACAATTGGTGGCTGACTAAATACTTTTTTTCCCTACTGTATAATCTAGTGTGAGCAAACCCTAAACTGACCTGCGGTGCGTTTCTAAAATCCACAACATGTTAATTTCTCTTGCTGGTACACTGAGTTTTATGTGCTGACTTGCATTAGATGCAGAAAATCTGCAGGTAAAAAACTCACATGCATTTTTAGTTAATTTCTGCAGCAGAAACGCATTAAAAATCCATGTAATACGTGCATGACTGTATCAATAAAGTTGGCGATTGATGCGTAGCAGCAACTTTTCCACCGTATGGCTTTTCTCCCCTAGGCATTCAAGCTGTAGAACTGCTTGCAGTGCTTTGTCTTGCATGAATGAAAAAAAAAAGGTTCATCTAAGGCTGTGTGCCCACGATACATTTTTAATGCGTTTCTGCAGCGTTTTTGCAGCTGCGGAAACGCTGTGGAAATGCATTAAAAACGCATGGTAGAAGGGCAGCAATGTTCCCCAATGATAATCCACATGTGCTGTGCACATGCTGCGGAAATTTCCGCAGCGGATTATCATTGCGGAAAAAAACGCAGCACTACGAATTATTTTGCGGAAGTGCTGCGTTTTCGCCGCCATTGACTGGCATTAGAACGCGCCAATTCCGCAAGACTGAATCTGTACTTGCATAATTGGTGCGTTCTAAAGTGCGGATGGTACCCGGGTGTAGAGGAGAGGAGAGTCTCATCCACACCCAGGTAGCATTAAAAAAATCTGTAAAAAAAGAATGAAATAAAAAATAAACATATATTTACCTTCCGGCGGCCCGCGCTGCGCTCCTCCTTGCTTCCCGGCACCTCGCGGTGGATTGAAGGACCTGCGCTGACGTCAGAGTCATGTGACGGGTCACGCGACGCTGACGTCGGCAGGTCTTTTAATCCACCACTGTCGGCAAGGGAGAACGGAGTGAGCAGGACACCGGGGGCCATCGGAAGGTAAGTATACATTTATTTTTTTATTTTTAACCACTCTCTCGGGTCACACTATATAAATCCATGCCGTTTGTATGGATTTATATAGTGTGACCTAGTTGTCACAAGCACTTTCCAAGTGATGCTAATCACTTGGAAAGCGCTTGTCAATCCGCATGCGGAAATGTCAGTGGGTAACGCTCCATTTCCGCATGTCCCTGGCAGGAAAACACATGTACAATCCGCATGCGATTTTTTCTGCCAGGGAGATGCAGAAACGCTCAGGAAAAAATCCTGAGCATTTCTGCATCGTGGGCACATAGCCTAAGACTTCTGGGGATGGGGTCATGTCACTTGACCGGGATCAGGAGGAGGAGTAGAAGGAGACAGATAATCACTGCATGGTGGAAGCAGAGGTAGCTCCTAATCACAGATGCCTCATCATCCCAGTCCCAAATGTGATGGTGCATGGATGCCACTGAAAACATTCACCAAGTGAGCTGTGAAACTCAGATGTTGTCCCTAGTCATAGTTGCTGCTACAGTCATATATAGTGCAGTGCACTTTGGTGCTCAAAGAAGGATCTATGCTCTCCTTCCCATGAGAATCCCTTTCCATGCAAAATAATGACAGTTCTGTATCTTACAGCTAGGCTTAGCACACACTTATTATTATTTTTTTTATTTTTATTTTTTATTATTTTACTCACTGATACAGCGCCATTAATTCCACAGTTCTTTACAGACATTATGGGCACTGTCCCCATTGGGGCTCACAATCTAGATTCCCTATCAGTACACTCCCTGACAGAAGTTATGTCGCTTATCCATGTTGTGTAAATAAAAGCTTATAACCTGACGATAAATTCATCCATTGGTTTTATAAATTACTCTTTTAAAAGCTGAAACCCTCCCAAATTTGGTATAGGTTAAGAAAATAAATTGGCATCAATGCTGAAATATTGATCATTTAATGAACACAGAATGGTCAGATTTTGGCAAGACAAAAGTTTTGTCGCCCACAGAAAGTAATGTGATATTCAAACAAATAATTATCTTAAAATACAAATATATGTTGCATAACATTGGTGATTGAAGTTGTGGTGCTATTAGAGTCATATTTAATATTTTGTGTGACTTCCATGAGCTTGAAGGACTGCATCCATGCAGTTCAACAATGATTCATACAATTTATTAATGAAGTCATCAGGAATAGCAAAGAATGCAGTCTTGCATGCCTCCCAGAGTTCATCCAGATTCTTTGGTTTTGTCTTCCAAGCTTTCTCTTTCATCCTACCCCAAACATGCTCATTGATGTTCATGTCTGGTGACTGGGCAGGGCAGGCCTTGAGCAGCTTGAGCTTTTTTGCCTGGAGGAACTTTGTTGTAGAGATGGATGTATGAGATGGAGCACCATCCTGCTGCAGAATTTGACCCTTTTTATGATTTGGAGTGTTAGAGGTAGTTAATACTTCTTGATATTTTAGGCTATTGATATTGCCTTCCACCTTGCAAATGTTTCGCACACCCCCATACTGAATGTAACCCCAGACCATGATCTTGCCACCACCAAATTTAACTGTTTTCTGGGTGTACTTTGGATCCATACGGGCTACAGTAGGTCTCCTGCAGTATTTGTGGCGGCTGTGGTGAAATTCTACTGAAGATTCATCAGAGAAATACACCTTCTGCCACTTTTACAGCGTCCATCTGTTTAGCAGGCTGTGGGACTTTGCAAATGTTTTGTATTTGCCTTTCGTTAAGTGCTGGCATCTGGGCACTGTTTTGACCATGGAGGCCATTTCGAGACAGAATCCTACAAACTGTTCTAGTTGACACAGGGACTTGAGGTGACCAGGCCTGTTGGAGCTCTGCTGCAGTGGAAGAGGGGCTTGCTTTGGATTTTCTAACCAACAAACATTCCTCCTGAGCAGTTGTCTTGCGGGGTCTGCCGGACCTGGGCTTGTCAAACACATCTCCAGTCTCTTCAAATCTTTTTTTAATTCTTTGTACATGACGCTGAGACACATTAACCGCTTCCCGACCGCCCACTGTAGATAAACGTCCGTGCTGCCTGGGCTCTGTGCAGCACGGACGTTTAAAAACGGTGGGTGGTCCCGCAGTGCTCAGGACCCCCAGGGTCCTGCAAGCGCTGCAGGAGCGGTGCAGAGCGATAGCTCTGACAGGGAACATCATCGGGACCTGATTGGATCAGGTCCCAGTGATGTTAACCCTTTGCTGTCTTCTATATGCCGCGATCTATAGTGATCGCGGCATATAGAAGACAGCAGGAGGAGAAGGGGTCGTCCACTTACCTCTCCGACGGCACCCTTATACCTTCCAGGACCTGACGTTGCTATGGCAGCTGGAGGTCACATGACCGCCTCCAGATCTGCCATATATGGTGTCCTGCCTGGCTCAGCCTGCAGCCTGCAGCAGAAGCCTGGCAGGAGACTCTGACTGTGAAAGTCAGTGAAGATCTCATGTAATGTAATATATGTCTATTACATTACATGAGATCAGGGATCAGAAAAATAAAAATTAATGTCCCATACAGGGACTAAGTAAAAATGTAAAAAAAAGTAAAAAAAATGTTTTGAAACTGTTAAAAAAAAATACTAAATAAATTAAAATAAATAAATAAAATATTAAACCGATAAATCCGTATATTTATGCAAAAATAAAAAAAAGTACACATATTTGGTATTTGAAACAACCCGAGCTATAAAACGGTCACACTAATTAACTCCTTCTGTGCACACCGTAATAAAAATAAATAAAAAACGGAGCAAAAAACTATGCTTTTTCCTCATATCGCCAAACAAAAAGTGGAAAAAAATGCGATCAAAAAGCAAAATGGAAATAAAAATGGTACCGCTGAAAACGTCATCTTGTTCCGCAAAAAAAAAGCTGCCATACAGCTCCATCAGCCGAAAAATAAAAAAGTTATAGCGCTCAGAATAAAGCAATGCAAAAAAAATATTTTTTCTATAAAATTGTTTTATTGTGTAAAAGCGCCAAAACATAAAAAAAATATACAGTAAGTGTAGTATCGCTGTAAACGTACTGACCCGAAGAATAACGCTGCCTGATCACTTTTACCACACGCAGAATGGCATAAAAAAAAAACCTCAAAAAACAATTCCTGAATTGTTGGTTTTTGTTCATTTTACCTCTCAAAAAACAGAATAGAAAGCGATCAAAAAATGTCCCGTACCCAAAAATGGTACCAATAAAAATGTCAACTCGTCCCGCAAAAAACAAGCCATCACATGACTCTGTCGGCCGAAATATGGAAAAATTATAGCTCTCAAAATATGGTGATGCAAAAACTAGATTTTGCAAAAAAAAGCGTCTCATAGTGTGTGACAGCTGTCAGTCATAAAAACCCGATATAAATCTGGTATCTATGTAATCACACCGACCTGAAGAATAAAGTAATCTAATCAGTTATATCACACTAGGAACGGCGTAAAAAAATAAATAAAACCAATTCTTCACCTGCTACTGATTTGTTTATTATGTCTCCCAAAGATCGCAGTATGGCTCGGCACACATTTATCCTGCGCTCTGCGCTGAGCACTTACGCCAGAGTTTCCGTGTAAATCTCTGAAATATGTGATTCAGCCGAAACCCATGACGGAAGATTCCCTGTAATGAGGCAGATATAGGCCACTGTGGATGCCGTCTGGCCTGTGATCCCACGGTGTAATTTGTTTTAGGCGTGCATAAAAGAGCAGTTGGCCAGACAGAGTCCAGAGTAACTCTGCTGCCTCATTACAGTGAATGGATCCCGCAGGGGTTTCATCTGAATTACATCACTTGGAAATTTAGATGGAAACCCCGATGTAAGTGCTCAGCCTAGAGCGCCGGATAAATGTTACGTAAAATGTTCCCAATAAAAGCTTCAACTCAGTCCTCAAAAAAAGTTAGTCCCCACTCAGGTCCGTCATCTGTTAAAAATATAAGGGACTTTCAAGTTACTGGTAGCAGAAAGGCTCTGGAAAAGCAAAATGGCCCTTGCCCCCCAAAAGAAATTCAGAAAATTTTGTGCTCCCAAATCCAAATGCCTATTCTACAATAATTTGTTCTCCAATTGTCAAATAGCGCTCCGTCCCCCCCAGATCTCGCCGTATGGCTGAGTGGTACGATACAGCCACATATGGGGTATTGCCACTTTTAGAAGAAATTGTGTGACACATTTCGGCACCATTTTTACCCATTGCCCTGTGTGAAAATGTAAAATCTGAGGGTAAAACATTTTTTTGTGGTAAAAATATAATTATGCTTTTTTCACTGCCCAATGGTATAAATTTAAAAATTAAAAAATACTCACTACTTCCCTAGATGAATTCCTTGAGAGGTGTAGTTTACAAAATGGGGTCACTTGTGGGGGTTTCTGCTGTTTCGGCATGTCAGCGACTCTTCAAATGTGACATGGTGTCTGCTGCCTATCCCAGCCAACATAGCGCTCCTTTCTCTTCCGAACCCTGCCGTACACCAAAGCAGTGGTTTTCCCCCATATATGGGGTATCAGCGTACTCAGGAGAAATTTACAACAAATTTCATGGTGCAGTTTATCCTGTTACCCTTATGATAATGCAAAATTAGGGAATGAAAAACATTTTTTGTGGGAAAACTGTGAAAATTGTATTTTTATGGCTCAATATTATAAACTTCTGTGAAGCAGCTGGGGGTGCAAGGTGCTCACCACACATCTAGATAAGTTCCCTAAGGGGTCTAATTTCCAAAACGGTGTCACTTGTGGGGGGTTTCCACTGTTTAGGCACATCAGGGGCTCCCCAAATGCAACATGGCATCCGCTAATTATTCAAACAAATTTTACATTCAAAAAGTCAAATGGCGCTCCTTCCCTTTCAAACCCTGCCGTGCGCCCAAACAGTGGTTTGCCTCCACATATGGGGTATCGGCGTGTTCAGGAGAAATTGCACAACAAATTTCATGGTGCAATTCATCCTATTACCCTTATGATAATGCAAAATTAAGGGATGAAAAACGTTTTTGTGGGAAAAATGTGAAAATTTTATTTTTACAGCTGATTATTATAAACTTCTGTGAAGAACCTTGGGGTTCAAGGTGCTCACCACACATCTAGATAAGTTCCCTAAGGGGTCTAGTTTCCAAAATGGTGTCACTTGTGGGGGGTTTCCACTGTTTAGGCACATCAGGGGCTCCCCAAATGCAACATGGTGTCCGCTAATTATTCAAACAAATTTTACATTCAAAAAGTCAAATGGCGCTCCTTCCCTTTCAAACCCTGCCGTGCGCCCAAACAGTGGTTTGCCTCCACATATGGGGTATAGGCGTGTTCAGGAGAAATTGCACAACAAATTTCATGGTGCAATTTATCCTATTACCCTTATGATAATGCAAAATTAAGGGATGAAAAACGTTTTTGTGGGAAAAATGTGAAAATTTTATTTTTACAGCTGATTATTATAAACTTCTGTGAAGAACCTTGGGGTTCAAGGTGCTCACCACACATCTAGATAAGTTCCCTAAGGGGTCTAGTTTCCAAAATGGTGTCACTTGTGGGGGGTTTCCACTGTTTAGGCACATCAGGGGCTCCCCAAATGCAACATGGTGTCCGCTAATTATTCAAACAAATTTTACATTCAAAAAGTCAAATGGCGCTCCTTCCCTTTCAAACCCTGCCGTGCGCCCAAACAGTGGTTTGCCTCCACATATGGGGTATCAGCGTGTTCAGGAGAAACTGCACAAAAAACTTCATGGTGCAATTTATCCTATTACCCTTATGATAATGCAAAATTAAGGGATGAAAAACGTTTTTGTGGGAAAAATGTGAAAATTTTATTTTTACAGCTGATTATTATAAACTTCTGTGAAGCACCTTGGGGTTCAAGGTGCTCACTACACATCTAGATAAGTTCCCTAAGGGGTCTGGTTTCCAAAATGGTGTCACTTGTGGGGGGTTTCCACTGTTTAGGCACATCAGGGGCTCCCCAAATGCAACATGGCGTCCGCTAATTATTCAAACATATTTTACATTCAAAAAGTCAAATGGCGCTCCTTCCCTTTCAAACCCTGCCGTGCGCCCAAACAGTGGTTTGCCTCCACATATGGGGTATCGGCGTGTTCAGGAGAAACTGCACAACAAAGTTCATGGTGCAATTTATCCTATTACCCTTATGATAATGCAAAATTAAGGGATGAAAAACGTTTTTGTGGGAAAAATGTGAAAATTTTATTTTTACAGCTGATTATTATAAACTTCTGTGAAGCACCTTGGGGTTCAAGGTGCTCACCACACATCTAGATAAGTTCCCTAAGGGGTCTAGTTTCCAAAATGGTGTCACTTGTGGGGGGTTTCCACTGTTTAGGCACATCTGGGGCTCCCCAAATGCAACATGGCGTCCGCTAATTATTCAAACAAATTTTACATTCAAAAAGTCAAATGACGCTCCTTCCCTTCCAAACCCTGCCGTGCGCCCAAACAGTGGTTTGCCTCCACATATGGGGTATCGGCGTGTTCAGGAGAAACTGCACAACAAATTTCATAGTGCAATTTATCCTATTACCCTTATGATAATGCAAAATTAAGGGATGAAAAACGTTTTTGTGGGAAAAATGTGAAAATTGTATTTTTTCAGCTCAATTTTATAAACTTCTGTGAAGCACTTTGTGGTTCAAGATGCTCACCACACATCTAGATATGTTCCCTACAGGGTCTAGTTTCCAAAATGGTGTCACTTGTGGGGGGTTTCTACTGTTTAGGAACATCAGGGGCTCTCCAAACGCAACATGGCGTCTGCTAATTATTCAGACAAATTTTACATTCAAAAAGTCTAATAACGCTCCTTCCCTTCTGAGCCCTGCTGTGCGCCCAAACAGTGGTTTTCCCTCACATATCGGGTATCAGCGCGCTCAAGAGAAATTGCACAAAAAATTTTGGGGTCCATTTTTTCCTGTTACCCCTGTGAAAATAAAAAAAATTGGGTCTAAAATAACATTTTTGTGAAAAAAGTTAAATGTTAATTTTTTTCTGCCACATTCCAAAAATTCCTGTGAAGCACCTGAAGGGTTAATAAAGTTCTTGAATGTGGTTTTGAGCACCTTGAGGGGAGCAGTTTTTAGAATGGTGTCAATTTTGGGTATTTTCTGTCATAAAGACCCCTCAAAGTGACTTCAAATATGATATGGTCCCTAAAAAAATGTTTTTGTAAATTTTGTTGGAAAAATTAGAAATCGCTGGTCAACTTTTAACCCTTATAGCTCCCTAACAAAAAAAAAATTTGGTTCCAAAACTGTGCTGATGTAAAGTAGACACGTGGGAAATGTTATTTATTAATTATTTTGTGTGACATATCTCTCTGATTTAAGGGCATGTAAATTCAAAGTTTGAAAATTGCAAAATTTTCAAAATTTTCGCCAAATTTCCGATTTTTTCACAAATAAACGCAAGTGATATCAAAGAAATTTTACCACTATCATGAAGTACAATATGTCTCAAAAAAACAGTCTCAAAATCAGGGGAATCCGTTGAAGCGTTCCAGAGTAATTACCTCATAAAGTGACAGTGGTCAGAATTGAAAAAATTGGCCCGGTCACGAAGGCAAAAACAGGCACTGGTGCGAAGTGGTTAAAGGTGCCAGCCACCTCTGCAGTGGATCTGGTCTTCAGCCTCTTGATAATCAAGGCTTTGGTTGCAGGGTGGATTTTTGGCATGTTGTCAGAGCTCAAGTTGCAGTTCAAGTGAAGGTCTGGGGTGCTGGGTTTCTTTTTATACACACCCACTAATTAACCGATCATTCATTGAGCACTGGTGAGGATGTAAACTAGGATTGGGTGCATTATATGACCAGGCGACAAAACTTTTGTCTTGCCAAAATCTGACCATTCTGTGTTCATTAAATGATCAATATTTCAGCATTGATGCCAATTTATTTTCTTAACCTAAACCAAATTTGGGAGGGTTTCAGCTTTCAAAAGAGTAATTTATAAAACCAATGGATGAATTTAACGTCAGGTTATAAGCTTTTATTTACATAACATGGATAAGCGACATAACTTCTGTCAGGGAGTGTGGGAGGAAACCGGAGAACCTGGAGGAAACACACGCAAACACTGAGAGAACATACAAACTCCTTGCAGATGTTGTCCTTGGTGGGATTTGAATCCAGGACCCAGCGCACCATCGTTTCTGAAAAGGCAGCTGAATTCACAAGGTGGTAAGGAAGCGACTTCACCACCAGTAGTATGACAAGATGTTAGTTTCATAAGCAAAGCAGAGGATGACTGGGTGAATACACTTGTTTCCTTGCCAAACAATCGGTGATGGATATTTGCCATTGCAACTGAGAAGGGAAAAATGGCGTGCTATAAGTACAAAATGCTGTAAAGGAGGATCACTGGTCATGATGACACTGTCCAGGTAGTACTTAAGTTGCCGCTTGGCTGACAGAATGACAAGTATCTGAGAAGGGGAAGGAGGACAACTTGAGGCTTGCTGATTGAGAGACTTAGTTTTTTAGTTTATACGATCCAAGACATCCACAGCTTAGTTTTCTCTTTAAAAAAGAATCATTTGGCTGCAACATTCAAAAGAACTCCCACACATAAGAAGCCCACACATATAACTCGCCACCACCCAAACTCTCAGGTGCTGTAGAGCAGTCTCCACCAACAGCATGTGTGGCAGAACCTGCTCCAGAGCTGACTGCAGAAAGAGCTGATTTGGTCCCAGAGTATCTTTTTGATGCATGTCACATGTGCTGTGCTAGGTTTTCTCCTCCACAAACTCATCATCATCACCATTGTCATCCGTGATTTGGATGACATGTGCCTCCATGTGTGAAATGGCCAGCGCTCCTTGACTCTTACCTAATTCCCACCCGATATTTGCCCTGGCTCAGAGCGCTACTACCACTGACAGAATCCATGCCATTGTGGCGCCCCTGAGGGTTCAGTCGCCACAGAGGTACTGCACCTCACCCAGAGGTGTGGTGTCTCCTTCTCTCAGGTAAGGAGGGAGTGCTGCCCGGAACCCCAACACCTGCATCCAACACTACACTGCTCCAGGCTGGCTGGAAGGGCAAGATGCAATGTGTTTTCCTGCTGAGCCCTGTCCCTGGCTGGAGTGGGGGGAACCCAGAGGTAGGGGGAACCAGTAGTGGGTGTGGGTGGAGGAAGCAGTTTAGGGGAGCACTGTTGAAGGAGGTATAAAATGGGAAGCCATTTTAGGGAGGAGAGGACAGTAGTGAGAGCACAGTTTAGAAGAACAGTCTGGGAGCAGAGTCTCAGTAGGAGCTCTGCTCCACCACTAGGGCCTAGTGTCAGAGGCCCAGGAGGGGAGCAGGGAGTAGGCTCCGTTCTGTTGAAGGGATCCTAGGGGGTCCGGCGAGTGCAGAACAGCACCCGTACGCCCCTAATCTGTCAGAAGACAGAGGGATCGTAGGCCGCAAGATGGGGACCGGCCCCTGGCCCAGTCGTGTACTTCAAGTCTCGGCTGGAAAAACCAGAGGCTCCTGACTTATATAGTCAGTTGCCAAAGCCTCGTTCTAATCCCCGTGAGGGTCAAGCAGGTCTGTGAACTCCGACGGACAGGAGGGACTTCAGAACACCCGAGCAGGATTCAGAGTGGGGAAGCGCAGGGCAGGAGGGAGAAAGACCCAGCGTGAAGACGGTCTAGCTAGGAACATGAGAAAGTGGGGTTCTGTCAGGTACGCCTAACCTGCCTGAGGAAGTACTGAACCCCTGCCTGGTGAACGCAACGCGACGTGGGAGGTTGACACCTGTACAGTGCACCAGTGGAACTGTCATAAGAACTGTGAGTAAAAACGCGGATGACTGCACCGCACTGCCTCCGTCCATTCTTTAATCTGTGCCATCGTCCCCTCTCTGCACTACAACGCCCAGCGCAACCACCATTTTACTACACTGCCATGGAGCTTGCTCTACCTGTGGAGAGCCACACCACCCCTGCTGCCGTAACACCAGCTCCAGAGGACAGCTCCGCAGCGGCGGCTCCTTTTGGCCGCAATCCACAGGTGGCGTCATGAACACTTTAAATCTCTTATAAATTTCCCCTTTTACTGACCATCCTGGGTCAAGGGCCGGGCCAGCTACCGTGATATCCCCCGGCAACCAGAGGCCCGGCTGCCGAGTACCCCACAGCCCAGGGGGCGCGTCACCGTCATACCTTGCTGAGCCTGCTACAAAGCTTAGTTTTAGAAAGGTATGCTTCATCTCCTCCACAACCATGTTTTCCTAGAACAAAGTTTGTCTGATGCTCTCTTCAAAAATATCAATTGGAAGAAGTTGTTCTGGTTTAGTATGTTCCTGAGCTCCCAATGTACTGTGGATTAGGGTATTATAAGGTAGAACAAAAAATGGGTAAAGATGAGTGTTGGGAGGGACAGGTCCTCCTCATCCTCTCTATTAATATTCTTGGCAGAACCAAAGGTAGACAAATGTGACCTGCATTTCATACTTCTACTGCCAGACAGTTATTGTCAGCAGTGCTGAAGGTGTTGCTGCTGCTAGCTGCTAATACATTTTTATCCGTGATATTAGGTATTTTTCTATTTCCCTACCGCGTTCATTGCCCATGCCATATTTGGGTTTAGCATACATTTTAAATACAAGTATAGTGTTTAATTTGTTTCTAACTTTGCTAACAAACTTAGCCAACCCTAAACAAATGACATTAATCAGAAATGCTGGGCACTAACAGGGTTTTTGTGATGGACAAAAAGGATAATTCAACAATAGCCTGCCTCTTAGATCAGTGTGGAATGTATGTGTGTCCAATTTGAAAATGTAAAATATTTAAATGTCTCAATTTACTGTAATAATCTATTTACAAATTTTCGGTTAAAGCACTTTAATTCCTCCTGACCAAAAAAGACCACATAAAAACTAATGTCAGGATGAAGGAACATTGCTTAAAAATTATGCAACAGACCACAGTAGAGTTACGTGGTGTAGCGTTGCCAAAATGTAACATTAAAAAAGGTGAACAAAAAGTAAAATGGGAGATATTTTTGTATTAAAATTCTCCCACCCTTAACAATAAATGCTTAACCTTAAATAAAGAGGTCATTATGTAGGTACACCTAAGGAAGTAGTATTGTTATGGCGCTTAAGATTGTCAAATATGACTAGTCAAACAGTTGCAAAACCTTAACCTTTTATTTTTTCTATAATTATTCTATATATTTTTATTCATTCATTTATTTATTTTTTAAGTATTGACAAAATGACCCCTTTAAACAAACTGAAACATATCTTAAGGAAATCAAAAATGTAGGTTTCGAAGTTGCTACTCATAGGTTCATGAATGAAAATGAACTTGCAGCAACAGTGGGCAAGACAATTGTGGGATGTGTGGTATCTAAAGTAGATTTCTGGTGATCCTATTTGTCGAATTGCTTTTTATGTGCACGCTATTGGGCGATGGGCTGGCCATCTCTGGATGGTGTCTGACATCACTTCCACCCTTCAGATGATGTTCATTCATATGTCACATCATGTTTAACAACTAATCTACATCACCGAAGGTTTCTGATTGGTTACAATGACTGTAAATAGCCTAGACATGCAGTTTACCATCACCCCTAGATGAAGCTAAGTGCGAAACGCGGGTTGGGTGCGGATCTTTCATTAACTGGTGAGACCTTTCTTATGTTACTGTGCATGTTTACATCCCTACTTACTGTATGGAACTTATGTTTTTCTCACTTCATGATTACCTTACCTGTACTCACTGAGCACTTCACAGGAATACCTCTCATGTTATTCATTATACACTGGTATCCATCTGTAATACTGGAATTACGTTTTGTATATTACACCATTGTATGTTTTTACCTAGTTGTATAAAGTTTATTTGTTTGCCTTCAAACCTGTATCATGCTGTCTCTATTCCTTGTATGCTCATCAGCTTTGATCATCTTGTGTTTTATATCTTTTTATTAATTTTTCAATAAAAATTCAACTTTTAGACATATTTCTCAATGCCTTGCACTTATTTTTTATAGGTTTTTCTTCTATGTACGTATATGTGCACATTGGCCTATTTACCCTCTGCTTATTATACACATGTAGGTTTATCTAAAGTAGATAATTAAAACAGGTATTAAAAAAATATAAATAAATTTTTTATATTAAAGTGAAAAAAACATTGCTACATGCCGTTATAAAATAGAAATGGACCAGAAAACCTCCCAAAAGCAAGCACCTGCAACTGGCTTCATTATTCGAATGTCATGTGTATGTGTCTCATATTAGACTATTAGAGCAAAGAAGTGAGCTAAAAAAATTATTTCAACCAACGTGCATACTTTGATTGGTAAACAGTTGTACTTAAGTTTAACCCCTTTACAGCCTGTGGCGTATTAGTATGCACCAGGCTGTAACCTCCTGTTCAGCGCGGGCTCCGGCGCTGAGCCCACATTGAACTGGGCACATGTCAGCTGATAATTACAGCTGACATGTGCTCGCAACAGCCGCGGGTGGAATCGCGATCCACCCATGGCTGTTAACATGTTAAATGCGCGTCACTTACCCCGCCCATAGGTGACTCCGTCATGTGATCGGGGGTCACCGATGCGTGGGCATGACAGCTCTGGGTCTGCAGCAGACTCCTGTGGTTGTCATGAACTGATCGCTATGAGCGCCACCTAGTGGTCAGCGCTCATAGCACAAGAGCATTTCTACTACATAGAGGCGATCAGACAAGTGCTGCTTCTAGTCTCCTATGGAGACTATAGAAGCAAGCAAAAAGTGAAAAAAAAAAGGTTTTTAAAATTATTAAAAATATATAAAAAGTTTAAATCACCCCCCTTTCGCCCCATTCAAAATAAAATAAAAATAAAAAAACGCACATACACATATTTGGTATCGCCGCGTTCAGAATCGCCCAATCTATCAATATAATAAAAGAATTAATCCGATCGGTAAATGGCGTACCGAGAAAAAAATTCTGAACACTAGAATTACGTCTTTTGGTTGCCACAACATTGCAATAAAATGCAATAACGGGCGATTAAAACATCGGATCTACTCCAAAATAGTATCAATAAAAACTTCAGCTCGGCCAGCAAAAAATAAGCCCTCACCTGGCCCCAGATCCTGAAAAATGGAGACGCTACGGGTCTTGGAAAATGGCGCCATTTTTTTTCTTTTTTTAGCAAGTTTTGGAACTTTTTTTCACCACTTAAATAAAAAAGAACCTATACATGTTTGGTGTCTAAGAACTCGTAATGACCTGGAGAATAATAATGGCAGGTCAGTTTTAGCATTCAGTGAACGTGGTAAAAAAAATTAAAAAAAACATCTGTGGTATTGCACTTTTTTTGCAATTTCACCGCACTTGGATTTTTTTCCCGTTTTCCCGTACACGATATGGTAAAACCAGTAATGTCGTTCAAAAGTAAAACTCATCCCGCAAAAAATAAGCCCTCACACGGCCATATTGACCACAAAATAAAACGCTATGACTCTGGGAACAAGGGGAGCAAAAAACGAAAATGCAAAAATGGAAAATCCCAGGGTTGCGAAAGGGGTTTAGGATCGGGGTGATTTTCTTTAAAAAAAAAATAAATAAATAAAAGTTTGGCTTGCAGGTCTCAAAATACAGAAATTTTCAATTACACACAAGTAGTGATGGGCGAGCACTAAAATGCTCGGGTACTGGATGCTCAGGTCGAGTAAATTGGAGGGCTCAGGTGCCGACCCGAGCAACGAGCCCAATGTAAGTCTATGGGAAACTCGAGTATTTTCAGGCTGCTCCCTCCTGCGGTCTGCAGAGGGCCTAAAAATTGCCCAAATCGATGGGAACAGTGCTCAAACGACATGGGAACAGCATGGGGAAGACCCCTGGAAGCATTTCTGACTCCCAGGTCACTGCTGTCAACAAAGTTGTCAGAGGTATTAGGCCACTTTTACGGACTCACAATAAAACATACAAAAACTACACCAAAATGGATTTTACTGGGAAATATGTTAAGGAACATCCTTTCCATGGTAATGATTTGTATATAAGGCAAAATAAACAACCAAAAACAAAAATACTCCTCCACACCTTGGACTATGTTCACACATAGCGTTTTTGATGTATTTTTTCACTTTTGCATTGCTTTCCACCATGACAAATGCATTCACTGGGAAATGTCATTTTAACATTTTACAACCTTATCTGGCCATGTGGTGTGTGAGACATGATCAGACACATCCTGTTTCATTTATGAAGGAGGGACTCTGAAAGACACAAAGCCTATTTTTATAGGGCCATCAGGCGGCCTTTACTATTCTTAAAGGGCCAGCAGTCGGCCCTCGCTATTCTTAGAGAGCCATCAGCCGGCTATGTTTTGTTGTTCCCATTACTAAAGAGTGGGTCTCCTATACTGTTATTACATATGCAGTGAGTGACATGTCTGCTCAAAATTTGGATGCACCCCAATACCTCTTTGAAAATTTGGATGCATCCAAATACCCCTTTGAAGAGACGTAGAGGAGGGCCTCCTGAAAAAAAATGTTACTATTATTAGGAAGTGGGTCTCCCATGGTGTTTGCCCATGCAGTGAATGCAAGGGTTGCCAAAAATTTGGAGGCACTTCAATGCCCCTTGGAAGAGACGTAGAGGTCAGAGGGCCTCCTGAAAACAATGTTTCCATTATTAGGAAGTGGGTCTCCCATTGTGTTTGCCTATGCAGTGAATGCAAGGGTTGACAAAAATTGGGAGGCACTCCAATGCCCTTTGGAATAGACTTAGAGGAGGGCCTCATGAAAAAATGTTACCATTATTAGGAAGTGGATCTCCCATAGTGTTGGCCTATGCAGTGAATGCAAGGGCTGAAAAATAAATTGGGAGCCACTCCAATGCCCCTTGGAAGAGATGTAGAGGGCCTCGTGAAAAAATGTTCCCATTATTAGGAAGTGGGTCTGCCATAGTGTTGGCCTATGCAGTGAATGCAAGGGCTAAAAAGAAAATTGGAAGGCACTCCAAAGCCCCTTGGAAGAGACGTAGAGGGCCTCATGAAAAAATGTTCCCATTATTAGGAAGTGGGTCTCCCATAGTGTTGGCCTATGCAGTGAATGCAAGGGCGACCAAAAATTGGGAGGCACTACAATTCACCTTGGAAAAGACGTGGAGGAGGGCCTCATAAAAAAATGTTCCCATTAGAAAGGAGCAGGTCTCCTATACTTGTAATTCCCATGCACTAAGTGTATGGGCTGCCAAACATTTACCCCTGGGGGGTATACATGAACATACTGTATAAAAATTTTTTTTTACAGGCATCATAAACACCCTTTCTAAAAATTATGTGGGTGTTGCATCACGGACCATGGTCACCCTGGAGATGTGGTGCTGGAGGATGAGGAGAAGGAGGAGGACAAGAGCAAATAGCCAAAATCAGGAAGCATATACCCATCTGTGGGTGTGAAAAAGTGCATGGGAATACACCTCTCAAAAAGAACACTAGATTTGAGTTTATGTTATGCTGCTATCATTTGGTGGTGTTGAAAAGTCAGGCCTAATCCAGCCCTTGTTCATTTTTATAAGAGTCAGCCTGTCAGCATTTTCAGTTGACAGGCAGATACACTTATCAGTTAGAATTCCACCAGCGGCACTAAAAACCCGCTCTGATAAAACGCTAGTGGCAGGGCAGGCCAGGACCTCCAAGGCATAGACAGCCAGTTCATTCCACATGTCCAGCTTGGATACCCAAAAATTATAATGCACAGAGGAATGACGGAGGACGTTGGTATGGTCGGCAAGGTTCTCCCTCACCATCTTCCCAAACTTTTCACTCCTTGTGAGAGTACCCCGTGCCTCAGGGCCTGTGCAATTGGAGGGGCTGAGAAAACTCTCCTAGAACTTTGACAGTGTTCCCCTGCCTCTGCTGGATTGGAGTTGTGTCTCTCTCGCCTGTACTCCTTGGTTGACCAATGAAGTGTTAACTCTGCTGCCAGCGTTTTCAGATGGGAATTTTTTCTAATAGTTCGCAACAAGGGCCTTCTGGTACCGCCTCTGGAATAAGAGATATAAAGTTCTCCTTGTAGCGTGGGTCTAGAAGTGTCACCAACCAGTAATGACTGTCACTCAAAATTTTGAGAATGCGAGGGTCACGGGAAAGGCAGCGTAACATAAACTCAGCCATGCGTGACAGACTGCTAACAGGCAAGACTTCCTTGTCCTCACCAAGAGGACGACTGACCAAGCTCTCCTCCTCCTCCTCCTCACTATCCTCTGGCCATCCACACTGAACAGACGGTATGACAGTTGTGCAGGTAGTACAGTCTATAGCGCATGAACATAGCTCAGTTCTTCCTCCTCCTCCTCTTCCTCATTGTCACCGAATCCACGTTGGGATGAGATGAGGCTGGGCTGTGTGTAATCACCCTGTATGGTTCCTTGCTCTATTTCATCGTGCTCTGCCTGCAATGCATCCTCTTTGATTGTGAGCAGAGAGCGTTTCAGAAAAACAGAGAAGCGGGATGGTGATGCTAATTATGGCGTCATCGCCGCTCACTATCTTGGTGGAGTCCTCAAAGTTTTGGAAGATGGTACAGATGTCTGACATCCATGTAAACTCCTGAGGTCTTATGTGTGGGGTCTGAACTGAATACTGATGGCCTTGTTGATGCTGGTAGTCAACAACTGCCCTCTTCTGCTCACAAAGCCTTCCCAACATCTGCAGTGTAAAGTTCCAACACGTGGGGACATCACAGACCAGAAGCTGCAAACGCTGCTGAAGCATGGCAAGAGCGGTGGAAACAGTAGCTGACTTTCTACGGGAAGGTTTTGAGAAACCGCTGAACCAAGAGGTTAATCACATGGGCCAGGCATGTTACATGTGTGAGCTCGCCTCGCCTCAGAGTCGCCACCAGGTTCCAGCCATTGTCACACACGACCATGCCTGGCTGTAGGTTCAGTGGTGTCAGCTTCAGATCTGCCTGCTCTCTCAGAGCTGTCCACAACTCTTCAGCATTGTGTGGTTTGTCACTTAAGCATATTAGCTTCAGCACAGCCTGTTGCCGCTTGGCTGAGGCAGTGCAGCAGTGCTTGCAGCTTGTGACTGAAGTGGTCATTTCAAAGATGGAGGATGAAGAGGAGAAGTAGGCTGATGAGGATGAGGTGCAGGAGCTGTAGATGGTGGGGGCAACCCTGATTGACCTAGGGCTCGCAATCCTTTGCGTCGGGAGAATGTGTTCCGTACAGTGTTGAGCGAGCATGTTCGACACAGCTCGGTACTAGCCCGTGCATCACGCTACTCGGGATGTTCGGTGAGCACCGAGCATTTCCGGGTTACTCGGGCGGGAGCTCGGGTCTCCGCCCTGCATGTTTGGCGCTCTTTACAGAGCCAATGAACATGCAGGGATTGCCAACCAGTCACTGTAATGCCGCAGCCATGTTGGTTGTGGGCATTACATTGATTGGCTGGCCGCACACAACGTCACCTCGAGTATTTAAAACTGGGCGCCGCCATCTTGGACACAGACGGCTGGGATCACACAGTGTAGGGACAGCGCTGCTGATTTAGGGAGAGATATACAGTACAGACCAAAAATTTGGACACACCTTCTCATTTAAAGATTTTTCTGTATTTTCATAACTTTGAAAACTATACATTCACACTGAAGGCATCAAAACTATGAATTAACACATGTGGAATTATATACTTAACAAAAAAGTGTGAAACAACTGAAAATATGTCTTATATTCTAGGTTCTTCAAAGTAGCCACCTTTTGCTTTGATGACTGCTTTGCACACTCTTGGCATTCTCTTGATGAGCTTCAAGAGGTAGTCACCAGAAATGGTCTTCCAACAATCTTGAAGGAGTTCCCAGAGAGGCTTAGCACTTGTTGGCCCTTTTGCCTTCGCTCTGCGGTCCAGCTCATCCCAAACCATCTTGATTGGGTTCAGGTCTGGTGACTGTGGAGGCCAGGTCATCTGGCGTAGCACCCCATCACTCTTCTTCTTGGTCAAATAGCCCTTACACAGCCTGGAGGTGTGTTTGGGTCATTGTCCTGTTGAAAAATAAATGATGGTCCAACTAAACGCAAACCGGATGGAATAGCATGCCACTGCAAGATGCTGTGGTAGCCATGCTGGTTCAGTACGCCTTCAATTTTGAATAAATCCCCAACAGTGTCACCAGCAAAGCACCCCCACACCATCACACCTCCTCCTCCATGCCTCACGGTGGGAACCAGGCATGTAAAGTCCATCCGTTCAGCTTTTCTGCGTCGCACAAAGACACGGTGTTTGGAACCAAAGATCTCAAATTTGGACTCATCAGACCAAAGCACAGATTTCCACTGGTCTAATGTCCATTCCTTGTGTTCTTTAGCTCAAACAATTCTCTTCTGCTTGTTGCCTGTCCTTAGCAGTGGTTTCCTAGCAGCTATTTTACCATGAAGGCCAGCTGCACAAAGTCTCCTCTTAACAGTTGTTGTAGAGATGTGTCTGCTGCTAGAACTCTGTGTGGCATTGACCTGGTCTCTAATCTGAGCTGCTGTTATCCTGCAATTTTTGAGGCTGGTGACTCGGATAAACGTATCCTCAGAAGCAGAGGTGATTCTTGGGTCTTCCTTTCCTGGGGCGGTTCTCATGTGAGCCAGTTTCTTTGTAGCGCTTGATGGTTTTTGCAACTGCACTTGGGGACACTTTCAAAGTTTCCCCAATTTTTTGGACTGACTTACCTTCATTTCTTAAAGTAATGATGGCCACTCATTTTTCTATACTTAGCTGCTTTTTTCTTACCATAATACAAATTCTAACAGTCTATTCAGTAGGACTATCTGCTGTGTATCCACCAGACTTCTGCACAACACAACTGATGGTCCCAACCCCATTTATAAGGAAAGAAATCCCACTTATTAAACCTGATAGGGCACACCTGTGAAGTGAAAACTATTTCCGGTGACTACCTCTTGAAGCTCATCAAGAGAATGCCAAGAGTGTGCAAAGCAGTCATCAAAGCAAAAGGTGGCTACTTTGAAGAACCTAGAATATAAGACATGTATTCAGTTGTTTCACACTTTTGTGTTAAGTATATAATTCCACATGTGTTAATTCATAGTTTTGATGCCTTCAGTGTGAATGTACAATTTTCAAAGTCATGAAAATACAGATAAATCTTTAAATGAGAAGGTGTGTCCAAACTTTTGGTCTGTACTGTATACTGCAAAATAGTTAGTATAGGGTCTGTAAAGGCTGCCAGATCAAACAAACAGTCCTTCTCAGGACTAATATCCATCCCAGATATCAGGCAGGCAGGCAGGCTGTATAGGAGACACAGTGGTTATACCAGCAAACGCTGCATTACAGTCCTGAGTGCTCCAGTTGCTGAAATTGCTGGACTTAGCTCCAGGTCTGGGGGCCAGGAAAAATCCTTTTTTTCATCTAAATCCTCTATTTTTTTCCTCCTTCACACTGTACAAATACCCGTCTTATTAACCTTTTGGTGTCGCCCCCCCACCCCCCAAACAAAAAAGTGTGTCTCTGATTTTTCAGACACAAATATATCTGTTGAAAATAGTCTGGTGTAGGCTAGAGAAATAGAAGTGTGGTTTTGCAGTTCCATGGATAAAACCTCTGTATTATCCTGCTTTTGGGCCATTTCTATCTAAAAAAAGCTGTTTGAGTTTGTCGCTTACTATTCAGCTGCAAATATATATATTTAAAAAAGTCTGGTATACACCAGTAAATTATAACTGTGGTTTTGCAGTTCCATGGTAAAAAATCTCTATTATCCTGCTTTTGGCATTTTTTGCCGTAAAAAAAAACTAATAGTGTCTCCTGATTGTTCAGACACAAATATATCTGTTGAAAATAGTCTGGTTTAGGCCCAAGAAATAGAAGTGTATTTTTTGCAGTTCCATGGGTCAAATCTCTGTATTATCCTGCTTTTGGCATTTTTTGCCGTAAAGAAAGACTAATAGTGTCTCCTGATTGTTCAGACACAAATATATCTGTTGAAAATAGTCTGGTGTAGGCCCGAGAAATAAAAGTGTGGTTTTGCAGTTCCATGGGTCAAATCTCTGTATTATCCTGCTTTTGGCATTTTTTGCCGTAAAGAAAAACTAATAGTGTCTCCCTGATTTTTCAGACACAAATATATCTGTTGAAAATAGTCTTGTGTAGGCCTCAGAAATAGAAGTGTGGTTTTGCAGTTCCACGGGTCAAATCTCTGTATTATCCTGCTTTTGGCATTTTTTGCCGTAAAGAAAAACAGTAATAGTGTCTCCTAATTGTTCAGACACAAATATATCTGTTGAAAATAGTCTGGTGTAGGCCCGAGAAATAGAAGCGTGGTTTTGCAGTTCCATGGGTCAAATCTCTGTATTATCCGGCTTTTGGCATTTTTTGCCGTAAAGAAAAACTAATAGTGTCTCCCTGATTTTTCAGACACAAATGTGTCTGTTGAAAGTAGTCTGGTGTAGGCCCGAGAAATAGAAGTGTAGTTTTGCAGTTCCACAGGTGAAATCTCTGTATTATCCTGCTTTTGGCATTTTTTGCCGTAAAGAAAAACAGTAATAGTGTCTCCTGATTGTTCAGACACAAATATATCTGTTGAAAATAGTCTGGTGTAGGCCCGAGAAATAGAAGTGTGGTTTTGCAGTTCCACGGGTCAAATCCCGGTATTATCCTGCTTTTGGCACTTTTTGCCGTAAAGAAAAACTAATAGTGTCTCCCTGATTTTTCAGACACAAATATATTTGTTGAAAATAGTCTGCTGTAGGCTCGAGAAATAGAAGTGTGGTTTTGCAGTTCCATGGGTCAAATCTCTGTATTATCCTGCTTTTGGCATTTTTTGCCGTAAAGAAAAACAGTAATAGTGTCTCCTAATTGTTCAGACACAAATATATCTGTTGAAAATAGTCTGGTGTAGGCCCGAGAAATAGAAGTATGGTTTTGCAGTTCCATGGGTCAAATCTCTGTTTTATCCGGCTTTTGGCATTTTTTGCCGTAAAGAAAAACTAATAGTGTCTCCCTGATTTTTCAGACACAAATGTGTCTGTTGAAAATAGTCTGGTGTAGGCCCGAGAAATAGAAGTGTAGTTTTGCAGTTCCACAGGTCAAATCTCTGTATTATCCTGCTTTTGGCATTTTTTGCCGTAAAGAAAAACAGTAATAGTGTCTCCTGATTGTTCAGACACAAATATATCTGTTGAAAATAGTCTGGTGTAGGCCCGAGAAATAGAAGCGTGGTTTTGCAGTTCCACGGGTCAAATCTCGGTATTATCCTGCTTTTGGCATTTTTTGCCGTAAAGAGAAACTAATAGTGTCTCCCTGATTTTTCAGACACAAATATGTCTGTTGAAAATAGTCTGGTGTAGGCTCGAGAAATAGAAGTGTAGTTTTGCAGTTCCACAGGTCAAATCTCTCTATTATCCTGCTTTTGGCATTTTTTGCCATAAAGAAAAACTAATAGTGTCTCCTGATTGTTCAGACACAAATATATCTGTTGAAAATAGTCTGGTGTAGGCCCGAGAAATAGAAGTGTGGTTTTGCAGTTCCACGGGTCAAATATCTGTATTATCCTGATTTTGGCATTTTTTGCCGTAAAGAAAAACTAATAGTGTCTCCCTGATTTTTCAGAAACAAATATATCTGTTGAAAATAGTCTGGTGTAGGCCCGAGAAACAGAAGTGTGGTTTTACAGTTCCACGGGTCAAATCTCTGTATTATCCTGCTTTTGGCATTTTTTGCCGTAAAGAAAAACAGTAATAGTGTCTCCTAATTGTTCAGACACAAATATATCTGTTGAAAATAGTCTGGTGTAGGCCCGAGAAATAGAAGCGTGGTTTTGCAGTTCCATGGGTCAAATCTCTGTATTATCCGGCTTTTGGCATTTTTTGCCGTAAAGAAAAACTAATAGTGTCTCCCTGATTTTTCAGACACAAATGTGTCTGTTGAAAATAGTCTGGTGTAGGCCCGAGAAATAGAAGTGTAGTTTTGCAGTTCCACAGGTGAAATCTCTGTATTATCCTGCTTTTGGCATTTTTTGCCGTAAAGAAAAACAGTAATAGTGTCTCCTGATTGTTCAGACACAAATATATCTGTTGAAAATAGTCTGGTGTAGGCCCGAGAAATAGAAGCGTGGTTTTGCAGTTCCACGGGTCAAATCCCGGTATTATCCTGCTTTTGGCACTTTTTGCCGTAAAGAAAAACGAATAGTGTCTCCCTGATTTTTCAGAAACAAATATATCTGTTGAAAATAGTCTGGTGTAGGCCCGAGAAATATAAGTGTGGTTTTGCAGTTCCACGGGTCAAATCTCTGTATTATCCTGCTTTTGGCATTTTTTTCCGTAAAGAAAAACAGTAATAGCGTCTCCTGATTGTTCAGACACAAATATATCTGTTGAAAATAGTCTTGTGTAGGCCTGAGAAATAGAAGTGTGGTTTTGCAGTTCCACGGGTCAAATCTCTGTATTATCCTGCTTTTGGCATTTTTTGCCGTAAAGAAAAACAGTAATAGTGTCTCCTAATTGTTCAGACACAAATATATCTGTTGAAAATAGTCTTGTGTAGGCCTGAGAAATAGAAGTGTGGTTTTGCAGTTCCACGGGTCAAATCTCTGTATTATCCTGCTTTTGGCATTTTTTGCCGTAAAGAAAAACAGTAATAGTGTCTCCTGATTGTTCAGACACAAATATATCTGTTGAAAATAGTATGGTGTAGGCCTGAGAAATAGAAGTGTGCTTTTGCAGTTCCACGGGTCAAATCTCTGTATTATCCGGCTTTTGGCATTTTTTGCCGTAAAGAAAAACAGTAATAGCGTCTCCTGATTGTTCAGACACAAATATATCTGTTGAAAATAGTCTTGTGTAGGCCTGAGAAATAGAAGTGTGGTTTTGCAGTTCCACGGGTCAAATCTCTGTATTATCCTGCTTTTGGCATTTTTTGCCGTAAAGAAAAACAGTAATAGTGTCTCCTGATTGTTCAGACACAAATATATCTGTTGAAAATAGTATGGTGTAGGCCTGAGAAATAGAAGTGTGCTTTTGCAGTTCCACGGGTCAAATCTCTGTATTATCATGCTTTTGGCATTTTTTGCCGTAAAGAAAAACTTATAGTGTCTCCCTGATTTTTCAGACACAAATATATCTGTTGAAAATTGTCTGGTGTAGGCCAGAGAAACTGAAGTGTGGTTTTGCAGTTCCACGGTTCAAACCTCTGTATTATCCACTTTTGGGCCATTTGTATCTAAAAAAAAAACAGTTTGAGTGTGTCGCTCACTGTTCAGCCGCAAATATATCTATGTAAAATTGTCTGGTATACCCCAGTAAACAATAACTGTGTTTTTGCCATTCCACGGTAAAAAATCTCTATTATTCAGCTTTTGGTATTTTTTCCTTAAAGAAAAACAGTAATAGTTTCTCCCTGATTGTTCAGATTGTTTAAAAGAGTCGGGTGTAGGCCAGAGAAATAGAACTGTGGTTTTCCTCTTCCACGGTTCTAATCTACTTTTTATGACCCTTTTTACATTGATAGTGTGAGTGTAAGCTATTTTACTTCCTTTCCAATGGGCAAGGCGCGTGGCAAGGGACGTGGAACTGGACGTTCTGCTGATGGTGGGTGCAGAGTACGGGGCCGTGGCCAAGGTGAAAATGTGCCACAACCAACAGCCTCATCTTCTCGCTCCCACTTCTTGACCGAATTACTAGGGAAGCACAGAACAACACCAGTATTGCGAACTGATCAGTGTGAACAGGTTATTAATTGGATAGCAGATAATACTTCCAGTTACCTGGGCACCACCACCTCCGGTCTGTCTTCCACACGGTCAACTCTTAGTAGCCGTGAGTCTCGACCGCATACTCCTCCTCACCCTGATGCTCCTTCCTCCCACCATGCTGAGTGTCGTCAGACAGCAACTGATCCCACACTTGGACACTCTGAAGAGCTGTTCACTGGTCCATTTCCAGATTTGTGCCCCTCGCCTGCTCCGCTTGAAGTGGTGGAAGAGGAGATCCTATGTAGCGATGCCTAAATATTTGAACAGCCACGGCCACAGGAAGTCGACGCTGGCAATTTGTCACAAGAGGTGGACGATGACGAGACACAATTGCCAGGAAGTGAGGAGGAGGATCGTGGTGCGCAAGTGGAAGAGAAGGAGGTGGTGGATGATCTAGTAACTGACCCAACGTGGCAGGAGGACATGCAGAGTGAGGCCAGCAGCACACAGGGTGAGGGAGGCAGAGTACCCCAACAGGCAGGAAGAAGCAGTGTGGTGGCCGCACACAGAAGGCAGGCAACAGTTCTCCGTAACACCAACACGAGGGACTTTGCCAGTACAACCTCTAGGTCTTCCAAAGTGTGGAAGTTTTTTAAAGACTCTGCTCATAACTAGTGTTGAGCCACCCCCGTAGTGTTCGAGTTCGGTTCGTCGAACACCCGTATGTTCGCCGAACTGTTCGTCGAACTATTCGTCGAACACCTTTGATCACCGTTAAAACCAATGGCAGGCAAACAAAAACACATAGAAACACATAGAAAACACCTTCAAAGGTGTCCAAAAGCTGACAAACTGCTCAGAAGACACAACTGGAAAAGTGACAAGTACATATAGTCATGCGAAAAGAAAAGAGGTGGAGGAGTAAAAGGAGGGGGAAACACAGATATAGGCATGTCATGCCCTTCTAAAACCAAAAAAGTGCGAAGCCGACACGGCCAGTCTGTTCCTGCCCGTGCGACCTCCGTGTCGCCGGCTTTGTGCCAGAGCCGTGGTGGACCCTGACGGCCAGCCCCCCTCTCCCAATACTGGTGCCTGTCCGCTGGTGGGTCGAGCAAACCCACCTGCGGTGGAGGCAGGTCTAATCTTTTTAATTTAAATTGTCTCTCTAATTTGAATGAGTACACTTTAAATCCTTTTACAAGGATCTATTGGAGGGCAAGTCTCATGCCAGCAGCCGCGTAATTCCCGCTCCAGTAGCGTCCACTAAAGCTGCTGCAATTAAAAAGCTTTTATAAGAATTGAGCTCGGCGGTCCACCGCAAGGCGTCCTACCGCCAGTCCCAGCGCCTATGCCTTGGGGAGCCTCCCCGATGCTCTTCACTGAGTGTCCCGGGGGCCCGAACCATTTCCTTTGAAAAAATTAAGTGTCTAAACTACAGGTGGTGTAGCTTGCTTAACAGCTGGGATAATCCGCTGACTAGCAGACACTGCTACTAGGCACAAAGTATTTCCTGGGCTAGATGCAGTTAAAAATTTGTAATTAGATACTCTCGTTGGATGCTGAGAAAGCATTCCATAGAGTCTCCTGGCACGCCATATATTATTCTCTTAAAAAGCTTGGGGTAGGGGTCTAGGGGACCCTTTTATAGCCAAATCATGGCCCTGTATCGCAATACGTCACCTAGGCTGAAGATAAATGGAACATTTTCATCACCTTTCATAATCACCAATGGGACAAGGCAGGGATGTCCTCTGTCCCCTCTCTTATGCATCCTAGTGACGGAGCACCTGCTCTCATCAATTTGCCATAACCCCAATATTAGGTGGATTGAGGTGGGAGGCACCGAGTACAAGTGCTCTGCATTTGCTGATGATGTCCTAGTATATATCACTCAATCACATATATCCATCCCTGCTATTATGGCTGAAATAGATCACTTTGTTACATGGTCAAATTTTAAAATCAATGCAGCGAAGTCTGAGGCCCTCGATGTCTCCCTCCCCAAATCCATACAGGATTCCATCCAGTCCAACTTTCCCTTTGCCTGGCCCTCACAGGGTATCAAATACTTAGGAATTCGTATTCATAGAGACCTCTCCCGTCTATGTTATCTTAATTTTGGGCCCTTTATTGAACAACTCCATACAGACCACGGTTGGCAAGTTAGAACTGTAAGATTCACTACATGAACTACTGGTTGTAGCGCTGGCGTCCCTGCCCTCTGCTAGGCAGGGACGCTGCTCCCCTCACCGCTCTGCTCCGTGCCCGGCGTCCTCTCCCCGCTCTGCTGTCAGCGCGCGCTCCTTCCCGGCGTCCTCCTCCCGCTCTGCTCTCAGCGCGCGCTCCTTCCCGGCCCCTGTGCTTAGGGCGCGCGCGCGCGCGCTCCCCTCCTCTTAAAGGGGCCGCGCGCGCCGTCCTAAGGAGTCCCCGGCCAATGGCCGGAGGACTTCATCATATATAAGGCACCTCCTCCAAAATGGAGGTGCCCGAGCAATGTTGTTTGCACCTGTGTCTCACCTGTGCTTCAGCCCTCAGGTCCCGTTGCCAGTTACCTGCCAGTTTCCTGCCAGTTTCCTGCTAGTTACCTGCCTGATTCCTGCCTGAATACTTGTTACCTGTCTGCCAGCCTGAGGTCCGACGGTCTGCCTTACTACTCCTGTCAGTCTGTCTAAAGGACCAGCCTGCCCGCTCACCTGGGAGCGCATATCAGCTACCTGCCTGCTTGCCTGAGGTCCGACGGTCTGCCTTACTACTCCGGTCAGTCTGTCTATGGACCAGCTTGCCCGCTCACCTGGGAGCGCTTCTCCGTTATCTGCCTGCTTGCCAGCCCGGAGGCTCTGTTGTCACGTGCGGTGACCACCAGCTATTCCAGAGACTCTTGCCCGCTCACCTGGGAGCGCTTCTCCGTTACCTACCTGCCTGCCAGCCCGGAGGTTCCGCCGTCACGTGCCGTGACCACCTGCTATTCCAGAGACTCTCGCTTGCTCACCTGGGAGCACACATCTACCATCTGCCTGCTAGCCTACCCGGAGGCTCTGCCATCACAGGTCGTACCTACCCCTTACCCAGAGACTGCCCTGATCACTTGCCGTAACTCCCTGTCCGTTCACCCAGAGACTGCCACCCGCTCCCTTACAAGGGCCGCCCCCTTGTATAGTAGCTCAGAGGTTCCGCCTCCCGGACCCGTTACAGTTTGCTCGGGCCATGGAACCCGGTGGCACCCAAGCTTCCTCGCTCTCGGACCTCTGTCTTGAACTGTCCCGTCAGAGGTCCCAACAGGAGGCCATCCTGGGTCACCTGCGGAATGTTAATACTCGCCTGAACACTCTGTCTGATCCACCAACAACCTCCGCCAGTGCCATATCTTGCAATCCGGCAGCTCCGCTGCCCACTAATACTATGGTATCCTACCCCGGACCCCGGCTTTCTGCACCTCCTCGCTTCGGAGGCGACCCCGTCCAGGCTCGGGGCTTCATAAATCAGTGCACCCTGCACTTTGAACTTTTGTCCCATCAGTTTAATTCCGACCGGGCCAAAATTGCCTTTATCATGTCCCATCTCACCGGGGAGGCCCTGGCCTGGCTAAATCCTCTATGGGAGAGAGGAGACCCCCTGGTGTCCAACTTGCCTGCTTTTCTCTCGGCTTTCCGGAAAGTCTTCGACGAACCCGGACGGAAGACCTCATCCGCATCCTCTCTGCTACGCCTCCGTCAGGAGGGTCTCACCGTGGGCCAATATGCCATACGGTTCCGCACCCTTGCCTCGGAGCTGGCCTGGGATAACGACGCTCTGGTATCCGTCTTCTGGGAGGGTCTGTCCGGTCGTATTAAAGATGAACTTGCTGGTCGGGACATTCCTACCTCTCTCGATGATCTAATAACCCTTGCCACCCGGATTGACCTACGGTTCCAGGAGCGTGCCAAAGAGGTCACCCGTGAGAGAAGGATTCCACGTTTAGCTCCTACTTTCCAGAAACCCGTCATTCCCTCCATCTCTCCCCAGGTACACTCTCCTGAGCCTATGCAGGTCGACCAGACCAAGATGGTCAAAACCCGTCAGGACTCACGCCGTGCCGAGGGGAGCTGCTTCTACTGTGGCAGTAAGGAGCACCGGATCCGTGCCTGCCCGGAGAGGTCGGGAAACGCCTGTGTCTAGGTTCGCTCAGAGAGGTCCACCTAGACAAGAATAAATCCTCTCCATCCCTGCTGTTGTCAGTTTCGATCATCTACGGGGAGAACCGTTATTTCGAACTAGCCCAACTTGACTCTGGAGCAGCCGGGAACCTTATTTCACAGTCCCTGGTTGAGAAATACCGCATCCCCACCAAACCTCTGGCTGTACCCTTGTCTGTCGCTGCCGTGGATGGGGGCCTCTTACCTCGCCCCATTCAACTCATCACCGAATCCATTACCCTGCAGGTGGGAATGCTGCATTCTGAAAGTATCTCCTTTCATGTTCTGCCTGGACTCTCTCACGCCCTCTTGCTAGGTCTGCCCTGGCTCCAGAGACATGCACCCGTGCTAGACTGGCAAACCGGAGAGGTCCTTCGCTGGGGACAAGACTGTCATAAAACCTGCCTGGTTCCCGTCCATCCCGTCCGTCCCTCTCCTACCCCAGCTAATCTACCTGGACTTCCGATTCCTTATTGGTCTTATGCAGATGTCTTTAATAAAAAGGAGGCAGAGACATTACCACCACATAGACCATACGACTGTCCCATCGATCTGCTACCCGGTACTACTCCTCCCCGTGGGCGTATCTATCCTTTATCCGCTGCTGAGACCCGGTCAATGTCCGAATATATTGAGGAGAATCTGGCCAGAGGATTCATCCGGAAATCTACCTCCCCGGCGGGAGCAGGCTTCTTTTTCGTCAAAAAGAAGGACGGCTCTCTCCGTCCCTGTATAGACTATAGAGGCCTAAACCTGATCACGGTGAAGAATAAGTACCCCCTCCCGCTCATTCCAGAATTATTTGATCGCCTGAGGGGGGCTAGGATCTTCACCAAACTGGACCTTCGTGGGGCGTACAACCTGGTTCGTATTCGTCAGGGGGATGAATGGAAGACGGCATTCAACACCCGGGACGGCCACTATGAATACCTGGTAATGCCCTTTGGTCTCTGTAACGCTCCTGCCGTCTTTCAAGAGTTGGTCAATGACATCTTCCGGGACCTTCTCTACTCCTGCGTAGTGGTGTACCTGGACGACATCTTGGTCTTCTCTCCGGATCTCCAGACTCACCGGAGGGACGTTCGTCAGGTCCTGCTCAGGCTAAGGCAGAACCATCTCTACGCTAAATTTGAGAAGTGCCTCTTTGAGCAGACCTCGCTTCCGTTTCTGGGCTACATTATCTCTCAGACCGGCCTACAAATGGATCCTGAGAAACTGTCTGCCATCGAGAAATGGCCCCGACCGGAGGGGTTGAAGGCCATTCAGCGATTCCTGGGCTTCGCCAACTACTACCGCCTCTTCATACCACACTTCTCTTCCCGGACGGCCCCAATTTCTGCGCTCACCCGTAAAGGTACTAATCCCAAAGAGTGGCCACCCGAAGCAGAGGAGGCCTTTCTTTCCCTTAAACAGGCCTTCTCTTCCGCCCCGGTGCTGCATCGCCCAGATGGCAACAAACAGTTCTTCCTGGAAGTTGACGCCTCCTCCTCTGGAGCCGGAGCGGTACTTACTCAAAAATCATCTTCCGGGAGGATGGTAACTTGTGGCTTCTTCTCTAAACTCTTCTCCTCCTCTGAGCGCAACTATTCCATAGGAGACCGAGAGTTATTGGCCATCAAACTGGCATTGGAGGAGTGGCGTTACCTGCTCGAGGGGGCTCTTCACCCGGTAATAATTTACACTGACCACAAGAACTTGGCTTACCTCCAGCATGCCCAGAGACTTAACCCGCGCCAAGCCCGGTGGTCCTTGTTTTTTGCTCGTTTTGATTTTGTCCTTCATTTTCGCCCGGCTGACAAAAACGTCAAGGCGGACGCCTTGTCTCGGTCCTTTCTGGTGTCTGATCTCGAGGAGGATCCGAAACATATCATCGATCCCGCCAGAGTAATGCAGGTGGCTCCCGTGAGTCTAAATCGTCTTCCTCCTGGTAAGACGTTCGTACCAGTACCTGATCGGGAGAAGATCCTACACTGGGGTCATTCTTCTAAACTAGCTGGCCACGCCGGTCAGAAAAAGACCCTCCAGCTTATTACCCGGCACTACTGGTGGCCTAACCTGCACAAGGATGTAATAGACTTTGTTTCTGCCTGTGTGTCCTGCGCCCGCAACAAAGTTCCGAGACACCTGCCGGCCGGCCGCCTCCTACCTCTGCCAGTACCTGCTGCCCCCTGGCAGCATATAGCGATGGACTTCATTACTGATCTACCCGTCTCTGCCGGTTGTACGGTCATTTGGGTGGTCGCTGACCGCTTCTCCAAGATGGCTCACTTCATTCCACTGCCAGGTCTTCCGTCTGCACCCGAGCTGGCTAAAGACTTTATCCGCCACATCTTCCGTCTTCATGGCCTGCCCCGTCACATCGTGTCGGATTGTGGGGTACAGTTCACTTCCCGTTTCTGGAGAGCCACTTGTAAATTGCTGGACGTCACCCTGGATTTCTCCTCCGCTTACCACCCACAGTCTAATGGTCAAGTGGAGCGGATCAATCAGAACCTGACCAGTTACCTTCGGCACTTCGTTAATGCCCACCATTCTGACTGGGTGGATCTCCTGCCATGGGCCGAATTCTCGTACAACAATCACGAGAGCGAGTCTTCCTCCAAATCCCCGTTTTTTGTAGTCTACGGTCAGCATCCTCGGATCCCGTTTCCCGTCTCCACCTCGGCGGACAATCCGGCTGCGGAATCTCTTGTTAACAAATTTTCCTCCATATGGGAGAGTACCCGGTCCGCACTCCTTCTGTCATCCGAGCGTATGAAAAGACACGCTGACAAAAAACGTCTGGACCCTCCTCAATTCCGCCCTGGGGATAAAGTCTGGCTCTCGTCCAAATATGTCCGGCTCAAGATCCCTTCCTATAAGTTAGGGCCTCGGTTCATCGGCCCACTGGAGGTCATCAGTCAGATCAACCCGGTGGCCTATAAATTGAAACTCCCGGCCAACTTACGGATCCCTAACTCCTTCCATGTGTCTCTCCTCAAACCTGTGGTGCTTAACTCTTTTTCCAAGTCTACAGGTACGCCTCCTGCTCCGGTTTCTGCTGAGGACGAGTTTGAGGTAGAGAACATTCTTGCCACCAAAAGGGTAAGAGGAAAGACCTTTTTTCTGGTAGATTGGAAGGGGTTTGGTCCTGAGGAGAGAACGTGGGAGCCCCGGGAGAACATCCATGCCCCTCTCATCCTAGCTAAATTTCTGTCTGGCCTAAAAAAGGGGGGGCCTAAAGGGGGGGGTACTGTAGCGCTGGCGTCCCTGCCCTCTGCTAGGCAGGGACGCTGCTCCCCTCACCGCTCTGCTCCGTGCCCGGCGTCCTCTCCCCGCTCTGCTGTCAGCGCGCGCTCCTTCCCGGCGTCCTCCTCCCGCTCTGCTCTCAGCGCGCGCTCCTTCCCGGCCCCTGTGCTTAGGGCGCGCGCGCGCGCGCTCCCCTCCTCTTAAAGGGGCCGCGCGCGCCGTCCTAAGGAGTCCCCGGCCAATGGCCGGAGGACTTCATCATATATAAGGCACCTCCTCCAAAATGGAGGTGCCCGAGCAATGTTGTTTGCACCTGTGTCTCTCCTGTGCTTCAGCCCTCAGGTCCCGTTGCCAGTTACCTGCCAGTTTCCTGCCAGTTTCCTGCTAGTTACCTGCCTGATTCCTGCCTGAATACTTGTTACCTGTCTGCCAGCCTGAGGTCCGACGGTCTGCCTTACTACTCCTGTCAGTCTGTCTAAAGGACCAGCCTGCCCGCTCACCTGGGAGCGCATATCAGCTACCTGCCTGCTTGCCTGAGGTCCGACGGTCTGCCTTACTACTCCGGTCAGTCTGTCTATGGACCAGCTTGCCCGCTCACCTGGGAGCGCTTCTCCGTTATCTGCCTGCTTGCCAGCCCGGAGGCTCCGTTGTCACGTGCTGTGACCACCAGCTATCTCAGAGACTCTTGCCCGCTCACCTGGGAGCGCATCTCCGTTACCTGCCTGCTTGCCAGCCCGGAGGTCCCGTTGTCACGTGCGGTGACCACCAGCTATTCCAGAGACTCTTGCCCGCTCACCTGGGAGCGCTTCTCCGTTACCTACCTGCCTGCCAGCCCGGAGGTTCCGCCGTCACGTGCCGTGACCACCTGCTATTCCAGAGACTCTCGCTTGCTCACCTGGGAGCACACATCTACCATCTGCCTGCTAGCCTACCCGGAGGCTCTGCCATCACAGGTCGTACCTACCCCTTACCCAGAGACTGCCCTGATCACTTGCCGTAACTCCCTGTCCGTTCACCCAGAGACTGCCACCCGCTCCCTTACAAGGGCCGCCCCCTTGTATAGTAGCTCAGAGGTTCCGCCTCCCGGACCCGTTACACTGGTGTTTTGTGGAAAAGCACATGTACACTGTGTTCCAAATTATTATGCAAAAAAGTGTTTAGGAGTGATAAGGTAAGAATTTGTTTGTTTGTCAGTTAAACTCATTGATGGTGATGTGTGTCAGGGCTCTTTATATCACTGTAAGCAATTGCAGACACCTGTGCTAAATAGTTTGGCAGGTGTGTCCAATGAAAGGCAAGACTACTTAAGAAGGCTGTCCCACATTATTAAGCAGCCTACATTTTCTGCCAAAATGGGAAAGAAAAAGGATGTGTCGGCTGCTGAGAAGCAACAAATTGTGAAGTGTTTAGGTCAAGGCATGACTACAATCAACATTGCCAAGACACTTCATCCTGATCATCGCACAATCAAGAAGTATGTAGCTGATTCACAGTACACACGTGTGCGAGCTGATAAGGGAAAATTGAGGACTCTTTCCTACAGGCAATTACATCAGGTTAAAAGAGCAGTGGCAAAAAAGCCTTGTCATAGCAGCAGACAAGTTTTTGAAGCTGCTGGTGCCTCCAACGTCCCCCGAACAACGAGATGCAGAGTCCTTCAGAGGTTTGCAGCGGTGCGTAAGCCATCCTGTCGACCTCCTCTATCCACTGCACACAAGCAGAAACGGCTCCAGTGGGCCAAACAATACATGAAGACTGACTTCAAAACTGTTTTGTTCACCGATGAGTGCCGTGCAACGCTCGATGGTCCAGATGGATGGAGTGGAGGATAGCTGGTTGATGGACACCCCATGCAAACATGGCAACGGCGCCAACAAGGAGGAGGTGGAGTAATGTTTTGGGCTGGAATCATGGGGAGAGAGATTGTCGGCCCATTTAGGATCCCTGAAGGGGTAAAGATGAACTCCATAATGTATGTGAAGTTTCTCAAACAGCACTTCCTGCCATGATTCAAGAAGAAGAACCATGTATTCCGCAGCAAGATCATTTTCATGCGTGATAATGCACCGTCTCATGCTGCACATAACACATCTGCATCTCTGGCTGATATGGGCATAAAAGGGGACAAACTTATGGTGTGACCCCCATGCTCCCCTGACCTCAACCCCATTCAGAACCTCTGGAGCATCATCAAAAGGAGTGTCTATGATGGCGGGAGGCAGTTCACATCTAAGCAACAGCTCTGGGAGGGTATTCTGTCCTCATGCAAAACAATTGAAGCAGAAACCATCCAAAACCTGACAAATTCAATGGACGAGAGAGTTCAGAAGCTCTTTTCGAACATGGGGTCCTATGTGCAAATTTAACATCACCTAGGAAAAGTTTTGAGTTGAAAACTGTTTGATTTCAGTTTCTAATAACCTGCTAATGCTTATAATTTCAAAAATGACCATTTTTTTGTTCTTTATTAAAATGAAAAGGTTGATCGAAGAGTGTGGGGGATCTAAGAGTGTGGCAACCCAGTAGTCAGGATTACTTCGAATTCTGACAATCTGAGGGTCATGTTGCAGGTAGTGCAGCAAGAAGGCACTCATGTGTCTTGCGCATCTAGGAGCCCCAAAATTATTTTCCGGGCTAGATGCAGCTAAAAATTATTATTAATTTGAAAGCTGGTGGAGCTTACTATAGATGGCCTAATAGAATCAGTACTGCAAACTGCTACAAAGCCCAAATTATTTTCCATCCAAGATACAGATAAACATGATTAGTAAATTTAAATCTGGTGGAGTTTAGTATAGATGGCCTAATAGAATCAGTACTGCACACTGCTAAAAGGCCCAAATTATTTTCCAGCCAAGATACAGATAAACATGATTAGTAATTTGAAAGCTTAAAACGGTTGGTGAGGTGATTTTAACAAATCATCAAGCTTTTACTCTCCCCAGGATGACACAGGGGTAGAAAAGTTGTTTCGGATCCATGATTTGTTCATCTTTATGAACGTGAGTCTGTCTACATTATCAGTGGAGAGACGCGTGCGCTTATCTGTCAGCACACCACCAGCAGAGCTGAACACACGTTCAGACAGAACGCTGGCTGCGGGGCATGACAAGATCTCCAAGGCGTAAGTGGCGAGCTCCGGCCATTTATCCAGATTGGAAGCCCAAAAAGAGCAAGGGTCCAGTGACACAGTCATGGCTTCAAAGTTTACTTGGAGATACTCCTGTACCATTGTCTCTAGGCGTTGACTATGTGTCAGACTTCTTGTCTCCTGTGGCCTTGCAAAGGATGGGCTAAAAAAGTGGTGAAATGATTCCGCAAAATTGATGTTACCAGCAGATACTGTGTTTCTGTTACGTTTTGAGTGCTGAACACTCGATGGTCCCACGGTTGGCAAGGTGGAACAGTGAGATTCACTACGTGCACCACTAGTGTTTTAGGGAAAAGCACATGTAAGATTCTGCAACAGTCTCTGCTGATACTTCTGCATGCGTGCATCTCTTTCTATGGCAGGAATAATTTCTGCAAATTTACTTTTGTACCGGGGATCTAACAGTGTGGCAACCCAGTAATCAGGATTATTTCTAATTCTCACAATTCGAGGGTCATGTTGCAGGTAGTGCAGCAAGAAGGCACTCATGTGTCTTGCGCATCCAGGAGCACCAAGAACCTGTTGTGTTGGTGGCGAGGTAACAATCATGCTTCCTTCCTCTGCCCTCACCCCCCAACCTTGCACAACAGAAATGTGATCAAGTTCTCCCTCATCTGATGAGTCTTCCATCAGTTCGTCCTCCACTTCTTCCTGGGCTCCTGCACCTTCCTCACTAGTTTGGCTGCTACCATGCGCCCTGGTAAAACCATCTCCCCCACCCTCACATGCCTGCCGCTTGGTGCTGCCGACCGTCTGGACCTTGCAGATGTTAGCCCTTCCACATAAAACTCCTCCTCCTCTACTTCCTCCACCTCCTCTTGTGCCACCACCTGACTCCGAATTCTGTTTAACATGTGCTCCAGCATGTAAATCACCGGAATAGTCATGCTGATAATGGCATCGCCAGCACTAAACATCTTCGTCGCCATTTCAAAACTGTGCAGAAGGGTGCATAGGTCCCTGATCTGAGACCACTCCTCCAGCGTGATTTGCCCCACCTCTGGATCTCGTTGGCCCAGGATATACATCACAACGTATTGCACCAGGGCTTGTCGGTGCTGCCACAGTCGCTGCAACATGTGCAGAGTTGAATTCCACCGGGTAGGCACATCGCATTTTAGCCGGTGAAGTGGCAGGCCCAACGACTTCTGTAGACATGTAAGTCACTGAGCTAAGGGATGCGAACGGCGGAAGTGAGCACACAGCGACCGTGCCCTCTGCAGAAGGCCATCTAGTCCGGGATAGTGGGCTAAAAATTGCTGGACACCCAGGTTCAATACGTGAGCCATACAAGGCACGTGTGTGACATTGCCCCGGCGAAGGGCCACACCGAGGTTTGCAGCATTGTCGCACACGGCCTTCCCTGGTTTCAGGTCCAGTGAAGACAACCATTCATGAAACTGGTTCTCCAGAGCTGACCACAACTCCTCAGCTGTGTGACTCACATTTCCCAGACATTTTAAAGTAAAAACCGCCTGATGACGTTGAGCCCTGCTGCCAGCATAGTAAGGAGGTGTGCAGTATCCCCTCTGCGCAGTTAGAAAGCTTGTGGCATGACCAGACAGGCTTTGGGTGCAGGTGGAGGAACGAGAGGAGGTTGAGGAGGCAGAAGCAGTGGAGGAACTTTGAGATAAAGAGGATTGACACACAACTCGTGGGGACGGCAAGATTGGGCAGCAACCCCTTGTCCTGCTGTCACCATAGTTCCCCAGTGCCCAGTCAGCGACATGTAACGCCCCTGTCCATGCATACTCGTCCAAGTGTCTGTGGTGAAATGCACCCTGTCACACACAGAGTTTCTCAAAGAAGTGGTGATATTGTGTGCGACATGCTGGTGGAGCGCAGGCACACCTTTCTTTGAGAAGTAGTGCCGACTGGGCATCTGGTACTGGGGCACTGCAACGGACATAAGGTCTCGAAAATCCTCTGTGTCCACCAGGCGGAAAGGAAGCATTTCAGTAGCCAAGAGCTTGCAGATGGTGAAATTCATCCTCTTTTTCTCACATCTGAGGGACCGAGGACTGGCTGTTGTGCTTAGACGGGGTTGTCCCCGGCAAACTGACGGTCTGTGAGGAAGATGCAGGCGGACATGTTAGGTTGCCTTGATCCAAAGGTGGTGCTATCGATGTCGGACAGCGCTCAACACCAGCTGGTGTTTCCACCTCCAAAGAAAAGGATGACCTGCCAATTACGCTGGCTGTTGCGGGTAAAGAGGTGGCAGGTCTGCGTCCCAAAACAGGTGTGACTGCTGTCCCCACAGTCACAGAGGTTGAAGAGGCCGCGGATGCACAAGATGTGGCAGATGGTGGTTGGCCCGGCCGGCTAGGCCGCATTGTAGCACAGTGAGCTTCCCACTGCTACTTATGCTTCATATCCATGTGCCGGTTCATGCATGAAGTACTCAAACTATGTATTTTTTAGCCTCTACTTAGCTTTTGCTGACAAATGTTACAGATAACACGAGTTGGGTCATCTTTATCGATCTGAAAAAATGCCCAGGCTATGCAAGGCTTAGCACCCATGCGACCTAAAGAGCCACCACGACTTGCGGTCAGAGGCAGAGTTGTGTTTGAGGATGCAGTTGTTGACGTGCTTCCAGTACTACGTCTCTGTCCAGGAAGGCGCAACCTGACCTCGTCATCACTAGCATCCTCCTCCACCTCCTCTGCTGACCTCATCTCTTGGCTGACTGTGGGTTGACAGTAAGTGGGATCTCCAACCTCGTCATCATCACCCTGTGTGATATCACACCCGTTGTCCTCAGAGCCAACCTCTTCCTGCCCTGACAAAAAACTAAAGTTGTCACTGCAATCAGGTATTTGAGTCTCATCATCATCTTCCTCATTGTCTCCACCAACAGGAGTTACAGTTTGGGAACGAGGATCTACATTATGGGCAGAACCTTCTGAGTCTGGTCCTGGATCCGACTCATAAAGATTCTTGGCATCAGTGCATATTATTTCCTCGTCTGGATTCACAGAAGCTCTGGAGCCGACCTCTGATTCACAGGCTATAGTATGAGTAAACAGCTCTGCAGACTCAACCATCTGTTCTACCCCATACTAAGACGGGCAGCTGGAGACTTGGGAGCTGTGAGGAAGCAAGTGCGATTGGGGTGACACCTCTGAGTACTGGAGTATTTGTGATGTTGAAGTTGAGGTGGAGGAGAGCCCACTTAGAGGAGCACTTGATAACTGTTGAAGCACCTGCTGTTTTTGTGCCTCATCTGGAATTTGTAGCGATTGGCGTGGCCGTAAGAAAGGGATCTTATCACATTGTCCGCTAAAAGAAGTAGACATCTTAGTTTGGCTGGAAGATGGTCTTTCTTCTGCAGATGTTACTGTTGCTTTAACACCTACCCCATGGACACAACCTTTTTTACCCTTCCCAACATGCCTATTACCCTTTCCACCAGCAGCAGGCCTTTTTCCACTCATTTTGGTGGTTAACTAATTCACAACTCTGGAGTTGTTTGCACAAAAAACAATGGATGGGAACCGAGCAGAGCTGAGTGGCCAAACTGTGGTATTAGCCCAAAAGTATTGGCTGGGTTAGATGCAGATAAAAATTAGATTGAATTTGCAACCTGGTGGAGGTTAGTATAGATGGACTAATAGAACAAGTCCCACACACTGCTACAAGCCGAAATATTTTTTCAGAGCTAGATGCAGAAAAAAATTATATTGAATTTGCAACCTGATGGAGGTTAGTATAGATGGACTAAAAGAGCAAGTCCCACACACTGCTACAAGCCGAAATATTTTTTCAGAGCTAGATGCAGAAAAAAATTATATTGAATTTGCAACCCGATGGAGGTTAGTATAGATGGATTAATAGAACAAGTCCCACACACTGCTACAAGCCGAAGCCCAAATATTTTTTCAGACCTAGATGCAGATAAAAATTATTTTGAATTTGCAACCTGCTGGACGTTAGTAAAGATGGACTAATACAGCAAGTCCCACACACTGCTACAAGCCGAAATATTTTTTCAGAGCTAGATGCAGAAAAAAATTATATTGAATTTGCAACCTGATGGAGGTTAGTATAGATGGACTAATAGAACAAGTCCCACACACTGCTACAAGCCGAAATATTTTTTCAGAGCTAAATGCAGAAAAAAATTAGATTGAATTTGCAACCTGGTGGAGGTTAGTATAGATGGACTAATAGAACAAGTCCCACACACTGCTACAAGCCGAAATATTTTTTCAGAGCTAGATGCAGATAAAAATTATATTGAATTTGCAACCTGATGGAGGTTAGTATAGATGGACTAATAGAACAAGTCCCACACACGGCTACAAGCCGAAGCCCAAATATTTTTTCAGAGCTAGATGCAGATAAAAATTATTTTGAATTTGCAACCTGCTGGAGGTTAGTATAGATGAACTAATAGAACAAGTCCCACACACTGCTACAAGCCGAAATATTTTTTCAGAGCTAGATGCAGAAAAAAATTATAATGAATTTGCAACCTGATAGAGGTTAGTATAGATGGACAAATAGAACAAGTCGCACACACTGCTACAAGCCGAAATATTTTTTCAGGGCTAGATGCAGAAAAAAATTATATTGAATTTTCAACCTGATGGAGGTTAGTATAGATGGACTAATAGAGCAAGTCCCACACACTGCTACAAGCCGAAATATTTTTTCAGAGCTAGATGCAGAAAAAAATTATATTGAATTTGCAACCAGATGGAGGTTAGTATAGATGGACTAATAGAACAAGTCCCACACACTGCTACAAGCCGAAGCCCAAATATTTTTTCAGAGCTAGATGCAGATAAAAATTATTTTGAATTTGCAACCTGCTGGACGTTAGTATAGAAGGACTAATACAGCAAGTCCCACACACTGCTACAAGCCGAAATATTTTTTCAGAGCTAGATGCAGAAAAAAATTATATTGAATTTGCAAACTGATGGAGGTTCGTATAGATTAACTAATAGAACAAGTCCCACACACTGCTACAAGCCGAAATATTTTTTCAGAGCTAGAGGCAGAAAAGAATTATATTGAATTTGCAACCTGATGGAGGTTAGTATAGATGGACTAATAGAACAAGTCCCACACACTGCTACAAGCCGAAATATTTTTTCAGAGCTAGATGCAGAAAAAAATTTGATTGAATTTGCAACCTGGTGTAGGTTAGTATAGATGGACTAATAGAACAAGTCCCACACACTGCTACAAGCCGAAATATTTTTTCAGAGCTAGATGCAGATAAAAATTATATTGAATTTGCAACCTGATGGAGGTTAGTATAGATGGACTAATAGAACAAGTCCCACACACGGCTAGAAGCTGAAGCCCAAATATTTTTTCAGAGCTAGATGCAGATAAAAATTATTTTGAATTTGCAACCTGCAGGACGTTAGTATAGATGAACTAATAGAACAAGTCCCACACACTGCTACAAGCCCAAATATTTTTTCAGAGCTAGATGCAGAAAAAAATTATATTGAATTTGCAACCTGATGGAGGTTAGTATAGATGGGCTAATAGAACAAGTCCCACACACTGCTACAAGCCGAAATATTTTTTAAGAGCTAGATGCAGAAAAAAATTATATTGAATTTGCAACCTGATGGAGGTTAGTATAGATGGACTAATAGAACAAGTCCCATACACTGCTACAAGCCGAAGCCCAAATATTTTTTCAGAGCAAGATGCAGATAAAAATTATTTTGAATTTGCAACCTGCTGGAGGTTAGTATAGATGGACTAATAGAACAAGTCCCACACACTGCTACAAGCCGAAATATTTTTTCAGAGCTAGATGTAGAAAAAAATTATATTGAATTTGCAACCTGATGGAGGTTAGTATGGATGGACTAATAGAACAAGTCCCACACACTGCTACAAGCCGAAGCCCAAATATTTTTTCAGAGCAAGATGCAGATAAAAATTATTTTGAATTTGCAGCCTGCTGGAGGTTAGTATAGATGGACTAATAGAACAAGTCCCACACACTGCTACAAGCCGAAATATTTTTTCAGAGCTAGATGTAGAAAAAAATTATATTGAATTTGCAACCTGGTGGAGGTTAGTATAGATGGACTAATAGAATGATGCTATGCCCAAAAGGTTTTACTTCACTAGGTGCAGTAAAAAAATTTGTAATCTATACACAGGTGGTGTAGCTTGCAACACAGATAGGCTTCTCCACTGACTAACACACACTGCAAGAGGACAAAAAGGATTTGCTTTGCTAGATTTAGCCAAATGCTGTGAACAAAACTTGCACAGCACTGGCACAGACCTTCCTGGCAAAAAGTGATAGGAACTGATGTAACCTAGCCCTGAAAAGGACTGCAATTACAATTAGTCTTTACTCCCAACCTATCTATTTAAGAGCACAGACCAGCCTGATAAAAGTGATAGGAACTGATGTAACCTAGCCCTGAAAAGGACTGCAATTACAATTAGTCTTTACTCCCAAACTATCTATTTAAGAGCACAGACCAGCCTGATAAAAGTGATAGGAAATGATGTAACCTAGTCCTTAAAAGGACTGCAATCACAACTATTCCCTACTCCCAAGCTATCTGTAGATTTGTGCGAAAATTGGCTTCAAATTAACAAAGTATAGCGCACACAGCAACAGCGGTGCCGTCTAACACGCAGCTGCAGCAGTGAGAAAATGGTGACGATGGGGAAAATGGCTGGGCATTATAGGGCAAGGACATGTGACATACATTGCCAATGACACATGCCCTTGCTTGTGTGAAAAAAAGCAGTTCACTCCGTGTGTGCGCTTCTGATAGGCTGACAGATTGCACCTCCCCACTGTAAATGCGGGAAAGAGAAAAAAAAATGGAGATCTTCATTATTTCTGCAGAGATCCATCCCCTGCCCCTCCCCCCGCCCCACTGTACACTCAAACTGCGTATTAGCATTAATTTTCAGCATTACTGAGAAAAAATCCAGTTATGATTTTGGTGCACGAACAGTTATCGAACATAACCTCGAACAGCCTAATTTTTTTCAACGGCTCGAACATCGCCCAAAACAGCTCGAATTTGAGATTGGCAAACAGTACGAGTCGAACACCGCTCATCTCTACTCATAACCCCAAAAAGGCCATTTGTACCACCTGCCATGCCAGCATCAGCAGGGGTGACAAAACTTCCAGCCTGACCACCACCAGCATGATCAGGCACATGGTAGCAAAGCACCCGACTTTGTGGGGTGAACCCCAGGGTCCACGACCAGTGTCAGCAGGAGTCAACACTGCTTCTTCCGCTGTTGTGCGTGCAATAGAACCCCCTGTTGTGTGTGCAAGGCAATCCCCTGTCCATACTGCATGCAAAGATGCCCCCTCCTCTCAGTCTTCACTTGTTATGGCAGTTTCTCAAGAAAGAGCATCAACGTCCACGGCCACGTCCCACCGCAGCGTTCAATTGTCCATACCCAGACCTTTGAATGAAAGCGGAAATTCGCAGCTAACGCCCCCCAGGCCACAGTCCTAAATTCGCACATTTCACGACTGCTTGCGTTGGAAATGCTGCCTTTTAGGCTGGTGAAGACGAAATCCTTCCGCAACCTTATGGCGGTGGCCGTCCCTCGGTACTCAGTCCCCAGTCGACACTATTTTGCCCAGTGTGCCATCCCCGCACTACACAAGCACGTGTCCCAAAACATCTGCCATGCCCTCAACAACGCAGTTACTGGGAGAGTTCACCTGACAACGGACACGTGGACAAGTGCTTGTGGCCAGGGACGATACATCTCCCTGACGGCACACTGGGTAAACATAGTGGAAGCGAAGACCCAGTTGGACCTTGGGACGGAACACATCCTCCCCACACCGAGGATTGCGGGCCCTATGTCAGTCAGAGTTGCCCCCACAGTGTACAGCTCCTGCGCATCATCCTCCTCCTCCTCCTCATGTTCAGCCTCCATCTCAGATATCACCACATCAGTTACAAGCTGGAAGCACTGCAGTACTGCCTCCGCCAAGCGGCAACAGGCTGTACTGAAACTCATAAGCTTAGGTGAGAAACCTCACACAGCTTATGAGTTGTGGACAGCTGTGAAAGAGCAGGCAGATCTGTGGCTGAGACCGCTGAACCTACATCCAGGCATGGTCGTGTGTGACAATGGCCGTAACCTGGTGGCGGCCCTGAGGCGAGATCACACACGTACCATGCCTGGCTCAAGTGCTTAACCTCGTGGTTCAGCAGTTTCTTAAATCATACCCCGAGTTGCCAGATCTGCTCGTCAAAGTAGGCCGCCTGTCAGCTCATTTTCGCAAGTCGGCTACAGCTTCCGCCGCCCTTGCAGTGTTGCAGCAGCGTTTGCAGCTTCCGGCACACCGACTTGTGTGTGATGTCCCCACACGTTGGAACTCTACCCTCCACATGTTGCAAAGGATTTGTGAGCAGAAGAGAGCAGTTGTGCAGTACCAGCTGCAACAAGGCCATCGATATTCAGGTCAGACTCCACACATAAGACCTTAGGAGTGGACCTGGATGTCTGACATATATAACATCTTGACAAACTTTGAGGAGGCCACCAAGATGGTGAGTGGCGATGACGCCCTCATTAGCATCAGCATTCCACTTGTCTGTCTTTTGCAATGCTCTCTGCAGTGAATTAAAGAGGAGGCATTGCATCCAGAGTATGATGACATGGATCAAGAAGCCGTAGCGGTCGATTACACACAGCCCAGCCTCATCTCATCCCAACGTGCATTGGGGGACAATGAGGAAGAACAGGAGCTTGTATCATGCGCTGTAGGCGGTAGTACCTGTACAACTGTCATACCATCAGTTCAGCGTGGGTGGCCTGAGGACAGGGGGAAGGAGGAGGAGGAGGAGGGCATGGTCAGTCGTCATCTTGGTGAGGACATGGAAGTCTTTCCCATTACCAGTCTGGCACGCATGGCTGACTTTATGTTACGCTGCCTTAACCGTGATCCTCGCGTTGTCAAAATGTTGGGTGACAGTCAATACTGGTTGGTGACACTTTTAGATCCCCGCTACAAGGAGAACTTTCACTCTCTTATTCCTGAGGTGGAGAGGTCTACAAAAATGGGGCAGTACCAGAAGGCCCTTGCTGCAGAACTGTTAAAAAAATTCCCATCTTAACACGCAAGCGGCAGAGGTCACAGTTCGTTGCCCAACCAAGGCGTATATGCGAGAGAGACGCAACTCCAATCCAGCAGAGGCAGGAGAACACTGTCAATGTTCTGGGACAGTTTTCTCAGACCCTCCCTTCAGACAGACCCTGAGGCGCGGGGTACTCTCACAAGGAGTGGAAAGTTTCAAAAGATGGTGAGGGAGTACCTTGCCGACCGTACCAGCGTCCTCCGTGATTCCTCTGTGCCTTTTAATTATTGGGTATCCAAGCTGGACACTTGGAATGAACTCGCTCTGTACACCTTGGAGGTCCTGGCCTGCCCTGCCGCTAGTGTGTTATCGGAGCGTGTTTTTAGTGCCGCTGGGGGAGTTATAACTAATAAGCACACTCGCCTGTCAATTGACAATGCTGACAAGCTGACCCTTATCAAAATGAACAAGGGCTGGATTGGGCCAGACTTCTCATCACCACCAAATGACAGCAGAGTAACTTAAAGTCAAATCCACTGTGTTATTTCGGGAGGTGTATTCACATGCACCGCTTCACACCCACCCATGGGTATACGCTTCCTCATTTCGTCTGTTTTATGTTCTTCTCCTTATCCTCAGCCTCCACCACCACTATACCACCAGGGTGATCGTGGTCCGTGTTGCCATTATTGAAAGTTCCTCCGTACTTATTTTTGTCAGCTTTTGCTTGGAAGGCATACGCAAAGACTGAGGGAGACCCACTCCCCAATAATGGGAATAATATTTTTAAGTTGCTGTACTGTATGGCTCTTGTAAGTGGCATTAAAACCATCTTGTTAAGCTACTGGGACCTCCACGTCTCTTCCAAGGGGCATTCAAACCGTCTTGTTAAGCTACTGGGACATCCATGTCTCTTCCAAGAGGCATTCAAACCGACTTGTTAAGCTACTGGGACCTCCACGTCTCTTCCAAGGGGCATTCAAACTGTCTTGTTAAGCTACTGCAACCTCCACCACTTTTCCAAGGGGCATTCAAACCGTCTTGTTAAGCTACTGCGACCTCCACCACTTTTTCAAGGGGCATTAAAACCGTCTTGTTAAGCTACTGGGACCTCCACGTCTCTTCAAAGGGGCATTAAAAGAGTCTTCTTAAGCCACTCTGAACTCCACAGCTCTTCCAAGGGGCATTGAAATGTTGTTTTTAATTGCCTCTAACCTCCTCGATTCTTCCAACGGGCATTACATTTCCTAATTTTAGTCAGCTTTTGCTTTTCAATGCAAAGGCGAAAACTAAGGGAGACCCACTCCCCAATAATGGGTAGAAGGTTTTTAGTACACTGTAATCCACGTCTGTTTCAAGGGGCATTGCAGTTCCTCATAATTTTTGGAAAGCCTTCCATTCACTGCTTAGGCCAACAGTATACAGGAGACCCAGTTGCTATAAATGGAAAAAATGGTTTAGTTAAGGCCCTCTGACCCCCATGTCATTTCCAAGGGGCACTGGAGCACCTCGAAATTTTTGGTAGGCATTGCACTCGCTGTATGCCCTATAACTGTGTAGCCGAACCACTCCTTTTGTTACAGAAACATATCCTACAAGACATATGTGGTTGACTGGCCTGATATTGATGTGAATGGTCCCTGTTCCTCCTGCTCTTTCTCCTTTGCCACCACCTCATCCATCATTTATCACCTGAAGCTTTGTTTTAACGGGAGTCATAGAACTGGGATAGTAGCAGGAAAACATCCAGCAATCCTCGGAGGAGATAGGATTTGCGCCAAAACGCTGAACACCTCAGGCCTAGCCACTACTACATACATGCGCTTGCATTCCAAGAAAACAAAGCAGATGCTAACGTCTATCATCATCATCATGCTCCTCACCTTGGAACTCTCAACTCCCCTGATGGAGAAGCCAGGGCCCACCGGAGGAGTCTGGTTCTCTGGTGGGCTCGTCCAATGCTGCCCTAAAGCAGGCCGGGCTAAGAAAAGTGTGTGGGGGGAAGTTGACAGGAGAAATAGGGACGGCTGGGGACCGTTTATGGACACCCGGCTGCCCCCAGGCGGCTGGAGACCGTGTGTGGACACCCAGCCGCAGGGCGGCTGGGGACCGAGTATGGACACCTGGACGCCCCCTGGTGGCAGGGTATCGAGTGTGGACACCCGGCCACCGCGCGGCTGGGGACTGAGTATGGATACCAGGTCACCAACGCAGCCATGACGTGGTGGCCAGATTCCGCCTCCACATGCCTAAAAGGCCCAATTTCAAGTGCAAGCAAGCAGTATGGTATTGCAACCTGGGGGTGGGTGGGTGGCAGGCTGCATACTTGCGCTTGCATTGCAAGGAATGGGAGAGGTACAATTGAACACTGCCCTGGGACAAGGACTTGAACGGAGATAGTTGCAAGTCTGCAACGACAGGTGCAGAGTGGGAGGTATCTTCGCATGTACCATGAACAGGGGTTTGGCATGCACACACTACAGCGGAATAGGCTGTCCTTCCCACTAAATGCACTGGGGAGGGCACAGGAAATGTTTTGGTATGCACGCTTAATCTTATGTATAAGGCACACCGGGACAAATAGGGGCGGCTGGGGACTGACTATGGATACCTCGCTGCCGAAGCAGCCATGAGGTAGTGGCCAGTTTTGGCCTCCTCCAAACTAAAAGGCCCCATTTCAAGTGCAAGCAAGCAGTATGGTATTGCAGCCTGGGGGTGGGTGGGTGGGTGGCAGGTTGCACACTTACTCTTGCATTCCAAGAAAACAAAGGAGATGCTAACTTCTATCATCATCATCATGCTCCTCACCTTGGCACTCTCAACTCCCCTGATGGAGAAGCCTGGGCCTACCGGAGGAGTCTGGTTCTCTGGTGGGCTCGTCCAATGCTGCCCTAAAGCTGGCCGGGCTAAGAAAAGTCTGTGGGGATGTTCCACGGAAGAAGCTGGGCGGCTGGGGACCGTTTATGGCCACCCGGCCGCCCCCAGGTGGCTGGGGACCGTGTGTGGACACCCGGCCGTGGGGCGGCTGGGGACCGAGTATGGACACCCGCCCGCCCCCTGGCGGCTGGGGACCGAGCGTGGACACCCGGCCGCCGGGCGGCTGGGGACAGAGTATGGATACCTCGGTGCCGAAGCAGCCATGAGGTAGTGGCCAGCTTCGGCCTCCTCCAAACTAAAAGGCCCCTTTTCAAGTGCAAACCAGCAGTATAGTATTGCAGCCTGGGGGTGGGTGGGTGGGTGGCAGGGTGCACACTTACGCTTGCATTCCAAGAAAACAAAGCAGATGCTAACTTCTATTATCATCATCATGCTCTTCACCTTGGCACTCTCAACTCCCCTGATGGAGAAGCCTGGGCCAACCGGAGGAGTCTGGATCTCTGGTGGGCTCGTCCAATGCTGCCCTAAAGCAGGCCGGGCTAAGAAAAGTGTGTGTGGGGAAGTTTACAGGAGAAATACTGGCGGCTGGGGACCGTTTATGGACACCCGATTGCCCCCAGGCGGCTGGGGACCTTGTGTAGACACCCAGCCGCGGGGCGGCTGGGGACCGAGTATGGACACCTGGCCGCCCCCTGGTGGCTGGGGACCGAATATGGACACCCGGCCGCCGAGCGGCTGGGGACTGAGTATGGATACCAGGTCGCCAACGCAGCCATGACGTGGTGGCCAGATTCCGCCTCCACATGCCTAAAAGGCCCAATTTCAAGTGCAAGCAAGTAGTATGGTATTGCAGCCTGGGGGTGGGTGGGTGTCAGGCTGCATACTTGCGCTTGCATTAAAAGGAATGGGAGAGGTACAATTGAACACTGCCCTGGGACAAGGACTTGAACAGAGATAGTTGCAAGTCTGCAACGACAGGTGCAGGGTGGGAGGTATCTTCGCATGTACCATGAACAGGGGTTTGGCATGCACACACTACAGCGGAATAGGCTGTCCTTCCCACTAAATGCACTGGGGAGGGCACAGGTAATGTTTTGGTATGCGCGCTTAATCTTATGTATAAGGCACACCGGGACAAATAGGGGTGGCTGGGGACTGACTATGGATACCTCGCTGCCGAAGCAGCCATGAGGTAGTGGCCAGCTTTGGCCTCCTCCAACCTAAAAGGCCCCATTTCAAGTGCAAGCTAGCAGTATGGTATTGCAGCCTGGGGGTGGGTGGGTGTATGGCACGTTGCACACTTACGCTTGCATTCCAAGAAAACAAAGCAGATGCTAACTTCTATCATCATCATCATGCTCCTCACCTTGGCACTCTCAACTCCCCTGATGGAGAAGCCTGGGCCAACCGGAGGAGTCTGGTTCTCTGGTGGGCTCGTCCAATGCTGCCCTAAAGCAGGCTGGGCTAAGAAAAGTCTGTGGGGATGTTCCGCGGAGAAAGCTGGGCGGCTGGGGACCATTTATGGCCACCCGGCCGCCCCCAGGAGGCTGAGGACCATGTGTGGACACCGGGCCGCGGGGCGGCTGGGGACCGAGTATGGACACCTGGTCGCCCCCTGGCGGCTGGGGACCGAGCGTGGACACCCGGCCGCCGGGCGGCTGGGGACTGAGTATGGATACCTCGGTGCCGAAGCAGCCATGAGGTAGTGGCCAGCTTCGGCCTCCTCCAAACTAAAAGGCCCCATTTCAAGTGCAAACTGGCAGTATCGTATTGTAGTCTGGGGGTGGGTAAGTGGGTGGCAGGTTGCACACTTACGCTTGCATTCCAAGAAAACAAAGCAGATGCTAACTTCTATCATCATCATCATGCTCCTCACTTTGGCACTCTCAACTCCCCTGATGGAGAAGCCAGGGCCCACCGGAGGAGTCTGTTTCTCTGGTGGGCTCGTCTAATGCTGCCCTAAAGCAGGCCGGGCTAAGAAAAGTGTGTGGGGGGGAAGTTGACAGGAGAAATAGGGGCGGCTGGGGACCGTTTATGGACACCCGGCTGCCCCCTGGCAGCTGTGGATCGAGTGTGGACACCCTGCCGCCGGGCGGCTGGGGACTGAGTATGGATACCAGACCGCCAACGCTGCCATGACGTGATGGCCAGATTCTGCCTCCACATGCCTAAAAGTCCCAATTTCAAGTGCAAGCAAGTAGTATGGTATTGCAGTCTGGGGGTGGGTAGGTGGCAGTCTGAATACTAGCGCTTGTATGGCATGGAATGGGGGAGGTACAATTGAACACTGCTCTGGGAGAAGGACTTGCACGGGGATAGTTGCAAGTCTGCATCTTCTGATGTGGCAAGGATGACTTCTGATGGGCACACTTTTAGGCAGAGACCTGGGTGTCAGAGATGCTTCCACTGGTCTTCCCCATGCTGTTCCCATGTCTTTTCAGCACTTTATGCATGTGTCACACAGCACATGGCCAGATAAGGTTGTAAAATGTTAAAATGACATTTCCCGGTGAATGCATTTGTCACGGTTGAAAGCAATACCAAAGTGCAAAACGCATTAAAAATTCTACTTGTGAACATAGCCCAAGGTGTGGAGGAGTATTTTTTTGGGGGGTTATTTATTTTACCTTATACACAAGTCTTTACCCTGGAAAGGAACTTCCTTAACATATGTCACAGGAAAGCAGTTTCAGTTTCGTTTTTGAACTTTTTATTGTGAGCCCTTAAAAGGGGCTTAATACCTCTGACCACATTGTTGACAGCAGTGACCTGGGGGTCAGAAATGCTTCCTGGGGCGATCCCCATGCTGCCCCCATGTCATTTGAGCACTGTCACTATTGTTTTGGGCACTTGTTAGGCTTTTAAAAGACTGTCGGGGGTGCTGCCGCAAAAATGCTCGGGTCTCCCATAGACTAACATTGGGCTCATTGCTCGGGTCGAGCACCCAAGTATCATGGCGAGCTCGGCCCGAGCTTCAAGCACCCAAGCATTTTAGTGCTCGCTCAACACCAGTTCCATACCAAAGTCCGACTGGGTCCCGGCTTCCACTATGTTAACCCAGTGTGCCGTCAGCGAGATGTACCATCCATGCCCTCAAAAACTTGTCCACGTGTCTGTGGTTAGGTGGACTTTCCCAGTAACTGCATTGTTGAGGGCACGGCTAATGTTGTGGGACACGTGCTTGTGTAATGCGAGGACGGCACACCGGGAGAAATAGTGGCGGCTGGGTCGCCGCCATCAGGTTGCAGAAAGCTTCCATCTCCACGAACCTAAAAAGCAACATTTCGAGCAAGCAGTCGTGGAATGTGGAAATTTAGTAGTGCAGGGCAGGAGGCATCTTCACATGCACTATGGACAGGGGATTAGTTTGCACACACAACAGCAAAATAAGCAGTGGTGTCACCCACAGACACTGTTCCTGGACCCGGGGGTTCGGCCCACAAAGTCCGGTGCTCTGCTGGCATGTGCTTAAATCATGCTGGTGGTGGTCAAACTGGTAGTTTTGCTACCCCCTATGATGCTGGCCTGGCAGGTGGTGCAAATGGCCTTTTTGGGGTTATCGGCAGAGTCTTTAAAAAACAACCAGACTCAGGTAGACCTAACAGTTGTACTGGCAACTTCCGTCGTGTTGGTGTTACGGGGAATGGTTGCCCGTCTTCTGTCTGCGGCCACCACACTGCTTCTTCCTGCCTGTTGTGGTGCTCTGCCTCCCTCTCCCTGTGCTGCTCTCCTCGCTCTGCATGTCCTCCTACCAGGTTGAATCAGTTACTATATCATCCACCACCTTGTCTTCCACTTCCACACCCTGGTCATCCTCCTGCATTTCTGGCAATTGTGTCTCATCATCGTCCACCTCTTGTGACAGTTTCCCACCGTCGCCTTCATATGACCGTTGCTGCTCAAATATTTGGGCATCGCTACATGCAATCTCATCTTGCCCTGCTTCAAGTGGACCAGGCGAGAGGCCCGAATCTATAAATGGAAAAGTGAACAGCTCTTCGGAGTGTCCAAGTGTGGGATCAGTTGTCTCTGGGCACTCAGCATGGTGGGAGGAAGGAGGATCAGGGTGAGGAATATGCGGTCCTGACTCACGGCTACTGAGACTTGACCGTGTGGAAGACAGGGTGGTGGTGGTGGTGGCTAAGTGACTGTAAGCATTATCTGCTATCCAGCCAATAACCTTTTCACACTGCTCTGTGTTCAATAGTGGTGTTCTGCGGTCCTCTATTAATTGGGACAGGAAGGTCAAGCAAGAAGATGTGGGTGTTTGTTGTGGCGCAATTTCAGCTTGCGCACGGCCTCGGCCTCTGCATGCACCATCACCATCACGTCCAGTTCCCCGTCACTTGCCATGTGCCTTGCCCATTTTAAATGGAGGACAATATCTTCCACGCTCACTACAAATGGCTGAATTTGGAGCGAAGTTATATTTGATCCGTGTGACGGACAAACCACAGTTTTAAATAGCTAGCCTGTAGATAACTATTTTTAACAGCGCCGACCTTGTGTCAATAAGTTCACTGACACACTGCAACAAAATTTCAGTGGAGGCCAGAAATGGTAATATTTTCAGCTCAATTATTTGTGATCCGTGTGACGGACAAACCACAGTTTTAAATAGCTGGATTTTTAGCGCTGTAATATGGAAAGGACCTGGCTGTATTCTGCAGTGCCAACAAGCAAATGGCGCAGAAAAACGGTGTTCTCTGGATTGCTTTTTAAACAAATAATCAGGATTAAGATAAAAAAAAATATTCCTGGCCCTGATACCTGTGGCTATTTCTACAAATATCTGTAAAAGCACCAGCAAACAGAACTGTAATGGACCCTCTTGCTATGTGCACTGCAGTCTCCTATATACCCTGCCTGCCTGCCTAGCACTGCTATCTGTGCAGTTGGATTAGTCCCCAGAAGGACTGTTACTTGAGATGGATATGTAGAGAATCTTGTAGAATACCTGCACTAGCTAATAAAAAACCGAATCTCTCCCTAGCTCAGCAGCACCTCTCCCTACACTGCCTGATTCCGGAGTAGACTGCGATGCGCACGGCGCCGCCAGGTCTGATATAGGACCTGATGACACTGTGCGGCCAGCCAGTCACTGTAATGCCACAACCAACATGGCTGCGGCATTACAGTGTGTGGCAGACAATTCCTGCATGTTGATTGGCGCTCTAAAGAGCCCCAAACATGCAGGGAGGGGACCCGAGCTACCACCGAGCAACCCCGGAAATACTCAGCACGCACCGAGCATCTCGAGCAGTGAGATGCTCGGGCGAGCACCAAGCAGTAGCGAGCATGCTCACTTATCACTACACACAATCTTTAAATTCAGAGTTTGATTTTAGCTGCAAACTTAGCAATGAGGGGTTTAATACAGACCCTCATTGCTTACACTGTGTGAAAAGAAAATGCAGCTCTTAAAATGCTGCTACTGCAGTATATCACAGATCAATCAATTCAGTCACAGATTGACTATACAGCTACAGCAATCCCTATATATCACTTAAATCTTTGGTTTAGTATTCAAAGACTATTCCTCTAATTTTCAATATGATACACTAGCAGTGCAAGAGTGTACCACAATCACATTAGGCCATTTTCTATCCATATGCTGTGTACTCTGAGCTCTTATCCCTGCACATTAAAAGCATAAAATGGCAAATTTTGCCTGGCCCCTGTCTTTTATACTGATTGTGGCAGCCCCCTTTATTGGCACAACTAGACCATGTGATTTGATTGCTGCACCTGACACCATTAGCATGCTTACTGAGTCTTCAGCAGTGTGTGAAATGGCAGTGACCAATTCTTTATTTTTGCCTATACTCGCAAATTGAATCTCAGAGTTTTCAAATTTGCGTGGAACCGCATATTTCATGAAATTCGTTTTGGAACTCAGGCCTCCGCCGATCAACCTGCTCATCTCTAGAATGGACAATCACATGCTGATAGTTCAGTTGTTCAACAGTTTAGATTTGGTAAATATTTTAAATTGGTTTATATTGAGTAATTTGAGCTCCACAAGGTTCTATACTTCTATTTTATAAATTATTTAGACAGCGGAAAGAAGGATAAAAGTTTTTTAGATCTGTGGTCTCCATTATTCAAAAGAGTATTCAAAGTAGAATTATATTGACTTACAATATCCTTTACTGAGCCTCGACCTCTTGTTGAACTAGTCGAATTTTACAATGATTCATGTTAATTTATGGTTATTGCATTTAGTTCATTAAAGTTTAGTTTTATTCTCCATTTATCACATTATTAAAGCAATGGCAAATGATCTTTCATTTATGGGAAACCACCAAGGGCTTATGTGGTTATGCACAAAGTACACAATGACCTCTTCCATTATTTTTGGATTCTGCATTAATCTTAGTACAGAATCTGCCTTTATCAGTCAGAACACCCTAACCTTGACTTATACAAAATTCAAAGCAACCTTTTCATGAAGATAATATCTTTTTTATTAGGTTGCAATTATCCTAATGGGCACAGCTTAAATGATAATATATTTATTTTGATGAACATGTTAATTATGGCATGCCTGATAATCCTTTACTTTTGTAAAAACTTACTGCTTAAATGAAAAAAAATATTTCAAATATTTTTGGTTGACAAAACAGAAAATTATGTGCACCTCAGCTTCAAACGCCTGATATATACAGATTGTTTTGTAAGGAGGATAATATTAAACAACCATAACGTTACTTTATATTTTTAGTATCTCAGAATGTAATCCCTAGAGCAGTAATGGCCAAACAGTAGATCACAATCTACCAGTAGATCTAAAGCCCCCGTCACACTGAGCGAGATCGCTAGCGAGATCGCTGCTGAGTCACAAGTTCTGTGACGCAATAGCGACCTCAGTAGTGATCTCGCTTAGTGTGACACGTAGCAGCGACCAGGCCCCTGCTATGAAATCGCTGGTCGTGTCGGAACGGTCTGGACCTTTTTTTGATCGTTGAAGTCCCGCTGGGTAGCATGCATCGGTGCGTTTGACACCTTACCAACGACCCAGTAAGCGACTCAGAATTGAGACACAGAGGCGTGCATTTGCGTTGCCTTTTCCGCATCCCTCAGCTCCGATTGGTGGTCGCTACTGCGTTGTGATTGGGTGGCGGCCTTGCCTTGCGAGGCGACATAGTAGCGCTTCCGTCCATTGTTCCTCACCGCGTGCTTGTTACAGATCATAGTACAGTTCTCCGGGCTGCGACTCTTCTTCGATTCTTCAATGGTTCTTTTGACCTATACTCTGTTCACGGTAACTTTCGTTTGGGGTCTCAAATGTGTTCCCATTGCCTCCTTAATTTATAAGACACCTACTAATAATCAGCTATCATTGCTCTGGAGAGAGGGAGGAAGGGAAGGAGGGCTTGGCTTTAATCTGTGTACATATGCTTTTGCATGGGCAGCCATTTTAGGGGGTTTCGTGTGCGCACACCCATACAGCATGTTTTCTGGCATGCGCGCTAATGGAATGGAATGCATTTATTGCTTTATTTTTTTAAAACCTTTTCTCATGTTTTCATTTTATTTTTTTCAGTTTGCATCATCATGAACAATGCGCAGCGTGCTGTTGTGTTTGCTGCATTGCTGGATGAGGAAGCAAAGCGTCTAGATGAGGCACGGATGCTTGAGAGGCGTTCCAAACGAAAGCGTCGCATGTGGACCAGAGAGTGGCTGCAGAAGAGGTCCGATTTGTCCCACATGCAACTTGTAAGAGAGCTTCAGGAGAAGAATCCTCATGATTTCCGCAACTATCTGCGGATGTCAGAGGAATCCTTCATATATTTACTGGAAAGAATTACTCCACTGATTCAATGGAAGGATACAGCGATGCGTGCTGCAATCCCAGTAGATGAAAGATTGGCAGTCACGCTGCGATTCCTGCCACTGGACGCTCACTGCAAGACTTGCATTTTTCTTCAGCCATTTCAAGGTCCCTGCTCAGCGTTCTAATTCCGGAGACGTGTAATGCCATTTTCCACAGTCTACATAGCTACTTACAGTTTCCCAACACGGAGGAGAAATGGAAAAAGATTGCCTCCGATTTTCAGCAGCTTTGGCAGTTTCCTAACTGTGGTGGGGCTTTGGTCGGGAAACATGTCCGGATCACTCAACCACCAAACAGCGGATCATATTTCTTTAATTATAAGGGCTATTTCAGCATCATCCTGATGGCCCTTGTGAATGCCGATTACGAATTTATAAATGTAGATGTTGGCATGAATGGAAGGGTTTCCGATGGTGGTGTTTTAGAGCACACACTCTTTGGAGAGTGTTTGAACAACCGTGACCTTCACTTGCCTACCAACTCTGACACTAGAGGCAACCTTAATTTTGTTTTTGTCGGCGATGAGGCCTTCCCGCTTCATCTCAATCTTATCAAACTGTTCCCACAAAAAAGTCTGACGGAGGAAAGAAGAATTTTCAATTACCGCTTGTCAAGGGCACGTCGGGTTGTAGAAAATGCCTTCGGTATCATGGCCAAACGCTTCAGAGTTTTCCACACGCCTATAAACATGAAGCTTGAATGAATAGACTCAGTTGTTTTGGCTTGTTGCATGCTTCACAACTTCCTTCGCCGGCGCATTGGCGTACTGTCCGCCTGGCTTCATGGACTCTGGGCCTAACAAATGGGGAAGTGCATCTCGGTGAATGGCATGCAAACGATCCCGCAATTGCAGGCCTTCAACCATTGGGACCTGGCAGAAACACCCATGATGCAAAGACGTGCCGAGACAACTACTGCCAATATTTTAACGGTCCTGGTGCTGTTACTTGGCAGCATCAGAACTTATAGTGGGCTACTACTGACATTTATACACTACTTTCATTTTTGTACTGATTTGTCTAATAAACTATGTGTTTTACTTTGCAAAAGCTTTGTTTCTCATTCTTTCAGTAGTAAGGGCCCGTATATACATACGTGTACTCTAGTGTTGCGCAAACATGCTCGACACTGCTCGGTACTCGCCCGAGCATCTCACTACTCGGGATGATCGGCAAGCACAGAGCATTTCCGGGTTCCTCGGGCGGGAGCTCGGGTCTCCGCCCTGCACGCTTGGCGCTCTTTATAGAGACAATGAACATGCAGGGATTGCCAGCCAGTCACTGTAATGCCGCAGCCATGTTGGTCATGGGCATTACAGTGATTGGCTGGCCGCACAGCGTCACCTCGAGTATTTAATACCGTGCACCGCCATCTTGGACACAGCCGCTCCGGATCAGACAGTGTAGGGACAGATATAAACTGCAAAATGGTTAGTGTAGGGTCTGTAAAGGCTGCCAGATCAAACAAACAGTCCTTCTCAGGACTAATATCCATCCCAGATATCAGGCAGGCAGGCAGGCTGTATAGGAGACGCAGTGGTTATACCAGCAAACCCTGCATTACAGTCCTGTGTTTCTGAAATTGCTGGACTTAGCTCCTGGTCTCGGTGGCCAGGAAAAATCCTTTTCTTTTTCATCTAAATCCTCTTTCTTTTTTCCTCCTTCACACTGTACAAATACCCGTCTTATTAACCTTTTGGTGCCCCCCCCCCCCCCCAAAAAAGTGAGTCTCTGATTTTTCAGACACAAATATATCTGTTGAAAATAATGTGGTGTAGGCCCGAGAAACAGAAGTGTGGTTTTGGAGTTCCACGGTTCAAACCTCTTTATTATCCACTTTTGGGCCATTTGTATCTAAAAAAAACAGTTTGAGTGTGTCGCTCACTGTTCAGCCACCAATATATACATTTAAAATTGTTTTTTCAGCACTGTATGCATGTGTCACACAGCACATGGCCAGATAAGGTTGTAAAATGTTAAAATGACATTTCCCGGTGAATGCATTTGTCACGGCTGAAAGCAATATAAAAGTGCAAAAACGCATAAAAAATGCTACTTGTGAACATAGCCCAAGGTGTGGAGGAGTATTTTTTTTCTGGTTACTTATTTTACCTTATACACAAGTCTTTACCCTGGAAAGGAAGTTCTTCAACATATTTCACAGGAAAGCAGTTTCAGTTTCGTTTTTGAACGGTTTTTATTGTGATCCCTTAAATGTGGCTTAATACCTCTGACAACGTTGTTGACAGCAGTGACCTGGGGGTCAGAAATGCTTCCTGGGGCAATCCCCATGCTACACACACATATTCAGATACATAAAAATCTACACACATATACAAACATATATACAGATACCTACATATACACATACACAGTCACAGACATACAAGTATGCATAACTGTCTAAAAATATAGATATATATCCATACATATAACCAACACACCAGTCTTCCTGTGTGACCAGAGACGCAGTATTAATAATGCGTCATTTTTTCTAAAACAGCAGCGTCTCCAGTCTGACGTACATACTTTGAATTCAGACCACTTCCTTCACGCACGCAGTAGTGTCCTCTAATAGGGCGCGCGCCAACTATGGGCGACGTTGATGCGTCATGGGCGTGGTTTACGGCGTTGATGCGTCATGGGCGGGTTTTATGATGTAGTTGCGGCCTAGCTTGTCAGGAGAGGCAGTAACATGGCGGCCAGGAGAAGGGCAACTCCATGGGGGGATGCAGAGGTGTGCTACCTCATAGCACAGCTGGATGCCAGGGATTATGACTGGCTTGAGCATCCAGGACATCCAGTGCTCCATAAGCAGGCTGTGCTGCGGAGGGTAAGTCGGGGCCTGGCCCGAAGATTTGGGGTTCAGCGGTCCACTACCCAGATCTGAAAGAAGCTGGCGGATCTGAGGTACAGATCCAGTGACCTCATCACCAGCATCCGGTCACAGATCCTGCCCCATCGTGGTGAGTGGTTTTAAAATAAGTTAGCACAGTATATGGCAGCACATTGGTTACAACGGCAATTACAGTGCAGTACCTCAGGTATGTAATGTTACTTGTTCTCCAGCACCTGCAGACCCGGAGCCCCAGCAGGAGTCACCTGCTGACCCAGAGCCCCAGCAAGAGTCATCTACAGGCTCGCCAGCATCACTCCATGATATGGGTGTAGCTTTGTCTTACGGTAATGCTTTCACATAAAATACGATCCATACAACTTGGAAAGTATAGGGCTGTCATGTACTATGAAGTGTTGTGTCTTTCCCTAGACGGTGATGCCAGAGGATCCGGGTGGTCCATCAGCTCATCATCACCCGAGCAAACCGAAAACCGAAAGTGTTAAATAACAAACATGTACCTGTTAGGCTGTGTGCTCACGATGCGTTTTTAATGCGTTTATGCAGCGTTTTTGCAGCTGCGGAAACGCATTAAAAACACATTAAAAACGCATGGGTAGAAGGGCAGCAATGTACCCCAATGATAATCGGCATGTGCTGTGCAGATGCTGCGGAAATTTCCACTGGGGATTATCATCGCGGAAAAAAACGCAGCAATACAATTATTTTGCGTAAGCGCTTCTTTTTGCGCCGACATTGACTTGCATTAGAACGCGCCAATTCCGCAAGACTGCATCTGTACTTGCGTAATTGCCGCGTTCTAATGTGCGGATGGTACCCGGGTGTGGATGAGAGGACTCTCATCCAGACCCAGGTACCATTAAAAAAAAAAAGAGTAAAAAAAAAATATATATATATATATATATACTTAACTTCTGGCGGCCCGCTCTGCGCTCCTCCTTGCTTCCCGCCACTGACATCGGCAGGTCCTTCAGTTTACCGCTGCCGGCAGCCGGGACGGAGAGAATCAAGACTGCGGGGGCCATCGGAAGGTAAGTATAGATTATTTACTATTTTTTTTACATTCTTTGGGGGTCACAGTATATAAATCCATGCCATTTGCATGGATTTATATAGTGTGACCAAGTTGACAAGCACTTTCTAAGTGATGCTAATCACTTGGAAAGCGCTTGTCAACCCGCATGCGGAAATGCAAGTGAAGAATGCTTCACATCCGCTTGTTCCTGGCAGGAAAAACCGATGTACAATCCGCATGTACAATCTGCATGCGTTTTTTTCTGGCAGGGAGATGCAGAAACGCTCAGGAAAAAATCCTGAGCATTTCTGCATCGTGGGCACATAGCCTTAATTAGATGAATGTACAGAATTATTTGTCTAAAGTTTAACCATTACCTCCGTAGAAATCCCTACATTAGACGATCTCCTGGCGTCACAGCGGACACTAAGAGAAGCAGTGGAACAGCACGGAGTGATGCTGGCAAGATTTGTGGCGGCCCAACAGCGTCGCGGCAGCCACTAACTTTTTTGTTTTTTGTTGTTACTATATTTTTGTTGTTTGTTGTTATATTTATTTTGTTATAAAAAAAGTTAAAGTTTATATGCGCTGTTGTGTACACTTTGTTACAAACAAATAACATGTTTCATCACTCACACCCATTATATGTATGCATCTGTATAGATGCACCCAGTCCATTACCCCGCCTAGTAGACCTGCTAATAACTATATGCTCAAGTCAGTAAAGCAGGCTGAAAGTCTTAATTAAAAAAGCATTTTTATTATGAACAAATATTTTAATAAATAAACAAATAAATTAACTATTAAATAAACAATAACTTAACAATTTAAACATTTTACTTAAACCCTACAAGGAAAACATCACTAAAGATCTTGATACTGGTTTTCTGCATTCAAAAATCCTTGGCTGGGCGGAGAAGATAGTTCTTCAAGGAAAGAATGCGAAAACCCGGGATATTGGGGGGGGGGGGCAAGCGGCAGGTTTGGTTGAGGTACAAATCGTCGCACTGGTGTGCTTCCGGCAGTGGTTCCGGCATTTGGGTCCATGAGTGCCTTGCACAAGGATCACGGTCGATCCTAGTATGTACAGTTGATGTGTCATCCAGTTGACCGGCTGCCGCTTTATTTAAAGTCTCGAAAATTACCCTTTCGGCATGGATCCTCAGTGTGGCATCCAGCTTCTGAAGCCAATCAGCGGCAAAGTTGGCAAGGCTGTCCATGCCGGAGTCGGTCTGCTGGCTTAAAATTTTGTTTGCCAAAGAGAGTAGCTCTGTTGATGGTGACAAGGCGGCCTTTCTCTTACGTGAAATGATTATTCGCCGAGGCACAGTAGCTGAGTTGAGGGTTGAGGGTGCAGGGTCTTGACTCAACCCCTCAGTAGCCTCCGCCAGGCTAGGTTCATCACCCAGGATGTCGTCACTTGTGGTTGACATATCTTGCTGATGTTGCTGCGGGAACAGAAAATTAATGTTAAAGTTAAACCCAAAAATGATTTACAACATCCAGCACCACACCACAGAAATGTGTTGGTATTGGATATATCATGACCAGCATGGGTAAACGTGCACTGGAAACAAATGTGAGGGGAAGCACTAGCAGTACAGGCTATGAAATGTCATTCAACAGTATGAGAACTGAGTATAGAATAGTAAAGGAGTGTACTTATCTGAACTGGAAGGGATAACTTGTAAACTGCAGAATTAAGCAGGTAAAACATTAGTTAATATTTTCTATTAAACTATGGCATGTACATACCAAGTTTAAATGCTATTTACAGGGAAGCAAGCAAAGAAGGTACTTACATCTCCAACAGGGGTGTCAGTCAGGATCGCAGGGTCTTCATCCAGGCATCCAGGGTCTGCCGCATGGAAGATACTATTGTGCGCGGCAGCTCCTGGTCACGGGTGAAGCCTAGTAATTCGTAATTGTAGCACCCCAAGGGCTCGGTTGTTACAGAGGTATTGCATCTCAACCAGATGTGCGATATCTCACTCTCAGGAAAGGATGGAGTGTGGATTAGGACCCCGACACCTGCATGCATTACACCACATTTCCGGGGGGCAGGGCGACTGATATGCTCCAAGTAGAGCACGACAGTCCCTGTCCCTGGCTGGAGTGGGGGGAGGGAACGCCGAGGAAGGGGGAACCCTGTAGTGCATAGGAGGGAGAGGGCAGTTCCTGGGTGCACCTATAGGGAGGTATAAAAGGTGGGCACCATCTTAGTTCAGTGTTCAGTTCAGTGAGAGAAGAAGAGGGAGCAGGAGGTGGGAGTAGAGGCTCTGCATGGGCTCTGCTCCGCAGGCAGGCCTAAGAGAGAGGCCAGAGAATGGAGGAAGCAGAAGGAAGGAGAAGGAAAGAAGAGGAGCGGAGGAGGCTCCAGGAGCAAGGAACGAAGGGACCCCTGGGGTGTGGACCGGCGAGCCGCCACCGCACGCCCGAATCTACCTGCGTAGAAGGGTCAGGACAAAGGGGGAGACTGGTCCCCGAAACTAGTGGAGGCGGGGAACTACCCTCAGCTAGAAACCGGAGGCTGTGACATTTCACGTGGCGCAGCCCCTCGCTACACCCGCTAGGAAGGCACCATATAGGGTCAGGGAAACTGGCACCAAAGTTTACCAAGAGAAGGCCCGAGGCAGCCGGACAGAAGCGAGGTCACTGGCGGGGTATGACAGGCCAGAGAAAGGACACATAAAGGGGGTCCTGTGAAACGCTCCAAAGTTATCTGGGAGTAGGCAGAGCCCCTCACCTGGTGAACACAGTGCGACGAGGGACGTTATGACCAGCTGTAGTAACGTGGATAAAGAACTGTGAGTAAATACTCTGGACTGCATTACAGAGACTCTGTGTCGTTACTGCTGCTCCCACGCACCATCACCCCCAACATCTCCACTTGCTGCCCTGAGGCTATACCCCTCCCGTGGGGAGTTACACTTCCCTCTGCTGCACCCACAACACCAGCCTCAGCGGTCTGCACTGCAGTGGCGGTTCACTCTGACCGCAATCCACGGGTGGCGTAGTCGGACATTTAATATCATAAAAAACACATAAATAGACAGCCATTTGAGTTGACCGCCCTGAGCCACGGGACCGGGTCCCCGCCACACGATGACTACAACCCCCAGCATCCGCAACGGGTCTGGTTCCGGGTATCCCCACATACGCGCGGCCCAGGGGGTGCGTCAACTTTTGGCGTAGTCGGCAGGATTTCGTGCCCACCACCAATGGGTACTCCGTGCCTGAAAAGAGACTGTTTCACTGCATTGAATATGGCGCCCGCCCCAGCAGAATGCACGCCATAATGTGCGCGCCAAAAGACAACAAGAAGCCACCTCCCATCGTGGGCGAGGTCCCAGAATGGCGCCAACGACGGAGCCCACCCCCAACAGCCATGAGTGCGGCTGTAGAGATGTCCATCAACGTGTGGGGGCTGCCCCTGAGAGTGATTGTCAGCAGGTTGCCCCGGGACCACCCCCAACAGGGGCGGAAAGAGAAGAAAACCAGGGGGCAGGGTGTGGTTTGGATCAGTCTCGGCAGACCACACCCGGAGATGGCAAGCAGCACTGACACCAGCACCCTGATGGGTGGCTTGCTGCAGGTCATAGAGGCCCCGTACAGCCTCAGGGAGCTGATGGCGCAGCTCCTTGGAGAAGATCCAGAGTTCCTCCGAACGGCGTTGGAGGATTGGACCGGAGGATGGTTCAGGCGCAGCAAGAAGCAGTAACAGAGTGGAGAGAGGAGATGGCCCGGTGGGTCGCGGCCCAGCAGCACAGGACGCCACCAGCACCAGCCAGCGAGCCAGCCCCTGAGGACGAGGAGCGGAGGCCGGAAGCTGAGTGCAGTGTAGCCCTGGAAGCAGGTAAGGGGGACACCCCTGCCACCAGCCCTGATGTTACCAACCTGCCACCAAACCCTGTCGTGGAGCCAGACGTTCCGGGCATCGCTGCGCCTTCCCCGCTCCCGCCGCCAGCACACAGGCCCCAAGCCGTGAGCACTGTTGCCGGATCAAGCTCCAGGCCATGCCCCCTGACCCCGGGTGCTGTCGGAAGCGGCCCGCTCCAGGCCCGGTCACAAGGCCTGACCTCCCCAGGCGCCTCCGAACCGCGTGCGCCCCAGGTCCTGAAGCCACCACCCCTAGGGACCGACCTGTACAGCCAGCTCACCGGGCCCGAAGGAGAGCCGGTCCCCGTACCAGAGGGATGGGTTCACCCCAGTCAGCGGAAGAACCTGTCCGCAGAGGCCGAGGCCCTGCTTGCTCCGCTCCTGCCCGTGCCACAGCCAGTCACCATCCCCCAGCTCCCGGAGGAAGAGGTCCAGATCGAGTGGGACCAGACCGGGGAGGATCTGATGGGGTTTTCACAGGAGACGCGGGCGGCCGCAGCTCGCAGGCGGGAGTTCTGCGAGCGGGAAATCAGGCAGCTTGAAAAGGAAGAGCGGGCGCGGCGCCAGAAGAGGGAGCAGCTGCAGGCCAGGCGCGCCGAGGAGAAGACGTGGACCCGCCGAAACCCCCAAGCTGCACGCGGTCCTAAAATTGCTGGGACCGTGGTGAAATTCCACCAAGAGAAAGGGTGAGGGTTTATCCGGGACCCTACCACAGACACGGACCTCTTTGTCAATAGGAGGGACGTAGAGAGCCACCTGCCTGAGGGTCACCGGGGACGGGATCGATCTGTATCCAGGGGACTTGGTGTCCTACACCCGGCATCAAGGCTTGAAAGGGTGGTACGCCCTCAATGTCCAGAGGGTGAAGGAAGAGCACTACCATGAGCACTACTACCCAGAGGACCCGGACGGGTCTGAAGAGTATGGCGAGGAGGAGGAGCGTCCACAAGGACATCGCTATTAATGGGCGACAACTAGTGTTGAGCGAGCACTAAAATGCTCGGGTGCTCAAAGCTCGGGCCGAGCTCGCCGTGATACTTGGGTGCTCGACCCGAGCAACGAGCCCAATGTTAGTCTATGGGAGACTCGAGCATTTTTGCGGTGGCACCCCCGGCAGTCTTTTAAAAGCCTAACAAGTGCCCAAAACGATAGTGACAGTGCTCAAATGACATGGGGACAGCACGGGGATCGCCCCAGGAAGCATTTCTGACCCCCAGGTCACTGCTGTCAACAACGTGGTCAGAGGTATTAAGCCACTTTTACGGGCTCACAATAAAACGTTCAAAAACGAAACTGAAACTGCTTTCCTGTGACATATGTTAAGGAAGTTCCTTTCCAGGGTAAAGACTTGTGTATAAGGTAAAATAAATGACCAAAAACAAAAATACTCCTCCACACCTTCGGCTATGTTCACAAGTAGCATTTTTTATGCGTTTTTGCACTTTTGTATTGCTTTCAACTATGACAAATGCATTCACGGGGAAATGTCATTTTAACATTTTACAACCTTATCTGGCCATGTGCTGTGTGACACATGCATAAAGTGCTGAAAAGACATGGGAACAGCATGAGGAAGACCCCTGGAAGCATCTCTGACTCCCAGGTCACTGTCTAAAAGTGTGCCCATCATAAGTGATCCTTGCCGCATCAGAAGATGCAGACATGCAACTATCCCCATGCAAGTTCTAGTCCCAGGGCAGTGTTCAATTGTACCTCCCCCATTCCTTGCAATACAAGCGCAAGTATGCAGCCTGCCACCAACCCACCCCCAGGCTGCAATACCATACTGCTTGCTTGCTTGAACTTGAAATTGGGCCTTTTAGGCATGTGGAGGCGGAATCTGGCCACCACGTCATGGCTGTGTTGGCGGCCTGGAATCCATACTCAGTTCCCAGCCGCCCGGCGGATGGGTGTCCATACTCGGTCCCCAGCCGCCCCGCGGCTGGGTGTCAACACACGGTCCCCAGCCGCCTGGGGGCAGCCGGGTGTCCATAAACGGTCCCCAGCCTCCCCTATTTCTCCTTGGAACATCCTCCCACACACTTTTCTTAGCCAGGCCTGCTTTAGGCAGCATTGGACGAGCCCGCCAGAGAACCAGACTCCTCCGGTGGGCCCTGACTTCTCCATCGGTGGAGTTGAGAGTGCCAAGGTGAGGAGCATGATGATGATGACAGAAGTTAGCATCTGCTATGTTTTCTTTTAATGCAAGTGTAAGTGTGCAGCCTGCCACCCACCCGCCCCCAGACTGCAATTCCATACTGCTAGCTTGCACTTGAAATGGGACCTTTTAGTTTGGAGGAGGTCGAAGCTGGCCACTACCTCATGGCTGCTTCGGCAGCGAGGTATCCATACTCAGTCCCCAGCCGCCCCTGTTTGTCCTGGTGTGCCTTATACATAAGATTAAGCGCGTATACCAAAACATTACCTGTGCCCTCCCCAGTGCATTTAGTGGGAAGGAGAGCCTATTCCGCTGTAGTGTGTGCATGCCAAACCCCTGTTCATGGTACATGCGAAGATGCCTCCCAACTTGCACCTGTCGTTGCAGACTTGCAACTATCCCCATTCAAGTCCATGTCCCAGGGCAGTGTTCAATTGTACCTCTCCCATTCCTTGCAGTGCAAGCGCAAGTATGCAGCCTGCCACCCACCCACCCCGAGGCTGCAATACCATACTGCTTGCTTGCACTTTAAATTGGGCCTTTTAGGCATGTGGAGGCGGAATCTGGCCACCACGCCATGGCTGTGTCGGCGGCCTGGTATCCATACTCAGTCCCCAGCCGCCTGGTGGCCGGGTGTCTCCGCTTGCTCCCCAGCCTAAAGGGGGTGGCCGGGTGTCCATACTCGGTCCCCAGCCACCCCTATTTGTCCCGGTAACCTTCCCCACACATTTCTTAGCCTGGCCTGCTTTAGGGCAGCATTGGCCGAGCCCACCGGACTATCTGACTCCTCCGGTGGGCCTTGGCTTCTCCATCAGGGGAGTTGAGAGTGCCAAGGTGAGGAGCATGATGAGGGTGATAGAAGTTATCATCTGCTTTGTTTTGTTGTAATGCAAGCGCATGTATGTAGTACCGGCTAGGCCTGAGGTGGTCAGCGTTTTGGCGCATATCCTACCTCCTCCGAGGATTGCTGGATGTTTTCCTGCTACTATACAAGTTCTATGACTCCCATTAAAACAAAGCTTCAGGTGATAAATGATGGATGAGGTAGTGGCAAAGGAGAAAGAGCAGGAGGAACAGGGACCATTCACATCAATATCAGGCCAGTCAACCAGATATGTCTTGTAGGATATGTTTCTGTAACAAAAGGAGCGGTTCGGCTACACAGTTATAGGGCATACAGTGAGTGCAATGCCTACCAAAAATTTCGAGGCACTCCAATGCCCCTTGGAAATGACATGGAGGTCAGAGGGCGTTAACTAAACCTTTTTTTCCATTTATAGCAACTGGGTCTCCTGTGCACTGTTGGCCTAAGCAGTGAATGGAAGGCTTTCCAAAAATTATGAGGAACTGCAATGCCCCTTACAAGAGCCATGTGTGGCACCCCAGGGGTCTGGTCACCACAGTAATAGAGATATTACGTCGGAGAGCAAGTGGGAGGTTTCCTGGTCAGGATCCCTTAAACATGCAACATCCTCCTGCCCCAGTCCTGGGAGGGGAGAATTCTGCCCTTATAAACTGGATCTGGGGCGGGGTTGAGTGAGTCAGAGAACAGAGAACAGTCAGAGTCAGAGTGAGAGCAAGGGAAAGTAACAGCAAGGAGCTCTTTAGGAGCTAGGAGCTAAAGACTAGGGGCTGGAAGCTGAGCAGAGCTCGCCCTGGCAGAAGACAATAGGAAACGGACACAGGAGTCCGAGGCAGTAAGGACTTATATATCCAGCAGCAGAAACCAGCCGGCGGGGATTTCAGGTCCTCTGGCCATAGAAGCCCGGAGGCTCAGTCACAAGCAAGGGACCAGCACCGCCGTCGTGGAGCGGAGGCTAACAGAAGGCCCCAAGTCACCAGACATACGGGTGAGCACTACACGGTACACTCAGGGACGTGGGCTACTTCTACCTGCTTACAGCAAGGTAGCCAGGAAGAGTGCAGACAGACGGGGAGGCCTACAACTCCACCTGGCCAGGGGAACTCCTGCTTGCTCACAGACTGACCAGGCCTCTTATGCTAGCCAGTACTCCCGGGAGGGTCTACCTTATAATCATCAGTAAAGACCCTGAACTGCACAGCAAAGACTCTGAGTCGTTCCTGCTGCGCTCATGCACCATCACCCCCATCATCCACACTCACTGCCCTGAGGCTATACTCCTCCCGTGGGGAGATATCCCATTCTCTGCTGCGCACACAAAACCAGCCTCAGCGGTCTGCCTTGCAGCGGTGGTACTCCCTGACCGCAATCCACGGGTGGCGCAGTCGGACAATTAACCTCAAAATCTAAGAAAGACTGCCACTGCTTTGACCAGCCTGAGCCACGGGACCGGGTCACTGCCACGGAGACTACAGACCCCAGAGACCCGGCACCGGGTATCCCACACACGTGTACACATGGCCCAGGGGGCGCGTCATATGCAGTACAGCTTATTACAAACATAAGTCCCATTATCGGGGAGTGGGTCTCCCATAGTATTTGCTTATGCCTTGCAAGCAAAAGCTGCCAAAAATTAGGATGGAGCAACTTGCAATGCCCCTTACAAGAGCCATGCAGTACAGTATATTACAAACATAAGTCCCATTATTGGGGAGTGGGTCTCCCATAGTATTTGCTTATGCTTTCCAAGCAAAAGCTGCCAAAAATTAGAATGGAGCAACTTGCAATGCCCCTTACAAGAGTCATGCAGTACAGCATATTACAAACATAAGTCCCATTATTGGGGAGTGGGTGTCCCATAGTATTTGCTTATGCCTTGCAAGCAAAAGCTGCCAAAAATTAGGACGGAGCAACTTGCAATGCTTCTTACAAGAGCCATGCAGTACAGCATATTACAAACATAAGTCACATTATTGGGGAGTGGGTGTCCCATAGTATTTGCTTATGCCTTGCAAGCAAAAGCTGCCAAAAATTAGGACGGAGCAACTTGCAATGCCCCTTACAAGAGCCATGCAGTGCAGCATATTACAAACATAAGTCCCATTATTGGGGAGTGGGTCTGCCATAGTATTTGCTTATGCTTTCCAAGAAAAAGCTGCCAAAAATTAGGACGGAGCAACTTGCAATGCCCCTTACAAGAGCCATGCAGTACAGCATATTACAAACATAAGTCCCATTATTGGGGAGTGGGTGTCCCATAGTATTTGCTTATGCTTTCCAAGCAAAAGCTGCCAAAAATTAGGACGGAGCAACTTGCAATGCCCCTTACAAGAGCCATGCAGTACAGCATATTACAAACATAAGTCCCATTATTGGGGAGTGGGTGTCCCATAGTATTTGCTTATGCTTTCCAAGCAAAAGCTGCCAAAAATTAGGACGGAGCAACTTGCAATGCCCCTTACAAGAGCCATGCAGTACAGCATATTACAAACATAAGTCCCATTATTGGGGAGTGGGTGTCCCATGGTATTTGCTTATGCTTTCCCAGCAAAAGCTGCCAAAAATTAGGACGGAGGAACTTGCAATGCTGGCACCCTGGTGGTATAGTGGTGGTGGAGGCTGAGGATAAGGAGAAGAAGATTAAACAGCCGAAACGAAGAAGCGTATACCCATGTATGGGTGTGAAGCGGTGCATGTGAATACACCTCCCGAAATAACACAGTGGATTTGACTTTATGTTACTCTGCTGTCATTTGGTGGTGATGAGAAGTCTGGCCCAATTCAGCCCTTGTTCATTTTGATAAGGGTCAGCTTGTCAGCATTGTCAGTTGACAGGCGAGTGCGCTTATCAGTTATAATTCCCCCAGCGGCACTAAAAACACGCTCCGATAACACGCTAGCGGCAGGGCAGGCCAGGACCTCCAAGGCGTACAGAGCGAGTTCATTCCAAGTGTCCAGCTTGGATACCCAATAATTAAAAGGCACAGAGGAATCACGGAGGACGCTGGTACGATCGGCAAGGTACTCCCTCATCATCTTTTGAAACTTTCCACTCCTTGTGAGAGTACCCCGCGCCTAAGGGCCTGTAAGCTGGGCGGATGTCAGAAAACTGTCCCAGAACATTGACAGTGTTCCCCTGCCTCTGCTGGATTGGTGATGCATCTCTATCGCCTGTACACCTTGGTTGGGCAACGAACTGTGACCTCTGCCGCTAGCGTGTTCAGATGGGAATTTTTTTAAGAGTTCTGCAGCAAGGGCCTTCTGGTACTGCCCCATTTTTGTAGACCTCTCCACCTCAGGAATAAGAGAGTGAAAGTTCTCCTTGTAGCGGGGGTCTACAAGTGTCACCAACCAGTAATGACTGTCACCCAACATTTTGACAACGCGAGGGTCACGGTTAAGGCAGCGTAAAATAAAGTCAGCCATGCGTGCCAGACTGTTAACGGGCAAGATTTCCGTGTCCTCACCAAGATGACGACTGACCATGCTCTCCTCCTCCTCCTCCTCCTCCTCTTCCTCCTCCCCCCTGTCCTCAGGCCACCCACGCTGAACCGACGGTATGACACTTGTACAGGTACTACCGTCTACAACGCATGATAGCAGCTCCTGTTCTTCCTCCTCCTCCTCTCCCTCATTGTCCCCCAATGCACGTTGGGATGAGATGAGGCTGGGCTGTGTGTAATCGCCCGCTACGGCTTCTTGATCCATCTCATCATACTCTGGCTGCAATGCCTCCTCTTTAATTCTCTGCAGAGAGCGTTGCAAAAGACAGACAAGTGGGATGCTGACACTAATGATGGCGTCATCGCCACTCACCATCTTGGTGGCCTCCTCAAAGTTTGTCAGGATGGTACATATGTCAGACATCCAGGTCCACTCCTGAGGTCTTATGTGTGGAGTCTGACCTGAATATCGACGGCCTTGTTGCAGCTGGTACTCCACAACTGCTCTCTTCTGCTCACAAATCCTTTGCAACATGTGGAGGGTAGAGTTCCAACGTGTGGGGACATCACACACCAGTCGGTGTGCCGGAAGCTGCAAACGCTGCTGCAACACAGCAAGACCGATGGAAGCTGTAGCCGACTTGCGAAAATGAGCTGACAGGCGGCGTACTTTCACGAGCAGATCTGGCAACTCGGGGTACGATTTAAGAAACCGCTGAACCACGAGGTTAAGCACATGAGCCAGGCATGGTACGTGTGTGATCTCACCTCGCCTCAGAGCCACCACCAGGTTACGGCCATTGTCACATACGAACATGCCGGGATGTAGGTTCAGCGGTCTCAGCCACAGATCTGCCTGCTCTTTCACAGCTGTCCACAACTCACAAGCAGTGTGAGGTTTATCACCTAAGCTTATGAGTTTCAGCACAGCCTGTTGCCGCTTGGCGGAGGCAGTACTGCAATGCTTCCAGCTTGTAACTTGATGTGGTGATATCTGAGATGGAGGCTGAACATGAGGAGGAGGAGGAGGATGCGCAGGAGCTGTACACTGTGGGGGCAACTCTGACTGATATAGGGCCCGCAATCCTCGGTGTGGGGAGGATGTGTTCCGTCCCAAGGTTCGACTGGATCCCGGCTTCCACTATGCTTACCCAGTGTGCCGTCAGAGAGATGTACCGTCCCTGGCCACAAGCACTTGTCCACATGTCCGTTGTCAGGTGGACTCTCCCAGTAACTGCATTGTTGAGGGCACGGCAGATGCTTTGGGACACGTGCTTGTGTAGTGCGGGGATGGACACCGGGCAAAATAGTGTCGGCTGGGGACCGAGTACCAAGGGACGGCCACCGCCATAAGATTGCGGAAGGATTCCGTCTCCACCAGCCTAAAAGGCAGCATTTTCAACGCAAGCAGTCGTGAAATGTGCGAATTTAGGACTGTGGCCTGTGGGGCGTTAGCTGCGAATTTCCGCTTTCGTTCAAAGGTCTGGGATATGGACAATTGAATTGCGGTGGGACGTGGACGTTGATGCTGTTTCTTGAGAAACTGCCATAACAAGTGAAGACTGAGAGGAGGGGGCATCTTTACATGCAGCATGGACAGGGGATTGCCTTGCACACATAACAGGGAGATCTATTGCACGTACAACAGTGGAAGAAGCAGTGGTGACACCCGCTGACACTGGTCATGGACCCTGGGTCTCGCCCCACAAAGTCGGGTGCTTTGCTGCCATGTGCCTGATCATGCTGGTGGTGGTCAGGCTGGTAGTTTTGTCACCCCTGCTGATGCTGGCATGGCAGGTGGAACATATGGCCTTTTTGAGGTTATCAGCAGAGTCTTTAAAAAAATTCCAGACTCTGGAAGACCTACTGCTTGCACTGGCAACGTCCCTCGTGTTGGTGTTACGGGGAACAGTTGCCTGCCTTCTGTCTGCGGCCACCACACTGCTTCTTCCTGCCTGTTGGGGTACTCTGCCTCCCTCCCCCTGTGTGCTGCTGGCCTCACTCTGCATGTCCTCCTTCCACGTTGGGTCAGTTACTAGATCATCCACCACCTCCTCCTCTTCCACTTGCGCACCACGATCCTCCTCCTCACTTCCTGGCAATTGTGTCTCGTCATCGTCCACCTCTTGTGACAGATTGCCAACGTCGACTTCCTGTGGCCGTGGCTGTTCAAATATTTGGGCATCGCAACATGGTATCTCCTCTTCCACCACTTCAAGCGTATCAGGTGAGGGGCCCAAATATGGAAACGGACCAGTGAACAGCTCTTCAGAGTGTCCAAGTGTGGGATCACTTGCTGTCTGACGACACTCGGCATGGTGGGAGGAAGGAGCATCAGGGTGAGGAGGAGTATGCGGTCGAGACTCACGGCTACTAAGAGTTGACCGTGTGGAAGACAGACCGGAGGTGGTGGTGCCCAGGTAACTGGAAGTATTATCTGCTATCCAATTAATAACCTGTTCACACTGATCAGTTCTCAATACTGGTGTTGTTCTGTGCTTCCCTAGTAATTCGGTCAAGAAGTGGGAGCGAGAAGATATGGCTGTTGGTTGTGGCACATTTTCACCTTGGCCACGGCCCCGTCCTCTGCACGAACCATCACCAGAACGTCCACTTCCACGTCCCTTGCCACGTGCCTTGCCCATTGTAAATGAAGTAAAATAGCTCACACTTGCACTATCAATGGAAAAGGGGTAATAAAGAGTAGATTAGAACCGTGGAAGAGGAAAACCACAGTTATTGTTTACTGGGGTATACCACGCTTTTTTAAATAGAGATATTTGCGGCTGAACAGTGAGCGACACACTCAAACTGCTTTTTTTTTTTTAGATACCAAAGGCCCAAAACTGGATAGTACAGCGATTTGACCCGTGGAACTGCGAAACCACACTGGGATGTCGGGCCTACACAAGACTATTTTCAACAGATATATTTTTGTGTCACAACAGTCAGGAGACACTACTGTTTTTCTTTACGGAAAATATACCAAAACCTGAATAATAGAGATTTTTTACCGTGGGATGGCAAAACTACAGTTATTGTTTACTGGGGTATACCAGACTTTTTAAAATATATAGATTTGCGGCTCAACAGTGAGCGACACACTCAAACTGTTTTTTTTTTTTTTAGATACAAATGGCCCAAAATGGATAATACAGAGGTTTGAACCGTGGAAGTGAAAAACAACACTTCTGTTTCTCTAGCCTACACCAGACTATTTTCAACAGTTATATTTGTGTCTGAAAAATCACGGACACGCTTTTTTTTTTGGGGGGGGGGGGGACACACCAAAAGGTTAATAAGACGGGTATTAGTACAGTGTGAAGGAGGAAAAAAAAAGGAGGATTTAGATGAAAAAAAAAGGATTTTTCATGGCCCCCGACACCTGGTGCTAAGTCCAGCAATTTCAGCAACAGGAGCACACAGGACTGTATTGCAGCGTTTGCTGGTAAAACCACTGTGTCTCCTATACAGCCTGCCTGCCTGGTATCTGGGATGGATATTAGTCCTGAAAAGGACTGTTTGTTTGTTCTGGCAGCCTTTACAGACCCTACACTAACTATTTTGCAGTTTATATCTCTCCCTAAATCAGCAGCGCTGTCCCTACACTGTCTAATCCGGAGCGACTGTGTCCAAGATGGCGGCGCCCGGTTTTAAATACTCGAGGTGACGCTGTGCGGCCAGCCAATCACTGTAATGCCCACAACCGACATGGCTGCAGCATTACAGTGACTGGCTGGCAATCCCTGCATGTTCATTGGCTCTGTAAAGAGCGCCAAACATGCAGGGCAGAGACCCGAGCTCCCTCCCGAGTAACCCGGAAATGCTCGGTGCTCGCCGAACATCCCGAGTAGCGTGATGCTCGGGCGAGTACCGAGCAGTGTCGAGCATGTTCGCTCAACACTAGCGACAACCTATTGTAAATAGTTACCCGCCTGGGTGAAAAGGTATAGGACATGCCGTCTTCCGGATTATGAGAAGTTTGCCGGATTACAGAAAAGTTTACCCGGTTAAGGGTTGTTGCAAAAGTTTGTGTGTTTATAAAAGTTACCCCAAAAAGGGTCTGTGAGTGAGCCGGCTGAGGACTGGGAGCAGCCACTTTTTGTGAACCATCCGGCCGAGGACTGGGAGCGGTCAACTTTGTAAATAATTGCACTTCTTAAAGTGCCCCCTACTGGTTTTATAAGGAACTACAACAACTGACCACAGAACAAAAACCCGTGGAGGTGGCTGAAGATGAGGTCCAGCATCTGGATCAGCTACGCCCAGCAGCCACCCCAGGGCCTACGTTGAGGGTTTGGGACGGGTCCCTCATGTTCGTCTGTTACCTGTTTGCAAGTTTGCACCTTATTGAAAAATGGACACCTGGTCGCAAGTTGCACAGCGGCTAGTACAAGAGATTCCACTTGAAAACGTTTTATATGAAAAGTTTTATATACCGAAATGTTTTATATGATGCTTTAGCTGATGTTTGATAAAAGAGTTCCCGTGATAATAAAAGTGCACTTATAATGTTGAAGAGAGAAAATGTTTCCCATAAAGGGAAGTGATATGCAGTTGACAGTTTAAAAAAAAAATAATAATTTTTGCATGTCCTAATGTACCCTGTCTTTTGCTCTGTTCCAGCCCGCGGACATGCTGTGCTTTACCAGGGGGGAATGTAGCACCCCGAGGGCTCGGTTGCTACAGAGGTATTGCATCTCAACCAGATGTACGATATCTCACTCTCAGATAAGGATGGACTGTGGATTAGGACCCCGACACCTGCATGCATTACACCACATTTCCGGGGGGCAGGGCGACCAATATGCTCCAAGTAGAGCACGACAGTCCCTGTCCCTGGCTGGAGTAGGGGGAGGGAACACCGAGGAAGGGGGGACCCTGTAGTGCATAGGAGGGAGACTGCAGTTCCTGGGTGCACCTAGAGGGAGGTATAAAAGGTGGGCACCATCTTAGTTCAGTGTTCAGTTCAGTGAGAGAAGAAGAGGGAGCAGGAGGTGGGAGCAGAGGCTCTGCATGGGCTCTGCTCCGCAGGCGGGCCTAAGAGAGAGGCCGGAGCCTGGAGGAAGCAGAAGTAAGGAGAAGAAAGGAGAAGGAAGGAAGAGGAGCGGAGGAGGCTCCAGGAACAAGGAACGAAGGGATCCCAGGGGTGTGGACCGGCGAGTCGCCACCGCATGCCCGAATCTACCTGCGTAGAAGGGTCAGGCCAAAGAGGGAGACCGGTTCCTGAAACTAGTGGAGGCGGGGAACTACCCTCAGCTAGAAACTGGAGGCTGTGACATTTCACGTGACGCAGCCCCTCGCTACACCCGCTAGGAAGGCACCATATAGGGTCAGGGAAACTGGCGCCAAAGTTTACCAAGAGAAGGTCCGAGGCAGCCGGACAGAAGCGAGGTCACTGGCGGGGTTTGACAGGCCAGAGAAAGGATACATAAAGGGGGTCCTGTGAAACGCTCCAAAGTTATCTGGGAGTAGGCCGAGCCCCTCACCTGGTGAACACAGTGCGACGAGGGACGTTATGACCAGCTGTAGTAACGTGGATAAAGAACTGTGAGTAAATACTCTGGACTGCATTACAGAGACTCTGTGTCGTTACTGCTGCTCCGGCACACCATCACCCCCAACATCTCCACGTGCTGCCCTGAGGCTTTACTCCTCCCGTGGGGAGTTATACTTCCCTCTGCTGCACCCACAACATCAGCCTCAGGGGTCTGCACTGCAGCGGCGGTTCACTCTGACCGCAATCCACGGGTGGCGTAGTCGGACATTTAATATCATAAAAACCACATAAATAGACTGTCATTTGAGCTGACCACCCTGAGTCACGGGACCGGGTCCCCACCACACGAGGACTACAACCCCCAGCATCCGCAACGGGTCTGGTTCCCGGTATCCTCACACACGCGCGGCCCAGGGGGAGCGTCATAATACCATAACGAAGGCACATAAACTTCATCTGTGCCGGCACCAGACTTCATCGACTTCTCCACCTTGTTCACCTCTTTTTTATACACTGTGCGAAGACCCTGGATCTTTTTCCGAACAACTGTCTCATCCACCTTTTTGCTAGGATTATGGTGCTTAAAGAGAGCAATTAGTTTGCCATATGCCTCCCTTTTTTTATTTCGGTTACTGTAGTCGGCAGACTTAATCTGCCAAAGGCAGGGCAGGGACCGATACATCTCAATAAGTTCACGAACAAATTCTTCAATATTGTAAGACATCTGAAATAAAAAATAGCATACAGTGAGCATACATGAAACATTTGAAAAAAAGAAAAAAATACTGTTTGAACCACACTACCATGTGCACACGAGACCACCTAAAATGGCTGCCCATGCTAAAGCATATGTACACAAATAGAAGCCAAGCCCTTCCTCCCTTCCTCCCTCCAGAGCAATGATAGCACATAATTAGTAGGTGTCCTATAAATTAAGGAGGCAATGGGAACGCATTTGAGACCCCAAACGATACTTACCGTGAGCAGAATATAGGTCAAAAGAACCGTCGAAGAATCGAAGAAGAGTCGCAGCCCGGAGAACTCTACTACGATCTGTAAACCAGCACGTGGTGAGGAGCAATGGATGGAAGCGCTACTATGTCGCCTCGTAAGGCAAGGCCGCCACCCAATCAGGACGCAGTAGCGACCACCAATCGGAACTGAATGGGCGCAAATGCACGCCTGATTGACTACAACGTCACACAGTACTTCCCTCATCGAGGTCTGAATTGTCAGAGAAGCTGCTATGTGACAGGGTCACAACGACCAACGACATCATTGTACAGGTCGCTGTATCGTTGCAGCGTCATTGGTGAGATCGGACTGTTTGACATCTCACCAGCGATCACATAGCGACGCACCAACGATCTCTACCAGGTCGTATCGTTGTCGGGATCGTTGTAGCGTCGCTCAGTGTGAAGGTACCTTAAAGCAGACACACTGTAGATCTTACCCTTAAGCCACCAGTACATTCTCCTGCAGGCTTCAGTCCATATACAGGAATATCTATCCAGCTTTTATTCATTGCCAAATCACACAAGGATGGATCTACACTATTAGTAGGTGGGATTTACGCAAACCAATGGCTATTTACTCATTGCAAGGATCAATGACTAACTAAAACAGCTATCAACACTATTGGACACCAGGTACAGTTGGCGTATTTATATGAGTGGAATAGAATTCTACTAAAATTTAAAAAAAGACTATTCTGGAAAATACACATTTTTTTTGTAATTCAAACTTCGTGAATTCAGAAAAATGACTGTCATCCTGCAGGCTGTCCAGTTCATCACCCGAACTCTTCTCCTGAGAAGCCATGCTGATGATGGATGCATTACGTGGTTTAGCATTGTCTTATATATAAGCAAAGTCATGAAATTGTCTGGATAGGCGTAATATGTTGTTCTTAAACTTCTATATAATGTTCAGCATTAATAGTGCTTTTCAAGATTTTATGCTTCCCATGTCATAGGCACCAATACAACCATATACCATCAGAGATGAAGGAACTGGCCGCTGATAAGCTAGATGGGTCCTCTCCTCTTGAGTCCACAGAAAATCGTGTCCGTGGTTTCCATAAAGAATTTCAAAGTATGATGTATCTTACCAAAAATTAGGACTTACTCCCCTTTGAAGAGACAGAGGAGGGCCTCAGTAAAAAAAATTATCCCATTATAAAGGAGTTGGTCTCCTATACTGTTATTGCGTATGCAGTGACTGACAAAAATTAGGATGCACTCCAACACCCCTTTGAAGGGACGTACAGGAGGGCTTCAGTAAAAAAAATTGTCCAATTACAAAGGAGTGGGTCTCCTATACTGTTATTGCGTATGCAGTGACTGCAAGGGCTGCCAAAAATTAGGACGCACTCCAATACTCCTTTGAAGAGACATAGAGGAGGGCCACATTAAAAAAAATTGGTCCCATTATTAAAGAGTGGATCTCCTGTAGTGGTAATGCCCATGCACTAAGTGCATGGGCTGAAAAATATGTACCCCTGGGGGTATACATGAACATACTGTATAACATACAGAATGTTAGAGGTAGGCCTCTAAAAATATTTCCTAAGGGCATCACCCTTAAAAAATTATGTGGGTGTTGCATCACAGTCACCCTGGTGATATGGTGGTGGAGGATGAGGAGAAGGATAAGAACAGCATAAAATAATCAAAATCCTGAAGTGTATACCCATGTCTGGGTGTGAAGAGGTGCATAGGAATAAACCCACCCAAAAAAAAACACTGGATTTGACTTTATGTTCCTCTGCTATCATCCGGTGGTGTTGAGAAGTCTGGCCCAATCCAGCTCTTGTACATTTTGATAAGAGTCAGCCTGTCAGCATTTTCAGTTGACAGACGGATGTGCCTATCAGTTATAATGCCCCTGGCAGCACTAAAAACCCACTCTGCCAAAACGCTAGCGGTATGGCAGGCCAGGACCTCCAACGCCTAGAGAGCCAGTTCATGCCACGTGTCCAGCTTGGATACCTAATAGTTATAAGGCACAGAGGATTCATGGAGGACATTGGTACTGTCGGCAAGGTACTCCTTCTGCATCTTCCAAAACTTTTCCCTCCTTGTCAGAGTACCCCCCGCTTCAGTGCTTGGGCACAGGGAGAGTCTGAGAAAACTGTCCAAGACCTTTGACCAGCCAGCTATAGCGCTGCTCACAGGCGGAAGCAGCAGAACAAGGTATTTACAAAGAAACTTCTTTTCACCATAAAAATACATTGAGGCATTATCAATTGTTAGGCACTGGGCACTTGCTGGATTTGAAATGGGTCCAGAACTTTCTGTGGTTTCCCATTCTGGTCAAGCCAGGGCTGATGCTGCTAAGCATCATTGTCAGTCCCAACACCTAGCTGGTCCACGAGAAGTACAGGTTGTCTCTTGGGCCTTTGTGCCTAGCAACATGAAGCATAGGTTGCGGAGGGAGACAGGGCTGTTAAAGTCTAAGTCCAGGTTTCACTGTACTGAGCATGCCCGTGACATGGTGGATCATGATTGGTGGTTTGGGAGTGAGCTGATCCGGTGACCTGGCACCGCCTGATTGGTCGCAGGTGGCGTCACCAATGGTGCGACGGTGGGCAGGGCTTAGTCTTTAAAAGGCCCACCCACAAACATGGCGGCACGCTCTGATCATTGAGCAGTGATGCTATTGTGTGGGCGACTGTGTTCCACGTGTAGTGGAAATAGGCAGGCTAGTAGAAATAGGCAGGTAGCTTTGTCTAGCAGTCTGGCTCTGCCAAAGGGGTCGCCTAACACCCCGAGCAGCCTGCAGACGTCCTATCCACGGTTATCGCCTGTTAGCCACGTGGAGTAGTACCCTTCAGTCCGGTAGCACGCCGGCTGGAGGCACGTGTATCCGTCGGCGTAGTCACACACGCATCCTAGCGCCGCCAGTGTAGTCCCTGTGCTGTAACAGGACTACAGATAGTTTTTTACTGCATATCTCTCGTGTCGCTAACGGAGATAGTGCGAATTCCTATACCCGTTCCAGTGTGCTGTAACATGGAGGGAATTGATATTCTGTTAGTTTTTCCTTCACACCCAGAAGGAGTTCGGCAGCAGTCCATCAGGCTGCATCGCGGACCCCGGGGTCGGTTGCGTTCCATTATAATAAAGTTGTTTGCAACCATCCCCTTAACAATCAATAATACTGGACAACCCCTTTAGCCCTCTCTTAATGCCTGACCCCAATGCCCCTTTGGAATATTCCTTTTTTTAAATTTTCCAATGCATTTCCTTTTTAAATACCATATTTTTCGGACTATAAGACGCACTTTTTTCCTCCAAAATTTTGGAGGAAAGTGGGGGGTGCATCTTATAGTCCGAATACTATATACATGGCTGTGCGTGGTGGTGGTTATTGGGGAGCGGCAGCAGGGGAATCAGCGGGGCACAGGAGACAGCAGCCACCTGCTGCAGCCTACGCTGTGCCCACTACTTAAGAAAATGAATATTATCTGCTCCCCACGCCCATGGGAGTGGAGAGCAATGAATATTCATTTTTCTAAATAGCCGGAACACTGGAGCCGCAGCGCGGCTCCTGATGCCGCTCTGCGGTCTGTGCGCCTGCTATTAAAGCTCATGAATATTCCCTACAACCCACTCCCATGGGTTGTAGTGAATATCCATGTTCTTTAATAGCAGGCACACTGACCGCAGAGTGGCAGCAGGAGCCGCGCTGTGGTACAGTGTGCCGGCTATTGAACAGACTGAATGGTCACTGCTCCCCACGCACAGAGTCCCGGCGCAGGGAGCAGTGACTATTCCAGCACAGCGTCTCACACTGTGTGAGGGCGCATGGCAGGGACGCAATGCGCGCCCTGCCATGCGCGGCTCACACAGTGAGAGTGTCGGCAGCAGAGCAGGACAGCATTGGAGGAGGAGGTGAGTATGATTGTTTATTTTTTTTGTAGGCAGCATGATGGGGGTTCCGAGGGTGCCATGAATACCAGGATGGGGGCTCAAGGGGACCCATGCATACCAGGATGGGGGCTCAAGGGGTACCATGCATACCAGGATGGGGGCTCATGGGGTGCAATGCATACCAGGATGGGGGCTCAGAGATTGCCATACATACCAGGATGAGGGCTCAAGGGGTGCCATGCATACCAGGATGGGGATGAGGGCTAGGTATACCAGGATGGGATGGGGGGCCACATACCAGGAAGGAGGGACCATACATACCAGGATGGAGGATATTAACAGAATTGGGGGACATTACCCCAATACCAGTGTCAGCATAAGACCCCCTCCCCCATAACAGGGCATCATGACAACATTTTTTGGTTAATTTTTTTTTCTATTTTCCTTATCAGATGCATAACATACAAGCAGTGATCGGATGGGCAATAAAAACTAGACCCACAATAAGGACAGTCACTTATCTCTTGCTATTAGTAGTCGAAGAATTTGGTATTTGCACCTATCTAAATACATGGATAATAATACAGTGGCTTTCCTGTTTGGCATGAGGACATCCCTTCTATGACATTATGGCAGAGAGCAATCTCTTGTAATTATATTTTTTTAGGCCTATATTGCAATTTTCTTACATTTTAGGTGTAAAATCCATATATTCCACTAGATGTCCATGTTGCACCATCTGTGCCAAATAATTTGAGAGTACTATCCTGGATATGGAGTGGAGCTTGTTAATAGACTGCATTTCATGTAACTGACCACAAGGTGTCACTATATCCTTGTCCCTTTTTTCACGTTTCGCACAAGAAGAAACTATTGAGCATTTTGTAAAATCAAACTTGTATAATATATATCAATTTTGAAGTCTACATCTCCACACTAACACACTTGCTAACCAAATTTGAATGTTCTGGGGTATTTTTTTTATTTTCTTGTTTTGTAGTTCAGAAAGATGCATATGTGGCCACCAGATACCTGTACTCTCTGTAGAACAAAGGATTGAACAGGTTAAATGCACCCACCCCCTCCCTTCAATTAGAGGCATCTGAAAATTGCCAGGCTACAGTGGCTTGCAAAAGTATTCACCCCCTTGGCTTTTTACCTCTTTTGTTACATTAGAACCTGTGTTTAAAGTGAGCCTGTAAGGTCTTCCTTGCCCCCAGAACCACTAGCTGTTGTGTCTGCATATGTAAACACCCTGCCTAACAGTCCCTGTATTACATTACACACATAAACAGATCTTTAGATAATATGTAAATGAGGCCTTTGACTTGTCAATGGGATGTTAGTGTCCCCAGACTTGTCGGCCCACTTAGCATGTTATCACACCTTCATGGCCATAATAACATAACTTACAAGTGCTGGCATCATCGCTAGTGCTACACTCCTACAGGGAAGTGATAACATGCTAAATGTGCCAACTAATCAAACCATCTAACTTGAAGAAGCTGGAGCAGTTTTGTCTTGAGGAATGGGCAAAAATCCCAGTGGCAAGATGTAGAAAGCTCAAAAAGACTTATCCAAAGCAACTCGCAGCTGTAATTGCCACAAAAGGAGGCTCTACAAAGTACTGACTTTAGGGGGGTGAATAGCTATACACACTGAAGTTTTCAGTTATTTTGCCCTATTTGTTGTTTGCTTCACAATAAAAAGAAAGCCAAAAGTTCACAGATGTAGGTAAGTTCTTTACATGCGGAAACAATATTCATAAAGCACAAACTATGTATCCAGGTTGAGAACATAACTTCAAAATTATTCTATAATGTTCTCACTATTCCAATTAAATCAAATGAAAAGGCAGAGTACTCCTGAACTCACACAAGAACTACATAAAATGGAGTAACCATCAACCACCAGGAGGTATGAAATAGTAATGGAACTTTATTTCAAGAAATATTGAAATAATGATTGAGGTCTATACAGAAAGAGGAAACATGTAAAACATGTAATGTGAAGTATATAAAGGATTATTGCTCACCCATACTGGTCCAAAGCCGCATAAGGTCCTCTCACTATAGCCCCTGACACGCGTTCCATGTACGTGCTTTATCGAAGGGGTGTTGCATATGTTGTCCTGTCCCATATAAGTAACCCCTGGCCAAAGGGTATTGGTAAATGCGGTGCGTGCATTCCAGGTACCGCTGCACATACCAGTCTCTTCCGGGATCACCGTCATCATGCTGCACGCATGGCAGGTCAACTCTAATCCGATGACGTCATTGGGCATGCGCACGGCGTTCAATAGTCAGCCTCCAGGAATGTAACATGGCAAGACACCACCGTGCGCACATTGTGGTGTTCTGCCACAATGTATAGTATACAGAGGTCCTCTGTATAGTATACAGACTATACAGAGGACCTAATTTTTGCAACTTAGGTTTACTATGAGACGCCAGAGCACAATAGGGAGCATTACATTTGTGGAGAATAACTTCTCTGCGAATCAGACTTCCCAGTAAATCCGCAAGAATAGGCAAATTTGAATTTTGTCAGATCTACTCATCTCTCGGTTTGTGTGCCAGGTCTAGTGCATATCTTAGAATTATACACAATATTTTACACTATATATATTTTTGTTAAACTTTTTTGAGATATCTTAATTGGTTTTGTGGCTGGATACTTGCATGTTATATTTTAGACAAATCCACTTGTGAACACTAATCTTTTAATGAATTAGATAAATGGTTTTACCTCTTTTGTCTCATTGTGGCTTTCATAGTTACTAGATTTTTTTATAACAATGCAGTTGGAGGCACATTTGGACTTTCTCAGTACATTATTGTTAGGCCACATTCACACGTTCAATATTTGGTCAAAGTTTTACATCAGTATTTGTAAGCCAAAATCATGAGTGGAACAATCAGAGGAAAAGTATAATAGAAACACGTCACCACTTCTGTATTTTTCACCCACTCCTGGTTTTGGCTTACAAAAACTAAGGTAAAATATTGACCACATACTGAACATGTAAATGTGGCATTAAAGTGGTTGTTATATCCTTGGATGATGATGCATTATAAATGACTTATTTTAGAAGTGACAGTCCACTAGGAAAAAACAGGGTTAAAAATAGCACTGCCCACACTAGAGTGAAAGGTAAAAAAAGAGGGGGTGTATTAAAATATGGATAAGCTGCTTTGTCAGGTATGTAAAATAATGAAAATACATACAATTCATATAGACATATTAGGTACATCACTAATTATCACATGACTTAAAATAACAATCATTTAAATAAATTAGAATATGAAAAAAACTGAATATCGATGAGTTGTTTCAACACATTAATTTAAACCTTCAGGTGTCAAAGAGCATGTTTTATATATTCAAAATGATTTGCGAAGATGAAGATGGACACAGATCCTCAAAGACGGAGGATGATGGAATCCGGGAGCACTGCCATCGGTGTAGAGGGATCCCTAGAGGTAGTGGAGACAACAGAAGAAGGGATGCTCTATCTGGAACGAGTGCTAGGGCTGAAGTTATGTCTGGTACCTGAGGGAAAGACTGTTACCTGTTGTGCCCTATTCCACATGATCCACTGTAATGACTGTGAACGGTTCAGTAAAAGATTGACTGTTGAAAACCACTTAGTGTCCCCTGGATTGTGTGCGGCGGCTCTGGAAGATGGAAGTCTGGAGTCAGCGGAGGCCTATGGCCCACAAGAGAGTGTGATGCACCCCACACCTAACAGCACACTGGGAAAGGGACACAATTTTCCTGTAGGGTGCCAGAGGTTGCAGGAGTTGCAGCTTGCCCGTAACTACCTTGATCTGGCACTTTACATACTCACGGACTTACCGTGAGGCAGGATAGTCAAGAGGTCCGGGGTCAGTACCAAGAGGGCTCATAGTTGACAAACAGAACAGACAAAAGCGTAGTCAGCTAACAGTCGGAGGGCAGAGTATCAGGAAGATAGCGGATCAAGACAAAATAGTAATTCAAACGTATGGTTAAAGGTAAATCCAAGGTTGGCAATGTAGATCAGAATACAACTCAGAGCACAGAGCAAACACACACACCACTTGAGGAAAGCTACAATTGGCAAAGATCTGACAGTTGCTAAATAGCCCTGTTATCATCCAGAATGAATGACACCAGGATGAGATCCTATGGACCTAGCCAGATAGGACGCTAAGCTGTCATTTACAATACTCACACCTCTGCCTCAGATTGGGCAGTAGAGCTGTCACCACTCACAATCCTGACAGCTCAACAAGCCTCCATCCCATAGGGCAGCAAACCTGTCATTCACAGCGTCCATAGGACATCGTAAATGAGGGAATAATGACACAACTACAGTACCAGTCTAAAGTTTGGACTACCTGTTCATGCAACGGTTTTCCCTATTCTTATTGGAATGTGTGCATTGTAAATTCAGACTGAAAGCAGCAAAACCACAGAGGAGCACATATGGAAACAAGGAGTAAAGAAACATGCGAAATGATTCAAATATGTGTTAAACCTTATATTTCTCAAAGTACCTCCCTTTTACTCCGATGACAGCTTTACACCCTCTTGGCATTCTTTTAAGCTGCTTCATCAGCTAGTTACCTGGAATAATAATAATAATCTTTATTTATATAGCGCCAACATACTCCGCAGCACTTTACAATTCAGAGGTTCATATACAACAGTTATAAGTAACGGTTAAAAATAATACAATAATTAAAGCAATAATAATGACGACCCTGCTTGTAAGAGCTTACAATCTACAATGAGGTGGGGGGGTAACACAAAGTACAGATGCATATTTACAATGATGGTTCAGCCATCTTGAGGGGATGAGGGATAGATAAAGGCAACATGAGCTAGTCGCCAGCTAGTATTTGTAGTGCTTTTGGGTGCGGTGGAGTTTGGTGGAGAATTATGTTCAAAGTAGTGAATGGGCTATATATAAAAGGACTTCGATTAGGGAACGTGATAGGCCGCCCTAAGCAGATGTGTCATGTGTCATTAGTCACAATCACGGACAGCACACGGGTAGCACCAGTGCACAATCCGTGTGGTCCGTGATTAACAGTGTAATGTATAGGACATGCTTTGTAATTTATTTATTTTTTCATATGTGAAAATCACTAATGAAATGCTGATGGTAAAAACTGAAACGCTGATTAAACTAGGACCATTTTTGAGTACATGAAAAATCAATGACACCTGAATGAGGACTAAGTGCAGGGACTGAGATGTAAGCTAAAACTCCCACAATGGAGAGGAGAAATTAAAAATATATATGTTTTATTTAGATCTTCAGCCTCTTTATCATGATGTGGCCAGTCAAGGATGTAAAAATGGTGAAACATCCTCTTTAAAGGGGTTGGTCCATGTTTTTTGTGAAAGCCTGCAATCGCACTATGTGACTGCAGACTTGTGAAGCCTCGCACTGTTCACAGCACACTGTCCGGATTCTCCAGCGCCGGGAGCGAGACCGAGCAGTCACGTGACTGGAAGTAGGCGATATGCATAATCCCTGCCACATTCTGACTAGAAAAACAAGCTGGTGCCTGATACACCCTGCCCATAGATCGGCACCATGTATCTGCTGTCAGGTTTACTTAAAAGGAGAAGAGTCCACTGTGATTGGGTGAAGACACAGGAATATAGTATACAACCCCTGGCAAAAATTATGGAATCACCGGGCTCAGAGGATGTTCATTCAGTTGTTTAATGTTGTTGAAAAAAAACAGATCACAGACATGGCACAAAACTAAAGTCATTTCAAATGGCAACTTTAGGGCTTTAAGAAACACTAAAAGAAATCAAGATTAAAAATATGGTACTCAGTAAGGGTAATTTTTTTCAGACCAAGCAGAGGGAAAAAAAATATGGAATCATGAAAAGCAAACACACAAAAGAACACTTCAATACATCACTAGTATTTTCTTGCACCACCTCTGGCTTTAATAACAGCTTGCAGTCTCTGAGGCATGGACATAATGAGTGACAAATTGTACTCGTCATCAATCTGGCTCCAACTTTCTCTGATTGCTGTTGCCAGGTCAGCTTTGCAGGTTGGAGCCTTGTCATGGACCATTTTCTTCAACTTTTGCCAGGGGTTGTATTATATAATAAGGATGTGTCCCATTGTCTGCTTGTTATACAGGCAGACATGCCTTACTGTTGACTCCATCATAGGCAGCTCTACTACACTCAGATTAATACCACGTTCACAATATCAGTATTGGTCAGTTTTTTACATCAGTATGTATAAGCCAAAACCAGTAGAGGAACAATCAGAGGAAAAGTATAATAGAAATGTCACCACTTTTGTATTTTTCACCCACTCTTGGTTTTGGCATATAAATACTGACCAAATACTGAACGTGTGAACGTGGCCTCACACTCACACTTGTGTTTCCTATACACGCAGAGTTTTTTAGTGTTCAGATTGCTAACAAAGCTCTGCTTAAATTTCTGTAAATGTATTGAAGTTTTTCCAAGAAAGGTTTAAAGAAGTTGCCCACTACTTTTTTCAATTGCTACAATGTCCCCCAATGTATTGACCCTAACATCCGCTGATGTCATGTCAAGTCAGGTGTGACCCAGTGACGCGGTCCCCGCGGTGGATGCTGGGGTGTAGGTGGGGTTACCCTGTGGGTCACACCGCACGCTCCCCCTCTCCTCATTCATTGGGAAAGCGCGCGGTGGATGCTGGGTGTGACGCACGGAGTAACCCCGCCCACAACTCAGCAGCCACTGCGGGGACCTCGTCACGCCTGACTTGACGTGACATCAACGGAAGCAGGGGCCGGCTGCAATAAATACAACTAAAGGTAATTACAAAAAGACTTATAGGCACAGGGTAAATACATTAAAAATCCACAAATCTGCAGCAGACAGCGGTAAAATACAAGTTGCAGAGATAAGAGGTAGTTGGCATCCTGGGTGTCTGATTCTGTAGCATTACAGTACACACATATACAGTACTTATACACATAAGGTACATATATATATAAACATACAATACATATATATATTTACAAATAGTGCATATATACACATATACATGAACTACAGACATGACTTGAACATATACACACTTTACACATTGAGCACATTCAGTATATACTCACTCTTTTCTGCAGGCAGTTGGATTTCTTCATCATGTGATATTACATCCTATGAATCTGGGGTTTCAGGGCACCTGCTAGGGTGGTGGTTGTGCACACAGGCTGGGTGGTGGTTGTGCACACAGGGCTGGGCTGGGCCCTCCCGTCCTGGGCCCTCCCGTCCCGCTCCCGGCCCTGCATCCTCCAGCCCTGACCCTCCCTCACTCTCTCGACTCGACTGCTGGTTCCATTACAGCAGGGTGGGGGGGGGTCGAAGCTGCTTTGGGAAGGGCTCAGTGCTGGAATCTTCCATAGTCTTGTTCGCCTTACAGCACTGGCCCCACTCACCTCCTCTCATTGTTTCTGTAGCTCCTCTGCTTGATTTCATTGGATGGGAGCTACAGACAGCAGCTGTGCGAGAGATTTGTATCTGATGAGGCCTCCTAGTGATGTATGTAAATTAGCCATGCCAGCGCAGAGCAGGAGCTGGAGACCGGCGCCCCTGCCCCTCCTCCTTACTGCCGACTTCTGTCTCACGGCTGGGACCAGAGAGGTGTGCTGCTGCTGCTGCTCCAGCTCCTGCTGCTGCTGCTGCTGCTGCTATGAGAAGACACGTTCCGGCTGCGCCTCCTTCTCCTCCTCCTGAGCTGCTCCCATCCTGAAACCACATCAAAGCGCCTTCAGCAGAGTGAGTGGCCCACAGCAGCGGGCGGCCCCTCTGGCAAATGCCAGAACTGTCAGATGTCCTGTCCGGCCCTGTATACATGTATTTTTGAACATTCGCTAAAACTGTGTACTAAGTGTTCTTGACCCTGGTTTTGTACTGTTTATTGGAATATTGAATGTGCTCTTACATCAGGGTTTTCTAGGGCATTAAAGGGACAGACTATGGAGAGCGAGGGCGCCTATTGCGCTTATGTTTAGGGTGCCAACCTATACAGTTAATGCCACGTGTAGGGACGAGCATGTTGCATCTAATATATCTGTTTTTTCATTAACCGAATATGTTCGACTTTGTATAAATGGGATAATTCCCTTTGTAGTGTGGCTTTTAGCCCATTTTTGTATATTTTGTGTGCTGTTTTGTTTTTTGGGTTTTAAACAATGTAATCATTTATTTTTTTAGGGGATTTGTTTTGTTAACTGTACATATGAGTGATCCTCTTTGTATTACTTACATTGGTCAGTCTGTGGCTCAAATAAGGTAGCAGAGCTCAAGAACAGCATATGGGGTTCTAGCTGTGGTGAGTACAGCAATTACCTGAATACCCAGGCGGTGTGGTGCTGACTGAGCCAGCCTGTTAAGCTTAGAATCATGACCTCACAGGTGATTTCTGAGGTAACATTGTAAACGAGCAGAGAGAGAAGGATGCTGGGGGAAGAAGATGGAGTGGAGAGTAGCAATTATTCAATAAAAGCTGCCTAATTGTGTTTGCAGAAATACTTCCATACAGAAAGACATCATCTGTGTGAAACAAAGCAGGGAATTTTGAGGAAGCATCTGAAAAAAATGAGCTTCAACAATATATAATAAAATTATTTAGTGAATAATTAGGAAAAGTCTACTCTTTTTATTGAACCTCAATATACTCATCCTTCTTCTTAGTATTCCTCAGCCTACTTTAAGTAATTCCTAAAATATTATTTAATGTGGCTCCAAAGATGGTGCTTAACATAATTTCAGCAATTTAAGACATGAAGAACAAAATATTTGTATACCTATATAAATACATGGTTACATGCCATTCATATAGAGAGAGGTGGAAACTGCTAATCTTTAAGAGTAGGAAGAGGAAAAATCTGCTTAATTGTGAAGACACATTCCATTATCTTATCTTTCACAAGCAACATAAAGACTAGTGTAAATATGCTGAGCCAAGCAGAGTTATCACTAACATAACATCCCCCAGAATCTACCATTACATCACTGCTTTCTAACAATCAACCTCTTTATTTGGATTCTTACACTAATCGGAACTAAATGTATTTTGTTTTCAAGTTCTTCCTCGTCAGGTCTTAAGATTGCATGCATTTCCTATTTTAATATTAGGCATTGCTATGCAGTTGCAATATTGTGATATACAGTAGTTATTAGTGATGTGCGAGCATGCTTGCTTAACCCTTTAAAGGAGCACGCTCGGGTACTCGCTGAGTATTTGTGGCATGCTCGGCATCTAGGGTTGATTCGCCGCCGCTGCATGTGTCGCGGCTGTTAGACAGCTGTGACACATGTAGGGATTGCCTATTTGTTAGGCAATCCCTGCATGTGTTGTGTTACAGCTGCCTAACATCCGCAAACACATGCAGCCGCAGCAGATCAAACCTAGATGCCGATCACTCTGCAAATACTCGGCGAGTACCCGAGCGTGCTCATTTAACGGGCTCATCACTAGTATTAACTATTCCATTGCTTCAGTTAGTCTATGTTTACCCCAATTGAAGCTTGTGCTGCAGATTCTGCTGCATCCAGTGTTTCTAACTTTAAAAGGACACAGTGCCCAATGGAGCCTGGCACTGAGATGGATCTGGTCCTGAGATCACCACATAGATGTGTCCATAATGGTAGTTCCCTTTGCACCACTCTACAGGCTCAGTGCTTCCTTGGGGCAACTTCCCACCAAGTCACCAGCAAATTCAGAGACAAATCATTTCCAAGGCACCAGAGCGATAGTTCTATTCCTTTATTCATCCAAAATGCAACATAAAAACAACATTTCGGCCAGCAAGCAGCCTTTTTCAAGCATAAACAAAATGTCAGAAGAAGCTTCAATTTGTGACTGTGGGGGCATCATGAACAATGGGTGTCCCTAAAACAGTGTGTGCATGGGACCCTCAACATGTGGGGGCGATTATATAGTGTGGGAGTCAATGTGTGGCCTTTACACAGTTTGAGGGCTAATGCAGGGAAATTATACAGTTTGGGAGCAAAAGTAGGGCCATTATACAGTTTGGGGGCTAATGCGGGGGCCATTATACAGGATTTGGGCTAAAGCAATGGCCATTATATAGTTTGGTGGCTAATGCAGGGACCATTTTACAGTTTGGGGGTTAATGTGGGAGCCATTATACCATGTGGCAGCTAATGTGTGAGCCATTATACAGTTTGGGGCCTACCATGGGGGCAATAATACAGTGTGGGGACCACTGAGGGGGGCCCTCACACAGTGTGGAAGGCTTTCATTGTAGGGACATCTGTGAGGGTTTCACATAAAGTGTGGTGGACTTTATGCAGCATGGGAGCCAATTTGTGTGCCATTATACAGTTTTGAGCCTACTGTGGGAGCAATCATACAGTGTGGGGACTACTGTGGGGGCCATTATGCAGTGGGGGAGCTAATGCTGTATTTTGGGAAAGCTGTGGACTCATCATACTGTGTATAAGAGAGCTGTGTGTCTACTGTATAATATTGTGTACAGGGAAGCTGTGGGCCTATCATATTGTATACAGGGAAGCTTTGGGCCTATCATACTGTATATAGAGGGCTGTGGGGACATTTTAATGTGTACAGGGTACCTGTGGGCACATCATACTGTGTATAGGGGAGCTGTTCATTAGTGATGAGCGAAGTGCTCGCTACTGCTCGGTACTCGCCCGAGCATCACTGTGCTCGATGAGCTTGGCGCTCAGCGAGTATTTCCGGGTTACTTGGGCAGGAACTTGGGTCCCCTCCCTGCATGTTTGGCGCTCTTGAGAGAGCCAATGAACATGCAGGGATTGTCTGCCACGCACTGTAATGCCGTATCCATGTTGTTTGTGGGTATTACCGTGGTTGGCCGCACAGCATCATCAGGTCTATATAAGACCTGGCGCCGCTATTCTCGTCCCAGTCTACCCCGGAATCAGGCAGAGCAGGGAGAGGTGCTGCGTCAGGGAGAGATTTGCTTGTTTATAGTTAGTATAGGTATTCCACAACATATATATATATATATATATATATATATATATATATATATATATATCCAACTGAACTAACAGTCCTTCTGAGGACTAATCAAGCTGCATATAATCAGTGCTAGGCAGGCAGGCAGTCTATGTAACAGACTGCAGTGTATGATACCGCACAAGAGGGTCCATTGAACGTTCTGTCTGCTGCTGTAATAATTACAGATATTTGTAGATATAGCCCCAGACATCAGGGGCCAGGGCAAATTTTTTTTAAGCTTAATCCTGGTTATTTGATTAAAAAGAAATCCAGAGAACACCATTTTTCTGCTCCATTTGCTTGTTCTCACTGCTGAATAAAGGCAGATCTGTTCCATATTTTAGCGATAAAAATCCAGAAATTTGAACTGAACATGGTAAATATTGGCCTCCTTTACCATTCTGTTGCAGTGTGTCGGTAAAATCTATTCACATTAGGTGTCTATGAAGAATAATATTAGTAAATTACAGGCCTGCTATTTAAAACTGTGGTTCTCTGTCAGACATATCACCTATAAGACTATTCCAAAATCAGACATTTCTTCCATTTCCATTATGTTGCAGTGTGTCAGTCAAGCTATTTACACTAGGTCTCTGTGAAGAATAGTATTAGTAAATTATAGGCCTGCTTTTTAAAACCGTGGTAATCTGTCAGACATTTCACCTATAAGACAGTTCCAAAATCAGACATTTCTTCCATTTTCATTTCGTTGCAGTGTGTCGGTCAAGCTATTCACACTAGGTGTCTGTGAAGAATAGTATTGGTTAATTACAGGCCTGCTATTTAAAACCGTGGTTCTCTGTTAGACATATCACCTATAAGACTGTTCCAAAATCAGACATTTCTTCCATTTTCATTCCGTTGCAGTGTGTCAGTCAAGTTATTCACACTAGGTCTCTGTGAAGAATAGTATTAGTAAATTACAGGCCTGCTATTTAAAACCGTGGTAATCTGTCAGACATTTCACCTATAAGACAGTTCCAAAATCAGACATTTCTTCCATTTTCATTCCGTTGCAGTGTGTCAGTCAAGTTATTCACACTAGGTCTCTGTGAAGAATAGTATTAGTAAATTACAGGCCTGCTATTTAAAACCGTGGTAATCTGTCAGACATTTCACCTATAAGACTGTTCCAAAATCAGACATTTCTTCCATTTTCATTTTGTTGCAGTGTGTCGGTCAAGCTATTCACACTAGGTGTCTGTGAAGTATAGTATTAGTAAATTACAGGCCTGCCATTTAAAACTGTGGTTCTCTGTCAGACATATCACCTATAAGAGTGTTCCAAAATCAGACATTTCTTCCATTTCCATTCTGTTGCAGTATGTCAGTCAAGCTCTTCACAGAAGGTCTCTGTGTAGAATAATATTAGTAAATTACAGGCATCCTATTTAAAATTGTGGTTCTCTGTAAGACCTATCACATATAACTGCGTTCCAAAATCAGCCATCTCTCGTAAACGTGGAAAATATTGTCCTCCATTAAAAATGGGCAAGGTGCATGGCAAGGGACGGGTAAGTGAACGTGATGGTGATGGTGCATGCAGAGACCGAGGACGTGGCTGTGGGCAAGCTGAAATTGTGCCACAACAAACACCACATCTTGTCGCTCGACCTTCCGTCCCAATTACTAGGGGACCGCAGTACACCTCTATTGAACCCAGAACGGTGTCAAAAGGTTGTTGGTTGGATAGCAGATAATGCTTCAAGTCACTTTCCTACCACCACCACCACCCTGTCTTCCACACGGTCAAGTCTCAGTAGCCGTGAGTCTGGACTGCATATTCCTCACCCTGATCCTCCATCCTCCCACCATGCCAAGTGCCCAGAGACAACTAATCCCACACTTGGACACTCAGAAGAGCTGTTCACTTTTCCATTTGTAGATTCAGGCCTCTCGCCCGGCCAGCTTGAAGCAAGTCAAGAGGAGAACGTGTGTAGCGATGCCCAAATATTGGAGCAGCCGCAGTCACATGAAGGTGACAGTGATAAAGTGCAATCACTGTCACAAAAGGTGGATGATGAGGATGATGAGACACAATTGCCAGAAAGTCAGGAGGAGGACCAGGGTGCGGAAGTGGAAGACGAGGTGGTGGATGATACAGTAACTGACCCAACCTGGCAGGGGGACATACAGAGCAAGGACAGCAGCACACGGGGGGAGACGTAGCACCAAAACAGGCAGAAAGAAGCGGTATGGTGACCGCAGACACAAGATGGGAAAGCGTTCCTTGTAACTCCAACATGACGGAAGTTGCCAGTATAACTGTTAGGTCTTCCCGAGTCTGGTTATTTTTTAAAGACTCTGCAGTAGTGTTGAGCCACCCCCGTAGCGTTCGAGTTCGGTTCAGTTCGTCGAACACCCGTATGTTCGCCGAACTGTTCGTCGAACTGTTCGTCGAACACCTTCGAACACCGTTAAAACCAATGGCAGGCAAACAAAAACACATAGAAACACATAGAAAACACCTTCAAAGGTGTCCAAAAGCTGACAAAATGCTCAGAAGACACAACTAACACATGGAAAAGTGACAAGTACATATAGTCATGCGAAAAGAAAAGAGGTGGAGGAGTAAAAGGAGGGGGAGACACAGATATAGGCATGTCATGCCCTTATAAAACCAAAAAAATGCGAAGCTGACACGGCCAGTCCGTTCCTGCCCGTGCCACCTCCGTGTCGCCGGGTTTGTGCCAGAGCCGCGGTGGACCCTGACGGCCAGCCCCCCTCTCCCAATACTGGTGCCTGTCCGCTGGTGGGTCGAGCCCCCCCCCCGCGGTGGGGGGGGGGTAACATCTGCAGAAGAAAGACCATCTTCCAGCCAAACTAAGATGTCTACTTCTTTTCGTGGACAATGTGATACGATCCCTTTCTTACGGACACGCACATCACTACAAATTCCAGATGAGGCACAAAAACAGCAGGTGCTTCAACGGATATCAAGTGCTCCTTCAAGTGGGCTCTCCTCCACCTCAACTTCAACATCACAAATACTCCAGTCCTCAGAGGTACCCGGGCCTTTGCCTGGCCTTGGGGATGTCGCGGTGGTCGGCTCCCGGGCCCGTACCCTGGGGTCACTCTTTAAAAGGGTGGATAATTGTTAATTTTATAAGAGTTCGTGACGCCACCTGTGGTATCTGGTGAGAAGCACCAGCGCTGCTGCAGTCCACTGAGGCCGGTGATAAGGCAGCTCGATGGTATAGCTCCCCACAGGTGGAGCTAGGCCTCAGAAAAGCGTATGCAGGGGGAATGCAGGACAGGCGAGACCCAGTTGGGCCAGAGCCAGAACGGGAACGGACACGGTAGTCACTTCAGTACCTTTTACTGGTGGAAATTCAGGCACATCCCGGAGCACTGTAGGGTGAAGGGTGCATATCAGGATCCTCCCCAATGAGCGGGTGTAGGGCCTCCTGTTTCTTGCCTCTGCGTGGTAAGTTTCTGACCTGCCTGGTGCTAGGCCTAACTTTGCCTCTGTCCTGCGCTGGCTGACCTTATGGTAGGGCCTTGTCTTGGAGTTCACGCTCCCAGTATGCGGGGCCTAAGCGTCTCCTGGCTCTCTTATGTATCAGCACCTTAGCGATCCTGGGACTTGTAGTTCTCCAGGGATTCTGGTTATGCCTTACTGGGTCATAGAGATCCCGGTAAGCTCGGATCCGGTGTCCGGTAAATGCTTCGGGGTGAGCTGGTTAAGCACCTCTGCCCCTTATGTACTAACTCGCCACTCGCCTTCAGCCTACTCGGGCCCTCACTAGGCTATACACACTAACGGCAGCTTGCCGCGCTTCACTGATCTTATGGCGCCGGCACACCTTAAGCTCTAACTGGGCTCCCTGAATCTAGCTAGCAGGAGCCTCGTGCTCCACTGCTGAACTATTAACTGAGTTCTCTAGACTAGACTGAGCTCCACTGCAGACTGACCTCTCTTAGGCTTCTCTACTGCAGGAACTCTTCAGAGGAACTGAACTGCTTAGCTCCACCTTCCCTATTTATATCCCTAATGGGCTCCCTCTGCTGGTCTGAGGTGGAAGGTGGAGATGTGTGAAAGTTTATGGGGGCCTCTTGTGGAGGATTCCATCAATGCAGTCTTCTAGGATCTGTGATACCAAGCGCAGCGGGGCGTCACAGATGCTATTGACGACGAGGTTAGGTTGCGCCTTCCTGGACAGAGATGGAGTACTGGAAGCACGTCAACAACTGCATCCTCAACCACAACTCTGCCTCTGACCACAAGTCGTAGTGGCTCTTCAGGTCGCATGGGCTCTAAGCCTTGCATAGCCTGGGCATTTTTTCAGATCGATAAGGATGACCCAACTCGTGTTATCTGTAATATTTGTCACCAAAAGCTAAGTAGAGGCCAAAAAATGCATAGTTTGAGAACTTCATGCATGAACCGTCACATGGATATGAAGCATAGGTTGCAGTGGGAAGCTCACTGTGCTACAATGCGGCCAAGTGGGCCGGGCCAACCACCGTCTGCCCCACCTTGTGCATCCGCGGCCTCTTAATCCTCTGTGACTGGGGAGACAGCAGTCACACATGTTTTTGGACGCAGACCTGCCACCTCTTTACCCGCAACAGCCAGTTTGATTGGCAGGTCGTTAGTTCATTTGGAGGTGGAAACACCTGCTGGTGTTGAGAGCTCTCCGACATCGAGAGCACCACCTTTGGATCAAGGCAACCTAACATGTCCACCTGCATCTTCCTCACAGACCGGCAGTTTGCTGGGGACACAATACTCAACCCCGTCTAAGCACAACAGCCAGCCCTCGGTCCCTCAGATGTGGACAAGTAAAAGACCATTTCCTCCTAGCCATGACAAAGCTAAGAGGTTGAATTTCACCATCTGCAAGCTGTTGGCTACAGAAATGCTGCCTTTCCGCCTGGTGCACAGAGGATTTTCGAGACCTTATGTCCCTAACAGTGCCCCAGTACCAGATGCCCAGTCGGCACTACTTCTCAAAGAAAGGTGTGCCTGCGCTCCACCAGCATGTCGCACACAACATCACCGTTTCTTTTAGAAACTCTGTGTGTGACAGGATGCATTTCACCACAGACACTTGGACGAGTAGGCATGGACAGGGGCATTACATGTCGCTGACTGGGCACTGGGTAACTATGGTGACAGCAGGACAAGGGGCTGCTGTCCAAGTCTTACCGTCCCCACGAGTTGTGCGTCAATCCTCTTTATCTCGAAGTTCCTCCACTGCTTCTGCCTCCTCAACCTCCTCTCGGTCCTCCACCTGCACCCAATGCCTGTCTGGTAATGCCACCTGCTTTCTAACTGCACAGAAGGAATCCTGCACACCTCCTTACTATGCTGGCAGCAGTCCTCAATGGCATCAGTGTTTACTTTGAAATGTCTGGGAAATGTGAGTCACATAGCTGAGGAGTTGTGGTCAGCTCTGGAGACCCAGTTTCATGAATGGTTGTCTCCACTGGACTTGCAACCAGGGAAGGCCGTGTGTGACAATGCTGCAAACCTGGGTGCGGCCCTTCGCCGGGACAATGTCACACACGTGCCTTGTATGGCTCACGTGTTGAACCTGGTTGTCCAGCAATTTTTAGCGCACTATCCCGGACTAGATGGCCTTCTGCAGAGGGCACGGTCGCTGTGTGCTCACTTCCGCCGTTCGCATCCCGCAGCTCAACGACTTACATCTCTACAGAAGTCGTTGGGCCTGCCAGTTCACCAGCTGAAATGCGATGTGCCGACACGGTGGAATTCAACTCTGCACATGTTGCAGCGACTGTGGCAGCACCGACAAGCCCTGGTGCAATACGTTCTGACGTATAGCCTGGGCCAACGAGATCCAGAGGTGGGACAAATCACGCTGCAGGAGTGGTCTCAGATCAAGGACCTATGAAGTTGACGCGCCCCCTGGGCCGTGGGGTACCCAGAGCCGGGCCGGTAGACGCTGGGGGTTGTAGTCACTGTGGCGGTGACCCGGTCCGTGACCCAGGGCGGTCAATCCAAGGGTAATTTGTATATATGGGTTTTATAATGTCCAACTACGCCACCTGTGGAGTGCGGCCAAATGGGCCGCTGCTGCGGAACAGTCCTCAGAAGCTGGTGGTTTTGCAGCAATGGTATTATCACTCCCCACGGGAAGAGTGTAGCTTCAGGGCAGTGTGGGTGGATGATGGTGGTTGTAGTGCAGGGAGTCAGTAATGAACACAGAGTCCGTGTGATGCAGTCCCAAGATCTTTACTCACAGTTGTTGCAGTCCAGATTACAGGTACCAGAGCAATCTCCCCCATCGTGCTGTGCGTACTCAGTGAGGGGCTCAATCCACCCCAAGAAAGCTCCGGAGTACTAAGCAGGACCCCCTTCTGTGTGTCCTTTCTCTGGCCTTCTCCCTGCACCTCACACCCAGTGACACTTCTATCCAGTATCCTCGGGCCTTGGCGGGCGACGTGTGTTCCGTCCCCTGGGTCCTATGTGGCTACCTTCTTAGTGAGACTGGTGTCGACTTTGGCCTGCAGTACATGAAATGCTGCAGCCTCCGGTTTCTAGTTGAGCCTTGCTGTTTCTCCGCTAGTTGAGGGACCGATTCCCCTTATCTGGCCTGACCCATCTACCTCCTGGTAGCAGCGGGCATACAGGTGGCCTTCTGCGCTGCCCGTACCCCTAGGGTCCCTTCGGTTCCTGGAGCCTTCCTGCTCCCACTCCTCTTTTCTCTCCTTCAGTCCTGGGCCTCCCAGGCAAGGCCCGCCTCCGGAGCAGAGCTCATGCAGAGCCCCTACTCCTGTCACTTCTCCTCCTCTGACTGGCTTGCTCTTTCTAAGATGGCTTCCTATTTATACTCTCCCTGTCATGTGCTCCCCTAAGCTGCTCCCCTAAGCACCCACTACATAGGACCCTCCCGCCAGCTAGGGACCTGGGACTGTGCTCTCCCTTATGAGCAATCTCGCCCTACCCCCACTGCGGGTATGTGTTGGATGCAGGTGTTAGGGTCCCGAGCCATACTCCTTCCTTACCTGAGGGTGAGATACCACGCCTCTGGGTGAGATGCAGTAACTCTGTGGCGACTGAACCCTCAGGGGCGCCACACACCCTTCTGCACAGTTTTGAAATGGCGACGAAGATGTTTAGTGCTGACGACGATGCCATTATCAGGATGACTATTCTGGTGACTTACATGCTGGAGCACACATTAAACAGTATTCAGAGTCAGGTGGTGGGACTAGAGGAGGTGGAGGAAGTAGAGGAGGAGTCGTATGTGGAAGGGATAACATCTCCAAGGTCCAGACAGTCAGCAGCACCAAGGCGGCAGGCATGGGAGGGTGGGGGAGAGGGATTAACCAGGGCGCATGGTAGCAGCCAAACTGTTGAGGAAGGTGCAGGAGCCGAGGAAGAAGTGGAGGACGAACTGGCGATGGGCATGTAAGACTCATCAGATGAGGGAGACCTTGATCACATTTCTGTTGTGCGCGGTTGGGGGGAGAGGGCAGAGGAAGGAAGCATGATTCTTACCTCGTTACCAACACAAGGACTTGGTCCTCCTGGATGTGCAAGACACATGAGTGCCTTCTTGCTGCACTACCTGCAACAAGACCCTCGGATTGTCAGAATTCGAAGTAATCCCGACTACTGGGTTGCCACACTGTTAGATCCCCGGTACAAAAGTAAATTTGCCGAAATAATTCCTGCCATAGAAAGGGATTCATGCATGCAGGAGTATCTGCAGACGCTGTTGCAGAATCTTACATGTGCTTTTCCACAAAACAACAGTGGTGCACGTAGTGAATCTCACAGTTCTAACTTGCCAACCGTGGGACTGTCGAGTCTTCATCACTCAAACCGTAACAGTACCACAGTATCTGCTGGTAACAGCAATTTTGTGGAATCGTTTCACCACTTTTTTAGACCATCCTTTGCAAGGCCACAGGAGAATAGAAGTCTGACACATAGTCAATGCCTAGAGAGGATGGTACAGGAGTATCTCCAAGTGAGCATCGAAGCCATGACTGTGTCACTGGACCCTTGCTCATTTTGGGATTCCAATCTGGAAAAATGGCCTGAGCTCCCCACTCATGCCTTGGAGATCTTGTCATGCCCTGCAGCCAGCGTTCTCTCTGAACCTGTGTTCAGCGCTGCTGGTGGTGTGCTGACAGATAAGCGTACGTGGCTGTCCACTGAGAATATAGACAGACTCACGTTCATAAAGATGAACAAATCATGGATTCGCAAGGACTTTTCTACCCCTGTGTCATCCTGGGGAGACTAAAAGCTTGAGGATTTGGTAAAATCACCTCACCAACCGTTTTAAGCAACTGTGGGGCAATTGAGGCCACTTAACCCTAGAACGCATGACCATAAAAATCTACACTTTCACATACCTGGGGCCATTTAGGCCCGTGTACAAATAACATGGAATAACTCAAACTCAAATGACAAACAACTATATACATGAAGAATACCTAGAGTTTCAAAATTCTAACTAAAGTAATCTTGCAGAAAATAGAAAACAATTAACAGGGCGGGCCTGCGAGGCCCCAGGTATGCGTTCTAGGGTTAAGTGGTGTCTGTGCCACAATTTTGGGAAAAAATGAAGACTCTCTTTGGAGTCCCCTTGCTGTGTCTTACGTGACGTTGGCATCGTCAATTTCAGGTGGGTTGGGTTGCTCCCCCCCCCCTTTTAACTGTAAGAAACTACATACACTATGGCTTGGGGTAACGCAGATGGTTGAGTCTGAAGAGCTGTTTACTCAGAGGTCTGCTCCAAAGCTTCAGTGTCTGCTAGTCAGCGTAGAATTTTTAACTGCATCTAGCCTAGGCAATTCTTTGGGCGTAGTAGCCAAGCTGCAAAGCAAGCTGCACCGCCTGTGTATCTAATAAGAATTTTTAAATGCATCTAGCCTAGGCAGACTGTGGGGACCCCCAACCAAACCCAGACGCTCAGCCCCCCTACGCCCCCCCCTTTCCTTGACAATACAATAATGTAACTCTTACAACTGGATGGGTGAGGATCGGTCACAGCTTTATTAACTCTTTATACTCATTCCATTAGAAAGGCATTTTATTTCTAAAATAATTCAGCTTGTTGCAGCATGCCCTGTGTCTCCACTCCGTCAAGTTGGCCAACAAGTGTAACTCTCCAACATGTCCTTTCTATTTCCAGGCCACGGAGGATCCTGCGTACTCGTATGCAGGACTCTGACCCCCACCCATCACTCTAAACGCTTGTTCCACTCCGTCCTGGAGTCCTGACAGGAATATGTCCAGTCCAATATCCATTAAGTGAACACCGTCGGGCCGTATGAGGCCTGCTTTATCTCCTTCCAGTTGTCGGTGTCGTATCACTACACCGCCTCTGTCTCTTCTAAATTTTGCCATCCAAATACTTATTACCCGCCTTGTCCGTTCGATGGCCGTGATGTCTCGCGCACCTTGCCATACCGCTATCGGCACAATCTCTGACCATACTATTGTTAGTTTTGTGAAAAATTCTCTTAAGCGCACAGTGTCTAGTTTCATTATTGCCATTAGTTATGCGCTCTTGTGATGACCTAGGTTGTTTCCCCCGGCCTGTATAACTAAGATGACCAGACCTCTTGCCTCTCTCCCTACCTTGATTACCTCCATTAGTACCTGTGGCCATAGCAGGCCTCTAATACCTCTCCAGTTGAAATATGTGTTATGAAACTCTAATTTCCTCCCGCCTGGGCGGACTTTCGCCCTTTTTTCTGCCAAATATATATACGAGTGGCCTATCACCCACACTGTTGGCTTAGCGTCACCTTTAAAATAAACAAACCACATTAGGATAACAAGTTCGGTCTTATGTATCTCGCCAAACACGTGGATCGCCATCTCCCTATCCTCTGAACTTCTGTTTCTGACAGTCCTGCTCTTGCTGCTTCCGTGGCCGCGCCTATGCGGAATGAGTGTGTCCCATAATCTTTGGGGTGGTTCCCTGCCGATGTTATGCATTTATTAAATATAGCTTGGAACTGGTATCTTGATAATGGCGTTCCATCAATGTGTGATAGGAAGAAATTACTTTGTGATCTGATGGTTATATATGTTTTTACTATTGTTACCCGACTCAGTGTACCGTTTGTGGGTTGTAGAAGTACCCAAGTGCCCCTGCCCGCTGGAACCGTTTTCGATTGGCGTATGCGTAGACGTATTGCATTATTGGCTATGACTACGTCCTGGTGTAATAAGCCTCCACTGGTGGTAATTTTGGATTGAGGGACTAATTCTCTTATGCATAGCGCCCCGAAGAAGGCGATCGCAAATGCAGTAGACAGTAGTGTTGCTTCAAATTGTGAGTGTCATGTTAATGGTGTTAGGGATATGAATTGAGAAATCAGTTTTAGTGACACGGTACGGGACGTCTACACTCCTGACTTGGCTGACCCCTTTTCCACCCGTTTATGGATTGTCTGATGATGAATCTTTGTCACATCTCCCCAATTCAGTAGTTGGAAGTGCAATACTACTCCGGTCAGACACCGCTGCGCTGACGCCCCTGATATGCCCCTCATCATTAGCTGGTGGAGAAATTCTATGGTGACTTGTGATCTGGCTTGTTCACATTGGTCAACCCGTCTGCCTGCTTCTAGTCGAGTCCACTCTTCCCATGCCTTACCGTATGCTTGCCACGTCGACGGGGCAACTGACGCTCTGATTAATGACATCAACTATTTGCCACTAGATCCTAAAGGAAGGGTGGGCAACTGTTGCCCGATGGGTGGGAGTTGGGGAAGAGCTCTGTGAAAATCTGCCAATTGAATTGTGATAAAGCGTTAGCAGCAGCTTTAGACCCCTCAGCATTGTGGCTAGCGGGGACCCAAACATTGTGTTTTAGGCAAAGGAATGCTAGCCGGCGTAGTAGGCCTAGTACTGGGAAAGACGATGATGCCATCTTATTAATGCAGTGCACTAGGCTGGTGTTTTTTGTTATGAAGCGTATATTTTTGCTAGCCAGGCGCGCGCCCCATATCTCTATTACTACCACTATTGGGAAGAAAAATTATTTTCAGGGCTAGATGCAGCTAAAAAATATTATTAATTTCAAAGCTGGTGGAGCTTGGTATAGATGGCCTAATACAATGAGTACCACACACTGCTACAAGCCGAAGCCCAAATATTTTTTCAGAGATGGATGCAGATAAAAATGATATTGAATTTGCAACCTGGTGGAGGTTAGTATAGATGGACTAATAGAACAAGTCTCACACACTGCTTCAAGCCGAAATATTTTTTCAGAGCTAAATGCAGAAAAAAATTATATTGAATTTGCAACCTGGTGGAGGTTAGTATAGATGGACTAATAGAACAAGTCCCACACACTGCTACAAACCGAAGCCCAAATATTTTTTCAGAGCTAGATGCAGATAAAAATGATATTGAATTTGCAACCTGGTGGAGGTTAGTATAGATGGACTAATAGAACAAGTCTCACACACTGCTTCAAGCCGAAATATTTTTTCAGAGCTAGATGCAGAAAAAAATTATATTGAATTTGCAACCTGGTGGAGGTTAGTATAGATGGACTAATAGAACAAGTCCCACACACTGCTACAAACCGAAGCCCAAATATTTTTTCAGAGCTAGATGCAGATAAAAATGATATTGAATTTGCAACCTGGTGGAGGTTAGTATAGATGGACTAATAGAACAAGTCCCACACACTGCTACAAACCGAAGCCCAAATATTTTTTCAGAGCTAGATGCAGATAAAAATGATATTGAATTTGCAACCTGGTGGAGGTTAGTATAGATGGACTAATAGAACAAGTCTCACACACTGCTTCAAGCCGAAATATTTTTTCAGAGCTAGATGCAGAAAAAAATTATATTGAATTTGCAACCTGGTGGAGGTTAGTATAGATGGACTAATAGAACAAGTCCCACACACTGCTACAAACCGAAGCCCAAATATTTTTTCAGAGCTAGATGCAGATAAAAATGATATTGAATTTGCAACCTGGTGGAGGTTAGTATAGATGGACTAATAGAACAAGTCCCACACACTGCTACAAGCCAAAATATTTTTTCAGAGCTAGATGCAGGTAAAAATTATATTGAATTTGCAACCTGGTGGAGGTTAGTACAGATGGATTAATAGAACAAGTCCCACACACTGCTACAAGCCGAAATATTTTTTCAGAGCTAGATGCAGATAAAAATTATATTGAATTTGCAACCTGGTGGAGGTTAGTATAGATGGAGTAATAGAACAAGTCCCACACACTGCTACAAGCCGAAATATTTTTTCAGAGCTATATGCAGAAAAAAATTATATTGAATTTGCAACCTGGTGGAGGTTAGTATAGATGAACTAATAGAATGATGCTCTGCCCAAAAGGTTTTACTTCACTAGGTGCAGTAAAAAAAAATGTATTCTATACACAGGTGGTGTAGCTTGCAACACACATAGGCTTCTCCACTGACTAACACACACTGCAAGAGGACAAAAAGGATTCACTTTGCTAGATTTAGCCAAATGCTGTGAAAAAAAACTTGCACAGCACTGGCACAGACCTGCCTGGCAAAAAGTGATAGGAACTGATGTAACCTAGCCCTGAAAAGGACTGCAATTACAATTAGTCTTTACTCCCAACCTATCTATTTAAGAGCACAGACCTGCCTGATAAAAGTGATAGAAACTGATGTAACCTAGCCCTGAAAAGGACTGCAATTACAATTAGTCTTTACTCCCAACCTATCTATTTAAGAGCACAGACCGGCCTGATAAAAGTCGTAGGAAATGATGTAACCAAGTTTTTAAAAGGACTGCAATCACAACTATTCCCTACTCTCAAGCTATCTGTAGATTTGTGCGAAAATTGGCTTGAAATTAACAAAGTATAGCGCACACAGCAACAGTGGTGCCGTCTAACATGCAGCTGCAGCAGTGAGAAAATGGTGGCGATGGGGAAAATGGCTGGGTCTTATAGGGCAAGGACATGTGACATACACTGCCAATGACACATGCCCTTGCTTGTGTGAAAAGAAGCAGTTCGCTCCGTGTGTGCGCTGCTGATAGGCTGACAGATTGCACCTCCCCACTGTAAATGCGGGAAAGAGAAAAAAAAATGGAGATCTTCATTATTTCTGTAGAGATCCATCCCCTGCCCCTCCCACCCCGCTGTACACTCAACTGCGTATTAACATTAATTTTCAGCATTACTGAGAAAAAATCCAGTTATGATTTAGGTGCACGAACAGTTATCGAACATAACCTCGAACAGTCGAATTTTTTTCAAATTGTTCGTGTTCGCCGAACGGCTCGAACACCGCCCAAAACAGCTTGAATTTGAGATTGGCGAACAGTTCGAGTCGAACACCGCTCATCTCTACTCTGCAGATAACCCAAAAAGGCCATTTACACCACCTGCCAGGTCTGCATCAGCAGGTGTAGCAAAACTAGCAGCCTGACCACCACCAGCATGATCAGGCACATGGCAGCAGAGCACCCAACTAAGTGGGCTGAACCACAGGGTCCAGCAACAGTGTTTGCGGGTGACACCACTGCTTGTTCCGCTGTTGTGCATGCACGCTAATCCCCTATCCATGGTGAATGCCAAGATGCCTCGCGCCCTGCACCTGTTGTTGAACACTCTCAACTAGCACCATCAGCAAGCACAGCCACATACTTGTCCCAGCGCAATGTTCAGTTGTCCCTACCCCAATCTTGGAACGCAAGCGCAAATACGCAGGCAACGCCCCACAGGCCACACTACTAAATTCACACATTTTGCGTATGCTTGTTCTCGAAATGTTGCCTTTTAGGCTCGTGGAGACGGAAGCTTTCCACAACCTGATGGCGGCAGCTGTCCCTCGGTACTCGGTTCCCAGCCACCACTATTTCTCCCAGTGTGGTGTCCCCGCATTACACGAACAAGTGTCCCACAACATTAGACGTGCAGTCAACAATGCAGTTGCTGGAAAAGTCCACCTAACCACGGACATGTGGACAAGTGCTTGTGGGAAGGGATGGTACATCTCACTGACGGCACATTGGGTTAATATAGTGGAAGCCAGGACCTAGTCGGACCTTAGGACGGAACACGTCCTCCCGATAATAAGGATTGCGGGCCCTGGGTCAATCAGGGTTGCCCTCACATTCTACAGCTCCTGCACCTCCTCAGCCTCCTCTTCAGCCTCCATCTCCGAAATGACCACATCAGTTGCAAGTTGGAAGCACCTCAGCACTGCCTCGGCCAAGCGGCAACAGGCTGTGCTGAAGCTAATATGCTTAGGTGACAAAACGCACAACACTGAAGAGTTGTGGACAGCTCTGAAAGAGCAGGCAGATCTGTGGCTGACACCACTGACCCTACAGCCAGGCATGGTCATGTGCGACAATGGCCGGAACCTGGTGGTGGCTCTGAGGCGAGGCGAGCTCACACATGTACCATGCCTGGCCCATGTCCTTAACCTTGTGGTTCAGTGGTTTCTCAAAACCTACCCGGATCTGCCAGATCTGCTTGTCAAAGTATGCCACCAGTGTGCCCATTTTAGAAAGTCAGCTACAGCTTCTGCCGCCCTTGCCGTGCTTCAGCAGAATTTGCAGCTTCCAGCTCAGCGACTGATATGCAATGTCCCCACGCATTGGAACTGTACATTGCAGATGTTGGGAAGGATTTGTGAGCATATGGGGGCAGTTTTTGACTACCAGCATCAACAAGGCCATCCTTATTCAGTTCAGACTCCACACATAAGACCTCAGGAGTGGACATGGATGTCAGACATATGTACCATCCTCCAAAACTTTCAAGACTCCACCAAGATGGTGAGCGGCGATGACACCATAATTAGCGTCAACATCCCGCTTCTCTGTCTTCTGAAACACTCTCTGCTCATAATCAAAGAAGATGCATTGCAGGCGGAGCCTGTTGAGATGGAGCAGTTCCTCCAATTTTTTGGCAGCCGTTGCTTCACTGCATAGGCAAACAGTATGGGAGACCCACTTTCTAATAATGGGAACATTGTTTTCAGAAGGCCCTCTGACCTTTACATCTCTTGCAAGGGGCATTGGAGTGCCTCCAAATTTTTGACAGCCATTGCAATCACTGTATAGGCCAACACTATGGGAGACCCTCTCCTTTCTAATGGGAATATTTTGTTACTGAGGCCCACCTCTATTGTGTCTTTAAATTGTTAGTGGGGTTTTTCCTAAATTTTGCAGCCATTGGACTGCATACCCTATAAATGAATAGCAGACCCTCTCCTTTCTAATGGGAACATGTCATTACTGTGGCCCAGATGTATGTGTCTTTAAATTGTTAGTAGGTTTTTTCCTAAATTTTGGCAGCTGTTAGACTCACTGCATACCCTATAACTGAATAGCAGACCCTCTCCTTTCTAATGGGAACATGTTGTACTCGTTACTGTGGTCCAGCTCTATGTGTCTTTAAATTGTTAGTGGGGTTTTTCCTAAATTTTGGCAGCCGTTGCACTTACCGCATACCCTATAACTGTATAGCAGACCCTCTCCTTTCTAATGGGAACATGTCATTACTGTGGCCCAGCTCTATGTGCCTTTAAATTGTTAGTGGGGTTTTTCCAAAATTTTGGAAGCCCTTGCAGTCACAGCATGGGCATTACCACTACAGGAGACTGTTCCTTTATAACGGGAACATTTTTTTTACTGAGACCCTCCTCTATGTCTCTTCAAAGGGGTATTGGGTTGCGTCGTCCAAATTTTTGGCAGCCCTTGCAGTCACTGCATATGCAATAACAGTATAGGATATCCACTCGTTAATAATGGGACCAACAAAGCATAGCCAGCTGATGGCTCTCTAACAGTACCGAGGGCCAACTGATAAGGTTGTAAAATGTTAAATTACATTTCCTGGTGAATGCATTTGTCACGGTTGAAAGCAATGCAAAAGTGTAAAAATGCATCAAAAACGCTACTTGTGAACATAGCCCAAGGTGTGGAGGAGCATTTTTGTTTTGGGTTATTTATTTTGCCTTATATACAAGTCATTACCCTGGAAAGGATGTTCATTAACATATTTCCAAGGAAAATCCATCTTGGTTTTGTTCTAATATGTTTTATTGTGAGTCCGTAAAAGTGGCGTAATACCTCTGACAACATTGTTGACAGCATTGACCTGGGAGTCCGAAATGCTTCCAGGGGTCTTCTCCATGCTGTTCCCATGTCACTTGAGCACTGTTCCCAGATTTGGGGAATTTTTAGGCCCTCTGCAGACCGCCGGGGGGAGCCTCCAGAAAAATGCTCGAGTTTCCCATAGACTTACATTGGGCTTGTTACTCGGACCGAGCACTCGAGCATTCCAATTTGCTGGACTCGAACAACAAGTACCAGAGCATTTTAGTGCTCGCTCATCACTACTGTTCATCCATTATACTGTGTACAGGGCAACTGTGGGCCCATTATACTGTGTATGGGGGAGCTGTGGGCCTTTTGTACTGTGTATAGGAGAGCTGTTGGCCCAATATACTGTGTATGGGGGAGCTGTAACATCATATTGTGTATGGGTAGCTGTGGGCCCATCATACTGTGTATAGAAGAGCTGTACATTTGGGGTTTCAGGGGACATTATTAAATGTTAAATGAGCATTTTTTTTACAGGGGCACTCAGGATATTGTTGTCGTCAAAGGTGCACAGGGGGCATTATTACTTTCTAGGGGCAAAATGTGGACACTATTTTCTTGGGCATTTGCACAGGGCATTGATATTTTCTAAGGGGTAATGGCAATTTTACCATCTAGAGCAGGGGTCTCAAACTCAGCTGGGCATATGGGCCGCGCACGGAAAAACATTTCATTTAGGGGGGCCGCATTATTTGCTTGGCAAAGTGACATTTTTAGTGATACCATTTTATTTTATTTTGAATTAGTCCTCATCTTGCAGACATGGTCTCCCCTCCAGGTCCCCCATACTGCAGACATGGTCTCCCATCCAGGTCCACCATACTGCAGAAATGGTCTCTCATCCAGGTCCCCCATACTGCAGACATGGTCTCCCATCCAGGTCCCCCATATTGTAGACATGGTCTCCCATCCTGTGTACGCAGCTGACATCTGTGTCCCAGCGCAGCGGCGTATGATGTCACTGCCATGCGCAGAGGTCAGCTGCTGGCTTCTGATAGGCCGGCGGCTGACACTGGTATTGCTGTGCAGAGAGCCGGTCTCTGCGCGGAAATACACTGCGCTACAGCGCTGATGTCGGCGGCGGCTGGAGAGAGCCGCGATCGTTACGGGGTCTGTGCCTGTGGGCCGCAAGAAGCAGCCGGAGGGGCCGCATGCGGCCCGCGTGTTTGAGACCCTTGATCTAGAGGGCACATAAGAAGACTTATTACTATGTATGGGGCACAGTGATAGATATTACTAGTTGGGGCAGTAAGAGGAGCATGTTTATTGTGCTATATAGCAGGTGAAGTGATAGGGATGCATATGGCAGCAGCATTGGGTTGAGAAGATTGTGCAGGTTGGGAATAGATGGAGATCGTGCAAGAAATGTGAGAAGTCAAATGTGTCTTTGTTGTAATCTCTTCAGACGAGTTGTGGCAGGAGGAAGTCGTTATGTCAGTCTGCCAAGATGGAAGAGATGGCAACAGTGAACGACTCCATCAGAATGAACATCAGCTGTGAGTCACCATCTATAACTGTACTGTAATCACTTGTATATTCTGCAGGACTGGTATGCACCATTATATGGTCACCGTATGACTGCAACCAGGTTACAGATATGAAAAAAATTACGTCTCTGGTTCAAATTACAGAAATGTGACAGCAGAAAGAAGAAAAAATTGCCGAGCAAGTAACATGAGTGAAAAGTGTCCAGTGTTTGCTCCTATCACTCGGCGAGCCACTCTAACCCGTGGAACCAGCATCCACCTTTATTTATGGTCTAAAAGATGAAAAAATGGAAAATATCAGAATACAGTCAAAAAAAATCTCATTCACTGACAACAAGCAGACGTCTTGAAATCAATGCATTTAAAGTGCTTTTACATAGAGATGAGCAAAATGATTCTTATTAAATCAAATTTGTCCCAACTTTCTCCCAAAAACTTCAAAATTTAAAAAAAACAAAATTTTGTAGGGATTCCATTTGCATTTTGCTTGTTTCCTTTGGGGGATGGAAAGAGGTTAAAATAAAAAATAACAATAAACTTTATCTTCTCTTCTCACCGGATTTAACACCTTTTATTCTGCCTCCATCGCAACTGAAACTCCCAGGTCCTAAAAATCGGACTTCTCTTCTTGCAGTGGTGAGGCCAACCAGACTCTTGTTATTGACCTCAATAACTCATGAATGCATCAGGAAGAAGACCAGGGAGGAGGAGCTGTTGCTATCCCAGAGGCAGTTGGGGTTGCGAAAAACAAATGAGGAAAGGAGATTGTGAAGTTTTTTTTTTATTTTATTTGAATTTTCGGAGATTCTCTCATCTCTAATTTTTCAGGATTAGAAAAACATTGCTGCTTTCTTCCAGGAAAAGCGCCACACCTTGATCACAGGTCGTGTCTGGTATTGCAGCTCTGCTTTATTCGGTTCCATGAAGCTAAACTGCAATGCCAGACACAAACTGCAAACAGGTGTGCAGCTCTTTCAAGATGAAAGCAGCAATTTTTTTTCAAATTTTCTACAACCCCTTTCAAGATATATCACTCTTTTCAAAATCGCTGCTTGTTGTCAGTGAATCAGAACATTTTTTGTTTGTGTTCGGGGGCTAAAACAAGAAGAGACTTCAAAAAATGGAACCAGCTTTCTCTAACAGGAACATTGGTCGGTCAGGAGGCTGGTGGGGCATGTGCTGGGTAGCAGAGATGGCACCAGTAACCCTCATTGAGTGTCTCTTCCCTGTCCTGCTATTTGTTACAATGTACCAGTGCAGGTAACATGTATAACAGAGGATTGCCTAGACTGTACACAATTGCAACAAACCACCGGCTGGATGGATTAAAGGTGTAGTCTCACAATTGAAAGTTATCCACTATCTATAAAAGTTGGGGGTGAGACCACTGGGACCTCCAGCAATCTAAGGAAATAATCGGACACCCAATGAGCAGTAAATTATCTCCCATTCTGTAGTACGGGACAGTGTTAATTGTGAGGATACATTGTTAATATCTCCATTTACAGACAACAAAGAGGATATTACATGGAAGTTTAGGGCACTTATTAGTGTAAAGAGCTCTTTACCTCTGTTTAATGACTGTATGGATGTGTCCACACATCACACCAGAAGCAGACATCAACCTGGGAGCTATACTGCTTCTTTGTGTAGCATCATGGGAAAGTCTAAAGAAATCAGCCAAGATATCAGGAAGAGAATTGTGGACTTGCACAAGTCTGGCTCATCCTTGGGTACAATTTCAAGATACTTGAAGGTGCCTTGTTCATCTGTACAAACAATTATATGCAAGTACAAACAAGATGGGAATGTCTAGCCATTATACCGCTCAGGAAGGAGATGGGTTCTGTGTCCCAGAGATGAACGTGCTTTGGTCCGACATGTGCATATGAACCCAAGGACAATTTCAATACTGTCAATATCCACAGTGAAACGAGTACTGTATCAACATGGGCTGAAAGGCCATTCTACCAGGAAGAAGCCATTACTCCAAAAGAAACATTAAAAAGCCAGATTAATGTTTGCAAATTCACCCAGGAACAAAGACCTTAATTTTTGGAGACATGTCCTGTGGTCTTATGAAATTAAAATTGAACTTTTTGGGCATAATGACCATCGTTATGTTTGGAGGAAAAAGGGAGAAGCTTGGAAGCCTAAGAACACCATCCCAACTGTGAAACACGGGGGTGGCAGCATCATGTTGAGGGGTAGTTTTTCTGCAGGAGGAACTGGTGCACTCCACAAAATAGATGGCATCATGAGAAAAGAAGATTATGTGGTAATACTAAGCAACATCTCAAGACATCAGCCAGGAAGTTAAAGCTTGGGAGGAAATGGATCTTCAAAATGGACAATGACATGAAGCATACTGCCAAAATGGTAACAAAGTGGCTTAAGGATAACAAAGTCAATGTTTTGGAGTGGCCACCACAAAGCCCTGATCTCAATCCTATTGAAATTTTATGGGCAAAGCTGAAAAGCCAGGTGTGAGCAAGGCGACCTACAAACCTGGATCAGTTACACCAGTTTTGTCAGGAGGAATGGGCCCAAATTCCGACCAACTATTGTGAGAAGCTTGTAGAAGGATATCCCTAACGTTTGACCCAAGTCATTCAGTTTAAGGGTAAGGACAATGGTACCAAATACTAATGAAATGTATGTAAACTTTTGACTTTGCAGTAAGTAATAAAAATGCCTTAAAACTAGAGATGAGCGGTGTTCGACTAGAACTGTTCGCCAATCTCAAATTCGAGCTGTTTTGGGCGGTGTTCGAGTTGTTCGACGAACCCGAACGATTTGCAAAAAATTCGGCTGTTCGAGGTTATGTTCGATAACTGTTCGTGCACCAAAAGCGTGTCCTGCATGTCTGGCGCTATTTAGAGCACCAATCATGCAGGGATTGTCTGCCACTCACTGTAATGCCACAGCCATGGTGGTTGTGGCATTAGAGTGATTGCCCAAATCGATGGGAACTGTGCTCACAGTGAAACATGAAAAGCCGGCAATTCAGCAGCGGTACACCGGTACCCGACAATTTAGAACCGAAAGAATAGAGCATCACACATAGATTAGATAGATAGAAACATGTCAGTCACATATATAAGAAGTACAGTGACAGTGTTGATTACTGTACTTGTCATTTAGTGTAAAGGATTTATAAAAAAAAAATATTAGTGTTTTCATGCACCGTCTCTTTAAAAAAGCCGTCCGGCAATTCAGCAGCGGTACCCGACAATTTAGAATAGAAGGAATAGAGAATCACACATAGATTAGATAGATAGAAATATGTCAGTCACATATATAAGAAGTACAGTGACAGTGTTGATTACTGTACTTGCCATTTAGTGTAAAGGATTTATTAAAAAAAATAATAGTGTTTTCATGCACCGTCTCTTTAAAAAAGCCGGCCGGCATTTCAGCATCTGTACCCGACAATTTAGAATGGAAGCAATAGAGCATCACACATAGATTAGATAGATAGAAACATGTCAGTCACATATATATGAAGTACAGTGACAGTGTTGATTACTGTACTTGTCATTTAGTGTTAAAATAAAGGATTTATTTAAAAAAAAATTGGCGTGGGATCCCCCATAATTTTAGTCTCTAGCGGAGGTTAAGCAGACGGCTGGGGCAGATGTTTGAAGCCTGGGAAGGGGTAATACCCACGGAGCTTCCCAGGCTACTAATATCAGCCCCCAGCTGAATGCCTAGCCTTTACTAGCTATTAAAATGGGGAACCCCCCAAAAAATTGACGTGGGGTCCCCCTTATTTTAATAGCTAGCAAAGGCTAGGCAGACAGCTGGGGGCTGATATTAATAGCCCAGGAAGGGTGCCATGAATATTTGCCCCCTCCCAGGCTAGAAACACCAGCCGTCAGCCGCCCCAGAAATGGCACATCCATAGGATGCGCAAATTCTGGCACTTAGCCTCGCTCTTCCCACTGCCCTGTAGCGGTGGCAGTGGGGTAATAGGGCTGGGGTTGATGTCAGCTTATAATGCCAGCTGACATCAAGCCCAGGTTAGTAATGGAGAGGCGTCTATAAGACACCCCCATTACTAACCCCATAGTCAAAGTTAAAAAAAAACACAAACACCCAGAATAAAGTCCTTTAATTGAAATAAAGACACAATTCTTTATTGTTCTAAATTAAACCATACTTACAATCACGCCCATTCCAGCTGAAGCCAACGATCCCCTGCAATAAAAGAAAAATAATAAAGCAACATAATCCTTACCTTCCCATGGTTCCCACGACAGCTTCAGCTCTGCTACATCGAGATGACAGGCTGGACCGCCGCAGAAAGCTGTCATCCAGCCTGTCATCCCGCAGACACTGAGAAGCGCAGGCTTGCTTGCGCTGCTCAGCGTCTCTCTGTGACGGCATCCAGATGAGCCGAGTTCATGTCCAATGAACTCGGCTCACCTCATGCACGTCACTGACAGCGTGGGAAAATTCTCACGCTGAAGCGGTGAGTGCAGGAGAATTCTCCCACGCTGTCAGTGACGTGCATAAGGTGAGCTCATGTCCAATGAACTCAGCTCACCTCCTGCACGTCACTGACAGCGTGGGAGAATTCTCTTGCACTCAGCGCTTCAGCGTGAGAATTCTCCCACGCTGAAGCGCTGAGTGCAGGAGAATTTTCCCACGCTGTCAGTGACGTGCATAAGGTGAGCTCATGTCCAATGAAATCAGCTCACCTCCTGCACGTCACTGACAGCGTGGGAGAATTCTCCTGCACTCAGCGCTTCAGTGTGAGAATTCTCCCACGCTGAAGCGCTGAGTGCAGGAGAATTTTCCCACGCTGTCAGTGACGTGCATGAGGTGAGCAGAGTTCATTGGACATTAACTCGGCTCATCTGGATGCCCTCACAGAGAGACACTGTGGAGCGCAAGCAAGCCTGCGCTTCTCAGTGTCTGCGGGATGACAGGCTGGATGGCAGCGTTCTGCTGCGGTCCAGCCTGTCATCTCGATGTAGCAGAGCTGAAGCTGTCATGGGAACCATGGAAAGGTAAGGATGATGTTGCTTTATTATTTTTCTTTTATTTCAGGAGATCGTTGGCTTCAGCTGGAATGGGCGTGATGGTAAGTATGGTTTAATTTAGAACAATAAAGAATTGTGTGTTTATTTCAATTAAAGGACTTTTTTCTGGGTGTTGTGTTTTTTTTAAATACTTTACTAGAAATTCATGGTGGTCATGTCTAATATTGGCGTGACCCCATGAATTTCGGGCTTAGGGCCAGCTGATAATGCCAAGCTGGCCCTAACCCCTTTATTACCCAGTGAGCCACCGCATCAGGGCCCTGGATGAGTTGGGTACAGCGCCAGAAGATGGCGCTTCTATGAACGTGCCATTTTCCGGGGTGGCTGCGGACTGCAATTTGCAGCGGGGGTGGCCCAGAAAGCTTGGGCCTCCCTGCGCTGCTGATTCCAGCCCCCAGCTGCCTAGTTGTACCTGGCTGGACACAAAAACAGGGCGAAGCCCCACGTCAATTTTCTTTAAATTATTTCATGAAATAATTAAGAAAAAAAGGGCTTCCCTATATTGTTGTGTCCGGCCAGGTACAAATAGGCAGCTGGTGGTTGGGGGCAGCCCGTTCCTGCCTGCTGCACCTGACTGGACACCAATATAGTGCGAAGCCCCACGTCAATTTTTTTTTAATTATTTCATGAATTTCATGAAATAATTTAAAAAAATTGAAGTGGGGCTTCGCACTATATTTGTGTCCAGCCAGGTACAGCAGGCAGGAACGGGCTGCCCCCAACCACCAGCTGCCTATTTGTACCTGGCCGGACACAACAATATAGAGAAGGCCTTTTTTTCTTAATTATTTCATGAATTTCATGAAATAATTAAAAAAAATTGAAGTGGGGCTTTGCACTATATTTGTGTCCAGCCAGGTACAGCAGGCAGGAACGGGCTGCCCCCAACCACCAGCTGACTATTTGTACCTGGCCGGACACAACAATATAGGGAAGGCCTTTTTTTCTTAATTATTTCATGAAATAATTAAAAAAAATTGAAGTGGGGCTTCGCACTATATTTGTGTCCAGCCAGGTACAGCAGGCAGGAACGGGCTGCCCCCAACCACCAGCTGCCTATTTGTACCTGGCCGGACACAACAATATAGGGAAGGCCTTTTTTTCTTAATTATTTCATGAATTTCATGAAATAATTAAAAAAAAAAAATACGTGGGGCTTCGCCCTATTTTTGTGTCCAGCCAGGTACAACTAGGCAGCTGGGGGCTGGAAGCTTTCTGCCCCCCCCCGCTGCAAATTGCAGTCCGCAGCCACCCCGGAAAATGGCGCGTTCATAGAAGCGCCATCTTCTGGCGCTGTACCCAACTCATCCAGGGCCCTGGTGCGGTGGCTCACTGGGTAATAAAGGGGTTAGGGCCAGCTTGGTATTATCAGCTGGCCCCAAGCCCAAAATTCATGGGGTCACGCCAGTATTAGACATGACCGCCATGAATTTCTAGTAAAGTATTTAAAAAAAACACAACACCCAGAATAAAGTCCTTTAATTGAAATAAACACACAATTCTTTATTGTTCTAAATTAAACCATACTTACCATCACACCCATTCCAGCTGAAGCCAACGATCTCCTGCAATAAAAGAAAAATAATAAACCAACCTCATCCTTACCTTTCCATGGTTCCCACGACAGCTTCAGCTCTGCTACATCGAGATGACTGGCTGGACCGCAGCAGAACGCTGCCATCCAGCCTGTCATCCCGCGGACACTGAGAAGCGCAGGCATGCTTGAGCTCCTCACTGTCTCGCTGTGACGACATCCAGATGAGCCGAGGTCATGTCCAATGAACTCGGCTCACCTCATGCACGTCACTGACAGCGTGGGAAAATTCTCACGCTGAAGTGCTGAGTGCAGGAGAATTCTCCCACGCTGTCAGTGACGTGCATGAGGTGAGCTCATATCCAATGAACTCAGCTCACCTCATGCACCTCACTGACAGCGTGGAAAAATTCTCCTGCACTCATCGCTTCAGCGTGAGAATTTTAAACAGTTGTTAAACAGTTCAATGAGGGAGACCACCACTCAAAAATAAACAGTCTTTAACTTAACATTACCTTGGTGGCAACTATGTACAATAGATACCAGGTGCATAACTTCACAAACGTTTCCTTTACAATACGGAGCATTTTCACACATGATCTCTCTACCTCTCGCTACTTCTTCCAAGTTTTCTTGTTTCTGCCTCAAGGTCCTTTGTCTTCACCACAACCAAACATAGTGCTACAGTTCAGTTTTTAAGTTTGTGAGAGTCCTATTCTCAATCTGCGGTTCCTCATCCCCTTTTCCTGTAGGGACAACTAGTTTGCCAATATGGCCGGTACGTAGCTTCTCTGCTTGCTGACGCCTTGGAACTCCCAACCGGGATATATATATATATATTTTATTATTCCGAATACATGACATGGGATGACCCTGCCATATACATCACTTAGGAAACACTGAGACTATACCATATATACATCACATAGAATACACAGACTCTGCTGGCTGTATATATTATAGAATGTATGGGCAACACGGTGGCTCAGTGGTTAGCACTGCAGCCTTGCAGTGTTGGGGTCCTGGGTTCAAATCCCACCAAGGACAACATCTGCAAAGAGTTTGTATGTTCTCCTCATGTTTATGTGGGTTTACTCTGGTTTCCTCCTATACTCCAAAGACATACTGATAGGGAATGTAGATTGTGAGCCCCAATGGGGATAGTGATAATGTCTGTAAATTGTCTGAACTGTAAAGCACTGCAGAATATGTTGGCACTATATAAATAAAAAGATTATTATTATAATGGACACAGGCTGCTGACTTTATATATATTGTATAATGGACACAGGCAGCTAACTATATATATATATATATATATATATATATATATATATATATACACAGTACAGTGTATCATATAGTTCACACACACTACTGGCTGTATATATCACATTGCGGACACTGTTGGCTGCCAATATTAGATACACAGCACTTTACTGTACACACAGATCCACGCTATATTCATATAGTATATACAGACATACTGTAATAGAGAATATAGTGTAAATACACAAAGTTATACTCATGAACCATGGGCTGCTCCGACTCTGTAGGCCGAAGATTCGAATGAAGACCCAGCGCTCTCGGCGGTGATTGGATGATCTTCTCTCCAGACGCCAGCGTCATTCTTCTTCTGGTAAGGTCCTATTTGTACTGCGCATACCAGCCTCTTTAGCGCATGCGCAGTACAAACTTTGGAGAAATATTTAAAAAATCACAAACAGTGCTTGTTTCTTCTTGACGCTAAATACGGCCGAGAAAAGCATCTAGTTTTTGAGGAGTGTCTATAAATATACGGATGGTTGGCAACCCAGATATACACACACACACACAAATAACCACTGACCAGATATATATTATATATATATATATATATATATATATATATATATATGTATATATGTACTGTAACTGAAAAAAAAAGTGAGCACACCCCTAAGTAAAAATGGCCAAATTGTGCCCAAGTGTCAATGTTTTGTGTGGCCACCATTATTTTCAAGCACTGCCTTAACTTGTACTGTTACTGTGGCGCAGCCGAGCGACCAGGGCAGAGGTTGCAGCAGCATGTTCTGACACGGATGTGACAGTCCCCTTCTTGAATATTGGCACCACATTTGCTATGCGCCAGTCCTGTGGTACAGACCCTGTTATCATGGAATCTGTGAATGTTAAAAATAACGGTCTGTCTATAACGGTACTTAATTCCTGAGGGGGTGTCTCCCATCCGGGACTGGTGCTTTGCCTACATTGTGATTTTAGGGCTGCGCCATACTTCCTGCTGGGTTAAGCAGATGACATTTAATGGAGAATTTCTGGTATATTACAGTATCATTTTTGAGTTTCTTACTGTTTATGTACTTGAAGAATATTTTTGAATTATTTTTACTTTCTTCGGCAATGAGTCTCTCTGCCTCAGTCCGTGCTGTCTTGATTTGCTTTTTACACAATTGTTTTTTTTTTTATAATATTTAATGGCTTGTCACTCTCTCCTTCCTTTAATTCCTTATCTCCTCCCTCTTGTATTATTTCCTTGTCTCCTCCCTCTTGCATTATTATTTCCTTGCCACTCCCCTCTTGCTTTAATTCTCTAAACGCTTTCTTTTTGTCATTTACTGTGTCCCTTACAGCTCTATTTAGCCATAGTGGTTTTCTCCTATTTCTAGCTTGTTTATTCCTATAGGGTATATATTGTGCATATTCTCACGTAGGATGAGTTTTAGGGAAACTTTTACATATAAACACAACCTTCCCCCTCGCTTATTTGTATGGTCATTCCTGAACAGACTGTCGCTCTGTAGACTGGTCATAGCTCCCGTCAAGCCACGTCTCCATTATAGCCACCACATCATAATTTTCTTCCAACAATATTAATTCTAATTCCTCCATCTTGTTGGCGAGGCTTCTGGTAATAATATCTACAAAAGATCTCCAGGTTTTTTTCCCCACACATTATAAATTATATATATAGTATGTTTATGGTTATTACCCTTAAAGGGTTAAATAACTGCTGCTGCTCCGGCTGATGATGTCACGGAATGTTGGAGTTTCTGGCTCCATTCCATTGCATTATGACATCACACACATTATCTAAGGAGCTGCGGGGCCCACATTCCATTTGAGGGTTGTAGTTAGTGGAGAGAGAGGTAAGCCCGCTCTATGTCTCCTGTTGTGTCCTTCATTTTCTTCTGTCATTTTATTCTTATTTATTATTTATTCAGTAAAGTATTTTTTTTCTATATAATACAAATAAGTCCAAAATAAAGAGTGAACCCCATTTCTCCTTACAGTCAGGAGAGCTCTATCCAGTCACATTCTGTACAAAGATGACAATAATTTACCAATTTCCCATAACATTTTATTGGTTGCTGACTTTCATGTTCATCAGTCCCACCATAGAATAGTTATAATGGACGGAGCTAATCCCCTCAGACATTTCTTGCACACGACGACTTCTCCATTATTTTGGAAGTATATAATTTTACAATCATCCAAATCTGGGAGATGAAAGTCATATCTTGTAAAAGTAATACAAGAAAACCTAATGATAAGGATGGGTCTAACTGAGACATAGAGCAATATACAATCCACGTTCAAAAGTATAAATCCAACCGATATTGGGAATCCTTGTACAATCTCAATGTATATACTGTACATATTAGTTCCACAGTAAGTGATAGTATATATAGATATTCCCCCATATTGGAAAGATTTGTATTGTTTGTTCTCTAGTATATTTGACAATGGAACCCAGCAGTAATAGCTGGTATGTGTGGTGTCATGGAATGTTTTGATGTCACGGAATGTTATGTCACGGAATGTTGTGGTGTCACGGAATATTGTGGTTGCTGGCTTCGCCCCCATACATTATGTATGACATTACATCTGATACAAGGAGTTGCAGAGCTGCCACTCCCTGGACACCTTTGTGCACCCTGACACAACTGTACATCACAGTGTGGCTGCCCATGTATGGAGCAGTCTCTTTACAGAACCAGCATCTGCCTATCACACCAGCGATCAGAACTAGTCTTGCGTACTGCATTTTAACAATTTAAATGCTGCCGTTATTCTTTGACATTGGCATTTAAGTAGCATGATTGCTAGTGCACGCACTCACCAGTTCCCATCGGCCCCTGTCGCTGCCATCTTGGTAGTCTTGTGAAGCTAAGCCACCGGCTTACAGTGACCACAGTTCTCCCAAAAATGCAATAAAAAGGGATCAATATGTCGTACATACCCCAAAATGGTATCAATATATGTGTCTGCGCGCAAAATAATAAGCCCCCACACAGCTCCATTGACAGAAATATCAGAGTCTGAGAAAATGGGTACACAAACAACAATTTCTTTTTTATCATTTCCAAACTGTGTTTCAAGACCAAAAAAATATGCAAGTTTGTTCTCACCGTGAACATCATGACCTGGAGAATCATAAACAGGTCACATTTACTGTACAATGAAGAATATCGTAAAAACAAAATCTAGAAATCAATGGTGGAATTGTCCCTTTTTGATAATTTCACTCCACTTTACATTTTTTTTTCATTTTTCAGTAGATAATATGGTAAAGTAAATGGTGTCATTCAAAATTACAACTCGTCCTACACAAAAAACAAGACCTCATACTGCAATATTGATGGAAAAATGAAAGAATTTGGCTCTTGAAAGAAAGGGAGGGAAAATCAAAGCTTAAAAGAAGAATTGTCCGGCCCTGAAGGGGTTTAAGGCTGTGTGCCCACGATGCGTTTTTCAAGCATTTCCGCAGCGGCAATTCCGCTGCAGAAATGCTTAAAAAACGCTTGGTAGAAGGTCTGCCATGTTCCCCAATGATAATCCGCATGTGCTGTGCACATGTTTCGGAAATTTCCTCTGTGGGTTATCATTGCGAGAAAAAACGCAGTACTACCAATTATTTTGCGGAAGCGCTGCGTTTTCGCCGCCATTGACTTGTATTGGAACGCTTGGATTCCGCATCACTGCATCTGTACATGCGGAATCCAAGCGTTTCAATATGCAGATGGTACCCAGGTCTGGAGGACAGGAGACTCTCCTCCGGACCTGGGTACCATAGAACCTGTAAAAAAAAGAATAAAATAAAAAATAAATATTATACTTACCTTCTGATGGCCCGCAGTGTGCTTGTCTTCGCTTGCCGGCAGATCGCGGTGGACTGAAGGACCTGATGTCGGCAGGTCCTTCAGTGTACCACGAGCTGCCGGCAAGCCATGACGGATCGAATAAAGACTCCACAGGCCATCAGAAGGTAAGTATAGATTTATTTTTTTATTTTTTAACATTCTTTACGGTCACACTATATAAATCCATGCTGTTTGCATGGATTTATATAGTGTGACCAAGTTGTCAAGCACTTTCCAAGTGATGCTAAAATCGCTTGGAAAGCGCTTATCAACCTGCATGCAGAAATGCATGTGAAGAACGCTTCACATCCACTTGTCCCTGGCAGGAAAAATGCATGTACAATCCACATGCGTTTTTTCTGCCAGGAAGATGCGGAAACGCTCAGGAAAAAATCCGGAGCATTTCTGCATCGTGGGCACATAGCCTAAGGGTCACAGTTTCTGGTGGAGAATAAAGGCTCGTGCAGATGTCCGTGCCAATTGGTTCCAACACAGACTGCTGAAGCATGGACTGGCAACGGCTCTACCAACTCGAATGTGAAAGCCTGATGAGGCTGTCATGCTCGAGTGTAGAGAGTTGCAGACAGTCTCTGCTTTAGCACTCAGTCCGATTTGTATGGACGTCTGAATGAGGCCCTAGGTCTGTGCTCTGTTCTCCTCCTGTTGTCTCTCACTATCTTCTATCTTGTCTCCTGCTCTCCAGCGATGGTGCCGGTGTTACTTTTTCTGTATTGGAGATTCGGAGTTAGTGGTTTGGATGGAGTTGGGTAAGTCCCTTTGTCTTGTGAATGTACATTGTGTCTATGATAATGCTCAGCTGCTGCTGATTATAACCAGAGAAAGTTCTCATCTTCACTAGATGGAGCCACATTTCCAACAATCATTGTCTACACCTGCAGAAACATCACCGACAGGTGGCGAATCTACTATATATCCACACACTAGAATTGATATACTGTAGATGTGTCCCCTCTTATCTTTTCTGGAATTGATTTAAATTTATTCCATACTAATTGTTGCTAAATTATACTATTATTAAATAAATGATAGTCTATACGAGATAGATGGCAGACATTACATGCATTCATCTGACAAACTTTATTTCTTTGTCTTTCCATATTGTCCTGTACGTCTGGGAATATCTTAAGTTATCAGACAAGTTATAGAAGGACCCCTCAGTATGAGGCCCCTAGTGAGCGGTGATCTAGTACTGAGCTTTCTAAAAATATTGGTAGGGGTGTTGGCACTGAAGTGGCTATTAAGTCTAATGGTGCTGGAATGTAGCACTTGGAATGTAGTCAGTGAGGCACAGCACCAGACAGCGTCCGTGCCACACCAATGGAACTGGGAGAGATAAAAACATAAAGGTTATATTGGTGCGCTGCCTACATAAAGATTATATTGGTGCACACAAACATAACCTTTATGTTTTAACTTTTGCATTCTGACTTATTACCAAAGTGGTTTTCTGGAGCGGCCACTAAGGAGAATATACAGCCCCCCTACTGTGTTTGATAGGAGCAGTGTAAGCCCATAAGTTTGGAAAATAAGACTTGTTTATGGCTCCGTTCTTCTCTACTGTCTGACATTCATCATTTATATATCTATAGATCACAGAGTCCTGAACTATCACTATTTTATCTACTTATAGGATGGAGGAAGGTGAGGAGGTGATGGAGAAGATGGAGGATAACAACAAAGAGGAAGTGGAGGTGGTGGAGGAGACGGGATAAGATCAAGGAGGAGGTTATGGAGGAAAATGTGGATAGCATCAAGGTGAAAGTGGTGGAAATGACAGTGAAGAAGATCAAGGTGGAGGTGGTAGAGGAGATACTGAGTAACATCGAGGTTGTGGCGGTGGATTGGACTATAAATAACATCGAGGTGAAAGTGTTGGAGGAGACAGTGGAAATGACTAACTTGGAGATGGTAGAGGAGACAATGAGTAAGATCAAGGTGGAGGGAGTAGAAGAGACTGTGAATAACATCGAGCTAGAGGTGGTGGAAGCAAAAGTAAGTAAGATCGAGGTGGAGATGGTGGGCGAGACAGTGAATAAGATCAAAGTGGAGGTGGAGGAGACAGTGAGTAACATCAAGGTTGTGGTGGTGGATTGGACAGTAAATAACATCAAGGTGAAAGTGGTGGAAGAGACAGTGGAAATGATCAAGGAGGAGGTGGTGGAAGAGCCAGTGACTAACATCGAGGTGGAGGAGACAGTGGAAATGTTTAAGGAGGAGGTAGTGGAAGAGCCAGTGAGTAACATCGAGGAGGAGATGGAGGTTGTGGAGGAGATAATGAATAACAACAAGGAGGAGATGGAGGTAGTAGAAGAGGCAGTGAATAACAACAAGGAGAAGGTCATCCACATCAAAGAAGAAGAGGAAAATCAGGAGCAGCAGACAAAGGCCAAAGATAGGAAAGACGAAGAGATACATCAGACATATTTGTATGTATATCACTGTGAAATTTTCAGATTGTCTTTGATTTTCTTTTATAAATCACCAAAATGAATAAGAAAGTGGGAAGCATTTGTCTATAGCCGCCGCTCAGGTCACAGCTAACATTTTCCTATTGAATGGTCACTATTTGAAGCTTCTTCAGGTTCATTTTGCACTAGTTTTGCCCCCTCTCCCATATTATAAAATCTCTATAAACAATACTGATCATACAATAATCCGTGATCACTTCTCTACCTCCACATAGCTTTTATATAGTTACTGAGCCACATGCTGTACCTGAACAACAGAATTAAGATGAATTGATTGTCTCTAAGGAAACAGAATGATACATTGTATCATGTGTATGAACAAGAATATCCTGGACCTTAAGATATAACATTTCTCATTGTATCTAACATTTGCTATATCTGTATATAAAATGATGTGATCGCCTTCCATGCAGTGATCTCAGAGCTTAGACTTTTGGGATATGAAGTCAAGTAAGAAGTTTTTTCATTAGGCCACGGCCCCACTATCAGTATATGGTCAATATTCGGTCAGTATTTTTTCTCAGGAGTGGGAGCCAATACCAGGAGTGGGTGATAAATGCAGAATTGGTGACTTGTTTCTATTATACCCTTTCTCTGATTGTTCCTCACCAGGTTTTGGCTCCCACTCCTGAGAAAAAATACTGACCAAATACTGATAGTGGGGCCGTGGCCTTAGGAACATAGTATAAACATGACTGGCTGTACACTGCTGGATATCAGGGGGTCACATACTTTCTTTCTTCCTCATTGGCCACTGAACATGACACAGTCTTAGTGTATTGTATAGACTGATCCTGGGGTATGTCGTCCACTCATCACTAATTTTATCTTCTTTTTTTTTTCTTAGGAAAAGACGCAAGTGGTAGACACCCACGTTTCTGAGAAAAAACAAAGAGGGAGATATGTGAGTGACTGCTTACCTTCAGTTTGTGTTTCTGCCTTTAGAGGGCGGCTTACTACATAGGGATTTATACAGTTCCCATTAAACTTTAGAATAAATCAGTCTGCAGTGAGCGCCCTCTAGTGGCGGCAGAAGGAAGGATCCTATTTAACCCTGCTTGAATAGAGTGTTCCAGGGGTGGTGGAGGGGCCGGTGCAGGCACTAGGATCTCCTCTACTTTTTCTCTTCTAATGAGTTTATTAATAATCAATTATTATCTTTCTTTAGCAGCAGAAACGATAAAAAGAACAAACAACTGTCAAAGTAAGTATCTCAGTTACATGCCTTATTAGAGAAAAAATAGTAATAAGGGAGGGCTCTCCCATCAGGACCTCAATCTATTGCTGAGTGCAAAAATACTGGATCATTAGAAGGTCATTTACCCTCCTGCGGTTAACACTTATCTATCCCTGGAGAGTTTCCCAAACATTTCTGTAACGGGTCTGGGAGGCTGAACCTCTGAGCAACTTATACAAGGGGGCGGTCCTTGTAAAGAAGCGGGTGGCGACCAGGGAAGACAGGCAGGCAGTCACAGCAGGTGACCGGGATAGTCTCTGGGTAAACGGGCAGGAGGTCACGGCAAGTGACCGGGACAGTCTCTGGGTAAACGGGCAGGAGGTCACAGCAAGTGACCGGGACAGTCTCTGGGTAAACGGGCAGGAGGTCACAGCAAGTGACCGGGACAGTCTCTGGGTAAACGGGCAGGAGGTCACAGCAAGTGACCGGGACAGTCTCTGGGTAAACGGGCAGGAGGTCACAGCAAGTGACCGGGACAGTCTCTGGGTAAACGGGCAGGAGGTCACAGCAAGTGACCGGGGCAGTCTCTGGGTAAACGGACAGGTACGACCTGTGACGGCTGAGCCTCCAGGTAGGCTAGCAGGCAGATGGCAGATGAGTGCTCCCAGGTGAGCAGGCAAGAGTATCTGGACTGGCAGGTGGTCACAGCACGTGACGGCGGAGCCTCCAGGTAGGCTAACAGGCAGGCAGCAGATGAGCGCTCCCAGGTGAGCAGGCAAGAGTCTCTGGACTGGCAGGTGGTCACAGCACGCGACGGCGGAGCCTCTAGGTAGGCTAACAGGCAGGTAGCAGATGAGCGCTCCCAGGTGAGCGGGCAAGAGTCTCTGGACTGGCAGGTGGTCACAGCATGTGACGGCGGAGCCTCTAGGTAGGCTAACAGGCAGGTAGCAGATGAGCGCTCCCAAGTGAGTGGGCAAGAGTCTCTGGACTGGCAGGTGGTCACAGCACGTGACGGCGGAGCCTCCAGGTAGGCTATCAGGCAGGCAGCAGGTGAGCGCTCCCAGGTGAGCGGGCAAGCTGGTCCATAGACAGACTGACAGGTGTCAGAAGGCAGACCGTCGGACCTCAGGCTAGCAAGCAGGAAAGCGGATGACAGGCAGGAATCAGGCAGCAAACTGGCAGGAGACTGGCAGGTAACTGGCAGGTAACTGGCAGGTAACTGGCAATGGGACCTGAGGGCTGAAGCAGAGTAGTGAACAGTGCAACAACATTGCTCGGGCACCTCCATTTTGGAGGAGGTGCCTCATATATGGAGGGATCCTCCGGCCATTGGCCGGGGACTCCTTAGGGCGACGCACGCGGCCCCTTTAAGAGAGGGGGAGCACGCGCGCGCCCTAAGCACAGTGACCGGGGGAGAGCGGGCGCTGCAAGCAGAGCGGGAGGAAGCAGCCGGGCACGTAGCAGAGAGGTGAGGGGAACAGCGTCCCTGCCTAGCAGGAGGCAGGGACGCCGACGCTACAGTACCCCCCCCTTTAGGCCCCCCTTTTTTAGGCCAGACAGAAATTTAGCAAGGATGAGAGGGGCATGGATGTTCTCCCGGGGCTCCCATGTTCTCTCCTCAGGACCAAACCCCTTCCAATCCACTAGAAAAAAGGTCTTTCCTCTTACCCTTTTGGTGGCCAGAATGTTCTCTACCTCAAACTCGTCTTCAGCAGAAACCGGAGCAGGAGGCGTACCTGTAGACTTAGAAAAGGAGTTAAGTACCACGGGTTTGAGAAGAGATACATGGAAGGAGTTAGGGATCCGTAAGTTGGCCGGGAGTTTCAATTTATAGGCCACCGGGTTGATCTGTTTGATAACCTCCAGTGGGCCGATGAACCGAGGCCCCAACTTATAGGAAGGAATCTTGAGCCGGACATATTTGGATGAGAGCCAGACTTTATCTCCGGGACGAAATTGTGGGGAATCCAGGTGTTTTTTGTCGGCGTGTCTCTTCATCCGCTCGGACGACTGAAGGAGTGCGGATCGGGTACTCTCCCAAATGGAGGAAAATTTGCTAACGAGAGATTCCACGGCCGGGTTGTCCACAGAGGTGGAGACAGGAAAAGGGATCCGAGGATGCTGACCGAAGACTACAAAAAACGGGGATTTAGAAGAAGATTCGCTCTCGTGAATGTTGTAAGAGAACTCGGCCCATGGTAGGAGATCCACCCAGTCTGAATGGTGAGCATTAACGAAGTGCCGGAGGTAACTGGTCAAATTCTGATTGATCCGCTCCACTTGACCATTGGACTGTGGGTGGTAAGCGGAGGAGAAGTCCAGGGTGACGTCGAGCAGTTTACATGTGGCTCTCCAGAAGCGTGAGGTGAACTGAACCCCACGATCCGACACGATGTGGAGAGGCAGACCATGGAGACGGAAGATGTGGCGGATAAAGTCTTTAGCTAGCTCGGGAGCAGACGGGAGGCCTGGCAGGGGAATAAAATGAGCCATTTTGGAAAAGCGCTCAGCGACCACCCAAATGACCGTACAACCGGTAGAGACGGGGAGATCTGTTATGAAGTCCATAGCTATATGTTGCCACGGGGCAGCAGGCACAGGCAGAGGAAGAAGGCGGCCGGCAGGCAGGTGTCTCGGAACTTTGTTGCGGGCGCAGGACACACAGGCAGAAACAAAGTCAATTACATCCTTGTGCAGGGTAGGCCACCAGTAGTGCCGGGTAATAAGCTGGAGGGTCTTTTTCTGACCGGCGTGCCCAGCTAGCTTAGACGAGTGACCCCAGTGTAGAATCTTCTCCCGATCGGACTCCGTTACGAACGTCTTACCGGGAGGGAGACGATTTAGGCCCACGGGGGCTACCTGCATTACTCTGGTGGGATTGATGATGTGTTTAGGCTCCTCCTCAAGATCAGACACCAGAAAGGATCGGGACAGGGCGTCAGCTTTGATGTTTTTGTCAGCCAGATGAAAATGAAGAATGAAATCAAAGCGGGCAAAAAACAAAGACCACCGGGCTTGGCGCGGGTTAAGTCTCTGGGCGCTCTGGAGATATGCCAAGTTCTTGTGGTCAGTGTAAATTGTTACCGGGTGGAGCGCCCCCTCGAGCAGGTAACGCCACTCCTCCAGTGCCATCTTAATGGCCAACAATTCTCGGTCTCCTATAGAATAATTGCGCTCAGAAGAGGAGAAAAGTTTGGAGAAAAAGCCGCAGGTTACCTTTCTTCCGGAAGAAGATTTTTGGGTAAGTACCGCCCCAGCTCCGGAGGAGGAGGCGTCAACTTCTAGGAAGAATTGTTTGTTGCCGTCCGGACGATGCAGCACCGAGGCGGAGAGGAAGGCCTGTTTTAAGGAAAGAAATGCCTCCTCTGCTTTGGGCGGCCATTCTCTGGGGTTTGTACCTTTACAGGTGAGAGCAGAGATAGGGGCGGTCCAGGAAGAGAAGTGCGGTATGAACAGGCGGTAATAGTTGGCGAAGCCCAGGAACCGCTGAATAGCCTTCAACCCCTCTGGTCGGGGCCACTTCTGGATGGCAGACAGTTTCTCAGGATCCATTTGTAGACCTGTCTGAGAGATTATGTAGCCCAGAAATGGAAGAGAGGTCTGCTCAAAGATGCACTTCTCATATTTAGCGTAGAGGTGGTTCTGCCTGAGCCTGAGCAGGACCTGACGAACGTCCCTCCGGTGAGTAGGAAGATCCGGAGAGAAGACCAAGATATCGTCCAGGTACACCACCACGCAGGAGTAGAGAAGATCACGGAAGATGTCATTGACCAACTCTTGAAAGACAGCAGGAGCGTTACAGAGACCGAAGGGCATCACAAGGTACTCATAGTGGCCGTCCCGGGTATTGAATGCCGTCTTCCACTCATCCCCCTGACGGATACGGACCAGGTTATACGCCCCACGGAGATCCAGTTTGGTGAAGATTCTAGCCCCCATCAGACGGTCAAATAATTCAGGAATAAGCAGAAGGGGGTATTTATTCTTCACAGTAATCTGGTTTAGGCCTCTATAGTCTATACATGGATGGAGTGAGCCGTCCTTCTTTTTGACAAAGAAGAAGCCTGCTCCCGCCGGGGAGGTAGATTTCCGGATAAATCCCCGGGCCAGGTTCTCCTCAATATATTCAGACATGGACCGGGTTTCAGCAGCGGACAAAGGGTAGATTCGCCCACGGGGAGGAGTAGAGCCGGGCATCAGGTCGATTGGGCAGTCGTATGGTCTATGAGGAGGTAAAGTCTCTGCCTCTTTCTTATTGAAGACATCCGCATAAGACCAATAGGGAACCGGAAGACCGGGCAGATTGGCTGGGGTAGGAGAAGGACGGGCAGGACGAACGGGAACTAGACAAGTCTTATGGCAGTCCTGTCCCCAGCGAAGGACCTCTCCGGTCTGCCAGTCAAGCACGGGTGCATGTTTCTGGAGCCAAGGCAGGCCAAGCAATAGTGCGTGAGAGAGTCCAGGCAGAACATGAAAGGAGATGCTCTCAGAATGCAGCATTCCCACCTGTAGAGTCAGAGATTCGGTGACGAGTTGGATGGGATGTGGTAAGAGACCCCCATCCACGGCGGCGACAGATAAAGGCACGGCCAGAGATTTGGTGGGAATGTGGTATTTTTCTACCAGGGATTGAGAGATGAGATTTCCAGCAGCTCCAGAGTCAAGTTGAGCCAGTTCAAAATAGCGGTTCACTCCGCAGAAGATAGAAACAGACAGCATCAGGGATGGAGAGGGTTTACTTTTGTCTAGGGCGACCTCTCTAAGCGATCCTAGACACAGGCGTTTCCCGACCTCTCAGGGCAGGAACGGATCCGGTGCTCCTTACTGCCACAGTAGAAACAGCTCCCCTCGGCACGACGTAAGTCTTGACGGGTCTTGACCATCTTGGTCTGGTCGACCTGCATTGGCTCAGGTGAGTGTGCCTGGGGAGTAACAGAGGGAGTGACGGGTCTCTGGAAGGTAGGGACTAGACGTGGAATCCTCCTCTCATGGGTGACCTCCCTAGCGCGCTCCTGGAACCGGATGTCAATCCGGGTGGCAAGTGTAATCAAGTCGTCGAGAGTGGTAGGAATGTCCCGACCGGCGAGTTCATCTTTAATACGGCCGGACAGACCCTCCCAGAAGACGGACACCAGGGCGTCGTTATCCCAGGCCAGCTCCGAAGCAAGGGTACGGAACCGTATGGCATATTGACCCACGGTGAGACTCCCTTGACGAAGACGTAGCAGAGATGAGGCGGATGAGGTCTTCCGTCCGGGTTCGTCGAAGACCTTCCGGAAAGCCGTGAGAAAGGCTGGCAGGTCGGACACCAGAGGGTCTCCTCTCTCCCATAGAGGATTTAGCCAAGCCAGTGCCTCTCCCGTGAGATGGGACATGATGAAGGCTACTTTGGCCCTGTCGGAATTAAACTGGTGGGACTGGTGTTCAAAGTGCAGGGTGCACTGGTTAATGAAGCCCCGAGCTTGAGCGGAGTCGCCTCCGAAGCGAGGAGGTGCAGAAAGCCGGATTCCAGAGCAGGATACTATGGTATTGGTGGGCAGCGGAGCAGCCGGGCTGCGAGTCATGACACTAGCTTTGGTTGCTGGTGGGGCAGTCAAAGTGTCCAAGCGAGTATTGACATTCTCCAGGTGACCCAGGATGGACTCCTGTTGGGACCTCTGTCGGGACAGTTCATGACAAAGGTCCGAGAGCGAGGGAGCTTGGGTGCCACCGGGTTCCATGGCCCGAGCAAACTGTAACGGGTCTGGGAGGCGGAACCTCTGAGCAACTTATACAAGGGGGCGGTCCTTGTAAGGAAGCGGGTGGAGACCAGGGAAGACAGGCAGGCAGTCACAGCAGGTGACCGGGATAGTCTCTGGGTAAACGGGCAGGAGGTCACGGCAAGTGACCGGGACAGTCTCTGGGTAAACGGGCAGGAGGTCACAGCAAGTGACCGGGACAGTCTCTGGGTAAACGAGCAGGAGGTCACAGCAAGTGACCGGGACAGTCTCTGGGTAAACGGGCAGGAGGTCACAGCAAGTGACCGGGATAGTCTCTGGGTAAACGGGCAGGAGGTCACAGCAAGTGACCGGGACAGTCTCTGGGTAAACGGGCAGGAGGTCACAGCAAGTGACCGGGGCAGTCTCTGGGTAAACGGACAGGTACGACCTGTGACGGCTGAGCCTCCAGGTAGGCTAGCAGGCAGATGGCAGATGAGTGCTCCCAGGTGAGCAGGCAAGAGTCTCTGGACTGGCAGGTGGTCACAGCACGTGACGGCGGAGCCTCCAGGTAGGCTAACAGGCAGGCAGCAGATGAGCGCTCCCAGGTGAGCAGGCAAGAGTCTCTGGACTGGTAGGTGGTCACAGCACGCGACGGCGGAGCCTCTAGGTAGGCTAACAGGCAGGTAGCAGATGAGCGCTCCCAGGTGAGCGGGCAAGAGTCTCTGGACTGGCAGGTGGTCACAGCACGTGACGGCGGAGCCTCTAGGTAGGCTAACAGGCAGGTAGCAGATGAGCGCTCCCAGGTGAGCGAGCAAGAGTCCCTGGACTGGCAGGTGGTCACAGCACGTGACGGCGGAGCCTCCAGGTAGGCTATCAGGCAGGCAGCAGGTGAGCGCTCCCAGGTGAGCTGGCAAGCTGGTCCATAGACAGACTGACAGGTGTCGGAAGGCAGACCATCGGACCTCAGGCTAGCAAGCAGGAAAGCGGATGACAGGCAGGAATCAGGCAGCAAACTGGCAGGAGACTGGCAGGAGACTGGCAGGTAACTGGCAGGTAACTGGCAGGTAACTGGCAACGGGACCTGAGGGCTGAAGCAGAGTAGTGAACAGTGCAACAACATTGCTCGGGCACCTCCATTTTGGAGGAGGTGCCTTATATATGGAGGGATCCTCCGGCCATTGGCCGGGGACTCCTTAGGGAGACGTACGCGGCCCCTTTAAGAGAGGGGGAGCGCGCGCGCGCGCGCCCTAAGCACAGTGACCGGGGGAGAGCGGGCGCTGCAAGCAGAGCGGGAGGAAGCCGCCGGGCACGGAGCAGAGAGGTGAGGGGAACAGCGTCCCTGCCTAGCAGGAGGCAGGGACGCCGACGCTACAATTTCCCTCCTGTAATAGCAGCTGATTGTAGGAGGACTCATGTGCAGGACTCACCAAAACCGGGTCTCTAGGACCTAAACCAAGACTGTACAGCAGTGATCCCCCCAGTAACCCCCTCTCCTCCCCAGTCTAGACCTTCCTCCACAGACACCATTTTCTATTGCCATGAAATCCTCACCCCGGTCTTATCTCCTGCAGATTCCTCAGACGCCTGTTATGTGGCTTCTGGATTGATGATTGCCAATAGGGGCCCATAACGATTGTCTGCAGCTGTCAAACAGCAACCATGCCAGAAAGAGGAGAGACCTGAGGGGAGCACAGCCAGCGGAAAGGAGGTGAATCAGTAGGTTTTCTGTGCTCTTACTATTTTATGACACTGTGCCCATATGTAAACTTAAATGGAGCAGTCACCAAGTGAAACGACAGCTGTTTTTGCTCTTATTTTCTTCCCACTTTTCCCCTCAACATTTCAATTTTTTTTTTATCCACCATTTGGTTCCAGAATTATCAGTCTTTTTATTTAGTGACAATTTTTATTGTCTTTCCAAAGGGGTGTGACTCATAGGATCCTATGGAGGTGTGCCTTTAGGTTGCTCTGCATAATAACTCTGTGAGCTCCACCTCCTTGATAAAGTTAGCTGAAATTAACTTTAAAAAAGGCCAATATTTTTGGAACTGTATGATGGATTTATCTTCAGGGAATCAGATGACACCTCATTATCAAATTTGCAAATCTGATTTTTTCCTAGAGATCCTGACTAAGCCAGATTTAGTTCACAAAAGATATGAACAAGTTGCCGTGAGTGTCGTCCAAAATCTGGTGTACAAGTTTAAGAAAGACGACATGATAGTGAAGTGTTGGGGGTAGAGTGAGACCAAGAACTTCACCTCCCCGGAGACCGCCCTACAAAATGAGCAAACTTTCTTCTAGGAGCACGAACATTTCGGGTAAAATTAAAATTATATTATCTCCACCCATAATGATGGATGAGGATCTTATAGGTGCACAACAATGGGGGATTACCGAATTAGTAGTCACATGCACCCAAAGGCCCCTCTGCCATATTAGTATAATATACGGTACAACATGTTTATTTCCTGCCACAAACTCTCACTTTAGGGCTGTAGCTTAACCTATTTTATAATTTAGATTATGGGATTTTTCCACCAAAAGCAAGGCATAAAGATTATACTGATCCCACATCATTCATTAGTTACTGTACTTATTAATCAGTAGCCAAACGTTCTCACAGCTGCAGTTTTGTCACAGTGTATAAATATAAAAAATCCTTTTTAAATCCTAAAGGCGTTCACATGTTTCTTTGCTAACAGCTCTAACAAACCCTTTAAAAAAATGAAGATGTTTCTCAAAAAAATGAAGATGTTTCTCTTATTTTCGGCATTCAAGCTTATGTTTTTTATAATTTTATATTTTGACAAATCGGAGGTTTATAGATGCTGCGATACCAATTATATTTATTATTAATACTAATGTATTTCATTATATTAAAACTGGGAAAAAGGAAGGGGAATTTAAACTTTTATACTTTTTTATTTTTTTATATATATTTTAAAGCTTATTTAATTTTCTTCTTTTTTGTATCTTCAGTAGAGACAATAACCTTGCACCAGCGCATGACAGAGAATATCACATTAATTTACAGAATTTAGCAACTTTAAAACATTGGAAAACGTCAAATCAAAACATTCAAGGAGCCAGACGTCAGGAAGCTGAAAGAAGTCACAGGTAAAAATTTTTTCCAGAAGTCACTGACAAAAGCTCGTGAAAAATTTACTTTTTTGGGGGAAGGAAATGTCAGATACCCTGTGAACATTTGTCTGGTGAATTGCCCTGAACCTCTTGACTGTTACAATCCAAGCATGTTTCCACCTTCTCAATATAACTACTTCCCTCTCTTCCAGCATGTCCTTTCAATTGAATGTAATTCTTCAAATCTTTAGTGGTGGCGCTATAGGCATATTTAGCACTTGCTCTTTGGTTCCCCAAATTACTGACTGCTGAGAATGCTGGGACTTACTATGAATTGACAATCAGTAAGCTTCTCCTTTATTTTATTCATGCGCAGTGAAGCTGGTAACTATACAGCCTCACTACGCACGTGCGGGGAGCCGCGCATCAGAGCGCATGCGCGGCTCCCAGCACCACAAAGCTTCACTGCTGCCTGTGTGATACTGCGCAAGCGCCCCCTAACTTTAGCGCTCGCCGGGAGCAAAATTCAAATACGTGGGCGGCGTCAATCCTGATTGATGTGGCTCCACCCATGACTGAATGTGAAGATCACACCCCTATGACTGAACGAGCAGGTATGATATAAGTATAGAAAATGTTAAATACTCATTATAGTTGCACCAATTTTAATGAAAAAAGAGTGTTAGTGATGCACATTGCATCACTAACAACGCAATGGGAGCAGTTTACATGGTAGCTAGAACATGACAGGTTCCCTTTAACTACCTGCACTGTATGGTCAGACTTTAACTCTGCTGACACCCATAATTTGTAATCCATCGGGTCCACAAACACCAGGATGAGTCCCTGTCATGTTTTTTGCTCCATATTTATCATGCCTGCTTTTAAGATGTTGGTGAAGATATAGATAAACACCTTATTTTATCCTGAACATTGTGCTGCCATTTGCAGATGCATGATAGATTACTAATGAAAAGAAGTGGCTGTGCACCAACTATGGTGAGATGACAGACTTTCTTGAATCCTGACTCACATAAATATTGATCTCAATCTAGTCTAAATTTTTGAGGGCAAGAAGGTTTACTGACAAGGAATGGTGTAATTTTTTTCATCCCCATATTTTGTGGGATCTGTCACAGTCCTTTTAATTGTCTCTCTTTCCATAATTCTTAAGGAAAAGAGAGAAATGATCCATACACAGTTGAAGGTAGAAAAGAACATTTACTGCCAGTACTCGCTTTACGGTGGAGCCCTGAGGATCGTCCGGGCAGAGGCAGCTAAAGAAGCAACTATTATTACTGTTGCATCTCCATTTCGATCTTCTGGAAAGTAACAACAAAAAACAAAACCAGCATTTTCTATTGAGGAGATGTCGACTCTCAACACATCGAGGTGTATTTTCAGGTTAGTTCTTTATGATGGTTAATATGTGTTCAGATTTAGATATGATGTATAGTATGAATAGATCCGTTCACCCATCAATATTTGGCTTCCTGTATTTTTTCTAGAACACGACTGCTCGTTTGTCAAACCAGGTCCTCCTGATCACTCTATACTACATGTTCCATGAATTTGCTGACAACTGTAGGCATAAATGTTGTCCCTGCTCCAAAACAAGGAGAACCTCAGTGTGTTACTGATGGAGAAGAAAGATGTGGTGAGGGAGCGTAAGGATTTGAAAGACCAGATAGAGCACCTCCATGTTGCCCAATGAAGACTAGCCAAGCAATTGTCTCACTTACCCCACAATTTTTTATATGTTGTTAGCAGCAGTGGAACCATTAGTGGCTCATTCCTGGATTCTTTCTTCATGTGGTCAATTTCCCACTGAATATTAATTCCAGTTGCCTGTGATGCTGTTTTTAGAAGTTTGTTCTATCCTCAATTTAAGGACAATGTTTCCTCAATGCATTTAGTCCCTGATTCAAGCTATTGGGCATTGTCTGACTCACCTTAGTCTCCAAGCTAGACCCTTCTGTAGTCTTCTCCTTGTAAGTCCCCGAGAAAGAGCTGATCTTCTAAGATCTAATTGGTGGACCCCATTCCAGAGAGTAACGGTTATCCTTGGGGAATCTTCTAGAATGTTCATATGAACTGCATGACATGGCAGCCATTGATGTCAACGGGAACAAAATGACCCGAGTTGTGGAGTCCTTCAGAGTGAGGGTAGCTGTCTGCAGAGGCTCTCCGGAGTGGCAAGCCCCCGTAGTATGGACCAAAGGTGGCCTGCAATGAATCTCACCCACATCACAAAGAGGATTATGTGTATGTATTGTAAAAAAATAAAAATAAAAAAATAAAATAAAAGATGACTCTTGTATAATTCTTACACCGCGTGAATGTTTGGAACCAAATGATAGGAACAGTTTATTGTGGCTTTATTACAGACGTCCAATATGGAACCGCTTTTACTTTATACATTGCACAACAGCAGAACTTTTCCTCACTTATGTACTATCTCTGGTTTCTCCTCTGTCAGGTGCGCTTGATATCTCGTCACCACCACACCGGCCCCTCAGACCCGCATTGTATGCACTGGAATTGTCAATTACTATCACTGACAGTCTGATCACTCCAGGCCACTTTCCTATATCTTCCGTCACTCAGAATCAATGTTCTGTCTCTGAGACTCCATTATGATGGCACCTGGGACAGTTACAGAGGCGATTTCATCCCTCTAACCTGGTGCAGCTCCTATACAATTAGAGCAAACACTGCTCCATACAGTATAAAAACAACTTACTTCATTCATAAGGATGTAATATCAGTAGCGTAGCTACTGGGGGGCTCCACTTAGAGCTACTGCTACTCTTAACTGTATCAATGTGCTCAGCACATCAATATAGTTTAGCCCTGTGGTAGAGCAGTGAGACATGATCTCCTGGCACTACTTCTCTCTGTTCTGTAGACCGCAGGTCACTTTAAGCCTGTGGGATAATAGACTGACTGCTGAGGCACCGGCACATGCATAGCATGCCAGATGCCTGGGGCAGTGATGTAATCGTGCCATGTCAGGACGTATGTCCTGTGCATGCACTGGCACGATGACATCAACAAGTTGGTCCACCTGCGCTTTGCCGGTGGACTCGTCTGGATCCTAGATTAGGTGAGTATATAATGTTTTTTTCTGTGGGGGCATCATAAAGTATGAAGGACCCTCATACAGTGTGGGATGTCCCTCATACATTGTAGGCACTACTGTGGGAAGCCTTCATACAGTTTGGGACCATCATAAAGTGCGGAGGCCATTATAAAGTTTGAGGCCTACCATGAGGGCTATCATATGGTGTAGGGCTATTATACTGTGTGAGGTCTACTGTTGGGGTTATTATACTGTGTTTTTGGGGAGCAGTGGGGACATCATACTATATATAGAGGAGCTGTGGGGCATTACACTGTGTATAGGGGATCTATGGGCCATCATACTATGCATAGGGGACCTGTGGGCTCATCATACTGTAAATAGGGGTGCTGTGGACCCATCATACTGTATGTAGCGGAGCTGTACATGAGGGGGTATCAGAAGACACTATTAAATGTTAAGTGGGCACTTAAGAAGAATTATTGTTATAGGGGCACTAAGGGTATTGTGACCGTCAAAGATGCACATGGGGCATTTATAACTTTCTTGGGGGCAAAATGTGGACACTGTTTACTAGAGAATTTGCACAGGGCATTAATATTTTCTAGGGGGAAATTTTACCATCTAGAGGGCACAAAGGAGTAATTATTACTATGTAAGGGGCACTGTTGTGGGGCAGTAAGAGGAGCGCTGTTATTGTGCCAAACAGCAGGTGCAATAATAGATGCTCATACAAACTTACTTGGTTAGGGCCCACTCATGTGTTTCGCCCCTCCTGAGCTGATCCCCTAGCTTCGCCTTTTGGCGTGAACATTGTAATTTTTTTTTCAGAAACAAAGAGAATATTTCTAGGTGCTTAGTAGGTCACACTCAAATTAATATATAGTCCTCATACAAATATCACAATATGCAAATGATGCAAGATCATATAATTAAATGACCCTGATCTCTGTTCCAACCTTCCGTATTTGCATGTCTTGCATTTCTCACTCTGCTCTGGAGTTTCCCCGTTTATTCAATATTAACCCTTGTTACGCTATAAAAAAATCGGCATTTCTGAAATGGAAAAAAATGGAAAAACACAAGATATTTACAGTAATATAATCACACAGCATCTAGAAAAATATATTATACATTTATTATCTGTTTTATAACACTGCTTGCAAAAACTGATGCTTCATATATCACAAAGTATACAGTGCCTACAAGTAGTATTCAACCCCCTGCAGATTTAGCTGGTTGACACATGCGGAATTAACTTGGCATTGTGACATTTGTACTGTAGATCAGCCTGGAAGTGGGAAATGCACTGCAGCAAATTTTGTTTTTGTTTTTTTTTTTTTTTTTTTTTAAAACGTTAAAAGTTAATTCAGAGTGTCATTTATTATTCAACCCCTCAAACCACAAGAATTCTGTTTGGTCCCCCTAAAGTATTAAGAAGTAGTTCAGGCACCAAGAATAATGAGCTTCACATGTGTGGATTAAAGATCTCTTTTGCCAGCCTTTTCTGACTATTTAAGACCCTCCCCAAACTTGTGAACAGCACTCAGACATGGTCAACATGGGAAAGACAAAGGAGCATTCCAAGGCCATCAGAGACAAGATCGTGGAGGGTCACAAGGCTGGCAAGGGGTACAAAACCCTTTCCAAGGAGTTGGGCCTACCTGTCTCCACTGTTGGGAGCATCATCCGTAAGTGGAAGGCTTATGGAACTACTGTTAGCCTTCCACGGCCTGGACAGCCTTTGAAAGTGTCCTCCCGTGCCGATGCCAGGCTTGTCCGAAGAGTCAAGGCTAACCCAAGGACAACAAGGAAGGAGCTCCGGGAAGATCTCATGGCAGTGGGGACATTGGTTTCAGTCAATACCATAAGTAACATACTCCACCGCAATGGTCTCCGTTCCAGACGAGCCTGTATGGTACCTTTACTTTCAAAGCGTCATGTCAAGGCTCGTCTACAGTTTGCTCATGATCACTTGGAGGACTCTGAGACAGACTGGTTCAAGGTTCTATGGTCTGATGAGACCAAGATCGAGATCTTTGGTGCCAACCACACACGTGACGTTTGGAGACTGGATGGCACTGCATACGACCCCAAGAATACCATCCCTACAGTTAAGCATGGTGGTGGCAGCATCATGCTGTGGGGCTGTTTCTCAGCCAAGGGGCATGGCCATCTGGTCCGCATCCATGGGAAGATGGATAGCACGGCCTACCTGGAGATTTTGGCCAAGAACCTCCGCTCCTCCATCAAGGATCTTAAGATGGGTCGTAATTTCATCTTCCAACAAGACAACGACCCAAAGCACACAGCCAAGAAAACCAAGGCCTGGTTCAAGAGGGAAAAAGTCAAGGTGTTGGAGTGGCCTAGTCAGTCTCCTGACCTTAACCCAATTGAAAACTTGTGGAAGGAGCTCAAGAATAAAGTCCACATGAGACACCCAAAGAACCTAGATAACTTGGAGAAGATCTGCATGGAGGAGTGGGCCAAGATAACTCCACAGACCTGTGCCGGCCTGATCAGGTCTTATAAAAGACGATTATTAGCTGTAATTGCAAACAAGGGTTATTCCACAAAATATTAAACATAGGGGTTGTATAATAATTGACCCACACTTTTATGTTTAAAATTTAATAAAATTCAACTGAGCAACATAACTTTTTGGTTTGTAAGATTTATGCTTCTGTTCATAAATCCTACTCTCGTTTGCAGTTTGAAGGCTCTAACTTATTTGCATCTTATCAAACCAGCTAAATCTGCAGGGGGTTGAATACTACTTGTAGGCACTGTATATGTATATGGCCTTCCTTCATTTCATATTTAGAGTGCATTCAGGACAGCGAATCCACTTTAGCTGAAATAAAATATATACTGAAATGGTAAAAACTCATACCTAAGTACACTTGTAGTAGAATACTAGAAATGGCAGTCACAATATACATAGTCCTTCATATCAGTCATTGGTATTCTTTTTTTATAAAGTTTGTACAAGAGATATCAGAGGGAATGTCTTCTAAGCTGTGGCCCCACAAAGCCTGGAGGATACATTAACTTCTTTGGGATCACATTCCAGTCTTCCCGGAACCACGAATGGCCATGTCTGTAAGGAAGGATTTGACATTATCAGAGGCAGTTGGCAATAATGTATAATACTGACATTTATTATTATGTCTCCCTATATAGTCAATATCTATTCTTCTTCTTTTTACAGAACTTTTAAAATTAAGAGAAAGAAATGTAAATAATGTCTACCTAACAATCTATGTATTTATCTTAATAAATCACAATGCTTACTTCATTTTAATAATACATAGATGGATACATAGCTAGCTATCAATCTACCTATATATACATAAATATAAATATAAATATATATATATATATATATATATATATAAACCTATATGCATACTTTTTAGAAAGATACACACAAAGATATTAGATCCCCATCACATTTGCTCAAAACAGATCCCATAATTTCCTATGGGAACAATTTTGTGTCTGGAGACATTTGCAGTTTCACCAGACGTCTCCCTGTTCGAGACAGAGAAATGTTACATGCAGCGTTTCTACAGTATGTACAGTATCTATAGACACAGAAGTGCACATCTTGGGCATGTGGTGTGAATGGCTCAGGCATTATACAACTGCTGGGAAACAACTGATACATGTGAACATACCCTAATACACAGAATTTCAGAAAACTAATACCTTGGCCCCTGACTAGACATTATTGCAATTTAAATTTACATACAATATTGTCTTCAATTCTATCAGTTTAGTTATGTTGCTCTTTTTTAAATATGTAAAAGCATTAGAATATACAAATAGTATTACATATATATATAGAGAGAGAGAAATAAATCTGACCAAATGCAATTGCACATGTTCCAAGTTATCTTTTAGTTCATAAATCAGTGCAACTATACAGTTATATTTAATGTCATATATTTACCGTAGATACTGTACTAAAAATCAATGTTCCAGTTGTAAACAATAACAATAGTGTTTTATTGTATATATTGATATATGCATGATACGTCTAGTGCAATATATTTATTATTATTCATTATTATAGAGCCATGGCGCTTTACATGTGAAGTGTAGATATATGTGTGTGTGCATGAATATATATTGAGATATCTAGAAATAGCTCTCTCTCTATATATATATTTCTACATCTATATATTTATAGAAATCTATATATCGATCTATAATAATTATCGATTTATATATACATCTATATATATACACACATACATACAAGGTATAGTAAAATTCGTTAACTTCAGTTTAGTACATATCCTAACTAGTGTTAGGGGCAAACAGCAGAAGCATTAGGGCTACATTAATAAAAAGTTTCTTGTATCACATTCATATCATAATGCACAGAAACACTCAGCAATGTCCATTACCATGATGCAGCCCTTGGAGCCGACTGGTGCTGGCTGTATGGGAGCTTCATTCTTACCAGGTTGACAGGATGCACATAGCTATTGTCATATCTGTCGTCCTGCAGCAGCTGCCTGAGATGGGCAATGTAGCTGGAGGCCAGTCTCAAGGTGTCCAGCTTGGAGAGCTTGGTGTCTGGGGGTACCCAGGGCAGGCTGGTCTTGAGCCTGGAGAAGGCTTTACTTAGCACTCTCATGCGGGCTCTCTCCCTGGCATTGGCTGCATTTCTTTGGGATTGTTTGCATTCCTTGGATGATCTTGAAGTTTGCTTCTTGTCTGGACTCTGTTGCCTCCTGCACTCCCTCTTCTTCTTGCCAGTGGAGGTCTCAGCAATGCCATCTTCTTCTGAGTTGTCAGTGGAGTGGTCCAGCAGCAGGTCACTGCATCCAGCCCCTCTGTTAGATTTTCGATACTGAAGCTCCAGCACTCTGAACTCCAGCAGATCCTCAGTGTCACTCACAGAGCCCGTGGACATGTCTTGTACTGACCTTCTGTGATCAACCAGATGACCACAAGCAGTATTAGTGTGGTCACCTACACATAGTTCTAGAGGGAGCACTGCTTGCTTTTACTTATTACAGAATGAGACAGTTCAGCAATGCCTCTATATAGCAGGGGGAGTGTGGGAGTGGGTCAGTAGGGGGTGGCAATAACAAGGAGGTGGTGGGCTTAGTTTATTAACCCTTACATCTGCGGGATCTGCAGCTGAACACTGGTATAAGTTACATCGTAAAGCACATTAGTTCCCATTTCAATTTGCAGGTGTCTCATTTTTCTTGTGTTCTGCACTTTGCTTGTTGTAAGGGATGACATCAGTGCAGGACTTATCTGCAAGGTTATGTCATTCTATGTAGTTGAGGAGATTAATGTCTTCAGTCAGGGGTTCATTATATTATGTCCTGATTTTAGATTCTACAATTAGAGGACTAATATAAAACAAACAAAAATATTCATAAAACATTTTTTATTTTTTTATTTTAAGCTTTTTGACATTGAGAATAATAAAAAAAATAAGGGAATTTATTCACAATAGGGTAAAGAGAGAACAAAATGATATGAAAGTAAGTACTCAGTCTATGTTATAGAGGATTATTACTATAGTGGGTTCATTCCCTTGTATAATATTGATAATAATATTATTTGCAGGGATTCATGACTATGAAGTACACATGGACATTAAGGGTCTATTCACAAATGTTTGATTTGTCACGAATTTTGGAGCAGGTTCCGGGCTGAAATCAACATTAAATCAGAGAACAGCACAAATCCTATTCATGTGTATCTTGCTTCTGCACATCTGTTTATATACAGCTTTAAATAATGCTGAAAAATATCTACAGTGAAAGTTTTCACCACTACTTTCTTATACAAGAAAGAACTCAGCACCGTAGGCTTCCACTCCTTAGTATATATTCTAAAAAAGTACTTGGCGTTCAAACTGTATAGAATTCTGTGATTTTTTTTTTCTTTATTCCAGCAATCCATAGAAATGCAAGCAACATTCTGCTCCATTATAACAGACCATTTACAAACACATGGATTACAGTGGGTTGGAGCTGCCAGAAAGATAGATCACCACTGTGTATGTGATGCCAGTGCCCTGCAATCCATGTGTATGAAAAGGTCTGGTGTGCCAGACCGAAACATTATTTACATTTCTTCGGATTGGTGGAATAAAGCGAGAATCAGTGAATTGTACACATTTGGAGTGCCAAATTCATTTTTCTTATATACATATATATATGTGTATATGTAGCACCCCGAGGACTCGGCTGCTACAGGGGTATTGCACCTCGAACCAGAGGTGTGGTATTCCACTCCCGGGTAAGGATGGAGGGTGGAACTGAGCTCAGCTAGTTGCATGCACTACACTATCCCATTTCCGGGGGACAGAACAACGGTACTCCCACCAGATAGATGTGCAGGTACGACAGCGTCTGTCCCTGGCTGGAGTGGGAGGGGGGGAGGAACATCCCAGTAGTGTAGGAGCAGTCAGGGGAGGGACTCTGGGCATAGGAAGGAGCCCATTGGGTGCTAGTCACCTGGGCTCGGGTGTCAGAGGGAGTATAAGAGGTGGGCACCATCTTTAGACAAGGTCCTGTTCAGAGGAGAGTCTGTTCAGAGAGGAGCTCAGCCAGAGAGGGCTGAGGGGGAGCTGTGGCTCCGTCTGGGCCCAGCTCCAGAGCCAGGCCTGAAGCAGAGAGAGGAAGAAAAGGGAACACAAGGAAAGGCCCAGAGACACAAGCAGAGGGAACCCTGAGATCCCACGAGTGAACCAGAACGGGTGAGGGGTTGGCAGAGAAGGGTACCGGATCCCAAGCTGGTGGAGGCAAATCATCCTTAGCCAGAAACCGGAGGTCGTGGTCAAGCTTTGGCACGACCCCTCGCCACATCCACCAGGAAGGCACGCCACATAGGGTCAGGAAAACCGGAGAGAGGTTTTGCCCCATAAGGCCCGAGGAAGCCGGACATAGGTGGGTCCCTGGTGAGGACGGCCTGTAGGAAGGACGAGAGGGGAGCTCAGGACCACGCTCTGGAACTGCCTGGGAGTTGGCCGAGTCCCGCACCTGGTGGACGCAGCACGGCTCGGGTGGTCACCCTTGGCCGAAGTGACCGGAGCAACACCTGTGAGTAAAAGCCTTGAAACTGCACCACACGTCTCTGAGCTTCCTTGCTGCACCATCACTACCACTATCATTCACATCTGCTGCCCTGGGGTCATACCCCTCCCGTTGGGGGTTATACCATCTACGCTGCACAACCATATCACCGGCCTCAGCGGACTGCCCTGCAGCGGCGGCTTCATCGCCGCATTCAACGGGTGGCGTAGTCGGACACTAATACCATCAAATCAATAGCGCCACTTGGTTTGACCACCGTGGGCACGGACCGGGTCCGCGCCACTCGGAGACTACAACCCCCATCGGATCCGGCTCCGGGTATTCCCCGCATGCGCAACGCTGCACAACATGGCCCAGGGGGTGAGTCAACTTTGGCGTAGTTGGCAGGATTACGTGCCCGCAACCAACGGGTACTGCGTGCCTGAAGAAAAGTTCATATTTACCGTAAAAAGGAGTCTCCCGCCAATTCCGGAGGGTTCCCGCCGTCGGACACCATCACGGGTCGTTTCCCGCCGTTTGCCCGCCATCTGCAGCCTTTTCCCGCCATCCACGGAGTTTCCCGCCATAAGGAGACGATTCCCGCCATCTGAGACGATTTCCCGCCCTGGCAGAGCGGACTCCATTATGGGTGTGCCAGAGGGTGGCAAGAGGCCACCTCCCATCGTGGGCCAGGTCCAGGAATGGCGCCAAAAGCGGAAACCGCCTCCACCAGCAGAGACTGCAATGATAGAAATGTCCATCAGCGTGAGAGGGCTACCCCTGGAACTGACAATCACTAAGTTGCTCCGGGACCACCCTCAATGGGGGCGGATACAGAACAAAACAGAGAAGATGGGTGCGGCCTGGAGGGGTCTGGACAGATCGCACCCGGAGATGGAGGAAGAGTCAATCAGCACCGACCCTGTGGTCCGGAACATGTTGCAGGCTGCCACCCCGGAAGGCCTGGTGGAGATCCTGGCACAGCTCCCCAGAAATCGGGAGCGTGCACAGGCCGCGCTGGAGGCCTTGGCCCGGAAGATGGCCCGGGTACAGCAAGAAGCACTGGCCGAGTGGAGGAGAGAGATGGTCCAGCAGGCTGGAACCCGCCAGCAGAGGATGCCACCCGCAACGTGGAGCGTGTCTGCCCCTGAGGATGGTGCAGGAGGAACGGAGGCCGGAGACGACGCCGCGGAGGGAGCCGCAGAGATGGAAGCAGGTAATGGGGGCGTCATCACCCCGTGCCCCGTAGCCGTAAGCCTGCCCCAGCTCCCCGTCGCAGAGCCCGAAGTTCCACTCACCGTGCCCGTTGCCGCACCGCCGCTGCTTCCAACTAGGCCTCAAGCGGCAGGAGCCGCGGTCGCGCCCTCTGTTACGCCACGCCCCTTGACCCTGAGCGCGGCAAAAGAGGAAGTGCCCCCGGCCTGGTCGCAGGGCCGAGTACCCCCGGGCGCCGCAGTCTCCACCGTACCCTTCATCTTCAGAGTGCCACCGGCCTGGTCGCAAGGCCTGGTGCATCCGGGCGCCGCTGCCCCCACCGCGCCCTCAACCTCCACAGTGCTGCCCCTGGGCGAAGGTCTGTTTGCGCAGCATACTAGCCCGGACGGGCTGCCTTTCACTTGGCCAACGGAGTATGTCAACCCCCGACTCCGGAAGGAATGGCCTCTGTGTGAGCCTCTGATCCCGGCTCCGGCACCCGCCAAAATTGTTCCGCTCCCGCGGGAGGAGGCCCAATTTGCGTGGGACCCCACCGGCGAAGACCTCATGGGGTTCACCCAAGAGACCCGGGCGGCCGCAGCCCAACGTGAGGAGTGTTGCCGACAACAACTGGAAGTCTTTCAGAGGGAACGGCGAGAGAGGCGGGTCCGCGAGGAGCGGCTGCAGGTCCAAAGTGCGGAGCAGAAAAGCCGGACCCGACGAAACCGCCGTGCGGCCCACGGTCCCCGCGCCACCGGGACTGTAATAAAGTTTCAAATGGAGCACGGCTGGGGCTTTATACGAGATCACCGAACCCCCGGCGACGTCTTTGACACCCGCAGGGATGTCGAGAGCCACCTGCCGGAGGGACACCGTGGTCGTGACCTCTACCCGGGTGATGAGGTCACCTTCACCCGGCACCAGTGTGCCAAAGGACCATACACCCTTCACGTGCACCGGTTGACGGAGGAGGAGTTGCGGTATGAGGAAGATCAAGAGGACCCGGACGGGTCTGAAGACTACCCTCAGGAGGAGACAAGGAGAGGACACCGCTACTAAAGGGGAGTAGCATAAGCAGAGTACTGTAGATAAGTTACCCGTATGGGTATTTGACATGTTGCTAATTGGAGTGTGGTCCCCGTTGGGACTAGTGTGGAACTGTTTAAGGGACTGTTTCCTGTGTGTCCCTAATCCCTTACCAGGCTGAGGACTGTGAGCAGTCATTCCCCTATTCCCCACTGGCCGAGGACTGAGAGCGGCCATACCCTGTAAATAGTTGCGATTCCTAAAGCGCCCCCTTCTGGTTTTATAAAGAACTGTTTTCTCTAGTGACTGTTGCGCTTTACCTGGTCCCAAGTTGCACGGTGGCCAGGGATTGAGGACGTATTAGTCAAGAATGTTTTATATGAAAAGGTTTTATATTATGCTAAAAAAGTTGATATATTTTATATGTAAGTGCACTTTAAAAAAAAAAAAAATTTTTGTATGTTTTGTTTTATTCTTTTACAGCCCGAGGACGTGCTGTGGTTTACCAGGGGGGAATGTAGCACCCCGAGGACTCGGCTGCTACAGGGGTATTGCACCTCGAACCAGAGGTGTGGTATTCCACTCCCGGGTAAGGATGGAGGGTGGAACTGAGCTCAGCTAGTTGCATGCACTACACTATCCCATTTCCGGGGGACAGAACAACGGTACTCCCACCAGATAGATGTGCAGGTACGACAGCGTCTGTCCCTGGCTGGAGTGGGAGGGGGGGAGGAACATCCCAGTAGTGTAGGAGCAGTCAGGGGAGGGACTCTGGGCATAGGAAGGAGCCCATTGGGTGCTAGTCACCTGGGCTCGGGTGTCAGAGGGAGTATAAGAGGTGGGCACCATCTTTAGACAAGGTCCTGTTCAGAGGAGAGTCTGTTCAGAGAGGAGCTCAGCCAGAGAGGGCTGAGGGGGAGCTGTGGCTCCGTCTGGGCCCAGCTCCAGAGCCAGGCCTGAAGCAGAGAGAGGAAGAAAAGGGAACACAAGGAAAGGCCCAGAGACACAAGCAGAGGGAACCCTGAGATCCCACGAGTGAACCAGAACGGGTGAGGGGTTGGCAGAGAAGGGTACCGGATCCCAAGCTGGTGGAGGCAAATCATCCTTAGCCAGAAACCGGAGGTCGCGGTCAAGCTTTGGCACGACCCCTCGCCACATCCACCAGGAAGGCACGCCACATAGGGTCAGGAAAACCGGAGAGAGGTTTTGCCCCATAAGGCCCGAGGAAGCCGGACATAGGTGGGTCCCTGGTGAGGACGGCCTGTAGGAAGGACGAGAGGGGAGCTCAGGACCACGCTCTGGAACTGCCTGGGAGTTGGCCGAGTCCCGCACCTGGTGGACGCAGCACGGCTCAGGTGGTCACCCTTGGCCGAAGTGACCGGAGCAACACCTGTGAGTAAAAGCCTTGAAACTGCACCACACGTCTCTGAGCTTCCTTGCTGCACCATCACTACCACTATCATTCACATCTGCTGCCCTGGGGCCATACCCCTCCCGTTGGGGGTTATACCATCTACGCTGCACAACCATATCACCGGCCTCAGCGGACTGCCCTGCAGCGGCGGCTTCATCGCCGCATTCAACGGGTGGCGTAGTCGGACACTAATACCATCAAATCAATAGCGCCACTTGGTTTGACCACCCTGGGCACGGACCGGGTCCCCGCCACTCGGAGACTACAACCCCCATCGGATCCGGCTCCGGGTATTCCCCGCATGCGCAACGCTGCACAACATGGCCCAGGGGGTGAGTCATATATATATATATATATATATATATATATATATATATATATATATATGTAAGGGCTCATTCACATGTCAGTTTTTTACGTACAAATTCTGTTTTTTCACGGATAGGATTCGTGCCTATGACAGTCTATGGGGCTATTCACATGTCTGCTTTTTTTTCCGCGTACTGAGTGCAAAATCTATGCAAAATCACAGAGACATGTCCGATATTGATCCTAGTGTTGGATCAAAATCTGCAATATAAGTCTGTGGGTCAGTGAAAATATCTGACAACAATCAGATGCCATCCGGGTGCTGACACTTTTTTCATTGACTGATAGGAGAAGGTGGAAAAACTTTCTTTTATTTTCTCATCAGTGAAAAAGATTGATGGAACTCTGAACAAACTCTGACCATCATCTGATGAAAATCACTTATGAAACTCGGTCCGTTTTTGGTCACACGTTCAGTATTTGGTCAGTATTTTACCTCAGTATTTGTAAGCCAAAGCCAGGAGTGGGTGATAAATGCAGAAATGATGATGTGTTTCTATTATACTTTTCCTCTGATTGTTCCACTCCCGGTTTTGGCTTACAAATACTGACGTAAAATACTGACCAAATACTGAATGAGTGAATGTGACCTTAGAGAGATTTATTGCATATGGGAGAATATCATTGAATCAACACCTTTGTAATTCCCAAATATATCCTTTGAAGTGGTTTAAAACTAAAAGTTTAAGATGTAGATTCACCAGTGAATAGTATCTGTAATTTGAAGATAGATACATGTTTTTTTTTTAAATGATCCTGAATTAATGTGTAGATTTTGTGTACAGCCAGGGACCTAGTGGATGACAACCATGAACAATGCATACAGTCCACACATAACAGTTTAAAGTGAGTGTTAAAATATGGATTCATAAATATTAGAGATGAGCAAATCGATTCAATGTGAATCAAATTTGAGTTGAATTCTATGAAATTTTTAAGTCTCAGTGAATTTGAACATTTTGAGATTTGAGTCACGCAAATCGCCAAAAAAGTACCCACCACCAAGTTACACATTGCAAAAGATTCCATCAGCCATAGAGGTTTACACAACCTCAGTTGCGACTACGCGGGCTTCCCAATAATGCCTTGCAACCATGACATCAAAAGTTATAGCTAGAGATGTGAAAATGTATATAAGTGGAATTTAACTTTTGCTCAAACTTTACAAAGATCTCCAGAATACACTTTATTTTTCTTTTCGCTCCGCACACATTCAATAAATTGACTGCCAGCTGCGATTGTCATTTTGCTGAATTGTAGGGGTCCGCCAAAGGTTAAAAAATAAAACATAATATTCAACTTTCAGAACTGCTGCCTCTGGTACCCATTGCCTGCCATCCTGTCCTCAAGGCCTCTTCTTTCCACAGTCGCGTACTAATGTCTACACTTTAGAATAGGATTTTTGGCCACAACCACACTTCAGAGGTGACGGTGCATCTTAGCCCTGTGCCATCACGATGAGTATTAAGTATTTTTTACATGTTTCAATTAATATGCTCTGAGGTCTGAAGAGACCTCAGGGTGTAATAAGGATCATTCAATTCAAGAATATCTTCACTGCAAATTAAATTTCCCAGTAAAATCTGCACAATTTGGCTAATTTGAATCTTTCCAGATCTGCACATGTCTAGGTATAGTGTAGCCAATGAGGAGAGACTATCATAGCCCATATAAAAGCAGAGACAGGGAATGCAGCATACCTTTTTGGATGATTTAGGATAGTGAGAGGACCTCAGATCTCATAGCTATTGACTATAGTGATGGGCAGAGAATGCATTAAAACACTCCAGACAATAATATATTGTAGAACTGCATTTAAATGCTAGAGAAAGAGAGTCAGGAGAGGATTTAGCAGTAAAGTGATTGACCAGTGATATGGTGTAGTAGACATTTGACGTGCTACATGTAAATTACTAATTTTTTTCTTCATGCAAAGTAGCAGCAAGCCAGCACTATATTTTTTTACAGTAAAAAAAATCTAAAATCAGTGTAAGAGACAGTGTTCATGGTTGTCACAAGCAACTGTATTAAGTTTTTTCCATTTATTGTGCAATCCATTTTTTAAAGGGGGAATAATTGTGAATAATTGTTTTAAAAAATGCAAAATAGATTTCCTCAAAACTTAGACATTTAACTGACTGTTTTCCTCAGGATGTGTGTGTGTGTGTGTCACAATTTTTTTCTGCACCTTTGCTTTACTGGTTTGCAGTTGCTGGCTTTTTGGACATGACCTAGCATTTTTTAATACATAATTTTTGGGAAGGTTGTTGAATTTAATTAAGAAAAAAATAAAATAAATGTTGACATTTAACTGCATGTCTGTTTTTTCACATCTGTTTTACTAGTTCAAATTGACAACTGAACACACTACACTTATACTGACAAATTGAATTATAGTGTAGTACTAAATGTATAGTAAAAGAAAAGTAGTAATGAGAATTGAAAGGTTAGTGCAAAAGAAAATAAAACCCATACCACAGCTAAGAATGTAGGAGTCGCTAGCAGCAGCAGCAGAAACACAACCATCACCACTGGCACCAGTCATCCTGACAGTAGTATAATCAAACACTGGCCACAATTGGTCTCCTTTGCCTTTGGTAAGTGTATTAGTGGGGAGGAACGTATGGCACGTCATTTCAATCACAGCGGGCGGATGTTACCTCTGACTGCAACACTGTCAATTTGAGTCAGAGTTCTGCAAAGAATTGTCTATCTGATTTCAAATGACTAAGAGGAATCTTTTTTGCACATTTTTTTTAATTTAAAGATAACTTAAAAAGCTGTGAGTGGGCAGTGTTATTTAATGGGCTGTTGGTTGTTACCAGTATCAGGTCAGCAGGTCAAAAGAAAAACACTGCTATAAGTTTAGTATGATAAAAGAAGAGACAGTTTTGGAGGTGGAGAGTAGGGAAATATCTGAGGAGACCGTATCATCAGGGGGGAGGAAATGTGTGGTGAAACAGTAAGGCCTAAGAAGGAAATGTGTGAGAAGACAGTATGGGGATAGGGAAATGAGTGAGGAGACAGTATGGGCAGGGGGGTTATGTGTGAGGATACAGTATGGTTAGGAGGAAATATATGAAGAGACGGTATGAACAGGGGAGAAATGTGTGAGACAATATGAGCATGGGGGAAATGTGTGAGGAGACAGTATGGGGTGGGGGGAAATGTGTGAGGAGACAGTATGAGCAGGGGGAAAATGTGTAAGTATGGGATTATGAGGAGACAGTTTGGGAGAGAAATGTGTACAGGACATATAGATTGAGCGGTGTGGAGGTGTGAGGGTCAGTATAGAAATTAGTCAGCATGGGGGACAGTGTGAAGGCACAGTATGGAGGGCTCAGTATGAAGGGGGAAAGTGAGGAGGGGGACACAGTGTGAGGGGACTGTGACAAGAGGGGCCCAGTATGGAAAGGACAGGAGAGTGTGGAGGCCATGTACAATAAGAGCATGTGGGGGGTCATATTTTGTGCTGGGATACAGTGAGGAGCAATCAGTATTCAGGGGTACAGCATTGGGAAGATATTTTTATTTAGGAGCATTAAAATCACGCTGTTATTTTTAAAGGTATTGTGTCTGTATGTGCTGCAGAAGACCGGAGAAGATGAAAATCTGCAGAGACAAGATGTGAATGTGCAAAGTCATCATGGCATCTGGACAAGATGGAGAAAAAAAGAAAGCTAATGACTCTGAACACATCACCTATAAGGTACCTGGATGTTAATGTTTATTTGTGATACTGACTGCATCTAATCAGTACTGTGGTTGCTGTATGGTCCATAGTCTGATAACAACAACTCCCAATAGCTCCTAACCATTGTTAAGGGCATATTGAGAGTTGTAGGGTCATGCAATACAATTGGGTCTGACCTAACATTGCAATAGATCACTGAACTAAGCTTGGTGTTGTATTAATGTTACTGATAGTGGTTTTAGTTTTATATTTCTGTAATGATGATGGTTCTGTTCATGTATTGCTATAATGTTGGTAGTTTGGGTAGTGTATTTCTGTACTGATGGTGGTACTGGTGATGTATTTCTATATTGATGATAGTTATAGTGATGTATTTCTGTACTGATGGTGGTTATGGTGATGTATTCCTATATTGTTGGTAGTTCTGATGTATTTCTGCACTGATTGTGGTTCTGATTCTATATTTCTGTACTAATGGTGGTTCAAGTGATGTATTTCTGTACTCAGAATGGTTCTTGTGATGTATTTCAGTTCTGATGGTAATTTTGTACATATATTTATGTACTGATGGTGGTTATGATAATGTATTCCTGTATTGTTATTGGTTCTGATCCTGAACCACAGTCAGCATCTACCTGTAACAGGAACGTCTGGAAATAGCTTTGATTGCTGCTGTTTAAACATTTAAATTAAACTGTCAGTTTCTGAATGCAACATTTAACCCCTTAACGAACGCCGTAATGCATTTTCATGGCGGCATTTAAGGGTACTTATTCCTCAGCGCCGTGAAAATGCGACGCTGTGTAATAAGACTGTAGCCCCCCCAGAGTCGGAAATTCTCTGGGGTCTCAGCTACCGGGGGTAGCTGAGACCCTGGAGAATATGATCAGGGCCTGTTTTTCCGGTCCCTTGTCACGTGATCGCCGCTATTCACGACTAGCGGAGATCACAAAAAAAAAGTGTGCCCGCGGTTTGCAATGATTTCTCTCTCCTCTAACATGATATACATGTCAGAGGAGGGAGAAATGAAGCCCCCCGATACCTCCGCCGTCCTGCCATTTCCCCTGCTGGTCCTCCGGCATTTTCCGGTAAAAAAAAAATGGCGGGCGCATGCGCAGTGCGCCCACTGAAATCTGCCCAGCAACAACAGGGAATTTTCCCTATTGGATCATTTTTATCACTGTGATAAACCATATCACAGTGATCAAAATAGTAAAAAAAATAAAGCAAAACCCCTCTTGTGCCCCCCTTAGGTGACTAAAAATTATAAAATAAAATAAATATTTTTTGCTAGGCTTAGGGTTAGCCTACGGATAGGGTTAGCCTAGGGTTAGGGTTAGCCTAGAGTTATTGTTAGCCCAGGGTTAAGGTTAGGGTTAGCCTAGGGTTAGGGTTAGCCCAGGGTTAGGGTTAGGGTTAATCTATGGTTAGGGTTAGCCCAGGGTTATAATTAGCCCAGGGTTAGGGTTAGCCCAGGGTTAGGGCTAGGCTAGGTTTAGGGTTAGTCTAGGGTTAGGGCTAGCCTAGGGTTTGGGTTAAGGTTAGCCCAGGGTTAGGGTTAGCCTAGGGTTAGGGTTAGCCCAGGGTTAGGGTTAGTCTAGGGTTAGGGTTAGCCTAGAGTTAGGGTTAGCCCATGTTTAGGGTTAGCCTAGGGTTAGGGTTAGCCCAGTGTTAGGGTTAGGGTTACGGTTAGGATTAGGGCTAGGGTTAGGGTTAGCCCAGGATTAGGGTTACGGTTAGGATTAGCGCTAGTGTTAGGGTTGTGCTAGGGTTACGGTTGGGATTTTTTCAAAAGTAAAGAACAAAAAATGATGACGATATGGCGACTAGTGTTGAGCGCAAGTGCTCACTACTTGAGTTTGCATCGGGTGCTCGGGTATGCACCAAGTATCGCGGGTGCGCTAGTGACATGCTCGAGTTCTCGCCCCGCATGTTTCGTGGTTGTTACACAGACAAAAAAAAACAATTGGGGATGGCCTGCCATACACGAGCGATCCCCGTATGTTTTTTTTGGATGTCTAACAACCGTGAAACATGTGTGGCGGGAGCCTTGAATATCCACGATACTTGGTGCATACCTGAATACCCAATACAAACTCAAGTAGCGAGCACTTGCGCTCAAGACTAATGACTACTTATTCAATATGATGACCTAATGTTATCAAATTCTGTGTCGTACCTGTGGGTTCAAAAGGTTCACTATACCCCTTGATAAAATCCTTGAGCAGTCTAAGTTCCAAAATGGGGACACTTGTGAGGGGTTTCCTCTGTTTAGGCGCATCAGGGGCTAACCAAATATGACATGGCATCTGCTAATTATTCAAGCAAATTTTCCATTCAAAAAGTCAAATTGCGCTCCTTCCCTTCCGAACCCTGCCATACGCCCAAACAGTAGTTTTCCCCCAAATATGGGGAATCGGAATTGTACAACAAATTTTGTGGCTCATTTTCTCTTGTTACCCCTAAGAAAATTAAAAATTTGGTGCCTGAAGTAAAATTTGTGTGAAGAAAAGTTAAATGTTCATTTTTTCCTTCCACGTTGCTTCAGTTCCTGTGAAGCACCTGAAGGGTTAATAAACTTCTTGAATGTGGTTTTGAGTACCTTGAGGGGTGCAGTTTTTAGAATGGGTATTTTCTGTCATAAAGGCCCCTTAAAGTCACTTCAAATGTGATGTGGTCCCTAAAAAAAAAATGGTTTTGTAAATTTTGTTGGAAAAATGAGAAATCTCTGGTCAACTTTTAACCCTTATAACTTCCTAACAAAGCGCATGTGAATCCGCATGTATTACGCAGGAAAAATGCATGTACAATCCGCATGCGTTTTTTTCTGCCAGGGAGATGCAGAAATGCTGCAGAAATTTTTTGCTTCATTTCTGCATCGTAGGCTCATAGCCTAATGGACATGCTGCGGATTTTTGAGTGCAGCATAAACGCTGCGGAAAAATCCGCAGCATGGGCATTGAAGTGCGGAATTGCATAGGGGACCATGGCAGAAGGCTTACCATGCATTTCCCAAGCATTTACGCTGCGGAAAATTCCGCAGCAAAAACGCTTGAAAAACGCATCGTGGGCACACAGCCATTGTTTAATTTTTTTTTTACTTCAGCTAACATAAGTAATATTTCATTAGATGGGATGTATTGCATTGTTCATCCTGAGTTTTCTAATTCATGAACAGAATGTCAGTACTAAAGAAAACTATAGAGAAATGAGTGTCTAACAAAACCCTTTAGGGATGAGAAATAATACTAACAAATTACCCAAAGGGTAAATGGACCCAGCTTAAGGGATAATGTGATTAAAACTTGACTTATTGTTATTAATTAATATGGTCTAACAAACAATGATTAAAATAACTCAGGTGGTATTGCTGTGTTGCATTTCATAGGACTCCTTTATGGGATATCATTCTCCTAAAGCTAATATATCTCCTACCTAGATTAATAGCTGCAGTCCACTAGCTAGGATAGCTTTTCTAAGGACAATTATAGATGTCAGTTGCAAGACCACTAGAGCTGATTAAAATTCACTCATAGCCTTCCTGACATGTTTCACCATGACTGGCTTCATCAGGGGACTGAGGCTGAGTTAAAAAACAGAGTGCAAGGTAATTTAAGGCTTCTGTTGTGACATCATCAAATTATGTCACCCGGTCACACGGTGATCATACCCAAGTCACCAAATCAGGATTGCGATGATGTCACAGTCACATGTTAAGGTCCCGTAAAGGTTCATTGTATCATTACTGTGATCACCGGCCAATCACCTAACCAGGATTGCGATGATGTCACAGTCATATGTTAAGGTCCTGTAAAACAGAAACCACATTCAGTCCTACGGTGATCACAGGCCAATCACCAAACCAGGATTGTGATGATGTCACAGTCACATTCTAAGTTCCTGTAAAGCAGAGACAACAGTCAATCCTATTGTATCATTACTGTGTACGTCCTATTAAAAAGGTTCTATTGCATATACAGTACAGACCAAAAGTTTGGACACACCTTCTCGTTTAAAGATTTTTCTGTATTTTCATGAATATCAAAATTGTACATTAACACTGAAGGCATCAAAACTATGAATTAACACATGTGGAATTATATACTTAACAAAAAAGTGTGAAACAACTGAAAATATGTCTTATATTCTAGGTTCTTCAAAGTAGCCACCTTTTGCTTTGGTAGTCACCGGAAATGGTTTTCAGTTCACAGGTGTTCCCTGTCCGGTTTAATAAGTGGGATTTCTTGCCTTATAAATATGGTTGGGACCATAAGTTGTGTTGTGCAGAAATCTGGTGGATACGCAGCTGATAGTCCTACTGAATAGACTGTTAGAATTTGTATTATGGCAAGAAAAAAGCAGCTAAGTAAAGAAAAACGAGTGGCCATCATTACTTTAAGAAATGAAGGTCAGTCAGTGTGCAAAATTGAGAAAACGTTGAAAGTGTCCCCTAGTGCAGTTGCAAAAACCATCAAGTGCTACAAAGAAACTGGCTCACATGAGGACGGCCCCAGGAAAGAAAGACCAAGAGTCACCTCTGCTTCTGAGGATAAGTTTATCCGAGTCACCAGCCTCAGAAATCGCAGGTTAACAGCAGCTCAGATTAGAGACCAGGTCAATGCCACACAGAGTTCTAGCAGCAGACACATCTCTTCAACAACTGTTAAGAGGAGACTTTGTGCAGCAGGCCTTCATGGTAAAATAGCTGCTAGGAAACCACTGCTAAGGACAGGCAACAAGCAGAAGAGACTTGTTTGGGCTAAAGAACACAAGGAATGGACATTAGACCAGTGGAAATCTTTGCTTTGGTCTGATGAGTCTAAATTTGAGATCTTTGGTTCCAACCACCGTGTCTTTGTGCGACGCAGAAAAGGTGAACAGATGGACTCTACATGCCTGGTTCCCACCATGAAGCATGGAGGAGGAGGTGTGATGGTGTGGGGTGCTTTGCTGGTGACACTGTTGGGGGATAGTGTTGAGCCACCCCCGTAGTGTTCGAGTTCGGTTCGGTTCGTCGAACACCCGTGTGTTCGCCGAACTGTTCGTCGAACTGTTCGTCAAACACCTTCGAACACCGTTAAAACCAATGGCAGGCAAACAAAAACACATAGAAACACATAGAAAACACCTTCAAAGGTGTCCAAAAGCTGACAAACTGCTCAGAAGACACAACTAACACATGGAAAAGTGACAAGTACATATAGTCATGCGAAAAGAAAAGAGGTGGAGGAGTAAAAGGAGGGGGAGACACAGATATAGGCATGTCATGCCCTTCTAAAATCCAAAAAGTGAGAAGCCGACACGTTCAGTCCGCTCCTGCCCGTGCCACCTCCGCGTCGCCGGGTTTGTGCCAGAGCCGCGGTGAACCCTGACGGCCAGCCCCCCTCTCCCAATACTGGTGCCTGTCCGCTGGTGGGTCGAGCGAGCCCCCCTGTGGTGGAGGCAGCTCTAAGCTTTTTAATTTAAATTGTCTCTCTAATTTGAATGAATACACTTTAAATCCATTTACAAGGATCTATTGGAGGGCAAGTCTCATGCCAGCAGCCGCGTAATTCCAGCTCCAGTAGCGTCCACTAAAGCTGCTGCAGTTAAAAAGCTTTTATAAGGATCGAGCTCGGCTGTCCACCGCAAGGCATCCTACTGCCAGTCCCAGCCCCTATGCCTTGGGGTGCCTCCTGATGCTCTTCACTGAGTATCCCGTGGTCCCGAAGCATTTCCTTTGAAAAAATTAAGTGTCCAAACTACAGGTGGTGTAGCTTGCTTAACAGCCGGGATAATCCGCTGACTAGCAGACACTGCTACTAGGCACAAAGTATTTCCTGGGCTAGATGCAGTTAAAAATTTGTAATTAGATACTCTCGTTGGATGCTGAGAAAGCATTCCATAGAGTCTCCTGGCACGCCATATATGATTCTCTTAAAAAGCTTGGGGTAGGGGTCTAGGGGACCCTTTTATAGCCAAAATCACGGCCCTGTATCGCAATACGTCACCTAGGCTGAAGATAAATGGAACTGTAGCACCCTGAGGGCTCGGTTGCTACAGAGGTATTGCACCTCACCCAGAGGTGTGATATCTCACTCTCAGGTAAGGATGTAGTGTGGATCAGGACCCGACACCTGCATGCATTACACCACATTGCCGTGGGGCAGGGCGACCAATATGCCCCTGAGATGGGCACGACAGTCCCTGTCCCTGGCTGGAGTGGGGGGAGGGAACACTGAGGAAGGGGAACCCTGTAGTGCAGGAGCAGGGAGGAAGCAGTTCCTGGGTGCATTGAGAAGGGAGTATAAAAGGTGGGCACCATCTTAGTTCAGTGCAGAGAAGTCTGAGCAGAAGTGGCAGGGAGCAGGGGCTCTGCATGAGCTCTGCTCCGGAGGCGGGCCTAGTAACAGAGGCCAGAGCCTGGAAGAGGGAGAAGGAAGGAAGAGGAGCGGAGAAGGCTCCAGGAACGAGGAACGAAGGGATCCCAGGGGTGCGGACGGGCGAGTCGCCACCGCACGCCCGAATCCACCTGCGTGGAGGGGTCAGGCCAAAGGGGGAGACTGGTACCCGAAACTAGTGGAGGCAGGAAACGACCCTCAGCTAGAAACAGGAGGCTGTGACATTTTATGTGGCGCAGCCCCTCACTACACCCGCTAGGAAGGCACCACATAGGGTCAGGGAAACTGGCGCCAAGTTTACCAAGAGGAGGCTCGAGGCAGCCGGACAGAAGGGTTGGTAAGAAAGGCCAGACAAAGGACACACAAAGGGGGTCCTGTGAAGCGCTCCAAAGTTATCTGGGAGTTGTCTGAGCCCCTCACCTGGTGAGCACAGTACGACGTGGGCAGCCGTTACCTGCAGACGTGGTCTGGATAATAAGAACTGTGAGTAAAGGCCCTGGACTGCATCACTGACTCCGTGTCGTTACTGCTGCTGCTGTTAGAACCTTGCTGTTAGGTTTTTTTTCCTTTGCTGGTCACATGACCTTGTTGGCCTATTTAATCCTGCTCCGCCCTTCTGGCTTTGCTGGACTTCATTGTATATCTACTTTCTAGCTAGCCTGTGCTCTGTATCTAACTCTGTTAGTTTGCTTGGTCTACGGACCTCTAGGTTCTATCTATTTTGTTTGTTCGTCTGTCTGCTGCTATTTCTGTTAGGAGGTGTCCCATATTCCTCCCAGTCCTTAGTACTTGTAGGGATTCCCTCCCCAAATCTATAGGTCTCCGTACAGACTAGATTAGGACTTTAGCAGGTCTGATCGCAGGATCAGGTTCCCTGTTACATCGTAGGGATTCAGCTGAGTCTTATAGTAGGGACAGATCTCCTCTCTTTCCTTAGCTTTGGTAGCAGAACATAACAGTAAGTCCAGCCTGTAAATTCTCTAAGGAAAGATTTTTTTTTGTTCCATCATGGTGTCGGTTCAGGATTTGGCTAAACACCTGCAGGGACTCTCTCTGGAAGTGGCCGAGCTCCGTCAGCACGTGAGTAACTGTCCTGGAGCATATTTCTTGGAGCCTAAGGTATGTTTGCCGGATTTATTTTTTGGTGAACATCGAGAATTTTTTTCATTTAAAAATGCTTGCTTATTGTATTTTCGTTTGAGACCCAAGTCCTCTGGGGATGAATCCCAGCGCGTAGGGTTCATAATGTCACTTTTGCGCAAAGAGCCTCAGGAGTGGGCCTTTTCTTTGCAACCTAGTGATACATGCTTCAGATCAGTGGATAGTTTTTTTTCTGCTTTAGGACTATTATATGATGATCCTGACCGTGTGGCATCAGCTGAGACTGAGTTGAGACGTTTAAAACAAGGATCAGGTAATATGGAAAAATATTGTACACATTTTCGTCGTTGGTCCACTCAAACAGGGTGGAACGATTCTGCTCTGAAAAGTCTATTTCTTGCTGGGCTCAGTGAAAAGGTTAAAGACCTGCTAATTGCTTATCCTACACCTGAGGATTTGCAACAGGCTATGCAATTAGCTATACGGGTGGACAGAAGACTGCGTGCTAGGGTTAATGAGAGCAAATCCTCTGCTATGTCAGTTTCTGGTTATGATAATGTGTGTACTAACAGTGGTGAACCGATGGAGATTGGATCGGTGGCACCTCGCTCTCAAGAAAAACACCGTCGTTTTTCAGAAGGCTTGTGTTTCTATTGTGGAAAATCTGGTCATTTGATTAAAGGCTGTGAGCTTCGTATGAAGAAAGAAAAAAAAATGGTCAGTCACGCCCGTATTGCCTGTTTAAATTCCAAGGGTATATTTTTAGCTGCTTCCACGATTGCTCAGGAAAAATTAATGGAATTTCGGGTGTTTGTTGATTGCGGGTCTACACTGAATGTTATTGATGGGGGATTCGTGGAAAAACTCAATTTAAAACCTGAACCTTTATCATCCCCCATTGCTGTGGTTTCTGTGGATGGCTCCCCTTTGAAGAATATTACTCTCAAGGTCAGTGAATTTCCTCTCACTATTAATGGTGTTCACCATGAGAAATTGGATTTGGTAGTGTTGAATAACTTGCCTTCTCCAGTAATATTGGGTTTGCCCTGGTTAAAATTTCACAATCCTGTACTGGATTGGTCTACCAGTGAAATTAAATCCTGGAGCCATAAATGTTATGACAAGTGTTGTAACGGGCGTATTGCAGCTTTGGATAGGGGAGAATTGCCTGTTCCTATTCAGGATTTTTGGAGAGTTTTTTCTGAGAAAGAATCGCAGGTTTTGCCTCCCCATAGAGACTATGATTGTTCTATTGAATTTGTCCCTGGAGCGACTCTTCCTAAAAGTCGTTTATTTAACCTTACTATTCCTGAGAGGAAGGCTTTGGAGGAATACATACAGACAAGTTTGGCCGCCGGTCACATTAGGCCCTCTAAGTCTCCTGTGGCGGTTGGATTTTTTTTTGTAAAAAAAAAGGACGGCGGTTTACGTCCTTGTCTGGATTTTCGTGAGATTAACAAAATTACGGTACGCAATCCTTACCCACTGCCATTGATTCCTGATCTGTTTAACCAGTTATTGGGGGCCAAGTGGTTCTCTAAAATTGACCTTAAGGGGGCATACAATCTGTTGCGCATGAAGGAGGGTGATGAATGGAAGACTGCTTTTAACACTCCTGTGGGTCATTTTGAGAATCTGGTTATGCCTTTTGGTCTTACTAATGCTCCTGCATTTTTTCAGAATCTGATTAATGACATCCTTAGACCTTTGATCGGTAAAAATGTGGTTGTGTATTTGGATGACATTTTGATTTATTCGCCAGATCTGGAGTCTCATTGGCGGAGCGTGCGTGAGGTATTACAGTTATTAATGGACAATTCGCTTTTTGCTAAGCTGGAGAAATGTGAGTTCGCTGTACAGAGAATTAGTTTTTTGGGCTACATTATCTCCAGCAAAGGTTTTGAGATGGATCCGGTTAAGGTTCAGGCTGTGCAGGAATGGCCTAGGCCTATTGGTTTGAAATCAATACAGAGGTTTTTGGGTTTCGCCAATTACTATAGAAAATTCATAAAAAATTTTTCTAGTATTGTCAAACCTCTGACTGATCTCACCAGGAAAGGTGCTGATGCGGTTCAGTGGTCTTCTGAGGCCATTGAAGCTTTTGTGTATCTCAAGGAGAGGTTCACCTCTGCTCCCATCCTTATGCAGCCTGATGTTACTAGGCCGTTTTTGGTTGAGGTTGATGCTTCCTCTGTGGGGGTTGGCGCAGTATTGTCTCAGGATAACGGGGATGGATTACATCCCTGTGCATTTTTTTCAAAAAAATTTTCGGAGACTGAATTGAATTACGATATTGGTAATCGGGAATTATTGGCTATTAAACTCGCATTTGAACACTGGCGCCACTTCTTGGAAGGTGCGGAATTTCCCGTTCAGGTTCTTACGGATCATAAAAATCTGATATATCTTGACGCTGCCAAGCGCCTGAATGCCCGTCAGGCTAGGTGGGCACTGTTTTTCTCGCGGTTTAATTTCTCCGTTACTTACATCCCTGGTACTAAGAATGTTAAGGCGGATGCCTTGTCTCGCAGTTTTTCTCCCATAGTCGGTGCTGAGAAAGAGGAAAACATTTTACAAGAAGGTGTTGTGATAGCTGCTTTAGACTCCGTTTTGGAAGATGAGATTCTTAAAGCTCAGGAGAATGCCCCATCTAACACTCCTCATGGGAGGTTGTTTGTGCCTGGGACCTTTAGGAGAGATTTGTTTGTTGAGTGTCACGAATCTCGGTTGGCAGGTCATCCCGGAATCTCTGAGACCAAGAGACTGGTGGGTCGCAGTTTTTGGTGGCCTGGATGGCAGAAGGAAGTCATTAAGTGGGTGCGCCAATGTACTATATGTGCTAGATCTAAGTCCTCACATACTCCTGCTGCGGGGTTGCTTTGTCCTTTGGAGGTCCCCAGTGCTCCTTGGACACATTTGGCTATGGACTTTATAACTGACCTTCCCCCCTCTGAGGGTTTTACTGTCATCTGGGTGGTCGTGGACCGTTTTAGCAAGATGTGTCACTTGATTCCCTTCGTCAAACTGCCCTGCGCTAAAACTCTCGCTAAGGCCTTTGTCAAGGAAATTGTCAGACTTCATGGCGTTCCTACTGACATTGTTTCTGATAGGGGTCCTCAGTTCGTGGCTCGTTTTTGGCGTGCCTTTTGTGACAGGTTGGGAATTCATTTGTCGTTTTCGTCCGGATATCATCCTGAATCTAATGGCCAGACAGAAAGGAAAAACCAGGATGTTGAGCAGTTCTTGCGTTGTTTTGTGGCAGACAATCAAGAGGGGTGGTCTGAGTTTCTGCCACTTGCCGAATTTGCTCTGAACAATCATACATCTTCTTCTGCTGGTTGTTCGCCTTTTTTTTGTTGTTCTGGGAGACATCCGTCGTTTGGGTCGTTCTCCAAGTTGGGATCTGCCGTGCCTGAGGAGGAGAATTTTTCCGGTGATTTGGAAAGAGTTTGGACGGATGTGCGTGGTAATCTTCAGGAGGCCAACAGAAAATCTAAAGACTACTTTGATAGGAAACGACAGGAGGTTTTGTTCGCTGTTGGTGACATGGTTTGGTTGTCCTCTAGGAATCTGCGGTTGAGGATTCCTTCTAAGAAATTGGGTCCCAAGTTTGTAGGGCCCTTTAAGGTGCTTCAGGTTGTCAACCAATCTGCTGTTAGGTTGGAGGTTCCTACCTCCTGGAGAATTAATCCGGTCTTTCATGTCTCTCTGTTAAAAAAAGCTGTTGTGTCGGATGGTGACGCCTCTGCCTCTGTTCCTCCGGTGGTGGAGGATGGGGAATATGAAATTTCTCGCATCCTTGACTCTAGACGGTATAGAGGTAGTTTGCAGTATCTTGTGGCCTGGAAAGGTTTCGGACCCGAGGATAACTCTTGGGTGAGGTCAGATGATGTTTCCGCGTCCAGACTTATCAGAGCGTTTCACAGGAGATTTCCTGATAAGCCTGGTCCTAGGGGATCCGGAGGATCCTCTTAGAAGGGGGGGTACTGTTAGAACCTTGCTGTTAGGTTTTTTTTCCTTTGCTGGTCACATGACCTTGTTGGCCTATTTAATCCTGCTCCGCCCTTCTGGCTTTGCTGGACTTCATTGTATATCTACTTTCTAGCTAGCCTGTGCTCTGTATCTAACTCTGTTAGTTTGCTTGGTCTACGGACCTCTAGGTTCTATCTATTTTGTTTGTTCGTCTGTCTGCTGCTATTTCTGTTAGGAGGTGTCCCATATTCCTCCCAGTCCTTAGTACTTGTAGGGATTCCCTCCCCAAATCTATAGGTCTCCGTACAGACTAGATTAGGACTTTAGCAGGTCTGATCGCAGGATCAGGTTCCCTGTTACATCGTAGGGATTCAGCTGAGTCTTATAGTAGGGACAGATCTCCTCTCTTTCCTTAGCTTTGGTAGCAGAACATAACAGCTGCCCTGCACCATCACCCCCATCCTCCGCATACACTGCCCTGAGGCTATACTCCTCCCGTGGGGAGTTATGCTACGCTCTGCTGCACCCACAACACCAGCCTCAGCGGTCTGCCCTGGAGCGGCGGTTCACTCTGACCGCAATCCACGGGTGGCGTAGTCGGACATTTAAACATCAAAACCACATAAATAGTTGCGCCACTGGTTTGACCGCCCTGAGCCACGTAACAGGGTCGCCGCCACGGAGACTACAACCACCAGCATCCACCAAAAAGGGTCCGGCTCCGGGTGTCCCAAGGCCCAGGGGGCGCGTCAGAACATTTTCATCACCTTTCACAATCACCAATGGGACAAGGCAGGGATGTTCTCTGTCCCCTCTCTTATACATCCTAGTGACGGAGCACCTGCTCTCATCAATTCGCCATAACCCCAATATTAGGTGGATTGAGGTGGGAGGCACCGAGTACAAGTGCTCTCTATTTGCTGATGATGTCCTAGTATATATCACTCAATCACATATATCCATCCATGCTGTTATGGCTGAAATAGATCACTTTGTTACATGGTCAAATTTTAAAATCAATGCAGCGAAGTCTGAGGCCCTCGATGTCTCCCTCCCCAAATCCATATAGGATTCCATCCAGTCCAACTTTCCCTTTGCCTGGCCCTCACAGGGTATCAAATACTTAGAGATTCCTATTCATAGAGACCTCTCCCATCTATGTTATCTTAATTTTGGGCCCTTTATTGAACAACTCCATACAGACCACGGTTGGCAAGTTAGAACTGTAAGATTCACTACGTGAACCACTGGTGTTTTGTGGAAAAGCACATGTACACAGTGTTCCAAATTATTATGCAAAAAGTGTTTAGGAGTGATAAGGGAAGAATTTGTTTGTTTGTCAGTTAAACTCATTGATGGTGATGTGTGTCAGGGCTCTTTATATCACTGTAAGCAATTGCAGACACCTGTGCTAATTAGTTTGGCAGGTGTGTCCAATGAAAGGCAAGACTACTTAAGAAGGCTGTCTCACATTATTAAGCAGCCTACATTTTCTGCCAAAATGGGAAAGAAAAAGGATGTGTCGGCTGCTGAGAAGCAACAAATTGTGGAGTGTTTAGGTCAAGGCATGACTACAATCAACATTGTGCGATGATCAGGATGAAGTGTCTTGGCAATCAAGAAGTATGTAGCTGATTCACAGTACACACGTGTGCGTGCTGATAAGGGCAAATTGAGGACTCTTTCCTACAGGCAATTACGTCAGGTTGAAAGAGCAGCGGCAAAAAAGCCTTGTCATAGCAGCAGACAAGTTTTTGAAGCTGCTGGTGCCTCCAACGTCCCCCGAACAACAAGATGCAGGGTCCTTCAGAGGTTTGCAGCTGTGCATACGCCATCCTGTCGACCTCCTCTATCCACTTCACACAAGCAGAAACGGCTCCAGTGGGCCAAACATTACATGAAGACTGATTTCAAAACTGTTTTGTTCACGGATGAGTGCCGTGCAGCGCTCGATGGTCCAGATGGATGGAGTGGAGGATGGCTGGTTGATGGACACCCCACGCAAACACGGCTACAGCGCCAACAAGGAGGAGGTGGAGTAATGTTTTGGGCTGGAATCATGGGGAGAGAGATTGTCGGCCCCTTTAGGATCCCTGAAGGCGCTAAAGATGAACTCCATAATGTATGTGGATTTTCTCAAACAGCACTTCCTGCCATGGTTCAAGAAGAAGAACCGTGTATTTCACAGCAAGATCAGTTTTTTGCATGATAATGCACCATCTCATGCTGCACATAAAACATCTGCATCTCTGGCTGATATGGGCATAAAAGGGGACAAACTTATGGTGTGACCCCCATGCTCCCCTGACCTCTACCCCATTCAGAACCTTTGGAGCATCATTAAAAGGAGTGTCTATGATGGCGGGAGGCAGTTCACATCTAAGCAACAGCTCTGGGAGGGTATTCTGTCCTCATGCAAAACAATTGAAGCAGAAACCATCCAAAACCTGACAAATTCAATGGACGAGAGAGTTCAGAAGCTCCTTTCGAACAAGGGGTCCTATGTGAAAATGTAACATCACCTAGAATAAAGTTTTGAGTTGAAAACTGTTTGATTTCAGTTTCTAACAACCTGCTAATGCTTATAATTTCAAAAATGACCATTTTTTTGGTCTTTATTAAAATGAAAAGGTTGATCGAAAAGTTTGGGGGATCTAAGAGTGTGGCAACCCAGTAGTCATGATTAGAGATGAGCGGTGTTCGACTAGAACTGTTCGCCAATCTCAAATTCGAGCTGTTTTGGGCGGTGTTCGAGTTGTTCGACGAACCCGAACGATTTGCAAAAAATTCGGCTGTTCGAGGTTATGTTCGATAACTGTTCGTGCACCAAAAGCGTGTCCTGCATGTCTGGTGCTATTTAGAGCACCAATCATGCAGGGATTGTCTGCCACTCACTGTAATGCCACAGCCATGGTGGTTGTGGCATTACAGTGATTGCCCAAATCGATGGGAACAGTGCCAACAGTGAAACATGAAAAGCCGGCAATTCAGCAGCGGCATACACCGGTACCCGACAATTTAGAACCGAAAGAATAGAGCTTCACACATAGATTAGATAGATATAAACATGTCAGCCACATATATACGAAGTACAGTGAAAGTGCTGCTTACTGTACTTGTCATTTAGCGTAAAGGATTTATCAGAAAAAATAATAGTGTTTTCATGCACCGTCTCTTTAAAAAAGCCGGCCGGCAATTCAGCAGCGGTACCCGACAATTTAGAATAGAAGGAATAGAGAATCACACATAGATTAGATAGATAGAAACATGTCAGTCACATATATATGAAGTACAGTGACAGTGTTGGTTACTGTACTTGTCATTTAGTATTAAAATAAAGGATTTATTATTAAAAAAATTGGTGTGGGGTTCCCCTTAATTTTAGGCTCTAGCGGAGGTTAAGCAGACAGCTGGGGCAGATGTTTGAAGCCTGGGAAGGGGGTAATACCCACGGAGCTTCCCAGGCTACTAATATCAGCCCCCAGCTGAATACATAGCCTTTACTAGCTATTAAAATGGGGGACCCCCCAAAAAAAATGACGTGGGGTCCCCCCTAATTTAATAGCTAGCAAAGGCTAGGCAGACAGCTGGGGGCTGATATTAATAGCCCAGGAAGGGAGCCATGAATATTGGCCCCCTCCCAGGCTAGAAACACCAGCCGTCAGCCGCCCCAGAAATGGCGCATTCATAGGATGCGCCAATTCTGGCACTTAGCCTCGCTCTTCCACGCTGCCCTGGTGCGGTGGCAGGGGGTAATATGGCTGGGGTTGATGTCAGCTTATAATGCCAGCTGACATCAAGCCCAGGTTAGTAATGGAGAGGCGTCTATAAGACACCCCCATTACTAACCCCATAGTCAAAGTTAAAAAAAACACAAACACCCAGAATAAAGTCCTTTAATTGAAATAAAGACACAATTCTTTATTGTTCTAAATTAAACCATACTTACCATCACGCCCATTCCAGCTGAAGCCAACGATCTCCTGTAATAAAAATAAAATAATAAAGCAACCTCATCCTTACCTTTCCATGGTTCCCACGACAGCTTCAGCTCTGCTACATCGAGATGACAGGCTGGACTGCAGCAGAACGCCGCCATCCAGCCTGTCATCCCGCAGACACTGAGAAGCGCAGGCTTGCTTGCGCTCTGCAGTGTCTGGCTGTGACGGCATAAAGATGAGACGAGTTCATGTCCAATGAACTCGGCGCACCTCATGCACGTCACTTACAGCGTGGGAGAATTCTCACGCTGAAGCGCTGAGTGCAGGAGAATTTTCCCACGCTGTCAGTGAGGTGCATGAGGTGAGCTGAGTTCATTGGACATGAGCTCACCTCATGCACGTCACTGACAGCGTGGGACAATTCTCCTGCACTCAGCACTTCAGCGTGAGAATTTTCCCACGCTGTCAGTGACGTGCATGAGGTGAGCCGAGTTCATTGGACATGAACTCGGCTCATCTGGATGCCGTCACAGCGAGACACTGAGGAGCGCAAGCATGCCTGCTCTTCTCAGTGTCTGCGGCATGACAGGCTGGATGGCAGCGTTCTGCTGCGGTCCAGCCTGTCATCTCGATGTAGCAGAGCTGAAGCTGTCGTGGGAACCATGGAAAGGTAAGGATGAGGTTGGTTTATTATTTTTCTTTTATTGCAGGAGATCGTTGGCTTCAGCTGGAATGGGCGTGATGGTAAGTATAGTTTAATTTAGAACAATAAAGAATTGTGTGTTTATTTCAATTAAAGGACTTTATTCTGGGTGTTGTGTTTTTTTTAAATACTTTACTAGAAATTCATGGCGGTCATGTCTAATACTGGCGTGACCCCATGAATTCTGGGCTTGGGGCCAGCTGATAGTACCAAGCTGGCCCTAACCCCTTTATTACCCAGTGAGCCACCGCACCAGGGCCCTGGATGAGTTGGGTACAGCGCCAGAAGATGGCGCTTCTATGAACGCGCCATTTTCCGGGGTGGCTGTGGACTGCAATTTGCAGCGGGGGGGGGCCCAGAAAGCTTGGGCCTCCCTGTGCTGCAGATTCCAGCCCCCAGCTGCCTAGTTGTACCTGGCTGGACACAAAAATAGGGCGAAGCCCCACGTATTTTTTTTTTAATTATTTCATGAAATTCATGAAATAATTAAGAAAAAAAGGCCTTCCCTATATTGTTGTGTCCGGCCAGGTACAAATAGTCAGCTGGTGGTTGGGGGCAGCCCGTTCCTGCCTGCTGTACCTGGCTGGACACAAATATAGTGCGAAGCCCCACTTCAATTTTTTTTAATTATTTCATGAAATTCATGAAATAATTAAGAAAAAAAGGCCTTCCCTATATTGTTGTGTCCGGCCAGGTACAAATAGGCAGCTGGTGGTTGGGGGCAGCCCATTCCTGCCTGCTGTACCTGGCTGGACACAAATATAGTGCGAAGCCCCACTTCAATTTTTTTAAATTATTTCAGGAAATTTATGAAATAATTAAAAAAAAATTGACGTGGGGCTTCGCACTATATTTGTGTCCAGTCAGGTGCAGCAGGCAGGAACGGGCTGCCCCCAACCACCAGCTGCCTATTTGTACCTGGCCGGACACAACAATATAGGGAAGCCCTTTTTTTCTTAATTATTTCATGAAATAATTTAAAGAAAATTGACGTGGGGCTTCGCCCTGTTTTTGTGTCCAGCCAGGTACAACTATGCAGCTGGGGGCTGGAATCCGCAGCGCAGGGAGGCCCAAGCTTTCTGGGCCACCCCCGCTGCAAATTGCAGTCCGCAGCCACCCCAGAAAATGGCGCGTTCATAGAAGCGCCATCTTCTGGCGCTGTACCCAACTCATCCAGGGCCCTGATGCGGTGGCTCACTGGGTAATAAAGGGGTTAGGGCCAGCTTGGCATTATCAGCTGGCCCTAAGCCCAAAATTCATGGGGTCACGCCAATATTAGACATGACCACCATGAATTTCTAGTAAAGTATTTAAAAAAAACACAACACCCAGAAAAAAGTCCTTTAATTGAAATAAACACACAATTCTTTATTGTTCTAAATTAAACCATACTTACCATCACACCCATTCCAGCTGAAGCCAACGATCTCCTGAAATAAAAGAAAAATAATAAAGCAACATCATCCTTACCTTTCCGTGGTTCCCATGACAGCTTCAGCTCTGCTACATCGAGATGACAGGCTGGACCGCAGCAGAACGCTGCCATCCAGCCTGTCATCCCGCAGACACTGAGAAGCGCAGGCTTGCTTGCGCTCCACAGTGTCTCTCTGTGAGGGCATCCAGATGAGCCGAGTTAATGTCCAATGAACTCGGCTCACCTCATGCACGTCACTGACAGCGTGGGTAAATTCTCCTGCACTCAGCGCTTCAGCGTGGGAGAATTCTCACGCTGAAGCGCTGAGTGCAGGAGAATTCTCCCACGCTGTCAGTGACGTGCAGGAGGTGAGCTGAGTTCATTGGACATGAGCTCACCTTATGCACGTCACTGACAGCGTGGGAGAATTCTCCTGCACTCAGCGCTTCAGCGTGAGAATTTTCCCACGCTGTCAGTGACGTGCATGAGGTGCGCCGAGTTCATTGGACATGAACTCGTCTCATCTTTATGCCGTCACAGCCAGACACTGCAGAGCGCAAGCAAGCCTGCGCTTCTCAGTGTCTGCGGGATGACAGGCTGGATGGCGGCGTTCTGCTGCGGTCCAGCCTGTCATCTCGATGTAGCAGAGCTGAAGCTGTCGTGGGAACCATGGAAAGGTAAGGATGATGTTGCTTTATTATTTTTCTTTTATTGCAGGAGATCGTTGACTTCAGCTGGAATGGGCGTGATGGTAAGTATGGTTTAATTTAGAACAATAAAGGATTGTGTCTTTATTTCAATTAAAGGACTTTATTCTGGGTGTTTGTGTTTTCTTTTAACTTTGACTATGGGGTTAGTAATGGGGGTGTCTTATAGACGCCTCTCCATTACTAACCTGGGCTTGATGTCAGCTGGCATTATAAGCTGACATCAACCCCAGCCCTATTACCCCCTGCCACCGCACCAGGGCAGCGTGGAAGAGCGAGGCTAAGTGCCAGAATTGGCGCATCCTATGAATGCGCCATTTCTGGGGCCGCTGACGGCTGGTGTTTCTAGCCTGGGAGGGGGCCAATATTCATGGCACCCTTCCTGGGCTATTAATATCAGCCCCCAGCTGTCTGCCTAGCCTTTGCTAGCTATTAAATTAGGGGGGACCCCACGTCATTTTTTTGGGGGGGTCCCCCATTTTAATAGCTAGTAAAGGCTATGTATTCAGCTGGGGGCTCATATTAGTAGCCTGGGAAGCTCCGTGGGTATTACCCCCTTCCCAGGCTTCAAACATCTGCCCCAGCTGTCTGCTTAACCTCCGCTAGAGACTAAAATTAAGGGGAACCCCACGCCAATTTTTTTTAATAATAAATCCTTTATTTTAATACTAAATGACAAGTACAGTAACCAACACTATCACTGTACTTCATATATATGTGACTGACATGTTTCTATCTATCTAATCTATGTGTGAAGCTCTATTCTGTCTGTTATAAATTGTCGGGTACAGATGCTGAATTGCCGGCCGGCTTTTTTAAAGAGACGGTGCATGAAAACACTATTACTTTTTTTAATAAATCCTTTACACTAAATGACAAGTACAGTAAGCAACATTGTCACTGTACTTCATATATATGTGACTGACATGTTTCTATCTATCTAATCTATGTGTGAAGCTCTATTCTGTCTGTTATAAATTGTCGGATACCGCTGCTGAATTGCCGGCCGGCTTTTTTAAAGAGACAGTGCATGAAAACACTATTATATTTTTTAATAAATCCTTTACACTAAATGACAAGTACAGTAAGCAACACTGTCACTGTACTTCATATATATGTGACTGACATGTTTCTATCTATCTAATCTATGTGTGAGGCTCTATTCCTTTTTGTCTAAATTGTCGGGTACCGGTGTATGCCGCTGCTGAATTGCCGGCCGGCTTTTTTAAAGAAAGCGTCTTCTGAGCAGTTTGTCAGCTTTTGGACACCTTTGAAGGTGTTTTCTATGTGTTTCTATGTGATTTTGTTTGCCTGCCATTGGTTTTAACGGTGTTCGACGGTGTTCTAAGGTGTTCGACGAACAGTTCGACGAACAGTTCCTCGAACATCCCGGTGTTCGACGAACCGAACCGAACCCGAACACTACGGGGGTGGCTCAACACTAGTCATGATTACTTCGAATTCTGACAATATGAGGGTCATGCTGCAGGTAGTGCAGCAAGAAGGCACTTATGTGTCTTGCGCATCTCGGAGCCCCAAAATTATTTTCCGGGCTAGATGCAGCTAAAAATTATTATTAATTTTAAATCTGGTGAAGCTTTAGTATAGATGGCCTAATAGGATCAGTGCTGCACACTGCTACAAAGCCCAAATTATTTTCCAGTCAAGATACTGATAAACATGATTAGTAATTTTAAATCTGGTGGAGCTTATTATAGATGGCCTAATAGAATCAGTGCTGCACACTGCTACAAAGCCCAAATTATTTTCCAGCCAAGATACAGATAAACATGATTAGTAATTTGAAAGCTTAAAACGGTTGGTAGGATGATTTTAACAAATCATCAAGCTTTTACTCTCCCCAGGACGACACAGGGGTAGAAAAGTCGTTTCGGATCCATGATTTGTTCATCTTTATGAACGTGAGTCTATCTACATTATCAGTGGAGAGCCGCGTGCGCTTATCTGTCAGCACACCACCAGCAGCGCTGAACACACGTTCAGACAGAACGCTGGCTGCGGGGCATGACAAGATCTCCAAGGTGTAAGTGGCTAGCTCCGGCCATTTATCCAGATTGGAAGCCCAAAAAGAGCAAGGGTCCAGTGACACAGTCATGGCTTCAATGTTTACTTGGAGATACTCCTGTACCATCGTCTCTAGGCGTTGACTATGTGTCAGACTTCTTGTCTCCTGTGGCCTTGCAAAGGATGGGCTAAAAAAGTGGTGAAATGTTTCCGCAAAATTGATGTTACCAGCAGATACTGTGGTTCTGTTACGGTTTGAGTGCTGAACACTTGACGGTCCCACGGTTGGCAAGTTGGAACTGTGAGATTCACTACGTGCACCACTGGTATTTTGTGGAAAAGCACATGTAAGATTCTGCAACAGTCTCTGCTGATACTCCTGCATGCGTGCATCCCTTTCTATGGCAGGAATAATTTCTGCAAATTTACTTTTGTACCGGGGATCTAACAGTGTGGCAACCCAGTAGTCAGGATTATTTCTAATTCTCACAATTCGAGGGTCATGTTGCAGGTAGTGCAGCAAGAAGGCACTCATGTGTGTTGCGCATCCAGGAGCACCAAGTCCCTGTTGTGTTGGTGGCGAGGTAACAATCATGCTTCCTTCCTCTGTCCTCTCCCCCCAACCTCGCACAACAGAAATGTGATCAAGGTCTCCCTCATCTGATGAGTCTTCCATCAGTTCGTCCTCCACTTCTTCCTGGGCTCCTGCACCTTCCTCACTAGTTTGGCTGCTACCATGCGCCCTGGTAAAACCATCTCCCCCACCCTCACATGCCTGCCGCCTTGGTGCTGCCGACCGTCTGGACCTTGCAGATGTTAGCCCTTCCGCATACAACTCCTCCTTCTCTACTTCCTCCACCTCCTCTTGTGCCACCACCTGACTCCGAATTCTGTTTAACATGTGCTCCAGCATGTAAATCACCGGAATAGTCATGCTGATAATGGCATCGTCAGCACTAAACATCTTCGTCGCCATTTCAAAACTGTGCAGAAGGGTGCATAGGTCCCTGATCTGAGACCACTCCTCCAGCGTGATTTGCCCCACCTCTGAATCTCGTTGGCCCAGGCTATACGTCAGAACGTATTGCACCAGGGCTTGTCGGTGCTGCCACAGTCGCTGCAACATGTGCAGAGTTGAATTCCACCGGGTAGGCACATCGCATTTTAGCCGGTGAAGTGGCAGGCCCAACGACTTCTGTAGAGATGTAAGTCGCTGAGCTGCGGGATGCGAACGGCAGAAGTGAGCACACAGCGACCGTGCCCTCTGCAGAAGGCCATCTAGTCTGGGATAGTGGGCTAAAAATTGCTGGACAACCAGGTTCAACACGTGAGCCATACAAGGCACGTGTGTGACATTGCCCCGGCGAAGGGCCGCACCCAGGTTTGCAGCATTGTCGCACACGGCCTTCCCTGGTTTCAGGTCCAGTGGAGACAACCATTCATGAAATTGGTTCTCCAGAGCTGACCACAACTCCTCAGCTGTGTGACTCACATTTCCCAGACATTTCAATGTAAAAACCGCCTGATGACGTTGAGCCCTACTGCCAGCATAGTAAGGAGGTGTGCAGGATCCCTTCTGCGCAGTTAGAAAGCTTGTGGCATGACCAGACAGGCTTTGGGTGCAGGTGGAAGACCGAGAGGAGGTTGAGGAGGCAGAAGCAGTGGAGGAACTTTGACATAAAGAGGATTGACGCACAACTCGTGGGGACGGCAAGACTTGGACAGCAGCCCCTCGTCCTGCTGTCACCATAGTTACCCAGTGCCCAGTCAGCGACATGTAACGCCCCTGTCCATGCCTACTCGTCCAAGTGTCTGTGGTGAAATGCACCCTGTCACACACAGAGTTTCTCAAAGAAGCGGTGATGTTGTCTGCGACATGCTGGTGGAGCGCAGGCACACCTTTCTTTGAGAAGTAGTGCCAACTGAGCATCTGGTACTGGGGCACTGCGACGGACATAAGGTCTCGAAAATCCTCTGTGTCCACCAGGCGGAAAGGCAGCATTTCTGTAGCCAAGAGCTTGCAGATGGTGAAATTCAACCTCTTAGCTTTCTCATGGCTAGGAGGAAATGGTCTTTTACTTGTCCACATCTGAGGGACCGAGGGCTGGTTATTGTGCTTAGACGGGGTTGATAAGGGTGTCCCCGGCAAACTGCCGGTCTGTGAGGAAGATGCAGGCGGACATGTTAGGTTGCCTTGATCCAAAGGTGGTGCTATCGATGTCGGACAGCGCTCAACACCAGCTGGTGTTACCACCTCCAAAGAAAATGATGACCTGCCAATCACGCTGGCTGTTGCGGGTAAAGAGGTGGCAGGTCTGCGCCCCAAAACAGGTGTGACTGCTGTCCCCCCAGTCACAGAGGATAAAGAGGCCGTGGATGCACAAGATATGGCAGACGGTGGTTGGCCCGGCCGGCTAGGCCGCATTGTAGCACACTGAGCTTCCCACTGCAACTTATGCTTCATGTCCATGTGCCGGTTCATGCATGAAGTACTCAAACTATGTATTTTTTGGCCTCTACTTAGCTTTTGCTGACAAATGTTACAGATAACACGAGTTGGGTCATCTTTATCGATCTGAAAAAATGCCCAGGCTATGCAAAGCTTAGCACCCATGCGACCTGAAGAGCCACTATGACTTGTGGTGAGAGGCAGAGTTGTGTTTGAGGATGCAGTTGTTGACGTGCTTCCAGTACTACGTCTCTGTCCAGGAAGGCGCAACCTGACCTGGTCGTCACTAGCATCTTCCTCCACCTCCTCTGCTGACCTCATCTCTTGGCTGACTGTGGGTTGACAGTAAGTGGGATCTCCAACCTCATCATCATCACCCTGTGCGTTATCACACCCGTCGTCCTCAGAGCCAACCTGTTCCTGCCCTGACAAAAAACTAAAGTTGTCGCTCCAATCAGGTATTTGAGTCTTATCATCGTCTTCCTCATTGTCTCCACCAACAGGAGTTACAGTTTGGGAATGAGGGTCTACATTATGGTCAGAACCTTCTGCGTCTGGTCCTGGATCCGACTCATAAAGATTCTGGGCATCAGTGCAGATCATTTCCTCGTCTGGATTCACAGAAGCGCTGGAGTCGACCTCTGATTCCCAGGCTATAGTATGAGTAAACAGCTCTGCAGACTCAACCATCTGTTCTACCTCATACTCAGACGGGCAGCTGGAGATTTGGGAGCTGTGAGGAAGCAAGTGCGATTGGGGTGACACCTTTGAGGACTGGAGTATTTGTGATGTTGAAGTTGATGTGGAGGAGAGCCCACTTAAAGGAGCACTTGATATCCGTTGAAGCACCTGCTGTTTTTGTGCCTCATCTGGAATTTGTAGCGATTGGCGTGGCCGTAAGAAAGGGATCTTATCACATTGTCCGCTAAAAGAAGTAGACATTTTAGTTTGGCTGGAAGATGGTCTTTCTTCTGCAGATGTTACTGTTGCTTTAACACCTACCCCACGGACACAACCTTTTTCCCCCTTCCCAACACGCCTATTCCCCTTTCCACCAGCAGCAGGCCTTTTTCCACTCATTTTGATGGTTAACTAATTCACAACTCTGGAGTTGTTTGCACAAAAAAACAATGGATGGGAACCGAGCAGAGCTGAGTGGCCAAATTGTGGTATTAGGCCAAAACTATTGGCTGGGTTAGATGCAGAAAAAAATTATATTCAATTTGCAACCTGATGGAGGTCAGTATAGATGGTCTAATAGAACAAGTCCCACACACAGCTAGAAGCCCAAATATTTTTTCAGAGGTAGATGCAGAAAAAAATTTTATTCAGTTTGCAACCTGATGAAGGTATGTATAGATGGATTAATAGAACAAGTCCCACACACAGCTACAAGCCCAATATTTTTTCAGAGGTAGATGCAGAAAAAAAATATATTCAGTTTGCAACCTGATGGAGGTCAGTATAGATGGACTAATAGAGAAAGTCCCACACACTGCTAGAAGGCCAAATATTTTTTCAGAGCTAGATGCAGACAAAAAATTATTTTGAATTTGCAACCTGATGGAGGTCAGTATAGGTGGACTAATAGAACAAGTCCCACACACTGCTAGAAGGCCAAATATTTTTTCAGAGCTAGATGCAGATAAAAATTATTTTTAATTTGCAACCTGATGGAGGTCAGTATAGATGGACTAATAGAGAAAGTCCCACACACTGCTAGAAGGCCAAATATTTTTTCAGAGCTAGATGCAGATAAAAATTATATTCAATTTGCAACCTGATGGAGGTCAGTATAGATGGACTAATAGAACAAGTCCCACACACAGCTAGAAGCCCAAATATTTTTTCAGAGGTACTGTAGATGCAGATAAAAATTATTTTTAATTTGCAACCTGATGGAGGTCAGTATAGATGGACTAATACAACAAGTCCCACACACAGCTAGAAGCCCAATATTTTTTCAGAGGTAGATGCAGAAAAAAATATATTCAGTTTGCAACCTGATGGAGGTCTGTATAGATGGATTAATAGAACAAGTCCCACACACAGCTAGAAGCCCAATATTTTTTCAGAGGTAGATGCAGAAAAAAATATATTCAGTTTGCAACCTGATGGAGGTCAGTATAGATGGACTAATACAACAAGTCCCACACACAGCTAGAAGCCCAATATTTTTTCAGAGGTAGATGCAGAAAAAAATATATTCAGTTTGCAACCTGATGGAGGTCTGTATAGATGGATTAATAGAACAAGTCCCACACACAGCTAGAAGCCCAATATTTTTTCAGAGGTAGATGCAGAAAAAAATATATTCAGTTTGCAACCTGATGGAGGTCAGTATAGATGGACTAATACAACAAGTCCCACACACAGCTAGAAGCCCAATATTTTTTCAGAGGTAGATGCAGAAAAAAATATATTCAGTTTGCAACCTGATGGAGGTCAGTATAGATGGACTAATACAACAAGTCCCACACACAGCTAGAAGCCCAATATTTTTTCAGAGGTAGATGCAGAAAAAAATATATTCAGTTTGCAACCTGATGGAGGTCTGTATAGATGGATTAATAGAACAAGTCCCACACACAGCTAGAAGCCCAATATTTTTTCAGAGGTAGATGCAGAAAAAAATATATTCAGTTTGCAACCTGATGGAGGTCAGTATAGATGGACTAATACAACAAGTCCCACACACAGCTAGAAGCCCAATATTTTTTCAGAGCTAGATGCAGAAAAAAATTATATTCAATTTGCAACCTGATGGAGGTCAGTATAGATGGACTAATAGAATTAAAAGGACTGCAATCACAACTATTCCCTACTCCCAAGCTATCTGTAGATTTGTGCGAAAATTGGCTTGAAATTAACAAGGTATAGCGCACACAGCAACAGCAGTGCCGTCTAACACGCAGCTGCAGCAGTGAGAAAATGGTGGCGACGGGGAAAATGGCTTGGTCTTATAGGGCAAGGACATGTGACATACACTGCCAATGACACATGCCCTTGCTTGTGTGAAAAAAAGCACTTCGCTCCGTGTGTGCGCTGCTGATAGGCTGACAGATTGCACCTCCCCACTGTAAATGCGGGAAAGAGAAACAAAAAATGGAGATCTTCATTGTTCCTGCACAGATCAATTCCCTGCCCCTCCCCCCACCCCGCTGTACACTCAAACTGCGTATTAACATTAATTTTCATCATTACTGAGAAAAAATCCAGTTATGATTTTGGTGCACGAACAGTTATCGAACATAACCTCGAACAGCCGAATTTTTCTCAAATTGTTCGTGTTCGCCGAACTGCTCGAACACCGCCCAAAACAGCTCGAATTTGAGATTGGCGAACAGTTCGAGTAGAACAACGCTCATCTCTATTGGGGGATTTATTCAAAATTGAAGCCATACTGAACCAGCATGGCTACCATAGCATCTTGCAGCGGCATGCTATTCCATCTGGTTTGCGTTTAGTTGGATCATCATTTATTTTTCAACAGGACAAACACACCTCCAGGCTGTGTAAGGGCTATTTGACCAAGAAGGAGAGTGATGGGGTGCTACGCCAGATGACCTGGCCTCCACAGTCACCAGACCTGAACCAAATCGAGATGGTTTGGGGTGAGCTGGACCGCAGAGTGAAGGTAAAAGGGCCAACAAGTGCTAAGCATCTCTGGGAACTCCTTCAAGATTGTTGGAAGACCATTTCCGGTGACTACCTCTTGAAGCTCATCAAGAGAATGCCAAGAGTGTGCAAAGCAGTCATCAAAGCAAAAGGTGGCTATTTTGAAGAACCTAGAATATAAGACATATTTTCAGTTGTTTCACACTTTTTTGTTAAGTATATAATCTCGCATGTGTTAATTCATAGTTTTGATGGCTTCAGTGTGAATGTACAATTTCCATAGTCAAGAAAATACAGAAAACTTTTTAAATGAGAAGGTGTGTCCAAACTTTTGGTCTGTACTGTACTTAGCTCCCAACCGTTCTGTCACGGCTCAGCTTTTCTCCCGGGTTCTATTTATATCACCTCTCCGATGTCGCTCCGTGGCTCCTCCTCCCCAGGGGGCGGGGCCGCTCACTGGTCATGGTTATGGTGCCTGTATACTAAGCAGAAGAAAATGATTTTTTTGGTCCTATAAACAAAAGTAGTACATTTATGAGCAATTACAAAAATATTTTTTTTTCTTTGAGTCCCTGGTCTTGAACCCACAACCTTAAAACATTACTAACACAGACATTTAGCCTGCTGAGCCACCAGCTCTAATAAAGTCTTTGCTAGAATTCTGTCTACTTCATCTGTACTGCAGAATATGCCTAGGCTAGAAATACACTGATAGAAATACACTGCTGTGTACAATATATCAAACCAAGAGAGAGTCAGGAGTAACTGAATAAAAAACAGTTACTCCTCTTGAGAAAGCCACTTTCATTCAGGCGAAACGCACGTTGAGGCGTTCCTCCATGGGTCCACTGCATTCAGCACTTTAGTCCTGTGTCTCATCTCCTCTGGTAAGCTCCTTGTCTTTCATTTATATATACTGTGGATTTCTAAATGTCACTATGGACTGTTTCTGACTCTGGCTATTATGCATGACTTAATGTCCCTTGTCCATTCTTTGAATTTATGATGGGTGCCTTGCCTGAGGAGTCCCCAGCACGCAAACTACTTACTTGATGTAGGTGTATGGGGAATCACAGGTTATTTTGTGCTGTTACCACGTGACTCCTTTTGTATCCCTATTTATGCCAATGCTATGATTTGAATATTGATGTTTGAGACTTATGTATTTAATAAAGACTGTTTTTTATTCAGTTACTCCTGACTCTCTCTTGGTTTGGTATGTTGTTGGAGTAGAATTTATGCTGATTCAACTGTTATGATCTATCAGCTATGTTTGCTTTTGGGCATATATTTAAGGCTGCTGTATATTTACTGTGTACAATATATGTATTTTTATTCTACATGGAGAATAATAGATTTTTTCAGCCTATAAAATTTCTAAAAAATAATAAAAAAAAACATTTGATGATGAAAAAATATTGTAATTTTTAATGCGTTTGTAAAAAATAATGAATATCACAAATCAGCGCATAACATGGACATATTTGGAGTCCCTGAAATCGTAACGACCCGCAGAACACAGTGATCAGATTATTTACAGGGATCGGTAAATGGTGTAAAAAAAATAGCGTCATTGATATTTTTTCTCTATTAAACCCATAAAAAATGTAATAAATCAGTAATGCTGGGGCCATGTTCACATGTAGCATAAACGCTGCGTTCTTTCTGCTGCTTTTTTTCTGCAGTGGTGTCCGCAACACACGACACAGTAACAATCTTCTCTGACTATTGTGTGTTTGCTGTGTTTCTTTTATGCATTTTCCCGCTTATTTGATGCAATTTTGGTGCAGATGTGAAGCAGAGTTTTTAACGCTTTTGATTCTGCACTTAAAAATGCAGCGGTGTTTTTTTTCTTCATGCGTTTTTTTCAGAAGAAGTCTATAGAAAGAAATGCTCCAAAACCACAGAGTAGTGATGAGGGAGCATGTATTGTTAACACTTTCGGCAAGCACACTCAGGTGCTCAGTGAGTATTTTCGGCGTGCTCGGCAGCTATGTTAGACAGCCTTAACACATGCAGGGATTGCCTGTTGTTAGACAATCCCTGCATGTGTCACAGCTGTCTAACAGCCGTGACACATGCAGCCGCGGTGGCACTAATACACATGCCGAGCACGCCTTAAAATATTCAGCGAGCACCCGAGCATGCTTGCCGAAAGGGTTAACTACACACGCTCGCTCATCACTATCGCAGAGTTCAGTAGTGTCTTCCGACGCTTCTATGTGGAACCTAAAAAAATGCAGATACTTAATTAAGTGCAAAATCAAAGCTTTTCTGTACTATAAAAAGCACATTAAAAACACGGCTTCACATCTGCACCAGTAATGCATCAAGTAAGGGGGAGGAAATGGTTATTGTGTAATTTGGTGCGGACATCTGCTGAAAACAAAAAACACAGTATTTCTGCAATGTGTGAACACGGCCTTACAGACACAAAAAAATGATGAGAAAGTTCTGGCAGCTCTGACTGTGAATGAGGAACAAAAAATAATCTACAGGTCCCAACAAGAGATGAACAAGATGCAAAGATGACGTCACGCTGCCCCAGAAGATAAGAGATTCACAGCCTCTCATCCACCCAACAGGTAGCACTGATCTGGACCAGAGACCCGTGAATCCATCTGCTCATCCCTAGTCCCATCTGTCCCAGATACATTGGACAGTCCCGGATTTGGGTCTACAACCTGCAGTCTCGGGCGTCTGCTGAATTGCCCTCACTACCAGCTCCCATCTGACATTTCCTCCTGCCAGGGGGGAATAATGGTAAATAAGCGTGGATTGGGGTGTGGCCAGGGGCATGGCCAAAATTTGCCATAGTTTATCCCTCTTTCTATTCTTCAAAAGTTGGGAGATATGCATATATCATTGGACTATAATCAATTTGCTCATATTGTTACTGTGCAAACCAAGAGATCTTAATAATCTTTCATCTAACCACCAATATTTTTTGGAATAAACTCATAAACCAACCATAATCATAACAGATCTGCTCTTTCCTAAATTAAGAAATGATACAATGGGAATGAATGTGGTCTCTGTTTTACAGGACCTTAGCATGTGACTGTGATATCATTGCAATCCTGGTTTGGTGATTGGCCTGCGATCACAGTAATGATAAAATGGACCTTTACAGGACCTTAACATGTGACTATGAGATCATCGCAATCCTGGTTTGGTGATTGGCCTGTGATTACCATGTGACCGGGTGACATAATTTGATGTCACAACAGAAGCCTTAAAAGACCTTGCACTCTGTTTTTCAACTTAGTCTAGCCTCAGTCCCCTGATGAATCTACTCACGGCGAACCATGTCGGGAAGTCTATGAGTGAATTTTAATCAGCTCTAGTGGTCTTGCAACTAACATCTATAATTGTCCTTAGAAAAGCTATCCTAGCTACTGGACTGCCGCCATTAATCTAGGTAGGAGATATGTTAGCTTTAGGAGAGTGATATTCCAAAGAGGAGTCCCAAAGAAATGCTACACAGCAATACCACCTGAGTTATTATTTCATTCATGGTCTATGGGTACTACAATGAATTTCATTGTGCAGTGTATTATCAGATTATCTGGTTGAAATCTATGAAATTGTTCATCCTGAGCTTATAAATTGAGCTCTTATGTCTGGACAGGCAGTGAAGAGAGGGGCAGTGCAGCAGAACTGATAGTGTTTTGAGGTGATCTAATAGAAGAGTTTGCAGTGTGATACATCTAAACTGAGTTGGATTGCCCCTCCCCCCACATTGATCTTATCTGGAAGGACAGAGTCATGTGTTCTCTATACCCAGCACTGTCTAATCATGCAGGAGGGGCAAATTGCAGTCCGCAGCCACCCCGGAAAATGGCGCGTTCATAGAAGCGCCATCTTCTGGCGCTGTACCCAACTCATCCAGGGCCCTGATGCGGTGGCTCACTGGGTAATAAAGGGGTTAGGGCCAGCTTGGCATTATCAGCTGGCCCTAAGCCCGAAATTCATGGGGTCACGCCAATATTAGACATGACCACCATGAATTTCTAGTAAAGTATTTAAAAAAAACACAACACCCAGAAAAAAGTCCTTTAATTGAAATAAACACACAATTCTTTATTGTTCTAAATTAAACCATACTTACCATCACGCCCATTCCAGCTGAAGCCAACGATCTCCTGAAATAAAAGAAAAATAATAAAGCAACATCATCCTTACCTTTCCATGGTTCCCATGACAGCTTCAGCTCTGCTACATCGAGATGACAGGCTGGACCGCAGCAGAACGCTGCCATCCAGCCTGTCATCCCGCAGACACTGAGAAGCGCAGGCTTGCTTGCGCTCCACAGTGTCTCTCTGTGAGGGCATCCAGATGAGCCGAGTTAATGTCCAATGAACTCGGCTCACCTCATGCACGTCACTGACAGCGTGGGAAAATTCTCCTGCACTCAGCGCTTCAGCGTGGGAGAATTCTCACACTGAAGCGCTGAGTGCAGGAGAATTCTCCCACGCTGTCAGTGACGTGCAGGAGGTGAGCTGAGTTCATTGGACATGAGCTCACCTTATGCACGTCACTGACAGCGTGGGAAAATTCTCCTGCACTCAGCGCTTCAGCGTGGGAGAATTCTCACGCTGAAGCGCTGAGTGCAGGAGAATTCTCCCACGCTGTCAGTGACGTGCAGGAGGTGAGCTGAGTTCATTGGACATGAGCTCACCTTATGCACGTCACTGACAGCGTGGGAGAATTCTCCTGCACTCACCGCTTCAGCGTGAGAATTTTCCCACGCTGTCAGTGACGTGCATGAGGTGAGCCGAGTTCATTGGACATGAACTCGGCTCATCTGGATGTCGTCACAGAGAGACGCTGAGCAGCGCAAGCAAGCCTGCGCTTCTCAGTGTCTGCGGGATGAGAGGCTGGATGGCAGCGTTCTGCTGCGGTCCAGCCTGTCATCTCGATGTAGCAGAGCTGAAGCTGTCGTGGGAACCATGGAAAGGTAAGGATGAGGTTGCTTTATTATTTTTCTTTTATTGCAGGAGATCGTTGGCTTCAGCTGGAATGGGCGTGATGGTAAGTATGGTTTAATTTAGAACAATAAAGGATTGTGTCTTTATTTCAATTAAAGGACTTTATTCTGGGTGTTTGTGTTTTTTTTAACTTTGACTATGGGGTTAGTAATGGGGGTGTCTTATAGACGCCTCTCCATTACTAACCTGGGCTTGATGTCAGCTGGCATTATAAGCTGACATCAACCCCAACCCTATTACCCCCTGCCACCGCACCAGGGCAGCGTGGAAGAGCGAGGCTAAGTGCCAGAATTGGCGCATCCTATGAATGCGCCATTTCTGGGGCGGCTGACGGCTGGTGTTTCTAGCCTGGGAGGGGGCCAATATTCATGGCTCCCTTCCTGGGCTATTAATATCAGCCCCCAGCTGTCTGCCTAGCCTTTGCTAGCTATTAAATTAGGGGGGACCCCACGTCATTTTTTTGGGGGGGTCCCCCATTTTAATAGCTAGTAAAGGCTATGTATTCAGCTGGGGGCTGATATTAGTAGCCTGGGAAGCTCCGTGGGTATTACCCCCTTCCCAGGCTTCAAACATCTGCCCCAGCCGTCTGCTTAACCTCCGCTAGAGCCTAAAATTAAGGGGAACCCCACGCCAATTTTTTTAATAATAAATCCTTTATTTTAATACTAAATGACAAGTACAGTAACCAACACTATCACTGTACTTCATATATATGTGACTGACATGTTTCTATCTATCTAATCTATGTGTGAGGCTCTATTCTGTCTGTTATAAATTGTCGGGTACCGCTGCTGAATTGCCGGCCGGCTTTTTTAAAGAGACGGTGCATGAAAACACTATTATTTTTTTTGATAAATCCTTTACGCTAAATGACAAGTACAGTAAGCAGCACTTTCACTGTACTTCGTATATATGTGGCTGACATGTTTATATCTATCTAATCTATGTGTGATGCTCTATTCTTTCTGTTCTATATTGTCGGGTACCGGTGTATGCCGCTGCTGAATTGCCGGCTTTTCATGTTTCACTGTTGGCACTGTTCCCATCGATTTGGGCAATCACTGTAATGCCACAACCACCATGGCTGTGGCATTACAGTGAGTGGCAGACAATCCCTGCATGATTGGTGCTCTAAATAGCGCCAGACATGCAGGACACGCTTTTGGTGCACGAACAGTTATCGAACATAACCTCGAACAGCCGAATTTTTTGCAAATCGTTCGGGTTCGTCGAACAACTCGAACACCACCCAAAACAGCTCGAATTTGAGATTGGCGAACAGTTCTAGTCGAACACCGCTCATCTCTAGTCGTAAGTCACATCCCGTTGCATCAGCAGAGACTTCTGAATCCCCGGCAGGAGCAGTCTGTGACCATTCTGTGGTCCTGGATATCCCCTTTAAACACTGAAAAGAAAAAAAAACTTTAAATATCAGAAGTTTTGTCTTTTGGTCTCCACACTACTTACAAAAAATGCAATAAAAAGAGTATGTATACCAAAAAAGAATGATTGCAAACAACAACTCAGTGCCCAAAAAGTATTCTTCACACAGCTCCATTGATGGAAAAAACAAAAAAGTTAAAGATGGTAACACATATAATTTTTTTTACAAAGTTCAGAATTTTTTAAAATCACTACATTATAAAAATAAACTTCACAAAAAAAAACAACTTTAATTTTATTTCACCCCATTTGGATTTTGTTTTCACATTTTTCAGTACATTATATGGTAAGATGGTGTCATCGAAAACTACAATTCATCCCGTAAAAAAGCAGTCCACTAATAAAACATTTTTAAATATAATCATCTATTTATCTAGTGCATTTGATGACTACATTACATAAGATCTATAGTTGACAATTTTGTCAGTGTAGTAGTCCATGAATGCAATAGCTGCCTTAGTTAATACAATGTAAAATAAGCGTGGTAAAAATGAAAATTTCCAGTGAAACCGTATCTGCATACAATTACTTTACTATTTTATCTGATCTCTGCAACAGGTGCAAGGAAGCTGGGGCTTGGGAATCTGTTCCCACTGTTTTCCTAAAAATGATCTCAGACACAGCTAACACTTGAGGCATGCAGGTTTTCTCTACCATAATCTGTTTTCTGCTTCTGTGTGATGATTCCAGAGCCTTTTAGCCCAATTAATTGCAATGTCCCTTGTAGCAATTTGAAAGTGCATACCGCTGGTGGAGAGATTAATGAGAGTAGATGTTTTTCCAATACGATCTAAATGCTGACTGAGGTGTCTAGGGTGTTGAAACATACAAATTAAGTTGTCCTGCAATTGGATAGTTTGAACTCAATTTGACTCTGCATTCAGAAAAGTAGATCATTTACAATATTGCACTATAATCAAAGCATTATCCAAATTGTCTGATTTAGAAAGCTAATTTTCATTATTAGTTAAAGGGGTTTCCCATATCCAAGATCCTATCCCAAATTGTAGTAGGTCTAATAATAATAATAATAATAATAATAATATACATTGCAAAAAAGAGCTGGACAGGCACATTTAATAATGAAAAATCTTCAAGCTTAATTCCAAATCCATACAAGGATGATGTGGTACAGGAACCGCTCTGACGCATTTCTGGTGCGTTTCATGCTCTATGACTAAGGGTGCAGTAGGCCCCAGAAATGCGTCAGAGCGGTTACTGTACCACATCATCCTTGTATGGATTTTTAAAGATATGTCTATGGAATTAAGCTTGAAGATTTTTTATTATTGAATGTGCCTGTCCACCTGGTTTTTGCATTGGATATTTCTGGTCAGTCAGCAGCATTGGAATGGCACTCTGGATAATAAAGACAAGTGTTTCATAAAATGTGAGTATGATGGAAATTTTCTGTTTCGTTTTTATGAATAATAATATTAGCAAATACCTCCAATTAGAAATGTAGTATAATTGCTCAGATTTGCTTTGTCGCTTACCCCATGTGCAGGGCATTGCACTAGCTTAGGTATCCATGGTTACGACCACTAACAGCTAACTAACTCTCACTATATCTGTGGTCGTAGCCATGGATACCTAAGTTACTGCATTGCCCTGTACATGGGGTAAGCGACATAGCGAATAAGAAGAATTATACTACATTTCTAATTAGAGTTACTTGATAATATTATTATTATTACACCTACTTCATATTTACCAGCTTGGAGAAAATCATGTTAGTCTGGCTGCACTGCAGGAAATGAGACGTTTTGGAGCTTCAGATAAAGTTTTTAATTAGTACGAACGCGTTGTGGTGCCAGACTGGCGCCTTTTTCAAGGTCAAAAAACCAAATGACTCTTTTTTTTTTTACCTTGAGAAAAGCACCAGTCTGGCGCCGAAACACGTTGGTACTAATTAAACAGCTTATCTGAAGCTCTAAGGCTCCTCATTTCCTGCAGCGCAGCCCAACTCACATGATTCTCTCCATTCTGGTAAATTAACATCAGGAAGCTTTCTCCTCCAGCCACGGTCCAGCTGTAAGGTGCCTCAGCGAGGTAGTCGTGGGCGAACTGTAGCCCCCTCTCGCTCTGGCACCCTACAGACAATTCGTGTCCTCCCTCTGATGTGTGTCTGTGTATGTGGGGCTCTCCACTTACTTCAAACCATCCAATCGCGACTGTCTCCAGGCATTTCTCTTCTGGGACCAGGGCAGCAATAAATTCAGAGGACACGAGGTTCTTAACCATAACTTGGACTTTACTTGGGGAAGAGGAATATTTACAGTATTTACAGGCAGATATAATGGATAAGGCCCGACATGCTATTATCTCCCTCTCCGGCGCTGGCAACATCTTCAGCCCTGGCTCCCTCTTTAAGTGAAGCATCTCTGTGACTCTATCTCTAGCCCAAGAGACTCTTCTGCAATACCAACAGTGTTCCGGATCTGATATATCCCCCACGTCTTAGCCTGGAGTCCTATTTATCTTCCTCTGCTACCTGCAGACTAGAAGTGCCCCGGGTCCTCAATTTCTCCATTGAGTTTCTCCAGCCGGCTAACAGGACTCTTGCGCAGGGAGACCTTTGCACTGGTGATCCCACTGTCTGAGGGTATGGAGCTCCGGTCTACCCTAGCAGCCACCATATAGTCAGGCTGCTCGTACAGTTCACTGTCCTAACTCTCTCTGCTCATCACTTCGTGCTTCTGGAAACTAAGCAGAGATTTTCCTAATGTGCCCACCCTCTGTGGACTGTCATCACACAGCATTAACCCCATCACTGTCTGTAACACTGCTAGCAGACTCAACCTGACATCTGCACCCAGGACAGTGGCATCTTGTGGCTGATTACAAGTACTGCAGCCCACAAGGAATTATGCCAGGAACAAGCTCTATAACTCTCAAGGCTTGATCAGGGCACTAAGTTCCCCCTCTACTCTACTGACTGGACCACTGAAGCTAACCCCTCAGCTTGGCCTACCAACAGTTCAGAGAGGTCTAAGTACTGGAACACTTCCTTTAACTGTTTCAGTGCCAAGGGAAGGCTACGTCCTTCCCCACTATTACATTCCCTCACACTTTAATGTTGGTCATCCTCGACCACACTAAACAATCAATACATATCAGCAGCTATGACATCATATCACATTAGTACATTTACTAAAACATTTTAGTACACGACTGGTCCTGAAGTCTTCTTCTTGAATAGGAGACCTGCCCTTCTCGGTTAAGGGCCCCGGAAGTGCAATTCAGGACAGTCCATTATCAACTTTCAAACTTCTCAAAAGTATCGGTCCTTCATGGTAAGGATCCTGGAAACACAATGTCCATGTCCATGTTTTTAAGACAGGTCACACACCAATAGCCCTCAATCTCCTTTGAAGGCTGAATTCTGAGGCACACGGTCACAGGGAACACCCCGTGAGTCTCTTTCTTCTTGGCCCTAGCGGGGGTCACCGGTTCTTCCCTCTAGGCTTCAAGTCTCTTAGATTTAGAGGACAGTCATCCTCACAGTGTGCCTCAGTTTTTCAAATTCCAGCAGAAAAAGGCGCAACAGGTGCAACAAAAATAAAAATAAAAGTAAAAACAAAAAGAGCTGTTCTCTTGGGCACACAACTTCAGTGCTGCTTATGGCCTTCCTGGCCTGGGAGGTAGGGAAACAGTCCTCCATTTTTCTTTTTTTTAACTTAACTTATTATGGAGCATTCCGCCCCCATTAGGAAACAGTCCCGAAAACAGGACCACAACTGGTGAATCCTTGTAGAGGAAGAAGTAGAAGGTCAACGGACCTTTCAGCCAACTATCTCACTTCTTCCGGGCCTCCTTCCGCTCCTTCATAAAGACGGCCCATGCTGTAAACGAAGGTGGATTCTTCCACCTCCAGGGCTGATCAGGATACCTACTGGGCCCAGGGTCCTCATCCGAGGATGTGGCACTGCCGCAACCAACCTGAGTAGGGCCATAGCTGGTAACGGTAAAATTGTGCATCACATTACTGGCGCCAGCCTGAAATCTTTCGGCAGCTCCCTGCTCAACTGCCTCAGCCCCTCCTGGGTATTTAGTTGCTGAATCAGCATCAGGCGTCTCACTGGGAGAGTCGGCTCTACTGCAGCTCGTGAAGTCTTCCTCCTCTTCACTTACAATATCTCCCCACTTCTGTTTCTTGGATTCATCCTCCTGCAGGACGCCGGCCTTGGGAGGGGGCAAGAATCCTTTAGGGGCTTCTCTAGCCCAGCGCTGCAGGGCCTCTCTCTTGGCCCTTTGCCGAAAGACCTCCTCGTCCTTCTCAAGGACATCTTCCCACGTATACGGTCGGGTGAGTGCAGCCGCATACCACCCTCTAGAGCATTCACACTTTACAAAGTGTACGATATCTCCCACATGCAGGTTGCGGAGATGGTCTGGCAGATAGTCCCGCTTAATTACTTCACGGGCCACGAACACCTCGTGCCCGGTCCACTCCTCTTCTAGAAACCCGTACCCCTCACGGATACGGAACTCTATGACCCGCCCCCGGGTCTGGGAAGCCTTCAATGACTCCCTCCGCGCCGCGTTGGACCCCTCCAGCCAGCCTCTCAGGAAGGTATCAGTCCATCGCCGCTGTTCTCATGGCGTCATTGGGGGGTTGCGGGTAGTCCACTTCAAACTACCGAGCTCGGCGTAACGCTTTGCCGAGGAGGCGTTTAAGGCCTCTAATGCCAACCGCCAGAAGTTTTCCCGTGTGGCCTTCCTTCTAGGAGGCCTCGCCCCCGCAACAGCTTCTTCAGGCCTAGGGGCCCCCCCTGCCGCTCCAGAAGTGGTCGTTAACGGCTCCGCAAGCGGTTCCAGCCACCGGGGTATGGGCCGCTCACCTTCATCAGACGATGCTGTGGCAGCTGCTTTGGCCCCACCGGGATGTCCTTCGCCCTCCGCCGAGGAGGTAGCATCTTCCGGAATCCGGCTCCAACTCCACACACGCAATTCATGGATGAGCAGACCCATCTCCGGGTCAGGCCTAGTAGACCACTGGACGGCCACTGGGGGGCAAAGGCAAAGACTCACGGACGGCGTCTACGGGTGAGTGACTTCCGATTGCCGCCCCTGGGGTAATCAGCTTCAGGATTTCCTCCTCACCGCTCATTCCGGACAGGTCATCCGATCCTCCGGCTGCCATCTTCTTAGAGCGTCCACTGCTGCACCTCCTTCCTCTCGTGCGCTGGACAGAAAATGGCGCTGGTCGCTTACCAGTGACGCGCGTCCTGCGCGTCCAACTCCTCCTCTTTCTGGGCCGGCCTTTTGACGCGACCGCCGCGTCACTCGTCACTCTCGGCAGCTCCGCCTTCAGCCGCGCCCCTTCTCTGTGCGCACTGATACTCACTGGGCCGGACTTCACTTTGCACCACGCCCTCTTCCTCACTGGACGTCCCATCCTGGGACGCATCTTCACTGCTGGGCGCATCCTTCTTTGGGCCGGAACTCTTAGGAGCTGGACATCTTTTCGCGCTCTCCGGCGCCGTCCACTCCCACGATAGGTGGTTCTTCTCCTAGCCTTTACCGCCACTGTCACCATCTTGGAATCCATGCTTCAGGCCGCCATCTTGGGCCGCATGCCTTCCAACACTTTCTCTTCAGTGTTCTGCGTCGGCTATTCACCGTTTTCTTCATGCGAGGAGCTCGCATCCTGCCGACTACGCCAAATGTAAGGTGCCTCAGCAAGGTAGTCGTGGGCGATCTGTAGCCCCCTCTCGCTCTGGCACCCTACAGACAATTTGTGTCCTCACTCTGATGTGTGTCTGTGTATGTGGGGCTCTCCACTTACTTCAAACCATCCAATCGTGGCTGTCTCCAGGCATTTCTCTTCTGGGACCAGGGCAGCAATAAATTCAGAGGACACGAGGTTCTTAACCATAACTTGGACTTTACTTGGGGAAGAGGAATATTTACAGTATTTGCAGGCAGATATAATGGATAAGGCCCGACAGGCTATTATCTCCCTCACAGGTGCTGGCAACATCTTCAGCTCTGGCTCCCTCTTTAAGTGAATCATCTCTGTGACTCTATCTCTAGCCCAAGAGACTCTTCTGCAATACCAACAGTGTTCCGGATCTGATATTTCCCCCACGTCTTAGCCTGGAGTCCTATTTATCTTCCTCTGCTACCTGCAGACTAGAAGTGCCCCGGGTCCTCAATATCTCCGTTGAGTTTCTCCGGCCGGCTAACTGAACTCTTGCGCAGGGAGACCTTTGCACTGATGATCCCACTGTCTGAGGGTATGGAGCTCCCATCTACCCTAGCAGCCACCATATAGTCAGGCTGCCCGTACAGTTCACTGTCCTAACTCTCTCTGCTCATCACTTCCTGCTTCTGGAAACTAAGCAGAGATTTTCCTAATGTGGCCACCCTCTGTGGACTGTCATCACACAGCATTAACCCCATCACTGTCTGTAACACTGCTAGCAGACTCAACCTGACATCTGCACCCAGGACAGTGGCATCTTGTGGCTGATTACAAGTACTGCAGCCCACAAGGAATTATGCCAGGAACAAGCTCTATAACTCTCAAGGCTTGATCAGGGCACTAAGTTCCCCCTCTACTCTACTGACTGGACCACTGAAGCTAACCCCTTAGCTTGGCCTACCAACAGTTCAGAGAGGTCTAACTACAGGAACACTTCCTTTAACTGCTTCAGTGCCAAGGGAAGGCTACGTCCTTCCCCACTATTACACAGCAGCAACGGATATTCCTGCTTAAACAGGTGTTGTGCCTTTACACCAGACTCCCAGGTGAGGGCAACCAACCCCTCAGTAGTGTTCTTTTCAAATGTTACCGCTAGTGATGAGCGAGCACTAAAATGCTCGGGTGCTCGAAGCTCGGGCCGAGCACATCGTGATACTCGGGTGCTCGACCTGAGCAACGAGCCCAATGTAAGTCTAAGGGAAACTCGAGCATTTTTCTGGCAGTCATCCTCGGCAGTCTGTAGAGGGCCTAAAAATTGCTCAAATCAATGTGAACAGTGCTCAATGAAGCATGGCAGGTCGGCAGAATATATAGGCAGACAGGCAGGGTATATAGGAGGGTGCATGAAAAACATAGCAGGGTACTGGGAACACACTAGTGCCCTCTGATTTTCATGCACCCGTCTTTTTAAAACAGCCGGCAATTCAGCAGCCGCACACAGTTATAACACCGGTACCCGACAATTTAGAACAGAAAGAACAAAGCATCACACATAGATTAGATAGATAGAAACATGTCAGTCACATATATAATAAGTACCGTGACAGTGTTGGTTACTGTACTTGTCATTTAGTGTTAAAATAAAGGATTTATTAAAAAAAAAATTGGCGTGGGGTTCCCCGTAATTTTAGTCTCTAGCGGGGGTTAAGCAGATGGCTGGGGCAGATGTTTGAAGCCTGGGAAGGGGGTAATACCCACAGAGCTTCCCAGGCTACTAATATCAGCCCCCAGCTGAATACCTAGCCTTTACTAGCTATTAAAATGGGGGACCACAAAAAAAAAGACGTGGGGTCCCCCCAATTTTAATAGCTAGCAAAGGCTAGGCAGACTGCTGGGGGGTGATATTAATAGCCCAGGAAGGGTGCCATGAATATTGGCCCCCTCCCAGGCTAGAAACACCAGCCCTCAGCCGCCCCAGAAATGGCACATCCATAGGATGTGCCAATTCTGGCACTTAGCCTTGCTCTTCACACTGCCCTGTAGTGGTGGCTGTGGGGTAAAAGGGCTGGGGTTAATGTGAGCTTATAATGCCAGCTGACATCAAGCCCAGGTTAGTAATAGAGAGGCGTCTATAAGACTCCCCATTACTAACCCCATAGTGTAAGGCAAATGTAAAATAAAAACACCAACACCCAGAATAAAATCTTTTAATTGAAATGAACCGACAATACTTTAATACTCTAAATTAAACTCTACTTACCGTCACGCCCATTCCAGCTGAAGCCAACGATCTCCTGCAATAAAAGTAAAATAATGAACCAACCTCATCCTTACCTTTCCATGGTTCCCACGACGGCTCCAGTTCTGCTACATCAAGATGGCAGGCTGGATCACAGCAGAATGCTGCCATCCAGCTTGCCATGTCGCAGAGACACTGAGGAGCGCAGGCATGCTTGCGCTCCTCAGTGTCTGGCTGTGACAGCATCCAGATGAACTTGGCTCACCTCATGCACGTCACTGACAGCTCAAGCGGTGACGTCATTTGCCGGCACCACATGCGCAGGAGAATTCTCCCACGCTGCCAGTGACGTGCATGAGGTGAGCCGAGTTCATCTGGATGCCGTCACAGCCAGACACTGAGGAGCGCAAGCATGCCTGCGATCCTCAGTGTCTCTGCGGTATGGCAAGCTGGATGGCAGCGTTCTGCTGCGATCCAGCCTGCCATGTCGATGTAGCAGAGCTGGAGCCGTCGTGGGAACCAAGGTAAAGATGAGATTGGTTCATTATTTTACTTTTATTGCAGGAGATCGTTGGCTTCAGCTGGAATGGGCGTGACGGAAAGTAGAGTTTAATTTGGTATATTAAAGTATTGTCCGTTTATTTCAATTAAAAGATTTTATTCTGGGTGTTGGTGTTTTTATTTTACATTTGCCTTACACTATGGGGTTAGTAATGGGGGCATCTTATAGACGCCTCCCCATTACTAACCTGGGCATGATGTCAGCTGGCATTATAACCTGACATCAACTCCAGCCCTATTACCCCACTGCCACCGCTACAGGGCAGTGGGAAGAGCAAGGCTAAGTGCCAGAATTGGCACATCCTATTGATGCGCCATTTCTGGGGCGGCTGAGGGCTGGTGTTTCTGGCCTGGGAGGGGGCCAATATTCATGGCACCCTTCCTGGGCTATTAATATCAGCTCCCAGCTGTCTGCCTAGCCTTTGCTAGCTATTAAAATAGGGGGACCCCACGTCACTTTTTTTAAAATAAATCCTTTATTTTAACACTAAATGACAAGTACAGTAACTAACACTGTCACTGTACTTATATATGTGACTGACATGTTTCTATATATCTAATCTATGTGTGATGCTCTATTCTTTCTGTTCTAAATTGTCAGGTACCGATGTTATAACTGTGTGCAGCTGCTAAATTGCCGTCTTTTCATGTTTCACTGACACTGTTCCCATCGATTTGGGCAATCACTGTAAAGCCACAACCACCATGGCTGCAGGACTAAAGTGAGTGGCAGGCAATCCCTGCATGTTGATTGGCGCTGTAACATACCTGGCGGCTTTCTTGCATAGGGCACCATCTCTCACCATGCAAGATCGCAAACTTGATCATCAGTCCAGTCTGCTAGCCTGGCTTCTATCCATGCTGTCTGCTTGCCTCTGTTCTGGCTGCTTAGGGCGGCGGCCCGGTCACTTCCTGTTTCTTGTAGCTGCTGTGGGCACACCCCTAATGCGTCCTCAGCCTATTGCTGTCAGTCATTGGATATTTAAACCAGCTTCACATACTAGCTGGTGCCTGAGCAACTTTAACATTCAGTGTGCTCCTTGACTCTGAATGTGCCAGGTCCTGTTCTGTTTTTCCCTGCCCTGTCCGCCTTCCTGGAGGCTGTATTTCCAGGCCTGTCTGAACACGCTCCTAGCTTGTTCGCTTCTGCCCCTGGGGGTCGTATACCCAGGCTCATTCCTGTATTTCGCTGCAGTAACAGTTCCTGTCTGAACTGTCTCCTAACCTGTTATTTGTTTTGTTTCTATGTCCGTTTCCTCCCTTTTGCTTCAGTGTCTGAAACAGCACTTGGCGTTACCTAGGCTCGTTCCTGTATTTTGTTGCAGTACAGTTCTTGTCTGAACTGTCTCCTAACCTGTTTCCTGTTTGGTCCCTATGTCCGTTTCCTCCCTTTTGCTGCAGTGTCTGAACCAGCACTTGGCTATGCCTAGGCTCGTTCCTGTATTTCGTTACAGTACAGTTCCTGTCTGAACTGTCTCCTAACTTGTTACCTGTTTTGTCTCTTTGTCCGTTTCCTCTCTTTTTCTGCAGAGTCTGAACCTGCACCTAACTCCTACTCGTTGTCGCTGTACTTCTGTTTGTGAGTTTGGAGTCCACTCGTTACTTCTTTGCAAGTACCTTGTGTGTATCTGGTTCTGCCTTTCTCTTCCAGTCTGTTCCGTGTGAACAGAGCCCTGTCCCCTCTGCTCTGTCCTTGCTCACCGCTTTAGCGGTTTATCTTTGCTCTGCCTTACTTACCGCTCTGGCGGTTTCTACCCGCTCTGCTCTGCTTTGTCTACCGCACTTGCGGTTTCGCTCTGCTCAGCCCTGTCCACCGCACCTGCGGTTTTGCTCTGCTTAGCCTTGTCCACCGCACTTGCGGTTTCGCTCTGCTCAGCCCTGTCCACCGCACCTGCGGTTTCGCTCTGCTTAGCCTTGTCCACCGCACTTGCGGTTTCGCTCTGCTCAACCCTGTCCACCGCACTTGCGGTTTCGCTCTGCTCAGCCCTGTCCACCACACTTGCGGTTTCGCTCTGCCCAGCCTTGTCCACCGCACCTGAGGTTTCGCTCTGCTCAGCCTTGTCCACCGCACCTGCGGTTTCTCTTTACTCTGCTTGATTACCGCATCTGCAGCTCTGAACCCGTCTCCTAGTCTGTACTGGACCCTACCCAGCCTGTGCTCTAACCTGCCTGTTCCTGTATTCCCCGGTGTGGGTCAACAGCCGTGTCCGGGGTCTGACCTGGAGTCGCACCTGGTCCCTCTGCTCGGTTCCTCCATGGTGCACAGGCATCGTTAGCCATCGTGCGACCTTGGTCAGATCGGGTAGATACTTAGTTACGCCCCTCCAGGCACTCTCCGGTTCATGGTCCAGTGGGATCACTAAACACGCACACGCCAGTCAGCCCGGGCGTGTGCATAACAGTTTGCTCAGGCCATGGTTCCCGTTGAGCCCCACGGCTCTTCGCTCTCAGAGACATTTTGAATCCATGTCCAGCGAATACGTGCATTAAAATAAATAAAAAAAAATTTTTTCTCTAGCTTTGGCCCAGGCGATGTACGCACCAGTCCAAATGAAGCTTTCTGCACCCGTTCCTGCGGATCTTCCACGGTACTATGGGGATCCTAAACAAAGTCGTGCGTTTGTGTGGCAATGCGTGCTGCAGTTCCAGTTCTATGCTCACTATTTTCCTACCGATCGGGTTAAAGTGGGATTTGTGATATCCTACCTAGCGGGTGATGCCTTGAAATGGATCACCCCCCTATGGGAAGCAAGGGATCCTATCGTCTCTGACCTGCAGGCCTTCCTGGTGGCCTTTCTAACGGTCTTCGATGACCCTAATCCTGGGGACTCTGCTGAATCTGCCCTTCCCAGTGTCCCGGAGCAGCCCCAATGGGTGATGTGTGTGGGTAGCTCACCAGTTCTCCTGCCCGAAGAGACTGCTGCCCACCCAGAAACCAGACTGTAGATGGTCCCAAAGCAGGGATTCTCCATCTTTAATGAATCTGGCGATACGTCCATCGAGGCGGAGGATACTCCCAAGTCTCTGCACCCCTCTAACCTGGCGGAGGACCTCCAGTTGCCTCTTGAATCCTCCGGGGTGCTACCTGTTAACGAATGGAGAGAGACTTTCCTACACCCTGTATTGGATACCTCGCCCACTTCTTCCAGTGAGCTTGACCAAGTGTACTCCAAAGCAGTGGTTACCCCCAAGTCCCTGCACCCCTCCGGCCTGGCGGCGGACCTCCAGTTGTCTCCTGTATTCCCCGGGGTGCTACCTGGTAACAATTGCAGTGAGACTTTCCTAAACCCTGTACCTGATACCTCACACACTTCTTCCTGTGAGCTGGACCAAGTGTTCCCCGAAGCAGTGGTTACCCCCGAGTCTCTGCACCCCTCCAACCAGGCGGAGGACCTCCAGTTGTCTCCTGAATCCACCGGGGTGCTACCTGTCAACAAATGGACAGAGACTTTTTTTACACCCTGTACCTGGTCCTGTGCCCACTTCATATAGTAAGCTTGGCAAAATGTACCCCGAAGCAGTAATTATCCCCGAGTTTTTGCACCCCTCTAACCAGGCGGAGTACTTCCAGTTGTCTCCTGAAGCCACCAGGGTGCTACCTGTTAACAAATGGACAGAGACTTTCTTACACCCTGTACCTGGTACTGCGCCTACTTCATCTAGTAAGCTTGGCAAAATGTACTTCGAAGCAGTAATGACCCCCGAGTCACCCCACCCCTCTAACCAGGCGGAGGACCTCCAGTTGTCTCCAAAATCCACCGGGGTGTTATCTGATAATAAATGGACAGAGACTTTCCTGTGTGCTGCTCCTGGTACTTCACCCACTTCTTCTGTTGCTGAGGATGGCTTGATGGGAGGAAGCATCCTAGTTACCAAGATGATGAGATCAGTTTCGTTTCCTCTAGTGGACAGAAGAGGTAGTCCTCTTGAAGAGAAGGATTGGCCTCCAAATTCTCTTTGGAACACTCTTGCAGGCTTGAAGAAGAGGGGGCGTAAAGGGGGGGGGTACTGTAATATACCTGTCGGCGTTCTTGCATAGGGCACCATCTCCCACTATGCAAGATTGCAAACTTGATGATCAGTCCAGTCTGCTAGCCTGGCTTCTTTCCATGCTGTCTGCTTGCCTCTGTTCTGGCTGCTTAGGGCGGCGGCCCGGTCACTTCCTGTTTCTTGTAGCTGCTGTGGGCACACCCCTAATGCGTCCTCAGCCTATTGCTGTCAGTCATTGGATATTTAAACCAGCTTCACATACTAGCTGGTGCCTGAGCAACTTTAACATTCAGTGTGCTCCTTGACTCTGAATGTGCCAGGTCCTGTTCTGTTTTTCCCTGCCCTGTCCGCCTTCCTGGAGGCTGTATTTCCAGGCCTGTCTGAACACGCTCCTAGCTTGTTCGCTTCTGCCCCTGGGGGTCGTATACCCAGGCTCATTCCTGTATTTCGCTGCAGTAACAGTTCCTGTCTGAACTGTCTCCTAACCTGTTATTTGTTTTGTTTCTATGTCCGTTTCCTCCCTTTTGCTTCAGTGTCTGAAACAGCACTTGGCTTTACCTAGGCTCGTTCCTGTATTTTGTTGCAGTACAGTTCCTGTCTGAACTGTCTCCTAACCTGTTTCCTGTTTGGTCCCTATGTCCGTTTCCTCCCTTTTGCTGCAGTGTCTGAACCAGCACTTGGCTATGCCTAGGCTCGTTCCTGTATTTTGTTACAGTACAGTTCCTGTCTGAACTGTCTCCTAACTTGTTACCTGTTTTGTCTCTTTGTCCGTTTCCTCTCTTTTTCTGCAGAGTCTGAACCTGCACCTAACTCCTACTCGTTGTCGCTGTACTTCTGTTTGTGAGTTTGGAGTCCACTCGTTACTTCTTTGCAAGTACCTTGTGTGTATCTGGTTCTGCCTTTCTCTTCCAGTCTGTTCCGTGTGAACAGAGCCCTGTCCCCTCTGCTCTGTCCTTGGTCACCGCTTTAGCGGTTTATCTTTGCTCTGCCTTACTTACCGCTCTGGCGGTTTCTACCCGCTCTGCTCTGCTTTGTCTACCGCACTTGCGGTTTCGCTCTGCTCAGCCCTGTCCACCGCACCTGCGGTTTTGCTCTGCTTAGCCTTGTCCACCGCACTTGCGGTTTCGCTCTGCTCAGCCCTGTCCACCGCACCTGCGGTTTCGCTCTGCTTAGCCTTGTCCACCGCACTTGTGGTTTCACTCTGCTCAACCCTGTCCACCGCACTTGCGGTTTCGCTCTGCTCAGCCCTGTCCACCACACTTGCGGTTTCGCTCTGCCCAGCCTTGTCCACCGCACCTGAGGTTTCGCTCTGCTCAGCCTTGTCCACCGCACCTGCGGTTTCTCTTTACTCTGCTTGATTACCGCATCTGCAGCTCTGAACCCGTCTCCTAGTCTGTACTGGACCCTACCCAGCCTGTGCTCTAACCTGCCTGTTCCTGTATTCCCCGGTGTGGGTCAACAGCCGTGTCCGGGGTCTGACCTGGAGTCGCACCTGGTCCCTCTGCTCGGTTCCTCCATGGTGCACAGGCGTCGTTAGCCATCGTGCGACCTTGGTCAGATCGGGTAGATACTTAGTTACGCCCCTCCAGGCACTCTCCGGTTCATGGTCCAGTGGGATCACTAAACACGCACACGCCAGTCAGCCCGGGCGTGTGCATAACAGTTTGCTCAGGCCATGGTTCCCGTTGAGCCCCACGGCTCTTCGCTCTCAGAGACATTTTGAATCCATGTCCAGCGAATACGTGCATTAAAATAAATAAAAAAAAAAATTTTCTCTAGCTTTGGCCCAGGCGATGTACGCACCAGTCCAAATGAAGCTTTCTGCACCCGTTCCTGCGGATCTTCCACGGTACTATGGGGATCCTAAACAAAGTCGTGCGTTTGTGTGGCAATGCGTGCTGCAGTTCCAGTTCTATGCTCACTATTTTCCTACCAATCGGGTTAAAGTGGGATTTGTGATATCCTACCTAGCGGGTGATGCCTTGAAATGGATCACCCCCCTATGGGAAGCAAGGGATCCTATCGTCTCTGACCTGCAGGCCTTCCTGGTGGCCTTTCTAACGGTCTTCGATGACCCTAATCCTGGGGACTCTGCTGAATCTGCCCTTCCCAGTGTCCCGGAGCAGCCCCGATGGGTGATGTGTGTGGGTAGCTCACCAGTTCTCCTGCCCGAAGAGACTGCTGCCCACCCAGAAACCAGACTGTAGATGGTCCCAAAGCAGGGATTCTCCATCTTTAATGAATCTGGCGATACGTCCATCGAGGCGGAGGATACTCCCAAGTCTCTGCACCCCTCTAACCTGGCGGAGGACCTCCAGTTGCCTCTTGAATCCTCCGGGGTGCTACCTGTTAACGAATGGAGAGAGACTTTCCTACACCCTGTATTGGATACCTCGCCCACTTCTTCCAGTGAGCTTGACCAAGTGTACTCCAAAGCAGTGGTTACCCCCAAGTCCCTGCACCCCTCCGGCCTGGCGGCGGACCTCCAGTTGTCTCCTGTATTCCCCGGGGTGCTACCTGGTAACAATTGCAGTGAGACTTTCCTAAACCCTGTACCTGATACCTCACACACTTCTTCCTGTGAGCTGGACCAAGTGTTCCCCGAAGCAGTGGTTACCCCCGAGTCTCTGCACCCCTCCAACCAGGCGGAGGACCTCCAGTTGTCTCCTGAATCCACCGGGGTGCTACCTGTCAACAAATGGACAGAGACTTTTTTTACACCCTGTACCTGGTCCTGTGCCCACTTCATATAGTAAGCTTGGCAAAATGTACCCCGAAGCAGTAATTATCCCCGAGTTTTTGCACCCCTCTAACCAGGCGGAGTACTTCCAGTTGTCTCCTGAAGCCACCAGGGTGCTACCTGTTAACAAATGGACAGAGACTTTCTTACACCCTGTACCTGGTACTGCGCCTACTTCATCTAGTAAGCTTGGCAAAATGTACTTCGAAGCAGTAATGACCCCCGAGTCACCCCACCCCTCTAACCAGGCGGAGGACCTCCAGTTGTCTCCAAAATCCACCGGGGTGTTATCTGATAATAAATGGACAGAGACTTTCCTGTGTGCTGCTCCTGGTACTTCACCCACTTCTTCTGTTGCTGAGGATGGCTTGATGGGAGGAAGCATCCTAGTTACCAAGATGATGAGATCAGTTTCGTTTCCTCTAGTGGACAGAAGAGGTAGTCCTCTTGAAGAGAAGGATTGGCCTCCAAATTCTCTTTGGAACACTCTTGCAGGCTTGAAGAAGAGGGGGCGTAAAGGGGGGGGGTACTGTAATATACCTGTCGGCGTTCTTGCATAGGGCACCATCTCCCACTATGCAAGATTGCAAACTTGATGATCAGTCCAGTCTGCTAGCCTGGCTTCTTTCCATGCTGTCTGCTTGCCTCTGTTCTGGCTGCTTAGGGCGGCGGCCCGGTCACTTCCTGTTTCTTGTAGCTGCTGTGGGCACACCCCTAATGCGTCCTCAGCCTATTGCTGTCAGTCATTGGATATTTAAACCAGCTTCACATATTAGCTGGTGCCTGAGCAACTTTAACATTCAGTGTGCTCCTTGACTCTGAATGTGCCAGGTCCTGTTCTGTTTTTCCCTGCCCTGTCCGCCTTCCTGGAGGCTGTATTTCCAGGCCTGTCTGAACACGCTTCTAGCTTGTTCGTTTCTGCCCCTGGGGGCCGTATACCCAGGCTCATTCCTGTATTTTGCTGCAGTAACAGTTCCTGTCTGAACTGTCTCCTAACCTGTTATTTGTTTTGTTTATATGTCCGTTTCCTCCCTTTTGCTGCAGTGTCTGAACCAGCACTTGGCTTTACCTAGGCTCGTTCCTGTATTTTGTTGCAGTACAGTTCCTGTCTGAACTGTCTCCTAACCTGTTTCCTGTTTGGTCCCTATGTCCGTTTCCTCCCTTTTGCTGCAGTGTCTGAACCAGCACTTGGCTATGCCTAGGCTCGTTCCTGTATTTCGTTGCAGTACAGTTCCTGTCTGAACTGTCTCCTAACTTGTTACCTGTTTTGTCTCTTTGTCCGTTTCCTCTCTTTTTCTGCAGAGTCTGAACCTGCACCTAACTCCTACTCGTTGTCGCTGTACTTCTGTTTGTGAGTTTGGAGTCCACTCGTTACTTCTTTGCAAGTACCTTGCGTGTATCTGGTTCTACCTTTCTTTTCCAGTCTGTTCCGTGTGAACAGAGCCCTGTCCCCTCTGCTCTGTTCTTGCTCACCGCTTTGGCGGTTTATCTTTGCTCTGCCTTACTTACCGCTCTGGCGGTTTCTACCCGCTCTGCTCTGCTTTGTCTACCGCATCTGCGGTTTTGCTCTGCTTAGCCTTGTCCACCGCACTTGCGATTTCGCTCTGCTCAGCCCTGCCCACCGCACCTGCGGTTTCGCTCTCCTTAGCCTTGTCCACCGCACTTGCGGTTTCGCTCTGCTCAGCCCTGTCCACCGCATCTGCGGTTTTGCTCTGCTTAGCCTTGTCCACCGCACTTGCGATTTCGCTCTGCTCAGCCCTGTCCACCGCACCTGCGGTTTAGCTCTCCTTAGCCTTGTCCACTGCACTTGTGGTTTTGCTCTGCTCAGCCCTGTCCAGCGCACCTGCAGTTTCACTCTGCTCAGCCCTGTCCACCCCACTTGCAGTTTCGCTCTGCTCTGCCTTGTCCACCACATCTGTGGTTTCGCTCTGCTCAGCCTTGTCCACCGCATCTGCGGTTTCGCTCTGCTCAGCCCTGTCCACCGCACTTGCGGTTTCGCTCTGCTCAGCCTTGTCCACCGCACCTGCGGTTTCGCTTTACTCTGCTTGATTACCGCATCTGCGGCTCTGAACCCGTCTCCTAGTCTGTACTGGACCCTACCCAGCCTGTGCTCTAACCTGCCTGTTCTTGTATTCCCCGGTGTGGGTCAACAGCCGTGTCCGGGGTCTGACCTGTAGTCACACCTGGTCCCTCTGCTCGGTTCCTCCCTGGTGCACAGGCGTTGTTAGTCGTCGTGCGACCTTGGTCGGATCAGGTAGATACTAAGTTACGCCCCTCCAGGCACTCTCCGGTTCATGGTCCAGTGGGATCACTAAACACGCACACGCCAGTCAGTCCGGGCGTGTGAATAACAGGCGCTCTAAATAGCACCAAACATGCAGGGAGGGGACCCGAGTTCCCGCCTGAGCATCGCGCAAGTACTCGGCGAGCTCCGAGCATCTCAAGTACTGAGATGCTCGAGTGAGTACCGAGCAGTGGCCAGCACGCTTGCTCATCACTAGCTACCGCCCTATTGTGTGCGCTTTCGCCTCTCCCTAGAGTTCCTGACCTACTACATATTGGGATAGGATCTTGAAGATGGGAATACCCGTTAAATTGAGGGGATACCCTGTTCAGAACCCTCATCTATTAGCAAGATAGCAACTGAAAATAACATCTCTTGCTCTGAATAAACCTTTCATGAACATATATTATTGAGACAATTCAATCATGTTAATAGAAACTGACGCGCCCCCTGGGCCATGGAATACTTGGTAGCAGGGCCGGCTCCAGGTTTTTGTGGGCCCTGGGCTAAAGAGTCTCAGTGGGCCCCTTTAACACATACCACGATTCATGATGCACAGATACCGGAGAGAAATATATATATAGTACAATGCCAAAGATTTCACTTCTTACATTACATGAGTGATATCTATTGTAAGTTCCACAATAGCTGAGAAACCGGCGAATCCTCGCAGCGCACAGTGCAGACCGAACAGTATAATCCTCCATACAGTTTTATGGGCACCACTAAGTCCTCCATACAGTATTATGGGCCCCATATAACGCTCCATACAGAATACTAGCCCCCATAAAATGCTCCATACAGGATACTGGCCCCCATATAATGCTCCATACAGGATAGTGGCCTCCATGTAACGCTCCATACAGCATACTGGCCCCATATAACGCTCCATACAGAATACTGGCCCTCATATAGTGCTCCATGCAGGCTGTGCCCCCACATAATGCTCCATGCAGGCTATTCTCCCCACATAATGCCTTATGCAGGCTGTTCCCCCCACATAATACCCCACACAGGCTGTTCCCCCCTTATAATACCCCATGCAGACTGTTCCCACCATATAATGCCCCATGCTTGATGTCACCCCCCTTATAATGCCCCATGCAGGATGTCACCCCCTTATAATGTCCCATGCATCATGTCACCCCCCCCTTATAATGCCCCATGCAGGATGTTACCCTCCCTTATAATGCCCCATGCAGGATGACACCCCCCTTATAATGCCCCATGCATTATGTCACCCCCCTTATAATGCACAATGCAGGATGTCACCCCCCTTATAATGCCCCATGCAGGATGTCACATCCCCTCTCCCTTATAATGCCCCATGCAGGATGTCACTCCTCCTCCCCGATATAATGTCCCATGCAGGATGTCACTTCCCCTCCTTTTTAATGCCCCATGCAGGATGTCACCCCCTTATAATGCCCCATGCAGGATGTCACATCCCCTCTCCCTTGTAATGCCCCATTGCCCGATGTCACTCCCCCCTATATAATGCCCCATGCAGGATGTCAATTCCCCCCCTTTTAATGCCCCATGCAGGATGTCACACCCTCCCTTTTTAATGCCCCATGCAGGATATCACCCCCTCCCCCCCTCCCTTTTAATGCCCCATGCCTCCATACATTAAAAAAAAAATCAAATACTCACCTCACTTCTCACCTGCTGACGCTGCTCTGGACTTCAACGTTACCGGTGTCTTCCCGCTCTGCGCTGTGATGGCTCAGGAGAGAGTAAAGTCCTGAGACGTCACAGTCAGAAGACGCGAAGGCACGGGGAGAGGTAAGTATTGTGCCGGCTGCCGGGGTCCTGAGCAAGCGGGGGGGAGCGAGCGCTGACACCGCTCTCCTCCGCTCATGGGTCCCATAGCACGGCGGGGTTCCCGACAGTGAGTGGGCCCCCCACCTGCTCAGGGCTCCGGCACTTACCTGCTTGCGCTGGGTGCTGATTCCGGCCCTGCTTGGTAGCTGGGCCAGTCGGTGCTGGGGGATGTCACGGTGGCAGTGACCAGGTCCGTGACCCAGGGTGGTCAATTAAAAGGGGAAAGTAAAAGGCGAAATAAGTTTTTATAGAGATAATGTTCGTGACGCCACCTGTGGTATGCGGCTATATGGGGCCGCCGTGGCAGTGCAGATCCTCTGGAGCTGATGGTGACGTAGCAGAGTTGGTTCAGCTCTCCACAGGCAGAGCTTAGCTCCAGGGCAGGATATAGTGATGTTATGAGGTAGATGTTGTTGGTGCTGTGTAGTGCAGGGCCGGTGATGGCGCAGCAATTATTCAAGGACACAGTGGGGTGCAGTCTTCAGGTTTTACTCACAGTTGTTAAGTTCCTCAGGTTACACTTTCCGGATTATAACCGCCCACGTCGTCCTGTGTTCACCAAGGAAGGGGTTCAGAAGCTCTCAAGTATTTCAGGAGTACTTAAATGAGACCCCGTTCTATGTTCCTTTCTCAGTCATCTTCCCTGCGCTGGCTCTCACCCTCCTGCCCTGGAGCTCACAATCAGTGTCCCAAGCCGGTAGCCTCGGATCTTGTCGGGCAACGTGCAGTCCTCTGAACCCTCTGTGGCCACCTTTTCGGCGATGTCATTGTGGTGGCTGGCAGCTGCACCTTGCAAGTACAGCAGCCTCCGTTTATCTAGCTGAGCCTGATTATTCTCCACTAGTTTAGGGGCCGGTCCCCTCTGCGACCTGATCCCTCCACTTCCATGTAGATTCGGGCGCACGGGTGGCTTCCTGCACTTCCCGTGTCCCTGGGATCCCCTCTGTCTCTGGAGCCTTTCCTCTGCTCCCGTCCTCTCTCACTCTCTCTCCTGGGCCTCTCTCACCAGGTCCGCTCTCCTCTCTCCTGAGCGGAGCTCCTTCTGAGCTCCCACTCCCCACTGTTTCTCCTCAGTATTCACACTGCACTCCTGCTCCAAGCACTGGCTTGTTTCTAGATGGTTCCCTTTCTTGTTATACTCTTTCTGACGGTGCTCCCCTAATCTACTTCCTCCACCCACACCCACTACATGGTTCCCCCTCTCTTGGTTCCCCCCCTTCCAACCAGGGACAGGGCTCAGCATTGTACACGTGCATCTTGCCCTGCCTGCTGGTCTGGAATGGTGTAGTGTTGGATGCAGGTGGGAGGGTCCCGGGTAGTACTCCCTCCTTACCTGAGAGTGGGGTACCACACCTCTGGGTGAGATGCAGTACCTCTGTGGTGACTGAACCCGCAGGGGCACCACAAAACCATGTAACATAAAGGCAGACCGTGCAATCAGGGTCACAACTGCCTAGTGGCAGCCTATAGATTACCCGCATGGGTGGCACTGATAGCAAGGCTGCCATCTGTGCCAGTAACAACACAGAACTCACACAGAAGAAGCTCCTAAGCCAGACACGCACCTACTATGAGGACAGCTAAGCACCTAGCCCCTAGCAGCAGTTTGAAGCTGTTGAGGCTTTAGGGCACTTAAATATCAGTTCATCATTTGCATTTTGTTTATTTTTTTTAAAAATAACTTTCCATTTTTTGTCTTCTGGTATTAATTACTGTTTTTGGCACCACATTCTTTAAAATGGCACACATGATTCATGAATAAAGTAAAAAATTGTCTTTTTTCTGCCTTGAACTATTTTTGCACCTTTTTGCTGCTAAAAGGTCCATGTTTCGCAAAGTGGCGTAAAAATTGCACCGAATACTGGTATACTAAAAAATACAGCTGGGCAGGAAAGGAGAGGGTCTGTGCTAAATTTTGCAACTTTTTAAAAAGTCGCAATTGATGAATCGGGTGAAAAAACTCCACCCACAAAGCGGAAAAAAAAAACGGTCAGGACATAAAAAATTTGCTTAAAAAAGGTGCAAACAGAATAATGAGTTATGATCAAACAACAAAAAAAAACGCAAAACACACAAAACTAGGCAACAAATAGGCACAAAGGTCATGATGAATTGGGCCTTAAAGTTCCAATCTATAAAACTCTTCACCTCAAATGACATTTAATTACAGAATTTATTCAACTTTAAAAACAGTCTTTTCCAGATGTAGAAAGCTTTTTAGATTTGTGCGATTAAGCTCAGAGCTACATTTAAGGTTAATGTAAAGAAATTCCTTTAGTTGTCTTTGCAGCAGACCAAAAGTAAAGTACAAATAACAGGAAGTAAATATATCGCTGCCAAAGTTTAAAATAACAGTTTTTAAAATTTTTTGATTACCTCATTAATGTTTTAGTCCTGATGTAATTGTCTGATTCCTCAATAAATGCCGCTATAGGGAAGAGGCCCATATGCAGGGTTTCCCTACACTAAGAATATCTTACATTGCAGACTGGTATGTACTCCTGTCTATGTATTTTTTTCATCCGTGCTACAGTGTTTCATCAAAGCACTCCAACTTAGTCACTGAACTATGGGCAGTAGTGGTAGATACTTGTGGGAATGCACAGTTCATAATATTTCCAGTAGCAGATCTATAGCACACTAATGCAATAATGTAACCAGTCAATATACAGGAATACAAAAGTGTTATTCCTTACCTTTTATCTAGGCTTAGCAAATCTTATGATACTTAACCAGACCTTAATTTTTCCTTCCTAAAAATGTATGTATAAGGAAGAGGACAGGAGAGAAGAGAACAGTTGAAGTTGATGCCTAGATGAGCAATTGAAAGCAAACGCCGCCATCTGCTGGTCAAAGGCAAAAGTGAAAGTAAAGAAAGAATTACAACAGTAGGAACCTATTAATGGGAAGCTATGTTCACAAAGGTGGAGATTAAAGGTGACACCAGGTCAGGTGTCACCTGTGTCACAGTGACTAATTATGAAAGGCCTGGCCAGGCCAAGAAGAGGTGGTTGGTGCCAGAACCTGTACAAGGACAGGTTGTGTGGCTGTTAGGTGAACTTACAGCCACCATCACCACAAAAGGGTCGAAGAGGAGTCAGATGCCAGAGAAGGCCTGAGCTGTGAGGAAATCTGTGACCAGCACCAGTAGAAGTCTGTGACCAGTGCCAGTAGAAGTCTGTGACCAGTGCCAGTAGAAGTCTGTGACCAGTACCAGTAGAAGTCTGTGACCAGTGTCAGTAGAAGTCTGTAAGCAATGCCAGTAGATGTCCGTAAGCAGCGCCAGTAGAAGTCCGTGACCAGCGCCAGTCAAAGTCTTTAGGGGGCAAAGATTTAAGTCTGTAAGTAGCGCCAGTACAAGCCCGTGATCAGCGCCAGTCAAAGTCTTTAGGCAGCAAAAATTTAAGTCTATAAGCAGCGCCAGTACAAGTCCGTGACCAGAGCCAGTTAAGGTCTTTAGGCGGCAAAAATATAAGTCTGTAAGCAGCGCCAGTAAAAGTCCATAAGCAGTGCCAGTAGAGGTCCATGAGCAGCGCCAGTAGGAGTCTGTAAGAAGTGCCAGTAGAAGTATGTAAGCAACGCCAGTAGAGGTCCATAAACAGTGCCAGTAGAAATCCGTAAGCAGCGCAAGTAGAAGTCCATGAACAGCGTCAGTAGAAGTCCATAATCAGTACCAACAAAAGTCTGTAAGCAACGTCAATAGAGGTCCATAACCAGTGCCAGTAGAAGCCTGTAAGCAGGGCCAATAGAGGTCCATAAGCAGCGCCAGCAGGAGTCCGTAAGCAGCTCCAGTAGGGGTCCGTAATCAGCGCCAGTAGAAGGCTGTAAGCAGCGCAAGTAGAAGTTTGTGACCAGCGCCAGTAGAAGTCTGTAAGCGGTGCCAATTGAAGTCGGTAAGCAGCGCCGGTAGAAGTCTTTAAGCAGCGCCAGTAGAAGTCCTTAAGCAGCGCCAGTAGAAGTCCGTAAACAGCGCCAGTACGACCCTGTTCATAAGTATACATTAGAGATGAGCGTTGTTCTACTCGAACTGTTCGCCAATCTCAAATTCGAGCTGTTTTGGGCGGTGTTCGAGCCGGTCGGCGAACACGAACAATTTGAGAAAAATTCGGCTGTTCGAGGTTATGTTCGATAACTGTTCGTGCACCAAAATCATAACTGGATTTTTTCTCAGTAATGATGAAAATTAATGTTAATACGCAGTTTGAGTGTACAGCGGGGCGGGGGGAGGGGCAGGGGATGGATCTCTGCAGGAACAATGAAGATCTCCATTTTTTTTTCTCTTTCCCGCATTTACAGTGGGGAGGTGCAATCTGTCAGCCTATCAGCAGCGCACACACGGAGCGAAGTGCTTTTTTTCACACAAGCAAGGGCATGTGTGATTGGCAGTGTATGTCACATGTCCTTGCCCTATAAGACCAAGCCATTTTCCCCGTCGCCACCATTTTCTCACTGCTGCAGCTGCGTGTTAGACGGCACCGCTGTTGCTGTGTGCGCTATACCTTGTTAATTTCAAGCCAATTTTCGCACAAATATACAGATAGCTTGGGAGTAGGGAATAGTTGTGATTGCAGTCCTTTTAAGGACTAGGTTACAGCATTTCCTACGACTTTTATCAAGCAGGTCTGTGCTCTTAAATAGATAGATTGTGGGAGTAAAGACTAATTGTAATTGGAGTCCTTTTCAGGACTAGGTTACATCAGTTCCTATCAGTTTTTGCCAGGCAGGTCTGTGCCAGTGCTGTGCAAGTTTTTTTCACAGCATTTGGCTGAATCTAGCAAAGCTAATCCTTTTTGGCCTATTGCAGAGTGTGTTAGTCAGTGGAGTAGCCTATCTGTGTTGCAAGATATACCACCTGTGTATAGAATACCAATTTTTTTACTGCACCTAGTGAAGTAAAATCTTTTGGGCATAGCATCATTCTATTAGTCCATCTATACTGACCTCCATCAGGTTGCAAACTGAATATAATTTTTTTCTGCATCTAGCTCTGAAAAAATATTTGGGCTTCTAGCAGTGTGTGGGACTTGGTCTATTAGTCCATCTATACTGACCTCCATCAGGTTGCAAATTAAAAATATTTTTTTTCTTCATTTAGCTCTGAAAAAATATTTGGGCTTCTAGCAGTGTGTGGGACTTGTTCTATTATTCCTTCTATACTGACCTCCAGCAGGTTGCAAATTGAATATAATTTTTTTCTGCATCTAGCTCTGAAAAAATATTTGGGCTTCTAGCGGTGTGTGGGACTTGGTCTATTAGTCCATCTATACTGACCTCCATCAGGTTGCAAATTAAAAATAATTTTTTTCTGCATCTAGCTCTGAAAAAATATTTGGGCTTCTAGCAGTGTGTGGGACTTGGTCTATTAGTCCATCTATACTGACCTCCATCAGGTTGCAAATTAAAAATAATTTTTTTCTTCATTTATCTCTGAAAAAATATTTGGGCTTCTAGCAGCGTGTGGGACTTGTTCTATTAGTCCATCTATACTGACCTCCATCAGGTTGCAAATTAAAAATAATTTTTTTCTGCATCTAGCTCTGAAAAAATATTTGGGCTTCTAGCAGTGTGTGGGACTTGGTCTATTAGTCCATCTATACTGACCTCCATCAGGTTGCAAATTAAAAATAATTTTTTTCTGCATCTAGCTCTGAAAAAATATTTGGGCTTCTAGCAGTGTGTGGGACTTGGTCTATTAGTCCATCTATACTGACCTCCATCAGGTTGCAAATTGAATAAAAAAATTTTCTGCATCTAGCTCTGAAAAACTATTTGGGCTTCTAGCGGTGTGTGGGACTTGGTCTATTAGTCCATCTATACTGACCTCCATCAGGTTGCAAATTAAAAATAATTTTTTTCTTCATTTATCTCTGAAAAAATATTTGGGCTTCTAGCAGCGTGTGGGACTTGTTCTATTAGTCCATCTATACTGACCTCCATCAGGTTGCAAATTAAAAATAATTTTTTTCTGCATCTAGCTCTGAAAAAATATTTGGGCTTCTAGCAGTGTGTGGGACTTGGTCTATTAGTCCATCTATACTGACCTCCATCAGGTTGCAAATTTAAAATAATTTTTTTCTGCATCTAGCTCTGAAAAAATATTTGGGCTTCTAGCAGTGTGTGGGACTTGGTCTATTAGTCCATCTATACTGACCTCCATCAGGTTGCAAATTGAATAAAAAAAATTTCTGCATCTAGCTCTGAAAAAATATTTGGGCTTCTAGCGGTGTGTGGGACTTGGTCTATTAGTCCATCTATACTGACCTCCATCAGGTTGCAAATTAAAAATAATTTTTTTCTGCATCTAGCTCTGAAAAAATATTTGGGCTTCTAGCAGTGTGTGGGACTTGGTCTATTAGTCCATCTATACTGACCTCCATCAGGTTGCAAATTAAAAATAATTTTTTTCTTCATTTATCTCTGAAAAAATATTTGGGCTTCTAGCAGCGTGTGGGACTTGTTCTATTAGTCCATCTATACTGACCTCCATCAGGTTGCAAATTAAAAATATTTTTTTTCTGCATCTAGCTCTGAAAAAATATTTGGGCTTCTAGCAGTGTGTGGGACTTGGTCTATTAGTCCATCTATACTGACCTCCATCAGGTTGCAAATTGAATAAAAAAAATTTCTGCATCTAGCTCTGAAAAAATATTTGGGCTTCTAGCGGTGTGTGGGACTTGGTCTATTAGTCCATCTATACTGACCTCCATCAGGTTGCAAATTAAAAATAATTTTTTTCTGCATCTAACCCAGCCAATAGTTTTGGCCTAATACCACAGTTTGGCCACTCAGCTCTGCTCGGTTACCATCCATTGTTTTTTTGTGCAAACAACTCCAGAGTTGTGAATTAGTTAACCACCAAAATGAGTGGAAAAAGGCCTGCTGCTGGTGGAAAGGGGAATAGGCGTGTTGGGAAGGGGAAAAAAGGTTGTGTCCGTGGGGTAGGTGCAGAAGAAAGACCATCTTCCAGCCAAACTAAAATGTCTACTTCTTTTAGCGGACAATGTGATAAGATCCCTTTCTTACGGCCACGCCAATCGCTACAAATTCCAGATGAGGCACAAAAACAGCAGGTGCTTCAACGGATATCAACTGCTCCTTTAAGTGGGCTCTCCTCCACATCAACTTCAACATCACAAATACTCCAGTCCTCAAAGGTGTCACCCAAATCGCACTTGCTTCCTCACAGCTCCCAAATCTCCAGCTGCCCGTCTGAGTATGAGGTAGAACAGATGGTTGAGTCTGCAGAGCTGTTTACTCATACTATAGCCTGGGAATCAGAGGTCGACTCCAGCGCTTCTGTGAATCCAGATGAGGAAATGATCTGCACTGATGCCCAGAATCTTTATGAGTCGGATCCAGGACCAGACGCAGAAGGTTCTGACCATAATGTAGACCCTCATTCCCAAACTGTAACTCCTGTTGGTGGAGACAATGAGGAAGACGATGATAAGACTCAAATACCTGATTGGAGCGACAACTTTAGTTTTTTGTCAGGGCAGGAACAGGTTGGCTCTGAGGACGACGGGTGTGATAACGCACAGGGTGATGATGATGAGGTCAGAGATCCCACTTACTGTCAACCCACAGTCAGCCAAGAGATGAGGTCAGCAGAGGAGGTGGAGGAAGATGCTAGTGACTAGTGTTGAGCCACCCCCGTAGTGTTCGAGTTCGGTTCGATTCGTCGAACACCCGTGTGTTCGCCGAACAGTTCGTCGAACTGTTCGTCGAACACCTTCGAACACCGTTAAAACCAATGGCAGGCAAACAAAAACACATAGAAACACATAGAAAACACCTTCAAAGGTGTCCAAAAGCTGACAAACTGCTCAGAAGACACAACTAACACATGGAAAAGTGACAAGTACATATAGTCATGCGAAAAGAAAAGAGGTGGAGGAGTAAAAGGAGGGGGAGACACAGATATAGGCATGTCATGCCCTTCTAAAATCCAAAAAGTGAGAAGCCGAGACGGCCAGTCCGCTCCTGCCCGTGCCACCTCCGTGTCGCCGGGTTTGTGCCAGAGCCGCGGTGAACCCTGACGGCCAGCCCCCCTCTCCCAATACTGGTGCCTGTCCGCTGGTGGGTCGAGAGAGCCCCCCTGTGGTGGAGGCAGCTCTAAGCTTTTTAATTTAAATTGTCCCTCTAATTTGAATGAATACACTTTAAATCCATTTACAAGGATCTATTGGAGGGCAAGTCTCATGCCAGCAGCCGCGCAATTCCAGCTCCAGTAGCGTCCACTAAAGCTGCTGCAGTTAAAAAGCTTTTATAAGGATCGAGCTCGGCTGTCCACCGCAAGGCATCCTAGTGCCAGTCCCAGCCCCTATGCCTTGGGGTGCCTCCTGATGCTCTTCACTAAGTATCCCGTGGTCCCGAAGCATTTCCTTTGAAAAAATTAAGTGTCCAAACTACAGGTGGTGTAGCTTGCTTAACAGCCGGGATAATCCGCTGACTAGCAGACACTGCTACTAGGCACAAAGTATTTCCTGGGCTAGATGCAGTTAAAAATTTGTAAGTAGATACTCTCGTTGGATGCTGAGAAAGCATTCCATAGAGTCTCCTGGCACGCCATATATGATTCTCTTAAAAAGCTTGGGGTAGGGGTCTAGGGGACCCTTTTATAGCCAAAATCACGGCCCTGTATCACAATACGTCACCTAGGCTGAAGATAAATGGAACTGTAGCACCGAGGGCTCGGTTGCTACAGACGTATTGCACCTCACCCAGAGGTGTGATATCTCACTCTCAGATAAGGATGGAGTGTGGATCAGGACCCGACACCTGCATGCATTACACCACATTGCCGTGGGGCAGGGCGACCAATATGCCCCTGAGATGGGCACGACAGTCCCTGTCCCTGGCTGGAGTGGGGGGAGGGAACACTGAGGAAGGGGAACCCTGCAGTGCAGGAGCAGGGAGGAAGCAGTTCCTGGGTGCATTGAGAAGGGAGTATAAAAGGTGGGCACCATCTTAGTTCAGTGCAGAGAAGTCTGAGCAGAAGTGGCAGGGAGCAGGGGCTCTGCATGAGCTCTGCTCCGGAGGCGTGCCTAGTAACAGAGGCCCAGGCCTGCAAGAGGGAGAAGGAAGGAAGAGGAGCGGAGAAGGCTCCAGGAACGAGGAATGAAGGGATCCCAGGGGTGCGGAAGGGCGAGTCGCCACCGCACGCCCGAATCCACCTGCGTGGAGGGGTCAGGCCAAAGGGGGAGACCGGTCCCCGAACTAGTGGAGGCAGGAAACGACCCTCAGCTAGAAACCGGAGGCTCTGACATTTTATGTGGCGCAGCCCCTTGCTCCACCCGCTAGGAAGGCACCACATAGGGTCAGGGAAACTGGCGCCAAGTTTACCAAGAGGAGGCCCGAGGCAGCCGGACAGAAGTGTTGGTAAGAAAGGCCAAACAAAGGACACACAAAGGGGGTCCTGTGAAGCGCTCCAAAGTTATCTGGGAGTTGTCTGAGCCCCTCACCTGGTGAGCACAGTACGACGTGGGCAGGCGTTACCTGCAGACGTGGTCTGGATAATAAGAACTGTGAGTAAAGGCCCTGAACTGCATCACTGACTCCGTGTCGTTACTGCTGCTGCCCTGCACCATCACCCCCACCCTCCGCATACACTGCCCTGAGGCTATACTCCTCCCGTGGGGAGTTATGCTACGCTCTGCTGCACCCACAACACCAGCCTTAGCGGTCTGCCCTGTAGCGGCGGTTCACTCTGACCGCAATCCACGGGTGGCGTAGTCGGACATTTAAACATCAAAACCACATAAATAGTTCCGCCACTGGTTTGACCGCCCTGAGCCACGGAACCGGATCGCCGCCACGAAGACTACAACCACCAGCATCCACCAAAAAGGGTCCGGCTCCGGGTGTCCCAAGGCCCAGGGGGTGCGTCAGAACATTTTCATCACCTTTCACAATCACCAATGGGACAAGGCAGGGATGTCCTCTGTCCCCTCTCTTATACATCCTAGTGACGGAGCACCTGCTCTCATCAATTCGCCATAACCCCAATATTAGGTGGATTGAGGTGGGAGGCACCGAGTACAAGTGCTCTCTATTTGCTGATGATGTCCTAGTATATATCACTCAATCACATATATCCATCCCTGCTGTTATGGCTGAAATAGATCACTTTGTTACATGGTAAAATTTTAAAATCAATGCAGCGAAGTCTGAGGCCCTCGATGTCTCCCTCCCTAAATCCATATAGGATTCCATCCAGTCCAACTTTCCCTTTGCCTGGCCCTCACAGGGTATCAAATACTTAGGAATTCCTATTCATAGAGACCTCTCCCATCTATGTTATCTTAATTTTGGGCCCTTTATTGAACAATTCCATACAGACCACGGTTGGCAAGTTAGAACTGTAAGATTCACTACGTGAACCACTGGTGTTTTGTGGAAAAGCACATGTACACCGCGTTCCAAATTATTATGCAAAAAGTGTTTAGGAGTGATAAGGGAAGAATTTGTTTGTTTGTCAGTTAAACTCATTGATGGTGATGTGTGTCAGGGCTCTTTATATCACTGTAAGCAATTGCAGACACCTGTGCTAATTAGTTTGGCAGGTGTGTCCAATGAAAGGCAAGACTACTTAAGAAGGCTCTCTCACATTATTAAGCAGCCTACATTTTCTGCCAAAATGGGAAAGAAAAAGGATGTGTCGGCTGCTGAGAAGCAACAAATTGTGGAGTGTTTAGGTCAAGGCATGACTACAATCAACATTGTGCGATGATCAGGATGAAGTGTCTTGGCAATCAAGAAGTATGTAGCTGATTCACAGTACACACGTGTGCGTGCTGATAAGGGCAAATTGAGGACTCTTTCCTACAGGCAATTACGTCAGGTTGAAAGAGCAGCGGCAAAAAAGCCTTGTCATAGCAGCAGACAAGTTTTTGAACTGCTTGTGCCTCCAACGTCCCCCGAACAACAAGATGCAGGGTCCTTCAGAGGTTTGCAGCTGTGCATACGCCATCCTGTCGACCTCCTCTATCCACTTCACACAAGCAGAAACGGCTCCAGTGGGCCAAACATTACATGAAGACTGATTTCAAAACTGTTTTGTTCATGGATGAGTGCCGTGCAGCGCTCGATGGTCCAGATGAATGGAGTGGAGGATGGCTGGTTGATGGACACCCCACGCAAACACGGCTACAGCGCCAACAAGGAGGAGGTGGAGTAATGTTTTGGGCTGGAATCATGGGGAGAGAGATTGTCGGCCCCTTTACGATCCCTGAAGGCGCTAAAGATGAACTCCATAATGTATGTGGATTTTCTCAAACAGCACTTCCTGCCATGGTTCAAGAAGAAGAACCGTGTATTTCACAGCAAGATCATTTTTCTGCATGATAATGCACCATCTCATGCTGCACATAAAACATCTGCATCTCTGGCTGATATGGGCATAAAAGGGGACAAACTTATGGTGTGACCCCCATGCTCCCCTGACCTCTACCCCATTCAGAACCTTTGGAGCATCATTAAAAGGAGTGTCTATGATGGCGGGAGGCAGTTCACATCTAAGCAACAGCTCTGGGAGGGTATTCTGTCCTCATGCAAAACAATTGAAGCAGAAACCATCCAAAACCTGACAAATTCAATGGACGAGAGAGTTCAGAAGCTCCTTTCGAACAAGGGGTGCTATGTGAAAATGTAACATCACCTAGAATAAAGTTTTGAGTTGAAAACTGTTTGATTTCAGTTTCTAACAACCTGCTAATGCTTATAATTTCAAAAATGACCATTTTTTTGGTCTTTATTAAAATGAAAAGGTTGATCGAAAAGTTTGGGGGATCTAAGAGTGTGGCAACGCAGTAGTCATGATTACTTCGAATTCTGACAATATGAGGGTCATGCTGCAGGTAGTGCAGCAAGAAGGCACTTATGTGTCTTGCGCATCTCGGAGCCCCAAAATTATTTTCCGGGCTAGATGCAGCTAAAAATTATTTTTAATTTTAAATCTGGTGAAGCTTATTATAGATGGCCTAATAGGATCAGTGCTGCACACTGCTACAAAGCCCAAATTATTTTCCAGTCAAGATACAGATAAACATGATTAGTAATTTGAAAGCTTAAAACGGTTGGTAGGGTGATTTTAACCAATCATCAAGCTTTTACTCTCCCCAGGATGACACAGGGGTAGAAAAGTCGTTTCGGATCCATGATTTGTTCATCTTTATGAACGTGAGTCTGTCTACATTATAAGTGGAGAGCCGCGTGCGCTTATCTGTCAGCACACCACCAGCAGCGCTGAACACACGTTCAGACAGAACGCTGGCTGCGGGGCATGACAAGATCTCCAAGGCGTAAGTGGCTAGCTCCGGCCATTTATCCAGATTGGAAGCCCAAAAAGAGCAAGGGTCCAGTGACACAGTCGTGGCTTCAATGTTTACTTGGAGATACTCCTGTACCATCGTCTCTAGGCGTTGACTATGTGTCAGACTTCTTGTCTCCTGTGGCCTTGCAAAGGATGGGCTAAAAAAGTGGTGAAATGATTCCGCAAAATTGATGTTACCAGCAGATACTGTGGTTCTGTTACGGTTTGAGTGCTGAACACTTGACGGTCCCACGGTTGGCAAGTTGGAACTGTGAGATTCACTACGTGCACCACTGGTATTTTGTGGAAAAGCACATGTAAGATTCTGCAACAGTCTCTGCTGATACTCCTGCATGCGTGCATCCCTTTCTATGGCAGGAATAATTTCTGCAAATTTACTTTTGTACCGGGGATCTAACAGTGTGGCAACCCAGTAGTCAGGATTATTTCTAATTCTCACAATTCGAGGGTCATGTTGCAGGTAGTGCAGCAAGAAGGCACTCATGTGTGTTGCGCATCCAGGAGCACCAAGTCCCTGTTGTGTTGGTGGCGAGGTAACAATCATGCTTCCTTCCTCTGTCCTCTCCCCCCAACCTCGCACAACAGAAATGTGATCAAGGTCTCCCTCATCTGATGAGTCTTCCATCAGTTCGTCCTCCACTTCTTCCTGGGCTCCTGCACCTTCCTCACTAGTTTGGCTGCTACCATGCGCCCTGGTTAAACCATCTCCCCCACCCTCACATGCCTGCCGCCTTGGTGCTGCCGACCGTCTGGACCTTGCAGATGTTAGCCCTTCCGCATACAACTCCTCCTCCTCTACTTCCTCCACCTCCTCTTGTGCCACCACCTGACTCCGAATTCTGTTTAACATGTGCTCCAGCATGTAAATCACCGGAATAGTCATGCTGATAATGGCATCGTCAGCACTAAACATCTTCGTCGCCATTTCAAAACTGTGCAGAAGGGTGCATAGGTCCCTGATCTGAGACCACTCCTCCAGCGTGATTTGCCCCACCTCTGAATCTCGTTGGCCCAGGCTATACGTCAGAACGTATTGCACCAGGGCTTGTCGGTGCTGCCACAGTCGCTGCAACATGTGCAGAGTTGAATTCCACCGGGTAGGCACATCGCATTTTAGCCGGTGAAGTGGCAGGCCCAACGACTTCTGTAGAGATGTAAGTCGCTGAGCTGCGGGATGCGAACGGCGGAAGTGAGCACACAGCGACCGTGCCCTCTGCAGAAGGCCATCTAGTCTGGGATAGTGGGCTAAAAATTGCTGGACAACCAGGTTCAACACGTGAGCCATACAAGGCACGTGTGTGACATTGCCCCGGCGAAGGGCCGCACCCAGGTTTGCAGCATTGTCGCACACGGCCTTCCCTGGTTTCAGGTCCAGTGGAGACAACCATTCATGAAATTGGTTCTCCAGAGCTGACCACAACTCCTCAGTTGTGTGACTCACATTTCCCAGACATTTCAATGTAAAAACCGCCTGATGACGTTGAGCCCTACTGCCAGCATAGTAAGGAGGTGTGCAGGATCCCTTCTGCGCAGTTAGAAAGCTTGTGGCATGACCAGACAGGCTTTGGGTGCAGGTGGAAGACCGAGAGGAGGTTGAGGAGGCAGAAGCAGTGGAGGAAAAATGACATAAAGAGGATTGACGCACAACTCGTGGGGACGGCAAGACTTGGACAGCAGCCCCTTGTCCTGCTGTCACCATAGTTACCCAGTGCCCAGTCAGCGACATGTAACGCCCCTGTCCATGCCTACTCGTCCAAGTGTCTGTGGTGAAATGCACCCTGTCACACACAGAGTTTCTCAAAGAAGCGGTGATGTTGTGTGCGACATGCTGGTGGAGCGCAGGCACACCTTTCTTTGAGAAGTAGTGCCGACTGGGCATCTGGTACTGGGGCACTGCGACGGACATAAGGTCTCGAAAATCCTCTGTGTCCACCAGGCGGAAAGGCAGCATTTCTGTAGCCAAGAGCTTGCAGATGGTGAAATTCAACCTCAGCTTTCTCATGGCTAGGAGGAAATGGTCTTTTACTTGTCCACATCTGAGGGACCGAGGGCTGGCTATTGTGCTTAGACGGGGTTGATAAGGGTGTCCCCGGCAAACTGCCGGTCTGTGAGGAAGATGCAGGCGGACATGTTAGGTTGCCTTGATCCAAAGGTGGTGCTATCGATGTCGGACAGCGCTCAAGACCAGCTGGTGTTACCACCTCCAAAGAAAATGATGACCTGCCAATCACGCTGGCTGTTGCGGGTAAAGAGGTGGCAGGTCTGCGCCCCAAAACAGGTGTGACTGCTGTCCCCCCAGTCACAGAGGATGAAGAGGCCGCGGATGCACAAGATATGGCAGACGGTGGTTGGCCCGGCCGGCTAGACCGCATTGTAGCACACTGAGCTTCCCACTGCAACTTATGCTTCATGTCCATGTGCCGGTTCATGCATGAAGTACTCAAACTATGTATTTTTTGGCCTCTACTTAGCTTTTGCTGACAAATGTTACAGATAACACGAGTTGGGTCATCTTTATCGATCTGAAAAAATGCCCAGGCTATGCAAGGCTTAGCACCCATGCGACCTGAAGAGCCACCACGACTTGTGGTGAGAGGCAGAGTTGTGTTTGAGGATGCAGTTGTTGACGTGCTTCCAGTACTACGTCTCTGTCCAGGAAGGCGCAACCTGACCTCGTCGTCACTAGCATCTTCCTCCACCTCCTCTGCTGACCTCATCTCTTGGCTGACTGTGGGTTGACAGTAAGTTGGATCTCCGACCTCATCATCATCACCCTGTGCGTTATCACACCCGTCGTCCTCAGAGCCAACCTGTTCCTGCCCTGACAAAAAACTAAAGTTGTCGCTCCAATCAGGTATTTGAGTCTTATCATCGTCTTCCTCATTGTCTCCACCAACAGGAGTTACAGTTTGGGAATGAGGGTCTACATTATGGTCAGAACCTTCTGCGTCTGGTCCTGGATCCGACTCATAAAGATTCTGGGCATCAGTGCAGATCATTTCCTCGTCTGGATTCACAGAAGCGCTGGAGTCGACCTCTGATTCCCAGGCTATAGTATGAGTAAACAGCTCTGCAGACTCAACCATCTGTTCTACCTCATACTCAGACGGGCAGCTGGAGATTTGGGAGCTGTGAGGAAGCAAGTGCGATTTGGGTGACACCTTTGAGGACTGGAGTATTTGTGATGTTGAAGTTGATGTGGAGGAGAGCCCACTTAAAGGAGCACTTGATATCCGTTGAAGCACCTGCTGTTTTTGTGCCTCATCTGGAATTTGTAGCGATTGGCGTGGCCGTAAGAAAGGGATCTTATCACATTGTCCGCTAAAAGAAGTAGACATTTTAGTTTGGCTGGAAGATGGTCTTTCTTCTGCATCTACCCCACGGACACAACCTTTTTTCCCCTTCCCAACACGCCTATTCCCCTTTCCACCAGCAGCAGGCCTTTTTCCACTCATTTTGGTGGTTAACTAATTCACAACTCTGGAGTTGTTTGCACAAAAAAACAATGGATGGTAACCGAGCAGAGCTGAGTGGCCAAACTGTGGTATTAGGCCAAAACTATTGGCTGGGTTAGATGCAGAAAAAAATTATTTTTAATTTGCAACCTGATGGAGGTCAGTATAGATGGACTAATAGACCAAGTCCCACACACCGCTAGAAGCCCAAATATTTTTTCAGAGCTAGATGCAGAAATTTTTTTTATTCAATTTGCAACCTGATGGAGGTCAGTATAGATGGACTAATAGACCAAGTCCCACACACTGCTAGAAGCCCAAATATTTTTTCAGAGCTAGATGCAGAAAAAAATTATTTTTAATTTGCAACCTGATGGAGGTCAGTATAGATGGACTAATAGACCAAGTCCCACACACTGCTAGAAGCCCAAATATTTTTTCAGAGCTAGATGCAGAAAAAAATTATTTTTAATTTGCAACCTGATGGAGGTCAGTATAGATGGACTAATAGACCAAGTCCCACACACTGCTAGAAGCCCAAATATTTTTTCAGAGCTAGATGCAGAAAAAAATTATTTTTAATTTGCAACCTGATGGAGGTCAGTATAGATGGACTAATAGACCAAGTCCCACACACCGCTAGAAGCCCAAATATTTTTTCAGAGCTAGATGCAGAAATTTTTTTTATTCAATTTGCAACCTGATGGAGGTCAGTATAGATGGACTAATAGACCAAGTCCCACACACTGCTAGAAGCCCAAATATTTTTTCAGAGCTAGATGCAGAAAAAAATTATTTTTAATTTGCAACCTGATGGAGGTCAGTATAGATGGACTAATAGACCAAGTCCCACACACCGCTAGAAGCCCAAATATTTTTTCAGAGCTAGATGCAGAAAAATTTTTTATTCAATTTGCAACCTGATGGAGGTCAGTATAGATGGACTAATAGACCAAGTCCCACACACTGCTAGAAGCCCAAATATTTTTTCAGAGCTAGATGCAGAAAAAAATTATTTTTAATTTGCAACCTGATGGAGGTCAGTATAGATGGACTAATAGAACAAGTCCCACACGCTGCTAGAAGCCCAAATATTTTTTCAGAGATAAATGAAGAAAAAAATTATTTTTAATTTGCAACCTGATGGAGGTCAGTATAGATGGACTAATAGACCAAGTCCCACACACTGCTAGAAGCCCAAATATTTTTTCAGAGCTAGATGCAGAAAAAAATTATTTTTAATTTGCAACCTGATGGAGGTCAGTATAGATGGACTAATAGACCAAGTCCCACACACCGCTAGAAGCCCAAATATTTTTTCAGAGCTAGATGCAGAAAAAAATTATTTTTAATTTGCAACCTGATGGAGGTCAGTATAGATGGACTAATAGACCAAGTCCCACACACCGCTAGAAGCCCAAATATTTTTTCAGAGCTAGAGGCAGAAAAAAATTATATTCAATTTGCAACCTGCTGGACATCAGTATAGAAGGACTAATAGAACAAGTCCCACACACTGCTAGAAGCCCAAATATTTTTTCAGAGCTAAATGAAGAAAAAAATTATTTTTAATTTGCAACCTGATGGAGGTCAGTATAGATGGACTAATAGACCAAGTCCCACACACTGCTAGAAGCCCAAATATTTTTTCAGAGCTAGATGCAGAAAAAAATTATTTTTAATTTGCAACCTGATGGAGGTCAGTATAGATGGACTAATAGACCAAGTCCCACACACTGCTAGAAGCCCAAATATTTTTTCAGAGCTAGATGCAGAAAAAAATTATTTTTAATTTGCAACCTGATGGAGGTCAGTATAGATGGACTAATAGAACAAGTCCCACACGCTGCTAGAAGCCCAAATATTTTTTCAGAGATAAATGAAGAAAAAAATTATTTTTAATTTGCAACCTGATGGAGGTCAGTATAGATGGACTAATAGACCAAGTCCCATACACTGCTAGAAGCCCAAATATTTTTTCAGAGCTAGATGCAGAAAAAAATTATTTTTAATTTGCAACCTGATGGAGGTCAGTATAGATGGACTAATAGACCAAGTCCCACACACCGCTAGAAGGCCAAATATTTTTTCAGAGCTAGATGCAGAAAAAAATTATTTTTAATTTGCAACCTGATGGAGGTCAGTATAGATGGACTAATAGACCAAGTCCCACACACCGCTAGAAGCCCAAATATTTTTTCAGAGCTATATGCAGAAAAAAATTATATTCAATTTGCAACCTGCTGGACGTCAGTATAGAAGGACTAATAGAACAAGTCCCACACACTGCTAGAAGCCCAAATATTTTTTCAGAGCTAAATGAAGAAAAAAATTATTTTTAATTTGCAACCTGATGGAGGTCAGTATAGATGGACTAATAGACCAAGTCCCACACACTGCTAGAAGCCCAAATACTTTTTCAGAGCTAGATGCAGAAAAAAATTATTTTTAATTTGCAACCTGATGGAGGTCAGTATAGATGGACTAATAGACCAAGTCCCACACACTGCTAGAAGCCCAAATATTTTTTCAGAGCTAGATGCAGAAAAAAATTATTTTTAATTTGCAACCTGATGGAGGTCAGTATAGATGGACTAATAGAACAAGTCCCACACGCTGCTAGAAGCCCAAATATTTTTTCAGAGCTAGATGCAGAAAAAAATTATATTCAGTTTGCAACCTGATGGAGGTCAGAATAGATGGACTAATAGAATGATGCTATGCCCAAAAGATTTTACTTCACTAGGTGCAGTAAAAAAATTGGTATTCTATACACAGGTGGTATATCTTGCAACACAGATAGGCTACTCCACTGACTAACACACTCTGCAATAGGCCAAAAAGGATTAGCTTTGCTAGATTCAGCCAAATGCTGTGAAAAAAACTTGCACAGCACTGGCACAGACCTGCCTGGCAAAAACTGATAGGAACTGATGTAACCTAGTCCTGAAAAGGACTCCAATTACAATTAGTCTTTACTCCCACAATCTATCTATTTAAGAGCACAGACCTGCCTGATAAAAGTCGTAGGAAATGCTGTAACCTAGTCCTTAAAAGGACTGCAATCACAACTATTCCCTACTCCCAAGCTATCTGTATATTTGTGCGAAAATTGGCTTGAAATTAACAAGGTATAGCGCACACAGCAACAGCGGTGCCGTCTAACACGCAGCTGCAGCAGTGAGAAAATGGTGGCGACGGGGAAAATGGCTTGGTCTTATAGGGCAAGGACATGTGACATACACTGCCAATCACACATGCCCTTGCTTGTGTGAAAAAAAGCACTTCGCTCCGTGTGTGCGCTGCTGATAGGCTGACAGATTGCACCTCCCCACTGCAAATGCGGGAAAGAGAAAAAAAAATGGAGATCTTCATTGTTCCTGCAGAGATCCATCCCCTGCCCCTCCCCCCGCCCCGTTGTACACTCAAACTGCGTATTAACATTAATTTTCATCATTACTGAGAAAAAATCCAGTTATGATTTTGGTGCACGAACAGTTATCGAACATAACCTCGAACAGCCGAATTTTTCTCAAATTGTTCGTGTTCGCCGACCGGCTCGAACACCGCCCAAAACAGCTCGAATTTGAGATTGGCGAACAGTTCGAGTAGAACAACGCTCATCTCTACTAGTGACGACGAGGTCAGGTTGCGCCTTCCTGGACAGAGACGTAGTACTGGAAGCACGTCAACAACTGCATCCTCAAACACAACTCTGCCTCTCACCACAAGTCGTGGTGGCTCTTCAGGTCGCATGGGTGCTAAGCCTTGCATAGCCTGGGCATTTTTTCAGATCGATAAAGATGACCCAACTCGTGTTATCTGTAACATTTGTCAGCAAAAGCTAAGTAGAGGCCAAAAAATACATAGTTTGAGTACTTCATGCATGAACCGGCACATGGACATGAAGCATAAGTTGCAGTGGGAAGCTCAGTGTGCTACAATGCGGCCTAGCCGGCCGGGCCAACCACCGTCTGCCATATCTTGTGCATCCGCGGCCTCTTCATCCTCTGTGACTGGGGGGACAGCAGTCACACCTGTTTTGGGGCGCAGACCTGCCACCTCTTTACCCGCAACAGCCAGCGTGATTGGCAGGTCATCATTTTCTTTGGAGGTGGTAACACCAGCTGGTCTTGAGCGCTGTCCGACATCGATAGCACCACCTTTGGATCAAGGCAACCTAACATGTCCGCCTGCATCTTCCTCACAGACCGGCAGTTTGCCGGGGACACCCTTATCAACCCCGTCTAAGCACAATAGCCAGCCCTCGGTCCCTCAGATGTGGACAAGTAAAAGACCATTTCCTCCTAGCCATGAGAAAGCTAAGAGGTTGAATTTCACCATCTGCAAGCTCTTGGCTACAGAAATGCTGCCTTTCCGCCTGGTGAACACAGAGGATTTTCGAGACCTTATGTCCGTCGCAGTGCCCCAGTACCAGATGCCCAGTCGGCACTACTTCTCAAAGAAAGGTGTGCCTGCGCTCCACCAGCATGTCGCACACAACATCACCGCTTCTTTGAGAAACTCTGTGTGTGACAGGGTGCATTTCACCACAGACACTTGGACGAGTAGGCATGGACAGGGGCGTTACATGTCGCTGACTGGGCACTGGGTAACTATGGTGACAGCAGGACAAGGGGCTGCTGTCCAAGTCTTGCCGTCCCCACGAGTTGTGCGTCAATCCTCTTTATGTCAAAGTTCCTCCACTGCTTCTGCCTCCTCAACCTCCTCTCGGTCTTCCACCTGCACCCAAAGCCTGTCTGGTCATGCCACAAGCTTTCTAACTGCGCAGAAGGGATCCTGCACACCTCCTTACTATGCTGGCAGTAGGGCTCAACGTCATCAGGCGGTTTTTACATTGAAATGTCTGGGAAATGTGAGTCACACAGCTGAGGAGTTGTGGTCAGCTCTGGAGAACCAATTTCATGAATGGTTGTCTCCACTGGACCTGAAACCAGGGAAGGCCGTGTGCGACAATGCTGCAAACCTGGGTGCGGCCCTTCGCCGGGGCAATGTCACACACGTGCCTTGTATGGCTCACGTGTTGAACCTGGTTGTCCAGCAATTTTTAGCCCACTATCCCAGACTAGATGGCCTTCTGCAGAGGGCACGGTCGCTGTGTGCTCACTTCCGCCGTTCGCATCCCGCAGCTCAGCGACTTACATCTCTACAGAAGTCGTTGGGCCTGCCACTTCACCGGCTAAAATGCGATGTGCCTACCCGGTGGAATTCAACTCTGCACATGTTGCAGCGACTGTGGCAGCACCGACAAGCCCTGGTGCAATACGTTCTGACGTACAGCCTGGGCCAACGAGATTCAGAGGTGGGGCAAATCACGCTGGAGGAGTGGTCTCAGATCAGGGACCTATGCACCCTTCTGCACAGTTTTGAAATGGCGACGAAGATGTTTAGTGCTGACGATGCCATTATCAGCATGACTATTCCGGTGATTTACATGCTGGAGCACATGTTAAACAGAATTCGGAGTCAGGTGGTGGCACAAGAGGAGGTGGAGGAAGTAGAGGAGGAGGAGTTGTATGCGGAAGGGCTAACATCTGCAAGGTCCAGACGGTCGGCAGCACCAAGGCGGCAGGCATGTGAGGGTGGGGGAGATGATTTTACCAGGGCGCATGGTAGCAGCCAAACTAGTGAGGAAGGTGCAGGAGCCCAGGAAGAAGTGGAGGACGAACTGATGGAAGACTCATCAGATGAGGGAGACCTTGATCACATTTCTGTTGTGCGAGGTTGGGGGGAGAGGACAGAGGAAGGAAGCATGATTGCTACCTCGCCACCAACACAACAGGGACTTGGTGCTCCTGGATGCGCAACACACATGAGTGCCTTCTTGCTGCACTACCTGCAACATGACCCTCGAATTGTGAGAATTAGAAATAATCCTGACTACTGGGTTGCCACACTGTTAGATCCCCGGTACAAAAGTAAATTTGCAGAAATTATTCCTGCCATAGAAAGGGATGCACGCATGCAGGAGTATCAGCAGAGACTGTTGCAGAATCTTACATGTGCTTTTCCACAAAATACCAGTGGTGCACGTAGTGAATCTCACAGTTCCAACTTGCCAACCGTGGGACCGTCAAGTGTTCAGCACTCAAACCGTAACAGAACCACAGTATCTGCTGGTAACATCAATTTTGCGGAATCATTTCACCACTTTTTTAGCCCATCCTTTGCAAGGCCACAGGAGACAAGAAGTCTGACACATAGTCAACGCCTAGAGACGATGGTACAGGAGTATCTCCAAGTAAACATTGAAGCCACGACTGTGTCACTGGACCCTTGCTCTTTTTGGGCTTCCAATCTGGATAAATGGCCGGAGCTAGCCACTTACGCCTTGGAGATCTTGTCATGCCCCGCAGCCAGCGTTCTGTCTGAACGTGTGTTCAGCGCTGCTGGTGGTGTGCTGACAGATAAGCGCACGCGGCTCTCCACTGATAATGTAGACAGACTCACGTTCATAAAGATGAACAAATCATGGATCCGAAACGACTTTTCTACCCCTGTGTCATCCTGGGGAGAGTAAAAGCTTGATGATTGGTTAAAATCACCCTACCAACCGTTTTAAGCTTTCAAATTACTAATCATGTTTATCTGTATCTTGACTGGAAAATAATTTGGGCTTTGTAGCAGTGTGCAGCACTGATCCTATTAGGCCATCTATAATAAGCTTCACCAGATTTAAAATTAAAAATAATTTTTAGCTGCATCTAGCCCGGAAAATAATTTTGGGACTCCGAGATGCGCAAGACACATAAGTGCCTTCTTGCTGCACTACCTGCAGCATGACCCTCATATTGTCAGAATTCGAAGTAATCATGACTACTGGGTTGCCACACTCTTAGATCCCCCAAACTTTTCGATCAACCTTTTCATTTTAATAAAGACCAAAAAAATGGTCATTTTTGAAATTATAAGCATTAGCAGGTTGTTAGAAACTGAAATCAAACAGTTTTCAACTCAAAACTTTATTCTAGGTGATGTTACATTTTCACATAGGACCCCTTGTTCGAAAGGAGCTTCTGAACTCTCTCGTCCATTGAATTTGTCAGGTTTTGGATGGTTTCTGCTTCAATTGTTTTGCATGAGGACAGAATACCCTCCCAGAGCTGTTGCTTAGATGTGAACTGCCTCCCGCCATCATAGACACTCCTTTTAATGATGCTCCAAAGGTTCTGAATGGGGTAGAGGTCAGGGGAGCATGGGGGTCACACCATAAGTTTGTCCCCTTTTATGCCCATATCAGCCAGAGATGCAGATGTTTTATGTGCAGCATGAGATGGTGCATTATCATGCAGAAAAATGATCTTGCTGTGAAATACACGGTTCTTCTTCTTGAACCATGGCAGTAAGTGCTGTTTGAGAAAATCCACATACATTATGGAGTTCATCTTTAGCGCCTTCAGGGATCCTAAAGGGGCCGACAATCTCTCTCCCCATGATTCCAGCCCAAAACATTACTCCACCTCCTCCTTGTTGGCGCTGTAGCCGTGTTTGCGTGGGGTGTCCATCAACCAGCCATCCTCCACTCCATTCATCTGGACCATCGAGCGCTGCACGGCACTCATCCGTGAACAAAACAGTTTTGAAATCAGTCTTCATGTAATGTTTGGCCCACTGGAGCCGTTTCTGCTTGTGTGAAGTGGATAGAGGAGGTCGACAGGATGGCGTATGCACAGCTGCAAACCTCTGAAGGACCCTGCATCTTGTTGTTCGGGGGACGTTGGAGGCACAAGCAGCTTCAAAAACTTGTCTGCTGCTATGACAAGGCTTTTTTGCCGCTGCTCTTTCAACCTGACGTAAATGCCTGTAGGAAAGAGTCCTCAATTTGCCCTTATCAGCACGCACACGTGTGTACTGTGAATCAGCTACATACTTCTTGATTGCCAAGACACTTCATCCTGATCATCGCACAATGTTGATTGTAGTCATGCCTTGACCTAAACACTCCACAATTTGTTGCTTCTCAGCAGCCGACACATCCTTTTTCTTTCCCATTTTGGCAGAAAATGTAGGCTGCTTAATAATGTGAGAGAGCCTTCTTAAGTAGTCTTGCCTTTCATTGGACACACCTGCCAAACTAATTAGCACAGGTGTCTGCAATTGCTTACAGTGATATAAAGAGCCCTGACACACATCACCATCAATGAGTTTAACTGACAAACAAACAAATTCTTCCCTTATCACTCCTAAACACTTTTTGCATAATAATTTGGAACGCGGTGTACATGTGCTTTTCCACAAAACACCAGTGGTTCACGTAGTGAATCTTACAGTTCTAACTTGCCAACCGTGGTCTGTATGGAATTGTTCAATAAAGGGCCCAAAATTAAGATAACATAGATGGGAGAGGTCTCTATGAATAGGAATTCCTAAGTATTTGATACCCTGTGAGGGCCAGGCAAAGGGAAAGTTGGACTGGATGGAATCCTATATGGATTTAGGGAGGGAGACATCGAGGGCCTCAGACTTCGCTGCATTGATTTTAAAATTTTACCATGTAACAAAGTGATCTATTTCAGCCATAACAGCAGGGATGGATATATGTGATTGAGTGATATATACTAGGACATCATCAGCAAATAGAGAGCACTTGTACTCGGTGCCTCCCACCTCAATCCACCTAATATTGGGTTTATGGCGAATTGATGAGAGCAGGTGCTCCGTCACTAGGATGTATAAGAGAGGGGACAGAGGACATCCCTGCCTTGTCCCATTGGTGATTGTGAAAGGTGATGAAAATGTTCTGACGCACCCCCTGGGCCTTGGGACACCCGGAGCCGGACCCTTTTTGGTGGATGCTGGTGGTTGTAGTCTTCGTGGCGGCAATCCGGTTCCGTGGCTCAGGGCGGTCAAACCAGTGGCGGAACTATTTATGTGGTTTTGATGTTTAAATGTCCGACTACGCCACCCGTGGATTGCGGTCAGAGTGAACCGCCGCTACAGGGCAGACCGCTAAGGCTGGTGTTGTGGGTGCAGCAGAGCGTAGCATAACTCCCCACGGGAGGAGTATAGCCTCAGGGCAGTGTATGCGGAGGATGGGGGTGATGGTGCAGGGCAGCAGCAGTAACGACACGGAGTCAGTGATGCAGTTCAGGGCCTTTACTCACAGTTCTTATTATCCAGACCACGTCTGCAGGTAACGGCTGCCCACGTCGTACTGTGCTCACCAGGTGAGGGGCTCAGACAACTCCTAGATAACTTTGGAGCGCTTCACAGGACCCCCTTTGTGTGTCCTTTGTCTAGCCTTTCTTACCAACACTTCTGTCCGGCTGCCTCGGGCCTCCTCTTGGTAAACTTGGCGCCAGTTTCCCTGACCCTATGTGGTGCCTTCCTAGCGGGTGGAGCAAGGGGCTGCGCCACATAAAATGTCAGAGCCTCCGGTTTCTAGCTGAGGGTCGTTTCCTGCCTCCACTAGTTCGGGGACCGGTCTACCCCTTTGGCCTGACCCCTCCACGCAGGTGGATTCGGGCGTGCGGTGGCAACTCGCCCGTCCGCACCCCTGGGATCCCTTCATTCCTCGTTCCTGGAGCCTTCTCCGCTCCTCTTCCTTCCTTCTCCCTCTTGCAGGCCTGGGCCTCTGTTACTAGGCCCGCCTCCGGAGCAGAGCTCATGCAGAGCCCCTGCTCCCTGCCACTTCTGCTCAGACTTCTCTGCACTGAACTAAGATGGTGCCCACCTTTTATACTCCCTTCTCAATGCACCCAGGAACTGCTTCCTCCCTGCTCCTGCACTGCAGGGTTCCCCTTCCTCAGTGTTCCCTCCCCCCACTCCAGCCAGGGACAGGGACTGTCGTGCCCATCTCAGGGGCATATTGGTCGCCCTGCCCCACGGCAATGTGGTGTAATGCATGCAGGTGTCGGGTCCTGATCCACACTCCATCCTTATCTGAGAGTGAGATATCACACCTCTGGGTGAGGTGCAATACGTCTGTAGCAACCGAGCCCTCGGTGCTACAGTTCCATTTATCTTCAGCCTAGGTGACGTATTGTGATACAGGGCCGTGATTTTGGCTATAAAAGGGTCCCCTAGACCCCTACCCCAAGCTTTTTAAGAGAATCATATATGGCGTGCCAGGAGACTCTATGGAATGCTTTCTCAGCATCCAACGAGAGTATCTACTTACAAATTTTTAACTGCATCTAGCCCAGGAAATACTTTGTGCCTAGTAGCAGTGTCTGCTAGTCAGTGGATTATCCCGGCTGTTAAGCAAGCTACACCACCTGTAGTTTGGACACTTAATTTTTTCAAAGGAAATGCTTCGGGACCACGGGATACTCAGTGAAGAGCATCAGGAGGCACCCCAAGGCATAAGGGCTGGGACTGGCACTAGGATGCCTTGCGGTGGACAGCCGAGCTCGATCCTTATAAAAGCTTTTTAACTGCAGCAGCTTTAGTGGACGCTACTGGAGCTGGAATTACGCGGCTGCTGGCATGAGACTTGCCCTCCAATAGATCCTTGTAAATGGATTTAAAGTGTATTCATTCAAATTAGAGGGACAATTTAAATTAAAAAGCTTAGAGCTGCCTCCACCACAGGGGGGCTCTCTCGACCCACCAGCGGACAGGCACCAGTATTGGGAGAGGGGGGCTGGCCGTCAGGGTTCACCGCGGCTCTGGCACAAACCCGGCGACACGGAGGTGGCACGGGCAGGAGCGGACTGGCCGTCTCGGCTTCTCACTTTTTGGATTTTAGAAGGGCATGACATGCCTATATCTGTGTCTCCCCCTCCTTTTACTCCTCCACCTCTTTTCTTTTCGCATGACTATATGTACTTGTCACTTTTCCATGTGTTAGTTGTGTCTTCTGAGCAGTTTGTCAGCTTTTGGACACCTTTGAAGGTGTTTTCTATGTGTTTCTATGTGTTTTTGTTTGCCTGCCATTGGTTTTAACGGTGTTCGAAGGTGTTCGACGAACAGTTCGACGAACAGTTCGGCGAACACACGGGTGTTCGACGAACCGAACCGAACTCGAACACTACGGGGGTGGCTCAACACTAGTATACATATACAAGTAAGCACTGTATTGCGGGTAACAGTAACAGGATCATAAAGTATGTTATGACACACAGCTATGCGACTAAATACAGTATCTATGCAATGTTCTATTACATACACTGTTCTTGTTATCTAGCAGTTAAATGACTGTTAATGCCTTTATGTCTCAACTTCTCGGGATCACTCTCAGTACTAGGCCTGTACCCATTGTAGTCTCTATAAACACCTCTGATCGTTACACTGGCCCTAGCGGGGGTCACCGGTGTTTCCTACTAGACCGTAAGTCCTAGATATGTGAGTCACTGGGAACACAGTCTGGTCGTCTCACTGGTCGTCTCCGTTCCCTGAAGCACGGCCCCAGCCCACACCCTTTACCGTATGTCTGCGTCGGAAGTAACGGCCCACAGGAACGGTCCTCTGCTACAGCTGGATCATCTCCCGAGCCTGGTTCGAATCTGGTCACAGGCTTCTACTGACGCTGCTTATTGATCTTCTACTGGCACTGCTTGCAGACATCTATTGGCGCTGCTTACAGACCTCTGCTGGCACTCCTTACAGATTGCTACTGATGCTGCTTACAGAATTCTACAGGGGCTTAAATTCAGCTCTGGCATTTGAGATCATACAGGCGCACTTGCTATGAAGTGAATGTGATGTATGTTGGCTGATTTTTGTGGATCACTCGAGATATATATCACATTTACAGAAACGATCTGCTGTTAAGCCAGAATAACAATATGTGAAATTTAAAGGGAACCTGTTGGGTCAGATAAATATTTACCTGCAGATATAGGATTAATCTGCAGATTAATAGCATTATGAAGTTGCCCAGCCACTGTACTAAGTGTGGCACCTGGGACAAAATAATTTTATTATTTTTCCCATGTGCTACCAGCTTTCAGTCATGCAGGCATACCCAGAGTAATTATAGTCATCGCTCACAGCAGTGAGATCAGCAGCTGTAAGTACGCCCCGACACTTTGACAGGCAGCTGTTCCCTGATGCACAGCAGGCCATCAGACAAGGAAAGAATGCAGCCAGCAGGGACCACAAAAGTAACTTCCCTATCGGGGCAGGGCTGGTCTCTGCTCTCCCCGTTCGCTCCTTACAATGCGCACTAACAATGCCCTCTCTTTCCGGCTCGTCACTTCCCATTACAGCCAGTGAGGTTGTGCACTGTCACTGTGCACTGAGAAGAATATTGCACAGTGATAAGGGAGGTCCTACTGAGCATGCATCGGAATTGACAACTAACACATGCTCAGTAGAGCAGGGACTAACCCAGCCTTTCAAATAGCTGTCACTAATGATGCCATTGGTGGACACAAACAGAAAAAGGCCCCTTTGCGAGAACAATATATAGGCCCTTTGCTGTCCAATAGCTCATCATAATGCACAATTCCACCTGTTTTAGAGGTGGAAATGGGCCCCCTAACCTTTTGGGCCCCTGTGTGATAACACAGGTGACTCGTTTGATTATCCCAGCATGTAATGGGGATTTTCAAATGGAAATTATCAAAGAGGAAATAGATAAAAAAAATCACTAAATCAGTTAGATTAGAGAGGGGAAAGGGAATGATAACGACTTTCTTATTAAAGCATATTAGAAATGATATTATTACAATAAATAGTAATTTAAGATGAAAATTAACTTCAGACCACCCCTTCAAGGTGCATTGACTGTACCTAAATATACCATTAAAGGGAACCTGTCAGCTGCTCTAACTCCCTAAACCGCCACCATGACTGTATTGCAACCTTTTTTAACATTTTCATTAACCCCTTTTTTGTTGCATAGTGATTGATGATAAATGTAAAATTAACAACCCCTTCTCAAACACTATTATTTTTATTCCTCTGATTAAAAAAATAACACTTATACTCATGTCTGGTTCCGGCACCGTTTCAGGTGACCCCTGTAGCAATTCAGCGGCTTCTTCCTTCTCCCTTCCTTTGGACGTAACTGACATCTGAAGGAAGTGAGAAAGCAGACACAGTTCCCACTTTCTCTGCATGTCTGGATTTGTCCAAAAGCAAGGAGAGTTTTCATTTTAGACCGGAGAACCCCTTTAAGCTAACTGGCTGCATCAACGTCATGCCCTCCTTCCTCCTTCATGTACTGAATGTAGATAGGAAGAAGCGGAGGTCAAGTCAACACTGGAGTTAATCCTTGTTCAGCGCAGGAATCTAAATAGAAAAAAGGGATGCCAGGAGGAAGGTTTGCATGTCCGTCCCAGGAGTGAAGGAGAGGCCTACAGCTGGCACCAGCCCATCTGGCATTTGCCAGAATTGCCAGATTGCCAGTACGGCCCTGCTTATGAATAGATTTTCTTTTTGTATTAGTTAAATAGTGTTGGATGGGTACCACTGTTGTATCCAAACAAACTGCTTACATATGCATTAGTTCCAAGTGGTGGTGTATGCAGGGTTGTATTTTTCCATTTGCATGGGAGGTTCTTGAAAATTTTTAACTCTAAACGCCTAGGTCAGAAGGGCCAGTGCACAAGGTTCTGATGCTGGCTTGTGTCAGGACATTGTGTGCTTTGGTGCATGGTCTTGATGCTAGCATGTGTAAGGAACTTACCTACTCTGCCAAGGTAACTAGAGTTAGTATTTTGCCTGTAAGTGCAAGAATAAATTTCCCCTTCCACATAAAATCTGCTACCTCCATCAGCCTACATCACCACCTGCTGCTCCTTTCCTTTGGTAACCAAAATCACCAATTGTGAGCCACAACATGCACCACCAGTATTTCTTATTTATTTATTAGTCTCGCTTTAAGATCCCCATTATATTCCAAAGCGCTTTACAGACATTATTTTTATTAACACTTTCTCCGTTGAGGCCCGCAATCTAAATTCCCTATCAGTAATCTGTATGTTTTAGTAGTGTGGGAGGAAACCCATACAAACTACTTACACATTTTGTCCTTTGTGGGATTTGAACCCAGGATCACAGCACTGCAAGACCACAGTGATAGCTGTACATGCATAGGTACACACATACCCGTGGGTACACACACATGCACACACATAAGTTTCACCTTAATTTCCTTCTCTCTCACAATAAGTAATACCTCCAAAAAATTGTTCTAGAAAATGCCCAGCCATTACCCTATCTTTCCTCTATAATCAGTATCTCTACTAATAACCTGTACCATTATCTGCTCCCCCATTTCACAAAAACCGGCATCATTGGCTGTCCCCCATTTACCTCTTCTACTCTTGACTAAAGTCTAATCTTCTTTAACCTGCAACCCAGCATAACCTTCACCTTAGTTCCTGATCACACAAGTTACTGTACGTACCTCTATGTGTGACCAGGAGCCGTGCATAAGAAGCCATACGATAATCAGTTACAAAAATCCAAGCTTCAGTTTAGGATTTATGTTGCAGATTATCCTAAAACCAACAACAAATTTTCTTAATGCAAATACTAACAATATGAACATATCTTTATAGTTTGTGATTGATCAGCTTCAAAGCAACACTATTTACAGTGATCATCAGGCCCAATGAAGAAGATTTGAGGAGTCCAATCAGAGCAAACATCACCAGTGACTGGATGGAAATGTAACCCTGACATTTGAGATCAAATGTGGGTGGGTCCATATTTGTAGCAGAGGCCACTGTAATCTTTATTACACATAGTCAATACACTTCCCTAGAGGGAGGTCTCTATTAAAAATATAACTCTGCCTATAAATGTACTGTAATTGAAATAATTCCAAACTATGTCCTCATTTCTCCTGATTATGAGGCCATAATGAGGTGCCCAGTTACAAAGACAAAATAGTGCATGGCATACCCACTGCAGTGCATAGGTCAGAATAAGGACTGGGAGGGGTGAGCTTAGAAGCTGCCCAGCTTTGTAGGAATACCAGGGGAGTAACTGTGTCACCTGGGTAGTGATTTGGACTCCAGGGCATCTTCTGGTCCTGCACCTTACCCACATCAGCATGTTGCTCCAGTGTGTAGGGGTCATGAACATTACTAGTTATATAGTTAACAAACAATACCATTATACAGATAATATTGTTACTGAACAAATTCCAGTATACCAAGATCAGTGTATCAGCCCACTGCCACTAAGTCCAGTATTCAGAAAAGGTAATCCACTGACACTGCTATACTAGGAACGCTGGCACTATTGCATTCAGATAGTCCCGAAATACTTACACTGGCTTTTTCCTCAAATGTTATTTACACACCAACTATTCACTAATTCTGGTGGTATTCCCCCTGAGCAAGAAGTCTACAGTTTATTCTGCAAGCAAAGAAGAGAAACAGTGGCACTCACCAAAATCTTTTATTACCCACAAACTAGAGTCATGGCCAAAAGTTTTGAGACTGACACAAATTTTCACTTTTCACCTACTTTGCGGCTTAAAGCTTAACTGTCATTTTAAATTTTAGTTACTAATAATGTAGAGCAAGTGAGTTTAATAATCTTTCAAATATACCTTAGAAGTGAAATTCAAAAACCTTCTAGAAGATGTCCCCACTATGCTGTTTCTGAGCCAGACAATTTGCTTGTTGTCAGAGTAAATCCATATTCACTTCCACAGATACTGAATAATGATTCTGGGCCAAATCCTAACTGATGCTTGTAGTTTATCACAATTTTTATGTTTTTGTTTGTGTACCCTTTTTTTCATTATTGATCACATGTTCTCAATTTGCTTGAGTTCTGTAGAATTTCTTGACCATGGAACCAAAATGTCAGTGTTTTGTTCACCGAGAAAAACATTACTAAGATACTAGTAGACCAGTGCAAGGTTTATTGCTTCAAAATAAGAGTTTTAGAACTCACCTGAAGTCAATGCCCAAGAACCGGTCCTGTTATGTACTCTACATTTCAGTGTACGCAATGAATATTGTTATTGCACTTCATACTTTTTCTGTTTCTTTATTTATATGTCTAAGAGTATTCTTACCGGCTAGTGGTTGCCTGAAACTCTTCTTCCTCATTTGTTTTCTTTCTGAAAGGAAGCTAAATATTACCACTGATATTACTCCTCAATAAGACAAATTGTTAAATTTCTTCTGCTAGAACTGAGCTATAATGAGAGAAAAGCACAGAAGATGGGTGATGTAAACAGACGACAATAAAAGTTATGGTTATGGTAGTAAAGAGCAAAGAGGGAGAATATTACAACTTTTAAAATGATACTACTACTGATGATATGGAACTGGTCTACAGCAGTACCTTAGATTCTGACATTTCCACCTGTTTTCCATTTGTGGTGACATATGCAATCTCTCCAGCATCAGGATAGACATCATTGTGACACAACTCCTTCTTACTAATCATTCTCAGTTTTTTCTTAACAGCTAACACTCAAACACATCCTGTGCAGAATTCACTCCTGTGAACATGGTGTCCTTGGAGCCCACTCTAAGTAGTTTAGTATACCACTCTATCGTCTTAAGTTTTTTAGCGATGATGCAACATTGTAATCATAGCTTTCCCACTACAAATCAATTGCTTTTCCAGGAGGATGGATATTTAGGTTGGACAACTTAATTTATAGTATTTAAACAACTTCATTTACACTGTTTAAAGTTAAACTTTTTTCAATGGGGAGATGCAAATGTAGGTTTCTCAGACCCAAAATACTGGCGTTCCTAAACTTCCCATTAGATGTCCAACTGTCATACACGCAGCATGTAAGAAATTAGTTTAATAAATTCTCTCACAATGTTCAATACAATTTTGAACAAATATTCGTTGAACTTTATTTTGAAAAGTCTCCTGATCACTTTTGAATCTGCGAATCTGCCAATACTACCTTTGCATAGGCTCCAAGTAGGCTTATTTTCCTTGAAGTAAGATGCCTAAATGAAATTGATGGGCTTTCCATTTATGTTTAGCACTGTGCCTTGCAAGCTGGGGTCCCACCAAGTAAAAAAATTGCAAGGGGTTTGTATGTTCTCCCAGTGTTCCAGGTACTTTGGTTTCCTCCCACACTCCAAAAGACATACTGATAAAAAATTAGATTGTGAGCCCCAATGGGGATAGTGATGCTGATGTTTGTAAAGTGCTTCGAAACATAATGACGCTATATAAGTGAAGAAAATAAATGATGATTGTTTGGTTGGCATAACCTGGTAGTGAGGTTATATCATCACAGGAGGAAGATACTGGCTTTGGCAATAAAGAGTGGAGCAGACCTCCGGCCAAAAGATCTTCCGGAGGCAGATCTGCTTCTTTTGCAATCAGCCTGGGTGAAGGTGATGCTGTAAATACTGTTGGTGAAGAAGGCTCAACAGCTCTGGAACTGCCTTCAAATAAATCATTAGCAGGGGATGTGACAGAAGCATTGAGTGACACTGGTGCTGTCCCCTGATGATTCATTTGACCGCAGTGCTAGAAGCTGTGGGGCAGCGTTGGTGTCACCCACTGCTTCAATCTCTGCCCCCGAAGACATCTTCTTTCAGTTATCAGCTAGGGCAGTGGTGGAGATAGAAGCAGCGAATGGGCGCTGCACTCATATATCTCCCAGTGTCCTTCAACCAGAATGTCTTCAGAGGACCGCAATACATTAAACTGGTGAGTAACTGTAGGACTGCCCACCTATGAAGTCTTGTTCCAGGAGGTGTGATGGAAGCTGTGTGGAGTGAGTACAGCCCCAGCCTCCTGTGCCGTCACATTTGAGAGTCCTCGCAAATGAAATGTTACAGTAAGCACAATATAGAACATTTATGGATTAGCTAGATAGGAAGAAGTATAGGGTATTGTGTAATAGAGAAGATTGCAAAAGTGATTAGAGTGTAAGGATAGATATTTAGAAAATACATTTTAGGTGTCAGACCACCCCTTTCAGGTTTCGTCCACCCTACTGCTAAATCCTTCTGCAACAGAAAGCAGACTGTGGACAGATTCATCATTAGACACACTCCAGCAGAGTCCTACTGACTTTAATAAGCAAAGTTCTTGTTTTAGGTCCACGCTCCAGTTATCTCCTCAGCATTTCACTTTGACCTCAGGGCAAGGCACGCCACGACTTTAATAGTCTCCATAGTAACTCTTTAACCCCTTAATGACTGGAGCATTTTCCATTTTTGCGTTTTCGTTTTTTGCCCCCCTTGTTCCCAGAGCCATAACGTTTTTATTTTTCTGTCAATATGGCCATGTGAGGGCTTGTTTTTTGTGGGACAAGTTGTACTTTTGAACAACATCACTGGCTTTACCATATCATGTACTGGAAACAGGAAAAAAATTCCAAATGCGGTGAAATTGCAAAAAAAAAGTGCAATACCACCATTGTTTTTTTTTTTTCTTTTTACCACGTTCACTGAATGCTAAAACTGACCTGCCATTATTATTCTCCAGGTCATTCCAAGTTCGTAGACACCAAACATGCATAAAAAAATCCAAAGTTTGCCAAAACAAAAAAAAAATAGTCGCCATTTTCCAAGACCAGTAGCGTCTCTATTTTTCATGATCTGAAGGCTGGATGAGGGCTTATTTTTCTTGTCTTTATTGATATCATTTTGGGGTAGATCCGATGTTTTGATCGCCTGTTATTGCATTTGATTGAAATTTTACGGCGACCAAAAAAACGTAATTCTGGCTTTTAGAATTTTTTTCTCGTTACACCGTTTACCAATCGGATCAATTCTTTTTTTATATTGATAGATCGGGCGATTCTGAACACAGCGATATCAAATATGTATATGTGGGGTTTTTTTTTATTGTTTTATTTTGAATGGGGCGAAAGGGGGTGATTTCAACTTTATATATATATATATATATATATATATATATATATATATATATATACTGTTATATGAAAAATTTTGGGCACCCCTATTAATCTTAAGCTTAATGTTTTATAAAAATTGGTGTTTTTGCAACAGCTATTTCAGTTTGATATATGTAATAACTGTTGGACACAGTAATGTTTCTGCCTTGAAATGAGGTTTATTGTACTAACAGAAAATGTGCAATCTGCATTCAAACAAAATTTGACAGGTGCATAAGTATGGGCACCTCACCAGAAAAGTGACATTAATATTTAGTAGATCCTCCTTTTGCAAAAATAACAGCCTCTAGTCGCTTCCTGTAGCTTTTAATGATTTCCTAGATGCTGGATGAAGGTATTTTTGACCATTCCTCTTTACAAAACAATTCCAGTTCTGTTAAGTTTGATGGTCGCCGAGCATGGACAGCCCTCTTCAAATGAACCCACAGATGTTCAATGATATTCAGGTCTGGGGACTGGGATGGCCATTCCAGAACATTGTAATTGTTCCTCTGCATGAATGCCTGAGTAGATTTGGAGCGGTGTTTTGGATCATTGTCTTGCTGAAAGATCCATCCCCTGTGTAACTTCAACTTTGTCACTGATTCTTGAACATTATTGTCAAGAATCTGCTGATACTGAGTGGAATCCATGCGTCCCTCAACTTTAACAAGATTCCCGGTGCCGGCATTGGCCACACAGCCCCAAAGCATGATGGAACCTCCACCAAATTTTACTGTGGGTAGCAAGTGTTTCTCTTGGAATGCTGTGTTTTTTTGCCGCCATGCATAACGCCTTTTTGTATGACCAAACAACTCAATCTTGGTTTCATCAGTCCACAGGACCTTCTTCCAAAAATAAATTGGCTTCTCCAAATGTGCTTTTGCATACCTCAGCCGACTCTGTTTGTGGCGTGCTTGCAGAAACGGCTTATTTCGCATCACTCTCCCATACAGCTTCTCCTTGTGCAAGGTGCGTTGTATAGTTGACCGATGCACAGTGACACCATCTGCAGCAAGTTGATGCTGCAGCTCTCTGGAGGTGGTCTGAGGATTGTCCTTGACTGATCTCACCATTCTTCTTCTCTGCCTTTCTGATGTTTTTCTTGGCCTGCCACTTCTGGCCTTAACAAGAACTGTCCCTGTGTTCTTCCATTTCCTTACTATGTTTATCACAGTGGAAACTGACAGGTTAAATCTCTGAGACAGCTTTTTGTATCCTTCCCCTGAACAACTATGTTGAATAATCTTTGTTTTCAGATCATTTGACAGTTGGTTTGAGGAGCCCATGATGCCACTCTTCAGAGGAGATTCAAACAGGAGAACAACTTGCAAGTGGCCACTTTAAGTAGCTTTTCTCATGATTGCATACACCTGGCTATGAAGTTCAAAGCTCAATGAGGTTACAAAACCAAAAAAAGTGCTTTAGTAAGTCAGTAAAAAGTAGGTAGGAGTATTTAAAACAAGAAAATTATAAGGGTGCCCATACTTATGCACCTGTCAAATTTTGTTTGAATGCAGATTGCACATTTTCTGTTAGTACAATAAACCTCATTTCAAGCCAGAAACATTACTGTGTCCAACAGTTATTACATATATCAAACTGAAATAGCTGTTGCAAAAACACCAATTTTTATAAAACATTAAGCTTAAGATTAATAGGGGTGCCCAAACTTTTTCATATAACTGTAAATATATATATATATATATATATATATATATATATTAATATATTTCTTTTTTTTTTTAAATTTCACTTTCTGCTTGCTTCTATAGTCTCCATAGGAGACTAGAAGCAGCTGTTATCTGATCCACTCTGCTACATATAGGCAATGAGTAGATCGCCTGTATGTCGCAGAAATGCTCACTTACTATGAGCACCGACCACTGGGCGGCGCTCATAGCAATCTAGACATGACAACTTCAAGGGTCTGCTGCAGACCCCGGGTTGTCATGCCAACCCATCCGTGACCCGTGATCATGTAACGGAGTCAACGATGGGCGGAGTAAGTGACGCGCTTCCTGGAAGCACGAGTTAAATGCTGCTGTCAGAGATTGACAGCTGCATTTAACTTGTTAACAGCGGCTGTTGGATCGCAATCCCACCCGCGGATGTTGCGGGCACATGTCAGCTGTATAAATCAGCTTACATGTGCCCGGTTCAGTGTGGGCTCAGCGCCGGAGACCGCGCTGAACTGGGGGCACCGACGTGATGTGTGCTAATACGCACAACGTCGGAAAGGAGTTAAAGATGTTCTCCGCTTTCAATTTTCTGTACATCATCAGCGTGTTTGTGTTAATAATAATATAATTAGCTTTGTTCACGTTGGCCTGCCTCCAGTGCCGGCTCTCTGCCGCTGCTCCTGTCTCTGTTTAAATGCTGTAAAAGTGATGTCATATCTGTAGCACATGTGACTGCTGCAGCCAATCTTTTGAGCTCAATGGTACATGCTGACTAAACTGGCAACAGTGCTAAGCTCAGTGAACTCAGTGATTGCCTGCCGCAGTCACGTTCTACAGTATGATGGCACCAGGGCTGTATAAATAACAAGATGGATTGTATAATATAAAATTTTGAATTAAATATAAATGTTTGGCATTGCTGCATCTGTAAAAGCCCTAGTCTATCAAAATACACAATTAATTACCAGGCACATTTTTAGTTGTATTGTACACGAGCTTTTAATGACTATAATTTTTTCTTGATTGGATATAAAAATAGCTTTTGCCACTTTTTTTTTTCGCTACACATGGATGTTATTTTTTTGTGATTTTTAATATTCCTATTGTTTTTTTTTTACAGTGAAAAAAGAAAAATATGAAATGTGTGTAAGCGAAAAACCAAATTTTTCAAAACCACATTTATTTGGCATTGAATATAAGAAACATGCACAGAAAAACACAATACTACACCCCTAGGTATGCAAACAATGAGGTTATTAATGGTTATGTGGGAATGTTCTGCCGCGCTGCATGCATTTTGGTATGCAAATCATCAAGATCCTCTGCTTGCAGCTCCCTCTTTCATTGTTGACTAATGACTTACCAGATGTCCTCGAAGGTAGACAAGCCTGGAGATTCTGCAGGCCCTCATACTCAATACTAAATAAATTGAGATGCTAAGAAAATTTTGTTTCTAATCTTTCATCATTTGCATATTATTAAAAAATCCTAAAATTGGTATATATAGATGTGCCTGTTAAGAAGAACATAATTTATATATGTAAGCATAAAAAAATCTCTTATTGTTAGCAGTGCAGCCTGTGGCTCAAAGTTAATGCTACTATCTGCCTTGCAAGAGATTGTGAGTTTGAATTCATTGAAATACTTCACTATAAGAAAAGCAAAGAATAAATTAATGAGTTTATGTATTTACTGATAGATGCCAGACTCCACCACCTTTATGTGTTAAAAGATAAAAATGAATAATCACAAGACCGGCAGAATACATGGAAATATCACCATTCCGACCCTGAGAGATACTGCAGACTACCAGTCCTGAGTACACAGATTTGAAGTTACGACATGACACTGATCTCCTGGACTAGCGGGACTTCTCCCCCAATTTGGGACTATTCCACTGGATCTGAGTTGGTAGGGAGGTATGCTGATAACATAAAAGGCTGTTGTATTGTTATTGGTTGGTTCATCTTGACATGGTTGTAAAGGGAAATCCAACAGTAAGTCTGTTTCTCATGGTGTGGACACCTTGATAAACAAAGAAAGCAACATACAAAGTGGATAGAACAGAAAGGCACAAAAATGGATGGTCATCCTCAAGTCCTGGCCCCTCTATGCATCATTTATAAAATTCATGGTCAAATCCAATTTGATGTGTACAGACTAGTGTTGAGCGAACATGCTCGACACTGCTCGGTACTCGCCCGAGCATCACGCTACTCGGGATGTTCGGCGAGCACCGAGCATTTCCGGGTTACTCGGGCGGGAGCTCGGGTCTCTGCCCTGCATGTTTGGCGCTCTTTACAGAGCCAATGAACATGCAGCGATTGCCAGCCAGTCACTGTAATGCTGCAGCCATGTTGGTTGTGGGTATTACAGTGATTGGCTGGCCGCACAGCGTCACCTGGAGTATTTAAAACCGGGCACCGACATCTTGGACACAGTCGCTCCGGATTAGACAGTGTAGGGACAGCGCTGCTGATTTAGGGAGAGATATAAACTGCGAAATAGTTAGTGTAGGGTCAGTAAAGGCTGCCAGAACAAACAAACAGTCCTTTTCAGGACTAATATCCATCCCAGGCTGTATAGGAGACACAGTGGTTATACCAGCAAACGCTGCATTACAGTGCTGTGTGCTCCTGTTGCTGAAATTGCTGGACTTAGCACCAGGTGTCGGGGGCCAGGAAAAATCCTTTTTTTTTCATCTAAATCCTCCTTTTTTTTTTCCTCCTTCACACTGTACAAATACCCGTCTTATTAACCTTTTGGTGTGTGTTCCCCCCCCCAAAAAAAAGCGTGTCTCTGATTTTTCAGACACAAATATAACTGTTGAAAATAGTCTGGTGTAGGCTAGAGAAACAGAACTGTTGTTTTGCACTTCCACGGTTCAAACCTCTGTATTATCAATTTTGGGCCATTTGTATCTAAAAAAAAAAACAGTTTGAGTGTGTCGCTCACTGTTCAGCCGCAAATCTATATATTTAAAAAAGTCTGGTATACCCCAGTAAACAATAACTGTGGTTTTGCCATCCCACGGTAAAAAATCTCTATTATTCAGGTTTTGGTATATTTTCCGTAAAGAGAAACAGTAGTGTCTCCTGACTGTTGTGACACAAAAATATATCTGTTGAAAATAGTATAGTGTAGGCCCGACATCCCAGTGTGGTTTCGCAGTTCCACGGGTCAAATCGCTGTACTATCCAGTTTTGGGCTTTTGGTATCTAAAAAAAAGCAGTTTGAGTGTGTCGCTCACTGTTCAGCCGCAAATATCTCTATTTTAAAAAGTGTGGTATACCCCAGTAAACAATAACTGTGGTTTTGCCATCCCACGGTAAAAAATCTCTATTATTCAGCTTTTGGTAGTTTTTTCCGTAAAGAAAAACAGTAGTGTCTCCTGACTGTTGTGACACAAAAATATATCTGTTGAAAATAGTCTTGTGTAGGCCCGATATCCCAGTGTGGTTTCGCAGTTCCACGGGTCAAATCGCTGTACTATCCAGTTTTGGGCCTTTGGTATCTGCAAAAAAGCAGTTTGAGTGTGTCGCTCACTGTTCAGCCGCAAATATCTCTATTTAAAAAAGTGTGGTATACCCCAGTAAACAATAACTGCGGTTTTGCCATCCCACGGTAAAAAATTCTATTATTCAGCTTTTGGAAGTTTTTTCCGTAAAAAAAAAACAGTAGTGTCTCCTGACTGTTGTGACACAAAAATATATCTGTTGAAAATAGTCTAGTGTAGGCCCAACATCTCAGTGTGGTTTCGCAGTTCCACGGGTCAAATCGTTGTACTATCCAGTTTTGGGCCTTTGGTATCTAAAAAAAAAGCAGTTTGAGTGTGTCGCTCACTGTTCAGCCGCAAATATCTCTATTTAAAAAAGTGTGGTATACCCCAGTAAACAATAACTGTGGTTTTGCCATCCTACAGTAAAAAATCTCTATTATTCAGCTTTTGGTATTTTTTTCCGTAAAGAAAAACAATAGTGTCTCCTGTCTGTTGTGACACAAAAATATATCTGTTGAAAATAGTCTTGTGTAGGCCCGACATCCCAGTGTGGTTTTGCAGTTCCACGGGTCAAATCGCTGTACTATCCAGTTTTGGGCCTTTGGTATCTAAAAAAAAAGCAGTTTGAGTGTGTCGCTCACTGTTCAGCCGCAAATATCTCTATTTAAGAAAGTGTGGTATACCCCAGTAAACAATAACTGTGGTTTTGCCATCCCACAGTAAAAAATCTCTATTATTCTGCTTTTGGTAGTTTTTTCTGTAAAGAAAAACAATAGCGTCTCCTGACTATTGTGACACAAAAATTTATCTGTTGAAAATAGTCTTGTGTAGGCCCGACATCCCAGTGTGGTTTCGCAGTTCCACGGGTCAAATCGCTGTACTATCCAGTTTTGGGCCTTTGGTATCTGAAAAAAAGCAGTTTGAGTGTGTCGCTCACTGTTCAGCCGCAAATATCTCTATTTTAAAAAGTGTGGTATACCCCAGTAAACAATAACTGTGGTTTTGCCATCCCCCGGTAAAAAATCTCTATTATTCAGCTTTTGGTAGTTTTTTCCGTAAAGAAAAACAGTAGTGTCTCCTGACTGTTGTGACACAAAAATATATCTGTTGAAAATAGTCTTGTGTAGGCCCGACATCCCAGTGTGGTTTCGCAGTTCCACGGGTCAAATCGCTGTACTATCCAGTTTTGGGCCTTTGGTGTCTGCAAAAAGCAGTTTGAGTGTGTCGCTCACTGTTCAGCCGCAAATATCTCTATTTAAAAAAGTGTGGTATACCCCAGTAAACAATAACTGCGGTTTTGTCATCCCACGGTAAAAAATTTCTATTATTCAGCTTTTGGTAGTTTTTTCCGTAAAAAAAAAACAGTAGTGTCTCCTGACTGTTGTGACACAAAAATATATCTGTTGAAAATAATCTTGTGTAGGCCCGACATCCCAGTGTGGTTTCGCAGTTCCACGGGTCAAATCGCTGTACTATCCAGTTTTGGGCCTTTGGTATCTAAAAAAAAAGCAGTTTGAGTGTGTCGCTCACTGTTCAGCTGCAAATATCTCTATTTAAAAATGCGTGGTATACCCCAGTAAACAATAACTGTGGTTTTACCATCCCACGGTAAAAAATCTCTATTATTCAGCTTTTGGTAATTTTTTCCGTAAAGAAAAACAGTAGTGTCTCCTGACTGTTGTGACACAAAAATATATCTGTTGAAAATAGTCTTGTGTAGGCCCGACATCCCAGTGTGGTTTCGCAGTTCCACAGGTCAAATCGCTGTACTATCCAGTTTTGGGCCTTTGGTATCTAAAAAAAAAGCAGTTTGAGTGTGTCGCTCACTGTTCAGCCGCAAATATCTCTATTTAAAAAAGTGTGGTACACCCCAGTAAACAATAACTGTGGTTTTGCCATCCCACAGTAAAAAATCTCTATTATTCAGCTTTTGGTAGTTTTTTCCGTAAAGAAAAACAGTAGTGTCTCCTGACTGTTGTGACACAAAAATATATCTGTTGAAAATAGTCTTGTGTAGGCCCGACATCCCAGTGTGGTTTGGCAGTTCCACGGGTCAAATCGCTGTACTATCCAGTTTTGGGCCTTTGGTATCTAAAAGAAAAGCAGTTTGAGTGTGTCGCTCACTGTTCAGACGCAAATATCTCTATTTAAAAAAGTGTGGTATACCCCAGAAAACAATAACTGTGGTTTTGCCATCCCACGGTAAAAAATCTCTATTATTCAGCTTTTGGTAGTTTTTTCCGTAAAGAAAACAGTAGTGTCTCCTGACTGTTGTGACACAAAAATATATCTGTTGAAAATAGTCTTGTGTAGGCCCGACATCCAAGTGTGGTTTCGAAGTTCCACGTGTCAAATCGCTGTACTATCCAGTTTTGGGCCTTTGGTATCTAAAAAAAAAGCAGTTTGAGTGTGTCGCTCACTGTTCAGCCGCAAATATCTCTATTTTAAAAAGTGTGGTATACCCCAGTAAACAATAACTGTGGTTTTGCCATCCCACGGTAAAAAATCTCTATTATTCAGCTTTTGGTAGTTTTTTCCGTAAAGAAAAACAGTAGTGTCTCCTGACTGTTGTGACACAAAAATATATCTGTTGAAAATAGTCTTGTGTAGGCCCGACATCCCAGTGTGGTTTCGCAGTTCCACGGGTCAAATCTCTGTACTATGCAGTTTTGGGCCTTTGGTATCTAAAAAAAATGCAGTTTGAGTGTGTCGCTCACTGTTCAGCCGCAAATATCTCTATTTTAAAAAGTGTGGTATTCCCCAGTAAACAATAACTGTGGTTTTGCCATCCCACGGTAAAAAATCTCTATTATTCAGCTTTTGTTAGTTTTTTCCGTAAAGAAAAACAGTAGTGTCTCCTGACTGTTGTGACACAAAAATATATCTGTTGAAAATAGTCTTGTGTAGGCCCGACATCCCAGTGTGGTTTCGCAGTTCCACGGGTCAAATCGCTGTACTATCCAGTTTTGGACCTTTGGTATCTAAAAAAAAGCAGTTTGAGTGTGTCGCTCACTGTTCAGCCGCAAATATCTCTATTTAAAAAAGTGTGGTATACCCCAGTAAACAATAACTGTGGTTTTGCCATCCTACAGTAAAAAATCTCTATTCTTCAGCTTTTGGTAGTTTTTTTCTGTAAAGAAAAACAGTAGTGTCTCCTGACTGTTGTGACACAAAAATATATCTGTTGAAAATAGTCTTGTGTAGGCTCGACATCCCAGTGTGGTTTCGCAGTTCCACAGGTCAAATCGCTGTACTATCCAGTTTTGGGCCTTTGGTATCTAAAAAAAAGCAGTTTGAGTGTGTCGCTCACTGTTCAGCCGCAAATATCTCTTTTTAAAAAAGTGTGGTATACCCCAGTAAACAATAACTGTGGTTTTGCCATCCCACGGTAAAAAATCTCTATTATTCAGCTTTTGGTAGTTTTTTCCGTAAAGAAAAACAATAGTGTCTCCTGACTGTTTTGACACAAAAATATATCTGTTGAAAATAGTCTTGTGTAGGCCCGACATCCCAGTGTGGTTTTGCAGTTCCACGGGTCAAATCGCTGTACTATCCAGTTTTGGGCCTTTGGTATCTAAAAAAAAAGCAGTTTGAGTGTGTCGCTCACTGTTCAGCCGCAAATATCTCTATTTAAAAAAGTGTGGTATACCCCAGTAAACAATAACTGTGGTTTTCCCATCCCACAGTAAAAAATCTCTATTATTCTGCTTTTGGTAGTTTTTTCCGTAAAGAAAAACAGTAGCGTCTCCTGACTATTGTGACACAAAAATGTATCTGTTGAAAATAGTCTTGTGTAGGCCCGACATCCCAGTGTGGTTTCGCAGTTCCACGGGTCAAATCGCTGTACTATCCAGTTTTGGGCCTTTGGTATCTAAAAAAAATGCAGTTTGAGTGTGTCGCTCACTGTTCAGCCGCAAATATCTCTATTTTAAAAAGTGTGGTATTCCCCAGTAAACAATAACTGTGGTTTTGCCATCCCACGGTAAAAAATCTCTATTATTCAGCTTTTGTTAGTTTTTTCCGTAAAGAAAAACAGTAGTGTCTCCTGACTGTTGTGACACAAAAATATATCTGTTGAAAATAGTCTTGTGTAGGCCCGACATCCCAGTGTGGTTTCGCAATTCCACGGGTCAAATCGCTGTACTATCCAGTTTTGGACCTTTGGTATCTAAAAAAAAAGCAGTTTGAGTGTGTCGCTCACTGTTCAGCCGCAAATATCTCTATTTAAAAAAGTGTGGTATACCCCAGTAAACAATAACTGTGGTTTTGCCATCCTACAGTAAAAAATCTCAATTCTTCAGCTTTTGGTAGTTTTTTTTCGTAAAGAAAAACAGTAGTGTCTCCTGACTGTTGTGACACAAAAATATATCTGTTGAAAATAGTCTTGTGCAGGCTCGACATCCCAGTGTGGTTTCGCAGTTCCATGGGTCAAATCGCTGTACTATCCAGTTTTGGGCCTTAGGTATCTAAAAAAATGCAGTTTGAGTGTGTCGCTCACTGTTCAGCCGCAAATATCTCTATTTAAAAAAGTGTGGTATACCCCAGTAAACAATAACTGTGGTTTTACCATCCCACGGTAAAAAATCTCTATTATTCAGCTTTTGGTAGTTTTTTCCGTAAAGAAAAACAGTAGTGTCTCCTGACTGTTGTGACACAAAAATATATCTGTTGAAAATAGTCTTGTGTAGGCCCGACATCCCAGTGTGGTTTCGGAGTTCCACAGGTCAAATCGCTGTACTATCCAGTTTTGGGCCTTTGGTATCTAAAAAAAAAGCAGTTTGAGTGTGTCGCTCACTGTTCAGCCGCAAATATCTCTATTTAAAAAAGTGTGGTATACCCCAGTAAAAATAACTGTGGTTTTGCCATCCCACAGTAAAAAATCTCTATTATTCAGCTTTTGGTAGTTTTTTCCGTAAAGAAAAACAGTAGTGTCTCCTGACTGTTGTGACACAAAAATATATCTGTTGAAAATAGTCTTGTGTAGGCCCGACATCCCAGTGTGGTTTCGCAGTTCCATGGTTCAAATCGCTGTACTATCCAGTTTTGGGCATTTGGTATCTAAAAAAAAAGCAGTTTGAGTGTGTCGCTCACTGTTCAGCCGCAAATATCTCTATTTAAAAAAGTGTGGTATTCCCCAGTAAACAATAACTGTGGTTTTGCCATCCCACAGTAAAAAATCTCTATTATTCAGTTTTTGGTAGTTTTTTCCGTAAAGAAAAACAGTAGTGTCTCCTGACTGTTGTGACACAAAAAAATATCTGTTGAAAATAGTCTTGTGTAGGCCCGACATCCCAGTGTGGTTTCGCAGTTCCACGGGTCAAATCGCTGTACTATTCAGTTTTGGGCCTTTGGTATCTAAAAAAAAAGCAGTTTGAGTGTGTCGCTCACTGTTCAGCCGCAAATATCTCTATTTAAAAAAGTGTGGTATACCCCAGTAAACAATAACTGTGGTTTTGCCATCCCACGGTAAAAAATCTCTATTATTCAGCTTTTGGTAGATTTTTCCGTAAAGAAAAACAGTAGTGTCTCCTGACTGTTGTGACACAAAAATATATCTGTTGAAAATAGTCTTGTGTAGGCTCGACATCCCAGTGTGGTTTCGCAGTTACACAGGTCAAATCGCTGTACTATCCAGTTTTGGGCCTTTGGTATCTAAAAAAAAGCAGTTTGAGTGTGTCGCTCACTGTTCAGCCGCAAATATCTCTATTTAAAAAAGTGTGGTATACCCCAGTAAACAATAACTGTGGTTTTGCCATCCCACGGTAAAAAATCTCTATTATTCAGCTTTTGGTAGTTTTTTCCGTAAAGAAAATGAATAGTGTCTCCTGACTGTTTTGACACAAAAATATATCTGTTGAAAATAGTCTTGTGTAGGCCCGACATCCCAGTGTGGTTTTGCAGTTCCACGGGTCAAATCGCTGTACTATCCAGTTTTGGGCCTTTGGTATCTAAAAAAAAAGCAGTTTGAGTGTGTCGCTCACTGTTCAGCCGCAAATATCTCTATTTTAAAAAGTGTGGTATACCCCAGTAAACAATAACTGCGGTTTTGCCATCCCACAGTAAAAAATTTCTATTATTCAGCTTTTGGTAGTTTTTTCCGTAAAAAAAAACAGTAGTGTCTCCTGACTGTTGTGACACAAAAATATATCTGTTGAAAATAATCTTGTGTAGGCCCGACATCCCAGTGTGGTTTCGCAGTTCCATGGGTCAAATCGCTGTACTATCCAGTTTTGGGCCTTAGGTATCTAAAAAAATGCAGTTTGAGTGTGTCGCTCACTGTTCAGCCGCAAATATCTCTATTTAAAAAAGTGTGGTATACCCCAGTAAACAATAACTGTGGTTTTACCATCCCACGGTAAAAAATCTCTATTATTCAGCTTTTGGTAGTTTTTTCCGTAAAGAAAAACAGTAGTGTCTCCTGACTGTTGTGACACAAAAATATATCTGTTGAAAATAGTCTTGTGTAGGCCCGACATCCCAGTGTGGTTTCGGAGTTCCACAGGTCAAATCGCTGTACTATCCAGTTTTGGGCCTTTGGTATCTTAAAAAAAAGCAGTTTGAGTGTGTCGCTCACTGTTCAGCCGCAAATATCTCTATTTAAAAAAGTGTGGTATACCCCAGTAAAAATAACTGTGGTTTTGCCATCCCACAGTAAAAAATCTCTATTATTCAGCTTTTGGTAGTTTTTTCCGTAAAGAAAAACAGTAGTGTCTCCTGACTGTTGTGACACAAAAATATATCTGTTGAAAATAGTCTTGTGTAGGCCCGACATCCCAGTGTGGTTTCGCAGTTCCATGGTTCAAATCGCTGTACTATCCAGTTTTGGGCATTTGGTATCTAAAAAAAAAGCAGTTTGAGTGTGTCGCTCACTGTTCAGCCGCAAATATCTCTATTTAAAAAAGTGTGGTATTCCCCAGTAAACAATAACTGTGGTTTTGCCATCCCACAGTAAAAAATCTCTATTATTCAGCTTTTGGTAGTTTTTTCCGTAAAGAAAAACAGTAGTGTCTCCTGACTGTTGTGACACAAAAATATATCTGTTGAAAATAGTCTTTTGTAGGCCCGACATCCCAGTGTGGTTTCGCAGTTCCATGGGTCAAATCGCTGTACTATCCAGTTTTGGGCATTTGGTATCTGCAAAAAAGCAGTTTGAGTGTGTCGCTCACTGTTCAGCCGCAAATATCTCTATTTAAAAAAGTGTGGTATACCCCAGTAAACAATAACTGTGGTTTTGCCATCCCATGGTAAAATATCTCTATTATTCAGCTTTTGGTAGATTTTTCCGTAAAGAAAAACAGTAGTGTCTCCTGACTGTTGTGACACAAAAATATATCTGTTGAAAATAGTCTTGTGTAGGCCCGACATCCCAGTGTGGTTTCGCAGTTCCACGGGTCAAATCGCTGTACTATCCAGTTTTGGGCCTTTGGTATCTGCAAAAAAGCAGTTTGAGTGTGTCGCTCACTGTTCAGCCGCAAATATCTCTATTTAAAAAAGTGTGGTATACCCCAGTAAACAATAACTGCGGTTTTGCCATCCGACGGTAAAAAATTTCTATTATTCAGCTTTTGGTAGTTTTTTCCGTAAAAAAAAACAGTAGTGTCTCCTGACTGTTGTGACACAAAAATATATCTGTTGAAAATAATCTTGTGTAGGCCTGACATCCCAGTGTGGTTTCGCAGTTCCACGGGTCAAATCGCTGTACTATCCAGTTTTGGGCCTTTGGTATCTAAAAAAAATGCAGTTTGAGTGTGTCGCTCACTGTTCAGCCGCAAATATCTCTATTTAAAAAAGTGTGGTATACCCCAGTAAACAATAACTGTGGTTTTACCATCCCACGGTAAAAAATCTCTATTATTCAGCTTTTGGTATTTTTTTCCGTAAAGAAAGACAGTAGTGTCTCCTGACTGTTGTGACACAAAAATATATCTGTTGAAAATAGTCTTGTGTAGGCCCGACATCCCAGTGTGGTTTCGCAGTTCCATGGGTCAAATCGCTGTACTATCTAGTTTTGGGCATTTGGTATCTGCAAAAAAGCAGTTTGAGTGTGTCGCTCACTGTTCAGCCGCAAATATCTCTATTTAAAAAAGTGTGGTATGCCCCAGTAAACAATAACTGCGGTTTTGCCATCTGATGGTAAAAAATTTCTATTATTCCACTTTTGGTAGTTTTTTCCGTAAAAAAAAAACTGTAGTGTCTCCTGACTGTTGTGACACAAAAATATATCTGTTGAAAATAATCTTGTGTAGGCCCGACATCCCAGTGTGGTTTCGCAGTTCCACGGGTCAAATCGCTGTACTATCCAGTTTTGGGCCTTTGGTATCTAAAAAAAAAGCAGTTTGAGTGTGTCGCTCACTGTTCAGCCGCAAATATCTCTATTTAAAAAAGCGTGGTATACCCCAGTAAACAATAACTGTGGTTTTGCCATCCCACAGTAAAAAATCTCTATTATTCAGCTTTTGGTAGTTTTTTCCGTAAAGAAAAACAGTAGTGTCTCCTGACTGTTGTGACACAAAAATATATCTGTTGAAAATAGTCTTGTGTAGGCCCGACATCCCAGTGTGGTTTCACAGTTCCACGGGTCAAATCGCTGTACTATCCAGTTTTGGGCCTTTGGTATCTAAAAAAAAAGCAGTTTGAGTGTGTCGCTCACTGTTCAGCCGCAAATATCTCTATTTAAAAAAGTGTGGTATACCCCAGTAAACAATAACTGTGGTTTTGCCATCCCACGGTAAAAAATCTCTATTATTCAGCTTTTGGTAGTTTTTTCCGTAAAGAAAAACAGTAGTGTCTCCTGACTGTTGTGACACAAAAATATATCTGTTGAAAATAGTCTTGTGTAGGCCCGACATCAAAGTGTGGTTTCGCAGTTCCACGGGTCAAATCGCTGTTCTGTCCAGTTTTGGGCCTTTGGTATAAAAAAAAAATAGCATTTTGAGTGTGTCGCTCACTGTTCAGCCGCAAATATCTCTATTTAAAAAACTGTGGTATACCCCAGAAAACAATAACTGTGGTTTTGCCATCCCACGGTAAAAAATCTCTATTATTCAGCTTTTGGTAGTTTTTTCTGTAAAGAAAAGAGTAGTGTCTCCTGACTGTTGTGACACAAAAATATATCTGTTGAAAATAGTGTTGTGTAGGCCCGACATCCCAGTGTGGTTTAGCAGTTCCACAGGTCAAATCGCTATACTATCCAGTTTTGGGCCTTTGGTATCTAAAAAAAAAGCAGTTTGAGTGTGTCGCTCACTGTTCAGCCGCAAATATCTCTATTTAAAAAACTGTGGTATACCCCAGAAAACAATAACTGTGGTTTAGCCATCCCACGGTAAAAAATCTCTATTATTCAGCTTTTGGTAGTTTTTTCCGTAAAGAAAACAGTAGTGTCTCCTGACTGTTGTGACACAAAAATATATCTGTTGAAAATAGTCTTGTGTAGGCCCGACATCCCAGTGTGGTTTCGCAGTTCCACGGGTCAAATCGCTGTACTATCCAGTTTTGGGCCTTTGGTTTCTAAAAAAAAAGCAGTTTGAGTGTGTCGCTCACTGTTCAGCCGCAAATATCTCTATTTAAAAAAGTGTGGTATACCCCAGAAAACAATAACTGTGGTTTTGCCATCCCACGGTAAAAAATCTCTATTATTCAGCTTTTGGTAGTTTTTTCCGTAAAAAAAAGAGTAGTGTCTACTGACTGTTGTGACACAAAAATATATCTGTTGAAAATAGTCTTGTGTAGGCCCGACATCCCAGTGTGGTTTCGCAGTTCCACGGGTCAAATCGCTGTACTATACAGTTTTGGGCCTTTGGTATCTAAAAAAAAAGCAGTTTGAGTGTGTCGCTCACTGTTCAGCCGCAAATATCTCTATTTAAAAAAGTGTGGTATAACCCAGTTAACAATAACTGTGGTTTTGCCATCCCACGGTAAAAAATCTCTATTATTCAGCTTTTGGTAGTTTTTTCCGTAAAGAAAAACAGTAGTGTCTCCTGACTGTTGTGACACAAAAATATATCTGTTGAAAATAGTCTTGTGTAGGCCCGACATCAAAGTGTGGTTTCGCAGTTCCACGGGTCAAATCGCTGTACTATCCAGTTTTGGGCCTTTGGTACCTGAAAAAAATCAGTTTGAGTGTGTCGCTCACTGTTCAGCCGCAAATATCTCTATTTTAAAAAGTGTGGTATACCCCAGTAAACAATAACTGTGGTTTTGCCATCCCACGGTAAAAAATCTCTATTATTCAGCTTTTGGTAGTTTTTTCCGTAAAGAAAAACAGTAGTGTCTCCTGACTGTTGTGACGCAAAAATATATCTGTTGAAAATAGTCTTGTGTAGGCCCGACATCAAAGTGTGGTTTCGCAGTTCCACGGGTCAAATCGCTGTTCTGTCCAGTTTTGGGCCTTTGCTATCAAAAAAAAATAGCATTTTGAGTGTGTCGCTCACTGTTCAGCCGCAAATATCTCTATTTAAAAAACTGTGGTATACCCCAGAAAACAATAACTGTGGTTTTGCCATCCCACGGTAAAAAATCTCTATTATTCAGCTTTTGGTAGTTTTTTCTGTAAAGAAAAGAGTAGTGTCTCCTGACTGTTGTGACACAAAAATATATCTGTTGAAAATAGTGTTGTGTAGGCCCGACATCCCAGTGTGGTTTCGCAGTTCCACGGGTCAAATCGCTATACTATCCAGTTTTGGGCCTTTGGTATCTAAAAAAAAAGCAGTTTGAGTGTGTCGCTCACTGTTCAGCCGCAAATATCTCTATTTAAAAAACTGTGGTATACCCCAGAAAACAATAACTGTGGTTTAGCCATCCCACGGTAAAAAATCTCTATTATTCAGCTTTTGGTAGTTTTTTCCGTAAAGAAAACAGTAGTGTCTCCTGACTGTTGTGACACAAAAATATATCTGTTGAAAATAGTCTTGTGTAGGCACGACATCCCAGTGTGGTTTCGCAGTTCCACGGGTCAAATCGCTGTACTATCCAGTTTTGGGCCTTTGGTTTCTAAAAAAAAAGCAGTTTGAGTGTGTCTCTCACTGTTCAGCCGCAAATATCTCTATTTAAAAAAGTGTGGTATACCCCAGAAAACAATAACTGTGGTTTTGCCATCCCACGGTAAAAAATCTCTATTATTCAGCTTTTGGTAGTTTTTTCCGTAAAAAAAAGAGTAGTGTCTACTGACTGTTGTGACACAAAAATATATCTGTTGAAAATAGTCTTGTGTAGGCCCGACATCCCAGTGTGGTTTCGCAGTTCCACGGGTCAAATCGCTGTACTATCCAGTTTTGGGCCTTTGGTATCTAAAAAAAAAGCAGTTTGAGTGTGTCGCTCACTGTTCAGCCGCAAATATCTCTATTTAAAAAAGTGTGGTATAACCCAGTTAACAATAACTGTGGTTTTGCCATCCCACGGTAAAAAATCTCTAATATTCAGCTTTTGGTAGTTTTTTCCGTAAAGAAAAACAGTAGTGTCTCCTGACTGTTGTGACACAAAAATATATCTGTTGAAAATAGTCTTGTGTAGGCCCGACATCAAAGTGTGGTTTCGCAGTTCCACGGGTCAAATCGCTGTACTATCCAGTTTTGGGCCTTTGGTACCTGAAAAAAATCAGTTTGAGTGTGTCGCTCACTGTTCAGCCGCAAATATCTCTATTTTAAAAAGTGTCGTATACCCCAGTAAACAATAACTGTGGTTTTGCCATCCCACGGTAAAAAATCTCTATTATTCAGCTTTTGGTAGTTTTTTCCGTAAAGAAAAACAGTAGTGTCTCCTGACTGTTGTGACGCAAAAATATATCTGTTGAAAATAGTCTTGTGTAGGCCCGACATCCCAGTGTGGTTTCGCAGTTCCACGGGTCAAATCGCTGTACTGTCCAGTTTTGGGCCTTTGGTATCTAAAAAAATAGCAGTTTGAGTGTGTCGCTCACTGTTCAGCCGCAAATATCTCTATGTAAAAAACTGTGGTATACCCCAGAAAACAATAACTGTGGTTTTGCCATCCCACGGTAAAAAATCTCTATTATTCAGCTTTTGGTAGTTTTTTCTGAAAAGAAAAGAGTAGTGTCTCCTGACTGTTGTGACACAAAAATATATCTGTTGAAAATAGTGTTGTGTAGGCCCGACATCCCAGTGTGGTTTCGCAGTTCCACGGGTCAAATCGCTGTACTATCCAGTTTTGGGCCTTTGGAATCTAAAAAAAAAGCAGTTTGAGTGTGTCGCTCACTGTTGAGCTGCAAATATCTCTATTTAAAAAAGTGTGGTATACCCCAGTAAACAATAACTGTGGTTTTGTCATCTCACGGTAAAAAATCTCTATTATTCAGCTTTTGGTTGTTTTTTCCGTAAAGAAAACAGTAGTGTCTCCTGACTGTTGTAACACAAAAATATATCTGTTGAAAATAGTGTTGTGTAGGCCCGACATCCCAGTGTGGTTTCGCAGTTCCACGGGTCAAATCGCTGTACTATCCAGTTTTGGTCCTTTGGTATCTAAAAAAAAAAGCAGTTTGAGTGTGTCGCTCACTGTTCAGCCACAAATATCTCTATTTAAAAAAGTGTGGTATACCCCAGTAAACAATAACTGTGGTTTTGCCATCCCACGGTAAAAAATCTCTATTATTCAGCTTTTGGTAGTTTTTTCCGTAAAGTAAAACAGTAGTGTCTCCTGACAGTTGTGACACAAAATTATATCTGTTGAAAATAGTCTTGTGTAGGCCCGACATCCCAGTGTGGTTTCGCAGTTCCACGGGTCAAATCTGTGTACTATCCAGTTTTGGGCCTTTGGTATCTAAAAAAAAAGCAGTTTGAGTGTGTCGCTCACTGCTCAGCCGCAAATATCTCTATTTAAAATAGTGTGGTATACCCCAGAAAACAATAACTGTGGTTTTGCCATCCCACGGTAAAAAATCTCTATTATTCAGCTTTTGGTAGTTTTTTCCGTAAAGAAAAACAGTAGTGTCTCCTGACTGTTGTGACACAAAAATATATCTGTTGAAAATAGTGTTGTGTAGGCCCGACATCCCAGTGTGGTTTCGCAGTTCCACGGGTCAAATCGCTGTACTATCCAGTTTTGAGCCTTTGGTATCTAAAAAAAAAGCACTTTCAGTGTGTCGCTCACTGTTCAGCCGCAAATATCTCTATTTAAAAAAGTGTGGTATACCCCAGTAAACAATAACTGTGGTTTTGCCAACCCACGGTAAAAAATCTCTATTATTTAGCTTTTGGTAGTTTTTTCCGTAAAGAAAAACAGTAGCGTCTCCTGACTATTGTGACACAAAAATATATCTGTTGAAAATAGTCTTGTGTAGGCCCGACATCCCAGTGTGGTTTCGCAGTTCCACGGGTCAAATCGCTGTACTATCCAGTTTTGGGCCTTTGGTATCTAAAAGAATAGCAGTTTTAGTGTGTAGCTCACTGTTCAGCCACAAATATCTCTATTTAAAAAAGTGTGGTAGACCCCAGTAAACAATAACTGTGGTTTTGCCATCCCACGATAAAAAATTTCTATTATTCAGCTTTTGCTAGTTTTTTCCGTAAAGAAAAACAGTAGTGTCTCCTGACTGTTGTGACACAAAAATATATCTGTTGAAAATAGTCTTGTGTAGGCCCGACATCCCAGTGTGGTTTCGCAGTTCCACGGGTCAAATCGCTGTACTATCCAGCTTTGGGCCTTTGGTATCTAAAAAAAAAAGCAGTTTGAGTGTGTCGCTCACTGTTCAGCCGCAAATATCTCTATTTAAAAAACTGTGGTATAACCCAGAAAACAATAACTGTGGTTTTGCCATCCCACGGTAAAAAATCTATATTATTCAGCTTTTGGTAGTTTTTTCCGTAAAGAAAACAGTAGTGTCTCCAGACTGTTGTGACACAAAAATATATCTGTTGAAAATAGTCTTGTGTAGGCCCGACATCCCAGTATGGTTTCGCAGTTCCACGGGTCAAATCGCTGTACTATCCAGTTTTGGGCCTTTGGTATCTGAAAAAAAGCAGTTTGAGTGTGTCGCTCACTGTTCAGCCGCAAATATCTCTGTTTTAAAAAGTGTGGTATACCCCAGTAAAAAATAACTGTGGTTTTGCCATCCCACGATAAAAAATTTCTATTATTCAGCTTTTGGTAGTTTTTTCCGTAAAGAAAAACAGTAGTGTCTCCTGATTGTTGTGACACAAAAATATATCTGTTGAAAATAATCTTGTGTAGGCCCGACATCCCAGTGTGATTTCGCAGTTCCACGGGTCAAATCGCTGTACTATCCAGTTTTGGGCCTTTGGTATCTAAAAAAAAAGCAGTTTGAGTGTGTCGCTCACTGTTCAGCCGCAAATATCTCTATTTAAAAAAGTGTGGTATACCCCAGTAAACAATAACTGTGGTTTTGCCAACCCACGGTAAAAAATCTCTATTATTCAGCTTTTGGTAGTTTTTTCCGTAAAGAAAAACAGTAGCGTCTCCTGACTATTGTGAGACAAAAATATATCTGTTGAAAATAGTCTTGTGTAGGCCTGACATCCCAGTGTGGTTTCGCAGTTCCATGGGTCAAATCGCTGTACTATCCAGTTTTGGGCCTTTGGTATCTAAAAAAAAAGCAGTTTGAGTGTGTCGCTCACTGTTCAGCCGCAAATATCTCTATTTAAAAAAGTGTGGTATACCCCAGTAAACAATAACTGTGGTTTTGCCATCCCACGATAAAAAATTTCTATTATTCAGCTTTTGGTAGTTTTTTCCGTAAAGAAAAACAGTAGTGTCTCCTGACTGTTGTGACACAAAAATATATCTGTTGAAAATAATCTTGTGTAGGCCCGACATCCCAGTGTGGTTTCGCAGTTCCACGGGTCAAATCGCTGTACTATCCAGTTTTGGGCCTTTGGTATCTAAAAAAAAAGCAGTTTGAGTGTGTCGCTCACTGTTCAGCCGCAAATATCTCTATTTAAAAAAGTGTGGTATACCCCAGTAAACAATAACTGTGGTTTTGCCATCCCACGGTAAAAAATCTCTATTATTCAGCTTTTGGTAGTTTTTTCCGTAAAGAAAAACAGTAGTGTCTCCTGACTGTTGTGACACAAAAATATATCTGTTGAAAATAGTCTTGTGTAGGCACGACATCCCAGTGTGGTTTCGCAGTTCCACGGGTCAAATCGCTGTACTATCCAGTTTTGGGCCTTTGGTATCTAAAAAAATAGCAGTTTGAGTGTGTCACTCACTGTTCAGCCGCAAATATCTCTATTTAAATAAGTGTGGTATACCCCAGTAAACAATAACTGTGGTTTTGCCATCCCACGATAAAAAATTTCTATTATTCAGCTTTTGGTACTTTTTTCCGTAAAGAAAAACAGTAGTGTCTCCTGACTGTTGTGGCACAAAAATATATCTGTTGAAAATAATCTTGTGTAGGCCCGACATCCCAGTGTGGTTTCGCAGTTCCACGGGTCAAATCGCTGTACTATCCAGTTTTGGGCCTTTGGTATCTAAAAAAAAAGCAGTTTGAGGGTGTCGCTCACTGTTCAGCCACAGATATCTCTATTTAAAAAAAGTGTGGTATACCCCAGTAAACAATAACTGTGGTTTTGCCATCCCACGGTAAAAAATCTCTATTATTCAGCTTTTGGTAGTTTTTTCCGTAAAGAAAAACAGTAGTGTCTCCTGACTGTTTTAACACAAAAATTTATCTGTTGAAAATGGTCTTGTATAGGCCCGACATCCCAGTGTGGTTTCGCAGTTCCACGGGTCAAATCGCTGTACTATCCAGTTTTGGGCCTTTGGTATCTAAAAAAATAGCAGTTTTAGTGTGTAGCTCACTGTTCAGCCGCAAATATCTCTATTTAAAAAAGTGTGGTAGACCCCAGTAAACAATAACTGTGGTTTTGCCATCCCACGATAAAAAATTTCTATTATTCAGCTTTTGGTAGTTTTTTCCGTAAAGAAAAACAGTAGTGTCTCCTGACTGTTGTGACACAAAAATATATCTGTTGAAAATAGTCTTGTGTAGGCCCGACATCCCAGTGTGGTTTCGCAGTTCCACGGGTCAAATCGCTGTACTATCCAGTTTTGGGCCTTTGGTATCTGAAAAAAAGCAGTTTGAGTGTGTCGCTCACTGTTCAGACGCAAATATCTCTATTTAAAAAAGTGTGGTTTACCCCAGTAAACAATAACTGTGGTTTTGCCATCCCACGATAAAAAATTTCTATTATTCAGCTTTTGGTACTTTTTTCCGTAAAGAAAAACAGTAGTGTCTCCTGACTGTTGTGGCACAAAAATATATCTGTTGAAAATAATCTTGTGTAGGCCCGACATCCTTGTGTGGTTTCGCAGTTCCACGGGTCAAATCGCTGTACTATCCAGTTTTGGGCCTTTGGTATCTAAAAAAAAAGCAGTTTGAGGGTGTCGCTCACTGTTGAGCCACAGATATCTCTATTTAAAAAAGTGTGGTATACCCCAGTAAACAATAACTGTGGTTTTGCTATCCCACGGTAAAAAATCTCTATTATTCAGCTTTTGGTAGTTTTTTCCGTAAAGAAAAACAGTAGTGTCTCCTGACTGTTGTGACGCAAAAATATATCTGTTGAAAATAGTCTTGTGTAGGCCCGACATCCCAGTGTGGTTTCGCAGTTCCACGGGTCAAATCGCTGTAGTATCCAGTTTTGGGCCTTTGGTATCTAAAAAAAAAGCAGTTTCAGTGTGTCGCTCACTGTTCAGCCGCAAATATCTCTATTTAAAAAAGTGTGGTATACCCCAGTAAACAATAACTGTGGTTTTGCCAACCCACGGTAAAAAATCTCTATTATTCAGCTTTTGGTAGTTTTTTCCGTAAAGAAAAACAGTAGCGTCTCCTGACTATTGTGAGACAAAAATATATCTGTTGAAAATAGTCTTGTGTAGGCCTGACATCCCAGTGTGGTTTCGCAGTTCCACGGGTCTAATCGCTGTACTATCCAGTTTTGGGCCTTTGGTATGTGAAAATAAGCAGTTTGAGTGTGTCGCTCACTGTTCAGACGCAAATATCTCTATTTTAAAAAGTGTGGTATACCCCAGTAAACAATAACTGTGGTTTTGCCATCCCACGGTAAAAAATCTCTATTATTCAGCTTTTGGTAGTTTTTTCCGTAAAGAAAAACAGTAGTGTCTCCTGACTGTTGTGACGCAAAAATATATCTGTTGAAATTAGTCTTGTGTAGGCCTGGCATCCCAGTGTGGTTTCGCAGTTCCACGGGTCAAATCGCTGTACTATCCAGTTTTGGGCCTTTGGTATCTAAAGAAAAAGCAGTTTGAGTGTGTCGCTCACTGTTCAGCCGCAAATATCTCTATTTAAAAAAGTGTGGTTTACCCCAGTAAACAATAACTGTGGTTTTGCCATCCCACGATAAAAAATTTCTATTATTCAGCTTTTGGTACTTTTTTCCGTAAAGAAAAACAGTAGTGTCTCCTGACTGTTGTGGCACAAAAATATATCTGTTGAAAATAATCTTGTGTAGGCCCGACATCCTTGTGTGGTTTCGCAGTTCCACGGGTCAAATCGCTGTACTATCCAGTTTTGGGCCTTTGGTATCTAAAAAAAAAGCAGTTTGAGTGTGTCGCTCACTGTTCAGCCGCAAATATCTCTATTTAAAAAAGTGTGGTATACCCCAGTAAACAATAACTGTGGTTTTGCCATCCCACGGTAAAAAATCTCTATTATTCAGCTTTTGGTAGTTTTTTCCGTAAAGAAAAACAGTAGTGTCTCCTGACTGTTGTGACACAAAAATATATCTGTTGAAAATAGTCTTGTGTAGGCACGACATCCCAGTGTGGTTTCGCAGTTCCACGGGTCAAATCGCTGTACTATCCAGTTTTGGGCCTTTGGTATCTAAAAAAAAAGCAGTTTGAGTGTGTCACTCACTGTTCAGCCGCAAATATCTCTATTTAAAAAAGTGTGGTATACCCCAGTAAACAATAACTGTGGTTTTGCCATCCCACGATAAAAAATTTCTATTATTCAGCTTTTGGTACTTTTTTCCGTAAAGAAAAACAGTAGTGTCTCCTGACTGTTGTGGCACAAAAATATATCTGTTGAAAATAATCTTGTGTAGGCCCGACATCCCAGTGTGGTTTCGCAGTTCCACGGGTCAAATCGCTGTACTATCCAGTTTTGGGCCTTTGGTATCTAAAAAAAAAGCAGTTTGAGGGTGTCGCTCACTGTTCAGCCACAGATATCTCTATTTAAAAAAAGTGTGGTATACCCCAGTAAACAATAACTGTGGTTTTGCCATCCCACGGTAAAAAATCTCTATTATTCAGCTTTTGGTAGTTTTTTCCGTAAAGAAAAACAGTAGTGTCTCCTGACTGTTTTAACACAAAAATTTATCTGTTGAAAATGGTCTTGTATAGGCCCGACATCCCAGTGTGGTTTCGCAGTTCCACGGGTCAAATCGCTATACTATCCAGTTTTGGGCCTTTGGTATCTAAAAAAATAGCAGTTTTAGTGTGTAGCTCACTGTTCAGCCGCAAATATCTCTGTTTAAAAAAGTGTGGTAGACCCCAGTAAACAATAACTGTGGTTTTGCCATCCCACGATAAAAAATTTCTATTATTCAGCTTTTGGTAGTTTTTTCCGTAAAGAAAAACACTAGTGTCTCCTCACTGTTGTGACACAAAAACATATCTGTTGAAAATAGTCTTGTGTAGGCCCGACATCCCAGTGTGGTTTCGCAGTTCCACGGGTCAAATCGCTGTACTATCCAGCTTTGGGCCTTTGGTATCTAAAAAAAAAAGCAGTTTGAGTGTGTCGCTCACTGTTCAGCCGCAAATATCTCTATTTAAAAAACTGTGGTATAACCCAGAAAACAATAACTGTGGTTTTGCCATCCCACGGTAAAAAATCTATATTATTCAGCTTTTGGTAGTTTTTTCCGTAAAGAAAACAGTAGTGTCTCCAGACTGTTGTGACACAAAAATATATCTGTTGAAAATAGTCTTGTGTAGGCCCGACATCCCAGTGTGGTTTCGCAGTTCCACGGGTCAAATCGCTGTACTATCCAGTTTTGGGCCTTTGGTATCTGAAAAAAAGCAGTTTGAGTGTGTCGCTCACTGTTCAGCCGCAAATATCTCTGTTTTAAAAAGTGTGGTATACCCCAGTAAAAAATAACTGTGGTTTTGCCATCCCACGATAAAAAATTTCTATTATTCAGCTTTTGGTAGTTTTTTCCGTAAAGAAAAACAGTAGTGTCTCCTGACTGTTGTGACACAAAAATATATCTGTTGAAAATAATCTTGTGTAGGCCCGACATCCCAGTGTGATTTCGCAGTTCCACGGGTCAAATCGCTGTACTATCCAGTTTTGGGCCTTTGGTATCTAAAAAAAAAGCAGTTTGAGTGTGTCGCTCACTGTTCAGCCGCAAATATCTCTATTTAAAAAAGTGTGGTATACCCCAGTAAACAATAACTGTGGTTTTGCCAACCCACGGTAAAAAATCTCTATTATTCAGCTTTTGGTAGTTTTTTCCGTAAAGAAAAACAGTAGTGTCTCCTGACTATTGTGAGACAAAAATATATCTGTTGAAAATAGTCTTGTGTAGGCCTGACATCCCAGTGTGGTTTCGCAGTTCCACGGGTCTAATCGCTGTACTATCCAGTTTTGGGCCTTTGGTATGTGAAAATAAGCAGTTTGAGTGTGTCGCTCACTGTTCAGACGCAAATATCTCTATTTTAAAAAGTGTGGTATACCCCAGTAAACAATAACTGTGGTTTTGCCATCCCACGGTAAAAAATCTCTATTATTCAGCTTTTGGTAGTTTTTTCCGTAAAGAAAAACAGTAGTGTCTCCTGACTGTTGTGACGCAAAAATATATCTGTTGAAATTAGTCTTGTGTAGGCCTGGCATCCCAGTGTGGTTTCGCAGTTCCACGGGTCAAATCGCTGTACTATCCAGTTTTGGGCCTTTGGTATCTAAAGAAAAAGCAGTTTGAGTGTGTCGCTCACTGTTCAGCCGCAAATATCTCTATTTAAAAAAGTGTGGTTTACCCCAGTAAACAATAACTGTGGTTTTGCCATCCCACGATAAAAAATTTCTATTATTCAGCTTTTGGTACTTTTTTCCGTAAAGAAAAACAGTAGTGTCTCCTGACTGTTGTGGCACAAAAATATATCTGTTGAAAATAATCTTGTGTAGGCCCGACATCCTTGTGTGGTTTCGCAGTTCCACGGGTCAAATCGCTGTACTATCCAGTTTTGGGCCTTTGGTATCTAAAAAAAAAGCAGTTTGAGGGTGTCGCTCACTGTTGAGCCACAGATATCTCTATTTAAAAAAGTGTGGTATACCCCAGTAAACAATAACTGTGGTTTTGCTATCCCAGGGTAAAAAATCTCTATTATTCAGCTTTTGGTAGTTTTTTCCGTAAAGAAAAACAGTAGTGTCTCCTGACTGTTGTGACGCAAAAATATATCTGTTGAAAATAGTCTTGTGTAGGCCCGACATCCCAGTGTGGTTTCGCAGTTCCACGGGTCAAATCGCTGTACTATCCAGTTTTGGGCCTTTGGTATCTACAAAAAAAAGCAGTTTCAGTGTGTCGCTCACTGTTCAGCCGCAAATATCTCTATTTAAAAAAGTGTGGTATACCCCAGTAAACAATAACTGTGGTTTTGCCATCCCACGGAAAAAAATCTCTATTATTCAGCTTTTGGTAGTTTTTTCCGTAAAGAAAAACAGTAGTGTGTCCTGACTGTTGTGACACAAAAATATATCTGTTGAAAATAGTCTTGTGTAGGCCCGACATCCCAGTGTGGTTTCGCAGTTCCACCGGTCAAATCGCTGTACTATCCAGTTTTGGGCCTTTGGTATCTGAAAAAAAAGCAGTTTGAGTGTGTCGCTCACTGTTCAGCCGCAAATATCTCTATTTTAAAAAGTGTGGTATACCCCAGTAAACAATAACTGTGGTTTTGCCATCCCACGGTAAAAAATCTCTATTATTCAGCTTTTGGTAGTTTTTTCCGTAAAGAAAAACAATAGTGTCTCCTGACTGTTGTGACGCAAAAATATATCTGTTGAAAATAGTCTTGTGTAGGCCCGACATCCCAGTGTGGTTTCGCAGTTCCACGGGTCAAATCGCTGTACTATCCAGTTTTGGACCTTTGGTATCTAAAAAAAAACAGTTTGAGTGTGTCGCTCACTGTTCAGCCACAAATATCTCTATTTAAAAAAGTGTGGTATACCCCAGTAAACAATAACTGTGGTTTTGCCATCCCACGGAAAAAAATTTCTATTATTCAGCTTTTGGTAGTTTTTTCCGTAAAGAAAAACAGCAGTGTGTCCTGACTGTTGTGACACAAAAATATATCTGTTGAAAATAGTCTTGTGTAGGCCCGACATCCCAGTGTGGTTTCGCAGTTCCACCTGTCAAATCGCTGTACTATCCAGTTTTGGGCCTTTGGTATCTGAAAAAAAAAGCAGTTTGAGTGTGTCGCTCACTGTTCAGCCGCAAATATCTCTATTTTAAAAAGTGTGGTATACCCCAGTAAACAATAACTGTGGTTTTGCCATCCCACGGTAAAAAATCTCTATTATTCAGCTTTTGGTAGTTTTTTCCGTAAAGAAAAACAGTAGTGTCTCCTGACTGTTGTGACGCAAAAATATATCTGTTGAAAATAGTCTTGTGTAGGCCCGACATCCCAGTGTGGTTTCGCAGTTCCACGGGTCAAATCGCTGTACTATCCAGTTTTGGGCCTTTGGTATCTAAAAAAAAACAGTTTCAGTGTGTCGCTCACTGTTCAGCCACAAATATCTCTATTTAAAAAAGTGTGGTATACCCCAGTAAACAATAACTGTGGTTTTGCCATCCCACGGTAAAAAATCTCTATTATTCAGCTTTTGGTAGTTTTTTCCGTAAAGAAAAACAGTAGTGTCTCCTGACTGTTGTGACACAAAATTATATCTGTTGAAAATAGCCTTGTGTAGGCCCGACATCCCAGTGTGGTTTCGCAGTTCCACGGGTCAAATCGGTGTACTATCCAGTTTTGGGCCTTTGGTATCTAAAAAAAAAAGCAGTTTGAGTGTGTCGATCACTGCTCAGCAGCAAATATCTCTATTTAAAAAAGTGTGGTATACCCTGGAAAACAATAAATGTGGTTTTGCCATCCCACGGTAAAAAATCTCTATTATTCAGCTTTTGGTAGTTTTTTCCGTAAAGAAAAACAGTAGTGTCTCCTGACTGTTGTGACACAAAAATATATCTGTTGAAAATAGTGTTGTGTAGGCCCGACATCCCAGTGTGGTTTCGCAGTTCCACGGGTCAAATCGCTGTACTATCCAGTTTTGAGCCTTTGGTATCTAAAAAAAAAGCAGTTTGAGTGTGTCGCTCACTGTTCAGCCGCAAATATCTCTATTTTAAAAAGTGTGGTATACCCCAGTAAACAATAACTGTGGTTTTGCCATCCCACGGTAAAAAATCTCTATTATTCAGCTTTTGGTATTTTTTTCCGTAAAGAAAAACAGTAGTGTCTCCTGACTGTTGTGACGCAAAAATATATCTGTTGAAAATAGTCTTGTGTAGGCCCGACATCCCAGTGTGGTTTCGCAGTTCCACGGGTCAAATCGCTGTACTATCCAGTTTTGGGCCTTTGGTATCTAAAAAAAAAGCAGTTTGAGTGTGTAGCTCACTGTTCAGCCGCAAATATCTCTATTTAAAAAAGTGTGGTATACCCCAGTAAACAATAACTGTGGTTTTGAGATCCCACGATAAAAAATTTCTATTATTCAGCTTTTGGTAGTTTTTTTCCGTAAAGAAAAACAGTAGTGTCTCCTGACTGTTGTGACACAAAAATATATCTGTTGAAAATAGTCTTGTGTAGGCCCGACATCCCAGTGTGGTTTCGCAGTTCCACGGGTCAAATCGCTGTACTATCCATCTTTGGGCCTTTGGTATCTAAAAAAAAAAACAGTTTGAGTGTGTCGCTCACTGTTCAGCCGCAAATATCTCTATTTAAAAAACTGTGGTATACCCCAGAAAACAATAACTGTGGTTTTGCCATCCCACTGTAAAAAATCTATATTATTCAGCTTTTGGTAGTTTTTTCCGTAAAGAAAACAGTAGTGTCTCCTGACTGTTGTGACACAAAAATATATCTGTTGAAAATAGTCTTGTGTAGGCCCGACATCCCAGTGTGGTTTCGCAGTTCCACGGGTCAAATCGCTGTACTATCCAGTTTTGGGCCTTTGGTATCTAAAAAAAAAGCAGTTTCAGTGTGTCGCTCACTGTTCAGCCGCAAATATCTCTATTTAAAAAAGTGTGGTATACCCCAGTGAACAATAACTGTGGTTTTGCCATCCCACGGTAAAAAATCTCTATTATTCAGCTTTTGGTAGTTTTTTCCGTAAAGAAAAACAGTAGTGTCTCCTGACTGTTGTGACACAAAAATATATCTGTTGAAAATAGTCTTGTGTAGGCCCGACATCCCAGTGTGGTTTCGCAGTTCCACGGGTCAAATCGCTGTACTATCCAGTTTTGGGCCTTTGGTATCTGAAAAAAAGCAGTTTGAGTGTGTCGCTCACTGTTCAGCCGCAAATATCTCTATTTAAAAAAGTGTGGTATACCCCAGTAAACAATAACTGTGGTTTTGCCATCCCACGATAAAAAATTTCTATTATTCAGCTTTTGGTAGTTTTTTCCGTAAAGAAAAACAGTAGTGTCTCCTGACTGTTGTGACACAAAAATATATCTGTTGAAAATAATCTTGTGTAGGCCCGACATCCCAGTGTGGTTTCGCAGTTCCACGGGTCAAATCGCTGTACTATCCAGATTTGGGCCTTTGGTATCTAAAAAAAAAGCAGTTTGAGTGTGTCGCTCACTGTTCAGCCGCAAATATCTCTATTTAAAAAAGTGTGGTATACCCCAGTAAACAATAACTGTGGTTTTGCCATCCCACGGTAAAAAATCTCTATTATTCAGCTTTTGGTAGTTTTTTCCATAAAGAAAAACAGTAGTGTCTCCTGACTGTTGTGACACAAAAATATATCTGTTGAAAATAGTCTTGTGTAGGCACGACATCCCAGTGTGGTTTCGCAGTTCCACGGGTCAAATCGCTGTACTATCCAGTTTTGGGCATTTTGTATCTAAAAAAAAAGCAGTTTGAGTGTGTCGCTCACTGTTCAGCCGCAAATATCTCTATTTAAAGAAGTGTGGTATACCCCAGTAAACAATAACTGTGGTTTTGCCATCCCACAATAAAAAATTTCTATTATTCAGCTTTTGGTACTTTTTTCCGTAAAGAAAAACAGTAGTGTCTCCTGACTGTTGTGGCACAAAAATATATCTGTTGAAAATAATCTTGTGTAGGCCCGACATCCCAGTGTGGTTTCGCAGTTCCACGGGTCAAATCGCTGTACTATCCAGTTTTGGGCCTTTGGTATCTAAAAAAAATCAGTTTGAGGGTGTCGCTCACTGTTCAGCCACAGACATCTCTATTTAAAAAAAGTGTGGTATACCCCAGTAAACAATAACTGTGGTTTTGCCATCCCACGGTAAAAAATCTCTATTATTCAGCTTTTGGTAGTTTTTTCCGTAAAGAAAAACAGTAGTGTCTCCTGACTGTTGTGACACAAAAATATATCTGTTGAAAATAGTCTTGTGTAGGCACGACATCCCAGTGTGGTTTCGCAGTTCCACGGGTCAAATCGCTGTACTATCCAGTTTTGGGCCTTTTGTATCTAAAAAAAAAGCAGTTTGAGTGTGTCGCTCACTGTTCAGCCGCAAATATCTCTATTTAAAGAAGTGTGGTATACCCCAGTAAACAATAACTGTGGTTTTGCCATCCCACAATAAAAAATTTCTATTATTCAGCTTTTGGTACTTTTTTCCGTAAAGAAAAACAGTAGTGTCTCCTGACTGTTGTGGCACAAAAATATATCTGTTGAAAATAATCTTGTGTAGGCCCGACATCCCAGTGTGGTTTCGCAGTTCCACGGGTCAAATCGCTGTACTATCCAGTTTTGGGCCTTTGCTATTTAAAAAAAAAGCAGTTTGAGGGTGTCGCTCACTGTTCAGCCACAGATATCTCTATTTAAAAAACTGTGGTATACCCCAGAAAAAAATAACTGTGGTTTTGCCATCCCACGGTAAAAAATCTATATTATTCAGCTTTTGGTAGTTTTTTCCGTAAAGAAAACAGTAGTGTCTCCTGACTGTTGTGACACAAAAATATATCTGTTGAAAATTGTCTTGTGTAGGCCCGACATCCCAGTTTGGTTTCGCAGTTCCACGGGTCAAATCGCTGTACTATCCAGTTTTGGGCCTTTGGTATCTAAAAAAAAAGCAGTTTGAGTGTGTCGCTCACTGTTCAGCCGCAAATATCTCTATTTAAAAAAGTGTGGTATACCCCAGTGAACAATAACTGTGGTTTTGCCATCCCACGGTAAAAAATCTCTATTATTCAGCTTTTGGTAGTTTTTTCCGTAAAGAAAAACAGTAGTGTCTCCTGACTGTTGTGACACAAAAATATATCTGTTGAAAATAGTCTTGTGTAGGCCCGACATCCCAGTGTGGTTTCGCAGTTCCACGGGTCAAATCGCTGTACTATCCAGTTTTGGGCCTTTGGTATCTGAAAAAAAGCAGTTTGAGTGTGTCGCTCACTGTTCAGCCGCAAATATCTCTATTTTAAAAAGTGTGGTATACCCCAGTAAACAATAACTGTGGTTTTGCCATCCCACGATAAAAAATTTCTATTATTCAGCTTTTGGTAGTTTTTTCCGTAAAGAAAAACAGTAGTGTCTCCTGACTGTTGTGACACAAAAATATATCTGTTGAAAATAATCTTGTGTAGGCCCGACATCCCAGTGTGGTTTCGCAGTTCCACGGGTCAAATCGCTGTACTATCCAGATTTGGGCCTTTGGTATCTAAAAAAAAAGCAGTTTGAGTGTGTCGCTCACTGTTCAGCCGCAAATATCTCTATTTAAAAAAGTGTGGTATACCCCAGTAAACAATAACTGTGGTTTTGCCATCCCACGGTAAAAAATCTCTATTATTCAGCTTTTGGTAGTTTTTTCCGTAAAGAAAAACAGTAGTGTCTCCTGACTGTTGTGACACAAAAATATATCTGTTGAAAATAGTCTTGTGTAGGCACGACATCTCAGTGTGGTTTCGCAGTTCCACGGGTCAAATCGCTGTACTATCCAGTTTTGGGCCTTTTGTATCTAAAAAAAAAGCAGTTTGAGTGTGTCGCTCACTGTTCAGCCGCAAATATCTCTATTTAAAGAAGTGTGGTATACCCCAGTAAACAATAACTGTGGTTTTGCCATCCCACAATAAAAAATTTCTATTATTCAGCTTTTGGTACTTTTTTCCGTAAAGAAAAACAGTAGTGTCTCCTGACTGTTGTGGCACAAAAATATATCTGTTGAAAATAATCTTGTGTAGGCCCGACATCCCAGTGTGGTTTCGCAGTTCCACGGGTCAAATCGCTGTACTATCCAGTTTTGGGCCTTTGCTATCTAAAAAAAAAGCAGTTTGAGGGTGTCGCTCACTGTTCAGCCACAGATATCTCTATTTAAAAAACTGTGGTATACCCCAGAAAACAATAACTGTGGTTTTGCCATCCCACGGTAAAAAATCTATATTATTCAGCTTTTGGTAGTTTTTTCCGTAAAGAAAACAGTAGTGTCTCCTGACTGTTGTGACACAAAAATATATCTGTTGAAAATTGTCTTGTGTAGGCCCGACATCCCAGTTTGGTTTCGCAGTTCCACGGGTCAAATCGCTGTACTATCCAGTTTTGGGCCTTTGGTATCTAAAAAAAAGCAGTTTGAGTGTGTCGCTCACTGTTCAGCCGCAAATATCTCTATTTAAAAAAGTGTGGTATACCCCAGTAAACAATAACTGTGGTTTTGCCATCCCACGGAAAAAAATCTCTATTATTCAGCTTTTGGTAGTTTTTTCCGTAAAGAAAAACAGTAGTGTCTCCTGACTGTTGTGACACAAAAATATATCTGTTGAAAACAGTCTTGTGTAGGCCCGACATCCCAGTGTGGTTTCGCAGTTCCACGGGTCAAATCGCTGTACTATCCAGTTTTGGGCCTTTGGTATCTGAAAAAAAGCAGTTTGAGTGTGTCGCTCACTGTTCAGCCGCAAATATCTCTATTTTAAAAAGTGTGGTATACCCCAGTAAACAATATCTGTGGTTTTGCCATCCCACAGTAAAAAATCTCTATTATTCAGCTTTTGGTTGATTTTTCCGTAAAGAAAAACAGTAGTGTCTCCTGACTGTTGTGACGCAAAAATATATCTGTTGAAAATAGTCTTGTGCAGGCCCGACATCCCAGTGTGGTTTCGCAGTTCCACGGGTCAAATCGCTGTACTATCCAGTTTTGGGCCTTTGGTATCTAAAAAAAAAGCAGTTTGAGTGTGTCGCTCACTGTTCAGCCGCAAATATCTCTATTTAAAAAAGTGTGGTATACCCCAGTAAACAATAACTGTGGTTTTGCCATCCCACGGTAAAAAATCTCTATTATTCAGCTTTTGGTAGTTTTTTCCGTAAAGAAAAACAGTAGTGTCTCCTGACTGTTGTGACACAAAAATATATCTGTTGAAAATAGTCTTGTGTAGGCCCGACATCCCAGTCTGGTTTCGCAGTTCCACGGGTCAAATCGCTGTACTATCCAGTTTTGGGCCTTTGGTATCTAAAAAAAAAGCAGCTTGAGTGTGTCGCTCACTGTTCAGCCGCAAATATCTCTATTTAAAAAACTGTGGTATACCCCAGAAAACAATAACTGTGGTTTTGCCATCCCACGGTAAAAAATCTCTATTATTCAGCTTTTGGTAGTTTTTTCCGTAAAGAAAACAGTAGTGTCTCCTGACTGTTGTGACACAAAAATATATCTGTTGAAAATAGTGTTGTGTAGGCACGACATCCCAGTGTGGTTTCGCAGTTCCACGGGTCAAATCGCTGTACTATCCAGTTTTGGGCCTTTGGTATCTAAAAAAAAAGCAGTTTGAGTGTGTCGCTCACTGTTGAGCCGCAAATATCTCTATTTAAACAAGTGTGGTATACCCCAGTAAACAATAACTGTGGTTTTGCCATCCCACGATAAAAACTTTCTATTATTCAGCTTTTGGTAGTTTTTTCTGTAAAGAAAAACAGTAGTGTCTCCTGACTGTTGTGACACAAAAATATATCTGTTGAAAATAATCTTGTGTAGGCCCGACATCCCAGTGTGGTTTCGCAGTTCCACGGGTCAAATCGCTGTACTATCCAGATTTGGGCCTTTGGTATCTAAAAATAAAGCAGTTTGAGTGTGTCGCTCACTGTTCAGCCGCAAATATCTCTATTTAAAAAAGTGTGGTATACCCCAGTAAACAATAACTGTGGTTTTGCCATCCCACGGTAAAAAATCTCTATTATTCAGCTTTTGGTAGTTTTTTCCGTAAAGAAAAACAGTAGTGTCTCCTGACTGTTGTGACACAAAAATATATCTGTTGAAAATAGTCTTGTGTAGGCACGACATCCCAGTGTGGTTTCGCAGTTCCACGGGTCAAATCGCTGTACTATCCAGTTTTGGGCCTTTTGTATCTAAAAAAAAAGCAGTTTGAGTGTGTCGCTCACTGTTCAGCCGCAAATATCTCTATTTAAAGAAGTGTGGTATACCCCAGTAAACAATAACTGTGGTTTTGCCATCCCACAATAAAAAATTTCTATTATTCAGCTTTTGGTACTTTTTTCCGTAAAGAAAAACAGTAGTGTCTCCTGACTGTTGTGGCACAAAAATATATCTGTTGAAAATAATCTTGTGTAGGCCCGACATCCCAGTGTGGTTTCGCAGTTCCACGGGTCAAATCGCTGTCCTATCCAGTTTTGGGCCTTTGGTATCTAAAAAAAATCAGTTTGAGGGTGTCGCTCACTGTTCAGCCACAGATATCTCTATTTAAAAAAAGTGTGGTATACCCCAGTAAACAATAACTGTGGTTTTGCCATCCCACGGTAAAAAATCTCTATTATTCAGCTTTTGGTAGTTTTTTCCGTAAAGAAAAACAGTAGTGTCTCCTGACTGTTGTGACACAAAAATATATCTGTTGAAAATAGTCTTGTGTAGGCACGACATCCCAGTGTGGTTTCGCAGTTCCACGGGTCAAATCGCTGTACTATCCAGTTTTGGGCCTTTTGTATCTAAAAAAAAAGCAGTTTGAGTGTGTCGCTCACTGTTCAGCCGCAAATATCTCTATTTAAAGAAGTGTGGTATACCCCAGTAAACAATAACTGTGGTTTTGCCATCCCACGATAAAAAATTTCTATTATTCAGCTTTTGGTACTTTTTTCCGTAAAGAAAAACAGTAGTGTCTCCTGACTGTTGTGGCGCAAAAATATATCTGTTGAAAATAATCTTGTGTAGGCCCGACATCCCAGTGTGGTTTCGCAGTTCCACGGGTCAAATCGCTGTACTATCCAGTTTTGGGCCTTTGCTATCTAAAAAAAAAGCAGTTTGAGGGTGTCGCTCACTGTTCAGCCACAGATATCTCTATTTAAAAAACTGTGGTATACCCCAGAAAACAATAACTGTGGTTTTGCCATCCCACGGTAAAAAATCTATATTATTCAGCTTTTGGTAGTTTTTTCCGTAAAGAAAACAGTAGTGTCTCCTGACTGTTGTGACACAAAAATATATCTGTTGAAAATTGTCTTGTGTAGGCCCGACATCCCAGTTTGGTTTCGCAGTTCCACGGGTCAAATCGCTGTACTATCCAGTTTTGGGCCTTTGGTATCTAAAAAAAAGCAGTTTGAGTGTGTCGCTCACTGTTCAGCCGCAAATATCTCTATTTAAAAAAGTGTGGTATACCCCAGTAAACAATAACTGTGGTTTTGCCATCCCACGGAAAAAAATCTCTATTATTCAGCTTTTGGTAGTTTTTTCCGTAAAGAAAAACAGTAGTGTCTCCTGACTGTTGTGACACAAAAATATATCTGTTGAAAACAGTCTTGTGTAGGCCCGACATCCCAGTGTGGTTTCGCAGTTCCACGGGTCAAATCGCTGTACTATACAGTTTTGGGCCTTTGGTATCTGAAAAAAAGCAGTTTGAGTGTGTCGCTCACTGTTCAGCCGCAAATATCTCTATTTTAAAAAGTGTGGTATACCCCAGTAAACAATATCTGTGGTTTTGCCATCCCACAGTAAAAAATCTCTATTATTCAGCTTTTGGTTGATTTTTCCGTAAAGAAAAACAGTAGTGTCTCCTGACTGTTGTGACGCAAAAATATATCTGTTGAAAATAGTCTTGTGCAGGCCCGACATCCCAGTGTGGTTTCGCAGTTCCACGGGTGAAATCGCTGTACTATCCAGTTTTGGGCCTTTGGTATCTAAAAAAAAAGCAGTTTGAGTGTGTCGCTCACTGTTCAGCCGCAAATATCTCTATTTAAAAAAGTGTGGTATACCCCAGTAAACAATAACTGTGGTTTTGCCATCCCACGGTAAAAAATCTCTATTATTCAGCTTTTGGTAGTTTTTTCCGTAAAGAAAAACAGTAGTGTCTCCTGACTGTTGTGACACAAAAATATATCTGTTGAAAATAGTCTTGTGTAGGCCGGACATCCCAGTCTGGTTTCGCAGTTCCACGGGTCAAATCGCTGTACTATCCAGTTTTGGGCCTTTGGTATCTAAAAAAAAAGCAGCTTGAGTGTGTCGCTCACTGTTCAGCCGCAAATATCTCTATTTAAAAAACTGTGGTATACCCCAGAAAACAATAACTGTGGTTTTGCCATCCCACGGTAAAAAATCTCTATTATTCAGCTTTTGGTAGTTTTTTCCGTAAAGAAAACAGTAGTGTCTCCTGACTGTTGTGACACAAAAATATATCTGTTGAAAATAGTGTTGTGTAGGCACGACATCCCAGTGTGGTTTCGCAGTTCCACGGGTCAAATCGCTGTACTATCCAGTTTTGGGCCTTTGGTATCTAAAAAAAAAGCAGTTTGAGTGTGTCGCTCACTGTTGAGCCGCAAATATCTCTATTTAAACAAGTGTGGTATACCCCAGTAAACAATAACTGTGGTTTTGCCATCCCACGATAAAAACTTTCTATTATTCAGCTTTTGGTAGTTTTTTCTGTAAAGAAAAACAGTAGTGTCTCCTGACTGTTGTGACACAAAAATATATCTGTTGAAAATAGTCTTGTGTAGGCACGACATCCCAGTGTGGTTTCGCAGTTCCACGGGTCAAATCGCTGTACTATCCAGTTTTGGGCCTTTTGTATCTAAAAAAAAAGCAGTTTGAGTGTGTCGCTCACTGTTCAGCCGCAAATATCTCTATTTAAAGAAGTGTGGTATACCCCAGTAAACAATAACTGTGGTTTTGCCATCCCACAATAAAAAATTTCTATTATTCAGCTTTTGGTACTTTTTTCCGTAAAGAAAAACAGTAGTGTCTCCTGACTGTTGTGGCACAAAAATATATCTGTTGAAAATAATCTTGTGTAGGCCCGACATCCCAGTGTGGTTTCGCAGTTCCACGGGTCAAATCGCTGTCCTATCCAGTTTTGGGCCTTTGGTATCTAAAAAAAATCAGTTTGAGGGTGTCGCTCACTGTTCAGCCACAGATATCTCTATTTAAAAAAAGTGTGGTATACCCCAGTAAACAATAACTGTGGTTTTGCCATCCCACGGTAAAAAATCTCTATTATTCAGCTTTTGGTAGTTTTTTCCGTAAAGAAAAACAGTAGTGTCTCCTGACTGTTGTGACACAAAAATATATCTGTTGAAAATAGTCTTGTGTAGGCACGACATCCCAGTGTGGTTTCGCAGTTCCACGGGTCAAATCGCTGTACTATCCAGTTTTGGGCCTTTTGTATCTAAAAAAAAAGCAGTTTGAGTGTGTCGCTCACTGTTCAGCCGCAAATATCTCTATTTAAAGAAGTGTGGTATACCCCAGTAAACAATAACTGTGGTTTTGCCATCCCACGATAAAAAATTTCTATTATTCAGCTTTTGGTACTTTTTTCCGTAAAGAAAAACAGTAGTGTCTCCTGACTGTTGTGGCACAAAAATATATCTGTTGAAAATAATCTTGTGTAGGCCCGACATCCCAGTGTGGTTTCGCAGTTCCACGGGTCAAATCGCTGTACTATCCAGTTTTGGGCCTTTGCTATCTAAAAAAAAAGCAGTTTGAGGGTGTCGCTCACTGTTCAGCCACAGATATCTCTATTTAAAAAACTGTGGTATACCCCAGAAAACAATAACTGTGGTTTTGCCATCCCACGGTAAAAAATCTCTATTATTCAGCTTTTGGTTGATTTTTCCGTAAAGAAAAACAGTAGTGTCTCCTGACTGTTGTGACGCAAAAATATATCTGTTGAAAATAGTCTTGTGCAGGCCCGACATCCCAGTGTGGTTTCGCAGTTCCACGGGTGAAATCGCTGTACTATCCAGTTTTGGGCCTTTGGTATCTAAAAAAAAAGCAGTTTGAGTGTGTCGCTCACTGTTCAGCCGCAAATATCTCTATTTAAAAAAGTGTGGTATACCCCAGTAAACAATAACTGTGGTTTTGCCATCCCACGGTAAAAAATCTCTATTATTCAGCTTTTGGTAGTTTTTTCCGTAAAGAAAAACAGTAGTGTCTCCTGACTGTTGTGACACAAAAATATATCTGTTGAAAATAGTCTTGTGTAGGCCGGACATCCCAGTCTGGTTTCGCAGTTCCACGGGTCAAATCGCTGTACTATCCAGTTTTGGGCCTTTGGTATCTAAAAAAAAAGCAGCTTGAGTGTGTCGCTCACTGTTCAGCCGCAAATATCTCTATTTAAAAAACTGTGGTATACCCCAGAAAACAATAACTGTGGTTTTGCCATCCCACGGTAAAAAATCTCTATTATTCAGCTTTTGGTAGTTTTTTCCGTAAAGAAAACAGTAGTGTCTCCTGACTGTTGTGACACAAAAATATATCTGTTGAAAATAGTGTTGTGTAGGCACGACATCCCAGTGTGGTTTCGCAGTTCCACGGGTCAAATCGCTGTACTATCCAGTTTTGGGCCTTTGGTATCTAAAAAAAAAGCAGTTTGAGTGTGTCGCTCACTGTTGAGCCGCAAATATCTCTATTTAAACAAGTGTGGTATACCCCAGTAAACAATAACTGTGGTTTTGCCATCCCACGATAAAAACTTTCTATTATTCAGCTTTTGGTAGTTTTTTCTGTAAAGAAAAACAGTAGTGTCTCCTGACTGTTGTGACACAAAAATATATCTGTTGAAAATAGTCTTGTGTAGGCACGACATCCCAGTGTGGTTTCGCAGTTCCACGGGTCAAATCGCTGTACTATCCAGTTTTGGGCCTTTTGTATCTAAAAAAAAAGCAGTTTGAGTGTGTCGCTCACTGTTCAGCCGCAAATATCTCTATTTAAAGAAGTGTGGTATACCCCAGTAAACAATAACTGTGGTTTTGCCATCCCACAATAAAAAATTTCTATTATTCAGCTTTTGGTACTTTTTTCCGTAAAGAAAAACAGTAGTGTCTCCTGACTGTTGTGGCACAAAAATATATCTGTTGAAAATAATCTTGTGTAGGCCCGACATCCCAGTGTGGTTTCGCAGTTCCACGGGTCAAATCGCTGTCCTATCCAGTTTTGGGCCTTTGGTATCTAAAAAAAATCAGTTTGAGGGTGTCGCTCACTGTTCAGCCACAGATATCTCTATTTAAAAAAAGTGTGGTATACCCCAGTAAACAATAACTGTGGTTTTGCCATCCCACGGTAAAAAATCTCTATTATTCAGCTTTTGGTAGTTTTTTCCGTAAAGAAAAACAGTAGTGTCTCCTGACTGTTGTGACACAAAAATATATCTGTTGAAAATAGTCTTGTGTAGGCACGACATCCCAGTGTGGTTTCGCAGTTCCACGGGTCAAATCGCTGTACTATCCAGTTTTGGGCCTTTTGTATCTAAAAAAAAAGCAGTTTGAGTGTGTCGCTCACTGTTCAGCCGCAAATATCTCTATTTAAAGAAGTGTGGTATACCCCAGTAAACAATAACTGTGGTTTTGCCATCCCACGATAAAAAATTTCTATTATTCAGCTTTTGGTACTTTTTTCCGTAAAGAAAAACAGTAGTGTCTCCTGACTGTTGTGGCACAAAAATATATCTGTTGAAAATAATCTTGTGTAGGCCCGACATCCCAGTGTGGTTTCGCAGTTCCACGGGTCAAATCGCTGTACTATCCAGTTTTGGGCCTTTGCTATCTAAAAAAAAAGCAGTTTGAGGGTGTCGCTCACTGTTCAGCCACAGATATCTCTATTTAAAAAACTGTGGTATACCCCAGAAAACAATAACTGTGGTTTTGCCATCCCACGGTAAAAAATCTATATTATTCAGCTTTTGGTAGTTTTTTCCGTAAAGAAAACAGTAGTGTCTCCTGACTGTTGTGACACAAAAATATATCTGTTGAAAATTGTCTTGTGTAGGCCCGACATCCCAGTTTGGTTTCGCAGTTCCACGGGTCAAATCGCTGTACTATCCAGTTTTGGGCCTTTGGTATCTAAAAAAAAGCAGTTTGAGTGTGTCGCTCACTGTTCAGCCGCAAATATCTCTATTTAAAAAAGTGTGGTATACCCCAGTAAACAATAACTGTGGTTTTGCCATCCCACGGAAAAAAATCTCTATTATTCAGCTTTTGGTAGTTTTTTCCGTAAAGAAAAACAGTAGTGTCTCCTGACTGTTGTGACACAAAAATATATCTGTTGAAAACAGTCTTGTGTAGGCCCGACATCCCAGTGTGGTTTCGCAGTTCCACGGGTCAAATCGCTGTACTATCCAGTTTTGGGCCTTTGGTATCTGAAAAAAAGCAGTTTGAGTGTGTCGCTCACTGTTCAGCCGCAAATATCTCTATTTTAAAAAGTGTGGTATACCCCAGTAAACAATATCTGTGGTTTTGCCATCCCACAGTAAAAAATCTCTATTATTCAGCTTTTGGTTGATTTTTCCGTAAAGAAAAACAGTAGTGTCTCCTGACTGTTGTGACGCAAAAATATATCTGTTGAAAATAGTCTTGTGCAGGCCCGACATCCCAGTGTGGTTTCGCAGTTCCACGGGTCAAATCGCTGTACTATCCAGTTTTGGGCCTTTGGTATCTAAAAAAAAAGCAGTTTGAGTGTGTCGCTCACTGTTCAGCCGCAAATATCTCTATTTAAAAAAGTGTGGTATACCCCAGTAAACAATAACTGTGGTTTTGCCATCCCACGGTAAAAAATCTCTATTATTCAGCTTTTGGTAGTTTTTTCCGTAAAGAAAAACAGTAGTGTCTCCTGACTGTTGTGACACAAAAATATATCTGTTGAAAATAGTCTTGTGTAGGCCCGACATCCCAGTCTGGTTTCGCAGTTCCACGGGTCAAATCGCTGTACTATCCAGTTTTGGGCCTTTGGTATCTAAAAAAAAAGCAGCTTGAGTGTGTCGCTCACTGTTCAGCCGCAAATATCTCTATTTAAAAAACTGTGGTATACCCCAGAAAACAATAACTGTGGTTTTGCCATCCCACGGTAAAAAATCTCTATTATTCAGCTTTTGGTAGTTTTTTCCGTAAAGAAAACAGTAGTGTCTCCTGACTGTTGTGACACAAAAATATATCTGTTGAAAACAGTGTTGTGTAGGCACGACATCCCAGTGTGGTTTCGCAGTTCCACGGGTCAAATCGCTGTACTATCCAGTTTTGGGCCTTTGGTATCTAAAAAAAAAGCAGTTTGAGTGTGTCGCTCACTGTTGAGCCGCAAATATCTCTATTTAAACAAGTGTGGTATACCCCAGTAAACAATAACTGTGGTTTTGCCATCCCACGATAAAAACTTTCTATTATTCAGCTTTTGGTAGTTTTTTCTGTAAAGAAAAACAGTAGTGTCTCCTGACTGTTGTGACACAAAAATATATCTGTTGAAAATAATCTTGTGTAGGCCCGACATCCCAGTGTGGTTTCGCAGTTCCACGGGTCAAATCGCTGTACTATCCAGTTTTGGGCCTTTGGTATCTAAAAAAAAAAGCAGTTTGAGTGTGACTCTCACTGATCAGCCGCAAATATCTCTATTTAAAAAAAGTGTGGTATACCCCAGTAAACAATAACTGTGGTTTTGCCATCCCACGGTAAAAAATCTCTATTATTCAGCTTTTGGTAGTTTTTTCCGTAAAGAAAAACAGTAGTGTCTCCTGACTGTTGTGACACAAAAATATATCTGTTGAAAATAGTCTTGTGTAGGCCCGACATCCCAGTGTGGTTTCGCAGTTCCATGGGTCAAATCGCTGTACTATCCAGTTTTGGGCCTTTGTTATCTAAAAAAAAAGCAGATTGAGTGTGTCGCTCACTGTTCAACCGCAAATATCTCTATTTAAAAAAGTGTGGTATACCCCAGTGAACAATAACTGTGGTTTTGCCATCCCATGGTAAAAAATCTCTATTATTCAGCTTTTGGTAGTTTTTTCCATAAAGAAAACAGTAGTGTCTCCTGACTGTTGTGACACAAAAATATATCTGTTGAAAATAGTCTTGTGTAGGCCCGACATCCCATTGTGGTTTCGCAGTTCCACGGGTCAAATCGCTGTACTATCCAGTTTTGGGCCTTTGGTATCTTAAAAAAAAGCAGTTTGAGTGTGTCGCTCACTGTTCAGCCGCAAATATCTCTATTTAAAAAAGTGTGGTATACCCCAGTAAACAATAACTGTGGTTTTGTCATCCCACGATAAAAAATTTCTATTATTCAGCTTTTGGTAGTTTTTTCCATAAAGAAAAACAGTAGTGTCTCCTGACTGTTGTGACACCAAAATATATCTGTTGAAAATAATCTTGTGTAGGCCCGACATCCCAGTGTGGTTTCGCAGTTCCATGGGTCAAATCACTGTACTATCCAGTTTTGGGCCTTTGTTATCTAAAAAAAAAGCAGATTGAGTGTGTCGCTCACTGTTCAACCGCAAATATCTCTATTTAAAAAAGTGTGGTATACCCCAGTGAACAATAACTGTGGTTTTGCCATCCCACGGTAAAAAATCTCTATTATTCAGCTTTTGGTAGTTTTTTCCATAAAGAAAACAGTAGTGTCTCCTGACTGTTGTGACACAAAAATATATCTGTTGAAAATAGTCTTGTGTAGGCCCGACATCCCATTGTGGTTTCGCAGTTCCACGGGTCAAATCGCTGTACTATCCAGTTTTGGGCCTTTGGTATCTAAAAAAAAAGCAGTTTGAGTGTGTCGCTCACTGTTCAGCCACAAATATCTCTATTTAAAAAAGTGTGGTATACCCCAGTAAACAATAACTGTGGTTTTGCCTTCCCACGGTAAAAAATCTCTATTATTCAGCTTTTGGTATTTTTTTCCGTAAAGAAAAACAGTAGTGTCTCCTGACTGTTGAGACACAGAAATATATCTGTTGAAAATAATCTTGTGTAGGCCCCACATCCAAGTGTGGTTTCGCAGTTCCACGAGTCAAATCGCTGTACTATCCAATTTTGGGCCTTTGGTATCTAAAAAAAAAGCAGTTTGAGTGTGTCGCTCACTGTTCAGCCGCAAATATCTCTATTTAAAAAAGTGTGGTATACCCCAATAAACAATAACTGTGGTTTTGCCATCCCACGGTAAAAAATCTCTATTATTCAGCTTTTGGTAGTTTTTCCGTAAAGAAAAACAGTAGTGTCTCCTGACTGTTGTGACACAAAAATATATCTGTTGAAAATAGTATTGTGTAGGCCCGACATCCCAGAGTGGTTTCTCAGTTCCACGGGTCAAATCGCTGTACTATCCAGTTTTGGGCCTTTGGTATCTAAAAAAAAAGCAGTTTGAGTGTGTCGCTCACTGTTCAGCCGCAAATATCTCTATTTAAAAAAAGTGTGGTATACCCCAGTAAACAATAACTGTGGTTTTGCCATCCCACGGTAAAAAATCTCTATTATTGAGCTTTTGGTAGTTTTTTCCGTAAAGAAAAACAGTAGTGTCTCCTGACTGTTGTGACGCAAAAATATATCTGTTGAAAATAGTCTTGTTTAGGCCCGACATCCCAGTGTGGTTTCGCAGTTCCATGGGTCAAATCGCTGTACTATCCAGTTTTGGGCCTTTGGTATCTTAAAAAAAAGCAGTTTGAGTGTGTCGCTCACTGTTCAGCCGCAAATATCTCTATTTAAAAAAGTGTGGTATACCCCAGTAAACAATAACTGTGGTTTTGACATTCCACGATAAAAAATTTCTATTATTCAGCTTTTGGTAGTTTTTTCCGTAAAGAAAAACAGTAGTGTCTCCTGACTGTTGTGACACCAAAATATATCTGTTGAAAATAATCTTGTGTAGGCCAGACATCCCAGTGTGGTTTCGCAGTTCCACGGGTCAAATCGCTGTACTATCCAGTTTTTGGCCTTTGGTATCTAAAAAAAAAGCAGTTTGAGTGTGTCGCTCACTGTTCAGCCACAAATATCTCTATTTAAAAAAGTGTGGTATACCCCAGTAAACAATAACTGTGGTTTTGCCATCCCACGGTAAAAAATCTCTATTATTCAGCTTTTGGTAGTTTTTCTGTAAAGAAAAACAGTAGTGTCTCCTGATTGTTGTGACACAAAAATATATCTGTTGAAAATAGTCTTGTGTAGTCGCGACATCCCAGTGTGGTTTCGCAGTTCCACGGGTCAAATCGCTGTACTATCCAGTTTTGGGCCTTTGGTATCTTAAAAAAAAGCAGTTTGAGTGTGTCGCTCACTGTTCAGCCGCAAATATCTCTATTTAAAAAAGTGTGGTATACCCCAGAAAACAATAACTGTGGTTTTGCCATCCCACGGTAAAAAATCTCTATTATTCAGCTTTTGGTAGTTTTTCCGTAAAGAAAACAGTAGTGTCTCCAGACTGTTGTGACACAAAAATATATCTGTTGAAAATAGTCTTGTGTAGGCCCGACATCCCAGTGTGGTTTCGCAGTTCCACGGGTCAAATCGCTGTACTATCCAGTTTTGGGCCTTTGGTATCTAAAAAAAAGCAGTTTGAGTGTGTCGCTCACTGTTCAGCCGCAAATATCTCTATTTAAAAAAGTGTGGTATACCCCAGTAAACAATAACTGTGGTTTTGCCATCCCACGATAAAAAATTTCTATCATTCAGCTTTTGGTAGTTTTTTCCGTAAAGAAAAACAGTAGTGTCTCCTGACTGTTGTGACACCAAAATATATCTGTTGAAAATAATCTTGTGTAGGCCCGACATCCCAGTGTGGTTTCGCAGTTCCACGGGTCAAATCGCTGTACTATCCAGTTTTGGGCCTTTGGTATCTAAAAAAAATCAGTTTGAGTGTGTCGCTCACTGTTCAGCCACAAATATCTCTATTTAAAAAAGTGTGGTATACCCCAGTAAACAATAACTGTGGTTTTGCTATCCCATGGTAAAAAATCTCTATTATTCAGCTTTTGGTATTTTTTTCCGTAAAGAAAAACATTAGTGTCTCCTGACTGTTGTGACACAAAAATATATCTGTTGAAAATAGTCTTGTGTAGGCCCGACATCCCAGTGTGGTTTCGCAGTTCCACGGGTCAAATCGCTGTACTATCCAGTTTTGGGCCTTTGGTATCTGAAAAAAAGCAGTTTGAGTGTGTCGCTCACTGTTCAGCCGCAAATATCTCTATTTTAAAAAGTGTGGTATACCCCAGTAAACAATAACTGTGGTTTTGCCATCCCACGGTAAAAAATCTCTATTATTCAGCTTTTGGTAGTTTTTTCCGTAAAGAAAAACAGTAGTGTCTCCTGACTGTTGTGACGCAAAAATATATCTGTTGAAAATAGTCTTGTGTAGGCCCGACATCCCAGTGTGGTTTCGCAGTTCCACGGGTCAAATCGCTGTACTATTCAGTTTTGGGCCTTTGGTATCTAAAAAAAAAGCAGTTTGAGTGTGTCGCTCACTGTTCAGCCGCAAATATCTCTATTTAAAAAAGTGTGGTATACCCCAGTAAACAATAACTGTGGTTTTGCCATCCCACGATAAAAAATTTCTATTATTCAGCTTTTGGTAGTTTTTTCCGTAAAGAAAAACAGTAGTGTCTCCTGACTGTTGTGAAACCAAAATATATCTGTTGAAAATAATCTTTTGTAGGCCCGACATCCCAGTGTGGTTTCGCAGTTCCACGGGTCAAATCGCTGTACTATCCAGTTTTGGGCCTTTGGTATCTAAAAAAAAAGCAGTTTGAGTGTGTCGCTCACTGTTCAGCCGCAAATATCTCTATTTAAAAAAGTGTGGTATACCCCAGAAAACAATAACTGTGGTTTTGCCATCCCACGGTAAAAAATCTCTATTTTTCAGCTTTTGGTAGTTTTTTCCGTAAAGAAAAACAGTAGTGTCTCCTGACTGTTGTGACACAAAAATATATCTGTTGAAAATAGTCTTGTGTAGGCCCGACATCCCAGTGTGGTTTCGCAGTTCCACGGGTCAAATCGCTGTACTATCCAGTTTTGGGCCTTTGGTATCTAAAAAAAAAGCAGTTTGACTGTGTCGCTCACTGTTCAGCCGCAAATATCTCTATTTAAAAAAGTGTGGTATACCCCAGTAAACAATAACTGTGGTTTTGCCATCCCACGATAAAAAATCTCTATTATTCAGCTTTTGGTATTTTTTTCCGTAAAGAAAAACATTAGTGTCTCCTGACTGTTGTGACACAAAAATATATCTGTTGAAAATAGTTTTGTGTAGGCCCGACATCCCAGTGTGGTTTCGCAGTTCCACGGGTCAAATCACTGTACTATCCAGTTTTGGGCCTTTGGTATCTAAAAAAAAAGCAGTTTGAGTGTGTCGCTCACTGTTCAGCCGCAAATATCTCTATTTTAAAAAAGTGTGGTATACCCCAGTAAACAATAACTGTGGTTTTGCCATCCCACGGTAAAAAATCTCTATTATTCAGCTTTTGGTAGTTTTTTCCGTAAAGAAAAACAGTAGTGTCTCCTGACTGTTGTGACACAAAAATATATCTGTTGAAAATAGTCTTGTGTAGGCCCAACATCCCAGTCTGGTTTCGCAGTTCCACGGGTCAAATCGCTGTACTATCCAGTTTTGGGCCTTTGGTATCTAAAAAAAAAGCAGCTTGAGTGTGTCGCTCACTGTTCAGCCGCAAATATCTCTATTTAAAAAACTGTGGTATACCCCAGAAAACAATAACTGTGGTTTTGCTATCCCATGGTAAAAAATCTCTATTATTCAGCTTTTGGTATTTTTTTCCGTAAAGAAAAACATTAGTGTCTCCTGACTGTTGTGACACAAAAATATATCTGTTGAAAATAGTCTTGTTTAGGCCCGACATCCCAGTGTGGTTTCGCAGTTCCATGGGTCAAATCGCTGTACTATCCAGTTTTGGGCCTTTGGTATCTTAAAAAAAAGCAGTTTGAGTGTGTCGCTCACTGTTCAGCCGCAAATATCTCTATTTAAAAAAGTGTGGTATACCCCAGTAAACAATAACTGTGGTTTTGACATTCCACGATAAAAAATTTCTATTATTCAGCTTTTGGTAGTTTTTTCCGTAAAGAAAAACAGTAGTGTCTCCTGACTGTTGTGACACCAAAATATATCTGTTGAAAATAATCTTGTGTAGGCCAGACATCCCAGTGTGGTTTCGCAGTTCCACGGGTCAAATCGCTGTACTATCCAGTTTTTGGCCTTTGGTATCTAAAAAAAAAGCAGTTTGAGTGTGTCGCTCACTGTTCAGCCACAAATATCTCTATTTAAAAAAGTGTGGTATACCCCAGTAAACAATAACTGTGGTTTTGCCATCCCACGGTAAAAAATCTCTATTATTCAGCTTTTGGTAGTTTTTCTGTAAAGAAAAACAGTAGTGTCTCCTGATTGTTGTGACACAAAAATATATCTGTTGAAAATAGTCTTGTGTAGTCGCGACATCCCAGTGTGGTTTCGCAGTTCCACGGGTCAAATCGCTGTACTATCCAGTTTTGGGCCTTTGGTATCTTAAAAAAAAGCAGTTTGAGTGTGTCGCTCACTGTTCAGCCGCAAATATCTCTATTTAAAAAAGTGTGGTATACCCCAGAAAACAATAACTGTGGTTTTGCCATCCCACGGTAAAAAATCTCTATTATTCAGCTTTTGGTAGTTTTTCCGTAAAGAAAACAGTAGTGTCTCCAGACTGTTGTGACACAAAAATATATCTGTTGAAAATAGTCTTGTGTAGGCCCGACATCCCAGTGTGGTTTCGCAGTTCCACGGGTCAAATCGCTGTACTATCCAGTTTTGGGCCTTTGGTATCTAAAAAAAAGCAGTTTGAGTGTGTCGCTCACTGTTCAGCCGCAAATATCTCTATTTAAAAAAGTGTGGTATACCCCAGTAAACAATAACTGTGGTTTTGCCATCCCACGATAAAAAATTTCTATCATTCAGCTTTTGGTAGTTTTTTCCGTAAAGAAAAACAGTAGTGTCTCCTGACTGTTGTGACACCAAAATATATCTGTTGAAAATAATCTTGTGTAGGCCCGACATCCCAGTGTGGTTTCGCAGTTCCACGGGTCAAATCGCTGTACTATCCAGTTTTGGGCCTTTGGTATCTAAAAAAAATCAGTTTGAGTGTGTCGCTCACTGTTCAGCCACAAATATCTCTATTTAAAAAAGTGTGGTATACCCCAGTAAACAATAACTGTGGTTTTGCTATCCCATGGTAAAAAATCTCTATTATTCAGCTTTTGGTATTTTTTTCCGTAAAGAAAAACATTAGTGTCTCCTGACTGTTGTGACACAAAAATATATCTGTTGAAAATAGTCTTGTGTAGGCCCGACATCCCAGTGTGGTTTCGCAGTTCCACGGGTCAAATCGCTGTACTATCCAGTTTTGGGCCTTTGGTATCTGAAAAAAAGCAGTTTGAGTGTGTCGCTCACTGTTCAGCCGCAAATATCTCTATTTTAAAAAGTGTGGTATACCCCAGTAAACAATAACTGTGGTTTTGCCATCCCACGGTAAAAAATCTCTATTATTCAGCTTTTGGTAGTTTTTTCCGTAAAGAAAAACAGTAGTGTCTCCTGACTGTTGTGACGCAAAAATATATCTGTTGAAAATAGTCTTGTGTAGGCCCGACATCCCAGTGTGGTTTCGCAGTTCCACGGGTCAAATCGCTGTACTATTCAGTTTTGGGCCTTTGGTATCTAAAAAAAAAGCAGTTTGAGTGTGTCGCTCACTGTTCAGCCGCAAATATCTCTATTTAAAAAAGTGTGGTATACCCCAGTAAACAATAACTGTGGTTTTGCCATCCCACGATAAAAAATTTCTATTATTCAGCTTTTGGTAGTTTTTTCCGTAAAGAAAAACAGTAGTGTCTCCTGACTGTTGTGAAACCAAAATATATCTGTTGAAAATAATCTTTTGTAGGCCCGACATCCCAGTGTGGTTTCGCAGTTCCACGGGTCAAATCGCTGTACTATCCAGTTTTGGGCCTTTGGTATCTAAAAAAAAAGCAGTTTGAGTGTGTCGCTCACTGTTCAGCCGCAAATATCTCTATTTAAAAAAGTGTGGTATACCCCAGAAAACAATAACTGTGGTTTTGCCATCCCACGGTAAAAAATCTCTATTTTTCAGCTTTTGGTAGTTTTTTCCGTAAAGAAAAACAGTAGTGTCTCCTGACTGTTGTGACACAAAAATATATCTGTTGAAAATAGTCTTGTGTAGGCCCGACATCCCAGTGTGGTTTCGCAGTTCCACGGGTCAAATCGCTGTACTATCCAGTTTTGGGCCTTTGGTATCTAAAAAAAAAGCAGTTTGACTGTGTCGCTCACTGTTCAGCCGCAAATATCTCTATTTAAAAAAGTGTGGTATACCCCAGTAAACAATAACTGTGGTTTTGCCATCCCACGATAAAAAATCTCTATTATTCAGCTTTTGGTATTTTTTTCCGTAAAGAAAAACATTAGTGTCTCCTGACTGTTGTGACACAAAAATATATCTGTTGAAAATAGTTTTGTGTAGGCCCGACATCCCAGTGTGGTTTCGCAGTTCCACGGGTCAAATCACTGTACTATCCAGTTTTGGGCCTTTGGTATCTAAAAAAAAAGCAGTTTGAGTGTGTCGCTCACTGTTCAGCCGCAAATATCTCTATTTTAAAAAAGTGTGGTATACCCCAGTAAACAATAACTGTGGTTTTGCCATCCCACGGTAAAAAATCTCTATTATTCAGCTTTTGGTAGTTTTTTCCGTAAAGAAAAACAGTAGTGTCTCCTGACTGTTGTGACACAAAAATATATCTGTTGAAAATAGTCTTGTGTAGGCCCAACATCCCAGTCTGGTTTCGCAGTTCCACGGGTCAAATCGCTGTACTATCCAGTTTTGGGCCTTTGGTATCTAAAAAAAAAGCAGCTTGAGTGTGTCGCTCACTGTTCAGCCGCAAATATCTCTATTTAAAAAACTGTGGTATACCCCAGAAAACAATAACTGTGGTTTTGCTATCCCATGGTAAAAAATCTCTATTATTCAGCTTTTGGTATTTTTTTCCGTAAAGAAAAACATTAGTGTCTCCTGACTGTTGTGACACAAAAATATATCTGTTGAAAATAGTCTTGTGTAGGCCCGACATCCCAGTGTGGTTTCGCAGTTCCACGGGTCAAATCGCTGTACTATCCAGTTTTGGGCCTTTGGTATCTGAAAAAAAGCAGTTTGAGTGTGTCGCTCACTGTTCAGCCGCAAATATCTCTATTTTAAAAAGTGTGGTATACCCCAGTAAACAATAACTGTGGTTTTGCCATCCCACGGTAAAAAATCTCTATTATTCAGCTTTTGGTAGTTTTTTCCGTAAAGAAAAACAGTAGTGTCTCCTGACTGTTGTGACGCAAAAATATATCTGTTGAAAATAGTCTTGTGTAGGCCCGACATCCCAGTGTGGTTTCGCAGTTCCACGGGTCAAATCGCTGTACTATTCAGTTTTGGGCCTTTGGTATCTAAAAAAAAAGCAGTTTGAGTGTGTCGCTCACTGTTCAGCCGCAAATATCTCTATTTAAAAAAGTGTGGTATACCCCAGTAAACAATAACTGTGGTTTTGCCATCCCACGATAAAAAATTTCTATTATTCAGCTTTTGGTAGTTTTTTCCGTAAAGAAAAACAGTAGTGTCTCCTGACTGTTGTGAAACCAAAATATATCTGTTGAAAATAATCTTTTGTAGGCCCGACATCCCAGTGTGGTTTCGCAGTTCCACGGGTCAAATCGCTGTACTATCCAGTTTTGGGCCTTTGGTATCTAAAAAAAAAGCAGTTTGAGTGTGTCGCTCACTGTTCAGCCGCAAATATCTCTATTTAAAAAAGTGTGGTATACCCCAGAAAACAATAACTGTGGTTTTGCCATCCCACGGTAAAAAATCTCTATTTTTCAGCTTTTGGTAGTTTTTTCCGTAAAGAAAAACAGTAGTGTCTCCTGACTGTTGTGACACAAAAATATATCTGTTGAAAATAGTCTTGTGTAGGCCCGACATCCCAGTGTGGTTTCGCAGTTCCACGGGTCAAATCGCTGTACTATCCAGTTTTGGGCCTTTGGTATCTAAAAAAAAAGCAGTTTGACTGTGTCGCTCACTGTTCAGCCGCAAATATCTCTATTTAAAAAAGTGTGGTATACCCCAGTAAACAATAACTGTGGTTTTGCCATCCCACGATAAAAAATCTCTATTATTCAGCTTTTGGTATTTTTTTCCGTAAAGAAAAACATTAGTGTCTCCTGACTGTTGTGACACAAAAATATATCTGTTGAAAATAGTTTTGTGTAGGCCCGACATCCCAGTGTGGTTTCGCAGTTCCACGGGTCAAATCACTGTACTATCCAGTTTTGGGCCTTTGGTATCTAAAAAAAAAGCAGTTTGAGTGTGTCGCTCACTGTTCAGCCGCAAATATCTCTATTTTAAAAAAGTGTGGTATACCCCAGTAAACAATAACTGTGGTTTTGCCATCCCACGGTAAAAAATCTCTATTATTCAGCTTTTGGTAGTTTTTTCCGTAAAGAAAAACAGTAGTGTCTCCTGACTGTTGTGACACAAAAATATATCTGTTGAAAATAGTCTTGTGTAGGCCCAACATCCCAGTCTGGTTTCGCAGTTCCACGGGTCAAATCGCTGTACTATCCAGTTTTGGGCCTTTGGTATCTAAAAAAAAAGCAGCTTGAGTGTGTCGCTCACTGTTCAGCCGCAAATATCTCTATTTAAAAAACTGTGGTATACCCCAGAAAACAATAACTGTGGTTTTGCCATCCCACGGTAAAAAATCTCTATTATTCAGCTTTTGGTAGTTTTTTCCGTAAAGAAAACAGTAGTGTCTCCTGACTGTTGTGACACAAAAATATATCTGTTGAAAATAGTGTTGTGTAGGCACGACATCACAGTGTGGTTTCGCAGTTCCACGGGTCAAATCGCTGTACTATCCAGTTTTGGGCCTTTGGTATCTGAAAAAAAGCAGTTTGAGTGTGTCGCTCACTGTTCAGCCGCAAATATCTCTATTTAAAAAAGTGTGGTATACCCCAGTAAACAATAACTGTGGTTTTGCCATCCCACGGAAAAAAAATCTCTTTTATTCAGCTTTTGGTATTTTTTTCCGTAAAGAAAAACAGTAGTGTCTCCTGACTGTTGTGACGCAAAAATATATCTGTTGAAAATAGTCTTGTGTAGGCCCGACATCCCAGTGTGGTTTCGCAGTTCCACGGGTCAAATCGCTGTACTATCCAATTTTGGGCCTTTGGTATCTAAAAAAATAGCAGTTTGAGTGTGTCGCTCACTGTTCAGCCGCAAATATCTCTATTTAAAAAAGTGTGGTATACCCCAGTAAACAATAACTGTGGTTTTGCCATGCCACGATAAAAACTTTCTATTATTCAGCTTTTGGTAGTTTTTTCTGTAAAGAAAAACAGTAGTGTCTCCTGACTGTTGTGACACAAAAATATATCTGTTGAAAATAATCTTGTGTAGGCCCGACATCCCAGTGTGGTTTCGCAGTTCCACGGGTCAAATCGCTGTACTATCCAGTTTTGGGCGTTTGGTATCTAAAAAAAAAGCAGTTTGAGTGTGTCTCTCACTGATCAGCCGCAAATATCTCTATTTAAAAAAAGTGTGGTATACCCCAGTAAACAATAACTGTGGTTTTGCCATCCCACGGTAAAAAATCTCTATTATTCAGCTTTTGGTAGTTTTTTCCGTAAAGAAAAACAGTAGTGTCTCCTGACTGTTGTGACACAAAAATATATCTGTTGAAAATAGTCTTGTGTAGGCCCGACATCCCAGTGTGGTTTCGCAGTTCCATGGGTCAAATCGCTGTACTATCCAGTTTTGGGCCTTTGTTATCTAAAAAAAAAGCAGTTTGAGTGTGTCGCTCACTGTTCAACCGCAAATATCTCTATTTAAAAAAGTGTGGTATACCCCAGTGAACAATAACTGTGGTTTTGCCATCCCACGGTAAAAAATCTCTATTATTCAGCTTTTGGTAGTTTTTTCCATAGAGAAAACAGTAGTGTCTCCTGACTGTTGTGACACAAAAATATATCTGTTGAAAATAGTCTTGTGTAGGCCCGACATCCCAGTGTGGTTTCGCAGTTCCACGGGTCAAATCGCTGTACTATCCAGTTTTGGGCCTTTGGTATCTAAAAAAAAAGCAGTTTGAGTGTGTCGCTCACTGTTCAACCGCAAATATCTCTATTTAAAAAAGTGTGGTATACCCCAGTAAACAATAACTGTGGTTTTGCCATCCCACGATAAAAAATTTCTATTATTCAGCTTTTGGTAGTTTTTTCCGTAAAGAAAAACAGAAGTGTCTCCTGACTGTTGAGACACAGAAATATATCTGTTGAAAATAATCTTGTGTAGGCCCCACATCCAAGTGTGGTTTCGCAGTTCCACGAGTCAAATCGCTGTACTATCCAATTTTGGGCCTTTGGTATCTAAAAAAAAAGCAGTTTCAGTGTGTCGCTCACTGTTCAGCCGCAAATATCTCTATTTAAAAAAATGTGGTATACCCCAATAAACAATAACTGTGGTTTTGCCATCCCACGGTAAAAAATCTCTATTATTCAGCTTTTGGTACTTTTTCCGTAAAGAAAAACAGTAGTGTCTCCTGACTGTTGTGACACAAAAATATATCTGTTGAAAATAGTATTGTGTAGGCCCGACATCCCAGTGTGGTTTCGCAGTTCCACGGGTCAAATCGCTGTACTATCCAGTTTTGGGCCTTTGGTATCTAAAAAAAAAGCAGTTTGAGTGTGTCGCTCACTGTTCAGCCGCAAATATCTCTATTTAAAAAAAGTGTGGTATACCCCAGTAAACAATAACTGTGGTTTTGCCAACCCACGGTAAAAAATCTCTATTATTCAGCTTTTTGTAGTTTTTTCCGTAAAGAAAAACAGTAGTGTCTCCTCACTATTGTGACACAAAAATATATCTGTTGAAAATAGTCTTGTGTAGGCCCGACATCCCAGTGTGGTTTCTCAGTTCCACGGGTCAAATCGCTGCACTATCCAGTTTTGGGCCTTTGGTATCTAAAAAAAAAGCAGTTTGAGTGTGTCGCTCACTGTTCAGCCGCAAATATCTCTATTTAAAAAAAGTGTGGTATACCCCAGTAAACAATAACTGTGGTTTTGCCAACCCACGGTAAAAAATCTCTATTATTCAGCTTTTGGTAGTTTTTTCCGTAAAGAAAAACAGTAGTGTCTCCTCACTATTGTGACACAAAAATATATCTGTTGAAAATAGTCTTGTGTAGGCCCGACATCCCAGTGTGGTTTCTCAGTTCCACGGGTCAAATCGCTGCACTATCCAGTTTTGGGCCTTTGGTATCTAAAAAAAAAGCAGTTTGAGTGTGTCGCTCACTGTTCAGCCGCAAATATCTCTATTTAAAAAAAGTGTGGTATACCCCAGTAAACAATAACTGTGGTTTTGCCAACCCACGGTAAAAAATCTCTATTATTCAGCTTTTGGTAGTTTTTTCCGCAAAGAAAAACAGTAGCGTCTCCTGACTATTGTGACACAAAAATATATCTGTTGAAAATAGTCTTGTGTAGGCCCGACATCCCAGTGTGGTTTCGCAGTTCCACGGGTCAAATCGCTGTACTATCCAGTTTTGGGCCTTTGGTATCTGAAAAAAAGCAGTTTGAGTGTGTCGCTCACTGTTCAGCCGCAAATATCTCTATTTTAAAAAGTGTGGTATACCCCAGTAAACAATATCTGTGGTTTTGCCATCCCACGGTAAAAAATCTCTATTATTGAGCTTTTGGTAGTTTTTTCCGTAAAGAAAAACAGTAGTGTCTCCTGACTGTTGTGACGCAAAAATATATCTGTTGAAAATAGTCTTGTTTAGGCCCGACATCCCAGTGTGGTTTCGCAGTTCCACGGGTCAAATCGCTGTACTATCCAGTTTTGGGCCTTTGGTATCTTAAAAAAAAGCAGTTTGAGTGTGTCGCTCACTGTTCAGCCGCAAATATCTCTATTTAAAAAAGTGTGGTATACCCCAGTAAACAATAACTGTGGTTTTGCCAACCCACGATAAAAAATTTATATTATTCAGCTTTTGGTAGTTTTTTCCGTAAAGAAAAACAGTAGTGTCTCCTGACTGTAGTGACACCAAAATATATCTGTTGAAAATAATCTTGTGTAGGCCAGACATCCCAGTGTGGTTTCGCAGTTCCACGGGTCAAATCGCTGTACTATCCAGTTTTGGGCCTTTGGTATCTAAAAAAAAAGCAGTTTGAGTGTGTCGCTCACTGTTCAGCCACAAATATCTCTATTTAAAAAAGTGTGGTATACCCCAGTAAACAATAACTGTGGTTTTGCCATCCCACGGTAAAAAATCTCTATTATTCAGCTTTTGGTAGTTTTTCCGTAAAGAAAAACAGTAGTGTCTCCTGATTGTTGTGACACAAAAATATATCTGTTGAAAATAGTCTTGTGTAGTCGCGACATCCCAGTGTGGTTTCGCAGTTCCACGGGTCAAATCGCTGTACTATCCAGTTTTAGGCCTTTGGTATCTTAAAAAAAAGCAGTTTGAGTGTGTCGCTCACTGTTCAGCCGCAAATATCTCTATTTAAAAAACTGTGGTATACCCCAGAAAACAATAACTGTGGTTTTGCCATCCCACGGTAAAAAATCTCTATTATTCAGCTTTTGGTAGTTTTTTCCGTAAAGAAAAACAGTAGTGTCTCCTGACTGTTGTGACACAAAAATATATCTGTTGAAAATAGTCTTGTGTAGGCCCAACATCCCAGTCTGGTTTCGCAGTTCCACGGGTCAAATTGCTGTACTATCCAGTTTTGGGCCTTTGGTATCTAAAAAAAAAGCAGCTTGAGTGTGTCGCTCACTGTTCAGCCGCAAATATCTCTATTTAAAAAACTGTGGTATACCCCAGAAAACAATAACTGTGGTTTTGCCATCCCACGGTAAAAAATCTCTATTATTCAGCTTTTGGTAGTTTTTTCCGTAAAGAAAACAGTAGTGTCTCCTGACTGTTGTGACACAAAAATATATCTGTTGAAAATAGTGTTGTGTAGGCACGACATCACAGTGTGGTTTCGCAGTTCCACGGGTCAAATCGCTGTACTATCCAGTTTTGGGCCTTTGGTATCTGAAAAAAAGCAGTTTGAGTGTGTCGCTCACTGTTCAGCCGCAAATATCTCTATTTAAAAAAGTGTGGTATACCCCAGTAAACAATAACTGTGGTTTTGCCATCCCACGGAAAAAAAATCTCTTTTATTCAGCTTTTGGTAGTTTTTTCCGTAAAGAAAAACAGTAGTGTCTCCTGACCGTTGTGACACAAAAATATATCTGTTGAAAATAGTCTTGTGTAGGCCCAACATCCCAGTCTGGTTTCGCAGTTCCACGGGTCAAATCGCTGTACTATCCAGTTTTGGGCCTTTGGTATCTAAAAAAAAAGCAGCTTGAGTGTGTCGCTCACTGTTCAGCCGCAAATATCTCTATTTAAAAAACTGTGGTATACCCCAGAAAACAATAACTGTGGTTTTGCCATCCCACGGTAAAAAATCTCTATTATTCAGCTTTTGGTAGTTTTTTCCGTAAAGAAAACAGTAGTGTCTCCTGACTGTTGTGACACAAAAATATATCTGTTGAAAATAGTGTTGTGTAGGCACGACATCACAGTGTGGTTTCGCAGTTCCACGGGTCAAATCGCTGTACTATCCAGTTTTGGGCCTTTGGTATCTGAAAAAAAGCAGTTTGAGTGTGTCGCTCACTGTTCAGCCGCAAATATCTCTATTTAAAAAAGTGTGGTATACCCCAGTAAACAATAACTGTGGTTTTGCCATCCCACGGAAAAAAAATCTCTTTTATTCAGCTTTTGGTATTTTTTTCCGTAAAGAAAAACAGTAGTGTCTCCTGACTGTTGTGACGCAAAAATATATCTGTTGAAAATAGTCTTGCGTAGGCCCGACATCCCAGTGTGGTTTCGCAGTTCCACGGGTCAAATCGCTGTACTATCCAATTTTGGGCCTTTGGTATCTAAAAAAATAGCAGTTTGAGTGTGTCGCTCACTGTTCAGCCGCAAATATCTCTATTTAAAAAAGTGTGGTATACCCCAGTAAACAATAACTGTGGTTTTGCCATCCCACGATAAAAACTTTCTATTATTCAGCTTTTGGTAGTTTTTTCTGTAAAGAAAAACAGTAGTGTCTCCTGACTGTTGTGACACAAAAATATATCTGTTGAAAATAATCTTGTGTAGGCCCGACATCCCAGTGTGGTTTCGCAGTTCCACGGGTCAAATCGCTGTACTATCCAGTTTTGGGCGTTTGGTATCTAAAAAAAAAGCAGTTTGAGTGTGTCTCTCACTGATCAGCCGCAAATATCTCTATTTAAAAAAAGTGTGGTATACCCCAGTAAACAATAACTGTGGTTTTGCCATCCCACGGTAAAAAATCTCTATTATTCAGCTTTTGGTAGTTTTTTCCGTAAAGAAAAACAGTAGTGTCTCCTGACTGTTGTGACACAAAAATATATCTGTTGAAAATAGTCTTGTGTAGGCCCGACATCCCAGCGTGGTTTCGCAGTTCCACGGGTCAAATCGCTGTACTATCCAGTTTTGGGCCTTTGGTATCTGAAAAAAAGCAGTTTGAGTGTGTCGCTCACTGTTCAGCCGCAAATATCTCTATTTTAAAAAGTGTGGTATACCCCAGTAAACAATATCTGTGGTTTTGCCATCCCACGGTAAAAAATCTCTATTATTGAGCTTTTGGTAGTTTTTTCCGTAAAGAAAAACAGTAGTGTCTCCTGACTGTTGTGACGCAAAAATATATCTGTTGAAAATAGTCTTGTTTAGGCCCGACATCCCAGTGTGGTTTCGCAGTTCCACGGGTCAAATCGCTGTACTATCCAGTTTTGGGCCTTTGGTATCTTAAAAAAAAGCAGTTTGAGTGTGTCGCTCACTGTTCAGCCGCAAATATCTCTATTTAAAAAAGTGTGGTATACCCCAGTAAACAATAACTGTGGTTTTGCCAACCCACGATAAAAAATTTATATTATTCAGCTTTTGGTAGTTTTTTCCGTAAAGAAAAACAGTAGTGTCTCCTGACTGTAGTGACACCAAAATATATCTGTTGAAAATAATCTTGTGTAGGCCAGACATCCCAGTGTGGTTTCGCAGTTCCACCGGTCAAATCGCTGTACTATCCAGTTTTGGGCCTTTGGTATCTAAAAAAAAAGCAGTTTGAGTGTGTCGCTCACTGTTCAGCCACAAATATCTCTATTTAAAAAAGTGTGGTATACCCCAGTAAACAATAACTGTGGTTTTGCCATCCCACGGTAAAAAATCTCTATTATTCAGCTTTTGGTAGTTTTTCCGTAAAGAAAAACAGTAGTGTCTCCTGATTGTTGTGACACAAAAATATATCTGTTGAAAATAGTCTTGTGTAGTCGCGACATCCCAGTGTGGTTTCGCAGTTCCACGGGTCAAATCGCTGTACTATCCAGTTTTGGGCCTTTGGTATCTTAAAAAAAAGCAGTTTGAGTGTGTCGCTCACTGTTCAGCCGCAAATATCTCTATTTAAAAAACTGTGGTATACCCCAGAAAACAATAACTGTGGTTTTGCCATCCCACGGTAAAAAATCTCTATTATTCAGCTTTTGGTAGTTTTTTCCGTAAAGAAAAACAGTAGTGTCTCCTGACTGTTGTGACACAAAAATATATCTGTTGAAAATAGTCTTGTGTAGGCCCAACATCCCAGTCTGGTTTCGCAGTTCCACGGGTCAAATCGCTGTACTATCCAGTTTTGGGCCTTTGGTATCTAAAAAAAAAGCAGCTTGAGTGTGTCGCTCACTGTTCAGCCGCAAATATCTCTATTTAAAAAACTGTGGTATACCCCAGAAAACAATAACTGTGGTTTTGCCATCCCACGGTAAAAAATCTCTATTATTCAGCTTTTGGTAGTTTTTTCCGTAAAGAAAAACAGTAGTGTCTCCTGACTGTTGTGACAGAAAAATATATCTGTTGAAAATAATCTTGTGTAGGCCCGACATCCCAGTGTGGTTTCGCAGTTCCACGGGTCAAATCGCTGTACTATCCAGTTTTGGGCGTTTGGTATCTAAAAAAAAAGCAGTTTGAGTGTGTCTCTCACTGATCAGCCGCAAATATCTCTATTTAAAAAAAGTGTGGTATACCCCAGTAAACAATAACTGTGGTTTTGCCATCCCACGGTAAAAAATCTCTATTATTCAGCTTTTGGTAGTTTTTTCCGTAAAGAAAAACAGTAGTGTCTCCTGACTGTTGTGACACAAAAATATATCTGTTGAAAATAGTCTTGTGTAGGCCCGACATCCCAGTGTGGTTTCGCAGTTCCATGGGTCAAATCGCTGTACTATCCAGTTTTGGGCCTTTGTTATCTAAAAAAAAAGCAGTTTGAGTGTGTCGCTCACTGTTCAACCGCAAATATCTCTATTTAAAAAAGTGTGGTATACCCCAGTGAACAATAACTGTGGTTTTGCCATCCCACGGTAAAAAATCTCTATTATTCAGCTTTTGGTAGTTTTTTCCATAGAGAAAACAGTAGTGTCTCCTGACTGTTGTGACACAAAAATATATCTGTTGAAAATAGTCTTGTGTAGGCCCGACATCCCAGTGTGGTTTCGCAGTTCCACGGGTCAAATCGCTGTACTATCCAGTTTTGGGCCTTTGGTATCTAAAAAAAAAGCAGTTTGAGTGTGTCGCTCACTGTTCAGCCGCAAATATCTCTATTTAAAAAAGTGTGGTATACCCCAGTAAACAATAACTGTGGTTTTGCCATCCCACGATAAAAAATTTCTATTATTCAGCTTTTGGTAGTTTTTTCCGTAAAGAAAAACAGAAGTGTCTCCTGACTGTTGAGACACAGAAATATATCTGTTGAAAATAATCTTGTGTAGGCCCCACATCCAAGTGTGGTTTCGCAGTTCCACGAGTCAAATCGCTGTACTATCCAATTTTGGGCCTTTGGTATCTAAAAAAAAAGCAGTTTCAGTGTGTCGCTCACTGTTCAGCCGCAAATATCTCTATTTAAAAAAGTGTGGTATACCCCAATAAACAATAACTGTGGTTTTGCCATCCCACGGTAAAAAATCTCTATTATTCAGCTTTTGGTAGTTTTTCCGTAAAGAAAAACAGTAGTGTCTCCTGACTGTTGTGACACAAAAATATATCTGTTGAAAATAGTATTGTGTAGGCCCGACATCCCAGTGTGGTTTCGCAGTTCCACGGGTCAAATCGCTGTACTATCCAGTTTTGGGCCTTTGGTATCTAAAAAAAAAGCAGTTTGAGTGTGTCGCTCACTGTTCAGCCGCAAATATCTCTATTTAAAAAAAGTGTGGTATACCCCAGTAAACAATAACTGTGGTTTTGCCAACCCACGGTAAAAAATCTCTATTATTCAGCTTTTTGTAGTTTTTTCCGTAAAGAAAAACAGTAGTGTCTCCTCACTATTGTGACACAAAAATATATCTGTTGAAAATAGTCTTGTGTAGGCCCGACATCCCAGTGTGGTTTCTCAGTTCCACGGGTCAAATCGCTGCACTATCCAGTTTTGGGCCTTTGGTATCTAAAAAAAAAGCAGTTTGAGTGTGTCGCTCACTGTTCAGCCGCAAATATCTCTATTTAAAAAAAGTGTGGTATACCCCAGTAAACAATAACTGTGGTTTTGCCAACCCACGGTAAAAAATCTCTATTATTCAGCTTTTGGTAGTTTTTTCCGCAAAGAAAAACAGTAGCGTCTCCTGACTATTGTGACACAAAAATATATCTGTTGAAAATAGTCTTGTGTAGGCCCGACATCCCAGTGTGGTTTCGCAGTTCCACGGGTCAAATCGCTGTACTATCCAGTTTTGGGCCTTTGGTATCTGAAAAAAAGCAGTTTGAGTGTGTCGCTCACTGTTCAGCCGCAAATATCTCTATTTTTAAAAGTGTGGTATACCCCAGTAAACAATATCTGTGGTTTTGCCATCCCACGGTAAAAAATCTCTATTATTGAACTTTTGGTAGTTTTTTCCGTAAAGAAAAACAGTAGTGTCTCCTGACTGTTGTGACGCAAAAATATATCTGTTGAAAATAGTCTTGTTTAGGCCCGACATCCCAGTGTGGTTTCGCAGTTCCACGGGTCAAATCGCTGTACTATCCAGTTTTGGGCCTTTGGTATCTTAAAAAAAAGCAGTTTGAGTGTGTCGCTCACTGTTCAGCCGCAAATATCTCTATTTAAAAAAGTGTGGTATACCCCAGTAAACAATAACTGTGGTTTTGCCAACCCACGATAAAAAATTTCTATTATTCAGCTTTTGGTAGTTTTTTCCGTAAAGAAAAACAGTAGTGTCTCCTGACTGTAGTGACACCAAAATATATCTGTTGAAAATAATCTTGTGTAGGCCAGACATCCCAGTGTGGTTTCGGAGTTCCACCGGTCAAATCGCTGTACTATCCAGTTTTGGGCCTTTGGTATCTAAAAAAAAAGCAGTTTGAGTGTGTCGCTCACTGTTCAGCCACAAATATCTCTATTTAAAAAAGTGTGGTATACCCCAGTAAACAATAACTGTGGTTTTGCCATCCCACGGTAAAAAATCTCTATTATTCAGCTTTTGGTAGTTTTTCCGTAAAGAAAAACAGTAGTGTCTCCTGATTGTTGTGACACAAAAATATATCTGTTGAAAATAGTCTTGTGTAGTCGCGACATCCCAGTGTGGTTTCGCAGTTCCACGGGTCAAATCGCTGTACTATCCAGTTTTGGGCCTTTGGTATCTTAAAAAAAAGCAGTTTGAGTGTGTCGCTCACTGTTCAGCCGCAAATATCTCTATTTAAAAAACTGTGGTATACCCCAGAAAACAATAACTGTGGTTTTGCCATCCCACGGTAAAAAATCTCTATTATTCAGCTTTTGGTAGTTTTTTCCGTAAAGAAAACAGTAGTGTCTCCTGACTGTTGTGACACAAAAATATATCTGTTGAAAATAGTGTTGTGTAGGCACGACATCCCAGTGTGGTTTCGCAGTTCCACGGGTCAAATCGCTGTACTATCCAGTTTTGGGCCTTTGGTATCTGAAAAAAAGCAGTTTGAGTGTGTCGCTCACTGTTCAGCCGCAAATATCTCTATTTAAAAAAGTGTGGTATACCCCAGTAAACAATAACTGTGGTTTTGCCATCCCACGGAAAAAAAATCTCTTTTATTCAGCTTTTGGTATTTTTTTCCGTAAAGAAAAACAGTAGTGTCTCCTGACTGTTGTGACGCAAAAATATATCTGTTGAAAATAGTCTTGTGTAGGCCCGACATCCCAGTGTGGTTTCGCAGTTCCACGGGTCAAATCGCTGTACTATCCAATTTTGGGCCTTTGGTATGTAAAAAAATAGCAGTTTGAGTGTGTCGCTCACTGTTCAGCCGCAAATATCTCTATTTAAAAAAGTGTGGTATACCCCAGTAAACAATAACTGTGGTTTTGCCATCCCACGATAAAAACTTTCTATTATTCAGCTTTTGGTAGTTTTTTCTGTAAAGAAAAACAGTAGTGTCTCCTGACTGTTGTGACACAAAAATATATCTGTTGAAAATAATCTTGTGTAGGCCCGACATCCCAGTGTGGTTTCGCAGTTCCACGGGTCAAATCGCTGTACTATCCAGTTTTGGGCGTTTGGTATCTAAAAAAAAAGCAGTTTAAGTGTGTCTCTCACTGATCAGCCGCAAATATCTCTATTTAAAAAAAGTGTGGTATACCCCAGTAAACAATAACTGTGGTTTTGCCATCCCACGGTAAAAAATCTCTATTATTCAGCTTTTGGTAGTTTTTTCCGTAAAGAAAAACAGTAGTGTCTCCTGACTGTTGTGACACAAAAATATATCTGTTGAAAATAGTCTTGTGTAGGCCCGACATCCCAGTGTGGTTTCGCAGTTCCATGGGTCAAATCGCTGTACTATCCAGTTTTGGGCCTTTGTTATCTAAAAAAAAAGCAGTTTGAGTGTGTCGCTCACTGTTCAACCGCAAATATCTCTATTTAAAAAAGTGTGGTATACCCCAGTGAACAATAACTGTGGTTTTGCCATCCCACGGTAAAAAATCTCTATTATTCAGCATTTGGTAGTTTTTTCCATAAAGAAAACAGTAGTGTCTCCTGACTGTTGTGACACAAAAATATATCTGTTGAAAATAGTCTTGTGTAGGCCCGACATCCCAGTGTGGTTTCGCAGTTCCATGGGTCAAATCGCTGTACTATCCAGTTTTGGGCCTTTGTTATCTAAAAAAAAAGCAGTTTGAGTGTGTCGCTCACTGTTCAACCGCAAATATCTCTATTTAAAAAAGTGTGGTATACCCCAGTGAACAATAACTGTGGTTTTGCCATCCCACGGTAAAAAATCTCTATTATTCAGCATTTGGTAGTTTTTTCCATAAAGAAAACAGTAGTGTCTCCTGACTGTTGTGACACAAAAATATATCTGTTGAAAATAGTCTTGTGTAGGCCCGACATCCCAGTGTGCTTTCGCAGTTCCACGGGTCAAATCGCTGTACTATCCAGTTTTGGGCCTTTGGTATCTAAAAAAAAAGCAGTTTGAGTGTGTCGCTCACTGTTCAGCCGCAAATATCTCTATTTAAAAAAGTGTGGTATACCCCAGTAAACAATAACTGTGGTTTTGCCATCCCACGATAAAAAATTTCTATTATTCAGCTTTTGGTAGTTTTTTCCATAAAGAAAAACAGAAGTGTCTCCTGACTGTTGTGACACCAAAATATATCTGTTGAAAATAATCTTGTGTAGGCCCGACATCCCAGTGTGGTTTCGCAGTTCCATGGGTCAAATCGCTGTACTATCCAGTTTCCAGTTTTGGGCCTTTGGTATCTAAAAAAAAAGCAGTTTGAGTGTGTCGCTCACTGTTCAGCCACAAATATCTCTATTTAAAAAAGTGTGGTATACCCCAGTAAACAATAACTGTGGTTTTGCCTTCCCACGGTAAAAAATCTCTATTATTCAGCTTTTGGTATTTTTTTCCGTAAAGAAAAACAGTAGTGTCTCCTGACTGTTGAGACACAGAAATATATCTGTTGAAAATAATCTTGTGTAGGCCCCACATCCAAGTGTGGTTTCGCAGTTCCACGAGTCAAATCGCTGTACTATCCAATTTTGGGCCTTTGGTATCTAAAAAAAAAGCAGTTTCAGTGTGTCGCTCACTGTTCAGCCGCAAATATCTCTATTTAAAAAAGTGTGGTATACCCCAATAAACAATAACTGTGGTTTTGCCATCCCACGGTAAAAAATCTCTATTATTCAGCTTTTGGTAGTTTTTCCGTAAAGAAAAACAGTAGTGTCTCCTGACTGTTGTGACACAAAAATATATCTGTTGAAAATAGTATTGTGTAGGCCCGACATCCCAGTGTGGTTTCGCAGTTCCACGGGTCAAATCGCTGTACTATCCAGCTTTGGGCCTTTGGTATCTAAAAAAAAAGCAGTTTGAGTGTGTCGCTCAATGTTCAGCCGCAAATATCTCTATTTAAAAAAAGTGTGGTATACCCCAGTAAACAATAACTGTGGTTTTGCCAACCCACGGTAAAAAATCTCTATTATTCAGCTTTTTGTAGTTTTTTCCGTAAAGAAAAACAGTAGTGTCTCCTCACTATTGTGACACAAAAATATATCTGTTGAAAATAGTCTTGTGTAGGCCCGACATCCCAGTGTGGTTTCTCAGTTCCACGGGTCAAATCGCTGCACTATCCAGTTTTGGGCCTTTGGTATCTAAAAAAAAAGCAGTTTGAGTGTGTCGCTCACTGTTCAGCCGCAAATATCTCTATTTAAAAAAAGTGTGGTATACCCCAGTAAACAATAACTGTGGTTTTGCCAACCCACGGTAAAAAATCTCTATTATTCAGCTTTTGGTAGTTTTTTCCGCAAAGAAAAACAGTAGCGTCTCCTGACTATTGTGACACAAAAATATATCTGTTGAAAATAGTCTTGTGTAGGCCCGACATCCCAGTGTGGTTTCGCAGTTCCACGGGTCAAATCGCTGTACTATCCAGTTTTGGGCGTTTGGTATCTAAAAAAAAAGCAGTTTAAGTGTGTCTCTCACTGATCAGCCGCAAATATCTCTATTTAAAAAAAGTGTGGTATACCCCAGTAAACAATAACTGTGGTTTTGCCATCCCACGGTAAAAAATCTCTATTATTCAGCTTTTGGTAGTTTTTTCCGTAAAGAAAAACAGTAGTGTCTCCTGACTGTTGTGACACAAAAATATATCTGTTGAAAATAGTCTTGTGTAGGCCCGACATCCCAGTGTGGTTTCGCAGTTCCATGGGTCAAATCGCTGTACTATCCAGTTTTGGGCCTTTGTTATCTAAAAAAAAAGCAGTTTGAGTGTGTCGCTCACTGTTCAACCGCAAATATCTCTATTTAAAAAAGTGTGGTATACCCCAGTGAACAATAACTGTGGTTTTGCCATCCCACGGTAAAAAATCTCTATTATTCAGCATTTGGTAGTTTTTTCCATAAAGAAAACAGTAGTGTCTCCTGACTGTTGTGACACAAAAATATATCTGTTGAAAATAGTCTTGTGTAGGCCCGACATCCCAGTGTGCTTTCGCAGTTCCACGGGTCAAATCGCTGTACTATCCAGTTTTGGGCCTTTGGTATCTAAAAAAAAAGCAGTTTGAGTGTGTCGCTCACTGTTCAGCCGCAAATATCTCTATTTAAAAAAGTGTGGTATACCCCAGTAAACAATAACTGTGGTTTTGCCATCCCACGATAAAAAATTTCTATTATTCAGCTTTTGGTAGTTTTTTCCATAAAGAAAAACAGAAGTGTCTCCTGACTGTTGTGACACCAAAATATATCTGTTGAAAATAATCTTGTGTAGGCCCGACATCCCAGTGTGGTTTCGCAGTTCCATGGGTCAAATCGCTGTACTATCCAGTTTTGGGCCTTTGGTATCTAAAAAAAAAGCAGTTTGAGTGTGTCGCTCACTGTTCAGCCACAAATATCTCTATTTAAAAAAGTGTGGTATACCCCAGTAAACAATAACTGTGGTTTTGCCTTCCCACGGTAAAAAATCTCTATTATTCAGCTTTTGGTATTTTTTTCCGTAAAGAAAAACAGTAGTGTCTCCTGACTGTTGAGACACAGAAATATATCTGTTGAAAATAATCTTGTGTAGGCCCCACATCCAAGTGTGGTTTCGCAGTTCCACGAGTCAAATCGCTGTACTATCCAATTTTGGGCCTTTGGTATCTAAAAAAAAAGCTGTTTCAGTGTGTCGCTCACTGTTCAGCCGCAAATATCTCTATTTAAAAAAGTGTGGTATACCCCAATAAACAATAACTGTGGTTTTGCCATCCCACGGTAAAAAATCTCTATTATTCAGCTTTTGGTAGTTTTTCCGTAAAGAAAAACAGTAGTGTCTCCTGACTGTTGTGACACAAAAATATATCTGTTGAAAATAGTATTGTGTAGGCCCGACATCCCAGTGTGGTTTCGCAGTTCCACGGGTCAAATCGCTGTACTATCCAGTTTTGGGCCTTTGGTATCTAAAAAAAAAGCAGTTTGAGTGTGTCGCTCAATGTTCAGCCGCAAATATCTCTATTTAAAAAAAGTGTGGTATACCCCAGTAAACAATAACTGTGGTTTTGCCAACCCACGGTAAAAAATCTCTATTATTCAGCTTTTTGTAGTTTTTTCCGTAAAGAAAAACAGTAGTGTCTCCTCACTATTGTGACACAAAAATATATCTGTTGAAAATAGTCTTGTGTAGGCCCGACATCCCAGTGTGGTTTCTCAGTTCCACGGGTCAAATCGCTGCACTATCCAGTTTTGGGCCTTTGGTATCTAAAAAAAAAGCAGTTTGAGTGTGTCGCTCACTGTTCAGCGGCAAATATCTCTATTTAAAAAAAGTGTGGTATACCCCAGTAAACAATAACTGTGGTTTTGCCAACCCACGGTAAAAAATCTCTATTATTCAGCTTTTGGTAGTTTTTTCCGCAAAGAAAAACAGTAGCGTCTCCTGACTATTGTGACACAAAAATATATCTGTTGAAAATAGTCTTGTGTAGGCCCGACATCCCAGTGTGGTTTCGCAGTTCCACGGGTCAAATCGCTGTACTATCCAGTTTTGGGCCTTTGGTATCTGAAAAAAAGCAGTTTGAGTGTGTCGCTCACTGTTCAGCCGCAAATATCTCTATTTTAAAAAGTGTGGTATACCCCAGTAAACAATAACTGTGGTTTTGCCATCCCACGGTAAAAAATCTCTATTATTGAGCTTTTGGTAGTTTTTTCCGTAAAGAAAAACAGTAGTGTCTCCTGACTGTTGTGACGCAAAAATATATCTGTTGAAAATAGTCTTATTTAGGCCCGACATCCCAGTGTGGTTTCGCAGTTCCACGGGTCAAATCGCTGTACTATCCAGTTTTGGGCCTTTGGTATCTTAAAAAAAAGCAGTTTGAGTGTGTCGCTCACTGTTCAGCCGCAAATATCTCTATTTAAAAAAGTGTGGTATACCCCAGTAAACAATAACTGTGGTTTTGACATTTCACGATAAAAAATTTCTATTATTCAGCTTTTGGTAGTTTTTTCCGTAAAGAAAAACAGTAGTGTCTCCTGACTGTTGTGACACCAAAATATATCTGTTGAAAATAATCTTGTGTAGGCCAGACATCCCATTGTGGTTTCGCAGTTCCACGGGTCAAATCGCTGTACTATCCAGTTTTGGGCCTTTGGTATCTAAAAAAAAAGCAGTTTGAGTGTGTCGCTCACTGTTCAGCCACAAATATCTCTATTTAAAAAAGTGTGGTATACCCCAGTAAACAATAACTGTGGTTTTGCCATCCCACGGTAAAAAATCTCTATTATTCAGCTTTTGGTAGTTTTTCTGTAAAGAAAAACAGTAGTGTCTCCTGATTGTTGTGACACAAAAATATATCTGTTGAAAATAGTCTTGTGTAGTCGCGACATCCCAGTGTGGTTTCGCAGTTCCACGGGTCAAATCGCTGTACTATCCAGTTTTGGGCCTTTGGTATCTTAAAAAAAAGCAGTTTGAGTGTGTCGCTCACTGTTCAGCCGCAAATATCTCTATTTAAAAAAGTGTGGTATACCCCAGAAAACAATAAATGTGGTTTTGCCATCCCACGGTAAAAAATCTCTATTATTCAGCTTTTGGTAGTTTTTCCGTAAAGAAAACAGTAGTGTCTCCAGACTGTTGTGACACAAAAATATATCTGTTAAAAATAGTCTTGTGTAGGCCCGACATCCCAGTGTGGTTTCGCAGTTCCACGGGTCAAATCGCTGTACTATCCAGTTTTGGGCCTTTGGTATCTAAAAAAAGCAGTTTGAGTGTGTCGCTCACTGTTCAGCCGCAAATATCTCTATTTAAAAAAGTGTGGTATACCCCAGTAAACAATAACTGTGGTTTTGCCATCCGACGATAAAAAATTTCTATCATTCAGCTTTTGGTAGTTTTTTCCGTAAAGAAAAACAGTAGTGTCTCCTGACTGTTGTGACACCAAAATATATCTGTTGAAAATAATCTTGTGTAGGCCCGACATCCCAGTGTGGTTTCGCAGTTCCACGGGTCAAATCGCTGTACTATCCAGTTTTGGGCCTTTGGTATCTAAAAAAAATCAGTTTGAGTGTGTCGCTCACTGTTCAGCCACAAATATCTCTATTTAAAAAAGTGTGGTATACCCCAGTAAACAATAACTGTGGTTTTGCTATCCCATGGTAAAAAATCTCTATTATTCAGCTTTTGGTATTTTTTTCCGTAAAGAAAAACATTAGTGTCTCCTGACTGTTGTGAGACAAAAATATATCTGTTGAAAATAGTCTTGTGTAGGCCCGACATCCCAGTGTGGTTTCGCAGTTCCACGGGTCAAATCGCTGTACTATCCAGTTTTGGGCCTTTGGTATCTGAAAAAAAGCAGTTTGAGTGTGTCGCTCACTGTTCAGCCGCAAATATCTCTATTTAAAAAAGTGTGGTATACCCCAGTAAACAATAACTGTGGTTTTGCCATCCCACGATAAAAAATTTCTATTATTCAGCTTTTGGTAGTTTTTTCCGTAAAGAAAAACAGTAGTGTCTCCTGACTGTTGTGAAACCAAAATATATCTGTTGAAAATAATCTTGTGTAGGCCCGACATCCCAGTGTGGTTTCGCAGTACCACGGGTCAAATCGCTGTACTATCCAGTTTTGGGCCTTTGGTATCTAAAAAAAAAGCAGTTTGAGTGTGTCGCTCACTGTTCAGCCACAAATATCTCTATTTAAAAAAGCGTGGTATTCCCCAGTAAACAATAACTGTGGTTTTGCCATCCCACGGTAAAAAATCTCTATTATTCAGCTTTTGGTAGTTTTTTCCGTAAAGAAAAACAGTAGTGTCTCCTGACTGTTGTGACACAAAAATATATCTGTTGAAAATAGTCTTGTGTAGGCCCGACATCCCAGTGTGCTTTCGCAGTTCCACGGGTCAAATCGCTGTACTATCCAGTTTTGGGCCTTTGGTATCTAAAAAAAAAGCAGTTTGAGTGTGTCGCTCACTGTTCAGCCGCAAATATCTCTATTTTAAAAAAGTGTGGTATACCCCAGTAAACAATAACTGTGGTTTTGCCATCCCACGGTAAAAAATCTCTATTATTCAGCTTTTGGTAGTTTTTTCCGTAAAGAAAAACAGTAGTGTCTCCTGACTGTTGTGACGCAAAAATATATCTGTTGAAAATAGTCTTGTGTAGGCACGACATCCCAGTGTGGTTTCGCAGTTCCACGGGTCAAATCGCTGTACTATCCAGTTTTGGGCCTTTGGTATCTGAAAAAAAGCAGTTTGAGTGCGTCGCTCACTGGTCAGCCGCAAATATCTCTATTTTAAAAAGTGTGGTATTCCCCAGTAAACAATAACTGTGGTTTTGCCATCCCACGGTAAAAAATCTCTATTATTCAGCTTTTGGTAGTTTTTTCCGTAAAGAATAACAGTAGTGTCTCCTGACTGTTGTGACGCAAAAAAATATCTGTTGAAAATAGTCTTGTGTAGGCCCGACATCCCAGTGTGGTTTCGCAATTCCACGGGTCAAATCGCTGTACTATCCAGTTTTGGGCCTTTGGTACCTAAAAAAAAAGCAGTTTGAGTGTGTCGCTCACTGTTCAGCTGCAAATATCTCTATTTAAAAAAGTGTGGTATACCCCAATAAACAATAACTGTGGTTTTGCCATCCCACGATAAAAAATTTCTATTATTCAGCTTTTGGTAGTTTTTTCCGTAAAGAAAAACAGTAGTGTCTCCTGACTGTTGTGACACAAAAATATATCTGTTGAAAATAGTCTTGTGTAGGCCCGACATCCCAGTGTGGTTTCGCAGTTCCACGGGTCAAATCGCTGTACTATCCAGTTTTGGGCCTTTGGTATCTAAAAAAAAAGCAGTTTGAGTGTGTCGCTCACTGTTCAGCCGCAAATATCTCTATTTAAAAAAGTGTGGTATACCCCAGTAAACAATAACTGTGGTTTTGCCAACCCACGGTAAAAAATCTCTATTATTCAGCTTTTGGTAGTTTTTTCCGTAAAGAAAAACAATAGCGTCTCCTGACTATTGTGACACAAAAATATATCTGTTGAAAATAGTCTTGTGTAGGCCCGACATCCCAGTGTGGTTTCGCAGTTCCACGGGTCAAATCGCTGTACTATCCAGTTTTGGGCCTTTGGTATCTGAAAAAAAGCAGTTTGAGTGTGTCGCTCACTGTTCAGCCGCAAATATCTCTATTTTAAAAAGTGTGGTATACCCCAGTAAACAATAACTGTGGTTTTGCCATCCCACGGTAAAAAATCTCTATTATTCAGCTTTTGGTAGTTTTTTCCGTAAAGAAAAACAGTAGTGTCTCCTGACTGTTGTGACACAAAAATATATCTGTTGAAAATAGTCTTGTGTAGGCCCGACATCCCAGTGTGGTTTCGCAGTTCCACGGTTTAAATCGCTGTACTATCCAGTTTTGGGCCTTTGGTATCTAAAAAAAAAGCAGTTTGAGTGTGTCGCTCACTGTTCAACCGCAAATATCTCTATTTTAAAAAGTGTGGTATACCCCAGTAAACAATAACTGTGGTTTTGCCATCCCACGGTAAAAAATCTCTATTATTCAGCTTTTGGTAGTTTTTTCCATAAAGAAAAACAGTAGTGTCTCCAGACTGTTGTGACACAAAGATATATCTGTTGAAAATAGTCTTGTGTAGGCCCGACATCCCAGTGTGGTTTCGCAGTTCCACGGTTTAAATCGCTGTACTATCCAGTTTTGGGCCTTTGGTATCTAAAAAAAAAGCAGTTTGAGTGTGTCGCTCACTGTTCAGCCGCAAATATCTCTTTTTAAAAAAGTGTGGTATACCCCAGTAAACAATAACTGTGGTTTTGCCATCCCACGATAAAAAATTTCTATTATTCAGCTTTTGGAATTTTTTTCCGTAAAGAAAAACAGTAGTGTCTCCTGACTGCTGTGACACCAAAATATATCTGTTGAAAATAATCTTGTGTAGTCCCGACATCCCAGTGTGGTTTCGCAGTTCCACAGGTCAAATCGCTGTACTATCCAGTTTGGGGCCTTTGTTATCTAAAAAAAAAGCAGTTTGAGTGTGTCGCTCACTGTTCAGCCGCAAATATCTCTATTTAAAAAAGTTTGGTTTACCCCAGTAAACAATAACTGTGATTTTGCCATCCCACGGTAAAAAATCTCTGTTATTCAGCTTTTGGTAGTTTTTTCCGTAAAGAAAAACAGTAGTGTCTCTTGACTGTTGTGACACAGAAATATATCTGTTGAAAATAGTCTTGTGTAGGCCCAACATCCCAGTGTGGTTTTGCAGTTCCACGGGTCAAATCGCTGTACTATCCAGTTTTGGGCCTTTGGTATCTAAAAAAAAGCAGTTTGAGTGTGTCGCTCACTGTTCAGCCGCAAATATCTCTATTTAAAAAAGAGTGGTATACCCCAGTAAACAATAACTGTGGTTTTCCCATCCCACGGTAAAAAATCTCTATTATTCAGCTTTTGGTAGTTTTTTCCGTAAAGAAAAACAGTAGTGTCTCCTGACTGTTGTGACACAAAAATATATCTGTTGAAAATAGTCTTGTGTAGGCCCGAAATCCCAGTGTGGTTTCGCAGTTCCACGGGTCAAATCGCTGTACTATCCAGTTTTGGGCCTGTGGTATCTAAAAAAAAAGCAGTTTGAGTGTGTCGCTCACTGTTCAGCCGAAAATATCTCTATTTAAAAAAGTGTGGTATACCCCAGAAAACAATAACTGTGGTTTTGCCATCCCACGCTAAAAAATCTCTATTATTCAGCTTTTGGTAGTTTTTCCGCAAAGAAAACAGTAGTGTCTCCTGACTGTTGTGACACAAAAATATATCTGTTGAAAATAGTCTTGTGTAGGCCCGACATCCCAGTGTGGTTTCGCAGTTCCACGGGTCAAATCACTGTACTATCCTGTTTTGGGCCTTTGGTATCTAAAAAAAAAGCAGTTTGAGTGTGTCGCTCACTGTTCAGCCGCAAATATCTCTATTTAAAAAAGTGTGGTATACCCCAGTAAACAATAACTGTGGTTTTGCCATCCCACGGTAAAAAATCTCTATTATTCAGCTTTTGGCAGTTTTTTCCGTAAAGAAAAACAGTAGTGTCTCCTGACTGTTGTGACACAAAGATATATCTGTTGAAAATAGTCTTGTGTAGGCCCGACATCCCAGTGTGGTTTCGCAGTTCCACGGGTCAAATCGCTGTATTATCCAGTTTTGGGCCTTTGGTATCTAAAAAAAAAGCAGTTTGAGTGTATCGCTCACTGCTCAGCCGCAAATATCTCTATTTAAAAAAGTGTGGTATACCCCAGTAAACAATAACTGTGGTTTTGCCAACCCACGGTAAAAAATCTCTATTATTCAGCTTTTGGAAGTTTTTTCCGTAAAGAAAAACAGTAGCGTCTCCTGACTATTGTGACACAAAAATATATCTGCTGAAAATTGTCTTGTTTAGGCCCGACATCCCAGTGTGGTTTCGCAGTTCCACGGGTCAAATCGCTGTACAATCCAGTTTTGGGCCTTTGGTATCTGAAAAAAAGCAGTTTGAGTGTTTCGCTCACTGTTCAGCCGCAAATATCTCTATTTTAAAAAGTGTGGTATACCCAAGTAAACAATAACTGTGGTTTTGCCATCCCACGGTAAAAAATCTCTATTATTCAGCTTTTGGTAGTTTTTTTCGTAAAGAAAAACAGTAGTGTCTCCTGACTGTTGTGACGCAAAAATATATCTGTTGAAAATAGTCTTGTGTAGGCCCGACATCCCAGTGTGGTTTCGCAGTTCCACGGGTCAAATCGCTGTACTATCCAGTTTTGGGCCTTTGGTATCTAAAAAAAAAGCAGTTTGAGTGTGTTGCTCACTGTTCAGCCGCAAATATCTCTATTTAAAAAAGTGTGGTATACCCCAGTAAACAATAACTGTGGTTTTGCCATCCCACGATAAAAAATTTCTATCATTCAGCTTTTGGTAGTTTTTTCCGTAAAGAAAAACAGTAGTGTCTCCTGACTGTTGTGACACCAAAATATATCTGTTGAAAATAATCTTGTGTAGGCCCGACATCCCAGTGTGGTTTCGCAGTTCCACGGGTCAAATCGCTGTACTATCCAGTTTTGGGCCTTTGGTATCTAAAAAAAATCAGTTTGAGTGTGTCGCTCACTGTTCAGCCGCAAATATCTCTATTTTAAAAAGTGTGGTATACCCCAGTAAACAATAACTGTGGTTTTGCCATCCCACGGTAAAAAATCTCTATTATTCAGCTTTTGGCAGTTTTTTCCGTAAAGAAAAACAGTAGTGTCTCCTGACTGTTGTGACACAAAGATATATCTGTTGAAAATAGTCTTGTGTAGGCCCGACATCCCAGTGTGGTTTCGCAGTTCCACGGGTCAAATCGCTGTATTATCCAGTTTTGGGCCTTTGGTATCTAAAAAAAAAGCAGTTTGAGTGTGTTGCTCACTGTTCAGCCACAAATATCTCTATTTAAAAAAGTGTGGTATACCCCAGTAAACAATAACTGTGGTTTTGCCATCCCACGGTAAAAAATCTCTATTATTCAGCTTTTGGTAGTTTTTTCCGTAAAGAAAAACAGTAGTGTCTCCTGACTGTTGTGACACAAAAATATATCTGTTGAAAATAGTCTTGTGTAGGCCCGACATCCCAGTGTGGTTTCGCAGTTCCACGGGTCAAATCGCTGTACTATCCAGTTTTGGGCCTTTGGTATCTAAAAAAAAAGCAGTTTGAGTGTGTCGCTCACTGTTCAGCCGCAAATATCTCTATTTAAAAAAGTGTGGTATACCCCAGTAAACAATAACTGTGGTTTTGCCATCCCACGGTAAAAAATCTCTATTATTCAGCTTTTGGTAGTTTTTTCCGTAAAGAAAAACAATAGCGTCTCCTGACTATTGTGACACAAAAATATATCTGTTGAAAATAGTCTTGTGTAGGCCCGACATCCCAGTGTGGTTTCGCAGTTCCACGGGTCAAATCGCTGTACTATCCAGTTTTGGGCCTTTGGTATCTGAAAAAAAGCAGTTTGAGTGTGTCGCTAACTGTTCAGCCGCAAATATCTCTATTTTAAAAAGTGTGGTATACCCCAGTAAACAATAACTGTGGTTTTGCCATCCCACGGTAAAAAATCTCTATTATTCAGCTTTTGGTAGTTTTTTCCGTAAAGAAAAACAGTAGTGTCTCCTGACTGTTGTGACACAAAAATATATCTGTTGAAAATAGTCTTGTGTAGGCCCGACATCCCAGTGTGGTTTCGCAGTTCCACGGTTTAAATCGCTGTACTATCCAGTTTTGGGCCTTTGGTATCTAAAAAAAAAGCAGTTTGAGTGTGTCGCTCACTGTTCAGCCGCAAATATCTCTATTTTAAAAAGTGTGGTATACCCCAGTAAACAATAACTGTGGTTTTGCCATCCCACGGTAAAAAATCTCTATTATTCAGCTTTTGGTAGTTTTTTCCATAAAGAAAAACAGTAGTGTCTCCAGACTGTTGTGACACAAAGATATATCTGTTGAAAATAGTCTTGTGTAGGCCCGACATCCCAGTGTGGTTTCGCAGTTCCACGGTTTAAATCGCTGTACTATCCAGTTTTGGGCCTTTGGTATCTAAAAAAAAAGCAGTTTGAGTGTGTCGCTCACTGTTCAGCCGCAAATATCTCTTTTTAAAAAAGTGTGGTATACCCCAGTAAACAATAACTGTGGTTTTGCCATCCCACGATAAAAAATTTCTATTATTCAGCTTTTGGTAGTTTTTTCCGTAAAGAAAAACAGTAGTGTCTCCTGACTGCTGTGACACCAAAATATTTCTGTTGAAAATAATCTTGTGTAGTCCCGACATCCCAGTGTGGTTTCGCAGTTCCACGGGTCAAATCGCTGTACTATCCAGTTTTGGGCCTTTGTTATCTAAAAAAAAAGCAGTTTGAGTGTGTCGCTCACTGTTCAGCCGCAAATATCTCTATTTAAAAAAGTTTGGTATACCCCAGTAAACAATAACTGTGATTTTGCCATCCCACGGTAAAAAATCTCTGTTATTCAGCTTTTGGTAGTTTTTTCCGTAAAGAAAAACAGTAGTGTCTCTTGACTGTTGTGACACAAAAATATATCTGTTGAAAATAGTCTTGTGTAGGCCCAACATCCCAGTGTGGTTTTGCAGTTCCACGGGTCAAATCGCTGTACTATCCAGTTTTGGGCCTTTGGTATCTAAAAAAAAGCAGTTTGAGTGTGTCGCTCACTGTTCAGCCGCAAATATCTCTATTTAAAAAAGAGTGGTATACCCCAGTAAACAATAACTGTGGTTTTCCCATCCCACGGTAAAAAATCTCTATTATTCAGCTTTTGGTAGTTTTTTCCGTAAAGAAAAACAGTAGTGTCTCCTGACTGTTGTGACACAAAAATATATCTGTTGAAAATAGTCTTGTGTAGGCCCGAAATCCCAGTGTGGTTTCGCAGTTCCACGGGTCAAATCGCTGTACTATCCAGTTTTGGGCCTCTGGTATCTAAAAAAAAAGCAGTTTGAGTGTGTCGCTCACTGTTCAGCCGAAAATATCTCTATTTAAAAAAGTGTGGTATACCCCAGAAAACAATAACTGTGGTTTTGCCATCCCACGCTAAAAAATCTCTATTATTCAGCTTTTGGTAGTTTTTCCGCAAAGAAAACAGTAGTGTCTCCTGACTGTTGTAACACAAAAATATATCTGTTGAAAATAGTCTTGTGTAGGCCCGACATCCCAGTGTGGTTTCGCAGTTCCACGGGTCAAATCACTGTACTATCCTGTTTTGGGCCTTTGGTATCTAAAAAAAAAGCAGTTTGAGTGTGTCGCTCACTGTTCAGCCGCAAATATCTCTATTTAAAAAAGTGTGGTATACCCCAGTAAACAATAACTGTGGTTTTGCCATCCCACGGTAAAAAATCTCTATTATTCAGCTTTTGGCAGTTTTTTCCGTAAAGAAAAACAGTAGTGTCTCCTGACTGTTGTGACACAAAAATATATCTGTTGAAAATAGTCTTGTGTAGGCCCGACATCCCAGTGTGGTTTCGCAGTTCCACGGGTCAAATCGCTGTATTATCCAGTTTTGGGCCTTTGGTATCTAAAAAAAAAGCAGTTTGAGTGTATCGCTCACTGCTCAGCCGCAAATATCTCTATTTAAAAAAGTGTGGTATACCCCAGTAAACAATAACTGTGGTTTTGCCAACCCACGGTAAAAAATCTCTATTATTCAGCTTTTGGTAGTTTTTTCCGTAAAGAAAAACAGTAGCGTCTCCTGACTACTGTGACACAAAAATATATCTGTTGAAAATTGTCTTGTTTAGGCCCGACATCCCAGTGTGGTTTCGCAGTTCCACGGGTCAAATCGCTGTACAATCCAGTTTTGGGCCTTTGGTATCTGAAAAAAAGCAGTTTGAGTGTGTCGCTCACTGTTCAGCCGCAAATATCTCTATTTTAAAAAGTGTGGTATACCCAAGTAAACAATAACTGTGGTTTTGCCATCCCACGGTAAAAAATCTCTATTATTCAGCTTTTGGTAGTTTTTTTCGTAAAGAAAAACAGTAGTGTCTCCTGACTGTTGTGACGCAAAAATATATCTGTTGAAAATAGTCTTGTGTAGGCCCGACATCCCAGTGTGGTTTCGCAGTTCCACGGGTCAAATCGCTGTACTATCCAGTTTAGGGCCTTTGGTATCTAAAAAAAAAGCAGTTTGAGTGTGTTGCTCACTGTTCAGCCGCAAATATCTCTATTTAAAAAAGTGTGGTATACCCCAGTAAACAATAACTGTGGTTTTGCCATCCCACGATAAAAAATTTCTATCATTCAGCTTTTGGTAGTTTTTTCCGTAAATATAAACAGTAGTGTCTCCTGACTGTTGTGACACCAAAATATATCTGTTGAAAATAATCTTGTGTAGGCCCGACATCCCAGTGTGGTTTCGCAGTTCCACGGGTCAAATCGCTGTACTATCCAGTTTTGGGCCTTTGGTATCTAAAAAAAATCAGTTTGAGTGTGTCGCTCACTGTTCAGCCGCAAATATCTCTATTTTAAAAAGTGTGGTATACCCCAGTAAACAATAACTGTGGTTTTGCCATCCCACGGTAAAAAATCTCTATTATTCAGCTTTTGGTAGTTTTTTCCGTAAAGAAAAACAGTAGTGTCTCCTGACTGTTGTGACACAAAAATATATCTGTTGAAAATAGTCTTGTGTAGGCCCGACATCCCAGTGTGGTTTCGCAGTTCCACGGTTTAAATCGCTGTACTATCCAGTTTTGGGCCTTTGGTATCTAAAAAAAAAGCAGTTTGAGTGTGTCGCTCACTGTTCAGCCGCAAATATCTCTATTTTAAAAAGTGTGGTATACCCCAGTAAACAATAACTGTGGTTTTGCCATCCCACGGTAAAAAATCTCTATTATTCAGCTTTTGGTAGTTTTTTCCATAAAGAAAAACAGTAGTGTCTCCTGACTGTTGTGACACAAAGATATATCTGTTGAAAATAGTCTTGTGTAGGCCCGACATCCCAGTGTGGTTTCGCAGTTCCACGGGTCAAATCGCTGTACTATCCAGTTTTGGGCCTTTGGTATCTAAAAAAAAAGCAGTTTGAGTGTGTCGCTCACTGTTCAGCCGCAAATATCTCTATTTAAAAAAGAGTGGTATACCCCAGTAAACAATAACTGTGGTTTTGCCATCCCACGCTAAAAAATCTCTATTATTCAGCTTTTGGTAGTTTTTCCGCAAAGAAAACAGTAGTGTCTCCTGAATGTTGTGACACAAAAATATATCTGTTGAAAATAGTCTTGTGTAGGCCCGACATCCCAGTGTGGTTTCGCAGTTCCACGGGTCAAATCACTGTACTATCCAGTTTTGGGCCTTTGGTATCTAAAAAACAAGCAGTTTGAGTGTGTCGCTCACTGTTCAGCCGCAAATATCTCTATTTAAAAAAGTGTGGTATACCCCAGTAAACAATAACTGTGGTTTTGCCATCCCACGGTAAAAATCTCTATTATTCAGCTTTTGGCAGTTTTTTCCGTAAAGAAAAACAGTAGTGTCTCCTGACTGTTGTGACACAAAGATATATCTGTTGAAAATAGTCTTGTTTAGGCCCGACATCCCAGTGTGGTTTCGCAGTTCCACGGGTCAAATCGCTGTACGATCCAGTTTTGGGCCTTTGGTATCTAAAAAAAAAGCAGTTTGAGTGTGTCGCTCACTGTTCAGCCACAAATATCTCTATTTAAAAAAGAGTGGTATACCCCAGTAAACAATAACTGTGGTTTTGCCATCCCACGGTAAAAAATCTCTATTATTCAGCTTTTGGTAGTTTTTTCCGTAAAGAAAAACAGTAGTGTCTCCTGACTGTTGTGACACAAAAATATATCTGTTGAAAATAGTCTTGTGTAGGCCCGAAATCCCAGTGTGGTTTCGCAGTTCCACGGGTCACATCGCTGTACTATCCAGTTTTGGGCCTGTGGTATCTAAAAAAAAAGCAGTTTGAGTGTGTCGCTCACTGTTCAGCCGAAAATATCTCTATTTAAAAAAGTGTGGTATACCCCAGAAAACAATAACTGTGGTTTTGCCATCCCACGCTAAAAAATCTCTATTATTCAGCTTTTGGTAGTTTTTCCGCAAAGAAAACAGTAGTGTCTCCTGACTGTTGTGACACAAAAATATATCTGTTGAAAATAGTCTTGTGTAGGCCCGACATCCCAGTGTGGTTTCGCAGTTCCACGGGTCAATTCACTGTACTATCCAGTTTTGGGCCTTTGGTATCTAAAAAAAAAGCAGTTTGAGTGTGTCGCTCACTGTTCAGCCGCAAATATCTCTATTTAAAAAAGTGTGGTATACCCCAGTAAACAATAACTGTGGTTTTGCCATCCCACGGTAAAAAATCTCTATTATTCAGCTTTTGGCAGTTTTTTCCGTAAAGAAAAACAGTAGTGTCTCCTGACTGTTGTGACACAAAGATATATCTGTTGAAAATAGTCTTGTGTAGGCCCGACATCCCAGTGTGGTTTCGCAGTTCCATGAGTCAAATCGCTGTATTATCCAGTTTTGGGCCTTTGGTATCTAAAAAAAAAGCAGTTTGAGTGTATCGCTCACTGCTCAGCCGCAAATATCTCTATTTAAAAAAGTGTGGTATACCCCAGTAAACAATAACTGTGGTTTTGCCAACCCACGGTAAAAAATCTCTATTATTCAGCTTTTGGTAGTTTTTTCCGTAAAGAAAAACAGTAGCGTCTCCTGACTATTGTGACACAAAAATATATCTGTTGAAAATTGTCTTGTTTAGGCCCGACATCCCAGTGTGGTTTCGCAGTTCCACGGGTCAAATCGCTGTACGATCCAGTTTTGGGCCTTTGGTATCTGAAAAAAAGCAGTTTGAGTGTGTCGCTCACTGTTCAGCCGCAAATATCTCTATTTTAAAAAGTGTGGTATACCCAAGTAAACAATAACTGTGGTTTTGCCATCCCACGGTAAAAAATCTCTATTATTCAGCTTTTGGTAGTTTTTTCCGTAAAGAAAAACAGTAGTGTCTCCTGACTGTTGTGACGCAAAAATATATCTGTTGAAAATAGTCTTGTGTAGGCCCGACATCCCAGTGTGGTTTCGCAGTTCCACGGGTCAAATCGCTGTACTATCCAGTTTTGGGCCTTTGGTATCTAAAAAAAAAGCAGTTTGAGTGTGTTGCTCACTGTTCAGCCGCAAATATCTCTATTTAAAAAAGTGTGGTATACCCCAGTAAACAATAACTGTGGTTTTGCCATCCCACGATAAAAAATTTCTATCATTCAGCTTTTGGTAGTTTTTAACGTAAAGAAAAACAGTAGTGTCTCCTGACTGTTGTGACACCAAAATATATCTGTTGAAAATAATCTTGTGTAGGCCCGACATCCCAGTGTGGTTTCGCAGTTCCACGGGTCAAATCGCTGTACTATCCAGTTTTGGGCCTTTGGTATCTAAAAAAAATCAGTTTGAGTGTGTCGCTCACTGTTCAGCCGCAAATATCTCTATTTTAAAAAGTGTGGTATACCCCAGTAAACAATAACTGTGGTTTTGCCATCCCACGGTAAAAAATCTCTATTATTCAGCTTTTGGTAGTTTTTTCCGTAAAGAAAAACAGTAGTGTCTCCTGACTGTTGTGACACAAAAATATATCTGTTGAAAATAGTCTTGTGTAGGCCCGACATCCCAGTGTGGTTTCGCAGTTCCACGGTTTAAATCGCTGTACTATCCAGTTTTGGGCCTTTGGTATCTAAAAAAAAAGCAGTTTGAGTGTGTCGCTCACTGTTCAGCCGCAAATATCTCTATTTTAAAAAGTGTGGTATACCCCAGTAAACAATAACTGTGGTTTTGCCATCCCACGGTAAAAAATCTCTATTATTCAGCTTTTGGTAGTTTTTTCCGTAAAGAAAAACAGTAGTGTCTCCTGACTGTTGTGACACAAAGATATATCTGTTGAAAATAGTCTTGTGTAGGCCCGACATCCCAGTGTGGTTTCGCAGTTCCACGGGTCAAATCGCTGTACTATCCAGTTTTGGGCCTTTGGTATCTAAAAAAAAAGCAGTTTGAGTGTGTCGCTCACTGTTCAGCCGCAAATATCTCTATTTAAAAAAGAGTGGTATACCCCAGTAAACAATAACTGTGGTTTTGCCATCCCACGCTAAAAAATCTCTATTATTCAGCTTTTGGTAGTTTTTCCGCAAAGAAAACAGTAGTGTCTCCTGACTGTTGTGACACAAAAATATATCTGTTGAAAATAGTCTTGTGTAGGCCCGACATCCCAGTGTGGTTTCACAGTTCCACGGGTCAAATCACTGTACTATCCAGTTTTGGGCCTTTGGTATCTAAAAAACAAGCAGTTTGAGTGTGTCGCTCACTGTTCAGCCGCAAATATCTCTATTTAAAAAAGTGTGGTATACCCCAGTAAACAATAACTGTGGTTTTGCCATCCCACGGTAAAAAATCTCTATTATTCAGCTTTTGGCAGTTTTTTCCGTAAAGAAAAACAGTAGTGTCTCCTGACTGTTGTGACACAAAGATATATCTGTTGAAAATAGTCTTGTGTAGGCCCGACATCCCAGTGTGGTTTCGCAGTTCCACGGGTCAAATCGCTGTATTATCCAGTTTTGGGCCTTTGGTATCTAAAAAAAAAAGCAGTTTGAGTGTATCGCTCACTGCTCAGCCGCAAATATCTCTATTTAAAAAAGTGTGGTATACCCCAGTAAACAATAACTGTGGTTTTGCCAACCCACGGTAAAAAATCTCTATTATTCAGCTTTTGGTAGTTTTTTCCGTAAAGAAAAACAGTAGCGTCTCCTGACTATTGTGACACAAAAATATATCTGTTGAAAATAGTCTTGTTTAGTCCCGACATCCCAGTGTGGTTTCGCAGTTCCACGGGTCAAATCGCTGTACGATCCAGTTTTGGGCCTTTGGTATCTAAAAAAAAAGCAGTTTGAGTGTGTCGCTCACTGTTCAGCCACAAATATCTCTATTTAAAAAAGAGTGGTATACCCCAGTAAACAATAACTGTGGTTTTGCCATCCCACGGTAAAAAATCTCTATTATTCAGCTTTTGGTAGTTTTTTCCGTAAAGAAAAACAGTAGTGTCTCCTGACTGTTGTGACACAAAAATATATCTGTTGAAAATAGTCTTGTGTAGGCCCGAAATCCCAGTGTGGTTTCGCAGTTCCACGGGTCAAATCGCTGTACTATCCAGTTTTGGGCCTGTGGTATCTAAAAAAAAAGCAGTTTGAGTGTGTCGCTCACTGTTCAGCCGAAAATATCTCTATTTAAAAAAGTGTGGTATACCCCAGAAAACAATAACTGTGGTTTTGCCATCCCACGCTAAAAAATCTCTATTATTCAGCTTTTGGTAGTTTTTCCGCAAAGAAAACAGTAGTGTCTCCTGACTGTTGTGACACAAAAATATATCTGTTGAAAATAGTCTTGTGTAGGCCCGACATCCCAGTGTGGTTTCGCAGTTCCACGGGTCAATTCACTGTACTATCCAGTTTTGGGCCTTTGGTATCTAAAAAAAAAGCAGTTTGAGTGTGTCGCTCACTGTTCAGCCGCAAATATCTCTATTTAAAAAAGTGTGGTATACCCCAGTAAACAATAACTGTGGTTTTGCCATCCCACGGTAAAAAATCTCTATTATTCAGCTTTTGGCAGTTTTTTCCGTAAAGAAAAACAGTAGTGTCTCCTGACTGTTGTGACACAAAGATATATCTGTTGAAAATAGTCTTGTGTAGGCCCGACATCCCAGTGTGGTTTCGCAGTTCCATGGGTCAAATCGCTGTATTATCCAGTTTTGGGCCTTTGGTATCTAAAAAAAAAGCAGTTTGAGTGTATCGCTCACTGCTCAGCCGCAAATATCTCTATTTAAAAAAGTGTGGTATACCCCAGTAAACAATAACTGTGGTTTTGCCAACCCACGGTAAAAAATCTCTATTATTCAGCTTTTGGTAGTTTTTTCCGTAAAGAAAAACAGTAGCGTCTCCTGACTATTGTGACACAAAAATATATCTGTTGAAAATTGTCTTGTTTAGGCCCGACATCCCAGTGTGGTTTCGCAGTTCCACGGGTCAAATCGCTGTACGATCCAGTTTTGGGCCTTTGGTATCTGAAAAAAAGCAGTTTGAGTGTGTCGCTCACTGTTCAGCCGCAAATATCTCTATTTTAAAAAGTGTGGTATACCCAAGTAAACAATAACTGTGGTTTTGCCATCCCACGGTAAAAAATCTCTATTATTCAGCTTTTGGTAGTTTTTTCCGTAAAGAAAAACAGTAGTGTCTCCTGACTGTTGTGACGCAAAAATATATCTGTTGAAAATAGTCTTGCGTAGGCCCGACATCCCAGTGTGGTTTCGCAGTTCCACGGGTCAAATCGCTGTACTATCCAGTTTTGGGCCTTTGGTATCTAAAAAAAAAAGCAGTTTGAGTGTGTTGCTCACTGTTCAGCCGCAAATATCTCTATTTAAAAAAGTGTGGTATACCCCAGTAAACAATAACTGTGGTTTTGCCATCCCACGATAAAAAATTTCTATCATTCAGCTTTTGGTAGTTTTTAACGTAAAGAAAAACAGTAGTGTCTCCTGACTGTTGTGACACAAAAATATATCTGTTGAAAATAGTCTTGTGTAGGCCCGACATCCCAGTGTGGTTTCACAGTTCCACGGTTTAAATCGCTGTGCTATCCAGTTTTGGGCCTTTGGTATCTAAAAAAAAAGCAGTTTGAGTGTGTCGCTCACTGTTCAGCCGCAAATATCTCTATTTTAAAAAGTGTGGTATACCCCAGTAAACAATAACTGTGGTTTTGCCATCCCACGGTAAAAAATCTCTATTATTCAGCTTTTGGTAGTTTTTTCCGTAAAGAAAAACAGTAGTGTCTCCTGACTGTTGTGACACAAAGATATATCTGTTGAAAATAGTCTTGTGTAGGCCCGACATCCCAGTGTGGTTTCGCAGTTCCACGGGTCAAATCGCTGTACTATCCAGTTTTGGGCCTTTGGTATCTAAAAAAAAAGCAGTTTGAGTGTGTCGCTCACTGTTCAGCCGCAAATATCTCTATTTAAAAAAGAGTGGTATACCCCAGTAAACAATAACTGTGGTTTTGCCATCCCACGCTAAAAAATCTCTATTATTCAGCTTTTGGTAGTTTTTCCGCAAAGAAAACAGTAGTGTCTCCTGACTGTTGTGACACAAAAATATATCTGTTGAAAATAGTCTTGTGTAGGCCCGACATCCCAGTGTGGTTTCACAGTTCCACGGGTCAAATCACTGTACTATCCAGTTTTGGGCCTTTGGTATCTAAAAAACAAGCAGTTTGAGTGTGTCGCTCACTGTTCAGCCGCAAATATCTCTATTTAAAAAAGTGTGGTATACCCCAGTAAACAATAACTGTGGTTTTGCCATCCCACGGTAAAAAATCTCTATTATTCAGCTTTTGGCAGTTTTTTCCGTAAAGAAAAACAGTAGTGTCTCCTGACTGTTGTGACACAAAGATATATCTGTTGAAAATAGTCTTGTGTAGGCCCGACATCCCAGTGTGGTTTCGCAGTTCCACGGGTCAAATCGCTGTATTATCCAGTTTTGGGCCTTTGGTATCTAAAAAAAAAGCAGTTTGAGTGTATCGCTCACTGCTCAGCCGCAAATATCTCTATTTAAAAAAGTGTGGTATACCCCAGTAAACAATAACTGTGGTTTTGCCAACCCACGGTAAAAAATCTCTATTATTCAGCTTTTGGTAGTTTTTTCCGTAAAGAAAAACAGTAGCGTCTCCTGACTATTGTGACACAAAAATATATCTGTTGAAAATAGTCTTGTTTAGGCCCGACATCCCAGTGTGGTTTCGCAGTTCCACGGGTCAAATCGCTGTACGATCCAGTTTTGGGCCTTTGGTATCTAAAAAAAAAGCAGTTTGAGTGTGTCGCTCACTGTTCAGCCACAAATATCTCTATTTAAAAAAGAGTGGTATACCCCAGTAAACAATAACTGTGGTTTTGCCATCCCACGGTAAAAAATCTCTATTATTCAGCTTTTGGTAGTTTTTTCCGTAAAGAAAAACAGTAGTGTCTCCTGACTGTTGTGACACAAAAATATATCTGTTGAAAATAGTCTTGTGTAGGCCCGAAATCCCAGTGTGGTTTCGCAGTTCCACGGGTCAAATCGCTGTACTATCCAGTTTTGGGCCTGTGGTATCTAAAAAAAAAGCAGTTTGAGTGTGTCGCTCACTGTTCAGCCGAAAATATCTCTATTTAAAAAAGTGTGGTATACCCCAGAAAACAATAACTGTGGTTTTGCCATCCCACGCTAAAAAATCTCTATTATTCAGCTTTTGGTAGTTTTTCCGCAAAGAAAACAGTAGTGTCTCCTGACTGTTGTGACACAAAAATATATCTGTTGAAAATAGTCTTGTGTAGGCCCGACATCCCAGTGTGGTTTCGCAGTTCCACGGGTCAATTCACTGTACTATCCAGTTTTGGGCCTTTGGTATCTAAAAAAAAAGCAGTTTGAGTGTGTCGCTCACTGTTCAGCCGCAAATATCTCTATTTAAAAAAGTGTGGTATACCCCAGTAAACAATAACTGTGGTTTTGCCATCCCACGGTAAAAAATCTCTATTATTCAGCTTTTGGCAGTTTTTTCCGTAAAGAAAAACAGTAGTGTCTCCTGACTGTTGTGACACAAAGATATATCTGTTGAAAATAGTCTTGTGTAGGCCCGACATCCCAGTGTGGTTTCGCAGTTCCACGGGTCAAATCGCTGTATTATCCAGTTTTGGGCCTTTGGTATCTAAAAAAAAAGCAGTTTGAGTGTATCGCTCACTGCTCAGCCGCAAATATCTCTATTTAAAAAAGTGTGGTATACCCCAGTAAACAATAACTGTGGTTTTGCCAACCCACGGTAAAAAATCTCTATTATTCAGCTTTTGGTAGTTTTTTCCGTAAAGAAAAACAGTAGCGTCTCCTGACTATTGTGACACAAAAATATATCTGTTGAAAATTGTCTTGTTTAGGCCCGACATCCCAGTGTGGTTTCGCAGTTCCACGGGTCAAATCGCTGTACGATCCAGTTTTGGGCCTTTGGTATCTGAAAAAAAGCAGTTTGAGTGTGTCGCTCACTGTTCAGCCGCAAATATCTCTATTTTAAAAAGTGTGGTATACCCAAGTAAACAATAACTGTGGTTTTGCCATCCCACGGTAAAAAATCTCTATTATTCAGCTTTTGGTAGTTTTTTCCGTAAAGAAAAACAGTAGTGTCTCCTGACTGTTGTGACGCAAAAATATATCTGTTGAAAATAGTCTTGCGTAGGCCCGACATCCCAGTGTGGTTTCGCAGTTCCACGGGTCAAATCGCTGTACTATCCAGTTTTGGGCCTTTGGTATCTAAAAAAAAAGCAGTTTGAGTGTGTTGCTCACTGTTCAGCCGCAAATATCTCTATTTAAAAAAGTGTGGTATACCCCAGTAAACAATAACTGTGGTTTTGCCATCCCACGATAAAAAATTTCTATCATTCAGCTTTTGGTAGTTTTTAACGTAAAGAAAAACAGTAGTGTCTCCTGACTGTTGTGACACCAAAATATATCTGTTGAAAATAATCTTGTGTAGGCCCGACATCCCAGTGTGGTTTCGCAGTTCCACGGGTCAAATCGCTGTACTATCCAGTTTTGGGCCTTTGGTATCTAAAAAAAAAACAGTTTGAGTGTGTCGCTCACTGTTCAGCCGCAAATATCTCTATTTAAAAAAGAGTGGTATACCCCAGTAAACAATAACTGTGGTTTTGCCATCCCACGCTAAAAAATCTCTATTATTCAGCTTTTGGTAGTTTTTCCGCAAAGAAAACAGTAGTGTCTCCTGACTGTTGTGACACAAAAATATATCTGTTGAAAATAGTCTTGTGTAGGCCCGACATCCCAGTGTGGTTTCGCAGTTCCACGGGTCAAATCACTGTACTATCCAGTTTTGGGCCTTTGGTATCTAAAAAAAAAGCAGTTTGAGTGTGTCGCTCACTGTTCAGCCGCAAATATCTCTATTTAAAAAAGTGTGGTATACCCCAGTAAACAATAACTGTGGTTTTGCCATCCCACGGTAAAAAATCTCTATTATTCAGCTTTTGGCAGTTTTTTCCGTAAAGAAAAACAGTAGTGTCTCCTGACTGTTGTGACACAAAGATATATCTGTTGAAAATAGTCTTGTGTAGGCCCGACATCCCAGTGTGGTTTCGCAGTTCCACGGGTCAAATCGCTGTATTATCCAGTTTTGGGCCTTTGGTATCTAAAAAAAAACAGTTTGAGTGTATCGCTCACTGCTCAGCCGCAAATATCTCTATTTAAAAAAGTGTGGTATACCCCAGTAAACAATAACTGTGGTTTTGCCAACCCACGGTAAAAAATCTCTATTATTCAGCTTTTGGTAGTTTTTTCCGTAAAGAAAAACAGTAGCGTCTCCTGACTATTGTGACACAAAAATATATCTGTTGAAAATAGTCTTGTTTAGGCCCGACATCCCAGTGTGGTTTCGCAGTTCCACGGGTCAAATCGCTGTACGATCCAGTTTTGGGCCTTTGGTATCTGAAAAAAAGCAGTTTGAGTGTGTCGCTCACTGTTCAGCCGCAAATATCTCTATTTTAAAAAGTGTGGTATACCCAAGTAAACAATAACTGTGGTTTTGCCATCCCACGGTAAAAAATCTCTATTATTCAGCTTTTGGTAGTTTTTTCCGTAAAGAAAAACAGTAGTGTCTCCTGACTGTTGTGACGCAAAAATATATCTGTTGAAAAAAGTCTTGTGTAGGCCCGACATCCCAGTGTGGTTTCGCAGTTCCACGGGTCAAATCGCTGTACTATCCAGTTTTGGGCCTTTGGTATCTAAAAAAAAAGCAGTTTGAGTGTGTTGCTCACTGTTCAGCCGCAAATATCTCTATTTAAAAAAGTGTGGTATACCCCAGTAAACAATAACTGTGGTTTTGCCATCCCACGATAAAAAATTTCTATCATTCAGCTTTTGGTAGTTTTTTCCGTAAAGAAAAACAGTAGTGTCTCCTGACTGTTGTGACACCAAAATATATCTGTTGAAAATAATCTTGTGTAGGCCCGACATCCCAGTGTGGTTTCGCAGTTCCACGGGTCAAATCGCTGTACTATCCAGTTTTGGGCCTTTGGTATCTAAAAAAAATCAGTTTGAGTGTGTCGCTCACTGTTCAGCCACAAATATCTGTATTTAAAAAAATGTGGTATACCCCAGTAAACAATAACTGTGGTTTTGCCATCCCATGGTAAAAAATCTCTATTATTCAGCTTTTGGAATTTTTTTCCGTAAAGAAAAACATTAGTGTCTCCTGACTGTTGTGACACAAAAATATATCTGTTGAAAATAGTCTTGTGTAGGCCCGACATCCCAGTGTGGTTTCGCAGTTCCACGGGTCAAATCGCTGTACTATCCACTTTTGGGCCTTTGGTATCTAAAAAAAAAGCAGTTTGAGTGTGTCGCTCACTGTTCAGCCGCAAATATCTCTATTTAAAAAAGTGTGGTATACCCCAGTAAACAATAACTGTGGTTTTGCCATCCCACGGTAAAAAATCTCTATTATTCAGCTTTTGGTAGTTTTTTCCGTAAAGAAAAACAGTAGCGTCTCCTGACTATTGTGACACAAAAATATATCTGTTGAAAATAGTCTTGTGTAGGCCCGACATCCCAGTGTGGTTTCGCAGTTCCACGGGTCAAATCGCTGTACTATCCAGTTTTGGGCCTTTGGTATCTGAAAAAAAGCAGTTTGAGTGTGTCGCTCACTGTTCAGCCGCAAATATCTCTATTTTAAAAAGTGTGGGATACCCCAGTAAACAATAACTGTGGTTTTGCCATCCCACGGTAAAAAATCTCTATTATTCAGCTTTTGGTAGTTTTTTCCGTAAAGAAAAACAGTAGTGTCTCCTGACTGTTGTGACGCAAAAATATATCTGTTGAAAATAGTCTTGTGTAGGCCCGACATCCCAGTGTGGTTTCGCAGTTCCACGGGTCAAATCGCTGTACTATCCAGTTTTGGGCCTTTGGTATCTAAAAAAAAAGCAGTTTTAGTGTGTCGCTCACTGTTCAGCCGCAAATATCTCTATTTTAAAAAAGAGTGGTATACCCCAGTAAACAATAACTGTGGTTTTGCCATCCCACGCTAAAAAATCTCTATTATTCAGCTTTTGGTAGTTTTTCCGCAAAGAAAACAGTAGTGTCTCCTGACTGTTGTGACACAAAAATATATCTGTTGAAAATAGTCTTGTGTAGGCCCGACATCCCAGTGTGGTTTCGCAGTTCCACGGGTCAAATCACTGTACTATCCAGTTTTGGGCCTTTGGTATCTAAAAAAAAAGCAGTTTGAGTGTGTCGCTCACTGTTCAGCCGCAAATATCTCTATTTAAAAAAGTGTGGTATACCCCAGTAAACAATAACTGTGGTTTTGCCATCCCACGGTAAAAAATCTCTATTATTCAGCTTTTGGCAGTTTTTTCCGTAAAGAAAAACAGTAGTGTCTCCTGACTGTTGTGACAGAAAGATATATCTGTTGAAAATAGTCTTGTGTAGGCCCGACATCCCAGTGTGGTTTCGCAGTTCCACGGGTCAAATCGCTGTATTATCCAGTTTTGGGCCTTTGGTATCTAAAAAAAAAGCAGTTTGAGTGTATGGCTCACTGCTCAGCCGCAAATATCTCTATTTTAAAAAGTGTGGTATACCCAAGTAAACAATAACTGTGGTTTTGCCATCCCACGGTAAAAAATCTCTATTATTCAGCTTTTGGTAGTTTTTTCCGTAAAGAAAAACAGTAGTGTCTCCTGACTGTTGTGACGCAAAAATATATCTGTTGAAAAAAGTCTTGTGTAGGCCCGACATCCCAGTGTGGTTTCGCAGTTCCACGGGTCAAATCGCTGTACTATCCAGTTTTGGGCCTTTGGTATCTAAAAAAAAAGCAGTTTGAGTGTGTTGCTCACTGTTCAGCCGCAAATATCTCTATTTAAAAAAGTGTGGTATACCCCAGTAAACAATAACTGTGGTTTTGCCATCCCACGATAAAAAATTTCTATCATTCAGCTTTTGGTAGTTTTTTCCGTAAAGAAAAACAGTAGTGTCTCCTGACTGTTGTGACACCAAAATATATCTGTTGAAAATAATCTTGTGTAGGCCCGACATCCCAGTGTGGTTTCGCAGTTCCACGGGTCAAATCGCTGTACTATCCAGTTTTGGGCCTTTGGTATCTAAAAAAAATCAGTTTGAGTGTGTCGCTCACTGTTCAGCCACAAATATCTCTATTTAAAAAAGTGTGGTATACCCCAGTAAACAATAACTGTGGTTTTGCCATCCCACGCTAAAAAATCTCTATTATTCAGCTTTTGGTAGTTTTTCCGCAAAGAAAACAGTAGTGTCTCCTGACTGTTGTGACACAAAAATATATCTGTTGAAAATAGTCTTGTGTAGGCCCGACATCCCAGTGTGGTTTCGCAGTTCCACGGGTCAAATCACTGTACTATCCAGTTTTGGGCCTTTGGTATCTAAAAAAAAAGCAGTTTGAGTGTGTCGCTCACTGTTCAGCCGCAAATATCTCTATTTAAAAAAGTGTGGTATACCCCAGTAAACAATAACTGTGGTTTTGCCATCCCACGGTAAAAAATCTCTATTATTCAGCTTTTGGCAGTTTTTTCCGTAAAGAAAAACAGTAGTGTCTCCTGACTGTTGTGACACAAAGATATATCTGTTGAAAATAGTCTTGTGTAGGCCCGACATCCCAGTGTGGTTTCGCAGTTCCACGGGTCAAATCGCTGTATTATCCAGTTTTGGGCCTTTGGTATCTAAAAAAAAAGCAGTTTGAGTGTATCGCTCACTGCTCAGCCGCAAATATCTCTATTTAAAAAAGTGTGGTATACCCCAGTAAACAATAACTGTGGTTTTGCCAACCCACGGTAAAAAATCTCTATTATTCAGCTTTTGGTAGTTTTTTCCGTAAAGAAAAACAGTAGCGTCTCCTGACTATTGTGACACAAAAATATATCTGTTGAAAATAGTCTTGTTTAGGCCCGACATCCCAGTGTGGTTTCGCAGTTCCACGGGTCAAATCGCTGTACGATCCAGTTTTGGGCCTTTGGTTTCTGAAAAAAAGCAGTTTGAGTGTGTCGCTCACTGTTCAGCCGCAAATATCTCTATTTTAAAAAGTGTGGTATACCCAAGTAAACAATAACTGTGGTTTTGCCATCCCACGGTAAAAAATCTCTATTATTCAGCTTTTGGTAGTTTTTTCCGTAAAGAAAAACAGTAGTGTCTCCTGACTGTTGTGACGCAAAAATATATCTGTTGAAAAAAGTCTTGTGTAGGCCCGACATCCCAGTGTGGTTTCGCAGTTCCACGGGTCAAATCGCTGTACTATCCAGTTTTGGGCCTTTGGTATCTAAAAAAAAAGCAGTTTGAGTGTGTTGCTCACTGTTCAGCCGCAAATATCTCTATTTAAAAAAGTGTGGTATACCCCAGTAAACAATAACTGTGGTTTTGCCATCCCACGATAAAAAATTTCTATCATTCAGCTTTTGGTAGTTTTTTCCGTAAAGAAAAACAGTAGTGTCTCCTGACTGTTGTGACACCAAAATATATCTGTTGAAAATAATCTTGTGTAGGCCCGACATCCCAGTGTGGTTTCGCAGTTCCACGGGTCAAATCGCTGTACTATCCAGTTTTGGGCCTTTGGTATCTAAAAAAAATCAGTTTGAGTGTGTCGCTCACTGTTCAGCCACAAATATCTGTATTTAAAAAAATGTGGTATACCCCAGTAAACAATAACTGTGGTTTTGCCATCCCATGGTAAAAAATCTCTATTATTCAGCTTTTGGAATTTTTTTCCGTAAAGAAAAACATTAGTGTCTCCTGACTGCTGTGACACAAAAATATATCTGTTGAAAATAGTCTTGTGTAGGCCCGACATCCCAGTGTGGTTTCGCAGTTCCACGGGTCAAATCGCTGTACTATCCACTTTTGGGCCTTTGGTATCTAAAAAAAAAGCAGTTTGAGTGTGTCGCTCACTGTTCAGCCGCAAATATCTCTATTTTAAAAAGTGTGGGATACCCCAGTAAACAATAACTGTGGTTTTGCCATCCCAGGGTAAAAAATCTCTATTATTCAGCTTTTGGTAGTTTTTTCCGTAAAGAAAAACAGTAGTGTCTCCTGACTGTTGTGACGCAAAAATATATCTGTTGAAAATAGTCTTGTGTAGGCCCGACATCCCAGTGTGGTTTCGCAGTTCCACGGGTCAAATCGCTGTACTATCCAGTTTTGGGCCTTTGGTATCTAAAAAAAAAGCAGTTTTAGTGTGTCGCTCACTGTTCAGCCGCAAATATCTCTATTTAAAAAAGAGTGGTATACCCCAGTAAACAATAACTGTGGTTTTGCCATCCCACGCTAAAAAATCTCTATTATTCAGCTTTTGGTAGTTTTTCCGCAAAGAAAACAGTAGTGTCTCCTGACTGTTGTGACACAAAAATATATCTGTTGAAAATAGTCTTGTGTAGGCCCGACATCCCAGTGTGGTTTCGCAGTTCCACGGGTCAAATCACTGTACTATCCAGTTTTGGGCCTTTGGTATCTAAAAAAAAAGCAGTTTGAGTGTGTCGCTCACTGTTCAGCCGCAAATATCTCTATTTAAAAAAGTGTGGTATACCCCAGTAAACAATAACTGTGGTTTTGCCATCCCACGGTAAAAAATCTCTATTATTCAGCTTTTGGCAGTTTTTTCCGTAAAGAAAAACAGTAGTGTCTCCTGACTGTTGTGACAGAAAGATATATCTGTTGAAAATAGTCTTGTGTAGGCCCGACATCCCAGTGTGGTTTCGCAGTTCCACGGGTCAAATCGCTGTATTATCCAGTTTTGGGCCTTTGGTATCTAAAAAAAAAGCAGTTTGAGTGTATGGCTCACTGCTCAGCCGCAAATATCTCTATTTTAAAAAGTGTGGTATACCCAAGTAAACAATAACTGTGGTTTTGCCATCCCACGGTAAAAAATCTCTATTATTCAGCTTTTGGTAGTTTTTTCCGTAAAGAAAAACAGTAGTGTCTCCTGACTGTTGTGACGCAAAAATATATCTGTTGAAAAAAGTCTTGTGTAGGCCCGACATCCCAGTGTGGTTTCGCAGTTCCACGGGTCAAATCGCTGTACTATCCAGTTTTGGGCCTTTGGTATCTAAAAAAAAAGCAGTTTGAGTGTGTTGCTCACTGTTCAGCCGCAAATATCTCTATTTAAAAAAGTGTGGTATACCCCAGTAAACAATAACTGTGGTTTTGCCATCCCACGATAAAAAATTTCTATCATTCAGCTTTTGGTAGTTTTTTCCGTAAAGAAAAACAGCAGTGTCTCCTGACTGTTGTGACACCAAAATATATCTGTTGAAAATAATCTTGTGTAGGCCCGACATCCCAGTGTGGTTTCGCAGTTCCACGGGTCAAATCGCTGTACTATCCAGTTTTGGGCCTTTGGTATCTAAAAAAAATCAGTTTGAGTGTGTCGCTCACTGTTCAGCCACAAATATCTCTATTTAAAAAAGTGTGGTATACCCCAGTAAACAATAACTGTGGTTTTGCCATCCCATGGTAAAAAATCTCTATTATTCAGCTTTTGGAATTTTTTTCTGTAAAGAAAAACATTAGTGTCTCCTGACTGTTGTGACACAAAAATATATCTGTTGAAAATAGTCTTGTGTAGGCCCGACATCCCAGTGTGGTTTCGCAGTTCCACGGGTGAAATCGCTGTACTATCCAGTTTTGGGCCTTTGGTATCTAAAAAAAAAGCAGTTTGAGTGTGTCGCTCACTGTTCAGCCGCAAATATCTCTATTTAAAAAAGTGTGGTATACCCCAGTAAACAATAACTGTGGTTTTGCCAACCCACGGTAAAAAATCTCTATTATTCAGCTTTTGGTAGTTTTTTCCGTAAAGAAAAACAGTAGCGTCTCCTGACTATTGTGACACAAAAATATATCTGTTGAAAATAGTCTTGTGTAGGCCCGACATCCCAGTGTGGTTTCGCAGTTCCACGGGTCAAATCGCTGTACTATCCAGTTTTGGGCCTTTGGTATCTGAAAAAAAGCAGTTTGAGTGTGTCGCTCACTGTTCAGCCGCAAATATCTCTATTTTAAAAAGTGTGGTATACCCCAGTAAACAATAACTGTGGTTTTGCCATCCCACGGTAAAAAATCTCTATTATTCAGCTTTTGGTAGTTTTTTCCGTAAAGAAAAACAGTAGTGTCTCCTGACTGTTGTGACGCAAAAATATATCTGTTGAAAATAGTCTTGTGTAGGCCCGACATCCCAGTGTGGTTTCGCAGTTCCACGGGTCAAATCGCTGTACTATCCAGTTTTGGACCTTTGGTATCTAAAAAAAAAGCAGTTTTAGTGTGTCGCTCACTGTTCAGCCGCAAATATCTCTATTTAAAAAAGTGTGGTATACCCCCGTAAACAATAACTGTGGTTTTGCCATCCCACGATAAAAAATTTCTATTATTCAGCTTTTGGTAGTTTTTTCCATAAAGAAAAACAGTAGTGTCTCCTGACTGTTGTGACACAAAAATATATCTGTTGAAAATAGTCTTGTGTAGGCCCGACATCCCTGTGTGGTTTCGCAGTTCCACGGGTCAAATCGCTGTACTATCCAGTTTTGGGCCTTTGGTATCTAAAAAAAAAGCAGTTTGAGTGTGTCGCTCACTGTTCAGCCGCAAATATCTCTATTTAAAAAAGTGTGGTATACCCCAGAAAACAATAACTGTGGTTTTACCATCCCACGGTAAAAAAATCTCTATTATTCTGCTTTTGGTAGTTTTTCCGTAAAGAAAACAGTAGTGTCTCCTGACTGTTGTGACACAAAAATATATCTGTTGAAAATAGTGTTGTGTAGGCCCGACATCCCAGTGTGGTTTCGCAGTTCCACGGGTCAAATCGCTGTACTATCCAGTTTTGGGCCTTTGGTATCTAAAAAAAAGCAGTTTGAGTGTGTCGCTCACTGTTCAGCCGCAAATATCTCTATTTAAAAAAGTGTGGTATACCCCAGTAAACAATAACTGTGGTTTTGCCATCCCACGATAAAAAATTTCTATTATTCAGCTTTTGGTAGTTTTTTCCGTAAAGAAAAACAGCAGTGTCTCCTGACTGTTGTGACACCAAAATATATCTGTTGAAAATAATCTTGTGTAGGCCCGACATCCCAGTGTGGTTTCGCAGTTCCACGGGTCAAATCGCTGTACTATCCAGTTTTGGGCCTTTGGTATCTAAAAAAAATCAGTTTGAGTGTGTCGCTCACTGTTCAGCCACAAATATCTCTATTTAAAAAAGTGTGGTATACCCCAGTAAACAATAACTGTGGTTTTGCCATCCCATGGTAAAAAATCTCTATTATTCAGCTTTTGGAATTTTTTTCCGTAAAGAAAAACATTAGTATCTCCTGACTGTTGTGACACAAAAATATATCTGTTGAAAATAGTCTTGTGTAGGCCCGACATCCCAGTGTGGTTTCGCAGTTCCACGGGTGAAATCGCTGTACTATCCAGTTTTGGGCCTTTGGTATCTAAAAAAAAAGCAGTTTGAGTGTGTCGCTCACTGTTCAGCCGCAAATATCTCTATTTAAAAAAGTGTGGTATACCCCAGTAAACAATAACTGTGGTTTTGCCAACCCACGGTAAAAAATCTCTATTATTCAGCTTTTGGTAGTTTTTTCCGTAAAGAAAAACAGTAGCGTCTCCTGACTATTGTGACACAAAAATATATCTGTTGAAAATAGTCTTGTGTAGGCCCGACATCCCAGTGTGGTTTCGCAGTTCCACGGGTCAAATCGCTGTACTATCCAGTTTTGGGCCTTTGGTATCTGAAAAAAAGCAGTTTGAGTGTGTCGCTCACTGTTCAGCCGCAAATATCTCTATTTTAAAAAGTGTGGTATACCCCAGTAAACAATAACTGTGGTTTTGCCATCCCACGGTAAAAAATCTCTATTATTCAGCTTTTGGTAGTTTTTTCCGTAAAGAAAAACAGTAGTGTCTCCTGACTGTTGTGACGCAAAAATATATCTGTTGAAAATAGTCTTGTGTAGGCCCGACATCCCAGTGTGGTTTCGCAGTTCCACGGGTCAAATCGCTGTACTATCCAGTTTTGGACCTTTGGTATCTAAAAAAAAAGCAGTTTTAGTGTGTCGCTCACTGTTCAGCCGCAAATATCTCTATTTAAAAAAGTGTGGTATACCCCCGTAAACAATAACTGTGGTTTTGCCATCCCACGATAAAAAATTTCTATTATTCAGCTTTTGGTAGTTTTTTCCATAAAGAAAAACAGTAGTGTCTCCTGACTGTTGTGACACAAAAATATATCTGTTGAAAATAGTCTTGTGTAGGCCCGACATCCCTGTGTGGTTTCGCAGTTCCACGGGTCAAATCGCTGTACTATCCAGTTTTGGGCCTTTGGTATCTAAAAAAAAAGCAGTTTGAGTGTGTCGCTCACTGTTCAGCCGCAAATATCTCTATTTAAAAAAGTGTGGTATACCCCAGAAAACAATAACTGTGGTTTTACCATCCCACGGTAAAAAAATCTCTATTATTCTGCTTTTGGTAGTTTTTCCGTAAAGAAAACAGTAGTGTCTCCTGACTGTTGTGACACAAAAATATATCTGTTGAAAATAGTGTTGTGTAGGCCCGACATCCCAGTGTGGTTTCGCAGTTCCACGGGTCAAATCGCTGTACTATCCAGTTTTGGGCCTTTGGTATCTAAAAAAAAGCAGTTTGAGTGTGTCGCTCACTGTTCAGCCGCAAATATCTCTATTTAAAAAAGTGTGGTATACCCCAGTAAACAATAACTGTGGTTTTGCCATCCCACGATAAAAAATTTCTATTATTCAGCTTTTGGTAGTTTTTTCCGTAAAGAAAAACAATAGTGTCTCCTGACTGTTGTGACACCAAAATATATCTGTTGAAAATAATCTTGTGTAGGCCCGACATCCCAGTGTGGTTTCGCAGTTCCACGGGTCAAATCGCTGTACTATCCAGTTTTGGGCCTTTGGTATCTAAAAAAAATTAATTTGGGTGTGTCGCTCACTGTTCCGCCACAAATATCTCTATTTAAAAAACTGTGGTATACCCCAGTAAACAATAACTGTGGTTTTGCCAACTCACGGTAAAAAATCTCTATTATTCAGCTTTTGGTAGTTTTTTCCGTAAAGAAAAACAGTAGCGTCTCCTGATTATTGTGACACAAAAATATATCTGTTGAAAATAGTCTTGTGTAGGCCCGACATCCCAGTGTGGTTTCGCAGTTCAACGGGTCAAATCGCTGTACTATCCAGTTTTGGGCCTTTGGTATCTGAAAAAAAGCAGTTTGAGTGTGTCGCTCACTGTTCAGCCGCAAATATCTCTATTTTAAAAAGTGTGGTATACCCCAGTAAACAATAACTGTGGTTTTGCCATCCCACGGTAAAAAATCTCTATTATTCAGCTTTTGGTAGTTTTTTTCGTAAAGAAAAACAGTAGTGTCTCCTGACTGTTGTGACGCAAAAATATATCTGTTGAAAATAGTCTTGTGTAGGCACGACATCCCAGTGTGGTTTCGCAGTTCCACGGGTCAAATCGCTGTACTATCCAGTTTTGGGCCTTTGGTATCTGAAAAAAAGCAGTTTGAGTGCGTCGCTCACTGTTCAGCCGCAAATATCTCTATTTAAAAAAGTGTGGTATACCCCAGTAAACAATAACTGTGGTTTTGCCATCCCACGGTAAAAAATCTCTATTATTCAGCTTTTGGTAGTTTTTTCCGTAAAGAAAAACAGTAGTGTCTCCTGACTGTTGTGACGCAAAAAAATATCTGTTGAAAATAGTCTTGTGTAGGCCCGACATCCCAGTGTGGTTTCGCAGTTCCACGGGTCAAATCGCTGTACTATCCAGTTTTGGGCCTTTGGTATCTAAAAAAAAAGCAGTTTGAGTGTGTCGCTCACTGTTCAGCCGCAAATATCTCTATTTAAATAATTGTGGTATACCCCAATAAACAATAACTGTGGTTTTGCCATCCCACGATAAAAAATTTCTATTATTCAGCTTTTGGTAGTTTTTTCCGTAAAGAAAAACAGTAGTGTCTCCTGACTGTTGTGAAACCAAAATATATCTGTTGAAAATAATCTTGTGTAGGCCCGACATCTCAGTGTGGTTTCGCAGTTCCACGGGTCAAATCGCTGTACTATCCAGTTTTGGGCCTTTGGTATCTAAAAAAAAAGCAGTTTGAGTGTGTCGCTCACTGTTCAGCCACAAATATCTCTATTTAAAAAAGTGTGGTATACCCCAGTAAACAATAACTGTGGTTTTGCCATCCCACGGTAAAAAATCTCTATTATTCAGCTTTTGGTAGTTTTTTCCGTAAAGAAAAACAGTAGTGTCTCCTGACTGTTGTGACACAAAAATATATCTGTTGAAAATAGTCTTGTGTAGGCCCGACATCCCAGTGTGGTTTCGCAGTTCCACGGGTCAAATCGCTGTACTATCCAGTTTTGGGCCTTTGGTATCTAAAAAAAAAGCAGTTTGAGTGTGTCGCTGACTTTTCAGCCGCAAATATCTCTATTTTAAAAAGTGTGGTATACCCCAGTAAACAATAACTGTGGTTTTGCCATCCCACGGTAAAAAATCTCTATTATTCAGCTTTTGGTAGATTTTTCCATAAAGAAAAACAATAGTGTCTCCAGACTGCTGTGACACAAAGATATATCTGTTGAAAATAGTCTTGTGTAGGCCAGACATCCCAGTGTGGTTTCACAGTTCCACGGTTTAAATCGCTGTACTATCCAGTTTTGGGCCTTTGGTATATAAAAAAAAAGCAGTTTGAGTGTGTCGCTCACTGTTCAGCCGCAAATATCTCTATTTAAAAAAGTGTGGTATACCCCAGTAAACAATAACTGTGGTTTTGCCATCCCACGATAAAAAATTTCTATTATTCAGCTTTTGGTAGTTTTTTCCGTAAAGAAAAACAGTAGTGTCTCCTGACTGCTGTGACACCAAAATATATCTGTTGAAAATAATCTTGTGTAGGCCCGACATCCCAGTGTGGTTTCGCAGTTCCACGGGTCAAATCGCTGTACTATCCAGTTTTGGGCCTTTGGTATCTAAAAAAAAAGCAGTTTGAGTGTGTTGCTCACTGTTCAGCCGCAAATATCTCTATTTAAAAAAGTGTGGTATACCCCAGTAAACAATAACTGTGGTTTTGCCATCCCACGATAAAAAATTTCTATCATTCAGCTTTTGGTAGTTTTTTCCGTAAAGAAAAACAGTAGTGTCTCCTGACTGTTGTGACACCAAAATATATCTGTTGAAAATAATCTTGTGTAGGCCCGACATCCCAGTGTGGTTTCGCAGTTCCACGTGTCAAATCGCTGTACTATCCAGTTTTGGGCCTTTGGTATCTAAAAAAAATCAGTTTGAGTGTGTCGCTCACTGTTCAGCCACAAATATCTCTATTTAAAAAAGTGTGGTATACCCCAGTAAACAATAACTGTGGTTTTGCCATCCCATGGTAAAAAATCTCTATTATTCAGCTTTTGGTATTTTTTTCCGTAAAGAAAAACATTAGTGTCTCCTGACTGTTGTGACACAAAAATATATCTGTTGAAAATAGTCTTGTGTAGGCCCGACATCCCAGTGTGGTTTCGCAGTTCCACGGGTCAAATCGCTGTACTATCCAGTTTTGGACCTTTGGTATCTAAAAAAAAAGCAGTTTTAGTGTGTCGCTCACTGTTCAGCCGCAAATATCTCTATTTAAAAAAGTGTGGTATACCCCCGTAAACAATAACTGTGGTTTTGCCATCCCACGATAAAAAATTTCTATTATTCAGCTTTTGGTAGTTTTTTCCGTAAAGAAAAACAGTAGTGTCTCCTGACTGTTGTGACACAAAAATATATCTGTTGAAAATAGTCTTGTGTAGGCCCGACATCCCAGTGTGGTTTCGCAGTTCCACGGGTCAAATCGCTGTACTATCCAGTTTTGGGCCTTTGGTATCTAAAAAAAAAGCAGTTTGAGTGTGTCGCTCACTGTTCAGCCGCAAATATCTCTATTTAAAAAAGTGTGGTATACCCCAGAAAACAATAACTGTGGTTTTACCATCCCACGGTAAAAAATCTCTATTATTCAGCTTTTGGTAGTTTTTCCGTAAAGAAAACAGTAGTGTCTCCTGACTGTTGTGACACAAAAATATATCTGTTGAAAATCGTCTTGTGTAGGCCCGACATCCCAGTGTGGTTTCGCAGTTCCACGGGTCAAATCGCTGTACTATCCAGTTTTGGGCCTTTGGTATCTAAAAAAAAGCAGTTTGAGTGTGTCGCTCACTGTTCAGCCGCAAATATCTCTATTTAAAAAAGTGTGGTATACCCCAGTAAACAATAACTGTGGTTTTGCCATCCCACGATAAAAAATTTCTATTATTCAGCTTTTGGTAGTTTTTTCCGTAAAGAAAAACAATAGTGTCTCCTGACTGTTGTGACACCAAAATATATCTGTTGAAAATAATCTTGTGTAGGCCCGACATCCCAGTGTGGTTTCGCAGTTCCACGGGTCAAATCGCTGTACTATCCAGTTTTGGGCCTTTGGTATCTAAAAAAAATCAATTTGGGTGTGTCGCTCACTGTTCAGCCACAAATATCTCTATTTAAAAAACTGTGGTATACCCCAGTAAACAATAACTGTGGTTTTGCCATCCCATGGTAAAAAATCTCTATTATTCAGCTTTTGGTATTTTTTTCCGTAAAGAAAAACATTAGTGTCTCCTGACTGTTGTGACACAAAAATATATCTGTTGAAAATAGTCTTGTGTAGGCCCGACATCCCAGTGTGGTTTCGCAGTTCCACGGGTCAAATCACTGTACTATCCAGTTTTGGGCCTTTGGTATCTAAAAAAAAAGCAGTTTGAGTGTGTCGCTCACTGTTCAGCCGCAAATATCTCTATTTTAAAAAAGTGTGGTATACCCCAGTAAACAATAACTGTGGTTTTGCCATCCCACGGTAAAAAATCTCTATTATTCAGCTTTTGGTAGTTTTTTCCGTAAAGAAAAACAGTAGTGTCTCCTGACTGTTGTGACACAAAGATATATCTGTTGAAAATAGTCTTGTGTAGGCCCTACATCCCAGTGTGGTTTCGCAGTTCCACGGGTCAAATCACTTTACTATCCAGTTTTGGGCCTTTGGTATCTAAAAAAAAAGCAGTTTGAGTGTGTCGCTCACTGTTCAGCCGCAAATATCTCTATTTTAAAAAAGTGTGGTATACCCCAGTAAACAATAACTGTGGTTTTGCCATCCCATGGTAAAAAATCTCTATTATTCAGCTTTTGGTAGTTTTTTCCGTAAAGAAAAACAGTAGTGTCTCCTGACTGTTGTGACACAAAGATATATCTGTTGAAAATAGTCTTGTGTAGGCCCTACATCCCAGTGTGGTTTCGCAGTTCCACGGGTCAAATCACTGTACTATCCAGTTTTGGGCCTTTGGTATCTAAAAAAAAAGCAGTTTGAGTGTGTCGCTCACTGTTCAGCCGCAAATATCTCTATTTTAAAAAGTGTGGTATACCCCAGTAAACAATAACTGTGGTTTTGCCATCCCACGGTAAAAAATCTCTATTATTCAGCTTTTGGTAGTTTTTTCCATAAAGAAAAACAGTAGTGTCTCCTGACTGTTGTGACGCAAAAATATATCTGTTGAAAATAGTCTTGTGTAGGCACGACATCCCAGTGTGGTTTCGCAGTTCCACGGGTCAAATCGCTGTACTATCCAGTTTTGGGCCTTTGGTATCTGAAAAAAAGCAGTTTGAGTGCGTCGCTCACTGTTCAGCCGCAAATATCTCTATTTTAAAAAGTGTGGTATACCCCAGTAAACAATAACTGTGGTTTTGCCATCCCACGGTAAAAAATCTCTATTATTCAGCTTTTGGTAGTTTTTTCCGTAAAGAAAAACAGTAGTGTCTCCTGACTGTTGTGACGCAAAAAAATATCTGTTGAAAATAGTCTTGTGTAGGCCCGACATCCCAGTGTGGTTTCGCAGTTCCACGGGTCAAATCGCTGTACTATCCAGTTTTGGGCCTTTGGTATCTAAAAAAAAAACAGTTTGAGTGTGTCGCTCACTGTTCAGCCGCAAATATCTCTATTTAAAAAAGTGTGGTATACCCCAATAAACAATAACTGTGGTTTTGCCATCCCACGATAAAAAATTTCTATTATTCAGCTTTGGGTAGTTTTTTCCGTAAAGAAAAACAGTAGTGTCTCCTGACTGTTGTGAAACCAAAATATATCTGTTGAAAATAATCTTGTGTAGGCCCGACATCCCAGTGTCGTTTCGCAGTTCCACGGGTCAAATCGCTGTACTATCCAGTTTTGGGCCTTTGGTATCTAAAAAAAAAGCAGTTTGAGTGTGTTGCTCACTGTTCAGCCGCAAATATCTCTATTTAAAAAAGTGTGGTATACCCCAGTAAACAATAACTGTGGTTTTGCCATCCCACGATAAAAAATTTCTATCATTCAGCTTTTGGTAGTTTTTTCCGTAAAGAAAAACAGTAGTGTCTCCTGACTGTTGTGACACCAAAATATATCTGTTGAAAATAATCTTGTGTAGGCCCGACATCCCAGTGTGGTTTCGCAGTTCCACGGGTCAAATCGCTGTACTATCCAGTTTTGGGCCTTTGGTATCTAAAAAAAATCAGTTTGAGTGTGTCGCTCACTGTTCAGCCACAAATATCTCTATTTAAAAAAGTGTGGTATACCCCAGTAAACAATAACTGTGGTTTTGCCATCCCATGGTAAAAAATCTCTATTATTCAGCTTTTGGTATTTTTTTCCGTAAAGAAAAACATTAGTGTCTCCTGACTGTTGTGACACAAAAATATATCTGTTGAAAATAGTCTTGTGTAGGCCCGACATCCCAGTGTGGTTTCGCAGTTCCACGGGTCAAATCGCTGTACTATCCAGTTTTGGACCTTTGGTATCTAAAAAAAAAGCAGTTTTAGTGTGTCGCTCACTGTTCAGCCGCAAATATCTCTATTTAAAAAAGTGTGGTATACCCCCGTAAACAATAACTGTGGTTTTGCCATCCCACGATAAAAAATTTCTATTATTCAGCTTTTGGTAGTTTTTTCCGTAAAGAAAAACAGTAGTGTCTCCTGACTGTTGTGACACAAAAATATATCTGTTGAAAATAGTCTTGTGTAGGCCCGACATCCCAGTGTGGTTTCGCAGTTCCACGGGTCAAATCGCTGTACTATCCAGTTTTGGGCCTTTGGTATCTAAAAAAAAAGCAGTTTGAGTGTGTCGCTCACTGTTCAGCCGCAAATATCTCTATTTAAAAAAGTGTGGTATACCCCAGAAAACAATAACTGTGGTTTTACCATCCCACGGTAAAAAATCTCTATTATTCAGCTTTTGGTAGTTTTTCCGTAAAGAAAACAGTAGTGTCTCCTGACTGTTGTGACACAAAAATATATCTGTTGAAAATCGTCTTGTGTAGGCCCGACATCCCAGTGTGGTTTCGCAGTTCCACGGGTCAAATCGCTGTACTATCCAGTTTTGGGCCTTTGGTATCTAAAACAAAGCAGTTTGAGTGTGTCGCTCACTGTTCAGCCGCAAATATCTCTATTTAAAAAAGTGTGGTATACCCCAGTAAACAATAACTGTGGTTTTGCCATCCCACGATAAATAATTTCTATTATTCAGCTTTTGGTAGTTTTTTCCGTAAAGAAAAACAATAGTGTCTCCTGACTGTTGTGACACCAAAATATATCTGTTGAAAATAATCTTGTGTAGGCCCGACATCCCAGTGTGGTTTCGCAGTTCCACGGGTCAAATCGCTGTACTATCCAGTTTTGGGCCTTTGGTATCTAAAAAAAATCAATTTGGGTGTGTCGCTCACTGTTCAGCCACAAATATCTCTATTTAAAAAACTGTGGTATACCCCAGTAAACAATAACTGTGGTTTTGCCATCCCATGGTAAAAAATCTCTATTATTCAGCTTTTGGTATTTTTTTCCGTAAAGAAAAACATTAGTGTCTCCTGACTGTTGTGACACAAAAATATATCTGTTGAAAATAGTCTTGTGTAGGCCCGACATCCCAGTGTGGTTTCGCAGTTCCACGGGTCAAATCACTGTACTATCCAGTTTTGGGCCTTTGGTATCTAAAAAAAAAGCAGTTTGAGTGTGTCGCTCACTGTTCAGCCGCAAATATCTCTATTTTAAAAAAGTGTGGTATACCCCAGTAAACAATAACTGTGGTTTTGCCATCCCACGGTAAAAAATCTCTATTATTCAGCTTTTGGTAGTTTTTTCCGTAAAGAAAAACAGTAGTGTCTCCTGACTGTTGTGACACAAAGATATATCTGTTGAAAATAGTCTTGTGTAGGCCCTACATCCCAGTGTGGTTTCGCAGTTCCACGGGTCAAATCACTGTACTATCCAGTTTTGGGCCTTTGGTATCTAAAAAAAAAGCAGTTTGAGTGTGTCGCTCACTGTTCAGCCGCAAATATCTCTATTTTAAAAAGTGTGGTATACTCCAGTAAACAATAACTGTGGTTTTGCCATCCCACGGTAAAAAATCTCTATTATTCAGCTTTTGGTAGTTTTTTCCGTAAAGAAAAACAGTAGTGTCTCCTGACTGTTGTGACGCAAAAATATATCTGTTGAAAATAGTCTTGTGTAGGCACGACATCCCAGTGTGGTTTCGCAGTTCCACGGGTCAAATCGCTGTACTATCCAGTTTTGGGCCTTTGGTATCTAAAAAAAAAGCAGTTTGAGTGTGTCGCTCACTGTTCAGCCGCAAATATCTCTATTTAAAAAAGTGTGGTATACCCCAATAAACAATAACTGTGGTTTTGCCATCCCACGATAAAAAATTTCTATTATTCAGCTTTTGGTAGTTTTTTCCGTAAAGAAAAACAGTAGTGTCTCCTGACTGTTGTGACACAAAAATATATCTGTTGAAAATAGTCTTGTGTAGGCCCGACATCCCAGTGTGGTTTTGCAGTTCCACGGGTCAAATCGCTGTACTATCCAGTTTTGGGCCTTTGGTATCTGAAAAAAAGCAGTTTGAGTGTGTCGCTCACTGTTCAGCCGCAAATATCTCTATTTAAAAAAGTGTGGTATACCCCAGTAAACAATAACTGTGGTTTTGCCATCCCACGGTAAAAAATCTCTATTATTCAGCTTTTGGTAGTTTTTTCCGTAAAGAAAAACAGTAGTGTCTCCTGACTGTTGTGACACAAAAATATATCTGTTGAAAATAGTCTTGTGTAGGCCCGACATCCCAGTGTGGTTTCGCAGTTCCACGGTTTAAATCGCTGTACTATCCAGTTTTGGGCCTTTGGTATCTAAAAAAAAAGCAGTTTGAGTGTGTCGCTGACTTTTCAGCCGCAAATATCTCTATTTTAAAAAGTGTGGTATACCCCAGTAAACAATAACTGTGGTTTTTGCCATCCCACGGTAAAAAATCTCTATTATTCAGCTTTTGGTAGATTTTTCCATAAAGAAAAACAGTAGCGTCTCCAGACTGTTGTGACACAAAGATATATCTGTTGAAAATAGTCTTGTGTAGGCCCGACATCCCAGTGTGGTTTCGCAGTTCCACGGTTTAAATCGCTGTACTATCCAGTTTTGGGCCTTTGGTATATAAAAAAAAGCAGTTTGAGTGTGTCGCTCACTGTTCAGCCGCAAATAAATCTATTTAAAAAAGTGTGGTATACCCCAGTAAACAATAACTGTGGTTTTGCCATCCCACGATAAAAAATCTCTATTATTCAGCTTTTGGTAGTTTTTTCCGTAAAGAAAAACAGTAGTGTCTCCTGACTGTTGTGACACAAAAATATATCTGTTGAAAATAGTCTTGTGTAGGCCCGACATCCCAGTGTGGTTTCGCAGTTCCACGGGTCAAATCGCTGTACTATCCAGTTTTGGGCCTTTGGTATCTAAAAAAAAAGCAGATTGAGTGTGTCGCTCACTGTTCAGCCGCAAATATCTCTATTTAAAAAAGTGTGGTATACCCCAGTAAACAATAACTGTGGTTTTGCCAACCCACGGTAAAAAATCTCTATTATTCAGCTTTTGGTAGTTTTTTCCGTAAAGAAAAACAGTAGCGTCTCCTGACTATTGTGACACAAAAATATATCTGTTGAAAATAGTCTTGTGTAGGCCCGACATCCCAGTGTGGTTTCGCAGTTCCATGGGTCAAATCGCTGTACTATCCAGTTTTGGGCCTTTGGTATCTGAAAAAAAGCAGTTTGAGTGTGTCGCTCACTGTTCAGCCGCAAATATCTCTATTTAAAAAAGTGTGGTATACCCCAGTAAACAATAACTGTGGTTTTGCCATCCCACGGTAAAAAATCTCTATTATTCAGCTTTTGGTAGTTTTTTCCGTAAAGAAAAACAGTAGTGTCTCCTGACTGTTGTGACACAAAAATATATCTGTTGAAAATAGTCTTGTGTAGGCCAGAAATCCCAGTGTGGTTTCGCAGTTCCATGGGTCAAATCGCTGTACTATCCAGTTTTGGGCTTTTGGTTTCTAAAAAAAAAGCAGTTTGAGTGTGTCGCTCACTGTTCAGCCGAAAATATCTCTATTTAAAAAAGTGTGGTATACCCCAGAAAACAATAACTGTGGTTTTGCCATCCCACGCTAAAAAATCTCTATTATTCAGCTTTTGGTAGTTTTTCCGCAAAGAAAACAGTAGTGTCTCCTGACTGTTGTGACACAAAAATATATCTGTTGAAAATAGTCTTGTGTAGGCCCGACATCCCAGTGTGGTTTCGCAGTTCCACGGGTCAAATCGCTGTACTATCCAGTTTTGGGCCTTTGGTATCTAAAAAAAAAGCAGTTTGAGTGTGTCGCTCACTGTTCAGCCGCAAATATCTCTATTTAAAAAAGTGTGGTATACCCCAGTAAACAATAACTGTGGTTTTGCCATTCAACGGTAAAAAATCTCTATTATCCAGCTTTTGGTAGTTTTTTCCGTAAAGAAAAACAGTAGTGTCTCCTGACTGTTGTGACACCAAAATATATCTGTTGAAAATAATCTTGTGTAGGCCCGACATCCCAGTGTGGTTTCGCAGTTCCACGGGTCAAATCGCTGTACTATCCAGTTTTGGGCCTTTGGTATCTAAAAAAAAAGCAGTTTGAGTGTGTCGCTCACTGTTCAGCCACAAATATCTCTATTTAAAAAAGTGTGGTATACCCCAGTAAACAATAACTGTGGTTTTGGCATCCCATGGTAAAAAATCTCTATTATTCAGCTCTTGGTAGTTTTTTCCGTAAAGAAAAACAGTAGTGTCTCCTGACTGTTGTTACACAAAAATATATCTGTTGAAAATAGTCTTGTGTAGGCCCGACATCCCAGTGTGGTTTCGCAGTTCCATGGGTCAAATCGCTGTACTATCCAGTTTTGGGCCTTTGGTATCTAAAAAAAAAACAGTTTTAGTGTGTCGCTCACTGTTCAGCCGCAAATATCTCTATTTAAAAAAGTGTGGTATACCCCAGAAAACAATAACTGTGGTTTTGCCATCCCACGGTAAAAAATCTCTATTATTCAGGTTTTGGTAGTTTTTCCGTAAAGAAAACAGTAGTGTCTGCTGACTGTTGTGACACAAAAATATATCTGTTGAAAATAGTCTTGTGTAGGCCCGACATCCCAGTGTGGTTTCGCAGTTCCACGGGTCAAATCGCTGTACTATCCAGTTTTGGGCCATTGGTATCTAAAAAAAAAGCAGTTTGAGTGTGTCGCTCACTGTTCAGCCGCAAATATCTCTATTTAAAAAAGTGTGGTATACCCCAGTAAACAATAACTGTGATTTTGCCATCCCACGGTAAAAAATCTCTATTATTCAGCTTTTGGTAGTTTTTTCCGTAAAGAAAAACAGTAGTGTCTCCTGACTGTTGTGACACAAAAATATATCTGTTAAAAATAGTCTTGTGTAGGCCTGACATCCCAGTGTGGTTTTGCAGTTCCACGGGTCAAATCGCTGTACTATCCAGTTTTGAGCCTTTGGTATCTAAAAAGAAAGCAGTTTGAGTGTGTCGCTCACTGTTCAGCCACAAATATCTCTATTTAAAAAAGTGTGGTATACCCCAGTAAACAATAACTGTGGTTTTGCCAACCCACGGTAAAAAATCTCTATTATTCAGCTTTTGGTAGTTTTTTCCGTAAAGAAAAACAGTAGCGTCTCCTGACTATTGAGACACAAAAATATATCTGTTGAAAATAGTCTTGTGTAGGCCCGACATCCCAGTGTGGTTTCGCAGTTCCACGGGTCAAATCGCTGTACTATCCAGTTTTGGGCCTTTGGTATCTAAAAAAAAAGCAGTTTCAGTGTGTCGCTCACTGTTCAGCCGCAAATATCTCTATTTAAAAAAGTGTGGTATACCCCAGAAGACAATAACTGTGGTTTTGCCATCCCACGGTAAAAAATCTCTATTATTCAGCTTTTGGTAGTTTTTCCGTAAAGAAAACAGTAGTGTCTCCTGACTGTTGAGACTAGTGTTGAGCGATACCTTCCGATATCGGGAAATATCGGATCGGATTGGATCGGACCGATACCGAAAAAGTATCGGATATCGCCGATTCCGATACCGGAAACCAATGCAAGTCAATGGGACATAAATATCGGAATTAAAATAAACCCTTTCTTTCCTTGTAGGTTATTTCTACATGAAGGAAAACAACTAAGAATAATGTAGAATGTATTGGGGGAGGTGGGGGAGACAATTAAGGCATAGAGGTTTAGCCCAGTCAAATGGAATAGCAGGAATTACTATTTTTTTATTATGTTCTGAGTTACGGAAATATTAACTATGTTAAGTATTTTTATATTTTGTCAGATATTTATGTTTCACTACTTCCATGCTCTTCACCTTCTTTTTTACTTCTCCCACACTTTCTCCTTCATCATCCTCAGCATCTTTTTCATCCACTTCTTCTTCACCTTCTTCTTCTTCACCTTCTTCGTATTATTCTTTTTTTTACATTCTTCATATTCTACTTCTTCATCTTCTTCATATTCTTCTTCTTCATCATATTCTTATTTGTGACAGGCATTCCTGTAGTTGTTATCTATAAAAGGTTGGACATTACACCTTTCGTTCTGCCCGTCACAAAAGATTTACAACAGGATTTGTCCGCGTTCAGTTTGGCCTGCAGCAGCAGGTCTTTTCCAGGGGCACCACGAGGAGGAACGGACTCACCCCCATACACTGCTTAGTCATCTTCTGCTTATAATTTAGATATTATCTTTTGCTCTGATTTTTAGTCTTATGCTTAATGTTCTTCCGCTTTTTGTTCTGCAGCTTCTTGTATTTCTGCTTCTTGGTTTTCTGTCTCTTGTTCTTCTGTATCTTGGTGCTTGTCTTCTCTTCTTTGTCTTCTTGGTCAACTTCTTCAGGGTCATCTTCTTGGTCTTCTTCGGGGTGGTCTTCAGGGTCGTCGTCTTCGGGGGTCCTCGTCTTCGGGGTCCTCGTCTTCTTCGGGTTGGTCTTCTGGGTCCTCGTCTTCGGGGTCCTCGTCTTCTTCGGGGTGGTCTTCAGGGTCCTCGTCTTCTTCGGGGTGGTCTTCAGGGTCCTCGTCTTCTTCGGGGTGGTCTTCAGGGTCCTCGTCTTCAGGGTCATTGTCTTCGGGGTCCTGGTCTTCTTAGGGTTGGTCTTCAGGGTCCTCGTCTTCAGGGTCCTCGTCAGGGAGATCCAGAGTGATTACCAAGAACCATTTCAAAAAGCTTGAACTTGGAAATGTAGCAGAAGGTACAAGAAAGCTGAGGAACTACCGAGGACCAGCTGACGGTACTGGAACCCGGATGGGTAGCAGAAGGTACAAGAGCCAATGGAACTACCGAGGACCAGCTGATGTTACTGGAACTCGGTTACTAAGCAGGAGGTACCTGTGCCAGAAAGCACTACCAAGGACCAGCAGACGTTGGTGGAACTTGGATACCGAGAAGGAGGCACCTAATCCAAAGGCACTGCCGAGAACCAGCTGACGGTACTGGAACCTGGATGGGTAGCAGAAGGTACCCATGTAAAAAAAAGTTCAAGGCCGCGAGCCGGCCGCAGTTACCAAAACCCACAGTCCTACAGGGGTGCTTGTCCTATTGGCACTATGGAACCAGCCTTCATTGCCAGATCCCGCAGCGCTCATAGGAGTCACCTAAACTGCAGGCACCATAGAGTCGGCTAACCCGACCGCAACACGACAGGACAACGCATTGGAGGCAAAGTGACGTTGACACTACCCGGAAACAGCTGGCGTGCTGGAACCAGGCTCGGCAGGAGGGAGTACCCGTGCCAAAGACACTGCCGAGAACCAGCTGACGGTACTGGAACCCGGATGGGTAGCAGAAGATACAAGAGCAAATGGAACTACCGAGGACCAGCTGACGGTACTGGAACCCGGATGGGTAGCAGAAGGTACAAGAGCCTATGGAACTACCGAGGACCAGCTGATGTTACTGGAACTCGGTTACTAAGCAGGAGGTACCTGTGCCAGAAAGCACTACCAAGGACCAGCAGACGTTGGTGGAACTTGGATACCGAGAAGGAGGCACCTAATCCAAAGGCACTGCCGAGAACAAGCTGACGGTACTGGAACCCGGATGGGTAGCAGAAGGTACCCATGTAAAAAAAAGTTCAAGGCCGCGAGCCGGCCGCAGTTACCAAAACCCACAGTCCTACAGGGGGTGCTTGTCCTATTGGCACTATGGAACCAGCCTTCATTGCCAGATCCCGCTGCCCACATAGGAGTCACCTAAACTGCAGGCACCATAGAGTCGGCTAACCCGACCGCAACACGACAGGACAACGCATTGGAGGCAAAGTGACGTTGACACTACCCGGAAACAGCTGGCGTGCTGGAACCAGGCTGGGCAGGAGGGAGTACCCGTGCCAAAGACACTGCCGAGAACCAGCTGACGGTACTGGAACCCGGATGGGTAGCAGAAGATACAAGAGCAAATGGAACTACCGAGGACCAGCTGACGGTACTGGAACCCGGATGGGTAGCAGAAGGTACAAGAGCCAATGGAACTGCCGAGAACCAGCTGGCGGTGCTGGAGCCCAGGGTAAATACTAAAAACAGAGGAGCCAGAGGTGTATTTGGAGGAGGTTTTAAATCCGTAGTACAGTGGATGTGGACAAAGCAGGAGAATTTGCCGGACACACAGCTGGGGATCAGCTGACGTTACTGAACCCCAATAACACTGGAGCAAGCGTTGACTGTGCAGACGGCACTTCTGAGCAGCAACTAGCGGTATTGGAGCCCAGGGTAAATACTAAAAACGGAGGAGCCAGAGGTGTAATTGGAGCAAGTTTTAAATAAGTAGCACAGTGAATATGGACAGAGCAGGAGAAATTGCTGTGAACACAGCAGGGGAACAGCTGACGTTACTGAACCCCAATAACACCGCAGCAAGTGTTGACTGTGCAGACGGCACTTCCGAGCGCCAACTGGCGGTGCTGGAGCCCAGGGATAAGAATGAAAACAGAGGAGCCAGAGGTGTAATTGAAGCAACTTTAAAATGTGTAGTACAGTGGATGTGGACAAAGCAGGAGAAATTGCCGTCCGTACAGCAGGGGAACAGCTGACGTTACCGAACCCCAATAACACGGCAGCAAGTGTTGACTGTGCAGACAGCACTTCCGAGCGCCAACTGGCGGTGCTGGAGCCCAGGGATAAGAATAAAAATAGAGAGGAGCCAGAGGTGTAATTGGAGCAAGTTTTAAATAAGTAGCACAGTGAATATGGACAGAGCAGGAGAAATTGCCGTCAACACAGCAGGGGAACAGCTGACGTTACCGAACCCCAATAACACGGCAGCAAGTGTTGACTGTGCAGACGGCACTTCTGAGCAGCAACTAGCGGTATTGGAGCCCAGGGTAAATACTTAAAACGGAGGAGCCAGAGGTGTAATTGGAGCAAGTTTTAAATAAGTAGCACAGTGAATATGGACAGAGCAGGAGAAATTGCCGTGAACACAGCAGGGGAACAGCTGACGTTACCGAACCCCAATAACACCGCAGCAAGTGTTGACTGTGCAGACGGCACTTCCGAGCGCCAACTGGCGGTGCTGGAGCCCAGGGATAAGAATGAAAACAGAGGAGCCAGAGGTGTAATTGGAGCAACTTTAAAATGTGTAGTACAGTGGATGTGGACAAAGCAGGAGAAATTGCCGTCCGTACAGCAGGGGAACAGCTGACGTTACCGAACCCCAATAACACGGCAGCAAGTGTTGACTGTGCAGACAGCACTTCCGAGCACCAACTGGCGGTGCTGGAGCCCAGGGATAAGAATAAAAATAGAGAGGAGCCAGAGGTGTAATTGGAGCAAGTTTTAAATAAGTAGCACAGTGAATATGGACAGAGCAGGAGAAATTGCCGTGAACACAGCAGGGGAACAGCTGACGTTACCGAACCCCAATAACACGACAGCAAGTGTTGACTGTGCAGACGGCACTTCCGAGCGCCAACTGGCGGTGCTGGAGCCCAGGGATAAGAATAAAAATAGAGAGGAGCCAGAGGTGTAATTGGAGCAAGTTTTAAATAAGTAGCACAGTGAATATGGACAGAGCAGGAGAAATTGCCGTGAACACAGCAGGGGAACAGCTGACGTTACCGAACCCCAATAACACCGCAGCAAGTGTTGACTGTGCAGATGGCACTTCCGAGCGCCAACTGGCGGTGCTGGAGCCCAGGGATAAGAATGAAAACAGAGGAGCCAGAGGTGTAATTGGAGCAACTTTAAAATGTGTAGTACAGTGGATGTGGACAAAGCAGGAGAAATTGCCGTCCGCACAGCAGGGGAACAGCTGACGTTACTGAACCCCAATAACACGGCAGCAAGTGTTGACTGTGCAGACGGCACTTCCGAGCGCCAACTGGCGGTGTTGGAGCTCAGGGATAATACTGAAAACAGAGGAGCCAGAGGTGTAATTGGAGCAACTTTAAAATCTGTAGTAGTGAGAATGTGGACAGAGCAGGAGAAATTGCCGTCCGCACAGCAGGGGAACAGCTGACGTTACTGAACCCCAATAACATGGTAGCAAGTGTTGACTGTGCAGACGGCACTTCCGAGCGCCAACTGGCAGTGTTGGAGCTCAGGGATAATACTGAAAACAGAGGAGCCAGAGGTGTAATTGGAGCAACTTTAAAATCTGTAGTAGTGAGAATGTGGACAGAGCAGGAGAAATTGCCGTCCGCACAGCAGGGGAACAGCTGACGTTACTGAACCCCAATAACATGGCAGCAAGTGTTGACTGTGCAGACGGCATTTCCGAGCGCCAACTGGCGGTGTTGGAGCTCAGGGATAATACTGAAAACAGAGGAGCCAGAGGTGTAATTGGAGCAACTTTAAAATCTGTAGTAGTGAGAATGTGGACAGAGCAGGAGAAATTGCCGTCCGCACAGCAGGGGAACAGCTGACGTTACTGAACCCCAATAACACGGCAGCAAGTGTTGACTGTGCAGACGGCACTTCCGAGCGCCAACTGGCGGTGTTGGAGCTCAGGGATAATACTGAAAACAGAGGAGCCAGAGGTGTAATTGGAGCAACTTTAAAATCTGTAGTAGTGAGAATGTGGACAGAGCAGGAGAAATTGCCGTCCGCACAGCAGGGGAACAGCTGACGTTACTGAACCCCAATAACACGGTAGCAAGTGTTGACTGTGCAGACGGCACTTCCGAGCGCCAACTGGCGGTGTTGGAGCTCAGGGATAATACTGAAAACAGAGGAGCCAAAGGTGTAATTGGAGCAACTTTAAAATCTGTAGTAGTGAGAATGTGGACAGAGCAGGAGAAATTGCCGTCCGCACAGCACGGGAACAGCTGACGTTACTGAACCCCAATAACATGGTAGCAAGTGTTGACTGTGCAGACGGCACTTCCGAGCGCCAACTGGCGGTGTTGGAGCTGAGGGATTACAGTTCAGGTGGTAGAAACATGAACAGAACAGGAGACCTGGATACTGTTGCCAACCAATTATTTATTCTGGAAGAGGACTGGCAAATTCATGAGAGATCCAGGCCTTGTTCATTTTGAGAAAAGTAAGCCGGTCAACATTATCGGAGGATAGTCACATGCGACGGTCTGTTAGTACACCACCTGCGGCACTAAAGACGCGTTCCGATAATACACTAGCAGCAGGGCAAGCTAGCACCTCCAGTGCATACTGACTAAGCTCTGGCCATGTATCCAGCTTACAGACCCAAAACTTGAAGGGAGAAGAGCCGTCTGGGAGTACACTAAGAGGGCAAGGCATGTAGTCTGTCACCATCTGACGGAAACGTTGCCTCCTGCTGACTGGAGCCGTCTGTGATGGTGTAGACATTTGTGGCGGCGGGGACACAAAACTTTGCCACATTTTGGCCATACTGGTCTTGCCTTGTGCTGAGGCGCTGCTTCTGCTCCCTCTTTGTGCAGAGCTTCCTCCACTGCCTCGACGCACTGAGCTGCATTTTACGCTCCCGGTTCAACGGTGTTATGAGGCTTTGTAAGTTGTCCCGGTAGCGAGGATCTAGGAGGGTGGACACCCAATAATCAGCCGTGTTGAGAATGTGGGCGATGCGGCGGTCGTTTCTTAGGCACTGCAGCATGAAATCAACCATGTGCTGCAGACTGCCAACTGGCCAAGAAACGCTGTCCCCTGCTTGAGGCGTGATCTCTGCCTGCTCTGCATCACCCCACCCTCGCTCTAGATACTGACTACTAGAGCATTGTGTACCTCCCTCCTCTGGACAGATGTCTTCCTCATCCATTGACTCCTCCTCATCCTCCTCACAAAGTGTCCCCTGCCTAGGCCTTTGTGAGGAACCACGTTGCGCAGACTGTAGAGAAGCAGATGGCATTTGTGACTCCTCATCCTCCACCTCTTCCAAAACCTCGTCCCTTAGTGCTTGCAGTGTTTTTTCAAGCAGGCAGATAAGGGGGATAGTCATGCTGACTAGTGCATCATCTGCACTCGCCATCCGCGTGGAATAATCGAAGACACGCAAAACGTGGCAAATGTCCTTCATAGAGGCCCACTCAGTGGTGGTGAAGTGTGAACGGCGCGCATTGCGACTTGTTTGCGCCTGCTGCAGCTGGTACTCCATTACTGCTGCCTGCTGCTCACACAACCTCTCCAACATATGTAACGTTGAATTCCACCTGGTGGGTAGGTCACATATGATGCGATGTTCCGGAAGACATAATCGGCGCTGCAGAGCTGCAATGCGTGATCTTGCATTGCTGGAACGCCGCAAGTGAGCGCACTCTATGCGGACCTTGTGAAGCAGTGCATCAAGATCCGGATAGTCCCTCAAAAAACTCTGCACGACCAAGTTGAGCACATGTGCCAGACATGGGATGTGAGTGAGGTTGCCTAGGCCCAGAGCTGCCACCAGATTTCGGCCATTGTCACACACTACCATGCCTGGCTGGAGATTCGCTGGCACAAACCACACGTCACTCTGCTGCTTGATGGCATTCCAGAGCTCCTGCGCTGTGTGGCTTCGATTCCCCAAAGAAATTAATTTTAATACGGCCTGTTGACGTTTGGCCACGGCTGTGCTCATATCGGTCATCATAACAGGTAACCGTTCACGGGTCGATGTGGAGGTAGACCGTGACGGCTCCTGCAGCGCTGATTCAGAGGAACTGGAGTATGAGGAGGAGTCAATGTGTACAGACTGGATTCCTGCAATCCTTGGAGTTGGCAGAACACGTACAGCGCCACTCTCAAGATCTGTACCCGGCTCCACAACATTTACCCAATGGGCAGTGAGGGAAAGGTATCGTCCCTGTCCATGCTTACTGGTCCACGCATCAGTGGTCAGGTGGACCTTGCTACTGATGGCATTTTGTAGCGCATGTTTAATTTTTCCCTCCACATGATGTTGCAGGGCAGGGACGGCTTGCCTGCTGAAATAAAAGCGGCTGGGCACGTTGTATTGTGGGACTGCCAATGCCATAAAGTTACGGAATGTGTCAGTCTCCACCAGCCTGAATGATAGCATTTCAAGGGCCAGTAGTTTAGCAATGCCAGCATTCAGAGCCTGTGCTCGGGGGTGGTTTGCCGAGTATGGGCGCCTTTTCTCCCATGCCTGTGCTAACGATGGCTGTAGACTGGCCTGGGAGTGTGAGGATGACTGGGAAAGTGGTGCTGTGGGTGGAATTACACTGTGTCTCTGTACAACAGTGCCAGAGATTCTTCCATGGCGATCCTGTGAGGAAGCCGAACCAGCTGTGTGTGAGCTGGAGGAAGAGGCTACAACACGAGCTGAAGAGGTGGTAGGTGGCGCTGTAGGTTGGCCTAGGTCTTCAGTGTGTTTGTGTAACTCCACCACGTGCTTGGTCCGCACATGTTTCCACATATTTGTGGTATTGAGGTTGCTGACACTTTTCCCTCTTTTCACCTTCTGATTACACAGATTGCATTTGACAAAGCAAATGTCATCTGCAACTGTGTCAAAAAAGGACCAGGCACTGCAAGTCTTGGGAGCGCCCGCTTTGGATTTTGGAAGAGCCATGCTCCTAATGGGTGCCGAAGTGGAGGCTACAGGCAACCAAGTCTGCCCCCTCCCTCTCCCTCCTTTTTGGGCCGTTCGGGGAATCTCTTCCTCAGAGCTGCTCCCACCACCTTCCTGTCCCTCACGCCATGATGGGTCAAGGACCTCATCATCTACACCACCCTCTTCAAACAACTGCTTCTCCTGGGTAGTCTCGACAGCACAGTACGCACCAGAAAGTGGCACCTGAGTCTCATCATCAGATGCGTACTGAGGTGTGCTGCTGACCATAGGCACTGGCCCACCCGCCTCTTCAGATTCAGAGAGACAAAACGGTTGCGCATCACTGCATACTACCTCTTCTTCAAATTCTCGAATTCTGCTTGGCTGGCCCCCTCTTTCCAAGCCAAGAGATTCAGAGAACAGAAGTAGAGATGGCTCCTGTCCAGGGCTCTCTGACTGCCTGGGCAATTTGGCAGGTGGTGAAGAGACAGATGGGTGCTCTTCAGTGCTCAGGACCTGAGAGGATCTGGAACTAATTGAAGTCGATGCGTTAGCTGCCATCCATCCGACAACGGCTTCAATTTGGTCCTCGCGCAGCAGTGGGGTACGGCTAGCTCCTACAAAGCTGCGCATAAAGGACTGTTCCCTTGTAAAACTGGGGGATGCTGAGTCACTGGTGCCCGCAGCAGGCACAGAATCCCCACGTCCTCTCCCTGCAGGCACAGAATCCTCACGTCCTCTCCCTGCAGAAACTCCACGCCCACGCCCACGCCCACGACCACATGCCTTACTCCCTGCCTTCTTCATCTTGGTAGACTGATAAAGATAGGCAGAAAAGTACTAAGGGCTTAGTGTGCTTATTCCTGAACAGCTGCTAACAGGTATAAGAAACACTAATTTTATAAAGTGTGGACTAGACTTTAATATGAGCTAATGTGGCCTACACAACTGTAAAGTGGAGTGTTTGGTGAACTTTATTTAGGTTTTTTTTTGTCACAAAAAGACACTGGATGTGCCTAAAGATGGAATAACGATAGTATCACAAACTTTTTGTAGCTATTACAATGTAGGAAGGTAACCTACAATGCAATAGATGAGGCTGCAAAAAATAGGCTAATACTAATCTGGCTGGGGCTGCAGGGCCCAATGCTGCAGAAAGGCTCCTCTATCTACTCCTATATAGTGTGTTTGGAATCAATTTAGCTGAATACGGATGGAACCACCACACTAATAGGAGATATCAGGAAAAATTATGAATTGGCAATAAAGGACAATGTATGAGGCAGTGACACACACTGAGTGCACTACAACCAGACGGGGTTGAAGCACACACTACAGGGTGAGCTGCACTCACACACCAGACCTTGCAGACAGCGGTGAACAGTACAGATGCAGAGCACTGTGCACTAGCGCTTCAAGACCAAAAAAATTTCTCTATCTACTCCTATATAGTGTGTTTGGAACCAATTTAGCTGAATACGGATGGAACCACCACACTAATAGGAGATATCAGGAAAAATTATGAATTGGCAAAAAAGGACAATGTATGAGGCAGTGACACACACTGAGTGCACTACAACCAGACTTGGCTGAAGCACACACTACAGGGTGAGCTGCACTCACACACACAGACCTTGCAGACAGCGGTGAACAGCACAGGGAACTGTGCACTAGCACTGCAAGGCACAGTGATTTAGAAAGTAGCTTGGGTAAAGCAGTATAGAGCAAATAGGTAGCTAAAACTGTCCCTCAGAAAAACAGCGTCCTATCCATAACTGAATTCACAGCAGAGTGAGCTCAAAATGGCGGCGGTGGCTTTTATAGTGCATCATGACATCATTTCAGCAGCCAATCACAGCCATGCCATTAGTTAAGATGCCTACATGCCTAACAGGATGTGCCCACATTTCTTAGGATCCTCATTGGCTGAATAAAATGAAAATGTCTCATTGCATTATGGGAACTTCCGATTCCGGTATACGATATTGCAAAAGTATCGGAATTAAGTATCGGAATTCCGATACCGCGAATATCGGCCGATACCCGATATTTCAGTATCGGAATGCTCAACACTAGTTGTGACACAAAAATATATCTGTTGAAAATAGTCTTGTGTAGGCCCGACATCCCAGTGTGGTTTCGCAGTTCCACGGGTCAAATCGCTGTACTATCCAGTTTTGGGCCTTTGGTATCTAAAAAAAAAGCAGTTTGAGTGTGTCGCTCACTGTTCAGCCGCAAATATCTCTATTTAAAAAAGTGTGGTATACCCCAGTAAACAATAACTGTTATTTTGCCATCCCACAGTAAAAAATCTCTATTATTCAGCTTTTGGTAGTTTTTTCCGTAAAGAAAAACAGTAGTGTCTCCTGACTGTTGTGACACAAAAATATATCTGTTGAAAATAGTCTTGTGTAGGCCCAACATCCCAGTGTGGTTTCGCAGTTCCACGGGTCAAATCGCTGTACTATCCAGTTTTGGGCCTTTGGTATCTAAAAAAAAAGCAGTTTGAGTGTGTCGCTCACTGTTCAGCCGCAAATATCTCTATTTAAAAAAGAGTGGTATACCCCAGTAAACAATAACTGTGGTTTTGCCATCCCACGGTAAAAAATCTCTATTATTCAGCTTTTGGTAGTTTTTTCCGTAAAGAAAAACAGTAGTGTCTCCTGACTGTTGTGACACAAAAATATATCTGTTGAAAATAGTCTTGTGTAGGCCCGACATCCCAGTGTGGTTTCGCAGTTCCACGGGTCAAATCGCTGAACTATCCAGTTTTGGGCCTTTGGTATCTAAAAAAAAAGCAGTTTGAGTGTGTCGCTCAATGTTCAGCCAAAAATATCTCTATTTAAAAAAGTGTGGTATACCCCAGAAAGCAATAACTGTGGTTTTGCCATCCCGCGTTAAAAAATCTCTATTATTCAGCTTTTGGTAGTTTTTTCCGTAAAGAAAAACAGTAGTGTCTCCTGACTGTTGTGACACAAAAATATATCTGTTGAAAATAGTCTTGTGTAGGCCCAACATCCCAGTGTGGTTTCGCAGTTCCACGGGTCAAATCGCTGTACTATCCAGTTTTGGGCCTTTGGTATCTAAAAAAAAGCTGTTTGAGTGTGTCGCTCACTGTTCAGCCGCAAATATCTCTATTTAAAAAAGAGTGGTATACCCCAGTAAACAATAACTGTGGTTTTGCCGTCCCACGGTAAAAAATCTCTATTATTCAGCTTTTGGTAGTTTTTTCCGTAAAGAAAAACAGTAGTGTCTCCTGACTGTTGTGACGCAAAAATATATCTGTTGAAAATAGTCTTGTGTAGGCCCGACATCCCAATGTGGTTTCGCAGTTCCATAGGTCAAATCGCTGTACTATCCAGTTTTGGGCCTTTGGTATCTAAAAAAAAAGAAGTTTGAGTGTGTCGCTCACTGTTCAGCCACAAATATCTCTATTTAAAAAAGTGTGGTATACCCCAGAAAACAATAACTGTGGTTTTGCCATCCCACGGTAAAAAATCTCTATTATTCAGCTTTTGGTAGTTTTTCCGTAAAGAAAACAGTAGTGTCTCCTGACTGTTGTGACACAAAAATATATCTGTTGAAAATAGTCTTGTGTAGGCCCGCCATCCCAGTGTGGTTTCGCAGTTCCACGGGTCAAATCGCTGTACTATCCAGTTTTGGGCCTTTGGTATCTAAAAAAAAAGCAGTTTGAGTGTGTCGCTCACTGTTCAGCCAAAAATATCTCTATTTAAAAAAGTGTGGTATACCCCAGAAAACAATAACTGTGGTTTTGCCATCCCACGGTAAAAAATCTCTATTATTCAACTTTTGGTAGTTATTCCGTAAAGAAAACAGTAGTGTCTCCTGACTGTTGTGACACAAAAATATATCTGTTGAAAATAGTCTTGTGTAGGCCCGACATCCCAGTGTGGTTTCGCAGTTCCACGGGTCAAATCACTGTACTATCCAGTTTTGGGCCTTTGGTATCTAAAAAAAAAGCAGTTTGAGTGTGTCGCTCACTGTTCAGCCGCAAAAATCTCTATTTAAAAAAGTGTGGTATACCCCAGAAAACAATAACTGTGGTTTTGCCATCCCACGGTAAAAAATCTCTATTATTCAGGTTTTGGTAGTTTTTCCGTAAAGAAAACAGTAGTGTCTCCTGACTGTTGTGACACAAAAATATATCTGTTGAAAATAGTCTTGTGTAGGCCCGACATCCCAGTGTGGTTTCGCAGTTCCACGGGTCAAATCGCTGTACTATCCAGTTTTGGGCCTTTGGTATCTAAAAAAAAGCAGTTTGAGTGTGTCGCTCACTGTTCAGCCGCAAATATCTCTATTTAAAAAAGTGTGGTATACCCCAGTAAACAATAACTGTGATTTTGCCATCCCACGGTAAAAAATCTCTATTATTCAGCTTTTGGTAGTTTTTCCGTAAAGAAAACAGTAGTGTCTCCTGACTGTTGTGACACAAAAATATATCTGTTGAAAATAGTCTTGTGTAGGCCCGACATCCCAGTGTGGTTTCGCAGTTCCACGGGTCAAATCGCTGTACTATCCAGTTTTGGGCCTTTGGTATCTAAAAAAAAAGCAGTTTGAGTGTGTCGCTCACTGTTCAGCCGCAAATATCTCTATTTAAAAAAGTGTGGTATACCCCAGTAAACAATAACTGTTATTTTGCCATCCCACGGTAAAAAATCTCTATTATTCAGCTTTTGGTAGTTTTTTCCGTAAAGAAAAACAGTAGTGTCTCCTGACTGTTGTGACACAAAAATATATCTGTTGAAAATAGTCTTGTGTAGGCCCGACATCCCAGTGTGGTTTCGCAGTTCCACGGGTCAAATCGCTGAACTATCCAGTTTTGGGCCTTTGGTATCTAAAAAAAAAGCAGTTTGAGTGTGTCGCTCAATGTTCAGCCAAAAATATCTCTATTTAAAAAAGTGTGGTATACCCCAGAAAGCAATAACTGTGGTTTTGCCATCCCGCGTTAAAAAATCTCTATTATTCAGCTTTTGGTAGTTTTTTCCGTAAAGAAAAACAGTAGTGTCTCCTGACTGTTGTGACACAAAAATATATCTGTTGAAAATAGTCTTGTGTAGGCCCAACATCCCAGTGTGGTTTCGCAGTTCCACGGGTCAAATCGCTGTACTATCCAGTTTTGGGCCTTTGGTATCTAAAAAAAAGCTGTTTGAGTGTGTCGCTCACTGTTCAGCCGCAAATATCTCTATTTAAAAAAGAGTGGTATACCCCAGTAAACAATAACTGTGGTTTTGCCGTCCCACGGTAAAAAATCTCTATTATTCAGCTTTTGGTAGTTTTTTCCGTAAAGAAAAACAGTAGTGTCTCCTGACTGTTGTGACGCAAAAATATATCTGTTGAAAATAGTCTTGTGTAGGCCCGACATCCCAATGTGGTTTCGCAGTTCCATAGGTCAAATCGCTGTACTATCCAGTTTTGGGCCTTTGGTATCTAAAAAAAAAGAAGTTTGAGTGTGTCGCTCACTGTTCAGCCACAAATATCTCTATTTAAAAAAGTGTGGTATACCCCAGAAAACAATAACTGTGGTTTTGCCATCCCACGGTAAAAAATCTCTATTATTCAGCTTTTGGTAGTTTTTCCGTAAAGAAAACAGTAGTGTCTCCTGACTGTTGTGACACAAAAATATATCTGTTGAAAATAGTCTTGTGTAGGCCCGCCATCCCAGTGTGGTTTCGCAGTTCCACGGGTCAAATCGCTGTACTATCCAGTTTTGGGCCTTTGGTATCTAAAAAAAAAGCAGTTTGAGTGTGTCGCTCACTGTTCAGCCAAAAATATCTCTATTTAAAAAAGTGTGGTATACCCCAGAAAACAATAACTGTGGTTTTGCCATCCCACGGTAAAAAATCTCTATTATTCAACTTTTGGTAGTTATTCCGTAAAGAAAACAGTAGTGTCTCCTGACTGTTGTGACACAAAAATATATCTGTTGAAAATAGTCTTGTGTAGGCCCGACATCCCAGTGTGGTTTCGCAGTTCCACGGGTCAAATCACTGTACTATCCAGTTTTGGGCCTTTGGTATCTAAAAAAAAAGCAGTTTGAGTGTGTCGCTCACTGTTCAGCCGCAAAAATCTCTATTTAAAAAAGTGTGGTATACCCCAGAAAACAATAACTGTGGTTTTGCCATCCCACGGTAAAAAATCTCTATTATTCAGGTTTTGGTAGTTTTTCCGTAAAGAAAACAGTAGTGTCTCCTGACTGTTGTGACACAAAAATATATCTGTTGAAAATAGTCTTGTGTAGGCCCGACATCCCAGTGTGGTTTCGCAGTTCCACGGGTCAAATCGCTGTACTATCCAGTTTTGGGCCTTTGGTATCTAAAAAAAAGCAGTTTGAGTGTGTCGCTCACTGTTCAGCCGCAAATATCTCTATTTAAAAAAGTGTGGTATACCCCAGTAAACAATAACTGTGATTTTGCCATCCCACGGTAAAAAATCTCTATTATTCAGCTTTTGGTAGTTTTTCCGTAAAGAAAACAGTAGTGTCTCCTGACTGTTGTGACACAAAAATATATCTGTTGAAAATAGTCTTGTGTAGGCCCGACATCCCAGTGTGGTTTCGCAGTTCCACGGGTCAAATCGCTGTACTATCCAGTTTTGGGCCTTTGGTATCTAAAAAAAAAGCAGTTTGAGTGTGTCGCTCACTGTTCAGCCGCAAATATCTCTATTTAAAAAAGTGTGGTATACCCCAGTAAACAATAACTGTTATTTTGCCATCCCACGGTAAAAAATCTCTATTATTCAGCTTTTGGTAGTTTTTTCCGTAAAGAAAAACAGTAGTGTCTCCTGACTGTTGTGACACAAAAATATATCTGTTGAAAATAGTCTTGTGTAGGCCCAACATCCCAGTGTGGTTTCGCAGTTCCACGGGTCAAATCGCTGTACTATCCAGTTTTGGGCCTTTGGTATCTAAAAAAAAAGCAGTTTGAGTGTGTCGCTCACTGTTCAGCCGCAAATATCTCTATTTAAAAAAGAGTGGTATACCCCAGTAAACAATAACTGTGGTTTTGCCATCCCACGGTAAAAAATCTCTATTATTCAGCTTTTGGTAGTTTTTTCCGTAAAGGAAAACAGTAGTGTCTCCTGACTGTTGTGACACAAAAATATATCTGTTGAAAATAGCCTTGTGTAGGCCCGACATCCCAGTGTGGTTTCGCAGTTCCACGGGTCAAATCGCTGTACTATCCAGTTTTGGGCCTTTGGTATCTAAAAAATAAGCAGTTTGAGTGTGTCGCTCACTGTTCAGCCAAAAATATCTCTATTTAAAAAAGTGTGGTATACCCCAGAAAGCAATAACTGTGGTTTTGCCATCCCGCGGTAAAAAATCTCTATTATTCAGCTTTTGGTAGTTTTTTCCGTAAAGAAAAACAGTAGTGTCTCCTTACTGTTGTGACACAAAAATATATCTGTTGAAAATAGTCTTGTGTAGGCCCAACATCCCAGTGTGGTTTCGCAGTTCCACGGGTCAAATCGCTGTACTATCCAGTTTTGGGCCTTTGGTATCTAAAAAAAAGCTGTTTGAGTGTGTCGCTCACTGTTCAGCCGCAAATATCTCTATTTAAAAAAGAGTGGTATACCCCAGTAAACAATAACTGTGGTTTTGCCGTCCCACGGTAAAAAATCTCTATTATTCAGCTTTTGGTAGTTTTTTCCGTAAAGGAAAACAGTAGTGTCTCCTGACTGTTGTGACGCAAAAATATATCTGTTGAAAATAGTCTTGTGTAGGCCCGACATCCCAGTGTGGTTTCGCAGTTCCATAGGTCAAATCGCTGTACTATCCAGTTTTGGGCCTTTGGTATCTAAAAAAAAAGAAGTTTGAGTGTGTCGCTCACTGTTCAGCCACAAATATCTCTATTTAAAAAGTGTGGTATACCCCAGAAAACAATAACTGTGGTTTTGCCATGCCACGGTAAAAAATCTCTATTATTCAGCTTTTGGTAGTTTTTCCGTAAAGAAAACAGTAGTGTCTCCTGACTGTTGTGACACAAAAATATATCTGTTGAAAATAGTCTTGTGTAGGCCCGCCATCCCAGTGTGGTTTCGCAGTTCCACGGGTCAAATCGCTGTACTATCCAGTTTTGGGCCTTTGGTATCTAAAAAAAAAGCAGTTTGAGTGTGTCGCTCACTGTTCAGCCAAAAATATCTCTATTTAAAAAAGTGTGGTATACCCCAGAAAACAATAACTGTGGTTTTGCCATCCCACGGTAAAAAATCTCTATTATTCAGCTTTTGGTAGTTATTCCGTAAAGAAAACAGTAGTGTCTCCTAACTGTTGTGACACAAAAATATATCTGTTGAAAATAGTCTTGTGTAGGCCCGACATCCCAGTGTGGTTTCGCAGTTCCACGGGTCAAATCACTGTACTATCCAGTTTTGGGCCTTTGGTATCTAAAAAAAAAGCAGTTTGAGTGTGTCGCTCACTGTTCAGCCGCAAAAATCTCTATTTAAAAAAGTGTGGTATACCCCAGAAAACAATAACTGTGGTTTTGCCATCCCACGGTAAAAAATCTCTATTATTCAGGTTTTGGTAGTTTTTCCGTAAAGAAAACAGTAGTGTCTCCTGACTGTTGTGACACAAAAATATATCTGTTGAAAATAGTCTTGTGTAGGCCCGACATCCCAGTGTGGTTTCGCAGTTCCACGGGTCAAATCGCTGTACTATCCAGTTTTGGGCCTTTGGTATCTAAAAAAAAGCAGTTTGAGTGTGTCGCTCACTGTTCAGCCGCAAATATCTCTATTTAAAAAAGTGTGGTATACCCCAGTAAACAATAACTGTGATTTTGCCATCCCACGGTAAAAAATCTCTATTATTCAGCTTTTGGTAGTTTTTCCGTAAAGAAAACAGTAGTGTCTCCTGACTGTTGTGACACAAAAATATATCTGTTGAAAATAGTCTTGTGTAGGCCCGACATCCCAGTGTGGTTTCGCAGTTCCACGGGTCAAATCGCTGTACTATCCAGTTTTGGGCCTTTGGTATCTAAAAAAAAAGCAGTTTGAGTGTGTCGCTCACTGTTCAGCCGCAAATATCTCTATTTAAAAAAGTGTGGTATACCCCAGTAAACAATAACTGTTATTTTGCCATCCCACGGTAAAAAATCTCTATTATTCAGCTTTTGGAAGTTTTTTCCGTAAAGAAAAACAGTAGTGTCTCCTGACTGTTGTGACACAAAAATATATCTGTTGAAAATAGTCTTGTGTAGGCCCAACATCCCAGTGTGGTTTCGCAGTTCCACGGGTCAAATCGCTGTACTATCCAGTTTTAGGCCTTTGGTATCTAAAAAAAAAGCAGTTTGAGTGTGTCGCTCACTGTTCAGCCGCAAATATCTCTATTTAAAAAAGAGTGGTATACCCCAGTAAACAATAACTGTGGTTTTGCCATCCCACGGTAAAAAATCTCTATTATTCAGCTTTTGGTAGTTTTTTCCGTAAAGGAAAACAGTAGTGTCTCCTGACTGTTGTGACACAAAAATATATCTGTTGAAAATAGCCTTGTGTAGGCCCGACATCCCAGTGTGGTTTCGCAGTTCCACGGGTCAAATCGCTGTACTATCCAGTTTTGGGCCTTTGGTATCTAAAAAATAAGCAGTTTGAGTGTGTCGCTCACTGTTCAGCCAAAAATATCTCTATTTAAAAAAGTGTGGTATACCCCAGAAAGCAATAACTGTGGTTTTGCCATCCCGCGGTAAAAAATCTCTATTATTCAGCTTTTGGTAGTTTTTTCCGTAAAGAAAAACAGTAGTGTCTCCTGACTGTTGTGACACAAAAATATATCTGTTGAAAATAGTCTTGTGTAGGCCCAACATCCCAGTGTGGTTTCGCAGTTCCACGGGTCAATTCGCTGTACTATCCAGTTTTGGGCCTTTGGTATCTAAAAAAAAGCAGTTTGAGTGTGTCGCTCACTGTTCAGCCGCAAATATCTCTATTTAAAAATGAGTGGTATACCCCAGTAAACAATAACTGTGGTTTTGCCATCCCACGGTAAAAAATCTCTATTATTCAGCTTTTGGTAGTTTTTTCCGTAAAGAAAAACAGTAGTGTCTCCTGACTGTTGTGACGCAAAAATATATCTGTTGAAAATAGTCTTGTGTAGGCCCGACATCCCTGTGTGGTTTCGCAGTTCCACGGGTCAAATCGCTGTACTATCCAGTTTTGGGCCTTTGGTATCTAAAAAAAAAGCAGTTTGAGTGTGTCGCTCACTGTTCAGCCAAAAATATCTCTATTTAAAAAAGTGTGGTATACCCCAGAAAACAATAACTGTGGTTTTGCCATCCCACGGTAAAAAATCTCTATTATTCAGCTTTTGGTAGTTATTCCGTCAAGAAAACAGTAGTGTCTCCTGACTGTTGTGACACAAAAATATATCTGTTGAAAATAGTCTTGTGTAGGCCCGACATCCCAGTGTGGTTTCGCAGTTCCACGGGTCAAATCACTGTACTATCCAGTTTTGGGCCTTTGGTATCTAAAAAAAAAGCAGTTTGAGTGTGTCGCTCACTGTTCAGCCGCAAATATCTCTATTTAAAAAAGTGTGGTATACCCCAGAAAACAATAACTGTGGTTTTGCCATCCCACGGTAAAAAATCTCTATTATTCAGGTTTTGGTAGTTTTTCCGTAAAGAAAACAGTAGTGTCTCCTGACTGTTGTGACACAAAAATATATCTGTTGAAAATAGTCTTGTGTAGGCCCGACATCCCTGTGTGGTTTCGCAGTTCCACGGGTCAAATCGCTGTACTATCCAGTTTTGGGCCTTTGGTATCTAAAAAAAAAGCAGTTTGAGTGTGTCGCTCACTGTTCAGCCAAAAATATCTCTATTTAAAAAAGTGTGGAATACCCCAGAAAACAATAACTGTGGTTTTGCCATCCCACGGTAAAAAATCTCTATTATTCAGCTTTTGGTAGTTATTCCGTCAAGAAAACAGTAGTGTCTCCTGACTGTTGTGACACAAAAATATATCTGTTGAAAATAGTCTTGTGTAGGCCCGACATCCCAGTGTGGTTTCGCAGTTCCACGGGTCAAATCACTGTACTATCCAGTTTTGGGCCTTTGGTATCTAAAAAAAAAGCAGTTTGAGTGTGTCGCTCACTGTTCAGCCGCAAATATCTCTATTTAAAAAAGTGTGGTATACCCCAGAAAACAATAACTGTGGTTTTGCCATCCCACGGTAAAAAATCTCTATTATTCAGGTTTTGGTAGTTTTTCCGTAAAGAAAACAGTAGTGTCTCCTGACTGTTGTGACACAAAAATATATCTGTTGAAAATAGTCTTGTGTAGGCCCGACATCCCAGTGTGGTTTCGCAGTTCCACGGGTCAAATCGCTGTACTATCCAGTTTTGGGCCTTTGGTATCTAAAAAAAAGCAGTTTGAGTGTGTCTCTCACTGTTCAGCCGCAAATATCTCTATTTAAAAAAGTGTGGTATACCCCAGAAAACAATAACTGTGATTTTGCCATCCCACGGTAAAAAATCTCTATTATTCAGCTTTTGGTATTTTTTTCCGTAAAGAAAAACAGTAGTGTCTCCTGACTGTTGTGACACAAAAATATATCTGTTGAAAATAGTCTTGTGTAGGCCCAACATCCCAGTGTGGTTTCGCAGTTCCACGGGTCAAATCGCTGTACTATCCAGTTTTTGGGCCTTTGGTATCTAAAAAAAAAGCAGTTTGAGTGTGTCGCTCACTGTTCAGCCGCAAATATCTCTATTTAAAAAAGAGTGGTATACCCCAGTAAACAATAACTGTGGTTTTGCCATCCCACGGTAAAAAATCTCTATTATTCAGCTTTTGGTAGTTTTTTCCGTAAAGAAAAACAGTAGTGTCTCCTGACTGTTGTGACACAAAAATATATCTGTTGAAAATAGTCTTGTGTAGGCCCGACATCCCAGTGTGGTTTCGCAGTTCCACGGGTCAAATCACTGTACTATCCAGTTTTGGGCCTTTGGTATCTAAAAAAAAAGCAGTTTGAGTGTGTCGCTCACTGTTCAGTCAAAAATATCTCTATTTAAAAAAGTGTGGTATACCCCAGAAAACAATAACTGTGGTTTTGCCATCCCACGGTAAAAAATCTCTATTATTCAGCTTTTGATAGTTTTTCCGTAAAGAGAACAGTAGTGTCTCCTGACTGTTGTGACAAAAAAATATATCTGTTGAAAATAGTCTTGTGTAGGCCCGACATCCCAGTGTGGTTTCGCAGTTCCACGGGTCAAATCACTGTACTATCCAGTTTTGGGCCTTTGGTATCTAAAAAAAAAGCAGTTTGAGTGTGTCGCTCACTGTTCAGCCGCAAATATCTCTATTTAAAAAAGTGTGGTATACCCCAGTAAATAATAACTGTGGTTTTGCCATCCCACGGTAAAAAATCTCTATTATTCAGCTTTTGGTAGTTTTTTCTGTAAAGAAAAACAGTAGTGTCTCCTGACTGTTGTGACTCAAAAATATATCTGTTGAAAATAGTCTTGTGTAGGCCTGACATCCCAGTGTGGTTTCGCAGTTCCACGGGTCAAATCGCTGTACTATCCAGTTTTGAGCCTTTGGTATCTAAAAAGAAAGCAGTTTGAGTGTGTCGCTCACTGTTCAGCCGCAAATATCTCTATTTAAAAAAGTGTGGTATACCACAGTAAACAATAACTGTGGTCTTGCCAACCCACGGTAAAAAATCTCTATTATTCAGCTTTTGGTAGTTTTTTCCGTAAAGAAAAACTGTAGCGTCTCCTGACTATTGAGACACAAAAATATATCTGTTGAAAATAGTGTTGTGTAGGCCCGACATCCCAGTGTGGTTTCGCAGTTCCACGGGTCAAATCGCTGTACTATCCAGTTTTGGGCCTTTGGTATCTGAAAAAAAGCAGTTTGAGTGTGTCGCTCACTGTTCAGCCGCAAATATCTCTATTTTAAAAAGTGTAGTATACCCCAGTAAACAATAACTGTGGTTTTGCCATCCCACGATAAAAAATTTCTATTATTCAGCTTTTGGTAGTTTTTTCCGTAAAGAAAAACAGTAGTGTCTCCTGACTGTTGTGACACCAAAATATATCTGTTGAAAATAATCTTGTGTAGGCCCGACATCCCAGTGTGGTTTCGCAGTTCCACGGGTCAAATCGCTGTACTATCCAGTTTTGGGCCTTTGGTGTCTAAAAAAAAATCAGTTTGAGTGTGTCGCTCACTATTCAGCCACAAATATCTCTATTTATAAAAGTGTGGTATACCCCAGTAAATAATAACTGTGGTTTTGCCATCCCACGGTAAAAAATCTCTATTATTCAGCTTTTGGTAGTTTTTTCCGTAAAGAAAAACAGTAGTGTCTCCTGACTGTTGTGACACAAAAATATATCTGTTGAAAATACTCTTTTGTAGGCCCGACATCCCAGTGTGGTTTTGCAGTTCCACGGGTCAAATCGCTGTACTATCCAGTTTTGGGCCTTTGGTATCTAAAAAAAAAGCAGTTTGAGTGTGTCGCTCACTGTTCAGTCAAAAAAATCTGTATTTAAAAAAGTGTGGTATACCCCAGAAAACAATAACTGTGGTTTTGCCATCCCACGGTAAAAAATCTCTATTATTCAGCTTTTGGTAGTTTTTCCGTAAAGAAAACAGTAGTGTCTCCTGACTGTTGTGACACAAAAATATATCTGTTGAAAATAGTCTTGTGTAGACCCGACATCCCAGTGTGGTTTCGCAGTTCCACGGGTCAAATCACTGTACTATCCAGTTTTGGGCCTTTGGTATGTAAAAAAAAAGCAGTTTGAGTGTGTCGCTCACTGTTCAGCCGCAAATATCTCTATTTAAAAAAGTGTGGTATACCCCAGAAAACAATAACTGTGGTTTTGCCATCCCACGGTAAAAAATCTCTATTATTCAGGTTTTGGTAGTTTTTCCGTAAAGAAAACAGTATTGTCTCCTGACTGTTGTGACACAAAAATATATCTGTTGAAAATAGTCTTGTGTAGGCCCGACATCCCAGTGTGGTTTTGCAGTTCCACGGGTCAAATCGCTGTACTATCCAGTTTTGGGCCTTTGGTATCTAAAAAAAAAGCAGTTTGAGTGTGTCGCTCACTGTTCAGTCAAAAATATCTCTATTTAAAAAAGTGTGGTATACCCCAGAAAACAATAACTGTGGTTTTGCCATCCCACGGTAAAAAATCTCTATTATTCAGCTTTTGGTAGTTTTTCCGTAAAGAAAACAGTAGTGTCTCCTGACTGTTGTGACACAAAAATATATCTGTTGAAAATAGTCTTGTGTAGGCCCGACATCCCAGTGTGGTTTCGCAGTTCCACGGGTCAAATCACTGTACTATCCAGTTTTGGGCCTTTGGTATCTAAAAAAAAAGCAGTTTGAGTGTGTCGCTCACTGTTCAGCCGCAAATATCTCTATTTAAAAAAGTGTGGTTTACCCCAGTAAATAATAACTGTGGTTTTGCCATCCCACGGTAAAAAATCTCTATTATTCAGCTTTTGGTAGTTTTTTCCGTAAAGAAAAACAGTAGTGTCTCCTGACTGTTGTGGCACAAAAATATATCTGTTGAAAATAGTCTTGTGTAGGCCTGACATCCCAGTGTGGTTTCGCAGTTCCACGGGTCAAATCGCTGTACTATCCAGTTTTAAGCCCTTGGTATCTAAAAAGAAAGCAGTTTGAGTGTGTCGCTCACTCTTCAGCCGCAAATATCTCTATTTAAAAAAGTGTGGTATACCCCAGTAAACAATAACTGTGGTCTTGCCAACCCACGGTAAAAAATCTCTATTATTCAGCTTTTGGTGGTTTTTTCCGTAAAGAAAAACAGTAGGGTCTCCTGACTATTGAGACAAAAAAATATATCTGTTGAAAATAGTCTTGTGTAGGCCCCACATCCCAGTGTGGTTTCACAGTTCCATGGGTCAAATCGCTGTACTATCCAGTTTTTGGCCTTTGGTATCTGAAAAAAAGCAGTTTGAGTGTGTCGCTCACTGTTCAGCCGCAAATATCTGTATTTTAAAAAGTGTAGTATACCCCAGTAAACAATAACTGTGGTTTTGCCATCCCACTGTAAAAAATCTCTATTATTCAGCTTTTGGTAGTTTTTTCCGTAAAGAAAAACAGTAGTGTCTCCTGACTGTTGTGAAACAAAAATATATCTGTTGAAAATAGTCTTGTGTAGGCCCGACATCCCAGTGTGGTTTCGCAGTTCCACGGGTCAAATCGCTGTACTATCCAGTTTTGGGCCTTTGGTATCTAAAAAAAAAGCAGTTTGAGTGTGTCGCTCACTGTTCAGCCGCAAATATCTCTATTTAAAAAAGTGTGGTATACCCCAGAAAACAATAACTGTGGCTTTGCCATCCCACGATAAAAAATTTCTATTATTCATCTTTTGGTAGTTTTTTCCGTAAAGAAAAACAGTAGTGTCTCCTGACTGTTGTGACACCAAAATATATCTGTTGAAAATAATCTTGTGTAGGCCCGACATCCCAGTGTGGTTTCGCAGTTCCACGGGTCAAATCGCTGTACTATCCAGTTTTGGGCCTTTGGTATCTAAAAAAAAAGCAGTTTGAGTGTGTCGCTCACTATTCAGCCACAAATATCTCTATTTATAAAAGTGTGGTATACCCCAGTAAATAATAACTGTGGTTTTGCCATCCCACGGTAAAAAATCTCTATTATTCAGCTTTTGGTAGTTTTTTCCGTAAAGAAAAACAGTAGTGTCTCCTGACTGTTGTGACACAAAAATATATCTGTTGAAAATAATCTTGTGTAGGCCCGACATCCCAGTGTGGTTTCGCAGTTCCACGGGTCAAATCGCTGTACTATCCAGTTTTGGGCCTTTGGTATCTAAAAAAAAAGCAGTTTGAGTATGTCGCTCACTGTTCAGCCGCAAATATCTCTATTTAAAAAAGTGTGGTATACCCCAGAAAACAATAACTGTGGTTTTGCCATCCCACGGTAAAAAATCTCTATTATTCAGGTTTTGGTAGTTTTTCCGTAAAGAAAACAGTAGTGTCTCCTGACTGTTGTGACACAAAAATATATCTGTTGAAAATAGTCTTGTGTAGGCCCGACATCCCAGTGTGGTTTCGCAGTTCCACGGGACAAATCGCTGTACTATCCAGTTTTGGGCCTTTGGTATCTAAAAAAAAAGCAGTTTGAGTGTGTCGCTCACTGTTCAGCCGCAGATATCTCTATTTAAAAAAGTGTGGTATACCCCAGTAAACAATAACTGTGATTTTGCCATCCCACGGTAAAAAATCTCTATTATTCAGCTTTTGGTAGTTTTTTCCGTAAAGAAAAACAGTAGTGTCTCCTGACTGTTGTGACACAAAAATATATCTGTTGAAAATAGTCTTGTGTAGGCCCAACATCCCAGTGTGGTTTCGCAGTTCCACGGGTCAAATCGCTGAACTATCCAGTTTTGGGCCTTTGGTATCTAAAAAAAAGCAGTTTGAGTGTGTCGCTCACTGTTCAGCCGCAAATATCTCTATTTAAAAAAGAGTGGTATACCCCAGTAAACAATAACTGTGATTTTGCCATCCCACGGTAAAAAATCTCTATTATTCAGCTTTTGGTAGTTTTTTCCGTAAAGAAAAACAGTAGTGTCTCCTGACTGTTGTGACACAAAAATATATCTGTTGAAAATAGTCTTGTGTAGGCCCAACATCCCAGTGTGGTTTCGCAGTTCCACGGGTCAAATCGCTGAACTATCCAGTTTTGGGCCTTTGGTATCTAAAAAAAAGCAGTTTGAGTGTGTCGCTCACTGTTCAGCCGCAAATATCTCTATTTAAAAAAGAGTGGTATACCCCAGTAAACAATAACTGTGGTTTTGCCATCCCATGGTAAAAAATCTCTATTATTCAGCTTTTGGTAGTTTTTTCTGTAAAGAAAAACAGTAGTGTCTCCTGACTGTTGTGACGCAAAAATATATCTGTTGAAAATAGTCTTGTGTAGGCCCGACATCCCAGTGTGGTTTCGCAGTTCCACAGGTCAAATCGCTGTACTATCCAGTTTTGGGCCTTTGGTATCTAAAAAAAAAGCAGTTTGAGTGTGTCTCTCACTGTTCAGCTGCAAATATCTCTATTTAAAAAAGTGTGGTATACCCCAGTAAACAATAACTGTGGTTTTGCCATCCCACGGTAAAAAATCTCTATTATTCAGCTTTTGGTAGTTTTTTCCGTAAAGAAAAACAGTAGTGTCTCCTGACTGTTGTGACACAAAAATATATCTGTTGAAAATAGTCTTGTGTAGGCCCGACATCCCAGTGTGGTTTCGCAGTTCCACGGGTCAAATCGCTGTACTATCCAGTTTTGGGCCTTTGGTATCTAAAAAAAAAGCAGTTTGAGTATGTCGTTCACTTTTCAGCCGCAAATATCTCTATTTAAAAAAGTGTGGTATACCCCAGAAAACAATAACTGTGGTTTTGCCATCCCACGGTAAAAAAATCTCTATTATTCAGGTTTTGGTAGTTTTTCCGTAAAGAAAACAGTAGTGTCTCCTGACTGTTGTGACACAAAAATATATCTGTTGAAAATAGTCTTGTGTAGGCCCGACATCCCAGTGTGGTTTCGCAGTTCCACGGGTCAAATCGCTGTACTATCCAGTTTTGGGCCTTTGGTATCTAAAAAAAAAGCAGTTTGAGTGTGTCGCTCACTGTTCAGCCACAAATATCTCTATTTAAAAAAGTGTGGTATACCCCAGTAAACAATAACTGTGGTTTTGCCATCCCACGGTAAAAAATCTCTATTATTCAGCTTTTGGTAGTTTTTTCCGTAAAGAAAAACAGTAGTGTCTCCTGACTGTTGTGACACAAAAATATATCTGTTGAAAATAGTCTTGTGTAGGCCCGACATCCCAGTGTGGTTTCGCAGTTCCACGGGTCAAATTGCTGTACTATCCAGTTTTGAGCCTTTGCTATCTAAAAAAAAAGCAGTTTGAGTGTGTCGCTCACTGTTCAGTCGCAAATATCTCTATTTAAAAAAGTGTGGTATACCCCAGTAAACAATAACTGTGGTTTTGCCAACCCACGGTAAAAAATCTCTATTATTCAGCTTTTGGTAGTTTTTTCCGTAAAGAAAAACAGTAGAGTCTCCTGACTATTGTGACACAAAAATATATCTGTTGAAAATAGTCTTGCGTAGGCCCGACATCCCAGTGTGGTTTCGCCGTTCCACGGGTCAAATCGCTGTACTATCCAGTTTTGGGCCTTTGGTATCCAAAAAAAAAGCAGTTTGAGTGTGTCGATCACTGTTCAGCCGCAAATATCTCTATTTAAAAAAGTGTGGTATACCTCAGAAAACAATAACTGTGGTTTTGCCATCCCACGGTAAAAAATCTCTATTATTCAGGTTTTGGTAGTTTTTTCCGTAAAGAAAACAGTAGTGTCTCCTGACTGTTGTGACACAAAAATATATCTGTTGAAAATAGTCTTGTGTAGGCCTGACATCCCAGTGTGGTTTCGCAGTTCCACGGGTCAAATCGCTAGACTATCCAGTTTTGGGCCTTTGGTATCCAAAAAAAAAGCAGTTTGAGTGTGTCGATCACTGTTCAGCCGCAAATATCTCTATTTATAAAAGTGTGGTATACCCCAGTAAACAATAACTGTGGTTTTGCCATCCCACGGTAAAAAATCTCTATTCTTCAGCTTTTGGTAGATTTTTCCGTAAAGAAAAACAGCAGTGTCTCCTGACTGTTGTGACACAAAAATATATCTGTTGAAAATAGTCTTGTGTAGGCCCGACATCCCAGTGTGCTTTCGCAGTTCCACGGGTCAAATCGCTGTACTATCCAGTTTTGGGCCTTTGGTATCTGAAAAAAACCAGTTTGAGTATGTCGCTCACTGTTCAGCCGCAAATATCTCTATTTTAAAAAGTGTAGTATACCCCAGTAAACAATAACTGTGGTTTTGCCATCCCACGGTAAAAAATCTCTATTATTCAGCTTTTGGTAGTTTTTTCCGTAAAGAAAAACAGTAGTGTCTCCTGACTGTTGTGACGCAAAAATATATCTGTTGAAAATAGTCTTGTGTAGGCCCGACATCCCAGTGTGGTTTCGCAGGTCCACGGGTCAAATCGCTGTACTATCCAGTTTTGGGCCTTTGGTATCTAAAAAAAAAGCAGTTTGAGTGTGTCGCTCACTGTTCAGTCGCAAATATCTCTATTTAAAAAGTGTGGTATACCCCAGTAAACAATAATTGTGGTTTTGCCATCCCACGTTAAAAAATTTCTATTATTCAGCTTTTGGTATTTTTTTCCGTAAAGAAAAACAGTAGCGTCTCCTGACTATTGAGACACAAAAATATATCTGTTGAAAATAGTCTTGTGTAGGCCCGACATCCCAGTGTGGTTTCGCAGTTCCACGGGTCAAATCGCTGTACTATCCAGTTTTGGGCCTTTGGTATCTGAAAAAAAGCAGTTTGAGTGTGTCGCTCACTGTTCAGCCGCAAATATCTCTATTTTAAAAAGTGTAGTATACCCCAGTAAACAATAACTGTGGTTGTGCCATCCCACGGTAAAAAATCTCTATTATTCAGCTTTTGGTAGTTTTTTCCGTAAAGAAAAACAGTAGTGTCTCCTGACTGTTGTGACGCAAAAATATATCTGTTGAAAATAGTTTTGTGTAGGCCCGACATCTCAGTGTGGTTCCGCAGTTCGACGGGTCAAATCGGTGTACTATCCAGTTTTGGGCCTTTGGTATCTAAAAAAAAAGCAGTTTGAGTGTGTCGCTCACTGTTCAGCCGCAAATATCTCTATTTAAAAAAGTGTGGTATACCCCAGTAAACAATAACTGTGGTTTTGCCATCCCTCGGTATAAAATCTCTATTATTCAGCTTTTGGTAGTTTTTTCCGTAAAGAAAAACAGTAGTGTCTCCTGACTGTTTTAACACAAAAATATATCTGTTGAAAATAGTCTTGTGTAGGCCCGACATCCCAGTGTGGTTTCGCAGTTCCACGGGTCAAATCGCTGTACTATCCAGTTTTGGGCCTTTGGTATCTGAAAAAAAGCAGTTTGAGTGTGTCGCTCACTGTTCAGCCGCAAATATCTCTATTTTAAAAAGTGTAGTATACCCCAGTAAACAATAACTGTGGTTTTGCCATCCCACGGTAAAAAATCTCTATTATTCAGCTTTTGGTAGTTTTTTCCGTAAAGAAAAACAGTAGTGTCTCCTGACTGTTGTGACGCAAAAATATATCTGTTGAAAATAGTCTTGTGTAGGCCCGACATCCCAGTGTGGTTTCGCAGTTCCACGGGTCAAATCGCTGTACTATCCAGTTTTGGGCCTTTGGTATCTAAAAAAAAAGCAGTTTGAGTGTGTCGCTCACTGTTCAGCCGCAAATATCTCTATTTAAAAAAGTGTGGTATACCCCAGTAAACAATAACTGTGGTTTTGGCATCCCACGGTAAAAAATCTCTATTATTCAGCTTTTGGTAGTTTTTTCCGTAAAGAAAAACAGAAGTGTCTCCTGACTGTTGTGACTCAAAAATATATCTGTTGAAAATAGTCTTGTGTAGGCCCGACATCCCAGTGTGGTTTCGGAGTTCCACGGGTCAAATCGCTGTACTATCCAGTTTTGGGCCTTTGGTATCTAAAAAAAAAGCAGTTTGAGTGTGTCGCTCACTGTTCAGCCGCAAATATCTCTATTTAAAAAAGTGTGGTATACCCCATAAAACAATAACTGTGGTTTTGCCATCCCACGGTAAAAAATCTCTATTATTCAGCTTTTGGTAGTTTTTTCCGTAAAGAAAAGAGTAATGTCTCCTGACTGTTGTGACACAAAAATACATCTGTTGAAAATAGTCTTGTGTAGGCCCGACATCCCAGTGTGGTTTCGCAGTTCCACGTGTCAAATCGCTGTACTATCCAGTTTTGGGCCTTTGGTATCTAAAAAAAAAGCAGTTTGAGTGTGTCGCACACTGTTCAGCCGCAAATATCTCTATTTAAAAAAGTGTGGTATACCCCATAAAACAATAACTGTGGTTTTGCCATCCCACGGTAAAAAATCTCTATTATTCAGCTTTTGGTAGTTTTTTCCGTAAAGAAAAACAGTAGTGTCTCCTGACTGTTGTGACACAAAAATATATCTGTTGAAAATAGTCTTGTGTAGGCCCGACATCCCAGTGTGGTTTCGCAGTTCCACAGGTCAAATCGCTGTACTATCCAGTTTTGAGCCTTTGGTATCTAATAAAAAAGCAGTTTGAGTGTGTCGCTCACTGTTCAGCCGCAAATATCTCTATTTAAAAAAGTGTGGTATACCCCAGTAAACAATAACTGTGGTTTTGCCATCCCACGGTAAAAAATCTCTATTATTCAGCTTTTGGTAGTTTTTTCCGTAAAGAAAAACAGTAGCGTCTCCTGACTATTGAGACACAAAAATATATCTGTTGAAAATAGTCTTGTGTAGGCCCGACATCCCAGTGTGGTTTCGAAGTTCCATGGGTCAAATCGCTGTACTATCCAGTTTTGGGCCTTTGGTATCTGAAAAAAAAGCAGTTTGAGTGTGTCGCTCACTGTTCAGTCGCAAATATCTCTATTTAAAAAGTGTGGTATACCCCAGTAAACAATAATTGTGGTTTTGCCATCCCACGATGAAAAATTTCTATTATTCAGCTTTTGGTAGTTTTTTCCATAAAGAAAAACAGTAGTGTCTACTGACTGTTGTGACACAAAAATATATCTGTTGAAAATAGTCTTGTGTAGGCCCGACATCCCAGTGTGGTTTCGCAGTTCCACGGGTCAAATCGCTGTACTATCCAGTTTTGTGCCTTTGGTATCTAAAAAAAAAGCAGTTTGAGTGTGTCGCTCACTGTTCAGCCGCAAATATCTCTATTTAAAAAAGTGTGGTATACCCCAGAAAACAATATCTGTGGTTTTGCCATCCCACGGTAAAAAATCTCTATTATTCAGCTTTTGGTAGTTTTTTCCGTAAAGAAAAGAGTAGTGTCTCCTTACTGTTGTGACACAAAAATATATCTGTTGAAAATAGTCTTGTGTAGGCCCGACATCCCAGTGTGGTTTCACAGTTCCATGGGTCAAATCGCTGTACTATCCAGTTTTGGGCCTTTGGTATCTAAAAAAAAAGCAGTTTGAGTGTGTCGCTCACTTATCAGCCGCAAATATCTCTATTTAAAAAAGTGTGGTATACCCCAAAAAACAATAACTGTGGTTTTGCCATCCCACGGTAAAAAATCTCTATTATTCAGCTTTTGGTAGTTTTTTCCGTAAAGAAAAACAGTAGCGTCTCCTGACTATTGAGACACAAAAATATATCTGTTGAAAATAGTCTTGTGTAGGCCCGACATCCCAGTGTAGTTTCGCAGTTCCACGGGTCAAATCGCTGTACTATCCAGTTTTGGGCCTTTGGTATCTAAAAAAAAAGCAGTTTGAGTGTGTCGCTCACTGTTCAGCCGCAAATATCTCTATTTAAAAAAGTGTGGTATACCCCAGTAAACAATAACTGTGGTTTTGCCATCCCACGGTAAAAAATCTCTATTATTCAGGTTTTGGTAGTTTTTCCGTAAAGAAAACAGTAGTGTCTCCTGACTGTTGTGACACAAAAATATATCTGTTGAAAATAGTCTTGTGTAGGCCCGACATCCCAGTGTGGTTTCGCAGTTCCACGGGACAAATCGCTGTACTATCCAGTTTTGGGCCTTTGGTATCTAAAAAAAAAGCAGTTTGAGTGTGTCGCTCACTGTTCAGCCGCAGATATCTCTATTTAAAAAAGTGTGGTATACCCCAGTAAACAATAACTGTGATTTTGCCATCCCACGGTAAAAAATCTCTATTATTCAGCTTTTGGTAGTTTTTTCCGTAAAGAAAAACAGTAGTGTCTCCTGACTGTTGTGACACAAAAATATATCTGTTGAAAATAGTCTTGTGTAGGCCCAACATCCCAGTGTGGTTTCGCAGTTCCACGGGTCAAATCGCTGTACTATCCAGTTTTGGGCCTTTGGTATCTAAAAAAAAGCAGTTTGAGTGTGTCGCTCACTGTTCAGCCGCAAATATCTCTATTTAAAAAAGAGTGGTATACCCCAGTAAACAATAACTGTGGTTTTGCCATCCCATGGTAAAAAATCTCTATTATTCAGCTTTTGGTAGTTTTTTCTGTAAAGAAAAACAGTAGTGTCTCCTGACTGTTGTGACGCAAAAATATATCTGTTGAAAATAGTCTTGTGTAGGCCCGACATCCCAGTGTGGTTTCGCAGTTCCACAGGTCAAATCGTTGTACTATCCAGTTTTGGGCCTTTGGTATCTAAAAAAAAAGCAGTTTGAGTGTGTCTCTCACTGTTCAGCTGCAAATATCTCTATTTAAAAAAGTGTGGTATACCCCAGTAAACAATAACTGTGGTTTTGCCATCCCACGGTAAAAAATCTCTATTATTCAGCTTTTGGTAGTTTTTTCCGTAAAGAAAAACAGTAGTGTCTCCTGACTGTTGTGACACAAAAATATATCTGTTGAAAAAAGTCTTGTGTAGGCCCGACATCCCAGTGTGGTTTCGCAGTTCCACGGGTCAAATCGCTGTACTATCAAGTTTTGGGCCTTTGGTATCTAAAAAAAAAGCAGTTTGAGTATGTCGTTCACTGTTCAGCCGCAAATATCTCTATTTAAAAAAGTGTGGTATACCCCAGAAAACAATAACTGTGGTTTTGCCATCCCACGGTAAAAAAATCTCTATTATTCAGGTTTTGGTAGTTTTTCCGTAAAGAAAACAGTAGTGTCTCCTGACTGTTGTGACACAAAAATATATCTGTTGAAAATAGTCTTGTGTAGGCCTGACATCCCAGTGTGGTTTCGCAGTTCCACGGGTCAAATCGCTGTACTATCCAGTTTTGGGCCTTTGGTATCTAAAAAAAAAGCAGTTTGAGTGTGTCGCTCACTGTTCAGCCGCAAATATCTCTATTTAAAAAAGTGTGGTATACCCCAGTAAACAATAACTGTGGTTTTGCCATCCCACGGTAAAAAATCTCTATTATTCAGCTTTTGGTAGTTTTTTCCGTAAAGAAAAACAGTAGTGTCTCCTGACTGTTGTGACACAAAAATATATCTGTTGAAAATAGTCTTGTGTAGGCCCGACATCCCAGTGTGGTTTCGCAGTTCCACGGGTCAAATTGCTGTACTATCCAGTTTTGAGCCTTTGGTATCTAAAAAAAAAGCAGTTTGAGTGTGTCGCTGACTGTTCAGTCGCAAATATCTCTATTTAAAAAAGTGTGGTATACCCCAGTAAACAATAACTGTGGTTTTGCCAACCCACGGTAAAAAATCTCTATTATTCAGCTTTTGGTAGTTTTTTCCGTAAAGAAAAACAGTAGCGTCTCCTGACTATTGTGACACAAAAATATATCTGTTGAAAATAGTCTTGCGTAGGCCCGACATCCCAGTGTGGTTTCGCCGTTCCACGGGTCAAATCGCTGTACTATCCAGTTTTGGGCCTTTGGTATCCAAAAAAAAAGCAGTTTGAGTGTGTCGATCACTGTTCAGCCGCAAATATCTCTATTTAAAAAAGTGTGGTATACCTCAGAAAACAATAACTGTGGTTTTGCCATCCCACGGTAAAAAATCTCTATTATTCAGGTTTTGGTAGTTTTTTCCGTAAAGAAAACAGTAGTGTCTCCTGACTGTTGTGACACAAAAATATATCTGTTGAAAATAGTCTTGTGTAGGCCCGACATCCCAGTGTGGTTTCGCAGTTCCACGGGTCAAATCGCTAGACTATCCAGTTTTGGGCCTTTGGTATCTAAAAAAAAAGCAGTTTGAGTGTGTCGCTCACTGTTCAGCCGCAAATATCTCTATTTATAAAAGTGTGGTATACCCCAGTAAACAATAACTGTGGTTTTGCCATCCCACGGTAAAAAATCTCTATTCTTCAGCTTTTGGTAGATTTTTCCGTAAAGAAAAACAGTAGTGTCTCCTGACTGTTGTGACACAAAAATATATCTGTTGAAAATAGTCTTGTGTAGGCCCGACATCCCAGTGTGGTTTCGCAGTTCCACGGGTCAAATCGTTGTACTATCCAGTTTTGAGCCTTTGTTATCTAAAAAAAAGCAGTTTGAGTGTGTCGCTCACTGTTCAGCCGCAAATATCTCTATTTAAAAAAGTGTGGTATACCCCAGTAAACAATAACTGTGGTTTTGCCAACCCACGGTAAAAAATCTCTATTATTCAGCTTTTGGTATTTTTTTCCGTAAAGAAAAACAGTAGCGTCTCCTGACTAATGAGAAACAAAAATATATCTGTTGAAAATAGTCTTGTGTAGGCCCGACATCCCAGTGTGCTTTCGCAGTTCCACGGGTCAAATCGCTGTACTATCCAGTTTTGGGCCTTTGGTATCTGAGAAAAACCAGTTTGAGTGTGTCGCTCACTGTTCAGCCGCAAATATCTCTATTTTAAAAAGTGTAGTATACCCCAGTAAACAATAACTGTGGTTTTGCCATCCCACGGTAAAAAATCTCTATTATTCAGCTTTTGGTAGTTTTTTCCGTAAAGAAAAACAGTAGTGTCTCCTGACTGTTGTGACGCAAAAATATATCTGTTGAAAATAGTCTTGTGTAGGCCCGACATCCCAGTGTGGTTTCGCAGTTCCACGGGTCAAATCGCTGTACTATCCAGTTTTGGGCCTTTGGTATCTGAAAAAAAGCAGTTTGAGTGTGTCGCTCACTGTTCAGCCGCACATATCTCTATTTTAAAAAGTGTAGTATACCCCAGTAAACAATAACTGTGGTTGTGCCATCCCACGGTAAAAAATCTCTATTATTCAGCTTTTGGTAGTTTTTTCCGTAAAGAAAAACAGTAGTGTCTCCTGACTGTTGTGGCGCAAAAATATATCTGTTGAAAATAGTTTTGTGTAGGCCCGACATCTCAGTGTGGTTCCGCAGTTCGACGGGTCAAATCGGTGTACTATCCAGTTTTGGGCCTTTGGTATCTAAAAAAAAGCAGTTTGAGTGTGTCGCTCACTGTTCAGCCGCAAATATCTCTATTTAAAAAAGTGTGGTATACCCCAGTAAACAATAACTGTGGTTTTGCCATCCCTCGGTATAAAATCTCTATTATTCAGCTTTTGGTAGTTTTTTCCGTAAAGAAAAACAGTAGTGTCTCCTGACTGTTTTAACACAAAAATATATCTGTTGAAAATAGTCTTGTGTAGGCCCGACATCCCAGTGTGGTTTCGCAGTTCCACGGGTCAAATCGCTGTACTATCCAGTTTTGGGCCTTTGGTATCTGAAAAAAAGCAGTTTGAGTGTGTCGCTCACTGTTCAGCCGCAAATATCTCTATTTTAAAAAGTGTAGTATACCCCAGTAAACAATAACTGTGGTTTTGCCATCCCACGGTAAAAAATCTCTATTATTCAGCTTTTGGTAGTTTTTTCCGTAAAGAAAAACAGTAGCGTCTCCTGACTATTGAGACACAAAAATATATCTGTTGAAAATAGTCTTGTGTAGGCCCGACATCCCAGTGTGGTTTCGCAGTTCCATGGGTCAAATCGCTGTACTATCCAGTTTTGGGCCTTTGGTATCTGAAAAAAAAGCAGTTTGAGTGTGTCGCTCACTGTTCAGTCGCAAATATCTCTATTTAAAAAGTGTGGTATACCCCAGTAAACAATAATTGTGGTTTTGCCATCCCACGATAAAAAATTTCTATTATTCAGCTTTTGGTAGTTTTTTCCATAAAGAAAAACAGTAGTGTCTCCTGACTGTTGTGACACAAAAATATATCTGTTGAAAATAGTCTTGTGTAGGCCCGACATCCCAGTGTGGTTTCGCAGTTCCACGGGTCAAATCGCTGTACTATCCAGTTTTGTGCCTTTGGTATCTAAAAAAAAAGCAGTTTGAGTGTGTCGCTCACTGTTCAGCCGCACATATCTCTATTTAAAAAATTGTGGTATACCCCAGAAAACAATATCTGTGGTTTTGCCATCCCACGGTAAAAAATTTCTATTATTCAGCTTTTGGTAGTTTTTTCCGTAAAGAAAAGAGTAGTGTCTCCTTACTGTTGTGACACAAAAATATATCTGTTGAAAATAGTCTTGTGTAGGCCCGACATCCCAGTGTGGTTTCACAGTTCCATGGGTCAAATCGCTGTACTATCCAGTTTTGGGCCTTTGGTATCTAAAAAAAAAGCAGTTTGAGTGTGTCGCTCACTTATCAGCCGCAAATATCTCTATTTAAAAAAGTGTGGTATACCCCAAAAAACAATAACTGTGGTTTTGCCATCCCACGGTAAAAAATCTCTATTATTCAGCTTTTGGTAGTTTTTTCCGTAAAGAAAAACAGTAGCGTCTCCTGACTATTGAGACACAAAAATATATCTGTTGAAAATAGTCTTGTGTAGGCCCGACATCCCAGTGTGGTTTCGCAGTTCCACGGGTCAAATCGCTGTACTATCCAGTTTTGGGCCTTTGGTATCTAAAAAAAAAGCAGTTTGAGTGTGTCGCTCACTGTTCAGCCGCAAATATCTCTATTTAAAAAAGTGTGGTATACCCCAGTAAACAATAACTGTGGTTTTGCCATCCCACGGTAAAAAATCTCTATTATTCAGCTTTTGGTAGTTTTTTCGTAAAGAAAAACAGAAGTGTCTCCTGACTGTTGTGACACAAAAATATATCTGTTGAAAATAGTCTTGTGTAGGCCCGACATCCCAGTGTGGTTTCGCAGTTCCACGGGTCAAATCGCTGTACTATCCAGTTTTGGGCCTTTGGTATCTAAAAAAAAAGCAGTTTGAGTGTGTCGCTCACTGTTCAGTCGCAAATATCTCTATTTAAAAAGTGTGGTATACCCCAGTAAACAATAATTGTGGTTTTGCCATCCCACGATAAAAAATTTCTATTATTCAGCTTTTGGTAGTTTTTTCCGTAAAGAAATCAGTAATGTCTCCTGACTGTTGTGACACAAAAATATATCTGTTGAAAATAGTCTTGTGTAGGCCCGACATCCCAGTGTGGTTTCGCAGTTCCACGTGTCAAATCGCTGTACTATCCGGTTTTGGGCCTTTGGTATCTAAAAAAAAAGCAGTTTGAGTGTGTCGCTCACTGTTCAGCCGCAAATATCTCTATTTAAAAAAGTGTGGTATACCCCAATAAACAATAACTGTGGTTTTGCCATCCCACGGTAAAAAATCTCTATTATTCAGCTTTTGGTAGTTTTTTCCCTAAAGAAAAACAGTAGTGTCTCCTGACTGTTGTGACACAAAAATATATCTGTTGAAAATAGTCTTGTGTAGGCCCGACATCCCAGTGTGGTTTCGCAGTTCCACGGGTCAAATCGCTGTACTATCAAGTTTTGAGCCTTTGGTATCTAATAAAAAAGCAGTTTGAGTGTGTCGCTCACTGTTCAGCCGCAAATATCTCTATTTAAAAAAGTGTGGTATACCCCAGTAAACAATAACTGTGGTTTTGCCATCCCTCGGTAAAAAATCTCTATTATTCAGCTTTTGGTAGTTTTTTCCGTAAAGGAAAACAGTAGCGTCTCCTGACTATTGAGACACAAAAATATATCTGTTGAAAATAGTCTTGTGTAGGCCCGACATCCCAGTGTGGTTTCGCAGTTCCATGGGTCAAATCGCTGTACTATCCAGTTTTGGGCCTTTGGTATCTGAAAAAAAGCAATTTGAGTGTGTCGCTCACTGTTCAGCTGCAAATATCTCTATTTTAAAAAGTGTAGTATACCCCAGTAAACAATAACTGTGGTTTTGCCATCCAACGGTAAAAAATCTCTAGTATTCAGCTTTTGGTAGTTTTTTCCGTAAACAAAAACAGTAGTGTCTCCTGACTGTTGTGACACAAAAATATATCTGTTGAAAATAGTCTTGTGTAGGCCCGACATCCCAGTGTGGTTTCGCAGTTCCACGGGTCAAATCACTGTACTATCCAGTTTTGGGCCTTTGGTATCTAAAAAAAAAGCAGTTTGAGTGTGTCGCTCACTGTTCAGCCGCAAATATCTCTATTTAAAAAAGTGTGGTATACCCCAGAAAACAATATCTGTGGTTTTGCCATCCCACGGTAAAAAATCTCTATTATTCAGCTTTTGGTAGTTTTTTTCCGTAAAGAAAAGAGTAGTGTCTCCTGACTGTTGTGACACAAAAATATATCTGATGAAAATAGTCTTGTGTAGGCCCGACATCCCAGTGTGGTTTCGCAGTTCCACGGGTCAAATTGCTGTACTATCCAGTTTTGGGCCTTTGGTATCTGAAAAAAAGCAGTTTGAGTGTGTCGCTCACTGTTCAGCCGCAAATATCTCTATTTTAAAAAGTGTAGTATACCCCAGTAAACAATAACTGTGGTTTTGCCATCCCACGATAAAAAATCTCTATTATTCAGCTTTTGGTAGTTTTTTCCGTAAAGAAAAACAGTAGTGTCTCCTGACTGTTGTGACACAAAAATACATCTGTTGAAAATAGTCTTGTGTAGGCCTGACATCCCAGTGTGGTTTCTCAGTTCCACGGGTCAAATCGCTGTACTATCCAGTTCTGGGCCTTTGGTATCTAAAAAAAAAGCAGTTTGAGTGTGTCGCTCACTATTCAGCCGCAAATATCTATATTTAAAAAAGTGTGGTATACCCCAGTAAACAATAACTGTGGTTTTGCCATCCCACGGTAAAAAGTCTCTATTATTCAGCTTTTGGTAGTTTTTTCCGTAAAGAAAAACAGTAGTGTCTCCTGACTGTTGTGACACAAAAATATATCTGTTGAAAATAGTCTTGTGTAGGCCCGACATCCCAGTGTGGTTTCGCAGTTCCACGGGTCAAATCGCTGTACTATCCAGTTTTGGGCCTTTGGTATCTAAAAAAAAAGCAGTTTGAGTGTGTCGCTCACTGTTCAGCCGCAAATATCTCTATTTAAAAAAGTGTGGTATACCCCAGTAAACAATAACTGTGGTTTTGCCAACCCACGGTAAAAAATCTCTATTATTCAGCTTTTGGTATTTTTTTCCGTAAAGAAAAACAGTAACGTCTCCTGACTAATGAGACACAAAAATATATCTGTTGAAAATAGTCTTGTGTAGGCCCGACATCCCAGTGTGTTTTCGCAGTTCCACGGGTCAAATCGCTGTACTATCCAGTTTTGGGCCTTTGGTATCTGAAAAAAAGCAGTTTGAGTGTGTCGCTCACTGTTCAGCCGGAAATATCTCTATTTTAAAAAGTGTAGTATACCCCAGTAAACAATAACTGTGGTTTTGCCATCCCACGGTAAAAAATCTCTATTATTCAGCTTTTGTAGTTTTTTCCGTAAAGAAAAACAGTAGTGTCTCCTGACTGTTGTGACGCAAAAATATATCTGTTGAAAATAGTCTTGTGTAGGCCCGACATCCCAGTGTGGTTTCGCAGGTCCACGGGTCAAATCGCTGTACTATCCAGTTTTGGGCCTTTGGTATCTAAAAAAAAAGCAGTTTGAGTGTGTCGCTCACTGTTCAGTCGCAAATATCTCTATTTAAAAGTGTGGTATACCCCAGTAAACAATAATTGTGGTTTTGCCATCCCACGTTAAAAAATTTCTATTATTCAGCTTTTGGTATTTTTTTCCGTAAAGAAAAACAGTAGCGTCTCCTGACTATTGAGACACAAAAATATATCTGTTGAAAATAGTCTTGTGTAGGCCCGACATCCCAGTGTGGTTTCGCAGTTCCACGGGTCAAATCGCTGTACTATCCAGTTTTGGGCCTTTGGTATCTGAAAAAAAGCAGTTTGAGTGTGTCGCTCACTGTTCAGCCGCAAATATCTCTATTTTAAAAAGTGTAGTATACCCCAGTAAACAATAACTGTGGTCGTGCCATCCCACGGTAAAAAATCTCTATTATTCAGCTTTTGGTAGTTTTTTCCGTAAAGAAAAACAGTAGTGTCTCCTGACTGTTGTGACGCAAAAATATATCTGTTGAAAATAGTTTTGTGTAGGCCCGACATCCCAGTGTGGTTCCGCAGTTCGACGGGTCAAATCGGTGTACTATCCAGTTTTGGGCCTTTGGTATCTAAAAAAAAAGCAGTTTGAGTGTGTCGCTCACTGTTCAGCCGCAAATATCTCTATTTAAAAAAGTGTGGTATACCCCAGTAAACAATAACTGTGGTTTTGCCATCCCTCGGTATAAAATCTCTATTATTCAGCTTTTGGTAGTTTTTTCCGTAAAGAAAAACAGTAGTGTCTCCTGACTTTTTTAACACAAAAATATATCTGTTGAAAATAGTCTTGTGTAGGCCCGACATCCCAGTGTGGTTTCGCAGTTCCACGGGTCAAATCGCTGTACTATCCAGTTTTGGGCCTTTGGTATCTGAAAAAAAGCAGTTTGAGTGTGTCGCTCACTGTTCAGCCGCAAATATCTCTATTTTAAAAAGTGTAGTATACCCCAGTAAACAATAACTGTGGTCGTGCCTTCCCACGGTAAAAAATCTCTATTATTCAGCTTTTGGTAGTTTTTTCCGTAAAGAAAAACAGTAGTGTCTCCTGACTGTTGTGATGCAAAAATATATCTGTTGAAAATAGTTTTGTGTAGGCCCGACATCCCAGTGTGGTTCCGCAGTTCGACGGGTCAAATCGGTGTACTATCCAGTTTTGGGCCTTTGGTATCTAAAAAAAAAGCAGTTTGAGTGTGTCGCTCACTGTTCAGCCGCAAATATCTCTATTTAAAAAAGTGTGGTATACCCCAGTAAACAATAACTGTGGTTTTGCCATCCCTCGGTATAAAATCTCTATTATTCAGCTTTTGGTAGTTTTTTCCGTAAAGAAAAACAGTAGTGTCTCCTGACTTTTTTAACACAAAAATATATCTGTTGAAAATAGTCTTGTGTAGGCCCGACATCCCAGTGTGGTTTCGCAGTTCCACGGGTCAAATCGCTGTACTATCCAGTTTTGGGCCTTTGGTATCTGAAAAAAAGCAGTTTGAGTGTGTCGCTCACTGTTCAGCCGCAAATATCTCTATTTTAAAAAGTGTAGTATACCCCAGTAAACAATAACTGTGGTTTTGCCATCCCACGGTAAAAAATCTCTATTATTCAGCTTTTGGTAGTTTTTTCCGTAAAGAAAAACAGTAGTGTCTCCTGACTGTTGTGACGCAAAAATATATCTGTTGAAAATAGTCTTGTGTAGGCCCGACATCCCAGTGTGGTTTCGCAGTTCCACGGGTCAAATCGCTGTACTATCCTGTTTTGGGCCTTTGGTATCTAAAAAAAAAGCAGTTTGAGTGTGTCGCTCACTGTTCAGCCGCAAATATCTCTATTTAAAAAAGTGTGGTATACCCCATAAAACAATAACTGTGGTTTTGCCATCCCACGGTAAAAAATCTCTATTATTCAGCTTTTGGTAGTTTTTTCCGTAAAGAAAAGAGTAATGTCTCCTGACTGTTGTGACACAAAAATATATCTGTTGAAAATAGTCTTGTGTAGGCCCGACATCCCAGTGTGGTTTCGCAGTTCCACGTGTCAAATCGCTGTACTATCCAGTTTTGGGCCTTTGGTATCTAAAAAAAAAGCAGTTTGAGTGTGTCGCTCACTGTTCAGCCGCAAATATCTCTATTTAAAAAAGTGTGGTATACCCCAATAAACAATAACTGTGGTTTTGCCATCCCACGGTAAAAAATCTCTATTATTCAGCTTTTGGTAGTTTTTTCCGTAAAAAAAACAGTAGTGTCTCCTGACTGTTGTGACACAAAAATATATCTGTTGAAAATAGTCTTGTGTAGGCCCGACATCCCAGTGTGGTTTCGCAGTTCCACAGGTCAAATCGCTGTACTATCCAGTTTTGAGCCTTTGGTATCTAATAAAAAAGCAGTTTGAGTGTGTCGCTCACTGTTCAGCCGCAAATATCTCTATTTAAAAAAGTGTGGTATACCCCAGTAAACAATAACTGTGGTTTTGCCATCCCACGGTAAAAAATCTCTATTATTCAGCTTTTGGTAGTTTTTTCCGTAAAGGAAAACAGTAGCGTCTCCTGACTATTGAGACACAAAAATATATCTGTTGAAAATAGTCTTGTGTAGGCCCAACATCCCAGTGTGGTTTCGCAGTTCCATGGGTCAAATCGCTGTACTATCCAGTTTTGGGCCTTTGGTATCTAAAAAAAAAGCAGTTTGAGTGTGTCGCTCACTGTTCAGCCGCAAATATCTCTATTTAAAAAAGTGTGGTATACCCCAATAAACAATAACTGTGGTTTTGCCATCCCACGGTAAAAAATCTCTATTATTCAGCTTTTGGTAGTTTTTTCCCTAAAGAAAAACAGTAGTGTCTCCTGACTGTTGTGACACAAAAATATATCTGTTGAAAATAGTCTTGTGTAGGCCCGACATCCCAGTGTGGTTTCGCAGTTCCACAGGTCAAATCGCTGTACTATCCAGTTTTGAGCCTTTGGTATCTAATAAAAAAGCAGTTTGAGTGTGTCGCTCACTGTTCAGCCGCAAATATCTCTATTTAAAAGAGTGTGGTATACCCCAGTAAACAATAACTGTGGTTTTGCCATCCCTCGGTAAAAAATCTCTATTATTCAGCTTTTGGTAGTTTTTTCCGTAAAGGAAAACAGTAGCGTCTCCTGACTATTGAGACACAAAAATATATCTGTTGAAAATAGTCTTGTGTAGGCCCGACATCCCAGTGTGGTTACGCAGTTCCATGGGTCAAATCGCTGTACTATCCAGTTTTGGGCCTTTGGTATCTGAAAAAAAGCAATTTGAGTGTGTCGCTCACTGTTCAGCCGCAAATATCTCTATTTTAAAAAGTGTAGTATACCCCAGTAAACAATAACTGTGGTTTTGCCATCCAACGGTAAAAAATCTCTAGTATTCAGCTTTTGGTAGTTTTTTCCGTAAACAAAAACAGTAGTGTCTCCTGACTGTTGTGACACAAAAATATATCTGTTGAAAATAGTCTTGTGTAGGCCCGACATCCCAGTGTGGTTTCGCAGTTCCACGGGTCAAATCACTGTACTATCCAGTTTTGGGCCTTTGGTATCTAAAAAAAAAGCAGTTTGAGTGTGTCGCTGACTGTTCAGCCGCAAATATCTCTATTTAAAAAAGTGTGGTATACCCAAGAAAACAATATCTGTGGTTTTGCCATCCCACGGTAAAAAATCTCTATTATTCAGCTTTTGGTAGTTTTTTCCGTAAAGAAAAGAGTAATGTCTCCTGACTGTTGTGACACAAAAATATATCTGTTGAAAATAGTCTTGTGTAGGCCCGACATCCCAGTGTGGTTTCGCAGTTCCACGTGTCAAATCGCTGTACTATCCAGTTTTGGGCCTTTGGTATCTAAAAAAAAAGCAGTTTGAGTGTGTCGCTCACTGTTCAGCCGCAAATATCTCTATTTAAAAAAGTGTGGTATACCCCAATAAACAATAACTGTGGTTTTGCCATCCCACGGTAAAAAATCTCTATTATTCAGCTTTTGGTAGTTTTTTCCGTAAAAAAAACAGTAGTGTCTCCTGACTGTTGTGACACAAAAATATATCTGTTGAAAATAGTCTTGTGTAGGCCCGACATCCCAGTGTGGTTTCGCAGTTCCATGGGTCAAATCGCTGTACTATCCAGTTTTGGGCCTTTGGTATCTAAAAAAAAAGCAGTTTGAGTGTGTCGCTCACTGTTCAGCCGCAAATATCTCTATTTAAAAAAGTGTGGTATACCCCAATAAAAATAACTGTGGTTTTGCCATCCCACGGTAAAAAATCTCTATTATTCAGCTTTTGGTAGTTTTTTCCCTAAAGAAAAACAGTAGTGTCTCCTGACTGTTGTGACACAAAAATATATCTGTTGAAAATAGTCTTGTGTAGGCCCGACATCCCAGTGTGGTTTCGCAGTTCCACAGGTCAAATCGCTGTACTATCCAGTTTTGAGCCTTTGGTATCTAATAAAAAAGCAGTTTGAGTGTGTCGCTCACTGTTGAGCCGCAAATATCTCTATTTAAAAGAGTGTGGTATACCCCAGTAAACAATAACTGTGGTTTTGCCATCCCTCGGTAAAAAATCTCTATTATTCAGCTTTTGGTAGTTTTTTCCGTAAAGGAAAACAGTAGCGTCTCCTGACTATTGAGACACAAAAATATATCTGTTGAAAATAGTCTTGTGTAGGCCCGACATCCCAGTGTGGTTTCGCAGTTCCATGGGTCAAATCGCTGTACTATCCAGTTTTGGGCCTTTGGTATCTGAAAAAAAGCAATTTGAGTGTGTCGCTCACTGTTCAGCCGCAAATATCTCTATTTTAAAAAGTGTAGTATACCCCAGTAAACAATAACTGTGGTTTTGCCATCCAACGGTAAAAAATCTCTAGTATTCAGCTTTTGGTAGTTTTTTCCGTAAATAAAAACAGTAGTGTCTCCTGACTGTTGTGACACAAAAATATATCTGTTGAAAATAGTCTTGTGTAGGCCCGACATCCCAGTGTGGTTTCGCAGTTCCACGGGTCAAATCACTGTACTATCCAGTTTTGGGCCTTTGGTATCTAAAAAAAAAGCAGTTTGAGCGTGTCGCTGACTGTTCAGCCGCAAATATCTCTATTTAAGAAAGTGTGGTATACCCAAGAAAACAATATCTGTGGTTTTGCCATCCCACGGTAAAAAATCTCTATTATTCAGCTTTTGGTAGTTTTTTCCGTAAAGAAAAGAGTAATGTCTCCTGACTGTTGTGACACAAAAATATATCTGTTGAAAATAGTCTTGTGTAGGCCCGACATCCCAGTGTGGTTTCGCAGTTCCACGTGTCAAATCGCTGTACTATCCAGTTTTGGGCCTTTGGTATCTAAAAAAAAAGCAGTTTGAGTGTGTCGCTCACTGTTCAGCCGCAAATATCTCTATTTAAAAAAGTGTGGTATACCCCAATATACAATAACTGTGGTTTTGCCATCCCACGGTAAAAAATCTCTATTATTCAGCTTTTGGTAGTTTTTTCCGTGAAAAAAACAGTAGTGTCTCCTGACTGTTGTGACACAAAAATATATCTGTTGAAAATAGTCTTGTGTAGGCCCGACATCCCAGTGTGGTTTCGCAGTTCCACAGGTCAAATCGCTGTACTATCCAGTTTTGAGCCTTTGGTATCTAATAAAAAAGCAGTTTGAGTGTGTCGCTCACTGTTCAGCCGCAAATATCTCTATTTAAAAAAGTGTGGTATACCCCAGTAAACAATAACTGTGGTTTTGCCATCCCACGGTAAAAAATCTCTATTATTCAGCTTTTGGTAGTTTTTTCCGTAAAGGAAAACAGTAGCGTCTCCTGACTATTGAGACACAAAAATATATCTGTTGAAAATAGTCTTGTGTAGGCCCGACATCCCAGTGTGGTTTCGCAGTTCCATGGGTCAAATCGCTGTACTATCCAGTTTTGGGCCTTTGGTATCTAAAAAAAAAGCAGTTTGAGTGTGTCGCTCACTGTTCAGCCGCAAATATCTCTATTTAAAAAAGTGTGGTATACCCCAATAAACAATAACTGTGGTTTTGCCATCCCACGGTAAAAAATCTCTATTATTCAGCTTTTGGTAGTTTTTTCCCTAAAGAAAAACAGTAGTGTCTCCTGACTGTTGTGACACAAAAATATATCTGTTGAAAATAGTCTTGTGTAGGCCCGACATCCCAGTGTGGTTTCGCAGTTCCACAGGTCAAATCGCTGTACTATCCAGTTTTGAGCCTTTGGTATCTAATAAAAAAGCAGTTTGAGTGTGTCGCTCACTGTTCAGCCGCAAATATCTCTATTTAAAAGAGTGTGGTATACCCCAGTAAACAATAACTGTGGTTTTGCCATCCCTCGGTAAAAAATCTCTATTATTCAGCTTTTGGTAGTTTTTTCCGTAAAGGAAAACAGTAGCGTCTCCTGACTATTGAGACACAAAAATATATCTGTTGAAAATAGTCTTGTGTAGGCCCGACATCCCAGTGTGGTTTCGCAGTTCCATGGGTCAAATCGCTGTACTATCCAGTTTTGGGCCTTTGGTATCTGAAAAAAAGCAATTTGAGTGTGTCGCTCACTGTTCAGCCGCAAATATCTCTATTTTAAAAAGTGTAGTATACCCCAGTAAACAATAACTGTGGTTTTGCCATCCAACGGTAAAAAATCTCTAGTATTCAGCTTTTGGTAGTTTTTTCCGTAAACAAAAACAGTAGTGTCTCCTGACTGTTGTGACACAAAAATATATCTGTTGAAAATAGTCTTGTGTAGGCCCGACATCCCAGTGTGGTTTCGCAGTTCCACGGGTCAAATCACTGTACTATCCAGTTTTGGGCCTTTGGTATCTTAAAAAAAAGCAGTTTGAGTGTGTCGCTGACTGTTCAGCCGCAAATATCTCTATTTAAAAAAGTGTGGTATACCCCAGAAAACAATATCTGTGGTTTTGCCATCCCACGGTAAAAAATCTCTATTATTCAGCTTTTGGTAGTTTTTTTCCGTAAAGAAAAGAGTAGTGTCTCCTGACTGTTGTGACACAAAAATATATCTGATGAAAATAGTCTTGTGTAGGCCCGACATCCCAGTGTGGTTTCGCAGTTCCACAGGTCAAATCGCTGTACTATCCAGTTTTGAGCCTTTGGTATCTAATAAAAAAGCAGTTTGAGTGTGTCGCTCACTGTTCAGCCGCAAATATCTCTATTTAAAAAAGTGTGGTATACCCCAGTAAACAATAACTGTGGTTTTGCCATCCCACGGTAAAAAATCTCTATTATTCAGCTTTTGGTAGTTTTTTCCGTAAAAAAAACAGTAGTGTCTCCTGACTGTTGTGACACAAAAATATATCTGTTGAAAATAGTCTTGTGTAGGCCCGACATCCCAGTGTGGTTTCGCAGTTCCACAGGTCAAATCGCTGTACTATCCAGTTTTGAGCCTTTGGTATCTAATAAAAAAGCAGTTTGCGTGTGTCGCTCACTGTTCAGCCGCAAATATCTCTATTTAAAAAAGTGTGGTATACCCCAGTAAACAATAACTGTGGTTTTGCCATCCCACGGTAAAAAATCTCTATTATTCAGCTTTTGGTAGTTTTTTCCGTAAAGGAAAACAGTAGCGTCTCCTGACTATTGAGACACAAAAATATATCTGTTGAAAATAGTCTTGTGTAGGCCCGACATCCCAGTGTGGTTTCGCAGTTCCATGGGTCAAATCGCTGTACTATCCAGTTTTGGGCCTTTGGTATCTAAAAAAAAAGCAGTTTGAGTGTGTCGCTCACTGTTCAGCCGCAAATATCTCTATTTAAAAAAGTGTGGTATACCCCAATAAACAATAACTGTGGTTTTGCCATCCCACGGTAAAAAATCTCTATTATTCAGCTTTTGGTAGTTTTTTCCCTAAAGAAAAACAGTAGTGTCTCCTGACTGTTGTGACACAAAAATATATCTGTTGAAAATAGTCTTGTGTAGGCCCGACATCCCAGTGTGGTTTCGCAGTTCCACAGGTCAAATCGCTGTACTATCCAGTTTTGAGCCTTTGGTATCTAATAAAAAAGCAGTTTGAGTGTGTCGCTCACTGTTCAGCCGCAAATATCTCTATTTAAAAGAGTGTGGTATACCCCAGTAAACAATAACTGTGGTTTTGCCATCCCTCGGTAAAAAATCTCTATTATTCAGCTTTTGGTAGTTTTTTCCGTAAAGGAAAACAGTAGCGTCTCCTGACTATTGAGACACAAAAATATATCTGTTGAAAATAGTCTTGTGTAGGCCCGACATCCCAGTGTGGTTTCGCAGTTCCATGGGTCAAATCGCTGTACTATCCAGTTTTGGGCCTTTGGTATCTGAAAAAAAGCAATTTGAGTGTGTCGCTCACTGTTCAGCCGCAAATATCTCTATTTTAAAAAGTGTAGTATACCCCAGTAAACAATAACTGTGGTTTTGCCATCCAACGGTAAAAAATCTCTAGTATTCAGCTTTTGGTAGTTTTTTCCGTAAACAAAAACAGTAGTGTCTCCTGACTGTTGTGACACAAAAATATATCTGTTGAAAATAGTCTTGTGTAGGCCCGACATCCCAGTGTGGTTTCGCAGTTCCACGGGTCAAATCACTGTACTATCCAGTTTTGGGCCTTTGGTATCTTAAAAAAAAGCAGTTTGAGTGTGTCGCTGACTGTTCAGCCGCAAATATCTCTATTTAAAAAAGTGTGGTATACCCCAGAAAACAATATCTGTGGTTTTGCCATCCCACGGTAAAAAATCTCTATTATTCAGCTTTTGGTAGTTTTTTTCCGTAAAGAAAAGAGTAGTGTCTCCTGACTGTTGTGACACAAAAATATATCTGATGAAAATAGTCTTGTGTAGGCCCGACATCCCAGTGTGGTTTCGCAGTTCCACAGGTCAAATCGCTGTACTATCCAGTTTTGAGCCTTTGGTATCTAATAAAAAAGCAGTTTGAGTGTGTCGCTCACTGTTCAGCCGCAAATATCTCTATTTAAAAAAGTGTGGTATACCCCAGTAAACAATAACTGTGGTTTTGCCATCCCACGGTAAAAAATCTCTATTATTCAGCTTTTGGTAGTTTTTTCCGTAAAGGAAAACAGTAGCGTCTCCTGACTATTGAGACACAAAAATATATCTGTTGAAAATAGTCTTGTGTAGGCCCGACATCCCAGTGTGGTTTCGCAGTTCCATGGGTCAAATCGCTGTACTATCCAGTTTTGGGCCTTTGGTATCTAAAAAAAAAGCAGTTTGAGTGTGTCGCTCACTGTTCAGCCGCAAATATCTCTATTTAAAAAAGTGTGGTATACCCCAATAAACAATAACTGTGGTTTTGCCATCCCACGGTAAAAAATCTCTATTATTCAGCTTTTGGTAGTTTTTTCCCTAAAGAAAAACAGTAGTGTCTCCTGACTGTTGTGACACAAAAATATATCTGTTGAAAATAGTCTTGTGTAGGCCCGACATCCCAGTGTGGTTTCGCAGTTCCACAGGTCAAATCGCTGTACTATCCAGTTTTGAGCCTTTGGTATCTAATAAAAAAGCAGTTTGAGTGTGTCGCTCACTGTTCAGCCGCAAATATCTCTATTTAAAAGAGTGTGGTATACCCCAGTAAACAATAACTGTGGTTTTGCCATCCCTCGGTAAAAAATCTCTATTATTCAGCTTTTGGTAGTTTTATCCGTAAAGGAAAACAGTAGCGTCTCCTGACTATTGAGACACAAAAATATATCTGTTGAAAATAGTCTTGTGTAGGCCCGACATCCCAGTGTGGTTTCGCAGTTCCATGGGTCAAATCGCTGTACTATCCAGTTTTGGGCCTTTGGTATCTAAAAAAAAAGCAGTTTGAGTGTGTCGCTCACTGTTCAGCCGCAAATATCTCTATTTAAAAAAGTGTAGTATACCCCAGTAAACAATAACTGTGGTTTTGCCATCCAACGGTAAAAAATCTCTAGTATTCAGCTTTTGGTAGTTTTTTCCGTAAACAAAAACAGTAGTGTCTCCTGACTGTTGTGACACAAAAATATATCTGTTGAAAATAGTCTTGTGTAGGCCCGACATCCCAGTGTGGTTTCGCAGTTCCACGGGTCAAATCACTGTACTATCCAGTTTTGGGCCTTTGGTATCTAAAAAAAAAGCAGTTTGAGTGTGTCGCTGACTGTTCAGCCGCAAATATCTCTATTTAAAAAAGTGTGGTATACCCCAGAAAACAATATCTGTGGTTTTGCCATCCCACGGTAAAAAATCTCTATTATTCAGCTTTTGGTAGTTTTTTTCCGTAAAGAAAAGAGTAGTGTCTCCTGACTGTTGTGACACAAAAATATATCTGATGAAAATAGTCTTGTGTAGGCCCGACATCCCAGTGTGGTTTCACAGTTCCATGGGTCAAATCGCTGTACTATCCAGTTTTGGGCCTTTGGTATCTAAAAAAAAAGCAGTTTGAGTGTGTCGCTCACTGTTCAACCGCAAATATCTCTATTTAAAAAAAGTGTGGTATACCCCAATAAACAATAACTGTGGTTTTGCCATCCCACGGTAAAAAATCTCTATTATTCAGCTTTTGGTAGTTTTTTCCGTAAAGAAAAACAGTAGAGTCTCCTGACTATTGAGACACAAAAATATATCTGTTGAAAATAGTCTTGTGTAGGCCCGACATCCTAGTGTGGTTTCGCAGTTCCACGGGTCAAATTGCTGTACTATCCAGTTTTGGGCCTTTGGTATCTGAAAAAAAGCAGTTTGAGTGTGTCGCTCACTGTTCAGCCGCAAATATCTCTATTTTAAAAAGTGTAGTATACCCCAGTAAACAATAACTGTGGTTTTGCCATCCCACGATAAAAAATCTCTATTATTCAGCTTTTGGTAGTTTTTTCCGTAAAGAAAAACAGTAGTGTCTCCTGACTGTTGTGACGCAAAAATATATCTGTTGAAAATAGTCTTGTGTAGGCCCGACATCCCAGTGTGGTTTCTCTGTTCCACGGGTCAAATCGCTGTACTATCCAGTTCTGGGCCTTTGGTATCTAAAAAAGAAGCAGTTTGAGTGTGTTGCTCACTATTCAGCCGCAAATATCTCTATTTAAAAAAGTGTGGTATACCCCAGTAAACAATAACTGTGGTTTTGCCATCCCACGGTAAAAAATCTCTATTATTCAGCTTTTGGTAGTTTTTTCCGTAAAGAAAAACAGTAGTGTCTCCTGACTGTTGTGACACAAAAATATATCTGTTGAAAATAGTCTTGTGTAGGCCCGACATCCCAGTGTGGTTTCGCAGTTCCACGGGTCAAATCGCTGTACTATCCAGTTTTGGGCCTTTGGTATCTAAAAAAAAAGCAGTTTGAGTGTGTCGCTCACTGTTCAGCCGCAAATATCTCTATTTAAAAAAGTGTGGTATACCCCAGAAAACAATAACTGTGGTTTTGCCATCTCACGGTAAAAAATCTCTAGTATTCAGCTTTTGGTAGTTTTTTCCGTAAAAAAAACAGTAGTGTCTCCTGACTGTTGTGACACAAAAATATATCTGTTCAAAATAGTCTTGTGTAGGCCCGACATCCCAGTGTGGTTTCGCAGTTCCACGGGTCAAATCATTGTACTATCCAGTTTTGGGCCTTTGGTATCTAAAAAAAAAGCAGTTTGAGTGTGTCGCTCACTGTTCAGTCGCAAATATCTCTATTTAAAAAGTGTGGTATACCCCAGTAAACAATAATTGTGGTTTTGCCATCCCACGATAAAAAATTTCTATTATTCAGCTTTTGGTATTTTTTTCCGTAAAGAAAAACAGTAGTGTCTCCTGACTGTTGTGACACAAAAATATATCTGTTGAAAATAGTCTTGTGTAGGCCCGACATCCCAGTGTGGTTTCGCAGTTCCACGGGTCAAATCGCTGTACTATCCAGTTTTGGGCCTTTGGTATCTAAAAAAAAAGCAGTTTGAGTGTGTCGCTCACTGTTCAGCCGCAAATATCTCTATTTAAAAAAGTGTGGTATACCCCAGAAAACAATAACTGTGGTTTTGCCATCTCACGGTAAAAAATCTCTATTATTCAGCTTTTGGTAGTTTTTTCCGTAAAAAAAACAGTAGTGTCTCCTGACTGTTGTGACACAAAAATATATCTGTTCAAAATAGTCTTGTGTAGGCCCGACATCCCAGTGTGGTTTCGCAGTTCCACGGGTCAAATCGCTGTACTATCCAGTTTTGGGCCTTTGGTATCTAAAAAAAAAGCAGTTTGAGTGTGTCGCTCACTGTTCAGCCGCAAATATCTCTATTTAAAAAAGTGTGGTTTACCCCAGAAAACAATAACTGTGGTTTTGCCATCCCACGGTAAAAAATCTCTATTATTCAGCTTTTGGTAGTTTTTTCCGTAAAGAAAAGAGTAGTGTCTCCTGACTGTTGTGACACAAAAATATATCTGTTGAAAATAGTCTTGTGTAGGCCCGACATCCCAGTGTGGTTTTGCAGTTCCACGGGTCAAATCGCTGTACTATCCAGTTTTGGGCCTTTGGTATCTAAAAAAAAAGCAGTTTTAGTGTGTTGCTCACTGTTCAGCCGCAAATATCTCTATTTAAAAAAGTGTGGTATACCCCAATAAACAATAACTGTGGTTTTGCCATCCCACGGTAAAAAATCTCTATTATTCAGCTTTTGGTAGTTTTTTCCGTAAAGAAAAACAGTAGTGTCTCCTGACTGTTGTGACACAAAAATATATCTGTTGAAAATAGTCTTGTGTAGGCCCGACATCCCAATGTGGTTTCGTAGTTCCACGGGTCAAATCGCTGTACTATCCAGTTTTGGGCCTTTGGTATCTAAAAAAAAAGCAGTTTGAGTGTGTCGCTCACTGTTCAGCCGCAAATATCTCTATTTAAAAAAGTGTGGTATACCCCAGAAAACAATAACTGTGGTTTTGCCATCTCACGGTAAAAAATCTCTATTATTCAGCTTTTGGTAGTTTTTTCCGTAAAGAAAACAGTAGTGTCTCCTGACTGTTGTGACACAAAAATATATCTGTTGAAAATAGTCTTGTGTAGGCCCGACATCCCAGTGTGGTTTCGCAGTTCCACAGGTCAAATCGCTGTACTATCCAGTTTTGAGCCTTTGGTATCTAATAAAAAAGCAGTTTGAGTGTGTCGCTCACTGTTCAGCCGCAAATATCTCTATTTAAAAAAGTGTGGTATACCCCAGTAAACAATAACTGTGGTTTTGCCATCCCACGGTAAAAAATCTCTATTATTCAGCTTTTGGTAGTTTTTTCCGTAAAGGAAAACAGTAGCGTCTCCTGACTATTGAGACACAAAAATATATCTGTTGAAAATAGTCTTGTGTAGGCCCGACATCCCAGTGTGGTTTCGCAGTTCCATGGGTCAAATCGCTGTACTATCCAGTTTTGGGCCTTTGGTATCTAAAAAAAAAGCAGTTTGAGTGTGTCGCTCACTGTTCAGCCGCAAATATCTCTATTTAAAAAAGTGTGGTATACCCCAATAAACAATAACTGTGGTTTTGCCATCCCACGGTAAAAAATCTCTATTATTCAGCTTTTGGTAGTTTTTTCCCTAAAGAAAAACAGTAGTGTCTCCTGACTGTTGTGACACAAAAATATATCTGTTGAAAATAGTCTTGTGTAGGCCCGACATCCCAGTGTGGTTTCGCAGTTCCACAGGTCAAATCGCTGTACTATCCAGTTTTGAGCCTTTGGTATCTAATAAAAAAGCAGTTTGAGTGTGTCGCTCACTGTTCAGCCGCAAATATCTCTATTTAAAAGAGTGTGGTATACCCCAGTAAACAATAACTGTGGTTTTGCCATCCCTCGGTAAAAAATCTCTATTATTCAGCTTTTGGTAGTTTTTTCCGTAAAGGAAAACAGTAGCGTCTCCTGACTATTGAGACACAAAAATATATCTGTTGAAAATAGTCTTGTGTAGGCCCGACATCCCAGTGTGGTTTCGCAGTTCCATGGGTCAAATCGCTGTACTATCCAGTTTTGGGCCTTTGGTATCTGAAAAAAAGCAATTTGAGTGTGTCGCTCACTGTTCAGCCGCAAATATCTCTATTTTAAAAAGTGTAGTATACCCCAGTAAACAATAACTGTGGTTTTGCCATCCAACGGTAAAAAATCTCTAGTATTCAGCTTTTGGTAGTTTTTTCCGTAAACAAAAACAGTAGTGTCTCCTGACTGTTGTGACACAAAAATATATCTGTTGAAAATAGTCTTGTGTAGGCCCGACATCCCAGTGTGGTTTCGCAGTTCCACGGGTCAAATCACTGTACTATCCAGTTTTGGGCCTTTGGTATCTTAAAAAAAAGCAGTTTGAGTGTGTCGCTGACTGTTCAGCCGCAAATATCTCTATTTAAAAAAGTGTGGTATACCCCAGAAAACAATATCTGTGGTTTTGCCATCCCACGGTAAAAAATCTCTATTATTCAGCTTTTGGTAGTTTTTTTCCGTAAAGAAAAGAGTAGTGTCTCCTGACTGTTGTGACACAAAAATATATCTGATGAAAATAGTCTTGTGTAGGCCCGACATCCCAGTGTGGTTTCGCAGTTCCACAGGTCAAATCGCTGTACTATCCAGTTTTGAGCCTTTGGTATCTAATAAAAAAGCAGTTTGAGTGTGTCGCTCACTGTTCAGCCGCAAATATCTCTATTTAAAAAAGTGTGGTATACCCCAGTAAACAATAACTGTGGTTTTGCCATCCCACGGTAAAAAATCTCTATTATTCAGCTTTTGGTAGTTTTTTCCGTAAAGGAAAACAGTAGCGTCTCCTGACTATTGAGACACAAAAATATATCTGTTGAAAATAGTCTTGTGTAGGCCCGACATCCCAGTGTGGTTTCGCAGTTCCATGGGTCAAATCGCTGTACTATCCAGTTTTGGGCCTTTGGTATCTAAAAAAAAAGCAGTTTGAGTGTGTCGCTCACTGTTCAGCCGCAAATATCTCTATTTAAAAAAGTGTGGTATACCCCAATAAACAATAACTGTGGTTTTGCCATCCCACGGTAAAAAATCTCTATTATTCAGCTTTTGGTAGTTTTTTCCCTAAAGAAAAACAGTAGTGTCTCCTGACTGTTGTGACACAAAAATATATCTGTTGAAAATAGTCTTGTGTAGGCCCGACATCCCAGTGTGGTTTCGCAGTTCCACAGGTCAAATCGCTGTACTATCCAGTTTTGAGCCTTTGGTATCTAATAAAAAAGCAGTTTGAGTGTGTCGCTCACTGTTCAGCCGCAAATATCTCTATTTAAAAGAGTGTGGTATACCCCAGTAAACAATAACTGTGGTTTTGCCATCCCTCGGTAAAAAATCTCTATTATTCAGCTTTTGGTAGTTTTATCCGTAAAGGAAAACAGTAGCGTCTCCTGACTATTGAGACACAAAAATATATCTGTTGAAAATAGTCTTGTGTAGGCCCGACATCCCAGTGTGGTTTCGCAGTTCCATGGGTCAAATCGCTGTACTATCCAGTTTTGGGCCTTTGGTATCTAAAAAAAAAGCAGTTTGAGTGTGTCGCTCACTGTTCAGCCGCAAATATCTCTATTTAAAAAAGTGTAGTATACCCCAGTAAACAATAACTGTGGTTTTGCCATCCAACGGTAAAAAATCTCTAGTATTCAGCTTTTGGTAGTTTTTTCCGTAAACAAAAACAGTAGTGTCTCCTGACTGTTGTGACACAAAAATATATCTGTTGAAAATAGTCTTGTGTAGGCCCGACATCCCAGTGTGGTTTCGCAGTTCCACGGGTCAAATCACTGTACTATCCAGTTTTGGGCCTTTGGTATCTAAAAAAAAAGCAGTTTGAGTGTGTCGCTGACTGTTCAGCCGCAAATATCTCTATTTAAAAAAGTGTGGTATACCCCAGAAAACAATATCTGTGGTTTTGCCATCCCACGGTAAAAAATCTCTATTATTCAGCTTTTGGTAGTTTTTTTCCGTAAAGAAAAGAGTAGTGTCTCCTGACTGTTGTGACACAAAAATATATCTGTTGAAAATAGTCTTGTGTAGGCCCGACATCCCAGTGTGGTTTCGCAGTTCCATGGGTCAAATCGCTGTACTATCCAGTTTTGGGCCTTTGGTATCTAAAAAAAAAGCAGTTTGAGTGTGTCGCTCACTGTTCAGCCGCAAATATCTCTATTTAAAAAAGTGTGGTATACCCCAATAAACAATAACTGTGGTTTTGCCATCCCACGGTAAAAAATCTCTATTATTCAGCTTTTGGTAGTTTTTTCCCTAAAGAAAAACAGTAGTGTCTCCTGACTGTTGTGACACAAAAATATATCTGTTGAAAATAGTCTTGTGTAGGCCCGACATCCCAGTGTGGTTTCGCAGTTCCACAGGTCAAATCGCTGTACTATCCAGTTTTGAGCCTTTGGTATCTAATAAAAAAGCAGTTTGAGTGTGTCGCTCACTGTTCAGCCGCAAATATCTCTATTTAAAAGAGTGTGGTATACCCCAGTAAACAATAACTGTGGTTTTGCCATCCCTCGGTAAAAAATCTCTATTATTCAGCTTTTGGTAGTTTTTTCCGTAAAGGAAAACAGTAGCGTCTCCTGACTATTGAGACACAAAAATATATCTGTTGAAAATAGTCTTGTGTAGGCCCGACATCCCAGTGTGGTTTCGCAGTTCCATGGGTCAAATCGCTGTACTATCCAGTTTTGGGCCTTTGGTATCTGAAAAAAAGCAATTTGAGTGTGTCGCTCACTGTTCAGCCGCAAATATCTCTATTTTAAAAAGTGTAGTATACCCCAGTAAACAATAACTGTGGTTTTGCCATCCAACGGTAAAAAATCTCTAGTATTCAGCTTTTGGTAGTTTTTTCCGTAAACAAAAACAGTAGTGTCTCCTGACTGTTGTGACACAAAAATATATCTGTTGAAAATAGTCTTGTGTAGGCCCGACATCCCAGTGTGGTTTCGCAGTTCCACGGGTCAAATCACTGTACTATCCAGTTTTGGGCCTTTGGTATCTTAAAAAAAAGCAGTTTGAGTGTGTCGCTGACTGTTCAGCCGCAAATATCTCTATTTAAAAAAGTGTGGTATACCCCAGAAAACAATATCTGTGGTTTTGCCATCCCACGGTAAAAAATCTCTATTATTCAGCTTTTGGTAGTTTTTTTCCGTAAAGAAAAGAGTAGTGTCTCCTGACTGTTGTGACACAAAAATATATCTGATGAAAATAGTCTTGTGTAGGCCCGACATCCCAGTGTGGTTTCGCAGTTCCACAGGTCAAATCGCTGTACTATCCAGTTTTGAGCCTTTGGTATCTAATAAAAAAGCAGTTTGAGTGTGTCGCTCACTGTTCAGCCGCAAATATCTCTATTTAAAAAAGTGTGGTATACCCCAGTAAACAATAACTGTGGTTTTGCCATCCCACGGTAAAAAATCTCTATTATTCAGCTTTTGGTAGTTTTTTCCGTAAAGGAAAACAGTAGCGTCTCCTGACTATTGAGACACAAAAATATATCTGTTGAAAATAGTCTTGTGTAGGCCCGACATCCCAGTGTGGTTTCGCAGTTCCATGGGTCAAATCGCTGTACTATCCAGTTTTGGGCCTTTGGTATCTAAAAAAAAAGCAGTTTGAGTGTGTCGCTCACTGTTCAGCCGCAAATATCTCTATTTAAAAAAGTGTGGTATACCCCAATAAACAATAACTGTGGTTTTGCCATCCCACGGTAAAAAATCTCTATTATTCAGCTTTTGGTAGTTTTTTCCCTAAAGAAAAACAGTAGTGTCTCCTGACTGTTGTGACACAAAAATATATCTGTTGAAAATAGTCTTGTGTAGGCCCGACATCCCAGTGTGGTTTCGCAGTTCCACAGGTCAAATCGCTGTACTATCCAGTTTTGAGCCTTTGGTATCTAATAAAAAAGCAGTTTGAGTGTGTCGCTCACTGTTCAGCCGCAAATATCTCTATTTAAAAGAGTGTGGTATACCCCAGTAAACAATAACTGTGGTTTTGCCATCCCTCGGTAAAAAATCTCTATTATTCAGCTTTTGGTAGTTTTATCCGTAAAGGAAAACAGTAGCGTCTCCTGACTATTGAGACACAAAAATATATCTGTTGAAAATAGTCTTGTGTAGGCCCGACATCCCAGTGTGGTTTCGCAGTTCCATGGGTCAAATCGCTGTACTATCCAGTTTTGGGCCTTTGGTATCTAAAAAAAAAGCAGTTTGAGTGTGTCGCTCACTGTTCAGCCGCAAATATCTCTATTTAAAAAAGTGTAGTATACCCCAGTAAACAATAACTGTGGTTTTGCCATCCAACGGTAAAAAATCTCTAGTATTCAGCTTTTGGTAGTTTTTTCCGTAAACAAAAACAGTAGTGTCTCCTGACTGTTGTGACACAAAAATATATCTGTTGAAAATAGTCTTGTGTAGGCCCGACATCCCAGTGTGGTTTCGCAGTTCCACGGGTCAAATCACTGTACTATCCAGTTTTGGGCCTTTGGTATCTAAAAAAAAAGCAGTTTGAGTGTGTCGCTGACTGTTCAGCCGCAAATATCTCTATTTAAAAAAGTGTGGTATACCCCAGAAAACAATATCTGTGGTTTTGCCATCCCACGGTAAAAAATCTCTATTATTCAGCTTTTGGTAGTTTTTTTCCGTAAAGAAAAGAGTAGTGTCTCCTGACTGTTGTGACACAAAAATATATCTGATGAAAATAGTCTTGTGTAGGCCCGACATCCCAGTGTGGTTTCACAGTTCCATGGGTCAAATCGCTGTACTATCCAGTTTTGGGCCTTTGGTATCTAAAAAAAAAGCAGTTTGAGTGTGTCGCTCACTGTTCAACCGCAAATATCTCTATTTAAAAAAAGTGTGGTATACCCCAATAAACAATAACTGTGGTTTTGCCATCCCACGGTAAAAAATCTCTATTATTCAGCTTTTGGTAGTTTTTTCCGTAAAGAAAAACAGTAGAGTCTCCTGACTATTGAGACACAAAAATATATCTGTTGAAAATAGTCTTGTGTAGGCCCGACATCCTAGTGTGGTTTCGCAGTTCCACGGGTCAAATTGCTGTACTATCCAGTTTTGGGCCTTTGGTATCTGAAAAAAAGCAGTTTGAGTGTGTCGCTCACTGTTCAGCCGCAAATATCTCTATTTTAAAAAGTGTAGTATACCCCAGTAAACAATAACTGTGGTTTTGCCATCCCACGATAAAAAATCTCTATTATTCAGCTTTTGGTAGTTTTTTCCGTAAAGAAAAACAGTAGTGTCTCCTGACTGTTGTGACGCAAAAATATATCTGTTGAAAATAGTCTTGTGTAGGCCCGACATCCCAGTGTGGTTTCTCTGTTCCACGGGTCAAATCGCTGTACTATCCAGTTCTGGGCCTTTGGTATCTAAAAAAGAAGCAGTTTGAGTGTGTTGCTCACTATTCAGCCGCAAATATCTCTATTTAAAAAAGTGTGGTATACCCCAGTAAACAATAACTGTGGTTTTGCCATCCCACGGTAAAAAATCTCTATTATTCAGCTTTTGGTAGTTTTTTCCGTAAAGAAAAACAGTAGTGTCTCCTGACTGTTGTGACACAAAAATATATCTGTTGAAAATAGTCTTGTGTAGGCCCGACATCCCAGTGTGGTTTCGCAGTTCCACGGGTCAAATCGCTGTACTATCCAGTTTTGGGCCTTTGGTATCTAAAAAAAAAGCAGTTTGAGTGTGTCGCTCACTGTTCAGCCGCAAATATCTCTATTTAAAAAAGTGTGGTATACCCCAGAAAACAATAACTGTGGTTTTGCCATCTCACGGTAAAAAATCTCTAGTATTCAGCTTTTGGTAGTTTTTTCCGTAAAAAAAACAGTAGTGTCTCCTGACTGTTGTGACACAAAAATATATCTGTTCAAAATAGTCTTGTGTAGGCCCGACATCCCAGTGTGGTTTCGCAGTTCCACGGGTCAAATCGTTGTACTATCCAGTTTTGGGCCTTTGGTATCTAAAAAAAAAGCAGTTTGAGTGTGTCGCTCACTGTTCAGTCGCAAATATCTCTATTTAAAAAGTGTGGTATACCCCAGTAAACAATAATTGTGGTTTTGCCATCCCACGATAAAAAATTTCTATTATTCAGCTTTTGGTATTTTTTTCCGTAAAGAAAAACAGTAGTGTCTCCTGACTGTTGTGACACAAAAATATATCTGTTGAAAATAGTCTTGTGTAGGCCCGACATCCCAGTGTGGTTTCGCAGTTCCACGGGTCAAATCGCTGTACTATCCAGTTTTGGGCCTTTGGTATCTAAAAAAAAAGCAGTTTGAGTGTGTCGCTCACTGTTCAGCCGCAAATATCTCTATTTAAAAAAGTGTGGTATACCCCAGAAAACAATAACTGTGGTTTTGCCATCTCACGGTAAAAAATCTCTATTATTCAGCTTTTGGTAGTTTTTTCCGTAAAAAAAACAGTAGTGTCTCCTGACTGTTGTGACACAAAAATATATCTGTTCAAAATAGTCTTGTGTAGGCCCGACATCCCAGTGTGGTTTCGCAGTTCCACGGGTCAAATCGCTGTACTATCCAGTTTTGGGCCTTTGGTATCTAAAAAAAAAGCAGTTTGAGTGTGTCGCTCACTGTTCAGCCGCAAATATCTCTATTTAAAAAAGTGTGGTTTACCCCAGAAAACAATAACTGTGGTTTTGCCATCCCACGGTAAAAAATCTCTATTATTCAGCTTTTGGTAGTTTTTTCCGTAAAGAAAAGAGTAGTGTCTCCTGACTGTTGTGACACAAAAATATATCTGTTGAAAATAGTCTTGTGTAGGCCCGACATCCCAGTGTGGTTTTGCAGTTCCACGGGTCAAATCGCTGTACTATCCAGTTTTGGGCCTTTGGTATCTAAAAAAAAAGCAGTTTTAGTGTGTTGCTCACTGTTCAGCCGCAAATATCTCTATTTAAAAAAGTGTGGTATACCCCAATAAACAATAACTGTGGTTTTGCCATCCCACGGTAAAAAATCTCTATTATTCAGCTTTTGGTAGTTTTTTCCGTAAAGAAAAACAGTAGTGTCTCCTGACTGTTGTGACACAAAAATATATCTGTTGAAAATAGTCTTGTGTAGGCCCGACATCCCAGTGTGGTTTCGCAGTTCCACGGGTCAAATCGCTGTACTATCCAGTTTTGGGCCTTTGGTATCTAAAAAAAAAGCAGTTTGAGTGTGTCGCTCACTGTTCAGCCGCAAATATCTCTATTTAAAAAAGTGTGGTATACCCCAGAAAACAATAACTGTGGTTTTGCCATCTCACGGTAAAAAATCTCTATTATTCAGCTTTTGGTAGTTTTTTCCGTAAAGAAAACAGTAGTGTCTCCTGACTGTTGTGACACAAAAATATATCTGTTGAAAATAGTCTTGTGTAGGCCCGACATCCCAGTGTGGTTTCGCAGTTCCACGGGTCAAATCGTTGTACTATCCAGTTTTGGGCCTTTGGTATCTAAAAAAAAAGCAGTTTGAGTGTGTCGCTCACTGTTCAGTCGCAAATATCTCTATTTAAAAAGTGTGGTATACCCCAGTAAACAATAATTGTGGTTTTGCCATCCCACGATAAAAAATTTCTATTATTCAGCTTTTGGTATTTTTTTCCGTAGAGAAAAACAGTAGTGTATCCTGACTGTTGTGACACAAAAATATATCTGTTGAAAATAGTCTTGTGTAGGCCCGACATCCCTGTGTGGTTTCGCATTTCCATGGGTCAAATCGCTGTACTATCCAGTTTTGGGCCTTTGGTATCTAAAAAAAAAGCAGTTTGAGTGTGTCGCTCACTGTTCAGCCGCAAATATCTCTATTTAAAAAAGTGTGGTATACCCCAGAAAACAATAACTGTGGTTTTGCCATCCCACGGTAAAAAATCTCTATTATTCAGCTTTTGGTAGTTTTTTCCGTAAAGAAAAGAGTAGTGTCTCCTGACTGTTGTGACACAAAAATATATCTGTTGAAATTAGTCTTGTGTAGGCCCGACATCCCAGTGTGGTTTTGCAGTTCCACGGGTCAAATCGCTGTACTATCCAGTTTTGGGCCTTTGGTATCTAAAAAAAAAGCAGTTTGAGTGTGTCGCTCACTGTTCAGCCGCAAATATCTCTATTTAAAAAAGTTTGGTATACTCCAATAAACAATAACTGTGGTTTTGCCATCCCACGGTAAAAAATCTCTATTATTCAGCTTTTGGTAGTTTTTTCCGTAAAGAAAAACAGTAGTGTCTCCTGACTGTTGTAACACAAAAATATATCTGTTGAAAATAGTCTTGTGTAGGCCCGACATCCCAGTGTGGTTTCGCAGTTCCACGGGTCAAATCGCTGTACTATCCAGTTTTGGGCCTTTGGTATCTAAAAAAAAAAGCAGTTTGAGTGTGTCGCTCACTGTTCAGCCGCAAATATCTCTATTTAAAAAAGTGTGGTATACCCCAGAAAACAATAACTGTGGTTTTGCCGACCCACGGTAAAAAATCTCTATTATTCAGCTTTTGGTAGTTTTTTCCGTAAAGGAAAACAGTAGCGTCTCCTGAATATTGAGACACAAAAATATATCTGTTGAAAATAGTCTTGTGTAGGCCCGACATCCCAGTGTGGTTTCGCAGTTCCATGGGTCAAATTGCTGTACTATCCAGTTTTGGGCCTTTGGTATCTGAAAAAAAGCAATTTGAGTGTGTCGCTCACTGTTCAGCCGCAAATATCTCTATTTTAAAAAGTGTAGTATACCCCAGTAAACAATAACTGTGGTTTTGCCATCCCACGATAAAAAATTTCTATTATTCAGCTTTTGGTATTTTTTTCCGTAAAGAAAAACAGTATTGTCTCCTGACTGTTGTGACACAAAAATATATCTGTTGAAAATAGTCTTGTGTAGGCCCGACATCCCAGTGTGGTTTCGCAGTTCCATGGGTCAATCGCTGTACTATCCAGTTTTGGGCCTTTGGTATCTAAAAAAAAACAGTTTGAGTGTGTCGCTCACTGTTCAGCCGCAAATATCTCTATTTAAAAAAGTGTGGCATACCCCAATAAACAATAACTGTGGTTTTGCCATCCCACGGTAAAAAATCTCTATTATTCAGCTTTTGGTAGTTTTTTTCCGTAAAGAAAAACAGTAGTGTCTCCTGACTGTTGTGACACAAAAATATATCTGTTGAAAATAGTCTTGTGTAGGCCCGACATCCCAGTGTGGTTTCTCAGTTCCACGGGTCAAATCGCTGTACTATCCAGTTTTGACCTTTGGTATCTAAAAAAAAAGCAGTTTGAGTGTGTCGCTCACTGTTCAGCCGCAAATATCTCTATTAAAAAAAGTGTGGTATACCCCAGAAAACAATAACTGTGGTTTTGCCATCTCACGGTAAAAAATCTCTATTATTCATCTTTTGGTAGTTTTTTCCGTAAAGAAAAACAGTAGTGTCTCCTGACTGTTGTGACACAAAAATATATCTGTTGAAAATAGTCTTGTGTAGGCCCGAAATCCCAGTGTGGTTTCGCAGTTCCACGGGTCAAATCGTTGTACTATCCAGTTTTGGGCCTTTGGTATCTAAAAAAAAAGCAGTTTGAGTGTGTCGCTCACTGTTCAGCCGCAAATATCTCTATTTAAAAAAGTGTGGTATACCCCAGAAAACAATAACTGTGGTTTTGCCATCCCACGGTAAAAAATCTCTATTATTCAGCTTTTGGTAGTTTTTTCCGTAAAGAAAAGAGTAGTGTCTCCTGACTGTTGTGACACAAAAATATATCTGTTGAAATTAGTCTTGTGTAGGCCCGACATCCCAGTGTGGTTTTGCAGTTCCACGGGTCAAATCGCTGTACTATCCAGTTTTGGGCCTTTGGTATCTAAAAAAAAAGCAGTTTGAGTGTGTCGCTCACTGTTCAGCCGCAAATATCTCTATTTAAAAAAGTGTGGTATACCCCAGTAAACAATAACTGTGGTTTTGCCATCCCACGGTAAAAAATCTCTATTATTCAGCTTTTGGTAGTTTTTTCCGTAAAGAAAAACAGTAGTGTCTCCTGACTGTTGTGACACAAAAATATATCTGTTGAAAATAGTTTTGTGTAGGCCCGACATCCCAGTGTGGTTTCGCAGTTCCACGGGTCAAATCGCTGTACTATCCAGTTTTGGGCCTTTGGTATCTAAAAAAAAAGCAGTTTGAGTGTGTCGCTCACTGTTCAGCCGCAAATATCTCTATTTAAAAAAGTGTGGTATACCCCAGAAAACAATAACTGTGGTTTTGCCAACCCACGGTAAAAAATCTCTATTATTCAGCTTTTGGTAGTTTTTTCCGTAAAGGAAAACTGTAGCGTCTCCTGAATATTGAGACACAAAAATATATCTGTTGAAAATAGTCTTGTGTAGGCCCGACATCCCAGTGTGGTTTCGCAGTTCCACGGGTCAAATTGCTGTACTATCCAGTTTTGGGCCTTTGGTATCTGAAAAAAAGCAATTTGAGTGTGTCGCTCACTGTTCAGCCGCAAATATCTCTATTTTAAAAAGTGTAGTATACCCCAGTAAACAATAACTGTGGTTTTGCCATCCCACGATAAAAAATTTCTATTATTCAGCTTTTGGTATTTTTTTCCGTAAAGAAAAACAGTATTGTCTCCTGACTGTTGTGACACAAAAATATATCTGTTGAAAATAGTCTTGTGTAGGCCCGACATCCCAGTGTGGTTTCGCAGTTCCATGGGTCAATCGCTGTACTATCCAGTTTTGGGCCTTTGGTATCTAAAAAAAAAGCAGTTTGAGTGTGTCGCTCACTGTTCAGCCGCAAATATCTCTATTTAAAAAAGTGTGGTATACCCCAATAAACAATAACTGTGGTTTTGCCATCCCACGGTAAAAAATCTCTATTATTCAGCTTTTGGTAGTTTTTTTCCGTAAAGAAAAACAGTAGTGTCTCCTGACTGTTGTGACACAAAAATATATCTGTTGAAAATAGTCTTGTGTAGGCCCGACATCCCAGTGTGGTTTCTCAGTTCCACGGGTCAAATCGCTGTACTATCCAGTTTTGACCTTTGGTATCTAAAAAAAAAGCAGTTTGAGTGTGTCGCTCACTGTTCAGCCGCAAATATCTCTATTTAAAAAAGTGTGGTATACCCCAGAAAACAATAACTGTGGTTTTGCCATCTCACGGTAAAAAATCTCTATTATTCATCTTTTGGTAGTTTTTTCCGTAAAGAAAACAGTAGTGTCTCCTGACTGTTGTGACACAAAAATATATCTGTTGAAAATAGTCTTGTGTAGGCCCGACATCCCAGTGTGGTTTCGCAGTTCCACGGGTCAAATCGCTGTACTATCCAGTTTTGGGCCTTTGGTATCTAAAAAAAAAGCAGTTTGAGTGTGTCGCTCACTGTTCAGTCGCAAATATCTCTATTTAAAAAGTGTGGTATACCCCAGTAAATAATAATTGTGGTTTTGCCATCCCACGATAAAAAATTTCTATTATTCAGCTTTTGGTAGTTTTTTCCGTAAAGAAAAACAGTAGTGTATCCTGACTGTTGTGACACAAAAATATATCTGTTGAAAATAGTCTTGTGTAGGCCCGACATCCCAGTGTGGTTTTGCAGTTCCACGGGTCAAATCGCTGTACTATGCAGTTTTGGGCCTTTGGTATCTAAAAAAAAAGCAGTTTGAGTGTGTCGCTCACTGTTCAGCCGCAAATATCTCTATTTAAAAAAGTGTGGTATACCCCAGAAAACAATAACTGTGGTTTTGCCATCCCACGGTAAAAAATCTCTATTATTCAGCTTTTGGTAGTTTTTTCCGTAAAGAAAAGAGTAGTGTCTCCTGACTGTTGCGACACAAAAATATATCTGTTGAAAATAGTCTTGTGTAGGCCCGACATACCAGTGTGGTTTCGCAGTTCCACGGGTCAAATCGCTGTACTATCCAGTTTTGGGCCTTTGGTATCTAAAAAAAAAGCAGTTTGAGTGTGTCGCTCACTGTTCAGCCGCAAATATCTCTATTTAAAAAAGTGTGGTATACCCCAGTAAACAATAACTGTGGTTTTGCCATCCCACGGTAAAAAATCTCTAGTATTCAGCTTTTGGTAGTTTTTTCCGTAAACAAAAACAGTAGTGTCTCCTGACTGTTGTGACGCAAAAATATATCTGTTGAAAATAGTATTGTGTAGGCCCGACATCCCAGTGTGGTTTCGCAGTTCCACGGGTCAAATCGCTGTACTATCCAGTTTTGGGCCTTTGGTATCTAAAAAAAAGCAGTTTGAGTGTGTCGCTCACTGTTCAGTCGCAAATATCTCTATTTAAAAAGTGTGGTATACCCCAGTAAACAATAATTGTGGTTTTGCCATCCCACGATAAAAAATTTCTATTATTCAGCTTTTGGTAATTTTTTCCATAAAGAAAAGAGTAGTGTCTCCTGACTGTTGTGACACAAAAATATATCTGTTGAAAATAGTCTTGTGTAGGCCCGACATCCCAGTGTGGATTCACAGTTCCATGGGGCAAATCGCTGTACTATCCAGTTTTGGGCCTTTGGTATCTAAAAAAAAAGCAGTTTGAGTGTGTCGCTCACTGTTCAGCCGCAAATATCTCTATTTAAAAAAGTGTGGTATACCCCAATAAACAATAACTGTGGTTTTGCCATCCCACGGTAAAAAATCTCTATTATTCAGCTTTTGGTAGTTTTTTCCGTAAAGAAAAACAGTAGCGTCTCCTGACTATTGAGACACAAAAATATATCTGTTGAAAATAGTCTTGTGTAGGCCCGACATCCCAGTGTGGTTTCGCAGTTCCACGGGTCAAATTGCTGTACTATCCAGTTTTGGGCCTTTGGTATCTGAAAAAAAGCAGTTTGAGTGTGTCGCTCACTGTTCAGCCGCAAATATCTCTATTTTAAAAAGTGTAGTATACCCCAGTAAACAATAATTGTGGTATGGCCATCCCACGATAAAAAATCTCTATTATTCAGCTTTTGGTAGTTTTTTCCGTAAAGAAAAACAGTAGTGTCTCCTGACTGTTGTGACGCAAAAATATATCTGTTGAAAATAGTCTTGTGTAGGCCCGACATCCCAGTGTGGTTTCTCAGTTCCACGGGTCAAATCGCTGTACTATCCAGTTCTGGGCCTTTGGTATCTAAAAAAAAAGCAGTTTGAGTGTGTCTCTCACTATTCAGCCGCAAATATCTCTATTTAAAAAAGTGTGGTATACCCCAGTAAACAATAACTGTGGTTTTGCCATCCCACGGTAAAAAATCTCTATTATTCAGCTTTTGGTAGTTTTTGCCGTAAAGAAAAACAGCAGTGTCTCCTGACTGTTGTGACACAAAAATATATCTGTTGAAAATAGTCTTGTGTAGGCCCGACATCCCAGTGTGGTTTCGCAGTTCCACGGGTCAAATCGCTGTACTATCCAGTTTTAGGCCTTTGGTATCTAAAAAAAAAGCAGTTTGAGTGTGTCGCTCACTGTTCAGCCGCAAATATCTCTATTTAAAAAAGTGTGGTATACCCCAGAAAACAATAACTGTGGTTTTGCCATCTCACGGTAAAAAATCTCTATTATTCAGCTTTTGGTAGTTTTTTCCGTAAAAAAAACAGTAGTGTCTCCTGACTGTTGTGACACAAAAATATATCTGTTGAAAATAGTCTTGCGTAGGCCCGACATCCCAGTGTGGTTTCGCAGTTCCACGGGTCAAATCGCTGTACTATCCAGTTTTGGGCCTTTGGTATCTAAAAATAAAGCAGTTTGAGTGTGTCGCTCACTGTTCAGTCGCAAATATCTCTATTTAAAAAGTGTGGTATACCCCAGTAAACAATAATTGTGGTTTTGCCATCCCACGATAAAAAATTTCTATTATTCAGCTTTTGGTAGTTTTTTCCGTAAAGAAAAACAGTAGTGTATCCTGACTGTTGTGACACAAAAATATATCTGTTGAAAATAGTCTTGTGTAGGCCCGACATCCCAGTGTGGTTTCGCAATTCCACGGGTCAAATCGCTGTACTATCCAGTTTTGGGCCTTTGGTATCTAAAAAAAAAGCAGTTTTTGAGTGTGTCGCTCACTGTTCAGCCGCAAATATCTCTAATTAAAAAAGTGTGGTATACCCCAGAAAACAATAACTGTGGTTTTGCCATCCCACGGTAAAAAATCTCTATTATTCAGCTTTTGGTAGTTTTTTCCGTAAAAAAAAACAGTAGTGTCTCCTGACTGTTGTGACACAAAAATATATCTGTTGAAAATAGTCTTGTGTAGGCCCGACATCCCAGTGTGGTTTCGCAGTTCCACGGGTCAAATCGCTGTACTATCCAGTTTTGGGCCTTTGGTATCTTAAAAAAAAGCAGTTTGAGTGTGTCGCTCACTGTTCAGCCGCAAATATCTCTATTTAAAAAAGTGTGGTATACCCCAGAAAACAATAACTGTGGTTTTGCCAACCCACGGTAAAAAATCTCTATTATTCAGCTTTTGGTAGTTTTTTCCGTAAAGGAAAACAGTAGCGTCTCCTGAATATTGAGACACAAAAATATATCTGTTGAAAATAGTCTTGTGTAGGCCCGACATCCCAGTGTGGTTTCTCAGTTCCACGGGTCAAATCGCTGTACTATCCAGTTCTGGGCCTTTGGTATCTAAAAAAAAAGCAGTTTGAGTGTGTCGCTCACTATTCAGCCGCAAATATCTCTATTTAAAAAAGTGTGGTATACCCCAGTAAACAATAACTGTGGTTTTGCCATCCCACGGTAAAAAATCTCTATTATTCAGCTTTTGGTAGTTTTTGCCATAAAGAAAAACAGTAGTGTCTCCTGACTGTTGTGACACAAAAATATATCTGTTGAAAATAGTCTTGTGTAGGCCCGACATCCCAGTGTGGTTTCGCAGTTCCACGGGTCAAATCGCTGTACTATCCAGTTTTGGGCCTTTGGTATCTAAAAAAAAAGCAGTTTGAGTGTGTCGCTCACTGTTCAGCCGCAAATATCTCTATTTTAAAAAGTGTGGTATACCCCAGAAAACAATAACTGTGGTTTTGCCATCTCACGGTAAAAAATCTCTATTATTCAGCTTTTGGTAGTTTTTTACGTAAAAAAAACAGTAGTGTCTCCTGACTGTTGTGACACAAAAATATATCTGTTGAAAATAGTCTTGCGTAGGCCCGACATCCCAGTGTGGTTTCGCAGTTCCACGGGTCAAATCGCTGTACTATCCAGTTTTGGGCCTTTGGTATCTAAAAAAAAAGCAGTTTGAGTGTGTCGCTCACTGTTCAGTCGCAAATATCTCTATTTAAAAAGTGTGGTATACCCCAGTAAACAATAATTGTGGTTTTGCCATCCCACGATAAAAAATTTCTATTATTCAGCTTTTGGTAGTTTTTTCCGTAAAGAAAAACAGTAGTGTATCCTGACTGTTGTGACACAAAAATATATCTGTTGAAAATAGTCTTGTGTAGGCCCGACATCCCAGTGTGGTTTCGCAGTTCCACGGGTCAAATCGCTGTACTATCCAGTTTTGGGCCTTTGGTATCTAAAAAAAAAGCAGTTTGAGTGTGTCGCTCACTGTTCAGCCGCAAATATCTCTATTTAAAAAAGTGTGGTATACCCCAGAAAACAATAACTGTGGTTTTGCCATCCCACGGTAAAAAATCTCTATTATTCAGCTTTTGGTAGTTTTTTCCGTAAAGAAAAACAGTAGTGTCTCCTGACTGTTGTGACACAAAAATATATCTGTTGAAAATAGTCTTGTGTAGGCCCGACATCCCAGTGTGGTTTCGCAGTTCCACGGGTCAAATCGCTGTACTATCCAGTTTTGGGCCTTTGGTATCTAAAAAAAAGCAGTTTTAGTGTGTCGCTCACTGTTCAGCCGCAAATATCTCTATTTAAAAAAGTGTGGTATACCCCAGAAAACAATAACTGTGGTTTTGCCAACCCACGGTAAAAAATCTCTATTATTCAGCTTTTGGTAGTTTTTTCCGTAAAGGAAAACAGTAGCGTCTCCTGAATATTGAGACACAAAAATATATCTGTTGAAAATAGTCTTGTGTAGGCCCGACATCCCAGTGTGGTTTCGCAGTTCCACGGGTCAAATCGCTGTACTATCCAGTTTTGGGCCTTTGGTATGTAAAAAAAAAGCAGTTTGAGTGTGTCGCTCACTGTTCAGCCGCAAATATCTCTATTTAAAAAAGTGTGGTATACCCCAGAAAACAATAACTGTGGTTTTGCCATCTCATGGTAAAAAATCTCTACTATTCAGCTTTTGGTAGTTTTTTCCGTAAAAAAAACAGTAGTGTCTCTTGACTGTTGTGACACAAAAATATATCTGTTGAAAATAGTCTTGCGTAGGCCCGACATCCCAGTGTGGTTTCGCAGTTCCACGGGTCAAATCGCTGTACTATCCAGTTTTGGGCCTTTGGTATCTAAAAAAAAGCAGTTTGAGTGTGTCGCTCACTGTTCAGTCGCAAATATCTCTATTTAAAAAGTGTGGTATACCCCAGTTAACAATAATTGTGGTTTTGCCATCCCACAATAAAAAATTTCTATTATTCAGCTTTTGGTAGTTTTTTCCGTAAAGAAAAACAGTAGTGTATCCTGACTGTTGTGACACAAAAATATATCTGTTGAAAATAGTCTTGTGTAGGCCCGACATCCCAGTGTGGTTTCGCAGTTCCACGGGTCAAATCGCTGTACTATCCAGTTTTGGGCCTTTGGTATGTAAAAAAAAAGCAGTTTGAGTGTGTCGCTCACTGTTCAGCCGCAAATATCTCTATTTAAAAAAGTGTGGTATACCCCAGAAAACAATAACTGTGGTTTTGCCAACCCACGGTAAAAAATCTCTATTATTCAGCTTTTGGTAGTTTTTTCCGTAAAGAAAAGAGTAGTGTATCCTGACTGTTGTGACACAAAAATATATCTGTTGAAAATAGTCTTGTGTAGGCCCGACATCCCAGTGTGGTTTCACAGTTATATGGGGCAAATCGCTGTACTATCCAGTTTTGGGCCTTTTGTATCTAAAAAAAAAGCAGTTTGAGTGTGTCGCTCACTGTTCAGCCGCAAATATCTCTATTTAAAAAAGTGTGGTATACCCCAATAAACAATAACTGTGGTTTTGCCATCCCACGGTAAAAAATCTCTATTATTCAGCTTTTGGTAGTTTTTTCCGTAAAGAAAAACAGTAGCGTCTCCTGACTATTGAGACACAAAAATATATCTGTTGAAAATAGTCTTGTGTAGGCCCGACATCCCAGTGTGGTTTCGCAGTTCCACGGGTCAAATTGCTGTACTATCCAGTTTTGGGCCTTTGGTATCTGAAAAAAAGCAGTTTGAGTGTGTCGCTCACTGTTCAGCCGCAAATATCTCTATTTTAAAAAGTGTAGTATACCCCAGTAAACAATAACTGTGGTTTGGCCATCCCACGATAAAAAATCTCTATTATTCTGCTTTTGGTAGTTTTTTCCGTAAAGAAAAACAGTAGTGTCTCCTGACTGTTGTGACACAAAAATATATCTGTTGAAAATAGTCTTGTGTAGGCCCGACATCCCAGTGTGGTTTCGCAGTTCCATGGGTCAAATCGCTGTACTATCCAGTTTTGGGCCTTTGGTATCTAAAAAAAAAGCAGTTTGAGTGTGTCGCTCACTGTTCAGCCGCAAATATCTCTATTTAAAAAAGTGTGGTATACCCCAGAAAACAATAACTGTGGTTTTGCCATCTCACGGTAAAAAATCTCTATTATTCAGCTTTTGGTAGTTTTTTCCGTAAAAAAAAAAGTAGTGTCTCCTGACTGTTGTGACACAAAAATATATCTGTTGAAAATAGTCTTGCGTAGGCCTGACATCCCAGTGTGGTTTCGCAGTTCCACGGGTCAAATCGCTGTACTATCCAGTTTTGGGCCTTTGGTATCTAAAAAAAAAGCAGTTTGAGTGTGTCGCTCACTGTTCAGCCGCAAATATCTCTATTTAAAAAAGTGTGGTATACCCCAGAAAACAATAACTGTGGTTTTGCCATCCCACGGTAAAAAATCTCTATTATTCAGCTTTCGGTAGTTTTTTCCGTAAAGAAAAACAGTAGTGTCTCCTGACTGTTGTGACACAAAAATATATCTGTTGAAAATAGTCTTGTGTAGGCCCGACATCCCAGTGTGGTTTCGCAGTTCCACGGGTCAAATCGCTGTACTATCCAGTTTTGGGCCTTTGGTATCTAAAAAAAAAGCAGTTTGAGTGTGTCGCTCACTGTTCAGCCGCAAATATCTCTATTTAAAAAAGTGTGGTATACCCCAGAAAACAATAACTGTGGTTTTGCCATCCCACGGTAAAAAATCTCTATTATTCAGCTTTTGGTAGTTTTTTCCGTAAAGGAAAACAGTAGCGTCTCCTGAATATTGAGACACAAAAATATATCTGTTGAAAATAGTCTTGTGTAGGCCCGACATCCCAGTGTGGTTTCTCAGTTCCACGGGTCAAATCGCTGTACTATCCAGTTCTGGGCCTTTGGTATCTAAAAAAAAAGCAGTTTGAGTGTGTCGCTCACTATTCAGCCGCAAATATCTCTATTTAAAAAAGTGTGGTATACCCCAGTAAAAAATAACTGTGGTTTTGCCATCCCACGGTAAAAAATCTCTATTATTCAGCTTTTGGTAGTTTTTGCCATAAAGAAAAACAGTAGTGTCTCCTGACTGTTGTGACACAAAAATATATCTGTTGAAAATAGTCTTGTGTAGGCCCGACATCCCAGTGTGGTTTCGCAGTTCCACGGGTCAAATCGCTGTACTATCCAGTTTTGGGCCTTTGGTATCTAAAAAAAAAGCAGTTTGAGTGTGTCGCTCACTGTTCAGCCGCAAATATCTCTATTTAAAAAAGTGTGGTATACCCCAGAAAACAATAACTGTGGTTTTGCCATCTCACGGTAAAAAATCTCTATTATTCAGCTTTTGGTAGTTTTTTCCGTAAAAAAAAAAGTAGTGTCTCTTGACTGTTGTGACACAAAAATATATCTGTTGAAAATAGTCTTGCGTAGGCCCGACATCCCAGTGTGGTTTCGAAGTTCCACGGGTCAAATCGCTGTACTATCCAGTTTTGGGCCTTTGGTATCTAAAAAAAAAGCAGTTTGAGTGTGTCGCTCACTGTTCAGTCGCAAATATCTCTATTTAAAAAGTGTGGTATACCCCAGTAAACAATAATTGTGGTTTTGCCATCCCACGATAAAAAATTTCTATTATTCAGCTTTTGGTAGTTTTTTCCGTAAAGAAAAACAGTAGTGTATCCTGTCTGTTGTGACACAAAAATATTTCTGTTGAAAATAGTCTTGTGTAGGCCCGACATCCCAGTGTGGTTTCGCAGTTCCACGGGTCAAATCGCTGTACTATCCAGTTTTGGGCCTTTGGTATCTAAAAAAAAAGCAGTTTGAGTGTGTCGCTCACTGTTCAGCCGCAAATATCTCTATTTAAAAAAGTGTGGTATACCCCAGAAAACAATAACTGTGGTTTTGCCATCCCACGGTAAAAAATCTCTATTATTCAGCTTTTGGTAGTTTTTTCCGTAAAGAAAAACAGTAGTGTCTCCTGACTGTTGTGACACAAAAATATATCTGTTGAAAATAGTCTTGTGTAGGCCCGACATCCCAGTGTGGTTTCGCAGTTCCACGGGTCAAATCGCTGTACTATCCAGTTTTGGGCCTTTGGTATCTAAAAAAAAAGCAGTTTGAGTGTGTCGCTCACTGTTCAGCCGCAAATATCTCTATTTAAAAAAGTGTGGTATACCCCAGAAAACAATAACTGTGGTTTTGCCATCCCACGGTAAAAAATCTCTATTATTCAGCTTTTGGTAGTTTTTTCCGTAAAGGAAAACAGTAGCGTCTCCTGAATATTGAGACACAAAAATATATCTGTTGAAAATAGTCTTGTGTAGGCCCGACATCCCAGTGTGGTTTCTCAGTTCCACGGGTCAAATCGCTGTACTATCCAGTTCTGGGCCTTTGGTATCTAAAAAAAAAGCAGTTTGAGTGTGTCGCTCACTATTCAGCCGCAAATATCTCTATTTAAAAAAGTGTGGTATACCCCAGTAAACAATAACTGTGGTTTTGCCATCCCACGGTAAAAAATCTCTATTATTCAGCTTTTGGTAGTTTTTGCCATAAAGAAAAACAGTAGTGTCTCCTGACTGTTGTGACACAAAAATATATCTGTTGAAAATAGTCTTGTGTAGGCCCGACATCCCAGTGTGGTTTCGCAGTTCCACGGGTCAAATCGCTGTACTATCCAGTTTTGGGCCTTTGGTATCTAAAAAAAAAGCAGTTTGAGTGTGTCGCTCACTGTTCAGCCGCAAATATCTCTATTTAAAAAAGTGTGGTATACCCCAGAAAACAATAACTGTGGTTTTGCCATCTCACGGTAAAAAATCTCTATTATTCAGCTTTTGGTAGTTTTTTCCGTAAAAAAAACAGTAGTGTCTCCTGACTGTTGTGACACAAAAATATATCTGTTGAAAATAGTCTTGCGTAGGCCCGACATCCCAGTGTGGCTTCGCAGTTCCACGGGTCAAATCGCTGTACTATCCAGTTTTTGGCCTTTGGTATCTAAAAAAAAAGCAGTTTGAGTGTGTCGCTCACTGTTCAGTCGCAAATATCTCTATTTAAAAAGTGTGGTATACCCCAGTAAACAATAATTGTGGTTTTCCCATCCCACGATAAAAAATTTCTATTATTCAGCTTTTGGTAGTTTTTTCCGTAAAGAAAAACAGTAGTGTCTCCTGACTGTTGTGACACAAAAATATATCTGTTGAAAATAGTCTTGTGTAGGCCCGACATCCCAGTGTGGTTTCGCAGTTCCACGGGTCAAATCGCTGTACTATCCAGTTTTGGGCCTTTGGTATCTAAAAAAAAAGCAGTTTGAGTGTGTCGCTCACTGTTCAGCCGCAAATATCTCTATTTAAAAAAGTGTGGTATACCCCAGAAAACAATAACTGTGGTTTTGCCATCCCACGGTAAAAAATCTCTATTATTCAGCTTTTGGTAGTTTTTTCCGTAAAGAAAAACAGTAGTGTCTCCTGACTGTTGTGACACAAAAATATATCTGTTGAAAATAGTCTTGTGTAGGCCCGACATCCCAGTGTGGTTTCGCAGTTCCACGGGTCAAATCGCTGTACTATCCAGTTTTGGGCCTTTGGTATCTAAAAAAAAGCAGTTTTAGTGTGTCGCTCACTGTTCAGCCGCAAATATCTCTATTTAAAAAAGTGTGGTATACCCCAGAAAACAATAACTGTGGTTTTGCCAACCCACGGTAAAAAATCTCTATTATTCAGCTTTTGGTAGTTTTTTCCGTAAAGGAAAACAGTAGCATCTCCTGAATATTGAGACACAAAAATATATCTGTTGAAAATAGTCTTGTGTAGGCCCGACATCCCAGTGTGGTTTCGCAGTTCCACGGGTCAAATCGCTGTACTATCCAGTTTTGGGCCTTTGGTATCTAAAAAAAAAGCAGTTTGAGTGTGTCGCTCACTGTTCAGCCGCAAATATCTCTACTTAAAAAAGTGTGGTATACCCCAGAAAACAATAACTGTGGTTTTGCCATCCCACGGTAAAAAATCTCTATTATTCAGCTTTTGGTAGTTTTTTCCGTAAAGAAAAGAGTAGTGTCTCCTGACTGTTGTGACACAAAAATATGTCTGTTGAAAATAGTCTTGTGTAGGCCCGACATCCCAGTGTGGTTTTGCAGTTCCACGGGTCAAATCGCTGTACTATCCAGTTTTGGGCCTTTGGTATCTAAAAAAAAAGCAGTTTGAGTGTGTCGCTCACTGTTCAGCCGCAAATATCTCTATTTAAAAAAGTGTGGTATACCCCAATAAACAATAACTGTGGTTTTGCCATCCCACGGTAAAAAATCTCTATTATTCAGCTTTTGGTAGTTTTTTCCGTAAAGAAAAACAGTAGTGTCTCCTGACTGTTGTGACACAAAAATATATCTGTTGAAAACAGTCTTGTGTAGGCCCGACATCCCAGTGTGGTTTCGCAGTTCCACGGGTCAAATCGCTGTACTATCCAGTTTTGGGCCTTTGGTATCTAAAAAAAAAGCAGTTTGAGTGTGTCGCTCACTGTTCAGCCGCAAATATCTCTATTTAAAAAAGTGTGGTATACCCCAGAAAACAATAACTGTGGTTTTGCCATCTCACGGTAAAAAATCTCTATTATTCAGCTTTTGGTAGTTTTTTCCGTAAAAAAAACAGTAGTGTCTCCTGACTGTTGTGACACAAAAATATATCTGTTGAAAATAGTCTTGCGTAGGACCGACATCCCAGTGTGGTTTCGCAGTTCCACGGGTCAAATCGCTGTACTATCCAGTTTTGGGCCTTTGGTATCTAAAAAAAAAGCAGTTTGAGTGTGTCGCTCACTGTTCATTCGCAAATATCTCTATTTAAAAAGTGTGGTATACCCCAGTAAACAATAATTGTGGTTTTGCCATCCCACGATAAAAAATTTCTATTATTCAGCTTTTGGTAGTTTTTTCCGTAAAGAAAAACAGTAGTGTATCCTGACTGTTGTGACACAAAAATATATCTGTTGAAAATAGTCTTGTGTAGGCCCGACATCCGAGTGTGGTTTCGCAGTTCCACGGGTCAAATCGCTGTACTATCCAGTTTTGGGCCTTTGGTATCTAAAAAAAAAGCAGTTTGAGTGTGTCGCTCACTGTTCAGCCGCAAATATCTCTATTTAAAAAAGTGTGGTATACCCCAGAAAACAATAACTGTGGTTTTGCCATCCCACGGTAAAAAATCTCTATTATTCAGCTTTTGGTAGTTTTTGCCATAAAGAAAAACAGTAGTGTCTCCTGACTGTTGTGACACAAAAATATATCTGTTGAAAATAGTCTTGTGTAGGCCCGACATCCCAGTGTGGTTTCGCAGTTCCACGGGTCAAATCGCTGTACTATCCAGTTTTGGGCCTTTGGTATCTAAAAAAAAAGCAGTTTGAGTGTGTCGCTCACTGTTCAGCCGCAAATATCTCTATTTAAAAAAGTGTGGTATACCCCAGAAAACAATAACTGTGGTTTTGCCATCCCACGGTAAAAAATCTCTATTATTCAGCTTTTGGTAGTTTTTTCCGTAAAGAAAAACAGTAGTGTCTCCTGACTGTTGTGACACAAAAATATATCTGTTGAAAATAGTCTTGTGTAGGCCCGACATCCCAGTGTGGTTTCGCAGTTCCACGGGTCAAATCGCTGTACTATCCAGTTTTGGGCCTTTGGTATCTAAAAAAAAGCAGTTTTAGTGTGTCGCTCACTGTTCAGCCGCAAATATCTCTATTTAAAAAAGTGTGGTATACCCCAGAAAACAATAACTGTGGTTTTGCCAACCCACGGTAAAAAATCTCTATTATTCAGCTTTTGGTAGTTTTTTCCGTAAAGGAAAACAGTAGCATCTCCTGAATATTGAGACACAAAAATATATCTGTTGAAAATAGTCTTGTGTAGGCCCGACATCCCAGTGTGGTTTCGCAGTTCCACGGGTCAAATCGCTGTACTATCCAGTTTTGGGCCTTTGGTATCTAAAAAAAAAGCAGTTTGAGTGTGTCGCTCACTGTTCAGCCGCAAATATCTCTACTTAAAAAAGTGTGGTATACCCCAGAAAACAATAACTGTGGTTTTGCCATCCCACGGTAAAAAATCTCTATTATTCAGCTTTTGGTAGTTTTTTCCGTAAAGAAAAGAGTAGTGTCTCCTGACTGTTGTGACACAAAAATATGTCTGTTGAAAATAGTCTTGTGTAGGCCCGACATCCCAGTGTGGTTTTGCAGTTCCACGGGTCAAATCGCTGTACTATCCAGTTTTGGGCCTTTGGTATCTAAAAAAAAAGCAGTTTGAGTGTGTCGCTCACTGTTCAGCCGCAAATATCTCTATTTAAAAAAGTGTGGTATACCCCAATAAACAATAACTGTGGTTTTGCCATCCCACGGTAAAAAATCTCTATTATTCAGCTTTTGGTAGTTTTTTCCGTAAAGAAAAACAGTAGTGTCTCCTGACTGTTGTGACACAAAAATATATCTGTTGAAAACAGTCTTGTGTAGGCCCGACATCCCAGTGTGGTTTCGCAGTTCCACGGGTCAAATCGCTGTACTATCCAGTTTTGGGCCTTTGGTATCTAAAAAAAAAGCAGTTTGAGTGTGTCGCTCACTGTTCAGCCGCAAATATCTCTATTTAAAAAAGTGTGGTATACCCCAGAAAACAATAACTGTGGTTTTGCCATCTCACGGTAAAAAATCTCTATTATTCAGCTTTTGGTAGTTTTTTCCGTAAAAAAAACAGTAGTGTCTCCTGACTGTTGTGACACAAAAATATATCTGTTGAAAATAGTCTTGCGTAGGACCGACATCCCAGTGTGGTTTCGCAGTTCCACGGGTCAAATCGCTGTACTATCCAGTTTTGGGCCTTTGGTATCTAAAAAAAAAGCAGTTTGAGTGTGTCGCTCACTGTTCATTCGCAAATATCTCTATTTAAAAAGTGTGGTATACCCCAGTAAACAATAATTGTGGTTTTGCCATCCCACGATAAAAAATTTCTATTATTCAGCTTTTGGTAGTTTTTTCCGTAAAGAAAAACAGTAGTGTATCCTGACTGTTGTGACACAAAAATATATCTGTTGAAAATAGTCTTGTGTAGGCCCGACATCCCAGTGTGGTTTCGCAGTTCCACGGGTCAAATCGCTGTACTATCCAGTTTTGGGCCTTTGGTATCTAAAAAAAAAGCAGTTTGAGTGTGTCGCTCACTGTTCAGCCGCAAATATCTCTATTTAAAAAAGTGTGGTATACCCCAGAAAACAATAACTGTGGTTTTGCCATCCCACGGTAAAAAATCTCTATTATTCAGCTTTTGGTAGTTTTTGCCATAAAGAAAAACAGTAGTGTCTCCTGACTGTTGTGACACAAAAATATATCTGTTGAAAATAGTCTTGTGTAGGCCCGACATCCCAGTGTGGTTTCGCAGTTCCACGGGTCAAATCGCTGTACTATCCAGTTTTGGGCCTTTGGTATCTAAAAAAAAAGCAGTTTGAGTGTGTCGCTCACTGTTCAGCCGCAAATATCTCTATTTAAAAAAGTGTGGTATACCCCAGAAAACAATAACTGTGGTTTTGCCATCTCACGGTAAAAAATCTCTATTATTCAGCTTTTGGTAGTTTTTTCCGTAAAAAAAACAGTAGTGTCTCCTGACTGTTGTGACACAAAAATATATCTGTTGAAAATAGTCTTGCGTAGGCCCGACATCCCAGTGTGGTTTCGCAGTTCCACGGGTCAAATCGCTGTACTATCCAGTTTTTGGCCTTTGGTATCTAAAAAAAAAGCAGTTTGAGTGTGTCGCTCACTGTTCAGTCGCAAATATCTCTATTTAAAAAGTGTGGTATACCCCAGTAAACAATAATTGTGGTTTTCCCATCCCACGATAAAAAATTTCTATTATTCAGCTTTTGGTAGTTTTTTCCGTAAAGAAAAACAGTAGTGTCTCCTGACTGTTGTGACACAAAAATATATCTGTTGAAAATAGTCTTGTGTAGGCCCGACATCCCAGTGTGGTTTCGCAGTTCCACGGGTCAAATCGCTGTACTATCCAGTTTTGGGCCTTTGGTATCTAAAAAAAAAGCAGTTTGAGTGTGTCGCTCACTGTTCAGCCGCAAATATCTCTATTTAAAAAAGTGTGGTATACCCCAGAAAACAATAACTGTGGTTTTGCCATCCCACGGTAAAAAATCTCTATTATTCAGCTTTTGGTAGTTTTTTCCGTAAAGAAAAACAGTAGTGTCTCCTGACTGTTGTGACACAAAAATATATCTGTTGAAAATAGTCTTGTGTAGGCCCGACATCCCAGTGTGGTTTCGCAGTTCCACGGGTCAAATCGCTGTACTATCCAGTTTTGGGCCTTTGGTATCTAAAAAAAAGCAGTTTTAGTGTGTCGCTCACTGTTCAGCCGCAAATATCTCTATTTAAAAAAGTGTGGTATACCCCAGAAAACAATAACTGTGGTTTTGCCAACCCACGGTAAAAAATCTCTATTATTCAGCTTTTGGTAGTTTTTTCCGTAAAGGAAAACAGTAGCATCTCCTGAATATTGAGACACAAAAATATATCTGTTGAAAATAGTCTTGTGTAGGCCCGACATCCCAGTGTGGTTTCGCAGTTCCACGGGTCAAATCGCTGTACTATCCAGTTTTGGGCCTTTGGTATCTAAAAAAAAAGCAGTTTGAGTGTGTCGCTCACTGTTCAGCCGCAAATATCTCTACTTAAAAAAGTGTGGTATACCCCAGAAAACAATAACTGTGGTTTTGCCATCCCACGGTAAAAAATCTCTATTATTCAGCTTTTGGTAGTTTTTTCCGTAAAGAAAAGAGTAGTGTCTCCTGACTGTTGTGACACAAAAATATGTCTGTTGAAAATAGTCTTGTGTAGGCCCGACATCCCAGTGTGGTTTTGCAGTTCCACGGGTCAAATCGCTGTACTATCCAGTTTTGGGCCTTTGGTATCTAAAAAAAAACCAGTTTGAGTGTGTCGCTCACTGTTCAGCCGCAAATATCTCTATTTAAAAAAGTGTGGTATACCCCAATAAACAATAACTGTGGTTTTGCCATCCCACGGTAAAAAATCTCTATTATTCAGCTTTTGGTAGTTTTTTCCGTAAAGAAAAACAGTAGTGTCTCCTGACTGTTGTGACACAAAAATATATCTGTTGAAAACAGTCTTGTGTAGGCCCGACATCCCAGTGTGGTTTCGCAGTTCCACGGGTCAAATCGCTGTACTATCCAGTTTTGGGCCTTTGGTATCTAAAAAAAAAGCAGTTTGAGTGTGTCGCTCACTGTTCAGCCGCAAATATCTCTATTTAAAAAAGTGTGGTATACCCCAGAAAACAATAACTGTGGTTTTGCCATCTCACGGTAAAAAATCTCTATTATTCAGCTTTTGGTAGTTTTTTCCGTAAAAAAAACAGTAGTGTCTCCTGACTGTTGTGACACAAAAATATATCTGTTGAAAATAGTCTTGCGTAGGACCGACATCCCAGTGTGGTTTCGCAGTTCCACGGGTCAAATCGCTGTACTATCCAGTTTTGGGCCTTTGGTATCTAAAAAAAAAGCAGTTTGAGTGTGTCGCTCACTGTTCAGTCGCAAATATCTCTATTTAAAAAGTGTGGTATACCCCAGTAAACAATAATTGTGGTTTTGCCATCCCACGATAAAAAATTTCTATTATTCAGCTTTTGGTAGTTTTTTCCGTAAAGAAAAACAGTAGTGTATCCTGACTGTTGTGACACAAAAATATATCTGTTGAAAATAGTCTTGTGTAGGCCCGACATCCCAGTGTGGTTTCGCAGTTCCACGGGTCAAATCGCTGTACTATCCAGTTTTGGGCCTTTGGTATCTAAAAAAAAAGCAGTTTGAGTGTGTCGCTCACTGTTCAGCCGCAAATATCTCTATTTAAAAAAGTGTGGTATACCCCAGAAAACAATAACTGTGGTTTTGCCATCCCACGGTAAAAAATCTCTATTATTCAGCTTTTGGTAGTTTTTTCCATAAAGAAAAACAGTAGTGTCTCCTGACTGTTGTGACACAAAAATATATCTGTTGAAAATAGTCTTGTGTAGGCCCGACATCCCAGTGTGGTTTCGCAGTTCCACGGGTCAAATCGCTGTACTATCCAGTTTTGGGGCTTTGGTATCTAAAAAAAATGCAGTTTGAGTGTGTCGCTCACTGTTCAGCCGCAAATATCTCTATTTAAAAAAGTGTGGTATACCCCAGAAAACAATAACTGTGGTTTTGCCAACCCACGGTAAAAAATCTCTATTATTCAGCTTTTGGTAGTTTTTTCCGTAAAGGAAAACAGTAGCGTCTCCTGAATATTGAGACACAAAAATATATCTGTTGAAAATTGTCTTGTGTAGGCCCGACATCCCAGTGTGGTTTCTCAGTTCCACGGGTCAAATCGCTGTACTATCCAGTTCTGGGCCTTTGGTATCTAAAAAAAAAGCAGTTTGAGTGTGTCGCTCACTATTCAGCCGCAAATATCTCTATTTAAAAAAGTGTGGTATACCCCAGTAAACAATAACTGTGGTTTTGCCATCCCACGGTAAAAAATCTCTATTATTCAGCTTTTGGTAGTTTTTGCCATAAAGAAAAACAGTAGTGTCTCCTGACTGTTGTGACACAAAAATATATCTGTTGAAAATAGTCTTGTGTAGGCCCGACATCCCAGTGTGGTTTCGCAGTTCCACGGGTCAAATCGCTGTACTATCCAGTTTTGGGCCTTTGGTATCTAAAAAAAAAGCAGTTTGAGTGTGTCGCTCACTGTTCAGCCGCAAATATCTCTATTTAAAAAAGTGTGGTATACCCCAGAAAACAATAACTGTGGTTTTGCCATCTCACGGTAAAAAATCTCTATTATTCAGCTTTTGGTAGTTTTTTCCGTAAAAAAAAAAGTAGTGTCTCTTGACTGTTGTGACACAAAAATATATCTGTTGAAAATAGTCTTGCGTAGGCCCGACATCCCAGTGTGGTTTCGCAGTTCCACGGGTCAAATCGCTGTACTATCCAGTTTTGGGCCTTTGGTATCTAAAAAAAAAGCAGTTTGAGTGTGTCGCTCACTGTTCAGTCGCAAATATCTCTATTTAAAAAGTGTGGTATACCCCAGTAAACAATAATTGTGGTTTTGCCATCCCACGATAAAAAATTTCTATTATTCAGCTTTTGGTAGTTTTTTCCGTAAAGAAAAACAGTAGTGTATCCTGTCTGTTGTGACACAAAAATATTTCTGTTGAAAATAGTCTTGTGTAGGCCCGACATCCCAGTGTGGTTTCGCAGTTCCACGGGTCAAATCGCTGTACTATCCAGTTTTGGGCCTTTGGTATCTAAAAAAAAAGCAGTTTGAGTGTGTCGCTCACTGTTCAGCCGCAAATATCTCTATTTAAAAAAGTGTGGTATACCCCAGAAAACAATAACTGTGGTTTTGCCATCCCACGGTAAAAAATCTCTATTATTCAGCTTTTGGTAGTTTTTTCCGTAAAGAAAAACAGTAGTGTCTCCTGACTGTTGTGACACAAAAATATATCTGTTGAAAATAGTCTTGTGTAGGCCCGACATCCCAGTGTGGTTTCGCAGTTCCACGGGTCAAATCGCTGTACTATCCAGTTTTGGGCCTTTGGTATCTAAAAAAAAAGCAGTTTGAGTGTGTCGCTCACTGTTCAGCCGCAAATATCTCTATTTAAAAAAGTGTGGTATACCCCAGAAAACAATAACTGTGGTTTTGCCATCCCACGGTAAAAAATCTCTATTATTCAGCTTTTGGTAGTTTTTTCCGTAAAGGAAAACAGTAGCGTCTGTCTCCTGAATATTGAGACACAAAAATATATCTGTTGAAAATAGTCTTGTGTAGGCCCGACATCCCAGTGTGGTTTCTCAGTTCCACGGGTCAAATCGCTGTACTATCCAGTTCTGGGCCTTTGGTATCTAAAAAAAAAGCAGTTTGAGTGTGTCGCTCACTATTCAGCCGCAAATATCTCTATTTAAAAAAGTGTGGTATACCCCAGTAAACAATAACTGTGGTTTTGCCATCCCACGGTAAAAAATCTCTATTATTCAGCTTTTGGTAGTTTTTGCCATAAAGAAAAACAGTAGTGTCTCCTGACTGTTGTGACACAAAAATATATCTGTTGAAAATAGTCTTGTGTAGGCCCGACATCCCAGTGTGGTTTCGCAGTTCCACGGGTCAAATCGCTGTACTATCCAGTTTTGGGCCTTTGGTATCTAAAAAAAAAGCAGTTTGAGTGTGTCGCTCACTGTTCAGCCGCAAATATCTCTATTTAAAAAAGTGTGGTATACCCCAGAAAACAATAACTGTGGTTTTGCCATCTCACGGTAAAAAATCTCTATTATTCAGCTTTTGGTAGTTTTTTCCGTAAAAAAAACAGTAGTGTCTCCTGACTGTTGTGACACAAAAATATATCTGTTGAAAATAGTCTTGCGTAGGCCCGACATCCCAGTGTGGTTTCGCAGTTCCACGGGTCAAATCGCTGTACTATCCAGTTTTTGGCCTTTGGTATCTAAAAAAAAAGCAGTTTGAGTGTGTCGCTCACTGTTCAGTCGCAAATATCTCTATTTAAAAAGTGTGGTATACCCCAGTAAACAATAATTGTGGTTTTCCCATCCCACGATAAAAAATTTCTATTATTCAGCTTTTGGTAGTTTTTTCCGTAAAGAAAAACAGTAGTGTCTCCTGACTGTTGTGACACAAAAATATATCTGTTGAAAATAGTCTTGTGTAGGCCCGACATCCCAGTGTGGTTTCGCAGTTCCACGGGTCAAATCGCTGTACTATCCAGTTTTGGGCCTTTGGTATCTAAAAAAAAAGCAGTTTGAGTGTGTCGCTCACTGTTCAGCCGCAAATATCTCTATTTAAAAAAGTGTGGTATACCCCAGAAAACAATAACTGTGGTTTTGCCATCCCACGGTAAAAAATCTCTATTATTCAGCTTTTGGTAGTTTTTTCCGTAAAGAAAAACAGTAGTGTCTCCTGACTGTTGTGACACAAAAATATATCTGTTGAAAATAGTCTTGTGTAGGCCCGACATCCCAGTGTGGTTTCGCAGTTCCACGGGTCAAATCGCTGTACTATCCAGTTTTGGGCCTTTGGTATCTAAAAAAAAGCAGTTTTAGTGTGTCGCTCACTGTTCAGCCGCAAATATCTCTATTTAAAAAAGTGTGGTATACCCCAGAAAACAATAACTGTGGTTTTGCCAACCCACGGTAAAAAATCTCTATTATTCAGCTTTTGGTAGTTTTTTCCGTAAAGGAAAACAGTAGCATCTCCTGAATATTGAGACACAAAAATATATCTGTTGAAAATAGTCTTGTGTAGGCCCGACATCCCAGTGTGGTTTCGCAGTTCCACGGGTCAAATCGCTGTACTATCCAGTTTTGGGCCTTTGGTATCTAAAAAAAAAGCAGTTTGAGTGTGTCGCTCACTGTTCAGCCGCAAATATCTCTACTTAAAAAAGTGTGGTATACCCCAGAAAACAATAACTGTGGTTTTGCCATCCCACGGTAAAAAATCTCTATTATTCAGCTTTTGGTAGTTTTTTCCGTAAAGAAAAGAGTAGTGTCTCCTGACTGTTGTGACACAAAAATATGTCTGTTGAAAATAGTCTTGTGTAGGCCCGACATCCCAGTGTGGTTTTGCAGTTCCACGGGTCAAATCGCTGTACTATCCAGTTTTGGGCCTTTGGTATCTAAAAAAAAAGCAGTTTGAGTGTGTCGCTCACTGTTCAGCCGCAAATATCTCTATTTAAAAAAGTGTGGTATACCCCAATAAACAATAACTGTGGTTTTGCCATCCCACGGTAAAAAATCTCTATTATTCAGCTTTTGGTAGTTTTTTCCATAAAGAAAAACAGTAGTGTCTCCTGACTGTTGTGACACAAAAATATATCTGTTGAAAATAGTCTTGTGTAGGCCCGACATCCCAGTGTGGTTTCGCAGTTCCACGGGTCAAATCGCTGTACTATCCAGTTTTGGGCCTTTGGTATCTAAAAAAAATGCAGTTTGAGTGTGTCGCTCACTGTTCAGCCGCAAATATCTCTATTTAAAAAAGTGTGGTATACCCCAGAAAACAATAACTGTGGTTTTGCCAACCCACGGTAAAAAATCTCTATTATTCAGCTTTTGGTAGTTTTTTCCGTAAAGGAAAACAGTAGCGTCTCCTGAATATTGAGACACAAAAATATATCTGTTGAAAATTGTCTTGTGTAGGCCCGACATCCCAGTGTGGTTTCTCAGTTCCACGGGTCAAATCGCTGTACTATCCAGTTCTGGGCCTTTGGTATCTAAAAAAAAGCAGTTTGAGTGTGTCGCTCACTATTCAGCCGCAAATATCTCTATTTAAAAAAGTGTGGTATACCCCAGTAAACAATAACTGTGGTTTTGCCATCCCACGGTAAAAAATCTCTATTATTCAGCTTTTGGTAGTTTTTGCCATAAAGAAAAACAGTAGTGTCTCCTGACTGTTGTGACACAAAAATATATCTGTTGAAAATAGTCTTGTGTAGGCCCGACATCCCAGTGTGGTTTCGCAGTTCCACGGGTCAAATCGCTGTACTATCCAGTTTTGGGCCTTTGGTATCTAAAAAAAAAGCAGTTTGAGTGTGTCGCTCACTGTTCAGCCGCAAATATCTCTATTTAAAAAAGTGTGGTATACCCCAGAAAACAATAACTGTGGTTTTGCCATCTCACGGTAAAAAATCTCTATTATTCAGCTTTTGGTAGTTTTTTCCGTAAAAAAAACAGTAGTGTCTCCTGACTGTTGTGACACAAAAATATATCTGTTGAAAATAGTCTTGCGTAGGCCCGACATCCCAGTGTGGTTTCGCAGTTCCACGGGTCAAATCGCTGTACTATCCAGTTTTGGGCCTTTGGTATCTAAAAAAAAAGCAGTTTGAGTGTGTCGCTCACTGTTCAGTCGCAAATATCTCTATTTAAAAAGTGTGGTATACCCCAGTAAACAATAATTGTGGTTTTGCCATCCCACGATAAAAAATTTCTATTATTCAGCTTTTGGTAGTTTTTTCCGTAAAGAAAAACAGTAGTGTATCCTGACTGTTGTGACACAAAAATATATCTGTTGAAAATAGTCTTGTGTAGGCCCGACATCCCAGTGTGGTTTCGCAGTTCCACGGGTCAAATCGCTGTACTATCCAGTTTTGGGCCTTTGGTATCTAAAAAAAAGCAGTTTTAGTGTGTCGCTCACTGTTCAGCCGCAAATATCTCTATTTAAAAAAGTGTGGTATACCCCAGAAAACAATAACTGTGGTTTTGCCAACCCACGGTAAAAAATCTCTATTATTCAGCTTTTGGTAGTTTTTTCCGTAAAGGAAAACAGTAGCGTCTCCTGAATATTGAGACACAAAAATATATCTGTTGAAAATAGTCTTGTGTAGGCCCGACATCCCAGTGTGGTTTCGCAGTTCCACGGGTCAAATCGCTGTACTATCCAGTTTTGGGCCTTTGGTATCTAAAAAAAAAGCAGTTTGAGTGTGTCGCTCACTGTTCAGCCGCAAATATCTCTATTTAAAAAAGTGTGGTATACCCCAGAAAACAATAACTGTGGTTTTGCCATCCCACGGTAAAAAATCTCTCTTATTCAGCTTTTGGTAGTTTTTTCCGTAAAGAAAAGAGTAGTGTCTCCTGACTGTTGTGACACAAAAATATGTCTGTTGAAAATAGTCTTGTGTAGGCCCGACATCCCAGTGTGGTTTTGCAGTTCCACGGGTCAAATCGCTGTACTATCCAGTTTTGGGCCTTTGGTATCTAAAAAAAAAGCAGTTTGAGTGTGTCGCTCACTGTTCAGCCGCAAATATCTCTATTTAAAAAAGTGTGGTATACCCCAATAAACAATAACTGTGGTTTTGCCATCCCACGGTAAAAAATCTCTATTATTCAGCTTTTGGTAGTTTTTTCCGTAAAGAAAAACAGTAGTGTCTCCTGACTGTTGTGACACAAAAATATATCTGTTGAAAATAGTCTTGTGTAGGCCCGACATCCCAGTGTGGTTTCGCAGTTCCACGGGTCAAATCGCTGTACTATCCAGTTTTGGGCCTTTGGTATCTAAAAAAAAAGCAGTTTGAGTGTGTCGCTCACTGTTCAGCCGCAAATATCTCTATTTAAAAAAGTGTGGTATACCCCAGAAAACAATAACTGTGGTTTTGCCAACCCACGGTACAAAATCTCTATTATTCAGCTTTTGGTAGTTTTTTCCGTAAAGGAAAACAGTAGCGTCTCCTGAATATTGAGACACAAAAATATATCTGTTGAAAATAGTCTTGTGTAGGCCCGACATCCCAGTGTGGTTTCGCAGTTCCACGGGTCAAATCGCTGTACTATCCAGTTTTGGGCCTTTGGTATCTGAAAAAAAGCAATTTGAGTGTGTCGCTCACTGTTCAGCCGCAAATATCTCTATTTAAAAAAGTGTGGTATACCCCAATAAACAATAACTGTGGTTTTGCCATCCCACGGTAAAAAATCTCTATTATTCAGCTTTTGGTAGTTTTTTCCGTAAAGAAAAACAGTAGTGTCTCCTGACTGTTGTGACACAAAAATATATCTGTTGAAAATAGTCTTGTGTAGGCCCGACATCCCAGTGTGGTTTCGCAGTTCCACGGGTCAAATCGCTGTACTATCCAGTTTTGGGCCTTTGGTATCTAAAAAAAAAGCAGTTTGAGTGTGTCGCTCACTGTTCAGCCGCAAATATCGCTATTTAAAAAAGTGTGGTATACCCCAGAAAACAATAACTGTGGTTTTGCCAACCCACGGTACAAAATCTCTATTATTCAGCTTTTGGTAGTTTTTTCCGTAAAGGAAAACAGTAGCGTCTCCTGAATATTGAGACACAAAAATATATCTGTTGAAAATAGTCTTGTGTAGGCCCGACATCCCAGTGTGGTTTCGCAGTTCCACGGGTCAAATCGCTGTACTATCCAGTTTTGGGCCTTTGGTATCTAAAAAAAAGCAGTTTTAGTGTGTCGCTCACTGTTCAGCCGCAAATATCTCTATTTAAAAAAGTGTGGTATACCCCAGAAAACAATAACTGTGGTTTTGCCAACCCACGGTAAAAAATCTCTATTATTCAGCTTTTGGTAGTTTTTTCCGTAAAGGAAAACAGTAGCGTCTCCTGAATATTGAGACACAAAAATATATCTGTTGAAAATAGTCTTGTGTAGGCCCGACATCCCTGTGTGGTTTCGCAGTTCCACGGGTCAAATCGCTGTACTATCCAGTTTTGGGCCTTTGGTATCTAAAAAAAAAGCAGTTTGAGTGTGTCGCTCACTGTTCAGCCGCAAATATCTCTATTTAAAAAAGTGTGGTATACCCCAGAAAACAATAACTGTGGTTTTGCCATCCCACGGTAAAAAATCTCTATTATTCAGCTTTTGGTAGTTTTTTCCGTAAAGAAAAGAGTAGTGTCTCCTGACTGTTGTGACACAAAAATATGTCTGTTGAAAATAGTCTTGTGTAGGCCCGACATCCCAGTGTGGTTTTGCAGTTCCACGGGTCAAATCGCTGTACTATCCAGTTTTGGGCCTTTGGTATCTAAAAAAAAAGCAGTTTGAGTGTGTCGCTCACTGTTCAGCCGCAAATATCTCTATTTAAAAAAGCGTGGTATACCCCAATAAACAATAACTGTGGTTTTGCCATCCCACGGTAAAAAATCTCTATTATTCAGCTTTTGGTAGTTTTTTCCGTAAAGAAAAACAGTAGTGTCTCCTGACTGTTGTGACACAAAAATATATCTGTTGAAAATAGTCTTGTGTAGGCCCGACATCCCAGTGTGGTTTCGCAGTTCCACGGGTCAAATCGCTGTACTATCCAGTTTTGGGCCTTTGGTATCTAAAAAAAAAGCAGTTTGAGTGTGTCGCTCACTGTTCAGTCGCAAATATCTCTATTTAAAAAAGTGTGGTATACCCCAGAAAACAATAACTGTGGTTTTGCCAACCCACGGTACAAAATCTCTATTATTCAGCTTTTGGTAGTTTTTTCCGTAAAGGAAAACAGTAGCGTCTCCTGAATATTGAGACACAAAAATATATCTGTTGAAAATAGTCTTGTGTAGGCCCGACATCCCAGTGTGGTTTCGCAGTTCCACGGGTCAAATCGCTGTACTATCCAGTTTTGGGCCTTTGGTATCTGAAAAAAAGCAATTTGAGTGTGTCGCTCACTGTTCAGCCGCAAATATCTCTATTTAAAAAAGTGTGGTATACCCCAATAAACAATAACTGTGGTTTTGCCATCCCACGGTAAAAAATCTCTATTATTCAGCTTTTGGTAGTTTTTTCCGTAAAGAAAAACAGTAGTGTCTCCTGACTGTTGTGACACAAAACTATATCTGTTGAAAATAGTCTTGTGTAGGCCCGACATCCCAGTGTGGTTTCGCAGTTCCACGGGTCAAATCGCTGTACTATCCAGTTTTGGGCCTTTGGTATCTAAAAAAAAAGCAGTTTGAGTGTGTCGCTCACTGTTCAGCCGCAAATATCTCTATTTAAAAAAGTGTGGTATACCCCAGAAAACAATAACTGTGGTTTTGCCAACCCACGGTACAAAATCTCTATTATTCAGCTTTTGGTAGTTTTTTCCGTAAAGGAAAACAGTAGCGTCTCCTGAATATTGAGACACAAAAATATATCTGTTGAAAATAGTCTTGTGTAGGCCCGACATCCCAGTGTGGTTTCGCAGTTCCACGGGTCAAATCGCTGTACTATCCAGTTTTGGGCCTTTGGTATCTGAAAAAAAGCAATTTGAGTGTGTCGCTCACTGTTCAGCCGCAAATATCTCTATTTAAAAAAGTGTGGTATACCCCAATAAACAATAACTGTGGTTTTGCCATCCCACGGTAAAAAATCTCTATTATTCAGCTTTTGGTAGTTTTTTCCGTAAAGAAAAACAGTAGTGTCTCCTGACTGTTGTGACACAAAAATATATCTGTTGAAAATAGTCTTGTGTAGGCCCGACATCCCAGTGTGGTTTCGCAGTTCCACGGGTCAAATCGCTGTACTATCCAGTTTTGGGCCTTTGGTATCTAAAAAAAAAGCAGTTTGAGTGTGTCGCTCACTGTTCAGCCGCAAATATCTCTATTTAAAAAAGTGTGGTATACCCCAGAAAACAATAACTGTGGTTTTGCCAACCCACGGTACAAAATCTCTATTATTCAGCTTTTGGTAGTTTTTTCCGTAAAGGAAAACAGTAGCGTCTCCTGAATATTGAGACACAAAAATATATCTGTTGAAAATAGTCTTGTGTAGGCCCGACATCCCAGTGTGGTTTCGCAGTTCCACGGGTCAAATCGCTGTACTATCCAGTTTTGGGCCTTTGGTATCTGAAAAAAAGCAATTTGAGTGTGTCGCTCACTGTTCAGCCGCAAATATCTCTATTTTAAAAAGTGTAGTATACCCCAGTAAACAATAACTGTGGTTTTGCCATCCCACGGTAAAAAATCTCTATTATTCAGCTTTTGGTAGTTTTTTCCGTAAAGAAAAACAGTAGAGTCTCCTGACTGTTGTGACACAAAAATATATCTGTTGAAAATAGTCTTGTGTAGGCCCGACATCCCAGTGTGGTTTCGCAGTTCCACGGGTCAAAGCGCTGTACTATCCAGTTTTGGGCCTTTGGTATCTAGAAAAAAAGCAGTTTGAGTGTGTCGCTCACTGTTCAGCCGCAAATATCTCTATTTTAAAAAGTGTAGTATACCCCAGTAAACAATAACTGTGGTTTTGCCATCCCACGGTAAAAAATCTCTATTATTCAGCTTTTGGTAGTTTTTTCCGTAAAGAAAAACAGTAGTGTCTCCTGACTGTTGTGACGCAAAAATATATCTGTTGAAAATAGTCTTGTGTAGGCCCGACATCCCAGTGTGGTTTCGCAGTTCCACGGGTCAAATCGCTGTACTATCCAGTTTTGGGCCTTTGGTATCTAAAAAAAAAGCAGTTTGAGTGTGTCGCTCACTGTTCAGCCACAAATATCTCTATTTAAAAAAGTGTGGTCTACCCCAGTAAACAATAACTGTGGTTTTGCCATCCCACGGTAAAAAATCTCTATTATTCAGCTTTTGGTAGTTTTTTCCGTAAAGAAAAACAGTAGTGTCTCCTGACTGTTGTGACACAAAAATATATCTGTTGAAAATAGTCTTGTGTAGCCCCGACATCCCAGTGTGGTTTCGCAGTTCCATGGGTCAAATCGCTGTACTATCCAGTTTTGGGCCTTTGGCATCTAAAAAAAAAGCAGTTTGAGTGTGTCGCTCACTGTTCAGCCGCAAATATCTCTATTTAAAAAAGTGTGGTATACCCCAGTAAACAATAACTGTGGTTTTGCCAACCCACGGTAAAAAATCTCTATTATTCAGCTTTTGGTAGTTTTTTCCGTAAAGAAAAACAGTAGCGTCTCCTGACTATTGAGACACAAAAATATATCTGTTGAAAATAGTCTTGTGTAGGCCCGACATCCCAGTGTGGTTTCGCAGTTCCACGGGTCAAATCGCTGTACTATCCAGTTTTGGGCCTTTGGTATCTGAAAAAAAGCAGTTTGAGTGTGTCGCTCACTGTTCAGCCGCAAATATCTCTATTTTAAAAAGTGTAGTATACCGCAGTAAACAATAACTGTGGTTTTGCCATCCCACGGTAAAAAATCTCTATTATTCAGCTTTTGGTAGTTTTTTCCGTAAAGAAAAACAGTAGTGTCTCCTGACTGTTGTGACGCAAAAATATATCTGTTGAAAATAGTCTTGTGTAGGCCCGACATCCCAGTGTGGTTTCTCAGTTCCACGGGTCAAATCGCTGTACTATCCAGTTCTGGGCCTTTGGTATCTAAAAAAAAAGCAGTTTGAGTGTGTCGCTCACTATTCAGCCGCAAATATCTCTATTTAAAAAAGTGTGGTATACCCCAGTAAACAATAACTGTGGTTTTGCCATCCCACGGTAAAAAATCTCTATTATTCAGCTTTTGGTAGTTTTTTCTGTAAAGAAAAACAGTAGAGTCTCCTGACTGGTGTGACACAAAAATATATCTGTTGAAAATAGTCTTGTGTAGGCCCGACATCCCAGTGTGGTTTCGCAGTTCCACGGGTCAAATCGCTGTACTATCCAGTTTTGGGTCTTTGGTATCTAGAAAAAAAGCAGTTTGAGTGTGTCGCTCACTGTTCAGCCGCAAATATCTCTATTTTAAAAAGTGTTGTATACCCCAGTAAACAATAACTGTGGTTTTGCCATCCCACGGTAAAAAATCTCTATTATTCAGCTTTTGGTAGTTTTTTCCGTAAAAAAAACAGTAGTGTCTCCTGACTGTTGTGACGCAAAAATATATCTGTTGAAAATAGTCTTGTGTAGGCCCGACATCCCAGTGTGGTTTCGCAGTTCCACGGTTCAAATCGCTGTACTATCCAGTTTTGGGCCTTTGGTATCTAAAAAAAAAGCAGTTTGAGTGTGTCGCTCACTGTTCAGCCGCAAATATCTCTATTTAAAAAAGTGTGGTATACCCCAGTAAACAATAACTGTGGTTTTGCCATTCCACGGTAAAAAATCTCTATTATTCAGCTTTTGGTAGTTTTTTCCGTAAAGAAAAACAGTAGTGTCTCCTGACTGTTGTGACACAAAAATATATATGTTGAAAATAGTCTTGTGTAGGCCCGACATCCCAGTGTGGTTTCGCAGTTCCACGGGTCAAATCGCTGTACTATCCAGTTTTGGGCCTTTGGTATCTAAAAAAAAAGCAGTTTGAGTGTGTCGCTCACTGTTCAGCCGCAAATATCTCTATTTAAAAAAGTGTGGTATACCCCAGTAAACAATAACTGTGGTTTTGCCATCCCACGGTAAAAAATCTCTATTATTCAGCTTTTGGTAGTTTTTTCCGTAAAGAAAACAGTAGTGTCTCCTGACTGTTGTGACACAAAAATATATCTGTTGAAAATCGTCTTGTGTAGGCCCGACATCCCAGTGTGGTTTCGCAGTTCCATGGGTCAAATCGCTGTACTATCCAGTTCTGGGCCTTTGGTATCTAAAAAAAAAGCAGTTTGAGTGTGTCGCTCACTATTCAGCCGCAAATATCTCTATTTAAAAAAGTGTGGTATACCCCAGTAAACAATAACTGTGGTTTTGCCATCCCACGGTAAAAAATCTCTATTATTCAGCTTTTGGTAGTTTTTTCCGTAAAGAAAACAGTAGTGTCTCCTGACTGTTGTGACACAAAAATATATCTGTTGAAAATAGTCTTGTGTAGGCCCGACATCCCAGTGTGGTTTCGCAGTTCCATGGGTCAAATCGCTGTACTATCCAGTTCTGGGCCTTTGGTATCTAGAAAAAAAGCAGTTTGAGTGTGTCGCTCACTATTCAGCCGCAAATATCTCTATTTAAAAAAGTGTGGTATACCCCAGTAAACAATAACTGTGGTTTTGCCATCCCACGGTAAAAAATCTCTATTATTCAGCTTTTGGTAGTTTTTTCCGTAAAGAAAAACAGTAGTGTCTCCTGACTGTTGTGACACAAAAATATATATGTTGAAAATAGTCTTGTGTAGGCCCGACATCCCAGTGTGGTTTCGCAGTTCCACGGGTCAAATCGCTGTACTATCCAGTTTTGGGCCTTTGGTATCTAAAAAAAAAGCAGTTTGAGTGTGTCGCTCACTGTTCAGCCGCAAATATCTCTATTTAAAAAAGTGTGGTATACCCCAGTAAACAATAACTGTGGTTTTGCCATCCCACGGTAAAAAATCTCTATTATTCAGCTTTTGGTAGTTTTTTCCGTAAAGAAAACAGTAGTGTCTCCTGACTGTTGTGACACAAAAATATATCTGTTGAAAATCGTCTTGTGTAGACCCGACATCCCAGTGTGGTTTCGCAGTTCCATGGGTCAAATCGCTGTACTATCCAGTTCTGGGCCTTTGGTATCTAAAAAAAAAGCAGTTTGAGTGTGTCGCTCACTATTCAGCCGCAAATATCTCTATTTAAAAAAGTGTGGTATACCCCAGTAAACAATAACTGTGGTTTTGGGATCCCACGGTAAAAAATCTCTATTATTCAGCTTTTGGTAGTTTTTTCCGTAAAGAAAACAGTAGTGTCTCCTGACTGTTGTGACACAAAAATATATCTGTTGAAAATAGTCTTGTGTAGGCCCGACATCCCAGTGTGGTTTCGCAGTTCCATGGGTCAAATCGCTGTACTATCCAGTTCTGGGCCTTTGGTATCTAAAAAAAAAGCAGTTTGAGTGTGTCGCTCACTGTTCAGCCGCAAATATCTCTATTTAAAAAAGTGTGGTATACCCCAGAAAACAATAACTGTGGTTTTGCCAACCCACGGTAAAAAATCTCTATTATTCAGCTTTTGGTAGTTTTTTCCGTAAAGGAAAACAGTAGCGTCTCCTGAATATTGAGACACAAAAATATATCTGTTGAAAATAGTCTTGTGTAGGCCCGACATCCCTGTGTGGTTTCGCAGTTCCACGGGTCAAATCGCTGTACTATCCAGTTTTGGGCCTTTGGTATCTAAAAAAAAAGCAGTTTGAGTGTGTCGCTCACTGTTCAGCCGCAAATATCTCTATTTAAAAAAGTGTGGTATACCCCAGAAAACAATAACTGTGGTTTTGCCATCCCACGGTAAAAAATCTCTATTATTCAGCTTTTGGTAGTTTTTTCCGTAAAGAAAAGAGTAGTGTCTCCTGACTGTTGTGACACAAAAATATATCTGTTGAAAATAGTCTTGTGTAGGCCCGACATCCCAGTGTGGTTTCGCAGTTCCACGGGTCAAATCGCTGTACTATCCAGTTTTGGGCCTTTGGTATCTAAAAAAAAAGCAGTTTGAGTGTGTCGCTCACTGTTCAGCCGCAAATATCTCTATTTAAAAAAGTGTGGTATACCCCAGAAAACAATAACTGTGGTTTTGCCAACCCACGGTACAAAATCTCTATTATTCAGCTTTTGGTAGTTTTTTCCGTAAAGGAAAACAGTAGCGTCTCCTGAATATTGAGACACAAAAATATATCTGTTGAAAATAGTCTTGTGTAGGCCCGACATCCCAGTGTGGTTTCGCAGTTCCACGGGTCAAATCGCTGTACTATCCAGTTTTGGGCCTTTGGTATCTGAAAAAAAGCAATTTGAGTGTGTCGCTCACTGTTCAGCCGCAAATATCTCTATTTAAAAAAGTGTGGTATACCCCAATAAACAATAACTGTGGTTTTGCCATCCCACGGTAAAAAATCTCTATTATTCAGCTTTTGGTAGTTTTTTCCGTAAAGAAAAACAGTAGTGTCTCCTGACTGTTGTGACACAAAAATATATCTGTTGAAAATAGTCTTGTGTAGGCCCGACATCCCAGTGTGGTTTCGCAGTTCCACGGGTCAAATCGCTGTACTATCCAGTTTTGGGCCTTTGGTATCTAAAAAAAAAGCAGTTTGAGTGTGTCGCTCACTGTTCAGCCGCAAATATCTCTATTTAAAAAAGTGTGGTATACCCCAGAAAACAATAACTGTGGTTTTGCCAACCCACGGTACAAAATCTCTATTATTCAGCTTTTGGTAGTTTTTTCCGTAAAGGAAAACAGTAGCGTCTCCTGAATATTGAGACACAAAAATATATCTGTTGAAAATAGTCTTGTGTAGGCCCGACATCCCAGTGTGGTTTCGCAGTTCCACGGGTCAAATCGCTGTACTATCCAGTTTTGGGCCTTTGGTATCTGAAAAAAAGCAATTTGAGTGTGTCGCTCACTGTTCAGCCGCAAATATCTCTATTTAAAAAAGTGTGGTATACCCCAATAAACAATAACTGTGGTTTTGCCATCCCACGGTAAAAAATCTCTATTATTCAGCTTTTGGTAGTTTTTTCCGTAAAGAAAAACAGTAGTGTCTCCTGACTGTTGTGACACAAAAATATATCTGTTGAAAATAGTCTTGTGTAGGCCCGACATCCCAGTGTGGTTTCGCAGTTCCACGGGTCAAATCGCTGTACTATCCAGTTTTGGGCCTTTGGTATCTAAAAAAAAAGCAGTTTGAGTGTGTCGCTCACTGTTCAGCTGCAAATATCTCTATTTAAAAAAGTGTGGTATACCCCAGAAAACAATAACTGTGGTTTTGCCAACCCACGGTACAAAATCTCTATTATTCAGCTTTTGGTAGTTTTTTCCGTAAAGGAAAACAGTAGCGTCTCCTGAATATTGAGACACAAAAATATATCTGTTGAAAATAGTCTTGTGTAGGCCCGACATCCCAGTGTGGTTTCGCAGTTCCACGGGTCAAAGCGCTGTACTATCCAGTTTTGGGCCTTTGGTATCTAGAAAAAAAGCAGTTTGAGTGTGTCGCTCACTGTTCAGCCGCAAATATCTCTATTTTAAAAAGTGTAGTATACCCCAGTAAACAATAACTGTGGTTTTGCCATCCCACGGTAAAAAATCTCTATTATTCAGCTTTTGGTAGTTTTTTCCGTAAAGAAAAACAGTAGTGTCTCCTGACTGTTGTGACGCAAAAATATATCTGTTGAAAATAGTCTTGTGTAGGCCCGACATCCCAGTGTGGTTTCGCAGTTCCACGGGTCAAATCGCTGTACTATCCAGTTTTGGGCCTTTGGTATCTAAAAAAAAAGCAGTTTGAGTGTGTCGCTCACTGTTCAGCCACAAATATCTCTATTTAAAAAAGTGTGGTCTACCCCAGTAAACAATAACTGTGGTTTTGCTATCCCACGGTAAAAAATCTCTATTATTCAGCTTTTGGTAGTTTTTTCCGTAAAGAAAAACAGTAGTGTCTCCTGACTGTTGTGACACAAAAATATATCTGTTGAAAATAGTCTTGTGTAGCCCCGACATCCCAGTGTGGTTTCGCAGTTCCATGGGTCAAATCGCTGTACTATCCAGTTTTGGGCCTTTGGCATCTAAAAAAAAAGCAGTTTGAGTGTGTCGCTCACTGTTCAGCCGCAAATATCTCTATTTTAAAAAGTGTAGTATACCCCAGTAAACAATAACTGTGGCTTTGCCATCCCACGGTAAAAAATCTCTATTATTCAGCTTTTGGTAGTTTTTTCCGTAAAGAAAAACAGTAGTGTCTCCTGACTGTTGTGACGCAAAAATATATCTGTTGAAAATAGTCTTGTGTAGGCCCGACATCCCAGTGTGGTTTCGCAGTTCCACGGGTCAAATCGCTGTACTATCCAGTTTTGGGCCTTTGGTATCTAAAAAAAAAGCAGTTTGAGTGTGTCGCTCACTGTTCAGCCACAAATATCTCTATTTAAAAAAGTGTGGTCTACCCCAGTAAACAATAACTGTGGTTTTTCCATCCCACGGTAAAAAATCTCTATTATTCAGCTTTTGGTAGTTTTTTCCGTAAAGAAAAACAGTAGTGTCTCCTGACTGTTGTGACACAAAAATATATCTGTTGAAAATAGTCTTGTGTAGCCCCGACATCCCAGTGTGGTTTCGCAGTTCCATGGGTCAAATCGCTGTACTATCCAGTTTTGGGCCTTTGGCATCTAAAAAAAAAGCAGTTTGAGTGTGTCGCTCACTGTTCAGCCGCAAATATCTCTATTTAAAAAAGTGTGGTATACCCCAGTAAACAATAACTGTGGTTTTGCCAACCCACGGTAAAAAATCTCTATTATTCAGCTTTTGGTAGTTTTTTCCGTAAAGAAAAACAGTAGCGTCTCCTGACTATTGAGACACAAAAATATATCTGTCGAAAATAGTCTTGTGTAGGCCCGACATCCCAGTGTGGTTTCGCAGTTCCACGGGTCAAATCGCTGTACTATCCAGTTTTGGGCCTTTGGTATCTGAAAAAAAGCAGTTTGAGTGTGTCTCTCACTGTTCAGCCGCAAATATCTCTATTTTAAAAAGTGTAGTATACCGCAGTAAACAATAACTGTGGTTTTGCCATCCCACGGTAAAAAATCTCTATTATTCAGCTTTTGGTAGTTTTTTCCGTAAAGAAAAACAGTAGTGTCTCCTGACTGTTGTGACGCAAAAATATATCTGTTGAAAATAGTCTTGTGTAGGCCCGACATCCCAGTGTGGTTTCTCAGTTCCACGGGTCAAATCGCTGTACTATCCAGTTCTGGGCCTTTGGTATCTAAAAAAAAAGCAGTTTGAGTGTGTCGCTCACTATTCAGCCGCAAATATCTCTATTTAAAAAAGTGTGGTATACCCCAGTAAACAATAACTGTGGTTTTGCCATCCCACGGTAAAAAATCTCTATTATTCAGCTTTTGGTAGTTTTTTCTGTAAAGAAAAACAGTAGAGTCTCCTGACTGGTGTGACACAAAAATATATCTGTTGAAAATAGTCTTGTGTAGGCCCGACATCCCAGTGTGGTTTCGCAGTTCCACGGGTCAAATCGCTGTACTATCCAGTTTTGGGCCTTTGGTATCTGAAAAAAAGCAATTTGAGTGTGTCGCTCACTGTTCAGCCGCAAATATCTCTATTTAAAAAAGTGTGGTATACCCCAATAAACAATAACTGTGGTTTTGCCATCCCACGGTAAAAAATCTCTATTATTCAGCTTTTGGTAGTTTTTTCCGTAAAGAAAAACAGTAGTGTCTCCTGACTGTTGTGACACAAAAATATATCTGTTGAAAATAGTCTTGTGTAGGCCCGACATCCCAGTGTGGTTTCGCAGTTCCACGGGTCAAATCGCTGTACTATCCAGTTTTGGGCCTTTGGTATCTAAAAAAAAAGCAGTTTGAGTGTGTCGCTCACTGTTCAGCCGCAAATATCTCTATTTAAAAAAGTGTGGTATACCCCAGAAAACAATAACTGTGGTTTTGCCAACCCACGGTACAAAATCTCTATTATTCAGCTTTTGGTAGTTTTTTCCGTAAAGGAAAACAGTAGCGTCTCCTGAATATTGAGACACAAAAATATATCTGTTGAAAATAGTCTTGTGTAGGCCCGACATCCCAGTGTGGTTTCGCAGTTCCACGGGTCAAATCGCTGTACTATCCAGTTTTGGGCCTTTGGTATCTGAAAAAAAGCAATTTGAGTGTGTCGCTCACTGTTCAGCCGCAAATATCTCTATTTAAAAAAGTGTGGTATACCCCAATAAACAATAACTGTGGTTTTGCCATCCCACGGTAAAAAATCTCTATTATTCAGCTTTTGGTAGTTTTTTCCGTAAAGAAAAACAGTAGTGTCTCCTGACTGTTGTGACACAAAAATATATCTGTTGAAAATAGTCTTGTGTAGGCCCGACATCCCAGTGTGGTTTCGCAGTTCCACGGGTCAAATCGCTGTACTATCCAGTTTTGGGCCTTTGGTATCTAAAAAAAAAGCAGTTTGAGTGTGTCGCTCACTGTTCAGCCGCAAATATCTCTATTTAAAAAAGTGTGGTATACCCCAGAAAACAATAACTGTGGTTTTGCCAACCCACGGTACAAAATCTCTATTATTCAGCTTTTGGTAGTTTTTTCCGTAAAGGAAAACAGTAGCGTCTCCTGAATATTGAGACACAAAAATATATCTGTTGAAAATAGTCTTGTGTAGGCCCGACATCCCAGTGTGGTTTCGCAGTTCCACGGGTCAAAGCGCTGTACTATCCAGTTTTGGGCCTTTGGTATCTAGAAAAAAAGCAGTTTGAGTGTGTCGCTCACTGTTCAGCCGCAAATATCTCTATTTTAAAAAGTGTAGTATACCCCAGTAAACAATAACTGTGGTTTTGCCATCCCACGGTAAAAAATCTCTATTATTCAGCTTTTGGTAGTTTTTTCCGTAAAGAAAAACAGTAGAGTCTCCTGACTGTTGTGACACAAAAATATATCTGTTGAAAATAGTCTTGTGTAGGCCCGACATCCCAGTGTGGTTTCGCAGTTCCACGGGTCAAAGCGCTGTACTATCCAGTTTTGGGCCTTTGGTATCTAGAAAAAAAGCAGTTTGAGTGTGTCGCTCACTGTTCAGCCGCAAATATCTCTATTTTAAAAAGTGTAGTATACCCCAGTAAACAATAACTGTGGTTTTGCCATCCCACGGTAAAAAATCTCTATTATTCAGCTTTTGGTAGTTTTTTCCGTAAAGAAAAACAGTAGTGTCTCCTGACTGTTGTGACGCAAAAATATATCTGTTGAAAATAGTCTTGTGTAGGCCCGACATCCCAGTGTGGTTTCGCAGTTCCACGGGTCAAATCGCTGTACTATCCAGTTTTGGGCCTTTGGTATCTAAAAAAAAAGCAGTTTGAGTGTGTCGCTCACTGTTCAGCCACAAATATCTCTATTTAAAAAAGTGTGGTCTACCCCAGTAAACAATAACTGTGGTTTTGCCATCCCACGGTAAAAAATCTCTATTATTCAGCTTTTGGTAGTTTTTTCCGTAAAGAAAAACAGTAGTGTCTCCTGACTGTTGTGACACAAAAATATATCTGTTGAAAATAGTCTTGTGTAGCCCCGACATCCCAGTGTGGTTTCGCAGTTCCATGGGTCAAATCGCTGTACTATCCAGTTTTGGGCCTTTGGCATCTAAAAAAAAAGCAGTTTGAGTGTGTCGCTCACTGTTCAGCCGCAAATATCTCTATTTTAAAAAGTGTAGTATACCCCAGTAAACAATAACTGTGGTTTTGCCATCCCACGGTAAAAAATCTCTATTATTCAGCTTTTGGTAGTTTTTTCCGTAAAGAAAAACAGTAGTGTCTCCTGACTGTTGTGACGCAAAAATATATCTGTTGAAAATAGTCTTGTGTAGGCCCGACATCCCAGTGTGGTTTCGCAGTTCCACGGGTCAAATCGCTGTACTATCCAGTTTTGGGCCTTTGGTATCTAAAAAAAAAGCAGTTTGAGTGTGTCGCTCACTGTTCAGCCACAAATATCTCTATTTAAAAAAGTGTGGTCTACCCCAGTAAACAATAACTGTGGTTTTTCCATCCCACGGTAAAAAATCTCTATTATTCAGCTTTTGGTAGTTTTTTCCGTAAAGAAAAACAGTAGTGTCTCCTGACTGTTGTGACACAAAAATATATCTGTTGAAAATAGTCTTGTGTAGCCCCGACATCCCAGTGTGGTTTCGCAGTTCCATGGGTCAAATCGCTGTACTATCCAGTTTTGGGCCTTTGGCATCTAAAAAAAAAGCAGTTTGAGTGTGTCGCTCACTGTTCAGCCGCAAATATCTCTATTTAAAAAAGTGTGGTATACCCCAGTAAACAATAACTGTGGTTTTGCCAACCCACGGTAAAAAATCTCTATTATTCAGCTTTTGGTAGTTTTTTCCGTAAAGAAAAACAGTAGCGTCTCCTGACTATTGAGACACAAAAATATATCTGTCGAAAATAGTCTTGTGTAGGCCCGACATCCCAGTGTGGTTTCGCAGTTCCACGGGTCAAATCGCTGTACTATCCAGTTTTGGGCCTTTGGTATCTGAAAAAAAGCAGTTTGAGTGTGTCTCTCACTGTTCAGCCGCAAATATCTCTATTTTAAAAAGTGTAGTATACCGCAGTAAACAATAACTGTGGTTTTGCCATCCCACGGTAAAAAATCTCTATTATTCAGCTTTTGGTAGTTTTTTCCGTAAAGAAAAACAGTAGTGTCTCCTGACTGTTGTGACGCAAAAATATATCTGTTGAAAATAGTCTTGTGTAGGCCCGACATCCCAGTGTGGTTTCTCAGTTCCACGGGTCAAATCGCTGTACTATCCAGTTCTGGGCCTTTGGTATCTAAAAAAAAAGCAGTTTGAGTGTGTCGCTCACTATTCAGCCGCAAATATCTCTATTTAAAAAAGTGTGGTATACCCCAGTAAACAATAACTGTGGTTTTGCCATCCCACGGTAAAAAATCTCTATTATTCAGCTTTTGGTAGTTTTTTCTGTAAAGAAAAACAGTAGAGTCTCCTGACTGGTGTGACACAAAAATATATCTGTTGAAAATAGTCTTGTGTAGGCCCGACATCCCAGTGTGGTTTCGCAGTTCCACGGTTCAAATCGCTGTACTATCCAGTTTTGGGCCTTTGGTATCTAAAAAAAAAGCAGTTTGAGTGTGTCGCTCACTGTTCAGCCGCAAATATCTCTATTTAAAAAAGTGTGGTATACCCCAGTAAACAATAACTGTGGTTTTGCCATTCCACGGTAAAAAATCTCTATTATTCAGCTTTTGGTAGTTTTTTCCGTAAAGAAAAACAGTAGTGTCTCCTGACTGTTGTGACACAAAAATATATATGTTGAAAATAGTCTTGTGTAGGCCCGACATCCCAGTGTGGTTTCGCAGTTCCACGGGTCAAATCGCTGTACTATCCAGTTTTGGGCCTTTGGTATCTAAAAAAAAAGCAGTTTGAGTGTGTCGCTCACTGTTCAGCCGCAAATATCTCTATTTAAAAAAGTGTGGTATACCCCAGTAAACAATAACTGTGGTTTTGCCATCCCACGGTAAAAAATCTCTATTATTCAGCTTTTGGTAGTTTTTTCCGTAAAGAAAACAGTAGTGTCTCCTGACTGTTGTGACACAAAAATATATCTGTTGAAAATCGTCTTGTGTAGGCCCGACATCCCAGTGTGGTTTCGCAGTTCCATGGGTCAAATCGCTGTACTATCCAGTTCTGGGCCTTTGGTATCTAAAAAAAAAGCAGTTTGAGTGTGTCGCTCACTATTCAGCCGCAAATATCTCTATTTAAAAAAGTGTGGTATACCCCAGTAAACAATAACTGTGGTTTTGCCATCCCACGGTAAAAAATCTCTATTATTCAGCTTTTGGTAGTTTTTTCCGTAAAGAAAACAGTAGTGTCTCCTGACTGTTGTGACACAAAAATATATCTGTTGAAAATAGTCTTGTGTAGGCCCGACATCCCAGTGTGGTTTCGCAGTTCCATGGGTCAAATCGCTGTACTATCCAGTTCTGGGCCTTTGGTATCTAGAAAAAAAGCAGTTTGAGTGTGTCGCTCACTATTCAGCCGCAAATATCTCTATTTAAAAAAGTGTGGTATACCCCAGTAAACAATAACTGTGGTTTTGCCATCCCACGGTAAAAAATCTCTATTATTCAGCTTTTGGTAGTTTTTTCCGTAAAGAAAAACAGTAGTGTCTCCTGACTGTTGTGACACAAAAATATATATGTTGAAAATAGTCTTGTGTAGGCCCGACATCCCAGTGTGGTTTCGCAGTTCCACGGGTCAAATCGCTGTACTATCCAGTTTTGGGCCTTTGGTATCTAAAAAAAAAGCAGTTTGAGTGTGTCGCTCACTGTTCAGCCGCAAATATCTCTATTTAAAAAAGTGTGGTATACCCCAGTAAACAATAACTGTGGTTTTGCCATCCCACGGTAAAAAATCTCTATTATTCAGCTTTTGGTAGTTTTTTCCGTAAAGAAAACAGTAGTGTCTCCTGACTGTTGTGACACAAAAATATATCTGTTGAAAATCGTCTTGTGTAGACCCGACATCCCAGTGTGGTTTCGCAGTTCCATGGGTCAAATCGCTGTACTATCCAGTTCTGGGCCTTTGGTATCTAAAAAAAAAGCAGTTTGAGTGTGTCGCTCACTATTCAGCCGCAAATATCTCTATTTAAAAAAGTGTGGTATACCCCAGTAAACAATAACTGTGGTTTTGCCATCCCACGGTAAAAAATCTCTATTATTCAGCTTTTGGTAGTTTTTTCCGTAAAGAAAACAGTAGTGTCTCCTGACTGTTGTGACACAAAAATATATCTGTTGAAAATAGTCTTGTGTAGGCCCGACATCCCAGTGTGGTTTCGCAGTTCCATGGGTCAAATCGCTGTACTATCCAGTTCTGGGCCTTTGGTATCTAAAAAAAAAGCAGTTTGAGTGTGTCGCTCACTATTCAGCCGCAAATATCTCTATTTAAAAAAGTGTGGTATACCCCAGTAAACAATAACTGTGGTTTTGCCATCCCACGGTAAAAAATCTCTATTATTCAGCTTTTGGTAGTTTTTTCCGTAAAGAAAAACAGTAGAGTCTCCTGACTGTTGTGACACAAAAATATATCTATTGAAAATAGTCTTGTGTAGGCCCGACATCCCAGTGTGGTTTCGCAGTTCCACGGGTCAAATCGCTGTACTATCCAGTTTTGGGCCTTTGGTATCTGAAAAAAAGCAATTTGAGTGTGTCGCTCACTGTTCAGCCGCAAATATCTCTATTTAAAAAAGTGTGGTATACCCCAATAAACAATAACTGTGGTTTTGCCAACCCACGGTAAAAAATCTCTATTATTCAGCTTTTGATAGTTTTTTCCGTAAAGAAAAACAGTAGCGTCTCCTGACTATTGAGACACAAAAATATATCTGTTGAAAATAGTCTTGTGTAGGCCCGACATCCCAGTGTGGTTTCGCAGTTCCACGGGTCAAATCGCTGTACTATCCAGTTTTGGGCCTTTGGTATCTGAAAAAAAGCAGTTTCAGTGTGTCGCTCACTGTTCAGCCGCAAATATCTCTATTTTAAAAAGTGTAGTATACCGCAGTAAGCAACAACTGTGGTTTTGCCATCCCACGGTAAAAAATCTCTATTATTCAGCTTTTGGTAGTTTTTTCCGTAAAGAAAAACAGTAGTGTCTCCTGACTGTTGTGACGCAAAAATATATCTGTTGAAAATAGTCTTGTGTAGGCCCGACATCCCAGTGTGGTTTCTCAGTTCCACGGGTCAAATCGCTGTACTATCCAGTTCTGGGCCTTTGGTATCTAAAAAAAAAGCAGTTTGAGTGTGTCGCTCACTATTCAGCCGCAAATATCTCTATTTAAAAAAGTGTGGTATACCCCAGTAAACAATAACTGTGGTTTTGCCATCCCACGGTAAAAAATCTCTATTATTCAGCTTTTGGTAGTTTTTTCTGTAAAGAAAAACAGTAGAGTCTCCTGACTGGTGTGACACAAAAATATATCTGTTGAAAATAGTCTTGTGTAGGCCCGACATCCCAGTGTGGTTTCGCAGTTCCACGGGTCAAATCGCTGTACTATCCAGTTTTGGGTCTTTGGTATCTAGAAAAAAAGCAGTTTGAGTGTGTCGCTCACTGTTCAGCCGCAAATATCTCTATTTTAAAAAGTGTTGTATACCCCAGTAAACAATAACTGTGGTTTTGCCATCCCACGGTAAAAAATCTCTATTATTCAGCTTTTGGTAGTTTTTTCCGTAAAAAAAACAGTAGTGTCTCCTGACTGTTGTGACGCAAAAATATATCTGTTGAAAATAGTCTTGTGTAGGCCCGACATCCCAGTGTGGTTTCGCAGTTCCACGGTTCAAATCGCTGTACTATCCAGTTTTGGGCCTTTGGTATCTAAAAAAAAAGCAGTTTGAGTGTGTCGCTCACTGTTCAGCCGCAAATATCTCTATTTAAAAAAGTGTGGTATACCCCAGTAAACAATAACTGTGGTTTTGCCATTCCACGGTAAAAAATCTCTATTATTCAGCTTTTGGTAGTTTTTTCCGTAAAGAAAAACAGTAGTGTCTCCTGACTGTTGTGACACAAAAATATATATGTTGAAAATAGTCTTGTGTAGGCCCGACATCCCAGTGTGGTTTCGCAGTTCCACGGGTCAAATCGCTGTACTATCCAGTTTTGGGCCTTTGGTATCTAAAAAAAAAGCAGTTTGAGTGTGTCGCTCACTGTTCAGCCGCAAATATCTCTATTTAAAAAAGTGTGGTATACCCCAGTAAACAATAACTGTGGTTTTGCCATCCCACGGTAAAAAATCTCTATTATTCAGCTTTTGGTAGTTTTTTCCGTAAAGAAAACAGTAGTGTCTCCTGACTGTTGTGACACAAAAATATATCTGTTGAAAATCGTCTTGTGTAGGCCCGACATCCCAGTGTGGTTTCGCACTTCCATGGGTCAAATCGCTGTACTATCCAGTTCTGGGCCTTTGGTATCTAGAAAAAAAGCAGTTTGAGTGTGTCGCTCACTATTCAGCCGCAAATATCTCTATTTAAAAAAGTGTGGTATACCCCAGTAAACAATAACTGTGGTTTTGCCATCCCACGGTAAAAAATCTCTATTATTCAGCTTTTGGTAGTTTTTTCCGTAAAGAAAAACAGTAGTGTCTCCTGACTGTTGTGACACAAAAATATATATGTTGAAAATAGTCTTGTGTAGGCCCGACATCCCAGTGTGGTTTCGCAGTTCCACGGGTCAAATCGCTGTACTATCCAGTTTTGGGCCTTTGGTATCTAAAAAAAAAGCAGTTTGAGTGTGTCGCTCACTGTTCAGCCGCAAATATCTCTATTTAAAAAAGTGTGGTATACCCCAGTAAACAATAACTGTGGTTTTGCCATCCCACGGTAAAAAATCTCTATTATTCAGCTTTTGGTAGTTTTTTCCGTAAAGAAAATAGTAGTGTCTCCTGACTGTTGTGACACAAAAATATATCTGTTGAAAATCGTCTTGTGTAGGCCCGACATCCCAGTGTGGTTTCGCAGTTCCATGGGTCAAATCGCTGTACTATCCAGTTCTGGGCCTTTGGTATCTAAAAAAAAAGCAGTTTGAGTGTGTCGCTCACTATTCAGCCGCAAATATCTCTATTTAAAAAAGTGTGGTATACCCCAGTAAACAATAACTGTGGTTTTGCCATCCCACGGTAAAAAATCTCTATTATTCAGCTTTTGGTAGTTTTTTCCGTAAAGAAAACAGTAGTGTCTCCTGACTGTTGTGACACAAAAATATATCTGTTGAAAATAGTCTTGTGTAGGCCCGACATCCCAGTGTGGTTTCGCAGTTCCATGGGTCAAATCGCTGTACTATCCAGTTCTGGGCCTTTGGTATCTAAAAAAAAAGCAGTTTGAGTGTGTCGCTCACTATTCAGCCGCAAATATCTCTATTTAAAAAAGTGTGGTATACCCCAGTAAACAATAACTGTGGTTTTGCCATCCCACGGTAAAAAATCTCTATTATTCAGCTTTTGGTAGTTTTTTCCGTAAAGAAAAACAGTAGAGTCTCCTGACTGTTGTGACACAAAAATATATCTATTGAAAATAGTCTTGTGTAGGCCCGACATCCCAGTGTGGTTTCGCAGTTCCATGGGTCAAATCGCTGTACTATCCAGTTTTGGGCCTTTGGTATCTAAAAAAAAAGCAGTTTGAGTGTGCCGCTCACTGTTCAGCCTCAAATATCTCTATTTAAAAAAGTGTGGTATACCGCAGAAAACAATAACTGTGGTTTTGCCATCCCACGGTAAAAAATCTCTATTATTCAGCTTTTGGTAGTTTTTTCCGTAAAGAAAACAGTAGTGTCTCCTGACTGTTGTGACACAAAAATATATCTGTTGAAAATAGTCTTGTGTAGGCCCGACATCCCAGTGTGGTTTCGCAGTTACACGGGTCAAATCGCTGTACTATCCAGTTTTGGGCCTTTGGTATCTAGAAAAAAAGCAGTTTGAGTGTGTCGCTCACTGTTCAGCCGCAAATATCTCTATTTTAAAAAGTGAAGTATACTGAAGTAAACAATAACTGTGGTTTTGCCATCCCACGGTAAAAAATCTCTATTATTCAGCTTTTGGTAGTTTTTTCCGTAAAGAAAAACAGTAGTGTCTCCTGACTGTTGTGACGCAAAAATTTATCTGTTGAAAATAGTCTTGTGTAGGCCCGACATCCCAGTGTGGTTTTGCAGTTCCACGGGTCAAATCGCTGTACTATCCAGTTTTGGGCCTTTGGTATCTAAAAAAAAAGCAGTTTGAGTGTGTCGCTCACTGTTCAGCCGCAAATATCTCTATTTAAAAAAGTGTGGTATACCCCAGTAAACAATAACTGTGGTTTTGCCATCCCACGGTAAAAAATCTCTATTATTCAGCTTTTGGTAGTTTTTTCCGTAAAGAAAAACAGTAGTGTCTCCTGACTGTTGTGACGCAAAAATATATCTGCTGAAAATAGTCTTGTGTAGGCCCGACATCCCAGTGTGGTTTCGCAGTTCCACGGGTCAAATCGCTGTACTATCCAGTTTTGGGCCTTTGGTATCTAAAAAAAAAGCAGTTTGAGTGTGTCGCTCACTGTTCAGCCGCAAATATCTCTATTTAAAAAAGTGTGGTATACCCCAGTAAACAATAACTGTGGTTTTGCCATCCCACGGTAAAAAATCTCTATTATTCAGCTTTTGGTAGTTTTTTCCGTAAAGAAAACAGTAGTGTCTCCTGACTGTTGTGACACAAAAATATATCTGTTGAAAATAGTCTTGTGTAGGCCCGACATCCCAGTGTGGTTTCGCAGTTCCATGGGTCAAATCGCTGTACTATCCAGTTCTGGGCCTTTGGTATCTAAAAAAAAAGCAGTTTGAGTGTGTCGCTCACTATTCAGCCGCAAATATCTCTATTTAAAAAAGTGTGGTATACCCCAGTAAACAATAACTGTGGTTTTGCCATCCCACGGTAAAAAATCTCTATTATTCAGCTTTTGGTAGTTTTTTCCGTAAAGAAAAACAGTAGAGTCTCCTGACTGTTGTGACACAAAAATATATCTGTTGAAAATAGTCTTGTGTAGGCCCGACATCCCAGTGTGTTTTCGCAGTTCCACGGGTCAAATCGCTGTACTATCCAGTTTTGGGCCTTTGGTATCTAAAAAAAAAGCAGTTTGAGTGTGTCGCTCACTGTTCAGCCGCAAATATCTCTATTTAAAAAAGTGTGGTATACCCCAGAAAACAATAACTGTGGTTTTGCCATCCCACGGTAAAAAATCTCTATTATTCAGCTTTTGGTAGTTTTTTCCGTAAAGAAAACAGTAGTGTCTCCTGACTGTTGTGACACAAAAATATATCTGTTGAAAATAGTCTTGTGTAGGCCCGACATCCCAGTGTGGTTTCGCAGTTCCACGGGTCAAATCGCTGTACTATCCAGTTTTGGGCCTTTGGTATCTAGAAAAAAAGCAGTTTGAGTGTGTCGCTCACTGTTCAGCCGCAAATATCTCTATTTTAAAAAGTGTAGTATACTCCAGTAAACAATAACTGTGGTTTTGCCATCCCACGGTAAAAAATCTCTATTATTCAGCTTTTGGTAGTTTTTTCCGTAAAGAAAATAGTAGTGTCTCCTGACTGTTGTGACACAAAAATATATCTGTTGAAAATCGTCTTGTGTAGGCCCGACATCCCAGTGTGGTTTCGCAGTTCCATGGGTCAAATCGCTGTACTATCCAGTTCTGGGCCTTTGGTATCTAAAAAAAAAGCAGTTTGAGTGTGTCGCTCACTATTCAGCCGCAAATATCTCTATTTAAAAAAGTGTGGTATACCCCAGTAAACAATAACTGTGGTTTTGCCATCCCACGGTAAAAAATCTCTATTATTCAGCTTTTGGTAGTTTTTTCCGTAAAGAAAACAGTAGTGTCTCCTGACTGTTGTGACACAAAAATATATCTGTTGAAAATAGTCTTGTGTAGGCCCGACATCCCAGTGTGGTTTCGCAGTTCCATGGGTCAAATCGCTGTACTATCCAGTTCTGGGCCTTTGGTATCTAAAAAAAAAGCAGTTTGAGTGTGTCGCTCACTATTCAGCCGCAAATATCTCTATTTAAAAAAGTGTGGTATACCCCAGTAAACAATAACTGTGGTTTTGCCATCCCACGGTAAAAAATCTCTATTATTCAGCTTTTGGTAGTTTTTTCCGTAAAGAAAAACAGTAGAGTCTCCTGACTGTTGTGACACAAAAATATATCTATTGAAAATAGTCTTGTGTAGGCCCGACATCCCAGTGTGGTTTCGCAGTTCCATGGGTCAAATCGCTGTACTATCCAGTTTTGGGCCTTTGGTATCTAAAAAAAAAGCAGTTTGAGTGTGCCGCTCACTGTTCAGCCTCAAATATCTCTATTTAAAAAAGTGTGGTATACCGCAGAAAACAATAACTGTGGTTTTGCCATCCCACGGTAAAAAATCTCTATTATTCAGCTTTTGGTAGTTTTTTCCGTAAAGAAAACAGTAGTGTCTCCTGACTGTTGTGACACAAAAATATATCTGTTGAAAATAGTCTTGTGTAGGCCCGACATCCCAGTGTGGTTTCGCAGTTACACGGGTCAAATCGCTGTACTATCCAGTTTTGGGCCTTTGGTATCTAGAAAAAAAGCAGTTTGAGTGTGTCGCTCACTGTTCAGCCGCAAATATCTCTATTTTAAAAAGTGAAGTATACTGAAGTAAACAATAACTGTGGTTTTGCCATCCCACGGTAAAAAATCTCTATTATTCAGCTTTTGGTAGTTTTTTCCGTAAAGAAAAACAGTAGTGTCTCCTGACTGTTGTGACGCAAAAATTTATCTGTTGAAAATAGTCTTGTGTAGGCCCGACATCCCAGTGTGGTTTTGCAGTTCCACGGGTCAAATCGCTGTACTATCCAGTTTTGGGCCTTTGGTATCTAAAAAAAAAGCAGTTTGAGTGTGTCGCTCACTGTTCAGCCGCAAATATCTCTATTTAAAAAAGTGTGGTATACCCCAGTAAACAATAACTGTGGTTTTGCCATCCCACGGTAAAAAATCTCTATTATTCAGCTTTTGGTAGTTTTTTCCGTAAAGAAAAACAGTAGTGTCTCCTGACTGTTGTGACGCAAAAATATATCTGCTGAAAATAGTCTTGTGTAGGCCCGACATCCCAGTGTGGTTTCGCAGTTCCACGGGTCAAATCGCTGTACTATCCAGTTTTGGGCCTTTGGTATCTAAAAAAAAAGCAGTTTGAGTGTGTCGCTCACTGTTCAGCCGCAAATATCTCTATTTAAAAAAGTGTGGTATACCCCAGTAAACAATAACTGTGGTTTTGCCATCCCACGGTAAAAAATCTCTATTATTCAGCTTTTGGTAGTTTTTTCCGTAAAGAAAACAGTAGTGTCTCCTGACTGTTGTGACACAAAAATATATCTGTTGAAAATAGTCTTGTGTAGGCCCGACATCCCAGTGTGGTTTCGCAGTTCCATGGGTCAAATCGCTGTACTATCCAGTTCTGGGCCTTTGGTATCTAAAAAAAAAGCAGTTTGAGTGTGTCGCTCACTATTCAGCCGCAAATATCTCTATTTAAAAAAGTGTGGTATACCCCAGTAAACAATAACTGTGGTTTTGCCATCCCACGGTAAAAAATCTCTATTATTCAGCTTTTGGTAGTTTTTTCCGTAAAGAAAAACAGTAGAGTCTCCTGACTGTTGTGACACAAAAATATATCTGTTGAAAATAGTCTTGTGTAGGCCCGACATCCCAGTGTGTTTTCGCAGTTCCACGGGTCAAATCGCTGTACTATCCAGTTTTGGGCCTTTGGTATCTAAAAAAAAAGCAGTTTGAGTGTGTCGCTCACTGTTCAGCCGCAAATATCTCTATTTAAAAAAGTGTGGTATACCCCAGAAAACAATAACTGTGGTTTTGCCATCCCACGGTAAAAAATCTCTATTATTCAGCTTTTGGTAGTTTTTTCCGTAAAGAAAACAGTAGTGTCTCCTGACTGTTGTGACACAAAAATATATCTGTTGAAAATAGTCTTGTGTAGGCCCGACATCCCAGTGTGGTTTCGCAGTTCCACGGGTCAAATCGCTGTACTATCCAGTTTTGGGCCTTTGGTATCTAGAAAAAAAGCAGTTTGAGTGTGTCGCTCACTGTTCAGCCGCAAATATCTCTATTTTAAAAAGTGTAGTATACTCCAGTAAACAATAACTGTGGTTTTGCCATCCCACGGTAAAAAATCTCTATTATTCAGCTTTTGGTAGTTTTTTCCGTAAAGAAAAACAGTAGTGTCTCCTGACTGTTGTGACGCAAAAATATATCTGTTGAAAATAGTCTTGTGTAGGCCCGACATCCCAGTGTGGTTTTGCAGTTCCACGGGTCAAATCGCTGTACTATCCAGTTTTGGGCCTTTGGTATCTAAAAAAATAGCAGTTTGAGTGTGTCGCTCACTGTTCAGCTGCAAATATCTCTATTTAAAAAAGTGTGGTATACCCCAGTAAACAATAACTGTGGTTTTGCCATCCCACGGTAAAAAATCTCTATTATTCAGCTTTTGGTAGTTTTTTCCGTAAAGAAAAACAGTAGTGTCTCCTGACTGTTGTGACGCAAAAATATATCTGTTGAAAATAGTCTTGTGTAGGCCCGACATCCCAGTGTGGTTTTGCAGTTCCACGGGTCAAATCGCTGTACTATCCAGTTTTGGGCCTTTGGTATCTAAAAAAATAGCAGTTTGAGTGTGTCGCTCACTGTTCAGCTGCAAATATCTCTATTTAAAAAAGTGTGGTATACCCCAGTAAACAATAACTGTGGTTTTGCCATCCCACGGTAAAAAATCTCTATTATTCAGCTTTTGGTAGTTTTTTCCGTAAAGAAAAACAGTAGTGTCTCCTGACTGTTGTGACGCAAAAATATATCTGTTGAAAATAGTCTTGTGTAGGCCCGACATCCCAGTGTGGTTTCGCAGTTCCACGGGTCAAATCGCTGTACTATCCAGTTTTGAGCCTTTGGTATCTAAAAAAAAAGCAGTTTGAGTGTGTCGCTCACTGTTCAGCCGCAAATATCTCTATTTAAAAAAGTGTGGTATACCCCAGTAAACAATAACTGTGGTTTTGCCATCCCACGGTAAAAAATCTCTATTATTCAGCTTTTGGTAGTTTTTTCCGTAAAGAAAAACAGTAGTGTCTCCTGACTGTTGTGACACAAAAATATATCTGTTGAAAATAGTCTTGTGTAGGCCCGACATCCCAGTGTGGTTTCGCAGTTCCACGGGTCAAATCGCTGTACTATCCAGTTTTGGGCCTTTGGTATCTAAAAAAAAAGCAGTTTGAGTGTGTCGCTCACTGTTCAGCCGCAAATATCTCTATTTAAAAAAGTGTGGTATACCCCAGAAAACAATAACTGTGGTTTTGCCATCCCACGGTAAAAAATCTCTATTATTCAGCTTTTGGTAGTTTTTTCCGTAAAGATAAACAGTAGTGTCTCCTGACTGTTGTGACGCAAAAATATATCTGTTGAAAATAGTCTTGTGTAGGCCCGACATCCCAGTGTGGTTTTGCAGTTCCACGGGTCAAATCGCTGTACTATCCAGTTTTGGGCCTTTGGTATCTAAAAAAAAAGCAGTTTGAGTGTGTCGCTCACTGTTCAGCCGCAAATATCTCAATTTAAAAAAGTGTGGTATACCCCAGTAAACAATAACTGTGGTTTTGCCATCCCACGGTAAAAAATCTCTATTATTCAGCTTTTGGTAGTTTTTTCCGTAAAGATAAACAGTAGTGTCTCCTGACTGTTGTGACGCAAAAATATATCTGTTGAAAATAGTCTTGTGTAGGCCCGACATCCCAGTGTGGTTTTGCAGTTCCACGGGTCAAATCGCTGTACTATCCAGTTTTGGGCCTTTGGTATCTAAAAAAAAAGCAGTTTGAGTGTGTCGCTCACTGTTCAGCCGCAAATATCTCTATTTAAAAAAGTGTGGTATACCCCAGTAAACAATAACTGTGGTTTTGCCATCCCACGGTAAAAAATCTCTATTATTCAGCTTTTGGTAGTTTTTTCCGTAAAGAAAAACAGTAGAGTCTCCTGACTGTTGTGACACAAAAATATATCTGTTGAAAATAGTCTTGTGTAGGCCCGACATCCCAGTGTGTTTTCGCAGTTCCACGGGTCAAATCGCTGTACTATCCAGTTTTGGGCCTTTGGTATCTAAAAAAAAAGCAGTTTGAGTGTGTCGCTCACTGTTCAGCCGCAAATATCTCTATTTAAAAAAGTGTGGTATACCCCAGAAAACAATAACTGTGGTTTTGCCATCCCACGGTAAAAAATCTCTATTATTCAACTTTTGGTAGTTTTTTCCGTAAAGAAAACAGTAGTGTCTCCTGACTGTTGTGACACAAAAATATATCTGTTGAAAATAGTCTTGTGTAGGCCCGACATCCCAGTGTGGTTTCGCAGTTCCACGGGTCAAATCGCTGTACTATCCAGTTTTGGGCCTTTGGTATCTAGAAAAAAAGCAGTTTGAGTGTGTCGCTCACTGTTCAGCCGCAAATATCTCTATTTTAAAAAGTGTAGTATACTCCAGTAAACAATAACTGTGGTTTTGCCAACCCACAGTAAAAAATCTCTATTATTCAGCTTTTGGTATTTTTTTCCGTAAAGAAAAACAGTAGTGTCTCCTGACTGTTGTGACGCAAAAATATATCTGTTGAAAATAGTCTTGTGTAGGCCCGACATCCCAGTGTGGTTTCGCAGTTCCACGGGTCAAATCGCTGTACTATCCAGTTTTGGGCCTTTGGTATCTAAAAAAAAAGCAGTTTGAGTGTGTCGCTCTCTGTTCAGTCGCAAATATCTCTATTTAAAGAGTGTGGTATACCCCAGTAAACAATAATTGTGGTTTTGCCATCCCACGATAAAAATTTTCTATTATTCAGCTTTTGGTTGTTTTTTCCGTAAAGAAAAACAGTAGTGTCTCCTGACTGTTGTGACACAAAAATATATCTGTTGAAAATAGTCTTGTGTAGGCCCGACATCCCAGTGTGGTTTCGCAGTTCCACGGGTCAAATCGCTGTACTATCCAGTTTTGGGCCTTTGGTATCTAAAAAAAAAGCAGTTTGAGTGTGTCGCTCACTGTTCAGCCGCAAATATCTCTATTTAAAAAAGTGTGGTATACCCCAGAAAACAATAACTGTGGTTTTGCCATCCCACGGTAAAAAATCTCTATTATTCAGCTTTTGGTAGTTTTTTCCGTAAAGAAAAGAGTAGTGTCTCCTGACTGTTGTGACACAAAAATATATCTGTTGAAAATAGTCTTGTGTAGGCCCGACATCCCAGTGTGGTTTCGCAGTTCCATGGGTCAAATCGCTGTACTATCCTGTTTTGGGCCTTTGGTATCTAAAAAAAAAGCAGTTTGAGTGTGTCGCTCACTGTTCAGCCGCAAATATCTCTATTTAAAAAAGTGTGGTATACCCCAATAAACAATAACTGTGGTTTTGCCATCCCACGGTAAAAAAATCTCTATTATTCAGCTTTTGGTAGTTTTTTCCGTAAAGAAAAACAGCAGTGTCTCCTGACTGTTGTGACACAAAAATATATCTGTTGAAAATAGTCTTGTGTAGGCCCGACATCCCAGTGTGGTTTCGCAGTTCCACGGGTCAAATCGCTGTACTTTCAAGTTTTGAGCCTCTGGTATCTAAAAAAAAAGCAGTTTGAGTGTGTCGCTCACTGTTCAGCCGCAAATATCTCTATTTAAAAAAGTGTGGTATACCCCAGTAAACAATAACTGTGGTTTTGCCAACCCACGGTAAAAAATCTCTATTATTCAGCTTTTGGTAGTTTTTTCCGTAAAGAAAAACAGTAGCGTCTCCTGACTATTGAGACACAAAAATATATCTCTTGAAAATAGTCTTGTGTAGGCCCGACATCCCAGTGTGGTTTCGCAGTTCCACGGGTCAAATCGCTGTACTATCCAGTTTTGGGCCTTTGGTTTCTGAAAAAAAGCAGTTTGAGTGTGTCGCTCACTGTTCAGCCGCAAATATCTCTATTTTAAAAAGTGTAGTATACCCCAGTAAACAATAACTGTGGTTTTGCCATCCCACGGTAAAAATCTCTATTATTCAGCTTTTGGTAGTTTTTTCCGTAAAGAAAAACAGTAGTGTCTCCTGACTGTTGTGACGCAAAATATATCTGTTGAAAATAGTCTTGTGTAGGCCCGACATCCCAGTGTGGTTTCGCAGTTCCATGGGTCAAATCGCTGTACTATCCAGTTTTGGGCCTTTGGTATCTAAAAAAAAAGCAGTTTGAGTGTGTCGCTCACTGTTCAGCCGCAAATATCTCTATTTAAAAAAGTGTGGTATACCCCAGTAAACAATAACTGTGGTTTTGCCATCCCACGGTAAAAAATCTCTATTATTCAGCTTTTGGTAGTTTTTTCCGTAAAGAAAACAGTAGTGTCTCCTGACTGTTGTGACACAAAAATATATCTGTTGAAAATCGTCTTGTGTAGGCCCGACATCCCAGTGTGGTTTCGCAGTTCCACGGGTCAAATCGCTGTACTATCCAGTTTTGGGCCTTTGGTATCTAAAAAAAAAGCAGTTTGAGTGTGTCGCTCTCTGTTCAGTCGCAAATATCTCTATTTAAAGAGTGTGGTATACCCCAGTAAACAATAATTGTGGTTTTGCCATCCCACGATAAAAATTTTCTATTATTCAGTTTTGGTTGTTTTTTCCGTAAAGAAAAACAGTAGTGTCTCCTGACTGTTGTGACACAAAAATATATCTGTTGAAAATAGTCTTGTGTAGGCCCGACATCCCAGTGTGGTTTTGCAGTTCCACGGGTCAAATCGCTGTACTATCCAGTTTTGGGCCTTTGGTATCTAAAAAAAAAGCAGTTTGAGTGTGTCGCTCACTGTTCAGCCGCAAATATCTCTATTTAAAAAAGTGTGGTATTCCCCAGTAAACAATAACTGTGGTTTTGCCATCCCACGGTAAAAAATCTCTATTATTCAGCTTTTGGTAGTTTTTTCCGTAAAGATAAACAGTAGTGTCTCCTGACTGTTGTGACGCAAAAATATATCTGTTGAAAATAGTCTTGTGTAGGCCCGACATCCCAGTGTGGTTTTGCAGTTCCACGGGTCAAATCGCTGTACTATCCAGTTTTGGGCCTTTGGTATCTAAAAAAAAAGCAGTTTGAGTGTGTCGCTCACTGTTCAGCCGCAAATATCTCTATTTAAAAAAGTGTGGTATACCCCAGAAAACAATAACTGTGGTTTTGCCATCCCACGGTAAAAAATCTCTATTATTCAACTTTTGGTAGTTTTTTCCGTAAAGAAAACAGTAGTGTCTCCTGACTGTTGTGACACAAAAATATATCTGTTGAAAATAGTCTTGTGTAGGCCCGACATCCCAGTGTGGTTTCGCAGTTCCACGGGTCAAATCGCTGTACTATCCAGTTTTGGGCCTTTGGTATCTAGAAAAAAAGCAGTTTGAGTGTGTCGCTCACTGTTCAGCCGCAAATATCTCTATTTTAAAAAGTGTAGTATACTCCAGTAAACAATAACTGTGGTTTTGCTAACCCACAGTAAAAAATCTCTATTATTCAGCTTTTGGTATTTTTTTCCGTAAAGAAAAACAGTAGTGTCTCCTGACTGTTGTGACGCAAAAATATATCTGTTGAAAATAGTCTTGTGTAGGCCCGACATCCCAGTGTGGTTTCGCAGTTCCACGGGTCAAATCGCTGTACTATCCAGTTTTGGGCCTTTGGTATCTAAAAAAAAAGCAGTTTGAGTGTGTCGCTCTCTGTTCAGTCGCAAATATCTCTATTTAAAGAGTGTGGTATACCCCAGTAAACAATAATTGTGGTTTTGCCATCCCACGATAAAAATTTTCTATTATTCAGCTTTTGGTTGTTTTTTCCGTAAAGAAAAACAGTAGTGTCTCCTGACTGTTGTGACACAAAAATATATCTGTTGAAAATAGTCTTGTGTAGGCCCGACATCCCAGTGTGGTTTCGCAGTTCCACGGGTCAAATCGCTGTACTATCCAGTTTTGGGCCTTTGGTATCTAAAAAAAAAGCAGTTTGAGTGTGTCGCTCACTGTTCAGCCGCAAATATCTCTATTTAAAAAAGTGTGGTATACCCCAGAAAACAATAACTGTGGTTTTGCCATCCCACGGTAAAAAATCTCTATTATTCAGCTTTTGGTAGTTTTTTCCGTAAAGAAAAGAGTAGTGTCTCCTGACTGTTGTGACACAAAAATATATCTGTTGAAAATAGTCTTGTGTAGGCCCGACATCCCAGTGTGGTTTCGCAGTTCCATGGGTCAAATCGCTGTACTATCCTGTTTTGGGCCTTTGGTATCTAAAAAAAAAGCAGTTTGAGTGTGTCGCTCACTGTTCAGCCGCAAATATCTCTATTTAAAAAAGTGTGGTATACCCCAATAAACAATAACTGTGGTTTTGCCATCCCACGGTAAAAAAATCTCTATTATTCAGCTTTTGGTAGTTTTTTCCGTAAAGAAAACCGCAGTGTCTCCTGACTGTTGTGACACAAAAATATATCTGTTGAAAATAGTCTTGTGTAGGCCCGACATCCCAGTGTGGTTTCGCAGTTCCACGGGTCAAATCGCTGTACTTTCAAGTTTTGAGCCTCTGGTATCTAAAAAAAAAGCAGTTTGAGTGTGTCGCTCACTGTTCAGCCGCAAATATCTCTATTTAAAAAAGTGTGGTATACCCCAGTAAACAATAACTGTGGTTTTGCCAACCCACGGTAAAAAATCTCTATTATTCAGCTTTTGGTAGTTTTTTCCGTAAAGAAAAACAGTAGCGTCTCCTGACTATTGAGACACAAAAATATATCTCTTGAAAATAGTCTTGTGTAGGCCCGACATCCCAGTGTGGTTTCGCAGTTCCACGGGTCAAATCGCTGTACTATCCAGTTTTGGGCCTTTGGTTTCTGAAAAAAAGCAGTTTGAGTGTGTCGCTCACTGTTCAGCCGCAAATATCTCTATTTTAAAAAGTGTAGTATACCCCAGTAAACAATAACTGTGGTTTTGCCATCCCACGGTAAAAATCTCTATTATTCAGCTTTTGGTAGTTTTTTCCGTAAAGAAAAACAGTAGTGTCTCCTGACTGTTGTGACGCAAAATATATCTGTTGAAAATAGTCTTGTGTAGGCCCGACATCCCAGTGTGGTTTCGCAGTTCCATGGGTCAAATCGCTGTACTATCCAGTTTTGGGCCTTTGGTATCTAAAAAAAAAGCAGTTTGAGTGTGTCGCTCACTGTTCAGCCGCAAATATCTCTATTTAAAAAAGTGTGGTATACCCCAGTAAACAATAACTGTGGTTTTGCCATCCCACGGTAAAAAATCTCTATTATTCAGCTTTTGGTAGTTTTTTCCGTAAAGAAAACAGTAGTGTCTCCTGACTGTTGTGACACAAAAATATATCTGTTGAAAATAGTCTTGTGTAGGCCCGACATCCCAGTGTGGTTTTGCAGTTCCACGGGTCAAATCGCTGTACTATCCAGTTTTGGGCCTTTGGTATCTAAAAAAAAAGCAGTTTGAGTGTGTCGCTCACTGTTCAGCCGCAAATATCTCTATTTAAAAAAGTGTGGTATACCCCAGTAAACAATAACTGTGGTTTTGCCATCCCACGGTAAAAAATCTCTATTATTCAGCTTTTGGTAGTTTTTTCCGTAAAGATAAACAGTAGTGTCTCCTGACTGTTGTGACGCAAAAATATATCTGTTGAAAATAGTCTTGTGTAGGCCCGACATCCCAGTGTGGTTTTGCAGTTCCACGGGTCAAATCGCTGTACTATCCAGTTTTGGGCCTTTGGTATCTAAAAAAAAAGCAGTTTGAGTGTGTCGCTCACTGTTCAGCCGCAAATATCTCTATTTAAAAAAGTGTGGTATACCCCAGTAAACAATAACTGTGGTTTTGCCATCCCACGGTAAAAAATCTCTATTATTCAGCTTTTGGTAGTTTTTTCCGTAAAGAAAAACAGTAGAGTCTCCTGACTGTTGTGACACAAAAATATATCTGTTGAAAATAGTCTTGTGTAGGCCCGACATCCCAGTGTGTTTTCGCAGTTCCACGGGTCAAATCGCTGTACTATCCAGTTTTGGGCCTTTGGTATCTAAAAAAAAAGCAGTTTGAGTGTGTCGCTCACTGTTCAGCCGCAAATATCTCTATTTAAAAAAGTGTGGTATACCCCAGAAAACAATAACTGTGGTTTTGCCATCCCACGGTAAAAAATCTCTATTATTCAACTTTTGGTAGTTTTTTCCGTAAAGAAAACAGTAGTGTCTCCTGACTGTTGTGACACAAAAATATATCTGTTGAAAATAGTCTTGTGTAGGCCCGACATCCCAGTGTGGTTTCGCAGTTCCACGGGTCAAATCGCTGTACTATCCAGTTTTGGGCCTTTGGTATCTAGAAAAAAAGCAGTTTGAGTGTGTCGCTCACTGTTCAGCCGCAAATATCTCTATTTTAAAAAGTGTAGTATACTCCAGTAAACAATAACTGTGGTTTTGCCAAACCACAGTAAAAAATCTCTATTATTCAGCTTTTGGTATTTTTTTCCGTAAAGAAAAACAGTAGTGTCTCCTGACTGTTGTGACGCAAAATATATCTGTTGAAAATAGTCTTGTGTAGGCCCGACATCCCAGTGTGGTTTCGCAGTTCCATGGGTCAAATCGCTGTACTATCCAGTTTTGGGCCTTTGGTATCTAAAAAAAAAGCAGTTTGAGTGTGTCGCTCACTGTTCAGCCGCAAATATCTCTATTTAAAAAAGTGTGGTATACCCCAGTAAACAATAACTGTGGTTTTGCCATCCCACGGTAAAAAATCTCTATTATTCAGCTTTTGGTAGTTTTTTCCGTAAAGAAAACAGTAGTGTCTCCTGACTGTTGTGACACAAAAATATATCTGTTGAAAATAGTCTTGTGTAGGCCCGACATCCCAGTGTGGTTTCGCAGTTCCACGGGTCAAATCGCTGTACTATCCAGTTTTGGGCCTTTGGTATCTAAAAAAAAAGCAGTTTGAGTGTGTCGCTCTCTGTTCAGTCGCAAATATCTCTATTTAAAGAGTGTGGTATACCCCAGTAAACAATAATTGTGGTTTTGCCATCCCACGATAAAAATTTTCTATTATTCAGTTTTGGTTGTTTTTTCCGTAAAGAAAAACAGTAGTGTCTCCTGACTGTTGTGACACAAAAATATATCTGTTGAAAATAGTCTTGTGTAGGCCCGACATCCCAGTGTGGTTTTGCAGTTCCACGGGTCAAATCGCTGTACTATCCAGTTTTGGGCCTTTGGTATCTAAAAAAAAAGCAGTTTGAGTGTGTCGCTCACTGTTCAGCCGCAAATATCTCTATTTAAAAAAGTGTGGTATACCCCAGTAAACAATAACTGTGGTTTTGCCATCCCACGGTAAAAAATCTCTATTATTCAGCTTTTGGTAGTTTTTTCCGTAAAGATAAACAGTAGTGTCTCCTGACTGTTGTGACGCAAAAATATATCTGTTGAAAATAGTCTTGTGTAGGCCCGACATCCCAGTGTGGTTTTGCAGTTCCACGGGTCAAATCGCTGTACTATCCTGTTTTGGGCCTTTGGTATCTAAAAAAAAAGCAGTTTGAGTGTGTCGCTCACTGTTCAGCCGCAAATATCTCTATTTAAAAAAGTGTGGTATACCCCAGTAAACAATAACTGTGGTTTTGCCATCCCACGGTAAAAAATCTCTATTATTCAGCTTTTGGTAGTTTTTTCCGTAAAGAAAAACAGTAGAGTCTCCTGACTGTTGTGACACAAAAATATATCTGTTGAAAATAGTCTTGTGTAGGCCCGACATCCCAGTGTGTTTTCGCAGTTCCACGGGTCAAATCGCTGTACTATCCAGTTTTGGGCCTTTGGTATCTAAAAAAAAAGCAGTTTGAGTGTGTCGCTCACTGTTCAGCCGCAAATATCTCTATTTAAAAAAGTGTGGTATACCCCAGAAAACAATAACTGTGGTTTTGCCATCCCACGGTAAAAAATCTCTATTATTCAACTTTTGGTAGTTTTTTCCGTAAAGAAAACAGTAGTGTCTCCTGACTGTTGTGACACAAAAATATATCTGTTGAAAATAGTCTTGTGTAGGCCCGACATCCCAGTGTGGTTTCGCAGTTCCACGGGTCAAATCGCTGTACTATCCAGTTTTGGGCCTTTGGTATCTAGAAAAAAAGCAGTTTGAGTGTGTCGCTCACTGTTCAGCCGCAATTATCTCTATTTTAAAAAGTGTAGTATACTCCAGTAAACAATAACTGTGGTTTTGCCAACCCACAGTAAAAAATCTCTATTATTCAGCTTTTGGTATTTTTTTCCGTAAAGAAAAACAGTAGTGTCTCCTGACTGTTGTGACGCAAAAATATATCTGTTGAAAATAGTCTTGTGTAGGCCCGACATCCCAGTGTGGTTTCGCAGTTCCACGGGTCAAATCGCTGTACTATCCAGTTTTGGGCCTTTGGTATCTAAAAAAAAAGCAGTTTGAGTGTGTCGCTCTCTGTTCAGTCGCAAATATCTCTATTTAAAGAGTGTGGTATACCCCAGTTAACAATAATTGTGGTTTTGCCATCCCACGATAAAAATTTTCTATTATTCAGCTTTTGGTTGTTTTTTCCGTAAAGAAAAACAGTAGTGTCTCCTGACTGTTGTGACACAAAAATATATCTGTTGAAAATAGTCTTGTGTAGGCCCGACATCCCAGTGTGGTTTCGCAGTTCCACGGGTCAAATCGCTGTACTATCCAGTTTTGGGCCTTTGGTATCTAAAAAAAAAGCAGTTTGAGTGTGTCGCTCACTGTTCAGCCGCAAATATCTCTATTTAAAAAAGTGTGGTATACCCCAGAAAACAATAACTGTGGTTTTGCCATCCCACGGTAAAAAATCTCTATTATTCAGCTTTTGGTAGTTTTTTCCGTAAAGAAAAGAGTAGTGTCTCCTGACTGTTGTGACACAAAAATATATCTGTTGAAAATAGTCTTGTGTAGGCCCGACATCCCAGTGTGGTTTCGCAGTTCCATGGGTCAAATCGCTGTACTATCCTGTTTTGGGCCTTTGGTATCTAAAAAAAAAGCAGTTTGAGTGTGTCGCTCACTGTTCAGCCGCAAATATCTCTATTTAAAAAAGTGTGGTATACCCCAATAAACAATAACTGTGGTTTTGCCATCCCACGGTAAAAAAATCTCTATTATTCAGCTTTTGGTAGTTTTTTCCGTAAAGAAAAACAGCAGTGTCTCCTGACTGTTGTGACACAAAAATATATCTGTTGAAAATAGTCTTGTGTAGGCCCGACATCCCAGTGTGGTTTCGCAGTTCCACGGGTCAAATCGCTGTACTTTCAAGTTTTGAGCCTCTGGTATCTAAAAAAAAAGCAGTTTGAGTGTGTCGCTCACTGTTCAGCCGCAAATATCTCTATTTAAAAAAGTGTGGTATACCCCAGTAAACAATAACTGTGGTTTTGCCAACCCACGGTAAAAAATCTCTATTATTCAGCTTTTGGTAGCTTTTTCCGTAAAGAAAAACAGTAGCGTCTCCTGACTATTGAGACACAAAAATATATCTCTTGAAAATAGTCTTGTGTAGGCCCGACATCCCAGTGTGGTTTCGCAGTTCCACGGGTCAAATCGCTGTACTATCCAGTTTTGGGCCTTTGGTTTCTGAAAAAAAGCAGTTTGAGTGTGTCGCTCACTGTTCAGCCGCAAATATCTCTATTTTAAAAAGTGTAGTATACCCCAGTAAACAATAACTGTGGTTTTGCCATCCCACGGTAAAAATCTCTATTATTCAGCTTTTGGTAGTTTTTTCCGTAAAGAAAAAAAGTAGTGTCTCCTGACTGTTGTGACGCAAAATATATCTGTTGAAAATAGTCTTGTGTAGGCCCGACATCCCAGTGTGGTTTCGCAGTTCCATGGGTCAAATCGCTGTACTATCCAGTTTTGGGCCTTTGGTATCTAAAAAAAAAGCAGTTTGAGTGTGTCGCTCACTGTTCAGCCGCAAATATCTCTATTTAAAAAAGTGTGGTATACCCCAGTAAACAATAACTGTGGTTTTGCCATCCCACGGTAAAAAATCTCTATTATTCAGCTTTCGGTAGTTTTTTCCGTAAAGAAAACAGTAGTGTCTCCTGACTGTTGTGACACAAAAATATATCTGTTGAAAATAGTCTTGTGTAGGCCCGACATCCCAGTGTGGTTTCGCAGTTCCACGGGTCAAATCGCTGTACTATCCAGTTTTGGGCCTTTGGTATCTAAAAAAAAAGCAGTTTGAGTGTGTCGCTCTCTGTTCAGTCGCAAATATCTCTATTTAAAGAGTGTGGTATACCCCAGTAAACAATAATTGTGGTTTTGCCATCCCACGATAAAAATTTTCTATTATTCAGCTTTTGGTTGTTTTTTCCGTAAAGAAAAACAGTAGTGTCTCCTGACTGTTGTGACACAAAAATATATCTGTTGAAAATAGTCTTGTGTAGGCCCGACATCCCAGTGTGGTTTCGCAGTTCCACGGGTCAAATCGCTGTACTATCCAGTTTTGGGCCTTTGGTATCTAAAAAAAAAGCAGTTTGAGTGTGTCGCTCACTGTTCAGCCGCAAATATCTCTATTTAAAAAAGTGTGGTATACCCCAGAAAACAATAACTGTGGTTTTGCCATCCCACGGTAAAAAATCTCTATTATTCAGCTTTTGGTAGTTTTTTCCGTAAAGAAAAGAGTAGTGTCTCCTGACTGTTGTGACACAAAAATATATCTGTTGAAAATAGTCTTGTGTAGGCCCGACATCCCAGTGTGGTTTCGCAGTTCCATGGGTCAAATCGCTGTACTATCCTGTTTTGGGCCTTTGGTATCTAAAAAAAAAGCAGTTTGAGTGTGTCGCTCACTGTTCAGCCGCAAATATCTCTATTTAAAAAAGTGTGGTATACCCCAATAAACAATAACTGTGGTTTTGCCATCCCACGGTAAAAAAATCGCTATTATTCAGCTTTTGGTAGTTTTTTCCGTAAAGAAAAACAGCAGTGTCTCCTGACTGTTGTGACACAAAAATATATCTGTTGACAATAGTCTTGTGTAGGCCCGACATCCCAGTGTGGTTTCGCAGTTCCACGGGTCAAATCGCTGTACTTTCAAGTTTTGAGCCTCTGGTATCTAAAAAAAAAGCAGTTTGAGTGTGTCGCTCACTGTTCAGCCGCAAATATCTCTATTTAAAAAAGTGTGGTATACCCCAGTAAACAATAACTGTGGTTTTGCCAACCCACTGTAAAAAATCTCTATTATTCAGCTTTTGGTAGTTTTTTCCGTAAAGAAAAACAGTAGCGTCTCCTGACTATTGAGACACAAAAATATATCTCTTGAAAATAGTCTTGTGTAGGCCCGACATCCCAGTGTGGTTTCGCAGTTCCACGGGTCAAATCGCTGTACTATCCAGTTTTGGGCCTTTGGTTTCTGAAAAAAAGCAGTTTGAGTGTGTCGCTCACTGTTCAGCCGCAAATATCTCTATTTTAAAAAGTGTAGTATACCCCAGTAAACAGTAACTGTGGTTTTGCCATCCCACGGTAAAAATCTCTATTATTCAGCTTTTGATAGTTTTTTCCGTAAAGAAAAACAGTAGTGTCTCCTGACTGTTGTGACGCAAAATATATCTGATGAAAATAGTCTTGTGTAGGCCCGACATCCCAGCGTGGTTTCGCAGTTCCACGGGTCAAATCGCTGTACTATCCAGTTTTGGGCCTTTGGTATCTAAAAAAAAAGCAGTTTGAGTGTGTCGCTCACTGTTCAGCCGCAAATATCTCTATTTAAAAAAGTGTGGTATACCCCAGTAAACAATAACTGTGGTTTTGCCATCCCACGGTAAAAAATCTCTATTATTCAGCTTTTGGTAGTTTTTTCCGTAAAGAAAACAGTAGTGTCTCCTGACTGTTGTGACACAAAAATATATCTGTTGAAAATAGTCTTGTGTAGGCCCGACATCCCAGTGTGGTTTCGCAGTTCCACGGGTCAAATCGCTGTACTATCCAGTTTTGGGCCTTTGGTATCTAAAAAAAAAGCAGTTTGAGTGTGTCGCTCACTGTTCAGCCGCAAATATCTCTATTTAAAAAAGTGTGGTATACCCCAGAAAACAATAACTGTGGTTTTGCCATCCCACGGTAAAAAATCTCTATTATTCAGCTTTTGGTAGTTTTTTCCGTAAAGAAAAGAGTAGTGTCTCCTGACTGTTGTGACACAAAAATATATCTGTTGAAAATAGTCTTGTGTAGGCCCGACATCCCAGTGTGGTTTCGCAGTTCCATGGGTCAAATCGCTGTACTATCCTGTTTTGGGCCTTTGGTATCTAAAAAAAAAGCAGTTTGAGTGTGTCGCTCACTGTTCAGCCGCAAATATCTCTATTTAAAAAAGTGTGGTATACCCCAATAAACAATAACTGTGGTTTTGCCATCCCACGGTAAAAAAATCGCTATTATTCAGCTTTTGGTAGTTTTTTCCGTAAAGAAAAACAGCAGTGTCTCCTGACTGTTGTGACACAAAAATATATCTGTTGACAATAGTCTTGTGTAGGCCCGACATCCCAGTGTGGTTTCGCAGTTCCACGGGTCAAATCGCTGTACTTTCAAGTTTTGAGCCTCTGGTATCTAAAAAAAAAGCAGTTTGAGTGTGTCGCTCACTGTTCAGCCGCAAATATCTCTATTTAAAAAAGTGTGGTATACCCCAGTAAACAATAACTGTGGTTTTGCCAACCCACGGTAAAAAATCTCTATTATTCAGCTTTTGGTAGTTTTTTCAATAAAGAAAAACAGTAGCGTCTCCTGACTATTGAGACACAAAAATATATCTCTTGAAAATAGTCTTGTGTAGGCCCGACATCCCAGTGTGGTTTCGCAGTTCCATGGGTCAAATCGCTGTACTATCCAGTTTTGGGCCTTTGGTTTCTGAAAAAAAGCAGTTTGAGTGTGTCGCTCACTGTTCAGCCGCAAATATCTCTATTTTAAAAAGTGTAGTATACCCCAGTAAACAATAACTGTGGTTTTGCCATCCCACGGTAAAAATCTCTATTATTCAGCTTTTGGTAGTTTTTTCCGTAAAGAAAAACAGTAGTGTCTCCTGACTGTTGTGACGCAAAATATATCTGATGAAAATAGTCTTGTGTAGGCCCGACATCCCAGTGTGGTTTCGCAGTTCCACGGGTCAAATCGCTGTACTATCCAGTTTTGGGCCTTTGGTATCTAAAAAAAAAGCAGTTTGAGTGTGTCGCTCACTGTTCAGCCGCAAATATCTCTATTTAAAAAAGTGTGGTATACCCCAGTAAACAATAACTGTGGTTTTGCCATCCCACGGTAAAAAATCTCTATTATTCAGCTTTTGGTAGTTTTTTCCCTAAAGAAAACAGTAGTGTCTCCTGACTGTTGTGACACAAAAATATATCTGTTGAAAATAGTCTTGTGTAGGCCCGACATCCCAGTGTGGTTTCGCAGTTCCACGGGTCAAATCGCTGTACTATCCAGTTTTGGGCCTTTGGTATCTAAAAAAAAAGCAGTTTGAGTGTGTCGCTCACTGTTCAGACGCAAATATCTCTATTTAAAAAAGTGTGGTATACCCCAGTAAACAATAACTGTGGTTTTGCCATCCCACGGTAAAAAATCTCTATTATTCAGCTTTTGGTAGTTTTTTCCATAAAGAAAAACAGTAGTGTCTCCTGACTGTTGTGACGCAAAAATATATCTGTTGAAAATAGTCTTGTGTAGGCCCGACATCCCAGTGTGGTTTCGCAGTTCCACGGGTCAAATCGCTGTACTATCCAGTTTTGAGCCTTTGGTATCTAAAAAAAAAGCAGTTTGAGTGTGTCGCTCACTGTTCAGCCGCAAAAATATCTATTTAAAAAAGTGTGGTATACCCCAGTAAACAATAACTGTGGTTTTGCCATCCCACGGTAAAAAATCTCTATTATTCAGCTTTTGGTAGTTTTTTCCGTAAAGAAAAACAGTAGTGTCTCCTGACTGTTGTGACACAAAAATATATCTGTTGAAAATAGTCTTGTGTAGGCCCGACATCCCAGTGTGGTTTCGCAGTTCCACGGGTCAAATCGCTGTACTATCCAGTTTTGGGCCTTTGGTATCTAAAAAAAAAGCAGTTTGAGTGTGTCGCTCACTGTTCAGCCGCAAATATCTCTATTTAAAAAAGTGTGGTATACCCCAATAAACAATAACTGTGGTTTTGCCATCCCACGGTAAAAAAATCTCTATTATTCAGCTTTTGGTAGTTTTTTCCGTAAAGAAAAACAGCAGTGTCTCCTGACTGTTGTGACACAAAAATATATCTGTTGAAAATAGTCTTGTGTAGGCCCGACATCCCAGTGTGGTTTCGCAGTTCCACGGGTCAAATCGCTGTACTTTCAAGTTTTGAGCCTCTGGTATCTAAAAAAAAAGCAGTTTGAGTGTGTCGCTCACTATTCAGCCGCAAATATCTCTATTTAAAAAAGTGTGGTATACCCCAGTAAACAATAACTGTGGTTTTGCCAACCCACGGTAAAAAATCTCTATTATTCAGCTTTTGGTAGTTTTTTCCGTAAAGAAAAACAGTAGCGTCTCCTGACTATTGAGACACAAAAATATATCTCTTGAAAATAGTCTTGTGTAGGCCCGACATCCCAGTGTGGTTTCGCAGTTCCACGGGTCAAATCGCTGTACTATCCAGTTTTGGGCCTTTGGTTTCTGAAAAAAAGCAGTTTGAGTGTGTCGCTCACTGTTCAGCCGCAAATATCTCTATTTTAAAAAGTGTAGTATACCCCAGTAAACAATAACTGTGGTTTTGCCATCCCACGGTAAAAATCTCTATTATTCAGCTTTTGATATTTTTTTCCGTAAAGAAAAACAGTAGTGTCTCCTGACTGTTGTGACGCAAAATATATCTGTTGAAAATAGTCTTGTGTAGGCCCGACATCCCAGTGTGGTTTCGCAGTTCCACGGGTCAAATCGCTGTACTATCCAGTTTTGGGCCTTTGGTATCTAAAAAAAAAGCAGTTTGAGTGTGTCGCTCACTGTTCAGCCGCAAATATCTCTATTTAAAAAAGTGTGGTATACCCCAGTAAACAATAAGTGTGGTTTTGCCATCCCACGGTAAAAAATCTCTATTATTCAACTTTTGGTAGTTTTTTCCCTAAAGAAAACAGTAGTGTCTCCTGACTGTTGTGACACAAAAATATATCTGTTGAAAATAGTCTTGTGTAGGCCCGACATCCCAGTGTGGTTTCGCAGTTCCACGGGTCAAATCGCTGTACTATCCAGTTTTGGGCCTTTGGTATCTAAAAAAAAAAGCAGTTTGAGTGTGTCGCTCACTGTTCAGCCGCAAATATCTCTATTTAAAAAAGTGTGGTATACCCCAGTAAACAATAACTGTGGTTTTGCCATCCCACGGTAAAAAATCTCTATTATTCAGCTTTTGGTAGTTTTTTCCATAAAGAAAAACAGTAGTGTCTCCTGACTGTTGTGACGCAAAAATATATCTGTTGAAAATAGTCTTGTGTAGGCCCGACATCCCAGTGTGGTTTCGCAGTTCCACGGGTCAAATCGCTGTACTATCCAGTTTTGAGCCTTTGGTATCTAAAAAAAAAGCAGTTTGAGTGTGTCGCTCACTGTTCAGCCGCAAATATCTCTATTTAAAAAAGTGTGGTATACCCCAGTAAACAATAACTGTGGTTTTGCCAACCCACGGTAAAAAATCTCTATTATTCAGCTTTTGGTAGTTTTTTCCGTAAAGAAAAACAGTAGCGTCTCCTGACTATTGAGACACAAAAATATATCTGTTGAAAATAGTCTTGTGTAGGCCCGACATCCCAGTGTGGTTTCGCAGTTCCACGGGTCAAATCGCTGTACTATCCAGTTTTGGGCCTTTGGTATCTGAAAAAAAGCAGTTTGAGTGTGTCGCTCACTGTTCAGCCGCAAATATCTCTATTTTAAAAAGTGTAGTATACCCCAGTAAACAATAACTGTGGTTTTGCCATCCCACGGTAAAAAATCTCTATTATTCAGCTTTTGGTAGTTTTTTCCGTAAAGAAAAACAGTAGTGTCTCCTGACTGTTGTGACGCAAAAATATATCTGTTGAAAATAGTCTTGTGTAGGCCCGACATCCCAGTGTGGTTTCGCAGTTCCACGGGTCAAATCGCTGTACTATCCAGTTTTGGGCCTTTGGTATCTAAAAAAAAAGCAGTTTGAGTGTGTCGCTCACTGTTCAGCCACAAATATCTCTATTTAAAAAAGTGTGGTATACCCCAATAAACAATAACTGTGGTTTTGCCATCCCACGGTAAAAAATCTCTATTATTCAGCTTTTGGTAGTTTTTTCCGTAAAGAAAAACAGTAGTGTCTCCTGACTGTTGTGACACAAAAATATATCTGTTGAAAATAGTCTTGTGTAGGCCCGACATCCCAGTGTGGTTTCGCAGTTCCACGGGTCAAATCGCTGTACTATCCAGTTTTGAGCCTTTGGTATCTAAAAAAAAAGCAGTTTGAGTGTGTCGCTCACTGTTCAGCCGCAAATATCTCTATTTAAAAAAGTGTGGTATACCCCAGTAAACAATAACTGTGGTTTTGCCAACCCACGGTAAAAAATCTCTATTATTCAGCTTTTGGTAGTTTTTTCCGTAAAGAAAAACAGTAGCGTCTCCTGACTATTGAGACACAAAAATATATCTGTTGAAAATAGTCTTGTGTAGGCCCGACATCCCAGTGTGGTTTCGCAGTTCCACGGGTCAAATCGCTGTACTATCCAGTTTTGGGCCTTTGGTATCTGAAAAAAAGCAGTTTGAGTGTGTCGCTCACTGTTCAGCCGCAAATATCTCTATTTTAAAAAGTGTAGTATACCCCAGTAAACAATAACTGTGGTTTTGCCATCCCACGGTAAAAAATCTCTATTATTCAGCTTTTGGTAGTTTTTTCCGTAAAGAAAACAGTAGTGTCTCCTGACTGTTGTGACGCAAAAATATATCTGTTGAAAATAGTCTTGTGTAGGCCCGACATCCCAGTGTGGTTTCGCAGTTCCACGGGTCAAATCGCTGTACTATCCAGTTTTGAGCCTTTGGTATCTAAAAAAAAAGCAGTTTGAGTGTGTCGCTCACTGTTCAGCCGCAAATATCTCTATTTAAAAAAGTGTGGTATACCCCAGTAAACAATAACTGTGGTTTTGCCAACCCACGTTAAAAAGTCTCTATTATTCAGCTTTTGGTATTTTTTTCCGTAAAGAAAAACAGTAGTGTCTCCTGACTGTTGTGACGCAAAAATATATCTGTTAAAAATAGTCTTGTGTAGGCCCGACATCCCAGTGTGGTTTCGCAGTTCCACGGGTCAAATCGCTGTACTATCCAGTTTTGGGCCTTTGGTATCTAAAAAAAAAGCAGTTTGAGTGTGTCGCTCACTGTTCAGCCACAAATATCTCTATTTAAAAAAGTGTGGTATACCCCAATAAACAATAACTGTGGTTTTGCCATCCCACGGTAAAAAATCTCTATTATTCAGCTTTTGGTAGTTTTTTCCGTAAAGAAAAACAGTAGTGTCTCCTGACTGTTGTGACGCAAAATATATCTGTTGAAAATAGTCTTGTGTAGGCCCGACATCCCAGTGTGGTTTCGCAGTTCCACGGGTCAAATCGCTGTACTATCCAGTTTTGGGCCTTTGGTATCTAAAAAAAAAGCAGTTTGAGTGTGTCGCTCACTGTTCAGCCGCAAATATCTCTATTTAAAAAAGTGTGGTATACCCCAGTAAACAATAAGTGTGGTTTTGCCATCCCACGGTAAAAAATCTCTATTATTCAACTTTTGGTAGTTTTTTCCCTAAAGAAAACAGTAGTGTCTCCTGACTGTTGTGACACAAAAATATATCTGTTGAAAATAGTCTTGTGTAGGCCCGACATCCCAGTGTGGTTTCGCAGTTCCACGGGTCAAATCGCTGTACTATCCAGTTTTGGGCCTTTGGTATCTAAAAAAAAAAGCAGTTTGAGTGTGTCGCTCACTGTTCAGCCGCAAATATCTCTATTTAAAAAAGTGTGGTATACCCCAGTAAACAATAACTGTGGTTTTGCCATCCCACGGTAAAAAATCTCTATTATTCAGCTTTTGGTAGTTTTTTCCATAAAGAAAAACAGTAGTGTCTCCTGACTGTTGTGACGCAAAAATATATCTGTTGAAAATAGTCTTGTGTAGGCCCGACATCCCAGTGTGGTTTCGCAGTTCCACGGGTCAAATCGCTGTACTATCCAGTTTTGAGCCTTTGGTATCTAAAAAAAAAGCAGTTTGAGTGTGTCGCTCACTGTTCAGCCGCAAATATCTCTATTTAAAAAAGTGTGGTATACCCCAGTAAACAATAACTGTGGTTTTGCCAACCCACGGTAAAAAATCTCTATTATTCAGCTTTTGGTAGTTTTTTCCGTAAAGAAAAACAGTAGCGTCTCCTGACTATTGAGACACAAAAATATATCTGTTGAAAATAGTCTTGTGTAGGCCCGACATCCCAGTGTGGTTTCGCAGTTCCACGGGTCAAATCGCTGTACTATCCAGTTTTGGGCCTTTGGTATCTGAAAAAAAGCAGTTTGAGTGTGTCGCTCACTGTTCAGCCGCAAATATCTCTATTTTAAAAAGTGTAGTATACCCCAGTAAACAATAACTGTGGTTTTGCCATCCCACGGTAAAAAATCTCTATTATTCAGCTTTTGGTAGTTTTTTCCGTAAAGAAAACAGTAGTGTCTCCTGACTGTTGTGACGCAAAAATATATCTGTTGAAAATAGTCTTGTGTAGGCCCGACATCCCAGTGTGGTTTCGCAGTTCCACGGGTCAAATCGCTGTACTATCCAGTTTTGAGCCTTTGGTATCTAAAAAAAAAGCAGTTTGAGTGTGTCGCTCACTGTTCAGCCGCAAATATCTCTATTTAAAAAAGTGTGGTATACCCCAGTAAACAATAACTGTGGTTTTGCCAACCCACGGTAAAAAGTCTCTATTATTCAACTTTTGGTATTTTTTTCCGTAAAGAAAAACAGTAGTGTCTCCTGACTGTTGTGACGCAAAAATATATCTGTTAAAAATAGTCTTGTGTAGGCCCGACATCCCAGTGTGGTTTCGCAGTTCCACGGGTCAAATCGCTGTACTATCCAGTTTTGGGCCTTTGGTATCTAAAAAAAAAGCAGTTTGAGTGTGTCGCTCACTGTTCAGCCACAAATATCTCTATTTAAAAAAGTGTGGTATACCCCAATAAACAATAACTGTGGTTTTGCCATCCCACGGTAAAAAATCTCTATTATTCAGCTTTTGGTAGTTTTTTCCGTAAAGAAAAACAGTAGTGTCTCCTGACTGTTGTGACACAAAAATATATCTGTTGAAAATAGTCTTGTGTAGGCCCGACATCCCAGTGTGGTTTCGCAGTTCCACGGGTCAAATCGCTGTACTATCCAGTTTTGAGCCTTTGGTATCTAAAAAAAAAGCAGTTTGAGTGTGTCGCTCACTGTTCAGCCGCAAATATCTCTATTTAAAAAAGTGTGGTATACCCCAGTAAACAATAACTGTGGTTTTGCCAACCCACAGTAAAAAATCTCTATTATTCAGCTTTTGGTAGTTTTTTCCGTAAAGAAAAACAGTAGCGTCTCATGACTATTGAGACACAAAAATATATCTGTTGAAAATAGTCTTGTGTAGGCCCGACATCCCAGTGTGGTTTCGCAGTTCCACGGGTCAAATCGCTGTACTATCCAGTTTTGAGCCTTTGGTATCTAAAAAAAAAGCAGTTTGAGTGTGTCGCTCACTGTTCAGCCGCAAATATCTCTATTTAAAAAAGTGTGGTATACCCCAGTAAACAATAACTGTGGTTTTGCCAACCCACGGTAAAAAGTCTCTATTATTCAGCTTTTGGTATTTTTTTCCGTAAAGAAAAACAGTAGTGTCTCCTGACTGTTGTGACGCAAAAATATATCTGTTGAAAATAGTCTTGTGTAGGCCCGACATCCCAGTGTGGTTTCGCAGTTCCACAGGTCAAATCGCTGTACTATCCAGTTTTGGGCCTTTGGTATCTAAAAAAAAAGCAGTTTGAGTGTGTCGCTCTCTGTTCAGTCGCAAATATCTCTATTTAAAGAGTGTGGTATGCCCCAGTAAACAATAATTGTGGTTTTGCCATCCCACGATAAAAAATTTCTATTATTCAGCTTTTGGTAGTTTTTTCCGTAAAGAAAAACAGTAGTGTCTCCTGACTGTTGTGACACAAAAATATATCTGTTGAAAATAGTCTTGTGTAGGCCCGACATCCCAGTGTGGTTTCGCAGTTCCACGGGTCAAATCGCTGTACTTTCCAGTTTTGGGCCTTTGGTATCTAAAAAAAAAGCAGTTTGAGTGTGTCGCTCACTGTTCAGCCGCAAATATCTCTATTTAAAAAAGTGTGGTATACCCCAGAAAACAATAACTGTGGTTTTGCCATCCCATGGTAAAAAATCTCTATTATTCAGCTTTTGGTAGTTTTTTCCGTAAAGAAAAGAGTAGTGTCTCCTGACTGTTGTGACACAAAAATATATCTGTTGAAAATCGTCTTGTGTAGGCCCGACATCCCAGTGTGGTTTCGCAGTTCCATGGGTCAAATCGCTGTACTATCCAGTTTTGGGCCTTTGGTATCTAAAAAAAAAGCAGTTTGAGTGTGTCGCTCACTGTTCAGCCGCAAATATCTCAATTTAAAAAAGTGTGGTATACCCCAATAAACAATAACTGTGGTTTTGCCAACCCACGGTAAAAAATCTCTATTATTCAGCTTTTGGTAGTTTTTTCCGTAAAGAAAAACAGTAGTGTCTCCTGACTGTTGTGACACAAAAATATATCTGTTGAAAATAGTCATGTGTAGGCCCGACATCCCAGTTTGGTTTCGCAGTTCCACGGGTCAAATCGCTGTACTATCCAGTTTTGAGCCTTTGGTATCTAAAAAAAAAGCAGTTTGAGTGTGTCGCTCACTGTTCAGCCACAAATATCTCTATTTAAAAAAGTGTGGTATATCCCAGTAAACAATAACTGTGGTTTTGCCAACCCACGGTAAAAAATCTCTATTATTCAGCTTTTGGTAGTTTTTTCCGTAAAGAAAAACAGTAGCGTCTCCTTACTATTGAGACACAAAAATATATCTGTTGAAAATAGTCTTGTGTAGGCCCGACATCCCAGTGTGGTTTCGCAGTTCCACGGGTCAAATCGCTGTACTATCCAGTTTTGGGCCTTTGGTATCTAAAAAAAAGCAGTTTTAGTGTGTCGCTCACTGTTCAGCCGCAAATATCTCTATTTAAAAAAGTGTGGTATACCCCAGAAAACAATAACTGTGGTTTTGCCATCCCACGGTAAAAAATCTCTATTATTCAGCTTTTGGTAGGTTTTTCCGTAAAGAAAACAGTAGTGTCTCCTGACTGTTGTGACGCAAAAATATATCTGTTGAAAATAGTCTTGTGTAGGCCCGACATCCCAGTGTGGTTTCTCAGTTCCACGGGTCAAATCGCTGTACTATCCAGTTTTGGGCCTTTGGTATCTAGAAAAAAAGCAGTTTGAGTGTGTCGCTCACTGTTCAGCCGCAAATATCTCTATTTAAAAAAGTGTGGTATACCCCAGTAAACAATAACTGTGGTTTTGCCATCCCACGGTAAAAAATCTCTATTATTCAGCTTTTGGTAGTTTTTTCCGCAAAGAAAAACAGTAGTGTCTCCTGACTGTTGTGACACAAAAATATATCTGTTGAAAATAGTCTTATGTAGGCCCTACATCCCAGTGTGGTTTCGCAGTTCCACGGGTCAAATCGCTGTACTATCCAGTTTTGGGCCTTTGGTATCTAAGAAAAAAGCAGTTTGAGTGTGTCGCTCACTGTTCAGCCGCAAATATCTCTATTTAAAAAAGTGTGGCATACCCCAGTAAACAATAACTGTGGTTTTGCCATCCCACGGTAAAAAATCTCTATTATTCAGCTTTTGGTAGTTTTTTCCGTAAAGAAAAACAGTAGCGTCTCCTGACTATTGAGACACAAAAATATATCTGTTGAAAATAGTCTTGTGTAGGCCCGACATCCCAGTGTGGTTTCGCAGTTCCACGGGTCAAATCGCTGTACTATCCAGTTTTGGGCCTTTGGTATCTAAAAAAAAGCAGTTTGAGTGTGTCGCTCACTGTTCAGCCGCAAATATCTCTATTTAAAAAAGTGTGGTATACCCCAGAAAACAATAACTGTGGTTTTGCCATCCCACGGTAAAAAATCTCTATTATTCAGCTTTTGGTAGGTTTTTCCGTAAAGAAAACAGTAGTGTCTCCTGACTGTTGTGACGCAAAAATATATCTGTTGAAAATAGTCTTGTGTAGGCCCGACATCCCAGTGTGGTTTCTCAGTTCCACGGGTCAAATCGCTGTACTATCCAGTTTTGGGCCTTTGGTATCTAGAAAAAAAGCAGTTTGAGTGTGTCGCTCACTGTTCAGCCGCAAATATCTCTATTTAAAAAAGTGTGGTATACCCCAGTAAACAATAACTGTGGTTTTGCCATCCCACGGTAAAAAATCTCTATTATTCAGCTTTTGGTAGTTTTTTCCGCAAAGAAAAACAGTAGTGTCTCCTGACTGTTGTGACACAAAAATATATCTGTTGAAAATAGTCTTATGTAGGCCCGACATCCCAGTGTGGTTTCGCAGTTCCACGGGTCAAATCGCTGTACTATCCAGTTTTGGGCCTTTGGTATCTAAGAAAAAAGCAGTTTGAGTGTGTCGCTCACTGTTCAGCCGCAAATATCTCTATTTAAAAAAGTGTGGCATACCCCAGTAAACAATAACTGTGGTTTTGCCATCCCACGGTAAAAAATCTCTATTATTCAGCTTTTGGTATTTTTTTCCGTAAAGAAAAACAGTAGCGTCTCCTGACTATTGTGACACACAAATATATCTGTTGAAAATAGTCTTGTGTAGGCCCGACATCCCAGTGTGGATTCGCAGTTTCACGGGTCAAATCGCTGTACTATCCAGTTTTGGGCCTTTGGTATCTAAAAAAAAAGCAGTTTGAGTGTGTCGCTCACTGTTCAGCCGCAAATATCTCTATTTAAAAAAGTGTGGTATACCCCAGTAAACAATAACTGTGGTTTTGCCAACCCACGGTAAAAAATCTCTATTATTCAGCTTTTGGTAGTTTTTCCGTAAAGAAAAACATTAGAGTCTCCTGACTATTGTGACACAAAAATATATCTGTTGAAAATAGTCTTGTGTAGGCCCGACATCCCAGTGTTGTTTCGCAGTTCCACGGGTCAAATCGCTGTACTATCCAGTTTTGGGCCTTTGGTATCTGAAAAAAAGCAGATTGAGTGTGTTGCTCACTGTTCAGCCGCAAATATCTCTATTTTAAAAAGTGTGGTATACCCCAGTAAACAATAACTGTGGTTTTGCCATCATACGGTAAAAAATCTCTATTATTCAGCTTTTGGTAGTTTTTTCCGTAAAGAAAAACAATAGTGTCTCCTGACTGTTGTGACGCAAAAATATATCTGTTGAAAATAGTCTTGTGTAGGCCCGACATCCCAGTGTGGTTTCGCAGTTCCACGGGTCAAATCGCTGTACTATCCAGTTTTGGGCCTTTGGTATCTAAAAAAAAAGCAGTTTGAGTGTGTCGCTCACTGTTCAGCCACAAATATCTCTATTTAAAAAAGTGTGGTATACCCCAATAAACAATAACTGTGGTTTTGCCATCCCACGGTAAAAAATCTCTATTATTCAGCTTTTGGTAGTTTTTTCCGTAAAGAAAAACAGTAGTGTCTCCTGACTGTTGTGACACAAAAATATATCTGTTGAAAATAGTCTTGTGTAGGCCCGACATCCCAGTGTGGTTTCGCAGTTCCACGGTTCAAATCGCTGTACTATCCAGTTTTGAGCCTTTGGTATCTAAAAAAAAAAGCAGTTTGAGTGTGTCGCTCACTGTTCAGCCGCAAATATCTCTATTTAAAAAAGTGTGGTATACCCCAATAAACAATAACTGTGGTTTTGCCAACCCACGGTAAAAAATCTCTATTATTCAGCTTTTGGTAGTTTTTTCCGTAAAGAAAAACAGTAGCGTCTCCTGACTATTGAGACACAAAAATATATCTGTTGAAAATAGTCTTGTGTAGGCCCGACATCCCAGGGTGGTTTCGCAGTTCCACGGGTCAAATCGCTGTACTATCCAGTTTTGGGCCTTTGGTATCTAAAAAAAAGCAGTTTGAGTGTGTCGCTCACTGTTCAGCCGCAAATATCTCTATTTAAAAAAGTGTGGTATACCCCAGAAAACAATAACTGTGGTTTTGCCATCCCACGGTAAAAAATCTCTATTATTCAGCTTTTGGTAGGTTTTTCCGTAAAGAAAACAGTAGTGTCTCCTGACTGTTGTGACGCAAAAATATATCTGTTGAAAATAGTCTTGTGTAGGCCCGACATCCCAGTGTGGTTTCTCAGTTCCACGGGTCAAATCGCTGTACTATCCAGTTTTGGGCCTTTGGTATCTAGAAAAAAAGCAGTTTGAGTGTGTCGCTCACTGTTCAGCCGCAAATATCTCTATTTAAAAAAGTGTGGTATACCCCAGTAAACAATAACTGTGGTTTTGCCATCCCACGGTAAAAAATCTCTATTATTCAGCTTTTGGTAGTTTTTTCCGCAAAGAAAAACAGTAGTGTCTCCTGACTGTTGTGACACAAAAATATATCTGTTGAAAATAGTCTTATGTAGGCCCGACATCCCAGTGTGGTTTCGCAGTTCCACGGGTCAAATCGCTGTACTATCCAGTTTTGGGCCTTTGGTATCTAAGAAAAAAGCAGTTTGAGTGTGTCGCTCACTGTTCAGCCGCAAATATCTCTATTTAAAAAACTGTGGCATACCCCAGTAAACAATAACTGTGGTTTTGCCATCCCACGGTAAAAAATCTCTATTATTCAGCTTTTGGTATTTTTTTCCGTAAAGAAAAACAGTAGCGTCTCCTGACTATTGTGACACACAAATATATCTGTTGAAAATAGTCTTGTGTAGGCCCGACATCCCAGGGTGGTTTCGCAGTTCCACGGGTCAAATCGCTGTACTATCCAGTTTTGGGCCTTTGGTATCTAAAAAAAAGCAGTTTGAGTGTGTCGCTCACTGTTCACCCGCAAATATCTCTATTTTAAAAAGTATGGTATACCCCAGTAAACAATAACTGTGGTTTTGCCATCCCACGGTAAAAAATCTCTATTATTCAGCTTTTGGTAGTTTTTTCCGTAAAGAAAAACAATAGTGTCTCCTGACTGTTGTGACACAAAAATATATCTGTTGAAAATAGTCTTGTGTAGGCCCGACATCCCAGTGTGGATTCGCAGTTTCACGGGTCAAATCGCTGTACTATCCAGTTTTGGGCCTTTGGTATCTAAAAAAAAAGCAGTTTGAGTGTGTCGCTCACTGTTCAGCCGCAAATATCTCTATTTAAAAAAGTGTGGTATACCCCAGTAAACAATAACTGTGGTTTTGCCAACCCACGGTAAAAAATCTCTATTATTCAGCTTTTGGTAGTTTTTCCGTAAAGAAAAACATTAGAGTCTCCTGACTATTGTGACACAAAAATATATCTGTTGAAAATAGTCTTGTGTAGGCCCGACATCCCAGTGTTGTTTCGCAGTTCCACGGGTCAAATCGCTGTACTATCCAGTTTTGGGCCTTTGGTATCTGAAAAAAAGCAGATTGAGTGTGTTGCTCACTGTTCAGCCGCAAATATCTCTATTTTAAAAAGTGTGGTATACCCCAGTAAACAATAACTGTGGTTTTGCCATCATACGGTAAAAAATCTCTATTATTCAGCTTTTGGTAGTTTTTTCCGTAAAGAAAAACAATAGTGTCTCCTGACTGTTGTGACGCAAAAATATATCTGTTGAAAATAGTCTTGTGTAGGCCCGACATCCCAGTGTGGTTTCGCAGTTCCACGGGTCAAATCGCTGTACTATCCAGTTTTGGGCCTTTGGTATCTAAAAAAAAAGCAGTTTGAGTGTGTCGCTCACTGTTCAGCCACAAATATCTCTATTTAAAAAAGTGTGGTATACCCCAATAAACAATAACTGTGGTTTTGCCATCCCACGGTAAAAAATCTCTATTATTCAGCTTTTGGTAGTTTTTTCCGTAAAGAAAAACAGTAGTGTCTCCTGACTGTTGTGACACAAAAATATATCTGTTGAAAATAGTCTTGTGTAGGCCCGACATCCCAGTGTGGTTTCGCAGTTCCACGGGTCAAATCGCTGTACTATCCAGTTTTGAGCCTTTGGTATCTAAAAAAAAAGCAGTTTGAGTGTGTCGCTCACTGTTCAGCCGCAAATATCTCTATTTAAAAAAGTGTGGTATACCCCAATAAACAATAACTGTGGTTTTGCCAACCCACGGTAAAAAATCTCTATTATTCAGCTTTTGGTAGTTTTTTCCGTAAAGAAAAACAGTAGCGTCTCCTGACTATTGAGACACAAAAGTATATCTGTTGAAAATAGTCTTATGTAGGCCCGACATCCCAGTGTGGTTTCGCAGTTCCACGGGTCAAATCGCTGTACTATCCAGTTTTGGGCCTTTGGTATCTGAAAAAAAGCAGTTTGAGTGTGTCGCTCACTGTTCAGCCTCAAATATCTCTATTTTAAAAAGTGTAGTATACCCCAGTAAACAATAACTGTGGTTTTGCCATCCCACGGTAAAAAATCTCTATTATTCAGCTTTTGGTAGTTTTTTCCGTAAAGAAAACAGTAGTGTCTCCTGACTGTTGTGACGCAAAAATATATCTGTTGAAAATAGTCTTGTGTAGGCCCGACATCCCAGTGTGGTTTCGCAGTTCCACGGGTCAAATCGCTGTACTATCCAGTTTTGGGCCTTTGGTATCTAAAAAAAAAAAAGCAGTTTGAGTGTGTCGCTCTCTGTTCAGTCGCAAATATCTCTATTTAAAGAGTGTGGTATACCCCAGTAAACAATAATTGTGGTTTTGCCATCCCACGATAAAAAATTTCTATTATTCAGCTTTTGGTTGTTTTTTCCATAAAGAAAAACAGTAGTGTCTCCTGACTGTTGTGACACAAAAATATATCTGTTGAAAATAGTCTTGTGTAGGCCCGACATCCCAGTGTGGTTTCGCAGTTCCACGGGTCAAATCGCTGTACTATCCAGTTTTGGGCCTTTGGTATCTAAAAAAAAAGCAGTTTGAGTGTGTCGCTCACTGTTCAGCCGCAAATATCTCTATTTATAAAAGTGTGGTATACCCCAGAAAACAATAACTGTGGTTTTGCCATCCCATGGTAAAAAATCTCTATTATTCAGCTTTTGTTAGTTTTTTCCGTAAAGAAAAGAGTAGTGTCTCCTGACTGTTGTGACACAAAAATATATCTGTTGAAAATCGTCTTGTGTAGGCCCGACATCCCAGTGTGGTTTCGCAGTTCCACGGGTCAAATCGCTGTACTATCCAGTTTTGGGCCTTTGGTATCTAAAAAAAAAGCAGTTTGAGTATGTCGCTCACTGTTCAGCCGCAAATATCTATATTTAAAAAAGTGTGGTATACCCCAATAAACAATAACTGTGGTTTTGCCAACCCACGGTAAAAAATCTCTATTATTCAGCTTTTCGTAGTTTTTTCCGTAAAGAAAAACAGTAGTGTCTCCTGACTGTTGTGACACAAAAATATATCTGTTGAAAATAGTCTTGTGTAGGCCAGACATCCCAGTGTGGTTTCGCAGTTCCACGGGTCAAATCGCTGTACTATCCAGTTTTGAGCCTTTGGTATCTAAAAAAAAAGCAGTTTGAGTGTGTCGCTCACTGTTCAGCCGCAAATATCTCTATTTAAAAAAGTGTGGTATATCCCAGTAAACAATAACTGTGGTTTTGCCAACCCACGGTAAAAAATCTCTATTATTCAGCTTTTGGTAGTTTTTTCCGTAAAGAAAAACAGTAGCGTCTCCTGACTATTGAGACACAAAAATATATCTGTTGAAAATAGTCTTGTGTAGGCCCGACATCCCAGTGTGGTTTCGGAGTTCCACGCGTCAAATCGCTGTACTATCCAGTTTTGGGCCTTTGGTATCTGAAAAAAAGCAGTTTGAGTGTGTCGCTCACTGTTCAGCCGCAAATATCTCTATTTTAAAAAGTGTAGTATACCCCAGGAAACAATAACTGTGGTTTTGCCATCCCACGATAAAAAATCTCTATTATTCAGCTTTTGGTAGTTTTTTCCGTAAAGAAAAACAGTAGTGTCTCCTGACTGTTGTGACGCAAAAATATATCTGTTGAAAATAGTCTTGTGTAGGCCCAACATCTCAGTGTGGTTTCGCAGTTCCACGGGTCAAATCGCTGTACTATCCAGTTCTAGGCCTTTGGTATCTAAAAAAAAAGCAGTTTGAGTGTGTCGCTCACTGTTCAGCCGCAAATATCTCTATTTAAAAAAGTGTGGTATACCCCAGTAAACAATAACTGTGGTTTTGCCATCCCACGGTAAAAAATCTCTATTATTCAGCTTTTGGTAGTTTTTTCCGTAAAGAAAAACAGTAGTGTCTCCTGACTGTTGTGACACAAAAATATATCTGTTGAAAATAGTCTTGTGTAGGCCCGACATCCCAGTGTGGTTTCGCAGTTCCACGGGTCAAATCGCTGTACTATCCAGTTTTGGGCCTTTGGTATCTAAAAAAAAGCAGTTTGAGTGTGTCGCTCACTGTTCAGCCGCAAATATCTCTATTTAAAAAAGTGTGGTATACCCCAGAAAACAATAACTGTGGTTTTGCCATCCCACGGTAAAAAATCTCTATTATTCAGCTTTTGGTAGGTTTTTCCGTAAAGAAAACAGTAGTGTCTCCTGACTGTTGTGACGCAAAAATATATCTGTTGAAAATAGTCTTGTGTAGGCCCGACATCCCAGAGTGGTTTCTCAGTTCCACGGGTCAAATCGCTGTACTATCCAGTTTTGGGCCTTTGGTATCTAGAAAAAAAGCAGTTTGAGTGTGTCGCTCACTGTTCAGCCACAAATATCTCTATTTAAAAAAGTGTGGTATACCCAGTAAACAATAACTGTGGTCTTGCCAACCCACGGTAAAAAATCTCTATTATTCAGGTTTTGGTAGTTTTTTCCATAAAGAAAAACAGTAGTGTCTCCTGACTGTTGTGACACAAAAATATATCTGTTGAAAATAATCTTGTGTAGGCGCAGTGTGGTTTCCCAGTGTGGTTTCGCAGTTCCACGGGTCAAATCGCTGTACTATCCAGTTTTGGGCCTTTGGTATCTAAAAAAAAAGCAGTTTGAGTGTGTCGCTCACTGTTCAGCCACAAATATCTCTATTTAAAAAAGTGTGGTATACCCCAATAAACAATAACTGTGGTTTTGCCTTCCCACGGTAAAAAATCTCTATTATTCAGCTTTTGGTAGTTTTTTCCGTAAAGAAAAACAGTAGTGTCTCCTGACTGTTGTGACACAAAAATATATCTGTTGAAAATAGTCTTGTGTAGGCCCTACATCCCAGTGTGGTTTCGCAGTTCCACGGGTCAAATCGCTGTACTATCCAGTTTTGGGCCTTTGGTATCTAAAAAAAAAGCAGTTTGAGTGTGTCGCTCAGTGTTCAGCCGCAAATATCTCTATTTAAAAAAGTGTGGCATACCCCAGTAAACAATAACTGTGGTTTTGCCATCCCACGGTAAAAAATCTCTATTATTCAGCTTTTGGTATTTTTTTCCGTAAAGAAAAACAGTAGCATCTCCTGACTATTGTGACACACAAATATATCTGTTGAAAATAGTCTTGTGTAGGCCCGACATCCCAGGGTGGTTTCGCAGTTCCACGGGTCAAATCGCTGTACTATCCAGTTTTGGGCCTTTGGTATCTAAAAAAAAGCAGTTTGAGTGTGTCGCTCACTGTTCACCCGCAAATATCTCTATTTTAAAAAGTATGGTATACCCCAGTAAACAATAACTGTGGTTTTGCCATCCCACGGTAAAAAATCTCTATTATTCAGCTTTTGGTAGTTTTTTCCGTAAAGAAAAACAGTAGTGTCTCCTGACTGTTGTGACACAAAAATATATCTGTTGAAAATAGTCTTGTGTAGGCCCGACATCCCAGTGTGGTTTCGCCGTTCCACGGGTCAAATCGCTGTACTATCCAGTTTTGGGCCTTTGGTATCTAAAAAAAAAGCAGTTTGAGTGTGTCGCTCACTGTTCAGCCACAAATATCTCTATTTAAAAAAGTGTGGTATACCCCAGTAAACAATAACTGTGGTTTTGCCATCCCACAGTAAAAAATCTCTATTATTCAGCTTTTGGTAGCTTTTTCCGTAAAGAAAAACAGTAGTGTCTCCTGACTGTTGTGACACAAAAATATATCTGTTGAAAATAGTCTTATGTAGGCCCGACATCCCAGTGTGGTTATGCAGTTCCACGGGTCAAATCGCTGTACTATCCAGTTTTGGGCCTTTGGTATCTAAAAAAAAAGCAGTTTGAGTGTGTCGCTCACTGTTCAGCCGCAAATATCTCTATTTAAAAAAGTGTGGTATACCCCAGTAAACAATAACTGTGGTTTTGCCATCCCACGGTAAAAAATCTCTATTATTCAGCTTTTGGTAGTTTTTTCCGTAAAGAAAAACAGTAGTGTCTCCTGACTGTTGTAACACAAAAATATATCTGTTGAAAATAGTCTTGTGTAGGCCCGACATCCCAGTGTGGTTTCGCAGTTCCACGGGTCAAATCGCTGTACTATCCAGTTTTGGGCCTTTGGTATCTAAAAAAAAAGCAGTTTGAGTGTGTCGCTCACTGTTCAGCCGCAAATATCTCTATTTAAAAAAGTGTGGTATACCCCAGTAAACAATAACTGTGGTTTTGCCATCCCATGGTAAAAAATCTCTATTATTCAGCTTTTGGTAGTTTTTTCCGTAAAGAAAAACAGTAGTGTCTCCTGACTGTTGTGACACAAAAATAAATCTGTTGAAAATAGTCTTGTGTAGGCCCGACATCCCAGTGTGGTTTCGCCGTTCCACGGGTCAAATCGCTGTACTATCCAGTTTTGGGCCTTTGGTATCTAAAAAAAAAGCAGTTTGAGTGTGTTGCTCACTGTTCATCTGCAAATATCTTTATTTAAAAAAGTGTGGTATACCCCAGTAAACAATAACTGTGGTCTTCCTCTTCCACGGTTCTAATCTACTCTTTATTACCCTTTTTCCATTGATAGTGCAAGTGTAAGCTATTTTACTTCATTTGCAATGGGCAAGGTGCGTGGCAAGGGACGTGGAAGTGGACATTCTGGTGATGGTTCGTGCAGAGGATGGGGCGGTGGTCAAGGAGAAAATGTGCCACAACCAACAGCCACATCTTCTCGCTCCCACTTCTTGACCGAATTACTAGGGAAGCACAGAACAACACCAGTATTGAGAGCTGATCAGTGTGAACAGGTTATTAATTGGATAGCAGATAATACTTCCAGTTACCTGGGCACCACCACCTCTGGTCTGTCTTCCACACGGTCAACTCTTAGTAGCCTTGAGTCTCGACCACATACTCCTCCTCACCCTGATGCTCCTTCCTCTCACCATGCCGAGTGTCATCAGACAGCAAGTGATCCCACACTTGGACACTCTGAAGAGCTGTTCACTGGTCCATTTCCATATTTGGGCCCCTCGCCTGATACGCTTGAAGTGGTGGAAGAGGAGATCCCATGTTGCGATGCCCAAATATTTGAACAGCCACGGCCACAGGAAGTCGACGTTGGCAATCTGTCACAAGAGGTGGACGATGACGAGACACAATTGCCAGGAAGTGAGGAGGAGGATCGTGGTGCGCAAGTGGAAGAGGAGGAGGTGGTGGATGATCAAGTAACTAACCCAACAAGGAAGGAGGACATGCAGAGTGAGGCCAGCAGCACACAGGGGAGAGAGGCAGAGTACCCCAACAGGCAGGAAGAAGCAGTGTGTTGGCCGCAGACAGAAGGCAGGCAACCGTTCCCCGTAACACCAACACGAGGGACGTTGCCAGTACAAGCGGTAGGTCTTCCAGAGTCTGGAATTTTTTTAAAGACTCTGCTGATAACCCCAAAAAGGCCATATGTTCCACCTGCCATGCCAGCATCAGCAGGGGTGACAAAACTACCAGCCTGACCACCACCAGCATGATCAGGCACATGGCAGCAAAGCACCCGACTTTGTGGGGCGAAACCCAGGGTCCACGACCAGTGTCAGCGGGTGTCACCACTGCTTCTTCCACTGTTGTGCGTGCAATAGAACCCCCTGTTGTGTGTGCAAGGCAATCCCCTGTCCATACTGCATGTAAAGATGCCCCCTCCTCTCAGTCTTCACTTGTTATGGCAGTTTCTCAAGAAACAGCATCAACGTCCACGTCCACGTCCCACCTCAGCGTTCAATTGTCCATATCCCAGACCTTTGAACGAAAGCGGAAATTCGCAGCTAACGCCCCACAGGCCACAGTCCTAAATTCGCACATTTCACGACTGCTTGCGTTGGAAATGCTGCCTTTTAGGCTGGTGGAGACGGAATCCTTCCGCAATCTTATGGCGGTGGCCGTCCCTCGGTACTCGGTCCCCAGCCGACACTATTTTGCCCGGTGTGCCATCCCCACACTACACAAGCACGTGTCCCAAAGCATCTGCCGTGCCCTCAACAACGCAGTTACTGGGAGAGTCCACCTGACAACGGACACGTGAACAAGTGCTTGTGGCCAGGGACGGTACATCTCTCTGACGGCACACTGCGTAAACATAATGGAAGCCGGGACCCCGTCGGACCTTGGGACGGAACACATCCTCCCCACACCGAGGATTGCGGGCCCTATGTCAGTCAGAGTTGCCCCCACAGTGTACAGCTCCTGCTCATCCTCCACCTCCTCCTCCTCCTCATGTTCAGCCTCCATCTCAGATATCACCACATCAGTTACAAGCAGGAAGCATTGCAGTACTGCCTCCGCCAAGCTGCAACAGGCTGTGCTGAAACTCATAAGCTTAGGTGATAAACCTCACACTGCTTGTGAGTTGTGGACAGCTGTGAAAGAGCAGACAGATCTGTGGCTGAGACCGCTGAACCTACATCCCGGCATGGTCGTGTGTGACAATGGCCGTAACCTGGTGGCGGCTCTGAGGTGAGGTGAGATCACACACGTACCATGCCTGGCTCATGTGCTTAACCTCGTGGTTCAGCGGTTTCTTAAATCGTACCCGAGTTGCCAGATCTGCTCGTGAAAGTCAGCTCATTTTCGCAAGTCGGCTACAGCTTCCGCCGCCCTTGCTGTGTTGCAGCAGCGTTTGCAGCTTCCGGCACACCGACTGGTGTGTGATGTCCCCACACGTTGGAACTCTACCCTCCACATGTTGCAAAGGATTTTTGAGCAGAAGAGAGCAGTTGTGGAGTACCAGCTGCAACAAGGCCGTCGATATTCAGGTCAGACTTCACACATAAGACTTCAGGAGTGGACCTGGATGTCTGACATATGTACCATCCTGACAAACTTTGAGGAGGCCACCAAGATGGTGAGTGGCGATGACGCCATCATTAGTGTCAGCATCCCACTTCTCTGTCTTTTGCAACGCTCTCTGCAGAGAATTAAAGAGGAGACATTGCAGCCAGAGTATGATGAGATGGATCAAGAAGCCGTAGCGGGCGATTACACACAGCCCATCCTCATCTCATCCCAACGTGCATTGGGGGACAATGAGGGAGAGGAGGAGGAGGAGGAAGAACAGGAGCTGCTATCATGCGTACCTGTACAAGTGTCATACCGTCGGTTCAGCGTGGGTGGCCTGAGGACAGGGGGAGGAAGAAAAGGAGGAGGAGGAGGAGGAGAGCATGGTCAGTCGTCATCTTGGTGAGGACACGGAAATCTTGCCCATTACCAGTCTGGCACGCATGGTTGACTTTATGTTACGCAGCCTTAACCGTGACCCTCGCGTTGTCAAAATGTTGGGTGACAGTCATTACTGGTTGGTGACACTTGTAGACCCCCGCTACAAGGAGAACTTTCACTCTCTTATTCCTGAGGTGGAGAGGTCTACAAAAATGGGGCAGTACCAGAAGGCCCTTGCTGCAGAACTCTTAAAAAAATTCCCATCTAAACACGCTAGCGGTAGAGGTCACAGTTCGTTGCCCAACCAAGGCGTACAGGCGAGAGAGATGCAACTCTAATCCAGCAGAGGCAGGGGAACACTGTCAACGTTCTGGGACAGTTTTCTGACACCCGCCCAGCTTACAGGCCCTGAGGCGCGGGGTACTCTCACAAGGAGTGGAAAGTTTCAAAAGATGGTGAGGGAGTACCTTGCCCACCGTACCAGCATCCTCCGTGATTCCTCTGTGCCTTTTACTTATTGGGTATCCAAGCTGGACACTTGGAATGAACTCGCTCTGTACGCCTTGGAGGTCCTGACCTGCCCTGCCGCTAGCGTGTTATCGGAACGTGTTTTTAGTGCCGCTGGGGGAATTATAACTGATAAGCTCACTCGCCTGTCAACTGACAATGCTGACAAGCTGACCCTTATCAAAATGAACAAGGGCTGGATTGGGCCATACTTCTCATCACCACCAAATGACAGCAGAGTAACATAAAGTCAAATCCACTGTGTTATTTCGGGAGGTGTATTCACATGCGCCGCTTCACACCCACACATGGGTATACGCTTACTCGTTTCGGCTGTTTTATCTTATTCTCCTTATCCTCAGCCTCCACCACCACTATACCACCAGGGTGCCAGCATTGCAAGTTCCTCCGTCCTTATTTTTGGCAGCTTTTGCTTGGAAAGCATAAGCAAATACCATGGGACACCCACTCCCCAATAATGGGACTTATGTTTGTAATATGCTGTACTGCATGGCTCTTGTAAGGGGCATTGAAGTTGCTCCGTCCTAATTTTTGGCAGCTTTTGCTTGGAAAGCATAAGCAAATACTATGGGAGACCCACTCCCCAATAATGGGACTTATGTTTGTAATATGCTGTACTGCATGGCTCTTGTAAGGGGCATTGCAAGTTGCTCCGTCCTAATTTTTGGCAGCTTTTGCTTGGAAAGCATAAGCAAATACTATGGGAGACCCACTCCCCAATAATGGGACTTATGTTTGTAATATGCTGTACTGCATGGCTCTTGTAAGGGGCATTGCAAGTTGCTCCGTCCTAATTTTTGGCAGCTTTTGCTTGCAAGGCATAAGCAAATACTATGGGACACCCACTCCGCATTAATGGGACTTATGTTTGTAATATGCTGTACTGCATGTGACGCGCCCCCTGGGCCGTGTGTACACGTGTGTGGGATACCCGGTGCCGGGTCTCTGGGGTCTGTAGTCTCCGTGGCGGTGACCCGGTCCCGTGGCTCAGGCTGGTCAAACCAGTGGCAGTCTTTCTTAGGTTTTGAGGTTAATTGTCCGACTGCGCCACCCATGGATTGCGGTCAGGGAGTACCACCGCTGCAAGGCAGACCGCTGAGGCTGGTGTTGTGTGCGCAGCAGAGAATGGGATATCTCCCCACGGGAGGAGTATAGCCTCAGGGCAGTGAGTGTGGAGGATGGGGGTGATGGTGCACGAGCGCAGAAGTATCGACTCAGAGTCTTTGCAGTGCAGTTCAGGGTCTTTACTGATGATTATAAGGTAGACCCTCCCGGGAGTACTGGCTAGCATAAGAGGCCTGGTCAGTCTGTGAGCAAGCAGGAGTTCCCTGGCCAGGTGGAGTTGTAGGCCTCTCCGTCTGTATGCACTCTTCCTGGCTACCTTGCTGTAAGCGGGTAGAAGTAGCCCACGTCCCTGAGTGTACCGTGTAGTGCTCACCCGTATGGCTGGTGACTTGGGGCCTTCTGTTAGCCTCCGCTCCACGACGGCGGTGCTGGTCCCTTGCTTGTGACTGAGCCTCCGGGCTTCTATGGCCAGAGGACCTGAAATCCCCTGCCGGCTGGTTTCTGCTGCTGGATATATAAGTCCTCACAGCCTCGGACTCCTGTGTCCGGTTCCTATTGTCTTCTGCCAGGGCGAGCTCTGCTCAGCTTTCAGCCCCTGGTCTTTAGCTCCTAGCTCCTACAGAGCTCCTTGCTGTTACTTTCCCTTGCTCTCACTCTGACTCTGACTGTTCTCTGTTCTCTGACTCACTCAACCCCGCCCCAGATCCAGTTTATAAGGGCAGAATTCTCCCCTCCCAGGACTGGGGCAGGAGGATGTTGCATGTTTAAGGGATCCTGACCAGGAAACCTCCCACTTGCTCTCCAACGTAATATCTCTACTACTGAGGTGACCAGACCCATGGGGTGCCACACATGGCTCTTGTAAGGGGCATTGCAGTTCCTCATAATTTTTGGAAAGCCTTCCATTCACTGCTTAGGCCAACAGTGCACAGGACACCCAGTTGCTATAAATGGAAAAAAAGGATTAGTTAACGCCCTCTGACCTCCATGTCATTTCCAAGGGGCATTGGAGTGCCTAAAAATTTTTGGTAGGCATTGCACTCACTGTATGCCCTATAACTGTGTAGCCGAACCACTCCTTTTGTTACAGAAACATATCCTACAAGACATACCTGGTTGACTGGCCTGATATTGATGTGAATGGTCCCTGTTCCTCCTGCTCTTTCCCCTTTGCCACTACCTCATCCATCATTTATCACCTGAAGCTTTGTTTTAACGGGAGTCATAGAACTTGGATAGTAGCAGGAAAACATCCAGCAATCCTCGGAGGAGGTAGGATATGCGCCAAAACGCTGACCACCTCAGGCCTAGCCGCTACTACATACATGCGCTTGCATTACAACAAAACAAAGCAGATGCTAACTTCTATCATCCTCATCATGCTCCTCACCTTGGCACTCTCAACTCCCCTGATGGAGAAGCCAGGGCCCACCGGAGGAGTCTGATAGTCCGGTGGGCTCGGCCAATGCTGCCCTAAAGCAGGCCAGGCTAAGAAAAGTGTGGGAAAGGTTACCGGGACAAATAGGGGTGGCTGGGGACCGAGTATGGACACCCGGCCACCCCCTGGAGGCTGGGGAGCAAGCGGGGACACCCGGCCACCAGGTGGCTGGGGACTGAGTATGGATACCAGGCCGCCGACACAGCCATGGCGTGGTGGCCAGATTCCGCCTCCACATGCCTAAAAGGCCCAATTTAAAGTGCAAGCAAGCAAGCAGTATGGTACTGCAGCCTCGGGGTGGGTGGGTGGCAGGCTGCATACTTGCGCTTGCATTGCAAGGAATGGGAGAGGTACAATTGAACACTGCCCTGGGACAAGGACTTGAATGGGGATAGTTTCAAGTCTGCAACGACAGGTGCAATGTGGGAGGCATCTTCGCATGTACCATGAACAGGGGTTTGGCATGCACACGCTACAGCGGAATAGGCTCTCCTTCCCACTAAATGCACTGGGGAGGGCAAAGGTAATGTTTTGGTATAGGCGCTTAATCTTATGTATAAGGCACACCAGGACAAATAGGGGCGGCTGGGGACTGAGTATGAATACCTAGCTGCCGAAGCAGCCTTGAGGTAGTGGCCAGCTTCGGCCTCCTCCAAACTAAAAGGCCCCATTTCACGTGCAAGCTAGCAGTATGGAATTGCAGTCTGGGGGTGGGTGGGTGGCAGGCTGCACACTTACACTTGCATTAAAAGAAAACATAGCAGATGCTAACTTCAGTCATCATCATCATGCTCCTCACCTTGGCACTCTCAACTCCACCGATGGAGAAGTCAGGGCCCACCGGAGGAGTCTGGTTCTCTGGTGGGCTCGTCCAATGCTGCCTAAAGCAGGCCGGGCTAAGAAAAGTGTGTGGGGGATGTTCCAAGGAGAAATAGGGGCGGCTGGGGACCGTTTATGGACACCCGGCTGCCCCCAGGTGGCTGGGGACCGTGTGTGGACACCCGGCCGTGGGGCGGCTGGGGACCGAGTATGGACACCCGGCCGCCGGCAGCTGGGGACTGAGTATGGATTCCAGGCCGCCAACACAGCCATGACGTGGTGGCCAGATTTCGCCTCCACATGCCTAAAAGGCCCAATTTCAAGTTCAAGCAAGCAAGCAGTATGGTATTGCAGCCTGGGGCTGGGTGGGTGGCAGGCTGCATACTTGCGCTTGCATTGCAAGGAATGGGGGAGGTACAATTGAACACTGCCCTGGGACTAGAACTTGCATGGGGATGGTGGCAAGTCTGCATCTTCTGATGCGGCAAGGATCACTTATGATGGGCACACTTTTAGACAGCGACCTGGGAGTCAGAGATGCTTCCAGGGGTCTTCCCCATGCTGTTCCCATGTCTTTTCAGCACTTTATGCATGTGTCACACAGCACATGGCCAGATAAGGTTGTAAAATGTTAAAATGACATTTCCCGGTGAATGCATTTGTCATAGTTGAAAGCAATACAAAAGTGCAAAAACGCTTAAAAAATGCTACTTGTGAACATAGCCGAAGGTGTGGAGGAGTATTTTTGTTTTTGGTCATTTATTTTAACTTATACACAAGTCTTTTCCCTGGAAAGGATGTTCCTTAACATATTTCACAGGAAAAAAGTTTCACTTTCGTTTTTGAACGTTTTATTGTGAGCCCGTAAAAGTGGCTTAATACCTCTGACCATGTTGTTGACAGCAGTGACCTGGGGATCAGAAATGCTTCCTGGGGCGATCCCCATGCTGTCCCCATGTCATTTGAGCACTGTCACTATCGTTTTGGGCACTTGTTAAGCTTTTAAAAGACTGCCGGGGGTGCCACCGCAAAAATGCTCTAGTCTCCCATAGACTAATATTGGGCTTGTTGCTCGGGTCGAGCACCCGAGTATCACGGCGAGCTCGGCCCGAGCTTCGAGCACCTGAGCATTTTAGTGCTCGCTCAACACTAGTACAGATGCATTTCAGACCCTCAGGGCAATGATTAAGGACCCGAGGGTCTGAAACATGTCTGTTTACTACCTAACCCCGTGGGATTGTGACTTTCTATTTGTACATATTTTTTACAAATTTTTTCCAATAAAGTACTTGATTTTAAGAAGACATCTTGATGCTGGACTATCTCCTCACTTGTTAGCATCCATTTATATGGTGAGGTCACCTTTGACATATGGCTGTATTGGCATTAAAAAGATTGGAAAGGGGTGACCTTTAAGGGTTACAGGAGAACTCTTACACGCATTTTTAAAGGCAATTGGAGGCTTTACAATATTTGTGATTCAATTTCAAATTTCAAAAGATTCGCTCATCTGTACTTGCTTCACAAAAGAATAAAACCCTCGCAGAGCGTCATCATATGAAAAATAAAAAGTAGTTACGGGTTTCCGAAAATGGCAAAGCAAACCCTCTTTTTTTATTACAAATTTCCAACTGTGTATTTATTTTTGGGATCACCCTAATCATATTAACCATATCATGTTTCCAGGTTATTTTGACAAAACACAATAAACAATGCGGAATTGTGGGATTTTCTACCATTTTACGGTTTTCGTATTTTTTTCTCATTTTCCAGTACACATAGCTATGTGAGTGAAAAATATAAAAGTTGTGTTTTTTTTGGAAGAAGGGGAGGAATAAACAAAAGTGCAAAAAATCGGTTGATCATGAAGAGATTAAAGCTATGCAACTTTCTAATACACCTTCTACATCAATTCTTCTAATTTTTCAATATTTCTATTTTTGTAGTTTGGATGGGATTCTTTATTGTTCACTTTTAGAGAATCGAAGTATGTCTTGGTAATGTGAGGATCAGACAGGTGCACATATTTGTACAAGAGTGGGTTTCCTCCGGGTTGTTTTGTTTCCTCCCACACTCCAAAAACATCCTGATTCCTGATAGGAAATATAGATTGTGAGCCCCAATGGGGACAGTGCCCATAATGTCTGTAAATTGTCTGAATTGTAAAGCGCAGCGGAATATGTTGGTGCTATATAAATGAAAAGATTATTATTTATCATTAAGAGAGAGATCTAATAAACTGGACTGTATGTAATGAACCAATGAGCCATGCGCATGTACTCTATCACTTGACCAGGACAGTTTTTCAAACTGGAGAAATTAAGAATATATACTCATATCTACTGTCTACAAACAGACACTTGAAACCCACAAATAACTAATTGTTGGTAAATTGTATAATTATATGTTTTTATTAAAAATGGTTAATATTTATGCTACATTTTGCATTATATGCATAAACATACAAAAAGTATTAAAAACAATATCCAATTAAAGCCTTTTTATATTTAATTATATATTTTTTTATTTTTCACTTTCCATCAGGTTTCTAACAAATGTAACTTTTTTGGGCTATTTTTTAATTCCATATCTTTATAGGATGAACTCCCAAAACTGACTCGTCTTACATGTAATAGAATTGTTATTATTACTAGTATTCATAATACGAAAGAATGTATTTTCTTCTCAATTTTAATAAATATATTAGATATATGCCTACTAAGAAAGAATGTAAAATATATAAAAAATTGAAATAGCCAAGTTTGTTGCAGTGTCATATCTATTAAACCTAAGGCTAATGTTCCTACTTGCAGATGTGAAAGTCATCTGAAGTCTGTAAAACATTAAGCCATATTGAAATGATTAAGGCAGAGCAAGATTTAGAAAATCCAAAGTATTTTATAGATAAAGTGGCTTGCATTAAAGAGTGGTTGACCATATCCTAATTCATCACGTTTTGCTTATCATATCATGTTGAATGACAACTTTATATCTGAAAACCATCTGCCTGAGAAAGTTGGTTTGGATTCTTGTACTGCATATTACAAGACTGTAATGCCAGTTGAAAGGGTGATGGTCTAGGAAATCTATCTGACCTATCGGAATTCTGAACATTTATTAACACTATATTTATTCATCCTGTTGTGTTTTTTTTAATGTATTACAAATAAAAAATATAATTTTAAAGCATGATTAGATATAAATGAGTAGATCACTGGCAAAGGAGAATTTTTCCTTCACCTTGAGCAAGAATTCAGTTTAGTGCCCCCTCCTTTACACAGCTTAAGTATTTTGAGTAGTTGTCATGTAACAACTCAGATGCGATTTGCATACTTACACTCACGTGCCAACTAGCTGCTCTTCTTAATTCACTCAGTGTTCAACGAAAAACTATAGCCCCTGCTTCATTGAGAGAAGCAGACAGAGAAGCCAGCTGGCATGTGACAATAAGTATGAAAATCGCATATGAGTGGTCATGTGATGACCGCTGGAACTGAGAAACAGATACGAATCCTGACAGACGAATATTACTCAGTCTTAGAATTTGGCAAGCTTTAGTGCCTATAATAATCTCATAATGCAATTACCGGTAAGGTAATGTGTCCTAGGGCATTAATTATAATGTAATAATATGACATAAAAATAACGGAAAAATGCCAGACAAAATAAATGAAAAACAATTGATTGCATTGAAGAGAACTTCTCATCAGGATTATCCATGTTAAACTAAAGGTATGGGCATAAAGACGCTGTCATACTGATGTAATACATACATTCAGTGTAGAAATCTGCAGCCTGGTTTTTGTTAAGTCATCACTAGATGTTTTGGATTCCTAAACCCTTCGTGCATTGGGGCTGGACTCAGGGTAGAGTTTTTGGCTCTGCCGCGGCCTCTCCACTGCCTTTGGTGTCTTTATCTTCTTCCTTCATTTAAATTTCATGCTGGCACCATCCTAGCTGTGGGCGACGCTTGCGCAGATTGATCGATTGATCTGGTGGCGGGCTTCAGGAAAATGGAGCTGGTGGAGCAATCCCAATATTGGGCTATTTGAGGAAATTTAAAAATTGCAGTTTACTCTGCCCAAGAAAATGGGGACTACATTAGTGGCTAGTACAAGGCATGCTACATAACCTTTGACTGGTAGTAAGTAGTGTTGAGCGATACCTTCCAATATCGGGAAATATCGGATCGGATTGGATCGGACCGATACCGAAAAAGTATCGGATATCGCCGATTCCGATACCGGAAACCAATGCAAGTCAATGGGACAGAAATATCAGAATGAAAATAAACCCTTTCTTTCCTTGTAGGTTAATTCTACATGAAGGAAAATAACTAAGAATAATGTAGAATGTATTGGGGGTAGTGGGGGAGACAATAAAGGCATAGAGGTTTAGCCCAATCAAATGGAATAGCAGGAATTAATAGTTTTTTTAAGACGTTCTGAGTTACGGAAATATTGACTATGTTAAGTATTTTTATATTTTGTCAGATATTTATGTTTCACTACTTCCATGCTCTTCACCTTCTTTTTTACTTCTCCCACACTTTCTCCTTCATCATCCTCAGCATCTTTTTCATCCACTTCTTCTTCACCTTCTTCATCTTCTTTTCTTCACCTTCTTCGTATTATTCTTTTTTTTTACATTCTTCATATTCTACTTCTTCATCTTCTTCATATTCTTCTTCTTCATCATATTCTTATTTGTGACAGGCATTCCTGTAGTTGTTATCTATAAAAGGTTGTACATTACACCTTTCGTTCTGCCCGTCACAAAAGATTTACAACAGGATTTGTCCGCGTTCAGTTTGGCCTGCAGCAGCAGGTCTTTTCCAGGGGCACCACGAGGAGCAACGGACTCACCCCCATACACTGCTTAGTCATCTTCTGCTTATAATTTAGATATTATCATTTGCTCTGATTTTTAGTCTTATGCTTAATGTTCTTCCGCTTTTTGTTCTGCAGCTTCTTGTATTTCTGCTTCTTGGTTTTCTGTCTCTTGTTCTTCTGTATCTTGGTGCTTGTCTTCTCTTTTTTGTCCTCTTGGTCAACTTCTTCAGGGTCATCTTTTGGTCTTCTTCGGGGTGGTCTTCAGGGTCGTCGTCTTCGGGGGTCGTTGTCTTCGGGGTCCTCGTCTTCTTCGGGTTGGTCTTCTGTGTCCTCGTCTTCGGGGTCCTCGTCTTCTTCGGGGTGGTCTTCAGGGTCCTCGTCTTCTTCGGGGTGGTCTTCAGGGTCCTCGTCTTCTTCGGGGTGGTCTTCAGGGTCCTCGTCTTCAGGGTCGTCGTCTTCGGGGTCCTCGTCTTCTTCGGGTTGGTCTTCAGGGTCCTCGTCTTCAGGGTCCTCGTCAGGGAGATCCAGAGTGATTAGAAACAACCATTTCAAAAAGCTTGAACTTGGAAATGTAGCAGAAGGTACAAGAAGGCTGAGGAACTACCGAGGACCAGCTGACGGTACTGGAACCCGGATGGGTAGAAGAAGGTACAAGAGCCAATGGAACTACCAAGGACCAGCTGACGGTACTGGAACTCGGTTACTAAGCAGGAGGTACCTGTGCCAGAAAGCACTACCAAGGACCAGCAGACGTTGGTGGAACTTGGATACCGAGATGGAGGCACCTAATCCAAAGGCACTGCCGAGAACAAGCTGACGGTACTGGAACCAGGATGGGTAGCAGAAGGTACCCATGTAAAAAAAAGTTTCAAGGCCGCGAGCCGGCCGCAGTTACCAAAACCCACAGTCCACCAGGGGGTGCTTGTCCTATTGGCACTATGGAACCAGCCTTCATTGCCAGATCCCGCAGCCCACATAGGAGTCACCTAAACTGCAGGCACCATAGAGTCGGCTAACCCGACCGCAACACGACAGGACAACGCATTGGAGGCAAAGTGACGTTGACACTACCCGGAAACAGCTGGCGTGCTGGAACCAGGCTGGGCAGGAGGGAGTACCCGTGCCAAAGACACTGCCGAGAAAAAGCTGACAGTATTGGAACCCGGATGGGTAGTAGAAGGTACAAGAGCAAATGGAACTACCGAGGACCAGCTGACGGTATTGGAACCCGGATGGGTAGCAGAAGGTAGAAGAGCCAATGGAACTGCCGAAGACCAGCTGACGGTACTGGAACTCGGTTACTAAGCAGGAGGTACCTGTGCCAGAAAGCACTACCAAGGACCAGCAGACGTTGGTGGAACTTGGATACCGAGAAGGAGGCACCTAATCCAAAAGCACTGCCGAGAACCAGCTGACGGTACTGGAACCCGGATGGGTAGTAGAAGGTACAAGAGCAAATGGAACTACCGAGGACCAGCTGATGGTACTGGAACCCGGATGGGTAGCAGAAGGTAAAAGAGCCAATGGAACTGCCGAAGACCAGCTGACGGTACTGGAACTCGGTTACTAAGCAGGAGGTACCTGTGCCAGAAAGCACTACCAAGGACCAGCAGACGTTGGTGGAACTTGGATACTGAGAAGGAGGCACCTAATTAAAAGGCACTGCCGAGAACCAGCTGACGGTACTGGAACCCGGATGGGTAGCAGAAGGTACCCATGTAAAAAAAAGTTTCAAGGCCGCGAGCCGGCCGCAGTTACCAAAACCCACAGTCCTACAGGGGGTGCTTGTCCTATTGGCACTATGGAACCAGCCTTCATTGCCAGATCCCGCAGCCCACATAGGAGTCACCTAAACTGCAGGCACCATAGAGTCGGCTAACCCGACCGCAACACGACAGGACAACGCATTGGAGGCAAAGTGACGTTGACACTACCCGGAAACAGCTGGCGTGCTGGAACCAGGCTGGGCTGGCGGGAGTACCCGTACCAAAGACACTGCCGAGAAAAAGCTGACGGTACTGGAACCCGGATGGGTAGTAGAAGGTACAAGAGCAAATGGAACTACCGAGGACCAGCTGACGGTACTGGAACCCGGATGGGTAGCAGATGGTACAAGAGCCAATGGAACTGCCGAAGACCAGCTGACGGTACTGGAACTCGGTTACTAACCAGGAGGTACCTGTGCCAGAAAGCACTACCAAGGACCAGCAAACGTTGGTGGAACTTGGATACCGAGAAGGAGGCACCTAATCCAAAGGCACTGCCGAGAACCAGCTGACGGTACTGGAACCCAGATGGGTAGTAGAAAGTACCCATGTAAAAAAAAGTTTCAAGGCCGCGAGCCGGCCGCAGTTACCAAAACCCACAGATCTACAGGGGGTGCTTGTCCTATTGGCACTGTGGAACCAGCCTTCATTGCCAGATCCCACATCCCACATAGGAGTCACCTAAACTGCAGGTATCATAGAGTCGGCTAACCCGACCGCAACATGACAGGACAACGCATTGGAGGCAAAGTGACGTTGACACTACCCGGAAACAGCTGGCGTGCTGGAACCAGGCTGGGCAGGAGGGAGTACCCGTGCCAAAGACACTGCCGAGAACCAGCTGACGGTAATGGAACCTGGATGGGTAGTAGAAGGTACAAGAGCAAATGGAACTACCGAGGACCAGCTGACGGTACTGGAACCCGGATGGGTAGCAGAAGGTACAAGAGCCAATGGAACTGCTGAAGACCAGCTGACGGTACTTGAACTCGGTTACTAAGCAGGAGGTACCTGTGCCAGAAAGCACTACCAAGGACCAGCAGACGTTGGTGGAACTTGGATACCGAGAAGGAGGCACCTAATCCAAAGGCACTGCCGAGAACCAGCTGACGGTACTGGAACCCGGATGAGTAGCAGAAGGTACCCATGTAAAAAAAAGTTTCAAGGCCGCGAGCAGGCCGCAGTTACCAAAACCCACAGTCCTACAGGGGGTGCTTGTCCTATTGGCACTATGGAACCAGCCTTCATTGCCAGATCCCGCAGCCCACATAGGAGTCACCTAAACTGCAGGCACCATAGAGTCGGCTAACCCGACCGCAACACGACAGGACAACGCATTGGAGGCAAAGTGACGTTGACACTACCCGGAAACAGCTGGCATGCTGGAAGCAGGCTGGGCAGGCGGGAGTACCCGTGCCAAAGACTCTACTAGGAAACAGCTGGCGGTGCTGGAACCCAGGGTAAATACTAAAAACATAGTGAAGCCAGAGGCGTAATTGGAGCAACTTTAAAATCTGTAGTAGTGTGAATGTGGACAGAGCAGGAGAATTTGCCGAACACACAGCTGGGGAACAGCTGACGTTACTGAACCCAAATAACACTGGAGCAAGCGTTGACTGTGCAGACGGCACTTCTGAGCAGCAACTAGCAGTATTGGAGCCCAGGGTAAATACTAAAAACAGAGGAGCCAGAGGTGTAATTGGAGCAAGTTTTAAATCAGTAGTACAGTGGATGTGGACAAAGCAGGAGAATTTGCCGGACACACAGCTGGGGAACAGCTGACGTTACTGAACCCCAATAACACTGGAGCAAGCAGTGACTGTGCAGACGGCACTTCTGAGCAGCAACTAGCGGTATTGGAGTCCAGGGTAAATACTAAAAACAGAGGAGCCAGAGGTGTAATTGGAGCAAGTTTTAAATCAGTAGTACAGTGGATGTGGACAAAGCAGGAGAATTTGCCGGACACACAGCTGGGGAACAGCTGACGTTACTGAACCCCAATAACACTGGAGCAAGCGTTGACTGTGCAGACGGCACTTCTGAGCAGCAGCTAGTGGTATTGGATCCCAGGGTAAATACTAAAAACAGAGGAGCCAGAGGTGTAATTGGAGCAAGTTTTAAATCAGTAGTACAGTGGATGTGGACAAAGCAGGAGAATTTGCCGGACACACAGCTGGGGAACAGCTGACGTTACTGAACCCCAATAACACTGGAGCAAGCGTTGACTGTGCAGACGGCACTTCTGAGCAGCAACTAGCGGTATTGGAGCCCAGGGTAAATACTAAAAACAGAGGAGCCAGAGGTGTAATTGGAGCAAGTTTTAAATCAGTAGTACAGTGGATGTGGACAAAGCAGGAGAATTTGACGGACACACAGCTGGGGAACAGCTGACGTTACTGAACCCCAATAACACTGGAGCAAGCGTTGACTGTGCAGACGGCACTTCTGAGCAGCAACTAGCGGTATTGGATCCCAGGGTAAATACAAAAAACAGAGGAGCCAGAGGTGTAATTGGAGCAAGTTTTAAATCAGTAGTAATGTGGATGCGGACAAAGCAGGAGAATTTGCCGGACACACAGCAGGGGAACAGCTGACATTACTGAACCCCAATAACACTGGAGCATGCGTTGACTGTGCAGACGGCACTTCTGAGCAGCAACTAGCGGTATTGGAGCCCAGGGTAAATACTAAAAACAGAGGAGCCAGAGGTGTAATTGGAGCAAGTTTTAAATCAGTAGTACAGTGGATGTGGACAAAGCAGAAGAATTTGCCGGACACACAGCTGGGGAACAGCTGACGTTACTGAACCCCAATACCACTGGAGCAAGCGTTGACTGTGCAGACGGCACTTCTGAGCAGCAACTAGCGGTATTGGAGCCAAGGGTAAATACTAAAAACAGAGGAGCCAGAGGTGTAATTGGAGCAAGTTTTAAATCAGTAGTTCAGTGGATGTGGACAAAGCAGGAGAATTTGCCGGACACACAGCTGGGGAACAGCTGACGTTACTGAACCCCAATAACACTGGAGCAAGCGTTGACTGTGCAGATGGCTCTTCTGAGCAGCAACTAGCAGTATTGGAGCCCAGGGTAAATACTAAAAACAGAGGAGCCAGAGGTGTAATTGGAGCACGTTTTAAATCAGTAGTACAGTGGATGTGAACAAAGCAGGAGAATTTGCCGGACACACAGCTGGGGAACAGCTGACGTTACTGAACCCCAATAACACTGGAGCAAGCGTTGACTGTGCAGACGGCACTTCTGAGCAGCAACTAGCGCTATTGGAGCCCAGGGTAAATACTAAAAACAGAGGAACCAGAGGTGTAATTGGAGCAACTTTAAAATCTGTAGTAGTGAGAATGTGGACAGACCAGGAGAAATTGCCGTCCGCACAGCAAGGGAACAGCTGACGTTACTGAACCCCAATAACACGGCAGCAAGTGTTGACTTTTCAGACGGCACTTCCGAGCGCCAACTGGCGGTGTTGGAGCTCAGGGATAGTACTGAAAACAGAGGAGCCAGAGGTGTAATTGGAGCAACTTTAAAATCTGTAGTAGTGAGAATGTGGACAGAGCAGAAGAAATTGCCATCCGCACAGCAGGGGAACAGCTGACGTTACTGAACCCCAATAACACGGCAGCAAGTGTTAACTGTGCAGACGGCACTTCCGAGCGCCAACTGGCGGTGTTGGAGCTCAGGGATAATACTGAAAACAGAGGAGCCAGAGGTGTAATTTGAGCAACTTTAAAATCTGTAGTACTGAGAATGTGGACAGAGCAGGAGAAATTGCCGTCCGCACAGCAGGGGAACAGCTGACGTTACTGAACCCCAATAACACGGCAGCAAGTGTTGACTGTGCAGACGGCACTTCCGAGCGCCAACTGGCGGTGTTGGAGCTCAGGGATAATACTGAAAACAGAGGAGCCAGAGGTGTAATTGGAGCAACTTTAAAATCTGTAGTAGTGAGAATGTGGACAGAGCAGGAGAAATTGCCGTCCGCACAGCAGGGGAACAGCTGACGTTACTGAACCCCAATAACACAGCAGCAAGTGTTGACTGTGCAGACGGCACTTCCGAGCGCCAACTGGCGGTGTTGAAGCTCAGGGATAATACTGAAAACAGAGGAGCCAGAGGTGTAATTGGAGCATTTTTTAAATCTGTAGTAGTGAGAATGTGGACAGAGCAGGAGAAATTGCCGTCCGCACAGCAGGGGAACAGCTGACGTTACTGAACCCCAATAACATGGCAACAAGTGTTGACTTTGCAGACAGCACTTCCGAGCGCCAACTGGCGGTGTTGGAGCTCATAGATAATACTGAAAACAGAGGAGCCAGAGGTGTAATTGGAGCAACTTTAAAATCTGTAGTAGTGAGAATGTGGACAGAGCAGGAGAAATTGCCGTCCGCACAGCAGGGGAACAGCTGACGTTACTGAACCCCAATAACACGGCAGCAAGTGTTGACTTTTCAGACGGCACTTCCGAGCGCCAACTGGCGGTGTTGGAGCTCAGGGATAATACTGAAAACAGAGGAGCCAGAGGTGTAATTGGAGCAACTTTAAAATCTGTAGTAGTGAGAATGTGGACAGAGCAGGAGAAATTGCCGTCCGCACAGCAGGGGAACAGCTGACGTTACTGAACCCCAATAACACGGCAGCAAGTGTTGACTGTGCAGACGGCACTTACGAGCGCCAACTGGTGGTGTTGGAGCTCAGGGATTACAGCTCAGGTGGTAGAAACATGAACACAACAGGAGACCTGGATACTGTTGCCAACCAATTATTTATTCTGGAAGAGGACTGGCAAATTCATGAGAGATCCAGGCCTTGTTCATTTTGAGAAAAGTAAGCCGGTCAATGTTATCGGAGGATAGTTGCATGCGACGGTCTGTTAGTACACCACCTGCGGCACTAAAGACGCGTTCCGATAATACACTAGCAGCAGGGCAAGCTAGCACCTCCAATGCATACTGACTAAGCTCTGGCCATGTATCCAGCTTACAGACCCAAAACATGAAGGGAGAAGAGCCGTCTGGGAGTACACTAAGAGGGCAAGACATGTAGTCTGTCACCATCTGACAGAAACATTGCCTCCTGCTAACTGGAGCAGTCTGTGATGGTGTACACATTTGTGGCGGCGGGGACACAAAACTTTGCCACATTTCGGCCATACTGGTCTTGCCTTGTGCTGAGGCGCTGCTTCTGCTCCCTCTTTGTGCAGAGGTTCCTTCACTGCCTCGACGCACTGAGCTGCTTTGTAAAGCACTAGCAGCACTTCTCTCGGTTGGAATGGAGAACATGATGGAATGCACCAGTGCGTCTTGGTACTCCCGCATTTTACGCTCCCGGTTCAACGATGTTATGAGGCTTTGTAAGTTGTCCCGGTAGCGAGGATCTAGGAGGGTGGACACCCAATAATCAGCCGTGTTGAGAATGTGGGCGATGCGGCGGTCGTTTCTCAGGCACTGCAGCATGAAATCAACCATGTGCTGCAGACTGCCAACTGGCCAAGAAACGCTGTCCCCTGCTTGAGGCGTGATCTCTGCCTGCTCTGCATCACCCCACCCTCGCTCTAGATACTGACTACTAGAGCATTGTGTACCTCCCTCCTCTGGACAGATGTCTTCCTCATCCATTGACTCCTCCTCATCCTCCTCACAAAGTGTCCCCTGCCTAGGCCTTTGTGAGGAACCACGTTGCGCAGACTGTAAAGAAGCAGATGGCATTTGTGACTCCTCATCCTCCACCTATTCCAAAACCTCGTCCCTTAGTGCTTGCAGTGTTTTTTCAAGCAGGCAGATAAGGGGGATAGTCATGCTGACTAGTGCATCATCTGAACTCGCCATCCGCGTGGAATAATCGAAGGCACGCAAAACATGGCAAATGTCCTTCATAGAGGCCCACTCAGTGGTGGTGAAGTGTGAACGGCGCGCACTGCGACTTGTTTGCGCCTGCTGCAGCTGGTACTCCATTACTGCTGCCTGCTGCTCACACAACATATGTAACGTTGAATTCCACCTGGTGGGTAGGTCACATATGATGCGATGTTCCGGAAGACGTAATCGGCGCTGCAGAGCTGCAATGCGTGATCTTGCGTTGCTGGAACGCCGAAAAGTGAGCGCACTCTATGCGGACCTTGTGAAGCAGTGCATCAAGATCCGGATAGTCCCTCAAAAAACTCTGCACGACCAAGTTGAGCACATGTGCCAGACATGGGATGTGAGTGAGGTTGCCTAGGCCCAGAGCTGCCACCAGATTTCAGACATTGTCACACACTACCATGCCTGGCTGGAGATTCGCTGGCACAAACCACACGTCACTCTGCTGCTTGATGGCATTCCAGAGCTCCTGCGCTGTGTGGCTTCGATTCCCCAAAAAAATAATTTTAATACGGCCTGTTGACGTTTGCCCACGGCTGTGCTCATATCGGTCATCATAACAGGTAACGTTCACGGGTCGATGTGGAGGTAGACCGTGACGGCTCCTGCAGCGCTGATTCAGAGGAACTGGAGTATGAGGAGGAGTCAATGTGTACAGACTGGATTCCTGCAACCCTTGGAGTTGGCAGAACACGTACAGCGCCACTCTCAAGATCTGTACCCGGCTCCACAACATTTACCCAATGGGCAGTGAGGGAAAGGTATCGTCCCTGTCCATGCTTACTGGTCCACGCATCGGTGGGCAGGTGGACCTTGCTACTGACGGCGTTTTGTAGCGCATGTTTAATTTTTCCCTCCACATGATGTTGCAGGGCAGGGACGGCTTGCCTGCTGAAATAAAAGCGGCTGGGCACGTTGTATTGTGGGTCTGCCAATGCCATAAAGTTACGGAATGTGTCAGTCTCCACCAGCCTGAATGATAGCATTTCAAGGGCCAGTAGTTTAGCAATGCCAGCATTCAGAGCCTGTGCTCGGGGGTGGTTTGCCGAGTATGGGCGCCTTTTCTCCCATGCCTGTGCTAATGATGGCTGTAGTCTGGCCTGGGAGTGTGAGGATGACTGGGAAAGTGGTGCTGTGGGTGGAATTACACTGTGTCTCTGTACAACAGTGCCAGAGATTCTTCCATGGCGATCCTGTGAGGAAGCCGAACCAGCTGTGTGTGAGCTGGAGGAAGAGGCTACAACACGAGCTGAAGAGGTGGTAGGTGGCGCTGTAGGTTGGCCTAGGTCTTCAGTGTGTTTTTGTAACTCCACCACGTGCTTGGTCCGCACATGTTTCCACATATTTGTGGTATTGAGGTTGCTGACACTTTTCCCTCTTTTCACCTTCTGATTACACAGCTTGCATTTGACAAAGCAAATGTCATCTGCAACTGTGTCAAAAAAGGACCAGGCACTGCAAGTCTTGGGAACGCCTGCTTTGGATTTTGGAAGAGCCATGCTCCTAATGGGTGCCGAAGTGGAGGCTACAGGCAACCAAGTCTGCCCCCTCCCTCTCCCTCCTTTTTGGGCTGTTCGGGGAATCTCTTCCTCAGAGCTGCTCCCACCACCTTCCTGTCCCTCACGCCATTATGGGTCAAGGACCTCATCATCTACACCACCCTCTTCAAACAACCGCTTCTCCTGGGTAGTCTCGACAGCACAGTACGCACCAGAAAGTGGCACCTGAGTCTCATCATCAGATGCGTACTGAGGTGTGCTGCTGACCATAGGCACTGGCCCACCTGCCTCTTCAGATTCAGAGAGACAAAACGGTTGCGCATCACTGCATACTACCTCTTCTTCAAATTCTCAAATTCTGCTTAGCTGGCCCCCTCTTTCCAAGCCAAGAGATTCAGAGAACAGAAGTAGAGATGGCTCCTGTCCAGGGCTCTCTGACTGCCTGGGCAATTTGGCAGGTGGTGAAGAGACAGATGGGTGCTCTTCAGTGCTCAGGACCTGAGAGGATCTGGAACTAATTGAAGTCGATGCGTTAGCTGCCATCCATCCGACAACGGCTTCAATTTGGTCCTCCCGCAGCAGTGGGGTACGGCTAGCTCCTACAAAGCTGCGCATAAAGGACTGTTCCCTGGTAAAACTGGGGGATGCTGAGTCACTGGTGCCCGCAGCAGGCACAGAATCCCCACGTCCTCTCCCTGCAGGCACAGAATCCTCACGTCCTCTCCCTGCAGAAACTCCACGCCCACGCCCACGACCACATGCCTTACTCCCTGCCTTCTTCATCTTGGTAGACTGATAAAGATAGGCAGAAAAGTACAAAGGGCTTAGTGTGCTTATTCCTGAACAGCTGCTAACAGGTATAAGAAACACTAATTTTATAAAGTGTAGACTAGACTTTAATATGAGCTAATGTGGCCTACACAACTGTAAAGTGGAGTGTTTGGTGAACTTTATTTAGTTTTTTTTTGTCACAAAAAGACACTGGATGTGCCTAAAGATGTAATACCGATAGTATCACAAACTTTTTGTAGCTATTACAATGTAGGAAGGTAACCTACAATGCAATAGATGAGGCTACAAAAAATAGGCTAATACTAATCTGGCTGGGGCTGCAGGGCCCAATGCTGCAGAAAGGCTCCTCTAACTACTCCTATATAGTGTGTTTGGAACCAATTTAGCTGAATACGGATGGAACCACCACACTAATAGGAGAAATCAGGAAAAATTATGAATTGGCAATAAAGGACAATGTATGAGGCAGTGACACACACTGAGTGCACTACAACCAGACGTGGCTGAAGCACACACTACAGGGTGAGCTGCACTCACACACACAGACCTTGCAGACAGCGGTGAACAGTGCAGATGCAGAGCACTGTGCACTAACGCTGCAAGACCAAAAAAATTTCTCTATCTACTCCTATATAGTGTGTTTGGAACCAATTTAGCTGAATACGGATGGAACCACCACACTAATAGGAGATATCAGGAAAAATTATTTATTGGCAAAAAAGGACAATGTATGAGGCAGTGAGACACACTGAGTGCACTACAACAAGACATGGCTGAAGTACACACTACAGGGTGAGCTGCACTCACACACACAGACCTTGCAGACAGCGGTGAACAGTACAGATGCAGAGCACTGTGCACTAGCGCTGCAAGACCAAAAAAATTTCTCTATCTACTCCTATATAGTGTGTTTGGAACCAATTTAGCTGAATACGGATGGAGCCACCACACTAATAGGAGATATCAGGAAAAATTATGAATTGGCAAAAAAGGACAATGTATGAGGCAGTGACACACACTGAGTGCACTACAACCAGACGTGGTTGAAGCACACACTACAGGGTGAGCTGCACTCACACACACAGACCTTGCAGAAAGCGGTGAACAGCACAGAGAACTGTGCACTAGCGCTGCAAAGCACAGCGATTTATAAAGTAGCTTGGGTAAAGCAGAATAGACCAATTAGGTAGCTAAAACTGTCCCTCAGAACAACAGCGTCCTATCCCTAACTGAATTCACAGCAGAGTGAGCTCAAAATGGCGGCGGCGGCTTTTATAGTGCATCATGACATCATTTCAGCAGCCAATCACAGCCATGCCGTTAGTTAAGATGCCTACATGCCTAACAGGATGTGCCCACACTTCTTAGGATCCTCATTGGCTGAATAAAATGAAAATGGCTCATTGCATTATGGGAACTTCCGATTCCGGTATACGATATTGCAAAAGTATCGGAATTAAGTATCGGAATTCCGATACAGCGAATATCGGCCGATACCCGATATTTCAGTATCGGAATGCTCAACACTAGTAGTAAGACACCTCTGATCATACTAGCTGAAGGTGGGTACCCTCCAGGAACATTCCGTGCCTTATTTCCACTTGGGTCCCACCATTGGCGCATAAGAATGTGGGGCTCATTCAAGTACCCTTTTTGTAAGTCATATATAAAGTCTCAGCTATTATAAATAAGGCATAGTAAGAGCAGTACCACAAAGCTTTACCTCAAGGGCATTATTAGAATAAATATGAGGAGCTGGCCATTAAACTCCTATCTCTAGATAAACAATGCAAACGCTCAATAGTTCTTATCTTATCCAAGTATTAAAGAGAAAACAGAAGGGTAGGAGGTGCTCACCTTAAGGGGTTGTGTGAGACACAACCACTAGAAATGCATAAATCACAGCAGCTGCAGCTTCCAAAGGAAATATCTACAAATGGAAGTATCCTGCGCTGCTGAATGCTGATAAAATGACAAGCCACGATGAAATTAAGAAATGCTGGTTTAATGTTAACGCTTTTTGGAGTCACACTGACTCCTTCTTCAGGAGAAATCACAAATGAAAGCAACAGATGACATATAAAAGGTTATGTACATGAAAAATTAAAAAAAAGCACAAAGGAGAGAAGGAAGGGGATATACAATCACATGTGGTTGTGGACAAAGTTAAAATATAAAGAATGAATATACAGGGCAAACGCATACATATAATTTGATTATTAACCCCTTAACCCCCGAGGGTGGTTTGCACGTTAATGACCAGGCCAATTTTTACAATTCTGACCACTGTCATTTTATGAGGTAATTACTCTGGAATGCTTCAACGGATCCCCCTGATTCTGAGACTGTTTTTTCGTAACATATTGTACTTCATGATTTTGGTAAAATTTCTTTGATATCACTTGTGTTTATTTGTGAAAAAAACAGAAATTTGGCAAAAATTTTGAAAATTTTGCAATTTTCAAAATTTGAATTTTTATGCCCTTAAATCAGAGAGATATAACACACAAAATAGTTAATAAATAACATTTCCCACATGTGTACTTTACATCAGCACAATTTTGGAACCAAAATTTTTTTTTGTTAGGGAGCTATAAGGGTTAAAATTTGACCAGCGATTTCTCATTTTTCCAACAAAATTTACAAAACCATTTTTTTAGGGACCACATCACATTTGAAGTCACTTTGAGAGGTCTTTATGACAGAAAATACCCAAAAGTGACACCATTCTAAAAACTGCACCCCTCAAGGTGCTCAAAACCACATTCAAAAACTTTTTTAACCCTTCAGGTGCTTCACAGGAATTTTTTGAATGTGGAAGAAAAAAATGAACATATAACTTTTTTCACAAAAATGTTACTTTAGACCCAATTTTTCTTAATTTCACAGGGGTAACAAGAAAAAATGGACCCCAAGATTTGTTGTGCAATTTCCCCTGGGCATGCAGATACCCCATATGTGGGGAAAAAACATTGTTTGGGCGCACAGCAGGGCTCGGAAGGGAAGGAGCGCCATTTGACATTTTGATTGTAAAATTTGCTTGAATAATTAGTGGACGCCATGTTGCGTTTGGAGATCCCCTGATGTGCCTAAACATTAGAGCTCCCCCACAAGTGACCTCATTTTGGAAACTAGACCCCCCAAGGCACCTATCTAGATGCATAGTGAGCACTTGGAGCCCCAGGTGCTTCACAAATTGATTTGTAAAAATGAAAAAGTGTTTTTTTTTTCACTTTTTCATTTTTACGAATCAATTTGTGAAGCACCTGGGGGTTCCAAGTGCTCACTATGCATCTAGATAGGTGCCTTGGGGGGTCTAGTTTCCAAAATGGGGTCACTTGTGGGGGAGCTCCAATGTTTAGGCACACAGGGGCTCTCCAAATGCAACATGGCGTCCGCTAACAAATTGAATTGAAAATCGGCTCAAATTGTTAGCGGACACCATGTTGCGTTTGGAGAGCCCCTGTGTGTCTAAACATTGGAGCTCCCCCACAAGTGACCCCATTTTGGAAACTAGACCCCCCAAGGCACCTATCTAGATGCATAGTGAGCACTTGGAACCCCCAGGTGCTTCACAAATTGATTTGTAAAAATGAAAAAGTGGAAAAAAAAAACACTTTTTCATTTTTACGAATCAATTTGTGAAGCACCTGGGGGTTCCAAGTGCTCACTATTCATCTAGATAGGTGCCTTGGGGGGTCTAATTTCGAAAATGGGGTCACTTGTGGGGGAGCTCCCATGTTTAGACACACAGGGGCTCTCCAAACGTGACATGGTGTCCGCTAACAAATTGGAACCATGTCGCGTTTGGAGAGCCCCTGTGTGCCTAAGCATTGGAGCTCCCCCACAAGTGACCCCATTTTGGAAACTAGACCACCCAAGGCACCTATCTAGATGCATAGTGAGCACTTGGAACCCCCAGGTGCTTCACAAACTGATTCGTAAAAATGAAAAAGTGAAAAAAAAACACTTTTGTATTTTTACGAATCAATTTGTGAAGCACCTGGGGGTCCAAGTGCTCACTATGCATCTATGACTCGCCCCCTGGGCCGTGGGGCACCTGGGACCGGACTTCAGGGCAATTCTGGGAGAAGTAGTGGCGACCCGGTCCCGTGGCTCAGGGTGGTCAGACCAGTGGCAGTCTTTTATAGGGTTTTTATGATTTAATGTCCGACTACGCCACCCGTGGATTGCGGTCAATAAGAACCGCCGCTGCTGAGCAGACCTCTGAGTCTGATGTTGTGAGGGCAGCAGAGTGTAGTATAACTCCCCACGGGAGGAGTATAGCCTCAGGGTGGTGAGTGTGGATGATGGGAGTGATGGTGCACGAGCGCAGCAGGAACGACTCAGAGGCTTTGCAGTGCAGTTCAGGGTCTTTTCTGATGATGATAAGGCAGACCCTCCCGGGAGTACTGGCTAGCATAAGAGGCCTGGTCTGTCTGTGAGCAAACTGGAGTTCCCCTGGCCAGGTGGAGTTGTAGGCCTCCCCGTCTATCTGCACTCTTCCTGGCTACCTTGCTGTAAGCGAGTGGAAGTAGCCCATGTCCCTGAGTGTACCGTGTGGTGCTCACCCATATGGCTGGTGACTTGGGGCCTTCTGATAGCCCCCGCTCCTTGATGGCGGTGCTGGTCCCTTGCTCGTGACTGAGCCTCCGGGCTTCTATGGCCAGAGGACTTGAAATCCCCTGCCGGCGGGTTTCTGCTGCTGGGTATATATATGTCCCCACAGCCTTGGACTCCTGTGTCCGGTTCTTAGTGTCTTCTGCGAGGACGAACTCCGCTTAGCTCAAGTCCCTGGTATTCAGCTCCTGCTTCTACAGAGCTCCTCGCTGTTACTTTCCCTGTGTCTGGAACTAACTCCAGGCTCTGACTGAACTAACCCCGCCCCAGATCCAGTTTATATAGGGCAGGTTCCTCCCCTATCTGGTCTGGGACAGGAGGTGTTGCATGTTTAAGGGCTCCTGGCCAGGAAACCTCCCACTTGCTCTCAGACGTAATATTTCTATTACTGTGGTAACCAGACCCCTGGGGTGCCACATTCCCCCCTAGTGAATTTTAGTACTCCGGGACTAAACACATTTTTTTAAGAAAACACAAATACAGGGTATAACAATAGCATAACATATGTACAAGGACATTTTGTCTTGATGGTCACGGCATTTCCGTAACCTGTTGTCCATATCACCCAAGGTGAAGTTTTTAAGCAGAGTAGGGGACCTGTCCAAAGCAAACCCCTTACGTTGGCCCCAGGCGTGGCTGCAAGGTGAAGCTAACTACTTTGGACCACACGGGGCCACGCCAGACAGGTTTTTCTTCCGTGGCCGTTTTCGCAAGAAGCACCAAGTGTAACTATCTACAATGTAGTTCCGGTTATTCAGCGTCCATAACCTGTCAGTCCAAATAAACCTGAAGGGTAACTAGAGAAACATAATTAATAAACAGGCAGCAAACATAAACCATTTTCACCTGTAGTTTATAGGTAAATTCACATTATAGTTTAAATTCTCCAGCGAGCGGGCATCTGTCCTCTAGTGCTCCTGGTGGACCTACGTAACCCACTATCTGATTCTGCACTACAGGGTGTAGGAGGTGTTGCGGGTAGGCCTGGCAGCTTTCTGCGTACTCTTTGGCTTACTAGGGGCATGGCAGGCTCACTACTAGCAGAGGGTTGACTCTCCTGGGCTGCTGGTATGGATTCTTCTGCCTCTTGGGCCAGCTGCTCTTCTGACACTCCCTGTTCTTCTGTAGGCCCTTGAGGGGTTGGCTGGAGAAAGGTGAGGACGGGTACCACGATAGCGTTGTTGATTTGTGTCCAGGACTGGGGAAAGTCTTCGAGTACTGTACTGATCATTTCTTCCCTTTCCTCTGCGGGTTGAGGGTTCTCTTGATCTTCATCAGGGCTCTGCAGCTGCTCGGGACACTTTTTCAGGTGGTCTCTGGAAACAATGGCTGTGGTTTCTCCGCCATCCTTACTGATTATGCAGACTTTTGGATTATCATGGCTTGAGGGCAGTACTGTGTACGGGTCCTTCTCCCACTGGTCGTCCAACTTGTGGAGCCGCCTCTTTCTCTTCAAGACCTGCTCTCCAGGTACCAGGGGAACAGCGGGAGCATGCTGGTTATAAGTCTTCTCTTGCCTTTCTCTTGCTCGAGACAGACTTCGCTCGACGCTCTCCTGTACTTTCCGATACTGCTGCTGCAGTTCTGTATCCCAGTCTGCCTCTGGCAAGGTGTCCTCAGGTGTCAGGACTCCCATATCCAGGTCAATAGGCAGCTTACCAGGTCTTGCTCTCATTAGGTAAGCCGGGGTACAGTTGGTGGAACCTACGGGGATGTGATTATACAAGTCCACCAGATCAGGCAGTTTTTCAGGCCACAGACTGTGTTCATCCAGGGGCAACGTTTTTATCAAGTCTATCACCACCTGGTTCATTTTCTCACATGGTCCATTGGTCTGAGGGTGATAGGGCGTTGTTCTTATCTTCCTGCAGCCATACAGATTGCAGAACTCTTGGAAGACCTCCGCTTCGCAGGCTGGACCTTGGTCAGTCAACACTTGCTCCGGATACCCGTGTGGACGGCAGAAGTGATGCTGGAAGGCTCTAGCTGCTGTTTGAGCCGTTAAGTCCTTGACAGGGACCACCACCAGGAACCGGGAGTAGTGATCTACGATGGTAAGGGCGTAGACGTACCCAGATTGGCTTGGAGCCAGTTTCACATGGTCCAGGGCTACCAGTTCCAGTGGCTGCCTGGCGTTGATGGGCTGCAGGGGAGTCTTCTCGCTGGCACGGTCTCTTCTTCTTAGGCTGCACGGGCCACAGTCTCTGCACCACCACTCGATGGCTCCTCTCATGCCTACCCAGTAGAACCGTCCACGCAACAAGAACTCCAGCTTCTTCCATCCGAAGTGTCCTGCTCCGTCGTGGTATGCCTCCAGAACCATAGCCGCATCTCGTCTTGGGACCACTACCTGCCAGGTCAGCTCAGCTCATGTGATCTAGAGTTGACCATTCTCAGGCACAGCTTCTCCTTGTAGAGAAACAGTTTACTTTTCTCCTTTCACAGTTGCTTGGTCTCCTCCGGAGCGTCTGGGTCAAGACTAGAGATGAGCGTTGTTCTACTCGAACTGTTCGCCAATCTCAAATTCAAGCTGTTTTGGGCGGTGTTCAAGCCGTTCGGCGAACACGAACAATTTGAGAAAAATTCGGCTGTTCGAGGTTATGTTCGATAACTGTTCGTGCACCAAAATCATAACTGGATTTTTTCTCAGTAATGATGAAAATTAATGTTAATACGTTTGAGTGTACAGCGGGGTGGGGGGAGGGGCAGGGGATGGATCTCTGCAGGAACAATGAAGATCTCCATTTTTTTTTCTCTTTCCCGCATTTACAGTGGGGAGGTGCAATCTGTCAGCCTATCAGCAGCGCACACACGGAGCGAAGTGCTTTTTTTCACACAAGCAAGGGCATGTGTCATTGGCAGTGTATGTCACATGTCCTTGCCCTATAAGACCAAGCCATTTTCCCCGTCGCCACCATTTTCTCACTGCTGCAGCTGCGTGTTAGACGGCACCGCTGTTGCTGTGTGCGCTATACCTTGTTAATTTCAAGCCAATTTTCGCACAAATATACAGATAGCTTGGGAGTAGGGAATAGTTGTGATTGCAGTCCTTTTAAGGACTAGGTTACAGCATTTCCTACGACTTTTATCAGGCAGGTCTGTGCTCTTAAATAGATAGGTTGTGGGAGTAAAGACTAATTGTAATTGGAGTCCTTTTCAGGACTAGGTTACATCAGTTCCTATCAGTTTTTGCCAGGCAGGTCTGTGCCAGTGCTGTGCAAGTTTTTTTCACAGCATTTGGCTGAATCTAGCAAAGCTAATCCTTTTTGGCCTATTGCAGAGTGTGTTAGTCAGTGGAGTAGCCTATCTGTGTTGCAAGATATACCACCTGTGTATAGAATACCAATTTTTTTACTGCACCTAGTGAAGTAAAATCTTTTGGGCATAGCATCATTCTATTAGTCCATCTATACTGACCTCCATCAGGTTGCAAACTGAATCTAATTTTTTTCTGCATCTAGCTCTGAAAAAATATTTGGCCTTCTAGCAGTGTGTGGGACTTGTTCTATTAGTCCACCTATACTGACCTCCATCAGGTTGCAAACTGAATATATTTTTTTCTGCATCTACCTCTGAAAAAATATTGGGCTTCTAGCTGTGTGTGGGACTTGTTGTATTAGTCCATCTATACTGACCTCCATCAGGTTGCAAACTGAATATATTTTTTTCTGCATCTACCTCTGAAAAAATATTGGGCTTCTAGCTGTGTGTGGGTCTTGTTCTATTAATCCATCTATACAGACCTCCATCAGGTTGCAAACTGAATATAATTTTTTTCTGCATCTAGCTCTGAAAAAATATTTGGCCTTCTAGTAGTGTGTCGGACTTTCTCTGTTAGTCCATCTATACTGACCTCCATCAGGTTGCAAACTGAATATATTTTTTTCTGCATCTACCTCTGTAAAAATATTGGGCTTCTAGCTGTGTGTGGGTCTTGTTCTATTAATCCATCTATACTGACCTCCATCAGGTTGCAAACTGAATATAATTTTTTTCTGCATCTAGCTCTGAAAAAATATTTGGCCTTCTAGTAGTGTGTCGGACTTTCTCTATTAGTCGATCTATACTGACCTCCATCAGGTTGCAAATTAAAAATAATTTTTATCTGCATCTACAGTACCTCTGAAAAAATATTTGGGCTTCTAGCTGTGTGTGGGACTTGTTGTATTAGTCCATCTATACTGACCTCCATCAGGTTGCAAACTGAATATAATTTTTTTCTGCATCTAGCTCTGAAAAAATATTTGGCCTTCTAGTAGTGTGTGGGACTTTCTCTGTTAGTCCATCTATACTGACCTCCATCAGGTTGCAAACTGAATATATTTTTTTCTGCATCTACCTCTGAAAAAATATTGGGCTTCTAGCTGTGTGTGGGTCTTGTTCTATTAATCCATCTATACTGACCTCCATCAGGTTGCAAACTGAATATAATTTTTTTCTGCATCTAGCTCTGAAAAAATATTTGGCCTTCTAGTAGTGTGTCGGACTTTCTCTATTAGTCCATCTATACTGACCTCCATCAGGTTGCAAATTAAAAATAATTTTTATCTGCATCTACAGTACCTCTGAAAAAATATTTGGGCTTCTAGCTGTGTGTGGGACTTGTTGTATTAGTCCATCTATACTGACCTCCATCAGGTTGCAAACTGAATATATTTTTTTCTGCATCTACCTCTGAAAAAATATTGGGCTTCTAGCTGTGTGTGGGACTTGTTGTATTAGTCCATCTATACTGACCTCCATCAGGTTGCAAACTGAATATATTTTTTTCTGCATCTACCTCTAAAAAAATATTGGGCTTCTAGCTGTGTGTGGGTCTTGTTCTATTAATCCATCTATACAGACCTCCATCAGATTGCAAACTGAATATAATTTTTTTCTGCATCTAGCTCTGAAATAATATTTGGCCTTCTAGCAGTGTGTGGGACTTGTTCTATTAGTCCACCTATACTGACCTCCATCAGGTTGCAAATTCAAAATAATTTTTTGTATGCATCTAGCTCTGAAAAAATATTTGGCCTTCTAGCAGTGTGTGGGACTTTCTCTGTTAGGCCATCTATACTGACCTCCATCAGGTTGCAAACTGAATCTAATTTTTTTCTGCATCTAGCTCTGAAAAAATATTTGGCCTTCTAGCAGTGTGTCGGACTTTCTCTATTAGTCCATCTATACTGACCTCCATCAGGTTGCAAATTAAAAATAATTTTTATCTGCATCTACAGTACCTCTGGAAAAATATTTGGGCTTCTAGCTGTCTGTGGGACTTGTTGTATTAGTCCATCTATACTGACCTCCATCAGGTTGCAAACTGAATATATTTTTTTCTGCATCTACCTCTGAAAAAATTTTGGGCTTCTAGCTGTGTGTGGGTCTTGTTCTATTAATACATCTATACAGACCTCCATCAGGTTGCAAACTGAATATAATTTTTTTCTGCATCTACCTCTGAAAAAATATTGGGCTTCTAGCTGTGTGTGGGACTTGTTGTATTAGTCCATCTATACTGACCTCCATCAGGTTGCAAACTGAATATATTTTTTTCTGCATCTACCTCTGAAAAAATATTGGGCTTCTAGCTGTGTGTGGGACTTGTTCTATTAATCCATCTATACAGACCTCCATCAGGTTGCAAACTGAATATATTTTTTTCTGCATCTACCTCTGAAAAAATATTGGGCTTCTAGCTGTGTGTGGGACTTGTTGTATTAGTCCATCTATACTGACCTCCATCAGGTTGCAAATTGAATATAATTTTTTTCTGCATCTAACCCAGCCAATAGTTTTGGCCTAATACCACAGTTTGGCCACTCAGCTCTGCTCGGTTACCATCCATTGTTTTTTTGTGCAAACAACTCCAGAGTTGTGAATTAGTTAACCACCAAAATGAGTGGAAAAAGGCCTGCTGCTGGTGGAAAGGGGAATAGGCGTGTTGGGAAGGGGAAAAAAGGTTGTGTCCGTGGGGTAGGTGTTAAAGCAACAGTAACATCTGCAGAAGAAAGACCATCTTCCAGCCAAACTAAAATGTCTACTTCTTTTAGCGGACAATGTGATAAGATCCCTTTCTTACGGCCACGCCAATCGCTACAAATTCCAGATGAGGCACAAAAACAGCAGGTGCTTCAACGGATATCAAGTGCTCCTTTAAGTGGGCTCTCCTCCACATCAACTTCAACATCACAAATACTCCAGTCCTCAAAGGTGTCACCCAAATCGCACTTGCTTCCTCACAGCTCCCAAATCTCCAGCTGCCCGTCTGAGTATGAGGTAGAACAGATGGTTGAGTCTGCAGAGCTGTTTACTCATACTATAGCCTGGGAATCAGAGGTCGACTCCAGCGCTTCTGTGAATCCAGACGAGGAAATGATCTGCACTGATGCCCAGAATCTTTATGAGTCGGATCCAGGACCAGACGCAGAAGGTTCTGACCATAATGTAGACCCTCATTCCCAAACTGTAACTCCTGTTGGTGGAGATAATGAGGAAGACGATGATAAGACTCAAATACCTGATTGGAGCGACAACTTTAGTTTTTTGTCAGGGCAGGAACAGGTTGGCTCTGAGGACGACGGGTGTGATAACACACAGGGTGATGATGATGAGGTTGGAGATCCCACTTACTGTCAACCCACAGTCAGCCAAGAGATGAGGTCAGCAGAGGAGGTGGAGGAAGATGCTAGTGACGACGAGGTCAGGTTGCGCCTTCCTTGCCTGAGACGTAGTACTGGAAGCACGTCAACAACTGCATCCTCAAACACAACTCTGCCTCTCACATCACCGCTTCTTTGAGAAACTCTGTGTGTGACAGGGTGCATTTCACCACAGATACTTGGACGAGTAGGCATGGACAGGGGCGTTACATGTCGCTGACTGGGCACTGGGTAACTATGGTGACAGCAGGACAAGGGGCTGCTGTCCAAGTCTTGCCGTCCCCACGAGTTGTGCGTCAATCCTCTTTATGTCAAAGTTCCTCCACTGCTTCTGCCTCCTCAACCTCCTCTCGGTCTTCCACCTGCACCCAAAGCCTGTCTGGTCATGCCACAAGCTTTCTAACTGCGCAGAAGGGATCCTGCACACCTCCTTACTATGCTGGCAGTAGGGCTCAACGTCATTAGGCGGTTTTTACTTTGAAATGTCTGGGAAATGTGAGTCACACAGCTGAGGAGTTGTGGTCAGCTCTGGAGAACCAATTTCATGAATGGCTGTCTCCACTGGACCTGAAACCAGGGAAGGCTGTGTGCGACAATGCTGCAATCCTGGGTGCGGCCCTTCGCCGGGGCAATGTCACACACGTGCCTTGTATGGCTCACGTGTTGAACCTGGTTGTCCAGCAATTTTTAGCCCACTATCCCAGACTAGATGGCCTTCTGCAGAGGGCACGGTCGCTGTGTGCTCACTTCCGCCGTTCGCATCCCGCAGCTCAGCGACTTACATCTCTACAGAAGTCGTTGCGCCTGCCACTTCACCGGCTAAAATGCGATGTGCCTACCCAGTGGAATTCAACTCTGCACATGTTGCAGCGACTGTGGCAGCACCGACAAGCCCTGGTGCAATATGTTCTGACGTATAGCCTGGGCCAACGAGATCCAGAGGTGGGGCAAATCACGCTGGAGGAGTGGTCTCAGATCAGGGACCTATGCACCCTTCTGCACAGTTTTGAAATGGCGACGAAGATGTTTAGTGCTGATGATGCCATTATCAGCATGACTATTCCGGTGATTTACATGCTGGAGCACATGTTAAACAGAATTCGGAGTCAGGTGGTGGCACAAGAGGAGGTGGAGGAAGTAGAGGAGGAGGAGTTGTATGCGGTAGGGCTAACATCTGCAAGGTCCAGACGGTCGGCAGCACCAAGGCGGCAGGCATGTGAGGGTGGGGGAGATGGTTTTACCAGGGCGCATGGTAGCAGCCAAACTAGTGAGGAAGGTGCAGGAGCCCAGGAAGAAGTGGAGGACGAACTGATGGAAGACTCATCAGATGAGGGAGACCTTGATCACATTTCTGTTGTGCGAGGTTGGGGGGAGAGGACAGAGGAAGGAAGCATGATTGTTACCTCGCCACCAACACCAACACAACAGGGACTTGGTGCTCCTGGATGCGCAACACACATGAGTGCCTTCTTGCTTCACTACCTGCAACATGACCCTCGAATTGTGAGAATTAGAAATAATCCTGACTACTGGGTTGCCACACTGTTAGATCCCCGGTACAAAAGTAAATTTGCCGAAATTATTCCTGCCATAGAAAGGGATGCACGCATGCAGGAGTATCAGCAGAGACTGTTTCAGAATCTTACATGTGCTTTTCCACAAAACACCAGTTGTGCACGTAGTGAATCTCACAGTTCCAACTTGCCAACCGTGGGACCGTCAAGTGTTCAGCACTCAAACCGTAACAGAACCACAGTATCTGCTGGTAACATCAATTTTGCGGAATCATTTCACCACTTTTTTAGCCCATCCTTTGCAAGGCCACAGGAGACATGAAGTCTGACACATAGTCAACGCCTAGAGACGATGGTACAGGAGTATCTCCAAGTAAACATTGAAGCCACGACTGTGTCACTGGACCCTTGCTCTTTTTGGGCTTCCAATTTGGATAAATGGCTGGAGCTAGCCACTTACGCCTTGGAGATCTTGTCATGCCCCGCAGCCAGCGTTCTGTCTGAACGTGTGTTCAGCGCTGCTGGTGGTGTGCTGACAGATAAGCGCACGCGGCTCTCCACTGATAATGTAGACAGACTCACGTTCATAAAGATGAACAAATCATGGATCCGAAACGACTTTTCTACCCCTGTGTCATCCTGGGGAGAGTAAAAGCTTGATGGTTGGTTAAAATCACCCTACCAACCATTTTAAGCTTTCAAATTACTAATCATGTTTATCTGTATCTTGACTGGAAAATAATTTGGGCTTTGTAGCAGTGTGCAGCACTGATCCTATTAGGCCATCTATAATAAGCTCCACCAGATTTAAAATTAAAAATAATTTTTAGCTGCATCTAGCCCGGAAAATAATTTTGGGGCTCCGAGATGCGCAAGACACATAAGTACCTTCTTGCTGCACTACCTGCAGCATGACCCTCATATTGTCAGAATTCGAAGTAATCATGACTACTGGGTTGCCACACTCTTAGATCCCCCAAACTTTTCGATCAACCTTTTCATTTTAATAAAGACCAAAAAAATGGTCATTTTTGAAATTATAAGCATTAGCAGGTTGTTAGAAACTGAAATCAAACAGTTTTCAACTCAAAACTTTATTCTAGGTGATGTTACATTTTCACATAGGACCCCTTGTTCGAAAGGAGCTTCTGAACTCTCTCGTCCATTGAATTTGTCAGGTTTTGGATGGTTTCTGCTTCAATTGTTTTGCATGAGGACAGAATACCCTCCCAGAGCTGTTGCTTAAATGTGAACTGCCTCCCGCCATCATAGACACTCCTTTTAATGATGCTCCAAAGGTTCTGAATGGGGTAGAGGTCAGGGGAGCATGGGGGTCACACCATAAGTTTGTCCCCTTTTATGCCCATATCAGCCAGAGATGCAGATGTTTTATGTGCAGCATGAGATGGTGCATTATCATGCAGAAAAATGATCTTGCTGTGAAATACACGGTTCTTCTTCTTGAACCATGGCAGGAAGTGCTGTTTGAGAAAATCCACATACATTATGGAGTTCATCTTTAGCGCCTTCAGGGATCCTAAAGGGGCCGACAATCTCTCTCCCCATGATTCCAGCCCAAAACATTACTCCACCTCCTCCTTGTTGGCGCTGTAGCTGTGTTTGCGTGGGGTGTCCATCAACCAGCCATCCTCCACTCCATCCATCTGGACCATCGAGCGCTGCACGGCACTCATCCGTGAACAAAACAGTTTTGAAATCAGTCTTCATGTAATGTTTGGCCCACTGGAGCCGTTTCTGCTTGTGTGAAGTGGATAGAGGAGGTCGACAGGATGGCGTATGCACAGCTGCAAACCTCTGAAGGACCCTGCATCTTGTTGTTCGGGGGACGTTGGAGGCACAAGCAGCTTCAAAAACTTGTCTGCTGCTATGACAAGGCTTTTTTGCCGCTGCTCTTTCAACCTGACGTAATTGCCTGTAGGAAAGAGTCCTCAATTTGCCCTTATCAGCACGCACACGTGTGTACTGTGAATCAGCTACATACTTCTTGATTGCCAAGACACTTCATCCTGATCATCGCACAATGTTGATTGTAGTCATGCCTTGACCTAAACACTCCACAATTTGTTGCTTCTCAGCAGCCGACACATCCTTTTTCTTTCCCATTTTGGCAGAAAATGTAGGCTGCTTAATAATGTGAGAGAGCCTTCTTAAGTAGTCTTGCCTTTCATTGGACACACCTGCCAAACTAATTAGCACAGGTGTCTGCAATTGCTTACAGTGATATAAAGAGCCCTGACACACATCACCATCAATGAGTTTAACTGACAAACAAACAAATTCTTCCCTTATCACTCCTAAACACTTTTTGTATAATAATTTGGAACGCAGTGTACATGTGCTTTTCCACAAAACACCAGTGGTTCACATAGTGAATCTTACAGTTCTAACTTGCCAACCGTGGTCTGTATGGAATTGTTCAATAAAGGGCCCAAAATTAAGATAACATAGATGGGAGAGGTCTCTATGAATAGGAATTCCTAAGTATTTGATACCCTGTGAGGGCCAGGCAAAGGGAAAGTTGGACTGGATGGAATCCTATATGGATTTGGGGAGGGAGACATCGAGGGCCTCAGACTTCGCTGCATTGATTTTAAAATTTTACCATGTAACAAAGTGATCTATTTCAGCCATAACAGCAGGGATGGATATATGTGATTGAGTGATATATACTAGGACATCATCAGCAAATAGAGAGCACTTGTACTCGGTGCCTCCCACCTCAATCCACCTAATATTGGGGTTATAGCGAATTGATGAGAGCAGGTGCTCCGTCACTAGGATGTATAAGAGAGGGGACAGAGGACATCCCTGCCTTGTCCCATTGGTGATTGTGAAAGGTGATGAAAATGTTCTGACGCACCCCCTGGGCCTTGGGACACCCGGAGCCGGACCCTTTTTGGTGGATGCTGGTGGTTGTAGTCTTCGTGGCGGCGACCCGGTTCCGTGGCTCAGGGCGGTCAAACCAGTGGCGGAACTATTTATGTGGTTTTCATGTTTAAATGTCCGACTACGCCACCCGTGGATTGCGGTCAGAGTGAACAGCCGCTACAGGGCAGACCGCTGAGGCTGGTGTTGTGGGTGCAGCAGAGCGTAGCATAACTCCCCACGGGAGGAGTATAGCCTCAGGGCAGTGTATGCGGAGGATGGGGGTGATGGTGCAGGGCAGCAGCAGTAACGACACGGAGTCAGTGATGCAGTCCAGGGCCTTTACTCACAGTTCTTATTATCCAGACCACGTCTGCAGGTAACGGCTGCCCACGTCGTACTGTGCTCACCAGGTGAGGGGCTCAGACAACTCCCAGATAACTTTGGAGCACTTCACAGGACCCCCTTTGTGTGTCCTTTGTCTGGCCTTTCTTACCAACACTTCTGTCCGGCTGCCTCGGGCCTCCTCTTGGTAAACTTGGCGCCAGTTTCCCTGACCCTATGTGGTGCCTTCCTAGCGGGTGTAGCGAGGGGCTGCGCCACATAAAATGTCAGAGCCTCCGGTTTCTAGCTGAGGGTCGTTTCCTGCCTCCACTAGTTCGGGGACCGGTCTCCCCCTTTGGCCTGACCCCTCCACGCAGGTGGATTCGGGCGTGCGGTGGCGACTCGCCCGTCCGCACCCCTGGGATCCCTTCATTCCTCATTCCTGGAGCCTTCTCCGCTCCTCTTCCTTCCTTCTCCCTCTTCCAGGCCTGGGCCTCTGTTACTAGGCCCGCCTCCGGAGCAGAGCTCATGCAGAGCCCCTGCTCCCTGCCACTTCTGCTCAGACTTCTCTGCACTGAACTAAGATGGTGCCCACCTTTTATACTCCCTTCTCAATGCACCCAGGAACTGCTTCCTCCCTGCTCCTGCACTACAGGGTTCCCCTTCCTCAGTGTTCCCTCCCCCCACTCCAGCCAGGGACAGGGACTGTCGTGCCCATCTCAGGGGCATATTGGTCGCCCTGCCCCACGGCAATGTGGTGTAATGCATGCAGGTGTCGGGTCCTGATCCACACTCCATCCTTACCTGAGAGTGAGATATCACACCTCTGGGTGAGGTGCAATACGTCTGTAGCAACCGAGCCCTCAGGGTGCTACAGTTCCATTTATCTTCAGTCTAGGTGACGTATTGCGATACAGGGCCGTGATTTTGGCTATAAAAGGGTCCCCTAGACCCCTACCCCAAGCTTTTTAAGAGAATCATATATGGCGTGCCAGGAGACTCTATGGAATGCTTTCTCAGCATCCAACGAGAGTATCTAATTACAAATTTTTAACTGCATCTAGCCCAGGAAATACTTTGTGCCTAGTAGCAGTGTCTGCTAGTCAGCGGATTATCCCGGCTGTTAAGCAAGCTACACCACCTGTAGTTTAGACACTTAATTTTTTCAAAGGAAATGCTTCGGGACCATGGGATACTTAGTGAAGAGCATCAGGAGGCACCCCAAGGCATAGGGGCTGGGACTGGCAGTAGGATGCCTTGCGGTGGACAGCCGAGCTCGATCCTTATAAAAGCTTTTTAACTGCAGCAGCTTTAGTGGACGCTACTGGAGCTGGAATTACCGCGGCTGCTGGCATGAGACTTGCCCTCCAATAGATCCTTGTAAATGGATTTAAAGTGTATTCATTCAAATTAGAGAGACAATTTAAATTAAAAAGCTTAGAGCTGCCTCCACCACAGGGGGGCTCGCTCGACCCACCAGCGGACAGGCACCAGTATTGGGAGAGGGGGGCTGGCCGTCAGGGTTCACCGCGGCTCTGGCACAAACCCGGCGACACGGAGGTGGCACGGGCAGGAGCGGACTGGCCGTGTCGGCTTCTCACTTTTTGGATTTTAGAAGGGCATGACATGCCTATATCTGTGTCTCCCCCTCCTTTTACTCCTCCACCTCTTTTATTTTCGCATGACTATATGTACTTGTCACTTTTCCATGTGTTAGTTATGTCTTCTGAGCAGTTTGTCAGCTTTTGGACACCTTTGAAGGTGTTTTCTATGTGTTTCTATGTGTTTTTGTTTGCCTGCCATTGGTTTTAACGGTGTTCGAAGGTGTTCGACGAACAGCTCGACGAACAGTTCGGCGAACACACGGGTGTTCGACGAACCGAACCGAACTCGAACACTACGGTGTTGGCTCAACACTAGTCAAGACGGACATCAGCCTGTGTCAGCATTTCCTTCACCAGACGGACTGCGGGATCACTGTCTTGTGTCTCCGCCCAGCTGTAGTGGGGTAAGGGATTGAAGGTAGCAGACCGCCTGTCCCTTACATGGTGGGAATACAGGGTAATCCCATGACGGTGGAACGTAGGGAGTTTGACTTCTTCCAGGTCTTCTGGATCTTCCCCTACGTCCGGTAAGTTTGGCATTCTGGACAGGGCATCCGCGTTGGCATTTGAGCTTCTCGCCCGGTATTTGATGGTGAATTCATAGTTGGACTGGCGGGCCATCCATCTCTGCTCCAGGGCGCCAAGTTTTGCAGTGTCCAGGTGTGTCAACGGGTTGTTATCCGTGTACACGGTGAACTTGGAAGAGGCAAGGTAATGCTTGAAACGTTGGGTCACTGCCCACCCTACTGCCAGGAACTCTAGCTTGAATGAGCTATAATTCTCAGGGTTTCTCTCTGTGGGCCATAGTTTTCGGCTGGCGTAAGCGATTACCCGTTCTTTGCCCTGCTGGATCTGGGACAGTACGGCTAATAGCCCGATGTTGCTCGCGTCTGTGTGGAGGATAAAGGGCTGGCCGTAGTCAGGGTACGCCAGGATTTCATCCCCCTTGAGGGCCATCTTCAGCTGGCGGAAGGACTCCTCTTCCAGCTTTTCCCACCTGAAGGGCGGCTTCTGGTTTTTGTCCTTCCTGGATTGACCTATCAGGATGTCCTGCGTAGGAGCTGCCATTTTGGTGAAACCGGGAATGAATCTTCGGTAGTAGCCTACCAACCCGAGGAACTGCCGCACTTCCTTTATGCTGGAGGGTCTTGGCCAGTCTTTAATCACGGTCATCTTATCGGGGTCGGGAGCCACTCCGTCAGCACTCACCACGTGTCCCAGGTACTGTACCTTTGGTTTCAGCAGGTTACACTTGGAGGGTTTCACCTTTAGGCCGTAGCTTGCCAGGGCGTCAAACACTTCTGCCAGGTGTTTCAGATGGTCCTCGTAGGTTTTGGAATAAATGATGACATCGTCCAGGTATAACAGGACCGTCTCTAAATTCCGGTGTCCCAGACAGCATTCCATCTACCACTGGAAGGTTCCTGGTGCGTTGCAGAGCCCGAACGGCATACAGTTGAATTCGCTGAGACCCATCGGGGTGGTGAATGCAGTCTTCTCCTTGTCTGCCTCTGCTACAGGAACCTGCCAGTACCCGCTAGTAAGATCCAAAGTGGAGAAGAAGTTAGCAGATTTTAATGCAGCTAAAGATTCTTCTATTCTAAGTAACAGGTACACATCTTTGTGTGTGATGCGATTGACCTTTCTGTAGTCTACACACATTCTCATTGTGTTGTCCTTCTTTTTCACTAGAACTAGAGGAGCTGCCCAAGGGGCTACAGCTGTCCCTGATTACCCCAGCCTCCTTCATGTCCCGCAACATCCCCTTTGCATGCTGATAGTGTGCAGGGGGTTCAGGTCGGTATCTTTACTTTATGGGTGGATGGTCTCCTGTGGGGATGTGATGTTCTACCCCCTTTACTCGCCCGAAGTCTAGCGGGTGTTTACTAAAGACTCTTTCGTAGTCCTGAACCACCCGGTAGACTCCCTGTTTTTGGTGTGAGGGAGTGGAGTCAGTACCCAAATGCAGTTGCAGACACCAGTCCTGCATTTGTTTCTTAGAGCCGTTACCTTCCTCTGGTTGAGATGGAGGCAAAGGTTCCACGGGCCTTACAGAATTTTGGTTTATGGTGAACAATTTGGCTAGCGTGGCATACCGGGGCAGATATACTTCTCTCTCCCCGATATTTATGATGCGGACAGGCACCCTCCCATGGCGTACATTGAACACCCCCCGTGCTGTCAAAATGGTGGGCCTACTTTCTGAGTAAACGGGTTCCACCATTGCTTGGTAGTCTCTACCTCTTAGACCAATAGCTGTCTGGCACCATATCATCATCTCACTTTTCGGGGGCATGGCAATAGGGAACGGGTCACACATTCTCACGCTACCAATCTCACCACCAGATAGTTCCACCTGTTTCCGTTTCATCAGTGTCCGGATCTCCTTTTGCAGGACATGCTGCTGGCTGGAACTGGCGTTCATGGCAACCTGCTGTAAAATGAGAATTATCTCTGCAAGACAATTTTCAATCACGTTAGTACCCAAGGTTATTTTAGGGTGACTCTCACGACGGTCAATGTCCACGATAATCAGTCCTTGTGCCGCCAGTTCAACTTTACCGATTTTAATGGTCACCTCTTTGAATCCCACCTGCGGCACGGGCTGACCATTGCTGGCGATGATACTCAGGTCATCATCTGGGTAGCGGGTTATGTCCGAGTCATTCCAGTACCGCTTAAAGAGCACATAAGGGATGGTAGTTACCTGTGACCCGGTGTCTAGTAGGGCACTCATTGGAATGCCATCCAGTACCACAGGCAAGACTGGACATACCCCTACATATTTATCACGCCAGTTTGAGGGGCCTGATGATCTTATGCCTTGGGGTTGGCCCTCTGCCCCTGGTTGTGCCCGTTTAAATGACAGTACCTTGCCATATATCCGGGTTGATTGCAGCGGCGGCAGATGGGTTGTCCGTCCTCGTTGTATCTGTCGCTGGGTCTTCCTCTGGACGTTGGGATCCTCCTCTGTCGGCGCCACAGGACATCCTCCGGTCCGGACGCCAGCTGGATCTTTCCTGGAGGAGAGACCTGTAAAGACTGCACAGTTCTGGTTAGCGCAGCTACGCTTTTAGTCAGCTCTTGGACCTGATAGTGCAGGTTTGTAGCCGGGTTGTTGTCCAAAGCCTGCGCACCAGCTCCTACAGACTCTGTAGACAAGGGCGCCGCCTCCTGATGATAGGTAATAGCAGGGCGCCGGTGGGTTACAGCGCTACCCGGTGCCGGTTCTCGGAGCACCCGGATGGCCCTGTCTTTGAACTTTGCAAAGTCTAAGCCAGGGTTCTGCAAGGCCATTGCACGTAACTGGGTTCAGTGGGCGTTGGACAGCAGACCCTCAATGAATTGCTCAGTTAACAGTTCATCTGCATTCCGCACACTGTCAGGGTCTGCCTGTTTAATGGCTCCCAGGACCTCTTGCAAACTCAAAGCATAGTCTCTTATACTGTCTTGGGCCCGCTGCTTGCACCCATAAAATCTCATTTTGATCTCGGCTGAGGTGCGGGTATCAAAAGTGTCCTTCAGACGGGCCAAGATCTCCTTTACGATCTCCTTGACACGGACTGACCAGGACTTTACTTCACGCTGGGCTGCGCCGGTGAACTGGCCTATCAATATGCACACTTTCTGTCCCTCCGTCAGGGGGTATACTTTAAATAGGCTGTACAGTCTCTCTTTAAAGTCGCTTAGGGTATGCGACTCCCCTGAGTATTGGGGCAGCCAGGCCGCTCCGGGGATGTATGGTATTGTGAACGGCATTACTGCGGCAGTGGCCGCGCTGGTGGTAGAGGGTCCCTCCGTGTCCGTCATCTTCCTCCCCCCCTAGTTAAGTGTGGCCTACCTTCCGTCGATCCTCTTCCGTAGGCCGTGGCTCCGCTGGTGCTGCTCCGGGCGAGGACCTTGCGTCGCGTCCTTGTGACGTCAGCGTCGCTCTCTCTCCTTCCAGGACCTTGCGCAGCGTCGGTGCGTAGGGCGGGGCTTCAGGTCTCGCGTGGTTTGGACGTCCACGCCCCTCTTCTTCCCGCGCGGTGTCCTGAAGATGGCGTCCGATGGCGGGAAAATGGCTGAAGACGGAGGGAAATGACTGAAGATGGCGAGAAACGGCTCCGGATGGCGGGAAACTTCACTAAGGTAAGTACAAAGTCTTTTTCAGGCAGGCAATACCCGTTTGTGGCGGGTTGGTCAAAATCCTGCCAACTACGCCAAAAAGCTGACTCGCCCCCTGGGCCGTGGGGCACCCGGGACCGGACTTCAGGGCAATGCTGGGAGTAGTAGTTGCGACCCGGTCCCGTGGCTCAGGGTGGTCAGACCAGTGGCAGTCTTTTATAGGGTTTTTATGATTTAATGTCCGACTACGCCACCCGTGGATTGCGGTCAATAAGAACCGCCGCTGCTGAGCAGACCTCTGAGGCTGATGTTGTGAGGGCAGCAGAGTGTAGTATAACTCCCCACGGGAGGAGTATAGCCTCAGGGTGGTGAGTGTGGATGATGGGAGTGATGGTGCACGAGCGCAGCAGGAATGACTCAGAGGTTTTGCAGTGCAGTTCAGGGTCTTTACTGATGATGATAAGGCAGACCCTCCCAGGAGTACTGGCTAGCATAAGAGGCCTGGTCAGTCTGTGAGCAAACTGGAGTTCCCCTGGCCAGGTGGAGTTGTAGGCCTCCCCGTCTATCTGCACTCTTCCTGGCTACCTTGCTGTAAGCGAGTGGAAGTAGCCCACGTCCCTGAGTGTACCGTGTGGTGCTCACCCATATGGCTGGTGACTTGGGGCCTTCTGATAGCCCCTGCTCCTCGATGGCGGTGCTGGTCCCTTGCTCGTGACTGAGCCTCCGGGCTTCTATGGCCAGAGGACCTGAAATCCCCTGCTGGCGGGTTTCTGCTGCTGGGTATATATATGTCCCCACAGCCTTGGACTCCTGTGTCTGGTTCTTAGTTTCTTCTGCCAGGACGAACTCTGCTTAGCTCAAGTCCCTGGTCTTCAGCTCCTGCTTCTACAGAGCTCCTCGCTGTTACTTTCCCTGTGTCTGGAACTAACTCCAGGCTCTGACTGAACTAACCCCGCCCCAGATCCAGTTTATATAGGGCAGGTTTCTCCCCTATCTGGTCTGGGACAGGAGGTGTTGCATGTTTAAGGGCTCCTGACCAGTAAACCTCCCACTTGCTCTCAGACGTAATATTTCTATTACTGTGGTAATCAGACCCCTGGGGTGCCACATCTAAATAGGTGCCTTGGGGAGTCTAGTTTCCAAAATGGGGTCACTTGTGGGGGAGCTCCAATGTTTAGGCACACAGGAGCTCTTCAAACGCGACATGGTTCCAATTTGTTAGCGGACACCATGTAGCGTTTGGAGAGCCCCTGTGTGTCTAAACATTGGAGCTCCGCCACAAGTGACCCCATTTTGGAAACTAGACCCCCCAAGGCACCTATCTAGATGCATAGTGAGCACTTGGAACTCCAAGGTGCTTCACAAATTGATTCGTAAAAATGAAAAAGTGTTTTTTTTTCCACTTTTTCATTTTTACGAATCAATTTGTGAAGCACCTGGGGGTTCCAAGTGCTCACTATGCATCTAGATAGGTGCCTTGGGGGGTCTAGTTCCAAAATGGGGTCACTTGTGGGGGAGCTCCAATGTTTAGACACACAGGGGCTCTCCAAACGCAACATGGTGTCCGCTAACAATTTGAGCCGATTTTCCATTCAATTTGTTAGCGGACACCATGCTGCATTTGGAGAGACCCTGTGTGCCTAAACATTGGAGCTCCCCCACAAGTGACCCCATTTTGGAAACTAGACCCCCAAGGCACCTATCTAGATGCATAGTGAGCACTTGAAACCCCCAGGTGCTTCACAAATTGATTCGTAAAAAGGTAAAAGTGTTTTTTTTTTCACTTTTTCATTTTTACGAATCAATTTGTGAAGCACCTGGGGGTTCCAAGTGCTCACTATGCATCTAGATAGGTGCCTTGGGGGGTCTAGTTTCCAAAATGTGGTCAATTGTGGGGGAGCTCCAATGTTTAGGCACACAGGGGCTCTCCAAACGCGACATGGTTCCAATTTGTTAGCGGACACCATGTAGCGTTTGGAGAGCCCCTGTGTGTCTAAACATTGGAGCTCCCCCACAAGTGACCCAATTTTGGAAACTAGACCCCCCAAGGCACCTATCTAGATGCATAGTGAGCACTTGGAACCCCCAGGTGCTTCACAAATTGATTCGTAAAAATGAAAAAGTGGAAAAAAAAACACTTTTTAATTTTTACGAATCAATTTGTGAAGCACCTGGGGGTTCCAAGTGCTCACTATGCATCTAGATAGGTGCCTTGGGGGGTCTAGTTTCCAAAATGGGGTAACTTGTTGGGGAGCTACAATGTTTAGGCATACAGGGGCTCTCCAAACGCAACATGGCGTCCGCTAACAATTTGAGCCGATTTTCCATTCAATTTGTTAGCGGACACCATGTCGCGTTTGGAGAGCCCCTGATGTGCCTAAACAGTGGAGCTCCCCCACAAGTGACCCCATTTTGTAAACTATACCCCTCAAGGATTTTATTAAGGTGTATAGTGAACATTTTGAACCCAGAGGTACGACACAGAATTTGATAACATTAGGTCATCATATTGAATAAGTTGTCATTAGTCTTGAGCGCAAGTGCTCGCTACTTGAGTTTGCATCGGGTACTCAGGTATGCACCATGTACTACGTGTGCTCGAGTGACATGCTCAAGTCCCTGCCCCGCATGTTTCACGGTTATTAGACACCCAAAAAAAACATGCGGGGTTCGCTCGTGCATGGCAGGCAATCCCCGCAAAGTTTTTTTGGCCGCGAAGCATATGGGGCGGAGACTCGAGCATGTCACTCAAATACCCACGATACCCAATGCATACCCGAGCACCCGATGCAAACTCAAGTATCGAGCACTTGCGCTCAACACTAGTCGCCATATCGTCATCTTTTTTTCTTACTTTTGAAAAAAATCCCAACCCCATCACAACCCTCACCTCAAACCCAGCCCTAACCCTAGCCCTAACCCTAGCCCAACCCTAACCCGAGAGTTTATTTTTTACGCCGTTCCTCGTGCGGTATAAGTGATTAGACGACTTTATTCTTCGGGTCAGTGCGATTACAGTGATACCAGAATCATATGGGGTTTTTATGACTGACAGCTGTCACACACTAAAAGACGCATTTTTTGTAAAATCTAGTTTTTGCATCGCCATATTTTGAGAGCTATAATTTTTCCAGATTTTGGCAGACAGTCATGTGACGGCTTGTTTTTTGCGGGATGAGTTGACGTTGTTATTGGTGCCGTATACAGATTTAAGCAGAAAAAGGTTGTGTCTGTGTGAGTTTCTTTAAAAAATTGAATAAATAAAATAAATAAATTATATATTATATATATTATATTACTATGATAATAATTTATTAGTACATTTTCTCTACAGTAATTGGATACAATTTTTTATTATAATATTTTAGACTTCTTATACTAATAAAAAACTATACAGAGTAATAATGTGTATAGAGCACACTAACAGTTGCTCTATGGAACGCTCGCTCTGTCTGCAACTAACTTTCCTACATTCATGATCTTTCATTACTAACAAACTTTCCTTCTTCGTCATCACCGAAACCTGGCTTATCCCTTCTGACACGGCCTCTCCAGTCGCACTTTCGTATGGCTGATTCCACCTTTCCCACACCACCTGCCTCAGCGGCAAACATGGTGGAGGCGTAGGTTTTCTCCTGTCAGACACCTGCGCCTTCACCCAAATCCCACTACCTCCCTCCATTACTCTCCCTTCTTTTGAGGTGCGCTGTGTGCGCATCTACTCCCCCTCCAACCTCCCACTGGCTGTTATTTACTGCCCACCAGGGCCAGCCACCACTTTCTTCGACCACTTCACCACCTGGCTGCTTCACTTGCTCTCCAGTGACATCCACACTATCATCATGGGCGACTTCAACATCCCCATTGACACTTCCCACTCATCTGTCTCTAAGCTCCTATCCCTCACTTCCTCCTTCGGCCTTACTCAATCGTCTGCTGCAGCCACTCACAAAGATGGCCACATCCTAGACCTCATCTTCACCCGCCTCTGTTCCCTATCTAACCTCTCTAACTCACCTCTCCCTCTTTCTGACCACAACCTGCTTACATTCTCTGCCCTCTCCTCTCCAGGGCCACAGTCCCCACTTCACAAACTTGCACACCCTCACAGAAATTTCAAACACCTTGATCTACACTCACTCTCTGAATCCGTTTTCCCTCTTACAGGCATAAATTCCTTACATGACACAGATGTTGCTGCTGCTTTATATAACACCAGAACAGCTGGAGCTCTCGATTCGTTCGCCCCTCTGACACATACCAAAGCTCGCACACTCAATAGGCAACCCTGGCACATCAACCTGACTAAAGAACTGCGTAGGTCCACTAGGGTTGATGAGCGGAGATGGAAAAGATCCCACTCTAAATGAGCACTTCATCAAATAATCCCTCACTATTTTCAAGTCCACCCTCACAGCAGCAAAACAAACATACTTCTCATCTCTCATATCCTCTCTTTATCACAACCCCAAACACCTATTCAACACTTTCAATTTTCTCCTCCGTCCTCCAGCGCCTCCTCCCTCTCCTTTCATCTCAGCAGAAGAGTTTGCCTCATTCTTCAAGCAGAAAATTGACACCATCAGACAAGGCTTTTCCATAAAGTCCCCACAGCCCCTCCTCATATCTACTCAACCTTCCTCCTCCAAAACCAACTTCTCCACCATTACAGAAGATCAGGTTTCCTCTTTACTCTCCAAATCACACCTCACCACCTGCAAACTTGACCCAATCCCTTCCCACCTCACCCCTAACATTACCACAGTCTTCATCCCAACTCTAACCCACCTCTTCAACCTGTCACTAACAACCGGCATCTTCCACTCATGTTTCAAACATGCCTCAATCACAACCATCCTCAAAAAGCCCTCCCTTGACCCCTTCTCTCTGACTAGCTATCGCCCCATATCACTTCTCCCCTATGCCTCAAAACTACTAGAACAACATGTCCACCTTGAACTGTCCTCCCACCTCTCCTCATGCTCCCTCTTCGACCACTTACAATCTGGCTTCCGACCACATCACTCCACTGAAACTGCCCTGACTAAAGTCACCAAAGACCTACTAACTGCCAAATTCAAGCGACACTACTCCGTCTTCCTACTCTTGGACCTGTCATCTGCCTCCAATACAGTGGACCATTCCCTCTTACTACAGATTCTCTCATCTCTTGGCATCACGGACTTGGCCCTATCTTGGATCTCTTCATACCTAACAGACCGGACATTCAGCGTCTCCCACTCACACACCACCTCCTCATCTCGCCCCCTATCTGTCAGTGTCCCCCAAGGCTCAGTTCTAGGGCCCCTGCTCTTCTCCATCTACACCTTCGGCCTAGGACAGCTCATAGAGTCTCATGGCTTTCAGTATCACCTCTATGCTGATGACACACAGATCTACCTCTCTAGACCTGATATCAACTCCTTACGAACCAGAATCCCACAATGTCTGTCTGCTATTTTATCCTTCCTCTCTGCTAGATTTCTAAAAGTTAACTTGGATAAAACTATATTCATCATCTTTCCCCCACCTCACTTAACCTATCCCCAATCTGACCTATCCATCAAAGTTAATAGTAGCCCACTCTCCCCAGTCTCACTAGCTCGCTGCCTCGGGGTAACCATGGACTCTGACCTCTCCTTCAAACCACATATCCAAACCGTTTAGACTTTCTGCCGACTCCAACGCATAAATATCTCCTGGATCCGCACATTCCTCAGCAAAGACTCTGCAAAAACACTAGTGCATGCCCTCATCTCCCACCTCGACTACTGCAACCTCCTGCTCTGTGGCCTCCCTTCTAACACTTTTGCACACCTCCAATCTATACTAAACTCTGTCCCCCCACTACTCCCCAGCCTCTCCCCTCTGTCAATCCCTTCACTGGTTCCCCATTGCCCAGAGACTCAAGTTCAAGACCCTAACTCTGGCATACAAAGCTATCCACAACCTGTCTCCTCCATACATCTATGACCTAGTCTCACAGTACCTACCTACACGCAACCTCCGATCTTCACAAGATCTCCTTCTCTACTCCCCTCTTCCCACAATTGCATACAAGATTTCTCCCGTGCATCCCCCCTACTCTGGAACTCTCTAACCCAACATATCAGAATTTTTAGAAAATAGCAAAAGGCAATGGTACTCACCAGCCAAGGTTTCAAGAAAAAATGCACAACAGGACACGGCATTCTGCACCTGTGTTACCTTCTTCTAACAAAAGGGGGCCAGCCGTGTCCTGGTGTGCATTTTTTCTTGAAACCTTGGCTGGTGAGTTCCATTGCCTTTTGCTATTTTCTAAAAATTCTGTCTATTGTTCTGGCTATGCTGTCTGTTTTCCCAACATATCAGACTCTTGACTACCGTGTAAACCTTCAAATGGAACCTGAAGACCCACCTCTTCCGACAAGGCTTACAACCTGCAGTAACCACCGCTCCACCATACCGCTGCATGACCAGCTCTACTCTCACCTACTGTATCCTCGCCCATCCCTTGTAGATTGTGAGCCCTTGCGGGCAGGGTCCTCTCTCCTCCTGTACCAGTCGCTGACTCGTTTTGTTCAAGATTATTGTAAGTGTTTCTGCTATGTATACCTCTTTTTCACATGTAAAGTGCCATGGAATAAATGGCACTATAATAATAAAAATAATTTATTTCATTCTCAAACCACCCACTCATCTAATTCACTTACTATGCAGTCCTTTTTTTTTTTTCCCTTCCAATACATAATCATTTCTAACCGGGATCCACAAAAGGGCCAACAAGTGCTAAGCATCTCTGGGAACTCCTTCAAGATTGTTGGAAGACCATTTCCGGTGACTACCTCTTGAAGCTCATCAAGAGAATGCCAAGAGTGTGCAAAGCAGTCATCAAAGCAAAAGGTGGCTACTTTGAAGAACCTAGAATATAAGACATATTTTCAGTTGTTTTACACTTTTTTGTTAAGTATATAATTCCACGTGTTAATTCATAGTTTTGATGCCTTCAGTGTGAATGTACAATTTTCATACTCATGAAAATACAGAAAAATCTTTAAATGAGAAGGTGTGTCCAAACTTTTGGTCTGTACTGTATATATATATATATATATATATATATAAATTATTTTTCCAACTCTTCTGCTGACTTTATTTAATAATTAAATGATATGTATGTTTTGGCTGTATTTTCGTTTTTTTATGTTAGAACTTTGTCCTTGACCTCAGGTGACTGTATATCCCCTCCCTCCTCTCCTTGGCACCTTTTTTTAAATTGTTCATGTACTTAACCACTTATATGTTATCCGTTGCTTTTATTTGTGGTTTGCACTGAAGAAGGAGTCAGAGTGACTCCGAAATGCGTTGACATTAAACCAGCATTTCTTCATTTCATCGTGGCTTGTCATTTAATCAGCAGCGCAGGATACTTCCATTGCCTTTGGCACATTTTTAGAAACTCCTTTCTCTGGTATATATTTGAACTGTTTGTAACCACTTTAAGGACCCTGAAGAGCTCATCATTACTGGAAAAGTTCTACTGCACCGGTGCATCTTTTTTTTATCCTCTAAGATACATCTCTTCTTTTTACTTCATTATCAACTGGGATGCTGTGACTAAAACCACCCTCTAGAATATGAAGCTCAAGGGCGGATATATAGCCAATAAAGCTACACCGGGGCCCAGAGGGAGAGGGGTCCTTTCAACTAGAAAAAGGCCATGAGCTCTGTAATACAGTTAAAACCAGAAGTTTACATACACTATATAAAAAGACATATATGTATGTTTTTATCAATATCTGACATGAAATCAGAATAAACCTTTCCCGTTTTAGGTCAATTAGGATTACCATAATTTTTAATATTTGCCAAATGGTAGAATAATGAGAGAGAGAGAGAATGTTTTAAGGGATTTTTATTACTTACTGCTAAGTCAAAAGTTTACATACATTTCATTAGTATTTGGTACCATTGCCATTAAACTGAATGACTCGGGCCAAACATTTGGAATATCCTTCCACAAGCTTCTCACAATAGATGGTCGGAATATAGGCCCATTCCTCCTGACAAAACTGGTGCAACTGATCCAGGTTTGTAGGTAGCCTTGCCTTTTCAGCTTTGCCCATCAGTTTTTAATAGGATTAAGATCAGGGCTTTGTGATGGCCACTCCAAAACATTGGCTTTGTTATACTTAAGCTACTTTGTTACAATTTTGGCAGTATGCTTCTGTTCATTGTCCATTTGGAAGACCCATTTCTGCCCAAGCTTTAACTTCCTGGTTGATATCTTGAGATGTTGCTTCAGTATTGCCACATAATCTTCTTTTCTCACTAAGTACACTATGTTATTTAAATGCACTTTGCTTTTTACTTATGTAGTTACAGCTTTTTACTTATGCAGCTATGTATGCTCATTTTGTTTCTTTTAAGTTTTGTTTGCTTAATGGCCAGTGTGAACATGCTCACTGTGTTTTTTCTTTGGATTTGTTTGCATTTTGTGTCCGCCCTCCCCCACCCCCGCAGAAATGTAGGAATTTTTGCAAATTTATTATAAAAGAAAAACTGAAATATCACATGGTCATAAGTATTCAGACCCTTTGCTCAGTATTGAGTAGAAGCACCCTTTTGAGATAGTACAGCCATGAGTCTTCTTGGGAATGATGCAAGTTTTTCAAACCTGGATTTGGGGATCATCTGCCTTTCTTCCTTGCAGATACTCTCCAGTTCCATCAGGTTGGATGGTGAACGTTGGTGGACAGCCATTTTCAGGTCTCTCCAGAGATGCTCAATTGAGTTTAGGTCAGGGCTCTGGCTGGGCCAGTCAAGAATGGTCACAGAGTTGTTCTGAAGCCACTCCTTTGTTATTTTAGCTGTGTGCTTAGGGTCATTGTCTTGTTGGAAGGTGAACCTTCGGCCAAGTCTGAGGTCCAGAGCATTCTGGAAGAGGTTTTCATCCAGGATATCTCTGTACTTGACCACATTCATTTTTGCTTCAAGTGCAACCAGTCATCCTGTCCCTGCAGCTGAAAAACACCCCCATAGTATGATTATGCCACCATCATGTTTCACTGTTGGGATTGCATTGGGCAGGTGATGAGCAGTGCCTGGTTTTCTCCACGCATACCGCTTAGAATTATCACCACTGGTGGGAGGGCTGCAGTGATAGCTGACTTTATGGAACTTTCTCCCATCTCCCTACTGCTTCTCTGGAGCTCAGCCACAGTGATCTTGGTATTCTTCTTTACCTCTCTCACCAAGGCTCTTCTCCCACGATTGCTCAGTTTGGCTGGATGGCCAGGTCTAGGAAGACTACTGGTAGTCCCAAACTTCTTCCATTTAGGATTATGGAAGCCACTGTGCTCTTAGGAACCTTGAGTAATGCAGAAATTCTTTTATAACCTTGGCCAGATCTGTGCCTTGCCACAATTCTGACTCTGAACTCCTTGGGCAGTTCCTTTGAGCTCATGATTCTCATTTGGTCTGACATGCACTGTGAGCTGTGAGGTCTTATATAGACAGGTGTGTGCCTTTCCAAATCAAGTCCTATCAGTTTAATTAAACACAGCTGGACTCCAATGAAGGAGTAGAACCATCTCAAGGAGGATCACAAAGAAATGGACAGCATGTGACTTAAATATGAGTGTCTGAGCAAAGGGTCTGAATACTTATGACCATGTGATATTTCAGTTTTTCTTTTTTAATAAATTTGCAAAAATTTCTACATTTCTGTTTTTTTTCAGTCAAGATGGGGTGCAAAGTGTACTTTAATGAGAAAAAGCAACAAACTTTTTAGAATTTACCAAATGTCTGCAATGAAACAAAGAGTGAAAAATTTAAAGGGTCTGAATACTTTCCGTACCCACTGTATATATATATATATATATACTGTATATATATATATATATATATATATATATACATACAGTATATATATATATATATATATATATATATATATATTTATAGTGTCCCATGGCCATGGTGTCCTGAGTTTGGGACCCGGTCCTTTGTCTGCCCTTATTCACACATGCATCAACTCTGACATATGGTAAGATTTTTAATAATAGACAGTGTAAGAACTGCCCCGAATAGGGTCACCTTGTCACTGGTGGGATGGCATTTATTTTTATCAAAAATAGTTTACTAAGTACCCTATGTTATTTAAATGCAATTTACTTATTTTATTACAGCAGGGTATATGCTCATTTTGTTTCTTTAATTTTTTTTTCACGTGTGTATATATAGTATATGAGCCTCTGCATGTGCCTGTGTATATGAGCCTGTGTATATATAGTATTTGTGTGTATGTGCCTGTGTATATACAGTGGTGGCCAAAAGTATTGGCAACCCTGCAATTCTGTCAGATAATACTCAGTTTCTTCCTGAAAAAGATTGCAATCACAAATTCTTTGGTATTATTATCTTCATTTAATTTGCTTGCAAGGAAAAAACACAAAAGAGAATGAAGCAAAAATCAAATCATTGATCATTTCACACAAAACTCCAAAGATGGGCCAGACAAAAGTATTGGCACCCTCAGCCTAATACTAGGTTGCACAACCTTTAGCCAAAATAACTGCGAACAACCACTTCCGGTAACCATCAATGAGTTTCTTACAATGCTCTGCTGGAATTGTAGACCATTCTTCTTTGGCAAACTGCTCCAGGTCCCTGATATTTGAAGGGTGCCTTCTCCAAACTGCCATTTTGAGATCTCTCCACAGGTGTTCTATGGGATTCAGGTCTGGACTCATTGCTGGTCACCTTAGAAGTCTCCAGTGCTTTCTCTCAAACCATTTTATAGTGCTTTTGGAAGTGTGTTTTGGGTCATTGTCCTGCTGGAAGACCCATGACCTCTGAGGGAGACCCAGCTTTCTCACACTGGGCCCTACATTATGCTGCAAAATTTGTTGGCTGTCTTCAGACTTCATAATGCCATGCACACGGTGAAGCAGTCCAGTGCCAGAAGCAGCAAAGCAACCCCATAACATCAGGGAACCTCCGCCATGTTTGACTATAGGGACCGAGTTCTTTTCTTTGAATGCCTCTTTTTTTTTCCTGTACACTCTATGTTGATGCTTTTTCCCAAATAGCTCTACCTTTGTCTCATCTGACCAAAGAACATTCTTCCAAAATGTTTTAGGCTTTCTCAGGAGGTAAGTTTTGGCAAACTCCAGCCTGGCTTTTTTATGTCTCGGGGTAAGAAGTGGGGTCTTCCTGGGTATCCTACCATACAGTCCCTTTTCATTCAGATGCCGACGGATAGTACGGGTTGACACTGTTGTACCCTCGGACTGCAGGGCAGCTTGAACTTGTTTGGATGTTAGTCGAGGTTCTTTATCCACCATCCGCAAAATCTTGCGTTGAAATCTCTCGTCAATTTTTCTTTTACATCCACATCTAGGGAGGTTAGCCACAGTGCCATGGGCTTTAAACTTCTTGATGACACTGCACACGGAAGACACAGGAACATTCAGGTCTTTGGAGATGGACTTGTAGCCTTGAGATTGCTCATGCTTCCACACAATTTGGTTTCTCAAGTCCTCAGACAGTTCTTTGGTCTTCTTTCTTTTCTCCATGCTCAATGTGGTACACACAAGGACACAGGACAGAGGTTGAGTCAACTTTAATCCATGTTAACTGGCTGCAAGTGTGATTTAGTTATTGCCAACACCTGTTAGGTGCCACAGGTAAGTTACAGGTGCTGTTAATTACACGAATTAGAGAAGTATCACATGATTTTTCAAACAGTGCCAATACTTTTGTCCACCCCCTTTTATAGGTTTGGTGTGGAATTGTATCCAATTTGGCTTTAGGACAATTCTTTTTGTGTTTTTTCATTGAAGACAAATTAAATGAAGATAATAATACCAAATAATTTGTGATTGCAATCATTTTCAGGAAGAAACTGAGTATTATCTGACAGAATTTCAGCGGTGCCAATACTTTTGTACAGCATGTGTGTGTATGTGCTTGTGTATATGAGCCTGTGCACATACTGTGGCTATTTATGCTTGTCTGATGTATATGTTCATTGTGTGTCCTGCACTTCTGTGATGTGTGCGCTGTACTTTTGTGATTTGTGTACTGTACTCATGTGATGTTTATGATATGTGCACTTTGTTTTTGTGATGTGTGCGCTGTTCTTGTGTGACATCTCTTATGTCTGTGCTGTGCTTGTATGACGTGTAGAATGTGTGCACTATACTTGTGTGATATGTGCATTGTAATTTTCTGATGTGTGTCCTACATGTTTTTGTTGTATGAAATAATATCAGGGTTACTCATCCTCCTGGGGTCAGCAATTCCTCTTTGCTACTGCTCTGATCTTTATTTTCAGGCTGCAGCCATAATATCATGACTAAACATGTGACTGCTGGAGCTAATCCCTGATCTCAGCAGTCATGCCAAGGTAGGGTACAAGTTGCTGAGCCCTGTGATTGGGTAAAGTGGTCCTGTGTGATATTACTACTGCAGCTTGTAAACATAGAAAACCGATAACCCAAATATGACCACTAACAAATGATTTATAGAGAATAAAATAATGTAAATAAATCTTTATTGAGGTACAATGATTAAAACCACTAAAAGCAACAGACCGCTGGAGCATATCATAAGAAAAAGTAAATGTGCAAGGACCAGGACAGTAAATGGAATAAACACAAGATACACTACGTACAGGTGTTAAGTAAAATACTCAAACCACCTGAAAAGCAGCTATAAAGGATCAATATACATCAAAATAAAGTGCATCAGTGCTATTTAGCCATAAATCAATCCCCAGGCTCACATATGTGTATATAGCAACAGTCCAGTGTAGTGCCGGCGTCCCTGCCCTCTGCTAGGCAGGGACGCTGCTCCCCTCACCGCTCTGCTCCGTGCCCGGCATCCTCCCCCCGCTCTGCTGTCAGCGCGCGCTCCGTCCCGGCGTCCTCCTCCTGCTCTGCTCTCAGCGCGCGCTCCTTCCCGGCCCCTGTGCTTAGGGCGCGCGCGCGCGCGCTCTCCTCCTCTTAAAGGGGCCGCGCGCGCCGCCCTAAAGAGTCCCCGGCCAATGGCCGGAGGACTTCATCATATATAAGGCACCTCCTCCAAAATGGAGGTGCCCGAGCAATGTTGTTTGCACCTGTGTCTCACCTGTGCTTCAGCCCTCAGGTCCCGTTGCCAGTTTCCTGCCAGTTTCCTGCCAGTTACCTGCCAGTTACCTGCCTGATTCCTGCCTGAATACTTGTTACCTGTCTGCCAGTCTGAGGTCCGACGGTCTGCCTTACTACTCCTGTCAGTCTGTCTAAAGGACCAGCCTGCCTGCTCACCTGGGAGCGCATATCAGCTACCTGCCTGCTTGCCTGAGGTCCGACGGTCTGCCTTACTACTCCGGTCAGTCTGTCTATGGACCAGCTTGTCCGCTCACCTGGGAGCGCTTCTCCGTTATCTGCCTGCTTGCCAGCCCGGAGGCTCCGTTGTCACGTGCTGTGACCACCAGCTATCTCAGAGACTCTTGCCCGCTCACCTGGGAGCGCATCTCCGTTACCTGCCTGCTTGCCAGCCCGGAGGTCCCGTTGTCACGTGCGGTGACCACCAGCTATTCCAGAGACTCTTGCCCGCTCACCTGGGAGCGCTTCTCCGTTACCTACCTGCCTGCCAGCCCGGAGGTTCCGCCGTCACGTGCCGTGATCACCTGCTATTCCAGAGACTCTCGCTTGCTCACCTGGGAGCACACATCTACCATCTGCCTGCTAGCCTACCCGGAGGCTCTGCCATCACAGGTCGTACCTACCCCTTACCCAGAGACTGCCCTGTTCACGTGCCGTAACTCCCTGTCCGTTCACCCAGAGACTGCCACCCGCTCCCTTACAAGGGCCGCCCCCTTGTATAGTAGCTCAGAGGTTCCGCCTCCCGGACCCGTTACAGTTTGCTCGGGCCATGGAACCCGGTGGCACCCAAGCTCCCTCGCTCTCGGACCTCTGTCTTGAACTGTCCCGTCAGAGGTCCCAACAGGAGGCCATCCTGGGTCACCTGCGGAATGTTAATACTCGCCTGAACACTCTGTCTGATCCACCAACAACCTCCGCCAGTGCCATATCTTGCAATCCGGCAGCTCCGCTGCCCACTAATACCATGGTATCCTACCCCGGACCCCGGCTTTCTGCACCTCCTCGCTTCGGAGGCGACTCCGTCCAGGCTCGGGGCTTCTTAAATCAGTGCACTCTGCATTTTGAACTTTTGTCCTACCAGTTTAACTCCGACCGGGCCAAAATTGCCTTCATCATGTCCCATCTCACCGGGGAGGCCCTGGCCTGGCTAAATCCTCTATGGGAGAGAGGAGACCCCCTGGTGTCCAACTTGCCTGCTTTTCTCACGGCTTTCCGGAAAGTCTTCGACGAACCCGGACGGAAGACCTCATCTGCATCATCGTTGCTACGCCTCCGTCAGGGGAGTCTCACCGTGGGCCAATATGCCATACGGTTCCGTACCCTTGCCTCGGAGCTGACCTGGGATAACGACACTCTGGTTTCCGTCTTCTGGGAGGGTCTGTCCGGCCGTATTAAAGATGAACTTGCCGGTCGGGACACTCCTACCACTCTCGATGACTTAATAACTCTTGCCACCCGGATTGACCTACGGTTCCAGGAGCGTGCCAGAGAGGTCACCCGTGAGAGGAGGTTACCACGTCTAGCTCCTACTTTTCAGAAACCCGTCACTCCTTCTGTCTCTAACCAGGTACACCCTCCTGAGCCTATGCAGGTCGACCAGACCAAGATGGTCAAGACCCGTCAGGACTTACGCCGTGCCGAGGGGACCTGCTTCTACTGTGGCAGTAAGGAGCACCAGATCCGTGCCTGCCCGGAAAGGTCGGGAAACGCCTGTGTCTAGGTTCACTCAGAGAGGTCCACCTAGACAAGAATAAATCCTCTCCATCCCTGCTGTTGTCAGTTTCAATCGTCTACGGGGAGAACCGTTATTTCGAACTAGCCCAACTGGACTCTGGAGCAGCCGGGAATCTTATTTCACAGTCCCTGGTTGAGAAATACCGCATCCCCACCAAACCTCTGGCTGTACCCTTGTCTGTCGCTGCCGTGGATGGGGGCCTCTTACCTCGCCCCATTCAACTCATCACCGAATCCATTACCCTGCAGGTGGGAATGCTGCATTCTGAAAGTATCTCCTTTCATGTTCTGCCTGGACTCTCTCACGCCCTCTTGCTAGGTCTGCCCTGGCTCCAGAGACATGCACCCGTGCTAGACTGGCAAACCGGAGAGGTCCTTCGCTGGGGACAAGACTGTCATAAAACCTGCCTGGTTCCCGTCCATCCCGTCCGTCCCTCTCCTACCCCAGCTAATCTACCTGGACTTCCGATTCCTTATTGGTCTTATGCAGATGTCTTTAATAAAAAGGAGGCAGAGACATTACCACCACATAGACCATACAACTGTCCCATCGATCTGCTACCCGGTACTACTCCTCCCCGTGGGCGTATCTATCCTTTATCCGCTGCTGAGACCCGGTCAATGTCCGAATATATTGAGGAGAATCTGGCCAGAGGATTCATCCGGAAATCTACCTCCCCGGCGGGAGCAGGCTTCTTTTTCGTCAAAAAGAAGGACGGCTCTCTCCGTCCCTGTATAGACTATAGAGGCCTAAACCTGATCACGGTGAAGAATAAGTACCCCCTTCCGCTCATTCCAGAATTATTTGATCGTCTGAGGGGGGCTAGGATCTTCACCAAACTGGACCTTCGTGGGGCGTACAACCTGGTTCGTATTCGTCAGGGGGATGAATGGAAGACGGCATTCAACACCCGGGACGGCCACTATGAATACCTGGTAATGCCCTTTGGTCTCTGTAACGCTCCTGCCGTCTTTCAAGAGTTGGTCAATGACATCTTCCGGGACCTTCTCTACTCCTGCGTAGTGGTGTACCTGGACGACATCTTGGTCTTCTCTCCGGATCTCCAGACTCACCGGCGGGACGTTCGTCAGGTCCTGCTCAGGCTAAGGCAGAACCATCTCTACGCTAAATTTGAGAAGTGCCTCTTTGAGCAGACCTCGCTTCCGTTTCTGGGCTACATTATCTCTCAGACCGGCCTACAAATGGATCCTGAGAAACTGTCTGCCATCGAGAAATGGCCCCGACCGGAGGGGTTGAAGGCCATTCAGCGATTCCTGGGCTTCGCCAACTACTACCGCCTCTTCATACCACACTTCTCTTCCCGGACGGCCCCAATTTCTGCGCTCACCCGTAAAGGTACTAATCCCAAAGAGTGGCCACCCGAAGCAGAGGAGGCCTTTCTTTCCCTTAAACAGGCCTTCTCTTCCGCCCCGGTGCTGCATCGCCCAGATGGCAACAAGCAGTTCTTCCTGGAAGTTGACGCCTCCTCCTCTGGAGCCGGAGCGGTACTTACTCAAAAATCATCTTCCGGGAGGATGGTAACTTGTGGCTTCTTCTCTAAACTCTTCTCCTCCTCTGAGCGCAACTATTCCATAGGAGACCGAGAGTTATTGGCCATCAAACTGGCATTGGAGGAGTGGCGTTACCTGCTCGAGGGGGCTCTTCACCCGGTAATAATTTACACTGACCACAAGAACTTGGCTTACCTCCAGCATGCCCAGAGACTTAACCCGCGCCCAGCCCGGTGGTCCTTGTTTTTTGCTCGTTTTGATTTTGTCCTTCATTTTCGCCCGGCTGACAAAAACGTCAAGGCGGACGCCTTGTCTCGATCCTTTCTGGTGTCTGATCTCGAGGAGGATCCGAAACATATCATCGATCCCGCCAGAGTAATGCAGGTGGCTCCCGTGAGTCTAAATCGTCTTCCTCCTGGTAAGACGTTCGTACCAGTACCTGATCGGGAGAAGATCCTACACTGGGGTCATTCGTCTAAACTAGCTGGCCACGCCGGTCAGAAAAAGACCCTCCAGCTTATTACCCGGCACTACTGGTGGCCTAACCTGCACAAGGATGTAATAGACTTTGTTTCTGCCTGTGTGTCCTGCGCCCGCAACAAAGTTCCGAGACACCTGCCGGCCGGCCGCCTCCTACCTCTGCCAGTACCTGCTGCCCCCTGGCAGCATATAGCGATGGACTTCATTACTGATCTGCCCGTCTCTGCCGGTTGTACGGTCATTTGGGTGGTCGCTGACCGCTTCTCCAAGATGGCTCACTTCATTCCACTGCCAGGTCTTCCGTCTGCACCCGAGCTGGCTAAAGACTTTATCCGCCACATCTTCCGTCTTCATGGCCTGCCCCGTCACATCGTGTCGGATCGTGGGGTACAGTTCACTTCCCGTTTCTGGAGAGCCACTTGTAAATTGCTGGACGTCACCCTGGACTTCTCCTCCGCTTACCACCCACAGTCTAATGGTCAAGTGGAGCGGATCAATCAGAACCTGACCAGTTACCTTCGGCACTTCGTTAATGCCCACCATTCTGACTGGGTGGATCTCCTGCCATGGGCCGAATTCTCGTACAACAATCACGAGAGCGAGTCTTCCTCCAAATCCCCGTTTTTTGTAGTCTACGGTCAGCATCCTCGGATCCCGTTTCCCGTCTCCACCTCGGCGGACAATCCGGCTGCGGAATCTCTTGTTAACAAATTTTCCTCCATATGGGAGAGTACCCGGTCCGCACTCCTTCTGTCATCCGAGCGTATGAAAAGACACGCTGACAAAAAACGTCTGGACCCTCCTCAATTCCTCCCTGGGGATAAAGTCTGGCTCTCGTCCAAATATGTCCGGCTCAAGATCCCTTCCTATAAGTTAGGGCCTCGGTTCATCGGCCCACTGGAGGTCATCAGTCAGATCAACCCGGTGGCCTATAAATTGAAACTCCCGGCCAACTTACGGATCCCTAACTCCTTCCATGTGTCTCTCCTCAAACCTGTGGTGCTTAACTCTTTTTCCAAGTCTACAGGTACGCCTCCTGCTCCGGTTTCTGCTGAGGACGAGTTTGAGGTAGAGAACATTCTTGCCACCAAAAGGGTAAGAGGAAAGACCTTTTTCCTGGTAGATTGGAAGGGGTTTGGTCCTGAGGAGAGAACGTGGGAGCCCCGGGAGAACATCCATGCCCCTCTCATCCTAGCTAAATTTCTGTCTGGCCTAAAAAAGGGGGGGCCTAAAGGGGGGGGTACTGTAGTGCCGGCGTCCCTGCCCTCTGCTAGGCAGGGACGCTGCTCCCCTCACCGCTCTGCTCTGTGCCCGGCATCCTCCCCCCGCTCTGCTGTCAGCGCGCGCTCCGTCCCGGCGTCCTCCTCCTGCTCTGCTCTCAGCGCGCGCTCCTTCCCGGCCCCTGTGCTTAGGGCGCGCGCGCGCTCTCCTCCTCTTAAAGGGGCCGCGCGCGCCGCCCTAAAGAGTCCCCGGCCAATGGCCGGAGGACTTCATCATATATAAGGCACCTCCTCCAAAATGGAGGTGCCCGAGCAATGTTGTTTGCACCTGTGTCTCACCTGTGCTTCAGCCCTCAGGTCCCGTTGCCAGTTTCCTGCCAGTTTCCTGCCAGTTACCTGCCAGTTACCTGCCTGATTCCTGCCTGAATACTTGTCACCTGTCTGCCAGTCTGAGGTCCGACGGTCTGCCTTACTACTCCTGTCAGTCTGTCTAAAGGACCAGCCTGCCTGCTCACCTGGGAGCGCATATCAGCTACCTGCCTGCTTGCCTGAGGTCCGACGGTCTGCCTTACTACTCCGGTCAGTCTGTCTATGGACCAGCTTGTCCGCTCACCTGGGAGCGCTTCTCCGTTATCTGCCTGCTTGCCAGCCCGGAGGCTCCGTTGTCACGTGCTGTGACCACCAGCTATCTCAGAGACTCTTGCCCGCTCACCTGGGAGCGCATCTCCGTTACCTGCCTGCTTGCCAGCCCGGAGGTCCCGTTGTCACGTGCGGTGACCACCAGCTATTCCAGAGACTCTTGCCCGCTCACCTGGGAGCGCTTCTCCGTTACCTACCTGCCTGCCAGCCCGGAGGTTCCGCCGTCACGTGCCGTGATCACCTGCTATTCCAGAGACTCTCGCTTGCTCACCTGGGAGCACACATCTACCATCTGCCTGCTAGCCTACCCGGAGGCTCTGCCATCACAGGTCGTACCTACCCCTTACCCAGAGACTGCCCTGTTCACGTGCCGTAACTCCCTGTCCGTTCACCCAGAGACTGCCACCCGCTCCCTTACAAGGGCCGCCCCCTTGTATAGTAGCTCAGAGGTTCCGCCTCCCGGACCCGTTACATCCAGTCAGATGGAAAATCACACACTTGATGTAAAATATACAACTGCTAATAGGAAATCCTAACTAAAGCAGAATGTAAGGTGTCCTATATAAAGCAGAAACCTGTCCTGTAATGCAACAATCAAATCAATGAATACATAAATAATACAGACCTAATGTCATAACATCCTTGCGGTTTGGTGCCACAAATGTCCTGACGCGCGTTTCGGCATCTGACTTCGTCAGGGAGCGTGGCATCAGACCAGTGAGGTTGTCTATTTAAATGGTAAGCAGCCAGTCAATATCACTAAGGGCGGAGTTGTATCGGCACATGACCTATTAGCAGCTACCTTTAAACTGCTAATTAGCAACTCAAAGCTATATTCTGAAAGTGAAATATACTGAACTTCTCTGGAACTTGTTTAGCTCTCCTATTTTTTCTGTAAAAGAGCCATTACCGCACTCTTCTGGCAGCATATCTCACAGAGAAAAAAAGGATTGTAGGTCCTAAGAGACATGTTTGATCCTTTTCTCCATCATTTGTTGGGGGAGACTCGGGAGACCCCCGTACATATTAGAATTTCATCCAAGCCCCTCGATAATTGTAGTTTGGCCGACGTTAGTAAAATCTGTATGAGGGCCTTGTGTTTTGGTCCTCAACGACCTTCTAAGATATTCAAGACCAAAAGCTGCAGACTTAGTCAAAGCTTCTTGAGTTCTTTAAATCTCCAGGATGTCAGCAAGAAGACCACTGTCCACCACTACTTGACCGTGCCTCTTCTAACCACTCTACAAATTGCACTTCCTACGATATTGAGGAACACATGCAACAAAGTAAAAGAGAAGGAGCAAGGGTGCAGAAATGTCAGAAGCACATTAATGAAAACTATGATCATAATGTGTGGATTTTAACTTTTTGTCAATTTTCTATGGATTACATTGAAAGAAACTGTGCTTTTAAGAAACCGTGGATGTGCCATTTTCCTCTGTATACTGTGTATGAAGTCCACAACGGGATTGGCACATGGGTTCAAAAGAATTGCTTTGCAAGTACAGGTATGTAAGCTAACTCTTAATTTCTTTTTTTATTTCTAAGAGGAATAATAGTCACAAGTAACAAAAACCATGGTACAGTTAAAAGCAGATTGTATAACAGTTACTTTATGGCTGTCTATGTGACAGCAGTTAGTCACCTCTATGACCCATATCCAATATGGTTGAAGTTCCTTGCCTTGACATACACAACTAAGCTCCTGAGTAATATATTGTGTCTCTTATTAAGAATCTGCAATTTACTTTCATGATGTTCTTTCAATTTTACCTTGCAATATTATAAAGACTAAAAGAGACTAAAAGCAAAGAGACTAAAAACTGACAACTAGAGTGAGACCGTTTATGGAAGTTTTAGAGGTCATCAGTAGTGATGAGCAAGCACTAAAATGCTAGGGTGCTTGATGCTTGGGTCGAGCACATTGGAATACTCGGGTGCTCGACCCGAGCAACGAGCCCCAATGTAAGTCTATGGGAAACTCGAGCATTTTTCAGGTGGCTCCCCCAGGCGGTCTGCAGAGGGCCTAAAAATTGCCCAAATCGATGGGAACAGTGCTCAAATGACATGGGAACAGCATGGGGAAGACCCCTGGAAGCATTTCTGACTCCCAGGTCACTTCTGTCAACAAAGTTGTCAGAGGTATTACGCCACTTTTACGGACTCACAATAAAACATACAAAAACAAAGCCAAAATGGATTTTCCTGGAAAATATGTTAAGGAACATCTTTGCCAGAGTAATGACTTGAATATAAAGCAAACTAAATAACCAAAAACTAAAATGCTCCTCCACACCTTGGGCTATGTTCAAACTTAGCGTTTTTGGTGCGTTTTTGCACTTTTGCATTGCTTTCAACTGTAACAAATGCATTCACCAGGAAATGTCACTTTAACATTTTACAACCTTATCTGGCCATGTGGTGTGTGAGATATCATCAGACACATCGTGTTTCATTTATGAAGGAGGGACTGTGAAAGTCACAAAGCCTATTTTTATAGGGCCAACAGGCGACCTTTACTATTCTTAAAGGGCCAGCAGTCGGCCCTAACTATTCTTAGAGAGCCATCAGCTGGCTATGTTTTATTGTACCCATTACTAAAGATTGGGTCTCCTATACTGTTATTGCGCATGCAGTGAGTGGCAGGGCTGCCCAAAATTTGGACATACCACAATACCACTTTGAAAATTTGGACACACCCCAATACCACATTGAAGAGACTTAGAGGAGGGCCTCCTGAAAACAATGTTCCCATTATTAGGAAGTAGGTCTTCCACTGTGTTTGCCTATGGAGTGAATTCAAGGGTTGTCAAAAATTTGGAGGCACTCCAATGCCCCTTGGAAGAGATGTGGAGGTCAGAGGGCCTCCTTAAAACAATATTCCCATTATTAGGAAGTGGGTCTCCCATTGTGTTTGCCTATGCAGTGAATGCAAGGGTTGCCAAAAATTGGGAGGCAGTCCAATGCCCCTTGGAAGAGACGTGGAGGAGGGCCTCATAAAAAATGTTCCCATTAGAAAGGAGTGGGTCTCCTATACTTGTAATGCCCATGCACTAAGTGTATGGGCTGACAAACATTTACCCCTGGGGGGTATACATGAACATACTGTATAAAAAAATTTTTTTATGGGCATCAAAAAGATCCTTGAAAAAATTATGTGGTTGTTGCATCACGGACCACGGTCACCTTGGTGATATGGTGGTGGAGGATGAGGATGAGGAGAAGGAGGAGGACAAGAGCAAATAGCCAAAATCAGGAACCATATACCCATGTGTGGGTGTGAGAAGGTGCATGGGAATACACCTCCCAACAAAAAATACTGGATTTGAGTTTATGTTACGCTGCTATCATTTGGTGGTTTTGAGAAGTCTGTCCCAATCCAGCCCTTGTTCATTTTTATAAGAATCAACCTGTCAGCATTTTCAGTTGACAGGCAGATGCGCTTATCAGTTATCATTCCACCTGCGGCACCATAAAACCGCTCGGATAAAACGCTAGCGGCAGGGCAGGCCAGGACCTCCAAGGCATAGAGAGCCAGTTCATTGCACGTATCCAGCTTGGATACCCAATAATTATAAGGCACAGAGGAATCACGGAGGACATTGGTACGGTCGACAAGGTACTCCCTCAGCATCTTCCCAAACTTTGCGCTCTTTGTGAGAGTACCCAGCGCCTCAGGGCCTGTGGGATTGGAGGGGCTGGAAAAATTCTCCCAGAACTTTGACAGTGTTCCCCTGCCTCTCCTGGATTGACTGCCGCCAGCGTTTTCAGATGGGAATTTTTTTAATAGTTCCGCAACAAGGGCCTTCTGGTACTGCCCCATTTTTGGAGACCCGTCCGCCTCAGGAATAAGAGATATAAAGTTCTCCTTGTAGCGTTCTCCTAGAAGTGTCACCAACCAGTAATAACTGTCACCCAAAATTTTGAGAACGCGAGGGCCATGGGAAAGGCAGCATAACATAAAATCAGCCATGCATGCCAGACTGCTAACAGGCAAGACTTCCGTCCTCACAAGAGGATGACTGACCATGCTCTCCTCCTCCTCCTCTCTGTTTTCAGGCCATCCACGCTGAACAGACGCTGTGACAGTTGTGTAGGTAGTACCATCAATAGCGCATGAAACTAGCTCCTGTTCTTCCTCCTCTTCCTCATTGTCACCCGATCCACGTTGGGATGAGATGAGGCTGGGCTGTGTGTAATCACCCTGTACGGTTCCTTGCTCCATCTCATCGTGCTCCGCCTGCAATGCATCCTCTTTGATTGTGAGCAAAGAGTATTTCAGAAGACAGAGAATCGGGATAGTGACGCTAATTATGGCGTCATCGCCGCTCACCATCTTGGTGGAGTCCTCAAAGTTTTGAAGGATGGTACATATGTCTGACCTCCATGTCCACTCCTGAGGTCTTATGTGTGGAGTCTGAATTGAATACCGATGGCCATGTTGATGCTGGTACTCAACCACCCCCCTCTTCTGCTCACAAATCCTTCCCAACATCTGCAGTGTAGAGTAGAGTGGGGACATCACACACGAGTCTGTAAGCCAGAAGCTGCAAACGCTGCTGAAACACGGCAAGGGCGGCGGAAGCTGTAGGTGATTTCTAAAATAGGCACACAGGCAATGTACTTTAACAAGCAGATCTTGCTGCTCCGGGTAGGATTTGAGAAACCGCTGAACCATAAGGTTAAGCACATTGGCCAGGCATGGTACGTGTGTGAGCTCGCCTCGCTTCAGAGCCGCCACCAGGTTATGGCCATTGTCACACACGACCATGCCTCGCTGTAGGTTCAGCGATGTGAGCCACAGATCTGCCTGCTCTTTCTGAGCTGTCCACAACTCTTCAACAATGTGCGTTTTTTCACCTAAGCATATTAGCTTCAGCACAGCCTGTTGATGCTTGGCCGAGGCAGTGCTGCAGTGCTTCCAGCTTGTGACTGATGTGGTCATTTCGGAGATGCTGAAGAGGAGGAGGCTGAGGAGGATGAGGTGCAAGAGCTGTAGACTGTGGGGGCAACCCTGATTGACCTAAGGCCCACAATTCTTGGTGTCGGGAGGACGTGTTCCGTCCCAAGGTCCGACTGGGTCCCAGCTACCACTATGTTTACCCAGTGTGCTGTCAGCGAGATGTACCGTCCCTGCCCACATGCACTTGTCCACGTGTCCGTGGTTAGGTGGACTTTCCCGGTAACGGCGTTGTTGAGGACACGGCTAATGTTTTGGGACACGTGCTTGTGTAATGCGGGGATGGCACACCGGGAGAAATAGTGGCAGCTGGGGACTGAGTACCGAGGAATGGCCGCCGCCATCAGGTTGCCGTATGCTTCCGTCTCCACGAGCCTAAAAGGCAACATTTCTAGTGTAAGCAGTCGCGAAATGTGGGAATTTAGTAGTGTGGCCTTTGCGGCTTTGACTGCGTATTTGCTCTTGCGTTCCAAGGACTTGAGTATGTTCAACTGAACTCTGCGCTGGGACAAGGATGTGGATGTGCTTCCTGATGCTGCTACTTGAGAGTGTGCAATGACAGGTGCAGGGCAGGAGGCATCTTCACATGCACCATGGACAGGGGATTAGTTTGCATGCACAACAGCGGAAGAAGCAGTGGTGTCACCTGCAGACACTGTTCCTGGACCCTGGGATTCGGCCCACAAAGTCGGGTACTTTGCTGCCATGTGCCTGATCATGCTGGTGGTGGTAAGGCTGGTATTTTTACCACCCCTGCTGATGCTGGCCTGGCAGGTGGTGCAAATTGAATTTTTGGGGTTATCGGCAGAGTCTTTAAAAAACAACCAGACTCGGGAAGACCTAACAGTTGTACTGGCAACTTCCTTCGTGTTGGTGTTACGGGGAACAGTTGCCTGCCTTCTGTCTGCGGCCACCACACTGACTGTTGGGGTGCTCTGCCTCCCTCCCCCTGTGTGCTGCTGTCCTCGCTCTGCGTGTTCTCCTGCCAGGTTGGGTCAGTCACTATATCATCCACCTCCTCGTCTTCCACTTCCGCACCCTGGTCCTCCTCCTGACTTTCTGGCAATTGTGCCTCATCATCGTCCACCTCTTGTGACACATTCCCACCATCGCCTTCGTGTGACCGTGGCTGCTCAAATATTTGGGCATCACTACATGCAATCTCCTCTTGCCCCACTTCAAGTAGACTGGGTGATAGGCCCGAATCTATAAATGGAAAAGTGAACAGCTCTTCAGAGTGTCCAAGTGTGGGATCAGCTGTCTTCGGGCACTCGGCATGGTGGGAGGAAGGAGGATCAGGGTGAGGAATATGCGGTCCAGACTCATGGCTACTGAGACTTGACCATGTGGAAGACAGGGTAGTGTTGGTGGTGGTAGCAAAGTGACTGGAATCATTATCCGCTATACAACCAACAACCTTTTGACACTGCTCTGGGTTCAATAGTGGTGTGCTGCGGTCCCCTAGGAATTGAGACAGGAAGGTCGGGCGAGAATATGTGGGTGTTTGTTGTGGCACACAATTTCAGCTTGCCCATGGCCTCGGCCTCGGCCTCTGCATGCACCATCACCATCACCATCATGTCCAGTTCCCCGTCCTTTGCCACGCGCCTTGCCCATTTTAAATGAAGGACAATATCTTCCAACCATTTTGAACAGCAAACCGGTGTCAAAAACTTCGCTGACACACTGAAAAAAAATTAGAATGGAGGCCAGAAATGACAGAATTTTCAGAAAACATATATATGATCCGTGTGACTGACAAACCACAGTTTTAAATAGCTGGATTTTTAGAGCTGTAATATGGAAAGGACCTGGCTGTTTTCTGCAATGCCAACAAGCAAATGGTGCAGAAAAACTATGTTCTCTGGATTGCTTTTTAAGCAAATAATGAGGATTATGATCCAAAAAAAAATTATTCCTGGACCCTGAGTCCTGGGCCTATTTCTAGAAATATCTAACAGCAGCAGAAGGCAGAACTGGAATGGAGCCTCTTGTGCTATATGTACTGCAGTCTGCTATATACACTGCCTGCCTTCCTATATACACTGCCTGCCTGATATCTCTGGAGATGGATTAGTCCTCAGAAGGACTGTTTGTTGAGATGGATATGTGTAATGTACTTGTTTTCTCCCTACACTACCTAATACGCAACCAAATCTCTCTCTAGTAGCGATGAGCCTTTCGCCGAGTATGCTCGGGCGAGCACCGAGTAGTTACAGCTGCTCGGTGATATGTTTGAATCACTCCCGTGTGCATGATTTGCGACTGTTTGACAGCTTTAATACATGTGAGGAATATCTATTTCTTACACATTCCTCACATGTATTAAAGCTGTCAAACAGTCGCAAATCATGCACAAGGGAGTGATTCAAACATATCACCGAGCAGCTGTAACTACTCGGTGCTTGCCCGAAAATACTCGGCGAAAGGGTTAACAAAACATACTCACTCATCACTACTCCCTAGCTCAGCAGCACCTCTCCCTACACTGTGAGATTGCGTAGTAGGCTGACGAGCACAGCGTCTGATATAGACCTGATGATGCTGTAAGGCCCACTAATCACTGTAATGCCACAACCAACATGGCTGCAGCTTTACAGTGAGTGGCAGGCAATCCTGAGATGCTCGGGCGAGTACCGAGTACTTGCGAGTATGCTCGCTCATCACTAGTCTTCAATAAGCTCTAAAAAGGAGGCAATGCGGAGACCAGAGCTCTCAACCATAGGCACCAAACATGTTGTACTGTCATTTAATTTTATTTAGCAAACTTTATTTTAAGCTTTGTGTAGCACCATAAGCATATAAACCCCTCATTAACTAGGCAAAATACTTTATTTCTTCATAAGATATAGAAATTAAAAAAACAAACAAAAAAAGATAATCCATGCCGAAAATACAGAATTTGTTATTTAGATATTTTGCTTTCCCAGAAAGTCTTCCCTTTTTCCCATCTGATGCATGTTTTGGCTAACAGAATTACATTATACTCTTCTAATCCCTTGTATAGAACTGAATTTTTCCCATCATCTCTGAGAACAGCTGCAGTCACAACAAGCCGATCAGCACTCCCACCTGTGTTTCTGGAAAGATGAGCCAATGGTTTGCACAACAATCCTCGATTTTCCAGATCTCACTTATTAGCCATTTACATTTCTCTGCAATATTACAGACATAATTACAACCTTATGAACTTAACTTATACTGTTATAGCTGCTGACATCTCCTTCATTAACCAGACTAATGTATTTGATTTTCAAATCATTATTTCTAACCATTTTCAACTCATAGTTTCATATATATAGTAAATCACTGTGGAAGAATATATTAAACAATTACAAATATACTGTAATGTAAAAAAACGTTTACATAAAAAGTAGAACTCTTTCTAAATTATCTAAAACCTTTGTTCTTCAACTTCATAAAAAAATGTAAAAAATAACCTACTATCAATAAGAAAATTACTTATGCACAAAGCCCCAATAGTTTCAAAATTATTTGCTTATATTGCTTGATTATTAATGTAAAAATCATTTTCATAGGCCACTAAGATCTGAAAAATAAAGTCATGTGAAAAATTAATTCTTCTTCAATGTCTTTGAATTCTTCGATTTTGCGCATCAAGCAGGACTGGATTGGTAGTCTGACAATTCTGGTAAATTTGAGGTTAGCTGGTCTGGCAATAATCCTCATGACTCGAGTAATGTAGAGGCCTTTTCCTTGCACCCTACCTGAATTTAACACCCCCATTTTTAACCCCTCCTTTTGAAATAAAGACCATGGCCAACTGTTGGATTAAATTGGCCAACTCGGCCTTTATTATAACAAACATACAAATAACATTTTTGGCAAAAGGAGGTTCTTGGAGCTCCAAATGGCCTCACATAAACCAAATGAAAACTTCCGGCGTTACCCCCAGCTGCGACAACGAGCTCAAGGGCACCTCCGTCACTGGAAACCTTCACCATATCACCAACTCCTCAGAGACCCCACCCGGAAGAGTCCCAAAACGCCGCCAGGTCACATTCCAATTCCAGAAACACAATTGGAGGGTGCCATCTACTTGATACACAAACCCCCCTACCAACAATTTTCACCAACTCCAAGAACCCATTCACACTTCCACAGTGAGCATCGCTTGACACCTCAACGATGCGAGTCACCCCACCAACAAAAGTGCCCTCTCAATACCTTCCTGATTCCTCAAAGTCCAAAGGTCGATCCTGACCGCATTTAAATGGACACCATCAGTCCTCCAAAAACTCCCTTCTCCCACTTCAAAATCCACATGCGTAACTACTACCTCCGTTTCCTGCTACAAAACTTGCCTATTAACTTTAATTCTTACCCTATTAATTCTTTCCAAAGATCTAGCACCCTGCCACACCTTCCAAGGCACAATGTCGGCCCAAACTATCAGCAAATTTGAATAGGATAGCCATAACCGCAAAATGTCATGGTGTACTGTATGTCCCTAATTAAATCACGGCATGAGCATACGCCAAAGTCATTCCTGCCCACATGAAGCACCAACTCTTCTGGGTAACGATCCAAACAAGCATAATGGTGGAATTCCGTTAACACCTCGTGCCAGCTCATGCCACGGATGCCCATCCACCTTACCACCACGTCACTCCTACCCAAAACATTTGTCTCCCCTCCCTATGCACATCCGCCCTGATTTCCTCCCAATAGGGGAGGAGAGGGGGAAAATACGTTGAAAGACAATGAAAACCTCAAATAAAACAACTCCTCTCCAAAATCCCCCCCCTCTCCTCCCCTCTCAACTGCCTTTGTTGCCAAACCTATTCTAAATGAATGAGAAGCGAACCGGCTCGCCTCCAAACCCAAACCAGCCAAGCATTTCCTGAAAACTGCCGTAAATTGATAAGACGATAAAAAGGAACCATCCTCGTGTTGCAATAGAGGTCCTGACTGGATCTCTTTCTTCCCAAGTACGCCTTAATGCAACCAACAGGGCCCCTGAAAGGACTGCCTAAAGCATGCCAGAGCCATCACCTTAAGCAACAAACCTATGTCCTTTTGATCCCAGCGTATACTGGGCCTCACCGCTTTCCTCTGCCTGAACCGTTCATCGTTCCTCAACCACATATGACCACCATAAGTGCAATAAGCCTCCCCGATTGCATCCAAATAGCAAAATAAGCCTGAACAATTGTCCGGTGCCTTCTCACCAATTACGCTCTCCAATATCACAAACGCCTGCAACCACTTTGTAAAAGTCTGCGGAATTAACCGCCATCTCCTCTTCTCCTCCTCCTTCTTTTTGCTCTCATCTTTCTTCTTCCCCTTATCCAAGTTGAATTTTTCCACAGGTAATAGCGAGAATATATCGACGTACTCATCCTTACAGATTTTCTCCTTGACCTCCTTCTTTAAATGCGCCCCCAGCGGTCCTTCAAAACATGCATACACCTCACCCTTTGCCCTATCGTCCAACAAAATTCTGTCACCTTCCTTCTCCTTCTCAGTTTGAACAGATACGGAAGCCGCAAGAGTGTTCTGCACCTGGCTTTTCACCGCCTCAGCTCCCTGAGCCGCTGAACTACCCCCGGCTGACCAAACTGAAATGGGTGACCCCCTAATGTTGCTGTTATTTGAACAGTTCCCTTACTTCCTCTAACAAGTGCCCCAAATGATCAGACCCCCTATTTCCAGCATCCACTATGGCTCCTTTAATACCGCCATCTAAATAACCCCGTGCTATATTTGACACCGTCCCATTCCCTGCTCCAGGCAAGGCTATACTAGGAAAAGATGAACAAGACATGGAACCATACTCACCAAGCTGCGTCAGCCCACGAAACCCACTAGCCGCCAATCCTGAATCCCGTTGCTTACAATCCCTCTGAGCCGACGTACCACTGACCATCGCTTGGCAATCCTCCATCCCTCCATTTAGGTCACCTCTGGCTGGCGAAAACACCGCTGATCAAACCGACCATTGCCCTGCCTCTTCAGCCACAGCGGCACACTGGCGAGCTCCATCATCATCTTCCCAAGACCCCAAGCCTCCTGGGTTTGGTCCCGCAGGGTTAAGCTGATGCTGTAAGCCAGCAGGCACCTCCATGGATACCCCACTGGAAGGCCCTGCCATCATATTGTCAGAGCCTGCTGCACTAGAAGCCAGAAACCTGGTCCTATGCTCAGAAGCAGGACCAGGCTCCGTCCTCGCCAGCCTCAGCCGCCGTGTTGGATTCCTCCCTGACCTGGACCTGCGGCCTATGGCCTTGTGCCACCAGGCCCGGCCAGGAGGGTCCCTGGAGGGGCTCCTGCAGCACCACTGAGACCGAAGGACTACATCGGGACAGAGCTGCTAAAGTGGCAGGGCTCTCTGTTCAGGATCTCCTGCACCCTAGCTCGCACACTGGCACTGTCGCTCCCACCAACAGCAGCATGGAGCTGCTCCAGGAACCGATCAGCCTACACCATCCAAATCCAGGAGAAGAATACCAGGTACCGTGGATGACCTCCTAAAACTGTGCCACCGTGACAAAAATGCCCCCAACAACCGCTCCCACCCCTTTCATATGACCCTGTCAGGTGACCCCAAGCCACCCCCTCATCAAGCCATCCCCTTAAACTTTTGACCCCACCGACCATGCTACATGCACCACACTTAACCCCTGCTGGCCCTACAAAGCCGAGTCATGGCACACTCTGCTCATGGCTCTGGTAGGGCTCTGTTTATTCTTTCGATCTTCAACAATTTTAACAATATGATTATCCTCAAGAGGTGATTACTGTTAACAGATGTAGCAGACTAGAGAGCCATTTGCTCCATGCTCTGCCACTTTCTCTGACAAGCCAAAGTCTGCTTCCAGCCAGCAGCCTGCAAGAGGCCAGCACTACACAGGTAATGTCAGGTGATGCAATGTCATCACCAGGGGTGGATTAAGAGTAGCAAGGGCCCCGGGCAGTTTAGAAGGCGCGCCCCCCCCACACACAACTGATGTACCACGTGACATGTCACATGATCCCCTGTGATAGATCATGTGATAGTTCACGTGAAATTAATTTGGCACAATATTAATTATAATAATTTTTTTTAGGCTGTGTGCCCACTATGCGTTTTTTAAGCGTTTCCGCAGCAGCAATTCCGCTGCAGAAACGCTTAAAAAACACTTGGTAGAAGGTCTTCCATGTTCCCCAATGATAATCCGCATGTGCTGAGCACATGCTGCGGAAATTTCCGCTGCGGATTATCATTGCGGAAAAATCCGCAGCACAACCAATTATTTTGCGGAAGCGCGGCGCTTTCGCCGCCATTGACTTGCATTGAAACACATGGAATCCGCATCACTGCATCTGTACATGCAGAATCCATGCGTTTCAATGTGCGGATGGTACCCGGGTCTGGAGAAGAGGAGACTCTCCTCCGGACCCGGGTACCATAGAACCTGTAAAAAAAGAATAAAATAAAAAATAAACATTATACTTACCTTCTGATGGCCCCCGGTGTCTTTATCCGATGCGTCCTGGCTTGCCGGCAGCTCGCGATGGTCTGAAAAGGACCTGCCGTGACGTCATTTAGTCATGTGACGGGTCACGCGACCGCTGACGTCGGCAGGCCATCAGAAGGTAATTATATATTTATTTTTTACCATTCTTTTACGGTTGCACTATATAAATCCATGCATGGATTTATATAGTGTGACCAAGTTGTCAAGCACTTTCCAAGTGATGCTAAAATCGCTTGGAAAGCGCTTGTCAACCCGCATGCGGAAATGCATGTGAAGAACGCTTCACATCCGCAAGTCTCTGGCAGGAAAAACGCATGTACAATCCGCATGTACAATCCACATGTACAATCCGCATGTACAATCTGCATGTACAATCCGCATGCATTTTTTCTGCCAGGGAGATGCAAAAACGCTCAAATATAATCCGGAGCATTTCTGCATCGAGGGCACATAGCCTTACATTAATTGTATGACTCAATATTGAGCACACGTAGCCATCTATGCACAGCAGGACGCCGCACGTAGCCATCTATACACAGCAGGAGGCCGCACGGCGCCATCTATACACAACGGGAGGCCGCACGTAGCCATCTATACACAGCGGGAGGCCACACGTAGCCATCTATACACAGCGGGAGACCGCACGTAGCCATCTATACACAGCGGGAGGCCGCATGGCGCCCCCCCAAGAGACAGCCGGAGGCAGCACGCAGTCACGCACGCAGTCACAAAAAATACATATAAACAGACATCACACAATGATATCTGCCTGCACACACACACACATACACACATACATACATACACACAGACACAGACACACACAGACACACACACACTCACCATCCCCCGGCTCGGCTTCAGTCCTCCTGCTTTTTTCCGGTGCAGCAGTGCAGGCCGAGTGTGCACTGTGTGACATCACAGCTAGAAGACACGGCCGCGCAGAGGGCCGTGTCTCCCAGCAGTGACGCGGCCGGGCCAGCACAGGGAAGTTATCTGCTGCAGTGCTGGCCCAGCCGAAGAAGAAGCAGCGGCCGTGCTCCACTGCTGGGGGAGCGGTCCGGGGGCCCCCCCGCCACTGTCTGCCGATATGTGCCGCTGCGCCGCACATATAATGGGGGCAATCTGGCCATAAACACCCTGGAGCCCCGGGCGGTTCGGGGCCCTGAGTGGTAGCCCGGATTGCCCTCATTATAATCCGCCTATGGTCATCACTACATTGTTGTACAAGCTAGAAGAAGAGATAGAGGCTGTGGTGGATGGGTTACCAAATTAGAATGCAGTGAGCATAAGCTTTCTATTATTTTTCATTATTACAAGGTGCAGGAGTTGGGATGGATGCGGGATAGGCACATGGTGGCATCATACTTTGCATGGGAATATGGACTGTGTGAGCCATCATACTGTGTATAGGAGGCTGTGGTAGCCATCATACATGTATGGTGGAGCTGTGGTTGCCATTAAACTGTATATAGTGAGCTTTGGGGCCCTCATGCTGTATATGGGGGACTTTAGTGGCCATCACACTGTGTATGGGAGGCTGTAGCGGCCATCATACTGTGTGTGTGAGGATCTATTGGGACATGGGGATATTTTACTGTGTATGGGGGCTGTAGTTCTATTGGGGGGTATGTACTTTGTGGCTTGGGCCCCTTATCTATTAAAATCCTAGCGATGACCCCAGTATTAGTTGATTTTTTGTTATTTGCCCTGCACAGGGAGGATTAGTGTTACTATAAGCAGTTGGGGGCATTATGGAAGAATTATTATAAGGCACAACATGAAGTATTACTACAAAAAAGAGGTACTGGAGGTCATTAATATATATTATAGCAATGGGGGATCACTAAAGGGAAGCACATTGGGTATTTTTATTTTAAGATGTGTTTTTAAGTGTTTTTATCATTTATAAGTAGTGTTGAGCCACCCCCATAGTGTTCGGGTTCGGTTCGGTTCGTCGAACACCGGGATGTTCGTGGAACTGTTCGTCGAACACCGTCGAACACCATTAAAACCAATGGCAGGCGAACAAAAACACATAGAACTACATAGAAAACACCTTCAAAGGTGTTCAAAAGCTGACAAACTGCTCAGAAGACACTCTCTTTAAAAAAGCCAGCCGACAATTCAGCAGCGGCATACACCAGTACCCGACAATTTAGACAAGAAGGAATAGAGCATCACACATAGATTAGATAGATAGAAACATGTCAGTCACATATATAAGAAGTACAGTGACAGTGTTGCTTACTGTACTTGTCATTTAGTGTTAAAGGATTTATTAAAAAAAATAATAGTGTTTTCATGCACCGTCTCTTTAAAAAAGCCGGCTGGCAATTCAGCATCGGTACCCAACAATTTATAACAGAAAGAATAGAGCATCACACTTAGATTAGATAGATAGAAACATGTCAGTCACATATATAAGAAGTACAGTGATAGTGTTGATTACTGTACTTGTCATTTAGTGTTAAAATAAAGGATTTATTAAAAAAAAATTGGCATGGGGTTCCCCGTAATTTTAGTCTCTTGCGGAGGTCAAGCAGACGGCTGGGGCAGATGTTTGAAGCCTGGGAAGGGGGTAATAACCACGGAGCTTCCCAGGCTACTAATATCAGCCCCCAGCTGAATACCTAGCCTTTGCTAGCTATTAAAATGGCGGACCCCCCCAAAAAATGACGTGGGGTCCCCCCTATTTTAATAGCTAGCAAAGGCTAGGCAGACAGCTGGGGGCTGATATTAATAGCCCAGGAAGGGTGCCATGAATATTGGCCCCCTCCCAGGCTAGAAACACCAGCCGTCAGCCGCCCCAGAAATGGCGCATCCATAGGATGCCCCAATTCTGGCACTAAGCCTTGCTCTTCCCAATGCCCTGTAGCGGTGGCAGTGGGGTAATAGGGCTGGGGTTGATTTCAGCTTATAATGCCAGCTGACATCAAGCCCAGGTTAGTAATGGAGAGGCGTCTATAAGACACCCCCATTACTAACTCCATAGTCAAAGTTAAAAAAAAACACAAGCACCCAGAATAAAGTCCTTTAATTGAAATAAACACACAATTATTTATTGTTCTAAATTAAACCATACTTACCATCACGCCCATTCCAGCTGAAGCCAATGTCTTCTGCAATAAAAGTAAAATAATAAAGCAACATCATCCTTACCTTTCCATGGTTCCCACGACAGCTTCAGCTCTGCTACATTCACATGACAGGCTGGATTGAAGCAGAACGCTGCCATCCAGCTTGCCATGCCGCAGACACTGAGAAGAGCAGGCATGCTTGCGCTCCTCGGTGTCTCGCTGTGACGGCATAAAGATGAGCCGAGGTCATGTCCAATGAACTCAGCTCACCTCATGCACGTCACTGACAGAGTGGGAAAATTCTCCTGCGCATGCGGTGAGTGCAGGAGAATTTTCCCACGCTGTCAGTGACGTGCATGAGGTGAGCTCATGTCCAATGAACTCAGCTCACCTCATGCACGTCACTGACAGCGTGGGAAAATTCTCAGCGCTCAGCGCTTCAGCAGGAGAATTCTCCCACGCTGCGATGGCATTGAGATGACAGGCTTTATCACAGCTGAGTGCTGCCATCCAGCTTTTCATCCTTCAGAGACACTGCAGAGCGCAAGCATGCCTGCGCTCTGCAGTGTCTATGAAGGATGGCATGCTGGATGGCAGCGCTCAGCTGCCATCCAGCCTGTCATCTCAATGCCATCCCAGCGTGGGAGAATTCTCCTGCTGAAGCGCTGAGCGCTGAGAATTTTCCCACGCTGTCAGTGACGTGCATGAGGTAAGCTGAGTTCATTGGACATGATCTCAGCTCATCTGGATGCCGTCACAGCCAGACACTGAGGAACGCAAGCATGCCTGCGCTTCTCAGTGTCTGCCGCATGGCAAGCTGGATGGCAGCGTTCTCCTGTGCTCCAGCCTGTCATGTGAATGTAGCAGAGCTGGAGCCGTCGTTGGAACCAAGGAAAGGTAAGGATGATGTTGCTTTATTATTTTACTTTTATTGCAGGAGATCGTTGGCTTCAGCTGGAATGGGCGTGATCAAAAGTATGGTTTAATTTAGAACAATAAAGAATTGTGTGTTTATTTCAATTAAATGACTTTATTCTGGGTGTTTGTGTTTTTTTTTAACTTTGACTATGAAGTTAGTAATGGGGGTGTCTTATAGATGCCTCTCCATTACTAACCTGGGCTTGATGTCAGCTGGCATTATAAGCTGTCATCAACCCCAGCCCTATTACCCCACTGCCACCGCTACAGGGCAGTGGGAAGAGCGAGGCTAAGTTCCAGAATTGGCGCATCCTATGGATGCGCCATTTCTGGGGCGGCTGACGGCTGGTGTTTCTAGCCTGGGAGGGGGCCAATATTCATGGCACCCTTCCTGGGCTATTAATATCAGCCCCCAGCTGTCTGCCTAGCCTTTGCTAGCTATTAAAATAGGGGGGACCCCACGTAATTTTTTGGGGGGGTCCCCCATTTTAATAGCTAGTAAGGGCTAGGTATTCAGCTGGTGGCTGATATAAGTAGCCTGGGAAGCTCCGTGGGTAGTACCCCCTTCCCAGGCTTCAAACATCTGCCCCAGCCATCTGCTTAACCTCCGCTAGAGACTAAAATTACGGTGAACCCCACGGCAATTTTTTTTTAAATAAATCCTTTATTTTAACACTAAATGACAAGTACAGTAATCAACACTATCACTGTACTTCTTATATATGTGACTGACATGTTTTTATCTATCTAATCTATGTGTGATTCCCTATTCTTTCTGTTATAAATTGTCGGGTACCGATGCTGAATTGCCGGCCGGCTTTTTTAAAGAGACGGTGCATGAAAACACTAATATTTTTTTTAATAAATCCTTTGACACTAAATGACAGGTACAGTAACCCACACTGTCACTGTACTTCTTATATATGTGACTGACATGTTTCTATCTATCTAATCTATGTGTGAAACTCTATTCTTTCTGTTCTAAATTGTCGGGTACCGTGTATGCCGCTGCTGAATTGCCGGCTTTTCATGTTTCACTGTGAGCACTGTTCCCATCGATTTGGGCAACCACTGTAATGCCACAACCACCATGGCTGTGGCACTACAGTGAGTGGCAGACAATCCCTGCATGATTGGTGCTTTAAATAGCGCCAGAATGCAGGACACGCTTTTGGGGCACTAACAGTTATCGAACATAACCTCGAACAGCCTAATTTTTTGCAAATCGCTCGCGTTCGTCGAACGACTCGAACACCGCCCAAAACAGCTCGAATTTGAGATTGGCGAATAGTTCTAGTCGAACACCGCTCATCTCTATTTATTAGGAGGCATGGTGTCATTATTATAATAAAGGCTCATAAGGCTGTTTTTTTTCAGTACTAGTTGGGCCCTGGTATCAAGATATAATAAAAAAAAGTATGATCCTTAGAATATATTACAGTTAGGTACCATATTTTTCGGACTATAAGACGCACTTTTTTCCTCCAAAATTTTGGTGGAAAATGGGGATGCGTCCTATAGTCCGAATGTTGGCGGAGGAGAGGGTATATATATATGATGTGTGGGGTGTGGAGGGAGCAGTAGCGGTGGAGGAGCGAGGCACAAGAGGCCGCATCCGCCTGCTGCAGCCTACACTGTCCCCGCTGCTAAAGAAAATGAATATTTAGTGCTCCCCACACCCATGGGGCGTGGGGAGCACTGAATATTCATGCTCCTTAATAGCGGCACGTGGTGTAGCCGCAGCACAGCTCCTGCTTCTGCCAGAATCACCTGTGCCTGCTGTTAAGGGCATGAATAGTCACCCCCTTTCCACGCCCTTGGGCGTGGGGAGTGGTGAATATTCATGCCCTTTAATAGCGGGCACAAGCGATCACCCGGCAGCAGCAGGAGCTGCGCTGCGGCTATGCTGTGTGCCGGCTATGAAGGAGCATGAAGTCACTGCTCCCCGCGCACACAGTCCCGCCATGCGCGGCTCACATGACGAGATCAGTGCAGGCAGTCAGGACGCAGCACTGGAGGAGAGAAGAAAGGTGAGTAGGAGTGTTTATTTTTTTTATGTGCAGCATGATGGGGATTAGGGGGACCATGCATACATAACAGGATAAAGGTGAAGGGTGCCATACATACCAGGTAAGGCTGAGGGGGGCATACAGAACAGGACAAAGATGAGGGGTGCCATGCATACCAGGACAGGGATGAGGGGTGCCATGCATACCAGGACAGGGATGAGGGGTGCCATGCATACCAGGACAGGGATGAAGGGTGCCATGCATACCAGGACAGGGATTAGGGGTGCCATGCATACCAGGACAGGGTTGAGGGGTGCCATGCATACCAGGACAGGGATGAGCGGTGCCATGCATACCAGGACAGGGATGAGGGGTGCATCCATACCAGGACAGGGATGAGGGGTGCATCCATACCAGGACAGGGATGAGGGGTGCCATGCATACCAGGACAGGGATGAGGGGTGCCATGCATACCAGGACAGGGATGAGGGGTGCCATGCATACCAGGATGGGGGTATTGTCAGAATTGGGGGACATAACCCCTATACCAGTGTCAGCATAAGACCCCCTTCCCCTTAAAAGTGCATCGTGAACACATTTTTTGCTTACATTTTTTTTTCTATTTTCCTCCGCTAAAACCTAGGTGCGTCTTATGGTCCGGTGCGTCTTATAGTCCGAAAAATACAGTACATACAACCTCACATGAACAACAACACAGGACAAATTCTATTGTGTCATTATTTATTTTTTGAAAAGTAGTCCAAAATGCAGAAGCAGTGTGTGAAAAAATAAGTTCACCCTAAGAATCAATAGCCTACAGAACCACCTTAGGAAGCAATAACTTGAAGAATTTCTTGCCAGTATGACTTTGTTATTCTCTCACATTGTTCTGGAGGAAGTTTGGCCCACTCTTTTTTATAACGCAGCTTATATTTATGGAGATTTGTGGGCATTTATTAATGAACAGCTCTCCTAACCCCTTTACGACCAGGTACTTATCGACCTTGGAAGATACGTTCAGATGATTTTGCGACCACAGAGGCTGTGCGCTCTCGATCACCACCAGTTGTCAGCTGATTCTGACAGCTGACACCCGGCTCTCCCTAAATGATGCGATCGGTATTGATATTTATAGCAGCATTTAAAGAGCAGGCAGAGGGAGGAAGCCCCCTCTGCCTACTGATTGGCGCACCCGTGACGTCATCGTAAGGGGGCGATCGTTGCAATGTTTACTCATTGTCATCATGACAACATCCGAGTCACCAGAGCAAGCAAACTTACAACATCATACTCAGAGCATGCTGTAGTAAGTTTGTCTGTCAGTGCAGTGCTGACAGCTTGTAAAGCACAGCATTGGTATGCGTTATAAGTAATCAGCCCACCAAAAGTGAAAGTCCCATAGTGGGACAAAGTAAAAAAAATGTTTGTTTTTTTTAAATATAAAAAAAATACATCACAAAATAATAATAAAATGATACATATATAAACATATATATATATATATATATATATATATATATATATATATATATATATATATACAGTAGAGACCAAAGGTTTGGACATACCTCATTTAAAGATTTTTCTCTATTTTCATGACTATGAAAATTGTACATTCACACTGAAGGCATCAAAACTATGAATTAACACATGTAGAATTATATACTTAACAAAAAAGTGTGAAACAGCTGAAAAAATGTCTTATATTCTAGGTTCTTCAAAGTAGCCACCTTTTGCTTTGATGACTGCTTTGGCATTCTCTTGGTGTGCCCTGTCAGTTTTAATAAGTGGGATTTCCTGCCTTATAAATGGGGTTGGGACCATCAGTTGTGTTGTGCAGAAGTCTGGTGGATACACAGCTGATAGTCCTACTGAATAGACTGTTAGAATTTGTATTATGGCAAGAACAAAGCAGCTAAGTAAAGAAAAACAAGTGGCCATCATTACTTTAAGAAATGAAGATCAGTCAGTCCGAAAAATTGGGAAAACTTTGAAAGTGTCCCCAAGTGCAGTTGCAAAAACCATCAAGCGCTACAAAGAAACTGGCTCACATGAGGACCGCCCCAGGAAAGTAAGACCAAGAGTCACCTCTGCTTCTGAGGATAAGTTTATCCAAGTCACCAGCCTCAGAAATCGCAGGTTAACCACTTCGCGCCAGAGCCTGTTTTTGCCTTCGTGACCGGTCCAATTTTTTCTATTCTGACCACTGTCAATTTATGAAGTAATTACTCTGGAACGCTTCAAAGTATTCCCCTGATTCTGAGACTGCTTTTAGTGACATATTGTACTTCATGATAGTGGTAAAATTTCTTCGATATCACTTGCGTTTATTTGTGAAAAAATCGGAAATTTGGCGAAAATTTTCAAACTTTGAATTTTCATGCCCTTAAATCAGAGAGATATGTCACACAAAATAGTTAATAAATAACATTTCCCCCATGTCTACTTTACATCAGCACAATTTTGGAACCAACATTTTTTTTTGTTACGAAGCTATAAGGGTTTAAAGTTGACCAGCGATTTCTCATTTTTCCAACAAAATTTACAAAAACATTTTTTTAGGGACCACATCTTATTTGAAGTGACTTTGAGGGACCTTTATGACAGAAAATACCCAAAAGTGACACCATTCTAAAAACTGCACCCCTCAAGGTACTCAAAATCACATTCAAGAAGTTTATTAACCCTTCAGGTATTTCACGGGAATTTTTGGAACGTGGAAGAAAACAATGAACATTTAACTTTTTTTCACAAAAATGTTACTTTAGACCCATTTTTTTTATTTTCACAAGGGTAACAGGAAAAAATGGAATACACAATTTGTAGTGCAATTTCTCATGAGCGCGCTGATATCCCATATGTGAGGGAAAACCACTGTTTGGGCACACTGCATGGTTCGGAAGGGAAGGAGCGCCATTAGACTTTTTGAATGTAAAATTTTTATGAATAATTAGCAGACGCCATGTTGCGTTTGGAGAGCCACTGATGTTCCTAAACAGTGGGAACCCCCCACAAGTGACACCATTTTGGAAACTAGACCCCTTAGGGAACTTATCTAGATGTGTGGTGAGCACCTTGAACCCCAAGGTGCTTCACAGAAGTTTATAATATTGAGCTGTAAAAATAAAATTTTCACATTTTTCCCACAAAAACGTTTTTCATCCCTTAATTTTGCATTATCATAAGGGTAATAGAATAAATTGCACCATAAAATTTGTTTTGCAATTTCTCCTCAACACGCCGATACCCCATATGTGGAGGCAAACCACTGTTTGGGCGCACGGCAGGGTTTGAAAGGGAAGGAGCACCATTTGACTTTTTGAATGTAAAATTTGTTTGAATAATTAGCGGACGCCATGTTGCATTTGGGGAGCCCCTGATGTGCCTAAACAGTGGAAACCCCCCAGAAGTGACACCATTTTGGAAACTAGACCCCTTAGGGAACTTTTCTAGATGTGTGTTGAGCACCTTGAACCCCAAGGTGCTTCACAGAAGTTTATAATATTGAGCTGTAAAAATAAAATTTAACACATTTTTCCCACAAAAACGTTTTTCATCCCTTAATTTTGCATTATCATAAGGGTAATAGGATAAATTGCACCATGAAATTTGTTGTGCAATTTCTCCTGAACACGCCGATACCCCATATGTGGAGGCAAACCACTGTTTGGGCACACGGCAGGGTTTGAAAGGGAAGGAGCGCCATTTGACTTTTTGAATGTAAAATTTGTTTGAATAATTAGCGGACGCCATGTTGCATTTGGGGAGCCCCTGATGTGCCTAAACAGTGGAAACCCCCCAGAAGTGACACCATTTTGGAAACTAGACCCCTTAGGGAACTTTTCTAGATGTGTGGTGAGCACCTTGAACCCCAAGGTGCTTCACTGAAGTTTATAGTATTGAGCTGTAAAAATAAAATTTTCACATTTTTCCCACAAAGACATTTTTCATCCCTTAATTTTGCATTATCATAAGGGTAATAGGATAAATTGCACCATAAAATTTGTTGTGCAATTTCTCCTGAACACGCCGATACCCCATATGTGGAGGCAAACCACTGTTTGGGCGCACGGCAGGGTTTGAAAGGGAAGGAGCGCCATTTGACATTTTGAATGTAAAATTTGTTTCAATAATTAGCGGCCGCCATGTCGCATTTGGGGAGCCCCTAATGTGCCTAAACAGTGGAAACCCCCCACAAGTTCCACCATTTTGGAAATTAGACCCCTTAGGGAACTTATCTAGATGTGTGTTGAGCACCTTGCACCCCAGGTGCTTCATAGTAGTTTATAATATTGAGCCGTAAAAATAAAATTTTCACATTTTTCCCACAAAAAATGTTTTTCATTCCCTAATTTTGCATTATCATGAGGGTAACAGGAGAAATTGCACCATGAAATTTGTTGTGAAATTTCTCCTGAGTACGCCGATACCCCATATGTGAGGGAAAACTACTGCTTTGGTGTACGGCAGGGTTCGGAAGAGAAAGGAGCGCTATGTTGGCTGGGATAGGTTGCAGACACCATGTCACATTTGAAGAGTCGCTGACATGCCGAAACAGCAGAAACACCCACAAGTGACCCCATTTTGTAAACTACACCTCTCAAGGAATTCATCTAGGGAAGTAGTGAGTATGTTTTAATTTTTAAATTTATACCATTGGGCAGTGAAAAAAGCATAATTATATTTTTACCACAAAAAAATGTTTTACCCTCAGATTTTACATTTTCACACAGGGCAATGGGTAAAAATGGTGCTGAAATGTGTCACACAATTTCTTCTAAAAGTGGCAATACCCCATATGTGGCTGTATCTTACCGCTTAGCCATACGGCGGGATCTGGGGGGGACGGAGTGCTATTTGACAATTGGAGAACAAATTATTGTAGAATAGGCATTTGGATTTGGAAGCACAAAATTTTCTGAATTTCTTTTGGGGGGCAAGGGCCATTTCGCTTTTTCAGAGCCTTTCTGCTACCAGTAACTTGGAAGTCCCTTATATTTTTAACAGATGACGGACCTGAGTGGGGACTAGCTTTTTTTGAGGACTGAGTTGAAGCTTTTATTTGTAACATTTTACGTAACATTTATCCGGCGCTCTAGGCTGAGCACTTACATCGGGGTTTCCATCTAAATTTCCAAGTGATGTAATTCAGATGAAACCCCTGCGGGATCCATTCACTGTAATGAGGCAGCAGAATTACTCTGGACTCCGTCTGGCCTCTGTTTAGCGGTGTCCTTTTTTTCAGAAGTGCACAAAACTGTGGTCATCCGCACTTTTATGCACGCCTAAAACAAATGACACAGAGGGATCACAGGCCAGATGGCATCCACAGTGGCCTATATCTGCCTCATTACAGGGAATCTTCCGTCATGGGTTCTGTCTGAATCATGTATTTCAGAGATTTACACGGAAACTCTAGTGTAAGCGCTCAGCGCAGAGTGCAGGATAAATGTGGGCAGAGCCTTACTGCGATCTTTGGGAGACATAATAAACAAATCAGTAGCAGGTGAAGAATTGGTTTTATTTATTTTTTACGCCGTTCTTCGTGTGATATAGCTAATTAGATTACTTTATTCTTTGGATCGGTGCGATTACATAGATACCAGATTTATATCGGGTTTTTATGACTGACAGCTGTGACACACTATGAGACGCTTTTTTTTTGCAAAATCTAGTTTTTGCATCGCCATATTTTGAGAGCTTTAATTTTTCCATATTTCGGCTGACAGAGTCATGTGATGGCTTGTTTTTTGCGGGACGAGTTGACATTTTTATTGGAACCATTTTTGGGTACGTGACATTTTTGATCGCTTTCTATTCCGTTTTTTGGGAGGTAAAATTAACAAAAACCAACAATTCAGGAATTGTTTTATGAGGTTTTTTTTTATGCCGTTCTGCGTGTGGTAAAAGTGATCAGGCAGCATTATTCTTCGGGTCAGTACGTTTACAGTGATACTACACTTACTGTATATATTTTTTATGTTTTGGCGCTTTTACACAATAAAACAATTTTATAGAAAAAATATTTTTTTGCATCGCTTTATTCTGAGCGCTATAACTTTTTTAATTTTCGGCTGATGGAGCTGTTTTTTTTGTGGAACAAGATGATGTTTTCAGCGGTACCATTTTTATTTCCATTTTGCTTTTTGATCGCATTTTTTTCCCCTTTTTGTCTGGCGATATGATGAAAAAGTATAGTTTTTTGCTCCGTTTTTTATTTATTTTTATTACGGTGTGCACAGAAGGAGTTAATTAGTGTGACAGTTTTATAGATCGGGTTGTTTCGGACGCGGCGATACCAAATATGTGTACTTTTTTTTGTTTTTGCATAAATATACGGATTTATTGGTTTAATATTATATTTATTTATTTTTATTTATTTTGTGATTTTTTTTAACAGTTTGAAAACATTTTTTTTACTTTTTTTTTACATTTTTACTTAGTCCCTGTATGGGACATTAATTTTTATTTTTCTAATCACTGATCTCATCCAATGTAATAGACATGTATTACATTGGATGAGATCTTTGCTGACTGTTTCACAGTCAGTGTGTCCTGCCAGGCTTCAGCTGCAGGCTGAGCCTAGCAGGACACCATATATGGCAGATCTGGAGGCGGTCATGTTACCCCCAGCTGCCATAACAATGGGAGGTCCTGGAAGCTATCAGGGGGCCGTCGGAGAGGTAAGTTGACGACCCCCTCTCCTCTCACTATCTTCTATATGCCGCGATCACTATAGATTGCGGCATATAGAAGATAGCAAAGGGTTAACATCATTGGGACCTGATCCAATCAGGTCCTGATGATGTCCCCTGTCAGAGCTATCGCTCTGCACCAGAACCACAGCGCTTTCAGGACCCTGGGGGTCCTGAGCGCTGCGGGACCACCCACCGTTTTTAAACGTCGGCGCTGCACAGAGCCCAGGCAGCGCCGACGTTTTTATCTACAGTGGGCGGTCGGGAACCGGTTAACAGCAGCTCAGATTAGAGACCAGGTCAATGCCAAACAGAGTTCTAGCAGCAGGCACATCTCTTCAACAACTGTTAAGAGGAGACTTTGAGCAGCAGGCATTCATGGTAAAATAACTGCTAGGAAACCACTGCTAAGGACAGGCAACAAGCAGAAGAGACTTGTTTTGGCTAAAGAACACAAGGAATGGACATTAAACCAGTGGAAATCTGTGCTTTGGTCTGATGAGTCCTAATTTGAGATCTTTGGTTCCAACCATCGTGTCTTTGTGCGACGCAGAAAAGGTGAACAGATGGACTTTACATGCCTGGTTCCCACCGTGAAGCACGGAGGAGAAGGTGTTATGGTATTGGGGTGCTTTGCTGGTGACACTGTTGGGGATTTATTCAAAATTGAAGGCATACTGAACCAGCATGGCTACCACAGCATCTTGAAGCGGCATTCTATTCCATCCGGTTTGCGTTTAGTTGGACCATCATTTATTTTTCAACAGGACAATGACCCCAAACACACCTCCAGGCTGTGTAAGGGCTATTTGACCAAGAGGGAGAGTGATGGGGTGCTGCGCCAGATGACCTGGCCTCCACCATCACCAGACCTGAACCCAATCGAGATGGTTTGGGGTGAGCTGGACCGCAGAGTGAAGGGAAAAGGGCCAACAAGTGCTAAGCATCTCTGGGAACTCCTTCAAGATTGTTGGAAGACCATTTCCGGTGACTACCTCTTGAAGCTCATCAAGAGAATGTCAAGAGTGTGCAAAGCAATCATCAAAGCAAAAGGTGGCTACTTTGAAGAACCTAGAATATAAGACATATTTTCAGTCGTTTGACACTTTTTTGTTAAGTATATAATTCCACATGTGTTAATTCATAGTTTTGATGCCTTCAGTGTGAATGTACAATTTTTATAGTTATGAAAATACAGAAAAATCTTTAAATGAGGTGTGTCCAAACTTTTGGTCTGTACTGTATATATATATATACACTACCATTCAAAAGTTTGGGGTCATTTAAAAAATTTCATTATTTTTGAAAGAAAAGCACATCTTTTTCAATGAAGCTAACATTAAATGAATCAGAAATACACTCTATACATTGTTGATGTGTTAAATGACTATTCTAGCTACAAACGTCTTGTTTTTATTGCAATATCTACATAGGTGTATAGAGGCCCATTTCCAACAACCACCACTCCAGTGTTTTAATGGTGCATTGTGTTATATAGTTACATAGTTACATAGTTTATAAGGCCAAAAAAAGACAAGCGTCCATCCAGTTCAGCCTATTTCTTGTGCACTGCAGCTATTCCGCAGCGTTGATCCAGGGGAAGGTAAAAAAAACAAAAAAACATGCGGCATAGGCCAATTTACATCATTGAGGGAAAATTTACTTCCCGACTCCAATCTGGCAGTCAGATTAAATCCCTGGATTAATTAACTATCACTAAGCATAAGATGTAATTTTATTATTCTCAAGAAATGCGTCCAGGCCTCTCTTGAACTCATTAAGTGAGTTGGACATCACCACTTCCTCTCCCAGAGAGTTCCAGAGTCTCACGGCTCTGACCGTAGAGAATCCCCTTCTATGCTTGTGCAGGAACCTCCTTTCCTCCAGACGCATAGTGTGCCCCCTCGTCTTTGTCACCATCCTTGGTATAAACAGGTCATGGGAGAAATCTCTGTACTGCCCCCTGATGTATTTATACATGTTTATGAGGTCTCCCCTAAGCCTTCTCTTTTCCATCGTAAATAGGCCTAATTTTGACAACCTCTCTGGGTATTCTAGTCCCTTCATTCCCTTTATTACCTTAGTCGCCCTCCTTTGTACCCTCTCTAGCTCCAATATGTCTTTCCTGAGCACTGGAGCCCAGAACTGTGCACAATATTCTAAGTGCGGCCTTACCAGCGCTTTATACAGAGGAAGAACAATGTTCTCATCATATGCCCCTATTCCTCTTCTGATGCATGCCATGACTCTATTTGCCTTTGCAGCTGCTGCCTGACACTGGGCACTCCAATTTAATTTGCTGTTAACCAAGACGCCCAGGTCCTTCTCCCTGTCAGATTTCCCGAACGGTTTCCCATTTAATATGTATGGGTGACTGCTGTTTTTCTTTCCCATGTGCATGACCTTACATTTATCGGCATTGAACCCCATTTGCCATTTTTTGGCCCAACTCCCCAATTTATCTAAATCCTCCTGTAGCTGTGCCCTATCCTCATCTATATTAACTACTTTACAAAGTTTAGTATCATCTGCAAATATTGCAATTTTACTATGCAACCCTTCCACTAGATCATTAATAAATATATTAAATAATATAGGGCCCAAGACAGACCCTTGAGGCACCCCTCTAGTAACCCTGACACACCGTGAGCTTACTCCATTGATAACCACCCTCTGCTTTCTATCACTCAGCCAGCTATTTGCTAACTGTGTAAGAAGACAAATGGATGTTTAGAAAACCCTAGAAAACCCCTGCACAAGTACGTTAGCCCAGCTGAAAATGGTTTGGCTGATTTGAGAAGCTATTAAATTGACCTTCCTTTGAGCTAGTTGAGAATCTGGAGCATTACATTTGTTTGTTCTATGAAACTCTCAAAATGGCCAGAAAAAGAAAACTTTCATGTGAAACTCGACAGTCTATTCTTGTTCTTAGAAATGAAGGCTATTCCATGCGAGAAATTGCCAAGAAACTGAAGATTTCCTACAACGGTGTGTACTACTCCCTTCAGAGGAGAGCACAAACAGGCTCTAACCAGAGTAGAAAGAGAAGTGGGAGGCCCGCTGCACAACTGAGCAACAAGACAAGTACTTTAGAGTCTCTAGTTTGAGAAATCGATGCCTCACAGCTCCTCATCTGGCAGCTTCATTAAATAGTACACGCTAAACGCCAGTGTCAACGAGTACAGTGAAGAGGCGACTCTGGGATGCTGGCCTTCAGGGCAAAGTGGCAAAGAAAAAGCCACATCTGAGACTGGCTAATAAAAGGAAAAGATTAATATGGGCAAAAGAACACAGACATTGGACAGAGGAAGATTGGAAAAAAGTTTTATGGACAGACGAATCAATGTTTGAGGTGTTTGGATCACACAGAAGAACATTTGTGAGACGCAGAACAACTGAAAAGATGCTGGAAGAGTGCCATCTGTCAAACATGGTGAAGGTAATGTGATGGTCTGGGGTTGCTTTGGTGCTGGTAAAGTGGGAGATTTGTACAAGGTAAATGAGATTTTGAATAAGGAAGGCTATCACTCCATTTTGCAAAGCCATGCCATACCCTGTGAACAGCGCTTGATTGGAGCCAATTTCATCCTACAATAGGACAATGACCCAAAGCACACCTCCAAATTATGCATGAACTATTTAGGGAAGAAGCAGGCAGCTGGTATTCTATCTGTAATGGAGTGGCCAGCGCAGTCACCAGATCTCAACTCCATTGAGCTGTTGTGGGAGCAGCTTGACCATATGATATGCAAAAAGTGCCCATCAAGCCAATCCAACTTGTGGGAGGGGCTTCAGGAAGCATGGGGTGAAATGTCTCAAGATTACCTCAGCAAATTAACAGCTAGAATGCCAAAGGTCTACAATGCTGGAATTGCTGCAAAGGGAGCATTCTTTGACGAAAGCAAAGTTTGAAGGAGAAAATTATTCCTTCAAATAAAAATCATTATTTCTAACCTTGTCAATGTCTGGACTATATTTTCTATTCATTTTGCAACTCATTTGATAAATAAAAGTATGAGTTTTCATGGAAAACACAAAATTGTCTGGGTGACCCCAAATTTTTGAACGGTAGTGTATGTATGTATATATATATATATATATATATATATATATATATGTATATATATATATATATACAGTGCCTACAAGTAGTATTCAACCCCCTGCAGATTTAGCTGGTTGACACATGCGGAATTAACTTGGCATTGTGACATTTGTACTGTAGATCAGCCTGGAAGTGGGAAATGCACTGCAGCAAATTTATTTATTTATTTATTTTTTTTTAAAACGTTAAAAGTTAATTCAGAGTGTCATTTATTATTCAACCCCTCAAACCACAAGAATTCTGTTTGGTCCCCCTAAAGTATTAAGAAGTAGTTCAGGAACCAAGAATAATGAGCTTCACATGTGTGGATTAAAGATCTCTTTTGCCAGCCTTTTCTGACTATTTAAGACCCTCCCCAAACTTGTGAACAGCACTCAGACATGGTCAACATGGGAAAGACAAAGGAGCATTCCAAGGCCATCAGAGACAAGATCGTGGAGGGTCACAAGGCTGGCAAAGGGTACAAAACCCTTTCCAAGGAGTTGGGCCTACCTGTCTCCACTGTTGGGAGCATCATCCGTAAGTGGAAGGCTTATGGAACTACTGTTAGCCTTCCACGGCCAGGACAGCCTTTGAAAGTGTCCTCCCGTGCCGAGGCCAGGCTTGTCCGAAGAGTCAAGGCTAACCCAAGGACAACAAGGAAGGAGCTCCGGGAAGATCTCATGGCAGTGGGGACATTGGTTTCAGTCAATACCATAAGTAACGTACTCCACCGCAATGGTCTCCGTTCCAGACGAGCCCGTAAGGTACCTTTACTATCAAAGCGTCATGTCAAGGCTCGTCTACAGTTTGCTCATGATCACTTGGCGGACTCTGAGACAGACTGGTTCAAGGTTCTATGGTCTGATGAGACCAAGATCGAGATCTTTGGTGCCAACCACACATGTGACGTTTGGAGACTGGATGGCACTGCATACGACCCCAAGAATACCATCCCTACAGTCAAGCATGGTGGTGGCAGCATCATGCTGTGGGGCTGTTTCTCAGCCAAGGGGCCTGGCCATCTGGTCCGCATCCATGGGAAGATGGATAGCACGGCCTACCTGGAGATTTTGGCCAAGAACCTCCGCTCCTCCATCAAGGATCTTAAGATGGGTCGTAATTTCATCTTCCAACAAGACAATGACCCAAAGCACATAGCCAAGAAAACCAAGGCCTGGTTCAAGAGGGAAAAAGTCAAGGTGTTGGAGTGGCCTAGTCAGTCTCCTGACCTTAACCCAATTGAAAACTTGTGGAAGGAGCTCAAGAATAAAGTCCACATGAGACACCCAAAGAACCTAGATAACTTGGAGAAGATCTGCATGGAGGAGTGGGCCAAGATAACTCCACAGACCTGTGCCGGCCTGATCAGGTCTTATAAAAGACGATTATTAGCTGTAATTGCAAACAAGGGTTATTCCACAAAATATTAAACATAGGGGTTGTATAATAATTGATCCACACTTTTATGTTTAAAATTTAATAAAATTCAACTGAGCAACATAACTTTTTGGTTTGTAAGATTTTTGCTTCTGTTCATAAAACCTACTCTCGTTTGCAGTTTGAAGGCTCTAACTTATTTGCATCTTATCAAACCAGCTAAATCTGCAGGGGGTTGAATACTACTTGTAGGCACTGTATATATATATATGTATATATATACATATATATATATATAAAAAGTGTACCCATAAATAAATAGTTTAATGAAAAAAACATTAAACAAAAAAAGTACACATATTTGGTATCGCCGCCTCCAGAAATACCTGACCTGTAAAACTGTCCCACTAGTTAACCCCTTTAGTGAACACTGTAAAAATAAAAATAAAAATCGAGGCAAAAAACGATGCTTTATCATCATACCACTGAACAAAAAGTGGAATAAAACACGACTAAAAAGACAAATGTAAATAAAAATGTTACCGCGGAAAACAGAATCATAGAATCATAGAATGTTAGAGTTGGAGGGGACCTCCAGGGTCATCTGGTCCAACACCCTGCTCAATCCTGGATTCACTAAACCATCTCAGACAGATGTCTGTCCAGCCTCTATTTGAAGACTTCCATTGAAGGAGAACTCACCACCTCTCGTGGCAGCCTGTTCCACTTGTTAATCACCCTCACTGTCAAAATGTTTTTTCTAATATCTAATCTGTATCTTCTCCCATTCAGTTTCATCCCATTGTTTCTAGTGTTTCTTAGTGCAAATGAGAATAAAGCTGATCCCTCTACAGTGTGACAGCATCTTGTCCCACAAAAACCAAGCCGCCATACGGCTCAATCAGCAGAAAATTAAAAGTGTTATAGTGCTCAGAAGAAAGCAATGCAAAAATAATTGTAATCGTACTAACCCGAAGAATAAAGCTGTCTTATCAATTTTACCACATGCAGAAAAAAAAAATGAAAAAACTATTTCTGAATTGCTGGCTTTTATTCATTCTGCCTCCCAAAAATCGGAATAGAAAGCAATCAAAAAATATCATGTGCCTGAAAATGTTACCAATAAAAACGTCAACTAGTCCCTCAAAAAACAAGACGCACAAAGCCGAAAAAAATCTGGTATAGCTGTAATCGCACCGACCCAAAAAATAAAGTTGTCTAATCACTTATACCGCACGAGAAATGACGTAAAAATATATATATAAAACCAATTCTTCACCTGCTGTTGATTTGTTCATTCTGCCTCCCAAAGATTGAAATAAGGCTTGGTGCACATTTATCCTACGCTCTGCGCTTACATCGGGGTTTCAGTGGAAATCTCTGAAATATGTGATTCAGACTGAACGCACACTAGAAGATTCCCTATAATAAGGCAAATGGAGGCACTGTGGATGCTGTTTGACCTGTGATCCGGCAGTGTCCATCTTTTTGGGTGTGCATAAAAGTGCCGTTAGTCACAGTTTTGTGCACCTCTGAATAAAAAGGAGACCATTGAACAGAGTGAATTCTGCTGCCTCATTATAGTGAATGGACCCCTCAGGGTTTTTATCTGAATCACATAACTAAAAGATTTAGAAGGAAACTCAGATATAAGGGATCAGCATAGAGCAACGAATAAATGTGATCCCAAATGTTATGTAAAATGTTTGTAACAAAAGCTTAAAATCAATCCACAAAAAGCCCCCTCTCAGGTCCATCATCTGTCAATGGATATATTAGGGGCTTCCATGTCCCTACACCTGTAGTTAAATTCCCAAAGGGATATAATTTCCAAAATGGGGTCACTTGAGGGGGATTCGGCTCTCCTAACCCTTGGGGCTCTGTATATGGAGTCTGCATACTATTCTAGGAAAAAGTGCACTCCTGAAGGCGAATACTGCTCTGTCCCTCCCGAGTCTCACTGTATGGTTAAGCAGTACTGTACAGCCCCATATGGAATATTTGTACATTCAGCAGAAATTTGGGGACAAATTTGTGTGTGATTTTTATTCATTTCCCAGTGTGAAAATGTAAAAACAGGGGCTAAAACAAAATTTTGATGGTAAAAATGTAATTATTTTATTTGTCACTGCCCAATAGCATAAAATTATATAACCCACCTGTGGTGTCAATATGATCGCTGAACTCCTAGATAAATTCATTGAAAGGTGTAGTATGAAAACTGGAGTCTCTGATAATGTGACATGACACCCTCAAACCAGTCCAGCAAAATCTGAACTCTAATATGGAGCGTCTTTCCTTCTGAGTTTTGCACTGTGCCTCAAAAGTAGTTTTTGACTACATATGGGGTATCGGCATACTCAGGAGAAATTGCACAACAAATTTTGGGGTCCATTTTCTCCTGCTATCCTTGTGAAAATGAAAATATTTGGGGCTAAAACAAAATTTTTGTGGGAAAATTTTTTTTTTCATTTTCACAGATCACCGTTGTAAAATTCTTTGAAGCACTTGGGGGTTCAAGGTTCTCACCACACATCCAGATAAATTCTTTGAGGGATCTAGTTTCCAAAATGGTGTGACTTGTCGGGGTTTTCCATTATTTAGGCAAATCAGGGGCACTCCAAACGTGACATGACACTTGCAGACCATTCCATCGAAGTCTGCGTCCCAAAACGTCACACCTTCTTTTCTGAGCCCTGCCGTGTGCGTAGTTTTTCCTTACATATGGTGTGAAGAACCAGGGTCTTCCGTGGGCATAACACTACTCAGACAACACAGGGTGAGGTTGAAACAGTGTGGCAATACTTTATTGAAACGCAAAGCAGACAATAAACACACAGAACAGTCCAAGCAACTACCTAAGATGGTACAACATTACAAAGTCTCACAGTTCCTCTCTGTTCACCTGGGATAGAACAGCTGCGACTTTGGAGACTTCCAGGGCCAACTACCTCAACCAGTGGCCCCCTGCTTCTGATGGGCCCCCACAGAGAGGAGGTAGCGGCAAGCTTAGGAAGCTCGCAGTCCATCGAGGTACAAGGCCAGGAGACCCAAGGGTCCCACCATGGCCTCTTCGAGAGTTTCCATGGGGCCAGGCGACCAGTGGGTCCCTACTGGCAACTACAAATGTCTCCATGGGTTCTAGGCTACCGGTAGGTCCCTCCTAAAAACCCCAAAACAACATATAAATGGGGCCAGGTGAATTCTTCGTCCAAACCCTAGTCTCCCCAAAATGTATCCATGTCACTCTGATGGTCAATGGAGCAGATCCGAATCTTTCCTGTCAGGTCCGGTACCCTTAGACTAGAATCATGTAGAATACAAATCTGTGTCTCTTTGGATGCCATGCAATCCATCTTCTATCCTGAAGGATGTTTCTCATTCTCCTTGTAAACTCTTTCTGATGTTCCTTGATTCTCTGTCCCAAGTCTCACAGCTACAGAAGCACATCTCCTTTTTAAGTACACATCCACAGGTCAAGGGTCATTAGTCACATGTCAGAGGTAAAGGTGCAGGGTTCAGATATCATAGTTTTAGCTAATCTATTTACATAGTTGGTATCACAGGGGCTGTTGCAAATAAACATCTAGGTGACTTTTAGTACAATTTGTCATTAGCATAGTAAACATGATTGTTTCCAAAGGAATAGAATTCAACATTCAGGGTTATACAAATACTGGTCTGTTCTTATTGACCAGACACAAATACACAAAGATAATACGGTATTTCTCTTGGATTAACAAATCTAAACGTCTGGCTTATTAAGATTTTACACTATATCGTCACATATGGGGTATCTGGATACTCAGGAGAAATTGCATAATAGATTTTGGGGTCCATGTTCTCCTGTTACCCTTGTGAAAATAAAAAAATTAGGCTAAAAACAACATTTTTGCGGAAAAATGTGATTTCTTTATTTTTACGGTTCGAGGTTACATACTTCTGTGAAGCACCTGGGGGTTCATGGTGCTCACAACACATCTAGATAAGTTCCTGATGGGTCTAGTTTCCACTAGTGTGTCATTTGTGGGCGTTTTCCACTGTTTAGGCACATCAAGAGCTCTCAAAACTCAACATAGCATCCGCTATTTATTCCAGCAAATGTTATATTCAAAAAGTCAAATGGTACTCCTTCCCTTCTGAGCCTTGCCATGCGCCCAAACAGTAGTTTTCACCCACATATGGGGTATTAACATGCATAGGAGAAATTTCACAACAATTTTTCTCCTGTTACCCTTGTGACAATTGAAAAATTTAGGTGTAAAGTAAATTTTTTGTGAAAAACAGTTAATAGTTCATTCTTTCCTTCCGCATTCCTTTGGGTATTTTCCATCATATAGACCTCTCAAAATAACTTCAAATGTGATGTGGTCCCTAAAAAAATAGTTTTGTAAATATTGTTGGAAATTTGAGAAATCACTGGTCAACTCTTAACCCTTAGAACTTCCTAGTGAAAAAAAAATTATGTTTCCAAAATTGTGGCAATGTAAAGTAGACATGCAGGCAATGTTATTTATTAACTATTTTGTGTGACATAAATCTCTGATTTAAATGTATAAAAATTGCAAAATTTTCAAAATTTTTGCCACATTATTTTTTCACAAAAAAATGGAAGTCATATCAAACAAAGTTTACCACTATCATGAAGTACAATATGTCAAGAAAAAACAGTCTCAGAATCAGTGTGATCTGTTGAAGTGTTCCAAAGTTATTACCTCATAAAATGACAGTGGTCAGAACTGTAAAATTTGGCCTTGTCTGGAAGGTGAAAACAAGCTTGGGGGTTAAACGGGTTAAGGTCCCGACACATCATTTCAATTGGGTTGAGATTTGTATTTTGACTGGGACATTTCACCTTTTCTTTTTTGCTATTCTGATGTATATTTGCTGATGTACTTGAGACCATTGTCATGTTGCATGACCCAGTTTCAGCCAAGCTGTAGGTTTTCTATAGATTTTACTCTAGAATACTTTTGAAAACAAAAGAGTTCTTGGACGATTCAATGACTGCAAGGTCTCCAAGTCCTGTGGGACATATCTTCATGACTTTGCTGATAGTTGGTTAGTGCTAATACACCGTGTTTGTATTTTGCCAAACATGATGCAGAGCATTATGGCCAAACATGTATACTTTGGTCTTATCTGTCTAAAATCTTAGGTGAAAAACCACAGCACTAAATTTATGACTTTCTCACATTATTTTGTTTGGCAAGCTCTTTCGAATTTACTCGTCTATCTAAAGGACAATATTTCCGAAGAATTGTGGTTTGTTCGGATGCAACTTTGCACACTTTAGCTGAGCTATTATATTCTTTATCTTCTGACTACCCTTCCAAATGTGCCTTATATGTTCAGTCTTTTTTTTATTGTACTATCATAAACTTGAACATTTAACATGCTGAGGCCTTTAGGCTACATTCTCATGATGAGTAGTTGAGTTTTTTATGCTGGAGACTTTCTGAAGCATTTCTACATTAATTACATCATTTAGGTTAATTGTGTTAATCATTGTGTTTTTAAATGAGTTTATTACATGCTTTTCTATTTTGTTTTTTTTCAGTTGCAGTTTTAGTCTCCTTTTGATATATAAAGATTTGAATAAAACTGTATTTGTTTTGGATACTTCCTGATACATAGCTTTGATAAAACTTATTACGGCTCAGCAGTGCATTACTACAGATCCGGAGGCCAGTCAGCAAAGGGGCATGGTTACAGCTGCTGCTCACTATGTGACTGAAGCCGCTCCTCTATGACCGAAAGTCGGGGAATGTCAGTAGGAATAAAGTTTCTTTCCTACCGGTAGCTGGACTCTTAATGCAGTGGTCGGTGAGCTTTGGAATACAATGCTATTAATTTGCAGATTAACCCCATATCTAAAGATTAATAGCATTTAGGGATGTGACAGGTTCCTTTTAAAAACCACAGTAACAGTTTTCAGCATAGTCATGATACTTCAGAAAATCAGCAAAAGCACAGGTCTTAACACTCTTTTTGTACCTTCACCAGTTAAGGGTCTAACTTATCTGTCTAAATACGGCTTTACTGTTTTTAACGCAGATTTTAGTAACGTTTCTGTTTTCAATTGTTCAGACATTTTTTCAAGTTCTGAAATTGAAATTTCTACAATGAAAAAAACATTGTTACTTGTATTTTCCAGTTACTGTGCTGGTTTTAAAATAACTTTTCTTTCATTTTTCAGTTCCATAAGAACAAGAAGATTAAACCATAAATGCTCTACTAATGACTTTAAGTCGGCACATTCTCAATTATGTAAACAGAAAGTGTCAGTTTGCTACCATTACGAAACAATATTTATCATCATGTTTCTTCTTTAAAGTGTTACATTATAAATCCTGAATATTTGTCATTATTATCTTTTTGTCAAGACACACTTGCGTAATGGATTGTAATGGTATTTTCAGGCAGTAACCTAAGGACCTAAGAATTGTAAATTACATCTGTATAATAGACAATAACAGAAATAATTATTTACAAATAATATATTATAAAAAAATTCATTACGATGGTAAGAGAGTCATTTATTAAAGTAAAAACTAAAATATATATAAATATACTGTAGATTGCATCAGTCACCACATTTTGAGCATTAATTTAGCTTATAGTAAATCATCTTGGGGTTATTCAGTGAGGTTTTCTCCTTAATTGACTCATGCTTCATTGAGGCATTCAATTTTTAAAACATTTTAAAATAAATATAAGCACATTTCTCCTCTGATTTACATATTGCCACTTTTCAAATTAGCTTCAAGTTTCTAAATAAAATATCACTTAGAAAAAAATTGCTTCAAATTTTCCGAAGGCCAGTTTTGAGACAGAGTGGGAGCTTAGTGTGATCCGATTCTCTCGGATGAAGAGAAGATGAAGAAAACAATGTCTCTATCTTCTCCATTGTGCAAGTGCACAGAATTGGACTGCACTCAGATATTATCCAAGTGCAGTCAGATGGTTTCCACGCACTCTTTGACTTGCATGACACAAATGTCAGATCAAAATTGGGCATGCAGCGATTTTTCCTTGGATGAAAAAATCAGATGTGCATGGCCCAACAGACTAACATTGGTCCTCATAGACTAATACTTGTGACAAAAATATGCTTGTCTACACCTGCCCTAATTGAGATATTTGAAGCTGTACGTTTGGGTCATTTCACCCTCGTTCACACTTATACTTCTATTAGCAATAAATACACATGCACAATTGCGCCCCTAATATGCTTGTCTGAAACTGGGTTAGAGAAATCTCTCATTTGGTAACTTGATTTGCACAACAAATCTTAGTAATTAATGGTAAGCCAGTAAAACTCAGTCAAACTTGTCAAAGGTTAAAAATCAGTAATGTTTGCCGCAGCATGCAATTTTCATTTTTACGATTCCATTTTTCCCTTGCCTTTGCCTTCATCTAACAGACATAACTTTTTGGTTTTCCATCAACATATCCGTTTAAGGCTTATTTTTTGCAAGACAAGTTGTAATTTCGAGTTACACCATCCATTTTACCATGCAATATATTGAAAAACAGGAAAAAAATTCCAACTGGGATAAAAAGGGGAAACAATATGTAATTCCGACATTGTTTCTTGTTTTTACACTTATCATGGTAAAAAAGACCTGGAAATATGATTCTTAAGGAAAGAAAAATTACGATGATACCAAACTTGCATAGATTAGGTTTTATTTAAATGTTAAAAAAAATTCTGAACTGAGAACAAAATTGGCTTTTGTCGCCAATTACTGGGACCTGACGTTTTTTATTTTTCTGTCATTAGAGCTGTGTAAATGCTTGATTTTTGCTGGGCAACATGACATTTTTATCAATGCTTATTTGGGATACATACACTGTATTGTTTGTTTTGTTTTGCATTTTTTTAGGGATATGTGAAAACTGCATTTCTGACATTTTGATTATTTTAATCTTTATGGTATTTACAGATTGGGCTACAAAAAATAAATATTTTGATAGACCATACTTTTACAGACTGCAAAAATAAATATGTTAATTAAAAAAAAATCACATTTCTTTATTTTGAATGAGAGAAAGGTGGATTTGAATTTTTTATATTTTACATTTTATTTTTTGCTTAACTTTTTAGTCCCCTTATGAAACTTACTGCAATACAAAAGTATTGTAGAATATAGTGTAAAATGTAGTCGCTTATGAAACTAAGCCAGTCTCAGCTTCATGAGAGTACAAAGATAGCAGTGATGAGTAGTGTTGAGCCACCTCCGTAGTGTTCGGGTTCGGTTCGGTTCGTCGAACACCGGGATGTTCGTGAAACTGTTCGTTGAACACCTTAGAACACTGTTGAACACCGTCGAACACCGTTAAAACCAATGGCAGGCAAATAAAAACACATAGAAAACACCTTCAAAGGTGTCCAAAAGCTGACAAACTGCTCAGAAGACACTCTCTTTAAAAAAGCCGGCCGGCAATTCAGCAGCGGTACCCGACAATTTAGAAAAGAAAGAATAGAGCATCACACATCGATTAGATAGATAGAAACATGTCAGTCACATATATAAGAAGTACAGTGACAGTGTTGCTTACTGTACTTGTCATATAGTGTTAAATGATTTATTAAAAAAAGTAATAGTGTTTTCATGCACCGTCTCTTTAAAAAAGCCGGCCTGCAATTCAGCATCGGTACCAAACAATTTAGAATAGAAAGAATAGAGCATCACACATAGATTAGATAGATAGAAACATGTCAGTCACATATATAATAAGTACAGTGATAGTGTTGATTACTGTACTTGTCATTTAGTGTTAAAATAAAGGATTTATTAAAAAAAAAATTGGCGTGGGGTTCCCCGCAATTTTAGTCTCTAGCGGAGGTTAAGCAGACGGCTGGGGCAGATGTTTGAAGCCTGGGAAGGGGGTAATACCCATGGAGCTTCCCAGGCTACTAATATCAGCCCCCAGCTGAATACCTAGCCATTACTAGCTATTAAAATGGGGGACCCCCCCAAAAAATGATGTGGGGTCCCCCCTATTTTAATAGCTAGCAAAGGCTAGGCAGACAGCTGGGGGCTGATATTAATAGCCCAGGAAGGGTGCCATGAATATTGGACCCCTCCCAGGCTAGAAACACCAGCCGTCAGCCGCCCCAGAAATGGCGCATCCATAGGATGTGCCAATTCTGGCACTTAGCCTCGCTCTTCCCACTGCCCTGTAGTGGTGGCAGTGGGGTAATAGGGCTGGGGTTGATGTCAGCTTATAATGCCAGCTGACTAGTGTTGAGCAACCCCCGTAGTGTTCGAGTTCGGTTCGGTTCGTCGAACACCCGTGTGTTCGCCGAACTGTTCGTCGAACTGTTCGTCGAACACCTTCGAACACCGTTAAAACCAATGGCAGGCAAACAAAAACACATAGAAACACATAGAAAACACCTTCAAAGGTGTCCAAAAGCTGACAAACTGCTCAGAAGACATAACTAACACATGGAAAAGTGACAAGTACATATAGTCATGCGAAAATAAAAGAGGTGGAGGAGTAAAAGGAGGGGGAGACACAGATATAGGCATGTCATGCTCTTCTAAAATCCAAAAAGTGAGAAGCCGACACGGCCAGTCCGCTCCTGCCCGTGCCACCTCCGTGTCGCCGGGTTTGTGCCAGAGCCGCGGTGAACCCTGACGGCCAGCCCCCCTCTCCCAATACTGGTGCCTGTCCGCTGGTGGGTCGAGCGAGCCCCCCTGTGGTGGAGGCAGCTCTAAGCTTTTTAATTTAAATTGTCTCTCTAATTTGAATGAATACACTTTAAATCCATTTACAAGGATCTATTGGAGGGCAAGTCTCATGCCAGCAGCCGCGGTAATTCCAGCTCCAGTAGCGTCCACTAAAGCTGCTGCAGTTAAAAAGCTTTTATAAGGATCGAGCTCGGCTGTCCACCGCAAGGCATCCTACTGCCAGTCCCAGCCCCTATGCCTTGGGGTGCCTCCTGATGCTCTTCACTAAGTATCCCATGGTCCCGAAGCATTTCCTTTGAAAAAATTAAGTGTCTAAACTACAGGTGGTGCAGCTTGCTTAACAGCCGGGATAATCCGCTCACTAGCAGACACTGCTACTAGGCACAAAGTATTTCCTGGGCTAGATGCAGTTAAAAATTTGTAATTAGATACTCTCGTTGGATGCTGAGAAAGCATTCCATAGAGTCTCCTGGCACGCCATATATGATTCTCTTAAAAAGCTTGGGGTAGGGGTCTAGGGGACCCTTTTATAGCCAAAATCACGGCCCTGTATCGCAATACGTCACCTAGGCTGAAGATAAATGGAACTGTAGCACCCTGAGGGCTCGGTTGCTACAGACGTATTGCACCTCACCCAGAGGTGTGATATCTCACTCTCAGGTAAGGATGGAGTGTGGATCAGGACCCGACACCTGCATGCATTACACCACATTGCCGTGGGGCAGGGCGACCAATATGCCCCTGAGATGGGCACAACAGTCCCTGTCCCTGGCTGGAGTGGGGGGAGGGAACACTGAGGAAGGGGAACCCTGTAGTGCAGGAGCAGGGAGGAAGCAGTTCCTGGGTGCATTGAGAAGGGAGTATAAAAGGTGGGCACCATCTTAGTTCAGTGCAGAGAAGTCTGAGCAGAAGTGGCAGGGAGCAGGGGCTCTGCATGAGCTCTGCTCCGGAGGCGGGCCTAGTAACAGAGGCCCAGGCCTGGAAGAGGGAGAAGGAAGGAAGAGGAGTGGAGAAGGCTCCAGGAACGAGGAATGAAGGGATCCCAGGGGTGCGGACGGCGAGTCGCCACCGCACGCCCGAATCCACCTGCGTGGAGGGGTCAGGCCAAAGGGGGAGACCGGTCCCCGAACTAGTGGAGGCAGGAAACGACCCTCAGCTAGAAACCGGAGGCTCTGACATTTTATGTGGCGCAGCCCCTCGCTACACCCGCTAGGAAGGCACCACATAGGGTCAGGGAAACTGGCGCCAAGTTTACCAAGAGGAGGCCCGAGGCAGCCGGACAGAAGTGTTGGTAAGAAAGGCCAGACAAAGGACACACAAAGGGGGTCCTGTGAAGTGCTCCAAAGTTATCTGGGAGTTGTCTGAGCCCCTCACCTGGTGAGCACAGTACGACGTGGGCAGCCGTTACATGCAGACGTGGTCTGGATAATAAGAACTGTGAGTAAAGGCCCTGAACTGCATCACTGACTCCGTGTCGTTACTGCTGCTGCCCTGCACCATCACCCCCATCCTCCGCATACACTGCCCTGAGGCTATACTCCTCCCGTGGGGAGTTATGCTACGCTCTGCTGCACCCACAACACCAGCCTCAGTGGTCTGCCCTGTAGCGGCGGTTCACTCTGACCGCAATCCACGGGTGGCGTAGTCGGACATTTAAACATGAAAACCACATAAATAGTTCCGCCACTGGTTTGACCGCCCTGAGCCACGGAACTGGGTCGCCGCCACGAAGACTACAACCACCAGCATCCACCAAAAAGGGTCCGGCTCCGGGTGTCCCAAGGCCCAGGGGGTGCGTCAGAACATTTTCATCACCTTTCACAATCACCAATGGGACAAGGCAGTGATGTCCTCTGTCCCCTCTCTTATACATCCTAGTGACGGAGCACCTGCTCTCATCAATTCGCCATAACCTCAATATTAGGTGGATTGAGGTGGGAGGCACCGAGTACAAGTGCTCTCTATTTGCTGATGATGTCCTAGTATATATCACTCAATCACATATATCCATCCATGCTGTTATGGCTGAAATAGATCACTTTGTTACATGGTAAAATTTTAAAATCAATGCAGCGAAGTCTGAGGCCCTCGATGTCTCCCTCCCCAAATCCATATAGTATTCCATCCAGTCCAACTTTCCCTTTGCCTGGCCCTCACAGGGTATCAAATACTTAGGAATTCCTATTCATAGAGACCTCTCCCATCATGTTATCTTAATTTTGGGCCCTTTATTGAACAACTCCATACAGACCACGGTTGGCAAGTTAGAACTTTAAGATTCACTACGTGAACCACTGGTGTTTTGTGGAAAAGCATATGTGCACTGCGTTCCAAATTATTATACAAAAAGTGTTTAGGAGTGATAAGGGAAGAATTTGTTTGTTTGTCAGTTAAACTCATTGATGGTGATGTGTGTCAGGGCTCTTTATATCACTGTAAGCAATTGCAGACACCTGTGCTAATTAGTTTGGCAGGTGTGTCCAATGAAAGGCAAGACTACTTAAGAAGGCTCTCTCACATTATTAAGCAGCCTACATTTTCTGCCAAAATGGGAAAGAAAAAGGATGTGTCGGCTGCTGAGAAGCAACAAATTGTGGAGTGTTTAGGTCAAGGCATGACTACAATCAACATTGTGCGATGATCAGGATGACGTGTCTTGGCAATCAAGAAGTATGTAGCTGATTCACAGTACACACGTGTGCGTGCTGATAAGGGCAAATTGAGGACTCTTTCCTACAGGCAATTACGTCAGGTTGAAAGAGCAGCGGCAAAAAAGCCTTGTCATAGCAGCAGACAAGTTTTTGAAGCTGCTTGTGCCTCCAACGTCCCCCGAACAACAAGATGCAGGGTCCTTCAGAGGTTTGCAGCTGTGCATGCGCCATCCTGTCGACCTCCTCTATCCACTTCACACAAGCAGAAACGGCTCCAGTGGGCCAAACATTACATGAAGACTGATTTCAAAACTGTTTTGTTCACGGATGAGTGCCGTGCAGCGCTCGATGGTCCAGATGGATGGAGTGGAGGATGGCTGGTTGATGGACACCCCACGCAAACACGGCTACAGCGCCAACAAGGAGGAGGTGGAGTAATGTTTTGGGCTGGAATCATGGGGAGAGAGATTGTCGGCCCCTTTAGGATCCCTGAAGGCGCTAAAGATGAACTCCATAATGTATGTGGATTTTCTCAAACAGCACTTCCTGCCATGGTTCAAGAAGAAGGACCGTGTATTTCACAGCAAGATCATTTTTCTGCATGATAATGCACCATCTCATGCTGCACATAAAACATCTGCATCTCTGGCTGATATGGGCATAAAAGGGGACAAACTTATGGTGTGACCCCCATGCTCCCCTGACCTCTACCCCATTCAGAACCTTTGGAACATCATTAAAAGGAGTGTCTATGATGGCGGGAGGCAGTTCACATCTAAGCAACAGCTCTGGGAGGGTATTCTGTCCTCATGCAAAACAATTGAAGCAGAAACCATCCAAAACCTGACAAATTCAATGGACGAGAGAGTTCAGAAGCTCCTTTCGAACAAGGGGTCCTATGTGAAAATGTAACATCACCTAGAATAAAGTTTTGAGTTGAAAACTGTTTGATTTCAGTTTCTAACAACCTGCTAATGCTTATAATTTCAAAAATGACCATTTTTTTGGTCTTTATTAAAATGAAAAGGTTGATCGAAAAGTTTGGGGGATCTAAGAGTGTGGCAACCCAGTAGTCATGATTACTTCGAATTCTGACAATATGAGGGTCATGCTGCAGGTAGTGCAGCAAGAAGGCACTTATGTGCCTTGCGCATCTCGGAGCCCCAAAATTATTTTCCGGGCTAGATGCAGCTAAAAATTATTTTTAATTTTAAATCTGGTGAAGCTTTAGTATAGATGGCCTAATAGGATCAGTGCTGCACACTGCTACAAATCCCAAATTATTTTCCAGTCAAGATACAGATAAACATGATTAATAATTTGAAAGCTTAAAACGGTTGGTAGGGTGATTTTAACCAATCATCAAGCTTTTACTCTCCCCAGGATGACACAGGGGTAGAAAAGTCGTTTCGGATCCATGATTTGTTCATCTTTATGAACGTGAGTCTGTCTACATTATCAGTGGAGAGCCGCGTGCGCTTATCTGTCAGCACACCACCAGCAGCGCTGAACACACGTTCAGACAGAACGCTGGCTGCGGGGCATGACAAGATCTCCAAGGCGTAAGTGGCTAGCTCCGGCCATTTATCCAGATTGGAAGCCCAAAAAGAGCAAGGGTCCAGTGACACAGTCGTGGCTTCAATGTTTACTTGGAGATACTCCTGTACCATCGTCTCTAGGCGTTGACTATGTGTCAGACTTCTTGTCTCCTGTGGCCTTGCAAAGGATGGGCTAAAAAAGTGGTGAAATGATTCCGCAAAATTGATGTTACCAGCAGATACTGTGGTTCTGTTACGGTTTGAGTGCTGAACACTTGACGGTCCCACGGTTGGCAAGTTGGAACTGTGAGATTCACTACGTGCACCACTGGTATTTTGTGGAAAAGCACATGTAAGATTCTGCAACAGTCTCTGCTGATACTCCTGCATGCGTGCATCCCTTTCTATGGCAGGAATAATTTCTGCAAATTTACTTTTGTACCGGGGATCTAACAGTGTGGCAACCCAGTAGTCAGGATTATTTCTAATTCTCACAATTCGAGGGTCATGTTGCAGGTAGTGCAGCAAGAAGGCACTCATGTGTGTTGCGCATCCAGGAGCACCAAGTCCCTGTTGTGTTGGTGGCGAGGTAACAATCATGCTTCCTTCCTCTGTCCTCTCCCCCCAACCTCGCACAACAGAAATGTGATCAAGGTCTCCCTCATCTGATGAGTCTTCCATCAGTTCGTCCTCCACTTCTTCCTGGGCTCCTGCACCTTCCTCACTAGTTTGGCTGCTACCATGCGCCCTGGTAAAACCATCTCCCCCACCCTCACATGCCTGCCGCCTTGGTGCTGCCGACCATCTGGACCTTGCAGATGTTAGCCCTTCCGCATACAACTCCTCCTCCTCTACTTCCTCCACCTCCTCTTGTGCCACCACCTGACTCCGAATTCTGTTTAACATGTGCTCCAGCATGTAAATCACCGGAATAGTCATGCTGATAATGGCATCGTCAGCACTAAACATCTTCGTCGCCATTTCAAAACTGTGCAGAAGGGTGCATAGGTCCCTGATCTGAGACCACTCCTCCAGCGTGATTTGCCCCACCTCTGAATCTCGTTGGCCCAGGCTATACGTCAGAACGTATTGCACCAGGGCTTGTCGGTGCTGCCACAGTCGCTGCAACATGTGCAGAGTTGAATTCCACCGGGTAGGCACATCGCATTTTAGCCGGTGAAGTGGCAGGCCCAACGACTTCTGTAGAGATGTAAGTCGCTGAGCTGCGGGATGCGAACGGCGGAAGTGAGCACACAGCGACCGTGCCCTCTGCAGAAGGCCATCTAGTCTGGGATAGTGGGCTAAAAATTGCTGGACAACCAGGTTCAACACGTGAGCCATACAAGGCACGTGTGTGACATTGCCCCGGCGAAGGGCCGCACCCAGGTTTGCAGCATTGTCGCACACGGCCTTCCCTGGTTTCAGGTCCAGTGGAGACAACCATTCATGAAATTGGTTGTCCAGAGCTGACCACAACTCCTCAGCTGTGTGACTCACATTTCCCAGACATTTCAATGTAAAAACCGCCTGATGACGTTGAGCCCTACTGCCAGCATAGTAAGGAGGTGTGCAGGATCCCTTCTGCGCAGTTAGAAAGCTTGTGGCATGACCAGACAGGCTTTGGGTGCAGGTGGAAGACCGAGAGGAGGTTGAGGAGGCAGAAGCAGTGGAGGAACTTTGACATAAAGAGGATTGACGCACAACTCGTGGGGACGGCAAGACTTGGACAGCAGCCCCTTGTCCTGCTGTCACCATAGTTACCCAGTGCCCAGTCAGCGACATGTAACGCCCCTGTCCATGCCTACTCGTCTAAGTGTCTGTGGTGAAATGCACCCTGTCACACACAGAGTTTCTCAAAGAAGCGGTGATGTTGTGTGCGACATGCTGGTGGAGCGCAGGCACACCTTTCTTTGAGAAGTAGTGCCGACTGGACATCTGGTACTGGGGCACTGCGACGGACATAAGGTCTCGAAAATCCTCTGTGTCCACCAGGCGGAAAGGCAGCATTTCTGTAGCCAAGAGCTTGCAGATGGTGAAATTCAACCTCTTAGCTTTCTCATGGCTAGGAGGAAATGGTCTTTTACTTGTCCACATCTGAGGGACCGAGGGCTGGCTATTGTGCTAAGACGGGGTTGATAAGGGTGTCCCCGGCAAACTGCCGGTCTGTGAGGAAGATGCAGGCGGACATGTTAGGTTGCCTTGATCCAAAGGTGGTGCTATCGATGTCGGACAGCGCTCAACACCAGCTGGTGTTACCACCTCCAAAGAAAATGATGACCTGCCAATCACGCTGGCTGTTGCGGGTAAAGAGGTGGCAGGTCTGCGCCCCAAAACAGGTGTGACTGCTGTCCCCCCAGTCACAGAGGATGAAGAGGCCGCGGATGCACAAGATATGGCAGACGGTGATTGGCCCGGCCGGCTAGGCCGCATTGTAGCACGCTGAGCTTCCCACTGCAACTTATGCTTCATGTCCATGTGCCGGTTCATGCATGAAGTACTCAAACTATGTATTTTTTGGCCTCTACTTAGCTTTTGCTGACAAATGTTACAGATAACACGAGTTGGGTCATCTTTATCGATCTGAAAAAATGCCCAGGCTATGCAAGGCTTAGCACCCATGCGACCTGAAGAGCCACCACGACTTTTGGTGAGAGGCAGAGTTGTGTTTGAGGATGCAGTTGTTGACGTGCTTCCAGTACTACGTCTCTGTCCAGGAAGGCGCAACCTGACCTCGTCGTCACTAGCATCTTCCTCCACCTCCTCTGCTGACCTCATCTCTTGGCTGACTGTGGGTTGACAGTAAGTGGGATCTCCGACCTCATCATCATCACCCTGTGCGTTATCACACCCGTCATCCTCAGAGCCAACCTGTTCCTGCCCTGACAAAAAACTAAAGTTGTCGCTCCAATCAGGTATTTGAGTCTTATCATCGTCTTCCTCATTGTCTCCACCAACAGGAGTTACAGTTTGGGAATGAGGGTCTACATTATGGTCAGAACCTTCTGCGTCTGGTCCTGGATCCGACTCATAAAGATTCTGGGCATCAGTGCAGATCATTTCCTCGTCTGGATTCACAGAAGCGCTGGAGTCGACCTCTGATTCCCAGACTATAGTATGAGTAAACAGCTCTGCAGACTCAACCATCTGTTCTACCTCATACTCAGACGGGCAGCTGGAGATTTGGGAGCTGTGAGGAAGCAAGTGCGATTTGGGTGACACCTTTGAGGACTGGAGTATTTGTGATGTTGAAGTTGATGTGGAGGAGAGCCCACTTAAAGGAGCACTTGATATCCGTTGAAGCACCTGCTGTTTTTGTGCCTCATCTGGAATTTGTAGCGATTGGCGTGGCCGTAAGAAAGGGATCTTATCATATTGTCCGCTAAAAGAAGTAGACATTTTAGTTTGGCTGGAAGATGGTCGTTCTTCTGCAGATGTTACTGTTGCTTTAACACCTACCCCACGGACACAACCTTTTTTCCCCTTCCCAACACGCCTATTCCCCTTTCCACCAGCAGCAGGCCTTTTTCCACTCATTTTGGTGGTTAACTAATTCACAACTCTGGAGTTGTTTGCACAAAAAAACAATGGATGGTAACCGAGCCAAACTGTGGTATTAGGCCAAAACTATTGGCTGGGTTAGATGCAGAAAAAAATTATTTTGAATTTGCAACCTGATGGAGGTCAGTATAGATGGACTAATACAAATAGTCCCACACACAGCTAGAAGCCCAAATATTTTTTCAGAGGTACTGTAGATGCAGATAAAAATTAGTTTTAATTTGCAACCTGATGGAGGTCAGTATAGATGGACTAATAGAGAAAGTCCGACACACTACTAGAAGGCCAAATATTTTTTCAGAGGTAGATGCAGAAAAAAATATATTCAGTTTGCAACCTGATGGAGGTCAGTATAGATGGACTAATACAAATAGTCCCACACACAGCTAGAAGCCCAAATATTTTTTCAGAGGTACTGTAGATGCAGATAAAAATTATTTTTAATTTGCAACCTGATGGAGGTCAGTATAGATGGACTAATAGACCAAGTCCCACACACTGCTAGAAGCCCAAATATTTTTTCAGAGCTAGATGCAGAAAAAAATTATTTTTAATTTGCAACCTGATGGAGGTCAGTATAGATGGACTAATAGACCAAGTCCCACACACCGCTAGAAGCCCAACTATTTTTTCAGAGCTAGATGCAGAAAAAAATTATATTCAATTTGCAACCTGCTGGAGGTCAGTATAGAAGGACTAATAGAACAAGTCCCACACACTGCTAGAAGCCCAAATATTTTTTCAGAGCTAAATGAAGAAAAAAATTATTTTTAATTTGCAACCTGATGGAGGTCAGTATAGATGGACTAATAGACCAAGTCCCACACACTGCTAGAAGCCCAAATATTTTTTCAGAGCTAGATGCAGAAAAAAATTATTTTTAATTTGCAACCTGATGGAGGCCAGTATAGATGGACTAATAGACCAAGTCCCACACACCGCTAGAAGCCCAAATATTTTTTCAGAGCTAGATGCAGAAAAAAAATATTTTTAATTTGCAACCTGATGGAGGTCAGTATAGATGGACTAATAGACCAAGTCCCACACACTGCTAGAAGCCCAAATATTTTTTCAGAGCTAGATGCAGAAAAAAATTATTTTTAATTTGCAACCTGATGGAGGTCAGTATAGATGGACTAATAGACCAAGTCCCACACACCGCTAGAAGCCCAACTATTTTTTCAGAGCTAGATGCAGAAAAAAATTATATTCAATTTGCAACCTGCTGGAGGTCAGTATAGAAGGACTAATAGAACAAGTCCCACACACTGCTAGAAGCCCAAATATTTTTTCAGAGCTAAATGAAGAAAAAAATTATTTTTAATTTGCAACCTGATGGAGGTCAGTATAGATGGACTAATAGACCAAGTCCCACACACTGCTAGAAGCCCAAATATTTTTTCAGAGCTAGATGCAGAAAAAAATTATTTTTAATTTGCAACCTGATGGAGGTCAGTATAGATGGACTAATAGACCAAGTCCCACACACTGCTAGAAGCCCAAATATTTTTTCAGAGCTAGATGCAGAAAAAAATTATTTTTAATTTGCAACCTGATGGAGGTCAGTATAGATGGACTAATAGACCAAGTCCCACACACCGCTAGAAGCCCAACTATTTTTTCAGAGCTAGATGCAGAAAAAAATTATATTCAATTTGCAACCTGCTGGAGGTCAGTATAGAAGGACTAATAGAACAAGTCCCACACACTGCTAGAAGCCCAAATATTTTTTCAGAGCTAAATGAAGAAAAAAATTATTTTTAATTTGCAACCTGATGGAGGTCAGTATAGATGGACTAATAGACCAAGTCCCACACACTGCTAGAAGCCCAAATATTTTTTCAGAGCTAGATGCAGAAAAAAATTATATTCAGTTTGCAACCTGATGGAGGTCAGTATAGATGGACTAATAGACCAAGTCCCACACACCGCTAGAAGCCCAACTATTTTTTCAGAGCTAGATGCAGAAAAAAATTATATTCAATTTGCAACCTGCTGGAGGTCAGTATAGAAGGACTAATAGAACAAGTCCCACACACTGCTAGAAGCCCAAATATTTTTTCAGAGCTAAATGAAGAAAAAAATTATTTTTAATTTGCAACCTGATGGAGGTCAGTATAGATGGACTAATAGACCAAGTCCCACACACTGCTAGAAGCCCAAATATTTTTTCAGAGCTAGATGCAGAAAAAAATTATATTCAGTTTGCAACCTGATGGAGGTCAGTATAGATGGACTAATAGACCAAGTCCCACACACCGCTAGAAGCCCAACTATTTTTTCAGAGCTAGATGCAGAAAAAAATTATATTCAATTTGCAACCTGCTGGAGGTCAGTATAGAAGGACTAATAGAACAAGTCCCACACACTGCTAGAAGCCCAAATATTTTTTCAGAGCTAAATGAAGAAAAAAATTATTTTTAATTTGCAACCTGATGGAGGTCAGTATAGATGGACTAATAGACCAAGTCCCACACACTGCTAGAAGCCCAAATATTTTTTCAGAGCTAGATGCAGAAAAAAATTATATTCAGTTTGCAACCTGATGGAGGTCAGTATAGATGGACTAATAGAATGATGCTATGCCCAAAAGATTTTACTTCACTAGGTGCAGTAAAAAAATTGGTATTCTATACACAGGTGTTATATCTTGCAACACAGATAGGCTACTCCACTGACTAACACACTCTGCAATAGGCCAAAAAGGATTAGCTTTGCTAGATTCAGCCAAATGCTGTGAAAAAAACTTGCACAGCACTGGCACAGACCTGCCTGCCAAAAACTGATAGGAACTCATGTAACCTAGTCCTGAAAAGGACTCCAATTACAATTAGTCTTTACTCCCACAACCTATCTATTTAAGAGCACAGACCTCCCTGATAAAAGTCGTAGGAAATGCTGTAACCTAGTGATTAAAAGGACTGCAATCACAACTATTCCCTACTCCCAAGCTATCTGTAAATTTGTGCGAAAATTGGCTTGAAATTAACAAGGTATAGCGCACACAGCAACAGCGGTGCCGTCTAACACGCAGCTGCAGCAGTGAGAAAATGGTGGCGACGGGGAAAATGGCTTGGTCTTATAGGGCAAGGACATGTGACATACACTGCCAATGACACATGCCCTTGCTTGTGTGAAAAAAAGCACTTCGCTCCGTGTGTGCGCTGCTGATAGGCTGACAGATTGCACCTCCCCACTGCAAATGCGGGAAAGAGAAAAAAAAATGGAGATCTTCATCCCCTGCCCCTCCCCCCACCCCGCTGTACACTCAAACTGCGTATTAACATTAATTTTCATCATTACTGAGAAAAAATCCAGTTATGATTTTAGTGCACGAACAGTTATCGAACATAACCTCGAACAGCCGAATTTTTCTCAAATTGTTCGTGTTCGCCGAACGGCTCGAACACCGCCCAAAACAGCTCGAATTTGAGATTGGCGAACAGTTCGAGTAGAACAACGCTCATCTCTACAGCTGACATCAAGCCCAGGTTAGTAATGAAGAGGCGTCTATAAGACACCCCCATTACTAACCCCATAGTCAAAGTTAAAAAAAAACACAAACACCCAGAATAAAGTCCTTTAATTGAAATAAAGACACAATTCTTTTCTTGTTCTAAATTAAACCATACTTACCATCACGCCCATTCCAGCTGAAGCCAACGATCTCCTGCAATAAAAATAAAATAGTAAACCAACATCATCCTTACCTTTCCATGGTTCCCAGGACAGCTTCAGCTCTGCTACATTCACATGACAGGCTGGATCGCAGCCGAAAGCTGCCATCCAGCTTGTCATGCGGCAGACACTGAGAAGCGCAAGCATGCTTGCTCTCCTCAGTGTTTGGCTGTGACGGCATCCAGATGAGTCAAGTTCATGTCCAATGAACTCGGCTCACCTCATTCATATCACTGACAGCGTGGGAGAATTCTCCTGCGCATGCGCTGAGCGTGAGAGAACTCTCCTGCACTCACGGCAAGCGCAAGCGCAGGAGAATTTTCCCACGCTGTCAGTGACGTGCATGAGGTTAGCTGAGTTCATTGGACATGAACTCGGCTCATCTGGATGCCGTCACAGCCAGACACTAAGGAGCGCAAGCATGCCTGCGCTTCTCAGTGTCTGCGGCATGGCAAGCTGGATGGCAGCTTTCGGCTGCGATCCAGCCTGTCATGTGAAGGATGATGTTGGTTTATTATTTTACTTTTATTGCAGGAGATCGTTGACTTCAGCTGGAATGGGCGTGAAGGTAAGTATGGTTTAATTTAGAACATTAAAAAATTGTGTGTTTATTTTAATTAAAGGACTTTATTCTGGGTGTTGTGTTTTTTTTAAATACTTTACTAGAAATTCATGACGGTCATGTCTAATATTGGCGTGACCCCATGAATTTCGGGCTTAGGGCTAGCTGATAATACCAAGCTGGCCCTAACCCCTTTATTACCCAGTGAGCCACCGAACCAGGGCCCTGGATGAGTTGGGTACAGTGCCAGAAGGTGGCGCTTCTATGAACGCGCCATTTTCTGGGGTGGCTGCGGACTGCAATTTGCAGCAGGGGGGGCCCAGAAAGCTTGAGCCTCCCTGCGCTGGGGATTCTATCCCCAAGCTGCCTAGTTGTACCTGGCTGGACCCAAAATAGGGCGGAGCCCCACGTATTTTTTTTTTTAATTATTTCATGAATAATGCTACGCCGGCTAGCATTCCTGTGCCTAAAACACAATGTATGGGTCCGCGCTAGCCACTATGCTGAGGGGTCTAAAGCTGCTGCTAACACTTTATAATAATTCAATTGGCAGATTTTCACAGAGCTCTTCCTCAACGCCCACCCATCGGGCAACAGTTGCCCACCCTCCCTATGGGATCTAGTGGCGAATAGTTGATGCCATTAATCAGAGCGTCAGTTGCCCCGTCGACGTGGCAAGCATACGGTAAGGCATGGGAAGAGTGGACACGACTAGTAGCAGGCAGATGGGTTGACCAATGTGAACAAGCCAGATCACAAGTCACCATAGAATTTCTCCACCAGCTAATGATGAGGGGCATATCAGGGGCGTCAGCGCAGCGGTGTCTGACCGGAGTAGCATTTCACTTCCACCTACTGAATTGGGGAGATGTGACAAAGATTCATCATCAGACAATCCATAAAAGGGTGGAAAAGGGGTCAGCCAAGTCAGGAGTGTAGATGTCCCATCCCGTGTCACTAAAACTGATTTCTCACATCATATCCCTAACACCATTAACATGACACTCACAATTTGAAGCAACACTACTGTCTACTGCATTTGTGATCGCCTTCTTCGGGGCGCTATGCATAAGCGAAATAGTCCCTCAATCCAAAATTACCACCAGTGGAGGCTTATTACACCAGGACGTAGTCATAGCCAATAATGCAATACGTCTACGCATACGCCAATCAAAAACGGTTCCAGCGGGCAGGGGCACTTGGGTACTTCTACAACCCACAAACGGTACACTGAGTCGGGTAACAATAGTAAAAACATATCTAACCATCAGATCACAAAGTAATTTCTTCCTATCACACATTGATGGAACGCCATTATCAAGATACCAGTTCCAAGCTATATTTAATAAATGCATAACATCGGCAGGGAACCACCCCAAAGATTACGGGACACACTCACTCCGCATAGGCGCTGCCACGGAAGCAGCAAGAGCAGGACTGTAAGAAACGGAAGTTCAGAGAATAGGGAGATGGCGATCCACGTGTTTGGCGAGATACATAAGACCGGACTTGTTATCCTAACTTGGTTTGTTTCTTTAACAGGTGACGCTAAGCCAACAGTGTGGGTGATAGGCCACTCGTATATATATTGGGCAGAAAAAAGGGCGAAAGTCTGCCCAGGTGGGAGGAAATTAGAGTTTCATAACACATATTTCAACTGGAGAGGTATTAGAGGCCTGCTTTGGAGGTAATCAAGGTAGGGAGAGAGGCAAGAGGTCTGGTCATCTTAGTTATACAGGCCGGGGGAAACAACCTAGGTCATCACAAGAGCGCATAACTAATGGCAATAATGAATCTAGACACTGAGCGCTTCAGAGAATTTTTCACAAAACTAGCTATAGTATGGTCAGAGATTGTGCCGATAGCGGTATGGCAAGGTGCGCGAGACATCACGGCCATCGAACGGACAAGGCGGGTAATAAATATTCGGATGGCAAAATTTAGAAGAGACAGAGGCGGTGTTGTGATACGACACCGACAACTGGAAGTAGATAAAGCAGGCCTCATACAGCCCGACGGTGTTCACTTAATGGATATTTGACTGGACATATTCCTGTCAGGACTCCAGGACTGATTGGAACAAGCGTTAAGAGTGATGGGTGGGGGTCAGAGTCCTGCATACGAGTACGCAGGATCCTCCGTGGCCTGGAAATAGAAAGGACATGTTGGAGAGTTACACTTGTTGGCCAACTTGCCGGAGTGGAGACCCAGGGCATGCTGCAACAAGCTGAATTATTTTAGAAATAAAATGCCTTTCTAATGGAATGAGTATAAAGAGTTAATAAAGCTGTGACCGATCCTCACCCATCCAGTTGTAAGAGTTACATTATTGTATTGTCAAGGAATGGGGGGCGGTAGGGGGGCTGAGCGTCTGGGTTTGGTTGGGGGTCCCCACAGTCTGCCTAGGCTAGATGCATTTAAAAATTCTTATTAGATACACAGGCGGTGCAGCTTGCTTCGCAGCTGGGCTACTATGCCCAAAGTATTGCCTAGGCTAGATGCAGTTAAAAATTGTACGCTGACTAGCAGACACTGAAGGTTTGGAGCAGACCTCTGAGTAAACAGCTCTTCAGACACAACCATCTGTGTTTCCCCAAGCCATAGTGTATGTAGTTTCTTACAGTTAAAGGGGGGGGGGAGCGAACCAACCCACCTGGAATTGACGATGCCAACGTCAAGTAAGACACAGCAAGGGGACTCCAAAAAGAGTCTCCATTTTTTCCCAAAATTGTGGCACAGACACCACTTAACCCTAGAACGCATACCTGGGGCCTCGCAGGCCCGCCCTGTTAATTGTTTTCTATTTTCTGCAAGATTACTTTAGTTAGAATTTTGAAACTCTAGGTATTCTTCATGTATATAGTTGTTTGTCATTTCAGTTTGAGTTATTCCATGTTATTTGCACATGGGCCTAAAAGGCCCCAGGTATGTGAAAGTGTAGATTTTTATGCTCATGCGTTCTAGGGTTAAGTGGCATCAATTGCCCCACAGTTGCTTAAAACGGTTCGTGAGGTGATTTTACCAAATCCTCAAGCTTTTAATCTCCCCAGGATGACACAGGGGTAGAAAAGTCCTTGCGAATCCATGATTTGTTCATCTTTATGAACGTGAGTCTGTCTACATTCTCAGTGGACAGCCGCGTGCGCTTATCTGTCAGCACACCACCAGCAGCGCTGAACACACGTTCAGAGAGAACGCTGGCTGCAGGGCATGACAAGATCTCCAAGGCGTGAGTGGCAAGCTCCGGCCATTTTTCCAGACTGGAATCCCAAAATGAGCAAGGGTCCAGTGACACAGTCATGGCTTCGATGTTCACTTGGAGATACTCCTGTACCATCCTCTCTAGGCGTTGACTATGTGTCAGACTTCTTGTCTCCTGTGGCCTTGCAAAGGATGGTCTAAAAAAGTGGTGAAAAGATTCCACAAAATTGCTGTTACCAGCAGATACTGTATTACTGTTACGGTTCGAGTGATGAAGACTCGACAGTCCCACGGTTGGCAAGTTAGAACTGTGAGATTCACTACGTGCACCACTGGTATTTTGTGGAAAAGCACATGTAAGATTCTGCAACAGCGTCTGCAGATACTCCTGCATGCGTAAATCCCTTTTGATGGCAGGAATTATTTTGGCAAATTTACTTTTGTACCGGGGATCTAAGAGTGTGGCAACCCAGTAGTCGGGATTACTTCGAATTCTGACAATCCGAGGGTCTTTTTGCAGGTAGTGCAGCAAGAAGGCACTCATGTGTCTTGCGCATCCAGGAGGACCAAGTCCTTGTTGTGTTGGTAGCGAGGTAAGAATCATACTTCCTTCCTCTGCCCTCTCCCCCCAACCTCGCACAACAGAAATGTGATCAAGGTCTCCCTCATCTGATGAGTCTTCCATGCCCATCGCCAGTTCGTCCTCCACTTCTTCCTCGGCTCCTGCACCTTCCTCAACAGTTTGGCTGCTACCATGTGCCCTGGTTATTCCCTCTCCCCCACCCTCCCATGCCAGCTATCTTGGTGCTGCCAACCGTCTGGACCTTGGAGATGTTATCCCTTCCGCATACGACTCCTCCTCTACTTTCTCCACCTCCTCTTGTCGCACCACCTGACTCTGAATTCTGTTTAATGTGTGCTCCAGCATGTAAATCACCGGAATAGTCATGCTGATAATGGCATCGTTGTCAGCACTAAACATCTTCGTCGCCATTTCAAAACTGTGCAGAAGGGTGTGTGGCGCCCCTGAGGGTTCAGTTGCCACAGAGTTACTGCATCTCACCCAGAGGTGTGGTATCTCACCCTCAGGTAAGGAAGGCGTATGGCTCGGGACCCTAACACCTGCATCCAGCACATACCCGCAGTGGGGGTAGGGCGAGATTGCTCCTAAGGGAGAGCACAGTCCCAGGTCCCTAGCTGTCGGGAGGGTCCTATGTAGTGGGTGCTTAGGGGAGCAGCTTAGGGGAGCACATGACAGGGAGAGTATAAATAGGAAGCCATCTTAGAAAGAGCAAGCCAGTCAGAGGAGGAAAAGTGACAGGAGCAGAGGCTCTGCATGAGCTCTGCTCCGGAGGCGGGCCTAGCCTGGGAGGCCCAGGACTGAAGGAGAGAAGAGAGGAGTGGGAGCAGGAAGGCTCCAGGAACCGAAGGGACCCTAGGGCTACGGGCCGTGCAGAAGGCCACCCGTACTCCCGCAGCTACCAGGTGGTAGAGGGGTCAGGCCAGATAAGGGGAACCGGTCCCTCAACTAGCAGAGAAACAGCAAGGCTCAACTAGAAACCGGAGGCTGCAGCATTTTATGTACTGCAGGCCAAAGTACACACCAGTCTCACTAAGAAGGTAGCCACATAGGACCCAGGGGACTGAACACACGTCGCCCGCCAAGTTCCTAGGATACCGGATAGAAGTGTCACTGGGTGTGAGGTGCAGGGAGAAGGTCAGAGAAAGGACACACAGAACGGGGTCCTGCTAAGTACTCCGGAGCTATCTGGGGGTGGACTGAGCCCCTCACTGAGTATGCACAGCACGACGGGGGAGATTGCTCTGGTACCTGTAATCTGGACTGCAACAACTGTGAGTAAAGATCTTGGGACTGCATCACACGGACTCTGTGTTCATTACTGACTCCCTGCACTGCAACCACCATCATCCACCCACACTGCCCTGAAGCTACACTCTTCCTGTGGGGAGTAATAATACCATTGCTGTAAAACCACCAGCTTCAGAGGACTGTTCCGCAGCGGCGGCCCCTTTGGCCGCACTCCACAGGTGGCGTAGTCGGACATTATAAAACCCATATATACAAATTACCCTTGGATTGACCGCCCTGGGTCACGGACCGGGTCACCGCCACAGTGACTACAACCCCCAGCATCTACCGACCCGGCTCCGGCTACCCCACGGCCCAGGGGGCGCGTCAACTTCATAGGTCCCTGATCTGTGACCACTCCTGCAGCGTGATTTGCCCCACCTCTGGATCTCGTTGGCCCAGGCTATAAGTCAGAACGTATTGCACCAGGGCTTGTCTGTGCTGCCACAGTCGCTGCAACATGTGCAGAGTTGAATTCCACCTTGTCAGCACATTGCATTTCAGCTGGTGAACTGGCAGGCCCAACGACTTCTGTAGAGATGTAAGTCGTTGAGCTGCGGGAATCGAACGGCGGAAGTGAGCACACAGCGACCGTGCCCTCTGCAGAAGGCCATCTAGTCCGGGATAGTGGGCTAAAAATTGATGGACAACCAGGTTCAACACGTGAGCCATACAAGGCACGTGTGTGACATTGCCCCGGTGAAGGGCCGCACCCATGTTTGCAGCATTGTCGCACACGGCCTTCCCTGGTTGCAGGTTCAGTGGAGACAACCATTCATGAAACTGGGTCTCCAAAGCAGACCACAACTCAGCTGTGTCACTCACATTTCCCAGACATTTCAAAGTAAAAACTGCCTGATGATGTTGAGCCCTGCTGCCAGCATAGTAAGGAGGTGTGCAGGATCCCTTCTGTGCAGTTAGAAAGCTTGTGGCATGACCAGACAGGCTTTGGGTGCAGGTGGAGGACCGAGAGGAGGTTGAGGAGGCAGAAGCAGTGGAGGAACTTCGAGATAAAGAGGATTGACGCACAACTCGTGGGGAAGGCAAGACTTGGACAGCAGCCCTTTGTCCTGCTGTCACCATAGTTACCCAGTGCCCAGTCAGCGACATGTAACGCCCCTGTCCATGCCTACTTGTCCAAGTGTCTGTGGTGAAATGCACCCTGTCACACACAGAGTTTCTCAAAGAAGCGGTGATGTTGTGTGCAACATGCTGTTGGAGCGCAGGCACACCTTTCTTTGTGAAGTAGTGCCGACTGGGCATCTGGTACTGGGGCACTGCGACGGAAATAAGGTCTCGAAAATCCTCTGTGTCCTCCAGACTGAAAGGCAGCATTTCTGTAGCCAACAGCTTGCAGATGGTGAAATTCAACCTCTTAGCTTTGTCATGGCTAGGAGGAAATGGTCTTTTACTTTTCCACATCTGAGGGACCGAGGGCTGGCTGTTGTGCTTAGACGGGGTTGAGTAGGGTGTCCTCGGCAAACTGCCGGTCTGTGAGGAATATGTAGGCGGTCATGTTAGGTTGCCTTGATCCAAAGGTGGTGCTCTCGATGTTGGAGAGCGTTCAACACCAGCAGGTGTTTCCACTTCCCAATGAACTGACGACCTGCCAATCACACTGGCTGTTGCGGGTAAAGAGGTGGCAGGTCTGCGTCCAAAAACATGTGTGACTGCTGTCCCCCCAGTCACAGAGGATGAAGAGGCTGCGGATGCACAAGATGGGGCAGACGGTGGTTGGCCCGGCCCGCTAGGCCGCATTGTAGCACAGTGAGGTTCCCACTGCAACTTGTGCTTCATATCCATGTGACGGTACATGCATGAAGTACTCAAACTATGGATTTTTTGGCCTCTACTTAGCTTTTGGTGACAAATATTACAGATAACACGAGTTGGGTCATCCTTATCGATCTGAAAAAATGCCCAGGCTATGCAAGGCTTAGAGCCCATGCGACCTGAAGAGCCACTACGACTTGTGGTCAGAGGCAGAGTTGTGGTTGAGAATGCAGTTGTTGACGTGCTTCCAGTACTCTGTCTCTGTCCAGGAAGGCGCAACCTAACCTCATCGTCAATAGCATCTGTGACGCCCTGCTGCGCTTGGTAGCACAGATCCTAGAAGAGTGCATTGATGGAATCCTCCACAAGAGGCCCCCATAAACACTCACACATCTCCACCTTCCACCCCAGACCAGCAGAGGGAGCCCGTTAGGGATATAAATAGGGAAGGTGGAGTTAGGCTGTTCAGTTCCTCTGAAGAGTTCCTGCAGTAGAGAAGCCTAAGAGAGGTCAGTCTGCAGTGGAGCTCAGTCTAGTCTAGAGAACTCAGTTAATAGTTCAGCAGTGGAGCACGAGGCTCCTGCTAGCTAGATTCAGGGAGCCCAGATAGAGCTTAAGGTGTGCCGGCGCCATAAGATCGGTGAAGCGCGGCAAGCTGCCGTTAGTGTGTATAGCCTAGTGAGGGCCCAAGTAGGCCGAAGGCGAGTGGCGAGTTAGTACATAAGGGGCAGAGGAGCTTAACCAGATCACCCCGAAGCATTTACCGGACACCGGATCTGAGCTTACCGTGATCTCTATGACCAAGTAAGGCATAACCGGAATCCCTGGAGAACTGCAAGTCCCAGGATCGCTAAGGTGCTGATACTTAACAGAGCCAGGAGACGCTTAGGCCCCGCATACTGGGAGCGTAAACTCCAAGAGAAGGCCCTACCACAAGGTCAGCCAGCGCTGGACAGAGACAAAGTTAGGCCTAGCTCCAGGCAGGTCAGAAACTTACTATGCAGAGGCAAGAAACAGGAGGCCCTACACCTGCTCATTGGGGAGGATCCTGATATGCACCCTTCACCATACAGTGCTCCGGGATGTGCCTGAATTTCCACCAGTAAAAGGTACTGAAGTGACTACCATGTCTGTTCCCGTTCTTGCTCTGGCCCAGCTAGGTCTTGCCTGTCCTGCATTCCCCCTGCATATGCTGCCCTGAGACCTAGCTCCACCTGTGGGGAGCTATACCATCGAGCTGCCTTATCACCAGCCTCAGTGGACTGCTGCAGCGCTGGTGCTTCTCACCAGATACCACAGGTGGCGTCACGAACTCTTATAAAATTAACAATTATCCACCCTTTTAAAGAGTGACCCCAGGGTACGGGCCAGGGAGCCGACCACCGCGACATCCCCAAGGTCAGGCAAAGGCCCGGGTACCGAGTCATCCCCATCCCCTGGGCTAGTCACATCCTCCTCCACCTCCTCTGCTGACCTCATCGACTGGCTCACTGTGGGTTGACAGTAAGTGGGATCTCCAACCTCGTCATCATCACCCTGTGTGTTCTCACACCCGTCGTCCTCAGAGCCAACCTCTTCCTGCCCTGACCGAAAGTCAAGTTGTCGCTCCAATCAGGTATTTGAGTCTCATCATCGTCTTCATCATTGTCTCCACCAACAGGAGTTACAGTTTGGGAACGAGGGTCTACATTATGCTCAGAACCTTCTTCATCTGGTCCTGGATCCGACTTATAAAGATTCTGCGCATCAGTGCAGATTATTTCCTCGTCTGGATTAACAGAAGCTCTGGAGAAGACCTCCGTTTCCCAGGCTATAGTATAAGTAAACAGCTGTGCAGACTCAACCGTCTGTGTTACCCCATACTCAGACGGGCAGCTGGAGACTTGGGAGCTCTGAGGAAGCAAGTGCGATTGGGGTGACACTTCTGAGGACTGGAGTATTTGTGATGTTGAAGTTGAGGTGGAGGAGAGCCCACTTGAAGGGGCACTTGATATCCGTTGAAGCACCTGCTGTTTTTGTACCTCATCTGGAATTTGTAGAGATTGGCGTGTCCGTAAGAAAGGGATCGTATCACATTGTCCACGAAAAGAAGTAGACATCTTAGTTTGGCTGGAAGATGGTCTTTCTTCTGCAGATGTTACTCCCCCCCACCAACGCGGGGGGGCTCGACCCACCAGCGGACAGGCACCAGTATTGGGAGAGGGGGGCTGGCCGTCAGGGTCCACCGCGGCTCTGGCACAAACCCGGCGACAGGGAGGTCACACGGGGAGGAACGGACTAGCCGTGTCGGCTTCGCACTTTTTTGGTTTTAGAAGGGCATGACATGCCTATATCTGTGTCTCCCCCTCCTTTTACTCCTCCACCTCTTTTCTTTTCGCATGACTATATGTACTTGTCACTTTTCCATGTGTTAGTTGTGTCTTCTGAGCAGTTTGTCTGCTTTTGGACACCTTTTGAAGTGTTTTCTATGTGTTTTCTATATGTTTCTATGTTTTTTTGTTTGCCTGCCATAGGTTTTAACTGTGTTCGAAGGTGTTCAACGAACAGTTCGACGAACAGTTCGGCGAGCATACGGGTGTTCGACGAACCGAACTCGAACACTACGGGGGTGGCTCAACACTAGTAAAGTATTTTAAAAAACTACAACACCCAGAATAAAGACCTTTAACCCCTTTACGACATAGGGCGTATTAATACGTATCTGTGCCCTGGGCCTTATGGACCAGATACGTATTTATACGCCCTGTCTTTAATGCGGCACCGTGACCGAAGTCGCGGTGAAAGCATTAAAATTCCGGTGCCATCTTACCTTAGGGTAGATCTCGCCGGTATCTCGGGGGTGTCGCCGCCCCTTCACACCCACCATCGCTGTGATTGGCTGTTCAATTCTGAACAGCCAATCACAGCATTTCTCACTGTTTCCGGCAATCAGATTGCCGGAAACAGTGATGTGCAGCCTAGGATCGTTGCTCCTAAGAGCACCGACCCTAGGCTGTTGCCTAGTAACTAGTGTTGAGCATTCCGATACTGAAATATCGGGTATCGACCGATATTCGCGGTATCGGAGTTCCGATACTGAGTTCCGATTCTTTTAGAATATCGAATACCAGAATCGGAAAGATCCCATAATGCCTGCACTCTGCAGTGTCTCTGAAGGATGACAAGCTGGATGGCAGCGCTCAGCTTACTGTACTTGTCATTTAGTGTTAAAGGATTTATTAAAAAAAATAATAGTGTTTTCATGCACCGTCTCTTTAAAAAAGCCGGCCGGCAATTCAGCAGCGGCATACACCAGTAACTGACAATTTACAACAGAAAGAATAGAGCATCACACATAGATTAGATAGATAGAAAGATGTCAGTCACATATATAAGAAGTACAGTGACAGTGTTGCTTACTGTACTTGTCATTTAGTGTTAAAAGATTTATTAAAAAAAATAATAGTGTTTTCATGCACCATCTCTTTAAAAAAGCCGGCCGGCAATTCAGCAGCGGTACCCGACAATTTAGAATAGAAAGAATAGAGAATCACACATAGATTAGATACATAGAAACATGTCAGTCACATATATAAGAAGCACAGTGATAGTGTTGATTACTGTACTTGTCATTTAGTGTTAAAATAAAGGAATTATTAAAAAAAAAAATTGGCGTGGGGTTCCCCGTAATTTTAGTCTCTAGCGGAGGTTAAGCAGACGGCTGGGGCAGATGTTTGAAGCCTGGGAAGGGGGTAATACCCACGGAGCTTCCCAGGCTACTAATATCAGCACCTAGCTGAATACTTAGCCTTTACTAGCTATTAAAATGGGGGACCACAAAAAAATTGACGTGGGGTCCCCCCTATTTTAATAGCTAGCAAAGGCTAGGCAGACAGCTGGGGGCTGATATTAATAGCCCAGGAAGGGTGGCATGAATATTGGCCCCCTCCCAGGCTAGAAACACCAGCCATCAGCCGTCCCAGAAATAGCGCATCCATAGGATGTGCCAATTCTGGCACTTAGCCTCGCCCTTCCCAATGCCCTGTAGCGGTGGCAGTGGGGTAATAGGGCTGGGGTTGATGTCAGCTTATAATGCCAGCTGACATCAAGCCCAGGTTAGCAATGGGTACCGGTGTATGCCGCTGCTGAATTGCCGGCTTTTCATGTAATACATTATACATTATTCTTAGTTGTTTTCCTTCATGTAGAATTAACCTACAAGGAAAGAAAGGGTTTATTTTTATTCCGATATTTGTCTCCCATTGACTTGCATTGGTTTTCGGTATCGGAATCGGCGATATCCGATATTTTTTGGGTATCGGTCCGATCCAATCCGATCCGATATTTTCCCAATATCAGAAGGTATCGCTCAACACTACTAGTAACCCCTGCCCTCTCCCCAAACTGCTAGGATCGGTGCGATTGGCAATCAAATCGATCGCACCGATCACATCGATCGCACCGATCACAGCGGGACCGCGCAGTAACAGGGCGGTCACGGGGCGGTGACAGGCTTGTGACCTGCCTGTCACCTCCCCATGACCCCCTGTGATGTCATAGATCCCCCAGCCAGCTCTGATTGGAGCAAACGATTATGACTTTGATCGCTCCAATCAGAGTACCTGAACACAGGTGACAGGGCGGTCACAGGGTGGTGACCGGCTTGTGACCTGCCTGTCACCTCCCTGTGACCACCTGTGGTGCATGCCCAGAGTACCTGACCGGGAGGTGACCGTGTGGCGACCGGCCTGTGACCTGCCTGTCACCACCCTGTCACCCCCCTGTGACCGCCCTGCAGATCCTCACACTTGGTGAGGATTTCTACAGAGCGGTCATGTCTGATCTGCGCTGTGCTGGGCCTTGTAGTGCCACAGAATCTTCTGTTACACTACAAGACCTTTCTCCTACCTGCTCCAGTCGCTGCTGCTGCTCCGGCATCCTGCCGCGGTCTCCAGGGTCCTGGATCTCCTGCTCCGGCATCCTGCTGCTGTCTCCAGGCTGCTGGGTCTCCAGCTTCAGCGTCCTGCTGCTGTCTCCAGGGTCCTGATTCTCTAGCTCCTTATCCTGCTGCTGCGGATCCTGCTCCAGAGCCTCTTCCAGAAGCTGCTGCTGATCCTGCTGAAAGAAGAACAGAGAAGACTTTGGTAAGTCCATCTCTGTTCTCCCCTCATCCACCCCTCTCCCCCCCTCCTCCTCTCCCCCCCTCCTTTTACCCCCAATCCCCCCCTCCCCAGTTGTTGTTTTTTTTTTTTCATGCGTCCTGCAGCGGCCGAGCGCTGAGCAGTGTCTACGTCACTGATCAACGTCCGTGCTCACTGCTTTTCAGGACTTTTTCTTGTCCCTGTCAATTCCCCCCCCACACCTTTGCACCACATCCGCGCACACACCCAGCAGCTGCCGAGAGTTGATTGATGACATAGTTCATCGATCCGCACTCGTGCTCGCTGTTTGCACCACCTACGGTAGTTCCTTTTTTTCTCTTTTTTTTTCAGAAAAAAAAAGTTCACACCAAGCACACTGACACACACACACTCTAAATAAAGTACTGACACACACGCACCACATACACGAGAAAAAAAAATGTCCGGCTCATCCCAAACTCGCTATTCAGCGGAGGAGGAATACGCTATTGTTGCCTCCGACACTGAGACTGACAGCGAGGGCGAGGATCCCACATTTCTTTACTTTTCCGACGCCTCATCGTCCTCCTCTTCCTCCTCTTCTTCCTCCTCAGGTGCTGCTTGACTGCCCCGCAGTCGTCGCAGGAGAGAAGATGTTCCAGCGCCCCCCACTACTGATCCCGTATGGACCTTGCCCCCCGAAAATTTTGAGCCACTGATTCCTGATTTCGTGGCGGAATCAGGAATCAAGTTTGACACCACCGGCCTCACAGAAATAGACTTTTTCAAAGTCTTTTTCTCTGAGGATTTTATAAACCTCATGGTGGGCCAAACTAATTTGTATGCTCATCAATTTTTGGAACAAAACCCCTCTTCATCATTTTCTAACTGGTCTCCTGTAGATGCAGAAGAAATGATGAGGTTTTGGGGCCTGGTCCTTCATATGGGGATCCAGAAAAAACCAGAGGTTCGGCAATACTGGAGTGTTGATGTTTTGTATAACACTCCAGTGGTCCGAATGGTAATGACCCAGACACGTTTTGAGGCCATCCACAAGTTCTTGCATTACCAAGATAATGCAAGGTGGCCTGCACGCGATGACCCGAACTTTGATCGTCTTTTCAAAGCTTGGCCGGTCATCGAGCACTTCAACAACAAGTTTGGTGAAGTGTACGTGCCCCAAAGGGACATCTGCGTGGATGAGTCCTTCATTTCTTTTAAGGGGCGGCTTGGATTCCGGCAGTACCTGCCCATTAAAAGGTCCAGGTACGGGATCAAGCTGTATAAACTTTGTGAGAGTACCTCAGGGTACACTCACAAGTTTAGAGTTTATGAAGGGAAGGACTCCCGGATTGAACCCCCTGAATGCCCCCCTGTTCTGGGAGTGAGTGGGAAAATTGTGTGGGACTTGGTGCACCCACTGCTGGATAAAGGTTATCACCTGTACGTGGATAACTTTTATACAAGTATCCCGCTCTTCAAGTCCCTCTCTGTGCAACATACCGCAGCTTGCGATACTGTCCGCAAAAATCAGAAAGGCCTCCCAAAGACGCTAATTGGGCAGCTGCTCAGAAGGGGTGAGAGCAGAGCCCAATGTAGCGACCACCTGTTGGTGGTCAAGTACAAGGACAAGAGGGATGTCCTTCTCTTGACCACCATACATGGTGATGGCAGCACCCTCAGCACTGTAAGAGGTTCCACTACACAGGTCACCAAACCAGACTGTGTAGTGGGGTACAACAAGTACATGGGGGGAGTTGATCTCTCCGATCAAGTCCTCCAGCCGTACAGTGCTTTGAGAAAGGCCAAGGTATGGTATAAGAAGCTGGCCATGCACATTGTTCAGATGGCAATGCACAGCGCTTTCCTTCTGTCAAAATGTGCAGGCCAGACTTCTGCGTCGTATCTTCACTTTCAGGAGACAGTTATCAAGGCCCTGATATTTGGCAGTGGTGGCGGAGCGGGCCCCGCTACTTCTGGAACTGAAGGACCTCGATTTGTACTGGGCCAGCATTTCCAGGGGCAGATCCATCACAGCGGAAAAAAAAGGTAAGTCACAAAAGAAGTACCGAGTGTGTTACCGAAGGGGAATACGCAAGGACACCATTTACCAATGTGACACCTGCCCCGACAAACCTGGCCTCTGCATGAAAGACTGCTTCAAAAGGTACCATACTTCCATGGACTATTGAATTAATTTCTGACGTATGACAACCTAACGAACACTACACAGCTGACGTAGTGTTCGTCAGGTTGTCATGCTTCAGTTGTGCAGTGTTTGTCAGGTTGTCCTACACAACTGGCGTATAACACTATATTATAAAATTGACAAATAAGTTATCCGTTCCAAAAAGGGGGCACTTGTTGGGCATTTCCACTGTTTAGGCACATCAGGGGCTTTGAGAACGTGACATGACGCCCGCAGACCATTCCATCAAAGTCTGCATTCCAAAGCGTCACTCCTTCCCTTCCGAGCCCTGACATGCGCCCAAACAGTAGTTTTCTCCAACACATGGGGTATCAGCGTACTCAGGAGGAATTGCACAACAACATTTGGGGTCCAATTTCTCCTAGTACCCTCGTGAAAATAAAAATATTGCGGCTAAAAGAGCGTTTTTGTGGAAAAAAAATGATGTGCCTAAACATTGGAGCTCCCCCACAAGTGACCCCATTTTGGAAACTAGACCCCCCAAGGCACCTATCTAGAAGCATAGTGAGCACTTGGAACCCCAATGTGCTTCACAAATTGATTCGTAAAAATGAAAAAGTGGAAAAAAAACACTTTTTTATTTTTACGGATTAATTTGTGAAGCACCTGGGGGTTCCAAGTGCTCACTATGCATCTAGATAGGTGCCTTGGGGGGTCTAGTTTCCAAAATGGGGTCACTTGTGGGGGAGCTCCAATGTTTAGGCACACAGGGGCTCTCCAAACGCGACATGGTGTCCGCTAACAATTTGAGCCGATTTTCCATTCAATTTGTTAGAGGACACCATGTCGCGTTTGGAGAGCCCCTGTGTGCCTAAACATTGGAGCTCCCCCACAAGTGACCACATTTTGGAAACTAGACCCCCCAAAGGAACCTATCTAGATGCATAGTGAGCTCTTGAAACCCCCAAGTGCTTTACAAATTACTCAGTAAAAATAGAAAAGTGTTTTTCTTTCCACTTTTTTATTTTTACGAATCAATTTGTGAAGCACCTGAGGGTTCCAAGTGCTCACTATGCATCTAGATAGGTGCCTTGGGGGGTCTAGTTTCCAAAATGGGGCCACTTGTGGGGGAGCTCCAATGTTTAGGCACACAGGGGCTCTGCAAACGCAACATGGCGTCTGCTAATTATTCAAGCAAATTTTGCAATCAAAAAGTCAAATGGCGCTCCTTCCTTTCCGAGCACTGCCGTGTGCCCAAACAGTGGTTTTTCCCCACATATAAGGTATCTTCGTGCCCAGAGGAAATTGCACAACAAATTTTGGGGTCCATTTTTTCTTTTTACCCCTGCGAAAATAAAAAAAATTGGGTCTAAAATAAAATTTTTGTGAAAAAAGTTAAATGTTCATCTTTTTCTTCCACATTCCAAAAAAATACTGTGAAGCACCTGAAGGGTTAATAAAGTTCTTGAATGTGGTTTTGAGCACCTTGAGGGGTGCAGTTTTTAGAATGGTGTCACTTTTGGGTATTTTCTGTCATAAAGACCTCTCAAAGTGACTTCAAATGTGATGTGGTCCCTAAAAAAATGGTTTTGTAAAATTTGTTGGAAAAATGAGAAATCGCTGGTCAACTTTTAACCCTTATAGCTCCCTAAGAAAAAAAAATTGGGTTTCAAAATTGTGCTGATGTAAAGTAAACATGTGGGAAATGTTATTTATTAACTATTTTGTGTGACATATATCTCTGATTTAAGGGCATAAAAATTAAAATTTTGAAAATTGCAAAATGTTCAAAATTTTTGCCAAATTTCTGTTTTTTTCACAAATAAACGTAAGTGATATCGAAGAAATTTTACCACTATCATGAAGTACAATATGTCATGAAAAAACAATCTCAGAATCAGGGGGATCCGTTGAAGCATTCCAGAGTAATTACCTCATAAATTGACAGTGGTCAGAATTGTAAAAATTGACCCGGTCATTAACGTGCAAACCACCTTCAGGGGTAAAGAGGTTAATTGAAATAAACACACAATTTTTTAATGTTCTAAATTAAACCATACTTACCATCACACCCATTCCAGCTGAAGCCAACGATCTCCTGCAATAAAAGTACCTTTCCATGGTTCCTAGGACGGCTCCACCTCTGCTACATTCACATGACAGGCTGGATTGCAGCCGAAAGCTGCCATCCAGCTTGCCATGCCACAGACACTGAGAAGCGCAGGCATGCTTGCGCTCCTCAGTGTCTGGCTGTGACGGCATCCAGATGAGCCGAGTTCATGTCCAATGAACTCAGCTCACCTCATGCAAGTTACTGACAGCGTGGGAAAATTCTCCTGCGCTTGCTGTGAGCGCAGGAGAATTCTCTCACGCTCAGCGCATGCGCAGGAGAATTCTCCCACACTGTCAGTGATGTGAATGAGTTGAGCCGAGATCGTTGGACATGAACTTGACTCATCTGGATGCCGTCACAGCCAGACACTGAGGAGCGCAAGCATGCCTGAGCTTCTCAGTGTCTGCGGCATGGCAAGCTGGATGGCAGCTTTCGGCTGCGATCCAGCCTGTCATGTGAATGTAGCAGAGCTGGAGCCGTCCTGGGAACCTTGGAAAGGTAAGGATGAGGTTGCTTTATTATTTTACTTTTATTGCAGAAGACATTGGCTTCAGCTGGAATTGGCGTGATGGTAAGTATGGTTTAATTTAGAACAATAAAGAATTGTGTGTTTATTTCAATTAAAGGACTTTATTCTGGGTGTTTGTGGTATTTTTTTAACTTTGACTATGGGGTTAGTAATGGGGGTGTCTTATAGACGCCTCTCCATTACTAACCTGGGCTTGATGTCAGCTGGCATTATAAGCTGACATCAACCCCAGCCCCATTACCCCACTGCCACCACTACAGGGCAGTGGGAAGAGCAAGGCTAAGTGCCAGAATTGGCGCATCCTATGGATGCTCCATTTCTGGGGCGGCTGACGGCTGGTGTTTCTAGCCTGGGAGGGGGCCAATAGTCATGGCACCCTTCCTGGGCTATTAATATCAGCCCCCAGCTGTCTGCCTAGCCTTTGCTAGCTATTAAAATAGGGGGGACCCCACATCATTTTTTGGGGGGATCCCCCATTTTAATAGCTAGTAAAGGCTAGGTATTCAGCTGGGGGCTGATATTAGTAGCCTGGGAAGTTCCGTGGGTATTACCCCTTTCCCAGGCTTCAAACATCTGCCCCAGCTGTCTGCTTAACCTCCGCTAGAGACTAAAATTACGGGGAACCCCACGCCAATTTTTTTTTAACAAATCCTTTATTTTAACACTAAATGACAAGTACAGTAATCAACACTATCACTGTACTTCTTATATATGTGACTGACAAGTTTCTATCTATCTAATCTATGTGTGATGCTTTATTCTTTCTATTCTAAATTGTCGGGTACCGATGCTGAATTGCCGGCCGGCTTTTTTAAAGAGACGGTGCATGAAAACACTATTATTTTTTTTAATAAATCCTTTAACACTATATGACAAGTACAGTAACCAACACTGTCACTGTACTTCTTATATATGTGACTGACATGTTTCCATCTATCTAATCTATGTGTGATGCTCTATTCTTTCTGTTCTAAATTGACGGGTACCGGTTTATGCCGCTGCTGAATTGCCGGCTTTTCATGTTTCACTGTGAGCACTGTTCCCATCGATTTGGGCAATCACTGTAATGCCACAACCACCATGGCTGTGGCATTACAGTGAGTGGCAGACAATCCCTGCATGATGTGAAAAAATCCAGTTACGCTTTTGGTGCACGAACAGTTATCGAACATAACCTCGAACAGCCAAATTTTTTACAAATCATTTGCGTTCGTCGAACGACTCGAACACTGCCCAAACCAGCTCGAATTTGAGATTGGCGAACAGTTCGAGTCGAACACCGCTCATCTCTAGTGATGAGGGTCTTCAGAAGGCCCTGAACTGCCAAGCTAACACAAAAGTTAAAGTTATTTCATCATAGATACAGTTGGTCACCCAGTAGTAACCAACAGCTTATTTAACAGACTTTTCATGTTTTGTTTTGTTTTTTTAAATAGTCCAAAGATTATCCCTCTTAATCATTTGTGATCAGACAGACTATTCTATGCAGAATAGTAACTCAAACTGATTGTGTCACTGTTAGAGGTAACATCATCTTGCTATGATTGAGATGAGTAATATGGCAATTATTTCATAATGTAATCCTCCTCCCCACTATGTGCTTGTTGAAGGCAAAAGAGGCCTACATTTGATAATACTGATACCCGGATGGCTGATGCCAGTGACTGTGGTAGTGCTTCTGCTAATGTTAGTGGTTTCAACTTTCTTAGCTTGGTATGTTTTTTTCTTTACACTAGCCCTTTTGTTGCCACTTTTTCTTTTAGAAGACATTTTGCACAAAACTATAATTAACTTTTGACAACTTTTTCAACAATAGTTATTCAACCCTTGCCAAAAAATGGAACAATAAATACTGGGTATGTAGGTAGTCGTATAGAAAGCAAAATGTGGCAGAATGCTGCAGTCTGGTTGTGGCATACGTGGTTGTAAACCAGGTGTGCCATAACACTTATGCACAGTTAAATGTCTACATTTTTTTAAGTTTTGCTTTTTTTTTAACAATATTCAAACCTTGTCCTGAAATTAAAAGAAAAAGCTAAGTACTTACACAATGAAAAAGTCAGCACCAACAGCAGGTTTCTGTCATTGATGTTGTTTTGGAGACAAGTACCTTTAGAAAACCGACCTCTGTCAACACCTACTTACACTATGATAGCACATAGCAAAATCTTCTATGGTATTCAGTTAATTCTTACATCTTTGCAAAATAGACAGCAATGATTTGACCTATCAATATCAATAAGTGGCACTAAAATTGTTGTGTTTTCAAAGAGGCTATCACCGGAATTTAATTAATTTAGCTTGTTAAAAAGCTAATTATTCACAAGATTACATTATTCATAAAAAATACAGCAATATAATAAACATAAAGAAAACAATGAAACAACGTATACTGGAAGCCTGTGCTAGCATTTCTGCTGCAGTGTTGCTATCAGTGTGTCAAGAGTGGGAGAAGAGGGTTGCATTGACAATCCAACACAATGGGCAGCACTTTGAACACATTTTATAAGTGGTCATAAACTTGCAATAAACTGATGAAAGAATAAAGTTACATTAAAACCAAGCACACCATTGTTTTTCTTATGAAATTCTCAATAGGTTTGATGTGTCACATGACCCTCATCCCATTGAAAAAAATAAAGTTGGATCCAAAATAGCCAGCTTCAAAATGGCCGCCATGGTCACCACCCATCAGGAAAAGTTTTCCCCTTCCCATATACTAATGTGCCACAAACAGGAAGTTGATATCACCAACCATTCCCATTTAATTTTGGTGTATCCATATAAATGGCCCACCCTGTATATATAACAGCAGGAACCATTAGAATCAACCTGATGTAAATCAGCAAACTGAGTCGCACCATTTGAACTGACAGATTCAGTCATACCTGCACTGGGTCCTTTCACTGGTTGATACCCTGAGCCCCAATTGAATGAACTTCTGTCTCAGCAGATTGGTGGCAAGAAGTGGCCCAATTTTCAATGGTAGTTTCACATCCCGCCTCCAGTGTACTGTTAGAGAGGGGATCCAGCATGGCCAGTGCTTTTATCACACCCAAGCCAACCATGTTATCCATGGAAAGCATAGAAAACCTGACATTTGTCAAAATTTGTGAAAAAGAATCAGATGTGGATTGGTACCATCTTTCATTCCCCTACAACTGATGCCAGAAATGAAACTGGTCAAACCATCTGTCTGCACGTCCGTTTTCTGTCTTCTACACAGTTTTGCTGCCACCAGTGTTGATGACCCTTAATCAGCTAGGCATCTAAACTCTGTCCATCATATTGTACTACTGCTGCTGGGGCTGCCAATGCTGGCCCCACACTGCCAGACATCTCTTTGCCTCCCTCTTCTTATTTTTCGGCCTTGCAGCTTCTGCCACTACCACTGCATACCCATGCCAGTCACACATCTATTGTCTACCAACTGTGCTTTATAGCTATAATGTACAGCTGCTAAGAAGCGTACCCTCTTGAGTGTACAAAAACATAAAACTGCTCCAAAATTAGGGCTAGTTTTGTATACCAATTTTTGATAAGCCATTGTTTTTTATTTAAAAAACAACTATTATTTCTGCTATCTCTACAAAGGGATATTTTTTGGAAGGCTTGATAAAAAGTCTTTCTCATTGCTTAATCATTTTGAAAATAGTAAACCTTTTGCAGATGCCAAAAAAGGGATATTTTTTTTCACTCCTACTTGAGAAGCTATTACTTCCTCATTTTCAAAACTATAATCTGTTCCGGTCCCTAAATGAAGGTCTAATTTTTAGATAGCTTGAAAAAAGCTATCACTTATTCATTTAGAAAAGTAAAACATTCTGAAACTTGATACGCACCAAACATGAATAATTATTGCACCAACTCATGTGATAAAGCCACAGCTCCTTCCTTTGCACCACCTATGTATAGACATCAGCAGGGCAGGCATCTACCCCCAAAAAAGTATCATTTTTGACAATTTTTATGATTTAAGTAGTCTAAAAAGTTTGATACTGCAGCGTGTTGTTAAATAGTTGTAAAGTTGCCACCAGTTTTCCCCTAGCCAGATAAATTTGGGTCAATTGGACATTGTTAAAGCTGTGTTTGCATTAAAGGGGTTTCCCACGAACAAACTTAATTTTAAACAACATTTTAGTTAATAAATCTTTGAATTATAAAAAGTACCACAATTGGATGTGTTTGTATATTCATCATTTGCTTCCTCCCCTGGCCATTAGATGCTGTACATTCAAACCATGTTCCACCATAGTGAGACACAACCATTACACAATACACAGCAGGGGCACATAGATAAGATTATCTCAGTAGAGAACATTTTAAAAAAATCCAATTGTGGAACTTATTTTTACTCCAAGATTTGTTAATTAAAGGAGATGTTCACTACTTTCAGATCAATGCCCTATCCATAGGATAGGTCATCAATGTATGTTCGGCCTTCACCCGGGACCCATGCCGATCAGCTGTTATCAGTGCCAGCGGCGGCCGCAGGCCGGAAGTCCTTACCTGCGTTGCTTGGCAGTCAAGTTGTAGTTGCTGGCGCTTGTTACTGCACATCAGCTTCCTATTCAATTCAATGGGAGGTGGATGTGCAGTACCCCGCAACGGCCACTACAGATGGACGGCCAAGCACTGCAGGTAAGGACTTCTGGCCGGCGGCTGTCACCACCTCCACAGAGAACAGCTGATCGGCGGGGGTGTAGGGTGCGGGACCCAGGTCGATCAAACATTGATGCCCTATCCGTAGGAAAAGTAGTGGACAACTTTAAAATATACACTGTTCATGGGACAACCCCTTTAAGGGCTCAGAAGGGGTTTCATACAAAGAGTATTATGCACATATTTTCCATGCAATTAGAGGCCTTTCAGTGAATTTGGATTTCAAATAGACTGCTCATCTCTACCTGTGACTAATTAGACCATGCACAGTGGCGTAACTAGAGTTCGATGGGCACCGGAGCAAGATTTGGACTGGCTCCCCCCATCCTAGTATATATATATATATACACACTGCTCCAAAAAATAAAGGGAACACTTAAACAGCACAATGTAACTCCAAGTTAATAACAATTCAGTGAAATCTACCTGTCCAGTTATGAAGCAACACTGATTCTGAATCAATTTCTCCTGCTGTTGTGCAAATGGAACAGACAACTGGTAGAAATGATAGGCAATTAGCAAGATACCCCCTATAAAGGAGTGGTTCTGCAGGTGGGGACACAGACCATTTCTCTGTTCTCATCCTTTTTGGCTGTTGTTTTGGTACTTTTTTATTTTGCCATTGCTCTCACCCCTAGAGCTACAGTAGCATGAGGTGGTGTCTACAGTATGACCCACAGAAGTTGCTCAGGTAGTGCAGTTCATCCAGGATGGCACATCAGTGCGAGCTGTGGCAAGAAGGGTAGCTGTGTCTGTCAGCACAGTGTCTAAAGCATGGAGCAGATACCAGCAGATGTGGAGGGAGCCATAGGAGGGCAACAACCCAGCAGCAGGACCATTACCTCCGCCTTTGTGCAAGGAGGAACAGGAAGAGCACTGCCAGAGCCCTGCAAAATGACCTCCAGCAAGCCACAAATGTGCATGAGTCTGCACAAATGGTTAGAAATCAACTCCATGAGGGTGGTATGAGGGCCCGACGTCCACAGATGGGGGTTGTGCTCACAGCCCTACACCATGCAGGACACTTGGCATTTGCCAAAGAACACCAGGATTGGCAAAGTCGCCACTGGCGCCCTGTGCTCTTCACAGATGAAAGCAGGTTCACACTTAGCACATGTGACAGACGTGACAGAGTCTGGAGACGCCGTGGAGAGCGATCTGCTGCCTGCAAGATCCTTCAGCATGACCGGTTTGGTAGTGGGTCAGTAATGGTGTGGAGTGGCATTTCTTTTGAGGGCCGCACAGCCCTCCATGTGCTCGCCAGAGGTAGCCTGACTGCATTAGGTACCGAGATGAGATCCTCAGACCCCTTATGAGACCATATGCTGGTGCGGTTGGCCCTGGGTTCCTCCTAGTGCAGGACAATGTCAGACCTCATGTGGCTGGAGTGTGTCAGCAGTCCCTGCAAGATGAAGGCATTGAAGCTATGGACTGGCCCGCCCGTTCCCCAGACCTGAATCCGATTGAGCACATCTGGGACATCATGTCTCGCTCCATCCACCAACGTCGCGTTGCACTACAGACTGTCCAGGAGTTGGTAGATGCTTTAGTCCAGGTCTGGGATGAGATCCCACAGGAGACCATCTGCAACCTCATCAGGAACATGCCCAGGCATTGTAGGGAGGTCATACAGGCACGTGGAGGCCACACACAATACTGAGCCTCATTTTGACTTGTTTTAAGGACATTACATCAAAGTTGGATCAGCCTGTAGTGTGGTTTTCCACTTTAATTTTGGGGGTGACTCCAAATCCAGGTCTCCATTGGTTAATAAATTTGATTTCCATTGATGATTTTTGTGTGATTTTGTTGTCAGCACATTCAACTTTGTACAGAGCAAAGTATTCAATGAGAATATTTCATTCATTCAGATCTAGGATGTGTTATTTGAGTGTTCCCTTTATTTTTTTGAGCAGTGTGTATATATGTCCTCCATCCTGGTATATATATCCCCCATCCTGATATAATTGTCGCTTATCCTGGGTCCCATCCTGGTATATATGTCCCTTATCCTGGGCCCCATCTTTGTATATATATCCCCCTCCTGGTATATATGTCCCTTACCCTGTGCCCCATCCTGGTATATATATCCCCCATCCTGTTCTTTATTTACCCATTCTGGTATATGTTCCTTATCCTGGGCCCTATCTTGTATGTCCCCCATCCTGATATATATCCTCCATCCTGATATATACTGTATGTCCCTTATCCTAGGCCCCATCCTGGTAAATATATATATATATCCCCCTCCCTGGTATATATCCCCCACCCTAGTATATATAGTTGAAACCAGAAGTTTACATACACTATATAAAAAGACACATATGCATGTTTTTCTCAATATCTGATATGAAATCAGAATAAACCTTTCCCGTTTTAGGTCAATTAGGATTACCAGAATTTTTAAAATTTGCCAAATGCCAGAATAATGAGAGAGAGAGAGAATGTCTTAAGGCATTTTTATTACTTGTTGCAAAGTCAAACATTTACATGCATTTCATTAGTATTTGATACCATTACCCTTAAACTGAATGACTTGGGTGAAACATTTGGGATATCCTTCCACAAGCTTTTCACAATAGTTGGTCGGAATTTGGGCCCATTTCTCCTGACACAACTGGTGTAACTGATCCAGGTTTGTAGGTCGCCTTGCTCGTACCTACCGCTTCAGCTTTGCCCATACATTTTCAATAGGTTTGAGATCAAGTCTTTGTGATGGCTACTACAAAACATTGACTTTGTTATCCTTAAGCCACTTAGTTACCATTTTGGCAGTATGCTTCTGGTCATTGTCCGTTTGGAAGACCCATTTCTGCTGAAGCTTTATCTTCCTGGCTGATGTCTTGAGATGTTGCTTCAATATTGCCACATAATCTTCTTTTCTTATGATGCCATCTATTTTGTGAAGTGCACCAGTCCCTCCTGCAGCAAAACAACCCCATAACATGATGCTGCCACTCGCGTGTTTCACAGTTGGGATGGTGTTCTTAGGCATCCAAACTTCTCCCTTTTCCCTCCAAACGTAACGATGGTCATTATGCCCAAAAAGTTACATTTTAGTTTCATCAGACCACAGGACATGTCTCTAAAAATTAAGGTCTTTGTTCCTGTGTGCATTTGCAAACATTAATCTGGCTTTTTTATGTTTGTTTTGGAGTAATGGCTTCTTCCTGGCAGAGTGGCTTTTCAGCCCATGTTGATACAGTACTCGTTTCACTGTGGATATTGACACAATCTTACCAGCTTCCGCTATCATCTTCATAAAGTCTTTTGCTTTTGTCCTTGGGTTGATATGCACATGTTGGACCAAAGCAGGTTCATCTCTGGGACACAGAACCCGAAAAAAAAAGATTATAAAGATTATATATGTCCTTTATTCTGGGCCCCATCCTGGTAATATGTCCCTTATCCTGGTATATGTCCCTTATCCTGGGACCCATGATGGTATATATCTACCCTTCTGCTGCTGTTCTTTAATGCAGAGAGAAAAAAAACAAATATACTCACCTTCCCTCTGCTCCCCCACTGTTCAGAGTCCCCTTCTTAAGCTGGCAGCTGACTTTAGCATGCAATCAATGGGAGTACATGATGTCACTGCCATGCACCCTTAGTCACATGCACGTCAGCAGCTTGCCTCTGATTAGCCAGCAAGAGTGTATTGCCGGCCAAGGACCCGATGTGCCACATTATACTTCAACATCCAGTTGAAGTTTCTACTGGTGTCGGCGGGCACCACCACCCATTCGTGGGCACACCCTCTGCGAAGTCATTACGCCTCTGAATATGCACACCATGGCAAATCAAAAAATGTGATATTCAAGCTATTCTTAAAAAAAAAAAAGAACGATGCCTAGGAAGCAGCAAGAATGAAAGCAAACACTGACCACTGGTGGCAGGTCCTCTTTAACCCTTTAAGGACTAAGGATTTTTTGTCTTTGAACTTTTGTTTTTCTCTTACCTTCTTTCAAATGCCATAACTTTTTTATTTTTCTGTTGGCATATGTCCTATGAGGACTTATTTTTGCGTGATAAGCAGTTATCAATTTTACCATTCAATTTGCCATAAAGTATATTGAAAAATGGGAAAAAAATTCCTAGTGAAATGAAAGTGAAAAAAATACAATTCTGCCATTGTTTTTTTTTGTCGTTTGCTTTTACAACATTGTGCGTTAAAAATTATTACACGTTAAAATGCCCCGGAATTATTTATGCAATTTTTTAAAAAAAGTCAGAATATTGCAAAAAAAAACATTTTTTGTTTTGTTTTGACATTTTCTAAGACTAATAACCTTTTTATTTTTCTGTTGATGGCACTGTATGGGGCTTGATTTTTTTGTGTGGTGAGTTGATGTTTTTATTTATACAAATTTAAGTACATATGACATTTGTATCACTTTTCATTACATTTTTGTGGTAGGTGATAGGACCGCGCGCCCATTCATTGAGAGAGCGCGCAGTGGATCCCGGGTGTGACGCGATGGGGATAACCCCGCCTACAACCCGTCACTCACCATGGAACGCGGAACAGGAGACCCCTGGCTGCAGCTGCAAATAGTCGTGAGGTAAGCGGAAGCAAGAGCCGGCTGCAGTCGGGGGTCACGTGCTGCCTGTGCACGGTCAGCGACAGCGCCGCGCACAGGCAGTATTGGCAACATGAGGTATTTATGAAATTCATTAGGGGCCCCGGGGGGATACATTGGGGGTTAATTTAAAGTAACTGCACCAATATCGCTGATTGGTCGCGGCCGGCCGGGCGCGACCAATTAGCGAAGCGTGGTTCAAATCCCGCGCCAATTCACGGCCGGACTGCGCCTGTCGATGATTGGTCGAGGGCGGCTGGTGCAACCAATCAGCGATGCGGGATTTCCGTTACAGACAAACAGACAGAATTAGACGATTACCGGTATATATACAGTCATATGAAAAAGTTTGGGCACCCCTATTAATCTTAAGCTTAATGTTTTATAAAAATTGGTGTTTTTGCAACAGCTATTTCAGTTTGACATATGTAATAACTGTTGGATACAGTAATGTTTCTGCCTTGAAATGAGGTTCATTGTACTAACAGAAAATGTGCAATCTGCATTCAAACAAAATGTGACAGGTGCATAAGTATGGGCACCTCACCAGAAAAGTGACATTAATATTTAGTAGATCCTCCGTTTGCAAAAATAACAGCCTCTAGTCGCTTCCTGTAGCTTTTAATGAGTTCCTGGATCCTGGATGAAGGTATTTTTGACCATTCCTCTTTACAAAACAATTCCAGTTCAGTTAAGTTTGATGGTCGCCGAGCATGGACAGCCCTCTTCAAATGATCCCACAGATGTTCAATGATATTCAGGTCTGGGGACTGGGATGGCCATTCCAGAACATTGTAATTGTTCCTCTGCATGAATGCCTGAGTAGATTTGGAGCGGTGTTTTGGATCATTGTCTTGCTGAAAGATCCATCCACTGCGTAACTTCAACTTTATCACTGATTCTTGAACACTATTGCCAAGAATCTGCTGATACTGAGTGGAATCCATGCGTCCCTCAACTTTAACAAGATTCCCAGTGCCGGCATTGACCACACAGCCCCAAAGCATGATGGAACCTCCACCAAATTTTACTGTGGGTAGCAAGTGTTTTTCTTGGAATGCTGTGTTTTTTTGCCGCCATGCATAACGCCTTTTTGTATGACCAAACAACTCAATCTTGGTTTCATCAGTCCACAGGACCTTCTTCCAAAAAGAAATAGGCTTCTTCCAATGTGCTTTTGCATACCTCAGCCGACTCTGTTTGTGCGTACTTGCAGAAACGGCTTCTTTCGCATCACTCTCCCATACAGCTTCTCCTTGTGCAAAGTGCGTTGTATAGTTGACCGATGCACAGTGACACCATCTGCAGCAAGTTGATGCTGCAGCTCTCTGGAGGTGGTCTGAGGATTGTCCTTGACTGATCTCACCATTCTTCTTCTCTGCCTTTCTGATGTTTTTCTTGTCCTGACACTTCTGGCCTTAACAAGAACTGTCCCTATGTTCTTCCATTTCCTTACTATGTTCCTCACAGTGGAAACTGACAGGTTAAATCTCTGAGACAGCTTTTTGTATCCTTCCACTGAACAACTATGTTGAATAATCTTTGTTTTCAGATCATTTGACAGTTGTTTTGAGGAGCCCATGATGCCACTCTTCAGAGGAGATTCAAACAGGAGAACAACTTGCAAGTGGCCACTTTAAGTAGCTTTTCTCATGATTGCATACACCTGGCTATAAAGTTCAAAGCTCAATGAGGTTACAAAACCAAAAAAAGTGCTTTAGTAAGTCAGTAAAAAGTAGGCAGGAGTATTTAAAACAAGAAAATGATAAGGGTGCCCATACTTATGCACCGGTCAAATTTTGTTTGAATGCAGATTGCACATTTTCTGTTAGCACAATAAACCTCATTTCAAGGCAGAAACATTACTGTGTCCAACAGTTATTACATATATCAAACTGAAATAGCTGTTGCAAAAACACCAATTTTTATAAAACATTAAGCTTAAGATTAATAGGGGTGCCCAAACTTTTTCATATGACTGTATAGATTGTACATCTGTGAGATGAACACAAAATAAACTGCTATTGTCAAAATACTTCATTTGTCGAGCCAGTCTTATATAATTGACCTTTTTTCATAAGACTCAATAGAATAAGAGTTTCCCCGTAGGATTTATTTTGATCTCTCTTTAACTTAGTGTAAAGCTTCAATTGTGGATGACACATTTTACAGACCAACCATTATTAAGGGAAGATATCTTTTCAGTCTGTTTTCCTTATTGTTCAAACTAAATCTCTTCCTTCAATTTTATGGATGAAAACAAAACTGAGATGAAGCAAATCCAGTGTCTTGCTTTTATAGGCCTGCGTCTCTAAACAGAATCATCCACTCTTAAAGGAAATTAGTGCTGTATATGCAGGTGGATAGCCATGAACTTGCACTGAATATTATTTGTTAGCATGTTAACATTCACAGAACAAGGCAATGAACAATACAGTTTTTGTTCTTATAAAACATGGAAAGAATTTTTTAAAAAAAAATTCTCAAATTTCCCCTCTCATTGTAGAAGAATGCATTCTAATCCAGCAGTACATTCTTCAACATTCATTAATCCTGCTGTTCTAGAAAGGTTCACATGAAATTCTAAAATTACCGGGCTTCATTGGGTCTAAGAAGAGTAAAAGAGGGACATCCTTGAACTTTTCATCTGCCAAGAGATTAAATTACATCTTTTACTCAATTACAAAATCTAAAGAAATTAGAAACTTGTGCTCCACATGTAAGTAAAGATCTACAGCATTAAATGATAAGAAGAGTTTTTGCTTTCTAGGAACAGAGAAGAACATAATTACAAGCGACACAATTCTATAAGAAACAGTGTTAATACTATTCCATAACTGTGCTGTACTACACTATTCAAATGCATATTTTAGGATTCAGAAACACATCTAAGTGGGTCCCTAATGCCCTAAGCCAATTACCCTATGTTAACAATTATAAAAGTGTATTCTGATTTTCTAATTAAAGTGCATACTCAGCATACATCAATGCTTACTTAGAATCAATGCATACTTAGAGATGAGCGAATTTTACAAAATTTGAATTCACCTGGACTTGACTGGGAAATTTTATTTACAGAGGAGTTATTCTCCACAAATTTAAGTCCCTTATTATGCTCTGCGGTCTCTCCAAATATAACATGTAAAAATAAAAAATACAGGTATACTCACCTCACGACTCACTTTTCTGCCCATCCCTGAACATGCTTGACAACTGTCCAGTCCTCTGCACCATCACATTCCTGGCATGGTGTACCATTTAGACTGGGAATTCCAGTAGCGGGTTTGCTCTGGAACACCAGCGTAGCGTGAAGATGGTGCCTGCTAGGCGCTTGCTGGATCAGAAATGGGTTCTGAATCATCAGTGGATTCTGTGGCCTCCCATTCTGGTTCAGCTGGGTCTGATGCTGCTCAGCATCGCCGTCAGTCCCAACGCTTAGCCAATGCACGAGAGGTACAAGTGGTATCTCGTGTATTTGTGCCTAGCAACATGAAGCACAGGTTGCGGAGAGAGACTAGGCCACCGCAGCCTAATTCTAAAATGCATCGCACTGAGCATGCCCGTGACATGGCACACCGTGATTGGTGGTTCAGGAACCAGCTGACCCGGTGACCTGGCACCGCCTGATTGGTCACAGGCGACGTCACCAATGGTGCGACAGTGGGGCAGGGCTTAGTTTTTAAAATGTCCGCCCACAAACATGGTGGTGCTCAGATCATTTGAGCTAGTTGTTTTGTTGTGCACGCATTTCTCCAGAGCTCCTGTAAGAGCCATATTGAGCGGGTCAGCTCAGTCCGGTAGCACGCCGGCTGAGTGCACAAGTACCTGGCGGAAATAACTCCCGCACACTAGCGTTGTCTCTTATAGCGTAGCGCCTGTACCGTAGACAGGGCTACTGCTCCTAGTCCGGTCACACGTCTCCCTGCGGTTCTTGGAGATAGTGTGAACCGCTTTAGCACCAATCCCCATAGCGTAGCGCCTGTATCAAAGACAGGGCTACTGCTGTTCCCACGGTTGCACATCTCCCTGCGGTTCTTGGAGATTGTGCGAACCGTCTTACCCTTCCGTGTGCTTTAACACGAAGGGCTAAGATTGTTGTTAGGTGCGTCGCCGGTCGCTCTCCCTCCGTGAAGTTAACGGAGATAGAGCGTACCGCTATACCCTGTCCGGTGTGAAGTTAATACGGAGGGGTTATCTTTAGTTGGTTGCCTTCCCTTCTCACCCGGGAAGAGTTCGGCTGCAGTCCACCAGGCTGCATCACGGACCCCGGGGTCGGTTGCGTTCCTATTTAATAAAGTGTTTGCAACCGTCCCCCTAACAGTGCCTGAGATAATGTGTGAAAGAGGCATGGAGGACTGAATTGTGGGCTGGGACAGCCAGAGAGATAAGTAGCTGGCAACAAGTTAAAAATAAATATATAAAACATACTCACTTCTCTGCTTATCTTTCTGGCTATCCCTGCACTTCCCTATCCACTGTCTAGTCGTTTCCGCCTAATTCCAACCCATTATTAACTTTAGGCCGGGGTTTACAATTGCAAGCAGGCCCCAGAGATCACCAGATGCTAGAGCTTGTGCAGTGAACTAGAGTGGGCCTGAGATGCTATACGATAGAGGTGTGGAGATCTGCCCTATGGGTAAGGAGCAGCAGGGGTATCCAGGGAGATAAACAGTGAGGTATTTGTTCTTTATTTTTAACCTTCTGTGGACTTTCCACCATTCAGCATTATGGCGACCGCAGCTAGCCACCATTTTTCTGAATACACATGCACGGAAATACAAAAAAAATCTGTATTTTCCATAATGTGTATTTTTGTAAAATTCAAGTGAAATTCAATTCCACTTTAATAAATACGGCCATCTCTACTATTACTGAGTAAATATCACATAAAACAAGTAATATTTTCCTAGTGCCCCCTTATAAAGAAATAATGACCCGAGTGTACCCTTATTAAAGAAAGTCATGTTATGAGTAGAGGTGCCCCTTTTACAGTGATAATGCCCTTTATGTGCCCCTTTAACAAGTAATAAAGCCCAGAGTACACATTTATCAAGTAATATTGTCCTGACTGCCCCTTGAAGAATAGTAATGCCAACGGTTAATATTCACCACAAGTCCTGGATGCGGTGACTTCATTGCACAGTTTGGAGCAGGATAATTATGTCCTATACATGCCCCAGCAGGGCTGTAGTTGAAACCAATTCTGTGACCTGTAGCCTACAGGATGGAAAGTAGTATATCACAGTGCTTCTGTAACAGCCAGCGCTGCTGACAAGAGAAGAGCAAATGGACATCATCTGGCAATTATTCAACCTGGTTAAGAATTACCTGCAATGAGGATTCATTGGCCAGATTGAGTTGCTATGTTTGAGATTGTTATTTGGATTTGAAGAATGTAAAGAGGTATTTCTCTGTGTATTGTAGCCCTCAAAACCATTATATAAGTGGTCAAATTGTAAATTGGGCCAAAAACATTTGCTTATTGCTAAAATAAAATTAAAGTGTGAATTATCATCCTGATATACAGTATATTATTTTGCTTTTAATATTTTTAGACAATCATTTAAACAGTTGCCAAGTCATTAAAATTGTATTACATTGACCAGATGTTAACTAATATAACTAATATGACTTCATTCCTTTATTACATGTATTAGTCTCCTCATGTTTATCCATATCGGTTTATAGGTTTTAGTAATTCATTACATTTTTAATTGCAATAATTAAAAAATGTTTGTGTTTCTTTATATTGCTGTTACATACATGTAATAATGCCCTTGCTGGTGCTTTGATTACTTGCTAAGATGGTGGTCAACTAAATGTGTTTAGAGTTGATGAGAAGTGGCTAAATGTAGACTAGATGATGCCATCTCTTATGTCAAGAGAGGAACAATGCTGTGAAAGAGGGCTGAGGAATAGGTAATATTTAATGCAATATTAAATTAAGAAAAATCACCTTCAAATTCCCACCGGACCATAGTCCGCAGCAACCAAAGACTTAAGATACATCTTTTTCTGTTTAGCAATTGGATATTAGAAAGTTTTTATTAAAATGTTATACTATGGTTAAATTTCCCAGGAGTGGTGTCTGAAGCCCTTTTGATAAATGGGATACTTGGACTAATTGAGCTTTTAGGCCACTCCTGACAAAAAAAAGGATTATGCTTTCTTTGTTTGATTGGTGTGTGGCACCCCTGCGGGTCCAGTTGCCACAGAGGTACTGCATCTCAGCTAGAGGTGTGGTACCCCACTCTCAGGTAAGGAGGGAGCACTACCCAGGACCCACACACTCAAATCCAACATTCCACCACTTCATAAGGGAAGGTCCAGATAGCTCCAAAGGGAGAGCACTAGCCTGGTCCCTGTTAGGAGGGTGGAGCTAAGTAGTAGAGGTGGGTGGAGGAAGTAGTTTAGGTGAGCACTGACAGAGCAGTATAAAAGAAGGATTCAAACATCTAGAAGGAGTTCTTCTGAGGAGTGAGTTCAGTGAGTGAGGACCGTGTGGAGAATGGTCCTGATGGCGAAGGGGCTCAGTAAAAGGGGCCCAGGAGGAGAGTGAGGAGAGAACACCGGCGCAGTGGGAAAGGCTCCAGAGACAGAAGGGATCCTAGGGGCATGGCGAGTGCGGGATGCCACCCGTGCGCCCGAGTTCACTCTGACCGTGGAGGGATCAAGGCCGCAGTAGGGGACCAGCCCCAGACTAGTGGAGTACTTTAAGGCTCAGCTAGCAAACCGGGGGTTGCGGTATCTTCATGTGCCATAGCCAAAATCCACACATAATCGCTGAAAAGGATAGGACCAAGTGGACAGACTGGACGTCGCCCAACAAGGCCCGTGGCCACTGGCTCGGGACACTGTGTATGAGGTGCAGGGCAGGAGGGCGAGAGCCAGCATAGAGAGAGAAGCAACCTAGAGAGATACACAGAAAGGGGTCCCGTTCAAGTGCTTCTAAGTTATCTGAGAGTTGATTGGATCTCTTCCCCGGAGGACACAGGACGACGTGGGCGGTTATAATCTGGCAGTTGTAACCTGGAGCATCCTAACAACTGTGAGTAAATACTTGAAGACTGCACGCCACTGTGTCCTTGAATAATTGCTGCGCAACCACCTGTCTTGCACTACACCAGCACCATCTACCTCATCAATCACCATATACTGCCCGGGAGCTAAACTCTGCCCATGAAAATCTGAACCATCTTTGCTGCATCACCATCAGTCCCAGTGGATCTACACCACAGCGGCGGCCTCATAAAGCTGCATACCACGGGTGGCGTCACAAACTTTATTCCCCTTTTCTTTATTCCCCAATTGATTGTTCTTTATTTAACCGCCCTGGGCCACGGACCGGGTCACTGCCACCATGACTACCCCAATACAGCACCGGCCGAGCTACCGAGTACCCCACGGCCCCAGGAGGCGCGTCAGGTGCTTTTTTGGTCACACACCTGGGTTACAGGGTGGGTGCAGAGGAGGGGTTCTATGTTTTGTATTGTCTGTATTTGCTATACTTTTTACTATTTCTGTAGAGATACATGACTCGCCCCCTGGGCCTGTGGGGAACCCTGAAGCGGGCCTTTTTAGGATGAATGCTGGGGGTTGTAGTCCTCGTGGCGATGACCCGATCCATGCCCAGGGTGGTCAAACCAGTGGCAGACTTAGTGTAATAACAAATGTCCGACTACGCCACCCGTGGATTGCGGTCAGTGGGGACCGCCGCTGCGCTGCAGGCCGCTGAGGCTGATCTTGTAAGTGCAGCCAAGTATGGGATAACTCCCCACGGGAGAAATGTTGCCTCAGGGCAGCTAGTGTGGATGATGGGAGTGATGGTGTGAGCGTCCCAGTACTAATGGTGCTGGTGCGGCGATGAAACACAGAGACGTGTGGTGCAGTTCAGGGTCTTTACTGATGGTATAAAGCAGACCCTCCCAGGAGTACTGGTTAGCAGTAGAGGCCTGGTCAGTCTGTGAGCAAGCAGGATCTCCCCATGGCCAGGTGGAGTTGAAGGCCTCCCCGTCTATCTGCACTCTTTCCTGGCTACCTTGCTCTATGCGGGTAGAAGTAGCCCACGTCCCTGAGTATACCGTGTGGTGCTCACCCGTATGGCCGGTGACTTGGGGCCTTCTGTTAGCCTCCACTCCACAACGGCGGTGCTGGTCTCTTGCTTGTGACCGTGCCTCCGGGCTTCTAAGGCCAGAGGACCTGGAATCCCCTGCCGGTTGGATTCTGCTGCTGGACCTGGATGTCCCCACAGCCTCGGACTCCGTGTCCGGGTTTAGTGTCTTCAACCAAGGCGAGCTATCTAGCTTCTAGCCTCTGGCTCTCACTCCTGATCCCACAGAGCTCCTGCTGTATCTTTCCCTCTCCAAGCTCTGACTCTCCTAATCCCGCCCCAGACCCAGTTTATAAGGGCAGATTCCTCCCCTCCCAGGTCTGGGCGGGCAGTGTTGCATGCTTAGGGCTCCTGACCAGAGAAACCTCCCACTTGCTCTCAGACATAATATTTCTATTACTGTGGCAACCAGACCCCTGGGGTGCCACATTCCCCCCTAGTAAATTTTAGTACTCCGGGACTAAACACATTTTTAAAGAAACATAAATACACGGGTATAAACGATAATACAATAACATATTTACAAGAAGCTTTAGTTCTTTAAAGGTCACGGCGTTTCCGCAACCGGGTGTCCATATCACCCAAGGTGAAGTTTGTGAAACAAGAAGGTGTCCATGTCACCCAAGGTGAAGCTTTAACGAAGTAGGGGACCTGTCCAAAGCAAACCCCTTGCGTTGACCTTGGGCGTGGCTGCAAAGCTGAAGCTAGCTACTTTGGGCCGCAAGGAGGCCACGCCAGACAGGTTTTCTCTTCTGCGGCCATCTTCGCAAGAGGCACAGTGTGCAACTATCTACAAGATTGTTCCGGTTATCCAGCGTCCATAACCTGTTAGTCCAAATAAATCTGCAGAGTAACTGAGAAACATAATTAATAACAGGCAACAACAAAAACCATAAACATTTCTCAATAAACAGGTAAATTTACAGTGCATTACTTTATATTTTCCAGCGAGCAGGCATCTGACCTCTAGTGACTCTAGTGGACCTACGGAGCCCACTAACTGGTCCTGCACTACAGGGTGTAGGAGGTGTTATGGGTAAGCTGGGCAGCTGTCTGCGCACTCTTTGGCTCACTAGGGGCACGGCAGGCTCACTACTAGCAGAGGGTTGATCCTCCTGCGCTGCTGGTGTGGACTCTTCTGCCTCCTGGGCCGGCTGCTCTTCCAGCTCTACCTGGTCTTCTGTAGGCACTTGAGGGGCTGGCTGGAGAAAGGTGAGGACGGGCACCACGATAGCGTTGTTTACTTGTGTCCAGGACCGGGGAAAGTATCCGAGTACGGTGCTGATCATTTCCTCCTTTTCCTCTACGGGTTGAGGGTCTTCCTGATCTTCATCCGTGCTTGGCAACTTCTCGGGGCACTTTTTCAGGTGGCCTCTGGAGACAGTGGCTGTGGTCTCTCCTCCATCCTTGCTGATGAAGTACACCTTTGGATTATTGTGGCTTGAGGACAGTACGGTGTACGGGTCCTTTTCCCACTGGTCGTCCAACTTATGGAGCCGCCTTTTTCTTTTCAAGACCTGCTCTCCAAGTACCAGGGGAACAGCGGGAGCATGTTGGTTATAAGTCCTCTCCTGCCTTTCTCTTGATTGACAGAGACTTTGCTCGACGCTCTCCTGTACTTTCCGGTACTGCTGCTGCCGTTCTGTATCCCAGTCTGCCTCTGGCGAGGTGTCCTCAGGTGTCAGGACTCCCATATCCAGGTCAATAGGCAGCTTACCAGGTCTTGCTCTCATTAGGTAAGCCGGGGTACAGTTGGTGGAACCTACCGGGATGTGGTTGTACAGGTCCACCAGATCGGGCAGTTTCTCAGGCCACAGGCTGCGTTCTTGCAGGGGCAATGTTTTTAGCAGATCTATCACCACCTGGTTCATCTTTTCGCAGAGTCCGTTGGTCTGCGGGTGATAGGGCGTTGTTCTTATCTTCTTGCAGCCATGCAGGTTGCAGAACTCCTGGAAGACCTCTGCTTCGAAGGTTGGTCCTTGGTCAGTCAACACTTGCTCCGGGTACCCTTGTGGATGGCAGAAGTGCTGCTGGAAGGCTCTAGCTGCTGTTTGAGCCATTAAGTCCTTGACGGGAACCACCACCAGGAACCGGGAGTAGTGATCTACGATTGTGAGGGCGTAGACATACCCAGATCTGCTCGGAGCCAGTTTCACATGGTCCAGGGCTACCAGTTCAGGTAGGCTGTCTGGTGATGATGGGCTGCAGGGGAGTCTTCTGGCTGGCACGGTCCTTTCTTCTTAGGTTGCACGGGCCACAGTCTCTGCACCACCTCTCGATGGCTCCTCTCATGCCTACCCAGTAGAACCGTTCACGCAACAAGTACTCCAGCTTCTTCCATCCAAAATGTCCTGCTCCGTTGTGGTATGCCTCCAGAACCATAGCCGCGTCTTGTCTTGGGACCACTACCTGGCAGGTCAACTCATGTGTTCGAGAGTTAACGATTCTTCGGCACAGCTTCTCCCCGTAGAGGAACAGCTTACTTTTCTCCTTCCACAGTTGCTTGGTCTCCTCCGGAGCGTCTGGGTCAAGACGGGCATCGGCCTGTGTCAGCATTTCCTTCACCAGACTGCGGGATCACTGTCTTTCGTTTCCGCCCAGCTGTAGTGGGACAAGGGATTGAACGTCACAGAGTGCCTGTCCTTCACATGGTGGGAATACAGGGTAATCCCATAACGGTGGAACGCAGGGAGCTCGACTTCTTCCAGATCTTCTGGATCTTCCCCTACGTCCGGTAAGTTTGGCATTCTAGACAGGGCATCCACGTTGGCATTTGAGCGTCCCGCCCGGTATTTGATGGTGAATTCATAGTTGGACAGGCGGGCCATCCATCTCTGCTCCTGGGCACCGAGCCTTGCAGTGTCCAGGTGTGTCAACGGGTTGTTATCCGTGTACACGGTGAACTTGGAAGAGGCAAGGTAATGCTTGAAACGTTCGGTCACTGCCCACACCACTGCCAGGAACTCCAGCTTGAATGAGCTATAATTCTCAGGGTTCCTCTCTGTGGGCCGTAGCTTTTGGCTGGCGTAAGCGATTACCCGTTCTTTCCCCTGCTGGATCTGGGACAGTACGGCTCCTAGCCCGATGTTGCTTGCGTCCGTGTGGAGGATAAAGGGCAGGCTGTAATCAGGGTACGCCAGGATTTCATCCCCCGTGAGGGCCATCTTCAGCTGGCAGAAGGGCTCCTCTTCCAGCTTTTCCCACCTGAAGGGCGGCTTCTGGTTTTTAGCTTTCCGAGATTGACCTATCAGTAGGTCCTTCATAGCGGCTGCCATTTTGGTGAAACCGGGAATGAATCTTCGGTAGTAGCCTACCAACCCGAGGAACTGCCGCACTTCCTTTATGCTGGAGAGTCTTGGCCAGTCTTTAATCACGGTGATCTTATCGGGGTCGGGAGCCACTCCGTCAGCACTCACCACGTGTCCCAGGTATTGCACCTTTGGTTTCAGGAGGTGACACTTGGAGGGTTTCACCTTTAGGCCGTAGCTTGCCAGGGCGTCAAACACTTCTGCCAGGTGTTTCAGGTGGTCCTCGTAAGTCTTGGAATAAACTATGACATTGTCCAGGTATAACAGGACCGTCTCGAAATTCCGGTGTCCCAGACAGCATTCCATCAACCATTGGAAGGTTCCTGGTGCGTTGCAGAGCCCGAACGACATACAGTTAAATTCGCTGAGACCCATTGGGGTGGTGAATGCGGTCTTCTCCCGGTCCGCCTCTGCTACAGGAACCTGCCAGTACCCGCTAGAGAGGTCCAAAGTAGAGAAGAAGTTAGCAGATTTTAATGCAGTTAAGGACTCTTCTATCCTTTGTAACGGGTACGCATCTTTGTGTGTGATACGGTTGACCTTCCTGTAGTCTACACACATTCTCATGGTGTTGTCTTTCTTTTTCACTAAGACTAGTGGAGCTGCCCAGGGGCTACAGCTGTCCCTAATTACACCAGCCTCCTTCATGTCCTTTAACATCCCCTTGGCGTGCTGATAGTGTGCAGAGGGTACGGGTCGGTATCTCTCCTTTATGGGAGGATGGTCTCCCGTTGGGATGTGATGTTCCACCCCCTTCACTCGCCCAAAGTCTAGCGGGTGTTTGCTAAACACTCTCTCGTACTCCTGAACCACCCGCTAGACTCTCTGTTTTTGGTGTGAGGGAGTGGAGTCAGTACCCAAATGCAGTTGCTGACTCCAGTCCTCCATTGGTTTCTTAGAGCCGTTACCTTCCTCTGGTTGAGATGGAGGCAAGGGTTCCATGGCCTGTACAGAGTTCTGGTTTTTGGTGAACAATTTGGCTAGCGTGGCATACCGGGGCAGGTATACTTCTCTCTCCCCGATATTTATGATGCGGACGGGCACCCTACCATGACGTACATCGACCACCGCCCGTGCTGTCAAAATGGTGGGCCTACTGTCTGAGTAGACGGGTTCTACCATTGCTTGGTAGTCTCTACCTCTTAGACCAATAGCTGCCCGGCACCAAATCATCATCTCACTTTTTGGGGGCATGGCAATAGGGAACGGGTCACACATTCTCACGCTACCTATCTCACCACCAGATAGTTCCACTTGTTGCCGCTTCATCAGTGCCCGGATCTCTTTTTGGAGCACACGCTGCTGGCTGAAACTGGCGTTCTTGGCTACCTGCTGCAAAATAAGAATCACCTCTGCAAGACAGTTTTCAATTACGTTAGTACCTAGGGTTATTTTTGGGTGACTCTCGCGACGGTCAATGTCCACAATGATCAGTCCTTGTGCCGGCAGTTCAACTTTACCGACCTTGATGGTCACTTCTTTAAATCCTATCTGTGGCATGGGCTGACCATTGCTGGCGATAATGCTCAGGTCGTCACCTGGGTAGCGAGTTATGTCCGAGTCATTCCAGTACCGCTTGAAGAGCACGTACGGGATGGTGGTGACCTGTGACCCGGTGTCCAGTAGGGCACTCATAGGAAAGCCGTCCAGTACCACAGGCAAGACCGGACGTCCCCCCATGTACTTGTCACGCCAGTTCGATGGGCTTGATGATCTTAGGCCTGGGGTTTGGCCCTCTACCCCAGGTTGTGCCCGTTTAAATGACAGTACCTTGCCATATGTCCGGGTTGATTGCAGCAGCGGCAGATGGGTCGTCCGTCCTCGTTGTACCTGTCGCTGGGTCTCCCTCTGGCCGGTGGGGTCCTCCTCAGTCGGCGCCACGGGACGTCTTCCGGTCCGGATGCCAGCTGGATCTTTCCTGGAGAAGAGACCTGTAAAGACTGCACAGTCCTGGTTAGCGCGGCAACGCTCTTAGTCAGCTCTTGGACCTGATGGTGCAGGTCTGTTATTGTTTAAAGCCTGCGCATCAGCTCCCACAGGCCCTGCAGACAAGGGCGCCACGTCCTGGTGATAAGTGATAGCAGGGCGCCTGTGGGTCACAGCGCCACCTGGTGCCGGTTCTCGGAGCACCCGGATGGCTCTGTCCTTGAACTGTGCAAAGTCCAGGTCAGGGTCCTGTAAGGCCATTGCCCGCAACTGGGTTCGGTGGGCATTGCACAGTAGACCCTCAATAAATTGTTCGGTCAACAGCTTGTCTTCATTTCCCACACTGTCAGGGTCTGCCTGCTTAATGGCTCTCAGGGCCTCTGGTAGGTTTAGAGCATAGTCTCTTATACTTTCATGTGCCCGTTGTTTGCACCCGTAAAATCTGAGCTTTATTTCGGCTGAGGTTCGGGTATCAAATGTGTCTTTCAGCCGGGCTAGTATTTCCCTGACAGTCCTCTTCTTCCCTGGTAACCAGGACTTTACCTCCCTTTGGGCTGCCCTGATTAACTGGGCCACCAGGATGCTTACATTTTGCTCTTCCGTGAGGGGGTATACCTGGAAGAGGCTATCCAATCTTTCCCTAAAGTCACTTAGGGTATGTGACTCCCCTGAGTACTGGGGTAGCCAGGTTGCCCCCGGGATATAGGGCATGGTGAATGGCATGACCGCTGCAGCGGTTGCGCTGGCGGCCAGAGTGGCGGTGGAGCTCCCCTCGGTATCCGACATCCTTCTACCCCCCTAGTGAACCGTGGCCTACCTTGCGATGCTCTTCTTCCGTAGGCCGCGGCTCCGCAGTCAATCGTCAGGGTAGAGGACCTGGCGTCGCGCTCCGATGACGTCAGCGTCGCTCTTCCTCCCTTCCAGTAACCTTGCGCAGCGTCAGTGCGTGGGGCGGAGCTTCGGATCTCGCGCGCTTTCGGCGTCTACGTCCCTCTTCTTCCCGTGCGGCGTCCCAAAGATGGCGTCCGATGGCGGGAAGCGACTGCGGATGGCGGGAAGACGGCAGAAGATGGCGGGAAACGACCCAAGATGGCGTCCGATGGCGGGGAATGACTCCGGACGGCGGGAAACTTCACCACAGGTAAGTACAAAAGTCTTTTTCAGGCACGCAGTACCCGGTGGTTGCGGGCACGAAATCCTGCCGACTACGCCAAAGTTGACTCGCCCCCTGGGCCTGTGGGGAACCCTGAAGCGGGCCTTTTTATGATGAATGCTGGGGGTTGTAGTCCTCGTGGCGATGACCCGATCCATGCCCAGGGTGGTCAAACCAGTGGCAGTCTTAGTGTAATAACAAATGTCCGACTACGCCACCCGTGGATTGCTGTCAGTGGGGACCGCCGCTGCGCTGCAGGCCGCTGAGGCTGATCTTGTAAGCGCAGCCAAGTATGGGATAACTCCCCATGGGAGAAGTATTGTCTCCGGGCAGCTAGTGTGGATGATGGGAGTGATGGTGTGAGCGTCCCAGTACTAATGATGCTGGTGCGGCGATGAAACACAGAGACGTGTGGTGCAGTTCAGGGTCTTTACTGATGGTATAAAGCAGACCCTCCCAGGAGTACTGGTTAACAGTAGAGGCCTGGTCAGTCTGTGAGCAAGCAGTATCTCCCCCTGGCCAGGTGGAGTTGTAGGCCTCCCCGTCTATCTGCACTCTTTCCTGGCTACCTTGCTCTATGCGGGTAGAAGTAGCCCACGTCTCTGAGTATACCGTGTGGTGCTCACCCGTACGGCCGGTGACTTGGGGCCTTCTGTTAGCCTCCGCTCCACAACGGCGGTGCTGGTCCCTTGCTTGTGACCGTGCCTCCGGGCTTCTAAGGCCAGAGGACCTGGAATTCCCTGCCGGTTGGATTCTGCTGCTGGACCTGGATGTCCCCACAGCCTCGGACTCTGTGTCCGGGTTTAATGTCTTCAGCCAAGGCGAGCTATCTAGCTTCCAGCCTCTGGCTCTCACTCCTGCTCCTACAGAGCTCCTGCTGTATCTTTCCCTCTCCAATCTCTGACTCTCCTAATCCCGCCCCAGACCCAGTTTATAAGGGCAGATTCCTCCCCTCCCAGGTCTGGGCGGGCAGTGTTGCATGCTTAGGGCTCCTGACCAGAGAAACCTCCCACTTGCTCTCAGACATAATATTTCTATTACTGTGGCAACCAGACCCCTGGGGTGTGCAATGCAGCGATGTGCTTGCATTACGGTATTGGTCTAGGATGTGTTTTACCTGACCATATACCTTTCCCTCAGCTGACTGGTCACATGACCGTGACATCATACAGGTCCTGTATGCACAGTAAAGGTCTGTACACATGACTGGGACAGCACACAGGACCTATACACACAGCTGACTGATCACATGACTGTGACATCAGCAAGGTCCTGTCAGTATCTGTGTGTGTGTGCACAGGATATATAAACCCTGGTAATTTGAGACAGGTGTGTTCGGTGAGAGAGGCGTAAGGCCTGTTCCCGTGTGTGTGGGAACACCGTTCGTGTGAGGCCGAGAGTGAAGCCTGGCAGCCTGGAAGGCCGAGCCTGGATCCTGTGCGTGGATGTCAGTGGCCTTTGAGGGAGAGCCGGCTTGGTGAAGAACCCTGAAAGGCGCAGGCTGGATGTCAAGTGTGGAAGACATACCAGTAGCCTACGAGGGGACGACGGCTAGAGACCCCCACTTGGGAAAGCCGCAAAGCCACAGTGGTGGCGGAATAAATGGACTGTAGCAGCCAAAACCCGCTAAAGGTAAAACGCTGCGTTATATGGACATTTATGTTGTTGCCTAGCCGAGGGCTATAACGGGAGTCAAGTGGACATATCTGTCGCTGGAAAGGCTCTTGAATTGTGATGTGTGTAATATGCCGATCTGCCACTTGAGAAGCTCCCGGAGGTGATAGGTGTAAACATGCCGGGTGTATACTAAGGTGGACTGTGTGATTAGCGGTTTATGACTAAATAATAAACTGCATTGTGAAATATCGGAAGGACATTGCTTATGTGCCTTAATTGACCCGGTGCAGCGAGTATCCCCCATTATGATGACTAGCGCTGCCTTACATATGGTGGAGAATGCGGGCAACGGCAGCCCGGTTGCTAGCGGCAATGACAACCCGGTTGCTAGGGGCAACGGCAAAGGACGACCAGTGTGGATAAAGCATCTTGCTGCAACTCGGCGGGGTTGCGAAGATTGTCGTCGTACTCAAACCTGGTTTGCTGTGGCTCGGCGTGGCTCACGAAATTAAAAGCATCTGGCTGCAACTCGGTGGGGTTGCGAAGATTATCGTCGCACTCAAACCTGGTTTGCGGTGGCTCGGCGGGGCCACGAATATTTTTTCCGGGGAGAGCGGTGAAGTTCTGGTGTGAACAGTGCACCGCGATGGCTGTGAACGGAGCAGCAAATGGGTCTGATGAGTCGGACCGCATATATGAGAAACATCTACTGGACATGAAACTGGACATGGTGCAGGAACCACAGGAGTTGGGGGCACCATATGGAATGGCGGCAGTGGACCATTCTATGAACTCTGCGGGGGCGCCAGTGTTGTCCCAGAGTGCCCGGGGAGGTGGTAAGAGCTGTTGTGAACCAAGTCCTAAGACTATTGCTGATTTTTTTTCTAAAAATTACCCTGCCGGTGTGGTTGTTAAAAAGGGGGCGGAGTCTAAAAAGGGGCGGATTTTCAAAACAGCGTAGAGTGCAGAAGGCTGGAAATTGTTACTGGTTGTGGGTTGGTACCTCCTAAAAATGACAATGTGACCGTTGATAACGGGGTAACTCCAGTAGAAGGGGGTGACGTCAAAGTGGGAGGTGACCTGTTAGTCCACAACACCATGGGGAGTGACACAGACCCCGTAGCTGACTGTGACACTATGAAAGTAAAAGGTGAGTTCAGTCAGGAGGGGCTAGACGAGGGGAGAGAGTCCCCCTCTCGTCGTCGACGGCGCAAGGGCCACAAAAAGGTTGCTCCGGTAGTCCTCGCTGAAAATGAAAATAAAGAGAATGTAGTACTGTGTGCCTTTGCTTCAAGTGTGGATCCTCCATTAGAGATAGGAAAGGAGGTGATTTGCCAGTAGCAACCTCCGGTACGGTACCGAGTCAGAAGTATCTGACAGCCCTGAAAGAGGAGGCGGCCAGACGAGAGATGGAGCCTTTCAGGCCGCAGTGTCAGATTGACGTGCAGCAGTTATGTGAAAACCTGGGGAACGTGTCCTCAGACCAGCTGAACCTGGAGTCTGAGCAGTGGAAAATATACCAGGTTATGAGGAACTGGCAGCGAGACATGGAGGGAAGCAACGCGGAAATTAACCATTGGAAGGAAATGTTCTACGGAATTAAGGAGGACCGCCGCAAAATCAAGGAGGAGGTTTTTCAATTACAGATTGACAAAGCGGTGTGTGAAGATGAGTTATGCGAGGTGAAAGATCGCTTCTCCCTGGTACAGTTAGAGCTGTCTGCCCTCAAAGAGGCGCTGCAGCATGAAGTTGCTGGGCGTGAACAAAACCTAGAACGATTGCGCGAACAGTTCAACCAGGAGCTGTGTGACTCCAAGAAGGAGTGTGATGAAAAGTTCGGTATGGAACTGCAACAACTTAAGAGAGATTATGAGGATCTCCTCAAGGTAAAAGAAAAACTAGAGGAGGATAAGGCGGGTGCAGAGCAAGTGCACCAAGCGGGTGACACCACTCTGCAAGAGACCCGTGAGGAGAATAATTATCTCCGTGGAAAGACCCTAGGTCTGGAAGCTCAGGTGAAGGAGCTACAGATGTCCTGTGAAACTCTCCAGAGGGCGGAGACGTGCCTTAAAGAAACAGTCAGCAAGATGGAAGCTGAGCGGAAAAAGATGGAGGAGTCCATCGGAGAAGCCACAGTCCAGGGCCAGGAGTTGGCCGCTGGTGAGGGGAGGTATGAAGCAGATACCTCCTCGAGTGATGCGTGATGTAAGAGCCGAGATCAGGGAGCTCAAGGAATTGCTTCAGGCCCATTTGAAGCAAGAGAGGTCTGAGAGAACTCTACTGTTAAAAGAGCAGTTGAAGCAGGAAGAGCTTCAGAGACAGGCCGCTGAGAGGCGAGTGATGGAACTAGAGGAAGAGGTTTCCGGGCTCAAAAGTCGCCTGACAAAGTATCACTCGGTGAGCGAGGCCTCCTTGGAGAAGGAAAAGGGCAAACACGTTGTACTCACTCCCTTATACCATGAGAAGGTGGACCTGAGGAGAGCTAAGAGCAGGGTAACAGAAGATAAATATGAAGTGGAAGTGGTCAAGATGGAAATTCGTGAATTTGTAACTGTGAGTCAGCTCAGGGTAAGCATACAGGGGGAAAAAGCTGAAAGTCAGTTGTCCCTGAACCCTGAGCTGGTTGATCGTCTGGAAACTACTGGTGAGTCCGAAACGTCTTGGTACAAATGCCTCATAGATGTACCCGAGGATTTGAGGGAAGAATGCACCCGTGAGTCCGTGCATGAAGAGTTTAAGAAGGCTGTGGGAGCCTGTAATGTGTACTTGACCTCCGAAGCTAAACAGCTGGTGGTTCTGTCCATGACCGAAGTCACAGTGAAGAGGGTGGCGATCCTAAGTGATATGCATTGGCGATGTATTCGCACGAAGCGGTTTCTCCGGTTGAAGACGGAACAAGCCGTTAGACAACTGGAGCTGATGAGGAAAGCTCATAGTATGCGTGAAGAGGTCATCCGGGTGCCTCATGTTCTGGTGAGAAAGCTCATTGGGAGAAGCGGTCGAGCGATGCAGATGATGGTCAAGAAGTCTGGTGTGGTGACTTATGATGACTAGCGCTGCCTTACAGGTGCCACATACACACGTGGTCAAAATTGTTGGCACCCCTCGTTCATTGAAAGAAAAACCCACAATGGTCACAGTAATAACCTGAATCTGAAAAAAGTAATAATAAATTAAAAATCTATGAAAATGAACAAATGAAAGTCAGACATTGCTTTTCAACCCTGCTTCCATAGAATTTAAAAAAAAAATAAACTCATGAAATAGGCCTGGATAGAAATGATGGCACTCTTAACTTAATATTTTGTTGAACAACCTTTTGAGGCAATCACTGCAATCAAACGATTCTTGTAACTGTCAATGAGACTTCTGCATCTCTCGACAGGTATTTTGGCCCACTCCTCATGAGCAAACTGCTCCAGTTGTCTCGTGTTTGAATGTTGCCTTTTCCAGATGACATGTTTCAGCTTTTTCCAAAAATGCTCAATAAGATTTAGGTCAGGGCTCATAGAAGGCCATTTCAGAATATTCCAATGTTTTCCTATTAGCCATTCTTGGGTATTTTTAGCTGTGTGTTTTGAGTCATTATCCTGTTGCAAGACCCATGACCTGCAACTGAGGCCAAGCTTTCTGTCACTGAGCAGCACATTTCTCTCTAGAATCCCTTGATAGTCTTGAGATTTCATTGTACCCTGCACAGATTCAAGACACCCTCTACCATGTTGGGCTATGGGTTGAACTAGATGGACTTAGTCTTCCTTCAACCTTAAAAACTATGTTACTATGTTAGATGCAGCAAAGCTGCCCCAGAACATAACAGAGCCTCCTCCATGTTTTACAGTAGGGACAGTGTTCTTTTCTTGATATTCTTCATTTTTCCGTCTGTGAACATAAAGCTGCTGTGCCTTGCCAAAAACTTCCATTTTTGTCTCATCTGTCCATAGGACATTCTCCCAGAAGCTTTGTGGCTTGTCAACATGTAGTTTAGCAAATTCCAGTCTGTTTTTTTTTTTTTTTTTTTAAATTTCAACAATGGTGTTCTCCTGGGTCGTCTCCCATGAAGTCCACTTTGGATCAAACAACGACGGATGGTGCGATCTGACACTGATGTTCCTTGAGCTTGAAGTTTACCTGTAATCTCTTTAGAAGTTATCCTGGGCTCTTTTGTTACCATTCATATTATCCGTCTCTTTGATTTGTCATCAATTTTCCTCCTGCAGCCACGTCCAGGGAGGTTGGCTACTGTCCCATGGATCTTAAATTTCTGAATAATATGTGCTACTGTAGTCACAGGAACATCAAGCTGCTTGGAGATGGTCTTATAACCTTTACCTTTAACATTCTTGTCTATAATTTTCTTTCTAATCTCCTGAGACAACTATTTCCTTTGCTTCCTCTGGTCCATGTTGAGTGTGGTACATACCATGTCACCAAACAGCACAGTGAATATCTGTAGCCCTATATACAGGCCCACTGACTGATTACAAGATTGTAGACACCTGTGATGCTAATTAGTGGACACAACTTGATTAAACATGTCCCTTTTGTCACATTATTTTCAGGGGTACCATCATTTCTGTCAAGGCTTATTTTATGAGTTTAATTTTTTTTTAAATTCTGTGGAAGCAGGGTTGAAAAGCAATGTCTGACTTTCATTTGCTCATTTTCATAGATTTTTAATTTATTATTACTTTTGCCAGATTCAAATTATTTCTGTGACCATTGTGGGTTTTTCTTTCATTAAACGAGGGGTACCAACAATTTTGACCACGTGTGTATGTACAATTTATGCACACAATTACTACGCAGCATGTATAATTTATATTTGGCCATAAATGTTGACTAATTCAGAAGAAAAAAAAACTATGTATATCATGTGTGTAGTATTTTAAACTGTATTAACCCCTTCGCAACCCTGGGACTTTGCGTTTTTGCATTTTCGTTTTTTGCTTCCCTTGTTCCCAGAGCCATAGCGTTTTTACTTTTTGGTCAATATGGCCGTGTGAGGGCTTATTTTTTGCGGGACGAGTTGTACTTTTCAACGCCATTACTAGTTTTACCATATCGGGTTCGGGAAAACGGGAAAAAAATTCCAAGTGCGGTGAAATTGCAAAAAAAGTGCAATACCACAGTTGTTTTTTTTTTGTTTTTTTTTTACCACGTTCACTGAATGCTAAAACTGACCTGCAATTATTATTCTACAGGTCATTACGAGTTTGTAGACACCAAACATGTATAGGTTCTTTTTTATTTAAGTTGTAAAATAAAATTCCAAAAATGGTAAAAAAAAAATAAAAATGGCACCATTTTCTAAGACCTGTAGCGTATCCATTTTTCAGGATCTGTGGCTGGGTGAGGGCTTATTTTTTGCGCACCGAGTTGAAGTTTTTATTGATAACATTTTGGGGTAGATCTGATGTTTTGGTCGCCCGTTATTGCATTTTATTGCAATTTTGTGGCGACCAAAAAACGTAATTCTGGCGTTTAGAATTTTTTTCTCGTTACGCCGTTTACCAATCGGATTAATTCTTTATTCATATTGATAGATCTGGCAATTCTGAACCCGGCAATACCAAATATGTGTATGTAAGTTTTTTTTTATTATTTTATTTTGAAGGGGCGAAAGGGGGGTGATTTAAACGTTTATATTTTTTAAATTTTTTTATATTTTTAAAAACTTTTTTTCACTTTTTGCTTGCTTCTATAGTCTCCATAGGAGACTAGAAGCAGCTACTGTCCGATCGCCTCTGCTACATACAGATGATCAGCAGATCACCTGTATGTAGCAGAAATGGTCCTGTGCTATGAGCGCCGACCACTAGGTGGCGCTCATAGCGACCAGCTCATGACAACCACAGACGTCTGCTGAAGACCCAGGGTTGTCATGCCCATCCATTTGTGACCAGCGATCACGTGACGGGGTCACCGATGGGCGGGGCAAGTGACGCGCTTCGAGGCGCGGACCTGTTAAATGCCACTGTCAGAGATTAACAGCGGCATTTAACATGTTAACAGCCGCGGGTGGATCGCGATTCCACCCGCGGCTGTTGAGGGCACATGTCAGCTGTAATAATCAGCTGACGTGCTCGGTTCAGTGCGGGCTCAGCGCCGGAGCCCTCACTGAACCGGGGGATTACAGCCTGTGCGTACTATTGCATCACAGGCTGTAAAGGGGAAACAACTGTTTCTAAAAACCCCACAACATATACTCAAACTCCTGATTAGTTAATAGTGCATACAATTGTTTGATGATATCCATGTACTCATCTGTGTTCACATTTTCATTAAAGAAGTTATTCCCTTTGAGATAATGTTCGGTGCTGGCTGCAGTTTGTTGAAAAATAACTAATGGCGCTGAACTAACCTTCTCTGGATCCGCTGGTGATTCCGGTGTCTGCCCATCCATAGGCTTCGATGCTGACGTCATGTTGACAGCGCGGCAGCCAATAAGTGAGCTCAGTGGCACTGTCAATGTAGATGGAATATCCCTTTCAGAGCTGTTAAACTCACTGATTGGCTCAGGAACTGTTGACATGATGTCAGTGTCACAGACACTGGGAGCAGCAGCAGACACTCACCAATGAACCTGGGGACAGTAAGTGTAGAAAAGTTTGTAATTTTTCTACAAACTTCAGCCAGAGCTGAACATTATCTGAAGGGGACAACCCTTCTCAAGAATATTGGACCTACAATCCAAGTACCCATAGGCAAGCATAAAACGCTGATTCTTAGATCATGTATTGGCTATTGTTGTTTCAATTTGTGTGCCAGTACCTATTGTTCTGCAAATTAAATTATCTATTTGTATGTAACCACAATTTATTGAGTCCAAATGGCCATCTATGAATATATCTAGAAATTGCCTAACTCTTGCATAATTAACACTCTAAAAGTTTGCAGAGGTCAGTATAACAACTAGCTAACTATCGAGGATCCATTGATCTCTCATTTCATCTATCTGTATGAGTACTATATATCCTAAGGTAAGCAAGGTGCGGCCGCTACCTATACTCTCCTATGCTTATGTATGACTTTTTATACTGACTACTGCCATTAAAACAAAACACAGAGCCTCCTCAACATGTTTCACCAGAGATCTGGCGTCATCAGGTGATAGAGGCTAAGATAGATGAAATGAGAGACCAATGGATCCTCGATAGTTAGCTAGTTGTTATACTGACCTCTGCAAACTTTTAAAGTTATATTCATTTATACTAGTCAAATAAAAGTTATATTTTAGGGTCTTTAGGTTGGGGTTTTTGTTGCCTTTGGCAAATAGTGTTTATAGTAATTACCCCACACTGACCTTGGAACAGTATGGTTGGTCAACGAACATTCAAGACACGTGTAAGGACAAACAAAGAAATACCTACCATCCCCTATTGTCAGGAACTTTGGATAAGAGTAAGTACTGCAACCATGATTAGGGGAACATATGCATATGTGCAGGGTCACAAGAACCTTTACAAGGGGATAAATTTCCCAGCGCTTTACAGACATCATCATCACTGTCCCCATTGTGGCTCGGAATCTAAATTCCCTATTATGTCTTTGGAGTGTGGGAGGAAACCAGAGGAAAACTCACGCAAACACGAGGAGAACATACAAACTCCTTACAGATATTGTCGTTTGTGGGATTTGAACCCAGGACCCCAGCGCTGCAGTGCAGTGCTAAGCATTGAGACACCATGATGCCCACTCCTGAAAATTGACAGCTCTGGATGACAGCTGGGCTAAGGTGAACTGTGTGGTCCCCCATGCTCTTAACAGAAGCAGATTTACTGATACAGAATAGGAGAAGTGCCGTTACGCTGAGGCTGGTCAGATCCATTGATTCAGCCAGATCCAGAGATCTGATCAGCTGAGAGGAATGCTTGAAAGCGGCACAGCAAACAGCTTGAAGTGCGTGCTCCTTGCCTAGAAGACTAGCCACCTAAAGTGGCCGCTAACCTTGGCAACAAACCGTTTACTACAAAATTAAAAATCCCTCTTTTCTTGAGAACAGAGAGGATTTTTAATAAGTGGTAAATTGCAGAATTGTTTGTTTTGACATGTAATTTGTAATTTTACCAATTTATTATGATGAAAGAACCCCATTAATACAATTTGTCGATGTACATTTTTCTTTCAAACCATGGACATATTGTCCATGCTTGTTGAAGGATTGCAGAGATAATATTCTGGATTACAGATGATGAATATTTATCTGTAGTTAATAAAATACATGCCACAATGTTCATGCCGATTCAACATATTTGTCAGTGGCTTTCTACATGATAACCTTAACATCACAAATATTTCTTGGTCACTTCTGCCACTATGTCAAGTGCTCCAAATTCCCATAACAACATGTGCATTAGGAGGGTTTTATGCCCACTCAGGGGACTTTCACAACAGCTGAAAGCTTTTCATGAGAATGTATAAATGGCAGAAGATTCTCTCATGACCTCTGCTGAGAAAAAACGTCATAGCCTTCCACTTAAGTTTCATAGGGGTGTGAATAAAAAAATCAAATTTATTATATAGTGTCTATTGTGATACTACATACAAATACAATAGATAGATTGATAGATAGAGTAGAAAATGGCAGCAATCCAAATAAAGTGTATAAAAAAGTGCAGATAATTTATTGATCCATTTCAATGCAATATTTTGGCTCCAGAAAAAACAGCGGTGACAAGCCTTACTCAAGCATAACAAAGTATTCAATGTGGGGATATACAGTGGGTACGGAAAGTATTCAGACTCCTTTAAATTTTTCACTATTTGTTTCATTGCTGCCATTTGGTAAATTCTAAAAAGTTCATTTTTTTCTCATTAAAGTACACTCTGCACCCCATCTTGACTGAAAAAAAAACAGAAATGTAGAAATTTTTTCAAATTTATTAAAAAAGAAAAACTGAAATATCACATGGTCATAAGTATTCAGACCCTTTGCTCATATTTAAGTCACATGCTGTCCATTTTCTTGTGATCCTCCTTGAGTTGGTTCTACTCCTTCATTGTAGTCCAGCTGTGTTTAATTAAACTGATAGGACTTGATTTGGAAAGGCACACACCTGTCTATATAAGACCTCACAGCTCACAGTGCATGTCAGACCAAATGAGAATCATGAGCTCAAAGGAACTGCCCAAGGAGCTCGGAGACAGAATTGTGGCAAGACACAGATCTGGCCAAGGTTACAAAAGAATTTCTGCATTACTCAAGGTCCTAAGAGCACAGTGGCCTCCATAATCCTCCATAATCCTTAAATGGAAGAAGTTTGGGACCACCAGAAGTCTTCCTAGACCTGGCTATCCAACCAATCTGAGCAATCGTGGGAGAATAACCTTAGTGAGAGAGGTAAAGAAGAGCCCCAAGATCACTGTGGCTGAACTCCAGAGATGCAGTAGGGAGATAAGCAAAAGTTCCACAAAATCAACTATCACTGCAGCCCTCCACCAGTTGGGCCTTTATGGCAGAGTGGTCTGACGGAAACCTCTTCTCAGTGCAAGACATATGAAAGCCCGCATAGAGTTTGCTCAAAAACACATGAAGGACTCCAGACTCTGAGAAATAAGATTCTCTGGTCTAATGAAACAAAGATAGAACTTTTTGGTGATAATTCTAAGCGGTATGTGTGGAAAAAAACAGGCATTGCTCATCACCTGCCCAATACTATCTCAAAAGTGAAACATGTTGGTGGCAGCATCATGCTATAGGGGTGTTTTTCAGCTGCAGGGATAGGACACCTGGTTGCAATTTAAGGAAACATGAATGCGGCCAAGTACAGAGATATCCTGGATGAAAACCTCTTCCAGAATGCTCTGGACCTCAGTCTTGGCCGAAGGTTCACCTTCCAACAAGACAATGACCCTAAACACACAGCTAAAATAACAAAGGAGTGGCTTCAGAACAACTATGTGACCATTCTTGACTGGCCCAGCCAGAGACCTGACCTAAACCCAATTTAACATCTCTGGAGAGACTTGAAAGTGGCTGTCCACCAACGTTCACCATCCAAGCTGGCGGAACTGGAGAGGATCTGCAAGGAAGAATGGCAGAGGGTCCCCAAATCCACATGTGAAAAACTTGTTGCATCATTCCCAAGAAGACTCATGGCTGTACTAGCTCAAAAGGGTGCTTCTACTCAATACTGAGCAAAGGGTCTGAATACTTATGACCATGTGATATTTCAGTTTTTCTTTTTTAATAAATTTGCAAAAATTTCTACATTTCTGTTTTTTTTTCAGTCAAGATGGGGTGCAGAGTGTACTTTAATGAGAAAAAAATGAACTTTTTAGAATTTACCAAATGGCTGCAATGAAACAAATAGTGAAAAATTTAAAGGGGTCTGAATACTTCCCGTACCCACTGTATAAAGAGTAAAGAGATAATACATAAATTTACAAACAGTTTAGATTCATAAAATTATTATAAAGTGACAGTGCAATGGATATACTGTATATAGTATATTCAGAAATATATATACTGTGATAGATTGACTCACTCGGCTTCTTAAAGAGGCCGACACAGGAAACGTTTCTATTTAAAGTGGGGCTGGTCTATTGCAATCCTCATAAACCACGTCACCAGAAAATGTAAATACAGTATTTGTCGGCAGAAGGTAAAGCATAAAATAACAAGTCCATACAATAGTGCTGGTTAGCCCATCAGGCTTAGAGTCCAGCTTCCATGTCTTTTAACAAAGGCATTCAATCCAGGAGACCTGCAGTCTCCATATATTCAGCATGTGTGAAACAAACAGCTCAGAGCTTATACCGCCAGCCCACCCCACACCAAATGCTCTAAAGTCTGTGAATTTTATCCTCTGACCTCCTCCCTCTCTACAGGTGTTCAATCATCCTAGCACTAAAGATGGCAGGTTAACCCCTTATTCCTTTGTGTGCTGGTACCTTTTTCCTATGTTTAATTACAGGAGCTAACAATCTCAGTGCTACATATTACCCCTCCAGTACTTTGCAAGTGACTTTGTCACTATATATATATATATATATATATATATACATATACAGTCATATGAAAAAGTTTGGGCACCCCTATTAATCTTAAGCTTAATGTTTTATAAAAATTGGTGTTTTTGCAACAGCTATTTCAGTTTGATATATGTAATAACTGTTGGATACAGTAATGTTTCTGCCTTGAAATGAGGTTTATTGTACTAACAGAAAATGTGCAATCTGCATTCAAACAAAATTTGACAGGTGCATAAATATGGGCACCTCACCAGAAAAGTGACATTAATATTTAGTAGATCCTCCTTTTGCAAAAATAACAGCCTCTAGTCGCTTCCTGTAGCTTTTAATGAGTTCCTGGATCCTGGATGAAGGTATTTTTGACCATTCCTCTTTACAAAACAATTCCAGTTCAGTTAAGTTTGATGGTCGCCGAGCATGGACAGCCTCTTCAAATGATCCCACAGATGTTCAATGATATTCAGGTCTGGGGACTGGGATGGCCATTCCAGAACATTGTAATTGTTCCTCTGCATGAATGCCTGAGTAGATTTGGAGCGGTGTTTTGGATCATTGTCTTGCTGAAAGATCCATCCACTGCATAACTTCAACTTTATCACTGATTCTTGAACACTATTGCCAAGAATCTGCTGATACTGAGTGGAATCCATGCGTCCCTCAACTTTAACAAGATTCCCAGTGCCGGCATTGACCACACAGCCCCAAAGCATGATGGAACCTCCACCAAATTTTACTGTGGGTAGCAAGTGTTTTTCTTGGAATGCTGTGTTTTTTTGCCACCATGCATAACGCCTTTTTGTATGACCAAACAACTCAATCTTGGTTTCATCAGTCCACAGGACCTTCTTCCAAAAAGAAATAGGCTTCTTCAAATGTGCTTTTGCATACCTCAGCCGACTCTGTTTGTGCGTACTTGCAGAAACGGCTTCTTTCGCATCACTCTCCCATACAGCTTCTCCTTGTGCAAAGTGCGTTGTATAGTTGACCGATGCACAGTGACACCATCTGCAGCAAGTTGATGCTGCAGCTCTCTGGAGGTGGTCTGAGGATTGTCCTTGACTGATCTCACCATTCTTCTTCTCTGCCTTTCTGATGTTTTTCTTGTCCTGACACTTCTGGCCTTAACAAGAACTGTCCCTATGTTCTTCCATTTCCTTACTATGTTCCTCACAGTGGAAACTGACAGGTTAAATCTCTGAGACAGCTTTTTGTATCCTTCCCCTGAACAACTATGTTGAATAATCTTTGTTTTCAGATCATTTGACAGTTGTTTTGAGGAGCCCATGATGCCACTCTTCAGAGGAGATTCAAACAGGAGAACAACTTGCAAGTGGCCACTTTAAGTAGCTTTTCTCATGATTGCATACACCTGGCTATAAAGTTCAAAGCTCAATGAGGTTACAAAACCAAAAAAAGTGCTTTAGTAAGTCAGTAAAAAGTAGGCAGGAGTATTTAAAACAAGAAAATGATAAGGGTGCCCATACTTATGCACAGGTCAAATTTTGTTTGAATGCAGATTGCACATTTTCTGTTAGCACAATAAACCTCATTTCAAGGCAGAAACATTACTGTGTCCAACAGTTATTACATATATCAAACTGAAATAGCTGTTGCAAAAACACCAATTTTTATAAAACATTAAGCTTAAGATTAATAGGGGTGCCCAAACTTTTTCATATGACTGTATATATATATATATGTATACAGTACAGACCAAAAGTGTGGACACACCATCTCATTTAAAGATTTTTCTGTATTTTCATGGCTTTGAAAATTGTACATTCACACTGAAGGCATCAAAACTATGAATTAACACATGTGGAATTATATACTTAACAAAAAGTGTGAAACAACTGAAAATATGTCTTATATTCTAGTTTCTTCAAAGTAGCCACTTTTTGCTTTGATGACTGCTTTGCACACTCTTGTCATTCTCTTTATGAGCTTCAAGAGGTAGTAACCGGAAATGGTTTTCACTTCACGGGTGTACCCTGTCAGGTTTAATAAGTGGGAATAATTGCCTTATAAATGGGGTTTGGACCATCAGTTGTGTTGTGCAGAAGTCAGGTGAATACACAGCTGATAGTCCTACTGAATAGACTGTTAGAATATGTATTATGGCAAGAAAAAAGAAGCTAAGTAAAGAAAAATGAGTGGCCATCATTACTTTAAGAAATGATGGTCAGTCAGTCCGAAAAATTGGGCAAACTTTGAAAGTGTCCCCAAGTGCAGTTGCAAAAACCATCAAGCGCTACAAAGAAACTGGCTCACATGAGGACCGCCCCAGGAAAGGAAGACCAAGAGTCACCTCTGCTTCTGAGGATAAGTTTATTCAAGTCACCAGCCTCAGAAATCGCAGGTTAACAGCAGCTCAGATTAGAGACCAAGTCAATGCCACACAGAGTTCTAGCAGCAGACACATCTCTACAACAACTGTTAAGAGGAGACTTTGTGCAGCAGGCCTTCATGGTAAAATAGCTGCTAGGAAACCACTGCTAAGGACAGGCAACAAGCAGAAGAGACTTGTTTGGGCTAAAGAACACAAGGAATGGACATTAGACCAGTGGAAATCTGTGCTTTGGTCTGATGAGTCCAAATTTTCAGATCTTTGTTTCCAACCACCGTGTCTTTGTGCGACGCAGAAAAGGTGAACGGATGGACTCTACATGCCTGGTTCCCACCGCGAAGCATGGAGGAGGAGGTGTGATGGTGTGGGGGTGCTTTTGCTGGAGACACTGTTGGGCATTTATTCGAAATTGAAGGCATACTGAACCAGCATGGCTACCACAGCATCTTGCAGCGTCATGTTATTCCATCGGGTTTGCGTTTAGTTGTACCATCATTTATTTTTCAACAGGACAATGACACCAAACACACTTCCAGGCTGTGTAAGGGCTATTTGACCAAGAGGGAGAGTGATGGGGTGCTACGCCAGATGATCTGGCCTCCACAGTCACCAGACCTGAAACCAATCGAGATGGTTTGGGGTGAGCTGGACCGCAGAGTAAAGGCAAAAGGGCCAACAAGTGCTAAGCATCTCTGGGAACTCCTTCAAGATTGTTGGCAGACCATTTCCGGTTACTACCTCTTGAAGCTCATCAAGAGAATGCCAAGAGTTTGCAAAGCAGTCATCAAAGCAAAAGGTGGCTACTTTGAAGAACCTAGAATATAAGACATATTCTCAGTTGTTTCACACTTTTTTGTTAGGTATATAATTCCGCATGTGTTAATTCATAGTTTTGATGCCTTCAGAGTGAATGTACAATTTTCAGAGTCATGAAAATACAGAAAAATCTTTAAATGAGAAGGTGTGTCCAAACTTTTTGTCTGTACTGTATATATATGTATATACCGTATATTCCGGCGTATAAGATGACCTGGTGTATAAGACGACCCCCCTACTTTCCTGTTAAAATATAGAGTTTAGGATATATTCACCGTATAAGACTACCCCTTTTCCAACGCATACCAAACACCGGTAAAAATTTTAAAAAAACAGATTTGAATTTAACATGGTCCTTTTTTAGTTTAAATTCTTTTGACATGCAGGTATATAGCAGGAAAACTGTCACTCATAAACATAAGGCATACAACAACAACATTACTATCATCCATTTTCAACAGCGGCATACACCGGTACCCGACAATTTACAACAGAAAGAATAGAGCTTCACACATAGATTAGATAGATAGAAATATGTCAGTCATATATATGAAGTACAGTGACATTGTTGCTTACTGTACTTGTCATTTAGTGTAAAGGATTTATTAAAAAATATAATAGTGTTTTCGTGCACCGTCTCTTTAAAAAAGCCGGCCTGCAATTCAGCATCTGTACCCGACAATTTAGAATAGAAGGAATAGAGAATCATACATAGATTAGATAGATAGAAACATGTCAGTCACATATATATGAAGTACAGTGACAGTGTTGCTTACTGTACTTCTCATTTAGTGTAAAGGATTTATTTAAAAAAATAATAGTGTTTTCATGCACCGTCTCTTTAAAAAAGCCGGCCGGCAATTCAGCATCTGTACCCGACATGTCAGTCACATATATTTGAAGTACAGTGACAGTGTTGATTACTGTACTTGTCATTTAGTGTTAAAATAAAGGATTTATTTTAAAAAAAATTGGCGTGGGGTTCCCCTTAATTTTAGTCTCTAGCGGAGGTTAAGCAGACAGCTGGGGCAGATGTTTGAAGCCTGGGAAGGGGGTAATACCCACGGAGCTTCCCAGACTACTAATATCAGCCCCCAGCTGAATATCTAGCCTTTACTAGCTATTAAAATGCGGGACCCCCCCAAAAAAATGACGTGGGGTCCCCCCTATTTTAATAGCTAGCAAAGGCTAGGCAGACAGCTGGGGGCTGATATTAATTGCCCAGGAAGGGTGCCATGAATATTGGCCCCCTCCCAGGCTAGAAACACCAGCCGTCAGCCGCCCCAGAAATGGCGCATCCATAGGATGCGCCAATTCTGGCACTTAGCCTCGCTCTTCCACGCTGCCCTGGTGCGGTGGCAGGGGGTAATAGGGCTGGGGTTCATGTCAGCGCCAGCTGCCATGAAGCCCAGGTTAGTAATGATGGGCGTCTATAAGACACCCCCATTACTAACCTACAAAGTGTTAAAAAGAAAAAACACACACTACACCAAGAAAAAAATAATCTATTTGAAATAAACCACACCATTTTATTTAATTCTTAGTTTACTAAAAAAAAAATAGTTACCTGTCCACGTTCCTGCACTGATCTCCCATGCACAGCTGTCTCTTCTGGAGATGGTGACAGCTGTGCATGGCTGCTGTAAGCTCACGCTGCCGGGAACACGTCCGCTCCCGGCAGCGGGAGCCACTGACTGAGGTCACCGGAGTGCATTCAGTCAGCGCAGCTCCGGAGACCTCCTTTACGGCACTGCTGTACCGTGGGAATTTCTCACGATACAGCAGGGCCGTAAAGCAGCTAACCGGAGCAGCGCTGCCTGAACTCCGGCGAACCCGCTTATGCAATGACGGGGCTGCTTTACGGCCCCGTCATTCTAGCGGCGGCAGCGGTTCAGAGCGGTCACATTCTATGTGGCTGCTCTGAACTGGAGATCTTCGTGGGACACTCGTGGACTACTACGGAGGGGTAAGGATAAGGTTGTGGTTTATTATTTTATATTTTATTACAGGAGATCGATGGCTTCGGGGAATTAGGTGTCTAGGTGAGTATAGGTGTAGTTTTTTATTTTTTACTTTATTTTAGGTGGCGATCGGCGGGGACAGGTAATGTATGAACTAATTTATTGTAGGTAACCACTGGCCACCAATGACATGTATTTAACATTTATTGGGGACACAGTAGGGCAATTTATATAGCAGGATCAGGCTGATGGGAACTACTGCTCCCATCGAGCTGATGCTGCTGGCAGGAGTGGACGGGGGACAGACATAGGCCGATGGGAGTAGTAGTGTCACATCGGCCTATGTCTGCCTGCACGCACACACCCGCACACATCGCACAGACACCGCGCACACCCACAGACATCGCACAGACACCGCACACATCGCACAGACACCGCACACACCCCCAGACATCGCACAGACACCGCGCACACCCGCACACACTCGCAGACATCGCACAGACACATCGCACAGACACCGCGCACACCCGCACACACTCGCAGACATCTCACAGACACCGCACACACCCGCAGACATCGCACAGACACCCCACACACACTCGCAGACACACGCACAGACACCCGCACACACCAATCATGACGGGTCTGGGAGGTGAGGCTGACCTGTGAGACCGTGGGAAAGTTCATGTGAGTTCATGCAATGCAGTCAAGCATGAACTCACATGAACCCTCTGAGGGCACCGCGGCGACTTCAAATGAACAGCTGATCAGCATCACCTGATACCTCAGCTGTTCATTTGAAATAACCGGCGGGAAAGCGCAGCACAGAACGGGAAAGCCGGCGGTGAAGTCTTTTCACTGCCGGCTTCCCCGCCCGGGTCCTTCGCTCCCCGCTCCTTTGTGCTGCACTCCCCGCCCGGTCCTAACTTACGATCGGGATGGGAGGTGGCGAGGGGAGCGGAGGATCGGTGTGGGAGGCTGCGGGGAAGCAGTATGGGGCTGTGTGATTGTTTAAAAGCCGGCGGCTTTTTACCGCCCGCCGGCTTTTAAACAATCAGGAGAATTCTCCCACGCTGGGATGGCATTCTTATGACAGGCTGGATCTCAGCTGAGCTCTGCCATCCAGCTTGTCATCCTTCAGAGACACTGCAGAGCGCAGGCATTATGGGAACTTCCGATTCCGGTATTCGATATTGTAAAAGTATCGGAATTAAGTATCAGAATTCCGATACCGCGAATATCGGCCGATACCCGATATTACAGTATCGGAATGCTCAACACTAATTGTCACAGAAGCGATGCGAACTTCCCAGCTCCAGACACAGCGCAGCACTTCTGTGACAAGTGAAAGCTGTCGGCACAGAAGCCCTGCGCTGTGTCCGGAGCTGGGAAGACACTGCGATGTGTCAGAAAAGTTCGCTAGGTTCTGTCTGTCTCCGCTGCTGGGAATACGCTGCGCTGTGTCCCAGGCCTGAGAAGACACAGCGCAGCGATGTGTCAGTTTCAGCACAGAAGCGCTGACTGTCTGGACCTACCGCCGCCGTATTTTAACTCCCTCCACCTTATATTAACTCCCACATGGCAGGGATATGGCCACGGCAGCTTATTAACACCCCCAGAGTATCCCCGCATGTCAATTTCTGAAAGTTCAAAAACATTACCGGCGTATAAGACGACCCCAGACTAGACAGAAGATTTTTCAGTCTTCAAAAGTCGTCTTATACGCCGGAATATATGGTATATATATATATATATATATATATACACAGTTATATGAAAAAGTTTAGGCACCCCTATTAATCTTAAGCTTAATGTTTTATAAAAATTGGTCTTATTGCAACAGCTATTTCAGTTTGATATATGTAATAACTGTTGGACACAGTAATGTTTCTGCCTTGAAATGAGGTTTATTGTACTAACAGAAAATGTGCAATCTGCATTCAAACAAAATTTGACAGGTGCATAAGTATGGGCACCCTTATCATTTTCTTGTTTTAAATACTACTACCTACTTTTTACTGACTTACTAAAGCCCTTTTTTTGGTTTTGTAACCTCATTGAGCTTTGAACTTCATAGCCAGGTGTATGCAATCATGAGAAAAGCTACTTAAAGTGGCCACTTGCAAGTTGTTCTCCTGTTTGAATCTCCTCTGAAGAGTGGCATCATGGGCTCCTCAAAACAACTGTCAAATGATCTGAAAACAAAGATTATTCAACATAGTTTTTCAGGGGAAGAATACAGAAAGCTGTCTCAGAGATTTAACCTGTCAGTTTCCACTGTGAGGAACATAGTAAGGAAAAGGAAGAACACAGGGACAGTTCTTGTTAAGGCCAGAAGTGGCAGGCCAAGAAAAACATCAGAAAGGCAGAGAAGAAGAATGGTGAGATCAGTCAAGGACAATCCTCAGACCACCTCCAGAGAGCAGCAGCATCAATTTGCTGCAGATGGTGTCACTGTGCATCGGTCAGCTATACAACGCACTTTGCACAAGGAGAAACTGTATGGGAGAGTGATGCGAAAGAAGCTGTTTCTGCAAGCATGCCACAAACAGAGTCGGCTGAGGTATGCAAAAGCACATTTGGAGAAGCCAATTTCTTTTTGGAAGAAGGTCCTGTGGACTGATGAAACCAAGATTGAGTTGTTTGGTCATACAAAAAGGCGTTATGCATGGCGGCAAAAAAACACAGCATTCCAAGAAAAACACTTGCTACCCACAGTAAAATTTGGTGCAGGTTCCATCATGCTTTGGGGCTGTGTGGCCAATGCCGGCACCGGGAATCTTGTTAAAGTTGAGGGACGCATGGATTCCACTCAGTATCGGCAGATTATTGACAATAATGTTCAAGAATCAGTGACAAAGTTGAAGTTACGCAGGGGATGGATCTTTCAGCAAGACAATGATCCAAAACACCGCTCCAAATCTACTCAGGCATTCATGCAGAGGAACAATTACAATGTTCTGGAATGGCCATCCCAGTCCCCAGACCTGAATATCATTGAACATCTGTGGGATCATTTCAAGAGGGCTGTCCATGCTCGGCGACCATCAAACTTAACTGAACTGGAATTGTTTTGTAAAGAGGAACGGTCAAAAATACCTTCATCCAGGATCCAGGAAATCATTAAAAGATACAGGAAGCGACTAGAGGCTGTTATTTTTGCAAAAGGAGGATCTACTAAATATTAATGTCACTTTTCTGGTGAGGTGCCCATACTTATGCACCTGTCAAATTTTGTTTGAATGCAGATTGCACATTTTCTGTTAGTACAATAAACCTCATTTCAAGGCAGAAACATTACTGTGTCCAACAGATATTACATATATCAAACTGAAATAGCTGTTGCAAAAACACCAATTTTTATAAAACATTAAGCTTAAGATTAATAGGGGTGCCCAAACTTTTTCATATAACTGTATATATATATATATATATATATATATATATATATATATATATACATATACATATATATATATATATATATATATATATATATATATATACATACCGTTGTGCTCAGAAGTTTTGCTTTCTTGGCCTTGTTTCAGAGAATATGAATGATAACAAAACAACTTTTTTTCCACTCATGTTTAATGGTTGGATGAAGCCATTTATTATCAAACTACTGTATTTCTCTTTTTAAATCTTAATGACAACCAAAAACATCCAAATGACCCTGATCAAAAGTTCACATACCCCAGTTCTTAATCCCGTGTATTGCCCCCTTTAACATCAATGACAACTTGAAGTCTTTTGTGTCAGTTGTGGATGAGGTTCTTTATTTTCTCAGATGGTAAAGTTGTCCATTCTTCTTGGCAAAAAGCCTCCAGTCCATGTAAATTCCTGGGCTGTCTAGAATGAACTGCGTGCTTGAGATCTCCCCAGAGTGGCTCAATGATATTGAGGTCAGGAGACTGAGGTGGCCGCTCCAGAACCTTCACTTTGTTCTGCTGTAGGCAATGACAGGTTGACTTGGCCTTGTGTTTTGGATCGTTGCCATGTTGGAACATCCAAGTACGTCCCATGTGCAGCTTCCGGGCTGATGAATGCAAATTTACCTCCAGTATTTGCTGATAATGTGCTGCTTTCATCTTTCCTTCAACTTTTACCAAGTTTCCTGTGCCTTTGTAGCTCACGCATCCTCAAAACATCAGCGATTCACCTACCTGCTTTATAGTAGGAATGGTGTTCCTTTCTTCATAGGCCTTGTTGATCTCTCTCCAAATGTAACATTTAGGATTGTGGCCAAAAAGTTAAATTTTGGTCTCAGCACTCCAAATGACCTTATTCCAGAAGTTTTGAGGCTTGTCTCTGTGTGTTTGATATATTGTAGGCGAGATACTTTGTGGCATTTGCGCAGCAGTGGCTTTCTTTAGGCAAGTCGACCATGCAGCCCATTTTTCTTAAAGTGCCTCCTTATTGTCCAACTTGAAACTGCCACACTGCTAGTTTTCAGAGAGTCCTAAATTTCAGCTGATGTTATTTGTGGGTCTTTCTTTGCATCCCGAACAATTTTCCTGGCAGTTGTGGCCGAAATATTTGTTGGTTCACGTGACCGTGGTTTGGTTTTTACAGAGCCCCTGATTTTCCATTTGTTAATCACAGTTTGAACTCTCCTGACTGGCATTATCAATTCCTTGGATATCTTTTTGTATCCCTTTCCTGTGTTATACAGTTCAGCTACCTTTTTCCCATAGATCCGTTGACAATTCTTTTGCTTTCCCCATGGCTCATAATCCAGAAATGTCAGTGGGTGGATGAAAGACGCAAGAGTCTGTCTGGATCCCAGAAACTCACTCAGCTTTTATGCACACACACTGATTACAAGCAAACAGGTCACAGGTGAGGATGTTACCATTAGTAGCCATTAGTGATGAGCGAGGTGCCCCTCTTTGCATGTTTGGCGCTCTTTAGAGAGGCAATGAACATGCAGGGATTGCCTGCCACACACTGCAATGCCGTAGCCATGTTGGTTGTGGCATTACAGTGATTGGCTGGCCGCACAGCGTCATGAGGTCTATATAAGACCTGGCGCCGCCATGCTTGTCACAGTCTACCCCGGAATCAGGCAGTGTAGGGAGAGATGCTGGTGAGCTAGGGAGAGATTTGGTTGTTTATTAGTTAGTGTAGGTATACCACAACATCTATATATATCCATCTGAACTAACAGTCCTTCTGAGGACTAATCCAGCTGCATATTTTCAGTGGTGAAGGTGATAGCAGGAGTTAGCCAGGCAGTGTATGTGGCAGACTGCAGTGCATATAGCAAGAGGGTCCATAGTCTAGGTCAGTGAAAGCGAACCTTTTAGAGACTGAGTGCCCAAACGAGTGCACTTATTGTCGCAAAGTGCATCTTCTTACAATCACCACTGTACTTACGAGAGCTTCAATCAGCAAGATATCTTGAGTAAACAGTATTTACTTCATACTGGTTAAACATGAGATACAATTCAGTGTCACACAGTCCGTGTGCTGCTTACATAACACATGCAGGAAAGAAAGAGAGAAACACAGGAAGTATAAACAACCAACAATTGAGAGCTTTTCTCCCACACATTAAAGTAAGCATATAACTTTACACACTATCGCCATCTGCTGTCTGGTTAGTATAAAGTCCTCCTTTCACTTATAATAAGTTCTAATCTGTTGCATATGCCAACACCCTTTCTCAACAGTAAGGACTTATTCAATCAAACCCAACTTTTTTATTAGTCTCTGGTGTTTATCAGCATTCAACGCCTTCGTGAAGATGTCTGCTGTCATTTCTTCAGTAGGACAATAGTCTAACTTCAAGACTCCTTGTTCCTGATGATCTCTCAAGAAATGATATTTCACATCAGTATGCTTGGTTCTTGGATTGACTCTTTCCATCTAAGCAAGAACAAGACATCCTTGATTGTCCTCTTTCAGTTTTGTTGGTTCCAACTGTGGTTGTCCTAATTCTGTCAACAATTGTCTTAACCACAGTGCTTCTTGACTCGCATGTGCTGCGGCAACATATTCTGCTTCTGTTGAAGACAGTGTCACAATTGACTGTTTCTTACTTGTCCAACTTATTGGTCCACCTGAGAGAAAAAAAATATGTCCACTGGTAGATCTTCTGTTAGTTGGATCTCCAGCCCAATCTGCATCAACATATCCTTTTAAAATGCAATTATCACTTGTGGGTAATTTCAGCTTAACATTACTAGTTCCTTTCAAATAACGCATTACTCTCTTCACGACATTCCAATCAGCTTTATTTGGTTTTGATACCTTTCTACTCAGGATTCCTACTGCTGCTGCGATGTCTGGTCTTGTAACGGTCACTAGATACAGTAGTTTTCCTATTGCTGTTCTGTATTCTTCATTATTTGGTAGAATATTTTTTTCACTGTTCATCTCTTTGAGATAATTAGTTTCCATTGGAGACTTTACTGTTTTTGCATCCTTTAATCCTAATTTTTCTGTTATGTCTTGAATCATGTGATTCAGTAGGAAACTTCCGTCTTCTTCTCTTTCTTCCTGTATTCCTAGGTACTGTTTTACATTTCCCAAGTCTTTGATTTCTAAATGTTGCTTCAGGATTTTTAGAATGTTTTCTTTATCCCTTTCTTGTTTAAAACAAATAAAAATGTCGTCTATATATATGAGTACATAATTCCATCTATTAATCAGCCTTTTTGTGTACAAGCATGGATCAGCTTTGCTTCTTTGAAATTTTTCATTTGTAAGTACTTCCGTGATTTTATCATTCCACGCTTTAGCTGCTTGTTTTAAACCATATATGCGTTTCTGCAGTTTGCAAACTTTGTTTGGATTTCTTTCATCTTTGAATCCTGGAGGTTGTTCCATGTAAATGTCTTCTGTTAAATCTCCATTCAAAAAGGCTGTCTTTACATCCAGATGTCTCAGTTCCATCTGTTTCATTGCTCCAACTGTAAGTAAAGTTCTTATTGTAGTGTGTTTGACAACTGGAGCAAATGTCTCATGATAGTCTTCTCCTTATTTTTGAGAATACCCTTTAGCTACGAGTCTTGCTCGTATCTTTCAGCTGTGCCATCTGTTTGGTATTTTACTTTAAAAATCCATTTACATCCTATGACTTTTCTTCCTTCTGGTAAATCTGTTAGTGTCCATGTATTTGAATCATGCATGGATTTAATTTCTGTTTCTGTTGCTTCTATCCATTTATTAGCTTCTTCTTCAGGAAGTTTAGATATGTCTTCCCAAGAGGTAGGCTCATAGATTTTTCTTATGCTTGTCTTGTATGAGAGACGTTTTGGTGGTTTTCCTTTGTTCTCTCTCATTGAGCATCTTGGTTCTGTGTCTGTTTGTAGTTGTGATTCTTCACTTTCAGTATTTTGTTCTTCATTGATTTCTACTTATTTCTCATCAGATATTTCTTCAGTTATGTCACTATTGTTTTTCTCATTTTTTGTTTCAACTGAAATCATAATGTCTTCATTTAAATCTTCAATGAATGTCACACTGTTACCCACCGTAACTCTGTCTGTTTTGGGATCTAGGATTCTATATCCTTTGCAATTTTCACTATATCCAACGAATATTCCTTCCATGGATCTGTTTTGAAGTTTGGAACGTTTTTCTGTTGGAATGAATATAAAAACTTTACATCCAAAAACTTTTAAATGATTGACATTTGGTTTCATAACTTGCCACAGTTCATATGGAGTTTTCGTCAGTTTTCTGGAAAAAAGTTGGTTCTGTAGATATGTAGCTGTCATTGCTGCCTCACCCCAATATTTCTCTGGTAGTTTGGAATCCGTCAGCATACATCTTATCATTTCTGTTAGAGTTCTGTTTTTCCTTTCTGCTACTCCATTTTGTTCAGGTGTGTATGGAACAGTTTTCTGGTGTTCTATTCCATTTTGTCTTAAGTAGTCTTCTATTCTGTGACCTGTAAATTCACCTCCATTATCACTTCTGATGATAATTGGCTTCCTTTGAAATTTGTTACTTGATCTTGTTACATAGTCTACAAGCTTATCAAAAACTTCACTTTTGTTCTTAATTAAGTATGTGACTGTGTATCTTGAGTAGTCGTCTATAAAAGTCAACATGTATCTATTGCCTCCTGATGTAGTCACTTTCATGGGTCCACATACGTCAGTATGCACCAAATCAAGTGGTCTTTCGCTTTTCATCTCACTTTCTTATGGAATAGATATACTTGTGGCTTTGGATTTTATACAACATTCACATCTTATGGTAATTGAGCAATCTGATATCTTTAAATATTTTGTCAATTCTTTTCTCTGTAGTTCCCTTATACTGTCAGGGTGTCTATGTCCTAGACGTCTATGCCACATGTGAATACATTTTTTGTGATCATGTGTACATACCTTCATCTGTTCCTTTGGTGTGTCAAAATTATATATTTGTTCATCTGCCCTGACTTTGGTTATCACCTTGTTTCCTGCAATAATTGCACACTCATTGTCTTTGAATTTTACTGTAAGTCCTTTTGCTGTTAAACGTTTCACAGATAATAATCCGACTTCCAATTTTGGAACATACAACACATCCTGTACAAGTATCTTTGAATCTTGTCTGAACTTGTTTGAACAATTTAGCATACCTTGTCCGATACCTTCTGCGGTTATTTTACTTCCATCTGCAAGATAAATGGCTTCTTTCTTATCTAAATCAAGATCAGTAAAGAAATTCTTGTCACTTGTCATATGACTCATTGCTCCTGAATCAATAAACCAACCAAGTGATGATTTCTTGTCTGTTACTTTAAATGTGCCATTCCAATTATTCTCGCATGAATCGTAAATTGTGTTTTTACTTTCTGTGTATGCTTTTTATGTTGTAATTTTTGTTGTTCTGCTTTCCATATGGTACAGTCTTTCTTTAAATGACCTTTTTTCTTACATCTGAAGCATTCTCTTGTCTCTTTATTATGGGATTTTTTAAATTCTGTAGCTTTAAGAGTGTTTTCACTGTCCTTTTCAGTAGAAGAATCATTTCTTTGTTCTTTTCTTCTCTGATATTCATCTATTAGTCTTGTTTTCACAAAATCTAATGTAATGTCAGTTTCTGGTCTCGTCTCAAGGGCATTTATCAAGGCTGTATACAAATCTGGTAAACTGCACAATAATATAGCTGCTACATGACTATCTTTAATGTCTTCACCAATAGATCTTAGCTGTGATATCACTTCCATCATTGAGAATATGTGCTTCTGCATGTCGGCATTTGCACTCAATCTCATACTGTAAAGCTTTCTTAATAAAAATAACTTGTGATTCAAGCTAGGTCTTTCATACAGTTTTCTTAATTCTTCCCACATGCCTTTAGCTGTTTCTTCATTTCTTATATCTATTAATTGAGCATCATCCACTAATAAGCTAATGGTGGCTCTCGCTTGTCTATTCTTCTTATCCCATGTCTGATTATCTTGATCTGGTCTTTCTGTAACAATTACTTCCCATAAATCATCCTTAGATAACAGCATCTAAGGATGATTTACTTTGAATTTCCATAACTGATAATTTTCACTATTCAGTTTAGCTACTGTGAATTTCAGTTCTGTGTTACTCATCATCTTTATATAGTCTTACTTGTTTAGAGAGTTGTACTGAAGATATTCTCCTGTTTTTTCTTCTTGCTGATAGTTCCAGTATGTCCTGCCTGTGTTGAATTCTCTGTAATTATATCCAGCTCCTGGGATCATGAATTCCTTTGTCACTCTGTATCTGGATTTATTTCCTTCTGTTTACAGAGCTTATCTGTGTGCTCCGTTATCGGGGATTATAAACCAGGATCCTGCTGTAGTGCGGGCCTGTAGTGTCTGGGCTTTAGTGTCTGGGTTCCAGCCTGGGCCCATAACCTGTCGCAGAGTGCATCTTCTTACAATCACCACTGTACTTACGAGAGCTTCAATCAGCAAGATATCTTGAGTAAACAGTATTTACTTCATACTGGTTAAACATGAGATACAATTCAGTGTCACACAGTCCGTGTGCTGCTTGCATAACACATGCAGGAAAGAAAGAGAGAAACACAGGAAGTAAAAACAACCAATAATTGAGAGCTTTTCTCCCCCACATTACAGTAAGCATATAACTTTACACACTATCGCCATCTGCTGTCTGGTTAGTATAAAGTCCTCCTTTCACTTATAATAAGTTCTAATCTGTTGCATATGCCAACACTTATCACTAAGTGCCAACACGGAAATTTAACCTGTGGCAGGTGTGGACATTACAGGAGACTTGCAAAATACACACACACACAGCCCCTCTGCAAAATATATACACACACACACTGCTCCTGTGTAAAATACATACACACACACAGGGCCGGCTCCAAGTTTTTTAATCTCAGTGGGCCCCTTTAACACATACCATGATTCATGATGCACAGATACGGCAAATAAATATAGGTTTACAACACAGGGCCCAGCCTGCTCCCTCATCCTTCACATATGCAGACATGCACACACACACAGAGTACGCAGACGTGCGCGCACACACACCTTTGCAAAAAACAAAATAATATATATATACACACACATACACACAAACACAGCCCCTCTGCAGAATATATATATATATATATAAATATATACATGCATACACAGACACAGCCCCTCTGCAGAATATATATAAATATATATATATATATATATATATATATATATACACATGCACACACAGACACAGCCTCTCTGCAGCATATAAATATATATATATATATACTGTATATACATACACACATACACAAACAGACACAGCCCCTCTGCAGAATATATATACATATATACAGTTATATGAAAAAGTTTGGGCACCCCTATTAATCTTAACTTAATGTTTTTTAAAAATTGGTGTTTTTGCAACAGCTATTTCAGTTTGATATATGTAATAACTGTCAGACACAGTAATGTTTCTGCCTTGAAATGAGGTTTATTGTACTAACAGAAAATGTGCAATCTGCATTCAAACAAAATTTGACAGGTGCATAAGTATGGGCACCTCACCAGAAAAGTGACATTAATATTTAGTAGATCCTCCTTTTGCAAAAATAACAGTCTCTAGTCGCTTCCTGTAGCTTTTAATGATTTCCTGGATCCTGGATGAAGGTATTTTTGACCATTCCTCTTCACAAAACAATTCCAGTTCAGTTAAGTTTGATGGTCGCCGAGCATGGACAGCCCTCTTGAAATGATCCCACAGATGTTCAATGATATTCAGGTCTGGGGACTGGGATGGCCATTCCAGAACATTGTAATTGTTCCTCTGCATGAATGCCTGAGTAGATTTGGAGCGGTGTTTTGGATCATTGTCTTGCTGAAAGATCCATCCCCTGCGTAACTTCAACTTTGTCACTGATTCTTGAACATTATTGTCAAGAATCTGCTGATACTGAGTGGAATCCATGCGTCCCTCAACTTTAACAAGATTCCCGATGCCGGCATTGGCCACACAGCCCAAAAGCATGATGGAACCTGCACCAAATTTTACTGTGGGTAGCAAGTGTTTTTCTTGGAATGCTGTGTTTTTTTGCCGCCATGCATAATGCCTTTTTGTATGACCAAACAACTCAATCTTGGTTTCATCAGTCCACAGGACCTTCTTCCAAAAAGAAATTGGCTTCTCCAAATGTGCTTTTGCATACCTCAGCCGACTCTGTTTGTGGCGTGCTTGCAGAAACGGCTTCTTTCGCATCACTCTCCCATACAGCTTCTCCTTGTGCAAAGTGCGTTGTATAGTTGACCGATGCACAGTGACACCATCTGCAGCAAGTTGATGCTGCAGCTCTCTGGAGGTGGTCTGAGGATTGTCCTTGACTGATCTCACCATTCTTCTTCTCTGCCTTTCTGATGTTTTTCTTGGCCTGCCACTTCTGGCCTTAACAAGAACTGTCCCTGTGTTCTTCCATTTCCTTACTATGCTCCTCACAGTGGAAACTGACAGGTTAAATCTCTAAGACAGCTTTTTGTTTCCTTCCCCTGAACAGCTATGTTGAATAATCTTTGTTTTCAGATCATTTGACAGTTGTTTTGAGGAGCCCATGATGCCACTCTTCAGAGGAGATTCAAACAGGAGAACAACTTGCAAGTGGCCACTTTAAGTAGCTTTTCTCATGATTGCATACACCTGGCTATGAAGTTCAAAGCTCAATGAGGTTACAAAACCAAAAAAAGGGCTTTAGAAAGTCAGTAAAAAGAAGGTAGGAGTATTTAAAACAAGAAAATGATAAGGGTGCCCATTCTTAGGCACCTGTCAAATTTTGTTTGAATTCAGATTGCACATTTTCTATTAGTACATTAAACCTCATTTCAAGGCAGAAACATTACTGTGTCCAACAGTTATTACATATATCAAACTGAAATAGCTGTTGCAAAAACACCAATTTTTATAAAACATTAAGTTAAGATTAATAGGGGTGCCCAAACTTTTTCATATAACTCTATATATACATAAATACACACACACACACAGACACAGCCCCTCTGCAGAATATATATATACATGCACACACACAGACACAGCCCCTCTGCAGAATATATATATATATATATATATATATATTTATATATACATATATATATATATATATATATATATATATAAACAGTACAGACCAAAAGTTTGGACACACCTCATTTAAAGATTCTTCTGTGTTTTCATGACTATGAAAATTGTACATTCACACTGAAGGCATCAAAACTATGAATTAACACATGTGGAATTATATACTTAACAAAAAAGTGTGAAACAACTGAAAATATGTCTTATATTCTAGGTTCTTCAAAGTAGCCACCTTTTGCTTTGATGACTGCTTTGCACACTCTTGGCATTCTCTTGATGAGCTTCAAGAGGTAGTCACCGGAAATGGTCTTCCAACAATCTTGAAGGAGTTCCCAGAGATGCTTAGCACTTGTTGGCCCTTTTGCCTTCACTCTGCGGTCCAGCTCACCCCAAACCATCTCAATTGGGTTCAGGTCTGGTGACTGTGGAGGCCAGGTCATCTGGCGTAGCACCCCATCACTCTCCCTCTTGGTCAAATAGCCCTTACACAGCCTGGAGGTGTGTTTGGGGTCACTGTCCTGTTGAAAAATAAATGATGGTCCAACTAAACGCAAACTGGATGGAATAGCATGCCGCCGCAGGATGCTGTGGTAGCCATGCTGGTTTAGTATGCCTTCAATTTTGAATAAATCCCCAACAGTGTCACAAGCAAAGCACCGCCATACCGTCACACCTCCTCCTCCATGCTTCACGGTGGGAACCAGGCAAGTAGAGTCCATCCGTTCACCTTTTCTGCGTCACACAAAGACACGATGGTTGGAACCAAATATCTCAAATTTGGACTCATCAAACCAAAGCACAGATTTCCACTGGTCTAATGTCTATTCCTTGTGTTCTTTAGCCCAAACAAGTCTCTTCTGCTTGTTGCCTGTGCTTAGCAGTGGTTTCCTTGCAGCTATTTTACCATGAAGGCCTGCTGCACAAAGTCTCCTCTTAACAGTTGTTGAAGAGATGTGTCTGCTGCTAGAACTCTGTGTGGCATTGACCTGGTCTCTAATCTGAGCTGCTGTTAACCTGCGAATTCTGAGGCTGGTGACTCGGATAATCTTATCCTCAGAAGCAGAGGTGACTCTTGGTCTTCCTTTCCTGGGGCGGTCCTCATGTGAGCCAGTTTCTTTGTAGCGCTTGATGGTTTTTGCAACTGCACTTGGGGACGCTTTCAAAGTTTTCCCAATTTTTCGCACTGACTGACCTTCATTTGCTAAAGTAATGATGGCAGCTCGTTTTTCTTTACTTAACTGCTTTTTTCTTTCCATAATAAAAATTCTAACAGTCTATTCAGTAGGACTATCAGCTGTGTATCCACCAGACTTCTGCACAACACAACTGATGGTCCCAACCCCATTTATAAGGCAAGAAATCCCACTTATTAAACCTGACAGGGCACTCCTGTGAAGTGAAAACCATTTCCGGTGACTACCTCTTGAAGCTCATCAAGAGAATGCCAAGAGTGTACAAAGCAGTCATCAAAGCAAAAGGTGGCTACTTTGAAGAACCTAGAATATAAGACATATTTTCAGTTGTTTCACACATTTTTTGTTAAGTATATAATTCCACATGTGTTAATTCATAGTTTTGATGCCTTCAGTGTGAATGTACAATTTTCATAGTCATGAAAATACAGAAAAATCTTTAAATGAGAAGGTGTGTCCAAACTTTTGGTCTGTACTGTATACACACACATACACACACAGACACAGCCCCTCTGCAGAATATATATATATATACATACACACACACAGACACAGCCACTCTGCAGAATATAGATATATATATATATATATATATATATATATATATATATACATGCACACACAGACACAGCCCCTCTGCAGAATATATATATATATATATTGTAATGCAGCGGCTTGCGCTGATCACATGACTGTGACATCAGCACAGGTCCTGTGTGTGCACTACAGGATATATAAACCCTGGTAGATTTGAGACAGGTGTGTAAGGCGTGAGGCCTATTCCCTGTGTGGGACACTGTTAGACTAGAGAGGCTTAGTGAGGCCTAGAGAGGCCTGGTGAAGCCTGGTGAAGCCTGAAAGGCAGAGGCTGGATCCGTATGTGTAAGGGATTCCAGTAGCCTTAGAGGGCCAGAGGCTTGGAAGGCAAGATTCCTGGAAGGCAAAGGCTGGATGTTAGGTGAGACAACATACCAGTAGCCTTTGAAGGAATGAGGGCTGGAGACCCCCATCTGGGAAGCCGTAAAGCTACAGTGGTGGCAGAACAAAACTGACTGAAGCAGCTAAAACCCGGCAAAGGTAAAACACTGCATTATATGGACGTTAATTTAAGTGACTTTACTGGAGGCTGTAACTGGAGCTAAGTGGGCCTGTCTGCCACTTGAAAGGCTCCTGGACATTATATGTGTATGTCGGCGAGCCACTGAGTTGGACTCGGTGATAAGCAGTAGTCAAGTGTAATAAACTGCTGGATTGTGAAATACTGGAAAACGTGGCTGGTGTGCTTTAATTGACCCGGTGCAGCGAGTGTCCCCCAGCAACTGCAGCCCGGTTGCTAGGGGCAACTACAGCCCGGTTGCTTGGGGCAACTGCAGCCTGGTTGCTAGGGGTAACAGCACAGTATGACGAGTGTGGATACAAGCATCTTGCTGTGGCTCGTCGGGGTCACGAAGATTAAAGCATCTTACTGTAACTCGGCGGGGTTACAAAAATTGTATTCGCACTCAAACCTTGTTTGCTGTGGCTCGGCGGGGTCACGGAAATTAAAGCATCAGGCTGTAACTCGGCGGGGTTACAAAAATTGTCCTCGCACTCAAGCCTGGTTTGCTGTAACTCGGCGGGGTTATGAAAATTGTCCCGCACTCAAACCTGGTTTGCTGTGGCTCGGCAATTTTCCCGGTAGAGCAGTGTGAAGGGTCTAGTATGAATAGTGTACTGTGATGGCTGTGAACAGAGCAGCAAAAGAAAATGAAGCTATTGAGCGATTAAAGTGCTGGTTAAAACCGCAGCAGGTATTTGAGAAACGTCTACAGGACATGTTGCAGGAACTCTGACTACAGCCCCCAATCATGACACACTATATCTAGATGTGCCCCCTTTCACATTGATGCATATAATGTAATGTTCGGCTCCTGCTGGAGCTCTCACCAGCACCTGTGCTCAGCGCGTTTTCTCTGCTCCTCTGCAGCCCTCACACTGGCAGTAGTGTGATGAGGTCAGTAGCTGGATGATGTCATCATACTGCTGCACGTCGGAACCTGAGCTGACAGGCGCTCGCTCCTCTGCCTCAGTCCCAGCGCAGCACTGTTCAAATGTATTCGCGCCTAAAATACACAAATGCATTTGAACATGGGAGCGGAGTGGTGTGCGGGAGGCAGCGGCGACGGGCTTGGCGTGCGTGCCCATAGAAATGGTTCCGAGTGCCACCTATGGCACACGTGCCATAGGTTTGCTACCACTGGTCTAGGTATTCCACAACACATATATATATATATATATATATATATATATGTATATATATATATATATATATATATATACACACGTGATCAAAATTGTTGGTACCCCTCGTTTAATGAAAGAAAAACCCACATTGGTCACAGAAAAAACTTGAATCTGACAAAAGTAATAATAAATTAAAAATCTATGAAAATGAACAACTGAAAGTCAGACATTGCTTTTCAACCCTGCTTCCACAAAGTGTAAAAAAAGTTAAACTCATGAAATAGGCTTGGACAAAAATGATGGTACTCTTAACTTAATATTTTGTTGAACAATCTTTTGAGGCAATCACTGCAATCAAACGATTCCTGTAACTGTCAATGAGACTTCTGCACCTCTCGACAAGTATTTTGGCCCACTCCTCATGAGCAAACTGCTCCAATTGTCTCGCGTTTGAAGCTTGCCTTTTCCAGATGGCATGTTTCAGCTCTTTCCAAAGATGCTCAACAGGATTTAGGTCAGGGCTCATAGAAGACCATTTCAGAATAGTCCAATGTTTTCCTATTAGCCATTCTTGGGTGTTTTTAGCTGTGTGTTTTGGGTCATTATCCTGTTGCAAGACCCATGACCTGCGACGGAGACCAAACTTTCTGACACTGGGCAGCACATTTCTTTCTTGGATCCCTTGATAGTCTTGAGATTTCATTGTACCCTGCACAGATTCAAGATACCCTGTACCAGATGCAGCAAAGCAGCCCCAGAACATAACAGAGCCTCCTCCATGTTTCACAGTAGGGACAGTATTCTTTTCTTGATATGCTTCATTTTTCCATCTGTGACCATAGAGCTGATGTTCCTTGCCAAAACTTCCATTTTTGTCTCATCTGTCCATAGGACATTCTCCCAGAAGCTTCCTGGCTTGTCAACATGTAGTTTGGCAAATTCCAGTCTGGCTTTTTTATGATTTTTTTCAACAATGGTGTTCTCCTTGGTCGTCTCCCATGAAGTCCACTTTGGTCGCAGCCGGCGACCGCGACCAATCAGCGATTTTGGCGCCAAATTTAAACACTGCTCTGCTGATTGCGTCCAGTTGGCCGCATACATATTCTAGAATACCCGATGCGTTAGAATCGGGCCACCATCTAGTCACATATAAGTGTGCTCCAAATTCAGCCATTTCAGGCCTCCAGTTCAATTTTGTTGCAGTGTGTCAGTGAAGTTATTGACATGAGGTCGCTGTGAAAAATAGTAACCTACAGGCCAGCTATTTAAAACTGTGGTTTTCCGTCACACGTATCACATATAAGTGTGTTTCAAATTCAGGCATTTCAGGCCTTCATTTAAATTTTGTTGCAGTGTGTCAGTGACGTTATTGACACAAGGTCGCTGTGAAAAATAGTAACCTACAGGCCAGCTATTTAAAACTGTGGTTTTCCGTCACACGTATCACATATCACTGCGGTTCAAATCCAGCCATTTGTAGTGAACATGGAAAATATTGTCCTCCATTTAAAATGGGCAAGGCGAGTGGCAAGGGACAAGAAAGTGGACGTGATGGTAACGGTGAATGCAGAGGACGAGGTCGAGGCCGTGGGCAAGCTGAAATTGTGCCACAACAAACACCCACATCTTGTCACCCGACCTTCCTGTCCCAATTAATAGGGGACCGCAGAACACCACTATTGAACACAGAACAGTGTGAAAAGGTTATTGGTTGGATAGCAGATAATGCTTACAGTCACTTAGCCACCACCACCACCCTGTCTTCCACACGGTCAAGTTTCAGTAGCCGTGAGTCTGGACTGCATATTCCTCACCCTGATCCTCCTTCCTCCCACCATGCCGAGTGCCCGGAGACAACTAATCCCAAACTTGGACACTCCGAAGAGCTGTTCACTTTTCCATTTATAGATTCGGGTCTCTTGCCCGGTCCAGTTGAAGCTGGGCAAGAGGAGATCACATGTAGCGATGCCAAAATATTTGAGCAGCCCTGGTCACATGAAGGTGATGGTGGGAAACTGTCACAAAAGGTGGATGATGATGAGACACAATTGCCAGAAAGTCAGGAGGAGGACCAGGGTGCGGAAGTGGAAGACGAGGTGGTGGATGATATAGTAACTGACCCAGCACACAGGGGGAGGGAGTCATAGCACCACAACAGGCAGGAAGAAGCAGTGTGGTGGCCACAGACACAAGTTGGGAAAGCGCTCCTCGTAATTCCAACACGACAGAAGTTGCCAGTACATCTGTTAGGTCTTCCCGAGTCATGTTGTTTTTTAAAGACTCTGCCGATAACCCCAAAAAGGCCATTTGCAACACATGCAAGGTCAGCATCAGCAGGGATAGCAAAGCTACCAGCCTGACTACCACCAGCATGATCAGGCACATGGCAGCAAAGCACCTGGCTAAGTGGGCCAAACCCCAGGGTCCAGCAACAGTGTCTGTGAGTGACACCACTGCTTGTTCTGAGGTTGTGCATGCATGCCAATCCCCTGTCCATGGCACATGCCAAGATGCCTCCCGCCCTGCACCTGTCATTGAACACTCTCAACTAGCATCATTAGCAAGCACGTCCACATCCTTGTCCCAGTGCAGTGTTCAGTAGTCCCTACCCCAGTCCTTGGAACGTAAGTACAAATACACAGCTAACGCCCCACAGGCCACACTACTAAATTCACACATTTCGTGAATGCTTGCGCTCAAAATGTTGCCTTTTAGGCTCGTGGAGACGGAAGCTTTCCGCAACCTGATGATGGCGGCCGTCCCTCGGTACTCCGTCCCCAGCTGCCACTATTTCCCGGTGTGCTGTACCCGCATTACACAAGCACGTGTCCCACAACATTAACCGTGCCCTCAACAATGCAGTTACTGGGAAAGTCCACCTAACCATGGACACATGGTCAAGTGCTTGTGGACAGGGATGGTAAATCTCGCTGATGGCACACTAGGTTAACATAGTGGAAGCCGCGACCCAGTCGGACCATGGGACGGAACACGTCCTCCCGACACCAAGGAGTGCGGGCCCTGGGTCAATCAGGGTTGCCCCCACATTCTACAGCTCCTGCACCTCATCCTCGTCCACTTCAGCCTCCATCTCCGAAATGACCACATCAGTCACAAGCTGGAAGCACTGCAGCATTGCCTCAGCCAAGCAGCAACAGGCTGTGCTGATGCTATTATGCTTAGGTGACAAACCACACAATTCTGAAGAGTTGTCGACAGCTCTGAAAGAGCAGGCAGATCTGTGGCTGACGTCACTGAACCTACATCCAGGCATGGTCGTGTGTGACAATAACCAGAACCTGGTGGCGGCTCTGAGGCAAGGCGAGCTCACACACATACCATGCCTGGCCCTTGTGCTTAACCTCGTGGTTCAGCAGTTTCTCAAAACCTACCCGGATCTGTCGGATCTGCTTGTCAAAGTACACCCCCTGTGTGCCCATTTTAGAAAGTCAGCTACAGCTTCCGCTGCCCTTGCCATGCTTCAGCAGCGTTTGCAGTTTCCAGCTCACTGACTGATCTGCGATTTATTCATGCATTGGAACTCTACATTGCAGATGTTGTAAAGGATTTGTGAGCAGAAGAGGGCAGTTGTTGACTACCAGCATCAACAAGGCTGTTGGTATTCAGGTCAGACTCCACACATAAGACCTCAGGAGTGAACATGGATGTCAGACATATGTATCATCCTCCAAAACTTTGAGGACTCCACCAAGATGGTGAGCGGCGATGACACCATAATTAGCGTCACCATTCCGCTTCCCTGTCTTCTGAAATGCTCTCTGCTCTCAATTAAAGAGGATGCATTCCAGGCAGAGCATGATGAGATGGAACATGGAACCATACAGGGTATTTAAACACAGCCCTGCCTCATCTCATCCCAACATGGATTGGGTGACAATGAGGAAAAGGAGGAGGAGGAAGAAGAACAGGAACTAGTTTCCTGCGCTATAGATGGTACCATTTGCACAACCGTCATACCGTCTGTTCAGCATGGATGGCCTGAGGACAGGGAGGAGGAGGAGGAAGAGGAGGAGTATGAGGGGGAGAGCATAGTCAGTCGTCCTTTTGGTGAGGGCATGAAAGTATTGCCTCTTTTCAGCCTGTCACACAAATTTTGGGTGACAGTCATTACTGGTGTGTGATGCTTCTAGACCCACGCTACAGGGAAAACTTTATGTCTCTTACTCCTTTGCAGGACAGGCCTAGCAAAATGGGGCAGTACCAGAATGCCCTTGTTGCGGAATTATTTAAAAAATTCCCATCTGAAAACTCTGGCAGCAGAGGTCACAGTTCTTTGGACAACCAAGGAGTACAGGCAAGAGAGCCACAAATGCAATCCAGCAGGGGCAGGGGAACACTGTGAAAGTTCTGGGACAGTTTTCTCAGACCCTCCCATTGCACAGATCCTAAGGCGGTGGGTACTCTCACAAGGAGTGCAAAGTTTTGGAAGATGGTGAGGGAGTACCTAGCCGACTGTACCAATGTCCTCTGTGATTCCTCTGTGCCTTATAATTATTGAGTATCCAAGCTGGACCCGTGGCATGAACTGGCTCTCTATGCCTTGGAAGTTCTGGCCTGCACTGCCTCTAGCGATTTGTCAAAGCGGGTTTTTAGTGCCACCGGTGGAATTATAACCGATAGGCGCATCCATCTATCAACTGAAAATGCTGACAGGCTGACTCTTGTAAAAAAAATGAACAAGGGCTGAATTGGACCAGACTTCTCAACAACACTGAATGATGAAAGTAATAAACTTAAATACCGTGTCTTTTTTTGGGGAAGTCTAACTCTTTTCCCATGCACCTCTGTCTTCACACCCAGACATGGGTTTACGCTTCCTGATTTTGTCTATTTGCTCTTGTCCTCCTCCTTCTCCGCATCCTCATCCTCCACCACCATATCACCACCATATGTAACATACCAATATATCTACGTCTCTGGTAAGGGGCATTGGAGTTCCTCCAAATTTTTGGCAGCCGTTGCTTCACTGCATAGGCAAACACTATGAAAGACCCACTTCCTAATAATGGAAACATTGTTTTCAGGAGGCCCTTCGACCTCTACGTCTCTTCCAAGGGGCATCGGAGTGCCTCCAAATTTTTGGCAACCCTTGCATTCACTGCATAGGCAAACACAATGGGAGACCCACTTCCTAATAATGGAAACATTGTTTTCAGGAGGCCCTCTGTCCTCCACGTTTCTTCCAAGGGGCATTGGATTGCCTCCAAATTTTTGGCAACCCTTGCATTCACTGCATAGGCAAACACAATAGGAGACCTACTTCCTAATAATGGGAATATTGTTTTCAGGAGGCCCTCCTCTAAGTCTCTTCAAAGGGGTATTGGGGTGCATCCAAATTTTCAAAGTGGTATTGGGGTGCGTCCAAATTTTGGGCAGCCTTGGCACTCACTACATACGCAATAACAGTATAGGAGACCCACTCTTTAGTAATGGGAACAATAAAACATAGTCGGCTGATGGCTCTCTAAGAATAGTGAGGGCCGACTGCTGGCCCTTTAAGAATAGTAAAGGCCACCTGATGGCCCTATAAAAATAGGTTTTGTAACTCTCAGAGTCCCTCCATAAATGAAACACGATGTGTCTGATGATATCTCACATACCACATGGCCAGATAAGGTCGTAAAATGTTAAAATGACATTTCCTGGTGAATGCATTTGTCAAGGTTGAAAGCAACGCATCAAAAACGCTACGTGTGAACATAGCCCAAGGTGTGGAGGAGCATTTTTGTTTACATATTTCCCAGGAAAATCCATTTTGGTTTTGTTTTGGTATGTTTTTTTGTGAGTCCGTAAAAGTGGCATAATACCTCTGAAGACATTGTTGACAGAAGTGACGTGGGAGTCAGAAATGCTTCATGGGTCTTCCCCATACTGTCCCCATGTCATTTGAGTACTGTTCCCATCAATTTGGGCAATTTTCAGGCCCACTGCAGACCGCCGGGGGGAGCCGCCTGAAAAATGTTCGAGTTTCCCAAAGACTTACATTGGGCTCGTTGCTCGGGTCGAGTATTCCAATGTGCTCGACCCGAGCATCGAGCACCCGAGCATTTTAGTGCTCGCTCATCACTAATAACCATGAGTGGAGAAAAAGTTTTTTTTGTTATCATTCATATTCTCTGAAACAAGGCCAAGGAAGAAAAATTCTGCTGAAGTAAGAAAACTTTTGAGGACAACTGTATATATATATTTATATACATACAATGCTCAAAAAAATAAAGGGAACACGCAAATAACACATCCTAGATATGAATGAATGAAATATTCTCATTGAATACTTTGTTCTGTACAAATCATCAATGGAAATCAAATTTATTAACCAATGGAGGACTGGATTTGGAGTCACCCCCAAAATTAAAGTGGAAAAACACACTACAGGCTGATCCAACTTTGATGTAATGTCCTTAAAACAAGTCAAAATGAGGCTCAGTATTGTGTGTGGCCTCCACGTGCCTGTATGACCTCCCTGCAATGCCTGGGCATGCTCCTGATGAGGTTGTGGATGGTCTCCTGTGGAATCTCCTCCCCGACCTGGACTAAAGCATCCGCCAACTCCTGGACAGTCTGTGGTGCAACGTGACATTGGTGGATGGAGCGAGACATTATGTTCCAGATGTGCTCAATCAGATTCAGGTCTGGGGAATGGGCAGGCCCGTCCATAGCTTCAATGCCTTCATCTTGCAGGAACTGCTGACACACTCCAGCCACATGAGGTCTGGCATTGTCCTGCATTAGGAGGAACCCAGGGCCAACCACATCAGCATATGGTCTCACAAGGGGTCTGAGGATCTCATCTCGGTACCTAATGGCAGTCAGGCTACCTCTGGCGAGCACATGGAGGGCTGTGCAGCCCTCCAAAGAAATGCCACCCCACACCATTACTAACCCACTGCCAAACCGGTTATGCTGAAGGATGTTGCAGGCAGCAGATCGCTCTCCACGGCGTCTCCAGACTCTGTCACGTCTGTCACATGTGCGCAGTGTGAACCTGCTTTCATCTGTGAAGAGCACAGGGCGCCAGTGGCGACTTTGCCAATACTGGTGTTCTGTGGCAAATGCCAAGCGTCATTTACGGTGTTGGGCTGTGAGCGCAACCCCCATCTGTGGACGTCGGGCCCTCATACCACCTTCATGGAGTCGGTTTCTAACTGTTTGTGCAGACACATGCACATTTGTGGCCTGCTGGAGGTCATTTTGCAGGGCTCTGGCAGTGCTCCTCCTGTTCCTCCTAGCACAAAGGCGGAGGTAGGGGTCCTGCTGCTGGGTTGTTGCCCCTTCAACGTCTCCTTGTGTACTGGCCTGTCTCCTGGACACTACGCTGACAGACACAGCAAACCTTCTTGCCACAGCTCGCATTGATGTGCCATCCTGGATGAGCTGCACTACGTGAGCAACTCCTGTGGGTTGTGGAGTCCGTCTCATGCTACCACGAGTGTGAAAGCACAACCAACATTCAAAAGTGTCTAAAATATCAGTCAGAAAGCATTGGTACTGAGATGTGGTCTGTGGTCCCCACCTGCAGAACCACTCCTTTATTGAGGGTGTCTTGATAATTGCCAATAATTTCCATCTATTGACTATTCCATTTGCACAACAGCATGTGAAATTGATTGTCAATCAGTGTTGCTTCCTAAGTGGACAGTTTGATTTCACAGTAGTTTGATTTACTTGGAGTTATATTCTGTTGTTTAAGTGTTCCCTTTATTTTTTTGAGCAGTGTATGTATATATGCATATATATATATATATACATATATATATATATATATATATACAGTACAGACAAAAAGTTTGGACACACCTCATTTAAAGATTTTTCTGTATTTTCATGACTATGAAAATTGTACATTCACACTGAAGGCATCAAAACTATGAATTAACACATGTGGAATTATATACTTAACAAAAAAGTGTGAAACAACTGAAAATATGTCTTATATTCTAGGTTCTTCAAAGTAGCCACCTTTTGCTTTGATGACTGCTTTGCACACTCTTGGCATTCTCTTGATGAGCTTCAAGAGGTAGTCACCGGAAATGGTTTTCACTTCACAAGTGTGCCCTGTCAGGTTTAATAAGTGGGATTTCTTGCCTTATAAATGGGGTTGGGACCATCAGTTGTGTTGTGCAGAAGTCTGGTGGATACACAGCTGATAGTCCTACTGAATAGACTGTTAGAATTTGTATTATGGCAAGAAAATAGCATCTAAGTAATGAAAAACGAGTGGCCATCATTACTTTAAGAAATTAAGGTCAGTCAGTGCGAAAAATTGGGAAAACTTTGAAAGTGTCCGCAAGTGCAGTTGCAAAAACCATCAAGCGCTACAAAGAAACTGGCTCACATGAGGACCGCCCCAGGAAAGGAAGACCAAGAGTCACCTCTGCTTCTGAGGATAAGTTTATCCGAGTCACCAGCCTCAGAAATTGCAGGTTGACAGCAGCTCAGATTAGAGACCAGGTCAATGCCACACAGAGTTCTAGCAGCAGACACATCTCTTCAACAACTGTTAAGAGGAGACTTTGTGCAGCAGGCCTTCATGGTAAAATAGCTCCTAGGAAACCACTGCTAAGGAAAGGAAACAAGCAGAAGAGACTTGTTTGGGCTAAAGAACACAAGGAATGGACATTAGACTAGTGGAAATCTGTGCTTTGGTCTGATGAGTCCAAATTTGAGATCTTTGGTTCCAACCACCGTGTCTTTGTGCGACACAGAAAAGGTGAACGGGTGGACTATACATGCCTGGTTCCCACCGTGAAGCATGGAGAAGGAGGTGTGATGGTGTGGGGGTGCTTTGCTGGTGACACTGCTGAGGATTTATTTAAAATTGAAGGCATACTGAACCAGCATGGCTACCACAGCATCTTGCAGCGGCATGCTATTCCATCCGGTTTGTGTTTAGTTGGACCATCATTTATTTTTCAACAGTACAATGACCCCAAACACACCTCCAGGCTGTGAAAGGGCTATTTGACCAAGAAGTAGAGTGATGGGGTGCTACGCCAGATGACCTGGCCTCCACAGTCACCAGACCTGAACCCAATCGAGATGGTTTGGGGTGAGCTGGACCGCAGAGTGAAGGCAAAAGGGCCAACAAGTGCTAAGCATCTCTGGGAACTCCTTCAAGATTGTTGGAAGACCATTTCAGGTGACTACCTCTTGAAGCTCATCAAGAGAATGCCAAGAGTGTTCAAAGCAGTCATCAAAGCAAAAGGTGGCTACTTTGAAGAACCTAGAATATAAGACATATTTTCAGTTGTTTCACACTTTTTTATTAAGTATATAAATCCACATGTGTTAATTCATAGTTTTGATACCTTCAGTGTGAATGTACAATTTTCATAGTCATGAAAATACAGAAAAATCTTTAAATGAGAAGGTGTGTCCAAACTTTTGGTTTGTACTGTATATACATACATGCTACATACATCCAAATACATGATTCACAATGTAATTATATGTTGCCATGAAAAATACATAGAAGTTCAAAATGCAAAAAATATCAAAGAACATTCTTTAATTATCTAATTATTCAAATTTCCAAACATTTTTGGATAAAACATTAGTATGCTAATTTCACCATATGATCTATCAACCTGTTGTTAACATATAATGAAAATGCGAAAAATCAGCATATAATTCACTTCGGGATGCATCTTCTAACTATGAAAAACAAAGATCCATATTAAATGACGATAGGCTGCTTGTTGCTCCTGCTACTGTGAGCAGGCCGCATCTCCTAAACATGCTACCATAGTCTGCAGTGTCTCCAGACTTGTCTCCCATTGAACACATCTGGGACGTCATCGGTTGGCAATAGCAAAAGGAGATACCAGCAGAGTATCTTGTTGAGTTGAGTGCCCAAGTGCAGTCAGCGTTTCAGACATCCATTAATAACCTCATTGATAGTAGCAAAGGCATTTAAGTGCGGGTATTTCTGAACGTGGCACTCATATTAGAGATTGAATAAATCGAGATGTTTTGAAAATAAATTTTGCTTCCATTTTTTCATTGTTGGCATATCATTAACATGTCAATCCATCCTGTGATTTCCATAATTCCATGACTTCTCTTTTTTGGTATTGCAACTTTAATGTTGAAGAGTGTAACATCCATTTCCGCACTCAAGAAATCCCATCAAATAGGACCATGCAGCTCAATGGGGTGTTTAACTATGTTGGCATACCGTGCAACAATTAAGAGTGGTGGTCACTCTGCATGGGCCCCACCTTGTGAGTGGACTGGGGTGCCCCCTTTTCCCCATTTGTAGCTACACTATTGATGACATCCTTTGGTGTCCATAGTGTCTAAATGCATGCACACTATTCTTTAGAGGTCTGTTTTATGATATGAATACTTTGGGCACATTTATAATTCTGGTGCAAGCTCTTATTAGTGTTTTTCACACTATTCTGGCAAACGTCTTGTGTCTTTTGAGACTTGATGCTCTTATGTAGTATGGCACTTTACTGTCATCTAATGTACATGCATATGTGGCACTGTATTTTGGGACATTACAGGAATGCCATGATCATGTGATTTCGATGCAGGTAGAACCTATATTTAGGAGATGCACCTTGGAGTGAATTATATGGTGATATTTGGTGTTTTCCTCATATTGTATGGATAGTTGGCCGCATTTGTATGGTGAAATCAGCATAACTATTTATTAATATTACTTACGGTATATAGGCCATTAATTAAGTGCTTTACAGACATTATTATTGTGAAGGCCAGGCAACTATCAGGATTTCCTTTGTCAAAATGGCACACTTTGATGCCTTCTATGCATTCCTATATTTACTATGTGTTGTATATGCAGGTGATTGTGATCCACTGGTTTTCATTGCTATGATGTCTCATCCATGATAGCAACTGTGTGGAATTTAGTTCCAAATGTCATGGCGGGAGGGGGGGGGTCTTCCTAACCCTTAGCCAGCATTAAGAGCTTCATGTCAACCTTGTTGACAGGGGAGAGTTGATAAAAAAAGATTTCAAGTTTCCACTGTGGAAGTATTGGAGCAATCTTGGGTCTGACCTTCTCCATAGAAGCTGATACATATTACTGTGCTGAGTGTCCTGTGTCTGTGATAGAACAGAGGCTACATGCTGTTCTGTCTGGTTAATATTCATCGTCAGGATCTAACTTGTCAACTGTATATACAGTGGGTAAAATAAGTATTAAACACATCACCAGTTTTCTAAGTAAATGTACAGTTGTGCTCAAAAGTTTACATACCCCGGCAGAATTTTTCCTTTCTTGGCCTTGTTTCAGAGAATATGAATGATAACAAAAAAACTTTTTCTCCACTCATGGTTATTGGTTGGGTGAAGCCATTTGTTGTCAAACTGCAGTGTTTTCTCTTTTTAAATCTTAATGACAACCAAAAACATCCAAATGACCCTGATCAACAGTTTACATACCCCAGTTCTTAATACCGTGTATTGCCCCCTTTAACATCAATGACAACTTGAAGTCTTTTGTGGCATTTGTGGATGTACTTTCTCAGATGATTAAGCTGCCCATTCTTCTTGGCAAAAAGCCTCCAGTTCCTGTAAATTTCTGGGCTGTCTAGCATGAACTGCACTCTTGAGATCTCTCCAGGGTATCTCAATGATATTGAGGTCAGGAGACTGAGATGGCCACTCCAGAACCTTCACTTTGTTCTGCTGTAGCCAATAAAAGGTTGACTGCCTTGTGTTACGGATCTGGGTTGTGGAACCTCTGTGCCGCGGTGCAAGGAGGGACCCAGAGGGGCGTGACTAAGTATCAACTCAGACCGACCCTGGTCGTACGGCGGCTAACGACTCCGTGACCAGGGAGGGACCGAGCAGAGGGACCAGGTGCTACTCTGGGGACGACCTTGTAAGAGAGCAGGTGGCTCCCACGGGTCAGCAGACTGGGACTGACCGGTATAGCGGATGGACACAACAGGCAGGCTGGAGTCTCTGGATAGTTGACAGGTGGTCACGGCACGTGACGGCAGAGAAGGTTGAAGTCTCTAGGTAACAGACAGGTGGTCACAGCAAGTGACAGCAGGAGCCTCCAGGTAGGCTACGGCAAGTGACAGCCAAGCAGGCTGAAGTCTCTAGGTTAGCAGGCGGGTGGTCACGGCAAGTGACAGCAGGAGCCTCCAGGTAGGCTTTCAGGTAACAGGCAGGTAACAGGCGAGTGCTCCCAGGTGAGCGGGCTAGCAGGCATGGCAGGTAGCAGGCAGGTAACTGGCAGGTGCTTCCTGCTAAGCAGGCGGACTTGCCCATAGACAGACTGTCAGGTAGAACAGAAGGCAGACTGTCGGGCTGGAGAGTAGTCAGGCTGGCGGACTGGAACAGTAGTCAGGCTGGCAACTGGAGCTGAGGGCTGAAGCAGAGGTAAGTATGCTGTGCATCAACTTTTGCTGGGGCACCTCCATTTTGGAGGAGGTGCCTTATATATGGGAGGACTCTCGGCTATTGGCCAGGGACTCCTTAGGACGGCGCGCGCGGCCCCTTTAAGAGAGAGGACAGCAGCAGGAAGAGGAGCGCAGGAGGACGCCGCGCGGGGAGCGGGGATGTGAGAGTGACGGCGTCTCTGCCTGGCAGGGGGCAGAGACGCCGATGCTACACCTTGTGTTTTGGATCGTTGTCATATTGGAACGTCCAAGTACGTCCCATGCACAGCTTCCGGGCTGATGAGTGGAAATTTGCCTCAAGTATTTGCTGATAACGTGCTGCATTCATCTTTCCTTCAACTTTTACCAAATTTCCTGTGCCTTTGTAGCTCACACATCCCCAAAACATCAGCGATCCACCTCCATGCTTTACAGTAGGAATGGTTTTCCTTTCATCATAGGCCTTGTTGACCTCTCTCCAAATGTAACATTTAGGGTTGTAGCCAAAAAGTTCAATTTTGGTCTCAAGTCTCCAAATTACCTTGTTCCAGAAGTTTTGAGGCTTGTCTCTGTGCTGTTTGGTGTATTGTAGGTGAGATACTTAGTGGCATTTGCGTAGTAATAGCTTTCTTCTGGCGACTCGACTATGCAGCCCATTTTTCTTAAAGTGTCTCCTTATTGTGCATCTTGAAACAGCCACACCGCTAGTTTTCAGAGAGTCCAGAATTTCAGCTGATGTTATTTGTGGGTCTTTCTTTGCATCCCGAACAATTTTCCTGGCAGTTGTGGCTGAAATTTTTGTTAGTCTTCCTGACCGTGGTTTGGTTTTTACAGAGCCCCTGATTTTTCATTTGTTAATCACAATTTAAACGCTGCTGACTGGCATTATCAATTCCTTGGATATCTTTTTGTATCCCTTTCCTGCGTTATACAGTTCAAGTACCTTTTCCCACAGATCCATTGAGAATTCTTTTGCTTTCCCCATGACTCACAATCCAGAAACGTCAGTGGCTGGATGAAAGATGCAAGATTCTGTCTGGATCCCAGAAACTCGCTCAGCTTTTATATACACACACTGATTACAAGCAAACAGGTCACAGGTGAGGATGTTACCTTTAGTAGCCATTCAAAGCAATTTGTGTCAAATTCTGTGCATGTTATCAGGCCAAAATCACCAGGATATGTGAACGTTTGATCAGGGTCATTTGAATGTTTTTGGTTGTCATTAAGATTTAAAAAGAGAAAACACAGTAGTTTTACAATAAATGGCTTCACCCAACCAATAACCATGAGTGGAAAAAAAGTTTTTTCGTTATCATTCATATTCTCTGAAACAAGGCTAATAAAGCAAAAATTTTGCTGGGGTATGTAAACTTTTGAGGACAACTGTATTTCTAAAGGTGCTATTGACATGAAATTTTCACCAGATGTCGGTAACAACCCATTCAAACCACACAGGCAATGAAACCAAACCAAAGAGCTTCACAAATTAAGTTATATGTAATAATCAAAAATGACACAGGGAAAAAGTATTGAACACATGAAGAAATAAAGGTGCAAAAAGCCATGCAAGGTCATTATACCAGCTGAAATCTAGCAGTAGTTGGAAAGCAATCCTGCCACTTAGTGAAAAATAATATCAGCTGGTTTAACTGATGGCATATAAAAAGGTGTCTCATTACCAATGTGCAACACAAGAAACATCTCATAATAGGTAAAACCAGTGAGCTATCACTTTCACAACCATATTGTTGCAAAACACGCTAGTGGCATTGGTTACAGAAGAATTTCTAAACTACTGAAGGTTACAATGAGCACTGTTTTTGGCCATCTGGATGGACATCTATTGGTTTTATTTCTTTGCCTGTGTGGATTGGATGGGTTGTTACTAGTGATGAGCAAGCATGCTCGCAACTGCTCGGTACTCACCCGAGCATCTCACTGTTTGAGATGCTCGGCAAGTACTTCCTGGATGCTCGGGCGGTAGCTTGAGTCCCCACCCTGCATGTTTGGCGCTGTTTAGACAGCAAACAAACATGCGGGGATTGTCTACCAGTCACTGTAATGCCACAGCCATCTTGGTTGTGGCATTACAGTGATTGGCTGGCTGCATAGCGTCATTGGGTCTATATAAGACCTGGTGACCCTATGTCACAGTCTACCCTTCAGACATGCAGAGTAGCGAGAGCTGCAGCTGAGTGAGGGAGAGAATTGGCGGTTGATTTAGTGAGGTATTCCACAGCAATACACATCTAAAATAAAAGTCCTTCTAATGACTAATTCAGATGCATATCAATCCTGGTGATAGTAGGAGTTAGGCAGGCATAGTTTGTGGAGAGTATATACAGCAGAATAGGGTCCATTGCACATTCTTTCTGCTGCTTTTACTGATGTCCATAGCCCTAAATATCAGGGCTAATATTTGTTTTGCTCTTAATCCTGATTATTTGTTTGAAAAGCAATATAATATACCATTTTTACTGCTCCATTTGCTTGTTAGCAGCATACAGCAAGTTTTGTTTGATTTTAATAGCATTGCTGTATTGTGGAAGCAGAGAAACTTGTCCATCATCTCAGGTGATCCGATATTACTGTGGTAATAATCCTGACATTTTTGGGAACGTGATAAATATTATACTCCATTAAAGTCTGCCAGTTGTGTGTTGTTCAAACCTATTCATACTTGGTCGCTGACCAATACCATACTATTAAGACACTGTCTAAAACCGTGGTCATCAGACGTGATCTGATATTACTGCAGTAATAATCCTGAAACTTTTTGGGAATGTGACAAATATTATACTCCATTTAAAGTCTGTCAGTTGTGTGTTGTTCAAACCTATTCACACTTGGTCGCTGACCAATACCATACTATTAGGACACTGCCTAAAACCGTGGTCATCAGATACGATCTGATATTACTGCGGTAATTATCCTGAAATTTTTTGGGAATGTGACAAATATTATACTCCATTTAAAGTCTGTCAATTGTCTGTTGTTCAAACCTATTCACACTTGGTTGCTGACAAATACCATACTATTAGGCCATTGCCTAAAACTGTGGTCATCAAACATGATCCAATGTTACTGCGGTAATAATCCTGACATTTTTGGGAACGTGACAAATATTATACTCCATTTAAAATGGGCAAGGCGCATGGCAAGGGACTGGGAAGTGGACATGATGGTGATGGTGCATGCAGAGGCCGAGGCCGTGACCAAGCTGAAATTGTGCCTGCTGAGGGAGCACATCAAGCATCCACATCATGTCGCCCTACCTTCCTGTCCCACTTTGTAGGGGGTCGCGGAACACCACTATTGAAGCCACAGAGGTGTGAAAAGGTTGTTGGTTGGACAGCATATAATGCTTCTAGTCAGTTTACCACCAGCACCACCCTGTATTCCATATGGTCCAGTCTCAGTAGCCATGAGTCTGGACCACATATTCCTCACCCTGATCCTCCTTCCTCCCACCATGCCGAGTGCCCAGACACAATTGATCCCACACTTGGATACTCCAAAGAGCTGTTCACTTTTCCATTCATAGATTCGGGCCTCTTGCCCAGCCCGCTTCAAGCGGGGCAAAAGACCACTTGCAAACCTGCTAGGCCAGCATCAGCAGCGGCAGCAAAACTACCAGCCTGACCACCACCAGTATGCTCAGGCACATGATAGCAAGGCACTCGACTAGTTGGGCCAACATCAGGGTCCAGAAACAGTGTTTGCGGGTGACACCACTGCTTGCTCCGCTGTTGTGCATTCACGCCAATCCTCTGTCCATGGTGTAGGCAAAGATGCTTCCCGCCCTGCACCTGTCATTGCATACTTGCAACCACCACCATCAGCAACCACGTCCACATCCTTGTTCCAGAGCAGCGTTCAGTCGTCCCTTCACCAGTCCTTTGAATGCAAGCACAAATATGCAGCCAACGCCCCACAGGCCACAATATTAAACTGCTACATTTCTCGAATGCTTGCACTTGAAATGTTGCCTTTTAGGCTCGTGGAGACGGAATCTTTCCGCAACCTGACGGCGGTGGCTGTCCCTTGGTATTCGGTCCCCAGCCGCCACTATTTCTCCCGGTGTGCCATCCCCGCCTTACACAAGCACGTATCCCAGAACATTACCTGTGCCCTCACCAACACAGTCACTGCAAAGATCCACCTAACCACAGACACGTGGACAAGTGCTTGTGGCCAGAGATTGTACATCTCATTGACGGCACACTAGGTTAATATAGTGGAAGCTGAGACCCAGTCAAACCCTGGGATGGAACAAGTCCTCCCGGTGCCGAGGATTGCGGATCCTGGATCAATCAGAGTTGCTCCCACATTCTACAGCTCTTACACCTCCTCCTCTTCAGCCTCCATCTCTGAAATGACCACATCAGTCTGAAGCTGGAAGCACTGCAGCACTGACTCGGCCAAGCAGCAACTGGCTGTGCTGAAGCTAATGTGCATAGGTGACAAACTCCACACCGCTGCAGAGTTGTTGACAGCTGTAACAGAGCAGGCAGATCTGCGGCTGTCACCGCTGAACCTGCAGCCAGGCATGGTCATGTGTGACAATGGCCGGAACTTGGAGGCAGCTCTGAGGCTTGGCAACCTTGCACACATACCCTGCCTGGCCCACATGCTCAACCTAGCAGTTAATCAGTTTCTCAAAACCTACCCGGATCTGCCTGAGCTGCTTGTGAAAGTATGCCGCATGTGTGCCCATTTGAGAAAGTTACCTACTGTTTCCACCGCCCTCACCGTGCTTCAGCAGCGTTTGCAGCTTCCAGCTCACTGACTGGTGTGCGATGTCACCACAAATTGGAACTCAATGTTGCATATGTTGAGAAGGATTTGTGAGCAGTAGATGGTAGTTGTTGAGTACTAGCTTCAGCATGCCCGTCGTTATTCAGGTCAGCTTCTGCACATAAGAGCTGATGAGTGGGCATGGATGTCTGACATCTGTGCCGTCCTCCAATATAGGACTCGACCAAGATGGTGAGTGGCAATTACGCCATAATTAGCATCACCATCCCGCTTCTCTGTCTACTGAAATGCTCACTGATCACAATTAAAGAGGAGGCATTGCAGGTGAAGCACGATGAGTTGGAACAAGCAACTATATAGGGTGATGCCACACAGCACAGCTTCATCTCATCTCAATGCAGATTGGGTGATAATGAGAAGGAGGAGGAGGAAGGAGGAAGAGGAGGATGAGGAAGAGGAGCCGTTTTCCTGCGCTACAGTTGGTACTACCCATACAACAGTTATACTGTCTGTATGGCATGGATGACCTGACCCCAGTGTGCCACCGCTACTGGGGTCAGTGTCTACTTTGATATTTATCTATTTATTCTCTTTTTCACAGTGTTATTTCATATATGTGCCTCAGTGGACATGGTATTCTTTGCCGTTTATTTACTAGGCTAGGAAAATGGTTCAGATAGACCAAATTTCTGGTATGCACTTGCACCTTACTATTATTTGCACTTTATACCTGATTGTATGATGGCATGTTTTTCTATGTCCCCTGTGATAGACTAAACTGTACATTGATGTTTGATAGTGTCACCCAGTTTTTATGTATTTATATACTTACCCTAGACGCCACCTTTTGTTGGGTATTCCCCTTGCCTATTTCTATTTTTGTCAATTTTAAGTTATAGACTTTCAATCAAGTTAGAGGAGATATTCAGCAACAAATCTGGGGCATGTAATTAAAAAAAGTAGTTTACTTAAATAAATTCAATAAATTAATTGTTTTTAACAACCCCCCGGCTTTGTTGCTGGATACTTCCTCTAACCTGTTTCACTCTGCTGCTGACACCACCATTTCTACTTGCAGTGCCGGAGGGACTTTACCGCACAATTGGTGAGCTGGAAAACTTTTTTCTTTTTCCGTGAGACTTTTAATCAGGTTTTACTTAGATTTTCAGAATTTAGACTGTATTACTATTTACCTCGTCTGTTTTATCCACATTATCTACAGGTGTGAGATTCCAAATAATAGGGAAAGAAGACAGATTAAATGTGTTATACAGGGAAAGAGTTGCTTTGCTATTTTCCAGGTATAAACTTGTTGTATAAAACGAAAAATGTGGTCCTCCAAAAGTGGAATATTATTCTACGTCCTCCAAGAAATGTGGACCCTGTTCTTATCAAAGCAACTTCCTCAAAATAATTATTCCAAATGTGTGCAGCCATTTTTTCTCACTCATATTCTGAAAACAATTAAAATGATTGTGTTAGGTAGCGACTTTCAATAGTCTATACTACTGGCCACCATACACAAACATAGATTACATGGGCTAATTTCATCAGTACATTGACCATGGACGGTATATGTGAAGAAGAGCAATAAGGCGATATATTAACTCTAGCCCTCCTACTTATGTAAGGATCTATCGGCAACCGAGTTCACTTTTACTTCTTGTTATGATCGTGCTCACACACTTACATGGGTAACAAAAGAGGGAAAGATTTACCAAAGAGAAAAGCTGCACCTGTCTCCAACTGGTCCCTGTACAAACTAGAAAAGGCCCTAGCCGCATAACCAAATTTACCTTCTCGGACCTAGCTCTCGAAAAATGCCATCTAAGGGTTTCACGTACCTTTTGAGGAACTAGAGGGGAGGCCACAACACAAATCCAACAAAGGTAGAGGAAAGTGTGAATGGAGACACGAGAACCCAGGGTGACAAAACTAAAACATGTTCACAAAGGATAGACAGGGATAAATAAGGAGAACCAAAAAAACAAATAGAATAAATGAAACCTCTCAGACCCCCAAACATGGAGAAGAAGAGAAAGGTGCTGAGGAGGAAAACTCAAAGATTCACAGCAGGAAAAATAATGGGGGCTTACCGGGCAAGGTAAATCCCTAGCTGAGGACCTGGAACTCTAAACACCAAGGTAAGTGAAAGGTGAACATATGAAGCCTATCCAAAAATGTAATAGGACAGAATCAAAAGAGAAAATGGAAAACTTCTGGAGCCAACCAAGAAAGGAAAACCAAGACAAAAGAAACCAACAGCATTTGGACTGAGACAAAAAGGATTGTAACTCAGCAGAGAGGGAAACCAGCCACACAGCAAAAGGTCATTGAATTGAATGCCGAAACCGAGCCATGGAATTTAGGAAAACCTTGTTTGATCCAGAAAGTACAAGGACCAAAATGTTCATATGCTGATGTCACATTATTATGACCAAAATTGGGCTTTCTTATTAACTTTAAGCATAAATAGATCTAGTGATTACATGAATAGTTATCTCCTAATAAATGCAGGATTTTTTTTAGGACTGCACATGAATCTACATGTCTACCTGGCTGCAGTTAGAGGTCTATGCATTTTCTGTTAAAATATTGAAGTATCAGCAAGTAGCTAACTGGAAACACACAAACTGTGTGGTGCCCAAAGCTTCACAGCTCTTCTCCTTTGGCAACTATTGGACCCAACATGTCAACTGATTCTCCAATGGGTTCTTCAATTTTGGTGTTGCATGATAGTGATAATCAGCCTTTAGAAGCAGATGGATGAAGTAAAGAACTATTTTGAGGAGAATAAATCCAGATATTTTTTCATGACATAAATGTCAACATTTTCTTGAATCGTTTCCTTTCATTATCCTCTGATGACCACAAACCATGTTCCTTTTTGCACTTGAGACACAACAACACCAGAGGTTTTAAATCTATCACCACAGGATCACTAACGATGAAGGAATGATCTGTCATTACCATCCAAGAATTCTGTGTTTTCTCCCACTTCTGATTTAAGTTTGTAGTCACCATGTTTATAAAAAGTTAGCTGTTACATGATACTATAGTATTTGGCCATTATTAGATTTATTTCCTCAGGAGACAGTGCAGAGATTTTCTTTATAGCACTGATGAGGTTGATGCCTTTGACAGATGTTGACCTATGATAAAAGTTTACATCTTTCAATTACTTAGCGAACCCTGCTCTCAGTTATTGTGCAGGTGCAACATATTTATCTTGACTTGTGTACAAGAGTCTGAAGATACAAGGAATTAAGGGTTATCTCAGATAGTAACAAAAACTCCAGGAACAATTACTAAATATTTTGTCATTTGTTTCTTCTCCAAAATTGTATTGTTTTGTTACAGCCCGAACACTTTATTATTTGGAGCTTTGTTTGTTAAATGTTAACCAGGGCAAAAGCCTTTATCCATGATGAACCTTAGTAAGAGTGAGAGTTTTTGTGTTACCCTTGTCCAACTATTTTTTTTTTGTTTAAATATTTAACTGACAAGATATAATTCTTTAAGGCAGTACAAAGAATGAAGTTATCATAATTTTAAGCGTCTTGCATGCAAATTTTTAAAGATTATTATAAAAATAGCCTCAAAAACATGGGGAAGAGAAAAGCAATCCATGCAGATGCTGCCCATTATCAGACTTCAACCAAGAACTCCAGTACTGCAAAGCAACAGAGCTAACCACTGTGCTTCTTTAAATTTGCGATAACTGTCTTATGCAGAGGACTTTTCACCAAATTTTTCATGTTGAACTGGACACATGATGTAATAGTGGTTTTAGAGCGAAATAAAACATTTTTTTTTTTTTTTATTTCAGCTCAAATCAAAGAGTATTTGGCACTAACGAGTTAATTTTTTTAAACCCAAGTGGGTATTATCAGATAGCAACTCATACAACGGAAAAAAAAGTGCACACCCCCAGTGAGAGCACCCACTTGGCTTAACTAAAGTTATCTCATTAGGTGCCAAATACTTTTATATCATCGCAACGAAGAGGTGAAATGAATAAAAAGAAAAAAGATTTATTCCACTCTGCAGCCGCTATTACATTTTGAGTCCATTTCAATGTGTAAAATTTAGTGAAATGTCCTCTTTAACCACTCCTAATCACTTCTCACTATGTGACATAGACAAGGGGGTTGGCTTTGTTAAGAAGGTTGTACCTGTCTATAACAGCAGTGATCTAGCTTCAGTTGCTGCTGTTTAACCATTTCAGTGCCACTGTCAATCCCTGATAGTGGCATTTAAGTGGAGCATTCACGTCTCTCAACATAATCTTGGGGTGCTAATGGGTTGTCATGAGAGGGGGGGCCAACTGAAGGTCTCTCATCTTTGGATCTCTGCCATCTTTGGACTCTCATAATGCTCACCCACAATTTTGGCTTCATAGAAGATAATGATTTTGTCTATATATTTCAATAATATAGTATTGTGGTATATCAAACAATGGCACAGTCAAAGTTCCCAGGAGAGTAAAAATGATGTAAAATTGTAGAAAAAAAGTTTTTTAAAAATAAAAAACATTAAAGTTTGATTCATCCCTCTTTCCCCGCTCGAAAAAAAAGAAATAAAATAATAAATTCACAGCACATCTAGCAAAAAATAAAATAGATAGCCATCAAAATGTGATTTTTACTCTTAAATTGTATCAATAAAAACATAACAGATTGCCGTAAAAATCAAGTCCTCATGAAAGTCTATTGATGGAAAAATAAAAAAGAATTTGGGATTGCAGAAAATAGTAAAACTACAATTCGTCCAGCAAAACCCAAGCTCTCATATAGCTATATTAACAGAAAAAAAAGTTATAGCTCTTGGAAGGCGTATAGAGAAAAATAGAAAAGAAAAGGTATAACCAGTTGTCCACTACTGCACAACCCATTATTAATGAACTCTGGGAAGTTACATAAAAATGATGATCCCCTCCATAACTGCTGTTCCTCCTTTGTACTCAGAGCTGCATCCCACGAGTATCTTCACTGTCCGAGTGGAAAAAACAATGTTTTTTCCTTCTCAAATTAAATATGAATGCTGCAGCCAGTCAGCAGCCACCAAAAGCTGTATCTGTGGAGACACAATGCAGCCCCAGCAGTGTGAGTTGGAGAAACTATACCTGCTAAATACATAGTGAGGAAGAGCAATGATCTTGGCTGAATGTACCTTTCTTCTGGCCTTGCTCGGCCTTACTCACACTATTCTGGCCGGCGGACGACCATTTCTTTATAAATGAGCGTATCCATTCGCAGGACCTTGGTCTAGCTGTCATGTACCACTGACCTGGACGGTGGACTTGAGTTCCGTGAACTGATCCACTCATCTTTATTTGCTGCCTATCTCTCTCCATAGCCAGCAATGAAAGATCTTGCGCATGTGCACCTCGCTCCTCCAAAGGCTGACCATACCAACAAAAGTAGCTCTTTCTTCCACCAGGGCCCCCCCTCAGGTAAGATGCCTTCTCAAAGTGACCTTTTTCAATGCACCCTAGATTCCTTGTCTCAAACCATCATCTTCTCCAATAAGAAACCTCCCAGGCTTCCTGCACATTTTTCAAAACCACCTCGATTTTATCCATATAGTCTTTTGCACACTTATCATCTAGTTCTGTGACAAAAAGTCACTGTTGCTTAAAAGTAAGCATGCATGCATAAAATGGGTGCATATGTGCATGTTTAATGCATCTATACACATTTCTACACTGAATATAGTGTATATATGTACAGTATATACTGTATGTACTGCTTAGAGATAGCTTTCAATAGAGTCCTGACACTGAAATGATTCATAGACAGACTACTGTACATATTTTCCTTCATAGTAACTTACCCGCAAGATGATGGAACAACAGTAGTGATGAGTGAGCACTAAAATGCTCGGGTGCTCGATGCTCGAGTCGAGCACATTGGAATACTCAAGTGCTTGATCCGAGCAACGAGTCCAATGTAAGTCTATGGGAAACTTGAGCAATTTTCAGGTGGCTCCCTCCGGCGGTCTGCAGAGGGCCTAAAAATTGCTCAAATCGATGGGAACAGTGCTCAAATGACATGGGAATATCATGGGGAAGACCCCTGGAAGCATTTCTGACTCCCAGGTCACTTCTGTCAACAACGTTTTCAGAGGTATTGCGCCACTTTTACGGACTAACAATAAAACATACCAAAATGAAATCAAAATGGAATTTCCTGGGAAATATGTTAAGGAACATCCTTTCCAGGGTAATTACTTATATATAAAGCAAAATAAATAACCAAAAACAAAAACACTCCTCCACACCTTGGGCTATGTTCACACGTAGCATTTTTGATGCGTTTTTTCACTTTTGCATTGCTTTCAACCATGACAAATGCATTCACCAGGAAATGTCATTTTAACATTTTACAACCTTATCTGGCCATGTGGTGTGTGAGATATCATCAGACACATCGTGTTTCATTTATGAAGGAGGGACTCTGAGAGTCACAAAGCCTATTTTTTATAGGGCCATCAGGAGGCCTTTACTATTCTTAAAGGGCCAGCAGTCGGCCATCACTATTCTTAGAGAACCATCAGCCGGCTATGTTTAATTGTTCCCATTACTAAAGAGTGGACCTCTATACTGTTATTGCATATGCAGTGAGTGCCAGGGCTGCCCAAAATTTGGACGCACCCCAATATCACTTTGAAAATTTGGATGCACCCCAATACCCCTTTGAAGAGACTTAGAGGAGGGCCTCCTGAAAACAATATTCCCATTATTAGGAAGTAGATCTCCCATTGTGATTGAATATGCAGTGAATGCAAGGGTTGCTAATAATTTGGAGGAACTCCAATGCCCCTTGGAAGAGACGTGGAGGTCAGAGGGCCTCCTGAAAACAATATTCCCATTATTAGGAAGTGGGTCTCCCATTTTGTTTGCCTATGCAGTGAATGCAAGGGTTGCCAAAAATTTGGAGGCACTCCAATGCCCCTTGGAAGAGACGTAGAGGGCCTCATAAAAAAATATTCCAATTATTAGGAAGTGGGTCTCCCATAGTGTTGGCCTATGCAGTGAATGCAAGGGCTGCCAAAAAAATTGTGAGGCACTCCAATGCCCCTTGGAAGAGATGTGGAGGTGGGCCTCATAAAAAAATGTTCCCATTAGAAAGGAGCGGGCCTCCTATACTTGTAATGCCCATGCACTAAGTGTATGGGCTGACAAACATTTACCCCTGGGGGATATACATGAACATACTGTATAAAAAAATTTTTTTACGGGCATCATAAACACCCTTTAAAAAAATAATGTGGGTGTTGCATCAAGAACCACGGTCACCCTGGTGATATGGTGGTGGAGGATGAGGAGAAGGAGGAAGACAAGAGCAAATAGCCAAAATCAGGAAGCGTATACCCATGTCTGGGTGTGAAAAGGATAGGAATACACCTCTCAAGAAAAGACACTGGATTTGAGTTTATGTTACGCTGCTATCATTTGGTGGTGTTGAGAAGTCTGGCCCAATCCAGCCCTTGTTCATTTTTATAAAAGTCAGCCTGTCAGCATTTTCAGTTGACAGGCGGATGTGCTTATCAGCTATAATTCCACCAGCGGCATTAAAATCACGCTCTGATAAAACGCTGGCGGCAGGGAAGGCCAGGACCTCCAAGGCATAGAGAGCCAGTTCATTCCACGTATCCAGCTTGGATACCCAATAATTATAAGGCACAGAGGAATCAAGGAGGACATTGGTACGGTCGGCAAGGTACTCCCTCAGCATCTTCCCAAACTTTGCACTCCTTGTGATAGTCCCCCTCGCCTCAGGGCCTGTGTGATGGGAGGAGCTGAGAAAACTCTCCCAGAAATTTGACAGTGTTCCCCTGCCTCTGCTAGATTGTAGTTGTGTCTCTCTCGCCTGTACTCCTTGGTTGTCCAACGAAGTGTGCCCTCTGCTGCCAGAGTTTTCAGATGGATATTTTTTAATAGTTCCGCAACAAGGGCCTTCTGGTACAGCCCCATTTTTGTAGACCTGTACTCCTCAGGAATAATAGATATAAAGTTCTCCTTGTAGCGTGGGTCTAGAAGTGTCACCAACCAGTAATGACTGTCACCCAAAATTTTAAGAACGCAAGGGTCATGGGAAAGGCAGCGTAACATAAACTCAGCCATGCGTGACAGACTAATAACAGGCAAGACTTCCGTGTCTTCACCAAGAGGATGACTGACCAGGCTCTCCTCCTCCTCCTCCTCCTCTCTGTCCCCTGGCCATCCACGCAGAACAGACAGTATGACAGCTGTGCAGGTAGTACCGTCTATAGCGCATGAATCTAGCTCCTGTCCTTCCTCCTCCTCCTCCTCTTCCTCATTGTCACCCAATCCACGTTGGGATGAGATGAGGCTGGGCTGTGTGTAATCACCCTGTATGGTTCCTTGCTCCATCTCATCGTGCTCTGCCTGCAATGCAAACTAATTGATTCTGAGCAGAGAGCATTTCAGAAGACAGGGAAGCGGGATGATGATGCTAATTATGGCGTCATCGCCACTCGCCATCTTGGTGGAGTCCTCAAAGTTTTGGAGCATGGTACATATGTCTGACATCCATGTCCACTCCTGTGGTCTTATGTGTGGAGTCTGAACTGAACACCGATGGCCTTGTTGATGCTGGTACTCAACAACTGCCCTCTTCTGCTCACAAATCCTTCCCAACATCTGCAGTGTAGATTTCCAACACGTGGGGACATCACACACCAGTCTGTGAGCCAGAAGCTGCAAACGCTGCTGAAACACGGCAAGGGTGGAGGAAGCTGTAGGTGACTTTCTAAAATGGGAACACAGGTGGCGTACTTTAATAAGCAGATCCGGCTGCTCCAGGTAGGATTTGAGAAACCGCTGAACCACGAGGTTAAGCACATGGGCCAGGCATGGTACGTGTGTGAGCGCGCCTCGCCTCAGAGCCTCCACCAGGTTCCGGCCATTGTCACACACGACTATGCCTGGCTGTAGGTTCAGCGGTGTGAGCCACAGATCTGCTTGCTCTTTCAGAGCTGTCCACAACACTTCAGCATTGTGCGGTTTGTCACCTAAGCATATTAGCTTCAGCACAGCCTGTGGTCGCTTGGCCGAGGCAGTGTTGCAGTGCTTCCGGCTTGTGACTGATGTGGTTATTTCGGAGATGGAGGCTGAAGAGGAGGAGGAGGCTGAGAAGGATGAGTGTGCCGTCAGCGAGATGTACCATCCCTGCCCGCAAGCACTTGTCCATGTGTCCGTGGTTAGGTGGACTTTCCCGGTAACTGCACGGCTAATGTTTTGGGACACGTGCTTGTGTAATGCGGGGACAGCACACCGGGAGAAATAGTGGCGGCTGGTGACCGAGTACTGAGGGACGGCCGCCACCATCAGGTTGCAGAATGCTTCTGTCTCCACGAGCCTAAAAGGCAACATTTCAAGTGCAAGCAGTCGTGAAATGTGAGAATTTAGTTATGTGGCCTGTGGGGCATTGACTGCGTATTTGCGCTTGCGTTCCAAGGACTGGGGTATGGACAACTGAACGCTGCGCTGGGACAAGGACGTGGACGTCCTTCCTGATGCTGCTACTTGAGAATGTGCAATGACAGGTGCAGGGCAGGCGACATCTTCGCATGCACCATGGACAGGGGATTGGCTTGCATGCACGACAGTGGAAGAAGCAATGGTGCCACCCTCAGACATTGTTCCTGGACCCTGGGGTTTGGCCCACAAAGTCGGGTGCTTTGCTGCCATGTGCCTGATCATGCTGGTGGTGGTCAGACAGGTCGTTTTGCCTGCTGATGCTGGCCTGGCAGGTGGTGCAAATGGCCTTTTTGGGGTTATCGGCAGAGTCTTTAAAAAACAACCAGACTTAGGAAGACCTAATGGTTGTACTGGCAACTTCCTTCGTGTTGGTGCTACGGGGAACGGTTGCCTTCCTTCTGTCTGCGGCCACCACACTGCTTCTTCCTGCCTGTGGTGGTGCTCTGCCTCCCTCCCTCTGTGTGCTGCTCTCCTCGCTCTGCATGTCCTCCTGCCAGGTTGAGTCAGTCACTATATCATCCACCACCTCATCTTCCACTTCCGCACCCTGGTCCTCCTCCTGACTTTCTGGAAATTGTGTCTCATCATTATCCACCTCTTGTGACACTTTCCCACTGTCGCCTTTGTGTGACTGTGGCTGCTCAAATATTTGGGCATCGCTATATGCGATCTCCTCTTGCCTCGCTTCCAGTGGACCAGGCGAGAGGCCCGAATCTATAAATGGAAAAGTGAACAGCTCTTCAAAGTGTCCAAGTGTGGGATCAGTTGTCTCCGGGGACTTGGCATGGTGGGAGGAAGGAGGATCAGGGTGAGGAATATGCGGTCCAGACTCACGGTTACTGAGACTTGACCGTGTGGAAGACAGGGTGGTGGTGGTGGTGGCAAAGTGACTGTAAGCATTATCCGCTATCCAACCAACAACCTTTTGACACTGCTCTGGGTTCAATAGTGGTGTGCTGTGGTCCCCTAGGTATTGGGACAGGAAGTTCGGGCAAGAAGATGTGGGTGTTTGTTGTGGCACAATTTCAGCTTGCCCCCGGCCTTGTGTTAGAACCCTCCTGTTTGTTTTTCCATCTTGTGTTTTGCGGTCACGTGACCACCTGCCTTTATATTCCAGCTCCGCCCTCCAGGCTGTGCTGGACTTCAGTGTTTGACTGTTTCTCTAGCCAGGTGCTTCTGTGCCTTTCTCTGTCAGTTCGTTTGGTCCTTCTGGGACCTCTAGTACCCTTTTGTCTGTTTATCTTTTTGTATTCTGCAACAACTTCTCTGTTTAGGAGGTGTCCCATTTTTGTCCCAGTCCTTAGTTCTTTTAGGGACCCCTCCCCTTATGCTATAGGTCTTCGTTCTGACTAGCCTAGGACTAAGGCGGGTCTGTTCGCTAGGAACAGTCAACCCGCTACATCGTAGAGATTCAGCTTAGTCTTACTGTAGGGAAGGCTTTCCCCTATCATTACTTAGTATTTGTTGCAGATCATAACACATTGTTCTCGGCCTCTGCATGCACCATCACCATCACATCCAGTTCCGCGTCCCTTGCCACGTGCCTTGCCCATTTTAAATGGAGGACAGTATCTTCCACGCTCACTACAAATGACTGAGTTTGGAGCGAACTTATATGTGATCCGTGTGACGGAGTTTTAAATATCTGGCCTGTAGGTAGCTAGTTTGAACGGCAAACTGGTGTGAATTGCTTCACTGACACACTGAAACAATTTTTTAATGGAGGCCAGAAATGGCAGTATTTTCTGACAACGTATATGTGATCCGTGCGACGGAGAAAACAGAGTTATAAATAGCTGGATTTCTAGCTCTGTAATATGTAAAGGACCTGGCTGTATTCTGCAGTGCCAACATGCAAATGATGCAGAAAAACGGTGTTCTCTGGATTGCTTTTTCAGCATGGACCCTGGCAAATTGTAGACAGTTTTTTTGTGCATGAGCTTTAGGATAGGCTTCCTTTGTGGATGAAATCCATGCATGCCATTCCTCTGCAGTGTATGCCATATTGTGTCATGGGAAACACTCACTCTGGTTTGGGTTTATACTTCCTTAACTAACTGCAGCAAACTTATATGTTGATTTTCTTCAACCCTTCTCATCATAAGACCATCCTGTATAGGTGATAGTTCCTGTGGATGGCATGGACGTCTCTGTGAGATCTTTGTTAAATTTTTGAATCACTTTTGCTACAGTATCCCTATTGATAAGTACAGCTTTGATGATGTTCCTGTAGCATTCATCTTTTTTATGTAAAGAAAATATTTTCTTTATCAGGGTTTGTTAAATTTCTATTCCATGTGGAGCCATTGCTGACAGCATGAAATGGGAAGGGGTTTTCTTTGTTCAGAAATGTGCTTTCATAGTCAACTGTCTGCTTGACACCTGTTTAATGAACTTAATTTTGGTTGACTTTTTGTTAATTAGAATTTTGTAGACTAAACGGCTTTCAAAAAAGGGCTGGACGATTTCCTCGATACACATAACATTGTGGACTACAGTTAAATTAGACAAAATATTACACCTATAGTAGTACATTTAATACGATAATAGTAATTACATAACTAGTATCATAGTTAGGTTTGATCCAGGGTTCTTGTACTGATCACCTTTTCTCGGGGTCAAGAAGGAATTTTTGCCCATGATGCAAATTGGCTGAATGTGTCCTGGGGTTTTTGCCTTCTTCTGGATCAATAGGGACTTTAGAAATATCATTACTAGAATCACAAGAGTAATACAAAATATATACCTAATTAAAAAATTATAAACGGGTTCATTTTTAATTGTAATAGTGCAGTAATAATAAAAATCGTAATAATACATTTGTGAGGCCTAGTCCCAGTAAGTTAGTATGTCAGTGTAGGGAGTACAATTGGGGGAGAAAGGTTTAACTGGATGGACCTTGGTCTTTATTCAACCTACGTTACTATGTTACTATATTACTATGTTTTTTTTGCTCCTGACACTTTTATTGGGGCATGCTCAGTTTTGCAACATGGTTTTGAATGAATTTGTTAGGAAAATTACTTTTTGTGTGTGCAAACTAACCTTATTTGTGGAAGTATTTTGTAGTATGGTATCCCATAGGAAATGTTGATTCTGGAAGGAAACTAAAGGTTTTCTGACAAAACTCATTTATATACTCCTTTATGCTGAGCACTGTATTTTTATATCCCAGTATGAATTTAGATAAAAGTATATCAAAAGGCCAAAAACTGCCTTAGTTGGGACAGCATGTATTAAAAAGCATCTGTCACTATTAGATTTTACAATACAAATGTAATTCTAGCTGGACTTTTTTAATATTACTCATTTTAATATTAGACATGGAAACTTTCACAAAGGATTATGTAGCCATTCTAAAATAAATTTTAAAAGTAAGTATACCATCCTCATCTGGACTAAGAGATCTATTTAGAAATGTATGTAAATTAGTATTGTGAAATGTGGTGACAGATCTGCTTTATCACTTAAGAAGTAACTTAATTCAATGGTAAGTATTCACTTGGTATTGCATTTATCTAAAAGATGGGCTCAAAAGAAATATGGCAAGTTTTTTAAAGCATTCCCAGAACTGGACTGTCGGCTATTGTCTGTAATGGAATGTGCTCTACCCCAGTCTCCTGTAAATAGGCATCAATAAATGATTATGAACACTTCTAAACATTCTTTTCTCAGTACAGTAACATTCACTTCAGAAACATGTGTCCTACATTTCAAGCAATCTCCATGAACAGCAGCTCATCTGATCTACATTTTTCACAAACAATGGAATTCTGGGTCTGATGTAAAAAAGAAATCACAGATGTGCAATAAATGAGGAAGCAACCCTGCAGTTACCAATGTAGAAAGCTAATTTTAACAAACGGTTATATGTCATGTCCTTAGCTCACACTCCCTCGAGGCCTCCAGACTAATTCTCTGAAACACTATTTCATTTAGGCATATTCCATGGAGGCTTCCAAAATATTAAGATTACATTTTTTAGTACATTATTTTTCAGGAAGAATTAAGATATTGATTAAAATCTAGATATGCACTTTAATGACTTGGATAGCAATATTAAAATTCAGTATGATGGACAGGTCATCAATTGGTTTAAGGAGTTTTACAAGAAATGAAGACTGAATTAATAAGAACACTAAGGACAATAAGTCTCTCTAAATGATTAGTTAGTGTGGATGCATTTCATCTTTTCTGTAAGTCAGACATTGTTTTTTGCTACATAGGTTGAAAAAAGACCTACTTCGAGCAATTTAATAATTTCTCCCCAATGTAAAAATGCTTTTTTCATTAAATTATCTATAACCCACAATGTTATGTGTGCTGAGGAAATCATCCAGCCCTTGTATAAAAGCTGTTATAGTGTCAGCCATTACTACCTCTTGTGGTCGGCATTCCACAGTCTGACTGCTCTGACTGTAAAGAACCCTTTCCTGTTTATCTGCCTGAATCCCCTTTCTTCCACCCGTAATGAGTGCCTCCTGGTCATTAGTATGGTCTTTGGGAGGAATAAGTCATGTGCTAGTCTTTTGTTTTCACCACGCATGAATTTATACATATAAATTAAATTTCCTCTGAGACGTCTTATTTCTAAACTAAACAAGCCCAACTTATCCAACCTCTCATCTTATGAGAGGCCTTCCATCCCTTGTAATAAGCTATTTACCCGCCTTTGAACTGACTCTAACTTCTGAATATCCTTATTAAAATGTGGAGCCCAAAACTGGATCCCATATTCTAGATGTGGCCTCACCAGTGATTTATAGAGGTGTAACAATTAGTGATGAGCGAGGATACCTGCAAGTACTCGGTACTTGCCCGAGCATCTCAGTACTCGAGATGCTCGGAGCTCACCGACTACTTGCGAGATGCTTGGGGCGGGTGCTCGGGTGCCCTCCCTGCATGATTGGCGCTCTTTACAGAGCCAATGAACATGCAGGAATTGCCTGCCACTCACTGTAATGCCGCAGCCATGTTAGTTGTGGCATTACAGTGATTGGCTGGCCGCATAGCATCATCAGGTCTATATCAGACAAGGCACCGTCGTGCTCGTCAGTCTACTCCGCAATCAGACAGTGTAGGGAGAGTTGCTGCTTGGCTAGGGAGAGATTTGCTTGTTTATTAGGAAGTGTAGGTAGTACAGAAGTATATTACACATATCCATCTCAACAAACAGTCCTTCTGAGGACTAATCCATCTGCAGAGATATTAGGTAGGCAGTGTATATAGGCAGGCAGGCAATGTATATAGCAGACTGCAGTGCATATGTGGCACCCCAGGGGTCTGGTTGCCACAGTGGTAGAAATACCATGTCTGAGAGCGAGCATGGGTTTTCCTGGACTGGAGCAATATTGCATGCCACACCTCCTGCCCCAGTCCAGGGAGGGGAGGAACCTGCCCTTTATAAACTGGATCTGGGGCGGGGTTAGGAGTCGAGTCTAGTTCCAGAGAAGGGACAGAGCAGCAAAAAGGAGCTCTGTAGGAGCCAGGAGCTGAAGACCAGGGACTGGAGCGGAGCTCTCCCTGGCAGAAGATGCAGAGAACCGGACACCGGAGTCCGAGGCTGTAGAGATATCTACATCCAGCAGCAGAAACCACCTGGCAGGGGATTTCAGGTCCTCTGGCCATAGAAAGCCCGGAGGCTCAGTCACACGCAAGGGACCGGCACCGCCATCGAGGAGCGGAAGGCACCAAAGACCCCAAGTTACCAGCCATACGGGTGAGCACCACACGGTACACTCAGGGACGTGGGCTACTACACGACTACAGCAGGGTAGCCAGGAAGAGTGCAGTCAGACGGGAAGGCCTATACCTCCACCTGGCCAGGGGGACTCTTGTTCGCTCACAGACTGACCAGGCCTCTAATGTTAGCCAGTACTCCCGGCAGGGTCTTCTTCATTACCAACAGTAAAGACCCTGAACCGCACTGCACGGACTCTGAGTCATTTCTGCTGCGCCCACGCACCACAACCCTCACCATCTACAGACGCTGCCCTGAGACTATACTCCTCCCGTGGGGAATTGTACTACCCTCTGCTGCGCACAAAATATCAGCCTCAGCGGTCTTCCCTGCAGCGGCGGTTCTCAGTGACCGCAATCAACGGGTGGCGTAGTCGGACATTTAATCATAAAAACCACATAAATAGACTGCCACTGGTTTGACCACCCTGAGCCACGGGACCGGGTCGCCGCCACAGAGACTACAACCCCCAGCATTATACAGAGACCCGGCTCCGGGTATTTCCCCTACACACACGGCCCAGGGGGCGCGTCAACTTTGGCGTAGTCGGCAGGATTTCGTGCCCGCAACCACTGGGTGCTGCACGCCCGAAGAAAGACTGTGATATTTACCGTGGTGAAGTTTCCCGCCATCCGCAGCCATTTTCCCACCATCCGCAGCCATTTTCCCGCCATTTGGCGCCATCTTTGGGACGCCGCGTGGGAAGGAGAGGGGCGTGGATGCCAAAAGCGCGATAGAGCTGAAGCCCCGCCTTACGCACTGACGCTGCGCAAGGTCCTAGAAGGAGCCCAGCGGACCCCGACGTCATCAGCACACGATGCAAGGTCCTCGACCCCGACGATCGCCTGTGGAGCCGCGGCCTACGGAGAAGAAGCAACGGAAGGTAGGCCACGGTTAACTAGGGGGGAGGAAGACACCAGGAATGGAGGGAGCTCCCACCGCCAGCGCGGCTGCTGCCGCAGTGATGCCGTTCACGATGCCGTATATCCCCGGAGCGGCATGGTTACCCCAATACTCAGGGGAGTCGCATACCCTGAGCGACTTTAAAGAAAGACTGTATAGTTTATTCAAAGTATACCCCCTGTCCGAGGAACAAAAAGTGAGCATCCTGACAGGCCAGTTAATCGGAGCGGCCCAAAGAGAAGTGAAGTCCTGGTCAGCCAGGGAAAAGAGGACTGTAAAGGAAATACTAGCCCGTCTAAAGGACACTTTTGACACCCACACCTCAGCAGAGATTAAGCTAAAATTTTATGGGTGCAAACAGCAGGCACAAGACAGTATACGGGACTATGCTTTGAATTTGCAGAAGGCCCTGAGAGCCATTAAGCAGGCAGACCCTGACAGTGTGCTGAATGAGGATAAGCTGTTGACTGAACAGTTCATTGAGGGTCTGCAGTCCAGCGCCCACCGAACCCAGTTGCATGTAATGGCCTTGCAGAACCCTGATTTGGACTTTGCGCAGTTTAAAGACAGAGCCATCCAGGTGCTCTGAGAACCGGCACCAGGTGGCGCTGTAACCCATAGGTGCCCTGCTATCACCTATCACCAGGAGGCGGCACCCTTGTCTACAGAGCCTGTGGGAGCTGATGCACAGGCTTTGGACAAAGACCCGTCTGCAGACCTGCACCATCAGGTCCAAGAACTGACCAAAAGCGTTGCTGCGCTAACCAGAACTGTGCAGTCTTTACAGGTGTCCCCCCCAGGAAAGATCCAGCTGGCTTCCAGTCCGGAGGACGTCCCTTGGAGCCAAAGGAGGAGGATCCCATCGTCCAGAGGAAGGCCCAGCGACCGCTATGACCAGGACGGACAGCCCATCTGCCGCCACTGCAATCAACCAGGACATATGGCAAGGTACTCTCATTCAAATGGGCTCAACCTGGGGCAGAGGGCCGACCCCCCAGGCATAAGACCATCAGGCCCATCGAGCTGGCATGATAAGTACGTAGGGGGACCAGCGGTCTTGCCTGTGGTGCTGGATGGCATTCCTATGAGTGCACTACTGGACACCGGGACACAGGTAACCACCATCCCCTATGTGCTCTTTAAGCGGTACTGGAATGACTCAGATATTACGCGCTACCCAGATGATGATCTGAGCATCATCGCCAGCAATGGTCAGCCCGTACCGCAGGTGGGATTCAAGGAGGTGACCATCAAAATTGGTAAAGTTGAACTGCCAGCGCAAGGACTGATTATTGTGGACATTGACTGTCGTGAAAGCCACCCTAAGATAACCTTGGGTACTAATGTTATTGAAAATTGTCTTGCAGAGATAATTGTCATTTTACAGCAGGTTGCGATGAACGGTAGCTCCAGCCAACAGCGTGTCCTACAAAAAGAGATCAGAGCCTTGATGAAAAGGCAGCAGGTAGAACTATCTGGTGGTGAGATTGGAAGCGTTAGGATGAGTGACCCGTTCCCTATCGCCATGCCCCCAAAAAGTGAGATGATGATCTGGTGCCGGACTGCAATAGGGTTAAGAGGAAGGGACTACCAAGCCATGGTGGAACCCGTCTACTCAGACAGTAGGCCCACCATTTTGACAGCATGGGGGGTGGTCGATGTATGCCATGGGAGGGTACCCGTCCGCATCCTAAACATTGAGGAAAGAGAAGTATACTTGCCCCGGTATGCTACTCTAGCCAAATTGTTCACCGTTAAAGAGAACTCTGTAAAGGCTGTGGAACCCTTGCCTCCATCTCAACCAGAGGAGGGTAACGGCTCCAAGAAACAAATGGAGGACTGGTGTCAGAAACTGCATGTGGGCACCGACTCCACTCCCTCACACCAAAAACAGGGAGTCTACCGGGTGGTGCAGGAGTACGAAAGAGTCTTTAGAAAACACCCGCTAGACTTTGGGCAAGTAAAGGGGGTAGAACACCACATCCCCACAGGAGACCATCCACCCATAAAGGAAAGATATCGACCTGTACCCCCTGCACACTATCAGAATACTAAGGGAATGTTGTGAGAAATGAAGGAGGCTGGGGTAATCAGGGACAGCTGTAGCCCCTGGGCAGCTCCACTAGTCTTAGTGAAAAAGAAAGATGGCACTATGAGAATGTGTGTAGATTACAGGAAGGTCAACCGTATCACATACAAAGATGCGTACCCCTTACCTAGAAGAGAAGAGTCCTTAGCTGCATTAAAAACTGCTAACTTCTTTTCCACTTTGGACCTTACTAGCGGGTACTGGCAGGTTCCTGTAGCAGAGGCAGACAAGGAGAAGACCGCATTCACCACCCCGATGGGTCTCAGCGAATTCAACTGTATGATGTTCGGGCTCTGCAACGCACCAGGAACCTTCCAGCGGTTGATGGAGTGCTGTCTGGGGCACAGGAATTTCAAGACGGTCTTGCTATACCTGGACGATGTCATTGTGTATTCCAAAACATATGAGGACCATCTGAAACACCTGGCAGAGGTGTTTGACGCCCTGGCAGGCTATGGGCTAAAAGTGAAACCCTCCAAGTGTCATCTACTGAAGCCAAAGGTACAGTACCTGGGACACGTGGTGAGTGCTGACGGAGTAGCTCCAGACCCTGATAGGATCACAGTGATTAAGGACTGGCCAAGACCCTCCAGCATAAAGGAAGTGCGATAGTCCCTCGGGTTGGTAGGCTACTACCGAAGATTCATCTCCGGTTTCACTAAAATGGCAGCTCCTATGCAGGACCTCCTGATAGGCCAGTCCAGGAAGACCAAAAACCAGAAGCCGCCCTTCAAATGGAACGAGTTGGAGGATGAGTCTTTCCGCCAGCTGAAGATGGCCCTCACGGGGGATGAAATCCTGGCGTACCCTGATTACGGCCAGCCTTTTATTCTCCACACAGACGCGAGCAACATTGGGCTAGGGGCGGTGCTGTCCCAGATCCAACAGGGCAGAGAATGGGTAATCGCTTATGCTAGCAGGAAGCTCTGGCCCACGGAAAGGAATCCTGAAAATTACAGCTCCTTCAAGCTAGAGTTCCTCGCAGTGGTATGGGCAGTGACAGAGCGCTTTAAACATTACCTTGCCTCTTCCAAGTTCACCGTGTACACGGACAACAACCCGTTGACACACCTGGACACTGCAAAACTAGGTGCCCTGGAGCAGAGATGGATGGCCCGCCTATCCAACTATGAGTTCACCATCAAATACAGGACGGGACGCACAAATGCCAACGCAGACGCCCTGTCTAGGATGCCGAACTTGCCGGACAGAGGGGAAGATCCAGAAGAACTGGAAGAGATTGAACTCCCTGCGTTCCACCGTCATGGGATTACCCAGTGTTCCCACCGAGTAAGGGACAGGCACTCTGCCACGTTCAATCTCTTACCCCACTACAGCTGGGCGGAGACGCAAGACAGTGACCCAGCCATCCACCTGGTGAAAGAGATGCTGACACAGGCTGATGCCCTCCTTGACCCAGACGCTCCGGAAGAAACTAAACAGCTGTGGAAGGAGAAGAGTAAGCTGTTTCTCTACAAGGGGAAGCTGTGCCGGAGAATTGTCAACTCCCGGACGCATGAGCTGACCTGGCAGGTAGTGGTTCCGAGACGAGACGTGGCTATGGTCCTGGAGGCATACCACGATGGAGCAGGGTACTTTGGATGGAAGAAGTTGGAGATCCTGTTGCGTGAACGGTTCTTCTGGGTAGGCATGAGAGGGGCCATTGAGAGATGGTGCAGAGACTGCGGCCCGTGCAACCTGAGCAAGGAAAGACCGTGCCAGCCAAAAGAATCCATCATCACCAAGCAGCCACTAGAACTAGTAGCCCTGGACCATGTGAAGCTGGCTCCAAGTAGGTCCGGGTATGTCTACGCCCTCACCATCGTAGACCACTACTCCCGGTTCTAAGCAGTGAATGGAAGTCTTTCCAAAAATTATGAGGAACTGCAATGCCCCTTACAAGAGCCATGTGTGGCACCCCAGGGGTCTGGTCACCACAGTAATAGAGATATTACGTCGGAGAGCAAGTGGGAGGTTTCCTGGTCAGGATCCCTTAAACATGCAACATCCTCCTGCCCCAGTCCTGGGAGGGGAGAATTCTGCCCTTATAAACTGGATCTGGGGCAGGGTTGAGTGAGTCAGAGAACAGAGAACAGTCAGAGTCAGAGTGAGAGCAAGGGAAAGTAACAGCAAGGAGCTCTGTAGGAGCTAGGAGCTAAAGACCAGGTGCTGGAAGCTGAGCAGAGCTCGCCCTGGCAGAAGACAATAGGAACCGGACACAGGAGTCCGAGGCTGTGAGGACTTATATATCCAGCAGCAGAAACCAGCCGGCAGGGGATTTCAGGTCCTCTGGCCATAGAAGCCCGGAGGCTCAGTCACAAGCAAGGGACCAGCACCGCCGTCGTGGAGCGGAGGCTAACAGAAGGCTCCAAGTCACCAGCCATACGGGTGAGCACTACACGGTACACTCAGGGATGTGGGCTACTTCTACCAGCTTACAGCAAGGTATCCAGGAAGAGTGCAGACAGACGGGGAGGCCTACAACTCCACCTGGTCAGGGGAACTACTGCTTGCTCACAGACTGACCAGGCCTCTTATGCTAGCCAGTACTCCCGGGAGGGTCTACCTTATAATCATCAGTAAAGACCCTGAACTGCACTGCAAAGACTCTGAGTCGTTCCTGCTGCGTTCGTGCACCATCACCCCCATCATCCACACTCACTGCCCTGAGTTATCCCATTCTCTGCTGCGCACACAAAACCAGCCTCAGCGGTCTGCCTCGCAGCGGTGGTACTCCCTGACCGCAATCCACGGGTGGCGCAGTCGGACAATTAACCTCAAAACCTAAGAAAGACTGCCACTGGTTTGACCAGCCAGAGCCACTGGACCGGGTCACCGCCACGGAGACTACAGACCCCAGAGACCCGGCACCGGGTATCCCGCACACGTGTACACACGGCCCAGGGGGCGCGTCACATGCAGTACAGCATATTACAAACATAAGTCCCATTATTGGGGAGTGGGTCTCCCATAGTATTTGCTTATGCCTTGCAAGCAAAATCTGCCAAAAATTAGGACGGAGCAAGTTGCAATGCCCCTTACAAGAGTCATGCAGTACAGCATATTACAAACATGAGTCTCATTATTGGGGAGTGGGTCTCCCATAGTATTTGCTTATGCTTTCCAAGCAAAAGCTGCCAAAAATTAGGATGGAGCAACTTGCAATGCCCCTTACAAGAGCCATGCAGTACAGCATATTACAAACATAAGTCCCATTATTGGGGAGTGGGTGTCCCATAGTATTTGCTTATGCTTTGCAAGCAAAAGCTGTCAAAAATTAGGACGGAGCTACTTGCAATGCCCCTTACAAGAGCCATGCAGTACAGCATATTACAAACATAAGTCCCATTATTGGGGAGTGGGTGTCCCATAGTATTTGCTTATGCCTTGCAAGCAAAAGCTGCCAAAAATTAGGACGGAGCAACTTGCAATGCCCCTTACAAGAGCCATGCAGTACAGCATATTACAAACATAAGTCCCATTATTGGGGAGTGGGTCTCCCATAGTATTTGCTTATGCCTTGCAAGCAAAAGCTGCCAAAAATTAGGACGGAGCAACTTGCATTGCCCCTTACAAGAGCCATGCAGTACAGCATATTACAAACATAAGTCCCATTATTGGGGAGTGGGTCTCCCATAGTATTTGCATATGCCTTGCAAGCAAAAACTGCCAAAAATTAGGACGGAGCAACTTGCAATGCCCCTTACAAGAGCCATGTAGTACAGCATATTACAAACATAAGTCCCATTATTGGGGAGTGGGTCTCCCATAGTATTTGCTTATGCCTTGCAAGCAAAAGCTGCCAAAAATTAGGACGGAGCAATTTGCAATGCCCCTTACAAGAGCCATGCAGTACAGCATATTACAAACGTAAGTCCCATTATTGGGGAGTGGGTCTCCCATAGTATTTGCATATGCCTTGCAAGCAAAAACTGCCAAAAATTAGGACGGAGCAACTTGCAATGCCCCTTACAAAAGCCATGTAGTACAGCATATTACAAACATAAGTCCCATTATTGGGGAGTGGGTCTCCAATAGTATTTGCTTATGCCTTGGAAGCAAAAGCTGCCAAAAATTAGGACGGAGCAACTTGCAATGCCCCTTACAAGAGCCATGCAGTACAGCATATTACAAACATAAGTCCCATTATTGGGGAGTGGGTCTCCCATAGTATTTGCTTATGCCTTGCAAGCAAAAGCTGCCAAAAAATAGGACGGAGCAACTTGCAATGCCCCCTACAAGAGCCATGCAGTACAGCATATTACAAACTTAAGTTCCATTATTGGGGAGTGGGTCTCCCATAGTATTTGCTTATGCATTGCAAGCAAAAGCTGCCAAAAATTAGGACGGAGCAACTTGCAATGCCCCTTACAAGAGCCATGCAGTACAGCATATTACAAACATAAGTCCCATTATTGGGGAGTGGGTCTCCCATAGTATTTGCTTATGCTTTCCAAGCAAAAGCTGCCAAAAATTAGGACGGAGCAACTTGCAATGCCCCTTACAAGAGCCATGCAGTACAGCATATTACAAACATAAGTCCCATTATTGGGGAGTGGGTGTCCCATAGTATTTGCTTATGCCTTGCAAGCAAAAGCTGCCAAAAGGACGGAGGAACTTGCAATGCTGGCACCCTGGTGGTATAGTGGTGGTATCGTGGTGGTGGAGGCTGAGGATAAGGAGAAGATAAAACAGCCGAAATGAGGAAGCATATACCCATGTGTGGGTGTGAAGCGGTGCATGTGAATACACCTCCCGAAATAGCACAGTGGATTTGACTTTATGTTACTCTGCTGTCATTTGTTGGTGATGAGAAGTCTGGCCCAATCCAGCCCTTGTTCAGTTTGATAAGGGTCAGCTTGTCAGCATTGTCAGTTGACAGGCGAGTGCGCTTATCAGTTATAATTCCCCCAGCGGCACTAAAAACACACTCCGATAACACGCTAGCGGCAGGGCAGGCCAGGACCTCCAAGGCATACAGAGCGAGTTCATTCCAAGTGTCCAGCTTCGATACCCAATAATTAAAAGGCACAGAGGAATCACGGAGGACGCTGGTACGGTCGGCAAGGTACTCCCTCACCATCTTTTGAAACTTTCCACTCCTTGTGAGAGTATCCCGCACCTCAGGGCCTGTAAGCTGGGCAGGTGTCAGAAAACTGTCCTAGAACGTTGACAGTGTTCCCCTGCCTCTGCTGGATTGGAGTTGCATCTCTCTCGCCTGTACGCCTTGGTTGGGCAACGAACTGTGACCTCTGCCGCTAGCGTGTTCAGATGGGAATTTTTTTAAGAGTTCTGCAGCAAGGGCCTTCTGGTACTGCCCCATTTTTGTAGACCCCTCCACCTCAGGAATAAGAGAGTGAAAGATCTCCTTGTAGCGGGGGTCTACCAGTGTCACCAACCAGTAATGACTGTCACCCTGTCACGCTGTCTCTGTATACTGGAGGTAGGGGGCCTAAGCTGACCCTAAGCTGGGGCCCTGACTAATCCCTCAACCTGGAGGTACTGTTAAAGGTACAGAGGTCCAGGCCGCCAGCGTAACCCCTACCTCCTGAGGATCCCTGCACCTAAGTAATCTAGTCCTGAGAAGGACCCCGATCACAACAAAAGGGGACAAGTAATAATATGCCCACACACAGTACTTAGACGAACGAGACAGTACAAGGGAAAAACCAAAACCACCTTGCATACAAAAACTACACAACTACAACAGAGGGAACACCAACGGGAAAGGAGATAAATGATAAAGCGAGGAAGGGAAAAAACACTCCAAATACACTTATCTCAGAAACTCCAAATACCACGATCCGCTCTGTTAGTCTGCATGAAATGCTTTCACCGACACTTCCCAAACAGACCAGCAGGCATTTGAAGGAGTCTCACTACAGCAGCATTGATTGCAGCTGGGCGAGGCTGGACCTCGTCTAGCACAGAGAGAGAGAGAATTAACTCCCTCACTGCCGAAAACACAAAGCACCAAAAAGTCAGCTGCGAGAAGTCAGGCTGTGTAATCGTGACGATCTTCGTGGCGACACACCCGTGACAGTACCCCCCCTTCTACGAGGGGCCTCCGGACCCTCAGGGCCAGGTTTATCCGGGTGAGTCGTGTAGAAGGCCCGAACTAATCGGTCTGCGTTAATATCCGACGCAGGAACCCACATCCTCTCCTCAGGACCATACCCTTTCCAATGAACCAGGTACTGAAGGGACCGGCGATTAAAGCGTGAATCGATGACCCTCGATACCTGGAACTCCAAGTTACCATTGACCACCACTGGAGGGGGAGGTAAAGGTGACGGTACCACCGGCGCCACATACCTCTTAAGCAACGATCTGTGGAACACGTTGTGAATTTTAAACGTAGGGGGGAGGTCAAGACGGAATTGCACTGGATTAATAATAGAACTGATTCTGTACGGCCCGATGAACCTGGGACCCAGTTTCCAGGAGGGAACCTTAAGTTTAATATTCCTGGTAGACAACCATACCCGATCGTTCACACTTAGGTCCGGACCAGACACTCTCCTCCTATCAGCCATACGTTTGTATCGGTTCCCCATAGTATTCAGATTCTTCAGCACCCCTCTCCATACTGAAGCGAGTGATGAGGAAAATCGTTCCTCCTCAGGAACCCCCGAAGAGCCCCCCCTACTGAAAGTACAAAACTGGGGGTGAAAACCATATGCCCCAAAAAACGGGGACTTACCAGTGGACTCGCTCCGCCTATTATTAAGAGCAAACTCTGCCAGAGGTAAGAAAGAAGCCCAGTCCTCCTGGTTCTCTGACACAAAACACCGGAGATATGTCTCCAAGCTCTGGTTCATACGTTCCGTCTGACCATTGGTCTGAGGATGAAAAGCCGATGAGAATGACAAATGCATCCCCCGCCGAGCACAAAACGCCTTCCAGAACTTGGACACAAACTGAGACCCCCGATCAGACACCACCTCGGAGGGTACCCCGTGAAGCCTCACAATCTCCCCAATGAACACCTGCGCAAGAGTTTTAGCATTAGGGAGAGCCGGAAGAGCGATAAAATGTGCCAACTTGCTGAACCTGTCCACTACAACGAGTATGACCGTTTTACCCGAAGACGGAGGGAGGTCCGTAATAAAGTCCATAGACAGATGAGTCCAAGGACGCTCCGGGATCTTCAAAGGTAAGAGGGCCCCAGACGAACGGGTATGTGAGGTCTTAGAGCGCGCACAAACCCCACAGGACGCGACAAAAGTTACCACCTCCTTATATAAGTTAGGCCACCAAAACCGACGCGAGAGGAGATCCACAGTTGCTTTACTCCCCGGGTGTCCTGCAAAAACTGAGTTATGGTGTGCCTCGATCACCTTTTGTCGCAACTGATCTGGAACAAACAGTCTCCCCGGAGGTCCAACAGGGGCGTCCCCCTGAGCCTCCAATACCTCCTCCTCCAGCTCAGAGCATACTGCCGAAACCACCACCCCCTCCTGAAGGATAGGAATCGGGTCGTCCGTATTCCCGGCCCCAGGGAAACTACGAGATAAGGCATCCGCCTTTACATTTTTTGACCCAGGACGATATGTAACGACAAAATTAAACCTGGTAAAAAACAATGACCACCTAGCTTGTCTGGGATTCAGACGTTTCGCGGACTCCAGATATAGCAGGTTCTTGTGATCGGTGATGACGGTGACCGGATGGACTGCCCCCTCCAAAAAATGGCGCCACTCCTCAAAAGCTAACTTAATGGCCAAGAGTTCCCTATTGCCGACATCGTAATTCCTCTCAGCGGACGACAATTTTTTAGAGAAAAAGGCGCACGGATGCCACTTACCAGGGGACGAACCCTGTGACAATACTGCTCCCACCCCTACCTCGGAAGCGTCTACCTCTACAATGAATGGCTGTGACGCATCAGGTTGAATGAGTATGGGTGCCGAGGCAAAACATTTTTTCAAGGAGGAGAATGCTTGACAAGCCTTGTCAGACCACCTAGAAAAATCCGTCCCCTTTTTAGTCATGTCTGTGAGAGGCTTAACCATGGACGAGAAATTACGAATGAACTTCCGGTAATAATTAGCAAACCCCAGGAAACGTTGTAGTGCCTTAAGATTCTCTGGCTTATCCCACTCAAGAACTGCCCGCACTTTCCCAGGGTCCATACGAAAACCGGACGCTGAAACCAGGAAGCCTAAAAACTGGATTTCCTGTACGGCGAACACACACTTTTCCCATTTGGCATACAGTTTATTATCCCGCAAGATCTGTAACACCTGCCTAACGTGCTCCTGATGAGACACCAGATCCGGCGAGTAAATTAAGATATCATCCAGATATATGACAACAAATTGTCCCACCAGGCGGCGAAAAATGTCATTAACAAAGTGTTGGAACACCGCCGGGGCATTAGTCAGACCGAATGGCATGACAAGGTTCTCATAATGCCCCTCCGGAGTGTTAAACGCCGTCTTCCACTCATCCCCCTCCTTCATCCTAATCAGATTGTACGCCCCCCTGAGATCCAACTTAGAGAACCATTTGGCGCCCGCGATCTGATTAAAGAGATCGGGAATAAGTGGGAGCGGATACGGATCTCGGACCGTAATCCGATTAAGTTCACGGAAATCCAGGCAAGGGCGTAGGCCTCCATCTTTCTTCTTAACAAAGAAGAACCCCGCAGCCACCGGTGAAGATGAAGGTCTAATATGCCCCTTAGCCAGACTTTCTGAAATATAATCCTTCATGGCCTGCCTCTCAGGACCAGAAAGGTTATACAACCTAGCTTTAGGTAACTTGGCCTCAGGGAGCAGTTTTACAGAACAGTCATACTCGCGATGAGGAGGTAGTTCCTGACACCCTTTCTCCGAGAATACATCCTCAAAGTCAGCCAGAAATGGAGGTAAGACCCAAGGAGTAACCGCACCGATGACCGTGTTCATGCAGTTTTTATTACAGAATTTACTCCATTGGCTTATCTCTCTGGTTTGCCAATTAATAACCGGGTTATGCTTAGTTAACCAAGGAAGGCCCAACACTATAGGAGTGGGAAGACCCTCCAACACGTAGCAAGACAACAGTTCTTTATGTATCGCCCCCACTTGAAGTTTTACGTCATGCACAGCTTGCAAAAAACTTCCCTGACCGAGAGGCCTGGCATCGATCGAGAATATGGGGATGGGTTTAGCCAACTCACTCAATCGCATACCTTGAACCCGGGCAAACCGAGCATCAACCAGATTAGCCCCTGCCCCAAAATCCAGAAGAACAGATATCCTCTCAGTTCACGTACCCACCACCACCTCCGCCGGTACGAGAAACTGAGACGAACCTAGGGACGAAATACCTACTCCCAGATTGCCGTCCACCACACAACCTGGGATCAACAGTTTTCCGACGACTCTTCACTCTGCAAGGGACGGGATGGACACCCCCCAATAAAATGTCCCTTTCTCCCGCAGAAGAAACACCTTCCTGTCTTATGGCGCACCACCGGTCCCCTCCCCCGAAATGATGTCCCTCCTAATTGCATAGGCTCCTCTGGACTGACCAGGGGAACCACCATATGAGGGGACCTTGTAGGAGGTGGAGTCATCACAGGGGGTAGAGTTATCCCGCACCTCTCCCGAAGCAGTCTGTCAACGCGAATAGCAAGGGCCATAGCGGCTTCCAGTGACGCGGGAGAGTCATACTGTGCCAACACATCCTGTAATTTGTCGGATAAACCTTGACAAAACTGGCTCCTAAGAGCCGGGTCATTCCACTGGGTGTCCGTGGCCCACCTACGGAACTCTGAACAGAATTCCTCCGCCGGACGATCTCCCTGCTGGATCCTACGTAACTTAGACTCAGCAAGGGAGATCCGATCTAGGTCATCATATACGAGTCCCAGAGCAGCGAAAAACCTATCCACTGACTGGAGAGCCGGGGAGCCCGGGGGAAGAGAGAACGCCCAAGATTGTGGGTCCCCTTGTAGGAGCGAGATGACAATTCCCACCCTTTGTTCTTCACTCCCCGATGACCGAGGCCGCAGCCGAAAGTACAACTTGCATGCCTCCCGGAAAAAAAAAAACTTGTCCCGCCCCCCAGTGAACCTCTCAGGGAGAGCTACTTTAGGTTCTGGTCCGGCTTGCTCCTGAGGATGCAAAACCTTGGACCTAACGTCCGCCAGCTCCATGGACAAACTCTGCAACTGCCGAGCTAGACCGGCTACTGGATCCATGGTAGCTGGAGAAAAACTAAGTGGGTCGGTGAAAATGTCACGCTGTCTCTGTATACTGGAGGTAGGGGGCCTAAGCTGACCCTAAGCTGGGGCCCTGACTAATCCCTCAACCTGGAGGTACTGTTAAAGGTACAGAGGTCCAGGCCGCCAGCGTAACCCCTACCTCCTGAGGATCCCTGCACCTAAGTAATCTAGTCCTGAGAAGGACCCCGATCACAACAAAAGGGGACAAGTAATAATATGCCCACACACAGTACTTAGACGAACGAGACAGTACAAGGGAAAAACCAAAACCACCTTGCATACAAAAACTACACAACTACAACAGAGGGAACACCAACGGGAAAGGAGATAAATGATAAAGCGAGGAAGGGAAAAAACACTCCAAATACACTTATCTCAGAAACTCCAAATACCACGATCCGCTCTGTTAGTCTGCATGAAATGCTTTCACCGACACTTCCCAAACAGACCAGCAGGCATTTGAAGCAGTCTCACTACAGCAGCATTGATTGCAGCTGGGCGAGGCTGGACCTCGTCTAGCACAGAGAGAGAGAGAATTAACTCCCTCACTGCCGAAAACACAAAGCACCAAAAAGTCAGCTGCGAGAAGTCAGGCTGTGTAATCGTGACGATCTTCGTGGCGCCACACCCGTGACACACCCAACATTTTGACAACGCGAGGGTCACGGTTAAGGCAGCGTAACATAAAGTTAGCCATGCGTGCCAGACTGGTAACGGGCAAGATTTCCGTGTTCTCACCAAGATGACGACTGACCATGCTCACCTCCTCCTCCTCCTCCTCCTCCTCCTCCTCTTCCTCCTCCCCCCTGTCCTCAGGCCACCCACGCTGAACCGACGGTATGACACTTGTACAGGTACAAACATCTACAACGCATGATAGCAGCTCCTGTTCTTCCTCCTCCTCCTCCTCCTCTCCCTCATTGTCCCCCAATGCACGTTGGGATGAGATGAGGCTGGGCTGTGTGTAATCGCCCGCTACGGCTTCTTGATCCATCTCATCATACTCTGGCTGCAATGCCTCCTCTTTAATTCTCTGCAGAGAGCATTGCAAAAGACAGACAAGTGGGATGCTGACACTAATGATGGCGTCATCACCACTCACCATCTTGGTGGCCTCCTCAAAGTTTGTCAGGATGGTACATATGTGAGACATCCAGGTCCACTCCTGAGGTCTTATGTGTGGAGTCTGACCTGAATATCGACGGCCTTGTTGCAGCTGGTACTCCACAACTGCTCTCTTCTGCTCACAAATCCTTTGCAACATGTGGAGGGTAGAGTTCCAACGTGTGGGGACATCACACACCAGTCGGTGTGCCGGAAGCTGCAAACGCTGCTGCAACACAGCAAGGGCGGCGGAAGCTGTAGCCGACTTGCAAAAATGAGCTGACAGGCGGCGTACTTTCACGAGCAGATCTGGCAACTCGGGGTACGATTTAAGAAACCGCTGAACCACGAGGTTAAGCACATGAGCTAGGCATGGTACGTGTGTGATCTCACCTCGCCTCAGAGCCGCCACCAGGTTACGGCCATTGTCACACACGACCATGCCGGGATGTAAGTTCAGCGGTCTCAGCCACAGATCTGCCTGCTCTTTCACAGCTGTCCACAACTGACAAGCAGTGTGAGGTTTATCACCTAAGCTTATGAGTTTCAGCACAGCCTGTTACCGCTTGGCGGAGGCAGTACTGTAATGCTTCCAGCTTGTAAATGATGTGGTGATATCTGAGATGGAGGCTGAACATGAGGAGGAGGAGGAGGATGCGCAGGAGCTGAACACTGTGGGGGCAACTCTGACTGACATAGGGACCGCAATCCTCGGTGTGGGGAGGATGTGTTCCGTCCCAAGGTCCGACTGGGTCCCGGCTTCCACTATGTTTACCCAGTGTGCCGTCAGAGAGATGTACCATCCCTGGCCACAAGCACTTGTCCACGTGTCCGTTGTCAGGTGGACTCTCCCAGTAACTGAGTTGTTGAGGGCACGGCAGATGCTTTGGGACACGTGCTTGTGTAGTGCGGGGATGGCACACCGGGCAAAATAGTGTCGGCTGGGGACCGAGGGACGGCCACCGCCATAAGATTGCGGAAGGATTCCATCTCCACCAGCCTAAAAGGCAGCATTTCCAACGCAAGCAGTCGTGAAATGTGCGAATTTAGGACTGTGGCCTGTGGGGCGTTAGCTGCGAATTTCCGCTTTCGTTCAAAGGTCTGGGATATGGACAATTGAACGCTGCGGTGGGACGTGGACGTGGACGTTGATGCTGTTTCTTGAGAAACTGCCATAACAAGTGAAGACTGAGAGGAGGGGGCATCTTTACATGCAGTATGGACAGGGGATGGCCTTGCACACACAACAGGGGGTTCTATTGCACGCACAACAGTGGAAAAAGCAGTGGTGACACCCGCTGACACTGGTCGTGGACCCTGGGTTTCGCCCCACAAAGTCGGGTGCTTTGCTGCCATGTGCCTGATCATGCTGGTGGTGGTCAGGCTGGTAGTTTTGTCACCCCTGCTGATGCTGGAATGGCAGGTGGAACATATGGCCTTTTTGGGGTTATCAGCAGAGTCTTTAAAAAAATTCCAGACTCTGGAAGACCTACCGCTTGTACTGGCAACTTCCCTCGTGTTGGTGTTACGGGCAACGGTTGCCTGCCTTCTGTCTGCGGCCACCACACTGCTTCTTCCTGCCTGTTGGGGTACTCTGCCTCCCTCCCCCTGTGTGCTGCTGGCCTCACTCTGCATGTCCTCCTTCCACGTTTCGTCAGTTACTAGATCATCCGCCACCTCCTCCTCTTCCACTTGCGCACCATGATCCTCCTCCTCACTTCCTGGGAATTGTGTCTCGTCATCGTCCACCTCTTGTGACAGATTGCCAACGTCGACTTCCTGTGGCCGTGGCAGTTCAAATATTTGGGCATCGCAACATGGGATCTCCTCTTCCACCACTTCAAGCGTATCAGGCGAGGGGCCCAAATATGGAAATGGACCAGTGAACAGCTCTTCAGAGTGTCCAAGTGTGGGATCACTTGCTGTCTGACGACACTCGGCATGGTGGGAGGAAGGAGCATCAGGGTGAGGAGGAGTATGCGGTCGAGACTCACGGCTACTAAGAGTTGACCGTGTGGAAGACAGACCGGAGGTGGTGGTGCCCAGGTAACTGGAAGCATTATCTGCTATCCAATTAATAACCTGTTCACACTGATCAGTTCTCAATACTGGTGTTGTTCTGTGCTTCCCTAGTAATTCGGACAAGAAGTGGGAGCGAGAAGATGTGGCTGTTGGTTGTGGCAAATTTTCACCTTGGCCACGGCCCCGTTCTCTGCACGAACCATCACCAGAACGTCCACTTCCACGTCCCTTGCCATGCGCCTTGCCCATTGTAAATGAAGTAAAATAGATTACACTTGCACTATCAATGGAAAAAGGGTAATAAAGAGTAGATTAGAACCGTGGAAGAGGAAAACCACAGTTATTGTTTACTGGGGTATACCACACTTTTTTAAATAGAGATATTTGCGGCTGAACAGTGAGCGACACACTCAAACTGATTTTTTTTTAGATACCAAAGGCCCAAAACTGGATAGTACAGCGATTTGACCCATGGAACTGCGAAACCACACTGGCATGTCAGGCCTACACAAGACTATTTTCAACAGATATATTTTTGTGTCACAACAGTCAGGAGACACTACTGTTTTTCTTTACGAAAAAACTACCAAAAGCTGAATAATAGAGATTTTTTACCGTGGGATGGCAAAACCACAGTTATTGTTTACTGGGGTATACCACACTTTTTTAAATAGAGATATTTGCGGCTGAACAGTGAGCGACACACTCAAACTGCTTTTTTTTTAGATACCAAAGGCCCAAAACTGGATAGTACAGCGATTTGACCCGTGGAACTGCGAAACCACACTGGGATGTCGGGCCTACACAAGACTATTTTCAACAGATATATTTTTGTGTCACAACAGTCAGGAGACACAACTGGTTTTCTTTACGGAAAATATACCAAAACCTGAATAATAGAGATTTTTTACCGTGGGATGGCAAAACCACAGTTATTGTTTCCTGGGGTATACCACACTTTTTTAAATAGAGATATCTGCGGCTGAACAGTGAGCGACACACTCGAACTGCTTTTTTTTTAGATACCAAAGGCCCAAAACTGGATAGTACAGCGATTTGACCCATGGAACTGCGAAACCACACTGGGATGTCGGGCCTACACAAGACTATTTTCAACAGATATATTTTTGTGTCACAACAGTCAGGAGACACTACTGTTTTTCTTTACGGAAAATATACCAAAACCTGAATAATAGAGATTTTTTTACCGTGGGATGGCAAAACCACAGTTATTGCTTACTGGGTATGCCACACTTTTTTAAATAGAGATATTTGCGGCTGAACAGTGAGCGACACACTCAAACTGCTTTTTTTTAGATACCAAAGGCCCAAAACTGGATAGCACAGCGATTTGACCCGTGGAACTGCGAAACCACACTGGGATGTTGGGCCTACACAAGACTATTTTCAACAGATATATTTTTGTGTCACAACAGTCAGGAGACACTACTGTTTTTCTTTACAGAAAAAACTACCAAAAGCTGAATAATAGAGATTTTTCACTGTGGGATGGCAAAACCACAATTATTGTTTACTGGGGTATACTACACTTTTTTAAAGAGAGATATTTGCGGCTGAACAGTGAGCGACACACTCAAACTGCTTTTTTTTTAGATACCAAAGGCCCAAAACTGGATAGTACAGCGATTTGACCCGTGGAACTGCGAAACCACACTGGGATGTCAGGCCTACAAAAGGCTATTTTCAACAGATATATTTTTGTGTTACAACAGTCAGGAGACACTACTGTTTTTCTTTACGGAAAAAACTACCAAAAGCTGAATAATAGAGATTTTTCACCGTGGGTTGGCAAAACCACAGTTATTGTTTACTGGGGTATACTACACTTTTTTAAATAGAGATATTTGCGGCTGAACAGTGAGCAACACACTCAAACTGCTTTTTTTTTAGATACCAAAGGCCCAAAACTGGATAGTACAGCGATTTGACCCATGGAACTGCGAAACCACACTGGGATGTCGGGCCTACACAAGACTATTTTCAACAGATATATTTTTTTGTCACAACAGTCAGGAGACACTACTGTTTTTCTTTACGGAAAAAACTACCAAAAGCTGAATAATAGAGATTTTTTACCGTGGGATGGCAAAACCACAGTTATTGTTTACTGGGGTATACCACACTTTTTTAAATAGAGATATTTGCGGCTGAACAGTGAGCGACACACTCAAACTGCATTTTTTTTTAGATACCAAAGGCCCAAAACTGGATAGTACAGCGATTTGACCCGTGGAACTGCGAAACCACACTGGGATGTCGGGCCTACACAAGATTATTTTCAACAGATATATTTTTGTGTCACAACAGTCAGGAGACACTACTGTTTTTCTTTACGGAAAAAACTACCAAAAGCTGAATAATAGAGATTTTTTACCATGGGATGGCAAAACCACAGTTATTGTTTACTGGGGTATACCACACTTTTTTAAATATATAGATTTGCGGCTGAACAGTGAGCGACACACTCAAACTGTTTTTTTTTAGATACAAATGGCCCAAAATGGATAATACAGAGGTTTGAACCGTGGAAGTGCAAAACAACACTTCTGTTTTTCTAGCCTACACCAGACTATTTTCAACAGTTATATTTGTGTCTGAAAAATCAGAGACACGCTTTTTTTTGGGGGGGGGGGGCACACCAAAAGGTTAATAAAACGGGTATTTGAACAGTGTGAAGGATGAAAAAAAAAGGATTTTTCCTGGCCCCCAACACCTGGTACTAAGTCTAGCAATTTCAGCAACAGGAGCACACAGGACTGTAATGCAGCGTTTGCTGGTATAACCACTGTGTCTCCTATACAGCCTGCCTGCCTGGTATCTGGGATGGATATTAGTCCTGAAAAGGACTGTTTGTTTGTTCTGGCAGCCTTTACAGACCCTACACTAACTATTTTGCAGTTTATATCTCTCCCTAAATCAGCAGCGCTGTCCCTACACTGTCTAATCCGGAGCGACTGTGTCCAAGATGGCGGCGCCCGGTTTTAAATACTCGAGGTGACGCTGTGCGGCCAGCCAATCACTGTAATGCCAACAACCAACATGGCAGCAGCATTACAGTGACTGGCTGGCAATCCCTGCATGTTCATTGGCTCTGTAAAGAGCGCCAAACATGCAGGGCGGAGACCTGAGCTCACGCCCGAGTAACCCGGAAATGTTCGGTGCTCGCCGAACATCCCGAGTAGCGTGGTGCTCGGGCGAGTACCGAGCAGTGTCGAGCATGTTCACTCAACACCAGTCCTTACTTTCTCCGGCCAGCCCCTCAAGGGCCTACAGAAGAGCAAGTAGAGTTGGTAGAGCAACCGGCACCAGAGGCAGAAGATTCCATACCAGCAGCCCAGGAGAATCAACCCTCTGCTAGTAGTAAGCCTGCCGTGCCCGTAGTGAGCCAAAGAGTATGCAGAAAGCTGCCCAACCTACCCGCAACATCTCCAAATACCTGTAGTACAGACACTAGTGAGCCCAATACACAAGGGGTAGAAACAGGGGACCCAGAAAGGACACCACCAGATAGCGTGTTACGTAGGTCCACCAGGAGCACTAGGGGTCAAATGCCCGCTCGCTGGAGAATTTAAAATGTGATATAAATGACTGTATATTGCAAATGTTAAAATGGTTGTTGCCTGCATACTAATTATGTTTTTCTAGTTACCTGACAGGGTTCATGGACTAACAGGTTATGGACAATGAATAATCGGAACTGTACCTTGTACAGTATATAGTTGCACCTGTAAAGTGTCCCTTTTTGTCCAGACCACAGAACAAAAACCCATGGAGGTGGCTGAAGACGTGGTCCAATGCCGGATCATCGATGCCCTGTAGCCACCCCAGGGCCTACGTGGAGGGTTTGGGATGGGTCCCTCAAAATGCATCTCGGGTGACATGGACACCTGGCTACGGGAGCGCCGTGACCTTAAAGACTAAACTGCTTGTAAATATGTTACTGTATTGTTATTACCTGTTGTGTTTTTGCAAAATGTGTTTAGTCCCGGAGTACTAAAATTTACTAGGGGGGAATGTGGCACCCCAGGGTCTGGTTGCCACAGTGGTAGAAATACCATGTCTGAGAGCGAGCATGGGTTTTCCTGGTCAGGAGCAATATTGCATTCCACACCTCCTGCCCCAGTCCAGGGAGGGGAGGAACCTACCCTTTATAAACAGGATCTGGGGCGGGGTTAGGAGTCGAGTCTAGTTCCAGAGAAGGGACAGAGCAGCAGCAAGGAGCTCTGTAGGAGCCAGGAGCTGAAGACCAGGGACTAGAGCGGAGCTCGTCCTGGCAGAAGACGCAGAGAACCGGACACCGGATTCCGAGGCTGTAGGGATATCTACATCCAGCAGTAGAAACCACCTGGCAGGGGATTTCAGGTTCTCTGGCCATAGAAAGCCCAAAGGCTCAGTCACACGCAAGGGACCGGCACCGCCATCGAGGAGCGGAAGGCACCAAAGGCCCCAAGTCACCAGCCATTCGGGTGAGCACCACATGGTACACTCAGGGACGTGGGCTACTACACGACTACAGCAGGGTAGCCAGGAAGAGTGCAGTCAGATGGGAAGGCCTATACCTCCACCTGGCCAGGGGGACTCTTGTTCGTTCACAGACTGACCAGGCCTCTAATGTTAGCCAGTACTCCTGGCAGGGCCTTCTTAATTACCAACAGCAAAGACCCTGAACCGCACTGCACGGACTCTGAGTCATTTCTGCTGCACCCACGCACCACAACCCTCACCATCTACAGACGCTGCCCTGAGGCTATACTCCTCCCATGGGGAGTTATACTACCCTCTGCTGCGCACACAATATCAGCCTCAGCGGTCTGCCCTGCAGCGGCGGTTCTCAGTGACCGCAATCCACGGGTGGCATAGTCGGACATTTAATAATAAAAACCACATAAATAGACTGCCATTGGTTTGACCACCCTGAGCCACGGGACCGGGTCACCGCCACGGAGACTACAACCCCCAGCATTATACAAAGACCCGGCTCCAGGTATTTCCCCTACACACACGGCCCAGGGGGCGCGTCACATATAGCACAAGAGGCTCCATTCTGCTGCTGCTGTTAGACATTTCTAGACATAGGCCTAGATCTCAGGGGCAAGGAATAATTTTTTTTTGGACCTTAATCCACATTATTTACTTAAAAAGCAATCCAGAGAACACAGTTTTTCTGCGCCATTTGCTTGTTGGCAGTGCAGAATACAGCCAGGTCCTTTCCATATCACAGCGCTAAAAATCCAGCAATTTAAAACCGGTTTCTCCGTCAAACGAATCACATATACGTTTTCAGAAAATTCTGCCATTTCTGGCCACCATTAAAAATTTGTTTCAGTGTGTCAGCGAAGTTTTTGACATCAGTTTGCTATTCAAAATAGTTACCTACAGGCCAGGTATTTAAAGCTGTGGTTTGTCCGTCACATGGATCACATATAACTTCGCTCCAAATTCAGCCATTTGTAGTGAGCATGGAAGATATTTTCCTCCATTTAAAATGGGCAAGGCGCGTGGCAAGGGACAGGGAACTGGACGTGATGGTGATGGTGCATGCAGAGGCCGAGGCCGAGGCCGTGAGCAAGCTGAAATTGTGCCAAAACAAACACCCACATCTACTCGCCTGACCTTCCTGTCCCAATTCCTAGGGGACCGCAGCACACAACTATTGAATCCAGAGCAGTGTCAAAAGGTTGTTGGTTGGATAGCGGATAATGCTTCCAGTCACTTTGCCACCACCACCACCACCCTGTCTTCCACACGGTCAAGTCTCTGTAGCCGTGAGTCTGGACTGCATATTCCTCAGCCTGATCCTCCTTCCTCCCATCATGCCGAGTGCCCAGAGACAACTGATCCCAAACTTGGACACTCCGAAGTGCTGTTCACTTTTCCATTTATAGATTCAGGCCTCTCGCCCGGTCCACTTGAAGCGGAGCAAAAAGAGATCGCATGTAGAGATTCCCAAATATTTGAGCAGCGACGGTCACGTGAAGTCGACGTGGGAAAGTGTCACAAGAGGTGGACGATGATGAGACACAATTGCCAGAAAGTCAGGAGGAGGACCATGGTGCAGAAGTGGAAGATGAGGTGGTAGATGATATACTAACTGAGCCAATCTGACAGGAGGACATGCAGAGTGAGGACAGCAGCATACAGGGGGAGGGAGGCAGAGCACCCCAACAGGCAGGAAGAAGCAGTGTGGTGGCCACAGACAAAAGGGAGGCAACCGTTCCCCGTAACACCAACACGAAGGAAGTTGCCAGTACAACTGTTAGGTCTTCCCGAGTCTGGTTGTTTTTAAAGACTCTGCTGATAACCCCAAAAAGGCCATTTGCACCACCTGCCAGGCCAGCATCAGCACGGGTGGCAAAACTACCAGCCTGACCATCACCAGCATGATCAGGCACATGGAAGCGAAGCACCCGGCTTTGTGGACCGAACCCCAAGATCCAGGAACAGTGTCTGTTGGTGGCACCACTGCTTCCTCCACTGTTAAAGACACTCTCAAGTAGCAGCATGAGGAAGCACGTCCACATCCTTGTCCCAGCGCAACGTTCATTTGTCCATACCCCAGTCCTTGGAACGCAGCCAATGCCCCACAGGCCGCACTACTAAATTCCCACATTTCGTGACTGCTTGCGCTTGAAATGTTGCCTTTTAGGCTATTGGAGATGGAAGCATTTCGCAACCTGATGGCGGCAGCCGTCCCTCAGTACTCGGTCCCCAGCCGCCACTATTTCTCCCAGTGTGCCATCCCCGCATTACACAAGCACGTGTCCCAAAACATTAGCCGTGCCCTCAACAATGCAGTTAACGGGAAAGTACACCTAACCACGAACACGTGGACAAGTGCTTGTGGGCAGGGACGGTACATCTCGCTGACGGCACACTGGTTTAACATAGTGGCAACCGGGACCCAGTCGGACCTTGGGACGGAACACGTGCCCCCGACACCAGGGATTGTGGGCCCTAGGTCAATCAGGGTTGTCCCCACAGTCTACAGCTCCTGCACCTCATCCTCCTCAGCCTCCTACTCTTCTTCACTCTCCATCTCAGAAATGACCACATCAGTCACAAGCTGGAAGCACTGCAGCACTGCCTCAACCAAGCAGCAACAGGCTGTGCTGAAGCTAATATGCTTAGGTGACAAACCGCACAATGCTGAAGAGTTGTGGACAGCTCTGAAAGAACAGGCAGATCTGTGTCTGACACCGCTGAACCTACAGCCAGTCATGGTCGTGTGACAATGGCCGGAACCTGGTGGCGGCTCTGAGGTAAGTGTAGTGCTAATAAAAATATGGATATCTTATAGCCTACATATTGTAACATATTGTTTAAATGCTTTGATAAAGTGTGGTCATTAGACCAAGTGTGGAATATATTGCAATATACTGCAGTGTAATATCATTGATATACTCTGATACTGATAAAGTAGTTCTTTCACATGAACTGTCCTTGATGCATGCTATCCACAAAGTGTTTGCTAGGTGTCAATGCAGTAAGACAATGTTAATTGTTCTATGGTCTATGAAGTTGTGTGTTTCAAAGATTCATTATCCTGATTTGTACACAAGTGACCAGTGTTATATTTGCTTTGACAAATAGTGTTATTGTAACCAAAATACTGATTCAGATAATGTGTGTACACTTACCATTATGTTCCATAAGAAATACACAGATCTATTGTCTAAAACAATGCTTATAGGTAAACTTCTCGAGATTACAGAACCTGGCCAATTCTGTATTATTGACGACTCATACTTATAAACATTAACCAGTTTTATGCTTCCATTGTTTAAGCCTTATAAAAGTCACTGGAATCATGATACAGACAGAAGCCATAAGTTATACCTGCACTGATGTGTAGTGTTGTATGTACCTGCCCATGCAGTGTTGTGAAGACTTCCAGGGGTCTCTCTGTCTTGGTGAAATTGCTTCTCTGATGTTCCAGACGGATGATGTTTAAAAGCTCCTTGGTGACGAAGTGAGTATATATATATATATATATATATATGTACTTAACCTTTGTATTATAACATATACAAAAGTGTATGCAATATCATCATATCATACTATTCCTTTAATTATGTATTTTATCTTTTAAATCAACTATTATAAATAAAATTGTGTTATATCGCAAAGGGTTGCCTTCTTTAAAGCCGTATCCGAACCTTATTGCTAAAAACTTGGCATAATAGGTAAGGTGATCTCACACATGTACCATGCCTGGCCCATGTGCTTAAACTCGTGGTTCAGCGGTTTCTCAATTCCTACCCAGAGCTGCCGGATCTCCTTGTTAAATTATGCCACCTGTGTGCCCATTTTAGAAAGTCACCTACAGCTACCGCCGCCCTTGCCGTGTTTCAGCAGCGTTTGCAGTTTCCGTCTCACAGACTGGTGTGTGATGTCCCCATGCATTGGAACTCTACACTGCAGATGTTGGGAAGGATTTGTGAGCAGAAGAGGGCAGTTGTTGAGTACCAGCATCAACAAGGTCGTCGGTGTTCAGTTCAGACTCCACACATAAGTCAGACCTCAGGAGTGGACATGGAGGTCAGACATATGTAACATCCTCCAAAACTTTAAGGACTCCACCAAGATGGTGAGCAGCGATGATGCCATAATTAGCATCACCATCCCGCTTCCCTGTGTTCTGAAACGCTCTCTGCTCACAATCATTGAGGATGCATTGCAGGCGGAGCATGATGAGATGGAGCAAGGAACCATACAGGGTGATTACACACAGCCCAGCCTCATCTCATCCCAACGTGGATTGGGTGACAATGAGGAAGAGGAGGAGGAGGAACAGGAGCTAGTTTCATTCGCCATAGATGGTACTACCTGCACAACTGTCATACCGTCTGTTCAGCTTGGATGGCCAGAGGACAGAGAGAAGGAGGAGGAGAGCATGGTCAGTCGTCCTCTTGGTGAGGACACGGAAGTCTTGCCTGTTAGCAGTCTGGCACGCATGGCTGAGTTTATGTTACACTGCCTTTCCCATGACCCTCGCGTTCTCAAAATTTTGGGTGTCATTACTGGTTGGTGACACTTCTAGACCCACGCTACAAGGAGAACTTTATATCTCTTATTCCTGAGGCTTACAGGTCTACAAGAATGGGGCAGTACCAGAAGGCCCTTGTTGCGGAACTATTAAAAAAATTCTGAAAACGCTGGCGGCAGAGGTCACAGTTCATTGGACTACCAAAGAGTACGGGCAAGAGAGACACAACACCAATCCAGCAGAGGCAGGGGAACACTGTCAAAGTTCTGGGAGAATTTTCTCAGCCCCTCCCATCGCACAGGCCCTGAGGCGCAGGGTACTCTCGCAAGGAGTGCAAAGTTTGGGAACATGCTGAGGGAGTACCTTGCCCACCGTACCAACGTCCTCCGTGATTCTTCTGTGCCTTATAATTATTAGGTATCCAAGCTGGACATGTGGAATGAACTGGCTCTCTACACCTTGGAGATCCTGGGCTGCCCTGCCGCTAGAGTTTTATCAAAGCAGATTTTTAGTGCCGCTGGTGGAATTATAACTGATAAGCGCATCTGCCTGTCAAATGAAAATGCTGACAGGGGGACTCTTATAAAAATGAACAAGGGCTGGATTGGGCCAGACTTCTCAACACCACCGAATGATAGCAGCGTAACATAAACTCAAATCCAGTGTCTTTATTTGGGAGGTGTATTCCCATGCACCTCTTCACACCCACACATAGGTATACTCTTCCTGATTTTGGCTATTTGCTCTTGTCCTTCTCCTTCTCCTCATCCTCATCCTCCACCACCATATAACCAGGGTGACCTTGGTCCGTGATGCAACACCCACATAATTTTTTTAAAGGGTCTTTATGATGCCCGTAAAAAAAAATTTTTATACAGTAGGTTCATGTATACCTCCCAGGGGTAAATGTTTGTCAGCCCATACACTTCATGCATGGGCATTACAAGTATAGGAGACCTGCTCCTTTCTTATGGGAGTTTTTTTATGAGGCCCTCCTCCACTTCTTTTCCAAGGGGCATTGGAGTGCCTCCCAATTTTTGGAAGCCGTTGCATAGGCCAACAATATGGGAGACCCACTTCCTAATAATGGGAAAAATTTTTCATGAGACCCTCTGCGTCTCTTCCATGGGGCATTGGAGTGCCTCCCAATTTTTGGCAGCCCTTGCATTCACTGCATTTCCAAGGGGCATTGGAGTCCTCCAAATTTTTGGCAACCCTTGCATTCACTGCATACTCTAACACAATGGGAGACCCACTTCCCTAATAATGGGAGTATTGTTTTCTGGAGGCCCTCTGACCTCCATGCCTCTTCCAAGGGGCATTGGAATGCCTCCAAATTTTTGGCAACCTTTGCATTCACTGCATAGGCAAACAGTATGGGAGACCCACTTCCTAATAATGGGAACATTATTTTCAGGAGACCCTCCTCTAAGTCTCTTCAAAGGGGTATTAGGGTGCTTCCAAATTTTCAAAGGGGTATTGAGGTGCGTCCAAATTTTGGGCAGCCCTGCCACTCACTGCATACGCAATAACAGTATAGGAGACCCACTCTTTAGTAATGGGAACAACAAAGCATTGCCAGCTGATGGCTCTCTAAGAATAGTGAGGGCTGACTGCTGGCCCTTTAAGAATAGTAAAGGCCGCCTGATGGCCCTATAAAAGTAGGCTTTGTGACTTTCAGAGTCCCTCCTTCATAAATGAAAAAGGATGCATCTGATCATGTCTCACACACCACATGGCCTGATAAGGTTGTAAAATGTTAAAATAACATTTCCCAATGAATACATTTGTCACGGTTGAAAGCAATACAAAAGTACAAAAATGCATGAAAAACACTACTTGTGAACATAGCCTATGGTGTGGAGGTCATTACCCTGGAAAGATGTTCCTTAACATATTTCCCAGGAAAATCCAATTTGGTTTTGTTTTTGTATGTTTTATTTTGAGTCCGTAATAGTGGCATAATACCTCCGACTACTTTGTTGACAGCAGTGACCTGGGAGTCAGAAATGCTTCCTGGGGTCTTCCCTATGCTGTTCCCATGCCATTTGAGCACTGTTCCCATCAATTTGGGCAATTTTTAGGCCCTCTACAGACCGCCGGGGGGGAGCCGCCTGAAATTTGCTCGAGTTTCCCTTAGACTTACATTGGGCTCATTGCTCGGGTCGAGCACTCGAGTATTCCAATGTGCTCGACCTGAGCAACGAGCACCCAAGCATTTTAGTGCTCGCCCATCACTAGTAACAATACGTTGGGATCACAGGATTTATCTCTCTTTTTATACACCCTAAAATCTTGTTTGCTTTTGCGGCTGCTGCTTGACATTGAGTACTGCTGCTCAGCTTACTTGTAGCCAGAATACCCAAGTCCTTCTCCTGTTCTGTAGTCCCGAGTATACTCCCATTTAATGAGTATGCAGCAATAGGATTACTCCATCCTAGGTGCATTACTCTACATTTATCTACATTAAATCTCATCTGCCAAGTGTTTGCCCATTCAGACATCTTATCCAGATCGTTTTACAATATTGTAATGCCAATGTCAGATTTTAATATCCTACATAATTTGGTGTCATCAGCAAAGAATGACACTTTACTCTCAATCCCACCCAAAAGGCCATTAATAAAGAGGTTAAAAAGAATTGTTCCTAGCACAAATCCCTGTGACACCCCACGGCTGGCTATATCCCATTTAGAGAATGTACCATTTCCGAAGACTCTTTGTTTTCTGCATTTTAGCCAATTCCTTAGCCATTTGCATATAGTTCCCTCATGTACTTGCTTCTGTAGCTTCAGTATAAGGCAGTTAATGTGGTACAGTATCAAATGCCTTTGCAACGTCTAGATAAATCACATCAGCCGCATTACCAACATCCAGATTTGCACTTACCTCCTCATAGAAACCCAACATGTTGGTTAGACACAACTTATCTTTCATGGATCCATGCTGGTTGTCAGTTATTATATTATTATTTCCGATATATCTCTGTAAATCATCTCTTTTAATGCTCTCAAAAACTTTGCACACTACTGATGTCAGACTTACCGGATGGTAGTTGCCTGGATCCACCTTATTACCTTTCTTAAATATCAGTACCACACCAGCCATCCTCCAATCCTGTGGCACCAACCCTGTTACAAGAAAGTCTAAGAAGATCAGATACAGCGGTCTGTCAAATACTGAGGTCAATTCCCTCAATATCCATGGATGCATGACATCTGGGCAGTGGGATTTGTCGGTGTTATTTTGCTCAGACTCAGGTGTACTTCTTGTGTTAAATTAGTTGTATCAAGTGGTGAACTTGGATTTTTGCCTTGTTGAATGATCCCTGGAACTGTTAGTTCATTGGTTTAATATCTCAGCCCTTTTTTATCCTATATAAACAAATTGTTGTTATCATCTTTTAAGGGGATGATCTGTTATTTTCTCTTTAATGTATGTATAAAAATGTTTGGGATTTATTTTAATGTCACCGGAGATTTGTAGCTTTGTAGATAATTTTGATAGCTTGATTTCTTTTTTACATTTCTTATTCAGATCTTTGTACTCCTGAAATGTTTTTTCTTTATTCTCTGCCTTCATCATTTTGAATGCCCTTTGTTTTTGTCTTATTAAACTTTATCTTTTTTATCCATAATGGTTCCTTTTTATTCCTGGACATTTTATTACCAGAGGGTATAAGTTTTCTACAGGATTAAAGCAGTATATCCTTGAACATGCCCCATTTATGTTTGGTATCCCCAGTTACCATGACATGGTCCCAATGCACACGATTAAGCTCTTCCCTTGAAATCAGTTTTCCTAAATTTCCTGGTTTTTACATTTCCCCTTTAAAATGTTTTATTGAGTATTACTTTGAAACTTACCATATTATGGTCGCTGCATACTAAATGCTCCGGGACCTGTAGATCTGAAATTGTATCTGGTCTATTTGACAGCACCAGATCCAGCAGATTATCTCCCCTGATCAGTTCATCTACCAGCTGAGAGAAATAATTGTCTTGAACTGCGGATAAGAACTTATGGGGCCCGTGACCGGAGGGGGGCCCATGAGCCAAGAGGGCCCCAAGCAGCGTGGGAACAAGGAGGATAGGTGAGTAGGAGGTTGCGGCGGTGGAGGAGGAGCAGGCACACGTGGTAGCTGCTGCGTGAAGAGAAGAGAATATTCATTCTCTTAAGTAGAGGGCACGGAGGAGCGGTGAGCTGCAGCTCCTGCTGTCAGTGCCTGCTGCTAAAGAGAATGCATATTCACGCTTCTCCACGCCCATAGTCCCAGCATGGAGAAGTGTGAATATGCTGGCAGCAGCAGCTCACCTCGGCATCTGGCAGACAGGACACAGCAGCGCTGGAGCAGAGGTGAGGAAGGAAGGTGAGTATAAGTGTTTATTGTTTTATGTGTGCAGTGATTAGGGCCATACTTACCAGGATTGGGGGGTGAGGAGACAACACATACCAGGATTGGGGGTTGAGGAGGCCACACATACCAGGATTGGGGGATTGAGGAGGCCACACATACCAGGATTGGGGGATTGAGGAGGCCACACATACCAGGATTGGGGGATTGAGGAGGCCACACATACCAGTGCATTATATTCTATGGAGGACCATGGGAAGTTCATTATACTATATGGAGGATTATGGGGGGCGCATTATACTATGGAGGATTATGGGGGGGCGCATTATACTATATGGAGGATTATGGGTGGTGTATTATACTATATGGAAGTTTATGTGTGGGGGCATTATACTGTATGAAAGCAATTATACAGTGTGAAGGTTTGTGTGGGGTCCATTATACTGTTTGGAGGGCTGTGTGGGGGCATGATACTGTTTGGAGGGCTAGTGCGGGCCATTATACTGTATGTAGGGCTGTGTGGGAGTCACAGTTGGGGGATCATAATGTGTTGGGGTCACCAAACTTTGCCTTGGGAGTTGGGTGGGGTACAATAGGGTCATTATACTGTGCATGTGGAGGATAATGTGGAGGAATGCACCATAGGGGTATCATACTGTGTTTGGGGGGCGCTGTTGTTGGCATCACACTTTATGGGGCGATGAAAGAGGAATCTAGGGCTTCAGCAGGAGGAAAATTACTGTGTAAAGGTTGGAAAGTTGTGAGATATGCTCTTCTGTGACACAGACAAATATTTATTTATTTTTTGTGGGGTGGGGCAATTAGAGCTTCTGCTATGGGGCCCCATGATTTCTATGTATGCCCCTGCTTATAGCTTTTAACGCAACCAGAAGATTCTATGTCAAATTTAATGTCTGGATAGTTAAAATCCCCCATAATAAGGACTCTATTACTATTTGCTGCTTTTTTAATTTGTTTCAGCATTTCATACTTTTCCTGTTTAGTGATGAGCGAATTTGCTCGACGAATGTTCTAAAGTTTCAGATGCGGCACGAATATGGCCCATTCGGATTCGTAATCGGAAAGGCGAGCAAAATTTCTTAAAATCTGTAATTGTTCGATGAATAACGTGAATACGGGGCAACCACAGCGTTTTGAACAGTTTTGGCAGCATACTGCGAGTGTATGATGAGCGGGGAGACGTGGTAGCTGAGTGTGGGAGCTGTGGAGAGCTCAGAACAGGTCAGATCAGCGGTGGGCTGTTTTTTTTTTTCCGGTAGGCTGTAACTAGTGTTGAGCCACCCCCGTAGTGTTCGAGTTCGGTTCAGTTCTTCGAACACCCGTATGTTCACCGAACTGTTCGTCGAACTGTTCGTCGAACACCTTCGAACACCGTTAAAACCAATGGCAGGCAAACAAAAACACATAGAAACACATAGAAAACACCTTCAAAGGTGTCCAAAAGCTGACAAACTGCTCAGAAGACACAACTAACACATGGAAAAGTGACAAGTACATATTGTCATGCGAAAAGAAAAGAGGTGGAGGAGTAAGAGGAGGGGGAGACACAGATATAGGCATGTCATGCCCTTCTAAAACCAAAAAAGTGCGAAGCCGACACGGCCAGTCCGTTCCTGCCCGTGCAACCTCCGTGTCGCCGGGTTTGTGCCAGAGCCGCGGTGGACCCTGACGGCCAGCCCCCCTCTCCCAATACTGGTGCCTGTCCGCTGGTGGGTCGAGCGAGCCCCCCTGCGGTGGAGGCAGGTCTAATATTTTAAATTTAAATTGTCTCACTAATTTGAATGAGTACACTTTAAATCCTTTTACAAGGATCTATTGGAGGGCAAGTTTCATGCCAGCAGCCGCGTAATTCCAGCTCCAGTAGCGTCCACTAAAGCTGCTGCAGTTAAAATGCTTTTATAAGAATTGAGCTTGGCGGTCCACCGCAAGGCGTCTTACCGCCAGTCCCAGCCCCTGTGCCTTGAGGTGCCTCCCCGATGCTCTTCACTGAGTGTCCCGGGGGCCCGAAGCATTTCCTTTGAAAAAATTAAGTGTCCAAACTACAGGTGGTGTAGCTTGCTTAACAGCTGGGATAATCCGCTGACTAGCAGACACTGCTACTAGGCACAAAGTATTTCCTGGGCTAGATGCAGTTAAAAATTTGTAATTAGATATTCTCGTTGGATGCTGAGAAAGCATTCCATAGAGTCTCCTGGCACGCCATATATTATTCTCTTAAAAAGCTTGGGGTAGGGGTCTAGGGGACCCTTTTATAGGCATAATCACGTCACCTAGGCTGAAGATAAATGGAACATTTTCATCACCTTTCATAATCACCAATGGGACAAGGCAGGGATGTCCTCTGTAGTGTTGAGCCACCCCCGTAGTGTTCGAGTTCGGTTCGGTTCGTCGAACACCCATGTGTTCGCCGAACTGTTCGTCGAACTGTTCGTCGAACACCTTCTAACACCGTTAAAACCAATGGCAGGCAAACAAAAACACATAGAAACACATAGAAAACACCTTCAAAGGTGTCCAAAAGCTGACAAACTGCTCAGAAGACACAACTAACACATGGAAAAGTGACAAGTACATATAGTCATGCGAAAAGAAAAGAGATGGAGGAGTAAAAGGAGGGGGAGACACAGATATAGGCATGTCATGCCCTTCTAAAATCCAAAAAGTGAGAAGCCGACACGTTCAGTCCGCTCCTGCCCGTGTCACCTCCGTGTCGCCGGGTTTGTGCCTGAGCCGCGGTGAACCCTGACGGCCAGCCCCCCTCTCCCAATACTGGTGCCTGTCCGCTGGTGGGTCGAGTAAGCCCCCCTGTGGTGGAGGCAGCTCTAAGCTTTTTAATTTAAATTGTCTCTCTAATTTGAATGAATACACTTTAAATCCATTTACAAGGATCTATTGGAGGGCAAGTCTCATGCCAGCAGCCGCGTAATTCCAGCTCCAGTAGCGTCCACTAAAGCTGCTGCAGTTAAAAAGCTTTTATAAGGATCGAGCTCGGCTGTCCACCGCAAGGCATCCTACTGCCAGTCCCAGCCCCTATGCCTTGGGGTGCCTCCTGATGCTCTTCACTGAGTATCCCGTGGTCCCGAAGCATTTCCTTTGAAAAAATTAAGTGTCCAAACTACAGGTGGTGTAGCTTGCTTAACAGCCGGGATAATCCGCTGACTAGCAGACACTGCTACTAGGCACAAAGTATTTCCTGGGCTAGATGCAGTTAAAAATTTGTAATTAGATACTCTCGTTGGATGCTGAGAAAGCATTCCATAGAGTCTCCTGGCACGCCATATATGATTCTCTTAAAAAGCTTGGGGTAGAGGTCTAGGGGACCCTTTTATAGCCAAAATCACGGCCCTGTATCACAATACGTCACCTAGGCTGAAGATAAATGGAACTGTAGCACCCTGAGGGCTCGGTTGCTACAGAGGTATTGCACCTCACTCAGAGGTGTGATATCTCACTCTCAGGTAAGGATGGAGTGTGGATCAGGTCCCGACACCTGCATGCATTACACCACATTGCCGTGGGGCAGGGCGACCAATATGCCTCTGAGATGGGCACGACAGTCCCTGTCCCTGGCTGGAGTGGGGGGAGGGAACACTGAGGAAGGGGAACCCTGTAGTGCAGGAGCAGGGAGGAAGCAGTTCCTGGGTGTATTGAGAAGGGAGTATAAAAGGTGGGCACCATCTTAGTTCAGTGCAGAGAAGCCTGAGCAGAAGTGGCAGGGAGCAGGGGCTCTGCATGAGCTCTGCTCCGGAGGCGGGCCTAGTAACAGAGGCCCAGGCCTGGAAGAGGGAGAAGGAAGGAAGAGGAGCGGAGAAGGCTCCAGGAACGAGGAATGAAGGGATCCCAGGGGTGCGGACTGGCGAGTCGCCACCGCACGCCCGAATCCACCTGCGTGGAGGGGTCAGGCCAAAGGGGGAGACCGGTCCCCGAAACTAGTGGAGGCAGGAAACGACCCTCAGCTAGAAACCGGAGGCTGTGACATTTTATGTGGCGCAGCCCCTCGCTACACCCGCTAGGAAGGCACCACATAGGGTCAGGGAAACTGGCGCCAAGTTTACCAAGAGGAGGCCCGAGGCAGCCGGACAGAAGGGTTGGTAAGAAAGGCCAGACAAAGGACACAAAAAGGGGGTCCTGTGAAGCGCTCCAAAGTTATCTGGGAGTTGTCTGAGCCCCTCACCTGGTGAGCACAGTACGACGTGGGCAGCCGTTACCTGCAGACGTGGTCTGGATAATAAGAACTGTGAGTAAAGGCCCTGGACTGCATCACTGACTTCGTGTCGTTACTGCTGCTGCACTGCACCATCACCCCCATCCTCCGCATACACTCCCTGAGGCTATACTCCTCCCGTGGGGAGTTATGCTACGCTCTGCTGCACCGACAACACCAGCCTCAGCGGTCTGCCCTGCAGCGGCGGTTCACTCTGACCGCAATCCACGGGTGGCGTAGTCGGACATTTAAACATCAAAACCACATAAATAGTTCCGCCACTGCTTTGACCACCCTGAGCCACGGAACCGGGTCGCCGCCACGAAGACTACAACAACCAGCATCCACCAAAAAGGGTCCGGGTGTCCCAAGGCCCAGGGGGTGCATCAGAACATTTTCATCACCTTTCACAATCACCAATGGGACAAGGCAGGGATGTCCTCTGTCCCCTCTCTTATACATCCTCGTGACGGAGCACCTGCTCTCATCAATTCGCCATAACCCCAATATTAGGTGGATTGAGGTGGGAGGCACCGAGTACAAGTGCTCTCTATTTGCTGATGATGTCCTAGTATATATCACTCAATCACATATATCCATCCATGCTGTTATGGCTGAAATAGATCACTTTGTTACATGGTCAAATTTTAAAATCAATGCAGCGAAGTCTGAGGCCCTCGATGTCTCCCTCCCCAAATCCATATAGGATTCCATCCAGTCCAACTTTCCCTTTGACTGGCCCTCACAGGGTATCAAATACTTAGGAATTCCTATTCATAGAGACCTCTCCCATCTATGTTATCTTAATTTTCGGCCCTTTATTGAACAACTCCATACAGACCACGGTTGGCAAGTTAGAACTGTAAGATTCACTACGTGAACCACTGGTGTTTTGTGGAAAAGCACATGTACACTGTGTTCCAAATTATTATGCAAAAAGTGTTTCGGAGTGATAAGGGAAGAATTTGTTTGTTTGTCAGTTAAACTCATTGATGGTGATGTGTGTCAGGGCTCTTTATATCACTGTAAGCAATTGCAGACACCTGTGCTAATTAGTTTGGCAGGTGTGTCCAATGAAAGGCAAGACTACTTAAGAAGGCTGTCTCACATTATTAAGCAGCCTACATTTTCTGCCAAAATGGGAAAGAAAAAGGATGTGTCGGCTGCTGAGAAGCAACAAATTGTGGAATGTTTAGGTCAAGGCATGACTACAATCAACATTGTGCGATGATCAGGATTAAGTGTCTTGGCAATCAAGAAGTATGTAGCTGATTCACAGTACACACGTGTGCGTGCTGATAAGGGCAAATTGAGGACTCTTTCCTACAGGCAATTACGTCAGGTTAAAAGAGCAGCGGCAAAAAAGCCTTGTCATAGCAGCAGACAAGTTTTTGAAGCTGCTGGTGCCTCCAACGTCCCCCGAACAACAAGATGCAGGGTCCTTCAGAGGTTTGCAGCTGTGCATACGCCATCCTGTCGACCTCCTCTATCCACTTCACACAAGCAGAAACGGCTCCAGTGGGCCAAACATTACATGAAGACTGATTTCAAAACTGTTTTGTTCACGGATGAGTGCCGTGCAGCGCTCGATGGTCCAGATGGATGGAGTGGAGGATGGCTGGTTGATGGACACCCCACGCAAACACGGCTACAGCGCCAACAAGGAGGAGGTGGAGTAATGTTTTGGGCTGGAATCATGGGGAGAGAGATTGTCGGCCCCTTTAGGATCCCTGAAGGCGCTAAAGATGAACTCCATAATGTATGTGGATTTTCTCAAACAGCACTTCCTGCCATGGTTCAAGAAGAAGAACCATGTATTTCACAGCAAGATCATTTTTTTGCATGATAATGCACCATCTCATGCTGCACATAAAACATCTGCATCTCTGGCTGATATGGGCATAAAAGGGGACAAACTTATGGTGTGACCCCCATGCTCCCCTGACCTCTACCCCATTCAGAACCTCTGGAGCATCATCAAAAGGAGTGTCTATGATGGCGGGAGGCAGTTCACATCTAAGCAACAGCTCTGGGAGGGTATTCTGTCCTCATGCAAAACAATTGAAGCAGAAACCATCCAAAACCTGGCAAATTCAATGGACGAGAGAGTTCAGAAGCTCCTTTCGAACAAGGGGTCCTATGTGAAAATGTAACATCACCTAGAATAAAGTTTTGAGTTGAAAACTGTTTGATTTCAGTTTCTAATAACCTGCTAATGCTTATAATTTCAAAAATGACCATTTTTTTGGTCTTTATTAAAATGAAAAGGTTGATCGAAAAGTTTGGGGGATCTAAGAGTGTGGCAACCCAGTAGTCATGATTACTTTGAATTCTGACAATATGAGGGTCATGTTGCAGGTAGTGCAGCAAGAAGTCACTTATGTGTCTTGCGCATCTCAGAGCCCCAAAATTATTTTCCGGGCTAGATGCAGCTAAAAATTATTATTAATTTTAAATCTGGTGGAGCTTAGTATAGATGGCCTAATAGGATCAGTGCTGCACACTGCTACAAAGCCCAAATTATTTTCCAGTCAAGATACAGATAAACATGATTAGTAATTTTAAATCTGGTGGAGCTTATTATAGATGGCCTAATAGAATCAGTGCTGCACACTGCTACAAAGCCCAAATTATTTTCCAGCCAAGATACAGATAAACATGATTAGTAATTTGAAAGCTTAAAACGGTTGGTAGGGTGATTTTAACCAATCATCAAGCTTTTACTCTCCCCAGGATGACACAGGGGTAGAAAAGTCGTTTCGGATCCATGATTTGTTCATCTTTATGAACGTGAGTCTGTCTACATTATCAGTGGAGAGCCGCGTGCGCTTATCTGTCAGCACACCACCAGCAGCGCTGAACACACGTTCAGACAGAACGCTGGCTGCGGGGCATGACAAGATCTCCAAGGCGTAAGTGGCTAGCTCCGGCCATTTATCCAGATTGGAAGCCCAAAAAGAGCAAGGGTCCAGTGACACAGTCATGGCTTCAATGTTTACTTGGAGATACTCCTGTACCATCGTCTCTAGGTGTTGACTATGTGTCAGACTTCTTGTCTCCTGTGGCCTTGCAAAGGATGGGCTAAAAACAAATGTCTGAAAAGCAATGTCTAAAGCATTCCAAATGTTTTGTTATTATATGTGTCATGTTCGAGATCTGTGTTCTGCTGCTGTGATACCGCAATTTCCTCCGGGATAAAATAAAGTATATCTTATCTTATCTTATATCTTATCTTATCTTAAAAAAGTGGTGAAATGATTCTGCAAAATTGATGTTACCAGCAGATACTGTGGTTCTGTTACAGTTTGAGTGCTGAACACTTGACGGTCCCACGGTTGGCAAGTTGGAACTGTGAGATTCACTACGTGCACCACTGGTGTTTTGTGGAAAAGCACATGTAAGATTCTGCAACAGTCTCTGCTGATACTCCTGCATGCGTGCATCCCTTTCTATGGCAGGAATAATTTCTGCAAATTTACTTTTGTACCGGGGATCTAACAGTGTGGCAACCCAGTAGTCAGGATTATTTCTAATTCTCACAATTCGAGGGTCATGTTGCAGGTAGTGCAGCAAGAATGCACTCATGTGTGTTGTGCATCCAGGAGCACCAAGTCCCTGTTGTGTTGGTGGCGAGGTAACAATCATGCTTCCTTCCTCTGTCCTCTCCCCCCAACCTCGCCCAACAGAAATGTGATCAAGGTCTCCCTCATCTGATGAGTCTTCCATCAGTTCGTCCTCCACTTCTTCCTGGGCTCCTGCACCTTCCTCACTAGTTTGGCTGCTACCATGCGCCCTGGTAAAACCATCTCCCCCACCCTCACATGCCTGCCGCCTTGGTGCTGCCGACCGTCTGGACCTTGCAGATGTTAGCCCTTCCGCATACAACTCCTCCTCCTCTACTTCCTCCACCTCCTCTTGTGCCACCACCTGACTCCGAATTCTGTTTAACATGTGCTCCAGCATGTAAATCACCGGAATAGCCATGCTGATAATGGCATCGTCAGCACTAAACATCTTCGTCGCCATTTCAAAACTGTGCAGAAGGGTGCATAGGTCCCTGATCTGAGACCACTCCTCCAGCGTGATTTGCCCCACCTCTGGATCTCGTTGGCCCAGGCTATACGTCAGAACGTATTGCACCAGGGCTTGTCGGTGCTGCCACAGTCGCTGCAACATGTGCAGAGTTGAATTCCACCGGGTAGGCACATCGCATTTTAGCCGGTGAAGTGGCAGGCCCAACGACTTCTGTAGAGAAGTAAGTCGCTGAGCTGCGGGATGCGAACGGCGGAAGTGAGCACACAGTGACCGTGCCCTCTGCAGAAGGCCATCTAGTCTGGGATAGTGGGCTAAAAATTGCTGGACAACCAGGTTCAATACGTGAGCCATACAAGGCACGTGTGTGACAATGCCCTGGCGAAGGGCCACACCCAGGTTTGCAGCATTGTCGCACACGGCCTTCCCTGGTTTCAGGTCCAGTGGAGACAACCATTCATGAAATTGGTTCTCCAGAGCTAACCACAACTCCTCAGCTGTGTGACTCACATTTTCCAGACATTTCAAACTAAAAACTGCCTGATGACGTTGAGCCCTACTGCCAGCATAGTAAGGAGGTGTGCAGGATCCCTTCTGCGCAGTTAGAAAGCTTGTGGCATAACCAGACAGGCTTTGGGTGCAGGTGGAAGACCGAGAGGAGGTTGAGGAGGCAGAAGCAGTGGAGGAAGTTTGACATAAAGAGGATTGACGCACAACTCGTGGGGACGGCAAGACTTGGACAGCAGCCCCTTGTCCTGCTGTCACCATAGTTACCCAGTGCCCAGTCAGCGACATGTAACGCCCCTGTCCATGCCTACTCGTCCAAGTGTCTGTGGTGAAATGCACCCTGTCACACACAGAGTTTCTCAAAGAAGCGGTGATGTTGTGTGCGACATGCTGGTGGAGCGCAGGCACACCTTTCTATGAGAAGTAGTGCCGACTGGGCATCTGGTACTGGGGCACTGCGACGGACATAAGGTCTCGAAAATCCTCTGTGTCCACCAGGCGGAAAGGCAGCATTTCTGTAGCCAAGAGCTTGCAGATGGTGAAATTCAACCTCTTAGCTTTCTCATGGCTAGGAGGAAATGGTCTTTTACTTGTCCTCATCTGAGGGACCGAGGGCTGGCTATTGTGCTTAGACGGGGTTGATAAGGGTGTCCCCGGCAAACTGCCGGTCTGTGAGGAAGATGCAGGCGGACATGTTAGGTTGCCTTGATCCAAAGGTGGTGCTATCGATGTCGGACAGCGCTCAACACCAGCTGGTGTTACCACCTCCAAAGAAAATGATGACCTGCCAATCACGCTGGCTGTTGCGGGTAAAGAGGTGGCAGGTCTGCGCCCCAAAACAGGTGTGACTGCTGTCCCCCCAGTCACAGAGGATGAAGAGGCCGCGGATGCACAAGATATGGCAGACGGTCGTTGGCCCGGCCGGCTAGGCCGCATTGTAGCACACTGAGCTTCCCATTGCAACTTATGCTTCATGTCCATGTGCCAGTTCATGCATGAAGTACTCAAACTATGTATTTTTTGGCCTCTACTTAGCTTTTGCTGACAAATGTTACAGATAACACGAGTTGGGTCATCTTTATCGATCTGAAAAAATGCCCAGGCTATGCAAGGCTTAGCACCCATGCGACCTGAGGAGCCACCACGACTTGTGGTGAGAGGCAGAGTTGTGTTTGAGGATGCAGTTGTTGACGTGCTTCCAGTACTACGTCTCTGTCCAGGAAGGCGCAACCTGGCCTCGTCGTCACTAGCATCTTCCTCCACCTCCTCTGCTGACCTCATTTCTTGGCTGACTGTGGGTTGACAGTAAGTGGGATCTCCAACCTCATCATCATCACCCTGTGCGTTATCACACCCGTCGTCCTCAGAGCCAACCTGTTCCTGCCCTGACAAAAAACTAAAGTTGTCGCTCCAATCAGGTATTTGAGTCTCATCATCGTCTTCCTCATTGTCTCCACCAACAGGAGTTACAGTTTGGGAACGAGGGTCTACATTATGGTCAGAACCTTCTGCGTCTGGTCCTGGATCCGACTCATAAAGATTCTGGGCATCAGTGCAGATCATTTCCTCGTCTGGATTCACAGAAGCGCTGGAGTCGACCTCTGATTCCCAGGCTATAGTATGAGTAAACAGCTCTGCAGACTCAACCATCTGTTCTACCTCATACTCAGACGGGCAGCTGGAGATTTGGGAGCTGTGAGGAAGCAAGTGCGATTGGGGTGTCACCTTTGAGGACTGGAGTATTTGTGATGTTGAAGTTGATGTGGAGGAGAGCCCACTTAAAGGAGCACTTGATATCCTTTGAAGCACCTACTGTTTTTGTGCCTCATCTGGAATTTGTAGCGATTGGCATGGCCGTAAGAAAGGGATCTTATCACATTGTCCGCTAAAAGAAGTAGACATTTTAGTTTGGCTGGAAGATGGTCTTTCTTCTGCAGATGTTACTGTTGCTTTAACACCTACCCCACGGACACAACCTTTTTTCCCCTTCCCAACACGCCTATTCCCCTTTCCACCAGCAGCAGGCCTTTTTCCACTCATTTTGGTGGTTAACTAATTCACAACTCTGGAGTTGTTTGCACAAAAAAACAATGGATGGGAACCGAGCAGAGCTGAGTGGCCAAACTGTGGTATTAGGCCAAAACTATTGGCTGGGTTAGATGCAGAAAAAAATTATATTCAATTTGCAACCTGATGGAGGTCAGTATAGATGGAATAATGGAACAAGTCCCACACACAGCTAAAAGCCCAAATATTTTTTCAGAGGTAGATGCAGAAAAAAATTGTATTCAATTTGCAACCTGATGGAGGTCAGTATACATGGACTAATAGAACAAGTCCTACACACAGCTAGAAGCCCAAATATTTTTTCAGAGGTAGATGCAGAAAAAAAATATATTCAGTTTGCAACCTGATGGAGGTCAGTATAGATGGACTAATAGAACAAGTCCCACACACAGCTAGAAGGCCAAATATTTTTTCAGAGCTAGATGCAGATAAAAATTATTTTTAATTTGCAGCCTGATGGAGGTCAGTATAGATGGACTAATAGAGAAAGTCCCACACACTACTAGAAGGCCAAATATTTTTTCAGAGCTAGATGCAGACAAAAAGTTATTTTGAATTTGCAACCTGATGGAGGTCAGTATAGATGGACTAATAGAGAAAGTCCCACACACTGCTAGAAGGCCAAATATTTTTCAGAGCTAGATGCAGACAAAAAATTATTTTTAATTTGCAACCTGATGGAGGTCAGTATAGATGGACTAATAGAGAAAGTCCCACACACTGCTAGAAGGCCAAATATTTTTTCAGAGCTAGATGCAGATAAAAATTATTTTTAATTTGCAACCTGATGGAGGTCAGTATAGATGGACTAATAGAGAAAGTCCCACACACTGCTAGAAGGCCAAATATTTTTTCAGTGCTAGATGCAGAAAAAAATTATATTCAGTTTTCAACCTGATGGAGGTCAGTATAGATGGACTAATAGAACAAGTCCCACACACAGCTAGAAGCAAAAATATTTTTTCAGAGGTAGATGCAGAAAAAAATTATATTCAGTTTGCAACCTGATGGAGGTCTGTATAGATGGATTAATAGAACAAGTCCCACACACAGCTAGAAGCCCAAATATTTTTTCAGAGGTAGATGCAGAAAAAAATTATATTCAGTTTGCAACCTGATGGAGGTCTGTATAGATGGATTAATAGAACATGTCCCACACACAGCTAGAAGCCCAATATTTTTTCAGAGGTAGATGCAGAAAAAAAATATATTCAGTTTGCAACCTGATGGAGGTCAGTATAGATGGACTAATAGAGAAAGTCCCACACACTGCTAGAAGGCCAAATATTTTTTCAGAGCTAGATGCAGACAAAAAATTATTTTTAATTTGCAACCTGATGGAGGTCAGTATAGATGGACTAATAGAGAAAGTCCCACACACTGCTAGAAGGCCAAATATTTTTTCAGAGCTAGATGCAGATATAAATTATTTTTAATTTGCAACCTGATGGAGGTCAGTATAGATGGATTAATAGAACAAGTCCCACACACAGCTAGAAGCCCAATATTTTTCAGAGGTAGATGCAGATAAAAATTATTTTTAATTTGCAGCCTGATGGAGGTCAGTATAGATGGACTAATAGAGAAAGTCCCACACACTGCTAGAAGGCCAAATATTTTTTCAGAGCTAGATGCAGACAAAAAATTCTTTTGAATTTGCAACCTGATGGAGGTCAGTATAGATGGACTAATAGAGAAAGTCCCACACACTGCTAGAAGGCCAAATATTTTTTCAGAGCTAGATGCAGACAAAAAATTATTTTTAATTTGCAACCTGATGGAGGTCAGTATAGATGGATTAATAGAACAAGTCCCAGACACAGCTAGATGCCCAAATATTTTTTCAGAGGTAGATGCAGAAAAAAATTATATTCAGTTTGCAACCTGATGGAGGTCTGTATAGATGGATTAATAGAACAAGTCCCACACACAGCTAGAAGCCCAATATTTTTTCAGAGGTAGATGCAGAAAAAAAATATATTCAGTTTGTAACCTGATGGAGGTCTCTATAGATGGATTAATAGAACAAGTCCCACACACAGTTAGAAGCCCAATATTTTTTCAGAGGTAGATGCAGAAAAAATTTATATTCAGTTTGCAACCTGATGGAGGTCTGTATAGATGGATTAATAGAACAAGTCCCACACACAGCTAGAAGCCCAATATTTTTTCAGAGGTAGATGCAGAACAAAAATATATTCAGTTTGCAACCTGATGGAGGTCTCTATAGATGGATTAATAGAACAAGTCCCACACATAGTTAGAAGCCCAATATTTTTTCAGAGGTTGATGCAGAAAAAATGTATATTCAGTTTGCAACCTGATGGAGGTCTGTATAGATGGATTAATAGAACAAGTCCCAGACACATCTAGAAGCCCAAATATTTTTTCAGAGGTAGATGCAGAAAAAAATTATATTCAGTTTGCAACCTGATGGAGGTCTGTATAGATGGATTAATAGAACAAGTCCCACACACAGCTAGAAGCCCAATATTTTTTCAGAGGTAGATGCAGAAAAAAAATATATTCAGTTTGCAACCTGATGGAGGTCAGTATAGATGGACTAATAGAGAAAGTCCCACACACTGCTAGAAGGCCAAATATTTTTTCAGAGCTAGATGCAGACAAAAAATTATTTTGAATTTGCAACCTGATGGAGGTCAGTATAGATGGACTAATAGAGAAAGTCCCACACACTGCTAGAAGGCCAAATATTTTTTCAGAGCTAGATGCAGACAAAAAATTATTTTGAATTTGCAACCTGATGGAGGTCAGTATAGATGGACTAATAGAGAAAGTCCCACACACTGCTAGAAGGCCAAATATTTTTTCAGAGCTAGATGCAGACAAAAAATTATTTTTAATTTGCAACCTGATGGAGGTCAGTATAGATGGACTAATAGAGAAAGTCCCACACACTGCTAAAAGGCCAAATATTTTTTCAGAGCTAGATGCAGAAAAAAATTATATTCAGTTTGCAACCTGATGGAGGTCAGTATAGATGGATTAATAGAACAAGTTCCACACACAGCTAGAAGCCCAATATTTTTTCAGAGGTAGATGCAGAAAAAAATTATATTCAGTTTGCAACCTGATGGAGGTCAGTATAGATGGACTAATAGAACAAGTCTCACACACAGCTAGAAGCCCAAATATTTTTTCAGAGCTAGATGCAGATAAAAATAATTTTTAATTTGCAACCTGATGGAGGTCAGTATAGATGGACTAATAGAGAAAGTCCCACACACTGCTAGAAGGCCAAATATTTTTTCAGAGCTAGATGCAGACAAAAAATTATTTTGAATTTGCAACCTGATGGAGGTCAGTATAGATGGACTAATAGAATGATGCTATGCCCAAAAGATTTTACTTCACTAGGTGCAATAAAAAAATTGGTATTCTATACACAGGTGGTATATCTTGCAACACAGATAGGCTACTCCACTGACTAACACACTCTGCAATAGGCCAAAAAGGATTAGCTTTGCTAGATTCAGCCAAATGCTGTGAAAAAAACTTGCACAGCACTGGCACAGACCTGCCTGGCAAAAACTGATAGGAACTGATGTAACCTAGTCCTGAAAAGGACTGCAATTACAATTAGTCTTTACTCTCACAATCTATCTATTTAAGAGCACAGACCTGCCTGATAAAAGTCGTAGGAAATGCTGTAACCTAGTCCTTAAAAGGACTGCAATCACAACTATTCCCTACTCCCAAGCTATCTGTAGATTTGTGCGAAAATTGGCTTGAAATTAACAAGGTATAGCGCACACAGCAACAGCGGTGCCGTCTAACACGCAGCTGCAGCAGTGAGAAAATGGTGGCGACGGGGAAAATGGCTTGGTCTTATAGGGCAAGAAAATGTGACATACACTGCCAATGACACATGCCCTTGCTTGTGTGAAAAAAAGCACTTCGCTCCGTGTGTGCGCTGCTGATAGGCTGACAGATTGCACCTCCCCACTGTAAATGCGGGAAAGAGAAAAAAAAATGGAGATCTTCATTATTCCTGCAGAGATCCATCCCCTGCCCCTCCCCCCACCCCGCTGTACACTCAAACTGCGTATTAACATTAATTTTCATCATTACTGAGAAAAAATCCAGTTATGATTTTGGTGCACGAACAGTTATCGAACATAACCTCGAACAGCCGAATTTTTCTCAAATCGTTCGTGTTCGCCGAACGGCTCGAACACCGCCCAAAACAGCTCGAATTTGAGATTGGCGAACAGTTCGAGTCGAACAACGCTCATCTCTAGTCCTCTGTCCCCTCTCTTATACATCCTAGTGACGGAGCACCTGCTCTCATCAATTCGCCATAACCCCAATATTAGGTAGATTGAGGTGGGAGGCACCGAGTACAAGTGCTCTGCATTTGCTGATGATGTCCTAGTATATATCACTCAATCACATATATCCATCCCTGCTGTTATGGTTGAAATAGATCACTTTGTTACATGGTCAAATTTTAAAATCAATGCAGCGAAGTCTGAGGCCCTCGATGTCTCCCTCCCCAAATCCATACAGGATTCCATCCAGTCCAACTTTCCCTTTGCCTGGCCCTCACAGGGTATCAAATACTTAGGAATTCGTATTCATAGAGACCTCTCCGGTCTATGTTATCTTAATTTTGGGCCCTTTATTGAACAACTCCATACAGACGACGGTTGGCAAGTTAGAACTGTAAGATTCACTACGTGAACCACTGGTGTTTTGTGGAAAAGCACATGTACACTGTGTTCCAAATTATTATGCAAAAAGTGTTTAGGAGTGATAAGGTTAGAATTTTTTTGTTTGTCAGTTAAACTCATTGATGGTGATGTGTGTCAGGGCTCTTTATATCACTGTAAGAAATTGCAGACACCTGTGCTAATGGCAGGTGTGTCCAATGAAAGGCAAGACTACTTAAGGAGGCTGTCCCACATTATTAAGCAGCCTACATTTTCTGCCAAAATGGGAAAGAAAAAGGATGTGTCGGCTGCTGAGAAGCAACAAATTGTGGAGTGTTTAGGTCAAGGCATGACTACAATCAACATTGCCAAGAGACATCATCCTGATCATTGCACAATCAAGAAGTATGTAGCTGATTCACAGTACACACGTGTGCGTGCTGATAAGGGAAAATTGAGGACTCTTTCCTACAGGCAATTACGTCAGGTTAAAAGAGCAGCGGCAAAAAAGCCTTGTCATAGCAGCAGACAAGTTTTTGAAGCTGCTGGTGCCTCCAATGTCCCCCAAACAACAAGATGCAGGTTCCTTCAGAGGTTTGCAGCTGTGCGTAAGCCATCGTGTCGACCTCCTCTATCCACTGTACACAAGGAGAAACGGCTCCAGTGGGCCAAACAATACATGAAGACTGACTTCAAAACTGTTTTGTTCACCGATGAGTGCCGTGCAACGCTCGATGGTCCAGATGGAAGGAGTGGAGGATGGCTGGTTGATGGACACCCCATGCAAACACGGCTACGGCGCCAACAAGGAGGAGGTGGAGTGTTTTGGGCTGGAAAAATGGGGAGAGAGATTGTCGGCCCCTTTAGGATCCCTGAAGGGGTAAAGATGAACTCCATAATGTATGTGGAGTTTCTCAAACAACACTTCCTGCCATAGTTCAAGAAGAAGAACCGTGTATTCCGCAGCAAGATCATTTTCATGCATGATAATGCACCGTCTCATGCTGCACATAACACATCTGCATCTCTGGCTGATATGGGCATAAAAGGGGACAAACTTATAGTGTGACCCCCATGCTCCCCTGACCTCAACCCCATTCAGAACCTCTGGAGCATCATCAAAAGGAGTGTCTATGATGGCGGGAGGCAGTTCACATCTAAGCAACAGCTCTGGAAGGGTATTCTGTCCTCATGCAAAACAATTGAAGCAGAAACCATCCAAAACCTGACAAATTCAATGGACGAGAGAGTTCAGAAGCTCCTTTCGAACAAGGGGTCCTATGTGCAAATGTAACATCACCTAGAATAAAGTTTTGAGTTGAAAACTGTTTGATTTCAGTTTCTAATAACCTGCTAATGCTTATAATTACAAAAATGACCATTTTTTAGTTCTTTATTAAAATGAAAAGGTTGATCAAAGAGTGTGGGGGATCTAAGAGTGTGGCAACCCAGTAGTCAGGATTATTTCGAATTCTGACAATCTGAAGGTCATGTTGCAGGTAGTGCAGCAAGAAGGCACTCATGTGTTTTGCGCATCTATGAGCCCCAAAATTATTTTCCGGGCTAGATGCAGCTAAAAATTATTATTAATTTGAAAGCTGGTGGAGTTTAGTATAGATGGCCTAATAGAATCAGTACTGCAAACTGCTACAATGCCCAAATTATTTTCCAGCCAAGATACAGATAAACATGATTAGTAATTTTAAATCTGGTGGAGTTTAGTAAAGATGGCCTAATAGAATCAGTACTGCACACTGCTACAAAGCCCAAATTATTTTCCAACCAAGATACAGATGAACATGATTAGTAATTTGAAAGCTTAAAACAGTTGGTGAGGTGATTTTAACAAATCATCAATCTTTTACTCTATCCAGGATGACACAGGGGTAGAAAAGTCGTTTCGGATCCATGATTTGTTCATCTTTATGAACATGAGTCTGTCTACATTATCAGTGGAGAGCTGCGTGAGCTTATCTGTCAGCACACCACCAGCAGCACTGAACACACTTTCAGACAGAACGCTGGCTGCGGGGCATGACAAGATCTCCAAGGCGTAAGTGGCGAGCTCCGGCCATTTATCCATATTGGGACCCCAAAAAGAGCAAGGGTCCAGTGACACAGTCATGGCTTCAATGTTTACTTGGAGATACTCCTTTACCATCGTCTCTAGGCGTTGACTATGTGTCAGACTTCTTGTCTCCTGTGGCATTGCAAATGATGGGCTAAAAAAGTGGTGAAATGATTCCGCAAAATTGATGTTACCAGCAGATACTGTGTTTCTGTTACGTTACGTTTTGAGTGCTGAACACTCGACAGTCCCACGGTTGGCAAGTTGGAACTGTGAGATTCACTACGTGTACCACTAGTGTTTTGTGGAAAAGCACATGTAAGATTCTGCAACAGTCTCTGCTGATACTCCTGCTTGCGTGCATCTCTTTCTATGGCAGCAATAATTTCTGCAAATTTAGTTTTGTACCGGGGATCTAACAGTGCGGCAACCCAGTAGTCAGGATTATTTCTAATTTTCACAATTCGAGGGTCATGTTGCAGGAAGTGCAGCAAGAAGGCACTCATGTGTCTTGCGCATCCAGGAGCACCAAGTCCCTGTTGTGTTGGTGGCGCGGTAACAATCATGCCTCCTTCCTCTGCCCTCTCCCCCCAACCTCGCCCAACAGAAATGTGATCAAGGTCTCCCTCATCTGATGAGTCTTCCATCAGTACGTCCTCCACTTCTTCCTGGGCTCCTGCGCCTTCCTCACTAGTTTGGCTGCTACCATGCGCCCTGGTAAAGCCATCTCCCCCACCCTCACATGCCTGCCGTCTTGGTGCTGCCGACCATCTGGACCTTGCAGATATTAGCTCTTCCGCATACAACTCCTCCTCCTCTACCTGCTCCACCTCCTCTTGTGCCACCACCTGACTCCGAATTCTGTTTAACATGTGCTCCAGCATGTAAATCAATGGAATAGTCATGCTGATAATGGCATCGTCAGCACTAAACATCTTCGTCGCCATTTCAAAACTGTGCAGAAGGGTGCATAGGTCCCTGATCTGAGACCACTCCTCCAGCGTGATTTGCCCCACCTCTGGATCTCGTTGGCCCAGGCTATACGTCAGAAAGTATTGCACCAGGGCTTGCCAGTGCTGCCACAGTCGCTGCAACATGTGCAGAGTTGAATTCCACCGGGTAGGCACATCGCATTTTAGCCGGTGAAATAGAAGGCCCAACGACTTCTGTAGAGATGTAAGTCGCTGAGCTGCGGGATGCGAACGGCGGAAGTGAGCACACAGCGACAGTGCTCTCTGCAGAAGGCCATCTAGTCTTGGATAGTGGGCTAAAAACTGCTGGACAACCAGGTTCAGCACGTGAGCCATACAAGGCACGTGTGTGACATTGCCCCGGCGAAGGGCCGCACCCAGGTTTGCAGCATTGTCGCACACGGCCTTCCCTGGTTTCAGGTCCAGTGGAGACAACCATTCATGAAACTGGTTCTCCAGAGCTGACCACAACTCCTCAGCTGTGTGACTCACATTTCCCAAACATTTCAAAGTAAAAACTGCCTGATGACGTTGAGCCCTGCTGCCAGCATAGTAAGGAGGTGTGCAGGATCCTTTCTGCGCAGATAGAAAGCTTGTGGCATGACCTGACAGGCTTTGGGTGCAGGTGGAGGACCGAGAGGAGGTTGAGGAGGCAGAAGCAGTGGAGAAACTTCGAGATAAAGAGGACTGACGCACAACTCGTGGGGACGGCAAGACTTGGACTGCAGCCCCTTGTCCTGCTGTCACCATAGTTACCCAGTGCCCAGTCAGCGACATGTAACGCTCCTGCCCATGCCTACTCGTCCAAGTGTCTGTGGTGAAATGCACCCTGTCACACACAGAGTTTCTCAAAGAAGCGGTGATGTTGTGTGCGACATGCTGGTGGAGCGCAGGCACACCTTTCTTTGAGCAGTAGTGCCGACTGGGCACCTGGTACTGGGGCACTGCGACAGACATAAGGTCTCGAAACTCCTCTGAGTCCACCAAGCGGAAAGGCAGCATTTCTGTAGCCAAGAGCTTGCAGATGGTGAAATTCAACCTCTTAGCTTTCTCATGGCTAGGAGGAAATGGTCTTTTACTTGTCCGCATCTGAGGGACCGAGGGCTGGCTGTTGTGCTTAGATGGAGATGAGAAGGGTGTCCCCGGCAAACTGCCGGTCTGCGAGGAAGATGCATGTTAGGTTGCCTTGATCCAAAGGTGGTGCTATCGATGTCGGACAGCGCTGAACACCAGCTGGTGTTTCCACCTCCAAAGAAAATCATGACCTGCCAATCACGCTGGCTGTTGCGGGTAAAGAGGTGGCAGGTCTGCGTCCCAAAACAGATGTGACTGCTGTCCCTCCAGTCACAGAGGATGAAGATGCCGTGGATGCACAAGATGTGGCTGACGGCGGTTGGCCTGGCCGGCTAGGCCGCATTGTAGCACAGTGAGCTTCCCACTGCAACTTATGCTTCATATCCATGTGCCGGTTCATGCATGAAGTACTCAAACTATGTATTTTTTGGCCTCTACTTAGCTTTTGCTGACAAATTTTACAGATAACACGAGTTGGGTCATCCTTATCGATCTGAAAAAATGCCCAGGCTATGCAAGGCTTAGCACCCATGCGACCTGAAGAGCCACCATGACTTGTGGTCAGAGGCAGAGTTGTGTTTGAGGATGCAGTTGTTGACGTGCTTCCAGTACTACGTCTCTGTCCAGGAAGGCGCAACCTGACCTCGTCGTCACTAGCATCCTCCTCCACCTCCTCTGCTGACCTCATCCACTGGCTGACTGTGGGTTGACAGTAAGTGGGATCTCCAACCTCGTCATCATCACCCTGTGTGTTATCATACCCATCGTCCTCAGAGCAAACCTCTTCCTGCCCTTACAAAAAACTCAAGTTGTCGCTCCAATCAGGTATTTGAGTCTCATCATCATCTTCCTCATTGTCTCCACCAACAGGAGTTACAGTTTGGGAATGAGGGTCTACATTATGGTCAGAACCTTCTTCGTCTGGTCCTGGATCCGACTCATAAAGATTCTGGGCATCAGTGCAGATCATTTCCTCGTCTGGATTCACAGAAGCTCTGGAGCCGACCTCTGATTCCCAGGCTATAGTATGAGTAAACAGCTCTGCAGACTCAACCATCTGTTCTACCCCATACTCAGACGGGCAGCTGGAGACTTGGGAGCTGTGAGGAAGCAAGTGCGATTGGCGTGACACCTCCGAGGACTGGAGTATTTGTGATGTTGAAGTTGAGGTGGAGGAGAGCCCACTTAAAGGAGCACTTGATATCTGTTGAAGCACCTGCTGTTTTTGGGCCTCATCTGGAATTTGTAGCGATTGGCGTGGCCGTAAGAAAGGGATCTTATCACATTGTCCGCTAAAAGAAGTAGACATCTTAGTTTGGCTGGAAGATGGTCTTTCTTCTGCAGATGTTACTGTTGCTTTAACACCTACCCCACGGACACAACCTTTTTTTCCCTTCCCAACATGCCTATTCCCCTTTCCTCCAGCAACAGGCCTTTTTCCACTCATTTTAGTGGTTAACTAATTGACAACTCTGGAGTTGTTTGCACAAAAAACAATGGATGGGAAACGAGCAGAGCTGAGTGGCCAAACTGTGGTATTAGCCCGAAAGTATTGGCTGGGTTAGATGCAGATAAAAATTATTTTGAATTTGCAACCTGGTGGAGGTTAGTATAGATGGACTAATAGAACAAGTCCCACACACTGCTACAAGCCGAAATATTTTTTTCAGAGCTAGATGCAGATAAAAATTATTTTGAATTTGCAACCTGGTGGAGGTTAGTATAGATGGACTAATAGAACAAGTCCCACATACTGCTACAAGCCGAAGCCCAAATATTTTTTCAGAGCTAGATGTAGAAAAAAATTATATTGAATTTGCAGCCTGGTGGAGGTTAGTATAGATGGACTAATAGAACAAGTCCCACACACTGCTACAAGCCAAAATATTTTTTCAGAGCTAGATGCAGATAAAAATTATTTTGAATTTGCAACCACACACTGCTACAAGCCGAAGCCCAAATATTTTTTCAGAGCTAGATGCAGAAAAAAATTATATTGAATTTGCAACCTGGTGGAGGTTAGTATAGATGGACTAATAGAACAAGTCCCACACACTGCTACAAGCCAAAATATTTTTTCAGAGCTAGATGCAGATAAAAATTATTTTGAATTTGCAACCTGGTGGAGGTTAATATAGATGGACTAATACAACAAGTCACACACACTGCTACAAGCCGAAATATTTTTTCAGAGTTAGATGCAGATAAAAATTATATTGAATTTGCAACCCGGTGGAGGTTAGTATAGATGGACTAATAGAACAAGTCCCACACACTGCTACAAGCCGAAGCCCAAATATTTTTTCTGACCTAGATGCAGATAAAATTTATATTGAATTTGCAACCTGGTGGAGGTTAGTATAGATGGACTAATAGAATGATGCTATGCCCAAAAGGTTTTACTTGACTAGGTGCAGTAAAAAAAATTGTATTCTATACACAGGTGGTGTAGCTTGCAACACAGATAGGCTACTCCACTGACTAACACACACTGCAAGAGGCCAAAAAGGATTTGCTTTGCTAGATTTAGCCAAATGCTGTGAAAAAAACTTGCACAGCACTGGCACAGACCTGCCTGGCAAAAAGTGATAGGAACTGATGAAACCTAGCCCTCAAAAGGACTGCAATTACAATTAGTCTTTACTCCCAACCTATCTATTTAAGAGCACAGACCTGCCTGATAAAAGTGATAGGAACTGATGTAACCTAGCCCTCAAAAGGACTGCAATTACAATTAGTCTTTACTCCCAACCTATCTATTTAAGAGCACAGACCGGCATGATAAAAGTCATAGGAAATGATGTAACCTAGTCCTCAAAAGGACTGCAATCACAACTACTCCCAAGCTATCTGTAGATTTGTGTGAAAATTGGCTTGAAATTAACACTGAAAGTATAGCGCACACAGCAACAGCGGTGCCGTCTAACACGCAGCTGCAGCAGTGAGAAAATGGTGGCGACGGGGAAAATGGCTGGGTCTTATAGGGCAAGGACATGTGACATACACTGCCATTGACATATGCCCTTGTTTGTGTGAAAAAAAGCAGTTCGCTCCGTGTGTGCGCTGCTGATAGGCTGACAGATTGCACCTCCCCACTGTAAATGTGGGAAAGAGAAAAAAAATGGAGATCTTCATTATTTATGCAGAGATCCATCCCCTGCCCCTCCCCCCACCCCGCTGTACACTCAAACTGTGTATTAACATTAATTTTCAGCATTACTGAGAAAATATCCAGTTATGATTTTGGTGCACGAATAGTTATCGAACATAACCTCGAACAGCCAAATTTTTTTCAAATTGTTCGTGTTCGCCGAGCGCCTCGAACACCGCCCAAAACAGCTTGAATTTGAGATTGGCGAACAGTTCGAGTCGAACACCGCTCATCTCTAGTTGTAACTTCAAGTCAGGATAGCGTGGCCAGCCAATCAGAGCGCAGGAAGAATCCACACTGTGCAGACAAAAGGGCTTGTGCTATTGTCTGCTGAAATCACATGTCCTCTCCATATAAAAACCGGCCATGATCCCTAAGCGCCGTTCTATCCATGTAACTGCTGGGGAGACAGACGCAGCTCAGTGTACTCCTGTGTAATGAAAGAGATTAGCTAGCTAGATGGGCGCTTGTGTGGAAGTCAGATCGTGTAGATAATTCCTGGCCTGTGTACCTATGCATTCGATGGTGCAGCACTGTTTTTGTTTTCTTGTGCAAGTACTGAGATTCTGACAGAAAAAGCAGGGCCCATACCATAGAACAGTGTTGTGCACCGCTTGTATTGAGCTCCATGCATGAATATGTCGCGCCCCCAGGGCAATGGGGTATTCGGAGTCCGGGCCGATAGATGCTGGGGGAAAGGGATATGTCACAGTGGCTGGCCCGGTCCGTGGCCCAGGGCGGTCAACTAAAAAGGGGATTGTAACTTGGATAGAGATAAAAATAAAGTAAATAGTTTGTGATGCCACCTGTGGTACCTGGTAAGGATTACCAGCGCTGCTGCAGACCTCCGGGGGGTGATGGGATGGCAGCTGAGGTGTTTCTGCTCCCCACAGGTGGAGCGGGTCCCCGGGGCAGTATGGAGTTTGGTGGGTGGTGATGCTGGGACTTGTAGTGCAGGCAGGATGGCGCAGCAGGAGTAACTGACAGAGACAGGGGATTCGCTTCAATACCTTCACTGGTGCTGATGTCAGGTACGGTCCAGGGTACTCAGTACGATGGGTGTACTTCAGGACTTCTCCCCAGTGAGCAGGTATAAGGCCTCCTGGTCCATGTCTGCCTCTCTGTATGCTCCTGGCCAGCCTGCAACTGGGCCTAGCTTATGTGTCGTGCTGTTCCTTCACCTGTCGCTTGGTAGTAGGACCTTCTGCTGGCAACCATTATCCCTGGTAACTCTGGGGCCTTCGTGGATCCTGGTCCTGTTAAGGGTTTAGCTTCAGGTCGGCCAGGGACTTGTAGTCCTCCTGGTATGCCGGTGATCCCTACTGGGTATAAAGGACCCTGTAGGCACGGACCCGGTGTCCGGTTTGTATATTCGGGGTGAGCCTATGATGCTCCTCTGCCCCCTTCAACTCCTCTCTCCCCTCCTCCTCGCCGTCGGCCACACTCGGGGCCCTCAATACGGCAGCAGACGTGCTGCGTCTTCGCTGCTCTCAGTGTCAGCATGCTCTAAACTGAGCTGCTTGGCTCCACCCTCCATATATATATACCTAACGGGCTCCCTCTGGTGGTGTAAGGTGGAAGAGTGGAGGTGTTTGTATGTAATGAGGGCCTCTTGTGGAGTAGTCCGTCCATGCACCCTTTGGGTTCTTTGGTACCTGTGAACAGCAGGGTGCCACATTCCCCCCTAGTACAATTCAGTACTCCTGGACTAAAACCTACAAAAGACAAAAAAATATATCTCATACACTACCATCATTATATATAAATGTAAAGCAAAGTTGCATATTAAATATAGGGTACTTAGTGAACTATTTTTGATCAAAAGAAGTATACAAGACGTCCGACCAGCGACAAGGTGACCCTAAATTGGGACGGTACCTACACTGTCTATATTAAAAACCTTACTGCATATCAAAGTTGAAGTAATGCATATAAAAGGGTAGACAAATAGGAGCGGGTCCCAACTTCAGACCACCTAGGCCCGTGGTAAGCTACATATATACTAAGCAGCTCAACAAAGGGGATGCCACACCTTAATTTGCACAGAATGCAAACAAAACAAAAAACCAAGCAATGTGAACTGAGGTCTAAGATGGTACACATGCAAGAAATAGGAGCATGTTCACACTAGCAAAAAGTTCACTAAGTACCCTATATTTAATATGCAACTTTGCTTTACATTTATATATAATGATGGTAGGGTATGAGATATATATTTTGTATTTTGTAGGTTTTGCTTCTTTTTGCTAGTGTGAACATGCTCCTATTTCTTACATGTGTACCATCTTAGACCTTAGTTCACATTGCTTGGTTTTTTGCCTTGTTTGCATTCTGTGTAAATTAAGGGTGTGGCATCCCCTTTGTTGAGCTGGTTAGTATATATGTAGCTTACCACGGGCCTAGGTGGTCTGAAGTTGGGACCTGGTCCTATTTGTTTACCCTTTTATATGCATTACTTCAACTTTGATATACAGTAAGGTTTTTAATATAGACAGTGTAGGTACCGTCCCAATTTAGGGTCACCTTGTCGCTGGTGGGACGGCTTGTATCCTTTTTTTGATCAAAAATATTTCACTAAGTACCCTATATTTAATATGCAACTTTGCTTTACATTTATATATAATGATGGTATGGTATGAGATATATTTTTTGTCTTTTGTATGTTTTGCTTCTTTTTGCTAGTGTGAACATGCTCCTATTTCTTGCATGTGTACCATCTTAGACCCCAGTTCACATTGCTTGGTTTTTTGTCTTGTTTGCATTCTGTGCAAATTAAGGGTGTGGTATTCCCTTTATTGAGCTGGTTAGTATATATGCAGCTTACCACGGGCCAAGGTGGTCTGAAGTTGGGACCCGTTCCTATTTGTCTACCCTTTTATATTTATTACTTCAACTTTGATATACAGTAAGGTTTTTAATATAGACAGTGTAGGTACCGTCCCAATTTAGGGTCACCTTGTCACTGGTGGGACGGCTTGTATATTTTTTTTGATCAAAAATAGTTCACTAAGTACCCTATATTTAATATGCAACTTTGCTTTACATTTATATATAATGATGGTAGGGTATGAGATATTTTTTGTCTTTTGTAGGTTTTGCTTCTTTTTGCTAGTGTGAACATGCTCCTATTTCTTGCATGTGTACCATCTTAGACCTCAGTTCACATTGCTTGTTTTTTTGTCTTGTTTGCATTCTGTGCAAATTAAGGGTGTGGCATCCCCTTTGTTGAACTGGTTAGTATATATGTAGCTTACCACGGGCCCAGGTGGTCTGAAGTTGGGACCCGCTCCTATTTGTCTACCCTTTTATATGCATTACTTCAACTTTGATATACAGTAAGGTTTTTAATATAGACAGTGTAGGTACCGTCCCAATTTAGGGTCACCTTGTCGCTGGTTGGACGGCTTGTATCCTTTTTTTGATCAAAAATAGTTCACTAAATACCCTATATTTAATATGCAACTTTGCTTTACATTTATATATAATGATGGTAGGGTATGAGATATATTTTTTGTCTTTTGTAGGTTTTGCTTCTTTTTGCTAGTGTGAACATGCTCCTATTTCTTGCATGTGTACCATCTTAGACCTCAGTTCACATTGCTTGATTTTTTGTCTTGTTTGCATTCTGTGCAAATTAAGGGTGTGGCATCCCCTTTGTTGAGCTGGTTAGTATATATGTAACTTACCACGGGCCTAGATGGTCTGAAGTTGAGACCCGCTCCTATTTGTCTACCATTTTATATGCATTACTTCAACTTTGATATACAGTAAGGTTTTTAATATAGACGGTGTAGGTACCGTCCCAATTTAGGGTCACCTTGTCGCTGGTGGGACGGCTTGTATCCTTTTTTTGATAAAAAATAGTTCACTAAGTACCCTATATTTAATATGCAACTTTGCTTTACATTTATATATAATGATGGTAGGGTATGAGATATATTTTTTGTCTTTTGAAGGTTTTGCTTCTTTTTGCTAGTGTGAACATGCTCCTATTTCTTGCATGTGTACCATCTTAGAGCCAGTTCACATTGCTTGGTTTTTTGTCTTGTTTGCATTCTGTGCAAATTAAGGGTGTAGCATCCCCTTTGTTGAGCTGGTTAGTATATATGTAGCTTACCACGGGCCTAGGTGGTCTGAAGTTGGGACCTGGTCATATTTGTCTACCCTTTTACATGCATTACTTCAACTTTGATATACAGTAAGGTTTTTAATATAGACAGTGTAGGTACCGTCCCAATTTAAGGTCACCTTGTCGCTTGTGTGACTGCTTGTATACTTTTTTTGATCAAAAATAGTTCACTAAGTACCCTATATTTAATATGCAACTTTGTTTTACATTTATATATAATGATGGTAGGGTCTGAGATATTTTTTGTCTTTTCTAAGTTTTGCTTCTTTTTGCTAGTGTGAACATGCTCCTATTTCTTGCATGTGTAGCATCTTAGACCTCAGTTCACATTGCTTGGTTTTTTGTCTTGTTTGCATTCTGTGCAAATTAAGGGTGTGGTATCCCCTTTATTGAGCTGGTTAGTATATATGTAGCTTACCACGGGCCAAGGTGGTCTGAAGTTGGGACCCGTTCCTATTTGTCTACCCTTTTATATTTATTACTTCAACTTTGATATACAGTAAGGTTTTTAATATAGACAGTGTAGGTACCGTCCCAATTTAGGGTCACCTTGTCGCTGGTGGGACGGCTTGTATACTTTTTTTGATCAAAAATAGTTCACTAAGTACCCTATATTTAATATGGAACTTTGCTTTACATTTATATATAATGATGGTAGGGTATGAGATATTTTTTTTGTCTTTTGTAGGTTTTGCTTCTTTGTGCTAGTGTGAACATGCTCCTATTTCTTGCTTGTGTACCATCTTAGACCTCAGTTCACATTGCTTGTTTTTTTGTCTTGTTTGCATTCTGTGCAATTTAAGGGTGTGGTATCCCCTTTGTTGAGCTGGTTAGTATATATGTAGCTTACCACGTGCCTAGGTGGTCTGAAGTTGGGACCCGGTCCTATTTGTCTACCCTTTTATATGCATTACTTCAACTTTGATATACAGTAAGGTTTTTAATATAGACAGTGTAGGTACCATCCCAATTTAGGGTCACCTTGTCGCTGGTGGGACGGCTTGTAACCTTTTTTTGATCAAAAATAGTTCACTAAGTACCCTATATTTAATATGCAACTTTGCTTTACATTTATATATAATGATGGTATGGTATGAGATATATTTTTTGTCTTTTGTAGGTTTTGCTTCTTTTTGCTAGTGTGAACATGCTCCTATTTCTTGCATGTGTACCATCTTAGACCTCAGTTCACATTGCTTGGTTTTTTGTCTTGTTTGCATTCTGTGCAAATTAAGGGTGTGGCATCCCCTTTGTTGAGCTGGTTAGTATATATGTAGCTTACCACGGGCCCAGGTGGTCTGAAGTTGGGACCCGCTTCTATTTGTCTACCCTTTTATATGCATTACTTCAACTTTGATATACAGTAAGGTTTTTATTATAGACAGTGTAGGTACCGTCCCAATTTAGGGTCGCCTTGTCGCTGGTGGGACGGCTTGTATCCTTTTTTTGATCAAAAATAGTTCACTAAGTACCCTATATTTAATATGCAACTTTGCTTTACATTTATATATAATGATGGTAGGGTATGAGATATATTTTTTGTCTTTTGTAGGTTTTGCTTCTTTTTGCTAGTGTGAACATGCTCCTATTTCTTGCATGTGTACCATCTTAGACCTCAGTTCACATTGCTTAGTACTCCTGTACTGAAGCATTTTTTTTTCAAAACAGGTAACAACAATAACAATAACAATAATACCAATAATAATAATTAAGTTACAGTAAGTCCCGTAACCTGGTGTCCATTTCACCGATGAAAGTGTAACAGGAGAAACATGAGGGACCCGCCTGAAAACCCTCAACGTAGGCCCTGGGCGTGGCTACAGAGCATAAGTAATCCAGATGCTGGACCACGTCTTCGGCCACGCCAAATGGGTTTTTGTTCTGTGGTCATTTAAGGGGGCACTTTGATAAGTGCAAACTATATACAAGAATAGTTTTTGGCTGTTCACAGTCCTCAGCCTACAAGTCTTTGCACCCTGACGGGTAACTAAATACGCACATATTATTGACAGTTTATACAATAAATAATAGGCAATACCCAACTGGGTAACTATTTACAATTTAGGCACTTCATGCTTATTCCCTAAACCGGGCAGGAATTTGTCCTTGTGTGCTGCTTGTGGACCTTCGTAGCATTGGGTTGTCACTAGTGTCTGTGCGTACCCTTTCTGTTAATCTAGCAGGTGTACATGGTGGTAGATTATAAAACTGCCTTAATCTCTCTATGGGACTGGCAAGTACACTGTCCACTGGGCCTTCAGGCTCTGTCTCAACAGGTGATCCTCCTCTTACTGGGGACTCTTCCTGTTCCTGAGCAGGTTCTTCTAGAGCGCTCACAGGTTCTTCTTGTGGCTGATAGAAGTGTATTACGGGTATAATCACTGCTCCATCAAGTTGAGGCCAGTCCGCAGGGAAATCTCCTAGAACTGTGTGAAGCACTTCTTCCTTGGGTTCTTCCGGTGCTATAGGAGGTACTTCTTCCGCTGTCTTCAGTAGACTTGGGCTCACTTTCAGGTGGTCTCTTGAGACTGTTGCAGTTGTTTTACCTCCATCTTTGCTAATCAGGCAAGTTTTGCTGTTGTCAAATTTGGAGTTCAACACTGTGTAGGGCTCTCTTTCCCATTGGTCATCAAGCTTGTGACTTCTTCTCTTCCGCTTTAGCACTATCTCTCCAGGTGCCAAGGGTTCTGCTGGTGCATGTTTATTGTACTGCTCTTCCTGTCTTTTCCTTACTCTGTTCAGACTGTCTTCGACACAGGCCTGTACTCTCCTGTACTGCTCTTGCCGATTTGTATCCCAGTCTTCAGTGGACATATCTGCTTCTGGTTCTACCACTCCGAGTTCCTGGTCCATGGGCAATTTTCCGGGTCTTGCTCTCATGAGGTACGCTGGGGTACAATTAGTAGAACTCACAGATATGTGATTGTACAGATCTACCAGGTCAGGTAGTTTGTCTGGCCACTGATTTCTTTCTTCCAAGGGTAAGGTTTTCAGCAGGTCTATGACGATGTTGTTCATTTTCTCACACAAACCATTGGTCTGAGGGTGATACGGCGTAGTCCGGATCTTTTTGCATCAGTACAGATGGCAGAATTCTTTAAACAGCTCGGCTTCAAAGGCAGGGCCTTGATCCGTCAGCACTTTGTCCGGGTATACATGGGGCCTGCAGAAGTATGCTTGGAAAGTTCTTGCCGCTGTCTCTGCTGTCAGGTCCTTGACAGGGGCTACCACCAGGAACCAGGAATAGTGATCCACCATGGTCAGGGCATAGGAGTAGCCTGACCTGCTGGGTGCCAGCTTGACGTGATCCAGAGCGACGATCTCCAGGGGCTGGGTTGTCTTGATGGACTGCAAGGGTGCTTTCTGGCTGCCGTAGTCTTTTCTTCTGAGGCTACAGGGCCCACAATTCCGGCACCACCTCTCTATGGAGCTCCGCATTCCAACCCAGTAGAACTGGTCCTTCAGCAGTGTTTCCAGCTTCTTCCAGCCAAAGTGACCTGCTTGATCGTGGTAGGCTTCCAACACCATCTGGATATCCGTCCTGGGTACAATAATCTGCCACACCATTTCATGGGTCTTGGGGTTGACATATCTTCTACACAGCTTCTCTCTGTAAAGGAACAGCCGGCTTCTTTCATTCCACAGTTGCTTGGCTTGTGAAGGAGCATCCTTTTCCAGGTGAGAACCTTCCTGGGTGATCAGTCTTTTGATAAGGCTGACAACCGGGTCACTGTCCTGGGTCTCCTTCCAACTGTGGTGGGGTAGAGGATTCAGCGTCCTTCCCTGACGTCTTCTGGTGACGTGTTGCTCATGGACCACTCCACTTTGGTGGAAAGCAGGTAATTCAACTTCCTCTAAATCATCCACTTCATCCTTGGTGTCTGACTGGTGAGGCATCCTTGACAGGGCATCAGCATTGGTGTTCTTGTGACCTGCCCGGTACTTGATGGTGAACTGATAATTTGACAGTCAGGCCACCCAACGCTGTTCCATGGCTTCCAACCTGGCTGTCTCCAGGTGTGTCAAGGGATTGTTGTCAGTAAAGGCTGTGAATTTCGTTGAGGCTAGGTAGTGCTTGAAGCTTTCAGTGATAGCCCAGACCAAGGCCAGGAACTCCAGCTTGAAGGAACTGTAATTCTCCGGGTTCCTCTCAGTAGGGCGAAGCTTCCTACTGGCATACGCAATTACCTTTTCTCTGCCATTTTGCTTCAGGGACAACACAGCTCCCAGTCCCTCGTTGCTGGCGTCGGTGTACAGCAGAAAAGGCTGGCTGTAGTCAGGGTAAGCCAGGATTTCTTCACCGGTTAGGACTTCCTTCATTGATGCAAAGGACTCAGTCTGCTCTTTGCCCCACTGGAATGAGGGCTCTTTCCTCTTTTGGACTGTGCTACCAGGAGGTCTTGTAGGGGTGCTACCTTTTTGGTATAGTTCTTTATGAACCTCCTGTAGTACCCGACCAGTCCCAGGAATTGCCGACCTCTTTGATGCTTCTCGGTTCAAGCCACTTCTGGATGGCAGTGACCTTCTCTGGGTATGGTGCTACTCCCTCTGAGCTGACTACGTATCCCAGGTACTGAACCTTCTGCTTGAGCAGGTGGCACTTAGAAGATTTTAGTTTCATCCCATACCGGGACAATGCTTCAAATACCTCCGCCAGGTGCTTCAGATGGTCTTCATATGTCCTCGAGTACACGATAACATCATCCAGGTACAGAAGCACTGTCTCAAAGTTCCGGTGTCCCAAGCAACACTCCATCAACCTCTGGAACGTTCCGGGTGCGTTGCAGAGTCCAAACGGCATACCGTTGAATTCGCACAGTCCCATCGGGGTGGTGAAGGCCGTCTCCTCCCGGTCTTCCTCAGCAACAGAGACTTGCCAGTACCCGCTAGTGAGATCCAGTGTAGAGAAGTAATTGGCAGATTTGAGTGCAGCCAGGGATTCCTCTATACGGGGCAAAGGGTATGCATCTTTATGTTTTATGTGATTAATTTGTCTATAATCTACACACATCCTCATGCTACCGTCCTTCTTTCTGACCAGGACCAGGGGAGCTGCCCAAGGGCTACAGCTATCCCTTACTACCCCTGCCTTTTTCATATCATGCAACATTTCCTTGGCTTTTTGGTAATGTGCTGGTGGTATGGGTCGGTAACGCTCCTTAATGGGTGGATGGTTACCGGTGGGTATGTGGTGTTGTACCCCTTTAACCCTTCCAAAGTCAAGTGGTTGTTTACTAAACACTTGTTCATATTCCTGAACCACTCTGTAAACACTGTGTTTCTGATGGACAGGAGTGGCGTCAGTCCCAACATGGAGCTGTTGACACCAATCCTCCAGCTGAGCTTCGGAGTTGTTGTCCTCCACTGCATCTGGTGGGGTCAAGGATTCCACTGTGTGTATGGCATCATCATTCACAGTATACAATCTAGCAACAGTGGCATACCTTGGTAATTTTACTTCCTCCTCCCCACAATTTAGGAGTCGTGCGGGCACCCTCCCATTGCGTACGTCAACTACCCCTCTAGCAGTTAGGAGTGTAGGTCTGTGCTCTGAGCTAATGGGCTCCACTACTGCCTGGTAGTTCTGTCCCTTGAGACCTATTGCTGCCCTACACCAAATCAGCATCTCACTCATAGGGGGAATCACAATGGGTATCGGGTCTGTCACCCGTACATTACCAATCTCACCACCTGTTAGCTTTACCTGTTGCTGGTACAGGAGGGCTCGAATCTCTCTCTGGAGCACCTTCCTCTGCCCTAGTTTGGCAGTGTCAGCAATCTGCTGGAGCAAAAACAACACTTCTCCCAAACAGTTACCAACAATATTTGTATCAAGTATCATATACAAGTCTGTATCACCAGGGTTAGATTCTATGACAATTAGTCCTTGGTCCTTTAGTTCCACTCTCCCCACCTTCACTGTCACATCCTTAACCCCTACTAGGTTAAGAGGAAGGCCGTTAGAGGCATACACAGAGAGGTTCGGGGCTGGAGGGTGGAGTTCATCTATGGACCAGTAGACAACTGACAACTTCTGTTACTGGACTGCCTACTCCACTCCCTTTGTTTGGCAGCCGCACAGCGATAAGCCTTGTTGATAAGGGTCAAAAAGAAAAGGTGCTCCAGTGGATGGCAAGCTCTGCTTCAAGTGCCCTCTCCTATTCCTCCTCCACCTCAACATCACACTCAGTACAGTCCACAGATGTGGCACCCCAATTACCCATGCTTCCCTCCGCGTCACAACAGTCCAACTGCCCAACTGACTGCAGCGAACCACAGATGGGCGAGTCTGTAAAACTGAATACCCATTCTATACCATGGGCATCAGAAGTGTACTCCAAACAGTCACAGAGTCAAAAGGAGGAAAGCATCTGCACTGATGCCCAAATTTTTTTTAGCTTGGATTTGGGGCAGGTCGAAATAGGGTCCGAGCAGGTTCCTGACCCTCGTCACCAGACGTTAACCGCAGGAGAGGTGAACTCGATGAAACTCAGATACCTGAGGCTGATGCGGACTGTGCTTTCAGGGCAACAAGAGGATAAGGGTCACTGTGAGGGTGAGGAATGGGATAACACATTGGATGATGACAAGGTTGAAGATCCTACCTGGTGTGAACCCATAGTCACGCAGCCGAGTAGCTCATCTGAGGAGGTGGAGGATGAAGACAAGGAGGTTACATTTCGGCGTACAGCACAGACACGGAGTGATGCAAGCACGAGGAGCACTGCATCCTTAGCCACAACCAAGTGGAAAGCAGCAGTCACGGGTCTGGAGCTTGCAGGGGTGTCAACGGTTGCCTAGCATGGGCCTTTTTTGTCACCGCAAAGAATGAGCCAACTCACGCTATCTGCAAACTTTGTCATAAAAAACCCAGTAGAGGAAAAAACTGCAATAATTTGACTACTACATGCATGAACGTTCATATGCTCAAGCAACATGCGTTACGCTGAGAATCTCACCGTGCTGAAATGCGGACCAGCGCAACTCAACAACCATCAGCCGCCCCATCAAACGCATCCGCTACTTTTTCCTCCTCCTCTGTTACCATGCCAAGTATTGTCACACAGGTCTCCCATCGCAGAAACTCCAATTCTTTACCCGCTCCAGTCAAGCTGACTGACAGCCCGTCAGCTGTAACGGAAGCGGACACGCCTGTTGTGTTTGTTTCACCGAGCACACCGCATGTTTCTCAATCCACCGTAACATCTGCACGTGCACCTCACTCACAGTCCAGCAGTTTATCCGGTTCATCATACTCCGACCTCTCTCAGCAACGCAGCTTGCCCTCGGTCCCGCAGTTGTGGTCACGTAAAAGATTGTTTCATCCTACGCATGACAAAGCTAAGAGGTTGAACTCCACCATCTCCAATCTGTTGGCCACGGAAATGCTGCCTTTCCGCCTGGTAGATACAGACGGTTTCCGAAAGGTGATGGCCGTTGAAGTCCCCCAGTACCAGTTGCCCAGTCGCCATTACTTCTCTAAGAAAGCTGTGCCAGCGCTACACCAGCATGTCACAGACAACATCCTTGTCTAAATCTACGTGTGCCAGGGTGCATTTCACCACAGTCACCTGGATGAGTAAGCATGACCAAGGGCGTTACATCTCGCTAACTGGGCACTGGGTGACTCTGGTGACTGTGGGGGCAGGCGGGGAAGGGGCTGCTCCACAAATCGTGGAATCCACAAGGCTTGCAGAAGAAACCTCTGTATTTCCCACTCGCTCCACTGCTTCTGCATCCTCCACTTCCTCTAGGGCCTCCACCTGTGCACTCAACCTCTGCCTTGACGAGACACGCGTTCCAAGGGTGCAGAGCGAATCCACACCACCTCCGTACTGCACAGTCAGGGCTCACCGCAATCAGGCAGTCTTAAAATTAATATGCCTTGGAGATCGCAGTCATGCAGGTGAAAAGTTGTGGGCAGCTCTCCAGGCTCAGTTTGATCAATGGCTGTTCCACTGAACCTAGAGCCAGGGAAGGCCATGTGCGATAATGGTACAAACCTGTTAGCGGCCCTAGGCCGAGGCAAGCTCACACATGTGCCTTGCATGGCTCACGTCCTCAACCTAGTAGTACAGCGATTTCTCGGCCACTATCCTGGATGAGTTGCTTCACAAAGTACAGAAGCTGTGTACTCACTTCCACCGTTCTCACCCTTTATGTCATCGAGTTGCATCAATACAGAGGTCTTTGTCCGTGCCAGTTAACAGGTTGATCTGCGGTGTGCCGACATGGTGGAATTCCACTCTGCACATGTTTCAGCGACTGTGGCAGCAGCAACAAGCTCTGACGCAGTATGTCATGTCGTATAGCCTGGGCCAACGCAGTACGGACGTGGGGCATATCACATTTATGGAGTGGGAATAGATTAATGACCTCTGCACCCTTCTGAACAGTTTTGAAATGGCTACTAAACTGGTTAGTACTGACGATGCCGTCATCGGCATCACTATTCCGGTCACCTACATGCTGGAGCAGACTTTGAATAACCTGCGGCAGGAGGTGGTGGTCCCAGAAGAAGAGGGGGATGCGGAAGGGATGAAAATGTCTCAAAGTTCCAGACTCTTGTCACACAATTGGATGCCAAGTGATGGTGGATTCCTGCTATTGAGGGGGTTTGGTGATACCAGGCAAACTGCTAGTGAAGGTGCAAGAGCCGAGGAAATAATGGAGGAGGAAGAGGTGATGGGAAAGCAGTTGTCAGAGGATGAAGAGGATAATCATCCCCTCTCGGTTGAACGTGGTCGGCAGGAGGGGACAGAGGAAACAAGCATCAGTGTTATGCCACCCACAATACAGCCTGGCTTTGGACCTCCTGGAAGAGCCCGACATATGAATGCCTTCTTGATGCAACATGATCCCCGTATAGTTAGGATTCAAAATAATGCAGACTACTGGGTTGCCACTCTGTTAGATCTACGTTATAAGAGTCTATTTTGCCAGATGCTTCCTGCCCTGGAAAGGGACCCGCTTATGTTGGAGTATTGAAACAAGTTTTTAAGCAACCTTAATAGAGCTTTTCCCCAAAATAGCAGTGAGGCACACAGTGTGCATCGCAGCTGTAGTATTTCAACCTCCGGCACGTCAGTTCCTCAACGTCAAAACATTAGCAGCAGAAGCAGAGTAAGTGGCTGAAGCAATTTCTGTGAGTCCTTTCACACATTTTTTTAGACCACTTCGTGCACCAGCACAACAGAGTAGAAGTCTGACACATGGTGAACGACTGGAGAGAATGGTGAAGGAGTATCTAGAGCTTAATATGAATACCATCAGGGAGGATTTGAACCCTTTTACATTTTGTTCTTCAAAAATGGATGAATGGCCTGAGCTTGGCTGTCACGCCTTGGAAGTTTTATCATTCCCGGCAGCCAGCGTTCTCTCAGAACGTGTATTCAGCGCTGCTGCTGGTGTCTTGACGGATAAGTGCAGCCAGCTGTCCCATGAAAGTGTAGACCACCTAACTTTCATTAAGATGAACAAGTCATGTATCTCAAAGGACTTTTGCATCCCAATTTCACACTGTACAGAGTAGGCGATGTTGTAGTTTATAGTGTGCTGCATTGATCTCGCAGAATTGCAGTCTGTGATATGGCTTCTGTGCCTTCTCTTGCTGCTGCTGCAGGTTTTAGGCCCTAATTTATGGAAATAGGGAGAATCCTGATTCGGTCTCCTTCCATTGGGTTGGCTGTAGTGGGAGAGGTTTGGGTCTCTGTTAAACTACTTGTAGTCTGATGAAATTGATGCCACATCGGTGGTGTTAGGCCCTCATTTAGGCTTAATGTAAACACTCCTGGTTAGGTCTGTATCTCCTGGTTTGGCTGTACTGGAAGAGGTGTGGGTCTTATTTACACTATTTCTACTGTGGTGAAATTGATTACACATTGCTAGTGTCTGCCACTAAATTTTGGAAATGTGGAGAATCCAGATTGGGTCTCCATCCATTGGGTTGGCTGTAGTGGGAGAGATGTCGGTCTCCTTTACAATAGTTATACTCTAGTGAAATTGATGCCACTTCGGTGGTGTTAGGCCCCCATTTAGGGAAATGTGAACACTCCTGGTTAGGTCTCCATCTTTTAGGTTGTCTGTACTGGAAGCGGTGTGGTCTTATTTACACTATTTGTACTGTAGTAAAATTGATGCCACTTTGCTGGTGTCTGCCACTAATTTTTGTATATGTGGAGTATCCTGATTGGGTCTCCATTCGGTTTGGCTGTAGTGGAAGAGTTGTCAGTCACCATTATGCTAGTTCTACTCTAGTGAAATTAATTCTTTATTGCTGATATTTTTGTCACAGGGGTACACAAGATAGAATCAAAATTGGTTTTCTTAGTAAAGTGGTATATAAAGCAGGCTATATTTCATCTTTCAATTTTTCGGTGCTGATATTGTTCTCCATACAGGGTTATACATTAGTAATGAGAGAGCACTAAATGTGCTCAACTTAATGGTTTAGCAATTTATCAAAACCTACCCAGATCTGCCACAGCTGCTTGTGAAAGTGCAATGCGTGTGCGCCCATTTGAGAAAGTCAGTTATAACTTCCGCCACCCTGGCAGTGCTTCAGCACTTTCAGCTTTCAGCTCACCGACTGTTGTGCAATGTCACCACATGTTGGAAATCAATGTTGAAAATGTTGGGAAGGATTTGTGAGCAGCAGAGGGCAGTTGTTGAGTACCAGCTTCAACACGCCCATCGGCATTCAGGTCAGCCTCCGCACATAAGAGCTGATAAGTGGGCATGGATGTCTGTGCTGTCCTCCAAAACTCTGAGGACTCGATCAAGATGGTGAGTGGCAATGACACCATAACTAGCGTCACCATCCTGCTTCTCTGTCTACTGAAACGCTCGCTGCTTATAGTTAAAGAGGAGGCATTGCAGGCAGAGCAAGGAACTATGCAGCCCAGGTTCATCTCATCTCAATGCGGATTGGGTAATAATGAGGAGGATGAGGAGGAGAACATGGACAGTCATCCTCTTGGGGAGGACAGGGAAGTCTTGGCTGTCTTGGAAGTCTTGATGCCCCTCTTTCAGTCTGTGGGAAAGCTTAGGAGTTTCGCTTAATGACTTTCAGTGGCATAAATCTTGGCTTTGCTTATGCAGGTTATTTCTCAAAACGCATTGCAGATCAGGCCATTGTCCAACTCTGTAGTGATTAAATTCAAGGCATAAAGAAAGATCTTTGTCTGTGGCTAAGCACCAATGAGAAGTGTGAACTGATGTTGGAAGGGCTGCCATTGTTTATACAAGAAGATGCGCTAGAGGACTTCCTGGGAGTAATGACAGCTGGAGTAGATACTGCTTCACAAGTCCTTTCACCAAGCTAAAGTATATGGCTGTGGTGAAATACAACTGTGACCGTCAAGCTGTGGGATGGCTCCGCACGGTCCCTAGCCACATTCACTTGTCCACGTGTTTGTGGTTAGGCGGTCCTTCCCAGTCAGTGCACTGGAGAGGGCACGGGTAATATTCTGGGACCCGTGCTTGTGGAATGCAGGGTAGACACCGGGAGAAATAGTGACAGCTGAGGACAGAGTATGGAGACAAGGCCACCGCCATGAGGTTGTGAAAATCTTCTGCTTCCACAAGCCTAAAAGGCAACATTTCAAGTGCAAGCAGCTGTCCAGAAATGTGGCAGCTTAGTATTGCGGCCTGTGAGTGGGTGGGTGGCTGGCTGCAAACTTGTGCTTGCATTCCAAGTAACAGAAAACTAAGGAGATGGATGGCCTCATCATCATCACAATCTGCAAGGTTTCCTATATGAACTCTCCTGATGGAGAAGTCAGGGCCCACTGGGGGATTCTCCGTTTCTCTGGTGGGCCTGTCCAACCCTGCCGAGAAGCAGCCCTGGCTAAGAAAAGTTTGCGGGAAGGTTTACTGACATTTTGTGGCTTATTTTTCACTGTGGACTGGCTCCATACCATCCTTGGCCACATTCACTTGTCCATGTGTTTGTGGTTAGGCAGTGCTTCCCAGTCAGTGCACTGGGGGGGTCACAGGTAATGTTCTGGGATCCATGCTTGTGGAAGGTGGGGATGACACCAGAAGAAATAGTGGCAGCTGGGGAACAAGTATGGATACCATGCCGCTGCCGCTATGAGGTTGTGGACAGCTTCCGCCTCCACGAGCCTAAAAGGCAACATTTCAAGTGCAAACAGCTGTCCAGAAATTTGGCAGTTTAGTATTTCGGCCTGTGAGTGGATGGATGGCTGGCTGCATACTTGCGCTTGCATTCCAAGTAACAGAAAACTAAGGAGATGGATGGCCTCATCATCATCACAACCTGCAAGGTTTGCGCTATGAACTCTCCTGATGGAGAAGCCAAGGCCCACCGGGGGATTCTCCATTTCTCTGGTGGGCCCGTCCAACCCTGCTGAGAAGCAACCCTTGCTAAGAAAAGTCTGTGGGAAGGTTCTCGACACTTTGTGGCTGATTTTTCACTGTGGACTGGCTCCGTACCATCCCTGGCCACATTCACTTGTCCACGTGTTTGTGGTTAGGCGGTCCTTCCCAGTAAGTGCACTGGGGAGGGCCCAGGTAATGTTCTGTGACCCAGGCTCTTCTCCATCTACACCTTCAGTCTGGGACAGCTCATGGTCTCACTGCTTTCAGTATCACCTCTATGCTCATGACACACAGATCTACCTCTCTGGACCTGATATCAGCACTTTATTAACCAGAATCCCACAATGTGTGTCCTGTATTTTATCTTTCTTCTCTGCTAGATTTGTAAAACTTAACATGGATAAAACTGAATGCATCCATCATCTCATTCATCCCCCCCCCCCCTCAACTGACCTATCCTTAAAAGTAAACGGCTGCCCAATCTCCCCAGTCCTGCAAGCTTGACTATGATCTGTCTTTCAAACGTCAGATGCAAGCCCTTTCCACTTGCTGCTGACTTCAACTCCAAAGTATCTCGGGGATCTGCACATTCCTCAACCATGCATGCAGAAAAACACCATGCCCTCATCATCTCCTGCCACTTTTACTACAAGCTCCTGCTCTGTGGCCTCCCTTCTACCACTCTCGCACCCCTCAAATCTATCCTAAAGTGTGCTGGCTGATTAATCTGTCAACCCGCTATTCCAAGGCTTCTCCCCTCCGTCAATCCCTGTGCAGGCTCCCTGTTGCCCAAACTCTCCAGTTGAAAAGCCTAACTTTGGCATACCAAGCCATCGAAATCCTGTTTCCTCCATACATGTGTGATCTAGTCTCCCTGTACTAGTTACCTGCACGCAAGCTCCCATCCTTCCAAGATCTCCTTCTGTACTTCCTCTTATTTCTTCTTGTTCTTGTCACAATCGCATACAAGATTTGTCTGATGCATCTCCGCTACTGTGTAACTCTGTATCCCAACACATCAGACTGTCGCCTACCGTGGATACCTTTAAAAGGAAGTTGAAGATCCACTTCTTGTGACAAGCGTATAATCTGTGGTAACCCTCGCTCCAGTATACCGCTGCATGACTATCTGTAACCTGACCTACTGTATCCTCCCCCAACCCTTGAAGGTTGTTTGTGTGCCCTCGCAGGCAAGGTCCTCTCTCCTTTTGTACCAGTCGGCAACCCCTTTTGGCATGTAAAGTGCCACAGAATAAATGTGGCTGTCATAGCAATAATAATTATAGTACTTACACTCTGGGTCAATTGATGACACTTCCCTGGTGTCTACACCTAATTTGATGTGTTTTGGCAGCTTTTGGTCCCATTTGTAGGTGTTGTATATGCATTTCTTTTTGTACCCCCATTGACTCCTATGGGATTCGGAAATGTTCGTCGAATATTCGATGAATAAAATCGGCGAATGTCTATTTGTTCATCGATCTTTTCCAAACCGAACATTGAAATGTTCGCTCATCTCTATTCCTGATCAGCTATATTAGGAGGCTTGTAACAAACTCCAATTAGCAGCTTTCCATTATTGTTATCCCCATGTACATTTACCCATGCTGACTGTACATTATCGTAGCTCCCCCAATGTAGTCATTGAGCACAGGTCTTAAGTAGTGTTGAGCCACCCCCGTAGTGTTCGAGTTCGGTTCGGTTCGTCGAACACCCGTGTGTTCGCCGAACTGTTCGTCAAACTGTTCGTCGAACACCTTCGAACACCGTTAAAAACAATGGCAGGCAAACAAAAACACATAGAAACACATAGAAAACACCTTCAAAGGTGTCCAAAAGCTGACAAACTGCTCAGAAGACATAACTAACACATGGAAAAGTGACAAGTACATATAGTCATGCGAAAATAAAAGAGGTGGAGGAGTAAAAGGAGGGGGAGACACAGATATAGGCATGTCATGCCCTTCTAAAATCCAAAAAGTGAGAAGCCGACACGGCCAGTCCGCTCCTGCCCGTGCCACCTCCGTGTCGCCGGGTTTGTGCCAGAGCCGCGGTGAACCCTGACGGCCAGCCCAATACTGGTGGGTCGAGCGAGCCCCCCTGTGGTGGAGGCAGCTCTAAGCTTTTTAATTTAAATTGTCTCTCTAATTTGAATGAATACACTTTAAATCCATTTACAAGGATCTATTGGAGGGCAAGTCTCATGTCAGCAGCCGCGTAATTCCAGCTCCAGTAGCGTCCACTAAAGCTGCTGCAGTTAAAAAGCTTTTATAAGGATCGAGCTCGGCTGTCCACCGCAAGGTATCCTACTGCCAGTCCCAGCCCCTATGCCTTGGGGTGCCTCCTGATGCTCTTCACTAAGTATCCCATGGTCCCGAATCATTTCCTTTGAAAAAATTAAGTGTCTAAACTACAGGTGGTGTAGCTTGCTTAACAGCAGGGATAATCCGCTGACTAGCAGACACTGCTACTAGGCACAAAGTATTTCCTGGGCTAGATGCAGTTAAAAATTTGTAATTAGATACTCTCGTTGGATGCTGAGAAAGCATTCCATAGAGTCTCCTGGCACGCCATATATGATTCTCTTAAAAAGCTTGGGGTAGGGGTCTAGGGGACCCTTTTATAGCCAAAATCACGGCCCTGTATCGCAATACGTCACCTAGGCTGAAGATAAATGGAACTGTAGCACCCTGAGGGCTCGGTTGCTACAGACGTATTGCACCTCACCCAGAGGTGTGATATCTCACTCTCAGGTAAGGGTGGAGTGTGGATCAGGACCCGACACCTGCATGCATTACACCACATTGCCGTGGGGCAGGGCGACCAATATGCCCCTGAGATGGGCACGACAGTCCCTGTCCCTGGCTGGAGTGGGGGGAGGGAACACTGAGGAAGGGGAACCCTGTAGTGCAGGAGCAGGGAGGAAGCAGTTCCTGGGTGCATTGAGAAGGGAGTATAAAAGGTGGGCACCATCTTAGTTCAGTGCAGAGAAGTCTGAGCAGAAGTGGCAGGGAGCAGGGGCTCTGCATGAGCTCTGCTCCGGAGGCGGGCCTAGTAACAGAGGCCCAGGCCTGGAAGAGGGAGAAGGAAGGAAGAGGAGCGGAGAAGGCTCCAGGAATGAGGAATGAAGGGATCCCAGGGGTGCGGACGGGCGAGTCGCCACCGCACGCCCGAATCCACCTGCGTGGAGGGGTCAGGCCAAAGGGGGAGACCGGTCCCCGAACTAGTGGAGGCAGGAAACGACCCTCAGCTAGAAACCGGAGGCTCTGACATTTTATGTGGCGCAGCCCCTCGCTACACCCGCTAGGAAGGCACCACATAGGGTCAGGGAAACTGGCGCCAAGTTTACCAAGAAGAGGCCCGAGGCAGCCGGACAGAAGTGTTGGTAAGAAAGGCCAGACAAAGGACACACAAAGGGGGTCCTGTGAAGTGCTCCAAAGTTATCTGGGAGTTGTCTGAGCCCCTCACCTGGTGAGCACAGTACGACGTGGGCAGCCGTTACCTGCAGACGTGGTCTGGATAATAAGAACTGTGAGTAAAGGCCCTGGACTGCATCACTGACTCCGTGTCGTTACTGCTGCTGCCCTGCACCATCACCCCCATCCTCCGCATACACTGCCCTGAGGCTATACTCCTCCCGTGGGGAGTTATGCTACGCTCTGCTGCACCCACAACACCAGCCTCAGCGGTCTGCCCTGTAGCAGCGGTTCACTCTGACCGCAATCCACGGGTGGCGTAGTCGGACATTTAACCCCTTAAGCCCCGGAGCATTTTTCGTTTTTGCATTTTCGTTTTTGCTCCCCTTGTTCCCAGAGCCATAGCGTTTTTATTTTTTGGTCAATATGGCCATGTGTTATTTTTTGCGGGACGAGTTGTACTTTTCAACGCCATTACTAGTTTTATCATATCCTGTACGAGAAAACAGGAAAAAAATTCCAAGTGCGGTAAAATTGCAAAAAAAGTGCAATACCCCAGTTGTTTTTTATTTATTTTTTTTACCATGTTCACTGAATGCTAAAACTGACCTGCCCTTCTTATTCTACAGGTCATTACGAGTTCATAGACACCAAACATGTATAGGTTCTTTTATATTTAAGTGGTGAAAAAAAATTCCAAAATTTGGTAAAAAAAAAAATAAAAAAATAGCGCCATATTCTAAGACCCGTAGCGTCTCCATTTTTCGTGATCTGGGGCTGGTTGATGGCTTATTTTTTGCATGCCAGGCTGACGTTTTTATTGATAACATTTGGGGTAGATCCGATGTTTTGATCGCCCGTTATTGCATTTTATTGCAATTTTGTGGCGACCAAAAAACGTAATTCTGGCGTTTAGAATTTTTTTCTCGCTACGCCGTTTACCGATCGGAATAATTCTTTTTTTATTTTGATAGATCGGGCGATTCTGAACGCGGCGATACCAAATATGTGTATGTGGGGTTTTTTTTTATATATTTTATTTTGAATGGGGCAAAAGGGGGGTGATTTAAACTTTTATATTTTTTTATTTTTTTTTATATTTTTAAAAACTTTTTTTTTTTACTTTTTGCATGCTTCTATAGTCTCCATAGGAGACTAGAAGCAGCAACTGTCCGATCGCCTCTGTTACATACAGGGGACCAGCAGATCCCCTGCATGCAGCAGAAATGGTCCTGTGCTATGAGCGCCGACCACTTGGTGGCGCTCATAGCGACAAGATCATGACAACCACAGGCGTCTGCTGCAGACCCTGGGTTGTCATGCACGCCCATCGGCGACCCGCGATCACGTGACGGGGTCGCCGGTGGGCGGGGCTTATGACGCGCTACCCGGAAGCTCGCGTTAAATGCTGCTGTCGGAGATTGACAGCAGCATTTAACTGGTTAACAGCCGCGGGTGGATCGCGATTCCACCCGCGGCTGTTGCGGGCACATGTCAGCTGTAAGAATCAGCTGACATGTGCTCGGTTCAGTGAGGGCTCAGCGCCGGAGCCCTCACTGAACCGGCAGTACGCAGATATGCGTACTAATACGTCCCCGGTAAGTAAGGGGTTAAACATCAAAACCACATAAATAGTTCCGCCACTGGTTTGACCGCCCTGAGCCACGGAACCGGGTCGCCGCCACGAAGACTACAACCACCAGCATCCACCAAAAAGGGTCCGGCTCCGGGTGTCCCAAGGCCCAGGGGGTGCGTCAGAACATTTTCATCACCTTTCACAATCACCAATGGGACAAGGCAGGGATGTCCTCTGTCCCCTCTCTTATACATCCTAGTGACGGAGCACCTGCTCTCATCAATTCGCCATAACCCCAATATTAGGTGGATTGAGGTGGGAGGCACCGAGTACAACTGCTCTCTATTTGCTGATGATGTCCTAGTATATATCACTCAATCACATATATCCATCCCTGCTGTTATGGCTGAAATAGATCACTTTGGTACATGGTCAAATTTTAAAATCAATGCAGCGAAGTCTGAGGCCCTCGATGTCTCCCTCCCCAAATCCATATAGGATTCCATCCAGTCCAACTTTCCCTTTGCCTGTCCCTCACAGGGTATCAAATACTTAGGAATTCCTATTCATAGAGACCTCTCCCATCTATGTTATCTTAATTTTGGGCCTTTTATTGAACAACTCCATACAGACCACGGTTGGCAAGTTAGAACTGTAAGATTCACTACGTGAACCGCTGGTGTTTTGTGGAAAAGCACATGTACACTGCGTTCCAAATTATTATGCAAAAAGTGTTTAGGAGTGATAAGGGAAGAATTTGTTTGTTTGTCAGTTAAACTCATTGATGGTGATGTGTGTCAGGGCTCTTTATATCACTGTAAGTAATTGCAGACACCTGTGCTAATTAGTTTGGCAGGTGTGTCCAATGAAAGGCAAGACTACTTAAGAAGGCTCTCTCACATTATTAAGCAGCCTACATTTTCTGCCAAAATGGGAAAGAAAAAGGATGTGTCGGCTGCTGAGAAGCAACAAATTGTGCAGTGTTTAGGTCAAGGCATGACTACAATCAACATTGTGTGATGATCAGGATGAAGTGACTTGGCAATCAAGAAGTATGTAGCTGATTCACAGTACACACGTGTGCGTGCTGATAAGGGCAAATTGAGGACTCTTTCCTACAGGCAATTACGTCAGGTTGAAAGAGCAGCGTCCAAAAAGCCTTGTCATAGCAGCAGACAAGTTTTTGAAGCTGCTTGTGCCTCCAACGTCCCCCGAACAACAAGATGCAGGGTCCTTCAGAGGTTTGCAGCTGTGCATACGCCATCCTGTCGACCTCCTCTATCCACTTCACACAAGCAGAAACGGCTCCAGTGGGCCAAACATTACATGAAGACTGATTTCAAAACAGTTTTGTTCACGGATGAGTGCCGTGCAGCGCTCGATGGTCCAGATGGATGGAGTGGAGGATGGCTGGTTGATGGACACCCCACGCAAACACGGCTACAGCGCCAACAAGGAGGAGGTGGAGTAATGTTTTGGGCTGGAATCATGGGGAGAGAGATTGTCGGCCCCTTTAGGATCCCTGAAGGCGCTAAAGATGAACTCCATAATGTATGTGGATTTTCTCAAACAGCACTTCCTGCCATGGTTCAAGAAGAAGAACCGTGTATTTCACAGCAAGATCATTTTTCTGCATGATAATGCACCATCTCATGCTGCACATAAAACATCTGCATCTCTGGCTGATATGGGCATAAAAGGGGACAAACTTATGGTGTGACCCCCATGCTCCCCTGACCTCTACCCCATTCAGAACCTTTGGAGCATCATTAAAAGGAGTGTCTATGATGGCGGGAGGCAGTTCACATCTAAGCAACAGCTCTGGGAATGTATTCTGTCCTCATGCAAAACAATTGAAGCAGAAACCATCCAAAACCTGACAAATTCAATGGACGAGAGAGTTCAGAAGCTCCTTTCGAACAAGGGGTCCTATGTGAAAATGTAACATCACCTAGAATAAAGTTTTGAGTTGAAAACTGTTTGATTTCAGTTTCTAACAACCTGCTAATGCTTATAATTTCAAAAATGACCATTTTTTTGGTCTTTATTAAAATGAAAAGGTTGATCGAAAAGTTTGGGGGATCTAAGAGTGTGGCAACCCAGTAGTCATGATTACTTCGAATTCTGACAATATGAGGGTCATGCTGCAGGTAGTGCAGCAAGAAGGCACTTATGTGTCTTGCGCATCTCGGAGCCCCAAAATTATTTTCCGGGCTAGATGCAGCTAAAAATTATTTTTAATTTTAAATCAGGTGAAGCTTTAGTATAGATGGCCTAATAGGATCAGTGCTGCACACTGCTACAAAGCCCAAATTATTTTCCAGTCAAGATACAGATAAACATGATTAGTTATTTGAAAGCTTAAAACGGTTGGTAGGGTGATTTTAACCAATCATCAAGCTTTTACTCTCCCCAGGATGACACAGGGGTAGAAAAGTCGTTTCGGATCCATGATTTGTTCATCTTTATGAACGTGAGTCTGTCTACATTATCAGTGGAGAGCCGCGTGCGCTTATCTGTCAGCACACCACCAGCAGCGCTGAACACACGTTCAGACAGAACGCTGGCTGCGGGGCATGACAAGATCTCCAAGGCGTAAGTGGCTAGCTCCGGCCATTTATCCAGATTGGAAGCCCAAAAAGAGCAAGGGTCCAGTGACACAGTCGTGGCTTCAATGTTTACTTGGAGATACTCCTGTACCATCGTCTCTAGGCGTTGACTATGTGTCAGACTTCTTGTCTCCTGTGGCCTTGCAAAGGATGGGCTAAAAAAGTGGTGAAATGATTCCGCAAAATTGATGTTACCAGCAGATACTGTGGTTCTGTTACGGTTTGAGTGCTGAACACTTGACGGTCCCACGGTTGGCAAGTTGGAACTGTGAGATTCACTACGTGCACCACTGGTATTTTGTGGAAAAGCACATGTAAGATTCTGCAACAGTCTCTGCTGATACTCCTGCATGCGTGCATCCCTTTCTATGGCAGGAATAATTTCTGCAAATTTACTTTTGTACCGGGGATCTAACAGTGTGGCAACCCAGTAGTCAGGATTATTTCTAATTCTCACAATTCGAGGGTCATGTTGCAGGTAGTGCAGCAAGAAGGCACTCATGTGTGTTGCGCATCCAGGAGCACCAAGTCCCTGTTGTGTTGGTGGCGAGGTAACAATCATGCTTCCTTCCTCTGTCCTCTCCCCCCAACCTCGCACAAAAGAAATGTGATCAAGGTCTCCCTCATCTGATGAGTCTTCCATCAGTTCGTCCTCCACTTCTTCCTGGGCTCCTGCACCTTCCTCACTAGTTTCGCTGCTACCATGCGCCCTGGTAAAACCATCTCCCCCACCCTCACATGCCTGCTGCCTTGGTGCTGCCGACCGTCTGGACCTTGCAGATGTTAGCCCTTCCGCATACAACTCCTCCTCCTCTACTTCCTCCACCTCCTCTTGTGCCACCACCTGACTCCGAATTCTGTTTAACATGTGCTCCAGCATGTAAATCACCGGAATAGCCATGCTGATAATGGCATCGTCAGCACTAAACATCTTCGTCGCCATTTCAAAACTGTGCAGAAGGGTGCATAGGTCCCTGATCTGAGACCACTCCTCCAGCGTGATTTGCCCCACCTCTGAATCTCGTTGGCCCAGGCTATACGTCAGAACGTATTGCACCAGGGCTTGTCGGTGCTGCCACAGTCGCTGCAACATGTGCAGAGTTGAATTCCACCGGGTAGGCACATCGCATTTTAGCCGGTGAAGTGGCAGGCCCAACGACTTCTGTAGAGATGTAAGTCGCTGAGCTGCGGGATGCGAACGGCGGAAGTGAGCACACAGCGACCGTGCCCTCTGCAGAAGGCCATCTAGTCTGGGATAGTGGGCTAAAAATTGCTGGACAACCAGGTTCAACACGTGAGCCATACAAGGCACGTGTGTGACATTGCCCCGGCGAAGGGCTGCACCCAGGTTTGCAGCATTGTCGCACACGGCCTTCCCTGGTTTCAGGTCCAGTGGAGACAACCATTCATGAAATTGGTTCTCCAAAGCTGACCACAACTCCTCAGCTGTGTGACTCACATTTCCCAGACATTTCAATGTAAAAACCGCCTGATGACGTTGAGCCCTACTGCCAGCATAGTAAGGAGGTGTGCAGGATCCCTTCTGCGCAGTTAGAAAGCTTGTGGCATGACCAGACAGGCTTTGGGTGCAGGTGGAAGACCGAGAGGAGGTTGAGGAGGCAGAAGCAGTGGAGGAACTTTGACATAAAGAGGATTGACGCACAACTCGTGGGGACGGCAAGACTTGGACAGCAGCCCCTTGTCCTGCTGTCACCATAGTTACCCAGTGCCCAGTCAGCGACATGTAACGCCCCTGTCCATGCCTACTCGTCCAAGTGTCTGTGGTGAAATGCACCCTGTCACACACAGAGTTTCTCAAAGAAGCGGTGATGTTGTGTGCGACATGCTGGTGGAGCGCAGGCACACCTTTCTTTGAGAAGTAGTGCCGACTGGGCATCTGGTACTGGGGCACTGCGACGGACATAAGGTCTCGAAAATCCTCTGTGTCCACCAGGCGGAAAGGCAGCATTTCTGTAGCCAAGAGCTTGCAGATGGTGAAATTCAACCTCTTAGCTTTCTCATGGCTAGGAGGAAATGGTCTTTTACTTGTCCACATCTGAGGGACCGAGGGCTGGCTATTGTGCTTAGACGGGGTTGATAAGGGTGTCCCCGGCAAACTGCCGGTCTGTGAGGAAGATGCAGGCGGACATGTTAGGTTGCCTTGATCCAAAGGTGGTGCTATCGATGTCGGACAGCGCTCAACACCAGCTGGTGTTCCCACCTCCAAAGAAAATGATGACCTGCCAATCACGCTGGCTGTTGCGGGTAAAGAGGTGGCAGGTCTGCGCCCCAAAACAGGTGTGACTGCTGTCCCCCCAGTCACAGAGGATGAAGAGGCCGCGGATGCACAAGATATGGCAGACGGTGGTTGGCCCGGCCGGCTAGGCCGCATTGTAGCACACTGAGCTTCCCACTGCAACTTATGCTTCATGTCCATGTGCCGGTTCATGCATGAAGTACTCAAACTATGTATTTTTTGGCCTCTACTTAGCTTTTGCTGACAAATGTTACAGATAACACGAGTTGGGTCATCTTTATCGATCTGAAAAAATGCCCAGGCTATGCAAGGCTTAGCACCCATGCGACCTGAAGAGCCACCACGACTTGTGGTGAGAGGCAGAGTTGTGTTTGAGGATGCAGTTGTTGACGTGCTTCCAGTACTACGTCTCTGTCCAGGAAGGCGCAACCTGACCTCGTCGTCACTAGCATCTTCCTCCACCTCCTCTGCTGACCTCATCTCTTGGCTGACTGTGGGTTTACAGTAAGTGGGATCTCCAACCTCATCATCATCACCCTGTGTGTTATCACACCCGTCGTCCTCAGAGCCAACCTGTTCCTGCCCTGACAAAAAACTAAAGTTGTCGCTCCAATCAGGTATTTGAGTCTTATCATCGTCTTCCTCATTGTCTCCACCAACAGGAGTTACAGTTTGGGAATGAGGGTCTACATTATGGTCAGAACCTTCTGCGTCTGGTCCTGGATCCGACTCATAAAGATTCTGGGCATCAGTGCAGATCATTTCCTCGTCTGGATTCACAGAAGCGCTGGAGTCGACCTCTGATTCCCAGGCTATAGTATGAGTAAACAGCTCTGCAGACTCAACCATCTGTTCTACCTCATACTCAGACGGGCAGCTGGAGATTTGGGAGCTGTGAGGAAGCAAGTGCGATTTGGGTGACACCTTTGAGGACTGGAGTATTTGTGATGTTGAAGTTGATGTGGAGGAGAGCCCACTTAAAGGAGCACTTGATATCCGTTGAAGCACCTGCTGTTTTTGTGCCTCATCTGGAATTTGTAGCGATTGGCGTGGCCGTAAGAAAGGGATCTTATCACATTGTCCGCTAAAAGAAGTAGACATTTTAGTTTGGCTGGAAGATGGTCTTTCTTCTGCAGATGTTACTGTTGCTTTAACACCTACCCCACGGACACAACATTTTTTCCCCTTCCCAACACGCCTATTCCCCTTTCCACCAGCAGCAGGCCTTTTTCCACTCATTTTGGTGGTTAACTAATTCACAACTCTGGAGTTGTTTGCACAAAAAAACAATGGATGGTAACCGAGCAGAGCTGAGTGGCCAAACTGTGGTATTAGGCCAAAACTATTGGCTGGGTTAGATGCAGAAAAAAATTATATTCAATTTCCAACCTGATGGAGGTCAGTATAGATGGACTAATAGAACAAGTCCCACACACTGCTAGAAGGCCAAATATTTTTTCAGAGCTAGATGCAGAAAAAAATTATATTCAGTTTGCAACCTGATGGAGGTCAGTATAGATGGATTAATAGAACAAGACCCACACACAGCTAGAAGCCCAATATTTTTTCAGAGCTAGATGCAGAAAAAAATTATATTCAGTTTGCAACCTGATGGAGGTCAGTATAGATGGATTAATAGAACAAGACCCACACACAGCTAGAAGCCCAATATTTTTTCAGAGCTAGATGCAGAAAAAAATTATATTCAGTTTGCAACCTGATGGAGGTCAGTATAGATGGATTAATAGAACAAGACCCACACACAGCTAGAAGCCCAATATTTTTTCAGAGCTAGATGCAGAAAAAAATTATATTCAGTTTGCAACCTGATGGAGGTCAGTATAGATGGATTAATAGAACAAGACCCACACACAGCTAGAAGCCCAATATTTTTTCAGAGCTAGATGCAGAAAAAAATTATATTCAGTTTGCAACCTGATGGAGGTCAGTATAGATGGATTAATAGAACAAGACCCACACACAGCTAGAAGCCCAATATTTTTTCAGAGGTAGATGCAGAAAAAAATATATTCAGTTTGCAACCTGATGGAGGTCAGTATAGATGGACTAATACAACAAGTCCCACACACAGCTAGAAGCCCAATATTTTTTCAGAGGTAGATGCAGAAAAAAATATATTCAGTTTGCAACCTGATGGAGGTCAGTATAGGTGGACTAATAGAACAAGTCCCACACACTGCTAGAAGGCCAAATATTTTTTCAGAGCTAGATGCAGAAAAAAATTATATTCAGTTTGCAACCTGATGGAGGTCAGTATAGATGGATTAATAGAACAAGACCCACACACAGCTAGAAGCCCAATATTTTTTCAGAGCTAGATGCAGAAAAAAATTATATTCAGTTTGCAACCTGATGGAGGTCAGTATAGATGGATTAATAGAACAAGACCCACACACAGCTAGAAGCCCAATATTTTTTCAGAGCTAGATGCAGAAAAAAATTATATTCAGTTTGCAACCTGATGGAGGTCAGTATAGATGGATTAATAGAACAAGACCCACACACAGCTAGAAGCCCAATATTTTTTCAGAGGTAGATGCAGAAAAAAATATATTCAGTTTGCAACCTGATGGAGGTCAGTATAGATGGACTAATACAACAAGTCCCACACACAGCTAGAAGCCCAATATTTTTTCAGAGGTAGATGCAGAAAAAAATATATTCAGTTTGCAACCTGATGGAGGTCAGTATAGATGGACTAATACAACAAGTCCCACACACAGCTAGAAGCCCAATATTTTTTCAGAGGTAGATGCAGAAAAAAATATATTCAGTTTGCAACCTGATGGAGGTCAGTATAGATGGACTAATACAACAAGTCCCACACACAGCTAGAAGCCCAAATATTTTTTCAGAGGTACTGTAGATGCAGATAAAAATTATTTTTAATTTGCAACCTGATGGAGGTCAGTATAGATGGACTAATAGAGAAAGTCCGACACACTACTAGAAGGCCAAATATTTTTTCAGAGCTAGATGCAGAAAAAAATTATATTCAGTTTGCAACCTGATGGAGGTCAGTATAGATGGATTAATAGAACAAGACCCACACACAGCTAGAAGCCCAATATTTTTTCAGAGGTAGATGCAGAAAAAAATTATATTCAGTTTGCAACCTGATGGAGGTCAGTATAGATGGATTAATAGAACAAGACCCACACACAGCTAGAAGCCCAATATTTTTTCAGAGCTAGATGCAGAAAAAAATTAGATTCAGTTTGCAACCTGATGGAGGTCAGTATAGATGGATTAATAGAACAAGACCCACACACAGCTAGAAGCCCAATATTTTTTCAGAGCTAGATGCAGAAAAAAATTAGATTCAGTTTGCAACCTGATGGAGGTCAGTATAGATGGACTAATAGAATGATGCTATGCCCAAAAGATTTTACTTCACTAGGTGCAGTAAAAAAATTGGTATTCTATACACAGGTGGTATATCTTGCAACACAGATAGGCTACTCCACTGACTAACACACTCTGCAATAGGCCAAAAAGGATTAGCTTTGCTAGATTCAGCCAAATGCTGTGAAAAAAACTTGCACAGCACTGGCACAGACCTGCCTGGCAAAAACTGATAGGAACTGCTGTAACCTAGTCCTGAAAAGGACTCCAATTACAATTAGTCTTTACTCCCACAACCTATCTATTTAAGAGCACAGACCTGCCTGATAAAAGTCGTAGGAAATGCTGTAACCTAGTCCTTAAAAGGACTGCAATCACAACTATTCCCTACTCCCAAGCTATCTGTATATTTGTGCGAAAATTGGCTTGAAATTAACAAGGTATAGCGCACACAGCAACAGCGGTGCCGTCTAACACGCAGCTGCAGCAGTGAGAAAATGGTGGCGACGGGGAAAATGGCTTGGTCTTATAGGGCAAGGACATGTGACATACACTGCCAATGACACATGCCCTTGCTTGTGTGAAAAAAAGCACTTCGCTCCGTGTGTGCGCTGCTGATAGGCTGACAGATTGCACCTCCCCACTGTAAATGCGGGAAAGAGAAAAAAAAATGGAGATCTTCACTGTTCCTGCAGAGATCCATCCCCTGCCCCTCCCCCCACCCCGCTGTACACTCAAACTGCGTATTAACATTAATTTTCATCATTACTGAGAAAAAATCCAGTTATGATTTTGGTGCACGAACAGTTATTGAACATAACCTCGAACAGCCGAATTTTTCTCAAATTGTTCGTGTTCGCCGAACGGCTCGAACACCGCCCAAAACAGCTCGAATTTGAGATTGGCGAACAGTTCGAGTAGAACAACGCTCATCTCTAGTCTTAAGTTGGATTTAACGAAAATATACACCCCTCCTCCTTTTTTGTCTTGTTCTTTCTGAATGTAGTGTAACCCCCTATACTTGTCACTCAGTCATGGCTTTCATCCAACCAGGTTTCCGTAATGCCCACATCGTAATTTATGGGTGACATAAGAGTTTGCATTTCATTCATTTTGTTTGCGAGACTTCGTGCATTTACCAGCAAACATTTAATACTGTTAGCACATTTATTACTGCTACTCACCTCCCTACTTTCCTTGCATGTCTCAGCCCCATAAATCTTAATTGACCCCTACTGTCTTAGTCTCTCTGTCTACTCTATCTACTTTATCCCCTTATTAGCACTTCTACCCTCCCTCCCCCCAGATCCTAGTTTAAAAGCTCTTCCTTCCGTCTGACCATTTTTCCCACAGCACAGCTGCATTCTCTCCATTGAAGTGCAGCCCATCCCTACCGTAGAGTCTGTAGCTGACAGAGAAATTGATTCAGTTCTCCATGAACCCAAACCCTTCCTTCCTGCACCAATTTCTAAGCCACTTATTTATCTCCCTAAGCAACTGATGTCTTTCTAGTGACACTCGTGGCACCGGCAATATTTCTGAAAACATTACTTTGGATGTCCTGGATTTCAGTTTCTCATTTAGTTCCCTGTAATCATTTTAAGGACCTGCTACCTCCTTCTAAGTTTGTCATTGCTGCCAATATGTACCATGACTGTTGGGTTTTCACCAGCCCCACCCAGCAATCTGTCTATCTGATCGGCCTGAGCACTCGGCAGACAACACACTGTTCTGCATTCACGGTCTCGGTGTCAGATGACCCTGTCTGTCCACCTAATTATAGAGTCTCTTACCACCAACATCTGTTTGGCCTTTGCAACACGCCTAATTCCCTCCTTCCTGCAGCAATCATTTTCCTGGTTGCTAGGAGCAATGTCCTGCTGTATTGATCCCAGCCCTGGGCTTGCATTCCCAATATCAGCCAAACAGGTATATTTACTAGGTTGTGCCAGATCAGGACTGGGCTACCTCATACTTGCCCCTACTCCTTCTTCTAACTGTTACCCAGCTACCTATTTTCAGGTCCTGATCTTCCCCATCACCACCCATCTCCACACCTCCACACCTCCAGGTTTTCAATGCTCCTGAGTTTTGCAAACTGCTAATTTAGATCTGTTACCTGGGCTTCCAAACATGTTACTCACTGACATAGAACACAGGTGTATTCAACCGCATGCATACATCTTACAGTATTCACGCCTGGTAGCATTGTCCATGGAGCACATGCTAAATGGGGATAAATGGTAAAAATATAAGCAGAAAAACAATGGAAAACTAGTAAAAAAAGCACCAAATTATGCTCTTGTGTTAAACTATGATATTGTGTTTAACTATGCACTTATCTGCATCCCTATTCTTAAAATGCCGCCCCTGAAATGCTCAGCAGACTCGTTTAGATTCACTGGAACAGGTAGTTTTACAACCACCAAGGAATTTTTCTTTTTAATGATTATTGTAAAGTGCAAAATTCTAACAACTTTTGAACTAACTAATATAAGTAAATCATCTGAAAAAGATTAAAATTGTATGGATGACAGAATATGAAGCCACCTTTATGTTTAGATTTTTTTATTATTATGCTTTGCTTATCCCCTTAAGGACCCTGGGATTTTCCGTTTTTGCATTTTCTTTTTCTGCTCCCCTTGTTCCCAGAGCCATAGCGTTTTTATTTTTTTGTCAATATGGCCGTGTGAGGGCTTATTTTTTGCGGAATGAGTTGTACTTTTGAACAACATTACTGGTTTTACCATATCGTGTACGGGAAAAAAATTCCAAGTGTGGTGAAATTGCAAAAAAAGTGCAATACCACAGATGTAAAAAAAAAACATTTTTTTCCCATGTTCACTGAATGCTAAAACTGGCCTGCCATTCTTATTCCCCAGGTCATTACGAGTTCGTAGATTCCAAATATGTATAGGTTTTTTTTTATTTAAGCGGTGAAAAAAAATTCCAAAATTTGATACAAAAAAAAAAAATGGCGCCATTTTCCAAGACCCGTAGAATCTCCATTTTTTTCGGGATCTGGGGCCGGGTGAGGGCTTACTTTTTGCGCGCTGAGCTGAAGTTTTTATAGATACCATTTTGTGGTAGATATGATGTTTTGATATCCCGTTATTGCATTTTATTGCACTGTTGCGGCCACCAAAAAACATAATTTTGGCGTTTACAATTTTTTTCTCGTTAAGCCCTTTACCGATCGGATTACATCTTTTTTTATATTGATAGATCGGGCGATTCTGAACGCGGCAATACCAAATATGTGTATGTGGGGTTTTTTTTGTTTTTTATTTTGAATAGGGCTAAAGAGGGGTGATTTAAACTTTTATATTTTTTAATTTTTTTTTTATATTTTTAAACATTTTTTTTTCACTTTTTGCATGCTTCTATAGTCTCCACAGAAGACTAGAAGCAGCACTTGTCTGATTACCTCTGCTACATAGAGGCGATGAGCAGATCACCTCTATGTATCAGAAATGCTCCTGTGCTATGAGCGCCGACCACTAGGTGGCACTCATAGCGATCAGCACATGACAAACACTGGGGTCTGCTGCAGACCCAGGGTTGTCATGCCCACCCATCAGTGACCCGTGATCACGTGACGGGGTCACCGATGGGCGGGGTAAGTGACGCACTTCTGGCGTGGCGATGTTAAATACCGCTGTCAGAGATTGACAGCGGCATTTAACATGTCAACAGCCGCGGGTGGATCGCGATTCCACCCGCGACTGTTGCGGGCACATGTCAGCTGTAATAATCAGCTGACATGTGCCTGGTTCAGTGTGGGCCCACCGCCGGAGACAGCGCTGAACAGGGGGTGACAGCTTGGTGCGTACTAATACGCCACAGGCTGTAAACGTGTTAAATAGTGTTATCATTAGTGATGGGGGAGCACTAAAATGCTCGGGTGCTCGATGCTCGGGTTGAGCACATTGGAATACTCGGGTGCTCGACCCGAGCAGCGAGCCCAATGTAAGTCTATGGGAAACTCGAGCATTTTTCAGGCGGCTCCCACCGGCGGTCTGCAGAGGTCCTAAAAATTGCCCAAATCGATGGGAACAGTGCTCAAATGACATGGGAACAGCATGGGGAAGACCCCTGGAAGCATTTCTGACTCCCAGGTAACTTCTGTCAACAACATTGTCAGAGGTATTATGCCATTTTTACGGACTCACAATAAAACATACAAAAACGAAACCAAAATGGATTTCCCTGGGAAATATGTTAAGGAACATCTTTCCAGGGTAATGACTTGTATATAAAGCAAAATAAATAACCAAAAACAAAAATACTCCTCCACACTTTTGGCTATGTTCACATTTAGTGTTTTTGATGCGTTTTTGCAATTTTGCATTGCTTTCAACCGTGATAAATGCATTCACCAGGAAATGTCATTTTAACATTTTATAACCTTATCTGGCCATGTGGTGTGTGAGATATCATCAGACACATCATGTTTCATTTATGAAGGAGGGACACTGAAAGTCACACATCCTATTTTTATAGGGCCATCAGGCGGCCTTTACTATTCTTAAAGGGCCAGCAGTTGGCCCTCACTATTCTTAGAGAGCCATCAGCCAGCTATGCTTTATTGTTCCCATTACTAAAGAGTGGGTCTCCTATACAGTTATTGCGTATGCAGTGAGTGGCAGGGCTGCCCAAAATTTAGACGCATCCCAATACCACTTTGAAAATTTTGACTCACCCCAATACCCCATTGAAGAGACTTAGAGCAGGGCCTCCTGAAAACAATGTTCCCATCATTAGGAAGTGGGTCAACCATTTTGTTTGCCTATGCAGTGAATGCAAGGGCTGCCAAAAAGTTGGAGGCACTCCAATGCCCCTTGGAAGAGACGCAGAGGTCAAAGGGCCTCCTGAAACCAATGTTCCCATTATTTGGAAGAGGGTCTCTCATTGTGTTTGCCTATGCAGTGAATGCAAGGGTTGCCAAAATTTTGGAGGCACTACAATGCCCCTTGAAAGAGACGTGGAAGTCAGAAGGCCTCCTGAAAAAAATGTTCCCATTATTAGGAAGTTGGCCTCCCATTATGTTTGCCTATGCAGTGAATGCAAAGATTGCCAAAAATTGGGAGGCACTCCAATGCCACTTGGAAGAGACGTGGAGGAGGGCCTCATAAAAAATGTTCCCATTACAAAGGAGCGGGTCTCCTATACTTGTAATGCCCATGCACTAAGTGTATGGGCTGACAAACATTTACCCCTGGGTGGTACATATGAACATACTGTAGAATTTTTTTTTTACGGGCATCATAAACACCCTTTAAAAAAATTATATGGGTGTTGCATCACGGACCACGGTCACCCGGGTGATAGGGTGGTGGAGGATGAGGATGATGAGAAGGAGGAGGACAAGAGCAAATAACCAAAATCAGGAAGCGTATACCCGAGTGTGGGTGTGAAGAGGTGCATGGGAATACACCTCCCAAAAAAAGACAATGGATTTGAGTTTATGTTACACTGCTATCATTCGGTGCTGTTGAAAAGTCTGACCCAATCCTTGCTCATTTTTATAAGAGTCAGCTTGTCAGCATTTTCAGTTGACAGGCGGATGCGCTTATCAGTTATAATTCCACCAGCGGCACTAAAAACCCGCTCTGATAAAACGCTAGCGGCAGGGCAGGCCAGGTCCTCCAAGGCGTAGAGAGCCAGTTCATTCCATGTATCCAGCTTGGATACCCAATAATTATAAGGCACAGAAGAATCACGGAGGACGTTGGTACGGTTGGCAACGTACTCCCTCCGCATCTTCCCAAACTTTGCACTCCTTGTGAGAGTATTCGCGCCTCAGGGCTTGTGCGATGGGAGGGGCTGAGAAAATTCTCCCAGAACTTTGACAGTGTTCCCCTGCCTCTGCTGCATTGGAGTTGTGTCTCTCTCGCCTGTAGTCCTTGGTTGTCCAAAGAACTATGACCCTTGCCACCAGCGTTTTCAGATGGGAATTTTTTTAATAATTCCGCAACAAGGGCCTTCTAGTACTGCCCCAATTTTGTAGACCTGTCCGCCTCAGGAATAAGAGATATAAAGTTCTCCTTATAGCGTGGGTCTAGAAGTGTCACCAACAAGTAATGACTGTCACCCAAAATTTTGAGAACGCGAGGGTCATGGGAAAGGTATCGTAACATAAACTCAGCCATGCGTGCCAGACTACTAACAGGCAAGACTTCCGTGTCCTCACCAAGAGGACGAGTGACCATGTTCTCCTCCTCCTCCTCTCTGTCCTCAGGCCATCCATGCTGAACAGACGGTATGACAGTTGTGCTGGTAGTACCATCTATAGAGCAATAAACTAGCTCCTGTTCTTCCTCCTCCTCCTCATCCTCCTCTTCCTCATTGTCACCCAATCCATGTTGGGATGAGATGAGGCTGGGCTTGCTCCATCTCATAGTGCTCCGCCTGCAATGCATCCTCTTTGATTGTGAGCAGAGAGCATTTCAGAAGACAGAGAAGCGAGATGGTGATGCTAATTATGGCATCATCGCTGCTCACCATCTTGGAGGATGGTACGTATGTCAGACATCCATGTTCACTCCTGAGGTCTTATGTGTGGAGTCTGAACTGATTACCGACGGCCTTGTTGATGCTGGTACTCAACAACTGCCATCTTCTGGTCACAAATCCTTCCCAACATCTGCAGTGTAGAGTTCCAACACATGGGGACATCACACACCAGTCTGTGAGCCGGAAGCTGCAAACGCTGCTCAAACATGGCAAGGGCGGCGGAAGCTGTAGGTGACTTTATAAAATGGGCACACAGGCGGCATACTTTAGCGAACAGATCCGGCAGCTCCGGGTAGGATTTGAGAAATCGCTGAACCACGAGGTTAAGCACATGGGCCAGGCATGGTATGTGTGTGAGTTTGCCTCTGCTCAGAGCTGCCACCAGGTTCCGGCCATTGTCACACACGGCCTGGTTGTAGGTTCAGCGGTGTGAGCCACAGATCTGCCTGCTCTTTCAGAGCTGTCCACAGTTCTTCAGCATTGTGCGGTTTGTCACCTAAGCATATTAGCTTCAACACAGCCTGTTGCTGCTTGGCCGAGGCAGTGCTGCCGTGCTTCCAGCTTGTGACTGATGTGGTCATTTTGGAGATGGAGGCTGAAGAGGAGGAGGTGCAAAAGCTGTAGACTGTGGGGGCAACCCTGATTGACCTAGGGCCCGCAATCCTTGGCATTGGGAGGACGTGTTCCGACTAGAGTTGAGCATTCCGATACTGAAATATCGGGTATCGGCCGATATTCGCGGTATCGGAATTCCGATACTTAGTTCCGATACTTTTAGAATATCGGATACCGGAATCGGAAGTTCCCATAATGCAGTGAGCCAGTTTCATCTTATTCAGCCAATGAGGATCCTAAGAAGTGTGGGCACATCCTGTTAGGCATGTAGGCATGTTAACTAATGGCATGGCTGTGATTGGCTGCTGAAATGATGTCATGATGCACTATAAAAGCCGCCGCCGCCATTTTGAGCTCACTCTGCTGTGAATTCAGTTAGGGATAGGACGCTGTTGTTCTGAGGGACAGTTTTAGCTACCTATTTGCTCTATTCTGCTTTACCCAAGCTACTTTATAAATCGCTGTGCCTTGCAGCGCTAGTGCACAGCTCTCTGTGCTGTTCGCTGCTGTCTGCAAGGACTCTGTGTGTGAGTGCAGCTCACGCTGTAGTGTGTGCTTCAGCCAAGTCTGGTTGTAGTGCGCTCAGCGTGCGTCACTGCCTCATACATTGTCATTTTTTGCTAATTGATCATTTTTCCTGATTTCTCCTATTAGTGTGGTGGTTCCATCCGTATCCAGCTACATTGGTTCCAAACACACTATATAGGAGTAGTTAGAGAAGTTTTATTTTGTCTTGCTCCAACACAGCCAGTTGCTGCTCAGAAGTGCCGCCTGCACAGTCAACACTTGCTGCCCTGTTATTGGGGTTCAGTAACGTCAGCTGATCCTCTGCTGTGTGTCCGGCAAATTCTCCTGCTCTGTCCACATTCTCACTACTACAGATTTTAAAGTTGCTCCAATTACACCTCTGGCTCCTCTGTTTTCAGTATTTACCCTGAGCTCCAACACCGCCAGTTGCTGATTAGAAGTGCTGTCTGCACAGTTAACACTTGGTCCAGTGTTATTGGGGTTCAGTAACGTCAGCTGATCCCCAGCTGTGTGTCCGGCAAATTCTCCTGCTCTGTCCACATCCACTGTACTACAGATTTAAAACTTGCTCCAATTACACCTCTGGCTCCACTCTTTTTTCAGTATTTACCCTGAGCTCCAACACCGCCAGTTGCTGCTCAGAAGTGCTGTCTGCACAGTTAACACTTGGTCCAGTGTTATTGGGGTTCAGTAACGTCAGCTGATCCCCAGCTGTGTGTCCGGCAAATTCTCCTGCTCAGTCCTCATCCATTGTACCACAGATTTAAAACTTGCTCCAATTACACCTCTGGCTCCACTCTTTTTTCAGTATTTACCCTGAGCTCCAACACCGGCAGTTGCTGCTCAGAAGTGCTGTCTGCACAGTCAACACTTGCTGCCCTGTTATTGGGGTTCAGTAACGTCAGCTGATCCTCTGCTGTGTGTCCGGCAAATTCTCCTGCTCTGTCCACATTCTCACTACTACAGATTTTAAAGTTGCTCCAATTACACCTCTGGCTCCTCTGTTTTCAGTATTTACCCTGAGCTCCAACACTGCCAGTTGCTGATTAGAAGTGCTGTCTGCACAGTTAACACTTGGTCCAGTGTTATTGGGGTTCAGTAACGTCAGCTGATCCCCAGCTGTGTGTCCGGCAAATTCTCCTGCTCTGTCCACATCCACTGTACTACAGATTTAAAACTTGCTCCAATTACACCTCTGGCTCCACTCTTTTTTCAGTATTTACCCTGAGCTCCAACACCGCCAGTTGCTGCTCAGAAGTGCTGTCTGCACAGTTAACACTTGGTCCAGTGTTATTGGGGTTCAGTAACGTCAGCTGATCCCCAGCTGTGTGTCCGGCAAATTCTCCTGCTCAGTCCTCATCCATTGTACCACAGATTTAAAACTTGCTCCAATTACACCTCTGGCTCCACTCTTTTTTCAGTATTTACCCTGAGCTCCAACACTGGCAGTTGCTGCTCAGAAGTGCTGTCTGCACAGTTAACACTTGGTCCAGTGTTATTGGGGTTCAGTAACGTCAGCTGATCCTCGGCTGTGTGTCCGGCAAATTCTCCTGCTCAGTCCACATCCACTGTACTACAGGTTTAAAACTTGCTCCAATTACACCTCTGGCTCCACTCTTTTTCAGTATTTACCCTGAGCTCCAACACCGCCAGTTGCTGCTCAGAAGTGCTGTCTGCACAGTTAACACTTGATCCAGTGTTATTGGGGTTCAGTAACGTCAGCTGATCCTCGGCAGTGCCTTTGGCTTAGGTGCCTTCTTCTCGGTATCCAAGTTCCACCAACGTCTGCTGGTCCTTGGTAGTGCTTTCTGGCACAGGTACCTCCTGCTTAGTAACCGAGTTCCAGTACCGTCAGCTGGTCCTCGGTAGTTCCATTGGCTCTTGTACCTTCTGCTACCCATCCGGGTTCCAGTACCGTCAGCTGGTTCTTGGTAGTTCCATTTGCTCTTGTACCTTCTGCTACCCATCCGGGTTACAGTACCGCCAGCTGTTTCCCGGCAGTGTCTTGGGCACGGATACTCCCTCCTGCCCAGCCTGGTTCCAGCACGCCAACTGTTTCCGGGTAATGTCAACATCACTTTGCCTCAAATACGTTGTCCTGTCGTGTTGCGGTCGGTTTAGCCGACTCTATGGTGCCTGCAGTTTAGGTGACTCCTATTTGGGCTGCGGGATCTGGCAATGAAGGCTGGTTCCATAGTGCCAATAGGACAAGCACCCCCTGTAGGACTGTGGGTTTCGGTAACTGCAGCCGGCTCGCGGCCTTGCAACTTTTTTTTTCATGGGTACCTTCTGCTACCCATCCGAGTTCCAGTACCGTCAGCTGGTTCTCGGTAGTGCCTTTGGCTTAGGTGCCTCCTTCTCGGTATCCAAGTTCCACCAACGTCTGCTGGTCCTTGGTAGTGCTTTCTGGCACAGGTACCTCCTGCTTAGTAACCGAGTTCCAGTACCGTCAGCTGGTTCTCGGTAGTCCCATTGGCTCTTGTACCTTCTGCTACCCATCCGGGTTCCAGTACCGTCAGCTGGTTCTCGGTAGTTCCATTTGCTCTTGTACCTTCTGCTACATTTCCAAGTTCAAGCTTTTTGAAATGGTTCTTGGTAGTCACTCTGGATCTCCCTGACGACGACCCTGAAGATAAGGACCCTGAAGACCACCCCGAAGAAGATGACGACCCTGAAGACGACGACCCTGAAGACCACCCCGAAGAAGACCAAGAAGATGACCCTGAAGAAGATGACCAAGAGGACAAAGAAGAAGACAACCACCAAAATACAGAAGAACAAGAGACAGAAAACCAAGAAACAGAAGAACAAGAAGCTGTAGAACAAAAAGCAGAAGAACATTTAGCATAAGACTAAAAATCAGAGAAAAAGGTATTATCTAAATTATAAGCAGAAGAAGACTAAGAAGTGTATGGGGGTGAGTCCGTTCCTCCTCGTGGTGCCCCTGGAAAAGACCTGCTGCTGCAGGCCAAACTGAACACGGACAAATCCTGTTGAAAATCTTTTGTGACAGGCAGAACGAAAGGTGTAATCTTTAAACTTTTATAGATAACAACTACAGGAATGTCTGTCACAAATAAGAATATGATGAAGAAGAAGAATATGAAGAAGATGAAGTAAAATATGAAAAACAATAATAGTTGAATATGAAGAATGTAAAAAAAAAAGAATAATATGAAGAAGGTGAAGAAGAAGGTGAAGAAGAAGTTGATGGAAAAGATGCTGATGCTGAGGATGATGAAGGAGAAAGTGTGGGAGAAGTAAAAAAGAAGGTGAAGAGCATGGAAGTAGTGAAACATAAATATCTGACAAAATATAAAAATACTTAACATAGTCAATATTTTCGTAACTCAGAACGTCTTAAAAAAAATATTAATTCCTACTATTCCATTTGATTGGGCTAAACCTCTATGCCTTTATTGTCTCCCCCACCTCCCCCAATACATTCTACATTATTCTTAGTTGTTTTCCTTCATGTAGAATTAACCTACAAGGAAAGAAAGGGTTTATTTTCATTCCGATTTTTGTGTTCCATTGACTTGCATTGGTTTCCGGTATCGGAATCGGCGATATCCGATATTTTTTGGGTATCGGTCCGATCCAATCCGATCCGATATTTCTCGATATCGGAAGGTATCGCTCAACACTAGTTAAGACCCAAGGTCCGACTGGGTCCCGGCTTCCACTATGTTAACCCAGTGTGCCGTCAGCGAGATGTACTGTCCCTGGCCACAAGCACTTGTCCATGTGTCCGTGGTTAGGTGGACTTTCCCGGTAACTGCATTGTTGAGGGCACGGCTAATGTTTTCGGACACGTGCTTTTGTAATGCGGGGATGGCACACCGGGAGAAATAGTGGCGGCTGGGGACCGAGTACCGAGGGACGGCCACCGCCATCAGATTGTGGAATGCTTTAGTCTCCATGAGCCTGAAAGGCAACATTTCGAGCGCAAGCAGATGTGAAATGTGGGAATTTAGTAGTGTGGCCTGTGGGGCATTGGCTGCATATTTGCGCTTGGGTTCCAAGGACTGGTGTATGGACAACTGAATGCTCCGTTGGGACAAGGACGTGGACGTGCTTCCTGATGCTGCTACTTGAGAGTGTGCAACGACAAGTGCAGGGCAGGAGCCATCTTCACATGCACCATGGACAGGGGATTGGCTTGCATGCACAACAGCAGAAGAAGCAGTGGTGCCACCCGTAGACACTGTTCCTGGACCCTGGGCTTCAGCCCACAAAGTCGGATGCTTTGCTGCTATGTGCCTGATCATGCTGGTGGTAGTCAGGCTGCTAGTTTTGCCACCCCTGCTAATACTGTCCTGGCAGGTGGTGCAAATGGCTTTTTTGGGGTTATCGGCAGAGTCTTTAAAAAGCAACCAGATTCGGGAAGACCTAACAGTTGTACTGGCAACTTCATTCGTGTTGGTGTTACGGGGAGCGGTTGCCTGCCTTCTGTCTGCGGCCACCACACTGCTTCTTCCTGCCTGTTGGGGTGCTCTGCCTCTCTCCCCCTGTGTGCTGCTGTCCTCGCTCTGCATGTCCTCCTGCCAGGTTTTGTTAATTACTATATCATCCACCACCTCGTCTTCCACTTCCGCACCCTGATCCTCCTCCTAACTTTCTGGCAATTGTGTCTCATCATCGTCCACCTCTTGTGACACTTTCCCACCATCGCCTTTGTGTGACCGTGGCTGCTCAAATATTTGGGCATCCTCTACATGGGATCTCCTCTTGCCCCACTTCAAGTGGACCAGGAGAGAGGCCCCAATCTATAAATGGAAAAGTGAACAGCTCTTCGGAGTGTCCAAGTGTGGGATCATTTGTCTCCGGGCACTCGGCATGATGCGAGGAAGAAGGATCAGGTTGAGGAATATGCAGTCAAGACTAGTGTTGAGCCATCCCCGTAGTGTTCGGGTTCGGTTCGGTTCAGCAGCGGCATACACCGGTACCCGACAATTTAGAATAGAAGGAATAGAGCCTCACACATAGATTAGATAGATAGAAACATGTCAGTCACATATATAAGAAGTACAGTGACAGTGTTGCTTACTGTACTTGTCATTTAGTGTAAAGGATTTATTAAAAAATATAATAGTGTTTTCATGCACTGTCTCTTTAAAAAAGCCGGCCGGCAATTCAGCATCTGTACCCGACAATTTATAACAGACAGAATAGAGCTTCACACATAGATTAGATAGATAGAAACATGTCAGTCACATATATATGAAGTACAGTGATAGTGTTGGTTACTGTACTTGTCATTTAGTATTAAAATAAAGGATTTATTATTAAAAAAAATTGGCGTGGGGTTCCCCTTAATTTTAGTCTCTAGCGGAGGTTAAGCAGACAGCTGGGGCAGATGTTTGAAGCCTGGGAAGGGGGTAATACCCACGGAGCTTCCCAGGCTACTAATATGAGCCCCCAGCTGAATACATAGCCTTTACTAGCTATTAAAATGGGGGACCCCCACAAAAAAATGACGTGGGGTCCCCCCTAATTTAATAGCTAGCAAAGGCTAGGCAGACAGCTGGGGGCTGATATTAATAGCCCAGGAAGGGAGCCATGAATATTGGCCCCCTCCCAGGCTAGAAACACCAGCCGTCAGCCGCCCCAGAAATGGCGCATTCATAGGATGCGCCAATTCTGGCACTTAGCCTCGCTCTTCCACGCTGCCCTGGTGCGGTGGCAGGGGGTAATAGGGCTGGGGTTGATGTCAGCTTATAATGCCAGCTGACATCAAGCCCAGGTTAGTAATGGAGAGGCGTCTATAAGACACCCCCATTACTAACCCCATAGTCAAAGTTAAAAAAAACACAAACACCCAGAATAAAGTCCTTTAATTGAAATAAAGACACAATCCTTTATTGTTCTAAATTAAACCATACTTACCATCACGCCCATTCCAGCTGAAGCCAACGATCTCCTGCAATAAAAGAAAAATAATAAAGCAACATCATCCTTACCTTTCCATGGTTCCCACGACAGCTTCAGCTCTGCTACATCGAGATGACAGGCTGGACCGCAGCAGAACGCTGCCATCCAGCCTGTCATCCCGCAGACACTGAGAAGCGCAGGCATGCTTGCGCTCTGCAGTGTCTGGCTGTGACGGCATAAAGATGAGACGAGTTCATGTCCAATGAACTCGGCGCACCTCATGCACGTCACTGATAGCGTGGGAAAATTCTCACGCTGAAGCGCTGAGTGCAGGAGAATTCTCCCACGCTGTCAGTGACGTGCATAAGGTGAGCTCATGTCCAATGAACTCAGCTCACCTCCTGCACGTCACTGACAGCGTGGGAGAATTCTCCTGCACTCAGCGCTTCAGCGTGAGAATTCTCCCACGCTGAAGCGCTGAGTGCAGGAGAATTTTCCCACGCTGTCAGTGACGTGCATAAGGTGAGCTCATGTCCAATGAACTCAGCTCACCTCCTGCACGTCACTGACAGCGTGGGAGAATTCTCCTGCACTCAGCGCTTCAGTGTGAGAATTCTCCCACGCTGAAGCGCTGAGTGCAGGAGAATTTTCCCACGCTGTCAGTGACGTGCATAAGGTGAGCCGAGTTCATTGGACATTAACTCGGCTCATCTGGATGCCCTCACAGAGAGACACTGTGGAGCGCAAGCAAGCCTGCGCTTCTCAGTGTCTGCGGGATGAAATAATTAAAAAAAAAATACGTGGGGCTTCGCCCTATTTTTGTGTCCAGCCAGGTACAACTAGGCAGCTGGGGGCTGGAATCTGCAGCGCAGGGAGGCCCAAGATTTCTGGCCCCCCCCCCACTGCAAATTGCAGTCCGCAGCCACCCCGGAAAATGGCGCGTTCATAGAAGCGCCATCTTCTGGCGCTGTACCCAACTCATCCAGTGCCCTGGTGCGGTGGCTCACTGGGTAATAAAGGGGTTAGGGCCAGCTTGGTATTATCAGCTGGCCCCAAGCCCAAAATTCATGGGGTCACGCCAGTATTAGATATGACCGCCATGAATTTCTAGTAAAGTATTTAAAAAAAACACAACACCCAGAATAAAGTCCTTTAATTGAAATAAAGACACAATTCTTTATTGTTCTAAATTAAACTATACTTACCATCACGCCCATTCCAGCTGAAGCCAACGATCTCCTGCAATAAAAGAAAAATAATAAAGCAACATCATCCTTACCTTTCCATGGTTCCCATGACAGCTTCAGCTCTGCTACATCGAGATGACAGGCTGGACCGCAGCAGAACGCTGCCATCCAGCCTGTCATGCCGCAGACACTGAGAAGAGCAGGCATGCTTGCGCTCCTCAGTGTCTCGCTGTGACGGCATCCAGATGAGCCGAGGTCATGTCCAATGAACTCGGCTCACCTCATGCACGTCACTGACAGCGTGGGAAAATTCTCACGCTGAAGTGCTGAGTGCAGGAGAATTCTCCCACGCTGTCAGTGACGTGCATGAGGTGAGCTCATGTCCAATGAACTCAGCTCACCTCATGCACCTCACTGACAGCGTGGGAAAATTCTCCTGCACTCAGCGCTTCAGCGTGAGAATTCTCCCACGCTGTAAGTGACGTGCATGAGGTGAGCCGAGTTCATTGGACATGACCTCGGCTCATCTTTATGCTGTCACAGAGAGACAATGTGGAGCGCAAGCAAGCCTGCTCTTCTCAGTGTCTGCGGGATGAAAGGCTGGATGGCGGCGTTCTGCTGCGGTCCAGCCTGTCATCTCGATGTAGCAGAGCTGAAGCTGTCGTGGGAACCATGGAAAGGTAAGGATGAGGTTGCTTTATTATTTTATTTTTATTACAGGAGATTGTTGGCTTCAGCTTGAATGGGCGTGACGGTAAGTATGGTTTAATTTAGAGCAATAAAGAATTGTGTCTTTATTTCAATTAAAGGACTTTATTCTGGGTGTTTGTGTTTTTTTTAACTTTGACTATGGGGTTAGTAATGGGGGTGTCTTATAGACGCCTCTCCATTACTAACCTGGGCTTGATGTCAGCTGGCATTATAAGCTGACATCAACCCCAGCCCTATTACCCCCTGCCACCGCACCAGGGCAGCGTGGAAGAGCGAGGCTAAGTGCCAGAATTGGCGCATCCTATGAATGCGCCATTTCTGGGGCGGCTGACGGCTGGTGTTTCTAGCCTGGGAGGGGGCCAATATTCATGGCTCCCTTCCTGGGCTATTAATATCAGCCCCCAGCTGTCTGCCTAGCCTTTGCTAGCTATTAAATTAGGGGGGACCCCACGTCATTTTTTTGGGGGGGTCCCCCATTTTAATAGCTAGTAAAGACTATGTATTCAGCTGGGGGCTGATATTAGTAGCCTGGGAAGCTCCGTGGGTATTACCCCCTTCCCAGGCTTCAAACATCTGCCCCAGCTTTCTGCTTAACCTCCGCTAGAGACTAAAAATAAGAGAAACCCCACGCCAATTTTTTTAATAATAAATCCTTTATTTTAATACTAAATGACAAGTACAGTAACCAACACTATCACTGTACTTCATATATATGTGACTGACATGTTTCTATCTATCTAATCTATGTGTGAAGCTCTATTCTGTCTGTTATAAATTGTTGGGTACAGATGCTGAATTGCCGGCCAGCTTTCTTAAAGAGACGGTGCATGAAAACACTATTATTTTTTTTAATAAATCCTTTACACTAAATGACAAGTACAGTAAGCAACACTGTCACTGTACTTCATGTATATGTGACTGACATGTTTCTATCTATCTAATCTATGTGTGATTCTCTATTCCTTCTATTCTAAATTGTTGGGTACAGATGCTGAATTGCCGGCCGGCTTTTTTAAAGAGACGGTGCATGAAAACACTTATTTTTTTTGATAAATCCTTTGCACTAAATGACAAGTACAGTAATCAACACTGTCACTGTACTTCATATATATGTGACTGACATGTTTCTATCTATCTAATCTATGTGTGATTCTCTATTCCTTCTATTCTAAATTGTCGGGTACCACTGCTGAATTGCCGGCCGGCTTTTTTAAAGAGACGGTGCATGAAAACACTATTATTTTTTTAATAAATCCTTTACACTAAATGAGAAGTACAGTAAGCAACACTGTCACTGTACTTCATATATATGTGACTGACATGTTTCTATCTATCTAATCTATGTGTGATTCTCTATTCTTTCTGTTCTAATTTGTCGGGTACCGGTGTATGCTGCTGCTGAATTGCCGGCTTTTCATGTTTCACTGTGAGCACTGTTCCCATCGATTTGGGCAATCACTGTAATGCCACAACCACCATGGCTGTGACATTACAGTGAGTAGCAGACAATCCCTGCATGATTGGTGCTCTAAATAGCGCCAGGCATATAGGTGACACTTTTTTTGTGCACGAACAGTTATCGAACATAACCTCGAACAGCCGAATTTTTTGCAAATTGTTCGGGTTCGTCGAACGACTTGAACACCGCCCAAAACAGCTCGAATTTGAGATTGGCGAACAGTTCTAGTCGAACACCGCTCATCTCTAGTCCAGACTCACAGCTACTGAGACTTGACCGTGTGGAAGACAGGGTGGTGGTGGTGGTGGCAAGGTGACTGGAAGCATTATCCGCTATCCAACCAACAGCCTTTTGAAACTGCTCTGCGTTCAATAGAGGTGTGCTGCGGTCCCTTAGGAATTGGGACAGGAAGGTCGGGCGAGAAGATGCCAGAAATGGCAGTAATGGATACCAGAAATGGCAGTATTTTCAGCGCAATTATACGTGATCCGTGTGACGGACAAACCAGTTTTAAATAGCTGGATTTTTAGCGCTGTAATATGGAAAGGACCTGGCTGTATTTTGCAGTGCCAACAAGCAAATGGCGCAGAACAACGGTGTTTTCTGGATTGCTTTTTAAGCAAATAATGAGGATTAAGATCCGAAAAAAAAAATTATTCCTGGCCCCTGAGACCTGGGCCTATTTCTAGAAATATCTAACAGCAAGAAGCAGACAAAACTGGAATGGAGCATCTTGTGCTATGCACACTGCAGTCTGCTATATACCCTGCCTGCCTATATACACTGCCTGCCTGATATCTCAGCAGATGGATTAGTCCTCAGAAGGACTGTTTGTTCAGATGGATATGTGTCTCTAATATAGTTTGGTACACCTACACTAACTAGAAACGAGCAAATCTCTCCCTAGCTCAGCAGCACCTCTCCCTATACTGTCTGATTCCGGAGTGACGGTGATGAGCATGGCGGCGCCAGGTTTGATATAGACCTGATGACGCTGTGAGGCCAGCCAATCACTGTAATGCCACAACCAACATGGCTACAGCATTACAGTGAGTGGCAGGCAATCCCTGCATGTTCATGGGCTCTGTAAGAGCGCCAAACATGCAGGGAGCAGACCCGAGCTCCCACCGATCAACCCCGGAAATACTCGGCGAGCGCCGAGCATCTCGAGCAGTGAGATGCTTGGGCGAGCATCGAGCAGTAGCGAGTAGTGTTGAGCCACCCCCGTAGTGTTCAAGTTCAGTTCGGTTCGTCGAACACCCGTGTGTTCGCCGAACTGTTAGTCGAACTGTTCGTCGAACACCTTCGAACACCATTAAAACCAATGGCAGGCAAACAAAAACACATAGAAACACATAGAAAACACCTTCAAAGGTGTCCAAAAGCTGACAAACTGCTCAGAAGACATAACTAACACATGGAAAAGTGACAAGTACATATACTCATGCGAAAAGAAAAGAGGTGGATGAGTAAAAGGAGGGGGAGACACAGATATAGGCATGTCATGCCCTTCTAAAATCCAAAAAGTGAGAAGCCGACACGGACAGTCCGTTCCTGCCCGTGCCACCTCCGTGTCGCCGGGTTTGTGCCAGAGCCGCGGTGGACCCTGACGGCCAGCCCCCCTCTCCCAATACTGGTGCCAGTCCGCTGGTGGGTCGAGCGAGCCCCCCTGTGGTGGAGGCAGCTCTAAGCTTTTTAATTTAAATTGTCTCTCTAATTTGAATGAACACACTTTAAATCCTTTTACAAGGATCTATTGGAGGGCAAGTCTCATGCCAGCAGCCACGTAATTCCAGCTCCAGTAGCGTCCACTAAAGCTGCTGCAGTTAAAAAGCTTTTATAAGGATCGAGCTCGGCTGTCCACCGCAAGGCATCCTACCGCCAGTCCCAGCCCCTATGCCTTGGGGTGCCTCCTGATGCTCTTCACTGAGTATCCCGTGGTCCCGAAGCATTTCCTTTGAAAAAATTAAGTGTCCAAACTACAGGTGGTGTATCTTGCTTAACAGCCGGGATAATCCGCTGACTAGCAGACACTGCTACTAGTATTTCCTGGGCTAGATGCAGTTAAAAATTTGTAATTAGATATTCTTGTTGGATGCTGAGAAAGCATTCCATAGAGTCTCCTGGCACGCCATATATTATTCTCTTAAAAAGCTTGGGGTAGGGGTCTAGGGGACCCTTTTATAGCCAAAATCAAGGCCCTGTATCGCAATACGTCATCTAGGCTGAAGATAAATGGAACTGTAGCACCCGGAGGGCTCAGTTGCTACATTGGTATTGCACCTCACCCAGAGGTGTGATATCTCACTCTCAGGTAAGGATGGAGTGTGGATCAGGACCCGACACCTGCATGCATTACACCACATTGCCATGGGGCAGGGTGACTAATATGCCCATGAGATGGGCACGACAGTCCCTGTCCCTGGCTGGAGTCGGGGGAGGGAACACTGAGGAAGGGGAACCCTGTAGTGCAGGAGCAGGGAGGAAGCAGTTCCTGGGTGCATTGAGAAGGGAGTATAAAAGGTGGACACCATCTTAGTTCAGTGCAGAGAAGTCTGAGCAGAAGTGACAGGGAGCAGGGGCTCTGCATGAGCTCTGCTCCGGAGGTGGGCCTAGTAACAGAGGCCCAGGCCTGGAAGAGGGAGAAGGAAGGAAGAGGAGGGGAGAAGGCTCCAGGAACGAGGAACGAAGGGATCCCAGGGGTGCGGACGGGCGAGTCGCCACCGCACGCCCGAATCCACCTGCATGGAGGGGTCAGGCCAAAGGGGGAGATCGGTCCCCGAAACTAGTGGAGGTGGGAAACGACCCTCAGCTAGAAACCGGAGGCTGTGACATTTTATGTGGCGCAGCCCCTCGCTACACCCGCTAGGAAGGCACCACAAAGGGTCAGGGAAACTGGCGCCAAGTTTACCAAGAGGAGGCCCGAGGCAGCCGGACAGAAGTGTTGGTAAGAAAGGCCAGACAAAGGACACACAAAGGGGGTCCTGTGAAGCACTCCAAAGTTATCTGGGAGTTGTCTGAGCCCCTCACCTGGTGAGCACAGTACGACGTGGGCAGCCGTTACCTGCAGAAGTGGTCTGGATAATAAGAACTGTGAGTAAAGGCCCTGGACTGCATCACTGACTCCGTGTCGTTACTGCTGTTGCCCTGCACCATCACCACCATCCTCCGCATACACTGCCCTGAGGCTATACTCCTCCTGTGGGGAATTATGCTACGCTCTGCTGCACCCACAACACCAGCCTCAGCGGTCTGCCCTGCAGCGGCGGTTCATTCTGACCGCAATCCACGGGTGGCGTAGTCGGACGTTTAAACATCAAAACCACATAAATAGTTCTGCCACTGGTTTGACCGCCCTGAGCCACGGAACCGGGTTGCCGCCACGGAGACTACAACCACCAGCATCCACCAAAAAGGGTCCGGCTCCGGGTGTCCCAAGGCCCAGGGGGTGCGTCAGAACATTTTCATGACCTTTCATAATCACCAATGGGACAAGGCAGGGATGTCCTCTGTCCCCTCTCTTATACATCCTAGTGACGGAGCACCTCCTCTCATCAATTCGCCATAACCCCAATATTAGGTGGATTGAGGTGGGAGGCACCGAGTACAAGTGCTATTTGCTGATGATGTCCTAGTATATATCACTCAATCACATATATCCATCCCTGCTGTTATGGCTGAAATAGATCACTTTGTTACATGGTCAAATTTTAAAATCAATGCAGCGAAGTCTGAGGCCCTCGATGTCTCCCTCCCCAAATCCATACAGGATTCCATCCAGTCCAACTTTCCCTTTGCCTGGCCCTCACAGGGTATCAAATACTTAGGAATTCCTATTCATAGAGACCTCTCCCGTCTATGTAATCTTAATTTTGGGCCCTTTATTGAACAACTCCCTACAGACCACGGTTGGCAAGTTAGAACTGTAAGATCCACTACGTGAACCACTGGTGTTTTGTGGAAAAGCACATGTACACTGTGTTCCAAATTATTATGCAAAAAGTGTTTAGGAGTGATAAGGGAAGAATTTGTTTGTAAGTGTCTTGGCAATCAAGAAGTATGTAGCTGATTCACAGTACACACGTGTGCGTGCTGATAAGGGCAAATTGAGGACTCTTTCCTACAGGCAATTACGTCAGGTTAAAAGAGCAGCGGCAAAAAAGCCTTGTCATAGCAGCAGACAAGTTTTTGAAGCTGCTGGTGCCTCCAACGTCCCCCGAACAACAAGATGCAGGGTCCTTCAGAGGTTTGCAGCTGTGCCTACGCCATCCTGTCGACCTCCTCTATCCACTGCACACAAGCAGAAACGGCTCCAGTGGGCCAAACAATACATGAAGACTGATTTCAAAACTGTTTTGTTCACGAATGAGTGCCGTGCAATGCTCGATGGTCCAGATGGATGGAGTGGAGGATGGCTGGTTGATGGACACCCCACGCAAACACGGCTACAGCGCCAACAAGGAGGAGGTGGAGTAACGTTTTGGGCTGGAATCATGGGGAGAGAGATTGTCGGCCCCTTTAGGATCCCTGAAGGGGTAAAGATGAACTCCATAATGTATGTGGAGTTTCTCAAACAGCACTTCCTGCCATGGTTGAAGAAGAAGAACCGTGTATTCCACAGCAAGATCATTTTCATGCATGATAATGCACCGCCTCATGCTGCACATAACACATCTGAATCTCTGGCTGATATGGGCATAAAAGGGGACAAACTTATGGTGTGACCCCCATGCTCCCCTGACCTCTACCCCATTCAGAACCTCTGGAGCATCATCAAAAGGAGTGTCTATGATGGCGGGAGGCAGTTCACATCTAAGCAACAGCTCTGGGAGGGTATTCTGTCCTCATGCAAAACAATTGAAGCAGAAACCAACCAAAACCAGACAAATTCAATGGATGAGAGAGTTCAGAAGCTCCTTCGAACAAGGGGTCCTATGTGCAAATGTAACATCACCTAGAATAAAGTTTTGAGTTGAAAACTGTTTGATTTCAGTTTCTAATAACCTGCTAATGCTTATAATTTCAAAAATGACCATTTTTTTGGTCTTTATTAAAATGAAAAGGTTGATCGAAGAGTGTGGGGGATCTAAGAGTGTGGCAACCCAGTAGTCAGGATTACTTCGAATTCTGACAATCTGAGGGTCATGTTGTAGGTAGTGCAGCAAGAAGGCACTTATGTGTCTTGCGCATCTCGGAGCCCCAAAATTATATTCCGGGCTAGATGCAGCTAAAAATTATTATTAATTTTAAATCTGGTGGAGCTTAGTATAGATGGTCTAATAGAATCAGTACTGCACACTGCTACAAAGCCCAAATTATTTTCCTGCCAAGATACAGATAAGCATGATTAGTAATTTTAAATCTGGTGGAATTAGTATAGATGGCCTAATAGAATCAGTGCTGCACACTGCTACAAAGCCCAAATTATTTTCCAGCCAAATACAGATAAACATGATTAGTAATTTTAAATCTGGTGGAGCTTAGTATAGATGGCCTAATAGAATCAGTGCTGCACACTGCTACAAAGTCCAAATTATTTTCCAGCCAAGATACAGATAAACATGATTAGTAATTTTAAATCTGGTGGAGCTTAGTATAGATGGCCTAATAGAATCAGAACTGCACACTGCTACAAAGCCCAAATTATTTTCCAGCCAAGATACAGATAAACTTGATTAGTAATTTGAAAGCTTAAAACGGTTGGTGAGGTGATTTTAACTAATCATCAAGCTTTTACTCTCTCCAGGATGACACAAGGGTGGAAAAGTCATTTCGGATCCATGATTTGTTCATCTTTATGAACGTGAGTCTGTCTACATTATCAGTGGAGTGCCGCGTGCGCTTATCTGTCAGCACACCACCAACAGCGCTGAACACACGTTCAGACAGAACGCTGGCTGCGGGGCATCATGACAAGATCTCCAAGGCGTAAGTGGCTAGCTCCGGCCATTTATCCAGATTGGAAGCCCAAAAAGAGCAAGGGTCCAGTGACACAGTCATGGCTTCAATGTTTACTTGGAGATACTCCTGTACCATCGTCTCTAGGCGTTGACTATGTGTCAGACTTCTTGTTTTCTGTGGCCTTGCAAAGGATGGGCTAAAAAAGTGGTGAAATGATTCCGCAAAATGTATGTTACCAGCAGATACTGTGTTTCTGTTACGGTTTGAGTGCTGAACACTCGACGGTCCCACGGTTGGCAAGTTGGAACTGTGAGATTCACTACGTGCACCACTGGTGTTTTGTGGAAAAGCACATGTAAGATTCTGCAACAGTCTCTGCTGATACTCCTGCATGCGTGCATCTCTTTCTATGGCAGGAATAATTTCTGCAAATTTACTTTTGTACCGGGGATCTAACAATGTGGCAACCCAGTAGTCAGGATTATTTCTAATTCTCACAATTCGAGGGTCATGTTGCAGGTAATGCAGCAAGAAGGCACTCATGTGCCTTGCGCATCCAGGAGCACCAAGTCTCTGTTGTGTTGGTGGCAAGGTAACAATCATGCTTCCTTCCTCTGTCCTCTCCCCCCAACCTCGCACAACAGAAATGTGATCAAGGTCTCCCTCATCTGATGAGTCTTCCATCAGTTCGTCCTCCACTTCTTCCTGGGCTCCTACACCTTCCTCACTAGTTTGGCTGCTACCATGCGCCCTGGTAAAACCATCTCCCCCACCCTCACATGCCTGCCGCCTTGGTGCTGCCGACCGTCTTGACCTTGCAGATGTTAGCCCTTCCGCATACAACTCCTCCTCCTCTACTGCCACCACCTGACTCCGAATTCTGTTTAACATGTGCTCCAGCATGTAAATCACCGGAATAGTCATGCTGATAATGGCATCGTCAGCACTAAACATCTTCGTCGCCATTTCAAAACTGTGCAGAAGGGTGCATAGGTCCCTGATCTGAGACCACTCCTCCAGCGTGATTTGCCCCACCTCTGGATCTCGTTGGCCCAGGCTATACGTCAGAACGTATTGCACCAGGGCTTGTCGGTGCTGCCACAGTCGCTGCAACATGTGCAGCGTTGAATTCCATCGTGTAGGCACATCGCATTTTAGCCGGTGAAGTGGCAGGCCCAACGACTTCTGAAGAGATGTAAGTCGCTGAGCTGCGGGATGTGAACGGCGGAAGTGAGCACACAGCGACCGTGCCCTCTGCGGAAGGTCATCTAGTCCGGGATAGTGGGCTAAAAATTTCTGGACAATCAGGTTCAACACGTGAGCCATACAAGGTACGTGTGTGACATTGCCCCAGCGAATGGCCGCACCCAGGTTTGCAGCATTGTCGCACACGGCCTTCCCTGGTTTCAGGTCCAGTGGAGACAACCATTCATGAAACTGGTTCTCCAGAGCTGACCACAACTCCTCAGCTGTGTGATTCACATTTCCCAGACATTTCAAAGTAAAAACCGCCTGATGACTTTGAACCCTAGTGAGAGCATAGTAAGGAGGTGTGCAGGATCCCTTCTGCGCAGTTAGAAAGCTTGTGGCATGACCAGACAGACTTTGGGTGCAGGTGGAGGACCGAGAGGAGGTTCAGGAGGCAGAAGCAGTGGAGGAACTTTGACATAAAGAGGATTGACGCACAACTCGTGGGGACGGCAAGACTTGGACAGCAGCCCCTTGTCCTGCTGTCACCATAGTTACCCAGTGCCCAGTCAGCGACATGTAACGCCCCTGTCCATGCCTACTCGTCCAAGTGTCTGTGGTCAAATGCACCCTGTCACACACAGAGTTTCTCAAAGAAGCAGTGATGTTGTGTGCGACATGCTGGTGGAGCGCAGGCACACCTTTCTTTGAGAAGTAGTGCCAACTGGGCATCTGGTACTGGGGCACTGCGACGGACATAAGGTCTCAAAAATCCTCTGTGTCCACCAGGCGGAAAGGCAGCATTTCTGTAGCCAAGAGCTTGCAGATGGTGAAATTCAATCTCTTAGCTTTCTCATGGCTAGGAGGAAATGATCATTTACTTGTCAACATCTGAGGGACCGAGGGCTGGCTGTTGTGCTTAGACGGGGTTGATAAGGGTGTCCCCGGCAAACTGCCGGTCTGTGAGGAAGATGCAGGCGGACATGTTAGGTTGCCTTGATCCAAAGGTGGTGCTATCGATGTCGGACAGCGCTCAACACCAGCTGGTGTTACCACCTCCAAAGAAAATGATGACCTGCCAATAACGCTGGCTGTTGCGGGTAAAGAGGTGGCAGGTCTGCGTCCCAAAACAGGTCTGACTGCTGTACCCCCAGTCACAGAGGATGAAGAGGCTGCGGATGCACAAGATATGGCAGACGGTGGTTGGCCCGGCCGGCTAGGCCGCATTGTAGCACAATGAGCTTCCGACTGCAACTTATGCTTCATGTCCATGTGCCGGTTCATGCATGAAGTACTCAAACTATGTATTTTTTGGCCTCTACTTAGCTTTTGCTGACAAATGTTACAAACAACACGAGTTGGGTCATCTTTATCGATCTGAAAAAATGCCCAGGCTATGCAAGGCTTAGCACCCATGCGACCTGAAGAGCCACCACGACTTGTGGTGAGAGGCAGAGTTGTGTTTGAGAATGCAGTTGTTGACGTGCTTCCAGTACTACGTCTCTGTCCAGGAAGGCGCAACCTGACCTCGTCGTCACTAGCATTCTCCTCCACCTCCTCTGCTGACTTCATCTCTTGGCTGACTGTGGGTTGACAGTAAGTGGGATCTCCAACCTCATCATCATCACCCTGTGCGTTATCACACCCGTCGTCCTCAGAGCCAACCTGTTCCTGCCCTGACAAAAAACTAAAGTTGTCGCTCCAATCAGGTATTTGAGTCTCATCATCGTCTTCCTCATTGTCTCCACCAACAGGAGTTACAGTTTGGGAATGAGGGTCTACATTATGGTCAGAACCTTCAGCGTCTGGTCCTGGATCCGACTCATAAAGATTCTGGGCATCAGTGCAGTTCATTTCCTCGTCTTGATTCACAGAAGCGCTGGAGCCGACCTCTGATTCCCAGGCTATAGTATGAGTAAACAGCTCTGCAGACTCAACCACCTGTTCTACCTCATACTCAGACGGGCAGCTGGAGATTTGGGAGCTGTGAGGAAGCAAGTGCGATTGGGGTGACACCTTTGAGGACTGGAGTATTTGTGATGTTGAAGTTGATGTGGAGGAGAGCCCACTTAAAGGAGCACTTGATATCCGTTGAAGCACCTGCTGTTTTTGTGCCTCATCTGGAATTTGTAGCGATTGGCGTGGCCGTAAGAAAGGGATCTTATCACATTGTCCGCTAAAAGAAGTAGACATTTTAGTTTGGCTGGAAGATGGTCTTTCTTCTGCAGATGTTACTGTTGCTTTAACACCTACATCACGGACACAACCTTTTTTCCCCTTCCCAACGTGCCTATTCCCCTTTCCACCAGCAGCAGGCCTTTTTCCACTCATTTTGGTGGTTAACTAATTCACAACTCTGGAGTTGTTTGTACAAAAAAACAATGGATGGGAACCGAGCAGAGCTGAGTGGCCAAACTGTGGTATTAGGCCAAAACTATTGGCTGGGTTAGATGCAGAAAAAAATTATATTCAATTTGCAACCTGATGGAGGTCAGTATAGATGGACTAATAGAACAAGTCCCACCACTACTAGAAGCCCAAATATTTTTTCAGAGCTAGATGCAGAAAAAAATTATATTCAATTTGCAACCTGATGGAGGTCAGTATAGATGGACTAATAGAACAAGTCCCACCACTACTAGAAGCCCAAATATTTTTTCAGAGCTAGATGCAGAAAAAAATTATATTCAATTTGCAACCTGATGGAGGTCAGTATAGATGGACTAATAGACCAAGTCCCACACACTGCTAGAAGCCCAAATATTTTTTCAGAGCTAGATGTAGAAAAAAATTATATTCAATTTGCAACCTGATGGAGGTCAGTATAGATGGACGAATAGAACAAGTCCCACACACTGCTAGAAGCCCAAATATTTTTTCAGAGCTAGATGAAGAAAAAAATTATTTTTAATTTGCAACCTGATGGAGGTCAGTATAGATGGACTAATAGAACAACTCCTACACACTGCTAGAAGCCCAAATGTTTTTTCAGAGCTAGATTCAGAAAAAAATTATATTCAATTTGCAACCTGATGGAGGTCAGTATAGATGGACTAATAGACCAAGTCCCACACACTGCTAGAAGCCCAAATATTTTTTCAGAGCTAGATGCAGAAAAAAATTATGTTCAATTTGCAACCTGATGGAGGTCAGTATAGATGGACTAATAGAACAACTCCCACACACTGCTAGAAGCCCAAATATTTTTTTCAAAGCTAGATGAAGAAAAAAATTATTTTTAATTTTCAACCTGATGGAGGTCAGTATAGATGGACTAATAGACCAAGTCCCACATACTGCTAGAAGTCCAAATATTTTTTCAGAGCTAGATGCAGAAAAAAATTATATTCAATTTGCAACCTGATGGAGGTCAGTATAGATGGACTAATAGAACAAGTCGCACACACTGCTAGAAGCCCAAATATTTTTCCAGAGCTAGATGCAGAAAAAAAATATTTTTAATTTGCAACCTGATGGAGGTCAGTATAGATGGACTAACAGAACAAGTCCCACACACTGCTAGAAGCCCAAATATTTTTTCAGAGCTAGATGCAGAAAAACATTATATTGAATTTGCAACCTGATGGAGGTCAGTATAGATGGACTAATAGACCAAGTCCCACACACTGCTAGAAGCCCAAATATTTTTTCAGAGCTAGATGCAGAAAAAAATTACCTTTAATTTGCAACCTGATGGAGGTCAGTATAGATGGACTAATAGACCAAGTCCCACACACTGCTAGAAGCCCAAATATTTTTTTAGAGCTAGATGCAGAAAAAAATTATATTCAATTTGCAACCTGATGGAGGTCAGTATAGATGGACTAATAGAACAAGTCGCACACACTGCTAGAAGCCCAAATATTTTTTCAGAGCTAGATGCAGAAAAAAAATATTTTTAATTTGCAACCTGATGGAGGTCAGTATAGATGGACTAATAGACCAAGTCCCACACACTGCTAGAAGCCCAAATATTTTTTCAGAGCTAGATGCAGAAAAACATTATATTGAATTTGCAACCTGATGGAGGTCAGTATAGATGGACTAATAGACCAAGTCCCACACACTGCTAGAAGCCCAAATATTTTTTCAGAGCTAGATGCAGATAAAAATTATTTTTAGTTTGCAACCTGATGGAGGTCAGTATAGATGGACTAATAGACCAAGTCCCACACACTGCTAGAAGATCAAATATTTTTTTCAGAGCTAGATGCAGAAAAAAATTATATTCAATTTGCAACCTGATGGAGGTCAGTATAGATGGACTAATAGACCAAGTCCCACACACTGCTAGAAGCCCAAATATTTTTTCAGAGCTAGATGCAGATAAAAATTATTTTTAATTTGCAACATGATGGAGGTCAGTATAGATGGACTAATAGACCAAGTCCCACACACTGGTAGAAGCCCAAATATTTTTTCAGATCTAGATGCAGATAAAAATTATTTTTAATTTGCAACCTGATGGAGGTCAGTATAGATGGACTAATAGACCAAGTCCAACACACTGCTAGAAGCCCAAATAGTTTTTCAGAGCTAGATGCAGAAAAAAATTATGTTCAATTTGCAACCTGATGGAGGTCTGTATAGATGGACTAATAGAACAAGTCCCACACACTGCTAGAAGCCCAAATATTTTGTCAGAGCTAGATGCAGAAAAAAATTATATTCAATTAGCAACCTGATGGAGGTCAGTATAGATGGACTAGTAGAACAAGTCCCACACACAGCTAGAAGCCCAAATATTTTTTCAGAGCAAGATGCAGATAAAATTTATTTTTAATTTGCAACCTGATGGAGGTCAGTAGAGATGGACTAATAGACCAAGTCCCACACACTGCTAGAAGCCCAAATATTTTTTCAGAGCTAGATGCAGAAAAAAATTATATTCAATTTGCAACCTGATGGAGGTCAGTATAGATGGACTAATAGACCAAGTCCCACACACTGGTAGAAGCCCAAATATTTTTTCAGAGCTAGATGCAGATAAAAATTATTTTTAATTTGCAACATGATGGAGGTCAGTATAGATGGACTAATAGACCAAGTCCCACACACTGCTAGAAGCCCAAATATTTTTTTCAGAGCTAGATGCAGATAAAAATTATTTTTAATTTGCAACCTGATGGAGGTCAGTATAGATGGACTAATAGACCAAGTCCCACACACTGGTAGAAGCCCAAATATTTTTTCAGAGCTAGATGCAGATAAAAATTATTTTTAATTTGCAACCTGATGGAGGTCAGTATAGATGGACTAATAGAACAAGTCCCACAAACTGCTAGAAGCCCAAATATTTTTTCAGAGCTAGATGCAGAAAAAAATTGTATTCAATTTGCAACCTGATGGAGGTCAGTATAGATGGACTAATAGACCAAGTCCCACACACTGCTAGAAGCCCAAATATTTTTTCAGAGCTAGATGCAGATAAAAATTATTTTTAATTTGCAACGTGATGGAGGTCAGTATAGATGGACTAATAGACCAAGTCCCACACACTGCTAGAAGCCCAAATATTTTTTCAGAGCTAGATGCAAATAAAAATTATATTCAATTTGCAACCTGATGGAGGTCAGTATAGATGGACTAATAGACCAATTCACACACACTGCTAGAAGCCCAAATATTTTTTCAGAGCTAGATGCAGATAAAAATTATTTTTAGTTTGCAACCTGATGGAAGTCAGTAAAGATGGACTAATAGACCAAGTCCCACACACTGCTAGAAGCCCAAATATTTTTTCAGAGCTAGATGCAGAAAAAAATTATTTTTAGTTTGCAACCTGATGGAGGTCAGTAAAGATGGACTAATAGACCAAGTCCCACACACTGCTAGAAGCCCAAATATTTTTTCAGAGCTAGATGCAGAAAAAAATTATATTCAATTTGCAACCTGATGGAGGTCAGTATAGATGGACTAATAGAACAAGTCCCACACACAGCTAGAAGCCCAAATATTTTTTCAGAGCTAGATGCAGATAAAAATTATTTTTAATTTGCAACCTGATGGAGGTCAGTAGAGATAGACTAATAGACCAAGTCCCACACACTGCTAGAAGCCCAAATATTTTTTCAGAGCTAGATGCAGAAAAAAATTATATTCAATTTGCAACCTGATGGAGGTCAGTATAGATGGACTAATAGACCAAGTCCCACACACTGGTAGAAGCCCAAATATTTTTTCAGAGCTAGATGCAGATAAAAATTATTTTTAATTTGCAACCTGATGGAGGTCAGTATAGATGGACTAATAGACCAAGTCCCACACACTGCTAGAAGCCCAAATATTTTTTCAGAGCTAGATGCAGAAAAAAATTACTTTTAATTTGCAACCTGATGGAGGTCAGTATAGATGGACTAATAGACCAAGTCCCACACACTGCTAGAAGCAAAAATATTTTTTCAGAGCTAGATGCAGAAAAAAATTATATTCAATTTGCAACCTGATGGAGGTCAGTATAGATGGACTAATAGAACAAATCGCACACACTGCTAGAAGCCCAAATATTTTTTCAGAGCTAGATGCAGAAAAAAAATATTTTTAATTTGCAACCTGATGGAGGTCAGTATAGATGGACTAATAGACCAAGTCCCACACACTGCTAGAAGCCCAAATATTTTTTCAGAGCTAGATGCAGAAAAACATTATATTGAATTTGCAACCTGATGGAGGTCAGTATAGATGGACTAATAGACCAAGTCCCACACACTGCTAGAAGCCCAAATATTTTTTCAGAGCTAGATGCAGATAAAAATTATTTTTAGTTTGCAACCTGATGGAGGTCAGTATAGATGGCTAATAGACCAAGTCCCACACACTGCTAGAAGCCCAAATATTTTTTTCAGAGCTAGATGCAGAAAAAAATTATATTCAATTTGCAACCTGATGGAGGTCAGTATAGATGGACTAATAGACCAAGTCCCACACACTGCTAGAAGCCCAAATATTTTTTCAGAGCTAGATGCAGATAAAAATTATTTTTAATTTGCAACATGATGGAGGTCAGTATAGATGGACTAATAGACCAAGTCCCACACACTGCTAGAAGCCCAAATATTTTTTCAGAGCTAGATGCAGATAAAAATTATTTTTAATTTGCAACCTGATGGAGGTCAGTATAGATGGACTAATAGACCAAGTCCCACACACTGGTAGAAGCCCAAATATTTTTTCAGAGCTAGATGCAGATAAAAATTATTTTAAATTTGCAACCTGATGGAGGTCAGTATAGATGGACTAATAGACCAAGTCCAACACACTGCTAGAAGCCCAAATAGTTTTTCAGAGCTAGATGCAGAAAAAAATTATATTCAATTTGCAACCTGATGGAGGTCAGTATAGATGGACTAATAGACCAAGTCCCACACACTGCTAGAAGCCCAAATATTTTTTCAGAGCTAGATGCAGATAAAAATTATTTTTAATTTGCAACATGATGGAGGTCAGTATAGATGGACTAATAGACCAAGTCCCACACACTGCTAGAAGCCCAAATATTTTTTCAGAGCTAGATGCAGATAAAAATTATTTTTAATTTGCAACCTGATGGAGGTCAGTATAGATGGACTAATAGACCAAGTCCCACACACTGGTAGAAGCCCAAATATTTTTTCAGAGCTAGATGCAGATAAAAATTATTTTAAATTTGCAACCTGATGGAGGTCAGTATAGATGGACTAATAGACCAAGTCCAACACACTGCTAGAAGCCCAAATAGTTTTTCAGAGCTAGATGCAGAAAAAAATTATATTCAATTTCCAACCTGATGGAGGTCAGTATAGATGGACTAATAGACCAAGTCCCACACACTGCTAGAAGCCCAAATATTTTTTTCAGAGCTAGATGCAGAAAAAAATTATATTCAATTTGCAACCTGATGGAGGTCAGTATAGATGGACTAATATACCAAGTCCCACACACTGCTAGAAGCCCAAATATTTTTTAAGAGCTAGATGCAGATAAAAATTATTTTTAATTTGCAACATGATGGAGGTCAGTATAGATGGACTAATAGACCAAGTCCCACACACTGCTAGAAGCCCAAATATTTTTTCAGAGCTAGATGCAGATAAAAATTATTTTTAATTTGCAACCTGATGGAGGTCAGTATAGATGGACTAATAGACCAAGTCCCACACACTGCTAGAAGCCCAAATATTTTTTCAGAGCTAGATGCAGATAAAAATTATTTTTAATTTGCAACCTGATGGAGGTCAGTATAGATGGACTAATAGACCATGTCCAACACACTGCTAGAAGCCCAAATAGTTTTTCAGAGCTAGATGCAGAAAAAAATTTTATTCAGTTTCCAACCTGATGGAGGTCAGTATAGATGGACTAATAGACCAAGTCCCACACACTGCTAGAAGCCCAAATATTTTTTTCAGAGCTAGATGCAGAAAAAAATTATATTCAATTTGCAACCTGATGGAGGTCAGTATAGATGGACTAATAGACCAAGTCCCACACACTGCTAGAAGCCCAAATATTTTTTCAGAGCTAGATGCAGATAAAAATTATTTTTAATTTGCAACCTGATGGAGGTCAGTATAGATGGACTAATAGACCAAGTCAAACACACTGGTAGAAGCCCAAATATTTTTTCAGAGCTAGATGCAGATAAAAATTATTTTTAATTTGCAACATGATGGAGGTCAGTATAGATGGACTAATAGACCAAGTCCAACACACTGCTAGAAGCCCAAATAGTTTTTCAGAGCTAGATGCAGAAAAAAATTATATTCAATTTCCAACCTGATGGAGGTCAGTATAGATGGACTAATAGACCAAGTCCCACACACTGCTAGAAGCCCAAATATTTTTTTCAGAGCTAGATGCAGAAAAAAATTGTATTCAATTTGCAACCTGATGGAGGTCAGTATAGATGGACTAATAGACCAAGTCCCACACACTGCTAGAAGCCCAAATATTTTTTCAGAGCTAGATGCAGATAAAAATTATTTTTAATTTGCAACATGATGGAGGTCAGTATAGATGGACTAATAGACCAAGTCCCACACACTGCTAGAAGCCCAAATATTTTTTCAGAGCTAGATGCAGATAAAAATTATTTTTAATTTGCAACCTGATGGAGGTCAGTATAGATGGACTAATAGAACAAGTCCCACACACTGGTAGAAGCCCAAATATTTTTTCAGAGCTAGATGCAGATAAAAATTATTTTTAATTTGCAACATGATGGAGGTCAGTATAGATGGACTAATAGACCATGTCCAACACACTGCTAGAAGCCCAAATAGTTTTTCAGAGCTAGATGCAGAAAAAAATTATATTCAATTTCCAACCTGATGGAGGTCAGTATAGATGGACTAATAGACCAAGTCCCACACACTGCTAGAAGCCCAAATATTTTTTTCAGAGCTAGATGCAGAAAAAAATTGTATTCAATTTGCAACCTGATGGAGGTCAGTATAGATGGACTAATAGACCAAGTCCCACACACTGCTAGAAGCCCAAATATTTTTTCAGAGCTAGATGCAGATAAAAATTATTTTTAATTTGCAACATGATGGAGGTCAGTATAGATGGACTAATAGACCAAGTCCCACACACTGCTAGAAGCCCAAATATTTTTTCAGAGCTAGATGCAGATAAAAATTATTTTTAATTTGCAACCTGATGGAGGTCAGTATAGATGGACTAATAGAACAAGTCCCACACACTGGTAGAAGCCCAAATATTTTTTCAGAGCTAGATGCAGATAAAAATTATTTTTAATTTGCAACATGATGGAGGTCAGTATAGATGGACTAATAGACCATGTCCAACACACTGCTAGAAGCCCAAATAGTTTTTCAGAGCTAGATGCAGAAAAAAATTATATTCAGTTTCCAACCTGATGGAGGTCAGTATAGATGGACTAATAGAACAAGTCCCACACACTGCTAGAAGCAAAAATATTTTTTCAGAGCTAGATGCAGAAAAAAATTATATTCAATTTGCAACATGTTGGAGGTCAGTATAGATGGACTAATAGAACAAGTCCCACACACAGCTAGAAGCCCAAATATTTTTTCAGAGCTAGATGCAGATAAAAATTATTTTTAATTTGCAACCTGATGGAGGTCAGTAGAGATATACTAATAGACCAAGTCCCACACACTGCTAGAAGCCCAAATATTTTTTCAGAGCTAGATGCAGAAAAAAATTATATTCAATTTGCAACCTGATGGAGGTCAGTATAGATGGACTAATAGACCAAGTCCCACACACTGGTAGAAGCCCAAATATTTTTTCACAGCTAGATGCAGATAAAAATTATTTTTAATTTGCAACATGATGGAGGTCAGTATAGATGGACTAATAGACCAAGTCCCACACACTGCTAGAAGCCCAAATATTTTTTTCAGAGCTAGATGCAGATAAAAATTATTTTTAATTTGCAACCTGATGGAGGTCAGTATAGATGGACTAATAGACCAAGTCCCACACACTGGTAGAAGCCCAAATATTTTTTCAGAGCTAGATGCAGATAAAAATTATTTTAAATTTGCAACCTGATGGAGGTCAGTATAGATGGACTAATAGACCAAGTCCAACACACTGCTAGAAGCCCAAATAGTTTTTCAGAGCTAGATGCAGAAAAAAATTATATTCAATTTCCAACCTGATGGAGGTCAGTATAGATGGACTAATAGACCAAGTCCCACACACTGCTAGAAGCCCAAATATTTTTTTCAGAGCTAGATGCAGAAAAAAATTATATTCAATTTGCAACCTGATGGAGGTCAGTATAGATGGACTAATAGACCAAGTCCCACACACTGCTAGAAGCCCAAATATTTTTTCAGAGCTAGATGCAGATAAAAATTATTTTTAATTTGCAACATGATGGAGGTCAGTATAGATGGACTAATAGACCAAGTCCCACACACTGCTAGAAGCCCAAATATTTTTTCAGAGCTAGATGCAGATAAAAATTATTTTTAATTTGCAACCTGATGGAGGTCAGTATAGATGGACTAATAGACCAAGTCCCACACACTGGTAGAAGCCCAAATATTTTTTCAGAGCTAGATGCAGATAAAAATTATTTTTAATTTGCAACCTGATGGAGGTCAGTATAGATGGACTAATAGAACAAGTCCCACAAACTGCTAGGAGCCCAAATATTTTTTCAGAGCTAGATGCAGAAAAAAATTATATTCAATTTCCAACCTGATGGAGGTCAGTATAGATGGACTAATAGACCAAGTCCCACACACTGCTAGAAGCCCAAATATTTTTTCAGAGCTAGATGCAGATAAAAATTATTTTTAATTTGCAACATGATGGAGGTCAGTATAGATGGACTAATAGACCAAGTCCCACACACTGCTAGAAGCCCAAATATTTTTTCAGAGCTAGATGCAGATAAAAATTATATTCAATTTGCAACCTGATGGAGGTCAGTATAGATGGACTAATAGACCAAGTCCCACACACTGCTAGAAGCCCAAATATTTTTTCAGAGCTAGATGCAGATAAAAATTATTTTTAGTTTGCAACCTGATGGAGGTCAGTATAGATGGACTAATAGACCAAGTCCCACACACTGCTAGAAGCCCAAATATTTTTTCAGAGCTAGATGCAGATAAAAATTATTTTTAATTTGCAACCTGATGGAGGTCAGTATAGATGGACTAATAGACCAAGTCCCACACACTGCTAGAAGCCCAAATAATTTTTTCAGAGCTAGATGCAGATAAAAATTATTTTTAATTTGCAACCTGATGGAGGTCAGTATAGATGGACTAATAGACCAAGTCCCACACACTGGTAGAAGCCCAAATATTTTTTTCAGAGCTAGATGCAGAAAAAAATTATATTCAATTTGCAACATGATGGAGGTCAGTATAGATGGACTAATAGACCAAGTTCCACACACTGCTAGAAGCCCAAATATTTTTTCAGAGCTAGATGCAGATAAAAATTATTTTTAATTTGCAAAATGATGGAGGTCAGTATAGATGGACTAATAGACCAAGTCCCAAACACTGCTAGAAGCCCAAATATTTTTTCAGAGCTAGATGCAGATAAAAATTATATTCAATTTGCAACCTGATGGAGGTCAGTATAGATGGACTAATAGACCAAGTCACACACACTGCTAGAAGCCCAAATATTTTTTCAGAGCTAGATGCAGATAACAATTATTTTTAGTTTGCAACCTGATGGAGGTCAGTATAGATGGACTAATAGACCAAGTCCCACACACTGCTAGAAGCCCAAATATTTTTTTCAGAGCTAGATGCAGAAAAAAATTATTTTTAATTTGCAACCTGACGGAGGTCAGTATAGATGGACTAATAGACCAAGTCCAACACACTGCTAGAAGCCCAATTAGTTTTTCAGAGCTAGATGCAGAAAAAAATTATATTCAATTTCCAACCTGATGGAGGTCAGTATAGATGGACTAATAGAACAAGTCCCACACACTGCTAGAAGCCCAAATATTTTTTCAGAGCTAGATTCAGAAAAAAATGATATTCAATTTGCAACATGATGGAGGTCAGTATAGATGGACTAATAGACCAAGTCCCACACACTGCTAGAAGCCCAAATATTTTTTCAGAGCTAGATGCAGAAAAAAATTATATTCAATTTGCAACCTGATGGAGGTCAGTATAGATGGACTAATAGACCAAGTCCCACACACTGCTAGAAGCCCAAATATTTTTTCAGAGCTAGATGCAGATAAAAATTATTTTTAATTTGCAACATGATGGAGGTCAGTATAGATGGACTAATAGAACAAGTCCCACACACTGCTAGAAGCCCAAATATTTTTTCAGAGCTAGATGCAGAAAAAAATTATATTCAATTTGCAACCTGATGGAGGTCAGTATAGATGGACTAATAGACCAAGTCCCACACACTGCTAGAAGCCCAAATATTTTTTCAGAGCTAGATGCAGATAAAAATTATTTTTAATTTGCAACATGATGGAGGTCAGTATAGATGGACTAATAGACCAAGTCCCACACACTGCTAGAAGCCCAAATATTTTTTTCAGAGCTAGATGCAGATAAAAATTATTTTTAATTTGCAACCTGATGGAGGTCAGTATAGATGGACTAATAGACCAAGTCCCACACACTGGTAGAAACTCAAATATTTTTTCAGAGCTAGATGCAGATAAAAATTATTTTTAATTTGCAACCTGATGGAGGTCAGTATAGATGGAATAATAGAACAAGTCCCACAAACTACTAGAAGCCCAAATATTTTTTCAGAGCTAGATGCAGAAAAAAATTATATTCAATTTGCAACCTGATGGAGGTCAGTATAGATGGACTAAAACACCAAGTCCCACACACTGCTAGAAGCCCAAATATTTTTTCAGAGCTAGATGCAGATAAAAATTATTTTTAATTTGCAACATGATGGAGGTCAGTATAGATGGACTAATAGACCAAGTCCCACACACTGCTAGAAGCCCAAATATTTTTTCAGAGCTAGATGCAGAAAAAAATTATATTCAATTTGCAACCTGATGGAGGTCAGTATAGATGGACTAATAGACCAAGTCCCACACACTGCTAGAAGCCCAAATATTTTTTCAGAGCCAGATGCAGATAAAAATTATTTTTAATTTGCAACATGATGGAGGTCAGTATAGATGGACTAATAGACCAAGTCCCACACACTGCTAGAAGCCCAAATATTTATTTCAGAGCTAGATGCAGATAAAAATTATTTTTAATTTGCAACCTGATGGAGGTCAATATAGATGGACTAATAGACCAAGTCCCACACACTGGTAGAAGCCCAAATATTTTTTCAGAGCTAGATGAAGAAAAAAATTATTTTTAATTTGCAACCTGATGGAGGTCAGTATAGATGGACTAATAGAACAAGTCCCACAAACTGCTAGGAGCCCAAATATTTTTTCAGAGCTAGATGCAGAAAAAAATTATATTCAATTTGCAACCTGATGGAGGTCAGTATAGATGGACTAATAGACCAAGTCCCACACACTGCTAGAAGCCCAAATATTTTTTCAGAGCTAGATGCAGATAAAAATTATATTCAATTTGCAACCTGATGGAGGTCAGTATAGATGGACTAATAGACCAAGTCCCACACACTGGTAGAAACCCAAATATTTTTTCAGAGCTAGATGCAGATAAAAATTATTTTTAATTTGCAACCTGATGGAGGTCAGTATAGATGGACTAATAGAACAAGTCCCACAAACTACTAGAAGCCCAAATATTTTTTCAGAGCTAGATGCAGAAAAAAATTATATTCAATTTGCAACCTGATGGAGGTCAGTATAGATGGACTAAAACACCAAGTCCCACACACTGCTAGAAGCCCAAATATTTTTTCAGAGCTAGATGCAGATAAAAATTATTTTTAACTTGCAACATGATGGAGGTCAGTATAGATGGACTAATAGACCAAGTCCCACACACTGCTAGAAGCCCAAATATTTTTTCAGAGCTAGATGCAGAAAAAAATTATATTCAATTTGCAATCTGATGGAGGTCAGTATAGATGGAATAATAGACCAAGTCCCACACACTGCTAGAAGCCCAAATATTTTTTCACAGCTAGATGCAGATAAAAATTATTTTTAATTTGCAACATGATGGAGGTCAGTATAGATGGACTAATAGACCAAGTCCCACACACTGCTAGAAGCCCAAATATTTTTTTCAGAGCTAGATGCAGATAAAAATTATTTTTAATTTGCAACCTGATGGAGGTCAATATAGATGGACTAATAGACCAAGTCCCACACACTGGTAGAAGCCCAAATATTTTTTCAGAGCTAGATGCAGATAAAAATTATTTTTAATTTGCAACCTGATGGAGGTCAGTATAGATGGACTAATAGAACAAGTCCCACAAACTGCTAGGAGCCCAAATATTTTTTCAGAGCTAGATGCAGAAAAAAATTATATTCAATTTGCAACCTGATGGAGGTCAGTATAGATGGACTAATAGACCAAGTCCCACACACTGCTAGAAGCCCAAATATTTTTTCAGAGCTAGATGCAGATAAAAATTATTTTTAATTTGCAACATGATGGAGGTCAGTATAGATGGACTAATAGAACAAGTCCCACACACTGCTAGAAGCCCAAATATTTTTTCAGAGCTAGATGCAGATAAAAATTATATTCAATTTGCAACCTGATGGAGGTCAGTATAGATGGACTAATAGACCAAGTCCCACACACTGCTAGAAGCCCAAATATTTTTTCAGAGCTAGATGCAGATAAAAATTATTTTTAGTTTGCAACCTGATGGAGGTCAGTATAGATGGACTAATAGACCAAGTCCCACACACTGCTAGAAGCCCAAATATTTTTTCAGAGCTAGATGCAGATAAAAATTATTTTTAATTTGCAACCTGATGGAGGTCAGTATAGATGGACTAATAGACCAAGTCCCACACACTGCTAGAAGCCCAAATAATTTTTTCAGAGCTAGATGCAGATAAAAATTATTTTTAATTTGCAACCTGATGGAGGTCAGTATAGATGGACTAATAGACCAAGTCCCACACACTGGTAGAAGCCCAAATATTTTTTCAGAGCTAGATGCAGATAAAAATTATTTTTAATTTGCAACCTGATGGAGGTCAGTATAGATGGACTAATAGAACAAGTCCCACAAACTGCTAGAAGCCCAAATATTTTTTCAGAGCTAGATGCAGAAAAAAATTATATTCAATTTGCAACCTGATGGAGGTCAGTATAGATGGACTAATAGACCAAGTCCCACACACTGCTAGAAGCCCAAATATTTTTTCAGAGCTAGATGCAGATAAAAATTATTTTTAATTTGCAACATGATGGAGGTCAGTATAGATGGACTAATAGACCAAGTCCCACACACTGCTAGAAGCCCAAATATTTTTTCAGAGCTAGATGCAGATAAAAATTATATTCAATTTGCAACCTGATGGAGGTCAGTATAGATGGACTAATAGACCAAGTCCCACACACTGCTAGAAGCCCAAATATTTTTTCAGAGCTAGATGCAGATAAAAATTATTTTTAGTTTGCAACCTGATGGAGGTCAGTATAGATGGACTAATAGACCAAGTCCCACACACTGCTAGAAGCCCAAATATTTTTTTCAGAGCTAGATGCAGAAAAAAATTATATTCAATTTGCAACCTGATGGAGGTCAGTATAGATGGACTAATAGACCAAGTCCCACACACTGCTAGAAGCCCAAATATTTTTTCAGAGCTAGATGCAGAAAAAAATTATATTCAATTTGCAACCTGATGGAGGTCAGTATAGATGGACTAATAGAACAAGTCCCACACACAGCTAGAAGCCCAAATATTTTTTCAGAGCTAGATGCAGATAAAAATTATTTTTAATTTGCAACCTGATGGAGGTCAGTAGAGATGGACTAATAGACCAAGTCCCACACACTGCTAGAAGCCCAAATATTTTTTCAGAGCTAGATGCAGAAAAGAATTATATTCAATTTACAACCTGATGGAGGTCAGTATAGATGGACTAATAGACCAAGTCGCACACACTGGTAGAAGCCCAAATAATTTTTCAGAGCTAGATGCAGATAAAAATTATTTTTAATTTGCAACATGATGGAGGTCAGTATAGATGGACTAATAGACCAAGTCCCACACACTGGTAGAAGCCCAAATATTTTTTCAGAGCTAGATGCAGATAAAAATTATTTTTAATTTGCAACCTGATGGAGGTCAATATAGATGGACTAATAGACCAAGTCCCACACACTGGTAGAAGCCCAAATATTTTTTCAGAGCTAGATGCAGATAAAAATTATTTTTAATTTGCAACCTGATGGAGGTCAGTATAGATGGACTAATAGAACAAGTCCCACAAACTGCTAGGAGCCCAAATATTTTTTCAGAGCTAGAGGCAGAAAAAAATTATATTCAATTTGCAACCTGATGGAGGTCAGTATAGATGGACTAATAGACCAAGTCCCACACACTGCTAGAAGCCCAAATATTTTTTCAGAGCTAGATGCAGATAAAAATTATTTTTAATTTGCAACATGATGGAGGTCAGTATAGATGGACTAATAGACCAAGTCCCACACACTGCTAGAAGCCCAAATATTTTTTCAGAGCTAGATGCAGAAAAAAATTATTTTTAATTTGCAACCTGATGTAGGTCAGTATAGATGGACTAATAGACCAAGTCCCACACACTGGTAGAAACCCAAATATTTTTTCAGAGCTAGATGCAGATAAAAATTATTTTTAATTTGCAACCTGATGGAGGTCAGTATAGATGGACTAATAGAACAAGTCCCACAAACTACTAGAAGCCCAAATATTTTTTCAGAGCTAGATGCAGAAAATAATTATATTCAATTTGCAACCTGATGGAGGTCAGTATAGATGGACTAAAACACCAAGTCCCACACACTGCTAGAAGCCCAAATATTTTTTCAGAGCTAGATGCAGATAAAAATTATTTTTAATTTGCAACATGATGGAGGTCAGTATAGATGGACTAATAGACCAAGTCCCACACACTGCTAGAAGCCCAAATATTTTTTCAGAGCTAGATGCAGAAAAAAATTATATTCAATTTGCAACCTGATGGAGGTCAGTATAGATGGACTAATAGACCAAGTCCCACACACTGCTAGAAGCCCAAATAATTTTTTCAGAGCTAGATGCAGATAAAAATTATTTTTAATTTGCAACCTGATGGAGGTCAGTATAGATGGACTAATAGACCAAGTCCCACACACTGGTAGAAGCCCAAATATTTTTTCAGAGCTAGATGCAGATAAAAATTATTTTTAATTTGCAACCTGATGGAGGTCAGTATAGATGGACTAATAGAACAAGTCCCACAAACTGCTAGAAGCCCAAATATTTTTTCAGAGCTAGATGCAGAAAAAAATTATATACAATTTGCAACCTGATGGAGGTCAGTATAGATGGACTAATAGACCAAGTCCCACACACTGCTAGAAGCCCAAATATTTTTTCAGAGCTAGATGCAGATAAAAATTATTTTTAATTTGCAACATGATGGAGGTCAGTATAGATGGACTAATAGACCAAGTCCCACACACTGCTAGAAGCCCAAATATTTTTTCAGAGCTAGATGCAGATAAAAATTATATTCAATTTGCAACCTGATGGAGGTCAGTATAGATGGACTAATAGACCAAGTCCCACACACTGCTAGAAGCCCAAATATTTTTTCAGAGCTAGATGCAGATAAAAATTATTTTTAGTTTGCAACCTGATGGAGGTCAGTATAGATGGACTAATAGACCAAGTCCCACACACTGCTAGAAGCCCAAATATTTTTTTCAGAGCTAGATGCAGAAAAAAATTATATTCAATTTGCAACCTGATGGAGGTCAGTATAGATGGACTAATAGACCAAGTCCCACACACTGCTAGAAGCCCAAATATTTTTTCAGAGCTAGATGCAGAAAAAAATTATATTCAATTTGCAACCTGATGGAGGTCAGTATAGATGGACTAATAGAACAAGTCCCACACACAGCTAGAAGCCCAAATATTTTTTCAGAGCTAGATGCAGATAAAAATTATTTTTAATTTGCAACCTGATGGAGGTCAGTAGAGATGGACTAATAGACCAAGTCCCACACACTGCTAGAAGCCCAAATATTTTTTCAGAGCTAGATGCAGAAAAGAATTATATTCAATTTGCAACCTGATGGAGGTCAGTATAGATGGACTAATAGACCAAGTCGCACACACTGGTAGAAGCCCAAATAATTTTTCAGAGCTAGATGCAGATAAAAATTATTTTTAATTTGCAACATGATGGAGGTCAGTATAGATGGACTAATAGACCAAGTCCCACACACTGGTAGAAGCCCAAATATTTTTTCAGAGCTAGATGCAGATAAAAATTATTTTTAATTTGCAACCTGATGGAGGTCAATATAGATGGACTAATAGACCAAGTCCCACACACTGGTAGAAGCCCAAATATTTTTTCAGAGCTAGATGCAGATAAAAATTATTTTTAATTTGCAACCTGATGGAGGTCAGTATAGATGGACTAATAGAACAAGTCCCACAAACTGCTAGGAGCCCAAATATTTTTTCAGAGCTAGATGCAGAAAAAAATTATATTCAATTTGCAACCTGATGGAGGTCAGTATAGATGGACTAATAGACCAAGTCCCACACACTGCTAGAAGCCCAAATATTTTTTCAGAGCTAGATGCAGATAAAAATTATTTTTAATTTGCAACATGATGGAGGTCAGTATAGATGGACTAATAGACCAAGTCCCACACACTGCTAGAAGCCCAAATATTTTTTCAGAGCTAGATGCAGAAAAAAATTATTTTTAATTTGCAACCTGATGTAGGTCAGTATAGATGGACTAATAGACCAAGTCCCACACACTGGTAGAAACCCAAATATTGTTTCAGAGCTAGATGCAGATAAAAATTATTTTTAATTTGCAACCTGATGGAGGTCAGTATAGATGGACTAATAGAACAAGTCCCACAAACTACTAGAAGCCCAAATATTTTTTCAGAGCTAGATGCAGAAAATAATTATATTCAATTTGCAACCTGATGGAGGTCAGTATAGATGGACTAAAACACCAAGTCCCACACACTGCTAGAAGCCCAAATATTTTTTCAGAGCTAGATGCAGATAAAAATTATTTTTAATTTGCAACATGATGGAGGTCAGTATAGATGGACTAATAGACCAAGTCCCACACACTGCTAGAAGCCCAAATATTTTTTCAGAGCTAGATGCAGAAAAAAATTATATTCAATTTGCAACCTGATGGAGGTCAGTATAGATGGACTAATAGACCAAGTCCCACACACTGCTAGAAGCCCAAATATTTTTTCAGAGCTAGATGCAGATAAAAATTATTTTTAATTTGCAACCTGATGGAGGTCAATATAGATGGACTAATAGACCAAGTCCCACACACTGGTAGAAGCCCAAATATTTTTTCAGAGCTAGATGCAGATAAAAATTATTTTTAATTTGCAACCTGATGGAGGTCAGTATAAATGGACTAATAGAACAAGTCCCACAAACTGCTAGGAGCCCAAATATTTTTTCAGAGCTAGATGCAGAACAAAATTATATTCAATTTGCAACCTGATGGAGGTCAGTATAGATGGACTAATAGACCAAGTCCCACACACTGCTAGAAGCCCAAATATTTTTTCAGAGCTAGATGCAGATAAAAATTATTTTTAATTTGCAACATGATGGAGGTCAGTATAGATGGACTAATAGACCAAGTCCCACACACTGCTAGAAGCCCAAATATTTTTTCAGAGCTAGATGCAGATAAAAATCATATTCAATTTGCAACCTGATGGAGGTCAGTATAGATGGACTAATAGACCAAGTCCCACACACTGCTAGAAGCCCAAATATTTTTTCAGAGCTAGATGCAGATAAAAATTATTTTTAGTTTGCAACCTGATGGAGGTCAGTATAGATGGACTAATAGACCAAGTCCCACACACTGCTAGAAGCCCAAATATTTTTTCAGAGCTAGATGCAGATAAAAATTATTTTTAATTTGCAACCTGATGGAGGTCAGTATAGATGGACTAATAGACCAAGTCCCACACACTGCTAGAAGCCCAAATAATTTTTTCATAGCTAGATGCAGATAAAAATTATTTTTAATTTGCAACATGATGGAGGTCAGTATAGATGGACTAATAGACCAAGTCCCACACACTGGTAGAAGCCCAAATATTTTTTTCAGAGCTAGATGCAGAAAAAAATTATATTCAATTTGCAACATGATGGAGGTCAGTATAGATGGACTAATAGACCAAGTCCCACACACTGCTAGAAGCCCAAATATTTTTTCAGAGCTAGATGCAGATAAAAATTATTTTTAATTTGCAACATGATGGCGGTCAGTATAGATGGACTAATAGACCAAGTCCCACACATTGCTAGAAGCCCAAATATTTTTTCAGAGCTAGATGCAGATAAAAATTATATTCAATTTGCAACCTGATGGAGGTCAGTATAGATGGACTAATAGACCAAGTCACACACACTGCTAGAACCCCAAATATTTTTTCAGAGCTAGATGCAGATAAAAATTATTTTTAGTTTGCAACGTGATGGAGGTCAGTATAGATGGACTAATAGACCAAGTCCCACACACTGCTAGAAGCCCAAATATTTTTTTCAGAGCTAGATGCAGAAAAAAATTATATTCAATTTGCAACCTGATGGAGGTCAGTATAGATGTACTAATAGACCAAGTCCCACACACTGCTAGAAGTCCAAATATTTTTTCAGAGCTAGATGCAGATAAAAATTATTTTTAATTTGCAACATGATGGAGGTCAGTATAGATGGACTAATAGACCAAGTCCCACACACTGGTAGAAACCCAAATATTATTTCAGAGCTAGATGCAGATAAAAATTATTTTTAATTTGCAACCTGATGGAGGTCAGTATAGATGGACTAATAGAACAAGTCCCACAAACTACTAGAAGCCCAAATATTTTTTCAGAGCTAGATGCAGAAAAAAATTATATTCAATTTGCAACCTGATGGAGGTCAGTATAGATGGACTAAAACACCAAGTCCCACACACTGCTGGAAGCCCAAATATTTTTTCAGAGCTAGATGCAGATAAAAATTATTTTTAATTTGCAACATGATGGAGGTCAGTATAGATGGACTAGTAGACCAAGTCCCACACACTGCTAGAAGCCCAAATATTTTTTCAGAGCTAGATGCAGAAAAAAATTATATTCAATTTGCAACCTGATGGAGGTCAGTATACATGGACTAATAGACCAAGTCCCACACACTGCTAGAAGCCCAAATATTTTTTCAGAGCTAGATGCAGATAAAAATTATTTTTAATTTGCAACATGATGGAGGTCAGTATAGATGGACTAATAGACCAAGTCCCACACACTGCTAGAAGCCCAAATATTTTTTTCAGAGCTAGATGCAGATAAAAATTATTTTTAATTTGCAACCTGATGGAGGTCAATATAGATGGACTAATAGACCAAGTCCCACACACTGGTAGAAGCCCAAATATTTTTTCAGAGCTAGATACAGATAAAAATTATTTTTAATTTGCAACCTGATGGAGGTCAGTATAGATGGACTAATAGAACAAGTCCCACAAACTGCTAGGAGCCCAAATATTTTTTCAGCGCTAGATGCAGAAAAAAATTATATTCAATTTGCAACCTGATGGAGGTCAGTATAGATGGACTAATAGACCAAGTCCCACACACTGCTAGAAGCCCAAATAATTTTTTCAGAGCTAGATGCAGATAAAAATTATTTTTAATTTGCAACCTGATGGAGGTCAGTATAGATGGACTAATAGACCAAGTCCCACACACTGGTAGAAGCCCAAATATTTTTTTCAGAGCTAGATGCAGAAAAAAATTATATTCAATTTGCAACATGATGGAGGTCAGTATAGATGGACTAATAGACCAAGTCCCACACACTGCTAGAAGCCCAAATATTTTTTCAGAGCTAGATGCAGATAAAAATTATTTTTAATTTGCAACATGATGGAGGTCAGTATAGATGGACTAATAGACCAAGTCCCACACACTGCTAGAAGCCCAAATATTTTTTCAGAGCTAGATGCAGATAAAAATTATATTCAATTTGCAACCTGATGGAGGTCAGTATAGATGGACTAATAGACCAAGTCACACACACTGCTAGAAGCCCAAATATTTTTTCAGAGCTAGATGCAGATAAAAATTATTTTTAGTTTGCAACCTGATGGAGGTCAGTATAGATGGACTAATAGACCAAGTCCCACACACTGCTAGAAGCCCAAATATTTTTTTCAGAGCTAGATGCAGAAAAAAATTATATTCAATTTGCAACCTGATGGAGGTCAGTATAGATGTACTAATAGACCAAGTCCCACACACTGCTAGAAGTCCAAATATTTTTTCAGAGCTAGATGCAGATAAAAATCATTTTTAATTTGCAACATGATGGAGGTCAGTATAGATGGACTAATAGACCAAGTCCCACACACTGCTAGAAGCCCAAATATTTTTTCAGAGCTAGATGCAGATAAAAATTATTTTTAATTTGCAACCTGATGGAGGTCAGTATAGATGGACTAATAGACCAAGTCCCACACACTGGTAGAAGCCCAAATATTATTTCAGAGCTAGATGCAGATAAAAATTATTTTTAATTTGCAACCTGATGGAGGTCAGTATAGATGGACTAATAGAACAAGTCCCACAAACTACTAGAAGCCCAAATATTTTTTCAGAGCTAGATGCAAAAAAAAATTATATTCAATTTGCAACCTGATGGAGGTCAGTATAGATGAACTAAAACACCAAGTCCCACACACTGCTAGAAGCCCAAATATTTTTTCAGAGCTAGATGCAGATAAAAATTATTTTTAATTTGCAACATGATGGAGGTCAGTATAGATGGACTAGTAGACCAAGTCCCACACACTGCTAGAAGCCCAAATATTTTTTCAGAGCTAGATGCAGAAAAAAATTATATTCAATTTGCAACCTGATGGAGGTCAGTATACATGGACTAATAGACCAAGTCCCACACACTGCTAGAAGCCCAAATATTTTTTCAGAGCAAGATGCAGATAAAAATTATTTTTAATTTGCAACATGATGGAGGTCAGTATAGATGGACTAATAGACCAAGTCCCACACACTGCTAGAAGCCCAAATATTTTTTTCAGAGCTAGATGCAGATAAAAATTATTTTTAATTTGCAACCTGATGGAGGTCAATATAGATGGACTAATAGACCAAGTCCCACACACTGGTAGAAGCCCAAATATTTTTTCAGAGCTAGATGCAGATAAAAATTATTTTTAATTTGCAACCTGATGGAGGTCAGTATAGATGGACTAATAGAACAAGTCCCACAAACTGCTAGGAGCCCAAATATTTTTTCAGAGCTAGATGCAGAAAAAAATTATATTCAATTTGCAACCTGATGGAGGTCAGTATAGATGGACTAATAGACCAAGTCCCACACACTGCTAGAAGCCCAAATATTTTTTCAGAGCTAGATGCAGATAAAAATTATTTTTAATTTGCAACATGATGGAGGTCAGTATAGATGGACTAATAGACCAAGTCCCACACACTGCTAGAAGCCCAAATATTTTTTCAGAGCTAGATGCAGATAAAAATTATATTCAATTTGCAACCTGATGGAGGTCAGTATAGATGGACTAATAGACCAAGTCCCACACACTGCTAGAAGCCCAAATATTTTTTCAGAGCTAGATGCAGATAAAAATTATTTTTAGTTTGCAACCTGATGGAGGTCAGTATAGATGGACTAATAGACCAAGTCCCACACACTGCTAGAAGCCCAAATATTTTTTCAGAGCTAGATGCAGATAAAAATTATTTTTAATTTGCAACCTGATGGAGGTCAGTATAGATGGACTAATAGACCAAGTCCCACACACTGCTAGAAGCCCAAATATTTTTTCAGAGCTAGATGCAGATAAAAATTATTTTTAATTTGCAACCTGATGGAGGTCAGTATAGATGGACTAATAGACCAAGTCCCACACATTGGTAGAAGCCCAAATATTTTTTTCAGAGCTAGATTCAGAAAAAAATTATATTCAATTTGCAACATGATGGAGGTCAGTATAGATGGACTAATAGACCAAGTCCCACACACTGGTAGAAGCCCAAATATTTTTTCAGAGCTAGATGCAGATAAAAATTATTTTTAATTTGCAACATGATGGAGGTCAGTATAGATGGACTAATAGACCAAGTCCCACACACTGCTAGAAGCCCAAATATTTTTTCAGAGCTAGATGCAGATAAAAATTATATTCAATTTGCAACCTGATGGAGGTCAGTATAGATGGACTAATAGACCAAGTCACACACACTGCTAGAAGCCCAAATATTTTTTCAGAGCTAGATGCAGATAAAAATTATTTTTAGTTTGCAACCTGATGGAGGTCAGTATAGATGGACTAAAAGACCAAGTCCCACACACTGCTAGAAGCCCAAATATTTTTTTCAGAGCTAGATGCAGAAAAAAATTATATTCAATTTGCAACCTGATGGAGGTCAGTATAGATGGACTAATAGACCAAGTCCCACACACTGCTAGAAGCCCAAATATTTTTTCAGAGCTAGATGCAGATAAAAATTATTTTTAATTTGCAACATGATGGAGGTCAGTATAGATGGACTAATAGACCAAGTCCCACACACTGGTAGAAACCCAAATATTTTTTCAGAGCTAGATGCAGATAAAAATTATTTTTAATTTGCAACCTGATGGAGGTCAGTATAGATGGACTAATAGAACAAGTCCCACAAACTACTAGAAGCCCAAATATCTTTTCAGAGCTAGATGCAGAAAAAAATTATATTCAATTTGCAACCTGATGGAGGTCAGTATAGATGGACTAAAACACCAAGTCCCACACACTGCTAGAAGCCCAAATATTTTTTCAGAGCTAGATGCAGATAAAAATTATTTTTAATTTGCAACATGATGGAGGTCAGTATAGATGGACTAATAGACCAAGTCCCACACACTGCTAGAAGCCCAAATAATTTTTCAGAGCTAGATGCAGAAAAAAATTATTTTTAATTTGCAACATGATGGAGGTCAGTATAGATGGACTAATAGACCAAGTCCCACACACTGCTAGAAGCCCAAATATTTTTTTCAGAGCTAGATGCAGATAAAAATTATTTTTAATTTGCAACCTGATGGAGGTCAATATAGATGGACTAATAGACCAAGTCCCACACACTGGTAGAAGCCCAAATATTTTTTCAGAGCTAGATGCAGATAAAAATTATTTTTAATTTGCAACCTGATGGAGGTCAGTATAGATGGACTAATAGAACAAGTCCCACAAACTGCTAGGAGCCCAAATATTTTTTCAGAGCTAGATGCAGAAAAAAATTATATTCAATTTGCAACCTGATGGAGGTCAGTATAGATGGACTAATAGACCAAGTCCCACACACTGCTAGAAGCCCAAATATTTTTTCAGAGCTAGATGCAGATAAAAATTATATTCAATTTGCAACCTGATGGAGGTCAGTATAGATGGACTAATAGACCAAGTCACACACACTGCTAGAAGCCCAAATATTTTTTCAGAGCTAGATGCAGATAAAAATTAGTTTTAGTTTGCAACCTGATGGAGGTCAGTATAGATGGACTAATAGACCAAGTCCCACACACTGCTAGAAGCCCAAATATTTTTTTCAGAGCTAGATGCAGAAAAAAATTATATTCAATTTGCAACCTGATGGAGGTCAGTATAGATGGACTAATAGACCAAGTCCCACACACTGCTAGAAGCCCAAATATTTTTTCAGAGCTAGATGCAGATAAAAATTATTTTTAATTTGCAACATGATGGAGGTCAGTATAGATGGACTAATAGACCAAGTCCCACACACTGCTAGAAGCCCAAATATTTTTTCAGAGCTAGATGCAGATAAAAATTATTTTTAATTTGCAACCTGATGGAGGTCAGTATAGATGGACTAATAGACCAAGTCCCACACACTGGTAGAAACCCAAATATTTTTTCAGAGCTAGATGCAGATAAAAATTATTTTTAATTTGCAACCTGATGGAGGTCAGTATAGATGGACTAATAGAACAAGTCCCACAAACTACTAGAAGCCCAAATATTTTTTCAGAGCTAGATGCAGAAAAAAATTATATTCAATTTGCAACCTGATGGAGGTCAGTATAGATGGACTAAAGCACCAAGTCCCACACACTGCTAGAAGCCCAAATATTTTTTCAGAGCTAGATGCAGATAAAAATTATTTTTAATTTGCAACATGATGGAGGTCAGTATAGATGGACTAATAGACCAAGTCCCACACACTGCTAGAAGCCCAAATATTTTTTCAGAGCTAGATGCAGAAAAAAATTATTTTTAATTTGCAACATGATGGAGGTCAGTATAGATGGACTAATAGACCAAGTCCCACACACTGCTAGAAGCCCAAATATTTTTTTCAGAGCTAGATGCAGATAAAAATTATTTTTAATTTGCAACCTGATGGAGGTCAATATAGATGGACTAATAGACCAAGTCCCACACACTGGTAGAAGCCCAAATATTTTTTCAGAGCTAGATGCAGATAAAAATTATTTTTAATTTGCAACCTGATGGAGGTCAGTATAGATGGACTAATAGAACAAGTCCCACAAACTGCTAGGAGCCCAAATATTTTTTCAGAGCTAGATGCAGATAAAAATTATTTTTAGTTTGCAACCTGATGGAGGTCAGTATAGATGGACTAATAGACCAAGTCCCACACACTGCTAGAAGCCCAAATATTTTTTCAGAGCTAGATGCAGATAAAAATTATTTTTAATTTGCAACCTGATGGAGGTCAGTATAGATGGACTAATAGACCAAGTCCCACACACTGCTAGAAGCCCAAATAATTTTTTCAGAGCTAGATGCAGATAAAAATTATTTTTAATTTGCAACCTGATGGAGGTCAGTATAGATGGACTAATAGACCAAGTCCCACACACTGGTAGAAGCCCAAATATTTTTTCAGAGCTAGATGCAGATAAAAATTATTTTTAATTTGCAACCTGATGGAGGTCAGTATAGATGGACTAATAGAACAAGTCCCACAAACTGCTAGAAGCCCAAATATTTTTTCAGAGCTAGATGCAGAAAAAAATTATATTCAATTTGTAACCTGATGGAGGTCAGTATAGATGGACTAATAGACCAAGTCCCACACACTGCTAGAAGCCCAAATATTTTTTCAGAGCTAGATGCAGATAAAAATTATTTTTAATTTGCAACATGATGGAGGTCAGTATAGATGGACTAATAGACCAAGTCCCACACACTGCTAGAAGCCCAAATATTTTTTCAGAGCTAGATGCAGATAAAAATTATATTCAATTTGCAACCTGATGGAGGTCAGTATAGATGGACTAATAGACCAAGTCCCACACACTGCTAGAAGCCCAAATATTTTTTCAGAGCTAGATGCAGATAAAAATTATTTTTAGTTTGCAACCTGATGGAGGTCAGTATAGATGGACTAATAGACCAAGTCCCACACACTGCTAGAAGCCCAAATATTTTTTTCAGAGCTAGATGCAGAAAAAAATTATATTCAATTTGCAACCTGATGGAGGTCAGTATAGATGGACTAATAGACCAAGTCCCACACACAGCTAGAAGCCCAAATATTTTTTCAGAGCTAGATGCAGATAAAAATTATTTTTAATTTGCAACCTGGTGGAGGTCAGTAGAGATGGTCTAATAGACCAAGTCCCACACACTGCTAGAAGCCCAAATATTTTTTCAGAGCTAGATGCAGAAAAGAATTATATTCAATTTGCAACCTGATGGAGGTCAGTATAGATGGACTAATAGACCAAGTCGCACACACTGGTAGAAGCCCAAATAATTTTTCAGAGCTAGATGCAGATAAAAATTATTTTTAATTTGCAACATGATGGAGGTCAGTATAGATGGACTAATAGACCAAGTCCCACACACTGGTAGAAGCCCAAATATTTTTTCAGAGCTAGATGCAGATAAAAATTATTTTTAATTTGCAACATGATGGAGGTCAGTATAGATGGACTAATAGACCAAGTCCCACACACTGCTAGAAGCCCAAATATTTTTTTCAGAGCTAGATGCAGATAAAAATTATTTTTAATTTGCAACCTGATGGAGGTCAATATAGATGGACTAATAGACTAAGTCCCACACACTGGTAGAAGCCCAAATATTTTTTCAGAGCTAGATGCAGATGAAAAATTATTTTTAATTTGCAACCTGATGGAGGTCAGTATAGATGGACTAATAGAACAAGTCCCACAAACTGCTAGGAGCCCAAATATTTTTTCAGAGCTAGATGCAGAAAAAAATTATATTCAATTTGCAACCTGATGGAGGTCAGTATAGATGGACTAATAGACCAAGTCCCACACACTGCTAGAAGCCCAAATATTTTTTCAGAGCTAGATGCAGATAAAAATTATTTTTAATTTGCAACATGATGGAGGTCAGTATAGATGGACTAATCGACCAAGTCCCACACACTGCTAGAAGCCCAAATATTTTTTCAGAGCTAGATGCAGATAAAAATTATATTCAATTTGCAACCTGATGGAGGTCAGTATAGATGGACTAATAGACCAAGTCCCACACACTGCTAGAAGCCCAAATATTTTTTCAGAGCTAGATGCAGATAAAAATTATTTTTAGTTTGCAACCTGATGGAGGTCAGTATAGATGGACTAATAGACCAAGTCCCACACACTGCTAGAAGCCCAAATATTTTTTCAGAGCTAGATGCAGATAAAAATTAATTTTAATTTGCAACCTGATGGAGGTCAGTATAGATGGACTAATAGACCAAGTCCCACACACTGCTAGAAGCCCAAATAATTTTTTCAGAGCTAGATGCAGATAAAAATTATTTTTAATTTGCAACCTGATGGAGGTCAGTATAGATGGACTAATAGACCAAGTCCCACACACTGGTAGAAGCCCAAATATTTTTTCAGAGCTAGATGCAGATAAAAATTATTTTTAATTTGCAACCTGATGGAGGTCAGTATAGATGGACTAATAGAACAAGTCCCACAAACTGCTAGAAGCCCAAATATTTTTTCAGAGCTAGATGCAGAAAAAAATTATATTCAATTTGCAACCTGATGGAGGTCAGTATAGATGGACTAATAGACCAAGTCCCACACACTGCTAGAAGCCCAAATATTTTTTCAGAGCTAGATGCAGATAAAAATTATTTTTAATTTGCAACATGATGGAGGTCAGTATAGATGGACTAATAGACCAAGTCCCACACACTGCTAGAAGCCCAAATATTTTTTCAGAGCTAGATGCAGATAAAAATTATATTCAATTTGCAACCTGATGGAGATCAGTATAGATGGACTAATAGACCAAGTCCCACACACTGCTAGAAGCCCAAATATTTTTTCAGAGCTAGATGCAGATAAAAATTATTTTTAGTTTGCAACCTGATGGAGGTCAGTATAGATGGACTAATAGACCAAGTCCCACACACTGCTAGAAGCCCAAATATTTTTTTCAGAGCTAGATGCAGAAAAAAATTATATTCAATTTGCAACCTGATGGAGGTCAGTATAGATGGACTAATAGACCAAGTCCCACACACTGCTAGAAGCCCAAATATTTTTTCAGAGCTAGATGCAGAAAAAAATTATATTCAATTTGCAACCTGATGGAGGTCAGTATAGATGGACTAATAGAACAAGTCCCACACACAGCTAGAAGCCCAAATATTTTTTCAGAGCTAGATGCAGATAAAAATTATTTTTAATTTGCAACCTGATGGAGGTCAGTAGAGATGGACTAATAGACCAAGTCCCACACACTGCTAGAAGCCCAAATATTTTTTCAGAGCTAGATGCAGAAATGAATTATATTCAATTTGCAACCTGATGGAGGTCAGTATAGATGGACTAATAGACCAAGTCGCACACACTGGTAGAAGCCCAAATAATTTTTCAGAGCTAGATGCAGATAAAAATTATTTTTAATTTGCAACATGATGGAGGTCAGTATAGATGGACTAATAGACCAAGTCCCACACACTGCTAGAAGCCCAAATATTTTTTTCAGAGCTAGATGCAGATAAAAATTATTTTTAATTTGCAACCTGATGGAGGTCAGTATAGATGGACTAATAGACCGAGTCCCACACACTGGTAGAAGCCCAAATATTTTTTCAGAGCTAGATGCAGATAAAAATTATTTTTAATTTGCAACCTGATGGAGTTCAGTATAGATGGACTAATAGAACAAGTCCCACAAACTGCTAGAAGCCCAAATATTTTTTCAGAGCTAGATGCAGAAAAAAATTATATTCAATTTGCAACCTGATGGAGGTCAGTATAGATGGACTAATAGACCAAGTCCCACACACTGCTAGAAGCCCAAATATTTTTTCAGAGCTAGATGCAGATAAAAATTATTTTTAATTTGCAACATGATGGAGGTCAGTATAGATGGACTAATAGACCAAGTCCCACACACTGCTAGAAGCCCAAATATTTTTTCAGAGCTAGATGCAGATAAAAATTATATTCAATTTGCAACCTGATGGAGTTCAGTATAGATGGACTAATAGAACAAGTCCCACAAACTGCTAGAAGCCCAAATATTTTTTCAGAGCTAGATGCAGAAAAAAATTATATTCAATTTGCAACCTGATGGAGGTCAGTATAGATGGACTAATAGACCAAGTCCCACACACTGCTAGAAGCCCAAATATTTTTTCAGAGCTAGATGCAGATAAAAATTATTTTTAGTTTGCAACCTGATGGAGGTCAGTATTGATGGACTAATAGACCAAGTCCCACACACTGCTAGAAGCCCAAATATTTTTTTCAGAGCTAGATGCAGAAAAAAATTATATTCAATTTGCAACCTGATGGAGGTCAGTATAGATGGACTAATAGACCAAGTCCCACACACTGCTAGAAGCCCAAATATTTTTTCAGAGCTAGATGCAGATAAAAATTATTTTTAATTTGCAACATGATGGAGGTCAGTATAGATGGACTAATAGACCAAGTCCCACACACTGCTAGAAGCCCAAATATTTTTTCAGAGCTAGATGCAGATAAAAATTATTTTTAATTTGCAACCTGATGGAGGTCAGTATAGATGGACTACTAGAACAAGTCCCACAAACTGATAGAAGCCCAAATATTTTTTCAGAGCTAGATGCAGAAAAAAATTATATTCAATTTGCAACCTGTTGGAGGTCAGTATAGATGGACTAATAGACCAAGTCCCACACACTGCTAGAAGCCCAAATATTTTTTCAGAGCTAGATGCAGATAAAAATTATTTTTAATTTGCAACATGATGGAGGTCAGTATAGATGGACTAATAGACCAAGTCCCACACACTGCTAGAAGCCCAAATATTTTTTTCAGAGCTAGATGCAGAAAAAAATTATATTCAATTTGCAACCTGATGGAGGTCAGTATAGATGGACTAATAGACCACGTCCCACACACTGCTAGAAGCCCAAATATTTTTTCAGAGCTAGATGCAGATAAAAATTATTTTTAATTTGCAACATGATGGAGGTCAGTATAGATGGACTAATAGACCAAGTCCCACACACTGCTAGAAGCCCAAATATTTTTTCAGAGCTAGATGCAGATAAAAATTATTTTTAATTTGCAACCTGATGGAGGTCAGTATAGATGGACTAATAGACCAAGTCCCACACACTGGTAGAAACCCAAATATTTTTTCAGAGCTAGATGCAGATAAAAATTATTTTTAATTTGCAACCTGATGGAGGTCAGTATAGATGGACTAATAGAACAAGTCCCACAAACTACTAGAAGCCCAAATATTTTTTCAGAGCTAGATGCAGAAAAAAATTATATTCAATTTGCAACCTGATGGAGGTCAGTATAGATGGACTATACACCAAGTCCCACACACTGCTAGAAGCCCAAATATTTTTTCAGAGCTAGATGCAGATAAAAATTATTTTTAATTTGCAACATGATGGAGGTCAGTATAGATGGACTAATAGACCAAGTCCCACACACTGCTAGAAGCCCACATATTTTTTCAGAGCTAGATGCAGATAAAAATTATATTCAATTTGCAACCTGATGGAGGTCAGTATAGATGGACTAATAGACCAAGTCCCACACACTGCTAGAAGCCCAAATATTTTTTTCAGAGCTAGATGCAGAAAAAAATTATATTCAATTTGCAACCTGATGGAGGTCAGTATAGATGGACTAATAGACCAAGTCCCACACACTGCTAGAAGCCCAAATATTTTTTCAGAGCTAGATGCAGATAAAAATTATTTTTAATTTGCAACATGATGGAGGTCAGTATAGATGGACTAATAGACCAAGTCCCACACACTGCTAGAAGCCCAAATATTTTTTCAGAGCTAGATGCAGATAAAATTATTTTTAATTTGCAACCTGATGGAGGTCAGTATAGATGGACTAATAGACCAAATCCCACATACTGCTAGAAGCCCAAATATTTTTTCAGAGCTAGATGTAAAAAAAAATTATATTCAATTTGCAACCTGATGGAGGTCAGTATAGATGGACTAATAGAATGATGTTATGCCCAAAAGGTTTTACTTCACTAGGTGCAGTAAAAAAATTGGTATTCTATACACAGGTGGTGTAGCTTGCAACACAGATAGACTACTCCACTGAATAACACACTCTGCAATAGGCCAAAAAGGATTAGCTTTGCTAGATTTAGCCAAATGCTGTGAAAAAAACTTGCACAGCACTGGTACAGATCTGCCTTGCAAAAAGTGATAGGAACTGATGTAACCTAGCCCTGGAAAGGACTGCAATTACAATTAATCTTTACTCCCAACCTATCTATTTAAGAGCACAGACCTGCCTGATAAAAGTCATAGGAGCTGATGTAACCTAGTCCTTAAAAGGACTGCAATCACAACTATTCCCTACTCCCAAGCTATCTGTAGATTTGTGCGAAAATTGGCTTGAAATTTACAATGTATAGCGCACACAGCAACAGCGGTGCCCTCTAACACGCAGCTGCAGCAGTGAGAAAATGGTGGCGACGGGGAAAATGGCTGGGTCTTATAGGGCAAGGACATGTGACATACACTGCCAATGACACATGCCCTTGCTTGTGTGAAAAAAAGCACTTCGCTCCGTGTGTGCGCTGCTGATAGGCTGACAGATTGCACCTCCCCACTGTAAATGCGGGAAAGAGAAAAAAAAATGGAGATCTTCATTATTCCTGCAGAGATCCATCCCCTGCCCCTCCCCCCCGCCCCACTGTACACTCAAACTGCGTATTAACATTAATTTTCATCATTACTGAGAAAAACTCCAGTTATGATTTTGGTGCACGAACAGTTATCGAACATAACCTCGAACAGCCGAATTTTTTTCAAATCGTTCGTGTCCGCCGAACGGCTCGAACACCGCCCAAAACAGCTCGAATTTGAGATTGGCGAACAGTTCGAGTCGAACAACGCTCATCTCTAGTAGCGAGCATGCTCGCTCATCACTAGTTATCATATTCCGCATTGCTTTACAGACATAATCACTGTCCCCATTGGAGCTCACAATCTAAATTCCCAATCAGTATGTCTGTGGAGTGTGGGAGGAAACAGGAGAACCTGGAGGAAACCCATGCAAACACGGGGAGAACATTCAAACTCCTTGCAGTTGTTGTCCTCAGTGGGATTTGAACCCAGGACCCCAGTGCTGCCAAGCAACAATGATTGCCCATGTATTTTTTATTCTTTATATGTTCCTTTCAGGACTTTACTGAGAAATTGCTCAGGAATTTTTTAGTTTGCACCATATACAACCATGTACATATGTTTTGCTGATCTCTAAATATGTTTTATTTTGCAGGTTCTGCAAAAGGATAGATCGTTGTGATTGCCTGTGCTGCTGTGTGTGTGATAATGTCACTAGACAAAGCAGTTGGTGTCTTTTAGGGGAAAATTACAGGACAAGTATGGAGAACTGGCTAGATCCAGGAGGAGTATGGTTCCAGCTGGTGAACATGAGTAGATGAGATAAAAGATTAAGGTTTGATATCACTCTGGTGTGTGTGGTTTACCATGTAAGGTGCTAGACTAGATTTCATTAAATATGATTAGTAGGCTGGACTTGGTCGCCTAAATCAAGTTGATCCATTTGAGGTGAGTCAGGGATGAAAAGAGCGTTGCCGGTGTGGAGGTGGTGGGCCAGAGATCAAGAGAAATAAGGAAGAATTGTAGAGAATGGTCAACTGTTTAAATGCAATCAATGTTGCATTCCACTTAATAAGGTAATTATTACTATATTGGCCCTAAATTACCGTATTTTTTGGACTATAAGACGCACTTTTTTCCTCCAAAATTTTGGAGGAAAGTGGGGGTGTGTCTTATAGTCTGAACCTATATTGTCTTCTTGCTGTGGACATGGGGAGCAGTGAATATTCATTTTCCTTAATCACGGGCATACATTGTAGCTGCAGCGCGGCTCCTGCAGTGCTGGGCAGTCATTTGTGCACGCTACTAAAAAGCATGAATATTCACCCCCTTTCCACGCCCATGGGAGTGGAGAGGGGGTGAATATTCATGCTCTTTAATAGCGGGCACACGCAACCGCCCAGCAGCAGGAGCTGCGCTGCAGCTCCAGTGTGCGCCCGCTATCAAGGAGCATGTAATCACTGCTCCCCACGCACACAGTTCCAGCGTGGGGAGCAGTGACTCTTCCGGCACAGCATCTCCCTGTGTGAGCGCGCATGTCAGTTACGTCATGCGCGGCTCACAGAGGGAGTCTGTGCTGGCTGCAGAGGAGGACACAGCGCTGGAGGAGAGAAGAAGAAAGGTGAGTAGGAGTGTTTATTTTTTTGTGTAATGGAGATGGAGGTGCCAGACATACCAGGATGTGGGGGTGCCAGGCATACCAGGATGTGGGGCTGCCAGTCATACCAGGATGTGGGGCTGCCAGGCATACCAGGATGTAGGTGTGCGAGGCATACCAGGATGTGGGGGTGCCATGCATACCAGGAGGAGGAGGGGCATGCATACCAGGATGAGGAGGGGCATGCATACCAGGATGAGGGGGACCTTGCATACCAGGATGAGGGGTGCCATGCATGCCAGGATGAGGGGTGCCATGCATACCAGGATGAGGGGTGCCAAGCATACCAGGATGAGGGGGGCCTTGCATACCAGGATGAGTGGTGCCAAGCATACCAGGATGAGGGGTGCCAAGCATACCAGGATGGGGGGGTGCCATGCATACCAGAATGGCGGCTATTAGAACAGAATTAGGGGATATTACCCCTATAACTGTGTCAGCAGCTGACCCTCTCCCCCTTAACAGGGAATTATGACCACATTTTTTGTTTGCATTTTTTTTCCCATTTTTCCTCCTCTAAAACCCAGGTGCGTCTTATAGTCCGGTGCGTCTTATAGTCCGAAAAATACGGTAATCACTTTATCTACTGAAGCCATAATCCCCCATAAAGTTTATATAGTCCCATGCTGAATACTTTACAGTCTGGTTTGGAAACTTTAAAGGACTCTGCCAGTAAGATCAACGCCCTCAAATCTTATAAATGAACAAGCAGGTCTTCGAAAGCTAAATCCGTCAACACCTTTGTATCTTATATCTGTTGCTGCATTCCCAAGAAATTATCCTTTTAATTCATATGCAAATGATACATTACGTGCTCTGGGTGTGACAGATCAATTAAAAAGCCACTTCCTCTCTAAGTTGTTTCCCAGCCCAACATCAGCCACTTTAGCTTTATTAATACCTCACAGTCCAAAATCCTTGCCTGGTGTCTGTTATAACAGCTATCATTTAAGCTGAAAAAGCTTGTGCTTAGTGGGAAGCAGAGGCTCGTTAAGTGCTCTATGATGCCTTGAGCACATAGGGCCCCATTTACTTATGAATTTAACTGCTAACTTATTGGGAATGCAACTGTGGTGCCCCTGAGGGTTCAGTCGCCACAGAGGTACTGCACCTCACCCAAAGGTGTGGCATCTCCTTCTCTCAGGTAAGGAGGGAGTGCTGCCCGGAACCCCAACACCTGCATCCAACACTACACTGCTCTATGCCGGCTGGAAGGGCAAGATGCAATGTGTTTCCTGCTGAGCCCTGTCCCTGGCTGGAGTGGGGGGAACCAAAGGTAGGGGGAACCAGTAGTGGGTGTGGGTGGAGGAAGTAGTTAGAGGGAGCACCATCACAGTAGGTATAAATAGGGAAGCCATCTTAGGGTGGCAGGGGAGACAGGAGGACAGTAGTGAAGAGAGCAGTTCAGAAGAACAGCTCAGGACAGTTCAGAAGAACAGTCCGGGAGCAGAGTCTCATTAGGAGCTCTGCTCCACAAGTAGGGCCTGGTCTGGAGGCCCCAGAGGGGAGCAGGGAGTAGGCTCCGTTCTGTAGAAGGGATCCTAGGGGGTACGGCGCGTACAGGACGGCACCCTTACGCCCCAAATCTGTCAGAAGACAGACGGATCGTAAGCCGCATTCTAATCCCCGTGAGGGTCAAGCAGGTCTGTGAACTCCGACGGACAGTAGGGACTTCAGAGCACCCGAGCAGGATTGAGAGTGGGCAGCGCAGAGCAGGAGGGAGAAAGACCCAGCGTGAAGTTGGTCTGGCTAGGAACACGAGAAAGTGGGGTTCTGTCAAGTACTCCTAATCTGCCTGAGGAAGTGCTGAACCCCTGCCTGGTGAACGCAGCGCGACGCGGGAGGCTGTAAGCTGACAGTGCACCCTGAGGAATTAAAGAACTGTGAGTAAAGACTCGGATGACTGCACCGCACCGCCTCTGTCCATTATTTCGTCCGCGCCATCTTTCCCCCTGCACTACAACGCCCAGCGCAACTTACACTACCTACACTGCCCTGGAGCAAGCTCTACCTGTGGAGAGCCACACCATCCCTGCTGCTGTAACACCAGCTCCAGAGGACTGCTCCACAGCGGCGTCTCCCTTTGGCCGCAATCCACAGGTGGCGTCACGAACAATCCCAAAACCCCATATAAAAATAGCCCCTTTTTGCACTGACCGCCCTGGGTCACGGACCGGGCCAGCCACCGTGATATTTCCCCAACCGGCATACGCAGAGGCCCGGCTGCCTGGTACCCCACGGACCTGGGGGCACATCACAACAACTGATAAAAGATATGGGGGTGTTGATTGATTTACATTTCAAAGACCTACATGTTTATTTGTCGTTTGGGAGGTTGATCTTACTAACAGATTATCTTGAAAGTTAATTTTCCTAACCTATGTCTCAAAAGAAATATAGAAATTTGATTACAGTATAATGATACAAGTTGCATTAGTTTTGTTGCTGCACAATCCCACAAATTGAAAAAAAAGTTTCAGTAGTAAAAACAATCCCTAAACCACCGTGCAGTCAGATTTTAATTCTACCCATGCTAATAACTGAAGTCATAATATTTAGAGAGGGAAGAGCGCCTCTATTTAACTTCCAATGCCCAAAACATCTTCTAAGGCTGCGTGCCCACGATGCGTTTTTCATGCGTTTCCGCTGCGCAATTTCCGTAGCGGAAACGCATCAAAAACGCTTGGTAATCCGCACCCCATGGTCCCCAATGGCATTCCGCAATGTCAATGCACATGCTGCGGATTTTTCCGCAGCATTTCTGCAGCGCTCATAAATCCGCAGCATGTTCATTAATTTTGCGGAAGCGCAGCAGAACTGCCGCCATTGACTTGCATTGAGACGCATAGAATCCGTGTCTGTACATTTGTACACGCGGATAATATGCATTTCAATGTGCGGATGGTACCCAGTTCTGGAGGAGAGAAGACTTTCATCCAGACCTAGGTACCATTGTACCTGTAAAAAAAAGAATAAAATAACAAATAAAGTGTATATTCACCTTTTGACGGCTTCTCTCTACTTGCCGGCAGCGCTGAAGGACCTTCGGTGACATCACAGTCATGTGACCGCAGGCCCTTCAGCGCTGTGTCTCGCGATATGCCGGCAGCCAGGAACCAGACAGGAACGAGTGCTGCAGCACACGCCGGGGCATCGGGGGTGAGTATAGCTTTATTTTAACATTGTTTAACGGTCACACTATATAAATCCATGCTGTTTGCATGGATTTATATAGTGTGACCTAGTTGGCAAGCACTTTCCAAGTGATGCTAATCGCCTGGAAAGCGCTTGTCAATCTGCATGCGGAAATGCATGTGAATCCGCATGCATTCCGCATGTATTCTGCAGGAAAAACGCATGCACAATCTGCATGCGTTTTTTCTGCCAGGGAGATGCAGAAATGCTGCAGAAATTTTCTGCTTCATTTCTGCATCGTGGGCACATAGCCTCAGTGTCTGTGTGGGCTGACAGATGCATCACAGACCTCAGGAGCACTGCACCATTTAACACAATTGGCACAGTTCTTGGAGATTTTCATATTGAAAATATTTTTGTGAGCGAGAGAATGCAAAAAAATGGTATCTATTTTTCATGGGTTTATTGAGAAATGGTTCTCTAAAGTCTGTGGAAAAATTAGATATATTTTATACAAATAAACATCTGTCTTGGAGCTTACATATTTGGCAAGCTACTTGTTAGTGCACAGACCTCATTCTGGGTCTACCACACGTTGCCTTGATGAAAATTACTGTTATTGTGAATAGTTAAGTTGAAGATGAAATGATCTCTAAAGGGTCTAAAGTTAAAGATGACACATTTCCTTTGTATTGTAGGCAAAAAATACACATATACTGTATATTGTTATTTTTTTTTTAGAAATTACAGAAAGGAAAATGGGCTGATGCAAAAGTTTGGGCAAATTTGGATATTTGTGTGCTCAGATAACTTTGACCAAGGTTTCAGATCTTAATTAGACTGCTAGGGTTATGGCTTGTTCACTATCATTGTTAGAAAAGGCCAGGTGATGAAAATTTCCCAGCTTTATAAAAACCCAGCCTCCCCTAACCTTGCGCCAAACAACAGCAAATGTGGGTTCTTCTAAGCAGCTGACTAGCACTCTTAAAATGAAAATGGTGGAGGCCCACAAAGCAGGAGAAGGTTATAAGAAGATAGCAAAGTGTTTTCAAGTTGCCCTTTCCTCAGTTCGAAATGTAATAAAGAAATGGCAGTTAACAGGAGCAGTGAGTTTCAAGATAAGGTCTGGAAGACCAAGCAAAATTTCAGTGAGAGCTGCTCGTAGGATTTCTAGAAAGTAAAATCAGAACCCCCTGCTTGACTGCAAAAGACCTTCAGAAAGATTTAGCAGACTCTGGAGTTGTGGTACATTTTTCTACTGTTCGAAGATACCTGCACAAATATTGCCTTCATAGAAGAGTCATCAGAAGAAAACCTCTCCTGCGCATCCTCACCATAAAATTCAGCATCGGAAGTATGCAAAAGAACATTAAACAAACCTCATGCAGTTTTGAAAAAAGTCCTGTAGACCGATGAGGTTAAAATAGAGTTCTTTGGCCACAATGCTCAAAGGTATGTGTAGAGAAAAAAGGGTACATCATTTCAAAAAAAGAACATCTCACCAACCATTAAGCATGGGGGTGGATCAATCATGCTTTCGGTTGTGCTGCAGCCAATGGCACAGGGAACATTTCGTGGGTATAAGGAAGAATGGATTCAATTAAATTTCAACAAATTCTTTATGCATGCATAACACCACCTGTAAAAAAGCTGAAGTTGAAAACAGGATGCCTTTATGGATAATGATTATAAACACACATCAAAATTCAAAATAGACTACTTCAAAAGTCACAATCTGAAGGTTTTACAATGGCCCTGATCTGAACATCATAGAAAATCTATGACTAGACCTCAAAATAGCAGTGCATGCAAGATGGCCCAAGAATCTCACAGAACTGGAAGAATATTCCAAGGAAGAATGGACTAAAATCCCTCAAAAAAGAATTAAAAAACTCTTGGCTGGCGACTAGTGTTGAGCGAGCATCCTCGACACTGCTCGGTACTCGCTCGAGCATCTCACTACTCGGGATGTTCGGCGAGCACCGAGCATTTCTGGGTTACTCGAGCGACAGCTCGGGTCTCCGCCCAGCATGTTTGGCGCTCTTCACAGAGCCAATGAACATGCAGGGATTGCCAGCCAGTCACTGTAATGCCGCAGCCATGTTGGTTGTGGGCATTACAGTGATTGGCTGGCCGCACAGCATCACCTCGAGTATTTAAAACTGGGTGCCGCCATCTTGGACACAGTCACTCCGGATCAGATGGTGTAGGGAGAATGCTGCTGAGTTAGGGGGAGATTTATACTGCAAAATAGGTAGTGTAGGGTCGCTAAAGCCTGCAAAATCAAGCAAGCAGTCCTTCTGACGACTAATATCCATCCCAGATATTAGGCAGGCAGGCAGGCTGTATAGGAGATGCAGTGGTTATACCAACAAAAACTGCATTAGAGTCCTGTGTGCTGCTTTTAAAATTGCAAGACTTAGCCCTAGGTCTCAGGGGCCAGGAAAAATCCTTTTTTTTCATCTAAAACCTCTTTTTTTTCCCTCAGTCAGACTGTACAAATACCCATCTTATTAACCTTTTGGTATATTCCCCCCCCAAAAAAAAAAAATTGAGTGTGTCTGTGAGTGTTCAGAAACAAATATATCTGTTTAAAAGAGTCTGGTGTAGGCCACATAACTAGAACTGTGGTTTTGCAGTTCCACGCTTCAAATCTCTGTATTATCCACTTTTTTGCCTAAAAAAAACCATTTTGAGTGTCTCGCTGACTGTTCAGACACAAATATATCTGTTTAAAAGAGTCTGGTGTAGGCCAGATAACTAGAACTGTGGTTTTCCTCTCCCACGGTTCAAATCTGGGTGTAATCCACCTTTTTGCATAAAAAAACATTTTGAGTGTCTCGCTGACTGTTCAGACACAAATATCTCTGTTTAAAAATGTCTGGTGTAGGCCAGATAGCTAGAACTGTGGTTTTGTAGTTCCACGGTTCAAACCTCTGTATTATCCACTTTTTTTCCTATTTTCAATCAAAAAAAAACATTTTGAGTGTCTCGCTGACTGTTCAGACACAAAAATATCCGTATAAAAGAGTCTGGTGTAGGCCAGATAACTAGAACTGTAGTTTTGCAGTTCCACGGTTCAAATGTCTGTATTATCCACTTATTTGCCTTTTTTCCATAAAAAAAAACAGTTTCAGTGTCTTGCTGACTGTTCAGACACAAATATATCTGTTTAAAAGATTCTGGCGTAGGCCAGATAACTAGAACTGTATTTCTCCTCTCCCATGGTTCAAATCTCTGTATAATCCACTCTTTTGCCTTTTTTCAATAAAAAAAAACATTTTGAGTGTCTTGCTGACTGTTCAGATACAAATATATCTGTTTAAAAGAGTCTGGTGTAGGCCGGATAACTAGAACTGTGGTTTTCCTCTTCCACGGTTCAAATCTCTGTATTATCCACTTTTTTGCCTTTTTTCAATAAAAAAAAACATTTTGAGTGTCTCGCTGACTGTTCAGACACAAATATATCTGTTTAAAGATTCTGGTGTAGGCCAGATAACTAGAACTGTGGTTTTCCTCTTCCACGGTTCAAATCTCTGTATTATCCACTTTTTTGCCTTTTTTCAATAAAAAAAACCATTTTGAGTGTCTCGCTGACTGTTCAGACACAAATATATCTGTTTAAAGATTCTGGTGTAGGCCAGATAACTAGAACTGTGGTTTTCCTCTCCCACAGTTCAAATCTGGGTGTAATCCACCTTTTTGCCTAAAAAAAAACATTTTGAGTGTCTTGCTGACTGTTCAGACACAAATATATCTGTTTAAAAAAGTCTGGTGTAGGCCAGATAACTAGAACTGTGGTTTTGCAGTTCCACTGTTCAAATCTCTGTATTATCCACTTTTTTGAATTTTTTCACTAAAAAAAAACATTTTGAGTGTCTCGCTGACTGTTCAGACACAAATATATCTGTTTAAAAGATTCTGGTGTAGGCCAGATAACTAGAACTGTGGTTTTCCTCTCCCACAGTTCAAATCTGGGTGTAATCCACCTTTTTGCAAAAAAAAAAAAACATTTTGAGCATCTCGCTGACTGTTCAGACACAAATATATCTGTTTAAAAGAGTCTGGTGTAGGCCAGATAACTAGAACTGTGGTTTTGCATTTCCATGGTTCAAATCTCTGTATTATCCACTTTTTTGCCTTTTTTCCATAAAAAAAAACATTTTGAGTGTCTCGCTAACTGTTCAGACACAAATATATCTGTTTAAAAGATTCTGGTGTAGGCCAGATAACTAGAACTGTGGTTTTCCTCTTCCACAGTTCAAATCTCTGTATTATCCACTTTTTTGCCTTTTTAAAATAAAAAAAAACATTTTGAGTGTCTCGCTGACTGTTCAGACACAAATATATCTGTTTAAAAGATTCTGGTGTAGGCCAGATATCTAGAACTGTGGTTTTGCAGTTCCACGGTTCAAATCTCTGCATTATCCACTTTTTTGCAATTTTTCAATAAAAAAAAACATTTTGAGTGTCTCGCTGACTGTTCAGACACAAATATATCTGTTTAAAAGATTCTGGTGTAGGCCAGATAACTAGAACTGTGGTTCTGCAGTTCCACAGTACAAATCTCTGTATTATCCACGTTTCTGCCTTTTTTCAATAAAAAAAAAATTTTGAGTTTCTCGCTGACTGTTTAGACACAAATATATCTGTTTAAAAGATTCTGGTGAAGGCCATATAACTAGAACTGTGGTTTTCCTCTCCCACGGTTCAAATCTGGGTGTAATCCACCTTTTTGCATAAAAAAAACATTTTGAGTGTCTCACTGACTGTTCAGACACAAATATATCTGTTTAAAAGATTCTGGTGTAGGCCATATAGCTAGAACTGTGGTTTTCCTCTTCCACGGTTCAAATCTCTGTATTATCCTCTTTTTTGCATTTTTTACCTTAAATAAAAAACATTTTGAGTGTCTCGCTGACTGTTCAGACACAAATATATCTGTTTAAAAGAGTCTGGTGTAGGCCAGATAACTAGAACTGTGGTTTTCCTCTTCCACAGTTCAAATCTCTGTATTATCCACTTTTTTGCCTTTTTTCAATATAAAAAAACATTTTGAGTGTCTCGCTGACTGTTCAGACACAAATATATCTGTTTAAAAAAGTCTGGTGCACGCCAGATAACTGGAACTGTGGTTTTCCTCTTCCACGGTTCAAATCTCTGTATTATCCTCTTTTTTGCATTTTTTACCATAAAAAAAAAACATTTTGAGTGTCTCGCTGACTGTTCAGACACAAATATATCTGTTTAAAAGAGTCTGGTGTAGGCCAGATAACTAGAACTGTGGTTTTCCTCTTCCACAGTTCAAATCTCTGTATTATCCACTTTTTTGCCTTTTTTCAATATAAAAAAACATTTTGAGTGTCTCGCTGACTGTTCAGACACAAATATATCCGTTAAAGAGTCTGGTGTAGGCCAGATAACTAGAACTGTGGTTTTCCTCTTCCACGGTTCAAATCTCTGTAATATTCACTTTTTTGCCTTTTTTTCAATAGAAAAAATTTTTTGAGTTTCTCGCTGAGTGTTCAGACACAAATATATCTGTTTAAAAGAGTCTGGTGTAGGCCAGATATCTAGAACTGTGGTTTTACAGTTCCACGGTTCTAATCTCTGCATTATCCACTTTTTTGCAATTTTTCAATAAAAAAAAAACATTTTGAGTGTCTCGCTGACTGTTCAGACACAAATATATCTGTTTAAAAGATTCTGGTGCAGGCCATATAACTAGAACTGTGGTTTTCCTCTCCCACGGTTCAAATCTTGTTCTAATCCTCCTTTTTGCTTAAAAAAAAACATTTTGAGTGTCTCGCTGACTGTTCAGACACAAATATATCTGTTTAAAAAAGTCTGGTGTAGGCCAGATAACTAGAACTGTGGTTTTCCTCTTCCACAGTTCAAATCTCTGTATTATCCACTTTTTTGCCTTTTTTTGCATAAAAAAAAACATTTTGAGTTTCTCGCTGACTGTCCAGACACAAATATATCTGTTTAAAAGATTCTGGTTTAGGCCAGATATCTAGAACTGTGGTTTTGCAGTTCCACGGTTCAAATCTCTGCATTATCCACTTTTTTGCCTTTTTTTGCATAAAAAAAACATTTTGAGTGTCTCGCTGACTGTTCAGACACAAATATATCTGTTTAAAAGAGTCTGGTGTAGGCCAGATAACTAGAACTGTGGTTTTCCACTTCCACAGTTCAAATCTGTGTATTATCCACTTTTTTCAATAAAAAAAACATTTTGAGTGTCTCGCTGACTGTTCAGACACAAATATATCCATTAAAGAGTCTGGTGTAGGCCAGATAACTAGAACTGTGGTTCTGCAATTCCACAGTAAAAATCTCTGTATTATCCATGTTTCTGCCTTTTTTCAATTAAAAAAAACATTTTCAGTTTCTCGCTGACTGTTCAGACACAAATATATCTGTTTAAAAGATTCTGGTGTAAGCCAGATATCTAGAACTGTGGTTTTGCAGTTCCACGGTTCAAATCTCTGCATTATCCATTTTTTTGCCATTTTTCAATAAAAAAAAACATTTTGAGTGTCTCGCTGACTGTTCAGACAAAAATATATCTGTTTAAAAGATTCTGGTGTAGGCCAGATAACTAGAACTGTGGTTTTCCTCTCCCACTGTTGAAATATGGGTGTAATCCACCATTTTGAATAAAAAAAAACATTTTGAGTGTCTCGCTGACTGTGCAGACACAAATATCTCTGTTTAAAAGAGTCTGGTATAGGCCAGATAGCTAGAACTGTGGTTTTGCAGTTCCACGGTTCAAATCTCTGTATTATCCACTTTTTTGCCTTTTTTCCATAAAAAAAAACATTTTGAGTGTCTCGCCGACTGTTCAGACACAAATATATCTGTTTAAAAAAGTCTGGTGTAGGCCAGATAACTAGAACTGTGGTTTTCCTCTTCCACGGTTCAAATCTCTGTATTATCCTCTTTTTTGCATTTTTTACCATAAAAAAAAACATTTTGAGTGTCTCGCTGACTGTTCAGACACAAATATATCCGTTAAAGAGTCTGGTGTAGGCCAGATAACTAGAACTGTGGTTTTCCTCTTCCACAGTTCAAATCTCTGTATTATCCACTTTTTTGCCTTTTTTTGCATAAAAAAAAACATTTTGAGTTTCTCGCTGACTGTCCAGACACAAATATATCTGTTTAAAAGATTCTGGTGTAGGCCAGATAACTAGAACTGTGGTTTTCCTCTCCCACTGTTGAAATATGGGTGTAATCCACCATTTTGCATAAAAAAAAAGCATTTTGAGTGTCTTGCTGACTGTTCAGACACAAATACATCTGTTTAAAAGAGTCTAGTGTAGGCCAGATAACTAGAACTGTGATTTTGCAGTTCCACGGTTCAAATCTCAGTATTATCCACTTTTTTGCCTTTTATCCATAAAAAAAAAATTTTCAGTGTCTCGCTGACTGTTCAGACACAAATATATCTGTTTAAAAAAGTCTGATGTAGGCCAGATAACTAGAACTGTGGTTTTCCTCTCCCACGGTTCAAATCTGGGTGTAATCCACCTTTTTGCATAAAAAAAACATTTTGAGTGTCTCGCTGACTGTTCAGACACAAATATCTCTGTTTAAAAATGTCTGGTGTAGGCCAGATAGCTAGAACTGTGGTTTTGTAGTTCCACGGTTCAAACCTCTGTATTATCCACTTTTTTTCCTATTTTCAATCAAAAAAAAACATTTTGAGTGTCTCGCTGACTGTTCAGACACAAAAATATCCGTATAAAAGAGTCTGGTGTAGGCCAGATAACTAGAACTGTAGTTTTGCAGTTCCACGGTTCAAATGTCTGTATTATCCACTTATTTGCCTTTTTTCCATAAAAAAAAACAGTTTCAGTGTCTTGCTGACTGTTCAGACACAAATATATCTGTTTTAAAGATTCTGGCGTAGGCCAGATAACTAGAACTGTATTTCTCCTCTCCCATGGTTCAAATCTCTGTATAATCCACTCTTTTGCCTTTTTTCAATAAAAAAAAACATTTTGAGTGTCTTGCTGACTGTTCAGATACAAATATATCTGTTTAAAAGAGTCTGGTGTAGGCCGGATAACTAGAACTGTGGTTTTCCTCTTCCACGGTTCAAATCTCTGTATTATCCACTTTTTTGCCTTTTTTCAATAAAAAAAAACATTTTGAGTGTCTCGCTGACTGTTCAGACACAAATATATCTGTTTAAAGATTCTGGTGTAGGCCAGATAACTAGAACTGTGGTTTTCCTCTTCCACGGTTCAAATCTCTGTATTATCCACTTTTTTGCCTTTTTTCAATAAAAAAAACCATTTTGAGTGTCTCGCTGACTGTTCAGACACAAATATATCTGTTTAAAGATTCTGGTGTAGGCCAGATAACTAGAACTGTGGTTTTCCTCTCCCACAGTTCAAATCTGGGTGTAATCCACCTTTTTGCCTAAAAAAAAAAAACATTTTGAGCATCTCGCTGACTGTTCAGACACAAATATATCTGTTTAAAAGAGTCTGGTGTAGGCCAGATAATTAGAACTGTGGTTTTGCATTTCCATGGTTCAAATCTCTGTATTATCCACTTTTTTGCCTTTTTTCCATAAAAAAAAACATTTTGAGTGTCTCGCTAACTGTTCAGACACAAATATATCTGTTTAAAAGATTCTGGTGTAGGCCAGATAACTAGAACTGTGGTTTTCCTCTTCCACAGTTCAAATCTCTGTATTATCCACTTTTTTGCCTTTTTAAAATAAAAAAAAACATTTTGAGTGTCTCGCTGACTGTTCAGACACAAATATATCTGTTTAAAAGATTCTGGTGTAGGCCAGATATCTAGAACTGTGGTTTTGCAGTTCCACGGTTCAAATCTCTGCATTATCCACTTTTTTGCAATTTTTCAATAAAAAAAAACATTTTGAGTGTCTCGCTGACTGTTCAGACACAAATATATCTGTTTAAAAGATTCTGGTGTAGGCCAGATAACTAGAACTGTGGTTCTGCAGTTCCACAGTACAAATCTCTGTATTATCCACGTTTCTGCCTTTTTTCAATAAAAAAAAAATTTTGAGTTTCTCGCTGACTGTTTAGACACAAATATATCTGTTTAAAAGATTCTGGTGAAGGCCATATAACTAGAACTGTGGTTTTCCTCTCCCACGGTTCAAATCTGGGTGTAATCCACCTTTTTGCATAAAAAAAACATTTTGAGTGTCTCACTGACTGTTCAGACACAAATATATCTGTTTAAAAGATTCTGGTGTAGGCCATATAGCTAGAACTGTGGTTTTCCTCTTCCACGGTTCAAATCTCTGTATTATCCTCTTTTTTGCATTTTTTACCTTAAATAAAAAACATTTTGAGTGTCTCGCTGACTGTTCAGACACAAATATATCTGTTTAAAAGAGTCTGGTGTAGGCCAGATAACTAGAACTGTGGTTTTCCTCTTCCACAGTTCAAATCTCTGTATTATCCACTTTTTTGCCTTTTTTCAATATAAAAAAAATTTTGAGTGTCTCGCTGACTGTTCAGACACAAATATATCTGTTTAAAAAAGTCTGGTGCACGCCAGATAACTGGAACTGTGGTTTTCCTCTTCCACGGTTCAAATCTCTGTATTATCCTTTTTTTTGCATTTTTTACCATAAAAAAAAAACATTTTGAGTGTCTCGCTGACTGTTCAGACACAAATATATCTGTTTAAAAGAGTCTGGTGTAGGCCAGATAACTAGAACTGTGGTTTTCCTCTTCCACAGTTCAAATCTCTGTATTATCCACTTTTTTGCCTTTTTTCAATATAAAAAAACATTTTGAGTGTCTCGCTGACTGTTCAGACACAAATATATCCGTTAAAGAGTCTGGTGTAGGCCAGATAACTAGAACTGTGGTTTTCCTCTTCCACGGTTCAAATCTCTGTAATATTCACTTTTTTGCCTTTTTTTCAATAGAAAAAATTTTTTGAGTTTCTCGCTGACTGTTCAGACACAAATATATCTGTTTAAAAGATTCTGGTGTAGGCCAGATATCTAGAACTGTGGTTTTACAGTTCCACGGTTCTAATCTCTGCATTATCCACTTTTTTGCAATTTTTCAATAAAAAAAAAACATTTTGAGTGTCTCGCTGACTGTTCAGACACAAATATATCTGTTTAAAAGATTCTGGTGTAGGCCAGATAATTAGAACTGTGGTCTTCCTCTCCCACTGTTGAAATATGGGTGTAATCCACCATTTTGCATAAAAAAAAAAATTTTGAATGTTTCGCTGACTGTTCAGACACAAATACATCTGTTTAAAAGAGTCTGGTGTAGGCCAGATCACTAGAACTGTGGTTTTGCAGTTCCACAGTACAAATCTCTGTATTATCCCCTTTTTTGCCTTTTTTCAATATAAAAAAACATTTTGAGTGTCTCGCTGACTGTTCAGACACAAATATATCTGTTTAAAAGATTCTGGTGCAGGCCATATAACTAGAACTGTGGTTTTCCTCTCCCACGGTTCAAATCTTGTTCTAATCCTCCTTTTTGCTTAAAAAAAAACATTTTGAGTGTCTCGCTGACTGTTCAGACACAAATATATCTGTTTAAAAAAGTCTGGTGTAGGCCAGATAACTAGAACTGTGGTTTTCCTCTTCCACGGTCCAAATCTCTGTATTATCCTCTTTTTTGCATTTTTTACCATAAAAAAAAACATTTTGAGTGTCTCGCTGACTGTTCAGACACAAATATATCCGTTAAAGTGTCTGGTGTAGGCCAGATAACTAGAACTGTGGTTTTCCTCTTCCACAGTTCAAATCTCTGTATTATCCACTTTTTTGCCTTTTTTTGCATAAAAAAAAACATTTTGAGTTTCTCGCTGACTGTCCAGACACAAATATATCTGTTTAAAAGATTCTGGTTTAGGCCAGATATCTAGAACTGTGGTTTTGCAGTTCCACGGTTCAAATCTCTGCATTATCCACTTTTTTGCCTTTTTTTGCATAAAAAAAACATTTTGAGTGTCTCGCTGACTGTTCAGACACAAATATATCTGTTTAAAAGAGTCTGGTGTAGGCCAGATAACTAGAACTGTGGTTTTCCACTTCCACAGTTCAAATCTGTGTATTATCCACTTTTTTCAATAAAAAAAACATTTTGAGTGTCTCGCTGACTGTTCAGACACAAATATATCCATTAAAGAGTCTGGTGTAGGCCAGATAACTAGAACTGTGGTTCTGCAATTCCACAGTAAAAATCTCTGTATTATCCATGTTTCTGCCTTTTTTCAATTAAAAAAAACATTTTCAGTTTCTCGCTGACTGTTCAGACACAAATATATCTGTTTAAAAGATTCTGGTGTAAGCCAGATATCTAGAACTGTGGTTTTGCAGTTCCACGGTTCAAATCTCTGCATTATCCATTTTTTTGCCATTTTTCAATAAAAAAAAACATTTTGAGTGTCTCGCTGACTGTTCAGACAAAAATATATCTGTTTAAAAGATTCTGGTGTAGGCCAGATAACTAGAACTGTGGTTTTCCTCTCCCACTGTTGAAATATGGGTGTAATCCACCATTTTGAATAAAAAAAAACATTTTGAGTGTCTTGCTGACTGTTCAGACACAAATACATCTGTTTAAAAGAGTCTAGTGTAGGCCAGATAACTAGAACTGTGGTTTTGCAGTTCCACAGTAAAAATCTCTGTATTATCCCCTTTTTTGCCTTTTTTCAATATAAAAAAACATTTTGAGTGTCTCGCTGACTGTTCAGACACAAATATATCTGTTTAAAAGATTCTGGTGCAGGCCATATAACTAGAACTGTGGTTTTCCTCTCCCATGGTTCAAATCTTGTTCTAATCCTCCTTTTTGCTTAAAAAAAAACATTTTGAGTGTCTCGCTGACTGTGCAGACACAAATATCTCTGTTTAAAAGAGTCTGGTATAGGCCAGATAGCTAGAACTGTGGTTTTGCAGTTCCACGGTTCAAATCTCTGTATTATCCACTTTTTTGCCTTTTTTCCATAAAAAAAAACATTTTGAGTGTCTCGCCGACTGTTCAGACACAAATATATCTGTTTAAAAAAGTCTGGTGTAGGCCAGATAACTAGAACTGTGGTTTTCCTCTTCCACGGTTCAAATCTCTGTATTATCCTCTTTTTTGCATTTTTTACCATAAAAAAAAACATTTTGAGTGTCTCGCTGACTGTTCAGACACAAATATATCCGTTAAAGTGTCTGGTGTAGGCCAGATAACTAGAACTGTGGTTTTCCTCTTCCACAGTTCAAATCTCTGTATTATCCACTTTTTTGCCTTTTTTTGCATAAAAAAAAACATTTTGAGTTTCTCGCTGACTGTCCAGACACAAATATATCTGTTTAAAAGATTCTGGTGTAGGCCAGATAACTAGAACTGTGGTTTTCCTCTCCCACTGTTGAAATATGGGTGTAATCCACCATTTTGCATAAAAAAAAACATTTTGAGTGTCTTGCTGACTGTTCAGACACAAATACATCTGTTTAAAAGAGTCTAGTGTAGGCCAGATAACTAGAACTGTGATTTTGCAGTTCCACGGTTCAAATCTCAGTATTATCCACTTTTTTGCCTTTTATCCATAAAAAAAAACATTTTCAGTGTCTCGCTGACTGTTCAGACACAAATATATCTGTTTAAAAAAGTCTGATGTAGGTCAGAAAACTAGAACTGTGGTATTTCTCTTCCAGGGTTCAAATCTTTGTATTATCCACTTTTTTGCCTTTTTTCAAAAAAAAAAAAACATTTTGAGTTTCTCGCTGACTATTCAGACACAAATATATCTGTTTAAAAGATTCTCGTGTAGGCTAGATATCTAGAACTGTGGTTTTGCAGTTCCACGGTACAAATCTCTGTATTATCCATATTTTTGCATTTTTCAATAAAAAAAACATTTTGAGTGTCTCTCTGACTGTTCAGACACAAATATATCTGTTAAAAAGATTCTGGTGTAGGCCAGATAACTAGAACTGTGGTTTTGCAGTTCCACAGTTCAAATCTCTGTATTATCCACTTTTTGCCATTTTTCAATTGGAAAAAAACATTTTGAGTGTCTTGATTACTGTTCAGACACAAATATATCTGTTTAAAAGATTCTGGTGTAGGTTTGATAACTAGAACTGTGGTTTTCCTCTCCCACTGTTCAAATTTGGATGTAATCCACCATTTTGCATAAAAAAAAAACATTTTGAGTGTCTTGCTGACTGTTCAGACACAAATACATCTGTTTAAAAGAGTCAAGTGTAGGCCAGATAACTAGAACTGTGATTTTGCAGTTCCACGGTTCAAATCTCAGTATTATCCACTTTTTTGCCTTTTATCCATAAAAAAAAACATTTTGAGTGTCTCGCTGACTGTTCAGACACAAATATATCTGTTTAAAAAAGTCTGATGTAGGCCAGAAAACTAGAACTGTGGTATTTCTCTTCCACGGTTCAAATCTCTGTATTATCCACTTTTTTGCCTTTTTTTAATAAAAAAAACATTTTGAGTGTCTCGCTGACTGTTCAGACACAAATATATCTCTTTAAAAGAGTCTGGTGTAGGCAAGATAACAAGAACTGTGGTTTTGCATTTCCACAGTTCAAATCTCTGTATTATCCACTTTTTTGCCTTTTTTAAAAAAAAAAAAACATTTTGAGTGTCTCGCTGACTGTTCAGATACAAATATATCTGTTTAAAAGAGTCTGGTGTAGGCCGTATAACTAGAGCTGTGGTTTTCCTCTTCCACAGTTCAAATCTTTGTATTATCTACTTTTTTGCCTTTTTTCAATAAAAAAAAACATTTTGAGTTTCTCGCTGACTGTTCAGACACAAATATATCTGTTTAAAAGATTCTGGTGTAGGCCAGATTTCTAGAACTGTGGTTTTGCAGTTCCACTGTTCAAATCTCTGTATTATCAACTTTTTTGCCTTTTTCAATAAAAAAAACCATTTTGAGTGTCTCGCTGACTGTTCAGACACAAATATATCTGTTTAAAAGATTCTGGTGTAGGCCAGATATCTAGAACTGAGATTTTGAAGTTTCACAGTTCAAATCTCTGTATTATACACTTTTTTGCCCTTTTTCATTAAAAAAAACATTTTGAGTTTCTTGCTGACTGTTCAGACACAAATATATCTGTTTAAAAGATTCTGGTGTAGGCCAGATATCTAGAACTGTGGTTTTGCAGTTCCACTGTTCAAATCTCTGTATTATCAACATTTTTGCCTTTTTCAATAAAAAAAACCATTTTGAGTGTCTCGCTGACTGTTCAGACACAAATATATCTGTTTAAAAGAGTCTGGCGTAGGCCAGATAACTAGAACTGTGGTTTTACAGTTCCACAGTACAATTCTCTGTATTATCCACTTTTTTGCCCTTTTTCATTAAAAAAAACATTTTGAGTTTCTCGCTGACTTTTCAGACACAAATATATATGTTTAAAAGATTCTGGTGTAGACCACATATCTAGAACTGTGGTTTTGCAGTTCCACAGTTCAAATCTCTGTATAATCCACTTTTTGCCATTTTTCAATTGAAAAAAAAATTTTCAGTGTCTTGATTACTGTTCAGACACAAATATATCTGTTTAAAAGATTCTGATGTAGGCCTGATAACTAGAACTGTGGTTTTCCTCTTCCACTGTTCAAATTTGGGTGTAATCCACCATTTTGCATAAAAAAAAACATTTTGAGTGTCTCGCTGACTGTTCAGACACAAATATCTCTGTTTAAAAGAGTATGGTATAGGCCAGAGAGCTAGAACTGTGGTTTTGCAGTTCCACGGTTCAAATCTCTGTATTATCCACTTTTTTGCCTTTTTTCCATAAAAAAAACATTTTGAGTGTCTCGCTGACTGTTCAGACACAAATATATCTGTTTAAAAGAGTCTGGTGTAGGCCAGATAACTAGAACTGTGGTTTTCCTCTTCCACAGTTCAAATCTCTGTATTATCCACTTTTTTGCATTTTTTACCATAAAAAAAACATTTTGAGTGTCTCTCTGACTGTTCAGACACAAATGTATCTGTTTAAAAGAGTCTGGTGTAGGCTGAATAACTAGAACTGTGGTTTTCCTCTTCCACGGTTCAAATCTCTGTATTATCCACTTTTTTGCCTTTTTTCAATAAAAAAAAACATTTTGAGTGTCTTGCTGACTGTTCAGATACAAATATATCTGTTTAAAAGAGTCTGGTGTAGGCCGGATATCTAGAACTGTGGTTTTCCTCTTCCACGGTTCAAATCTCTGTATTATCCACTTATTATCCACTTTTTTGCCTTTTTTCAATAAAAAAAACATTTTGAGATTCTCGCTGACTGTTCAGACACAAATATATCTGTTTAAAAGATTCTGGTGTAGGCCATATAACTAGAACTGTGGTTTTCGTCTCCCACAGTTCAAATCTGGGTGTAATCCACCTTTTTGCATAAAAAAAAACATTTTGAGTGTCCCGCTGACTGTTCAGACACAAATATCTCTGTTTAAAAGAGTATGGTATAGGCCAGATAGCTAGAACTGTGGTTTTGCAGTTCCACGGTTCAAATCTCTGTATTATCCAATTTTTTGCCTTTTTTCCATAAAAAAAACATTTTGAGTTGCTCAGACAAAAATATATCTGTTTAAAAGAGTCTGGTGTAGGCCAGATAACTAGAACTGTGGTTTTGCAGTTCCACGGTTCAAATCTCTGTATTATCCACTTTTTTGCCTTTTTTCAATAAAAAAAAACATTTTGAGTGTCTTGCTGACTGTTCAGATACAAATATATCTGTTTAAAAGAGTCTGGTGTAGACTGAATAACTAGAACTGTGGTTTTCCTCTTCCACGGTTCAAATCTCTGTATTATCCACTTTTTTGCCTTTTTTCAATAAAAAAAAACATTTTGAGTGTCTTGCTGACTGTTCAGATACAAATATATCTGTTTAAAAGAGTCTGGTGTAGGCCGGATATCTAGAACTGTGGTTTTCCTCTTCCACGGTTCAAATCTCTGTATTATCCACTTTTTTGCCTTTTTTCAATAAAAAAAAACATTTTGAGTTTCTCGCTGACTGTTCAGACACAAATATATCTGTTTAAAAGATTCTGGTGTAGGCCAGATAACTAGAACTGTGGTTTTGCAGTTCCACGGTTCAAATCTCTGTATTATCCACTTTTTTGCCTTTTTTCAATAAAAAAAAAACATTTTGAGTGTCTCGCTGACTGTTGAGACACAAATATATCTGTTTAAAAGAGTCTGGTGTATGCCAGATAACTAGAACTGTGGTTTTCCTCTCCCACATTTCAAATCTGGGTGTAATCCACCTTTTTGAACACAAAAAAACATTTTGAGTGTCTCGCTGACTGCTCAGACACAAATATATCTGTGTAAAAGAGTCTGGTGTAGGACAGATAACTAGAACTGTGGTTTTGCAGTTCCACGGTTCAAATCTGGGTGTAATCCACCTTTTTGCACACAAAAAAACATTTTGAGTGTCTCGCTGACTGCTCAGACACAAATATATCTGTGTGAAAGAGTCTGGTGTAGGCCAGATAATTAGAACTGTGGTTTTTGCAGTTCCACAGTACAAATCTCTGTATTATCCACGTTTTTTGCCTTTTTTCAATAAAAAAAAACATTTTGAGTGTCTCGCTGACTGTTCAGACACAAATATATCCGTTAAAGAGTCTGGTGTAGGCCAGATAACTAGAACTGTGGTTTTGCAGTTCCACGGTTCAAATCTCTGTATTATCCACTTTTTTGCCTTTTACAATAAAAAAAAACATTTTGAGTGTCTCGCTGACTGTTGAGACACAAATATATCTGTATAAAAGAGTCTAGTGTAGGCCCGATAACTAGAACTGTGGTTTTCCTCTCCCACAGTTCAAATCTGGGTGTAATCCACCTTTTTGCATAAAAAAAAACATTTTGAGTGGCTCGATGACTGTTCACACACAAATATATCTGTTTGAAAGATTCTGGTGTAGGCCAGGTATCTAGAACTGTCGTTTTGCAGTTCCACGGTTCAAATCTCTGTATTATCCACTTTTTTGCCATTTTTCAATAAAAAAAAACATTTTGAGTGTCTCGCTGACTGTTCAGACACAAATATATCTGTTTAAAAGATTCTGGTGTAGGCCAGATAACTAGAACTGTGGTTTTGCAGTGCCACGGTTCAAATCTCTGTATTATCCACTTTTTTGCCATTTTTCAATAAAAAAACATTGTGAGTGTGTAGTTGACTGCTCACACACAAATATATTTGTTTAAAAGAGTATGGTGTAGGCCAGATAACTAGAACTGTGGTTTTCCTCTTCCACGGTTCAAATCTCTGTATTATCCACTTTTTGTCTTTTTTCAATAAAAAAAACATTTTGAGTGTCTCGCTGACTGTTCAGACACAAATATATCCATTTCAAAGAGTCTGGTGTAGGCCAGATAACTAGAACTGTGGTTGTCCTCTTCCTCGGTTCAAATCTCTGTATTATCCACTCTTTTGCCTTTTTTCAATAAAAAAAAATATTTTGAGTTTCTCGCTGACTGTTCAGACACAAATATATCCATTTAAAAGAGTCTGGTGTAGGCCAGATATCAAGAACTGTGGTTTTGCAGTTCCACTGCTCAAATCTCTGTATTATCCACTTTTTTGAATTTTTTCACAAAAAAAAAACATTTTGAGTGTCTCGCTGACTGTTCAGACACAAATATATCTGTTTAAAAGATTCTGGTGTAGGCCAGATAACTAGAACTGTGGTTTTCCTCTTCCACAGTTCAAATCTCTGTATTATCCACTTTTTTGCCTTTTTAAAATAAAAAAAAACATTTTGAGTGTCTCGCTGACTGTTCAGACACAAATATATCCGTTAAAGAGTCTGGTGTAGGCCAGATAACTAGAACTGTGGTTTTCCTCTTCCACAGTTCAAATCTCTGTATTATCCACTTTTTTGCCTTTTTTCCATAAAAAAAAACATTTTGAGTTTCTCGCTGACTGTTCAGACACAAATATATCTGTTTAAAAGAGTCTGGTGTAGGCCAGATAACTAGAACTGTGGTTCTGCAGTTCCAAAGCACAAATCTCTGTATTATCCACGTTTCTGCCTTTTTCAATAAAAAAAAAAACATTTTGAGCGTCTCGCTGACTGTTCAGACACAAATATATCTGTTTAAAAGATTCTGGTGTAGGCCAGATAATTAGAACTGTGGTTTTCCTCTCCCACGGTTCAAATTTTGTTCTAATCCTCCTCTTTGCTTAAAAAAAAACATTTTGAGTGTCTCGCTGACTGTTCAGACACAAATATATCTGTTTAAAAAAGTCTGGTGTAGGCCAGATAACTAGAACTGTGGTTTTCCTCTTCCACGGTTCAAATCTCTGCATTATCCACTTTTTTGAAATTTTTCAAGAAAAAAAAACATTCTGAGTGTCTCGCTGACTGTTCAGACACAAATATATCTGTTTAAAAGATTTTGGTGTAGGCCATATAAATGGAACTGTGGTTTTCCTCTCCCACGGTTCAAATCTGGGTCTAATCCACCTTTTTGCATAAAAAAAAACATTTTGAGTGTCTCGCTGACTGTGCAGACCGAAATATCTCTGTTTAAAAAAGTCTGGCGTAGGCCAGAAAACTAGAACTATGGTTTTCCTCTTCCACGGTTCAAATCTCTGTATTATCCACTTTTTTGCCTTTTTTCCATAAAAAAAAACATTTTGAGTGTCTCGCTGACTGTTCAGACACAAATATATCTGTTTAAAAAAGTCTGGTGTAGGCCAGAAAACTAGAACTGTGATTTTCCTCTTCCACGGTTCAAATCTCTGTATTATCCACTTTTTTGCATTTTTACCATAAAAAAAAAAACATTTTGAGTGTCTCGCTGACTGTTCAGACACAAATATATCTGTTTAAAAGAGTCTGGTGTAGGCCAGATAACTAGAACTGTGGTTTTCCTCTTCCACAGTTCAAATCTGTGTATTATCCACTTTTTTCCCTTTTTTCAATAAAAAAAACATTTTGAGTGTCTCGCTGACTGTTCAGACACAAATATATCCATTAAAGAGTCTGGTGTAGGCCAGATAACTAGAACTGTGGTTTTCCTCTTCCACAGTTCAAATCTCTGTATTATCCACTTTTTTGCCTTTTTTCCATAAAAAAAAACATTTTGAGTTTCTCGCTGACTGTTCAGACACAAATATATCTGTTTAAAAGATTCTGGTGTAGGCCAGATAACTAGAACTGTGGTTTTCCTCTTCCACAGTTCAAATCTCTGTATTATCCACTTTTTTGCCTTTTTTTCATAAAAAAAACATTTTGACTGTTTCTCGCTGACTGTTCAGACACAAATATATCTGTTTAAAAGAGTCTGGTGTAGGCCAGATAACTAGAACTGTGGTTTTGCAGTTCCACAGTACAAATCTCTGTATTTCCCATGTTTTTGCCTTTTTTCAATATAAAAAAACATTTTGAGTGTCTCACTGACTGTTCAGACACAAATATATCTGTTTAAAAGATTCTGGTGTAGGCCATATAACTAGAACTGTGGTTTTCCTCTCCCACGGTTCAAATCTGGGTCTAATCCACCTTTTTGCATAAAAAAAAAACATTTTGAGTGTCTTGCTGACTGCTCAGACAAAAATATATCTGTTTAAAAGAGTCTGGTGTAGGGCAGATAACTAGAACTGTGGTTTTGCAGTTTCACGGTTCAAATCTCTGTATTATCCACTGTTTTGCCTTTTTTCAATAAAAAAAAACATTTTGAGTGTCTTGCTGACTCTTCAGATACAAATATATCTGTTTAAAAAAGTCTGGTGTAGGCCGGATAACTAGAACTGTGTTTTTCCTATCCCTCGGTTCAAATATGGGTGTAATCCACCATTTTGCTTAAAAAAAAACATTTTGTGGGTCTCGCTGACTGTTCAGACACAAATATATCTGTTTAAAAGATTCTGGTGTAGGCCAGATAACTAGAACTGTGGTTTTCGTCTCCCACAGTTCAAATCTGGGTGTAATCCACCTTTTTGCATAAAAAAAAACATTTTGAGTGTCTCGCTGACTGTTCAGACACAAATATCTCTGTTTAAAAGAGTATGGTATAGGCCAGATAGCTAGAACTGTGGTTTTGCAGTTCCACGGTTCAAATCTCTGTATTATCCACTTTTTTGCCTTTTTTCCATAAAAAAAACATTTTGAGTGTCTCGCTGACTGCTCAGACAAAAATATATCTGTTTAAAAGAGTCTGGTGTAGGCCAGATAACTAGAACTGTGGTTTTCCTCTTCCACAGATCAAATCTCTGTATTATCCACTTTTTTGCCTTTTTTCCATAAAAAAAACATTTTGAGTGTCTCTCTGACTGTTCAGACACAAATATATCTGTTTAAAAGAGTCTGGTGTAGGCCAGATAACTAGAACTGTGGTTTTGCAGTTCCACGGTTCAAATCTCTGTATTATCCACTTTTTTGCCTTTTTTCAATAAAAAAAACATTTTGAGTGTCTTGCTGACTGTTCAGATACAAATATATCTGTTTAAAAGAGTCTGGTGTAGGCTGGATAACTAGAACTGTGGTTTTCCTCTTCCACATTTCAAATCTCTGTATTATCCACTTTTTTACATTTTTTACCATAAAAAAAAACATTTTGAGTGTCTTGCTGACTGTTCAGATACAAATATATCTGTTTAAAAGAGTCTGGTGTAGGCCGGATATCTAGAACTGTGGTTTTCCTCTTCCACGGTTCAAATCTCTGTATTATCCACTTTTTTGCCTTTTTTCAATAAAAAAAAACATTTTGAGTTTCTCGCTGACTGTTCAGACACAAATATATCTGTTTAAAAGATTCTGGTGTAGGCCATATAACTAGAACTGTGGTTTTCGTCTCCCACAGTTCAAATCTGGGTGTAATCCACCTTTTTGCATAAAAAAAAACATTTTGAGTGTCTCGCTGACTGTTCAGACACAAATATCTCTGTTTAAAAGAGTATGGTATAGGCCAGATAGCTAGAACTGTGGTTTTGCAGTTCCACGGTTCAAATCTCTGTATTATCCACTTTTTTGCCTTTTTTTCATAAAAAAAACATTTTGAGTGTCTCGCTGACTGCTCAGACAAAAATATATCTGTTTAAAAGAGTCTAGTGTAGGCCAGATAACTAGAACTGTGGTTTTCCTCTTCCACAGTTCAAATCTCTGTATTATCCACTTTTTTGCATTTTTTACCAAAAAAAAAACATTTTGAGTGTCTCTCTGACTGTTCAGACACAAATATATCTGTTTAAAAGAGTCTGGTGTAGGCCAGATAACTAGAACTGTGGTTTTGCAGTTCCACGGTTCAAATCTCTGTATTATCCACTTTTTTGCCTTTTTTCAATAAAAAAAAACATTTTGAGTGTCTTGCTGACTGTTCAGATACAAATATATCTGTTTAAAAGAGTCTGGTGTAGGCTGAATAAGTAGAACTGTGGTTTTCCTCTTCCACGGTTCAAATCTCTGTATTATCCACTTTTTTGCCTTTTTTCAATAAAAAAAAACATTTTGAGTGTCTTGCTGACTGTTGAGACACAAATATATCTGTTTAAAAGAGTCTGGTGTATGCCAGATAACTAGAACTGTGGTTTTCCTCTCCCACATTTCAAATCTGGGTGTAATCCACCTTTTTGCACACAAAAAAACATTTTGAGTGTCTCGCTGACTGCTCAGACACAAATATATCTGTGTAAAAGAGTCTGGTGTAGGCCAGATAACTAGAACTGTGGTTTTGCAGTTCCACAGTACAAATCTCTGTATTATCCACGTTTTTTGCCTTTTTTCAATAAAAAAAAACATTTTGAGTGTCTCGCTGACTGTTCAGACACAAACATATCCGTTAAAGAGTCTGGTGTAGGCCAGATAACTAGAACTGTGGTTTTGCAGTTCCACGGTTCAAATCTCTGTATTATCCACTTTTTTGCCTTTTACAATAAAAAAAAACATTTTGAGTGTCTCGCTGACTGTTGAGACACAAATATATCTGTTTAAAAGAGTCTGGTGTAGGCCAGATAACTAGAACTGTGGTTTTCCTCTCCCACAGTTCAAATCTGGGTGTAATCCACCTTTTTGCATAAAAAAAAACATTTTGAGTGGCTCGCTGACTGTTCACACACAAATATATCTGTTTGAAAGATTCTGGTGTAGGCCAGATATCTAGAACTGTGGTTTTGCAGTTCCACGGTTCAAATCTCTGTATTATCCACTTTTTTGCCATTTTTCAATAAAAAAAAACATTTTGAGTGTCTCGCTGACTGTTCACACACAAATATATCTGTTTAAAAGATTCTGGTGTAGGCCAGATATCTAGAACTGTGGTTTTGCAGTTCCACGGTTCAAATCTCTGTATTATCCACTTTTTTGCCATTTTTCAATAAAAAAAAACATTTTGAGTGTCTCGCTGACTGTTCAGACACAAATATATCTGTTTAAAAGATTCTGGTGTAGGCCAGATAACTAGAACTGTGGTTTTCCTCTCCCACGGTTCAAATTTGGGTGTAATCCACCATTTTGCATAAAAAAAAACATTTTGAGTGTCTCGCTGACTGTTCAGACACAAATATATCTGTTTAAAAGAGTATGGTATAGGCCAGATAACTATAACTGTGGTTTTCCTCTTCCACAGTTCAAATCTCTGTATTATCCACATTTTTGCCTTTTTTACATAAAAAAAAACATTTTGAGTGTCTCGCTGACTGTTCAGACACAAATATATCCGTTAAAGAGTCTTGTGTAGGCCAGATAACTAGAACTGTGATTTTGCAGTTCCACGGTTCAAATCTCTGTATTATCCACTTTTTGTCTTTTTTCAATAAAAAAAACATTTTGAGTGTCTCGCTGACTGTTCAGACACAAATATATCCGTTTCAAAGAGTCTGGTGTAGGCCAGATAACTAGAACTGTGGTTGTCCTCTTCCTCGGTACAAATCTCTGTATTATCCACTTTTTTGCCTTTTTTCAATAAAAAAAAACATTTTGAATGTCTCGCTGACTGTTCAGACACAAATACATCTGTTTAAAAAATTCTGGTGTAGGCCAGATAACTAGAACTGTGGTTTTCCTCTTCCACGGTTCAAATCTCCTTTTTTTTACCCTTTTCCATTGATAGTGCGAGTGTAAGCTATTTTACTTCATTTACAATGGGCAAGGCGCGTGGCAAGGGACGTCGAACTGGACGTTCTGGTGATGGAGCGTGCAGAGGACGGGGCCGTGGCCAGGGTGAAAATGTGCCCCAACCAACAGCCACATCTTCTCGCTCCCAGTTCTTGACCGAATTACTAGGGATGCACACAACAGCACCACTATTGCGAACTGATCAGTGTGAACAGGTTATTATTTGGATAGCAGATAATACTTCCACTCACCTGAGCACCACCACCTCCGGTCTGTCTTCCACACGGTCAAGTGTTATTAGCCGTGAGTCTCGACTATATACTCCTCCTCACCCTGATGCTCCTTCCTCCCACCATGCCGAGTGTCGTCAGACAGCAACTGATCCCACAGTTGAACACTCTGAAGAGCTGTTCACTGGTCCATTTCCATATTTGGGCCCCTCGCCTGCTCCGCTTGAAGAGGTGGAAGAGGAGATCCCATGTAGCGATGGCCAAATATTTGAACAGCTATGGCCACAGGAAGGCGCCGCTGGCAATTTGTCACAAGAGGTGGACGATGACGAGACACAATTGCTACGAAGTGAGGAGGAGGACCGTGGTGCGGAAGTCGAAGAGGAGGAGCTGGTGGATGATCTAGTAACTGACACGCAGAGCAAGGCCAGCAGCACACAGGGGGAGGGAGGCAGAGTACCCCAACAGGCAGGAAGAAGCAGTGTGGTGGCCGCAGACAGAAGGCGGGCAACCGTTCCCCGTAACACCAACACGAGGGATGTTGCCAGTACAACGGGTAGGTCTTCCAGAGTCTGGCCATTTGTACCACCTGCCATGCCAGCATCAGCAGGGGTGACAAAACTACCGGCCTGACCACCACCAGCATGATCAGGCACATGTCATCAAAGCACCCGACTTTGTGGGGCGAACCCCTGGGTCCACGACCAGTGTCAGCGGGTGTCACCACTGCTTCTTCCGCTTTTATGCGTGTAAGAGAACCCCCTGTTGTGCGTGCAAGGCAATCCCCTATCCATACTGCATGCAAAGATGTCCCCTCCTCTCAGTCTTCACTTGTTAAGGCAGTTTCTCAAGAAACAGCATCACCGTCCACGTCCACGTCCCACCGCAGCGTTCAATTGTCCATATCCCAGACCTTTGAACGAAAGCACAAATTCGCAGCCAACGCCCCACAGGCCACAGTCCTAAATTTGCACATTTCACTACTGCTTGCGTTGGAAATGCTGCCTTTTAGGCTGGTGGAGACGGAATCCTTCCGCAACCTGTCCCTAGGTACTCGGTCCCCAGCCGACACAATTTTGCCCGGTGTGCCATCCCCGCACTACACAAGCACGTGTCCCAAAACATCTGCCGTGGCCTCAACAACACTGTTACTGGGAGAGTCCACCTGACAACGGACATATGAACAAGTGCTTGTGGCCAGGGACGGTACATCTCACTGACGGCACACTGGGTAAACATAGTGGAAGCCGGGACCCAGTCGGACATTGGGATGGAACACATCCTCCCGAGGATTGCAGGCCCTATGTCAGTCAGAGTTGCCCCACAGTGTACAGCTCCTGCGCATCATTCTTCTCCTCCTCATGTTCAGCCTCCATCTCAGATATCACCAGATCAGTTTCAAGCTGGAAACACTGCAGTACTGACTCAGTCAAGCGGCAACAGGCTGTGCTGAAACTCACAGCCCCCCGAAGAAGCCACGCGAACCGCGCGTCGGGGCTGCAGAGCGGCTTTGTGGTTACCCCAGTACCTTATGGGTGAGCTCTCTGATTCGACCTGTTATCGTTGCTCTGCCTGTTCGACCCTCTTTGGTGGCTTTCTTTGATTGTTGCTCTCTGTGTGGAGGCCCCTACTTTAGGGAGACTCTTCAGCTTCCATACACTGCCTACTACCATGTATATACTGTTTACGTGTGTTATGGATATATCATATGTAAGTGTTGAATAGGGTCAGCCTGCTTTCCCCTCAGGACCCACCTACAATCGCTGCCCTGCATCTGTGTGTATTCCTACCCCGAGTGATCTATTTTTTTAGCTTTGTTACACGATTTTAATTTTATATATGAAATAAAGTGTCTTTTATACATTAATATGGACTTATACTTGATTTGGGATAATACTCCAATTTTGTAGGCTTCATGTATAGTTTGGGAGTACACGGACCATCGTTATGTTATATATCCATGTAGTTCGGTTCATTTATTTTCATAAGCTTAGGTGATAAACCTCACACTGCTTGTGAGTTGTGGACAGCAGTGAAAGAGCAGGCAGATCTGTGGCTGAGACCGCTGAACCTACATCCAGGCATGGTCGTGTGTGACAATGGCCGTAACCTGGTGGCGGCTCTGAGGCGAGATCACACACGTACCATGCCTGGCTCATGTGCTTAACCTCGTGGCTCAGTGGTTTCTTAAATCGTACCCCGAGTTTCCAGATCTGTTCGTCAAAGTACGCCGCCTGTCAGCTCATTTTCGGAAGTCGGCTACAGCTTCCACCGCCCTTGCTGTGTTGAAGCAGCGTTTGCAGCTTCCGGCACACCGACTGGTGTGTGATGTCCCCACACGTTGGAACTCTACCCTCCACATGTTGCAAAGGATTTGTGAGCAGAAGAGAGCAGTTGTGGAGTACCAGCTGCAACAAGGCCGTCGATATTCAGGTCAGACTCCACACATAAGACCTCAGGAGTGGACCTGGATGTCTGACATATGTACCATCCTGACAAACTTTGAGGAGTCCACCAAGATGGTGAGTGGCAATCATTAGCGTCAGCATCCCACTTGTCTGTCTTTTGCAACGCTCTCTGCAGAGAATTAAAGAGGAGGCATTGCAGCCAGAGTATGATGAGATGGATCAAGAAGCCATAGCGGGCGATTACACACAGCCCAGCCTCATCTCATCCCAACGTGCATTGGGGGACAATGAGGGAGAGGAGGAGGAGGAGGAGGAAGAACAGGAGCTGGTATAATGCGCTGTAGACGGTAGTACCTGTACAACTGTCATACTGTCGGTTCAGCGTGGGTGGCCTGAGGACAGGGGGGAGGAGGAGGAGGAGGAGAGCATGGTCAGTCAACATCTTGGTGAGGACATAGAAGTCTTGCCCGTTACCAGTCTGGCACGCATGGCTGACTTTATGTTACGCTGCCTTAACCATGACCCTCGCGTTGTCAAAATGTTGGGTGACAGTCATTACTGGTTGGTGACACTTTTAGACCCCAGCTACAAGGAGAACTTTCACTCTCTTATTCCTGAGGGTAAGAGGTCTACAAGAATGGGGCAGTATCAGAAGGCCCTTGCTGAGGAACTGCTAAAAAAATTCCCATCTGAACACGCTAGCGGCAGAGGTCACAGTTTGTTGCCCAACCAAGGCGTACCGGCGAGAGAGACGCAACTCCAATCCAGCAGAGGCAGGGGAACACTGTCAACGTTCTGGGACAGTTTTCTGAGACCCGCCCAGCTTACAGGCCCTGAGACGCGGGGTACTCTCACAAGGAGTGGAAAGTTTCAAAAGATGGTGAGGGAGTACCTTGCCGACCGTACCAGCATCCTCCGTGATTCCTCTGTGCCTTTTAATTATTGGGTATCCGAGCTGGACACTTGGAATGAACTCTCTCTGTACGCCTTGGAGGTCCTGGCCTGCCCTGCCGCTAGCGTGTTATCGGAGCGTGTTTTTAGTGCCGGTGGGGGAATTATAACTGATAAGCGCACTCGCCTGTCAACTGACAATGCTGACAAGCTGACCCTTATCAAAATGAACAAGGGCTGGATTGGGCCAGACTTCTCATCACCACCAAATGACAGCAGAGTAACATAAAGACAAATCCACTGTGTTATTTCGGGAGGTGTATTCTCATGCACCGCTTCACACCCACACATGGGTATACGCTTCCTCATTTCGTCTGTTTTTTGCTCTACTCCTTATCCTCAGGGTCCACCACCACTATACCACCAGGTTGACCATGGTCCGTGTTGCCAGCATTGCAAGTTCCTCCGTCCTAATTTTTGGCAGCTTTTGCTTGGAAGTCATAGACAAAGACTATGGGAGACCCACTCCCCAATAATGGGATTAATGCTTTTAATATGCTGTACTTCATGGCTCTTGTAAGGGGCATAAAAACCTTCTTGTTAAGCTACTGTGACCTCCACATCTCTTCCAAGGGGCATTAAAACCATCTTTTTAAGATACTATGACCGCCACGTCTCTTCCAAGGGGCATTAAAACCGTCTTGTTAAGCTACTGTGACCTCCACGTCTCTTCCAAGAGGCATTAAAACCGTCTTGTTAAACCTCTCTGAATTCCACGTCTCTTCCAAAGGGCATTAAAACCGTCTTGTTAAACCACTCTGAACTCCACGTCTCTTCCAAGTGGCATTAAAACCAACTTGTTAAACAACTCTGACCTCCACGTCTCTTCAAAGGGGCATTAAAGCCGTCTTGTTAAGCTACTGTGACTTCCACGTCTCTTCCAAAGGGCATTAAAACTATCTTGTTAAACAACTCTGACCTCCACGTCTTTTCCAACGGGCATTAAAACCATCCTGTTAAGCTACTGTGACCTCCACGTCTCTTCCAAAGGGCATTAAAACCGTCTTGTTAAACCACTCTGAACTCCACGTCTCTTCAAAGGGGCATTAAAACCATCTTGTTAAACACTCTGACCTCCACGTCTCTTCCAAGGGGCATTAAAAGCATCTTGTTAAACCACTCTGACCTCCACGTCCCTTCCAAGGGGCATTAAAACTGTCTTGTTAAGCTACTGTGACCTCCACATCTCTTCCAAGGGGCATTAAAACCATCTTGTTAAACCACTCTGACCTGCACTTCTCGTCCAAGGGGCATTAAAACCATCTTGTTAAGCTACTGTGATCTCCATGTCTCTTCCAAGGGGCATTAAAACCGTCTTGTTAAACCACTCTGAACTCCACGTCTCTTCCAAAGGGCATTAAAACCATCTTGTTAAACCATTCTGACCTCCACGTCTCTTCCAAGGGGCATTAAAACAATCTTGTTAAGCTACTGTGAACTCCACGTCTCTTCCAAGGGGCAATAAAGCCATCTTGTTAAACCACTCTGACCTCCACATCTCCTCCAAGGGGCATTAAAACCGTCTTGTTAAGCTACTGTGACCTCCACGTCTCTTCTAAGGGGCATTTAATCCATCTTGTTAAACCACTCTGACCTTCATGTCTCTTCCAAGGGGCATTAAAACCATCTTGTTAAACCACTCTGACCTCCACGTCTCTTCCAAGGGGCATTAAAAGCATCTTGTTAAACCACTCTGACCCCCACAACTCTTCCAAGAGGCATTAAAACCATCTTGTTAAGCTACTGTGACCCCCACATCTCTTGTAAGGGGCATTAAAACCGTCTTGGTAAACCACTCTGAACTCCACGGCTCTTCCAAGGGGCATTAAAACCATCTTGTTAAACCACTCTGACTTCCATGTCTCTTCCAAGGGGCATTAAAACCATCTTGTTAAACCACTCTGACCTCCATGTCTCTTCCAAGGGGCATTAAAACCGTCTTGTTAAGCAACTGTAACCTCCACGTCTCTTGCAAGGGGCATTAAAACCATCTTGTTAAACCACTCTTACCTCCACGTCTCTTCCAAGGGGCATTAAAACCATCTTGTTAAACCACTCTGACCTCCACGTCTCTTCCAATTGGCATTAAAACCGTCTTGTTAAGCTACTGTGACCTCCAGGTCTCTTACAAGGGGCATTAAAACAGTCTTGTTAAACCACTCTGACCTCTACGTCTTTTCCAAGGGGCATTAAAACCATCTTGCTAAACCACTCAGACCTCCACGTCTCTTCCAATTGGCATTAAAACCGTCTTGTTAAGCTACTGTGACCTCCAGGTCTCTTACAAGGGGCATTAAAACAGTCTTGTTAAACCACTCTGACCTCCACGTCTCTTCCAAGGGGCATTAAAACCATCTTATTAAGCTACTATGACCCCCCACGACTCTTCCAAGCGGCATTAAAACCATCTTGTTAAACCACTTAGAACTCCACGTCTATTCCAAGGGGCATTAAAGCCATCTTGTTAAACCACTCTGACCTCCAAGTCTCTTCCAAGGGGCATTAAAACCGCCTTGTTAAGCTACTGTGACCTCCAGGTCTCTTCCAAGGGGCATTAAAACCATCTTGTTAAACCACTCTGACCTCCACGTCTCTTCCAAGGAGCATTAAAACCATCTTGTTAAACCACTCTGACCTCCACGTCTCTTCCAAGGGGCATTAAAACCGTCTTGTTAAGATACTTTGACCTCCACGTCTCTTCCAAGGGGTATTAAAACCGTCTTGTTAAACCACTTTGACCTCCACGTCTCTTCCAAGGGTCATTAAAACAGTCTTGTTAAGCTACTGTGATCTCCACGTCTCTTCCATGGGGCATTAAAACCGTCTTGCTAAGCTACTGTGATATCTACGTCTCTTCCAAGGGGCATTAAAACCATCTTGTTAAACCACTCTGAACTTCAAGTCTCTTCCAAGGGGCATTAAAATCATCTTGTTAAACCACTTTGAACTCCACGTCTCTTCCAAGGGGCATTAAAACCATCTTGTTAATCTACTCTGACCTCCACGTCTCTTCCAAGGGGCATTTAAACCGTCTTGTTAAGCTACTGTGACCTCCACGTCTCTTCCAAGGGGCATTAAAACCATCTTGTTAAACCACTCTGACCTCAACTTCTAATCCAAGGAGCATTAAAACCATCTTGTTAAGCTACTGTGATCTCCACGTCTCTTCCAAGGGGCATTAAAACCATCTTGTTAAAACACTCTGAACTCCACGTCTCTTCCAAGGGGCATTAAAGCCATCTTGTTAAACCACTCGGACCTCCACATCTCTTCCAAGGGGCATTAAAACCGTATTGTTAAGCTACTGTGACCTCCACGTCTCTTCCAAGGGGCATTTAAACCATCTTGTTAAACCACTCTGACCTTCATGTCTCTTCCAAGGGGCTTTGAAATCATCTTGTTAAACCACTCTGAACTCCACGTCTCTTCCAAGGGGCATTAAAAGCATCTTGTTAAACCACTCTGACCTCCACGACTCTTCCAAGGGGCATTAAAACCGTCTTGTTAAGCTACTGTGACCTCCACATCTCTTGTAAGGGGCATTAAAACCGTCTTGTTAAACGACTCTGACCTCCACGTCTCTTCCAAGGGGCATTAAAACCATCTTGTTAAACCACTCTGACCTCCACGTATCTTCCAAGGGGCATTAAAACTATTTTGTTAAACCACTCTGACCTCCACGTCTCTTCCAAGGGGCATTAAAACCATCTTGTTAAGCTACTCTGACCTCCACGTCTCTTCCAAGGGGCATTAAAACAGTCTTGTTAAACCACTCTGACCTCCACGTCTCTTCCAAGGGGCATTAAAACCATCTTATTAAGCTACTATGACCCCTACGTCTCTTCCAAGGGGCATTAAAGCCATCTTGTTAAACCACTCTGACCTCCAAGTCTCTTCCAAGGGGCATTAAAACCGTCTTGTTAAGCTACTGTGACCTCCTCATCTCTTCCAAGGGGCATTAAAACCCTCTTGTTAAACCACTCTGACATCCACGTCTCTTCCAAGGGGCATTAAAACCATCTTGTTAAACCACTCTTACCTCCACGTCTCTTCCAAGGGGCATTAAAACCATCTTGTTAAACCACTCTGACCACCACGTGTCTTCCAAGGGGCATTAAAACCGTCTTGTTAAGCTACTGTGACCTCCACGTCTCTTCCAAGTGGCATTAAAACTATCTTGTTATACCACTCTGACCTCCAAGTCCCTTCCAAGTGGCATTAAAACCATCTTGTTAAACCACTCTGACCTCCACATCTCTTCCAAGAGGCATTAAAACCATCTTGTTAAACCACTCTGACCTCCACGTCTCTTCCAAGGGGCATTAAAACCGTCTTGTTAAGCTACTGTGACCTCCACGTCTCTTACAAGGGGCATTGAAACAGTCTTGTTAAACCACTCTGACCTCCACGTCTCTTCCAAGGGGCATTAAAACCATCTTGTTAAGCTACTGTGACCTCCACGTCTCTTCCAAGGGGCATTAAAACCCTCTTGTTAAACCACTCTGACCTCCACATCTCTTTCAAGGGGCCTTAAAACCATCATGTTAAACCAATCTGACTTCCATGTCTCTTCCAAGGGGCATTAAAACCGTCTTCTTAAACCACTTTGACCTTCACGTCTCTTCCAAGGGTCATTAAATCAGTCTTGTTAAGCTACTGTGATCTCAACGTCTCTTCAAAGGGGCATTAAAACCATCTTGTTAAGCTACTGTGACCTCCACGTCTCTTCCAAGGGGCCTTAAAACCATCTTGTTAAACCACTCTGACATTCATGTCTCTTCCAAGGGGCCTTAAAACCATCTTGTTAAACCACTCTGACTTCCACGTCTCTTCCAAGGGGCATTAAAACCATCTTGTTAAACCACTCTGACCTCCACTTCTTGTCCAAGGGGCATTAAAACCGTCTTGTTAAGCAACTGTGACCTCCATGACTCTTCCAAGGGGTATTAAAACCATCTTGTTAAACCACTCTGACCTCCACATCTCTTCCAATGGGCATTAAAACCGTCTTGTTAAGCAACTGTGACCTCCAGGACTCTTCCAAGGGGCATTAAAACCATCTTGTTAAACAACTCTGACCTCCACGTCAGTTCCAAGGAGCATTAAAACCATCTTTTTAAAACAATTTGACCTCCACGTCTCTTCCGAGGGGCATTAAAACCGTCTTGTTAAGATACTTTGACCTCCAGGTCTCTTCCAAGGGGCATTAAAACCGTCTTGTTAAACCATTTTGACCTCCACGTCTCTTCCAAGGGTCATTAAAACAGTCTTGTTAAGCTACTGTGATCTCCACGTCTCTTCCACGGGGCATTAAAACCGTCTTGCTAAGCTACTGTGATCTCTATGTCTCTTCCAAGGGGCATTAAAACCATCTTGTTAAACCACTCTGAACTTCAAGTCTCTTCCAAGGGGCATTAAAACCATCTTTTTAGACCACTCTGAACTCCACGTCTTTTCCAAGGGGCATTAAAACCATCTTGTTAATCTACTCTGACCTCCACGTCTCTTCCAAGGGGCAATAAAACCGTCTTGTTAAGCTACTGTGACCTCCACGTCTCTGCCAAGGGGCATTAAAACCATCTTGTTAAACCACTCAGACCTCCACTTCTTGTCCAAGGAGCATTAAAACCGTCTTGTTAAGCTACTGTTATCTCCACGTCTCTTACAAGGGGCATTAAAACCGTCTTGTTAAACCACTCTGAACTCCACGTCTCTTCCAAAGGGCATTAAAACCGTCTTGTAAAACCATTCTGACCTCCACGTCTCTTCCAAGGCGCATTAAAACCGTCTTGTTAAGCTAAAGTGACCTCCACGTCTCTTCCAAGGGGCATTAAAACTGTCTTGGTAAACCACTCTTTCCTCGACGTCTCATCAATGAGACATTAATACAGTCTTGTTAAGCTACTGTGAACTCCACGTCTCTTCCAAGAGGCATTAAAACCATCTTGTTAAAATACTCTGAACTCCACGTCTCTTCCAAGGGGCATTAAAACCATCTTGTTAAACCACTCTGACCTCCACGTCTCTTCCAAGGGGCATTAAAATCATCTTGTTAAGCTACTGTGACCTCCACGACTCTTCCAAGGGGTATTAAAACAATCTTGTTAAACCACTCTGTCCTCCACGTCTCTTCCAAGGGGCATTTAAACCGTCTTGTTAAGCTACTGTGACCTCCACGTCTTTTACAAGGGGCATTAAAACCGTCTTGTTAAACCACTCTGACATCCACGTCTCTTCCAAGGGGCATTAAAGCCGTCTTGTTAAGCTACTATGATCCCCACGTCTCTTCCAAGGGGCAATGAAACCATCTTGTTAAACCACTCTGAACTCCACGTCTCTTCCAAGGGGCATTAAAACCATCTTTTTAAACCACTCTGACCTCCAAGTCTCTTCCAAGTGGCATTAAAACCATCTTGTTACACCACTCTGACCTCCACGTCTCTTCCAAGGGGCATTAAAACCATCTTGTTAAACTACTCTGACCTCCACGTCTCTTCCAAGTGGCATTAAACCATCTTGTTAAACCACTCTGACCTCCAAGTCTCTTCCAAGGGGCATTAAAACAGTCTTGTTAAGCTACTGTGACCTCCACGTCTCTTCCAAGGGGCATTAAAACCCTTTTGTTAAAACACTCTGACCTCCACGTCTCTTCCAAGGGGCATTAAAACCATCTTGTTAAACCATTCTAACCTCCACGTCTCTTCCAAGGGGCATTAAAACAGTCTTGTTAAGCTACTGTGACCTCCACGTCTCTTCCAAGGGGTATTAAAACCATCTTGTTATACCACACTGACCTCCACGTCTTTTCCAAGGGGCATTAAAACCATCTTGTTAAACCACTCTGACCTCCACGTCTCTTCCAAGGGGCATTAAAACCATCTTGTTAAATCACTCTGACCTCCAAGTCTCTTCCAAGGGGCATTAAAACAGTCTTGTTAAGCTACTGTGACCTCCACGTCTCTTCCAAGGGGCATTAAAACCATCTTGTTAAACTATTCTGACCTCCACGTCTCTTCCAATGGGCATTAAAACCATCTTGTTAAGCTACTTTGACCTCCACGTCTCTTCCAAGTGGCATTAAAACCGTCTTGTTAAACCACTTTGACCTCCACGTCTCATCCAATGGGCATTAAAACCATCTTGTTAAGCTACTGTGATCTCCACGTCTCTTCCAAGGGGCATTAAAACCGTCTTGCTAAGCTACTGTGATATAAATGTCTATTCCAAAGGGCATTAAAACCAACTTGTTAAACCACTCTGAACTCCACGTCTGTTTCAAGGGGCATTAAAACCATCTTGTTAAACCACTCTGACCTCCACGTCTCTTCCAAGGGGCATTAAAACCGTCTTGTTAAGCTACTGTGACCTACACGTCTCTTCCAAGGGGCATTAAAACCATCTTGTTAAATCACTCTGACCTCCACTTCTTGTCCAAGGAGCATTAAAATCATCTTGTTAAGCTACTGTGATCTCCACGTCTCTTCCAAGGGGCATTAAAACCGTCTTCTTAAACCACTCTGAACTCCATGTCTTTTCTAAAGGGCATTAAAACCGTCTTGTTAAACCATTCTGACCTCCACGTTTCTTCCAAGTGGCATTAAAACCATCGTCTTAAGCTAATGTGACCTCCACGTCTCTTCCAAGGGGCATTAAAACCGTCTTGGTAAACCACTCTTTCCTCCACGTCTCATCAATGAGACATTAAAACCGTCTTGTTAAGCTACTGTGAACTCCACGTCTCTTCCAAGAGGCATTAAAACCATCTTGTTAAAATACTCTGAACTCCCCGTCTCTTCCAAGGGGCATTAAAACCATCTTGCTAAACCACTCTGACCTCCAGGTCTCTTCCAAGAGGCATTAAAACCGTCTTGTTAAGCAACTGTGACCTCCACGACTCTTCCAAGGGGTATTAAAACCATCTTGTTAAACCACTCTGAACTCCACGTCTCTTCCAAGGGGAATTACAACCGTCTTGTTAAGCTACTGTGACCTCCACGTCTCTTACAAGGGGCATTAAAACCGTCTTGTTAAACCACTCTGACCTCCACGTCTCTTCCAAGGGGCATTAAAGCCGACTTGTTAAGCTACTATGATCTCCACGTCTCTTACAAGGGGCATTGAAACGATCTTGTTAAACCACTCTAACCTCCACGTCTCTTCCAAGGGGCATTAAAACCACCTTGTTAAGCAACTGTGACCTCCACGTCTCTTCCAAGTGGCATTAAAACCATCTTGTTATACCACTCTGACCTCCACGTCTCTTACAAGGGGCATTAAAACCATCTTGTTAAACTACTCTGACCTCCACGTCTCTTCCAAGTGGCATTAAACCATCTTGTTAAACCACTCTGACCTCCACGTCTCTTCCAAGGGGCATTAAAACTGTCTGGTTAAGCTACTATGACCCCCACGTCTCTTCCAAGGGGCATTAAAACAATCTTGTTAAACCACTCTGAACTCCACGTCTCTTCCAAGGGGCATTAAAGCCATCTTATTAAACCATTCTGACCTCCAAGTCTCTTCCAAGGGGCATTAAAACCGTCTTGTTATGCTACTGTGACCTCCACATCTCTTCCAAGTTACATTAAAACCATCTTGTTAAACCACTCTGGCCTCCACGTCTCTTCCAAAGGGCCTTAAAACCATCTTGTTAAACCACTCTGACTTCCACGTCTCTACCAAGGGGCATTTAAACCGTCTTGTTAAGCTACTTTGACCTCCACGTCTCTTCCAAGGGGCATTAAAACCGTCTTGTTAAACCACTTTGACCTCCACGTCTCTTCCAAGGGACATTAAAACATTCTTGTTAAGCTACTGTGACCTCCACGTCTCTTCCAAGATGCATTAAAACCGTCTTGTTAAACCAGTCTGAACTCCACGTCTCTTCCAAGGGGCACTAAAACTATCTTGATAAGCTACTGTGAACTCCACGTCTCTTCCAAGGGGCATTAAAACCATCTTGCTAAAACACTCTGAACTCCACGCCTCTTCCAAGGGGCATTAAAACCATCTTGTTAAACCACTCTGACCTCCACATCTCTTCCAAGGGGCATTAAAACCACCTTGTTAAGCAACTGTGACCTCCACGTCTCTTCCAAGTGGCATTAAAACCATCTTGTTATACCACTCTGACCTCCACGTCTCTTACAAGGGGCATTAAAACCATCTTGTTAATCTACTCTGACCTCCACGTCTCTTACAAGTGGCTTCAAACCATCTTGTTAAACCACTCTAACCTCCACCTCTCTTCCAAGGGGCATTAAAACAGTCTTGTTAAGCTACTGTGACCTCCACGTCTCTTACAAGGGGCATTAAAACAGTCTTGTTAAACCACTCTGACCTCCACGTCTCTTCCAAGGGGCATTAAAACCGTCTGGTTAAGCTACTATGACCCCCACGTCTCTTCCAAGGGGCATTAAAACCATCTTGTTAAACCACTCTGAACTCCACGTCTCTTCCAAGGGCATTAAAGCCATCTTGTTAAACCATTCTGACCTCCAAGTCTCTTCCAAGGGGCATTTAAACCGTCTTGTTAAGCTACTTTGACCTCCACGTCTCTTCCAAGGGGCATTAAAACCGTCTTGTTAAACCACTTTGACCTCCACGTCTCTTCCAAGGGACATTAAAACAGTCTTGTTAAGCTACTGTGACCTCCACGTCTCTTCCAAGATGCATTAAAACCGTCTTGTTAAACCAGTCTGTACTCCACGTCTCTTCCAAGGGGCATTAAAACCATCTTGTTAAACCACTCTGACCTCCATTTCTCTTCTAAGGGGCATTAAAACCGTCTTGTTAAACCACTCTGAACTCTACGTCGCTTCCAAGGGGCATTAAAATAGTCTTGTTAACCTACTTTGACCTCCACGTCTCTTCCAAGGGGCATTAAAACCGTCTTGTTAAACCAGTCTGTACTAAACGTCTCTTCCAAGGGGCATTAAAGCCATCTTGTTAAACCATTCTGACCTCCAAGTCTCTTCCAAGGGGCATTAAAACCATCTTGTTAAGCTACTGTGACCTCCACGTCTCTTCCAAGGGGCTTTAATACTATCTTGTTAAGCTACTGTGACCTCCACGTCTCTTCCAAGGGGCATTAAAACCGTCTTGTTAAACCACTCTGAACTCTACGTCGCTTCCAAGGGGCATTAAAATAGTCTTGTTAACCTACTTTGACCTCCACGTCTCTTCCAATGGGCATTAAAACAGTCTTGGTAATCCACTCTTTCCTCCACTTCTCATCTGAGAGGCATTAAAACCGTCTTGTTAAGCTACTGTGATCTCCACGTCTCTTCCAAGGGGCATTAAAACCGTCTTGTTAAGCTACTGTGACCTCCACGTCTCTTACAAGGGGCATTAAAACAGTCTTGTTAAACCACTCTGACCTCCACGTCTCTTCCAAGGGGCATTAAAACCGTCTGGTTAAGCTACTATGACCCCCACGTCTCTTCCAAGGGGCATTAAAACCATCTTGTTAAACCACTCTGAACTCCACGTCTCTTCCAAGGGGCATTAAAGCCATCTTGTTAAACCATTCTGACCTCCAAGTCTCTTCCAAGGGGCATTTAAACCATCTTGTTAAGCTACTTTGACCTCCACGTCTCTTCCAAGGGGCATTAAAACCGTCTTGTTAAACCACTTTGACCTCCACGTCTCTTCCAAGGGACATTAAAACAGTCTTGTTAAGCTACTGTGACCTCCCCGTCTCTTCCAAGATGCATTAAAACCGTCTTGTTAAACCAGTCTGTACTCCACGTCTCTTCCAAGGGGCATTAAAACCATCTTGTTAAACCACTCTGACCTCCATTTCTCTTCTAAGGGGCATTAAAACCGTCTTGTTAAACCACTCTGAACTCTACGTCGCTTCCAAGGGGCATTAAAATAGTCTTGTTAACCTACTTTGACCTCCACGTCTCTTCCAAGGGGCATTAAAACCATCTTGTTAAACCAGTCTGTACTCCACGTCTCTTCCAAGAGGCATTAAAGCCATCTTGTTAAACCATTCTGACCTCCAAGTCTCTTCCAAGGGGCATTAAAACCATCTTGTTAAGCTACTGTGACCTCCACGTCTCTTCCAAGGGGCTTTAATACTATCTTGTTAAGCTACTGTGACCTCCACGTCTCTTCCAAGGGGCATTAAAACCGTCTTGTTAAACCACTCTGAACTCTACGTCGCTTCCAAGGGGCATTAAAATAGTCTTGTTAACCTACTTTGACCTCCACGTCTCTTCCAATGGGCATTAAAACAGTCTTGGTAAACCACTCTTTCCTCCACTTCTCATCTGAGAGGCATTAAAACCGTCTTGTTAAGCTACTGTGATCTCCACGTCTCTTCCAAGGGGCATTAAAACCATCTTGTTAAGCTACTGTGACCTCCACGTCTCTTACAAGGGGCATTAAAACAGTCTTGTTAAACCACTCTGACCTCCACGTCTCTTCCAAGGGGCATTAAATCCATCTTGTTAAGCTACTGTGACCTCCACTTCTCTTCCAAGGCTCATTAAAACCCTCTTGTTAAACCACTCTGACCTCTACGTCTTATCCAAGCGGCCTTTTAACCATCTTGTTAAATTACTCTGACCTCCACGTCTCTTCCAAGGGGCATTAAAACCGTCTTGTTAAACCACTTTGACCTCCACGTCTCTTCCAAGGGTCATTAAATCAGTCTTCTTAAGCTACTGTGATCTCCACGTCTCTTCAAAGGGGCATTAAAACCGTCTTGCTAAGCTACTGTGATCTCAACGTCTCTTCCAAGGGGCATTAAAATCTACTTGTTAAACCACTCTGAACTCCACGTCTCTTCCAAGGGGCATTAAAACCATTTTGTTAAACCACTCTGAACTCCATGTCTCTTCCAAGGGGCATTAAAACCATCTTGTTACTCTACTCTGACCTCCACGTCTTTTCCAAGGGGCATTAAAACCGTATTGTTAAGCTACTGTGACCTCCACGTCTCTTCCAAGGGGCATTAAAATCATCTTGTTAAAATACTCTGAACTCCACGTCTCTTCCAAGGGGCATTAAAACCATCTTGCTAAACCACTCTGACCTCCACGTCTCTTTCAAGGGGCATTAAAACCGTCTTGTCAAGCAACTGTGACCTCCACGACTCTTCCAAGGGGTATTAAAACCATCTTGTTAAACCAATCTGAACTCCACGTCTCTTCCAAGGGGCATTAAAACCGCCTTGTTAAGCTACTGTGACCTCCACGTCTCTTACAAGGGGCATTAAAACCGTCTTGTTAAACCACTCTGACCTCCATGTCTCTTCCAAGGGGCATTAAAGCCGACTTGTTAAGATACTATGATCTCCACGTCTCTTCCAAGGGGCATTGAAACCATCTTGTTAAACCACTCTGACCTCCACGTCTCTTCCAAGGGGCACTAAAACTATCTTGATAAGCTACTGTGAACTCCACGTCTCTTCCAAGGGGCATTAAAACGATCTTGCTAAAACACTCTGAACTCCACGCCTCTTCCAAGGGGCATTAAAACCATCTTGTTAAACCACTCTGACCTCCACGTCTCTTCCAAGGGGCATTAAAACCACCTTGTTAAGCAACTGTGACCTCCACGTCTCTTCCAAGTGGCATTAAAACCATATTGTTATACCACTCTGACCTCCACGTCTCTTGCAAGGGGCATTAAAACCATCTTGTTAAACCACTCTGACCTCCACGTCTCTTCCAAGTGGCATTAAACCATCTTGTTAAACCACTCTGACCTCCACCTCTCTTCTAAGGGGCATTAAAACAGTCTTGTTAAGCTACTGTGACCTCCATGTCTCTTACAAGGGGCATTAAAACAGTCTTGTTAAACCACTCTGACCTCCACGTTTCTTCCAAGGGGCATTAAAACCGTCTGGTTAAGCTACTATGACCCCCACGTCTCTTCCAAGGGACATTAAAACCATCTTGTTAAACCACTCTGAACTCCACGTCTCTTCCAAGGGGCATTAAAGCCATCTTGTTAAACCATTCTGACCTCCAAGTCTCTTCCACGGGGCATTAAAACCGTCTTGTTAAGCTACTGTGACCTCCACATCTCTTCCAAGTTGCATTAAAACCATCTTGTTAAACCACTCTGGCCTCCACGTCTCTTCCAAAGGGCCTTAAAACCATCTTGTTAAACCACTCTGACCTCCACGTCTCTTCCAAGGGGCATTTAAACCGTCTTGTTAAGCTACTTTGACCTCCACGTCTCTTCCAAGGGGCATTAAAACCGTCTTGTTAAACCACTTTGACCTCCACGTCTCTTCCAAGGGACATTAAAACAGTCTTGTTAAGCTACTGTGACCTCCACGTCTCTTCCAAGATGCATTAAAACCGTCTTGTTAAACCAGTCTGAACTCCACGTCTCTTCCAAGGGGCACTAAAACTATCTTGATAAGCTACTGTGAACTCCACGTCTCTTCCAAGGGGCATTAAAACCATCTTGCTAAAACACTCTGAACTCCACGCCTCTTCCAAGGGGCATTAAAACCATCTTGTTAAACCACTCTGACCTCCACGTCTCTTCCAAGGGGCATTAAAACCACCTTGTTAAGCAACTGTAACCTCCACGTCTCTTCCAAGTGGCATTAAAACCATCTTGTTATACCACTCTGACCTCCACGTCTCTTACATGGGGCATTAAAACCATCTTGTTAAACTACTCTGACCTCCACGTCTCTTCCAATTGGCATTAAACCATCTTGTTAAACTACTCTGACCTCCACGTCTCTTCCAAGGGGCATTAAAACCGTCTGGTTATGCTACTATGACCCCCACGTCTCTTCCAAGGGGCATTAAAACCATCTTGTTAAACCACTCTGAACTCCACGTCTCTTCCAAGGGGCATTAAAGCCATCTTGTTAATCCATTCTGACCACCAAGTCTCTTCCAAGGGGCATTAAAACCGTCTTGTTTAGCTACTGTGACCTCCACATCTCATCCAATTTGCATTAAAACCATCTTGCTAAACCACTCTGGCCTCCACGTCTCTTCCAAAGGGCCTTAAAACCATCTTGTTAAACCACTCTGACCTCCACGTCTATTCCAAGGGGCATTAAAACCGTCTTGTTAAACCACTTTGACCTCCACGTCTCTTCCAAGGGACATTAAAACATTCTTGTTAAGCTACTGTGACCTCCACCTCTCTTCCAAGATGCTTTAAAACCGTCTTGTTAAACCAGTCTGAACTCCACGTCTCTTCCAAGGGGCATTAAAACCATCTTGTTAAACCACTCTGACCTCCACTTGTCTTCTAAGGGGCATGAAAACCATCTTGTTAAGCTACTGTGACCTCCACGTCTCTTCCAAGGGGTATTAATACTATCTTGTTAAGCTACTGTGACCTCCACGTCTCTTCCAAGGGGCATTAAAACCGTCTTGTTAAACCACTCTGAACTCTACGTCGCTTCCAAGGGGCATTAAAATCATCTTGTTAAGCTACTTTGACCTCCACGTCTCTTCCAATGGGCATTAAAACCGTCTTAGTAAACCACTCTTTCCTCCACTTCTCATCCGAGAGGCATTAAAACCGTCTTGTTAAGCTACTGTGATCTCCACGTCTCTTCCAAGGGGCATTAAAACCGTCTTGTTAGGCTACTGTGACCTCCACGTCTCTTACAAGGGGCATTAAAACAGTCTTTTTAAACCACTCTGACCTCCACGTCTCTTCCAAGGGGCATTAAAGCCATCTTGTTAAGCTACTGTGACCTCCACGTCTCTTCCAAGGGGCATTAAAACCCTCTTGTTAAACCACTCTGACCTCTACGTCTCATCCATGCGGCCTTAAAACCATCTTGTTAAACCACTCTGACCTCCACGTCTCTTCCAAGGGGCATTAAAACCGTCTTGTTAAGCTACTTTGACTTCCACGTCTCTTCCAAGGGGCATTAAAACCGTCTTGTTAAACCACTTTGACCTCCACGTCTCTTCCAAGGATCATTAAATCAGTCTTCTTAAGCTACTGTGATCTCCACGTCTCTTCAAAGGGGCATTAAAACCGTCTTGCTAAGCTACTGTGATCTCTACGTCTCTTTCAAGGGGCATTAAAAAAAACTTGTTAAACCACTCTGAACTCCACGTCTCTTCCAAGGGGCATTAAAACCATTTTGTTAAACCACTCTGAACTCCACGTCTCTTCCAAGGGGCATTAAAACCATCCTGTTAATCTACTCTGACCTCCACGTCTTTTCCAAGGAGCATTAAAACCGTATTGTTAAGCTACTGTGACCTCCACGTCTCTTCCAAGGGGCATTAAAACCATCTTGTTAACCCACTCGGACCTCCACTTCTTGTCCAAGGAGCATTAAAACCGTCTTGTTAAGCTCCTGTGAACTCCACGTCTCTTCCAAGGGGCATTAAAACCATTTTGTTAAAATACTCTGAACTCCACGTCTCTTCCAAGGGGCATTAAAACCATCTTGTTAAACGACTATGACGTCCACGTCTCTTCCAAGGGGCATTAAAACCGTCTTGTTAAGCTACTGTGACCTCCACGTCTCTTACAAGGGGCATTAAAACCATCTTGTTAAACCAGTCTGACCTCCACGTCTCTTCCAAGGGGCATTAAAACCGTCTTGTTAAGCTACAGTGATCTCCACCTCTCTTCCAAGGGGCATTAAAACGTCTTGCTAAGCTACTGTGATTTCTACGTCTCTTCCAAGCGGCAATAAAACCAACTTTTTAAACCACACTGAACTCAACGTCTCTACCAAGGGGCATTAAAACCATCTTGTTAAACCACTCTGAACTCCACGTCTCTTCCAAGAGGCATTAAAACCATCTTGTTAATCTACTCTGACCTCCACGTCTCTTCCAAGGGGCATTAAAACGGTATTGTTAAGCTACTGTGACCCCCACGTCTCTTCCAAGGGGCATTAAAACAGTCTTGTTAAACCACTTTGACCTCCACGTCTCTTCCAAGGGACATTAAAACAGTCTTGTTAAGCTACTGTGACCTCCACGTCTCTTCCAAGATGCATTAAAACCGTCTTGTTAAACCAGTCTGTACTCCACGTCTCTTCCAAGGGGCATTAAAACCATCTTGTTAAACCACTCTGACCTCCATTTCTCTTCTAAGGGGCATTAAAACCGTCTTGTTAAACCACTCTGAACTCTACGTCGCTTCCAAGGGGCATTAAAATAGTCTTGTTAACCTACTTTGACCTCCACGTCTCTTCCAAGGGGCATTAAAACCGTCTTGTTAAACCAGTCTGTACTCCACGTCTCTTCCAAGGGGCATTAAAGCCATCTTGTTAAACCATTCTGACCTCCAAGTCTCTTCCAAGGGGCATTAAAACCATCTTGTTAAGCTACTGTGACCTCCACGTCTCTTCCAAGGGGCTTTAATACTATCTTGTTAAGCTACTGTGACCTCCACGTCTCTTCCAAGGGGCATTAAAACCGTCTTGTTAAACCACTCTGAACTCTACGTCGCTTCCAAGGGGCATTAAAATAGTCTTGTTAACCTACTTTGACCTCCACGTCTCTTCCAATGGGCATTAAAACAGTCTTGGTAATCCACTCTTTCCTCCACTTCTCATCTGAGAGGCATTAAAACCGTCTTGTTAAGCTACTGTGATCTCCACGTCTCTTCCAAGGGGCATTAAAACCGTCTTGTTAAGCTACTGTGACCTCCACGTCTCTTACAAGGGGCATTAAAACAGTCTTGTTAAACCACTCTGACCTCCACGTCTCTTCCAAGGGGCATTAAAACCGTCTGGTTAAGCTACTATGACCCCCACGTCTCTTCCAAGGGGCATTAAAACCATCTTGTTAAACCACTCTGAACTCCACGTCTCTTCCAAGGGGCATTAAAGCCATCTTGTTAAACCATTCTGACCTCCAAGTCTCTTCCAAGGGGCATTTAAACCATCTTGTTAAGCTACTTTGACCTCCACGTCTCTTCCAAGGGGCATTAAAACCGTCTTGTTAAACCACTTTGACCTCCACGTCTCTTCCAAGGGACATTAAAACAGTCTTGTTAAGCTACTGTGACCTCCCCGTCTCTTCCAAGATGCATTAAAACCGTCTTGTTAAACCAGTCTGTACTCCACGTCTCTTCCAAGGGGCATTAAAACCATCTTGTTAAACCACTCTGACCTCCATTTCTCTTCTAAGGGGCATTAAAACCGTCTTGTTAAACCACTCTGAACTCTACGTCGCTTCCAAGGGGCATTAAAATAGTCTTGTTAACCTACTTTGACCTCCACGTCTCTTCCAAGGGGCATTAAAACCATCTTGTTAAACCAGTCTGTACTCCACGTCTCTTCCAAGGGGCATTAAAGCCATCTTGTTAAACCATTCTGACCTCCAAGTCTCTTCCAAGGGGCATTAAAACCATCTTGTTAAGCTACTGTGACCTCCACGTCTCTTCCAAGGGGCTTTAATACTATCTTGTTAAGCTACTGTGACCTCCACGTCTCTTCCAAGGGGCATTAAAACCGTCTTGTTAAACCACTCTGAACTCTACGTCGCTTCCAAGGGGCATTAAAATAGTCTTGTTAACCTACTTTGACCTCCACGTCTCTTCCAATGGGCATTAAAACAGTCTTGGTAAACCACTCTTTCCTCCACTTCTCATCTGAGAGGCATTAAAACCGTCTTGTTAAGCTACTGTGATCTCCACGTCTCTTCCAAGGGGCATTAAAACCATCTTGTTAAGCTACTGTGACCTCCACGTCTCTTACAAGGGGCATTAAAACAGTCTTGTTAAACCACTCTGACCTCCACGTCTCTTCCAAGGGGCATTAAATCCATCTTGTTAAGCTACTGTGACCTCCACTTCTCTTCCAAGGGGCATTAAAACCCTCTTGTTAAACCAGTCTGACCTCTACGTCTCATCCAAGCGGCCTTTTAACCATCTTGTTAAATTACTCTGACCTCCACGTCTCTTCCAAGGGGCATTAAAACCGTCTTGTTAAACCACTTTGACCTCCACGTCTCTTCCAAGGGTCATTAAATCAGTCTTCTTAAGCTACTGTGATCTCCACGTCTCTTCAAAGGGGCATTAAAACCGTCTTGCTAAGCTACTGTGATCTCAACGTCTCTTCCAAGGGGCATTAAAATCTACTTGTTAAACCACTCTGAACTCCACGTCTCTTCCAAGGGGCATTAAAACCATTTTGTTAAACCACTCTGAACTCCATGTCTCTTCCAAGGGGCATTAAAAGCATCTTGTTACTCTACTCTGACCTCCACGTCTTTTCCAAGGGGCATTAAAACCGTATTGTTAAGCTACTGTGACCTCCACGTCTCTTCCAAGGGGCATTAAAATCATCTTGTTAAAATACTCTGAACTCCACGTCTCTTCCAAGGGGCATTAAAACCATCTTGCTAAACCACTCTGACCTCCACGTCTCTTTCAAGGGGCATTAAAACCGTCTTGTCAAGCAACTGTGACCTCCACGACTCTTCCAAGGGGTATTAAAACCATCTTGTTAAACTAATCTGAACTCCACGTCTCTTCCAAGGGGCATTAAAACCGCCTTGTTAAGCTACTGTGACCTCCACGTCTCTTACAAGGGGCATTAAAACCGTCTTGTTAAACCACTCTGACCTCCATGTCTCTTCCAAGGGGCATTAAAGCCGACTTGTTAAGATACTATGATCTCCACGTCTCTTCCAAGGGGCATTGAAACCATCTTGTTAAACCACTCTGACCTCCACGTCTCTTCCAAGGGGCACTAAAACTATCTTGATAAGCTACTGTGAACTCCACGTCTCTTCCAAGGGGCATTAAAACGATCTTGCTAAAACACTCTGAACTCCACGCCTCTTCCAAGGGGCATTAAAACCATCTTGTTAAACCACTCTGACCTCCACGTCTCTTCCAAGGGGCATTAAAACCATATTGTTATACCACTCTGACCTCCACGTCTCTTGCAAGGGGCATTAAAACCATCTTGTTAAACCACTCTGACCTCCACGTCTCTTCCAAGTGGCATTAAACCATCTTGTTAAACCACTCTGACCTCCACCTCTCTTCTAAGGGGCATTAAAACAGTCTTGTTAAGCTACTGTGACCTCCATGTCTCTTACAAGGGGCATTAAAACAGTCTTGTTAAACCACTCTGACCTCCACGTTTCTTCCAAGGGGCATTAAAACCGTCTGGTTAAGCTACTATGACCCCCACGTCTCTTCCAAGGGACATTAAAACCATCTTGTTAAACCACTCTGAACTCCACGTCTCTTCCAAGGGGCATTAAAGCCATCTTGTTAAACCATTCTGACCTCCAAGTCTCTTCCACGGGGCATTAAAACCGTCTTGTTAAGCTACTGTGACCTCCACATCTCTTCCAAGTTGCATTAAAACCATCTTGTTAAACCACTCTGGCCTCCACGTCTCTTCCAAAGGGCCTTAAAACCATCTTGTTAAACCACTCTGACCTCCACGTCTCTTCCAAGGGGCATTTAAACCGTCTTGTTAAGCTACTTTGACCTCCACGTCTCTTCCAAGGGGCATTAAAACCGTCTTGTTAAACCACTTTGACCTCCACGTCTCTTCCAAGGGACATTAAAACAGTCTTGTTAAACCACTCTGACCTCCACCTCTCTTCTAAGGGGCATTAAAACAGTCTTGTTAAGCTACTGTGACCTCCATGTCTCTTACAAGGGGCATTAAAACAGTCTTGTTAAACCACTCTGACCTCCACGTTTCTTCCAAGGGGCATTAAAACCGTCTGGTTAAGCTACTATGACCCCCACGTCTCTTCCAAGGGACATTAAAACCATCTTGTTAAACCACTCTGAACTCCACGTCTCTTCCAAGGGGCATTAAAGCCATCTTGTTAAACCATTCTGACCTCCAAGTCTCTTCCACGGGGCATTAAAACCGTCTTGTTAAGCTACTGTGACCTCCACATCTCTTCCAAGTTGCATTAAAACCATCTTGTTAAACCACTCTGGCCTCCACGTCTCTTCCAAAGGGCCTTAAAACCATCTTGTTAAACCACTCTGACCTCCACGTCTCTTCCAAGGGGCATTTAAACCGTCTTGTTAAGCTACTTTGACCTCCACGTCTCTTCCAAGGGGCATTAAAACCGTCTTGTTAAACCACTTTGACCTCCACGTCTCTTCCAAGGGACATTAAAACAGTCTTGTTAAGCTACTGTGACCTCCACGTCTCTTCCAAGATGCATTAAAACCGTCTTGTTAAACCAGTCTGAACTCCACGTCTCTTCCAAGGGGCACTAAAACTATCTTGATAAGCTACTGTGAACTCCACGTCTCTTCCAAGGGGCATTAAAACCATCTTGCTAAAACACTCTGAACTCCACGCCTCTTCCAAGGGGCATTAAAACCATCTTGTTAAACCACTCTGACCTCCACGTCTCTTCCAAGGGGCATTAAAACCACCTTGTTAAGCAACTGTAACCTCCACGTCTCTTCCAAGTGGCATTAAAACCATCTTGTTATACCACTCTGACCTCCACGTCTCTTCCAATTGGCATTAAACCATCTTGTTAAACTACTCTGACCTCCACCTCTCTTCCAAGGGGCATTAAAACCGTCTGGTTAAGCTACTATGACCCCCACGTCTCTTCCAAGGGGCATTAAAACCATCTTGTTAAACCACTCTGAACTCCACGTCTCTTCCAAGGGGCATTAAAGCCATCTTGTTAATCCATTCTGACCACCAAGTCTCTTCCAAGGGGCATTAAAACCGTCTTGTTTAGCTACTGTGACCTCCACATCTCATCCAATTTGCATTAAAACCATCTTGCTAAACCACTCTGGCCTCCACGTCTCTTCCAAAGGGCCTTAAAACCATCTTGTTAAACCACTCTGACCTCCACGTCTATTCCAAGGGGCATTAAAACCGTCTTGTTAAACCACTTTGACCTCCACGTCTCTTCCAAGGGACATTAAAACATTCTTGTTAAGCTACTGTGACCTCCACCTCTCTTCCAAGATGCATTAAAACCGTCTTGTTAAACCAGTCTGAACTCCACGTCTCTTCCAAGGGGCATTAAAACCATCTTGTTAAACCACTCTGACCTCCACTTGTCTTCTAAGGGGCATGAAAACCATCTTGTTAAGCTACTGTGACCTCCACGTCTCTTCCAAGGGGTATTAATACTTTCTTGTTAAGCTACTGTGACCTCCACGTCTCTTCCAAGGGGCAATAAAACCGTCTTGTTAAACCACTCTGAACTCTACGTCGCTTCCAAGGGGCATTAAAATCATCTTGTTAAGCTACTTTGACCTCCACGTCTCTTCCAATGGGCATTAAAACCGTCTTAGTAAACCACTCTTTCCTCCACTTCTCATCCGAGAGGCATTAAAACCGTCTTGTTAAGCTACTGTGATCTCCACGTCTCTTCCAAGGGGCATTAAAACCGTCTTGTTAGGCTACTGTGACCTCCACGTCTCTTACAAGGGGCATTAAAACAGTCTTTTTAAACCACTCTGACCTCCACGTCTCTTCCAAGGGGCATTAAAGCCATCTTGTTAAGCTACTGTGACCTCCACGTCTCTTCCAAGGGGCATTAAAACCCTCTTGTTAAACCACTCTGACCTCTACGTCTCATCCATGCGGCCTTAAAACCATCTTGTTAAACCACTCTGACCTCCACGTCTCTTCCAAGGGGCATTAAAACCGTCTTGTTAAGCTACTTTGACTTCCACGTCTCTTCCAAGGGGCATTAAAACCGTCTTGTTAAACCACTTTGACCTCCACGTCTCTTCCAAGGATCATTAAATCAGTCTTCTTAAGCTACTGTGATCTCCACGTCTCTTCAAAGGGGCATTAAAACCGTCTTGCTAAGCTACTGTGATCTCTACGTCTCTTTCAAGGGGCATTAAAAAAAACTTGTTAAACCACTCTGAACTCCACGTCTCTTCCAAGGGGCATTAAAACCATTTTGTTAAACCACTCTGAACTCCACGTCTCTTCCAAGGGGCATTAAAACCATCTTGTTAATCTACTCTGACCTCCACGTCTTTTCCAAGGAGCATTAAAACCGTATTGTTAAGCTACTGTGACCTCCACGTCTCTTCCAAGGGGCATTAAAACCATCTTGTTAACCCACTCGGACCTCCACTTCTTGTCCAAGGAGCATTAAAACCGTCTTGTTAAGCTCCTGTGAACTCCACGTCTCTTCCAAGGGGCATTAAAACCATTTTGTTAAAATACTCTGAACTCCACGTCTCTTCCAAGGGGCATTAAAACCATCTTGTTAAACGACTATGACGTCCACGTCTCTTCCAAGGGGCATTAAAACAGTCTTGTTAAGCTACTGTGACCTCCACGTCTCTTACAAGGGGCATTAAAACCATCTTGTTAAACCAGTCTGACCTCCACGTCTCTTCCAAGGGGCATTAAAACCGTCTTGTTAAGCTACAGTGATCTCCACCTCTCTTCCAAGGGGCATTAAAACGTCTTGCTAAGCTACTGTGATTTCTACGTCTCTTCCAAGCGGCAATAAAACCAACTTTTTAAACCACACTGAACTCAACGTCTCTACCAAGGGGCATTAAAACCATCTTGTTAAACCACTCTGAACTCCACGTCTCTTCCAAGAGGCATTAAAACCATCTTGTTAATCTACTCTGACCTCCACGTCTCTTCCAAGGGGCATTAAAACGGTATTGTTAAGCTACTGTGACCCCCACGTCTCTTCCAAGGGGCATTAAAACCATCTTGTTAAACCACTCTGACCTCCACTTCTTGTCCAAGCAGCATTAAAACCGTCTTGTTAAGCTACTGTGATCTCCACGTCTCTTCCAAGGGGCATTTAAACCGTCTTGTTAAACCACTCTGACCTTCACGTTTCTTCAAAGGGGCATTAAAACCGTCTTGTTAAGCTAATGTGACCTCCACGTCTCTTCCAAGGGGCATTAAAACCATCTTGGTAAACCACTCTTTCCTCCACGTCTCATCAATGAGACATTAAAACCGTCTTGTTAAGCTAATGTGAACTCCACGTCTCTTCCAAGAGGCATTAAAACCATCTTGTTAAAATACTCTGAACTCCACGTCTCTTCCAAGGGACATTAAAACCATTTTGTTAAACCACTCTGACCTCCACTTCTTGTCCAAGGAGCATTAAAACCGTCTTGTTAAGCTACTGTGATCTCCACATCTCTTCCAAGGGGCATTAAAACCGTCTTGTTAAACCAATCTGAACTCCACGTCTCTTCCAAATGGCATTAAAACCATTTTGTAAAATCGTTCTGACCTCCACGTCTCTTCCAAGGGGCATTAAAACCGTCTTGCTAAGCTACTGTGTTCTCTACGTCTCTTCCAAGGGGCATTAAAACCAACTTGTTAAACCACTCTGAACTCCTCGTCTCTACCAAGGGGCATTAAAAACATCTTGTTAAACCACTCTGAACTCCACGTCTCTTCCAAGGGGCATTAAAACCATCTTGTTAATCTACTCTGACCTCCATGTCTCTTCCAAGGGGCATTAAAACCGTCTTGTTAAGCTGCTGTGACCTCCACGTCTCTTCCAAAGTGCATTAAAATCGTCTTGTAAAACCATTCTGACCTCCACGTCTCTTCCAAGGGGCATTAAAACCGTCTTGTTAAGCTAAATTGACCTCAGTAATAGTAATAGTAATAGTTAGTAAAGCCGAATAAAGACTTGCGTCCATCAAGTTCGACCTGTTAGTTCTGTAATTGCTAAAGTTGATCCAGAGGAGGGCAAAAACCCCAAATGATTTAGCCAATCTTCACCTGAGGAAAAATTCCCTCCCGACTCTGAAACCAGCAGTCAAAATAAATCCCTGTATCAACCTACTATTTTATTTTATTTTTAAGTATATGCAGAAATCTGCCTGGTATCTAGAAATGCATCCAGTCCCCGCTTGAACTGGTTTAGTGAATCCGACATTACCGTCTCCTCACTCAGTGAATTCCATATTCTCACTGCTCTTACCGTAAAGAACCCCTTCCTATGCTGGTGCTGAAACCTTTTCTCTTCCAGTCTTAGTGAATGCCCTCTTGTTACCGTAATATCCCTCCTTTTGAACAAATCCCGGCCAAGGTCTCTATACTGTCCCCTAACATATTTGTACACATTTATTATGTCCCCCCTCAACCTTCTCTTTTCCAGGCTGAATAGTCGTAGTTTTGCCAACCTCTCTGGGTATTGCAGTCCCTCCATTCCCTTTATTAATTTTGTTGCCCTCCTTTGTACCTTTTCAAGCTCATTTATATCCTTTCTATATAGTGGGGCCCATAACTGAGCACAGTATTTCAAGTGTGGTCTGACCAGTGCTTTGTACAGTGGAAGAACAATGTTCTCATCCTTTGCAGCTATACCTCTTCTGATACATCCCATTACCCTGTTTGCCCTTACAGCAGCCGCCTGACTTTGGGCACTCCAATTTAGTTTGCTATCAATCAAGATGCCCAAGTCCTTCTCCATCTCTGAATTCCCCAATGATTTCCCATTCAGTGAGTACTGGTGACTTCCATTTTTCCTTCCCATATGTATGACCTTACATTTCTCCTCGTTAAACCTCATTTGCCATTTAATGCTCCACCTACCCAGCTTATCCAAATCCCTCTGTAGGTCTGCACTGTCCTCTTTTGTATTAATTGTTTTACATAACTTTGTGTCATCTGCAAATATTGATATTTTACTATTTATCCCGTTGACTATGTCGTTAATAAAGATATTAAATAACATTGGGCCTAGTACAGACCCCTGTGGTACCCCACTAGTGACGCTTACCCAATCTGAGTATATTCCATTTATAACCACCCTCTGCCTTCTATCCTTTAGCCAGTTAGCTACCCACTTGCAGACATTTTCCCCCAGCCCCATCATTCTCATTTTGTATGCCAACCTATTATGTGGCACGCTATCGAACGCTTTTGAGAAGTCGAGATGCACGACATCCACTGGTTCCCCCTGATCTACTCGAGAGCTAACCTCCTCGTAGAAGTCAATCAGGTTTGTTTGGCAGGAGCGATTCCTCATGAATCCATGTTGGTTCGGGATTAAAAGATTATTAGCATCAAGATGCTCCGTAATTGCCTCTTTAATGAAGCTTTCAAAAATTTTGCCCACAACGGACGTCAGACTCACCGGCCGATAGTTTCCGGCGTCACTTTTCGCTCCCTTTTTGAATATTGGCACTACATTCGCCTGTCGCCAATCAAGTGGCACAGACCCAGTCTCAACAGAGTCCTTAAATATAAGATATAAGGGTCTGTCTATCACATTACTTAGTTCCCTTAGTACCCGTGGGTGTATGCCATCAGGTCCTGGTGATTTGTTTATTTTAATGTTACTGAGGCGTTTCTGTACCCCAGCTTGGGTTAGATTTGTCATACTTAGTGGAGGATTAAGTTTGTCACTTCTCATTTCGCCTGTTAGTTCTTTTTCCTTTGTGAAAGTTGACGAAAAAAATTTATTTAATAGATTAGCTTTATCCTCATCTTTCTCTATGATTTTGCCTTCATCACTTTTTATCGGTCCAATATTATTCGATTTAATCCTTTTACTATTTATATACGTAAAGAACAGTTTGGGATTTGATCTACTTTCCCTAGCAATACGTCTCTCTGTTTCCTCCTTTGCTATTTTTATTTGTTTTTTGCAGGTTCTCGTTTTTTCCTTGTAACACATTAGTGCCTCCTTGCTGTTTTCCTGTTTTAATCTCTTGAATGCCTCTTTTTTGCTATTTAACGCCCCTTTTACGTTCTTGTTCAACCATATTGGTTTCCTCTTATTTCTGGCCCTTTTATTCCCATACGGTATATACCTCTCGCACTGAGTATTCAGAATTCTTTTGAAGGTTTCCCATTTACTATTCGTATTTCCTTGATTAAGAACTTTGTCCCAGTCTATAAGTTGAAGGTTTTCTTTCAGCTGATCAAACTTCGCCCTCCTAAAGTTTAATGTTTTAGTTGTTCCCTTATTGATAACCCTACTGAAGGGCATTTTGAAATTGATAATATTATGATCACTATTACCTAGGTGCCCCCCTATCTGTACCTCAGTTATTCTATCAGGCCTATTAGTCAATATTAAGTCCAACACGGCCTTCCCTCTCGTTGGTTCCTGCACTAGTTGGGAGAGATAATTATCCTTGATATTTGTCAAGAACCTTTTTCCTTTCTGCGATCTACAGGTTTCTGTTTCCCAGTCAATATCCGGGTAGTTGAAGTCCCCCATTACAATCACCTCATTATGTTTTGCTACTTTGTCTATTTGTCCTAATAGCAGTTTCTCATTCTCCTCTGTTATATTGGGTGGCTTATAGCAGACCCCCAGTAATATTTTATTATTATTTTTTGCCCCCTCTATCTCTACCCACATGGACTCGACCCCCTCTTCTCCCTCTCCTATATCTTCCCTTAGTCTGGGCTTTAGACGTGACTTTACATATAAGCAGACTCCTCCGCCCTTCCCCTGTTTCCGGTCCCTTCTAAATAAACTATAATCTGTTAAATTTACCGCCCAGTCGTAGCTATCGTCTAGCCAAGTCTCTGTTATACCTACGATGTCATACCTCTCCTCCGATATAAGCGCCTGCAGCTCATCCGCCTTATTGGTCAGGCTTCTTGCGTTGGTCAGCATGCAAGATAAAACTTTGGGGTTATTTAGCATCCTATTCTTCTCTAATGATCTAACTGTACTATCCCCACCCCCCTCTCCACCCTCATTATATTCACTTCTCCCCTTCCCCCTTGCTTGCCTCACATCCCACCTATTTCCTTGGTTCCCCCCCCCGTCTCTAGTTTAAAAACTCCTCCAACCTATTAGCCATCTTCTTCCCCAGCACCGCTGCACCCTCCCCATTGAGGTGCAGCCCGTCCCTACGGTAGAGCCTGTAGCCGACAGTGAAGTCGGCCCAGTTCTCCATGAACCCAAACCCTTCTGCCTTGCACCAACTCTTTAGCCACTTATTCACCTCCCTAACCTCCCGTTGGCGCTCCTGTGTGGCTCGCGGGATTGGTAATATTTCTGAGAAAACTACCTTGGAGGTCCTTGCCCTAAGCTTCCTACCTAGATCCCTGAAATCATTTTTAAGGACCCTCCATCTACCACTCACTTTGTCATTGGTGCCAATGTGGACCATGACCGCTGGGTCTTCGCCAGCCCCACCCAGTAACCTGTCAACCCGATCCGCGATGTGCCGGACTCGAGCGCCAGGGAGGCAGCACACCGTTCGGCGATCCCGGTCTTTGTGACAGATTGCCCTATCTGTCCCCCTAATAATAGAGTCACCCACTACCAGGACCTGTCTAGCCTGCCCTACACTTCCCCCCTCCCCCTCATTACTGGAGCATACACTCCCCCGGCGGTCAGAGGATCTGTCGTGCTCCAATAATGCCGGTTCTGAACCAGCCTTCCTATACTTCTTCCCTCTATCCCTTCTAACTGTTACCCAGCTCCCTGCCTGTTCAGCCTGCGCTTCCCCACTAAGCTCCACCCCCAGTGTTGACCCATTGAGTGTCTGCTCGGTGAGCAGCAAACTCCGTTCCATGTTGTCGATGCTCCTCAGTACCGCTATCTGAGCACTTAGATCCAGGATTTGGGCTTCCAAGTGCACGATATGCTCACATCTCTCGCAGCAGTATGGATCCCTGAGCGGTAGCTCAGGGAATGCATACATTGCGCAAGATGTACACTGCACGGCTCCGGCCAACATGGACGTCATTCTAAATATGGGGATACAGTCAGTATATATGTACAAGTACAAAACACAATTATTTATATATAGGTGTATGGACGGGGATCAATTAGGGATGTGCAAGTGTATCGATTAGATATCGGCGCGGGATCAGTTAAGTATGGACGGGGGATCAATTAAGTATCAATTAAGTATGGACGGGGGATCAGCTGAGTGGGTCAGGTGGATTAATTAAGTATGGACGGTGTGTCAATTAACTATGGACTGGGATCAATAAGTATGAACTGGGGAAATAATTAATTGTGGACTAGGGAATCAATCAATTAATTATGGACAGGGGGTTTAATTAAATAGGATGGGGGGTAAAGCAAATAAATAGGTATGGACGGTGGGTCAATTAACTAAGGACTGGGGATCAATAAGTATCAATAATATCAATAAATATGGACTGGAGAAATAATTAATTGTGGTCTGGGGAATCAATCAATTAATTATGGACAGGGGTTAATTAAATATGGTGGGGGATAAGGCAAATAGATAGGGACTGGGGATGAGTAAAAGTGGACAAGGGGAATCTATTAAATAGGACAAGGGGGATCACTCAATTATGGGCTGGGGGGGTCAATCATTTAAATGTGGTCAGGGGGATCACTTTAATATGGATGGGGGGTGGTCGGGGATCAATTAAATGAGGACGGGGGGGTCAATTTAATGTGGTCAGAGGGATCAGTTAAATATGGACGGGGGTGTTCAGGGGAATCAATTTAAATATGGACGGGGGTGATCAATTAAATATGGACGGGGGGGTAATCAATTAAATATGGACTAGGGAATACAATACAATTACAATACAGATACAAATACAATACAGTACAGTACACACTTGGGTTCAGTAGGGCCGCTTATCGCGGCCTCCTGCCCCTCACTCACCTCCTCTAGGGACGCTGCACGCTATCACAGCGCGCTTGTCCCTCCGGTCGCCTCTTACCGGTCCTCCTGATCACCTCCTGGTCACCACCACCTGGCACCCTCCGCTGGCCGGCACTGCACGCTGCCACAGCGCTCTCTTGCGCTTGTCCCTCCGGTCGCCTCCTACTGGTCCTCCCGGTCCGCTCGGTCACCTCCGCCTGGCTCTCCTCCCTTCCCAGGAGCTCTCTCCACACACAGCACAACTCTTGCAGCACACGGCAGGCTCCGCCTCCACTACTTCCTGTCAGGCCTCCTCCCACTTCCCACTTCCTCCACGTCTCTTCCAAGGGGCATTAAAACCGTCTTGGTAAACCACTCTTTCCTCCACGTCTCATCAATGAGACATTAATACAGTCTTGTTAAGCTACTGTGTACTCCACGTCTCTTCCAAGAGGCATTAAAACCATCTTGTTAAAATACTCTGAACTCCACGTCTCTTCCAAGGGGCATTAAAACCGTCTTGTTAAGCTACTGTGACCTCCACGTCTCTTCCAAGGGGCATTAAAACCATCTTGTTAAACCACTCTGACCTCCACTTCTTGTCCAAGGAGCATTAAAACCGTCTTGTTAAGCTTCTGTGATCTCCACGTCTCTTCCAAGGGGCATTAAAACCGTCTTGTTAAACCACTCTGAACTCCACGTCTTTTCCAAAGGGCATTAAAACCGTCTTGTTAAACCATTCTGACCTCCACGTTTCTTCCAAGGGGCATTAAAACCGTCTTGTTAAGCTACTTTTACCTCCACGTCTCTTCCAAGGGGCATTAAAACCGTCTTGTTAAACCATTCTGACCTCCCCGTCTCTTCCAAGGGGCATTAAAACCATCTTGTTAAGCTACTGTGATCTCCACGTCTCTTCCAAGGGGCATTAAAACCGTCTTGCTAAGCTACTGTGATATCTACGTCTATTCCAAGGGGCATTAAAACCAACTTGTTAAACCCCTCTGAACTGAGCGATTCCTCATGAATCCATGTTGGTTCGGGATTAAAAGATTATTAGCATCAAGATGCTCCGTAATTGCCTCTTTAATGAAGCTTTCAAAAATTTTGCCCACAACGGACGTCAGACTCACCGGCCGATAGTTTCCGGCGTCACTTTTCGCTCCCTTTTTGAATATTGGCACTACATTCGCCTGTCGCCAATCAAGTGGCACAGACCCAGTCTCAACAGAGTCCTTAAATATAAGATATAAGGGTCTGTCTATCACATTACTTAGTTCCCTTAGTACCCGTGGGTGTATGCCATCAGGTCCTGGTGATTTGTTTATTTTAATGTTACTGAGGCGTTTCTGTACCCCAGCTTGGGTTAGATTTGTCATACTTAGTGGAGGATTAAGTTTGTCACTTCTCATTTCGCCTGTTAGTTCTTTTTCCTTTGTGAAAGTTGACGAAAAAAATTTATTTAATAGATTAGCTTTATCCTCATCTTTCTCTATGATTTTGCCTTCATCACTTTTTATCGGTCCAATATTATTCGATTTAATCCTTTTACTATTTATATACGTAAAGAACAGTTTGGGATTTGATCTACTTTCCCTAGCAATACGTCTCTCTGTTTCCTCCTTTGCTATTTTTATTTGTTTTTTGCAGGTTCTCGTTTTTTCCTTGTAACACATTAGTGCCTCCTTGCTGTTTTCCTGTTTTAATCTCTTGAATGCCTCTTTTTTGCTATTTAACGCCCCTTTTACGTTCTTGTTCAACCATATTGGTTTCCTCTTATTTCTGGCCCTTTTATTCCCATACGGTATATTCCTCTCGCACTGAGTATTCAGAATTCTTTTGAAGGTTTCCCATTTACTATTCGTATTTCCTTGATTAAGAACTTTGTCCCAGTCTATAAGTTGAAGGTTTTCTTTCAGCTGATCAAACTTCGCCCTCCTAAAGTTTAATGTTTTAGTTGTTCCCTTATTGATAACCCTACTGAAGGGCATTTTGAAATTGATAATATTATGATCACTATTACCTAGGTGCCCCCCTATCTGTACCTCAGTTATTCTATCAGGCCTATTAGTCAATATTAAGTCCAACACGGCCTTCCCTCTCGTTGGTTCCTGCACTAGTTGGGAGAGATAATTATCCTTGATATTTGTCAAGAACCTTTTTCCTTTCTGCGATCTACAGGTTTCTGTTTCCCAGTCAATATCCGGGTAGTTGAAGTCCCCCATTACAATCACCTCATTATGTTTTGCTACTTTGTCTATTTGTCCTAATAGCAGTTTCTCATTCTCCTCTGTTATATTGGGTGGCTTATAGCAGACCCCCAGTAATATTTTATTATTATTTTTTGCCCCCTCTATCTCTACCCACATGGACTCGACCCCCTCTTCTCCCTCTCCTATATCTTCCCTTAGTCTGGGCTTTAGACGTGACTTTACATATAAGCAGACTCCTCCGCCCTTCCCCTGTTTCCGGTCCCTTCTAAATAAACTATAATCTGTTAAATTTACCGCCCAGTCGTAGCTATCGTCTAGCCAAGTCTCTGTTATACCTACGATGTCATACCTCTCCTCCGATATAAGCGCCTGCAGCTCATCCGCCTTATTGGTCAGGCTTCTTGCGTTGGTCAGCATGCAAGATAAAACTTTGGGGTTATTTAGCATCCTATTCTTCTCTAATGATCTAACTGTACTATCCCCACCCCCCTCTCCACCCTCATTATATTCACTTCTCCCCTTCCCCCTTGCTTGCCTCACATCCCACCTATTTCCTTGGTTCCCCCCCCCCGTCTCTAGTTTAAAAACTCCTCCAACCTATTAGCCATCTTCTTCCCCAGCACCGCTGCACCCTCCCCATTGAGGTGCAGCCCGTCCCTACGGTAGAGCCTGTAGCCGACAGTGAAGTCGGCCCAGTTCTCCATGAACCCAAACCCTTCTGCCTTGCACCAACTCTTTAGCCACTTATTCACCTCCCTAACCTCCCGTTGGCGCTCCTGTGTGGCTCGCGGGATTGGTAGTATTTCTGAGAAAACTACCTTGGAGGTCCTTGCCCTAAGCTTCCTACCTAGATCCCTGAAATCATTTTTAAGGACCCTCCATCTACCACTCACTTTGTCATTGGTGCCAATGTGGACCATGACCGCTGGGTCTTCGCCAGCCCCACCCAGTAACCTGTCAACCCGATCCGCGATGTGCCAGACTCGAGCGCCAGGGAGGCAGCACACCGTTCGGCGATCCCGGTCTTTGTGACAGATTGCCCTATCTGTCCCCCTAATAATAGAGTCACCCACTACCAGGACCTGTCTAGCCTGCCCTACACTTCCCCCCTCCCCCTCATTACTGGAGCATACACTCCCCCGGCGGTCAGAGGATCTGTCATGCTCCAATAATGCCGGTTCTGAACCAGCCTTCCTATACTTCTTCCCTCTATCCCTTCTAACTGTTACCCAGCTCCCTGCCTGTTCAGCCTGCGCTTCCCCACTAAGCTCCACCCCCAGTATTGACCCATTGAGTGTCTGCTCGGTGAGCAGCAAACTCCGTTCCATGTTGTCGATGCTCCTCAGTACCGCTATCTGAGCACTTAGATCCAGGATTTGGGCTTCCAAGTGCACGATATGCTCACATCTCTCGCAGCAGTATGGATCCCTGAGCGGTAGCTCAGGGAATGCATACATTGCGCAAGATGTACACTGCACGGCTCCGGCCAACATGGACGTCATTCTAAATATGGGGATACAGTCAGTATATATGTACAAGTACAAAACACAATTATTTATATATAGGTGTATGGACGGGGATCAATTAGGGATGTGCAAGTGTATCGATTAGATATCGGCGCGGGATCAGTTAAGTATGGACGGGGGATCAATTAAGTATCAATTAAGTATGGACGGGGGATCAGCTGAGTGGGTCAGGTGGATTAATTAAGTATGGACGGTGTGTCAATTAACTATGGACTGGGATCAATAAGTATGAACTGGGGAAATAATTAATTGTGGACTAGGGAATCAATCAATTAATTATGGACAGGGGGTTTAATTAAATAGGATGGGGGGTAAAGCAAATAAATAGGTATGGACGGTGGGTCAATTAACTAAGGACTGGGGATCAATAAGTATCAATAATATCAATAAATATGGACTGGGGAAATAATTAATTGTGGTCTGGGGAATCAATCAATTAATTATGGACAGGGGTTAATTAAATATGGTGGGGGATAAGGCAAATAGATAGGGACTGGGGATGAGTAAAAGTGGACAAGGGGAATCTATTAAATAGGACAAGGGGGATCACTCAATTATGGGCTGGGGGGGTCAATCATTTAAATGTGGTCAGGGGGATCACTTTAATATGGATGGGGGGTGGTCGGGGATCAATTAAATGAGGACGGGGGGGTCAATTTAATGTGGTCAGAGGGATCAGTTAAATATGGACGGGGGTGTTCAGGGGAATCAATTTAAATATGGACGGGGGTGATCAATTAAATATGGACGGGGGGGTAATCAATTAAATATGGACTAGGGAATACAATACAATTACAATACAGATACAAATACAATACAGTACAGTACACACTTGGGTTCAGTAGGGCCGCTTATCGCGGCCTCCTGCCCCTCACTCACCTCCTCTAGGGACGCTGCACGCTATCACAGCGCGCTTGTCCCTCCGGTCGCCTCTTACCGGTCCTCCTGATCACCTCCTGGTCACCACCACCTGGCACCCTCCGCTGGCCGGCACTGCACGCTGCCACAGCGCTCTCTTGCGCTCGTCCCTCCGGTCGCCTCCTACTGGTCCTCCCGGTCCGCTCGGTCACCTCCGCCTGGCTCTCCTCCCTTCCCAGGAGCTCTCTCCACACACAGCACAACTCTTGCAGCACACGGCAGGCTCCGCCTCCACCACTTCCTGTCAGGCCTACTCCCACTTCCCACTTCCTCCACGTCTCTTCCAAGGGGCATTAAAACCGTCTTGGTAAACCACTCTTTCCTCCACGTCTCATCAATGAGACATTAATACAGTCTTGTTAAGCTACTGTGTACTCCACGTCTCTTCCAAGAGGCATTAAAACCATCTTGTTAAAATACTCTGAACTCCACGTCTCTTCCAAGGGGCATTAAAACCGTCTTGTTAAGCTACTGTGACCTCCACGTCTCTTCCAAGGGGCATTAAAACCATCTTGTTAAACCACTCTGACCTCCACTTCTTGTCCAAGGAGCATTAAAACCGTCTTGTTAAGCTTCTGTGATCTCCACGTCTCTTCCAAGGGGCATTAAAACCGTCTTGTTAAACCACTCTGAACTCCACGTCTTTTCCAAAGGGCATTAAAACCGTCTTGTTAAACCATTCTGACCTCCACGTTTCTTCCAAGGGGCATTAAAACCGTCTTGTTAAGCTACTTTTACCTCCACGTCTATTCCAAGGGGCATTAAAACCGTCTTGTTAAACCATTCTGACCTCCACGTCTCTTCCAAGGGGCATTAAAACCATCTTGTTAAGCTACTGTGATCTCCACGTCTCTTCCAAGGGGCATTAAAACCGTCTTGCTAAGCTACTGTGATATCTACGTCTATTCCAAGGGGCATTAAAACCAACTTGTTAAACCCCTCTGACCTCCACGTCTCTTCCAAGGGGCATTAAAACCGTCTTGTTAAGCTAAAGTGACCTCCACGTCTCTTCCAAGGGGCATTAAAACCGTCTTGGTAAACCACTCTTTCCTCCACGTCTCATCAATGAGACATTAATACAGTCTTGTTAAGCTACTGTGAACTCCACGTCTCTTCCAAGAGGCATTAAAACCATCTTGTTAAAATACTCTGAACTCCACGACTCTTCCAAGGGGTATTAAAACAATCTTGTTAAACCACTCTGACCTCCACGTCTCTTCCAAGGGGCATTAAAACCGTCTTGATAAGCTACTGTGACCTCCACGTCTTTTACAAGGGGCATTAAAACGTCTTGTTAAGCCACTCTGACATCCACGTCTCTTCCAAGGGGCATTAAAGCCGTCTTGTTAAGCTACTATGATCCCCACGTCTCTTCTAAGGGGCATTGAAACCATCTTGTTAAACCACACTGGACTCCACGTCTCTTCCAAGGGGAATTAAAGCCATCTTGTTAAACCACTCCGACCTCCACGTCTCTTCCAAGGGGCACTAAAACTGTCTTGATAAGCTACTGTGAACTCCACGTCTCTTCCAAGGGGCATTAAAACTATCTTGTTAAAACACTCTGAACTCCACGTCTCTTCCAAGGGGCATTAAAACCATCTTGTTAAACCACTCTGACCTCCAAGTCTCTTCCAAGGGGCATTAAAACGACCATGTTAAGCAACTGTGACCTCTAAGTCTCTTCCAAGTGGCATTAAAACCATCTTGTTATACCACTCTGACCTCCACGTCTCTTCCAAGGGGCATTAAAACCATCTTGTTAAACTACTCTGACCTCCACCTCTCTTCCAAGGGGCATTAAAACAGTCTTGTTAAGCTACTGTGACCTCCACGTCTCTTACAAGGGGCATTAAAACAGTCTTGTTAAACCACTCTGACCTCCACGTATCTTCCAAGGGGCATTAAAACCGTCTTGTTAAGCAACTGTGACCTCCACGTCTCTTCCAAGTGGCATTAAAACCATCTTGTTAAACCACTCTGACCCCCACGTCTCTTCCAAGGTGCATTAAAGCCATCTTGTTAAACCACTCTGACCTCCAAGTCTCTTCCAAGGGGCATTAAAACCGTCTTGTTAAGCTACTGTGACCTCCACGTCTCTTCCAAGGGGCATTAAAACCCTCTTGTTAAAACACTCTGACCTCCACGTCTCTTCCAAGGGGCATTAAAAACATCTTGTTAAACCATTCTGACCTCCACGTCTCTTCCAAGGGCATTAAAACCGTCTTGTTAAGCTAATTTTACCTTCACGTCTCTTCCAAGGGGGATTAAAACCGTCTTGTTAAACCACTTTGACCTCCACGTCTCTTACAAGGGTCATTAAATCAGTCTTGTTAAGCTACTGTGATCTCCACGTCTCTTCCAAGGGGCATGAAAACCGTCTTGCTAAGCTACTGTGATATCTACATCTATTCCAAGGGGCATTAAAACCAACTTGTTAAACCTCTCTGAACTCCACGTCTGTTCCAAGGGGCATTAAAACCATCTTGTTAATCTACTCTGACCTCCACGTCTCTTCCAAGGGGCATTAAAACCGTCTTGTTAAGCTACTGTGACCTCCACGTCTCTTCCAAGGGGCATTAAAACCATCTTGTTAAACCACTCTGACCTCCACTTCTTGTCCAAGGAGCATTAAAACCGTCTTCTTAAGCTACTGTGATCTCCACGTCTCTTCCAAGGGGCATTAAACCCGTCTTGTTAAACCACTCTGAACTCCACATCTTTTCCAAAGGGCATTAAAACCGTCTTGTTAAACCACATTGACCTCCACGTCTCTTACAAGGGTCATTAAATCAGTCTTGTTAAGCTACTGTGATCTCCACGTCTCTTCCAAGGGGCATTAAAACCGTCTTGCTAAGCTACTGTGATATCTACATCTATTCCAAGGGGCATTAAAACCAACTTGTTAAACCTCTCTGAACTCCACGTCTGTTCCAAGGGGCATTAAAACCATCTTGTTAATCTACTCTGACTTCCACGTCTCTTCCAAGGGGCATTAAAACCGTCTTGTTAAGCTACTGTGACCTCCACGTCTCTTCCAAGGGGCATTAAAACCATCTTGCTAAACCACTCTGACCTCCACTTCTTGTCCAAGGAGCATTAAAACCCTCTTGTTAAGCTACTGTGATCTCCACGTCTCCTCCAAGGGGCATTAAAACCGTCTTGTTAAACCACTCTGAACTCCACGTCTTTTCCAAAGGGCATTAAAACCGTCTTGTTAAGCTAATGTGACCTCTACGTCTCTTCCAAGGGGCATTAAAACCGTGTTGGTAAACCACTCTTTCCTCCACGTCTCATCAATGAAACATTAAAAACGTCTTGTTAAGCTACTGTGAACTCCACGTCTCTTCCAAGGGGCATTAAAACCATCTTGTTAAAATACTCTGAACTCCACGTCTCTTCCAAGGGGCATTAAAACCATCTTGTTAAACCACTCTGACGTCCACGTCTCTTCCAAGGGGCATTAAAACCATCTTGTTAAGCAACTGAGACCTCCACGACTCTTCCAAGGGGTATTAAAACCATCTTGTTAAGCCATTCTAACCTCCACGTCTCTTCCAAGGGCATTAAAACTGTCTTGTTAAGCTACTGTAACCTCCACGTCTCTTACAAGGGGCATTAAAACCGTCTTGTTAAACCACTCTGACCTCCACGTCTCTTCCAAGGGGCATTAAAGCCGTCTTGTTAAGCTACTATGATCCCCACGTCTCTTCCAAGGGGCATTGAAACCATTTTGTTAAACCACTCTGAACTCCACGTCTCTTCCAAGGGGCATTAAAACCGTCTTGTTAAACCACTTTGACCTCCACGTCTCTTACAAGGGTCGTTAAATCAGTCTTGTTAAGCTACTGTGATCTCCACGTCTCTTCCAAGGGGCATGAAAACCGTCTTGCTAAGCTACTGTGATATCTACATCTATTCCAAGGGGAATTAAAACCAACTTGTTAAACCTCTCTGAACTCCACGTCTGTTCCAAGGGGCATTAAAACCATCTTGTTAATCTATTCTGACCTCCACGTCTCTTCCAAGGGGCATTAAAACCGTCTTGTTAAGCTACTGTGACCTCCACGTCTCTTCCAAGGGGCATTAAAACCATCTTGTTAAACCACTCTGACCTCCACTTCTTGTCCAAGGAGCATTAAAACCGTCTTCTTAAGCTACTGTGATCTCCACGTCTCTTCCAAGGGGCATTAAAACCGTCTTGTTAAACCACTCTGAACTCCACATCTTTTCCAAAGGGCATTAAAACCGTCTTGTTAAACCACTTTGACCTCCACGTCTCTTACAAGGGTCATTAAATCAGTCTTGTTTAGCTACTGTGATCTCCACGTCTCTTCCAAGGGGCATTAAAACCGTCTTGCTAAGCTACTGTGATATCTACATCTATTCCAAGGGGCATTAAAACCAACTTGTTAAACCTCTCTGAACTCCACGTCTGTTCCAAGGGGCATTAAAACCATCTTGTTAATCTACTCTGACTTCCACGTCTCTTCCAAGGGGCATTAAAACCGTCTTGTTAAGCTACTGTGACCTCCACGTCTCTTCCAAGGGGCATTAAAACCATCTTGTTAAACCACTCTGACCTCCACTTCTTGTCCAAGGAGCATTAAAACCCTCTTGTTAAGCTACTGTGATCTCCACGTCTCCTCCAAGGGGCATTAAAACCGTCTTGTTAAACCACTCTGAACTCCACGTCTTTTCCAAAGGGCATTAAAACCGTCTTGTTAAGCTAATGTGACCTCCACGTCTCTTCCAAGGGGCATTAAAACCGTGTTGGTAAACCACTCTTTCCTCCACGTCTCATCAATGAAACATTAAAAACGTCTTGTTAAGCTACTGTGAACTCCACGTCTCTTCCAAGGGGCATTAAAACCATCTTGTTAAAATACTCTGAACTCCACGTCTCTTCCAAGGGGCATTAAAACCATCTTGTTAAACCACTCTGACGTCCACGTCTCTTCCAAGGGGCATTAAAACCGTCTTGTTAAGCAACTGAGACCTCCACGACTCTTCCAAGGGGTATTAAAACCATCTTGTTAAGCCATACTAACCTCCACGTCTCTTCCAAGGGGCATTAAAACTGTCTTGTTAAGCTACTGTAACCTCCACGTCTCTTACAAGGGGCATTAAAACCGTCTTGTTAAACCACTCTGACCTCCACGTCTCTTCCAAGGGGCATTAAAGCCGTCTTGTTAAGCTACTATGATCCCCACGTCTCTTCCAAGGGGCATTGAAACCATTTTGTTAAACCACTCTGAACTCCACGTCTCTTCCAAGGGGCATTAAAGCCATCCTGTTTAACCTCTCTGACCTCCACGTCTCTTCCAAGGGGCAGTAAAACCATCTTGTTTAACCACTCTGACCTCCACGTCTCTTACAAGGGGCATTAAAAGCATCTTGTTAAACTACTCTGACCTCCACGTCTCGTCCAAGGGGCATTAAACCATCTTGTTAAACCACTCTGACCTCCACCTCTCTTCCAAGGGGCATTAAAATAGTCTTGTTAAGCTGCTGTGACCTCCACGTCTCTTCCGAGGGGTCATTAAAACCCTCTTGTTAAACCACTCTGACCTCCACGTCTCTTCCAAGGGACATTAAAACCATCTTGTTAAACCACTCCGACCTCGACGTCTCTTCCAAGGGGCATTAAAACCGTCTTGTTAGGCTACTTTGACCTCCACGTTTCTTCCAAGTGGCATTAAAACCGTCTTGTTAAACCATTTTGACCTCCACGACTCTTCCAAGGGTCATTAAATCAGTCTTGTTAAGCTACTGTGATCTCCACGTCTCTTCCAAGGGGCATTAAAACCATCTTGCTAAGCTACTGTGACCTCTACGTCTCTTCCAAGGGGCATTAAAACCAACTTGATAAACCACTCTGAACTCCACGTCTCTACCAAGGGGCATTAAAACCATCTTGTTAAACCACTGTGAACTCCACGTATCTTCCAAGGGGCATTAAAACCATCTTGTTAATCTACTCTGACCTCCACGTCTCTTCCAATGGACATTAAAACCGTCTTGTTAAGCTACTGTGACCTCCACGTCTCTTCCAAGGCGCATTAAAACCATCTTGTTAAACCACTCTGACCTCCACTTCTTGGCCAAGGAGCATTAAAACCATCTTGTTAAGCTACTGTGATCTCCACGTCTCTTCCAAGGGGCATTAAAACCGTCTTGGTAAACCACTCTTTCCTCCACGTCTCATCAATGAGACATTAAAACCGTCTTGTTAAGCAACTGTGACCTCCACGACTTTTCCAAGGGGTCTTAAAACCATCTTGTTAAACCACTCTGAACTCCACGTCTCTTCCAAGGGGCATTAAAACCGTCTTGTTAAGCTACTGTGACCTCCACGTCTCTTCCAAGTGGCATTATAACCGTATTGTTAAACCACTCTGACCTCCACGTCTCTGCCAAGGGGCATTAAAGCCGACTTGTTAAGCTACTATGATCACCACGTCTCTTCCAAGGGGCATTGAAACCATCTTGTTAAACCACTCTGACCTCCACGTCTCTTTCAAAGGGCACTAAAACTGTCTTGATAAGCTACTGTGAACTCCACGTCTCTTCCAAGGGGCATTAAAACCAGCTTGCTAAAACACTCTGAACTCCAAGTCTCTTCCAAGGGGCATTAAAACCGTCTTGTTAAGCTACTGTGACCTCCACATCTCTTCCAAGTTGCATTAAAACCATCTTGTTAAACCACTCTGGCCTCCACGTCTCTAACAAAGGGCCTAAAAACCATCTTGTTAAACCACTCTGACCTCCACGTCTCTTCCAAGGGGCATTTAAAACGTCTTCTTAAGCTACTTTGACCTACACGTCTCTTCCAAGGGGCATTAAAACGTCTTGTTAAACCACTTTGAGCTCCACGTCTCTTCCAAGGGACATTAAAACAGTCTTGTTAAGCTACTGTGACCTCCACGTCCCTTCCAAGGGGCTTTAAAACCGTCTCTTTAAACCACTCAGAACTCCATGTCTCTTCCAAGGGGCATGAAAACCATCTTGTTTAACGACTCCTACCTCCACTTCTCTTCCAAGGGGCATGAAAACCATCTTATTAAGCTACTGTGACCTCCACGTCTCTTCCAAGGGGCATTAATACTATCTTGTTAAGCTACTGTGACCTCCATGTCTCTTCCAAGGGGCACTAAAACCGTCTTGTTAAACCACTTTGAACTCTACGTCGCTTCCAATGGGCATTAAAATCGTCTTGTTAAGCTATTTTGACCTCCACGTCTCTTCCAATAGGCATTAAAACCATCTCGGTAAACCACTCTTTCCTCCACTTCTCATCCAAGAGGCATTAGAACCGTCTTGTTAAGCTACTGTGATCTCCACGTCTCTTCCAAGGGGCATCAAAACCATCTTGTTAAAACACTCTGAACTCCACGTCTCTTCCAAGGGGCATTAAAACCATCTCGTTAAACCACTCTGACCTCCACGTCTCTTCCAAGGGGCATTAAAACCATCTTGTTAAAGCACTCTGACCTCCACGTCTCTTCCAAGTGGCATTAAAACCATCTCGTTAAGCTACTGTGACCTCCACGTCTCTTCCAAGGGGCATTAAAACAGTCTTGTTAAACCACTCTGAACTCCACGTCTCTTCCAAAGGGCATTAAAACCGTCTTGTAAAACCACTCTGACCTCCACGTCTCTTCCAAGGGGCATTAAAACAGTCTTGTTAAACCACTGTGAACTCCACGTCTCTTCCAAAGGTCATTAAAACCGTCTTGTAAAACCACTCTAACCTCCACGTCTCTTCCAAGGGGCATTAAAACCATCTTGTTAAGCTAATGTGACCTCCACGTCTCTTCCAAGGGGCATTAAAACCATCATGGTAAACCACTCTTTCCTCCACGTCTCATCAATGAGACATTAAAACCGTCTTGTTAAGCTACTGTGAACTCCACGTCTCTTCCAAGGGGCATTATAACCGTATTGTTAAACCACTCTGACCTCCACGTCTCTGCCAAGGGGCATTAAAGCCGACTTGTTAAGCTACTATGATCACCACGTCTCTTCCAAGGGGCATTGAAACCATCTTGTTAAACCACTCTGACCTCCACGTCTCTTTCAAAGGGCACTAAAACTGTCTTGATAAGCTACTGTGAACTCCACGTCTCTTCCAAGGGGCATTAAAACCAGCTTGCTAAAACACTCTGAACTCCAAGTCTCTTCCAAGGGGCATTAAAACCGTCTTGTTAAGCTACTGTGACCTCCACATCTCTTCCAAGTTGCATTAAAACCATCTTGTTAAACCACTCTGGCCTCCACGTCTCTAACAAAGGGCCTAAAAACCATCTTGTTAAACCACTCTGACCTCCACGTCTCTTCCAAGGGGCATTTAAAACGTCTTCTTAAGCTACTTTGACCTACACGTCTCTTCCAAGGGGCATTAAAACGTCTTGTTAAACCACTTTGAGCTCCACGTCTCTTCCAAGGGACATTAAAACAGTCTTGTTAAGCTACTGTGACCTCCACGTCCCTTCCAAGGGGCTTTAAAACCGTCTCTTTAAACCACTCAGAACTCCATGTCTCTTCCAAGGGGCATGAAAACCATCTTGTTTAACGACTCCTACCTCCACTTCTCTTCCAAGGGGCATGAAAACCATCTTATTAAGCTACTGTGACCTCCACGTCTCTTCCAAGGGGCATTAATACTATCTTGTTAAGCTACTGTGACCTCCATGTCTCTTCCAAGGGGCACTAAAACCGTCTTGTTAAACCACTTTGAACTCTACGTCGCTTCCAATGGGCATTAAAATCGTCTTGTTAAGCTATTTTGACCTCCACGTCTCTTCCAATAGGCATTAAAACCATCTCGGTAAACCACTCTTTCCTCCACTTCTCATCCAAGAGGCATTAGAACCGTCTTGTTAAGCTACTGTGATCTCCACGTCTCTTCCAAGGGGCATCAAAACCATCTTGTTAAAACACTCTGAACTCCACGTCTCTTCCAAGGGGCATTAAAACCATCTCGTTAAACCACTCTGACCTCCACGTCTCTTCCAAGGGGCATTAAAACCATCTTGTTAAAGCACTCTGACCTCCACGTCTCTTCCAAGTGGCATTAAAACCATCTCGTTAAGCTACTGTGACCTCCACGTCTCTTCCAAGGGGCATTAAAACAGTCTTGTTAAACCACTCTGAACTCCACGTCTCTTCCAAAGGGCATTAAAACCGTCTTGTAAAACCACTCTGACCTCCACGTCTCTTCCAAGGGGCATTAAAACAGTCTTGTTAAACCACTGTGAACTCCACGTCTCTTCCAAAGGTCATTAAAACCGTCTTGTAAAACCACTCTAACCTCCACGTCTCTTCCAAGGGGCATTAAAACCATCTTGTTAAGCTAATGTGACCTCCACGTCTCTTCCAAGGGGCATTAAAACCATCATGGTAAACCACTCTTTCCTCCACGTCTCATCAATGAGACATTAAAACCGTCTTGTTAAGCTACTGTGAACTCCACGTCTCTTCCAAGGGGCATTATAACCGTATTGTTAAACCACTCTGACCTCCACGTCTCTGCCAAGGGGCATTAAAGCCGACTTGTTAAGCTACTATGATCACCACGTCTCTTCCAAGGGGCATTGAAACCATCTTGTTAAACCACTCTGACCTCCACGTCTCTTTCAAAGGGCACTAAAACTGTCTTGATAAGCTACTGTGAACTCCACGTCTCTTCCAAGGGGCATTAAAACCAGCTTGCTAAAACACTCTGAACTCCAAGTCTCTTCCAAGGGGCATTAAAACCGTCTTGTTAAGCTACTGTGACCTCCACATCTCTTCCAAGTTGCATTAAAACCATCTTGTTAAACCACTCTGGTCTCCACGTCTCTAACAAAGGGCCTAAAAACCATCTTGTTAAACCACTCTGACCTCCACGTCTCTTCCAAGGGGCATTTAAAACGTCTTCTTAAGCTACTTTGACCTACACGTCTCTTCCAAGGGGCATTAAAACGTCTTGTTAAACCACTTTGAGCTCCACGTCTCTTCCAAGGGACATTAAAACAGTCTTGTTAAGCTACTGTGACCTCCACGTCCCTTCCAAGGGGCTTTAAAACCGTCTCTTTAAACCACTCAGAACTCCATGTCTCTTCCAAGGGGCATGAAAACCATCTTGTTAAACGACTCCTACCTCCACTTCTCTTCCAAGGGGCATGAAAACCATCTTATTAAGCTACTGTGACCTCCACGTCTCTTCCAAGGGGCATTAATACTATCTTGTTAAGCTACTGTGACCTCCATGTCTCTTCCAAGGGGCACTAAAACCGTCTTGTTAAACCACTTTGAACTCTACGTCGCTTCCAAGGGGCATTAAAATCGTCTTGTTAAGCTATTTTGACCTCCACGTCTCTTCCAATAGGAATTAAAACCGTCTCGGTAAACCACTCTTTCCTCCACTTCTCATCCAAGAGGCATTAGAACCGTCTTGTTAAGCTACTGTGATCTCCACGTCTCTTCCAAGGGGCATCAAAACCATCTTGTTAAAACACTCTGAACTCCACGTCTCTTCCAAGGGGCATTAAAACCATCTCGTTAAACCACTCTGACCTCCACGTCTCTTCCAAGGGGCATTAAAACCATCTTGTTAAAGCACTCTGACCTCCACGTCTCTTCCAAGTGGCATTAAAACCATCTCGTTAAGCTACTGTGACCTCCACGTCTCTTCCAAGGGGCATTAAAACAGTCTTGTTAAACCACTCTGAACTCCACGTCTCTTCCAAAGGGCATTAAAACCGTCTTGTAAAACCACTCTGACCTCCACGTCTCTTCCAAGGGGCATTAAAACAGTCTTGTTAAACCACTGTGAACTCCACGTCTCTTCCAAAGGTCATTAAAACCGTCTTGTAAAACCACTCTAACCTCCACGTCTCTTCCAAGGGGCATTAAAACCATCTTGTTAAGCTAATGTGACCTCCACGTCTCTTCCAAGGGGCATTAAAACCATCATGGTAAACCACTCTTTCCTCCACGTCTCATCAATGAGACATTAAAACCGTCTTGTTAAGCTACTGTGAACTCCACGTCTCTTCCAAGAGGCATTAAAACAATCTTGTTAAAATACTCTGAACTCCACGTCTCTTCCAAAGGGCATTAAAACCATTTTGTTAAACCACTCTGACCTCCACTTCTTGTCCAAGGAGCATTAAAACCGTCTTGTTAAGCTACTGTGATCTCCACATCTCTTCCAAGGGGCATTAAAACCGTGTTGTTAAATCGTTCTGACCTCCACGTCTCTTCCAAGGGGCATTAAAACCGTCTTGCTAAGATACTGTGATCTCTATGTCTCTTCCAAGGGGCATTAAAACGAACTTGTTAAACCACTCTGAACTCCACGTCTCTACCAAGGGGCATTAAAACCATCTTGTTAAACCACTCTAAACTCCACGTCTCTTCCAAGGGGCATTAAAACCATCTTGTTAATCTACTCTGACCTCCACGTCTCTTCCAAGGGGCATTAAAACCATCTTGTTAAGCTGCTGTGACCTCCACGTCTCTTCCAAGGGGCATTAAAACCATCTTGTTAAGCTACTGTGACCTCCACGTCTCTTCCAAGGGGCACTAATACTATCTTGTTAAGCTACTGTGACCTCCATGTCTCTTCCAAGGGGCACTAAAACCGTCTTGTTAAACCACTTTGAACTCTACGTCGCTTCCAAGGGGCATTAAAAACGTCTTGTTAAGCTACTTTGACCTCCACGTCTCTTCCAATAGGCATTAAAACCGTGTCGGTAAACCACTCTTTCCTCCACTTCTCATCCAAGAGGCATTAGAACCGTCTTGTTAAGCTACTGTGCTCTCCACGTCTCTTCCAAGGGGCATTAAAACCATCTTGTTAAAACACTCTGAACTCCACGTCTCTTCCAAGGGGCATTAAAACAATCTCGTTAAACCACTCTGACCTCCACGTCTCTTCCAAGGGGCATTAAAACCATCTTGTTAAAGCACTCTGACCTCCACGTCTCTTCCAAGGGGCATTAAAACCATCTTGTTAAGCTACTGTGACCTCCACGTCTCTACCAAGGGGCATTAAAACAGTCTTGTTAAACCATTCTGAACTCCACGTCTCTTCCAAAGGGCATTAAAACCGTCTTGTAAAACCACTCTGACCTCCACGTCTCTTCCAAGGGGCATTAAAACAGTCTTGTTAAACCACTCTGAACTCCACGTCTCTTCCAAAGGGCATTAAAACCGACTTGTAAAACCACTCTGACCTCCACGTCTCTTCCAAGGGGCATTAAAACCATCTTGTTAAGCTAATGTGACCTCCACGTCTCTTCCAAGGGGCATTAAAACCATCTTGGTAAACCACTCTTTCCTCCACGTCTCATCAATGAGACATTAAAACCGTCTTGTTAAGCTACTGTGAACTCCACGTCTCTTCCAAGAGGCATTAAAACAATCTTGTTAAAATACTCTGAACTCCACGTCTCTTCCAAGGGGCATTAAAACCATTTTGTTAAACCACTCTGACCTCCACTTCTTGTCCAAGGAGCATTAAAACCGTCTTGTTAAGCTACTATGATCTCCACATCTCTTCCAAGGGGCATTAAAACCGTCTTGTTAAATCGTTCTGACCTCCACGTCTCTTCCAAGGGGCATTAAAACCATCTTGTTAAACCACTCTGACCTCCACTTCTTGTCCAAGGAGCATTAAAACCGTATTCTTAAGCTACTGTGATCTCCACATCTCTTCCAAGGGGCATTAAAACCGTCTTGTTGAACCAATCTGAACTCCACGTCTCTTCCAAAGTGCATTAAAACCATCTTGTAAAATCGTTCTGACCTCCACGTCTCTTCCAAGGGGCATTAAAACCGTCTTGCTAAGCTACTGTGATCTCTACGTCTCTTCCAAGGGGCAATAAAACGAACTTGTTAAACCACTCTGAACTCCACGTCTCTACCAAGGGGCATTAAAACCATCTTGTTAAACCACTCTGAACTCCACGTCTCTTCCAAGTGGCATTAAAACCATCTTGTTAATCTACTCTGACCTCCACGTCTCTTCCAAGGGGCATTAAAACCGTCTTGTTAAGCTGCTGTGACCTCCACGTCTCTTCCAAGGGGCATTAAAACCATATTGTTAAACCACTCTGACCTCCACTTCTTGTCCAAGGAGCATTAAAACCGTCTTGTTAAGCTACTGTGATCTCCACGTCTCTTCCAAGGGGCATTAAAACCGTCTTGTTAAACCACTCTGAACTCCACGTCTCTTCCAAAGGGCATTAAAACCGTCTTGTAAAACCATTCTGACCCCCACGTCTCTTCCAAGGGGCATTAAAACCGTCTTGTTAAGCTAAAGTGACCTCCACGTCTCTTCCAAGGGGCATTAAAACCGTCTTGGTAAACCACTCTTTCCTCCACGTCTCATCAATGAGACATTAATACAGTCTTGTTAAGCTACTGTGAACTCCACGTCTCTTCCAAGAGGCATTAAAACCATCTTGTTAAAATACTCTGAACTCCACGTCTCTTCCAAGGGGCATTAAAACCATCTTGTTAAACCACTCTGACCTCCGCGTCTCTTCCAAGGGGCATTAAAATCGTCTTGTTAAGCTACTGTGACCTCCACGACTCTTCCAAGGGGTATTAAAACCATCTTTTTAAACCACTCTGACCTCCACGTCTCTTCCAAGGGGCATTAAAACCGTCTTGTTAAGCTACTATGACCTCCACGTCTTTTACAAGGGGCATTAAAATGTCTTGTTAAACCACTCTTACATCCACGTCTCTTCCAAGGGGCATTAAAACCATCTTGTTAAACTACACTGACCTCCACGTCTCTTCCCAGGGGCATTAAACCATCTTGTTAACCCTCTCTGACCTCCACCTCTCTTCCAAGGGGCATTAAAACCGTCTGGTTAAGCTTCTGTTACCCCCACGTCTCTTCCAAGAGGCATTAAAACCATCTTGTTAAACCACTCTGAACTCCACGTCTCTTCCAAGGGGCATTAAAGCCATCTTGTTAAACCCTTCTGACCTCCAAGTCTCTTCCAAGGAGCATTAAAACCGTCTTGTTAAGCTACTGTGACCTCCACATCTCTTCCAAGTTGCATTAAAATCATCTTGTTAAACCACTCTGACCTCCACGTCTCTTCCAAGGGGCATTTAAACCGTCTTGTTAAGCTACTTTGACCTACACGTCTCTTCCAAGGGGCATTAAAAAGTCTTGTTAAACCACTTTGACCTCCACGTCTCTTCCAAGGGACATTAAAACAGTCTTGTTAAGCTACTGTGACCTCCACGTCTCTTCCAAGGGGAATTAAAACCATCTTGTTAAAACACTCTGAACTCCATGTCTCTTCGAAGGGGCAATAAAACCATCTCGTTAAACAACTCTGACCTCCACGTCTCTTACAAGGGGCATTAAAACCATCTTGTTAAAGCACTCTGACCTCCACGTCTCTTCCAAGGGGCATTAAAACCATCTTGTTAAGCTACTGTGACCTCCACGTCTCTTCGAAGGGGCATTAAAACCGTCTTGTTAAACGACTCTGATCTTCACGTCTCTTCCAAGGGGCATTAAAACCGTCTTGTTAAGCTACTGTGATCTCCACGTCTCTTCCAAGGGGCATTAAAACAGTCTTGTTAAACCACTCTGAACTCCACGTCTCTTCCAAAGGGCATTAAAACCGTCTTGTAAAACCACTCTGACCTCCACGTCTCTTCCAAGGGGCATTAAAACAGTCTTGTTAAACCACTCTGAACTCCACGTCTCTTCTAAAGGGCATTAAAACCGTCTTGTAAAACCACTCTGACCTCCACGTCTCTTCCAAGGGGCATTAAAACCATCTTGTTAAGCTAATGTGACCTCCACGTCTCTTCCAAGGGGCATTAAAACCATCTTGGTAAACCATTCTTTCCTCCACGTCTCATCAATGAGACATTAAAACCGTCTTGTTAAGCTACTGTGAACTCCACGTCTCTTCCAAGAGGCATTAAAACCATCTTGTTAAAATACTCTGAACTCCACGTCTCTTCCAAGGGGCATTAAAACCATTTTGTTAAACCACTCTGACCTCCACTTCTTGTCCAAGGAGCATTAAAACCATCTTGTTAAGCTACTGTGATCTCCACATCTCTTCCAAGGGGCATTAAAACCGTCTTGTTAAACCAATCTGAACTCCACGTCTCTTCCAAAGGGCATTAAAACCATCTTGTAAAATCGTTCTGACCTCCACGTCTCTTCCAAGGGGCATTAAAACCATCTTGCTAAGCTACTGTGATCTCTACGTCTCTTCCAAGGTGCATTAAAACGAACTTGTTAAACCACTCTGAACTCCACGTCTCTACCAAGGGGCATTAAAACCATCTTGTTAAACCACTCTGAACTCCACGTCTCTCCCAAGGGGCATTAAAACCATCTTGTTAATCTACTCTGACCTCCACTTCTCTTCCAAGGGGCATTAAAACCGTCTTGTTAAGCTGCTGTGACCTCCACGTCTCTTCCAAGGGGCAATAAAACCATCTTGTTATACCACTCTGACCTCCACTTCCTGTCCAAGGAGCATTAAAACCGTCTTGTTAAGCTACTGTGATCTCCACATCTCTTCCAAGGGGCATTAAAACCGTCTTGTTAAACCAATATGAACTCCACGTCTCTTCCAAAGGGCATTAAAACCATCTTGTAAAATCGTTCTGACCTCCACGTCTCTTCCAAGGGGCATTAAAACCGTCTTGCTGAGCTACTGTGATCTCTAAGTCTCTTCCAAGGGGCGTTAAAACGAACTTGTTAAACCACTCTGAACTCCACGTCTCTTCCAAGGGGCATTAAAACCGTCTTGGTAAACCACTCTTTCCTCCACGTTTCATCAATGAGACATTAATACAGTCTTGTTAAGCTACTGTGAACTCCACGTCTCTTCCAAGAGGCATTAAAACCATCTTGTTAAAATACTCTGAACTCCACGTCTCTTCCAAGGGGCATTAAAACCATCTTGTTAAACCACTCTGACCTCCGCGTCTCTTCCAAGGGGCATTAAAATCGTCTTTTCAAGCTACTGTGACCTCTACGACTCTTCCAAGGGGTATTTAAACCATCTTGTTAAACCACTCTGACCTCCACGTCTCTTCCAAGGGGCATTAAAACCGTCTTGTTAAGCTACTGTGACCTCCACGTCTTTTACAAGGGGCATTAAAACATCTTGCTAAACCACTCTGACATCCACGTCTCTTCCAAGGGGCATTAAAGCCGTCTTGTTAAGCTACTATGATCCCCACGTCTCTTCCAAGGGGCATTGAAACCATCTTGTTAAACCACTCTGGACTCCACGTCTCTTCCAAGGGGCATTAAAGCCATCTTGTTAAACCACTCCGACCTCCACGTCTCTTCCAAGGGGCACTAAAACTGTCTTGATAAGCTACTGTGACCTCCAAGTCTCTTCCAAGTGGCATTAAAACCATCTTTTTATACCACTCTGACCTCCACGTCTCTTCCGAGGGGCATTAAAACCATCTTGTTAAACTACTCTGACCTCCACGTCTCATCCCAGGGGCATTAAATCATCTTGTTAAACCACTCTGACCTCCAATTCTCTTCCAAGTGGCATTAAAACAATCTTGTTAAGCTACTGTGACCTCCACGTCTCTTACAAGGGGCATTAAAACAGTCTTGTTAAACCACTCTGACCTCCACATCTCTTCCAAGGGGCATTAAAACCGTCATGTTAAGCAACTCTGACCTCCACGTCTCTTCCAAGTGGCATTAAAACCATCTTGTTATACCACTCTGACCTCCACGTCTTTTCCAAGGGGCATTAAAACCATCTTGTTAAACCACTCTGACCTCCACGTCTCTTCCAAGGGGCATTAAAACCATCTTGTTAAACCTCTCTGACCTCCACCTCTCTTCCAAGGGGCATTAAAACCATCTTGTTAAGCTACTATGACCCCCACGTCTCTTCCAAGGGGCATTAAAGCCATCTTGTTAAACCACTCTGACCTCCAAGTCTCTTCCAAGGGGCATTAAAACCGTATTGTTAAGCTACTGTGACCTCCACGTCTCTTCCAAGGCGTATTAAAACCGTCTTGTTAAAAGACTCTGACCTCAACGTCTCTTCCAAGGGGCATTAAAACCATCTTGTTAAGCCAATCTGACCTCCACGTCTCTTCCAAGGGGCATTAAAACCGTCTTGTTAAGCTACTTTTACCTCCACGTCTCTTCCAAGGGGCAGTAAAACCGTCTTGATAAGCTACTGTGACCTCCACGTCTCTTCCAAGTATCATTAAAACCATCTTGTTATACAACTCTGACCTCCACGTCTCTTACAAGGGGCATTAAAACCATGTTGTTAAACTATTCTGACCTCCACGTCTTGTTCAAGGGGCATTAAACCATCTTGTTAAACCACTCTGACCTCCACCTCTCTTCCAAGGGGCATTAAAACAGTCTTGTTAAGCTACTGTGACCTCCACGTCTCTTCCAAGGGGCATTAAAACCCTCTTGTTAAACCACTCTGACCTTCACGTCTCTTCCAAGGGGCATTAAAACCATCTTGTTAATCTACTGTGACCTCCACGTCTCTTCCTAGGGGCATTAAAAGCATCTTGTTAAGCTACTGTGACTTCCACGTCTCTTCCAAGGGGCATTAAAACCGTCTTGTTAAACCAGTCTGACCTCCACTTCTTGTCCAAGGAGCATTAAAACAGTCTTGTTAAGCTACTGTGATCTCCACGTCTCTTCCAAAGGGCATTAAAACCGTCTTGTTAAACCATTCTGACCTCCACGTCTCTTCCAAGGGGCATTAAAATCATCTTGTTAAGCTAATGTGACCTCCACGTCTCTTCCAAGGGGCATTAAAACCGTCTTGGTAAACCACTCTGACCTCCACGTCTCTTCCAAGGGGCATTAAAACCGTCTTGTTAAGCAACTGTGACCTCCACGACTCTTCCAAGGGGTATTAAAACCATGTTGTTAAGCCACTCTGACCTCCATGTCTCTTCCAAGGGGCATTAAAACTGTCTTGTTAAGCTACTGTGACCTCCACGTCTCTTACAAGGGGCATTAAAACCGTCTTGTTAAACCACGCTGACCTCCACGTCTCTTCCAAAGGGCATTAAAGCCGTCTTGTTAAGCTACTATGATCCCCACGTCTCTTCCAAGGGGCATTGAAACCATCTTGTTAAACCACTCTGAACTCCACGTCTCTTCCAAGGGGCATTAAAGCCATCCTGTTTAACCTCTCTGACTTCCATGTCTCTTCCAAGGGGCAGTAAAACCGTCTTGATAAGCTACTGTGACCTCCACGTCTCTTCCAAGTATCATTAAAACCATCTTGTTATACCACTCTGACCTCCATGTCTCTTACAAGGGGCATTAAAACCATCTTGTTAAACTACTCTGACCTCCACGTCTTGTCCAAGGGGCATTAAACCATCTTGTTAAACCACTCTGACCTCCACCTCTCTTCCAAGGGGCATTAAAACAGTCTTGTTAAACCACTCTGACCTCCACGTCTCTTCCAAGGGACATTAAAACCATCTTGTTAAACAACTCTGACCTCCACGTCTCTTCCAAGGGGCATTAAAACCGTCTTGTTAGGCTACTTTCACCTCCACGTCTCTTCCAAGGGGCATTAAAACCGTCTTGTTAAACTACTTTGACCTCCACGTCTCTTCCAAAGGTCATTAAATCAGTCTTGTTAAGCTACTGTGATCTCCACGTCTCTTCCAAGGCGCATTAAAACCGTCTTGCTAAGCTACTGTGATCTCTACGTCTCTTCCAAGGGGCATTAAAACCAACTTGTTAAACCACTCTGAACTCCACGCCTCTACCAAGGGGCATTAAAACCATCTTGTTAAACCACTGTGAACTCCACGTCTCTTCCAAGTGGCATTAAAACCATCTTGTTGATCTACTCTGACCTCCACGTCTCTTCCAATGGGCATTAAAACCGTCTTGTTAAGCTACTGTGACCTCCACGTCTCTTCCAAGGGGCATTAAAACCATCTTGTTAAACCACTCTGACCTCCACTTCTTGGCCAAGGAGCATTAAAACCGTCTTGTTAAGCTACTGTGATCTCCACGTCTCTTCAATGGGGCATGAAAACCGTCTTGTTAAACCACTCTGAACTCCACGTCTCTTATAAAGGGCATTAAAACCTTCTTGTAAAACCATTCTGACCTCCACGTCTCTTCCAAGGGGCATTAAAACCGTCTTATAAAGCAACTGTGACCTCCACGTCTCTTCCAATGGGCATTAAAACCGTCTTGGCAAAACACTCTTTCCTCCGCGTCTCATCAATGAGACATTAAAACCGTCTTGTTAAGGTATTGTGAACTACACGTCTCTTCCAAGAGGCATTAAAACTATCTTCTTAAAATACTCTGAACTCCACGTCTCTTCCAAGGGGCATTACAACCATCTTGCTAAACCACCCTGACCTCCACGTCTCTTCCAAGGGGCATTAAAACCGTCTTATAAAGCAACTGTGACCTCCACGACTCTTCCAAGGGGTATTAAAACCATCTTGTTAAACCACTCTGAACTCCACGTCTCTTCCAAGGGGCATTAAAACCGTCTTGTTAAGCTACTGTGACCTCCACGTCTCTTACAAGGGGCATTAAAACCGTCTTGTTAAACCACTCTGACCTACACGTCTCTTCCAAGGGGCATTAAAGCCGACTTGTTAAGCTACTATGATCTCCATGTCTCTTCCAAGGGGCATTGAAACTATCTTGTTAAACAACTCTGACCTCCACGTCTCTTCCAAGGGGCACTAAAACTGTCTTGATAAGCTACTGTGAACTCCATGTCTCTTCCAAGGGGCATTAAAACCATCTTGCTAAAACACTCTGAACTCCACGTCTCTTCCAAAGGGCATTAAAACCATCTTGTTAAACCACTCTGACCTCCACGTCTCTTCCAAGGGGCATTAAAACCACCTTGTTAAGCAACTGTGACCTCCACGTCTCTTCCAAGTGGCATTAAAACCATCTTGTTATACCACTCTTACCTCCACATCTCTTCCAAGTGGCATTAAACCATCTTGTTAAACCACTCTGACCTCCACCTCTCTTCCAAGGGGCATTAAAACAGTCCTCTTAAGCTACTGTGACCTCCACGTCTCTTACAAGGGGCATTAAAACAGTCTTGTTAAACCACTCTGACCTCCACGTCTCTTCCAAGGGGCATTAAAGCCATCTTGTTAAACCCTTCTGACCTCCAAGTCTCTTCCAAGGGGCATTAAAACCGTCTTGTTAAGCTACTGTGACCTCCACATCTCTTCCAAGTTGCATTAAAACCATCTTGTTAAACCACTCTGGCCTCCACGTCTCTTCCAAAGGGCCTTAAAACCATCTTGTTAAACCACTCTGACCTCCACGTCTCTTCCAAGGTGCATTTAAACCGTCTTGTTAAGCTACTTTGACCTACACGTCTCTTCCAAGGGACATTAAAACAGTCTTGTTAAGCTACTGTGACCTCCACGTCTCTTCCAATGGGCATTAAAACCGTCTTGGTAAACCACTCTTTCCTCTACTTCTCATCCAAGAGGCATTAAAACCGTCTTGTTAAGCTACTGTGATCTCCACGTCTCTTCAAAGGGGCATTAAAACCATCTTGTTAAAAGACTCTGAACTCCACGTCTCTTCCAAGGGGCATTAAAATCATCTCGATAAACCACTCTGACCTCCACGTCTCTTCCAAGGGGCATTAAAACCATCTTGTTAAAGCACTCTGACCTCCACGTCTATTCCAAGGGGCATTAAAACCTCCTTGTTAAGCTACTGTGACCTCCATGTCTCTTCCAAGGGGCATTAAAACCATCTTGTTAAACCACTCTGTACTCCACGTCTCTTCCAAGGGGCATTAAAGCCATCTTGATGAACCACTCTGACCTCCACGTCTCTTCCAAGGGGCATTAAAACTGTCTTGTTAATCTACTGTGACCTCCACGTCTCTTCCAAGGGACATTAAAACAATCTTGTTAAACCACTGTGACCTCCACGTCTCTTCCAAGTGGCATTAAAACCATCTTGTTATACCACTCTGACCAACACGTCTCTTACAAGGGGCATTAAAACCATCTTGTTAAACTACTCTGACCTCCACGTCTCTTCCAAGGGGCATTAAACCATCTTGTTAAACCACTCTGACCTCCACCTCTCTTCCAAGGGGCATTAAAACAGTCTTGTTTAGCTACTGTGACCTAGACGTCTCTTACAAGGGGCATTAAAACAGTCTTGTTAAACCACTCTGACCTCCACGTCTCTTCCAAGGGGCATGAAAACTGTCTTTTTAAGCAACTGTGACCTCCACGTCTCTTCCAACTGGCATTAAAACCATCTTGTTAAACCACTCTGACCTCCACGTCTCTACCAAGGGGCATTAAAACCGTCTTGTTAAACCACTTTGACCTCCATGTCTCTTCCAAGGGTCATTAAAATAGTCTTGATAAGCTACTGTGACCACCACGTCTCTTCCAAGGGGCATTAAAACCGTCTTGTTAAACCAGTCTGAACTCCACGTCTCTTCCAAGGGGCATTAAAACCATTTGTTAAACCACTCTGACCTCCACTTCTCTTCCAAGGGGCATGAAAACTATCTTCTTAACGTACTGTGACCTCCACGTCTCTTCCAAGGGGCATTAATACTATCTTGTTAAGCTACTGTGACCTCCATGTCTCTTCCAAGGTGCATTAAAACCGTCTTGTTAAACCACTCTGAACTCTACGTCGCTTCCAAGGGGCATTAAAATCGTCTTGTTAAGCTACTTTGACCTCCACGTCTCTTCCAATGGGCAATAAAACCGTATTGGTAAACCACTCTGAACTCCACTTCTCATCCAAGAGGCAATTAAACCGTCTTGTTAAGCTACTGTGATCTCCATGTCTCTTCCAAGGGGCATTAAAACCATCTTGTTAAAACACTCTGAACTCCACGTCTCTTCCAAGTGGCATTAAAACCATTTCGTTAAACCACTCTGACCTCCACGTCTCTTCCGAGGGGCATTAAAACCATCTTGTTAAAGCACTCTGACCTCCAAGTCTCTTCCAAGGGGCATTAAAACCGTCTTGTTTAGCTACTGTGACCTCCACGTCTCTTCCAAGGGGCATTAAAAACGTCTTGTTAAATCACTCTGATCTACACGTCTCTTCCAAGGGGCATTAAAACCGTCTTGATAAGCTACTATGACCCCCACGTCTCTTCCAAGGGGCATTAAAACCATCTTGTTAAACCACTCTGAACTCCACGTCTCTTCCAAGGGGCATTAAAGCCATATTGATGAACCACTCTGACCTCCACGTCTCTTCCAAGGGGCATTAAACCAGTCTTGTTAAGCTACTGTGACCTCCACGTCTCTTCCAAGGGACATTAAAACCATCTTGCTAAACCACTCTGACCTCCACGTCTCTTCCAAAGGGCATTAAAACCGTCTTGTTAATCCATTCTGACCTCCACGTCTCTTCCAAGGGGCATTAAAACCGTCTTGTTAAGCTAATGTGACCTCCATGTCTCTTCCAAGGGGCATTAAAGCCGTCTTGGTAAACCACTCTTTCCTCCACGTCTCATCAATGCGACATAAAAACCGTCTTGTTTAGCTACTGTGAACTCCACGTCTCTTCCAAGGGGCATTAAAACCATCTTGTTAAAACACTCTGAACTCCGCGTGTCTTCCAAGGGGCATTAAAGCCATATTGATGAACCACTCTGACCTCCACGTCTCTTCCAAGGGGCATTAAACCAGTCTTGTTAAGCTACTGTGACCTCCACGTCTCTTCCAAGGGACATTAAAACCATCTTGCTAAACCACTCTGACCTCCACGTCTCTTCCAAAGGGCATTAAAACCGTCTTGTTAATCCATTCTGACCTCCACTTCTCTTCCAAGGGGCATTAAAACCGTCTTGTTAAGCTACTGTGACCTCCACGTCTCTTCCAAGGGGCATTAAAACCATCTTGTTAAACCACTCTGAACTCCACGTCTCTTCCAAGGGGCATTAAAACCGTCTTATTAAGCTACTGTGACCTCCACGTCTCTTACAAGGGGCATTAAAACCGTCTTGTTAAACCACTCTGACCTACACGTCTCTTCCAAGGGGCATTAAAGCCGACTTGTTAAGCTACTATGATCTCCATGTCTCTTCCAAGGGGCATTGAAACTATCTTGTTAAACCACTCTGACCTCCACGTCTCTTCCAAGGGGCACTAAAACTGTCTTGATAAGCTACTGTGAACTCCATGTCTCTTCCAAGGGGCATTAAAACCATCTTGCTAAAACACTCTGAACTCCACGTCTCTTCCAAAGGGCATTAAAACCATCTTGTTAAACCACTCTGACCTCCACGTCTCTTCCAAGGGGCATTAAAACCACCTTGTTAAGCAACTGTGACCTCCACGTCTCTTCCAAGTGGCATTAAAACCATCTTGTTATACCACTCTTACCTCCACGTCTCTTACAAGGGGCATTAAAACCATCTTGTTAAACTACTCTGACCTCCACATCTCTTCCAAGTGGCATTAAACCATCTTGTTAAACCACTCTGACCTCCACCTCTCTTCCAAGGGGCATTAAAACAGTCCTCTTAAGCTACTGTGACCTCCACGTCTCTTACAAGGGGCATTAAAACAGTCTTGTTAAACCACTCTGACCTCCACGTCTCTTCCAAGGGGCATTAAAGCCATCTTGTTAAACCCTTCTGACCTCCAAGTCTCTTCCAAGGGGCATTAAAACCGTCTTGTTAAGCTACTGTGACCTCCACATCTCTTCCAAGTTACATTAAAACCATCTTGTTAAACCACTCTGGCCTCCACGTCTCTTCCAAAGGGCCTTAAAACCATCTTGTTAAACCACTCTGACCTCCACGTCTCTTCCAAGGTGCATTTAAACCGTCTTGTTAAGCTACTTTGACCTACACGTCTCTTCCAAGGGACATTAAAACAGTCTTGTTAAGCTACTGTGACCTCCACGTCTCTTCCAATGGGCATTAAAACCGTCTTGGTAAACCACTCTTTCCTCTACTTCTCATCCAAGAGGCATTAAAACCGTCTTGTTAAGCTACTGTGATCTCCACGTCTCTTCCAAGGGGCATTAAAACCATCTTGTTAAAAGACTCTGAACTCCACGTCTCTTCCAAGGGGCATTAAAATCATCTCGATAAACCACTCTGACCTCCACGTCTCTTCCAAGGGGCATTAAAACCATCTTGTTAAAGCACTCTGACCTCCACGTCTATTCCAAGGGGCATTAAAACCTCCTTGTTAAGCTACTGTGACCTCCACGTCTCTTCCAAGGGGCAATAAAACCATCTTGTTAAACCACTCTGTACTCCACGTCTCTTCCAAGGGGCATTAAAGCCATCTTGATGAACCACTCTGACCTCCACGTCTCTTCCAAGGGGCATTAAAACTGTCTTGTTAATCTACTGTGACCTCCACGTCTCTTCCAAGGGACATTAAAACAATCTTGTTAAACCACTGTGACCTCCACGTCTCTTCCAAGTGGCATTAAAACCATCTTGTTATACCACTCTGACCAACACGTCTCTTACAAGGGGCATTAAAACCATCTTGTTAAACTACTCTGACCTCCACGTCTCTTCCAAGGGGCATTAAACCATCTTGTTAAACCACTCTGACCTCCACCTCTCTTCCAAGGGGCATTAAAACAGTCTTGTTTAGCTACTGTGACCTAGACGTCTCTTACAAGGGGCATTAAAACAGTCTTGTTAAACCACTCTGACCTCCACGTCTCTTCCAAGGGGCATGAAAACTGTCTTTTTAAGCAACTGTGACCTCCACTTCTCTTCCAACTGGCATTAAAACCGTCTTGTTAAACCACTCTGACCTCCACGTCTCTACCAAGGGGCATTAAAACCGTCTTGTTAAACCACTTTGACCTCCATGTCTCTTCCAAGGGTCATTAAAATAGTCTTGATAAGCTAGTGTGACCACCACGTCTCTTCCAAGGGGCATTAAAACCGTCTTGTTAAACCAGTCTGAACTCCACGTCTCTTCCAAGGGGCATTAAAACCATTTGTTAAACCACTCTGACCTCCACTTCTCTTCCAAGGGGCATGAAAACTATCTTCTTAACGTACTGTGACCTCCACGTCTCTTCCAAGGGGCATTAATACTATCTTGTTAAGCTACTGTGACCTCCATGTCTCTTCCAAGGTGCATTTAAACCGTCTTGTTAAGCTACTTTGACCTACACGTCTCTTCCAAGGGACATTAAAACAGTCTTGTTAAGCTACTGTGACCTCCACGTCTCTTCCAATGGGCATTAAAACCGTCTTGGTAAACCACTCTTTCCTCTACTTCTCATCCAAGAGGCATTAAAACCGTCTTGTTAAGCTACTGTGATCTCCACGTCTCTTCCAAGGGGCATTAAAACCATCTTGTTAAAAGACTCTGAACTCCACGTCTCTTCCAAGGGGCATTAAAATCATCTCGATAAACCACTCTGACCTCCACGTCTCTTCCAAGGGGCATTAAAACCATCTTGTTAAAGCACTCTGACCTCCACGTCTATTCCAAGGGGCATTAAAACCTCCTTGTTAAGCTACTGTGACCTCCATGTCTCTTCCAAGGGGCATTAAAACCATCTTGTTAAACCACTCTGTACTCCACGTCTCTTCCAAGGGGCATTAAAGCCATCTTGATGAACCACTCTGACCTCCACGTCTCTTCCAAGGGGCATTAAAACTGTCTTGTTAATCTACTGTGACCTCCACGTCTCTTCCAAGGGACATTAAAACAATCTTGTTAAACCACTGTGACCTCCACGTCTCTTCCAAGTGGCATTAAAACCATCTTGTTATACCACTCTGACCAACACGTCTCTTACAAGGGGCATTAAAACCATCTTGTTAAACTACTCTGACCTCCACGTCTCTTCCAAGGGGCATTAAACCATCTTGTTAAACCACTCTGACCTCCACCTCTCTTCCAAGGGGCATTAAAACAGTCTTGTTTAGCTACTGTGACCTAGACGTCTCTTACAAGGGGCATTAAAACAGTCTTGTTAAACCACTCTGACCTCCACGTCTCTTCCAAGGGGCATGAAAACTGTCTTTTTAAGCAACTGTGACCTCCACGTCTCTTCCAACTGGCATTAAAACCATCTTGTTAAACCACTCTGACCTCCACGTCTCTACCAAGGGGCATTAAAACCGTCTTGTTAAACCACTTTGACCTCCATGTCTCTTCCAAGGGTCATTAAAATAGTCTTGATAAGCTACTGTGACCACCACGTCTCTTCCAAGGGGCATTAAAACCGTCTTGTTAAACCAGTCTGAACTCCACGTCTCTTCCAAGGGGCATTAAAACCATTTGTTAAACCACTCTGACCTCCACTTCTCTTCCAAGGGGCATGAAAACTATCTTCTTAACGTACTGTGACCTCCACGTCTCTTCCAAGGGGCATTAATACTATCTTGTTAAGCTACTGTGACCTCCATGTCTCTTCCAAGGTGCATTAAAACCGTCTTGTTAAACCACTCTGAACTCTACGTCGCTTCCAAGGGGCATTAAAATCGTCTTGTTAAGCTACTTTGACCTCCACGTCTCTTCCAATGGGCAATAAAACCGTATTGGTAAACCACTCTTTACTCCACTTCTCATCCAAGAGGCAATTAAACCGTCTTGTTAAGCTACTGTGATCTCCATGTCTCTTCCAAGGGGCATTAAAACCATCTTGTTAAAACACTCTGAACTCCACGTCTCTTCCAAGTGGCATTAAAACCATTTCGTTAAACCACTCTGACCTCCACGTCTCTTTCGAGGGGCATTAAAACCATCTTGTTAAAGCACTCTGACCTCCAAGTCTCTTCCAAGGGGCATTAAAACCGTCTTGTTAAGCTACTGTGACCTCCACGTCTCTTCCAAGGGGCATTAAAAACGTCTTGTTAAATCACTCTGATCTACACGTCTCTTCCAAGGGGCATTAAAACCGTCTTGATAAGCTACTATGACCCCCACGTCTCTTCCAAGGGGCATTAAAACCATCTTGTTAAACCACTCTGAACTCCACGTCTCTTCCAAGGGGCATTAAAGCCATATTGATGAACCACTCTGACCTCCACGTCTCTTCCAAGGGGCATTAAACCAGTCTTGTTAAGCTACTGTGACCTCCACGTCTCTTCCAAGGGACATTAAAACCATCTTGCTAAACCACTCTGACCTCCACGTCTCTTCCAAAGGGCATTAAAACCGTCTTGTTAATCCATTCTGACCTCCACGTCTCTTCCAAGGGGCATTAAAACCGTCTTGTTAAGCTAATGTGACCTCCATGTCTCTTCCAAGGGGCATTAAAGCCGTCTTGGTAAACCACTCTTTCCTCCACGTCTCATCAATGCGACATAAAAACCGTCTTGTTTAGCTACTGTGAACTCCACGTCTCTTCCAAGGGGCATTAAAACCATCTTGTTAAAACACTCTGAACTCCGCGTGTCTTCCAAGGGGCATTAAAGCCATATTGATGAACCACTCTGACCTCCACGTCTCTTCCAAGGGGCATTAAACCAGTCTTGTTAAGCTACTGTGACCTCCACGTCTCTTCCAAGGGACATTAAAACCATCTTGCTAAACCACTCTGACCTCCACGTCTCTTCCAAAGGGCATTAAAACCGTTTTGTTAATCCATTCTGACCTCCACTTCTCTTCCAAGGGGCATTAAAACCGTCTTGTTAAGCTACTGTGACCTCCACGTCTCTTCCAAGGGGCATTAAAACCATCTTGTTAAACCACTCTGAACTCCACGTCTCTTCCAAGGGGCATTAAAACCGTCTTGTTAAGCTACTGTGACCTCCACGTCTCTTACAAGGGGCATTAAAACCGTCTTGTTAAACCACTCTGACCTACACGTCTCTTCCAAGGGGCATTAAAGCCGACTTGTTAAGCTACTATGATCTCCATGTCTCTTCCAAGGGGCATTGAAACTATCTTGTTAAACCACTCTGACCTCCACGTCTCTTCCAAGGGGCACTAAAACTGTCTTGATAAGCTACTGTGAACTCCATGTCTCTTCCAAGGGGCATTAAAACCATCTTGCTAAAACACTCTGAACTCCACGTCTCTTCCAAAGGGCATTAAAACCATCTTGTTAAACCACTCTGACCTCCACGTCTCTTCCAAGGGGCATTAAAACCACCTTGTTAAGCAACTGTGACCTCCACGTCTCTTCCAAGTGGCATTAAAACCATCTTGTTATACCACTCTTACCTCCACGTCTCTTACAAGGGGCATTAAAACCATCTTGTTAAACTACTCTGACCTCCACATCTCTTCCAAGTGGCATTAAACCATCTTGTTAAACCACTCTGACCTCCACCTCTCTTCCAAGGGGCATTAAAACAGTCCTCTTAAGCTACTGTGACCTCCACGTCTCTTACAAGGGGCATTAAAACAGTCTTGTTAAACCACTCTGACCTCCACGTCTCTTCCAAGGGGCATTAAAGCCATCTTGTTAAACCCTTCTGACCTCCAAGTCTCTTCCAAGGGGCATTAAAACCGTCTTGTTAAGCTACTGTGACCTCCACATCTCTTCCAAGTTACATTAAAACCATCTTGTTAAACCACTCTGGCCTCCACGTCTCTTCCAAAGGGCCTTAAAACCATCTTGTTAAACCACTCTGACCTCCACGTCTCTTCCAAGGTGCATTTAAACCATCTTGTTAAGCTACTTTGACCTACACGTCTCTTCCAAGGGACATTAAAACAGTCTTGTTAAGCTACTGTGACCTCCACGTCTCTTCCAATGGGCATTAAAACCGTCTTGGTAAACCACTCTTTCCTCTACTTCTCATCCAAGAGGCATTAAAACCGTCTTGTTAAGCTACTGTGATCTCCACGTCTCTTCCAAGGGGCATTAAAACCATCTTGTTAAAAGACTCTGAACTCCACGTCTCTTCCAAGGGGCATTAAAATCATCTCGATAAACCACTCTGACCTCCACGTCTCTTCCAAGGGGCATTAAAACCATCTTGTTAAAGCACTCTGACCTCCACGTCTATTCCAAGGGGCATTAAAACCTCCTTGTTAAGCTACTGTGACCTCCACGTCTCTTCCAAGGGGCATTAAAACCATCTTGTTAAACCACTCTGTACTCCACGTCTCTTCCAAGGGGCATTAAAGCCATCTTGATGAACCACTCTGACCTCCACGTCTCTTCCAAGGGGCATTAAAACTGTCTTGTTAATCTACTGTGACCTCCACGTCTCTTCCAAGGGACATTAAAACAATCTTGTTAAACCACTGTGACCTCCACGTCTCTTCCAAGTGGCATTAAAACCATCTTGTTATACCACTCTGACCAACACGTCTCTTACAAGGGGCATTAAAACCATTTTGTTAAACTACTCTGACCTCCACGTCTCTTCCAAGGGGCATTAAACCATCTTGTTAAACCACTCTGACCTCCACCTCTCTTCCAAGGGGCATTAAAACAGTCTTGTTTAGCTACTGTGACCTAGACGTCTCTTACAAGGGGCATTAAAACAGTCTTGTTAAACCACTCTGACCTCCACGTCTCTTCCAAGGGGCATGAAAACTGTCTTTTTAAGCAACTGTGACCTCCACGTCTCTTCCAACTGGCATTAAAACCATCTTGTTAAACCACTCTGACCTCCACGTCTCTACCAAGGGGCATTAAAACCGTCTTGTTAAACCACTTTGACCTCCATGTCTCTTCCAAGGGTCATTAAAATAGTCTTGATAAGCTACTGTGACCACCACGTCTCTTCCAAGGGGCATTAAAACCGTCTTGTTAAACCAGTCTGAACTCCACGTCTCTTCCAAGGGGCATTAAAACCATTTGTTAAACCACTCTGACCTCCACTTCTCTTCCAAGGGGCATGAAAACTATCTTCTTAACGTACTGTGACCTCCACGTCTCTTCCAAGGGGCATTAATACTATCTTGTTAAGCTACTGTGACCTCCATGTCTCTTCCAAGGTGCATTAAAACCGTCTTGTTAAACCACTCTGAACTCTACGTCGCTTCCAAGGGGCATTAAAATCGTCTTGTTAAGCTACTTTGACCTCCACGTCTCTTCCAATGGGCAATAAAACCGTATTGGTAAACCACTCTTTACTCCACTTCTCATCCAAGAGGCAATTAAACCGTCTTGTTAAGCTACTGTGATCTCCATGTCTCTTCCAAGGGGCATTAAAACCATCTTGTTAAAACACTCTGAACTCCACGTCTCTTCCAAGTGGCATTAAAACCATTTCGTTAAACCACTCTGACCTCCACGTCTCTTCCGAGGGGCATTAAAACCATCTTGTTAAAGCACTCTGACCTCCAAGTCTCTTCCAAGGGGCATTAAAACCGTCTTGTTAAGCTACTGTGACCTCCACGTCTCTTCCAAGGGGCATTAAAAACGTCTTGTTAAATCACTCTGATCTACACGTCTCTTCCAAGGGGCATTAAAACCGTCTTGATAAGCTACTATGACCCCCACGTCTCTTCCAAGGGGCATTAAAACCATCTTGTTAAACCACTCTGAACTCCACGTCTCTTCCAAGGGGCATTAAAGCCATATTGATGAACCACTCTGACCTCCACGTCTCTTCCAAGGGGCATTAAACCAGTCTTGTTAAGCTACTGTGACCTCCACGTCTCTTCCAAGGGACATTAAAACCATCTTGCTAAACCACTCTGACCTCCACGTCTCTTCCAAAGGGCATTAAAACCGTCTTGTTAATCCATTCTGACCTCCACGTCTCTTCCAAGGGGCATTAAAACCGTCTTGTTAAGCTAATGTGACCTCCATGTCTCTTCCAAGGGGCATTAAAGCCGTCTTGGTAAACCACTCTTTCCTCCACGTCTCATCAATGCGACATAAAAACCGTCTTGTTTAGCTACTGTGAACTCCACGTCTCTTCCAAGGGGCATTAAAACCATCTTGTTAAAACACTCTGAACTCCGCGTGTCTTCCAAGGGGCATTAAAGCCATATTGATGAACCACTCTGACCTCCACGTCTCTTCCAAGGGGCATTAAACCAGTCTTGTTAAGCTACTGTGACCTCCACGTCTCTTCCAAGGGACATTAAAACCATCTTGCTAAACCACTCTGACCTCCACGTCTCTTCCAAAGGGCATTAAAACCGTCTTGTTTATCCATTCTGACCTCCACTTCTCTTCCAAGGGGCATTAAAACCGTCTTGTTAAGCTACTGTGACCTCCACGTCTCTTCCAAGGGGCATTAAAACCGTCTTGTTAATCCATTCTGACCTCCACTTCTCTTCCAAGGGGCATTAAAACCGTCTTGTTAAGCTACTGTGACCTCCACGTCTCTTCCAAGGGGCATTAAAACCGTCTTGTTAAACCACTCTGATCTTCACGTCTCTTCCAAGGGGCATTAAAACCGTCTTGTTAAGCTACTGTAATCTCCATGTCTCTTCCAAGGGGCATTAAAACAGTCTTGTTAAACCACTCTGAACTCCACGTCTCTTCCAAAGGGCATTAAAACGGTCTTGTAAAACCACTCTGACATCCACGTCTCTTCCAAGGGGCATTAAAACAGTCTTGTTAAACCACTCTGAACTCCACGTCTCTTCTAAAGGGCATTAAAACCGTCTTGTAAAACCACTCTGACCTCCACGTCTCTTCCAACGGGCATTAAAACCATCTTGTTAAGCTAATGTGACCTCCACGTCTCTTCCAAGGGGCATTAAAACCATCTTGGTAAACCACTCTTTCCTCCACATCTCATCAATGAGACATTAAAACCGTCTTGTTAAGCTACTGTGAACTCCACGTCTCTTCCAAGAGGCATTAAAACCATCTTGTTAAAATACTCTGAACACCACGTCTCTTCCATGGGGCATTAAAACCATTTTGTTAAACCACACTGACCTCCACTTCTTGTGCAAGGAGCATTAAAACCGTCTTGTTAAGCTACTGTGATCTCCACATCTCTTCCAAGGGGCATTAAAACCGTCTTGTTAAACCAATCTAAACTCCACGTCTCTTCCAAAGGGCATTAAAACCATCTTGTAAAATCGTTCTGACCTCCACGTCTCTTCCAAGGGGCATTAAAACCATCTTGCTAAGCTACTGTGATCTCTACGTCTCTTCCAAGGAGCATTAAAACGAACTTGTTAAACCACTCTAAACTCCACGTTTCTACCAAGGGGCATTAAAACCATCTTTTTAAACCACTCTGAACTCCACGTCTCTTCCAAGGGGCATTAAAACCATCTTGTTAATCTACTCTGACCTCCACTTCTCTTCCAAGGGGCATTAAAACCGTCTTGTTAAGCTGCTGTGACCTCCACGTCTCTTCCAAGGGGCATTAAAACCATCTTGTTAAACCACTCTGACCTCCACTTCCTGTCCAAGGAGCATTAAAACCGTCTTGCTAAGCTACTGTGATCTCCACATCTCTTCCAAGGGGCATTAAAACCGTCTTGTTAAACCAATCTGAACTCCACGTCTCTTCCAAAGGGCATTAAAACCATCTTGTAAAATCGTTCTGACCTCCACGTCTCTTCCAAGGGGCATTAAACCGTCTTGCTGAGCTACTGTGATCTCTACGTCTCTTCCAAGGGGCATTAAAACGAACTTGTTAAACCACTCTGAACTCCACGTCTCTTCCAAGGGGCATTAAAACCGTCTTGGTAAACCACTCTTTCCTCCACGTCTCATCAATGAGACATTAATACAGTCTTGTTAAGCTACTGTGAACTCCACGTCTCTTCCAAGAGGCATTAAAACCATCTTGTTAAAATACTCTGAACTCCACGTCTCTTCCAAGGGGCATTAAAACCATCTTGTTAAACCACTCTGACCTCCGCGTCTCTTCCAAGGGGCATTAAAATCGTCTTGTTAAGCTACTGTGACCTCCACGACTCTTCCAAGGGGTATTAAAACCATCTTGTTAAACCACTCTGACCTCCACGTCTCTTCCAAGGGGCATTAAAACCGTCTTGTTAAGCTACTGTGACCTCCACGTCTTTTACAAGGGGCATTAAAACATCTTGTTAAACCACTCTGACATCCACGTCTCTTCCAAGGGGCATTAAAGCTGTCTTGTTAAGCTACTATGATCCCCACGTCTCTTCCAAGGGGCATTGAAACCATCTTGTTAAACCACTCTGGACTCCACGTCTCTTCCAAGGGGCATTAAAGCCATCTTGTTAAACCACTCCGACCTCCACGTCTCTTCCAAGGGGCACTAAAACTGTCTTGATAAGCTACTGTGACCTCCAAGTCTCTTCCAAGTGGCATTAAAACCATCTTGTTATACCACTCTGACCTCCACGTCTCTTCCAAGGGGCATTAAAACCATCTTGTTAATCTATTCTGACCTCCACGTCTCATCCCAGGGGCATTAAATCATCTTGTTAAACCACTCTGACCTCCACATCTCTTCCAAGGGGCATTAAAACACTCTTGTTAAGCTACTGTGACCTCCACGTCTGTTACAAGGGGCAATAAAACAGTCTTGTTAAACCACTCTGACCTCCACGTCTCTTCCAAGGGGCATTAAAACCGTCTTGTTAAGCAACTCTGACCTCCACGTCTCTTCCAAGTGGCATTAAAACCATCTTGTTATACCACTCTGACCTCCACGTCTTTTCCAAGGGGCATTAAAACCATCTTGTTAAACCACTCTGACCTCCACGTCTCTTCTAAGGGGCATTAAAAGCATCTTGTTAAACCACTCTGACCTCCACCTCTCTTCCAAGGGGCATTAAAACCATCTTGTTAAGCTACTATGACGCCCACGTCTCTTCCAAGGGGCATTAAAGCCATCTTGTTAAACCACTCTGACCTCCAAGTCTCTTCCAAGGGGCATTAAAACCGTATTGTTAAGCTACTGTGACCTCCAAGTCTCTTCCAAGGGGTATTAAAACCGTCTTGTTAAAAGACTCTGACCTCCACGTCTCTTCCAAGGGGCATTAAAACCATCTTGTTAAACCAATCTGACCTCCACGTCTCTTCCAAGGGGCATTAAAACCGTCTTGTTAAGCTACTTTTTCCTCCACGTCTCTTCCAAGGGCCAGTAAAACCGTCTTGATAAGCTACTGTGACCTCCACGTCTCTTCCAAGTATCATTAAAACCATCTTGTTATGCCACTCTGACCTCCACGTCTCTTACAAGGGGCATTAAAACAATGTTGTTAAACTACTCTGACCTCCACGTCTTGTTCAAGGGGCATTAAACCATCTTGTTAAACCACTCTGACCTCCACGTCTCTTCCAAGGGGCATTAAAACCATCTTGTTAATCTACTCTGACCTCCACGTCTCTTCCAAGGGGCATTAAAAGCGTCTTGTTAAGCTACTGTGACCTCCACGTCTCTTCCAAGGGGCATTAAAACCGTCTTGTTAAACCAGTCTGACCTCCACTTCTTGTCCAAGGAGCATTAAAACCGTCTTGTTAAGCTACTGTGATCTCAACGTCTCTTCCAAAGGGCATTTAAACCGTCTTGTTAAACCATTCTGACCTCCACGTCTCTTCCAAGGGGCATTAAAATCATCTTGTTAAGCTAATGTGACCTCCACGTCTCTTCCAAGGGGCATTAAAACCGTCTTGGTAAACCACTCTGACCTCCACGTCTCTTCCAAGGGGCATTAAAACCGTCTTGTTAAGCAACTGTGACCTCCATGACTCTTCCAAGGGGTATTAAAACCATGTTGTTAAGCCACTCTGACCTCCAAGTCTCTTCCAAGGGGCATAAAACTGTCTTGTTAAGCTACTGTGACCTCCACGTCTCTTACAAGGGGCATTAAAACCGTCTTGTTAAACCACTCTGACCTCCACGTCTCTTCCAAGGGGCATTAAAGCCGTTTTCTTAAGCTGCTATGATCCCCACATCTCTTCCAAGGGGCATTGAAACCATCTTGTTAAACCACTCTGAACTCCACGTCTCTTCCAAGGGGCATTAAAGCCATCCTGTTTAACCTCTCTGACCTCCATGTCTCTTCCAAGGGGCAGTAAAACCGTCTTGATAAGCTACTGTGACCTCCACGTCTCTTCCAAGTATCATTAAAACCATCTTGTTATACCACTCTGACCTCCAGGTCTCTTACAAGGGGCATTAAAACCATCTTGTTAAACTACTCTGACCTCCACGTCTTGTCCAAGGGGCATTAAACCATCTTGTTAAACCACTCTGACCTCCACCTCTCTTCCAAGGGGCATTAAAACAGTCTTGTTAAGCTACTGTGACCTCCACGTCTCTTCCAAGGGGCATTAAAACCCTCTTGTTAAACCACTCTGACCTCCACGTCTCTTCCAAGGGACATTAAAACCATCTTGTTAAACAACTCTGACCTCCACGTCTCTTCCAAGGGGCATTTAAACCGTCTTGTTAGGCTACTTTGACCTCCACGTCTCTTCCAAGGGGCATTAAAACCGTCTTGTTAAACCACTTTGACCTCCACGTCTCTTCCAAAGGTCTTTAAATCAGTCTTGTTAAGCTACTGTGATCTCCACGTCTCTTCCAAGGCGCATTAAAACCGTCTTGCTAAGCTACTGTGATCTCTACGTCTCTTCCAAGGGGCATTAAAACCAACTTGTTAAACCACTCTGAACTCCACGTCTCTACCAAGGGGCATGAAATCCATCTTGTTAAACCACTGTGAGCTCCACGTCTCTTCCAAGTGGCATTAAAACCATCTTGTTGATCTACTCTGACCTCCACGTCTCTTCCAATGGGCATTAAAACCGTCTTGTTTATCTACTGTGACCTCCACGTCTCTTCCAAGGGGCATTAAAACCATCTTGTTAAACCACTCTGACCTCCACTTCTTGGACAAGGAGCATTAAAACCGTCTTGCTAAGCTACTGTGATCTCCACGTCTCTTCAAAGGGGCATGAAAACCGTCTTGTTAAACCACTCTGAACTCCACGTCTCTTCCAAAGGGCATTAAAACCTTCTTGTAAAACCATTCTGACCTCCACGTCTCTTCCAAGGGGCATTAAAATCGTCTTGCTAAGCTAATGTGACCTCCACGTCTCTTCCAATGGGCATTAAAACCGTCTTGGTAAACCACTCTTTCCTCCGCGTCTCATCAATGAGACATTAAAACCGTCTTGTTAAGGTATTGTGAACTACACGTCTCTTCCAAGAGGCATTAAAACCATCTTGTTAAAATACTCTGAACTCCACGTCTCTTCCAAGGGGCATTAAAACCATCTTGCTAAACCACCCTGACCTCCACGTCTCTTCCAAGGGGCATTAAAACCGTCTTGTTAAGCAACTGTGACCTTCACGACTCTTCCAAGGGGTATTAAAACCATCTTGTTAAACCACTCTGAACTCCACGTCTCTTCCAAGGGGCATTAAAACCGTCTTGTTAAGCAACTGTGACCTCCATGTCTCTTACAAGGGGCATTTAAACCGTCTTGTTAAACCACTCTGACCTCCACCTCTCTTCCAAGGGGCATTAAAGCCGACTTGTTAAGCTACTATGATCTCCATGTCTCTTCCAAGGGGCATTGAAACTATCTTGTTAAACCACTCTGACCTCCACGTCTCTTCGAAGGGGCACTAAAACTGTCTTGATAAGCTACTGTGAACTCCACGTCTCTTCCAAGGGGCATTAAAACCATCTTGCTAAAACACTCTGAACTCCATGTCTCTTCCAAAGGGCATTAAAACCATCTTGTTAAACCACTCTAACCTCCACGTCTCTTCCAAGGGGCATTAAAACCACCTTGTTAAGCAACTGTGACCTCCATGTCTCTTCCAAGTGGCATTAAAACCATCTTGTTATACCACTCTTACCTCCATGTCTCTTACAACGGGCATTAAAACCATCTTGTTAAACTACTCTGACCTCCACGTCTCTTCCAAGTGGCATTAAACCATCTTGTTAAACCACTCTGACCTCCACCTCTCTTCCAAGGGGCATTAAAACAGTCTTGTTAAGCTACTGTGACCTCCACGTCTCTTACAAGGGGCATTAAAACAGTCTTGTTAAACCACTCTGACCTCCACGTCTCTTCCAAGGGGCATTAAAACCGTCTGGTTAAGCTTCTATGACCCCCACGTCTCTTCCAAGGGGCATTAAAACTATCTTATTAAACCACTTTGAACTCCACGTCTCTTCCAAGGGGCATTAAAGCCATCTTATCAAACCCTTCTGACCTCCAAGTCTCTTCCAAGGGGCATTAAAACCGTCCTGTTAAGCTACTGTGACCTCCACATCTCTTCCAAGTTGCATTAAAACCATCTTGTTAAACCACTCTGACCTCCACGTCTCTTCCAAGGTGCATTTAAACCGTCTTGTTAAGCTACTTTGACCTACACGTCTCTTCCAAGGGACATTAAAACAGTCTTGTTAAGCTACTGTGACCTCCACGTCTCTTCCAATGGGCATTAAAACCGTCTTGGTAAACCACTCTTTCCTCCACTTCTCATCCAAGAGGCATTAAAACCGTCTTGTTAAGCTACTGTGATCTCCACGTCTCTTCCAAGGGGCATTAAAACCATCTTGTTAAAAGACTCTGTACTCCACGTCTCTTCCAAGGGGCATTAAAACCATCTCGTTAAACCACTCTGACCTCCACGTCTCTTCCAAGGGGCATTAAAACCATCTTGTTAAAGCACTCTGACCTCCACGTCTCTTCCAAGGGGCATTAAAACCTTCTTGTTAAGCTACTGTGACCTCCACGTCTCTTCCAAGGGGCATTAAAACCATCTTGTTAAACCACTCTGTACTCCACGTCTCTTCCAAGGGGCATTAAAGCCATCTTGATGAACCACTCTGACCTCCACGTCTCTTCCAAGGGGCATTAAAACTGTCTTGGTAATCTACTGTGACCTCCACGTCTCTTCCAAGGGACATTAAAACAATCTTGTTAAACCACTCTGACCTCCACGTCTCTTCCAAGGGGCACTAAAACTGTCTTGATAAGCTAGTGTGAACTCCACGTCTCTTCAAAAGGGGCATTAAAACCATCTTGTTAAAACACTCTGAACTCCACGTCTCCTCAAAGGGGCATTAAAACCATCTTGTTAAACCACTCTGACCTCCACGTCTCTTCCAAGGGGCATTAAAACCACCTTGTTAAGCAACTGTGACCTCCACGTCTCTTCCAAGTGGCATTAAAACCATCTTGTTATACCACTCTGACCTCCACGTCTCTTCCAAGGGGCATTAAACCATCTTGTTAAACCACTCTGACCTCCACCTCTCTTACAAGGGGCATTAAAACAGTCTTGTTAAGCTACTGTGACCTCCACGTCTCTTACAAGGGGCATTAAAACAGTCTTGTTAAACCACTCTGACCTCCACGTCTCTTCCAAGGGGCATGAAAACTGTCTTTTTAAGCAACTGTGACCTCCACGTCTCTTCCAACTGGCATTAAAACCATCTTGTTAAACCACTCTGACCTCCACGTCTCTACCAAGTGGCATTAAAACCGTCTTGTTAAACCACTTTGACCTCCATGTCTCTTCCAAGGGTCATTAAAACAGTCTTGATAAGCTACTGTGACCTCCACGTCTCTTTCAAGGGGCATTAAAACCGTCTTGTTAAACCAGTCTGAACTCCACTTCTCTTCCAAGGGGCATTAAAACCATTTGTTAAACCACTCTGACCTCCACTTCTCTTCCAAGGGGCATGAAAACTATCTTCTTAACCTACTGTGACCTCCACGTCTCTTCCAAGGTGCATTAAAACCGTCTTGTTAAACCACTCTGAACTCCACGTCTCTTCCAAGGGGCATTAAAACCATTTCGTTAAACCACTCTGACCTCCACGTCTCTTCCAAGGGGCATTAAAACCATTTTGTTTAAGCACTCTGACCTCCAAGTCTCTTCCAAGGGGCATTAAAACCGTCTTGTTAAGCTACTGTGACCTCCATGTCTCTTCCAATGGGCAATAAAACCGTATTGGTAAACCACTCTTTCCTCCACTTCTCATCCAAGAGGCATTAAAACCGTCTTGTTAAGCTACTTTGACCTCCACGTCTCTTCCAATGGGCAATAAAACCGTATTGGTAAACCACTCTTTCCTCCACTTCTCATCCAAGAGGCATTAAAACCGTCTTGTTAAGCTACTGTGATCTCCACGTCTCTTCCAAGGGGCATTAAAACCATCTTGTTAAAACACTCTGAACTCCACGTCTCTTCCAAGGGGCATTAAAACCATTTCATTAAACCACTCTGACCTCCACGTCTCTTCCAAGGGGCATTAAAACCATTTTGTTTAAGCACTCTGACCTCCAAGTCTCTTCCAAGGGGCATTAAAACCGTCTTGTTAAGCTACTGTGACCTCCACGTCTCTTCCAAGGGGCATTAAAAACGTCTTGTTAAATCACTCTGATCTACACGTCTCTTCCAAAGGGCATTAAAACCGTCTTGTTAAGCTACTATGACCCCCACGTCTCTTCCAAGGGACATTAAAACCATCTTGTTAAACCACTCTGAACTCCACGTCTCTTCCAAGGGGCATTAAAGCCATATTGATGAACCACTCTGACCTCCACGTCTCTTCCAAGGGGCATTAAACCAGTCTTGTTAAGCTACTGTGACCTCCACGTCTCTTCCAAGGGACATTAAAACCATCTTGCTAAACCACTCTGACCTCCACGTCTCTTCCAAAGGGCATTAAAACCGTCTTGTTAATCCATTCTGACCTCCACGTCTCTTCCAAGGGGCATTAAAACCATCTTGTTAAGCTAATGTGACCTCCATGTCTCTTTCAAGGGGCATTAAAGCCGTCTTGGTAAACCACTCTTTCCTCCACGTCTCATGAATGAGACATAAAAACCGTGTTGTTAAGCTACTGTGAACTCCACATCTCTTCCAAGGGGCATTAAAACCATCTTGTTAAAACACTCTGACCTCCGCGTGTCTTCCAAGGGGCATTAAAACCATCTTGTTAAACCACTCTGACCTCCACGTCTCTTCCAAGGGGCATTAAAACCGTCTTGCTAAGCAACTGTGACCTCCACGTCTCTTCCAAGTTGCATTAAAACCATCTTGTTATACCACTCTGACCTCCACGTCTCTTCCAAGGGGCATTAAAACCATCTTGTTAAACCACTCTGACCTCCATGTCTCTTCCAAGGGGCATTAAAACCGTCTTGTTAAGCTACTGTGACCTCCACTTCTCTTACAATGGGCATTAAAACCTTCTTGTTAAACCACTCTGACCTCCACGTCTCTTCCAAGGGGCATTAAAACCGTCTTGTTAAGCTACTATGATCCCCACGTCTCTTCCAAGGAGCATTGAAACCATCTTGTTAAACCACTCTGAACTTCACGTCTCTTCCAAGGGGCATTAAAGCATTCCTGTTAAACCACTCTGACCTCCACGTCTCTTCCAAGGGGCATTAAAACCATCTTGTTAAACCACTCTGAACTCCACGTCTCTTCCAAGGGGCATTAAAGCCATCTTCTTAAACCACCCTGACCTCCAAGTCTCTTCCAAGGGGCATTAAAACCGTCTTGTTAAGCTACTGTGATCTCCACGTCTCTTCCAAGGGGCATTAAAACCATCTTGTTAAACCACTCTGTCCTCCACGTCTCTTCCAAGGGTCATTAAAACCATCTTGTTAAACCACTCTGACCTCCACTTCTCTTCCAAGGGGCATTAAAACCGTCTTGTTAAGCTACTTTGACCTCCACGTCTCTTCCAAGGGGCATTAAAACAGTCTTGTTAAGCTACTGTGTTCTCCACGTCTCTTCCAAGGGGCATTAAAACCGTCTTGCTAAGATACTGTGATCTCTACGTCTCTTCCAAGGGGCATTAAAACCATCTTGTTACACCAATCTGATCTCGATGACTCTTCCAAGGGCCAAGAAAACCATCTTGTTAAACCACTCTGAACTCCACCTCTCTTCCAAGGGCATTAAAACCATCTTGTTATTCTACTCTGACCTCCTCGTCTCTTCCAAAGGGCATTAAAACCATCTTGTTAAACCACTCTGACCTCCACTTCTCGTCCAAGGAGCATTAAAACCGTCTTGTTAAGCTACTGTGATCTCCACGTCTCTTCCAAGGGGCATTAAAACCGTCTTGTTAAACCACTCTGAACTCCACGTCTCTTCCAAGGGGCATTAAAACCGTCTTGTTAAGCTAATGTGACCTCCACGTCTCTTCCAAGGGGCATTAAAATCGTATTGTTAAACCGCTCTTACCTCCACGTCTCTTCCAAGGGGCATTAAAACCGTCTTGTTAAGCTAATGTGACCTCCACGTCTCTTCCAAGTGGCATTAAAACCATCTTGTTATACCACTCTGACCTCCACGTCTCTTCCAAGGGGCATTAAAACCATCTTGTTAAACCACTCTGACCTCCACGACTCTTCCAAGGGGCATTAAAACCATATTGTTAAACCACTCTGTCCTCCACGTCTCTTCCAAGGGGCATTAAAACCGTCCTGTTAAGCTACTGTGACCTGCTTGTCTCTTACAAGGGGCATTAAAACCGTCTTGTTAAACCACTCTGACCTCCACGTCTCTTCCAAGGGGCATTAAAACCGTCTTGTTAAGCTACTATGATCCCCACGTCTCTTCCAAGGGGCATTGAAACCATCTTGTTAAACCACTCTGAACTCGACGTCTCTTCCAAGGGGCATTAAAGCCATCTTGTTAAACCACTCTGACCTCCACGTCTCTTCCAAGGGGCATTAAAACCGTCTTGTTAAGCTACTATGATCCCCACGTCTCTTCCAAGGGGCATTGAAACCATCTTGTTAAACCACTCTGAACTTCACGTCTCTTCCAAGGGGCATTAAAGCTTTCCTGTTAAACCACTCTGACCTCCACGTCTCTTCCAAGGGGCATTAAAACCATCTTGTTAAACCACTCTGAACTCAACGTCTCTTCCAAGGGGCATTAAAGCCATCTTCTTAAACCACTCTGACCTCCAAGTCTCTTCCAAGGGGCATTAAAACCGTCTTGTTAAGCTACTGTGATCTCCACGTCTCTTCCAAGGGGCATTAAAACCATATTGTTAAACCACTCTGTCCTCCACGTCTCTTCCAAGGGTCATTAAAACCATCTTGTTAAACCACTCTGACCTCCACTTCTCTTCCAAGGGGCATTAAAACCGTCTTGTTAAGCTACTTTGACCTCCACGTCTCTTCCAAGGGGCATTAAAACAGTCTTGTTAAGCTACTGTGATCTCCACGTCTCTTCCAAGGGGCATTAAAACCGTCTTGCTAAGATACTGTGATCTCTACGTCTCTTCAAAGGGGCATTAAAACCATCTTGTAACACCAATATGATCTCGATGACTCTTCCAAGGGGCAATAAAACCATCTTGTTAAACCACTCTGAACTCCACGTCTCTTCCAAGGGGCATTAAAACCATCTTGATAATCTACTCTGAAGTCCTCGTCTCTTCCAAAGGGCATTAAAACCATCTTGTTAAACCACTCTGACCTCCACTTCTCGTCCAAGGAGCATTAAAACCGTCTTGTTAAGCTACTGTGATCTCCATGTCTCTTCCAAGGGGCATTAAAACCGTCTTGTTAAACCACTCTGAACTCCGCGTCTCTTCCAAAGGGCATTAAAACCGTCTTGTTAAACCATTCTGACCTCCACGTTTCTTCCAAGGGGCATTAAAACCGTCTTGTTAAGCTAATGTGACCTCCACGTCTCTTCCAAGGGGCATTAAAATCGTATTGTTAAACCGCTCTTACCTCCACGTCTCTTCCAAGGGGCATTAAAACCGTCTTGGTAAACCACTCTTTCCTCCACGTCTCATCCATGAGACATTAAAACCGACTTGTTAAGCTACTCTGAACTCCACGTCTCTTCCAAGGGGCATTAAAACCATCTTGTTAAAGCACACTGAACTCCACGTCTCTTCCAAGGGGCATTAAAACCATCTTGTTAAACCACTCTGACGTCCACGTCTCTTCCAAGGGGCATTAAAACCATCTTGCTAAGCAACTGTGACCTCCACGTCTCTTCCAAGTGGCATTAAAACCATCTTGTTATACCACTCTGACCTCCACGTCTCTTCCAAGGGGCATTAAAACCATCTTGTTAAACCACTCTGACCTCCACGACTCTTCCAGTGGGCATTAAAACCATCTTGTTAAACCACTCTGTCCTCCACGTCTCTTCCAAGGGGCATTAAAACCGTCTTGTTAAGCTACTGTGACCTGCTTGTCTCTTACAAGGGGCATTAAAACCGTCTTGTTAAACCACTCTGACCTCCACGTCTCTTCCAAGGGGCATTAAAACCGTCTTGTTTAGCTACTATGATCCCCACGTCTCTTCCAAGGGGCATTGAAACCATCTTGTTAAACCACTCTGAACTCGACGTCTCTTCCAAGGGGCATTAAAGCCATCTTGTTAAACCACTCTGACCTCCACGTCTCTTCCAAGGGGCATTAAAACCGTCTTGTTAAGCTACTGTGAACTCCACGTCTCTTCCAAGGGTCATTAAAACCATCTTGTTAAAACACTCTGAACTCCACGTCTCTTCCAAGGGGCATTAAAACAATCTTTTTAAACCACTCTGACCTCCACGTCTATTCCAAGGGGCATTAAAACCACCTTGTTAAGCAACTGTGACCTCCACGTCTCTTCCAAGGGGCATTAAAACCATATTGTTAAACAACTCTGACCTCCACTTCTCATCCAAGGAGCATTGAAAACGTCTTGTTAAGCTACTGTGATCTCCACGTCTCTTCCAAGTGGCATTAAAACCGTCTTGTTAAACCACTCTGAACTCCGCGTCTCTTCCAATGGGCATTAAAACCGTCTTGGTAAACCACTCTTTCCTCCACTTCTCATCCAAGAGGCATTAAAACCGTCTTGTTAAGCTACTGTGGTCTCCACGTCTCTTCCAAGGGGCATTAAAACCATCTAGTTAAGACACTCTGAACTCCACTTCTCTTCCAAGGGGCATTAAAACAGTCTTGTTAAGCTACTGTTACCTCCACTTCTCTTACAAGGGGCATTAAAACCTTCTTGTTAAACCACTCTGACCTCCACGTCTCTTCCAAGGGGCATTAAAACCGTCTTGTTAAGCTACTATGATCCCCACTTCTCTTCCAAGGGGCATTGAAACCATCTTGTTAAACCACTCTGAACTTCACGTCTCTTCAAGGGGCATTAAAACCATCTTGTTAAACCACTCTGACCTCCAAGTCTCTTCCAAGGGGCATTAAAACCGTCTTGTTAACTACTGTGATCTCCACGTCTCTTCCAAGGGGCATTAAAACCATCTTATTAAACCACTCTGTCCTCCACGTCTCTTCCAAGGGTCATTAAAACCATCTTGTTAAACCACTCTGACCTCCACTTCTCTTCCAAGGGGCACTAAAACCATCTTGTTATACCACTCTGACCTCCACGTCTCTTCCAAGGTGCATTAAAACCGTCTTGTTAAACCACTCTGAACTCCACGTCTCTTCCAAGGGGCATTAAAACCATTTCGTTAAACCACTCTGACCTCCACGTCTCTTCCAAGGGGCATTAAAACCATTTTGTTTAAGCACTCTGACCTCCAAGTCTCTTCCAAGGGGCATTAAAACCGTCTTGTTAAGCTACTGTGACCTCCATGTCTCTTCCAATGGGCAATAAAACCGTATTGGTAAACCACTCTTTCCTCCACTTCTCATCCAAGAGGCATTAAAACCGTCTTGTTAAGCTACTTTGACCTCCACGTCTCTTCCAATGGGCAATAAAACCGTATTGGTAAACCACTCTTTCCTCCACTTCTCATCCAAGAGGCATTAAAACCGTCTTGTTAAGCTACTGTGATCTCCACGTCTCTTCCAAGGGGCATTAAAACCATCTTGTTAAAACACTCTGAACTCCACGTCTCTTCCAAGGGGCATTAAAACCATTTCATTAAACCACTCTGACCTCCACGTCTCTTCCAAGGGGCATTAAAACCATTTTGTTTAAGCACTCTGACCTCCAAGTCTCTTCCAAGGGGCATTAAAACCGTCTTGTTAAGCTACTGTGACCTCCACGTCTCTTCCAAGGGGCATTAAAAACGTCTTGTTAAATCACTCTGATCTACACGTCTCTTCCAAAGGGCATTAAAACCGTCTTGTTAAGCTACTATGACCCCCACGTCTCTTCCAAGGGACATTAAAACCATCTTGTTAAACCACTCTGAACTCCACGTCTCTTCCAAGGGGCATTAAAGCCATATTGATGAACCACTCTGACCTCCACGTCTCTTCCAAGGGGCATTAAACCAGTCTTGTTAAGCTACTGTGACCTCCACGTCTCTTCCAAGGGACATTAAAACCATCTTGCTAAACCACTCTGACCTCCACGTCTCTTCCAAAGGGCATTAAAACCGTCTTGTTAATCCATTCTGACCTCCACGTCTCTTCCAAGGGGCATTAAAACCATCTTGTTAAGCTAATGTGACCTCCATGTCTCTTTCAAGGGGCATTAAAGCCGTCTTGGTAAACCACTCTTTCCTCCACGTCTCATGAATGAGACATAAAAACCGTGTTGTTAAGCTACTGTGAACTCCACATCTCTTCCAAGGGGCATTAAAACCATCTTGTTAAAACACTCTGACCTCCGCGTGTCTTCCAAGGGGCATTAAAACCATCTTGTTAAACCACTCTGACCTCCACGTCTCTTCCAAGGGGCATTAAAACCGTCTTGCTAAGCAACTGTGACCTCCACGTCTCTTCCAAGTTGCATTAAAACCATCTTGTTATACCACTCTGACCTCCACGTCTCTTCCAAGGGGCATTAAAACCATCTTGTTAAACCACTCTGACCTCCATGTCTCTTCCAAGGGGCATTAAAACCGTCTTGTTAAGCTACTGTGACCTCCACTTCTCTTACAATGGGCATTAAAACCTTCTTGTTAAACCACTCTGACCTCCACGTCTCTTCCAAGGGGCATTAAAACCGTCTTGTTAAGCTACTATGATCCCCACGTCTCTTCCAAGGAGCATTGAAACCATCTTGTTAAACCACTCTGAACTTCACGTCTCTTCCAAGGGGCATTAAAGCATTCCTGTTAAACCACTCTGACCTCCACGTCTCTTCCAAGGGGCATTAAAACCATCTTGTTAAACCACTCTGAACTCCACGTCTCTTCCAAGGGGCATTAAAGCCATCTTCTTAAACCACCCTGACCTCCAAGTCTCTTCCAAGGGGCATTAAAACCGTCTTGTTAAGCTACTGTGATCTCCACGTCTCTTCCAAGGGGCATTAAAACCATCTTGTTAAACCACTCTGTCCTCCACGTCTCTTCCAAGGGTCATTAAAACCATCTTGTTAAACCACTCTGACCTCCACTTCTCTTCCAAGGGGCATTAAAACCGTCTTGTTAAGCTACTTTGACCTCCACGTCTCTTCCAAGGGGCATTAAAACAGTCTTGTTAAGCTACTGTGTTCTCCACGTCTCTTCCAAGGGGCATTAAAACCGTCTTGCTAAGATACTGTGATCTCTACGTCTCTTCCAAGGGGCATTAAAACCATCTTGTTACACCAATCTGATCTCGATGACTCTTCCAAGGGCCAAGAAAACCATCTTGTTAAACCACTCTGAACTCCACCTCTCTTCCAAGGGCATTAAAACCATCTTGTTATTCTACTCTGACCTCCTCGTCTCTTCCAAAGGGCATTAAAACCATCTTGTTAAACCACTCTGACCTCCACTTCTCGTCCAAGGAGCATTAAAACCGTCTTGTTAAGCTACTGTGATCTCCACGTCTCTTCCAAGGGGCATTAAAACCGTCTTGTTAAACCACTCTGAACTCCACGTCTCTTCCAAGGGGCATTAAAACCGTCTTGTTAAGCTAATGTGACCTCCACGTCTCTTCCAAGGGGCATTAAAATCGTATTGTTAAACCGCTCTTACCTCCACGTCTCTTCCAAGGGGCATTAAAACCGTCTTGTTAAGCTAATGTGACCTCCACGTCTCTTCCAAGTGGCATTAAAACCATCTTGTTATACCACTCTGACCTCCACGTCTCTTCCAAGGGGCATTAAAACCATCTTGTTAAACCACTCTGACCTCCACGACTCTTCCAAGGGGCATTAAAACCATATTGTTAAACCACTCTGTCCTCCACGTCTCTTCCAAGGGGCATTAAAACCGTCCTGTTAAGCTACTGTGACCTGCTTGTCTCTTACAAGGGGCATTAAAACCGTCTTGTTAAACCACTCTGACCTCCACGTCTCTTCCAAGGGGCATTAAAACCGTCTTGTTAAGCTACTATGATCCCCACGTCTCTTCCAAGGGGCATTGAAACCATCTTGTTAAACCACTCTGAACTCGACGTCTCTTCCAAGGGGCATTAAAGCCATCTTGTTAAACCACTCTGACCTCCACGTCTCTTCCAAGGGGCATTAAAACCGTCTTGTTAAGCTACTATGATCCCCACGTCTCTTCCAAGGGGCATTGAAACCATCTTGTTAAACCACTCTGAACTTCACGTCTCTTCCAAGGGGCATTAAAGCTTTCCTGTTAAACCACTCTGACCTCCACGTCTCTTCCAAGGGGCATTAAAACCATCTTGTTAAACCACTCTGAACTCAACGTCTCTTCCAAGGGGCATTAAAGCCATCTTCTTAAACCACTCTGACCTCCAAGTCTCTTCCAAGGGGCATTAAAACCGTCTTGTTAAGCTACTGTGATCTCCACGTCTCTTCCAAGGGGCATTAAAACCATATTGTTAAACCACTCTGTCCTCCACGTCTCTTCCAAGGGTCATTAAAACCATCTTGTTAAACCACTCTGACCTCCACTTCTCTTCCAAGGGGCATTAAAACCGTCTTGTTAAGCTACTTTGACCTCCACGTCTCTTCCAAGGGGCATTAAAACAGTCTTGTTAAGCTACTGTGATCTCCACGTCTCTTCCAAGGGGCATTAAAACCGTCTTGCTAAGATACTGTGATCTCTACGTCTCTTCAAAGGGGCATTAAAACCATCTTGTAACACCAATATGATCTCGATGACTCTTCCAAGGGGCAATAAAACCATCTTGTTAAACCACTCTGAACTCCACGTCTCTTCCAAGGGGCATTAAAACCATCTTGATAATCTACTCTGAAGTCCTCGTCTCTTCCAAAGGGCATTAAAACCATCTTGTTAAACCACTCTGACCTCCACTTCTCGTCCAAGGAGCATTAAAACCGTCTTGTTAAGCTACTGTGATCTCCATGTCTCTTCCAAGGGGCATTAAAACCGTCTTGTTAAACCACTCTGAACTCCGCGTCTCTTCCAAAGGGCATTAAAACCGTCTTGTTAAACCATTCTGACCTCCACGTTTCTTCCAAGGGGCATTAAAACCGTCTTGTTAAGCTAATGTGACCTCCACGTCTCTTCCAAGGGGCATTAAAATCGTATTGTTAAACCGCTCTTACCTCCACGTCTCTTCCAAGGGGCATTAAAACCGTCTTGGTAAACCACTCTTTCCTCCACGTCTCATCCATGAGACATTAAAACCGACTTGTTAAGCTACTCTGAACTCCACGTCTCTTCCAAGGGGCATTAAAACCATCTTGTTAAAGCACACTGAACTCCACGTCTCTTCCAAGGGGCATTAAAACCATCTTGTTAAACCACTCTGACGTCCACGTCTCTTCCAAGGGGCATTAAAACCATCTTGCTAAGCAACTGTGACCTCCACGTCTCTTCCAAGTGGCATTAAAACCATCTTGTTATACCACTCTGACCTCCACGTCTCTTCCAAGGGGCATTAAAACCATCTTGTTAAACCACTCTGACCTCCACGACTCTTCCAGTGGGCATTAAAACCATCTTGTTAAACCACTCTGTCCTCCACGTCTCTTCCAAGGGGCATTAAAACCGTCTTGTTAAGCTACTGTGACCTGCTTGTCTCTTACAAGGGGCATTAAAACCGTCTTGTTAAACCACTCTGACCTCCACGTCTCTTCCAAGGGGCATTAAAACCGTCTTGTTTAGCTACTATGATCCCCACGTCTCTTCCAAGGGGCATTGAAACCATCTTGTTAAACCACTCTGAACTCGACGTCTCTTCCAAGGGGCATTAAAGCCATCTTGTTAAACCACTCTGACCTCCACGTCTCTTCCAAGGGGCATTAAAACCGTCTTGTTAAGCTACTGTGAACTCCACGTCTCTTCCAAGGGTCATTAAAACCATCTTGTTAAAACACTCTGAACTCCACGTCTCTTCCAAGGGGCATTAAAACAATCTTTTTAAACCACTCTGACCTCCACGTCTATTCCAAGGGGCATTAAAACCACCTTGTTAAGCAACTGTGACCTCCACGTCTCTTCCAAGGGGCATTAAAACCATATTGTTAAACAACTCTGACCTCCACTTCTCATCCAAGGAGCATTGAAAACGTCTTGTTAAGCTACTGTGATCTCCACGTCTCTTCCAAGTGGCATTAAAACCGTCTTGTTAAACCACTCTGAACTCCGCGTCTCTTCCAATGGGCATTAAAACCGTCTTGGTAAACCACTCTTTCCTCCACTTCTCATCCAAGAGGCATTAAAACCGTCTTGTTAAGCTACTGTGGTCTCCACGTCTCTTCCAAGGGGCATTAAAACCATCTAGTTAAGACACTCTGAACTCCACTTCTCTTCCAAGGGGCATTAAAACAGTCTTGTTAAGCTACTGTTACCTCCACTTCTCTTACAAGGGGCATTAAAACCTTCTTGTTAAACCACTCTGACCTCCACGTCTCTTCCAAGGGGCATTAAAACCGTCTTGTTAAGCTACTATGATCCCCACTTCTCTTCCAAGGGGCATTGAAACCATCTTGTTAAACCACTCTGAACTTCACGTCTCTTCAAGGGGCATTAAAACCATCTTGTTAAACCACTCTGACCTCCAAGTCTCTTCCAAGGGGCATTAAAACCGTCTTGTTAACTACTGTGATCTCCACGTCTCTTCCAAGGGGCATTAAAACCATCTTATTAAACCACTCTGTCCTCCACGTCTCTTCCAAGGGTCATTAAAACCATCTTGTTAAACCACTCTGACCTCCACTTCTCTTCCAAGGGGCACTAAAACCATCTTGTTATACCACTCTGACCTCCACGTCTCTTACAAGGGGCATTAAAACCATCTTGTTAAACTACTCTGACCTCCACGTCTCTTCCAAGGGGCATTAAACCATCTTGTTAATCCACTCTGACCTCCACCTCTCTTCCAAGGGGCATTAAAACAGTCTTGTTAAGCTATTGTGACCTCCACGTCTCTTACAAGGGGCATTAAAACAGTCTTGTTAAACCACTCTGACCTCCACGTCTCTTCCAACGGGCATGAAAACTGTCTTTTTAAGCAACTGTGACCTCCACGTCTCTTCCAACTGGCATTAAAACCATCTTGTTAAACCACTCTGACCTCCACGTCTCTACCAAGGGGCATTAAAACCATCTTGTTAAACCACTTTGACCTCCATGTCTCTTCCAAGGGTCATTAAAACAGTCTTGATAAGCTACAGTGACCTCCACGTCTCTTCCAAGGGGCATTAAAACCGTCTTGTTAAACCAGTCTGAACTCCACGTCTCTTCCAAGGGGCATTAAAACCATTTGTTAAACCACTCTGACCTCCACTTCTCTTCCAAGGGGCATGAAAACTATCTTCTTAACCTACTGTGACCTCCACGTCTCTTCCAAGGGGCATTAATACTATCTTGTTAAGCTACTGTGACCTCCACGTCTCTTCCAAGGTGCATTAAAACCGTCTTGTTAAACCACTCCGAACTCTACGTCGCTTCCAAGGGACATTAAAATCGTCTTGTTAAGCTACTTTGACCTCCACGTCTCTTCCAATGGGCAATAAACCCGTATTGGTAAACCACTCTTTCCTCCACTTCTCATCCAAGAGGCATTAAAACCGTCTTGTTAAGCTACTGTGATCTCCACGTCTCTTCCAAGGGGCATTAAAACCATCTTGTTAAAACACTCTGAACTCCACGTCTTTTCCAAGGGGCATTAAAACCATTTCGTTAAACCACTCTGACCTCCACGTCACTTCCAAGGGGCATTAAAACCATCTTGTTAAAGCACTCTGACCTCCAAGTCTCTTCCAAGGGGCATTAAAACCGTCTTGTTAAGCTACTGTGACCTCCACGTCTCTTCCAAGGGGCATTAAAAACGTCTTGTTAAATCACTCTGATCTACACGTCTCTTCCAAGGGGCATTAAAACCGTCTTGTTAAGCTACTATGACCCCCACGTCTCTTCCAAGGGGCATTAAAACCATCTTGTTAAACCACTCTGAACTCCACGTCTCTTCCAAGGGGCATTAAAGCCATATTGATGAACCACTCTGACCTCCACGTCTCTTCCAAGGGGCATTAAACCAGTCTTGTTAAGCTGCTGTGACCTCCACGTCTCTTCCAAGGGACATTAAAACCATCTTGCTAAACCACTCTGACCTCCACGTCTCATCCAAAGGGCATTAAAACCGTCTTGTTAATCCATTCTGACCTCGACGTCTCTTCCAAGGGGCATTAAAACCGTCTTGTTAAGCTAATGTGACCTCCATGTCTCTTCCAAGGGGCATTAAAGCTGTCTTGTTAAACCACTCTTTCCTCCACGTCTCATCAATGAGACATAAAAACCGTCTTGTTAAGCGACTGTGAACTCCACGTCTCTTCCAAGGGGCATTAAAACCATCTTGTTAAAACACTCTGAACTCCGCGTGTCTTCCAAGGGGCATTAAAACCATCTTGTTAAACCACTCTGACCTCCACGTCTCTTCCAAGAGGCATTAAAACCGTCTTGCTAAGCAACTGTGGCCTCCACGTCTCTTCCAAGTGGCATTAAAACCATCTTGTTATACCACTCTGACCTCCACGTCTCTTCCAAGGGGCATTAAAACCATCTTGTTAAACCACTCTGACCTCCATGTCTCATCCAAGGGGCATTAAAACCGTCTTGTTAAGCTACTGTGACCTCCACTTCTCTTAAAAGGGGCATTAAAACCTTCTTGTTAAACCACTCTGACCTCCACGTCTCTTCCAAGGGGCATTAAAACCGTCTTGTTAAGCTACTATGATCCCCACGTCTCTTCCAAGGGGCATTGAAACCATCTTGTTAAACCACTCTGAACTTCACGTCTCTTCCAAGGGGCATTAAAGCATTCCTGTTAAACCACTCTGACCTTCACGTCTCTTCCAAGGGGCATTAAAACCATCTTGTTAAACCACTCTGAACTCCACGTCTCTTCCAAGGGGCATTAAAGCCATCTTCTTAAACCACTCTGACCTCCAAGTCTCTTCCAAGTGGCATTAAAACCGTCTTGTTAAGCTACTGTGATCTCCACGTCTCTTCCAAGGGGCATTAAAACCATCTTGTTAAACCACTCTGTCCTCCACGTCTCTTCCAAGGGTCATTAAAACCATCTTGTTAAACCACTCTGACCTCCACTTCTCTTCCAAGGGGCATTAAAACCGTCTTGTTAAGCTACTTTGACCTCCACGTCTCTTCCAAGGGGTATTAAAACAGTCTTGTTAAGCTACTGTGATCACCACGTCTCTTCCAAGCGGCATTAAATCCGTCTTGCTAAGATACTGTGATCTCTACGTCTCTTCCAAGGGGCATTAAAACCATCTTGTTACACCAATCTGATCTCGATGACTCTTCCAAGGGGCAATAAAACCATCTTGTTAAACCACTCTGAACTCCACGTCTCTTCCAAGGGGCATTAAAACCATCTTGTTAATCTACTCTGACCTCCACGTCTCTTCCAAGGGGCATTAAACCATCTTGTTAAACCACTCTGACCTCCACCTCTCTTCCAAGGGGCATTAAAACAGTCTTGTTAAGCTATTGTGACCTCCACGTCTCTTACAAGGGGCATTAAAACAGTCTTGTTAAACCACTCTGACCTCCACGTCTCTTCCAACGGGCATGAAAACTGTCTTTTTAAGCAACTGTGACCTCCACGTCTCTTCCAACTGGCATTAAAACCATCTTGTTAAACCACTCTGACCTCCACGTCTCTACCAAGGGGCATTAAAACCGTCCTGTTAAACCACTTTGACCTCCATGTCTCTTCCAATGGTCATTAAAACAGTCTTGATAAGCTACTGTGACCTCCACGTCTCTTCCAAGGGGCATTAAAACCGGCTTGTTAAACCAGTCTGAACTCCACATCTCTTCCAAGGGGCATTAAAACCATTTGTTAAACCACTCTGACCTCCACTTCTCTTCCAAGGGGCATGAAAACTATCTTCTTAACCTACTGTGACCTCCACGTCTCTTCTAAGGGGCATTAATACTATCTTGTTAAGCTACTGTGACCTCCACGTCTCTTCCAAGGTGCATTAAAACTGTCTTGTTAAACCACTCTGAACTCTACGTCGCTTCCAAGGGACATTAGAATCGTCTTGTTAAGCTACTTTGACCTCCACGTCTCTTCCAATGGGCAATAAAACCGTATTGGTAAACCACTCTTTCCTCCACTTCTCATCCAAGAGGCATTAAAACCATCTTGTTAAGCTACTGTGATCTCCACGTCTCTTCCAAGGGGCATTAAAACCATCTTGTTAAAACACTCTGAACTCCACGTCTCTTCCAAGGGGCATTAAAACCATTTCGTTAAACCACTCTGACCTCCACGGCACTTCCAAGGGGCATTAAAACCATCTTGTTAAAGCACTCTGACCTCCAAGTCTCTTCCAAGGGGCATTAAAACCGTCTTGTTAAGCTACTGTGACCTCCACGTCTCTTCCAAGGGGCATTAAAAACGTCTTGTTAAATCACTCTGATCTACACGTCTCTTCCAAGGGGCATTAAAACCGTCTTGTTAAGCTACTATGACCCCCACGTCTCTTCCAAGGGGCATTAAAACCATCTTGTTAAACCACTCTGAACTCCACGTCTCTTCCAAGGGGCATTAAAGCCATTTTGATGAACCACTCTGACCTCCACGTCTCTTCCAAGGGGCATTAAACCAGTCTTGTTAAGCTACTGTGACCTCCACGTCTCTTCCAAGGGACATTAAAACCATCTTGCTAAACCACTCTGACCTCCACGTCTCTTCCAAAGGGCATTAAAACCGTCTTGTTAATCCATTCTGACCTCCACGTCTCTTCCAAGGGGCATTAAAACCGTCTTGTTAAGCTAATGTGACCTCCATGTCTCTTCCAATGGGCATTAAAGCTGTCTTGTTAAACCACTCTTTCCTCCACGTCTCATCAATGAGACATAAAAACCGTCTTGTTAAGCGACTGTGAACTCCACGTCTCTTCCAAGGGGCATTAAAACCATCTTGTTAAAACACTCTGAACTCCGCGTGTCTTCCAAGGGGCATTAAAACCATCTTGTTAAAATAACTCTGACCTCCACGTCTCTTCCAAGGGGCATTAAAACCGTCTTGCTAAGCAACTGTGGCCTCCACGTCTCTTCCAAGTGGCATTAAAACCATCTTGTTATACCACTGTGACCTCCACGTCTCTTCCAAGGGGCATTAAAACCATCTTGTTAAACCACTCTGACCTCCATGTCTCTTCCAAGGGGCATTAAAACCGTCTTGTTAAGCTACTGTGACCTCCACTTCTCTTAAAAGGGGCATTAAAACCTTCTTGTTAAACCACTCTGACCTCCACGTCTCTTCCAAGGGGCATTAAAACCGTCTTGTTAAGCTACTATGATCCCCACGTCTCTTCCAAGGGGCATTGAAACCATCTTGTTAAACCACTCTGAACTTCATGTCTCTTCCAAGGGGCATTAAAGCATTCCTGTTAAACCACTCTGACCTTCACGTCTCTTCCAAGGGGCATTAAAACCATCTTGTTAAACCACTCTGAACTCCACGTCTCTTCCAAGGGGCATTAAAGCCATCTTCTTAAACCACTCTGACCTCCAAGTCTCTTCCAAGGGGCATTAAAACCGTCTTGTTAAGCTACTGTGATCTCCACGTCTCTTCCAAGGGGCATTAAAACCATCTTGTTAAACCACTCTGTCCTCCACGTCTCTTCCAAGGGTCATTAAAACCATCTTGTTAAACCACTCTGACCTCCACTTCTCTTCCAAGGGGCATTAAAACCGTCTTGTTAAGCTACTTTGACCTCCACGTCTCTTCCAAGGGGCATTAAAACAGTCTTGTTAAGCTACTGTGATCACCACGTCTCTTCCAAGGGGCATTAAATCCGTCTTGCTAAGATACTGTGATCTCTACGTCTCTTCCAAGGGGCATTAAAACCATCTTGTTACACCAATCTGATCTCGATGACTCTTCCAAGGGGCAATAAAACCATCTTGTTAAACCACTCTGAACTCCACGTCTCTTCCAAGGGGCATTAAAACCATCTTGTTAATCTACTCTGACCTCCACGTCTCTTCCAAGGGGCATTAAAACCGTCTTGTTAAGCTACTGTGACCTCCTCGTCTCTTCCAAGGGGCATTAAAACCATCTTGTTAAACCACTCTGACCTCCACTTCTCGTCCAAGGAGCATTAAAACCGTCTTGTTAAGCTACTGTGATCTCCACGTCTCTTCCAAGGGGCATTAAAACCGTCTTGTTAAACCACTCTGAACTCCGCGTCTCTTCCAAAGGGCATTAAAACCGTCTTGTTAAACCATTCTGACCTCCACGTCTCTTCCAAGGGGCATTAAAACCGTCTTGTTAAGCTAATGTGACCTCCACGTCTCTTCCAAGGGGCATTAAAATCGTATTGTTAAACCGCTCTTACCTCCACGTCTCTTCCAAGGGGCATTAAAACCGTCTTGGTAAACCACTCTTTCCTCCACGTCTCATCCATGAGACATTAAAACCGACTTGTTAAGCTACTCTGAACTCCACGTCTCTTCCAAGGGGCATTAAAACCATCTTGTTAAAGCACACTGAACTCCACGTCTCTTCCAAGGGGCATTAAAACCATTTTGTTAAACCACTCTGACGTCCACGTCTCTTCCAAGGGGCATTAAAACCATCTTCCTAAGCAACTGTGACCTCCACGTCTCTTCCAAGTGGCATTAAAACCATCTTGTTATACCACTCTGACCTCCACGTCTCTTCCAAGGGGCATTAAAACCATCTTGTTAAACCACTCTGACCTCCACGACTCTTCCAAGGGGCATTAAAACCATCTTGTTAAACCACTCTGTCCTCCACGTCTCTTCCAAGGGGCATTAAAACCGTCTTGTTAAGCTACTGTGACCTGCACGTCTCTTACAAGGGGCATTAAAACCGTCTTGTTAAACCACTCTGACCTCCACGTCTCTTCCAAGTGGCATTAAAACCGTCTTGTTAAGCTACTGTGACCTCCACTTCTCTTACAAGGGGCATTAAAACCTTCTTGTTAAACCACTCTGACCTCCACGTCTCTTCCAAGGGGCATTAAAACCGTCTTGTTAAGCTACTATGATCCCCACGTCTCTTCCAAGGGGCATTGAAACCATCTTGTTAAACCACTCTGAACTTCACGTCTCTTCCAAGGGGCATTAAAGCATTCCTGTTAAACCACTCTGACCTCCATGTCTCTTCCAAGGGGCATTAAAACCATCTTGTTAAACCACTCTGAACTCCACGTCTCTTCCAAGGGGCATTAAAGCCATCTTCTTAAACGACTCTGACCTCCAAGTCTCTTCCAAGGGGCATTAAAACCGTCTTGTTAAGCTACTGTGATCTCCACGTCTCTTCCAAGGGGCATTAAAACCATCTTGTTAAACCACTCTGTCCTCCACGTCTCTTCCAAGGGTCATTAAAACCATCTTGTTAAACCACTCTGACCTCCACTCCTCTTCCAAGGGGCATTAAAACCGTCTTGTTAAGCTACTTTGACCTCCACGTCTCTTCCAAGGGGCATTAAAACAGTCTTGTTAAGCTACTGTGATCTCCACGTCTCTTCCAAGGGGCATTAAAACCGTCTTGCTAAGATACTGTGATCTCTACGTCTCTTCCAAGGGGCATTAAAACCATCTTGTTACACCTATCTGATCTCGATAACTCTTCCAAGGGGCAATAAAACCATCTTGTTAAACCACTCTAAACTCCACGTCTCTTCCAAGGGGCATTAAAACCATCTTGTTAATCTACTCTGACCTCCACGTCTCTTCCAAGGGGCATTAAAACCGTCTTGTTAAGCTACTGTGACCTCCTCGTCTCTTCCAAGGGGCATTAAAACCATCTTGTTAAACCACTCTGACCTCCACTTCTCGTCCAAGGAGCATTAAAACCGTCTTGTTAAGCTACTGTGATCTCCACGTCTCTTCCAAGGGGCATTAAAACCGTCTTGTTAAACCACTCTGAACTCCGCGTCTCTTCCAAAGGGCATTAAAACCGTCTTGTTAAACCATTCTGACCTCCACGTCTCTTCCAAGGGGCATTAAAACCATCTTGTTAAACCACTCTGAACTCCACGTCTCTTCCAAGGGGCATTAAAGCCATATTGATGAACCACTCTGACCTCCACGTCTCTTCCAAGGGGCATTAAACCAGTCTTGTTAAGCTGCTGTGACCTCCACGTCTCTTCCAAGGGACATTAAAACCATCTTGCTAAACCACTCTGACCTCCACGTCTCATCCAAAGGGCATTAAAACCGTCTTGTTAATCCATTCTGACCTCGACGTCTCTTCCAAGGGGCATTAAAACCGTCTTGTTAAGCTAATGTGACCTCCATGTCTCTTCCAAGGGGCATTAAAGCTGTCTTGTTAAACCACTCTTTCCTCCACGTCTCATCAATGAGACATAAAAACCGTCTTGTTAAGCGACTGTGAACTCCACGTCTCTTCCAAGGGGCATTAAAACCATCTTGTTAAAACACTCTGAACTCCGCGTGTCTTCCAAGGGGCATTAAAACCATCTTGTTAAACCACTCTGACCTCCACGTCTCTTCCAAGAGGCATTAAAACCGTCTTGCTAAGCAACTGTGGCCTCCACGTCTCTTCCAAGTGGCATTAAAACCATCTTGTTATACCACTCTGACCTTCCCGTCTCTTCCAAGGGGCATTAAAACCATCTTGTTAAACCACTCTGACCTCCATGTCTCTTCCAAGGGGCATTAAAACCGTCTTGTTAAGCTACTGTGACCTCCACTTCTCTTAAAAGGGGCATTAAAACCTTCTTGTTAAACCACTCTGACCTCCACGTCTCTTCCAAGGGGCATTAAAACCGTCTTGTTAAGCTACTATGATCCCCACGTCTCTTCCAAGGGGCATTGAAACCATCTTGTTAAACCACTCTGAACTTCACGTCTCTTCCAAGGGGCATTAAAGCATTCCTGTTAAACCACTCTGACCTTCACGTCTCTTCCAAGGGGCATTAAAACCATCTTGTTAAACCACTCTGAACTCCACGTCTCTTCCAAGGGGCATTAAAGCCATCTTCTTAAACCACTCTGACCTCCAAGTCTCTTCCAAGTGGCATTAAAACCGTCTTGTTAAGCTACTGTGATCTCCACGTCTCTTCCAAGGGGCATTAAAACCATCTTGTTAAACCACTCTGTCCTCCACGTCTCTTCCAAGGGTCATTAAAACCATCTTGTTAAACCACTCTGACCTCCACTTCTCTTCCAAGGGGCATTAAAACCGTCTTGTTAAGCTACTTTGACCTCCACGTCTCTTCCAAGGGGCATTAAAACAGTCTTGTTAAGCTACTGTGATCACCACGTCTCTTCCAAGGGGCATTAAATCCGTCTTGCTAAGATACTGTGATCTCTACGTCTCTTCCAAGGGGCATTAAAACCATCTTGTTACACCAATCTGATCTCGATGACTCTTCCAAGGGGCAATAAAACCATCTTGTTAAACCACTCTGAACTCCACGTCTCTTCCAAGGGGCATTAAAACCATCTTGTTAATCTACTCTGACCTCCACGTCTCTTCCAAGGGGCATTAAACCATCTTGTTAAACCACTCTGACCTCCACCTCTCTTCCAAGGGGCATTAAAACAGTCTTGTTAAGCTATTGTGACCTCCACGTCTCTTACAAGGGGCATTAAAACAGTCTTGTTAAACCACTCTGACCTCCACGTCTCTTCCAACGGGCATGAAAACTGTCTTTTTAAGCAACTGTGACCTCCACGTCTCTTCCAACTGGCATTAAAACCATCTTGTTAAACCACTCTGACCTCCACGTCTCTACCAAGGGGCATTAAAACCGTCCTGTTAAACCACTTTGACCTCCATGTCTCTTCCAATGGTCATTAAAACAGTCTTGATAAGCTACTGTGACCTCCACGTCTCTTCCAAGGGGCATTAAAACCGGCTTGTTAAACCAGTCTGAACTCCACATCTCTTCCAAGGGGCATTAAAACCATTTGTTAAACCACTCTGACCTCCACTTCTCTTCCAAGGGGCATGAAAACTATCTTCTTAACCTACTGTGACCTCCACGTCTCTTCTAAGGGGCATTAATACTATCTTGTTAAGCTACTGTGACCTCCACGTCTCTTCCAAGGTGCATTAAAACTGTCTTGTTAAACCACTCTGAACTCTACGTCGCTTCCAAGGGACATTAGAATCGTCTTGTTAAGCTACTTTGACCTCCACGTCTCTTCCAATGGGCAATAAAACCGTATTGGTAAACCACTCTTTCCTCCACTTCTCATCCAAGAGGCATTAAAACCGTCTTGTTAAGCTACTGTGATCTCCACGTCTCTTCCAAGGGGCATTAAAACCATCTTGTTAAAACACTCTGAACTCCAGGTCTCTTCCAAGGGGCATTAAAACCATTTCGTTAAACCACTCTGACCTCCACGGCACTTCCAAGGGGCATTAAAACCATCTTGTTAAAGCACTCTGACCTCCAAGTCTCTTCCAAGGGGCATTAAAACCGTCTTGTTAAGCTACTGTGACCTCCACGTCTCTTCCAAGGGGCATTAAAAACATCTTGTTAAATCACTCTGATCTACACGTCTCTTCCAAGGGGCATTAAAACCGTCTTGTTAAGCTACTATGACCCCCACGTCTCTTCCAAGGGGCATTAAAACCATCTTGTTAAACCACTCTGAACTCCACGTCTCTTCCAAGGGGCATTAAAGCCATTTTGATGAACCACTCTGACCTCCACGTCTCTTCCAAGGGGCATTAAACCAGTCTTGTTAAGCTACTGTGACCTCCACGTCTCTTCCAAGGGACATTAAAACCATCTTGCTAAACCACTCTGACCTCCACGTCTCTTCCAAAGGGCATTAAAACCGTCTTGTTAATCCATTCTGACCTCCACGTCTCTTCCAAGGGGCATTAAAACCGTCTTGTTAAGCTAATGTGACCTCCATGTCTCTTCCAATGGGCATTAAAGCTGTCTTGTTAAACCACTCTTTCCTCCACGTCTCATCAATGAGACATAAAAACCGTCTTGTTAAGCGACTGTGAACTCCACGTCTCTTCCAAGGGGCATTAAAACCATCTTGTTAAAACACTCTGAACTCCGCGTGTCTTCCAAGGGGCATTAAAACCATCTTGTTAAACCACTCTGACCTCCACGTCTCTTCCAAGGGGCATTAAAACCGTCTTGCTAAGCAACTGTGGCCTCCACGTCTCTTCCAAGTGGCATTAAAACCATCTTGTTATACCACTGTGACCTCCACGTCTCTTCCAAGGGGCATTAAAACCATCTTGTTAAACCACTCTGACCTCCATGTCTCTTCCAAGGGGCATTAAAACCGTCTTGTTAAGCTACTGTGACCTCCACTTCTCTTAAAAGGGGCATTAAAACCTTCTTGTTAAACCACTCTGACCTCCACGTCTCTTCCAAGGGGCATTAAAACCGTCTTGTTAAGCTACTATGATCCCCACGTCTCTTCCAAGGGGCATTGAAACCATCTTGTTAAACCACTCTGAACTTCATGTCTCTTCCAAGGGGCATTAAAGCATTCCTGTTAAACCACTCTGACCTTCACGTCTCTTCCAAGGGGCATTAAAGCCATCTTGTTAAACCACTCTGAACTCCACGTCTCTTCCAAGGGGCATTAAAGCCATCTTCTTAAACCACTCTGACCTCCAAGTCTCTTCCAAGGGGCATTAAAACCGTCTTGTTAAGCTACTGTGATCTCCACGTCTCTTCCAAGGGGCATTAAAACCATCTTGTTAAACCACTCTGTCCTCCACGTCTCTTCCAAGGGTCATTAAAACCATCTGGTTAAACCACTCTGACCTCCACTTCTCTTCCAAGGGGCATTAAAACCGTCTTGTTAAGCTACTTTGACCTCCACGTCTCTTCCAAGGGGCATTAAAACAGTCTTGTTAAGCTACTGTGATCACCACGTCTCTTCCAAGGGGCATTAAATCCGTCTTGCTAAGATACTGTGATCTCTACGTCTCTTCCAAGGGGCATTAAAACCATCTTGTTACACCAATCTGATCTCGATGACTCTTCCAAGGGGCAATAAAACCATCTTGTTAAACCACTCTGAACTCCACGTCTCTTCCAAGGGGCATTAAAACCATCTTGTTAATCTACTCTGACCTCCACGTCTCTTCCAAGGGGCATTAAAACCGTCTTGTTAAGCTACTGTGACCTCCTCGTCTCTTCCAAGGGGCATTAAAACCATCTTGTTAAACCACTCTGACCTCCACTTCTCGTCCAAGGAGCATTAAAACCGTCTTGTTAAGCTACTGTGATCTCCACGTCTCTTCCAAGGGGCATTAAAACCGTCTTGTTAAACCACTCTGAACTCCGCGTCTCTTCCAAAGGGCATTAAAACCGTCTTGTTAAACCATTCTGACCTCCACGTCTCTTCCAAGGGGCATTAAAACCGTCTTGTTAAGCTAATGTGACCTCCACGTCTCTTCCAAGGGGCATTAAAATCGTATTGTTAAACCGCTCTTACCTCCACGTCTCTTCCAAGGGGCATTAAAACCGTCTTGGTAAACCACTCTTTCCTCCACGTCTCATCCATGAGACATTAAAACCGACTTGTTAAGCTACTCTGAACTCCACGTCTCTTCCAAGGGGCATTAAAACCATCTTGTTAAAGCACACTGAACTCCACGTCTCTTCCAAGGGGCATTAAAACCATTTTGTTAAACCACTCTGACGTCCACGTCTCTTCCAAGGGGCATTAAAACCATCTTCCTAAGCAACTGTGACCTCCACGTCTCTTCCAAGTGGCATTAAAACCATCTTGTTATACCACTCTGACCTCCACGTCTCTTCCAAGGGGCATTAAAACCATCTTGTTAAACCACTCTGACCTCCACGACTCTTCCAAGGGGCATTAAAACCATCTTGTTAAACCACTCTGTCCTCCACGTCTCTTCCAAGGGGCATTAAAACCGTCTTGTTAAGCTACTGTGACCTGCACGTCTCTTACAAGGGGCATTAAAACCGTCTTGTTAAACCACTCTGACCTCCACGTCTCTTCCAAGTGGCATTAAAACCGTCTTGTTAAGCTACTGTGACCTGCACGTCTCTTACAAGGGGCATTAAAACCGTCTTGTTAAACCACTCTGACCTCCACGTCTCTTCCAAGTGGCATTAAAACCGTCTTGTTAAGCTACTGTGACCTCCACTTCTCTTACAAGGGGCATTAAAACCTTCTTGTTAAACCACTCTGACCTCCACGTCTCTTCCAAGGGGCATTAAAACCGTCTTGTTAAGCTACTATGATCCCCACGTCTCTTCCAAGGGGCATTGAAACCATCTTGTTAAACCACTCTGAACTTCACGTCTCTTCCAAGGGGCATTAAAGCATTCCTGTTAAACCACTCTGACCTCCATGTCTCTTCCAAGGGGCATTAAAACCATCTTGTTAAACCACTCTGAACTCCACGTCTCTTCCAAGGGGCATTAAAGCCATCTTCTTAAACGACTCTGACCTCCAAGTCTCTTCCAAGGGGCATTAAAACCGTCTTGTTAAGCTACTGTGATCTCCACGTCTCTTCCAAGGGGCATTAAAACCATCTTGTTAAACCACTCTGTCCTCCACGTCTCTTCCAAGGGTCATTAAAACCATCTTGTTAAACCACTCTGACCTCCACTTCTCTTCCAAGGGGCATTAAAACCGTCTTGTTAAGCTACTTTGACCTCCACGTCTCTTCCAAGGGGCATTAAAACAGTCTTGTTAAGCTACTGTGATCTCCACGTCTCTTCCAAGGGGCATTAAAACCGTCTTGCTAAGATACTGTGATCTCTACGTCTCTTCCAAGGGGCATTAAAACCATCTTGTTACACCAATCTGATCTCGATAACTCTTCCAAGGGGCAATAAAACCATCTTGTTAAAATACTCTAAACTCCACGTCTCTTCCAAGGGGCATTAAAACCATCTTGTTAATCTACTCTGACCTCCACGTCTCTTCCAAGGGGCATTAAAACCGTCTTGTTAAGCTACTGTGACCTCCTCGTCTCTTCCAAGGGGCATTAAAACCATCTTGTTAAACCACTCTGACCTCCACTTCTCGTCCAAGGAGCATTAAAACCGTCTTGTTAAGCTACTGTGATCTCCACGTCTCTTCCAAGGGGCATTAAAACCGTCTTGTTAAACCACTCTGAACTCCGCGTCTCTTCCAAAGGGCATTAAAACCGTCTTGTTAAACCATTCTGACCTCCACGTCTCTTCCAAGGGGCATTAAAACCGTCTTGTTAAGCTAATGTGACCTCCACGTCTCTTCCAAGGGGCATTAATATCGTATTATTAAACTGCTCTTACCTCCACTTCTCTTCCAAGGGGCATTAAAACCGTCTTGGTAAACCACTCTTTCCTCCACGTCTCATCCATGAGACATTAAAACCGACTTGTTAAGCTACTCTGAACTCCACGTCTCTTCCAAGGGGCATTAAAACCATCTTGTTAAACCACTCTGACGTCCACATCTCTTCCAAGGGGCATTAAAACCATCTTTCTAAGCAACTGTGACCTCCACGTCTCTTCCAAGTGGCATTAAAACCATCTTGTTATACCACTCTGACCTCCACGTCTCTTCCAAGGGGCATTAAAACCATCGTGTTAAACCACTCTGACCTCCACGACTCTTCCAAGGGGCATTAAAACCGTCTTGTTAAGCTACTGTGACCTGCACGTCTCTTACAAGGGGCATTAAAACCGTCTTGTTAAACCACTCTGACCTCCACGTCTCTTCCAAGGGGCATTAAAACCGTCTTGTTAAGCTACTATGATCCCCACGTCTCTTCCAAGGGGCATTGAAACCATCTTGTTAAACCACTCTGAACTCGACGTCTCTTCCAAGGGGCATTAAAGCCATCTTGTTAAACCACTCTGACCTCCACGTCTCTTCCAAGGGGCATTAAAACCGTCTTGTTAAGCTACTGTGAACTCCACGTCTCTTCCAAGGGGCATTAAAACGATCTTGTTAAAACACTCTGAACTCCACGTCTCTTCCAAGGGGCATTAAAACAATCTTTTTAAACCACTCTGACCTCCACGTCTTTTCCAAGGGGCATTAAAACCACCTTGTTAAGCAACTGTGACCTCCACGTCTCTTCCAAGGGGCATTAAAACCATCTTGTTAAACAACTCTGACCTCCACTTCTCATCCAAGGAGCATTAAAATTGTCTTGTTAAGCTACTGTGATATCCAAGTCTCTTCCAAGTGGCATTAAAACCGTCTTGGTAAACCACTCTTTCCTCCACGTCTCATCCATGAGACATTAAAAACGACTTGTTAAGCTACTCTGAACTCCACGTCTCTTCCAAGGGGCATTAAAACCATCTTGTTAAAGCACACAGAACTCCACGTCTCTTCCAAGGGGCATTAAAACCATCTTGTTAAACCACTCTGACGTCCACGTCTCTTCCAAGGGGTATTAAAACCATCTTGCTAAGCAACTGTGACCTCCACGTCTCTTCCAAGTGGCATTAAAACCATCTTGTTATACCACTCTGACCTCCACGTCTCTTCCAAGGGGCATTAAAACCATCTTGTTAAACCACTCTGACGTCCACGACTCTTTCAAGGGGCATTAAAACCATCTTGTTAAACCACTCTGTCCTCCACGTCTCTTCCAAGGGGCATTAAAACCGTCTTGTTAAGCCACTCTGACCTGCACGTCTCTTACAAGGGGCATTAAAACCGTCTTGTTAAACCACTCTGACCTCCACGTCTCTTCCAAGGGGCATTAAAACCGTCTTGTTAAGCTACTATGATCCCCACGTCTCTTCCAAGGGGCATTGAAACCATCTTGTTAAACCACTCTGAACTCGACGTCTCTTCCAAGGGGCATTAAAGCCATCTTGTTAAACCACTCTGACCTCCACGTCTCTTCCAAGGGGCATTAAAACCGTCTTGTTAAGCTACTGTGAACTCCACGTCTCTTCCAAGGGGCATTAAAACGATCTTGTTAAAACACTCTGAACTCCAAGTCTCTTCCAAGGGGCATTAAAACAATCTTTTTAAACCACTCTGACCTCCACGTCTTTTCCAAGGGGCATTAAAACCACCTTGTTAAGCAACTGTGACCTCCACGTCTCTTCCAAGGGGCATTAAAACCATCTTGTTAAACAACTCTGACCTCCACTTCTCATCCAAGGAGCATTAAAAATGTCTTGTTAAGCTACTGTGATCTCCACGTCTCTTCCAAGTGGCATTAAAACCGTCTTGTTAAACCAGTCTGAACTCCACGTCTCTTCCAAGGGGCATTAAAACCGTCTTGGTAAACCACTCTTTCCTCCACTTCTCATCCAAGAGGCATTAAAACCGTCTTGTTGAGCTACTGTGTTCTCCACGTCTCTTCCAAGGGGCATTAAAACCATCTTGTTAAGACACTCTGAACTCCACGTCTCTTCCAAGGGGCATCAAAACCGTCTTGTTAAGCTACTTTTACCTCCACTTCTCTTACAAGGGGCATTAAAACCTTCTTGTTAAACCATTCTGACCTCCACGTCTCTTCCAAGGGGCATTAAAACCGTCTTGTTAAGCTACTATGATCCCCACGTCTCTTCCAAGGGGCATTGAAGCCATCTTGTTAAACCACTCTGAACTTCATGTCTCTTCCAAGGGGCATTAAAACCATCTTGTTAAACCACTCTGACCTCCAAGTCTCTTCCAAGGGGCATTAAAACCGTCTTGTTAAGCTACTGTGATCTCCACGTCTCTTCCAAGGGGCATTAAAACAATCTTGTAAAACCACTCTGTCCTCCACGTCTCTTCCAAGGGTCATTAAAACCATCTTGTTAAACCACTCTGACCTCCACTTCTCTTCCAAGGGGCATTAAAACCGTCTTGTTAATCTACTTTGACCTCCACGTCTCTTCCAAGGGGCATTAAAATCGTCTTGTTAAACCACTTTGACCTCCATGTCTCTTCCAAGGGGCATTAAAACCGTCTTGCTAAAATACTGTGATCTCTACCTCTCTTCCAAGGGGCATTAAAACCATCTTGTTCTACCACTCTGAACTCGATGACTCTTCCAAGGGGCAATAAAACCATCTTGTTAAACCACTCTGAACTCACGTCTCTTCGAAGGGGCATTAAAACCATCTTGTTAATCTACTCTGACCTCCACGTCTCTTCCAAGGGGCATTAAAATCGTCTTGTTAAGCTACTGTGACCTCCACGTCTCTTCCAAGGGGCATTAAAACCATCTTGTTAAACCATTCTGACCTCCACTTCTCGTCCAAGGAGCATTAAAACCGTCTTGTTAAGTTACTGTGATCTCCACGTCTCTTCCAAGGGGCATTAAAAACGTCTTGTTAAACCACTCTGAACTCCGCGTCTCTTCCAAAGGGCATTAAAACCGTCTTGTTAAACGATTCTGACCTCCACGTCTCTTCCAAGGGGCATTAAAACCGTCTTTTTAAGCTCATGTGACCTCAACGTCTCTTTCAAGGGGCATTAAAATCGTATTGCTAAACCTCTCTTACCTCCATGTCTCTTCCAAGGGGCATTAAAACCATCTTGGTAAACCACTCTTTCCTCCACGTCTCATCCATGAGACATTAAAACCGTCTTGTTAAGCTACTGTGAACTCCATGTCTCTTCCAAGGGGCATTAAAACCATCTTGTTAAAGCACACTGAACTCCACGTCTCTTCCAAGGGGCATTAAAACCATCTTGTTAAACCACTCTGACGTCCACGTCTCTTCCAAGGGGCATTAAAACCGTCTTGTTAAGCAACTGTGACCTCCACGTCTCTTCCAAGTGGCATTAAAACCATCTTGTTATACCACGCTGACCTCCACGACTCTTCCAAGGGGCATTAAAACCATCTTGTTAAACCACTCTGACCTCCACGTCACTTCCAAGGGGCATTAAAACCGTCTTGTTAAGCTACTGTGACCTGCACGTCTCTTACAAGGGACATTAAAACCGTCTTGTTAAACCACTCTGACCTCCACGTCTCTTCCAAGGGGCATTAAAACCGTCTTGTTAAGCTACTATGATCCCCACTTCTCTTCCAAGGGGCATTGAAACCATCTTGTTAAACCACTCTGAACTCCACGTCTCTTCCAAGGGGCATTAAAGCCATCTTGTTAAACCACTCTGACCTCCACGTCTCTTCCAGGGGGCATTTAAACCGTCTTGTTAAGCTACTGTGAACTCCACGTCTCTTCCAAGGGGCATTAAAACCATCTTGTTAAAACACTCTGAACTCCACGTCTCTTCCAAGGGGCATTAAAACCATCTTTTTAAACCACTCTGACCTCCACGTCTTTTCCAAGGGGCATTAAAACCACCTTGTTAAGCAACTGTGACCTCCACGTCTCTTCCAAGGGGCATTAAAACCATCTTGTTAAACAACTCTGACCTCCACTTCTCGTCCAAGGAGCATTAAAACCGTCTTGTTAAACTACTTTGATCTTCAAGTCTCTTCCAAGGGGCATTAAAACCGTCTTGTTAAGCTACTAAGACCCCCATGTCTCTTCCAAGGGGCATTAAAACCATCTTGTTAAACCACTCTGAACTCCACTTCTCTTCCAAGGGGCATTAAGGCCATCTTGATGAAAAACTCTGACCTCCATGTCTCTTCCAAGGGGCATTAAACCAGTCTTGTTAAGCTACTGTGATCTCCACGTCTCTTCCAAGGGATATTAAAACCATCTTGTTAAACCACTCTGACCTCCACGTCTCTTCCAAGGGGCATTAAAACCGTCTTGTTCAGCTAATGTGACCTCCATGTCTCTTCCAAGGGGCATTAAAGCCGTCTTGGTAAACCACTCTTTCCTCCACGTCTCATCAAAGAGACATATAAAGCGTCTTGTTAAGCTACTGTGAACTCCACGTCTCTTCCAAGGGGCATTAAAACCGTCTTGTTAAGCTACTGTGATCTCCACGTCTCTTCCAAGGGGCATTAAAACCATCTTTTTAAACCACTCTGTCCTCCTCGCATCTTCCAAGGGTCATTAAAACCATCTTGTTAAACCACTCTGACCTCCACTTCTCTTCCAAGGGGCATTAAAACCGTCTTGTTAAGCTACTTTGACCTCCACATCTCTTCCAAGGGGCATTAAAACCGTCTTGTTAAACCACTTTGACCTCCACGTCTCTTCCAAGGGTCATTAAATCATTCTTGTTAAGCTACTGTGATCTCCACTTCTCTTCCAAGGGTCATTAAAACCATCTTTTTAAACCACTCTGACCTCCACGTCTTTTCCAAGGGGCATTAAAACCACCTTGTTAAGCAACTCTGACCTCCACTTCTCATCCAAGGAGCATTAAAAACTTCTTGTTAAGCTACTGTGATCTCCACGTCTCTTCCAAGTGGCATTAAATCCGTCTTGATAAACTACTCCGAACTCCGCGTCGCTTCCAATGGGCATTAAAACCGTCTTGGTAAACCACTCTTTCCTCCACTTCTCATCCAAGAGGCATTAAAACCGTCTTGTTAAGCTACTGTGATCTCCACGTCTCTTCCAAGGGGCATTAAAACCATCTTGTTAAAACACTCTGAACTCCACGTCTCTTCCAAGGGGCATTAAAACCATCTCGTTAAACCACTCTGACCTCCACGTCTCTTCCAAGGGGCATTAAAACCATCTTGTTAAAGCACTCTGACCTCCACGTCTCTTCCAAGGGGCATTAAAACCGTCTTGTTAAGCTACTGTGACCTCCACGTCTCTTCCAAGGGGCATTAAAACCGTCTTTTTAAACCACTCTGATCTTTACGTCTCTTCCAAGGGGCATTAAAACCGTCTTGTTATGCTACTATGACCCCCACGTCTCTTCCAAGGGGCATTAAAACCATCTTGTTAAACCACTCTGAACTCCACATCTCTTCCAAGGGGCATTAAAGCCATGTTGATGAACCACTCTGACCTCCACTTCTCTTCCAAGGGGCATTAAACCAGTCTTGTTAAGCTACTGTGATCTCCACGTCTCTTCCAAGGGACATTAAAACCATCTTGTTAATCCATTCTGACCTCCACGTCTCTTCTAAGGGGCATTAAAACCGTCTTGTTCAGCTAATGTGACCTCCATGTCTCTTCCAAGGGGCATTAAAGCCGTCTTGGTAAACCACTCTTTCCTCCACGTCTCATCAATGAGACATAAAAACCGTCTTGTTAAGCTACTGTGAACTCCACGTCTCTTCCAAGGGGCATTAAAACCATCTTGTTAAAACACTCTGAACTCCACGTCTCTTCCAAGGGGCATTAAAACCATCTTTTTAAACCACTCTGACCTCCACGTCTTTTCCAAGGGGCATTAAAACCACCTTGTTAAACAACTCTGACCTCCACTTCTCATCCAAGGAGCATTAAAAACTTCTTGTTAAGCTACTGTGATCTCCACGTCTCTTCCAAGTGGCATTAAATCCGTCTTGATAAACTACTCCGAACTCCGCGTCGCTTCCAATGGGCATTAAAACCGTCTTGGTAAACCACTCTTTCCTCCACTTCTCATCCAAGAGGCATTAAAACCGTCTTGTTAAGCTACTGTGATCTCCACGTCTCTTCCAAGGGGCATTAAAACCATCTTGTTAAACCACTCTGACCTCCACTTCTCGTCCAAGGAGCATTAAAACCGTCTTGTTAAGCTACTGTGATCTCCATGTCTCTTCCAAGGGACATTAAAACCATCTTGTTAAGCTACTGTGACCTCCACGTCTCTTCCAAGGGCCATTAAAACCGTATTTTTAAACCACTCTGATCTTTACGTCTCTTCCAAGGGGCATTAAAACCGTCTTGTTATGCTATTATGACCCCCACGTCTCTTCCAAGGGGTATTAAAACCATCTTGTTAAACCACTCTGAACTCCACATCTCTTCCAAGGGGCATTAAAGCCATCTTGATGAACCACTCTGACCTCCACGTCTCTTCCAAGGGGCATTAAAACCATCTTGCTAAACCACTCTGACCTCCACGTCTCTTTCAAGGGGCATTAAAACCGTCTTGTTAAGCTACTGCGACTTCCACCTCTCTTACAAGGGGCATTAAAACCGTCTTGTTAAACCACTTTGACCTCCACGACTATTCCAAGGGTCATTAAATCAGTCTTGTTAAGCTACTGTGATCTCCACGTCTCATCCAAGGGGCATTAAAACAGTCTTGCTAAGCTACTGTGATCTCTACGTCTCTTCCAAGGGGCATTAAAACCTTCTTGTTACACCACTCTGAACTCCACGACTCTTCCAAGGGGTAATAAAACCATCTAGTTAAACCTCTCTGACCTCCACGTCTCTTCCAAGGGGCATTAAAACCATCTTGTTAAACCACTCTGACCTCCACTTCTCGTCCAAGGAGCATTAAAACCGTCTTGTTAAGCTACTGTAATCTCCACGTCTCTTCCAAGGGGCATTAAAACCATCTTTTTAAACCATTCTGACCTCCACGTCTCTTCCAAGGGGCATTAAAACCGTCTTATTAAGCTAATGTGACCTCCACGTCTCTTCCAAGGGGCATTAAAACCGTCTTTCTAAACCACTCTTTCCTCCACGACTCATCCATGAGACATTAAAACCGTCTTGTTAAGCTACCGTGAACTCCACGTCTCTTCCAAGGGGCATTAAAACCATCTTGTTAAAACACTCTGAACTCCACGTCTCTTCCAAGGGGCATTAAAACCGTCTTGTTAAGCTACTGTGACCTCCATGTCTCTTCCAAGGGGCATTAAAACCATCTGGTTATACCACTTTGACCTCCACGTCTCTTCCAAGGGGCATTAAAACCATCTTGTTAAACCACTCTGACCTCCAAGACTCTTCCAAGGGGCATTAAAACCATCTTGTTAAACCACTCTGACCTCCATGTCTCTTCCAAGGGGCATTAAAACCATCTTGTTAAGCTACTGTGACCTCCACTTCTCTTACAAGGGGCATTAAAACCGTCTTGTTAAACCACTCTGACCTCCACGTCTCTTCCAAGGGGCATTAAAACCGTCTTGTTAAGCTACTATGATCCCCACGTCTCTTCCAGGGGGCATTGAAACCATCTTGTTAAACCACTCTGAACTTCACGTCTCTTCCAAGGGGCATTAAAGCCTTCCTGTTAAACCACTCTGACCTCCACGTCTCTTCCAAGGGGCATTAAAACCATCTTGTTAAACCAATCTTAACTCCACGTCTCTTCCAAGGGGCATTAAAGCCATCTTCTTAAACCACTCTGACTTCCAAGTCTCTTCCAAGGGGCATTAAAACCGTCTTGTTAAGCTACTGTGATCTCCACGTCTCTTCCAAGGGGCATTAAAACCATCTTGTTAAACCACTCTGTCCTCCACGTCTCTTCCAAGTGGCATTAAAACCGTCCTGTTAAGCTACTTTGACCTCCACGTCTGTTCCAAGGGGCATTAAAACCGTCTTGTTAAACCACTTTCACCTCCACGTCTCTTCCAAGGGTCATTAGATCAGTCTTGTTAAGCTACTGTGATCTCCACGTCTCTTTCAAGGGGCATTAAAACCGTCTTGTTAAACGACTCTGACCTCCACTTCTCGTCCAAGGAGCATTAAAACCGTCTTGTTAAGCTACTGTGATCTCCACGTCTCTTCCAAGGGGCATTAAAACCATCTTGTTAAACCACTCTGAACTCCACATCTCTTCCAAGGGGCATTAAAGCCATCTTGATGAACCACTCTGACCTCCACTTCTCTTCCAAGGGGCATTAAACCAGTCTTGTTAAGCTACTGTGATCTCCACGTCTCTTCCAAGGGGCATTAAAACCATCTTGTTACACCACTCTGAACTCCACGACTCTTCCAAGGGGTAATAAAACCATCTTGTTAAACCACTCTGACCTCCACGTCTCTTCCAAGGGGCATTAAAACCATCTTGTTAAACCACTCTGACCTCCACGTCTCTTCCAAGGTTCATTAAAACCGTCTTGTTAAGCTACTGTGACCTCCACGTCTCTTCCAAGGGGCATTAAAACCGTCTTTTTAAACCACTCTGATCTTTACGTCTCTTCCAAGGGGCATTAAAACCGTCTTATTAAGCTACTATGACCCCCACGTCTCTTCCAAGGGGCATTAAAACGATCTTGTTAAACCACTCTGAACTCCACATCTCTTCCAAGGGGCATTAAAGCCATCTTGATGGACCACTCTGACCTCCACTTCTCTTCCAAGGGGCATTAAACCAGTCTTGTTAAGCTACTGTGATCTCCACGTCTCTTCCAAGGGACATTAAAACCATCTTGTTAAACCACTCTGACCTCCACGTCTCTTCCAAAGGGCATTAAAACCGTCTTGTTAATCCATTCTGACCTCCACGTCTCTTCCAAGGGGCATTAAAACCGTCTTGTTCAGCTATTGTGACCTCCATGTCTCTTCCAAGGGGCATTAAAGCCGTCTTGGTAAACCACTCTTTCCTCCACGTCTCAAGAATGAGACATAAAAACCGTCTTGTTAAGCTACTGTGAACTCCACGTCTCTTCCAAGGGGCATTAAAACCATCTTGTTAAAACACTCTGAACTCCACGTCTCTTCCAAGGGGCATTAAAACCATCTTGTTAGACCACTCTAAACTCCACATCTCTTCCAAGGGGCATTAAAACCGTCTTGCTAAGCAACTGTGACCTCCACGTCTCTTCCAAGTGGCATTAAAACCATCTTGTTATACCACTCTGACCTCCACGTCTCTTCCAAGGGGCATTAAAACCATCTTGTTAAACCACTCTGACCTCCACGACTCTTCCAAGGGGCATTAAAACCATCTTGTTAAACCACACTGACCTCCATGTCTCTTCCAAGGGGCATTAAAACCATCTTGTTAAGCTACTGTGACCTCCACTTCTCTTACAAGGGGCATTAAAACCGTCTTGTTAAACCATTCTGACCTCCACGTCTCTTCCAAGGGGCATTAAAACCGTCTTGTTAAGCTACTATGATCCCCACGTCTCTTCCAAGGGGCATTGAAACCATCTTGTTAAACCACTCTGAACTTCACGTCTCTTCCAAGGGGCATTAAAGCCTTCCTGTTAAACCACTATGACCTCCACGTCTCTTCCAGGGGGCATTAAAACCATCTTGTTAAACCACTGTGAACTCCACGTCTCTTACAAGGGGCATTAAAGCCATCTTCTTAAACCACTCTGACCTCCAAGTCTCTTCCAAGGGGCATTAAAACCGTCTTGTTAAGCTACTGTGATCTCCACGTCTCTTCCAAGGGGCATTAAAACCATCTTGTTAAACCACTCTGTCCTCCACGTCTCTTCCAAGGGTCATTAAATCAGTCTTGTTAAGCTACTGTGATCTCCACGTCTCTTCCAAGGGGCATTAAAACCGTCTTGATAAACCACTCTGACCTCCACTTCTCGTCCAAGGAGCATTAAAACCGCCTTGTTAAGCTACTGTGATCTCTACGTCTCTTCCAAGGGGCATTAAAACCTTCTTGTTACACCACTCTGAACTCCACGACTCTTCCAAGGGGTAATAAAACCATCTTGTTAAACCACTCTGACCTCCACGTCTCTTCCAAGGGGCATTAAAACCATCTTGTTAAACCACTCTGACCTCCACTTCTCGTCCAAGGAGCATTAAAACCGTCTTGTTAAGCTACTGTGTTCTCCACGTCTCTTCCAAGGGGCATTAAAACCATCTTGTTAAACCATTCTGACCTCCACGTCTCTTCCAAGGGGCATTAAAACCGTCTTGTTAAGCTAATGTGACCTCCACATCTCTTCCAAGAAGCATTAAAACCGTCTTTGTAAACCACTCTTTCCTCCACGTCTCATCCATGAGACATTAAGACCGTCTTGTTAAACCATTCTGACCTCCACGTCTCTTCCAAGGGGCATTAAAACCGTCTTGTTAAGCTACTATGATCCCCACGTCTCTTCCAAGGGGCATTGAAACCATCTTGTTAAACCACTCTGAACTTCACGTCTCTTCCAAGGGGAATTAAAGCCTTCCTGTTAAACCACTATGACCTCCACGTCTCTTCCAAGGGGCATTAAAACCATCTTGTTAAACCACTGTGAACTCCACGTCTCTTCCAAGGGGCATTAAAGCCATCTTCTTAAACCACTCTGACCTCCAAGTCTCTTCCAAGGGGCATTAAAACTGTCTTGTTAAGCTACTGTGATCTCCACGTCTCTTCCAAGGGGCATTAAAACCATCTTGTTAAACCACTCTGTCCTCCACGTCTCTTCCAAGGGTCATTAAATCAGTCTTGTTAAGCTACTGTGATCTCCACGTCTCTTCCAAGGGGCATTAAAACCGTCTTGATAAACCACTCTGACCTCCACTTCTCGTCCAAGGAGCATTAAAACCGCCTTGTTAAGCTACTGTGATCTCCACGTCTCTTCCAAGGGGCATTAAAACCGTCTTGTTAAACCACTCTGAACTCCGCGTCTCTTCCAAAGGGCATTAAAACCATCTTGTTAAACCACTATGACCTCCACGTCTCTTCCAAGGGGCATTAAAACCATATTGTTAAACCACTGTGAACTCCACGTCTCTTCCAAGGGGCATTAAAGCCATCTTCTTAAACCACTCTGACCTCCAAGTCTCTTCCAAGGGGCATTAAAACCGTCTTGTTAAGCTACTGTGATCTCCACGTCTCTTCCAAGGGGCATTAAAACCATCTTGTTAAACCACTCTGTCCTCCACGTCTCTTCCAAGGGTCATTAAATCAGTCTTGTTAAGCTACTGTGATCTCCACGTCTCTTCCAAGGGGCATTAAAACCGTCTTGATAAACCACTCTGACCTCCACTTCTCGTCCAAGGAGCATTAAAACCGCCTTGTTAAGCTACTGTGATCTCCACGTCTCTTCCAAGGGGCATTAAAACCGTCTTGTTAAACCACTCTGAACTCCGCGTCTCTTCCAAAGGGCATTAAAACCATCTTGTTAAACCATTCTGACCTCCACGTCTCTTCCAAGGGGCATTAAAACCGTCTTGTTAAGCTACTGTGATCTCCACGTCTCTTCCAAGGGGCATTAAAACCGTCTTGTTAAACCACTCTGAACTCCGCGTCTCTTCCAAAGGGCATTAAAACCGTCTTGTTAAACCATTCTGACCTCCACGACTCTTCCAAGGGGCATTAAAACCGTCTTGTTAAGCTAATGTGACCTCCACGTCTCTTCCAAGGGGCATTAAAACCGTATTGTTAAACTTCTCTTACCTCCACGTCTCTTCCAAGGGGCATTAAAACCGTCTTGGTAAACCGCTCTTTCCTCCACTTCTCATCCATGAGACATTAAAACCGTCCTGTTAAGCTACTGTGAACTCCACGTCTCTTCCAAGGGGCAATAAAAACATCTTGTTAAAACACACTGAATTCCACGTCTCTTTCAAGGGGCATTAAAAGCATCTTGTTAAACCACTCTGACGTCCACGTCTCTTCCAAGGGGCATTAAAACCGTATTGTTAAGCAACTGTGACCTCAACCTCTCTTCCTAGTGGCATTAAAACCATCTTGTTATACCACTCTGACCTCCACGTCTCTTCCAAGGGGCATTAAAACCATCTTGCTAAACCACTCTGACCTCCACGTCTCTTTCAAGGGGCATTAAAACCGTCTTGTTAAGCTACTGCGACCTCCACCTCTCTTACAAGGGGCATTAAAACCGTCTTGTTAAACCACTTTGACCTCCACGACTATTCCAAGGGTCATTAAATCAGTCTTGTTAAGCTACTGTGATCTCCACGTCTCCTCCAAGGGGAATTAAAACAGTCTTGCTAAGCTACTGTGATCTCTACGTCTCTTCCAAGGGGCATTAAAACCTTCTTGTTACACCACTCTGAACTCCACGACTCTTCCAAGGGGTAATAAAACCATCTTGTTAAACCACTCTGACCTCCACGTCTCTTCCAAGGGGCATTAAAACCATCTTGTTAAACCACTCTGACCTCCACTTCTCATCCAAGGAGCATTAAAACCGTCTTGTTAAGCTACTGTGTTCTCCACGTCTCTTCCAAGGGGCATTAAAACCATCTTGTTAAACCATTCTGACCTCCACGTCTCTTCCAAGGGGCATTAAAACCGTCTTGTTAAGCTAATGTGACCTCCACGTCTCTTCCAAGAAGCATTAAAACCGTCTTTGTAAACCACTCTTTCCTCCACGTCTCATCCATGAGACATTAAAACCGTCTTGTTAAGCTATTTTGAACTCCACGTCTCTTCCAAGGGGCATTAAAACCATCTTGTTAAAACACTCTGAACTCCACGTCTCTTCCAAGGGGCATTAAAACCGTCTTGTTAAGCTACTGTGACCTCCATGTCTCTTCCAAGGGGCATTAAAACCGTCTTGTTAAACAACTCTGATCTTCACGTCTCTTCCAAGTGGCATTAAAACTGTCTTGTTAAGCTACTATGACCCCCACGTCTCTTCCAAGGGGCATTAAAACCATCTTGTTAAACCACTCTGAACTCCGCGTCTCTTCCAAAGGGCATTAAAACCGTCTTGTTAAACCATTCTGACCTCCACGTCTCTTCCAAGGGGCATTAAAACCGTCTTGTTAAGCTAATGTGACCTCCACGTCTCTTCCAAGGGGCATTAAAACCGTATTGTTAAACCTCTCTTACCTCCACGTCTCTTCCAAGGGGCATTAAAACCGTCTTGGTAAACCGCTCTTTCCTCCACGTCTCATCAATGAGACATTAAAACCGTCTTGTTAAGCTACTGTGAACTCCATGTCTCTTCCAAGGGGCAATAAAAACATCTTGTTAAAACACACTGAATTCCACGTCTCTTCCAAGGGGCATTAAAACCGTCTTTTTAAGCAACTGTGACCTCCACGTCTCTTCCTAGTGGCATTAAAACCATCTTGTTATACCACTCTGACCTCCACGTCTCTTCCAAGGGGCCTTAAAACCATCTTGCTAAACCACTCTGACCTCCACGTCTCTTTCAAGGGGCATTAAAACCGTCTTGTTAAGCTACTGCGACCTCCACCTCTCTTACAAGGGGTATTAAAACCGTCTTGTTAAACCACTTTGACCTCCACGGCTATTCCAAGGGTCATTAAATCAGTCTTGTTAAGCTTCTGTGATCTCCACGTCTCTTCCAAGGGGCATTAAAACAGTCTTGCTAAGCTACTGTGATCTCTACGTCTCTTCCAAGGGGCATTAAAACAGTCTTGCTAAGCTACTGTGATCTCCACGACTCTTCCAAGGGGTAATAAAACCATCTTGTTAATACTAGAACTACTGATGGAGTCATTTTGACTCCTTTCGTTTTTTATTTCTCTTCTGTGACTACATTTTTCAGAATTCCGGCTTGAAACTCGGTGACTTTTCCTCAAATATGATGTGAAAAAAGATTTTGTGAGAACAAATAATTTTGGTGAAAAATTTGCGCGTTTTTTTCAAAATTTACCAAGAACTACTGAAGGGAGTCATTTTGACTCCCTACTATATTTTGAGGTCCTTTTGTCACTAAATGTTGCTATAAAGTTTTGTGCATAATTTTTTCACTCTGTCTTATTTACCCTGATGTTCATATAGATGTAGTTCAATTTACATGTCAACTTTTCACATTTTCCTTGTGTTTTACCTGCTTGTATTACTGTGTAATGCTGAACAAACTCTATCTGATGAGGAGCTAGATGCATTCATTGCGATATTCTATGCTCGTGGAATATCTGGCACGAACCGTCACTCGATTTGCAGTATTTGGTGTAATGACTGGGGAATACCGTTTTGCAAAGCGACAATGTATAGGGACCGCTTTGTTGAAATTATGAGGTTTCTCAGATTTGATGAGAAATCTACTCGATCGGAGAGACTGCAAACGGACAAGTTTGCTCTATTTTCTACTGTGTGGGACAGGTTTATTGAAAATTGTATTGCGTGTTACAAACCTGGCCCATACATAATGGTGGATGAGCAACTTTTCCCAAGCAAAACTAGGTGTCCATTCACGCAGTACATGCCTTCCAAACCAGATAAATATGGCCACAAATATTGGCTAGCTGTTGATAAGAGGAGCAAATATCTGGCAAATGGCTTCCCTTATCTAGGCAAAGATGACATACGCCATGCTGAGGACCGTTTAGCTGACCATGTGGTAATGAAGTTATTGGACCCGTTTTTGAAAAAAGGTCGCAATGTTACAACCGATAATTATTTTACTTCAGTAAAATTAGCTAAACAGCTAAAAAGCAAAGGAACAACCATCGTGGGAACACTGAACAAGATAAGGCGAGAAGTGCCTAAAGAAATAAAATCCATGAAAGAGGAATTGTACAACACTAAAGTGTTTAGAAATGAAGACAATTTTACACTTACAGTATATCAAGGAAAGCCCAACAAAAATGTCATTTTGAGTTCCGTCCATCCAGATGTTGTTGTTGCGTCTGATTCCGCTAAAAAAACTCCAGAAACGGTAAAGTTTTACAATGAAACAAAATATGGAGTAGATGTAGTGGATCAGATGGCACGAAAATATACCACACAAACATGCACAAGGAGATGGCCTGTTCATGCATTTGAAAATGCCTTAGACTTTGCGGGTATAAATGCATGGATAATATTCAAGGAGATTACCCACCAAAAAATGTCACGCAAGGCATTTTTGCAAACGCTTGTGAGGGAGTTGAGTGGTCCTTATGTCACAGATAGGGAAAAGGGTTCCACGTCCCAAGTTTCTACATGCTCAGAAGTGATGGTTCAAACAAAATTTTGCCAGATCAAAGAAAACTGCAAGAAAAATAGATCTGTCGGAAATTGTAAGACTTGTGGTAAGTCTTTGTGTGGGCAATGTACTGCCATAAATCAAAGGCAATGCCTAAAATGCGAAACACCAAATGTTTAGAAGGTGAATTCTGCGCCATATTTTCATTTTTATGCTCCTCCACCTACATTTTCTCTGCTTTTTGTTCTTCAGTTGTTGTTTATATGTGTGCACTTGAATAAAAAAAAATGTTTGAAAAACGTCTATTATAATTATTGTTATTTTCTGTAGAAAAATAAGAAAAGCAGAAAAAAAACAATCAAAAGCATTACTGTTGGATCTCACAATAATAATACATTACAAAAAATATAATTATTAATAAATAACCACAAATGAAACTCTAAAAATAAACGAAAACAAGCAAGGAGTCAAAATGACTCCTTTCAGTAGTTCTAGGCGGGGTCACGAGTCCAGTAGTCCTAGTGTTAAACCACTCTGACCTCCACGTCTCTTCCAAGGGGTATTAAAACCATCTTGTTAAACCACTCTGACCTCCACTTCTCGTCCAAGGAGCATTAAAACCGTCTTGTTAAGCTACTGTGATCTCCACGTCTCTTCCAAGGGGCATTAAAACCGTCTTGTTAAACCATTCTGACCTCCACGTCTCTTCCAAGGGGCATTAAAACCGTCTTGTTAAGCTAATGTGACCTCCACGTCTCTTCCAAGGGGCATTAAAACCGTCTTGTTAAACCATTCTGACCTCCACGTCTCTTCCAAGGGGCATTAAAACCGTCTTGTTAAGCTAATGTGACCTCCACGTCTCTTCCAAGGGGCATTAAAACCGTCTTGGTAAACCACTCTTTCCTCCACGTCTCATCCATGAGACATTAAAACCGTCTTGTTAAGCTACTGTGAACTTCACGTCTCTTCAAAGGGGCATTAAAACCATCTTGTTAAACCACTCTAACTTCCACTTCTCGTCCAAGGAGCATTAAAACCGTCTTGTTAAGCTACTGTGACCTGCACGTCTCTTACAAGGGGCATTAAAACCGTCTTGTTAAACCACTCTGACCTCCACGTCTCTTCCAAGGGGCATTAAAACCGTCTTGTTAAGCTACTATGATCACCACGTCTCTTCCAAGGGATATGAATCCATCTTGTTAAACCACTCTGAACTCCACGTCTCTTCCAAGGGGCATTAAAGCCATCTTGCTAAACCACTCTGACCTCCACGTCTCTTCCAAGGGGCATTAAAACCGTCTTGTTAAGCTACTGTGAACTCCACGTCTCTTCCAAGGGGCATTAAAACCGTCTTGTTAAGCTACTGTGACCTCCACGTCTCTTCCAAGGGGCATTAAAACCGTCTTTTTAAGCCACTCTGATCTTTACGTCTCTTCCAAGGGGCATTAAAACCGTCTTGTTAAGCTACTATGACCCCCACGTCTCTTCCAAGGGGCATTAAAACCATCTTGTTAAACCACTCTGAACTCCACATCTCTTCCAAGGGGCATTAAAGCCATCTTGATGAACCACTCTGACCTCCACTTCTCTTCCAAGGGGCATTAAACCAGTCTTGTTAAGCTACTGTGATCTCCACGTCTCTTCCAAGGGACATTAAAACCATCTTGTTAAACCACTCTGACCTCCACGTCTCTTCCAAAGGGCATTAAAACCGTCTTGTTAATCCATTCTGACCTCCACGTCTCTTCCAAGGGGCATTAAAACCGTCTTATTCAGCTAATGTGACCTCCATGTCTCTTCCAAGGGGCATTAAAGCCGTCTTGGTTTACCACTCTTTCCTCCACATCTCATCAAAGAGACATATAAAGCGTCTTGTTAAGCTACTGTGAACTCCACGTCTCTTCCAAGGGGCATTAAAACCGTCTTGTTAAGCTACTGTGATCTCCACGTCTCTTCCAAGGGGCATTAAAACCATCTTGTTAAACCACTCTGTCCTCCACGCCTCTTCCAAGGGTCATTAAAACCATCTTGTTAAACCACTCTGACCTCCACTTCTCTTCCAAGGGGCATTAAAACCGACTTGTTAAGCTACTTTGACCTCCACGTCTCTTCCAAGGGGCATTAAAACCGTCTTGTTAAACCACTTTGACCTCCACATCTCTTCCAAGGGTCATTAAATCAGTCTTGTTAAGCTACTGTGATCTCCACGTCTCTTCCAGGGGGCATTAAAACCATCTTGTTAAAACACTCTGAACTCCACGTCTCTTCCAAGGGGCATTAAAACCATCTTGTTAATCTACTGTGACCTCCACGTCTCTTCCAAGGGGCATTAAAACCTTCTTGTTAAGATACTGTGACCTCCACGTCTCTTCCAAGGGGCATTAAAACCATCTTGTTAAACCACTCTGACCTCCACTTCTCGTCCAAGGAGCAATAAAACCGTCTTGTTAAGCTACTGTGATCTCCACGTCTCTTCCAAGGGGCATTAAAACCGTCTTGTTAAACCACTCTGAACTCCGCGTCTCTTCCAAAGGGCATTAAAACCGTCTTGTTAAACCATTCTGACCTCCACGTCTCTTCCAAGGGACATTAAAACCGTCTTGTTAAGCTAATGTGACCTCCACGTCTCTTCCAAGGGGCATTAAAATCATATTGTTAAACCGCTCTTACCTCCACGTCTCTTCCAAGGGGCATTAAAACCATCTTTGTAAACCACTCTTTCGTCCACGTCTCATCCATGAGACATTAAAACCGTCTTGTTAAGCTACTGTGAACTCCACGTCTCTTCCAAGGGGCATTAAAACCATCTTGTTAAAGCACACTGAACTCCACGTCTCTTCCAACGGGCATTAAAACCATCTTGTTAAACCACTCTAACGTCCACGTCTCTTCCAAGGGGCATTAAAACCATCTTGTTAAGCAACTGTGACCTCCACGACTCTTCCAAGTGGCATTAAAACCATCTTGTTATACCACTCTGACCTCCACGTCTCTTCCAAGGGGCATTAAAACCGTCTTGTTAAACCACTCTGACCTCCACGACTCTTCCAAGGGGCATTAAAACCATCTTGTTAAACCACTCTGACCTCCACGTCTCTTCCAAGGGGCATTAAAACGGTCTTGTTAAGCTACTGTGATCTGCACGTCTCTTACAAGGGGCATTAAAACCGTCTTGTAAAACCACTCTGACCTCCACGTCTCTTCCAGGGGGCATTCAAACCGACTTGTTAAGCTACTATGATCCCCACGTCTCTTCCAAGGGGCATTGAAACCATCTTGTTAAACCACTCTGAGCTCCACGTCTCTTCCAAGGGGCATTAAAGCCATCTTGCTAAACCACTCTGACCTCCACGTCTCTTCCAAGGGGCATTAAAACCGTCTTGTTAAGATACTGTGAACTCCACGCCTCTTCCAAAGGGCATTAAAACCATCTTGTTAAAACACTCTGACCTCCACGTCTCTTCCAAGGGGCATTAAAACGGTCTTGTTAAGCTACTGTGATCTGCACGTCTCTTACAAGGGGCATTAAAACCGTCTTGTAAAACCACTCTGACCTCCACGTCTCTTCCAGGGGGCATTCAAACCGACTTGTTAAGCTACTATGATCCCCACGTCTCTTCCAAGGGGCATTGAAACCATCTTGTTAAACCACTCTGAGCTCCACGTCTCTTCCAAGGGGCATTAAAGCCATCTTGCTAAACCACTCTGACCTCCACGTCTCTTCCAAGGGGCATTAAAACCATCTTTTTAAACCACTCTGACCTCCACGTCTTTTCCAAGGGGCATTAAAACCACCTTGTTAAACAAATCTGACCTCCACTTCTCGTCCAAGGAGTATTAAAAACTTCTTGTTAAGCTACTGTGATCTCCACGTCTCTTCCAAGGGTCATTAAAACCATCTTGTTAAAACACTCTGAACTCCACGTCTCTTCCAAGGGGCATTAAAAACATCTCGTTAAACCACTCTGACCTCCACGTCTTTTCCAAGGGGCATTAAAACCATCTTGTTAAAGCACTCTGACCTCCACGTCTCTTCCAAGGGGCATTAAAACCGTCTTGTTAATCTACTGTGACCTCCACGTCTCTTCCAAGGGGCATTAAAACCGTCTTTTTAAACCACTCTGATCTTTACGTCTCTTCCAAGGGGCATTAAAACCGTCTTGTTAAGCTACTATGACCCCCATGTCTCTTCCAAGGGGCATTAAAACCATCTTGTTAAACCACTCTGAACTCCACATCTCTTCCAAGGGGCATTAAAGCCATCTTGATGAACCACTCTGACCTCCACTTCTCTTCCAAGGGGCATTAAACCAGTCTTGTTAAGCTACTGTGATCTCCACGTCTCTTCCAAGGGACATTAAAACCATCTTGTTCAACCACTCTGACCTCCACGTCTCTTCCAAAGGGCATTAAAACCGTCTTGTTAATCCATTCTGACCTCCACGTCTCTTCCAAGGGGCATTAAAACCGTCTTGTTCAGCTAATGTGACCTCCATGTCTCTTCCAAGGGCATTAAAGCCGTCTTCGTAAACCACTCTTTCCTCCACGTCTCATCAATGAGACATAAAAACCGTCTTGTTAAGCTACTGTGAACTCCACGTCTCTTCCAAGGGGCATTAAAACCATCTTGTTAAAACACTCTGAACTCCACGTCTCTTCCATGGGGCATTTAAACCATCTTGTTAAACCACTCTGACATCCACGTCTCTTCCAAGGGGCATTAAACTCGGCTTGCTAAGCAACTGTGACCTCTACGTCTCTTCCAAGTGGCATTAAAACCATCTTGTTATAACACTCTGACCTCCACGTCTCTTCCAAATGGCATTAAAACCATCTTGTTAAACCACTCTGACCTCCACGACTCTTCAAAGGGGCATTAAAACCATCTTGTTAAACTACTCTGACCTCCATGTCTCTTCCAAGGGGCATTAAAACCATCTTGTTAAGCTACTGTGACCTCCACTTCTCTTACAAGGGGCATTAAAACCGTCTTGTTAAACCACTCTGACCTCCACGTCTCTTCCAAGGGGCATTAAAACTGTCTTGTTAAGCTACTATGATCCCCACGTCTTTTCCAAGGGGCATTGAAACCATCTTGTTAAACCACTCTGAACTTCACGTCTCTTCCAAGGGGCATTAAAGCCTTCCTGTTAAACCACTCTGACCTCCACGTCTCTTCCAAGGGGCATTAAAACCATCTTGTTAAACCACTCTGAACTCCACGTCTCTTCCAAGGGGCATTAAAGCCATCTTCTTAAACCACTCTGACCTCCAAGACTCTTCCAAGGGGCATTAAAACCGTCTTGTTAAGCTACTGTGATCTCCACGTCTCTTCCAAGGGGCATTAAAACCATCTTGTTAAACCAATCTGTCCTCCACGTCTCTTCCAAGGGTCATTAAAACCATCTTGTTAAACCACTCTTACCTCCACTTCTCTTCCAAGTGGCATTAAAACCATCTTGTTAAGCTACTTTGACCTCCACGTCTCTTCCAAGGGGCATTAAAACCATCTTGTTAAACCACTTTGTCCTCCACGTCTCTTCCAAGGGTCATTAAATCAGTCTTGTTAAGCTACTGTGATCTCCACGTCTCTTCCAAAGGGCATTAAAACCTTCTTGTTAAGCTACTGTGATGTCCACGTCTCTTCCAAAGGGCATTAAAACCGTCTTGTTAAACCATTCTGACCTCCACGTCTCCTCCAAGGGGCATTAAAACCGTCTTGTTAAGCTAATGTGACCTCCACGTCTCTTCCAAGGGGCATTAAAACCGTATTGTTAAACCTCTCTTACCCCCACGTCTCTTCCAAGGGGCATTAAAACCGTCTTGGTAAACCGCTCTTTCCTCCACGTCTCTTCCATGAGACATTAAAACCGTCTTGTTAAGCTACTGTGAACTCCACGTCTCTTCCAAGGGGCAATAAAAACATCTTGTTAAAACACACTGAATTCCACGTCACTTCCAAGGGGCATTAAAACCATCTTGTTAAACCACACTGACGTCCACGTCTCTTCCAAGGGGCATTAAAACCGTCTTGTTAAGCAACTGTGACCTCCACGTCTCTTCCTAGTGGCATTAAAACCATCTTGTTATACCACTCTGACCTCCACGTCTCTTCCAAGGGGCATTAAAACCATCTTGCTAAACCACTCTGACCTCCACGTCTCTTTCAAGGGGCATTAAAACCGTCTAGTTAAACCACTTTGACCTCCACGACTATTCCAAGGGTCATAAAATCAGTCTTGTTAAGCTACTGTGATTTCCACGTCTCTTCCAAGGGGCATTAAAACAGTCTTGCTAAGCTACTGTGATCTCTACGTCTCTTCCAAGGCGCATTAAAACTATCTTGTTACACCACTCTGAACTCCACGACTCTTGCAAGGGGTGATAAAACCATCTTTTTAAACCACTCTGACCTCCACGTCTCTTTCAAGGGGCATTAAAACCATCTTGTTAAAACCCTCTGACCTCCACTTCTCGTCCAAGGAGCATTAAAACCGTCTTGTTAAGCTACTGTGATCTCCACGTCTCTTCCAAGGGGCATTAAAACCGTCTTGTTAAACCATTCTGACCTCCACGTCTCTTCCAAGTGGCATTAAAACCGTCTTGTTAAGCTAATGTGACCTCCACGTCTCTTCCAAGGGGCATTAAAACCGTCTTGATAAACCACTATTTCCTCCACGTCTCATCCATGAGACATTAAAACCGTCTTGTTAAGCTACTGTGAACTCCACGTCTCCTCCAAGGGGCATTAAAACCATCTTGTTAAAACACACTGAACTCCACGTCTCTTCCAAGGGGCATTAAAACCGTCTAGTTAAGCAACTGTAACCTCGACGTCTCTTCCAAGTGGCATTAAAACCATCTTGTTAAACGACTCTGACCTCCACATCTCTTCCAAGGGGCATTAAAACCATCTTGATAAACGACTCTGACTTCCACGACTCTTCCAAGGGGCATTAAAACCATCTTGCTAAACCTCTCTGACCTCCACATCTCTTCCAAGGGGCATTAAAACCGTCTTGTTAAGCAACTGTGACCTCCACGTCTCTTCCTAGTGGCATTAAAACCATCTTGTTATACCACTCTGACCTCCACGTCTCTTCCAAGGGGCATTAAAACCATCTTGTTAAACAACTCTGACCTCCACGTCTCTTCCAAGGGGCATTAAAACCGTCTTGTTAAACCACTTTGACCTCCACGACTCTTCCAAGGGTCATTAAATCAGTCTTGTTAAGCTACTGTGATCTCCACGTCTCTTCCAAGGTGCATTAAAACAGTCTTGCTAAGCTACTGTCATCTCTACGTCTCTTCCAAGGGGCATTAAAATCATCTTATTACACCACTCTGAACTCCACGACTCTTCCAAGGGGTAATAAAACCATCTTGTTAAACCACTCTGTACTCCACGTCTCTTCCAAGGGGCATTAAAACCGTCTTGTTAAGCTACTGTGACCTCCACGTCTCCTCCAAGGGGCATTAAAACCATCTTGTTAAACCACTCTGACCTCCACTTCTCGTTCAAGGAGCATTAAAACCGTCTTGTTAAGCTACTGTGATCTCCACGTCTCTTCCAAGGGGCATTAAAATAGTCTTGTTAAACCATTCTGACCTCCACGTCTCTTCCAAGGGGCATTAAAACCGCCTTGTTAAGCTAATGTGACCTCCACGTCTCTTCCAAGGGGCATTAAAACCGTCTTGGTAAACAACTCTTTCCTCCACGTCTCATCCATGAGACATTAAAACTGTCTTGTTAAGCTACTGTGAACTCCACGTCTCTTCCAAGGGGCATTAAAACCATCTTGTTAAAACACACTGAACTCCACGTCTCTTGCAAGGGGCATTAAAACCATCTTGTTAAGCAATTGTGACCTCCACGTCTCTTCCAAGTGGCATTAAAACCATCTTGTTATACAACTTTGACCTCCCCGTCTCTTCCAAGGGGTATTAAAACCATCTTGTTAAACCACTCTGACCTCCACGACTCTTCCAAGGGGCACTAAAACCATCTTGTTAAACCACTCTGACCTCCACGTCTCTTCCAAGGGGCATTAAAACCATCTTGTTAAGCTACTGTGACCTCCACGTCTCCTCCAAGGGGCATTAAAACCATCTTGTTAAACCACTCTGACCTCCACTTCTCGTTCAAGGAGCATTAAAACCGTCTTGTTAAGCTACTGTGATCTCCACGTCTCTTCCAAGGGGCATTAAAATAGTCTTGTTAAACCATTCTGACCTCCACGTCTCTTCCAAGGGGCATTAAAACCGTCTTGTTAAGCTAATGTGACCTCCACGTCTCTTCCAAGGGGCATTAAAACCGTCTTGGTAAACAACTCTTTCCTCCACGTCTCATCCATGAGACATTAAAACTGTCTTGTTAAGCTACTGTGAACTCCACGTCTCTTCCAAGGGGCATTAAAACCATCTTGTTAAAACACACTGAACTCCACGTCTCTTGCAAGGGGCATTAAAACCATCTTGTTAAGCAATTGTGACCTCCACGTCTCTTCCAAGTGGCATTAAAACCATCTTGTTATACAACTTTGACCTCCCCGTCTCTTCCAAGGGGTATTAAAACCATCTTGTTAAACCACTCTGACCTCCACGACTCTTCCAAGGGGCACTAAAACCATCTTGTTAAACCACTCTGACCTCCACGTCTCTTCCAAGGGGCATTAAAACCATCTTGTTAAGCTACTGTGACCTCCACGTCTCTTACAAGGGGCATTAAAACCATCTTGTTAAACCACTCTGACCTCCACGTCTCTTCCAAGGGGCATTAAAACCGTCTTATTAAGCTACTATGATCCCCATGTCTCTTTCAAGGGGCATTGAAACCATCTTGTTAAACCACTCTGACCTCCACGTCTCTTCCAAGGGGCATTAAAGCCATCTTGTTAAACCACTCTGACCTCCATGTCTCTTCCAAGGGGCATTAAAACCGTCTTATTAAGCTACTGTGAACTCCACGTCTCTTCCAAGGGGCATTAAAACCAACTTGTTAAAACACACTGCACTCCACGTCTCTTCCATGGGGCATTAAAACCATCTTGTTAAACCACTCTGACCTCCACGTCTTTTCCAAGGGGCATTAAAACCACCTTCTTAAGCAACTGTGACCTCCACGTCTCTTCCAAGTGGCATTAAAACCATCTTGTTATACAACTCTGACCTCCATGTCTCTTACAAGGGGCATTAAAACCATCTTGTTAAACGACTCTGACCTCCACGTCTCTTCCAAGGGGCATTAAAACCATCTTGTTAAACCACTCTGACCTCCACCTCCCTTCCAAAGGGCCATAAAACCATCTTGTTAAACCACTCTGACCTCCACGTCTCTTCCAAGGGGCATTAAAGCCGTCTTGTTAAGCTACTGTGACCTCCACGACTCTTCCAAGGGGCTGTAAAACCATCTTGTTAAACCACTCTGACCTCCACGTCTCTTCCAAAGGGCCTTAAAACCACCTTGTTAAGCTACTGTGACCTCCACTTCTCTTCCAAGGGGCATTAAAACCGTCTTGTTAAACCACTTTGACCTCCACGTCTCTTCCAAGTGTCATTAAAACCGTCTTGTTAAACCACTCTGACCTCCACTTCTCTTCCAAGGGGCATTAAAACGGTCTTGTTAATCTACTGTAACCTCCACGTCTCTTCCAAGGGGCATTAAAACCATCTTGTTAAGCTACTGTGACCTCCGCGTCTCTTCAAAGGAGCATTAAAACCGTCTTGTTAAACCACTCTGAACTCTACGTCTCTTCCAAGGGGCAGTAAAATCGTCTTGTTAAGCTACTTTGACCTCCACGTCTCTTCCAAGGGGCATTAAAACCATCTTGGTAAACCACTCTTTCCTCCACTTCTCATCCAAGAGGCATTAAAACCGTCTTTTTAAGCTACTGTGAACTCCACGTCTCTTCCAAGGGGCATTAAAACCATATTGTTAAAACACTGTGATCTCCACGTCTCTTCCAAGGGGCATTAAAACCATCTTGTTAAAGCACTCTGACCTCCACTTCTCTTCCAAGGGGCATTAAAACCGTCTTCTTAAGCTACTGTGACCTCCACGTCTCTTCCAAGGGACATTAAAACCGTCTTGTTAAACCACTCTGATCTCCACGTCTCTTCCAAGGGGCCTTAAAACCATCTTGTTAAGCTACTATGACCCCCATGTCTCTTCCAAGGGGCATTAAAACCGTCTTGGTAGACCACTCTTTCCTCCACGTCTCATCCATGAGACATTAAAACCGTCTTGTTAAGCTACTGTGAACTCCACGTCTCTTCCAAATGTCATTAAAACCATGTTGTTAAAACACTCTGAACTCCACGTCTCTTCCAATGGGCATTAAAACCGTCTTATTAAGCTACTATGATTCCCATGTCTTTTTCAAGGGGCATTGAAACCATCTTGTTAAACCACTCTGACCTCCACGTCTCTTCCAAGGGGCATTAAAGCCATCTTGTTAAACCACTCTGACCTCCATGTCTCTTCCAAGGGGCATTAAAACCGTCTTGTTAAGCTACTGTGAACTCCACGTCTCTTCCAAGGGGCATTAAAACCATCTTGTTAAAACACACTGCACTCCACGTCTCTTCCATGGGACATTAAAACCATCTTGTTAAACCACTCTGACCTCCACGTCTTTTCCAAGGGGCATTAAAACCACCTTCTTAAGCTACTGTGACCTCCACGACTCTTCCAAGGGGCTGTTAAACCATCTTGTTAAAGCACTATGACCTCCACGTCTCTTCCGAAGGGCCTTAAAACCATCTTGTTAAACCACTCTGACCTCCACGTCTCTTCCAAGGGGCATTAAAGCCGTCTTGTTAAGCTTCTTTGACCTCCACTTCTCTTCCAAGGGGCATTAAAACCGTCTTGTTAAACCATTTTGACCTCCACGTCTCTTCCAAGTGTCATTAAAACCGTCTTGTTAAACCAGTCTGAACTGCACGTCTCTTCCAAGGGGCATTAAAACCATCTTGTTAAACCACTCTGAACTCCACTTCTCTTCCAAGGGGCATTAAAACGGTCTTGTTAAGCTACTGTACCCTCCACATCTCTTCCAAGGGGCATTAAAACCATCTTGTTAAGCTACTGTGACCTCCACGTCTCTTCAAAGGAGCATTAAAACCGTCTTGTTAAACCACTCTGAACTCTACGTCTCTTCCAAGGGGCATTAAAACCGTCTTGTTAAGCTACTTTGACCTCCACGTCTCTTCCAAGGGGCATTAAAACCGTCTTGGTAAACCACTCTTTCCTCCACTTCTCATCCAAGAGGCATTAAAACCGTCTTTTTAAGCTACTGTGAGCTCCACGTCTCTTCCAAGGGGCATTAAAACCATCTTGTTAAAACACTGTGATCTCCACGTCTCTTCCAAGGGGCATTAAACCATCTTATTAAACCACTCGGACTTCCACGTCTCTTCCAAGGGGCATTAAAACCATCTTGTTAAAGCACTCTGACCTCCACTTCTCTTCCAAGGGGCATTAAAACCGTCTTGTTAAGCTACTGTGACCTCCATGTTTCTTCCAAGGGACATTAAAACCGTCTTGTTAAACCACTCTGATCTCCACGTCTCTTCCAAGGAGCATTAAAACCGTCTTGTTAAGCTATTGTGATCTCCACGTCTCTTCCAAGGGGCATTAAATCCGTCTTGTTAAACCACTCTTACCTCCACGTCTCTTCCAAGGGGCATTAAAACCAACGTCTTGGTAGACCACTCTTTCCTCCACGTCTCATCCATGGGACATTAAAACCGTCTTGTTAAGCTACTGTGAACTCCACATCTCTTCCAAGGGGCATTAAAACCATCTTGTTAAAACACTCTGAACTCCACGTCTCTTCCAAGGGGCATTAAAACCATCTTGTTAAACCACTCTGACCTCCAAGACTCTTCCAAGGGGAATTAAAACCATCTTGTTAAACCACTCTGACCTCCACGTCTCTTCCAAGGGGCATTAAAACCGTCTTGTTAAGCTACTGTGACCTCCACGTCTCTTACAAGGTGCATTAAAACCGTCTTGTTAAACCACTCTGACCTCCACGTCTCTTCCAAGGGGCATTAAAGCCATCTTGTTAAACCACTCTGTCCTCCATGTCTCTTCCAAGGGGCATTAAAACCATCTTGTTAAACTACCCTGACCTCCACGTCTCTTCCAAGGGGCATTAAAACCGTCTTATTAAGCTACTATGATCCCCACGTCTTTTTCAAGGGGCATTGAAAGCATCTTGTTAAACCACTCTGACCTCCACGTCTCTTCCAAGGGGCATTAAAACCATCTTGTTAAGCTACTGTGACCTCCACGTCTCTTACAAGGGGCATTAAAACCATCTTGTTAAACCACTCTGACCTCCACGTCTCTTCCAAGGGGCATTAAAACCGTCTTATTAAGCTACTATGATCCCCATGTCTCTTTCAAGGGGCATTGAAACCATCTTGTTAAACCACTCTGACCTCCACGTCTCTTCCAAGGGGCATTAAAGCCATCTTGTTAAACCACTCTGACCTCCATGTCTCTTCCAAGGGGCATTAAAACCGTCTTATTAAGCTACTGTGAACTCCACGTCTCTTCCAAGGGGCATTAAAACCAACTTGTTAAAACACACTGCACTCCACGTCTCTTCCATGGGGCATTAAAACCATCTTGTTAAACCACTCTGACCTCCACGTCTTTTCCAAGGGGCATTAAAACCACCTTCTTAAGCAACTGTGACCTCCACGTCTCTTCCAAGTGGCATTAAAACCATCTTGTTATACAACTCTGACCTCCATGTCTCTTACAAGGGGCATTAAAACCATCTTGTTAAACGACTCTGACCTCCACGTCTCTTCCAAGGGGCTTTAAAACCATCTTGTTAAACCACTCTGACCTCCACCTCCCTTCCAAAGGGCCATAAAACCATCTTGTTAAACCACTCTGACCTCCACGTCTCTTCCAAGGGGCATTAAAGCCGTCTTGTTAAGCTACTGTGACCTCCACGACTCTTCCAAGGGGCTGTAAAACCATCTTGTTAAACCACTCTGACCTCCACGTCTCTTCCAAAGGGCCTTAAAACCACCTTGTTAAGCTACTGTGACCTCCATTTCTCTTCCAAGGGGCATTAAAACCGTCTTGTTAAACCACTTTGACCTCCACGTCTCTTCCAAGTGTCATTAAAACCGTCTTGTTAAACCACTCTGACCTCCACTTCTCTTCCAAGGGGCATTAAAACGGTCTTGTTAAGCTACTGTAACCTCCACGTCTCTTCCAAGGGGCATTAAAACCATCTTGTTAAGCTACTGTGACCTCCGCGTCTCTTCAAAGGAGCATTAAAACCGTCTTGTTAAACCACTCTGAACTCTACGTCTCTTCCAAGGGGCAGTAAAATCGTCTTGTTAAGCTACTTTGACCTCCACGTCTCTTCCAAGGGGCATTAAAACCATCTTGGTAAACCACTCTTTCCTCCACTTCTCATCCAAGAGGCATTAAAACCGTCTTTTTAAGCTACTGTGAACTCCACGTCTCTTCCAAGGGGCATTAAAACCATATTGTTAAAACACTGTGATCTCCACGTCTCTTCCAAGGGGCATTAAAACCATCTTGTTAAAGCACTCTGACCTCCACTTCTCTTCCAAGGGGCATTAAAACCGTCTTCTTAAGCTACTGTGACCTCCACGTCTCTTCCAAGGGACATTAAAACCGTCGTGTTAAACCACTCTGATCTCCACGTCTCTTCCAAGGGGCCTTAAAACCATCTTGTTAAGCTACTATGACCCCCATGTCTCTTCCAAGGGGCATTAAAACCGTCTTGGTAGACCACTCTTTCCTCCACGTCTCATCCATGAGACATTAAAACCGTCTTGTTAAGCTACTGTGAACTCCACGTCTCTTCCAAATGTCATTAAAACCATGTTGTTAAAACACTCTGAACTCCACGTCTCTTCCAATGGGCATTAAAACCGTCTTATTAAGCTACTATGATTCCCATGTCTTTTTCAAGGGGCATTGAAACCATCTTGTTAAACCACTCTGACCTCCACGTCTCTTCCAAGGGGCATTAAAGCCATCTTGTTAAACCACTCTGACCTCCATGTCTCTTCCAAGGGGCATTAAAACCGTCTTTTTAAGCTACTGTGAACTCCACGTCTCTTCCAAGGGGCATTAAAACCATCTTGTTAAAACACACTGCACTCCACGTCTCTTCCATGGGACATTAAAACCATCTTGTTAAACCACTCTGACCTCCACGTCTTTTTCAAGGGGCATTAAAACCACCTTCTTAAGCTACTGTGACTTCCACGACTCTTCCAAGGGGCTGTTAAACCATCTTGTTAAAGCACTATGACCTCCACGTCTCTTCCGAAGGGCCTTAAAACCATCTTGTTAAACCACTCTGACCTCCACGTCTCTTCCAAGGGGCATTAAAGCCGTCTTGTTAAGCTTCTTTGACCTCCACTTCTCTTCCAAGGGGCATTAAAACCTTCTTGTTAAACCATTTTGACCTCCACGTCTCTTCCAAGTGTCATTAAAACCGTCTTGTTAAACCAGTCTGAACTGCACGTGTCTTCCAAGGGGCATTAAAACCATCTTGTTAAACCACTCTGAACTCCACTTCTCTTCCAAGGGCCATTAAAACGGTCTTGTTAAGCTACTGTAACCTCCACATCTCTTCCAAGGGGCATTAAAACCATCTTGTTAAGCTACTGTGACCTCCACGTCTCTTCAAAGGAGCATTAAAACCGTCTTGTTAAACCACTCTGAACTCTACGTCTCTTCCAAGGGGCATTAAAACCGTCTTGTTAAGCTACTTTGACCTCCACGTCTCTTCCAAGGGGCATTAAAACCGTCTTGGTAAACCACTCTTTCCTCCACTTCTCATCCAAGAGGCATTAAAACCGTCTTTTTAAGCTACTGTGAGCTCCACGTCTCTTCCAAGGGGCATTAAAACCATCTTGTTAAAACACTGTGATCTCCACGTCTCTTCCAAGGGGCATTAAACCATCTTATTAAACCACTCTGACCTCCACGTCTCTTCCAAGGGGCATTAAAACCATCTTGTTAAAGCACTCTGACCTCCACTTCTCTTCCAAGGGGCATTAAAACCGTCTTGTTAAGCTACTGTGACCTCCATGTCTCTTCCAAGGGACATTAAAACCGTCTTGTTAAACCACTCTGATCTCCACGTCTCTTCCAAGGGGCATTAAAACCATCTTGTTAAGCTACTATGACCCCCATGTCTCTTCCAAGGGGCATTAAAACCATCTTGTTAAATCACTCTGACCTCCACTTCTCGTCCAAGGAGCATTAAAACCGTCTTGTTAAGCTATTGTGATCTCCACGTCTCTTCCAAGGGGCATTAAATCCGTCTTGTTAAACCACTCTTACCTCCACGTCTCTTCCAAGGGGCATTAAAACCGTCTTGGTAGACCACTCTTTCCTCCACGTCTCATCCATGAGACATTAAAACCGTCTTGTTAAGCTACTGTGAACTCCACGTCTCTTCCAAGGGGCATTAAAACCATCTTGTTAAAACACTCTGAACTCCACGTCTCTTCCAAGGGGCATTAAAACCATCTTGTTAAACCACTCTGACCTCCAAGACTCTTCCAAGGGGAATTAAAACCATCTTGTTAAACCACTCTGACCTCCACGTCTCTTCCAAGGGGCATTAAAACCGTCTTGTTAAGCTACTGTGACCTCCACGTCTCTTACAAGGTGCATTAAAACCGTCTTGTTAAACCACTCTGACCTCCACGTCTCTTCCAAGGGGCATTAAAGCCATCTTGTTAAACCACTCTGACCTCCATGTCTCTTCCAAGGGGCATTAAAACCATCTTGTTAAACTACCCTGACCTCCATGTCTCTTCCAAGGGGCATTAAAACCGTCTTATTAAGCTACTATGATCCCCACGTCTCTTTCAAGGGGCATTGAAAGCATCTTGTTAAACCACTCTGACCTCCACGTCTCTTCCAAGAGGCATTAAAGCCACCTTGTTAAACCACTCTGACCTCCATGTCTCTTCCAAGGGGCATTAAAAACGTCTTGTTAAGCTACTGTGAACGCCACGTCTCTTCCAAGGGGCATTAAAGCCATCTTGTTAAACCACTCTGACCTCCACATCTCTTCCAAGGGGCATTAAAACCATCTTGTTAAACTACTGTGAAATCCACGTCTCTTCCAAGGGGCATTAAAACCATCTAGTTAAAACACTCTGAACTCCACGTCTCTTCCAAGGGGAATTAAAACCATCTTTTTAAACCACTCTGACCTCTACGTCTTTTCCAAGGGGCATTAAAACCACCTTGTTAAGCAACTGTGACCTTCACGTCTCTTCCAAGGGGCATTAAAACCATCTTGTTAAACAACTCTGACCTCCACTTCTCGTCCAAGGAGCACTAAAAATGTCTTGTTAAGCTACTGTGATCTCCACGTCTCTTCCAAGTGGCATTAAAACCATCTTGTTAAACCACTCTGAACTCCGCGTCTCTTCCAAAGGGCATTAAAACCAACTTATTAAACCATTCTGACCTCCACATCTCTTCCAAGGGGCATTAAAACCGTCTTGTTAAGCTAATGTGACCTCCACGTCTCTTCCAAGGGGCATTAAAACCGTCTTGTTAAACCACTCTTACCGCCACGTCTCTTCCAAGGGGCATTAAAACCGTCTTGGTAAACGACACTTTCCTCCACGTTTCATCCATTAGACATTAAAACCGTCTTGTTAAGCTACTGTGAACTCCACGTCTCTACCAAGGGGCATTAAAACCATCTTGTTAAACCACTCTGACGTCCACGTCTTTTCCAAGGGGCATTAAAACCACCTTCTTAAGCAACTGTGACCTCCACGTCTCTTCCAAGTGGCATTAAAACCATCTTGTTATACCACTCTGACCTCCATGTCTCTTACAAGGGGCATTAAACCATCTTGCTAAACCACTCTGACCTCCAAGTCTCTTCCAAGGGGCATTAAAACCATCTTGTTAAACCACTCTGACCTCCACCTCTCTTCCAACGGGCTATAAAACCATCTTGTTAAACCACTCTGACCTCCACGTCTCTTACAAGGGGCATTAAAGCTGTCTTGTTAAGCTACTGTGACCTCCACGACTCTGCCAAGGGGCAGTAAAACCATCTTGTTAAACCACTCTGACCTCCACGTCTCTTCCAAAGGGCCTTAGAACCATCTTGTTAAACCACTCTGACCTGCACGTCTCTTCCAAGGGGCATTAAAGCCGTCTTGTTAAGCTACTTTGACCTCCACTTCTCTTCCAAGGGGCATTAAAACCGTCTTGTTAAACCACTTTGACCTCCACGTCTCTTCCAAGTGTCATTAAAACCATATTGTTAAACCAGTCTGAACTGCACGTCTCTTCCAAGGCGCATTAAAACCATCTTGTTAAACCACTCTGACCTCCACTTCTCTTCCAAGGGGCATTAAAACTGTCTTGTTAAACCACTCTGAACTCTACGTCTCTTCCAAGGGGCATTAAAACCGTCTTGTTAAGCTACTTTGACCTCCACGTCTCTTCCAAGGGGCATTAAAACCGTCTTGGTAAACCACAGTTTCCTCCACTTCTCATCCAAGAGGCATTAAAACCGTCTTTTTAAGCTACTGTGAACTTCACGTCTCTTCCAAGGGGCATTAACACCATCTTGTTAAAACACTGTGATCTCCACGTCTCTTCCAAGGGGCATTAAAACCTTCTTATTACACCACTCTGACCTCCACGTCTCTTCCAAGGGGCATTAAAACCATCTTGTTAAAGCACTCTGACCTCCACTTCTCTTTCAAGGGGCATTAAAACCGTCTTGCTAAGCTACTGTGACCTCCACGTCTCTTCCAAGGGGCATTAAAACCATCTTGTTAAGCTACTATGACCCCCATGTCTCTTCCAAGGGGCATTAAAACCATCTTGTTAAATCACTCTGACCTCCACTTCTCGTCCAAGGAGCATTAAAACTGTCTTGTTAAGCTACTGTGATCTCCACGTCTCTTCCAAGGGGCATTAAAACCGTCTTGTTAAACCACTCTTACCTCCACGTCTCTTCCAAGGGGCATTAAAACCGTCTTGTCAGACCACTCTTTCCTCCATGTTTCATACATGAGACATTAAAACCGTCTTGTTAAGCTACTGTGAACTCTACGTCTCTTCCAAGGGGCATTAAAACCATCTTGTTAAAACACTCTGAACTCCACGTCTCTTCCAGGGGGCATTAAAACCATCTTGTTAAACCACTATGATGTCCACGTCTCTTCCAAGGGGCATTAAAACCGTCTTGGTAAGCAACTGTGACCTCCACGTCTCTTCCAAGGGGAATTAAAACCATCTTGTTAAAACACTGTGATCTCCACGTCTCTTCCAAGGGGAATTAAAACCATCTTATTAAACCACTCTGAACTCCACGTCTCTTCCAAGGGGCATTAAAACCATCTTGCTAAAGCACTCTGACCTCCACGTCTCTTCTAAGGGGCAATAAAACCTTCTTGTTAAACTACTGTGACCTCCACGTCTCTTCCAAGGGACATTAAAACCATCTTGTTAAACCACTCTGATCTCCACGTCTCTTCCAAGGGGTATTAAAACGATCTTGCTAAGCTAATATGACCCCCATGTCTCCTCCAAGGGGCATTAAAACCATCTTGTTAAATCACTCTGACCTCCACTTCTCGTCCAAGGAGCATTAAAACCGTCTTGTTAAGCTACTGTGATCTCCACGTCTCTTCCAAGGGGCATTAAAACCATTTTGTTAAACCACTCTTACCTCCACGTCTCTTCCAAGGGGCATTAAAACCGTCTAGTTAAGCAACTGTGACCTCCACGTCTCTTCCAAGTGACATTAAAACCATCTTGTTATACCAATCTGACCTCCACGTCTCTTCCAACGGGCATTAAAACCATCTTGTTAAACCACTCTGACCTCCACGACTCTGCCAAGGGGCATTAAAACCATCTTGTTAAACCACTCTAACCTCCACGTCTCTTCCAAGGGGCATTAAAACCGTCTTGTTAAGCTAGTGTGACCTCCACGTCTCTTACAAGGGGCATTAAAACCGTCTTGTTAAACCATTTTGACCTCCACGTCTCTTCCAAGTGTCATTAAAACCGTCTTGTTAAACCAGTCTGAACTGCACGTGTCTTCCAAGGGGCATTAAAACCATCTTGTTAAACCACTCTGAACTCCACTTCTCTTCCAAGGGCCATTAAAACGGTCTTGTTAAGCTACTGTAACCTCCACATCTCTTCCAAGGGGCATTAAAACCATCTTGTTAAGCTACTGTGACCTCCACGTCTCTTCAAAGGAGCATTAAAACCGTCTTGTTAAACCACTCTGAACTCTACGTCTCTTCCAAGGGGCATTAAAACCGTCTTGTTAAGCTACTTTGACCTCCACGTCTCTTCCAAGGGGCATTAAAACCGTCTTGGTAAACCACTCTTTCCTCCACTTCTCATCCAAGAGGCATTAAAACCGTCTTTTTAAGCTACTGTGAGCTCCACGTCTCTTCCAAGGGGCATTAAAACCATCTTGTTAAAACACTGTGATCTCCACGTCTCTTCCAAGGGGCATTAAACCATCTTATTAAACCACTCTGACCTCCACGTCTCTTCCAAGGGGCATTAAAACCATCTTGTTAAAGCACTCTGACCTCCACTTCTCTTCCAAGGGGCATTAAAACCGTCTTGTTAAGCTACTGTGACCTCCATGTCTCTTCCAAGGGACATTAAAACCGTCTTGTTAAACCACTCTGATCTCCACGTCTCTTCCAAGGGGCATTAAAACCATCTTGTTAAGCTACTATGACCCCCATGTCTCTTCCAAGGGGCATTAAAACCATCTTGTTAAATCACTCTGACCTCCACTTCTCGTCCAAGGAGCATTAAAACCGTCTTGTTAAGCTATTGTGATCTCCACGTCTCTTCCAAGGGGCATTAAATCCGTCTTGTTAAACCACTCTTACCTCCACGTCTCTTCCAAGGGGCATTAAAACCGTCTTGGTAGACCACTCTTTCCTCCACGTCTCATCCATGAGACATTAAAACCGTCTTGTTAAGCTACTGTGAACTCCACGTCTCTTCCAAGGGGCATTAAAACCATCTTGTTAAAACACTCTGAACTCCACGTCTCTTCCAAGGGGCATTAAAACCATCTTGTTAAACCACTCTGACCTCCAAGACTCTTCCAAGGGGAATTAAAACCATCTTGTTAAACCACTCTGACCTCCACGTCTCTTCCAAGGGGCATTAAAACCGTCTTTTTAAGCTACTGTGACCTCCACGTCTCTTACAAGGTGCATTAAAACCGTCTTGTTAAACCACTCTGACCTCCACGTCTCTTCCAAGGGGCATTAAAGCCATCTTGTTAAACCACTCTGACCTCCATGTCTCTTCCAAGGGGCATTAAAACCATCTTGTTAAACTACCCTGACCTCCACGTCTCTTCCAAGGGGCATTAAAACCGTCTTATTAAGCTACTATGATCCCCACGTCTCTTTCAAGGGGCATTGAAAGCATCTTGTTAAACCACTCTGACCTCCACGTCTCTTCCAAGGGGCATTAAAGCCACCTTGTTAAACCACTCTGACCTCCATGTCTCTTCCAAGGGGCATTAAAAACGTCTTGTTAAGCTACTGTGAACGCCACGTCTCTTCCAAGGGGCATTAAAGCCATCTTGTTAAACCACTCTGACCTCCACATCTCTTCCAAGGGGCATTAAAACCATCTTGTTAAGCTACTGTGAAATCCACGTCTCTTCCAAGGGGCATTAAAACCATCTAGTTAAAACACTCTGAACTCCACGTCTCTTCCAAGGGGAATTAAAACCATCTTTTTAAACCACTCTGACCTCTATGTCTTTTCCAAGGGGCATTAAAACCACCTTGTTAAGCAACTGTGACCTTCACGTCTCTTCCAAGGGGCATTAAAACCATCTTGTTAAACAACTCTGACCTCCACTTCTCGTCCAAGGAGCACTAAAAATGTCTTGTTAAGCTACTGTGATCTCCACGTCTCTTCCAAGTGGCATTAAAACCATCTTGTTAAACCACTCTGAACTCCGCGTCTCTTCCAAAGGGCATTAAAACCAACTTATTAAACCATTCTGACCTCCACATCTCTTCCAAGGGGCATTAAAACCGTCTTGTTAAGCTAATGTGACCTCCACGTCTCTTCCAAGGGGCATTAAAACCGTCTTGTTAAACCACTCTTACCGCCACGTCTCTTCCAAGGGGCATTAAAACCGTCTTGGTAAACGACACTTTCCTCCACGTTTCATCCATTAGACATTAAAACCGTCTTGTTAAGCTACTGTGAACTCCACGTCTCTACCAAGGGGGATTAAAACCATCTTGTTAAACCACTCTGACGTCCACGTCTTTTCCAAGGGGCATTAAAACCACCTTCTTAAGCAACTGTGACCTCCACGTCTCTTCCAAGTGGCATTAAAACCATCTTGTTATACCACTCTGACCTCCATGTCTCTTACAAGGGGCATTAAACCATCTTGCTAAACCACTCTGACCTCCAAGTCTCTTCCAAGGGGCATTAAAACCATCTTGTTAAACCACTCTGACCTCCACCTCTCTTCCAACGGGCTATAAAACCATCTTGTTAAACCACTCTGACCTCCACATCTCTTACAAGGGGCATTAAAGCTGTCTTGTTAAGCTACTGTGACCTCCACGACTCTGCCAATGGGCAGTAAAACCATCTTGTTAAACCACTCTGACCTCCACGTCTCTTCCAAAGGGCCTTAGAACCATCTTGTTAAACCACTCTGACCTGCACGTCTCTTCCAAGGGGCATTAAAGCCGTCTTGTTAAGCTACTTTGACCTCCACTTCTCTTCCAAGGGGCATTAAAACCGTCTTGTTAAACCACTTTGACCTCCACGTCTCTTCCAAGTGTCATTAAAACCATATTGTTAAACCAGTCTGAACTGCACGTCTCTTCCAAGGCGCATTAAAACCATCTTGTTAAACCACTCTGACCTCCACTTCTCTTCCAAGGGGCATTAAAACTGTCTTGTTAAACCACTCTGAACTCTACGTCTCTTCCAAGGGGCATTAAAACCGTCTTGTTAAGCTACTTTGACCTCCACGTCTCTTCCAAGGGGCATTAAAACCGTCTTGGTAAACCACAGTTTCCTCCACTTCTCATCCAAGAGGCATTAAAACCGTCTTTTTAAGCTACTGTGAACTTCACGTCTCTTCCAAGGGGCATTAACACCATCTTGTTAAAACACTGTGATCTCCACGTCTCTTCCAAGGGGCATTAAAACCTTCTTATTACACCACTCTGACCTCCACGTCTCTTCCAAGGGGCATTAAAACCATCTTGTTAAAGCACTCTGACCTCCACTTCTCTTTCAAGGGGCATTAAAACCGTCTTGCTAAGCTACTGTGACCTCCACGTCTCTTCCAAGGGGCATTAAAACCATCTTGTTAAGCTACTATGACCCCCATGTCTCTTCCAAGGGGCATTAAAACCATCTTGTTAAATCACTCTGACCTCCACTTCTCGTCCAAGGAGCATTAAAACTGTCTTGTTAAGCTACTGTGATCTCCACGTCTCTTCCAAGGGGCATTAAAACCGTCTTGTTAAACCACTCTTACCTCCACGTCTCTTCCAAGGGGCATTAAAACCGTCTTGTTAGACCACTCTTTCCTCCATGTTTCATACATGAGACATTAAAACCGTCTTGTTAAGCTACTGTGAACTCTACGTCTCTTCCAAGGGGCATTAAAACCATCTTGTTAAAACACTCTGAACTCCACGTCTCTTCCAGGGGGCATTAAAACCATCTTGTTAAACCACTATGATGTCCACGTCTCTTCCAAGGGGCATTAAAACCGTCTTGGTAAGCAACTGTGACCTCCACGTCTCTTCCAAGGGGAATTAAAACCATCTTGTTAAAACACTGTGATCTCCACGTCTCTTCCAAGGGGAATTAAAACCATCTTATTAAACCACTCTGAACTCCACGTCTCTTCCAAGGGGCATTAAAACCATCTTGCTAAAGCACTCTGACCTCCACGTCTCTTCTAAGGGGCAATAAAACCTTCTTGTTAAACTACTGTGACCTCCACGTCTCTTCCAAGGGACATTAAAACCATCTTGTTAAACCACTCTGATCTCCACGTCTCTTCCAAGGGGTATTAAAACGATCTTGCTAAGCTAATATGACCCCCATGTCTCCTCCAAGGGGCATTAAAACCATCTTGTTAAATCACTCTGACCTCCACTTCTCGTCCAAGGAGCATTAAAACCGTCTTGTTAACCTACTGTGATCTCCACGTCTCTTCCAAGGGGCATTAAAACCATTTTGTTAAACCACTCTTACCTCCACGTCTCTTCCAAGGGGCATTAAAACCGTCTAGTTAAGCAACTGTGACCTCCACGTCTCTTCCAAGTGACATCAAAACCATCTTGTTATACCAATCTGACCTCCACGTCTCTTCCAACGGGCATTAAAACCATCTTGTTAAACCACTCTGACCTCCACGACTCTGCCAAGGGGCATTAAAACCATCTTGTTAAACCACTCTAACCTCCACGTCTCTTCCAAGGGGCATTAAAACCGTCTTGTTAAGCTAGTGTGACCTCCACGTCTCTTACAAGGGGCATTAAAACCGTCTTGTTAAACCACTCTGACCTCCACGTCTCTTCCAAGGGGCATTTAAACCTTCTTATTAAGCTACTATGATCCCCACGTCTCTTTCAAGGGGCATTGAAACCATCTTGTTAAACCACTCTGACCTCCATGTCTCTTCGAAGGAGCATTAAAACCGTCTTGTTAAGCTACTGTGAACTCCACGTCTCTTACAAGGGGCATTAAAACCATATTGCTAAAATACTCTGAACTCCACGTCTCTTCCAAGGGGCATTAAAACCATCTTGTTAAACCACTCTGACCTCCACGTCTTTTCCAAGGGGCATTAAAACCACCTTGTTAAGCAACTGTGACCTCCACGTCTCTTCCAAATGGCCTTAAAACCATCTTGTTAAACCACTCTGACCTCCAAGTCTCTTCCAAGGGGCATTAAAGCCGTCTTGTTAAGCTACTTTGACCTCCACGACTCTTCCAAGGGGCATTAAAACCATCTTGTTAAACCACTCTGACCTCCACGTCTCTTCCAAAGGGCCTTAAAACCATCTTGTTAAACCACGCTGACCCCCGCGTCTCTTCCAAGGGGCATTAAAGCCGTCTTGTTAAGCTACTTTGACCTCCACGTCTCTTCCAGGGGGCATTAAAACCGTCTTGTTAAACCACTTTGACCTCCACGTCTCTTCCAAGGGTCATTAAAACCATCTTGTTAAACCACTCTGACTTCCACTTCTCTTCCAAGAGGCATTAAAACGTTCTTTTTAAGCTACTGTGACCTCCACGTCTCTTCCAAGGAGCATTAAAACCATCTTGTTAAACCACTCTGAACTCTACATCTCTTCCAAGGGGCATTAAAACCGTCTTGTTAAGCTACTTTGACCTCCACGTCTCTTCCAAGGGGCATTCAAACTGTCTTGGTAAACCACTCTTTCCTCCACTTCTCATCCAAGAGGCATTAAAACTGTCTTTTAAAGCTACTGTGAACTCCACGTCTCTTCCAAGGGGCATTAAAACCACCTTGTTAAAACACTGTGATCTCCACGTCTCTTCCAAGGGGCATTAAAACCATCTTATTAAACCACTCTGACCTCCACGTCTCTTCCAATGGGCATTAAAACCATCTTGTTAAAGCACTCTGTCCTCCATGTCTCTTCCAAGGGGCATTAAAACCGTCTTGTTAAGCTACTGTGACCTCCACGTCTCTTCCAAGGGACATTAAAACCGTCTTGTTAAACCAATCTAACCTCCACGTCTCTTCCAAGGGGCATTAAAACCATCTTGTTAAACCACTCTGACCTCCACGACTCTTCCAAGGGGCATTAAAACCATCTTGTTAAACCACTCTGAGCTCCACGTCTCTTCCAAGGGGCATTAAAATCGTCTTGTTAAGCTACTGTGACCTCCACGTCTCTTACAAGGGGCATTAAAACCGTCTTGTTAAACCACTCTGACCTCCACGTCTCTTCCAAGGGGCATTAAAACCTTCTTATTAATCTACTATGATCCCCACGTCTCTTTCAAGGGGGATAGAAACCATCTTGTTAAACCACTCTGACCTCCACGTCTCTTCCAAGGGGCATTAAAGCCATCTTGTTAAACCACTCTGACCTCCATGTCTCTTCCAAGGGGCATTAAAACCGTCTTGTTAAGCTACTGTGAACTCCACGTCTCTTACAAGGGGCATTAAAACCATCTTGTTAAAACACTCTGAACTCCACGTCTCTTCCAAGGGGCATTAAAACCATCTTGTTAAACCACTCTGACCTCCACGTCTTTTCCAAGGGGCATTAAAACCACCTTGTTAAGCAACTGTGCCCTCCACGTCTCTTCTAAATGGCCTTAAAACCATCTTGTTAAACCACTCTGACCTCCACGACTCTTCCAAGGGGCATTAAAACCATCTTGTTAAACCACTCTGACCTCCACGTCTCTTCCAAAGGGCCTTAAAACCATCTTGTTAAACCACTCTGACCTCCACGTCTCTTCCAAGGGGCATTAAAGCCGTCTTGTTAAGCTACTTTGACCTCCACGTCTCTTCCAAGGGGCATTAAAACCGTCTTGTTAAACCACTTTGACCTCCACGTCTCTTCCAAGGGTCATTAAAACCGTCTTGTTAAACCAGTCTGAACTGCACGTCTCTTCCAAAGCGCATTAAAACCATCTTGTTAAACCACTCTGACTTCCACTTCTCTTCCAAGAGGCATTAAAACGGTCTTGTTAAGCTACTGTGACCTCCACGTTTCTTCCAAGGGGCATTAAAACCATCTTGTTAAACCACCCTGAACTCTACATCTCCTCCAAGGGGCATTAAAACCGTCTTGTTAAGCTACTTTGACCTCCACGTCTCTTCCAAGGGGCATTAAAACCGTCTTGGTAAACCACTCTTTCCTCCACTTCTCATCCAAGAGGCATTAAAACCGTCTTTTTAAGCTACTGTGAACTCCACGTCTCTTCCAAGGGGCATTAAAACCATCTTCTTAAAAGACTGTGATCTCCACGTCTCTTCCAATGGGCATTAAAACCATCTTATTAAACCACTCTGACCTCCTCGTCTCTTCCAAGGGGCATTAAAACCGTCTTGTTAAACCACTCTGATTTCCACGTCTCTTCAAAGGGGCATTAAAACCATCTTGTTAAGCTACTATGACCCCCATGTCTCTTCCAAGGGGCATTAAAACCATCTTGTTAAATCACATTGACCTCCACTTCTCGTCCAAGGGGCATTAAAACCATCTTGTTATTCCACTCTGACCTCCACGTCTCTTCCAAGGGGCATTAAAACCATCTTGTTAAACCACTCTGACCACCACGACTCTTCCAATGGGCATTAAAACCACATTGTCAAACCACTCTGACCTCCACGTCTCTTCCAAGGGGCATTAAAACTGTCTTGTTAAGCTACTGTGACCTCCACGTCTCTTACAAGGGGCATTAAAACCGCCTTGTTAAACCACTTTGACCTCCACATCTCTTCCAAGGGTCATTAAAACCGTCTTGTTAAAGCAGTCTGAACTGCACGTCTCTTCCAAAGCGCAGTAAAAATATCTTGTTAAACCACTCTGACTTCCACTTCTCTTCCAAGAGGCATTAAAACGGTCTTGCTAAGCTACTGTGACCTCCACGTCTCTTCCAAGGGGCATTAAAACCATCTTGTTAAACCACTCTGAACTCTACATCTCTTCCAAGGGGCATTAAAACCGTCTTGTTAAGCTACTTTGACCTCCACGTCTCTTCCAAGGGGCATTAAAACCGTCTTGGTAAACCACTCTTTCCTCCACTTCTCATCCAAGAGGCATTAAAACCGTCTTTTTAAGCTACTGTGAACTCCACGTCTCTTCCAAGGGGCATTAAAACCATCTTGTTAAAACACTGTGATCTCCACGTCTCTTCCAAGGGGCGTTAAAACCATCTTATTAAACCACTCTGACCTCCACGTCTCTTCCAAGGGGCATTAAAACCATCTTGTTAAAGCACTCTGACCTCCACGTCTCTTCCAAGGGGCATTAAAACCGTCTTGTTAAGCTACTGTGACCTCCACGTCTCTTCCAAGGGACATTAAAACCGTCTTGTTAAACCACTCTGATCTCCACGTCTCTTCCAAGGGGCATTAAAACCATCTTGTTAAGCTACTATGACCCCCATGTCTCTTCCAAGGGGCATTAAAACCATCTTGTTAAATCACACTGACCTCCACTTCTCGTCCAAGGAGCATTAAAACCATCTTGTTAAGCTATTGTGATCTCCATATGTCTTCCAAGGGGCATTAAAACCGTCTTGTTAAACCACTCTTACCTCCACGTTGTTATGCACACGCCCAGACTGACTGGCGTGTGCGTGTTTATGTAGTGATTCCACTGTGCCATGAACCGAAGAGTGCCTGGAGGGGCGTAACTAAGTATCTGCCCGATCCGACCAAGGTCGCACGACGGCATACGACGCCAGTGCACCAGGGAGGAACCGAGCAGAGGAACCAGGGTCTAATCCAGGTCAGACTCCGGACACGGCTGTTGACCCACACCGGGGAATACAGGAACAGGCAGACTAGAGCACAGGCTGGGTAGGGTCCAGTACAGACTGGGAGACAAATTCGAAACCGCAGACACGGTAGACAGAGCTGAGCAAAGCGAAAACCGCAGACGCGGCGGACAGAGCTGAGCAAAGCGAAAACCGCAGACGCGGCGGACAGAGCTGAGTAAAGCGAAAACCGCAGACGCGGCGGACAGAGCTGAGCAAAGCGAAAACCGCAGACGCGGCGGACAGAGCTGAGCAAAGCGAAAACCGCAGACGCGGCGGACAGAGCTGAGCAAAGCGAAAACCGCAGATGCGGCGGACAGAGCTGAGCAAAGCGAAAACCACAGACGCGGCGGACAGAGCTGAGCAAAGCGAAAACCGCAGACGCGGCGGACAGAGCTGAGCAAAGCGAAAACCGCAGACGCGGCGGACAGAGCAGAGCAAAGCGAAAACCGCAGACGGGGCGGACAGAGCAGAGCAAAGCGAAAGCCGCAGACGGGGCGGACAGAGCAGAGCAAAGCGAAAACCGCAGACGGGGCGGACAGAGCTGAGCAAAGCGAAAACCGCAGATGGGGCGGACAGAGCTGAGCAAAGCGAAAACCGCAGACGCGGCGGACAGAGCTGAGCAAAGCGAAAACCGCAGACGCGGCGGACAGAGCTGAGCAAAGCGAAAACCGCAGACGCGGCGGACAGAGCTGAGCAAAGCGAAAACCGCAGACGCGGCGGACAGAGCTGAGCAAAACGAAAACCGCAGACGCGGTGGGAACAGGGCTCTGTTCACACGGAACAGACTAGAAGGGAAAGGCAGAACCAGATACCCACAGGGTACTTGCAGAGAAGTAGCGAGTGGACCACAAACTCACAAACGGAAGTACAGTGACAACGAGCAGGAGTTAGGTACGAGTTCAGACTCTGCAGAAAAAGGAATGGAACGGACATAGAGGCAAAACAGGTAAAGGATAGGAGAGAGTTCAGACAGTAACTGAGTGTACGGAGGAGACCGACACTGCAGCGGGATACAGGAGCGGGTCTGGGAATACGGCCCCCAGAGAGGCAGGACGAACAGGCAAGGAGCGTGTTCAGACTGGCCTGGAAATACAGCCTCCAGGAAGGCGGAACGAACAGGCAAGGAACGAGTACAGACTGCAGGTTAAGGTACACAGATAGGACACAGTACAGACACGAGAACTGATACCGCAAGGCAGGAGAGATAGACAGGACTCAGTTCAGACACGGGAACTGATACCGCAAGGCAGGAGACAAAGACAGGACTCAGTTCAGACACGGGAACTGATACCGCAAGGCAGGAGACATAGACAGGACTCAGTTCAGACACGGGAACTGATACCGCAAGGCAGGAGACATAGAACGGGACCTGGCACCTTCAGAGTGAAAGCACACACTGAATGAAACACTATGCTCAGGCAGGAATAGATGGGAGCAGCTGAGCTATATACCAGGTGACAGACAGCAATAGGCTGAGGACGCACAAGGGGTGTGACCCACAGCAGGTACAAAAAGCAGGAAGTGATCGGGCGCCACCCTTAAGCAGCAGAAACAGACACAAACAGACAGCATGGAGGGAAGCCAGAGAGACATTCTGGATTGGAGATCAAGTGCGCGCTCTTGCACAGTGGGAGATGGACCACCATGCAAGGACGCCGCCAGGTATGTTACAGTACCCCCCCCTTACGCCCCCTCTTCTTCAGGCCTGCCAGAATCTTCCGCAGGGAATTCGAGGACCAGTCGTTCACTTCAAGGAGATCACTTCCACTGTCCACAGAAAAAATTGATCCCATCTGGTTAGCTAGGATGCTACCTCCTATCCTGCCATCCTTAGCAACAGACGAAACGGGTGGAGTACCAGGAACAGCACACAAGGAAGTCTCTCTCCACATATTTTCAGGTGGCACCCCAGAGGGTACAGGAGACAACTGGAAGTCCTTCACCAGGTTGGAGGGGGACAGAGACTTGGGGGTAATCTCTGCTTCGAGGTACATCTTGTCAAGCTCACAGGAAGAAATAGACGGGTTATCAGGTACATAATGAGGAAAAGTCACTGTCTCTTTGTTATCTGGTGGTACCCCGGAGAATTCAGGAAACAACTGGAGGTCCTCCGCCGGGTCAGAAGAGTGCAGAGGCTCAGAGAAAACATCTGCTTCAGAGTACACTAGGTCGGACTCACTGGAGGAAGCAGGCGAGGTATCGGGTACCGAGTATAGGAAAGTCTCTGTCCATTCACCACCAGGTGGCACCCCAAAGGGTTCTGGAGACAACTGGGGGTACTCCGCCTAGTCAGAGGAGTGTAGAGACTCATGGGTAACCTCTGCTTCAGAGTACACAAGGTCGAACTCACTGAACGAAGCAGGCGAGGTATCAGATCCAGGATATAGGAAAGTCTCTGTCCATTCACCACCAGGTGGCACCCCGAAGGGTTCTGGAGACAACTGGAGGTCCTCTGCCTGGTCGGAGGGGTGTAGAGACTCAGGAGTGACCTCTGCTTTGGAGTACACTAGGTTGGACTCACTGGACGAAGCGAGCGAGGTATCAGGTACAGAGTATAGGAGAGTCTCTGTCCTTTCGCTACCAGGTAGCACCCCGTAGGGTTCTGGAGACGACTGGAGGTCCTCCGCCTGGTCGGAGGGGTGTAGAGACTCGGGAGTAACCTCTGCTTCGGAGTACACTAGGTTGGACTCACTGGACAAAGCGAGCGAGGTATCAGGTACAAAGTATAGGAGAGTCTCTGTCGTTTCGCTACCAGGTAGCACCCCGAAGGGTTCTGGAGACAACTGGAGGTCCTCCGCCTGGTCGGAGGGGTGTAGAGACTCGGGGGTAACTACCACTTTGGGGTACCCATTGTCAGGCTCACAGGACGAAGCGGACAAAGTATCGAGTACCGAGTGTAGAGAAGTCTCTCTCCATTTGTCATCGAGTGGTATCCCGGAGGATTCAGGAGGCAACAGGGGGTCCTCCGCCAGGTAGTAGAGGTGCACAGACTCAGAGGTAACCACAGCTTTGGAGCATCCTTGGACATGCACACCGGTTAAAGTGGGTGAAGCATCTGATGCCAGGTGCAGGAAGTTCTCCTGTGTGGAGTCTGGATGGGCAGAAGTCTCTTCGGGCAGGAGAACCGGTGCACTACCCACGCACATTACCCGTTGGGGCTTCTGCGGGATACAGGGAGATGAAGCTTCAGTAGGGACTTCAAGGTTGGGGTCAGGAGGTCTCAGGGAGGACAGACCCTGGCGTGACGGCTTGCCTCTACGTCTAGCACGTCTGGACTGCCTCTTGAGGTTGGGAGAAGTCTTCCGGGAAGCGTAGTCACCCTGTGAGGATTCTGGGTGGGCAGTAGTCTCATTGGGCTGGAGGACTATTGCGCTACCCACACACATTACCCATCGGGGCTGCTCCGGGATATTGGGAGGTGAAGCTTCAGCAGGAGCCTCCGGGTTAGGATCATCGAAGACCATTAGAAAGGCCACCAGGAAGGCCATTAGGTCCAGGAGGATCGGATCCTGTGTTTCATATAGGGGGTTGATCCATTCCAAGGCATCACCCGCCAGGTAAGACATAATGAATGCCACCTTAACCCGATCGGTGGGAAAACATAGAGGGTAGAACTTGAAGTGTAGCATGCATTGCTCCACAAATGCACGACTTTGTCTTGGATCCCCATAGTAACGTGGCGGATCCGCAGGAACGAGAGCAGATAGATCCATCTGGACGGGTGCGTAATTCGCCTGGAACTCAGCTGAGAAAAAAAAAAAAATTATTTATTTATTTTTAATGCATGTACTCGCTGGAAAACTTCTCAGAAAGCGAAGGCCGTGGAGCTCAACGGGAACCATGGCCTGAGCATGCTGTTATGCACACGCCCGGACTGACTGGCGTGTGCGTGTTTATGTAGTGATTCCACTGTGCCATGAACCGGAGAGTGCCTGGAGGGGCGTAACTAAGTTTCTGCCCGATCCGACCAAGGTCGCACGACGGCATACGACGCCAGTGCACCAGGGAGGAACCGAGCAGAGGAACCAGGGTCTACTCCAGGTCAGACTCCGGACACGGCTGTTGACCCACACCGGGGAATACAGGAACAGGCAGACTAGAGCACAGGCTGGGTAGGGTCCAGTACAGACTGGGAGACAAATTCGAAACCGCAGACGCGGTAGACAGAGCTGAGCAAAGCGAAAACCGCAGACGCGGTGGACAGAGCTGAGCAAAGCGAAAACCGCAGACGCGGCGGACAGAGCTGAGCAAAGCGAAAACCGCAGACGCGGCGGACAGAGCTGAGCAAAGCAAAAACCGCAGACGCGGCGGACAGAGCTGACAAAACGAAAACCGCAGACGCGGTGGGAACAGGGCTCTGTTCACACGGAACAGACTAGAAGGGAAAGGCAGAACCAGATACCCACAGGGTACTTGCAGAGAAGTAGCGAGTGGACCACAAACTCACAAACGGAAGTACAGTGACAACGAGCAGGAGTTAGGTACGAGTTCAGACTCTGCAGAAAAAGGAATGGAACGGACATAGAGGCAAAACAGGTAAAGGATAGGAGAGAGTTCAGACAGTAACTGAGTGTACGGAGGAGACCGACACTGCAGCGGGATACAGGAGCGGGTCTGGGAATACGGCCCCCAGAGAGGCAGGACGAACAGGCAAGGAGCGTGTTCAGACTGGCCTGGAAATACAGCCTCCAGGAAGGCAGAACGAACAGGCAAGGAACGAGTACAGACTGCAGGTTAAGGTACACAGATAGGACACAGTACAGACACGGGAACTGATACCGCAAGGCAGGAGAGATAGACAGGACTCAGTTCAGACACGGGAACTGATACCGCAAGGCAGGAGACATAGACAGGACTCAGTTCAGACACGGGAACTGATACCGCAAGGCAGGAGACATAGAACGGGACCTGGCACCTTCAGAGTGAAAGCACACTCTGAATGAAACACTATGCTCAGGCAGGGATAGATGGGAGCAGCTGAGCTATATACCAGGTGACAGACAGCAATAGGCTGAGGACGCACAAGGGGTGTGACCCACAGCAGGTACAAAAAGCAGGAAGTGATCGGGCGCCACCCTTAAGCAGCAGAAACAGACACAAACAGATAGCATGGAGGGAAGCCAGAGAGACATTCTGGATTGGAGATCAAGTGCGCGCTCTTGCACAGTGGGAGATGGACCACCATGCAAGGACGCCGCCAGGTATGATACACACGTCTCTTCCAAGGGGCATTAAAACCGTCTTGGTAAACCACTCTTTCCTCCACGTCTCATCTATGAGACATTAAAACCGTCTTGTTAAGCTACTGTGAACTCCACGTCTCTTCCAAGGGGCATTAAAACCATCTTGTTCTACCACTCTGACCTCCACGTCTCTTCCAAGGGGCATTAAAACCATCTTGTTAAACCACTCTGACCTCCACGACTCTTCCAAGGGGCATTAAAACCATCCAGTTAAACCACTCTGACGTCCACGTCTCTTCCAAGTGGCATTAAAACCGTCTTGTTAAGCAACTGTGACCTCCACGTCTCTTACAAGGGGCATTAAAACCATCTTATTAACCACTCTGACCTCCACGTCTCTTCCAAGGGGCATTAAAACAATCTTGTTAAAGCACTGTGACCTCCACGTCTCTTCCAAGGGGTATTAAAACTGTCTTGTTAAGCTACATGACCTCCACGTCTCTTCCAAGGGGCATTAAAACCGTCTTGGTAAACCACTCTTTCCTCCACGTCTCATCCATGAGACATTAAAACCACCTTGTTAAGCTACTGTGAACTCCAAGTCTCTTCCAAAGGGCATGAAAACCATCTTGTTAAACCACTCTGACGTCCACGTCTCTCCCAAGGGGCATTAAAACCGTCTTGTTAAGCAACTGTGACCTCCACGTCTCTTTCAAGTGGCATTAAAACCATCTTGTTCTACCACTCTGACCTCCACGTCTCTTCCAAGGGGCATTAAAACCATCTTGTTAAACCACTCTGACCTCCACGACTCTTCCAAGGGGCATTAAAACCATCTTGTCAAACCACTCTGACCTCCACGTCTCTTCCAAGGGGCATTAAAACCGTCTTGTTAAGCTACTGTGACCTCCACGTCTCTTACAAGGGGCATTAAAACCGCCTTGTTAAACCACTCTGACCTCCACGTCTCTTCCAAGGGGCATTAAAACCGTCTTATTAAGCTACTGTGAACTCCACGTCTCTTCCAAGGGGCATTAAAACCGTCTTGTTAAACCACTCTGACCTCCATGTCTCTTCGAAGGGGCATTAAAACCGTCTTATTAAGCTACTATGATCCCCACGTCTCTTTCAAGGGGCATTGAAACCATCTTGTTAAACCACTCTGACCTCCACGTCTCTTCCAAGGGGCATTAAAGCCGTCTTGATAAACCACTCTGACCTCCATGTCTCTTCCAAGGGGCATTAAAATGGTTTTTTTAAGCTACTGTGAACTCCACGTCTCTTCCCAGGGGCATTAAAACCATCTTGTTAAAACACTCTGAACTCCACGTCTCTTCCAAGGGGCATTAAAACCATCTTGTTAAAACACTCTGAACTCCACGTCTTTTCCAAGGGGCATTAAAACTACCTTGTTAAGCAACTGTGACCTCCACGTCTCTTCCAAGTGGCATTAAAACCATCTTGTTATACCACTCTGACCTCCACGTCTCTTACAAGGGGCATTAAAATCATCTTGTTAAACCACTCTGACACCACGTCTCTTCCAAGGGGCATTAAAAACATCTTGTTAAACCACTCTGACCTCCACCTCTCTTCCAAAGGGCCTTAAAACCATCTTGTTAAACCACTCTGACCTCCACGTCTCTTCCAAGGGGCATTAAAGCCGTCTTGTTAAGCTACTGTGACCTCCACGACTCTTCCAAGGGGCATTAAAACCATCTTGTTAAACCACTCTGACCTCCACGTCTCTTCCAAGGGGCATTAAAGCTGTCTTGTTTAGCTACTTTGACCTCCACGTCTCTTCCAAGGGGCATTAAAACCGTCTTGTTAAACTACTTTGACCTCCACGTCTCTTCCAAGGGTCATTAAAACCGTCTTGTTAAACCAGTCTGAACTGCACGTCTCTTCCAAGGCGCATTAAAATCATCTTGTTAAACCACTCTGACCTCCACTTCTCTTCCAAGGGGCATTAAAACGGTCTTGTTAAGCTACTGTGACCTCCACGTCTCTTCCAAGGAGCATGAAAACCGTCTTGTTAAACCACTCTGAACTCTACGTCTCTTCCAAGGGGCATTAAAACCGTCTTGTTAAGCTACTTTGACCTCCACGTCTCTTCAAAGCGGCATTAAAACCGTCTTGTTAAACCACTTTGACCTCCACGTCTCTTCCAAGGGTCATTAAAACCGTCTTGTTAAACCAGTCTGAACTGCACGTCTCTTCCAAGGGGCATTAAAACCATCTTATTAAACCACTGTGACCTCCACGTCTCTTCCAAGGGGCATTAAAGCCGTCTTGTTAAGCTACTTTGACCTCCACGTCTCTTCCAAGGGGCATTAAAATCATCTTGTTAAACCACTTTGACCTCCACATCTCTTCCAAGGGTCATTAAAACCGTCTTGTTAAACCAGTATAAACTGCTCGTCTCTTCCAAAGCGCATTAAAACCATCTTGTTAAACCACTCTGACTTCCACTTCTCTTCCAAGAGGCATTAAAACGGTCTTGTTAAGCTACTGTGACCTCCACGTCTCTTCCAAGGGGCATTAAAACCATCTTGTTAAACCATTCTGTACTCTACATCTCTTCCAAGGGGCATTAAAACCGTCTTGTTAAGCTACTTTGACCTCCATGTCTCTTCCAAGGGGCATTAAAACCGTCTTGGTAAACCACTCTTTCCTCCACTTCTCATCCAAGAGGCATTAAAACCGTCTTTTTAAGCTACTGTGAACTCCACGTCTCTTCCAAGGGGCATTAAAACCATCTTGTTAAAACACTGTGATCTCCATGTCTCTTCCAAGGGGCATTAAAACCATCTTATTAAACCACTCTGACCTCCACGTCTCTTCCAAGGGGCATTAAAACCATCTTGTTAAAGCACTCTGACCTCCACGTCTCTTCCAAGGGGCATTAAAACCGTCTTGTTAAGCTACTGTGACCTCCACGTCTCTTCCAAGGGACATTAAAACCGTCTTGTTAAACCACTCTGATCTCCACGTCTCTTCCAAGGGGCATTAAAACTATCTTGTTAAGCTACTATGACCCCCATGTCTCTTCCAAGGGGCATTAAAACCATCTTGTTAAATCACACTGACCTCCACTTCTCGTGCAAGGAGCATTAAAACCGTCTTGTTAAGCTATTGTGATCTCCACGTCTCTTCCAAGGGGCATTAAAACCGTCTTGTTAAACCACTCTTACCTCCACGTCTCTTCCAAGGGGCATTAAAACCGTCTTGGTAAACCACGCTTTCCTCCACGTCTCATCTATGAGACATTAAAACCGTCTTGTTAAGCTACTGTGAACTCCACGTCTCTTCCAAGGGGCATTAAAACCATCTTGTTAAAACACTCTGAACTCCACGTCTCTTCCAAGGGGCATTAAAACCATCTAGTTAAACCACTCTGACGTCCACGTCTCTTCCAAGGGGCATTAAAACCATCTTGTTAAGCAACTGTGACCTCCACGTCTCTTACAAGGGGCATTAAAACCATCTTGTTAAAACACTGTGATCTCCACGTCTCTTCCAAGGGGCAATAAAACCATCTTATTAACCACTCTGACCTCCACGTCTCTTCCAAGGGGCATTAAAACCATCTTGTTAAAGCACTCTGACCTCCACATCTCTTTCAAGGGGTATTAAAACCGTCTCGTTAAGCTACTGTGACCTCCACGTCTCTTCCAAGGGGCATTAAAACCGTCTTGGTAAACCACTCTTTCCTCCACGTCTCATCCATGAGACATTAAAATCGTCTTGTTAAGCTACTGTCAACTCCACGTCTCTTCCAAGGGGCATGAAAACCATCTTGTTAAACCACTCTGACGTCCACGTCTCTTCCAAGGGGCATTAAAACCGTCTTATTAAGCAACTGTGACCTCCACGTCTCTTCCAAGTGGCATTAAAACCATCTTGTTATACCACTCTGACCTCCACGTCTCTTCCAAGGGGCATTAAAACCATTTTGTTAAACCACTCTGACCTCCACGACTCTTCCAAGGGGCATTAAAACCATCTTGTCAAACGACTCTAATCTCCACGTCTCTTCCAAGGGGCATTAAAACCGTCTTGTTAAGCTACTGTGACCTCCACGTCTCTTACAAGGGGCATTAAAACCGCCTTGTTAAACCACTCTGACCTCCACGTCTCTTCCAAGGGGCATTAAAACCGTCTTATTAAGCTACTGTGAACTCCACGTCTCTTCCAAGGGGCATTAAAACCGTCTTGTTAAACCACTCTGACCTCCACGTCTCTTCCAAGGGGCATTAAAACCGTCTTATTAAGCTACTATGATCCCCACGTCTCTTTCAAGGGGCATTGAAACCATCTTGTTAAACCACTCTGATCTCCACGTCTCTTCCAAGGGGCATTAAAGCCATCTTGTTAAACCACTCTGACCTCCATGTCTCTTCCAAGGGGCATTAAAACGGTCTTGTTAAGCTACTGTGAACTCCACGTCTCTTCCAAGGGGCATTAAAACCATCTTGTTCAAACACTCTGACCTCCACGTCTTTTCCAAGGGACATTAAAACCACCTTGTTAAGCAACTGTGACCTCCACGTCTCTTCCAAGTGGCATTAAAACCATCTTGTTATACCACTCTGACCTCCACGTCTCTTACAAGGGGCATTAAAACCATCTTGTTAAACCACTCTGACCTCCACGTCTCTTCCAAGGGGCATTAAAAACAACTTGTTAAACCACTCTGACCTCCATCTCTCTTCCAAAGGGCCTTAAAACCATCTTGTTAAACCACTCTGACCTCCACGTCTCTTCCAAGGGGCATTAAAACCATCTTGTTAAACCACTCTGACCTCCACGTCTCTTTCAAAGGGCCTTAAAACCATCTTGTTAAACCACTCTGACCTCCACGTCTCTTCCAAGGGGCATTAAAGCTGTCTTGTTAAGCTACTTTGACCTCCACGTCTCTTCCAAGGGGCATTAAAACCGTCTTGTTAAACCACTTTGACCTCCACGTCTCTTCCAAGGGTCATTAAAACCGTCTTGTTAAACCAGTCTGAACTGCACGTCTCTTCCAAGGCGCATTAAAACCATCTTGTTAAACCACTCTGACCTCCACTTCTCTTCCAAGGGGCATTAAAACGGTCTTGTTAAGCTACTGTAACCTCCACGTCTCTTCCAAGGGGCATTAAAACCATCTTGTTAAAACACTCTGAACTCCACGTCTCTTCCAAGGGGCATTAAAACCATCTAGTTAAACCACTCTGACGTCCACGTCTCTTCCAAGGGGCATTAAAACCATCTTGTTAAGCAACTGTGACCTCCACGTCTCTTACAAGGGGCATTAAAACCATCTTGTTAAAACACTGTGATCTCCACGTCTCTTCCAAGGGGCAATAAAACCATCTTATTAACCACTCTGACCTCCACGTCTCTTCCAAGGGGCATTAAAACCATCTTGTTAAAGCACTCTGACCTCCACATCTCTTTCAAGGGGTATTAAAACCGTCTCGTTAAGCTACTGTGACCTCCACGTCTCTTCCAAGGGGCATTAAAACCGTCTTGGTAAACCACTCTTTCCTCCACGTCTCATCCATGAGACATTAAAATCGTCTTGTTAAGCTACTGTGAACTCCACGTCTCTTCCAAGGGGCATGAAAACCATCTTGTTAAACCACTCTGACGTCCACGTCTCTTCCAAGGGGCATTAAAACCGTCTTATTAAGCAACTGTGACCTCCACGTCTCTTCCAAGTGGCATTAAAACCATCTTGTTATACCACTCTGACCTCCACGTCTCTTCCAAGGGGCATTAAAACCATTTTGTTAAACCACTCTGACCTCCACGACTCTTCCAAGGGGCATTAAAACCATCTTGTCAAACGACTCTAATCTCCACGTCTCTTCCAAGGGGCATTAAAACCGTCTTGTTAAGCTACTGTGACCTCCACGTCTCTTACAAGGGGCATTAAAACCGCCTTGTTAAACCACTCTGACCTCCACGTCTCTTCCAAGGGGCATTAAAACCGTCTTATTAAGCTACTGTGAACTCCACGTCTCTTCCAAGGGGCATTAAAACCGTCTTGTTAAACCACTCTGACCTCCACGTCTCTTCCAAGGGGCATTAAAACCGTCTTATTAAGCTACTATGATCCCCACGTCTCTTTCAAGGGGCATTGAAACCATCTTGTTAAACCACTCTGACCTCCACGTCTCTTCCAAGGGGCATTAAAGCCATCTTGTTAAACCACTCTGACCTCCATGTCTCTTCCAAGGGGCATTAAAACGGTCTTGTTAAGCTACTGTGAACTCCACGTCTCTTCCAAGGGACATTAAAACCACCTTGTTAAGCAACTGTGACCTCCACGTCTCTTACAAGGGGCATTAAAACCATCTTGTTAAACCACTCTGACCTCCATCTCTCTTCCAAAGGGTATTAAAACCATCTTGTTAAACCACTCTGACCTCCACGTCTCTTCCAAGGGGCATTAAAACCATCTTGTTAAACCACTCTGACCTCCACGTCTCTTTCAAAGGGCCTTAAAACCATCTTGTTAAACCACTCTGACCTCCACGTCTCTTCCAAGGGGCATTAAAGCTGTCTTGTTAAGCTACTTTGACCTCCACGTCTCTTCCAAGGGGCATTAAAACCGTCTTGTTAAACCACTTTGACCTCCACGTCTCTTCCAAGGGTCATTAAAACCGTCTTGTTAAACCAGTCTGAACTGCACGTCTCTTCCAAGGCGCATTAAAACCATCTTGTTAAACCACTCTGACCTCCACTTCTCTTCCAAGGGGCATTAAAACGGTCTTGTTAAGCTACTGTAACCTCCACGTCTCTTCCAAGCGGCATTAAAAACATCTTGTTAAGCTACTGTGACCTCCACGTCTCTTCCAAGGAGCATGAAAACCGTCTTGTTAAACCACTCTGAACTCTAAGTCTCTTCCAAGGGGCATTAAAACCGTCTTGTTAAGCTACTTTGACCTCCACGTCTCTTCCAAGGGGCATTAAAACCGTCTTGTTAAGCAACTGTGACCTCCACGTCTCTTCCAAGTGGCATTAAAAAAATCTTGTTATACCACTCTGACCTCCACGTCTCTTCCAAGGGGCCTTAAAACCATCTTGTTAAACCATACTGACCTCCACGACTCTTCCAAGGGGCATTAAAACCATCTTGTCAAACCACTCTGACCTCCACGTCTCTTCCAAGGTGCATTAAAACCATCTTGTTAAGCTACTGTGACCTCCACGTCTCTTACAAGGGGCATTAAAAACGCCTTGTTAAACCACTCTGACCTCCACGTCTCTTCCAAGGGGCATTAAAACCGCCTTATTAAGCTACTGTGAACTCCACGTCTCTTCCAAGGGGCATTAAAACCGTCTTGTTAAACCACTCTGACCTCCACGTCTCTTCCAAGGGGCATTAAAACCGTCTTACTAAGCTACTATGATCCCCACGTCTCTTTCAAGGGGCATTGAAACCATCTTGTTAAACCACTCTGACCTCCACGTCTCTTCCAACGGGCATTAAAGCCATCTTGTTAAACCACTCTGACCTCCATGTCTCTTACAAGGGGCATTAAAACGGTCTTTTTAAGCTACTGTGAACTCCACGTCTCTTCCAAGGGGCATTAAAACCATCTTGTTAAAACACTCTGAACTCCACGTCTCGTCCAAGGGACATTAAAACCATCTTGTTAAACCACTCTGACCTCCACGTCTTTTCCAAGGGGCATTAAAACCACCTTGTTAAGCAACTGTGACCTCCACGTCTCTTCCAAGTGGCATTAAAACCATCTTGTTATACCACTCTGACCTCCACGTCTCTTACAAGGGGCATTAAAAACATCTTGTTAAACGACTCTGACCTCCACGTCTCTTCCAAGGGGCATTAAAAACATCTTGTTAAACCACTCTGACCTCCACCTCTCTTCCAAAGGGCCTTAAAACCATCTTGTTAAACCACTCTGACCTCCACGTCTCTTCCAAGGGGCATTAAAGCTGTCTTGTTAAGCTACTGTGACCTCCACGACTCTTCCAAGGGGCATTAAAACCATCTTGTTAAACCACTCTGACCTCCACGTCTCTTCCAAAGGGCCTTAAAACCATCTTGTTAAACCACTCTGACCTCCACGTCTCTTCCAAGGGGCATTAAAGCTGTCTTGTTAAGCTACTTTGACCTCCACGTCTCTTCCAAGGGGCATTAAAACCGTCTTGTTAAACCACTTTGACCTCCACGTCTCTTCCAAGGGGCATTAAAAACAACTTGTTAAACCACTCTGACCTCCATCTCTCTTCCAAAGGGCCTTAAAACCATCTTGTTAAACCACTCTGACCTCCACGTCTCTTCCAAGGGGCATTAAAGCCGTCTTGTTAAGCTACTGTGACGTCCACGACTCTTCCAAGGGGCATTAAAACCATCTTGTTAAACCACTCTGATCTCCACGTCTCTTTCAAAGGGCCTTAAAACCATCGTGTTAAACCACTCTGACCTCCACGTCTCTTCCAAGGGGCATGAAAGCTGTCTTGTTAAGCTACTTTGACCTCCACGTCTCTTCCAAGGGGCATTAAAACCGTCTTGTTAAACCACTTTGACCTCCACGTCTCTTCCAAGGGTCATTAAAACCGTCTTGTTAAACCAGTCTGAACTGCACGTCTCTTCCAAGGCGCATTAAAACCATCTTGTTAAACCACTCTGACCTCCACTTCTCTTCCAAGGGGCATTAAAACGGTCTTGTTAAGCTACTGTAACCTCCACGTCTCTTCCAAGCGGCATTAAAAACATCTTGTTAAGCTACTGTGACCACCACGTCTCTTCCAAGGAGCATGAAAACCGTCTTGTTAAACCACTCTGAACTCTAAGTCTCTTCCAAGGGGCATTAAAACCGTCTTGTTAAGCTACTTTGACCTCCACGTCTCTTCCAAGGGGCATTAAAACCATCTTGTTAAGCAACTGTGACCTCCACGTCTCTTCCAAGTGGCATTAAAAAAGTCTTGTTATACCACTCTGACCTCCACGTCTCTTCCAAGGGGCATTAAAACCATCTTGTTAAACCACACTGACCTCCACGACTCTTCCAAGGGGCATTAAAACCATCTTGTCAAACCACTCTGACCTCCACGTCTCTTCCAAGGGGCATTAAAACCATCTTGTTAAGCTACTGTGACCTCCATGTCTCTTACAAGGGGCATTAAAACCGCCTTGTTAAACCACTCTGACCTCCACGTCTCTTCCAAGGGGCATTAAAACCGCCTTATTAAGCTACTGTGAACTCCACGTCTCTTCCAAGGGGCATTAAAACCGTCTTGTTAAACCACTCTGACCTCCACGTCTCTTCCAAGGGGCATTAAAACCGTCTTACTAAGCTACTATGATCCCCACGTCTCTTTCAAGGGGCATTGAAACCATCTTGTTAAACCACTCTGACCTCCACGTCTCTTCCAACGGGCATTAAAGCCATCTTGTTAAACCACTCTGACCTCCATGTCTCTTACAAGGGGCATTAAAACGGTCTTTTTAAGCTACTGTGAACTCCACGTCTCTTCCAAGGGGCATTAAAACCATCTTGTTAAAACACTCTGAACTCCACGTCTCGTCCAAGGGACATTAAAACCATCTTGTTAAACCACTCTGACCTCCACGTCTTTTCCAAGGGGCATTAAAACCACCTTGTTAAGCAACTGTGACCTCCACGTCTCTTCCAAGTGGCATTAAAACCATCTTGTTATACCACTCTGACCTCCACGTCTCTTACAAGGGGCATTAAAAACATCTTGTTAAACGACTCTGACCTCCACGTCTCTTCCAAGGGGCATTAAAAACATCTTGTTAAACCACTCTGACCTCCACCTCTCTTCCAAAGGGCCTTAAAACCATCTTGTTAAACCACTCTGACCTCCACGTCTCTTCCAAGGGGCATTAAAGCTGTCTTGTTAAGCTACTGTGACCTCCACGACTCTTCCAAGGGGCATTAAAACCATCTTGTTAAACCACTCTTACCTCCACGTCTCTTCCAAAGGGCCTTAAAACCATCTTGTTAAACCACTCTGACCTCCACGTCTCTTCCAAGGGGCATTAAAGCTGTCTTGTTAAGCTACTTTGACCTCCACGTCTCTTCCAAGGGGCATTAAAACCGTCTTGTTAAACCACTTTGACCTCCACGTCTCTTCCAAGGGGCATTAAAAACAACTTGTTAAACCACTCTGACCTCCATCTCTCTTCCAAAGGGCCTTAAAACCATCTTGTTAAACCACTCTGACCTCCACGTCTCTTCCAAGGGGCATTAAAGCCGTCTTGTTAAGCTACTGTGACGTCCACGACTCTTCCAAGGGGCATTAAAACCATCTTGTTAAACCACTCTGACCTCCACGTCTCTTTCAAAGGGCCTTAAAACCATCGTGTTAAACCACTCTGACCTCCACGTCTCTTCCAAGGGGCATGAAAGCTGTCTTGTTAAGCTACTTTGACCTCCACGTCTCTTCCAAGGGGCATTAAAACCGTCTTGTTAAACCACTTTGACCTCCACGTCTCTTCCAAGGGTCATTAAAACCGTCTTGTTAAACCAGTCTGAACTGCACGTCTCTTCCAAGGCGCATTAAAACCATCTTGTTAAACCACTCTGACCTCCACTTCTCTTCCAAGGGGCATTAAAACGGTCTTGTTAAGCTACTGTAACCTCCACGTCTCTTCCAAGCGGCATTAAAAACATCTTGTTAAGCTACTGTGACCACCACGTCTCTTCCAAGGAGCATGAAAACCGTCTTGTTAAACCACTCTGAACTCTAAGTCTCTTCCAAGGGGCATTAAAACCGTCTTGTTAAGCTACTTTGACCTCCACGTCTCTTCCAAGGGGCATTAAAACCGTCTTGTTAAGCAACTGTGACCTCCACGTCTCTTCCAAGTGGCATTAAAAAAATCTTGTTATACCACTCTGACCTCCACGTCTCTTCCAAGGGGCATTAAAACCATCTTGTTAAACCACACTGACCTCCACGACTCTTCCAAGGGGCATTAAAACCATCTTGTCAAACCACTCTGACCTCCACGTCTCTTCCAAGGGGCATTAAAACCATCTTGTTAAGCTACTGTGACCTCCACGTCTCTTACAAGGGGCATTAAAACCGCCTTGTTAAACCACTCTGACCTCCACGTCTCTTCCAAGGGGCATTAAAACCGCCTTATTAAGCTACTGTGAACTCCACGTCTCTTCCAAGGGGCATTAAAACCGTCTTGTTAAACCACTCTGACCTCCACGTCTCTTCCAAGGGGCATTAAAACCGTCTTACTAAGCTACTATGATCCCCACGTCTCTTTCAAGGGGCATTGAAACCATCTTGTTAAACCACTCTGACCTCCACGTCTCTTCCAACGGGCATTAAATCCATCTTGTTAAACCACTCTGACCTCCATGTCTCTTACAAGGGGCATTAAAACGGTCTTTTTAAGCTACTGTGAACTCCACGTCTCTTCCAAGGGGCATTAAAACCATCTTGTTAAAACACTCTGAACTCCACGTCTCGTCCAAGGGACATTAAAACCATCTTGTTAAACCACTCTGACCTCCACGTCTTTTCCAAGGGGCATTAAAACCACCTTGTTAAGCAACTGTGACCTCCACGTCTCTTCCAATTGGCATTAAATCCATCTTGTTATACCACTCTGACCTCCACGTCTCTTACAAGGGGCATTAAAAACATCTTGTTAAACGACTCTGACCTCCACGTCTCTTCCAAGGGGCATTAAAAACATCTTGTTAAACCACTCTGACCTCCACCTCTCTTCCAAAGGGCCTTAAAACCATCTTGTTAAACCACTCTGACCTCCACGTCTCTTCCAAGGGGCATTAAAGCTGTCTTGTTAAGCTACTGTGACCTCCACGACTCTTCCAAGGGGCATTAAAACCATCTTGTTAAACCACTCTGACCTCCACGTCTCTTCCAAAGGGCCTTAAAACCATCTTGTTAAACCACTCTGACCTCCACGTCTCTTCCAAGGGGCATTAAAGCTGTCTTGTTAAGCTACTTTGACCTCCACGTCTCTTCCAAGGGGCATTAAAACCGTCTTGTTAAACCACTTTGACCTCCACGTCTCTTCCAAGGGTCATTAAAACCGTCTTGTTAAACCAGTCTGAACTGCACGTCTCTTCCAAAGCGCATTAAAACCATCTTGTGAAACCACTCTGACCTCCACTTCTCTTCCAAGGGGCATTAAAACGGTCTTGTTAAGCTACTGTAACCTCCACGTCTCTTCCAAGCGGCATTAAAAACATCTTGTTAAGCTACTGTGACCTCCACGTCTATTCCAAGGAGCATGAAAACCGTCTTGGTAAACCACTCTGAACTCTACGTCTCTTCCAAGAGGCATTAAAACCGTCTTGTTAAGCTACTTTGACCTCCACGTCTCTTCCAAGGGGCATTAAAACCGTCTTGTTAAACCACTTTGACCTCCACGTCTCTTCCAAGGGTCATTAAAACCGTCTTGTTAAACCAGTCTGAACTGCACGTCTCTTCCAAGGCGCATTAAACCATCTTGTTAAAACACTGTGATCTTCACGTCTCTTCCAAGGGGCATTAAAACCATCTTATTAAACCACTCTGAACTCCACGTCTCTTCCAAGGGGCATTAAAGCCATCTTGTTAAGCTACTTTGACCTCCACGTCTCTTCCAAGGGGCATTAAAACCGTCTTGTTAAACCACTTTGACCTCCACATCTCTTCCAAGGGTCATTAAAACCGTCTTATTAAACCAGTCTGAACTGCACGTCTCTTCCAAAGCGCATTAAAACCATCTTGTTAAACCACTCTGACTTCCACTTCTCTTCCAAGGGGCATTAAAACGGTCTTGTTAAGCTACTGTGACCTCCACGTCTCTTCCAAGGGGCATTAAAACCATCTTGTTAAACCACTCTGATCTCTACATCTCTTCAAAGGGGCATTAAAACCATCTTGGTAAACCACTCTTTCCTCCACTTCTCATCCAAGAGGCATTAAAATCGCCTTTTTAAGCTACTGTGAACTCCACGTCTCTTCCAAGGGGCATTAAAACCAACTTGTTAAAACACTGTGAACTCCACGTCTCTTCCAAGGGGCATTAAAACCATCTTATTAAACCACTCTGACCTCCAAGTCTCTTCCAAGGGGCATTAAAACCATCTTGTTAAAGCACTCTGACCTCCACGTCTCTTCCAAGGGGCATTAAAATCGTCTTGTTAAGCTACTGTGACCTCCACGTCTCTTCCAAGGGACATTAAAACCATCTTGTTAAACCACTCTGATCTCCACGTCTCTTCCAAGGGGCATTAAAACCATCTTGTTAAGCTACTATGACCCCCATGTCTCTTCCAAGGGGCATTAAAACCATCTTGTTAAATCACACTGACCTCCACTTCTCGTCCAAGGAGCATTAAAACCGTCTTGTCAAGCAATTGTGATCTCCACGTCTCTTCCAAGGGGCATTAAAACCATCTTGTGAAAACACTCTGAACTCCACTTCTCTTCCAAGGGACATTAAAACCATCTAGTTAAACCACTCTGACGTCCACGTCTCTTCCAAGGGGCATTAAAACCGTCTTGTTAAGCAACTGTGACCTCCACGTCTCTTACAAGGGGCATTAAAACTATCTTGTTAAAACACTGTGATCTCCACGTCTCTTCCAAGGGGCATTAAAACCATCTTGTTAAAGCACTCTGACCTCCATGTCTCTTCCAAGGGGTATTAAAACCGTCTTGTTAAGCTACTGTGACCTCCACGTCTCTTCCAAGGGGCATTAAAACCGTCTTGGTAAACCACTCTTTCCTCCACGTCTCATCCATGAGACATTAAAACCGTCTTGTTAAGCTACTGTGAACACCACGTCTCTTCCAAGGGGCATGAAAACCATCTTGTTAAACCACTCTGATGTCCACGTCTCTTCCAAGGGGCATTAAAACCGTCTTGTTAAGCAACTGTGACCTCCACGTCTCTTCCAAGTGGCATTAAAACCATCTTGTTATACCACTCTGACCTCCACGTCTCTTCCAAGGGGCATTAAAACCATCTTGTTAAACCACTCTGATCTCCAAGACTCTTCCAAGGGGCATTAAAACCATCTTGTTAAACCACTCTGACCTCCACGTCTCTTCCAAGGGGCATTAAAACCGTCTTGTTAAGCTACTGTGACCTCCACGTCTCTTACAAGGGGCATTAAAACCGCCTTGTTAAACCACTCTGACCTCCACGTCTCTTCCAAGGGGCATTAAAACCGTCTTATTAAGCTACTGTGAACTCCACGTCTCTTACAAGGGGCATTAAAACCGTCTTGTTAAACCACTATGACCTCCAGGTCTCTTCCAAGGGGCTTTAAAACCATCTTATTAAGCTACTATGATCCCCATGTCTCTTTCAAGGGGCATTGAAACCATCTTGTTAAACCACTCTGACTTCCACGTCTCTTCCAAGGGGCATTAAAGCCATCTTGTTAAACCACTCTGACCTCCATGTCTCTTCCAAGGGGCATTAAAACGGTCTTGTTAAGCTACTGTGAACTCCACGTCTCTTCCAAGGGGCATTAAAAACATCTTGTTAAAACACTCTGACCTCCACCTCTCTTCCAAAGGGCCTTAAAACCATCTTGTTAAACCACTCTGACCTCCACGTCTCTTCCAAGGGGCATTAAAGCCGTCTTGTTAAGTTACTGTGACCTCCACGACTCTTCCAAGGGGCATTAAAACCATCTTGTTAAACCACTCTGACCTCCACGTCTCTTCCAAAGGGCCTTAAAACCATCTTGTTAAACCACTGTGACCTCCACGTCTCTTCCAAGGGGCATTAAAGCTGTCTTGTTAAGCTACTTTGACCTCCCCGTCTCTTCCAAGGGGCATTAAAACCGTCTTCTTAAACCACTTTGACCTCCACGTCTCTTCCAAGGGTCATTAAAACCGTCTTGTTAAACCAGTCTGAACTGCTCGTCTCTTCCAAGGCGCATTAAAACCATCTTGTTAAACCACTCTGACCTCCACTTCTCTTCCAAGGGGCATTAAAACGGTCTTGTTAAGCTACTGTAACCTCCACGTCTCTTCCAAGGAGCATGAAAACCGTCTTGTTAAACCACTCTGAACTCTACGTCTCTTCCAAGGGGTATTAAAACCGTCTTGTTAAGCTACTTTGACCTCCACGTCTCTTCCAAGGGGCATTAAAACCGTCTTGTTAAACCACTTTGACCTCCACTTCTCTTCCAAGCGTCATTAAAACCGTCTTGTTAAACCAGTCTGAACTGCACGTCTCTTCCAAGGCGCATTAAAACCATCTTGTTAAAACACTGTGATCTTCACGTCTCTTCCAAGGGGCATTAAAACCATCTTATTAAACCACTCTGACCTCCACGTCTCTTCCAAGGGGCATTAAAACCATCTTGTTAAAGCACTCTGACCTCCACGTCTTTTCCAAGGGGCATTAAAACCGTCTTGTTAAGCTACTGTGACCTCCACGTCTCTTCCAATGGACATTAAAACCGTCTTGTTAAAACACTCTGATCTCCACGTCTCTTCCAAGGGGCATTAAAACCATCTTGTTAAGCTACTATGACACTCATGTCTCTTCCAAGGGGCATTAAAACCATCTTGTTAAATCACACTGACCTCCCCTTCTCGTCCAAGGAGCATTAAAACCATCTTGTTAAACCACTCTGACCTCCACTTCTCTTCCAAGGGGCATTAAAACGGTCTTGTTAAGCTACTGTAACCTCCACGTCTCTTCCAAGGGGCATTAAAACCATCTTGTTAAGCTACTGTGAACTCCACGTCTCTTCCAAGGAGCATTAAAACCGTCTTGTTAAACCACTCTGAACACTACATCTCTTCCAAGGGGCATTAAAACCGTCTTGTTAAGCTGCTTTGACCTCCACGTCTCTTCCAAGGGGCATTAAAACCGTCTTTTTAAGCTACTGTGAACTCCACGTCTCTTCCAAGGGGAATTAAAACCATCTTGTTAAAACACTGTGATCTCCACGTCTCTTCCAAGGGGCATTAAAACCATCTTATAAAACCACTCTGACCTCCACGTCTCTTCCAAGGGGTATTAAAACCATCTTGTTATAGCACTCTAACCTCCACGTCTCTTCCAAGAGGCATTAAAACCGTCTTGATAAGCTACTGTGACCTCCACGTCTCTTCCAAGGGACATTAAAACCGTCTTGTTAAACCACTCTGATCTCCAAGTCTCTTCCAAGGGGCAATAAAACCATCTTGTTAAGCTACTATGACCCCCATGTCTCTTCCAAGGGGGATTAAAACCATCTTGTTAAATCACTTTGACCTCCACTTCTCGTCCAAGGAGCATTAAAACCGTCTTGTTAAGCTACTGTGATCTCCACGTCTCTTCCAAGGGGCTTTCAAACCATCTTGTTAAACCACTCTTACCTCCACGTCTCTTCCAAGGGGCATTAAAACCGTCTTGGTAAACCACTCTTTCCTCAACGTCTCATCCATGAGACATTAAAACCGTCTTGTTAAGCTACTGTGAACTCTACGTCTCTTCCAAGGGGCATTAAAACCGTCTTATTAAGCTACTGTGAACTCCACGTCTCTTCCAAGGGGCATTAAAACCGTCTTGTTAAACCACTCTGACCTCCATGTCTCTTCCAAGGGGCATTAAAACCGTCTTATTAAGCTACTATGATCCCCACTTCTCTTTCAAGGGGCATTGAAACCATCTTGTTAAACCACTCTGACCTCCACGTCTCTTCCAAGGGGCATTAAAGCCGTCTTGATAAACCACTCTGACCTCCATGTCTCTTCCAAGGGGCATTAAAATGGTCTTGTTAAGCTACTGTGAACTCCACGTCTCTTCCCAGGGGCATTAAAACCATCTTGTTAAAACACTCTGAACTCCACGTCTTTTCCAAGCGGCATTAAAACTACCTTGTTAAGCAACTGTGACCTCCACGTCTCTTCCAAGTGGCATTAAAACCATCTTGTTATACCACTCTGACCTCCACGTCTCTTACAAGGGGCATTAAAATCATCTTGTTAAACCACTCTGACACAACGTCTCTTCCAAGGGGCATTAAAAACATCTTGTTAAACCACTCTGACCTCCACCTCTCTTCCAAAGGGCCTTAAAACCATCTTGTTAAACCACTCTGACCTCCACGTCTCTTCCAAGGGGCATTAAAGCCGTCTTGTTAAGCTACTGTGACCTCCACGACTCTTCCAAGGGGCATTAAAACCATTTTGTTAAACCACTCTGACCTCCATGTCTCTTCCAAGGGGCATTAAAGCTGTCTTGTTTAGCTACTTTGACCTCCACGTCTCTTCCAAGGGGCATTTAAACCGTCTTGTTAAACTACTTTGACCTCCACGTCTCTTCCAAGGGTCATTAAAAGCGTCTTGTTAAACAAGTCTGAACTGCACGTCTCTTCCAAGGCGCATTAAAATCATCTTGTTAAACCACTCTGACCTCCACTTCTCTTCCAAGGGGCATTAAAACGGTCTTGTTAAGCTGCTGTAACCTCCACGTCTCTTCCAAGCGGCATTAAAAACATCTTGTTAAGCTACTGTGACCTCCACGTCTCTTCCAAGGAGCATGAAAACCGTCTTGTTAAACCACTCTGAACTCTACGTCTCTTCCAAGGGGCATTAAAACCGTCTTGTTAAGCTACTTTGACCTCCACGTCTCTTCCAAGCGGCATTAAAACCGTCTTGTTAAACCACTTTGACCTCCACGTCTCTTCCAAGGGTCATTAAAACCGTCTTGTTAAACCAGTCTGAACTGCACGTCTCTTCCAAGGCGCATTAAAACCATCTTGTTAAAACACTGTGATCTTCACGTCTCTTCCAAGGGGCATTAAAACCATCTTATTAAACCACTCTGACCTCCACGTCTCTTCCAAGGGGCATTAAAGCCGTCTTGTTAAGCTACTTTGACCTCCACGTCTCTTACAAGGGGCATTAAAACCGTCTTGTTAAACCACTTTGACCTCCACATCTCTTCCAAGGCTCATTAAAACCGTCTTGTTAAACCAGTATGAACTGCTCGTCTCTTCCAAAGCGCATTAAAACCATCTTGTTAAACCACTCTGACTTCCACTTCTCTTCCAAGAGGCATTAAAACGGTCTTGTTAAGCTACTGTGACCTCCACGTCTCTTCCAAGGGGCATTAAAACCATCTTGTTAAACCATTCTGTACTCTACATCTCTTCCAAGGGGCATTAAAACCGTCTTGTTAAGCTACTTTGACCTCCACGTCTCTTCCAAGGGGCATTAAAACCGTGTTGGTAAACCACTCTTTCCTCCACTTCTCATCCAAAAGGCATTAAAACCGTCTTTTTAAGCTACTGTGAACTCCACGTCTCTTCCAAGGGGCATTAAAACCATCTTGTTAAAACACTGTGATCTCCACGTCTCTTCCAAGGGGCATTAAAACCATCTTATTAAACCACTCTGACCTCCACGTCTCTTCCAAGGGGCATTAAAACCATCTTGTTAAAGCACTCTGACCTCCACGTCTCTTCCAAGGGGCATTAAAACCGTCTTGTTAAGCTACTGTGACCTCCACGTCTCTTCCAAGGGACATTAAAACCATCTTGTTAAACCACTCTGATCTCCACGTCTCTTCCAAGGGGCATTAAAACTATCTTGTTAAGCTACTATGACCCCCATGTCTCTTCCAAGGGGCATTAAAACCATCTTGTTAAATCACACTGACCTCCACTTCTCGTCCAAGGAGCATTAAAACCGTCTTGTTAAGCTATTGTGATCTCCACGTCTCTTCCAAGGGGCATTAAAACCGTCTTGTTAAACCACTCTTACCTCCACGTCTCTTCCAAGGGGCATTAAAACCGTCTTGGTAAACCACTCTTTCCTCCACGTCTCATCTATGAGACATTAAAACCGTCTTGTTAAGCTACTGTGAACTCCACGTCTCTTCCAAGGGGCATTAAAACCATCTTGTTAAAACACTCTGAACTCCACGTCTCTTCCAAGGGGCATTAAAACCATCTAGTTAAACCACTCTGACGTCCACGTCTCTTCCAAGGGGCATTAAAACTGTCTTGTTAAGCAACTGTGACCTCCACGTCTCTTACAAGGGGCATTAAAACCATCTTGTTAAAACACTGTGATCTACACGTCTCTTCCAAGGGGCAATAAAACCATCTAATTAACCACTCTGACCTCCACGTCTCTTCCAAGGGGCATTAAAACCATCTTGCTAAAGCACTCTGACCTCCACATCTCTTTCAAGGGGTATTAAAACCGTCTCGTTAAGCTACTGTGACCTCCACGTCTCTTCCAAGGGGCATTAAAACCGTCTTGGTAAACTACTCTTTCCTCCACGTCTCATCCATGAGACATTAAAATCGTCTTGTTAAGCTACTGTGAACTCCACGTCTCTTCCAAGGGGCATGAAAACCATCTTGTTAAACCACTCTGACGTCCACGTCTCTTCCAAGGGGCATTAAAACCGTCTTGTTAAGCAACTGTGACCTCCACGTCTCTTCCAAGTGGCATTAAAACCATCTTGTTATACCACTCTGACCTCCACGTCTCTTCCAAGGGGCATTAAAACCATTTTGTTAAACCACTCTGACCTCCACGACTCTTCCAAGGGGCATTAAAACCATCTTGTCAAACGACTCTGACCTCCACGTCTCTTCCAAGGGGCATTAAAACCGTCTTGTTAAGCTACTGTGACCTCCACGTCTCTTACAAGGGGCATTAAAACCGCCTTGTTAAACCACTCTGACCTCCACGTCTCTTCCAAGGGACATTAAAACCGTCTTATTAAGCTACTGTGAACTCCACGTCTCTTCCAAGGGGCATTAAAACCGTCTTGTTAAACCACTCTGACCTCCACGTCTCTTCCAAGGGGCATTAAAACCGTCTTATTAAGCTACTATGATTCCCACGTCTCTTTCAAGGGGCATTGAAACCATCTTGTTAAACGACTCTGACCTCCACGTCTCTTCCAAGGGGCATTAAAGCCATCTTGTTAAACCACTCTGACCTCCATGTCTCTTCCAAGGGGCATTAAAACGGTCTTGTTAAGCTACTGTGAACTCCACGTCTCTTCCAAGGGGCATTAAAACCATCTAGTTCAAACACTCTGACCTCCACGTCTTTTCCAAGGGGCAATAAAACCACCTTGTTAAGCAACTGTGACCTCCACGTCTCTTCCAAGTGGCATTAAAACCATCTTGTTATACAACTCTGACCTCCACGTCTCTTACAAGGGGCATTAAAACCATCTTGTTAAACCACTCTGACCTCCACGTCTCTTCCAAGGGGCATTAAAAACAACTTGTTAAACCACTCTGACCTCCACCTCTCTTCCAAAGGGCCTTAAAACCATCTTGTTAAACCACTCTGACCTCCACGTCTCTTCCAAGGGGCATTAAAGCCGTCTTGTTAAGCTACTGTGACCTCCACGACTCTTCCAAGGGGCATTAAAACCATCTTGTTAAACCACTCTGACCTCCACGTCTCTTTCAAAGGGCCTTAAAACCATCTTGTTAAACCACTCTGACCTCCACGTCTCTTCCAAGGGGCATTACAGTTGTCTTGTTAAGCTACTTTGACCTCCACGTCTCTTCCTAGGGGCATTAAAACCGTCTTGTTAAACCACTTTGACCTCCACGTCTCTTCCAAGGGTCATTAAAACCGTCTTGTTAAACCAGTCTGAACTGCACGTCTCTTCCAAGGCGCATTAAAACCATCTTGTTAAACCACTCTGACCTCCACTTCTCTTCCAAGGGGCATTAAAACGGTCTTGTTAAGCTACTGTAACCTCCACGTCTCTTCCAAGCGGCATTAAAAACATCTTGTTAAGCTACTGTGACCTCCACGTCTCTTCCAAGGAGCATGAAAACCGTCTTGTTAAACCACTCTGAACTCTAAGTCTCTTCCAACGGGCATTAAAACCGTCTTGTTAAGCTACTTTGACCTCCACGTCTCTTCCAAGGGGCATTAAAACCGTCTTGTTAAGCAACTGTGACCTCCACGTCTCTTCCAAGTGGCATTAAAACCATCTTGTTATACCACTCTGACCTCCATGTCTCTTCCAAGGGGCATTAAAACCATCTTGTTAAACCACTCTGACCTCCACGACTCTTCCAAGGGGCATTAAAACCATCTTGTCAAACCACTCTGACCTCCACGTCTCTTCCAAGGGGCATTAAAACCATCTTGTTAAGCTACTGTGACCTCCACGTCTCTTACAAGGGGCATTAAAACCGCCTTGTTAAACCACTCTGACCTCCACGTCTCTTCCAAGGGGCATTAAAACCGCCTTATTAAGCTACTGTGAACTCCACGTCTCTTCCAAGGGGCATTAAAACCGTCTTGTTAAACCACTCTGACCTCCACGTCTCTTCCAAGGGGCATTAAAACCGTCTTACTAAGCTACTATGATCCCCACGTCTCTTTCAAGGGGCATTGGAACCATCTTGTTAAACCACTCTGACCTCCACGTCTCTTCCAACGGGCATTAAAGCCATCTTGTTAAACCACTCTGACCTCCATGTCTCTTACAAGGGGCATTAAAACGGTCTTTTTAAGCTACTGTGAACTCCACGTCTCTTCCAAGGGGCATTAAAACCATCTTGTTAAAACACTCTGAACTCCACGTCTCGTCCAAGGGACATTAAAACCATCTTGTTAAACCACTCTGACCTCCACGTCTTTTCCAAGGGGCATTAAAACCACCTTGTTAAGCAACTGTGACCTCCACGTCTCTTCCAAGTGGCATTAAAACCATCTTGTTATACCACTCTGACCTCCACGTCTCTTACAATGGGCATTAAAAACATCTTTTTAAACGACTCTGACCTCCACGTCTCTTCCAAGGGGCATTAAAAACATCTTGTTAAACCTCTCTGACCTCCACCTCTCTTCCAAAGGGCCTTAAAACCATCTTGTTAAACCACTCTGACCTCCACGTCTCTTCCAAGGGGCATTAAAGCTGTGTTGTTAAGCTACTGTGACCTCCACGACTCTTCCAAGGGGCATTAAAACCATCTTGTTAAACCACTTTGACCTCCACGTCTCTTCCAAAGGGCCTTAAAACCATCTTGTTAAACCACTCTGACCTCCACGTCTCTTCCAAGGGGCATTAAAGCTGTCTTGTTAAGCTACTTTGACCTCCACGTCTCATCCAAGGGGCATTAAAACCGTCTTGCTAAACCACTTTGACCTCCACGTCTCTTCCAAGGGTCATTAAAACCGTCTTGTTAAACCAGTCTGAACTGCACGTCTCTTCCAAAGCGCATTAAAACCATCTTGTTAAACCACTCTGACCTCCACTTCTCTTCCAAGGGGCATTAAAACGGTCTTGTTAAGCTACTGTAACCTCCACGTCTCTTCCAAGCAGCAATAAAAACATCTTGTTAAGCTACTGTGACCTCCACGTCTATTCCAAGGAGCATGAAAACCGTCTTGGTAAACCACTCTGAACTCTACGTCTCTTCCAAGGGGCATTAAAACCGTCTTGTTAAGCTACTTTGACCTCCACGTCTCTTCCAAGGGGCATTAAAACCGTCTTGTTAAACCACTTTGACCTCCACGTCTCTTCCAAGGGTCATTAAAACCGTCTTGTTAAACCAGTCTGAACTGCACGTCTCTTCCAAGGCGCATTAAACCATCTTGTTAAAACACTGTGATCTTCACGTCTCTTCCAAGGGGCATTAAAACCATCTTATTAAACCACTCTGAACTCCACGTCTCTTCCAAGGGGCATTAAAGCCATCTTGTTAAGCTACTTTGACCTCCACGTCTCTTCCAAGGGGCATTAAAACCGTCTTGTTAAACCACTTTGACCTCCACATCTCTTCCAAGGGTCATTAAAACCGTCTTATTAAACCAGTCTGAACTGCACATCTCTTCCAAAGCGCATTAAAACCATCTTGTTAAACCACTCTGACTTCCACTTCTCTTCCAAGAGGCATTAAAACGGTCTTGTTAAGCTACTGTGACCTCCACGTCTCTTCCAAGGGGCATTAAAACCATCTTGTTAAACCACTCTGATCTCTACATCTCTTCCAAGGGGCATTAAAACCGTCTTGGTAAACCACTCTTTCCTCCACTTCTCATCCAAGAGGCATTAAAATCGCCTTTTTAAGCTACTGTGAACTCCACGTCTCTTCCAAGGGGCATTAAAACCAACTTGGTAAAACACTGTGAACTCCACGTCTCTTCCAAGGGGCATTAAAACCATCTTATTAAACCACTCTGACCTCCACGTCTCTTCCAAGGGGCATTAAAATCATCTTGTTAAAGCACTCTGACCTCCACGTCTCTTCCAAGGGGCATAAAAATCGTCTTGTTAAGCTACTGTGACCTCCACGTCTCTTCCAAGGGACATTAAAACCGTCTTGTTAAACCACTCTGATCTCCACGTCTCTTCCAAGGGGCATTAAAACCATCTTGTTAAGCTACTATGACCCCCATGTCTCTTCCAAGGGGCATTAAAACCATCTTGTTAAATCACACTGACCTCCACTTCTCGTCCAAGGAGCATTAAAACCGTCTTGTTAAGCAATTGTGATCTCCACGTCTCTTCCAAGGGGCATTAAAACCATCTTGTGAAAACACGCTGAACTCCACTTCTCTTCCAAGGGACATTAAAACATCTAGTTAAACCACTCTGACGTCCACGTCTCTTCCAAGGGGCATTAAAACCGTCTTGTTAAGCAACTGTGACCTCCACGTCTCTTACAAGGGGCATTGAAACCATCTTGTTAAAACACTGTGATCTCCACGTCTCTTCCAAGGGGCATTAAAACCATCTTGTTAAAGCACTCTGACCTCCACGTCTCTTCCAAGGGGTATTAAAACCGTCTTGTTAAGCTACTGTGACCTCCACGTCTCTTCCAAGGGGCATTAAAACCGTCTTGGTAAACCACTCTTTCCTCCATGTCTCATCCATGAGACATTAAAACCGTCTTGTTAAGCTACTGTGAACACCACGTCTCTTCCAAGGGGCATGAAAACCATCTTGTTAAACCACTCTGACGTCCACGTCTCTTCCAAGGGGCATTAAAACCGTCTTGTTAAGCAACTGTGACCTCCACGTCTCTTCCAAGTGGCATTAAAACCATCTTGTTATACCACTCTGACCTCCACGTCTCTTCCAAGGGGCATTAAAACCATCTTGTTAAACCACTCTGACCTCCACGACTCTTCCAAGGGGCATTAAAACCATCTTGTCAAACCACTCTGACCTCCACGTCTCTTCCAAGGGGCATTAAAACCGTCTTGTTAAGCTACTGTGACCTCCACGTCTCTTACAAGGGGCATTAAAACCACCTTGTTAAACCACTCTGACCTCCACGTCTCTTCCAAGGGGCATTAAAACCGTCTTATTAAGCTACTGTGAACTCCACGTCTCTTACAAGGGGCATTAAAACCGTCTTGTTAAACCACTCTGACCTCCAGGTCTCTTCCAAGGGGCTTTAAAACCGTCTTATTAAGCTACTATGATCCCCACGTCTCTTTCAAGGGGCATTGAAACCATCTTGTTAAACCACTCTGACTTCCACGTCTCTTCCAAGGGGCATTAAAGCCATCTTGTTAAACCACTCTGACCTCCATGTCTCTTCCAAGGGGCATTAAAACGGTCTTGTTAAGCTACTGTGAACTCCACGTCTCTTCCAAGGGGCATTAAAACCATCTTGTTAAAACACTCTGAACTCCACGTCTCTTCCAAGGGGCATTAAAACCATCTTGTTAAACCACTCTGACCTCCACGTCTTTTCCAAGGGGCATTAAAACCACCTTGTTAAGCAACTGTGACCTCCACGTCTCTTCCAAGTGGCATTAAAACCATCTTGTTATACCACTCTGACCTCCACGTCTCTTACAAGGGGCATTAAAATCATCTTGTTAAACCACTCTGACACCACGTCTCTTCCAAGGGGCATTAAAAACATCTTGTTAAACCACTCTGACCTCCACCTCTCTTCCAAAGGGCCTTAAAACCATCTTGTTAAACCACTCTGACCTCCACGTCTCTTCCAAGGGGCATTAAAGCCGTCTTGTTAAGCTACTGTGACCTCCACGACTCTTCCAAGGGGCATTAAAACCATCTTGTTAAACCACTCTGACCTCCACGTCTCTTCCAAGGGGCATTAAAGCTGTCTTGTTTAGCTACTTTGACCTCCACGTCTCTTCCAAGGGGCATTAAAACCGTCTTGTTAAACTACTTTGACCTCCACGTCTCTTCCAAGGGTCATTAAAACCGTCTTGTTAAACCAGTCTGAACTGCACGTCTCTTCCAAGGCGCATTAAAATCATCTTGTAAAACCACTCTGACCTCCACTTCTCTTCCAAGGGGCATTAAAACGGTCTTGTTAAGCTGCTGTAACCTCCACGTCTCTTCCAAGCGGCATTAAAAACATCTTGTTAAGCTATTGTGACCTCCACGTCTCTTCCAAGGAGCATGAAAACCGTCTTGTTAAACCACTCTGAACTCTACGTCTCTTCCAAGGGGCATTAAAACCGTCTTGTTAAGCTACTTTGACCTCCACGTCTCTTCCAAGCGGCATTAAAACCGTCTTGTTAAACCACTTTGACCTCCACGTCTCTTCCAAGGGTCATTAAAACCGTCTTGTTAAACCAGTCTGAACTGCACGTCTCTTCCAAGGCGCATTAAAACCATCTTGTTAAAACACTGTGATCTTCACGTCTCTTCCAAGGGGCATTAAAACCATCTTATTAAACCACTCTGACCTCCATGTCTCTTCCAAGGGGCATTAAAGCCGTCTTGTTAAGCTACTTTGACCTCCACGTCTCTTCCAAGGGGCATTAAAACCGTCTTGTTAAACCACTTTGACCTCCACATCTCTTCCAAGGGTCATTAAAACCGTTTTGTTAAACCAGTATGAACTGCTCGTCTCTTCCAAAGCGCATTAAAACCATCTTGTTAAACCACTCTGACTTCCACTTCTCTTCCAAGAGGCATTAAAACGGTCTTGTTAAGCTACTGTGACCTCCACGTCTCTTCCAAGGGGCATTAAAACCATCTTGTTAAACCATTCTGTACTCTACATCTCTTCCAAGGGGCATTAAAACCGTCTTGTTAAGCTACTTTGACCTCCATGTCTCTTCCAAGGGGCATTAAAACCGTCTTGGTAAACCACTCTTTCCTCCACTTCTCATCCAAGAGGCATTAAAACCGTCTTTTTAAGCTACTGTGAACTCCACGTCTCTTCCAAGGGGCATTAAAACCATCTTGTTAAAACACTGTGATCTCCATGTCTCTTCCAAGGGGCATTAAAACCATCTTATTAAACCACTCTGACCTCCACGTCTCTTCCAAGGGGCATTAAAACCATCTTGTTAAAGCACTCTGACCTCCACGTCTCTTCCAAGGGGCATTAAAACCGTCTTGTTAAGCTACTGTGACCTCCACGTCTCTTCCAAGGGACATTAAAACCGTCTTGTTAAACCACTCTGATCTCCACGTCTCTTCCAAGGGGCATTAAAACTATCTTGTTAAGCTACTATGACCCCCATGTCTCTTCCAAGGGGCATTAAAACCATCTTGTTAAATCACACTGACCTCCACTTCTCGTGCAAGGAGCATTAAAACCGTCTTGTTAAGCTATTGTGATCTCCACGTCTCTTCCAAGGGGCATTAAAACCGTCTTGTTAAACCACTCTTACCTCCACGTATCTTCCAAGGGGCATTAAAACCGTCTTGGTAAACCACGCTTTCCTCCACGTCTCATCTATGAGACATTAAAACCGTCTTGTTAAGCTACTGTGAACTCCACGTCTCTTCCAAGGGGCATTAAAAACATCTTGTTAAAACACTCTGAACTCCACGTCTCTTCCAAGGGGCATTAAAACCATCTAGTTAAACCACTCTGACGTCCACGTCTCTTCCAAGGGGCATTAAAACCATCTTGTTAAGCAACTGTGACCTCCACGTCTCTTACAAGGGGCATTAAAACCATCTTGTTAAAACACTGTGATCTCCACGTCTCTTCCAAGGGGCAATAAAACCATCTTATTAACCACTCTGACCTCCACGTCTCTTCCAAGGGGCATTAAAACCATCTTGTTAAAGCACTCTGACCTCCACATCTCTTTCAAGGGGTATTAAAACCGTCTCGTTAAGCTACTGTGACCTCCACGTCTCTTCCAAGGGGCATTAAAACCGTCTTGGTAAACCACTCTTTCCTCCACGTCTCATCCATGAGACATTAAAATCGTCTTGTTAAGCTACTGTGAACTCCACGTCTCTTCCAAGGGGCATGAAAACCATCTTGTTAAACCACTCTGACGTCCACGTCTCTTCCAAGGGGCATTAAAACCGTCTTATTAAGCAACTGTGACCTCCACGTCTCTTCCAAGTGGCATTAAAACCATCTTGTTATACCACTCTGACCTCCACGTCTCTTCCAAGGGGCATTAAAACCATTTTGTTAAACCACTCTGAACTCCACGACTCTTCCAAGGGGCATTAAAACCATCTTGTCAAACGACTCTAATCTCCACGTCTCTTCCAAGGGGCATTAAAACCGTCTTGTTAAGCTACTGTGACCTCCACGTCTCTTACAAGGGGCATTAAAACCGCCTTGTTAAACCACTCTGACCACCACGTCTCTTCCAAGGGGCATTAAAACCGTCTTATTAAGCTACTGTGAACTCCACGTCTCTTCCAAGGGGCATTAAAACCGTCTTGTTAAACCACTCTGACCTCCACGTCTCTTCCAAGGGGCATTAAAACCGTCTTATTAAGCTACTATGATCCCCACGTCTCTTTCAAGGGGCATTGAAACCATCTTGTTAAACCACTCTGACCTCCACGTCTCTTCCAAGGGGCATTAAAGCCATCTTGTTAAACCACTCTGACCTCCATGTCTCTTCCAAGGGGCATTAAAACGGTCTTGTTAAGCTACTGTGAACTCCACGTCTCTTCCAAGGGGCATTAAAACCATCTTGTTCAAACACTCTGACCTCCACGTCTTTTCCAAGGGACATTAAAACCACCTTGTTAAGCAACTGTGACCTCCACGTCTCTTCCAAGTGGCATTAAAACCATCTTGTTATACCACTCTGACCTCCACGTCTCTTACAAGGGGCATTAAAACCATCTTGTTAAACCACTCTGACCTCCACGTCTCTTCCAAGGGGCATTAAAAACAACTTGTTAAACCACTCTGACCTCCATCTCTCTTCCAAAGGGCCTTAAAACCATCTTGTTAAACCACTCTGACCTCCACGTCTCTTCCAAGGGGCATTAAAGCCGTCTTGTTAAGCTACTGTGACCTCCACGACTCTTCCAAGGGGCATTAAAACCATCTTGTTAAACCACTCTGACCTCCACGTCTCTTTCAAAGGGCCTTAAAACCATCTTGTTAAACCACTCTGACCTCCACGTCTCTTCCAAGGGGCATTAAAGCTGTCTTGTTAAGCTACTTTGACCTCCACGTCTCTTCCAAGGGGCATTAAAACCGTCTTGTTAAACCACTTTGACCTCCACGTCTCTTCCAAGGGTCATTAAAACCGTCTTGTTAAACCACTCTGACCTCCACTTCTCTTCCAAGGGGCATTAAAACGGTCTTGTTAAGCTACTGTAACCTCCACGTCTCTTCCAAGCGGCATTAAAAACATCTTGTTAAGCTACTGTGACCTCCACGTCTCTTCCAAGGAGCATGAAAACCGTCTTGTTAAACCACTCTGAACTCTAAGTCTCTTCCAAGGGGCATTAAAACCGTCTTGTTAAGCTACTTTGACCTCCACGTCTCTTCCAAGGGGCATTAAAACTGTCTTGTTAAGCTACTTTGACCTCCACGTCTCTTCCAAGGGGCATTAAAACCGTCTTGTTAAGCAACTGTGACCTCCACGTCTCTTCCAAGTGGCATTAAAAAAATCTTGTTATACCACTCTGACCTCCACGTCTCTTCCAAGGGGCATTAAAACCATCTTGTTAAACCACACTGACCTCCACGACTCTTCCAAGGGGCATTAAAACCATCTTGTCAAACCACTCTGACCTCCACGTCTCTTCCAAGGGGCATTAAAACCATCTTGTTAAGCTACTGTGACCTCCACGTCTCTTACAAGGGGCATTAAAACCGCCTTGTTAAACCACTCTGACCTCCACGTCTCTTCCAAGGGGCATTAAAACCGCCTTATTAAGCTACTGTGAACTCCACGTCTCTTCCAAGGTGCATTAAAACCGTCTTGTTAAACCACTCTGACCTCCACGTCTCTTCCAAGGGGCATTAAAACCGTCTTACTAAGCTACTATGATCCCCACGTCTCTTTCAAGGGGCATTGAAACCATCTTGTTAAACCACTCTGACCTCCACGTCTCTTCCAACGGGCATTAAATCCATCTTGTTAAACCACTCTGACCTCCATGTCTCTTACAAGGGGCATTAAAACGGTCTTTTTAAGCTACTGTGAACTCCACGTCTCTTCCAAGGGGCATTAAAACCATCTTGTTAAAACACTCTGAACTCCACGTCTCGTCCAAGGGACATTAAAACCATCTTGTTAAACCACTCTGACCTCCACGTCTTTTCCAAGGGGCATTAAAACCACCTTGTTAAGCAACTGTGACCTCCACGTCTCTTCCAAGTGGCATTAAAACCATCTTGTTATACCACTCTGACCTCCACGTCTCTTACAAGGGGCATTAAAACATCTTCTTAAACGACTCTGACCTCCACGTCTCTTCCAAGGGGCATTAAAAACATCTTGTTAAACCACTCTGACCTCCACCTCTCTTCCAAAGGGCCTTAAAACCATCTTGTTAAACCACTCTGACCTCCACGTCTCTTCCAAGGGGCATTAAAGCTGTCTTGTTAAGCTACTGTGACCTCCACGACTATTCCAAGGGGCATTAAAACCATCTTGTTAAACCACTCTGACCTCCACGTCTCTTCCAAAGGGCCTTAAAACCATCTTGTTAAACCACTCTGACCTCCACGTCTCTTCCAAGGGGCATTAAAGCTGTGTGGTTAAGCTACTTTGACCTCCACGTCTCTTCCAAGGGGCATTAAAACCGTCTTGTTAAACCACTTTGACCTCCACGTCTCTTCCAAGGGTCATTAAAACCGTCTTGTTAAACCAGTCTGAACTGCACGTCTCTTCCAAAGCGCATTAAAACCATCTTGTGAAACCACTCTGACCTCCACTTCTCTTCCAAGGGGCATTAAAACGGTCTTGTTAAGCTACTGTAACCTCCACGTCTCTTCCAAGCGGCATTAAAAACATCTTGTTAAGCTACTGTGACCTCCACGTCTATTCCAAGGAGCATGAAAACTGTCTTGGTAAACCACTCTGAACTCTACGTCTCTTCCAAGAGGCATTAAAACCGTCTTGTTAAGCTACTTTGACCTCCACGTCTCTTCCAAGGGGCATTAAAACCGTCTTGTTAAACCACTTTGACCTCCACGTCTCTTCCAAGGGTCATTAAAACCGTCTTGTTAAACCAGTCTGAACTGCACGTCTCTTCCAAGGCGCATTAAACCATCTTGTTAAAACACTGTGATCTTCACGTCTCTTCCAAGGGGCATTAAAACCATCTTATTAAACCACTCTGAACTCCACGTCTCTTCCAAGGGGCATTAATGCCATCTTGTTAAGCTACTTTGACCTCCACGTCTCTTCCAAGGGGCATTAAAACCGTCTTGTTAAACCACTTTGACCTCCACATCTCTTCCAAGGGTCATTAAAACCGTCTTATTAAACCAGTCTGAACTGCACGTCTCTTCCAAAGCGCATTAAAACCATCTTGTTAAACCACTCTGACTTCCACTTCTCTTCCAAGAGGCATTAAAACGGTCTTGTTAAGCTACTGTGACCTCCACGTCTCTTCCAAGGGGCATTAAAACCATCTTGTTAAACCACTCTGATCTCTACATCTCTTCAAAGGGGCATTAAAACCATCTTGGTAAACCACTATTTCCTCCACTTCTCATCCAAGAGGCATTAAAATCACCTTTTTAAGCTACTGTGAACTCCACGTCTCTTCCAAGGGGCATTAAAACCAACTTGTTAAAACACTGTGAACTCCACGTCTCTTCCAAGGGGCATTAAAACCATCTTATTAAACCACTCTGACCTCCACGTCTCTTCCAAGGGGCATTAAAACCATCTTGTTAAAGCACTCTGACCTCCACGTCTCTTCCAAGGGGCATTAAAATCGTCTTGTTAAGCTACTGTGACCTCCACGTCTCTTCCAAGGGACATTAAAACCGTCTTGTTAAACCACTCTGATCTCCACGTCTCTTCCAAGGGGCATTAAAACCATCTTGTTAAGCTACTATGACCCCCATGTCTCTTCCAAGGGGCATTAAAACCATGTTGTTAAATCACACTGACCTCCACTTCTCGTCCAAGGAGCATTAAAACCGTCTTGTTAAGCAATTGTGATCTCCACGTCTCTTCCAAGGGGCATTAAAACCATCTTGTGAAAACACTCTGAACTCCACTTCTCTTCCAAGGGACATTAAAACCATCTAGTTAAACCACTCTGACGTCCACGTCTCTTCCAAGGGGCATTAAAACCGTCTTGTTAAGCAACTGTGACCTCCACGTCTCTTACAAGGGGCATTAAAACCATCTTGTTAAACCATTCTGTACTCTACATCTCTTCCAAGGGGCATTAAAACCGTCTTGTTAAGCTACTTTGACCTCCATGTCTCTTCCAAGGGGCATTAAAACCGTCTTGGTAAACCACTCTTTCCTCCACTTCTCATCCAAGAGGCATTAAAACCGTCTTTTTAAGCTACTGTGAACTCCATGTCTCTTCCAAGTGGCATTAAAACCATCTTGTTAAAACACTGTGATCTCCATGTCTCTTCCAAGGGGCATTAAAACCATCTTATTAAACCACTCTGACCTCCACGTCTCTTCCAAGGGGCATTAAAACCATCTTGTTAAAGCACTCTGACCTCCACGTCTCTTCCAAGGGGCATTAAAACCGTCTTGTTAAGCTACTGTGACCTCCACGCCTCTTCCAAGGGACATTAAAACCGTCTTGTTAAACCACTCTGATCTCCACGTCTCTTCCAAGGGGCATTAAAACTATCTTGTTAAGCTACTATGACCCCCATGTCTCTTCCAAGGGGCATTAAAACCATCTTGTTAAATCACACTGACCTCCACTTCTCGTGCAAGGAGCATTAAAACCGTCTTGTTAAGCTATTGTGATCTCCACGTCTCTTCCAAGGGGCATTAAAACCGTCTTGTTAAACCACTCTTACCTCCACGTCTCTTCCAAGGGGCATTAAAACCGTCTTGGTAAACCACGCTTTCCTCCACGTCTCATCTATGAGACATTAAAACCGTCTTGTTAAGCTACTGTGAACTCCACGTCTCTTCCAAGGGGCATTAAAACCATCTTGTTAAAACACTCTGAACTCCACGTCTCTTCCAAGGGGCATTAAAACCATCTAGTTAAACCACTCTGACGTCCACGTCTCTTCCAAGGGGCATTAAAACCATCTTGTTAAGCAACTGTGACCTCCACGTCTCTTACAAGGGGCATTAAAACCATCTTGTTAAAACACTGTGATCTCCACGTCTCTTCCAAGGGGCAATAAAACCATCTTATTAACCACTCTGACCTCCACGTCTCTTCCAAGGGGCATTAAAACCATCTTGTTAAAGCACTCTGACCTCCACATCTCTTTCAAGGGGTATTAAAACCGTCTCGTTAAGCTACTGTGACCTCCACGTCTCTTCCAAGGGGCATTAAAACCGTCTTGGTAAACCACTCTTTCCTCCACGTCTCATCCATGAGACATTAGAATCGTCTTGTTAAGCTACTGTGAACTCCACGTCTCTTCCAAGGGGCATGAAAACCATCTTGTTAAACCACTCTGACGTCCACGTCTCTTCCAAGGGGCATTAAAACCGTCTTATTAAGCAACTGTGACCTCCACGTCTCTTCCAAGTGGCATTAAAACCATCTTGTTATACCACTCTGACCTCCACGTCTCTTCCAAGGGGCATTAAAACAATTTTGTTAAACCACTCTGACCTCCACGACTCTTCCAAGGGGCATTAAAACCATCTTGTCAAACGACTGTAATCTCCACGTCTCTTCCAAGGGGCATTAAAACCGTCTTGTTAAGCTACTGTGACCTCCACGTCTCTTACAAGGGGCATTAAAACCGCCTTGTTAAACCACTCTGACCTCCACGTCTCTTCCAAGGGGCATTAAAACCGTCTTATTAAGCTACTGTGAACTCCACGTCTCTTCCAAGGGGCATTAAAACCGTCTTGTTAAACCACTCTGACCTCCACGTCTCTTCCAAGGGGCATTAAAACTGTCTTATTAAGCTACTATGATCCCCACGTCTCTTTCAAGGGGCATTGAAACCATCTTGTTAAACCACTCTGACCTCCACGTCTCTTCCAAGGGGCATTAAAGCCATCTTGTTAAACCACTCTGACCTCCATGTCTCTTCCAAGGGGCATTAAAACGGTCTTGTTAAGCTACTGTGAACTCCACGTCTCTTCCAAGGGGCATTAAAACCATCTTGTTCAAACACTCTGACCTCCACGTCTTTTCCAAGGGACATTAAAACCACCTTGTTAAGCAACTGTGACCTCCACGTCTCTTCCAAGTGGCATTAAAACCATCTTGTTATACCACCCTGACCTCCACGTCTCTTACAAGGGGCATTAAAACCATCTTGTTAAACCACTCTGACCTCCACGTCTCTTCCAAGGGGCATTAAAAACAACTTGTTAAACCACTCTGACCTCCATCTCTCTTCCAAAGGGCCTTAAAACCATCTTGTTAAACCACTCTGACCTCCACGTCTCTTCCAAGGGGCATTAAAGCCGTCTTGTTAAGCTACTGTGACCTCCACGACTCTTCCAAGGGGCATTAAAACCATCTTGTTAAACCACTCTGACCTCCACGTCTCTTTCAAAGGGCCTTAAATCCATCTTGTTAAACCACTCTGAGCTCCACGTCTCTTCCAAGGGGCATTAAAGCTGTCTTGTTAAGCTACTTTGACCTCCACGTCTCTTCCAAGGGGCATTAAAACCGTCTTGTTAAACCACTTTGACCTCCACGTCTCTTCCAAGGGTCATTAAAACCGTCTTGTTAAACCAGTCTGAACTGCACGTCTCTTCCAAGGCGCATTAAAACCATCTTGTTAAACCACTCTGACCTCCACTTCTCTTCCAAGGGGCATTAAAACGGTCTTGTTAAGCTACTGTAACCTCCTCGTCTCTTCCAAGCGGCATTAAAAACATCTTGTTAAGCTACTGTGACCTCCACGTCTCTTCCAAGGAGCATGAAAACCGTCTTGTTAAACCACTCTGAACTCTAAGTCTCTTCCAAGGGGCATTAAAACCGTCTTGTTAAGCTACTTTGACCTCCACGTCTCTTCCAAGGGGCATTAAAACCGTCTTGTTAAGCAACTGTGACCTCCACGTCTCTTCCAAGTGGCATTAAAAAAATCTTGTTATACCACTCTGACCTCCACGTCTCTTCCAAGGGGCATTAAAACCATCTTGTTAAACCACACTGACCTCCACGACTCTTCCAAGGGGCATTAAAACCATCTTGTCAAACCACTCTGACCTCCACGTCTCTTCCAAGGGGCATTAAAACCATCTTGTTAAGCTACTGTGACCTCCACGTCTCTTACAAGGGGCATTAAAACCGCCTTGTTAAACCACTCTGACCTCCACGTCTCTTCCAAGGGGCATTAAAACCGCCTTATTAAGCTACTGTGAACTCCACGTCTCTTCCAAGGGGCATTAAAACCGTCTTGTTAAACCACTCTGACCTCCACGTCTCTTCCAAGGGGCATTAAAACCGTCTTACTAAGCTACTATGATCCCCACGTCTCTTTCAAGGGGCATTGAAACCATCTTGTTAAACCACTCTGACCTCCACGTCTCTTCCAACGGGCATTAAAGCCATCTTGTTAAACCACTCTGACCTCCATGTCTCTTACAAGGGGCATTAAAACGGTCTTTTTAAGCTACTGTGAACTCCACGTCTCTTCCAAGGGGCATTAAAACCATCTTGTTAAAACACTCTGAACTCCACGTCTCGTCCAAGGGACATTAAAACCATCTTGTTAAACCACTCTGACCTCCACGTCTTTTCCAAGGGGCATTAAAACCACCTTGTTAAGCAACTGTGACCTCCACGTCTCTTCCAAGTGGCATTAAAACCATCTTGTTATACCACTCTGACCTCCACGTTTCTTACAAGGGGCATTAAAAACATCTTGTTAAACGACTCTGACCTCCACGTCTCTTCCAAGGGGCATTAAAAACATCTTGTTAAACCACTCTGACCTCCACCTCTCTTCCAAAGGGCCTTAAAACCATCTTGTTAAACCACTCTGACCTCCACGTCTCTTCCAAGGGGCATTAAAGCTGTCTTGTTAAGCTACTGTGACCTCCACGACTCTTCCAAGGGGCATTAAAACCATCTTGTTAAACCACTCTGACCTCCACGTCTCTTCCAAAGGGCCTTAAAACCATCTTGTTAAACCACTCTGACCTCCACGTCTCTTCCAAGGGGCATTAAAGCTGTCTTGTTAAGCTACTTTGACCTCCACGTCTCTTCCAAGGGGCATTAAAACCGTCTTGTTAAACCACTTTGACCTCCACGTCTCTTCCAAGGGTCATTAAAACCGTCTTGTTAAACCAGTCTGAACTGCACGTCTCTTCCAAAGCGCATTAAAACCATCTTGTGAAACCACTCTGACCTCCACTTCTCTTCCAAGGGGCATTAAAACGGTCTTGTTAAGCTACTGTAACCTCCACGTCTCTTCCAAGCAGCATTAAAAACATTTTGTTAAGCTACTGTGACCTCCACGTCTATTCCAAGGAGCATGAAAACCGTCTTGGTAAACCACTCTGAACTCTACGTCTCTTCCAAGAGGCATTAAAACCGTCTTGTTAAGCTACTTTTACCTCCACGTCTCTTCCAAGGGGCATTAAAACCGTCTTGTTAAACCACTTTGACCTCCACGTCTCTTCCAAGGGTCATTAAAACCGTCTTGTTAAACCAGTCTGAACTGCACGTCTCTTCCAAGGCGCATTAAACCATCTTGTTAAAACACTGTGATCTTCACGTCTCTTCCAAGGGGCATTAAAACCATCTTATTAAACCACTCTGAACTCCACGTCTCTTCCAAGGGGCATTAAAGCCATCTTGTTAAGCTACTTTGACCTCCACGTCTCTTCCAAGGGGCATTAAAACCGTCTTGTTAAACCACTTTGACCTCCACATCTCTTCCAAGGGTCATTAAAACCGTCTTATTAAACCAGTCTGAACTGCACGTCTCTTCCAAAGCGCATTAAAACCATCTTGTTAAACCACTCTGACTTCCACTTCTCTTCCAAGAGGCATTAAAACGGTCTTGTTAAGCTACTGTGACCTCCACGTCTCTTCCAAGGGGCATTAAAACCATCTTGTTAGACCACTCTGATCTCTACATCTCTTCAAAGGGGCATTAAAACCATCTTGGTAAACCACTCTTTCCTCCACTTCTCATCCAAGAGGCATTAAAATCGCCTTTTTAAGCTACTGTGAACTCCACGTCTCTTCCAAGTGGCATTAAAACCAACTTGTTAAAACACTGTGAACTCCACGTCTCTTCCAAGGGGCATTAAAACCATCTTATTAAACCACTCTGACCTCCACGTCTCTTCCAAGGGGCATTAAAACCATCTTGTTAAAGCACTCTGACCTCCACGTCTCTTCCAAGGGGCATTAAAATCGTCTTGTTAAGCTACTGTGACCTCCACGTCTCTTCCAAGGGACATTAAAACCGTCTTGTTAAACCACTCTGATCTCCACGTCTCTTCCAAGGGGCATTAAAACCATCTTGTTAAGCTACTATGACCCCCATGTCTCTTCCAAGGGGCATTAAAACCATCTTGTTAAATCACACTGACCTCCACTTCTCGTCCAAGGAGCATTAAAACCGTCTTGTTAAGCAATTGTGATCTCCACGTCTCTTCCAAGGGGCATTAAAACCATCTTGTGAAAACACTCTGAACTCCACTTCTCTTCCAAGGGACATTAAAACCATCTAGTTAAACCACTCTGACGTCCACGTCTCTTCCAAGGGGCATTAAAACCATCTTGTTAAGCAACTGTGACCCCCACGTCTCTTACAAGGGGCATTAAAACCATCTTGTTAAAACACTGTGATCTCCACGTCTCTTCCAAGGGGCATTAAAACCATCTTGTTAAAGCACTCTGACCTCCACGTCTCTTCCAAGGGGTATTAAAACCGTCTTGTTAAGCTACTGTGACCTCCACGTCTCTTCCAAGGGGCATTAAAACCGTCTTGTTAAACCACTTTGACCTCCACGTCTCTTCCAAGGGTCATTAAAACCGTCTTGTTAAACCAGTCTGAACTGCACGTCTCTTCCAAAGCGCATTAAAACCATCTTGTGAAACCACTCTGACCTCCACTTCTCTTCCAAGGGGCATTAAAACGGTCTTGTTAAGCTACTGTAACCTCCACGTCTCTTCCAAGCAGCATTAAAAACATTTTGTTAAGCTACTGTGACCTCCACGTCTATTCCAAGGAGCATGAAAACCGTCTTGGTAAACCACTCTGAACTCTACGTCTCTTCCAAGAGGCATTAAAACCGTCTTGTTAAGCTACTTTGACCTCCACGTCTCTTCCAAGGGGCATTAAAACCGTCTTGTTAAACCACTTTGACCTCCACGTCTCTTCCAAGGGTCATTAAAACCGTCTTGTTAAACCAGTCTGAACTGCACGTCTCTTCCAAGGCGCATTAAACCATCTTGTTAAAACACTGTGATCTTCACGTCTCTTCCAAGGGGCATTAAAACCATCTTATTAAACCACTCTGAACTCCACGTCTCTTCCAAGGGGCATTAAAGCCATCTTGTTAAGCTACTTTGACCTCCACGTCTCTTCCAAGGGGCATTAAAACCGTCTTGTTAAACCACTTTGACCTCCACATCTCTTCCAAGGGTCATTAAAACCGTCTTATTAAACCAGTCTGAACTGCACGTCTCTTCCAAAGCGCATTAAAACCATCTTGTTAAACCACTCTGACTTCCACTTCTCTTCCAAGAGGCATTAAAACGGTCTTGTTAAGCTACTGTGACCTCCACGTCTCTTCCAAGGGGCATTAAAACCATCTTGTTAGACCACTCTGATCTCTACATCTCTTCAAAGGGGCATTAAAACCATCTTGGTAAACCACTCTTTCCTCCACTTCTCATCCAAGAGGCATTAAAATCGCCTTTTTAAGCTACTGTGAACTCCACGTCTCTTCCAAGTGGCATTAAAACCAACTTGTTAAAACACTGTGAACTCCACGTCTCTTCCAAGGGGCATTAAAACCATCTTATTAAACCACTCTGACCTCCACGTCTCTTCCAAGGGGCATTAAAACCATCTTGTTAAAGCACTCTGACCTCCACGTCTCTTCCAAGGGGCATTAAAATCGTCTTGTTAAGCTACTGTGACCTCCACGTCTCTTCCAAGGGACATTAAAACCGTCTTGTTAAACCACTCTGATCTCCACGTCTCTTCCAAGGGGCATTAAAACCATCTTGTTAAGCTACTATGACCCCCATGTCTCTTCCAAGGGGCATTAAAAAAATCTTGTTAAATCACACTGACCTCCACTTCTCGTCCAAGGAGCATTAAAACCGTCTTGTTAAGCAATTGTGATCTCCACGTCTCTTCCAAGGGGCATTAAAACCATCTTGTGAAAACACTCTGAACTCCACTTCTCTTCCAAGGGACATTAAAACCATCTAGTTAAACCACTCTGACGTCCACGTCTCTTCCAAGGGGCATTAAAACCATCTTGTTAAGCAACTGTGACCCCCACGTCTCTTACAAGGGGCATTAAAACCATCTTGTTAAAACACTGTGATCTCCACGTCTCTTCCAAGGGGCATTAAAACCATCTTGTTAAAGCACTCTGACCTCCACGTCTCTTCCAAGGGGTATTAAAACCGTCTTGTTAAGCTACTGTGACCTCCACGTCTCTTCCAAGGGGCATTAAAACCGTCTTGGTAAACCACTCTTTCCTCCACGTCTCATCCATGAGACATTAAAACCGTCTTGTTAAGCTACTGTGAACACCACGTCTCTTCCAAGGGGCATGAAAACCATCTTGTTAAACCACTCTGACGTCCACGTCTCTTCCAAGGGGCATTAAAACCGTCTTGTTAAGCAACTGTGACCTCCACGTCTCTTCCAAGTGGCATTAAAACCATCTTGTTATACCACTCTGACCTCCACGTCTCTTCCAAGGGGCATTAAAACCATCTTGTTAAACCACTCTGACCTCCAAGACTCTTCCAAGGGGCATTAAAACCATCTTGTTAAACCACTCTGACCTCCACGTCTCTTCCAAGGGGCATTAAAACCGTCTTGTTAAGCTACTGTGACCTCCACGTCTCTTACAAGGGGCATTAAAACCGCCTTGTTAAACCACTCTGACCTCCACGTCTCTTCCAAGGGGCATTAAAACCGTCTTATTAAGCTACTGTGAACTCCACGTCTCTTACAAGGGGCATTAAAACCGTCTTGTTAAACCACTATGACCTCCAGGTCTCTTCCAAGGGGCTTTAAAACCGTCTTATTAAGCTACTATGATCCCCACGTCTCTTTCAAGGGGCATTGAAACCATCTTGTTAAACCACTCTGACTTCCACGTCTCTTCCAAGGGGCATTAAAGCCATCTTGTTAAACCACTCTGACCTACATGTCTCTTCCAAGGGGCATTAAAACGGTCTTGTTAAGCTACTGTGAACTCCACGTCTCTTCCAAGGGGCATTAAAACCATCTTGCTAAAACACTCTGAACTCCACGTCTCTTCCAAGGGGCATTAAAACCATCTTGTTAAACCACTCTGACCTCCACGTCTTTTCCAAGGGGCATTAAAACCACCTTGTTAAGCAACTGTGACCTCCACGTCTCTTCCAAGTGGCATTAAAACCATCTTGTTATACCACTCTGACCTCCACGTCTCTTACAAGGGGCATTAAAACCATCTTGTTAAACCACTCTGACCTCCACGTCTCTTCCAAGGGGCATTAAAAACATCTTGTTAAACCACTCTGACCTCCACCTCTCTTCCAAAGGGCCTTAAAACCATCTTGTTAAACCACTCTGACCTCCACGTCTCTTCCAAGGGGCATTAAAGCCGTCTTGTTAAGTTACTGTGACCTCCACGACTCTTCCAAGGGGCATTAAAACCATCTTGTTAAACCACTCTGACCTCCACGTCTCTTCCAAAGGGCCTTAAAACCATCTTGTTAAACCACTCTGACCTCCACGTCTCTTCCAAGGGGCATTAAAGCTGTCTTGTTAAGCTACTTTGACCTCCCCGTCTCTTCCAAGGGGCATTAAAACCGTCTTGTTAAACCACTTTGACCTCCACGTCTCTTCCAAGGGTCATTAAAACCGTCTTGTTAATCCAGTCTGAACTGCTCGTCTCTTCCAAGGCGCATTAAAACCATCTTGTTAAACCACTCTGACCTCCACTTCTCTTCCAAGGGGCATTAAAAAGGTCTTGTTAAGCTACTGTAACCTCCACGTCTCTTCCAAGGAGCATGAAAACCGTCTTGTTAAACCACTCTGAACTCTACGTCTCTTCCAAGGGGCATTAAAACCGTCTTGTTAAGCTACTTTGACCTCCACGTCTCTTCCAAGGGGCATTAAAACCGTCTTGTTAAACCACTTTGACCTCCACGTCTCTTCCAAGCGTCATTAAAACCGTCTTGTTAAACCAGTCTGAACTGCACGTCTCTTCCAAGGCGCATTAAAACCATCTTGTTAAAACACTGTGATCTTCACGTCTCTTCCAAGGGGCATTAAAACCATCTTATTAAACCACTCTGACCTCCACGTCTCTTCCAAGGGGCATTAAAACCATCTTGTTAAAGCACTCTGACCTCCACGTCTTTTCCAAGGGGCATTAAAACCGTCTTGTTAAGCTACTGTGACCTCCACGTCTCTTCCAAGGGACATTAAAACCGTCTTGTTAAAACACTCTGATCTCCACGTCTCTTCCAAGGGGCATTAAAACCATCTTGTTAAGCTACTATGACACTCATGTCTCTTCCAAGGGGCATTAAAACCATCTTGTTAAATCACACTGACCTCCCCTTCTCGTCCAAGGAGCATTAAAACCATCTTGTTAAACCACTCTGACCTCCACTTCTCTTCCAAGGGGCATTAAAACGGTCTTGTTAAGCTACTGTAACCTCCACGTCTCTTCCAAGGGGCATTAAAACCATCTTGTTAAGCTACTGTGAACTCCACGTCTCTTCCAAGGAGCATTAAAACCGTCTTGTTAAACCACTCTGAACACTACATCTCTTCCAAGGGGCATTAAAACCGTCTTGTTAAGCTGCTTTGACCTCCACGTCTCTTCCAAGGGGCATTAAAACCGTCTTGGTAATCCACTCTTTCCTCCACTTCTCATCCAAGGGGCATTAAAACCGTCTTTTTAAGCTACTGTGAACTCCACGTCTCTTCCAAGGGGAATTAAAACCATCTTGTTAAAACACTGTGATCTCCACGTCTCTTCCAAGGGGCATTAAAACCATCTTATTAAACCACTCTGACCTCCACGTCTCTTCCAAGGGGAATTAAAACCATCTTGTTATAGCACTCTAACCTCCACGTCTCTTCCAAGAGGCATTAAAACCGTCTTGATAAGCTACTGTGACCTCCACGTCTCTTCCAAGGGACATTAAAACCGTCTTGTTAAACCACTCTGATCTCAAAGTCTATTCCAAGGGGCAATAAAACCATCTTGTTAAGCTACTATGACCCCCATGTCTCTTCCAAGGGGCATTAAAACCATCTTGTTAAATCACTCTGACCTCCACTTCTCGTCCAAGGAGCATTAAAACCGTCTTGTTAAGCTACTGTGATCTCCACGTCTCTTCCAAGGGGCTTTCAAACCATCTTGTTAAACCACTCTTACCTCCACGTCTCTTCCAAGGGTCATTAAAACCGTCTTGGTAAACCACTCTTTCCTCAACGTCTCATCCATGAGACATTAAAACCGTCTTGTTAAGCTACTGTGAACTCTACGTCTCTTCCAAGGGGCATTAAAACCGTCTTATTAAGCTACTGTGAACTCCACGTCTCTTCCAAGGGGCATTAAAACCGTCTTGTTAAACCACTCTGACCTCCATGTCTCTTCCAAGGGGCATTAAAACCGTCTTATTAAGCTACTATGATCCCCACGTCTCTTTCAAGGGGCATTGAAACCATCTTGTTAAACCACTCTGACCTCCACGTCTCTTCCAAGGGGCATTAAAGCCGTCTTGATAAACCACTCTGACCTCCATGTCTCTTCCAAGGGGCATTAAAATGGTCTTGTTAAGCTACTGTGAACTCCACGTCTCTTCCCAGGGGCATTAAAACCATCTTGTTAAAACACTCTGAACTCCACGTCTCTTCCAAGGGGCATTAAAACCATCTTGTTAAAACACTCTGAACTCCACGTCTTTTCCAAGCGGCATTAAAACTACCTTGTTAAGCAACTGTGACCTCCACGTCTCTTCCAAGTGGCATTAAAACCATCTTGTTATACCACTCTGACCTCCACGTCTCTTACAAGGGGCATTAAAATCATCTTGTTAAACCACTCTGACACAACGTCTCTTCCAAGGGGCATTAAAAACATCTTGTTAAACCACTCTGACCTCCACCTCTCTTCCAAAGGGCCTTAAAACCATCTTGTTAAACCACTCTGACCTCCACGTCTCTTCCAAGGGGCATTAAAGCCGTCTTGTTAAGCTACTGTGACCTCCACGACTCTTCCAAGGGGCATTAAAACCATCTTGTTAAACCACTCTGACCTCCACGTCTCTTCCAAGGGGCATTAAAGATGTCTTGTTTAGCTACTTTGACCTCCACGTCTCTTCCAAGTAGCATTAAAACCGTCTTGTTAAACTACTTTGACCTCCACGTCTCTTCCAAGGGTCATTAAAACCGTCTTGTTAAACCTTTCTGAACTGCACGTCTCTTCCAAGGCGCATTAAAATCATCTTGTTAAACCACTCTGACCTCCACTTCTCTTCCAAGGGGCATTAAAATGGTCTTGTTAAGCTGCTGTAACCTCCACGTCTCTTCCAAGCGGCATTAAAAACATCTTGTTAAGCTACTGTGACCTCCACGTCTCTTCCAAGGAGCATGAAAACCGTCTTGTTAAACCACTCTGAACTCTACGTCTCTTCCAAGGGGCATTAAAACCGTCTTGTTAAGCTACTTTGACCTCCACGTCTCTTCCAAGCGGCATTAAAACCGTCTTGTTAAACCACTTTGACCTCCACGTCTCTTCCAAGGGTCATTAAAACCGTCTTGTTAAACCAGTCTGAACTGCACGTCTCTTCCAAGGCGCATTAAAACCATCTTGTTAAAACACTGTGATCTTCACGTCTCTTCCAAGGGGCATTAAAACCATCTTATTAAACCACTCTGACCTCCACGTCTCTTCCAAGGGGCATTAAAGCCGTCTTGTTAAGCTACTTTGACCTCCACGTCTCTTCCAAGGGGCATTAAAACCGTCTTGTTAAACCACTTTGACCTCCACATCTCTTCCAAGGCTCATTAAAACCATCTTGTTAAACCAGTATGAACTGCTCGTCTCTTCCAAAGCGCATTAAAACCATCTTGTTAAACCACTCTGACTTCCACTTCTCTTCCAAGAGGCATTAAAACGGTCTTGTTAAGCTACTGTGACCTCCACGTCTCTTCCAAGGGGCATTAAAACCATCTTGTTAAACCATTCTGTACTCTACATCTCTTCCAAGGGGCATTAAAACCGTCTTGTTAAGCTACTTTGACCTCCACGTCTCTTCCAAGGGGCGTTAAAACCGTCTTGGTAAACCACTCTTTCCTCCACTTCTCATCCAAAAGGCATTAAAACCGTCTTTTTAAGCTACTGTGAACTCCACGTCTCTTCCAAGGGGCATTAAAACCATCTTGTTAAAACACTGTGATCTCCACGTCTCTTCCAAGGGGCATTAAAACCATCTTATTAAACCACTCTGACCTCCACGTCTCTTCCAAGGGGCATTAAAACCATCTTGTTAAAGCACTCTGACCTCCACGTCTCTTCCAAGGGGCATTAAAACCGTCTTGTTAAGCTACTGTGACCTCCACGTCTCTTCCAAGGGACATTAAAACCATCTTGTTAAACCACTCTGATCTCCACGTCTCTTCCAAGGGGCATTAAAACTATCTTGTTAAGCTACTATGACCCCCATGTCTCTTCCAAGGGGCATTAAAACCATCTTGTTAAATCACACTGACCTCCACTTCTCGTCCAAGGAGCATTAAAACCGTCTTGTTAAGCTATTGTGATCTCCACGTCTCTTCCAAGGGGCATTAAAACCGTCTTGTTAAACCACTCTTACCTCCACGTCTCTTCCAAGGGGCATTAAAACCGTCTTGGTAAACCACTCTTTCCTCCACGTCTCATCTATGAGACATTAAAACCGTCTTGTTAAGCTACTGTGAACTCCACGTCTCTTCCAAGGTGCATTAAAACCATCTTGTTAAAACACTCTGAACTCCACGTCTCTTCCAAGGGGCATTAAAACCATCTAGTTAAACCACTCTGACGTCCACGTCTCTTCCAAGTGGCATTAAAACCGTCTTGTTAAGCAACTGTGACCTCCACGTCTCTTACAAGGGGCATTAAAACCATCTTGTTAAAACACTGTGATCTACACGTCTCTTCCAAGGGGCAATAAAACCATCTAATTAACCACTCTGACCTCCACGTCTCTTCCAAGGGGCATTAAAACCATCTTGCTAAAGCACTCTGACCTCCACATCTCTTTCAAGGGGTATTAAAACCGTCTCATTAAGCTACTGTGACCTCCACCTCTCTTCCAAGGGGCATTAAAACCGTCTTGGTAAACTACTCTTTCCTCCACGTCTCATCCATGAGACATTAAAATCGTCTTGTTAAGCTACTGTGAACTCCACGTCTCTTCCAAGGGGCATGAAAACCATCTTGTTAAACCACTCTGACGTCCACGTCTCTTCCAAGGGGCATTAAAACCGTCTTGTTAAGCAACTGTGACCTCCACGTCTCTTCCAAGTGGCATTAAAACCATCTTGTTATACCACTCTGACCTCCACGTCTCTTCCAAGGGGCATTAAAACCATTTTGTTAAACCACTCTGACCTCCACGACTCTTCCAAGGGGCATTAAAACCATCTTGTCAAACGACTCTGACCTCCACGTCTCTTCCAAGGGGCATTAAAACCGTCTTGTTAAGCTACTGTGACCTCCACGTCTCTTACAAGGGGCATTAAAACCGCCTTGTTAAACCACTCTGACCTCCACGTCTCTTCCAAGGGGCATTAAAACCGTCTTATTAAGCTACTGTGAACTCCACGTCTCTTCCAAGGGGCATTAAAACCGTCTTGTTAAACCACTCTGACCTCCACGTCTCTTCCAAGGGGCATTAAAACCGTCTTATTAAGCTACTATGATCCCCACGTCTCTTTCAAGGGGCATTGAAACCATCTTGTTAAATCACTCTGACCTCCACGTCTCTTCCAAGGGGCATTAAAGCCATCTTGTTAAACCACTCTGACCTCCATGTCTCTTCCAAGGGGCATTAAAACGGTCTTGTTAAGCTACTGTGAACTCCACGTCTCTTCCAAGGGGCATTAAAACCATCTAGTTCAAACACTCTGACCTCCACGTCTTTTCCAAGGGGCATTAAAACCACCTTGTTAAGCAACTGTGACCTCCACGTCTCTTCCAAGTGGCATTAAAACCATCTTGTTATACCACTCTGACCTCCACGTCTCTTACAAGGGGCATTAAAACCATCTTGTTAAACCACTCTGACCTCCACGTCTCTTCCAAGGGGCATTAAAAACAACTTGTTAAACCACTCTGACCTCCACCTCTCTTCCAAAGGGCCTTAAAACCATCTTGTTAAACCACTCTGACCTCCACGTCTCTTCCAAGGGGCATTAAAGCCGTCTTGTTAAGCTACTGTGACCTCCACGACTCTTCCAAGGGGCATTAAAACCATCTTGTTAAACCACTCTGACCTCCACGTCTCTTTCAAAGGGCCTTAAAACCATCTTGTTAAACCACTCTGACCTCCACGTCTCTTCCAAGGGGCATTAAAGCTGTCTTGTTAAGCTACTTTGACCTCCACGTCTCTTCCAAGGGGCATTAAAACCGTCTTGTTAAACCACTTTGACCTCCACGTCTCTTCCAAGGGTCATTAAAACCGTCTTGTTAAACCAGTCTGAACTGCACGTCTCTTCCAAGGCGCATTAAAACCATCTTGTTAAACCACTCTGACCTCCACTTCTCTTCCAAGGGGCATTAAAACGGTCTTGTTAAGCTATTGTAACCTCCATGTCTCTTCCAAGCGGCATTAAAAACATCTTGTTAAGCTACTGTGACCTCCACGTCTCTTATAAGGAGCATGAAAACCGTCTTGTTAAACCACTCTGAACTCTAAGTCTCTTCCAAGGGGCATTAAAACCGTCTTGTTAAGCTACTTTGACCTCCACGTCTCTTCAAGGGGCATTAAAACCGTCTTGTTAAGCAACTGTGACCTCCACGTCTCTTCCAAGTGGCATTAAAACCATCTTGTTATACCACTCTGACCTCCACGTCTCTTCCAAGGGGCATTAAAACCATCTTGTTAAACCACTCTGACCTCCACGACTCTTCCAAGGGGCATTAAAACCATCTTGTCAAACCACTCTGACCTCCACGTCTCTTCCAAGGGGCATTAAAACCATCTTGTTAAGCTACTGTGACCTCCACGTCTCTTACAAGGGGCATTAAAACCGCCTTGTTAAACCACTCTGACCTCCACGTCTCTTCCAAGGGGCATTAAAACCGCCTTATTAAGCTACTGTGAACTCCACGTCTCTTCCAAGGGGCATTAAAACCGTCTTGTTAAACCACTCTGACCTCCACGTCTCTTCCAAGGGACATTAAAACCGTCTTACTAAGCTACTATGATCCCCACGTCTCTTTCAAGGGGCATTGAAACCATCTTGTTAAACCACTCTGACCTCCACGTCTCTTCCAACGGGCATTAAAGCCATCTTGTTAAACCACTCTGACCTCCATGTCTCTTACAAGGGGCATTAAAACGGTCTTTTTAAGCTATTGTGAACTCCACGTCTCTTCCAAGGGGCATTAAAACCATCTTGTTAAAACACTCTGAACTCCACGTCTCGTCCAAGGGACATTAAAACCATCTTGTTAAACCACTCTGACCTCCACGTCTTTTCCAAGGGGCATTAAAACCACCTTGTTAAGCAACTGTGACCTCCACGTCTCTTCCAAGTGGCATTAAAACCATCTTGTTATACCACTCTGACCTCCACGTCTCTTACAAGGGGCATTAAAAACATCTTGTTAAACGACTCTGACCTCCACGTCTCTTCCAAGGGACATTAAAAACATCTTGTTAAACCACTCTGACCTCCACCTCTCTTCCAAAGGGCCTTAAAACCATCTTGTTAAACCACTCTGACCTCCACGTCTCTTCCAAGGGGCATTAAAGCTGTCTTGTTAAGCTACTGTGACCTCCACGACTCTTCCAAGGGGCATTAAAACCATCTTGTTAAACCACTTTGACCTCCACGTCTCTTCCAAAGGGCCTTAAAACCATCTTGTTAAACCACTCTGACCTCCACGTCTCTTCCAAGGGGCATTAAAGCTGTCTTGTTAAGCTACTTTGACCTCCACGTCTCTTCCAAGGGGCATTAAAACCGTCTTGCTAAACCACTTTGACCTCCACGTCTCTTCCAAGGGTCATTAAAACCGTCTTGTTAAACCAGTCTGAACTGCACGTCTCTTCCAAAGCGCATTAAAACCATCTTGTTAAACCACTCTGACCTCCACTTCTCTTCCAAGGGGCATTAAAACGGTCTTGTTAAGCTACTGTAACCTCCACGTCTCTTCCAAGCAGCATTAAAAACATCTTGTTAAGCTACTGTGACCTCCACGTCTATTCCAAGGAGCATGAAAACCGTCTTGGTAAACCACTCTGAACTCTACGTCTCTTCCAAGGGGTATTAAAACCGTCTTGTTAAGCTACTTTGACCTCCACGTTTCTTCCAAGGGGCATTAAAACCGTCTTGTTAAACCACTTTGACCTCCACGTCTCTTCCAAGGGTCATTAAAACCATCTTGTTAAACCAGTCTGAACTGCACGTCTCTTCCAAGGCGCATTAAACCATCTTGTTAGAACACTGTGATCTTCACGTCTCTTCCAAGGGGCATTAAAACCATCTTATTAAACCACTCTGAACTCCACGTCTCTTCCAAGGGGCATTAAAGCCATCTTGTTAAGCTACTTTGACCTCCACGTCTCTTCCAAGGGGCATTAAAACCGTCTTGTTAAACCACTTTGACCTCCACATCTCTTCCAAGGGTCATTAAAACCGTCTTATTAAACCAGTCTGAACTGCACGTCTCTTCCAAAGCGCATTAAAACCATCTTGTTAAACCACTCTGACTTCCACTTCTCTTCCAAGAGGCATTAAAACGGTCTTGTTAAGCTACTGTGACCTCCACGTCTCTTCCAAGGGGCATTAAAACCATCTTGTTAAACCACTCTGATCTCTACATCTCTTCCAAGGGGCATTAAAACCGTCTTGGTAAACCACTCTTTCCTCCACTTCTCATCCAAGAGGCATTAAAATCGCCTTTTTAAGCTACTGTGAACTCCACGTCTCTTCCAAGGGGCATTAAAACCAACTTGGTAAAACACTGTGAACTTCACGTCTCTTCCAAGGGGCATTAAAACCATCTTATTAAACCACTCTGACCTCCACGTCTCTTCCAAGGGGCATTAAAACCATCTTGTTAAAGCACTCTGAACTCCACGTCTCTTCCAAGGGGCATAAAAATCGTCTTGTTAAGCTACTGTGACCTCCACGTCTCTTCCAAGGGACATTAAAACCGTCTTGTTAAACCACTCTGATCTCCACGTCTCTTCCAAGGGGCATTAAAACCATCTTGTTAAGCTACTATGACCCCCATGTCTCTTCCAAGGGGCATTAAAACCATCTTGTTAAATCACACTGACCTCCACTTCTCGTCCAAGGAGCATTAAAACCGTCTTGTTAAGCAATTGTGATCTCCACGTCTCTTCCAAGGGGCATTAAAACCATCTTGTGAAAACACTCTGAACTCCACTTCTCTTCCAAGGGACATTAAAACATCTAGTTAAACCACTCTGACGTCCACGTCTCTTCCAAGGGGCATTAAAACCGTCTTGTTAAGCAACTGTGACCTCCACGTCTCTTACAAGGGCATTAAAACCATCTTGTTAAAACACTGTGATCTCCACGTCTCTTCCAAGGGGCATTAAAACCATCTTGTTAAAGCACTCTGACCTCCACGTCTCTTCCAAGGGGTATTAAAACCGTCTTGTTAAGCTACTGTGACCTCCACGTCTCTTCCAAGGGGCATTAAAACCGTCTTGGTAAACCACTCTTTCCTCCACGTCTCATCCATGAGACATTAAAACCGTCTTGTTAAGCTACTGTGAACACCACGTCTCTTCCAAGGGGCATGAAAACCATCTTGTTAAACCACTCTGACGTCCACGTCTCTTCCAAGGGGCATTAAAACCGTCTTGTTAAGCAACTGTGACCTCCACGTCTCTTCCAAGTGGCATTAAAACCATCTTGTTATACCACTCTGACCTCCACGTCTCTTCCAAGGGGCATTAAAACCATCTTGTTAAACCACTCTGACCTCCACGACTCTTCCAAGGGGCATTAAAACCATCTTGTCAAACCACTCTGACCTCCACGTCTCTTCCAAGGGGCATTAAAACCGTCTTGTTAAGCTACTGTGACCTCCACGTCTCTTACAAGGGGCATTAAAACCGCCTTGTTAAACCACTCTGACCTCCACGTCTCTTCCAAGGGGCATTAAAACCGTCTTATTAAGCTACTGTGAACTCCACGTCTCTTACAAGGGGCATTAAAACCGTCTTGTTAAACCACTCTGACCTCCAGGTCTCTTCCAAGGGGCTTTAAAACCGTCTTATTAAGCTACTATGATCCCCACGTCTCTTTCAAGGGGCATTGAAACCATCTTGTTAAACCACTCTGACTTCCACGTCTCTTCCAAGGGGCATTAAAGCCATCTTGTTAAACCACTCTGACCTCCATGTCTCTTCCAAGGGGCATTAAAACGGTCTTGTTAAGCTACTGTGAACTCCACGTCTCTTCCAAGGGGCATTAAAACCATCTTGTTAAAACACTCTGAACTCCACGTCTCTTCCAAGGGGCATTAAAACCATCTTGTTAAACCACTCTGACCTCCACGTCTTTTCCAAGGGGCATTAAAACCACCTTGTTAAGCAACTGTGACCTCCACGTCTCTTCCAAGTGGCATTAAAACCATCTTGTTATACCACTCTGACCTCCACGTCTCTTACAAGGGGCATTAAAACCATCTTGTTAAACCACTCTGACCTCCACGTCTCTTCCAAGGGGCATTAAAAACATCTTGTTAAAACACTCTGACCTCCACCTCTCTTCCAAAGGGCCTTAAAACCATCTTGTTAAACCACTCTGACCTCCACGTCTCTTCCAAGGGGCATTAAAGCCGTCTTGTTAAGCTACTGTGACCTCCACGACTCTTCCAAGGGGCATTAAAACCATCTTGTTAAACCACTCTGACCTCCACGTCTCTTCCAAAGGGCCTTAAAACCATCTTGTTAAACCACTCTGACCTCCACGTCTCTTCCAAGGGGCATTAAAGCTGTCTTGTTAAGCTACTTTGACCTCCCCGTCTCTTCCAAGGGGCATTAAAACCGTCTTGTTAAACCACTTTGACCTCCACGTCTCTTCCAAGGGTCATTAAAACCGTCTTGTTAAACCAGTCTGAACTGCTCGTCTCTTCCAAGGCGCATTAGAACCATCTTGTTAAACCACTCTGACCTCCACTTCTCTTCCAAGGGGCATTAAAACGGTCTTGTTAAGCTACTGTAACCTCGACGTCTCTTCCAAGCGGCATTAAAAACATCTTGTTAAGCTACTGTGACCTCCACGTCTCTTCCAAGGAGCATGAAAACCGTCTTGTTAAACCACTCTGACGTCCACGTCTCTTCCAAGGGGCATTAAAACCGTCTTGTTAAGCAACTGTGACCTCCACGTCTCTTCCAAGTGGCATTAAAACCATCTTGTTATACCACTCTGACCTCCACGTCTCTTCCAAGGGGCATTAAAACCATCTTGTTAAACCACTCTGACCTCCACGACTCTTCCAAGGGGCATTAAAACCATCTTGTCAAACCACTCTGACCTCCACGTCTCTTCCAAGGGGCATTAAAACCGTCTTGTTAAGCTACTGTGACCTCCACGTCTCTTACAAGGGGCATTAAAACCGCCTTGTTAAACCACTCTGACCTCCACGTCTCTTCCAAGGGGCATTAAAACCGTCTTATTAAGCTACTGTGAACTCCACGTCTCTTACAAGGGGCATTAAAACCGTCTTGTTAAACCACTCTGACCTCCAGGTCTCTTCCAAGGGGCTTTAAAACCGTCTTATTAAGCTACTATGATCCCCACGTCTCTTTCAAGGGGCATTGAAACCATCTTGTTAAACCACTCTGACTTCCACGTCTCTTCCAAGGGGCATTAAAGCCATCTTGTTAAACCACTCTGACCTCCATGTCTCTTCCAAGGGGCATTAAAACGGTCTTGTTAAGCTACTGTGAACTCCACGTCTCTTCCAAGGGGCATTAAAACCATCTTGTTAAAACACTCTGAACTCCACGTCTCTTCCAAGGGGCATTAAAACCATCTTGTTAAACCACTCTGACCTCCACGTCTTTTCCAAGGGGCATTAAAACCACCTTGTTAAGCAACTGTGACCTCCACGTCTCTTCCAAGTGGCATTAAAACCATCTTGTTATACCACTCTGACCTCCACGTCTCTTACAAGGGGCATTAAAACCATCTTGTTAAACCACTCTGACCTCCACGTCTCTTCCAAGGGGCATTAAAAACATCTTGTTAAAACACTCTGACCTCCACCTCTCTTCCAAAGGGCCTTAAAACCATCTTGTTAAACCACTCTGACCTCCACGTCTCTTCCAAGGGGCATTAAAGCCGTCTTGTTAAGCTACTGTGACCTCCACGACTCTTCCAAGGGGCATTAAAACCATCTTGTTAAACCACTCTGACCTCCACGTCTCTTCCAAAGGGCCTTAAAACCATCTTGTTAAACCACTCTGACCTCCACGTCTCTTCCAAGGGGCATTAAAGCTGTCTTGTTAAGCTACTTTGACCTCCCCGTCTCTTCCAAGGGGCATTAAAACCGTCTTGTTAAACCACTTTGACCTCCACGTCTCTTCCAAGGGTCATTAAAACCGTCTTTTTAAACCAGTCTGAACTGCTCGTCTCTTCCAAGGCGCATTAGAACCATCTTGTTAAACCACTCTGACCTCCACTTCTCTTCCAAGGGGCATTAAAACGGTCTTGTTAAGCTACTGTAACCTCGACGTCTCTTCCAAGCGGCATTAAAAACATCTTGTTAAGCTACTGTGACCTCCACGTCTCTTCCAAGGAGCATGAAAACCGTCTTGTTAAACCACTCTGAACTCTACGTCTCTTCCAAGGGGCATTAAAACCGTCTTGTTAAGCTACTTTGACCTCCACGTCTCTTCCAAGGGGCATTAAAACCGTCTTGTTAAACCACTTTGACCTCCACGTCTCTTCCAAGCGTCATTAAAACCGTCTTGTTAAACCAGTCTGAACTGCACGTCTCTTCCAAGGCGCATTAAAACCATCTTGTTAAAACACTGTGATCTTCACGTCTCTTCCAAGGGGCATTAAAACCATCTTATTAAACCACTCTGACCTCCACGTCTCTTCCAAGGGGCATTAAAACCATCTTGTTAAAGCACTCTGACCTCCACGTCTTTTCCAAGGGGCATTAAAACCGTCTTGTTAAGCTACTGTGACCTCCACGTCTCTTCCAAGGGACATTAAAACCGTCTTGTTAAAACACTCTGATCTCCACGTCTCTTCCAAGGGGCATTAAAACTATCTTGTTAAGCTACTATGACACTCATATCTCTTCCAAGGGGCATTAAAACCATCTTGTTAAATCACTCTGACCTCCCCTTCTCGTCCAAGGAGCATTAAAACCATCTTGTTAAACCACTCTGACCTGCACTTCTCTTCCAAGGGGCATTAAAACGGTCTTGTTAAGCTACTGTAACCTCCACGTCTCTTCCAAGGGGAATTAAAACCATCTTGTTAAGCTACTGTGAACTCCACGTCTCTTCCAAGGAGCATTAAAACCGTCTTGTTAAACCACTCTGAACACTACATCTCTTCCAAGGGGCATTAAAACCGTCTTGTTAACCTGCTTTGACCTCCACGTCTCTTCCAAGGGGCATTAAAACCGTCTTGGTAAACCACTCTTTCCTCCACTTCTCATCCAAGAGGCATTAAAACCGTCTTTTTAAGCTACTGTGAACTCCACGTCTCTTCCAAGGGGCATTAAAACCATCTTGTTAAAACACTGTGATCTCCACGTCTCTTCCAAAGGGCTTTAAAACCATCATATTAAACCACTCTGACCTCCACGTCTCTTCCAAGGGGTATTAAAACCATCTTGTTATAGCACTCTAACCTCCACGTCTCTTCCAAGAGTCATTAAAACCGTCTTGATAAGCTACTGTGACCTCCACGTCTCTTCCAAGGGACATTAAAACCGTCTTGTTAAACCCCTCTGAACTCCGCGTCTCTTCCAAAGGGCATTAAAACCGTCTTGTTAAACGATTCTGACCTCCACGTCTCTTCCAAGGGGCATTAAAACCGTCTTGTTAAGCTAATGTGACCTCAACGTCTCTTCCAAGGGGCATTAAAATCGTATTGCTAAACCGCTCTTACCTCCACGTCTCTTCCAAGGGGCATTAAAACCGTCTTGGTAAACCACTCTTTCCTCCACGTCTCATCCATGAGACATTAAAACCGTCTTTTTAAGCTACTGTGAACTCCACGTCTCTTCCAAGGGGCATGAAAACCATCTTGTTAAACCACTCTGACGTCCACGTCTCTTCCAAGGGGCATTAAAACCGTCTTGTTAAGCAACTGTGACCTCCACGTCTCTTCCAAGTGGCATTAAAACCATCTTGTTATACCACTCTGACCTCCATGTCTCTTCCAAGGGGCATTAAAACCATCTTGTTAAACCACTCTGACCTCCACGACTCTTCCAAGGGGCATTAAAACCATCTTGTCAAACCACTCTGACCTCCACGTCTCTTCCAAGGGGCATTAAAACCGTCTTGTTAAGCTTCTGTGACCTCCACGTCTCTTACAAGGGGCATTAAAACCGCCTTGTTAAACCACTCTGACCTCCACGTCTCTTCCAAGGGGCATTAAAACCGTCTTATTAAGCTACTGTGAACTCCACGTCTCTTCCAAGGGGCATTAAAACCGTCTTGTTAAACCACTCTGACCTCCATGTCTCTTCCAAGGGGCATTAAAACCGTCTTATTAAGCTACTATGTTCCCCACGTCTCTTTCAAGGGGCATTGAAACCATCTTGTTAAACCACTCTGACCTCCACTTCTCTTCCAAGGGGCATTAAAACGGTCTTGTTAAGCTACTGTAACCTCCTCGTCTCTTCCAAGGGGCATTAAAACCATCTTGTTAAGCTACTGTGACCTCCACGTCTCTTCCAAGGAGCATTAAAACCGTCTTGTTAAACCACTCTGAACTCTACATCTCTTCCAAGGGGCATTAAAACCGTCTTGTTAAGCTGCTTTGACCTCCACGTCTCTTCCAAGAGGCATTAAAACCGTCTTGGTAAACCACTCTTTCCTCCACTTCTCATCCAAGAGGCATTAAAACCGTCTTTTTAAGCTACTGTGAACTCCACGTCTCTTCCAAGGGACATTAAAACCGTCTTGTTAAACAACTCTGATCTCCAAGTCTCTTCCAAGGGGCAAAAAAACCATCTTGTTAAGCTACTATGACCCCCATGTCTCTTCCAAGGGGCATTAAAACCATCTTGTTAAATCATTCTGACCTCCACTTCTCGTCCAAGGAGCATTAAAACCGTCTTGTTAAGCTACTGTGATCTCCACGTCTCTTCCAAGGGGCTTTCAAACCGTCTTGTTAAACCACTCTTACCTCCACGTCTCTTCCAAGGGGCATTAAAACCGTCTTGGTAAACCACTCTTTACTCAACGTCTCATCCATGAGACATTAAAACCGTCTTGTTAAGCTACTGTGAACTCCACGTCTCTTCCAAGGGGCATTAAAACCATCTTGTTATACCACTCTAACCTCCACGACTCTTCCAAGGGGCATTAAAACCATCTTGTCAAACCACTCTGACCTCCACGTGTCTTACAAGGGGCATTAAAACCGCCTTGTTAAACCACTCTGACCTCCACGTCTCTTCCAAGGGGCATTAAAACCGTCTTATTAAGCTACTGTGAACTCCACGTCTCTTCCAAGGGGCATTAAAACCGTCTTGTTAAACCACTCTGACCTCCACGTCTCTTCCAATGGGCATTAAAACCATCTTATTAAGCTACTATGATCCCCACGTCTCTTTCAAGGGGCATTGAAACCATCTTGTTAAACCACTCTGACCTCCACGTCTCTTCCAAGGGGCATTAAAGCCATCTTGTTAAACCACTCTGACCTCCATGTCTCTTCCAAGGGGCATTAAAACGGTCTTAATAAGCTACTGTGAACTCAACGTCTCTTCCAAGGGGCATTAAAACCATCTTGTTAAAACACTCTGAACTCCACGTCTCTTCCAAGGGGCATTAAAACCATCTTGTTAAACCACTCTGACCTCCACGTCTTTTCCAAGGGGGATTAAAACCACCTTGTTAAGCAACTGTGACCTCCACGTCTCTTCCAAGCGGCATTAAAACCATCTTGTTATACCACTCTGACCTCCACGTCTCTTACAAGGGGCATTAAAACCATCTTGTTAAACCACTCTGACCTCCACGTCTCTTCCAAGGGGCATTAAAAACATCTTGTTAAACCACTCTGACCTCCACCTCTCTTCCAAAGGGCCTTAAAACCGTCTTGTTAAACCACTCTGACCTCCACGTCTCTTCCAAGGGGCATTAAAGCTGTCTTGTTAAGCTACTGTGACCTCCACGACTCTTCCAAGGGGCATTAAAACCATCTTGTTAAACCACTCTGACCTCCCCGTCTCTTCCAAAGGGCCTTAAAACCATCTTGTTAAACCACTCTGACCTCCACGTCTCTTCCAAGGGGCATTAAAGCTGTCTTGTTAAGCTACTTTGACCTCCACGTCTCTTCCAAGGGGCATTAAAGCCGTCTTGTTAAGCTACTGTGACCTCCACGACTCTTCCAAGGGGCAGTAAAACCATCTTGTTAAACCACTCTGACCTCCCCGTTTCTTCCAAAGGGCCTTAAAACCATCTTGTTAAAACACTCTGACCTCCACGTCTCTTCCAAGGGGCATTAAAGCTGTCTTGTTAAGCTACTTTGACCTCCACGTCTCTTCCAAGGGGCATTAAAACGGTCTTGTTAAACCACTTTGTCCTCCACGTCTCTTCCCAGGGTCATTAAAACCGTCTTTTTAAACCAGTTTGAACTGCATGTCTCTTCCAAGGCGCATTAAAACCATCTTGTTAAACCACTCTGACCTCCACTTCTCTTCCAAGGGGCATTAAAACGGTCTTGTTAAGCTACTGTAACCTCCACGTCTCTTCCAAGCGGCATTAAAACCATCTTGTTAAGCTACTGTGACCTCCACGTCTCTTCCAAGGAGCATGAAAACCGTCTTGTTAAACCACTCTGAAATCTACGTCTCTTCCAAGGGGCATTAAAACCGTCTTGTTAAGCTACTTTGACCTCCACGTCTCTTCCAAGGGGCATTAAAACCGTCTTGTTAAACCACTTTGACCTCCACGTCTCTTCCAAGGGTCATTAAAACCGTCTTGTTAAACCAGTCTGAACTGCACGTCTCTTCCAAGGCGCATTAAAACCATCTTGTTAAAACACTGTGATCTTCACGTCTCTTCCAAGGGGCATTAAAACCATCTTATTAAACCACTCTGACCTCCACGTCTCTTCCAAGGGGCATTAAAACCATCTTGTTTAAGCACTCTGACCTCCACTTCTTTTCCAAGGGGCATTAAAACCGTCTTGTTAAGCTACTGTGACCTCCACGTCTCTTCCAAGGGACATTAAAACTGTCTTGTTAAAACACTCTGATCTCCACGTCTCTTCCAAGGGGCATTAAAACCATGTTGTTAAGCTACTATGACCCCCATGTCTCTTCCAAGGGGCATTAAAACCATCTTGTTAAATCACTCTGACCTCCCCTTCTCGTCAAAGGAGCATTAAAACCATCTTGTTAAACCACTCTGACCTTCACTTCTCTTCCAAGGGGCATTAAAACGGTCTTGTTAAGCTACTGTAACCTCCACGTCTCTTCCAAGGGGCATTAAAACCATCTTGTTAAGCTACTGTGACCTCCACATCTCTTCCAAGGAGCATTAAAACCGTCTTGTTAAACCACTCTGAACTCTACATCTCTTTCAAGGGGCATTAAAACCGTCTTGTTAAGCTGCTTTGACCTCCACGTCTCTTCCAAGGGGCATTAAACCGTCTTGGTAAACCACTCTTTCCTCCACTTCTCATCCAAGAGGCATTAAAACCGTCTTTTTAAGCTACTGTGAACTCCACGTCTCTTCCAAGGGGCATTAAAACCATCTTGTTAAAACACTGTGATCTCCACGTCTCTTCCAAGGGGTATTAAAACCATGTTGTTAAAGCAGTCTGACCTCCACGTCTCTTCCAAGAGGCATTAAAACCGTCTTGTTAAGCTATTTTGACCTCCACGTCTCTTCCAAGGGACATTAAAACCGTCTTGTTAAACAACTCTGATCTCCAAGTCTCTTCCAAGGGGCAATAAAACCATCTTGTTAAGCTACTATGACCCCCATGTCTCTTCCAAGGGGCATTAAAACCATTTTGTTAAATCACTCTGACCTCCACTTCTCGTCCAAGGAGCATTAAAACCGTCTTGTTAAGCTACTGTGATCTCCACGTCTCTTCCAAGGGGCTTTCAAACCGTCTTGTTAAACCACTCTTACCTCCACGTCTCTTTCAAGGGGCATTAAAACCGTCTTGGTAAACCACTCTTTCCTCAACGTCTCATCCATGAGACATTAAAACCGTCTTGTTAAGCTACTGTGAACTCCACGTCTCTTCCAAGGGGCATTAAAACCATCTTGTTAAAACATTCTGAACTCCACGTCTCTTCCAAGGGGCATTAAAACCATCTTGTTAGAACACTGTGATCTCCACGTCTCTTCCAAGGGGCATTAAAACCATCTTATTAAACCACTCTGTCCTCCACGTCTCTTCCAAGGGGCATTAAAACCATCTTGTTAAAGCACTCTGACCTCCACGTCTCTTACAAGGGGCATTAAAACCGTCTTGTTAAACTACTGTGACCTCCACGTCTCTTCCAAGGGACATTAAAACCGTCTTGTTAAACCACTCTGATCTCCACGTCTCTTCCAAGGGGCATTAAAACCATCTTGTTAAGCTACTATGACCCCCATGTCTCTTCCAAGGGGCATTAAAACCATCTTGTTAAATGACTCTGACCTCCACTTCTCGTCCAAGGAGCATTAAAACCGTCTTGATAAGCTACTTTGACCTCCACGTCTCTTCCAAGGGGCATTAAAACCATCTTGTTAAGCTACTATGACCCCCTTGTCTCTTCCAAGGGGCATTAAAACCGTCTTGTTAAGCTACTTTGACCTCCACGTCTCTTCCAAGGGGCATTAAAACCGTCTTGGTAAAACACTCTTTTCTCCACTTCTCTTCCAAGGGGCATTAAAACGGTCTTGTTAAGCTACTGTAACCTCCACGTCTCTTCCAAGGGGCATTAAAACCATCTTGATAAGCTACTGTGACCTCCACGTCTCTTCCAAGGAGCATTAAAACCGTCTTGTTAAACCACTCTGAACTCTACATCTCTTTCAAGGGGCATTAAAACCGTCTTGTTAAGCTGCTTTGACCTCCACGTCTCTTCCAAGGGGCATTAAACCGTCTTGGTAAACCACTCTTTCCTCCACTTCTCATCCAAGAGGCATTAAAACCGTCTTTTTAAGCTACTGTGAACTCCACGTCTCTTCCAAGGGGCATTAAAACCATCTTGTTAAAACACTGTGATCTCCACGTCTCTTCCAAGGGGCATTAAAACCATCTTATTAAACCACTCTGACCTCCACATCTCTTCCAAGGGGTATTAAAACCATGTTGTTAAAGCACTCTGACCTCCACGTCTCTTCCAAGAGGCATTAAAACCGTCTTGTTAAGCTACTGTGACCTCCACGTCTCTTCCAAGGGACATTAAAACCGTCTTGTTAAACCACTCTGATCTCCAAGTCTCTTCCAAGGGGCAATAAAACCATCTTGTTAAGCTACTATGACCCCCATGTCTCTTCCAAGGGGCATTAAAACCATCTTGTTAAATCACTCTGACCTCCACTACTCGTCCAAGGAGCATTAAAACCGTCTTGTTAAGCTACTGTGATCTCCACGTCTCTTCCAAGGGGCTTTCAAACCGTCTTGTTAAACCACTCTTACCTCCACGTCTCTTTCAAGGGGCATTAAAACCGTCTTGGTAAACCACTCTTTCCTCAACGTCTCATCCATGAGACATTAAAACCGTCTTGTTAAGCTACTGTGAACTCCACGTCTCTTCCAAGGGGCATTAAAACCATCTTGTTAAAACATTCTGAACTCCACGTCTCTTCCAAGGGGCATTAAAACCATCTTATTAAACCACTCTGACGTCCACGTCTCTTCCAAGGGGAATTAAAACCATCTTGTTAAGCAACTGTGACCTCCACGTCTCTTCCAAGGGGTATTAAAACCATCTTGTTAGAACACTGTGATCTCCACGTCTCTTCCAAGGGGTATTAAAAACATCTTATTAAACCACTCTGTCCTCCACGTCTCTTCCAAGGGGCATTAAAACCATCTTGTTAAAGCACTCTGACCTCCACGTCTCTTACAAGGGGCATTAAAACCGTCTTGTTAAACTACTGTGACCTCCACGTCTCTTCCAAGGGACATTAAAACCGTCTTGTTAAACCACTCTGATCTCCACGTCTCTTCCAAGGGGCATTAAAACCATCTTGTTAAGCTACTATGACCCCCATGTCTCTTCCAAGGGGCATTAAAACCATCTTGTTAAATCACTCTGACCTCCACTTCTCGTCCAAGGAGCATTAAAACCGTCTTGATAAGCTACTTTGACCTCGACGTCTCTTCCAAGGGGCATTAAAACCATCTTGTTAAGCTACTATGACCCCCTTGTCTCTTCCAAGGGGAATTAAAACCGTCTTGTTAAGCTACTTTGACCTCCACGTCTCTTCCAAGGGGCATTAAAACCGTCTTGGTAAAACACTCTTTTCTCCACTTCTCTTCCAAGGGGCATTAAAACGGTCTTGTTAAGCTACTGTAACCTCCACGTCTCTTCCAAGGGGCTTTAAAACCATCTTGATAAGCTACTGTGACCTCCAGGTCTCTTAGAAGAAGCATGAAAACCATCTTGTTAATCCACTCTGAACTCTACGTCTCTTCCAAGGGGCATTAAAACCGTCTTGTTAAGCTACTTTGACCTCCACGTCTCTTCCAAGGGGCATTAAAACCATCTTGGTAAACCACTCTTTCCTCCACTTCTCATCCAAGAGGCATTAAAACTGTCTATTTAAGCTACAGCGAACTTCAAGTCTCTTCCAAGGGGCATTAAAACCATCTTGTTAAAACACTGTGATCTCCACGTCTCTTCCAAGGTGCATTAAAACCATCTGATTAAACCACTCTGACCTCCACATCTCTTCCAAGTGGCATTAAAACCATCTTGTTAAAGCACTCTTACCTCCACGTCTCTTCCAAGGGACATTAAAACCGTCTTGTTAAACCACTCTGATCTCCACGTCTCTTCCAAGGGGCATTAAAACCATCTTGTTAAGCTACTATGACCCCCTTGTCTCTTCCAAGGGGCATTAAAATCATCTTGTTAAATCACTCTGACCTCCACTTCTCGTCCAAGGAGCATTAAAACCGTCTTGTTAAGCTACTGTGATCTCCACGTCTCTTCCAAGGGGCATTAAAACCGTCTTGTTAAACCACTCTTACCTCCACGTCTCTTCCAAGGGACATTAAAACCGTCTTGGTAAACCACTCTTTCCTCCACGTCTCATCCATGAGACATTAAAACCGTCTTGTTAAGCTACTGTGAACTCCACGTCTCTTCCAAGGGGCATTAAAACCATCTTGTTAAAACACTCTGAACTCCACGTCTCTTCCAAGGGGCATTAAAACCATCTTGTTAAACCACTCTGACGTCCACGTCTCTTCCAAGGGGCATTAAAACAGTCTTGTTAAGCAACTGTGACCTCCACGTCTCTTCCAAGTGGCATTAAAACCATCTTGTTATACCACTCTGACCTCCACGTCTCTTCCAAGGGGCATTAAAACCATGTTGTTAAACCACTCTGATCTCCACGACTCTTCCAAGGGGCATTAAAACCATCTTGTTAAACCACTCTGACCTCCACGTCTCTTCCAAGGGGCATTAGAACTGTATTATTAAGCTAATATGATCCCCACGTCTCTTTCAAGGGGCATTGAAACCATCTTGTTAAACCACTCTGACCTCCACGTCTCTTCCAAGGGGCATTAAAGACATCTTGTTAAACCACTCTGACCTCCATGTCTCTTCCAAGGGGCATTAAAACCGTCTTGTTAAGCTACTGTGAACTCCACATCTCTTCCAAGGGGCATTAAAACCATCTTGTTAAAACACTCTGAACTCCACGTCTCATCCAAGGGGCATTAAAACCATCTTGTTAAACCACTCTGACCTCCACGTCTTTTCCAAGGGCATTAAAACCACCTTGTTAAGCAACTGTGACCTCCACGTCTCTTCCAAGTGGCATTAAAACCATCTTGTTAAATCACTCTGACCTCCAAGTCTCTTCCAAGGGGCATTAAAACCATCTTGTTAAACCACGCTGACCTCCACCTCTCTTCCAAAGGGCCTTAAAACCATCATGTTAAACCACTCTGACCTCCACGTCTCTTCCAAGGGGCATTAAAGCCGTCTTGTTAAGCTACTGTGACCTCCACGACTCTTCCAAGGGGCATTAAAACCATCTTGTTCAACCACTCTGACCTCCACGTCTCTTCCAAAGGGCCTTAAAACCATCTTGTTAAACCACTCTGACCTCCACGTCTCTTCCAAGGGGCATTAAAGCCGTCTTGTTAAGTTACTTTGACCTCCACGTCTCTTCCAAGGGGCATTAAAACCGTCTTGTTAAACCACTTTGACCTCCACGTCTCTTCCAAGAGTCATTAAAACCGTCTTGTTAAACCAGTCTGAACTGCACGTCTCTTCCAAGGCGCATTAAAACCAACTTGTTAAACCACTCTGACCTCCACTTCTCTTCCAAGGGGCATTAAAACCGTCTTGTAAAGCTACTGTGACCTCCACGTCTCTTCCAAGGGACATTAGAACCGTCTTGTTAAACCACTCTGATCTCCACGTCTCTTCCAAGGGGCATTAAAACCATCTTGTTAAGCTACTATGACTCCCATGTCTCTTCCAAGGGGCATTAAAACCATCTTGTTAAATCACTTTGACCTCCACTTCTCGTCCAAGGAGCATTAAAACCGTCTTGTTAAGCTACAGTGATCTCCACGTCTCTTGAAAGGGGCATTAAAACCGTCTTGTTAAACTACTCTTACCTCCACGTCTCTTCCAAGGGGCATTAAAACCGTCTTGGTAAACCACTCTTTCCTCCACGTCTCATCCATGACACATTAAAACCATCTTGTAAAGCTACTGTGAACTCCACGTCTCTTCCAAGGGGCATTAAAACCATCTTGTTAAAACACTCTGAACTCCACGTCTCTTCCAAGCGGCATTAAAACCATCTTGTTAAACCACTCTGACGTCCACGTCTCTTCCAAGGGGCATTAAAACCATCTTGTTAAGCAACTGTGACCTCCACGTCTCTTCCAAGTGGCATTAAAACCATCTTGTTATACCACTCTGACCTCCACGTATCTTCCAAGGGGCATTAAAACCATCTTGTTAAACCACTCTGACCTCCACGACTCTTCCAAGGGGCATTAAAACCATCTTGTTAAACCACTCTGACCTCCACGTCTCTTCCAAGGGGCATTAAAACCGTCTTGTTAAGCTACTGTGACCTCCACATCTCTTACAAGGGGCATTAAAACCGTCTTGTTAAACCACTCTGACCTCCACGTCTCTTCCAAGGGGCACTAAAACCATCTTTTTAAGCTACTATGATCCCCACGTCTCTATCAAGGGGCATTGAAACCATCTTGTTAAACCACTCTGACCTCCACGTCTCTTCCAAGGGGCATTAAAGCCATCTTGTTAAACCACTCTGACCTCCATGTCTCTTCCAAGGGGCTTTAAAACCGTCTTGTTAAGCTACTGTGAACTCCACGTCTCTTCCAAGGGGCATTAAAACCATCTTGTTAAAACACTCTGAACTCCAGGTCTCTTCCAAGGGGCATTTAATCCATCTTGTTAAACCTCTCTGACCTCCACGTCTTTTCCAAGGGGCATTAAAACCACCTTGTTAAGCAACTGTGACCTCCACGTCTCTTCCAAGTGGCATTAAAACCATCTTGTTATACCACTCTGAACTCCACGTCTCTTACAAGGGGCATTAAAACCATCTTGTTAAACCACTCTGACCTCCACGTCTCTTCCAAGGGACATTAAAACCGTCTTGTTAAACCAGTCTGAACTGCACGTCTCTTCCAAGGCGCATTAAAACCATCTTGTTAAACCACTTTGACCTCCACGTCTCTTCCAAGGGGCATTAAAACCATCTTGTTAAGCTACTGTGACCTCCACGTCTCTTCCAAGGAGCATGAAAACCGTCTTGTTAAACCACTATGAACTCTACGTCTCTTCCAAGGGGCATTAAAACCGTCTTGTTAAGCTACTTTAACCTCCACGTCTCTTCCAAGGGGCATTAAAACCGTCTTGGTAAACCACTCTTTCCTCCACTTATCATCCAAGAGGCATTAAAACCGTCTTGTTAAGCTACTGTGAACTCCACGTCTCTTCCAAGGGGCATTAAAACCATCTTGTTAAAACACTCTGAACTCCACGTCTCTTCCAAGGGGCATTAAAACCACCTTGTTAAGCAACTGTGACCTCCACGTCTCTTCCAAGTGGCATTAAAACCATCTTGTTATACCACTCTGAACTCCACGTCTCTTACAAGGGGCATTAAAACCATCTTGTTAAACCACTCTGACCTCCACGTCTCTTCCATGGGGCATTAAAACCATCTTGTTAAACCACTCTGACCTCCACCCCTCTTCCAAAGGGCCTTAAAACCGTCTTGTTAAACCACTGTGACCTCCACGTCTCTTCCAAGGGGCATTAAAGCCGTCTTGTTAAGCTACTGTGACCTCCACGACTCTTCCAAGGGGCATTAAAACCATCTTGTTAAACCACTCTGACCTCCACGTCTCTTCCAAAGGGCCTTAAAACCATCTTGCTAAACCACTCTGACCTGCACGTCTCTTCCAAGGGGCATTAAAGCCTTCTTGTTAAGCTACTTTGACCGCCACGTCTCTTCCAAGGGGCATTAAAACCGTCTTGTTAAACCACTTTGACCTCCACGTCTCTTCCAAGGGACATTAAAACCGTCTTGTTAAACCAGTCTGAACTGCACGTCTCTTCCAAGGCGCATTAAAACCTACTTGTTAAACCACTCTGACCTCCACTTCTCTTCCAAGGGGCATTAAAACCGTCTTGTAAAGCTACTGTGACCTCCACGTCTCTTCCAAGGGACATTAGAACCGTCTTGTTAAACCACTCTGATCTCCACGTCTCTTCCAAGGGGCATTAAAACCATCTTGTTAAGCTACTATGACTCCCATGTCTCTTCCAAGGGGCATTAAAACCATCTTGTTAAATCACTTTGACCTCCACTTCTCGTCCAAGGAGCATTAAAACCGTCTTGTTAAGCTACTGTGATCTCCACGTCTCTTCCAAGGGGCATTAAAACTGTCTTGTTAAACTATTCTTACCTCCACGTCTCTTCCAAGGGGCATTAAAACCGTCTTGGTAAACCACTCTTTCCTCCACGTCTCATCCATGACACTTTAAAACCATCTTGTAAAGCTACTGTGAACTCCACGTCTCTTCCAAGGGGCATTAAAATCATCTTGTTAAAACACTCTGAACTCCATGTCTCTTCCAAGGGGCATTAAAACCATCTTGTTAAACCACTCTGACGTCCACGTCTCTTCCAAGGGGCATTAAAACCATCTTGTTAAGCAACTGTGACCTCCACGTCTCTTCCAAGTGGCATTAAAACCATCTTGTTATACCACTCTGACCTCCACGTCTCTTCCAAGGGGCATTAAAACCATCTTGTTAAACCACTCTGACCTCCACGACTCTTCCAAGGGGCATTAAAACCATCTTGTTAAACCACTCTGACCTCCACGTCTCTTCCAAGGGGCATTAAAACCGTCTTGTTAAGCTACTGTGACCTCCACGTCTCTTACAAGGGGCATTAAAACCGTCTTGTTAAACCACTGTGACCTCCACGTGTCTTCCAAGGGGCATTAAAACCATCTTTTTAAGCTACTATGATCCCCACGTCTCTTTCAAGGGGCATTGAAACCATCTTGTTAAACCACTCTGACCTCCACGTCTCTTCCAAGGAGCATTAAAGCCATCTTGTTAAACCACTCTGACCTCCATGTCTCTTCCAAGGGGCTTTAAAACCGTCTTGTTAAGCTACTGTGAACTCCACGTCTCTTCCAAGGGGCATTAAAACCATCTTGTTAAAACACTCTGAACTCCACGTCTCTTCCAAGGGGCATTAAAACCACCTTGTTAAGCAACTGTGACCTCCACGTCTCTTCCAAGTGGCATTAAAACCATCTTGTTATACCACTCTGAACTCCACGTCTCTTCCAAGTGGCATTAAAACCATCTTGTTATACCACTCTGAACTCCACGTCTCTTACAAGGGGCATTAAAACCATCTTGTTAAACCACTCTGACCTCCACGTCTCTTCCATGGGGCATTAAAACCATCTTGTTAAACCACTCTGACCTCCACCCCTCTTCCAAAGGGCCTTAAAACCATCTTGTTAAACCACTGTGACCTCCACGTCTCTTCCAAGGGGCATTAAAGCCGTCTTGTTAAGCTACTGTGACCTCCACGACTCTTCCAAGGGGCATTAAAACCATCTTGTTAAACCACTCTGACCTCCACGTCTCTTCCAAAGGGCCTTAAAACCATCTTGCTAAACCACTCTGACCTGCACGTCTCTTCCAAGGGGCATTAAAGCCTTCTTGTTAAGCTACTTTGACGTCCACGTCTCTTCCAAGGGGCATTAAAACCGTCTTGTTAAACCACTTTGACCTCCACGTCTCTTCCAAGGGACATTAAAACCGTCTTGTTAAACCAGTCTGAACTGCACGTCTCTTCCAAGGCGCATTAAAACCTACTTGTTAAACCACTCTGACCTCCACTTCTCTTCCAAGGGGCATTAAAACCGTCTTGTAAAGCTACTGTGACCTCCACGTCTCTTCCAAGGGACATTAGAACCGTCTTGTTAAACCACTCTGATCTCCACGTCTCTTCCAAGGGGCATTAAAACCATCTTGTTAAGCTACTATGACTCCCATGTCTCTTCCAAGGGGCATTAAAACCATCTTGTTAAATCACTTTGACCTCCACTTCTCGTCCAAGGAGCATTAAAACCGTCTTGTTAAGCTACTGTGATCTCCACGTCTCTTCCAAGGGGCATTAAAACTGTCTTGTTAAACTATTCTTACCTCCACGTCTCTTCCAAGGGGCATTAAAACCGTCTTGGTAAACCACTCTTTCCTCCACGTCTCATCCATGACACTTTAAAACCATCTTGTAAAGCTACTGTGAACTCCACGTCTCTTCCAAGGGGCATTAAAACCATCTTGTTAAAACACTCTGAACTCCATGTCTCTTCCAAGGGGCATTAAAACCATCTTGGTAAACCACTCTGACGTCCACGTCTCTTCCAAGGGGCATTAAAACCATCTTGTTAAGCAACTGTGACCTCCACGTCTCTTCCAAGTGGAATTAAAACCATCTTGTTATACCACTCTGACCTCCACGTCTCTTCCAAGGGGCATTAAAACCATCTTGGTAAACCACTCTTTCCTCCACTTCTCATCCAAGAGGCATTAAAACTGTCTATTTAAGCTACAGCGAACTTCAAGTCTCTTCCAAGGGGCATTAAAACCATCTTGTTAAAACACTGTGATCTCCACGTCTCTTCCAAGGTGCATTAAAACCATCTGATTAAACCACTCTGACCTCCACATCTCTTCCAAGTGGCATTAAAACCATCTTGTTAAAGCACTCTTACCTCCACGTCTCTTCCAAGGGACATTAAAACCGTCTTGTTAAACCACTCTGATCTCCACGTCTCTTCCAAGGGGCATTAAAACCATCTTGTTAAGCTACTATGACCCCCTTGTCTCTTCCAAGGGGCATTAAAATCATCTTGTTAAATCACTCTGACCTCCACTTCTCGTCCAAGGAGCATTAAAACCGTCTTGTTAAGCTACTGTGATCTCCACGTCTCTTCCAAGGGGCATTAAAACCGTCTTGTTAAACCACTCTTACCTCCACGTCTCTTCCAAGGGACATTAAAACCGTCTTGGTAAACCACTCTTTCCTCCACGTCTCATCCATGAGACATTAAAACCGTCTTGTTAAGCTACTGTGAACTCCACGTCTCTTCCAAGGGGCATTAAAACCATCTTGTTAAAACACTCTGAACTCCACGTCTCTTCCAAGGGGCATTAAAACCATCTTGTTAAACCACTCTGACGTCCACGTCTCTTCCAAGGGGCATTAAAACAGTCTTGTTAAGCAACTGTGACCTCCACGTCTCTTCCAAGTGGCATTAAAACCATCTTGTTATACCACTCTGACCTCCACGTCTCTTCCAAGGGGCATTAAAACCATGTTGTTAAACCACTCTGATCTCCACGACTCTTCCAAGGGGCATTAAAACCATCTTGTTAAACCACTCTGACCTCCACGTCTCTTCCAAGGGGCATTAGAACTGTAATATTAAGCTAATATGATCCCCACGTCTCTTTCAAGGGGCATTGAAACCATCTTGTTAAACCACTCTGACCTCCACGTCTCTTCCAAGGGGCATTAAAGACATCTTGTTAAACCACTCTGACCTCCATGTCTCTTCCAAGGGGCATTAAAACCGTCTTGTTAAGCTACTGTGAACTCCACATCTCTTCCAAGGGGCATTAAAACCATCTTGTTAAAACACTCTGAACTCCACGTCTCATCCAAGGGGCATTAAAACCATCTTGTTAAACCACTCTGACCTCCACGTCTTTTCCAAGGGCATTAAAACCACCTTGTTAAGCAACTGTGACCTCCACGTCTCTTCCAAGTGGCATTAAAACCATCTTGTTAAATCACTCTGACCTCCAAGTCTCTTCCAAGGGGCATTAAAACCATCTTGTTAAACCACGCTGACCTCCACCTCTCTTCCAAAGGGCCTTAAAACCATCATGTTAAACCACTCTGACCTCCACGTCTCTTCCAAGGGGCATTAAAGCCGTCTTGTTAAGCTACTGTGACCTCCACGACTCTTCCAAGGGGCATTAAAACCATCTTGTTCAACCACTCTGACCTCCACGTCTCTTCCAAAGGGCCTTAAAACCATCTTGTTAAACCACTCTGACCTCCACGTCTCTTCCAAGGGGCATTAAAGCCGTCTTGTTAAGTTACTTTGACCTCCACGTCTCTTCCAAGGGGCATTAAAACCGTCTTGTTAAACCACTTTGACCTCCACGTCTCTTCCAAGAGTCATTAAAACCGTCTTGTTAAACCAGTCTGAACTGCACGTCTCTTCCAAGGCGCATTAAAACCAACTTGTTAAACCACTCTGACCTCCACTTCTCTTCCAAGGGGCATTAAAACCGTCTTGTAAAGCTACTGTGACCTCCACGTCTCTTCCAAGGGACATTAGAACCGTCTTGTTAAACCACTCTGATCTCCACGTCTCTTCCAAGGGGCATTAAAACCATCTTGTTAAGCTACTATGACTCCCATGTCTCTTCCAAGGGGCATTAAAACCATCTTGTTAAATCACTTTGACCTCCACTTCTCGTCCAAGGAGCATTAAAACCGTCTTGTTAAGCTACAGTGATCTCCACGTCTCTTGAAAGGGGCATTAAAACCGTCTTGTTAAACTACTCTTACCTCCACGTCTCTTCCAAGGGGCATTAAAACCGTCTTGGTAAACCACTCTTTCCTCCACGTCTCATCCATGACACATTAAAACCATCTTGTAAAGCTACTGTGAACTCCACGTCTCTTCCAAGGGGCATTAAAACCATCTTGTTAAGCAACTGTGACCTCCACGTCTCTTCCAAGTGGCATTAAAACCATCTTGTTATACCACTCTGACCTCCACGTATCTTCCAAGGGGCATTAAAACCATCTTGTTAAACCACTCTGACCTCCACGACTCTTCCAAGGGGCATTAAAACCATCTTGTTAAACCACTCTGACCTCCACGTCTCTTCCAAGGGGCATTAAAACCGTCTTGTTAAGCTACTGTGACCTCCACATCTCTTACAAGGGGCATTAAAACCGTCTTGTTAAACCACTCTGACCTCCACGTCTCTTCCAAGGGGCACTAAAACCATCTTTTTAAGCTACTATGATCCCCACGTCTCTATCAAGGGGCATTGAAACCATCTTGTTAAACCACTCTGACCTCCACGTCTCTTCCAAGGGGCATTAAAGCCATCTTGTTAAACCACTCTGACCTCCATGTCTCTTCCAAGGGGCTTTAAAACCGTCTTGTTAAGCTACTGTGAACTCCACGTCTCTTCCAAGGGGCATTAAAACCATCTTGTTAAAACACTCTGAACTCCAGGTCTCTTCCAAGGGGCATTTAATCCATCTTGTTAAACCTCTCTGACCTCCACGTCTTTTCCAAGGGGCATTAAAACCACCTTGTTAAGCAACTGTGACCTCCACGTCTCTTCCAAGTGGCATTAAAACCATCTTGTTATACCACTCTGAACTCCACGTCTCTTACAAGGGGCATTAAAACCATCTTGTTAAACCACTCTGACCTCCACGTCTCTTCCAAGGGACATTAAAACCGTCTTGTTAAACCAGTCTGAACTGCACGTCTCTTCCAAGGCGCATTAAAACCATCTTGTTAAACCACTTTGACCTCCACGTCTCTTCCAAGGGGCATTAAAACCATCTTGTTAAGCTACTGTGACCTCCACGTCTCTTCCAAGGAGCATGAAAACCGTCTTGTTAAACCACTATGAACTCTACGTCTCTTCCAAGGGGCATTAAAACCGTCTTGTTAAGCTACTTTAACCTCCACGTCTCTTCCAAGGGGCATTAAAACCGTCTTGGTAAACCACTCTTTCCTCCACTTATCATCCAAGAGGCATTAAAACCGTCTTGTTAAGCTACTGTGAACTCCACGTCTCTTCCAAGGGGCATTAAAACCATCTTGTTAAAACACTCTGAACTCCACGTCTCTTCCAAGGGGCATTAAAACCACCTTGTTAAGCAACTGTGACCTCCACGTCTCTTCCAAGTGGCATTAAAACCATCTTGTTATACCACTCTGAACTCCACGTCTCTTACAAGGGGCATTAAAACCATCTTGTTAAACCACTCTGACCTCCACGTCTCTTCCATGGGGCATTAAAACCATCTTGTTAAACCACTCTGACCTCCACCCCTCTTCCAAAGGGCCTTAAAACCGTCTTGTTAAACCACTGTGACCTCCACGTCTCTTCCAAGGGGCATTAAAGCCGTCTTGTTAAGCTACTGTGACCTCCACGACTCTTCCAAGGGGCATTAAAACCATCTTGTTAAACCACTCTGACCTCCACGTCTCTTCCAAAGGGCCTTAAAACCATCTTGCTAAACCACTCTGACCTGCACGTCTCTTCCAAGGGGCATTAAAGCCTTCTTGTTAAGCTACTTTGACCGCCACGTCTCTTCCAAGGGGCATTAAAACCGTCTTGTTAAACCACTTTGACCTCCACGTCTCTTCCAAGGGACATTAAAACCGTCTTGTTAAACCAGTCTGAACTGCACGTCTCTTCCAAGGCGCATTAAAACCTACTTGTTAAACCACTCTGACCTCCACTTCTCTTCCAAGGGGCATTAAAACCGTCTTGTAAAGCTACTGTGACCTCCACGTCTCTTCCAAGGGACATTAGAACCGTCTTGTTAAACCACTCTGATCTCCACGTCTCTTCCAAGGGGCATTAAAACCATCTTGTTAAGCTACTATGACTCCCATGTCTCTTCCAAGGGGCATTAAAACCATCTTGTTAAATCACTTTGACCTCCACTTCTCGTCCAAGGAGCATTAAAACCGTCTTGTTAAGCTACTGTGATCTCCACGTCTCTTCCAAGGGGCATTAAAACTGTCTTGTTAAACTATTCTTACCTCCACGTCTCTTCCAAGGGGCATTAAAACCGTCTTGGTAAACCACTCTTTCCTCCACGTCTCATCCATGACACTTTAAAACCATCTTGTAAAGCTACTGTGAACTCCACGTCTCTTCCAAGGGGCATTAAAATCATCTTGTTAAAACACTCTGAACTCCATGTCTCTTCCAAGGGGCATTAAAACCATCTTGTTAAACCACTCTGACGTCCACGTCTCTTCCAAGGGGCATTAAAACCATCTTGTTAAGCAACTGTGACCTCCACGTCTCTTCCAAGTGGCATTAAAACCATCTTGTTATACCACTCTGACCTCCACGTCTCTTCCAAGGGGCATTAAAACCATCTTGTTAAACCACTCTGACCTCCACGACTCTTCCAAGGGGCATTAAAACCATCTTGTTAAACCACTCTGACCTCCACGTCTCTTCCAAGGGGCATTAAAACCGTCTTGTTAAGCTACTGTGACCTCCACGTCTCTTACAAGGGGCATTAAAACCGTCTTGTTAAACCACTGTGACCTCCACGTGTCTTCCAAGGGGCATTAAAACCATCTTTTTAAGCTACTATGATCCCCACGTCTCTTTCAAGGGGCATTGAAACCATCTTGTTAAACCACTCTGACCTCCACGTCTCTTCCAAGGAGCATTAAAGCCATCTTGTTAAACCACTCTGACCTCCATGTCTCTTCCAAGGGGCTTTAAAACCGTCTTGTTAAGCTACTGTGAACTCCACGTCTCTTCCAAGGGGCATTAAAACCATCTTGTTAAAACACTCTGAACTCCACGTCTCTTCCAAGGGGCATTAAAACCACCTTGTTAAGCAACTGTGACCTCCACGTCTCTTCCAAGTGGCATTAAAACCATCTTGTTATACCACTCTGAACTCCACGTCTCTTCCAAGTGGCATTAAAACCATCTTGTTATACCACTCTGAACTCCACGTCTCTTACAAGGGGCATTAAAACCATCTTGTTAAACCACTCTGACCTCCACGTCTCTTCCATGGGGCATTAAAACCATCTTGTTAAACCACTCTGACCTCCACCCCTCTTCCAAAGGGCCTTAAAACCATCTTGTTAAACCACTGTGACCTCCACGTCTCTTCCAAGGGGCATTAAAGCCGTCTTGTTAAGCTACTGTGACCTCCACGACTCTTCCAAGGGGCATTAAAACCATCTTGTTAAACCACTCTGACCTCCACGTCTCTTCCAAAGGGCCTTAAAACCATCTTGCTAAACCACTCTGACCTGCACGTCTCTTCCAAGGGGCATTAAAGCCTTCTTGTTAAGCTACTTTGACGTCCACGTCTCTTCCAAGGGGCATTAAAACCGTCTTGTTAAACCACTTTGACCTCCACGTCTCTTCCAAGGGACATTAAAACCGTCTTGTTAAACCAGTCTGAACTGCACGTCTCTTCCAAGGCGCATTAAAACCTACTTGTTAAACCACTCTGACCTCCACTTCTCTTCCAAGGGGCATTAAAACCGTCTTGTAAAGCTACTGTGACCTCCACGTCTCTTCCAAGGGACATTAGAACCGTCTTGTTAAACCACTCTGATCTCCACGTCTCTTCCAAGGGGCATTAAAACCATCTTGTTAAGCTACTATGACTCCCATGTCTCTTCCAAGGGGCATTAAAACCATCTTGTTAAATCACTTTGACCTCCACTTCTCGTCCAAGGAGCATTAAAACCGTCTTGTTAAGCTACTGTGATCTCCACGTCTCTTCCAAGGGGCATTAAAACTGTCTTGTTAAACTATTCTTACCTCCACGTCTCTTCCAAGGGGCATTAAAACCGTCTTGGTAAACCACTCTTTCCTCCACGTCTCATCCATGACACTTTAAAACCATCTTGTAAAGCTACTGTGAACTCCACGTCTCTTCCAAGGGGCATTAAAACCATCTTGTTAAAACACTCTGAACTCCATGTCTCTTCCAAGGGGCATTAAAACCATCTTGGTAAACCACTCTGACGTCCACGTCTCTTCCAAGGGGCATTAAAACCATCTTGTTAAGCAACTGTGACCTCCACGTCTCTTCCAAGTGGCATTAAAACCATCTTGTTATACCACTCTGACCTCCACGTCTCTTCCAAGGGGCATTAAAACCATCTTGTTAAACCACTCTGACCTCCACGACTCTTCCAAGGGGCATTAAAACCATCTTGTTAAACCACTCTGACCTCCACGTCTCTTCCAAGGGGCATTAAAACCGTCTTGTTAAGCTACTGTGACCTCCACGTCTCTTACAAGGGGCATTAAAACCGTCTTGTTAAACCACTCTGACCTCCACGTGTCTTCCAAGGGGCATTAAAACCATCTTTTTAAGCTACTATGATCCCCACGTCTCTTTCAAGGGGCATTGAAACCATCTTGTTAAACCACTCTGACCTCCACGTCTCTTCCAAGGAGCATTAAAGCCATCTTGTTAAACCACTCTGACCTCCATGTCTCTTCCAAGGGGCTTTAAAACCGTCTTGTTAAGCTACTGTGAACTCCACGTCTCTTCCAAGGGGCATTAAAACCATCTTGTTAAAACACTCTGAACTCCACGTCTCTTCCAAGGGGCATTAAAACCAGCTTGTTAAGCAACTGTGACCTCCACGTCTCTTCCAAGTGGCATTAAAACCATCTTGTTATACCACTCTGAACTCCACGTCTCTTCCAAGTGGCATTAAAACCATCTTGTTATACCACTCTGAACTCCACGTCTCTTACAAGGGGCATTAAAACCATCTTGTTAAACCACTCTGACCTCCACGTCTCTTCCATGGGGCATTAAAACCATCTTGTTAAACCACTCTGACCTCCACCCCTCTTCCAAAGGGCCTTAAAACCATCTTGTTAAACCACTGTGACCTCCACGTCTCTTCCAAGGGGCATTAAAGCCGTCTTGTTAAGCTACTGTGACCTCCACGACTCTTCCAAGGGGCATTAAAACCATCTTGTTAAACCACTCTGACCTCCACGTCTCTTCCAAAGGGCCTTAAAACCATCTTGCTAAACCACTCTGACCTGCACGTCTCTTCCAAGGGGCATTAAAGCCTTCTTGTTAAGCTACTTTGACCTCCACGTCTCTTCCAAGGGGCATTAAAACCGTCTTGTTAAACCACTTTGACCTCCACGTCTCTTCCAAGGGACATTAAAACCGTATTGTTAAACCAGTCTGAACTGCACGTCTCTTCCAAGGCGCATTAAAACCATCTTGTTAAACCACTTTGACCTCCACGTCTCTTCCAAGGGGCATTAAAACCATCTTGTTAAGCTACTGTGACCTCCACGTCTCTTCCAACGAGCATGAAAACCGTCTTGTTAAACCACTCTGAACTCTACGTCTCTTCCAAGTGGCATTAAAACCGTCTTGTTAAGCTACTTTGACCTCCACGTCTCTTCCAAGGGGCATTAAAACCGTCTTGGTAAACCACTCTTTCCTCCACTTATCATCCAAGAGGCATTAAAACCGTCTTTTTAAGCTACTGTGAACTCCACGTCTCTTCCAAGGGGCATTAAAACCATCTTGTTAAAACACTGTGATCTCCACGTCTCTTCCAAGGGGCATTAAAACCATCTTGCTGAAGCACTCTGACCTCCACGTCTCTTCCAAGGGGCATTAAAACCGTCTTGTTAAGCTACTGTGACCTCCACGTCTCTTCCAAGGGACATTAAAACCGTCTTGTTAAACCACTCTGATCTCCACGTCTCTTCCAAGGGGCATTAAAACCATCTTGTTAAGCTACTATGACCCCCATGTCTCTTCCAAGTTCATTAAAACCATCTTGTTAAATCACTCTGACCTCCACTTCTCGTCCAAGGAGCTTTAAAACCGTCTTGTTAAGCCACTGTGATCTCCACGTCTCTTCCAAAGGGCATTAAAACCGTCTTGTTAAACCACTCTGAACTCCACGTCTCTTCCAAAGGGCATTAAAACCGCCTTGTTAAACCATTCTGACCACCAAATCTCTTCCAGGGGGAATTAAAACCGTCTTGTTAAGCTAATTTGACCTCCATGTTTCTTCCAAGGGGCATTAAAACCATCTTGATAAGCTACTGTGACCTCCACGTCTCTTAGAAGGAGCATGTAAACGGTCTTGTTAAACCACTCTGAACTCTACGTCTCTTCCAAGGGGCATTAAAACCGTCTTGTTAAGCTACTTTGACCTCCACGTCTCTTCCAAGGGGCATTAAAACCATCTTGGTAAACCACTCTTTCCTCCACTTCTCATCCAAGAGGCATTAAAACTGTCTTTTTAAGCTACTGCGAACTTCAAGTCTCTTCCAAGGGGCATTAAAACCATCTTGTTAAAACACTGTGATCTCCACGTCTCTTCCAAGGTGCATTAAAACCATCTGATTAAACCACTCTGACCTCCACGTCTCTTCCAAGGGGCATTAAAACCATCTTGTTAAAGCACTCTGACCTCCACGTCTCTTCCAAGGGACATTAAAACCGTCTTGTTAAACCACTCTGATCTCCACATCTCTTCAAAGGGGCATTAAAACCATCTTGTTAAGCTACTATGACCCCCTTGTCTCTTCCAAGGGGCATTAAAACCATCTTGTTAAATCACTCTGACCTCCACTTCTCGTCCAAGGAGCATTAAAACCGTCTTGTTAAGCTACTGTGATCTCCACATCTCTTCCAAGGGGCATTAAAACCGTCTTGTTAAACCACTCTTACCTCCACGTCTCTTCCAAGGGGCATTAAAACCGTCTTGGTAGACCACTCTTTCCTCCACGTCTCATCCATGAGACATTAAAACCGTCTTGTTAAGCTACTGTGAACTCCACGTCTCTTCCAAGGGGCATTAAAACCATCTTGTTAAACCACTCTGACGTCCACGTCTCTTCCAAGGGGCATTAAAACAGTCTTGTTAAGCAACTGTGACCTCCACGTCTCTTCCAAGTGGCATTAAAACCATCTTGTTATACCACTCTGAACTCCACGTCTCTTACAAGGGGCATTAAAACCATCTTGTTAAACCACTCTGACCTCCACGTCTCTTCCATGGGGCATTAAAACCATCTTGTTAAACCACTCTGACCTCCACCCCTCTTCCAAAGGGCCTTAAAACCATCTTGTTAAACCACTGTGACCTCCACGTCTCTTCCAAGGGGCATTAAAGCCGTCTTGTTAAGCTACTGTGACCTCCACGACTCTTCCAAGGGGCATTAAAACCATCTTGTTAAACCACTCTGACCTCCACGTCTCTTCCAAAGGGCCTTAAAACCATCTTGCTAAACCACTCTGACCTGCACGTCTCTTCCAAGGGGCATTAAAGCCTTCTTGTTAAGCTACTTTGACCTCCACGTCTCTTCCAAGGGGCATTAAAACCGTCTTGTTAAACCACTTTGACCTCCAAGTCTCTTCCAAGGGACATTAAAACCGTCTTGTTAAACCAGTCTGAACTGCACGTCTCTTCCAAGGCGCATTAAAACCTACTTGTTAAACCACTCTGACCTCCACTTCTCTTCCAAGGGGCATTAAAACCGTCTTGTAAAGCTACTGTGACCTCCACGTCTCTTCCAAGGGACATTAGAACCGTCTTGTTAAACCACTCTGATCTCCACGTCTCTTCCAAGGGGCATTAAAACCATCTTGTTAAGCTACTATGACTCCCATGTCTCTTCCAAGGGGCATTAAAACCATCTTGTTAAATCACTTTGACCTCCACTTCTCGTCCAAGGAGCATTAAAACCGTCTTGTTAAGCTACTGTGATCTCCACGTCTCTTCCAAGGGGCATTAAAACTGTCTTGTTAAACTATTCTTACCTCCACGTCTCTTCCAAGGGGCATTAAAACCGTCTTGGTAAACCACTCTTTCCTCCACGTCTCATCCATGACACTTTAAAACCATCTTGTAAAGCTACTGTGAACTCCACGTCTCTTCCAAGGGGCATTAAAACCATCTTGTTAAAACACTCTGAACTCCATGTCTCTTCCACGGGGCATTAAAACCATCTTGGTAAACCACTCTGACGTCCACGTCTCTTCCAAGGGGCATTAAAACCATCTTGTTAAGCAACTGTGACCTCCACGTCTCTTCCAAGTGGCATTAAAACCATCTTGTTATACCACTCTGACCTCCACGTCTCTTCCAAGGGGCATTAAAACCATCTTGTTAAACCACTCTGACCTCCACGACTCTTCCAAGGGGCATTAAAACCATCTTGTTAAACCACTCTGACCTCCACGTCTCTTCCAAGGGGCATTAAAACCGTCTTGTTAAGCTACTGTGACCTCCACGTCTCTTACAAGGGGCATTAAAACCGTCTTGTTAAACCACTCTGACCTCCACGTGTCTTCCAAGGGGCATTAAAACCATCTTTTTAAGCTACTATGATCCCCACGTCTCTTTCAAGGGGCATTGAAACCATCTTGTTAAACCACTCTGACCTCCACGTCTCTTCCAAGGAGCATTAAAGCCATCTTGTTAAACCACTCTGACCTCCATGTCTCTTCCAAGGGGCTTTAAAACCGTCTTGTTAAGCTACTGTGAACTCCACGTCTCTTCCAAGGGGCATTAAAACCATCTTGTTAAAACACTCTGAACTCCACGTCTCTTCCAAGGGGCATTAAAACCACCTTGTTAAGCAACTGTGACCTCCACGTCTCTTCCAAGTGGCATTAAAACCATCTTGTTATACCACTCTGAACTCCACGTCTCTTCCAAGTGGCATTAAAACCATCTTGTTATACCACTCTGAACTCCACGTCTCTTACAAGGGGCATTAAAACCATCTTGTTAAACCACTCTGACCTCCACGTCTCTTCCATGGGGCATTAAAACCATCTTGTTAAACCACTCTGACCTCCACCCCTCTTCCAAAGGGCCTTAAAACCATCTTGTTAAACCACTGTGACCTCCACGTCTCTTCCAAGGGGCATTAAAGCCGTCTTGTTAAGCTACTGTGACCTCCACGACTCTTCCAAGGGGCATTAAAACCATCTTGTTAAACCACTCTGACCTCCACGTCTCTTCCAAAGGGCCTTAAAACCATCTTGCTAAACCACTCTGACCTGCACGTCTCTTCCAAGGGGCATTAAAGCCTTCTTGTTAAGCTACTTTGACCTCCACGTCTCTTCCAAGGGGCATTAAAACCGTCTTGTTAAACCACTTTGACCTCCACGTCTCTTCCAAGGGACATTAAAACCGTATTGTTAAACCAGTCTGAACTGCACGTCTCTTCCAAGGCGCATTAAAACCATCTTGTTAAACCACTTTGACCTCCACGTCTCTTCCAAGGGGCATTAAAACCATCTTGTTAAGCTACTGTGACCTCCACGTCTCTTCCAACGAGCATGAAAACCGTCTTGTTAAACCACTCTGAACTCTACGTCTCTTCCAAGTGGCATTAAAACCGTCTTGTTAAGCTACTTTGACCTCCACGTCTCTTCCAAGGGGCATTAAAACCGTCTTGGTAAACCACTCTTTCCTCCACTTATCATCCAAGAGGCATTAAAACCGTCTTTTTAAGCTACTGTGAACTCCACGTCTCTTCCAAGGGGCATTAAAACCATCTTGTTAAAACACTGTGATCTCCACGTCTCTTCCAAGGGGCATTAAAACCATCTTGCTGAAGCACTCTGACCTCCACGTCTCTTCCAAGGGGCATTAAAACCGTCTTGTTAAGCTACTGTGACCTCCACGTCTCTTCCAAGGGACATTAAAACCGTCTTGTTAAACCACTCTGATCTCCACGTCTCTTCCAAGGGGCATTAAAACCATCTTGTTAAGCTACTATGACCCCCATGTCTCTTCCAAGTTCATTAAAACCATCTTGTTAAATCACTTTGACCTCCACTTCTCGTCCAAGGAGCTTTAAAACCGTCTTGTTAAGCCACTGTGATCTCCACGTCTCTTCCAAAGGGCATTAAAACCGTCTTGTTAAACCACTCTGAACTCCACGTCTCTTCCAAAGGGCATTAAAACCGCCTTGTTAAACCATTCTGACCACCAAATCTCTTCCAGGGGGAATTAAAACCGTCTTGTTAAGCTAATTTGACCTCCATGTTTCTTCCAAGGGGCATTAAAACCATCTTGATAAGCTACTGTGACCTCCACGTCTCTTAGAAGGAGCATGTAAACGGTCTTGTTAAACCACTCTGAACTCTACGTCTCTTCCAAGGGGCATTAAAACCGTCTTGTTAAGCTACTTTGACCTCCACGTCTCTTCCAAGGGGCATTAAAACCATCTTGGTAAACCACTCTTTCCTCCACTTCTCATCCAAGAGGCATTAAAACTGTCTTTTTAAGCTACTGCGAACTTCAAGTCTCTTCCAAGGGGCATTAAAACCATCTTGTTAAAACACTGTGATCTCCACGTCTCTTCCAAGGTGCATTAAAACCATCTGATTAAACCACTCTGACCTCCACGTCTCTTCCAAGGGGCATTAAAACCATCTTGTTAAAGCACTCTGACCTCCACGTCTCTTCCAAGGGACATTAAAACCGTCTTGTTAAACCACTCTGATCTCCACATCTCTTCAAAGGGGCATTAAAACCATCTTGTTAAGCTACTATGACCCCCTTGTCTCTTCCAAGGGGCATTAAAACCATCTTGTTAAATCACTCTGACCTCCACTTCTCGTCCAAGGAGCATTAAAACCGTCTTGTTAAGCTACTGTGATCTCCACATCTCTTCCAAGGGGCATTAAAACCGTCTTGTTAAACCACTCTTACCTCCACGTCTCTTCCAAGGGGCATTAAAACCGTCTTGGTAGACCACTCTTTCCTCCACGTCTCATCCATGAGACATTAAAACCGTCTTGTTAAGCTACTGTGAACTCCACGTCTCTTCCAAGGGGCATTAAAACCATCTTGTTAAACCACTCTGACGTCCACGTCTCTTCCAAGGGGCATTAAAACAGTCTTGTTAAGCAACTGTGACCTCCACGTCTCTTCCAAGTGGCATTAAAACCATCTTGTTATTAGTGTTTAGCCACCCCCATAGTGTTCGGGTTCGGTTCGGTTCGTCTGGCTAAGTGCCAGAATTGGCGCATCCTATGAATGCGCCATTTCTGGGGCGGCTGACGGCTGGTGTTTCTAGCCTGGGAGGGGGCCAATATTCATGGCTCCCTTCCTGGGCTATTAATATCAGCCCCCAGCTGTCTGCCTAGCCTTTGCTAGCTATTAAATTAGGGGGGACCCCACGTCATTTTTTTTGGGGGGTCCCCCATTTTAATAGCTAGTAAAGGCTATGTATTCAGCTGGGGGCTGATATTAGTAGCCTGGGAAGCTCCGTGGGTATTACCCCCTTCCCAGGCTTCAAACATCTGCCCCAGCTGTCTGCTTAACCTCCGCTAGAGCCTAAAATTAAGGGGAACCCCACGCCAATTTTTTTAATAATAAATCCTTTATTTTAATACTAAATGACAAGTACAGTAACCAACACTGTCACTGTACTTCATATATATGTGACTGACATGTTTCTATCTATCTAATCTATGTGTGATTCTCTATTCCTTCTATTCTAAATTGTTGGGTACAGATGCTGAATTGCCGGCTGGCTTTTTTAAAGAGACGGTGCATGAAAACACTATTATTTTTTTTGATAAATCCTTTACACTAAATGACAAGTACAGTAATCAACACTGTCACTGTACTTCATATATATGTGACTGACATGTTTCTATCTATCTAATCTATGTGTGATTCTCTATTCCTTCTATTCTAAATTGTCGGGTACCGCTGCTGAATTGCCGGCCGGCTTTTTTAAAGAGACGGTGCATGAAAACACTATTATTTTTTTTGATAAATCCTTTACGCTAAATGACAAGTACAGTAAGCAGCACTTTCACTGTACTTCGTATATATGTGGCTGACATGTTTATATCTATCTAATCTATGTGTGAAGCTCTATTCTTTCGGTTCTAAATTGTCGGGTACCGGTGTATGCCGCTGCTGAATTGCCGGCTTTTCATGTTTCACTGTTGGCACTGTTCCCATCGATTTGGGCAATCACTGTAATGCCACAACCACCATGGCTGTGGCATTACAGTGAGTGGCAGACAATCCCTGCATGATTGGTGCTCAAAATAGCACCAGACATGTAGGACACGCTTTTGGTGCACGAACAGTTATCGAACATAACCTCGAACAGCCGAATTTTTTGCAAATCGTTCGGGTTCGTCGAACAACTCGAACACCGCCCAAAACAGCTCGAATTTGAGATTGGCGAACAGTTCTAGTCGAACACCGCTCATCTCTACTTTTTATACCACTCTGACCTCCACGTCTCTTCCAAGAGGCATTAAAACCATCTTGTTAAACCACTCTGATCTCCACGACTCTTCCAAGGGGCATTAAAACCATCTTGTTAAACCACTCTGACCTCCACGTCTCTTCCAAGGGGCATTAGAACTGTATTATTAAGCTAATATGATCCCCAGATCTCTTTCAAGGGGCATTGAAACCATCTTGTTAAACCACTCTGACCTCCACGTCTCTTCCAAGGGGCATTAAAGACATCTTGTTAAACCACTCTGACCTCCATGTCTCTTCTAAGGGGCATTAAAACCGTCTTGTTAAGCTACTGTGAACTCCACATCTCTTCCAAGGGGCATTAAAACCATCTTGTTAAAACACTCTGAACTCCACGTCTCATCCAAGGGGCATTAAAACCATCTTGTTAAACCACTCTGACCTCCACGTCTTTTCCAAGGGCATTAAAACCACCTTGTTAAGCAACTGTGACCTCCACGTCTCTTCCAAGTGGCATTAAAACCATCTTGTTAAACCACTCTGACCTCCACGTCTCTTCCAAGGGGCATTAAAACCATCTTGTTAAACCACGCTGACCTCCACGTCTCTTCCAAAGGGCCTTAAAACCATCATGTTAAACCACTCTGACCTCCACGTCTCTTCCAAGGGGCATTAAAGCTGTCTTGTTAAGCTACTGTGACCTCCACAACTCTTTCAAGGGGCATTAAAACCATCTTGTTAAACCACTCTGACCTCCACGTCTCTTCCAAAGGGCCTTAAAACCATCTTGTTAAACCACTCTGACCTCCAGGTCTCTTCCAAGGGGCATTAAAGCCATCTTGTTAAGTTACTTTGACCTCCACGTCTCTTCCAAGGGGCATTAAAACCATCTTGTTAAACCACTTTGACCTCCACGTCTCTTCCAAGGGTCATTAAAACCGTCTTGTTAAACCAGTCTGAACTGCACGTCTCTTCCAAGGCGCATTAAAACCAACTTGTTAAACCACTCTGACCTCCACTTCTCTTCCAAGGGGCATTAAAACCATCTTGTTAAGCTACTATGACTCCCATGTCTCTTCCAAGGGGGATTAAAACCATCTTGTTAAATCACTTTGACCTCCACTTCTCGTCCAAGGAGCATTAAAACCGTCTTGTTAAGCTACTGTGATCTCCACGTCTCTTCCAAGGGGCATTAAAACCATCTTGCTAAAGCACTCTGACCTCCACATCTCTTCCAAGGTGCATTAAAACCGTCTTGTTAAGCTACTGTGACCTCCACGTCTCTTCCAAGGGACATTAAAACCATCTTGTTAAACCACTGTGATCTCCACGTCTCTTCCAAGGGGCATTAAAACCATCTTGTTAAGCTACTATGACCCCCATGTCTCTTCCAAGGGCATTAAAACCATCTTGTTAAATCACTCTGACCTCCACTTCTTGTCCAAGGAGCATTAAAACCGTCTTGTTAAGCTACTTTGATCTCCACGTCTCTTCCAAGGGGCATTAAAACCGTCTTGTTAAACCACTTTGACCTCCATGTCTCTTCCAAGGGACATTAAAACCGTCTTGTTAAACCAGTCTGAACTGCACGTCTCTTCCAAGGCGCATTAAAACCATCTTGTACATGTACAGATGATTTCCATCACAGTAGAGGCCACCAACACTATGTTTAATGTTTTATATATATATATATATATATATATTAATATTTAATTTTCATTGGCAACGAAACAGCCATTTGCCATTGACTTTTGGGCTGTTTATTTTGCATGTTTTCTTTAACCTCTTTCTGACATTGTGCGTAATAATATGTTCCTGTGCCCTGAACCTTATGGACCAGGTATATATTATTTCGACGCGGTGATCGCGCCCGCACACAGTCTGTGCGGCCGTGATCGCTGCCGGGTGTCAGCTGATTCTGACAGCTGACCCCCAGCACTCAGTGTGAGGAGCGGTGCCCGCACCCTCCCAACACTTTAACCCCCTAAATGCTGCGACTGCAGCATTTAGCAAGTGAGCAGAGGGACAAAAGCCCCTTTGCTCTTGGATTGGAGACCCCACGCTGTCAGTGTGGGGTCCCGATGATTGCCATGGTGACCCTATGTCATCACGACGACATCCGGGTCACCAGGCACCAGCAAGTTAGTCTGATTATGCGCTGCGTATGATTAAACTATCTTGTGTCAGTGGAGAACTGACAGTTATGAGGTATAGCAGTGATCCTGCACTGCTATACCATATAACTGATATCAACTGCAGAAAGTGAAAGTCCCATAGTAGGACCAAGTAAAAAAGTGGAAAAAAATGCAAAATAAAGTTGTAAAAATATTTTTTTTTAAAAAAAATAATAATAATAAAAAAAATATGTATATATTGTACTCATAAATAAATATTATTATGAAAAAAAGGAAATAAATGATAAAGGTACACATATTTGGTATCGCCGCGTCCAGAATGCCGTGACAAATAAAACGGACCCACTAGGTAATCCCTTTAGTGAACACTGTAAAAAAACAAAAAAACAAAGCAAAAAAATCGTGCTTTATCATCATACCGCCAAACAAAAAGGGGAATAAAATGCGATAAAAAGACTAATGTAAATAAAAATGGTACCGCTAAAAACGTCATCTTGTCCCGCAAAAAAACAAGCCACAATACAGATGCATTCGCCTAAAAATAAAAAAGTTATAGCTCTCAGAATAAAGCAATGAAAAAAATATATTTTTTCTATAAAATAGTTTATATTGTGTAAACATACTGCCCCGAAGAATAAAGCAGCCTTATCAATTTTACCACATGCAGAAAGACATAAAAAAAAAATTTGTTGTTTACCCCAATTTATGCATTATCCATGATTGTTTATTTTATTTAATTTTTTGACTTATTTTGCGGTTCATAATTTTGTTTATTTGTTTGTTATTTTGTAGTACACTGATGAAGGTACGTTTGTTTTTGTACTTCACCTGCTTTCCCTATTATAACGTTTGTTATTTTGTAGTACACTGATGAAGGTACGTTTGTTTTTGTACTTCACCTGCTTTCCCTATTAAAATTACATAATTTATTTGAGTCATTTTGAGTGCCAAGTTAATTTTTATATTGCTTTCGGTTGGAACCCTACTTGAGTACCGCTATACCCCAGGAGTGCGGTAGTTTTCTACACATCCACTTTGCTTGGACAGTTAAACACAGCAGAATTTTTGTTCAAAAAAAGCATCAGAAAATACTCAGCATTTACGCTAAATGTGAACACGGTCTAAATTTCCAAGCAAAGTGGATGTGATTCCATGAAATCTTTGCCCTCTGTGCATCTAAAGACGTCACAGAAAATTTGAATGGCTACCACCAAAGCCACAACCACCACAGCCGAGGCAACATCAAGCTTTGACAAAGATCGCTTAGCGATTGAAACGTATTGCTTTTCTCCCCCTGTCTGAGTGCAGTTCAGGAGCATTGGTGGATTTTATTATTTATTGAACAAATTCTGAATTTCATTTAAGGAGCTGGAACGTTTTTCAAGTTTTTCACCCTTCCAATAAGCAAGAAAAAAATAAGATTTGTGTTTTTCCCTCTCCTGAGGCTAGGTAGCTGGGTAATTGTAAAATTAAGTTTTGATAGATACAATGCTTTAAGTTTGCATGGTTACAGTCAATGTGTCACAGGGATACCGCGACAGAGAGCGGTCAGAAGATCGTGGTGCCTGATTTGCCTTCCAGCTAGCTATGCAGATTTCCCTTACTCTGTTTTTGTAAACAAATCTGCTTGTCTCCTCAAGCTCTCCTGCGTTTTTTCAGCTGTTCTGATTTCTCCACTCACTTCTGGTATAAAGACTCACCTCTTAGCTTGAGTAGATGACAGTGATATCTTGCTATAACCCAGTTTGGAGCTGGAGGTGGGAACTGTGTGAAGATAGGTAGTCTTGGAGTCTCTGCAGATATCTGTTTGGAAGTTTGCTTAAGTGTCTTCCTTTACCTTATCTTTTATTTGGTTTGTCTCACCTTGTCCTTCCCCTCTCTGTAGTCTGGGAGCACATTGAGTGATTTCTGTTTCTTTTATCCCTGTCTGTTTCCCTTTGTGTCTTTATGTTAGAGCAGGACAAGCGTTCCCGCTGCTCTACACACTAGGCAGGGTCCTTCTCAGGGTAAAACAGGGATAGGATCGTGATCGCCGCACAGGGTGAAAGAACCCGTCTTGGGACGCTAGTGAGCTTAAGGTTGTGCAGGGCAAGTGTCAGGGGTGGCCCCCTTTAATCTCTCCCTAGTGGTAGGGCTCCCCTTCCCTTCTGTCTCACTCTGCGCCGTCTTGCTTCTGGCAAAAGCGTGACACAATATATTAATTATTCATCATAACAAACCCATCAACTCAAAGCAGACTTCCATGGTCAGATTTGGAGCAGCCACTCTAGGTTATGCGGGCCCAGGAATTAGTCATCACCAGCCCCTATGTAGCGTTCTGATCTTCACTAGAGATGAGCGGTGTTCGAATCGAACTGTTCGCCAATCTCAAATTCGAGCTGTTTTGGGCGGTGTTTGAGCCGTTCAACGAACCCGAACGATTTGAAAAAAATCCGGCTGTTCGAGGTTATGTAAGATAACTGTTCGTGCACCCAAATCGTAACTGGATTTTTTCACAGTAATGCTGATAATCAATATTAATACACAGTTTGAGTGTACAGCGGGGCGGGGGGGGGGGGGGCATGGGATGGATCTCTGCAGAAATAATGAAGATCTCCATTTTTTTTTCTCTTTCCCGCATTTACAGTGGGGAGGTGCAGTCTGTCAGCCTATCAGCAGCGCACACAAGGAGCGAAGTGCTTTTTTTCACACAAGCAAGGGCATGTGTCATTGGCTGTGTATGTCACATGTCCTTGCCCTATAAGACCCAGCCATTTTCCCCGTTGCCACCATTTTCTCACTGCTGCAGCTGAGTATTAGACGGCACTGCTGCTGCTGTTAGCGCTATATTGTGTAACTGAATTGCAAGCGAATTTTCTCTTAAATAGACAGAAAGGTTTAGGGAGTAGGGACTAGTTTGTAATTGCAGCAGTTTTGAGGGCTAGGTTACAGCAGTTCCTAGCACTTTTAGCAGGCAGGTCTGTGCTCTTAAATCGACAGATAGGTTGGGAGTAGTGACTAGTTGTAATTCCAGCCCTTTTGAGGACTGGGTTACATCAGTTCCTATCACTTTTGGCCAGGCAGGTCTGTTTTAGTGCTGTGCAAGTGTTTTTCACAGCATTTGGCTAAATCTAGGTAAGCAAATCCTTTTGGGCCTCTTGCAGTGTGTGTTAGTCAGTGGAGTAGCCTATCTGTGTTGCAAGCTACACCACCTGTGTATGTAATACAAATTTTTTACTGCACCTAGCCAAGTAAAACCTTTTGGGCCTGTAGCAGTGTGTGGTACTCAATCTATTAGGCCATCTATACCAAGCTCCACCAGCTTTGAAATTAATAATAATTTTTAGCTGCATCTAGCCTGTAAAATAATTTTGGGCCTAGTAGCAGTGTGTGGTACTCATTGTATTAGGCCATCTATACCAAGCTCCACCAGCTTTGAAATTAATAATAATTTTTAGCTGCATATTGCCTGGAAAATAATTTTGGGCATAGTAGTAGTGTGTGGTACTCATTGTATTAGGCCATCTATACCAAGCTCCACCAGCTTTGAAATTAATAATAATTTTTAGCTGCATCTAGCCCGGAAAATAATTTTGGGCTTAGTAGCAGTGTATGGTACTCATTGTATTAGGCCATCTATACCAAGCTCCACCAGCTTTGAAATTAATAATAATTTTTAGCTGCATATTGCCTGGAAAATAATTTTGGGCATAGTAGTAGTGTGTGGTACTCATTGTATTAGGCCATCTATACCAAGCTCCACCAGCTTTGAAATTAATAATAATTTTTAGCTGCATCTAGCCCGGAAAATAATTTTGGGCTTAGTAGCAGTGTATGGTACTCATTGTATTAGGCCATCTATACCAAGCTCCACCAGCTTTGAAATTAATAATAATTTTTAGCTGCATCTTGCCTGTAAAATAATTTTGGGCATATTAGCAGTGTGTGGTACTCATTCTATTAGACCATCTATACTAAGCTCCACCAGCTTTCAAATTACTAATAATTTTTAGCTGCATCTTGCCTAGAAAATAATTTTGGGCATAGTAGTAGTGTGTGGTACTCATTGTATTAGGCCATCTATACCAAGCTCCACCAGCTTTGAAATTAATAATAATTTTTAGCTGCATCTAGCCCGGAAAATAATTTTGGGCTTAGTAGCAGTGTGTGGTACTCATTGTATTAGGCCATCTATACCAAGCTCCACCAGCTTTGAAATTAATAATAATTTTTAGCTGCATCTTGACTTTAAAATAATTTTGGGCATATTAGCAGTGTGTGGTACTCATTCTATTAGGCCAAACTGATTTCTCACATCATATCCCTAACACCATTAACATGACACTCACAATTTGAAGCAAGACTACTGTCTACTGCATTTGCGATCGCCTTCTTCGGGGCGCTATGCATAAGCGAATTAGTCCCTCAATCCAAAATTACCACCAGTGGAGGCTTATTACACCAGGACGTAGTCATAGCCAATAATGCAATACGTCTACGCATACGCCAATCGAAAACGGTTCCAGCGGGCAGGGGCACTTGGGTACTTCTACAATCCACAAACGGTACACTGAGTCGGGTAACAATAGTAAAAACATATATAACCATCAGATCACAAAGTAATTTCTTCCTATCACACATTGATGGAATGCCATTATCAAGATACCAGTTCCAAGCTATATTTAATAAATGCATAACATCGGCAGGGAACCACCCCAAAGATTACGGGACACACTCATTCCGCATAGGCGCGGCCACGGAAGCAGCAAGAGCAGGAGTGTCAGAAACGGAAGTTCAGAGGATAGGGAGATGGTGATCCACGTGTTTGCCGAGATACATAACATAGTAACATAGTTTGTAAAGCCGAATAAAGACTTGCGTCCATCAAGTTCGACCTGTTAGTTCTGTAATTGCTAAAGTTGATCCAGAGGAGGGCAAAAACCCCAAATGATTTGGCCAATCTTCACCTGAGGAAAAATTCCCTCCCGACTCTGAAACCAGCAGTCAGAGTAAATCCCTGTATCAACCTACTATTTTATTTTATTTTTAAGTATATTCTGAAATCTGCCTAGTATCTAGAAATGCATCCAGTCCCCGCTTGAACTGGTGTGGTGAATCCGACATTACCGTCTCCTCACTCAGTGAATTCCATATTCTCACTGCTCTTACCGTAAAGAACCCCTTCCTATGCTGGTGCTGAAACCTTTTCTCTTCCAGTCTTAGTGAGTGCCCTCTTGTTACCGTAATATCCCTCCTTTTGAACAAAGCCCGGGCAAGATCTCTATACTGTCCCCTAACATATTTGTACACATTTATTATGTCCCCCCTCAACCTTCTCTTTTCCAGGCTGAATAGTCCTAGTTTTGCCAACCTCTCTGGGTATTGCAGTCCCTCCATTCCCTTTATTAATTTTGTTGCCCTCCTTTGTACCTTTTCAAGCTCATTTATATCCTTTCTATATATTGGGGCCCATAGCTGAGCACAGTATTCCAAGTGTGGTCTGACCAGTGCTTTGTACAGTGGAAGAACAATGTTCTCATCCTTTGCAGCTATACCTCTTCTGATACATCCCATTACCCTGTTTGCCCTTACAGCAGCGGCCTGACTTTGGGCACTCCAATTTAGTTTGCTATCAATCAAGATGCCCAAGTCCTTCTCCATCTCTGAATTCCCCAATGATTTCCCATTCAGTGAGTACTGGTGTACTGAGTACTGGTGACTTCCATTTTTCCTTCCCATATGTATGACCTTACATTTCTCCTCGTTAAACCTCATTTGCCATTTAATGCTCCACCTACCCAGCTTATCCAAATCCCTCTGTAGGTCTGCACTGTCCTCTTTTGTATTAATTGTTTTACATAACTTTGTGTCATCTGCAAATATTGATATTTTTCTATTTATCCCGTTGACTATGTCGTTAATAAAGATATTAAATAACATTGGGCCTAGTACAGACCCCTGTGGTACCCCACTAGTGATGCTTACCCAATCTGAGTATATTCCATTTATAACCACCCTCTGCCTTCTCTCCTTTAGCCAGTTAGCTACCCACTTGCAGACATTTTCCCCAGCCCCATCATTCTCATTTTGTATACCAACCTATTATGTGGCACGCTATCGAACGCTTTTGAGAAGTCGAGATACACGACATCCACTGGTTCCCCCTGATCTACTCGAGAGCTAACCTCCTCATAGAAGTCAATCAGGTTTGTTTGGCAGGAGCAATTCCTCATGAATCCATGTTGGTTCGGGATTAAAAGATTATTAGCATCAAGATGCTCCGTAATTGCCTCTTTAATGAAGCTTTCAAAAATTTTGCCCACAGCGGACGTCAGACTCACCGGCCGATAGTTTCCGGCGTCACTTTTCGCTCCCTTTTTGAATATTGGCATTACATTCGCCTGTCGCCAATCAATAAGACCGGACTTGTTATCCTAACGTGGTTTGTTTCTATTACAGGTGACGCTAAGCCAAAAGTGTGGGTGATAGGCCACTCGTATATATATATTGGGCAGAAAAAAAGGCGAAAGTCCGCCCAGGCGGGAGGAAATTAGAGTTTCATAACACATATTTCAACTGGAGAGGTATTAGAGGCCTGCTATGGCCACAGGTACTAATGGAGGTAATCAAGGTAGGGAGAGAGGCAAGAGGTCTGGTCATCTTAGTTATACAGGCCGGGGGAAACGACCTAGGTCATCACAAGAGCGCATAACTAATGGCAATAATGAAACTAGACACTGAGCGCTTAAGAGAATTTTTCACAAAACTAACTATAGTATGGTCAGAGATTGTGCCAATAGCGGTATGGCAAGGTGAGTGAGACATGACGGCCATCGAACGGACAAGGCGGGTAATAAATATTCGGATGGCAAAATTTAGAAGAGACAGAGGCGGTGTAGTGATATAACACCGACAACTGGAAGGAGATAAAGCAGGCCTCATACGGCCCGACGATGTTCACTTAATGGATATTGGACTGGACATATTCCTGTCAGGACTCCAGGACGGAGTGGAACAAGCGTTAAGAGTGGTGGATGGGGGTCAGAGTCCTGCTTACGAGTACGCAGGATCCTCCGTGGCATGGAAATAGAAAGGACATGTTGGAGAGTTACACTTGTTGGCCAACTTGCCGGTGTGGAGACCCAAGGCATGCTGCAACAAGCTGAATTATTTTAGAAATAAAATGCATTTCTAATGGAATGAGTATAAAGAGTTAATAAAGCTGTGACTGATCCTCACCCATCCAGTTGTAAGAGTTACATTATTGTATTGTCAAGGAAAGGGGGGCGGTAGGGGGGCTGAGCGTCTTGGTTTGGTTGGGGGTCCCCACAGTCTGCCTAGGCTAGATGCATTTAAAAATTCTTATTAGATACACAGGCAGTGCAGCTTGCTTCGCAGCTGGGTTACTACGCCCAAAGTATTGCCTAGGCTAGATGCAGTTAAAAATTCTACGCTGACTAGCAGACACTGAAGCTTTGGAGCAGACCTCGGAGCAAACAGCTCTTCAGACTCAACCATCTGTGTTACCCTAAGCCATAGTGTATATAGTTTCTTACAGTTAAAAGGGGGGGGGGCGACCCAACCCACCTGGAATTGACGATGCCAACGTCACGTAAAACACAGCAAGGGGACTCCAAAAAGAGTCTCCATTTTTTCCAAAAATTGTGGCACAGACACCACTTAAGTGGCATCAATTGCCCCAGAGTTGCTTAAAATGGTTGGTGAGGTGATTTTACCAAATCCTCAAGCTTTTAGTCTCCCCAGGATGACACAGGGGTAAAAAAGTCCTTGCAGATCCATGATTTGTTCATCTTTATGAACGTGAGTCTGTCTACATTCTCAGTGGACAGCCGCGTGCGCTTATCTGTCAGCACACCACCAGCAGCACTGAACACACATTCAGAGAGAACGCTGGATGCAGGGCATGACAAGATCTCCAAGGCGTGAGTGGCGAGCTCCGGACATTTTTCCAGATTGGAATTCCAAAATGAGCAAGGGTCCAGTGACACAGTCATGTCTTCGATGTTCACTTGGAGATACTCCTGTACCATCCTCTCTAGGCGTTGACTATGTGTCAGACTTCTTGTCTCCTGCGGCCTTGCAAAGGATGGTCTAAAAAAGTGGTGAAACGATTCCACAAAATTGCTGTTACCAGCAGATACTGTGTTTCTGTTACGGTTTGAGTGATGAAGACTCGACAGTCCCACGGTTTGCAAGTTAGAACTGTGAGATTCACTACGTGCACCACTGGTGTTTTGTGGAAAAGCACATGTAAGATTCTGCAACAGCCTCTGCTGATACTCCTGCATGCGTGAATCCCTTTCTATGGCAGGAATTATTTCGGCAAATTTACTTTTGTACCGGGGATCTAAGAGTGTGGCAACCCAGTAGTCGGGATTACTTCGAATTCTGACAATCCAAGGGTCATGTTGCAGGTAGTTTTGCAAGAAGGCACTCATGTGTCTTGCGCATCCAGGAGGACCAAGTCCTTGTTGTGTTGGTAGCGAGGTAAGAATCATGCTTCCTTCCTCTGCCCTCTCCCCCCAACCTCACACAACAGAAATGTGATCAAGGTCTCCCTCATCTGATGAGTCTTACATGCCCATCGCCAGTTCGTTCTCCACTTCTTCTTGCACCTTCCTCAACAGTTTGGCTGCTACCATGCGCCCTGGTTAATCCCTCTCCCCCACCCTCCCATGCCTGCCGCCTTGGTGCTGCCGACTGTCTGGACCTTGGAGATGTTATCCCTTCCGCATACGACTCCTCCTCTACTTCCTCCACCTCCTCTTGTCCCACCACCTGACTCTGAATTATGTTTAACGTGTGCTCCAGCATGTAAATCACCGTAATAGTCATGCTGATAATGACATCGTCAGCACTAAACATCTTCGTCGCCATTTCAAAACTGTGCAGAAGGGTGTGTGGCGCCCCTGAGGATTCAGTCACCACAGAGATACTGCATCTCACCCAGAGGTGTGGTATCTCACCCTCAGGTAAGGAAGGAGTATGGCTCGGGACCCTAACACCTGCATCCAACACATACCCGCAGTGGGGGTAGGGCGAGATTGCTCCTAAGGGAGAGCACAGTCCCAGGTCCCAAGCTGGCGGGAGGGTCCTATGTAGTGGGTGTGGTTGGAGAAAGCAGCTTAGGGGAGCACATGACAGGGAGAGTATAAATAGGAAGCCATCTTAGAAAGAGAAAGCCAGTCAGAGGAGGAGAAGTGACAGGAGCAGAGGCTCTGCATGAGCTCTGCTCCGGGGGCGGGCCTAGCCTGGGAGGCCCAGGACTGAAGGAGAGAAGAGAGGAGTGGGAGCAGGAAGGCTCCAGGAACCGAAGGGACCCTAGGGGTACGGGCCGTGCAGAAGGCCACCCATACCCCCGCTGCTACCAGGAGGTAGAGGGGTCAGGCCAGATAAGGGGAACCGGTCCCTCAACTAGCGGAGAAACAGCAAGGCTCAACTAGAAACTGGAGGCTGCAGCATTTCATGTACTGCAGGCCAAAGTCCACACCAGTCTCACTAAGAAGGTAGCCACATAGGATCCAGGGGACGGAACACACGTCGCCCACCAAGGTCCGAGGATACCGGATAGAAGTGTCACTGGGTGTGAGGTGCAGGGAGAAGGCCAGAGAAAGGACACACAGAAGGGGGTCCTGCTAAGTACTCCGGAGCTATCTGGGGGTGGACTGATCCCCTCACTGAGTACGCACAGCACGACGGGGGAGATTACTCTGGTACCTGTAATCTGGACTGCAACAACTGTGAGTAAAGATCTTGGGACTGCATCACACGGACTCTGTGTTCATTACTGACTGCCTGCACTACAACCACCATCATCCACCCACACTACCCTGAAGCTACACTCTTCCTGTGGGGAGTAATAATACCATTGCTGCAAAACCACCAGCTTCAGAGGACTGTTCAGCAGCGGCGGCCCCTTTGGCCGCACTCCACAGGTGGCGTAGTCGGACATTATAAAACCCATATATACAAATTACCCTTGGATTGACTGCCCTGAGTCACGGACCAGGTCACCGCCACAGTGACTACAATCCCCCAGCGTCTACCGGCCCGGCTCCGGGTACACCACGGCCCAGGGGGTGCGTCAACTTCATAGGTCCCTGATCTGAGACCAGTCCTGCAGCGTGATTTGCCCCACCTCTGGATCTTGTTGGCCCAGTCTATATGTCAGAACGTATTGCACCAGGGCTTGTCGGTGCTGCCACAGTCGCTGCAACATGTGCAGAGTTGAATTCCACCGTGTCGGCACATCGCATTTCAGCCGGTGAACTTGCAGGCCCAATGACTTCTGTAGAGATGTAAGTCGTTGAGCTGCGGGATGCGAACAGCGGAAGTGAGCACACAGCGACCGTGCCCTCTGCAGAAGGCCATCTAGTCCGGGATAGTGGGCTAAAAATTGCTGGACAGCCGGATTCAACACGTGAGCCATACAAGGCACGTGTGTGACATTGCCCCGGCGAAGGGCCGCACCCAGGTTTGCAGCATTGTCGCACACGGCCTTCCCTGGTTGCAGGTCCAGTGGAGACAACCTTTCATGAAACTGGGTCTCCAGAGCTGACCACAAGTCCTCAGCTGTGTGACTCACATTTCCCAGACATTTCAAAGTAAACACTGCCTGATGCCGTTGGGCCCTGCTGCCAGCATAGTAAGGAGGTGTGCAGGATTCCTTCTGCGCAGTTAGAAAGTGGATGGCATTACCCGACAGGCTTTGGGTGCAGGTGGAGGATCGAGAGGAGGTTAAGGAGGAAGAAGCAGTGGAGGAAATTCTAGATAAAGAGGATTGACGCACAACTCGTGGGGACTGCAAGACTTGGACAGCAGCCCCTTGTCCTGCTGTCACCATAGTTACCCAGTGCCGAGTCAGCGACAAGTAACGCCCCTGTCCATGCCTACTTGTCCAAGTGTCTGTGGTGAAATGCACCCTGTCACACACAGAGTTTCTCAAAGAAGCGGTGATGTTGTGTACGACATGCTGGTGTAGCGCAGGCACACCTTTCTTTGAGAAGTAGTGCTGACTGGGCATCTGGTACTGGGGCACTGGGGCACTGCGACGGACATAAGATCTCGAAAATCCTCTGTGTCCACCAGGCGGAAAGGAAGCATTTCTGTAGCCAACAGCTTGCAGATGGTGAAATTCAACCTTTGTCATGGCTAGGAGGAAATGGTCTTTTACTTGTCCACATCTGAGGGACCGAGGGCTGGCTGTTGTGCTTAGATGGGGTTGAGAAGGGTGTCCCCGGCAAACTGCCTGTCTGTGAGGAAGATGCAGGCGGAAAAGTTAGGTTGCCTTGATCCAAAGGTGGTGCTCTCGATGTAGGAGAGCGCTCAACACCTGCTGGTGTTTCCACTTCCAAATGAAATGATGACCTGCCAATCACACTGGCTGTTGCGGGTAAAGAGGTGGCAGGTCTGCATCCAAAAACATTGTAGCACAGTGAGCTTCCCACTGCAACTTATGCTTCTTATCCATGTGACGGTTCATGCATGAAATACTCAAACTATAAATTTTTTGGCCTCTACTTAGCTTTTGGTGACAAATATTACAGATAACACGAGTTGGGTCATCCTTATCGATCTGAAAAAATGCCCAGGCTATGCAAGGCTTAGAGCCCATGCGACCTGAAGAGCCACCACGACTTGTGGTCAGAGACAGAGTTGTGGATGAGGATGCAGTTGTTGACGTGCTTCCAGTACTCCGTCTCTGTCCAGGAAGGCGCAGCCTAACCTCGTCGTCAACAGCATCTGTGACGCCCAGCTGCGCTTGGTATCACAGATCCTAGAAGAGTGCATTGATGGAATCCTCCACAAGAGGCCCCCATAAACATTCACACATCTCCACCTTCCACCTCAGACCAGCAGAGGGAGCCCGTTAGGGATATAAATAGGGAAGGTGGAGCTAGGCAGTTCAGTTCCTCTGAAGAGTTCCTGCCGTAGAGAAGCCTAAGAGAGGTCAGTCTGCAGTGGAGCTCAGTCTAGTCTAGAGAACTAAGTTAAGAGTTCAGCAGTTAGTGCTTAAGGTGTGCCGGCGCCATAAGATCGGTGAAGCGCGGCAAGCTGCCGTTAGTGTGTATAGCCTAGTGAGGGCCCGAGTAGGCCAAAGGCGAGTGGAGAGTTAGTACATAGGGGGCAGAGGAGCTTAACCAGCTCACCCAGAAGCATTTACCGGACACCGGATCCGAGCTTACCGGGATCTCTATGACCCTGTAAGGCATAACCAGAATCCCTGGAGAATTACAAGTCCCAGGATTGCTAAGGTGCTGATACGTAACAGAGCCAGGAGACGCTTAGGCCCCCCATACTGGGAGCATGAACTCCAAGACAAGGCCCTACCACAAGGTCAGTCAGCGCAGTACAGAGACAAAGTTAGGCCTAGCTCCAGGCAGGTCAGAAACTTACTACGCAGAGGCAAGAAACAGGAGGCCCTACACCCGCTCATTGGGGAGAATCCTGATATGCACCCGTCACCCTACAGTACTCCGGGATGTGCCTGAATTTCCACCAGTAAAAGGTGCTGAAGTGACTACCGTGTCCGTTCCCGTTCTTGCTCTGACCCAGCTGGGTCTCGCCTGTCCTGCATTCCCCCTGCATACGCTGCCCTGAGGCCTAGCTCCCCCTGTGGGGAGCTATACCATCAAGCTGCCTTATCACCGGCCTCAGTGGACTGCTGCAGCACTGGTGCTTCTCACCAGATACCACAGGTGGCGTCACGAACTCTTATAAAATTAACAATTATCCACCCTTTTGAAGAGTGACCCCAGGGTACGGGCCCAGGAGCCGACCACCGCAACATTCCAAAGGCCAGGCAAAGGCCCGGGTACCGAGTCATCCCCATCCCCTGGGCTAGTCACATCCTCCTCCACCTCCTCTGCTGACCTCATCGACTGGCTGACTGTGGGCTGACAGTAAGTGGGATCTCCAACCTCGTCATCATCACCCTTCGTGTTCTCACACCCGTCGTCCTCAGAGCCAACCTCTTCCTGCCCTGACCGAAAAGTCAAGTTGTCGCTCCAATCAGGTATTTGAGTCTCATCATCGTCTTCATCATTGTCTCCACCAACAGGAGTTACAGTTTGGGAATGAGGATCTACATTATGCTCAGAACCTTCTTCATCTGGTCCTGGATCCGACTCATAAAGATTCTGGGCATCAGTGCAGATCATTTCCTCGTCTGGATTAACAGAAGCTCTGGAGCAGACCTCCGTTTCCCAGGCTATAGTATGAGTAAACAGCTGTGCAGACTCAACCATCTGTGCTACCCCATACTCAGACGGGCAGCTGGAGACTTGGGAGCTGTGAGGAAGCAAGTGCGATTGGGGTGACACCTCTGAGGACTGGAGTATTTGTGATGTTGAATTTGAGGTGGAGGAGAGCCCACTTGAAGGAGCACTTGATATCCGTTGAAGCACCTGCTGTTTTTGTGCCTCATCTGGGTGTGTCCATAAGAAAGGGATCGTATCACATTGTCCACGAAAAGAAGTAGACATCGTAGTTTGGCTGGAAGATGATCTTTCTTCTGCAGATGTTACTCCCCCCCACCGCGGGGGGGGCTCGACCCACCAGTGGACAGGCACCAATATTGGGAGAGGGGGGCTGGCCATCAGGGTCCACCGCAGCTCTGGCACAAACCCGGCGACACGGAGGTCGCACGGGCAGGAATAGACTGGCCGTGTCGGCTTCGCACTCCAGCGTAGTCCCCCTGCCCGCTCACGCCTGTAACCTCAAAGGGATGCGCAAGCAGCTTTTCTTCCCAGGGCTGTTCCCCGCCCAGCAGGAACGTGGGGGAGCTCAGGTCGGCCTTCCACTGTACTCCCTTACCTCCCTCGCCCTCTTTCCTTCTTCCGTTCTCCATCTAACCCCTCGGCTCTGTGTTGTCCGCTCTCCCTCCAGCTCTCTCCTTCTCACAGGTGGACTACCGCGTGTATTCACACAGTGGTGAATCTTTTGGGCCCAGGCATAAGAAGTTGTTGAGGTAATGGATAATATGTGCCCCCTTAGAAACATCAATTAAAACCCATTCGAGTAAGCAGCGAAACACCTCAAATAGTGAGCAGGATCTGGAGCACCCCATGGGCAAACAGCGATCTATATAGTATGCTCCTTCCCAGAAGCAGCCCAATAGGTGGACATTATTCGGAGGCACAGGTAGTAAGTAACCGGAACGCAGCATCAATGTCTGTTTTGGCCATTAGGGTGACCCTTCCCAACTTCTTGATCCGCTTGATTGCCTTGTCAAAGGATGTACAGTATATACTACTGTACTTGGTTCCATGTCGATGTTGTCGTTTACTGACCTGCCCCTTGGATATGACAAATGGTGGATTAGTCCGAATGTATTGGGTTCCGTTTTTGGCACAACTCACAATGGGGATACCACTACGTCTTGTAAGGAAAGTGTTCTGAATGGCCATTCTACCTAAAGATATTTCTTTTTTTAATTTTCTTGTCACGACGTCTGGGTGTTGGTAGGCTGATTTTAGATTTTTACTCCAGCCTTTCTTGATTTTAGAAGGGCATGACATGCCTATATCTGTGTCTCCCCCTCCTTTTACTCCTCCACCTCTTTTCTTTTCGCATGACTATATGTACTTGTCACTTTTCTATGTGTTAGTTGTGTCTTCTGAGCAGTTTGTCAGCTTTTGGACACCTTTGAAGTGTTTTCTATGTGTTTTCTATGTGTTTCTATGTGTTTTTGTTTGCCTGCCATTGGTTTTAACGGTGTTCGAAGGTGTTCGACGAACAGTTCGACGAACAGTTTGGCGAACATACGGGTGTTCGACGAACCGAACTCGAACACTACTGGGGTGGCTCAACACTAGTCTTCACTGCAGGTGTACCTGTCTAGTGTTTGCAGATTAGCTGCTGATCTGTTGAGCGAGACAAGTTTGCTTGGTTGGTCTAAAGCAGTGTTCCTCAACTCCAGTCCTCAAGGTCCACCAACAGGTCATGTTTTCAGGATTTCCTTAGTATTGCACAGGTGATGGAATTATTGCCTGTGCAGGTGATGGATTTATCACCTGTGCAATACAAAGGAAATTCTGAAAACATGACCTATTGGTGGGCCTTGAGAACTGGAGTTGGGGAACCCTGGTCTAAAGGATTAATCAGAGTAAACTAACAGAAGAGATTTCATGCAGTTCCAAGGGTCAAATCAGTAAGGGCATGGTTAGGATAATGGTCAGGAATACAACCAGACTCTTATCCAAAAGGGTAGACATAATCTAGCACAGATTAAAATCAAGAAAATAAAAAAGATGTAAGAGATTTATCACTGAACCTCACTGCTGATTGGCTCTTGTATTTGGCCAGTCAGCTCGATCACCTATTTGGCCAGAGCTACAACTACAGTATTTGGCTAGTTTTCCTCCAACACTGAATATGTGTCTGACAAAGAAAAACTACAGTGATAGCCCCATTGGGATAGCCCCAGGGGGCGTAACAATCACGATCGCAGAGGGTGGGGGACCCGCTAACGCCAATTTCACCTAGATGTGCATCGTCAGCTGGGGGACATTATACCAAAATGAGGGACATTATACCAGGATGGGGACACTTTTCCAGTATGGGGAACATTATACCAGAATGGTGAATACTATACAAAGGATGGGGGACATTGTACCAGAATTGAGAGATTATACCAGGACTGGGGACATTATAGCAGAATAGAAGACATTTTACCATCATAGGAACATTATACCAGGATGGTGGACAATATACCATGATTGGGGAGATTATACCAGAATGGGGGACATTTTATCTACATGGGGACATTATACCAGGATGTGGGACATTATACCAGAATAGGGACATTATACAAGGATGGGGGACATTATGCCAGGAAGAGCCCCAGGATGTGGGAAAATGTTATTGTATGGGACCTAGGAAGGGGGAGAATATTACAAGAAGGAGCCAGGATGTGGGACATTATTAGATGGGGGGATAACACGTACAGTTGAAACCAGAAGTTTACATACACTGTATAAAAAGACACATATGCATGTTCTCAATATCTGACATGAAATCAGAATAAACCTTTCCCCTTTTGGGCCAGTAAGGATTACCATAATTTTTAATATTTGCCAAATACCAGAATAATGAGAGAATGTTTTAATTAATTTTTAGTACTTGATGCAAAGTCAAAAGTTTACATACATTTCATTAGTATTTGGTACCATTGCCTTTAAACTGAATGATTTGGGTCAAACGTTTGGGATACCCTTCCACAAGCTTCTCACAATAGTTGGTCGGAATTTGGGACCATTCCTCCTAACAAAACTGGTGTAACTGATCCAGGTTTGTAGGTCGCCTTGCTCGCACCTTCCTATTCAGCTTTGCCCATAAATTTTCAATAGAATTGAGATCAGGGCTTTGTGATGGCCACTCCAAAACATGGACTTTGTTATCCTTAAGCCACATTGTTACCATTTTGGCAGTATGCTTTGGGTCATTGTCCATTTGGAAGACTTATTTCCACCCAAGCTTTAACTTCCTGACTGATGTCTTGAGATGTTGCTTCAGTATTGCCACATAATCTTCTTTTCTCATGATGCCATCTATTTTGTGAAGTGCGCCAGTCCCTCCTGCAGCAAAACAACCCCACAACATGATGTGGCCACCTCCGTGTTTTACAGTTGGGAAGGTGTTTTTAGGCTTCCAAAATTCTCCCTTTTTCCTCCAAACGTAACGATGGTCATTAAGCCCAAAAAGTTCAATTTTAGTTTCATCAGACTACAGGACATGTCTCAAAAAATCAAGGTCTTTGTTCCTGTGTGCATTTGCAAACATTAATCTGGCTTTTTTATGTTTCTTTTGGAGTAATGGCTTCTTCCTGGCAGAGTGACCATTCAGCTCATGTTGATACAGTCCTCGTTTCACTGTGGATATTGACACAATCTTACCAGCTTCCGCCATCATCTTCACAGGGTCTTTTGCTTTTGTCCTTGGGTTGAAATGCAAATGTCGGACCAAAGCATATTCATCTCTGGGACACAGAACCCATCTCCTTCCTGAGCGGTATGATGGCTGGATATTCCCATCTTGTTTGTACTCGCGTATAATTGTTTGTACAGATGAACGAGGCACCTTCAGGTATCTTAAAATTGTATCTAAGGATGAGCCAGATTTGTGCAAGTCCACAATTTTCTTCCTGATATCTTTGGCTGATTTCTTTAGACTTTCCCATGATGCTACACAAAGAAGCAGGGTTTTTCAGGTGTGCATTAAAATACGCCCACAAGTATGTCTCTAATTAACTCAGATGTTGCCAAAAAATCTATCAGAAGGTTCCAAACACATGACATCATCATATGGGCAGTGCAGAATTGTTTAAAGGCGTAGTAATCTTAGTGTATGTAAACTTTTGATTTTGCAGTAAATAATTAAAATGCCTTAAACCATTCTCTCTCTCATTATTCTGGCATTTGGCAAATATTAAAAATGATGGTAATCTTAATTGACCCAAAACGGGAAAGTTCTATTCTGATTTCATGTCAGACATTGAGAAAAACATGCATTTGTGATTTTTGTATAGTGTATGTAAACTTCTGGTTTTAACTGTATGTCTTTGTAGGATCAAGAATGCATGAGCCCATACATCTGACCAACATGCAGGTGGGGGCCCAGGTCCAAATTTTGCACCCGGGCCCATCAGACTTTAGTTACACCATCGTTAACTGATATTGATATCAATTTCTGTACAGTACTATTAAATATGTGGGAGATGTACAGTCATGGCCAAAAGTATTAGAAATGAGACAAATAGTAAGTTTTCCAAAGTTTACTGCTTCATTTTTTGTAATGGCAATTTGCATATACTCCTGAATGTCAAAGAGTGATCAGCTTAACAGCAATTACTGTACTTGCAAAGTCAATATTTGCCCAGAAAATGAACTTTAACCCCCAAAACACATTTCAACATCATTGCAGTCCTGCCTTAAAAGGAGCAGCTAACATCGTTTTAGTGATTGATCCATTAACACAGGTGTGGGTGTTGAAGAGGACAGGGCTGGCGATCAATCAATCATGATTAAGTAAGAATGACATCACTGGACACTTTAAAAGGAGGCTGGTTCTTGGTATCATTGTTTCTCTTCAGTTAACCATGGTTATCTCTAAAGAAACACGTGCAGCCATCATTGCACTGCACAAAAATGGCCTAACAGGGAATAGTATCGCAGCTACAAAGATTGCACCTCAGTCAACAATCTATCGCATCATCAAGAACTTCAAGGAGAGAGCTTCCATTGTTGTCAAAAAGGCTCCAGGGCGCCCCAGAAAAACCAGCAAGCGCCAGGACCGTATCTTAAAACTGTTTCAGCTGCGGGATCGGACTACCAGCAGTGCCGAGCTTGCTCAGGAATGGCAGCAGGCTGGTGTGAGTGCTTCTGCACGCACTGTGAGGCGGAGACTCTTTGAGCAAGGGCTGGTTTCAAGGAGGGCAGCAAAGAAGCCACTTCTCTCCAGAAAAAACATCAGGGACTGACTGATATTCTGCAAAAGGTACAGGGAGTGGACTGGAAACTCCCCAGATCTTAATCCCATTGAGAACTTGTGGTCAATCATCAAGAGACGGATGGACAAACAAAAACCAACAAATTCTGGCAAAATGCAAGCATTGATTATGCAAGAATGGACTGCTATCAGTTGGGATTTGGTCCAAAAGTTGATTGAGAGCATGCCAGGGAGAATTACAGAGGTCTTGAAGAAGAAGGGGCAACACTGCAAATATTGACTTGCTGCATTAACTCATTCTAACTGTCAATATAACCTATTGGTACTCATAATATGATTGCAATTATATTTCTGTATGTGATATAAACATCAGACAAACACTAATAAAAACCAGAGGCCAGCAGATCATGTGAAAATATAATTTTGGTGTCATTCTCAAAACTTTTGGCCTGTAGTGTATGTGGTATAATTATTACTTATTAAATGATATATAAATCATAGCAGTATTTGAGTTGGAAAGAGAAACAAGTTAATCTTTTAATAGAAAATGTTATATACAATACAGGAGTGACATGAGAACTCACAGAAACTAACAGCATTGGAGACGAACTCTGCTGAAGACCTAAAATCTATTGCCGTCTTAGGCGAAGATGGAGATATGGCAGTGATTTCTTACCATTAATTGACACTAATGCAGTGCAAACTATTTGGTGAAAGATTGTTTTAATGGCTGAAATACTATAACACAGGACTTAGATTGCAGGTGCAGAAATGATATTCTACACTCCCGGGAGAACTAAATTGTTCTTACTGTGAAATATCAATTAAAATTTATAGTCGCCTGTGCTGGTTCAATGTCTTTTTCATGGGAAGTTTTAACTCCGCTATTGAACTTTTGATTTTGCTTCAGAATGTATTATCCAGGCATTTACATTCACCACAGCAAACCGTGCATCTATTTTCTAAGCATAATGAAAGATTGCTTTTTTTTCTGTTTTTATGAGGTCATCGAAGTGACTTTTAAATGGGGCACCGGGCCAAACCTGATTCACACATCAGTTCATTAATTCACACAGCTGTCCAGAAAATGGGAATAATAACATGTGCAGCAAGGAATAGAGAGGGGTGAAACCTTTAAGACAATATTTCAATCAGCAGCCCTTGCTGACATCAGAAACAAGGAGCGGACAACTTAAACTTGTTGTGAACAGCAGCAGCGGCCGAGCTAAAATAACATTTACAGTTTTCATTCTTTGCTTAAGGCACGTAACAGTTTAAAATGAATTGGGTGCTAAGAAGGTCATTTATAAAAAGTGGTGGGTTTTTATCAGTTTTGTGTTAGTGCAAATGGTAAGAAATTAATTCATGAAAATGGTGAAGTTTTAGATTAATTTTAGGGAGTTTTGGGTAGCAAACCACATTCCATTTTATACATTATATACTCTTTGCAAAACAAGCCCATTTACAGGCCCCTTCTTTCGGAGTTTGACTGGAGGTAATCATTATTGGGACCCACTATGCAGCTATATAAAAATAAAGTAATTCTGTGGTAAAAGTGCTAATATTGTAGCACCCTGAGGATTCGGCTGCTACAGGGGTATTGCACCTCAACCCAGAGGTGTGGTATTCCACTCCCGGGTAAGGATGGAGTGTGGAACTGAGCTCAGAAAGCTGCATGCACTACACACATCCCATTTCCGAGGAACAGACCAACGGTACTCCCACTTAGAAATGTGCAGGTACGACCGAGTCTGTTCCTGGCTGGAGTGGGAGGGGGGGTGGTACATCCCAGTAGTGTAGGGGCAGATAGGGGGAGCAGCCTGGGTAAAGTTAGGAGCTCATTGGGTGCTGGTCACCTGAGCTCACACATAGAGGGAGTATTTAAGGTGGGCACCATCTAAGATCAGGGTCAGTCAGTCTGTGAGAGGTCAGTCAGTCTGAGAGAAGTCAGTCAGTAAGTCTTTGCAGAGGAGTGGAAGAGAGCAGAAGAGCAGAGCAGAGGAGAAGAGCAGCCCCAGGCCCAGAGAGAGTGAGAGAGGAGAGCAAGAAAGACCCAGAGGGGGAGACAGAAGGAACTCTGAGAACCCAAGTACAAGCCTAGGGTGAAGAGTTGGCAACAGGGTACCGGATCCCAAACTGGTGGGGGCTAAAGCATACCTCAGCCAGAGACCGGAGGCCATGGGCAGGATCTGCCACGGCCACCCACCACATCCACCCTGAAGGCAAACCACGTGTAGGGTCAGGGAACCCAAGGCCAAGGGTCTCCCAACAGAAGGCCCGAGGGAGCTGGACCTAGGTGGATCCCTGGTGGGGACGGCCAGAAGAAAGGACAAGAAGGAGGGCTCAGGGACACGCTCCGGACTTGCTTGGGGGTTGGCTGAATCCAGGACCTGGTGGACGCAGCACGGCTCGGGTGGTCACTCAAGGCCGGAGTGACCGGAATATCTGCAGTAAGTAAACACCCTGAACTGCACAACCTGACTCTGTCTTTAATTATCATCTACGCTGCACCACCACAACCCCCATCCTCTGCACCTGACCCCCTGAGGCCATACCCCTCCCGTTGGGGGTTATACTATCTAAAGCTGCACCAACACCATCAGCCTCAGCGGACCCTGCTGCAGCGGCGGCCGTAGTGACCGCAATCCAACGGGTGGCGTAGTCGACATAACGAACTTTGTAACATCTGTAGGAGTGCCACATACTCTGAGCTTGACACCCTGGGCACGGACCGGGTCACAGCCACTCGGAGACTACAACCCCCATCTGATCCGGCTCCGGGTATTCCCCTAAAGAATATGGCCCAGGGGGCGCGTCAACTTTGGCGTAGTCGGCAGGATTACGTGCCCGCAACACCCGGGTACTGCGTGCCTGAAGAAAAGAACAAGTTTACCTCAAAAAGAAGTCTCCCACCGGTTCCGGAGGGTCCCCGCCATCGGACTCCATCACAGATCGATTCCCGCCGGTTGTCCGCCATTAACAGCTTTTTCCCGCCATCTGCAGAGTTTCCCGCCACTGGGAGACGATTCCCGCCATTTCCAAAGGTTTCCCGCCTTGTCAGAGCGGACGCCATTATGGGCGTGCCAGAGGATGGCAAGAGGCCGCCTCCCATCGTGGGCCAGGACCGAAAATGGCGCCAAAAGTGGAAACCGCCCCCACCAACGGAGACTGTGATGCTAGAGGTGTCTGTCAGCGTGAAAGAACTGCCCCTGGAGCTGACAATCACCAAGTGGCCCCGGGACCGCCCTCGAAGTGGGAGGACTGAGAAGAAGAGAGCAAAGATGGGTGTCGCCTGGAGCAGTCTGGAGAGAGCGCACCCGGAGACAAGAAGCCTAGAGCTGAGTCCAGAAGAAGCTTACCCGGAGATGGAAGAAGAGCAGAGCAGCACCGGCCCGCTGGCCAGGAGCCTGCTGGAGACAACGGAAGGAGAGCAGAGCAGCACCGACCCGTTGGTCAGGAGCCTGCTGGAAGCAACGACCCCACTAGGCTTAGTGGAGGTCCTGGCACGGCTCCCCCGAGATCGGGAGTGTGCACAGACCGCGCTGGAGGGCCTCGCACGGAGGATGGCCCGGGTGCAGCGAGAGACGTTAGCAGAATGGAGCCGTGAGATGGTCCAGCAGACAAGAACTCGTCAGCGGAGCATGCCACCCGAGACGAGGAGACAGACCGCCTCTGAGGATGGCGCAGGAGGACTGAAGGCCGGAGACGGCGCCGAGAAGGGAGCCGAACGAAAGGAGGCAGGTAAAGGGGACGTCTCTACCCCAAACCGGGAAACCGCGTACCTGCCCCAGCTCCCCGTCGCAGAGCCCGAAGTATCCCCTGCCGTGCCCGTAACCGCAACGTCACCGCCGCCGACTAGGCCTCAAACGGAAGCCGCGACCCCTATGACGTCACACGCCTCGACCCCGAGCGTGACCAAGCAGGAAGTACCACCAGCATGGTCGCAAGGCCTAGTACCCCCGGGCGCCGCAATACCAACAGCGCCCCCTACCTCCGCGGAGCCACCGGCCTGGTCGCAGGGCCAAATAGCCCAGGGCGCCGCCGTCCTTACGGTGCCCTTCACTTTCCAGGTGCCCCAGGCCTGGCCGCAAGGCCTGGGCAACCCGGGCGCCACCACCACCGCGCCCATAAAACCAAGAGTGCCACATCTGGGAGAAGATCTGTTCGCCCAACATACGTGCCCGGATGGGCAGCCCTTTATATGGCCACCGGAGTTTCACCATCCCCGACTCCGGAAAGAGAGACCCCTAGACGAACCCCTGATCCCGGCTCCAAAGCCCATAAAGAGGATCTCGCCCCCGCTAGAAGAGACCCAGTTTGAGTGGGACCCCACCGGAGAAGACCTCATGGGGTTCACTCAGGAGACTCGGGCAGCCGCAGCGGAGCGTGCAGAGTGCTGCCGCCAGCAGCTCGAGGTCTTTGAGAGGGAGCGGAGAGAGAGGCGGGTCCGAGAACAACAAGCGCAGATAAGGAGCGCGGAGCAGAAGAGCCGGGCCAGGAGGAATCCCCGTGCAGCTCATGGTCCCCCTTCCACCGGGACTGTGATCAAGTTCAATATGCAGCACGGGTGGGGCTTCATCCGAGATCACCGCACCCCAGGCGACGTCTTCGTGACAAGAAGAGACGTTGAGTCCCACCTACCGGAGGGACACAGAGGTCGTGACCTTTATATAGGGGACGAGGTCACCTTCACCCGGCACAAGTGTGCCAAAGGACCCTACGCTCTTCATGTGCATCGCCTGACGGAGGAGGAGCTGCGGTGTGAGGAGGAGCAAGAGGACCCGGACGGGTCTGAAGCTAAAGTGAATCACAAAGAAAGAGCAGGAGGACGTCGTCGTTGAGTACAGCAAAGTAGAAGCTGTATATAGTTGCCCGTCGGGGCACAGTGAACCGTTGCTGCTATTATAGTCCCCGTTGGGACCAGAGAATTGAACTGTTACCCGTATTTCCCTTAATCCCTCTGACCGAGGACTGAGAGCGGTCATCCCTTTCCTAAATACCTGGCCGAGGACTGAGAGCGGCCATATTCCCTTGTATATAGTTGCGCTTCCTAAAGCGCCCCCTACCGGTTTTATAGGAAAACCATTTTTCTAAAGAAACTGTTGCACTTTTCCCGGGCACACGTTGCACAGTGTCCGGAGGAGGAGCTAGAAGCAAGAGAAGTCTACGAGAATGTTATTTATGAAAAAAAAGTTTTATTGCCGATATATATGTTTTATATGTTTTATTATGTGGTTTATGCAAAAATTGTATGTTTTGGTGTTGTTTTATATCTTACAGCCCGAGGACGTGCTGTGATTTACCAGGGGGGAATGTAGCACCCTGAGGATTCGGCTGCTACAGGGGTATTGCACCTCAACCCAGAGGTGTGGTATTCCACTCCCGGGTAAGGATGGAGTGTGGAACTGAGCTCAGAAAGCTGCATGCACTACACACATCCCATTTCCGAGGAACAGACCAACGGTACTCCCACTTAGAAATGTGCAGGTACGACCGAGTCTGTTCCTGGCTGGAGTGGGAGGGGGGGTGGTACATCCCAGTAGTGTAGGGGCAGATAGGGGGAGCAGCCTGGGTAAAGTTAGGAGCTCATTGGGTGCTGGTCACCTGAGCTCACACATAGAGGGAGTATTTAAGGTGGGCACCATCTAAGATCAGGGTCAGTCAGTCTGTGAGAGGTCAGTCAGTCTGAGAGAAGTCAGTCAGTAAGTCTTTGCAGAGGAGTGGAAGAGAGCAGAAGAGCAGAGCAGAGGAGAAGAGCAGCCCCAGGCCCAGAGAGAGTGAGAGAGGAGAGCAAGAAAGACCCAGAGGGGGAGACAGAAGGAACTCTGAGAACCCAAGTACAACCCTAGGGTGAAGAGTTGGCAACAGGGTACCGGATCCCAAACTGGTGGGGGCTAAAGCATACCTCAGCCAGAGACCGGAGGCCGTGGGCAGGATCTGCCACGGCCACCCACCACATCCACCCTGAAGGCAAACCACGTGTAGGGTCAGGGAACCCAAGGCCAAGGGTCTCCCAACAGAAGGCCCGAGGGAGCTGGACCTAGGTGGATCCCTGGTGGGGACGGCCAGAAGAAAGGACAAGAAGGAGGGCTCAGGGACACGCTCCGGACTTGCTTGGGGGTTGGCTGAATCCAGGACCTGGTGGACGCAGCACGGCTCGGGTGGTCACTCAAGGCCGGAGTGACCGGAATATCTGCAGTAAGTAAACACCCTGAACTGCACAACCTGACTCTGTCTTTAATTATCATCTACGCTGCACCACCACAACCCCCATCCTCTGCACCTGACCCCCTGAGGCCATACCCCTCCCGTTGGGGGTTATACTATCTAAAGCTGCACCAACACCATCAGCCTCAGCGGACCCTGCTGCAGCGACGGCCGTAGTGACCGCAATCCAACGGGTGGCGTAGTCGACATAACGAACTTTGTAACATCTGTAGGACTGCCACATACTCTGAGCTTGACACCCTGGGCACGGACCGGGTCACAGCCACTCGGAGACTACAACCCCCATCTGATCCGGCTCCGGGTATTCCCCTAAAGAATATGGCCCAGGGGGCGCGTCAATATCATTGTATGATATAAAGCACAATATTTTTAACCCATAATAACTAATTTATTTTACTGAGTAAGTCCTCATTCATAAGTCTGATATTTGCGTCTTTCACAGATCGCACTCATACCCATGATATTCTATGGGACCATTCAGATGTTCGATTTTTCTCCTTGGACCGAGTGATCTGCGGCAAATATCAGAGACATGTCTGATTTTGAAACAAGGGTCAGATCAAAATGAGCAATGCAAGTTAATGGTTCTGTGAAAAAAATCTAATGACATCCAAGTATGGTCCTATTTTCACGGACTTTCATAATGGAGAATGTGGAGAAATTGTTTGTTTTTTTTAAATTACTGCCTATACGAGAAAATTAAATGACACTCGTAGCACACTCTAGTCAAATTCTGATCAAACTCTAATCATAGTCTAATCAGAATAATCGGTCCTATTTTCTTGTATCTGAAAAAATCGGATGTGTGAATGAGGATACGTTCACATTAGAAATGAGCGAACATTTCAAGGCTCGGCTCGGTTCGGATCGGAAAACGTCCCGATATTCGCCGAACATATCAGAACCACATTGAATTCAATGGGATGCAGAACCAAACTCATAGGCAACACCTTCAGGGGGTCCCAAAAGCTGACAAAACAGCTAAAATTAGGGGCAGAAACCAAGAAATGTGGCATCAAATGACCCAAAGTATAAATTTTATAATGGCACAGCAGCAGTCAGGCATGAGCCATGCATGAGGTATCAGGGTCTGGGCCAGCATTTACAGCTTTGAGTTTAAGACGAGGTGGGTGAGGGACAGGTATAGGCCTGCTGTGCTGGGGGCTCTGATACCTCATGCAATAACTCAAACTTATTTTCTGCTCAGCCACAATCAGGAGGCAGAAACATCGGTTTTGTAGACTACTATTGTTAGAAAAATTTAAGGATAGTAAAACAGGTAGTTGACTGAAAGTAAGTGCAGGCCTGCCAGTCGTGGAGCCACACAAAAAGGAGACACAACTTGGAGTGTCCACATTTCAAAAAATTAGGGGCAGACACCACTAAAGTGGCATCAATTTCCACAGAGAAGAAATAGCATAATTGGGCTCTGACACCCCTTCCACTACAGGCAACCCACCCTATGGAGACCCAACTTGGAATCTCCACATTTCAAAAAATTATTATTAACATTAGCATCAGTATCAAGCAACAGCAGGCACAGAAACCATGACAAAGGTGTCACAGACTGCAATAACGCGAGATCAATGCAGCAAACTAAAAACTACAACATAGCATAGTCTGCCCAATCTCGACTAGGGTGAAAAAGTCATTGGAGATCCATGACTTGTTCATCTTCATGAAAGTTAGGCGATCTACACTTTCAGGGCACAGCCGGATGCGCTTATTGGTCAGGACACCACCAGCAGCGCTCAAGACACGTTCTGAGAGAACGCTGGCTGCCGGTCATGACAAAACCTCCAAGGCATGACACGCGAATTCAGGTCACTCTTCCATTTTTGAAGACCAAAATTCAAAAGGGCCCAAATTCCCCTGATCCCTGATGGCATTGATATTGAGCTTGAGATACTTCTGCACCATCCTCTCCAGTCGTTCACTACATATCAGACTTTTACTCTGTTCTGCTGGTGCACAGGCTGGAGTAAAAAATGTGTGAAACGACTCACAGAAATTGCTTCTGCCACTTACACTGCTGCTGCTGCTGATGATGATGTTTTCTTGTTGACAACTCACTGCTCCGGGGGTTTTCAACTGGGATGCACACTGTGTGCCTCACTGCTATCTTGGGGAAAACCACTCTTAAGATTATCTACAATCATGTTTTGACACTCCAGCATACACGCGTCCCAGGGGGAGGAAGCATCTGCCAAAAATTTACTCTTTTACCGTGGATCTAACAGAGTGGCAACCCAGTAGTCAGCACTATTACTAATCCTAACAATACGTGCATCATGTTGTAGGTAGTGCAGCAAGAAGGCACTCATGTGTCGGGTGCTTTCATGAGGTCCAGGTCCTTTGTGTGTTGGTGGTGGGGTAATAATCAGGCTTGCTTCCTCTGTCCCCTCCCACCTACTATGGACAACAGAGAGGGTATCATTATTCTCTTCATCTCCTGACAGTTGGCCCCCATCACCTCTTCCTCCTTGTCCTCCTCTATTTGTTCCTCATCTCCTTCACCTTCACTAACAGTTTGGTACCATAAGCCCCCTTTGATAGCTGTAATCCACCTTCCCTTGGCACCCGCCTGTGCAACGACAGTCTGTAACTTAGAGATATAATGTTATCCCTTCTGCATCCTCCTCTGCTTCCTCCTCTTCCTCTGGGACCACCACCTCCTCCCGCAGACTATTCAAAGTGTGCTCTAGCATGGAGATGACTGGAATTGTGATGCTGATGATGGCATCGTCAGCGCTAACCATCTTATTAGACATTTGGAAACTATGCAGAAGGGCACAGAGGTCCTTTATTGGTGCCCACTCCACAAGCGTGATTTGCATCACGTCTATACTGTGTTGGCTCAGGCTAGGCAAAATAAAATATTGCACCAGGGCTTGTCATTGCTGCCACAGTTGCTGCTGCCACAGTCACTGGAACATGTGCAACATGTGCAGAGTGGAATTGCACCATGTCGGCACATCAACTGGTTTCTGCAGCAGTGTATCCAGGCTGGGATAGTGACAGAAAAATTGCTGTACCACCAGGTTGAGAATGTGAGCCATGCAAGACACATATGTGAGGTTGCCCCAGTGAAGGGCTGCCACCAGGTTAGCACTATTATCGCACGTGGCCTTTCTTGGCTTCAGGTTCAGTAGAGACAGCATTTGCTCAAAGTCGGCCTGAATAGCTGTTCACAACTCTTGAGCTGTGTGACTGCGATCTCCAGGGCATATTAACATTGCCAGATTGCGGTGAGCCCTGGCAGCGTAGAACGGAGGTGGGGCGTATTCTCTATGCACTGTTGGAATGCGTGTCTCATTAAGGTAGAGGTTGAAGGCACAGGTGGTGCCCCTATAGGAGGTAGAAGCAGTGGAGGAACTGTTAAATACAGAAGTTTGTCCCGCAAGCCTTGGGGATTAGAAGACTTGTGGAGCAGCCCCCACCCCGCCGGCTCCCACAGCCACCAGAGTCACCCAGTGCCCAGTCAGTGAGATGTAACGCTCTTGGACATGCTGATCCTTGTCAGGCATAGATTTTTTCAAGGAACGGGTGATGTTATCTGTGACATGCTGGTGTAGTGCAGGCACAACTTTTTTAGAAAAGTATTGGCGACCGGGCAACTGGAAGTGGGGAACTGCGACGGACATCAGCTTTTGGAAACTGTCTGCATCCACCAGGCAGATAGGCCTTTTTTTGGGGTCGCTTTATTGATGACGTCTTCTTTTTATGGCAGGGCTCTCATATTGACCTTTCATCATTCATGACTACTCTCAATACCAATAATTTCAACATTAAACTAACTTTCAAGTATGGACGACATAAGATGGACTTTCTGGATGTCCTGGTGGACATAGACAATGACGGTTTCATTCAAACAGATATATACCGCAAACCTACTTTGGCAAATTCACTTTTGTGGGCCACTTCATCACACCTTAGAAGTTTGGTTAACAATATTCCTACCGGACAATTCCTACGAATACGATGTATATGTTCAAATGACGCCCAGTTTGAGACTCAAGCCAATTTACTGAAAAAACGCTTTCTGGACAGGGGCTATAGTGAAAAGGTCATTCAACGCAGCTATAGAAGAGCTAAATTTTCCAATCGTAAGGATCTACTTTATAAACAACGTAAGGTGGAAACAATAGACACCATTAGGTTCATCTCTACCTTTAATGCCAGGAGCTCCGAAGTCTGGGCTGCACTCAAAAAACATTGGCGTATTTTAGAATTGGACCGCTCACTATCACCTTTCATCTCTAATCACCCGACCATCACATATCGCCGAGCACGGAATTTACGCGACGCTTTGGTCCATAGTCATCTGATAAATGATAAGAAGTATATTTGACTCAAAAGGACCACAATGGGGTTGCCGTCCCTGTGGTGGGTGCATCGCGTGTTCCAGTATAGAATGTACTAAGACATTCACAGATGCAGAGGGTTTGAAGACCTATAAAATTACTCACACCATCTCCTGCAACACAATTGGCGTTATTTACAGCGCGAGGTGTCCCTGTAATAAGATATACATTGGTATGACATCACGAGAGCTAAAAAGGAGGACACGTGAACATGTATTGGACATACGGACAGCCAGTGAAATAGTTAACCTTGAAGAACTTAAGACTATCCCTCGTCATTATAAGAAATATCACAATTGTGATCCATCATCCTTCAAGGTAAGCGGGATTGATCGAGTCTATTCAGGTATCAGGGGGGGTAACTGGAGAAAGGCCCTAGCCCAGAAGGAAGTGAAATGGATCACCATATTGAACTCAATCTCTCCGTATGGTCTTAATGAATCCTATAGTTTTGCTCCTTTTTGTAACTTGTTGGGATACGTTATATACATTATATAATATTCTTTATACGCTTTATTCATTTTTAGTCTTATTTTTAATTGATTTTATTCTTTATTTTAATTTTTTTCTCTTTCTTTTGTTTAGTTTTCCTGCGTTTTTTCCTGAGGTGGTATTGGGTTTGGCTTGGTGGTTTGCGAAGATCCATGGCTCCTTCTCCTCTTCACGTCGTTCTAATGTGACTGTTTTGTGCACATGTATGCACTTATATTTATATATATTTTTGTAGATATCTGTATCAATGGGTGTCTCTTTTTTAACATGTTTGGACCCATATATTAATATATGAAGATTGACATTACTCTGTATTATGATTATTGTACACTATGTATCCCCATTTATTTTGTGGTGTCTTTGTATATATATTTTTTATACTCTTCATACCTACACATATTCACTGTACACTACACTCAGTTATTTTTCACTTGTTTCACCTCTATCATTCTTTATATATATGTATCTATACACATATTCTGTTTTTCACATTAGGGCTTTTGTCACCTCTTTTATTTATTAACATTCATACCTTGGTTCTTCATATCCCCATTGATTGTCTTGTAGCGCTATTACAGCCGGCATCACTTCCGGTTTCGCCCTTTGCGCTTCACTGTGGAGCGCACTAGACTCTCTCCTGCGTTCCACTGTGGAACGCATTTCCGGCTTGTCATCTTCCTGGTTGGCCGCGCTCAGTGTGAGACGCGTCCATCCCGGGGGGTTGTCAATGCCGGACGATACCATGCATGGTAACAACTCTCTCTTTCTCGCTACACCTGGCCACACTAATCATTGCGGATATATATATACCTACATTTCCTCTTACCTCAGTATCCTTGAGAAAGCGACAGCGAAACGCGCGTTGGATGCAGGACTCACAAATGAGACACCACACACTCCAGGGTTAGTACCTACTCATTTACTTATTATTACATTGATTTGTTTGGTCATGGTTACTCTTGGTTACTCTTGCAGTGCAATATTCATGATATATTCGTATATTTATTTATTTATTTATTACCTATCCACTTGGATTTATATATTATGGGTATGATCATATTTATATATTTATCATATTTCATTGAATAGCACTATGTACTTTCCACTGTCTGTGGATATATACACTTGAGTGCCTTTTGACTTTCTTGCTTGAGATATTTGTTATTCTGATAGGTCTAGAATACCTCACCCTAGTGTTCTCTTTTGGTGAGCGTCTTTATCACCTTTCCCTTTTTTCTATTTTTATGTATTCTGTTTTTAATATTAAATATGAAATAAATGTGATTATTTTATCTCTGGTATATGTGTCTATTTATCGGTTTCATGTATATGATTGACACATTATCCTATTTACTCATATGGATTTGTTGTCATTAAGGTAGAGGTTGAAGGCACAGGTGGTGCCCCTAGAGGAGGTAGAAGCAGTGGAGGAACTGTTAAATACAGAAGTTTGTCCCGCAAGCCATGGGGATTAGAAGACTTGTGGAGCAGCCCCCACCCCGCCGGCTCCCACAGCCACCAGAGTCACCCAGTGCCCAGTCAGTGAGATGTAACGCTCTTGGACATGCTGATCCCTGTCAGGCATAGATTTTTTCAAGGAACGGGTGATGTTATCTGTGACATGCTGGTGTAGTGCAGGCACAACTTTTTTAGAAAAGTATTGGCGACCGGGCAACTGGAAGTGGGGAACTGCGACGGACATCAGCTTTTGGAAACTGTCTGTATCCACCAGGCAGATAGGCAGCATTTCCGTGGCCAACAGATTGGAGATGGTGAAGCTCAAGCTCTCAGCTTTGGTATGTGTTGGAGGAAACAACCTTTTACGTGACCACAACTGAGGGACCGATGACTTGTTGCTGTGCTGAGAGAGGGTGGAGTAGGGTGAACAATACAAACTGCTGGACTGTGAGTGATGTGCAGGCGGAGATGTTCTGGTGGATTGAGAATGATGTGGTGGGCTCGGTGAAACAAAAACAGCAGGCATGTCATCTTCCATAACAGCTGATGGCCTCTCACTCACCCCAACTGTAGTGGGTAAACAACTGGAGGTTCTGTGGCCGGAGACAAGTGTAAGAACACTTGCCACGGTGACTGAAGAGGTAGAAGCAGCAAATGCGGTTGATGGGGCTGGGTGGTTGGTGAGGCCCGCTAGTCTGCATTTTAGCGCAGTGAGATTCCCAGACTCATGCATGTTGATCGCACATGTGCCGTTTCATGCATGTAGTAGTCAAATTATTGCAATTTTTGCCTCACTGAGTCATTTTTTACAAAGTTGGCAGATAACGTGAGTTAGGTCATCCCTTTCGGTCTCAAAAAAGGCCCACGCTAGGCAAACCTTGCCGCTCCTGCGAACTGCGGACCCACGACCGCTGCTGGCCATAGCCACAATTGTGGCTAAGGATGCAGTGATTGTCATGGTTGCATCACTCCATGTCTGTGTGGGAGGCTGCAGCGTAACTTCCTTGTCTTCCTCCTCCTCCACCTCCCCTGCTGAGCTACTCAGCTGCTTATCTCTGGGTTCACACCAAGTGGAATATACAACCTTATCATCATCCTCTCTGTTCTCCTACTCCTCGCTCTGAGAGTCACCCTCCTCCTGCTCTTCCTGCCCTGACAGCACAGTACAATCAGCGTGCGCCTCAGGTATCTGAGTCTCATCAGGATCACCTCCACGCCCGGAGGTTAACGTCTGATGACGAGGGTCTAGATTCTGCTCAGACCCTACTTCGCCAGGCCCCGGATCCAACAGAAAAAAATATTTGGGTATTGGTGCAGAGATGCTTTCCTCCTCTTGAGTCTGTGAGTCTTTGAAGCAGATCTCTGATGCCCATGGAATAGAATGTGTGAACAGCTCTGCAACCTTGCCCGTCTATGGTTCCCCACAGTCATTTGGCCGCTTGGAGAGTTGTGATGAGGGGGGAAACAGAAGTAATTGGGATGCCACCTCTGAGGACTGTGCTATGTGTGATGTTAAGGTAGAGGAAGAAGAGGAGAGGCCACTTGATGCAGTGCTTGCCATCCACTGGAGCACATGCTCTCTCTGGCCCATTTCTACAAGGTGTACTGCTGTTCGGCTGTCAAAGAAAGGAGTGGAGTAGCAAGTCCAGTAATAGAAGTTGTCAGCTGCCTTTAGATAGGATGAGGCAGTGTTTGTTCAGTAGAGCTTTCAGTAACATTACTACCTACCCCTCGTACATCTTGAACACCAAGCTTATTCCCCCTTCCACTACGACCTTGCTTTTTCCCACTCATGTTGAATGCACCCTCCCCCTCATTTAATCACATGATTCTCAATCTTAGGCCCAGACCTGTCAGTCACATGTCACTAAGTGAACAATCAGGATGTATTTGCTGAGATAGTGTGGCTGGGGCACACTATTTGCACAAATAATTTTGATTCCGAAATGTGGACTTATGGCTAGAGCAAAAATATGAGCACAAAATATTTACATGCTGAAATGTGGCTTGCTTTTTGGACCACGCTATTTGCACAAACAATTTAGATTCTCAAATGTGGACTCCTGGCTGGAGCACAAAATATTTATGAGCTGAAATGTGGCCTGCTTTCTGGACCACGCTATTAGCACAAACAATTTAGATTCTCAAATGTGGACTCCTGGCTGGAGCAAAAGTATGAGCACAAAATATTTGTATTCTGAAATGTGGCCTGGTTTCTGGAGCACACTATTAGCACAAACAATTTAAATTCTGAAATGTGGACTCCTGGCTGAAGCAAAAATATGATCTCGAAATATTTAAATGCTGAAATGTGGCCTGTTTGCAGGACCACGCTATTAGCACAAACAATTTAGATTCTCAAATGTAAACTCCTGGCTGGAGCAAAAATATGAGCTTAAAATATTTATATGCTGAAATGTGGCCTAGTTTCTGGAGCACACTATTAGCACAAACAATTTAGATTCTCAACACCACTATCCTAGCCAAAGTCCTAACAAAAGAATTAGTGGAAACGCGACTATTTTTCCAAACTTTGGCCAAATTTTGCTGATTTTGAGGAAAATGCTTTGGGAATCCGAAAACGAATCCGAATGTGCAATGTTCGAACCGACGTTGAGATTGGAGAATGCTTGCCGAACAAGTTTGCTCATCTCTAGTTCACATGACTGCATTTTTGGTCTGAGAGCTGCCTGTATGAAAACTTACATCACACAGACAGCACTAATGTTATTCTGTTGGACTACTCAGATAATATTTTTTCACACAGACCGAAATACCATGTGAAAAAATTGCAGCATGCACTAGTGTCTTCCATATTTTGGCCACGGTCACATGTTCAGTATTTGGTCAGTATTTTACATCAGTATTTGTAAGCAAAAATCAGGAGTGGAGCAATAAAAAAAGTATAATAGAAACGTGCACTACTTCTGCATTTTTCACCCTCACCTGGTTTTGACGTACAAATACTAATGTAAAATACTGACCATTTACTGAACGTGTGAATGTGGCCTTTGGATGAGAATGAGAATCACCTATTCAAGTTTAAGGGTATGCAAGAAAGGTAAATTCCCATACGGAAAATTCATATATCATCAAATTTTTTTAGGCCTTCTTCACATGTCAGTGTCTCTAGTACATGTGGTCAAAATGTTTACACATACTGGAGAAACTTACACACGCACACCCATTATAATCTATAGGGCTGCGCACCTGTCTGTGTGTTGTGTTACACACAATATGAGTAGATGGGCAGTGCTTTATAAGATATATAACATGGTAGGGGTGCTACAAGGGGCCATGCAAGATTAGATTCTAAAGGCTAGCGAAAAAGACGCAAGGCAAGAGGAGTCGTGCACACCCAAGAAAATGTATCAAATGTCAAAAATCTTTATTAGAACAATAAATTCATATAAACACAGACGAGAAGTTTAAAAACAATAATATACAAACATACATCGGTGCTTGTGATTCATGTGTCATTGTAAAATACTTGAACACTTGGGGCAGATAAATAAATAGCCCAATATATTATTGTAACAGTTCCCTGAATGAAACAAAATGCCCTTAGTGAGTGTTTCTTCAAAACAGATGAAGATAGATTATATATGTTCAAATATAATCAGGCTTGCAACTAAGGAAGGATAAAGAGAGGGATATATTGTTACCTGCACCGCTAAAGACCCTACGCGTGTCGCTACTATGCTGCAGCTTCGTCAGGGGTAACTGTGTCTTTTTATTTTGTTTGATTCAGGAATCTGTTATAATAATATATTGGGCTATTTATTTATCTGTCCCAAGTGTTCATGTATTTTATAATGACACATGAATCACCAGCACCAATGTATATTTGTATATTATTGTTTTAAATGTTTTTAAACTTCTCGTCTGTGTTTACATGAATTTATTGTTCTAATAACGGTTTTGGACATTTATTATTATTATTATTATTTATTATTATAGCGCCATTTATTCCATGGCACTTTACATGTGAATTTGATAAATTTTCTTGGGTGTGCACTGCTCCTATTGCCTTGCGCCTTTTTTGCTAGCCTGTCCGTGTGTTCACACGGACCGTGTGTCCGGGTGACCCACACGTAGACATGTCCGTTTTATTCTGGCAGAATGGATGTCAATACGTCTTGCACATGTGCACACGGATGACATACAGGGTGAGCATCCGGGAGCACTATCCATGTTATGTGTACCGGAATACAATGCAGAATAAATAAATAAAAATAGAATTTGGCGCTCCAAAGTTGATGCAAAAATAGCAATTTTTTTGGAATAAAGTATTTACTGTTGCTGTGAGCACTATTCCACAGAATGGTTGTGCTTTTCCCAAGCGCCATTTTATGGAAAATAGACTTGTTTGTACTGCTCCAAGGTTCTCCTGCTTCCAAATCCATACTCTCTGCACTGAGCAGTTTCATGTTCTGAAGGCCAACATTGGCCAAAATGTTAATGTTGCAAACAGTGGATACTTTATGAAATAAATTTGGAGTGCCAAATTCTAAGTTTATTTATTGTAGAGTGGAATCCTATTTGTGCATCCTAATCAGGAGTGCCACACAGGCTTTCTTTTAACAATGCAGAATAGAAATGACAGATGTTTAGGTGTTAAATATGTGCAAAGATGTAGACAGATAGATATGGGGTGAATAGGAGATAGATGGATAGATAGATATGGGGTAGATAAATAGCTTTGGACAGGCACACAAAAACAATTGAATGATTTTCCTGTATATTTGAACCAATTGGATGCGACGATTATATTTACTTTGGTTAGATCAGAAACCTGCATCCAATTTTTGGATGTGAAGGTCACATGGGAAGGGGATTTGTTTACCACCTCCTTATTTGTTAAAGTCACCATCCTAAGCGAATGATACGTAGGGATGAGCGGTGTTCGACTAGAACTGTTCGCCAATCTCAAATTCGAGCTGTTTTGGGCGGTGTTCGAGTTGTTCGACGAACCCGAACGATTTGCAAAAAATTCGGCTGTTCGAGGTTATGTTCGATAACTGTTCGTGCACCAAAAGCGTGTCCTGCATGTCTGGCGCTATTTAGAGCACCAATCATGCAGGGATTGTCTGCCACTCACTGTAATGCCACAGCCATGGTGGTTGTGGCATTACAGTGATTGCCCAAATCGATGGGAACAGTGCCAACAGTGAAACATGAAAAGCCGGCAATTCAGCAGCGGCATACACCGGTACCCGACAATTTAGAACCGAAAGAATAGAGCTTCACACATAGATTAGATAGATATAAACATGTCAGCCACATATATACGAAGTACAGTGAAAGTGCTGCTTACTGTACTTGTCATTTAGCGTAAAGGATTTATCAAAAAAAATAATAGTGTTTTCATGCACCGTCTCTTTAAAAAAGCCGGCCGGCAATTCAGCAGCGGTAGCCGACAATTTAGAACAGACAGAATAGAGCTTCACACATAGATTAGATAGATAGAAACATGTCAGTCACATATATATGAAGTACTGTGACAGTGCTGGTTACTGTACTTGTCATTTAGTATTAAAATAAAGGATTTATTATTAAAAAAATTGGCGTGGGGTTCCCCTTAATTTTAGGCTCTAGCGGAGGTTAAGCAGACGGCTGGGGCAGATGTTTGAAGCCTGGGAAGGGGGTAATACCCACGGAGCTTCCCAGGCTACTAATATCAGCCCCCAGCTGAATACATAGCCTTTACTAGCTATTAAAATGGGGGACCCCCCCAAAAAAATGACGTGGGGTCCCCCCTAATTTAATAGCTAGCAAAGGCTAGGCAGACAGCTGGGGGCTGATATTAATAGCCCAGGAAGGGAGCCATGAATATTGGCCCCCTCCCAGGCTAGAAACACCAGCCGTCAGCCGCCCCAGAAATGGCGCATTCATAGGATGCGCCAATTCTGGCACTTAGCCTCGCTCTTCCACGCTGCCCTGGTGCGGTGGCAGGGGGTAATAGGGTTGGGGTTGATGTCAGCTTATAATGCCAGCTGACATCAAGCCCAGGTTAGTAATGGAGAGGCGTCTATAAGACACCCCGATTACTAACCCCATAGTCAAAGTTAAAAAAAACACAAACACCCAGAATAAAGTCCTTTAATTGAAATAAAGACACAATCCTTTATTGTTCTAAATTAAACCATACTTACCGTCACGCCCATTCCAGCTGAAGCCAACGATCTCCTGCAATAAAAGAAAAATAACAAAGCAACCTCATCCTTACCTTTCCATGGTTCCCACGACAGCTTCAGCTCTGCTACATCGAGATGACAGGCTGGACCGCAGCAGAACGCTGCCATCCAGCCTCTCATCCCGCAGACACTGAGAAGCGCAGGCTTGCTTGCGCTGCTCAGCGTCTCTCTGTGACGACATCCAGATGAGCCGACTTCATGTAAAATGAACTCGGCTCACCTCATGCACGTCACAGACAGCGTGGGAAAATTCTCACGCTGAAGCGGTGAGTGCAGGAGAATTCTCCCACGCTGTCAGTGACGTGCATAAGGTGAGCTCATGTCCAATGAACTCAGCTCACCTCCTGCACGTCACTGACAGCGTGGGAGAATTCTCCTGCACTCAGCGCTTCAGCGTGAGAATTCTCCCACGCTGAAGCGCTGAGTGCAGGAGAATTTTCCCACGCTGTCAGTGACGTGCATAAGGTGAGCTCATGTCCAATGAACTCAGCTCACCTCCTGCACGTCACTGACAGCGTGGGAGAATTCTCCTGCACTCAGCGCTTCAGTGTGAGAATTCTCCCACGCTGAAGCACTGAGTGCAGGAGAATTTTCCCACGCTGTCAGTGACGTGCATGAGGTGAGCCGAGTTCATTGGACATTAACTCGGCTCATCTGGATGCCCTCACAGAGAGACACTGTGGAGCGCAAGCAAGCCTGCGCTTCTCAGTGTCTGTGGGATGACAGGCTGGATGGCAGCGTTCTGCTGCGGTCCAGCCTGTCATCTCGATGTAGCAGAGCTGAAGCTGTCATGGGAACCATGGAAAGGTAAGGATGATGTTGCTTTATTATTTTTCTTTTATTTCAGGAGATCGTTGGCTTCAGCTGGAATGGGCGTGATGGTAAGTATGGTTTAATTTAGAACAATAAAGAATTGTGTGTTTATTTCAATTAAAGGACTTTTTTCTGGGTGTTGTGTTTTTTTTAAATACTTTACTAGAAATTCATGGTGGTCATGTCTAATATTGGCGTGACCCCATGAATTTCGGGCTTAGGGCCAGCTGATAATGCCAAGCTGGCCCTAACCCCTTTATTACCCAGTGAGCCACCGCATCAGGGCCCTGGATGAGTTGGGTACAGCGCCAGAAGATGGCGCTTCTATGAACGCGCCATTTTCCGGGGTGGTTGCGGACTGCAATTTGCAGCGGGGGTGGCCCAGAAAGCTTGGGCCTCCCTGCGCTGCGGATTCCAGCCCCCAGCTGCCTAGTTGTACCTGGCTGGACACAAAAACAGGGCGAAGCCCCACGTCAATTTTCTTTAAATTATTTCATGAAATAATTAAGAAAAAAAGGGCTTCCCTATATTGTTGTGTCCGGCCAGGTACAAATAGGCAGCTGGTGGTTGGGGGCAGCCCGTTCCTGCCTGCTGTACCTGGCTGGACACAAATATAGTGCGAAGCCCCACGTCAATTTTTTTAAAATTATTTCATGAATTTCCTGAAATAATTTAAAAAAATTGAAGTGGGGCTTCGCACTATATTTGTGTCCAGCCAGGTACAGCAGGCAGGAACGGGCTGCCCCCATCCACCAGCTGCCTATTTGTACCTGGCCGGACACAACAATATAGGGAAGCCCTTTTTTTCTTAATTATTTCATGAATTTCATGAAATAATTAAAAAAAATTGAAGTGGGGCTTCGCACTATATTTGTGTCCAGCCAGGTACAGCAGGCAGGAACGGGCTGCCCCCATCCACCAGCTGCCTATTTGTACCTGGCCGGACACAACAATATAGGGAAGCCCTTTTTTTCTTAATTATTTCATGAATTTCATGAAATAATTAAAAAAAATTGAAGTGGGGCTTCGCACTATATTTGTGTCCAGCCAGGTACAGCAGGCAGGAACGGGCTGCCCCCAACCACCAGCTGCCTATTTGTACCTGGCCGGACACAACAATATAGGGAAGGCCTTTTTTTCTTAATTATTTCATGAATTTCATGAAATAATTAAAAAAAAAGTACGTGGGGCTTCGCCCTATTTTTGTGTCCAGCCAGGTACAACTAGGCAGCTGGGGGCTGGAATCTGCAGCGCAGGGAGGCCCAAGCTTTCTGGCCCCCCCCCCACTACAAATTGCAGTCCGCAGCCACCCCGGAAAATGGCGCGTTCATAGAAGCGCCATCTTCTGGCGCTGTACCCAACTCATCCAGGGCCCTGGTGCGGTGGCTCACTGGGTAATAAAGGGGTTAGGGCCAGCTTGGTATTATCAGCTGGCCCCAAGCCCAAAATTCATGGGGTCACGAATGTATTAGACATGACCGCCATGAATTTCTAGTAAAGTATTTAAAAAAAACACAACACCCAGAAAAAAGTCCTTTAATTGAAATAAAGACACAATTCTTTATTGTTCTAAATTAAACCATACTTACCATCACACCCATTCCAGCTGAAGCCAACGATCTCCTGCAATAAAAGAAAAATAATAAACCAACCTCATCCTTACCTTTCCATGGTTCCCACGACAGCTTCAGCTCTGCTACATCGAGATGACTGGCTGGACCGCAGCAGAACGCTGCCATCCAGTCTGTCATCCCGCAGACACTGAGAAGCGCAGGCATGCTTGCGCTCCTCACTGTCTCGCTGTGACGGCATCCAGATGAGCCGAGGTCATGTCCAATGAACTCGGCTCACCTCATGCACGTCACTGACAGCGTGGGAAAATTCTCACGCTGAAGTGCTGAGTGCAGGAGAATTCTCCCACGCTGTCAGTGATGTGCATGAGGTGAGCTCATGTCCAATGAACTCAGCTCACCTCCTGCACGTCACTGACAGCGTGGGAAAATTCTCCTGCAATCAGCGCTTCAGCGTGAGAATTTTCCCACGCTGTCAGTGACGTGCATGAGGTGAGCCGAGTTCATTGGACATGAACTCGGCTCATCTGGATGTCGTCACAGAGAGACGCTGAGCAGCGCAAGCAAGCCTGCGCTTCTCAGTGTCTGCGGGATGACAGGCTGGATGGCAGCGTTCTGCTGCGGTCCAGCCTGTCATCTCGATGTAGCAGAGCTGAAGCTGTCGTGGGAACCATGGAAAGGTAAGGATGAGGTTGCTTTATTATTTTTCTTTTATTGCAGGAGATCGTTGGCTTCAGCTGGAATGGGCGTGATGGTAAGTATGGTTTAATTTAGAACAATAAAGGATTGTGTCTTTATTTCAATTAAAGGACTTTATTCTGGGTGTTTGTGTTTTTTTTAACTTTGACTATGGGGTTAGTAATGGGGGTGTCTTATAGACGCCTCTCCATTACTAACCTGGGCTTGATGTCAGCTGGCATTATAAGCTGACATCAACCCCAACCCTATTACCCCCTGCCGCCGCACCAGGGCAGCGTGGAAGAGCGAGGCTAAGTGCCAGAATTGGCGCATCCTATGAATGCGCCATTTCTGGGGCGGCTGACGGCTGGTGTTTCTAGCCTGGGAGGGGGCCAATATTCATGGCTCCCTTCCTGGGCTATTAATATCAGCCCCCAGCTGTCTGCCTAGCCTTTGCTAGCTATTAAATTAGGGGGGACCCCACGTCATTTTTTTGGGGGGGTCCCCCATTTTAATAGCTAGTAAAGGCTATGTATTCAACTGGGGGCTGATATTTGTAGCCTGGGAAGCTCCGTGGGTATTACCCCCTTCCCAGGCTTCAAACATCTGCCCCAGCCGTCTGCTTAACCTCCGCTAGAGCCTAAAATTAAGGGGAACCCCACGCCAATTTTTTTAATAATAAATCCTTTATTTTAATACTAAATGACAAGTACAGTAACCAACACTATCACTGTACTTCATATATATGTGACTGACATGTTTCTATCTATCTAATCTATGTGTGATGCTCTATCTTTCTGTTCTAAATTGTCGGGTACCGCTGCTGAATTGCCGGCCGGCTTTTTTAAAGAGACAGTGCATGAAAACACTATTATTTTTTTAAATAAATCCTTTACACTAAATGACAAGTACAGTAAGCAACACTGTCACTGTACTTATTATATATGTGACTGACATGTTTCTATCTATCTAATCTATGTGTGAAGCTCTATTCTTTCTGTTCTAAATTGTCGGGTACAGATGCTGAATTGCCGACCGGCTTTTTTAAAGAGACGGTGCATGAAAACACTAATATTTTTTTTAATAAATCCTTTACACTAAATGACAAGTGCAGTAACCAACACTGTCACTGTGCTTCTTATATGTGTGACTGACATGTTTCTATCTATCTAATCTATGTGTGAAGCTCTATTCCTTCTTGTCTAAATTGTCGGGTACCGGTGTATGCCGCTGCTGAATTTGCCGGCCGGCTTTTTTAAAGAGAGTGTCTTCTGAGCAGTTTGTCAGCTTTTGGACACCTTTGCAGGTGTTTTCTATGTGTTTCTATGTGTTTTTGTTTGCCTGCCATTGGTTTTAACGGTGTTCGACGGTGTTCTAAGTTGTTCGACGAACAGTTCGACGAACAGTTCCTCGAACATCCCGGTGTTCGACGAACCGAACCGAACCCGAACACTACGGGGGTGGCTCAACACTAATGATACGTTCTTAACTGTAAAGTCAATTCCTCCATACAAAGAAGAAATTAGTGATTAATGATGGGCGAACCTGAAAGGTAAAGTTTGGGGTCCGTATCGGAAACCTAATGTCCGTGCACGGACTCAGAACACAGACTTCTAACAGAAGTCCGTGTTACTGTTCGGGTTCCGCAGCCCGAACAAAGCTTGTTGAAAAGCTGCAGAGCAGCCTGAGAATACCAGCCCCAAGCTGTCTGATTACCTTGTCTGGTTATCAAAAATAGGGAGGCCCAACACCGTTTTTTTTCATATATTTATTTGTTAATAATAAATGAATAAATGAAAAATACTAATAAATAAATGAATGAAAAAAACAACGTGGGATCCTCCCTATTTTTAATAACCAGCCAAGGGAAAGCAGACAGCTGTGAGATGGTCTTATGCTGGAAAGGGGCCAATATCCATCAACCTTCCCAGTCTATTAATATTAGCCCCCAGATGTCTGCTTTGCCATTGCTGGTTATTAAAAATAGGGGAAACCTAAAAAAATTACGTGGAGACCGTATATAACCAGCTAAGGCAAAGCAGACAGATGGGTGCTGATATTAATAGGCTGGGAAGATCCATGGATATTGGTCCCTTGCCAGCCTAATAAGTCCAGCCCTCAGGTGCCCCAGAGATGGCACATCCATTAGATGTGCCAATTCTGTCGCTTAGCCTCAGATCTTCCCGATTGCCCTGTTGCAATCGGGTTAATTGTTTTTGGGGTTAGTAATGGAGATGCATCAGTCAGGGATGAGTGAGCACTAAAATGCATGGATGCTCATTACTTAAACCAAGCAATTCCTACTTTATCAACAAGCATCTGTATGACATCCGTATGACATGCTTATGCAATGCGTTTTTTTAATATCTTTTACATATTGCAATTCTCTATGTAATTTAAAGCTAGATTTCTAACTAATAAATCAATCTTATATACAGACATAGATGGATAGAATAGATAAATACAATAGACAGAATATATGGCTATCCTATAGACATGTAATTTGACATCCCCCTACATATAATAAACTTTCACCCTTTAGTACCTTTCATGTGGCACTAAAGAATGTTTAGCCTTATTAAACCTATTAAATAAATAAATAATTTAAAAAAACTGAATTTTTTTTAGGGTCTCCCTCACTTTTTATGACCAACAAAGGCAAAGCAGACAGCTGTGAGCTGATAATAATAGGCTGGGAAGGTCCATGGTTATCTGGTCCTTTCCAGCCTGATACAATAAGCCCGCAGCTGTCTGCTTTTTCCTTACCTGGTTATTAAAAATAGGGGGGGGCCCCATGTCATTTTTTAAAAATGATTTATTTACTAAGGCTAAAAGCCTCTTAGTGCTACATGAAGGGCACTAAAGGGTGCTAGTTTATTATATGTAGGGGGCTTGTAAACATTAAATTTTACATGACATCTATCCTATGCTATCCTAACTGTTTGGGCTGTGTATTTACTGTACTTGGCTGATGAAATATTGGGTTTCCTATGAAATGTGTGTGTAAATATTGTGCAATTGTCGTGCAATTTTTTTTTTTTTTCTCTCACCCATTGACTTGCATTGGCGATTGCAATTCGATTCTTGCATCCACTCGCAACCTGCAGCAATTTTTTTTCCTCAGTCCAATTAGAGCTGAGGGAAAACTTGCAGATGAGCAGTGACTCATTTGCTAATATTGGTCAGAGTTCAATGCAATGTTTTCTTGCATTGCACTCGTCTGATTTTTACGCTCGTGCGAGCCCTAATAGTCCCATGTACTAAATATTTTGAGAGACTGCTGTGCAAATAATGCTTGTATTCCTGTAAATGGTTATCTATATCTTATGAGCAATCATAGGTGCACCTCTTCTATAATAGGCCCTACCAATTATCATGGAAGGTAATTGAAATAGCAGACTTATGTTTTAAATTACATTTTAATTACAATAGGTGATGAACCACAAAAACAATGCTCATTAACCTCACACCATCTCTTAATATGCCTCCCAGGCACTATAAAACAGTATTTGCAGTGTAAATGTGTATGTACTTTGTGACCTCGATGATGCTGTACACAATGAACTCATAATTAGTCCTTGGAGAAGTTAAGTAAGGAGTGTTGGAGCTGAGAAGAGGAAGTGATGTGAATAAAGACGCATTCCTGACCTACCATCATCACAAGATAAAATTATATTGACTGAAATTTCCTGGATATAGGTTGACAATGTGTTTGTTGGGTTTTAGTGGTTTTGGAATGACATTTTATATATTGATTATGTGTAACTCTGCAGAGGTTTCACTGAAGAAAGCGTTATTATTCATATGTTTTAAGTATGTAAATCATTGGAGCCAAATCCTACTAAGTGTGTAAAGTGATATTTTAACTCTGAATAAATGTACATTTCCTATCATGAATCCAAAGAGTCATGATGGTCCACATGAGGACAGTTAACATGAAAAATGCCGGTTTTATTCTTAACTCTAGAGGAAATTACACTGCTTGAACACATAAACCTCAGAAAATGCAATATTAACAAGATCATTCTCTCTATATTTCTACATATAGTTAATGGAATAAACATTGCCTCTTCAAAGGGCCCCCCATGTAGGAACAGTGTGCGCCACCCTTTCCCTTAAGTAGCTGGTTTTCCGAGAACCTAACATTTTTAAAAATTGTAGCAAAGAGTGATGTGTCACAAAGTGGGAGAATTTCATGTGTGTTTTAACTAATATTAAAACTATTCACACTTTTAGGGCCATATTTTTTACATAAATCCATGATTTTTTGCCAGAAAAGTTTTGGAATAGGGATTTTTCAAAAATTGGCTTAGTTTTGCTTCAGCAGTCTCTGCGCAACACAGTATATATTTGTTACAGAATGATCTCATTTGATGGATCAAGTCTATAGCCCTATCTCTGCTCTCCTGTACAATCTTCTCAACCAATAAAATTTATGCATAACCTTCAGAAGTCAAATGAGGAAAATTTCTTGATACTTATTGCAAAAAAAGTAACCAAAAGTACATACATTTAATTATGTCGTAAAAAATAGTCATCTAAGGTGTCCATATTTTTACTGCAGAAACACATTAAAACACGAACTGCATTTAGTATTCATTTTATAAAAAACACAGGTGCTTAAATGTTCGTGAACCCTGCAACATTTTTTATATCTTTGCATTACCTTGTCCTAAAATTATAAGGTTCTTCACACAAGTCCTAAAAGTAGATAGAGAGCCAGATCAAGCAAATTAATCAAAAATATTAGATTTTGTCCTCCCTACAAAACTGCTTTAACTCTGTTATGCTGGCATAACACATAGGAAATTATAAAGCAGAGCTGAGCTGTCTTGATGTGAATCGGCTTTGTGTTGAGATAAATAATTTATTAGAAAGCTTACATTAATCTGTCTATTTATCCCTCTGCCTGTTTCCTCTCCATGATTCTCCCTTCTCCATGGTATGTAATGGGTTGTGTTACATGACAGTACAGGGAGCTAGCAGACTTTTCTCTGAGCAAGGAGGATTTCAGCTGGGTTTTTTTCTGAATGGATTACAGATTCAAAAGGGAAGGGGGGTGAGGTGTCTGTTAAGTGGGGAAGGAAGCTGATTTCTCTGATAAGATATATTACAAAGTTTCTTATATTTGCCTGTTCTATTGGTTTATGAAAAGTTTGTTGAAATTACAGTGTCATTTTATCCATTCTTTTGTAGAACTACTTTTATGCTTTGTGTCATTATCTTGTTGCATGACCCACATTCTCATGAGATTCAGCTCATAGACAGATGTCCTGACATTTTCTTTTACAATTTGCAGGAATAAATCAATTAATTGTTTCATCAATGATGGCATGCTGTCCTGGCCCAGATGCAGCAGAACAGGCCCAAACCATGATGCTACCACCATCGTGTTTTTACCAAACATAACACTTTTCTTGTAAACCAAAAAGCCCTATTTGTTCTCATCCATATAAAATACAGTGTTCCAATAGCCTTCTGGCTTGCCCTAGTGATAGTTACAAAACTGCAGACAGGTAGCAATATTCTTTTTGGAGAGTAGTTATTTCTATTTGCAATACTTCTTTGCACATCACTGTTGTTCAGTGTTCTCTGATGGTGGACTCATGAACATTAACATTAGTTAATATGAGAGAGTCCTTTCATTTTTCCATCACTCTTATGATACAATACATTTTATTGATCCCGAGGGAAATTATAGCATAGCAGCGGAACATAGACATGAATTACAACATAACAGTAGAATTTTTCAGGTATAATCTCATAAATTCCTATTTATGACCGGTCAGTACGATATACCATTAGAATACCAATAGAATATCTGTTAGAAAAGGGCACAATATTACAGCCACATATGATGGTAACCCATATCAGAAGCATATACCTAAAATTACCAAGATCTATCATATTGTTCAGCCCCTGGACTTATACATATAGACCAGTCGTCACTATATAACTACAAAAGGAGGAGCTCAAGAGCAAAAAAAACGATCTATAAGTCATTTGTAATATATAAAATGATAAATCTTTATTTAAGCAGGATAATTGAAGAGAGGTGAAAAAACAGACATGTGTACATTTAAAAACAACACCAAATCGAGTGCCACATGTGTATGGACCACATATTATATAAATCAGGTTCTCACATGAATAGAGAGCAGGGTAACTGGCACACCAAAGAAAGAGGAATCAGTGTTACCAATTCCACGGTATATATCAGTATATAAGCACATAATGTCTTACCAGATCAAAAAGGTGGCCCCAATAGGGTCCTGCACATGGGCGTCCCGACGCGCGTTTTGGCGCTACCCTTTTTCAAGGGATGATCAGTTTAAAGAGTTGGGTGATGTACAGGTTTTTATACTTGTGAATATGGGTGGCTAAGAGTAGTTCCATGAAGGTTAATGGCCCTAGCAACCACAAGTACAGACGGAGATTCAGGACAGTTCTGAATCACGTGGCTGCTGCAACTCTGAGTAACTCAGAGCCAACAGTGAGCTACTTTGGCTTCAAAAATGACCACAAAATTAAGTTCGGCATTTTTTTAGGCTTGAATTTACAGAAATGTTTTGTTTTATTTTTATTTATTTTTTTCCAAAGGCCTAACCTGTCTTCTGGCTGCCATATTGCTTGTAGAAATTCCCCGTGTCTTTCATAATAGAATGCATTGAAGAATTACCATTGCTTGGTTATCAGCCATAGCTCCAGGGGAAGGGAGCTGCTCTGTTAGGACAGACATACAACACTAGCCATGGTACTTATCTATGGGCTTGAGAAAGCAGCCAAGGACCTCAGGAACAATAGCAAATCATACAAGATGATGGATTCCAGCTCTTCTTATCTGAGGCTTATCTTGTCAGCAATGTCTCTCAGTAACTTGTCTAGCGCTTTGCACACTCTTGTGGCATACTCTTCACACTTACTCTGGCAAAGCACTCCTCTTCACACTTGGGCAACAACCTACATAATCCTCTGGTTTGGCTACTACTTGTCACAGTCACAAATAAGCTTCAATGGGTTTCCTCCACACTCCAAAGACATACTGAAAACCACCATGATGTCAATGTCTGTAAAGTGTTGTGGATATGTTGAAGCTGTATATTGTGTTGGAATCATAATAGATAACCAGATCTCTCATTCGGTCTATCGCGTAATTTTGTCATAAATCAGATACATCTCACATGCTTCAGTATTCATCCACATACATTAAACTCACTACAATTCCATTAATTAATTTTTGTAAGGCTACTATTAAATTAATACGAGAAGATTTTTCTCTAGGTGTACTTATCAAAAAACGGGTTAATAATCTAACCATAAATAATTCTGTGTCACCTACATTGCACACTCTCCCTAAAGTCCATAAGGATGTCATGCCATCCCCAATGCAACCTATCATCACAGGCATTGGTTTTGCCAATGAACATTTATGTGAGTGGCTTGACAGTTTGCCACAACCTTTGTCACAAAGAACTACAGGTTACATCACAGACTCAATTGATATTTTGGATCAATTTTCATCCAAAATATGGTCCTGCAATTTTTCCTGGCTCAGTTGTGATGTTATTTCTCTACACACATCCATACCGCAAACAGTCGCAATGCAAGCATTACAATTTCATCTAATCAAATAGTCATTAAACTTCTCATTTACAGCATTATATTATCAAAGTGACACAATTTTTGATGGAAAATAAATGTTGTATTTGACCAGGTTTATTATTTACAAAACAGGGAGTTTCCATGGGCGCAATTTTTTTTACTTCGTTGGCAAATTTAGTAATGATGACATTTTGGGAGGAACGTTTTTTATATTCACATACTAATCCATTCTTTCATTGTATTCATTAGTGTGGTAGATTTATAGATGACCTATTAATTATATGGTCTGGTCCAGCAGCAGATTTTTCATCATTTGTTCAATTTATCAATACCAATGAATACAATCTAATATTTACCATATCACATCATCCTTCCACCATTGCATTTTTTAGATCTTCAACTTACTGGTGTTGCCAATCAAGTTATTACTACCTCTATTTATAGAAAACTCATTTCTGGTAACACCATCCTACATGCCACCAGTTGTCACCCCAAACATATTATTAAATCCATACCTGTTGGTGAATATACCAGGATACTACGGAATTGTAGTGATGCCCACAAAATGTTTTGAATGGGAGATTAATAACACACAAGATAGATTAAATGTTAGAGGATATCCCAAGCAGACTCTTTATTGTGCTCACAGCATTATATAAAAAAAGGATTGGAAAAAATTGTCAGCATATGATAAATCCAACATCTCCACCTGTACCAACAATATTTCTAAACAATTCTTTCCATTAAATATAGTTCTCAATTTGATAATATTAAATGCACTTGACGCGCCCCCAGGGCCGTGGGGTACTCGGCAGCCGGGCCTCTGGTCGCTGGGGGATATCACGGTGGCTGGCCCGGTCCGTGACCCAGGGCGGTCAGTGCAAAAAGGGGGTACTTTTGTATGTAGTTTTTGGGATTGTTCGTGACGCCACCTGTGGATTGCGGCTAAAGGGTGCCGCCGCTGCGGAGCAGTCCTCTGGAGCTGGTGTTACGGCAGCAGGGATGGTGTGGCTCTCCACAGGAAGAGCTAGCTCCAGGGCAGTGTAAGAAGATGGTGGTTGCGCTGGGCGTTGTGGTGCAGGGAGGGAAAGATGGCGCAGATGAAAGAAGGGACGGAGGCAGTGCGGTGCAGTCATCCGAGTTTTTACTCACAGTTCTTATGACAGTTCCACTGGTGCACTGTACGGGTGCCAGCCTCCCACGTCGCGCTGCGTTCACCAGATAGGGGTTCAGCACTTCCTCAGGCAGATCAGAAATACCGGACAGAACCCCTCTTTCTCGTGTTCCTAACTAGACCATCTTCACGCTGGGTCTTTCTCCCTCCTGCCCTGCGCTGCCCACTCTCAATCCCGCTCGGGTGCTCTGAAGTCCCTCCTGTGCGTCGGAGTTCCCTGACCTGCTTGACCCTCCTGGGGATTAGAATGCGGCTTCGGAAACTGACTATATAAGCCTGAAGCCTCCGGTTTTTCCAGCCGAGACCTGGAGTACACGACTGTGCCAGGGGCCGGTCCCCTTCTTGCGGCCTACGATCCCTCTGTCTTTTGACAGATTCGGGGCGTACGGGTGCCTTCCTGCACTCTCCGTACCCCCTAAGATCCCTTCTTAGAACGGAGCCTACTCCTCTGCTCCCCTACTGGGCCTCTATCACTAGGCCCCTACTTATGGAACAGAGCTCCTACTGAGACTCTGCTCCCAGACTGTTCTTCTGAACAGTCCTACTGAACTCTCCTGCCGAACTAAGATGGCTTCCCTTTATATATACCGACTACCATAGTGCTCCCTTAAACTACTTCCTCCACCAACACCCACTAATGGTCCCCCCTACCTCAGGGTTCCCCCCACTCCAGCCAGGGACAGGGCTCAGCAGAAACATACATTGCGTCTTGCCCTTCCAGCCGACCTGGAGCAGTGTAGTGTTGGATGCAGGTGTTGGGGTTCCGGGCAGCACTCCCTCCTTACCTGGGAGAAGGGGATACCACACCTCTTGGTGAGGTGCAGTACCTCTGTGGCGACTGAACCCTCAGGGGCGCCACACACTATCAGAAAATACTTGCCTATATAGTATGAAGACTGAACCCTTCATCTTGAAATCAGGTTGCAATGTTGGGGCTAAGAAAGCTCCTTCCCTTGGGAACATTCTCTCGCCGAGCTTCTTTAGTCCACACAAACCCAATGTACATTTCACAATCACAACAACACAGTCTCACCAGATTAAACAATATATTAATTGTAACTCGAAAAATTTTATTTATGTGACTCATTTTATTATTTGTCAGTTTTTATATGATGGTTGTACTAGCCGAAAAATTGAAGGTACGCATAACAGAACATTTAAATGATATTTCTAGCACTAGTACCAAAAGAAATGTATCATCCACAGCCAAACATTTATTTTTTCATCACTAGCTGCATGTTTCTTCCTTCAGGATGTTTGGTATTGAAATAGTCAAGGAACTTGCTAGGGGTGGGGATAGCAAAAGATGCTTGTTAACCCCTGAGGCTTTTTGGATATTTAATTTAGGCACAAGGTATCCTGATGGTTTAAATCTGTGTCATGATGTTATGTTTCACTATTACTATTAATAGTACTTTTTTACTTCCTTTTTCCTTCTTTCAATTTATCTTATTGCCTTTCTCATGTTTTTTCTACATGTTTCGTATATTTTTGCATTTTGTTCATTTGTTCACATGTGTCTTGTTGAATGTTTTGATAATATATCATGAGACCCTTATTCCGCCCTGGATTCATCCAGGTTGGTATAAAGGATAAAAGGGAAAGTTTTCCCATCAGGCTTGAAAAAGAACATAGGATTGCATTCGAAACGCGTCACCTGTTCCCTGTCTTACATTTCATTTTGGTATGGATTTTTAACCTAATAAAGATGAACTGATTTTCTACATATCTACCAGAAACTGGAACTTTCTCATTATTACTCCTGAATCACGTTATCTTGCCATAGAAGACACTGCATCCTATAGACAATTTCTCCTTCATCAGAGATCATTAAAACGTTTCTCAAGAATGTGAATTATACACAAAAAATGGTAAATGCTTGGTTTAATTACTGTGGAAAAGAATCTGTGGTAGAATCTGTGGGAAAGAAAAGGAAAATCCTTGTAAACTCAGTCCTACGACTTAAGAAAGTAGAATAACATGCCTTCATTTGTAAGCCAGGGATTTTAACAAAGCAAAGTTTTCTAAGTTTCTACCAATGAAAACTGATTAGAACATACTTTATATTCACACACTTCTTCCCTGGTGGTGGTATGAGTAGGGTAAATCTCATCAATAAGCAGTAAATTACCATGGCACATGGCTCTTATTCATTCACTGTATTAAAACGATAACTTACAGACTGCTGGAGGATTTGCATTTCTGTCTTGGAAATATATTTATGATTCGTCTCTGTGAATTACGAATTATGAGACTGAATACTAGACTAGAACACTTCCTTCCCTGCAAATATTGTTACAGATGTAGCAGTCGCTAACTTAATGGCGGGGCCGGCTCCAGGTTTTTCGTGGGCCCGGGGCGAAAGAGTCTCAGTGGGCCCCTTTAACAGATATTATGATTCAAGATGCACCCCTTAACTATGTAAGCCTCCCAACATGCAGCTCTGTGCATGCAGCATCAGGAATGCAAGAGGAATGAAATGCAACATCACCCCCTTACATATGCAAGGCCCCAACATGCTACATTAAGTGTATGTGCACACGGTTAGTAAATGCTGGGGATTGGACGCAGCACACTTGAGCAGCGTGAAAACCGCAGCATTCGACATTACATGCAAAGTGGAGGGGATTTCAAGAAATCCCATGCCCATTATGCGTCTCTGTGCTCCTGCGGATCACCCGCAGACACGGACATGCGGCACGTCTTTCTAGACCGCAGCAAGTCAATCTCTCTTGTGGAGACGCTAGTCTCCGCAAGAGAAATTACATCAGTGCAATGTATTTATTGCGGTGAATCCGCATGATTCAATGAACACATGCGGATTCACGTGCGTGCAGCGCTTTGGACGCAGCATAAGGTATGCTGTGTTCAAAGCGCTGACAGTACGGATGGTGTGCACATAACTCATTCCCTGTACAAGCCACCACAACATGCAGCAGATGCATGCATCACCCCCTTCACTGTGCAAGCCCCACAACATGCCGGCAGCCCTGTGCATGAAGCATCAGCACATTTCAAGTGCAAGACCAATGACATCACCTCCCCCCTTCCCTGTGCAAGACCCACAACATGCTAAATTAAAGGGGTTGTCCGCTACTAGGACAACCCCTTTTCATACCCCACGCTTGGCCCCGATAAATTAAAAAGAGCTTATACTCAGCTCTGATGCCATTTCGGCGGTGTCGGCACTAGTAGTCTCTGGGCTCCCGTGTGGTGGTTGTGACATGTGACCCCGATGCCCAGTCAGGGCTGGCGTCTCTGTCCCCACTTTCGGACAAATCGAACATCAAGAGGAAGTGGCTGATCTCTGATTTCCTCTTCATGTTCAGTTTGTACGAAGGTGGGGACAGAGACGCCAGCCCTGACTGGGCGCCGGGGTCACGTGTCACAACCACCACACGGGAGCCCATAGATGGCAGGAGAGGTGAGTATAAGCTTTTTTATTTTATTGGGGCCAAAAGTGGGGTATGAACAGGGGTTTTCCTAGTAGTGGACAACCCCTTCCCTGTGAAAGGCCCCACAACATGCAGCACATGTATGCATCACTACCTTCCATGTGCAAGACCCCTAACATCACCCCCTTACTTATGTAAGCCCCTAGAATCTGCAGAACTGTGCACATTATGTGTGCAAGACCAAATACATGCAACCCCCATGTAATAACCTTATAATAATAATAATAATAATAACATAACAATCCAATATTTTATGCCCCAAAACACAGTATCAAACCATTTACACTTAGTCTTATACATAAAAAGTAAAATACATAATTCCTGTCTTCACACTGACCACTTATGCAGCTCCTCAGTCCTCCCAGAATCTGTAGTGAAGCTTCACCTCATATCCAGTAGCCTCATCAGCACCACGCTGCTTCCTGGTATTGGTGGGCACTGACCTGGAGGAGGCCCTGCCCCTTCCAATCACATCATCACCTCCCGGGAGCAACTCCATTTTAGGTGCTACTCAGAGAGAGCAGCATTGTCCCAGATAGCCAGTGGGCCACCCTGTTAGTCCAGGACCCCGGCACTTGCCCGGGTGTGCCGGGTGCTGACGCCGGCACTGCTTGATGGTTCTGTCTTTAATTCTGAACCTGAAGAGTCTCCATCCCCTGAGATGAACCATACTGTCAGTGGAACCTCAAGTGGGACCAAGCTACAGTATAACACAGTGATTGGCTTCAAATTTGCTTTTCTTCTGCAGGATATTGGGGACAATCACTTGCCATTAGTGTCTATTTCTTGTAGGTTGAACCACAAAATAGCATATTTTATAATGAAATCCAATGTGGACATGTACAAGATATTTACAAACAGGGAGAACATTCAGAATAATTTCCTTTGATGGACCAAATGAACTCCAGTGTGACACAAGGTTTAGCGGAAAGGTCCAGTGAGCCAGAGAGATGGGTACTGCACATCCGCCACTATTTGAATGAATAGGTGCGGATCTGCAATACCACACTGTGACTACTATACCACTGATGCAGCTTTGCTGTTCCACTTTGCAACTGATCACATCCGGCCAACGCTGGCATGACAAAGGAACAGCTGATTGGCAGGGGTGGTGGTTGTCGCACCCCCACAAGCTGATATTGATGACCTATCCTAAAGATAGACGAGCAATATCAAAGTACTGGCCAACTCCTTTAACTAGTGTGGACCTCAGACCATACCCCTACACAAATACAAACCTTGCAATCAATTAATGTAAGATCACAGTAGCCCCTTAAAATTTGATAAATCAAGAGAAAAGTCTTTAAATATTTCATGATTACATTTACAGTTTAGTGCAAATGATAAAAAAATACTTTTTATATTTTCTATGATACTAGAAATGTTGCTTAAGATTGCAAAACACTAAGAGAAGATTCAGACGGCAGTATAACTCGGACAAGGATCAAAAAGCAATGATCGGACTGGCTGGCTGCTCTTCCGACCAGAGAGTGACAGCTGTACAGAAATACATGCTGTCACGCTCGGGTTAGGAGAGCAGCCGGCCAGTCTGAGCATTGTGTTGTGATCCTTGTACGGTTATACGGTTATCTAACTCTTCCCTAAAGCATCATTCAGAGATCAGTGAACAGTTTTAATTTTATCAGTGTTTTTTATCAGAATTTCATAAGGCTAAGTTACTACAATGAGCTTTTGGTGAGTTTTTGAGTAGGTTGTTGCAGAATTTTTGCACCATTTCCACACCCATAGAAGGGAACCTGTCACCAGTTTTTGAGCCTATGAACAAATGGCACCACATTCAACTGCTCCTCCATCCCACAAATATTTCTATCAGCTCCTGACTTCTCCTGTATACCCCAAAAAATACCATTTGATATGCTCCCGCGCTGTATGTATAAGGGTGTTCTGGTCCGATGAGCGTGCTTGCTGCGTCTGTCCCTACTTACTGCTCCTAATCGCAACATCCTGCTTTGATTGATTTGGACGCGTCATCCACACTGCAAACCAAGATATCGCGCCTGCGCAGTAGTGTCACAGGACCGCGCAGGTGCACTCTGCTCTGCCCTACTGTGAGCAGAGCATAAATCAGCACTGTGCAAACTCCTAGCTTTGATTGATATTATTAACGCAGGTGACATCGCTAGACGCTTGCGCAGTGCTGTTTTATGCTCTGCTCACAGTAGGGCAGAGCAGAGTGCACCTGCGCGGTCCTGTGAGGCTACTGCGCAGATGCGATATCTTGGTTCACAATCTGGATGAAATTAGGAGCAAAAAGGAGGGACAGGTGCAGCAGTTAGGATGCCCCTGGGACCGGACCACCCTTATTTACATACAGCACGGGAGCTTATCAAATGGTATTTTTTGGTGTATACAGGGGGAGTTGGGAGCTAAGCACATTTGTGGGATGCAGCACATGAGCAGCTAAAGGTGGTGCCATTTGTTCATAGTCTCAAAAATTGGGGACAGGTTACTAAGTACAATAGGTTACTTGCATTTTTTTGAAAATATGTAAAACTCACCAAAAACTCATTGAGGGAATGAAGCCTCAGAGTTTTCTCAGTGTCAGTTTTTACTATCAGAGATTGCTCAGAGTTTTATCAGTTTTTCTCGTATGCAACAAAAAAAACTTATGAGGGTTTCTCAAACTTCTGCTATCAAACAGTTAATGAAAAACGGACAACACACAGATGGCGTCTGATTTTTATCTGTTTTTTCATGGACTCATAGATTTGATTTGGCGAGTATGATCTGTGATTCGAATCATAAAGAGAAATGTCTCTGATTTTTGTGAACCACTCAGTCCGTGAAAATATATGGACTTGTGAACAGCTCCATAGAATATAATGACTATACGTACAAGTTCTATCCGTGAAAAACACGGAACTTGTATGTGAAAAATGATGTCCTTAGGCTGCGTGCCCACTATGCGTTTTTCAAGCATTTTTGATGCGGAATTTCCGCAGCAGAAACACTTTAAAAATGCTTGGTAATCCGTGCCCCATGATCCCCAATGAATATCTGCGTGTTCTGCGCCCATGCTGCGGAATTTTCCGCAGCGGATTTTCCTTGCGGAAAAATCCGCAGCATGTCCATTATTTGTGCGTTTCTGCATGCGGATTTGAGGTCCCAATTAGAGATGAGCGGTGTTCGACTAGAACTGTTCGCCAATCTCAAATTCGAGCTGTTTTGGGCGGTGTTCGAGTTGTTCGATGAACCCGAACGATTTGCAAAAAATTCGGCTGTTCGAGGTTATGTTCGATAACTGTTCGTGCACCAAAAGCGTGTCCTGCATGTCTGGCGCTATTTAGAGCACCAATCATGCAGGGATTGTCTGCCACTCACTGTAATGCCACAGCCATGGTGTTGTGGCATTTCAGTGATTGCCCAAATCGATGGGAACAGTGCCAACAGTGAAACATGAAAAGCCGGCAATTCAGCAGCGGCATACACCTGTACCCGACAATTTAGAACCGAAAGAATAGAGCTTCACACATAGATTAGATAGATATAAACATGTCAGCCACATATATACGAAGTACAGTGAAAGTGCTGCTTACTGTACTTGTCATTTAGCGTAAAGGATTTATCAAAAAAAATAATAGTGTTTTCATGCACCGTCTCTTTAAAAAAGCCGGCCGGCAATTCAGCAGCGGTACCCGACAATTTATAACAGACAGAATAGAGCTTCACACATAGATTAGATAGATAGAAACATGTCAGTCACATATATATGAAGTACAGTGACAGTGTTGCTTACTGTACTTGTCATTTAGCGTAAAGGATTTATCAAAAAAAATAATAGTGTTTTCATGCACCGTCTCTTTAAAAAAGCCGGCCGGCAATTCAGCAGTGGTACCCGACAATTTATAACAGACAGAATAGAGCTTCACACATAGATTAGATAGATAGAAACATGTCAGTCACATATATATGAAGTACAGTGATAGTGTTGGTTACTGTACTTGTCATTTAGTATTAAAATAAAGGATTTATTATTAAAAAAATTGGCGTGGGGTTCCCCTTAATTTTAGGCTCTAGCGGAGGTTAAGCAGACGGCTGGGGCAGATGTTTGAAGCCTGGGAAGGGGGTAATACCCACGGAGCTTCCCAGGCTACTAATATCAGCCCCCAGCTGAATACATAGCCTTTACTAGCTATTAAAATGGGGGACCCCCCAAAAAAAATGACGTGGGGTCCCCCTTAATTTAATAGCTAGCAAAGGCTAGGCAGACAGCTGGGGGCTGATATTAATAGCCCAGGAAGGGAGCCATGAATATTGGCCCCCTCCCAGGCTAGAAACACCAGCCGTCAGCCGCCCCAGAAATGGCGCATTCATAGGATGCGCCAATTCTGGCACTTAGCCTCGCTCTTCCACGCTGCCCTGGTGCGGTGGCAGGGGGTAATAGGGTTGGGGTTGATGTCAGCTTATAATGCCAGCTGACATCAAGCCCAGGTTAGTAATGGAGAGGCGTCTATAAGACACCCCCATTACTAACCCCATAGTCAAAGTTAAAAAAAACACAAACACCCAGAATAAAGTCCTTTAATTGAAATAAAGACACAATCCTTTATTGTTCTAAATTAAACCATACTTACCGTCACGCCCATTCCAGCTGAAGCCAACGATCTCCTGCAATAAAAGAAAAATAATAAAGCAACCTCATCCTTACCTTTCCATGGTTCCCACGACAGCTTCAGCTCTGCTACATCGAGATGACAGGCTGGACCGCAGCAGAACGCTGCCATCCAGCCTCTCATCCCGCAGACACTGAGAAGCGCAGGCTTGCTTGCGCTGCTCAGCGTCTCTCTGTGACGACATCCAGATGAGCCGAGTTCATGTCCAATGAACTCGGCTCACCTCATGCACGTCACTGACAGCGTGGGAAAATTCTCACGCTGAAGCGCTGAGTGCAGGAGAATTCTCCCACGCTGTCAGTGATGTGCATGAGGTGAGCTCATGTCCAATGAACTCAGCTCACCTCCTGCACGTCACTGACAGCGTGGGAAAATTCTCCTGCAATCAGCGCTTCAGCGTGAGAATTTTCCCACGCTGTCAGTGACGTGCATGAGGTGAGCCGAGTTCATTGGACATGAACTCGGCTCATCTGGATGTCGTCACAGAGAGACGCTGAGCAGCGCAAGCAAGCCTGCGCTTCTCAGTGTCTGCGGGATGACAGGCTGGATGGCAGCGTTCTGCTGCGGTCCAGCCTGTCATCTCGATGTAGCAGAGCTGAAGCTGTCGTGGGAACCATGGAAAGGTAAGGATGAGGTTGCTTTATTATTTTTCTTTTATTGCAGGAGATCGTTGGCTTCAGCTGGAATGGGCGTGATGGTAAGTATGGTTTAATTTAGAACAATAAAGGATTGTGTCTTTATTTCAATTAAAGGACTTTATTCTGGGTGTTTGTGTTTTTTTTAACTTTGACTATGGGGTTAGTAATGGGGGTGTCTTATAGACGCCTCTCCATTACTAACCTGGGCTTGATGTCAGCTGGCATTATAAGCTGACATCAACCCCAACCCTATTACCCCCTGCCACCGCACCAGGGCAGCGTGGAAGAGCGAGGCTATGTGCCAGAATTGGCGCATCCTATGAATGCGCCATTTCTGGGGCAGCTGACGGCTGGTGTTTCTAGCCTGGGAGGGGGCCAATATTCATGGCTCCCTTCCTGGGCTATTAATATCAGCCCCCAGCTGTCTGCCTAGCCTTTGCTAGCTATTAAATTAAGGGGGACCCCACGTCATTTTTTTTGGGGGGTCCCCCATTTTAATAGCTAGTAAAGGCTATGTATTCAGCTGGGGGCTGATATTAGTAGCCTGGGAAGCTCCGTGGGTATTACCCCCTTCCCAGGCTTCAAACATCTGCCCCAGCCGTCTGCTTAACCTCCGCTAGAGCCTAAAATTAAGGGGAACCCCACGCCAATTTTTTTTAATAATAAATCCTTTATTTTAATACTAAATGACAAGTACAGTAACCAACACTATCACTGTACTTCATATATATGTGACTGACATGTTTCTATCTATCTAATCTATGTGTGATGCTCTATCTTTCTGTTCTAAATTGTCGGGTACCGCTGCTGAATTGCCGGCCGGCTTTTTTAAAGAGACAGTGCATGAAAACACTATTATTTTTTTAAATAAATCCTTTACACTAAATGACAAGTACAGTAAGCAACACTATCACTGTACTTATTATATATGTGACTGACATGTTTCTATCTATCTAATCTATGTGTGAAGCTCTATTCTTTCTGTTCTAAATTGTCGGGTACAGATGCTGAATTGCCGGCCGGCTTTTTTAAAGAGACGGTGCATGAAAACACTAATATTTTTTTTAATAAATCCTTTACACTAAATGACAAGTGCAGTAACCAACACTGTCACTGTGCTTCTTATATGTGTGACTGACATGTTTCTATCTATCTAATCTATGTGTGATGCTCTATTCCTTCTTGTCTAAATTGTCGGGTACCGGTGTATGCCGCTGCTGAATTTGCCGGCCGGCTTTTTTAAAGAGAGTGTCTTCTGAGCAGTTTGTCAGCTTTTGGACACCTTTGCAGGTGTTTTCTATGTGTTTCTATGTGTTTTTGTTTGCCTGCCATTGGTTTTAACGGTGTTCGACGGTGTTCTAAGGTGTTCGACGAACAGTTCGACGAACAGTTCCTCGAACATCCCGGTGTTCGACGAACCGAACCGAACCCGAACACTACGGGGGTGGCTCAACACTAGTCCCAATGGACTTGAAAAATGCAAGTCAAATCCGCATGTAAAAACGCTGCAAAAACGCGTGTAAAATCCGCAAGCGTTTTTGACTGCTAAGACCATGCAGAAACGCTGCAGAAATTTTCTGCTTCATTTCTGCATCGTGGGCACATAGCCTTAGTGTCCATTCATATAAAAGCTTTCGTTTAATCACTGCCATCAAGTTTGCTCTGGCTCATATGCATGTCTGAGCTATGTATTTTTGTGATTTACTGCCATCTAGTGGTATTTTCTGAAATATAATACATGGAGGCACAAATGTGTGTCCCTCTTCAAATTATTCCCTCTATTATATCGTTAATACATTTAAAGAATAACCCAAAACCCACCATGTAGCCACAGTACTGTGTCGCTGTATGACTCCACACACTCCCATACAGCTGGCATATCCCCAAATGGCCTCATAAGACCCATATTTCCTGAATGGCACCTTCACTATAAAGTAAAATACAGGCAGTATGGTCCTGATCCACTGTGCCAGTTTTTTGTCAACTTTTTAGTGTTTCACGCTTTTTTAATGCTTGTACTAAATTTATCTTTCCATTTGCACTTCTATTTTGTGTTCACCAGTTGTTGTTTTTTTAGTTTGCCACTGTAGATGGAGTTTAGGATTTCCAGATGCTTTCTCTGGATTCATCATTTGTGACTTTTCAAAAAGTTGTACAATTTGTTTCAAATGTACCCCAGTCTTATCGTGGAGTGATTCTATGCAACTCAGACATGTTTCCACAATTTTTGTGTCTTTTTGCACTAAAAAGTTGTAAAAAGTTAAATACAGAAGAAATATAAAATGTTTTACTTACAGATTAATTCATAAACCGCAAGAACCTGAGGTCTGAGGAAAGTGTTAGCACACAAACAACAACCTTGCACAGGACCGATGAACCGCGAGCCCAACTTGTATGATGGTATCTTGAGACGGACATATTTGGAGGAAAGCCAGACTTTGTCTCCCGGGCGAAATAGAGGCGGATCCAGACGTCTCTTATCAGCATGCTTCTTCATCCGCTCGGAGGACTGAAGAAGCGCAGATCTAGTGTCTTCCCAAATCACCGAAAAGTCACTGACGAGAGACTCCGCGGCAGGATTGTCCACTGAAGAAGAGACAGGAAACGGAATTCGGGTGTGTCGACCGTAAGCAACAAAAAATGGAGACTTAGCAGAGGACTCACTCACATGGTTGTTATAAGAAAACTTGGCCCAAGGCAGAAGTTCTACCCAATAGCTATGGTAATCGTTGACAACGTTTCGAAGAAAACTGGTAAGGATCTGATAAATACGTTCCACCTGACCTTTGGACTGAGGATGATAGGCCGAAGAAAAGTCCAAAGTGACATCCAGCAGCTTGCAAAGGGCTCTCCAGAAGTGAACTGAAGCGAGAAGTGAACTGAACTCCTCTGTCCGAGACAATGTGGAGGGGTAAGCAGTAGAGACAAAAGATGTGACAGATAAAGTCCTTAGACAGCACAGGTACGGACAGAAGACCAGGCAAAGGAATTAAGTGAGCCATCTTGGAGAAGCGGTCAGCGACCACCCATATGACGGTAGAACCGGCAGATACCGGAAGATCAGTGATGAAGTCCATAGCAATGTGTTGCCAAGGAGTAGAAGGCACGGGAAGAGGAAGAAGACGACCAGCTGGGAGTTGCCAAGGTATCTTGTTACAGGCACAGGAGGAACAAGCCGCGACAAAATCCACAACATCCTTGCGCAGGGTGGGCCACCAATAATCTCAGGCAATGAGCAGAAGCATCTTCCTCTGGCCGGCATGACCAGCCAGTTTGGATGAATGACCCCAGAGTAAGACCCTCTTCCGATCCTGAGCCGCTACAAAGGTCTTACCAGGAGGTAGATGAGACAGGTCAAACGGAGCAACAGTCATTATTCTGGAGGGGTCAATGATGTGTAGAGGCTCCTCCTCTTGGTCGGTAGACAGGAAAGAGCGGGATAGAGCGTCAGCTTTAATATTCTTGTCTGCCGGGCGACAATGGAGAGTGAAACTGAAACGAGCAGAGAACAAAGACCATCTGGCCTGACGCGGATTTAGTCTTTGGGTGGTCTGCAAGCAAACAAGGTTTTTATGGTCAGTGTAGATGACCACCGAATGCAGAGCCCCCTCAAGCAAGTAGCGTCACTCCTCCAGCGCTAATTTGATGGCCAGCAGTTCTCGATCCCCTATGGAGTAATTGCGCTTGGATGGAGAAAAGAGTTTGGAGAGGAAGCCGCAGGTCACCATTCGCCCGGATGAGGATTTCTGGGTGAGCACTTCTCTTGCCCCGGAGGAAGAGGCATCAACCTCCAGAAAGAACTGTTCATTGCAATCTGGACGATGTAGCACTGGAGCGGAGGAGAAGGCTTGTTTAACAGAAACAAAGGCACTTTCCGACTCGCAAGTCCATTCCATGGGATTTGCTCCTTTACTGGTGAGAGCAGAGATGGGAGCAGTCCGGGAGGTGAAATGAGGAATGAAGAGGCAGTAATAGTTAGCGAATCTCAGAAACCGCTGAATAGCCTTCAACCCCTCAGGTCAGGGCCACTTTAAGACGGCAGACACCTTCTCGGGATTCATCCGCAGTCGGGTCTCAGAGATGATATACCCCAAAAATGGTAGGGAGGTCTGCTCAAAGAGGCATTTCTCGTACTTTGCATACAGGCGATTCTTCTGGAGCCTCAGAAGTACCCGACGAACATCCCTCCGGTGAGAGGGCAGATCAGGGGAGAACACCAAGATATCGTCCAGGTACACCACCCCACAGGAATACAGGAGATCTCAAGAGATGTCGTTCACTAACTCCTGGAAGACGGCTGGAGCATTACAGAGACCGAAAGGCATCAAACGGTACTCATATTGACCATCCCGAGTGTTGAATGCGGTCTTCCACTAGTGTCCCTGGCGAATCCGGACCAGATTATACGCCCCACGAAAATCGAGCTTAGTGAAGATCTTAGCACCTTTTAGGCGGTCAAACAGCTCCGAGATGAGAGGCAGGGGGTACTTATTTTTGATGGTAATCTGGTTTAGGCCCCTATAGTTGATACATGGACGAAGAGAGCCGTCTTTCTTTTTGATGAAGAAGAATCCTGCTCCAGACGGAGAGGTGGTTTTCTGGATAAATCCCCTAGCAAGATTCTCTTCTATGTACTCAGACATAGCACGGATCTCGTCCAGCGACAAGGGGTAGATTCGCCCGCGAGGAGGTGAAGCACCAGGTATTAGGTCGATGGAGCAATCATACGGCTTATGAGGTGGTAGTGTCTCTGCCTTCTTTTTATCAAAGATGTCCGCATATGACCAGTAGGGTGCCGGCAGGCCAGGTAGGTTAGCTGGAGTAGACAGAGGTCGAGCAGGATGAACCGGAACCAGACAGGACTTAGACATTCCTGACCCCAACGGAGCACCAAACCTGTGCTCCAATTCAGGATGGGCTCATGTCTCTGTAACCAAGGCAGGCCAAGCAAAAGGGGATGAGAGAGACCGAACAGCATGTAAAAGGAGATCCTCTCCGAATGTAGCATTCCCACCTGAAGAGTTACAGGCTCAGTGACAAACAAGATGGTCTCAGAGAGATGCTTTCCATCCACAGAGGATACCGATAAAGGATCAGCCAGATGTATGGTAGGAATCTGATATCGCTCCACAACGGCCTGTTGAATGAGGTTCCCAGCGGCTCCGGAATCCACATAGGCAGACTCGAAGAAGCGGGTCTCACCACTGGTAACTGATATGGACAGAGTCAAGGGCGGAGAGGAAGGACTTTTGCCTAGGATGACCTCTCCGAGTGATCCTAGACACTGGAGTTTCCCGGTCTCACCGGACAGAAGCGGATAAGATGCTCTGTACTGCCTCAGTAGAAGCAACTCCCCTCGGCGCGGCGGACCTTCTGGCGAGACTTGACCATTTTAACTTGGTCTATTTGCATAGAATCTGAAGAAGACACCGGAGGGGATGCTGGTTGCGAGACTGGCCTTTGGAAGGTTGGTGCAAGGTGCAGGGGTCTTCTCTCACATGTCGCCTCCTTATAACGCTCCTGAAAACAGATGTCGATCCGTGTAGCTAATGACACCAGGTCGTCCAGAGAAGGAGGTATGTCACGACCGGCTAGCTCATCCTTGATCCATCCGGAAAGGCCCTCCCAAAAGGTGCACACCAGAGCCTCATTGTTTCAGGCAAATTCAGATGCGAGAGTGCGGAAACTCACGGCATACTGTCCCACAGAGAGACTCCCATGGTGGAGTCACAGAAGAGAGGAGGCAGTCAAAGATTTTCGTCTGGGCTCATCGAACACCTTCCGGAAAGCCACGAGGAAGGCCTGGAGGTCGGACACCAGAGGATCCTCTCTTTCCCACAGAGGGTTAAGCCACGCCAATGCCTCTCCGGTGAGGTGAGACATGATGAATGCCACCTTGGCCCGGTCGGAGGTGAACTGGTGTTCCAGGAGCACAAAGTGCAGCGTGCACTGATTTATGAAGCCTCGACATACGGTAGGGTCACCACCAAAACATGGAGGTGCAGATAGCCGGGGTCCTAAGCCAGATGCCACAGCACCACTGGGTTGAGGAGCCGCCGGAGCGAGTGCCGCTTGGTTAGAGGCGGACACAGTCGGGGTGGACAGCGTGTCCAAGCGGAAGTTTACTGTCCACAGATAGGACAGGATAGTATCCTGTTGGGATCTCTGGCGAGAGACCTCTTGGTACAGGTCTGAGAGCGAAGGAGCCTGGGAGCCACTGGATTTCATGGCCTGTGCAAACTGTTAGGGATCCAGATGGTGGAACCTCTGTACTGTGATACAAGGAGGGACCAGAGGGGCATAACTAAGTGCCTACCCGGACTGACTCTGGCCACACGGTGGCTTAGTCGACTCCGTGAACCAAGGATGGACCAGGAAGGTGAACCAGGTGCCACTCTGAGACCAACCTTGTGTGAGACTGGGCGACTCCCATGGGACTGATGGCTGAGGCCAACAGGCACAGCAGATGAACACGTCTGGTAGACAGGCAGGTGATGCAGGTAGACAAGCAGGTGGGCAAGGCAGATAGACAGGCAGGCAGGTGTCGCGCCCCCGGGTCCGTGGGGTACTCGGCAGCCAGGCCCTCAGATGCTTGGGGGATATCACGGTGGCTGGCCCGATCCGTGGCCCAGGGCGGACAACTGAAAAGAGGGGAATGTATATTGGGATAATAGATTTGTAAATGTTCGTGACGCCACCTGTGGTGTCTGGTGAGGATCACCAGCGCTGCGGCAGCCCACTGAGGCCGGTGTTAAGGCAGCTTGGGTGGTATAGCTCCCCACAGTTGGAGCTAGGCCTCAGAGCAGCGTAGTAGAGGGGATGCAGGACAGAGGAGACCCAGCCGGGTCTGAAGAAGGATAGGCAAACACACAGTTCACTTCAGTACCTTTTACTGATGGAAGTTCAGGCACATCCCGGAGCACTGTAGGGTGAAGGGTGCATATCAGGATCCTCCCCAGTGAGCGGGTGTAGGGCCTCCTGTTTCTTGCCTTTGTGTAGTAAGTTTCTGACCTGCCTGGAGCTAGGCCTAACTTTGTTTCTGTTCTGCACCTGCTGACTTGGTGATAGGGCCTTCTGTTGGAGATCACTCTCCCTATTCTTTGGGCTCTCCGTGATTCCTGACCCTGGAACGTATCAGCTTTTGGTGATCCTGGGACATGTAGTTCGCCAGGGGTTCCGGTTGTTTTCTACTGGTCATGAAGATCCACGTAGACTCGGACCCGGTGTCCGGTATATATACTTCTGGGGTGAGCTTGTAAAGCTCCTCTGCCCCCTATGTTAATTTCTTCCACTTGCCTTCGGCCCCGCTTGGGCCCTCACTAGGCTACACACACTGCAGCCGGGACACTGCTCTTCTTCGCCGCTCTCAGAATGTTGGCACACTCCTAGCTCTCTATCCTGAGCTCTGTGAGTTCTAGTCTGGACTCACTCTACAGACTATACTGAACTCTTTCTGCAGGAACTGCTATGCTCTTGCTCGACTGCACTGACTCCTTCTGTGTCTGAGCAGGAACTGCTGAATCACTGAGCTGCCTAGCTCCACCTTCCCTATTTATATACCTAATGGGCTCCCTCTGGTGGTCTGAGGTGGAAGGTGGAGGTGTGTGTGTGCTGTGGGGGCCTCTTGTGGAGGAATCCGTTAATGCACCCTTCTAGGATCTGTGGTACCAAGCGCAGCTGGGCGCCACACGGGCACGGCAGATAGACAGGCTGGCGGGCACGGCTGATAGACAGGCAGGCGGGCACAGCTGATAGACAGGCTGGCAGGCACGGCTGATAGACAAGCTGGCAGACACTGGAACCTGAGAGCTGAGGAGAGTGTTAGCACACAAACAAGAACCTTGCACAGGCACCTCCAATTTGGAGGAGGTGCCTTATATAAGGGCAGTCCTCCGGCCATTGACCGGGGACTCTTTAGGACGGAGCACATGGCCCCTTTAAGAGTGAGGGAATACAGTGCCCGGGGAACTGCGCACGGTGCACGCACCCTGGGCCAACGCAGGAGGGGAGAGGACACCGGACCGGGACCACGGCGGTGAGGGGATCGGCGTCTCTGCCCAGCAGGAGGCAGAGATGCCGACGCTACATGGGGCACCTCTGGGCAATATTCTTCTATCGATTGCAGCGAGAAGGGGAGGAAATTTCCCAATACACCACAGCGTTGGAGGAAGTACTTGCAGAGGTACAAAAGAAGGAAGCAGACGGAGTAGGCGGCATGGGATGTGTAGACCGGATATTACGAGAACAATTTATTCTGGGACTCTACAGATTCAGCGTGAGTGAGTGAGAGTGGTTCCGGCCTTAAGTTTTCGACAAATATTAGCAGAAGCGGTGGCCGGAAGTAAGGAAGACAGCTGTGCCTCCGGAGTGGTGTGTACTCAGGCCCTCACAACTGTCGGGGGAATGAAGAGACTCTTTTCAGGGAAATACAGGACCTGCAGAGTTCCCTGAATAATATGCAAGAAAAACTGACACAAATGGAAATTAGGATGGGAGTCAGCTCTGCCGCTGAGATCACATACCTGGCCCTAACAGATCCTTATCAGACCTTCCCTCAGACCCCTGAACCTAGTCCTCTCTAATGGTCCGTTGAACCCTAACGGTCCCTCGCCTACAACGTCTGTGGGTTGGCTGTGTTATCAAGGTCTTTAATATCCTCCACTAGCAGTCCCCCAGCCTAAGCCACTCTACCCGGGGCCCCAGCGTCCTTCACGGCAGTCAGCTGGTTGGATGTCAAGGGCCCCACCCACATGTGGATGAAGAGAGAGACATTAGGTTGCACAGTGCTGGCGATGTGGAAGTGAAAGATATTTTGCTAGAGAGTGTCGGAGTGATTTGCAGGGATGTCCAGCGCCGCCGTTAAACTTCCAGCCCCTGCAGTAGTGGGGCATACTGCAGCGGGGGTAAAAAGATAAACCACCCAGCACAATTCTGAACATCTGGTTGCAGGCTCTCGGAATCCCAGGGGACTGTTTGGTGGATACCAGATCACAGGTGACAACTATGCCCGAGTCATACTTCAATCGCTACTTCCAGGTGATGGCCAAGCCAGAGCGGGAGACGTTGATTCGGGTGATGGCGTATAATCAGCAACCGATTCCAGTCACAGGGTTCGTGTGGATGAACGTGCAGTTTTGTGGACAAGATGTGGGAAGGAAAGGTATCCTGTTTGTCCCTGAACCATTCAAGAAGATGCACCGGTGAAAATGGATATGAATATTCTGCGGAAGTTAGACCAGATCATGTTCACTAAATGGGGACCTGGCTACTGGAAACAGGCCACCCCGCATAAGCCCACTCAGAAAGCGTTTCAACGGCTGATCTGCGTTTATGGGACTCAGAAGAGCGTCCCGATATATCAGTCTGTGGGAATTATCCGAGGGCAAGGAAGGGTGTCCCTCACCCTCCCTCCTAGACAGGAGACCATTCCCCCACTGCCCGTGTGAACTTTCTGCAACCTTGAAGGTATGGAGGTGGCTATTGAACCAGTGGGCCTTGGTGAAATAGACAAGAAGGCCAGAATGTCCTGGTGGCCCGGACACTGGCAGTGGTTCGAGAAGGGAGAGTACCCATACGAGTCGTGAATATGGGGCAGAGAGAAGTCCATTTACCACCGAGAATGGAGCTGGCCCAGATGTACGTACATCAAAGTGAAGTGTTGAGTCCGAGAGAAATGACCCTGGCCCCAGTAGATGATGCAATCTGGACTCTGGCCGTCACAGCTGAACAGAAGAAGACTCCTTCACCGGAATTGAATGGGCGAGCCCTCCTGACTCAGATGGGGGTGGATATGAAAGCCCTAAATTCGGATCAGATACAAGCAGTGGAAGCAATGCTGTGGGAGAATCAGGCCGCGTTTGCCCATCACGCTGACGACTTTGGCAGCACTGACGCCATCACCCATGAGATACCGACGGGGGACACTCCTCCGATTTGAGAAAGATATCGACAGATCACCGCTTGGTACAGCTTAGGGGGTAAATCCCTGCTGAAACAGATGTTGGGTTCGGGAGTGGTGCAGAGTAGTCAGAGCCCATGGGCAGCACCAGTTGGGCATGTCAAGAAGAAGGACGGGATCCTTCATTTCTGCGTGGACTACAGGCAGTTGAACACGTGCAGTGTGCGAGATTCATACCCCTTGCCCCATATCAAAGAGTCTTTGACGGCCCTGGGAAAAGCGAAGCACTTCTCTACTCTGAATTTGGCTAGCGGGTAGTGGTAAGTACCGGTGGCAGAAAAGGACAAGGCAAAGACAGCGTTCATACTCCCCATGGGACTGTTTGAATTTAATAGGATGCCGATCGGATTATCCAACATGCCAGTGACGTTCCAGCGGTTGATGGAGAAGTGGTTGGGTAACCTAAACTTTGAAGCTACTTTGATATACCTGGATGATATCATTGTTTACTCTGCTACTTTTCAGTAACATCTTGTGTAAGGTGGCTGCCTGACAGGTCGTGGATGGGAAGTATGTGTCCCCGAGGTGCCAAGCTTCGGTGATGTAGGACCCGGAGTAGCAGGCTCCAGCACACATAGTGCTGAGAGGAATTTAATGGGCCCAGATTACAGGGCCGGGTTTTACGAGCTGAAAGAGCTGGAGGGGAACTTACCTCCAGTCCAGGTCTTGGAAGGCTGATTTAAAACAGCTGCGCCTGTCTCAGTCTGTCTGTATGTGTTGGTCACCCTGACTCGGGACCAGATGGCTGAGACTGCTGTGCGAGCTTTCTGTTAGGATTTCATCCAGGTCTATGGGAGTCCGAAGAGGATCCATTCAGACCAAGGAGTGTGTTTTCAGGGTAAAGTGATGGAGGAACTATACCGACTGTACGGCATTGAAAGGTCCCGAACAACCCCATATCACCCCCAAGGGAATGGGGCCTGTGAGCGCTTTAATCAAACTCTGCTTCAAATGTTGAGAAGAAGACAAGAAGACGCATTGACCTGACTATGTACCCAAACTAGTCTGGACTTAAAACAATCGGGTCCACACCACCACAGGTTTTACCCCATACACGCTACTGTTTGGTAGAGCCGGCAAATAAATCATTGAGCGAAATCTTGAAGAGCCAGAGGATCTATTTGAATGATCTACCACTTCCTGGGTGAAAGAGCATCGGCGACGACTTCAGACAATCCGCCGGCTAGCAAGCCAGCGACTACAAGAAAAGGTGAAACTCCATTGTGTCAGCCTGGACAACAGGATAGTTTCTGACTGCTCTTGCTGTTTATCACGCCTCATATGTGCTATTTCCTGTAACTGACACCATGTGCCTGTCTTTTGAACTTTCATCATCTGAAACATGTAATATCACCTATGGCTGTGTGCCTGTTTGGCTGCTGTCTAAGTAAAGTTCATCTGGTTTATTTTTAAAACTGCCTACTGACTGTCCTATCTCCCTCCACCACATTAACACCACTTGGAATGCCACCAAACACCATAGAGGCAAGGGGACAGTACTACTCGCATTAATCCCCGCACACCCTCCGCAGTGTGCCTATTTGAATGCACTGGAGTACCAGGCACCCGGAATAGCCATCACTCCCCATGTGACCACGTGAAGGATCTGGCCCATGCTCGGTGTATAGAGTTACCTGCGCTCTGCGTGTTACAACTGGACATTAATTGTATTACACAAAGAAAACAATCATTTAGCCAAAAACTGACTTTTATTTGCATGTCACAACTTTTCACAATAAATTGATTTTTTTTAGATAGCAGTTTGTGAACTGCCTGACCGGAATGGTATAGTATAACGATCGTAATTAGAGATCTTTACAATCTTACATTATTGATGATATAACAAACATTTAATGAACAAGGCATAAATATGTCTCACAAACAGGAACAGAAAGAGATGATATTGAAGAAAAAAAAATATCTGGCAGTGAACTGACAGAATTGTCAAAATGCAATTAAATTCTCTCCTGGGAGAGATTTAATAGGAAAGGTTACACTTCTTATTCTAATTCATTTTACAGTGTACAGTTAGAAAATAACTATGTAGAGTGCAGTGAGCATGTTTTGTGGAGGACCTTCCATCCGCGACAGTTAAAGAGGTTGTCCACTACTTTAACATTGATGACCTCTCCTTAGGTCATCAATGTCTGATTGGGGTGGATGAGACACCCGACTCGTTTTGGGTGTTGGTAGCGGCCAGAACTGCTCGATTTCGGAACTGCACAAACAGCAATATAACTCCCCTCATGAACACAACACAAATTGAAAAGAAACCTAAAAAAAACGGAAATATCAGCATATTGTATGAGATCAGAGGCAAAACATTTTTTATTACATATATGTATATATATATGTACTTTATGTATTATGACATAAAACATTTAAAAAAAATATCAGTAACATAAAAACTTGATAGAAAGAGCATGTACTTCCTAGAGTTAGGCCAAATGATTCACAGCACCCTATTCCATCAATCAACATCAGTAGTCTATGGTTGCTGGACCAGAGCTCAGTGAACCTCCTCCAACCCACCAGCATCCTCAGCGCCTCTTCTGACTAGTAGGTGTGGTGCGATGTTATGCATGTGTTGCGCCACAACGATGATGTTGTGCAAAACCTACTATTGAGAAGAGGAGTCAGGGATGCCGGCAGGTAGAAGTAGGTGCACAGTTCTTAGGTGTGACAACCACTGACTGGACGCTGGCCCAGGGTCCTGTAAATCTTTTTACTCAACACTAGTAATTTCCCAACAATATATATAGTCTCTAAACAAAATAATGAAAAGTTATTAGATCTCTTAGTGTAAACTATAAAAAAGGTGTAGAGTACATAATTAATTTAGTACCATTTTAAACTGTCTTGAAGACAGAATAAGAGTAGGTCTGCAACATTTTCAGATGTAAAGCAAACCGCACACCTCTTCCAGATATTCAATACTTACTTTTTTAACTTTTGGTTAATATAGTTCAAAAATCCCAAATTTTGCACATTGTATATATTTTTGCCCATAATGTGACTCTTTGAAGCTTTGTTTATGACAAAAAATGGTGTTATCTTCTTGAAAAATGTGGACCATAAACTTTTTTTGTTACTTTTTCAAAGCTGGTCATTTTGCCACAGTTGGTTCATGATTTCTGGACACCTCTGTTGTCGAATTAAACTTTTTTTCTTATAATTATTATTTCGTAAAGCTCATGTTCAGTGTTAGTGTTCTGGCATTTACCTGTTTTTATTTTTTAACAATACACAATAAAAGTACCTTTTCTCTGTCACATAAATATATCCAGTTATTGACACAATAATTACCACTTAAAATACTGAAAAGACAGAAGTAAAATATATTTAACATAAAAAACAAAATAATTTCATGGAATTACATAGGACATGGGGCATTATCCCCTATTCTCTAGTATAAAAATAACCAAGCCGATGCTTACTTCATCGCTTTTTTTATAAGCTAATTTGATTTTTATATTGGGATGAAGGGAAACCCAAAATGAGCCGCATGTAAAAAATGCTGGACTGCCAAGGTTCACCTTGTATTGATGTGGTTACAAGTCACTTTATAGGCAAGTTAAAAGGAAAAAAGGTAAGGGTTACAAATTCTGACACCAGAATGAATTTACAGATGGATTTACTTAATCTGCAGCCAGCTATGTACAGTGATACATAAAGGCTGGAAATGCCAAACGGTTTAATAATTTTAGTGAAACCTTTTTGCAAAAATAAATTTTACCCTAAAATGCTTGCATTTAAAAGGAAGCTGTCAGCTCCAAAAGTGTTATTTAACCTGCGGATAAAATGCTAATCTGTGGTTAAATAGCATTTAAATCATGTCTGGTTGACTTATTGGAAGAATGGCTACATGGAAAAAATGTAGTTCTATTCTCCCTGCAGCCGCTTGCTTGCAGTCATTGAGGCACTGCTGGAAGCTGTTACAAACACCACTCACTACATACTGAACTTGCGGCAATGACTCCCTGACACATTGATTGACAGCCTGCTTTACACACACACTCTGCAGTGCAGGCTGTGAATCAGTGTGAGCAGGAGGGATTACAGCCACGCTCGATGTATGGGTTCGCTCACACTAGAGTATAATCGGACGAGTGCATTTTGATAAAAAAAGGTATTGCACTAGAATCAATGTTATTCAGTGAGGCAGTACAAATCTGCGTATTTTTTCTCAGCTGTATTCGGCATGAATAAAAAACTCACAGCATGCTGCAATTTCACTACTAAATCAGATGGATGCAAGAAAAAAACCATCAGTAACCAGTGTAGCATCTGATTTTTATCGATATATTGCAATTCCATAAGATAGGAAACTGTAAATGGTCCTGTTAACCCCTTCATGATTGGAGCATTTTCCGTTTTTGCGTTTTCGTTTTTTGCTCGCCTTGTTCCCAGAGCCATAACTTTTTTTATTTTTCGGTCAATATGGCCATGTGAGAGCCTATTTTTTGCGGGACGAGTTGTACTTTTGAATGACATCACTGGTTTTACCATATCATGTACTGGAAAATGGGAAAATAATTCCAAGTGGCTTGAAATTGGAAAAAAAGTGCAATTCCACAGTTGTTTTTTTTTTTTTTTACTATGTTCACTGAATGGTAAAACTGACCTGCCATTATTATTTTCCAGGTCATTATGAGTTTGTAGACAAACATGTATAGTTTCTTTTTTATTTAAGTGGTGAAAAAAAAATCCAAAGTTTGCTAATAAAAAAGAAAAAAAGTGTCGCCATATTCCGAGACCCGTAGCGTCTCCATTTTTCGTGTTCTTGGGTTGGGTGAGGGCTTATTTTTTGTGCACTGAGCTGATGTTTTTATTGATACCATTTTGGGGTAGATCCGATGTTTTGATCGCCCGTTATTGCATTTTATTGCAATGTTGTGGCGACCAAAAAAACCTAATTTTGGCGTTTAGAATTTTTTTCTCCTTACGGTATTTACTGATCGGATTATTTTTTTATATTGATAGATCAGGAAATTCTGGACGCTGCGATACCAAATATGTGTATGTGGGTTGTTTTTCTATTGTAGTATTTTGAATGGGGCGAAAGGGGGGTGATTTAAACTTTTAAAAAAATTTAATTTTATTAATATTTTTAAAAACTTTTTTTTTTACTTTTTGCTTTCTTCAATAGTCTCTATGGGAGACTAGAAGCAGCACTTGCCTGATCGGCTCTGCTACAAACAGGCGATGATCAGATCGCTTGTATGTAGAAGATTTGATCACTTGCTATAGCTCATAGCAGTCTGGCCATGACAACCACAGGGGTCTGCTGCAGACCACGGATTGTCATGCCAACCCATGACGGGGTCACTGATGGGCGGGGTAAGTGACGCGCTTCAGGCGCGGCGATGTTAAATGCCGCTGTCAAGAATTAACAGCGGCATTTAACTAGTTAACAAGCGCGGGTGGATCGCGATTCCACCCACGGCTGTTGCGGGCACATGTCAGCTGTATAGATCAGCTGACGTGCCCGGTTTAGCGTGGGCACCGCATCAGAGCCAGCCAGCGCTAAACAGAGGGTTATGACGTGGTGCATACTATTACGTACCACATCATAAAGGGGTTAAAGATTAATAGCTGCTGAGTAAAAAAGTGGGTTGCATATGGACAGAATGGACAGTAAGAAAAAAATTGTCCCACTCTCCTGGATGAGAATGGGACCGAATTTGTATGCGCTAGTGTGAGCGACCCTTATATGTGACTGTAACCTCTCCCTGAACTGCCCCAATGACTGGAAGCGAGCTGCTGCAGGGAGTCTATTAAATAATTTTCTCCTTGTAGACAAGATTTAATGCTATTTACCTGCAAATTACCACTATATCTGCAGACGAATAACATTTTTTTTTTAAGTCACAGGTTCCCTTTTAAGTAAAAGGAAATTGCCCCTACTGGTGTCCATATAATTTAAAGGGACTCTCTCTGCACAGAATGACTGTTCCACCTAAGTCCTGCCACTGGGTGCTGCACAGCAGGGCCAATCATTTATATACACCTCCCCACCTGCTTGTTTTCTCTTTATCTCCACCTCCTCTCTGCTTTGATTGACAGCTCTGGCTTCATAGAGTCAGAAAAAGGCAAGAGATAGAGGGAAAATAAGGAGGTGGGAAGGTGTATATAAATGATTGGCCCTGCTGTGCAGCACCGAGCGGCGGGACTTAGTTTGAACAGTCATTCTTTGCTGACAGAGCCCCTTTAAGCAGAAACTCTCCAAAATCCTATTTAACAAACTTTTAAACTGAATACCCAACACATCTTTGCCAGAATCTCTCTTCTTTCAGACTGAATAAAAGAGAGTAATTTTTACATGTGGTATCCCAGGCACATTGGTTAGGCATAATTGGAATAGCTTAATACCTTCCAGATGTGGAAGCAGTAGTATTTCATAAAATAAGTCCTGAATCAAGGATTCCAAATTAAAATGATATTATAGTGGTGGACCAGTTTTGGTATGGACAAGATATAGGCCATGAGTATCACATTTCAATACAGCAAACACAACCAGCCTTGAAATATGATTTTATGGAAAATGAATACATGGGAACCACTGCATCAGTTCAGCAAGCTTTACATTTTACAGATTTCACCACACAATCCCATTTGCTTTCTTTGCGTTCCATCTTCTGTGTCTTCGGTTTATTATGTTGACAGTTGTCCTGCTGGTCTTCATCATCCGCCTCTGATACGATCTCCATTTTCTGAATGATTAGTTTGATGAGTTCATGCTGCTTCTGCATTACTGTGGACAAGTCCTTCAATCTAAAATTGTGAATACATTACAGTCAGTTTCAAACATACAAAGTCTTTTCACCGAAGTTTACTTGTAAAAATAAACCACATTTTAGAATTCAAACTTTATGAATTGTTAAATAGATCTTGAGCTCAGATCACGTTGGGGGGCCTTGCTGTAAAAATCCATGTCAGAATTGTGGCATAACACCCGCTTTAAATTTTCTCTGCCTAATATTGAAATTGTAATTTTAATAGACATTCCGACATGGATTTTTAGAGTAAAAATACCAGCCTCAAAAAGGGTAAGAGCTCTATTTAAAATATATTCAGTTTGTATTGGTAAATCTGGTGACAGATTCACCTTAACCCATCAAAAACCAAGTGCCATAATTTTACGTCACGTGGTCCTGGTCTTTAACCCTGTGCCTCTGTAAATTTAAGGTGCAAGGTTAAAGCTCCTGTATTATAGCAGATGCAGGTCCGGTCTGTGACTCTCAAACCAAGCCAAAGACTCTTTGGAAAAGATTGAAGTGACTTATTATTTCTACTGTTTTCTCCTTTGCCAAATCCAGTGACTGCTATGCAGCAAACAGAAGCATCAGCACTGCTGATGCTTTTGTAGGATTTTGCGATCACATTATAGCTGGGTCTCTACCCAAAACAGTAGAACTGCTGGGTACTAGCAGACCCATATCAGCTCTGACAGTGAATTAAATCACTGTAGTAGGCTGCTTACCCCTGTGAATTGGCCTCCAATGGAATGTCAGCAGGCAATAGTGAAACATGATAGAGGTTCCTTGCAAGTTAGGGGCTGCATTTCAGCAAATGGAGTTGGGGACTTGATCAGGATTAATGGTGTCCTCAATGTTGAGAAATACAGGCAGATACTTATTCATCATCTTACTGGCTTGAAATTTTATTCTGATGCAGGACAGCAACCCCAAATATACAGCCAATGTAATTTAAAACTAGATAATGAGAAAAGAAGAACAAGGAGTCCTGGAAGTGATGATATGTCCCCCACAGAGCCCTGATCTAAGCATTATTGAGTCTGTGTGACACTATATGAAGCCTACTTCCAATGAGTGCAAGTGTATCTAGAAAAAAATATACTTTGTTGGTGTTCTGAAGGCAAAGGGCGGCCACACCAAAAATAGATTTGATTTAGATTTCTCTTTTGTTCATTAATTAATTAATTAATGCATTTTGTTAATTGATACAAATAAAATATTAGTACTTCTATTTTTGAAAGCATTCTCACTTTGCAACATTTTTTCTGCACCTGCCTAAACTTTTGCACAGTATGGTATACGTACCCTAAAACAGCGTTAGAAAATATCATAAATTGTCCTGCATAAAACAAAGCCTCATACAGTCATATCAATGAAAAAATCGATGGCAGCCTCAAACAACAGAGGTGAAAAAGAAGAAAAAAAAAATGAGCCAGTCACTTAGACCCATTCAGGCCTAGTCACTAAGGGGTTAAGGGATATGTGTTTTTTAGCTTCTTCACATTATACAATTTAGAAATGAAAATCATAATATTGTTTAAAAAGGTTGTCCAAGCATGTAATATTGACCTATTGATTGACCTATCCACAGCTCCGGAAGATGGAAACATTGAACGGAGCATTTATTTGCATAGTGTGTAGCACCCGCAGACAAGAACTGCAGATCAGATCCTATTTCTTTAGGATCTAAAATCTATGAAGTGAAAATGCGATTATAAAAAAATACAAACTACATTTCTGTACTCAGCAGTGTATGCTACGGAAACATTAAGATCTTCAGTGTGACAAACCTCGGACACCATTATGGCTTCCATTATAAACAGAAGCTGCCATAGATGTAAATTAAAGGGTCAATTTCAAGTAACTTTGTAGAATAAGCTGTTCTGTGTGAGAGCAGGAGGAATAGTAGTATTTCTAGCTATTATGTGACTTCTATCCTGCATTATCAACAATTCTTTTCCCTGCAGCTGTACCTGTAACTTGCAATCCAATGGTAGCTGGGTAGCTGCAGTCATTTCTCCCATGGGCAGCACAGCAGAGAGAAAGGGATGCCTTCTCTTCATGCACTTTTTAGCTCACAGAGACAATCTGCAGCAATATGAAAGACATCACACAGCAGAGCTGAGCTGTCTTGATCGGAATCAAGATCTGATGTGAGGTAAAACACTTGTTACAGGGCTCTGCACAATGTTTTTATTGTTTTGTCTCTGTTCCCTTTCCTGTCGCTCATTTCTCCTCCCCACTTCCCTCTCAATAGAGGATAATTGGATGTGACACATGACATCTGCAGTCCCTCTCCTCTGAGCAAGACAAAATAAAAGCAGCTGTCCATGTTTGGAAACTATTTTTTTCTTACTTAAGTGCATTCAATAGGTCTAAAAATTATTTTTGTAATTGGGTTTCATAAAAAATGTTGCATTGTTTGCCTTCTATAGCCCATGAATTATACTTTCTATTGTTTAATGCAGAATGAGTTAACGGGGTCAGCAACATTAAGTTAATTTTATCAGATGTGTTGAGGACATGATTTTGTGGCACTCGTCCAATGAATTGCCTCACATGAGAAAACTGCTCTTCTGTTGGACAGGTCTGGTCACATGATCCTCCATCAGCAGACATTGTATGGACTGGAGAGCTATTCAGTCTGTGTGAAAAGCTGCACTAACAGAAGCAGGAGGAGAACTTGTCATACCAATATAATAGTAAGTGCCACAAGTATCAACAAATCTGATAAAATAAAGCTAATGTGGCTGACCCCATTAACTCATTCTGTAGCCAGTGTAATATAGAGGCTATAGGAAGCAAACAGTGCAAAATTTTTAATGAAACCTAACTGTAAAAATTATTTTTAACCTCAATTGCACGCATTTAAGTAAGAAAAAAAAATGTTCACCAAGGTGGACAATCCCTTTTAAGCTTATTTTTCACAGTGGACGACAAGTTCAGGGGACAGAGGGGAAGAATTGTCTGATAAGTAGGGAAAGAAATTGATTTCTCTGATTTAAAATACCTTTCAAAGATTCTTTTAATCACCTGTAATATTGATTTATCCATAGTTTGTTGAAAGTACAATTCATTTTTAATGCTTCTGGGTTTTAATGCAAAATCTGTAAACGGCCATCCATCTGGAGCTGTCATTTTAATTGTATCTGATATGGTAAACGATCCTGTTGGTTCCTTTTTGCATTAGTACATGTATAACTTATAGCTGTGCACTCCCTATATCTATGCATCTGGAATCGTGATGCAGAATAAAGCCTTAAATCTATAAGCTCAGTAATATGGCTCAACAGGGGAGGGGTCTTGCTTGTCATCTGTTGAATCTGAATCAGGGGTGTGGACATACCATTCGTGCAACCTGTCCAGCCGCACAGGCTGCTAAGAGGTAAGGGGAACAATTTCCACCTCCAAAACAGGTGAAATTGTGCATAATATGAGCTATTAGACTGCATAGGGTCCTTATACTATTATTGCACAGAGATCCTCTTCTGTCTGTGCCTGCCGGTGATCTGAGTGTTAGCTTTATTTGTTTAAATCTGGAGACTGTTCATTAGACGGAACACAAATTATATTTGTTGAAAAAAAAAAATCATACACAGTTAATAAGTTTAATAACTTTATTGGTTGAGTCATAAATTATTTTAGACTAAGAAAGGAACCTAAATATAACATTACAAACCTATTCTTCTGCTTCCAAAGTTCCACTTCCATTGTGGCATCATTGCTGGGAGCTTCAGCTCTAAAATCTTCACAAGAAAGGAAATAGTTGAACATGCTCTGAAAAAAATTGAAAATATTATTGATTATAGAAAATGCAATCTACATTTCTACGACACTAAGAGGGATTTTTTGGCAAGCAGATGTATCTAGATGTGGGCATAATTTTGCTAGTCTAAAATTTACCATCAAACGTGTACAAGTTGAACCATGGCTCAGGGAATCTCATTCTGCCCCCAACATTTATAGTAAATGGGGAAAGATATATTTCATAACTATCTGCCTGAATCAACCTCACTATACATTTATCTGGCTTCTTACCATTAGAAGTTATTTGTTTTCTACATTTTCTTGCATTTGGGGTGAAACTTAATTTTTCACATAAATGGAAGTTAAAGGGAAACTATCAGGTCCCCCATGCCCTCCGACCCTCTAAAGCTGGGAAGCGTACATGCGCATAAGCGAGATTTGCATGAGCTGGGGATGACAACTAGACAAAACCCTAATTAGCATTTGAAAAGTGGAGGTTAAAACTACTTCTTTAAACATAGATTTCAGTGAATAGCATTATACAGGTCTGATTAGGCAGGGAATTTAAATATGTTGGTGGGATTGGCCAACAATCCTATTTGTACGGGGGCTTGTCGACTGTCCATTTAGGAAGATTTTGGACAAAAGAGGGACCAGCATTTTAGATTTCTATATTATTTGTTGCCATGCGAGATAACCCACTGCCAGAAGGGCGAGGAAGTTGCTTTTTCTGGTCTCTCCAGTAAAAAAATATTTATTGCAAAGTACAGTCATATGAAAAAGTTTGGGCACCCCTATTAATCTTAAGCTTAATGTTTTATAAAAATTGGTGTTTTTGCAACAGCTATTTCAGTTTGATATATGTAATAACTGTTGGATACAGTAATGTTTCTGCCTTGAAATGAGGTTTATTGTACTAACAGAAAATGTGCAATCTGCATTCAAACAAAATTTGACAGGTGCATAAGTATGGGCACCTCACCAGAAAAGTGACATTAATATTTAGTAGATCCTCCTTTTGCAAAAATAACAGCCTCTAGTCGCTTCCTGTAGCTTTTAATGAGTTCCTGGATCCTGGATGAAGGTATTTTTGACCATTCCTCTTTACAAAACAATTCCAGTTCAGTTAAGTTTGATGGTCGCCGAGCATGGACAGCCTCTTCAAATGATCCCACAGATGTTCAATGATATTCAGGTCTGGGGACTGGGATGGCCATTCCAGAACATTGTAATTGTTCCTCTGCATGAATGCCTGAGTAGATTTGGAGCGGTGTTTTGGATCATTGTCTTGTTGAAAGATCCATCCACTGCGTAACTTCAACTTTATCACTGATTCTTGAACACTATTGCCAAGAATCTGCTGATACTGAGTGGAATCCATGCGTCCCTCAACTTTAACAAGATTCCCAGTGCCGGCATTGACCACACAGCCCCAAAGTATGATGGAACCCCCACCAAATTTTACTGTGGGTAGCAAGTGTTTTTCTTGGAATGCTGTGTTTTTTTGCCACCATGCATAACGCCTTTTTGTATGACCAAACAACTCAATCTTGGTTTCATCAGTCCACAGGACCTTCTTCCAAAAAGAAATAGGCTTCTTCAAATGTGCTTTTGCATACCTCAGCCGACTCTGTTTGTGCGTACTTGCAGAAACGGCTTCTTTCGCATCACTCTCCCATACAGCTTCTCCTTGTGCAAAGTGCGTTGTATAGTTGACCGATGCACAGTGACACCATCTGCAGCAAGTTGATGCTGCAGCTCTCTGGAGGTGGTCTGAGGATTGTCCTTGACTGATCTCACCATTCTTCTTCTCTGCCTTTCTGATGTTTTTCTTGTCCTGACACTTCTGGCCTTAACAAGAACTGTCCCTATGTTCTTCCATTTCCTTACTATGTTCCTCACAGTGGAAACTGACAGGTTAAATCTCTGAGACAGCTTTTTGTATCCTTCCCCTGAACAACTATGTTGAATAATCTTTGTTTTCAGATCATTTGACAGTTGTTTTGAGGAGCCCATGATGCCACTTTTCAGAGGAGATTCAAACAGGAGAACAACTTGCAAGTGGCCACTTTAAGTAGCTTTTCTCATGATTGCATACACCTGGCTATAAAGTTCAAAGCTCAATGAGGTTACAAAACCAAAAAAAGTGCTTTAGTAAGTCAGTAAAAAGTAGGCAGGAGTATTTAAAACAAGAAAATGATAAGGGTGCCCATACTTATGCACAGGTCAAATTTTGTTTGAATGCAGATTGCACATTTTCTGTTAGCACAATAAACCTCATTTCAAGGCAGAAACATTACTGTGTCCAACAGTTATTACATATATCAAACTGAAATAACTGTTGCAAAAACACCAATTTTTATAAAACATTAAGCTTAAGATTAATAGGGGTGCCCAAACTTTTTCATATGACTGTATATACCGCATATTATATTATGGAGTCGTGAGTTCATATTAATGGCCCACACATGCCTAAGGTTGACCATATATACATATATATATATATATATATATATATATATATGTGTGTATATATACACTGCTCAAAAAAATAAAGGGAACACTTAAACAACAGAATATAACTCCAAGTAAACCAAACTTCTGTGAAATCAAACTGTCCACTTAGGAAGCAACACTGATTGACAATCAATTTCACATGCTGTTGTGCAAATGGAATAGACAATAGATGGAAATTATTGGCAATTCTGAAGACACACTCAATAAAGGAGTGGTTCTGCAGGTGGGGACCACAGACCACATCTCAGTACCAATGCTTTCTGGCTGATGTTTTGGTCACTTTTGAATGTTGGTTGTGCTTTCACACTCGTGGTAGCATGAGATGGACTCTACAACCCACAGAAGTTGCTCAGGTAGTGCAGCTCATCCAGGATGGCACATCAATGCGAGCTGTGCAAGAAGGTTTGCTGTGTCTGTCAGTGTAGTGTCAAGAGGCTGGAGGCGCTACCAGGAGACAGGCCAGTACCCCAGGAGACGTGGAGGGGGCCGTAGGAGGGCAAAAACCCAGCAGCAGGACCGCTAGCTCCGCCTTTATGCAAGGAGGAACAGGAGGAGCACTGCCAGAGCCCTGCAAAATGACCTCCAGCAGGCCACAAATGTGCATGTGTTTGCACAAATGGTTAGAAACCGACTCCATGAGGGTGGCATGAGGACCCGACGTCCACAGATGGGGGTTGTGCTCACAGCCCAACACTGTGCAGGACGCTTGGCATTTGCCACAGAACAACTGGATTGGAAAAGTCGCCACTGGTGCCCTGTGCTCTTCACAGATGAAAGCTGGTTCACACTGAGCACATGTGACAGACGAGACAGAGTCTGGAGACGCCGTGGAGAGCGATCTGCTGCCTGCAGCATCCTTCAGCATGACCGGTTTGGCAGTGGGTCAGTAATGGTGTGGGGTGGCATTTCTTTGGAGGGCCGCACAGCCCTCCATGTGCTCACAAGAAGTAGCCTGACTGCCATTAGGTACCGAGATGAGATCCTCAGACCCCTTGTGAGACCATATGCTGGTGCGGTTGGCCCTCGCTTCTTAATGCAGGACAATGTCAGACCTCATGTGGCTGGAGTGTGTCAGCAGTTCCTGCAAGATGAAGGCATTGAAGCTATGGACTGGCCCGCCCGTTCCCCAGACCTGAATCCGATTGAGAACATCGGGGTCATCATGTCTCGCTCCATCCACCAATGTCACGTTGCACCACAGACTGTCCAGGAGTTGGCGGATGCTTTAGTCCAGGTCTGGGAGAAGATCCCACAGGAGACCATCCGCAACCTCATCAGGAGCATGCCCAGGCGTTGTAGGGAGGTCATACAGGCACGTGGAGGCCACACACAATACTGAGCCTTATTTTCACTTGTTTTAAGGACATTACATCAAAGTTGGATCAGCCTGTAGTGTGTTTTTCCACTTTAATTTTGGGGGGTGACTCCAAATACAGGCCTCCATTGGTTAATAAATTTGATTTCCATTGATTCGATGATTTTTGTGTGATTTTGTTGTCAGAACATTCAACTTTGTACAGAACAAAGTATTCAATGAGAATATTTCATTCATTCAGATGTAGGATGTGTTATTTGAGTGTTCCCTTTATTTTTTTGAGCAGTGTATATACAGCAGGGCAAATAAATATTTGATCCCTTGCTGTTTTTGTAAGTTTGCCCACTGACAAAGACATGAACAGTCTATAATTTTAAGGGCAGGTTAATTTTAACATTGAGAGATCGAATATACAAAAAAAAAAAGAAGAAAATCACATTGTATAAATTAGATAATTTTTTTTTCATTTTACAGTGAGCAATAAGTATTTGATCCCCTACAAACCATTATGACTTCTGGATCAGCCTAAAACTACACGGGGGGATCTTGTTAATGATGTCAAGGCAGCTGGGACCACAGTCACCAAGAAAACCATTGGTAACACGTTTCCCCCGCTGTATATATATCTATATAACTGTTGTTAGCAGTCATTTGCTTTTTTCCCAAGACATTTCCATGAATATATACAGTTGATGTAGATTCCATGTTTATTCAAGACTAGTAATTTTCACAGGGGCTTATCCCCCAGGAAGCAAATATTGGAAAAAACTCATCCAAATTCACATTTTCTATTCTTTGTGGAAATGAAACTTAAAGGGGTTGTCCCATGATTAAGCTCTTTCTAACATGTGATGAACATACACTTAACATTCTTTTTTTATTACTTTTTATTCTTTTAAAGGGAACCTTTCACCAGAAATAACAGTATTAACCTGCAGATATGCGGTTAATCTGCAGGTTAACAGCACTATTATGCCGCCCAGTGCCCGCACACAGCTGAATGCAGCGGGGAGAGAATGAAATTTATTTTCCTCACCAGCATTCGGTTTCAGTCATGAGAATACAGAATGGTGGCTGTAACCGCGCTCTCGGTCCTGACTGACATCCAGCCGCAATGCAGAAGGAGTGTCGGTCAGGGCCAGGAATGCGGTTACAGCGGCCGCTCTGCATAGTCAGAATGATGATGAAATGTGTATTTGTATGATTGTGGTTTTCTTTTATTCCTGTCTGTTTTCCCTTGTCTGTCAGGTTTGTGTTATTCCATACACTTCTGTCCCATACCTCCCTGAGTGGGGAGTAAACATATAAGTGTGCATGTAGGAGCATAGCGAGGTACGAGACCCCAGCATCCCCACCATCAGGGTTAATCAGGGGGACAGGGATCGCCTCCTAGCTAGAGGGACAGCATAGCAGCCAATTGTTCCTGGAAATCCTACTGCACTATTGTGACAATATCCTTTCAATTTTATTTCAATATGGTACATTTTTCAAGGGCAAATAACGACAGCCTGTCCTACCCAAGATGCAGCTTATTTTTCAAAAGCCGGCATAGCTGACTGAGACTGGCATGAAAATGTCATTTTAAAGCAGTTTTATGCCAAAATTCTGGTGAAAATAGCTAACTTGCAGCTCATCCAGCAAAAACCAAGCCTTCCCCCACATCTCCTTAAGTATTTATGTTTTTAAAAGTGTTAATTGGAAAAACACAATTTATAGTATATTTAATATGCAACCTATATTCTGCAGGTCAGCAGTTATAACATGCCATTTTGCCATGCACATTGAATACGCTAAAAATGAAAGAAAAATAAAATCTGTGTAATTTTGTTTTTTTTAGTTGTTTTGTTTTAAATTCCACCCCTCAAGTAATTTTTTTTTGTTTTCCTATTTTGAGTGAAAAAAATATGTCTATTAAAATATAGGTATTAAAACAACAGGCAAAATACATTAATAAATAAACCATATTGATATTTTATAATAAGGAGACAAATGTAGTACACTGCTTTTCTACCTATTGAGGCCATGAAAAACTTTATTGAATGGCAGCATGTAGCTAGTATGGACAAGAATAATCTCCAATATGGAGAAATAGATAAATAGGTGCAAAAGAAATTCATGAATTCCTCTAACATGATAACGCAAAACAATACTCACTGATTTGATAACCATTCCCCATATTCTTGGCCGATTGGGGTAAACAACAGTAGTGACTTGATCCACTCGCTTCAAGAACCAGTATGGCAGTTTCTTCTCTAAATTTGTATGGAGATTCACCTGAACATAAGAATATACAAATAAGTACTAAGACAATTGATGGCTAGATCTCCTCATTTCACCTCTTGAATACAGTGATCAACACTGATCGAAATACAAAAGGGAAAGTTTAAGTAAAAGCTTTATTGTGTCACCTACATCCTGATGGAGTACAACTTGACCAGCAAATAAAGTACTATTGAATATAAAAAGTATGACCATTGCATTATTACCAACAGTGCTGTTGGTAGATGAGGAATCTTAAAGTCCTATCCCCGAGCTGCCTGGGAGTGCCCTTTAACTGATGTGGTAGATCGGCTCACTTGGTTGCACATAGAGGTACACAGGAAGACTGTCTCTTTAAATCTTCTGCTGAGTCTAATAAGAGCACTGCATAAACTACAGCAATGTTAGCAAAAATAAACACGGCCTTCCTGGCCTAACAGGAAAAACAAAACATAACCATAACGTATGGCACAGTCTTTGTTGCTACGGGTAACTGCCCGCTTCAGGAACAAACAATCCCAGGTTTGTCTTTCCTTCATATAACAAAACAGCTCAGCGCTTTCACCTCCAGGCCCTCCCCACACCAAATGTTCTGAAAGGCTGTGATTTTTATCCTCTTACTTCCTCCCTCTCTAAAGGTGTTCAACCACCCTAGAACTAAGATGGCTGATTAACCCACTTGTGTGCTGGAACTTTTTTGCTATGCATAATTACTGCAGCTATTAATCTCGGTGCTACATACACTGCTCAAAAAAAATAAAGGGAACACTTAAACAACACAATGTAACTCCAAGTCAATAACACTTCTGTGAAATCTACCTGTCCAGTTATGAAGCAACACTGATTGTGAATCAATTTCTCATGCTGTTGTGCAAATGGAACAGAAAACTGGTATAAATGATAGGCAATTAGCAAGATACCTCCTATAAAGGAGTGGTTCTGCAGGTGGTGACCACAGACCGTTTCTCTGTTCTCATCCTTTTTGGCTGTTGTTTTGGTCACTTTTTCATTTTGCCATTGCTCTCACCCCTAGAGGTACAGTAGCATGAGGCGGTGTCTACAGTACAACCCTCAGAAGTCAGGTAGTGCAGTTCATCCAGGATGGCACATCAGTGCGAGCTGTGGCAAGAAGTGTAGATGTGTCTGTCAGCACAGTGTCCAGAGCATGGAGCAGATACCAGGAGATATGGAGGGAGTCAAAGGAGGGCAACAACCCAGCAGCAGGACCGTTACCTTCTCTTTTGTGCAAGGAGGAACAGGAGGAGCACTGCCAGAGCCCTGCAAAATGACCTCCATCAGGCCACAAATGTGCATGTGTCTGCACAAACGGTTAGAAACCAACTCCATGAGGGTGGTATGAGGGCCCGACGTTCACAGATGGGGGTTGTGCTCACAGCCCAACACTGTGCAGGACGCTTGGCATTTGCCACAGAACACCAGGATTGGCAAAGTCGCCACTGGTGCGATGATGAAAGCAGATGAAAGCAGGTTCACACTGAGCACATGTGACAGATGTGACAGAGTCTCGAGACGCCGTGGAGAGCGATCTGCTGCCTGCAACATCCTTCAGCATGACCGGTTTGGCAGTGGGTCAGTAATGGTGTGGGGTGGCATTTCTTTGGAGGGCCCTCCATGTGCTCGCCAGAGGTAGCCTGAATGCCATTAGGTACCGAGAGGAGATGCTTAGACCCTGTGTGAGACCATATGCTGATGCAGTTGGCCCTGGGTTCCTCCTAATTAGTGTTGAGCCACCCCCGTAGTGTTCGAGTTCGGTTCGGTTCGTCGAACACCCGTGTGTTCGCCGAACTGTTCGTCGAACTGTTCGTCGAACACCTTCGAACACCGTTAAAACCAATGGCAGGCAAACAAAAACACATAGAAACACATAGAAAACACCTTCAAAGGTGTCCAAAAGCTGACAAACTGCTCAGAAGACATAACTAACACATGGAAAAGTGACAAGTACATATAGTCATGCGAAAATAAAAGAGGTGGAGGAGTAAAAGGAGGGGGAGACACAGATATAGGCATGTCATGCCCTTCTAAAATCCAAAAAGTGAGAAGCCGACACTAGTGTTGAGCCACCCCCGTAGTGTTCGGGTTCGGTTCGGTTCGTCGAACACCGGGATGTTCGAGGAACTGTTCGTCGAACTGTTCGTCGAACACCTTAGAACACCGTCGAACACCGTTAAAACCAATGGCAGGCAAACAAAAACACATAGAAACACATAGAAAACACCTGCAAAGGTGTCCAAAAGCTGACAAACTGCTCAGAAGACACTCTCTTTAAAAAAGCCGGCCGGCAAATTCAGCAGCGGCATACACCGGTACCCGACAATTTAGACAAGAAGGAATAGAGCATCACACATAGATTAGATAGATAGAAACATGTCAGTCACACATATAAGAAGCACAGTGACAGTGTTGGTTACTGCACTTGTCATTTAGTGTAAAGGATTTATTAAAAAAAATATTAGTGTTTTCATGCACCGTCTCTTTAAAAAAGCCGGCCAGCAATTCAGCATCTGTACCCGACAATTTAGAACAGAAAGAATAGAGCTTCACACATAGATTAGATAGATAGAAACATGTCAGTCACATATATAATAAGTACAGTGATAGTGTTGCTTACTGTACTTGTCATTTAGTGTAAAGGATTTATTTAAAAAAATAATAGTGTTTTCATGCACTGTCTCTTTAAAAAAGCCGGCCGGCAATTCAGCAGCGGTACCCGACAATTTAGAACAGAAAGGTAGAGCATCACACATAGATTAGATAGATAGAAACATGTCAGTCACATATATATGAAGTACAGTGATAGTGTTGGTTACTGTACTTGTCATTTAGTATTAAAATAAAGGATTTATTATTAAAAAAATTGGCGTGGGGTTCCCCTTAATTTTAGGCTCTAGCGGAGGTTAAGCAGACGGCTGGGGCAGATGTTTGAAGCCTGGGAAGGGGGTAATACCCACGGAGCTTCCCAGGCTACTAATATCAGCCCCCAGCTGAATACATAGCCTTTACTAGCTATTAAAATGGGGGACCCCCCCAAAAAAATGACGTGGGGTCCCCCCTAATTTAATAGCTAGCAAAGGCTAGGCAGACAGCTGGGGGCTGATATTAATAGCCCAGGAAGGGAGCCATGAATATTGGCCCCCTCCCAGGCTAGAAACACCAGCCGTCAGCCGCCCCAGAAATGGCGCATTCATAGGATGCGCCAATTCTGGCACTTAGCCTCGCTCTTCCACGCTGCCCTGGTGCGGTGGCAGGGGGTAATAGGGTTGGGGTTGTTGTCAGCTTATAATGCCAGCTGACATCAAGCCCAGGTTAGTAATGGAGAGGCGTCTATAAGACACCCCCATTACTAACCCCATAGTCAAAGTTAAAAAAAACACAAACACCCAGAATAAAGTCCTTTAATTGAAATAAAGACACAATCCTTTATTGTTCTAAATTAAACCATACTTACCATCACGCCCATTCCAGCTGAAGCCAACGATCTCCTGCAATAAAAGAAAAATAATAAAGCAACCTCATCCTTACCTTTCCATGGTTCCCACGACAGCTTCAGCTCTGCTACATCGAGATGACAGGCTGGACCGCAGCAGAACGCCGCCATCCAGCCTGTCATCCCGCAGACACTGAGAAGCGCAGGCTTGCTTGCGCTGCTCAGCGTCTCTCTGTGACGACATCCAGATGAGCCGAGTTCATGTCCAATGAACTCGGCTCACCTCATGCACGTCACTGACAGCGTGGGAAAATTCTCACGCTGAAGCGCTGATTGCAGGAGAATTTTCCCACGCTGTCAGTGACGTGCAGGAGGTGAGCTGAGTTCATTGGACATGAGCTCACCTCATGCACATCACTGACAGCGTGGGAGAATTCTCCTGCACTCAGCACTTCAGCGTGAGAATTTTCCCACGCTGTCAGTGACGTGCATGAGGTGAGCCGAGTTCATTGGACATGACCTCGGCTCATCTGGATGCCGTCACAGCGAGACAGTGAGGAGCGCAAGCATGCCTGCGCTTCTCAGTGTCTGCGGGATGACAGACTGGATGGCAGCGTTCTGCTGCGGTCCAGCCAGTCATCTCGATGTAGCAGAGCTGAAGCTGTCGTGGGAACCATGGAAAGGTAAGGATGAGGTTGGTTTATTATTTTTCTTTTATTGCAGGAGATCGTTGGCTTCAGCTGGAATGGGTGTGATGGTAAGTATGGTTTAATTTAGAACAATAAAGAATTGTGTCTTTATTTCAATTAAAGGACTTTATTCTGGGTGTTGTGTTTTTTTTAAATACTTTACTAGAAATTCATGGCGGTCATGTCTAATACTGGCGTGACCCCATGAATTTTGGGCTTGGGGCCAGCTGATAATACCAAGCTGGCCCTAACCCCTTTATTACCCAGTGAGCCACCGCACCAGGGCCCTGGATGAGTTGGGTACAGCGCCAGAAGATGGCGCTTCTATGAACGCGCCATTTTCCGGGGTGGCTGCGGACTGCAATTTGTAGCGGGGGGGGGCCCAGAAAGCTTGGGCCTCCCTGCGCTGCAGATTCCAGCCCCCAGCTGCCTAGTTGTACCTGGCTGGACACAAAAATAGGGCGAAGCCCCACGTACTTTTTTTTTAATTATTTCATGAAATTCATGAAATAATTAAGAAAAAAAGGCCTTCCCTATATTGTTGTGTCCGGCCAGGTACAAATAGGCAGCTGGTGGTTGGGGGCAGCCCGTTCCTGCCTGCTGTACCTGGCTGGACACAAATATAGTGCGAAGCCCCACTTCAATTTTTTTTAATTATTTCATGAAATTCATGAAATAATTAAGAAAAAAAGGGCTTCCCTATATTGTTGTGTCCGGCCAGGTACAAATAGGCAGCTGGTGGATGGGGGCAGCCCGTTCCTGCCTGCTGTACCTGGCTGGACACAAATATAGTGCGAAGCCCCACTTCAATTTTTTTAAATTATTTCAGGAAATTCATGAAATAATTTAAAAAAAATTGACGTGGGGCTTCGCACTATATTTGTGTCCAGCCAGGTACAGCAGGCAGGAACGGGCTGCCCCCAACCACCAGCTGCCTATTTGTACCTGGCCGGACACAACAATATAGGGAAGCCCTTTTTTTCTTAATTATTTCATGAAATAATTTAAAGAAAATTGACGTGGGGCTTCGCCCTGTTTTTGTGTCCAGCCAGGTACAACTAGGCAGCTGGGGGCTGGAATCCGCAGCGCAGGGAGGCCCAAGCTTTCTGGGCCCCACCCGCTGCAAATTGCAGTCCGCAGCCACCCCGGAAAATGGCGCGTTCATAGAAGCGCCATCTTCTGGCGCTGTACCCAACTCATCCAGGGCCCTGATGCGGTGGCTCACTGGGTAATAAAGGGGTTAGGGCCAGCTTGGCATTATCAGCTGGCCCTAAGCCCGAAATTCATGGGGTCACGCCAATATTAGACATGACCACCATGAATTTCTAGTAAAGTATTTAAAAAAAACACAACACCCAGAATAAAGTCCTTTAATTGAAATAAAGACACAATTCTTTATTGTTCTAAATTAAACCATACTTACCATCACGCCCATTCCAGCTGAAGCCAACGATCTCCTGAAATAAAAGAAAAATAATAAAGCAACATCATCCTTACCTTTCCATGGTTCCCATGACAGCTTCAGCTCTGCTACATCGAGATGACAGGCTGGACCGCAGCAGAACGCTGCCATCCAGCCTGTCATCCCGCAGACACTGAGAAGCGCAGGCTTGCTTGCGCTCCACAGTGTCTCTCTGTGAGGGCATCCAGATGAGCCGAGTTAATGTCCAATGAACTCGACTCACCTCATGCACGTCACTGACAGCGTGGGAAAATTCTCCTGCACTCAGCGCTTCAGCGTGGGAGAATTCTCACACTGAAGCGCTGAGTGCAGGAGAATTCTCCCACGCTGTCAGTGACGTGCAGGAGGTGAGCTGAGTTCAGTGGACATGAGCTCACCTTATGCACGTCACTGACAGCGTGGGAAAATTCTCCTGCACTCAGCGCTTCAGCGTGGGAGAATTCTCACGCTGAAGCGCTGAGTGCAGGAGAATTCTCCCACGCTGTCAGTGACGTGCAGGAGGTGAGCTGAGTTCATTGGACATGAGCTCACCTTATGCACGTCACTGACAGCGTGGGAGAATTCTCCTGCACTCACCGCTTCAGCGTGAGAATTTTCCCACGCTGTCAGTGACGTGCATGAGGTGAGCCGAGTTCATTGGACATGAACTCGGCTCATCTGGATGTCGTCACAGAGAGACGCTGAGCAGCGCAAGCAAGCCTGCGCTTCTCAGTGTCTGCGGGATGAGAGGCTGGATGGCAGCGTTCTGCTGCGGTCCAGCCTGTCATCTCGATGTAGCAGAGCTGAAGCTGTCGTGGGAACCATGGAAAGGTAAGGATGAGGTTGCTTTATTATTTTTCTTTTATTGCAGGAGATCGTTGGCTTCAGCTGGAATGGGCGTGACGGTAAGTATGGTTTAATTTAGAACAATAAAGGATTGTGTCTTTATTTCAATTAAAGGACTTTTTTCTGGGTGTTGTGTTTTTTTTAACTTTGACTATGGGGTTAGTAATGGGGGTGTCTTATAGACGCCTCTCCATTACTAACCTGGGCTTGATGTCAGCTGGCATTATAAGCTGACATCAACCCCAACCCTATTACCCCCTGCCACCGAACCAGGGCAGCGTGGAAGAGCGAGGCTAAGTGCCAGAATTGGCGCATCCTATGAATGCGCCATTTCTGGGGCGGCTGACGGCTGGTGTTTCTAGCCTGGGAGGGGGCCAATATTCATGGCTCCCTTCCTGGGCTATTAATATCAGCCCCCAGCTGTCTGCCTAGCCTTTGCTAGCTATTAAATTAGGGGGGACCCCACGTCATTTTTTTTGGGGGGTCCCCCATTTTAATAGCTAGTAAAGGCTATGTATTTAGCTGGGGGCTGATATTAGTAGCCTGGGAAGCTCCGTGGGTATTACCCCCTTCCCAGGCTTCAAACATCTGCCCCAGCCGTCTGCTTAACCTCCGCTAGAGCCTAAAATTAAGGGGAACCCCACGCCAATTTTTTTAATAATAAATCCTTTGTTTTAATACTAAATGACAAGTACAGTAACCAACACTATCACTGTACTTCATATATATGTGACTGACATGTTTCTATCTATCTAATCTATGTGTGAAGCTCTATTCTGTCTGTTATAAATTGTCGGGTACCGCTGCTGAATTGCCGGCCGGCTTTTTTAAAGAGACGGTGCATGAAAACACTATTATTTTTTTTGATAAATCCTTTACGCTAAATGACAAGTACAGTAAGCAGCACTTTCACTGTACTTCGTATATATGTGGCTGACATGTTTATATCTATCTAATCTATGTGTGAAGCTCTATTCTTTCGGTTCTAAATTGTCGGGTACAGGTGTATGCCGCTGCTGAATTGCCGGCTTTTCATGTTTCACTGTTGGCACTGTTCCCATCGATTTGGGCAATCACTGTAATGCCACAACCACCATGGCTGTGGCATTACAGTGAGTGGCAGACAATCCCTGCATGATTGGTGCTCTAAATAGCGCCAGACATGCAGGACACGCTTTTGGTGCACGAACAGTTATCGAACATAACCTCGAACAGCCGAATTTTTTGCAAATCGTTCGGGTTCGTCGAACAACTCGAACACCGCCCGAAACAGCTCGAATTTGAGATTGGCGAACAGTTCTAGTCGAACACCGCTCATCTCTAGCCGACACGGCCAGTCCGCTCCTGCCCGTGCCACCTCCGTGTCGCCGGGTTTGTGCCAGAGCCGCGGTGAACCCTGACGGCCAGCCCCCCTCTCCCAATACTGGTGCCTGTCCGCTGGTGGGTCGAGCGAGCCCCCCTGTGGTGGAGGCAGCTCTAAGCTTTTTAATGTAAATTGTCTCTCTATTTTGAATGAATACACTTTAAATTCATTTACAAGGATCTATTGGAGGGCAAGTCTCATGCCAGCAGCCGCGGTAATTCCAGCTCCAGTAGCGTCCACGAAAGCTGCTGCAGTTAAAAAGCTTTTATAAGGATCGAGCTCGGCTGTCCACCGCAAGGCATCCTACTGCCAGTCCCAGCCCCTATGCCTTGGGGTGCCTCCTGATGCTCTTCACTAAGTATCCCATGGTCCCGAAGCATTTCCTTTGAAAAAATTAAGTGTCTAAACTACAGGTGGTGCAGCTTGCTTAACAGCCGGGATAATCCGCTGACTAGCAGACACTGCTACTAGGCACAAAGTATTTCCTGGGCTAGATGCAGTTAAAAATTTGTAATTAGATACTCTCGTTGGATGCTGAGAAAGCATTCCATAGAGTCTCCTGGCACGCCATATATGATTCTCTTAAAAAGCTTGGGGTAGGGGTCTAGGGGACCCTTTTATAGCCAAAATCACGGCCCTGTATCGCAATACGTCACCTAGGCTGAAGATAAATGGAACTGTAGCACCCTGAGGGCTCGGTTGCTACAGACGTATTGCACCTCACCCAGAGGTGTGATATCTCACTCTCAGGTAAGGATGGAGTGTGGATCAGGACCCGACACCTGCATGCATTACACCACATTGCCGTGTGGCAGGGCGACCAATATGCCCCTGAGATGAGCACGACAGTCCCTGTCCCTGGCTGGAGTGGGGGGAGGGAACACTGAGGAAGGGGAACCCTGTAGTGCAGGAGCAGGGAGGAAGCAGTTCCTGGGTGCATTGAGAAGGGAGTATAAAAGGTGGGCACCATCTTAGTTCAGTGCAGAGAAGTCTGAGCAGAAGTGGCAGGGAGCAGGGGCTCTGCATGAGCTCTGCTCCGGAGGCAGGCCTAGTAACAGAGGCCCAGGCCTGGAAGAGGGAGAAGGAAGGAAGAGGAGCGGAGAAGGCTCCAGGAACGAGGAATGAAGGGATCCCAGGGGTGCGGACGGGCGAGTCGCCACCGCACGCCCGAATCCACCTGCGTGGAGGGGTCAGGCCAAAGGGGGAGACCGGTCCCCGAACTAGTGGAGGTAGGAAACGACCCTCAGCTAGAAACCGGAGGCTCTGACATTTTATGTGGCGCAGCCCCTCGCTACACCCGCTAGGAAGGCACCACATAGGGTCAGGGAAACTGGCGCCAAGTTTACCAAGAGGAGGCCCGAGGCAGCCGGACAGAAGTGTTGGTAAGAAAGGCCAGACAAAGGACACACAAAGGGGGTCCTGTGAAGTGCTCCAAAGTTATCTGGGAGTTGTCTGAGCCCCTCACCTGGTGAGCACAGTACGACGTGGGCAGCCGTTACCTGCAGACGTGGTCTGGATAATAAGAACTGTGAGTAAAGGCCCTGAACTGCATCACTGACTCCGTGTCGTTACTGCTGCTGCCCTGCACCATCACCCCCATCCTCCGCATACACTGCCCTGAGGCTATACTCCTCCCGTGGGGAGTTATGCTACGCTCTGCTGCACCCACAACACCAGCCTCAGCGGTCTGCCCTGTAGCGGCGGTTCACTCTGACCGCAATCCACGGGTGGCGTAGTCGGACATTTAAACATCAAAACCACATAAATAGTTCCGCCACTGGTTTGACCGCCCTGAGCCACGGAACCGGGTCGCCGCCACGAAGACTACAACCACCAGCATCCACCAAAAAGGGTCCGGCTCCGGGTGTCCCAAGGCCCAGGGGGTGCGTCAGAACATTTTCATCACCTTTCACAATCACCAATGGGACAAGGCAGTGATGTCCTCTGTCCCCTCTCTTATACATCCTAGTGACGGAGCACCTGCTCTCATCAATTCGCCATAACCCCAATATTAGGTGGATTGAGGTGGGAGGCACCGAGTACAAGTGCTCTCTATTTGCTGATGATGTCCTAGTATATATCACTCAATCACATATATCCATCCATGCTGTTATGGCTGAAATAGATCACTTTGTTACATTGTAAAATTTTAAAATCAATGCAGCGAAGTCTGAGGCCCTCGATGTCTCCCTCCCCAAATCCATATAGGATTCCATCCAGTCCAACTTTCCCTTTGCCTGGCCCTCACAGGGTATCAAATACTTAGGAATTCCTATTCATAGAGACATCTCCCATCTATGTTATCTTAATTTTGGGCCCTTTATTGAACAACTCCATACAGACCACGGTTGGCAAGTTAGAACTGTAAGATTCACTACGTGAACCACTGGTGTTTTGTGGAAAAGCACATGTACACTGCGTTCCAAATTATTATGCAAAAAGTGTTTAGGAGTGATAAGGGAAGAATTTGTTTGTTTGTCAGTTAAACTCATTGATGGTGATGTGTGTCAGGGCTCTTTATATCACTGTAAGCAATTGCAGACACCTGTGCTAATTAGTTTGGCAGGTGTGTCCAATGAAAGGCAAGACTACTTAAGAAGGCTCTCTCACATTATTAAGCAGCCTACATTTTCTGCCAAAATGGGAAAGAAAAAGGATGTGTCGGCTGCTGAGAAGCAACAAATTGTGGAGTGTTTAGGTCAAGGCATGACTACAATCAACATTGTGCGATGATCAGGATGAAGTGTCTTGGCAATCAAGAAGTATGTAGCTGATTCACAGTACACACGTGTGCGTGCTGATAAGGGCAAATTGAGGACTCTTTCCTACAGGCAATTACGTCAGGTTGAAAGAGCAGCGGCAAAAAAGCCTTGTCATAGCAGCAGACAAGTTTTTGAAGCTGCTTGTGCCTCCAACGTCCCCCGAACAACAAGATGCAGGGTCCTTCAGAGGTTTGCAGCTGTGCATGCGCCATCCTGTCGACCTCCTCTATCCACTTCACACAAGCAGAAACGGCTCCAGTGGGCCAAACCTTACATGAAGACTGATTTCAAAACTGTTTTGTTCACGGATGAGTGCCGTGCAGCGCTCGATGGTCCAGATGGATGGAGTGGAGGATGGCTGGTTGATGGACACCCCACGCAAACACGGCTACAGCGCCAACAAGGAGGAGGTGGAGTAATGTTTTGGGCTGGAATCATGGGGAGAGAGATTGTCGGCCCCTTTAGGATCCCTGAAGGCGCTAAAGATGAACTCCATAATGTATGTGGATTTTCTCAAACAGCACTTCCTGCCATGGTTCAAGAAGAAGAACCGTGTATTTCACAGCAAGATCATTTTTCTGCATGATAATGCACCATCTCATGCTGCACATAAAACATCTGCATCTCTGGCTGATATGGGCATAAAAGGGGACAAACTTATGGTGTGACCCCCATGCTCCCCTGACCTCTACCCCATTCAGAACCTTTGGAGCATCATTAAAAGGAGTGTCTATGATGGCGGGAGGCAGTTCACATCTAAGCAACAGCTCTGGGAGGGTATTCTGTCCTCATGCAAAACAATTGAAGCAGAAACCATCCAAAACCTGACAAATTCAATGGACGAGAGAGTTCAGAAGCTCCTTTCGAACAAGGGGTCCTATGTGAAAATGTAACATCACCTAGAATAAAGTTTTGAGTTGAAAACTGTTTGATTTCAGTTTCTAACAACCTGCTAATGCTTATAATTTCAAAAATGACCATTTTTTTGGTCTTTATTAAAATGAAAAGGTTGATCGAAAAGTTTGGGGGATCTAAGAGTGTGGCAACCCAGTAGTCATGATTACTTCGAATTCTGACAATATGAGGGTCATGCTGCAGGTAGTGCAGCAAGAAGGCACTTATGTGCCTTGCGCATCTCGGAGCCCCAAAATTATTTTCCGGGCTAGATGCAGCTAAAAATTATTTTTAATTTTAAATCTGGTGAAGCTTTAGTATAGATGGCCTAATAGGATCAGTGCTGCACACTGCTACAAAGCCCAAATTATTTTCCAGTCAAGATACAGATAAACATGATTAGTAATTTGAAAGCTTAAAACGGTTGGTAGGGTGATTTTAACCAATCATCAAGCTTTTACTCTCCCCAGGATGACACAGGGGTAGAAAAGTAGTTTCGGATCCATGATTTGTTCATCTTTATGAACGTGAGTCTGTCTACATTATCAGTGGAGAGCCACGTGCGCTTATCTGTCAGCACACCACCAGCAGCGCTGAACACACGTTCAGACAGAACGCTGGCTGCGGGGCATGACAAGATCTCCAAGGCGTAAGTGGCTAGCTCCGGCCATTTATCCAGATTGGAAGCCCAAAAAGAGCAAGGGTCCAGTGACACAGTCGTGGCTTCAATGTTTACTTGGAGATACTCCTGTACCATCGTCTCTAGGCGTTGACTATGTGTCAGACTTCTTGTCTCCTGTGGCCTTGCAAAGGATGGGCTAAAAAAGTGGTGAAATGATTCCGCAAAATTGATGTTACCAGCAGATACTGTGGTTCTGTTACGGTTTGAGTGCTGAACACTTGACGGTCCCACGGTTGGCAAGTTGGAACTGTGAGATTCACTACGTGCACCACTGGTATTTTGTGGAAAAGCACATGTAAGATTCTGCAACAGTCTCTGCTGATACTCCTGCATGCGTGCATCCCTTTCTATGGCAGAAATAATTTCTGTAAATTTACTTTTGTACCGGGGATCTAACAGTGTGGCAACCCAGTAGTCAGGATTATTTCTAATTCTCACAATTCGAGGGTCATGTTGCAGGTAGTGCAGCAAGAAGGCACTCATGTGTGTTGCGCATCCAGGAGCACCAAGTCCCTGTTGTGTTGGTGGCAAGGTAACAATCATGCTTCCTTCCTCTGTCCTCTCCCCCCAACCTCGCACAACAGAAATGTGATCAAGGTCTCCCTGATCTGATGAGTCATCCATCAGTTCGTCCTCCACTTCTTCCTGGGCTCCTGCACCTTCCTCACTAGTTTGGCTGCTACCATGCGCCCTGGTAAAACCATCTCCCCCACCATCACATGCCTGCCGCCTTGGTGCTGCCGACCGTCTGGACCTTGCAGATGTTAGCCCTTCCGCATACAACTCCTCCTCCTCTACTTCCTCCACCTCCTCTTGTGCCACCACCTGACTCCGAATTCTGTTTAACATGTGCTCCAGCATGTAAATCACCGGAATAGTCATGCTGATAATGGCATCGTCAGCACTAAACATCTTCGTCGCCATTTCAAAACTGTGCAGAAGGGTGCATAGGTCCCTGATCTGAGACCACTCCTCCAGCGGGATTTGCCCCACCTCTGAATCTCGTTGGCCCAGGCTATACGTCAGAACGTATTGCACCAGGGCTTGTCGGTGCTGCCACAGTCGCTGCAACATGTGCAGAGTTGAATTCCACCGGGTAGGCACATCGCATTTTAGCCGGTGAAGTGGCAGGCCCAACGACTTCTGCAGAGATGTAAGTCGCTGAGCTGCGGGATGCGAACGGCGGAAGTGAGCACACAGCGACCGTGCCCTCTGCAGAAGGCCATCTAGTCTGGGATAGTGGGCTAAAAATTGCTGGACAACCAGGTTCAACACGTGAGCCATACAAGGCACGTGTGTGACATTGCCCCGGCGAAGGGCCGCACCCAGGTTTGCAGCATTGTCGCACACGGCCTTCCCTGGTTTCAGGTCCAGTGGAGACAACCATTCATGAAATTGGTTCTCCAGAGCTGACCACAACTCCTCAGCTGTGTGACTCACATTTCCCAGACATTTCAATGTAAAAACCGCCTGATGACGTTGAGCCCTACTGCCAGCATAGTAAGGAGGTATGCAGGATCCCTTCTGCACAGTTAGAAAGCTTGTGGCATGACCAGACAGGCTTTGGGTGCAGGTGGAAGACCGAGAGGAGGTTGAGGAGGCAGAAGCAGTGGAGGAACTTTGACATAAAGAGGATTGACGCACAACTCGTGGGGACGGCAAGACTTGGACAGCAGCCCCTTGTCCTGCTGTCACCATAGTTACCCAGTGCCCAGTCAGTGACATGTAACGCCCCTGTCCATGCCTACTCGTCCAAGTGTCTGTGGTGAAATGCACCCTGTCACACACAGAGTTTCTCAAAGAAGCGGTGATGTTATGTGCGACATGCTGGTGGAGCGCAGGCACACCTTTCTTTGAGAAGTAGTGCCGACTGGGCATCTGGTACTGGGGCACTGCGACGGACATAAGGTCTCGAAAATCCTCTGTGTCCACCAGGCGGAAAGGCAGCATTTCTGTAGCCAAGAGCTTGCAGATGGTGAAATTCAACCTCTTAGCTTTCTCATGGCTAGGAGGAAATGGTCTTTTACTTGTCCACATCTGAGGGACCGAGGGCTGGCTATTGTGCTTAGACGGGGTTGATAAGGGTGTCCCCGGCAAACTGCTGGTCTGTGAGGAAGATGCAGGCGGACATGTTAGGTTGCCTTGATCCAAAGGTGGTGCTATCGATGTCGGACAGCGCTCAACACCAGCTGGTGTTACCACCTCCAAAGAAAATGATGACCTGCCAATCACGCTGGCTGTTGCGGGTAAAGAGGTGGCAGGTCTGCGCCCCAAAACAGGTGTGACTGCTGTCCCCCCAGTCACAGAGGATGAAGAGGCCGCGGATGCACAAGATATGGCAGACGGTGGTTGGCCCGGCCGGCTAGGCCGCATTGTAGCACACTGAGCTTCCCACTGCAACTTATGCTTCATGTCCATGTGCCGGTTCATGCATGAAGTACTCAAACTATGTATTTTTTGGCCTCTACTTAGCTTTTGCTGACAAATGTTACAGATAACACGAGTTGGGTCATTTTTATCGATCTGAAAAAATGCCCAGGCTATGCAAGGCTTAGCACCCATGCGACCTGAAGAGCCACCACGACTTGTGGTGAGAGGCAGAGTTGTGTTTGAGGATGCAGTTGTTGACGTGCTTCCAGTACTACGTCTCAGTCCAGGAAGGCGCAACCTGACCTCGTCGTCACTAGCATCTTCCTCCACCTCCTCTGCTGACCTCATCTCTTGGCTGACTGTGGGTTGACAGTAAGTGGGATCTCCGACCTCATCATCATCACCCTGTGCGTTATCACACCCGTCGTCCTCAGAGCCAACCTGTTCCTGCCCTGACAAAAAACTAAAGTTGTCGCTCCAATCAGGTATTTGAGTCTTATCATCGTCTTCCTCATTGTCTCCACCAACAGGAGTTACAGTTTGGGAATGAGGGTCTACATTATGGTCAGAACCTTCTGCGTCTGGTCCTGGATCCGACTCATAAAGATTCTGGGCATCAGTGCAGATCATTTCCTCGTCTGGATTCACAGAAGCGCTGGAGTCAACCTCTGATTCCCAGGCTATAGTATGAGTAAACAGCTCTGCAGACTCAACCATCTGTTCTACCTCATACTCAGACGGGCAGCTGGAGATTTGGGAGCTGTGAGGAAGCAAGTGCGATTTGGGTGACACCTTTGAGGACTGGAGTATTTGTGATGTTGAAGTTGATGTGGAGGAGAGCCCACTTGAAGGAGCACTTGATATCCGTTGAAGCACCTGCTGTTTTTGTGCCTCATCTGGAATTTGTAGCAATTGGCGTGGCCGTAAGAAAGGGATCTTATCACATTGTCCGCTAAAAGAAGTAGACATTTTAGTTTGGCTGGAAGATGGTCTTTCTTCTGCAGATGTTACTGTTGCTTTAACACCTACCCCACGGACACAACCTTTTTTCCCCTTCCCAACACGCCTATTCCCCTTTCCACCAGCAGCAGGCCTTTTTCCACTCATTTTGGTGGTTAACTAATTCACAACTCTGGAGTTGTTTGCACAAAAAAACAATGGATGGTAACCGAGCAGAGCTGAGTGGCCAAACTGTGGTATTAGGCCAAAACTATTGGCTGGGTTAGATGCAGAAAAAAATTATTTTGAATTTGCAACCTGATGGAGGTCAGTATAGATGGATTAAAAGAACAAGACCCACACACAGCTAGAAGCCCAATATTTTTTCAGAGGTAGATGCAGGAAAAAAATATATTCAGTTTGCAACCTGATGGAGGTCAGTATAGATGGACTAATACAACAAGTCCCACACACAGCTAGAAGCCCAAATATTTTTTCAGAGGTACTGTAGATGCAGATAAAAATTAGTTTTAATTTGCAACCTGATGGAGGTCAGTATAGATGGACTAATAGAGAAAGTCCGACACACTACTAGAAGGCCAAATATTTTTTCAGAGCTAGATGCAGAAAAAAATTATATTCAGTTTGCAACCTGATGGAGGTCAGTATAGATGGATTAATAGAACAAGACCCACACACAGCTAGAAGCCCAATATTTTTTCAGAGGTAGATGCAGGAAAAAAATATATTCAGTTTGCAACCTGATGGAGGTCAGTATAGATGGACTAATACAACAAGTACCACACACAGCTAGAAGCCCAAATATTTTTTCAGAGGTACTGTAGATGCAGATAAAAATTAGTTTTAATTTTCAACCTGATGGAGGTCAGTATAGATGGACTAATAGAGAAAGTCCGACACACTACTAGAAGGCCAAATATTTTTTCAGAGGTAGATGCAGAAAAAAATATATTCAGTTTGCAACCTGATGGAGGTCAGTATAGATGGACTAATAGAGAAAGTCCGACACACTACTAGAAGGCCAAATATTTTTTCAGAGCTAGATGCAGAAAAAAATTATATTCAGTTTGCAACCTGATGGAGGTCAGTATAGATGGATTAATAGAACAAGACCCACACACAGCTAGAAGCCCAATATTTTTTCAGAGGTAGATGCAGGAAAAAAATATATTCAGTTTGCAACCTGATGGAGGTCAGTATAGATGGACTAATACAACAAGTCCCACACACAGCTAGAAGCCCAAATATTTTTTCAGAGGTACTGTAGATGCAGATAAAAATTAGTTTTAATTTGCAACCTGATGGAGGTCAGTATAGATGGACTAATAGAGAAAGTCCGACACACTACTAGAAGGCCAAATATTTTTTCAGAGCTAGATGCAGAAAAAAATTATATTCAGTTTGCAACCTGATGGAGGTCAGTATAGATGGATTAATAGAACAAGACCCACAGACAGCTAGAAGCCCAATATTTTTTCAGAGGTAGATGCAGGAAAAAAATATATTCAGTTTGCAACCTGATGGAGGTCAGTATAGATGGACTAATACAACAAGTCCCACACACAGCTAGAAGCCCAAATATTTTTTCAGAGGTACTGTAGATGCAGATAAAAATTAGTTTTAATTTGCAACCTGATGGAGGTCAGTATAGATGGACTAATAGAGAAAGTCCGACACACTACTAGAAGGCCAAATATTTTTTCAGAGCTAGATGCAGAAAAAAATATATTCAGTTTGCAACCTGATGGAGGTCAGTATAGATGGACTAATAGAGAAAGTCCGACACACTACTAGAAGGCCAAATATTTTTTCAGAGCTAGATGCAGAAAAAAATTATATTCAGTTTGCAACCTGATGGAGGTCAGTATAGATGGATTAATAGAACAAGACCCACACACAGCTAGAAGCCCAATATTTTTTCACAGGTAGATGCAGAAAAAAATATATTCAGTTTGCAACCTGATGGAGGTCAGTATAGATGGACTAATACAACAAGTCCCACACACAGCTAGAAGCCCAATATTTTTTCAGAGGTAGATGCAGAAAAAAATATATTCAGTTTGCAACCTGATGGAGGTCAGTATAGATGGACTAATACAACAAGTCCCACACACAGCTAGAAGCCCAAATATTTTTTCAGAGGTACTGTAGATGCAGATAAAAATTAGTTTTAATTTGCAACCTGATGGAGGTCAGTATAGATGGACTAATAGAGAAAGTCCGACACACTACTAGAAGGCCAAATATTTTTTCAGAGGTAGATGCAGAAAAAAATATATTCAGTTTGCAACCTGATGGAGGTCAGTATAGATGGATTAATAGAACAAGACCCACACACAGCTAGAAGCCCAATATTTTTTCACAGGTAGATGCAGAAAAAAATATATTCAGTTTGCAACCTGATGGAGGTCAGTATAGATGGACTAATACAACAAGTCCCACACACAGCTAGAAGCCCAATATTTTTTCAGAGGTAGATGCAGAAAAAAATATATTCAGTTTGCAACCTGATGGAGGTCAGTATAGATGGACTAATACAACAAGTCCCACACACAGCTAGAAGCCCAAATATTTTTTCAGAGGTACTGTAGATGCAGATAAAAATTAGTTTTAATTTGCAACCTGATGGAGGTCAGTATAGATGGACTAATAGAGAAAGTCCGACACACTACTAGAAGGCCAAATATTTTTTCAGAGCTAGATGCAGAAAAAAATTATATTCAGTTTGCAACCTGATGGAGGTCAGTATAGATGGATTAATAGAACAAGACCCACACACAGCTAGAAGCCCAATATTTTTTCAGAGGTAGATGCAGGAAAAAAATATATTCAGTTTGCAACCTGATGGAGGTCAGTATAGATGGACTAATACAACAAGTCCCACACACAGGTAGAAGCCCAAATATTTTTTCAGAGGTACTGTAGATGCAGATAAAAATTAGTTTTAATTTGCAACCTGATGGAGGTCAGTATAGATGGACTAATAGAATGATGCTATGCCCAAAAGATTTTACTTCACTAGGTGCAGTAAAAAAATTGGTATTCTATACACAGGTGGTATATCTTGCAACACAGATAGGCTACTCCACTGACTAACACACTCTGCAATAGGCCAAAAAGGATTAGCTTTGCTAGATTCAGCCAAATGCTGTGAAAAAAACTTGCACAGCACTGGCACAGACCTGCCTGGCAAAAACTGATAGGAACTGATGTAACCTAGTCCTGAAAAGGACTCCAATTACAATTAGTCTTTACTCCCACAACCTATCTATTTAAGAGCACAGACCTCCCTGATAAAAGTCGTAGGAAATGCTGTAACCTAGTCCATAAAAGGACTGCAATCACAACTATTCCCTACTCCCAAGCTATCTGTATATTTGTGCGAAAATTGGCTTGAAATTAACAAGGTATAGCGCACACAGCAACAGCGGTGCCATCTAACACGCAGCTGCAGCAGTGAGAAAATGGTGGCGACGGGGAAAATGGCTTGGTCTTATAGGGCAAGGACATGTGACATACACTGCCAATGACACATGCCCTTGCTTGTGTGAAAAAAAGCACTTCGCTCCGTGTGTGCGCTGCTGATAGGCTGACAGATTGCACCTCCCCACTGCAAATGCGGGAAAGAGAAAAAAAAATGGAGATCTTCATTGTTCCTGCAGAGATCCATCCCCTGCCCCTCCCCCCACCCCGCTGTACACTCAAACTGCGTATTAACATTAATTTTCATCATTACTGAGAAAAAATCCAGTTATGATTTTGGTGCACGAACAGTTATCGAACATAACCTCGAACAGCCGAATTTTTCTCAAATTGTTCGTGTTCGCCGAACGGCTCGAACACCGCCCAAAACAGCTCGAATTTGAGATTGGCGAACAGTTCGAGTAGAACAACGCTCATCTCTACTCCTAATGCAGGACAATGCCAGTCCTCATGTGGCTGGAGTGTGTCAGCAGTTCCTGCAAGATGTCACCCACACACAATACTGAGCCTCATTTTGACTTGTTTTAAGGACATTACATCAAAGTTGGATCAGCCTGTAGTGTGTTTTCCACTTTAATTTTGGGGGTGACTCCAAATCCAGGCCTCCATTGGTTAATAAATTTGATTTCCATTGATGATTTTTGTGTGATTTTGTTGTCAGCACATTCAACTTTGTGCAGAACAAAGTATTCAGTGAGAATATTTCATTCATTCATATCTAGGATGTGTTATTTGAGTGTTCCCTCAGTAAACACAGAGCGACCTCTGTTTGACAGACCCTCAACCAGGATACTTGAGCCTGAGATTCCCTTACAGATGATATGAATGCAGAGAATTTGTCTATCAAAAAGATCTTGGAAATTCCAACAAATAAATAATGCATGATTTTTCATTACACAGCATCTCTTAAAACTCACCTGCATTGCAATTCTCTTAAGAGCTGCATTTCGCTGGACTTCTGCAATGTCACCTACAGCCAAACCAATCTATGGTTTCAATTAAAAAGAACATAGTTAGTCCAGACACAATTCAACATAGGTAAAAAAGACTCATATCTAACATGTTTATTCTTTCCCATACGAATTTTATTAACTGTCAGAAACATGAAACACCAAAAACGACCCCATAAGGATATTTTAGAGAATATCGCTGATTATGAGTCCATTTGTAAAACTGTAGTATTGTTTTTGCCTTTTCCCCTTCTTTCCATCTTTTCTCATATTTATTTATGTACGGTATGTTCTAAATAGAAATACTCCATAAACGAGTGTCCTCCTGCTCCATTGTAAAGTTCTTCGAGCTAAAGAATATGTGCCTGGCATTTAGTCTTAGTTTAATTAATTTTATGTAAAGGGTCTTTTCCCTACTTTAAAAGTTATTGTTAAGGGGTCCAGGGTGAAAAGGGGGTAAGTAAAATCCTGTACTCATCTCCAAGACTGGCGTCGCTCTTCCACATACAGTATTGTGCCCTTAGATGATCTCAGTGCATCAATATCCAGAAAAGGCATAATGTGACTGCTGAATGGCTGCAACTTTCATATTCTTTCCGAGCAGAAGAAACTGACTCGGACAGAATGTGAAGGCTGCAGCCAATCAGTGGTTGCTGATTGGCGGCAGGGGTTACATGATGCCTCCTCCAGATGATGATGATGCCAAAACACCAGCAAGGGACAAGGTATGAAGTGCAGAAATATAGTGTCGGTCTTGGAAGGGATTCTAGGTTTTTATTTTTTTTTACTACAGCCTGGGCCCATTGACAATAGCTTTCAAACTAAGGGAAAACTCCTTTAAGCATATGTGAGAGATAGTATGGTTTCCTTAACCTTCAGGGAAAGTTGTAGTAAAACCTCTTGAGGCTACCATCCCACTATCAGTATTCGGTCAGTATTCAGTCAGTATTTTTTCTCAGCAGTCGGAGCCAAAACCAGGTGAGGAACAATCAGAGAAAAGGTATAATAGAATCAAGTCACCAATTCTGCATTTATCACCCACTCCTGGTTTTGGCTCCCACTCCTGAGAAAAAATACTGATCAAATACTCATATTGAGGCCGTGGCCTAATAGTTAGCTTTACATGTATCTCCCATACTTGATATGGAGGCGCTACACATGGGTGATAAACATCCATGTGCACAATTATTTTGTCACAGCATCAAGAATGAATGTGACTGGAGGAATCAGACAAAATTGGTGACCAGAGATAATTTTTGTATGTTTGGTGGACATGTCACATATACTATACATTTTGGTTGAATATTCATTGTTCAATACAAAATGTTTTCAAATCATACAACCAATCAAACAACCAAGATGTGATTATATCGATGCTTACATTTACAATAGCTTCATTCTTTATATATGGCTTCTTTACAGTTTATCTTTTTTACATTTTTGTATTTTTTATCATTAGGATCTTCCTTATTTTCTTACAAAGTATTATATAGCTGCACATCTTGGAATGCACATAAAGTCTCATATAATTTGTTAATCACATATCTTTAAATAACAGAAAAGAAAAAAAAATAACAAAAAAACAAACAGATAATACAAACCAAGGAGACGTGCACACATATGCACACACACACAGACATAAACGCACACATACATAAACACGCGCACACACACGTACTGCCGCTTTCTCCCTGCTTTATTCAGTTCTATTTTGCTTGAAACTAAGTGACTAATTACCATCAAAAAACTATATTAAGTATAACTCACAAGTAAATTCATCAGAAGAATTGGAATTAATAAAGTGAACACAATCAGATGAATAAATGTTATAATTGGAAATTCAATACGATCTTCAAGAAATGGTTCCAGAAAACTATCGTGGTAGTTGATGTCTCCAAGCATCATGGTAAAGGTCTGCATTAGAGAAAGGATAGGAGTCTTGAATGCCATCTATAAAAGAAACAAACAAAAAAAATAAGATAATTAAAATCATATCATACAGTTTTGTAGCAAAACAATAATCAATAGGTAGAACCTCCTAAATAGGTAAAACATTAAAGGAAACTTAAATGATCTTCCAAGCAATGATTTGGTCTATAGAGCATGAATACTTAGAGGGAATATCCTGGACTTTTAAAAAATGTGCCTAAGCACTAACAGGCATGTAGTTGTTAACACAGAGGCAGATACCTGTCTGTTGCTCCGGTCAGTGACCGCTCCTGCCATAGATTCAGCTGCTCCCTGCCAACAGAGCAGCAGTTTCTCTTCCTGTTGACAGGGCGGGATTACTGGTGTCATGCTGATTGACAGCTGGCTTCTGCCAATTAGGCAGTGGAGAGCAGGCTGTCAATCAGCATGACACCAGTAGTCCTGCTGCTCTGTTGACGTGACGTCAGCGAAGTCTGTGACCGCTCTGTGCCAGCGGAGAACAGCGCAGGGCACAACAGGCAGGTAGGTAGCAACTACCAGCCTGTTAGTGATCAGGCAGTTTTTTTAAAGTCCTGGATATCCCCTTTAATGTAGGATAAAAAATGATCGAAAAAATGTAAGAGAGCAAGATCCTAGCTATGACAGTCTAGCTAAGCGTCTAAGACTACAAACAACATTGTCCATATTTTATGTGAATCCTAGACATTATAGCATGGCAATGCATAGTATTAAAGCCCAGGTTGGGCAGAAGCCAGCTCAACTATCTAGTCAACTCTATGAAATGTCTTATTATTTATACACCAAGAAAGGTCAAATTGGCTCCTACTTTAAAGGGAACCTGTCAGACAAGTCCTGCTGCCCAAAAAGTGGGAAGCATGAAGCGCAGCCTGATTTCACAATTGCAGCTGGGTATATTTTTATCTGAAATACTACAGCATTTCAGAGAAAATGTAGTTTGAAAATCCAGCCGGGTTTCATTGCCAGAGACCAAACTAGAACGGGTGCTTCCCCTTGCCGGCTTTTCCCAGCACCACAACAGGTGATTGACAGGTTTTTCCCAAAATACACATGATGGAGGGACCTGTCAATCAGCTGTATCAGCACTGGAAAGAAGCGGCTGGGGGCGGAGACGGACCAGTCTCGTGTCCAGCTATGGTACCTGGCCAGATCTTCAAAGCATATTTTCTCTGAAGAGAATTATATTGCTGGAATACTGCAGTCAGGCTGCGTGTCATGCTGCACACGGTTTGGGCACCATGAATCACATGACAGATTCCCTTTAACTATAGTGGCTTATAATCAATCAACAGTCCACTGTCTATGAGTTTACTATTTACTGTATGTCAACAGACTATATACTGTAAAATAAGATATAGTATCTGCCTATAATTTCCAGTTGATCTAACTATACATGTTTTATAGCTGTTGACTTAAAATCTTTCAGTAAAAGGTCCAACTACCACTATCGTGTTTTCAGCTCATGTGAATGATCATACAGACCCCAGTTCATCAAGGCTGTTACTTTGCATATCAGTATTGATAAAGGATCTGCTGGAATGAGATGCACCACATTCATTAAGATGATGCTATATCAGACACCCAAGAAATGTCGCTATCTTCAGAAAACCATCCTTCTGTTGACTCTGTCCGAGGAAAAAATTGGACATGTGCACCATCCCATACACTAACATTGGTCCAAGTGTGATCTGATGTTTTGTGGGATTGCACTTGGACAGAAAATATGGTTGCCTACATCTGCCCGTAGTGTGCTAAGAAACATCTAAGAACTAACTTAAAAATCAAACATACCTGCGGAGAGAGCACTACGTAGAAGCTCAATGCAAATCCCAAAATCAGGAAGAAGAAGATGATTATAATTTGCACAAGTGTTCTCAGGATCTCCCAAAACATCACTATATAAATTCCACATGTTTCAAACCTACAATGATTTTTAATAAATGACATTGTCAGTTGCCATTACTGTCATTATCTTTTTGTTATTTGAAAGGCAATATGCAAAAAAGTACATTATAAAATGACATTAGAAACTACTCATGTAATACATTTATAGGAATATACATTGGCTCTCCAGGTTCATTTATGTTTTTTATTTTTTTTTAAATCCACCATTAAGGTGTATTGTAACTCACTCAAAATTCAATGACCTCTGACATACTTTTGAAATACTGTACTTTTCTGTAATTGTTGAGCTACTGAATGCATTATTTATCAATGCATCCAACTCACCATTTTGAAATTAACTGCTACCATTTTCTAATAAATAGAATAAAAATAGACTAGATATACCTATAAATATATATAGAAAACAGTTTAGTATACACACCTTTAAAATACAATCAGTACCTCTCACCCTATATGTTTTGAGATAGTGACAGGACAAGAGGTCAAGGATTGCCATATTTAAAGGTGTAGAGTCAGTGGCCATAGGGAAGGTTGCCCTGTGTGCTAGAGTCTAGGAGGTGCAAACTTTTGACCTCCCCCACTACCCAATGACCTGCTCCACTTCTTTTAGAGTGTTTTGTCATCGTGATCACTTCCTATACTTAGTGCCACCACCAATGACAAACTCCTATCAACTGCTGCACTTTGCTTAAGCAGCAACCAAGATAAAAAAGATGAGCAGCTAAAGTATGAAGCATGATAACAGTACTGAGTCATGTGCACTATGTAGTACTGTCTTAATTCATTAATATTAGATGATTTTATATTGTTACACTTTTTCTAACCCTAAGGTTCGTTACGGCTAGGTTTATAGAAGGATAGAGCTAGAGTTAAAGTTAAGCTTAGGGCTAGGGTTAAGTTTAATATTAGGATTAGATTTATGTTTAGGGTTAGGGATAGGAATAAGGATAGGGCTTTACCTAGGGATAATGTTTGCACGCCGCTAGGTTCAGATAGGGCGAGACGGGTTTCATGAATTCATTGGAATCCTGGGGGAACCGTTACTCAGGGCGACCATAGGCTGCAGCTTCTCTGGTCTGCTGACCAGACACATCTGACAAGAGTCTTTTTAAACAGTTTAACAGTGGAATTTAATCTGAAGCACGGCCAGTGCAATTCAGGGATATCACAGCAACAATCTTCATTACAGTACAGTCTATTAAAGCAGGTACAGTAACGGCAGTCTCTTCAGTAGCACAGTTAATCACAGATTAGATCTCTTAGCAGCACACTTCTATGCATACACAACCACAGGCTTTTCCTTCACAAGGACTCAGTAGTACACAGCATTCTTTATACTGTATGGAGATGGAAGGATGGAGGGTTTGATGAGGGAGATGATCCCTGCGACACAATTCCTTTCAGTCCTTATCTTCCTGCCCGATAATACTCTGCACTGTTAGTTCAGGGAGTTTATCTGACCTGTGTTTAGTTTCTCTCCTGATTTAAATCCTGTTCAGTTGCCTTCTGTCAGATACAGATAAAACACCACCTTTCTCTTCAGCTTCAGCCAGACTAAAATAACAAGTTTCCCACAATCCCCCTGGGGCTCTGCTAAGACACTCCCTATTTCCTGTGACTGTGTTAACCCCTCTAGTTGCTGGATGCTTCTGAAGCACAACACTTCCTGTCTCCTGTGCTTGTATTATTTCTAATACTTGCTGGATGCTTTTGAAGCAACATCACTACTTCTGCATGTCACAATAACATTTAGGGTACAGAAACCAAATCTCAAAACTACACAATTTACAACAGATGAAGGCGACTCGATATATATATTCCTTAACCAAACAAATGACTCGTTACTAGTGATGAACGAGCGTGCTCGCAACTGCTCAGTACTCACCCGAGCATCACTGTGCTCGACATGCTTGGATAGTATTTCTGGGTTGCTCGGGTGGGAGCTCAGGTCCCCGCCCTGCATGTTTGGTGCTCTTTAGAGAGCCAATGAACATGCAGGGATTGTCTACCACACACTGTAATGTCATAGCCATGTTGGTTGTGGCATTACAGTGATTGTCTGGCCGCATAACGTCATCAGGTCTATATAAGACCTGGTGCCCCTATGCTCGTCACAGTCTAACCCGGAAACAGGCAGAGTAGGGAGTGCTGCTGCTGAGTGAGGGAGAGATTTGCTTGTTTATTAGTAAGTATAGGTATTCCACAACATATCTATATATCCATCTGAACTAAGAGTTCTTCTGAGGACTAATCCAGCTGCATATATTCAGTGGTGAAGATGATAGCAGGAGTATACCATTTTACTGCTCCATTTGCTTGTTAGCAGTGCAGAATACAACCAGATATTTTCCATCATCAGACGTGATCCCTTATTACGGCGATAAAAATCCAGAAATTTGTAGTGAACGTGGAAAATTATTTTCCTCCATTTAGAGTTTGTAGCAGTGTGTCAGTGAAGCTATTCATACGTTGTCGCTGCCAAGAATAGTAAACTACAGAGCCACTATTTAAAACCGTGGGTGCCGTCAGACGTATCACATATAACTGCGGTACAAATCCTGCCATTTGTAGTTAACGTGGAAAATATTATCCTCCATTTAAAATGGGAAAGGCGTGTGGAAAAGGACAGGGAAGTGGACGTGATGGTGAGGGTGCATGCAGAGGCCGAGGCTGAGGCCGTGGGCAAGCTGTAATTGTGCCACAACACATACCCACATCTTGTTGCTCGACCTTCCTGTGCCAATTGCTAGGTTACCGCAGCACACCACTGTTAAACCCAGAGCAGTGTCAAAAGGTTGTTGGTTGGATAGCAGATAATGCTTCCAGTCACTTTGCCACCACCACCACCCTGTTTTCCATACGGTCAAGTTTCAGTAGCCGTGAGTCTGGACTGCACATTCCTCACCCTGATCCTCTTTCCTCCCACCATGGGAGTGCCCAGAGACAACTGATCCTACACTTGGACACTACGAAGAGCTGTTCACTTCCATTTATAGATTTGGGCCTCTCGCCCCCGGCCAGCTTCAAGCGGTGCAAGAAGAGAATGCATGTAGCGATCCCCAAATATTTGAGCAGTCACGGTCACATGAAGGCAACAGTGGGAAAATGCAATTACTGTCGCAAAAGGTGGATAATGATGAGACACAATGGACAGAAAGTCAGGAGGAGGATCAGGGTGCGGAAGTGGAAGACGAAGCAGTGGACGATGAAGTCACTGACCCAACCTGGCAAGGGGACATGCAGAGCGAGGACAGCAGCACACAGGGGGAGGGAGGCGTAACACCACAACAGGCAGGAACAAGCAGTGTGGTGGCCACAGACACAAGGCGGGCAACTGCTCCCCGGAACACCAAGAAGGAAGTTGTCAGTACAACTGTTAGGTTTTCCTGAGTCTGGTTCTTTTTTAAAGACTGTTCAGATAACCCCAAAAAGGCCATTTGCAGCATCTGCCAGGCCAGCATCATCAAGAGAACCAAAACTACCAGCCTGACCACCACCAGCATGCTCAGGCACATGACAGCTAAGCACCCGACTAGCTGGGACGAACACCAAGGTCCAGAAACAGTGTCTGTGGGTCACACCACTGCCTCATCCCCTGTCCATGGTGCGTGCGAAGATGCCTCCCGACCAGCACCTGTCATTGCAGACTTGCAACCATCACCGTCCACGTCCTTGTCCCTTCGCAGCGTTCAGTTGTCCCTACCACAGTCCTTGGAATGCAAGCGCAAGTATTCAGCCAACCAAACAGGCCGCAATACTAAACTGCCACATTTCTAGACTGCTTGCTTGCACTTGAAATGTTGCATTTTAAGCTCGTGGAGGCGGAAGCTTTCCACAACCTCATGGTGGCGGCTGCCGGGTATCCATACTCGGGCCCTAGCTGCCACTATTTCTCCCGGTATCGTCTCCGCCTTCCACAAGCACGGGTCCCAGAACATTACCCGTGCCCTCCCCACGGGTAAAGGACCGCCTAAACACAAACACGTGGACAAGTGAATGTGGCCAACGGCCGGGTCATCTCACTGACGCATTCCACTGGGTTAATATTGTGGAAGCCAGGACCCTGGGACGGAACACGTCCTACCGATGCAGAGGATTGCGGGCCCTGCGTCAATCAGGGTTGCCCCTACATTCTACAGCTCCTGCAATACCTCCCCCTCCTCCTCTTCAGCCTCCATCTCCATCACTTGATTAATTTTTTCAGGACATATTCCAGATTCTTTACTTAAACTTCGTGTGTGCCAATAACAAAAAGCCGGACTGTATGCTTAGGCGACAAACCGCACACCGTTGCAGAGTTGTTAAAAGCTGTATCAGAAAACCTGATGGCGGCTCTGAAGCTAGGCAAGCTCGCACACATACTATGCCTGGCCCATGTGCTCAACTTAGTGGTTCAGCAGTTTCTCAAAATCTACCCGGATCTGCCAGAGCGGCTTGTGAACGTACGCCGCGTGTGAGCCAATTTCAGAAAGTCAGCTACAGCTTCCGCCGCCCTAGCAGGGCTTCAGCAGCGTTTGCAGTTTACAGCTCACTAATGTGCGATGGGAATCTGCATGTTCATCAACTCAATCCTTTGATCTCAATACACACTGTTCCCTAGTAGTGATGAGCAAGCATGCTCGCCACAGCTCGGTACTCGCCCGAGCATCTCAGTACTCGAGATGCTCGGAGCTCGCCGAGAACTTTCGAGATGCACGGGCGGGAGCTCGGGTCCCCGTCCTGCATGTTTGGCACTATTTAGAGCACAAATCATGCAGGGATTGTCTGCCACTCACTGTAATGTCACAGCCATGGTGGTTGTGGCATTACAGTGATTGCCCAAATCGATGGGAACAGTGCTCACAGTGAAACATGAAAAGCCGGCAATTCATCAGCGGCATACACCGGTACCCGACAATTTAGAACAGAAAGAATAGAGCATCACACATAGATTAGATAGATAGAAACATATCAGTCACATATATAATAAGTACAGTGACAGTGTTGGGTACTGTACTTGTCATTTAGTGTTAAAATAAAGGATTTATTAAAAAATACATTTTCGTGGGGTTTCCCATAATTTTAGTCTTTAGCGGAGGTTAAGCAGATGGCTGGGGCAGATGTTTGAAGCCTGGGAAGGGGGTAATACCCACGGAGCTTCCCAGGCTCCTAATATCAGCCCCCAGCTGAATACCTAGCCTTTACTAGCTATTAAAATGGGGACCCCAAAGAAAGATGACGTGGGGTCCCCCCTATTTTAATAGCTAGCAATAGCCCAGGAAGGGTGCCATGAATATTGGCCTCCTCCCAGGCTAGAAACACCAGCCGTTAGCCGCCCCAGAAATGGCGCATCCATAGGATGCGCCAATTCTGGCACTTAGCCTCGCTCTTCCCACTGCCCTGCAGCGGTGGCAGTGGGGTTATAGGGCTGGGGTTGATGTCAGCTTATAATGCCAGCTGACAACAAGCCCAGGTTAGTAATGGAGAGGTGTCTATAAGACACCCCCATTACTAACCCCATAGTGAAAGTTAAAAAAAACACAAACACCCAGAATAAAGTCCTTTAAATGAAATAAAGTCACAATTCTTTAATGTTCTAAATTAAACTCTCAGTGATCCTCCTCATCCACCCACACACACGGACACACACTAGATCTCATCTTCACCCGACTCTGCTCCCTATCTAACCTCACAACCTCCCCCCTATCCCTATCTACTCACTTTCTCATCCCTGTCCTCCTCACCTGTCACCCATGTCCAGCAACTAGCACACCCCCGCAGAAACCGTGCACATCTAGACACCCACACACTCTCTTACTCTGTTCTACCACTGACACCCATATCTTCACTTCATGACACAGACAGCGCCACTGCTTTCTACAATGCCACTCTCACATCAGCTATTGACTCGGTCACTCCTCTTATGCATGGCAGAGCGCGATGAGTCAACAGGCAACCCTGGCACAACAACCTCACTAAACAGCTTTGACAAACGTCCAGGGCGTTGGAAGAAAACACATTCTCAAGATGACTTCACTGCATTCAAACAAGCTGTACTCACATTCAAATCAGCACTCACCTCTGCTAAACAGGCCTACTTTACAGCCTTCATATCTTCACTATCCTACAACCCCAAACAGCTATTCAACACTTTTAAGTCTCTCCTCTGTCCTCCACTGCCCCCTCCGACCACCATCATCTCTGCTGAGGAGTTTGCCACACACTTCAAAAACAAGATTGACCAAACACGGCAAGTGTTTACTGTCCACCACAACCTCTTTGTTTTCCACACCATTGCCCTACCCCCATAACCTCCCTTCCCAACATCACGGAAAGAGACCTTACTCGTCTTCTCTCCAAATCACACCTCACCACTTGTGCACTCGACCCCATCCCATCCCACATCCTCCCCAACCTCACTCCCACACTCATCCCATCCCTAACCCATCTTTTCAACCAATCACTATCTTATGGTACCTTTCCCGCTGCCTTCAAACATGCCACAATCACGCCCATCCTCAAAAAGCCATCCCTCCACCCAACCACCTTGTCCAGCTATTGCCCCATATCGCTGCTCCCATTTGCCTCCAAACTCCTTGAGCAACACGTTCACACTGAACTTTCCTCCCACTTCTCATTTAACTCTCTCTTCGACAACCGACAATCCGGCTTCCGCCCCCACCATTCCACCACAAATGCCCTTACCAAAATCACCAATGACTTACTTACAGCCAAAGCTAACAGACAATTCTCTGTACTCCTTCTTTTTGACCTGTCCTCTGCTTTCGATACAGTTGACCACTGCCTCCTACTACAGATCCTCTCTTTCTTTGGCGTCAAAGACCTTGCCCTATTTTGGATCTCATCATACCTTTCTACCTGCACATTTAGCATCTCCCACTCCCACACTACCTCCTCACCCCGCCCCCTCTCTGTTGGAGTCCTTCAATGCTCTATCCTTGCACCCCTACTCTCCTCAATCTATACCCTTGGCCTGGGACAGCTCATAAAATCCCATGGCTTCCAGTGCCATCTGTACGCTGATGACACCCAGATCTACCTCTGTGGCCCAGATGTCACCTCTCTGCTGTCCAGAATCCCAGCATGTCTAGCAGCCATATCATCCTTCCTCTCCTCCCTCTTCCTCAAGCTCAATTTGGACAAAACTGAACTCATCATCTTTCCCCCATCTCGCATATATTTCCCACCTGATCTTTCTATCACAATAAATGACATCACTCTTTCCCCTGTACCAACAATCTGCTGCCTCGGAGTAACCCTTGACTCTGCCCTGTCCTTCAAACCCCACACCCAAGCTCTCACCACCTCCTGTCGCCTCCAGCTCAATAATATTTCCAGAATCCGTCCTTGCCTCAACCCTCAATCTACTAAACTGCTTGTGCATGCCCTCATCATCTCCTGCCTCAACTACTGCAACATCCTCTTCTGTGGCCTACCTGCTAGCACTCTCGCACCCCCCAGTCCATCCTTAACTCTGCTGCGTAACTAGTCCATCTCTCCCCTCGCTACTCCTCTGCTACCCACCTTTGTAAATCCCTTCACTGGCTCCCAATTGCCCAGTGAATCCAGTTCAGACTACTAACACTGACCTACAAAGCCATCCATAACCTCTCTCCTCCATACATCTCTGAACTAATCTCCCGATATATTCCCTTACATAATCTCCGGTCCTCCCAAGACCTCCTTCTCTCCTCCACACTTATTCGTTCCTCACGCAATCGCCTCCAAGATTTCTCCCGAATATCCCCCGTCCTATGGAATTCTGTGCCTCAACACGTCCGTTTATCCGCCACACTTGGATCCTTCAGATGGAACCTGAAAACCCATCTCTTCAAACAGGCTTACAGCCTGCCATGACCTTGCTTGCTGCCACCTCAACAACACCAGAGCTACTGCAACCCCTCAATCTACTGTCTCCTTCCCCATTCCTGTAGAATGTAAGCCCACAAGGGCAGGGTCCTCTTCCTCTGTACAAGTCTGTCATTGTTAGTTTGCTTTCTGTAAGTGATATCTGTATTTGGATTGTAACCCCTTCTTACGTACAACACCATGGAATCAATGGCCATATAAAAATAATAATAATAATGGGAGTACGCATTGGAAATCAACGTTGCAGATGTTTGGAATGATTTTGAGCAGCAGAGATCAGTTGTTGAGTATTAGCTTCAACACATCCGTCGGCATTCAGGTCAGCCTCCTCACATAAGAGCTGATGAGTGGGCATGGATGTCTGACATCTGTGCCGTCCTCCAAAGCTTTGAGGACTCCACCAAGATGGTGAGCAGCGATGATGCCATAATTAGTGTCACCATCACACTTCTTTGTCTACTGAAACGCTTGCTGCTTACAATTAAAGAGGAGGCATTGCAGGCGGAGCAAGGAACTATACAGGGTGATACTACCCAGCCCAGCCTCATCTCATCTCAACGTGGATTGGGTGATAATGAGGAGGCGGAGGAGGAAGAGAACATAGACAGTCGCACTCTTGGTGAGAACAGGGAAGTAACATAGTAACATAGTTAATTAATTATTTGCTTAATTGTTTTAGTTTTTAAGGTTGAAGGAAGACTAAGTCCATCTAGTTCAACCCATAGCCTAACATGTTGATCCAGAGGAAGGCAAAAAAACAAACATATTGGGGAAAAAAATTCCTTCCTGACTCCACATACGGCAATAAAACTAGTTCCCTGGATCAACGCCCTATCAAGGAATCTAGTATATATAACTTGTAATATTATACTTTTCATGATAGGCATCCAGGCCCTTCTTAAATTTTAGTAGTGAATCACTCATTAAAACATCATGCGGCAGAGAGTTCCATAGTCTCAGTGCTCTTACAGTAAAGAATCCGAGTCTGTGTTTATGATTAAACCTTCTTTCCTCCAGACGTAGAAGATGCCCTCTTGTCCCCGTCTCAGGCCTCAGAGTAAAAAGATCAGTAGAAAGGTCTTTGTACTGTCCCCTCATATATTTATACATAGTAATAAGATCACCCCTAAGCCTTCGTTTTTCCAAACTAAATAACCCCAAGTGTAATAACTGGCCTTGGTATTGCAGACCCCCCAGTCCTCTAATAACCTTGGTCGCTCTTCTCTGCACCCGCTCTAGTTCAGCTATGTCTTTCTTATACACCGGAGACCAGAACTGTACACAGTATTCTAAGTGTGGTCGCACTAGTGACTTGTATAGAGGTAAAATTATGTTCTCCTCATGAGCATCTATGCCTCTTTTAATGCATCCCATTATTTTATTTGCCTTTGCAGCAGCTGCCTGACATTGGCCACTAAACGTGAGCTTGTCAGTGACAGTTTTGCCCAGTCTTTTACAATTAAACATATAATTATACATTTTATTTCCTCTCATTTATCCCCATTAAAGCTCATTTGCCATTCATCAGCCCAAGCTTCTAGATTACTTAAATCCTCCTGTAATATAAAATTGTCCTACTCTGTATTGATTACCCTGCAGAGTTTAGTGTAATCTGCAAATATTGAAATACTACTCTGTATTCCCCCTACAAGGTCATTAATAAATATGTTAAAAAGAAGCGGGCCCAATACTGACCCCTGTGGTACCCCACTGTTAACTGTGACCCAGTCTGAGTGTATTCCATTAATAACCACCCTTTGTTTCCTATCACTGAGCCAGTTCTTAACCCACTTACATATATTTTCCCCTATCCCAATTTTTCTCATTTTATGTATCAACCTTTTGTGTGGAACTATATCAAAAGCTTTTGAAAAGTTCATATACACAACATCCACTGCATTTCCTTGGTACAGTCTGGAACTTACCTCTTCATAAAAGCTGACCAGATGAGTTTGACAGGAACGGTCCCTCGTAAACCCATGTTGATATTGGGTCATGAGGAAATTCTTCTTCAGATACTCTATCATAGCATCTCTTAGGAAACCCTCCAGGATTTTACCCACAGTAGAGGTTAAGGTTACCGGCCTATAATTTCCAAGTTCAGTTTTTTTCCCCTTTTTGAATATTGGTACCATATTTGCTATACGCCAGTCCTGTGGTACAGACCCTGTTATTATGGAATCTTTAAAGCTTAAAAATAATGGTCTATCTATGACTTTACTTAATTCCTGCAGTATTTATTTATTTATTTTACTCACTTATATAGCGCCATTAATTCCACAGTGCATTACAGACATTATGGGCACTGTCCCCATTGGGGCTCGCAATCCCTATCAGTATATCTTTGGAGTGTGGGAGGAAACCGGAGACCCCGGAGGAAACCCACGCAAACACGGTGAGAACATACAAACTCCTTGCAGATGTTGTCCTTAGTGGGATTTGAATCCAGGACCCCAGAGCTAACTACTGAGCCACCGTGCCGCCCCACTCGCGGGTTTATGCCATCTGGGCCCGGGGATTTTTAGACGCCGCCGTACTTCCTGCTGGGTTAAGCAAGTGACATTTAATGGAGAATTTTTGTTACCACTAATCATGTTTTCTGTCATGCGATTTTCTTGTGTAAATACTGTTGAAAAAAAAATCATTTAGCATATTGGCTTTTTCCTCATCCTCATCCACCATTTCACCCAGACTGTTTTTAAGGGGGCCAACACTATCAATTTTTAGTTTCTTACTATTTATGTAGTTAAAGAATATTTTGGGGTTGTTTTTACTTTCTCTGGCAATGAGTCTCTCTGTCTCAGTCTTTGCTGCCTTGATTTGGTTTTTACAGAATTCATTTAATTTTCTGTATTTATTTAATGCCTCATCACTACCTACTTGCTTTAGTTCTCTAAATGCTTTCTTTTTGTCACTTATTACCTTACCTTACAGCTCTATTTAGCCATAGTGGTTTCCTCCTATTTCTAGCATGTTTATTCCCATGTTTATTCCCAATGGGTATATATTGTGCACAGGTCCTATTCAGGATGCTAATAAATGTCTCCCATTTGCTTTGTGCAGTTTTATGTCTCAGGATATCGTCCCAGTTTATTGCACTAAGATCATCTCTCAACCATTGGAAATTTACCTTCCTGAAGTTTAGCGTCCTTGTAACCCCTCTACTATAAATATTATTAAATGATACATGAAAACTTATTATTTTGTGATCACTATAACCCAAGTGACCCCCAACTTGTATATTTGATATGCGGTCTGGCCTGTTGGTTAATATTAGGTCTAGCAGTGCCCCCCCTCTTGCTGGGTCACGAACCAGTTGTGAAAGGTAATTGTCTCTCATAGTTGTCAAAAACCTATTATCTTTGCTGGAACTACAGGTTTCTGTTCCCCAATGTATTTCAGGGTAGTTAAAGTCCCTCAAATTAATGACTTCTCCTTGAGTCGCTGCTTCATCTATTTGCTTTATGAGGATATTCTCCACTACTTCCATTATTTTTGGAGACTTATAACAAACCCCTATCAGTAATTTATTATTTTTCCCCCTCCCCCTATCTCCACCCACAGGGACTTCACATTTTCATTAGATTCACATATATTCTCACGCAAGATGGATTTTAAGGATGATTTTACATATAAACACACACCCCCCCTCGCTTCTTTGTGCGGTCATTTCTGAACAGACTATAGCCCTGTAAATTAACTGCTCAGTCATCGCTCTCATCCAGCCATGTTTCAGATATCCCCATCATGTCATAATTATTTTCCAACAAAATTAATTCTAATTCCTCCATTTTGTTGGTGAAGCTTCTGGCATTAGTGTACATGCATTCTATGTATCTCTCTGTACCTCTATTCCTTCTTACTATATTGACTGTTCTAACCCCACCCCCAATTTCTTTATTTGTGCCCAGGTCACTATCTGCACTATCATCCCCACCTCTAAAATGAATACCCTCCCCCCCAATCCCTAGTTTAAACACTCCTCCAACCTTCTAGCCATTTTCTCCCCCAGCACAGCTGCACCCTCCCCATTGAGGTGCAGCCCGTTCCTAGCGTAGAACTTGTGGCCAACTGAGAAGTTGGCCCAGTTCTCCAGAAACCCAAACCCCTCCTTCCTACACCAATTCCTGAGCCACTTATTTATCTCCCTAATCTCCCGTTGCCTTTCTGGCGTGGAATGTGGTACAGGCAGTATTTCAGAGAATACTACCTTGGAGGTGGTATTAGCTTAGCTTTAGCAAGCTTTAAGCCTGAAGCCTAATTCCCTGAAATCATCTTTAAGGACTTTCCAACTACCTCTAACTTTGTCATTTGTGCCAATGTGCACCATGACCGCTGGGTCCTCACCAGCCCCTCCCAGTAATCTTTCAACCCGATCAGCGATGTGCCGGACTCGAGCATCAGGTAGGCCGCACACTGTTCGACGATCCCTGTCTTTGTGACAGATTGCCCTATTTGTTCCCCAAATAATTGAGTCCCCCACTACCTGCACCTGCCTGGCCTGCCCTCCTATTTCCCCCCTTACTGGAGCTGACACTCTTCCGGCTTTCAGAGGACATGATGGCTGCAGCAGTGCTACCCCTGTACTGACACCCCCCTCATCTGCCAACTTTGCGAACTTATTGGGGTGTGCCAGATCATGATTAGCCTCCATAGCACTCTTCCCTCTACCCCACCTTTTAACTGTTACTCAGCTAGCTGCCACACTGTTCTGCAGCTCCATACTACCATCCTCCCCCACATCTACCTCAGTGAGAAGCAGACTCCTTTCCATATTGTCTATGGATCTCAGTGTTGCCAGCTGCTCATTTAGATCCAGTACCTGGGCTTCCAAATGCACAACGTGCTCACATCTCGCACAGCAGTATGCACCTACGACTGGCTGTTCAAGGATTGCATACATGTGTCAAGATGTACACTGGATAGCATTGTCAATAATGGAGCTCATTTCCTAATGGGGATTGCACTAGACAGAAATGTTAAGTAAAAAGAAATGTAAAGAATTAATAAAATACAGACAGCAATTCAGTCCAAATTTCTCCCTTCCAAACTCCCTGAATCCAAAGTCACTGAATAACAAGTCACACACTTCTGTTTGTACTTACTCTCCGGTCACACTCACTAAGGAAAAAGATTTAAAGAGTTTTTTTTTCCTTTAACAGCAATCCAACCTACAGCTCAATGCACTTCCAAAGGACTGGAAACTCCAACCAGCAGCCACTTATAAACTCTTAATAGTGACCACTCACCCTTAATTAACCCCTTGAAAGTATAGCTACACCTCAGGATTTAAGTGCAATGTAGTTAACCCTTAAACACACATGTAGTAAAATAAGAGACTGTAAAGCTGTAGAGAGAAAATAGGTTTTAAAAAGCCCAATAAAATTAAACAGGTAGAAAAACACTCAGCAGTTCACAATTCAGCAACTCACGGCAATTCACACAGTTATTTGCTGCAGGATTCCAAAATACCTCTTCACTGAATCACAAGTCACACACTTACGTCCGTTTGCACTTACACTCCAGTCATACTCAGCTCGTTCACATGATTTAAACAGTTTTTTTTTCCCCTTTAGCAGCAATCCAACCTACAGCTCAATGCACTTCCAGTCTTGGCAGTTGGCAGTCTGGCACACAAGGCCGACTTTTTGCTCCCCTGCGTTTACCATGACCATCGCGTTGTGCGCATTTTGAGCATTACAGAAAACTGCCACGGCACTAGAGAATTCTTGGAGACAGAGGTGTGAGGTTCTGATTAAGGAGGATGTTAGTCTTAGACCAGTTGCAGAACGGAGGGCACAGGAAAGGTGATACACAGAAATGAGGAATGAGATATAGGCCGGTACAGAACTGTGGACAGCTTGGTGGGTGAGAGAGATGAGTTTGTATTGTATTCTGTAGTGATTGTTTAACCTAACCAGTGCAATGACTGGCACAGGGTAGAGGCGTTGGTGAAGTGGCTTGATAGAAATACATCCCTGGCTGCTGCATTCAGAAGGGATTGGAGAGGAGACAGTTTGTTTAGAGGGAGACCGATTAGAAGAAAGTTGCAGTAGTGAATAAGAGTGACAGTAAGAGCTTTTGCAGTATCAAAGGTGAGAAAAGGTTGAATTGTGGAGATGTTTTTAAGGTGCAGGTGACATGATCGAGTGAGTGATTTTCCACATGGAATAAAGGAAAGTTGTGCGTCAAATATGACTCCAAGACAGCAGGCGTTATGGTGGCACCACCTAAAGGAAATTGCAAAGTCAGGTATAGGTAGGTTAGTACATGGAGGGAACCGAAGGAGTTCATTTTTGGAGATATTAAGTTCTGGCCCTTGTTGAAGAATTATAACAAAAAAATTCCCATCTGAAAACGCTGGCGGCAGAGGTCACAGTCGAACAGTTCATTTGACAGCCAAGGAGTAGAAGCAAGGGAGACACAAACCAGATGCGGCACAGGCAGGAGAACGCTGTCAAAGGTCTGGGACAGTTTTCTCAGACCATCTAAGCGGCCAGGCCCTGACACACAGGGTACTCTGACAAGGAGGGAAAAGTTTTGGAAGATTCTGAAGGACTACCTTGGCGACCATACCAGCGTCCTCCATGATTCCTCTCTGTCTCTGTGCCTTACATCTGTTGGGTATCCAAGCTGGACATGTGGCATGAACTGTCTTTCTACACCTTAAAGGTCCTGGCAGCTAGCGTTTCGTCAGAGATGATTTTTAGTGCCTCCGGGGTATTAACTGATAAAAATGATAGGCGCATCCGCTTGTCAACTGAAAATGCTGACAGGCTGACTCTTATAAAAATGAACAAGGGCTGGATTGGGCCAGATTTCTCAACACCACCAGATGATAGCATCAAACAAACTCAAATCCAGTGGTTATTTTTTGTGGGTCTATTCCCATGCACCCCTTCACACCCAGACATGGGTATACCCTTCAGGAACTGTTCTATTTTATGTCGTTCTCCTCCTTCTCCTCATCCTCCACCACCATATCACCAGTGTGACCATGATGCAACACGCACATAATTTACTTAAGGGTGTTTCTGATTAGAGACGAGCGAATATTTCAATATTCGTTTCGGATTACAATCGCCGTTTTTGCAAAATTCGCCAATGTAATTGTCGAATTTTTGATGAAAATTGCCGAACACCATTGGATTCAATGGGTGCCAAGACCAAACGCATACATAAAAAAACCTTCAAACGGGACCAAAAGCTGCCAAAAACACATCAATTTAGGAGCAGTCACCAGGCAAGTGCCATCAATTGACCCAGACCACATGTAGCATAATTATTATTATTTATTATTATAGCGCCATTTATTCCATTGCGCTTTACATGTGAAAAGAGGTCACTGACTGGTACAAGAGCAGAGAGGACCCTGCCTGTGAAGGCGCACAAACAGTCTATAAGGGATGAGTGAGGGTACAGCTGGTCATGCAGCGGTACGGTGGAGTGTGAGTTACTGCAGGTTGTAGGCTTGTCGGAAGAGGAGGGTCTTCAGCTTCCTTTTAAAGGTTTCAACAATAGGCGACAGTCTGATATGTTGGGGTACAGAGTTCAAGAGTAGAAGGGATGCACAGGAAAAATCTTGTATGTGATTGTGGGAAAAGGAGATAAGATGGGAGTAGAGAAGGAGATCTTGTGAGGATCGGAGGTTGCGTGCAGGTATGTATCTGGAGACTAGGTCACAGATATAAGGAGGAGTCAGGTTGTGGATGGCTTTGCATGTCATGAATACGGTTTTGAACTGAAGTCTCTGGCCAATAGGGTGCCAGTGAAGGGATCTTATAGATTGCAATCTTATAGATTGCTGGAGCCAGTCCACAGTAAAAAAAGCAGCCATAGAGAACCTTCCCATAGACTTTTCTTAGCCAGGGCCGCTTCTCGGCAGGGTTGGACTGGCCCACCAGAGAACCGGAGACTCCTCCGGTGGGCCCAGGGTTCTCCAACTTTGCAGCTGCTATGGGGCTCTTGAGCGGGTTTTCTCTTTGCCCCCTCAGACAGTCCCGGTTGGGCTGATTCATTTCTGGGATTAGAAAGGTGTTCAGTGTGAGCACTTCAGACAATGGAAAGCTGAAGGGACAGAAGGTGACTGTTCAATAGACTCTGCGACTTAGATCTGCTAGTCTTAAATTGGTGTAATTGGAGATAACACATTATTTTTGCTTGTGGTGGTAGTAGGCTACATGCATTGTCAGGGAAGCTGATGTCAAGTTAATTTGTGTTTTGTGCCTGGATATAAAGGTTGTGCATTTATTATTTGTACACCAATAATGAAGAGCAGGAGAAGTGATGTATACAAAGAAAAGGTTTCACATGATTCATATTTTTCAGGAGATATTCCACATTATGTACTTAAACTTCATGGGTGCCAATAATGATGAGCAGGACTGTAACTGTGCATTATGCTGTCCCTCTTTTATATCTCCTAGAAAAGATAATAATTAAATTGACAACCGGGTGCTACCATTCCCCTGTAGCCCTCCATCGTTTGACACGTTTAACACTGATTAGGCAGATATCATATAACCTATTACATTTATGAATTATTATGTTTTATTACCTCTGAAGATAAATCAAAAAGTTGACCCATGATGTGAACACAGCCATTGCAGCACATTGCCATTTCCAGGCTGACACGTAAAGAGGATTTGTGCAGAGAGATGATGCAAAAAGGATGGCGGTAATGTGGATTGCCCAATCTATAATATTACTACTGTCCATTAGATACTTGAGTTTCTAAAATGTAAAAACATATGCAACAAACAATGATAACAGTTCAGATAATAAACAGTTCAATGCTTAAACTAATTATTTCAGCTCTTTTTATCTTTGTATACCCAATTCTAAAAGTATAAAACCGCAATTCATTTTTTTAGTGGTGGTTTTTCTTTTAAAAAATTTTACTAGCAGTTTTCAGGTATTATGTACAATCCCATTAGACAAATGCCCCAAAAAGCCATATTCATTCCATGCTTTTGCATCTGTATTATAGACAATTATCTAGCCTGACTGCTTAATGGAGAAGAAATAAAGACGTACATACAAGTCCTTCTTTTATTCTTTCCATTGATTTAGAACCTCTTGTACTGACCAGAACCGATCAGACTTTTTTCCACTTTCACACGTGTAGTGCACCGTATTAAGTGTACGTATACTGGGGACGTCTCCAAACGCACATCTGTCCATCTTAGAGGACCAGATCTGTTTACTTACCACATATTCATCAATGTTAGCCCCAACATCTACTTACTGTACAGTAGGTATCCTGTCAAGTGTTGTTTTGTACCCACTGGATTAGATTATATGAGATTAGATTTTACCAAACCTACAATCTATCTGCCTTCTCTAACTAGGCTACCAAGGTGTCACAACCATCTCGCCTAACTTTTTCTTCTTTCACTGACCTCCCACACGCTCCTAGGAGGTTTATAAACACCGTCCTGTTATTCAGGTACTGACATTTATAACTACGGGGTCTAATTACCTAGATCATCTAGAACTCATCCTCTTATTTCTCTTTTCAGCATCTTCCTTAGTGGGTTCTACAACACCATACGGGACCGCTATACTACATCCTAACCTCAGACCCGGTCCAGGTATAAACACTGGGTCCCAGATCTAATTACCTTGGAATATAAATAAAACTCTAATTTTACCTTCTTCTCTTTTTATTCAGGGGATGACTGCTACCCCAACCTAAACTCTTCAGCATTCCAAACAGCCACCCAAGTGACCTAACTACTAACAGCTACCCGATCCAAAGCAGGACTCCGTCCCTGGAAACAGGACCATCCTCAACACTCACCTCCCCCTAATTTTTATTTTTATCTCTACATCTCATGTTATTTTAACCCTAATAAATTATTTCTGTTTTAAGCATTACCTATTCCTTCACAAGTCATTCTCTTACTCCAGTTCAAATTACCTTAATTTTATTTCTTGTTTGATATCTATACCAGATATTTTTTTGGGCACTTAGTGGATAGTGTCCCAATTTTCAGCAGGACTATCTACCTGCGCCACTGTTCTCCTCATTGAAGGTATATCTATTTTATCTAACTTTTGACTTTTGGTGTTTATTGTTTCTCCCAGCTCCACCGAAGTGGGTTGACCTGGGGCAGGACGGGGGCGCAACGCCACAGCTCGTCTAATTCAGGATGAGCTATGGTATTCTCTACACCTGAAATCTCACTCCAATCACTGACTGGAGTAAGATTTTTGGTGCGCTGCACAGAAGCACAAGCCACTCAGACGCTCTAGATAAGGGGTCTCAAACTCGGCTGGGTATATGGGCCGCACAAGAAAAAATTTGAATTTGGGGGCCGCATTCTTTGAAGGACAAATTGACATTTTTAGTGATATCATTTTTCTTTGTATACACCTTTTGAATATTTTTGCCGTGTTTATTTTATTTTTTATAACTTGGGTCATAATAGATGTGGTGATAATAAACATACACTTTTTTGTTTTTACTTTACTTTATAAATAAAACAACATTTTTAGTGCCAAAATATTATTCATGCTTTATTTTTATTTATTTTTTTTAACTTTTACAATTTTGTTTCCCCCAATTGGCCACATACATTAATATTGTCTTACAATTAGCACCATATAGTAATTCTGGCAAACATCTTGTAGTAATGTGCCCCATCCTGGTCCTAATCTTGTAGTAATGTGCCCCATCCTGGTCCTCATCTTGTAGTAATGTGCCCCATCCTAGTCCCCATCTTGTAGTAATGTGCCCCATCCTAGTCCACATCTTGTAGTAATGTGCCTATCCTGGTCCCCTTCTTGTAGTAATGTGCCCCATCCTAGTCCCCATCTTGTAGTAATTTGCCCATCCTGGTCACCATCTTGTAGTAACGTGCCCCATCCTGGTCCCCATCTTGTAATAATGTGCCCATCCTGGTCCTAATCTTGTAGTAATGTGCTTATCCTGTTCTTCATCTTGTAGTAATGTTCCCCATCCTGGTCCCCACCTTGTTGTAATGTGCCCCATCTTGGTCCTAATCTTGTAGTAATGTGCCCCATCCTGGTCCCCATCTTGTAGTAATGTGCACCATCCTGGTCCTCATCTTGTAGTAATGTGCCCCATCCTAGTCCCCATCTTGTAGTAATGTGCCCATCCTGGTCCCCATCTTGCAGTAATGTGCCCCATCCTGGTCCCCCTCTTGTAGTAATGTGCCCCATCCTGGTCCCCCTCTTGTAGCAATGTGCCCCTCCTGGTCCCCCTCTTGTAGTAATGTGCCCATCCTGTTCCCCATCTTGTAGTAATGTGCCCCATCCTGGTCCTCATCTCGTAGTAATGTTCCCCATCTTGGTCCCCATCTTGTAGGAATGTGCCCCATCCTGGTCCTAATCTTGTAGTAATGTGCCCCATCCTGGTCCCCATCTTGTATTAATGTGCCCCATCCTGGTCCCCATCTTGTAGTAGTGTGCCCCATCCTGGTCCTCATCTTGTAGTAATGCGCCCCATCCTGGTACTCATCTTGTAGTAATGTGCCCCATCCTGGTACTCATCTTGCAGTAATGTGCCCCATCACGGTCCTCATCTTGTAGTAATGTGCCCCATCTTGTATTAATGTGCCCCATCCTGGTCCCCATCTTGTAGTAGTGTGCCCCATCCTGGTCCTCATCTTGTAGTAATGCGCCCCATCCTGGTACTCATCTTGTAGTAATGTGCCCCATCCTGGTACTCATCTTGCAGTAATGTGCCCTATCACGGTCCTCATCTTGTAGTAATGTGCCCCATCTTGTAGTAATGTGACCATCCTGGTCCTAATCTTGTAGTAATATGCCTCATCCTGGTCCACATCTTGTAGTAATGTGCCCCATCCTGGTCCTAATCTTGTAGTAATGTGCCTGTGAGGAGCTGCCCACTTACTAAAGACTATGATACTTTTCCAGCAACGGACCACCATTTTTGTCAATATTATTATTGTGTATTATTAGTGATTTACTTGTTATGTTTTATATAATTCTGCTTACTTGTCAGTATGTAAGATTCACTTGAAAAATGTCCAGCATTCTACTAATCTCATCTTGATCTCAGGAGTCCATTGTCTCAACAGCCAATAATCTCATTAGGTGAGTGTAGATTGAGACACAGTGGAGCCGTCACCACAGGGTGTCTTACAGGCAGTCACAGATGAAGGCTTCTAGAAAATTCTTCATTGCTTTTTAGCTAACAGTAAATGCTTAAGGGGAAGGGTGATCACTTCTGACTTGGGAGGGGACTGATCCCAGGGAAAGAAAGGAGAGTCATGTTTTAGATAGTTGGGTGGAAGGATTGAAGGAAGAGGGTGGAGACCGTGGACTTGGAAGGATGGATTGATAAACATGTTACCATTATGGATTATGTCATTTGGATTTAAACTTTCTTAAAAGGACAGCTACTAGTGGATACCTGTGCTTTCATCTTTTTATGTGCCGTCTAGAGGATCATGGACTGTGGCTCCAGACTATACTGGCTGGAGATGGGAAATCTGTGGGCCAACCAAAAGTTGGGAGACAGTGAGTATGGCCTTATACAAAGCCAGTGGAACTACTGAACCCAGATTGGTAACTTGAGGACTGAGAGAACTGTATTTTGGCCATTTACCTGGAATTGCTTTATTACCATGGCTGTGATCAATAAAATATTGTTGCATCGTTAACCTGCCTAGGTGATTACTTACAACCCACAACCTCAGATCTTTACAGTGCCCCATCCTAGTCCCCATCTTGTAGTAATGTGCCCCATCCTAGTCCCCATCTTGTAGTAATGTGCCCATCCTAGTCCCCATCTTGTAGTAATGTGCCCCATCCTAGTCCCCATCTTGAAGTAATGTGCCCCATCCTAGTCCCCATCCTGTAGTAATGTGCCCATCCTGGTCCCCATCTTGTAGCAATGTGCCCATACTGGTTCCCATCTTGGTGTAATGTTCCATCCTGGTCCCCATCATTGAGTAATGTTTCCATCTTGTAGTAATGTCCCCCATCCCCACGGCATTAAGAACTGGGGTATGTGAACTTTTGATCAGTGTCATTTGGATGTTTTTGGTTGTCATTAAGATTTAAAAAGAGAAAACACAGTAGATTGACAATAAATGGCTTCACCCAACCAATAACCATGAGTGGAGAAAAAGTTTTTTTGTTTTCATTCATATTCTCTGAAACAAGGCCAATAAAGAAAAAATTCTGCCTCGGTATGTAAACTTTTGAACACAACTGTAGATATAACTAGTATCATAATTAGGTTTGATCCAGGGTTAGTGGACTGATCGCCTTGTATCAGCGTCAAGAAGGAATTTTTCCCCGTGATGCAAATTGTCTGAAGGTGTCCTGGGGTTTTTGCCTTCTTCTGGATCAACAGATTTAGGCATAGGGATTTTAGTAATACCATTATTAGAATCACTAGAGTAATACAAAATATAAAACTAATTAAAAAATTATAAACAGGTTAATTTTTAATTGTAAAAGAGCAGCAATAATAAAAATGGTAATAATAATACATTGGTGAGGCCTAGTCCCAGTTAGTTAATAAGTTTGTGTAGTGTTAGTGTAGGGGGTACAATTGGGGGAGAAAGGTTGAACTTATGTTACTATGTTACTATTATAAAAGAAAGAAGTATCTGCACTCCACCGGACCAGAAGTGATGTCATGACCACCGATGACCTGACCGCTGAGGCTGCTGATTGGCTGTAGGGTCAGGTGACCTGTGGTTGGGACAACATTTCCTCCAGTTTGGCTGAGAACAGCGGTGAGGTAAGTTAGATTTTGCTTCATGGTACCAGGGTGTCTGGAAGTCAGGTCAATTTCTGTCATACCTGAAATAAATTGTGATTTAGAAAATAATCTTCACATAAGGTAACATACCTGTTGAAAGATCTGAACAATTTCTTTTATAATCCCAAAGATACTCATGAGCATTACAATGCCCAAGCAAGTGCGTGTGAAATACGTGTCCTGAAAGTAAACAAGATTGAGATCTAAGGATCTAACCAATTACTGTGTCATCATCTTACTGTGTTCTGGAGCATTGCAAATAAAAGCTAATACAGAAAAATATATTCAGGAGATTGTTGAAGTGAATTTGTCACCAAACTGTACTGTAAATAGTACTCTTAGTATTAATTAGTCTGTTGCATTTACTCTGAAAACCAATGAAAAATGGCTGTAAAATAATGTCTGAAAGTTTAAACTCAATTTCTGCCACCCTGCCTTATTGAAAGCTACTGAGTGTCCCGTCTTCCCTGCTGCTGAAATGTCGCTCAGTACAAATTCCAAGGGTGATGAGCGGTTATGGAGTATGCTTGGCCTCATGAGTTCTCTCACTCTCTAGCTGGACTCATAGGATGCTCAGTTTAAGAGCACAGACAGACATCCGTATTTCTCATGTGAGGATGGCATTGCAGTGCACGGACTGGCCGGCACCTGACCTTAGCGTGACAGCGTCATGTATTTCTATGGAGCTGTCAGGCTCGGGTAAGGAGAGCCGATGGTCAGTCCAAGGATTGCGATGCAATCCTCGCACGAGAAATATGGCCGTCTGTCTGCCCCCTAATATCAAGAGCATACAGCCAATTTCAGCATTTTTCCTTCTGCAGGCTACATAGACAAGGGTATGTAACACAGTGATTTTTCTATTTTGGTTTTGAGTGCATGTTCCATGCTGATATCTGGGTTGCAGGACTCTTCCGACATGATTTTGAAAAGTGCTTCAATAAGTGACATATTTATTGGAGAAATCTCAACATGGATCCTTTCTAAAAAAAAACACATACTGGTTAGTCCCATCGAATATATTGCTAATCTGTGTGCCAATCTGTGGCAGAAATTTACCTTTCAGTCTTAGATTTCTGCCACAGATTGCAAATGTGTAGTAGAGAGCAATGAAACATCAGGAGGATTCTTGCAGGATGTGCCAGAGATGAGGAAAGATTGCCATCTGCAGGCAGGCGAAATAAAGCAGAACCAAGTTATGCTAGAAAAGTTGAAGAAGGAACAAATTCAGATGCCTGACCTGATCAAATGACCTCAAGGAGGGATTTCCTGGATATAAAAGTGCGCGCCAAGACACAGGTGGATTTGGTGCCAGACTGCACAGTGGAGCAGACATGCTCCAGAGGGACCGCAGAGCCCAGCGCGACAGCCCTCAACCTGTCACACCAGGTGTGGGAAAGACTTAGTGCAACACAGAGGGAAGAGGGAAAGGGAGCCCAGACTATAGGGAAAGGGGGGAGTGGAGACCTTCTAGTCTGGTCTAGTGTCAACCGGTCTCAACTACCGTCCCTGAATTGGCTCTGCACCAATTGCCGTATGCGTGCCTCGCCCTGTCTTTCCCTGGCGTATGGCTAAGGCTAGGAATGGGAGGAGATGAGCACTAGTCGATCTCCACTAAACTCTATAAGCAACAAGGGTAGACAAACAGGGGGAGATTGCTTAGCTTTAGATAACTCCAGACAAATGCGAACTCGGCCTCAAGCTCCAGAGAGGACGAAGTACTGCTCTTGCTAAACCTTCACAAGTAGAAATGAATATAGCCGGCACCTCCATTTTAGACACACCAGGTATTTATACTCCCAGGCCAGAGAGCTAATTAGCCAGAAGGAGGTAGCCGCTAGGTACTAGAGACAGCGTCTCATCTAAGAAGATGTCTGTAATGCCAAACATAGAGATCTCCTGCAACCAACTGCAGGGTGACTGTCTGTCACCTCTGATACACCCGTGACACAACCGGAGGCCTGCGTTGCACCAGAGCCAGGCACTGCCTGAAAAGCTCCAGACCCCTTACAGAAGCGCCCTGAGCCCTGCGCATTTTGATCAGAATCAGGACCTGCGTCCCACACTGAGTAAGTTCTCGGGACCCGATGATGCCTGCCAAAAGCAGGGGTCTGGATCCCCTTATCGCAAGCATGAGAGAATACTGTCGATGGTCAAGCCAAGAAGAGCTGATAGAGAACTGCGATAGGAGAGACGAGCCAGCAACCGCGGAGGAATCGCGCAAGTGAAAAGGGCCGTCACTTCCAACTCTCACTTACGGTACCAGGGACAGTTGGGATTAGGATTTCAGGTTGGAGGGGGCCGGTTGGTGCGTGGGAGGCTAAACGGGATCTGATAGACTTTATCTGAAAGAGACTTGCGGCCTAACGGGAATATCCGGTGACACCCGCTATGGCCATATAAAGAGAACTCACGTAGTGACTCCCACGACTGGGTGCATCACACTATTGCAAAGAACTTTACTGTTATTTACTGAAAGATATTTCTTATTGTTATTCCAAGATGCTGTTTATTAGTAGTGATGAGCGAGCATGCTCTCTACTGCTCGGTGCTCGCGTGAGCATCTCACTTCTCGAGATGCTCGGCGCTTACCGAGTATTTCCGGGGTTGCTCGGCGGGAGTTTGGGTCCCCTCCCTTCATGTTTGGTGCTCTTTAGAGCGCCAATCAACATGCAGGGATTGCCTGCCACTCACTATAATGCCTTAGCCATGTTGGTTGTGGCATTACAGTGATTAGCTGGCCGCAGAGCGTCATCAGGTCTATATCAGACCTGGCGCCGCCATGCTCGTCACAGTAACTCCAGAATCAGTCAGAGTCAGAGAGAGATTTGCTTGTGTATTAGGTAGTGTAGGGAGAAAAAAAGTACATTACACATATCCATCTTAACAAACAGTCCTTTTGAGGACTAACTAATCCATCTGCAGAGATATCAGGCAGGCAGTGTATATAGGCAGGCAGGGTATACAGCAGGCTGCAGTGCATATAGCACAAGAGGCTCCATTCCAATTCTGCCTTCTGCTGCTGTTAGATATTTCTATAGAAAGGCCCAGGTCTCAGGGGCCAGGAATACTTTTTTTGGATCTTAATCCTCATTACTTGCTTAAAAAGCAATCCAGAGAACACCGTTTATCTGCGCCATTTGCTTGTTGGCACTGCAGAATACAGCCAGGTCCTTTCTATATTGCAGTGCTAGAAATCCAGCTATTTAAAACTGTGCTTTCTCCGTCACACGGATCACATATAACTTCGCTCCAAACTCAGTCATTTGTAGTGAGCTTGGAAGATACTGTCCTCTATTTAAAATGGGCAAGGCACGTGGCAAGGGACGGGGAACTGGACGTGATGGTGATGGTGCATGCAGAGGCCAAGGACAAAGCCGTGGGCAAGCTGAAATTGAGCCACAACAAACACCCACATCTTCTCGCCTGACCTTCCTGTCCCAATTCCTAGGGGACCGCAGCACACTGCTATTGAACCCAGAGCAGTGTCAAAAGGTTGTTGGTTGGATAGCGGATAATGCTTCCAGTCACTTAGCCACCACCACCCTGTCTTCCACACGGTCAAGTCTCAGTAGCCGTGAGTCTGGACCGCATATTCCTCACCCTGATCCTCCTTTCTCCCACCATGCCGAGTGCCCAGAGACAACTGATCCCACACATGGACACTCTGAAGAGCTGTTCACTTTTCCATTTATAGATTCGGGCCTCTTGCCCGGTCCACTTGAAGCGGGGCAAGAGGAGATCGCGTGTAGTGATGCCCAAATATTTGAGCAGCCACGGTCACACGGAGGCAACGGTGGGAAAGTGTCACAAGAGGTGGACGATGATGAGACACAATTGCTAGAAAGTAAGGAGGAGGACCAGGGTGCGGAAGTGGAAGACGAGGTGGTGGATGATATGGTAACTGACCCAACCTGGCAGGAGGACATGCAGAGTGAGGACAGCAGCACACAGGGGGAGGGAGGCAGAGCACCCCAACAGGCAGGAAGAAGCGGTGTGGTGGCCGCAGACAGAAGGCAGGCAACCGTTCACCGTAACACCAACACGAAGGAAGTTGCCAGTACAACTGTTAGGTCTTCCCGAGTCTTGTTGTTTTTTAAAGACTCTGCCGATAACCCCAAAAAGGACATTTGCACCACCTGCCAGGCCAGCATTAGCAGTGGTGGCAAAACGACCAGCCTGACCACCACCAGCATGATCAGGCACATGGCAGCAAAGCAAGCGACTTTGTGGGCCGAACCCCAGGGTCCAGGAACATTGTCTGCAGGTGGCACCATTGCTACTTCCGCTGTTGTGCATGCAAGCCAATCCCCTGTCCATGGTGCAGGCGAAGATGCCTACTTTCCTGCACCTGTCATTGCGCACTTTCAAGTAGCAGCATCAGGAAGCAGGTCCATGTCCTTGACTATTTCTCCCGGTGTGCCGTCCCCACATTACACGAGCACGTGTCCCAAAACATTAGCCGTGCCCTCAACAACGCAAGTGCCTCCAAATTTTTGGCAGCCCTGGCATTCACTGCATAGGCCAACTCTATGGGAGACTCTCTCCTTTCTAATGGGAATTTGTCGTTACTGTGGCCCTGCTCTATGTCTCTTTAAATTGTTAGTGGGGTTTTTCCTAAATTTGGTCAGCCATTGGACTCACTGCATACCCTATAACTGTATAGCAGACTCTCTCCTTTCTAATGGGAACATGTCGTACCTTGTTACTGTGGCCCTGCTCTATGTGTCTTTAAATTCTTAGTGGGGTTTTTGCTAAAATTGGTCAGGCGTTGGACTCACTGCATACCTTATAACTGTATAGCAGACCCTCTCCTTTCTAATGGGAACATGTCGTACTTGTTACTGTGGCCCTGCTCTGTGTGTCTTTAAATTCTTAGTGGGGTTTTTCCTAAAATTGGTCAGCCGTTGCACTCACTGCATACCCTATAACTGTATAGCAGACCCTCTCCTTTTTAATTGGAACATGTTGTACTTGTTACTGTGGTCCTGTTCTGTGTGTCTTTAAATTCTTAGTGGGGTTTTTCCTAAAATTGGTCAGCCATTGGACTCACTGCATACCCTGTAACTGTATAGCAGACTCTCTTCTTTCTAATGGGAATTTGTCGTTACTGTGGCCCTGCTCTATGTGTCTTTAAATTCTTAGTGGGGTTTTTCCTAAAATTGGTCAGCCGTTGGACTCACTGCATATCCTATAACTGTATAGCAGACCCTCTCCTTTCTAATGGGAACATGTCGTACTTGTTACTGTGGCCCTGCTCTATGTGTCTTTAAATTCTTAGTGGTTTTTTTTCTAAAATTGGTCAGCCGTTGGACTCACTGCATACCCTATAACTGTATAGCAGACCGTCTCCTTTCTAATGGGAACATGTCGTACTTGTTACTGTGGCCCTGCTCTATGTGTCTTTAAATTCTTAGTGGTTTTTTTTCTAAAATTGGTCAGCCATTGGATTCACATCATCTAATATATATAATTGTCTTATCCCGTCTGTCTGTCTGTCCTTCTGTCCAGGAAATCCCGCGTCGCTGATTGGTCCGGCCGCGGCCAATCAGCGACGGGGGATTTCAGAAAAAAGATGGCGGCCGCTAGCAGCAGAAGGACCCCGACCGGTGGCGCCGCTGACCTCCATGCGGCTACCGTTGGGAGATCAGCGGCTAGGACCGCTGATCTCCCGACTGTAAGTGTGAAGGGAGGACCGGGGAGGGGCGGCGCCGGTCGGGATGCTTCTGCTGCTAGCAGCCGCCCATCTCCCAGCTGCTCGCAGCGGAAGTACCCGCACAAGCAGCGCCGATCCCGGGCCCACACTAATACGACGCTGATTGGTCGATGCCGACGGCCGCGACCAATCAGCGATATTGGCGCCAAGTTTAAACACTGTTCTGCACAGTGTTGCGGCTACCATCGAGAGATCAGCGGCAAGTGTGAAGGGAGGACCGGAGAGCGGCGCCGCCGGTCGGGATACTTCTGCTGCGAGCAGACGGACATCTCCCGCAGCGCCGCCCCCCGGTCCTCACTAATACAATTCGCTGATTGGTCGCGGCCGTAAAAACTGCTGTGCTAATTGGTCGCGCACGCAGGCCGCGACCAAACAGCGATATTGGCGCCAAATTTAAAAATCGCTGTGCTGATTGGTCGCGCCCGCCGGCCGCGACCAATCAGCGATATTGGCACCAAATTTTAACACCACTGTGCTGATTGGTCGCGCCTGCCGGCCGCGAACAATCACCGATATTGGCGCCAAATTTTAACACCGCTGTGCTGATTGGTCGCGCCTGCCGGCCGCGACCAATCAGCAATATTGGCGCCAAATTTAAAATCCACTGTGCTGATTGGTCACGGCCGGCGGCCGTGATCAATCAGCGATATTGGCGCCAAATTTAAACGCGCTCTTCGGCCCTCACTAGTACGGTCTGCTGATTGGTCGCAGCCGCAGGCCGCGACCAATCAGCGATATTGGCACCAAATTTAAATACCACTGTGCTGATTGGTCGCGTCCGCCGGCCGCGACCAATCAGCGATATTGGCACCAAATTTAAACACCGCTGTGCTGATTGGTCGCGCCCGCCGGCCGCGACCAATCAGCGATATTGGCGCGAAATTTAAACACCGCTGTGCTGATTGGTCGCGCCCGCTGGCCGCGACCAATCACCGATATTGGCGCCAATTTTAAACACCGCTCTGCTGATTGCGCCCAGTGTACCGCATACATATTCTAGAATACCCAATGCGTTTAAATCGGGCCACCATCTAGTACTCTATAACTGTATAGCAGACTCTCTCCTTTCTAATTGGAATTTGTCATCACTGTGGCCCTGCTCTATGTGTCTTTAAATTCTATATGGGGTTTTTCCCAAATTTTGGCTTCCCTTGCAGTCACAGCATGGGCATTACCACTATAGGAGACCCGCTCCTTTATAATTGGAACTTTTTTTTACTGAGACCCTCCTCTATGTCTCTTCAAAGGGGTATTGGGTTGCGTCCAAATTTTTGGCAGCCCTTGCAGTCACTGGATACGCAATAACAGCATAGGAGACCCACTTGTTAATAATGGGAACAACAAAGCATAGCTGGCTAATGGCTCTCTAACAATAGTGAGGGCCGACTGCTGGCCTTTTAAGAATAGTAAGGGCTGTCTGATGGCCCTATAAAAATAGGCTTTATGACTCTCAGAGTCCCTCCATCATAAATAAAACAGGATGTGTCTGATGATGTGTCACACACCACATTGCCAGATAAGGTTGTAAAATGTTGAAGTGACATTTCCCGGTGAATGCATTTGTCTTAAAAAATAAAGTAAAAAAACCAAAACAATAGGATCTTTCTTTAGTATAAAAAACAGCGTCCCCAATTTAACCTCAATGTAATCACATTGTTCAGCTCCTGCACCTCCTACTCCATCTCCGAAATGACCACGTCAGTCACAAGCTGACAGCACTGCAGCACTGCCTTGGCCAAGCGGCAACAGGCTGTGCTGAAGATAACATGCTTAATGCTTAATTGACAAACCGCCCAGCGTTGCAGAGTTGTTGAAAGCTGTAACACAGCAGCCTGATCTGTGGCTCTCACCACTGAACATACAGCCAGGAATGGTCGTGTGTGACAATGGGGACCTGGTGACGGAGAAATAACAGCCGGAGTAGATACGGTTTCCCTCTATGCCAGTCCTTTCACCGAGCTAAAGAATATGGCTGTGGTGAAATACAACTTCCACTGAGAAGCTGTTTCAGATTGAAAAACATTGTGCCCACCAGAGGATTTGATTCTGAGGGCTCACCTTTCTCCCCCACTCAAGAGCCCTCAGAATCAAATCCTCTGGTGGGCACAATGTTTTTCATGATAGCAGCTGCAAAGTTAGCGCTATCATGAACTCTCCAGAGGTAGAAGCCAAGGCACACCAGAGGATTCTCTGGTGGGACCGTCTAACCCTGCCGAAAAGCAGTCCTAGCTAAGAAAAGTGTGGGGGAAGGTTCCCGGACACTCGATGGCTGCTTTTTTAATGTGGATCAGACATGCTTATGCATGTTGTTTCTTAAACCGCATTGCAGATAAGGCCATTGTCCAACTCTGTATTCATGAAATTAAATGCGCAAAGAAAGATGTTTGTGTGTCAAAGCACCACCGACAAGTGCGAGTTGATGTTGGACGGGCTGTCATTGCTTCTGCAACAAGCTGCATTAGATGACTTCCTGGGAGAAATGACACCCAGGGTAGATACGGTTTCCCTCTATGCCAGTCCTTTCACCAAGCTAAATACAACTCTCAGCAAAAAAAGCTATGGACTGGCTCCGTACCGTCCCTGGCCACATTCACCTGTCCACGTGTTTGTGGTTAGGCGGTCCTTCCCAGTAAGTGCACTGGGCAGGGCACGGGTAATGTTGTGGGACCCGTGCTTGTGGAAGGCAGAGACGACACCGGGAGAAACAGTGGTGGCTGGGGACCGAGTATGGACACCCGGCCGCCGCCGGCATGAGGTTATGAAAAACTTCCAACTCCATGAGCCTAAAAGGCCACATTTCAAGTGAAAGCAACTTTAGAGGACTTCCTGGGAGAAATGACAGCTGAGTAGATATGGTTTCCCAAGTCCTTTCACCAAGCTAAAGAATATAGCTGTGGTGAAATACAACTCAGCAAAATAAGCTGTGGACTGGCTCCGTAACGTCCTTGGCCACTTTCACCTGTCCACGTGTTTGTGGTTAGGCGGTCCTTCCCAGTAAGTGCACTGGGGAGGGCACGGGAAATGTTGTGGGACCCGTGCTTGTGGAAGGAAGAGACGACACCGGGAGAAACAGTGGTGGCTGGGGACCGAGTATGGACTCCCGGCTGCCGCCGGCATGAGGTTGTGAAAAGGTTCCGCCTCCATGAGCCTAAAAGATCATATTTCAAGTGCAAGCAGCTGCCCAGAAATCTGACAGTTTAGTGTTGCGGCCTGTGGGTGGGTGGGTGGCTGGCTGCATATTTGCGCTTGCATTCCAAGCAACAGAAAACTAAGCAGATGGTGGCCTCTATCATCATCATGGCCTCACCTCGGCACTATGAACTCTCCTGAAGGAGAAGCCAGGGCCCGCCAAAGAAGTCTCTGGTTCTCTGGTGGGCCCGTCCAATCCTGCCGAGAAGCAGTCCTGGCTAAGAAAAGTGTGGGGGGAAGGTTCCCGGACACTCTATGGCTGCTTTTTTTAATGTGGATCGGACATGCTTATGCATGTTATTTCTTAAACCGCATTGCAGATCAGGCCATTGTCCAACTCTGTATTCATGAAATTAAATGCGCAAAGAAAGATGTTTGTGTGTCAACGCACCACCGACAAGTGCGAGTTGATGTTGGACGGGATGCCATTGCTTCTGCAACAAGCTGCATTAGAGGACTTCCTGGGAGAAATGACACCCAGGGTAGATACGGTTTCCCTCTATGCCAGTCCTTTCACCGAGCTAAATACAACACTCAGCAAAAAAAGCTGTGGACTGGCTCCGTACCATACCTGGCCACATTCACCTGTCCACGAGTTTGTGGTTAGGCGGTCCTTCCCAGTAAGTGCACTGGGGAGGGTACGGGTAATGTTGTGGGACCCATGCTTGTGGAAGGCGGAGACGACACCGGGAGAAACAGTGGCGGCTGGGGACCGAGAAAGGACACCGGGGAGACCGGACGCATCGGATAAGGAGACCGAGGGCCATCAGAAGGTAAATATAATATTTATTTTTTACCATTATTTTACGGTCACACTATATAAATCCATGCCGGTTGCATGGATTTATATAGTGTGACCAAGTTGTCAAGCACTTTCCAAGTGATGCTAAAATCATTGGAAAGCGCTTGACAACCCGCATGCAGAAATGCATGTGAAAAACACTTCACTTACGCTTGTCCCTGGCAGGAAAAATGCATGTACAATCCGCAAGCGTTTTTTCTGCCAGGGAGATGCAGAAACGCTCAGGAAAAATCCGAAGCATTTCTGCATCGTGGGCACTTAGCCTAACACATATTCTCTCTCTTGCTTCAGATTATCTGCTGAAAAGGAGAGGAAAATGTATCATTTGTCAAAACCCCTTCAAGTTGATGAAGTGGAGACGCTGTTAGATGATGATGATGATGCAGACCCCACAAATGTCATAATGCAATCTGCCTGACACATGCAAAAATGATGTGCAATTCTTGCTCTTTGCTCTGCAAATGTGTTTTTTTTCTGGTGAACCTTAAACATCTAATTCTGAATGAATATGTATTTTAGGTACCTTAAAATTAATCTTTTTCCCCTATATTTACTTTTTAATAATAGTTATGCATTGAAAACTGGGGGCTATTAGGCGGGAGTTGTGAAATGTGTGTACTTTTAGAGTTATTTCTCTTATGGTAAGTAAAAGGTTTTTTTTGCACCTGATTATGTGTACTCTCTTTTATTACATCCCTATGAAGATCACTGATCACTTCTAGAACATTGAAATTGAGAAAATTAGATATTATAGGCATTTTTCTATCCTGTGCTTACTAGGCGCATTGTTCCTGAACTCGTTAGTGAAGGAATTGTTCCTGACGGAGGATTAAAGTAATTCTTTATACCACATGTTACGCTTAAGACCGGTATACGGTCGAAATGGATAAATGTGATTCTTACCAGCCTCCCTGTTTCATGCACTTTTTAATAAGGAAGAAATACTGTTTGGAATTGTTATGATACCAACAGCTTTATTTATTTTTCCTTAACATTACAAGTGAATGCTGGTTGTGCTCAATAGCCAACATTGGAGAGATAACATGATGAGTGTGCCATATTAAACAGCAGTAATGGCAAATTAATCATACTTTTGCACAAAAACTATACAGTTCCAAAAGCTTTTAAAGATATATATATATATACAATAGCAAAGAATTCAGAGTGAGAAAATAAATACCTGAAGCTGCAAAGGTTTCACTTCTGCAGTTGAATTAGTGCCGTTGGTTTTGGGGGTTCCAGCATTTACAATCAGAAGGGTCAAAGGAATAATCCCCAATGAGTAAATAGCCAAGTTTACCAGATGTGCTTTAAATCCATATGCTCTCCTGGAATACAAACAAAATTGTAAATTACAGTGGGCACGGAAAGTATTCAGACCCCTTTAAATTTTTCACTCTTTGTTTCATTGCAGCTATTTGTTAAATTCTAAAAAGTTCATTTTTTTCTTATTAATGTACACTCTGCACCCCATCTTGACTGAAAAAAAAACAGAAATGTAGAAATTTTTGCAAATTTATTGAAAAAGAAAAACTGAAATATCACATGGTTATACGTATTCAGACACTTTGCTCAGTATTGTGTAGAAGCATCCTTTTGTGCTAGTACAACCATGAGTCTTCTCGTAAATTATGCAACAAGTTTTTCACACCTGGATTTGGGGATCCTCTACCATTCTTCCTTGCAGATCCTCTCCAGTTCCGTCCATTTTCAGGTCTCTCCAGGGATGCTCAATTGGGTTTAGATCAGGGTTCTGTCTGGGCCAGTCAAGAATAGTCACAGAGTTGTTCTTAAGCCACTCCTTTGCTATTTTAGCTGTGTGCTTGTTGGAAGGTGAACCTTCGGCCAAGTCTGAGGTCCAGAGCACTCTGGAAGAGGTTTACATCCAGGATATCTCTGTACTTGGCCGCATTCATGTTTCCTTCAATTGCAACCAGTCGTCCAGTCCCTGCAGCTGAAAAACACCCCCATAGCATGATGCTGCCACCAACATGTTTCACTGTTGGGATTGCATTGGGCAGGTGATGAGCAGTGCCAGGTTTTCTTCACACTTACCACTTAGAATTATCACCAAAAAGTTCTATCCTCATCTCATCAGACCGGAGAATCTTATTTCTCATAGTCTGGGAGTCCTTAATGTGTTTTTGAGCAAACTCTATGCAGGCTTTCATATGTCTTGCACTGAAGAGAGGCTTCTGTCGGGCCACTCTGCCATGAAGACCTGACTGGTGGAGGGCTGCAGTGATAGTTGACTTTGTGGAACTTTCTCCCCTCTCCCTACTGCATCTCTGGAGCTCAGCCACAGTGATCTTGGGGTTCTTCTTTACCTCTCTCACCAAGGCTCTTCTCTCACGATTGATCAGTTTGGCTGGACGGCGAGGTCTAGGAAGACTTTTGGTGGTCCCAAATTTCTTCCATTTAAGGATTATGGAGGCCACTTTGCTCTTAGGAACCTTGAGCACTTCAAAAATTCTTTTGCAACCTTGGCCAGATCAGTGCCTTGCCACAATTCTGTCTCTGAGCTCCTTGGGCAGTTCCTTTGAGCTCATGATTCTCATTTGGTCTGACATGCACTGTGAGCTGTGAGGTCTTATATAGAAAGGTGTGTGCCTTTCCAAATCAAGTCCTATCAGTTTAATTAAACACAGCTGGACTCCAATGAAGGAGTAGAACCATCTCAAGGAGGATCACAAGGAAATGGACATCATGTGACTTAAATATGAGTGTCTTAGCAAAGGGTCTGAATATTCATGATCATGTGATATTTCAGTTTTTCTTTTTTAATAAATTTGCAAAAATTTCTACATTTGTTTTTTTTTCAGTCACGATGGGGTGCAGAGTGTACATTAATGTGAAAAAAATAAACTTTTTAGAAATTATCAAATGGCTGCAATGAAACAAAGAGTGAAAAATGTAAAGAGGTCTGAATACTTTCCGTACCCACTGTAGCTAAAGTAATCTAGTACATCCGTTAACATATTTGTCTTCACGTCATGTAAGAGCCTCATAGGCCCCGTTGTAAAAACTTTATTTTTAAAATTTGTCTGGTCCTGATAGCTGTTCTTTTCCTTTTATGACTAGCCCAGAGTAATACATTTATCACCTTTCTATTGGATGGGTGAAAAATGTAAAGTCACAGTGGTCCCAACGATCTCATTTATTATCCCACAATAATGAGAAGTTTGTGTAAATCAGCTGTCAACATCCTAAAATGTTACTTTCTATCTAAAATAATCCTAAGTAAGTCCTCGTGCACATTGCTTTATTTCAGGTCCATGTTGTGCAAAACCATAATACGGTGCAATGAAGCCATAATGTGCTTCAATGTGCCTCCAATTTTATGCAAATGCATACAGAGTGGACCATATGGCTTGCCATAAATAATATGGGATACGCTGTGTACTTGAACCCCTAGACAGACCCATCAATATGTTCTTTGAAAGGGCTATTGAGTGGCTGAAAAGCTAATATCGGTCCCTCTGCACAAGCCACAGGAGGATGCCACAGTAAAAACTGCCAATTGGACTGCACTTTACTGTTTAAGTAACTCCCATAGAAGTGAATAGGACTTAAGGAAATTATATAGCACAGCTCACTCAGCATTTTTCAGAATCCTGCCCTCCAGTGACTGGTGTCGAGGAATGGATATTCCAGTCTCAGCCACCCATTTATATCATAAGGATGCAATAGATAGGCAAAGCACCATTATGCTAATGGGGGTATGGGCTAGGGTGTGTAGTGCTTACTTTCACATGCGCTGATAACATACATACAGTGGCAAAACTTAATGATGTCACAATGAAAAATTGGTAACAGTCCCTCAAATATCAAGTTTTTAATAATACTTTTCTCCTCACAAGGGGCAGAGACAGGGATTTGCATGGTTCAACCCAATTCTCACAAACTGGTTGTTAAATTACCAGTCGACTTGGCGAATTGAAGAAGTCACAGGATCTCATCTGGATTCTGCTTACTGGGTTTAATTGTATACGTCTCTGCTGGAACAGAGGAGCCTTAAACACCTAGCATGGGGAGGACAGTGGAGAGGGGTAGCATGGGAGAATTGCAGTGTGTTCAGGGCACAAAGTGTGGTGGGGAAGTGTGGAGAGAGGAAAGCATTGGGAGACAGAATGAAGAGGACATTGCTTCGAGCTGGATGCTATTGTGGATGCAATAAGGTAAAACAACATAGATTCCATAGTTCATAAAGTGAGAACAGTGTGGCGGTTATAGTTTATAAGGAAGGACAGTGTGGCAGTTATAGTTTATAAGGGAGGCCAGTGTGGCGATCATCATATTTTATGAGTATAACAGTGTGGCAGCTATTGTTCATAAGGATGGACGGTGTGGAGTTTGTCTTTCATAAGGAGGATGGCGTGGAGGTTATAGTTCATGGGGGGATGGGTGGAGCTAATGTTTAATTGGAGAGGACAGTGTAAAGGCCAGAAATCATAAGAGGGACAGCATGGTGGTTATATTTTGTATAAGGAAAAGAGTGGGAGTCAATTATTTATTCAAAAGCAGAATATACAGCTTATTTAGGGTGCTATATTAGTGATCATTTTTATTCAGGAAACAATAATGACACTGTTATTTTTAAGGGCACCTTATCAGTATGATTCAGAAAGCCAGAAAAAAGGTAAGTCTGCAGAAACGAGCATTGGATATGAAAAGTTATCATAGCATCTGGACCAGATGGAGAAGAAAGGAATGACTACGCCAGTGAGAGAAGAAGTTGCCTATAAGGTATCTGAATGTTAATGTTTATTTCTGATACTAACTGCATCAGTACTGTGGCTTATGTATGGTCCACAGTTTCATGATGGCCAATAACAATAATTTCCATTATCTTTTTAATACCTTTGTTAAGCTCATACTGGGAATTGTAAGTCCATGCTATAAAAATGAATAAGGTGTGGGCTGACCTGACTTGGCAATTCATCACGGTCCCAAGTTTGATGTATTCATTTATTGATGATGGTGGATATGGTGATGTATTCATGTACTGATGGTGGATCTGGTGCTGTAGATGTACTGATAATGATTTTGGTGCAATATTCATGTGCTGATGGTGGTTCTTGTACAGTATTCATGTAATAACGGTGGTTCTAGTGCTGTATTCATGTACTATTAGTGGTTATGCTGCTGTACTTCTGTACTGATGGTGGATCGAGTCCTACATTCATGCACGGAAGGTGGTTCTGGTTCTATATTTTTGTACTTACATTGGTTTTGGAACATGTACTGATGTTTTGTGCTGGTAGTGTATTTATGTACTGCTAGTGGTTCTGATGTTGTACTCATGTACAAATGATGGTTCCAGTGCTATATTTCTCTTCTATTGACAGTTATGGTGCTGTTTTCCTGTAGTGATGGTGGAATTGGTGCTGTATTCATGTACTGTTGATGGCTTGTATGCTGTATGCATGTACTTATAGTGGATCTGGTGCTGTACTCATGTACTGATGGTTGTTCTGTTACTGTACAGAAGTAGAAACTCTTATCTTGTCAGATTATGTGTTACATGGCATTGTTAATAAAATAGTGAGCTGTCTCACAAGTTAATGACTATTACATGTGTATTTATGGTAGCAGCATTAAACGTTTGTATTTGATAAGAGGTAGAAGGATTGGAGTCCCTCTACATTCTATTCTACATCTATGTAAATTCTGTAATCTTATGACATGTGTGAATAACACCTACTACATTATCTGTGCTCAAATAGCAAGGACTGTGTTATTTCTAGTGTTACATAGGAATGGGAATACCTACAACATAATTTACAGGAAAATGTACCTATAATTTTGGTTCTAAATTCTAAATTGCTTAATCCCAAACAAACAATATTACACTGTCATATTATGTACTTACCATTTCATGAGCAAATATTCTTTACAAACTGGGTGAGACAAGAGTTCCACACGGTTGTGTTTCACCATAGCCTATAGTAGTAAATGTGGAAAAATTAAAGTTTGTCGCTTATATCTTTACAATAGCATGCACTGAGATAACTTGCCATTTATAGGCTCGAAAAGATTTTTACAGCTTCCATCAAGTTCAATTCTAGTATAAATACAGTTAGCTCCCCCTAGTTATGACATAATGCAATGCAGAATATCTTACTTTTATGCCTTAATGATTAGGCTTTGAAGCATACTGTGTCCTTTCATACAAAGCCTGTTGATATGAACAATCTTGGTGCCTTCAGGTAAAACCAATTTTGGGGCATATTCCATGCTAATATGTTTCCGAAATTGTCCTGATTCTCACGCTAATTTGCCATCCGATCTTTTTCAGTGGGTGATTTCTCTTCATCAGCATTCATCTATACAGGAAATGCTTTTTCCCCTTACAAGCACACATTGCTATTGGCATTGACCATAAGCTTGTATCCCTTGAATAGAAGCCCCCTTCTCTGTTATGCCTTTTAATTCCTGAAAGGGAATCTTACACCAGGTTTTTGTAACTTAATCTAAGAGCAGCATAATGTAGAAACAAAGACCCTGATTCCAGCGATGTGTCACTTACTTGGCTGATCCTTGTATATTTGATAATCTCCTGTTAAAACTGTGATTTTATCACTAGAGGACTAGTGAACCTGAACCCATTTAGTCCTTCTTATGCATGAGCCCTGAATAACCCCACCCCCACCACTGATTGGTAGCTTTCTACTTATCCAGAGTGTACACTGAAAGCTGCCAATTAGTGATGCAGTCAGAGTTATACAGAGCACATCATTCAGAGAAGTAGTGGATCTGCATCAGATTAAACAATGATTTTATCAAGCAGCCTAGTAAGTGATATATCACTGGAATCAGGGTCTCTGCCCCTATATCATGCTGCGGTCAGATGGGGAAGCAAAAACCCCAGTGAGATATTTCCTTTAAATACCAGACAATATTTAATTTTTTTCCTCTCTCCATCTTCCTAGAGCCATAACTTTTGTATTTTTCTGTCTACATAGCGGTATGAGAATTTTTTTGGGCGGAAGTAGTTGTGGTAGTTGAATAGTTGAATCTAACGATTAATTTTAGTATGCAGTGCGCCGTAACATGGGAAAAAAATCCAAGTGCAGTGAAATTGTGAAACAAATGAATTCTGCCATGGTTTTTTCAGTTTATGTTTTACACCGTTCATTCTTTTGTAAAAAATTACTCTCAAATATGATTCTCCAGGTCAGTACAATTACAGAGATCCCAAACCAGCATAGATTTTTTTTTATGAAAGTCGTGAAAAAAACGAGATGCTTGTTAAAAAAAATAAAAATTTTGTTTATGCTACCATTTTCCGAGACTGGGAACATTTTTATTGCTCTGTCAAAAGAGGTGTTTGAGGGCTTGTTTTCCTAAGTGGTGAGCTGATGGTTTTGCTGTTAGCAACTTTGGGTACATCTGATATATTGATGCCTTTTTCTGCATTTTTATAGGGATGTGCAGTGACCAAAATAAATGCAATTTATTTTGTGAGACTGGACTTTAAAAATAAGAAATAAAAAGGAAACATGTTTGTTATCATTGTGTCTTTAAAAAAAGAGCGAAAAAGAGGATGATTCATATTTTTTATATTAAAAAAATGTATATACTGTTTCTTAACTTTATCTTTTAATCTTTCTGGGAGACTTGAACCCATGGTTTTCTGATCGCTTATACTATCAATTGTAATATAATAGTATTGCAATATATAGTGAATATCTTGATCTTCTTCACTGAAGTACTAAGATGGCAGAAACGGTGGCCATAGTGGCAAATGGGAGAAGAGTACTGGCAGGTGTTCCATTAAACACTGCTATCAGAGATTAACAGCAGCGTTTAAAGAGTGCTTCTCACCTGTTTAACATATTAAGCTGCAAACAAAAGAATACAGCAGCACTCTGTAAGTGCTAATATGTATGCAGATATTGAATATATGAAATTTGGACTGCACTACTGCTACTGTATATACAATATACCGCATTTTTCGGACTATAAGCGGGGCACAGGAGGCAGCAGCCGCCCGCTGTAGCCTAACACTGTCCCCGCTGCTAAAGAAAATGAAAATTCACTGCTCCCCACGCCCATGGGGCGTGGGGAGCACTGAATATTCATGCTCCTTAATAGCAGCACACAGTGTAGCCGCACTGCGGCTCCTGCTGCTGCCGGAATCGCCTGTGCCCACTGTTAAAGGGCATGAATATTCAACCTCTCTCCATGCCCATGGGCGTGGGGAGGGGTGAATATTCATGCCCTTTAATGAGTGGGCACACGCGATAGCCCGGCAGCAGCAGGAGCAGCAGCGCGGCTACGCTGTGTGCCGGCTATGAAGGAGAGTGAAGTCACTGCTCCCCGCGTACACAGTCCCGGCGTGGGGAGCAGTGACTTCCGGCAGTGATCTCTCCATGTGAGCCGCGCATGGCAGTGACGTCATGCGCGGCTCACATGGAGAGATCAGTGCGGGCAGACCGGACGCAGCGCTGGAGGAGAGAGAAGAAAGGTGAGTATGAGTGTTTATTTTTTTATGTGCAGCCTGATGGGGATTAGGGGGACCATGCATACTAGGATAAGGATGAGGGGGCCATACATACCAGGGTAAGGATGAGGGGGCCATACATACCAGGGTAAGGATGAGGGGACCATACATACCAGGGTAACGCGGCGAGCCAGGGACAGAGGCATCGAGAGCCGGTCCTGGCTGAGAGAACTACACTACCGGACATTGGGGTCCGAGGCTGTCAGGGTTGCAAGCCCAGCAGCAGAGACACAACCCACGAGGGATTTCAGGTCCCTTGGCCTAAGAAGCCTGGAGGCTCCGCCACACAGAGGGACCAGTACAGCATGGAGAAGCAAAAGGTACCTAAGGCCCGAGTTGCAAGCCATACAGGCGAAGTACACGGCCAGCTCAGGGACGTGGGCTATTACACCACGAAAAGGGGGATAGTTAGTAAGGGCAGAGAGAGAACGGTAGGCCTTCACACTCACCCTGATCAGTGGGGCTCGCCCGAATGCTCTCAGACACCCAGGCCCATTCCTACCAGGTACTCCTGTAGGGTCATTAGTAACACCTACAATAAAGACCCTGGACTGTTTGAAGTGGATTCTGAACTCTTATTATTGCGGCCTGCACTATCACCCCCAGCATTCATATACGCTGCCCTGAGGCTACACTCTTCCCGTGGGGAGTTATCCTATCCCTGTTCTGCACACCAACATCAGCCTCAGCGGTCTGTCTTGCAGCGGCGGTCATCCCTGACCGCAATCCACGGGTGGCATAGTCGGACATTCATAACTCTACAAATAGACTGCCACAGCATTTGGTCTGACCACCCTGAGCCACGGGATTGGGTTGCCACTACTACCCCCATCATCGCACTAAAGCCCGGTTCAGGAGTACGAGAGAATCTTTAGTAAGCACCCGCTAGACTTCGGCAGGGTGAAAGGGGTAGAACACCACATCCCCACGGGGAGCCACCCACCAATAAAAGAGAGACACAGACCAGTACCCCCTGCACATTATCAGAACGCAAAGGGCATGCTGAGAGAAATGAAAGAAGCCGGGGTCATTAGAGACAGCTGTAGCCCCTGGGCAGCCCCCTTGGTTCTGGTAAAAAAGAAAGACGGTACCATGAGAATGTGCGTGGACTATAGACAAATCAATCGTATCACCCATAAAGACTCGTACCCGCTACCTAGGATAGAGGAGTCTTTAGCCGCACTAAAATCAGCTAACTTCTTCTCTACTTTGGATCTTACTAGCGGGTACTGGCAGGTTCCTTTGGCAGAGGCTGACAAGGAGAAGACCGCCTTCACCACCCCAATGGGATTGAGTGAATTCAATTGTATGCCATTCGGGCTCTGCAATGCACCCGGGACCTTCCAGAGGCTGATGGAATGCTGTCTAGGGCACCGAAACTTCGAGACGGTCCTACTTTACCTGGACAACGTGATCGTCTATTTGAAGACTTACGAGGACCATCTAAAACACCTGGCAGAGGTGTTCAAAGCCCTGGCAGGTTATGGCATGAAAGTGAAACCCTCCAAGTGCCATCTGTTAAAGCCCAAGGTACAGTACCTGGGGAAGTGGTGAGTGCAGAAGGAGTAGCCCCCGACCCCGACAAGGTCACTGTAATCACAGTAATCAAGAGCTGGCCAAGCCCCTCAAACATCAAAGAAGTGAGGCAGTTCCTCGGGTTGGTAGTCTACTGCCAAAGGTTCATCCCCGGGTTCACTAAGATGGCAGCCCCTATGCAGGACCTCCTGATAGGGCAATCCAAGACCAGAAGCCAAAAGCCACCCTTCAAGTGGGACAAGCCGGAAGAGGAGTCCTTCCGCCAGTTGAAGATGGCCCTCACGCGGGATGAGATCCTGGCCTACCCCGTTTATGGCCAGCCTTTTATCCTCCACACAGACGCCAGCAATGTGGTGCTGTCCCAAAACCAACAGGGCAGAGAAAGGGTGATCACGTATGTCAGCCGGAAGCTGAGGCCCACTGAAAGGAACCCGGAGAATTACAGCTCCTTCAAGCTAGAATTCTTGGCAGTGGTGTGCGCCATCACAGAACGGTTTAAACATTACCTGGCCTCCGCAAAGTTCACCGTGTACATGGACAACAATCCGTTGACACACCTGGACAATGCAAGACTAGGTGCCCTAGAACAGCGGTGGATGGCCCGGCTATCAAATTATGACTTCACAATCAAATACCGGGCAGGCAGGACCAACGCCAATGCAGATGCCCTATCAAGAATGCCCCACCAACCTGAAGGAGAAGAAGACTCGGAAGAGCTGGAGGAAGTAGAGCTCCCTGCGTTCCACCGGTATGGGGCCACTCAGTATTCTCACCGGGTAAGAGACAAAGACCTAACCACCGTCATGTTCAACCCCCTTACCCCACCACGGCTGGGCTGAAAAGCAAGATAGTGACCCTGCAGTTCGCCTGGTGAAAGACCTGTTAACCCAGGCAGACGCTAGCCCTGGCCCGGACGCTCCAGAGGAAGCCAAGCAGTTATGGAAGGAGAAAAGCAGGCTATTCCTCTACGAGGGTAAGCTGTGCAGAAGGCTTGTCAACCACCGGACGCACAAGCTGACCTGGCAGGTAGTGGTCCCAAGGCGAGATGCAGCAATGGTCCTGGAGGCCTACCATGACAGAGCGGGACACTTCGGGTGGAAGAAACTGGAGTTCCTACTGAGAGAGCAGTTCTACTGGATCGGTATGAGAGGGGCCATAGAGAAGTGGAGCAGGGACTGCGGCCCATGCCACCTCAGAAGGAAGGACCGTACCAGCCAGAAGACACCCTTGAGGCCCATCGTCACCAGGCAGCCTCTTGAGCTAGTAGCTCTAGACCATGTGAAGTTGGCTTCAAGCCGGTCCTGCTACATCTATGCCCTCACGATTGTGGACCATTACTCACGGTTCTCGGTGGTGGTCCCGGTTAAAGACTTGACGGCCCAAACGGCGGCCAGAGCCTTCCAACAACACTTCTGCCGTCCACACGGGTATGCGGAACAGGTCTTGACAGATCAAGGTCCAGCGTTTGAGGCGGAAGTCTTCCAGGAGTTCTGCAACCTCTACGGCTGTAGAAAGATTCGGACAACGCCTTACCACCCGCAAACCAACGGGCTGTGTGAGAAAATGAATAATATCGTCATTGATCTCCTCAAGACGTTGCCCCTGGAAGAACGCAGCCTGTGGCCGGAGAAGCTGCCAGACCTGATAGACTTGTACAACCATATCCCGGTGAATGCTACCAACTGCACCCCGGCTTACCTGATGCGAGCAAGACCAGTTAAGCTGCCTATGGACCTGGAGATGGGAGTCCTGACACCCGAAGAAACCTCCCCAGATGCGGACTGGGATATGGAACGGCGGCTACAGTACAAGAAGGTACAGGAGAGGAGCCTGGCTCAAGCGAGAGAAAAGCAAGAGAGGCTCTTCAACCAACACGCCCCTGCTGGTCCCCTGGAACCTGGTGAGCAGGTCCTGAAGTGGAAGAGAAGGCTTCACAAGCTAGATGACCAGTGGGAGAGCGATCCGTACACAGTACTGCCATCCAACCACAACAACCCGAAGGTATGTGTGATTGCCAAGGATGGAGGAGAAACCACTACCACCGTCTCCAGAGACCACCTAAAACGGTGCCCCGAGCAACTACAGAGTCCAAGTGAAGATCAAGATGACCTTGAACCCGCAGAGGACAAGGAAGAAATGATCAGCACAGTTCTCGGAGAGTTCCCCCGGACTTGGACTCGGATAAATGATGCGATAGTGGTACCCGTCCTAGACTTCCTTCAGCCTACCCAGCAGGAGCCTACAGAAGAACAAGCAGCCCCGGAGGCAGAAGAACCCATGCCAGCAGCCCAGGAGAGTCAACCCTCTGCTGACAGTGAGCCTACCATGCCTGCGGTAAACCAAAGAACAAGCAGACAGCTGCCTGCCCTGCCTGTAAACCCAGCTAGTAGCTGTACCCTTAATATTAGTGGGGAAAGCCAGGTTAGACCACCACCAGACAGTGGGTTACGGAGGTCAACCCGGAGCACTAGGGGTCAAATACCAGCTCGCTGGAAGATCTAAATGCTCAGTGTATATATTTAATGTTTTATGTTTGTACCCTGGTTATTAATAATGTTTTTCCAGTTTCCCTAGATACAATGGACTGACAGGTTATGGACGGTGAATAACCGGAACTACCATGTAGATAGTTGCACCTGGTGCCCTCTTTCGAAGATGACCACGGAAAAAAAATCTGTCCGGCGTGGCCCTCTTGTGGTCCAAAGTAGGTAGCTCAGCCTTGCCGCCACGCCCAAGGCCAGGAACTTGGGGTTTATAGGGACAAGTCTCCACACTGTGGAAAACTTCACCTTGTTGGGTGATATGGACACCCGGTCACGGAAGCGCCATGACCTTAAGGACAAAATGTACTTGTATATATGTTATATTATTGTTTATACCCTGTATTTGTGTTTCCTGTTTAGTCCCAAAGTACTAAATTTTACTAGGGGGGAATGTGTCACCCCAGGCCTGGATGCCACAAATATTAAAGGCTGTGTCTGAGAGCAGGAGGGAGGTTCCCTGGTCAGGGACAATTAGCATACAGCACCTCCTGTCCCAGGCCAGTAGGGGGAGCTGGCTGCCCCTATAAAAGCTGGAACTGAGGGCTGGGTTAGAGAGAACTGGACGACCTAGCTCAGGACTGAGACTAGTGCCAGAGAAGGAGGGACAGTTCAGCTGTAGCCGAGGAGTCCGTGAGGCAGAGGAGAAGCTGCGAGCCAGGGACAGAGGCGACGAGAGGCGGTCCTGGCTGAGAGAACTACACTACCGGACATTGGGGTCCGAGGCTGTCAGGGTTGCAAGCCAAGCAGCAGAGACACAACCCGCGAGGGATTTCAGGTCCCTTGGCCTAAGAAGCCTGGAGGCTCTGCCACACAGAGGGACCAGAACAGCACGGAGAAGCAAAAGGTACCTAAGGCCCGAGTAGCAAGCCATACAGGCGAAGTACACGGCCAGCTCAGGGACGGGGGCTATTACACCACGAAAAGGGGGATAGTCAGCAAGGGCAGAGAGAGAACGGTAGGCCTTCACACTCACCCTGATCAGTGGGGCTCGCCCGAATGCTCTCAGACACCCAGGCCCATTCCTACCCGGTACTCCTGTCGGGTCATTAGTAACACCTACAATAAAGACCCTGGAATGTTTGAAGTGGATTCTGAACTCTTATTATTGCGGCCTGCACTATCACCCCCAGCATTCATATACACTGCCCTGAGGCTACAGTCTTCCCGTGGGGAGTTATCCTATCCCTGTGCTGCACACTAACATCAGCCTCAGCGGTCTGCCTTTCAGCGGCGGTCATCCCTGACCGCAATCCACGGGTGGAGTAGTCAGACATTCATAACTCTACAAATAGACTGCCACAGCATTTGGTCTGAGCCACGGGATCGGGTTGCTACTACTACCCCCATCATCGCACTAAAGTCCGGTTCCGGGTGCCCCACGGCCCAGGGGGCGAGTCAGCTTTGGCGTAGTCGGCAGGATTGTGACCAACCCGCCAAAAACGGGTATTGCGTGCCTGAAAAAGACTGTATACGTACCTTAAAAAGAGGTTTCCCGCCATCCGGAGCCGTTTTCCGCCATCTTCAGCCGTTTCCCGCCATCCTCAGCCGTTTTCCCGCCATCGGGCGCCATCTTCGGGACGCCACGCGGGAAGAAGAGGGGCTTGGACGTCCAAACCGCGCGAGACCTGAAGCCCCGCCCTATGCACCGACGCTGCGCAAGGTCCTGGAAGGAGAGAAAGCGACGCTGACGTCACCAGGAAACGACGCAAGGTCCTCGCCCGGAGCAGCACCAGCGGAGCCGCGGCCTACGGAAGAGGATCAACGGAAGGTAGGCCGCGGTTAACTAGGGGGGAGGAAGATGTCGGAAGCGGAGATCCCCTCTACCACCAACGTGGCTGCAGCAGCGGTGATGCCGTTCTCCATGCCCTACATCCCCGGAGCGGCCTGGCTGCCCCAATACTCAGGGGAATCCCATACATTAACTGACTTTAAGGAAAGACGGCACAGTTTATTTAAAGTTTATCCCCTGACAGAAGAACAGAAAGTGAGCATTCTGACGGGGCAGCTAACCGGTGCAGCCCAGCGGGAAGTGAAATCATGGTCAGATGAGGAGAAAAGGACTGTAAAGGACATTCTGACCCGGCTGCGGGGTACATTTGACACCCGTACCTCAGCAGAGATCAAAATGCGGTTCTATGGCTGTAAGCAGCGAGCCCAAGATAGTACATACATACCAGGATAACTCTGAGGGGGCCATACCTACCAGGATAAGGATTAGGGGTGCCATGCATACCAGGATAGGGATTAGGGGTTCCATGCATACCAGGATAGGGATCAGGGGTGCCATGCATACCAGGATAGGGATCAGGGGTGCCATACATACCAGGAGAGGGATGAGCGGTGCCATGCATACCAGGACAGGGATGAGGGGTGCCATGCATACCAGGAGAGGGATGAGGGGTGCCATGTATACCAGGATAGGGATGAGAGGTGCCATGCATTCCAGGATGGAGGGATGCCAGGCATACCAGGATGGGGCTGGGGACCACGTATAAAAGGAAGGGGGGGGGGGCATATATAACAGGATAGGGGATATTGTCAGAATTGGGGGATATTACCCCAATACCAGTGTCAGCAGAAGATCCCCTCCCCCTTAAAAGTGCATCATGAACACATTTTTTGCTTAATTTTTTTTTATTTTCCTCCTCTAAAACCTAGGTGCGTCTTATGGTCCGGTGCATCTTATTGTCCGAAAAATACGGTACCTATAATTTTCCAATTCATGAGAGCTCACCAGCCGCAACAAGGTGTACCTTTCTTTGATAGGACCCTAAATGTAATATTTATCAAACATGTCACTCCCTTTTGCTTGTATGTTATGCAGTCATAGCAGCTTGCACCTGTTCACTCTTGATTTTTTCTGTTTGGAGGTTGCCCCATTCTAAGTCTCTACCATGCTCCTCCTGCTGTAGCCACTACATAGCCATGCCAGTCTTACATCTTCTAGCTGCCCACTATGGTCTATAGTGGTGGACAATACTACTGTTGTTGGGAAACATTCATTTATGTTTGTGTAAGAACCAGCTCTCAAAATAGAGCATTTTTTTTAAAAGGTGTGGTGACAACAAGCCTTAACTTTTTTACTTTCGAAGCAGTACTCTTGTTTAGTCTCCAGAAAAAAAGGGATAATTTTTGAAAGGCTTGCTAAAAAGCCTTTGTAACTGCCTAATCATTTAGTGATTAGCAAACTAATTGCAGATCCCAAAGAAAGGGAAAATGTCTGACTCCTGGTTAAGAAGCCATAACTTCTTTACATTCAAAACAGTGCCACTGTTTTGTCTCCAGATATAAGTAGATCATTTTTGGACAGCTTAATAAAAAGCCTTTGTAATTGTCTTATCATTTTATGATTAGCAAACCAGTTGCAGACCCCCAAAAAGGGATAATTACTTTTTCACATTCAAAACAGTACACCTGTTTTGTCTCCCAAATGAAAGGGATAATTTTTGGACAGCTCACAAAACAGCCAACAGCTCTTCACTTAGCAAAATACAAAGTTCTTTATATTTCCTAAAACGAGATAATTGTTGCACCCAGCCAATTGAAAATGCCTAACTTCTTTTATTTGCACCACCTATTTATTAATAGTAATATTAATGCTTGAATCTTCCCCCCTTCCCACCAAAGGAATAATTTTTAGACCATTTATACAATTTCGGTACCTTAAAAATCCTGATACTGCAGTGTGTTAAATATGCTGTTTTTTTACCTCTGGTTACCATCCGTTTTCGAGTAGCCAGATCGATGAAATAATTTGGACATTAAAAAGGTTGCCGGTGGGACTCTCTCTTTTTTACTGTTAGTCCTGTGTGATGTTTTTACTGGATTTTGAATAAATGGAATTTTCTAAATACATTTTTCCTTTGGTGCTAGATTTCTCCACTTTTTTATTAAAGGCTGTGTTTGCATTACAAAGCTGAAAACATGTTCAAACATGACATGATATGACTCACAGTGGTATAAACATGTTTTCCAGGCAATTAGAGGCTTTTTAGTTGTGATTCATACAATTTTTTCCACCATGAATCAAAATTTTTGGGAAAATTTAGTGGAGCTGACGAATTAAAATTTCAGATGGTTCGCTTATCTCAGTCCCCATACAAAAACCTCATGTATCAGACATCAAAGCAAACTGAGAACCACAGTGACTTACATTTAAAGTTGCGAGAGGCTCATAATAAACTTTGTTGGCTTCCTGTTTTGTATAGTCACGCCTGCATTTCTTAAAGGAGAGAGGGCATTGTAGGTACCGGAAGTTGTATTCAACCTTATGAATAACAAAAAAAATGTAAATAAAAGTTGCTCATTATAATATCTAAATCTCTGCTGCATACATTTACATTTATCCATGCACTGATTCAAATATTTGGTTTCTGCTGAGAGTGCAGGAAATGTTTCACCTTGCAATCATATTTAGTTCACACCTGATTGTTAAGGTACCGTCACACTTAGCGACGCTACAGAAATCCCGACAATGCTACGACCTGGCAGGGATCATTGCTGCGTCGCTGTGTGGTCGCTGGTGAGATGTCAAACAGTTAGATCTTCCCAGCGACGCAGCAACGATACGGCGACCCGTAGCGACCTGTATAACGATGCAACGCAAATGCATGCCTATGTGTCTCAGTTCTGAGTCGCCAACGAGTTCGTTGTTAAGGTGTCAAACACACCGATGCATGCTACCCAGCGGGACCTCAGCAATCAAAAAATGGTCCAGGCCATTTCAACACGACCAGCGATCTCACAGCAGGGGCCTGGTCGCTGCTACGTATCAAACGTAGCGAGATCGCTGCTGAGGTCGCGCTGCTGAGGTCGCTGTTGCGTCACAAAACTTGTGACTCAGCAGCGATCTCGCTTGCGATCTCGCTTAGTGTGACGGTGGCTTTACTCCAAAAACACTAGACTCTAATTTTTACCTTTAAATAATCTGATAATCAAAGAGTCACATAATTTTCCCACTCTTCCCACTATTGGATCATTTTCCTTATTTAAAAAGTCTAACATTTTGGACTCATTTGTTTTACTTAGTTCTCTATCTACTTTGAGGACTTGTGTGAAAATGTGATGTAGTTTTAGGTAAAATTCATGCGGAAATATGAAAAATTCTAAAGGATTCACAAACTTTACTGCATCACTATAGATGGTTCTATGCACATAGTATGTCATTGTCACTACCACATGTCCTTTTTACACAGTATGATCCATTGCTAGTAACAGCGATTATTTTAAGCAAGTAAAAAGATTATTTCACATGAGGAACAAGAATTTTGTTTGTACATCAGGTAATTGGCAATCTGTTTATACAGCACGCTCATCTGGAAACAAGAGTTCTTAGGAACCCTTGTTCGTGATAATTGTGTAGTCTAACTGCACCTTAACATTGATTTCCAAAGTAAGTACACAAGCCTTCTCAGGTCTGAAAGATCTATTTAATAACATTGATGACGCTTGGCCATTAGAGTGATTATGTCCTCATTCATGATGGCCTGACATTTGTTTTAGACAGCCTAGGAGCAAACCTCAGAACCTTCATACACATTCACCTTTTCTCAGCTACATAATTTTTCATTGTGCTCAATATCATAGACAAAACAATAAATTATAGTGCCAGATGGTGACTGAATAAGATGTGTAACATTCACGGCAGATACCACCATAGCCTCATATATCCCACATATTTTTAATGTGATTCTTTGGGTTTCTTTGTTGTATTTTCCATGTTACCAGGGAGAATAACGCTGGTTCTGTGTGTTACATATCAAAGTTTCTTTTAGTAATATATATAAATATTTACAGTACTTTGCAAAAGTTTTTTGCAGGTGTGGAAAAAATGCTGCAAAGTAAGCATGCTTTCAAAAATTGAAGTGTAGTATTTTTTTATTTTTGTGAATTAACAAAATGTAAAAGTGTATAAAAAAAAAGCTAAATTAAAATATTTGGTGTGATCGCACTATACCTTCAAACTCAGCATCTCCTCTTCTAGGTACACTTGCACACAGTTTTAGATGAACTCAGCAAGTTCCAAACATTTTGGAGAACAAACCACGGATCTTCTGTGGATGTAGGCTTGCACAAGTCTTCCTGACTCTTTATGTAATACCATATAAACTCTATGGTGTTGAGATCTGGGCTCTGTGGGGGTCACAGCATCACTTTCTGGACTCCTTTTTCTGCTTTACTCTAAACATAATTCTTACTGACATTATCTCTATGTTTGGAGCTGTCCTGCTATACAATAAATTTGGATCCAATCAGACACCTCCCTGATCATATTGCATGGTGGACAAATATCTGCTTGTATTTCTCACCATAGAGGACACCTTTAATCTTGACCCAATTCCCAGCTCCATTTGATGAAATGTAGCCTCAAACTAGAAGGTAATCTCCACCATGCTTCACTGATGTCCAGCTACCTTCTGTTACAGCTAAATATTTCACATTTCGACTCATCAGTCCAGAGCACCTGCTTCCCAATTCTTATGTTTTTCTACGTAGTTGGGTTACTTGGCCATGTTTCCATGTCGAAGGTATAGTTTGTATTCTTCAATGAAGACCACTTTTGGCCAGACTTCTTTGAACAGTACATGGGTGTAGCTTGTTCCAGCCAGTTCTGAGATGTTGGACATCTTCCTATTTCAAGGGATAGTAAGTATTATGTTCCTTTTTATTTGCTGCACTAATTTTCCTTGTTCAACCAATGCATCTATGGTTTCAATGTTGGCTATCCATTGTGTAATAACATCAGAAATGCATCTAATTGGATCAAAATGTATATTGAAGCAGGACATTGACTCCCTGACAAGGTCATTAACCCCTTTCTGACATTGTACATAATAATATGTCCCTATGCCCTGGACCTTATGGACCAGCTATGTATTATTATGCATGGGCGATCACGCCCGCATACAGGCTGTGCGTGCGTGATTGCTGCCGGGTGTCAGCTAATTCTGACAGCTGACACCCGACACTCAGTGCCACGAGCGGTGCCCCTCTGCTCTTGGATCGGAGACCCCATTCATAATGACATCTGGGTCACCAGGCACCAGCAAGTTACTTTGATTATGCGCAGTGCATGATTGAAGTAACTTGTGTTTGCAACACTGACAGGATATAATGTATAGCAGTGATCCTGCACTGCTATACATTATAACTGCGATCAGACTGCAGAAAGTGAAAGTCCCATAGTGGGACTAAGTAAAAATATTTTTTTTAAATAAAATAAAAAAAATATATGTATTGTAGGAGTTTTACTCGCTGGGGTGCGACGGGAGGAAAACAGGAGGCATGTTTCTTTAAAAGTTCATGTGGGTTTATTGCTTCATAAACCCAGAAGCAAAACAGAAAAGCAAATGGCCTTGAGAACAGGCAAACAAAGTAAATGTCCTTAGCAGGTCTCTGCTCACTCAGGCCTGTGTGGCACACAAGCTGGGGTAGCATCCAGTGTCCTGGTCTGAAGACAAACACACACAGGAGGCCTTCTCCCTCCAAGCACACAGACCATGTGCCAAACAGCAGCCTCCATTACATAGGCTGGTAACCACACCTAGAGGTGAGGTATGTGAGTAGCTGGATCCGCCCATCTCTCCTAGCAACCTGTAACCCGCTCCCAGGGGAAACAATTAGTCCTCTTAGTGCATGCCTACACTAGAGAAAAATACACCCGGCTACATCACAGAGAAACTAAAAATATGTTCCAGCTTCTTAGATTGCAAAAAAATACTTTATTGGATAAAAAGGATTTCCATAGGGATAGGGGGCATAGCTTACGCATTTCAAACGCAGTCCTTCATTCTTTATCAAAACTATGTACAATGTAAATTCAATTGCTTATATACACAAGGTCCACCAATGCACAATAAGTGACGTGATCACATCTAAATAATTAATTGATTAGAGACACTCACCATTAAAAATAGCACAAATATGCAGGTAAAATTAAAAAACATTATGCATGTGAACAAGAAAAGTGCGGCATTAGTAATGGAACATTAATTCACGCCGCATATTTAAACCCTCCGAATGACATGTGTCAAGATTCAGCATCCAAAAAGCTTCTCTGTTTTCCAGGCTTTTTCTTGTGTTTACACCTCTAGGATTTGATGTAGTTTTCTCATTCCCAACAGAAAACTACATCAAATCCTAGAGGACGTGAATTAATGTTCTATTACTAATGCCGCACTTTTATTGTTCACGTGCATAATGTTTTTTAATTTTACCTGCATATTTGTATATTTGTGCTGTTTTTAATGGTGGGTGTCTCTAATCAATTAATTATTCACATCTGATCACATCACTAATTGTTTATTGGTGGACTCTGTATATATAAGCAATTGAATTTACATTGTACATACAGTAGCTTTGATAAAGAATGCAGGACTGCGTTTGAAACGTGTAAGCTATGCCCCCTATCCCCACGGAAATACTTTTTATCCAATAAAGTATTTTTTTGCAATCTAAGAAGCCAGAACAAATTTTTAGTTTTTCCATTGCTGCAAGTGGTCCGCTGGGTTCCGTGCTTCAGAACTCCAAGGAGTGTGGTGAGCTGGTTTCTTTCTGTTTGCTATATCACAGAGACCTGCCATCTCTGTGATACATACCTCCCACCGACTACACGACAATTGGCCATCCTAAAACATATATATATATATATATATATATATATATATATATATATATATATATATATATATATACAGTACAGACCAAAAGTTTGGAAACATCTTCTCATTTAAAGATTTTTTTGTATTTTCATGACTATGAAAATTGTACATTCACACTGAAGGCATCAAAACTATGAATTAACACATGTGGAATTATATACTTAACAAAAAAATGTGAAACAACTGAAAATATGTCTTATATTCTAGGTTCTTCAAAGTAGCCACCTTTTGCTTTAATGACTGCTTTGCACACTCTTGGCATTCTCTTGATGAGCTTCAAGAGGTAGTCATCAGAAATGGTTTTCAGTTCACAGGTGTGCCCTGTCAGGTTTAATAAGTGGGATTTCTTGCCTTATAAATAGGGTTGGGACCATCAGTTGTGTTGTGCAGAAGTCAGATGGATACACAGCTGATAGTCCTACTGAATAGATTGTTAGAATTTGTATTATGTCAAGAAAAAAGCAGCTAAGTAAAAAAAAACGAGTGGCCATCATTACTTTAAGAAATGAAGGTCAGTCAGTCCGAAAACTTGGGAAAACTTTGAAAGTATCCCCAAGTGCAGTTGCAAAAACCATCAAGCGCTACAAAGAAACTGGCTCACATGAGGACCGCCGCAGGAAAAGAAGACCAAGAGTCACCTCTGCTTCTGAGGATAAGTTTATCCGAGTCACCAGCCTCAGAAATCGCAGGTTAACAGCAGCTCAGATTAGAGACCAGGTCAATGCCACACAGAGTTCAAGCAGCAGACACATCTCTACAACAACTGTTAAGAGGAGACTTTGTGCAGCAGGCCTTCATGGTAAAATAGCTGCTAGGAAATCACTGCTAAGGACAGGCAACAAGCAGAAGAGACTTGTCTGGGCTAAAGAACACAAGGAATGGACATTAGACCAGTGGAAATCTGTGCTTTGGTCTGATGAGTCCAAATTTGAGATCTTTGGTTCCAACCACCGTGTCTTTGTGCGACGCAGAAAAGGTGAATGGATGGACTCTACCAGGGCCGGCTCCAGGTTTTTCTGGGCCCCGGGCGAAAGAGTCTCAGTGGGCCCTTTTAACACATACACGATTCATGATGCACAGATACGGCGGAGAAATATATATATATATATATATATATATTTATTTATTACACATGGCCCAGCCTGCCCCCTCATCCTTCACATACGCAGACATATGCGCGCGCACACACGGTACGCAGACATATGCGCGCGCACACACGGTACGCAGACATATGCGTGCGCACACACGGTACGCAGACACACGCACGCACACACGGTACGCAGACACACGCGTGCGCACACACGGTACGCAGACATATGCGTGCGCACACACGGTACGCAGACATATGCGTGCGCACACACGGTACGCAGACATATGCGTGCGCACACACGGTACGCAGACATATGCGTGCGCACACACGGTACGCAGACATATGCGTGCACACACGGTACGCAGACATATGTACACATACAGACATACACATAGATAAAACAGACAAATATATATACACAGTCATATACACTGACATTCACATACATGCACTCACACAGACCCATTACTAATATTTTTAATATGGGGATTGGGGAAGCCTCACTCACCTGTCCCCGGTCCAGTGTCCTGTCCAACAGCTCCTCGGGTATGGGGCGTGTCACAGACTTCATGGCCCTGGAACATCAGAGGGGCCCACTTGCGGTCGGGTCCGGGCCCCTCCCGCCCATCTGTGCAGGACCTCCGCTCCGACGGTGTTTGATTGCCGGCACTTCCCCCAGACATGGCTGCGCGCTGTGCGACTGTGTCTGCTAGTAATGACGCGGCAGGAGCGACACACAAGCACAATTAAAGGTGCAGTGCCGTCGACCCTGCCGTGTCATTACTAGCAGACACAGCCGGACAGCGCGCGGCCAGGTCTGGGGGAAGTGCCGGCAATCAAGCAGCGCCTGCGTCCCTGAACAGGTGCCGAGGAAGCGGCCAGGGCCCCGACAGTGAGTGGGCGGGTGGGTGTGTGGGCCCGGCCCCGACAGTGAGTGGGCGGGTGGGTGTGTGGGCCCGGCCCCGACAGTGAGTGGGCGGGTGGGTGTGTGGGCCCGGCCCCGACAGTGAGTGGGCGGGTGGGTGTGTGGGCCCGGCCCCGACAGTGAGTGGGCGGGTGGGTGTGTGGGCCCGGCCCCGACAGTGAGTGGGCGGGTGGGTGTGTGGGCCCGGCCCCGACAGTGAGTGGGCGGGTGGGTGTGTGGGCCCGGCCCCGACAGTGAGTGGGCGGGTGGGTGTGTGGGCCCGGCCCCGACAGTGAGTGGGCGGGTGGGTGTGTGGGCCCGGCCCCGACAGTGAGTGGGCGGGTGGGTGTGTGGGCCCGGCCCCGACAGTGAGTGGGCGGGTGGGTGTGTGGGCCCGGCCCCGACAGTGAGTGGGCGGGTGGGTGTGTGGGCCCGGCCCCAACAGTGAGTGGGCGGGTGGGTGTGTGAGCCGGGCCCCGACAGTGAGTGGGCGGGCGGGTGTGTGGGCCCGGCCCCGACAGTGAGTGGGCGGGTGGGTGTGTGGGCCCGGCCCCGACAGTGAGTGGGCGGGTGGGTGTGTGGGCCTGGGCCCCGACAGTGAGTGGGCGGCTGGGCCCCTCTGATTTTCCAGGGCCCCGGCACTTGCCCGGGTACGCCGGGTGCTGACGCCGGCCCTGGACTCTACATGCCTGGTTCCCACCGTGAAGCATGGAGGAGGAGGTGTTATGGTGTGGGGGTGCTTTGCTGGTGACACAGTTGGGGATTTATTCAAAATTGAAGGCATACTAAACCAGCATGGCTACCACAGCATCTTGCAGCGGCATGCTATTCCATCCGGTTTGCGTTTAGTTGGACCATCATTTATTTTTCTACAGGACAATGACCCCAAACACACCTCCAGGCTGTGTAAGGGCTATCTGACCAAGTAGGAGAGTGATAGGGTGCTACGCCAGATGATCTGGCCTCCACAGTCACCAGACCTGAACCCAATCAAGATGGTTTGGGGTGAGCTGGACCGCAGAGTGAAGGCAAAAGGGCCAACAAGTGCTAAGCATCTCTGGGAACTCCTTCAAGATTGTCGGAAGACCATTTCCAGTGACTACCTCTTGAAGCTCATCAAGAGAATGCCAAGAGTGTGCAAAGCAGTCATCAAAGCAAAAGGTGGCTACTTTGAAGAACCTAGAATATAAGACAAATTTTCAGTTGTTTCACACTTTCTTGTTAAGTATATAATTCCACATGTGTTAATTCATAGTTTTGATGCCTTCAGTGTGAATGTACAATTTTCATAGTCATGAAAATACAGAAAAATCTTTAAATGAGAAGGTGTGTCCAAACTTTTGGTCTGTACTGTATATATATACAGTGCTGGCCAAAAGTATTGGCACCCCTGCAATTCTGTCAGATAATACTCAGTTTCTTCCTGAAAATGATTGCAATCACAAATTCTTTGGTCTTATTCTCTTCATTTAATTTGCTTGCAAGGAAAAAACGCAAAAGAGAATGAAGCAAAAATCAAATCATTGATCATTTCACACAAAACTCCAAAAAAGGGCCGGACAAAAGTATTGGCACCTTCAGCCTAATACTTGGTTGCACAAACTTTAGCCAAAATAACTGCGAACAACCGCTTCCGGTAACCATCAATGAGTTTCTTACAATGCTCTCCTGGAATTGTAGACCATTCTTCTTTGTCAAACTGCTCCAGGTCCCTGATATTTGAAGGGTGCCTTCTCCAAACTGCCATTTTGAGATCTCTCCACAGGTGTTCTATGGGATTCAGGTCTGGACTCATTGCTGGCCACCTTAGAAGTCTCCAGTGCTTTCTCTAAAACCATTTTATAGTGCTTTTGGAAGTGTGTTTTGGGTCATTGTCCTGCTGGAAGACCCATGACCTCTGAGGGAGACCCAGCTTTCTCACACTGGGCCGTACATTATGCTGCAAAATTTGTTGGTAGTCTTCAGACTTCATAATCCCATGCACACGGTCAAGCAGTCCAGTGCCAGAGGCAGCAAAGCAACCCCAAAACATCAGGGAACCTCCACCATGTTTGACTGTAGGGACCGTGTTCTTTTCTTTGAATGCCTCTTTTTTTTCCTGTACACTCTATGTTGATGCTTTTTCCCAAAAAGCTCTACTTTTGTCTCATCTGACCAGAGAACATTCTTCCAAAACGTTTTAGGCTTTCTCAGGTAAGTTTTGGCAAACTCCAGCCTGGCTTTTTTTATGTCTCGGGGTAAGAAGTGGGGTCTTCCTGGGTATCCTACCATACAGTCCCTTTTCATTCAGATGCCAACGGATAGTACGGGTTGACACTGTTGTACCCTCGGACTGCAGGGCAGCTTGAACTTGTTTGGATGTTAATCGAGGTTCTTTATCCACCATCCGCACAATCTTGCGTTGAAATCTCTCGTCAATTTTTCTTTTCCGTCCACATCTACGGAGGTTAGCCACAGTGCCATGGGCTTTAAACTTCTTGATGACACTGCGCACGGAAGACACAGGAACATTCAGGTCTTTGGAGATGGACTTGTAGCCTTGAGATTGCTCATGCTTCCTCACAATTTGGTTTCTCAAGTCCTCAGATGGTTCTTTGGTCTTCTTTCTTTTCTCCATGCTCAATGTGGTACACACAAGGACACAGGACAGAGGTTGAGTCAACTTTAATCCATGTTAACTGGCTGCAAGTGTGATTTAGTTATTGCCAACACCTGTTAGGTGCCACAGGCAAGTTACAGGTGCTGTTAATTACACGAATTAGAGAAGCATCACATGATTTTTCAAAGGGTGCCAATACTTTTGTCCACCCCCTTTTTTAGGTTTGGTGTGGAATTATATCCAATTTGGCTTTAGGACAATTCTTTTTGTGTTTTTTCATTGAAGACAAATTAAATGAAGATAATAAGACCAAAGAATTTGTGATTGCAATCATTTTTAGGAAGAAACTGAGTATTATCTGACAGAATTGCAGGAGTGCCAATACTTTTGACCAGAACTGTATATATACTGTATATATATATATAGTACCAATAAATAAATATTATTGTGAAAAAAAAAAACAATAAAAGTACACATATTTGGTATCGCCGCGTCCGGAATGACCTGAATCCACTAGTTAACCCCTATAGTGAACACGGTAAAAAAAAAAAAAAAAAAAAGCAAAAAACGGTGCTTTATCATCATACTGCCTAACAAAAAGTGGAATAAAAAGCGATCAAAACGACGAAGGTAAATAAAAATGGTACTACTGAAAATGTCTCGCAAAAAACATGCCACCATACACCTCCATCAGCCAAAATATAAAAAAGTTATAGCTTTCAGAGTAAAGCAATAAAAAAAAAATATTTTTTCTATAAAATAGTGTTTATTGTGTAAAAGAACCAAAACATAAAAAAAAACAATATAAATGTGGTACCGCTGTAAACATACTGAACCAAAGAATAAAGTTGCCTTATCCATTTTACCACATGCGGAACAGCATAAACCCCCCCCCCCAAAGAAAATCCTGAATTGTTGGTTTTTGTTTATTCTGCCTCCCAAAAATCAGAATAGAAAGGAAACAAAAAATGTCACGTGCCCAAAAATTTTTCCGCTGAGGAAGCGCATTAAAACCACGTGTTAATAGGTCTGCCATGTATAGCAATGGTAATCCGGATCTGCTGTGTTCATGATGCGGAAATTTCTGCTCCAGATTACCATTGTGGTAAAAACCGCAGCATTACCATTTATTGCGCGATTCTGTGGCGAATTCGCACCCATTGAGGTCCACTGAATAGCAGCAAACCCGCAAGTAGAAAATCTATACCTGCAGATTTGCTAGGTTTCAATGTAACACAATGGGGGAAAAATTGCACCGGAAACGTGCTGCGGGTGGTATCCGGGTCGGGAGAGTAGACTGCTACTCCTCTCATCCGACCGCAGTTCCCGCTGATAACAGCGGGAGCGACGTAGATGGGAGGAGCAGCAGTCTGCTTTTCCCAGCCCACGTACCTGCAGTAAAAAAAAAAAAAAGTAAAACTGAGAAAATAAATCTTTATACTCATCTATCTGGTGGCCCCCGGTGTCCTCCTGGTCCCCGGCGATGTTCTCTCCCCGGCGGCCAGTGGTACACTGCAGGGCGCGGTCTTGCGCCCCGCAGTGTACCAAGCTGCCGGGACCTGCTGTGACGTCATTGATCGCTGATGCAGGCAATCAGCTGAGGGTCACGTGACCATCAGCTGATTGCTGATGCCGGCAATCAGCTGATCGGACTTGTGACCGATCAGCTGATGCTCACCTGACCCTGGGAACATTCACAATAATGTTCCCAGGGTGGTTAGCTCACCGGGGCTGATCAGCTGATCTTCAGCTGATCAATCCCAGTGACCTCCTGCAGCCTGTATACTGATAGGGGGTGAGTTCTGATGTCACAGCTGTAGAAGTGACCCAGATCATCATGGGACACGCGTTGGCGGTACTTGGACTACGTTGTTGACGGCGGACATGTGAGGAATATGGTTGTTTGTTATTTTATGTTTTTTTTTCAGGAGATTGAGGGCAATAATTTTTTTTTTTTAAACGTGTGTTTTGTTATTTCATTACAATACTTTATTCTGGCCATGTTTTTATTGAAAAAGCGGCGACTATTTTACCTCACGGTTAGTAATGAGGGCCTCCATTACTAACCTGGGCTTGTATTGGCGGCTGACGTGAACCCCAACCCCATTACCCCACTCGCCACAGCTACAGGGCAGTGGGAAGAGCAAGGCTAAGCACCAGATTTGGCGCAACTTACGGATGCGCCATTTCTGTAACTGCTGAGGGGTGATATTAATAGCTGCAGAGGGGGCTAGTATCCAAGGCTCCTTCCCTGGCTATTAATATCATCCCGCAGCTGTCTAGTTTAGCCTTTGCTGGTTAGATTTTATAGGGGGATTTTATAGGGGGACCTCACGTCAATTTTTTTCTGGGGTCCCCCTGCAATCTAGCCAGTAAAGGCTAAACAAACAGCTGTGGGCTGATATTAATAGCCAGGGAACATTGATGGCTAATGGCCCCTTCCCCGGTTACTAATATCAGCCCCCAACAGTTGGCTTTCCCTCTGCTAGTTATAAAAATGATGCGGGAGCCCACGCCATTTTTTTTTTCTTGGCTCTGTGCCCATCATTCAGACGTAGCAGCGCTTTGGACGCATATTTTTTGCTGCATCCAAAACGTTGCATTCTATTGAACACAGGTAAATTCACATGTGTTCACTGAACCATGTGGATTTATCGCATTCTATACTTTCTAGTGGTCAAATTTCTGTTGCGGAGCCTAGCAACTCCACAAGACAATTTGACATGCTGCAGTCCTGAAAGACGCGCCGCATGTCAGTGTCCACAGGTGATTCGCAGTCTCTGATGCACACAAAGTGGACATGGGATTTCTAGAGATCCTATCCACTATGCTGTAACATCTGGATGCTGCGGGTTTGAAGCTGTATAAATACACAGCGTCAAACCTGCATCGGCTCCAGACCGTGGCCACGTACTTAAACTCACCCGCAGCATGTCAATTTCTGTAGCAGACACGCTAGTCTCCGCTGCAGATTTGGACCGATTGAAGTGTTATTATATGCGGTGGATTCACATGTACCGACAACAAAAGTGCGGTATTAGAACATCGCATTTTGGACGCAACAAAAATACGTTGTGTCCAAAGCGCTGCTGAGTGCTGTTAGTGGGGACATGGCGGCTAACGAAGAAGCTGTGAGATGTTAATTATGGCCAGGGAAAATGTTTGCAAATGGCACCTTCCCAGGCTAAAGATAACAGCTCACAGAAGACGCATAAATTACATGAATAGAAATGCTAATGAAGTTTGGGCGAATGGGAATAGCTAACACCTAGCTCTTTTGTACTGTGATGACAAGGTGTCAATCAGACCTTTTTATGACCAAATTTAAAGTAAAGTAAAGAGTTAAATAAACACACAGACACAGAGCAAAAACTTTATTTGAAATACAACAAACACATTCAGACACAATCATTTAAATGAACCAATATATTCACTCCACTTCTATGGTAATCCAAGGGTTTAAGCAATGTCCAAATAACTTTATTTAGCTCCAAAAAGCATTCATTGATGTACAAAAACGCTTCAAAAACGTGTCAAAAACGCATGTAATATCCGCATGCGTTTTTTCTGCCAAGGAGAAGCAAAGAAGCTCAGGAAATTTCTGCTTAAAATTCGCATCGTGCGCACATAGCCTGACAGCTGCCAAACATAAAAACCTGAGATAAATCTGGTATCGCTGTAATCACATCGACCCGAGGAATAAAGTCGTCTAATCTCTTACACCGCATGGGGAACAGCGTAAAAAATAAATAAAATCAATTCTTCACCTGCTGCTGATTTGTTCATTCTGCCTCCCAAGATCACAGTATGGCTTGGCTCACATCTATTCTGTGCTCTGCACTGAGCGCTTACACCAGTGTTTTTGTGTAAATCTCTGAAATACATGATTCAGACAGAACCCCCTGCGGAAGTCTCCCTGTAATGAGGCACCATGGATGCCTTCTGGCTTGTGATCCCATGGTTTCCGTCTTATTAGGTGTGCATAAAAGTGCCGTTGGCCACAGTTTTGTGAACCTCTGAAAAAAAGGACACCGCTAAACAGAGGCCAAACGGAGTCCAGAGTAACTCTGCTGCCTCATTGTAGTGAATTAATCCATCGGGATAGGGTGAAGGTTGTGTTAGGGTTAGAGTTGTGTTAGGGTTAGGGTTGTGTTACAGTTGTGGTTGAGTTGGGGTTAGGTTGTATTCAGGTTAGGGTTGTGTTTGGGTTTGGGTTGTGTTCGGGTTGGGGTTGGAATTTTTTCAAAAGTAGAAAAAAAAAATGATGATATGGCGACTAGTGTTGAGTGCAAGTGCTCGCTACTTGAGTTTGCATCGAGTGCTTGGGTATGCACCGAGTATCGCGGGTGCTCAAGTGACATGCTCGAGTGCTCGAGTAACGAGTCCAATGTTAGTCTATGGGAAACTCAAGCATTTTTCCAGCGGCTCCCCCCGGCGGTCTGCAAAGGGCCTTAAAATTGCCCAAATCGATGGGAACAGTGCTCAAATGACATGGAAACAACATGGGGAAGACCCCTGGAATCATTTCTGACTCCCAGGTCAATGCTGTCAACAATATTATCAGAAGTATTACGCCACTTTTACGACCTCACAATAAAACAACCAAAATGGATTTTCCTGGGAAATATGTTAAGGAACATCCTTTCCAGAGTAATGACTTGTATATGAGGCAAAATAAATAACCAAAAACAAAAATGCTCCTTCACACCTTGGGTTATGTTCACACGTAGAGTTTTTTATGTGTTTTTATACTTTTCCATTGCATTCAACGATGAAAAATGTATTCACCAGGAAATGTCATTTTAACATTTTACTGCCTTATCTGGCCATGTGGTGGTTGACACATCATCAGACACATCCTGTTTCATTTATGATGGAGGGACTCTGAAAGTCACAAAGCCTATTTTTATAGGGCCATCAGGCGGCCCTTACTATTCTTAAAGGGCCTTAGGTCGACCCTCGCTATTGTTAGAGAGCCATCAGCTGGCTATGCTTTGTTGTTCCCATTATTAACGAGTGGGTCTCCTAAACTGTTATTGCATATGCAGTGACTGCAAGGGCTGCCAAAAATTTAGACGCAACCCAATACCCTTTTGAAGAGACATAGAGGAGGGTAAAAAAATGTTAGTGGTAATGCCCATGCTGTGACAGCAAGGGCTGAAGAGGAGGAGGAGGTGCAGGAGCTGTAGAATGTGGGGGCAACCCTGATTGACCCAGGGCCTGCAATCCTCGGAGTCGGGAGGATGTGTTCCATCCCAAGGTCCGACTGGGTCCCGGCTTCCACTATATTAACCCAGTGTGCCATCAGCGAGGTGTACCATCCCTGCCCACAAGCACTTGTCCACGTGTTCGTGGTTAGGTGGACTTTCCCAGTAACTGTGTTGCTGAGGGCACATAAAATGTTGTGGGACACATGCTCGTGTAATGCGGGGACGGCACACCAGGAGAAATAGTAGGGGCTGGGGACCGAGTACCGAGAGACGGCTGCCGCCATTAGGTTGTGTAAGGCTTCCGTTTCCACGAGCCTAAAAGGCAACATTTTGAGCGCAAGCATTCGCGAGATGTGTGAATTTAGTAGTGTGGCCTGTGGGGTGTTGGCTGTGTATTTGCGCTTGCGTTCCAAGGGCTGGGGTAGGGACAACTGAACGCTGCGCTGGGACAAGGACGTGTACATGTTGCTAATGGTGCTAGTTGAGAGTGTTCAACGACATATGCAGGACGGAAGGCATCTTGGCATGCGCCATGGACAGGGGATTGGTGTGCACGCACAACAGTGGAATAAGCAGTGGTATCACCCGCAGACACTGTTGCTGGACCCTGGGGTTCGGCCCATTAGTCGGGTACTTTGCTGCCAAGTGCCTGATCATGCTGGTGGTGGTCGGGCTGCTAGTTTTGCTACCCCTGCTGATGCTGGTCTGGCAGGTGGTGCAAATGGCCTTTTTGGATTATCTGCAGAGTCTTTAAAAAATAACCAGACTCAGAAAGACCTAACAGTTGTACTGGCAACTTCTGTCGTGTTGGCGTTACGAGGAAAGCTTTCCCGCTTTGTGTCTGCTGCCACCATACTAATTTTTCCTGCCTGTTGTGGTGCTACGCCTACCTCCCCCTGTGTGCTTCTGTCCTGCTCTGTATGTCCCCCTGCCAGGTTGGATCAGTTACTATATCAACCACCACCTCCTCTTCCATTTTCGCACTCTGGTCCTCCTCCTGACTTTCTGGCAACTGTGTCTCATCAGCAACATCATCCACCTCTTGCAACAGTAATTGCACTTTCCCACCATTGCCTTCATGTGATTGTGGCTGCTCCAATATTTGGGCATCGCTACACGTGTTCTCCTCTTGACTCGGTTGAAGCTGACCGGACGAGAGGCCCGAATTTACAAATGGAAAAGTGAACAGCTTTTCTGAGTGTCCACGTGTGGGATCAGTTGTCTCCAGGCACTCGGCATGGTGGAAGGAAGGAGGATTAGGGTAAGGAATATGCGGTCCAGAATCATGGCTACTGAGACTTGACCATGTGGAAGACAGGGTGGTGGTGGCAAAGTGACTGGAAGCATTATCTGCTATCCAACCAACAACCTTTTGACACTGCTCTGTGTTCAATAGTGATGTTCTGCGGTCCCCTAGTAATTGGGACAGGAAGGTCGAACGACAAGATGTGGGTGTTTGTTGTGGCACAATTTCAGCTTGCCCACGACCACGTCCTTGGCCTCTGCATGCATCATCACCATCACGTCCATTTCCCCGTCCCTTGCCACACACCTTGCCCATTTTAAATGGAAGACAATATTTTCTACATTCACGAGAAATGGCTGATTTTGGAGCGCAGTTATATGTGATACATCTGACAGAGAACCACGATTTTAAATAGCAGGTCTGTAATTTACTAATATTATTCTAAACAGAGACCTAGTGTGAATAGCTTGACCGACCCACCGCAACAAAATGAAAATGGAAGAAATGGCTGATTTGGGAACACTCTTAGTGGTGATATGTCTGACAGAGAACCACGGTATTAAATAGCAGGCCTGCAATTTACTAATATTATTCTACACAGAGACCTAGTGTGAATAGCTTGTCCAACACACTGCAGCGAAATGAAAATGGAAGAAATGGCTGATTTTGAAACACTCTTATAGGTGATATGTCAGACGGTTTTAAATAGTAGGCATATAATTTACTAATACTATTCTTCACAGACACTTAGTGTGAATAACTTGACCGACACACTGCAACAGAATGGAAATGAAAGAAAAGTCTGATTTTGGAACAGTCTTATAGGTGATATATCTGACAGAGAACCATGGTTTTAAATAGCAGGCCTGCAATTTACTAATATTATTCAACACAGAGACCTAGTGTGAATAGCTAGACCGACAAACTGCAACGAAATGGAAGACAGAAATGACTGATTTTGGAATGCTGTTATATATATGATACGTCTGACAGAGATCCACGGTTTTAAATAGCAGGCTTGTAATTCACTAATACTATTCTTCTTAGACTCCTAGTGTAAATATCTTGACCGACACACTGCAACTGAATGAAAATGGAAGAAATGTCTAATTTTGGAACAGTCTTATAGGTAATATCTCTGACAGAGAACCACGGTTTTAAATAGCAGGCTTGTAATTTACTAATACTATTCTTCACAGACACCTAGTGTGAATAGCTTGACCAACACACTGCAACAGAATGGAAAAGGAGGCCAATATTTTCCACGTTCAGTTCAAATTTCTGGATTTTTATCTCTGAAATATGGAACAGATCTGGTTTTATTGTTCAGTGAGAACAAGCAAATGGAGCAGAAAAATGGTGTACTCTGGGTTGCTTTTTAAACAAATAACCAGGATTACGATAAAAAAAAAAATTTGCCCTGGCCCCTGATATCTGGGGCTATGTCTACAAATATCTGTAATTATTACAGCAGCAGCAGACAGGATGTTCAATGGACCCTCTTGTGCTGTATCATACACTGCAGTCTGCCATATACACTGCTGGCCTGCCTAACACTGATTATATGCAGCTGGATTAGTCCTCAGAAGGACTGTTAGTTCAGTTGGACCTACATTTATGTTGTGGAATACCTATACTAACTATAAACAAGCAAATCTCTCCCTGATGCAGCAGCACCTCTCCCTACTCTGCCTGATTCCGAGGTACACTGTGACAAGCATAGTGGTGCCAAGTCTTATATAGACCTGATGATGCTGTGCGGCCAGCCAATCACTGTAATTCTCACAACCAACATGGCTACGGCATTACAGTGCGTGGCAGGCAATCCCTGAATGTTCATTGGCTTTCTAAAGAGCGCCAAACATGCAGGGAGGGGAACCGAGTTCCCGCCTGAGCAACTTGGAAATACTATCACTGTGCTGAGCTTGTCGAGCACAGTGATGCTTGTGTGAGTACCAAGCAGTGGCGAGCACGTTCGCTCATCACTAGTGTCTAACAACCATGAAACATGCGAGACGAGAACTTGAGCATGTCACTCGAGCACCCGCGATACTTGGTGCATACCTGAGTACCCGATGCGAACTCAAGTAGCGAGCACTTGCGCTCAAGACTAATGACAACTTACTCAATATGATGACCTAATGTTATCAAATTCTGTGTCGTACCTCTGGGTTCAAAATGTTCACTATACCCCTTGATAAAATCCTTGAGAGGTGTAGTTCCCAAAATGGGGAGTCTTCCACTGTTTAGGCACATCAGGGGCTCTCCAAACGCGACATGGCGTCCGCTCTCAATTCCAGACAATTTTGCGTTCAAAAAGTCACACAGTGCTCCTTCCCTTCTGAACCCTGCCGTGCATCCAAACAGTGTTTTTTTCCCACATATGGGATATCAGCGTACTCATGAGAAATTGCACAACAATTTTTTTGGGTCCATTTTCTCCTCTTACCTTTGTGAAAATAAAAAATTTGGGGCTAAAAGATCATTGTTATGGAAAAAGTTAGAGTTTTTTATTTTCACAGTTTCTACATTATAAACTTCTGTGAAGAACATTGAGGTTCAAGGTGCTCCCCACACATTTAGTTAAGTTCCTTGAGGGGTCTAGTTTCCAAAATGGTGTCACTTGTGGGGGATTTTCACTGTTTAGGCATATCAGGAGCTTCCCATACGCGACATAGTGTCCGCTAATTATTCAAGCAAATTTTACATTGAAAAAGTCAAATGGCGCTCCTTCCTTTCCGAGCCCCGCCATGCGCCCAAACAGTGGTTTTTCCCAACATATGGGGTATCCACGTGCTCAATAGAAATTGCATAACAAATTTTGGGGTCCATTTTTTCCTGTTACTTTTGAAAAAATAAAAAAAATGTAGTCTAATTAACATTTTTGTGAAAAATGTTAAATGTTTATTTTTTCCTTCCATATTCCAAAAATTCCTGTGAAGCACGTGAAGGGTTAATAAACTTCTAGAATGTGGTTTTGAGCACCTTGATGGGTGCAGTTCTTAGAATAGTTTCACTTTTGGGTATTTTCTGTCACATAGACCTCTCAAAGTGACTTCAAGCGTGATGTGGTCCCTAAAAAAATGGTTTTGTAAATTTTGTTGGAAAAATGAGAAATCGCTGGTCAACTTTTAACCCTTATAACTTTCTAAAAAAAAAAAAATTTTGTTTCGAAAATTGTGCTGATGTAAAGTAGACATGTGGGAAATGTTATTTATTAACTTTTTTGAGCGACATAACTCTCTGATTTAAGGGCATGAAAATATAAAGTTTGAAAATTGCAACATTTTCAAGATTTTCGCCAAATTTCCAATTTTTTCACAAACAAACACAAGTCAAATCGAATAAATTTTACCACTATCATGAAGTGCAATATGTCACGAAAAAACATTCTCAGAATCAGTGGGATCCGCTGAAGCGTTCTAGAGTTATTACCTCATAAAGTGACAGTGGTCAGGATTGTAAAAATTGGCCTGGTCATTAACGTGCAAACAACCTTTGAGGCTAAAGCGGTTAACAACTATTTTCAGCATCAAGAAGAAGTGATGATATGGCCACTGCAGAGCCCTGATCTCAACATCATCGAGTCTGTCTTGAAAAAAAGATAGAAGGATTTGTGAATGCTTACATCCACAGAAGATATGTGGTTAGTCCTCCAAGATGTTTGGAACAACTTCCCTGTTGAGTCTCTTCAAAAACTGTGTACAAGTATACCTAGAAGAATTGATGCTTTGATGCTATTTTTAAGGCAGAGGGTGGTCACATTACATATTGATTTGATTTAGATTGTTAATTCACTTTGCATTTTGTTCATTGATAAAAATTATTATGCAACACTACTATATGATCAAAGTCATGAATAAGGTGGATAATGCTGTATTTACCAAGAACTAATGCTATACAACAGAGTGCGGAATCTTTAGTCAATATTTTTTCAGCTAAGTGCCATAATGGACGTTGGATTAGAGATGAACACACATACTCAAAGAGGCAGAAAAGTATATCATATTGCTAAAAAAAAACATAACAGCAGATTATAGCGGCCCAAATGCTGTAGCATTTGGGCCGCTATAATCTGGTATTATGTTTTTTATTCTACCTATCTTAGCAATATGATATACTTTACTGCCTCTTTGAGTATGTGTGTTCATCTCTAATCCAACGTCCATTATGGCACTTAGCTGAAAAAAATATTGACTAAGGAATTTTTTGAATATTTACCCTGGATTGGACACACACTCTATTTATTTATACATAGTTTGGTATATCCATAGTCTAAGAGTTGTCTTGTCAAGATTGTATTTTTTCAGTACCGATATATGATACCCACCATATATACGTTTCCCTGTGATCTGTTCCTGTTTTCTTTCCCCTGTTTTTATATGTGTTTTTATTGGCCAAGTGGAATTTTATATATTATTGATGAAATAAAAATTATTTTTATCCATTTATTGGGTGTTGTTTTCTGTACTCTGTTGTATAAAAATTAACTATTAACATGACATTCTTATTTTGCAGCTTTTTTTCACACCTGTCTAAAACTTTTGTGCAGTAGAGTATACGCGCACAGATAGGCATAAAGCAATAAACGATAGCTAACACAATGTACACTGTGGGAACTCACATAATAATCCCAGTTTTTCTTGTCCCCTTGTGGTGCAGTCATGCATCTATCCAATAGAATCTAGAAGACAAAGTGAAATCACAACATGGTTATGGTTAAATTCATATATAGAGTGATTTTCTGCTGCAGATTTAGCCCCAAATACATATTATATGTGGATTTTGCTGTACGTTTTTATGCAAATTTGCCAGCAGGTTTTACCCTTTACATCAATAACATAATTGTCAGCATACCCTAAATACTATGCAGGTTTTTATTCAGCTTAATTTATTTAGGGAAATTTAAAAAACGTAAGTGTATGTGCATACTGTGACTTTTAGGCCATATTCCAACCTTAAGTATTTGGTCAGTATTTTACATCTATATTTGTAAACCAAAACCAGGAGTAGGTGATAAATACAGAAGTGGTGATGTGTTTCTATTATAATTTTCCTCTGATTGTTCCACTCCTGGTTTTGGCTTATAAATACTGATGTAAAAAATTGACCAACTACTGAACATGTGAACGTAGCCATAGACTCCAGCTCACATGCCAAGTTTTTCAAGGCAAAGCCGTTTCAGGAAAACCCCAGTGTTTTTCTTCCCCGAAATGGCTTGACCTGATGGTTTAGCCACCGTTTGTTCAACACGACCTGCGTCTTTTACTCCATACCCCCAGCAGAAGCTGCCCGAAGAATGGACAGCTTACCTCTTTTAACCGCATTAGGGATTCCAAATTTCAAAAATAAAAAAAAAGCTTAGTCTTTCTGCGCTGCGGAATTTTGTACTGGTGGGCAGAATTCAATGATCTATTAATCTCTCCTGTAGTCACGTTTGGTAAAAATATATTTATATTATGTATATTACATTTGCACTGCAAATATGTTTCACACAGATTTTGATATGGATTTTTCTTTGAGTATGCCATGAATCTGTGGCAAGAATCCAGAAGAAATCTGCAATATATGAAGCATGCTGTAGACTTGGTAATATGCAACATGTCATAATGTTATGTGTAAATGAGCAAATGAAAAATGATTAAAGGGAATCTGTCACCAGGTTTTTGCCACCTGATCTGGTAGCAGCATAATGTACAGACAGAGATCCTGATTCCAGCAACGTGTTACTTATTGTGCTTCTCAGTTTAGTGTTGATAATATCAATGATTTATCAGCAGGAGATTATCAGTAGAGGACTAGTAAACATGCTGCCCAGTAGTCAAGCATATTCATGAGCTCTGTATAACCTCGCCCTCACCACTGATTGGTAGCTTTCTGTGTATACTGTGCATAGGCAGAAAGCCGCCAGTCAGTGGTGTGGACGGGGTTATACACAGCTCAGCATTCAGAGAACTGCTAGATCTGCAACAGATAAAACAATGATTTTATCAAAATGACAGCAAGTTGTCCATCACTGGAATCAGAGGATAAACTCCTACATCATGCTGCTTTCAGATTACATAGCAAAGCCCAGGTGACAGATTCTCTTTAATATAAGCACAAATTACAGATGTACACTTTTTTGCCACGTTAGATAAACCCTCACCTTTAAGCTTTCTGGTAGATAATTTACCATTTCCAGAATCGGACATTTAAAAGCAGAAGTGTCTGAAAATGTGACAAGCACTTCTTCCCACCTACAATAAAACAGCAATGATATGTAATGATATCTGCCCACAACAAAGTTATGCATATATACAGATGTAGCAAATATAAAAAAATGCCCAACACCCCACAAATATTATCATCGTATTGTTGTCACTTGTTACATCTCTATATGCGCATTTACATATTTGCACAATCAACTACAATGACTTTTTTCAAAGGTAACTTTTTAGTAAATAATTTTATAATGAAATCTCCCACACAATACACACAATACATACAATAAAATAAAAGGGATCTTAAGTGATAAGACTTCTTTCATCCATAGCCAGCATCAGTCATGTCCAATATCTGAGTTTGGTGCTGCAGATTGGCTTCTGTCATTTGCAACACCAGACATCACAAATGGCGCTGTATCTAGAAGAAAGCAGCTGAGTTTTTCTAAACCCATACAAACTCTTTACAACATGGCTCAATTGTTTGTATAACTCCCATAAATTGGAATAGAGAGAACTACTTCCCCATTTAACATCCACACGGATTTAGTAGCCATGTTACCAAATAAAACGGGTTAGGAGACTCTCATTGTTTGAGCTGGCAGTGCTTCTCAAAATCGGTACCTGTACCAATCAGACATTTATGGTCCTTCCAGTGAATGGCTGCAGGTTGTTGTCTATAACCCTTCCCATGACAATTATTTGCTACAGTCCCCATGCACCACTCCTATTACTCCGTGATGGACTTTGAACGTCTCTTCACCAAACCAATGAATAGTCCAAATAGAATAATCCAAGGCAATAAAGTTATCTCTTAAAAATATTCTTTATTGATCACGTCATATATAAAAAAAACCATGGCAACGTTTCGGCCATAAATGGCCTTTGTCAAGTAAGAACAAATATTTTGCTCTGGCTTGACAAAAGCTGCTTGTGACAAAAATTTTACAATGGTTTTTTAAATGTATTGTAATTAATAAAGAATTTTTAAGGGATAACTCCAATGCCTTCCCAAGACATATTATTTCCAGAATCAAATGTTCTACCTTTCACTGTGAATTGCAGTGGAGACCACATCCTTTCTTCCTGCACGTATTGCCTCATGTACGAAAGAGGCCTCAACTGCATTTAGAGTTAACGCTGCTCCACTTTCCAGCAGAAGACCAACTGCTTTGGAATGTCCCTCAAGGGCAGCTAGATGAAGAGCTGTGTTCTACATTAATGAAGAGAAATCTGTTCGGTATCTATTAGTGCATAGAAGGACTTTATTGATCATCTTTTTTATCTTCATATGAAATTAACTTTTTGAATGGATATAATTTATTAACTAATATCCAAGTCCTTCCTCATACTTCCATCCCCCTTTTTTTCTTGCATGGATGGCATTCTATCTTTAACCTACCTGCTATTCCCATTGTCCCATAACCCAGTGTGCCAGTTTTATAATATAAATGCTGTGAGAGCCTGGAGACAATGACTTGTAAAGGTGTGTTCATGTACAATGGAGGGCTGGTGAATGTGTGGTCAGGCACAATGGAGAGCTGGTGAAAATGTGGTCTGGCACAATGGAAAGATGGTGAAGGTGTGTTCATGCTCAATGGACAGCTGGTGAAGGTGTGGTCTGGCACAATGGAGAGCTGGTGAAGGTGTGGTCTGGCACAATGAAAATCTGGTGAAGGTGTGGTCTGGCACAATGGAAAGCCAGTGAAGATGTGTTCATGCTCAATGGACAGCTGGTGAAGGTGTGGTCTGGCACAATGGAGAACTGGTAAAGGTGTGGTCTGGCACAATAGAAAGCTGGTGAAGGTGTGGTCTGGCACAATGGAGAGCTGGTGAAGGTGTGGTCTGGCACAATGGAGAGCTGGTGAAGATGTGGTCTGGAACAATGGATAGCTGGTAAAGCTGTGGTTTGGCAAAATGGAGAGCTGGTGAAAGCATGTTCTGGCACACTGAAAAGTTAGTTAAGGTGTGATCTGGCACACAGAAGGGTTGGTGAAGGTATGGTTGGGCACAATGGAGATTGGTAAAGGTTTGTTCTGACACAAAGAAGAGTTGAGTGGTCTGACACTTAAAAATGCTGGTGAATGCTGGTGGTCTAGCACACAAAAGAGCTGGTGAAGGCACAACTGGGCCCACAGAAGAACTGCAGAGAGTGTAGTGTAGCACATAGGAATGCTGACGAAGGAGTAGCCTGGCATATAGAAGAGCTGCAAAGGGGTTATCCACTTTGGACAATCACTATTTGTCAAGAAGATCCCTTTATAATAAGTGGAGTAGAAAGTGTCCCCCTATTATGACCCTCTATTATGAGTCCTCCGTTATCATCCTGTAATCTATGGAGAAACCTGGCAGTAAGTGATCAATTTTCCTGCAGAATTACCATAGGTGAAATCAACATTACGTTTTACTTATATAAGTCAAAGGCTTGTGTAATGGACAGGTCCATCAATGACACAGATGCTCTTTGAAACCTGAATCCTCTCTGGTTGAAAAATGGGGACCCTGAACAGAAACCCCATTATTTTCACTCAAAATTCCACACTAGAATACATGAAAAGGGCTTTGCTAAACTGAACAAACCCTTTAATAAATAACTGATTGGACCAATAAATGTGGATAATCATCAAGTTACCTTTTCTTTGTCAGGTTTATCAATAAGTGCAATTGATGTATCCAGAAGAACCCTGATGGTACGAGTATAGCCTCCAGAAGCAGCATAGTGTAAGGCTGTCCACCCGCGATAATCACTGAGAATAGAAGAACCCAAAGCAACATTGTTTAGATGAAATAGAAGATAAGAAATAAATCATACCAAGAAAACTGAAGTGAAAATATTTGTAAATATGTTTTTTTATTGCTAAGATAGAGGATAGTGTGGCATTTATGTGACTTGACTGTTGTTGTTGAACAGTTGGACAATTATGTACAGCCCTTCCCTTGATGATTGGTGACCATGGATGATTCCTGAATAGAAATTGGTATAACAACCTACTGGAGTAATTGCACAGATATGGCTCTTTCATTTTTTTTGTAGAGGTAACTGAATCTTTGCAAGACTCTCGCTAGACCAGGGTCCTCTGTGAATTAATTCACTCACCTCTACTTCTGGGTATTAGTCTAAAGGCAAGTCTATGGACCAGGTTGGAGTAACAGATGGAAAGTCAGAACATTTTTTGGTATTTTTTTTTCTATTAATTGTTCCTTTACAAAAGGTTACTATTATTTTAAGGAACTTGTGATACAGTATGTCATCATTACAGTCACATTGCCTAGACCCCCACCAAGTACTTGAATCTTACAGCAATTAGTGTAGGTACAGGAGTCAAGAACATAGCAGCTATATACCATATATGTCATATTTAAAAAAAATGATTAGGTTAAGTTTAATTCACACTGCTCTATTTTTCTGTCACCAGACTCCATGTTGGTTCCCATTGAACCACAATAGAAATCAATAGAGTATGATGCGAGATCCCTTATTTTAAATGAAAGGGGGCATTACCAGTGTAAGACATGTACAGTGCCTACAAGTAGTATTCAACCCCCTGCAGATTTAGCTGGTTGACACATGCGGAATTAACTTGGCATTGTGACATTTGTACTGTAGATCAGCCTGGAAGTGGGAAATGCACTGCAGCAAATTTTTTTTTTTTTTTTTTAAACGTAAAAAGCAGAGTGTCATTTATTATTCAACCCCTCAAACCACAAGAATTCTGTTTGGTCCCCCTAAAGTATTAAGAAGTAGTTCAGGCACCAAGAATAATGAGCTTCACATGTGTGGATTAAAGATCTCTTTTGCCAGCCTTTTCTGACTATTTAAGACCCTCCCCAAACTTGTGAACAGCACTCAGACATGGTCAACATGGGAAAGACAAAGGAGCATTCCAAGGCCATCAGAGACAAGATCGTGGAGGGTCACAAGGCTGGCAAGGGGTACAAAACCCTTTCCAAGGAGTTGGGCCTACCTGTCTCCACTGTTGGGAGCATCATCCGTAAGTGGAAGGCTTATGGAACTACTGTTAGCCTTCCACGGCCAGGACAGCCTTTGAAAGTGTCCTCCCGTGCCGAGGCCAGGCTTGTCCGAAGAGTCAAGGCTAACCCAAGGACAACAAGGAAGGAGCTCCGGGAAGATCTCATGGCAGTGGGGACATTGGTTTCAGTCAATACCATAAGTAACGTACTCCACCGCAATGGTCTCCGTTCCAGACGAGCCCGCAAGGTACCTTTACTTTCAAAGCGTCATGTCAAGGCTCGTCTACAGTTTGCTCATGATCACTTGGAGGACTCTGAGACAGACTGGTTCAATTTTCTATGGTCTGATGAGACCAAGATCGAGATCTTTGGTGCCAACCACACACGTGACGTTTGGAGACTGGATGGCACTGCATACGACCCCAAGAATACCATCCCTACAGTCAAGCATGGTGTTGGCAGCATCATGCTGTGGGGCTGTTTCTCTGCCAAGGGGCCTGGCCATCTGGTCCGCATCCATGGGAAGATGGATAGCACGGCCTACCTGGAGATTTTGGCCAAGAACCTCCGCTCCTCCATCAAGGATCTTAAGATGGGTCGTAATTTCATCTTCCAACAAGACAACGACCCAAAGCACACAGCCAAGCAAACCAAGGCCTGGTTCAATAGGGAAAAAGTCAAGGTGTTGGAGTGGCCTAGTCAGTCTCCTGACCTTAACCCAATTGAAAACTTGTGGAAGGAGCTCAAGAATAAAGTCCACATGAGACACCCAAAGAACCTAGATAACTTGGAGAAGATCTGCATGGAGGAGTGGGCCAAGATAACTCCACAGACCTGTGCCGGCATGATCAGGTCTTATAAAAGACGATTATTAGCTGTAATTGCAAACAAGGGTTATTCCACAAAATATTAAACATAGGGGTTGTATAATAATTGACCCACACTTTTATGTTTAAAATTTAATAAAATTCAACTAAGCAACATAACTTTTTGGTTTGTAAGATTTATGCTTCTGTTCATAAAACCTACTCTCATTTGCAGTTTGAAGGCTCTAACTTATTTGCATCTTATCAAACCAGCTAAATCTGCAGGGGGTTGAATACTACTTGTAGGCACTGTAGATCAGGAAAGCAGACTGTCAGTCACTACATGTCTCACACTGGTAACCTGTCAGTCGAAATAATCTCTGGAGGCAGATTGTGATGCAGATCAGTGTACAATCCATAGATCTTAACAGTTTATTTACATATAAGAAAAATGTGAATGTCTTTTAAATAAGATCTTGGATCGCAGATGTCAAGGTATCATTTTAGTCAGCTTTCCATGACCTACATGGCCATATAAACGGCTTTAGAGACCTAAACTGACAGATCCCCTTTAAGTTAATGGCATATAAAGAAAAAAAATTAAAAAGGTATGTATAGGACTCCAAAGCAGAGCGCAGAAGGATGCTCCATGCATATTACTGTCAGTATATTCCAGCACCATGCTAAGAGAAGTATACAGCTGAAGCATACGTATCGTATATTTGCAGAAGTGATTTCAACGATGCAAATTTACATCTAGAGGAATACATATTTGACTTAGTTTATTTACATACCTTAAAAGAAGCGTTCCCTTCTTGAGTAAAAGAAACACTATTCTATCATGTCCATTTTCTGCAGCCAAGTGCAGAGGTGTCATTCCTTTTTCATCTGCATCATTTAGAAGAGTGGCATCTGGCACAAATCGTAGGAGCCGCTCACACGTGTTGTAACGACCGTAACTTTACAAAGAAACAGGCATGTGAGTTTATAGATATAAAGTCCAGTCACTACTAATGTATACAAAAAACAATAAAGAAATAGTTATATGCAAATTTATGCATTCATTCTACCTATGTGAACTGATTCTTGAACGAGTTCACAAATCTATCAATATTAAACCTGGATCTGTAATAGTTGCAGTATTTCAGGATTGTGTTTAAATATGGTTAGTGACATGTTAAATTAGAAATACCATCAAACTTAACATAAAGACTCAATTAAAGGGAATATGTCAACATGTTTTTGCTATACAATCTGAAAGCAGCATAACATACTGCAGGGCAAGAAAGCCTGATTCCAGGGATGTATCACTTACTGGACCGCTCGATGTAGTCTTAATAGAATCCCTGTTTTCATAGAATACCTACAGATTAGCCTGACTGCTGGTCCCATGAGCTGTAGTCCTTATTTTATCAGGCTTGGAAGGTCCATGTTTATTGGGCCCTTCCCAGCCTAGAAATACAAGCCTGCAGCCACCCCAGAATTGATGCATCACATTAGATGTGCCAATTCTGGGGCTTTGAGTGGCTGTTCCCAATTGCCCTGCTGTGGTGGCAATCTGGGTTATAGTAGTTGGGTTTGATGACAGCGGTGATTTTTAAAAAATCACAACTGGCATCAACCCCCTGGGGTTAGTAATGGAGAGGTGTCTGTCAGAAACCTGTTTTCTATTTTTTGCCATATTCCTTGACCCAAGTTGTAATAAATGAGCTTAAATTTGAGGTAAAAAAGGAGTATTGGCGTGGGAGTTGAGGGGCTAAGATTAATACAATAAGGTCTCTGTTGTGCCCTGACTGATTCCAGTGGTACATTTGAAGTTCTGGTCCACACAGGACATAGTCTCTATATAGTGCCTTTGACTCCATGATCATCTCCCATAAGGAGTGTTGTTTAACATAGTCCTGGTTTCATGGGCGTACATGAAGAGGAATATACTAATATATTTACCCCTATGAAACATTACCACGCCAGTCAGATGTTGAGGACATCCCAGTATGACTTAAAACTCCTATATAATAACTTGTTTTTATGCACACGCCCGGACTGACTGGCGTGTGCGGGTGTTGTGGTACCACTGAACCATGGACCGGAGAGTGCCTGGAGGGGCATGACTAAGTATCTGGCCGATCCGACCAAGGTGGCACGACGGCATACGACGCCAGTGCACCAGGGAGAAACCGGGCAGAGGGACCAGGTGCTACTCCAGGTCAAACTCCGGACACGGGGGTTGACCCACGCTGGGATTACTGGAACAGGCAGGTTAGGCTGGCACAGACTGGTGGATGTAAGCAAACACAGCAGGTATGCAGATGGGTGGATACAGGCGAGTATGCAGGCAGGGAGGTACTGGCCGAAAGGACGGGCTGGAGCACAGAGAGGTTAAGACCCAGTACAGACTGGGTCACAGAACTGCAGATGCGGTAGACAACCACAGCAGAGAGGGAACGCCCGAAGCGGTGGGCAAGAACAGAGCAGGACGGGGCTGCAGGAGCAGCGAGCACAAGTTGGGCAGGACAGGACTGCCGGAGCAGCGGGCAGAAGCAGGGCAGGGCGGGAACCGCAGAAGCAGTAAGCAAGATAAGAGCAGAGCAGAAACCGCAGGAGCGGCAAGCAAGGCAAGAGCAGAGTGAAAACCGCAAGAGCGGCAAGCTAAGCAGGAGCAGAGCGGACACCGCAGAGCGGTAAACAAGGCAGGAGCAGAGCAGAAACCGCAAGAGCGGCAAGCTAAGCAGGAGCAGAGCGGACACCGCAGAGCGGTAAACAAGGCAGGAGCAGAGCAGAAACCGCAAGAGCGGCAAGCTAAGCAGGAGCAGAGCGGACACCGCAGAGCGGTAAACAAGGCAGGAGCAGAGCAGAAACCGCAAGAGCGGCAAGCTAAGCAGGAGCAGAGCGGACACCGCAGAGCGGTAAACAAGGCAGGAGCAGAGCAGAAACCGCAAGAGTGGCAAGCTAAGCAGGAGCAGAGCGGACACCGCAGAGCGGTAAACAAGGCAGGAGCAGAGCAGAAACCGCAAGAGCGGCAAGCTAAGCAGGAGCAGAGCGGACACCGCAGAGCGGTAAACAAGGCAGGAGCAGAGCAGAAACCGCAAGAGCGGCAAGCTAAGCAGGAGCAGAGCGGACACCGCAGAGCGGTAAACAAGGCAAGGGGATAGGACTCTGTTCACAAAGAACAGACAGAGAAGGAAAGGCAGAACCAGAAGCACGCACAGTACTTACATAGAAGTAGCGAGCGTACACTAAATTCACAACAGAGGTACAGAGACGACGAGAAGGAATTTAGGAGCGAGTTCAGACTCTGCAGAAAGACGCAGAAAAACGCAGAAAACAGACATAGAGGGAAAAGGGAGACAAGGTTAAAGTAGAAACGAGGCACAGACAACAGGGAACAGAGGAACGGGAACAGAGACAGCAAGGCAGGAACACAAACAGGACTCTGTTCAGACGGGAACAGATACCGCAAGGCAGGGACACAAACAGGACTCTGTTCAGACGGGAACAGATACCGCAAGGCAGAGACACAAACAGGACTCTGTTCAGACGGGAACAGATACCGAAAGGCAGAGACACAAACAGGACTCTGTTCAGACGGGAACAGATACCGCAAGGCACAGACAGGCAGATCTAGGAATACGGCCCCTAGAAGGCGAAAGAACAGGCAAGAAGCGTGTTCACAAGAACAGACCACAGTTCAGACACAGAACTGGAAAACAGGCAGGAAAACAGGATAGGACCTGGCATGTCAGAGACAAAAAGCCAACTGACAAGAAACAATGCTCAGGCGCCATCTTGAGGAAGAAGGTGGTATAAATACCCAAAGATGGACAGCAATAGGCTGAAGGTGCAACAGGGGCGTGTCCGCAGCAGGTACAAGAAACAGGAAGTTCAGCGGGCGTCGCCCTATGCAGCCAAAACAGACAAACAGACAGCAAGGAGGGAAGCCAGAGAGACATTCTGGACTGGAGATCAAGTGCGCGCTCTTGCACAGTGGGAGATGGACCACCATGCAAGGACGCCGCCAGGTATGTTACAGTACCCCCCCCTTACGCCCCCTCTTCTTCAGGCCTGCCAGAATCTTCCGCAGGGAATTCAAGGACCAGTCGTTCACTTCAAGGAGATCACTTCCACTGTCCACAGAAAAAATTGATCCCATCTGGTTAGCTAGGATGCTACCTCCTATCCAGCCATCCTTAGCAACAGACGAAACAGGTTGAGTACCAGGAACAGCACACAAGGAAGTCTCTCTCCACATATTTTCAGGTGGCACCCCAGAGGGTACAGGAGACAACTGGAAGTCCTTCACCGGGTTGGAGGGGGACAGAGACTTGGGGGTAATCTCTGCTTCGAGGTACATCTTGTCAAGCTCACAGGAAGAAATAGACGGGTTATCAGGTACATAATGAGGAAAAGTCACTGTCTCTTTGTTATCTGGTGGTACCCCGGAGAATTCAGGAAACAACTGGAGGTCCTCCACCGGGTCAGAAGAGTGCAGAGGCTCAGAGAAAACATCTGCTTCAGAGTACACTAGGTCGGACTCACTGGAGGAAGCAGGCGAGGTATCGGGTACCGAGTATTGGAAAGTCTCTGTCCATTCACCACCAGGTGGCACCCCGAAGGGTTCTGGAGACAACTGGAGGTCCTCCGCCTGGTCGGAGGGGTGTAGAGACTCGGGAGTAACCTCTGTTTCGGAGTACACTAGGTTGGACTCACTGGATGAAGCGAGCGAGGTATCAGGTACAGAGTATAGGAGAGTCTCTGTCCTTTCGCTACCAGGTAGCACCCCGAAGGGTTCTGGAGACAACTGGAGGTCCTCCGCCTGGTCGGAGGGGTGTAGAGACTCGGGGGTAACTACCACTTTGGGGTACCCATTGTCAGGCTCACAGGACGAAGCGGACAAAGTATCGAGTACCGAGTGTAGAGAAGTCTCTCTCCATTTGTCATCGAGTGGTATCCCGGAGGATTCAGGAGGCAACAGGGGGTCCTCCGCCAGGTAGTAGAGGTGCACAGACTCAGAGGTAACCACAGCTTTGGAGCATCCTTGGACATGCACACCGGTTAAAGTGGGTGAAGCATCTGATGCCGGGTGCAGGAAGTTCTCCTGTGTGGAGTCTGGATGGGCAGAAGTCTCTTCGGGCAGGAGAACCGGAGCACTACCCACGCACATTACACGTTGGGGCTTCTCCGGGATACAGGGAGATGAAGCTTCAGTAGGGACTTCAAGGTTGGGGTCAGGAGGTCTCAGGGAGGACAGACCCTGGCGTGACGGCTTGCCTCTACGTCTAGCACGTCTGGACTGCCTCTTGAGGTTGGGAGAAGTATTCCGGAAAGCGTAGTCACCCTGTGAGGATTCTGGGTGGGCAGTAGTCTCATTGGGCTGGAGGACTATTGCGCTACCCACACACATTACCCATCGGGGCTGCTCCGGGATATTGGGAGGTGAAACTTCAGCAGGAGCCTCCGGGTTAGGATCATCGAAGACCATTAGAAAGGCCACCAGGAAGGCCATTAGGTCCAGGAGGATCGGATCCTGTGTTTCATATAGGGGGTTGATCCATTCCAAGGCATCACCCGCCAGGTAAGACATAATGAATGCCACCTTAACCCGATCGGTGGGAAAACATAGAGGGTAGAACTTGAAGTGTAGCATGCATTGCTCCACAAATGCACGACTTTGTCTTGGATCCCCATAGTAACGTGGCGGATCCGCAGGAACGAGAGCAGATAGATCCATTTGGACGGGTGCGTAATTCGCCTGGAACTCAGCTGAGAAAAAAAAAAAATTATTTATTTATTTTTAATGCATGTATTCGCTGGAAAACTTCTCAGAGAGCGAAGGCCGTGGGGCTCAACGGGAACCATGGCCTGAGCATGCTGTTATGCACACGCCCGGACTGACTGGCGTGTGCGGGTGTTGTGGTTCCACTGGACCATGGACCGGAGAGTGCCTGGAGGGGCGTGACTAAGTATCTGGCTGATCCGACCAAGGTGGCACGACGGCATACGACGCCAGTGCACCAGGGAGAAACCGGGCAGAGGGACCAGGTGCTACTCCAGGTCAAACTCCGGACACGGGGGTTGACCCACGCTGGGATTACTGGAACAGGCAGGTTAGGCTGGCACAGACTGGTGGATGTAAGCAAACACAGCAGGTATGCAGATGGGTGGATACAGGCGAGTATGCAGGCAGGGAGGTACTGGCCGAAAGGACGGGCTGGAGCACAGAGAGGTTAAGACCCAGTACAGACTGGGTCACAGAACCGCAGATGCGGTAGACAAATACTGCAGAGAGGGAACGCCCGAAGCGGTGGGCAAGAACAGAGCAGGACGGGGCTGCAGGAGCAGCGAGCACAAGTAGGGCAGGACAGGACTGCCGGAGCAGCGGGCAGAAGCAGGGCAGGGCGGAAACTGCAGAAGCAGTAAGCAAGATAAGAGCAGAGCAGAAACCGCAGGAGCGGCAAGCAAGGCAAGAGCAGAGTGAAAACCGCAAGAGCGGCAAGCTAAGCAGGAGCAGAGCGGACACAGCAGAGCGGTAAACAAGGCAGGAGCAGAGCAGAAACCGCAAGAGCGGCAAGCTAAGCAGGAGCAGAGCGGACACCGCAGAGCGGTAAACAAGGCAGGAGCAGAGCAGAAACTGCAAGAGCGGCAAGCTAAGCAGGAGCAGAGCGGACACCGCAGAGCGGTAAACAAGGCAGGAGCAGAGCAGAAACCGCAAGAGCGGCAAGCTAAGCAGGAGCAGAGCGGACACCGCAGAGCGGTAAACAAGGCAGGAGCAGAGCAGAAACCGCAAGAGCGGCAAGCTAAGCAGGAGCAGAGCGGACACCGCAGAGCGGTAAACAAGGCAGGAGCAGAGCAGAAACCGCAAGAGCGGCAAGCTAAGCAGGAGCAGAGCGGACACCGCAGAGCGGTAAACAAGGCAGGAGCAGAGCAGAAACCGCAAGAGCGGCAAGCTAAGCAGGAGCAGAGCGGACACCGCAGAGCGGTAAACAAGGCAAGGGGATAGGACTCTGTTCACAAAGAACAGACGGAGAAGGAAAGGCAGAACCAGAAGCACGCACAGTACTTACATAGAAGTAGCGAGTGTACACTAAATTCACAACAGAGGTACAGAGACGACGAGAAGGAATTTAGGAGCGAGTTCAGACTCTGCAGAAAGACGCAGAAAACAGACATAGAGGGAAAAGGGAGACAAGGTTAAAGTAGAAACGAGGCACAGACAACAGGGAACAGAGGAACGGGAACAGAGACAGCAAGGCAGGAACACAAACAGGACTCTGTTCAGACGGGAACAGATACCGCAAGGCAGGGACACAAACAGGACTCTGTTCAGACGGGAACAGATACCGCAAGGCAGAGACACAAACAGGACTCTGTTCAGACGGGAACAGATACCGAAAGGCAGAGACACAAACAGGACTCTGTTCAGACGGGAACAGATACCGCAAGACAGGGACACAAACAGGACTCTGTTCAGACGGGAACAGATACCGCAAGGCAGAGACACAAACAGGACTCTGTTCAGACGGGAACAGATACCGAAAGGCAGAGACACAAACAGGACTCTGTTCAGACGGGAACAGATACCGCAAGGCACAGACAGGCAGATCTAGGAATACGGCCCCTAGAAGGCGAAAGAACAGGCAAGAAGTGTGTTCACAAGAACAGACCACAGTTCAGACACAGAACTGGAAAACAGGCAGGAAAACAGGATAGGACCTGGCATGTCAGAGACAAAAAGCCAACTGACAAGAAACAATGCTCAGGCGCCATCTTGAGGAAGAAGGTGGTATAAATACCCAAAGATGGACAGCAATAGGCTGAAGGTGCAACAGGGGCGTGTCCGCAGCAGGTACAAGAAACAGGAAGTTCAGCGGGCGTCGCCCTATGCAGCCAAAACAGACAAACAGACAGCAAGGAGGGAAGCCAGAGAGACATTCTGGACTGGAGATCAAGTGCGCGCTCTTGCACAGTGGGAGATGGACCACCATGCAAGGACGCCGCCAGGTATGTTACACTTGTTGCCAAGTATATGCACAGAGAGCCGCAAAAATGATCTAATGGAGAGTTTCCCTGAACAAAGCTGGTGCACGCATTGCGCATGCGCGAAGCCCGTTTGGAGCTCGGGGCATTTTGATTGGCTCTCAGACTATGACGTGAGCAGACATGCGCAGATGCATGTATCCGGATGCTGTTATTGGTGTTATATATGTCACATGTGGACTGTTTATTATGAAATGGGTGAGTCATACCCCTGTATTAATTATATTGCACATGATAGTATTCATTAAATACTTAAAGCGCACCTGTCAGCAGGATTGTGCTCAGTAAACTACATACACTGTCAGGTGGGTGACATTACACTGATTAAAATCATACCTGTGGTGATTAAATCCATCATGTGGTTCTTGTATAATCTTTATTTTCAGTTTGGATATAATGATATGCTCGTGCTCTGGGGCGACCTGTGGAGGGTGCTCTATCTGGTGCTCTGCTTACATATTCATCTGTATGCTCTTATGACAGCTCACTGTGCCTTCACTGACCGGCCTCCTATTTTACATAATACATCTAGTACTGCAGGGCTAGGTACAACATGTGACCCTTACAGCCAATCACTGGCCTCAGCAGTCAAGGTCAGTCAACCTTGGCAGTAAATCTGAGGTCAGTGATTGACGGAAGTGGTCAGGTGATTTAGATGAAACATTACAGCTGCAGTCTTGTAAACAAACCCTGGAGGGAGCAAAAATGAGGCGGCACCCTGATGGTAGAGGGACTTCAAGGAAGAATTACCTAACTTTGCCCCAATAGTTTCTGATAATTGACAACCCCTTTCAAAGTGCTTTGCTGAAGTTGCTCACTAAATTGCTAATCTATTTGCAGTATATAGATGCATCTACATCCAACAGAAAGTCTCTGCTGTAGAGCTACCATTGATTAAAATAAAAGCAGCAGACTGTGATTTCTTGGACATTGGTGGCTCAATGTGCTGCGCAGGTGTATGCATTGCTGGAGCTTAGAAAGGTGTACAACTCTGCTAATCAACTGCTTGGCAAAGTTATAGCTTATATTATACAGTTGTCCAGGACTATCATATTGATGTTCTCTCCTAAGGAATGGGTCATTGATATCAGACCAACACCCGGCACCCCCACCGATCAGCAGATCCAGTGGCTTCCAAATGTACACAGTGTTAGGAGCCAAAAGACCACAGCTCCATAAACTGTCTAGTGGCCATTCTTGGGTAATACAGCTTAACTTCAATTTAATTCAACAGGAGCTTAGCTGCAGTACCAAAGAACAGCCACTACATAGTGTGCAGAGCTGTGGTGTACCAGTCACCTTAAAATGTTTATTCCTGGACTGCAAACAGCTAATCGATGGGGGGGCCGTCTGTTGGACCCCAGCTGATATAATATTGATGACTGTCCTAAGAATACGTCATCAATATTGTAGTTGTGGACAAGTCCTTTAAGTACTGAGCTATATTATACTTTAACTGAACATTGCATCAATACAGGACAAAATAATATATAACATACAAAGCAGCAAAGTGAAGAGCTGATCTTTTATTCTTGGTCTTGGAATACAGCGACACGTTAAGTCCAAGCAGGTTGTTTACAGAATTCGGGACACCGTGGCGGCAGGCATAATGTAATGGGGTGCAGCCGTCTGCATCTTCATCACTCACAAGAGTCTTGATGTCTGCCCTCTAGCATAGAAATTATGGGAAAATATATAAGTAGGGGAAAGTGAGAAATAGAATCTAAAGTCAGAACATACAAAAAAATATATATCAGATGTCAGCTTAAAATTTTTTTGAGATATGAAAGATATTGGTTTACTTTGATGAAATCAGTCTTGAAGAATGTTTGTTGCCAACAAAGGTATCAACAGAGGAAGAAGGAGCTACTTCCACGTCAATGTGCTGATAATAAAGATTTCAGATCTATATAAAAATATGGGCTGATTAATTTTAGCACCCCTGTAACTTTGTTTTTGTTACAGAGGTCAAAAGCCTCCACCTCTCCTCACATTGCCAAAAAGTTAGAGAGGGTGTCAAACTTCAAAACATGTTACACAAGCAAGGGATGGGTCAAAAAAATGTAAATGTATATTCACCCAGCTGTAACCCCTGTGGCTTCAGCCCAAGCAGCTATAGTATTCTTACCCTGGACATGACGCTATGGCGCCCCATTCTTCTGTCACCTGACGGGCAACGCACTTGATTAGCTGTAGCGATCATATGAATGTGCAGTTTCAGACACTCCACCATTGCAGCCTATCATGGACCTCAGCAGTCAGGTGACCAAAGAATGGAACATTATAACCTACTGTTCCACCAAAGACCATCGATGTGGTCTGCGATGATAATTAGAGCGTATACACCATTTTATTCATTTTATTATATTCACTAATTTCTTGCTTCTGTTAAAAAGAAAATAATAATTTGGATAACCCCTTTAATAGAGAAAATTTAGAAACATACTGGAGTAATAAACTAATATATTTGTGCTGTTCGTGTGCCACAAATTTAAGCTAAGAACCAATATAGATTTCTGTGATAATTTAATTTCTGGAAAGTGAAAGTTGCCATTTCCTCCAATAATCCCTGACAACTTTCTAGAATAATGGTGACAATCGCATAAAAACAAAAATGACACAATTTTTACAACTCAAAACAGACAGGGGCCAAAATATGCTACTTTTGTCCATCAGTTAACTACATAAATACAGTAATAAATCTTTCATATTCATTAAGTGTAGAAGGGGTGTCCTGATCTCCTGTTCTTCCTCACTGTGATTGAACTGAATGAATGTAGCTCCATGGTAGAGCACGTGAGCTGCGTTCTAGTTAATGTCTATGGGACTGACAGACATAGCTGAGCACTCTACTTGACTTTTTCAAACTGTCTCATATACATTGGTCGCTACGCTCAATCTCGGACAGACAATGCTGTGGATAGTTTGTATATGTCTAAATGCCAATTGTGGGAGAAAAAAAACTTCATTAAGTCGATGTTAGGCTTTCCTAAGTCCCATATCAACATTGTGACGAGCCTCTATGAATGTGCAGTAATGACTGTGATACTCACTCCTAAACAATCTTACAATTAATTTTTATTAACATTTCAACTGTGTTAAGTTTTTTGAGGGAGAATTTTGAAATTGATAAGCTGACTGACAGCCTTGACCCTTTTATTATTTACCAGGTACAGGCTTATGTATTTGGTAGTGGCTGTGCCTGGTACTACAGGAGCTCAACGCTGATCTCCATTCGAGTGAATGAACCATCAGTTGATTGAAGGTGGCTGTACCTGAAAAACAATGTGTCCGGAGCTCTGCAAACCCTTTATTTAGCAGTTTGGTGGGGTTCCACCAATCTAATAATGATAGTCTTTCTTAAAGATAGGCCATCAATATAAAATTCTCAAAAATCCTATAAAATTATTAATACTTGTAATACAAGTAAAATTATAACGATAAAGCCATTCATAATTTCTAAGATATACCTGTAGAAATTCTTCTCTGATGTTCTTTAAACCTCCCGGCTGCAAAACAGTCAGATGAAGAAAATTCCTTCCATAATTATCTGTTAGCTTTACATCAGCTCCTAAAAGAGGGTATACAGCAAATCAGTGCATTCATACGTCACAAAATACTATAATATAACTTCTTGATAAGTTATCTCTCCAACAGATAGAAGTTTGTTGACTGGGTTATACTGTTGTTCTCAGTACCAACATTTTATATTTAAAGCAAATAAAATAAATTTTGTAACAAGATTTTTAGATTTTAGAGAAATCTGCTTCTTTCTCAACTTAAAAGCCATGTTTTTCCTTAACCTAAATTCATTATTTACTCTGAAAAACAGCTCAATCTTCTTGGTCAAGACAAGTGGGCCTTCCAACTCAGAGTTGTAATATTGCAGCTGCCTGTTAAAAGCCTATGAGGAGGGAAAGGTGAGATGGAAGGAGGAGCAGGACGAGAAAAAGGGAGGCAGATCTTTCTGCTGTTTTATATTAAGTGTAATTTTCACTCTTTTGCTGGATTTACTGCTAGATTGCTCAGTACTGCTGTATAGTGCCCTCCATGTGGCAAGTGCTTCTGAACATTTGCTACATAGAACCAGGAAGAAGCTGGTGGCGAAACGAGCGTCAGGGTGAGAGGATGCAGCTTGTGACCATCCATACTTTCTGGATAATCCTTCCAATTGTTAAAGACAGGTACTATTACCCTAATGAATGTTCATGAAACTGTCTGCATTACTTGATATGACATCTATACAAATATTGTGATGTATATGACCTTCTACTTATATATTGTTATACAGATGAATTCTTTAGCTACCAGTAATAGTTCTACAGCCATTTAATGTACTGGCAATTGATATTATCAGGTCTGGCATGAATGTAAGGATTTTACTGCAATTTATATACTTGGTGGCTCTTTATTTCTGAGTGTGCTGTACATACATCTTTCTCCTGGTACAGTGTACTATAGTACCTGATTGATCGTATTTATATCTCCACCTTGGATGTTTACACTATTGCTTATGTAATTTACCAAAACTACTAGTTTATTGGTCACACCGACGTCTCCTGTTGGAAATTCTGCTTTTTTAATTCTGTATTTTAATTTGTTTCAATAAATTTGGCTTTTTATTACGTATCTCTTCCACACTGTGACTTTATTCTAGTCTAGGTTTGTTGTTTTGCATTTGATAGGAAGTGCCATTTTCTCTGAACATTAGTGAATATTGATGAATGAATAAAACCAGGAGAGCAGGAATCCTTCATGTCTCCTGTGGTTGGGGACATCATTATAGCTACAATCACTCACTAGCTTAGAGACAGCTAGAAGTTAGAGATAGCAATTGCAGAAGGCAAAACTGGTAAAAAAGTGTTATTCGTCATGTGCACTTACAGCGGCTTATTCTGAAAAGTTAAATTGAAACAACAGGTAAACTTTAAAGCAGTTTTAAACTTAAAGTAGTTGTCCATTGAAACAAAGTATTCCCTCTCAGCAGGATAGGAGATATCTTGTTGATCAGTAGGTGGCAGCAGCCCCATAGGGAATGAATGGTGTGCAGGTCGAACATGCACACTGGCATTTCATTCAAACAGAGATACAAATTCCCCATTCTGCTGATTGATGTTGGTTCCAGCAGTCAGACCTCCACCAATTAACATCTTATCACCTGTACTGCAATGTGTGATGATAACGTGTCTTCACATACTGCCTTTAACCCCCCTGCAGGTATCTCTCCAGCTCATGACAGCTCTAAATATTATTGTTTCCTGGTAGCCCAGGCGTACCATTCCATTATTGATTATTGTGTCAAAGCCGTGATCACCAGAACATAGCTCAAGAAATCACCACTAGGGCTTGTGCCGTATGACTCGGTTATATTCTGTGCAGATATTTTCCCATTTATTACCCAGTGTGGCTCCAAGTTATTTTTCATAAGTGGCAGTGGCTCAATAGCTAAAGAAAGTTGTTTTTTTATTACTAAAATTGCTTTATATAACCAAATCAGGCTATCCCTGCATGTGTCACAGCTCTCTGACAGATGTGACACATGCAGCAGCGGCGACTGTTACTGAAATGCTAAACACGCCGAAACTACTCGGCGAGTACCCGAGCGTGCTCATTTAAAGGGTTAAACGAGCACGCTCGCTCAACACTAATTGCTAGGTAATTCTGTGGTGGTTTTGATCCCCAGCGTTAAACAAGGGTGCTCTGAACAAAGTTTATCCTTGTTGAAAGAATTTTAAGTTTTATCAACTTGTATCAACTGCATAATCACAAGAGCGAGTTAATATCAGATTGAGAACAATACGGCCTGATGAGTAACAAGTGTTTGCTATGTACCGTTTTCAAGAAGTAAATTTACAATCTTCCAAGAAGAACACGAAGTAGCCATCAAGAGCGGCGTGCGCAACTCATTATCCACACTGTCAACATTTGCTCCCTGTAAATATGAGAACAATGTGAGTACATAGTGGAGAAAACCTGAGATAAAAGATATAAAGCCAATAACTGTACAGATAATCAGTGGAAAGACTCTAACTTGTGATTACTAATGGACTAATGGCTGCATATCGCACCACCATAATACCGTATAAATTGTAAAGTCACAAAATAAATATCAGTAAATGACTGTTTATGAACATGAGGGTAATTTATTACTTAAGAACTTCATGAGCTCAGTAGCTAGAATAACTTTCCATTCACTTATCCAAACAAAATCTGTAGTTTTATCTAGTATTAGATACTTTTATAGCTTTCTGATAGAATAGATAGATCTTAATGGTAAAAATGTCTGAGCTGCATATATATATTTATATGTCTCCTACTAATATGCGGTGAATATTGACAAGCTCAAGTTTTTAGAAGAAAAGCCAATTCAATAATAGGAGAATTTAGGCTGTTATTCATATGGGTCTTGTATGTATTACCCTCTTTCTTTTTCATCTAGAAACCAGAATGAGAGAACTCACCCTAACATGAATTTAAGAAATGTTAATTATATGCAAGATTAATCAGCTGTCCCTCTGTTTTGAAAATTCACTGTTCATAGTCTGCACCAAGAAATGGCAGAAGTATTAGAACAGAGCTGGATTTAGGTAAAGTGTAGCCCTAGGCAAAAATAAAACATTGACTCTAGTTTGGGGGAGGATAATTCTATCAGCATGAAATTTCCTGAATGATGGAAATCTCCATGACATTTATGAACAGCCCTACACCTTTCTTGTGCCCCTCCAATCCACCTTACATTCTGTTGCCCAATAAACTATCTCAACCCTTACTGTTCTGTCTCTACCATCTGCCAATCTCTTCATTGGCTACCTAAATTGCAGTTTAAAGTACCAAGCACAAATCTTTTTTGCTCGCGTCTGTCTCCTCATCACACAACCATCTTTAAAGGATTATTTCCACAATCATATTATTTGTCACAAGGCACAGTGAATGCATACTTTTTGGTAATATACAGACCAAGCCCCATAAAAGCTTAATTATTGTAACCTTGTGTATTTTTTCATCTATATCTGCCACTCTGTACATCCAGCTTCACATAGCTGAATTGGCAATCCTATTCTTAAGTTGCTTTGCTTCTCCTCAGTGCTGCAGACCCCTTACCCCCTTTCCTGTGTGTTTCTGACTCAATCGACCTCTCTTGGTCATCATCAAATAAATGTACAGTAAACAAAGAATTCACCTTATGCTTCTGTGCACTTGCAGTTCCTGCACAGTCCTCAGCTTGACCAATTGTATCTTTTACTACCTACATCAGAAATTATGCCTCTGTGGTTTTACATCATTGTTAACTGGTTTCTTCCAGAGCTGAACTCTCCTTCACTCCTCGACAATGGAACTTCTTATTACTAGGCAGGCTGAGTTGTGTTTGTTGCTTGCTGCTGACAGATCAGTGATGTAAAACTGTAAAAATTGTTCGGTTGTTGCATATGGCAGAAGATAATTCTCTGCCATATGCATCAGCAGAGGAGCAATTGCAATTTCACATCAGTGACCAGTCAGCAGCAGCCAACAAACACTATTCAGCTCTACACTGCCTAAAAAGTTCCATTGTCCACATTGTAGAGGATTGAAGGAGAGTTGAACTCTGCTAGACATCAGCTAAACATTATGTAAAAAAAATGAATCAGATATACTGATGTAGTTGGCAAAACATAAAATGGGTCAGGCAGGGTACTTTACAGGGGCAGAGTGCACAGAGGCTTAGAGCATTTTCTAAAGGTAGAATACACTCTATGTCGGAGGTGGAGGCAGAGCAGAGCAATTCTTGCAGCAAGCCATCTGAGAAAGGCTACAGTGTGTATGATCAATCAGGAGTATTATAACTACAGCAGAAAGGTTCCAATGGCAACTGGAGAGTAAATAGAGTCTGCAGGGCATCCTTTGTAAGGGTGATATGTGCAAAATAAGGTAGATTTAAAAAAAAGTGGCATATTAGCACAAATGAATAAATATAATATGTAAATTATTATAAGACCATATAGAGTTTTGGTAGTAACCCTTTAAGACTTCTCCCATGCATTTCTATTTCCATACTGTGGAACTTGTTGCCCTAATTGGTTAGACTCCTCCACATCTAAGAAAGCTTCAAAAGCCATCTAAAAATCCACTTATTTAGAAAAAAATACAATTACCCTGCAGCCACAACACTATCATACAAATAGCTTCTGCCCTCGCTTACTGATTCATTCCACCTTTCTCTTCTGAATCGTAAGTCCTCAATAGCAGGGTCCTTACTCCATAAGTCATAGTCTGTCACTCATTTAGTTGCGATTATTGTGCTTGTCTTCAAACTTATGTTATATATTTATATTATATATTATTTTATAATTATGTTTTTTGATGTAAACCTTCTTTAAATCTTTATCGCATGCACAGTGCCCGGAGTTTAAGGTGTTGTCCACTACTAGGACAGCCTCTTTCTTAATCCAAACCATAGCCCCCATTAATATAAAAACACCTTTACTCACCTACCGTACTGGTGCCATTCCAGCAGTGTCGGCACCCACATTTCCGGGGCTCACGTGAGGGAGGTTGTTATGTCATGCGAACCCTGAGCCCAATGAACGCTGGCATCACTGGTTCCACCTTCGGACTTATAAGTAATAAAGAGAAAATCAGGACTGTGGATGGCTGCTCACTCCCTCTTGGTTACTTATACATCTGAAGCCGGGGACAGTAAGTCTAGCACGCATTAAGCTTTTGGGGCTCACATGAGGTTGTTATGTTATGTGAGCTCTGGGAACGTAAGTGCTGACACTGTTGGAATGGCGCTGACACCGCTTTAAACGGCGCCGGCACCGCTGGAACAGCGCCAGCAAGTGAGGTGAGTATAGGTGCTTTTATTTTAACAGAGGCTAACATTCAGAGTGAGAACGGGTTGTCCTTGTAGTGGGCAACCACTTTAAAAGTTCATATGGACATCTGAATCCAGTGCTTATGACTCGCCCCCTGGGCCGTGGGGCACGCGGAACCGGGCGATAGGGAGATGTTGGGGGTAGTAGTGGCGGCCCGGTCTCACGGCTCAGGGTGGTCAGACCAATGGTAGTCTGCTATGTGCTTCAGATAATGTCCGACTACGCCACCCGTGGATTGCGGTTATTAGGAACCGCCGCTGCAAGTCAGTCCGCTGGGGCTGATGATGTGTGCAGCTGGGATGATGTGAGTCCCCACGGGAAGAGTGTAGCCCCAGGGCAGTGTAGTGGATGGTGGGAGTGATGGTAGTGAGAGTCCCGGTGCTAATAGTGCTGGAGGCGCGAATGAGCACACAGACGGCAAGTTACAGTCCAGGGTCTTTACTCACAGTTCGTTTGTTCCAGGTCACTTCGGCCAGCAGTGACCGCCCGAGCCGTGCTGCGTCCACCAGGTGAGGGGCTCGGTCAACTCCCAGGCAGTTCAGGAGCATGGCACAGGACCCCCTTTTATCCTTTCTCTGGCCTGCCTCACCAGTGACCCACTTTTGTCCAGCTGCCGCGGACTTGTGCGGTTAAACGTGGGCCCCGTCCTGCGCTGTCCTATATGGTGCCTTCCTAGCAGGTTTGATGAGGTGTCGCACCAATATATGATCACGACGACCGGTCTTTGGCTGAGGGTAGTTTCTCCTCCACCAACTTGGGATCCGGTACCCTTAATCTGCCTGACCCTTCACCCTGGATTCTCGTGGGTTCTTAGGGTCCCTTCCACCTTCTTGTTCCTGAGCCCTTCTGTTTCTCTCTCTTCTCCTTCTCTCCTGTTCTGTCTTCTCCTCCTTCCCTTGGCCTCTTCTCCAGGCCCACTTCTCCTTCTCCTCTCAGGCTCCGGCCTCTTCTCTAGGCCTGCCTCTGGAGCAGCACTCAGCCTGAGCTGCTGCTCCCTGTCTTCTTCTCTGACTGAACACTGATCTAAGATGGTGCCCACCTTTTATACCTCCCTCTGACCATGAGCCCAGGTGACCAGCAACCAATGGGCTCCTACCTACGCTCAGGAACCAACCCCTATCTGCCCCTACAGCACTGGGTGTTCCACCCCTCCCTCCCCACTCCAGCATGGACATGGTCGGTCGTGCCTGCACTTATGTCTAGTGGGAGCACCGTTGAGCTGTCCCTGGGAAATGGGGTGTGTGTGCATGCAGCTAACTGAGCCCTGGTCCATACTCCATCCTTACCTGGGAGTGGAATATCACACCTCTGGTCTGAGGTGCAATACCCCTGTAGCGGCCGAACCCTCGGGGCGCTACATTCCCCCCTGGTAAAGCACAGCACGTCCTCGGGCTGGAAAAGAGCAAAAACAGTTAATTATAGGACATGCAAAACTTTTTCAATAACTTTTTACATTTAGAAACGGACGACATTGTTCAATTCCCTTTATGGGACACACTTTTCCCTTTCACTAGACATTATAGAAAACTTTCACATTACTATTTAGCAGCATATAAAATCTAAAACATTTTTAATTAAAGCACATTCTTGTATTCTTGGTTCACGGTCGCGGTGCAACTTGCGACCAGGTGCTCTTTCTTTTTAAAGGTGCAACAGTCCATTTTAACTTTGAGGTAGACGTTGCGGTTCCTGTATAAAACCAGTAGGGGGCGCTTTAAGAAGCGCAACTATATACATGGGATTGGCCGTTCCCAGTCCTCGGCCAGTGGGGATAGGGGAATGGCTGCTCACAGTCCTCAGCCTGTTAGGGGAAGAGGGATGGCTGCTCTCAGTCCTCAGCCAGGTTACTTAGGGGATAGGGGATAACGTTCACACAGTTCTATATCAGTCCCAACGGGGACCACACTTCAATCTGAAACAGTCCCACACAGTTCCTTTTGCACCCTTACGGGTAACTATTTACAATGCCACTTGACCGTTCACTGGTAACGGTTTCTTCGTGACGCTCCTTCTTCCTCCTCGTACGGATCTTCAGGCCCGTCCGGGCCCTCCTGGTACTCGGCGTCCGAGTAGTGTTGTTCCTCCTCCTCTACTACTCGGCGGACGTGTAGGGCGTACCACCCCTTCACGCCTTGGTGTCGGGTGTAAGACACCACATCGCCTGGGAAGAGATCCCGCCCACGATGGCCTTCCGGTAGGTGACTCTCCACATCTCTCCTTGTCACAAACACGTCACTGATGGTCTCGGGGTCTCGGATGAAACCCCAGCCGCGCTCCATCTGGAACTTCACCACAGTCCCGGTGACTCGGGGTCTGTGGGCAGTTCGGGGATCTCGCCGCGCCTTCATTTTCTGCTCCGCGCTCTGGACCTGCAGCTTTTCTTGCTTCACCCGCCGCTCGCGCTGCTCCTTTTCAAACATCTCCAGCTGTTGGCGGCAGGCCTCTCGCCGCTCAGCTGTGCCCGCTCGCGTTTCTTTCGTGAACCCCATCAGGTCCTCCCCTGTGGGGTCCCATTCAAATTGGGCGTCTTCTAATGGCAGCTGGGGAATTTCTTGAGGCGCTGGAGCAGGTATTAGGGGCTCAGAGGGTACTTCGATCTCCGCGGACGGGCTCTTCCGGAAGCGGGGGTTGACAAACTCGGTGGGCCAGATGAAAGGCAGCCCATCCGGAGTGGTGTGCTGGGAAAAGAGATCCGCGCCCAGTGGTGGTACTGCAGCGGCAGGGGGCGCAAGTGGGTTGGCGGCGGCCGGGGGCACGTGACCTTGCGACCAGGCCCGTGCTGGTCGTTTTCTGGTTGCTCCCACGGGTGGCACAGCTGGTGCAGGAGGTTCCGTCAGGGCAGCGGCGCCCGGGAGTGCAGGGTCTTGCGGCCGGGCCTGCGGTGGCGGTTGGCTGAGCACGCCCGGGGTCAGAGGGCACTGCGTGGGGCGGGGCTCACTGGCAGCGTCGACGGCCTGGGGGCCGGTTGATGGCGGTGAGGGCACAGTGTCGACAGCGGGTCCCGGTGCGTGGGGCTCCGCGACGGGGTGCAGGGGCAGGTCGGCAGCCCTAGGATTCGGTGCAGGGGCGTCTCCGTTACCTGCCTCTGCTGTCGCGGCCTCCTCCGCGGCGTCGTCCTCGGCCTCCGCTCGGCCCTCACTGGCTGGTGCGCTGCTCGCTGCTGGCGCTTTCGGCTGCAGGATCACAGCCCGCCGGGCCACTTCCTTCTTCCATCCAGCGATCACTTCTTGCTGCGCCCGGACCATCCTCCGGTCCAGCTCTTCCAGCGCCGCCCGAGTGTATTCGGGATCCTCCTTGGGGAGATCGGCTAACAGCTCGGTGAGGCTGCATGGTGGTGTTGCTTGCAGCAGGCCCTTTACCAGGGTACCGGCACTGATTTCCCCCTCCATCTCCGGGTGCGGCCTGGCCACACTGATCCCACAGTTTTCTTCTCTTTCCGCCCCCAGAGGGGGTGGTCCTGGGGCATTCTGCTGACAATCACTCTCACGGGCAGCCCCCCCACGTTGATGGACATCTCCACTGCTGCATTCATAACTGGTGGGGGCGGGCTCCTTCTTTGGCGCCATTCTGGGACCTGGCCCACGATGGGAGGTAGCTTCCTGCTGTCTTTTGGCGCGCACATAATGGCGTCCGCTCTGCCAGGGCGGGAAAGATGGATGAAGATGGCGGGAAATGGTCCAAGATGGCGTCTGATGGCGGGAATCGGCTCCGGATGGCGGGAAACGACTCCGGACGGCGGGAAACTTCTTTTTAAGGTACATGTGTAATTCTCTTCAGGCATGCAATACCCGTTTGTGGCGGGTTGGTCACGATCCTGCCGACTACGCCAAAGCTGACTCGCCCCCTGGGCCGTGGGGCACGCGGAACCGGGCGATAGGGAGACGTTGGGGGTAGTAGTGGCGGCCCGGTCCCGCGGCTCAGTGTGGTCAGACCAATGATAGTCTGCTATGTGCTTCAGATAATGTCCGACTACGCCACCCGTGGATTGCGGTTATTAGGAACCGCCGCTGCAAGGCAGTCCGCTGGGGCTGATGATGTGTGCAGCTGGGATGATGTGAGTCCCCACGGGAAGAGTGTAGCCCCAGGGCAGTGTAGTGGATGGTGGGAGTGATGGTAGTGAGAGTCCCGGTGCTAATAGTGCTGGAGGCGCGAATGAGCACACAGACGGCAAGTTACAGTCCAGGGTCTTTACTCACAGTTCGTTTGTTCCAGGTCACTTCGGCCAGCAGTGACCGCCCGAGCCGTGCTGCGTCCACCAGGTGAGGGGCTCGGTCAACTCCCAGGCAGTTCAGGAGCATGGCACAGGACCCCCTTTTATCCTTTCTCTGGCCTGCCTCACCAGTGACCCACTTTTGTCCAGCTGCCGCGGACTTGTGCGGTTAAACGTGGGCCCCGTCCTGCGCTGTCCTATATGGTGCCTTCCTAGCAGGTTTGATGAGGTGTCGCACCAATATATGATCACGACGACCGGTCTTTGGCTGAGGGTAGTTTCTCCTCCACCAACTTGGGATCCGGTACCCTTAATCTGCCTGACCCTTCACCCTGGATTCTCGTGGGTTCTTAGGGTCCCTTCCACCTTCTTGTTCCTGAGCCCTTCTGTTTCTCTCTCTTCTCCTTCTCTCCTGTTCTGTCTTCTCCTCCTTCCCTTGGCCTCTTCTCCAGGCCCACTTCTCCTTCTCCTCTCAGGCTCCGGCCTCTTCTCTAGGCCTGCCTCTGGAGCAGCACTCAGCCTGAGCTGCTGCTCCCTGTCTTCTTCTCTGACTGAACACTGATCTAAGATGGTGCCCACCTTTTATACCTCCCTCTGACCATGAGCCCAGGTGACCAGCAACCAATGGGCTCCTACCTACGCTCAGGAACCAACCCCTATCTGCCCCTACAGCACTGGGTGTTCCACCCCTCCCTCCCCACTCCAGCAGGGACATGGTCGGTCGTGCCTGCACTTATGTCTAGTGGGAGCACCGTTGAGCTGTCCCTGGGAAATGGGGTGTGTGTGCATGCAGCTAACTGAGCCCTGGTCCATACTCCATCCTTACCTGGGAGTGGAATATCACACCTCTGGTCTGAGGTGCAATACCCCTGTAGCGGCCGAACCCTCGGGGCGCTACACTTACTTGATCATTCACCTATCAAAGTAATATGCACATGCTATGGGATAAATATGGAGCTCAGCTTTGAATATTTTGGGGTGCTCAGAAGGGTGCAGGTGTTCTTTAAGTTTTATTGTTTGGACTATGTTATCTACCTGACACATAGTCCAGACACATGTCAATTTTCCACCCGCTATAAAATTGATTTAAAATGTGTGACCCATTAATAAAAAGATGATAAATATATTGATATCCAGAATTTTAAAGCTTATTTAGAAATATGATTTCAATTTACTTGTAATAAGATTTTGGTATGTTTACGATGCCATTGATTTTTTTTTATTAGTGGTTGTGACTGGAATTAGACTTGTTGCTGTAACTAATGTCATTATTGATTAAGTACTTAGTTTATCACAGTAAATTGACAAAGTCAATTACTGCAGCAGACGCAGGCAACATTTCATTTGTTTACACAACTAATTAAAAATGTAGTTACCATTGATATTAAATACTGTGCCAAGTCCACGTGATCAAATAGGCATGATCTGTAAGAGAAAAATGTAAGTAATAAAAGTAAATGCAAATACAAAGGGAAAAGTTTAATGATTAATAGAAGCAAACATGATTAAAGTATTTTTGTATTATGATTACTTCTAACTAAGTTTTAGAAAGTGTAGCAGGTCCCCGCTTTTGCTGAAGCATTCACACTGCACACTTTTAAGTATTATAAAGATAATATAGGAAACAGTGTAATTGGTATGTCATACTATATTATCTAATTAGTATGATATGTGTGGAAGTTAGTACAGAGCCTAGCAAATCTGACCCAAAAATAAAATATTCCACACTATTCATCTCATCAGTGACAGCATGATCAGAGACCATGCACACTGCATTCAAGTTTGGTCCCCCGAGCACTGATATTGGGGGTCAAATTTGCAAAGACTCTGTACTTTCTTCCATACAAAGTTTTCTAATTAGAGTTTCAACACAATGTACAGATGTGGAAGGGCCAGTTAGGGAGGGAGGCGAGGTTATATAAGGCAAAGTATTTCCTGGTATAGAGAGAGAATGATATAGATAGTGCTGGAGTGAGAGATCTAAGGAAAGGCAGATTAGGCCAGTGGGCCGAAAAGTACGGAAAAGCACAGGACTTTTGGGGAACAGCATGCAGATAGCCGTCACTACTTTCAGCGGTCTATCCCAGGATATCCGGGGCCTACGTCCCGAAATAGGTATGAAAGTGGACGCCTTTTTCACCTCACAGAAAGTTAAGCCATATGGGAAACTGGGCTAGAGAAGTGGGCTAGAAAGCATGGGAACTATGGAACCGGAAAAAGCGTCTCACGGGCCAGAGGGGGCAGGGACAGAAGGGAGAGCTCAGGCTGGAAAATCTGACAAAGTGGACTCGTGCTGTACTGTAAGTGCCATGGAACATCTGATGCTAAGTAAAGTTGGACTGTTAAAAATGAATGCAGAGTCTGTCTTTGAATGTGTGGTGGCAACCGGATCCGGCATCGTGGAACCAGCGGAGACTGCAAGCGTAAAAGTGAGTGCTATACATTACACCCAAACCACATGACGGACAGGTTACTATTTACTTGTGGTGTGCCAGGGTATGGGAGAACACTCACCCCTGACTACCGCCCTGTGCACCTCACAAAAGTCTGTGAGTCCTGCTTCCCCTACATACAAAGTGGTAGACAGTTCTTCCTACATAGAATAGACACTCAATCAGCAATCAGTGATGGGAAAGCAGGACTCATAGGCTTTTTCTATCAGCCCTAGCAACATATAACGTTTTACTGGAAAATACTAAATCAAAGTATAGAAAACGATATTTCTCTCTAAGCTCAGCACCTTCTCCTCTATCCTTCGCTATGAAGAAGGATCATAAGTGATCCAAAACGCGCTGTTTTTCTGTACTTATATCTTCTCTATTTTCTGTGGAATATTTAATAAAGCCATTTCAGAATTTTATTGGATAATGGGAGCTGGTTGCTAATTCACTTCTCTCCATTATTGAAGACAGACCGTGTGATCTGTGAATCTATGGTGAGTTAGCTGGAGCTTCTTTCATTCATTTCAATCTTATACTGTTCTGAAACAGGTTAGCAAGAGATACCTGACAAATTCACGCTAAGTTTAAAACTTGTGCACCACAATGAGCTATTTAGAGTTGCAGTCCTGTCGATAAATGCACATAGCGCTATGACCGCAGAAATGACAAACTGAGCTTTGCTAGAACTTTATATTACAAAGGCAAAAAAAACCTTAAATGTTAGTTTCATTAAAGGGAACCTGTCACCTTGTTTTTCCCATATAAAGTATGGCCACCACCATTAGAGCCTGTTTTACAGCATTCTGGAAGGCTGTAAAAAAGTCACCAATCCAGTCTGCAGATCCCTAAAAAGACCTTTTATTATATTCACATACACTGTGATCGGATCCAATGGACGTTGCTGGTATTGACCGGCGCTTCCTCTCTTCTTGCGATCATCATCCTCCTTCCCTGATTCATGTCCTACATCATGCACACAGTGTACTCCATCATGTTCCTGCACAGACATACCTCTCTCTGTCCTGCCGCGGGCAGAGCAAAGTACTTTAGTGCGCACATGCTTGGAAAGGCCAAAGAGCGCTGGAAGCAAAGCCAGCGCATGTACACTACAATACTTTGTTCCACCTAGGCAGGGCATAAAGATATGCGCCTGCACAGGACCACCATGAAGGACACTGTGATGATGACGTAGGACGCATCATCCACACAAAGCAGGGAAAGAGGATGGCGATAACAAGAAGAGGGGAAGTGTCAGATCAAGACCAGCGACGCCCATCGGACTGGACTGTCCTATCTTTGAGTATAATAAAAGCTATATTTTTGGATCTGCAGACTGGATTGATGACTTTTTTCAGTATTCCAGAATGCTGTAAAAGAGGCCCTAATGGTGGTGGCTGTACATTATATGGGAAAAAACTGGTGACAGGTTCCCTTTAAATGATAGTTGCATGCAACTATATAGGTATAGTGTATCTCACAACGAGGGTTTCCAGTGTCTGAAGAAAGGCAACTATTGTGGCCCCCTAACCCAGTAATAAATCCCCTTAAGTGCCTTTTTAAAACAAATAATTTCCCTGGAGTGCCCCCTTTATTAAGTATTAATGCCTCCTTAAAAAGTCATGTTGCCCTCTAAGTGATCCCTCCAAAAGGAATAAGGCCTCCTTTGTGTCAGCCTGCGCAAAAAAAAAAAAAGTTTATAGCTATCTAATCCAAGAGTCCTCTTCTCCTTTGGATATGGGACAGGCCAGAGCATGCCGTGAAATGCACTGACTTGATTGCACTGCCTGATCTGTGACGCTGACATCAATGGAGACCCGAAATTTTGATTTGGGAAAAAAACAAAAAATCTCTTTTTTCCCCTGAAACTCCGAACATTACAATGGACTTACTTTGGAACCCCGAACATTAAAACTGACTTCCCCTGGAACCCCAAACATTACAACTGACTTCCCCTAGAACTCCAAACATTACAACTGACTTCCCCTAGAACTCCAAACATTACAATTGACTTCCCCTAGAACTCCAAACATTACAACGGACTTCCCACTGTAACTCCAAAAATTATAACTGACTTCCTCTGGAACTCGTAACATTACAACTGACTTCCCCTGGAACTCCAAACATTACAACGGACTTCCCCTGGAACTCCAAACATTATAGTTGACTTCCCCTGGAACTCCAAACATTACAACTGACTTCCCCTGGAACTCCGAACATTACAACGCACTTCCCCTGGAACTCCAAATATTACAACTAACTTCCCCTGGAACTCAAAACATTACAACTGATTTCCCCTGGAAATCCGAACATTACAACTGATTTCCCTTGGAACTCCAAACATTACAACGCACTTCCCCTGGAACTCCGAACATTACAACGCACTTCCCCTGGAACTCCAAACATTACAACGTACTTCCCCTGGAACTCCAAACATTACAACGCACTTCCCCTGGAAATCCGAACATTACAACTGATTTCCCTTGGAACTCCAAACATTACAACGCACTTCCCCTGGAACTCCAAACATTACAACGCACTTCCCCTGGTACTCCAAACATTACAACGCACTTCCCCTGGAACTCCAAACATTACAACGCACTTCCCCTGGAACTCCAAACATCACAACGCACTTCCCCTGGAACTCCAAATATTAAAACTAACTTTCCCCTGGAACTCCAAACATTACAACTGATTTCCCCTGGAAATCCAAACATTACAACTGATTTCCCCTGGAACTCCAAACATTACAGCGGACTTCCCCTGGAACTCCAAACATTACAACTGACTTCCCCTGGAACTCCAAACATTACAACGGACTTCCCCTGGAACTCCAAACATCACAACTGACTTCCCCTGGAACTCCAAACATTACAACGGACTTCCCCTGGAACTCCAAACATCACAACTGACTTCCCCTGGAACTCCAAACATTACAACGCACTTCCCCTGGAACTCCAAACATTACAAAGCACTTCCCCTGGAACTCCAAATATTACAACGGACTTCCCCTGGAACTCCGAACATTACAACTAACTTCCCCTGGAACTCCAAACATTACAACGCACTTCCCCTGGAACTCCAAACATTACAACTAACTTCCCCTGGAACTCCAAACATCACAACTGACTTCCCCTGGAACTCCGAACATTACAACTAACTTCCCCTGGAACTCGAAACATTACAACTGATTTCCCCTGGAAATCCAAACATTACAACTGACTTCCCCTGGAACTCCAAACATTACAGTGAACTTCCCCTGTAACTCCAAACATTACAACTGACTTCCCCTGGAACTCCAAACATTACAACTGACTTCCCCTGGAAATCCGAACATTACAACTGATTTCCCTTGGAACTCCAAACATTACAACGCACTTCCCCTGGAACTCCAATCATTACAACGCACTTCCCCTGGAACTCCAAACATTACAACGCACTTCCCCTGGAACTCCAAACATTACAACGCACTTCCCCTGGAAATCCGAACATTACAACTGATTTCCCTTGGAACTCCAAACATTACAACGCACTTCCCCTGGAACTCCAAACATTACAACGCACTTCCCCTGGAACTCCAAACATTACAACGTACTTCCCCTGGTACTCCAAACATTACAACGCACTACCCCTGGAACTCCAAACATTACAACGCACTTCCCCTGGAACTCAAAACATCACAATGCACTTCCCCTGGAACTCCAAATATTAAAACTAACTTTCCCCTGGAACTCCAAACATTACAACTGATTTCCCCTGGAAATCCAAACATTACAACTGATTTCCCCTGGAACTCCAAACGTTACATCGCACTTCCCCTGGAACTCTAAACATTACAACGGACTTCCCCTGGAACTCCAAATATTACAACTAACTTCCCCTGGAGCTCCAAACATTACAACTGATTTCCCCTGGAACTCCAAACATTACAGCGGACTTCCCCTGGAACTCCAAACATTACAACGCACTTCCCCTGGAACTCCAAACATTACAACGGACTTCCCCTGGAACTCCAAACATTACAACGCACTTCCCCTGGAACTCCAAACATTACAACGCACTTCCCGTGGAACTCCAAACATTACAACTAACTTCCCCTGGAACTCCATACATCGCACTTCCCCTGGAACTAAAAACATCACAACTGACTTCCCCTGGAACTCCAAATATTACAACGGACTTCCCCTGGAACTCCAAACATCACAACTGACTTCCCCTGGAACTCCAAATATTACAACGCACTTCCCCTGGAACTCCAAATATTACAACGGACTTCCCCTGAAACTCCGAACATTACATCTGACTTTAAGGGGAAGTTCGTGTTCTGTGTTTAAGTTCGGATTCACTTCGTGCTCTACTATAGTATCAAACTTTATCAGCATTTTATTGAAATTGATATAGTTAAAACTGATACTCGCCAGAGATCTGAGGTCTGGCCAGAAGTCCGAGCAATTAACTGTTACTTTATTTTTTATTTCTCCATTTGAAATGTTGCATTTCTAAAACCGCCTCTGGGTCCCCCCACGCTATGCCACTCGTTTCATACATCTGACCATAAATTTAAATTCAATGTGAAGAAAATTTCTGCATTTCATTAGTGCAATTGATATTCTATGAAAACAGCTACAAGACAACAAGTGTTGGATTCGAGTTACTTGACTGGTGTGTAGAAACACTGTTCTATAACACAACTAAGACTCTATCTGTAGAGGTTATACACAACTATATCAAATAGGAACCAATGAAGTCATACTTTGTTATATAATCCTGACTGACAAATATTATTACTGATCCAGCATTATAGTTATACTATAAATCACACCCCTTGAGCAGGTAGTCCACAAAATACCGAACCAGATGGCGATTATAACCTACGCCTTAACGGTAAATAAAAAAAGAACATTACAGCATATATACTGTTCAAACAGCAGTGCCTAAACATTTATTAAGGTTTTTGTTACTAAAGGTTATTCTTAGTTTCATAATAAGTTACACAATTTTCTAATATTTTTTCTATATCAATTCCTTATGTTTGCAGTGAAACAGTATAAATATTCAATCAGTCCGTGAGCAGCATGAGCCAGGCACTTGCTGTTTTATCTCAGCCAGGTATGTCTGACTCTGAAACACTCCAGCATTTTGGAGAAAGGCCACAGCCCCACTATCAGTATTTGGTCCATATTCGGTCAGTATTTTTTCTCAGGAGTAGGAGCCAAAACCAGGTGAGGAACAATCAGAGAAAAGGTATAACAGAAACAAGTCACCAATTGTACATTTATCACCCACTCCTGGTTTTAGCTCCCACTCCTGAGAAAAAATACTGACCGAATACTGAACAAATACTGATAGTGGGGCCGTGGCCAAAAACATACTTTCGGGACCGAGAACGCACTATAGAGTAGTTGAGCAGGCAGGTCCCCGGCGATTTCTCCTTTTCTGCTGCCCTGGATTGACAGGTCTTGGACTATACATGCAAGTAGGCAGAGACCTATCAATCCTGGGCAGCAGGCTGGGAAAGGCACCGATCCGACTGTCCGACAAGTCTACAGTACGGTTCCAGTTGGTTTTTAAAGTATGCTTTTCTCTCAAACTCGACACCGTCTCAGAGTCAAACATACTTGGCTGACATATAACAGTAAGTGTCTGATACATGCTGCCTACAGATTGGGCAGCATGTATCAGCTGACAGCTTCACTTTAAAGAGTAAGTAAACTTTCATAGTGTTTTTTTGCTATTTGGTAGGCACTTTAATTTCCTGCAGATCGATTGGGGTTCAGGTCCTAAGACCCTCACCCAGCACTCAATAGACCCATGAAAAGTGTGCAGCTCAACAGATAGGAACTCGCTCCTCCTGTCTGATCACATACACAGAGCGGGATATGAATTGAATAGAAGGCATAGGCTATGTAGCCGGATCACAGACCAGAATGCAATTAAAAATCTGTGGGTGACCTGAAGAGGGCACTGTACATAGGAGATGTCCTTGTTATCTGACAGATTTGGAACACAACTGCAAAGAAGAGCGGGCAAAGATTGCCAGTTCTGGATGTGCCATGCTGATAGACTCCTATTCCAAAGGACTGAATGCTGTCATAAATTCTAATGATACTTCAACAAAGAATTAGTTGAAGGGTGTTCATATTTATGCAACCACATTATTTTAGTTCTTTATTTTTCTTTTTCCACTCGAAAAGTTTTCAGTATGTTTTTCAATAGATTTGTACAGATTATAGGTGACATTAAAGATGAAAAAAATTCTGAAATGATTCTTCTTGGTATGATTTTTTCTATGTGGCAAAAAACTATCATTTTCACAGGGGTGTGTAGACTTTCTATATACACTGTAACTTGCTGTAGCAGATTGAAAAAAATGACAGTAAATAAATAAAAGTCTTTAATCTGGAACCTGATACTCCAGAGTTGAAAGAATAATAAGAGCTGCTGCTTCATATGTAACTAAATGAGTGGACAAATGAAACAGATGGTGAGCAGGACATAATCTATGCTCATCTCCGAGAGCATTTAAACCATAAAGTGGTTCATTTATGTCATGTAGTCCTTAGACTGCAGATATATCTGGGCGTCTTTCTCCTTTCTAAATTAAGCTGCATAATATTATATTTGATCACTGATTATTGAGTTTTTAACAAACATTTTGTGAATTACAGAAAAACTGGTCCGAACGGCTAAATGTTATTATACCTGTAATTGTTCTCATTAAGTTATATACTATTCTTACATTAAATATATATATATATATATATATATATATATATATACACATATATATATGTATATATATATATATATATATATATATATATATATATATATATATATATATATATATATATGTATATATACATACACACAGTGGCATGTAAAAGTATCGCCTCCCCTGGTCAAAATTTCTGTCATTGTAAACAGTTAGTCAAGTTAAAGATGAAATGATTTCTAAAAGGGCTACAGTTAAAGATGACACATTTCCTTTGTATTTTAGGCAAAAAATATACAGTTATATGAAAAAGTTTGGGCACCCCTATTAATCTTAAGCTTAATGTTTTCTTAAAATTGGTGTTTTTGCAACAGCTATTTCAGTTTGATATATGTAATAACTGTTGGACACAGTAATGTTTCTGCCTTGAAATGAGGTTTATTGTACTAACAGAAAATGTGCAATCCGCATTCAAACAAAATTTGACAGGTGCATAAGTATGGGCACCTCACCAGAAAAGTGACATTAATATTTAGTAGATCCTCCTTTTTCAAAAATAGCAGCCTCTAGTGGCTTCCTGTAGCTTTTAATGAGTTCCTGGATCATGGATGAAGGTATTTTTGACCATTCCTCTTTACAAAACAATTCCAGTTCAGTTAAGTTTGATGGTCGCCGAGCATGGACAGCCCTCTTCAAATGATCCCACAGATATTCAATGATATTCAGGTCTGGGGACTGGGATGGTCATTCCAGAACATTGTAATTTTTCCTCTGCATGAATGCCTGAGTAGATTTGGAGCGGTGTTTTGGATCATTGTCTTGCTGAAAGATCCATCCCCTGCATAACTTCAACTTTATCACTGATTCTTGAACATTATTGTCAAGAATCTGCTGATACTGAGTGGAATCCATGCGTCCCTCAACTTTAACAAGATTCCCGGTGCCGGCATTGGCCACACAGCCCCAAAGCATGATGGAACCTCCACCAAATTTTACTGTGGGTAGCAAGTGTTTTTCTTGGAATGCTGTGTTTTTTTGACGCCATGCATAACACCTTTTTGTATGACCAAACAACTCAATCTTGGCTTCATCAGTCCACAGGACCTTCTTCCAAAAAGAAATTGGCTTCTCCAAATGTGCTTTTGCATACCTCAGCCGACTCTGTTTGTGGCGTGCTTGCAGAAACGGCGTCTTTCGCATCACTCTCCCATACAGCTTCTCCTTGTGCAAAGTGCGTTGTATAGTTGACCGATGCACAGTGACACCATCTGCAGCAAGTTGATGCTGCAGCTCTCTGGAGGTGGTCTGAGAATTGTCCTTGACTGATCTCACCATTCTTCTTCTCTGCCTTTCTGATGTTTTTCTTGGCCTGCCACTTCTGGCCTTAACAAGAACTGTCCCTGTGTTCTTCCATTTCCTTACTATGTTCCTCCCAGTGGAAACTGACAGGTTAAATCTCTGAGACAGCTTTTTGTATCCTTCCCCTGAACAACTATGTTGAATAATCTTTGTTTTCAGATCATTTGACAGTTGTTTTTAGGAGCCCATGATGCCACTCTTCAGAGGAGATTCAAACAGAAGAACAACTTGCAAGTGGCCACTTTAAGTAGCTTTTCTCATGATTGCATACACCTGGCTATGAAGTTCAAAGCTCAATGAGGTTACAAAACCCAAAAAAGTGCTTTAGTAAGTCAGTAAAAAGTATGTAGGAGTATTTAAAACAAGAAAATGATAAGGGTGCCCATACTTATGCACCTGTCAAATTTTGTTTGAATGCAGATTGCACATTTTCTGTTAGTACAATAAACCTCATTTCAAGGCAGAAACATTACTGTGTCCAACAGTTATTACATATATCAAACTGAAATAGCTGTTGCAAAAACACCAATTTTAAGAAAACATTAAGCTTAAGATTAATAGGGGTGCCCAAACTTTTTCATATAACTGTATATATTATCATCTTTTACAAACCCTTTTACTGCCTTGGGTGTTTCCATTTTTGCGTTTTCATTTTTTGCTCCCCTTCTTCCCGGAGCCATAACTTTTTATTTTTCCATCAATATAGCCGTGTGAGGGCTTGTTTTTTGTGGGACGAGTTGTACTTTTGAACGACACCATTGATTTTACCATATAATGTACTGGAAAACAGGAAAAAAATTCCAAGTGCGGTGAAATTGCAAAAAAAGTGCAATTCCACATTTGTTTGTTTGTTTTACCATGCTCACTAAATGCTAAAACTGACCTGTCATTATGATTCTCCAGGTCATTATGAGTTTGTAGATAACAAACATGTATAGGTTCTTTTTTATTTAAGTGGTGAAAAAAAAAATCCAATATTTGTCTTAAAAAAAAAAGTGGTGCCATTTTCCGAGACCCGTAGAGTCTCCATTTTTCAGGATCTGGGGTCGGGTGAGGACTTATTTTTTGCGTGTGTAATAAAAATACTCATCTGCTATGAGTGCCAGCCGCTGGCCGGCGCTCACAGCAGTTCGGCATAGATAACCACAGGGGTCTCCTGCAGACCCTGGTTGTCATGCCAACCCATCGGCACCTCGCAATCATGTGACAGGAGTCCCGATGGGAGGAGCCAATGATGTGCATCTGGTTTGCGCGAGTTAAATGCCGCTGTCAAAGATTGAATCCACCCGCGGCTGTTAGGGGCACATGACAGTTGATCAGATTAGTTGTCATGTGCCAGAAAAGGTGCGGGCTCAGCGATGGAGCCCGCACCAAAGAGGGGGAGGTGACCTATGATGTACCTATACATCATAGGCCATAAAGAGGTTAAAAATTACAAAAAGGAAAATGGGCACCCTGCATGGTTAGTACCTAGTAGAATTCCCTTTTGAAAATATCATAGCTTCTAAATGCTTTTTGTAGCCAGCCAAGAGTCTTTCAATTCTTGTTTGAGGGATTTTCATCCATTCTTCCTTGAATTCTTTCTTCCCCTTACCTGTGAAATGTTCCCCGTGCCATTAGCTGCAACACAACCCCAAAGCATGATTGATCCACCCCATGCTTAATGGTTGGTGAGATGTTCTTTTCCTGAAATTCTGTGCCCTTTTTTCTACACACATACTTTTGATAATTGTGGCCACAGAGTGCTATTTTAATCGAATTGGTCCACAGGACTTGTTACCAAAATGCATCAGGCTTGTTTAGATATTCTTTTGCATACTTCTGATGCTGAATTTTATAGTGAAGATGCAGGTGTCTCTGAACACTACAACAATGAACCACATATCCAGAGTCTGATGAATCTGTCTGAAGGTCTTTTGCAGTCAAGCGGGGTTCTGATTTGCCTCTCTAGCAATCCTACAAGGAGCTGAAATTTCTGACTGAAATTGTGCTTGATCTTCCAGACCTTATCTGAACCTCCCCTGTTCCTGTTAACTGCAATTAATTACATTTCAAACTGAGGAAAGGGCAACTTGAAAACACTTTGCTATCTTCTTATAGCCTTCTCCTGCTTTGTGGGCCTCCACCAGTTTCAGGGTGCTCAGCAGCTGCTTAGAAGAACCTACGGCTGCTGTTTTTTGGGACAAGGTTAGAGGAGGCTGCGTTTTTGTAAAGCTGGGAAATTTGTATCACCTGGCCTTTCCTAACGATGATAGTGAACAAGCCATAACCCTAACAGGCTAATTAAGGTCTGAAACCTTGGTCAACATTATCTGACCACACAAATCTCCAAGGGTGCCCCAACTTTTGCATCGGCCCATTTTCCTTTTTGTGATTTTTAAAAATGGAAAAAATTACAATATATATATATTTAACAAACATTTTGTTAATTACAGTAAAACTGGTCCGAACGGCTAAATATTATTATTAGACTTTATAGTGCAAATGGCAATGAGCAGTGTATTCTTATGCTAAGAGAAGGCAGACATCTGTAGTACAAATTGCTAAAGTGTTTTTTTTTCTTTAAAGTATTAAGACTTTCAGATTCAAGATCACTTATATTCCATTTTGGTTAGGAATTTGCTTTAAGAGAGCAATAAAATAAAAGCACTGAAATTAATTTAAACATAAAATAATTGTGTTCACATCTTAAGGGCTCATTCAGACGGCTGATTTTTTCTTGTAAGAGAAAATCGGACTGATTATTCTGTTCAGAGTTTGATCAGAGTGTGTAATGAGTGTCATCTGATTTTCTTGTACATGGAGAATTTTTTTTAAAAAATTTCTCATCTGATCCATTCTGACAGTCTGTGAAAATCGAACCACACTTGGATGTCATTTGTCACATTTTTTTTATGGGCCTATTGCCTTCCATTGCTGATTTTGATCCAACACTCGGATCAAAATTGGACATGTCTCCGATATTTTCCGCGGACGACTCGGTCCGAAGAAAAAATCAGACATGTGAATGACCCCACAGAGTATTATAGGTATTAGTGAAAATTGCTCTCCTACGCAAATATCGTAAGTCAGAATCAGCCCTAAGCATGTGTTCACAAATTGCAAAAAAATCTTGCTTTTTTGTTGTAGTTTTCACAAAATAATAATAAAAATTGGATTTTAACTACTGCCTCTGAACAAAGGACCTCACTTCACCCCTTCTCCCCCAAGCCATCCGCTGTTTCTGAAGTGTCCATTCTGGATTAAAGGACTTCGTACTGACATCTGTTGGTGAGTGCTGTCTTTCTTACTTTCTGTTCATAGTCTGAACATCTAAGAATTACTCCATGCTACATATAATTCCTCATCATTGTAAGCGCCACAGTCATCAACTGTCATCATTTTACATTACCCTAAAAAAACCCACAGGAACAAATATGAAGAGGCATCTGCAACAATTCATTTGATTACGCTACCAGTAAAGCAATTAGCTAATTTCCTCTAATCAACTTATTAGATTGTTATAGTATATACTTCCAAAAACAGTAAAACCCTACTATACAATTGTTTTTATATAAGCTTCCTTACTTATGAAGTGGAGTTTCTTTATTTCCATCTGGCAAATCCAAAATGTTATTTTCACCGGTGTATGATGCCTCTTGCAACAATTCATTTGATTACGTTACCAGTAAAGCAATTAGCTAATTTCCTCTAATCAACTTATTAGATTGTTATAGTATATACTTCCAAAAACAGTAAAACCCTACTATACAATTGTTTTTATATAAGCTTCCTTACTTATGAAGTGGAGTTTCTTTATTTCCATCTGGCAAATCCAAAATGTTATTTTCACCGGTGTATGATGACACCATAAATTTCACAATTTCAGTTGCTCCTTGAGTTGCAGCAAAATGAAGAGGAGTGGCGTTATCAATCTATAAAAGAAAAGTACCGGTTACATCTTTATCAACACAGAGAGAAGTGACAACTACCTGAAGATCTGAGGTGACTTTAAAGTGAATCTGTCACGAGTTTTATCTCTACTAAAACACATATAGCATCTAGTAGTAAAGCACAAATGCAAATTTTCCATTGTGGCCTCAAATACACTTAGTGGCAGAATCATTAAGACTGGCTTTCTGCACACCATCCTTAATGAATGTTTTTTTTGGAATAAAATGTGCAAATTCATTCAAAGGCAAATTCACATGACATAATGAATTTGGTGCATATTAGTGCATCTTAGTGGTGTGCGCCTCCATGTCCAGTTAGAGACTAGAGTAGCAATTCTGATGTACATAACGACAGCACTTCACCTCAGCTTCCATCCATTTTGGTGGACCTGGTTCAAACTGGTGTGAAAATGGCAAAAGTTGCCAAACACTTTCATAAATCAACCTCTTAGAGTTTCAAAGAAAATGAACTTTGATCCATTATCTAAGTCACACATCTTGCCTGCAGGATGATTATATTTGGCCCACAACGCCATATGGAGGACTATGTGGGGCCATTATTCTGAATGGAGGACTATGTGAGGCCCATTATTCTGAATGGGGGACTATGTTGGGCCCATTATTCTGCATGGAGAACGATATGGGGCCCATTTTTCTGTATGGAAGACTATGTGGGGCCATTATTCTGTATGGAGGACTATGTGGGGCCATTATTCTGTATGGAGGACTATGTAGAGCCCATTATTCTGTATGGAGGACTATGTGGGGCCATTATTCTGTATGGAGGACTATGTGGGGCCATTATTCTGTATGGAGGACTATGTGGGGCCATTATTCTATATGGAGGACTATGTGGAGCCCATTATTCTGTATGGAGGACTATGTGGGGCCCACCATTATTCTCTATGGAGGGTTATGTGGGGCCCATTATTCTGTATGGAGGGCTATGTGGGGCCCATTATTCTGCATGGAGGACTATGTGGGGCCCATTATTCTGATTGGAGGACTATGTTGGGCACATTATACTGCATGGAGGACTATGTGGGGCTTATTATTCTGCATGGAGGACTATGTGGGCCATTATTCTGTAGGGAGAACCATGTGGGGCCATTATTTGGAATGGTGGACTATGTTGGGCCAATTAAACTGTATGGAGGACTATGTGGGGCATATTATACTGTATGGAGTGCTGTATGGGGATCACAGTTGGGGCATCATACTGTGTTGGGGTCACCATACTTTTCCAGGGGAGCTGAGAGTAGGTACAGTAGGGTCATCATATCATGCATGTGGAGTATACTGTGGACACATTTACTGTGGGAGCATCATACTGTGTTTGGGGGGCACTTTTGTTAGTATCATACTTTATGGGGGCAATGAAAGGGAAATCTGGGGGCTATATTAGGAGGAAAATGACTTTGTAAGGGCTGCAAAGTAGTGAGATATGCTCTTCTGTAACCTCACTGAATATCACGGGGTTTTTTTCTGCTATGGGAACACATGATTTCTACGTACACCTCTGTCTGCAAGGAAATACCCAATGCTCCGGTCATGTGATATGTCTCTTAAGATTTATTAATTAAAATATACTTTGTTTGTGGCACATACCTTTTAAGCTTGCTTCCATACTTGATGATAAGAAAAACTTCCTCAATTGTACACATTTTTTTAATAAATATCAAGGTTGGACAGCAACTTTCTCCAAGTTTTTAATTTTGGCCCTCTGTGTATTTGAGCTTGACATCTCTGATCTAAGTTATCTGGTATAAAGCTCCTGCTCTCTATAGTAAACCCTACATAACACCTTTCCCCTTGGCTATGTACTGCTTCATTAGGTCAGTCACAGTAAACCTGCTGCATGCACTGTAAGCCTAAGTAATCTAGACTCTTCCAGTCATAATGCACATGGGGATGCTGCATGAACTGTAAGTGAAAGTGCCGTTGCCCACAACAATGAGAATATTGTACATATGTCAAGCTGGGAATGCACATTGCATGCATCGAATTTCACTGCCTAAAACAAGAACTTAAATGATCTCAATTGTCACCAATTAAGGCTAAGTAAGAAGCATTTGAAAAGATTTTCTGTGGAGAGCTGGGACACTATCAGGATTGGCCTAACCAGACAAGATTATTTGCATAATGGATCAAACTTAATTTCTCTGACATTTTATGGGTATTTGCAGCCACAAAGGTTTGTTTGCATATTAAACTGGGCTCTTTGATTAGTGATTAGCGCTGTTACTTTACAGCAATGGTGTCAATACTGTCAATGTTTGAAATCTAGACAAGGATATAATGTTTGTGTAAGGAGATGGACATATTGCCCACATTCCCCCCTTGGAGAAATAAGTATAATGTTGTGCTGTGCAATGTGAATAGTGTTATACGTTAATGATGTTTGTATGTGTAATGATTTGCAATGTTAGTGATGAAGCTGTATTCTGCACAGCAACAGGTAGTTGACAGGGACAGTGAGAGTTAAGAGTTGGGACTAGCCCATAGAGGAAAGAGCTATGTAGCAAGTTTGGAAAGGACTTCCTGGTAGTGGGGCGGATAGGGCCTGGAGTGCATAGTGAGTGGACCTAAAGTTCAATGTGAGCAGTGCCACACTCTAGGCTCTCCGTGAGGTGAGAGGAGACCAAAAAGAAGAGATAGTGAGATCCGGAGCAGAATTGATTAAGAGACAGAGTGATCTACCGGAGGTGGGTCCTGAGATAGGACACCTAGCCCCAAGTCCCAGAGTTTATAACTCTTGAAAGTAATGGGCCTAGACATAACCGAGTATGCGAGACTAGTAAAGTGTCCCGGATGGCAAATCCAAAGCGTCAACAATAAAAAGATAAATATCGGACATACTGGCACCCTTAGGGGAAGGAAGACTCAGAACCGCGGGATGAGTACATGACTCTTGCTAAGCAGGACTGTAGCATTGACCTGGGTTGTGGTGAAGTAGTGAGAAAACATAGGACAAGTAGAGAGATAAAAGAGGAAAGGTGAAGATAGAGAACAATAGAAGAAAGAAGGAAGGAAACTGTAAAATGCTTCGAGTTGTAAAGAAAACATTTATAAGACTTTGTATCCACTTGTATCTATTGTATATATTCCCTACCAAGTTCCCGTTAAGTAAAAAGTTTATATTTAAATGGTGATCTCCCTTATTGAACTGAGAAACATCTGGTCCTGGCAAACCAGCATCGTCGGTCAGCACAAGCATAGTGCCCTCACAGCACAACTCCACACACCCAGCCAGGACTCCCACGTTCATCAAACGTCCCGGGCACAAGAGACAAGTACCTCGCCCACGGCTACAGCCCTGCGCCACGTTACTTTTGTTCCAGTCATTCTTTTCGGTCCTAATTCACAATTTAATTTATGAGAAATTATAATATGGTTAAATAGCAACTACCTGTTTACGGTCAATTTTTGCTCCATATCCAATGCATGCTTTCACAACTTCCAAACGCCCATTTTGTACTGCCACATGAAGTGGACTGCTTTTTTCATTATCTGTGAAATTGATGTGATCTTCGATGCTAAATCCAAATTCTTCACCTAAAATAAAAGTTGTTAAAAGATGACTATACAGTATGATGGTTTATCAATACATCATTTTTAGTAATAAGGGTAATGCTAACAATACCTTTCTTTAGAACCAGCTCCATGCATTTTAACGACCCAGTATAAACAGACATGTGTATTGGGAAGCATCCTATCTTGTTTCTTTTGCACAGCTTTCCATCATGATTCAACTTTAGCACAAAAACAAAAAGAAAAATAAATCACCCAATAAGTGGTCACTATACAATCAGAAAACATAATCTCTGCTGGATGTCAAGTATAATCTGTCTCTGGCAACAGAGATGCCTTAACTCTTTCACCCCGGGCCATTTTTCGTTTATTCATTTTATTCTATACTTCTTCTAAGAGCCATAACTTTTTTATATTTTCAGCAATATAGCCGCCATATCAGTGGTTGTTTCTTGTTGATAAGTTGCACTTTTAAATAGCACCATTGATTTTACCATATAGTGTACTAGAGAAGAGAGAGAGAGGATTCAAAAAGACCTAAATAAACTGGAGCAGTGGGCAGCAACCAACAGAATGGTTTTTAACAGGGAAAAATGCAAAGTACTACATCTGGGCAATAAAAATGAAAAAAGCATATACAGAATGGGAGGAATAGAGCTAAGCAACAGTACATGTGAAAAAGACTTAGGTATACTAATAGATCATAGACTAAACATGAGTCAACAGTGTGATGCAGCAGCAAAAAAGGCAAATACAATTCTGGGATGTATTAACAGAAGCATACAGTCTAGATCACGTGAAGTCATTATCGGTCTTTACTCCTCTTTGGTCAGACCTCATCTGGAATACTGTGTACAGTTTTGGGCACCACATTTTAAAAAAGACATAGACAAACTGGAGCAAGTTCAGAGAAGAGCGACCAGAATGGTGACTGGTCTGCAAACCATGTCCTATGAGGAACGGTTGCAGGATTTGGGAATGTTTAGCTTGCAAAAAAGAAGACTGAGAGGAGACTTAATAGCTGTCTACAAATATGTCAAGGGCTGTCACATTGTAGAAGGATCATCTTTATTCTCATTTGCACAAGGAAAGACTAGAAGCAATGGGATGAAACTAAATGGGAGGAGACACAGATTAGATATTAGAAAAAACTTTTTGACAGTTAGGGTGATTAATGAGTGGAACAGGCTGCCACGAGAGGTGGTGAGTTCCCTTTCAATGGACGTCTTCAAACAGAGGCTGGACAGACATCTGTCTGAGATGATCTAGTGAATCCTGCTTTGAGCAGGGGGTTGGACCAGATGACCCAGGAGGTCCCTTCCAACTCAACCATTCTATGATTCTATGAAATCGGGAAAAAAATTCTAAGTGTGGGGAAATTGCAAAAAAAAGTGCAATTCCACAATTGTTTTTTGTTTGTTTTTTATTTACCTTGTTCATTATATGGTAAAACTGACCTGGCAATATGATTCCCAGGTCAGTACGAGTACGCAGATACCATACATGTATAGTTTATTTTTTATTTAAGAAGTGCAAAAAAACTTTGTAAAAAAAGTTTTTGCATTTGTCGCCATTTTCCTAGACCCTTAGAGTTTTCATTTTTCAGAATCTGAGGCTGGGTGAGGGCTTATTTTTTGCGCCGTGAGCTGACTTTTTATTAATACCATTTTGGGGTAGTACTGTTTCAGCATTGCTATGTATAGCAGAAATGATGATCTACTATGAACGTCGTTAACAGTCGTGGTTAACAGTTGTGGGTGGAGCTCCGATCCACCCGAGGCTGTTAAAGGCACATGACGGCTGATTAAATCGGCTGTCATGCGCGGGGAAACATGTGAGCTCAGCGCCGGAGCCCGCATCAAAGTCAAGGACACGACATATGACGTAAATATACTTCATATATTGTGAAGGGGTTAACCCTCTTCCTGACATTCGGAGTATATGTAAGGCGCTGCGGGAGCTGTGTTCCCACAATCTGCCGTAAAATATACTTTCTCACGATCGCGTGGGCTCACGCTGAGCGTCACCGCCATCAAATGTGAGTGTTAGCTCTAGATGAGAGGTCACACCCTTCAGCAATGCCCTCAATCGGTGCAAGCACTGATCGCAGGCATTTAGCCCCTTTGATGCCGCTGTCAATAGTGACAGCGACATCAATGGGCATCGCAGAGGGAGCGAGCTCCTTCTCTGCTCCTATCGACACAATTGTGATCGCATTGTACCGACGATCTCTATGGTGACCCAGGGCAGAAAGATGGCCGCAGGGACTCCTAGGGATGATGGCCTGTAAGCTAATGCTCAGAGCATTAGCTGACACGCCTCCTCCCTGTGTGCGAAACACTAATCTAATGGGACAGGGTAAAAAAGTTAAAAAAAAATTCAAATATTATAAAAATATCTTTATAAAAATTATGAAGTAAAGAACAAAAAGAGTGAAAAAATATTAATCCAATAAATACATTTATTTATGTAAAAACAAAAATAAACAAAAAAAAGTACAAATATTTGGTATCCCGCGTCCGTAACGACCCTACCTATAAAACTGTCTCATTAATTAACCCCTTCAGTGAATGCCGTAAAAAAAAAGAAAACAAGGCAAAAAATGATGCTTTATCATCATACTGCTGAACTAAAAGTGGAATAAAACACGATCAAAAAGACAAATGTAAATAAAAATGGCATCTCTGAAAGCATCATCTTGTCCTGCATAAAACAAGCTGCCATACAGTTTCATTAGAGGAAAAATAAAAAAAGTTATAGCTCTCAGAATAAAGCAATGCAAAAATAATTATTTTTTCTATAAAACAGTTTTTGTGTAAAAACGGCAAACATAAAAAAACGATATAAATGAAGTATCACTGTCATCATACTGACCCAAATAATAAAGCTGCCTTATCAATTTTACCACAGGTGGAACGGCATAAAAAACAAAACTAAAAAGCAATTCCTGAATTGCTGGCTTTTGTTCATTCTGCCTCCAAAAAATTGGAAGAGAAAGCGATCAAAAAATGTAATTTGCACGAAAATGATACCAATAAAAACGTCAACTTGTTCCACAAAAAAACAAGGCATTACATGGTTGAGAGCCGAAATATGGAAAAATTATTGCAATCAAAATATGAGGATGCTTTCTTGCATTAAAAAGCGACTTTTAGTGTGTGACAGCAGCCAAACATAAAAAACGATATAAATCTTTTATTGCTGTAATCGCACCGACCCAAAGAACAAAGTCGTCTAATCACTTATGCCGCACGAGGAACGGCGTAAAAAATAAAGAAAACCAATTCTTGACCTGTTGTTGATTTGTTTGTTCTGTCTTCCAAAGATCGCAGTAAGGCTCGGCTCTGATTTATTCTGTGCTCTGAGCTAAGTGCTTACACCAGGGTTTCCGTGTAAATCTCTAATATATGTGATTCGGACAGAAACCTCGGCGGAAGATTCCCTATAATGAGGCAGATAAAGTCACTATGTGATCAGACAGTGTCTATCTTTTCAGGAGTGCATAAAAGCGCAGTCCGCCTCAGTTTTGTGCACTTCTGAAATGGACAACGCTGAACAGAGGCAGACGGAGCCAAGAGTAACTCTGCTGCCTTATTTTAGTAAATGGATCCCTCAAGGGTTTCATCTGAATCACATCACTCGGAGATTTAGATGGGAGTCCCAAAGTAAGTACTCAGCATAGAGCGCAGGATAAATGTGATCCCAAATGTAATGTAAAATGTTCCCAATAAAAGCTTCAACTCAATCCACAAAAAAAGCAAGTCGCCACTCAGGTCCATCTGTTTGTAAGGGTGTGTCAGGGACGATTCATGCCCTTCATCCCTTCCTTGTCAGACGGGTAACATTTGTTTACAGAAGTGTGATTAATGTTTATATTTTGGTAATGGTTCGTGCATAACAATGTAAACAATATTACGTGTACGGGTTTGTGGATGATTAATGTTGAATAATAAAAATGTTTTTCATGATAATGTTATAGCATAGGGAAAGGATAGGAAATTAGTATATAAGTGCAGGAATTGGGAAGGTACAGTGGAGGGCACTGTAGCTCAGGAACTAGGTAGTTATAGTAGTAAAAGAGTTAACTTAAGGTAGAAATACCCCCAGTTAGGGAGAGGCACAGTTTATATAATTTCCTGTTGTTAGGCAGATAAAGAGAGATATAGATAAAGTTGGAGATAGTACTGTTTGGAACAAGAAAAGAAGTAATACAGGAGGAGTTCAGGGCCAGTCGGCTGAAAGTCATTCGCGACACCAAGAAAGTGAAAGTAGGAAAAGCAGTAACATGAGAACCACAGCGACCAATTTCAATGAATCATCCCTTAACGTTTGAAGCCTATGGCCTGGAAAAGGTATGGAGGAGCCAGCCTTGCTTACATTCTAAATGGAAATAAAGGATGGCGCTTTACAGGCAGAAGTCCGGTCAGTGGTGCAGGAGGCTTTCGTGCTGTGTGGGACATCCCAGGAGCAGGAATTGCCAGGAGAGGAAGGGAAAACACAGGTGTCAGAAACTGTTCCCAGTGTAACATAACATCCTGTATGGTGTCCATAACTAAAACAGAACTGAACGTTTTAAGTAAAGTTGAACTGTTGAAAATGGATCAAATGTCTGGTGTGAATTGTGTGTCTGAATCCGGGACCATGGAGCAGACCGAACCCTCAGGAGAAACCGTGAGTGTTATCCAATACACCCAGGCCACACGAAGGACAAGACATTATCTTTTATTTGTGGGAAGCCAGAGTGTGGGAGAAAAGCAGCCCCTCGCCACAACTACCACCCTGTGCCCCTTCCATGTTAATGGAAATATAAGGGGATTCTACGTTACTGGTAGTACAAAGGCTCTGGAAAAGTGAAATGGCTCCTCATTCCCCAAAAGAAATGCATCAAATTCTGCACTCCCAAATCCAAATGCCCCCTCCCTTCTGAGCCCCAGTGTGGCTGAATCACAATTAGCGTCCACATGTTTGGCATTTTTGTACCGATGAAAGTGAAAGTAGGAAAAGCAGTAACATGAGAACCACAGCGACCAATTTCAATGAATCATCCCTTAACGTTTGAAGCCTATGGCCTGGAAAAGGTATGGAGGAGCCAGCCTTGCTTACATTCTAAATGGAAATAAAGGATGGCGCTTTACAGGCAGAAGTCCGGTCAGTGGTGCAGGAGGCTTTCGTGCTGTGTGGGACATCCCAGGAGCAGGAATTGCCAGGAGAGGAAGGGAAAACACAGGTGTCAGAAACTGTTCCCAGTGTAACATAACATCCTGTATGGTGTCCATAACTAAAACAGAACTGAACGTTTTAAGTAAAGTTAAACTGTTGAAAATGGATCAAATGTCTGGTGTGAATTGTGTGTCTGAATCCGGGACCATGGAGCAGACCGAACCCTCAGGAGAAACCGTGAGTGTTATCCAATACACCCAGGCCACACGAAGGACAAGACATTATCTTTTATTTGTGGGAAGCCAGAGTGTGGGAGAAAAGCAGCCCCTCGCCACAACTACCACCCTGTGCCCCTTCCATGTTAATGGAAATATAAGGGGATTCTACGTTACTGGTAGTACAAAGGCTCTGGAAAAGTGAAATGGCTCCTCATTCCCCAAAAGAAATGCATCAAATTCTGCACTCCCAAATCCAAATGCCCCCTCCCTTCTGAGCCCCAGTGTGGCTGAATCACAATTAGCGTCCACATGTTTGGCATTTTTGTACCGATGAGGGCCCACCTAATTTATGGGTGCATGTATCCAGAAGGACGAGCTGGGCATCATGTACTGGGCACTACAATATACAGGTGACTACAACATACTGGGCACTACAATGGCAGTTTGCAATTTTCACTCAGCAACATTCACTGCTGCTTGTTTCTGGAAAACAGCCATGGAGTCAAAATCGTCACTATACCTGTAGTTAAATTCCCAAAGGAGCATAATTTCCAAAGTAGAGTCACTTGAGGGGGGATTCTGCTCTTCTAGTACTTAGGGCTCTGTATATGAAGTCCACAAACAATTCTAGGAAAATCTGCGCTCAAGGAGACAAATAGCACTCCGTCCCTCCCGAGTCTCGCCGTATGGCTAAGCAGTACTGTACAGTCACATATGCAGTATTTCTACACTCAGCAGAAATTGTGGGACACATTTTGGTGCCATTTTTACACATTTCCCTGTGTAAAATTGTAAAATACTGGGGCTAAAACAAAATTTTGGAGGGTAAAAATTTAATTATTTTTTCTTCACTACCCAATGTTATAATATTCTGTGACACACCTGTGGTGTCAATATGATCACTGCACCCTTAGATGAATTTATTGAGAAATGTAGGTTGTAAAATTGGGTCACTTATGGAAGATTCTGCTGTTCTGGCACCTCATAGGCTCTTCCAGTGGGTCATGGCAGACGCAAACCATTCCAGCAAAATCTGAACTTCAATATGGCGCTTCTTCCCTTCTGAGCTTTGCACTTTGCTTTAGAAGTAGTTTTAGTCATATGGGGTATCAGGAGAATTTCACAACAAATTTTGGGGTCCAGTTTCTCTTGAAATTCCTTGTGAAAATGAGAAAAATTGTGGCTAAAACAATATTTTTGTGGGAAAAAATATTTTTTTTCATTTTCACAGATCAATGTTGTAAAATTCTGTGAAGCACCTGTGGTTTCATGGTGCTCACCACATGTCTAGATAATGTCCAAAATGGGGCCACGTATGGGAGTTTCCACTGTTTAAGCACATCAGGGGCTCTCCAAACGTGACATGACACCAGCAGACCATTCCATCAAAGTCTGTGTTCCAAAACGTCACTCCTTCCTTCAGTCCTGCTGTGCACCCAAACAGTGGTTTTCCCCCACTTATGGAGTATCTCCGTACTCAGGAGAGATTGCACAACAAATTTTGGGGTCCATTTGTTTCTGTTACCCTTATGAAAATAAAAAAATTGTGGCAAAAACATTTTTGTGGGGAAAATGTGATTTTTTATTTTCACAGCTCAATGTTATAAACGTCTGTGAAGCACCTAGGGGTTCAAGGTGCTCAAGGTGCTCACAACACATCTAGATAAGTTCCTTGAGGTGTCTAGTTTCCAAAATGGGATTACTTGTTGTGGAGTTTCCACTTTTTTGGGCACATCAGGGGCTCTCCAAACGCGACATGGGGTCCACTAATGATTCCAGCAAATTTTGCATTCAAAAAGTCAAACCCACTCCATCCCTTCTGAGTCCTGCCATGCGCCCAAACAGTAGTTTTCCCCCATATTTGAGGTATCGACGTGCTCAGGAGAAATTGCACAACTCATTTTGGGGTCCATTTTCTCCGGTTACCCTTAAAAAAATAAAAAAAATTGGGACTAAAGTAAATTTTTTTGTGAAAAATTGCTTCAGTTCCTGTGAAACACCTGAAGGGTTAATAAACTTCTTGAATGTGATTTTGAGCACCTTGAGGGGTGCAGTTTTTAGAATTGTGTCACGTTTGGGTATTTTATGTCATATAGACCCCTCAAATTCACTTCAAACGTGATGTGGTCCCTAAAAAATGGTTTTGTAAATATTGTTGTAAAAAATGAGAAATCACTTGTTAACTGTTAACCCTTCTAATTTCCTAACAAAAAAAATTATGTTTCAAAAATTGTGCTGATGTAAAGTGTAGCACCCTGAGGATTCGGCTGCTACAGGGGTATTACACCTCAAGCCAGAGGTGTGGTATTCCACTCCCGGGTAAGGATGGAGTGTGGTACTGAGCTCAGTTAGCTGCATGCACTACATACATCCCATTTCCGGGGGACAGAACTACGGTACTCCCACCAGTATATGTGCAGGTACGACAGCGTCTGTCCCTGGCTGGAGTGGGAGGGGGGTGGAACATCCCAGTAGTGTAGGGGCAGATAGGGGGAGTAGTCTGGGTAAATGTAGGAGCTCATTGGGTGCTGGTCACCTGAGCTCACACATAGAGGGAGTATATAAGGTGGGCACCATCTCAGGACAGGGTCAGTCAGTCAGTCAGTGAGTCAGCAGTAACTCCAGGAGAGGAGAAGGAAGAGGGACCCAGAGGCGCAGGAAGAGAGGGGACCCCAAGATCCCAGAATAAGGACAAAAGGGTGAAGGGTCGGCAAAAGGGTACCGGATCCCAAGCTGGCGGAGGCCAAAGCAAACCTTAGCCAGGAACCGGAGGTCGTGGGCAAGATTTGCCACGACCCTCACCAAATCCACCAGAATGGCACACCGAGCATAGGGTCAGGAAAGCCAGAGAAGGTTCAACCACCAAGAGACCCGAGGGAGCAGGACATAGGTGGATCCCTGGTGAGAACGGCCAGAGAGAGAGAGAAGAAGGGAGCTCAGGACCATACTCAGGAATTGCCCGGGAGTTGACCGAGTCCCGCACCTGGTGGACGCAGCACGGCTTGGGTGGTCACTGCTGTACAGAGTGACCCGAGCAACACCAGTGAGTAAAAACCCTGAAACTGCATTTCATGCCTCTGAGTCTCCTTGCTGCACCTTCACAACCACCATCCTCCACGTCTGACCCCCTGAGGCTATACCCCTCCCGTTGGGGGTTATACTACCAGAGCTGCACACACACCACCAGCCTCAGCGGACCATCCTGCAGCGGCGGCCTTTTGACCGCAAATCAACGGGTGGCGTAGTCGACACTAAGAACATCTGCAAGGACTGCCGCACACTGAGTTTGACACCCTGGGCACGGACCGGGTCACCGCCACAAGGACTACTACCCCCATCGAGATCCGGCTCCGGGTATCCCCTAACAACATGGCCCAGGGGGCGCGTCAACTTTTGGCGTAGTCGGCAGGATAACATGCCCGCAACCATCGGGTACTGCGTGCCTGAAGAAAAGTTCGCATTTACCTCAAAAAGAAGTCTCCCGCCGGTTCCGGAGGGTCCCCGCCATCGGACGCCATCTCGGATCGGTTCCCGCCATTTGCCCGTCATCTGCAGTCTTTTCCCGCCATCCACAGAGTTTCCCGCCACTGGGAAGCGGTTCCCGCCATTTCAGAAGATTTCCCGCCCTGGCAGAGCGGACGCCATTATGGGCGTGCCAGAGGGTGGCAAGAGGCCACCTCCCATCGTGGGCCAGGACCAAGAATGGCGCCAAAAACGAAGACCGCCCCCACCAGCAGAGACTGCAATGATTGAGATGTCCATCAGCGTGGGGGGTCTGCCCCTGGAGCTGTTAATCACCAAGTTGCCCCAGGACCGCCCTCAATGTGGGCGGAGACAGAACAAAAGAGAGAAGATGGGAGCAGCCTGGAGGAGTCTGGAGGAGCCGTACCCGGAGATGGAGGGAGAGGCAGGCAGCACCGACCCAGTGGTCAGGAGCCTGTTGCAAGCGACAACCCCAGAAGGCCTGGTGGAGATCCTGGCGCAGCTCCCCAGAGATCGGGAGCATGCACGGACCGCACTGGAGGGCTTGGCTCAGAGGATGGCCCGAGTGCAGCGGGACGTACTGGCCGCATGGAGCAGAGAGATGGCCCAGCAGGCTGGAACCCGCCAGCGAAGCACGCCACCCACAACAAGGAGCATGTCCGCCTCTGAGGACGGTGCAGGAGGGACGACGGCCGGAGACGACGCCGCGGAGGGAGTTGAAGAAAAGGGAGCAGGTAATGGGGACGACAACATCCCGTGCCCGATGGTCGCAAGCCTGCCCCAACTCCCCGTCGCAGAGCCCGAGACCCCACTCACCACTCACGTTGCTGCATCGTCACCGCTCCAAGCTAGGCCTCAAGCGGCAGGAGCCGCGACCACGCCCCCTGTGACGTCACGCGCCTCAACCCTGAGCGCGGCCAAGCAGGAGACGCCACCGGCCTGGTCGCAAGGCCGAGTACCCCCGGGCGCCGCAGTACCAACAGCGCCCTCTACCTCCACTGAGCCACCGGCCTGGTCGCTGGGCCAAGTAACCCCGGGCGCCGCCGTCTTCACGGTGCCCTTTACATTCAGGGTGCCCCAAGCCTGGTCGCAAGGCCTGGTGAACCCGGGCGCCGCCACCAAAACAGCGCCCTCAACGTCCACAGCGCCACACCTGGGTGAAGACCTATTTGCCCAGCACACATGCCCGGATGGGCAGCCCTTTGTGTGGCCACCGGAGTTCCACCATCCCCGACTCCGGAAAGAAAGACCTCTGGATGAGCCCCTGATCCCGGCTCCGGCGCCCGTCAAGATGACCCCGCTCTCGTTAGAGGAGGCGCAGTTTGAGTGGGACCCCGCAGGAGGAGACCTCATCGGGTTCACTCAAGAAACCCGGGCGGCTGCAGCGGAGCGTGCAGAGTGCTGCCGCCAGCAGTTGGAAGCCTTTGACCGAGAAAGAAGAGAGAGGCGGGTCCGCGAGCAGCGGCTGCAAATAAAAAGTGCAGAACAGAAGAGCCGGACCAGGAGGAACCCCCGTGCAGCCCACGGTCCCCGTACCACCGGGACTGTAATTAAATTCCAGTTGCAGCACGGTTGGGGCTTCATTCGAGATCATCACACCCCCGGCGACGTCTTCGTGACCAGAAGAGATGTCGAGTCCCACCTACCGGAGGGACACAGAGGTCGTGATCTTTACCTGGGTGATGAGGTCACCTTCACCCGGCATCAGTGCGCCAAGGGCCCGTATGCCCTGCACGTGCATAGACTTACTGAGAAGGAGCTACGGGGTGAGGAGGATCAAGAGGACCCGGACGGGTCTAAAGATTACCCTCAGCCAAGAGCACACCGCCACTGATGAACTGTAAATAGAATATGTAAATAGTTACCCGTGTGGGTACAAAAACTGTTGCTACAAAAGTGTAGTCCCCGTTGGGACCAGTGAACTGTTACAGTGTGTCCCATCTCCCCACAGGCTGAGGACTGTGAGCAGCCATCCCTAATCCCACTGGCCGAGGACTGAGAGCGGCCATACCTTCCCTTGTATATAGTTGCGCTTTCTAAGGCGCCCCCTACCGGTTTTATAGGAAACTGTTGTTTTTTCTACAGGAGACTGTTGCACTTTACCCGGTCACAAGTTGCACCGTGGCCGGAGAAACAAGAATGTTTAATATGAAAAGTTTTATATGAAAAGTTTTATGATATATATAATGTTTTATATGTTTATGATGTTTTGAAAAAAAAAAAAAAATTGTATGTTTGTGGATGTTTTTATTCTTTTACAGCCCGAGGACGTGCTGTGATTTACCAGGGGGGAATGTAGCACCCTGAGGATTCGGCTGCTACAGGGGTATTACACCTCAAGCCAGAGGTGTGGTATTCCACTCCCGGGTAAGGATGGAGTGTGGTACTGAGCTCAGTTAGCTGCATGCACTACATACATCCCATTTCCGGGGGACAGAACTACGGTACTCCCACCAGTATATGTGCAGGTACGACAGCGTCTGTCCCTGGCTGGAGTGGGAGGGGGGTGGAACATCCCAGTAGTGTAGGGGCAGATAGGGGGAGTAGTCTGGGTAAATGTAGGAGCTCATTGGGTGCTGGTCACCTGAGCTCACACATAGAGGGAGTATATAAGGTGGGCACCATCTTAGGACAGGGTCAGTCAGTCAGTCAGTGAGTCAGCAGTAACTCCAGGAGAGGAGAAGGAAGAGGGACCCAGAGGCGCAGGAAGAGAGGGGACCCCAAGATCCCAGAATAAGGACAAAAGGGTGAAGGGTCGGCAAAAGGGTACCGGATCCCAAGCTGGCGGAGGCCAAAGCAAACCTTAGCCAGGAACCGGAGGTCGTGGGCAAGATTTGCCACGACCCTCACCAAATCCACCAGAATGGCACACCGAGCATAGGGTCAGGGAAGCCAGAGAAGGTTCAACCACCAAGAGACCCGAGGGAGCCGGACATAGGTGGATCCCTGGTGAGAACGGCCAGAGAGAGAGAGAAGAAGGGAGCTCAGGACCATACTCAGGAATTGCCCGGGAGTTGACCGAGTCCCGCACCTGGTGGACGCAGCACGGCTTGGGTGGTCACTGCTGTACAGAGTGACCCGAGCAACACCAGTGAGTAAAAACCCTGAAACTGCATTTCATGCCTCTGAGTCTCCTTGCTGCACCTTCACAACCACCATCCTCCACGTCTGACCCCCTGAGGCTATACCCCTCCCGTTGGGGGTTATACTACCACAGCTGCACACACACCACCAGCCTCAGCGGACCATCCTGCAGCGGCGGCCTTTTGACCGCAAATCAACGGGTGGCGTAGTCGACACTAAGAACATCTGCAAGGACTGCCGCACACTGAGTTTGACACCCTGGGCACGGACCGGGTCACCGCCACAAGGACTACTACCCCCATCGAGATCCGGCTCCGGGTATCCCCTAACAACATGGCCCAGGGGGCGCGTCAACTTTTGGCGTAGTCGGCAGGATAACATGCCCGCAACCATCGGGTACTGCGTGCCTGAAGAAAAGTTCGCATTTACCTCAAAAAGAAGTCTCCCGCCGGTTCCGGAGGGTCCCCGCCATCGGACGCCATCTCGGATCGGTTCCCGCCATTTGCCCGTCATCTGCAGTCTTTTCCCGCCATCCACAGAGTTTCCCGCCACTGGGAAGCGGTTCCCGCCATTTCAGAAGATTTCCCGCCCTGGCAGAGCGGACGCCATTATGGGCGTGCCAGAGGGTGGCAAGAGGCCACCTCCCATCGTGGGCCAGGACCAAGAATGGCGCCAAAAACGAAGACCGCCCCCACCAGCAGAGACTGCAATGATTGAGATGTCCATCAGCGTGGGGGGTCTGCCCCTGGAGCTGTTAATCACCAAGTTGCCCCAGGACCGCCCTCAATGTGGGCGGAGACAGAACAAAAGAGAGAAGATGGGAGCAGCCTGGAGGAGTCTGGAGGAGCCGTACCCGGAGATGGAGGGAGAGGCAGGCAGCACCGACCCAGTGGTCAGGAGCCTGTTGCAAGCGACAACCCCAGAAGGCCTGGTGGAGATCCTGGCGCAGCTCCCCAGAGATCGGGAGCATGCACGGACCGCACTGGAGGGCTTGGCTCAGAGGATGGCCCGAGTGCAGCGGGACGTACTGGCCGCATGGAGCAGAGAGATGGCCCAGCAGGCTGGAACCCGCCAGCGAAGCACGCCACCCACAACAAGGAGCATGTCCGCCTCTGAGGACGGTGCAGGAGGGACGACGGCCGGAGACGACGCCGCGGAGGGAGTTGAAGAAAAGGGAGCAGGTAATGGGGACGACAACATCCCGTGCCCGATGGTCGCAAGCCTGCCCCAACTCCCCGTCGCAGAGCCCGAGACCCCACTCACCACTCACGTTGCTGCATCGTCACCGCTCCAAGCTAGGCCTCAAGCGGCAGGAGCCGCGACCACGCCCCCTGTGACGTCACGCGCCTCAACCCTGAGCGCGGCCAAGCAGGAGACGCCACCGGCCTGGTCGCAAGGCCGAGTACCCCCGGGCGCCGCAGTACCAACAGCGCCCTCTACCTCCACTGAGCCACCGGCCTGGTCGCTGGGCCAAGTAACCCCGGGCGCCGCCGTCTTCACGGTGCCCTTTACATTCAGGGTGCCCCAAGCCTGGTCGCAAGGCCTGGTGAACCCGGGCGCCGCCACCAAAACAGCGCCCTCAACGTCCACAGCGCCACACCTGGGTGAAGACCTATTTGCCCAGCACACATGCCCGGATGGGCAGCCCTTTGTGTGGCCACCGGAGTTCCACCATCCCCGACTCCGGAAAGAAAGACCTCTGGATGAGCCCCTGATCCCGGCTCCGGCGCCCGTCAAGATGACCCCGCTCTCGTTAGAGGAGGCGCAGTTTGAGTGGGACCCCGCAGGAGGAGACCTCATCGGGTTCACTCAAGAAACCCGGGCGGCTGCAGCGGAGCGTGCAGAGTGCTGCCGCCAGCAGTTGGAAGCCTTTGACCGAGAAAGAAGAGAGAGGCGGGTCCGCGAGCAGCGGCTGCAAATAAAAAGTGCAGAACAGAAGAGCCGGACCAGGAGGAACCCCCGTGCAGCCCACGGTCCCCGTACCACCGGGACTGTAATTAAATTCCAGTTGCAGCACGGTTGGGGCTTCATTCGAGATCATCACACCCCCGGCGACGTCTTCGTGACCAGAAGAGATGTCGAGTCCCACCTACCGGAGGGACACAGAGGTCGTGATCTTTACCTGGGTGATGAGGTCACCTTCACCCGGCATCAGTGCGCCAAGGGCCCGTATGCCCTGCACGTGCATAGACTTACTGAGAAGGAGCTACGGGGTGAGGAGGATCAAGAGGACCCGGACGGGTCTAAAGATTACCCTCAGCCAAGAGCACACCGCCACTGATGAACTGTAAATAGAATATGTAAATAGTTACCCGTGTGGGTACAAAAACTGTTGCTACAAAAGTGTAGTCCCCGTTGGGACCAGTGAACTGTTACAGTGTGTCCCATCTCCCCACAGGCTGAGGACTGTGAGCAGCCATCCCTAATCCCACTGGCCGAGGACTGAGAGCGGCCATACCTTCCCTTGTATATAGTTGCGCTTTCTAAGGCGCCCCCTACCGGTTTTATAGGAAACTGTTGTTTTTTCTACAGGAGACTGTTGCACTTTACCCGGTCACAAGTTGCACCGTGGCCGGAGAAACAAGAATGTTTAATATGAAAAGTTTTATATGAAAAGTTTTATGATATATATAATGTTTTATATGTTTATGATGTTTTGAAAAAAAAAAAAAATTGTATGTTTGTGGATGTTTTTATTCTTTTACAGCCCGAGGACGTGCTGTGATTTACCAGGGGGGAATGTAGCACCCTGAGGATTCGGCTGCTACAGGGGTATTACACCTTGTTTCTGTTACCCTTATGAAAATAAAAAAATTGTGGCAAAAACATTTTTGTGGGGAAAATGTGATTTTTTATTTTCACAGCTCAATGTTATAAACGTCTGTGAAGCACCTAGGGGTTCAAGGTGCTCAAGGTGCTCACAACACATCTAGATAAGTTCCTTGAGGTGTCTAGTTTCCAAAATGGGATTACTTGTTGTGGAGTTTCCACTTTTTTGGGCACATCAGGGGCTCTCCAAACGCGACATGGGGTCCACTAATGATTCCAGCAAATTTTGCATTCAAAAAGTCAAACCCACTCCATCCCTTCTGAGTCCTGCCATGCGCCCAAACAGTAGTTTTCCCCCATATTTGAGGTATCGACGTGCTCAGGAGAAATTGCACAACTCATTTTGGGGTCCATTTTCTCCGGTTACCCTTAAAAAAATAAAAAAAATTGGGACTAAAGTAAATTTTTTTGTGAAAAATTGCTTCAGTTCCTGTGAAACACCTGAAGGGTTAATAAACTTCTTGAATGTGATTTTGAGCACCTTGAGGGGTGCAGTTTTTAGAATTGTGTCACGTTTGGGTATTTTATGTCATATAGACCCCTCAAATTCACTTCAAACGTGATGTGGTCCCTAAAAAATGGTTTTGTAAATATTGTTGTAAAAAATGAGAAATCACTTGTTAACTGTTAACCCTTCTAATTTCCTAACAAAAAAAATTATGTTTCAAAAATTGTGCTGATGTAAAGTGTAGCACCCTGAGGATTCGGCTGCTACAGGGGTATTACACCTCAAGCCAGAGGTGTGGTATTCCACTCCCGGGTAAGGATGGAGTGTGGTACTGAGCTCAGTTAGCTGCATGCACTACATACATCCCATTTCCGGGGGACAGAACTACGGTACTCCCACCAGTATATGTGCAGGTACGACAGCGTCTGTCCCTGGCTGGAGTGGGAGGGGGGTGGAACATCCCAGTAGTGTAGGGGCAGATAGGGGGAGTAGTCTGGGTAAATGTAGGAGCTCATTGGGTGCTGGTCACCTGAGCTCACACATAGAGGGAGTATATAAGGTGGGCACCATCTTAGGACAGGGTCAGTCAGTCAGTCAGTGAGTCAGCAGTAACTCCAGGAGAGGAGAAGGAAGAGGGACCCAGAGGCGCAGGAAGAGAGGGGACCCCAAGATCCCAGAATAAGGACAAAAGGGTGAAGGGTCGGCAAAAGGGTACCGGATCCCAAGCTGGCGGAGGCCAAAGCAAACCTTAGCCAGGAACCGGAGGTCGTGGGCAAGATTTGCCACGACCCTCACCAAATCCACCAGAATGGCACACCGAGCATAGGGTCAGGGAAGCCAGAGAAGGTTCAACCACCAAGAGACCCGAGGGAGCCGGACATAGGTGGATCCCTGGTGAGAACGGCCAGAGAGAGAGAGAAGAAGGGAGCTCAGGACCATACTCAGGAATTGCCCGGGAGTTGACCGAGTCCCGCACCTGGTGGACGCAGCACGGCTTGGGTGGTCACTGCTGTACAGAGTGACCCGAGCAACACCAGTGAGTAAAAACCCTGAAACTGCATTTCATGCCTCTGAGTCTCCTTGCTGCACCTTCACAACCACCATCCTCCACGTCTGACCCCCTGAGGCTATACCCCTCCCGTTGGGGGTTATACTACCACAGCTGCACACACACCACCAGCCTCAGCGGACCATCCTGCAGCGGCGGCCTTTTGACCGCAAATCAACGGGTGGCGTAGTCGACACTAAGAACATCTGCAAGGACTGCCGCACACTGAGTTTGACACCCTGGGCACGGACCGGGTCACCGCCACAAGGACTACTACCCCCATCGAGATCCGGCTCCGGGTATCCCCTAACAACATGGCCCAGGGGGCGCGTCAAAAGTAGACATGTGGGAAATGTTATTTATTAACTATTTTGTGTGACATAACTTTCTGATTTAAGGGCATATTGATTAGTTTGAAAATTGCTAAATGATCTAAATTTTTGCCATGTTCTGATTTTTTTTTGCCAATAAATTCAAGTCGTATCAAAGAAATTTTACCACTATCATGAAGTACAATATGTCACGAAAAAACATTCTCAGAATCAGTGGGATCCATTAAAGCCAGAACGAGGCTCTCATAGACTTACTTTGAGAGCTTGTGACTGTTAACTCTGACTTCTGGTCAGTCAGAAGTTGTGGTCAGAAGATGGGACTGGAGTAGTGCCCGGAAGAGCTGAAGACAGCGGATGGTAAGTACTGCATAAGACTAGGACAGGGACCTTACATTAGTAGCGCCACTCCTTCGCTGAAATAAAAAAAAATGCTGGAGCGGTGCTTTAACATATTACAGGAAGTGAGGACAGGTCTTATCTTTCTGATCCTGCTCTCCTCTATGTCAAACTGCATGAATGCATAATTAAAGAGGCAGACTTTTGAGTCTGGGCAAGTAAGTGGAAATGTGATCAATCAGCATAGGATCGAGTTTGAGTTTAATCTTCTGACATCTGGTGTTCTGTGCAAAATAGAACAATTTGGGATTCGACTAAAAAAATGCGTGGCAGCCATTTTGGTGAACCCTTTAGATCTGGTCTTCTTTTTAGGCCTTTAGGGGTCACTGTGTATCATAAGGTCATGATGTTGTGATGTCATGACATGCAACACAACCTTACAACATGCATTAACCGAGAAGTCCTGACCTATAGTGAAAAGGACGGAGATGTGGTGCGCGATGGCAGAAAGAAGACCGGACGCCTAAAAGCAAGCAATGGGGCATCCAAAGAAGTGAGCTGTGAGTACTAGTTTGGCGAAAGCAGCTAACTCAAATCCCAAATGATACGCTCATCACTACAGGTAAGCAATAAGACAATGACAGGAGCAATTCATGCTCGGAAGTGGTGGATATTTCAATTCTTTTAGTGCCGGAAAAATGTTGATGAAGAGTGGATAGCAAGTTACAGAACATAAAATATCACAGCAGTTACAGAACATAAAATAACACAGCAGTTCCTGGACATATTAGACTGGTGGTATAAACACATATTTTACATCTATATTCTCTATTAGAGAAAGTCTATATAAGGGCCAGCCACAAAGTCTCCATACAACTCAGTATTAATTTATTGTCCTCACAGATAAAAACACCATTTTATAGCTACAGTTCGTTATAACTATTACAGCTAGGTGTATGCGTTCTGAATAATTTATGTGTGCTTGCTAAGTTTAATTGTTCTGTTAAATATTAATATGCATTGTCACCCATTGAGTGGTGCTGCTCTGGGATTAATCCACACTAAGAGGTTCTATAATTGTTCTACACCTTCATTTACACAAATCAGGAAATAGATTTATTGATGAAACATAATCTGTAAACTTACCAGCATTAATAAAGCTTCTGGATTATCCTTGTAGCATGCCTGCATAATTGGAGTGTTTCCCAGATCACCTTCTAGATTAACGTTGGTAGTACTATTATCAAGTAATGCCTGCAAAAGTACATGTAAAGATTTAGAAAAAAAAAAAATTACAATAAATATCAGTAAAACACGCATTTTAGCTTTTTTCATAAATCTGTTTTAAAGAATCGTACAATTTTACACAAATGGACTCAAAAGGACCACTATAATACAGGCTAAAATATGTTTCCCTTTCCATAATATTTTATTTATATATTGGACACATGATTTATTTTATCGACGGGGGCAGCATTAGTAAAAGAAGAGGCATTTTTTTCTTGCTTGTTATTTATTTAAATAATTTTTATACAATATATCATACACTTTATTTTTCTTTTGTTTGTTTTTATGTGGGGTGAGGCTAGTAACTACAATTTGGATTGGCAGAGTTTTTTATTAATGTATTTATTTATTTTATTAATTAGTTTTTTTTTCATTTATTTCTTACATTTTGACCCAATATAGTCATAAAAGACTTGTGGGGGGCATTTCAATATCTAGATCCATTTTTTTTTTTTTATCTGATTTCCCCTGTAACTAGGGCTAGTATATTAGCCCCAGTTAAGGGCACATTCAACCTCTTGACTGATTAGCAGAACTGACTGGGTCTCCTAGGACCCAGCAGCTTTAATTCTGATTTCTCCCTACACCCAGCAATCACATGATCATTGCATTCGGGAGGAAAAAGCCCTGTCAGTTCTTCTTATAATATATGCAAAGTACTTTTTTAGTGCTGTATATACAGCAATCAGGAAGACAGAGACAGTTATAAACCTTCTATGCCTTCTTTATAGGGAGCCCTGCTATGTCTGCCCGCTCTCCACTTCCTCAGCTCCATGATCTCGTGCAGCTGCTATACTATACAGTGATGTTATAAAATGATACTGTAGACTATAACGTTGACTGCCCAGACGTTTAAAGTCTATAGGCGGTGTACAATTAGTTAACAAAAATGCTAAAAATTAATATCAGAGCAAGTCACAGAAAATCAGAGAATAGATGTAAATCCCCGCGATATCCATGTAACCCTGCAAAACATACATCCACAGCTTGAAGGAAGTATCAGACCACATGTACATCCAACTGGGTGTCTACTTCCCTGTTGATTTACTCTGGTCTATTTTCCTTTGATTTATTTTTTTTTTTGCCAGAAAACCCATAAGTTTGACTTTCAGTATCACGTTCTTTCATTTTTTTTTTATATTCTCATGAAAAGTCAATTTGCAAAACTTACAAACCATTTTTTTTTCTAGTTTGGAAATCTTTGTCACACAATATATTACATACTGTATATTTGCTGAATATATTTTATTCGAAAGTTAGGACATTTAGGAAACTTGTAGCAATAGTTACAATAGTGTTGCTAACAGCAGCCCAAAATATTACAGCCACTATTATTATCCTTACGCAAGTTGTGGTTGACCTAGGCAATGTCTTACATTTCCTTTGTTTTTATAAATCACCCAAAGTATAGAGTATAAATTGGTGAAGTATGATTGGGGTGATTACCTCTACTACATTGTTATAATGCATTTGAATGGCCAGGTGAAGAGGTGAAATCCTGTAGTGGTTCAGTATGTTTGGGTTTGCTCCTCGGCTCAGAAGCACTTTCACACTGTCCACCTGGTTCTTAAAAACGGCCCAATGTAGAGGTGTACTGCCTTTATCATCCAATGCATTGAGGGCTAAAAACAAAAAAGACAAAGAAAATTGTTGGTTATTTCTACATTAACATGACTCTTTTCAACATGTAAGACTTGATGGGACATATACAATCTGTTAGGTTCAGTTGTACCAATTTTCTTTACTAGGGAATGTATCTATAGATTACTTTTTGAGACTGAGGTTCAGTGTGTTGACACAAATGAGAAAAGCTTGCATTTGCAAACAATTGTATTTCCAACTATAGGACCACAAGTGCCATATAAAATACAACAGTGACTAACAGGCAAAAATATGGAACCATATTACAGCCTCTGATGTCAGTTATTGGAGTTTAGTTCAAATTTATCTATTAATAAGAAATGCCTAACTTAATAAAGTAATCATTATGTAGACTCCTATTTTTATTCTAATTTTTGGCAGCAAGATTCATGCAATCCTTTTTAGATTATATTATTGGGATATCACAGAAATCTGTCAATCAGTGGTGAGAACGGGGTTATATAGAGCTCATGAATATGTACAACTACATAGCAGCAGCTTTATAGTCCTCTAGTGTTAATCTCCTGCTGATCAATCAGTGATTTTATCAAAACTACAGCAAGCAGCCCAGAGAGTATAAGTGATACATGGCTGGAATCAGGGTCTCCATCTCTACATTATGATGTTCTCAATTTAGGTGGTGTTGGAATAATGATTACTATTTTATATATTGCATTGACTACTATTTACTACTGTTAAATGGTGTACGAGTTTCTGTCTCCAGTACAGTGTCCATTTTAGGACATGATCAGATATCAAAGTCAAACATCAGGATGATGTCAGTATGAGTCTAAATACCCTGCCTGAGAATTTTGATAAGTGATTTTGATAAGTGACTTTGATATATAACTTTGACAAGTGACTTTGATATATGACTTTGATAAGTGACTTTGATGTATGACTTTGACAAGTGACATTGATATATGACTTTGATAAGTGACTTTTACAACTGTTATAATAATAATAAGAAAAAGTCACTGTTTGCTGATGGGACTTGAATCCAAAACTCTATGTCTAGAAGCCAGTGCACTAACCATTGAGTTATAAACTCAGTGAAAGAAAACTAGGTGTTCTATTTGGTTATGTGATTTTCAGTGCAAACCTGTCTGAAACTCATTGGGACTTTCAGAAATACCTCCTCTAAGTCAAATTCAAATGATGTGTGATTTTGATGTGTGAGTCAGATGTGTGACTTTCTTCAAACATCAGAATCAGAATCACAATGACTTTTAGTCATCCTGAGTATTTTCATGGTTTATCTCATAAGACAAGAAAATCTATCAGTCACTATGACTTGACCCGATGGCTAAATGGTAAAGCATCAGCCTCTAAAGCTACAGTGTCTGGGTTCAAATCCTAATAGATGTGAAAATATATATATTTTTTAATTATGCCTAGTTAGCACACAAGCCACAGGGGTGTTTTACTTTTAATATCTGACATTCTGATTGTCATGCTGACGTGTTCAGAGTTTTAGACACGCTGTCTATTTGCATGGTAAATCACATAGCCAAAGTAAATTGGGAGGCACTAATTTACTATATATCTATTTCCAAGTGAGTGTACATTTGCATAATTTCTTAAAGGAGTCTAATGATAAAGTTTCTTTATTGTAAATTTTTCTTTCCATCCACCCAAGAACTGGCTCCCAATTTACTTATGCTATGTAATTTACCATGTAAATAGACAACGAGTCTGAAACTCTTAACACATCAGGATGACAATCAGAATGTCAGATATTAAAAGTAAAACACCCCTGTAGTTTGTGTGCTAACTAGGCATAATTAATAAAATATATATTTTGACATCCATTAGGATTTGAACACAGACACTGTAGTTTCAGAGGCTGATGCTTTACCATTCAGCCATCGGGTCAAGTCATAGTGCCTACTCGCTTTTCTTGTCTTATGAGATCAACCATGAAAATACTCAGGGTGACTAAAAGTCATTGTAATTCTGACTCTGATGTTTGAAGAAAGTCACACATCAGACTCACACATCAAAATCACACATCATTTGAATTTGGCTTGGAGGAGGTATTTCTGAAAGTCTAAATGAGTTTCAGACAGATTTACACTGTAAATCACATAACCAAATAGAATGCATAGATTTCTTCAGCTGAGTTCATATCTTAATGGTTAGTACACTGACTTCTAGACCTACAGTTTTGGGTTCAAGTCCCATCAGCGAACAGTGACTTTTTTATTATTATTATTACAGTTGTAAAAGTCACTTATCAAAGTCATATGTCAAAATCACTTATCAAAGTCTCTTGTCAAAATCATATATCAAAGTCACTTATCAAAATCAGTTTCTCAGACAGGGTATTTAGACTTAAACTGACATCATTCTGATGTTTGAATTTGATATCTGATCATGTCCTAAAATGGACACTGTACTCCACCAATAGTGTTATATTGCCAATAATACATTGTTAAAAAAAACAAAACAGGAAGTTCCTGTTCACTGTGTGTGTAGCTGGAGCACATTTTACTTTTCCTTTGCAAACTGACAGACAAGATGCTAAGATCCTAAGCTATAAGAAATACCAGTTGTAAGCTGTGTTATCTTTGTTCCTGAATAAATATATATTCACTGTTGAACGACTGGACATTACAGAGATTAATTCACTGCCAATAGGTGGCAAAAGAGCTCAACATTCAGGGAACTGGAAGATCTGCAGCAGATAACACAGTAATATTATCAAAGTAACACATCGTCAGGATCAGGTTCTGTGCCCCTACATCATGATAATCACAGATGGGGTAACAAAAAATGGTAACAGATTACCTTTAAGGGGCTGCTGTCCTCCATCAGTTTGCAAATAAAATTTTGATGCATAGTAAACATACAAACGACTGTCATAATAATTTTCTCTAAAGTTTAACTCCATCCAGACATTCTAGATACCAATATGTCCTATTTGCTCCCACAAATGAATGGCATGTCTAGGGTACCATGCGGGCACAGGAAAAGTGCCGAGCATGATCACCAATGGAGATGAGTTTACTTTAAAGCTGAGCTCCTTCAACAACAGCCAAAGCTGGTACTAGCCCGGTTCCTGGCTTTCTACCCTTCTTGATGTAAATATTCAGTATTATACTAGCTATCAGACTAGAAAATGTTTAAGTCACATAGAGGAACTAAGTAAAAAGTAAAAAAAAAAGTTGAATAAAAATTTGCAAAAATGTAAAAAAAACACCAAATAAAAAGCTTCAAATCACCTAGAAATGTTTTGTTAATAAAATAAGTTTTTTCATTTAAAAACAAAAATAAAGAAAACAATAACATATTTGGTACCTCCACATCAAGAATGATCCAAGATATAAAACTCAAGTAAAAAAATAACAAAGTAAGTGAAATCGTTGTTATTACATTATTTTGCAGTTCAAAAACTGGAATAAAAATGATCGAAACATTGTATGTAAAGAAAAATGGTGTCACTGAAAGCATCAGGATGACTCCTGGCTGTCTGTGGCTTCCTGTCCATGAGTAACTTGTCTGCAGTTTCCAGTAACCTTGCTCACCTGCTTGTCTGCGGTTTCCAGTAACCTTGATATATGTCAGTGGAGGACATCACCAACTTGTCTGCGGTTTCCAGTAACCTTGCTCAGCTGCTTGTATGAAGTTTCCAGCAAGCTTGCTACCGATTAGTGGAGGACCTCTCCTACTTGTCTGCGGTTTTCAGTAACCTTGCTTATCTGCTTGTCTGCAGTTTGCAGTAACATTGCTAGTGCTACCTGTCAATGGTTTTCAGGACTTTACCTACCTACCAGAGGTTTCCACTATCGCTACCTTCTTGCATGCAGTTTCCAGGACCTTTTCCTGGCCTTCTGTAGCTTCCAACGTATTCAGACGATCTAGTTTCTCCAGAGTTCTGTCTGCTACCTGTCCCTGGTGTTCTACTACCTCTTCTACGTGTCTGCCTGTGGTTTTCAGGACATCTTCCTGACTGTGCACAAGTTAAATGGTATTAAACTTTGTTGTTACTCTAGAATTTTGTCTACTACATGTGTGCACATCCATAACGCCTCCTGTCTGCCTGAGGCTTACAGTCCTTTAGTCTCCAATCTGCCTGCATTATTCAGTAACTCTGCAATCTGCCCATGTTCTTCTCTGCTATCTGGAAGAGGTCTTCAATAACTCTGCAATCTGCCTGAGGTCTTCAATAAGTTTGTAATCTGCCTGTGATGTCCTGGACGTCTCCTACCTGCCAACGGTTTCTAGCATTCAGCCTACTTGCATGTTGTCTCCTGGACGTATCGTGCCTGCCAGTGGTTTCCAGCATCTCGCTTGCTTGCCTATGGTCTCCTGGATGTCTCCCACCAGACATCGGTTTCCCACGTGCTACACCCGCCTGCTGCACCAATGCCTGTGGCCAGTGTACCCTCCCAGACCTTAGGCTTGGATGATACACCTCATTGTGTGAGCCAATTTTTTGTAACATTAACCTTTATTAGAATATGTTAAATATATGTTAAAATTTATCCATTTACATTTTTAAAAATAGTGTTGCAATACTAATTAGGATGTGGATAATGCAAGGTAAACTTCCTTCTCCCTCCTCATAACTGATCAATCCTCTCTAAATTATTAAGGTATTGCAGTTGCCAGATATTAATAATAAAGTAACAATATCTAATAAAATCCTAACTACACCTCATATTGTCCTAGGAGATCACACCAGTGGTTGACTCATCCTCCTAGCAAGGTGATATATATAAGTTGCCATTCATTAAAGAGGTTGTCCACTACTTTTACACTGATGCCCTATTCTTAGGATAAGCCATCAATGTCTGATCGGCCGGGGTCCGACACCCGGCAGCCCTGCCGATCAGCTGTTATTGGTGCCTGTGATGTTGTTCGGCTAGATTTTATAATTTCATCCAATCAGGTCAGTGATATAGTTTTAATTTAGTGGATTTATTTACACTGTGGGTTCATACACTGTGATTTTAGGATATGATGGTACGGCATCTCAGGGGCTCTGGTAATATAACATGGTGTCTGTCAAATATTTCAGAAAAATCTGCACTCCAAAATGGCGCTCCTCCCATTCTGTGCTTAGAGTATGCCTGAAAATGAGTTTCTGAACATTATTATGTGGTCTGCTGTCGCTTATCCCTCTTGTAAAAATAAGAATTTGGGGCTAATGCATCACTTTGGAGGAGAAATTTTTTTTTTTCATTTTATGGTCCATTTTTATGGACCATGGCTCAAAATACTCACTATACCCCTGAAAGAATTCCTGTGACATGTAGTCCATAGTCTATTCCAGTCTAATTTGTGCTCCAAAAGACAAATAAAATTCTCCCTCTCTTCTAAGCCCTATTGTTTGCACAAACCAATTTCAGAATATACAAACTAATTTCAGGAGAAATTGCAACAAATTTTCTAGGCTTTTTTCTCTTGGTACCCTTGTAAAAATTAAAAATTTGGGGCTAAAGCAATATTTTAGTAAAAAAAAAAGTTTAATTTTTCATTTTTTCCTTCCACTTTGTTAACCATTTATGTGTTTCACGAGATTAAAGCAAACTTCCAGAATACAGTTTTGAATAACTTGAGGGGTGCAGTTTTTAATATGTGGTCTTGTTTAGGGGTTTTCTGACACATAAGTCCCTCAAAGTCACTTCAAAAGTGGTACCTAAAAATTTCAGTTTTGTAAATTTCATTGAAAAAACTGAAAAATTGCTGCTAAACGTTAAAGACTTTTAGGCTAAGTGCTCACGAAGCAGAAATGCTCCGGATTTTTTCTGCATCTCCCTAGCAGGAAAAACGCATGCTGATTTTACATGCGTTTTTCCTGCCAGGTAGAATCGTTTGTCAAGCGTTTTTGCATGCATTTCTGCATGTGGGTTATCAAGCGCTTATCCAAGCGATATTAGCATCACTTGGAAAAGTGCTTGACAACTTGGTCACACTATTAAAATCCATGCAACCGGCATGGATTTATATAGTGTCACCAAGTTTATAGTCAAAAAAAGAATAAAAATGGTAAAAAATAAAAAAAAACATTATACTCACCTTCTGATGACCCCGGTCTTCTCTCCGGTGCGTCCAGTGTCTTGGGCGGCTCGCAGTGGTGTAAAAGGACCTTCCATGACGTCAGTTAGTCATGTGACAGGTCCTTTTACACCATCGTAAGCCATCGGGGAACCAGGACGCACCGAATAGAAGGCCGCGGGCCATCAGAAGGTGAGTATAATGTGTTTTTTTTATTTTAAATTCTTTTTTTTAACAGGTACTATGGTACCCGGGTCTGGATGAGAGTCTCCTCTTCTCCAGACCCGGGTACAGTCACACATTGAATCGCTTAATATCCGCATGTGCACAGTCAATGGCGGCAATTATGTCGCATTTCGGCAAAAATAATGGACATGCTGCGGATTTTTCCACAATGATAACCCGCAGCGGAAATTTCCGCAGCATGTGCACAGCATATGCGGATTATCATTGGGGACCATGGGGCACGTATTACCAAGCGTTTTATAACCGTTTTCGCTGCGGAAATTCCGCGGCAAAAAAGCTTGAAAAACGCATAGCGGGCACACAACCTTAATATCCTAACAAAACAAAAAGACATTTCAAAAGTGATGAAGTAGATGCGGTTAATGTTATATTTTTAACTATTTTATGTGGTACGACTGCTTTAAGGGCATAAAAATAAACAATTTGAAAATTGTGAATTTTTCTACATTTTCAATGTGGCATGAAAAAAATATTCTTAGAATCAGTGGGACATGTAGGAGCAATTCCACAGTCATTAACACATCAGGTTACATGTGTCAGATTTGAATTGTTTGGTCTGGTCAGGAAGGTGAATACTGGCTTTGGTGGGAATGGGTTAATATAACTTACACAGTAATATTTTGCAATATTTTTGGCTCCATCTGGTAGTAGGCAGTAATGCCAACCAGCTTGAGGCATCTTCATATTTAAAGGAGCTTTTAAATATACAAAGCATTACAGGAATTAAAGTAAAAAAAAAAAAACAGATACAAGGATTACTTATGGGTTTTATGTGGATATGTGCAGGTAACACATGTAACATATGCCATCAGATTGAGGCCACCTCAACTCCTATGCAGATCTCTGGAGGAGCACACACCCAGAACTTTGGAGCGCAGCTTTTCAGTATGGCTCCCCAGTCAATATAAACTGCTAAGAAGGATTTTTAGCAAAATCAGAAAACACATTTAGTAGAGAATAATATAAATCAACCCAAGAGTCTCCTCGATTCCCAATGACTTAGGAAACAACTTGGCCTAGTAGCAAAATCTATTTTAATTTCATGGATGAATAATGAGTTGCATAATTCGAGCTGGATATAGAGAATAGTGTATATCTTACATCTAATAACCTGAGGATCAGCCATAAAAATACTTCACAAGAATGACATCTGTTCCCTCCGAACAAACCTTTGCTATCTCTAATTCAAACAGGAAGACAAATACTGTCTTATCTTATCAGCTGCTTTCTATAAAAATATTGTAATTACGCATTTAGAGAATTCACGTGACATCGCTTTCTATGAAAGACAACACATGGGGTTAATTGGCAAATAAAACCTTTAAAGCGTAACCGTCATTTTAATTTTTATTCATAAATCAATAGTACACGTGAAATTAAGCAACATTGTAATGTATCTGGGAAATCTGCCTCTTTCTCTGCCAGAATTGATCAGTCATTATCAAAACTCTCAATTCTGAGATAAAATCTGTATTCAGTGAAGGCAGAATTTCCCATTACTGAGATAGGAGAGCTTGTCAATTTCTCTTGCGGATATGCTTAGATTTCGGTGCAGATTTTCCCCAGACTTGCATTAGATGCGGAAAATCTGCTGGATAGCACTCGGCCCAATGCTGTACTATGGAGCAGTGCAAATCTGCTGAGAGTGTATCTGATAATCAGATCACCTGCACCTATACAAGTCTATAGGTCCTAATGAGACATCGGACTGCACTCGGACGTCATCCAAGTACAGTCCAATGTACTCACAAGGAGACAATGGAGAAGATGGAGAAATTAAGTTCTCCGTCTTCTCACCTGTGGTGCGATTCCCTAATGTGAGAGAATCTGATCACAGTGAGATGACATTCGGCTCAAACTCTAACAGAGTTTGAGCCGAGTGTCATTAGCATAATCATCCGATTCTCTCACATGCTGTGAAATCTATAGACGGCGTGTTGTAGAGCATGACATATAGGTTTGGAGGGAATTTTTTAGTATTAATTGTAACTTATTCATTGACTTCCCTACTCTTTCTGGGCTTAGCAGTCAGGGGAACTGACCTAATCAGTGATTGACAGCTATCTCAGTATATTTGCTTACAGTTGTCATCAACCTTATTGGAACCCTTGAGTATTAAAGGGGTTTTGCGGTTTCCTGACTGCAGTTTGTTTAAAAAAAAAAAGACACTAGCTTAACGGATCCTCCCCGGGTCCATTGCTTAGTCTCCGATGCTGCAGTCGGTGTTTTCTAATGTCTGCAGTGCTGACATCTAGTCCACAATGCTGCAGCTAATTAGTGATGAGATCAGTCACTGGCCGCACCGCTATCAAAGTGACGCCAGTGCTGAAGACAATAGCAGAAACTGGGGTAAAGGTGGAGACTCAGTGCTGGACCTGGAGAAGGTGAGAAAAGTACTTTTTTTTCTAAACAAACTACACTGGATAGCTTTTAAATACACCATGAAAAATCTACTAAAATAAAGTGTGTAAAGAAACTTCTTGGATACATATAAAGTTATACAGAAGAGCCCAAGACACAAAAAATAAAAAACGGAAAAAAGGCTAAAAAAAAAAATGTAAAGCATGTCAACATCTGACTGGCACCCTGTGATTATTTAAAAATTAGCCCCTTAACAACATATGAAATATTATGTACTTCATATGCCATCTCCCTAGCTCTGAAGCGGGCTTGGCTTGCGAGCCCACATCTTTACCGGTAGATGATGGCTTAACTATTCAGCCATCACCTGCTTTTAACAGCCACGGTTGGAGTGGAGCTCTCTCCACTGCTGTTAACCTGTTAAATGCCGCTGTCAATCTGTGACAGAGGCATTCACAGTACGTCGGCCGTGGGACGCGCTGTTCATCGGCACTCCCACGATGTGATATCGGAATACAGATGGATTGCCATGACAGCCAGGGGTCTGATGAAGACCCATGTGTCTGTCATCACGATTCTTCTGTGAAAGCGGCCCGTGGCTGGCATTTATTGGAGACAGTGATTTTTTGCTATATACAGCAATGTTGTGGCAACACTGTACATAGTATAAGCGATTGGACAATCACAGTTTCAAGTCTCCTAATGCTAAGTGTCCATAATGCAGAAATGCTGCGGAGCGTTTCTGCATCTCCCTTGCAGAAAAATCACATGCGGATTTTACATGCGTTTTTTCTGCCAGCTAGAAGTGTTTGTGAAGCGTTTTGAAAATGCAATTTTGCATGCGGGTTGTACATGCGGATTGTACATGCGTTTTCCTGCCAGGGACATGCGGATGTGAAGCGTTCTTCACATGTATTTCCGCATGCGGGTTGACAAGCGCTTTTCCAAGCGATTTTAGCATCACTTGGAAAGTGCTTGACAACTTGGTCACACTATATAAATCCATGCAACCGGCATGGATTTATGTTGTGTGACCAAGTTACGATGCTGCAAATGCAGCATGAATAGTAAAAAAAGAGTAAAAATGTTGAAAAATAAAAAAAAACATTACACTCACCTTCCGATGGCCCCCGGTGTCCTTCTCCGGTGCGTCCGGTGTCTTCGGCTGCTCGCGTGGTGTAAAAGGACCTTCTATGACGTCATTTAGTCATGTGACAGGTCACGCGACCGCCGACGTCCAGACCCGGGTACCATCCGCGCATTGAATCGCATAACATCCACATGCATACTCAATGCATCCGCATGCAAGTCAATGGGGGCGATTTTGCTGCAATTCTGCAAAATTAATGGTAGTGTTGCGGATTTTTCCGCAATGATAATCCGCAGCGGAAATTTCTGCAGCATGTGCACAGCACATGCGGATTATCATTGGGAAACATGGCAGACAACTTAACGTGCATTTTTAATACGTTTTCGTGGCGAGAATGCAGCCGCGGAAACGCATTAAATCCGCATCGTGGGCACGCAGCCTAAGGGGGCTAACAAATGCAGTGAAAAGTTTAAAAAAAAAAGTTTGCAAAAAATATTTAAAAAAAATAAAGTTCAAATCACCTCCCTTTCTCTCTTTAAAGCCTGGGGCATAATAGTACGCACCAGGCTGTCACCCCCTGTTCAGCACAGGCTCCGGCGCTGAGCCCACACTGAACCAGGCACATGTCAGCTGATTTATTCATGATCACATGATCGCGGGTCACTGATGGGTGGGCATGACAACCCTGGGTCTGCAGCAGACCACAGTGGTTGTCATGTAAAGATTACTATGAGCACCACCTAGTGGTCGGCGCTCATAGTACAGGAGCATTTCTGCTACATTGAGGTGATCTGCTCATTACCTCTATGCAGCAGAGGCGATCGGACAGTTGCTGCTTCTAGTCTCCTATGGAGACTATAGAAGCAAACAAAAAGTGTAAAAAAAGTTTTTAAAAATATTTAAAAAATTTAAAAAATATAAAAGTCTAAATCACCCCCCTTTCGCCCCATTCAAAATAAAATAATTAAAAAAAAAAACACATACACATATTTGGTGTCACCACATTCATAATCGCCCGATCTATCAATATAAAAAAAGAATTAATCCGATCGGTAAACGGCGTAACGAGAAAAAAATTCTAAACGCCATAATTACGTTTTTTGGTCACCGCAACATTGCAATAAAATGCAATAACGGGCGATCAATACATCAGATCTACCCCAAAATGGTATCAATAAAAACTTCAGCTCGGCACGCAAAAAATAAGCCCCCACCCGGCCCCAGATCCTGAAAAATGGAGATGCTACAGGTCTTGGAAAATAGCGCCATTTTTTTTTTAGCTAAATTTGGAATTTTTTTTCACCACTTAAATTAAAATGAACCTATACATGTTTGGTATCTACAAACTCGTAATGACCTGGAGAATAATAATAGCAAGTCAGTTTTAGCATTCAGTGAACTGGTAAAAAAAAATTTAAAAAAACATCTGTGGTATTGCACTTTTTTTTTGCAATTTCACCGCACTTGGAATTTTTTTACCGTTTTCCCATACATGATATGGTAAAACCAGTAATGTCGTTCAAAAGTACAACTCGTCCAGCAAAAAATAAGCCCTCACACGGCCATATTGACCAAAAAATAAAAACACTATGGCTCTGGGAACAAGGGGAGCAAAAAACTAAAATGGAAAATCCCAGGGTCCTTAAGGGGTTAAAAATTAAGAAATAAATACTATCATGAAAGTAGCGAAAATAAAAATGTGTTGTTTTTTTTTAAAGTCCAATTTATGAAAATCTAAATAAAATTCGACGTTAAGAAAAAATTAAAAAACAGAATTGCGTTTTTTCAGCTGCAGCAATAACGCAAAAGAATATTATAACAGGTGATCGAAACATTGTATGTACCCAAAAATGACATTAATAAAAGCATTGTCTCAGGGCGCAAATAAACAAACCCTCACACAGCTCCATATCCAGAAAATTGAAAATATTACGGCTCTTGGAAAATGTTTTATTTTTACCTCTTAAATAAAACAAAAACTATGCATGTTTGGTATCGCCATAATCATACTAACTTGGAGAATAACATTTCCAGCTCAGTTTTATGGTAAAATGAATGCCATAAATAAAAAATCCAAAAAGCAATTGCTGAATTGCAGTTTTTTGCTATTTTACTACAATTGGAATTTTTTTCCTCCTTTCTAATACATCATATGATAAAATGAATCGTGTCATTCAAAAGTACAACTCATCTCTCAAAAAACAAGCCCTCATATGGTTATGTTGACGGAAAAATAAAAAGTTGTGGATCATGGAATAAAGGAAGGAAAAAACGAAAGCGCAAAAATGAAAAATTGCTGGTCCTTAAGGGATTAATCTCAACTGCTCCCACCTCATCATTGCTACACAATTTGTGAACATGACTGGCCTGATTATTTTAACAATCATCAGATTGCCTTACCGTTCATGCAGACGAGCGTATAAATCGAACGTTTGCTGTCTGTTTTTTAATCAGAACAGCACACGAACAGCACACTGACCCATGTTATTTAATTATGCTATTCACATGAATGATGTTTTTCTTGGTCCAATTGTCCATGAGAAAAAAATTTGCAGCATGCACTACTTTTTTCTGAGTCTCCAATTTTTACCTATACATTTCTATTTTGCACCTGGGAAACTGTATCTCATCCTTTATATTTTTTAATGGAGTTGTATGAAAACGGATCGCACACGAATGTCACACAGACATAATAAAACGGACACACAGATGGCACACGATTGAAAATTAGAAAAAAAAATTGTCTGAGTTTCATCCACAAAACTCAAATGATTTTTCATACATTCATCTACGACGGAAGGATATTCAACATGTATATCTAAAATTGGGCTTTTTTATGCTCTGAGCTGTAGCAATGTCGTACATTAGGCAATGAACACATATTTGGAATCGCAAGGGAGAATTGAAGAATTTATTACCTTCTTCCGAAGACTCGTTGATAATTATTAACATCAACTCCAAGTGTCCAAATTTTGACGCAAAATGAAGTGCTGTGCCCTCATATTCATTTCTAGCCGTCAGACTTGATGGATTCTTCAGTATGAAACTCCGGATGCGGCACATGTTGCTCTCTTGAATAAGCTGAGAAATAACAGGAATTATAAAGGTTATTCACTTATACAGTACATATTGTAGTATATTACATGGACAAGTTATTGAAGGGATCCTTGAAAAAGTATTCATACCCTGTGAACTTTTTCACATTTTGTCATGTTACATCCACAAACTTAAATTGATTTTATTGAGATTTTACGTGATACCAACTCCAACTAGCAAGTGAAAAAGTTCATGGGGTATGAATACTTTTTCAATGCACGTATGTGTATCCCAAATTCTTTCTATATACTAAGGAAAACTAGGTAGAACAGGGTTAAATCTTAGCACTACAGATCCTGATGATGTGCACCTGGCTAGCTGTGCATATAACCAGGCTATGTTTTCACCTTAGTATCGCAGCCTGGGGAGGGAGACAAGGCATAACTCTCTGAATGGAGACTGCACAGGCCATGAGCTTTAAAACTGCAAGTGTCACTGGTCGCTTTTGACAACACTTGTTTTGTGTGACTGGCCTGGGCTAGGGATTTTGTGTTTATCTTTTGTCTTTCCTGTGCTGTGCAACCAGTGAAATAAAACTGTCACAGATATCAGTATAACCATATTTCCTCATTGTGTGCCAGTAGCAGACCGCGCCATACCTTTTTACTCTGGGAAAGGTGAACCCACACAACGGTTACGTCACAATATAACGACAACCATATCTCATTCAGAAAACCACTTGTCACCAATAATATTTAGAGCATTGTAACAAAAGTACAATAACTGCAGCGTCATGCTTTCTAATGATAATAAAATCTTGGCTGCCATTATCCTAGTTTCAACAAAGTTGTTAACATTACAATGGCCTAAGGTTACAATATTTTCAACACACAATGCTCTTCTATGTACTGTTGTAACCTGAAACCATATTCACTGTATAATTCCACAGATGCAAGTTGTCAAAGTGCAGTACATGTGATTGATTGAATCAGCATGGGCATTAAGGCCATCATCCATACCATACACTTTAAATGGCTGTTGGCCTAATGTTGCTTTGGCAATCGTTTATCCGACAGAAATTTCAATTCCAGTAAAACCCTTGAATCAGTGGAGAAGTACTCTGAGCATCATATGAGGGTAACTCTATTATATTTTTATGGTACTATACAAGACCCTTACAAAAGTTCTATCTTACACATAGGAAGTGATTTATAACTTCCAGCAGTTGATTCTAAGTTTTTATGTAAGGACTTGTTTTATCTTAAATACTCTTTGAATACACTTTGACAGTGGCGTACCACCAATGGTAGCAGACCACGCAGCTGCTATGGGGTCTGTGAGTGGGGAGAGGCCTGCCCCACCCCATCTTGCATCGCACGTTCAACTGTTTCAGCATTCTGGATGCCGATACAGTTGGAAGCTTTGATAAAAGAGGGATCCGTCTGCTCCCTCCTTTGAATCTGAGCTCTGACGTCTCAGTGCAGTGGGTGTGATGACGTCACTTCATCACGCATGCTGTGCCGAGCAGTGAAGAGCTTCAGAACACATGCTACGGAAACCGGAGCAACAGGTGAGTGGGGGTGAGTATTTCATTATTTTAAAGCAATGATTACATTGTGGGGCCATTCTACTGTTTAAAGCACTATGGGGATGCATTACACTATATGGATGGCTATGTGGGGCCATTATACTATCTGTAGGGCTTTGTGGGGGTCATTAAACTATATAGAGGGCTATGTTGGGGGCCATTATACTATTTGGAGGGCTATGTGGGGGGCATTATACTATATGGATGGCTTTCCGAGGTGCCAATATACTGTTTGCAGGTCTAAGTGGGGGACCATTATACTGTTCGGAGGGCTATGTAGCGGCCATTATACTGTTTGCAGGGCTATGTGTGAGGCCATTATTATGTGTGCAGGGCTATTTGGGGGGGGCATTATCCTGTATGCAAGCAATTATACAATGGGAAGGCTTGTGTGCGGTCCATCATACTGTGTGAAGGGCTGTGTGGGGGCCATTATACTGTTTGGAGGGTTAGTGAGGACAATTATACAGTGTGGAGGGTTGTGTTGGGGCCATCATACTGTGTGGAGATGTGTGGGTCCCACTATACTGTATGTAGACCCATTATACTGTGTGGAGGGCTGTGTTGGGGTCACAGTTGGGAATCATACTGTGTTGAGGTCACCATACTTTGCTGGTGGGGAGGGTACAGTAGTATCATCATACTGTGCATGTGGAGAGTACTGTGGGGGATAATATTGTGTTTGGGGGAGCACTTTTGTTGGAATCATGCTTTATGGGTTAAAAGAAAGGGGAATATAGGGTTTTCAGTAGGAGGAAAATTACTTTGTAAAGGGCTTCAAAGTTAAGAGATATGCTCTTCTGTGACCCCGCCGAATATTTTGTTTGGGGGGGAAGGGGCAATTAGAACTTCTGCTATGGTCCCCATGATTTCTATGCATTCCTCTGCACTATGATGTTTTTTAAAGTGCATCGGATTCAAAATCCACATAAAAAAACACAACTGAACATATCCTAAAAGTTTACTCTTTGCGCATAATGATTTGCAAATAAAGTTTGTTTTTTTAACATAGAACATGAACCTCGATATAAGAATATTTTTCTAATGTGTATTATTGCAGTCTGCACAACAGTAGAAGGAATAAAACAAGTGGTACCAGTGAGTCACACTGGAACTCATTCAACGGCCCTGCAAACAGGGATCTGATTGAAAGCAAAACAGGACTCTGGAGCAGAACATGTTACTCCATGTATAGTTTAATTCTACACTGGAAATTAGGATTCAACTTATATTTTACAGCATAGTGTAAGAAAATTATACTGTGGAAAATGCTGTGTACCAGACAAAAGTGCACACATTAATATCTTTTCTTTTCTTCTAAAAGAAGGTAAATAGGATTCTCCAACACACATGGCACGTTTGTGATGGAGTATCTTCTATCAGTAACTAAATCAGTAACTAAGTTTGTGCCATATTTTTATTAGGGAGCAGGGGGAGGAGAATTAAACACCACTTTGAAACTATTAAAGATGTGTCCCACTTTAATAAAGCTTTATAACACAAACAGTTTTTCTATATAGTACATAAGGCCATATTCACATGTGGTGGATGTTTTCCACAACGTATTTTTCAGGAATCAGCAGCAGAATCTATCACAAATACGTCACATGTACAGCAAGCTGATGACCCAATTTAGCCTTGTACAAGAAAACGCTCCCCACACCCTTCCCAAAGCCAAAGGACAAATTGGCCATACTATTAACTATAAGTTTAAGGGCTCGTTCAGACAAGTGTATAATACGGACGTGTGCTGTCTTAGTAGAAATCGGAGCTCACACTGTCCAATGTAACATAATAGGGCTGTTCAGATGACAGTTTTTGCATTTGAACCGTGGGCTGGTGTGAAAAAAATTGCAGCATGAATTCTTGCCCTATTCTAGGATGAGACTTGCCACTTCGAAGTTGTGAAAAAAATTTGGATCCTATACTGAACATCGGTGTGGCATCTGATTTTTACGGTTTGGCCATATTTACACGTTCAGAATTTGGTTAGTATTTTAAATCAGTATTTGTAAGCCAAAACCAGGAGTGGGTGATAAATACAGAAGTGGTGACGTGTTTCTATTATACTTTTCCTCTGATTGTTCCACTCCTGATTTTGGCTTACAAATACTGATGTAAAATACTGACCAAATACTGAACATGTAAACGTGGTCAAACTTTACCATTATTAATATAGGAAACATGTACATTTTTGAATGTAGATGCATAAAAACAGATCACACACGGGCGTCACACTGATGTTATATGGACATAAAAAACAGGCACACGGATTATAACATGGATGAAAATCGACAGAGTTTTCTGGATGAAGCTCGGACGATATTTCATATGCTCATCTCACCCTGGCCTAAGACTGATGTTTGACCTATAACGTAGCTTAGCTTTGAACCCATGGTAAACCTAACCTTATTTTTTAGGTTAGTGTGCATACTTTTTATCTCCTGATATATGAGAGGGAGGCATCTAATAATAGGGCAGGGCAGTGGTATGGAAATAACATTTGCCTCTGGGCTGCTTATTCTGCGGGTGCCGCGTTGTGATGCTCATGGCAGCACTCATGTTACAGTTCCTTCATACAATCTGATTATAATGTTCATTTTGTCATGGTAAGGATTCATCACTTTCTCTATGTGCAGAACAATTCTTTTGCTTTTTTGGCTACAGTAGTTGATGTATGTGCTGACAGATGCCAGGGAAGCTGCAAGTAATTCCACTACCCTAGGGCATCTTTGCAGTATATGCAATGTCAGCTATACAAGGCCAAGTTTATCTGTTGAGATAAAGTGACTCCTAGATATAAGCCTAGATATAAATATATATATATATACAGCACTGTAAACTCACATACCTTAAATATAAGCTGAGGGTCATCCTCGATGGAGGTGCAGGAGTCAGAGTGTAGGATGACCCCATCATACGGCCCACTGTCCTTCTCGCCTGCAGGCTGGAACATTCTCCTGATGGACTTCTTCATATCTCATCTGTGTTATTTTCTTCTTCCTACAGATACAAATGCCACAGTCACAATAGATATTACGGCAGGCTTGTGCTGGGGTCAGATCTAGAGGTGTCTGTACAAGTGTCACAGAGGATTTATGTATATTCTCTGCTCTTTCCTAAACTTGACCTCCAACATGTGAAGGAACCAAGATGGAAATGTAAAGTTGCACTGATTTTATGTGTCCCACTGCTGTCTGTCAGGATCAGAAATGTTCAATGCATGCTGCCGTGTATAATGTAAGTAAATGGGAGGCTGCAGAACAGAAACTCCCTCGTCAAGTCCCGCCTAGGCATCAGAAGCCAACCTCAGGAGCGAGTCCTGACAGGCTATGTGTAGGATTTCTCCAGAGTTACCAGGCACCTTTTATAGTGTTCCTCGTGTCATGTATGGCGTCACGTACAGACCACAAGGTGACAGTCACATTGTAATGACCGGATAATGTTATTTTTCATTGTTATACTGTACTGCTGGAGGAGAAGCTGTGGACACAGAAAGAAGAAAATCTGCTATGTACTGTGGTCTGGAAGGAGCCTTTGTAACTTTTCCCTGGATTTGTTGATCTAACTGTGATATGATTGTGCCGTTAGTAATGTTTAGTTAGTGTTATAATATGCACGAGTGCCAAGCTTTTCTGCCTCTCTGACAACAATTACAGTAATTATAGACAGCAGACAGCCTCTATACTGCAGTAATGTAGAACTGCATCATATACAGCAGATGACTGTGCTGCATATTATACAGTGGCTTGCGAAAGTATTCACCTCCCTTGGCATTTTTTGTATTTTGCTACCTCACAACCTGGAATTTCACAGTTTTTTTTGAGGGTCTGCATCAGTTCATGTAAAGAACATGCCTACAACTGAGAACATTTGGTTTCATTTTATTATGAAGCAGACAACAGATAGGACAAAATAACTCAAGACTTCATTGTGCATAACTATTCACCCCTCTAAAGTCAGTACTTAGTAGAGCCTAATTTTGAGGCAATACAGCTGCAAGTTGTTTTGGATAAGTCTCTATGAGCTTTCCACATCTTGCCACAGGGATTTTTGCCCATTCCTCAAGGCAAAACTGCTTCAGCTCCTTCAAGTTAGATGGTTTCCTCTGGTGAGCAACAATCTTCAAGTCTGACCACAGATTCTCAATTGGATTAAAGTCTGGGCTTTGACTACGTCACTTCAAAACATTTACACGTTTTCCCTTAAACCACTCGAGTGTTGCTTTATCAGTATTCTTTGGGACATTGTCTTTTTGGAAGGTGAACCTCTGATCCAGTCTCAAATCACTGACAGACTGAAACAGGATTTGCTCAAGAATACCCCTTTATTTCACACCATCCATCTTCCCCTCAAATCGTACCATTTTCCCTGCCAAAAAAAATCCCCATAGCATGATGCTATCACCACCATGTTTCACTGTGGTGATGGTGTTCTTGGGGTGATGAGCTGTGATGGTTTGGTGCCAGACATAGCATTTACCTTGGTGGCTAAAAGTTCTATTTTGGTCTCATCTGATCACTTGTCACAAGTGTGTCAGAAGTGACAGACAGTCACCTTGCAGTTGGTTTCAGGAGATATCTATGTTTGGTATTTTAGACATCTTCTTAGAGGCTGTCTCTAGGACCCAGCAGCTACCTTCCTCTGGCTAATTAACACCCTGGTCTGGGTGTATAAATACCTGCTGTGTATCAGAGGGAGGTGCCGGCGATATTCATTTCTCCCTGTGAAGGCTTTAACAAGAGCAGTATGTCTACCTCTCTGGTGCTTGAGGACGTGTGCGCATTTTTCTGGAGTCGTCTAAAGCTAAGCAATTTTCCCCTGTTTGTCCTCTTGTTACACGCACGCCGCTAGGTTCGGATAGCACAAGATGGGTTTCATGAATTTGTTGGAATCCTGGGGGAACCGTTACTCAGGGCAACCATAGGCAGCAGCTTCTCTCAGGCACACGATAGATTCAGTTGCTGACCAGACACATCTGACAAGAGTCTTTTTCAACAGTTTAACAGTGGAATTTAATCTGAAGCACGGCCAGTGCAATTCAGGGATACTACAGAAACAATGTTCATTACAGTACAGTTTAATGAAGCAGGCACAGTAGCGTCAGTCTCTTCAGTAGCATAATTCAGCACAGATTAGATCTGTTAGCAGCACACTTCTATGCATACACAACCACTGGCTTGTCCTTCACAAGGACTCAATAGTACACAGCATTCTTTATCCTGCATGGAGATGGAGGGGGGGAGTGTTTGATGAGGGAGAAGATCCCTATGACATGATTCCTTCCAGTCCTTATCTTTCTGCCCGATAATACTACACACTGTTAGCTCAGGGAGTCTATCTGACCTGTGTTTAGCTTCTCTCCTGAGCTGAATTCTGTTCTCTTGCCTTCTGTGAGAAACAGATCACACACTACCTTTCTCTTCGGTTCCAGCCAGACAGTAAACTTCCCCGCAATCTCCCTGGGGCTCTGCTAAAACACTCCCTGTCTCCTGTGACTGTGTTACTTCTAATAGTTGCTGGATGCTTTTGAAACAACAGCACTACTTCTGCATGTCACACTCCCTTGTTGTCCTTAGTGTTCAGTGGGGATCGACTAGTGCTCATCTCCTCCCTTCCCTAGCCTTAGCCAAATGCCAGGGAAAGACAGGGCGAGGAACGCGTGCGGCGATTGGTGAAGAGCCAATATAGGGACGCTAGGAGAGACAGGGTGATATTCAATCAGCCAGGAGATCTCCACCTCCCCCTTTCCCTAGAGTCTGGACTTCCTTTCCCTCTTCCCTTTGTGTTGCACTAAGTCTTTCCCACACCTTGTATGACATTATCGCCGGTCGAGCACATTTTGAAAAGGAAAAAAAAAAAAAAAAAAAGACTGACACTTTGAGTTTTTTTTTTCTCTGTGTGCTTTTGGGCGTGGACCTTTCTTTTTTCTTCCTTTCTCCCTTGGTATGAGTTCAGCTGCAGAGTGGCTGCACACGCTTTCTCTGGAGGTGAATGACCTCCGTGGTGAGGTTCAGCAGCAGCATCATTAGCGGCTACAGGTTGCCAATGTGGGGGTCTCGACGGGTAGGCCTGTCCAGCCTGAACCCAAGGTTGCCCTCCCAGACAGGTTTTCAGGAGGTAGGGACAAGTTTTTGTATTCAAGGAGACCTGCAGACTGTATTTTAAACTTCGTCCTTACTCCTCCGGAAATGAGGGGCAACGGGTTGGAATTGTGAACTCTCTACTGCAGGGAGATCCTCAGTTGTGGGCGTTTTCTTTACCGCAGAAAATGGTGCTTGAGGACGTATGCGCATTTGTCTGGAGTTGTCTAAAGCTAAGCAATTTTCCCCTGTTTGTCCTCCCTTGTTGTCCTTAGTGTTCAGTGGGGATCAACTAGTGCTCATCTCCTCCCTAGCTTAGCCAAACGCCAGGAAAAGACAGGGTGAGGAACATGTACAGCAATTGGTGAAGAGCCAATATAGGGACATTAGGGGAGACATGGTGATATTCTATCAGCCAGGAGGTCTCCACTTCCCCCTTTCCCTAAAGTGTGGGCTTCCTTTCTCTCTTCCCTTTGTGTTGCACTAAGTCTTTCCCACACCTTGTGTGACACCACAGCACCTTCCTCCAGACATTTGCAAAATCTCCCACATATTTTTTGGCAAACTCAAAACAAGCCTTACAATTTTTGTGTGTAAGTGTCACGCACAGTGTGGGAAAGACTAAGTGCAACACGAAGGGATGAGGGGAGGGTAGCCCAAATGCTAGGGAAAGGAGGAGTGGAGACCCCTAGGCAGATCTAATATCACCCTACCTGTCCTACCATCCCTATATAGGTTCCGCACCTATCGCCAAACAGGAAACCTAATCCCTGTATATCTCTAGAGCTAGGCCCTAGATAGGGAGGGGAGGTGAGCACTGGTCAGTCACCACTTTAAACTAAAGACAACAAGGGAGACAAAGAAAGGTGGGAAAACGTAGCTTGAGCATACACCAGAGAGATAACAACAAACGTCCTCCAAGGGCACAAGAGAGGAAACTAGCCGACTGCTATTGCTCCAAGCCTTCACAAGGGAAGATGAGAATATCACTGGCGACTCCCTGAAGCAGACTGAAAGTTTATAAACACCCAGACCAGGGTGTGTCAATCAGAACAGGAGGGAGGTTGCTGCTGGGTCCAAAAGTAAGAAGGATTAAGAAGGCATCTGCAATGCCAAACACAGTGACCTTCTGCAGACAGATCCAGAGCGACTGTCTGTTACATTTGACACACCCGTGACAGAAAGTAAAAGCTTCTTCCTACCCACTCTTCCATAAAGACCATTTCTATGGAGTGTATGGCTTATTGTGGTCCTATGGACAGATACAACGGTCTCTGTTTGGGAACACTGGAGCTTTTTCAGGTTTACCTTTGGTCTTTGTGCTGCCTCTCTGATTAATGCCCTCGTTGCCCGAACTGAGAGTTTTGGTGGGTGGCCCTCTCTTGGCAGGTTTGTTGTGGTACCATGTTCTTTCCATTGGATGATAATGGATTTGATGGTGCTCTTGGGGATCATCAGAGATTGGGATATTTTTTATAACCCATTCCTGACTTGTACTTCTCATCAACTTTGTCCCTGACTTGTTTGGAGATCTCCTTGGTCTTCATGGTGTTGTTTGGTTAGTGGTGGTTAGTGGTGCCTCTTGCTTAATGGTTTTGCACCCTCTGTGGACTTTCAGTAAAGGTGTATATATACTGATAGACCATGTGAAACTTAGATTGCACACAGGTGGACTTAATTTCACTAAGCATGTGACTTATGAAGGTAATTGCTTGTACTAGAAATTTTTAGGGCTTCATAGCAAAAGGGGTGAATGCATATGCACATGCCAATTTTTAGTTATTTGATCCTATAAATTTAATTTATGCCTATATTTTTCTCACTTCACTTCACCAACTTAAACTATTTAGGGCTGATGCATCACACACAATCGGATTACAAAAATATTTAAACACAGGATGTAATATAACAAAATTAGTAAAAAGCCAAGGGGTTGAATATTTTCGTAAGCCACTGTACATGTTACTTATTGATTTATTATGCACTGCTTACATAGCGCCATCATATTCTGCAGTGCTTTACAGACATGATGACTAGATATACAGATACTGTATTATTTTCTAGGAACATATGTTGAGCTAAAAAAAAAATCAGAGTTTTGCAAGTTAGGAGCTTTGCACGATTCCCTCACTTACACTCTCAGAGGCTCAATTTTAAAGGGAGTCTGTCAGCCGAAGTTGTCAGTATAAACTAAGCACATAGCCTTGTAAGGGATACAATAAAAAATGTCACCTCTAGTGTTGTATTTATTGCCTCTGTTCTATAGAAACTGAAGTTTAATCAAATGTGCTAATTAAGATGCATGGTTACAGTGTATGGTTACACCTGTCCTGGTCTCCTTCACTGGTGATTGACAGCACTCTCATTGCCTGGAGTGAGAATTGTCAGCACAAAAAGCTCAGGCAAGCCAGTGCTGTCAATTTCCTATAAGAAAAATTAAGGATTGTAGCCCTGATCGAAATAATCGTCTTTCAAGCACTAATTAAATACAAAACCAAGGAACAAAAAATGTGCAAGGACAGAAGTAGATAAATATAAGTAAGATATAGGAGTATAGATTAAGGTGCCAACAATATTAAAGCCCCATACATTGAATAACATAAGGAGCAAATAGTGCATATGGTAATGAGGACATGTTCAGGCTCACCCACCAAACACCCGACACACGTTTCACCAATTCTTTGCCAGGGGTCTTTTTTTTTCAGTTGTCAATAAGGGATGCAGGAGCGTGCAAAACCACTGGGTGAAATGATGAACTGAGCCTCTTGGCCATGCCCTGGGCAACTCTGAGAACGGGCCTTTGAAGTCACCCTATTTGAATGGATTAATGGATATCCACTTTGGCCAACCAAATGAATATAGTAGTGGTCTGCATAAGATGGCTGTCCCGTAAATAGGTGATAATTTGCCAACAACCCCTTCAAAGCTCTGGATCCCCAGTACAAAATTTATAACAGGTACTCGATCTACTGTGATGCGTTTATTAAGAATTATGCCTTCATATGTGCTGGTGAGGCCGTTCGCCTCCACAAGAACTAGCCCTCCATGACACTAGGTCTTAGGGGCACACCTGCTACCTCTTTACCCCATAGCTATGCTCCTGATCACCCTGGATCTGCACTGTGCTGACCACCAACCTGACCGTTTATACGACAAATGAGCTTGATGAACATATTGCTGATGTGACACTGACAAGTATAAATCAGGGGAAGGTGGCGAGTCACCAGCAGCAGAATGAACATTGGGTAATCTCAGCTCTATCAATTACTTCAGGCTTGTACGGTTCAATTGCATATATGTATATGTACAAAAGGTAAAATTATATACAAATAATCATATATTGCAGATCAATTACCTCATGCAATGTTGATTGCATGACTGAAAAATGTAATCCTTAGTTAAATTAATAACTTTCTTAGTACAGTAAATCCTCATAGGAAGTAAGAGAGAAACTTTCCAATTTCCTTATTGTGGGTGTTCATAGGCTTATAGTCATTACACCAAGGAAGAGCAGCTGCTTTCTGACCAATTATACATGATACTGGTATAGCTCATTAGAGGATCTTGGTATAATTGTCTTTTATAGATATGTTCTATTTATACAGTAACACCTTGTATTACTGACCTTGACCCCGCCAAAAGTGAATGCTTAAAGAGAACCTGTCACCAGTTCAAAAGTGGCCAATTTTTCTTCTCACTGTATTCCTGCCGCTATACTACGTGATCTGCTTTTTGTTTTATTTAAATCCACCATACGGTTCTAGGGGAATGAGTCTTTCCATTTAGTGCTAATTTTATAGACTTTATCGAGGGTGCGTGGCTCCTAGGATTCTCGGGGGCGTGTCTTTATGCTGCGCTGCATTATTACCCTGAGAGCAACGGCCCCTTGCTAAAGATCATAAAAAGAACTAAATAAAAAGGCCCATATCTCTGGAACCGTATGAAGGAAAGTAGAATACTCAGGAGAATAGCAAGAATAAAACAAGAGCAAAAACTGGACACATGACTTGGTCGCTGATTCTCTTTAGGAAAACAAATAAGAACTTTTTTATTATGTTACCCCATTAGCATGTTTCTCTCTGGTGCTGAAGAGGGCTACTCATCAGAATTTGCATTAATGTGATTGAAACATTCAGATCTTCACGAGAACATAAAATTCTCTGTGTCACAGTTTCTTCCATCTGACATTACTAACATATATGGACAGCAAACAATTGGTACACAATACTATGGGTTACATACATGCAACTTAACTGTAAGCTGTTCATCTTCCATGGCGTTCTAACCTTTTCTCATTACATTTATGCTGATTGGTTAGAACCTTGCCAAAAAGTATTGTGAGTAGTGTTGAGCGATACCTTCCGATATCAGGAAATATCGTATCGGATTGGATCGGGCCGATACCCAAAAAGTATCGGATATCGCCGATTCCGATACCGGAAACCAATGCAAGTCAATGGGACACAAATATCGGAATGAAAATAAACCCTTTCTTTCCTTGTAGGTTAATTCTACATGAAGTAAAACAACTAAGAATAATGTAGAATGTATTATGCGAAAAGCCGGCAATTCATCAGCGCATACACCGGCACCCGACAATTTACAACAGAAAGAATAGAGCTTCACACATAGATTAGATAGATAGAAACATGTCAGTCACATATATATGAAGTACAGTGACAGTGTTGCTTACTGTACTTGTCATTTAGTGTAAAGGATTTATTAAAAAAAATATTAGTGTTTTCGTGCACCGTCTCTTTAAAAAAGCCGGCCGGCAATTCAGCAGCGGTACCCGACAATTTATAACAGAAAGAATAGAGCTTCACACATAGATTAGATAGATAGAAACATGTCAGTCACATATATAAGAAGTACAGTGACAGTGTTGCTTACTGTACTTGTCATTTAGTGTAAAGGATTTATTTAAAAAAATAATAGTGTTTTCATGCACCGTCTCTTTAAGAAAGCCGGCCGGCAATTCAGCATCTGTACCCGACAATTTAGAATAGAAAGAATAGAGAATCACACATAGATTAGATAGATAGAAACATGTCAGTCACATATATATGAAGTACAGTGATAGTGTTGATTACTGTACTTGTCATTTAGTGTTAAAATAAAGGATTTATTTAAAAAAAAATTGGCGTGGGGTTCCCCTTAATTTTAGGCTCTAGCGGAGGTTAAGCAGACGGCTGGGGCAGATGTTTGAAGCCTGGGAAGGGGGTAATACCCACGGAGCTTCCCAGGCTACTAATATCAGCCCCCAGCTGAATACCTAGCCTTTACTAGCTATTAAAATGGGGGAACCCCCCCAAAAAAATGACGTGGGGTCCCCCCTAATTTAATAGCTAGCAAAGGCTAGGCAGACAGCTGGGGGCTGATATTAATAGCCCAGGAAGGGAGCCATGAATATTGGCCCCCTCCCAGGCTAGAAACACCAGCCGTCAGCCGCCCCAGAAATGGCGCATCCATAGGATGCGCCAATTCTGGCACTTAGCCTCGCTCTTCCACGCTGCCCTGGTGCGGTGGCAGGGGGTAATAGGGTTGGGGTTGATGTCAGCTTATAATGCCAGCTGACATCAAGCCCAGGTTAGTAATGGAGAGGCGTCTATAAGACACCCCCATTACTAACCCCATAGTCAAAGTTAAAAGAAAACACAAACACCCAGAATAAAGTCCTTTAATTGAAATAAAGACACAATTCTTTATTGTTCTAAATTAAACCATACTTACCATCACGCCCATTCCAGCTGAAGCCAACGATCTCCTGCAATAAAAGTAAAATAATAAAGCAACCTCATCCTTACCTTTCCATGGTTCCCACGACAGCTTCAGCTCTGCTACATCGAGATGACAGGCTGGACCGCAGCAGAACGCTGCCATCCAGCCTGTCATCCCGCAGACACTGAGAAGCGCAGGCATGCTTGCGCTCCTCAGTGTCTCTCTGTGACGTCATCCAGATGAGCCGAGTTCATGTCCAATGAACTCAGCTCACCTCATGCACGTCACTGACAGCGTGGGAAAATTCTCCTGCACTCAGCGCTTCAGCGTGAGAATTCTCCCACGCTGTCAGTGACATACATGAGGTGAGGTCATGTCCTATGAACTCAGCTCACCTCATGCACGTCACTGACAGCGTGGGAAAATTCTCACGCTGAAGTGCTGAGTGCAGGAGAATTTTCCCACGCTGTCAGTGACGTACATGAGGTGAGCTGAGTTCATTGGACATGACCTCGGCTCATCTGGATGCCGTCACAGCCAGACACTGAGGAGTGGAAGTATGCCTGCGCTTCTCAGTGTCTGCGGGATGACAGGCTGGATGACAGCATTCTGCTGCGGTCCAGCCTGTCATCTCGATGTAGCAGAGCTGAAGCTGTCGTGGGAGCCATGGAAAGGTAAGGATGATGTTGCTTTATTATTTTACTTTTATTGCAGGAGATCGTTGGCTTCAGCTGGAATGGGCGTGATGGTAAGTATGGTTTAATTTAGAACAATAAAGAATTGTGTGTTTATTTCAATTAAAGGACTTTTTTCTGGGTGTTGTGTTTTTTTAAATACTTTACTAGAAATTCATGGTGGTCATGTCTAATATTGGCGTGACCCCATGAATTTCGGGCTTAGGGCCAGCTGATAATGCCAAGCTGGCCTTAACCCCTTTATTACCCAGTGAGCCACCGCACCAGGGCCCTGGATGAATTGGGTACAGCGCCAGAAGATGGCGCTTCTATGAACGCGCCATTTTCCGGGGCGGCTGCGGACTGCAATTTGCAGCGGGTGGGGCCCAGAAAGCTTGGGCCTCCCTGCGCTGCGGATTCCAGTCCCCAGCTGCCTTGTTGTACCTGGCTGGACACAAAAATAGGGCGAAGCCCCACGTATTTTTTTTTTTAATTATTTCATGAAATTCATGGAATAATTAAGAAAAAAAGGGCTTCCCTATATTGTTGTGTCCGGCTAGGTACAAATAGGCAGCTGGTGGTTGGGGGCAGCCCGTTCCTGCCTGCTGTACCTGACTGGACACAAATATAGGGCGAAGCCCCACATAATTTTTTTTTAATTATTTCATGAATTTCCTGAAATAATTAAAAAAAAATTGACGTGGGGCTTTGCACTATATTTGGGTCCAGCCAGGAACAGCAGGCAGGAACGGGCTGCCCCCAACCACCAGCTGCCTATTTGTACCTGGTTGGACACAACAATATAGGGAAGCCCTTTTTTTCTTAATTATTCCATGAATTTCATGAAATAATTAAAAAAAATAAAACGTGGAGCTTCTCCCTATTTTTGTGTCCAGCCAGGTACAACTAGGCAGCTGGGGGATGGAATCTGCAGCGCAGGGAGGCCCAAGCTTTCTGCCCTCCGCTGAAAATTGCAGTCCGCAGCCGCCCCGGAAAATGGCGCGTTCATAGAAGCTGGATGCTGTACCTGGCTGGCATACAAAAATATGGCGAAGCCCACGTCAAAAGTTTTGGGAAAAATTAATTAAAAAATAAATAATAATTTAGGGACTGCATCTTTATTAACTCCTCAAATGTCATTTAGTGTTAAAATAATGGATTTATTTAAAAAAAAAATAGCGTGGGATCCCCCATAATTTTAGTCTCTAGCGGAGGTTAAGCAGACGGCTGGGGCAGATGTTTGAAGCCTGGGAAGGGGGTAAAACCCACGGAGCTTCCCAGGCTACTAATATCAGCCCCCAGCTGAATACCTAGCCTTTACTAGCTATTAAAATGGGGTACCCCCCCAAAAAAAATGACGTGGGGTCCCCCCTATTTTAATAGCTAGCAAAGGCTAGGCAGACAGCTGGGGGCTGATATTAATAGCCCAGGAAGGGTGCCATGAATATTGGCCCCCTCCCAGGCTAGAAACACCAGTCGTCAGCCGCCCCAGAAATGGCGCATCCATAGGATGCGCCAACTCTGGCACTTAGCCTCGCTCTTCCACGCTGCCCTGGTGCGGTGGCAGGGGGTAATAGTGGTGGGGTTCATGTCAGCGCCAGCTGCCATGAAGCCCAGGTTAGTAATGATGGGCGTCTATAAGACACCCCCATTACTAACCTACAAAGTGTTAAAAAGAAAAAACACACTACACCCAGAAAAAAATAATTTATTTGAAATAAAACACACAATTTTCTTTAATTCTTAGTTTACTAAAAATAATAGTTACCTGTCCACGTTCCTGCGCTGATCTCCCATGCACAGCTGTCACATCTGGAGATGGTGACAGCTGTGCATGGCTGCTGTAAGCTCACGCTGCCGGGAACACGTCCGCTCCCGGCAGCGGGAGCCACTGACTGAGGTCACCGGAGTGCATTCAGGCAGCGCAGCTCCGGAGACCTCCTTTACGGCACTGCTGTACCGTGGGAATTTCTCACGATACAGCAGGGCCGTAAAGGAGCTAACCGGAGCAGCGCTGCCTGAACTCCGGTGAACCCTTACGGCCCCGTCATTCTAGCGGCGGCAGCGGTTCAGAGCGGTCACATTCTATGTGGCTGCTCTGAACTGGAGATCTTCGTGGGACACTCGTGGACTGCTACGGAGGGGTAAGGATAAGGTTGTGGTTTATTATTTTATATTTTATTACAGGAGATCGATGGCTTCGGGGAATTAGGTGTCTTGGTGAGTATAGGTGTAGTTTTTTATTTTTTACTTTATTTTAGGTGGCGATCGGCGGGGACAGGTAATGTATGAACTAATTTCTTTTAGGTAACCACTGGCCACCAATGACATGTATTTAACATTTATTGGGGACACAGTAGGGCAATTTAAATAGCAGGATCAGTCTGATGAGAACTACTGCTCCCATCGAGCTGATCCTGCTGGCAGGAGTGGACGGGGGACAGACATAGGCCGATGGGAGTAGTAGTGTCACATCGGCCTATGTCTGCCTGCACGCACACACACCGCACACACCCGCACACATCGCACAGACACCGCGCACACCCGCACAAACATCGCGCACACACCCCGCACACACACCCCGCACACACACTAATCATGACGGGCTGATGGTCTGGGAGGTGAGGCTGACCTGTGCGGCCGTGGGAAAGTTCATGTGAGTTCAGGCAGTCAAGCATGAACTCACATGAACCCTCTGAGGGCAACGCGGCGACTTCAAATAAACAGCTGATCGGCATCAGCTGATACCTCAGCTGTTCATTTGAAATAACCGGCGGGAAAGCGCAGCACAGAACGGGAAAGCCGGCGGTGAAGTCTTTTCACTGCCGGCTTCCCCGCCCGGGTCCTTCACTCCCCGCTCCTTGGAGCTGCACTCCCCGCCCGGTCCTAACTTACGATCGGGATGGGAGGTGGAGAGGGGAGCGGAGGATCAGGGTGGGAGGCTGCGGGGAAGCAGTATGGGGCTGTGTGATTGTTTAAAAGCCGGCGGCTTTATACCGCCCGCCGGCTTTTAAACAATCAGGAGAATTCTCTCACGCTGGGATGGCATTCTGATGACAGGCTGGATCGCGCTGCCATCCAACTTGTCATCCTTCACAGACACTGCAGAGCGCAGGCATTATGGGAACTTCCGATTCCGGTATCCGATATTGTAAAAGTATCGGAATTAAGTATCGGAATTCCGATACCGCGAATATCGGCCGATACCCGATATTACAGTATCGGAATGCTCAACACTAATTGTGAGACTTAAGTCTCAGGAAATTCAATTCTAGCACTGATCCAGCCACATGGAAATGTCAAATTGGTCAAATTGGTAAATCCCAGTCCCAATTGATATAAAGAGGGGACCTGGTAGTTTATTTCCAATCAAAGAAGCCCAGTAAGAACTTTATAATGACTTTTTCAGGCGGATTCCACCTGAAAACTGCCTGAAAAAGGGATCACTATACGTTCAAAAGAGTGTTTACATAGAAGAAACGCATAATGTCCATATGGTCACTCTTTTGAGTATATTTTAGCAGCTTCATTTTCCAAAAATGCCAAACAGTTAAAAGAAGTGACCTAACCATTTTTCAAGCATTTTCCACTCTGAAGATGTTCCATTCTTTATAATAGAAGTCAATGGGAAGGCTCAAAAGACGCTGGGAAGAAGGCCGGGTGTCTTTTTGACTGTTTTGCCAGTGTCTTTGCTTCAAAAAACTTTGGTGTTTTTTTGTTGTAGAATACAGTTAAACACACAACCAGAAAATGGCATTAAAAAGACAGCACAAAAACGCTAGAAAAAATAATAATAAAAAAAAAATGTAAAAAAACAAATGCCAGCAGTCAAAAAAGTAAAAAAAAAAAAACACTTAGGAAACAACAAAAAAAAAACACTCAAAAGACAAATCATTAACCCCTTTAAAGCCCAAGACGTACTAATACGTATCTGCGCCCTGGGACTTAAGAGCCTGATATGTATTATACGTCTTGGCGATCGCGCCCGCACACAGGCTGTGCGAGCGCGATCGCCGCCGGGTGTCAGCTGATTGTCACAGCTGACACCCGGTGCTATGTGCTGGGAGTGGTCCCGCACCACTCCCGGCACATTAACCCCCGCAATGCTGTGATTGAAGTCGATCGCAGCATTCCAGTGGCAAGGGGAGGTGATCGGGATACTCACCTCTCCTGCCGGTCTCCAGCGCTGTCTGCCGCGGCTTCCCGGATGTTGCCATGATGACCCGATGTCATCATGACAACATTCGGGTCACCAGACAGCAGGAAGATATTTTGGTCATGCGCAGTGTACCCATCAATAAATATTATTATGAAAAAAACAAAACAATAAAAGTACACATATTTGGTATCGCCGTGTCCGGAACAACCTGACCTATAAAATTGTCCCACTAGTTAACCCCTTTAGTGAACACGGTAAAATAAAAAATAAAAAACAAAGCAAAAAACGATGCTTTATCATCATACCACCAAAAAAAAAATGGAATAACACGCGATCAAAAAGACGAATATAAATAAAAATGGTACCGCTGAAAACGTCATCTTGTTCTGCAAAAAACAAGCTGCCATACAGCTCCATTAGCCGAAAAATAAAAAAGTTATAGCTCTCAGAATAAAGCGATGCAAAAAAATATTTTTTTCTATAAAATAGCTTTTATTGTGTAAAAGCGCCAAAACATAGAAAAACGATATAAATTGTGGTACCGCTGTAAACGTACTGACCCGAAGAATAAAGCTACCTTATCAATTTTACCACACGCGAAACAGAATAAAAAAATTAAAAAAAAAAACAATTCCTGAATTGTTGGTTTTTGTTTATTCTGCCTCTTAAAAATCGGAATAGAAAGCGATCAAAAAATTTCACGTGCCTGTAAATGGCACCAATAAAATCGTCAACTCATCTCACAAAAAACAAGCCATCATATGACTGTCGGACAAAATATGGAAAAATTATAGCTCTCAAAATATGGCGATGCAAAAACTAGATTTAAAAAAAATGCGTCTTTTAGTGTGTGACAGCTATCTATCATAAAAACCTGATATGATTCTGGTATCGCTGTAATTGCACCGACCCAAATAATAAAGTCGTCTACTCACTTATACCGCATGAGGAACGGCGTAAAAAATAAACTCTAGGGTTAGGGTTGTGCTAGGGTTAGGGTTGGGCTAGGGTTGGGGTTGGGGTTGGGGTTAGGGTTGGTCTAGAGTTTGGGTTGGAGTTAGGGTTGGGCTAGGGTTAGGGCTAGGGTTGAGCTAGGGTTAGGGTTGGGGTTAGGGTTAGGGTTGGGCTAGGGTTAGGGTTGGGCTAGGCTTAGGCTAGGGTTAGGGTTGGGGTTAGGGTTGGGCTAGAGTTAGGGTGGGGGTTAGGGTTGGGCTAGGTTTAAAGTTGGGATTTTTTCAAAAGTAAAAAAAAAAAGATGACGATATGGTGACTTGTGTTGAGCGCAAGTGCTCACTACTTGAGTTTGCATCGGGTGCTCAGGTGACATGCTCGAGTCTCCGCCCCATATGCTTCGCGGCCAAAAAACCTTGCGGGGATTGTCTGCCATGCACGAGCGATCCCTGCATGTTTTTTTTTGGGTGTATAATAACCGTGAAACTTGCGGGCGAAGACTCGAGCATGTCTCTCGAGCACCCACTATACATGGTGCATACCTGAGTATCTGATTCTAACTCAAGTAGCGAGCACTTGCGCTCAAGACTAATGACAACTTATTCAATATGATGACCTAATGTTATCAAATTCTGTGTCGTTCCTCTGGGTTCAAAATGTTCACTATACCCCATGATAAAATTCTTGAGGGGTGTATTTTCCAAAATGGGGTCACTTGTGGGGGGTTTCCACTATTTAGGCACATCAGGGGCTCTCCAAATGCGACATGGCGTCCGCTCTCAATTCCAGCCAATTTTGCATTCAAAAAGTCACACAGTGCTCCTTCCTTTCTGAACTCTGCCATGCGCCCAAACACTGCATTTTCCCCACATGTGGGGTATTGGGTTCTCAGGAGAAATTGCACAAAAGGTTTTGGGGTCCATTTTCTCTTCTTACCCTTGTGAAAATAAAAAAATTGGGGCTAAAACATAACTTTTGTGGAAAAAGTTTGATTTTTTTATTTTCAATGCTCAATGTTCTAAACTTCTGTGAAGCACCTGGGGGTTCAAGGTGCTCACCTCACATCTACGTAAGTTTCCTTAGGGGTCTAGTTACCAAAATGGTGTCACTTGTGGGGGGTATCCACTGTTTAGGCACATCAGGGGCACATTTGCTAATTATTCAAGCAAATTTTACATTCAAAAAGTCAAATGGTGCTCCTTCCCTTCCGAATCCTGCCGTATGCCCAAGCAGTGGTTTTCCCCCACATATGGGGTATCTGCTTACTCAGGAGAAATTGCACAATAAACAACATGGTGCAATTTCTCCTGTTACCCTTATGAAAATGCAAAATTGGGGGCTGAAAAACATTTTTGTGGGAAAAATGTGAAAATTTTATTTTTACGGCTCAATGTTATAAACTTCTGTGAAGCACCTGGGGGTTCAAGGTGATTACCACACATCTAGATAAGTTCCCTGAGGGGTCTAGTTTCCAAAATGGTGTCACTTGTGGGGGGTTTCCACTGTTTAGGCACATCAGGGACTCTCCAAACGTGACATGGCATCCGCTAATTATTCAAGCAAATTTTACATTCAAAAAGTCACATGGCGCTCCTTCGCTTCCGAACCCTGCCGTGCACCAAAACAGTGGTTTTTCCTCACATATGGGGTATCTGCATGCTCAGGGGAAATTGCACAACACATTTTGGGGTCCATTTTTTCCTGTTACCCCTGAAAAATAAAAAAAATTGGATCTAAAATAACATTTTTGTGAAAAAAGTTAAATGTTAATTTTTTTCTTCCACATTCCAAAAATTCCTGTGAAGCACTTGAAGGGTTAATAAAGTTCTTGAATGTGGTTTTGAGCACCTTGAGGGGTGCAGTTTTTAGAATGGTGTCACTTTTGGGTATTTTCTGTCATAAAGACCCCTCAAAGTGACTTCAAATGTGATGTGGTCCCTGAAAAAATGGTTTTGTAAATCTTATTGGAAAAATGAAAAATCGCTGGTCAACTTTTAACCCTTATAGCTCCCTAATAAAAAAAAATGTTGGTTCCAAAATTGTGCTGATGTAAAGTAGGCATGTGGGAAATGTTATTTATTAACTATTTTGTGTGACATATCTCTCTGATTTAAGGGCATAAAAATTCAAATTTTGAAAATTGCAAAATGTTCAAAACTTTTGCCAAATTTCCATTTTTTTCACAAATAAACGCAAGTGATATCGAAGAAATTTTACCACAATCATAAAGTACAATATGTCACGAAAAAACAATCTCAGAATCAGGGGGATCCGTTAAAGCGTTCCAGAGTAATTACCTCATAAACTGACAGTGGTCAGAATTATAAAAATTGGCCTGGTCATTAACGTGCAAACCACCTTGGATTGTAAAGGGGTTAAAAAAATGCCGGCATTTCCTAACGTGTCTTCCTCTTGAAAAACTTAGGGGGTTTCCTTAGGGTGTGTGAACACAACATCTTTTAGACGCCGGTGTAGCCACTGAGTTTTTCATGCAGAACATTCTTCAGGAAAATGCCGGCAGCGTTGATGATTTTTAGGTCGCTTTTTCCAGCAGCTTAGCTGCCAGCGTTTTTTTTAAAACTTGTAGTCTAAGCCACCTGAAGAATGACCAGCTCACTGCTTTGGAATCTGGTTAAAAGAGGCTCAAAACACTAAACATATGATCAGCAAGACATTTATACATTGCTTCATTGCAGTCCATATGTTCATTCTTTTAGCATTTCGTTTTGTGCTTTTTTCAGGCAGTTTACGTTGTGTACCAAAATAAAAAAAATTAAAAAACTCAAGTCTAAATTTAGACTAATTTGGACACCTAGGACATGATTCATACCAATTGAGTTCTAATCGACTTTCTAAATATTTCCAGGTAAGAAAACCTTCAGTAGATCGGTACTTGGTTTTGGTTATATATCTATCCCATATGCGTCATCAGTTATTTATTCTGTATGATTTAGATAACGTTCTTCTTAAATGGACAACACATTGATTTCAGTGGGTGCTATGAAATTGTTTCATTTGCCTTTTAGAAGATGTGCAAGGAAATTTATCCTATTTTCCGGGTTCTCCTGAAGATAACAGCTGATCTCTGGTGTCCCTACAGCTGGACACTGTATGATCACCTATTTTAAGCCAGACTTTTATATTTGGTAATACTACAAGAAAAAACAGATCAGACTGAAAGTAAAATATGGGAGCACCTTAAAAAATTAATTATTATTTTATTCAGTATCCATACAGTATTTATTTAAAAAGCCACATATAACTCATCGTTTGCATTTCCTTTCTCTAGATGTCATGAGGTCTGTGAGTTATTAGCTCACATTTCATTCACTGATACATTTGGTTGCATTGCATTGCCAATTGGCCCAATTTAATGTGTTACATGATATCGTGAGAAGACTAGAAGAAGAAAATGTATCCAGTGCCCGCTGTTATTAAATGTGTAATTTCCTGTTAACCTGACATTTGTATTGGTATATTCCTGTATTGTTATTGCAGACTTTATTATATTACACATATTGCAAGCAATAATGGTTAGGTTACCTTCTATTTCACAAACATTACTTCTGTGCCAGCATTTTAAAAGGGCATTACATTAAAACATAATTTATAGGTGTATATAATCCTATTTGCATGTGAAATATTATGTCTGAGATATTGGTTGTACTTACAGTTACAAAGTGGGCCATTAAGGTTAAAGCCCCTTGAGGCACAACTTTCTGTATAATAGAGCGCATACATTTTGCTGAAGTTCTATCGTCGGTACCAATGGTCCCAAGTGATATCTGATGCTTACAGACCACAGTGACTATATACAGAAAGTGTTTTCACTTTTTTGTAGCCACTTGTTAAAAAAAGATTTTGGACTGCACTTACCTAATGTGGTTCTTGATAAAGTTAGGCGCTAGGGCCACGTTTACATGTTCAGTATTTGGTCAGTATTTTACATCAGTATTTATAAGCCAAAACCAGGAGAGGAACAATCAGAGGAAAGGTATAATAGAAACATCACCACTTCTGTATTTATCACCCACTCCTGGTTTTAGCTTACAAATAATGATGTAAATACTGACTAAAAACCAAACGTGTGAACATGACCTAAGAAAATCTCAGGGGCTCAAGAGGGCTTTAAATGGGGTTTAACCAAGAAGCATTTCCACAAATTCTTAGAGAAGACATATCCTTGAAATGTGTTGTAGTGAAGTAACTGATCTATGCAATATCTATTTTGTTTCTGCTGTCCTGACTGTTATAACATGGGACACCTTATGTGTACCTACTAAATACCACCCTTATGGCAGGTGCAGACAACTATATTTTTGGTCCGAGTGCAATCTGACAAAACACCGGATCACACTTGGACCAATGTTATTCTATGGAGCTGCGCACATGTCCAATTTTTTTGGATGACCTCTGAATGCAGTCGGATTTCCACTCCATTTTCTCCTCATCCTAGAGAATTGGATCACACTATGCTCACACTCTGATCAAACTTTGATCAGAGTGTCATTTGCATAAACGGCCCACTTCTCTAGGATGAATCGACAGGCATGTGCACCTGGCCTTTTATATATATATACTGTACATAAATACTTAGAGCAAATCTCACTGTTGGGTTTGTGTGTACATATCCTTCCAGGTCCAGAGCATAAACAGAGAAACTCTGGGGCTTTGTAGTGAGTGGTAGTCAGATGAAAGGGTCAGGCTCAGTCAGCCAAAAGCCATGCAAATTAATTCAACAAGACCCCCAGAAACCTGCTTTTAATTGCTGACAAAGTGGACTAGTTTGTGTTGATTAACTATTGATGACTTCAGAAAAGTGGAGAAATATTCTGAGTTTCTGACCTAAAAGATGTGTGAGATGCCCTGAACAGACCATCTGTGGAAGCCATTGCCTTAGGCTTTATTAACACAGCCGCATTTTTTATCAGTATTTGTATGCCAAAACCAGGAGTGTCTCCAAAACACAGAACAGGTGTCAGTCTTTCAATTATATTTTTTTTCTGTAAGTTCCACTCTGCGTTGCGCTGCTGAAAATAAATCTCTTGCTGCGGTAATATTTGAAGGTTCTTTATTGTCCACTATGTGTTTCAATGCTGTACTGGCATCTTTACCAGTGAAGAAACCGACAAGTAACACATCTGGTACAATGAGACATTTAAAGTTTAGAATGGGTGAAAAGAAGCCTAGGGTAACACCCATTGAAGGATTTAAATTCAAATTTAATAAAGGAGGAGGAGAAAGGGAGGAGAGGTGTGCAAAGTGAACAGGAAACCAGATCGTGATGAGAAAATACATAGGGAGGAAAAAAATAATGGCCGAAAGTGTTGGCACCCTTGAAATTGTTCTAGAAAATTAAGTATTTCTCCCAGAAAAGTATTGCAAATACACATGTTTAGTTCTTTTGTGTGTGTTGGAACAACAGAAAAAAATAGAGAAAAAAAGCAAAACTGGACATATTTTCACATATTTTCACACTAAACCCTAAAAATGGTCTGGACAAATTATTGACACCCTCAACTTTAATATTTGGTTGCACACCCTTTGGAATAAATAACTGCAATCAATCACTTCCTAAAATCATCAACAAGCTTCTTACACCTCTCAACTGGAATTTTGGACCACTTTTCTTTTGTGAATTGCTCCAGTTTTCTCATATTTGAAGAGTGCCTTCTACCAACAGCAATTTTAAGATTTCTACACAGGTGTTTAAAGAATTTAGATCCAGACTCATTGCTAACACTTCAGAACTCTCCAGCGCTTTATTTCCATCCATTTCTGGGTGCTTCTTGAAGTATGTTTGGGGTCATTGTCCTGCTGGAAGACTCATGGCCTAGGACGCAAACTCAGTTTTCTGACACTGGGCACTACATTGCGGACTAAAATCATTTGGTAATCTTAAGATTTCATGATGCTTTGCACATAGTCAAGACACCTAGTGCCACAGACAGAAAAACAACCATAAAACATCTTTGAACCTCCACCATATTTGATTGTAAATCCTGTGTTCTTTTCTTTTTAGAAACTCATTCATTTTTGATAAACAGTAGAATGACGTGCTTTACCAAAAAGCTCTACCTTGGGCTCCTCTATCCACAAGACGTTTTCACAGAAGGATTTTGGCTTACACACATTTTGGCAAACTGCAGTCTAGCTTTTTTATGTTTCTGTGTCAGCAGTGGGTCCTACTAGGTCTCCTTTGATAGTGTTTCATTTAATTCAAATGTTGACGGGTAGTTTACACTGACACTGATGCACCCTGAGCCAGAAACATAAGCCAGAATGCATTGGTACTGAGATGTGGTCTGTGGTCCTCACCTGCAGAACCACTCCTTTATTGAGGGTGTCTTGATAATTGCCAATAATTTCCATCTATAGTCTTTTCCATTTGCACAACAGCATGTGAAATTGATTGTCAATCAGTGTTGCTTCCTAAGTGGACAGTTTGATTTCACAGAAGTTTGATTTACTTGGAGTTATATTCTGCTGTTTAAGTGTTCCCTTTATTTTTTTGAGCAGTGTATTATTGTACTTCATATAGGGAAAGATTACTAGTAGGACACAAGGTGCAGTGGTCTGGGGTCTTCATCTCTTTTGGCACATCTACCACCCACACTCTTTAAAGGGGGATTCTCATGTTGTTAAATTGCTTTAGTTATCTAGATAGCATGAAAATAAGCAAGCTTGAAAGCTTTTTCTATCTGCTGTCATTCTCTTGCTATGGGAGTTTTATCTTACATAGTGTACAGCCTATTTCCATGGAGCTCCACCACCAGAGCCTGGTGTGCGATAATTAAATTTCAAAAGAGGGATTAACTCTTGACATGTGAGTCAGCTATCTCCATCCCATTGATTTATATGCAGAAATTTGCCACTCACCTCCCCTCCCCAATACTCTCAGCTCCTGACAGGGTGTTATGCTGGCGTGTCCTTTAATAAAATAAAAGTCCACTGGACTGCTGAGGAGCTGCAGCAGCTGAGTCCCAGAGGAATGTTCAGCTAAGCACAGAGAAAGAAATGAACTAGAGTGTTAAGTGCACATACAAGTAGTAACTAACAAGGTACAATGCTGGGAGTTAACAACACTCCAGAAACTAAACTAATAAACTTCTGCACTGCAAGACATCGCTGTGCAGAGCAGGAAGGATTTAGCAGCATGAAACGCCTGGGCACTAGAGCTGCAGATAGCTGCTGGCCAGGAAAGGCCTGGAACCTAAGTTCCTAAAGAGGAGGAGGATCTCTGCAGCACCCAACACAAAGGGTGTAAAAGCGGCAGTGTGACCACACATACAATGGCGGACCGTGGAATGCTGGATCGGTAGCAAGGACGCCTCCATGGCATGGACACCAACCAGTGAACTGTCACGGTACAGCGTGCTGCTCACAGCATTCCCCTAGCCCTAATTGATGGCTAGGATGACTAGGGAGCTTTCCGCAAGAACCCTTGACAACGACTCTCACACACTGCATTTACTGCCAGAGACCTCACCCCAGGTTAGAAAGAGAAAGACTAGGCACCGGAGCAGAGCCTACAGAGCCCTTAAACACACTAGGGACAGCCCCAGCCCCCCAGGACAACCAACCACGCTGTACCAGACAGCAGGGGGCGTGGCTTAGTGGCACATGACCGCAAGGTGGCGTGGATTAGCGACACATGACCGCAAGGGGGCGTGGCTTAGCGGCATATGAGCCGAAACGAAGAAAACAAATTTAGAATCCCTAGAACTGAACCTAAATGCTGACAATACTGACCAGCAGGAAAGGGCCTGGCCGGAAGCCCCGAGAAAGCCCTTCTCCTGCGTACTGGCCTAACATTACCACCCTCTCTAGGGCTTACCCCCCCCCCCCGGAATTATGGATACGCTCAAAAGCGGCAATAAGATCCGGAGCGTTGATATTGTCTATCGGCTCCCAAGTCCTATCCTCCGGACCATAATCCCGCCAGTCCACCAAATAAAACTTCTTGCCCCTAACCACCTTAGAAGCAATGATTTCATTTACCTCAAAGTCATCCAGTGCAGATTCCGATTCAGCCCGAAAGGAACCATAGAATTCATTGAGAGTAACCGGCTTGAGTAAGAAAACATGGAAGGTGTTAGAAATTCGCCAAGCGGCCGGCAATTTCAGCCGATAGGCTGCATCATTCACTTTGGCCAAGATTTTAAATGGCCCCAAATACCGGTGAGGAAATTTAGTAGAAACCACCCGGAGGCGAATGTTGCGTGCAGAAAGCCACACCAAGTCCCCAGGAGCATAACGCCGATGCCTATCGGCCGTGACACTCATACGCTCCTTAGAAGCACGCAAAGACTCCTGAGTCTGATCCCAGATATCCCTGGCATTCATTGCCCAATCCTCCACAGCGGGAAGAGGCATAAAAAGCCCCGCCGACCGCTCCGTAGACGGCTTATTTCGCGCACAAGAGACGCAGACGGCGCCAAAATGGGAGATATCAGTAGACATCTTGGGGCACCAATAGGACTGAGAAATTAGCTCTCCGGTCCGTTTGTCCCCAAAGTGCCCTCCAATCTTGGAGGAGTGACCCCAATGGAGAACCTCTTGCCTACGAGACTCTGGCACAAAAGTCCTCCCAGGCGGAAGTCCCTGCAAGGTGACAGGGTTCACAGAGAGTAAACTCTCGGATGGGACAATAAGCCGCGGATCTGACTCTTCATCCAGGGGGTCAAAAGAGCGAGATAGAGCATCTGCCCGTGGATTAGATTTATGGATAAACCCCCTTGCCAGATTATCTGCAATGTATTCTGACATTGCTTTCGTCTCAGGGACCGACAAAGGATATACCCTGCCTCTTGGGGGTTCCGAACCCGGTAGTAAATTTATGGCGCAATCATACGCCCAGTGAGGTGATAGAGTCTCTGCAGCTTTTTTGGAGAAAACATCTGCATACTCCGCGTATTGAACGGGTAACGCTGACAGCTCTGGAGGTAACTCAGAATGAGAAACCGGAAGCACCGGACAAATACAATTCCCCTGGCAGGAAGAGCTCCACTGGATAACCTGACCAGTCAACCAGTCCAGATGGGGGGAATGCCTCCGGAGCCTGGGCAGGCCCAAAAGTACCGAATCCACCCCCTCCTCCATCACTAGGAAAGAAATAGATTCTTAATGGCTATAGCCTCAGTACGATGGGTAACCTCTTTAGGCAGAACAAACCCATTAACTACTCGGATTTTAACATGATTAGGAAGTAAAATTAATGGAACTGAGTGTCTCTGAATGAAAGACGCGGACATAAAGTTTGCCTTTGCTCCCAAGTCCACACAAGCTCCTATCTCCACAGTCTTCTGATCAAGAATGATTGAGGATAGCAACAGAAGACAAAGACCTCCGTGCGTGACACCTCCATGGGCACAGAAGGGTCGAAATTGCCCGAACCCTCACTCAGAGGCACTGAGAAGGTTGGAGCAGAACGCTCCCGTAGCTTCTCAGCAGTCACCTCCAGTCGTCTCTCGGCAAACCGAAAGTCAATTCTGGTAGCGAGATTAATCAATGCCTCAATCGTTACTGGCACCTCTCGGGTAGCCAACGCGTCGTTTACATGGGAGGCCAGACCTCTCCAGAAAATGGGAATCAGAGCTTTGTCTGGCCAATCCAACTTAGCTGCTAGGGTGCGGAAACGCACAGCGTAGTCGCTTACGGACGACGTAGCCTGACTAATAGCGAGAAGACGCATGGCAGTGTCATTAGTGACCTCAGGACCCAAAAAGACCTGTTTGAAGGCTGTTGCGAAACCGGCTACAGTCTGCACAACTGGATCCGACCGTTCCCAGAGTGGAGTAGCCCACTCCAGCGCCCGCTCGGAGAGCAAGGAAAATATAAATCCCACCCTAGACCTATCAGTGGGGTACACCTGCGGTTGTAACTCGATGTTAGAACTCTCCTGTTAGTTTTTGCTATCTTGTGTTTTGCGGTCACGTGACCAGCTGCCTATATATTCCAGCTCCGCCCTTCTGGCTTTGCTGGACTTTAGTGTTTTTTGCCTGTCTCTCTAGCTGGTGCTTCGGTGCCTATCTCTGTCTAGTTTGCTTGGTCCTCTGGGACCTCTAGTACTTTTTGTCAGTTTGTCTTTTTGCTCTGCAACAACTTCTGTTAGGAGGTGTCCCATTTTAGTCCCAGTCCTTAGTTCTTTTAGGGACCCCTCCCTTTATCTATAAGTCTCCGTTCAGACTAGCCGAGGACGAAGGCGGGTCTGTTCACAAGGGACAGGCTGCCCGCTACATCGTAGGGATTCAGCTTAGTCTTACTGTAGGGACAGCTTTTCCCATTCTTTCCTTAGTTTATGTTGCAGATCATAACAGTAAGTCCAGCCCAAAAAAAAAAAAAAACTAAAAGGAAAGAATTTCGGGGATCAATATGGTTTCCGTCCAGGAGTTGGCTCAACACCTGCAGGGATTGTCTCTGGAGGTGGCCGAGCTTCAGCAACACGTGAGTAGCTGTCCTGGAGCGCATTTTGTGGAACCGAAGGTAGGACTGCCTGATATTTTTTATGGTAAACAGCAAGATTTTTTTTCCTTTAAAAATGCTTGTTTGTTATATTTTCGTTTGAGACCGAGGTCCTCTGGGAATGAATCACAGTGCATTGGTTTTATTATGTCACTTTTGCGCAAAGAACCACAGGGGTGGGCTTTTTCTCTCCTACCTAATGATCCGTGTTTAAGTTCTGTTGAGGAATTTTTTTCTGCTATGGGGCTATTATATGATGATCCTGATCGAATCTCATCTGCTGAATCAGAACTTAGACGTTTGAATCAGGGGTCAGATGATGTTGAAATTTATTGCACACACTTCAGGAGATGGGCTTCAAAAGTTAAGTGGAATGATTCGGCGCTGAAAAGTTTATTTCTTGCTGGTCTGAGTGAAAGGGTTAAGGATTTGCTAATTGCATTCCCTGCACCTGAGACTCTGCAGGAAGCTATGCAGTTAGCTGTTCGTTTGGACAGGAGAATAAGGTCCAGGGTCAATGATGTAAAAACTCCTGTAACTTCAGGTCCTAGTTTCCAGAAAATCTGCTCTGACAGCGGTGAACCAATAGAGGTTGGGGCGATGTCACTCCGCTCTCAAGAAACAGATCGAAGATTCGCCGAAGGTTTGTGACTTTATTGTGGTAAAGATGATCATTTGATTAAGTATTGTGAGCGTCGTTTAAGTAAAGAAACAAAAAAGGTCAGTTCTGCCCGTATAGCTTGTTTACGCTCTGCAGGAGTGTTCCTTTCTGGGTGTACTACTCTGCAGGGAGATTTGATTGAATTTCAGGTATTTGTGGATTGTGGTTCAACACTTAATGTGATTGATAAAGGGTTTTTGGAAAAACTTAAATTGAAATCCAAACCTTTGTCATCTCCTATTTCTGTGGTTGCAATTGATAACACTCCTTTGAAATGTATTAGTCACAAGACTGCTGCATTTCCTCTCACTATCAATGGTGTTCACCAAGAAATTTTGGACTTGGTTGTCTTGGATAATTTGCCCTCTCCAGTTGTTCTAGGATTGCCTTGGTTAAAACTGCACAATCCTTTGTTGGACTGGTCTACTAATGTGATTAAGTCTTGGAGTCCGAAGTGCTATGATAAATGTTATAATGGTCGCTTTGCGGCTGTGGAAAAAGGGGAATTACCAGTACCTATTCAAGATTTTTGGAGGGTTTTTTTGGAGGAGGAGTCACAAGTTTTACCTCCTCAAAGGGATTATGATTGCGCCATTGAGTTTGTTCCAGGTGCTACTCTTCCCAAAAGTCGCTTGTTTAATCTTACTATCCCTGAAAGAAAGGCCTTGGAGGAGCACATAGAGACTAGCCTGACTGCTGGTCACATTAGACCTTCTAAGTCGCCTGTGGCAGGCGGATTCTTCTTTGTTAAAAAAAATGGACGGCGGTTTACGTCCATGTCTGGATTTTCGTGAAATTAATAAGATTACCGTACGCAATTCCTACCCATTGCCGTTAATTCCTGACTTGTTTAACCAGTTAGTGGGAGCCAAGTGGTTCTCAAAAATTGATCTCCGAGGGGCACACAATTTGTTACGTGTGAAGGAGGGTGATGAATGGAAAACTGCTTTTAACACTCCGGTAGGTCATTTTGAAAATCTGGTGATGCCCTTCGGTCTTACCAATGCACCTGCATTTTTTCAGAACCTTATTAATGACATCCTGAGACCTTTGATTGGTAAGAATGTGGTTGTGTATTTGGATGACATTTTGATTTATTCACCAGATTTAGAGTCCCATTGGCAAAGTGTACGTGAAGTTTTGCAGTTATTGAGTGATAATTCACTCTTTGCGAAGCTGGAGAAATGTGAGTTCGCTGTGCAGAAAATTAGTTTTTTGGGCTACTTTGTCTCCAGTGAGGGCTTTGAGATGGACCCTGTGAAAGTTCAGGCTGTGCAGGAATGTCCTAGGCCTATTGGTTTAAAATCTATACAGAGGTTTTTGGGTTTTGCCAATTATTACAGGAAATTCATTAAGAATTTTTCTGTAATTGTTAAACCTCTAACCGATCTCACCAGGAAAGGTGCGAATACGACCCAGTGGACTACTGAAGCCATTGAAGCGTTTGAGTATCTCAAAGAGAGGTTCAGTTCTGCCCCTATCATTATACAGCCAGATGAGACCAAACCTTTTTTGGTTGAGGTCGATGCTTCATCGGTGGGGGTCAGAGCAGTTTTGTCTCAGGAGAACAAGGGTGGAGTACATCCTTGTGCCTTCTTTTCGAAAAAAATTTCGGAAACCGAACTGAATTATGATGTTGGTAATCGGGAGTTGCTGGCTATTAAACTTGCGTTTGAACACTGGTGTCATTTTTTGGAAGGCGCTAGATTTCCTATTCAGGTTTTCACAGATCATAAGAATTTGATCTATCTGGATGCTGCCATGCGCTTGAATGCCCGTCAAGCTAGGTAGGCACTTTTTTTTTCTCGGTTTCATTTTTCTGTTACCTATATCCCTGGTACTAAGAATGTTAAAGCCGATGCCTTATCTCGCAGCTTCTCTCCTACGGTCGGTACCGAGGAGGAGGAGAGCATTTTGCAGAAAGGAGTTGTGGTGGCGGCATTGGACTCTGATTTGGAGAATGGGATTCTGAATGCTCAAGATGATGCTCCATCTAACACTCCCCATGGGAGGTTGTTCGTGCCTAGAGCCTTTAGGAGAGATTTGTTTGTGGAGTGTCATGAGTCTCGGTTAGCAGTTTGTCCAGGAGTTTCGGAGACTAAGAGACTTATCAGTTGCAGTTTTTGGTGGCCTGGATGGCAGAAGGAAGTCATCAAGTGGGTGCGTCAGTGTACTGTGTGTGCTAGGTCAAAGGCTTCACATACTCCTGATGCGGGGTTGCTTTGCCCTCTGGAGGTTCCTAGTGCGCCTTGGACGCATCTCTCTATGGATTTTATTACTGATCTTCCTGTGTCTGAGGGTTTTACTGTCATCTGGGTGGTCGAAGACCGTTTTAGTAAGATGTGTCATTTGGTTCCATTCATTAAGTTGCCCTGCGCCAAGACACTCGCTAAGGCGTTTGTTAAGGAGATTGTCAAGCTCCATGGAGTTCCCACGGATATTGTTTCTGATAGAGGACCTCAGTTTGTGGCTCGCTTTTGGCGTGCTTTTTGTGACAGGTTGGGAGTCCATTTGTCATTTTCGTCTGGTTATCATCCTGAGTCTAATGGACAGACTGAAAGAAAGAACCAGTATGTTGAACAGTTTTTGCGTTGTTTTGTGGCGGACAATCAAGAGGTGTGGTCTGAGTTTCTGCCTCTCGCAGAATTTGCTCTTAACAATCATACATCCTCCTCTGCTGGGTGTTCTCCTTTTTTTTGTTGTACTGGGAGACATCCATCTTTTGGTTCGTTCTCCAAATTGGGGTCGGCGGTGCCGGAGGAGGAGAATTTTTCCGGTGATTTGGAGAGAGTTTGGACTAAGGTACGTTGTAACTTGCAAGAGGCTAACAAGAAGTCCAAGAAGTATTTTGACAGGAAACGTAAAGAGGTTTTGTTTACTGTGGGTGACATGGTTTGGTTGTCCTTGAAGAACCTGCGGTTGAGGATTCCCTCTAAAAAACTGGGTCCTAAGTTTGTGGGTCCATTTAAAGTGCTTCAGGTTAACCTATCTGCTGTCAGGTTGGATGTCCCTACTTCCTGGAAGATTAATTCTGTGTTTCGTGTTTCCTTGTTGAAAAAGGCTGACGTTTCTAATAGGGATGCCACTGTCACCATTCCTCCTGTGGTGGAAGATGGGGAATATGAAATTTCTCGTATTTTGAACTCAAGATGGCATAGATGGATATTACAGTATCTTGTCTCTTGGAAGGGTTTCGGTCCCGAAGACAACTCCTGGATGATGTCTCTGCTCCTAGGCTTGTTAAAGCTTTCCACAGGAGGTTTCCTGATAGGCCTGGGCCTGGAGGATCCGGAGGATCCTCATAGAAGAGGGGGTACTGTTAGAACCCTCCTGTTAGTTTTTGCTATCTTGTGTTTTGCGGTCGCGTGACCAGCTGCCTATATATTCCAGCTCCACCCTTCTGGCTTTGCTGGACTTCAGTGTTTTTTGCCTGTCTCTCTAGCCTGGTGCTTCGGTGCCTATCTCTGTCTAGTTTGCTTGGTCCTCTGGGACCTCTAGTACTTTTTGTCAGTTTGTCTTTTTGCTCTGCAACAACTTCTGTTAGGAGGTGTCCCATTTTTGTTCCAGTCCTTAGTTCTTTTAGGGACCCCTCCCTTTATTCTATAGGTCTCCGTTCAGACTAGCCGAGGACGAAGGCGGGTCTGCTCACGAGGAACAGGCTGCCCGCTACATCGTAGGGATTCAGCTTAGTCTTACTGTAGGGACAGCTTTTCCCATTCTTTCCTTAGTTTATGTTGCAGATCATAACACTCGAAGTGCACCGCACATTGATTGAAAAACCCCCGACAGGTCCGATCGCTCCCAGAAACTTACTTGGAAGCGCTAGGCGAGGAGTTGGGACAGGCGAGGGTATTAGGGCGGCTACTGTCTGGCCCACAGCCTGAGCGTTCAGAGTCGGAATGTCCAGAGTTGGTGGACATTGTTCTACTCGTTGCAACCGAGACTCCTGCTGCTGGATATGGCGTTGCATCGAGGATGAGCCGTTCTGACTCTGTGCAGTAGCCGTCATACTCAGCCAGACCCTGGCCTAGTCTATTGTTATGCTGGCGTGTCCTTTAATAAAATAAAACTTAAAGGACATGCACGTCGTGGTCCACCGGACTGCAGAGGAGCTGCAGCAGCTGAGTCCCAGAGGAATGTTCAGCTAAGCACAGAGAAAGAAATTAACTAGTGTGTTAAGTGCACACACAAGTAGTAACTAACAAGGTACAATGCGGGGAGTTAACAACACTCCAAAAACGAAACTAATAAACTTCTGCACTGCAAGACATCGTTGTGCAGAGCAGGAAGGATTTGGCAGCATGAAACGCCTGAGCACTAGATGGCGGCGTATAGAGCTGCAGATAGCTGCTGGCCAGGAAAGGCCTGGAACCTAAGTTCCGAAAGAGGAGTAGGATCTCGGCAGCACCCAACACATGGGTGTAAAAGCGGCAGTGTGACCACACATACAATGGCGGACCCTGGAATGCTGGATCGGTAGCAAGGACGCCTCCATGGCATGGACACCAACCGGTGAACCGACATGGTAGAGCGTGCTGCTCACAGCATTTCCCTAGCCCTAACTGATGGCTAGGATGACTAGGGAGCTTTCAGCAAGAACCCTTGACAACGACTCTCACACACTGCATTTACTGCCAGAGACCTCACCCCAGGTTAGAAAGAGATAGACTAGGCACCGGGGCGGAGCCCACGGAGCCCTTAAATACACTAGAGACAGCCCCAGCCCCCCAAGACAACCAACCACGCTGTACCAGACAGCAGGGGGCGTGGTTTAGCAGCACATGATCGCAAGGGGCGTGGCTTAGCGGCACATGCTTGCAAGGGGGCTTAGCGGCACATGAGCAGAAATGCAGAAACCACACTTAGAATCCCTAGAACTGAACCTAAATGCTGACAATTGCTGACCAGCAGGAAAGGGCCTGGCCGAACGCCGCGAGAAAGCCCTTCTCCTGCGTACCGGCCTAACACAGGGCTCTTATTAGTCCAGTGGAATCACAATCCTTAGACTTCCAGAACTGGTAGTTTTCAGAGTAGTTCTAATCATGGCTCTCACTTTCCTGAGCCTTGTGCTTTTACAAACTATCTGTTATCGCTACATGTAAATATATATAAATATTGTGAAATATATAAATATAGTGATAACAGTGCAGAATTGGAACAAACACTGACAGATCTTTGATGTATGGTAGCAGAATGAAGCTACTCACCAGAACTGTTACTCAAGGAGGAGCACCCCTTAAGCCCCTGCTGCTGCAGAAATACGGTGGGCTCCAAAAATGAAATGTATTTTATGAAGCCCCCTACTGCCTGTTGTCTGTGGATTCCGAATTAAAAGAGTAAGTTATTTCCTTCTGGTATTAAGGAATGGCCGGCTAGTGTAGAAACAAAATACACAGACACATGACGTGTACATTAAAGTCTCTCTCAGGGGACCAAACCTGTGGTATCCTCTTTATTTTAGCAAGAGCAGATTTTAGAAAGTAACCAATAAGATTTTAACAAAGCATAGGATATTAACCAATTGCAAGATATAAATAGTGTAAGAGCCAATCAAAATGTATGAAATATGAAACAATCACATTATAGAATTTTAGAACAAATCAAAATACATTTTCAATAATGAATTACATCATTTAGATCAAAAAGCATTGGATTTATGGGTAATGCTAAGAAGTTTCCCTATAATATATTTTTGGATATAGTCGGTTGGTTTGGTTCTCCAATGGTATGTCTACTTGCGTAATGTGGTTGATTGTTCCAGATGACTGAATTAGAGCAAAGGTTATGATATTTAATATAAGTGAGCTTAAAGACAGAAAAAGCAAGCAAACAGTGAGATATATGTCGGAAGTCAGATAATGTAGCAAAATGGAGATTGTGTTGCATGAAACATTATTCTTGAACATAATTTTCACTTTTCGATAGATTATCTACTAGTCATTTACATTCTGCTCAGTTTCACTGAACCAGGGCCCTGAGAACTATTCACTGGCTGTGTAGGAATTCCCGCAATTCCCTATCGAGACAACATAGATATACAGGGAATGTATACATCCTCATAAGATGACATCGGATCAAGGGACACATACTCTACATCAATCTCATTTGATGCAATGGTTGGTAGCTAGCAGATGAATTAATGCAATCTAGTGCATCCTTTTGTGAATATTATCAACTTAATTTATATTATGTTTAAAATAATTTTATTTTATAAAGTATCAACTCATGTAATAATCAGTTTGATTGAATGACACATTTAATAGTACAGCTGCGGGATTTTATTGCCATTTGTGAGTAGTAGTACCATATCTAAATTTTCACTTTTAGTAAACTTTAAATGTTTTCTGTACTTTCATACACAATCTCATTTGATAATGTTCTAAAGAGGCAATCTGCATATCACTTTATACCATATTATTTTACTCTACTACCCATCCAAGAAAAAAGAACTGCTTTTGTCTGTCTATTCATGCTGTCCTGTTAGCCAAACTGCATAAAAGTGGGGTGGGTTTGCAGTTCAGGACAGGCAAGCTAATGACAAAGACAAGATCAGCGTATGCTGAAAAAATGAGAGCTACGTTGTTTCAGCTCATATAGTGCTGGTAGAATGGTGATGAAGGGGAACTATTTATGGCAAGTTACAGAGCACGAGGATCAGTGCAGTTCCTGAACTTATATATCCCAATTCACCAACGTGTTTACACCAGGGATCTGCCATAAAATTTTTTTGGAAAAGTTTAAAAATGTTGGCGTTTGGGTAGAGCTGAGGCAGGACAGGGCATGGTGATGCCCACTTGTCTAATTCATAACGAGTTGTGACAATACTTTATGCCACAAATCTTACTTCCGGTCTTGATGAGTCCGGGCTATAGACTAGTCATGCATTAAAATCAGCTTTAAAGTGAACCTGTCATCAGGATTTTGCTAAGTAAACTACATATACTGTCAGGTTGGCGCTGTTACACTGATTGAAATGATACCTGGGTTGAAGAAATCCATCCTGTGGCTGTTATTTAATCTATGTTTGCAGTTTTGCGTTAATGAGATGCTCGTGCTACGGGGTGGGCCTGTGGGCGAGGCTAGGTTTGATGCTTTGGCCTCATCTTCATCATTCTGGACTCAAGTAACAGGTCGCTGAACCTTTAGTGACCTGCCTCCTATTTTAAATATTGTGCCTGCGCATTTAATATTGTGGTCTTCAAAAAAAAAAAAAGCTCCAACAAAATGGTGCCGGCGGCGCATGCGCAGTATCATCTATTGGCAAGAGATGCTCTCAATCTGCGCATGCACTGCCCATTGTGTTCCGAGGACCAGTGCGGGAGCGCGCACAAGAAGAGGAATCGTCGCCGCTGAACATAGCAACGCTCCCACACTGGTCCTCAGTGCCATTTTATTGGAGCCAATTTTTTTTTTGAAGACCACAATGTTAAATGGGCTGGCGCAGTATTTAAAATAGGAGGCAGGTCACTGAAGGTTCAGTGACCTGTCATTTAAGCCCAGAGTGAAGACGATGAGGCCAGAGCACCAAAAAAAAGACTCGCCCCGGAGCACGAGCATCTCATTAACGCAAAACTGCAAACACAGATTAAACGAGAACCACAAGACCAATTTCTTAAACCCAGGTATCAGTTTAATCAGTGTAACAGTGCCAACCTGACACTCCCTGTAGTTTACTTAGCAAAATACTGATGACAGATTTGTTTTAACTTGGTTGACAGGGCAGAAGCTCTGTGTTTTTACATATATCACTTTAATATTCATACCATTTCTTTACTGTATTGCTTACAAGCCTGTTCCTGTATTCTAGTATGTCGTTCCCAAGTAGTTACTTTCCCCATGTTGTGTAATTCACAACTGTTGGCGCAATTATTAGAAAATGGAAGAAACAAAAGATGACTGTCAGTCTTGCTCGGTCTGGGTCTCCATGCAAGATCTCGCCTCGTATGGTAAGGATGATTCTGAGAAAGGTCAGGAATCAGCCCAGAACTACACAGAAGGACCCGGTAAATGACTTAAAGAGAGCTGGGACCACAGTCTCAAATATTACCATTAGTAACACACTATGCTGTCATAGATTAAAATCCTGCAGGGTACGCAAGATCCCCCTGCTCACGCCAGCACATGTCCAGGCCCATTTGAAGTTCTCCAATGACCATCTGGATGATCCAGAAGAGGCATGGGAGATGGTCATTTGGTTAGATGAGACCAAAATACAACTGTTAGGTATCAACTCCACTCGCCGTGTTTGGAGGAAGAAGGACACTGTCCCAACCTGGGCGGTTTTCTGCAATGAGGACAGGATGACTGCACCGTATTGAAGGGAGGATGGATGGGGTCATGTATCGTGAGATTTTGGCCAACAACCTCCTTCCCTTAGTAAGAGCATTGAAGATGGGTCATGGCTGGGTCTTTCAGCATGACAATGACCCGAAACACACAGCCAGGGAAACTAAGCAGTGGCTCAGTAAGAAGCATTTCAAGGTCCTGGAGTGGTCTAGCCAGTCTCCAGACCTGAACCAAATAGAAAATCTTAGGAGAGAGCTGAAACTCAGTGTTGCTCAGTGACAGCCCCGAAACCTGAAGTATCTGGAGAAGATCTGTATGGAGGAGTGGGCCAAAATCCCTGCTGCAGTGTGTGCAAACTTGGTCAAGAACAACAGGAAACATCTGACCTCTGTAATTGCAAACAAAGGTTTCTGTACCAAATATTAAGTTCTGTTTTTCTATTGTATCAAATGCTTATTACATGCAATAAATGTTAATTAATTATGTAAAAATCATACAAAGTGATTTTCTGGATTTTTTTTAGATTCTATCTTTCACAGTTAAAGTGTACCTACGACAAAAATTACAGACCTTTCCATTCTTTGTAAGTGAAAAAACGTACAAAATCGGCAGTGAATCATATACTTACTTTCACCACTGTGTATGTGTATACATATATTGTATCGTACATGTGTGTGTATATATAGATATATATATAGTTACAATTTTCACTTTGCCTCAAAGCTCTTATATAATTTAATGCTACAGTCTTCGTATAAACTGTCTGAATAATGTTTTGATATTTAGTGTTCATAAGTATACAGGCATGGTTTCTGCCTTCACAAAACAAAAGTCTTCTTTAAATACATTGTATCCTCTGCATTATTCATAGACATTGTATGAAAGTGTAAGCAATATATAACTACATCTTAATTGGAGATTATATATGGGGCATTAACCAGTAATACTATATAAGTATTAGAAAAAAATCGGACTTACTGTGTGCAGCAGTATCCTGATAATGTTAAGTTCTCCTGATGTCCTGTGAAAGAGATTCCTAGAAATAAATGCCCGGATCCACAAAGATCTCCCTCTTTTATAGGTCTACGCCTATGGTCAAGCAGAGTCATTGGTCATGTCACGTTGTGATTCATTTGTGTCAATATTTCTTCTCTGTGCCTGTTTTACAAACACGATGGGAGGAGGAAGTGTATAAAAAGGGAGGCTGGCGAAACCTCTAAAAGGAAAAAGAACATCTATCTCCATTATGACTTTTAGACATTCTTATTTTAAGGACAATACCATGTGTGAGGTCCTGTAATGAGAAAATGTGCAGACTATTTGTTCTGCCCAGCCTCTTACAAGAAATATTTTATTAATTATATTTATTTTAAGTGGGATAATCGTCTGTGAAGGTAATGTTCGATATATTTATGGGATTCAGTTTTATGGCTCCTATAAACTTGTGGCTTACCAGCTAAAGTGCTTGACATTTGCTTTAAAGATTAGCGTAAACATAGGAAGTACATGTGATAATAGTGCTGTTATTTATAATCTTTGTGGTATTGCTATAAAACATGCATACATATTTAATAATTATGTAAGTGTGCGCTATATTCATTATATATTCATTTACCATTACATATATAGTAAAAAATAATGTATTTTTCTTCCCATCATAAACAAGGCATATTTGATAAGTATATGACATATCTATAAAGCAAAATAAAAAGTATGAACTTATGCAAGAAAGCAATGAATAACATGCCCAATGCTACTACAGATTACATATGATGAAATATCCCTTGTTTGAGATAATTTTTCCCCAAAATAATGTCCCTCTTGTTCATTGGTTGTGTGGTTTCACAGCTCAATTATTTTCCATTAAGTGGGGCACATATGCAATGCTAAAAAAAAAAGAAAAGAAAAAACAGCTTTTTTCTACTGTCATAGAGCTCATTTAAAGAGACTGCCATTTACTTATTTAAAGGGAATCTGTCACCAGGTTTTTGCTTCTCTGTCTGAGAGCAGCATGATGTAGGGGCAAAGACCTGATTCTAGCAAAGTGTCACTTACTGGGCTGCTTGCTGTCATTTTGATAAAATCACTGTTTCATCTGCTGCAGATTAACCAACACTCTGAATTATGAGTCCTGTATAACCCACCCACACCATTGATTGGCAGCTTACCGTGTACACAGAAAGCTGCCAATCAGTGGTGGTTGTGTGGTTATACAGAGGTCATTAATATGAAGGTCTACCTAGCAGCCGGTTTACTAGCCCTCTGATGATAACCTCCTGCTGATAAAACTGTGATTTTATCAAAACTACACTAAGTAGCCCAGTAAGTGACACATCGCTGGAATTAGGGTCTCTGTCTCTACATTATGCTCTTCTCAGATTAGGTGGCAAAAACCTGTCAGCTGATTCGCCTTAAAAATTATTTTGAAGATAGATGCCATTTTTTTTATTCTTAAACGCTAATTGTACTTTTATGTAACTTTTCAAAATTAATTGTACTGTGTGAGTACATGAGAAATAACACTATTTCTGGCCATTATATCACTTGTATCCTCCATTTTCACCATTTTTCCTCTATGAGACTTTTGTCTCTAATTTGCAATCCACTCTTAGCTGGTGAGCTGCTATTATCTCTACCATATAAAACAGAGCACTCCCAGAGTTTATTGCTCTTCATTCCTTTTTATAGGAAACAAAGACAAGCAGCAGCATGGTGGAAATTGAACAGCCATAGTCAAGTCTGTAGATATGAATCCTGCACTAGAGCAAGGTAAAATACTTATTAGAAAGTTCAGATTGATCTACATGTGTCTCCCTTTACTTGTTTCCTCTCCTTGCGCCTCTCTTCTTCTTCCACTATCCATAGATTATAAGAGGATTTGCTACATGACACCACAGTGAGCTTGTATACTTTCTTGTCTGAACAAGATGGATTTGAAGTGTTTTTCAGAGTGGATTGTGAATTCAGGAAATAGGTAGGGGGAGGGGTGGATGGTCGGGGCACAGGTTGCTACTAAGTGGGGGAGGAAGCTTATTTCTCTAATAAGATATATTGTAATGTTTCTTACTGTAAGAAACATTACAATATATCTTATTAGAGAAATAAGCTTCCTCCCCCACTTAATAGCAACCAAGAAACATTACAATATATCTTATTAGAGAAATAAGCTTCCTCCCCCACTTAGTAGCAACCTGTGCCCCGACCATCCACCCCTCCCCCTACCTATTTCCTGAATTCACAATCCACTCTGAAAAACACTTCAAATCCATCTTGTTCAGACAAGAAAGTATACAAGCTCACTGTGGTGATTTATGTAAAGTTTGTTGAAAGTACAGTTCCCATTTAAAAACTTTACTGGGTTGGCCATATGGGAGACATACTCTTTCTTTCTTTCTTTTTTGTAGTATTTATCTAGGTAGTGCAACATTGTGGTTTATTGCAATTTCAATGAATATCCATCTATACACATGTAAATGCAATTTATGCAAATTATTAAAATGCTCTTTCCTTTCATCGTCTATATTTTTATGATTACCGAAACCTCATCCTTTTGATAAGGCTGCTCTTTGAGGCGCTGATCCTGTTGATAAAATGGATATGGAGGTCTATGTAACTATATGTCATTCAACCCAGGGGTGAAAGAGTAGAAATTTGTCATAGCGGTAACTCACGTGCCTCCTCAGTGCAGACCTACTCACCATGGTCACCACACGGCTTCTCCTCACATCAGGTCGGCTCGCTGAGATTTGCCTATTTCAGCACTCCTCTGCACTGCTGCAACAGCATGTTGCTTCTGTGGCACCCCAGAAGTCCGGTTGCCACAGTGGCATTGCCTCCCTCACAAGGGGTGATGCCATGCCTGGAAGCAAGCAGGGGTCCCCTAGGCAGGTATACTAAACATGCAACACTTTCCTGACTCCAGACCAGCAAGGGGAGCTCCTCCCCTTAGCAACTGGAATCTGGAGGCGGGGTTAGTTAGAGTTAGTGAGAGGAGTTGAAGTCAGGACAGCGACGAGGAAAGACCTGGGGAGTTGAGCTGCACGGCAGCTCACCCCACAGAGGAGCGTAGAAGAACCGGACACCGGAGTCCGAGGTTGTGGGGCACTGAAGGCCCAGCAGCAGAAACCGGAGGGCAGGAGACTGCAGGTCTCCTGGCCCCATCAGACGCCCAGAGGCTCAGCAGCACATAGGGCCCAGCACACTCCAGGAAGGCCCGAGCTGCCTGCCATACGGGTGAGCACAAAGACGTTTTACTCAGGGACGAGGGCTACAGCACAGCTATAAGCAGCAGAGCCAAAGAGATTAGCGCAACTTCACTTGGCGAGGTGGATTCCCAACTTGCTTCCCGGCCGCCCGGACCTCTACTACCAGCTAGTACCCGTGCCCCGGTCTGCCTAACCACCGCAAGTAAAGATAAGAAGAAACCACCATTAAGTTGTGGACTGGTCATTATCTGCGCCATCCCCTGCACTACACTGCACAGCAACATCAATAACATCGCCATTTCCTGCCCTGGAGCTAAGCTCTGCCTGTGGAGAGCTGAACCAACTCTGCTGCGTCATCATCAGCTCCAGAGGATCTGCACCGCAGCGGCGGCTTTATATAGCCGCATACCACAGGTGGTGACACAAACATTATATCTAGAAACTCTATTCCCTTTTCTTTAAAACCCCTTTTATTGACCGCCCTGGGTCATGGACCGGGTCACGGCCACTGTGACATCCCCCAGCAACGACCGGCCCGGCTACCGAGTACCCCACGGCCCAGGGGGTGCGTCACTTCCAATTGGCCTTGGAGGGGGTGGCTGGTCACTGCAGGACTTTAACCCGGCTGTGTCCTGCAGAGATTAAGTCCCCCAGCCTATCCTGTGCCAGCAGGCTCTATATTAGGCAGCTCCTCCCACCAATCTTCGCTTGCTAGCTCCTAGTTTGTGCATTTTACTATATTCTGCTTCCTGATATCAACCCTGCTTGTTCATCCGTCCTTTCTGATCAATCTGCTCCTGTCCTCGACTATGTGTATTGAACCTGTGCTACCTTTCCAGACCTTGGATTGTCTGACCACGTCTTTTCCCTTCTGTATTGCATGCCCATGCCTCTGACCCTCTGGTCAGCTGCTGCAGTTCCAGGGACTGCCCTGTAGTGATATCTGTTGTCTACTGGCAGCCCAGCCTATCTTCACCATCAGAGGCCCTAGAGATAACCTAGTAGACACCTAGTCACGCTCCTTCAGCGTAAGCCCGACAAATGGTGCAGTGGGTCCACACCCACCAGCGTTACAAAAGTAAGGGTTTTTCAGCTGAACAAGCTGTTACAGGAGTCACAAAGTGTCCCTTTGGCCCATGTGAGAAACCCAATACTGTTAAACATCTGTGATAGTTGGGGGATCTTTTCCTGATTTTGCAATGAGACCCAAAAGCTTCAAGTTACTGCATTGATTCAGTTTCCACCATTAAAACATACATCACACAGGAGGCTAGTGCCGGTAAAGCGGAGTGCCACCAGTGTATAATTTATTCTCAGTATAACCATGACTGTTCTGTGAAGGCTTCAGAGGTTTGTTTGAGAACATTAGGGGTCAAACAGCATCATGAAAAAAGCAGGGAACAGACCAGGCAGGTCAGGGATAAAGTTGTGGAAAAGAGTAAAGCAGGGTTAGGTTATAAAAAAAATAGCCAAAGCTCTGAACAAGTGAACATCTTACGGAGCCTTGTTCAATTCATCATCCAAAAAAGAAAGGAGTATGGCACAACTGCAGACCTACCAAGACATGGCCGTCCACCTAAATTGTTATCCCAAGCAAGGAGAGCACCAACTAGTGAAGCAGCCAGGAGACCCATGGTCACTCTGGAGGAGCTTCAGAGATTCAAAGCTCAGGTCACAAAATCCTTCCACAGAACTACTATTCATCTTATATTCCACAAATCTGGCCTCTATGGAAGAGAGGCAAGAAGAAAGCCATTTTTGAAAGCTATCCATAAGAAGTCCTATTTGCATTTAGAAGAATGTCATGTAGGGGAAATAGCTAGTATCATGATTCCACCACTCACGGTGTTCTATGGATGCTGTGAATGACAGCTCTGCTGCCTTATGGGATTGAGGACTTGCTGAGCTGTCAGGATTGTGAATGACAGCTCTACTTCCCAATCTCCGTTGCCAGCCTTGGATTTACCTTTGACCATCCATTTGACTTATCACTTTGTCTTTATCCACTACCTTCCTGATGCTCTGACCTCGGACTGTTACCTGCCTATAATTTTGTCTTTTAACCTTGTCTATTGCGAGCTCTCTTGGCACTGACCCTGGACCTCTCAATCATAGTGCCTCATGGTAAGTCCATGAGTAGTGACTGTTGTCACATTGAGTAGTGATTAGTGTCACAGCTAGTAGGTAGAAGAAGTAGGTCTGATAAGACCAAAGTAGAACTTTTTTGACTAAAAGTAAAACTTTGTGTGTGGCAGAATACTAACATTGTACATCACTCTGAAAGCACCATCCCCACCATCAAACATGGTGGTGGCAGCATCATGCTGTGGGGATGCTTTTCTTCAGCAGGGACAGGGAGGTTGGTTGGAGTTGATGGAAAGATTGATGGAGGAAAACCTGTTAGAGGCTGTAAAAGACTTGAGACTGGGGTGTATGTTCCTCTTCCAGGAGGACAATGACCCTAAACATACTGCCATAGATGCAGTGGAATGGTTGAGATAAAAACATATTCATGTGTTTGAATGGCCCAGTCACAGTCCAGACCTAAATCTCATTGAAAATATGTGGCAAAACTTGAAAATTGCTGTTCACAGATGCTCTCCGACTGATCTCACCGAGCTAGAGTTAGTTTGCAAAGAAGAATGGGCAAGCATTTCAGCCTCTAGATGCGAAAAGCTGGTAGAGACAAACCCCAAAATACTTGCAGCAGTAATTGCAGCGAAAGATAGTCCCACAAAGTATTGACTCAGGGGGACTGAATGCAAATGCACATCACAATTTTCCGATTTATAAAATATTCAGAAAATCATGTATAAATTTCTTTACAATTCACAAAAACTTGCTACTTTGTGTTGGTATATCGCATAAAATCCCAATAAAATACATTTAAGTTTATTAGTGTAACATGAAAAAATGTGGAAACGTTCATGGGTTATAAATACTTTTTCAAGACACTGTATGTTAATTGTAATTTTCTGTGCACTGTTGTGTATACGAAAACATGTCCATATTCATCACTATGTAGAGGTCAAATCTAGTAGTGAGCAAACATGCGCTCCGCTACTTGATACTCGCCCGAGCATCACGGTGCTCGACAAGATCGGCACTCGGCAAGTATTTCCGGGTTGCTCGGACGAGAGCTCGGGTCCCCGTCCTGCATGTTTGGAGCTTTTTAGAGAGCCATTGAACATGCAGGGATTGCTTCCACGCACTGTAATGCCGTAGCCATGTTGTTTGTGGCATTACAGTGATTAGCTGGCCACATAGCGTCATCGGGTCTATTTAAGACCCGGTGAAGCTAGGCTCATCGCAGCCTACCCCGGAAACAGACAGAGTAGGGAGAGCTGCTGCTAAGTGATGGAGAGATTTGCTTGTTTATAGTTAGTAAAAGTATTCCACAGCATATCTATATATCCATCTGAACTAACAGTCCTTCTGAGGACTAATCCAGCTGCATATATTCAGTGGTAATAGCAGGAGTTAGGCAGGCAGGGTTTGTGGCAGACTGCAGTGCATACAGCACAAGAGCGTCCATTGCACATTCTGTTTGCTGCTGCTGCTGTTGTTACATATATTTGTAGACATAGCCCCAGATAACAGGGGCCAGGGCTATTTTTTTTTATCTTAATCCGTGTTATTTGCTTAAAAGCAAGGCAGGCAGGGTTTGTGACAGACAGTGTCTACAGTACACCATTGCTGTGGGTTACTAAACTCTGTGCTTCTATGCCATGATGGGTCAGTTCATACACTACAAATATCAGGGTCGCAGCACCATGATAACCTGCATGCATCACCTCCCACATGTGACCTGCTCACAGCACGTCATTCCTCTGTATATCCTACTGCTACTCCCAGTTCAGCCCTCCATGCAGAGCTCTGTGACTCTGTACATGCCCACAGTTACTCCCTCTCTCACTACAACCCCCTACACAGTGCGATGTGGCTGGTTACCATGGCTACCAATAAACAACCACTGTCACATGACGAACCAGCAACATGCAACTTCCGGGACACGCCCCCTGATGACGCACTTCCTGCAGCACTGTGTACATAAGGCAGCCTGACTCCCACACTACCAACAGCCTAACCTGGGAACGCTGCCTGTACCCTCCACTTCTACCATTTATGGGACTCCCCATCTAGAGACACCCCTGATACAGGAACTGCAGGTACTTATTGACCCCTATGGGCTTTACCCCTTATCCAAACCCTTTGACAGCACTGGTAACCGGCAATACTTCTATTTCAGCTCTCCACAGGCTGATGAACCCCTGTCTTTTGTTAAGGTACTTATATCCACTAACTTTCTCCTCCTCCCTTTTTTTGACACCGTCTATTCCGTTACCTACCTCTTTCGTAACTCAGTGTCAACCGAGATGTATTCTTATGTATGACTTTCAACTATGCATCTTTTGTTATATTTTTTTCTCATCATGCTATTTATCTTTTCTGCAGTAGCGACTTAATAAATAAGGCCAGTGTGGCCAAAACGTCTACCTATTGTCGCCTTCACCACTGTTATTTTTTCTACATTTCATTTGTATAAATAAATTGGCACTAAAAAGCAAAACTTCCTATGAGTGTGCGATGAATTAATTTTTACGTGATTTGAGGACATTTCCAGTCCATTGCATCAGCACCTCAACTCTATTTGACAGTGTGCACGCTAATTTTCTATTTACTGAACTTAACTCTTCAGCGTCTGCACCAGTCTCCCTAATGTCAACCGACACTTTTGCGTATGATGACACGACAAGCCTTAATATCTTGTCATTAGTCAAAACCTCTAATGATTTTCTCAAGACCCCTTCAGAAGAAATAAGGAGCAGGGACTACGAGAGAGAGAGACGGCGATTGGTCTCCTATGACCTACATGCAGTTACTCTGGCTGAGTACCATAAACAAGGAAAAATCCCCAGGGGGTTGAGGAGTCACCTCCGCCCTACACTATTCTCCGATAACCCGGAGTATTGTGAAAAATTCAAGAAAATACTTAACAAGTGTTCCCTTGATATTATTATACTTACTGTTGAATTTTTGCAGAAAGCTATCCAAGAAAGTGAGAAATCCATTATCGCCATCGAAGCACAACTGACCGCTAATCTGTCATCAACTGATTGGACTGCCCTGAAGAATAGAACCGATAAGATCCTATTGGAACACCAGCAAACCCTACAGGAACGGAAAAGACAGAAGTTCCACCGAGACAACGAGGACTACATCAACAACCGAGTATACAGATGGAACGTCTCTACAGACCCCCAACCTCGCCGCCACTTTCCGGGAAACCGCAATCCGAACTCGCACAGCTCCGGCAGCAATTCCTCTACTGGACTGAACGACCAACGTTTTTTATGGGGAAACCGGAAAGGCGGACGCCGAAACGCAGACCAACTAGGAGGTCGAGGAGGCGAAAGGATGACAACGCGCTCCCAGGTAAGATACCAAACCTGGTGAGGAATATTTCGGGCTACACATTAGCCCCTGCAGAACTCTCGGTCTTACAGAAAGGCCTGTCCTTCTGTCCGACACCCAACTGGGACTCTTTCCAGCTGGAAAAGTACTTGCAACGGTTCTATCGTTCTATACGTCTCAAGACCCATTTCAGTCTATCTAATGAGATCACCGTGAGCAGGATACCTCCACCTGGGGGTACCCCGGTCCCGGAACTCTCCATTACTACCCTTGGCCTACGTAACCCGAGCTCTTTCATCCCCCCTCATACCAATCATGCAGCAGAAACCACTATAGCCTTGATTGACAAAGACATCAGGAGTTTAATACACCAACAACGCCTGGGATTTTTTCCAACCCATCAAAATCTCACTATTGACAAGAGACAGGCCCTTAAAAACCTACAGAACAACAAACACATTATTATCAAACCCGCTGACAAGGGGGGAGCCACGGTCATAATGGACAAATCAGCTTACACGGACGAAATTCTTCGCCAATTGGCGGACACTGCTACATACAGACACATAAGCCATGACCCCACCAGTACCATCCACTCCAAAATCCAAACTATCCTGAAAAAATACCTTCACAACAACACCATTGACTCCAAAACTGCTTCTTTTCTGACCAATACCCACCCCATCACTCCTGTATTCTACATCTTACCAAAAATCCACAAGTCTCTCACTAACCCTCCTGGTCGACCTATTGTAGCTTCCACAGATTCCATCCTATCACCACTGGCAATCTACCTGGAGAAGATCCTGACACCACTTGTAAAAAATACACGAGCCTTTCTACTCGACACGAATGCTTTTTAGGAATAATCAGGAATATCCCCTGTCTTCCACCAGGCAGCCGATTGGTCACGATGGACGGGAACAGCCTATACACCTCCATAACCCACGACAAGGGTTTGGAAGCTACCTCACATCTTCTCCTGCAATCTAACTTAGCACCATCATCAATTGAATTTTGCCTGGAACTACTGTCCCTTATATTACATGAGAACTTCTTTTTATTCAGGGATAAATTCTACATACAGACACGGGGGACTGCAATGGGCTCCAACGTAGCGCCAGCGTATGCTAATGCGTATATGCATAAATTTGAGGAGGAATTTGTCTACAACAATGATCTCTTTAAAATATACTGCACCACCTATTACCGTTACATTGATGACGTCTTCCTTATCTGGCAGGGCCCGACTGATACTCTTACCACCTTTTTCACCCATCTCAACTCCATTAGACCAGAGTTACAATTCACTCTTAACCACGATGCAGACAAGATTTCTTTCCTTGATACATTAGTCATTCAGGACGGCCGTGGCAAACTTACCACGGATCTATTCACTAAACCCACCGATTGCAACAGCTTGCTACACTACTCCAGTTGCCATGCCAAAACTACAAAGAATAGCCTACCCCGTTCTCAGTTCCATAGGGTCACCCGGATTGTTTCAGACCAGAACATTCTTCCACAGCGATTACAAGACATGTCACAAAAGTTTCAGGAACGCAACTATCCCACCAAACTCCTCCTACTAGAAAGGAACCGGGCCCTGACCCCTACACCACAACATCCACCCACCGTAAAAATTGAAAGGATACCATTCGTTCACACATATCATCCCTTTATGCCGAAAATACACGCCACCATCAAAAAACACTGGCCCCTTCTTTCCAAAGCCTACCCAGAGATTCCGGCATTTTCAATCCCGGCTCTTATGTGCACCAGGAGAACATGCAACATTAAGGATAAAATTCTTAGAGCAGACCTTGGCAGCACACGGACACTCCCATCCCAACGTTTACTCAATACCCGTCGCAACGGGACATTCCCCTGTCTCAACTGTGCCGCCTGCTCTAATATCATTAAATCCGACTCTGTCACCCACCTCAGGACAGGAAAGAGTTATCCAATCAAGGGCTTCTTCACATGCGATTCCAACTTCGTCATTTATGCCATCAAGTGCCCTTGCGGCCTACTCTATGTAGGAGAGACGACACAGCACGTACGTGACCGGATTGCAAGTCATAAATCCACAATCCGCTGCAGTAAAAATTGGCTCCCACTACCTGACCATTTCTCTAAAGCAAAGCATACCGTTGCCCAACTCCGTTTTCAGGTTTTAGAACACGTAGCCAGACCCAGACGGGGTGGTAACCATATCAGGCTTCTCAAACAACGTGAGACCTACTGGATCTATACCCTGCAAACCCTCTCTCCTGGGGGACTCAATAGGGAAATAAATTGGACCTACTGACATACTCTTTTTCCTAGTGGGATACATACCTTCCAAATTCTCATGGTGAAATAAATTGAACTTACTAACGTGTTCCCTCTTAGTGGTATATATACCTGACAAATCACCCCCTTGGGGATTCAATAGTATATTAAATTGGACCTTCTAATGCACTCCTTCTTTTACAGACCCATTGAAAAATCCCCCTTCCTTTGGGTGAGTACCTACTACCCCACTACCGCTTCGTCTTTATACACATGACCACTAACCCCCCTTTCCACCCCCACTTTACATTGTGACTGTTAGAACCTTGCTGTTAGGTTTTTTTTCCTTTGCTGGTCACATGACCTTGTTGGCCTATTTAATCCTGCTCCGCCCTTCTGGCTTTGCTGGACTTCATTGTATATCTACTTTCTAGCTAGCCTGTGCTCTGTATCTAGCTCTGTTAGTTTGCTTGGTCTACGGACCTCTATGTTCTATCTATTTTGTTTGTTCGTCTGTCTGCTACTATTTCTGTTAGGAGGTGTCCCATATTCCTCCCAGTCCTTAGTACTTGTAGGGATTCCCTCCCCACATCTATAGGTCTCCGTACAGACTAGATTAGGACTTTAGCAGGTCTGATCGCAGGATCAGGTTCCCTGTTACATCGTAGGGATTCAGCTGAGTCCTATAGTAGGGACAGATCTCCTCTCTTTCCTTAGCTTTGGTAGCAGAACATAACAGTAAGTCCAGCCTGCAAATTCTCTAAGGAAAGATTTTTTTTGTTCCATCATGGTGTCGGTTCAGGATTTGGCTAAACACCTGCAGGGACTCTCTCTGGAAGTGGCCGAGCTCCGTCAGCATGTGAGTAACTGTCCTGGAGCATATTTCTTGGAGCCTAAGGTATGTTTGCCGGATTTATTTTTTGGTGAACATCGAGAATTTTTTTCATTTAAAAATGCTTGCTTATTGTATTTTCGTTTAAGACCCAAGTCCTCTGGGGATGAATCCCAGCGCGTAGGGTTCATAATGTCACTTTTGCGCAAAGAGCCTCAGGAGTGGGCCTTTTCTTTGCAACCTAGTGATACATGCTTCAGATCAGTGGATAGTTTTTTTTCTGCTTTAGGACTATTATATGATGATCCTGACCGTGTGGCATCAGCTGAGACTGAGTTGAGACGTTTAAAACAAGGATCAGGTAATGTAGAAAAATATTGTACTCATTTTCGTCATTGGTCCACTCAAACAGGGTGGAACGATTCTGCTCTGAAAAGTCTATTTCTTGCTGGGCTCAGTGAAAGGGTTAAAGACCTGCTAATTGCTTATCCTACACCTGAGGATTTGCAACAGGCTATGCAATTAGCTATACGGGTGGATAGAAGACTGCGTGCTAGGGTTAATGAGAGCAAATCCTCTGCTATGTCAGTTTCTGGTTATGATAATGTGTGTACTAACAGGGGTGAACCGATGGAGATTGGATCGGTGGCACCTCGCTCTCAAGAAAAAGACCGTCGTTTTTCGGAAGGCTTGTGTTTCTATTGCGGAAAATCTGGTCATTTGATTAAAGGCTGTGAGCTTCGTATGAAGAAAGAAAAAAAAATGGTCAGTCACGCCCGTATTGCCTGTTTAAATTCCAAGGGTATATTTTTAGCTGCTTCCACGATTGCTCAGGAAAAATTAATGGAATTTCGGGTGTTTGTTGATTGCGGGTCTACACTGAATGTAATTGATGGGGGATTCGTGGAAAAACTCAATTTAAAACCTGAACCTTTATCATCCCCCATTGCTGTGGTTTCTGTGGATGGCTCCCCTTTGAAGAATATTACTCTCAAGGTCAGTGAATTTCCTCTCACTATTAATGGTGTTCACCATGAGAAATTGGATTTGGTAGTGTTGAATAACTTGCCTTCTCCAGTAATATTGGGTTTGCCCTGGTTAAAATTTCACAATCCTGTACTGGATTGGTCTACCAGTGAAATTAAATCCTGGAGCCATAAATGTTATGACAAGTGTTGTAACGGGCGTATTGCAGCTTTGGATAGGGGAGAATTGCCTGTTCCTATTCAGGATTTTTGGAGAGTTTTTTCTGAGAAGGAATCGCAGGTTTTGCCTCCCCATAGAGACTATGATTGTTCTATTGAATTTGTCCCTGGAGCGACTCTTCCTAAAAGTCGTTTATTTAACCTTACTATTCCTGAGAGGAAGGCTTTGGAGGAATACATACAGACAAGTTTGGCCGCCGGTCACATTAGGCCCTCTAAGTCTCCTGTGGCGGTTGGATTTTTTTTTTGTAAAAAAAAAGGACGGCGGTTTACGTCCTTGTCTGGATTTTCATGAGATTAACAAAATTACGGTACGCAATCCTTACCCACTGCCATTGATTCCTGATCTGTTTAACCAGTTATTGGGGGCCAAGTGGTTCTCTAAAATTGACCTTAAGGGGGCATACAATCTGTTGCGCATGAAGGAGGGTGATGAATGGAAGACTGCTTTTAACACTCCTGTGGGTCATTTTGAGAATCTGGTTATGCCTTTTGGTCTTACTAATGCTCCTGCATTTTTTCAGAATCTGATTAATGACATCCTTAGACCTTTGATTGGTAAAAATGTGGTTGTGTATTTGGATGACATTTTGATTTATTCGCCAGATCTGGAGTCTCATTGGCGGAGCGTGCGTGAGGTATTACAGTTATTAATGGACAATTTGCTTTTTGCTAAGCTGGAGAAATGTGAGTTCGCTGTACAGAGAATTAGTTTTTTGGGCTACATTATCTCCAGCAAAGGTTTTGAGATGGATCCGGTTAAGGTTCAGGCTGTGCAGGAATGGCCTAGGCCTATTGGTTTGAAATCGATACAGAGGTTTTTGGGTTTCGCCAATTACTATAGAAAATTCATAAAAAATTTTTCTAGTATTGTCAAACCTCTGACTGATCTCACCAGGATAGGTGCTGATGCGGTTCAGTGGTCTTCTGAGGCCATTGAAGCTTTTGTGTATCTCAAGGAGAGGTTCACCTCTGCTCCCATCCTTATGCAGCCTGATGTTACTAGGCCGTTTTTGGTTGAGGTTGATGCTTCCTCTGTGGGGGTTGGCGCAGTATTGTCTCAGGATAACGGGGATGGATTACACCCCTGTGCCTTTTTTTCAAAAAAATTTTCGGAGACTGAATTGAATTACGATATTGGTAATCGGGAATTATTGGCTATTAAACTCGCATTTGAACACTGGCGCCACTTCTTGGAAGGTGCGGAATTTCCCGTTCAGGTTCTTACGGATCATAAAAATCTGATATATCTTGATGCTGCCAAGCGCCTGAATGCCCGTCAGGCTAGGTGGGCACTGTTTTTCTCGCGGTTTAATTTCTCCGTTACTTACATCCCTGGTACTAAGAATGTTAAGGCGGATGCCTTGTCTCGCAGTTTTTCTCCCATAGTCGGTGCTGAGAAAGAGGAAAACATTTTACAAGAAGGTGTTGTGATAGCTGCTTTAGACTCCGTTTTGGAAGATGAGATTCTTAAAGCTCAGGAGAATGCCCCATCTAACACTCCTCATCGGAGGTTGTTTGTGCCTGGGACCTTTAGGAGAGATTTGTTTGTTGAGTGTCACGAATCTCGGTTGGCAGGTCATCCCGGAATCTCTGAGACCAAGAGACTGGTGGGTCGCAGTTTTTGGTGGCCTGGATGGCAGAAGGAAGTCATTAAGTGGGTGCGCCAATGTACTATATGTGCTAGATCTAAGTCCTCACATACTCCTGCTGCGGGGTGCTTTGTCCTTTGGAGGTCCCCAGTGCTCCTTGGACACATTTGGCTATGGACTTTATAACTGACCTTCCCCCCTCTGAGGGTTTTACTGTCATCTGGGTGGTCGTGGACCGTTTTAGCAAGATGTGTCACTTGGTTCCCTTCGTCAAACTGCCCTGCGCTAAAACTCTCGCTAAGGCCTTTGTCAAGGAAATTGTCAGACTTCATGGCGTTCCTACTGACATTGTTTCTGATAGGGGTCCTCAGTTCGTGGCTCGTTTTTGGCGTGCCTTTTGTGACAGGTTGGGAATTCATTTGTCGTTTTCGTCCGGATATCATCCTGAATCTAATGGCCAGACAGAAAGGAAAAACCAGGATGTTGAGCAGTTCTTGCGTTGTTTTGTGGCAGACAATCAAGAGGGGTGGTCGGAGTTTCTGCCACTTGCCGAATTTGCTCTGAACAATCATACATCTTCTTCTGCTGGTTGTTCGCCTTTTTTTTGTTGTTCTGGGAGACATCCGTCGTTTGGGTCGTTCTCCAAGTTGGGATCTGCCGTGCCTGAGGAGGAGAATTTTTCCGGTGATTTGGAAAGAGTTTGGACGGATGTGCGTGGTAATCTTCAGGAGGCCAACAGAAAATCTAAAGACTACTTTGATAGGAAACGACAGGAGGTTTTGTTCGCTGTTGGTGACATGGTTTGGTTGTCCTCTAGGAATCTGCGGTTGAGGATTCCTTCTAAGAAATTGGGTCCCAAGTTTGTAGGGCCCTTTAAGGTGCTTCAGGTTGTCAACCAATCTGCTGTTAGGTTGGAGGTTCCTACCTCCTGGAGAATTAATCCGGTCTTTCATGTCTCTCTGTTAAAAAAAGCTGTTGTGTCGGATGGTGACGCCTCTGCCTCTGTTCCTCCGGTGGTGGAGGATGGGGAATATGAAATTTCTCGCATCCTTGACTCTAGACGGTATAGAGGTAGTTTGCAGTATCTTGTGGCCTGGAAAGGTTTCGGACCCGAGGATAACTCTTGGGTGAGGTCAGATGATGTTTCCGCGTCCAGACTTATCAGAGCGTTTCACAGGAGATTTCCTGATAAGCCTGGTCCTAGGGGATCCGGAGGATCCTCTTAGAAGGGGGGGTACTGTTAGAACCTTGCTGTTAGGTTTTTTTTCCTTTGCTGGTCACATGACCTTGTTGGCCTATTTAATCCTGCTCCGCCCTTCTGGCTTTGCTGGACTTCATTGTATATCTACTTTCTAGCTAGCCTGTGCTCTGTATCTAGCTCTGTTAGTTTGCTTGGTCTACGGACCTCTATGTTCTATCTATTTTGTTTGTTCGTCTGTCTGCTACTATTTCTGTTAGGAGGTGTCCCATATTCCTCCCAGTCCTTAGTACTTGTAGGGATTCCCTCCCCACATCTATAGGTCTCCGTACAGACTAGATTAGGACTTTAGCAGGTCTGATCGCAGGATCAGGTTCCCTGTTACATCGTAGGGATTCAGCTGAGTCCTATAGTAGGGACAGATCTCCTCTCTTTCCTTAGCTTTGGTAGCAGAACATAACAGTGACAGGCATTACCTGACATTCTCTCTCTCTCTACCTCTCTATGAGTATATATACCATATAGCATGTTGTGCATAATTATTCAGGAGAATCGTCCCTACTTGCCATAGCATGTGACTCCCCAATATATAGGGTTACTTTACATTACCTCCTACCTGTTACCATACCATTGCTGTGGGTTACTAAACTCTGTGCTTCTATGCCATGATGGGTCAGTTCATACACTACAAATATCAGGGTCGCAGCACCATGATAACCTGCATGCATCACCTCCCACATGTGACCTGCTCACAGCACGTCATTCCTCTGTATATCCTACTGCTACTCCCAGTTCAGCCCTCCATGCAGAGCTCTGTGACTCTGTACATGCCCACAGTTACTCCCTCTCTCACTACAACCCCCTACACAGTGCGATGTGGCTGGTTACCATGGCTACCAATAAACAACCACTATCACATGACGAACCAGCAACATGCAACTTCCGGGACATGCCCCCTGATGACGCACTTCCTGCAGCACTGTGTATGACGCGCCCCCTGGGCCATATTCTTTAGGGGGAATATCCGGAGCTGGATCAGATGGGAGTTGTAGTCTTCCGAGTGGCTGTGACCCGGTCCATGCCCAGGGTGTCAAACTCAGTTGTATGTGGCAGTCCTACAGATGTTATTAAGTTCTTAATGTCGACTACGCCACCCGTTGTATTGCGGTCACTATGGCCGCCGCTGCAGCAGGGTCCGCTGAGGCTGATGGTGTAGGTGCAGCTTTTGATGGTATAACCCCCAACGGGTGGGGTATAGCCTCAGGGGGTCAGGTGCAGAGGATGGGGGTTGTGGTGGTGCAGCGTAGATGTAAAATGAAGACAGAGTCGGGTTGTGCAGTTTAGGGTATTTACTCACTGCTGATGTTCCGGTCACTCCAGCTTCAAGTGACCACCCGAGCCGTGCTGCGTCCACCAGGTCCTGGATCCAGCCAACCCCCAAACAAGTCCGGAGCGTGACCCTGAGCTCTCCTTCTGTCCTTTCCTCTGGCCGTCCCCACTAGTGATCCACCCAGGTCCAGCTCCCTCGGGCCTTCTGTTGGGAGACCCTTGGCCTTGGGTTCCCTGACCCTCCACGTGGTATGCCTTCGGGGTGGATGTGGTGGGTGGCCGTGGCAGACACTGCCCACGGCCTCCGGTCTCTGGCTAGGGTGTGCTTTTGCCCCCACCAGCTTGGGATCCGGTACCCTTTTGCCAACTCTTCACCCGCTGATGGACTTTGGGTTCTCAGAGTTCCTTTTCTGTTTCCCCCTCTGGGTCTTTCTGGCTTTCTCCTCTCTCTCTCTCTGGGTCTTCTCTGCTCCTCTTCCTCCGACTTCTCTGCAAAGACTCACAGACTGACTGACTGTGGCTGACTGACTGACTGTGGCTGACTGACCCTGTTCTTTGATGGTGCCCACCTTATATACACCCTCTATGTGTGAGCTCAGGTGACCAGCACCCAATGAGCTCCTATCTTTACCCAGGCTGCTCCCCCTATCTGCCCCTACACTACTTGGGATGTACCACCCCCCTCCCACTCCAGCCAGGAACAGACTCGGTCGTACCTGCACATTTCTAAGTGGGAGTACCGTCGGTCTGTTCCCCGGAAATGGGATGTGTGTAGTGCATGCAGCCTACCGAGCTCAGTTCCACACTCCATCCTTACCCGGGAGTGGAATATCACACCTCTGGGTTGAGGTGCAATACCCCTGTAGCAGCCGAATCCTCAGGGTGCTACATTCCCCCCTGGTAAATCACAGCACGTCCTCGGGCTGTAAGAACAAAACACCAAAACATACAAATTTTTGCATAAACATATAAAACATCATATATATATATATTAATAAAACTTTTCATATAAAACTTTCTCGTAGTCACTTTCTTTGGAACTCGTGGCTTTCCCATAAAACCAGTAGGGGCGCTTTAGGACGCGCAACTATTTACAAGGATATGGCCGCTCTCAGTCCTCGGCCAGGTATTAGGGAGGAATGACCGCTCTCAGTCCTCGGTCAGTGGGATTTAGGGGTTAAACGGGTAAACAGTTCAATTCTCTGGTCCCAACGGGGACTACATTAGCAACTGTAACAGTTCACTGTGCCCCGACGGGCAACTATATACAGCTTCGGCTCCGCTGTACTTAACGACGGCGTCCTCCTGCTCTTTCTTTATGGTTACCTCTAACTCTAGTTTCAGACCCGTCCGGGCACGTATGCTGGGCAAACAGATCCTCTCCCAGATGCGGCACTCTTGGTCTTATGGGCGCGGTGGTGTTAGCGCCCGGGTTGCCCGGGCCTTGCGGCCAGGCCTGGGGTATCTGGAAGGTAAAGGGCACCGTAAGGACGGCGGCGCCCTGGGCTACTTGGCCCTGCGACCAGGCCGGGGGCTCCGTGGAGGTAGGGGGCGCTGTTGGTATTGCGGCGCCCAGGGGTACTAGGCCTTGCGACCAGGCTGGTGGTACTTCCTGCTTGGTCACGCTCGGGGTCGAGGCGTGTGACGTCACAGGGGTCGCGGCTCCCGTTTGAGGCCTAGTCTGCGGCGGTGACGTTGCAGCGACGGGCACGGCAGGATAGACTTCGGGCTCTGCGACGGGGAGCTGGGGCAGGTACGCGGTTTCCCGGTTTGGGGTATAGACGTCCCCTTTACCTGCCTCCACTCGTTCGGCTCCCTTCTCGGCGCCGTCTCCGGCCTTCAATCCTCCCGCGCCATCCTCAGAGGCGGTCTGTTTCCTCGTCTCGGGTGGCGTGCTCCGCTGACAGGTCTCGGTCTGCTGGGCCATCTCACGGCTCCACTCCGCCAACGTCTCTCGCTGCACCCGGGCCATCCTCCTTGCGAGGCCCTCCAGAGCGGTCTGTGCACACTCCCGGTCTCGGGGGAGCTGTGCTAGGACCTCCACTAGTCCTAGTGGGGTCGTTGTTTCCAGCAGGCTCCTGACCAACGGGTCGGTGCTGCTCTGCTCTCCTACTGTTGTCTCCAGCAGGCTCCTGGCCAACGGGCCGGTGCTGCTCTGCTCTCCCTCCTCTGTTTCTAGCAGGCTCCTGGCCAACGGGCCGGTGCTGCTCTGCTTTCTCGCCATCTCCGGGTAAGCTCCTCCGATATTCTTCTCCAGGCTTCTTGCCTCCGGGTGCGCTCGCTCTAGACTGCTCCAAGCGACACCCATCTTTGTTCTCTCCTTTCGTCTCCTCCCACCTCGAGGGCGGTCCCGGGGCCACTTGGTGACTGTCAGCTCCAGGGGCTGTTCTTTCACGCTGACAGACACCTCTAGCATCACAGTCTCTGTTGGTGGGGGCGGTTTCCACTTTTGGCGCCATTTTCGGTCCTGGCCCACGATGGGAGGTGGCCTCTCGCCACCCTCTGGCACGCCCATAATGGCGTCCGCTCTTCCAAGGCGGGAAACCTTTGGAAATGGCGGGAATCGCTTCCCAGTGGCGGGAAACTCTGCAGATGGCGGGAAAACGCTGTTAATGGCGGACAACCGGCGGGAATCGACCTGTGATGGAGTCCGATGGCGGGGACCCTCCGGAACCGGCAGGAGACTTCTTTTTGAGGTAAACTTGCACTTTTCTTCAGGCACGCAGTACCCGGGTGTTGCGGGCACGTAATCCTGCCGACTACGCCAAAGTTGACGCGCCCCCTGGGCCATATTCTTTAGGGGGAATATCCGGAGCCGGATCAGATGGGAGTTGTAGTCTTCCGAGTGGCTGTGACCCGGTCCGTGCCCAGGGTGTCAAACTCAGTTGTATGTGGCAGTCCTACAGATGTTATTAAGTTCTTAATGTCGACTACGCCACCCGTTGTATTGCGGTCACTATGGCCGCCGCTGCAGCAGGGTCCGCTGAGGCTGATGGTGTAGGTGCAGCTTTTGATGGTATAACCCCCAACGGGTGGGGTATAGCCTCAGGGGGTCAGGTGCAGAGGATGGGGGTTGTGGTGGTGCAGCGTAGATGTAAAATGAAGACAGAGTCGGGTTGTGCAGTTTAGGGTATTTACTCACTGCTGATGTTCCGGTCACTCCAGCTTCAAGTGACCACCCGAGCCGTGCTGCGTCCACCAGGTCCTGGATCCAGCCAACCCCCAAACAAGTCCGGAGCGTGACCCTGAGCTCTCCTTCTGTCCTTTCCTCTGGCCGTCCCCACTAGTGATCCACCCAGGTCCAGCTCCCTCGGGCCTTCTGTTGGGAGACCCTTGGCCTTGGGTTCCCTGACCCTCCACGTGGTATGCCTTCGGGGTGGATGTGGTGGGTGGCCGTGGCAGACACTGCCCACGGCCTCCGGTCTCTGGCTAGGGTGTGCTTTTGCCCCCACCAGCTTGGGATCCGGTACCCTTTTGCCAACTCTTCACCCGCTGATGGACTTTGGGTTCTCAGAGTTCCTTTTCTGTTTCCCCCTCTGGGTCTTTCTGGCTTTCTCCTCTCTCTCTCTCTGGGTCTTCTCTGCTCCTCTTCCTCCGACTTCTCTGCAAAGACTCACAGACTGACTGACTGTGGCTGACTGACTGACTGTGGCTGACTGACCCTGTTCTTTGATGGTGCCCACCTTATATACACCCTCTATGTGTGAGCTCAGGTGACCAGCACCCAATGAGCTCCTATCTTTACCCAGGCTGCTCCCCCTATCTGCCCCTACACTACTTGGGATGTACCACCCCCCTCCCACTCCAGCCAGGAACAGACTCGGTCGTACCTGCACATTTCTAAGTGGGAGTACCGTCGGTCTGTTCCCCGGAAATGGGATGTGTGTAGTGCATGCAGCCTACCGAGCTCAGTTCCACACTCCATCCTTACCCGGGAGTGGAATATCACACCTCTGGGTTGAGGTGCAATACCCCTGTAGCAGCCGAATCCTCAGGGTGCTACATGTACATAAAGCAGCCTGACTCCCACACTACCAACAGCCTAATCTGGGAACGCTGCCTGTACCCTCCACTTCTACCATTTATGGGACTCCCCATCTAGAGACACCCCTGATACAGGAACTGCAGGTACCTATTGACCCCTATGGGCTTTACCCCTTATCCAAACCCTTTGACAGCACTGGTAACCGGCAATACTTCTATTTCAGCTCTCCACAGGCTGATGAACCCCTGTCTTTTGTTAAGGTACTTATATCCACTAACTTAGGCATTCTACCCCATGCCTCATGATACTGATCCGTATCCCCTCATTGTTGCAGCTTCTGACTGGAACTGCTCTCTACCTTCTATGGTGCCTTCCTGCTAAAATAAACTTGATACAAGTAAGGAACCCCCTATACTCAAATACCTGTGCTCCCCCTGGTATACCTTGATTGTTTTTAACTGCTTTTATTTGTATATAATATTCCTCTGCCTCCATCCTATCCCAGCCCTCCACCCCAACCCCCCCTCCTCTCTCCCTCCCCTTTCCATCCCCCCCTTTCTCCTCCTCCCTTTTTATGACACCGTCTATTCCGTTACCTACCTCTTTCGTAACTCAGTGTCAACCGAGATGTATTCTTATGTATGACTTTCAACTATGCATCTTTTGTTATATTTTTTTCTCATCATGCTATTTATCTTTTCTGCAGTAGCGACTTAATGAATAAGGCCAGTGTGGCCGAAACGTCTACCTATTGTCGCCTTCACCACTGTTATTTTTTCTACATTTCATTTGTATAAATAAATTGGCACTAAAAAGCAAAACTTCCTATGAGTGTGCGATGAATTAATTTTTACGTACAGTACAAGAGGGTCCATTGAACGTTCTGACTGATCCTGCTGTTAGAGATATTTGTAGACATAGCCTCAGGTGCCAGGGGCCAGCACTAATTTTTTTTTCTCTTAATCCTGATTATTTGCTTAAAAAGCAATCCACAGTACACCATTTTCTGCTCCATTTGCTTGTTAGCACTGCAGGATACAGCCAGATCTTTTCCATAATACAGTGATAAAAATTAAAAAATTTGTAGTGAACGTGGAAAATATTGGCCTCCATTTCACTTTGTTGCAGTGTGTCCATGAAGATATTCACACGAGGTCGCTGTGAAGAATAATACCTGCTATTTAAAACCGTGAGTTTCCGTCAGACGTATCACATACTGTATAACTGCTCTCCAAATTCAGCCATTTCTGACCTCCATTTATATTTTGTTTCAGTGTGTCAGTGAAGCAGTTCACACGAGGTCGCTGTGAAGAATAGTAACCTACAGGCCCACTATTTAAAACTGTGGTTTTCTGTCAGACGTATCACATATCACTGTGCTCCAAATTCAGCTATTTCTGGCCTCCATTTATATTTTGTTGCAGTGTGTCAGTGAAGCTAATCACACGAGGTCACTGTGAAGAATAGTAACCTACAGGCCCCCTATTTAAAACCGTGTTTTTCCGTCAGACGTATCACATATAACTGCGCTTCAAATTCAGCCATTTCTGGCCTCCATTTACATTTTGTTGCAGTGTGTCAGTGAAATTATTCACACGAGGTCACTTTGAACAATAGTAACCTACAAGACCACTATTTAAAACTGTGGTTGTCCGTCAGATGTATCACATATAACTGTGGTTCAAAAATGGAAAATATTGTCCTCCATTTAAAACGGGCAAGGTGCGTGGCAAGGGACGGGGAAGTTGACATGATGGTGATGGTGCATGCAGAGGCCGAGGCCATGGGCAAGATGAAATTGTGCAACAACAAACACCCACATCTTGTCGCTCGACCTTCCTTTCCCAATTACTGGCGGACCACAGAACACCACTATTGAACACAGAGCAGTGTCAAAAGGTTGTTGGTTGGATAGCAGATAATGCTTCTAGTCACTTTGCCACCACCACCACCACCCTGTCTTCCATACTGTCAAGTCTCAGTAGACGTCAGTCTGGACCGCATATTCCTCACCCTGATATTCCTTCCTCCCACCATGCCAAGTACCCAGAGACAACTGATCCCACACTTGGACGCTCAGAAGAGCTATTCACTTTTTCATATATAGATTCGGGCCTCTCGCCTGGCCGGGGAAATTATAAATTATGGGCGCATCCGCCTGTCAACTGAAAATGCTGACAGACTGACTCTTATAAAAATGAACAAGGGCTGGATTTGGCCAGAACCGCTCCTTTCTAATGGGACCATGTCATTACTGAGGCCCACCTCTATGTGTCTTTAAATTGTTATTGATTTTTTTCCTAAATTTTGGCAGCCGTTGTACTCACTGCATACCCTATAATTGTATAGCAGGACCTTTCCTTTCTAATGGGAACATGTCATACTCGTTACTGTGGCCCACCTCTATGTGTCTTTAAATTGTTATTGGGGTTTTTCCCAAATTTTGCAGCCCTTGCAGTCACTGCATATGCAATAACAGTATAGGAGACCCACTCGTTAATAATGGGAACAACAAAGCATAGCTGGCTGATGGCTCTCTAATAGCGAGGGCCGATTGCTGGCATTTTAAGAAAAGTTAGAGCCGCCTGATACCCCTATAAAAATAGGCTTTGTGACTTTCAGAGTCCCTCCTTCATAAATGAAACAGGATGTGTCTGATCATGTCTCACACACCACATGGCCAGATAAGGCAGTAAAATGTTAAAATGACATTTGCCGGTAAATGTATTTTTCACCGTTGAAAGCAATGCGAAGTGCAAAAACGCTCCATGTGAACATATTCCAAGGTGTGAAGGATCCATTTTGTTTTTGTATTTTTATTTTGCCTTATTTATAAGTCATTACCCTGGAAAGGATGTTTCTTAACATTTTTCCCAGGAAAATCCATTTTGGTTTCGTTTTTGTATTTTTTATTGTGAGTCCGTAAAAGTGGTGTAATAATCTGACAACATTGTTGACAGCAGTGACCTGGGAGTCAGAAATGCTTCCAGGGGTCTTCCCCATGCTGTTCCCATGTCATTTGAGCACTGTTCCCATCGATTTGGGCAATTTTAGGCCCTCTGCAGACCGCCAGGGGGGTTTCCCATAGACTTACATTGGGCTCGTTGCTCGGTTCGAGCACTTGAGCATTTCAATTTGCTCGACTCGAGCAATGAGTACCCGAGCATTTTAGTGCTCGCTCATCACTTGTGAAATCCACTTCGATTTGATTCTTATGGTCACATGCCTGCAATACCGAGCAATCCTCACAGCATGCAGTGGGTGTGCTGACATTGCAGACTTGTATCAGAAGACTGGAGAACCCCTTTAATATAAATATATATCTAGATTGTGAACCCCGATGGGGACAGTGCCCATAATGTCTGTAAAGTGCTGTGGAATTAATGGTGCTATATAAGTGAGTATAATAATAATAATAATAATAATAATAATAATATATTTCATATAATAAACATAATTTTGGTGACAGTGAGTGATGACAATGTCTGTAAAGTGCTGCATATAGTAAGCATCAGAAGTAAAATAAATTAATAAAACTTTATTGGCTGATGTGAATGGAAACTGCAATTAACATATTGGAAATTGTAAAAATACAATGAGATTTAGTGCGTTACATTGATACAAAACAATACAAAACTTGTTCATGTTTAAAAGACATACTTGCTCTTCAGGGGATAAAAGCTCTCTGAACCTACTCCTTAACCACTTGGTAGTTCTAACGAGATAGTTCATTTGAATTTCAGAATTTCCATGTGATGGGTTGTACTTTACAATTCTGTTGCCTGCACCAACACAACACTTTTTTACAGCCAGTTTTGGATCCAGCAGTTTTGCAATCCTGCACAGTAATTATCTTTCCTTTACAAAAAATATTCCAAACAATCACCATTAACATTTGTCAAAATGCTCATAAATGTCCTTAGAAAATAAATATATTGTTTAGTTTTCCTAACTCTGAGATATTCATAACTTCATTGATCGGAATTGTTTGATAGTACTTTAAATAAAAGCAATTTTCTAATTAACTATGCATTATAAATTAACGCTGTTTTCCTGATTTTGTCAATTGTTTATTTTATTGTTTATAGCTTGCTGCATATTGTTAGCTGTTATAAATTCATTACTTAAATTGAATTCTGTAGGAGAGAAAAACCCAAAACATTGGGGTTGATTCATCAGGACTGCATGCTCTCGCTATGCCATTCTTGCTGGAGTAGAAGGCGCCAAATTCATTAACATAGTAACTGAAGTAGCATTTCTGGAGTACAAAATGCCAGCACTCTTGATGAATTCAACAAGCGGGCATAGCGATATCCTGTGCTGCCCTGGCTCCTCTCCATCCCTGCCCTTTTATGCAGAACTGATTCAAATTGGCCTGAAAACGCCACAGATCACAACATTTTTGTGCTACAAGGAGCTGCGCAACAATTTTCCAACTTTTTAAATCTTTCTGGTGATAAAGTATACAGTAGCTCCTTTCCTCCTCCGATATGCATCGAGGGACTGAAGAGATGCATACAGAGCCAGTACAATATAGCTATTAAGCCCATGTGGCTCAGAAGAAACCATACGCGGAACGCGCAACAGGGGTGCTCTCTTCAAGGTCCACACAGGTCTCTATATCCTTTCCAAATGTGCCTTTGACTGTCTTGCATTTTATTTATTTATATGTAAGTCTTTTTTCAGGGTTGATTTTTTTTACTGTGGTGTCATGTATTATGTTTTGTCCAGACCCTCAAATTATGAGGTTCTAGTATTAATGTACACATGTTAATGATCAATGCAATTATAGTAGGATTATATCCACTGTGATGCGGGTGCATAAATTCATTTATTTGTGTGCCACTTACCATTATCCCTTATATTGGGTACTTGAGCCATAGGTGCTCTGAATAAAGATACATGCTCCGATTTGAACTTTATATATAAACATTTTTCATTTAAGTGTTCTTGGTGTCACCATACTTATTCATATTCATTTTGGTTAAGCCTAGACAGGCATCTCAGTGTATTTATACAATACAGTATTTATGGGCACTGATGAATAGTGTTGAGCCACCCCCGTAGTGTTCGAGTTCGGTTCGGTTCATCGAACACCCTTGTGTTCGCCGAACTGTTCGTCGAACTGTTCGTCGAACACCTTCGAACACCGTTAAAACCAATGGCAGGCAAACAAAAACACATAGAAACACATAGAAAACACCTTCAAAGGTGTCCAAAAGCTGACAAACTGCTCAGAAGACATAACTAACACATGGAAAAGTGACAAGTACATATAGTCATGCGAAAAAAAAAGAGGTGGAGGAGTAAAAGGAGGGGGAGACTCAGATATAGGCATGTCATGCCCTTCTAAAATCCAAAAAGTGAGAAGCCGACACGGCCAGTCCGTTCCTGCCCGTGCCACCTCCGTGTCGCCGGGTTTGTGCCAGAGCCGCGGTGGACCCTGACGGCCAGCCGCCCTCTCCCAATACTGGTGCCTGTCCGCTGGTGGGTCGAGCCCCCCCGCGGTGGGGGGGGAGTAACATCTGCAGAAGAAAGACCATCTTCCAGCCAAACTAACATGTCGACTTCTTTTCGTGGACAATGTGATACGATCCCTTTGTTACGGACACGCCCATCGCTACAAATTCCAGATGAGGCACAAAAACAGCAGGTGCTTCAGCGGATATCAAGTGCTCCTTCAAGTGGGCTCTCCTTCACCTCAATTTCAACATCACAAATACTCCAGTCCTCAGAGGTGTCACCCCAATCGCACTTGCTTCCTCACAGCTCCCAAGTCTCCAGCTGCCCGTCTGAGTATGGGGTAACACAGATGGTTGAGTCTGCAGAACTGTTTACTCATACTATAGCCTGGGAAACGGAGGTCTGCTCCAGAGCTTCTGTTAATCCAGATGAGGAAATGATCTGCACTGATGCCCAGAATCTTTATAAGTCGGATCCAGGACCAGATGAAGAAGGTTCTGAGCATAATGTAGACCCTCATTCCCAAACTGTAACTCCTGTTGGTGGAGACAATGATGAAGACGATGATGAGACTCAAATACCTGATTGGAGCGACAACTTGACTTTTCGGTCAGGGCAGGAAGAGGTTGGCTTTGAGGACGACGGGTGTGATAACACACAGGGTGATGATGACAAGGTTGGAGATCCCACTTACTGTCAACCCACAGTCAGCCAGTCGATGAGGTCACCCGGGCCTTTGCCTGGCCTTGGGGATGTCGCGGTGGTCGGCTCTCTGGCCCGTACCCTGGGGTCAATCTTTAAAAGGGTGGATAATTGTTAATTTTATAAGAGTTCGTGACGCCACCTGTGGTATCTGGTGAGAAGCACCAGCGCTGCAGCAGTCCACTGAGGCCCGTGATAAGGCAGCTCGATGGTATAGCTCCCCACAGGTGGAGCTAGGTCTCAGGGCAGCGTATGCAGGGGGAATGCAGGACAGGCGAGACCCAGCTGGGTCAGAGCAAGAACGGGAATGGACACGGTAGTCACTTCAGTACCTTTTACTGGAGGAAATTCAGGCACATCCCAGAGCACTGTAGGGTGAAGGGTGCATATCAGGATCCTCCCCAATGAGCGGGTGTAGGGCCTCCTGTTTCTTACCTCTGCGTAGTAAGTTTCTGACCTGCCTGGAGCTAGGCCTAACTTTGTCTCTGTCCTGCGCTGGCTGACCTTGTGGTAGGGCCTTCTCTTGGAGTTCACGCTCCCAGTATGCGGGGCCTAAGCGTCTCCTGGCTCTGTTACGTATCAGCACCTTAGCGATCCTGGGACTTGTAGTTCTCCAGGGATTCCGGTTATACCTTACTGGGTCATAGAGATCCTGGTAAGCTCGGATCCGGTGTCCGGTAAATGCTTCGGGGTGAGCTGGTTAAGCTCCTCTGCCCCTTATGTACTAACTCGCCACTCGCCTTCGGCCTACTCGGGCCCTCACTAGGCTATACACACTAACGGCAGCTTGCCGCTCTTCACCGATCTTATGGCGCCGGCACACCTTAAGCTCTATCTGGGCTCCCTGAATCTAGCTAGCAGGAGCCTCGTGCTCCACTGCTGAACTATTAACTGACTAGACTGAGCTCCACTGCAGACTGACCTCTCTTAGGCTTCTCTACTGCAGGAACTCTTCAGAGGAACTGAACTGCCTAGCTCCACCTTCCCTATTTATATCCCTAACGGGCTCCCTCTGCTGGTCTGTGGTGGAAGGTGGAGATGTGTGAATGTTTATGGGGGCCTCTTGTGGAGGATTCCATCAATACACTCTTCTAGGATCTGTGATGCCAAGCGCAGTGGGGCGTCACAGATGCTATTGACAACGAGGTTAGGTTGCGCCTTGCTGGACAGAGACGGAGTACTGGAAGCATGTCAACAACTGCATCCTCAACCACAACTCTGCCTCTGACCACAAGTCGTAGTGGCTCTTCAGGTCGCATGGGCTCTAAGCCTTGCATAGCCTGGGCATTTATTCAGATCGATAAGGATGACCCAACTCGTGTTATCTGTAATATTTGTCACCAAAAGCTAAGTAGAGGCCAAAAAATCCATAGTTTGAGTACTTCATGCATGTACCGTCACATGGATATGAAGCATAAGTTGCAGTGGGAAGCTCACTGTGCTACAATGCGGCCTAGCAGGCTGGGCCAACCACCGTCTGCCCCATTTTGTGCATCCGCGGCCTCTTCATCCTCTGTGACTGGGGGGACAGCAGTCACACATGTTTTTGGACGCAGACCTGCCACCTCTTTACCTGCAACAGCCAGTGTGATTGGCAGGTTGTCAGTTCATTGGGAAGTGGAAACACCTGCTGGTGTTGAGCGCTCTCTGACATCGAGAGCACCACCTTTGGATCAAGGCAACCTAACATGTCCGCCTGCATCTTCCTCACAGACCGGCAGTTTGCCGGGGACTCCCTACTCAACCCCATCAAAGCACAACAGCCAGCCCTCGGTCCCTCAGATGTGGACAAGTAAAAGACCATTTCCTCCTAGCCATGACAAAGCTAAGAGGTTGAATTTCACCATCTGCATGCTGTTGGCTACAGAAATGCTGCCTTTCCGCCTGGAGGACACAGTGGATTTTCGAGACCTTATGTCCGTCGCAGTGCCCCAGTACCAGATGCCCAGTCGGCACTACTTCTCAAAGATAGGTGTGCCCGCTCTCCACCAGAATGTCGCACACAACATCACCGCTTCTTTGAGAAACTCTGTGTGTGACAGGGTGCATTTCACCACAGACACTTGGACGAGTAGGCATGGACAGGGGCGTTACATGTCGCTGACTGGGCACTGGGTAACTATGGTGACAGCAGGACAAGGGGCTGCTGTCCAAGTCTTACCGTCCCCACGAGTTTTGCGTCAATCCTCTTTAGCTCGAAGTTACTCCACTGCTTCTGCCTCCTGAACCTCCTCTCGGTCCTCCACCTGCACCCAAAGCCTGTCTGGTAATGCCACCTGCTTTCTAACTGCGCAGAAGGAATCCTGCACACCTCCTTACTATGCTGGCAGCAGGGCTCAACGGCATCAGTGTTTACTTTGAAATGTCTGGGAAATGTGAGTCACACAGCTGAGGACTTGTGGTCAGCTCTGGAGACCCAGTTTCATGAATGGTTGTCTCCACTGGACCTGCAACCAGGGAAGGTCATGTGTGACAATGCTGCAAACCTGGGTGCGGCCCTTCGCCGGGGCAATGTCACACACGTGCCTTGTATGGCTCACGTGTTGAACCTGGTTGTCCATAAATTTTTAGCCCACTATCCCGGACTAGATGGCCTTTTGCAGAGGGCACGGTCGCTGTGTGCTCACTTCCACCGTTCGCATCCCGCAGCTCAACGACTTACATCTCTACAGAAGTCTTTGGGCCTACCAGTACACCGGCTGAAATGCGATGTGCCGACACGGTGGAATTCAACTCTGCACATGTTGCAGCGACTGTGGCAGCACCGACAAGCCCTGGTGCAATACGTTCTGACGTATAGCCTGGGCCAACGAGATCCAGAGGTGGGGCAAATCACGCTGCAGGAGTGGTCTCAGATCAGGGACCTATGAAGTTGACGCGCCCCCTGGGCCGTGTGGTACCCTGAGCCGGGCCGGTAGACGCTGGGGGTTGTAGTCACTGTTGCGGTGACCCGGTCCGTGACCCAGGGTGGTCAATCCAACGATAATTTGTATATATGGATTTTATAATGTCCGACTACGCCACCTGTGGAGTGCGGCCAAAGGGGCCGCCGCTGCGGAACAGTCCTCTGAAGCTGGTGGTTTTGCAGCAATGGTATTATTACTCACCACAGGAAGAGTGTAGCTTCAGGGTAGTGTGGGTGGATGATGGTGGTTGTAGTGCAGGGAGTCAGTAATGAACACAGAGTCCGTGTGATGCAGTCCCAAGATCTTTACTCACAGTTGTTGCAGTCCAGATTACAGGTACCAGAGCAATCTCACCCGTCGTGCTGTGCGTACTCAGTGAGGGGCTCAGTCCACCCCCAGATAGCTCTGGAGTACTTGGCAGGACCCCCTTCTGTGTGTCCTTTCTCTGGCCTTCTCCCTGCACCTCACACCCAGTGACACTTCTATCCGGTATCTTCGGGCCAAGGCGGGCTACTTGTGTTCCGTCCCCTGGGTCCTATGTGGCTACCTTCTTAGTGAGACTGGTGTGGACTTTTGCCTGCAGTACGTGAAATGCTGCAGCCTCCGGTTTCTAGTTGAGCCTTGCTGTTTCTCCTCTAGTTGAGGGACCGGTTCCCCTTATCTGGCCTGACCCCTCTACCTCCTGGTAGCAGCGGGAGTACGGGTGGCCTTCAGCACGGCCCGTAGCCCTAGGGTCCCTTCGGTTCCTGGAGCCTTCCTGCTCCCACTCCTCTCTTCTCTCCTTCAGTCTTGGGCCTCCCAGGCTAGGCCCGCCTCCAGAGCAGAGCTCATGCCGAGCCTCTGCTCCTGTCACTTTTCCTCCTCTGACTGGCTTGCTCTTTGTAAGATGGCTTCCTATTTATACTCTCCCTGTCATGTGCTCCCGTAAGCTGCTCCCCTAAGCACCCACTACATAGGACCCTCCCACCAGCTTGGGACCTGGGACTGTGCTCTCCCTTAGGAGCAATCTCACCCTACCCCCACTGTGGGTATGTGTTGGATGCAGGTGTTAGGGTACCGAGCCATATGCCTTCCTTACCTGAGGGTGACATACCACACCTCTGAGTGAGATGCAGTAACTCTGTGGCGACTGAACCCTCAGGGGCGCCACACACCCTTCTGCACAGTTTTGAAATGGCGACGAAGATGTTTAGTGCTGACGATGATGCCATTATCAGCATGACTATTCCGGTGATTTACATGCTGGAGCACACATTAAACAGAATTCAGAGTCAGGTGGTGGGACAAGAGGAGGTGGAGGAAGTAGAGGAGGAGGCGTATGCGGAAGGGATAACATCTCCAAGGTCCAGACGGTTGGCAGCACCAAGGCGGCTGGCATGGGAGGGTGGGGGAGAGGGATTAACCAGGGCGCATGGTAGCAGCCAAACTGTTGAGGAAGGTGCAGGAGCCGAGGAAGAAGTGGAGGATGAACTGGCGATGGGCATGGAAGACTCATCAGATGAGGGAGACCTTGATCACATTTCTGTTGTGCGAGGTTGGGGGGAGAGGGCAGAGGAAGGAAGCATGATTCTTACTTCGCTACCAACACAACAAGGACTTGGTCCTCCTGGATGCGCAAGACACATGAGTGCCTTCTTGCTGCACTACCTGCAACATGACCCTCAGATTGCTGAATTCGAAGTAATCCCGACTACTGGGTTGCCACACTCTTAGATCCCCGGTACAAAAGTAAATTTGCCGAAATAATTCCTGCCATAAAAAGGGATTGACGCATGCAGGAGTATCTGCAGACGCTGTTGCAGAATCTTACATGTGCTTTTCCACAAAACACCAGTGGTGCACAAAATGAGTCTCACAGTTCTAACTTGCCAACCGTGGGACTGTTGAGTCTTCATCACTCAAACCGTAACAGTGACACGGTATCTGCTGGTAACAGCAATTTTGTGGAATCGTTTCACCACTTTTTTAGACCATCCTTTGCAAGGCCACAGGAGACAAGAAGTCTGACACATAGTCAATGCCTAGAGAGGATGGTGCAGGAGTATCTCCAAGTGAACATCGAAGCCATGACTGTGTCACTGGACCCTTGCTCATTTTGGTATTCCAATCTGGAAAAATGGCCGGAGCTCGCCACTCACGCCTTGGAGATCTTGTCATGCCCTGCAGCCAGTGTTCTCTCTGAACGTGTGTTCAGCGCTGCTGATGGTGTGCTGACAGATAAGCGCACGCGGCTGTCCACTGAGAATGTAGACAGACTCACGTTCATAAAGATGAACAAATCATGGATTCGCAAGGACTTTTCTAACCCTGTGTTATCCTTGGGAGACTAAAAGCTTGAGGATTTGGTAATATCAACTCACCAACCGTTTTAAGCAACTGTGGGGCAATTGATGCCACTTAACCCTAGAACGCATGACCATAAAAATCTACACTTTCATATACCTGGGGCCTTTTAGGCCCGTGTGCAAATAACATGGAATAACTCAAACTCAAATGACAAACAACTATATACATGAAGAATACCTAGAGTTTCAAAATTCTAACTAAAGTAATCTTGCAGAAAATAGAAAACAATTAACAGGGCGGGACTGCGAGGCCCCAGGTATGCGTTCTAGGGTTAAGTGGTGTCTGTGCCACAATTTTGGGAAAAAATGGAGACTCTTTTTGGAGTCCCCTTGCTGTGTCTTCCGTGACGTTGGCATCGTCAATTCCAGGTGGGTTGGGTCGCTCCCTAAGAAACTACATACACTATGGCTTGGGGTAACACAGATGGTTGAGTCTGAAGAGCTGTTTACTCAGAGGTCTGCTCCAAATCTTCAGTGTCTGCTAGTCAGCGTAGAATTTTTAACTGCATCTAGCCTAGGCAATACTTTGGGCGTAGGAAACACTTCGGCCAACATAAGAATAAAAATAATCACGAGCAAGGGGTGTGGAGAAACCACAACTCACACCCCCTAATCGTGAAACGCAAATTGCTAACTCAAGAATAGATATAAAAACACAAGAGCAACTGAGTATATAGCATATAAAAAGAAACTTTATTAGTAGAGATATAAGTGTACAGTATTATCACAATAATGAATGAATAAATACAAGGGAAACAGTACAGAACGGCGGGGGCATCTAGCAGCTAGCCATAGCTATGCAAGAAAAATGGAAAAATGGAAGGTAAGGGAAAAGAAAAAAGATATGATAACAAGAAAAAAGGAAAAAGGGAGGAGCAATCCAGGACAGCATGTGCACAAAGTGGCAAGGGAGGGGATGCGTCTATGAGAAAGTCTCAAATGGTAAATAGTAATGGACATATGTCCCATAATTCCCCCTAATGGGGGCAGAGTAGATAGAGATCATAATACATGATGCACTAACCCATCCAAGCCACAGGGGAGCACTAAATAGAATAATATGAGATAGAATCAAAAAGGGGGGGAGAAGACAAGGGGGCAGCCCAAAAGCAGCATGTGCACAAAGTGACAGAAAGAGGGAGGCATCTATAAAGAGAAATCATACATGAGGTAGCAATAAATGTATGTCCCATTGTTCGCCCCAGTGAGGGCAGAGTAAATAAGGACCATAGTATGAAAGTGCACTCACCAATCAAAGCCACTGAAGGCCACTAGGAAAGGGATCAAGGAGCACAGCAGGGGCAGCCCAAAATAAGACCAAACGGGCCTCGACGCACGTTTCGCAGAGAAGCTTTATCAAGAGGCATAACGTAGTAGCCCAGCTGCGAATCAAGCTGCACCGCCTGTGTATCTAATAAGAATTTTTAAATGCATCTAGCCTAGGCAGACTGTGGGGACCCCCAACCAAACCCAGACGCTCAGCCCCCCTACCGCCCCCCTTTCCTTGACAATACAATAATGTAACTCTTACAACTGGATGGGTGAGGATCGGTCACAGCTTTATTAACTCTTTATACTCATTCCATTAGAAAGGCATTTTATTTCTAAAATAATTCAGCTTGTTGCAGCATGCCCTGGGTCTCCACTCCGGCAACTTGGCCAACAAGTGTAATTCTCCAACATGTCCTTTCTATTTCCAGGCCACGGAGGATCCTGCGTACTCGTATGCAGGACTCTGACCCCCACCCATCACTCTTAATGCTTGTTCCACTCCGTCCTGGAGTCCTGACAGGAATATGTCCAGTCCAATATCCATTAAGTGAACACCGTCGGGCCGTATGAGGCCTGCTTTATCTCCTTCCAGTTGTCGGTGTCGTACCACTACACCGCCTCTGTCTCTTCTAAATTTTGTCATCCGAATATTTATTACCCGCCTTGTCCTTTCGATGGCCGTGATGTCTCGCGCACCTTGCCATACCGCTATCGGCACAATCTCTGACCATACTATAGCTAGTTTTGTGAAAAATTCTCTAAAGCGCTCAGGGTCTAGTTTCATTATTGCCATTAGTTATGCGCTCTTGTGATGACCTAGGTTGTTTCCCCCGGCCTGTATAACTAAGATGACCGGACTTCTTGCCTCTCTCCCTACCTTGATTACCTTCATTAGTACCTGTGGCCATAGCAGGCCTCTAATACCTCTCCAGTTGAAATATGTGTTATGAAACTCTAATTTCCTCCCGTCTGGGCGGACTTTCGCCCTTTTTTCTGCCCAATATATATGCGAGTGGCCTATCACCCACACTGTTGGCTTAGCGTCACCTGTAAAAGAAACAAACCACGTTAGGATAACAAGTCCGGTCTTATGTATCTTGCCAAACACGTGGATCGCCATCTCCCTATCCTCTGAACTTCTGTTTGTGACAGTCCTGCTCTGGCTGCTTCCGTGGCCGCGCCTATGCGGAATGAGTGTGTCCCGTATTCTTTGGGGTGGTTCCCTGCCGATGTTATGCATTTATTAAATATAGCTTGGAACTGGTATCTTGATAATGGCGTTCCATCAATGTGTGATAGGAAGAAATTACTTTGTGATCTGATGGTTAGATATGTTTTTACTATTGTTACCCGACTCAGTGTACCGTTTGTGGGTTGTAGAAGTACCCAAGTGCCCCTGCCCGCTGGAACCGTTTTCGATTTGTGTATGCATAGATGTATTGCATTATTGGCTATGACTATGTCCTGGTGTAATTAGCCTCCACTGGTGGTAATTTTGGATTGAGGGACTAATTCGCTTATGCATAGCGCCCCGAAGAAGGCGATCACAAATGCAGTAGACAGTAGTGTTGCTTCAAATTGTGAGTGTCATGTTAATGGTGTTAGGGATATGATGTGAGAAATCAGTTTTAGTGACACGGGACGGGACGTCTACTCTCCTGACTTGGCTGACCCCTTTTCCACCATTTTATGGATTGTCTGATGATGAATCTTTGTCACATCTCCCCAATTCAGTAGTTGGAAGTGAAATGCTACTCCGGTCAGACACCGCTGCGCTGACGCCCCTGATATGCCCCTCATCATTAGCTGGTGGAGAAATTCTATGGTGACTTGTGATCTGGCTTGTTCACATTGGTCAACCCGTCTGCCTGCTACTAGTCGTGTCCACTCTTCCCATGCCTTACCGTATGCTTGCCACGTCGACGGGGCAACTGACGCTCTGATTAATGGCATCAACTATTCGCCACTAGATCCCATAGGGAAGGTGGGCAACTGTTGCCCGATGGGTGGGCGTTGTGGAAGAGCTCTGTGAAAATCTGCCAATTGAATTGTTATAAAGCGTTAGCAGCAGCTTTAGACCCCTCAGCATAGTGGCTAGCACGGACCCATACATTGTGTTTTAGGCACAGGAATGCTAGCCTGGGTAGTAGGCCTAGCACTGGGACAGACGATTATGCCATCTTATTAATGCAGTGCGCTAGGCTGGTGTTTTTTGTTATGAAGCGTATATTTTTGTAAGCCAGGAGCGCGCCCCATATTTCTATTGCTACAACTATTGGGAAGAAAAACTATTTTCAGGGCTAGATGCAGATAAAAATTATTATTAATTTAAAAGCTGGTGGAGCTTGGTATAGATGGCCTAATACAATGAGTCCCACACACTGCTAGAAGGCCAAATATTTTTTCAGAGGTAGATGCAGAAAAAAATTATATTCAGTTTGCAACCTGATGGAGGTCAGTAAAGATGGACTAATAGAACAAGTCCCACACATTGCTAGAAGGCCAAATATTTTTTCAGAGCTAGATACAGATAAAAATTATTTTTAATTTGCAACCTGATGGAGGTCAGTATAGATGGACTAATAGAACAAGTCCCACACACTGCTAGAAGGCCAAATATTTTTTCAGAGCTAGATGCAGATAAAAATTATTTTGAATTTGCAACCTGATGGAGGTCAGTATAGATGGACTAATAGAACAAGTCCCACACACTGCTAGAAGGCCAAATATATTTTCAGAGCTAGATGCAGATAAAAATTATTTTTAATTTGCAACCTGATGGAGGTCAGTATAGATGGACTAATAGAACAAGTCCCACAAACTGCTAGAAGGCCAAATATTTTTTCAGAGCTAGATGCATAAAAATTATTTTTAATTTGCAACCTGATGGAGGTCAGAATAGATGGACTAATAGAACAAGTCTCACACACTGCTAGAAGGCCAAATATTTTTTCAGAGCTAGATGCAGAAAAAAATTATATTCAATTTGCAACCTGATGGAGGTCAGTATAGATGGACTAATAGAACAAGTCCCACACACAGCTAGAAGCCCAAATATTTTTTCAAAGGTAGATGCAGAAAAAAATTATATTCAGTTTGCAACCTGATGGAGGTCAGTATAGATGGACTAATAGAACAAGTCCCACACACAGCTAGAAGGCCAAATATTTTTTCAGAGCTAGATGCAGAAAAAAATTATATTCAATTTGGAACCTTATGGAGGTCAGTATAGATGGACTAATAGAATGATGCTATGCCCAAAAGGTTTTACTTCACTAGGTGCAGTAAAAAAATTGGTATTCTATACACAGGTGGTGTAGCTTGCAGCACAGATAGGCTACTCCACTGACTAACACACTCTGCAATAGGCCAAAAAGGATTAGCTTTGCTAGATTTAGCCAAATGCTGTGAAAAAAAAACTTGCACAGCACTGTCACAGACCTGCCTGGCAAAAACTGATAGGAACTGATGTAACCTAGTCCTGAAAAGGACTGCAATTACAATTAGTCTTTACTCCCACAACCTATCTATTTAAGAGCACAGACCTGCCTGATAAAAGTCGTAGGAAATGCTGTAACCTAGTCCTTAAAAGGACTGCAATCACAACTGTTCCCTACTCCCAAGTTATCTGTAGATTTGTGCGAAAATTGGCTTGAAATTAACAAGGTATAGCGCACACAGCAACAGCGGTGCCGTCTAACACGCAGCTGCAGCAGTGAGAAAATGGTGGCGACGGGGAAAATGTCTGGGTCTTATAGGGCAAAGACATGTGACATACACTGCCAATGACACATGCCCTTGCTTGTGTGAAAAAAAGCACTTCGATCCGTGTGTGCGCTGCTGATAGGCTGACAGATTGCACCTCCCCACTGTAAATGCGGGAAAGAGAAAAAAAATATGGAGATCTTCATTATTCCTGCAGAGATCCATCCCCTGCCCCTCCCCCCGCCCCGCTGTACATTCAAACTGCGTATTAACATTAATTTTCATCATTACTGAGAAAAAATCCAGTTATGATTTTGGTGCACAAACAGTTATCGAACATAACCTCGAACAGCCGAATTTTTTTCAAATCGTTCGTGTTCGCCGAACGGCTCGAACACCGCCCAAAACAGCTCGAATTTGAGATTGGCGAACAGTTCGAGTCGAACAACGCTCATCTCTACTGATGAATTTATGTAACCTATTTTAGGGTATCCTTTGTAGTCCCTGCTTCTGTCTGATATTCTCTATTTTTATTGATTTTATTTTAATATTTTTATGTATTTTTGTATCTATTAAAGATTGAATATTTTTACATGGGCTTAGTTACTCCTGTTTTTGTAGGCTTATTATTGTATTTACGAGAGCCATTTGCATATTGGGTCAAATATACAGTGGGGAAAATAAGTATTTGATACACTGCCGATTTTGCAGTTTTTCCCACCTACAAAGAATGGAGACGTCTGTAATTTGTATTGTAGGTACACTTCAACTGTGAGAGACAGAATCTTACAAAAAATCCAGAAAATCCCATTTTATGATTTTTAAATAATTTAATTGTATTTTATTGCATGAAATTAGTATTTGATCACCTACCAACCAGTAAGTATTCTGGCTCTCACTGATCTGTTAATTTTCCTTTATGAAGCCCTCCTACTCTGCACTCATTACTGGTATTAACTGCAAATGTTTGAACTCATTACCTGTATAAAAGACACCTGTCCACACACTCAATCAATCACAATCAAACTCACACTCTCCACCATGGCCAAGACAAATGAGCTGTCTAAGGACACCAGGGACAAAATTGTAGACCTGCGCAAGACTGGGATGGGCAACATGATTGTAGGTAAGCAGCTGGTGAGAAGGCAACTACTGTTGGCACAATTATTAGAAAATGGAAAAAACACAAGATGACTGTCAATCTTCCTGGGTCTGAGCCTCCATGCAAGATCTCAACTCGTGGGTTAAGGATGATTCTGAGAAAGGTCAGGAATTAGCCCAGAACTACATGGGAGGACTTGGTCAATGACCTGAAGAGAGCTGGGACCACAGTCTTAAACATTATCGTTAGTAACTGTTACGCTCACGCCCAGACTGTTTGGCGTCAGTGTGGTTAGTGGTCCCACTGGGCTACAAACTGAGGAGTGCCTGGAGGGGCGTGACTAGGGTCTCGCCAGATCCGACCACGAACACACGGTGGCTTAATCGACTCCGTGGTCTGAGGGGGGATGAGGGAGGTGGCCCAGGTGCTACTCCAGGTCAGACCCCGGTCACACAGCTGTTGACTCACACCGGGGAATGCAGGAATGGGCAGGTTTGGCTGGTATGCAGACTGGTGGCGGGTACTGACAGGCACGGCTGGTATACAGACGGGCGGGTACTGGCAGACACGGCTGGTATACAGACAGGCAGGTACTGGCAGGTAGGTAAACATGCTGGTTAGGGACCAGTACAGACTGGGATACAGGAACAGAACCGCAGGTGCGGAGGGGAGGTGGAGCAGAGCAGAGCTGCAGGTGCAGAAGACAAGCAGAGCAGAGCCGCAGGTGCGGAGGACAAGCAGAGCAGAACCGCAGGTGCGGAGGACAAGAAGAGCAGAGCTGCAGGTCGGGAGGACAAGCGGAGCAGAGCAGAGCCACAGGTGCAGAGGGCAAGCGGAGCATAGCAGAGCAAATCCACAGGAGTGGAGGACAAGCGGAGCAGAGGAGAGCAGAGCCGCAGGTGCAGAGGACAAGTGGAGCAGAGCAGAGCAGAGCCGCAGGTGCGGAGGACAAGCAGAGCAGAGTCGCAGGTGCGGAGGATAAGCAGGGCAGAGCAGAGCCGCAGATGCGGAGGACAAGCAGGGCAGAGAAGAGCAGAGCTGCAGGTGTGGAGGACAAGCAGAGCAGAGCCGCAGGTGCGGAGGACAAGCAGAGCAGAGCCACAGGTGCGGCTGACAAGCAGAGCAGAGCCGCAAGTGCTGAGGACACACAGAGCAGGGCAGAGCAGAGGACAGCTGCAGGGGCGGAGGGCAAGCGGAGCAGAGCAGAGTGGAGCAGAGCCGTATGTGCGGGCAGACAGGACAGGGCTCTATTCACATGGAACAGACTGGGAAACACAGGAAGATAGCTAGAACGCAGGAGATAGATACGGAGGGAAGGATACAGGACAAGCAGAACCAGATACACACAAGATACTTGCAATGAAGTAGCGAGTGGACACAAAACTCACAAACAGAAGTACAGAGACAATGAGTAGGAGTTAGGTACTGGTTCAGACACTGCAGGAAAAGGGAAGGATCGGATATAGAGACAAACAGGTAATGGGCTAGGACACAGTCCAGACAGGAACTGACACTAGAACGAGATACAGGAGCGAACCTGGGCATACAGCCCCCAGGGTGGTGGAAAAGACTAGAAGTCACAGATACAGGTAATGGGCCTGGGTACTCAGCCCCCAGGGTGGCGGAAACAGACAAGATACAGGACAGGACCTGACAACTCAGTTGCACAGAACACACTGCAAGAAAGTGTTGCTCAGGCCCCTCCCACTGGGTGGAGGAGGTTTAAGTATCCAATGACTCACAGCAATAGGCTGGGGATGCATTAGGACTACGCACACTGTAACTTTAAGAATCAGGAAGTGCCAGCGCCCCCGCCCTAAGCCAGCAGACAAGAGACATGCACACAGCAGGTAGACGAGCATAGTGTGTAGCCTGGACTGGTAGGTAAGTTGGCGATCTTGCATGGTGGGAGATGATAAGCCATGCCAGCACACCGCCAGGGATGTCACAGTACCCCCCCTTTACGCCCCCTCTTCTTCAAGCCCGCAGGATTTTCTGCAGAGAAGTTGGAGGCCGATCCTTCACAATGGACGCCCAAGACTTCTCTTCAAGAAGACTACCTCTTCTGTCCACTAGAGGGAACGAGACAGGTCTCACCATCTTGGTGACTAGGATGCTTCTTCCCATCGAGCCATCCTCAGCATCAGATGAAGTGGACGAAGTACCAGGAACAGGACATAGCAAAGTCTCTCTCAATTTGTTATTATCGGGTAGCACTCCAAAGGATTCAAGGGACAACTGGAGATCCTCCACTGGGTTGGAGGTGTGCAGAGACTCGGGGGTAACCACCGCCTTGATGTACACTTTGCCAAGCTTACTGGATGAAGTGGGCGAAGTATCAGGAACGTCTCTCTCCATTTTTTAACATCAGGTAGCACCCCGGAGGATTCAAGAGACAACTGGGGGTCCTCCGCCTGGTTGGAGGGGTTCAGAGACTTGGGGGTAGCCACCGCCTTGATGGACTTATTGCCAGACTTATTAGAGATGGAAGATCCTTGCTTCGGGACCATCTTCAGTCTGGTCTCTGAGATGACACGTCTGCGAATCGGGACGGTACCTGAAGCCAGATCATTGGTACAATTGTCAAGACTGTGTGAGGACATCGCCTCCTCTTCCCTTCCTTCGGAGACTTCAGTGCACAGCGAGTTAGCGACTAGCAGATCAGGTGAAGAAGAAGAATACATGGCTGACTGTCCTGAAGGTATGGGGACTGGACACCCCTTGTACCTCAGCAGTCCCTCAAGAAACACCATGCTGGATCTTCAGACCTGAGCGGGCACTAGAGCTCTTGGCTCTGGACGACGTGTCGATAAACCAGACAGCACCTGGAATGTGAACTTCTTCATGTGTAATGCTCCAATCTGGAGCTTAATTTGTACAGACATATTTTGACTGTTTCTGAGTAGGGCTCGTCCTACCCCTGACGATGCCCAAACTGGATTCTGGAGTTGTCGGACGGGGAGCAGACACTGACTCTTCCCAGCCTTCAGCCCGAAACTCCCAGTTAATCCGAGGCCTTTACTTGCCACGGAGACAGTCACGGTCATCTGTGGAGAGGAAACACTAACGCCAAGGGCCGCCTCTCCTACAGGCCTAATGTCTTGGGACTCTCCAACCTTCGCTGGACAAAGACCGTCAAGATGTTGCAAACAACCGCAGCTGGTCCGCAATCTGATTTTATGACTGAGCTCCGGCCTCAACTTTGCCTGACGAACATGGTCAACCTTCATGGATTCTGTGCGGGTAACTGCCTCTACAGGATGGGGAACAGGAGAACCTGACGTGACGGCTTACCTCTATGCCTTGCTCGTCTGGACTACCTCTTGAGGTTGGGAAAGGAAGTATTCTGCGGAGCATTGTCATCCTCTGTGGATTCTGCGTGGACAGCAGCCTCTTCAGGCTGGAAAACTGGTGGGTTACCTACATGCATCACCCATCTGGACTGCTCCAGGATATTAGGAAGGGAAGCTTTAGCAGAAGATTCAGGGTTAAGGTCATCAAAAACCATTAGAAAGGCCACCAGGAAGGCCTGCAGGTCAGAGACGATAGGATCTCTTGCTTCCCATAGGGAGGTGATCCAATTCAAGGCATCACCCGCTAGGTAGGACATCAGAAATACTACTTTAATCCAATTGGTGGGAAAATAGTGAGCATAGAATTTGAAATGCAGCATGTATTGCTCCACAAACGCACGGCTTTGTTTTGGATCCCCATAGTACCATGGTGGATCCGCAGGAGTGAGTGCTGATAGCTCCATTTTGGCTGGTGCGTAAATCGCCTGGACCTCAGCTTGGGAAAAAAAATTTCATTGGAGGTAGTAACCACCAGGCAAGGATTCAAATGTCTCCGAGAGCGAAGGGCCGTGGGACTCAATGGGGGCCATGGCCTGAGCAAACTGTTACGCTCAAGCTCGGACTGTTTAGCGTGAGCGTGGTTAGTGGTCCCACTGGGCCACGAACCGAGGAGTGCCTGGAGGGGCGTAATTAGGGGCTCGCCAAGTCCGACCACGGATGCATGGTGGCTTAATCGACTCCATGGTCTGAGGAGGGATGAGGGAGGTGGCCCAGGTGCTACTCCAGGTCAGACCCCAGTCACACAGCTGTTGACCCACACCGCGGAATGCAGGAACGGGCAGGTTTAGCTGGTATGCAGACTGGCGGGTACTGACAGGCACGGCTGGTATACAGACGGGCGGGTACTGGCAGGTAGGTAAACAGGCTGGTTAGGGATCAGTACAGATTGGGATACAGGAACAGAACCGCAGGTGCGGAGGGGAGGCGGAGCAGAGCAGGGCCGCAGGTGTGGAGGACAAGCGGAGTAGAGCAGCGCAGAGCCGCAGGTGCGGAGGACTAGCAGAGCAGAGCCGCAGGTGCGGAGGATAAGCAGAGCAGAGCAGAGCCACAGGTGCGGAGGACAAGCAAAGCAGAGCAGAGCAAAGCTGCAGGTGCAGAGGACAAGCGGAGCACAGCAGAGCAGAGCCGCAGGTGTGGAGGACAAGCGGAGCAGAGCAGAGCCACAGGTGCGGAGGACAAGCACAGCAGAGCAGAGACGCAGGTGCGGAGGACAAGCAGGGCAGAGCAGAGCAGAGCCGCAGGTGCGGAGGACAAGCAGGGCAGAGCAGAGCCGCAGGTGCAGAGGACAAGCGGAGCAGAGCAGAGCCGCCGGTGCGGAGGACAAGCAGAGCAGGGCAGAGCAGAGCCGCAGGTGTGGAGGGCAAGCGGAGCAGAGTGGAGCAGAGCCGCATGTGCGGGCAGACAGGACAGGGCTCTGTTCACATGGAACAGACTGGGAAACACCGGAAGATAGCTAGAACACAGGAGGTAGATACGGAGGCAGGGAAACGGGACAAGCAGAACCAGATACACACAAGATACTTGCAATGAAGTAGCGAGTGGACACAAAACTCACAAACAGAAGTACAGAGACAATGAGTAGGAGTTAGGTAATGGTTCAGACACTGCAGGAAAAGGGAAGGATCGGACATAGATACAAACAGGTAACGAGCTAGGACACAGTTCAGACAGGAACTGACACTGGAACGAGATACAGGAACGAGCCTGGGCATACAGCCCCCAGGGTGGCGGGAAAGACTAGAAATCACAGATACAAGGTAACGGGCCTGGGTTCTCAGCCCCCAGGGTGGCGGAAACAGACAAGATACAGGACAGGACCTGACAACTCAGTTGCACAGAACACACTGCAAGAAAGTGTTGCTCAGGCCCCTCCCACTGGGTGGAGGAGGTTTATGTATCCAGTGACTCACAGCAATAGGCTGGGGATGCATTAGGACTAATCACACTGTAACTTTAAGAATCAGGAAGTGCCAGCGCCACCGCCCTAAGCCAGCAGACAAGAGACATGCACACAGCAGGTAGACGAGCATAGTGTGTAGCCTGGACTGGTAGGTAAGTTGGTGGTCTTGCATGGTGGGAGATGATAAGCCATGCCAGCACGCCGCCAGGGATGTTACAGTAACACACTATGCCGTCATGGATTAAAATCCTGCAGGGCACGTAAGGTCCCTCTGCTCACGCCAGCACATGTCCAGACCAGTTTGAAGTTCGCCATTGACCACCTGGATGATCCAGAGGAGGCATGGGAGAAGGTCAAGTTTTCAAATGAGACCAAAATAAAACTTTTTGATATCAACTCCACTTGCCATGTTAGGAGGAAGAAGAAGGATGAGTACAACCCCAAGAACTCAGTCCCAACCATGAAGCATGGTGGTGGAAACATCATACTTTCTGCAAAGGGGACAGGATGACTGCACCGTATTGAAGGAAGGATGGATGGCATCAGATATCGCAAGATTTTGGCCAACAAACTCCTTCCAGCATGACAATGACCCAAAATACAAAGCCAGGGCAACTAAGGAGTGGCTCCGTAAGAAGCATTTCAAGGTCCTGGAGTGGCCTAGCCAGTCTCCAGATCTGAACCCAATAGAAAATCTGTGGAGGGAGTTGAAACTCAATGTTACTCAGCAACAACCCCGAAACGTGAAATATCTGGAGAAGATCTGTATGGAGGAGTGGGCCTAAATCCCTGCTGCAGCGTGTGCAAACTTGGTCAAGAACTACATCTGACCTCTGTAATTGCAAACAAAAGTTTCTGTACCAAATATTAAGTTTTGTTTTTCTATTGTATCAAATACTTATTTAATGCAATAAATGCTAATTAATTATGTAAAAATCATTCAATGTGATTTTCTGGATTTTTTTTAGACTTTGTCTTTCACAGTTGAACTGTACTTACAATAAAAATTACAGACCTCACCATTATTTGTAGGTGAGAAAACTTGCAAAATTGGTAGTGTATCAAATACTTATCTTCTCCACTGTAGGTAGTTAGTACAATAGAGCGTGGTGCCAGCGTGGTTCCCCGTCCGCCACCATGCAGGGATGCCAACATACTCACTGCTCTGGCCATGCACCGTGGTTCCCGTCTTGGCTCTCTACTTCCTGGTCTGTGCACATCACACAGGCTTCAAGGCGGCGCGCCTAGTGTGCACGCGCACTCCTCTGTTCTTAAAAGGGCAGCGCACACACACTTTGAAATTGCCTTCAGCCAATAGTATGTGTGAAACTGTATGTTGCCAGATCTCCCATCCCAGTATCCTGTGTAGTCTGTTTGTGTTCCCGTAAACTGTTTAGTCTGAACGTTACCCTGTATCCTAAGTTATCTGAACTAGAACCTTAAGCCTCTCCGGCAGTACCTGAACCTAACCTGAACCAGTTCCTGAAACCCGTGTTGTCTGAACGTGAACCTATTTCAGTATTCCGTGTTGGCCGGACTGTTATACCAGAATCCGAGTTCTGTCTTTCAGTGACTCCAAGTCCTTGTATGTGGCTACTATCTTGACCCTTGGGGACAACAGATGCAGTGCCGGGGACTGCCCTGGAGTGTTTCCTAGCGGCTACTGCAGCGCGAGCCTAACTTCACCATCAGGAGCTCTAGTGAAGACCAGATAGCTGTTTAGCCGCACCCCTCCTGGGTAAGCCCGGCATGTGGCACAGTCGGTCCACTATCCACTTGTGTCACAGTGTGACAGCTGTCAGTACCTATATGACATGAACTTTCTAATAATAATAATAATAATGGGCAAACTGTGCTTACTCTGCTCAATCTGCCCCATTCTATACAACAAAGCTGGAATATGAACGGCAGAAAATAGTGTCAGCCTATTTTGACTTCTGCTGTAGCTAATGTGATGACTACATGTCAAGTTGTTGTTAAATGGATGCTTTTTTATTGTACCTCTGTTAGCCATCTATATTTTGTGCATATGGAGTGAATTAAAATTTAAAATGAAGTGGTGAATAAAAATTCAGAAGCTTGTAAAAAAATTTGTATTATTTTTCCATCTCTGTGAGAGTTTGCTTTTTTTTGCATCTAGAGTTGATGGTTTTATTGCTACCAATTTTGGGCACATACAGTTCTGGCATTTTTCCATTTATTTGATCTACCGAATGAGTTAATTGATTTTATATTTTATTAGACCAGACTTTTACAGAGGCAGCGATACCAATTTTTGCTATTTTTTTTTATGGGTGAAAGGGAGGTGCTAAAAATTTGTATTTTTTATATTTTTACAACTTTTTTTTCATTTTTCACTTTATTTTTTAGTGCTCTTAAAGGAATTGAACTTGCAATCATTTAATCTCTTATACTATACACTGTAATACTATTGCAATATATAAAGTAAATCTCAGTCTACTATGAAGCTCAGCCTGTGCCTGAGCTTCACGGAAAGTACTAAGATGGTAGTGACAAAGGCCTTCAGCAAGCCCCTGGCACCACTGGGGGCCAATTGCAGTGCTAGTGTAGCGCCCCGAAGGGTTCGGTTGCTACAGGGGTATTGCACCTCAACCAGAGGTGTGATATTCCACTCCCAGGTAAGGATGGAGTGTGGACCAGGGCTCAGTTAGCTGCATACACACACTCACCCCATTTCCGGGGGACAGCTCGACGGTGCTCCCATATAATTGCAGGCACAGCTGACCATGTCACTGGCTGGAGTGGGGAGGGGGGAGAGAACCCAGTGGTATAGGAGCAGAAGGGGACGGTTTCTGGAGCACAGGAAGGAGCTCATTGGGTGCAGGTCATCTGAGCTCAGACACAGAGAACCAGATAAAAGGTGGGAGCCATCTTAAGGCAGAGCAGAGAAAAGAGAAGTTCAGTTCAGTCGGAGCTGACAGGGAGCCGAGGCTCAGCCTGAGCTCAGCTCCACGAGGCAGGCCTGGAGAGAAGGCTGGGGCCAGAGAGGAGAAGAGAAGAAGGAAGGAAGGAGGAGAGACAGAGGAGTAGAAAGGCTCCAGAAACAAGAAGGCAGAAGGGACCCTAAGAGAGCAGAATGGACAGCAACCGCTGCAAACCCGCGTTATATCGGGTGAAGGGTCAGGCTGTGGAAGGGTATCGGATTCCCAAGTTGGTGGAGGTAAATTATCCCTCAGTCAAGAACCGGAGGTCGTGATCATTTATTGGTGCGACCCCCCGCCAAACCTGCTAGGAAGGCACCATATAGGATAGCGGGAAGCGGAGGCCAACGCTTACCCGACACGGTCCGAGGTAGCTGCACAGAAGTTTGGTCACTGGTGGGGTACGAGAGGCCAGAGAAAGGACAGAAGGGGGTCCTGTGCCATACTCCTGAATTGCCTGGGGGTTGACCGAGCTCCTCACCTGGTGGACGCAGCACGGCTTGGGCAGTCATTGCTGACAGAAGTGACATGGATAACAACTGTGAGTAAAAACCCTGGACTGCACCATTGGACTCAGTGCGATCTTTGCTGCGCCTGCACCATCACCCCCAGCATCCACCTACACTGCCCTGAGGCTACACTCTTCCCGTGGGGAGTTATCCTACCCCTGTGCTGCACACCAACACCAGCCTCAGCAGTCTGCCTTGCAGCGGCGCTTATCCCTGACCGCAATCCACGGGTGGCGTAGTCGGACATTCAAAACACTGATAAATAGACTGCCGCCATTTGGTCTGACCACCCTGAGCCACGGGACCGGGTTGCCATTACTACCCCCATCAGCACCGTACAGCAGAAGGCCCGGTTCCGGGTGCCCCACGGCCCAGGGGGCGAGTCACTAGGAAGGACCGGAAACCTTGCCATTTAAAACTTGCTGTCATTGAATGCCAAAGGAATTTAAATGGTTAATAGCAGCTAGAGGAGCTCAGCTCTAGCTGTGCATGTATGGAGCTCAGCTACTGAGCCCTCTCCACACACTGGCACCCCCGCAATCATGTAAATGTAAGTCTTAATTGGTCAATATTGAATTTTAGGATTGCTCTCTCCAATAGGGGACACTGGAGACCAGTTCTCTATATGAAGAGGCTTTTGAATTCCTTGATGCCATTGAGTATTACCTTGTCTAAAAGTGTCCCTTCGCCAAATTGATGCTCTCGGTAAGGATAAACGTTACCCTCTAGGCTTCCATCATAGGCCTTTCACTCAACTAATCAGTCTTTCACTTTGTGCTGATGAGGGGCAAGAACCCGCATAAAAGCTGTCCACAAATGGAGTTCTGTTCTTTTGAAAAAAGATCTGGTTTGGTTTTCTGTCATAAGGTAAAGCTCTTCGAAGGGTCAATATTGATTTCTAGGATTGCTACCTCCAGTAGGTGGCACTGGAGACTCTACAGCTAATAGCATAATTTTGGATATATTCGCATATAATAAGAGTGAAGGATCTGTAATCCCCTACAGTCACATGAATGAGGGATACATGTAATCAGAGGCATATTAAAATGGTTACTCATTATCGGATGTTACAAAATAGATAGATAAATATTTATCACTACCTCTCAAGCAGCTTTTACCACTAGGATGTTAAATAAGTGTCTTGATTGTGAAATACTGGAGAGGTTATTTTATGAAGGATTTGGCTAATGTGACAGTTCTAGTAATGAATTACGCCATAAAATATATTAATGTATTTTAGAGGTCAGTTGCATTCTGAAAGCTATATATTTTTTACTTTTTCAGTGACAGATCTGTATGAGAATTGTGTTCTTGTTCTATGTATTACATTTTTCAATTGTGTGTATGTATGGATGCATACTTGGTTAACATATAACTTGAATTATTTTTTGGAACCTTGAGAAAATAAACATCAGTCATTGCTATTTTTACTGTCATTTTAATTGTACAGTATAAATTACATCTTTTCTTCTTTCTATGATTGCAGTGCAAGAAAATACATATATTCTGTATGTTTTGATTTTGTCATTAAACAATAACAGTTTTAACCCCTGATTTTTCATTTTTGGTCTAAAAGGCAAAAGAAAGACAAAAAGATAGTGGCAGGGAGGACGCTCCCATTTGTGTTATCGTATAAACCAGGTCGGTAATCAGAGAATCCTATACTACTACTAATCTACTAATGGAGGACTATGGGTTGCAGTATACTATATAGAGGACTATGGGGTGCATTATACTGTAATGAGAACTATGAGGAGTGCATTATACAATATGGAGAATTATGGATTGCAGTATACAATATGGTGGAATATGGGGTGCATTATACTATAATGAGAACTATGGGGAGTGCATTATACAATATAGAGGACTATGAGGAGTGCATTATACTATATAGAGGGCTATGGGTTGCAGCACACTATATGGAGGACTATGGGGTGCATTATATTATAATGAGAACTATGTTGTGCATTATACAATATGGAGGACTATGAGGAGTGCATTATATTATATGAAGGACTATAGGTTGCAGTATACTATATGGAGGATTATGGGGTGCAGTATGCTATATGGAGGACTATGAGGAGTGCATTATACTATATGGAGGATTATCGGGTGCTGTATACTATATGGAGGACTATGGGGCCCATTAAACTGAATGGAGGTCTATGCGTTGGGCTATTATAATATTTGGAGGGCTATGTGGGAGCCTTTATACTTTATGGAGGGTTATGTAGGGACCATTATACTGTATGCATTATACTGTATGCCAGCAATTATACAGCGTGAAGGATTGTGTGGGGTCCATCATACTGTGTGGAGAGCTGTGTGGGAGCCATTATACTGTTTGGAGGACTAGTGGGTGCCATTATACAGTGTGGTGAGGTGTGGGACCATTATAATGTATGTTAGCCCATTATACTGCATGGAGGGCTCTATTTGGGTCACAGTTGGGGAATCATACTGTGTTTTGTTGGGGTCACCATACTTTAGGGAGTTGAGGTGGGGTATACTAGGTACAGAAGTCGATTGCAGCATTCCAGTGGCAAGGGGAGGTAAGCGCCGATACCTCCTCACCGGCGTACTGCGCTGTCTGTGCAGGGTCCCGGTGATTGTCATGGTGACCCGATGTCATCATGATGACATCAGGGTCACCATACAGCAGGAAGTTAGGTAGACCGTGCTCAGTGCGGGGTCTAACTAACTTCTGTGCACAGGGCTGCAGCCTGCATAGCATAGAGATGCTGCTGCAGCATTTCTATGCTATGCATGCGATCTGGGTGAAAAAAAATGAAAGTCCCATAATGGGACAAAGTATAAAAGTTAAAAGTATCAGAAATTGAAAAAAATAATAGAAAAAATTGTAAAAATATTTAAAAAAAATGAAAAAAAATCCCCCCAAAAATAAAAATATATTATACTCATGAATAAATATTATTCTGAAAAAAACAAAACAATAAAAGTACACACATTTGGCATTGCAGCTTCTGGAAAGACCTGACCTATAAAACTGTCCCACTAGTTAACCCCTTTAGTGAACACAGTAAAAAAAAAATGAAGCAAAAAACAATGCTTTATCATCAAACATAAACAAAAACTGTAATAAAACGTGATAAAAAAGACCAATGTAAATAAAAAATGGTACCACTGAAAATGTCATCTTGTCCTTCAAAAAAACAAGCTGCCATACAGCTCCATCAGCCGAAAAATATAAAAGTTATAGCTCTCAGAATAAAGCGATGCAAAAAAAATATTTTTTTTCTATAAAATAGCTTTTATTGTGTAAAAGCCCCAAAACATAAAAAGCTATATAAATATGGTACCGCTGTAAATGTACTGACCCAAAGAATAAAGTTGTCTTATAAATCTTAACACACGCAGAATGGCATAAAATAAAACCAAAAAAACAATTCCTGAATTGTTGGTTTTTGTTTATTCTGCCTCCCAAAAATCGGAATAGAAAGTGATCAAAAAATGTCACGTGCCTGAAAATGGTACCAATAAAAATGTCAACTCGTCCAGCAAAAAGCAAGCCATCACATGACTCTGTCGGCCAAAATATAGAAAAATTATAGCTCTCAAGATATGGCGATGCAAAAACTAGTCTTTGCAAAAAAAAAGCGTATTTTAGTGTGTGACAGCTGTCAATCATAAAAACCCGATATGAATCTGGCATCGCTGTAATCGCATCGACCTGAAGAACAAATTTGTCTAATCACGCATACCGCACAAGGAAAGGAGTAAAAAAATTAACTCTAGGGTTAGGGTTGTCCTAGGTTTAGGGTTGTGCTAGGGTTATGCTAGGGTTAAGGTTGTGCTAGGGTTAGGGCTGTGCTAGGGTTAGGGTTGTGCTATGGCTAGGGTTGTGTTGGGGTTAGCATTAGGGTTGTGCTAGGGTTAGGGTTGTAATAGGGTTAGAGTTGTGCTAGGGTTAGGGTTGTGATAGGGTTAGGGTTGTGCTAGGGTTAGGGTTGTGCTAGGGTTAGGGTTGGGTTAGGATTGTTTTAGGTTTAGGGTTGTGCTAGGGTTAGGGTTGGGTTAGGGTTGTGCTTGGGTTAGGGCTGTGCTAGGGTTAGGGTTGTGCTAGGGTTAGAGTTGTGCTAGGGTTAAGGTTGTGCTAGAGTTAGGATTAGGGTTGTGTTAGGGTTGTGCTAGGGTTAGAGTTGAGATTTTTTCAAAAGTAAAGAAAAAAATGATGACCATACGGCGACTAATGTTGAGCGCAAATGCTCGCTACTTGAGTTTGCATCAGGTGCTCGGGTATGCACCGAGTATCACAGGTGCTCGAGTGACATGCCCGAGTTTCCGCCCCACATGCTTTGCGGACAAAAAAACCTGCCATGCACAAGCGATCCCCACATGTTTTTTTTTGGGTGTTTAACAACCATGAAACATGCGGGGCGGGGACTCAAGCATGTCACTCGAGCACCCGCGATACATGGTGCATACCTGAGTACCAGATGCAAACTCAAGTAGTGAGCACTTGCGCTCAAGACTAATGACAACTTATTCAATATGATGACCTAATGTTATCAATTTCTGTGTCATGATAAAATCCTTGAAGAGTTTAGTTTCCAAAATGGGGTCACTTGTGGGGGGTTTACACTATTTAGGCGCATCAGGGTGCTCTCAAAAGCAGCATGGCGTCTGCTCTCAATTCCAGCCAATTTTGCGTTCAAAAAGTCACACAGTGAACCCTGCCGTGCGCCCAAACAGTGTATTTTCCCCACATATGGGGTATCGGCTTACTCAGGAGAAATTGCACAACAAATGGTATTGCGCAATTTCACCTGTCACCCTTTTAAAAATGCAACATTGGGGGCTGAAAAACATTTTTGTGGGAAAAATGTAAAAATTTTTTTTTTATGGCTTAATGTTATAAACTTCTGTGAATCACCTGGAGGTTCAAAGTGCTCACCACACATCTAGATAAGTTCCCTGGGGGGTCTAGTTTCCAAAATGGTGTCACATTTGGGGGTTTCTACAGTTTAGGCACATGAGGGGCTCTTCAAACGCAACATGGCGTCCGCTAACTATTCAAGCAAATTTTACATTCAAAAAGTCAAATGGCGCTCCTTGCTTTCCGAACCCTGCTGTGCGCCCAAACAGTGGTTTTCCCCCTCATATGGGGTATTGGCATTCTCAGGAGGAATTGCACAACAAATTTTGGGATCCATTTTTTCCTCTTACCCTTGCAAAAATAAAAAATTGGGGTCTAAAATAAATTTTTTGTGAAAAAAAGTTAAATGTTCATTTCTTTCTTCCACATTCCAAAAATTCCTGTGAAGCACCTGAAGGGTTAAAAAACTTTTTGAATATGGTTTTGAGCACGTTAAGTGGTGCCGTTTTTAGAATGGTGTCACTTTTGGGTAATTTCTGTCATAAAGGCCCCTCAAAGTCACTTGAAATGTGATGTGGTCCCAAAAAAAATGGTTTTGTAAATTTTGTTGGAAAAATGAGAAATCGCTGGTCAACTTTTAACCCTTATAACTTCCTAACAAAAAAAATTTGGTTCCAAAATTGTGCTGATGTAAAGTAGACACATGGGAAATGTTATTTATTAACTATTTTGTGTGTCATATCTCTCTCATTTAAGGGCATGAAAATTCAAAGTTTGAAAATTACGAAATTTTCTAAATTTTTGCCAAATTTATGATTTTTTTTACAAATAAATGCAAGTCATATTGAAGAAATGTTACCACTATCATGAAGTACAATATGTCATGAAAATACAATCTCAGAATCAGTGGGATCCGTTGAATCATTTCAGAGTTATTACCTCTTAAAATGACAGTGGTCAGAACTCTATAAATTGGCCTGGTCATTAACGTGCAAACCACCTTCGGGTGTAAAGGGGTTAAAAAAAAAAATCTTGAAAAAAAAAGATAGGCTTGAGTCACCATATTTTAAGAATCATACGTTTTTGGTGTTTTTTAGGTCTATGGAGTTGTATGGGGGCTTATTTTTTGTGCGGGATAAGTTGCAGTTAATGGTACTAGTTTGGCATCCATATGATTTTTTGATCTTTTTTTATTTGTGCTTTTGGGTGGAGGTGACGTGACTCTTCCATTTTGATTTTTTTTCCCATTTCAGCATTAACCATATGAAATAAATATATATTATATTATCTTGGAAAATTAACACATTTGGGCATATTTGTCAAGTTATACGCACCAGGATTCTGGCGTATTTTAAGCCAACAAACTGTCATTCATGAATTGTGCCATATTTGTGTTAGAAACTTATTTCGACTTGTCCAATGAGGAGGTTTGGTCTCACTGAAAAGAGCATCACTCATTAAAAAAAAGGGCACTACCAAATGTGTGACAGCGCACCACCAAATAATGCACCAAAATTGTTGCGCACATTTCTTGAACATAGGTAGTATAATTTTGAACTAGGCAGTATCAAATAAGACAGATTTATCAAACAACAGGAACCAATTTAAGAAATAAGGCATATTTTAAGATTGTCTAGTCTTAGGTTAAGTGCCCACGTAGCGTTTTTGTAGCGTTTTTGCGGCGTTTTTACGGCTGCGAAAATGCCACGAAAATGCTTGTGAAACAATCTGCCATGTAAAGCAATGTGAATTCGGATGTGCTGTGCACATGATGCGCTAATTTGCGCGCCGAATTCGCATTGTGTTGCAAAACGCAGCATGACCATTTCTACCGCAATTACGCTGCAAATTCGCGGCCATTGAGGAACATTGAAACGCAGCAAACCCGCAGGTATATGTGGATTTGCTGCGTTTCAATTAAATTCAATGGCTGCGAATTTGCAGCGTATGGTACCCGGGATGAAGAGGAGACTACAACTCCTCTTCATCCCGGCTACCACGTGGTGAAGAAAAGAAATAGAAAAGTTAAAAATAAACAAAACCTGTATATTCACCTCTTCGGCGGCCCCCGGTCTGCTCCCGGCCATGTCCTCTCTCCTTGGCGTCCCGCAGTGTACTGTCAGGACCTGCGGTGACGTCATTTAGTCACCTGATGGTCATGCGACCGCTGACGTCGGCGGTCAGGTGATGGTCGCGTGACCATCAGCTGACTAAATGACATCACCGCAGGTCCTGACAGTACACTGCGGGACGCCGAAGATAGAGGACGTGGCCGGGAGCAGACTGGAGGAGACCAGAGAGGTGAGTATACAGGTTTTTTTTTATTTTTAACGTTTTAATTCTCTTTTTTTTACTATAGATGCTGCATTTAAAGCATCAGTTGTTCACACATTATAAATCCATGCTGGTTTCATGAATTTATATTGTGTGACCAACTTGTCAAGCACTTTTCCAAGTGATGCTCAAAATTGCTTGGAAAACTGCTTGAAAAAACGCATGCGAAAACGCATGTAAAAACCCTGAAAAAACGCTTCTCTCTGGCAGAAAAAACGCATGTAAATCTGCATGCGTTTTTTCTGCCAGAGAGAGGCAAAAACACTCTGCATCAAATCTGCTACGTTGGCACATAGCCTTAGCGCTTCCTAAGAATTAGACAGTTTTCACAAATATATCTCAATGAGCTTTATTTCAGTTTGTTTCAGAATCTATGAAAAATGTAAACTAAAAGACTAAAGACTGGACACAGGGCTTCAAAACAAGAGGCCATGCAAATATATTTGCTTTTATTTCCACATTCGTCATTGTTCTGTATTCATAACTGTCTGCTTGTGTCAGACAAAGAAAAGCTCTTTATCACACATACTGTGCACTGACTATTGAAGCAATACAAGTCATCACTTGTTTTTTTTTACCGCATATGGATGCAGTATAATGAGTCCTTACAGAAACTATTTGGTCCATGTATTACATGACCAACACACGACTTAAAGAGGTTATCTCATGTTGTTCTTTCAGGACTGCAGCCTCTTTTGCCTCCCGGATTCCTGCTTGCTGGGAAGGGGGTGCACCTGATTGATCGACAGTTTGGACCAGCGCCTCCAATGCAGCAAGTATCAGCATGTAGAGGCATCTTTTTGCTTCTGCATCATCAGGGTATAGAATCATAGAATCATAGAATGGTAGAGTTGGAGGGGACCTCCTGGGTCATCTGGTCCAACCCCCTGCTCAATGCAGGATTCACTAAATCATCTCAGACAGATATCTGTCCAGCCTCTGTTTGAAGACATATAGATCTGGCCAGCTTCAGAGCAGTGGATTTTTACTGATAAAATCTCAAAGTTGGTTATATATATATTTAAGATGATATGACAACCCTCATAAGCTGCTGCCAGTCAACTATTATTTCTAAAGTCACTAAAAGGTAAATATAGTATTGAAGCATTAAAACAAGGATGGCATGACTTCACGAGAGCAAAAAACCCTCACATACAGTAGATTCTCATCTATGATGCCCATATGCTTTAACCGCTTTATGTTTTTACTAGCATAAACCATTTGGTATAATTGGTTTTGTTTTATCAGGTAGAGTATAGTTTTGAAATCAGAAATCAACAAAAGCATTTTACTTTTAAGTGGAGCTAATAAGAACAAATTGAGCAAGAAAAATAAATACATTTTTAATATCGCCAATGACGCGTCCCCTGGGCTGTGGGGTACCCGGTGCCGGGCCGGTGGATGCTGGGGGAATGTCACAGTGGCGGTGACCCAGTCTATGACCCAGGGCGGTCAATAAAAAGGGGTTATGTATAGGGGATTATAGAGTTTTTACAGAGTTTGTAACGCCACCTGTGGAATGTGACTAAAGGGAGCCGCCGCTGCGGAGCAGTCCTCTGAAGCTGATGTTACTGCAGCAGGGATGGTGTGGCTCTCCACAGGAAGAGCTAGCTCCAGGGCAGTGTAGATATTGCAGGTTGTGTTCTATCGTGGTACGCTTCCAAGACCATTGACGCATCCAGCCTCGGGACTACCACCTGCCAGACCAGTTTGTGTGTCCGGGAGTTGATACTTCTTCGACACAGCTGTCCCTCGTAGATGAACAGCTTGCCCTTCTCCTTCCACAACTGTTGGGTCTCCTGTGGAGCATCTGGATCAGGGTACGAGTCAGCTTTCGTCAGCAACTCCTTGACTAGGCGGACAGCCAGGTCGCTATCCTGCTTTTCTGCCCATCCATAGTGGGGCAATGGGTTGAACGTGGCCTCTCTGTTGGCCCAGTTGTAGTGCAGGGGTTGATGGCGCAGCAAGAAACACAGAGACAGGGAAGTGCAGTCCCAGGGTCTTTACTGGTGCTGATTAGACAAGCCGGGACTAGAGTACTGGCTAGAAGTGGGAGTCCGGGCATCCTGGAAGCAAGTAAAGAATCCTCCTTGCCAGGTGAAGTTGGAGGCCTTCCCTTTCCACTAAACTCTTTGGCCCTGCTGCTTGTAGCGGTGCGGTGATCCTCGTCCCTGAGTGCGACGTTTCTGTTCTCACCCGTATGGCAGGCAGCTCAGGCCTTGCTGGCGCGTCGCTCCTGCGTGGCGGTGCTGGACCCTCTGTGCTGCTGAGCCTCCGGGCGTCTGATGGGGCCAGGAGACCTGTAATCTCCTGCCCTCCGGTTTCTGCGGCTGGGCCTTCAGTGCCCCACAGCCTCGGACTCCGGTGTCCGGTTCTTCTGTGTGGTATGTCTGGGGTGAGCTGCCGCGCAGCTCCAGTCCCCAGCTCCTCTCTCCTCGATGTCCTCGCTTCAACTCCTGACACTAAGACTAACTAACCCCGCCCACAGATCCCAGTTGCCAAGGGGAGGGGACTCCCCTTGCTGGTCTGGAGCCAGGAAAGTGTTGCATGTTTAGTATCCCTGACTAGGGGATCCTTGCTTGCTTCCAGGCATGGCATTACCTCTTTTGAGGGAGGCAATGCCACTGTGGCAACCGGACCCCTGGGGTGCCACATTCCCACATAGTTAATTTCAGTACTCCCGGACTGAGGATACTTTTCAAAACCAATAATTCACATTACAAGATTATGAATTTAACATTTCTTGAACGTTACCGGTTATCAAAACATTATAAAACACTGTTAATAACATTCTTCTTTTGTCAGGTGCAATTTTGAGCAACATGAGGGACCCGTCTGAAAACCCTCAACGAAGGCCCTGGGCGTGGCTGCAGGGCATAGATGATCCAGGTGTTGGACCACGTCTTCGGCCACACCAAACGGGTTTTTGTTCTGAGGTCATTTGTTATAATCATAAAACCAATAAGGGGGCACTCTAATAAGTGCAACTATTTACAATGGAAAGTTCTTTGGTTATTCACCATCCATAACCTACAAGTCTTTATACCCTTACCGGGTAACTAAATGCACACATGACCAACTTTTGCAATTCACTTTGAAAACACAACTTTCCTGCTTTACCCTAATGGGTAACTATGTACAGCATACATTTTAGTTCTCTTATACTTTAATTCTTTACATTTTAGTTTCTCCAACGGGCAGGGAGCTGACCTTTTGTACTCCTGGTCGATCTACGTAGTACACTGGTAGTTACTGCTCTACCCTGGTCCCTTGTGTCTACCCCTGGTGTGGTGGGTTCAGTGGGAACTACACTACAGGTATTCTGAGGTAACACTGGTAGGCTGGGTAACCTCCTACGAATTCTTTGGCTCACCATGGGTACGACAGGTTCACTGCTAGCAGAGTGTAGATTCTCCTGATCTGATGATGATGAAACCTCTGTCTCTGGGGCCGACTGGTCTTCCAGCTGTTCTGAGACTTCTGCAGCTTCCGGTGAGGCCGCTTGGAGAAAGGTAAGGACCGTTACTACAATTGCATTGTTCACCTGCGTCCAAGACCGGGGAAATTCTCCAAGTACTGTTTGGACCACTTCCTCCACTCCTTCTGTGGGCCGAAGGTTGTCTTGATCTTCTTCCGTGTGTTTCAATTGTTCAGGACATATCTTCAAGTGATCTCTTGAGACTGCCTCTGAAGTTTCCCCTCCATCTTTGCTGATGAGGCACACTTTGGTGTTATCGTAGTTCGAGGGTAGGACGGTGTATGGCTCAACCTCCCACTGGTCATCTAATTTATGGAGTCGTCTTTTTCTTTTAAGTACCTGTTCTCCAGGTGACAAGGGAACGGCAGGTGCGTGCTGATTGTAAGTCTTCTCTTGCTTCTGTCTTGCCTGGGGCAAACTTCTTTCAACACACTCTTGCACTTTGCGGTATTGTTGCTGCCGCTCGATATCCCAATCCACATCTGGGGAAGTCGTCTCTGGTGTTAGGACTCCCATGTCCAAGTCAATGGGTATCTTACCAGGTCTTGCTCTCATCAGGTAAGCGGGTGTACAGTTGGTGGAGTTTACCGGCATGTGATTATAGAGGTCCACCAAATCTGGCAACTTCTCTGGCCACAGGCTACGTTCTTCAAGGGGCAACGTCTTCAACAGGTCTATTACCACCTGGTTCATCTTCTCACGCAACCCGTTGGTCTGGGGATGATACGGCGTTGTCCTTATTTTCTTGCAGCCGTACAAGTCACAGAATTCCTGGAACACCTCTGCTTCAAAGGCTGGATCTTGGTCGGTAAGCACCCGTTCAGGGTAACCGTGTGGGTGACAAAAGTGCTGTTGGAACTTTTTGGCTGCCGTCTGAGCCATCTGGTCTTTTACTGGCACTACTACAAGGAACCGGAAGTAGTGGTCTACTATGGTTAGAGCGTAGACATAGCCTGACCTGCTTGGGGCTAGCTTCACATGGTCCAATGCTACCAGTTCTAGTGGCTGTTTGGTGATGATGGGCTGCAGGGGAGGCCTCTGGCTGTCACGGTCTTTTCGTCTCAGGTTGCATGGACCACATTCTCGACACCATCTCTTGATTGCTTTCCTCATGCCAACCCAGTAGAATCGCTCATGTAGCAGGACTTCCAACTTCTTCCACCTGAAGTGTCCTGCTCCATCGTGGTACGCTTCCAAGACCATTGATGCATCCAGCCTCGGGACTACCACCTGCCAGACCAGTTCGTGTGTCCGGGAGTTGATACTTCTTCGACACAGCTGTCCCTCGTAGATGAACAGCTTGCCCTTCTCCTTCCACAACTGTTGGGTCTCCTGTGGAGCATCTGGATCAGGGTACGAGTCAGCTTTCGTCAGCAACTCCTTGACTAGGCGGACAGCCGGGTCGCTATCCTGCGTTTCTGCCCATCCATAGTGGGGCAATGGGTTGAACGTGGCCTCTCTGTTGGCGGAGCACATGTCCCTCACATAGTGGGAGCACTTCCATGATGATGGAAAGCAGGTATCTCTATCTCTTCCAGCTCTTCCGGGTCTTACCCCCCATCTGGCAAGTGGGGCATCCTGGACAGCGCATCAGCATTTGCATTTTTATGCCCCACCCGATACTTGATGTTGAACTCGTAGTTAGACAGTCAGGCCATCCATCGTTGCTCTAGGGCACCAAGCTTCACAGTCTCCAGGTGCGTCAAATGGTTATTGTCCGTGAAGACTGTAAATTTGGAGGAGGCGAGATAGTGCTTGATGCGCTCTGTTACAGCCCAGACTATGGCGAGAAACTCCAACTTGATGGAACTGTAGTTGTCGGGGTTCCTTTCCGTGGGCTGGAGCTTCCTGCTGGCGTATGCAATCATTCGCTCTCTGCCTTGCTGTACCTGGGACAGCACTGCTCCCAATCGCATGTTGCTGGCATCTGTATGGAGTATAAAGGGTTGGCCATAGTTGGGGTAGGCCAGGACTTCATCTCCGGTCAGAGCCATCTTCAGTCAGGTGAAAGATTCCCCTTCTGGTTTACCCCATTTGAACGGAAGTTTCGGGTTCTTGGCCTTCTTGGACTGGCCTACCAGGAGGTCCTGCATGGGTGCTGCTATCTTGGTGAAACCCTTGATAAATCTTCTGTAGTAGCCTACCAGCCCGAGGAACTGCCGCACTTCCTTGATAGTGGAGGGTCTTGGCCCGTCCTTCATCACGGTGACTTTTTCTGGGTCTGGTGCTACACCTTCAGCGCTTACCACATGACCTAGGTACTGCACCTTGGGCTTCAGCAGGTGGCACTTGGACGGCTTTACCTTCAGGCCAAAACGAGATAGGGCTTCGAACACCTCGGCCAGGTGCTCCAGGTGGTCTTCATATGTCTTCGAGTAGACAATTACGCCTCCAGGTACAGCAGGACAGTTTCGAAGTTCTTGTGTCCTAGGCAGCACTCCATTAACCCCTGGAAGGTTCCTGGGGCGTTGCACAGCCCGAATGGCATGCAGTTGAACTCGCTGAGGCCCATTGGTGTTGTAAACGTGGTCTTTTCTTTGTCCGACTCTGCCACAGGAACCTGCCAATACCCACTGGTGAGATCCAAGGTGGAGAAATAATTAGCAGATCTTAATGCAGCTAGTGACTCCTCAATCCTGGGTAATGGGTAGGCATCCTTATGTGTAATGCGGTTAATCTGCCTGTAGTCAACACACATCCTCATTGTACCATCCTTCTTTCTCACGAGAACTAATGGAGCTGCCCAGGGGCTACAACTATCTCTAATAACCCCAGCCTCCTTCATCTCCCGTAACATTCCTTTGGCACATTGATAGTGAGCTGGAGGTACAGGCCTGTACCTCTCTTTAATGGGTGGATGATCTCCCATGGGGATATGATGTTGGACCCCTTTTACCTGCCCAAAGTCTAATGGGTGTTCATTGAAGACCCGCTCATATTCTTGGACCACCCGGTATACTCCATGCTTTTGGTGCGAAGGGTTGGAGTCAGTGCCCATTTGTAGCTTCTGACACCTATCCTGCATCTGCCCCTTGGAGCCATTATCCTCCGCCGGTTTGGATGGAGGCAAGGGTTCCACTGTCTTTATTGAGTTGTTACTGACAGTAAATAACTTAGCAAGGGTAGCATACCGGGGTAAATGGACCTCTTTCTCCCCACAATTCAGGATGCGAATCATCACTCTCCCCTTGCGGACATCGACTACCCCCCTGGCTGTCAAGATGGTGGGCCTACTGTCAGAGTATACAGGTTCTACCAGGGCCTGATAATCTTGACCCCTGAGACCAATTGCTGCTCGACACCATATCAACATTTCACTCATAGGGGGCATTGCAATGGGGAACGGATCACTCATCCTTACACTGCCAATTTCTCCACCAGACAGTTCTACCTGTAGTCTTTTCATCAGGGCTCTGATTTCTTTCTGTAGAACCCGCTGCTGACTGGAACTGGCAGTCTCGGCGACCTCTTGTAACAAAACAATAATTTCTGCAAGACAATTTTCTATCACATTAGTGGCTAAGGTTATCATGGGATGACTTTCTCGACGATCAATATCAACAATAATCATTCCTAGTGATAGCAATTCTACTTTGCCAACTTTTATGGTCTCCTCTTTATACCCCACCTGAGGCAAGGGCTGACCATTGCTGGCATAGATGTTAAGTTGTTCATCTGGACTGTGGGTAATGTCTGCGTCAGTCCAGTATTGTTTATAAAGGACATATGGCATCGTGGTCACCTGGGACCCAGTGTCCAGCAACGCATTCATTGGGATGCCATCAAGCACGACGGGTAGGACCAGTCGTCCTCCCATGTACTTGTCTCGCCAGCTTTGTGGGCCTGGTCGCCTTACTCCTGGGGGTTGGCCCTCTGCCCCAGGTGTTGCTCGTTTAAATTGCAGAATCTTCCATAGTGTCCAGCCTTTTTACAGCGGCGGCAGATGGGTTGTCCGTCCTGGTCGCAGCGATCACTGTTCCTCCCTCTGATCGGTGGAATTCTCTTCTGTCGTCGCCACGGGACGTCATCTGGAATGGAAGCCAGATGGATCTTCTCCTTTGGAGACACTTGCATGGCCTGCACGGTTTTGGTTAATGCGGCCACGCTTTTGGTAAGCTCCTGGACCTGAAGGCGCAGGTCTGCAGACGGGTCATTGTCCAGAGTCTGCGCGTCAGCCTCCACAAGTTCTGGGGAAAAGGATGCCACCTCCTAGTGGTAGGTGATAGCTGGGCGCCGGTGGGATGCAGCGCCGCCTGGTGTTGATTCTCGCAGCACCCAGATGGCTCTGTCTTTAAATTGTGCAAAGCCCAGATCAGGGTTTTGCAGAGCCATTATGCGCAGCTGTGTCCTGTGAGCGCTGGACAGGAGCCCCTCAATAAACTGCTCAGTCAGCAATCTGTTCTCATCATGCACACTGTCAGGGTCTACCTGTTTGATGGCCCACAGCGCCTCCTGCATGTTTAGAGCATAGTCCCTAAGGTATCCTTCAACCGGGCCAGTATTTCTTATACAGTGCCTTTGTCTCTGCCTGACCAGGACTTCACTTCTTGTTGACTTTTTGCTCCTCAGACAGGGGGTATACTTTAAACAAAGTGCGCAATCTTTCCTCAAAGTCATTCAGGGTGTGCAACTCCCCTGAGTACTGGGGCAACCACGCCGCCCCCGGTATATATGGCATTGATAACGGCATTACAGTGGCAGCGACCGCGCCTGCGGCTGAACCCTCCTCCATGTTGGGCATCTTCCTCCCCCCTAGTGAACCTCAGCCAGGTCCTGGGCTCCTCCTGACGTACCAGTATGCTGCTCTGCAGGCGGAAGGATCTCTTACCCGGCTGTTCCGGATCGGGGCTTCTTTCTTCCCCCTCGGCGGGCGGCAAACCACATGATAACACCATTCATTAAAGTTTATGGCACACAGGACCCGGTTATACCGGGCTTCATGAATCCTGTTCGTGATGCCAAGTTGACGCGCCCCCTGGGCCGTGGGTTACCCGGTGCCGGGCCGGTGGATGCTGGGGGAATGTTACAGAGGCGGTGACCCGGTCCGTGACCCAGAGCGGTCAATAAAAAGGGGTTATGTATAGGGGATTATAGAGTTTTTATAGAGTTTGTGACGCCACCTGTGGAATGCGGCCAAAGGGAGCTGCCGCTGCGGAGCAGTCCTCTGAAGCTGATGTTACTGCAGCAGGGATGGTGTTGCTCTCCACTGGAGTGTGCTGGGCGTTGTAGTGCAGGGGTTGATGGCGCAGCAAGAAACACAGAGACAAGGAAGTACAGTCCCAGGGTCTTTACTGGTGCTGATTAGACAAGCCGGGACTAGATTACTGGCTAGAAGTGGGAATCCGGGCAGCCTGGAAGCAAGTAAAGAATCCTCCTTGCCAGGTGAAGTTGGAGGCCTTCCCTTTCCACTAAACTCTTTGGCCCTGCTGCTTGTAGCGGTGCGGTGACCTTCGTCCCTGAGTGCGGCGTTTCTCTGCTCACCTGTATGGCAGGCAGCTCGGGCCTTGCTGGCGCGTCGCCGCCTACGTGGCGGTGCTGGACCCTCTATGCTGCTGAGCCTCCGGACGTCTGACGGGGCCAGGAGACCTGCAATCTCCTGCCCTCCGGTTTCTGCGGCTGGGCCTTCAGTGCCCCACAGCCTCGGACTCCGGTGTCCGGTTCTTCTGTGCGGTATGTCTGGGATGAGCTGCCGTGCAGCTCCAGTCCCCAGCTTCTCTCTCCTCGACGTCCTCACTTCAACTCCTGACACTAAGACTAACTAACCCCGCCCCAAGATCCCAGTTGCCAAGGGGAGGAACTCCCCTTGCTGGTCTGGAGCCAGGAAAGTGTTGCATGTTTAGTATCCCTGACTAGGGGATCCCTGCTTGCTTCCAGGCATGGCATTACCTCTTTTGAGGGAGGCAATGCCACTGTGGCAACCGGACCCCTGGGGTGCCACACCAAGATATTACGATAAACCTAGTTTTAAATATGTTTATTTTTTGGAATGTCTGCAATTTATTCATATCAATAATAGAGCTGTAAAAATGATCGAATCTTTCAAAATTTGCATCTGCTACGTTTGATTAATTTTTTTTATTGATTTGTAGCTAATTGGTTTGTCATGGATCGTCTTTCTGCTAAGTCTTCAATTGCCCTAAAAAGACTTGTGTAACACTCGGAAATCTCCCCTGAATCCCAAACCTTTATACTCTTAAGTAGTGTTGAGCGATACCTTCCGATATCAGGAAATATCGGATCGGATTGGATCGGGCCGGTACCCAAAAAGTATCGGATATCGCCGATTCCGATACCGGAAACCAATGCAAGTCAATGGGACACAAATATCGGAATGAAAATAAACCCTTTCTTTCCTTGTAGGTTAATTCTACATGAAGGAAAACAACTAAGAATAATGTAGAATGTATTGGTGGAGGTGGTTGCCCAAATCGATGGGAACAGTGCTCACAGTGAAACATGAAAAGCCGGCAATTCAGCAGCGGCATACACCGGTACCCGACTATTTAGAGCAGAAAGAATAGAGCTTCACACATAGATTAGATAGATAGAAACATGTCAGTCACATATATATGAAGTACAGTGACAGTGTTGCTTACTGTACTTGTCATTTAGTGTAAAGGATTTATTTAAAAAAATAATAGTGTTTTCATGCACCGTCTCTTTAAAAAAGCCGGCCGGCAATTCAGCAGCGGTACCCGACAATTACGAATAGAAAGAATAGAGAATCACACATAGATTAGATAGATAGAAACATGTCAGTCACATATATAATAAGTACAGTGACAGTGTTGCTTACTGTACTGGTCATTTAGAGTAAAGGATTTATTTAAAAAAATAATAGTGTTTTCATGCACCGTCTCTTTAAAAAAGCCGGCCGGCAATTCAGCATCTGTACCCGACAATTTAGAATAGAAAGAATAGAGAATCACACATAGATTAGATAGATAGAAAAATGTCAGTCACATATATAAGAAGTACAGTGACAGTGTTGATTACTGTACTTGTCATTTAGTGTTAAAATGAAGGATTTATTAAAAAAAAAAATTGGCGTGGGGATCCCCGTAATTTTAGTCTCTAGCGGAGGTAAAACAGACAGCTGGGTCAGATGTTTGAAGCCTGGGAAGGGGGTAATCCCATCGGAGCTCCCCAGGCTACTAATATCAGCCCCCAGCTGAATACCTAGCCTTTACTAGCTATTAAAATGGGGGACCCCCCCAAAAAATGACTTGGGGTCCCCCCTATTTTAATAGCTAGCAAAGGCTAGGCAGACAGCTGGGGGCTGATATTAATAGCCCAAGAAGGGTGCCATAAATATTGGCCCCCTCCCAGGCTAGAAACACCAGCCGTCAGCCGCCCCAGAAATGGCGCATCCATAGGATGTGCCAATTCTGGCACTTAGCCTCGGTCTTCCCACTGCCCTGTTGTGGTGGCAGTGGGGTAAAAAAAAATTGACGTGGGGCTTCGCACTATATTTGTGTCCAGCCAGGTACAGCAGGCAGGAACGGGCTGCCCCCAACCACCAGCTGCCTATTTGTACCTGGTTGGACACAACAATATAGGGAAGCCCTTTTTTTCTTTATTATTTCATGAATTTCATGAAATAATTAAAAAAAAAAAAATACGTGGGGCTTCTCCCTATTTTTGTGTCCAGCCAGGTACAACTAGGCAGCGGGGGGATGGAATCTGCAGCGCAGAGAGGCCCAAGCTTTCTGGGCCCCCCCCCCGCTGCAAATTGCAGTCCGCAGCCACCCCGGAAAATGGTGCGTTCATAGAAGCGCCATCTTCTGGCGCTGTACCCAACTCATCCAGGGCCCTGGTGCGGTGGCTCACTGGGTAATAAAGGGGTTAGGGCCAGCTTGGTATTATCGCTGGCCCTAAGCCTGAAATTCATGGGGTCACGCCAATATTAGACATGACCGCCATGGATTTCTAGTAAAGTATTTAAAAAAACCACAACACCCAGAATAAAGTCCTTTAATTGAAATAAACACACAATTCTTTATTGTTGTAAATTAAACCATACTTACCATCACGCCCATTCCAGCTGAAGCCAATGATCTCCTGCAATAAAAGAAAAATAATAAAAAACCAACATCATCCTTACCTTTCCATGGTTCTCAGGACAGCTCCAGCTCTGCTACATCGAGATGACAGGCTGGATCGCAGCAGAAAGCTGCCATCCAGTCTGTCATCCCGCGGACACTGAGAAGCGCAGGCATGCTTGCGCTCCTCAGTGTCAGGCTGTGACGGCATCCAGATGAGCCGAGTCTCTCACGCTCACCGCATGCGCAGGAGAATTCTCCCACGCTGTCAGTGACGTGCATGAGGTGAGCTGAGTTCATTGTCGGCTCATCTGGATGCCGTCACAGCCAGACACTGAGGAGCGCAAGCATGCCTGCACTTGTCAGTGTCTGCGGGATGATAGGCTGGATGGCAGCTTTCTGCTGCGATCCAGCCTGTCATCTCGATGTAGCAGAGCTGAAGCTGTCCTGGGAACCATGGAAAGGTAAGGATGATGCTGCTTTATTATTTTAATTTTATTGCAGGAGATCGTTGGCTTCAGCTGGAATGGGCGTGACGGTAAGTATGGTTTAATTTAGAACATTAAAGAATTGTGTGTTTATTTCAATTAAAGGACTTTATTCTGGGTGTTTTTTTTTTAAATACTTTACTAGAAATTCATGGCGGTCATGTCTAATATTGGCGTGACCCCATGAATTTCGGTCTTAGGGCCAGCGGATAATACAAAGCTGGCCCTAACCCCTTTATTACCCAGTGAGCCACCGCACCAGGGCCCTGGATGAGTTGGATACAGCGCCAGAAGATGGCGCTTCTATGAACGCGCCATTTTCTGGGGTGGCTACGGACTGCAGTTCGCAGCAGGGGGGGGCCCACAAAGCTTGGGCCTCCCTGCGCTGTGGATTCCAGTCCCCAGCTGCTTAATTGTACCTGGCCGGACACAAAAATAGGGCGAAGCCCCACGTAATTTTTTTTTTTTATAAAAAAAGGGCTTCCCTATATTGTTGTGTCCCGCCAGGTACAATTAGGCAGCTGGGAGTAGGGGGCAGCCCCTTCCTGGATGCTGTACCTGGCTTGCATACAAAAATATGGCAAAGCCCACGTCAAAATTTTTGGGAAAAATTAATTAAAAAATAAATAATAATTTAGGGACTGCATCTTTATTAACTCCTCAAGGGTCATTTAGTGTTAAAATAAAGGATTTATAAAAAAAAAATTGGCGTGGGATCCCCTATAATTTTAATCTCTAGCGGAGGTTAGGCGGACGGCTGGGGCAGATGTTTGAAGCCTGGGAAGGGGGTAATACCCACGGAGCTTCCCAGGCTACTAATATCAGCCCCCAGCTGAATACCTAGCCTTTACTAGCTATTAAAATGGGGGACCCCCCCAAAAGAAATGACGTGGGGTCCCCCCTATTTTAATAGCTAGCAAAGGCTAGGCAGACAGCTGGGGGCTGATATTAATAGCCGAGGAAGGGTGCCATGAATATTGGCCCCCTCCCAGGCTAGAAACACCAGCCGTCAGCCGCCCCAGAAATGGCACATCCATAGGATGCGCCAATTCTGGCACTTAGCCTTGCTCTTCCCACTGCCCTGTAGCGGTGGCAGGGGGTAATAGTGGTGGGGTTCATGTCAGCGCCAGCTGCCCTGAAGCCCACGTTAGTAATGATGGGTGTCTATAAGACACCCCCATTACTAACCTACAAAGTGTTAAAAAGAAAACACACACTACACCCAGAAAAAAATAATTTATTTGAAATAAAAGACACCATTTTATTTAATTCTTAGTTTACTAAAAAAATATAGTTACCTGTCCACGTTCCTGCGCTGATCTCCCATGCACAGCTGTCACATCTGGAGATGGTGACAGCTGTGCATGGCTGCTGTAAGCTCACACTGCCGGGAACACGTCCGCTCCCGGCAGCGTGAGCCCTGACTGAGGTCACCGGAGTGCATTCAGGCAGCGCAGCTCCGGAGACCTCCTTTACGGCACTGCTGTACCGTGGGAATTTCTCACCGTACAGCAGGGCCGTAAAGGAGCTCACCGGAGCAGCGCTGCCTGAACTCCGGCGAACCCGCTTATGCAATGACGGAGCTGCTTTACGGCCCCATCATTCTAGCGGCGGCAGCTGTTCAGAGCAGTCACATTCTATGTGGCTGCTCTAAACTGGAGATCATAGTGGGACACTCGTGGACTACTACGGAGGGGTAAGGATAAGGTTGTGGTTTATTATTTTACATTTTATTACAGGAGATCGATGGCTTCGGGGGAATTAGGTGTCTAGGTGAGTATAGGTGTAGTTTTTTATTTTTTACTTTATTTTAGGTGGCGATCGGCGGGGACAGGTAATGTATAAACTAATTTATTGTAGGTAACCACTGGCCACCAATGACATGTATTTAAAATTTATTGGGGACCAAAAAAAACGTGTATGGGGGCAAAAATAGCACATGGGGCAGTTTAAATAGCAGGATCAGGCTGATGGGAACTACTGCTCCCATCGAGCTGATCCTGCTGGCACGAGTGGATGGGGGACAGACATAGGCCGATGGGAGTAGTAGTGTCACATCTGCCTATGTCTGCCTGCACGCACACACCCGCAGACATCGCACAGACACCGCACACACCCGAAGACATTGCACAGACACCGCGCACACACCAATCATGACGGGCTGATGGTCTGCGAGGTGTGGCTGACCTGTTCGGCCGTGGGAAAGTTCATGTGAGTTCATGCAGTGCAGTCAAGCATGAACTCACATGAACCCTCTGAGGGCACCGTGGCTACTTCAAATGAACAGCTGATCGGCATCACCTGATACCTCAGCTGTTCATTTGAAATAACCGTCGGGAAAGCGCAGCACAGAACGGGAAAGCCGGCGGTGAAGGCTTTTCACTGCCGGCTTCCCCGCCCGGGTCCTTCGCTCCCCGCTCCTTGGTGCTGTGCTCCCCGCCCGGTCCTAACTTACGATCGGGATGTGAGGTGGCGGGGGGAGCGCAGGATCGGGGTGAGAGGCTGCGGGGAAGCAGTATGGGGCTGTGTGATTGTTTAAAAGCCGCCGGCTTTTTACCGCCCGCCTGCTTTTAAACAATCAGGAGAATTCTTTCAAGCTGGGATGGCGTTCTGATGACAGGCTGGATTGCAGCTGAGCACTGCCATCCAGCTTGTCATCCTTCAGAGACACTGCAGAGCGCAGGCATTATGGGAACTTCCGATTCCGGTATTCGATATTGTAAAAGTATCGGAATTAAGTATCGGAATTCCGATACCGCGAATATCGGCCGATACCCGATATTTCAGTATCGGAATGCTCAACACTACTCTTAAGCGAAAACACAGACTAAGTCATGTCGAAGTGACCTCACCATAAAAACAGATGGTAATCTAATAGTAACCAATAGCCCATTTATAACACACTGCACTGTATAAATTTAAAACAGTCCTAAATGTATCTTTCTTAATCATTTGTTATCAGGCAGAGCGTTCTGTGCAGAACACTGACTGAAACTGACAGTCTTGCTGTCAGAGGTAACATCATCCTGCTGTGAATGAGACAAGTGATGTGCAATTCCGTAACAGCCTACAATTTCTACCCCAAATACACTTGCCAAAAGCAAAAGAGACCAATTGTGACCAACATTTAGTAGTACTATTGCTCAGACAACTGGTGCCAGTAGTGGTGGTGGTGCTAAGGCTGTTTCTAGCTGCTCTACTCCGACATTCTTAGCCATTGGCTCTTTTTCTTTTACCAAACATTTTGTACAATACTATAATTAACTTTTGGCAATCGTTTCTACTCCAATTATTCGACCCTTGCAAAAAAGGAAGTAATAAGAAATAATTGCAAGATAATTACACGTACAGGAAGCAAAATATGATGGCAAACCGCAGTATAGGTGTGATATGTATGGTTGTCAAATTGAACTAGTAAAAAAGGTATGCAAAAGTATACACCACATCACTGATCAATCACACTGATTCTGGCACTGCTGCTGGCATCTCTTCTTTCTTTCTCTCTCTCACCCTATTAGCTGAATCTCTATTATTTGTAGGCTACTAGACTCATGTTCTTCACTACTGCACTTGTACGACTTATTACTGTCTATATTATTTGTGCAATGTTTTAGGTTTTTTTCTTCCTATCTGTACTGCTGAGCTTTGAACTATGGTGTCCTCTCATTATCCTTAAATCACCCTAAAATGGCTGCTGCTTTCCCTACCTCAGCTTTTATACAGGCTATTATAGTCCTTCCTAATTGGATGCACTATTGCATGTGATGTGATAGCTCAAGGGAATTATGGGGATGTCTACCGTAGTCACATCTGAAATATTTTTTTGGTGATTTGAACAAATCAAATCACAAATTGTTCAAATTCGCTGGGACCTTCAAATTTCATAAAACTTAGCACAAATTATTTATGCATCAAATCAATTTGCCCATTGGTACTCAATAGCTTTTTTTCAAAAGGTTACAACTTTTTGTGGAGCAGATTGTGCTAGATTTGAAGGCAGTCTTCCTACCATGGTGATGCCATAAGAGCTACTTTATCTACTCACATATTTATAAAGATTACACTTAAAATGTATAAATGAATTCTGTTAGGTCTAGAAGACTAATGCCCTGACAAATCATTTATGTTTTTTTAGAGTCATTTTTCTTTTTTGTCTTGTAGTATTCGCTGCTGGTTTTTGTGGCTAATTTTTCAACATAGTGCACACAATTTATGAATTTTGTGTAAAGTAAAAAAATATAATTTTTGTCTTTGGTCTTTTTAGCACAAAAAGTCATACATTTCGCAAAATGTCACAAAAATGTTACTAAATTTTTTGGTGTACATGAAATCACTCTAGAGAGGGACTGGAGTATATTTGCACTGAAAAAACTTTCACTTTTAGAAAAGTCACAAATGGTGAATCAGGAAAAACATCTGGAAACCCTAAACCCCGCTCTCAATGGCAAACTCAAAGAATCAGAGGAACATATAAAAAGGCAAAAATTAAAAGAAAAATCAAACAGAATAAGAAGGCAAAAAATGTGCAAGTCCAATAATGAATCGCACCCAAAAGTTTCTTGTGTTGAAGCATCTCTAATGGTGTTCCTCTGGAAAAATACTGTTTTGACAAAACCTAATTTTAAGAATTATTCCAGTACATCCTCAAAAAATTGAATTTATTAAGTAGGAGGTGGTTAAAGTGGTTTTCCCATCACAGTAAGTGATAGCATATCATTATGATATAAATATACTGTACCATGACTTTCTGATCTATGAGCAATTTCTTGAAAATATAAGAGGATCTGTTGCATATTCACAATACAAACTGCATACATTATTAAATAGATTTGTTAAACCGGATGTGACTGATGCACTTACTTTGAAAGTCCATGTTAGCATCCTTTTTGAAAGAGAAAGAAGTTGGCACTTGTGATAGATGAAATATAACTATGATTTATTATGAAGTAATATCTCACAGATTATGCATAATGTTTCGGTTGTATTGACCTTCTTCAGATACACAAAATACTGTGGAGAAATAGTGACATAATAAGGAAGCACTGTGGGTATGGCGGATCACTGCTCAGTATATTGCGCCTATAATAAGACAATTGATTATCTTGTTTGATAGCCTTCCTGTTTCATATTAAAATGAACATCTGGTCACATACATTTTCAATCTACTGTCACCATTTTCATTCTAACTACGCAGTTAGATGGCCGTATAACAGGAATGATGATCGCTCAGAATGCTTGGACTGGCTCTCCTGACCCGAGCGTGACAGCTGTATAGAAATACATGCTGTCACGCTTGGGTCAGGAGAGCCACTGGCCAGTCCGAGCATTGCGATATGATCGTTGTCCATGTTATATAGTCGTCTGACTGCGCTCTAAGATATCTAGTTAATAACACAAGCAATTTGTATTGTGAAATCTGTTTTAAGTTTCTTCCTGCACTCTGGCTACTGGCGCTGCAAGGGGCAGCAGTATACACATTGTAATCACATAAACAAAGAATTACGAGCTCTATATATGTTTGTACCCGTGATTATGCCGGCATCAGCACGGTTTTAAGGAAGCAGCCTCTATATTTTGAAAGGTTAAGGCTGTGTGCCCACTATGCGTTTTTTAAACTTTTCCGCAGCGGCAATTCCGCTGCAGAAACGCTTATAAAACGCATGGTAGAAGGTCTGCAATGTTCCCCAATGATAATCCGCATGTGCTGTGCACATGCTGCGGAAATTTCCACTGCGGATTATCATTGCAGAAAAATCCGCAGCACTACCAATTATTTTGCGTAATCATAGCATTTTCGCCGCCATTGACTTGCATTAAATCGCTTAATATCTGCATGACTACATGTGCACATGCGGATATTAAGCGATTCAATGTGCAGATGGCACCCGGGTCTGGAGAAGAGGACACTCTCATCCAGACCCGGGTACCATAGTACCTGTAAAAAAAAAGAATTAAAATAAAAAATATACATTATACTCACCTTCTGATGGCCCCTGGTCTCCATAGTGATGCGTCCTGGCTCCCCGGCAGCTCGCAATGGTCTAGAAGGACCTGCCATTGCATCATTTAGTCATGTGACGGGGTCACATGACCACCGACGTCAGCGGTCGCATGACCCGTCCCATGACTAAATGACGTCATGGAAGGTCCTTTTACACAACCGCGAGACACCGGGAAGACCGGGGGCCATCGGAACGTGAGTATATGTTCTTTGTTTTGTTTTTTACCATTTTTATTCTTTTTTTTAACTAACTTGGTCACACTATATAGAATCCATGCTGGTTGCATGGATTTATATAATGTGACCAAGTTGTCAAGCACTTTCCAAGTGATGCTAAAATCGCTTGGAAAGTGCTTGACAACCCGCATGTGAAATCGCATGATCAAAACGCTTCACTTACGCTTGTCCCTGGCAGGAAAAACGTATGTAAAATCTGCATGTGTTTTTCCTGCCAGGGAGATGCAGAAACGCTCAGGAAAAATCCGGAGCATTTCTGCATTGTATGCACTTAGCCTAATGGGAAGAATTGCGGAAAACTTTTTCTGAAAAGGCAGGAAGTAAGAATCTAAAAGAGCCCCAATGGCCATTGTGAAAATTGCAATGTTATTATTTTTATTTTCTTGTTATATTGTTATATTAAAAAAGAAAAACATTGCCAAAAATGCTTTAAAAATATGTATAAAACAAAGACCTGCTTTAACCCCTTTACCCCCAAAGGTGGTTTGTGCGTTAATGACCAGGCCTATTTTTAAAATTCTGACCACTATCACTTTATGAGGTAATAACTCTGGAACGATTCAACGGATCCCACTGATTGTGAGACTATTTTTTCGTGACATATTGTACTTCATGATAGTGGTAAAATTTCTTCACTATGACTTGCGTTACTTTGTGAAAAAAATCATAAATTTGGTGAAAATTTTGAAAATTTTGAAATTTTCAAACTTTGAATTTTCATGCCCTTAAATCAGAGATATGTCACACAAAATAGTTAATAAATAACATTTCCCACATGTATACTTTACATAAGCACAATTCTGGAACTAAAATTTTTTTTTGTCAGGAAGTTATAAGGGTTAAAAGTTGACCAGCGATTTCTCATTTTTCCAACAAAATTTACAAAACCATTTTTTAGGGACCACATCACATTTGAAGTGACTTTAAGGGGCAATTATGTCAGAAAATACCCAAAAGTAAACCCTTCTAAGAACCGCACCCCTCAAGGTTCTCAAAACCACATTCAAGAAGTTTATTAACCCTTCAGGTGCTTCACAGGAATATTTGGAATGTGGAAGAAAACAATGAACATTTAACTTTTTTTCACAAAAATGTTACTTTAGACCCAATTTTTTTTATTTTCGCAAGTGTAACAGGAAAAAATGAAATTTTCTGTACAATTTCTCCTGAGCCGATGCCCCATATGTGGGGGTAAACCACTGTTTTGGTGCACAGCAGGGCTTGGAAGGGAAGGAGTGCCATTTGATTTTTTGAATGTAAACTTTGCTGGAATTATTAGAGGACGCAATGTCGCATTTGGGGAGCCCATGATGTGCCTAACCAGTGGAAACCCCCACAAGTGACACCATTTTGGAAACTAGAACCCTCAGGGAACTTATCTAGATATATGGTGAGCACCTCGAACCCCCAGGTGTTTCACAGAAGTTTATAACAGTGAGCCATAAAAATAAAATGTTCACATTTTTCCCACAAAAATGTTTTTCAGCCCCCAATTTTGCATTTTTATAAGGGTAACAAGAGAAATTGCACCATACAATTTATTGTGCAATTTCTCCTGAGTAAGCCGATACATGATATGTGGGGAAAAACTACTGTTTGGGCGCACGACAGGGTTCAGAAGGGAAGGAGCGCTATTTGACTTTTTGAATGTAAAATTTGCGTGAATAATTAGCGGACGCCATGTCGTGTTTTGGGAGCACCTGATGTGCCTAAACAATAAAAACCCTCCACAAGTGACACCATTTTGGAAACTAGACCCCTCAAGGAACTTATCTAAATGTGTGGTGGGCACCCTGAACCCCCAGGTGCTTCACAGAAGTTTATAAAGTAGAGCCGTGAAAATAAAAAAATCGACCTTTTTCCACAAAAATTATCTTTTAGCCCCAATTTTTTTATTTTCACTAGGGTAAGAGGAGAAAATGGACCCTAAAAGCTGATGTGCAATTTCTTCTGAGTATTCCGATACCCCATATGTGGGGAAAAACACTGTTTGGGTGCATGACAGGGTTCAGAAGGGAAGGAGCACTGTATGACTTTTTGAACGGAAAATTGGCTGGAATCGAGAGAGGACGCCATGTCGCATTTGGAGAGCCCCTGAACAGTGGAACCCTCCCACAAGTGACCCCATTTTGGAAACTAGACCCCTCAAGGATTTTGTCAAGGGGTATAGTGAACATTTTGAACCCAGAAGTATGACACAGAGTTTGATAACATTAGGACATCATCATATTGAATAAGTTGTCATTAGTCTTGAGTTCAAGTACCCGCTACTTGAGTTTACATCTGGTACTCGGATATGCACCAAGTATCACGGGTGCTCGAGTGACATGCTCGAGTCCCCGCCCCGTATGTTTCACGGTTGTTAGACACCCAAAAGAAAACATGCGGGGATTGCCCATGTATAACAGCTGTGAAACATATGGGGTGGAGACTCGAGCACGTCACTCAAGCACCCGTGATACTCAGTGCATATCCCAGCACCAGATGCAAACTCAAGTAGCGAGCACTTGTGCTCAAAACTGATTGCCATATCGTCATCATTTTTTTCCTTTACTTTTGAAAAAATCCCAACATCCACACAAACCTAGCACAACCCTAACCCCAACCTTAATACAACCCTAACCCAAACCCTAATCCTAACCCTAACCGTAATCCTAACTGTCACCTTAATCCTAACCCTAAAACAACCTTAACACATCCCCAACCCTAACACAACCCTAACACAACCCTAACACAATTCTAACACAATCTTAACCCAAACCTTAACACAACACTAACGAAAAAACCTTAACATAACCCCACCCCTAACACAACCATAACCCTAACACAACTCTAACCCTAACACAACCCTAATACAACCCTAACCCAAACCCTAACACAACCCTAACCAAAACCCTAATCCTAACCCTAACCATAATCCTAACCGTCACCCTAATCCTAACCTTAAAACAACCTTAACACAACCTCAACCCTAACACAACCCTAACCCTAACACAACCCTAACCCAAACCCTAACACAACCCTAACCCAAACCTTAACATAACCCTACCCCTAACACAACCATAACCCTAACATAACCCTAACCCTAACACAACCCTAACTCAAACCCTAGCACAGCCCTAACCCAAACCCTAACACAACCCTAACCCAAACCCTAACACAACCCTAACCCTAACCCAACCCAAAACCTAACACAACCCTAACTCAAACCCTAAGACAACCCTAACACTAACACAACCCTAACCCTAACTCAAGCCTAACCCAAACCCTAACACAACCCTAACCCAAAACCTAACACAATCCTAACCCAAACCTTTACTCAACTTTAACCCTAACACAACCCTAACCCAAACCCTAACACAACCCTATCCCAACCCTAACCCTTACATAACCCTAACCCTAACACAACCCTAAACCTAACCGTAACTCTAATCCTAGAGTTTATTGTTTACGCTGTTCCTCGTGAAGTATAAGTTATTAGACGACTTTATTCTTCGGGTCGGTGTGATTACAGCGATACCAGATTCATAACGGGTTTTTATGTTTGGCAGCTGTCACACATTAAAAGACGCTTTTTTTTTGCAAAGACTAGTTTTTGCAATAATTATTCCATATTTCGGCTGACAGAATCATGTAAGGGCTTGTTTTTTGCGGGACAAGTTGATGTTTTTATTGGTAAAATTTTTGGGCACGTGACATTTTTTGATCACTATCTATTCCGATTTTTGAAAGTCAGAATAAACAAAAACCAACAATTCAGGAATTTTTTTTGGTGTTTTGTATGCTGTTCCGCATGAGGTAAAATTGATAAGGCAGCTTTATTCTTCTGGTCAGTATGTTTACAGTGATACTACATTTATATTTTTTTTTATGTTTTGGCGCTTTTACACAATAAAAACTATTTTATAGAAAAAAAAATTGTTTGCATCGCTTTATTCTGAGAGCTATAACTTTTTTACTTTTTGGCTGATGGAGCTGTATTGCGGCTTGTTTTTTGTGGGACAAGATGACGTTTTCAGCGGCACTATTTTTTTTACATTCGTTTTTTTATTTTCATTCCATTTTTTGTTTGGCAGTATGATGATAAAGCAACGTTTTTTTGCTTCGTTTTTTATTTTGACTTTTTACCATGTTCACTAAAGGGGTTAACTAGTAGGACAATTTTATAGATCAGGTTGTTTTGGATACTAAATATGTGCACTTTTATTTTTTTTTTTCAGAATATTTATTTATGGGTAGGGTATTTTTTTCTTTTCTATTTTTATTTCACTTTTTTTCACTTTCTGACACTTTTACACTTTGGCCCACTATGGGACTTTCATTTTTTGCAGGCTAATCGCTTGTATAGCATAGGGATGCAGTAGCATCCCTGTGCTATGCAGGCTGTCAGCTCTGCACTGGCACAAGTTAGATAAATCATGCACTGCACATGATCTAACTAACTTGCTGATGCCTGGTGACCTGGATATCGTCATGACAACATCGGGTCACCATGGCAACGATGGGGACCATGCGCTGACAGCTGAGGGTCTCCCATCCAAGATAAGAGGGGCTCTTTTACCTCTGCCTGCTCTAGAAATGCTGCCATCGACTTCGATCGCAGCATTTCGGGGGTTAATGTGCTGGGATCAGAATCAGCTGACACTCAGCGGCAAATGCACCCGCACAGCTCCTGTGCGGGCTCAATCGCCGAGGTGTAATAATACGTACCTGGTCATTAAGGCCCAGGTCACAGAGATGTATTATTACGCCTCACGTCAAAAAGGGGTTAAACAATAGGTCATTTTCTGATGATAGCTTTCCTTTAATGTGAAGTGTTCTCATTGGTACTGTGGTTAAGACACTCAGAGCATTTTTAGAATAGCAATTGCCAGTCAGGGTTAGAGAGACCAGGACCCACTTCTGAAGCATCCAGAAGGGTTCCCAGAGGAAAGGGACAGGTCAGCAGCAGCTGAGGAGTCCGGGAGGCAGAGGAGGAACAGCAAGCCAGGGACAGAGGCGACGAGAGCCGGTCCTGGCTGAGAGAGAACTACACAACCGGACACTGGGGTCCGAGGCTGTCAGGGTTGCAAGCCCGGCAGCAGATAACCGACCTGCGAGGGATTTTAGGTCCCTTGGCCTGAGAAGCCTGGATGCTCCGCCACACAGAGGGACCGGTACAGCACGGAGAAGCTGCAGGTACCTAAGGCCCGAGTCGCAAGCCATACAGGAGTAGTACACGGCCAGCTGAGGGACGTGGGCTATCACACCACGAAAAGGGGGATAGTCAGCAAGGGCAGAGAGAGAACGGTAGGCCTACCCACTCACCCTGACCAGTGGGGCTCGCCCGAATGCTCTCAGACCCCCAGGCCCATTCCTACCCTGTACTCCTGTTGGGTCATTAGTACTAACTGCAATAAAGACCCTGGACTGTTTGAAGCAGACTCTGAACCCTTATTATTGCGGCCTGCACCATCACCCCCAGCATCCTATTACACTGCCCTGAGGCTACACTCTTCCCGTGGGGAGTTATCCTATCTCTGTGCTGCATACCAACATCAGCCTCAGTGGTCTGCCTTGCAGCGGTGGTCATCCCTGACCGCAATCCACGGGTGGCGTAGTCGGACATTCAAAACCCTACAAATAGACTGCCACAGCATTTGGTCTGACCACCCTGAGCCACGGGATTGGGTTGCCACTACTACCCCCAACATTGCACTGAAGCCCGGTTCCGGGTGCCCCATGACCCAGGGGGCGAGTCAGCTTTGGCGTAGTCGGCAGGATTGTGACCAACCCGCCACAAGCGGGTATTGCGCGCCTGAAAAAGACTATTCACGTACCTCAAAAGGAAGTTTCCTGCCATTCGGAGCCGTTTCCCGCCATCTTCAGTCGTTTCCCGCCATCTTCCGCCGTTTTCTCGCCATCGGGCGCCATCTTCGGGACGCCGCGCGGGAAGAAGAGGGGCGTGGACATCCAAACCGCGCGAGACCTGAAGCCCTGCCCTACGCACCGACGCTGCGCAAGGTCCTGGAAGGAGAGAGAGCAACGCTGACGTCACCAGGACGCGACGCAAGGTCCTCGCCCGGAGCAGCACCAGCGGAGCCGCGGCCTACAGAAGAGGATCGTCGGAAGGTAGGCCACGGTTAACTAGGGGGGGAGCAAGATGACGGACGCGGAGGGACCTTCTACCACCAGCGTGGCTGCAGCAGCGGTGATGCCGTTCTCCATGCCCTACATCCCCGGAGTAGCCTGGCTGCCCGAATACTCAGGGGAATCCCGTACCTTAACTGACTTTAAGGAAAGACTGCACAGTTTATTTAAAGTTTATCCCCTGACAGAAGAACAGAAAGTGAGCATTCTGACGGGGCAGCTAACCGCTGCAGCCCAGCGGGAAGTGAAATCATGGTCAGATGAGGAGAAAAGGATTGTAAAGGACATTCTGACCCGGCTGCGGAGTACCTTTGATACCCGTACCTCTGCAGAAATCAAAATGCAGTTCTATGGCTGTAAGCAGCGAGTCCAAGATAGTATCAGAGACTATGCCCTAAATTTACACGAAGCTCTGGGAGCAATCAAACAATCTGACCCTGGCAGCATACAGGACACCGATAAACTGTTGACTGACCAGTTCATAGAAGGTCTGCTGTCCAGCGCCCACAGAACCCAGCTGCGACTGATGGCCCTACAGAACCACGATTTGACTTTTGCGCAGTTTAAAGATAGGGCCATCCGGGTGCTCCGAGAACCCGCACCAGGTGGCGCTGTAGCTTCCCGGCGCCCTGCCATCACTTACCACCAGGGGGCTGCGCCCTACCCCGCAGACCTTGTGGGGGCAGATGCACAGGCCCTAAATCCATCCCAGCCTGCAAACCTGCACCATCAGGTCCAAGAGCTAACAAAGAGTGTGGCTGCATTGACCAGGACCGTACAGTCGTTGCAGGTGGAACCGTCAAGACCAATCAAGCTAGCTTCCAGTCTGGAGGATGTCCCGTGGCGTCGACAGAGGAGGATCCCGTCGTTCAGAGGGAGACCCGCCGACCGTTACACTGAGGATGGACAGCCGATTTGCTGCCGTTGCAGTCAGCCAGGACGCATAGCAAGGTACTGTACTTTAAATGGGTCCGACCTGGGGCAGAGGGCCAACCCCCAGGCATAAGGTCATCAGGCCTGTCTAATTGGCGTGATAAGTACGTGGGGGGATGCCCGGTCTTACCCGTAGTGCTGGACGGTATCCCCATGAGTGCACTGCTGGACACCGGGTCTCAAGTGACTACCATCCCCTACGTACTTTTCAAGCGGTACTGGAGTGACGCTGACATAACACGCTATCCAGACGATGACTTGAGCATTATCGCCAGCAATAGTCAGCCCGTGCCGCAGGTGGGGTTCAGAGAGATGACCGTCAAGATTGGTAAGGTTGAACTGCCGGCACAGGGAGTGATCATTGTGGACATTGACCATCGTGAAAGTCACCCTAAAATAACCTTGGGTACTAATGTGATTGAAAACTGTCTTTCAGAAGTAATTGTGATTTTGCAGCAGGTGGCGATGAATGAGAGCTCCAGCCAACAGAGGGTCCTCCAGAAAGAGATAAGAGCCCTGATGAGACGGCAACAGGTAGAACTGTCTGGTAGTGAGATCGGTAGCGTGAGGATGAGCGACCCGTTGCCCATTGCCATGCCTCCCAAAAGCGAAATGATGATCTGGTGTCGGACTGCAATCGGGTTAAGAGGGAGAGACTACCAAGCCATGGTAGAACCCGTGTACTCAGACAGCAGGCCCACCATTTTGACACCCCGGGGGGTCGTTGATGTCCGCCATGGAAGGGTGCCCGTCCGGATCTTAAACATCGGGGAAAGGGAAGTACACTTGCCCCGGTACGCTACACTAGCCAAATTGTTTGCCGTCGAACACAAGACTATCAGGGTCATGGAACCCTTGCCTCCATCTCCCCCGGTGGAGGGTAATGGCTCCCAGAAACATAAGGAGGACTGGTGCCAGAAACTCCATGTGGGTGCTGACTCCACTCCCCTGCACCAAAAACAAGGAGTCTACCGGGTGGTTCAGGAGTATGAGAGAATTTTTAGTAAGCACCCGCTAGACTTCGACCGAGTAAAGGTCGCAGAACACCACATCCCCACGGGGAGCCACCCACCAATAAAAGAGAGGCACAGACCTGTACCCCCTGCACATTATCAGAACGCAAAGGGCATGCTGAGAGAAATGAAAGAAGCTGGGGTCATTAGAGATAGCTGTAGCCCCTGGGCAGCCCCCTTGGTTCTGGTAAAAAAGAAAGACGGTACCATGAGAATGTGCATGGACTATAGACAAATGAATCGTATCACCCATAAAGACGTATACCCGTTACCTAGGATAGAGGAGTCTTTAGCAGCGCTAAAATCAGCTAATTTCTTCTCTACTTTGGACCTTACTAGCGGGTACTGGCAGGTTCCTGTGGCAGAGGTTGACAAGGAGAAGACCGCCTTCACCATCCCGATGGGATTGAGCGAATTCAACTGTATGCCCTTCGGGCTCTGCAACGCACCAGGGACCTTCCAGAGGCTGATGGAATGCTGTCTAGGGCACCGAAACTTCGAGACGGTCCTACTTTACCTGGACGACGTGATTGTCTATTCGAAGACTTATGAGGACCATCTAAAGCACCTGGCCGAGGTGTTCGAAGCCCTGGCAGGCTATGGCCTGAAGGTGAAACCCTCAAAGTGTCACCTGTTGAAGCCGAAGGTCCAATACCTAGGACACGTGGTGAGTGCAGAGGGAGTAGCCCCCGACCATGACAAGGTTATAGCCATCAAGAGCTGGCCAAGCCCCTCTAGCATCAAAGAAGTGAGGCAGTTCCTTGGGTTGGTAGGCTACTACCGAAGGTTCATCCCCGGGTTCACAAAGATGGCAGCTCCAATGCAGGACCTCCTGATAGGCCAGTCCAAATCCAGAAGTCACAAGCCACCGTTCAAGTGGGACAAGCCGGAAGAGGAGTCCTTCCGCCAGTTGAAGATGGCCCTCACGGGGGATGAGATCTTGTCCTACCCCGATTATGGCTAGCCTTTTATCCTTCACACAGACACCAGTAATGTGGGGCTGGGAGCCGTGCTGTCACAAGACAAACAGGGCAGAGAAAGGGTGATCGCGCACGCCAGCCGGAAGCTGAGGCCCACTGAAAGAAACCCGGAGAATTACAGCTCCTTCAAGCTAGAATTCTTGGCAGTGGTGTGGGCCGTCACAGAACGGTTTAAGCATTACCTGGCCTCCGCAAAGTTCACTGTGTACACAGACAACAACCCGCTGACACACCTGGACAATGCAAGACTAGGTGCCCTAGAACAGCGGTGGATCGCCCGGCTATCCAATTATGACTTCACAATCAAATACCGGGCAGGCAAAACTAACGCCAACGCAGACGCTCTATCAAGAATGCCCCACTTACCTGAAGGAGAAGAAGACTCGGAAGAGCTGGAGGAAGTAGAGCTCCCTGCGTTCCACCGGTATGGGGCCACTCAGTATTCACACCGGGTAAGAGACAAAGACCTAACCACCGTCATGTTCAACCCCTTACCCCACCACGGCTGGGCTGAAACGCAAGATAGTGACCCTGCAATATGCCTGGTGAAAGATCTGTTAACCCAGGCAGACGCTAGCCCTGGCCCGGATGCTCCAGAGGAAGCCATGCAGATATTGAAGGAGAAAAGCAGGCTATTCCTCTACAAGGGTAAGTTGTGCAGAAGGCTTGTCAACCACCGGACGCACGAGCTGACCTGGCAGGTAGTGGTCCCAAGGCGAGATGCAGCAATGGTCCTGGAGGCCTACCATGACAGAGCGGGACACTTCGGGTGGAAGAAACTGGAGTTCCTACTGAGAGAGCGGTTTTACTGGGTCGGTATGAGAGGGGCCATAGAGAAGTGGAGCAGGGACTGCGTCCCATGTCACCTCAGAAGGAAGGACCGTACCAGCCAGCAGACACCCTTGAGGCCCATCGTCACCAGGCAGCCTCTTGAGCTGGTAGCTCTGGACCATGTGAAATTGGCTCCAAGCCGGTCGGGCTACGTCTATGCCCTGACAATTGTGGACCATTACTCCCGGTTCCTGGTGGTGGTTAAAGACCTGACAGCCCAAACGGCGGCCAGAACCTTCCAGCAACACTTCTGCCGTCCACACGGGTATCTGGAACAGGTCTTGACAGATCAAGGTCCAGCGTTTGAGGCTAAAGTATTCCAGGAGTTCTGCAACCTCTACGGCTGTAGGAAGATTCGGACAACGCCTTACCACCCGCAAACCAATGGGCTGTGTGAGAAAATGAACAATATCGTCATTGATCTCCTTAAGACATTGCCCCTGGAAGAACGCAGCTTGTGGCCGGAGAAGCTGCCAGACCTGATTGACTTGTACAACCATATCCCGGTGAATGCTACAAATTGCACCCGGGCTTACCTGATGCGCGCAAGACCAGGTAAGCTGCCGATAGACCTGGAGATGGGTGTCCTGACACCCGAGGACACCTCCCCAGACGCAGACTGGGATACGGAACGGCGGCTACAGTACAAGAAGGTACAGGAGAGTGTGGAGAGGAGTCTGGCTCAAGCGAGAGAAAAGCAAGAGAGGCTCTTCATCCAACACGCCCCTGCTGGTCCCCTGGAACCTGGTGAGCAGGTCCTGAAGCGGAAGAGAAGGCTTCACAAGCTGGACGACCAGTGGGAGAGAGACCCGTACACAGTACTGCTGTCCAACCACGACAACCCGAAGGTATGTGTGATTACCAAGGATGGAGGAGAAACCACTAGCACCGTCTCCAGAGACAACCTAAAACGGTGCCCCGAGCAACTACAGAGTCCAAGTGAAGATCAAGATGACCTTGAGCCCGCAGAGGACAAGGAAGAAATGATCAGCACAGTTCTCGGAGAGTTCCCCCGCACCTGGACTCGAATAAACGATGCCATAGTGGTACCCGTCCTACACTTCCTTCAGCCTACCCAGCAAGAGCCTACAGGAGAGCAGGGAGAACAAGAAGAACAAGCAGCTCCGGAGGCAGAAGAACCCATGCCAGCAGCCCAGGAGAGTCAACCCCCTGCTGACAGTGAGCCTGCCATGCCTACGGTAAGCCAAAGAACCCGCAGACAGCTGCCTGCCCTGCCTGTAAACCCAGCTAGTAGCTGTACCCTTAATACTAGTGGGGAAACCCAGGTTAGACCACCACCAGACAGTGGGCTACGGAGGTCAACCCGGAGCACTAGGGGTCAAATACCAGCTCACTGGAAGATCTAAAATGCACAGTGTATATATTTATGTGTTATGTTTGTACCCTGGTTACTAATAATGTTTCTCCAGTTTTCCTAGATGCCATGGACTGACAGGTTATGGACAGTGAATAACCGGAACTACCATGTAGATAGTTGCACCTGGTGCCCTCTTTCGAAGTTCGCCACAGAAGAAAAACCTGTCCGGCGTGGCCTCTTTGTGGTCCAAAGTAGGTAGCTCAGCCTTGCCGCCACGCCCAAGGCCAGGAACTTGGGGTTTATAGGGACAGGTCCCCACATCGCTCAAAAAATTCGCCTTATTGGATGAAATAGACACCCGGTCACGGATCATACTGTGACCTAAAGAACTCAATATGTGGTGTTGTTTGTTATTTCCTTCCCTGTTGTGTTTATGGTCATGTATTTATACCCTGTATTTGTGTTTCTTGTTTAGTCCCGGAGTACTAAATTTTACTAGGGGGGAATGTGTCACCCCAGGCCTGGATGCCACAAATATCAAAGTCTGTGTCTGAGAGCAGGAGGGAGGTCCCCTGGTCAGGGACCATTAGCATGCAGCACCTCCTGTCCCAGGCCAGTAGGGGGAGCAGACTGCCCCTATAAAAGCTGGAACTGAGGGCAGGGTTAGAGAGACCAGGACCCACTTCTGAAGCATCCAGAAGGGTTCCCAGAGGAAAGGGACAGGTCAGCAGCAGCTGAGGAGTCCGGGAGGCAGAGGAGGAACAGCAAGCCAGGGACAGAGGCGACGAGAGCCGGTCCTGGCTGAGAGAGAACTACACAACCGGACACTGGGGTCCAAGGCTGTCAGGGTTGCAAGCCCGGCAGCAGATAATCGACCTGCGAGGGATTTTAGGTCCCTTGGCCTGAGAAGCCTGGAGGCTCCGCCACACAGAGGGACCGGTACAGCACGGAGAAGCTACAGGTACCTAAGGCCCAAGTCGCAAGCCATACAGGCGTAGTACACGGCCAGCTGAGGGACGTGGGCTATCACACCACGAAAAGGGGGATAGTCAGCAAGGGCAGAGAGAGAACGGTAGGCCTACCCACTCACCCTGACCAGTGGGGCTCGCCCGAATGCTCTCAGACCCCCAGGCCCATTCCTACCCTGTACTCCTGTTGGTTCATTAGTACTAACTACAATAAAGACCCTGGACTGTTTAAAGCAGACTCTGAACCCTTATTATTGCGGCCTGCACCATCACCCCCAGCATCCTATTACACTGCTCTGAGGCTACACTCTTCCCGTGGGGAGTTATACTATCCCTGTGCTGCATACCAACATCAGCCTCAGCGGTCTGCCTTGCAGCGACGGTCATCCCTGACCACAATCCACAGGTGGCGTAGTCGGACATTCAAAACCCTACAAATAGACTGCCACAGCATTTGGTCTGACCACCCTGAGCCACGGGATTGGGTTGCCACTACAACCCCCAACATTGCACTGAAGCCCGGTTTCGGGTGCCCCATGGCCCAGGGGGCTAGTCACATTCGTTACTATTCGCTATTCGCATGGATAGTACGGTATTCAGGTTGCTCACTATATTGTGAATATTTGAGTACTCGCCTCTCTATATTTGGATGTCCTGCAGCTTTGGCGTCTCCTTTGCAGCCACTAAACATGCTGGGCTTCTTAACCAATCACAGTAATGGCACAGACATCATGATTGTGGCATTACTGTGATTGGCTGGCCACCCGGCATCATAGGGTCTATTTAAGCCCTGCCGCCGCCATTTTGTGCACATTGCGTCTGGAGCCTGCATTCTATAAGCATAGGGAGAGATCGCTGAGCAGCTAGGGAGAGTGTTTAGGCCTCTTGATAAAACAAAACCCCTTTAAAGGGCTACCTGCAGTGTGTACTAGTTCTGTGTTTAAAGGAGCTGCTCACTAGCTCCATAATACCACCAAAAAATAGCTCTTTTCAGAGCTGAAGGCACAAAACAAAGTCAGAGTACAGGGAGGGAGAGATTGTATATTAGGTAGGTAGAGGTTAAAGTGTTCTTCCAGTGTCCATCTTAAAACAGCTCTTGTCAGAGGCAAAGAAATATTTTTCCAGCACACAGAGTAGTAGCATTTCGTGCTGCCTTTTTTTTAAAAGCACCGGTCTATTTTCCCCGCTGTTTTAGGGGTCAGAGCCTGGCTTCTACTGTCCACATTAGTACATATATAAAGGCGTTTAGTGCCCAACGCAAAGCAGCAGTCCAAACATTTCCTACTGCCTGCTACCAAGCACGCACCAGCCCATTTTCCCCACTGTTTTTGGGGTGACAGCCTGCCATCTGTCCACTTTAGTTCACTTAAAAATGCATTTAGTGCCCTACACAAAGAAGTAGTCCAAACATTTCCTACTGCCTGCTACCAAGCACCCACCAGGCCATTTTCCCCGCTGTTTTTGGGGTGACAACCTGCCTTCTGTCCACATTAGTCCACTTAAAGCGTTTACTGCCCTACACAAAGCAGTAATCCAAACATTTCCTACTGCCTGCTACCAAGCACGCACCAGCCCATTTTCCCCGCTGTTTTGGGGGTGGCAGCCTGCCTTCTGTCCACATAAGTCCACTTAACAAAGCGTTTAGTGCGCTACACAAAGCAGTAGTCCAAACATTTCCTACTGCCTGCTACCAAGCACGCACCAGCCCATTTTCCCCGCTGTTTTGGGGGTGGCAGCCTGCCTTCTGTCCACATTAGTCCACTTAAAAAAGCGTTTAGTGCCCTACACAAAGCAGTAGTTCAAACATTTCCTACTGCCTGCTACCAAGCATGCACCAGGCCATTTTCCCCGCTGTTTTTGGGGTGATAGCCTGCCTTCTGTCCACATAAGTCCACTTAACAAAGTGTTTAGTGCGCTACACAAAGCAGTAGTCCAAACATTTCCTACTGCCTGCTACCAAGCATGCACCAGGCCATTTTACCCACTATTTTGGCTGTGCCATCAACATCTGAAAATCTGTCAACAAAACCCAAAATGCCAAAAAAGCCTGTTATTAAGGGATGTGGACGTGGTGTTGTCAGTGGTGCGCGAGAAGGCACTCATTCTGTGTCAGGTCAGAAGAAGCTTGATGCATCCACTATGTTCCTGGAAAAAATTCCCGTTCTGGAACGTAAACGTGTGTGGAAGCCAGAAGAGCGAGAGCAGATTCTGTCTTGGATAGCAGACAAGGCCTCTACGCATTTGCCAATCAGTAACAAATCTTCCACAACCACATAGTCTTCTGTTGATACACAGAAGGCTGGCCCATCCAATCCTGAAGCTGGTTCTCCTTCCTCCTGCCATTATCAGTCACAGGAGACATATGACCCCAAGCTTGGCCACTCCAAAGATCTGTTTGGTACGTATCCTTTGGTTGGTTCTGGCCTATTACCGTGCAGCATTGAAGAGAGACAAGAGGAGGGGGCGTGCGTTGATGCTCAAGTATTTGAGGACCTATGGCAAGAAGAAAGCCACTTGGAGGAATGTCATTTACTGTCTCCAGAGGTGGAGGCTGATGATGGTGAGACACAGTTGCCATCAGGTCAGCCTACAATGTCAACTGGGAAGGAGGATGAGATGGAAGACGAGGTGGTCGTTGATGAGTCCACTGATCCGACCTGGACTGTTGGCATGTATAGCCATGACAGCAACACAGAGGAAGATGGATATGTAGCACCAACACAGGCACCAAGGGGTCGTGGTTTGCCCAGAGTGAGAACTGGGTAAACTGTTCCCAAGAGCATCCCCGCTGTGCGCCAAGTCAGGGCAAAGGGGCATTCAGCTGCTGTGTGGAATTTTTTTTCTGAAAGTCTTTCAGAGAAAAACATTGTAGTCTGTAGCATCTGCCATACCAAGTTGAGCAGAGGCCAGGGCAAAGGCAACCTGAGCACCACCAGTATGCAAAACCACATGGCAGTCAAGTACCTCAGTAGGTGGGCGGAAAACCAGGGTACCAAAACTGTGTCTTCGGGTCAAACCAATGCCATGTCACCTGGACTATGTCCTTCAGAATCTGCTGTTCAGGAAGCAGGCACTCATACCTCCTGCCCATAAGCTGCGGTTGCTCACACATAACAACCATCAACCACATCCACTTCCTTGTCCCAGCGAAGCATCCAATTGCCCGTGCCAGAGAGCTTGGAAAGAAAGCGTAAATACCCAGCCATGCACCCACAGGCAGAAATACTAAACTCGCACATTGCCAAATTGCTAGCTGTGTAGATGTTGCCGTTTAGGCTTGTGAGAACACAGTCTTTCTGTGATCTCTTGGCTGTGGCTGCCCCACGATACAGTGTTCCCAACCACCACTATTTTGCCCAGTGTGCAGTCCCTGCGTTACACTAGCATGTGTTAAACAATCTGAACCGTGCTCTCACCAACGCCATAATTGGGAAGGTCCACCTAACAACAGACACCTGGACAAGTTGTTGTGAACAGGGACGATACATTTCTGTCATGGTACACTGGGTGAACCTCGTGGAGGATGGGACAAAGGCGCAAATTGGAACATCACACAACCTACCCACACCACGAATAGCGGGCCCAACTTCTGTCAGGGTTTCTGCCTTTTCATATTCCACTTCCTCTCTCCCCTCCTCCTCCTGCTCCTCATCCCCTGTTGAATTACCCTCCCAATCACTGCCAAGCTGGGACCTGTGCAGCAGCACATCGGCAAAGTGGCTCTGCTGAAGCTGATCTGTTTAGGTCAGAAAGCACACACTGCAACAGAGCTGTGGCAAGCTTTAAAACAACAGACCGATCAGTGGCTCTCCCCGTTGCACCTCCAACCCGGTCTGGTCGTCTGCGATAATGGGCGTAACCTGGTGGTGGCTTTAAAGGTCGGCAAGCTGGTATACTTGCTATGCATGGCTCATGTGCTAAACCTAGTTGTTCAGAAATTTCTGAAAACTTGCCGTACCTACTTGTGAAGTATTAGTGCCCATTTCCGCCATTCCTCTACCTCTTTTGCTGCGCTTACAGCTGCCCACGCGGTGGAACTCAACATAGTAAGTAATAAAATGCCTTAAAACATTCTCTCTCTCTCTCATTATTCTGGCATTTGCCAAATATTAAAAATGATGGTAATCCTAATTGACCTAAAACGGGAAAGGTTTATTCTGATTTCATGTCAGATATTGAAGAAAAACATTCATAAGTGTCTTTTTATATAGTGTATGTAAACTTCTGGTTTCAACTGTATATACTAATTTTTATTTTGCTCAGGGGTGAATATTGAAATATATGAAATATGCTGTCTTAGCACACTTCTGTTCTGACTATTGTGTAGCCAACTGTGCTAATGTTTGGACACAGATGACAGTGGAGGGGGAAAGCACTAATATGTATGGGGCTATATACTGTACATCCTGTTCTGTAAATTGAGCAAAATTAGCAAAAACAGAGGTTTAAAAGGAAGAATACATAATTATATCAGGATGAAGAAAATATTCTATTGAATTTCCCTCTTTTCATTTAATTAACTTTTAATGATTATTTTGAGGAAATTACGGAATATTATCTTAGTTACTTAAACAAACAAATAATAAATTAATAAATATTAATTTACAATATTTATTCATTGTGGGCAGGTAATTTAACTAAGAGGTTACATTTAGAGACTAAGCAGTAGCAGTAATCTTGCAAAATAGTACAGTTCAAGCTATCTGGGTTGAAACATTGTGTAGATTTATAGGAATAAGCTTTCCAGGAAGAGTTTTTGGGACTTTACTACTCAAGTGGGATTAATAGTCCACATTATCCTTTCCAGAAAAAGAAGTATTGTTAATGGTATTATATGCGAAAACCTAGAAAAACACATTGTAAGCGTCATGTAGTCTTAGAGTTGGTCTTGTGGTTTAAGCAAAGGTCAAAATGATATGCAGTAAATACATTAGCATTATTCTACAAAAGTAAATTGCACGTATTACTTCAATTTTCAATAATTACAGTGTTTTATTCTTACTTACTAGTAGAATATGACCAATTTAGTGTAAGCCCCATGACAAACAAAGTTTTCATACACCAAATCAACACTTGAGCCACACATACAGCAATTTTGCTTTTACAGCATTAGTGCCAAACTATAAAAATAAAACATCTAACAAGTTTTCAAGGCTATCTTAAAAAATTTTCACACTCCCATTTCTTTTCTATTAACTTCTAGAGGACAATTAAAGTGAGAATCTAAAACATAACTTTTAATGTTTAACGATTAAGAACAATAAACAGAAAATGTCACCCCAAAAAAGAGATGGGTCCCAATGCTGGAATGATTATTACCATTAACACAGCCAAGGGACCGTCTCTATATTAAATATGTGTAGAAGTACATAAAAAGCTTGAATTCTATCTTCAGGTGTGAAGACCAAGCTCTGGATAGAATCTATAAGGGAAGAAGGTGCATGAGGGGGAGACAGTTAGACGCCCTCCCCTGAAACACCAACTTTCAAGACAGATCCAGATATACATCAATTAAAATAGGGGGAAATCTCTGTTTTTCTTTTTATTCCATGGATTTAATCATTTCTTTCTATCTCCAGGAATCAAGACACTTAAATGAAAGACAGATTTTTCAGAAAACAAGTATGAGGTCTGAGTGCAGATCCTACATATTTATAAAAGTTCATACATGATTTTGTCAAAAAAATGGAATTCTCTCACCCATTCTTTTTTTCTCAGGGATGGAGGTTGCTGTTCGGGGAGTTCCTTCTGGACCAAGTAGTTATATAAGCTAGCCCTATTAGTCCCTTTAGGCTCAAGCTTAAACTATCCCCACAAAGCTCCCGCCCTGACAAGGCCAGTCCACAGCTAGCCCTGTATGGAGACCCTTCACTTTCCCTTTTAGGTGTCCCTACGCGTTTCATTCAAGTGAAATCCTCAGGGGACTATCTTGTTTCCAGAGAAGTCAGATGCTAAAGTGCTGGGTACATAATTACTAAGGGTCCCTCCACTCTCTGTCCTGGTCTGCAGAGAGTGAAGTGTTAGACAGGGTTGATATAAATACCCTGGAGTATACAGCTGTGATTAATAAAATCATGTAGCCTCACCTGGAACAAAAACCCCCTCATGAGCGCCCACGCCGTATGCCACTCATTACCTCCTCCAATATGTGACCCGCATGAGCGCCTGTCTTCCTGGTTGCCTGGAACGCACTCAGATTCACCACTTACGGTATCGCGGTCTGTGAGCCGGCTCACTTCCGGCATTTGGAAAACATGTTCTGCGCTCCACCGCCGTGTCAAGTGATACATGTATCGCATCACATCCGGTATTTGGAAATTCTATATTGCGTTCCACCGTCGCCCCATATCTACGTCATTTCTGGCGCAATCATCATGTTGTGACTGGTTGGTGGAACGCAAATACCGCGTTCCCTTGTCAACCAGCTCATGAATATTTTAATATTGGACCGCAAAGCGTTTCTTTTCTTTCTGGCTCACAAAGAATTGTAGGTGTATATATGTAGCAAATGTTAGATACTTCATTTTATCAAAAGCACCACGCAATTTATACTTTAAAATCCATGATTCTCTACCAAAATGTTGTTACTAGGAACAGCAGGGCACGAGAAAGGTGGGGAGGAGGGGGGCAATGAAGGTGGTAGGGAGGGGGGGTTTATATGAGGTACCCCATTCATCATGACCTTATCTATTATACTATCCATAACATGAGTGGCATACATGGGAAAGGATTTAGGGCTATTGGCAGTATCTTTTTAAATTAGCTCAAAGTAGAAAGTGGCTCAGTAACTAATATGGAAAATGATGGTAAAATTCTTCCCTTTAAATAAAGCACCCATCATTGAATTGTTCGTTCAGGCCTGTCGGTGACATCGTTCTCATGTGGAAGATCCACTTGGCTTCCTTTTGTAAAATGACCCTATCCCAGTCTCCTCCTCTGATTGAGCTAGGCACTTTTTCAATTCCCATGAATTTGAGAACACCCAAATTTCCTCAATGCTGGTTATTAATATGCCTGGCTAGGGGTGTATCTCTTTTATGGCTAATATCTCCTACATGATCACTTATTCGTCTTTTAAACTCTCTGATGGTTTTTCCGATATATTCCATCTCGCAAACGCAAGAGGCTTTATAGATTACCCCCTTTGTACTGCAATTAATAAATTCCTTTATTTTGTAGTTTTTCCCGGTTGTGTTACTGCTAAATTCTTTACCTACTAGAATGTAAGGGCAGGCCACACAATGGCCACATTTGTAGCATCCCTTGCTGTCGTTTACCAGCCACGTATTATTCACTTCCTTTTTGAAATGGCTGTGTACTAGTCTGTCATTCAATGACCTGCCTTTTTTGTAGGTTATTTGGGGACTGCTGGTGAGTTGAGGGCCGATGTTTTTGGTTTTTTAGGAGGATGGGTCAGTGTTTATTCAGAATTTCTCATACTTTGAGGGCTCCATTGTCATATGTCGTAATGAACCTAGTTACTGCTGGTTCTGTCGTTTTGACTCTATGGTTGAGTAGCTCTGATCTCTCTTTCCCTTTGGCCTCTTTGTATGCCTTTTTCAAATTTTTTGTGGATACCCCCTTTCCTTGAGACTATCTCTGAGTTCCTTTGCTTGCTCTTCAAAGAGCTGATCCATTGAGCAGTTCCGGCGTACTCTGAGATATTGACTCTTGGGTATGCTTTTTTTAACTTGTAAGGGGTGGCTACTCTCCCATTGGAGTAATGCGTTGGTGGCCATAGGTTTTCTATAAATTGCCGTCTTGAGTTCACCATTAGGGCCCCTCATGATCATTACATCAAGAAATGCCAAGGCTGAAGGGTGCACTGTCCATGTGAAGAAAAGACCACAGTCATTGTAGTATAGCCCTCCCACAAAGTTTTCGAACGCATTTTCAGATCCTCTCCACACTATAAAGACGTCGTCTATATACCGTGTCCAGATATCTAGTTTATTAATTTCCTCTGCTTCTCCCCTAAAAACCCTAGTCTCTTCCCACCAACCTAGATAGAGGTTGGCATAAGTGGGGGCGCATGAACTCCCCATGGCAGTCCCCCTTGTTTGGTCATAAATTTTCCGGTTGAAGCAGAAGAAATTTCTTGTTAGACAAAATCGTAATAATTTTAGTATGAAGGCATTGTGTGCCTGGTACTGACAGCCCCTCATCCCAAAAAAATATTGCACTGCCTCTAATCCTTTCTCGTGCGGGATGGAGGAGTACAGAGCCTCAACATCCACACTTCCTAATAACACCTCGGGGTCTATTGTCAGACCTTCCAAACGGCACAGTAAATCAGGGGTGTCTTGGACGTAGGACTGTAATGCGGTTACAAATGGTTTGAGAACCCGGTCAAGGTAGATCCCTGTGTTTTGACTGATACTGCCTATCCCAGACACAATGGGCCTCCCCTTAAGAGGGGTGAGCCCTTTGTGTATCTTCGGTAGGCAGTAAAAAGTTGATGTTACTGGATTCTTGGGGATGATAAAGTCATACTCTGCCTTATTTATTACACCAGTTGCCAGCCCATCAGTTAAAATATCTTTCAATTCCTTAACATATTTCGTAGTGGGGTTAGATTCTAAAATCTCATAGCTGCTACCATCAGAGAGAATATTTTCACATATACATTGATATTTGTCAATATCTAGGATCACTATGTTCCCCCCTTTATCCGAGGGTTTGATTATGATTTCTGGATCACATTCCAGTTGGTTAATTAGTCGTATCTCTTCCTTACTGCAGTTGTATTTGCATTGGATCTTCCCTTCTGATAGTTTGACTAAATCCTTTGTTACTAAATTCTCAAAAATGTCGATTGCTGACACGTCTCCTGTTGGGGGTGGCATTTTGGAGCTTTTTACCTTTAAGTCCGTAAAATGACCTATGCCCTTGATGTTAGTATTTATCTCTCCAATGCTGTTTAATAGCCTCACGTCTGCCAGCATGTCCTCTGCTATCCCCAAATCTGAACATGTGCGGCTGTCTTGTTTTGAAAAGAATTTCTTCCACCTTATCTTACGTAGGAACAAATTAAGGTCTTTTACTGCTCCAAACACATCAAAATCTGTGCTGGGGACAAATGAAAGACCCTTTCTTAGAACCGCTATTTCTGTTTCACTGAAATCTTTTTTGGAAAGGTTAACAATTTGTATGTCAGTCGGGGAATGTATATGATTTTCTATCTCCTTCATCTCTTTTCTAGTTTCGGCGTATCCCTTCATTTCCTCATTTGGTATAATCGGTTCCTGAGGGGATAAGCCTGATCTAAAAGATGAGTGCTTTGGCTAGCGTCTTGTCTATCTCCTGTGCCTCGAGAACCTCGTCCCCTGCCTCTTCCTCGATTTTTTCCTCTCAAATTTTTGTTTCTGCCTTCAAAATCTGATAAGTCTGTATCTGTTGAGGACAATTCTGTTTCAGGATCTTGATTCGGTCCCAATACCTCCCAATACCAGGTAGGCTCTGTTGTCCCTAAAATCCTGCAGATCTCTCATGTACTGACGGTGCTTTCTTTCCTTCAAGTGATATTGAAAACTTTTTATGTTGTTCTGTAATTTGGTTTCTTTAATCAAAAAGTCAATTTCTGATGAGAATTTTTTTGTGGTCTCTATCTGTTCTTTTAATTATTCGTTAAGAGTAATTAGGGTTTGTTTTTCTTTTTCTATAAGAATCTGCATCAAACGTAGCGAGCTAGATGTCGCTTCCTTCTCCCATCTACTTAAAAAATTGGGATTCTTGTGTCTATTACCCGCTGTTAAGTTGATTCTCAAACCCCTGGGAACGATGCCCGCCTTCAGATAGCTTTCCAGGCTCTGCACCTTCCACCTGCAGACCAGGACAGAGAGTGGAGGGACCCCTAGTAACTATGCACCTAGCACTTTAGCATCTGACTTCTCTGGAAACAAGATAGTCCCCTGAGGATTTCACTCGGATGAAACGCGTATGGACACCTAAAAGGGGAAGTGCAGGGTCTCCATACAGGGCTAGCTGTGGACTGCCCTTGTCAGGGCGGGTGCTTTGTGGGGATAGTTTAAGCTTGAGCCTAAAGGGACTAATAGGGCTAGCTTATATAACTACTTGGTCCAGAAGGAACTCCCTGGACAGCAACCTCCATCCCTGAGAAAAAAAGAATGGGTGAGAGAATTCCATTTTTTGACACAATCATGTATGAACTTTTATAAATATGTAGGATCTGCACTCAGACCTCATACTTGTGTTCTGAGAAATCTCTGTCTTTCATTTAAGTGTCTTGATTCCTGGAGATAGAAACAAATGATTAAATCCATGAAATAAAAAGAAAAACAGAGATTTCCCCCTATTTTAATTGATGTATATCTGGATCTGTCTTGAAAGTTGTTTTTTCAGGGGAGGGAGTCTAACTGTCTCCCCCTCATGCACCTTCTTCCCTTTATAGATTCTATCCAGAGCTTGGTCTTCACACCTGAAGATAGAATTCAAGCTTTCTATGTACCTCTACACATATTTAACCCCTTAACAACATTAGACGTACTAATACGCGTCTGTGTCCTGGGACTTGAGAGCCAGACCTGTATTAGTACGTCATGGCGATCGCGCGTGCACACAGGCTGTGCGGGCGCGATCGCCGCCGGGTGTCAGCTGATTGTCACAGCTGACACCCGGTACTATGTGCAGGGAGCGGTCACGCACCGCTCCCAGCAAATTAACCCCCGCAATGCTGCGATCGAAGTCGATCGCAGCATTGCGGTGGCAAGGGGAGGTGATCCCAGATACTCACCTCCTCTTCCGGCTTCCAGCGCTGTCTGCCGTGGCTTCCAGGATGTTGCCATGACGACCCAATGTCATCATGACAACATCCGGGTCACCAGACAGCAGGAAGATTTTTTGGACATGCGCAGTACATCTCCAAACAATCTTCTCCCTGTCCAGCGCTGACAGCCTGCATGGCACAGGGATGGTGCTCCATTCCTGTGCCATGCAGGCGATCAGAGAAAAAAAAGTGAAAGTCCCATAGTGGGACAAAGTAATAAAGTATAAAAACTATCAGAAAGTGAAAAAAAAAATAAATAAATAATTGTAAAAATATAAAAAAAAAATTTTAAAAAATAATCCACCAAAAATAAAAATATAATGTACCCATCAATAAATATTATTATAAAAAAAAACAAAAAAAAACAATAAAAGTGCACATATTTGGTATCGCCGCGTCCGGAACAACCTGACCTATAAAACTGTCCCACTAGTTAACCCCTTCAGTGAACACGGTAAAAAATAAAATAAAAAACAAAGCAAAAAACAATGCTTTATCACCATACCGCCAAACAAAAAATGGAATAACACGCGATCAAAAAGACAAATATAAATAAAAATGGTACCGCTGAAAACGTCATCTCGTCCCGCAATAAACAAGCCACCATACAGCTCCATCAGCCGAAAAATAAAAAAGTTATAGCTCTCAGAATAAAGCTATGCTAAAAAATAATTTTTTCTATAAAATTGCTTTTATTATGTAAAAGTGCAAAACATAGAAATACGATATAAATGTGGTACCGCTGTAAACGTACTGACCCGAATAATAAAGTTGCCTTATCAATTTTACCACACGCGGAACAGAATAAAAAAAAAAAAAAAAAAGCAATTCCTGAATTGTTGGTTTTTGTTTATTCTGCCTCCCAAAAATCGGAATAGAAAGCGATCAAAAAATGTCACGTGCCTGAAAATGGCACCAATAACAACGTCAACTCATCCCGCAAAAAACAAGCCATCAAATGACTGTCTGCCAAAATCTGGAAAAATTATAGCTCTCAAAATATGGCGATGCAAAAACTAGATTTTACAAAAAATGCTTCTTTTAGTGTGTGACAGCTGTCAGTCATAAAAACCCCATATGATTCTGGTATCGCTGTAGTCTCACTGACCCGAAGAATAAGGTCGTCTAATCACTTATACCGCATGAGGAACGGCGTAAAAAATAAACTCTCAGGTTAGGGTTGTGCTAGGGTTAGGGTTGTGCTAGGGTTAGGGTTGTGCTACGGTTAGGGTTGTGTTAGGGTTAGAGCTGGGGTTGGGGTTAGGGTTGGGGTTAGGGTTGTGATGGGGTTGTGATTTTTTTCAAAAGTAAGAAAAAAAGATGACGATATGGCGACTAATGTTGAGCGCAAGTGCTCGCTACTTGAGTTTGCATCTGGTGTTCTGGTATGCATTGAGTATCGTGGGTATTTGAGTGACATGCTCGAGTCTCTGCCCCATATGCTTCACGGCCCAAAAAACTTTGCGGGGATTGCCTGCCATGCACGAGTGATACCCGCATGTTTTTTTTTGGGTGTCTAATAACCGTGAAACATCCGGGCGGGGACTCGAGCATGTCTCTCGAGCACACGCAGTACATTTTGCATACCTGAGTACCCGATGCAAACTCAAGTAGCGAGCACTTGTGCTCAAGACTAATGACAACTTATTCAATATGATGACCTAATGTTATCAAATTCTGTGTCGTACCTCTGGGTTCAAAATGTTCACTATACACCTTAATAAAATCCTTGAGGGGTATAGTTTCCAAAATGGGGTCACTTGTGGGGGAGCTCCACTGTTTAGGCTCATCAGGGGCTCTCCAAATGCGACATGGTGTCTGCTAACAAATTGAATGGAAAATCGGCTCAAATTATTAGCGGATGCCATATTGCGTTTGGAGAGCCCCTGCGTGCCTAAACTTTGGAGCTCCCCCACAAGTGACCCCATTTTGGAAACTAGACCACCCAAGGCACCTATCTAGATGCATAATGAGCATGAAAAAGTGGGGTCACTTGTGGGGGAGCTCCAATGTTTGGGCACACAGGAGCTCTCCAAACGCAACATGGTGTCCGCTAACAATTTGAGCCGACAATTTGTTAGCGGATACCATGTTGCATTTGGAGAGTCCCTGTGTGCCCAAACATTGGAGCTCCCCCACAAGTGACCCCACTTTGGAAACTAGACCCCCCAAGGCACCTATCTAGATGCATAGTGAGCACTTGGAACCCCCAGGTGCTTCACAAATTGATTCATAAAAATGAAAAAGTGTTTTTTTTTCACTTTTTCATTTTTACGAATCAATTTGTGAAGCACCTGGGGGTTCCAAGTGCTCACTATGCATCTAGATAGGTGCCTTGGGGGGGTCTAGTTTCCAAAATGGGGCCACTTGTGGGGGAGCTCCAATGTTTAGGCACACAGGGGCTCTCCAAACGCAACATGGCGTCCGCTAATTATTCAAGCAAATTTTACAATCAAAAAGTCAAATGGCGCTCCTTCCCTTCCGAGCCCTGCCGTGCGCCCAAACAGTGTTTTTTCCCCACATATGGGGTATCTGCGTGCCCAGGGGAAATTGCACAACAAACTTTGGGGTCCATTTTTTCTTGTTACCCCTGTGAAAATAAAAAAAATTGGGTCTAAAGTAACATTTTTGTGAAAAAAGTTAAATGTTAATTTTTTTCTTCCACATTCCAAAAATTCCTAACGAAAAGAAATTTGGTTTCCAAAATTGTGCTGATGTAAAGTAGCCATGTGGGAAATGTTAGTTATTAACTCTTTTGTGTGACATATCTCTCTGATTTAAGGGCATAAAAATTCAAATTTTGAAAATTGCTAAATTTTCTAAAATTTTTGCCAAATTTCCATTTTTTTTCACAAATAAACGCAAGTGATATCGAAGAAATTTTACCACAATCATGAAGTACAATATGTCTCGAAAAACAGTCTCAGAATCAGGGGGATCCGTTGAAGCGTTCCAGAGTAATTACCTCATAAAGTGACAGTGGTCAGAATTGTAAAAATTGGCCTGGTCATTAACGTGTAAACCACCCTCGGGGGTTAAGGGGTTAATATAGAGACATCCCTTTGCTGTTTTAATGGTAATAATCATTCCAGCATTGGGACTCATCTCTTTTTATGGGTGGCATTTTCTGTTTATTGTTCTTAATCGTTAAACATTAAAAGTTATGTTTTAGATTCTCACTTTAATTGCTGTCTAGTATCTAATTTATAGTGAGAACATATCTCGGTATTGGTGGATATTACTCTCACTTTTTGCTTGTTGCATAACTTCTAGAGGAGACTTAGAGGCAGAGGCCAATAGATGCTGGGGCAATTGCCCAAAATCCAACCCTGGTCCCTAAACTGATTTCATATAATAATTGTAGAAGAGAAATCGTGGATTTTTCAACACTGCTAAGTGGAAATGAAGATCCAAAGCCAGGAGCTATATTAATGCGTTTTTAATTGACGCACACTTCTTCCTCAGGCTATAACCACATTATATCCTGCATCCTGTAGTGCATCTTTGGGTCGTGTACGGGTGAGAAAATTATATAAGGCAGTTCTAAACTGCATAAATTTCAGATTCTTTTTCATTTATTTTGGAACAAATTATAGTAAATTTGTTGTGCAGTGGTTGGTCATGCTACATTATGCTAAGTCCCAATGTTTTTGTTCACATCAGAAAACTGTTGTAGAGGTAAATATCTCCCATCAATTTGTTACTGAAAGTTAAAAACTGGAAACAAAGGGGTTAATGTGCGCTGCCGTTGAAAAAGAATGAAGAGATGTAGAATCCAAATGTAAGTGGTTTATTCTTCAACGCGTTTCAAAATTGTACAACTTCTTCATCAGGACAAACCTCAATATAGTCACAATCAGAACAAGCAGAAATAATTGTGACTATTTTGTGACTGATTGTGACTATATCGTGGTTTGTCCTGATGTAGAAGTTGGAACACTTTGAAACGCGTTGACGAATAAACCGCTTACATTTGGATTCTACATTTATCCATTCTACTTCAATGGCAGAGCAGATTAACCCATTTTGCAAGTTTATATCTTCTGAATCTGCTTGTGGGTCTTCAGCACCCTTAAACTCTATCAGTGTTTGTGTGCACACAACCAAACCAGGTAAGCACCGCTGTGCATGTTCTCTTAACAATTTTAACCCAGATAAGACCCTATTTGTGCTTTTTATCCCTTCCAGTTTTCTTCTTTGCTTCACTATGAATTTGTTACGGTCTACAGTATCTCCCTGTACTAATTTAATGCAATGTTGTCATATACTAGGAAAGCCCTCAACAGAATGTAACAAATCTCACAGTCACTTGGTGGCCACTCGGACATACACACCATATGCATCTTTAGACAGAGTAGGGCAAAACCATGTTTTGTGTGTTTTTTTTTTCAAACAAAATCTCATTCTACACATCTTGGGATATGTTGAGTATAGAAAAAATGTAAGGAAGATCATACAGGAATGTATGGTCACATGACTGAGCAATCACTTAATAAAAATTGTATTATTAAAGTGCTGGATAAAGGGTCAGTTCCTCATTATTATTTATCAGCAGTCCATTTTGATTAGAGTGGGTTACTTACCAATGCTCCATTGACCTAGAGATGCATCATTTTGGTGCACCTTGTTTTTTGGGTCCATATCCATTATGGAATCTGCAAATTTTTATGTCTGTATAGAAGCTGTATGCACAAAATGGTAGCATTTTTTTAATCAAGATATATTTAATGTTAATTTTTTTTATTGCATCAATAAAACCATTGGTTGCTAAGCGGTTAATATGCTTTGGGGTTAATAATGCTAAAAGCGCTGCCTCTAAAGCAATAAATGTTATTACAAGCCAATATAAAAAATGTTTACACTTGTAATAAACCTAGTTAAAAAGAACTCAACTCACAATGATTCAGCAAGAGAAATGTAGAGAGAGACATAATCATATTGAGAATGTTTTTTTTTGCTTCTTAATATCATTTGCTGGAAAATACAGTGTTTTGAAAAATCCAATTTCCCTCACATCAACATTTAGTAATGTTTATGAAGTATTTGATATTGTGGAGCAGATGTGGAATGAAGTAATATTGCTTACGCACATGTAATTCTGTATTTATTTCCTAAAAACGATAGCATTTGTACATTACTTATCAAGAAGTCAATGTAAATTTCATACTTGCCTCCATCTGACATGAAAAACCTTTTGACTCATTAAAGACTGTTAGCATGTTTTTATGGTAAATATTTAGAGGGTTTAATGTTCAGTGTGTTGTCTAAGGGTTATTGGGTTTGGCATATTACAGATTGGATAGACAGATTGCTGGGTGGGGCTGGGGAAAACCCAGCGGTCAAGGCACACATTTGTACCACTGAGAAAATTAGAGGGAACTGGAATATCCTTAAAAATGATTTCAGGGAACAAGAAGAAACACTGAAGCCCAGAACCTCCAAGGTGATGTTTTTAGAAATAATGCCAGTGCCACGAACGTCATAAGAAATACAGTGGGATCTTAAGGAGTTAAATACCATATTTTTCAGACTATGAGACACACTTTTTTTCTCCAAAATTTTGGAGGAAAGTGTGTGTGTGTGTGTGTGTGGGGGGGTCTTATAGTCCGAATGTGGCTGTGGATGGTGGGGGCTGTAGGGGGAGCGGTCGTGGCGGAGGAGTAGGGAACAGGAGGCAGGAGCCGCCAGCTGCGGCTTACACTGTGCCCTCTGTTAAAAGAAAATGAATATTCACTGCTCCCCACTCCCATAGGCGTGGGGAGCAGTGACTATTCATCCTCCTTAATAGCGCACACAGTGTCAGCCCAGCCACCGGCTCCTGCAGCGGATCGGCGGTCTTGTGTGCCCACTATTAAAGAGCATGAATATTCACTACTCCCCACTCCCATGGGTGTGGGGAGTAGTGAATATTCCTTCTCTTTAGTAGCGGGCACACAAGATAGCTGAGCCGCTGCAGGAGCTTTGGCGCTAGGTGATGCTGTGCGCGCTGTTAAGGAGAGTGAATAGTCACTACTCCCCACGTCCATAGTCCCAGCGTGGAGAGAAGTGACTATTCCAGCAGCTGATCTCAGCATCTGAGGGCACATGACAGTGAAGTCATGCATTGCTCACATGATGAGATCAGCTGCTGGCAGCAGAACAGGACGCAGCGCTGGAGCAGAGGGAAGGAAGGTGAGTAGAATCCTTTTTTTTGTGTGCACAGTGATGGGGATGGGGGTGCCATGCATACCAGGCTGGTGGTGCCATGCATACAAGGATGGGGATGCCATGCATCACAGGATGTGGATGGGGGTGCCATGCATACCAGCATGTGGGTGTCATGCATACCAGGAAGGGGGTGCCATGTATGGCAGGATGAGGATCGGGGTGCCATGTATACCAGGATGGGGGTGCCATGCATATAAGGATGGGGTGCCATGCATACCAGGATGTGGATGGGGGTGCCATGCATATCAGGATGTGGATGAGGGTGCCATGCATACCAGGACGGGGGTGTCATGCATACCAGGATGGGGGTGCCATGGATAACAGGATGGGGGTGAGGGTGCCATGCAAACCAGGATGGGAATGGGGGCCATGTATAACAGGAAGGGGGGCCATATATACCAGGATGGGGGCATATATATACCCGAATGGGAGCTATAGATACAGAATTGGGGGACATTACCCCTATAACAGTATCAGCAGCAGACCTCCTCCGCCATAACAGTGCATCATGACCACATTTTTTGCTTTCATTTTTTTCTATTTTCCTCCTTTAAAACCTAGTTGATTCTTATGGTCCGGTGCGTCTTATAGTCCAAAAAATACAGTAAGTGGCTTATAAATTGATGCAGAAAGGAAGGGTTTGGGTTCATGGAGAACAGGGCTGACTTCTCTGTTTGCTACAGGCTTTAGAGTAGGGACGGATTGCACTTCAATGGGAAGGGGTTAGCTGTACTACGGAAAAGGGTATGTGCATTTAGATGACGGTGCAGCCACTGAGTTATCCCAAGTAAAGCTACACCAATGCCGGTAGTCTTTCTCTGAAGACAGCTTCACTGGTGGCTTCGGGCACCTTTGACCATGTTGTCCGTTTCATTGTATACTGCTAAGTTATAGAGAACAAACAGATTTCCCACAGAAACCACCCAAAGAATGAGCATGTCACTTGAACATGTCACCTTGAAGCTGTTGAAAAAAGTCACATAAGACGGAATATGTGCACATCAATGTCTTTTTGACATTGCTGTGCATTATGTTGATTTTGTGTCCATTGTAGTAGAAAACAGGAATCAAGTACTGCTCATTATTCACACTAAGGCAATGTCCATGTATGACTTCATACACTTGATAGCAGTAAATTAGCTTTCGTGCTGATCACCATGGAAAAAGTCCACTTGATATGTAGGAAAGGTAGTAAATGGGGCACTTACCACATTGCATAAAAGTTTCTCTCTTTGCAGTTCCACAAAGTACACAAGGATTGCTGAGACAAACTTGGCTAACAGCCGTTTCATGTGGGAATAACTCTTCCTTCGAGCCATCATTGGCTACATTTGTCTCAATAATCTTTTATGCTTCATGGTGAGTGCCCCATTTACTACTGTTACTATATGTTCATTTTATAAGGATCTTTTGTGGGAGGGTGTCAGGTGGATTCCTGGTAGAATCCACCCAAAAAAGATATCATGTGCACTTACCAAAAGATTGGTTAGAAGACTGGAGTAGCTTTTAAACTTGGATCCGGGAGGCGGTAGGGTAGTAGTGCACATAAAGGAGATAGATTGAGAAGACAGAGTGGGGTACAGTAGGGGGAATGAGGATTTAGAGTGGGCTGAGACTAGCAAGGAAAGTAGAGAGGTGACTAGGAATAATAAATGTGGAAATGGTATCAAATGATAGCTGACAAATGCAAGAAGCCTCACAAAAAAATGCATGAATTAGACACTGCAATATCGACCAGAGATTATGGAGTGGTTGGCACTACAGAAACCTGACTGGACAACAGGTACATTTACACTGACTGATAATTCTTCATTGTAACATTAATGACCCTTCATTCACCACAATTGTGTAATGTCTATTGGTTGGGCCACTGAACAAAAGACTCACTTATCATGCATGAAGTTGTTTATGCTAGCAAAAAAATTGTTGTTCAACTTTTGAAAACTGTGTAATATAGATAGATATTGTTCGCTCATTCAATGATTAGACCGGCAAAAAAGAGGAATGGAAAGTCATGTCCTTAATAAAGCAGTTACACGGCTTCAGTAATTGGTTGATCGTTTTCCAAGGTCATGGTTCAGTAGCAGTTGGAGCTTATGAACAAGTATATATTCGTGTATTATTGTTCATTGTCGTTATTCAAAATGCTGCAAGTCACATTTATTTTAATGTTTGCGCAACACTTTATGAATTCATGTATTCGAAACAAGAAGTATCACTCTTGGAATCTAAACAATCAACACACCTAGACTTCAGAACTGTATGTGTGAGCACAATGTTTGATTTTATGATTGAGGTTACGATATAATGATTTTTCTTCAACCACTTCAGTCACGATTCTGGTCTTATATATCCATTTGTCTGACATTGTTTATGAGGTTTGAGTTCTGATCACTTCATTCACCATTTAAATGATTCTGTTCATATAAATGGATTCTTACAAATAAAGTGCATGAATTAGAGACTACAGAACTATACACTACACTACAGAAATCTTGCTGAGTGAGAGCCATGACTGGGAGAAAAATGCAGAGGGTTAGACCAGATTCAGAAAGGACAGGAGAGCCAAAAATGGAAAAGACTGTATTTCAGTTCAATCCAACTTAAGACCTGTGCTCAATGACGACATTGGGGAGCGCTGCTACAATGTAGTATAATAATAATAATATTTATTTTTATAGCGCCAACATATTCCACACTTTACAATTTATGGGGGGACTTATACAAACAATACAGAATAAGCATACCTCAAATCAAAAGGAGTGAGGGCCCTGCTCGCAAGCTTACAGTCTATGAGGAAATGGGGGAGACACAAAAGGTAAAATGTACATATATTGTATAATGCAGCCTTGATATACTAAATAGGATAAATGATAATACATGGACTGGTCACCAGCCAGTATATGTACAGTCCTGACCGAGGCTATTAAGTGCATGGATGGTATGAACCTGAAATTGAAGAAGATTTTAATATGGGGGAAAACTGGGACGGACAGATAGTGTGTTGAGGCGATATGCCAGTCTAAAGAAATGGGTTTTTAGGGTCCGCTTGAAACTGTGGGTATTGGGAATTAATCGAACTGTCCTGGGTAGTGCATTCCAAAGAATTGGCGCAGCACATGAGAAATCTTGGAGACGGTAGTGGGAAGTTCGGATTATGGAGGATTTTAGTTTTAAATCATTGGCAGAATGGAGGGCATGTGTAGGGTGGTAGACTGAGACAAGGGAGGAGATGTAGGGGGGTACTGAAGCATGGAGCTCTTTGTAGGTAAGCGTGATAAGTTTAAATTGAACTCTATATTGGAGGGGCAACCAATGCAATGACTGGCACAGGGAAGAGGCATCAGTGTAGCGGTTGGCGAGGAATATGATCCTGGCAGCTGCATTAAGGACGGATTGGAGAGGGGAGAGTTTAGTAAGAGGGAGACCGATTAGTAGAGAGTTGCAATAGTCGAGACGAGAATGAATAAGAGCTACAGTAAGAGTTTTTGCCGAGTCAAAGGTGAGAAAAGTCCTGATTCTTGAGATGTTTTTGAGGTGTAGATGACATGAACCGGCAAGTGATTTGATGTGAGGAGTGAAGGAAAGATCTGATTCAAAAATGACCCCAAGACAGCGGGCTTGTTGCTGGGGAGTAATGGTTGGACCACAAACGGAAATGGCAATATCGGGCACAGGTAGGTTAGTGGAGGGAGGAAATACGAGTAGTTCAGTTTTTGACAGATTAGTTTTAGACAGAAGGAGGACATAATGTTAGACACAGCAGAAAGACAATTACTGGTCTTTTGTAGTAATGCAGGGGTGATGTCCGGAGCAGAGGTGTATAATTGGGTGTCATCAGCATAGAGATGGTACTGAAAACCGAATCTGCTGATTGTTTTTCCAATAAGAGCCGTGTATAAGGAGAAAAGAAGGGTGCCTAGTACTGATCCTTGAGGAACCCCAACGGTAAGGGGAAGGAGAGAGGAGGAGGCGCAGGCAAAAGACACAGAGAAGGAGCGGTCAGAGAGATAGGAGGCGAACCAGGAGAGAACAGTGTCCTTGAGGCCAATAGTGCGGAGCAGACTGAGGAGGAGCTGGTGATCCACAGTGTCTAATGCTGCATAGAGATCCAGGAGAATCAGCAGGGAGTAGTGACCATGAGATTTAGCTGTTAGTAGATCATTAGAGACTTTAGTGAGGGCAGTTTCAGTAGAATGTAAAGAGCGGAAACCAGATTGTTGAGGGTCAAGAAGAGAGTTGTCTGAGAGATAGCGGATTAGACGGGAATGGACCAGGCGTTGCAGGAGTTTAGAGATAAATGGAAGATTGGAAACCGGTCTGTAGTTGGCCGTGCAGTTCTGGTCAAGGGATGTTTTTTTAAGTAATGGATGTATGCTGGCGTGTTTAAAAGAAGAGGGAAAGATACCAGATGAGAGGGAGAGGTTGAAAATTTTAGTTAGGTGAGTGTTGACAGCTGGAGAAAGGGACTGAACGAGATGTGAGGGAATAGGGTCACTGGTGCAGGTAGTAGGGCGAGAAGATGCATGCAAGGAGCCTGATCACTTCATCTTCCGTGACTGGTTCGAAGTCAGAAAGTGAGTAAGATACAATGTGGCGGGGGAGAGCATGCATAACGTTTGAAGATTGGGAGAAAATTTTCTGTTGGATATGGTCAATTTTTTCTTTGAAATAATTGGCCAGATCGTCAGCGCTGAGGTCGGTGGTCGGGGCCTGTGCTGTTTGATTGAGGAGAGAATGAAATGTGTCAAAGAGGCATTTAGGATTACTGGAAAGTGAGATGATGAGGTTGTTAAAGTAGGTTTGTTTGGAGAGGTGAAAGGCAGAGTTATATGTTTTCAGCATAAATTTATAATGGAGGAAATCTTCGGGCAGATTAGATTTTCTCCACAGCCGTTCACCACACCTGGAGCACCACTGGAGAAGACGTGTTTGAGGCGTGTGCCAGGGTTGTCGCCGTCTACGCCGAATTGTTCTTTGTGTAGGAGGTGCCGCTTCATCCAGTATGGGTAAATATTCATGGGGATGACAATAATGGAAAGCTGTTAATTTGAACTTGCTATTAGCCTCCTAATATAGCTGAACAGGATGAACAGAAGATGAAATGCTTCAACAAATGGAAAAGGCAGCAAATAACAATAAGGTCCTTATTATTGGGGATTTAAATTATTCAGACTTTCAATGGGACATAGTCTCCTGAAAAGCTTTACGTTTTACCCAAAATTTAACACAATTTCCTCACTCAGTTGGTTAATGAACCAAACAGAGGAGATAATTTGCTGGATCTGGTCCTTTCAAACAAGCCAGATACAATATCAGATGTGTAATTTCGTGAGCACTTGGGCAGCAGCGACCACAATATAGTAAGTTTAATGTAATATTCAGCAAAACTGTATAAAGGGGAAATACTAAAACCTGGAACTTTAGAAAAGCTAAATTCAGTCAACTTAAGGAATCACGTGCTGGTAAATGGGGATACCGAAGATAGATGTGGAATTTTAATGATATGCTGTCAGAATTCTGTAGAAAGATTATACTCTCTGGTAACAAATTGTCAAGGAATGAAAAAAAAAAAACATTATATAGTTAAAAAGGGCAGTACTAAGTACAATAAAACAAAGACAAAGGGCATTTACGTCAGCAATAGTATACTAGGCATATAAAGAGCTCAATAAGAAATTTAAAAAAGAAATCAAGCAAGAAAAGTTAGCTACAGAAAAACAAATCACTAATGACATTAAAATAAAGCCAAAGAAATTTTATAAATATATTAATGCCGAAAGAAAAAAATCAGATGGTATCAGCCTTTTAAAAGATGATCCTTGTAATAAAATAGTTGAGGACAAAGAGAAGGCTGAGATATTGGACATGTACTTTTCATTCATGTTCAGCAATGAACTGCCTGTAACAGACAAATTTCAGCAAGTAAGAAAGCAAGATTCACCAATCTATAAGCTAAATTAACACAAGAAGTATGGCTGCATCTGACAAAATGAAATATTGCCAAAACCTCCTTTGCAAAATGGCATTCATCCATGGATATTCAGGGAGTTAAACTTAGTTATTGACAGACCGCTGTATCTCATCTCCTTAGACTTTTTTGTAACAGGGTCGGGGCCACAGTATTGGAGATGTTAGAAGATAGATCCATTCAACTACTGTCCGGTAAGTGGTGTTCAACATTTTTGAGGGCTTTTTAAGAGATGACCTGCAAAAATACATTGCAGAGAACAATATAATAACTGACAACCAGCATGGACTCATGAAATCGTGTCTAACCAACATGTTGAGTTTCTATAAGGAGAGAAGTGCAAATCTGGATGTAGGTAATGCGGCTGATGTGATGTACCTGGATTTTGCAGAGAAATTTGATATTATACCACACATCAGCCTTGTACTGAAGCTTCAGAAGTAGGGACCATGGGACATTAATTGCACATAGGTAAAAACTGGTTAAGGGATAGGAAATAAAGAGTTGTAAATGATATATTCTCTAAATGGGTTAAAAATCAGCCGTGGGAACTTCAGGAATCTGTGAAGATCAAATCTTTTTAATTCCTTCATTACCTTTCTTTACTCTCAATACCACCCACAAGGTCAATAAAGTATCAGTTTTTGCTGATGACACAAAACTTTAGGGGATAATAAAAACTGAGCTTGAGAGTGTTTTGGCTATAAGTAAGCTAAGCAGCATTACTCAAAGCGAAGCAGCAGCTGCAAAAGCAAACAAAATATTTTGGTTGTTTAAAAAGAGAGATAAAGGCTGGTGATCCAAATGTATTATCACCCATCCCTAACTCACTTGTAAGGAGGCCACATCTTGAATATGGGATCCATTTTAGGGCTCCACATTTTAAAAAGGATATTGGAAAGTTAGTCAGTTCGAAATTGAGCAACTAGGTTATTACATGGGATGGGAGGTCCCTGCTATAACGAGAGTTCAGAAAAGTTGTGCTTGTTTAGCTTAGTAAAAATACACCTCAGAGGCGATCTCATTTATACACTTGAACAAAATAGTTGGTACACTTCCGTAAAAGTAAGGAAAAACCCACAATGGTCACTAAAATAATCTGATACTGAATAAAGTAATTTTCATCTTAAATTTACTGAAGTTCAACTAATGAAAATGAGACATTGCTTTTGAATTGGGATTCAACAGAAAAATGTAAGAAAACAAAGAAGAAAAAAAAAATGAAGATGGCTTGGGCAAAAATACTGCACCACTAATACACAGTAATGCCATCATGAAGTGCATTGGTGGTGTGATTTGGTGTTGGTAAGTAAGGCTGTCTTTTTTTCTGTGTTGTTTTTCAAATTTATGTCATTTCTAGTGTTGAGCCACCCCCGTAGTGTTCGAGTTCGGTTCGGTTCGTCGAACACCCGTGTGTTCGCCGAACTGTTCGTCGAACTGTTCGTCGAACACCTTCGAACACCGTTAAAACCAATGGCAGGCAAACAAAAACACATAGAAACACATAGAAAACACCTTCAAAGGTGTCCAAAAGCTGACAAACTGCTCAGAAGACACAACTAACACATGGAAAAGTGACAAGTACATATAGTCATGCGAAAAGAAAAGAGGTGGAGGAGTAAAAGGAGGGGGAGACACAGATATAGGCATGTCATGCCCTTCTAAAATCCAAAAAGTGAGAAGCCGACACGTTCAGTCCGCTCCTGCCCGTGCCACCTCCGTGTCGCCGGGTTTGTGCCAGAGCCGCGGTGAACCCTGACGGCCAGCCCCCCTCTCCCAATACTGGTGCCTGTCCGCTGGTGGGTCGAGAGAGCCCCCCTGTGGTGGAGGCAGCTCTAAGCTTTTTAATTTAAATTGTCTCTCTAATTTGAATAAATACACTTTAAATCCATTTACAAGGATCTATTGGAGGGCAAGTCTCATGCCAGCAGCCGCGTAATTCCAGCTCCAGTAGCGTCCACTAAAGCTGCTGCAGTTAAAAAGCTTTTATAAGGATCGAGCTCGGCTGTCCACCGCAAGGCATCCTACTGCCAGTCCGAGCCCCTATGCCTTGGGGTGCCTCCTGATGCTCTTCACTGAGTATCCCGTGGTCCTGAAGCATTTCCTTTGAAAAAATGAAGTGTCCAAACTACAGGTGGTGTAGCTTGCTTAACAGCCGGGATAATCCGCTGACTAGCAGACACTGCTACTAGGCACAAAGTATTTCCTGGGCTAGATGCAGTTAAAAATTTGTAATTAGATACTCTCGTTGGATGCTGAGAAAGCATTCCATAGAGTATCCTGGCACGCCATATATGATTCTCTTAAAAAACTTGGGGTAGGGGTCTAGGGGACCCTTTTATAGCCAAAATCACGGCCCTGTATCGCAATACGTCACCTAGGCTGAAGATAAATGGAACTGTAGCACCCTGAGGGCTCGGTTGCTACAGAGGTATTGCACCTCACCCAGAGGTGTGATATCTCACTCTCAGGTAAGGATGTAGTGTGGATCAGGACCCGACACCTGCATGCATTACACCACATTGCCGTGGGGCAGGGCGACCAATATGCCCCTGAGATGGGCACGACAGTCCCTGTCCCTGGCTGGAGTGGGGGGAGGGAACACTGAGGAAGGGGAACCCTGTAGTGCAGGAGCAGGGAGGAAGCAGTTCCTGGGTGCATTGAGAAGGGCGTATAAAAGGTGGGCACCATCTTAGTTCAGTGCAGAGAAGTCTGAGCAGAAGTGGCAGGGAGCAGGGGCTCTGCATGAGCTCTGCTCCGGAGGCGGGCCTAGTAACAGAGGCCCAGGCCTGGAAGAGGGAGAAGGAAGGAAGAGGAGCGGAGAAGGCTCCAGGAACGAGGAACGAAGGGATCTCAGGGGTGCGGACGGGCGAGTCACCACCACATGCCCGAATCCACCTGCGTGGAGGGGTCAGGCCAAAGGGGGAGACCGGTCCCCGAAACTAGTGGAGGCAGGAAACGACCCTCAGCTAGAAACAGGAGGCTGTGACATTTTATGTGGCGCAGCCCCTCGCTACACCCGCTAGGAAGGCACCACATAGGGTCAGGGAAACTGGCGCCAAGTTTACCAAGAGGAGGCCCGAGGCAGCCGGACAGAAGGGTTGGTAAGAAAGGCCAGACAAAGGACACACAAAGGGGGTCCTGTGAAGCACTCCAAAGTTATCTGGGAGTTGTCTGAGCCCCTCACCTGGTGAGCACAGTACGACGTGGGCAGCCGTTACCTGCAGACGTGGTCTGGATAATAAGAACTGTGAGTAAAGGCCCTGGACTGCATCACTGACTCCGTGTCATTACTGCTGCTGCCCTACACCATCACCCCCATCCTCCGCATACACTGCCCTGAGGCTATACTCCTCCCGTGGGGAGTTATGCTACGCTCTGCTGCACCCACAACACCAGCCTCAGCGGTCTGCCCTGGAGCGGTGGTTCACTCTGACCGCAATCCACGGGTGGTGTAGTCGGACATTTAAACATCAAAACCATATAAATAGTTCCGCCACTGGTTTGACCGCCCTGAGCCACGGAACCGGGTCGCCGCCACGGAGACTACAACCACCAGCATCCACCAAAAAGGGTCCGGCTCCGGGTGTCCCAAGGCCCAGGGGGCGCGTCAGAACATTTTCATCACCTTTCACAATCACCAATGGGACAAGGCAGGGATGTTCTCTGTCCCCTCTCTTATACATCCTAGTGACGGAGCACCTGCTCTCATCAATTCGCCATAACCCCAATATTAGGTGGATTGAGGTGGGAGGCACCGAGTACAAGTGCTCTCTATTTGCTGATGATGTCCTAGTATATATCACTCAATCACATATATCCATCCATGCTGTTATGGCTGAAATAGATCACTTTGTTACATGGTCAAATTTTAAAATCAATGCAGCGAAGTCTGAGGCCCTCGATGTCTCCCTCCCCAAATCCATATAGGATTCCATCCAGTCCAACTTTCTCTTTGCCTGGCCCTCACAGGGTATCAAATACTTAGGAATTCCTATTCATAGAGACCTCTTCCATCTATGTTATCTTAATTTTGGGCCCTTTATTGAACAACTCCATACAGACCACGGTTGGCAAGTTAGAACTGTAAGATTCACTACGTGAACCACTGGTGCTTTGTGGAAAAGCACATGTACACTGTGTTCCAAATTATTATGCAAAAAGTGTTTAGGAGTGATAAGGGAAGAATTTGTTTGTTTGTCAGTTAAACTCATTGATGGTGATGTGTGTCAGGGCTCTTTATATCACTGTAAGCAATTGCAGACACCTGTGCTAATTAGTTTGGCAGGTGTGTCCAATGAAAGGCAAGACTACTTAAGAAGGCTGTCTCACATTATTAAGCAGCCTACATTTTCTGCCAAAATGGGAAAGAAAAAGGATGTGTCGGCTGCTGAGAAGCAACAAATTGTGGAGTGTTTAGGTCAAGGCATGACTACAATCAACATTGTGCGATGATCAGGATGAAGTGTCTTGGCAATCAAGAAGTATGTAGCTGATTCACAGTACACATGTGTGCGTGCTGATAAGGGCAAATTGAGGACTCTTTCCTACAGGCAATTACGTCAGGTTGAAAGAGCAGCGGCAAAAAAGCCTTGTCATAGCAGCAGACAAGTTTTTGAAGCTGCTTGTGCCTCCAACGTCCCCCGAACAACAAGATGCAGGGTCCTTCAGAGGTTTGCAGCTGTGCATACGCCATCCTGTCGACCTCCTCTATCCACTTCACACAAGCAGAAACGGCTCCAGTGGGCCAAACATTACATGAAGACTGATTTCAAAACTGTTTTGTTCACGGATGAGTGCCGTGCAGCGCTCGATGGTCCAGATGGATGGAGTGGAGGATGGCTGGTTGATGGACACCCCACGCAAACATGGCTACAGCGCCAACAAGAAGGAGGTGGAGTAATGTTTTGGGCTGGAATCATGGGGAGAGAGATTGTCGGCCCCTTTAGGATCCCTGAAGGTGCTAAAGATGAACTCCATAATGTATGTGGATTTTCTCAAACAGCACTTCCTGCCATGGTTCAAGAAGAAGAACCGTGTATTTCACAGCAAGATCATTTTTCTGCATGATAATGCACCATCTCATGCTGCACATAAAACATCTGCATCTCTGGCTGATATGGGCATAAAAGGGGACAAACTTATGGTGTGACCCCCATGCTCCCCTGACCTCTACCCCATTCAGAACCTTTGGAGCGTCATTAAAAGGAGTGTCTATGATGGCGGGAGGCAGTTCACATCTAACCAACAGCTCTGGGAGGGTATTCTGTCCTCATGCAAAACAATTGAAGCAGAAACCATCCAAAACCTGACAAATTCAATGGACGAGAGAGTTCAGAAGCTCCTTTCGAACAAGGGGTCCTATGTGAAAATGTAACATCACCTAGAATAAAGTTTTGAGTTGAAAACTGTTTGATTTCAGTTTCTAACAACCTGCTAATGCTTATAATTTCAAAAATTACCATTTTTTTGGTCTTCATCAAAATGAAAAGGTTGATCGAAAAGTTTGGGGGATCTAAGAGTGTGGCAACCCAGTAGTCATGATTACTTCGAATTCTGACAATATGAGGGTCATGCTGCAGGTAGTGCAGCAAGAAGGCACTTATGTGTCTTGCGCATCTCGGAGCCCCAAAATTATTTTCCGGGCTAGATGCAGCTAAAAATTATTATTAATTTTAAATCTGGTAAAGCTTTAGTATAGATGGCCTAATAGGATCAGTGCTGCACACTGCTACAAAGCCCAAATTATTTTCCAGTCAAGATACAGATAAACATGATTAGTAATTTTAAATCTGGTGGAGCTTATTATAGATGGCCTAATAGAATCAGTGCTGCACACTGCTACAAAGCCCAAATTATTTTCCAGCCAAGATACAGATAAACATGATTAGTAATTTGAAAGCTTAAAACGGTTGGTAGGGTGATTTTAACCAATCATCAAGCTTTTACTCTCCCCAGGATGACACAGGGGTAGAAAAGTCGTTTCGGATCCATGATTTGTTCATCTTTATGAACGTGAGTCTGTCTACATTATCAGTGGAGAGCCGCGTGCGCTTATCTGTCAGCACACCACCAGCAGCGCTGAACACACGTTCAGACAGAACGCTGGCTGCGGGGCATGACAAGATCTCCAAGGCGTAAGTGGCTAGCTCCGGCCATTTATCCAGATTGGAAGCCCAAAAAGAGCAAGGGTCCAGTGACACAGTCATGGCTTCAATGTTTACTTGGAGATACTCCTGTACCATCGTCTCTAGGAGTTGACTATGTGTCAGACTTCTTGTCTCCTGTGGCCTTGCAAAGGATGGGCTAAAAAAGTGGTGAAATGATTCCGCAAAATTGATGTTACCAGCAGATACTGTGGTTCTGTTACGGTTTGAGTGCTGAACACTTGACGGTCCCACGGTTGGCAAGTTGGAACTGTGAGATTCACTACGTGCACCACTGGTATTTTATGGAAAAGCACATGTAAGATTCTGCAACAGTCTCTGCTGATACTCCTGCATGCGTGCATCCCTTTCTATGGCAGGAATAATTTCTGCAAATTTACTTTTGTACCGGGGATCTAACAGTGTGGCAACCCAGTAGTCAGGATTATTTCTAATTCTCACAATTCGAGGGTCATGTTGCAGGTAGTGCAGCAAGAAGGCACTCATGTGTGTTGCGCATCCAGGAGCACCAAGTCACTGTTGTGTTGGTGCCGAGGTAACAATCATGCTTCCTTCCTCTGTCCTCTCCCCCCAACCTCGCACAACAGAAATGTGATCAAGGTCTCCCTCATCTGATGAGTCTTCCATCAGTTCGTCCTCCACTTCTTCTTGGGCTCCTGCACCTTCCTCACTAATTTGGCTGCTACCATGCGCCCTGGTAAAACCATCTCCCCCACCCTCACATGCCTGCCGCCTTGGTGCTGCCGACCGTCTGGACCTTGCAGATGTTAGCCCTTCCGCATACAACTCCTCCTCCTCTACTTCCTCCACCTCCTCTTGTGCCACCACCTGACCCCGAATTCTGTTTAACATGTGCTCCAGCATGTAAATCACCGGAATAGTCATGCTGATAATGGCATCGTCAGCACTAAACATCTTCGTCGCCATTTCAAAACTGTGCAGAAGGGTGCATAGGTCCCTGATCTGAGACCACTCCTCCAGCGTGATTTGCCCCACCTCTGGATCTCGTTGGCCCAGGCTATACGTCAGAACGTATTGCACCAGGGCTTGTCGGTGCTGCCACAGTCGCTGCAACATGTGCAGAGTTGAATTCCACCGGGTAGGCACATCGCATTTTAGCCGGTGAAGTGGCAGGCCCAACGACTTCTGTAGAGATGTAAGTCACTGAGCTGCGGGATACGAACGGCGAAAGTGAGCACACAGCGACCGTGCCCTCTGCAGAAGGCCATCTAGTCTGGGATAGTGGGCTAAAAATTGCTGGACAACCAGGTTCAACACGTGAGCCATACAAGGCACGTGTGTGACATTGCCCCGGCGAAGGGCCGCACCCAGGTTTGCAGCATTGTCGCAAACGGCCTTCCCTGGTTTCAGGTCCAGTGGAGACAACCATTCATGAAATTGGTTCTCCAGAGCTGACCACAACTCCTCAGCTGTGTGACTCACATTTCCCAGACATTTCAATGTAAAAACCGCCTGATGACGTTGAGCCCTACTGCCAGCATAGTAAGGAGGTGTGCAGGATCCCTTCAGCGCAGTTAGAAAGCTTGTGGCATGACCAGACAGGCTTTGGGTGCAGGTGGAAGACCGAGAGGAGGTTGAGGAGGCAGAAGCAGTGGAGGAACTTTGACATAAAGAGGATTGACGCACAACTCGTGGGGACGGCAAGACTTGGACAGCAGCCCCTTGTCCTGCTGTCACCATAGTTACCCAGTGCCCAGTCAGCGACATGTAACGCCCCTGTCCATGCCTACTCGTCCAAGTGTCTGTGGTGAAATGCACCCTGTCACACACAGAGTTTCTCAAAGAAGCGGTGATGTTGTGTGCGACATGCTGGTGGAGCGCAGGCACACCTTTCTTTGAGAAGTAGTGCCGACTGGGCATCTGGTACTGGGGCACTGCGACGGACATAAGGTCTCGAAAATCCTCTGTGTCCACCAGGCGGAAAGGCAGCATTTCTGTAGCCAAGAACTTGCAGATGGTGAAATTCAACCTCTTAGCTTTCTCATGGCTAGGAGGAAATGGTCTTTTACTTGTCCACATCTGAGGGACCGAGGGCTGGCTATTGTGCTTAGACGGGGTTGATAAGGGTGTCCCCGGCAAACTGCCGGTCTGTGAGGAAGATGCAGGCGGACATGTTAGGTTGCCTTGATCCAAAGGTGGTGCTATCGATGTCGGACAGCGCTCAACACCAGCTGGTGTTACCACCTCCAAAGAAAATGATGACCTGCCAATCACGCTGGCTGTTGCGGGTAAAGAGGTGGCAGGTCTGCGCCCCAAAACAGGTGTGACTGCTGTCCCCCCAGTCACAGAGGATGAAGAGGCCGCGGATGCACAAGATATGGCAGACGGTGGTTGGCCCGGCCGGCTAGGCCGCATTGTAGCACACTGAGCTTCCCACTGCAACTTATGCTTCATGTCCATGTGCAGGTTCATGCATGAAGTACTCAAACTATGTATTTTTTGGCCTCTACTTAGCTTTTGCTGACAAATGTTACAGATAACACGAGTTGGGTCATCTTTATCGATCTGAAAAAATGCCCAGGCTATGCAAGGCTTAGCACCCATGCGACCTGAAGAGCCACCACGACTTGTGGTGAGAGGCAGAGTTGTGTTTGAGGATGCAGTTGTTGACGTGCTTCCAGTACTACGTCTCTGTCCAGGAAGGCGCAACCTGACCTCGTCGTCACTAGCATCTTCCTCCACCTCCTCTGCTGACCTCATCTCTTGGCTGACTGTGGGTTGACAGTAAGTGGGATCTCCAACCTCATCATCATCACCCTGTGCGTTATCACACCCGTCGTCCTCAGAGCCAACCTGTTCCTGCCCTGACAAAAAACTAAAGTTGTCGCTCCAATCAGGTATTTGAGTCTTATCATCGTCTTCCTCATTGTCTCCACCAACAGGAGTTACAGTTTGGGAATGAGGGTCTACATTATGGTCAGAACCTTCTGCGTCTGGTCCTGGATCCGACTCATAAAGATTCTGGGCATCAGTGCAGATCATTTCCTCGTCTGGATTCACAGAAGCGCTGGAGTCGACCTCTGATTCCCAGGCTATAGTATGAGTAAACAGCTCTGCAGACTCAACCATCTGTTCTACCTCATACTCAGACGGGCAGCTGGAGATTTGGGAGCTGTGAGGAAGCAAGTGCGATTGGGGTGACACCATTGAGGACTGGAGTATTTGTGATGTTGAAGTTGATGTGGAGGAGAGCCCACTTAAAGGAGCACTTGATATTTGTTGAAGCACCTGCTGTTTTTGTGCCTCATCTGGAATTTGTAGCGATTGGCGTGGCCGTAAGAAAGGGATCTTATCACATTGTCCGCTAAAAGAAGTAGACATTTTAGTTTGGCTGGAAGATGGTCTTTCTTCTGCAGATGTTACTGTTGCTTTAACACCTAACCCACGGACACAACCTTTTTTCCCCTTCCCAACACGCCTATTCCCCTTTCCACCAGCAGCAGGCCTTTTTCCACTCATTTTGGTGGTTAACTAATTAACAACTCTGGAGTTGTTTACACAAAAAAACAATGGATGGGAACCGAGCAGAGCTGAGTGGCCAAACTGTGGTATTAGGCGAAAACTATTGGCTGGGTTAGATGCAGAAAAAAATTATATTCAATTTGCAACCTGATGGAGGTCAGTATAGATGGACTAATAGAGAAAGTCCCACACACTGCTAGAAGGCCAAATATTTTTTCAGAGCTAGATGCAGAAAAAAATATATTCAGTTTGCAACCTGATGGAGGTCTGTATAGATGGATTAATAGAACAAGTCCCACACACAGCTAGAAGCCCAATATTTTTTCAGAGGTAGATGCAGAAAAAAATATATTCAGTTTGCAACCTGATGGAGGTCAGTATAGATTGTCTAATACAACAAGTCCCACACACAGCTAGAAGCCCAATATTTTTTCAGAGGTAGATGCAGAAAAAAATATATTCAGTTTGCAACCTGATGGAGGTCTGTATAGATGGATTAATAGAACAAGTCCCACACACAGCTAGAAGCCCAATATTTTTTCAGAGGTAGATGCAGAAAAAAATATATTCAGTTTGCAACCTGATGGAGGTCTGTATAGATGGATTAATAGAACAAGTCCCACACACAGCTAGAAGCCCAATATTTTTTCAGAGGTAGATGCAGAAAAAAATATATTCAGTTTGCAACCTGATGGAGGTCTGTATAGATGGATTAATAGAACAAGTCCCACACACAGCTAGAAGCCCAATATTTTTTCAGAGGTAGATGAAGAAAAAAATATATGCAGTTTGCAACCTGATGGAGGTCAGTATAGATGGACTAATACAACAAGTCCCACACACAGCTAGAAGCCCAATATTTTTTCAGAGCTAGATGTAGAAAAAAATTATATTCAATTTGCAACCTGATGGAGGTCAGTGTAGATGGACTAATAGAATGATGCTATGCCCAAAAGATTTTACTTCACTAGGTGCAGTAAAAAAATTGGTATTCTATACACAGGTGGCATATCTTGCAACACAAATAGGCTACTCCACTGACTAACACACTCTGCAATAGGCCAAAAAGGATTAGCTTTGCTAGATTCAGCCAAATGCTGTGAAAAAAACTTGCACAGCACTGGCACAGACCTGCCTGGCAAAAACTGATAGGAACTGATGTAACCTAGTCCTGAAAAGGACTCCAATTACAATTAGTCTTTACTCCCACAATCTATCTATTTAAGAGCACAGACCTGCCTGATAAAAGTCGTAGGAAATGCTGTAACCTAGTCCTTAAAAGGACTGCAATCACAACTATTCCCTACTCCCAAGCTATTTGTAGATTTGTGCGAAAATTGGCTTGAAATTAACAAGGTATAGCGCACACAGCAACAGCGGTGCCGTCTAACACGCAGCTGCAGCAGTGAGAAAATGGTGGCGACGGGGAAAATGGCTTGGTCTTATAGGGCAAGGACATGTGACATACACTGCCAATGACACATGCCCTTGCTTGTGTGAAAAAAAGCACTTCGCTCCTTGTGTGCGCTGCTGATAGGCTGACAGATTGCACCTCCCCACTGTAAATGCGGGAAAGAGGAAAAAAAATGGAGATCTTCATTGTTCCTGCAGAGATCCATCCCCTGCCCCTCCCCCCACCCCGCTGTACACTCAAACTGCGTATTAACATTAATTTTCATCATTACTGAGAAAAAATCCAGTTATGATTTTGGTGCACGAACAGTTATCGAACATAACCTCGAACAGCCGAATTTTTCTCAAATTGTTCGTGTTCGCCGAACGGCTCGAACACCGCCCAAAACAGCTCGAATTTGAGATTGGCGAACAGTTCAAGTAGAACAACGCTCATCTCTAGTCATTTCTGGTGAATTGCTTTTGATTTTAGTGTAATTTTGCAAGACAATGAGGACCTATGAAGTGGGCTGCAAATGTGCAAAAGTGGGCTCCCTATGCAGGTATGCAGGCCGTATCTATGTGCATCTAAAATACTAGGCAGTCACACCTTCCAGGAAAAGTAGGTTTGTGAGTGGTTGTTTTACCAGTATTTTGGACCTTTGCTGCCCCCACCTTTATCATTGGGGATCTGCTGCATCGTGAAGTGCATTGGTAGTATGACCTGGTGTTGGTAAGTAAGGCTGCTTTTCTTCTGTGATGTTTTTACCCTTAGAAAACATGAAAAATATTTTGACCATATGGACATGTGAAACTAAGGTGCATCTTGTAATTAGAATTACAGGTGTCAACAAACTTGTAATTAGTCAGCCTGCCTATTTAAGGGGTGAAAAATAGTCACTGTGCTGTTTGGTATCATGGTGTGTAACCACACTGAACATGGACCAAAGAAAGCTAAGGAGAGAGAAGTCTCAGGAGATTAGAAAGAAAATTATAGACAAATATGTTGAAGGTTAAGGCAGAGGTGCACAACATTTTTTGGTCCAAGGGTTACATTGACATACTGAACCAATCCCAAGGGACGCAATATTTTTTTTAAAGGGGTACTTACATTAATGCATCACCAGAAACAAGTTTTGAGTATTTGAGGAGGATTTGGAGAGTTTCTGCTCAGTTTCTACTCCAAAAAAATCAGTGTGGACACAGCTAACTTAAACTGGAGCAGAAACTTGCCAAAAAATACAGAAACAGTGTTGGATACCTTCCTGTCTCTTCCACCTACACTGCCATGTCCACCTCTATCTCCTCCACCTCCTAGTTCTTAGTAGATTGTTGTTTAATTTTTTTATTCTAAAAATGCAAAAAAAAATGATGGATACCTCCTGCCCTATATACGAGCCTATTTGGGGACTCATATTGTATATAAGAGACTGTGTGAGCTCATTTTGTATATTGGAGGCTATGTGGGGGCTCATACTGTATATGTGGAGGCTATGTGTGGCTCATACTGTATATAGAGAGGCTATGTAGGGCTCATACTGTATATAGGAGGTTGCTGTGGGGGCTCACGTTGTATATATGGAGGCTATGTGGGGCTCTTGCTGTATATAGAGAGGCTATGTGGGGCTCAAAATGTATATATAGAGGCTAAGTGAGGCCTCATGCTGCATATAGGAAGCTATGTGGGGTTTCATGCTGTATATAGGCGGCTATGTACGGGCTCATACTTTATATAGGAGGCTATGTAGGGGCTCACACTGTATATAGGGGGCTGAGTGTGGGCTCTTACAGTAGTTAAGGAGCTGTCAGCATATTGAATTTTGCTCAATATTAAGGGATATAATTAATATGAATATAAAATAATTGTAATTAATATGTTAATATTAATATTGAGCAGAATTAATTTCAGCCCATTGGTGTGGCCCTCCACAGCAGTCACAGTCTCTCATGTGGCCCCTTGGGAAAATGAGTTGCCCGCCGCTGATCTATCCTGGTTTATATGTGTGCATCATTGTAACTCTGCTGTCAGTGTCTTCTTTGGATGCCTTTGCATACATGTATTTGTGCATTCAGATGCTGGTCATATTGTTCTATATACTGTATATACCAGATCTCCGATGCTTGCGCTCATTTTATGGTGCCTTCATTTTATTACGCCCATTATGTACTCGCAATATCTCCTTTATACACATGCGTATGTGGCACCCCAGGTCTGGTCGCCACAGTGGCAGCAATGTCATGTCTGAGAGCAGGTGGGAGGTTCCCTGGTTGGGGACAATTAGCATGCAGCACCTCCTGCCTCAGTCCAGGGAGGGGAGAAACCTGCCCTTAATATACTGGATCTGGGGCGGGGTTAGACAGACAAGTTAGAGACAAGGTTCCAGTAAAGTTGCAGATAGGGACAGGTCAGCAGCAGGCTGAGGAGTCCCTGTAGGCAGAGGAGGAACACGATCCCATGTTTTGATCACCCGTTATTGCATTTTATTGCACTGTTGCGGTGACCAAAAAAACCGTAATTCTGGTGATTAGAATTTTTTTCTTGTTACGCCATTTACTGATTGGATCAATTATTTTTTTATATTGATAGATCAGGCGATTATGAATGCGGCAATACCAAATATGTGCATGTGTTTTTTTTTAATCATTTTATTTTGAAAGGGGCGAAAGGGGGGTGATTTAAACTTTTATGTTTTTTTATTTTTTTTATATTTTTAAAAACATTTCTTTTACACTTTTTGCTTGCTTCTATAGTCTCCGTAGGAGACTAGAAGCAGCAGTTGTCAGATCTCTTCTGCTACAAACAGGCGACGAGCAGATCACCTCTATGCAGCAGAAATGCTCCAGTGCTATGAGCGCCGACCACTGGGCGACGCCCATAGCCATCTGGACATGACAACCACAGGGGTCTGCTGCAGACCCCGAGTTGTCATGCCCACCCATCGGTGACCCACGATCATGTGATGGGGTCACTGCTGAGCAGGGCCAATGCCGCACTTCCGGCGCGGCAATGTTAAATGCCGCTGTCAGAGATTGACAGCGGCATTTAACTGGTTAACAGCTGCGGGTGGATCGCGATTCCACCCGTGGCTGTTGCGGGCACATGTCAGCTGTAATAATCAGCTGACATGTGCCCGGTTCAGTGCAGGCTCACCGCCGGAGCCCCCGCTGAACAGGGGGTCATGGCCTGGGGCGTACTAATACACCCCAGGCTTTAAAGGGGTTAATGGATATGTTACGTGTGCCTACATTGTGATATACTGACACATATGCATAATATCATGTTGTCTTGTTGTTTATGGATGTGTGCTTTATTTCTTTTCTACTCATGCACACACTATAATTTGCTGTGAGATGTGGGACTAGCCTTATACAGTATCTGAGTGTAATTTCGCCGATATCCATCATACAATGCGCTGTTATTTTGATCAATACTTTATACTTAGCGTAACATGTGTCGCCGATCACGGTCAAGTGTGAGGTTGCCTTCAATCATGATTATACCGACTATGGTCTCATTCCTGGGTGTTGCCGTACACCTGCCTTTACTTTTACTAATTAACTACTGGCTATTTAACTAACAGTTTTTTTCCTTACTTGTAACTCGCTTCTCGCTTGCAGTGATTGCCTCAAAAATTTGTGCAATAAAATATTAAATAGGATGTCCCAAGATCATAGTTCACGTTAATATATATCTTTGAATAATAATAATTTCCACAATTGGTTGTGATTATAAAAATTGCTCCTGTGCTGAGATAATCTTATTAATGTGCCCCTGCTGTGTACTGTGTAATGGCTGTGTCTGACCGTGCAGGAACATGGTCTGATCATACCACAGCTCCTGGGCAGGTCGGGAGATAAAAAAAAGTATACTGACATTACAGCAGGAGATCGCAAATTGTTTCTTTGAGGTAAAACATTTATTAAAAACAGGCAGCAAAATGCTTTACCTTACAAAAAGAATCAGCTGAGAGCCCCTGCTGTAATGTCTGTATACTCGCTTTGCTTCCTCCTCTGCCCAGGAGATGTGGTATGATCAGACCATGTTCCTGTATAGTCAGACACAGCCATTACACTGTACACAGCAGGGGCACATTTATAAGATTATCTCAGCACAGGAACATTTTTTTTAATCACATCCAATTGTGGAACTTATTCTTATTCCAAGATCTATTGATTAAAATGAACTTTGTTTGTGAGAAAACCCCTTTAAGTTAAGCATACCATTATTTTTTTCAGGTTATTTTCATTATTTTTTTTTTAAATATCTGTTGAACCACAATTCAAAATCAATGTCTGCTTTTCATTAGTTGAAATTCAATAAATTTAGGTAAAAAATACTTTTGTCAGTTTCAAGTTATTTCAGTGATCATTGTGTTTTTTTCTCACTTTAACAAAAGGATACCATACCAACAATTTTGTCCATGCGTATATATGTATAAATACATGTATGGTCAATACAAAGGATTGACACGTGATTTATTCCTTCCAAGAACCATACAGAGGACTAGTGGACATTTAATACATATGGATGAAAGCTGTTATCTAAATAGGAAAGGGTTCTTTACAGTTAGAGTAATCAGACTGTGGAATGCCATACTACAAGAGATAGTAATGAAAGATATAATGTAAGCATTTTATAAAAGGGCTTTATGCTTTTCTCACAACAAATGGCAGTGTGGGTCACAAATAATCTACAAGTAGATAAAGTATAACTGATCAAATAGATTGAACTTGATGAACTTATTTCTTTTTTCAACCTATATAACTATGAAACTACAGTATGTAAGTATATAAGTATGACTTCTGGTGCACTGATATATGGTAAAAAGGAGATTGCAGCACTGTAGATTACACTATCTTGTTGACAGTCTGCTGCTAGTGACGCGCCCCCAGGGCCATGGGGTACCCGGAGCCGGGCCGGTAGACGCTGGGGGTTGTAGTCACCGTGGCGGTGACCCGGTCCATGACCCAGGGCGGTCAAACCAAGGGGTAGTATTTGTATATGAATGTAAATGTCCGACTACGCCACCTGTGGAATGCGGTCAATAGGAACCGCCGCTGCGGAACAGTCCTCTGAAGCCGGTGGTATAGCAGCGAGGGTGGTATAACTCCCCACAGGAAGAGTGCAGCCTCAGGGCAGTGTAGGTGGATGATGGTGGTTGTAGTGCAGGGAGTCAGTAATAAACACGGAGTCAATGGGATGCAGTCTCAGGTCCTTTACTCACAGTTGTTTCATTCCAAGTCATCACTGCAGATCACAACTTGCCACGTCATCCTGTGTTTACTCAGTGAGGGGCTCAGCCGACCCCCAGGTAACTCCGGAGCATTTAGCAGGACCCCCTTCTGTGTGTCCATTCTCTGGCCTTCTCCCTGCACCTCACACCCAGTGACACTTCTATCCGGTATCCTCGGGCCTTGGCGGGCAACGTGTGTTCCGTCCCCTGGGTCCTATGTGGCTACCTTCTTAGTGTACTGGTGTGGACTTGTGGCCTGCTGTACTTGTAGTGCTGCAGCCTCCGGTTTTCTAGTTGAACCTTGTAGTTCTTGCTAGTTGAGGAACCGGTTCCCTTTATCTGGCCGGACCCCCCTACTCTCTAGTAGCGGCGGGCGTACGGGTGGCTTGCTGCATGGCCCGTACCCCTAGGGTCCCTTCTCTCCTCGTTCCTGGAGCCTTTCCTGCTCCCTCTCCTCTCTTCTCTCCTTCCAGGCTCAGGCCTCCTGGCTAGGCCCGCCTCTGGAGCAGAGCTCATGCAGAGCCTCTGCTCCTGTCACTTCTCCTCAGACTGAACTGTGATCTAAGATGGTTCCTCCCTTTTATATGCTCCTACTCCAGTGCTCCCAGGATCTACGTCCTCCACCCCATCCACTACATAGTTCCCCCTCTCTAGGTGGTTCCTCCCCACTCCAGCCAGGGATCAGGGACTGTGCTCTCCCGTAGGAGCAATCTCGCCCTGTCCCCCGGAAATGTAGTGTAGTGAATGTAGTGTTAGGGTATTGAGCCATACTCCTTCCTTACCTGAGAGTGAGATACCACACCTCTGGGTGAGATGCAGTACCTCTGTGGCGACTGAACCCTCAGGGATGCCACACTAGCCAAAGAAATAGCCAGGTATAGCAAACACATGATCTCTGGTTCAAGTCCCCAGATGATTAAGAATATTTTAATAAAGAATACAAAAGTGTACCTTCTCATAAAAAAAAGTTCAAAAACTCTCAAATGCCAAAGGTTAATGTAGAATTTTGAGCCAATTGCAACTTTTTATGCATGTTAAAAATAGTGACAACATAATTATATTTGTTCCACACGCTTCAGAGACACTGCAGGTAGCGCTTCAGAGACACTGCAGAGCGCAAGCATGCCTGCGCTCTGCAGTGTCTATGAAGGATGACAAGCTGGATGGCATTGAGATGACAGGCTGGATCGCAGCTGAGCGCTGCCATCCAGCATGCCATCCTTCATAGACACTGCAGAGCACAAGCATGCTTGCGCTCTGCAGTGTCTCTGAAGGATGACAAGCTGGATGGCAGCGCTCAGCTGCAATCCAGCCTGTCATCTCAATGCCATCCAGCGTGGGAGAATTCTCCTGATCAAGCGCTGAGCGCAGGAGAATTCTCCCACGCTGTCAGTGAGGTGAGCTGAGTTCATTGGACATGAACTCGGCTCATCTGGATGCCGTCACAGCCAGACACTGAGGAGCGCAAGCATGCCTGCGCTTCTCAGTGTCTGCGGCATGGCAAGCTGGATGGCAGCTTTCGGCTGCGATCCAGCCTGTCATGTGAATGTAGCAGAGCTGAAGCCGTCCTGGGAACCATGGAAAGGTAAGGATGAGGTTGGTTTATTATTTTACTTTTATTGCAGAAGACATTGGTTTCAGCTGGAATGGGCGATACGGTAAGTATGGTTTAATTTAGAACATTAAAGAATTGTGTGTTTATTTCAATTAAAGGACTTTATTCTGGGTGTTTGTGTTTTTTTTAACTTTGACTAATGGGTTAGTAATGGGGGTGTCTTATAGACGCCTTTCCATTACTAACCTGGGCTTGATGTCAGCTGGCATTATAAGCTGACATCAACCCCAGCCCTATTACCCCACTTCCACCACTACAGGGCAGTGGGAAGAGCGAGGCTAAGTGCCAGAATTGGCGCATCCTATGGATGCGCCATTTCTGGGGCGGCTGACGGCTGGTGTTTCTAGCCTGGGAGGGGGCCAATATTCATGGCACCCTTCCTGGGCTATTAATATCAGCCACCAGCTGTCTGCCTAGCCTTTGCTAGCTATTAAAATAGGGGGGACCCCACGTCATTTTTTTTTTGGGTCCCCCATTTTAAAAGCTAGCAAAGGCTAGGTATTCAGCTGGGGGCTGATATTAGTAGCCTGGGAAGCTCCGTGGGTATTACCCCCTTCCCAGGCTTCAAACATCTGCCCCAGCCGTCTGCTTAACCTCCGCTAGAGACTAAAATTACGGGGAACCCCACGCTAATTTTTTTTTTAATAAATCCTTTATTTTAGCACTAAATGACAAGTACAGTAATCAACACTATCACTGTACTTATTATATATGTGACTGGCATGTTTCTATCTATCTAATCTATGTGTGATGCTCTATTCTTTCTGTTCTAAATTGTCGGGTACCGGTGTATGCCGCTGATGAATTGCCGGCCGGCTTTTTTAAAGAGACGGGTGCATGAAAACACTATTATTTTTTTTTTAAAATCCTTTAACACTAAATGACAAGTACAGTAACCAACACTGTCACTGTACTTCTTATATATGTGACTGACATGTTTCTATCTATCTAATCTATGTGTGATGCTCTATTCTTTCTATTCTAAATTGTTGGGTACCGGTGTATGCTGCTGCTGAATTGCCGGCCGGATTTTTAAAGAGAAGGGTGCATGAAAATCGGAGGGCACTAGTGTGTTCCACGTGCCCTGCTATGTTTTTCATGCACCCTCCTATATACCCTGCCTGCCTGTCTGCCTATATATTCTGCCTGCCTGACGTTTAATTAAGCACTGTTCCCATCGATTTGGGCAATTTTTGACCTTCTGCAGACCGCCAGGGGGGGACCGCCAGAAAAATGCTCGAGTTTCCCATAGACTTACATTGGGCTCGTTACTCGGGTCGAGCACCCGAATATTCCAATGTGCTCGACCCGAGCCTCGAACAGCCGAGCATTTTAGTGTTCGCTCATCACTAACAGCTACTAATCAGTGGTGTGGGTGGGGTGTACAGGACTCAGCATTCAGCATTCTGAGCACTGCTAGATCTGCAGCCGGACTGACCAGCGGCACGATACGACCACTGATCGGTAAACTTTTACCGATCGGTGGTAAATTGAATGCCACTTTGCTCATTCATCAGGTGATGGGCAGGAATGGCATGCATTTTTAGCAATGCTCATTCATGATTATCTTAAAGTCATAAAATGTTTGTGCAGCACAGAGTTGTTTAAAAATGTTGCTACTTTTGGCATTTTCACACCATTTCGCCAGAGCTAGGTTGGGATGGGGTATGAAATTAATCAATAGTACTGCCATGATTGTAGTAACATGACTGGAGTGACATTTCTGGGGAGGCGCACAGAGGAGCTTGCCACTGAGAAGATGCGCCAAATTCATTAATTGGCGTGTGACTCTTAGGCTGTGTGCCCACGTAGCGTTTTTCAAGCGTTTATGCTGCGGAATTTCCGCAGCGGAAACGCTTGTGAAACGCTAGGTAATCCGCACCCCATGGTCCCCAAGGGGATTCCGCATGTTCTATGCACATGCTGCGGATTTTTCCGCAGCGTTTATGCTGTGTACAAAAATCCGCAGCATGTCATTTAATTTTGCGGAAGTGCAGCGGAACTCCCGCCATTGACTTGCATTGAGACGCACAGAAACCGCGACTGTACATTTTTACAAGCGGCTTCTATGCGTCTCTATGTGCGGATGGTACCCAGTTCTGGAGGAGAGGAGACTCTCATCCAGACCTGGGTACCATTGTACCTGTAAAAAAAGAATAAAATAACAAATAAAGTTTATACTCACCTGTCCGGCGTCTTCTCTCTGAATGCCAGCAGCGCTGAAGGACCTTCGGTGACGTCACAGTCATGTGACCGCAGGCCCTTCACCGCTCTGTCTCGCGATATGCCGGCAGCCGGGAACCAGACAGGAACGAGCGCTGCAGCCACGCCGGGGCCTCGGGGGTGAGTATAGCTTTATTTGTTTTAATTTTTACGGTCACACTATATAAATCCATGCTGTTTGCATGGATTTATACAGTGTGACCTAGTTGTCAAGCACTTTCCAAGTGATGCTATCGCCTGGAAAGTGCTTGTCAATCTGCATGCGGAAACGCATGTGAACCCGCATGTGGATCCGCATGTATTCTGCAGGAAAAACGCATGCACAATCTGCATGCGTTTTTTTCTGCCAGGGAGATGCAGAAATGCTGCAGAAATTTTCTGCTTCATTTCTGCATCGTGGGCACTTAGCCTTTATGAATTAAGTGCATCGTACTCTAGCAGCTCTTCATTAAGACTGATGTGAGCAATCCCAGTCTTAATGAATCGGCCCCTATGGTTTTTAGTTTTTTTCTACTTTTCAGATTTATGTTTGCTTTCAGTGAATATAAGCACTCCTCTATTTAGTTGAAGGCAGTAAACTGTGATATAATAGCCAACTATCAGCTGAGAAATGGATACAATGGTATCCAATCTAGCCAATGTTCTTTGACTGTCTATTTTAATGTTTACTCACCCTAATCTTTCAAATCTTACAGGTTAATATATCTTTCTTGTATAAAGGCAATGATAAATAGAAAAATCCTCACTCTTTATTTTGTATTTAAAGGGCACCACATTTGGCACCAACTATTATAATGTGTTATCAGCAGAGGACTGGCTCCATTGTCTCCATTCAATCACTAAACAAACTATCAGAAAAACATTCCCAGACCTCAATGCACAAGTTTACTTGGGGCTTACCATGACATATTGATGTGTAACAGAGTATGGCAATAATTCTATGCATGTCAATATTACTTAACATCAGAGCAACAATATACAGTAAATATTTTATTTATTAAATACTAGTTTTCTAGTAAATATGACATGAGCCAGTATTTGCATGCTAAATATACAAATGAAACAAAATAAAAGTTGAAAAAAATGACGTCTTTGAGTATATTTTTAGGGGTTTTGCTAAATCTTATTTAAGCTAAAATATTTATATAATGATATGTGAATTTTATGGTTAATTAATTATCAATTATTTTATTTTTGTTGTTACATATTCACATTTTTTTATTCTGGAATCAAAGAAACACAAAATCTCACAGCAGGTAATAATAAGGAATTTAAAAGGAAGTTAAGTTATTTATCAAAAACGTACGTAAATGTTCTTAGAGTTACATGAACTAGAGATCTGTAATAGTAACACAGTACTGAAAATTCAAAAAAGGGTTTCTATGAATGTCTACCCTTGAACAGTATGGGGCATAATTATTAATTCTATATAATTTTTAAACCATGTCTTTTCAGTATAGTACAGTAGCCTTTCATGACTTTCACTACATTTACAGCTGCAATCAATGATTCGTTGATTTTGGTTTAGTAACAAAATTAGCACTGAGGGGTTTAATACGGCCCTCTTTGGTTGCAGTGTGTCAAGAATAAAAGAGACCATTAAGGTACTGCTACTGTAGTATTTCTCAGATCAATCAACTTACAGGTACAATAAGTGACTATACAAACTATAGCATTTCCCTATATATTACTTGAATATTCACAGATTGAGACTATCACTCCCATTTTTAATCTGGCAACTCAGCATTGAAGTTATACACGACAATCAGAATAAGCTTTTCTCTATTCCTATGTGGAATGAGCTGTGCATCTTGACCTCCTATCCCTGCACTGTAAAACTATAAAATGGCGCTCTTTGGATGGCCTCATTCTTTTATACTGTCTGTCATACTCCTTATGATTGACTGGGCTAGATCATGTGAGGCATAGTCCCAGTAAGTTAGTAAGTTAGTGTAGGGAGTATATTTGGGGGAGAAAGGTTGAACAGGATGGACCTAGGTCTTTATTCAATGCTACTATGTTACTATGTGATTTGATACATGCAGGGCATTATGGGGAAGTCCTTATGGGGAAGCCATTAATGGGAAGCTTGGCCATGGCTGATTCATCAGCCTGCTCACTGAGTCTTCAGCAGTATGTGAAATGGCACATGATATTTTTTTGTTTTTGTAATCCTCGTTAATCGAATCCCAGAGTATTCCCATTACCAGAGACTCACAAATTTCAGGAAAGTCAACTGGATGTCAATCCTCCACAGATTGATTTGCCTATCCCTACTGATATGCTCAGCTACACTTGTAGGTCTGAAAGACAATGGAAGCCACTAAAGTAGATTATTGCAAAAGCTTTTTCACAACATCTACAGCAACAATCTCAAGAGGTATCTCTACTATTTGTTTGGAATGTTAGGACTCACAAGACCATGAGGACAGAGGTTTTTCCCAAAAAAATAATACCTTATGTTATCTCGTGTTCATCATTTTATTGATTTTTTAGGATGTGGTCTGGCATTGTTTTGTTGGAGCCAGAATTTGATGTAAGTGCTTTGTGACCCGCCTGATCTAATAACAAAACGAAAGCCACTAATAACACTCAAGAACAGAAAGGCCAGACATTGCTGAAAGTAATGTAAAACCAGGTCTATGGCAAAATACCTAGGACAAATGAAACCAAGGTTAACCCCTTGTAGACATCTGCTGTACTTGTAAAGAGAATGTCAAGTGTGCACATATGAAGAGTTCTAGTGAGCTTCTCTCCGTCCATACACATAGAGTGTTGGCCGTGTTATACAGCTGTCACCTGCCTCTAACAGAATTTGGGTCTGATCGCTGCTGTTTAACCAGCTAAATTGTCATTGTCAATAGCTGTCAAATTCTCATGGATTTGGTGAAGAAAAAGAAAGTTATGGGTCTTTGAACAAGGGAAAGAAAAAATTGAAAGCACAAAAAAAGCTAAAATTGATTTGGTCAGGAAAAAATGAACTTGTACAAGTATGATGAAAAGAGAACAGTATGAAGAAGGAAAGGAAGGACTCTTATCTGAAGGATATCACTTCATCTGTCATTAGAACTGGATGACTGGTGTTTGATTATGTGACTGTGTACAGAAGTGCAGGATGAATTCTGGAGTGTATAGATCTATACATTTTGCTCAGCTTGCTAAAATAGATAAATGCTCAAATACTTTAAGTATGGAGCTTTATAGTACAGATCTGTAAAGGAGTCGTGCAATATCAGTCAAGGCTAGTTATATTCTAGAATACCAAACAATGCAGACCTTACTTACCATTACTATTGCAGTTCCACTACCACCTCTTCATTGCTCCCCATCAGTGTGGACAGGGCTAAAATGATGACGCAATGTCTATTGCATATCACCACAGTAGCCAATCACTTAGTTACAGCCAAACGGTCTGTGAAAATGGAGGAAGTATTAAAAAATTACAGTAATTCATATAATTCTTAAAGCGTTAATGCAATATAGCTACACATACAGTTGTGCTCAAAAGTTTACATACCCCTGCAGAATTTTTCCTTGCTTGGCTTTGTTTCAGAGAATATGAATGATAACAAAAAACTTTTTCTCCACTCGTGGTTATTGGTTCGGTGAAGCCATTTATTGTCAAACTACTATGTTTTCTCTTTTTAAATCTTAATTACAACCTAAAATCCAAATGACCCTGATCAAAAGTTCACATACCCTGGTGATTTTGGCCTGATAACATGCATAGAATTTGACACAAATGGGTTTGAATGGCTACTAAAGGTAACATCCTCACCTGTGACCTGTTTGCTTGTAATCAGTGTGTGTTTATAAAAGCTGAGTGAGTTTCTGGGATCCAGACAGACTCTTGCATCTTTCATCCAGCCACTGATGTTTCTGGATTGTGAGTCATGGGCAAAGCAAAAGAATTGTCAACGGATCTACGGGAAAAGGTAGTTGAACTGTATAACACAGGAAAGGGATACAAAAAAAATATCCAAGGAATTGATAATGCCAGTCAGCAGTGCTCAAACTGTGATTAACAAATGTAAAATCAGGGGCTCTGTAAAAAACAAACCACGGTCAGGTAGACCAACAAAAATTTCGGCCACAACTGCCAGGAAAATTGTTTGGGATGCAAAGAAAAACCCACAAATAACATCAGCTGAAATTCAGGACTCTCTGAAAGCTAGCAGTGTGGCTGTTTCAAGATACACAATAAGGAGGCACTTGAAGAAAAATGGGCTGCATGGTCGAGTCACCAGAAAAAAGCCATTACTGCGCAAATGCCACAAAGTTTCTCGCCTACAATACGTCAAACAGCACAGAGACAAGTCTCAAAACTTCCGGAACAAAGTAATTTGGAGTGATGAGACCAAAATTTAACTTTTTGGCCACAACCATAAACGTTACATTTAGAGAGAAGTCAACAAGGCCTATGATGAAAGGAACACCATTCCTACAGTAAAGCACGGAGGTGAATCGCTGATGTTTTTGGGATGTGTGAGCTACAAAGGCACAGGAAACTTGGTGAAAGTTTAAGGAAAGATGAATGCAGCACGGTATCAGCAAATAATGGAGGAAAATTTGTACTCATCAGCCCGGAAGCTGCGCATGGGACGTACTTGGACGTTACAACATGACAACGATCCAAAACACAAGGCCAAGTCGACCTGTCATTGGCTAAAGCAGAACAAAGTGAAGGTTCTGGAGTGGCAATCTCAGTCTCCTGACCTAAATATCATTGAGCCACTTTAGGGAGATCTCAAGCGCGCAGTTCATGCTAGATAGCCCAGGAATTTACAGGAACTGGAGGTTTTTTGCCAAGAAGAATGGGCTGCTTTATCATCTGATAAAATAAAGAACCTCATCCACAACTACCACAAAAGACTTCAAGCTGTCATTGATGTTAGAGAGGGCACTACACGGTATTAGGAACTGGGGTATGTGAACTTTTGATCAGGGTCATTTGGATGTTTTTGGTTGTCATTAAGATTTAAAAAGAGAAAACACAATAGTTTGACAATAAATGGCTTCACCCAACCAATAACCATGAGTGGAGAAAAAGTTTTTTTGTTATCATTCATATTCTCTGAAACAAGGCCAAGAAAGGAAAAATTCTGCCGGTGTATGTAAACTTTTGAGCACTTTTGAGAACTGTATATTAAAAAAATAAACCAGGGTCTAGGCAACCAAATGACAATAAATGGTTAATATTCACTTTAAATGTGACCTAACACGCTCATTTGGTCAATATTTATTGCTGCCAACCTTTCAGCACATATGTACACTTAGCTCAACTTGACTCAATAGAGAGAGGACAATATGTCACCAGACACCTCTGGCAGCAGTTCTTCCTTAAAGGCATTGTCACTTTTCAGTAAATATTCTATCATAGGTTGCTGTAGCTGTATATAAACAACAAGTAGAAGTCACCCTCCCCAGGTCCGGCACTGGTTCTTTACCACAGGTTTCTGCTATTTTTCTGCAGCCCTGTCATCACATCAACAGGCTGTCAGCAATCAGTGAGCTCAGCATCTTATGTTGTCTAAACCGACAGGGCCCCTGAGCTCACACATTGGCTTCAGCACCATCAACAGGAAGTCAGCACTGCAACCAAACAACAGAGACCAGGGCAGTGCCAGAGAGCTGGCGCTGGACCCCGGGAGGGTAAGTAATACTTGATTTGTCCTTTTTATAGCTGCTATAGCCTGTGAAAGAAGTTTTTCTGGAAGTTTACAATCCCTTTTAAGAACAACGGGATTGGATATGTTGAAATACAACTTCCCAATCCTTCTTTTTCTCCAAGATCTACTGTGGGAGAGGGTGATTTACTAGGTTCCTACAAACATTAAATGGGCAGCAGGTCCCTCCGATACCAGCGTGATTCATTTCAAGTGTATGGCCATGATTAGACCACAAAGACATATTATCCTGCAGTGTTGATCAAGCAAAAGGCAAAAACCACATATTCCTTACTCTTACAGCTTTAGTGCCATCTAAAGTAGGAAATGTATGTCGGGAAAAAAGACTGGAAATCAACTACTGGATAAACTTCTTTCCAATCCATGATGTACTATTACTATTACAACATGGAGAGGGTGCAGGTGTATGGAGTGGACTCAGCAGCTGAGCCCGCTCCTTACTGGGCAAGTGGCAGCTGTGTTATACAACCAGTCCCTGCCTCTCACAGCAGAGATCATACCTACAGTAGCTCCAATTGCTTAACCACTAAAGGAGGACCTGTCACTTGTTAAAAAATGAATTAAATATACCTTGTAAAAATCCCCAAGCGCTACTGATGCTGCTGCTCTTTTCTGCTTTTAGTTGTGTCACTGCATTGCAGAGATATTCACATTTGTTATTTTTTAAGCGCAAGATGTGAAATCTCTGATTGTAGTGCAACTGGGCATTTCTTAAGAATCTTCTTCAGCGACATTCACTTTCACAGGCTTTAAGTTCCAGATATTGCTAATCACAGCTGATCTAGCTATAATTGGCAGCATCTTGGAGAAAGTGGTGAAAGTGCATGCCCCCAGCAAAACTCTGAAGAAATGCACAGCTAAACTGCATGCAAAAATTTCACATTCTGTACTCTAAATGTAAATATCTATGTGACAAAGCACAAAACATAAATGACCAGTGATGTCTCTTCTTTAAATGCTGCTGTCCATCTCTGACAGCAGCATTTAACCTCCGGGCCATTTTCCGTTTTTTAATTATTTCCTCTCCTATAACTTTTTCTTTTAATATGGCAGTATGAGAGCTTGATTTTTGTGGGATGAGTTGTACTTTTGAATGACACCATTGATTTTACGGGGAAAAAAGTCCAATTCAACAATTGTTTTTTGGGTATTTTATTTACCATGTTCACTATGTGGTAAAACTGACTTGGCAATATGATTCCCCAGGTCAGAACCAGTATGCAGATGTCAAACATGTATAGTTAAATTTTTATATAAGTGGTGAAAAAAAATTCTTAAATTTGCATTAAAAATGTTTATCGCTATTTTCCAAGAGCAATAATGTTTTTTCATTGTTCAGGGTCTAGGACTGGGTGATGGCTTATTTTTAACGCTCTGAGAAGTTTTTTTTACTGATATAATTTGGGGATAGATACAATATTTTGATCACCTCTTATTGCATTTTATTGCAATGTTGGGCGGACAAAAAAACGTAATTCTGGAGTTTCAATTTTTTTTCTCATTTTGCCGTTTGCCAATCTGATTCATTTATTTTCTATTTTTATGGATCAGACATTTATGAACACAGCAATACTAAATATGTGTGTTTTTTAATTTTCTTTAATTGTTTTATTTTCAATGGGGCAAAACGAGGGTGATTGAACTTTTTGTGGATTTTTTTTATTTTTTCATATTTTTAAAAACTTTTTTTTTCACTTTTTACTTTATTTGATAGTCCCCCTAGGAGACTTGAAGTTGTGATTGCCCAATCATCTGTGCTATAGCTATGTATAGCTAAAGTCACAATCTCCTATGAATGCCAGCCACGAACCGGCATTCACAGGAGTATCATAATGACAGTCATGGGGGTCTCCAGCACACCCTTTGGCTATCATGACAACTCATCGGCATCCTGATGACAGGGACTCCGATAAGTGGCCAGAATGATGTGCTTCTGGCCGCCGCGTGTTAAATCCCACTGTCAGAGATTGACAGAGGGATTTAACTGGTTAACAACCACGGGCAGAGCAGCGATCCACTCACAACTGTTAAAGGCACCTGATAGCTGTGACAGCACATGTAGTGTAGTCACAGACTATGATGACTTTATACTGCAGGTTCAATTACCCTATGGGGACTAAAAAAAAAATAAAATTGTAATAAAAGAAAATATTTCAAAAAAACGAAAATAGTTTGAATTAACCCACTTTTTTCAATCCAAACATTGAAATTTAAAAAGTAAAAAAAAAGCATACTGCCACATCCATAAAGGGCAATCTGCCAAAATATAAAATTATTTAATCCATAAGCTAAACAAATAATTGAAAAAAATAATCACCCAAATTGCTGATTTTTGGTCACAATACTTCCCACAAACAAATGCAATATGAAGTCCTAACACAGCTCCATTAACAGAAAAATAAAAAATATGTCTCGTAGAACAGAGAAACAAACTATTTTTTTTCACAAAGTTCAGCATCTAAAGTAAAATTAAAAAGTATGGAAGTTTGATATCAGCTAATCATACTAAACTGGAAAATCATGATTCTAGATAATTTTTACTACACAATAAAAGATAACCCAAAAAGCAATTTCTGAATTGTTTTTTTTTTGGTCACCATTAGAGATGAGCGTTGTTCTACTCGAACTGTTCGCCAATCTCAAATTCGAGCTGTTTTGGGCGGTGTTCGAGCCGTTCGGCGAACACGAACAATTTGAGAAAAATTCGGCTGTTCGAGGTTATGTTCGATAACTGTTCGTGCACCAAAATCATAATTGGATTTTTTCTCAGTAATGATGAAAATTAATGTTAATACGCAGTTTGAGTGTACAGCGGGGTGGGGGAAGGGGCAGGGGATGGATCTCTGCAAGAACAATGAAGATCTCCATTTTTTTTTCTCTTTCCCGCATTTGCAGTGGGGAGGTGCAATCTGTCAGCCTATCAGCAGCGCACACACGGAGCGAAGTGCTTTTTTTCACACAAGCAAGGGCATGTGTCATTGGCAGTGTATGTCACATGTCCTTGCCCTATAAGACCAAGCCATTTTCCCCGTCGCCACCATTTTCTCACTGCTGCAGCTGCGTGTTAGACGGCACCGCTGTTGCTGTGTGCGCTATACCTTGTTAATTTCAAGCCAATTTTCGCACAAATCTACAGATAGCTTGGGAGTAGGGAATAGTTGTGATTGCAGTCCTTTTAAGGACTAGGTTACAGCATTTCCTACGACTTTTATCAGGCAGGTCTGTGCTCTTAAATAGATAGATTGTGGGAGTAAAGACTAATTGTAATTGGAGTCCTTTTCAGGACTAGGTTACATCAGTTCCTATCAGTTTTTGCCAGGCAGGTCTGTGCCAGTGCTGTGCAAGTTTTTTTCACAGCATTTGGCTGAATCTAGCAAAGCTAATCCTTTTTGGCCTATTGCAGAGTGTGTTAGTCAGTGGAGTAGCCTATCTGTGTTGCAAGATATACCACCTGTGTATAGAATACCAATTTTTTTACTGCACCTAGTGAAGTAAAATCTTTTGGGCATAGCATCATTCTATTAGTCCATCTATACTGACCTCCATCAGGTTGCAAATTGAATATAATTTTTTTCTGCATCTAGCTCTGAAAAAATATTGGGCTTCTAGCTGTGTGTGGGACTTGTTCTATTAATCCATCTATACAAACCTCCATCAGGTTGCAAACTGAATATATTTTTTTCTGCATCTACCTCTGAAAAAATATTGGGCTTCTAGCTGTGTGTGGGACTTGTTCTATTAATCCATCTATACAGACCTCCATCAGGTTGCAAACTGAATATATTTTTTTCTGCATCTACCTCTGAAAAAATATTGGGCTTCTAGCTGTGTGTGGGACGTGTTGTATTAGTCCATCTATACTGACCTCCATCAGGTTGCAAACTGAATATATTTTTTTCTGCATCTACCTCTGAAAAAATATTGGGCTTCTAGCTGTGTGTGGGACTTGTGGTATTAGTCCATCTATACTGACCTCCATCAGGTTGCAAACTGAATATATTTTTTTCTGCATCTACCTCTGAAAAAATATTGGGCTTCTAGCTGTGCGTGGGACTTGTTCTATTAATCCATCTATACAGACCTCCATCAGGTTGCAAACTGAATATATTTTTTTCTGCATCTACCTCTGAAAAAATATTGGGCTTCTAGCTGTGTGTGGGACTTGTTCTATTAATCCATCTATACAGACCTCCATCAGGTTGCAAACTGAATATATTTTTTTCTGCATCTACCTCTGAAAAAATATTGGGCTTCTAGCTGTGTGTGAGACTTGTTCTATTAATCCATCTATACAGACCTCCATCAGGTTGCAAACTGAATATATTTTTTTCTGCATCTACCTCTGAAAAAATATTGGGCTTCTAGCTGTGTGTGGGACTTGTTGTATTAGTCCATCTATACTGACCTCCATCAGGTTGCAAACTGAATATATTTTTTTCTGCATCTACCTCTGAAAAAATATTGGGCTTCTAGCTGTGTGTGGGACTTGTTGTATTAGTCCATCTATACTGACCTCCATCAGGTTGCAAACTGAATATATTTTTTTCTGCATCTACCTCTGAAAAAATATTGGGCTTCTAGCTGTGTGTGGGACTTGTTCTATTAATCCATCTATACAGACCTCCATCAGGTTGCAAACTGAATATATTTTTTTCTGCATCTAGCTCTGAAAAAATATTGGGCTTCTAGCTGTGTGTGGGACTTGTTCTATTAATCCATCTATACAGACCTCCATCAGGCTGCAAACTGAATATATTTTTTTCTGCATCTACCTCTGAAAAAATATTGGGCTTCTAGCTGTGTGTGGGACTTGTTGTATTAGTCCATCTATACTGACCTCCTTCAGGTTGCAAACTGAATATATTTTTTCTGCATCTACCTCTGAAAAAATATTGGGCTTCTAGCTGTGTGTGGGACTTGTTCTATTAATCCATCTATACAGACCTCCATCAGGTTGCAAATTGAATATAATTTTTTTCTGCATCTAACCCAGCCAATAGTTTTGGCCTAATACCACAGTTTGGCCACTCAGCTCTGCTCGGTTCCCATCCATTGTTTTTTTGTGCAAACAACTCCAGAGTTGTGAATTAGTTAACCACCAAAATGAGTGGAAAAAGGCCTGCTGCTGGTGGAAAGGGGAATAGGCGTGTTGGGAAGGGGAAAAAAGGTTGTGTCCGTGGGGTAGGTGTTAAAGCAACAGTAACATCTGCAGAAGAATGACCATCTTCCAGCCAAACTAAAATGTCTACTTCTTTTAGCGGACAATGTGATAAGATCCCTTTCTTACGGCCACGCCAATCGCTACAAATTCCAGATGAGGCACAAAAACAGCAGGTGCTTCAACGGATATCAAGTGCTCCTTTAAGTGGGCTCTCCTCCACATCAACTTCAACATCACAAATACTCCATTCCTCAAAGGTGTCACCCCAATCGCACTTGCTTCCTCACAGCTCCCAAATCTCCAGCTGCCCGTCTGAGTATGAGGTAGAACAGATGGTTGAGTCTGCAGAGCTGTTTACTCATACTATAGCCTGGGAATCAGAGGTCGACTCCAGCGCTTCTGTGAATCCAGACGAGGAAATGATCTGCACTGATGCCCAGAATCTTTATGAGTCGGATCCAGGACCAGACGCAGAAGGTTCTGACCATAATGTAGACCCTCATTCCCAAACTGTAACTCCTGTTGGTGGAGACAATGAGGAAGACGATGATAAGACTCAAATACCTGATTGGAGCGACAACTTTAGTTTTTTGTCAGGGCAGGAACAGGTTGGCTCTGAGGACGACGGGTGTGATAACGCACAGGGTGATGATGATGAGGTTGGAGATCCCACTTACTGTCAACCCACAGTCAGCCAAGAGATGAGGTCAGCAGAGGAGGTGGAGGAAGATGCTAGTGACGACGAGGTCAGGTTGCGCCTTCCTGGACAGAGACGTAGTACTGGAAGCACGTCAACAACTGCATCCTCAAACACAACTCTGCCTCTCACCACAAGTCGTGGTGGCTCTTCAGGTCGCATGGGTGCTAAGCCTTGCATAGCCTGGGCATTTTTTCAGATCAATAAAGATGACCCAACTCGTGTTATCTGTAACATTTGTCAGCAAAAGCTAAGTAGAGGCCAAAAAATACATAGTTTGAGTACTTCATGCATGAACCGGCACATGGACATGAAGCATAAGTTGCAGTGGGAAGCTCAGTGTGCTACAATGCGGCCTAGCCGGCCGGGCCAACCACCTTCTGCCATATCTTGTGCATCCGCGGCCTCTTCATCCTCTGTGACTGGGGGGACAGCAGTCACACCTGTTTTGGGGCGCAGACCTGCCACCTCTTTACCCGCAACAGCCAGCGTGATTGGCAGGTCTTCATTTTCTTTGGAGGTGGTAACACCAGCTGGTGTTGAGCGCTGTCCGACATCGATAGCACCACCTTTGGATCAAGGCAACCTAACATGTCCGCCTGCATCTTCCTCACAGACCGGCAGTTTGCCGGGGACACCCTTATCAACCCCGTCTAAGCACAATAGCCAGCCCTCGGTCCCTCAGATGTGGACAAGTAAAAGACCATTTCCTCCTAGCCATGAGAAAGCTAAGAGGTTGAATTTCACCATCTGCAAGCTCTTGGCTACAGAAATGCTGCCTTTCCACCTGGTGGACACAGAGGATTTTCGAGACCTTATGTCCGTCGCAGTGCCCCAGTACCAGATGCCCAGTCGGCACTACTTCTCAAAGAAAGGTGTGCCTGCGCTCCACCAGCATGTCGCACACAACATCACCGCTTCTTTGAGAAACTCTGTGTGTGACAGGGTGCATTTCACCACAGACACTTGGACGAGTAGGCATGGACAGGGGCATTACATGTCGCTGACTGGGCACTGGGTAACTATAGTGACAGCAGGACAAGGGGCTGCTGTCCAAGTCTTGCCGTCCCCACGAGTTGTGCGTCAATCCTCTTTATGTCAAAGTTCCTCCACTGCTTCTGCCTCCTCAACCTCCTCTCGGTCTTCCACCTGCACCCAAAGCCTGTCTGGTCATGCCACAAGCTTTCTAACTGCGCAGAAGGGATCCTGCACACCTCCTTACTATGCTGGCAGTAGGGCTCAACGTCATCAGGCGGTTTTTACATTGAAATGTCTGGGAAATGTGAGTCACACAGCTGAGGAGTTGTGGTCAGCTCTGGAGAACCAATTTCATGAATGGTTGTCTCCACTGGACCTGAAACCAGGGAAGGCCGTGTGCGACAATGCTGCAAACCTGGGTGCGGCCCTTCGCCGGGGCAATGTCACACACGTGCCTTGTATGGCTCACGTGTTGAACCTGGTTGTCCAGCAATTTTTAGCCCACTATCCCAGACTAGATGGCCTTCTGCAGAGGGCACGGTCGCTGTGTGCTCACTTCCGCCGTTCGCATCCCGCAGCTCAGCGACTTACATCTCTACAGAAGTCGTTGGGCCTGCCACTTCACCGGCTAAAATGCGATGTGCCTACCCGGTGGAATTCAACTCTGCACATGTTGCAGCGACTGTGGCAGCACCGACAAGCCCTGGTGCAATACGTTCTGACGTATAGCCTGGGCCAACGAGATTCAGAGGTGGGGCAAATCACGCTGGAGGAGTGGTCTCAGATCAGGGACCTATGCACCCTTCTGCACAGTTTTGAAATGGCGACGAAGATGTTTAGTGCTGACGATGCCATTATCAGCATGACTATTCCGGTGATTTACATGCTGGAGCACATGTTAAACAGAATTCGGAGTCAGGTGGTGGCACAAGAGGAGGTGGAGGAAGTAGAGGAGGAGGAGTTGTATGCGGAAGGGCTAACATCTGCAAGGTCCAGACGGTCGGCAGCACCAAGGCGGCAGGCATGTGAGGGTGGGGGAGATGGTTTTACCAGGGCGCATGGTAGCAGCCAAACTAGTGAGGAAGGTGCAGGAGCCCAGGAAGAAGTGGAGGACGAACTGATGGAAGACTCATCAGATGAGGGAGACCTTGATCACATTTCTGTTGTGCGAGGTTGGGGGGAGAGGACAGAGGAAGGAAGCATGATTGTTACCTCGCCACCAACACAACAGGGACTTGGTGCTCCTGGATGCGCAACACACATGAGTGTCTTCTTGCTGCACTACCTGCAACATGACCCTAGAATTGTGAGAATTAGAAATAATCCTGACTACTGGGTTGCCACACTGTTAGATCCCCGGTACAAAAGTAAATTTGCAGAAATTATTCCTGCCATAGAAAGGGATGCACGCATGCAGGAGTATCAGCAGAGACTGTTGCAGAATCTTACATGTGCTTTTCCACAAAATACCAGTGGTGCACGTAGTGAATCTCACAGTTCCAACTTGCCAACCGTGGGACCGTCAAGTGTTCAGCACTCAAACCGTAACAGAACCACAGTATCTGCTGGTAACATCAATTTTGCGGAATCATTTCACCACTTTTTTAGCCCATCCTTTGCAAGGCCACAGGAGACAAGAAGTCTGACACATAGTCAACGCCTAGAGACGATGGTACAGGAGTATCTCCAAGTAAACATTGAAGCCACGACTGTGTCACTGGACCCTTGCTCTTTTTGGGCTTCCAATCTGGATAAATGGCCGGAGCTAGCCACTTACGCCTTGGAGATCTTGTCATGCCCCGCAGCCAGCATTCTGTCTGAACGTGTGTTCAGCGCTGCTGGTGGTGTGCTGACAGATAAGCGCACGTGGCTCTCCACTGATAATGTAGACAGACTCACGTTCATAAAGATGAACAAATCATGGATCCGAAACGACTTTTCTACCCCTGTGTCATCCTGGAGAGAGTAAAAGCTTGATGATTGGTTAAAATCACCCTACCAACCGTTTTAAGCTTTCAAATTACTAATCATGTTTATCTGTATCTTGGCTGGAAAATAATTTGGGCTTTGTAGCAGTGTGCAGCACTGATCCTATTAGGCCATCTATACTAAAGCTTCACCAGATTTAAAATTAATAATAATTTTAAGCTGCATCTAGCCCGGAAAATAATTTTGGGGCTCCGAGATGCGCAAGACACATAAGTGCCTTCTTGCTGCACTACCTGCAGCATGACCCTCATATTGTCAGAATTCGAAGTAATCTTGACTACTGGGTTGCCACACTCTTAGATCCCCCAAACTTTTCGATCAACCTTTTCATTTTAATAAAGACCAAAAAAATGGTCATTTTTGAAATTATAAGCATTAGCAGGTTGTTAGAAACTGAAATCAAACAGTTTTCAACTCAAAACTTTATTCTAGGTGATGTTACATTTTCACATAGGACCCCTTGTTCGAAAGGAGCTTCTGAACTCTCTCGTCCATTGAATTTGTCAGGTTTTGGATGGTTTCTGCTTCAATTGTTTTGCATGAGGACAGAATACCCTCCCAGAGCTGTTGCTTAGATGTGAACTGCCTCCCGCCATCATAGACACTCCTTTTAATGATGCTCCAAAGGTTCTGAATGGGGTACAGGTCAGGGGAGCATGGGGGTCACACCATAAGTTTGTCCCCTTTTATGCCCATATCAGCCAGAGATGCAGATGTTTTATGTGCAGCATGAGATGGTGCATTATCATGCAGAAAAATGATCTTGCTGTGAAATACACGGTTCTTCTTCTTGAACCATGGCAGGAAGTGCTGTTTGAGAAAATCCACATACATTATGGAGTTCATCTTTAGCGCCTTCAGGGATCCTAAAGGGGCCGACAATCTCTCTCCCCATGATTCCAGCCCAAAACATTACTCCACCTCCTCCTTGTTGGCGCTGTAGCCGTGTTTGCGTGGGGTGTCCATCAACCAGCCATCCTCCACTCCATCCATCTGGACCATCGAGCGCTGCACGGCACTCATCCGTGAACAAAACAGTTTTGAAATCAGTCTTCATGTAATGTTTGGCCCACTGGAGCCGTTTCTGCTTGTGTGAAGTGGATAGAGGAGGTCGACAGGATGGCGTATGCACAGCTGCAAACCTCTGAAGGACCCTGCATCTTGTTGTTCGGGGGACGTTGGAGGCACAAGCAGCTTCAAAAACTTGTCTGCTGCTATGACAAGGCTTTCTTGCCGCTGCTCTTTCAACCTGACGTAATTGCCTGTAGGAAAGAGTCCTCAATTTGCCCTTATCAGCACGCACACGTGTGTACTGTGAATCAGCTACATACTTCTTGATTGCCAAGACACTTCATCCTGATCATCGCACAATGTTGATTGTAGTCATGCCTTGACCTAAACACTCCACAATTTGTTGCTTCTCTGCAGCCGACACATCCTTTTTCTTTCCCATTTTGGCAGAAAATGTAGGCTGCTTAATAATGTGAGACAGCCTTCTTAAGTAGTCTTGCCTTTCATTGGACACACCTGCCAAACTAATTAGCACAGGTGTCTGCAATTGCTTACAGTGATATAAAGAGCCCTGACACACATCACCATTAGTGTTGAGCCACCCCCGTAGTGTTCGAGTTCGGTTCGGTTCGTCGAACACCCGTGTGTTCGCCGAACTGTTCGTCGAACTGTTCGTCGAACACCTTCGAACACCGTTAAAACCAATGGCAGGCAAACAAAAACACATAGAAACACATAGAAAACACCTTCAAAGGTGTCCAAAAGCTGACAAACTGCTCAGAAGACATAACTAACACATGGAAAAGTGACAAGTACATATAGTCATGCGAAAATAAAAGAGGTGGAGGAGTAAAAGGAGGGGGAGACACAGATATAGGCATGTCATGCCCTTCTAAAATCCAAAAAGTGAGAAGCCGACACGGCCAGTCCGCTCCTGCCCGTGCCACCTCCGTGTCGCCGGGTTTGTGCCAGAGCCGCGGTGAACCCTGATGGCCAGCCCCCCTCTCCCAATACTGGTGCCTGTCCGCTGGTGGGTCGAGCGAGCCCCCCTGTGGTGGAGGCAGCTCTAAGCTTTTTAATTTAAATTGTCTCTCTAATTTGAATGAATACACTTTAAATCCATTTACAAGGATCTATTGGAGGGCAAGTCTCATGCCAGCAGCCGCGTAATTCCAGCTCCAGTAGCGTCCACTAAAGCTGCTGCAGTTAAAAAGCTTTTATAAGGATCGAGCTCGGCTGTCCACCGCAAGGCATCCTACTGCCAGTCCCAGCCCCTATGCCTTGGGGTGCCTCCTGATGCTCTTCACTGAGTATCCCGTGGTCCCGAAGCATTTCCTTTGAAAAAATGAAGTGTCCAAACTACAGGTGGTGTAGCTTGCTTAACAGCCGGGATAATCCGCTGACTAGCAGACCCTGCTACTAGGCACAAAGTATTTCCTGGGCTTGATGCAGTTAAAAATTTGTAATTAGATACTCTCGTTGGATGCTGAGAAAGCATTCCATAGAGTCTCCTGGCACGCCATATATGATTCTCTTAAAAAGCTTGGGGTAGGGGTCTAGGGGACCCTTTTATAGCCAAAATCACGGCCCTGTATCGCAATACGTCACCTAGGCTGAAGATAAATGGAACTGTAGCACCCTGAGGGCTCGGTTGCTACAGAGGTATTGCACCTCACCCAGAGGTGTGATATCTCACTCTCAGGTAAGGATGGAGTGTGGATCAGGACCCGACACCTGCATGCATTACACCACATTGCCGTGGGGCAGGGCGACCAATATGCCTCTGATATGTGCACGACAGTCCCTGTCCCTGGCTGGAGTGGGGGGAGGGAACACTGAGGAAGGGGAACCCTGTAGTGCAGGAGCAGGGAGGAAGCAGTTCCTGGGTGCATTGAGAAGGGAGTATAAAAGGTGGGCACCATCTTAGTTCAGTGCAGAGAAGTCTGAGCAGAAGTGGCAGGGAGCAGGGGCTCTGCATGAGCTCTGCTCCGGAGGCGGGCCTAGTAACAGAGGCCCAGGCCTGGAAGAGGGAGAAGGAAGGAAGAGGAGCGGAGAAGGCTCCAGGAACGAGGAACGAAGGGATCTCAGGGGTGCGGACAGGCGAGTCGCCACCGCACGCCAGAATCCACCTGCGTGGAGGGGTCAGGCCAAAGGGGGAGACCGGTCCCCGAAACTAGTGGAGGCAGGAAACGACCCTCAGCTAGAAACAGGAGGCTGTGACATTTTATGTGGCGCAGCCCCTCGCTACACCCGCTAGGAAGGCACCACATAGGGTCAGGGAAACTGGCGCCAAGTTTACCAAGAGGAGGCCCGAGGCAGCCGGACAGAAGGGTTGGTAAGAAAGGCCAGACAAAGGACACACAAAGGGGGTCCTGTGAAGCGCTCCAAAGATATCTGGGAGTTGTCTGAGCCCCTCACCTGGTGAGCACAGTACGACATGGGCAGCCGTTACCTGCAGACGTGGTCTGGATAATAAGAACTGTGAGTAAAGGCCCTGGACTGCATCACTGACTCCGTGTCATTACTGCTGCTGCCCTGCACCATCACCCCCATCCTTCGCATACACTGCCCTGAGGCTATACTCCTCCCGTGGGGAGTTATGCTACGCTCTGCTGCACCCACAACACCAGCCTCAGCGGTCTGCCCTGGAGCAGCGGTTCACTCTGACCGCAATCCACGGGTGGCGTAGTCGGACATTTAAACATCAAAACCACATAAATAGTTCCGCCACTGGTTTGACCGCCCTGAGCCACGGAACCGGGTTGCCGCCACGGAGACTACAACCACCAGCATCCACCAAAAAGGGTCCGGCTCCGGGTGTCCCAAGGCCCAGGGGGCGCGTCAGAACATTTTCATCACCTTTCACAATCACCAATGGGACAAGGCAGGGATGTTCTCTGTCCCCTCTCTTATACATCCTAGTGACGGAGCACCTGCTCTCATCAATTCGCCATAACCCCAATATTAGGTGGATTGAGGTGGGAGGCACCGAGTACAAGTGCTCTCTATTTGCTGATAATGTCCTAGTATATATCACTCAATCACATATATCCATCCATGCTGTTATGGCTGAAATAGATCACTTTGTTACATGGTCAAATTTTAAAATCAATGCAGCGAAGTCTGAGGCCCTCGATGTCTCCCTCCCCAAATCCATATAGGATTCCATCCAGTCCAACTTTCCCTTTGCCTGGCCCTCACAGGGTATCAAAAACTTAGGAATTTCTATTCATAGAGACCTCTCCCATCTATGTTATCTTAATTTTGGGCCCTTTATTGAACAACTCCATACAGACCACGGTTGGCAAGTTAGAACTGTAAGATTAACTACGTGAACCACTGGTGTTTTGTGGAAAAGCACATGTACACTGTGTTCCAAATTATTATGCAAAAAGTGTTTAGGAGTGATAAGGGAAGAATTTGTTTGTTTGTCAGTTAAACTCATTGATGGTGATGTGTGTCAGGGCTCTTTATATCACTGTAAGCAATTGCAGACACCAGTGCTAATTAGTTTGTCAGGTGTGTCCAATGAAAGGCAAGACTACTTAAGAAGGCTCTTTCACATTATTCAGCAGCCTACATTTTCTGCCAAAATGGGAAAGAAAAAGGATGTGTCGGCTGCTGAGAAGCAACAAATTGTGGAGTGTTTAGGTCAAGGCATGACTACAATCAACATTGTGCGATGATCAGGATGAAGTGTCTTGGCAATCAAGAAGTATGTAGCTGATTCACAGTACACACGTGTGCGTGCTGATAAGGGCAAATTGAGGACTCTTTCCTACAGGCAATTACGTCAGGTTGAAAGAGCAGCGGCAAAAAAGCCTTGTCATAGCAGCAGACAAGTTTTTGAAGCTGCTTGTGCCTCCAACGTCCCCCGAACAACAAGATGCAGGGTCCTTCAGAGGTTTGCAGCTGTGCATACGCCATCCTGTCGACCTCCTCTATCCACTTCACACAAGCAGAAACGGCTCCAGTGGGCCAAACATTACATGAAGACTGATTTCAAAACTGTTTTGTTCACGGATGAGTGCCGTGCAGCGCTCGATGGTCCAGATGGATGGAGTGGAGGATGGCTGGTTGATGGACACCCCACGCAAACACGGCTACAGCGCCAACAAGAAGGAGGTGGAGTAATGTTTTGGGCTGGAATCATGGGGAGAGAGATTGTCGGCCCCTTTAGGATCCCTGAAGGCGCTAAAGATGAACTCCATAATGTATGTGGATTTTCTCAAACAGCACTTCCTGCCATGGTTCAAAAAGAAGAACCGTGTATTTCACAGCAAGATCATTTTTCTGCATGATAATGCACCATCTCATGCTGCACATAAAACATCTGCATCTCTGGCTGATATGGGCATAAAAGTGGACAAACTTATGGTGTGACCCCCATGCTCCCCTGACCTCTACCCCATTCAGAACCTTTGGAGCATCATTAAAAGGAGTGTCTATGATGGCGGGAGGCAGTTCACATCTAAGCAACATCTCTGGGAGGGTATTCTGTCCTCATGCAAAACAATTGAAGCAGAAACCATCCAAAACCTGACAAATTCAATGGACGAGAGAGTTCAGAAGCTCCTTTCGAACAAGGGGTCCTATGTGAAAATGTAACATCACCTAGAATAAAGTTTTGAGTTGAAAACTGTTTGATTTCAGTTTCTAACAACCTGCTAATGCTTATAATTTCAAAAATGACCATTTTTTTGGTCTTTATTAAAATGAAAAGGTTGATCGAAAAGTTTGGGGGATCTAAGAGTGTGGCAACCCAGTAGTCATGATTACTTCGAATTCTGACAATATGAGGGTCATGCTGCAGGTAGTGCAGCAAGAAGGCACTTATGTGTCTTGCGCATCTCGGAGCCCCAAAATTATTTTCCGGGCTAGATGCAGCTAAAAATTATTTTTAATTTTAAATCTGGTGGAGCTTATTATAGATGGCCTAATAGGATCAGTGCTGCACACTGCTACAAAGCCCAAATTATTTTCCAGTCAAGATACAGATAAACATGATTAGTAATTTGAAAGCTTAAAACGGTTGGTAGGGTGATTTTAAACAATCATCAAGCTTTTACTCTCCCCAGGATGACACAGAGGTAGAAAAGTCGTTTCGGATCCATGATTTGTTCATCTTTATGAACGTGAGTCTGTCTACATTATCAGTGGAGAGCCGCGTGCGCTTATCTGTCAGCACACCACCAGCAGCGCTGAACACACGTTCAGACAGAACGCTGGCTGCGGGGCATGACAAGATCTCCAAGGCGTAAGTGGCTAGCTCCGGCCATTTATCCAGATTGGAAGCCCAAAAAGAGCAAGGGTCCAGTGACACAGTCGTGGCTTCAATGTTTACTTGGAGATACTCCTGTACCATCGTCTCTAGGCGTTGACTATGTGTCAGACTTCTTGTCTCCTGTGGCCTTGCAAAGGATGGGCTAAAAAAGTGGTGAAATGATTCCGCAAAATTGATGTTACCACCAGATGCTGTGGTTCTGTTACGGTTTGAGTGCTGAACACTTGACGGTCCCACGGTTGGCAAGATGGAACTGTGAGATTCACTACGTGCACCACTGGTATTTTGTGGAAAAGCACATGTAAGATTCTGCAACAGTCTCTGCTGATACTCCTGCATGCGTTCATCCCTTTCTATGGCAGGAATAATTTCTGCAAATTTACTTTTGTACCGGGGATCTAACAGTGTGGCAACCCAGTAGTCAGGATTATTTCTAATTCTCACAATTCGAGGGTCATGTTGCAGGTAGTGCAGCAAGAAGGCACTCATGTGTGTTGCGCATCCAGGAGCACCAAGTCCCTGTTGTGTTGGTGGCGAGGTAACAATCATGCTTCCTTCCTCTGTCCTCTCCCCCCAACCTCGCACAACAGAAATGTGATAAAGGTCTCCCTCATCTGATGAGTCTTCCATCAGTTCGTCCTCCACTTCTTCCTGGGCTCCTGCACCTTCCTCACTAGTTTGGCTGCTACCATGCGCCCTGGTAAAACCATCTCCCCCACCCTCACATGCCTGCCGCCTTGGTGCTGCCGACCGTCTGGACCTTGCAGATGTTAGCCCTTCCGCATACAACTCCTCCTCCTCTACTTCCTCCACCTCCTCTTGTGCCACCACCTGACTCCGAATTCTGTTTAACATGTGCTCCAGCATGTAAATCACCGGAATAGTCATGCTGATAATGGCATCGTCAGCACTAAACATCTTCGTCGCCATTTCAAAACTGTGCAGAAGGGTGCATAGGTCCCTGATCTGAGACCACTCCTCCAGCGTGATTTGCCCCACCTCTGAATCTCGTTGGCCCAGGCTATACGTCAGAACGTATTGCACCAGGGCTTGTCGGTGCTGCCACAGTCGCTGCAACATGTGCAGAGTTGAATTCCACCGGGTAGGCACATCGCATTTTAGCCGGTGAAGTGGCAGGCCCAACGACTTCTGTAGAGATGTAAGTCACTGAGCTGCGGGATGCGAACGGCGGAAGTGAGCACACAGCGACCGTGCCCTCTGCAGAAGGCCATCTAGTCTGGGATAGTGGGCTAAAAATTGCTGGACAACCAGGTTCAACACATGAGCCATACAAGGCACCTGTGTGACATTGCCCCGGCGAAGGGCCGCACCCAGGTTTGCAGCATTGTCACACACGGCCTTCCCTGGTTTCAGGTCCAGTGGAGACAACCATTCATGAAATTGGTTCTCCAGAGCTGACCACAACTCCTCAGCTGTGTGACTCACATTTCCCAGACATTTCAATGTAAAAACCGCCTGATGACGTTGAGCCCTACTGCCAGCATAGTAAGGAGGTGTGCAGGATCCCTTCTGCGCAGTTAGAAAGCTTGTGGCATGACCAGACAGGCTTTGGGTGCAGGTGGAAGACCGAGAGGAGGTTGAGGAGGCAGAAGCAGTGGAGGAACTTTGACATAAAGAGGATTGACGCACAACTCGTGGGGACGGCAAGACTTGGACAGCAGCCCCTTGTCCTGCTGTCACCATAGTTACCCAGTGCCCAGTCAGCGACATGTAACGCCCCTGTCCATGCCTACTCGTCCAAGTGTCTGTGGTGAAATGCACCCTGTCACACACAGAGTTTCTCAAAGAAGCGGTGATGTTGTGTGCGACATGCTGGTGGAGCGCAGGCACACCTTTCTTTGAGAAGTAGTGCCGACTGGGCATCTGGTACTGGGGCACTGCGACGGACATAAGGTCTCGAAAATCCTCTGTGTCCACCAGGCGGAAAGGCAGCATTTCTGTAGCCAAGAGCTTGCAGATGGTGAAATTCAACCTCTTAGCTTTCTCATGGCTAGGAGGAAATGGTCTTTTACTTGTCCACATCTGAGGGACCGAGGGCTGGCTATTGTGCTTAGACGGGGTTGATAAGGGTGTCCCCGGCAAACTGCCGGTCTGTGAGGAAGATGCAGGCGGACATGTTAGGTTGCCTTGATCCAAAGGTGGTGCTATCGATGTCGGACAGCGCTCAACACCAGCTGGTGTTACCACCTCCAAAGAAAATGATGACCTGCCAATCACGCTGGCTGTTGCGGGTAAAGAAGTGGCAGGTCTGCGCCCCAAAACAGGTGTGACTGCTGTCCCCCCAGTCACAGAGGATGAAGAGGCCGCGGATGCACAAGATATGGCAGACGGTGATTGGCCCGGCCGGCTAGGCCGCATTGTAGCACACTGAGCTTCCCACTGCAACTTATGCTTCATGTCCATGTGCCGGTTCATGCATGAAGTACTCAAACTATGTATTTTTTGGCCTCTACTTAGCTTTTGCTGACAAATGTTACAGATAACACGAGTTGGGTCATCTTTATCGATCTGAAAAAATGCCCAGGCTATGCAAGGCTTAGCACCCATGCGACCTGAAGAGCCACCACGACTTGTGGTGAGAGGCAGAGTTGTGTTTGAGGATGCAGTTGTTGACGTGCTTCCAGTACTACGTCTCTGTCCAGGAAGGCGCAACCTGACCTCGTCGTCACTAGCATCTTCCTCCACCTCCTCTGCTGACCTCATCTCTTGGCTGACTGTGGGTTGACAGTAAGTGGGATTTCCGACCTCATCATCATCACCCTGTGCGTTATCACACCCGTCGTCCTCAGAGCCAACCTGTTCCTGCCCTGACAAAAAACTAAAGTTGTCGCTCCAATCAGGTATTTGAGTCTTATCATCGTCTTCCTCATTGTCTCCACCAACAGGAGTTACAGTTTGGGAATGAGGGTCTACATTATGGTCAGAACCTTCTGCGTCTGGTCCTGGATCCGACTCATAAAGATTCTGGGCATCAGTGCAGATCATTTCCTCGTCTGGATTCACAGAAGCGCTGGAGTCGACCTCTGATTCCCAGGCTATAGTATGAGTAAACAGCTCTGCAGACTCAACCATCTGTTCTACCTCATACTCAGACGGGCAGCTGGAGATTTGGGAGCTGTGAGGAAGCAAGTGCGATTTGGGTGACACCTTTGAGGACTGGAGTATTTGTGATGTTGAAGTTGATGTGGAGGAGAGCCCACTTAAAGGAGCACTTGATATCCGTTGAAGCACCTGCTGTTTTTGTGCCTCATCTGGAATTTGTAGCGATTGGCGTGGCCGTAAGAAAGGGATCTTATCACATTGTCCGCTAAAAGAAGTAGACATTTTAGTTTGGCTGGAAGATGGTCTTTCTTCTGCACCTACCCCACGGACACAACCTTTTTTCCCCTTCCCAACACGCCTATTCCCCTTTCCACCAGCAGCAGGCCTTTTTCCACTCATTTTGGTGGTTAACTAATTCACAACTCTGGAGTTGTTTGCACAAAAAAACAATGGATGGTAACCGAGCAGAGCTGAGTGGCCAAACTGTGGTATTAGGCCAAAACTATTGGCTGGGCTAGATGCAGAAAAAAAATATTTTTAATTTGCAACCTGATGGAGGTCAGTATAGATGGACTAATAGACCAAGTCCCACACACTGCTAGAAGCCCAAATATTTTTTCAGAGCTAGATGCAGAAAAAAATTATTTTTAATTTGCAACCTGATGGAGGTCAGTATAGATGGACTAATAGACCAAGTCCCACACACCGCTAGAAGCCCAAATATTTTTTCAGAGCTAGATGCAGAAAAAAAATATTTTTAATTTGCAACCTGATGGAGGTCAGTATAAATGGACTAATAGACCAAGTCCCACACACTGCTAGAAGCCCAAATATTTTTTCAGAGCTAGATGCAGAAAAAAATTATTTTTAATTTGCAACCTGATGGAGGTCAGTATAGATGGACTAATAGAACAAGTCCCACACGCTGCTAGAAGCCCAAATATTTTTTCAGAGATAAATGAAGAAAAAAATTATTTTTAATTTGCAACCTGATGGAGGTCAGTATAGATGGACTAATAGACCAAGTCCCACACACTGCTAGAAGCCCAAATATTTTTTCAGAGCTAGATGCAGAAAAAAATTATTTTTAATTTGCAACCTGATGGAGGTCAGTATAGATGGACTAATAGACCAAGTCCCACACACTGCTAGAAGCCCAAATATTTTTTCAGAGCTAGATGCAGAAAAAAATTATTTTTAATTTGCAACCTGATGGAGGTCAGTATAGATGGACTAATAGACCAAGTCCCACACACCGCTAGAAGCCCAAATATTTTTTCAGAGCTAGATGCAGAAAATTTTTTTATTCAATTTGCAACCTGATGGAGGTCAGTATAGATGGACTAATAGACCAAGTCCCACACACTGCTAGAAGCCCAAATATTTTTTCAGAGCTAGATGCAGAAATTTTTTTTATTCAATTTGCAACCTGATGGAGGTCAGTATAGATGGACTAATAGACCAAGTCCCACACACTGCTAGAAGCCCAAATATTTTTTCAGAGCTAGATGCAGAAAAAAATTATTTTTAATTTGCAACCTGATGGAGGTCAGTATAGATGGACTAATAGACCAAGTCCCACACACTGCTAGAAGCCCAAATATTTTTTCAGAGCTACATGCAGAAAAAAATTATTTTTAATTTGCAACCTGATGGAGGTCAGTATAGATGGACTAATAGAACAAGTCCCACACGCTGCTAGAAGCCCAAATATTTTTTTAGAGATAAATGAAGAAAAAAATTATTTTTAATTTGCAACCTGATGGAGGTCAGTATAGATGGACTAATAGACCAAGTCCCACACACTGCTAGAAGACCAAATATTTTTTCAGAGCTAGATGCAGAAAAAAATTATTTTTAATTTGCAACCTGATGGAGGTCAGTATAGATGGACTAATAGACCAAGTCCCACACACTGCTAGAAGAACAAATATTTTTTCAGAGCTAGATGCAGAAAAAAATTATTTTTAATTTGCAACCTGATGGAGGTCAGTATAGATGGACTAATACAACAAGTCCCACACACAGCTAGAAGCCCAAATATTTTTTCAGAGGTAGATGCAGAAAAAAATATATTCAGTTTGCAACCTGATGGAGGTCAGTATAGATGGACTAATACAACAAGTCCCACACACAGCTAGAAGCCCAAATATTTTTCAGAGGTACTGTAGATGCAGATACAAATTATTTTTAATTTGCAACCTGATGGAGGTCAGTATAGATGGACTAATACAACAAGTCCCACACACAGCTAGAAGCCCAAATATTTTTTCAGAGGTACTGTAGATGCAGATAAAAATTATTTTTAATTTGCAACCTGATGGAGGTCAGTATAGATGGACTAATAGAGAAAGTCCGACACACTGCTAGAAGGCCAAATATTTTTTCAGAGCTAGATGCAGAAAAAAATTATATTCAGTTTTCAACCTGATGGAGGTCAGTATAGATGGATTAATAGAACAAGACCCACACACAGCTAGAAGCCCAATATTTTTTCAGAGGTAGATGCAGAAAAAAATATATTCAGTTTGCAACCTGATGGAGGTCAGTATAGATGGACTAATACAACAAGTCCCACACACAGCTAGAAGCCCAAATATTTTTTCAGAGGTACTGTAGATGCAGATAAAAATTATTTTTAATTTGCAACCTGATGGAGGTCAGTATAGATGGACTAATAGAACAAGTCCCACACACAGCTAGAAGCCCAAATATTTTTTCAGAGGTACTGTAGATGCAGATACAAATTATTTTTAATTTGCAACCTGATGGAGGTCAGTATAGATGGACTAATACAACAAGTCCCACACACAGCTAGAAGCCCAAATATTTTTTCAGAGGTACTGTAGATGCAGATACAAATTATTTTTAATTTGCAACCTGATGGAGGTCAGTATAGATGGACTAATAGAGAAAGTCCGACACACTGCTACAAGGCCAAATATTTTTTCAGAGCTAGATGCAGAAAAAAATTATATTCAGTTTGCAACCTGATGGAGGTCAGTATAGATGGATTAATAGAACAAGACCCACACACAGCTAGAAGCCCAAATATTTTTTCAGAGGTAGATGCAGAAAAAAATATATTCAGTTTGCAACCTGATGGAGGTCAGTATAGATGGACTAATACAACAAGTCCCACACACAGCTAGAAGCCCAAATATTTTTTCAGAGGTACTGTAGATGCAGATAAAAATAAGTTTTAATTTGCAACCTGATGGAGGTCAGTATAGATGGACTAATAGAATGATGCTATGCCCAAAAGAGTTTACTTCACTAGGTGCAGTAAAAAAATTGGTATTCTATACACAGGTGGTATATCTTGCAGCACAGATAGGCTACTCCACTGACTAACACACTCTGCAATAGGCCAAAAAGGATTAGCTTTGCTAGATTCAGCCAAATGCTGTGAAAAAAACTTGCACAGCACTGGCACAGACCTGCCTGGCAAAAACTGATAGGAACTGATGTAACCTAGTCCTGAAAAGGACTCCAATTAAAATTAGTCTTTACTCCCATAACCTATCTATTTAAGAGCACAGACCTCCCTGATAAAAGTAGTAGGAAATGCTGTAACCTAGTCCTTAAAAGGACTGCAATCACAACTATTCCCTACTCCCAAGCTATCTGTATATTTGTGCGAAAATTGGCTTGAAATTAACAAGGTATAGCGCACACAGCAACAGCGGTGCCGTCTAACACGCAGCTGCAGCAGTGAGAAAATGGTGGCGACGGGGAAAATGGCTTGGTCTTATAGGGCAAGGACATGTGACATACACTGCCAATGACACATGCCCTTGCTTGTGTGAAAAAAAGCACTTCGCTCCGTGTGTGCGCTGCTGATAGGCTGACAGATTGCACCTCCCCACTGCAAATGCGGGAAAGAGAAAAAAAATGGAGATCTTCATTGTTCCTGCAGAGATCCATCCCCTGCCCCTCCCCCCACCCCGCTGTACACTCAAACTGCGTATTAACATTAATTTTCATCATTACTGAGAAAAAATCCAGTTATGATTTTGGTGCACGAACAGTTATCGAACATAACCTCGAACAGCCGAATTTTTATCAAATTGTTCGTGTTCGCCGAACGGCTCGAACACCGCCCAAAACAGCTCGAATTTGAGATTGGCGAACAGTTCGAGTAGAACAACGCTCATCTCTAATCACCATCAATGAGTTTAACTGACAAACAAACAAATTCTTCCCTTATCACTCCTAAACACTTTTTGCATAATAATTGGAACGCAGTGTACATGTGCTTTTCCACAAAACACCAGTGGTTCACGTAGTGAATCTTACAGTTCTAACTTGCCAACCGTGGTCTGTATGGAGTTGTTCAATAAAGGGCCCAAAATTAAGATAACATAGATGGGAGAGGTCTCTATGAATAGGAATTACTAAGTATTTGATACCCTGTGAGGGCCAGGCAAAGGGAAAGTTGGACTGGATGGAATCCTATATGGATTTGGGGAGGGAGACATCGAGGGCCTCAGACTTCGCTGCATTGATTTTAAAATTTGACCATGTAACAAAGTGATCTATTTCAGCCATAACAGCAGGGATGGATATATGTGATTGAGTGATATATACTAGGACATCATCAGCAAATAGAGAGCACTTGTACTCGGTGCCTCCCACCTCAATCCACCTAATATTGGGGTTATGGCGAATTGATGAGAGCAGGTGCTCCGTCACTAGGATGTATAAGAGAGGGGACAGAGGACATCCCTGCCTTGTCCCATTGGTGATTGTGAAAGGTGATGAAAATGTTCTGATGCACCCCCTGGGCCTTGGAACACCCGGAGCCGGACCCTTTTTGGTGGATGCTGGTGGTTGTAGTCTTCGTGGCGGCGACCCGATTCCGTGGCTCAGGGTGGTAAAACCAGTGGCGGAACTATTTATGTGGTTTTGATGTTTAAATGTCCGACTATGCCACCCGTGGATTGCGGTCAGAGTGAACCGCCGCTGCAGGGCAGACCGCTGAGGCTGGTGTTGTGGGTGCAGCAGAGCGTAGCATAACTCCCCACGGGAGGAGTATAGCCTCAGGGCAGTGTATGCGGAGGATGGGGGTGATGGTGCAGGGCAGCAGCAGTAACGGCACGGAGTCAGTGATGCAGTCCAGGGCCTTTACTCACAGTTCTTATTATCCAGACCACGTCTGCAGGTAACGGCTGCCCACGTCTTACTGTGCTCACCAGGTGAGGGGCTCAGACAACTCCCAGATAACTTTGGAGCGCTTCACAGGACCCCCTCTGTGTGTCCTTTGTCTGGCCTTTCTTACCAACCCTTCTGTCCGGCTGCCTCGGGCCTCCTCTTGGTAAACTTGGCGCCAGTTTCCCTGACCCTATGTGGTGCCTTCCTAGCGGGTGTAGCGAGGGGCTGCGCCACATAAAATGTCACAGCCTCCGGTTTCTAGCTGAAGGTCGTTTCCTGCCTCCACTAGTTTCGGGGACCGGTCTCCCCCTTTGGCCTGACCCCTCCACGCAGGTGGATTCAGGCGTGCGGTGGCGACTCGCCCGTCCGCACCCCTGGGATCCCTTCATTCCACGTTCCTGGAGCCTTCTCCGCTCCTCTTCCTTCCTTCTCCCTCTTCCAGGCCTGGGCCTCTGTTACTAGGCCCGCCTCCAGAGCAGAGCTCATGCAGAGCCCCTGCTCCCTGCCACTTCTGCTCAGACTTCTCTGCACTGAACTAAGATGGTGCCCACCTTTTATACTCCCTTCTCAATGCACCCAGAAACTGCTTCCTCCCTGCTCCTGCACTACAGGGTTCCCCTTCCTCAGTGTTCCCTCCCCCCACTCCAGCCAGGGACAGGGACTGTCGTGCACATATCAGAGGCATATTGGTCGCCCTGCCCCACGGCAATGTGGTGTAATGCATGCAGGTGTCGGGTCCTGATCCACACTCCATCCTTACCTGAGAGTGAGATATCACACCTCTGGGTGAGGTTCAATACCTCTGTAGCAACCGAGCCCTCAGGGTGCTACAGTTCCATTTATCTTCAGCCTAGGTGACGTATTGTGATACAGGGCCGTGATTTTGGCTATAAAAGGGTCCCCTAGACCCCTACCCCAAGCTTTTTAAGAGAATCGTATATGGCGTGCCAGGAGACTCTATGGAATGCTTTCTCAGCATCCAACGAGAGTATCTAATTACAAATTTTTAACTGCATCTAGCCCAGGAAATACTTTGTGCCTAGTAGCAGTGTCTGCTAGTCAGCGGATTATCCCGGCTGTTAAGCAAGCTACACCACCTGTAGTTTAGACACTTAATTTTTTCAAAGGAAATGCTTCGGGACCATGGGATACTTAGTGAAGAGCATCAGGAGGCACCCCAAGGCATAGGGGCTGGGACTGGCAGTAGGATGCCTTGCGGTGGACAGCCGAGCTCGATCCTTATAAAAGCTTTTTAACTGCAGCAGCTTTAGTGGACGCTACTGGAGCTGGAATTACGCGGCTGCTGGCATGAGACTTGCCCTCCAATAGATCCTTGTAAATGGATTTAAAGTGTATTCATTCAAATTAGAGAGACAATTTAAATTAAAAAGCTTAGAGCTGCCTCCACCACAGGGGGGCTCGCTCGACCCACCAGCGGACAGGCACCAGTATTGGGAGAGGGGGGCTGGCCATCAGGGTTCACCGCGGCTCTGGCACAAACCCGGCGACACGGAGGTGGCACGGGCAGGAGCGGACTGGCCGTGTCGGCTTCTCACTTTTTGGATTTTAGAAGGGCATGACATGCCTATATCTGTGTCTCCCCCTCCTTTTACTCCTCCACCTCTTTTATTTTCGCATGACTATATGTACTTGTCACTTTTCCATGTGTTAGTTATGTCTTCTGAGCAGTTTGTCAGCTTTTGGACACCTTTGAAGGTGTTTTCTATGTGTTTCTATGTGTTTTTGTTTGCCTGCCATTGGTTTTAACGGTGTTCGAAGGTGTTCGACGAACAGTTCGGCGAACACACGGGTGTTCGACGAACCGAACCGAACTCGAACACTACGGGGGTGGCTCAACACTAGTCACCATTTCACCTCAATTAAAATTTTCTTCCTGTACATTGAATGGTAAAATGAATATTGTCATTCAACACTACAACTTGTCCTACAAATTCAAGCCCTCATGTGGCTATGTCAAAAGGAAAATCACTCTTAAAAGAAGGGGAGGAAAAAATTAAATGACAAAAATGAACATTGGCTGCATTTTTAACCTCTTCTTGACGTGTGCCATAGAAGTCGAAAGCAGGTGTATGGAGCCGACTCACGGGGTGAGCCCGCCTCATATCTGGCAGGTCATGGATGTGTGCTACAGCCAGGACCTGCCTCCAACTCTGCCCGTGATTGTTAACCTGTTAAACGCAGACAGTGGCATTCAACTTGCGCTGTCATGGGGGCGCGTCATTCCATGCGTATATGGGCATGCCCGTGACATGATCGCGGGTTGCCGATGGGTTGTTATGAGCGGTCCCCTGAAGACACCCGTGCTTGTCATTACGGAACTCCTTTGAAATATTACCTGTGGCCAGGCTTAAAAGGAGGCTGTGATTTTTGCTATATGCAACAATGCTGTAGCAAAAATAAAAAAAACATAAAAGTTCAAATACCCCCCCTTTTCCCACATTAAAAATAAAGATATTAAAAATTACACATATGTGGCATTGCTGCTTTCAGAAAAGTCCAATCTATCAAAATATAAAAAAAGTTAACCCAATCGGTAAACACCGTAAACCAAAAATGTCAGTTTTATTGGTTCCTGAAATGACACAAAAAATTCGATAACAAATGATCAAAAATGTCACATCTATCCCAAAATGGTATCAGTAAATCAGCAGTCGCCCTACAAAAAATCAGCTGTCTGACAGCTCCATATGCCGAAAAATCAAAACATTACAGGGCTTGGAAAATATCGACACAACTGCAACATTTATTTTTTTTGCAAACTTCTGAATTTTTTCACCATTAAAATAATAACAAAAACTGGACATGTTTGGTATCTCCATAATCGTACTGTTGAGCAGAATCATATTGCAAAGTAATATTTACTACAAAATGTACAGTGTAAAAACAATTCCCAAAAATCAATGACAGAATTGTGTATTTTTTTACAATTTCTCCCCAATTGGAATATTTTCCCTGCTTTCCAGTACACTATGTAGTAAAATGAATGATGTCATTCAAAAGTACAACTCTTCCCACAAAAAAACCAAGCCCTTATATGTCTATGCAGAAAAAAAATAAAAGAAAAAGAAAAACATTATGGCTCTGGGAAGAAGGGGAGGAAAAAGCGAAAATGCAAAAATGGAAATTGGCCATGTTGTGAAGGATTTAAGATGCTCATGTACTCTGCTTTAATACTTTTTAAAATAAGTCATATTTCGAGATACTTTCATTTCAGAGTTTGTGAACTCTTAAATATGTCAGCTTTGCATAGTGACATTACCCTGCCAATGATCATGTTTCATACTTCAAAGGTAAAGTGTTCCTGAAGACAAATCCTCCATATTAGCACCTGCTACAAGGCATATTGATAGAACCAGCTGTCGTGTAACTCACTGTATAAGTATATATTTACAAACAGCTTTTTAGACCTTAGGTAAATGAAGACAATGTTCAAGTTTCATAAATCCGGAAAAATTGTACAGGCTGTAGATGTTACATGTATGAGAATAGATATTGCTGCAAGTCTTTAAATTGCGCAGTAATTTGAATTACCTGATTGAATGTGTACAGTGCACTAATCTAAGTTCCATGTTCCCTGTGAATCAGTAGTCTGCAGTATGTGCAGCATGGCGATGTCTCTACATTTTCTAACCATGCAACCAAAGACGTAGCTGTGATCATTCAGATTCTTCTCCTACAACGCATCTGTCTGGGCTATGTAGTCAATTTGTGCTCTGCTGCATTACCAGGTATAGGAGATTGTTGTCTGCTTTCATCTTTAAAGGGGTATTCCCATCTTCAAAATCCTATCCCAATATGTAGTAGGTATAATAATAATGATATTAGCAAATACCTCCAATTAGAAATGTAGTATAGTATTTCTGATTCACTATGTGTCTTTCCTCATGTACCAGCATTGCAGGACCTTAGGTATCCATGGTTATGACCACTGTGGTAGATCTGTTCACTTGGTTGCACATAGAGGTAGACTCAGGAGCACTGTCTCTTTAAATCTTCTGTGGTTTATTAAGAGCACTGCATAAACCACGGAAACATTAGCAAAAAAAACACGGCCTTCCCAGCCTAACAGGAAAAACAAAACATAACATATGGCACAGTCCCGCCCACTTCAGGAACAAAACAACCCCAAGGTTTAGCTTCTCTTAACATGAACACCACAGCTCCAGATCTTGTGCCTTCAGATCCACCCCACACCAAATGCTCTAAAAGGCGGGGATTTTACCTGCTGAATTCCTCCCTTTCTACAGGTGTTTAATCACCCTAGCACTAAAGATGGCTGATTAACCCCTTTCTATACTTTATGTGCTAGAACGCTTTTTTAATGTTTATAATACTGGAGCTAACAATCTCGGTGCTACACATCTTCCCTCCAGTACTTTGCCATTGACTTTGTCACATATCCCCCCCCCCACTCTGCCAAAAGCCGTAAGTTTTGGCACCTTCAGTCACCAAAAAGTGAAGTCTTAACAGGGCATCTGCTTTACCATGCAGCTTCCCAGGCCTGTGTTCCAACTGAAAGTTGAAGTCCTGTAGCCCTGAGCTTCAACTCTTGGAATGCCATCTCTGCTTCAAGAGACCATTTGGCCATCACCGTCATCGTGCCCTTAAGGCCAGTCAGGGGTGTGGCTATCATAGCGAAATTCAGGATACACCGCTCATAGTATCCCACCATTCCCAGAAATACTTGAAACAGTTCCTTGGAGATCGGTTTCGGCCAATTTTGGACTGCCTCCACCTTATTCACACGCAACTTACTTTGTTTCTTCCGACGATGTAGCCCAGGTATTTTCCCTTCTTTTTCCCAATGGCACACTTCTTTGGGTTTATGGTAAACCCCACTTTCCTCAGCCCATCCAGCACGGCCTGGACCTTCTGCAGATGACTTCACCAATCCGGGCTGAATATCAAAATATTGTCGAGGTAAGCTGTGGCATACTTTTTGTGAAGAGCTAACTCTGGTCCATGACCATCCAGAATGTAGCTGGGGCTCCTTGCGGTCTGAACGGAATTCTGGTATACTAAAATCAACCATCAGGTGTAGAAGAGGCCATCTTCTCTTTTGCCCTTTGAGAGAGAAGGATTTCGCAGTAACCTTTTGTTAGGTCCAGGGTAATGATGTATCTGGCTGACCTTAGCTTCTTTATGAAATCATCAATATGAGGAATCGGATACATATCACATTTCAACATCACATTTAGTTTCCTATGGTTGTTGCAGAAATGCAACTCTCCCCCAGGCATTCGCACATTTAGTTCCGTCAGGATTTCATGTCAAACCACCTGTGTACGTCTTGGCAACTCCGAGAACAGGTGCCGGTCTCTGCCACTGTGATATACTCATTGTCCCCTTCTGGCTTGTCTAGCCCACACCAAGGTTCAACGGGATCCCTTAGTTGCCCTGCCTCTATGGATATCGGCATGTGAGAAATTTGGAAGTCAGAGGTGGTAGCGGGTAACTGGCATTTGGGACAATATCTTAGGATTTCTTGGTGACATCTGGGCCAAAAGAACCTCTGCATGACTCGTTCTTGAGTTTTGTCCACCCCCAAATGGCCACCTAGGACATGTGACTGTACTCTGTCCAACACCCTTTGTCTATAGGGTCCTGGTACCAATAACTGCTGCATTATCTCCTCCCTCACCTTATTAACTCAGTAAAATAAGTCCCCACTCAACATAAAATAGGGAAACCTGGTGTCAGTCCCCAACTCCTGTGCCATGCCGTTTATGATGGTTACCTTATTGAACGCTTCTTTTAGCGATAGGTCCCAATGTTGGGTGAACCCAAAATTTTCTCTAGTCACCCCTATCTCAGGAATGTCTTCCTCCAGGGATACTACCTTCTCCTCTTCACTCAATACACAGTAGGGAAACCATCAGACTCTGGGATTGATGAGACTTTTTTAGGGATCACCCGTTTCTTACCCAAGCAATAGAGGACCTCACCCATTCCCCACAAGTCTCAAAACAACACAGAGTCCTGGGCTATGATCACTGGGTGCAACAAATCCGGGACCATGCCGCCCTCATGGGACTCAGTACCTCAGGCTGTCTCAATGACCACTCTGGCCACCGGATAGTCTTTAGCATCCCCATGAATACAGCAGATGCCAACCTTCTTCCCAGAGATCAATTGGAGAGTTAATGTGGCTCTCACGAGGGTCACCAAACTCCCTTCCTTGGGATCTTGCCCGCACTTCTAACACCAACTGTGGTAGATCAGTTCACTTGGTTGCACATAGAAGTAGACACAGGAACACTATCTCTTTAAATCTTCTGTGGTTTATTAAGAGCACTGCATATACCACGGCAACGTTAGCAAAACAAACACGGCCTTCCGGGCCTAACAGGAAAGGCATAATCTATGGCACAGTCCTTGTTGCTACAGGTAACCACCCTCTTCAGGAACAAAACAACCCCAACAGTTAGCTTTCCTTAACATGAATACCACAGCTCCAGAGCTTGTCCCTTAAGGCCCACCCCATACCAAATGCTATAAAAGGCTGGGATTTTATCCTTGGCGTTCACACCTAGTACTAGGGACTAATCACACTAGCACTAAAGATGGCTGATTAACCCCTTTCTATACAACGTGTGCAGGAACAATTTTTCTATGTTTATATTACTGGAGCTAACAATCTCAGTGCTACACATCTTCCCTCCAGTACTTTGCCAGTGACTTTGTCACACCACTGATATAGTGACAGTTAGATAGCTAGTTGGTAGTTGTCGTAACCATGGATACGTAAGGTCCTGCAATGCCTGAACATGAGGAAAGAGACAGCGAATCACAAGAACAATACTACATTTCTAATTGGAGGTATTTGCTAATTTTATTATTATTACACCTACTACATATTGGGATAGGATCTTGGAGATGGGAATACCCCTTTAAGTGACAGTCACTTATGTAAATTATTAACAATCAGTAAATGGAAAAAGTTAAACACTATACACATATCTAAATAAAAATCTCATTAAAATGGATTGTCCAGCTTTAAGGACAATTGTTTTCTTACTTAAATGTATGCAATTGGTGCTTAAAATAATTTTTGCAATTGGGTTTCATTAAAAATTTTGCAACGTTTGCCTCCTATAGCCGCTGCATGACATTGTCTATTGCTGAGTGCAGAATGAGGGTCGGCCAAATTATCTTTATTTAATCAGATATGTTGAGGACATGATTTTGTGACACTTACTATTATACAGGTTTGACAGGTTCTCCTCCTGCTCTTGTTACTGCAAGCTTTTCGCACAGACTGAAAAGCTCTCCAGTTCATACAATGGCTGCTAGTGGAGGATCACTGCCTTCTTCTACATCCAATGCTAGTTGTACCACCTGGTTCTTTGTCCTATGGGCAATAGTAATTTCCGCACTCTCTGTGGATCCCTACAGAGCCCAATGATTCCATCCCTTCATATACTGGTACAAGTGGATTTTTCTATTTTTTTGTCCAAGAAGGACATTCCACACATACCCTATTCTAGCCCGACGAAGGGTACTTTTCCTGAAACGTTGCTATAATTCACTCTGCGTCTAATAATTTTTTTGGGATATGAGGGTACAAAAATAAAAAGCATAAAAAAAAACATTCCTTTTTGTGCCTATATTTAGTGTGCTAATCTTTAATACACTATTAATTGTCTGATAATGTAGGGAGCAATGTGGTCTACTTGAGTGAAATAAGCACCCAATCTATTCTGTGTATCTTAAATTGGAGGTTTCTCAACCCACCTTTTGTCTATTGATGTCAAGTATTTAACTAGAAAAAGTAGTGCAGTATGATGCTTATTTTATCCATTTTTGGGGGGTTAGATCAGTGTCAGATGGTGTGATCAAAGCCTCCAACACAGATATGAACAGAATGTTTCTTTGCCAGTTTGAAATATATAATTTAGCAAATTTGAAGTCAATATATGAATGTCATCCATATTTCTTCAGAAGAAACTTCACAGGAAAATAAGTGCAATCATGTTAGAGTGCCTTGAAAAAATATTCATGCTTTCCACATTTTCACATTAAACCCACAAACTTAAAGGGATTTTCCCACGAACAAAATTTCATTTTAAATCAATAGATCTTGGAATAATAATAACTTTCACAATTGGATGCGTTAAAAAATACTCCTGTGCCGAGATAATCTTATACATGTGCCCCTGCTGTGTACTGTGTAATGGCTGTGTCTGACCGTACAGGAGCATGGTCTGATCATACCACATCTCCTGGGCAGGGAGAGGAGAAAAGAAGTATACAGACATTACAGCATGGGATCACAAATGATTCTTTCTACGAAGTAAAATATTGTTTAAAAACAGGCAGAGAAATGTTTTATCTCACAAAAAGAACGAGCTCTGATCCCATACTGTAATTTCTGTGTTCTCTCTTTTGCTTCCTCCCCTGCCCAGGAGATGTGGTATGATCAGACCATGTTCCTGTACGATCAGACACAGCCATTACACAGTACACAGCAGGGGCACATTTATAAGATTATCTCAGCACAGGAATATTTTATTTAAACACATCCAATATTATATAGCACTGTGTACTTACATTTTGCCTTTCTACCCAGTTAATTATTCTGTTTTCTCTGCTTTATGTAGAAACAGAAAGTCTCTTGTTCCTGCAGTTATCATTCCCCTCAGGGACTTTTACAGTGACTTATGGCTCATACAGTGAAAATTGACCTCCTGTTTCTACATAAAAGGATTCAGCTAGTCTTTTTTTAATCACAAGATGTCATAGACCGGATGGAAAAGAGAAGAATTATCTGAAGAGAAGGGCAAAATAAGCAATTATAAGCACACAGTGCTTCACGACATTTGACGTAAATGTACGTCATGGCGATCATGAGAGCACAAGAGTGGTGCCCGCACGATCGCTGCCGGGAGTTCGGTTTAGGTGAAAGCCAATCCTCGGTTGTCACTGCCAGGAGCAGTGCCTCAACGCCCCAGGCCATTTAACACCCTATTTGAATCATGTCTTCCATTTCTTATGGCCCTATGTTTTCTGAGTTCAAAGGCTGACTGTTCATCTCTTCCAGTAAATCAAATGGAAAAAAATTGTTCTTGTGAAATATCTTCCTTATAACTCCCGGGGTGCTGTAGGATTGGAGACCAGGGCGCTGAATGGATTGAATTGAAATTCCACTATGTAAAAGATTAATCCCCATTGAATGGTCTCAGGATGTTCTACTGTTGGTAAGACATAGAACTCATGGCAGCATTCACTTTTTATTTTTCAGACAATCATTCTAGATATCCTAAACATTCTAAAGGGGGCTTCATTAGAGAAAGTTTAAGCCCAGTCCTATGCAGACCAATCCCTGTACTTTCTTCAGAATGTCAGTCTTTCCTTGATGTTTTTCTTGAAAAGAAGTGGTTTGTTTGCTGCCCTTCTTGACACCAGATCAGACTTCAAAAGCCTTCACCTCACTATGTGTGTGCACAGATGCACTGACAACTACCCATTGGGTCCTTGTGTGCGGTTGCTTTTCATCCAAAGGAGTGGACTCATTCACTATTTTGATTCCATGAATAAAGAATGGTATCTACATATCCTCCAAAAGCAACTTTTTCCTATGATCCAGGAGCAATTTGGAGATGACCAGTGCTTTTTACAGCATGATGAAGCAACATAGCGCAAAGCAAAAGTGATAATTAAGTGGCTTGGGGAACAATACATTGAGATTTTGGACTTATGGTCATTAATCTGAATCCAATTTAGAACCTGTGGTCAATCCTCAAAGGCGGGAGGGACAAAAAAAAACCAAAGAAATTGTGATATAATTCATGCATTGATAAGGCAAGAATGGGTTTCCATCAGTCAGGATTTGGCTCAAAAGCTGATATCCAGCTTCCAGGGTAAAATGCAGAAGTCTTGAAAAATAAGGGTCAATGTACTGTAAATATTGAGTCTTTGAATAAACTTGATGTATTTGGAAATACAGGTTTAAAAACTTATGAAATTCTCCCAAATTGTACATCTCACTAAAAGATATAAAAGCACTGAAACAGCAAGCTTTATGAGAACCAAAATTTGTGCCAGTCTCAAAACTTTTGCCCATGACTATACTCAGCTTTCTCCGCCACTTCAATAGGCAAAGAATGGAGGGGGAGGTAAAGCATATGCACTTCAGTTCCATTCAAAATGGAGCTCTGCAGAGCCATGTTCTCAACATCAAAAGCCACATCAGAGGACAACTTTCAATTCTGAGAATACTTCTTCTGTGACTGCATAATGGAAAGGTTCTCCAACTGGTAAGACTATGATCAAGTCACATTTTTGCCCATTGGTAGTGGCTTCTCTCTGAAGTCCTTAAAAATGGGATTCATGCATATCTGCAGAAGGAGCTATTGGTCAAATGCATATTTGTGTCCACCTCAAAAAGGCTGACACTGCCAAAAATGACTCCATCTGATTCATTAAAATCAATGGTCCCGTCAGCGGATATGCTTGAATGACATTTTCAGGGCTTCAGATGAAAGCCCTGACAGAGCCATTGATGTGTGTCAAAAATGTGATGTGAACATAGACTTTCTGTGATTTCTGGGGAACTTGCAGTAGAATCTCTTTGTCTGTCTCCAGCTCACGCCTCCATTGAATGTTATAAGCACCAGTTGCTGTTTCCTAACTCAGTAATGGCAAAGTCTATATTCACTGAAGACAGATTTTGCCTGTGAATTGAGAATATTGAGATTAAAATGTAATTTTCCCTGCTGAGAAATATTATAAAGTTTCTTATTTTCATGTGTACTTTTGATTTATGAATAAAAAAAATAGATGTTTATTCTATAAGGTATTATCTGACTGTCCCCCAATTTTTCCTATAAGCAGACAGCCCCTTTTCTCCGTTACCAGTCAGCAAGATGGTTAAAGCTCTCATTAGCAGTTATTCTCAATGAGCTAATTATACAGAGACAAGCTTAACAGAATCTAGAATGCCAGAAAAGTCAAAACATGATCTGGTATCTGTCACCATCTATCTACTCCATTAGGGAAGAGTCAGATTAATGAACAACAAAACTAATATAAAAAAAAACTGAAAAGAGCAGTTAATTGTTATCATCTACACTGTGTGCACAATTATTAGGCTAGTGAGTATTCTGACGATATCATCATTTTTATGCATATTGGATAAAGCAGATCTGGTGATATATGTTTGTGTAATGAGGAGGAAGTGGCCAAAATAAATCAACATCCTTTATCAAGGTGAACAGAATTATTATCTTCTCTTCCTCAGGCAAAATGAACTAAGAAAAGATTTAACTGAATCTAAAAGGTCAAAAATTGTTAAAGTCTTAGGCTGTGTACCCACAATGCGTTTTTGGTGCGTATTTTGGTGCGTATTTGCAGCGCGTAAACGCTCCAGAAAGCATTGCATACCTTATCCCATGACTTCCTATGACATTCTGCAAGTTCTGTGCACATGATCCGTATTTTTTCTGCGCAGATTTTACTCGCAGAAAAAATATGGACATGACCAATTCTTGTGCGTTTCTGCATGCGTATTTGCCTATACAATGCATTGGAAAAACGCATGGCAAATACACATGCAAATACGTGTCAAATAAGCATCAAAAACACATGTAAAAACCGCATGCGTTTTTCTGCCAAGGAGATGCAGAAATCCTCAGGAAAATCTCTGCTTCATTTCTGCATCGTGGGCACTAAGCCTTACAGAGTGATGCAGAGGTCTTGAAATTGCTAAGATAGTTGGACATGATCACAGAACCATCAAAAGTATTGTAGCAAATAGTCATCAGGGTCACAAAATACGTGTTGAGAAGAAAGGAAGCCATTATCCTCCAGTGCTGTCAGATTCCAGAACTGTAAATCTCCCTGAAGGCCCAGAAGTACAAGGTACAAGGTGTCAATGCTCAGTGACATGGCCAAGGTAAGGAAGGCTGAAATCCGACCACCAGTGAACAAGACACAGAAGGTGAAGCACCAAGACTGGGTAAAAAATATCTGATGACAGGTTTTTCAAAGGTTTTATGGACTGATGAGTAGTGTTGAGCCACCCCCGTAGTGTTCGAGTTCGGTTCGGTTCGTCGAACACCCTTGTGTTCGCCGAACTGTTCGTCGAACACCTTCGAACACCATTAAAGCCAATGGCAGGCAAACAAAAACACATAGAAACACATAGAAAACACCTTCAAAGGTGTCCAAAAGCAGACAAACTGCTCAGAAGACATAACTAACACATGGAAAAGTGACAAGTACATATAGTCATGTGAAAAGAAAAGAGGTGGAGGAGTAAAAGGAGGGGGAGACACAGATATAGGCAGGTCATGCCCTTCTAAAATCCAAAAAGTGAGAAGCCGACACGGCCAGTCCGTTCCTGCCCGTGCCACCTCCGTTTGTGCCAGAGCCGCGGTGGACCCTGATGGCCAGCCCCCCTCTCCCAATACTGGTGCCTGTCCGCTGGTGGGTCGAGCGAGCCCCCCTGTGGTGGAGGTAGCTCTAAGCTTTTTAATTTAAATTGTCTCTCTAATTTGAATGAATACACTTTAAATCCTTATACAAGGATCTATTGAAGGGCAAGTCTCATGCCAGCAGCCGCGTAATTCCAGCTCCAGTAGTGTCCACTAAAGCTGCTGCAGTTAAAAAGCTTTTATAAGGATCGAGCTCGGCTGTCCACCACAAGGCGTCCTTCCGCCAGTCCCAGCCCCTATGCCTTGGGGTGCCTCCTGATGCTCTTCACTGAGCATCCCGTGGTCCCGGAGCATTTCCTTTGAAAAAATTAAGTGTCCAAACTACAGGTGGTGTAGCTTGCTTAACAGCCGGGATAATCCGCTGACTAGCAGACACTGCTACTGGGCACAAAGTATTTCCTGGGCTAGATGCAGTTAAAAATTGTAATTAGATATTCTCGTTGGATGCTGAGAAAGCATTCCATAGAGTCTCCTGGCACGCCATATATTATTCTCTTAAAAAGCTTGGGGTAGGGGTCTAGGGGACCCTTTTATAGCCAAAATCACGGCCCTGTATCGCAATGCGTCACCTAGGCTGAAGATAAATGGAACTGTAGCACCCCGAGGGCTCGGTTGCTGCAGAGGTATTGCACCTCACCCAGAGGTGTGATATCTCACTCTCAGGTAAGGATGGAGTGTGGATCAGTATCCCGACACCAGCATGCATTACACCACATTGCCGTGGGGCAGGGCGACCAATATGCCCCTGAGATGGGCACGACAGTCCCTGTCCCTGGCTGGAGTGGGGGGAGGGAACACTGAGGAAGGGGAACCCTGTAGTGCAGGAGCAGGGAGGAAGCAGTTCCTGGGTGCATTGAGAAGGGAGTATAAAAGGTGGGCACCATCTTAGTTCAGTGCAGAGAAGTCTGAGCAGAAGTGACAGGGAGCAGGGGCTCTGCATGAGCTCTGCTCCAGAGGCGGGCCTAGTAACAGAGGCCCAGGCCTGGAAGAGGGAGAAGGAAGAAAGAGGAGCGGAGAAGGCTCCAGGAACGAGGAACGAAGGGATCCCAGGGGTGTGGACGGGTGAGTCGCCACCGCACGCCCGAATCCACCTGTAAAGGCCCTGGACTGCATCACTGACTCCGTGTCATTACTGCTGCTGCCCTGCACCATCACCCCCATCCTCCGCATACACTGCCCTGAGGCTATACTCCTCCTGTGGAGAGTTATGCTACGCTCTGCTGCACCCACAACACCAGCCTCAGCAGTCTGCCCTGCAGCGGTGGTTCACTCTGACCGCAATCCATGGGTGGCGTAGTCGGACATTTAAACATCAAAACCACATAAATAGTTCCGCCACTGGTTTGACCGCCCTGAGCCATGGAACCGGGTCGCCGCCACGGAGACTACAACCACCGGCATCCACCAAAAAGGGTCCGGCTCCGGATGTCCCAAGGCCCAGGGGGCGCGTCAGAACATTTTCATCACCTTTCATAATCACCAATGGGACAAGGCAGGGATGTCCTCTGTCCCCTCTCTTATACATCCTAGTGACGGAGCACCTGCTCTCATCAATTCGCCATAACCCCAATATTAGGTGGATTGAGGTGGGAGGCACCGAGTACAAGTGCTCTCTATTTGCTGATGATGTCCTAGTATATATCACTCAATCACATATATCCATCCCTGCTGTTATGGCTGAAATAGATCACTTTGTTTCATGGTCAAATTTTAAAATCAATACAGCGAAGTCTGAGGCCCTCGATGTCTCCCTCCCCAAATCCATACAGGATTCCATCCAGTCCAACTTTCCCTTTGCCTGGCCCTCACAGGGTATCAAATTCTTAGGAATTCCTATTCATAGAGACCTCTCCCGTCTATGTTATTTTAATTTTGGGCCCTTTATTGAACAACTCCATACAGACCACGGTTGGCAAGTTAGAACTGTATGATTCACTACGTGAACCACTGGTGTTTTGTGGAAAAGCACATGTACACTGTGTTCCAAATTATTATGCAAAAAGTGTTTAGGAGTGATAAGGGAAGAATTTGTTTGTTTGTCAGTTAAACTCATTGATGGTGATGTGTGTCAGGGCTCTTTATATCACTGTAAGCAATTGCAGACACCTGTGCTAATTAGTTTGGCAGGTGTGTCCAATGAACGGCAAGACTACTTAAGAAGGCTGTCCCACATTATTAAGCAGCCTACATTTTCTGCCAAAATGGGAAAGAAAAAGGATGTGTCGGCTTCTGAGAAGCAACAAATTGTGGAGTGTTTAGGTCAAGGCATGACTACAATCAACATTGTGCGATGATCAGGATGAAGTGTCTTGGCAATCAAAAAGTATGTAGCTGATTCACAGTACACACGTGTGCGTGCTGATAAGGGCAAATTGAGGACTTTTTCCTACAGGCAATTACGTCAGGTTAAAAGAGCAGCGGCAAAAAAGCCTTGTCATAGCAGCAGACAAGTTTTTGAAGCTGCTGGTGCCTCCAACGTCCCCCGAACAACAAGGTGCAGGGTCCTTCAGAGGTTTGCAGCTGTGCGTACGCCATCCTGTCGACCTCCTCTATCCACTGCACACAAGCAGAAATGGCTCCAGTGGGCCAAACATTACATGAAGACTGATTTCAAAACTGTTTTGTTCATGGATGAGTGCCGTGCAACGCTCGATGGTCCAGATGGATGGAGTGGAGGATGGCTGGTTGATGGACACCCCACGCAAACACGGCTACAGCGCCAACAAGGAGGAGGTGGAGTAATGTTTTGGGCTGGAATCATGGGGAGAGAGATTGTCAGCCCCTTTAGGATCCCTGAAGGGGTAAAGATGAACTCCATAATATATGTGGAGTTTCTCAAACAGCACTTCCTGCCATGGTTCAAGAAGAAGAACCGTGTATTCCGCAGCAAGATCATTTTCATGCATGATAATGCACCGTCTCATGCTGCACATAACACATCTGCATCTCTGCCTGATATGGGCATAAAAGGGGACAAACTTATGGTGTGACCCCCATGATCCCCTGACCTCTACCCCATTCAGAACCTCTGGAGCATCATCAAAAGGAGTGTCTATGATGGCGGGAGGCAGTTCACATCTAAGCAACAGCTCTGGGAGGGTATTCTGTCCTCATGCAAAACAATTGAAGCAGAAACCATCCAAAACCTGACAAATTCAATGGACGAGAGAATTCAGAAGCTCCTTTTGAACAAGGGGTCCTATGTGCAAATGTAACATCACCTAGAATAAAGTTTTGAGTTGAAAACTGTTTGATTTCAGTTTCTAATAACCTGCTAATGCTTATAATTTCAAAAATGACCATTTTTTTGGTCTTTATTAAAATGAAAAGGTTGATCGAAGAGTGTGGGGGATCTAAGAGTGTGGCAACCCAGTAGTCAGGATTACTTCGAATTCTGACAAACTGAGGGTCATGTTGCAGGTAGTGCAGCAAGAAGGCACTTATGTGTCTTGCGCATCTCGGAGCCCCAAAATTATTTATCGGGCTAGATGCAGCTAAAAATTATTATTAATTTTAAATCTGGTGGAGCTTAGTGTAGATGGCCTAATAGAATCAGTACTGCACACTGCTACAAAGCCCAAATTATTTTTCAGCCAAGATACAGATAAGCATGATTAGTAATTTGAAAGCTTAAAACGGTTGGTGAGGTGATTTTAACCAATCATCAAGCTTTTACTCTCCCCAGGATGACACAGGGGTAGAAAAGTCATTTCGGATCCATGATTTGTTCATCTTTATGAACGTGATTCTGTCTACATTATCAGTGGAGAGCAACGTGCGCTTATCTGTCAGCACACCACCAGCAGCGCTGAACACACGTTCAGACAGAACGCTGGCTGCGGGGCATGACAAGATCTCCAAGGCGTAAGTGGCAAGCTCCGGCCATTTATCCAGATTGGAAGCCCAAAAAGAGCAAGGGTTCAGTGACACAGTCATGGCTTCACTGTTTACTTGGAGATACTCCTGTACCATCGTCTCTAGGCATTGACTATGTGTCAGACTTCTTGTCTCCTGTGGCCTTGCAAAGGATGAGCTAAAAAAGTGGTGAAATGATTCCGCAAAATTGATGTTACCAGCAGACACTGTGTTTCTGTTACGGTTTGAGTGCTGAACACTCGACGGTCCCACGGTTGGCAAGTTGGAAATGTGAGATTCACTACGTGCACCACTGGTGTTTTGTGGAAAAGCACATGTAAGATTCTGCAACAGTCTCTGCTGATACTCCTGCATGCGTGCATCCCTTTCTATGGCAGGAATTATTTCTGCAAATTTACTTTTGCACCGGGGATCTAACAGTGTGGCAACCCAGTAGTCAGGATTATTTCTAATTCTCACAATTCGAGGGTCATGTTGCAGGTAGTGCAGCAAGAAGGCACTCATGTGTGTTGCGCATCCAGGAGCACCAAGTCCCTGTTGTGTTGGTGGCGAGGTAACAATCATGCTTCCTTCCTCTGTCCTCTTCCCCCAACTTCGCACAACAGAAATGTGATAAAGGTCTCCCTCATCAGATGAGTCTTCCATCAGTTCGTCCTCCACTTCTTCCTGGGCTCCTGCACCTTCCTCACTAGTTTGGCTGCTACCATGCGCCCTGGTAAAACCACCTCCCCCACCCTCACATGCCTGACGCCTTGGTGCTGCCGACCGTCTGGACCTTGCAGATGTTAGCCCTTCCGCATACAACTCCTCCAGCGTGATTTGCCCCACCTCTGGATCCCGTTGGCCCAGGCTATAAGTCAGAACGTATTGCACCAGGGCTTGTCGGTGCTGCCACAGTCGCTGCAACATGTGCAGAGTTGAATTCCACCGGGTAGGCACATCGCATTTTAGCCGGTGAAGTGGCAGGCCCAACGATTTAAGTTGCTGAGCTGCGGGATGCGAACGGCGGAAGTGAGCACACAGCGACCGTGCCCTCTGCAGAAGGCCATCAAGTCCGGGATAGTGGGCTAAAAATTGCTGGACAACCAGGTTCAACACGTGAGCCATACAAGGCACGTGTGTGACATTGCCCCGGTGAAGGGCCGCACCCAGGTTTGCAGCATTGTCGCACACGGTCTTCCCTGGTTTCAGGTCCAGTGGAGACAACCATTCATGAAATTGGTTCTCCAGAGCTGACCACAACTCCTCAGCTGTGTGACTCACATTTCCCAGACATTTCAAAGTAAAAACCGCCAGATGACGTTGAGCCCTACTGCCAGAATAGTAAGGAGGTGTGCAGGATCCCTTCTGCGCAGTTAGAAAGCTTGTGGCATGACCAGACAGGCTTTGGGTGCAGGTGGAGGACCGAGAGAAGGTTGAGGAGGCAGAAGCAGTGGAGGAACTTTGACATAAAGAGGATTGACGCACAACTCGTGGGGACGGCAAGACTTGGACAGCAGCCCCTTGTCCTGCTGTCACCATAGTTACCCAGCGCCCAGTCAATGACATGTAACGCCCCTGTCCATGCCTACTCGTCCAAGTGTCTGTGGTGAAATGCACCCTGTCACACACAGAGTTTCTCAAAGAAGCGGTGATGTTGTGTGCGACATGCTGGTGGAACGCAGGCACACCTTTCTGTGAGAAGTAGTGCCGACTGGGCATCTGGTACTGGGGCACTGCGACGGACATAAGGTCTCGAAAATCCTCTGTGTCCACCAGGCGGAAAGGCAGCATTTCTGTAGCCAAGAGCTTGCAGATGGTGAAATTCAACCTCTTAGCTTTCTCATGGCTAGGAGGAAATGGTCTTTTACTTGTCCACATCTGAGGGACTGAGGGCTGACTGTTGTGCTTAGACGGGGTTGATAAGGGTGTCCCCGGCAAACTGCCGGTCTGTGAGGAAGATGCAGGTGGAGATGTTAGGTTGCCTTGATCCAAAGGTGGTGCTATCGATGTCGGACAGCGCTCAACACCAGCTGGTGTTACCACCTCCAAAGAAAATGATGACCTGCCAATCACGCTGGCTGTTGCGGGTAAAGAGGTGGCAGGCCTGCATCCCAAAACAGGTGTGACTGCTGTCCCCCCAGTCACAGAGGATGAAGAGGCCGCAGATGCACAAGATGGGGCAGACGGTGGTTGGCCCGGCCGGCTAGGCCGCATTGTAGCACAGTGAGCTTCCCACTGCAACTTATGCTTCATGTCCATGTGCCGGTTCATGCATGAAGTACTCAAACTATATATTTTTTGGCCTCTACTTAGCTTTTGTTGACAAATGTTACAGATAACACGAGTTGGGTCATCTTTATCGATCTGAAAAAATGCCCAAGCTATGCAAGGCTTAGCACCCATGCGACCTGAAGAGCCACAACGACTTGTGGTCAGAGGCAGAGTTGTGTTTGAGGATGCAGTTGTTGACGTGCTTCCAGTACTACGTCTCTGTCCAGGAAGGCACAACCTGACCTCGTCGTCACTAGCATCCTCCTCCACCTCCTCTGTTGACCTCATCTCTTGGCTGACTGTGGGTTGACAGTAAGTGGGATCTCCAACCTCATCATCATCACCCTGTGTGTTATCACACCCGTCGTCCTCAGAGCCAACCTGTTCCTGCCCTGACAAAAAACTAAAGTTGTCGCTCCAATCAGGTATTAGAGTCTCATCATCCTCTTCCTCATTGTCTCCACCAACAGGAGTTACAGTTTGGGAATGAGGGACTACATTATGGTCAGAACCTTCTGCATCTGGTCCTGGATCCGACTCATAAAGATTCTGGGCATCAGTGCAGATCATTTCCTCGTCTGGATTCACAGAAGCGCTGGAGCCGACCTCTGATTCCCAGGCTATAGTATGTGTAAACAGCTCTGCAGACTCAACCATCTGTTCTACCTCATACTCAGACGGGCAGCTGGAGATTTGGGAGCTGTGAGGAAGCAAGTGCGATTGGGGTGACACCTCTGAGGACTGGAGTATTTGTGATGTTGAAGTTGATGTGGAGGAGAGCCCACTTAAAGGAGCACTTGATATCCGTTGAAGCACCTGCTGTTTTTGTGCCTCATCTGGAATTTGTAGCGATTGGCGTGGCCGTAAGAAAGGGATCTTATCACACTGTCCGCTAGAAGAAGTAGACATTTTAGTTTTGCTGGAAGATGGTCTTTCTTCTGCAGACGTTACTGTTGCTTTAACACCTACTCCACGGACACAACCTTTTTTCCCCTTCCCAACACGCCTATTCCCCTTTCCACCAGCAGCAGGCCTTTTTCCACTCATTTTGGTGGTTAACTAATTCACAACTCTGGAGTTGTTTGCACAAAAATACAATGGATGGGAACCGAGCAGAGCTGAGTGGCCAAACTGTGGTATTAGGCCAAAACTATTGTCTGGGTTAGATGCAGAAAAAAATTATATTCAGTTTGCAACCTGATGGAGGTCAGTATAGATGGACTAATAGAAAAAGTCCCACACACTGCTAGAAGGCCAAATATTTTTTCAGAGCTAGATGCAGAAAAATATTATATTCAATTTGCAACCTAATGGAGGTCAGTATAGATGGACTAATAGAACAACTCCCACACACTGCTAGAAGCCCAAATATTTTTTCAGAGCTGGATGCAGAAAAATATTATATTCAATTTGCAACCTGATGGAGGTCAGTATACATGGACTAATAGAACAAGTCCCACACACAGCTAGACGCCCAAATATTTTTTCAGAGGTAGATGCAGAAAAAAATTAGATTCAGTTTGCAACCTGATGGATGTCAGTATAGATGGACTAATAGAACAAGTCCCACACACAGATAGAATCCCAAATATTGTTTCAGAGCTAGATGCAGAATAAAATTATATTCAATTTGCAAAGTGATAGAGGTCAGTATAGATGGACTAATAGAACAAGTCCCACACACTGCTAGAAGGCCAAATATTTTTTCAAAGCTAGATGCAGAAAAAAATTTGATTCAATTTGCAACCTGATGGAGGTCAGTATAGATGGTCTAATAGAACAAGTCCCACACACTGCTAGAAGGCCAAATATTTTTTCAGCGCTAGATGCAGAAAAAAATTATATTCAATTTGCAACCTGATGGAGGTCAGTATAGATGGACTAATAGAACAAGTCCCACACACTGCTTGAAGCCCCAATATTTTTTCAGAGCTAGATGCAGAAAAATATTATATTCAATTTGCAACCTGATGGAGGTCAGTATAGATGGACTAATAGAACAAGTCCCACACACTGCTAGAAGGCCAAATATTTTTTCAGAGCTAGATGCAGAAAAATATTATATTCAATTTGCATCCTGATGGAGGTCAGTATAGATGGACTAATAGAACAAGTCCCACACACAGCTAGAAGCCCAAATATTTTTTCAGCGCTAGATGCAGAAAAATATTATATTCAATTTGCAACCTGATGGAGGTCAGTTTACATGGACTAATAGAACAAGTCCCACACACAGCTAGAAGCCGAAATATTTTTTCAGAGGTAGATGCAGAAAAAAATTTGATTCAGTTTGCAACCTGATGGAGGTCAGTATAGATGGACTAATAGAACAAGTCCCACACACAGCTAGAATGCCAAATATTTTTTCAGAGCTAGATGCAGAATAAAATTTTATTCAATTTTCAACGTGATGGAGGTCAGTATAGATGGACTAATAGAACAAGTCCCACACACTGCTAGAAGGCCAAATATTTTTTCAGAGCTAGATGCAGAAAAAAATTATATTCAATTTGCAACCTGATGGAGGTCAGTATAGATGGACTAATACAACAAGACCCAGACACTGCTAGAAGGCCAAATATTTTTTCAGAGCTAGATGCAGAAAAAAATTATATTCATAGAATCATAGAATCATAGAATGGTAGAGTTGGAAGGGACCTCCTGGGTCATCTGGTCCAACCCCCTGCTCAAAGCAGGATTCACTAAATCATCTCAGACAGATGTCTGTCCAGCCTCTGTTTGAAGACGTCCATTGAAGGGGAACTCACCACCTCTCGTGGCAGCCTGTTCCACTCATTAATCACCCTAACTGTCAAAAAGTTTTTTCTAATATCTAATCTGTGTCTCCTCCCATTTAGTTTCATCCCATTGCTTCTAGTCTTTCCTTGTGCAAATGAGAATAAAGATGATCCTTCTACAATGTGACAGCCCTTGACATATTTGTAGACAGCTATTAAGTCTCCTCTCAGTCTTCTTTTTTGCAAGCTAAACATTCCCAAATCCTGCAACCGTTCCTCATAGGACATGGTTTGCAGACCAGTCACCATTCTGGTCGCTCTTCTCTGAACTTGCTCCAGTTTGTCTATGTCTTTTTTAAAATGTGGTGCCCAAAACTGTACACAGTATTCCAGATGAGGTCTGACCAAAGAGGAGTAAAGACCGATAATGACTTCACGTGATCTAGACTGTATGCTTCTGTTAATACATCCCAGAATTGTATTTGCCTTTTTTGCTGCTGCATCACACTGTTGACTCATGTTCAGTCTATGATCTATTAGTATACCTAAGTCTTTTTCACATGTACTGTTGCTTAGCTCTATTCCTCCCATTCTGTATATGCTTTTTTCATTTTTATTGCCCAGATGTAGTACTTTGCATTTTTCCCTGTTAAAAACCATTCTGTTGGTTGCTGCCCACTGCTCCAGTTTATTTAGGTCTTTTTGAATCCTCTCTCTCTCTTCTCTAGTATTAGCTATCCCTCCTAGCTTTGTGTCATCAGCAAATTTAATCTGTTTACCCTCAATTCCTTCATCTAAATCATTGATAAAGATGTTGAACAATACAGGTCCCAGGACGGAGCCCTGTGGTACCCCACTTGAGACATTCATCCAGCTGGATGTGAAGCCATTTACAACCACCCTTAGAGTCCGATCACTAAGCCAGTTATGAATCCACCTAACAGTTGCCTGGTCCATTGCATACTTGGTCATTTTTTCAATAAGGATGGTGTGAGATACTTTGTCAAATGCTTTGCTGAAGTCAAGATATACTATATCTACAGCATTTCCCTGATCCATCCAGTCAGTGATTCTGTCATAGAAGGAAATTAAGTTAGTCTGACATGACTTGTTAGTTACAAACCCATGCTGACTCTGGTTAATCACGTCATTCTTATCCATGTACTTACATACATGTTGTTTAATAATTTGTTCAAAGATCTTTCCTGGTATAGAAGTCAGACTCACCGGCCTATAGTTCCCTGGGTCCACCTTCTTCCCCTTTTTGAAGATAGGAACAACATTTGCTCTTCTCCAGTCTTCTGGGACTTCTCCTGTTCTCCAAGAATTTTCAAAGATTATGGAGAGTGGTTCTAAAATTTCTTCTATGATCTCCTTCAGTACTCTGGGGTGTAATTCATCTGGACCTGGAGACTTGAACTCATTTATGTTAGCTAAATATTCCCTCACAATCTTTCTGTTTACAGATAACTTGGATTCCTCTATTCCTCTAAAAGGACAGTGAAAATCAGTTGATGTTACATTTTCTTTCTGAGAGAAAACAGATGCAAAATAGGAATTAAAAAGTTCGGCCTTCTCAACATCCTCTCTTACCATTTCTCCATTTTCATCCTGTAAAAATCCTATAGCATCTTTGACTTTTCTTTTACTTTTGACATACCCCCAAAATCCTTTTTTATTGCTTTTGACATCTCTTGCAAGCCTTAATTCATTGTCAGCTTTAGCTAACCTGATACGTGCCCTGCAGGATCTGCAGACTGCATTATAATCTTCTTTAGATATGCCTCCCTCTTTCCATTTAATAAACATTTCTTTCTTTCTTTTTAGCATGTGTTTAAGTTCTGTGTTCATCCATCCTGGTTTCCTTAAATGCTTCCCATTCTTCCTACTTTTCGGGATTGTTAACGATTGTGCTTTGAGAATCTCATTTTTAAAAATTTCCCATCCTTCCTGGACATTTTTGTCCTTAAGGACATCCAGCCATTGGATCCCTCCTATTCTCTTTCTGAGTCTCTTAAAATCTGCCTTTCTAAAATCTAACCTTGAAGTTTGAGTCTTCACATGTCTTCCTCCTCTAGTTATCCAAAATTCTATAATAGCATGATCGCTGCCTCCTAGCATCCCAGCCACCTTTACCTCCTCAACCATTTCCTCCCTGTTTATAAGGATTAGATCCAAAGTAGCAGATCCCCTTGTTTTCTCCCCTACCTTTTGGAAGATAAAGTTGTCAGCAAGAGAGGATAAGAATTTGCTTGACCTGTTAGTTTTACTTGAGAGAGATTCCCAACAAATGTCTGGATAGTTGAAATCTCCCATGACCACTACGTCATATTTTTTGGAGAACTTGGTCATTTGATACATAAAGAGTTCATCCATATCTTCAGCTTGCCCAGGTGGCCTGTAGTAAATGCCTACAATGGTGTCCTTTCCGTTGTTCTCTCCTTGTATTCTTACCCAAACAGTTTCCACAGAACTCCCAGTCTCTGAAGCTTCAATCTCTGTGCAGATATACGCTTTTCTAACATACAATGCGACACCTCCTCCTCGTTTATCAAGTCTGTTTCTTGCAAATAAGTTGTATCCTTTTAGCCTTTTATTCCAGTTTGCAACCTGATGGAGGTCAGTATAGATGGACTAATAGAACAAGACCCACACACTGCTAGAAGGCCAAATATTTTTTCAGAGCTAGATGCAGAAAAAAATTATATTCAATTTGCAACCTGATGGAGGTCAGTATAGATGGACTAATAGAACAAGTCCCACACACTGCTAGAAGGCCAAATATTTTTTCAGAGCTAGATGCAGAAAAAAATTATATTCAATTTGCAACCTGATTGAGGTCAGTATAGATGGACTAATAGAACAAGACCCACACACTGCTAGAAGGCCAAATATTTTTTCAGAGCTAGATGCAGAAAAAAATTTGATTCAATTTGCAACCTGATGGAAGTCAGTATAGATGGCCTAATAGAACAAGTCCCAAACACTGCTAGAAGGCCAAATATTTTTTCAGAGCTAGATGCAGAAAAAAATTATATTCAATTTGCAACATGATGGAGGTCAGTATAGATGGACTAATAGAACAAGACCCACACACTGCTAGAAGGCCAAATATTTTTTCAGAGCTAGATGCAGAAAAATATTATATTCAATTTGCAACCTGATGGAGGTCAGTATAGATGGACTAATAGAACAAGTCCCACACACTGCTAGAAGGCCAAATATTTTTTCAGAGCTAGATGCAGAAAAAAATTATATTCAATTTGCAACCTGATTGAGGTCAGTATAGATGGACTAATAGAACAAGACCCACACACTGCTAGAAAGCCAAATATTTTTTCAGAGCTAGGTGAAGAAAAAAATTTGATTCAATTTGCAACCTGATGGAGGTCAGTATAGATGGTCTAATAGAACAAGTCCCACACACTGCTAGAAGGCCAAATATTTTTTCAGAGCTAGATGCAGAAAAAAATTATATTCAGTTTGCAACCTGATGGAGGTCAGTATAGATGGACTAATAGAACAAGTCCCACACACTGCTAGAAGGCCAAATATTTTTTCAGAGCTAGATGCAGAAAAATATTATATTCAATTTTCAACCTGATGGAGGTCAGTATAGATGGACTAATAGAACAAGTCCCACACACTGCTAGAAGGCCAAATATTTTTTCAGAGCTAGATGCAGAAAAAAATTATATTCAATTTGCAACCTGATTGAGGTCAGTATAGATGGACTAATAGAACAAGACCCACACACTGCTAGAAGGCCAAATATTTTTTCAGAGCTAGATGAAGAAAAAAATTTGATTCAATTTGCAACCTGATGGAGGTCAGTATAGATGGTCTAATAGAACAAGTCCCACACACTGCTAGAAGGCCAAATATTTTTTCAGAGCAAGATGCAGAAAAAAATTATACTCAGTTTGCAACCTGATGGAGGTCAGTATAGATGGACTAATAGAACAAGTCCCACACACTGCTAGAAGCCCAAATATTTTTTCAGAGCTAGATGCAGAAAAATATTATATTCAATTTGCAACCTGATGGAGGTCAGTATAGATGGACTAATAGAACAAGTCCCACACACTGCTAGAAGGCCAAATATTTTTTCAGAGCTAGATGCTGAAAAATATTATATTCAATTTGCATCCTGATGGAGGTCAGTATAGATGGACTAATAGAACAAGTCCCACACACTGCTAGAAGCCCAAATATTTTTTCAGAGCTAGATGCAGAAAAATATTATATTCAATTTGCAACCTGATGGAGGTCAGTATACATGGACTAATAGAACAAGTCCCACACACAGCTAGAAGCCCAAATATTTTTTCAGAGGTAGATGCAGAAAAAAATTATATTCAATTTGCAACCTGATGGAGGTCAGTATAGATGGACTAATAGAACAAGTCCCACACACTGCTAGAAGGCCAAATATTTTTTCAGAGCTAGATGCAGAAAAATATTATATTCAATTTGCAACCTGATTGAGGTCAGTATACATGGACTAATAGAACAAGACCCACACACTGCTAGAAGGCCAAATATTTTTTCAGAGCTAGATGCAGAAAAAAATTATATTCAATTTGCAACCTGATGGAGGTCAGTATAGATGGAATAATAGAACAAGTCCCACACACTGCTAGAAGGCCAAATATTTTTTCAGAGCTAGATGCAAAAAAAAATTATATTCAATTTGCAACCTGATTGAGGTCAGTATAGATGGACTAATAAAACAAGACCCACACACTGCTAGAAGGCCAAATATTTTTTCAGAGCTAGATGCAGAAAAAAATTATATTCAATTGGCAACCTGATGGAGGTCAGTATAGATGGTCTAATAGAAAAAGTCCCACACACTGCTAGAAGCCCAAATATTTTTTCAGAGCTAGATGCAGAAAAATATTATATTCAATTTGCAACCTGATGGAGGTCAGTATAGATGGACTAATAGAACAAGTCCCACACACTGCTAGAAGGCCAAATATTTTTTTCAGAGCTAGATGCAGAAAAATATTATATTCAATTTGCATCCTGATGGAGGTCAGTATAGATGGACTAATAGAACAAGTCCCACACACTGCTAGAAGCCCAAATATTTTTTCAGAGCTAGATGCAGAAAAATATTATATTCAATTTGCAACCTGATGGAGGTCAGTATACATGGACTAATAGAACAAGTCCCACAGACAGCTAGAAGCCCAAATATTTTTTCAGAGGTAGATGCAGAAAAAAATTATATTCAATTTGCAACCTGATGGAGGTCAGTAAAGATGGACTAATAGAACAAGTCCCACACACAGCTAGAAGCCCAAATATTGTTTCAGAGGTAGGTGCAGAAAAAAATTATATTCAGTTTGCAACCTGATGGAGGTCAGTATAGATGGACTAATAGAACAAGTCCCACACACTGCTAGAAGGCCAAATATTTTTTCAGAGCTAGATGCAGAAAAAAATTATATTCAATTTGCAACCTGATGGAGGTCAGTATAGATGGACTAATAGAACAAGTCCCACACACTGCTAGAAGGCCAAATATTTTTTCAGAGCTAGATGCAGAAAAATATTATATTCAATTTGCAACCTGATTGAGGTCAGTATACATGGACTAATAGAACAAGACCCCCTACACTGCTAGAAGGCCAAATATTTTTTCAGAGCTAGATGCAGAAAAAAATTATATTCAATTTGCAACCTGATGGAGGTCAGTATAGATGGAATAGTAGAACAAGTCCCACACACTGCTAGAAGGCCAAATATTTTTTCAGAGCTAGATGCAAAAAAAAATTATATTCAATTTGCAACCTGATTGAGGTCAGTATAGATGGACTAATAAAACAAGACCCACACACTGCTAGAAGGCCAAATATTTTTTCAGAGCTAGATGCAGAAAAAAATTATATTCAATTGGCAACCTGATGGAGGTCAGTATAGATGGTCTAATAGAACAAGTCCCACACACTGCTAGAAGCCCAAATATTTTTTCAGAGCTAGATGCAGAAAAATATTATATTCAATTTGCAACCTGATGGAGGTCAGTATAGATGGACTAATAGAACAAGTCCCACACACTGCTAGAAGGCCAAATATTTTTTTCAGAGCTAGATGCAGAAAAATATTATATTCAATTTGCATCCTGATGGAGGTCAGTATAGATGGACTAATAGAACAAGTCCCACACACTGCTAGAAGCCCAAATATTTTTTCAGAGCTAGATGCAGAAAAATATTATATTCAATTTGCAACCTTATGGAGGTCAGTATACATGGACTAATAGAACAAGTCCCACACACAGCTAGAAGCCCAAATATTTTTTCAGAGGTAGATGCAGAAAAAAATTATATTCAATTTGCAACCTCATGGAGGTCAGTAAAGATGGACTAATAGAACAAGTCCCACACACAGCTAGAAGCCCAAATATTGTTTCAGAGGTAGGTGCAGAAAAAAATTATATTCAGTTTGCAACCTGATGGAGGTCAGTATAGATGGACTAATAGAACAAGTCCCACACACTGCTAGAAGGCCAAATATTTTTTCAGAGCTAGATACAGAAAAATATTATATTCAATTTGCAACCTAATGGAGGTCAGTATAGATGGACTAATAGAACAAGTCCCACACACTGCTAGAAGCCCAAATATTTTTTCAGAGCTAGATGCAGAAAAATATTATATTCAATTTGCAACCTGATGGAGATCAGTATACATGGACTAATAGAACAAGTTCCACACACTGCTAGAAGCCCAAATATTTTTTCAGAGGTAGATGCAGAAAAAAATTAAATTCAGTTTGCAACCTGATGGAGGTCAAAATAGATGGACTAATAGAACAAGTCCCACACACTGCTAGAAGGCCAAATATTTTTTTCAGAGCTAGATGCAGAAAAATATTATATTCAATTTGCATCCTGATGGAGGTCAGTATAGATGGACTAATAGAACAAGTCCCACACACTGCTAGAAGCCCAAATATTTTTTCAGAGCTAGATGCAGAAAAATATTATATTCAATTTGCAACCTGATGGAGGTCAGTATACATGGACTAATAGAACAAGTCCCACACACAGATAGAAGCCCAAATAATTTTTCAGAGGTAGATGCAGAAAAAAATTATATTCAGTTTGCAACCTGATGGAGGTCAGTATAGATGGACTAATAGAACAAGTCCCACACACTGCTAGAAGGCCAAATATTTTTTCAGAGCTAGATACAGAAAAATATTATATTCAATTTGCAACCTAATGGAGGTCAGTATAGATGGACTAATAGAACAAGTCTCACACACTGCTAGAAGCCCAAATATTTTTTCAGAGCTAGATGCAGAAAAATATTATATTCAATTTGCAACCTGATGGAGGTCAGTATACATGGACTAATAGAACAAGTCCCACACACAGCTAGAAGCCCAAATATTTTTTCAGAAGTAGATGCAGAAAAAAATTTGATTCAGTTTGCAACCTGATGGAGGTCAGTATAGATGGACTAATAGAACAAGTCCCACACACAGCTAGAATCCCAAATATTTTTTCAGAGCTAGATGCAGAAAAAAATTTGATTCAATTTGCAACGTGATGGAGGTCAGTATAGATGGACTAATAGAACAAGTCCCACACACTGCTAGAAGGCCAAATATTTTTTCAGAGCTAGATGCAGAAAAAAATTATATTCAATTTGCAACCTGATGGAGGTCAGTATAGATGGACTAATAGAACAAGTCCCACACACTGCTAGAAGGCCAAATATTTTTTCAGAGCTAGATGCAGAAAAATATTATATTCAATTTGCAACCTGATTGAGGTCAGTATACATGGACTAATAGAACAAGACCCACACACTGTAGAAAGCCAAATATTTTTTCAGAGCTAGATGCAGAAAAAAATTATATTCAATTTGCAACCTGATGGAGGTCAGTATAGATGGAATAATAGAACAAGTCCCACACACTGCTAGAAGGCCAAATATTTTTTCAGAGCTAGATGCAGAAAAAAATTATATTCAATTTGCAACCTGATTGAGGTCAGTATAGATGGACTAATAGAACAAGACCCACACACTGCTAGAAGGCCAAATATTTTTTCAGAGCTAGATGCAGAAAAAAATTTGATTCAATTTGCAACCTGATGGAGGTCAGTATAGATGGTCTAATATAACAAGTCCCACACACTGCTAGAAGGCCAAATATTTTTTCAGAGCTAGATGCAGAAAAAAATTATATTCAATTGGCAACCTGATGGAGGTCAGTATAGATGGTCTAATAGAACAAGTCCCACACACTGCTAGAAGCCCAAATATTTTTTCAGAGCCAGATGCAGAAAAATATTATATTCAATTTGCAACCTGATGGAGGTCAGTATAGATGGACTAATAGAACAAGTCCCACACACTGCTAGAAGGCCAAATATTTTTTTCAGAGCTAGATGCAGAAAAATATTATATTCAATTTGCATCCTGATGGAGGTCAGTATAGATGGACTAATAGAACAAGTCCCACACACTGCTAGAAGCCCAAATATTTTTTCAGAGCTAGATGCAGAAAAATATTATATTCAATTTGCAACCTGATGGAGGTCAGTATACATGGACTAATAGAACAAGTCCCACACACAGCTAGAAGCCCAAATATTTTTTCAGAGGTAGATGCAGAAAAAAATTATATTCAATTTGCAACCTGATGGAGGTCAGTAAAGATGGACTAATAGATCAAGTCCCACACACAGCTAGAAGCCCAAATATTGTTTCAGAGGTAGGTGCAGAAAAAAATTATATTCAGTTTGCAACCTGATGGAGGTCAGTATAGATGGACTAATAGAACAAGTCCCACACACTGCTAGAAGGCCAAATATTTTTTCAGAGCTAGATACAGAAAAATATTATATTCAATTTGCAACCTAATGGAGGTCAGTATAGATGGACTAATAGAACAAGTCCCACACACTGCTAGAAGCCCAAATATTTTTTCAGAGCTAGATGCAGAAAAATATTATATTCAATTTGCAACCTGATGGAGGTCAGTATACATGGACTAATAGAACAAGTCCCACACACAGCTAGAAGCCCAAATATTTTTTCAGAGGTAGATGCAGAAAAAAATTATATTCAATTTGCAACCTGATGGAGGTCAGTAAAGATGGACTAATAGATCAAGTCCCACACACAGCTAGAAGCCCAAATATTGTTTCAGAGGTAGGTGCAGAAAAAAATTATATTCAGTTTGCAACCTGATGGAGGTCAGTATAGATGGACTAATAGAACAAGTCCCACACACTGCTAGAAGGCCAAATATTTTTTCAGAGCTAGATACAGAAAAATATTATATTCAATTTGCAACCTAATGGAGGTCAGTATAGATGGACTAATAGAACAAGTCCCACACACTGCTAGAAGCCCAAATATTTTTTCAGAGCTAGATGCAGAAAAATATTATATTCAATTTGCAACCTGATGGAGATCAGTATACATGGACTAATAGAATAAGTCCCACACACTGCTAGAAGCCCAAATATTTTTTCAGAGGTAGATGCAGAAAAAAATTAAATTCAGTTTGCAACCTGATGGAGGTCAAAATAGATGGACTAATAGAACAAGTCCCACACACTGCTAGAAGGCCAAATATTTTTTTCAGAGCTAGATGCAGAAAAATATTATATTCAATTTGCATCCTGATGGAGGTCAGTATAGATGGACTAATAGAACAAGTCCCACACACTGCTAGAAGCCCAAATATTTTTTCAGAGCTAGATGCAGAAAAATATTATATTCAATTTGCAACCTGATGGAGGTCAGTATACATGGACTAATAGAACAAGTCCCACACACAGATAGAAGCCCAAATATTTTTTCAGAGGTAGATGCAGAAAAAAATTATATTCAATTTGCAACCTGATGGAGGTCAGTATAGATGGACTTATAGAACAAGTCCCATACACAGCTAGAAGCCCAAATATTTTTTCAGAGGTAGGTGCAGAAAAAAATTATATTCAGTTTGCAACCTGATGGAGGTCAGTATAGATGGACTAATAGAACAAGTCCCACACACTGCTAGAAGGCCAAATATTTTTTCAGAGCTAGATACAGAAAAATATTATATTCAATTTGCAACCTAATGGAGGTCAGTATAGATGGACTAATAGAACAAGTCCCACACACTGCTAGAAGCCCAAATATTTTTTCAGAGCTAGATGCAGAAAAATATTATATTCAATTTGCAACCTGATGGAGATCAGTATACATGGACTAATAGAACAAGTCCCACACACTGCTAGAAGCCCAAATATTTTTTCAGAGGTAGATGCAGAAAAAAATTAACTTCAGTTTGCAACCTGATGGAGGTCAAAATAGATGGACTAATAGAACAAGTCCCACACACTGCTAGAAGGCCAAATATTTTTTTAGAGCTAGATGCAGAAAAAAATTATATTCAATTTGCAACCTGATTGAGGTCAGTATAGATGGACTAATAGAACAAGACCCACACACTGCTAGAAGGCCAAATATTTTTTCAGAGCTAGATGAAGAAAAAAATTTGATTCAATTTGCAACCTGATGGAGGTCAGTATAGATGGTCTAATAGAACAAGTCCCACACACTGCTAGAAGGCCAAATATTTTTTCAGAGCTAGATGCAGAAAAAAATTATATTCAATTTGCAACCTGATGGAGGTCAGTGTAGATGGACTAATAGAACAACTCCCACACACTGCTAGAAGCCCAAATATTTTTTCAGAGCTAGATGCAGAAAAATATTATATTCAATTTGCAACGTGATGGAGGTCAGTATAGATGGACTAATAGAACAAGTCCAGACACTGCTAGAAGCCCCAATATTTTTTCAGAGCTAGATGGTGAAAAAAATTATATTCAATTTGCAACCTGATGGAGGTCAGTATAGATGGACTAATAGAACAAGTCCCACACACTGCTAGAAGCCCAAAAAAAGTTTCAGAGCTAGATGCAGAAAAATATTATATTCAATTTGCAACCTGATGGAGGTCAGTATAGATGGACTAATAGAACAAGTCCCACACACTGCTAGAATCCCAAATATTTTTTCAGAGCTAGATGCAGAATAAAATTATATTCAATTTGCAACGTGATGGAGGTCAGTATAGATGGACTAATAGAACAAGTCCCACACACTGCTAGAAGGCCAAATATTTATTCAGAGCTAGATGCAGAAAAATATTATATTCAATTTGCAACCTGATGGAGGTCAGTATAGATGGACTAATAGAACAAGTCCCACACACTGCTAGAAGGCCAAATATTTTTTCAGAGCTAGATGCAGAAAAAAATTATATTCAATTTGCAACCTGATTGAGGTCAGTATAGATGGACTAATAGAACAAGACCCACACACTGCTAGAAGGCCAAATATTTTTTCAGAGCTAGATGCAGAAAAAAATTATATTCAATTTGCAACCTGATGGAGGACAGTATAGATGGCCTAATAGAACAAGACCCACAAACTCCTAGAAGGCCAAATATTTTTTCAGAGCTAGATGCAGAAAAACATTATATTCAATTTGCAACCTGATTGAGGTCAGTATAGATGGACTAATAGAACAAGACCCACACACTGCTAGAAGGCCAAATATTTTTTCAGAGCTAGATGCAGAAAAATATTTGATTCAATTTGCAACCTGATGGAGGTCAGTATAGATGGTCTAATAGAACAAGTCCCACACACTGCTAGAAGGCCAAATATTTTTTCAGAGCTAGATGCAGAAAAAAATTATATTAAATTTGCAACCTGATGGAGGTCAGAATAGATGGACTAATAGAACAAGTCCCACACACTGCTAGAAGCCCAAATATTTTTTCAGAGCTAGATGCAGAAAAATATTATATTCAATTTGCAACCTAATGGAGGTCAGTATAGATGGACTAATAGAACAAGTCCCACACACTGCTAGAAGGCCAAATATTTTTTCAGAGCTAGATGCAGAAAAAAATTATATTCAATTTGCAACCTGATGGAGGTCAGTATAAATGGACTAATAGAACAAGTCCCACACACTGCTAGAAGCCCAAATATTTTTTCAGAGCTAGATGCAGAAAAATATTATATTCAATTTGCAACCTGATGGAGGTCAGTATACATGGACTAATAGAACAAGTCCCACACACAGCTAGAAGCCCAAATATTTTTTTTAGAGGTAGATGCAGAAAAAAATTATATTCAATTTGCAACCTGATGGAGGTCAGTATAGATGGACTAATAGAACACATCCCACACACAGCTAGAACCCCAAATATTTTTTCAGAGCTAGATGCAGAAAAATATTATATTCAATTTGCAACCTGATGGAGGTCAGTATAGATGGACTAATAGAACAAGTCCCACACACTGCTAGAAGGCCAAATATTTTTTCACAGCTAGATGCAGAAAAAAATTATGTTCAATTTGCAACCTGATGGAGGTCAGTATAGATGGACTAATAGAACAAGTCCCACACACTGCCAGAAGGCCAAATATTTTTTCAGAGCTAGATGCAGAAAAAAATTATATTCAATTTGCATCCTGATTGAGGTCAGTATAGATGGACTAATAGAACAAGTCCCACACACTGCTAGAAGCCCAAAAAAAATTTCAAAGCTAGATGCAGAAAAATATTATATTCAATTTGCAACCTGATGGAGGTCATTATAGATGGACTAATAGAACAAGTCCCACACACTGCTAGAAGGCCAAATATATTTTCAGAGCTAGATGCAGAAAAAAATTATATTCAATTTGCAACCTGATTGAGGTCAGTATAGATGGACTAATAGAACAGGACCCACACATTGCTAGAAGGCCAAATATTTTTTCAGAGCTAGATGCAGAAAAAAATTATATTCAATTTGCAACCTGATGGAGGACAGTATAGATGGACTAATAGAACAAGACCCACAAACTGCTAGAAGGCCAAATATTTTTTCACAGCTAGATGCAGAAAAAAATTATATTCAATTTGCAACCTGATGGAGGTCAGTAGAGATGGACTAATAGAACAAGTCCCACACACTGCTAGAAGGCCAAATATTTTTTCAGAGCTAGATGCAGAAAAAAATTATATTCAATTTGCAACCTGATTGAGGTCAGTATAGATGGACTAATAGAACAAGACCCACACACTGCTAGAATGCCAAATATTTTTCAGAGCTAGATGAAGAAAAAAATTTGATTCAATTTGCAACCTGATGGAGGTCAGTATAGATGGTCTAATAGAACAAGTCCCACACACTGCTAGAAGGCCAAATATTTTTTCAGAGCTAGATGCAGAAAAAAATTATATTCAATTTGCAACCTGATGGAGGTCAGTATAGATGGACTAATAGAACAAGTCCCACACACTGCTAGAAGCCCAAATATTTTTTCAGAGCTAGATGCAGAAAAATATTATATTCAATTTGCAACGTGATGGAGGTCAGTATAGATGGACTAATAGAACAAGTCCCACACACTGCTAGAAGGCCAAATATTTTTTCAGAGCTAGATGCAGAAAAAAATTATATTCAATTTGCAACCTGATGGAGGTCAGTATAGATGGACTAATAGAACAAGTCCCACACACTGTTAGAAGCCCAAAAAAATTTTCAGAGCTAGATGCAGAAAAATATTATATTCAATTTGCAACCTGATGGAGGTCAGTATAGATGGACTAATAGAACAAGTCCCACACACTGCCAGAAGGCCAAATATTTTTTCAGAGCTAGATGCAGAAAAAAATTATATTCAATTTGCAACCTGATTGAGGTCAGTATAGATGGACTAATAGAACAGGACCCACACATTGCTAGAAGGCCAAATATTTTTTCAGAGCTAGATGCAGAAAAAAATTATATTCAATTTGCAACCTGATGGAGGACAGTATAGATGGACTAATAGAAGAAGACCCACAAACTGCTAGAAGGCAAAATATTTTTTCACAGCTAGATGCAGAAAAAAATTATATTCAACTTGCAACCTGATGGAGGTCAGTATAGATGGACTAATAGAACAAGTCCCACACACTGCTAGAAGGCCAAATATTTTTTCAGAGCTAGATGCAGAAAAAAATTATATTCAATTTGCAACCTGATTGAGGTCAGTATAGATGGAGTAATAGAACAAGACCCACACACTGCTAGAAGGCCAAATATTTTTCAGAGCTAGATGAAGAAAAAAATTTGATTCAATTTGCAACCTGATGGAGGTCAGTATAGATGGTCTAATAGAACAAGTCCCACACACTGCTAGAAGGCCAAATATTTTTTCAGAGCTAGATGCAGAAAAAAATTATATTCAATTTGCAACCTGATGGAGGTCAGTATAGATGGACTAATAGAACAAGTCCCACACACTGCTAGAAGCCCAAATATTTTTTCAGAGCTAGATGCAGAAAAATATTATATTCAATTTGCAACGTGATGGAGGTCAGTATAGATGGACTAATAGAACAAGTCCCACACACTGCTAGAAGGCCAAATATTTTTTCAGAGCTAGATGCAGAAAAAAATTATATTCAAGTTGCAACCTGATGGAGGTCAGTATAGATGGACTAATAGAACAAGTCCCACACACTGCTAGAAGCCCAAATATTTTTTCAGAGCTAGATGCAGAAAAATATTATATTCAATTTGCAACCTGATGGAGGTCAGTATACATGGACTAATAGAACAAGTCCCACACACAGCTAGAAGCCCAAATATTTTTTTTAGAGGTAGATGCAGAAAAAAATTATATTCAATTTGCAACCTGATGGAGGTCAGTATAGATGGACTAATAGAACAAGTCCCACACACAGCTAGAAGCCCAAATATTTTTTCAGAGCTAGATGCAGAAAAATATTATATTCAATTTGCAACCTGATGGAGGTCAGTATAGATGGACTAATAGAACAAGTCCCACACACTGCTAGAAGGCCAAATATTTTTTCACAGCTAGATGCAGAAAAAAATTATATTCAATTTGCAACCTGATTGAGGTCAGTATAGATGGACTAATAGAACAAGACCCACACACTGCTAGAAGGCCAAATATTTTTTCAGAGCTAGATGCAGAAAAAAATTATATTCAATTTGCAACCTGATGGAGGACAGTATAGATGGACTAATAGAACAAGACCCACAAACTCCTAGAAGGCCAAATATTTTTTCAGGGCTAGATGCAGAAAAATATTATATTCAATTTGCAACCTGACGGAGGTCAGTATAGATGGACTAATAGAACAAGTCCCACACACTGCTAAAAGCCCAAAAAAATTTTCAGAGCTAGATGCAGAAAAATATTATATTCAATTTGCATCCTGATTGAGGTCAGTATAGATGGACTAATAGAACAAGTCTCACACACTGCTAGAAGGCCAAATATTTTTTCAGAGCCAGATGCAGAAAAAAATTATATTCAATTTGCAACCTGATGGAGGTCAGTATAGATGGACTAATAGAACAAGTCCCACACACTGCTAGAAGGCCAAATATTTTTTCAGAGCTAGATGCAGAAAAAAATTATATTCAATTTGCAACCTGATGGAGGTCAGTATAGATGGACTAATAGAACAAGTCCCACACACTGCTAAAAGCCCAAAAAAATTTTCAGAGCTAGATGCAGAAAAATATTATATTCAATTTGCAACCTGATGGAGGTCAGTATAGATGGACTAATAGAACAAGTCCCACACACTACTAGAAGGCCAAATATTTTTTCAGAGCTAGATGCAGAAAAAAATTATATTCAATTTGCAACCTGATTGAGGTCAGTATAGATGGACTAATAGAACAGGTCCCACACACTGCTAGAAGGCCAAATATTTTTTCAGAGCTAGATGCAGAAAAAAATTATATTCAATTTGCAACCTGATGGAGGACAGTATAGATGGACTAATAGAACAAGACCCACAAACTGCTAGAAGGCCAAATATTTTTTCACAGCTAGATGCAGAAAAAAATTATATTCAATTTGCAACCTGATGGAGGTCAGTATAGATGGACTAATAGAACAAGTCCCACACACTGCTAGAAGGCCAAATATTTTTTCAGAGCTAGATGCAGAAAAAAATTATATTCAATTTGCAACCTGATTGAGGTCAGTATAGATGGACTAATAGAACAAGACCCACACACTGCTAGAAGGCCAAATATTTTTTCAGAGCTAGATGAAGAAAAAAATTTGATTCAATTTGCAACCTGATGGAGGTCAGTATAGATGGTCTAATAGAACAAGTCCCACACACTGCTAGAAGGCCAAATATTTTTTCAGAGCTAGATGCAGAAAAAAATTATATTCAATTTGCAACCTGATGGAGGTCAGTATAGATGGACTAATAGAACAAGTCCCACACACTGCTAGAAGCCTAAATATTTTTTCAGAGCTAGATGCAGAAAAATATTATATTCAATTTGCAACGTGATGGAGGTCAGTATAGATGGACTAATAGAACAAGTCCCACACACTGCTAGAAGGCCAAATATTTTTTCAGAGCTAGATGAAGAAAAAAATTATATTCAAGTTGCAACCTGATGGAGGTCAGTATAGATGGACTAATAGAACAAGTCCCACACACTGCTAGAAGCCCAAATATTTTTTCAGAGCTAAATGCAGAAAAATATTATATTCAATTTGCAACCTGATGGAGGTCAGTATACATGGACTAATAGAATAAGTCCCACACACAGCTAGAAGCCCAAATATTTTTTTTAGAGGTAGATTCAGAAAAAAATTATATTCAATTTGCAACCTGATGGAGGTCAGTATAGATGGACTAATAGAACAAGTCCCACACACAGCTAGAAGCCCAAATATTTTTTCAGAGCTAGATGCAGAAAAATATTATATTCAATTTGCAACCTGATGGAGGTCAGTATAGATGGACTAATAGAACAAATCCCACACACTGCTAGAAGGCCAAATATTTTTTCACAGCTAGATGTAGAAAAAAATTATGTTCAATTTGCAACCTGATGGAGTTCAGTATAGATGGACTAATAGAACAAGTCCCACACACTGCTAGAAGGCCAAATATTTTTTCAGAGCTAGATGCAGAAAAAAATTATATTCAATTTGCAACCTGATTGAGGTCAGTATAGATGGACTAATAGAACAAGACCCACACACTGCTAGAAGGCCAAATATTTTTTCAGAGCTAGATGAAGAAAAAAATTTGATTCAATTTGCAACCTGATGGAGGTCAGTATAGATGGTCTAATAGAACAAGTCCCACACACTGCTAGAAGGCCAAATATTTTTTCAGAGCTAGATGCAGAAAAAAAATATATTCAATTTGCAACCTGATGGAGGTCAGTATAGATGGACTAATAGAACAAGTCCCACACACTGCTAGAAGCCTAAATATTTTTTCAGAGCTAGATGCAGAAAAATATTATATTCAATTTGCAACGTGATGGAGGTCAGTATAGATGGACTAATAGAACAAGTCCCACACACTGCTAGAAGGCCAAATATTTTTTCAGAGCTAGATGAAGAAAAAAATTATATTCAAGTTGCAACCTGATGGAGGTCAGTATAGATGGACTAATAGAACAAGTCCCACACACTGCTAGAAGCCCAAATATTTTTTCAGAGCTAAATGCAGAAAAATATTATATTCAATTTGCAACCTGATGGAGGTCAGTATACATGGACTAATAGAATAAGTCCCACACACAGCTAGAAGCCCAAATATTTTTTTTAGAGGTAGATTCAGAAAAAAATTATATTCAATTTGCAACCTGATGGAGGTCAGTATAGATGGACTAATAGAACAAGTCCCACACACAGCTAGAAGCCCAAATATTTTTTCAGAGCTAGATGCAGAAAAATATTATATTCAATTTGCAACCTGATGGAGGTCAGTATAGATGGACTAATAGAACAAATCCCACACACTGCTAGAAGGCCAAATATTTTTTCACAGCTAGATGTAGAAAAAAATTATGTTCAATTTGCAACCTGATGGAGTTCAGTATAGATGGACTAATAGAACAAGTCCCACACACTGCTAGAAGGCCAAATATTTTTTCAGAGCTAGATGCAGAAAAAAATTATATTCAATTTGCAACCTGATTGAGGTCAGTATAGATGGACTAATAGAACAAGACCCACACACTGCTAGAAGGCCAAATATTTTTCAGAGCTAGATGAAGAAAAAAATTTGATTCAATTTGCAACCTGATGGAGGTCAGTATAGATGGTCTAATAGAACAAGTCCCACACACTGCTAGAAGGCCAAATATTTTTTCAGAGCTAGATGCAGAAAAAAATTATATTCATTTTGCAACCTGATGGACGTCAGTATAGATGGACTAATAGAACAAGTCCCACACACTGCTAGAAGCCCAAATATTTTTTCAGAGCTAGATGCAGAAAAATATTATATTCAATTTGCAACGTGATGGAGGTCAGTATAGATGGAATAATAGAACAAGTCCCAAACACTGCTAGAAGGCCAAATATTTTTTCAGAGCTAGATGCAGAAAAAAATTATATTCAATTTGCAACCTGATGGAGGTCAGTATAGATGGACTAATAGAACAAGTCCCACACACTGCTAGAAGCCCAAAAAAATTTTCAGAGCTAGATGCAGAAAAATATTATATTCAATTTGCAACCTGATGGAGGTCAGTATAGATGGACTAATAGAACAAGTCCCACACACTGCTAGAAGGCCAAATATTTTTTCAGAGCTAGATGCAGAAAAAAATTATATTCAATTTGCAACCTGATTGAGGTCAGTATAGATGGACTAATAGAACAGGACCCACACATTGCTAGAAGGCCAAATATTTTTTCAGAGCTAGATGCAGAAAAAAATTATATTCAATTTGCAACCTGATGGAGGACAGTATAGATGGACTAATAGAAGAAGACCCACAAACTGCTAGAAGGCCAAATATTTTTTCACAGCTAGATGCAGAAGAAAATTATATTCAATTTGCAACCTGATGGAGGTCAGTATAGATGGTCTAATAGAACAAGTCCCACACACTGCTAGAAGGCCAAATATTTTTTCACAGCTAGATGCAGAAAAAAATTATATTCAATTTGCAACCTGATTGAGGTCAGTATAGATGGAGTAATAGAACAAGACCCACACACTGCTAGAAGGCCAAATATTTTTCAGAGCTAGATGAAGAAAAAAATTTGATTCAATTTGCAACCTGATGGAGGTCAGTATAGATGGTCTAATAGAACAAGTCCCACACACTGCTAGAAGGCCAAATATTTTTTCAGAGCTAGATGCAGAAAAAAATGATATTCAATTTGCAACCTGATGGAGGTCAGTATAGATGGACTAATAGAACAAGTCCCACACACTGCTAGAAGCCCAAATATTTTTTCAGAGCTAGATGCAGAAAAATATTATATTCAATTTGCAACGTGATGGAGGTCAGTATAGATGGACTAATAGAACAAGTCCCACACACTGCTAGAAGGCCAAATATTTTTTCAGAGCTAGATGCAGAAAAAAATTATATTCAAGTTGCAACCTGATGGAGGTCAGTATAGATGGACTAATAGAACAAGTCCCACACACTGCTAGAAGCCCAAATATTTTTTCAGAGCTAGATGCAGAAAAATATTATATTCAATTTGCAACCTGATGGAGGTCAGTATACATGGACTAATAGAACAAGTCCCACACACTGCTAGAAGGCCAAATATTTTTTCACAGCTAGATGCAGAAAAAAATTATATTCAATTTGCAACCTGATTGAGGTCAGTATAGATGGACTAATAGAACAAGACCCACACACTGCTAGAAGGCCAAATATTTTTTCAGAGCTAGATGCAGAAAAAAATTATATTCAATTTGCAACCTGATGGAGGACAGTATAGATGGACTAATAGAACAAGACCCACAAACTCCTAGAAGGCCAAATATTTTTTCAGGGCTAGATGCAGAAAAAAATTATATTCAATTTGCAACCTGATGGAGGTCAGTATAGATGGACTAATAGAACAAGTCCCACACACTGCTAGAAGCCCAAATATTTTTTCAGAGCTAGATGCAGAAAAATATTATATTCAATTTGCAACCTGATGGAGGTCAGTATAGATGGACGAATAGAACAAGTCCCACACACTGCTAGAAGGCCAAATATTTTTTCAGAGCTAGATGAAGAAAAAAATTATATTCAATTTGCAACCTGATGGAGGTCAGTATAGATGGACTAATAGAACAAGTCCCACACACTGCTAGAAGCCCAAATATTTTTTCAGAGCTAGATGCAGAAAAATATTATAATCAATTTGCAACCTGATGGAGGTCAGTATACATGGACTAATAGAACAAGTCCCACACACAGCTAGAAGCCCAAATATTTTTTTTAGAGGTAGATGCAGAAAAAAATTATATTCAATTTGCAACCTGATGGAGGTCAGTATAGATGGACTAATAGAACAAGTCCCACACAAAGCTAGGAGCCCAAATATTTTTTCAGAGCTAGATGCAGAAAAATATTATATTCAATTTGCAACCTGATGGAGGTCAGTATAGATGGACTAATAGAACAAGTCCCACACACTGCTAGAAGGCCAAATATTTTTTCACAGCTAGAAGCAGAAAAAAATTATGTTCAATTTGCAACCTGATGGAGGTCAGTATAGATGGACTAATAGAACAAGTCCCACACACTGCCAGAAGGCCAAATATTTTTTCAGAGCTAGATGCAGAAAAAAATTATATTCAATTTGCATCCTGATTGAGGTCAGTATAGATGGACTAATAGAACAAGTCTCACACACTGCTAGAAGGCCAAATATTTTTTCAGAGCCAGATGCAGAAAAAAATTATATTCAATTTGCAACCTGATGGAGGTCAGTATAGATGGACTAATAGAACAAGTCCCACACACTGCTAGAAGGCCAAATATTTTTTCAGAGCTAGATGCAGAAAAAAATTATATTCAATTTGCAACCTGATGGAGGTCAGTATAGATGGACTAATAGAACAAGTCCCACACACTGCTAAAAGCCCAAAAAAATTTTCAGAGCTAGATGCAGAAAAATATTATATTCAATTTGCAACCTGATGGAGGTCAGTATAGATGGACTAATAGAACAAGTCCCACACACTGCTAGAAGGCCAAATATTTTTTCAGAGCTAGATGCAGAAAAAAATTATATTCAATTTGAAACCTGATTGAGGTCAGTATAGATGGACTAATAGAACAGGTCCCACACACTGCTAGAAGGCCAAATATTTTTTCAGAGCTAGATGCAGAAAAAAATTATATTCAATTTGCAACCTGATGGAGGACAGTATAGATGGACTAATAGAACAAGACCCACAAACTGCTAGAAGGCCAAATATTTTTTCAGAGCTAGATGCAGAAAAAAATTATATTCAATTTGCAACCTGATGGAGGTCAGTATAGATGGACTAATAGAACAAGTCCCACACACTGCTAGAAGGCCAAATATTTTTTCAGAGCTAGATGCAGAAAAAAATTATATTCAATTTGCAACCTGATTGAGGTCAGTATAGATGGACTAATAGAACAAGACCCACACACTGCTAGAAGGCCAAATATTTTTTCAGAGCTAGATGAAGAAAAAAATTTGATTCAATTTGCAACCTGATGGAGGTCAGTATAGATGGTCTAATAGAACAAGTCCCACACACTGCTAGAAGGCCAAATATTTTTTCAGAGCTAGATGCAGAAAAAAATTATATTCAATTTGCAACCTGATGGAGGTCAGTATAGATGGACTAATAGAACAAGTCCCACACACTGCTAGAAGCCCAAATATGTTTTCAGAGCTAGATGCAGAAAAATATTATATTCAATTTGCAACGTGATGGAGGTCAGTATAGATGGACTAATAGAACAAGTCCCACACACTGCTAGAAGGCCAAATATTTTTTCAGAGCTAGATGCAGAAAAAAATTATATTCAAGTTGCAACCTGATGGAGGTCAGTATAGATGGACTAATAGAACAAGTCCCACACACTGCTAGAAGCCCAAATATTTTTTCAGAGCTAAATGCAGAAAAATATTATATTCAATTTGCAACCTGATGGAGGTCAGTATACATGGACTAATAGAATAAGTCCCACACACAGCTAGAAGCCCAAATATTTTTTTTAGAGGTAGATGCAGAAAAAAATTATATTCAATTTGCAACCTGATGGAGGTCAGTATAGATGGACTAATAGAACAAGTCCCACACACAGCTAGAAGCCCAAATATTTTTTCAGAGCTAGATGCAGAAAAATATTATATTCAATTTGCAACCTGATGGAGGTCAGTATAGATGGACTAATAGAACAAATCCCACACACTGCTAGAAGGCCAAATACTTTTTCACAGCTAGATGTAGAAAAAAATTATGTTCAATTTGCAACCTGATGAAGGTCAGTATAGATGGACTAATAGAACAAGTCCCACACACTGCCAGAAGGCCAAATATTTTTTCAGAGCTAGATGCAGAAAAAAATTATATTCAATTTGCATCCTGATTGAGGTCAGTATAGATGGACTAATAGAACAAGTCCCACACACTGCTAGAAGGCCAAATATTTTTTCAGAGCTAGATGCAGAAAAAAATTATATTCAATTTGCAACCTGATGGAGGTCAGTATAGATGGACTAATAGAACAAGTCCCATAAACTGCTAGAAGGCCAAATATTTTTTCAGAGCTAGATGCAGAAAAAAATTATATTCAATTTGCAACCTGATGGAGGTCAGTATAGATGGACTAATAGAACAAGTCTCACACACTGCTAGAAGCTCAAAAAAATTTTCAGAGCTAGATGCAGAAAAATATTATATTCAATTTGCAACCTGATGGAGGTCAGTATAGATGGACTAATAGAACAAGTCCCACACACTGCTAGAATCCCAAATATTTTTTCAGAGCTAGATGCAGAATAAAATTATTTTCAATTTGCAACGTGATGGAGGTCAGTATAGATGGACTAATAGAACAAGTCCCACACACTGCTAGAAGGCCAAATATTTTTTCAGAGCTAGATGCAGAAAAATATTATATTCAATTTGCAACCTGATGGAGGTCAGTATAGATGGACTAATAGAACAAGTCCCACACACTGCTAGAAGGCCAAATATTTTTTCAGAGCTAGATGCAGAAAAAAAATATATTCAATTTGCAACCTGATTGAGGTCAGTATAGATGGACTAATAGAACAAGACCCACACACTGCTAGAAGGCCAAATATTTTTTCAGAGCTAGATGCAGAAAAAAATTATATTCAATTTGCAACCTGATGGAGGACAGTATAGATGGACTAATAGAACAAGACCCACAAACTGCTAGAAGGCCAAATATTTTTTCACAGCTAGATGCAGAAAAAAATTATATTCAATTTGCAACCTGATGGAGGTCAGTATAGATGGACTAATAGAACAAGACCCACAAACTGCTAGAAGGCCAAATATTTTTTCACAGCTAGATGCAGAAAAAAATTATATTCAATTTGCAACCTGATGGAGGTCAGTATAGATGGACTAATAGAACAAGTCCCACACACTGCTAGAAGCCTAAAAAAATTTTCAGAGCTAGATGCAGAAAAAAATTATATTCAATTTGCATCCTGATTGATGTCAGTATAGATGGACTAATAGAACAAGTCCCACACACTGCCAGAAGGCCAAATATTTTTTCAGAGCTAGATGCAGAAAAAAATAATATTCAATTTGCAACCTGATGGAGGTCAGTATAGATGGACTAATAGAACAAGTCGCACACACTGCTAGAAGGCCAAATATTTTTTCAGAGCTAGATGCAGAAAAAAATTATATTCAATTTGCAACCTGATGGAGGTCAGTATAGATGGACTAATAGAACAAGTCCCACACACTGCTAGAAGCCTAAAAAAATTTTCAGAGCTAGATGCAGAAAAATATTATATTCAATTTGCAACCTGATGGAGGTCAGTATAGATGGACTAATAGAACAAGTCCCACACACTGCTAGAATCCCAAATATTTTTTCAGAGCTAGATGCAGAATAAAATTATATTCAATTTGCAACGTGATGGAGGTCAGTATAGATGGACTAATAGAACAAGTCCCACACACTGCTAGAAGGCCAAATATTTTTTCAGAGGTAGATGCAGAAAAAAATTATATTCAATTTGCAACCTGATTGAGGTCAGTATAGATGGACTAATAGAACAGGACCCACACACTGCTAGAAGGCCAAATATTTTTTCAGAGCTAGATGCAGAAAAAAATTATATTCAATTTGCAACCTGATGGAGGTCAGTATAGATGGACTAATAGAACAAGACCCACACACTGCTAGAAGGCCAAATATTTTTTCAGAGCTAGATGTAGAAAAAAATTATATTCAATTTGCAACCTGATGGAGGTCAGTATAGATGGACTAATAGAACAAGTCCCACACACTGCTAGAAGGCCAAATATTTTTTCAGAGCTAGATGAAGAAAAAATATATATTCAATTTACAACCTGATGGAGGTCAGTATAGATGGACTAATAGAACAAATCCCACACACTGCTAGAAGCCCAAATATTTTTTCAGAGCTAGATGCAGAAAAATATTATATTCAATTTGCAACCTGATGGAGGTCAGTATAGATGGACTAATAGAACAAGTCCCACACACTGCTAGAAGGCCAAATATTTTTTCAGAGCTAGATGCAGAAAAATATTATATTCAATTTGCAACCTGATGGAGGTCAGTATAGATGGACTAATAGAACAAGTCCCACACACTGCTAGAAGGCCAAATATTTTTTCAGAGCTAGATGCATAAAAAAATTATATTCAATTTGCAACCTGATTTAGGTCAGTATAGATGGACTAATAGAACAAGTCCCACACACTGCTAGAAGGCCAAATATTTTTTCAGAGGTAGATGCAGAAAATTTTTTTATTCAATTTGCAACCTGATGGAGGTCAGGATAAACGACTAATAGAACAAGTCCCACACACTGCTAGAAGGCCAAATATTTTTTCAGAGCTAGATGCAGAAAAATATTATATTCAATTTGCAACCTGATGTAGGTCAGTATAGATGGACTAATAGAACAAGTCCCACACACTGCTAGAAGGCCAAATATTTTTTCAGAGCTAGATGCAGAAAAATATTATATTCAATTTGCAACCTGATGGAGGTCAGTATAGATGGCCTAATAGAACAAGTCCCACACACTGCTAGAAGGCCAAATATTTTTTCAGAGCTAGATACAGAAAAATATTATATTCAATTTGCAACCTGATGGAGGTCAGTATAGAAGAACTAATAGAACAAATCCAACACACACATAGAAGGCCAAATATTTTTTCAGAGGTAGATGCAGAAACAAATTATATTCAATTTGCAACCTGATGGAGGTCAGTATAGATGGACTAATAGAACAAGTCCCACACACAGCTAGCATCCCAAATATTTTTTCAGAGGTAGATGCAGAAAAAGATTATATTCAATTTGCAACCTGATGGAGGTCAGTATACATGGACTAATAGAACAAGTCCCACACACAGCTAGAAGCCCAAATATTTTTTTTAGAGGTAGATGCAGAAAAAAATTATATTCAATTTGCAACCTGATTGAGGTCAGTATAGATGGACTAATAGAACAAGTCCCACACACTGCTAGAAGGCCAAATATTTTTTCAGAGCTAGATGCAGAAAAATATTATATTCAATTTGCAACCTGATGGAGGTCAGTATAGATGAACTAATAGAACAAGTACCACGCACAGCTAGAAGCCCAAATATTTTTTCAGAGCTAGATGCAGAAAAAAATTATATTCAATTTGCAACCTGATGGAGGACAGTATAGATGGACTAATAGAACAAGACCCACAAACTGCTAGAAGGCCAAATATTTTTTCACAGCTAGATGCAGAAAAAAATTATATTCAATTTGCAACCTGATGGAGGTCAGTATAGATGGACTAATAGAACAAGTCCCACACACTGCTAGAAGGCCAAATATTTTTTCAGAGCTAGATGCAGAAAAAAATTATATTCAATTTGCAACCTGATTGAGGTCAGTATAGATGGACTAATAGAACAAGACCCACACACTGCTAGAAGGCCAAATATTTTTTCAGAGCTAGATGCAGAAAAATATTTGATTCAATTTGCAACCTGATGGAGGTCAGTATAGATGGTCTAATAGAACAAGTCCCACACACTGCTAGAAGGCCAAATATTTTTTCAGAGCTAGATGCAGAAAAAAATTATGTTCAATTTGCAACCTGATGGAGGTCAGTATAGATGGACTAATAGAACAAGTCCCACACACTGCTAGAAGCCCAAATATTTTTTCAGAGCTAGATGCAGAAAAATATTATATTCAATTTGCAACCTGATGGAGGTCAGTATAGATGGACTAGTAGAACAAGTCCCACACACTGCTAGAAGGTCAAATATTTTTTCAGAGCTAGATGCAGAAAAAATTATATTCAATTTGCAACCTGATGGAGGTCAGTATAGATGGACTAACAGAACAAGTCCCACACACTGCTAGAAGCCCAAATATTTTTTCAGAGCTAGATGCAGAAAAATATTATATTCAATTTGCAACCTGATGGAGGTCAGTATACATGGACTAATAGAACAAGTCCCATACACAGCTAGAAGCCCAAATATTTTTTTTAGAGGTAGATGCAGAAAAAAATTATATTCAATTTGCAACCTGATGGAGGTCAGTATAGATGGACTAATAGAACAAGTCCCACACACTGCTAGAAGGCCAAATATTTTTTCAGAGCTAGATGCAGAAAAAAATTATATTCAATTTGCAACCTGATTGAGGTCAGTATAGATGGACTAATAGAACAAGACCCACACACTGCTAGAAGGCCAAATATTTTTTCAGAGCTAGATGCAGAAAAATATTTGATTCAATTTGCAACCTGATGGAGGTCAGTATACAGTACAGACCAAAAGTTTGGACACACCTTCTCATTTAAAGATTTTTCTGTATTTTCATGACTATGAAAATTGTACATTCACACTGAAGGCATCAAAACTATGAATTAACACATGTGGAATTATATACTTAACAAAAAAGTGTGAAACAACTGAAAATATGTCTTATATTCTAGGTTCTTCAAAGTAGCCACCTTTTGCTTTGATGACTGCTTTGCACACTCTTGGCATTCTCTCAATGAGCTTCAAGAGGTAGTCACCGGAAATGGTCTTCCAACAATCTTAAAGGAGTTCCCAGAGATGCTTAGCACTTGTTGGCCCTTTTGCCTTCACTCTGCGGTCCAGCTCACCCCAAACCATCTCGATTTGGTTCAGGTCTGGTGACTGTGGAGGCCAGGTCATCTGGCATGGCACCCAATCACTCTGCTTCTTGGTCAAATAGCCCTTACACAGCCTGGAGGTGTGTTTGGGGTCACTGTCCTGTTGAAAAATAAATGATGGTCCAACTAAACGCAAACCGGATGGAATAGCATGCCGCTGCAAGATGCTGTGGTAGCCATGCTGGTTCAGTCTGCCTTCAATTTTGAATAAATCCTCAACAGTGTCACCAGCAAAGCACCCCCACACCATCACACCTCCTCCTCCATGCTTCAGGGTGGGAATCGGGCATGTAGAGTCCATCCGTTCACCTTTTCTGCGTCGCACAAAGACACGGTGGTTGGAACGAAAGATCTCAAATTTGGACTCATCAGACCAAAGCACAGATTTCCACTGGGCTAATGTCCATTCCTTGTGTTCTTTAGCCCAAACAAGTCTCTTCTGCTTGTTGCCTGTCCTTAGCAGTGGTTTCCTAGCAGCTATTTTACCATGAAGGCCTGCTGCACAAAGTCTCCTCTTAACAGTTGTTGAAGAGATGTGTCTGCTGCTAGAACTCTGTGTGGCATTGACCAGGTCTCTAATCTGAGCTGCTATTAACCTGCTATTTCTGAGGCTGGTGACTCGGATAAACTTATCCTCAGAAGCAGAGGTGACTCTTGGTTTTCCTTTCCTGGGGCGGTCCTCATGTAAGCCAGTTTCTTTGTAGCGCTTGATGGTTTTTGCAACTGCACTTGGGGACACTTTCAAAGTTTTCCCAATTTTTCGCACTGACTGACCTTCATTTCTTAAAGTAATGATGGCCACTCGTTTTTCTTTACTTAGCTGCTTTTTTCTTGCCATAATACAAATTCTAACAGTCTATTCAGTAGGACTATCAGCTGTGTATCTACCAGACTTCTGCACAACACAACTGATGGTCCCAACCCCATTTATAAGGCAAGAAATCCCACTTATTAAACCTGACAGGGCACACCTGTGAAGTGAAAACCATTTCTGGTGACTACCTCTTGAAGCTTATCAAGAGAATGCCAAGAGTGTGCAAAGCAGTCATCAAAGCAAAAGGTGGCTACTTTGAAGAACCTAGAATATAAGACATATTTTCAGTTGTTTCAGACTTTTTTGTTAAGTATATAATTCCACATGTGTTAATTCATAGTTTTGATGCCTTCAGTGTGAATGTACAATTTTCATAGTCATGAAAATACAGAAAAATCTTTAAATGAGAAGATGTGTCCAAACTTTTGGTCTGTACTGTAGATGGTCTAATAGAACAAGTCCCACACACTGCTAGAAGGCCAAATATTTTTTCAGAGCTAGATGCAGAAAAATATTTGATTCAATTTGCAACCTGATGGAGGTCGGTATAGATGGTCTAATAGAACAAGTCCCACACACTGCTAGAAGGCCAAATATTTTTTCAGAGCTAGATGCAGAAAAAAATTATGTTCAATTTGCAACCTGATGGAGGTCAGTATAGATGGACTAATAGAACAAGTCCCACACACTGCTAGAAGCCCAAATATTTTTTCAGAGCTAGATGCAGAAAAATATTATATTCAATTTGCAACCTGATGGAGGTCAGTATAGATGGACTAGTAGAACAAGTCCCACACACTGCTAAAAGGTCAAATATTTTTTCAGAGCTAGATGCAGAAAAAATTATATTCAATTTGCAACCTGATGGAGGTCAGTATAGATGGACTAACAGAACAAGTCCCACACACTGCTAGAAGCCCAAATATTTTTTCAGAGCTAGATGCAGAAAAATATTATATTTAATTTGCAACCTGATGGAGGTCAGTATACATGGACTAATAGAACAAGTCCCATACACAGCTAGAAGCCCAAATATTTTTTTTAGAGGTAGATGCAGAAAAAAATTATATTCAATTTGCAACCTGATGGAGGTCAGTATAGATGGACTAATAGAACAAGTCCCACACACTGCCAGAAGGCCAAATATTTTTTCAGAGCTAGATGCAGAAAAAAATTGTATTCAATTTGCATCCTGATTGATGTCAGTATAGATGGACTAATAGAACAAGTCCCACACACTGCCAGAAGGCCAAATATTTTTTCAGAGCTAGATGCAGAAAAAAATAATCTTCAATTTGCAACCTGATGGAGGTCAGTATAGATGGACTAATAGAACAAGTCGCACACACTGCTAGAAGGCCAAATATTTTTTCAGAGCTAGATGCAGAAAAAAATTATATTCAATTTGCAACCTGATGGAGGTCAGTATAGATGGACTAATAGAACAAGTCCCACACACTGCTAGAAGCCTAAAAAAATTTTCAGAGCTAGATGCAGAAAAATATTATATTCAATTTGCAACCTGATGGAGGTCAGTATAGATGGACTAATAGAACAAGTCCCACACACTGCTAGAATCCCAAATATTTTTTCAGAGCTAGATGCAGAATAAAATTATATTCAATTTGCAACGTGATGGAGGTCAGTATAGATGGACTAATAGAACAAGTCCCACACACTGCTAGAAGGCCAAATATTTTTTCAGAGGTAGATGCAGAAAAAAATTATATTCAATTTGCAACCTGATTGAGGTCAGTATAGATGGACTAATAGAACAAGTCCCACACACTGCTAGAAGGCCAAATATTTTTTCAGAGCTAGATGCAGAAAAATATTATATTCAATTTGCAACCTGATGGAGGTCAGTATAGATGAACTAATAGAACAAGTACCACGCACAGCTAGAAGCCCAAATATTTTTTCAGAGGTAGATGCAGAAAAAAATTATATTTCATTTGCAACCTGATGGAGGTCAGTATAGATGGACTAATAGAACAAGTCCCACACACTGCTAGAAGGCCAAATATTTTTTCAGAGCTAGATGCAGAAAAAAATTATATTCAATTTGCAACCTGATGGAGGTCAGTATAGATGGACTAATAGAACAAGTCCCACACACTGCTAGAAGGCCAAATATTTTTTCAGAGCTAGATGCATAAAAAAATTATATTCAATTTGCAACCTGATGTAGGTCAGTATAGATGGACTAATAGAACAAGTCCCACACACTGCTAGAAGGCCAAATATTTTTTCAGAGCTAGATGCAGAAAAATATTATATTCAATTTGCAACCTGATGGAGGTCAGTATAGATGGACTAATAGAACAAGTCCCACACACTGCTAGAAGGCCAAATATTTTTTCAGAGCTAGATACAGAAAAATATTATATTCAATTTGCAACCTCATGGAGGTCAGTATAGAAGAACTAATAGAACAAATCCAACACACACAAAGAAGGCCAAATATTTTTTCAGAGGTAGATGCAGAAACAAATTATATTCAATTTGCAACCTGATGGAGGTCAGTATAGATGGACTAATAGAACAAGTCCCACACACAGCTAGCATCCCAAATATTTTTTCAGAGGTAGATGCAGAAAAAAATTATATTCAATTTGCAACCTGATGGAGGTCAGTATACATGGACTAATAGAACAAGTCCCACACACAGCTAGAAGCCCAAATATTTTTTTAGAGGTAGATGCAGAAAAAAATTATATTCAATTTGCAACCTGATTGAGGTCAGTATAAATGGACTAATAGAACAAGTCCCACACACTGCTAGAAGGCCAAATATTTTTTCAGAGCTAGATGCAGAAAAATATTATATTCAATTTGCAACCTGATGGAGGTCAGTATAGATCAACTAATAGAACAAGTACCACGCACAGCTAGAAGCCCAAATATTTTTTCAGAGGTAGATGCAGAAAAAAATTATATTTCATTTGCAACCTGATGGAGGTCAGTATAGATGGACTAATAGAACAAGTCCCACACACTGCTAGAAGGCCAAATATTTTTTCAGAGCTAGATGCAGAAAAAAATTATATTCAATTTGCAACCTGATGGAGGTCAGTATAGATGGACTAATAGAACAAGTCCCACACACTGCTAGAAGGCCAAATATTTTTTCAGAGCTAGATGCATAAAAAAATTATATTCAGTTTGCAACCTGATTGAGGTCAGTATAGATGGACTAATAGAACAAGTCCCACACACAGCTAGAATCCCAAATATTTTTTCAGAGGTAGATGCAGAAAAAAATTATATTCAATTTGCAACCTGATGGAGGTCAGTATACATGGACTAATAGAACAAGTCCCACACACAGCTAGAAGCCCAAATATTTTTTTTAGAGGTAGATGCAGAAAAAAATTATATTCAATTTGCAACCTGATGGAGGTCAGTATAGATGGACTAATAGAACAAGTCCCACACACAGCTAGAAGGCCAAATATTTTTTCAGAGCTAGATGCAGAAAAATATTATATTCAATTTGCAACCTGATGGAGGTCAGTATAGATGGACTAATAGAACAAGTCCCACACACTGCTAGAAGGCCAAATATTTTTTCACAGCTAGATGCAGAAAAAAATTATATTCAATTTGCAACCTGATGGAGGTCAGTATAGATGGACTAATAGAACAAGTCCCACACACTGCTTGAAGGCCAAATATTTTTTCAGAGCTAGATGCAGAAAAAAATTATATTCAATTTGCAACCTGATGGAGGTCAGTATAGATGGACTAATAGAACAAGTCCCACACACTGCTAGAAGGCCAAATATTTTTTCAGAGCTAGATGAAGAAAAAAAATATATTCAATTTGCAACCTGATGTAGGGCAGTATAGATGGACTAATAGAACAAATCCCACACACTGCTAGAAGCCCAAATATTTTTTCAGAGCTAGATGCAGAAAAATATTATATTCAATTTGCAACCTGATGGAGGTCAGTATAGATGGACTAATAGAACAATTCCCACACACTGCTAGAAGGCCAAATATTTTTTCAGAGCTAGATGCAGAAAAATATTATATTCAATTTGCAACCTGATGGAGGTCAGTATAGATGAACTAATAGAACAAGTACCACGCACAGCTAGAAGCCCAAATATTTTTTCAGAGTTAGATGCAGAAAAAATTATATTTCATTTGCAACCTGATGGAGGTCAGTATAGATGGACTAATAGAACAAGTCCCACACACTGCTAGAAGGCCAAATATTTTTTCAGAGCTAGATGCAGAAAAAAATTATATTCAATTTGCAACCTGATGGAGGTCAGTATAGATGGACTAATAGAACAAGTCCCACACACTGCTAGAAGGCCAAATATTTTTTCAGAGCTAGATGCATAAAAAAATTATATTCAATTTGCAACCTGATTGAGGTCAGTATAGATGGACTAATAAAACAAGTCCCACACACTGCTAGAAGGCCAAATATTTTTTCAGAGGTAGATGCAGAAATTTTTTTTATTCAATTTGCAACCTGATGGAGGTCAGTATAGATGGACTAATAGAACAAGTCCCACACACTGCTAGAAGGCCAAATATTTTTTCAGAGCTAGATGCAGAAAAATATTATATTCAATTTGCAACCTGATGGAGGTCAGTATAGATGGACTAATAGAACAAGTCCCACACACTGCTAGAAGGCCAAATATTTTTTCAGAGCTAGATACAGAAAAATATTATATTCAATTTGCAAACTGATGGAGGTCAGTATAGAAGAACTAATAGAACAAATCCCACACACAGCTAGAAGGCCAAATATTTTTTCAGAGGTAGATGCAGAAAAAAATTATATTCAATTTGCAACCTGATGGAGGTCAGTATAGATGAACTAATAGAACAAGTCCCACACACAGCTAGAATCCCAAATATTTTTTCAGAGGTAGATGCAGAAAAAATTATATTCAATTTGCAACCTGATGGAGGTCAGTATAGATGGACTATTAGAACAAGTCCCTCACACTGCTAGAAGGCCAAATATTTTTTCAGAGCTAGATGCAGAAAAATATTATATTCAATTTGCAACCTGATGGAGGTCAGTATAGATGGACTAATAGAACAAGTCCCACACACTGCTAGAAGGCCAAATATTTTTTCAGAGCTAGATGCAGAAAAAAAATATATTCAATTTGCAACCTGATGGAGGTCAGTACAGATGGACTAATAGAACAAATCCCACGCACAGCTAGAAGCACAAATATTTTTTCAGAGGTAGATGCAGAAAAAAATTATATTCCATTTGCTACCTGATGGAGGTCAGTATAGATGGACTAATAGAACAAGTCCCACACACAGCTAGAATCCCAAATATTTTTTCAGAGGTAGATGCAGAAAAAAATTATATTCAATTTGCAACCTGATGGAGGTCAGTATAGATGGACTAATAAAACAAGTCCCACACACTGCTAGAAGGCCAAATATTTTTTCAGAGGTAGATGCAGAAATTTTTTTTATTCAATTTGCAACCTGATGGAGGTCAGTATAAAGGACTAATAGAACAAGTCCCACACACTGCTAGAAGGCCAAATATTTTTTCAGAGCTAGATGCAGAATAAAATTATATTCAATTTGCAACCTGATGGAGGTCAGTATAGATGGACTAATAGAACAAGTCCCACACAATGCTAGAAGGCCAAATATTTTTTCAGAGCTAGATGCAGAAAAATATTATATTCAATTTGCAACCTGATGGAGGTCAGTATAGATGGACTAATAGAACAAGTCCCACACACTGCTAGAAGGCCAAATATTTTTTCAGAGCTAGATACAGAAAAATATTATATTCAATTTGCAAACTGATGGAGGTCAGTATAGAAGAACTAATAGAACAAATCCCACACACAGCTAGAAGGCCAAATATTTTTTCAGAGGTAGATGCAGAAAAAAATTATATTCAATTTGCAACCTGATGGAGGTCAGTATAGATGAACTAATAGAACAAGTCCCACACACAGCTAGAATCCCAAATATTTTTTCAGAGGTAGATGCAGAAAAAAATTATATTCAATTTGCAACCTGATGGAGGTCAGTATAGATGGACTAATAGAACAAGTCCCTCACACTGCTAGAAGGCCAAATATTTTTTCAGTGCTAGATGCAGAAAAATATTATATTCAATTTGCAACCTGATGGAGGTCAGTATAGATGGACTAATAGAACAAGTCCCACACACTGCTAGAAGGCCAAATATTTTTTCAGAGCTAGATGCAGAAAAAAAATATATTCAATTTGCAACCTGATGGAGGTCAGTATAGATGGACTAATAGAACAAATCCCACGCACAGCTAGAAGCCCAAATATTTTTTCAGAGGTAGATGCAGAAAAAAATTATATTCCATTTGCTACCTGATGGAGGTCAGTATAGATGGACTAATAGAACAAGTCCCACACACAGCTAGAATCCCAAATATTTTTTCAGAGGTAGATGCAGAAAAAAATTATATTCAATTTGCAACCTGATGGAGTTCAGTATAGATGGACTAATAGAACAAGTCCCTCACACTGCTAGAAGGCCAAATATTTTTTCAGAGCTAGATGCAGAAAAATATTATATTCAATTTGCAACCTGATGGAGGTCAGTATAGATGGACTGATAGAACGAGTCCCACACACTGCTAGAAGCCAAAAAATTTTTTCAGAGCTAGATGCTGAAAAATATTATATTCAATTTGCAACCTGATGGAGGTCAGTATAGATGGACTAATAGAACAAGTCCCACACACTGCTAGAAGGCCAAATATTTTTTCAGAGCTAGATGCAGAAAAATATTATATTCAATTTGCAACCTGATGGAGGTCAGTATAGATGGACTAATAGAACAAGTCCCACACACTGCTAGAAGGCCAAATATTTTTTCAGAGGTAGATGCAGAAAAAAATTATATTCAATTTGCAACCTGATGGAGGTCAGTATAGATGGATTAATAGAACAAGTCCCACGTACTGCTAGAAGGCCAAATATTTTTTCAGAGCTAGATGCAGAAAAATATTATATTCAATTTGCAACCTGATGGAGGTCAGTATAGATGGACGAATAGAACAAGTCCCACACACTGCTAGAAGGCCAAATATTTTTTCAGAGCTAGATGCAGAAAAATATTATATTCAATTTGCAACGTGATGGAGGTCAGTATAGATTGACTAATAGAACAAGTCCCACACACTGCTAGAAGGCCAAATATTTTTTCAGAGCTAGATGCAGAAAAATATTATATTCAATTTGCAACCTGATGGAGGTCAGTATAAATGGACTAATAGAACAAGTCCCACACACTGCTAGAAGGCCAAATATTTTTTCAGAGCTAGATGCAGAAAAATATTAAATTCAATTTGCAACCTGATGGAGGTCAGTATAGATGGACTAATAGAACAAGTCCCATACACAGCTAGAAGCCCAAATATTTTTTCAGAGGTGGATGCAGAAAAAAATTATATTCAGTTTGCAACCTGATGGAGGTCAGTATAGATGGACTAATAGAACAAGTCCCACACACTGCTATAAGGCCAAATATTTTTTCAGAGCTAGATGCAGAAAAAAATTATATTCAATTTGCAACCTGGTGGAGGTCAGTATAGATGGACTAATAGAACAAGTCCCACACACTGCTAGAAGACCAAATATTTTTTCAGAGCTAGATGCAGAAAAAAATTATATTCAATTTGCAACCTGATGGAGGTCAGTATAGATGGACTAATAGAACAAGTCCCACACACTGCTAGAAGCCAAAAAAATTTTTCAGAGCTAGATGGAGAAAAATATTATATTCAATTTTCAACCTGATGGAGGTCAGTATAGATGGACTAATAGAACAAGTCCCACACACTGCTAGAAGGCCAAATATTTTTTCAGAGCTAGATGCAGAAAAATATTATATTCAATTTGCAACCTGATGGAGGTCAGTATAGATGGACTAATAGAACAAGTCCCACACACAGCTAGAAGGCCAAATATTTTTTCAGAGGTAGATGTAGAAAAAAATTATATTCAATTTGCAACCTGATGGAGGTCAGTATAGATGGATTAATAGAACAAGTCCCACATACTGCTAGAAGGCCAAATATTTTTTCAGAGCTAGATGCAGAAAAATATTATATTCAATTTGCAACCTGATGGAGGTCAGTATAGATGGATGAATAGAACAAGTCCCACACACTGCTAGAAGGCCAGATATTTTTTCAGAGCTAGATGCAGAAAAATATTATATTCAATTTGCAACGTGATGGAGGTCAGTATAGATTGACTAATAGAACAAGTCCCACACACTGCTAGAAGGCCAAATATTTTTTCAGAGCTAGATGCAGAAAAATATTATATTCAATTTGCAACCTGATGGAGGTCAGTATAAATGGACTAATAGAACAAGTCCCACACACTGCTAGAAGGCCAAATATTTTTTCAGAGCTAGATGCAGAAAAATATTATATTCAATTTGCAACCTGATGGAGGTCAGTATAGATGGACTAATAGAACAAGACCCACGCACAGCTAGAAGCCCAAATATTTTTTCAGAGGTGGATGCAGAAAAAAATCATATTCCATTTGCTACCTGATGGAGGTCAGTATAGATGGACTAATAGAACAAGTCCCACACACTGCTAGAAGGCCAAATATTTTTTCAGAGCTAGATGCAGAAAAAAAATATATTCAATTTGCAACCTGATGGAGGTCAGTATAGATGGACTAATAGAACAAATCCCACGCACAGCTAGAAGCCCAAATATTTTTTCAGAGGTAGATGCAGAAAAAAATTATATTCCATTTGCTACCTGATGGAGGTCAGTATAGATGGACTAATAGAACAAGTCCCACACACTGCTATAAGGCCAAATATTTTTTCAGAGCTAGATGCAGAAAAAAATTATATTCAATTTGCAACCTGATGGAGGTCAGTATAGATGGACTAATAGAACAAGTCCCACACACTGCTAGAAGGCCAAATATTTTTTCAGAGCTAGATGCAGAAAAATATTATATTCAATTTGCAACCTGATGGAGGTCAGTATAGATGAACTAATAGAACAAGTACCACGCACAGCTAGAAGCCCAAATATTTTTTCAGAGTTAGATGCAGAAAAAATTATATTTCATTTGCAACCTGATGGAGGTCAGTATAGATGGACTAATAGAACAAGTCCCACACACTGCTAGAAGGCCAAATATTTTTTCAGAGCTAGATGCAGAAAAAAATTATATTCAATTTGCAACCTGATGGAGGTCAGTATAGATGGACTAATAGAACAAGTCCCACACACTGCTAGAAGGCCAAATATTTTTTCAGAGCTAGATGCATAAAAAAATTATATTCAATTTGCAACCTGATTGAGGTCAGTATAGATGGACTAATAAAACAAGTCCCACACACTGCTAGAAGGCCAAATATTTTTTCAGAGGTAGATGCAGAAATTTTTTTTATTCAATTTGCAACCTGATGGAGGTCAGTATAGATGGACTAATAGAACAAGTCCCACACACTGCTAGAAGGCCAAATATTTTTTCAGAGCTAGATGCAGAAAAATATTATATTCAATTTGCAACCTGATGGAGGTCAGTATAGATGGACTAATAGAACAAGTCCCACACACTGCTAGAAGGCCAAATATTTTTTCAGAGCTAGATACAGAAAAATATTATATTCAATTTGCAAACTGATGGAGGTCAGTATAGAAGAACTAATAGAACAAATCCCACACACAGCTAGAAGGCCAAATATTTTTTCAGAGGTAGATGCAGAAAAAAATTATATTCAATTTGCAACCTGATGGAGGTCAGTATAGATGAACTAATAGAACAAGTCCCACACACAGCTAGAATCCCAAATATTTTTTCAGAGGTAGATGCAGAAAAAATTATATTCAATTTGCAACCTGATGGAGGTCAGTATAGATGGACTATTAGAACAAGTCCCTCACACTGCTAGAAGGCCAAATATTTTTTCAGAGCTAGATGCAGAAAAATATTATATTCAATTTGCAACCTGATGGAGGTCAGTATAGATGGACTAATAGAACAAGTCCCACACACTGCTAGAAGGCCAAATATTTTTTCAGAGCTAGATGCAGAAAAAAAATATATTCAATTTGCAACCTGATGGAGGTCAGTATAGATGGACTAATAGAACAAATCCCACGCACAGCTAGAAGCCCAAATATTTTTTCAGAGGTAGATGCAGAAAAAAATTATATTCCATTTGCTACCTGATGGAGGTCAGTATAGATGGACTAATAGAACAAGTCCCACACACAGCTAGAATCCCAAATATTTTTTCAGAGGTAGATGCAGAAAAAAATTATATTCAATTTGCAACCTGATGGAGGTCAGTATAGATGGACTAATAAAACAAGTCCCACACACTGCTAGAAGGCCAAATATTTTTTCAGAGGTAGATGCAGAAATTTTTTTTATTCAATTTGCAACCTGATGGAGGTCAGTATAAAGGACTAATAGAACAAGTCCCACACACTGCTAGAAGGCCAAATATTTTTTCAGAGCTAGATGCAGAATAAAATTATATTCAATTTGCAACCTGATGGAGGTCAGTATAGATGGACTAATAGAACAAGTCCCACACAATGCTAGAAGGCCAAATATTTTTTCAGAGCTAGATGCAGAAAAATATTATATTCAATTTGCAACCTGATGGAGGTCAGTATAGATGGACTAATAGAACAAGTCCCACACACTGCTAGAAGGCCAAATATTTTTTCAGAGCTAGATACAGAAAAATATTATATTCAATTTGCAAACTGATGGAGGTCAGTATAGAAGAACTAATAGAACAAATCCCACACACAGCTAGAAGGCCAAATATTTTTTCAGAGGTAGATGCAGAAAAAAATTATATTCAATTTGCAACCTGATGGAGGTCAGTATAGATGAACTAATAGAACAAGTCCCACACACAGCTAGAATCCCAAATATTTTTTCAGAGGTAGATGCAGAAAAAAATTATATTCAATTTGCAACCTGATGGAGGTCAGTATAGATGGACTAATAGAACAAGTCCCTCACACTGCTAGAAGGCCAAATATTTTTTCAGAGCTAGATGCAGAAAAATATTATATTCAATTTGTAACCTGATGGAGGTCAGTATAGATGGACTAATAGAACAAGTCCCACACACTGCTAGAAGGCCAAATATTTTTTCAGAGCTAGATGCAGAAAAAAAATATATTCAATTTGCAACCTGATGGAGGTCAGTATAGATGGACTAATAGAACAAATCCCACGCACAGCTAGAAGCCCAAATATTTTTTCAGAGGTAGATGCAGAAAAAAATTATATTCCATTTGCTACCTGATGGAGGTCAGTATAGATGGACTAATAGAACAAGTCCCACACACAGCTAGAATCCCAAATATTTTTTCAGAGGTAGATGCAGAAAAAAATTATATTCAATTTGCAACCTGATGGAGTTCAGTATAGATGGACTAATAGAACAAGTCCCTCACACTGCTAGAAGGCCAAATATTTTTTCAGAGCTAGATGCAGAAAAATATTATATTCAATTTGCAACCTGATGGAGGTCAGTATAGATGGACTGATAGAACGAGTCCCACACACTGCTAGAAGCCAAAAAATTTTTTCAGAGCTAGATGCTGAAAAATATTATATTCAATTTGCAACCTGATGGAGGTCAGTATAGATGGACTAATAGAACAAGTCCCACACACTGCTAGAAGGCCAAATATTTTTTCAGAGCTAGATGCAGAAAAATATTATATTCAATTTGCAACCTGATGGAGGTCAGTATAGATGGACTAATAGAACAAGTCCCACACACTGCTAGAAGGCCAAATATTTTTTCAGAGGTAGATGCAGAAAAAAATTATATTCAATTTGCAACCTGATGGAGGTCAGTATAGATGGATTAATAGAACAAGTCCCACGTACTGCTAGAAGGCCAAATATTTTTTCAGAGCTAGATGCAGAAAAATATTATATTCAATTTGCAACCTGATGGAGGTCAGTATAGATGGACGAATAGAACAAGTCCCACACACTGCTAGAAGGCCAAATATTTTTTCAGAGCTAGATGCAGAAAAATATTATATTCAATTTGCAACGTGATGGAGGTCAGTATAGATTGACTAATAGAACAAGTCCCACACACTGCTAGAAGGCCAAATATTTTTTCAGAGCTAGATGCAGAAAAATATTATATTCAATTTGCAACCTGATGGAGGTCAGTATAAATGGACTAATAGAACAAGTCCCACACACTGCTAGAAGGCCAAATATTTTTTCAGAGCTAGATGCAGAAAAATATTAAATTCAATTTGCAACCTGATGGAGGTCAGTATAGATGGACTAATAGAACAAGTCCCATACACAGCTAGAAGCCCAAATATTTTTTCAGAGCTGGATGCAGAAAAAAATTATATTCAGTTTGCAACCTGATGGAGGTCAGTATAGATGGACTAATAGAACAAGTCCCACACACTGCTAGAAGGCCAAATATTTTTTCAGAGCTAGATGCAGAAAAAAATTATATTCAATTTGCAACCTGATGGAGGTCAGTATAGATGGACTAATAGAACAAGTCCCACACACTGCTAGAAGACCAAATATTTTTTCAGAGCTAGATGCAGAAAAAAATTATATTCAATTTGCAACCTGATGGAGGTCAGTATAGATGGACTAATAGAACAAGTCCCACACACTGCTAGAAGCCAAAAAAATTTTTCAGAGCTAGATGGAGAAAAATATTATATTCAATTTTCAACCTGATGGAGGTCAGTATAGATGGACTAATAGAACAAGTCCCACACACTGCTAGAAGGCCAAATATTTTTTCAGAGCTAGATGCAGAAAAATATTATATTCAATTTGCAACCTGATGGAGGTCAGTATAGATGGACTAATAGAACAAGTCCCACACACAGCTAGAAGGCCAAATATTTTTTCAGAGGTAGATGTAGAAAAAAATTATATTCAATTTGCAACCTGATGGAGGTCAGTATAGATGGATTAATAGAACAAGTCCCACATACTGCTAGAAGGCCAAATATTTTTTCAGAGCTAGATGCAGAAAAATATTATATTCAATTTGCAACCTGATGGAGGTCAGTATAGATGGATGAATAGAACAAGTCCCACACACTGCTAGAAGGCCAGATATTTTTTCAGAGCTAGATGCAGAAAAATATTATATTCAATTTGCAACGTGATGGAGGTCAGTATAGATTGACTAATAGAACAAGTCCCACACACTGCTAGAAGGCCAAATATTTTTTCAGAGCTAGATGCAGAAAAATATTATATTCAATTTGCAACCTGATGGAGGTCAGTATAAATGGACTAATAGAACAAGTCCCACACACTGCTAGAAGGCCAAATATTTTTTCAGAGCTAGATGCAGAAAAATATTATATTCAATTTGCAACCTGATGGAGGTCAGTATAGATGGACTAATAGAACAAGACCCACGCACAGCTAGAAGCCCAAATATTTTTTCAGAGGTGGATGCAGAAAAAAATCATATTCCATTTGCTACCTGATGGAGGTCAGTATAGATGGACTAATAGAACAAGTCCCACACACTGCTAGAAGGCCAAATATTTTTTCAGAGCTAGATGCAGAAAAAAAATATATTCAATTTGCAACCTGATGGAGGTCAGTATAGATGGACTAATAGAACAAATCCCACGCACAGCTAGAAGCCCAAATATTTTTTCAGAGGTAGATGCAGAAAAAAATTATATTCCATTTGCTACCTGATGGAGGTCAGTATAGATGGACTAATAGAACAAGTCCCACACACTGCTATAAGGCCAAATATTTTTTCAGAGCTAGATGCAGAAAAAAATTATATTCAATTTGCAACCTGATGGAGGTCAGTATAGATGGACTAATAGAACAAGTCCCACACACTGCTAGAAGGCCATATATTTTTGCAGAGCTAGATGCAGAAAACAATTATATTCAATTTGCAACCTGATGGAGGTCAGTATAGATGGACTAATAGAACAAGTCCCACACACTGCTAGAAGGCCAAATATTTTTTCAGAGCTAGATGCATAAAAAAAATATATTCAATTTGCAACCTGATTGAGGTCAGTATAGATGGACTAATAGAACAATTCCCACACACTGCTAGAAGGCCAAATATTTTTTCAGAGGTGGATGCAGAAAAAAATTATATTCAATTTGCAACCTGATGGAGGTCAGTATAGATGGACTAATAGAACAAGTCCCACACACTGCTAGAAGGCCAAATATATTTTCAGAGCTAGATGCAGAATAAAATTATATTCAATTTGCAACCTGATGGAGGTCAGTATAGATGGACTAATAGAACAAGTCCCACACACTGCTAGAAGGCCAAATATTTTTTCAGAGCTAGATGCAGAAAAATATTATATTCAATTTGCAACCTGATGGAGGTCAGTATAGATGGACTAATAGAACAAGTCCCACACACAGCTAGAAGGCCAAATATTTTTTCAGAGGTAGATGCAGAAAAAAATTATATTCAATTTGCAACCTGATGGAGGTCAGTATAGATGGATTAATAGAACAAGTCCCACATACTGCTAGAAGGCCAAATATTTTTTCAGAGCTAGATGCAGAAAAATATTATATTCAATTTGCAACCTGATGGAGGTCAGTATAGATGGACGAATAGAACAAGTCCCACACACTGCTAGAAGGCCAGATATTTTTTCAGAGCTAGATGCAGAAAAATATTATATTCAATTTGCAACGTGATGGAGGTCAGTATAGATTGACTAATAGAACAAGTCCCACACACTGCTAGAAGGCCAAATATTTTTTCAGAGCTAGATGCAGAAAAATATTATATTCAATTTGCAACCTGATGGAGGTCAGTATAAATGGACAAATAGAACAAGTCCCAAACACTGCTAGAAGGCCAAATATTTTTTCAGAGCTAGATGCAGAAAAATATTATATTCAATTGGCAACCTGATGGAGGTCAGTATAGATGGACTAATAGAACAAGACCCACACACAGCTAGAAGCCCAAATATTTTTTCAGAGGTGGATGCAGAAAAAAATTATATTCAGTTTGCAACCTGATGGAGGTCAGTATAGATGGACTAATAGAACAAGTCCCACACACTGCTAGAAGGCCAAATATTTTTTCAGAGCTAGATGCAGAAAAAAAGTATATTCAATTTGCAACCTGATGGAGGTCAGTATAGATGGACTAATAGAACAAATCCCACGCACAGCTAGAAGCCCAAATATTTTTTCAGAGGTAGATGCAGAAAAAAATTATATTCAATTGGCAACCTGATGGAGGTCAGTATAGATGGACTAATAGAACAAGACCCACACACAGCTAGAAGCCCAAATATTTTTTCAGAGGTGGATGCAGAAAAAAATTATATTCAGTTTGCAACCTGATGGAGGTCAGTATAGATGGACTAATAGAACAAGTCCCACACACTGCTAGAAGGCCAAATATTTTTTCAGAGCTAGATGCAGAAAAAAAGTATATTCAATTTGCAACCTGATGGAGGTCAGTATAGATGGACTAATAGAACAAATCCCACGCACAGCTAGAAGCCCAAATATTTTTTCAGAGGTAGATGCAGAAAAAAATTATATTCCATTTGCTACCTGATGGAGGTCAGTATAGATGGACTAATAGAACAAGTCCCACACACTGCTATAAGGCCAAATATTTTTTCAGAGCTAGATGCAGAAAAAAATTATATTCAATTTGCAACCTGATGGAGGTCAGTATAGATGGACTAATAGAACAAGTCCCACACACTGCTAGAAGGCCATATATTTTTGCAGAGCTAGATGCAGAAAACAATTATATTCAATTTGCAACCTGATGGGGTCAGTATAGATGGACTAATAGAACAAGTCCCACACACTGCTAGAAGGCCAAATATTTTTTCAGAGCTAGATGCATAAAAAAATTATATTCAATTTGCAACCTGATTGAGGTCAGTATAGATGGACTAATAGAACAAGTCCCACACACTGCTAGAAGGCCAAATATTTTTTCAGAGGTAGATGCAGAAAAAAATTATATTCAATTTGCAACCTGATGGAGGTCAGTATAGATGGACTAATAGAACAAGTCCCACACACTGCTAGAAGGCCAAATATTTTTTCAGAGCTAGATGCAGAATAAAATTATATTCAATTTGCAACCTGATGGAGGTCAGTATAGATGGACTAATAGAACAAGTCCCACACACTGCTGGAAGACCAAATATTTTTTCAGAGCTAGATGCAGAAAAATATTATATTCAATTTGCAACCTGATGGAGGTCAGTATAGATGGACTAATAGAACAAGTCCCACACACTGCTAGAAGGCCAAATATTTTTTCAGAGCTAGATGCAGAAAAAATTATATTCAATTTGCAACCTGATGGAGGTCAGTATAGAAGAACTAATAGAACAAATCCCAAACACAGCTAGAAGGCCAAATATTTTTTCAGAGGTAGATGCAGAAAAAAATTATATTCAATTTGGAACCTGATGGAGGTCAGTATAGATGGACTAATAGAACAAGTCCCACACACAGCTAGAATCCCAAATATTTTTTCAGAGGTAGATGCAGAAAAAAATTATATTCAATTTGCAACCTGATGGAGGTCAGTATAGATGGAATAATAGAACAAGTCCCTCACACTGCTAGAAGGCCAAATATTTTTTCAGAGCTAGATGCAGAAAAATATTATATTAAATTTGCAACCTGATGGAGGTCAGTATAGATGGACTAATAGAACAAGTCCCACTCACTGCTAGAAGGCCAAATATTTTTTCCGAGCTAGATGCAGGAAAAAATTATATTCAATTTGCAACCTGATGGAGGTCAGTATAGATGGACTAATAGAACAAGTCCCACACACTGCCAGAAGGCCAAATATTTTTTCAGAGCTAGATGCAGAAAAAAATTATATTCAATTTGCATCCTGATGGAGGTCAGTATAGATGGACTAATAGAACAAGTCCCACACACTGCTAGAAGGCCAAATATTTTTTCAGAGCTAGATGCAGAAAAAAATTATATTCAATTTGCAACCTGATGGAGGTCAGTATAGATGGACTAATAGAACAAGTCCCACACACTGCTAGAAGCCAAAAAAAATTTTCAGAGCTAGATGCAGAAAAAAATTATATTCAATTTGCAACCTGATGGAGGTCAGTATAGATGGACTAATAGAACAAGTCACACACACTGCTAGAAGGCCAAACATTTTATCAGAGCTAGATGCAGAAAAATATTATATTCAATTTGCAACCTGATGGAGGTCAGTATAGATGGACTAATAGAACAAGTCCCACTCACTGCTAGAAGGCCAAATATTTTTTCCGAGCTAGATGCAGGAAAAATTTATATTCAATTTGCAACCTGATGGAGGTCAGTATAGATGGACTAATAGAACAAGTCCCACACACTGCCAGAAGGCCAAATATTTTTTCAGAGCTAGTTGCAGAAAAAAATTATATTCAATTTGCATCCTGATGGACGTCAGTATAGATGGACTAAAAGAACAAGTCCCACACACTGCTAGAAGGCCAAATATTTTTTCAGAGCTAGATGCAGAAAAAAATTATATTCAATTTGCAACCTGATGGAGGTCAGTATAGATGGACTAATAGAACAAGTCCCACACACTGCTAGAAGGCCAAATATTTTTTCAGAGCTAGATGCAGAAAAAAATTATTTTCAATTTGCAACCTGATGGAGGTCAGTATAGATGGACTAATAGAACAAGTCCCACACACTGCTACAAGCCAAAAAAAATTTTCAGAGCTAGATGCAGAAAAATATTATATTCAATTTGCAACCTGATGGAGGTCAGTATAGATGACTAATAGAACAAGTCCCACACACTGCTAGACGGCCAAACATTTTATCAGAGCTAGATGCAGAAAAATATTATATTCAATTTGCAACCTGATGGAGGTCAGTATAGGTGGACTAATAGAACAAGTCCCACACACTGCTAGAAGGCCAAATATTTTTTCAGAGCTAGATGCAGAAAAATATTATATTCAATTTGCAACCTGATGGAGGTCAGTATAGATGAACTAATAGAACAAGTCCCACGCACAGCTAGAAGCCCAAATATTTTTTCAGAGGTAGATGCAGAAAAAAATTATATTCAATTTGCAACCTGATGGAGGTCAGTATAGATGGATTAATAGAACAAGTCCCACATACTGCTAGAAGGCCAAATATTTTTTCAGAGCTAGATGCAGAAAAATATTATATTCAATTTGCAACCTGATGGAGGTCAGTATAGATGGACTAATAGAACAAGTCCCACACACTGCTAGAAGGCCAAATATTTTTTCAGAGCTAGATGCAGAAAAATATTATATTCAATTTGCAACGTGATGGAGGTCAGTATAAATTGACTAATAGAACAAGTCCCACACACTGCTAGAAGGCCAAATATTTTTTCAGAGCTAGATGCAGAAAAATATTATATTCAATTTGCAACCTGATGGAGGTCAGTATAAATGGACTAATATAAAAAGTCCCACACACTGCTAGGAGGCTAAATATTTTTTCAGAGCTAGATGCAGAAAAATATTATATTCAATTTGCAACCTGATGGAGGTCAGTATAGATGGACTAATAGAACAAGTCCCACACACAGCTAGATGCCCAAATATTTTTTCAGAGTTAGATGCAGAAAAAAATTATATTCAGTTTGCAACCTGATGGAGGTCAGTATAGATGGACTAATAGAACATGTCCCACACACTGCTAGAAGGCCAAATATTTTTTCAGAGCTAGATGCAGAAAAAAAATATATTCAATTTGCAACCTGATGGAGGTCAGTATAGATGGACTAATAGAACAAGTCCCACTCACTGCTAGAAGGCCAAATATTTTTTCAGAGCTAGATGCAGAAAAAAATTATATTCAATTTGCAACCTGATGGAGGTCAGTATAGATGGACTAATAGAACAAGTCCCACACACTGCCAGAAGGCCAAATATTTTTTCAGAGCTAGATGCAGAAAAAAATTATATTCAATTTGCATCCTGATGGAGGTCAGTACAGATGGACTAATAGAACAAGTCCCACACACTGCTAGAATGCCAAATATTTTTTCAGAGCTACATGCAGAAAAAAATTATATTCAATTTGCAACCTGATGGGGGTCAGTATAGATGGACTAATAGAACAAGTCCCACACACTGCTAGAATGCCAAATATTTTTTCAGAGCTAGATGCAGAAAAAAAATATATTCAATTTGCAACCTGATGGAGGTCAGTATAGATGGACTAATAGAACAAATCCCACGCACAGCTAGAAGCCCAAATATTTTTTCAGAGGTAGATGCAGAAAAAAATTATATTCCATTTGCTACCTCATGGAGGTCAGTATAGATGGACTAATAGAACAAGTCCCACACACAGCTAGAATCCCAAATATTTTTTCAGAGGTAGATGCAGAAAAATATTATATTCAATTTGCAACCTGATGGAGGTCAGTATAGATGGACTAATAGAACAAGTCCCACACACTGCTAGAAGGCCAAATAATTTTTCAGAGCTAGATGCAGAAAAAAATTATATTCAATTTGCAACCTGATGGAGGTCAGTATAGATGGACTAATAGAACAAGTCCCACACACTGCTAGAAGACCAAATATTTTTTCAGAGCTAGATGCAGAAAAAAATTATATTCAATTTGCAACCTGATGGAGGTCAGTATAGATGGACTAATAGAACAAGTCCCACACACTGCTAGAAGCCAAAAAAAATTTTCAGAGCTAGATGGAGAAAAATATTATATTCAATTTGCAACCTGATGGAGGTCAGTATAGATGGACTAATAGAACAAGTCCCACACACTGCTAGAAGGCCAAATATTTTTTCAGAGCTAGATGCAGAAAAATATTATATTCAATTTGCAACCTGATGGAGGTCAGTATAGATGGACTAATAGAACAAGTCCCACACACAGCTAGAAGGCCAAATATTTTTTCAGAGGTAGATGCAGAAAAAAATTATATTCAATTTGCAACCTGATGGAGGTCAGTATAGATGGATTAAAAGAACAAGTCCCACATACTGCTAGAAGGCCAAATATTTTTTCAGAGCTAGATGCAGAAAAATATTATATTCAATTTGCAACCTGATGGAGGTCAGTATAGATGGATGAATAGAACAAGTCCCACACACTGCTAGAAGGCCAGATATTTTTTCAGAGCTAGATGCAGAAAAATATTATATTCAATTTGCAACGTGATGGAGGTCAGTATAGATTGACTAATAGAACAAGTCCCACACACTGCTAGAAGGCCAAATATTTTTTCAGAGCTAGATGCAGAAAAATATTATATTCAATTTGTAACCTGATGGAGGTCAGTATAAATGGACTAATAGAACAAGTCCCACACACTGCTAGAAGGCCAAATATTTTTTCAGAGCTAGATGCAGAAAAATATTATATTCAATTTGCAACCTGATGGAGGTCAGTATAGATGGACTAATAGAACAAGACCCACACACAGCTAGAAGCCCAAATATTTTTTCAGAGGTGGATGCAGAAAAAAATTATATTCAGTTTGCAACCTGATGGAGGTTAGTATAGATGGACTAATAGAACAAGTCCCACACACTGCTAGAAGGCCAAATATTTTTTCAGAGCTAGATGCAGAAAAAAAATATATTCAATTTGCAACCTGATGGAGGTTAGTATAGATGGACTAATAGAACAAATCCCACGCACAGCTAGAAGCCCAAATATTTTTTCAGAGGTAGATGCAGAAAAAAATTATATTCCATTTGCTACCTGATGGAGGTCAGTATAGATGGACTAATAGAACAAGTCCCACACACTGCTATAAGGCCAAACATTTTTTCAGAGCTAGATGCAGAAAAAAATTATATTCAATTTGCAACCTGATGGAGGTCAGCATAGATGGACTAATAGAACAAGTCCCACACACTGCTAGAAGGCCATATATTTTTGCAGAGCTAGATGCAGAAAACAATTATATTCAATTTGCAACCTAATGGAGGTCAGTATAGATGGACTAATAGAACAAGTCCCACACACTGCTAGAAGGCCAAATATTTTTTCAGAGCTAGATGCATAAAAAAAATATATTCAATTTGCAACCTGATTGAGGTCAGTATAGATGGACTAATAGAACAAGTCCCACACACTGCTAGAAGGCCAAATATTTTTTCAGAGGTAGATGCAGAAAAAAATTATATTCAATTTGCAACCTGATGGAGGTCAGTATAGATGGACTAATAGAACAAGTCCCACACACTGCTAGAAGGCCAAATATTTTTTCAGAGCTAGATGCAGAATAAAATTATATTCAATTTGCAACCTGATGGAGGTCAGTATAGATGGACTAATAGAACAAGTCCCACACACTGCTAGAAGGCCAAATATTTTTTCAGAGCTAGATGCAGAAAATTATTATATTCAATTTGCAACCTGATGGAGGTCAGTATAGATGGACTAATAGAACAAGTCCCACACACAGCTAGAAGGCCAAATATTTTTTCAGAGGTAGATGCAGAAAAAAATTATATTCAATTTGCAACCTGATGGAGGTCAGTATAGATGGATTAATAGAACAAGTCCCACATACTGCTAGAAGGCCAAATATTTTTTCAGAGCTAGATGCAGAAAAATATTATATTCAATTTGCAACCTGATGGAGGTCAGTATAGATGGACGAATAGAACAAGTCCCACACACTGCTAGAAGGCCAGATATTTTTTCAGAGCTAGATGCAGAAAAATATTATATTCAATTTGCAACGTGATGGAGGTCAGTATAGATTGACTAATAGAACAAGTCCCACACACTGCTAGAAGGCCAAATATTTTTTCAGAGCTAGATGCAGAAAAATATTATATTCAATTTGCAACCTGATGGAGGTCAGTATAAATGGACTAATAGAACAATTCCCAAACACTGCTAGAAGGCCAAATATTTTTTCAGAGCTAGATGCAGAAAAATATTATATTCAATTGGCAACCTGATGGAGGTCAGTATAGATGGACTAATAGAACAAGACCCACACACAGCTAGAAGCCCAAATATTTTTTCAGAGGTGGATGCAGAAAAAAATTATATTCAGTTTGCAACCTGATGGAGGTCAGTATAGATGGACTAATAGAACAAGTCCCACAAACTGCTAGAAGGCCAAATATTTTTTCAGAGCTAGATGCAGAAAAAAAATATATTCAATTTGCAACCTGATGGAGGTCAGTATAGATGGACTAATAGAACAAATTCCACGCACAGCTAGAAGCCCAAATATTTTTTCAGAGGTAGATGCAGAAAAAAATTATATTCAATTTGCAACCTGATGGAGGTCAGTATAGATGGACTAATAGAACAAGTCCCACACACTGCTAGAAGGCCAAATATTTTTTCAGAGGTAGATGCAGAAAAAAATTATATTCAATTTGCAACCTGATGGAGGTCAGTATAGATGGACTAATAGAACAAGTCCCACACACTGCTAGAAGGCCAAATATTTTTTCAGAGCTAGATGCAGAATAAAATTATATTCAATTTGCAACCTGATGGAGGTCAGTATAGATGGACTAATAGAACAAGTCCCACACACTGCTAGAAGGCCAAATATTTTTTCAGAGCTAGATGCAGAAAATTATTATATTCAATTTGCAACCTGATGGAGGTCAGTATAGATGGACTAATAGAACAAGTCCCACACACAGCTAGAAGGCCAAATATTTTTTCAGAGGTAGATGCAGAAAAAAATTATATTCAATTTGCAACCTGATGGAGGTCAGTATAGATGGATTAATAGAACAAGTCCCACATACTGCTAGAAGGCCAAATATTTTTTTCAGAGCTAGATGCAGAAAAATATTATATTCAATTTGCAACCTGATGGAGGTCAGTATAGATGGACGAATAGAACAAGTCCCACACACTGCTAGAAGGCCAGATATTTTTTCAGAGCTAGATGCAGAAAAATATTATATTCAATTTGCAACGTGATGGAGGTCAGTATAGATTGACTAATAGAACAAGTCCCACACACTGCTAGAAGGCCAAATATTTTTTCAGAGCTAGATGCAGAAAAATATTATATTCAATTTGCAACCTGATGGAGGTCAGTATAAATGGACTAATAGAACAATTCCCAAACACTGCTAGAAGGCCAAATATTTTTTCAGAGCTAGATGCAGAAAAATATTATATTCAATTGGCAACCTGATGGAGGTCAGTATAGATGGACTAATAGAACAAGTCCCACAAACTGCTAGAAGGCCAAATATTTTTTCAGAGCTAGATGCAGAAAAAAAATATATTCAATTTGCAACCTGATGGAGGTCAGTATAGATGGACTAATAGAACAAATTCCACGCACAGCTAGAACCCAAATATTTTTTCAGAGGTAGATGCAGAAAAAAATTATATTCAATTTGCAACCTGATGGAGGTCAGTATAGATGGACTAATAGAACAAGTCCCACACACTGCTAGAAGGCCATATATTTTTGCAGAGCTAGATGCAGAAAACAATTATATTCAATTTGCAACCTGATGGAGGTCAGTATAGATGGACTAATAGAACAAGTCCCACACACTGCTAGAAGGCCAAATATTTTTTCAGAGCTAGATGCATAAAAAAATTATATTCATATTGCAACCTGATTGAGGTCCGTATAGATGGACTAATAGAACAAGTCCCACACACTGCTAGAAGGCCAAATATTTTTTCAGAGGTAGATGCAGAAAAAAATTATATTCAATTTGCAACCTGATGGAGGTCAGTATAGATGGACTAATAGAACAAGTCCCACACACTGCTAGAAGGCCAAATATTTTTTCAGAGCTAGATGCAGAATAAAATTATATTCAATTTGCAACCTGATGGAGGTCAGTATAGATGGACTAATAGAACATGTCCCACACACTGCTAGAAGACCAAATATTTTTTCAGAGCTAGATGCAGAAAAATATTATATTCAATTTGCAACCTGATGGAGGTCAGTATAGATGGACTAATAGAACAAGTCCCACACACTGCTAGAAGGCCAAATATTTTTTCAGAGCTAGATGCAGAAAAATATTATATTCAATTTGCAACCTGATGGAGGTCAGTATAAATGGACTAATATAACAAGTCCCACACACTGCTAGGAGGCTAAATATTTTTTCAGAGCTAGATGCAGAAAAATATTATATTCAATTTGCAACCTGATGGAGGTCAGTATAGATGGACTAATAGAACAAGTCCCACACACAGCTAGATGCCCAAATATTTTTTCAGAGGTAGATGCAGAAAAAAATTATATTCAGTTTGCAACCTGATGGAGGTCAGTATAGATGGACTAATAGAACATGTCCCACACACTGCTAGAAGGCCAAATATTTTTTCAGAGCTAGATGCAGAAAAAAAATATATTCAATTTGCAACCTGATGGAGGTCAGTATAGATGGACTAATAGAACAAGTCCCACACACTGCCAGAAGGCCAAATATTTTTTCAGAGCTAGATGCAGAAAAAAATTATATTCAATTTGCATCCTGATGGATGTCAGAACAGATGGACTAATAGAACAAGTCCCACACACTGCTAGAATGCCAAATATTTTTTCAGAGCTACATGCAGAAAAAAATTATATTCAATTTGCAACCTGATGGGGGTCAGTATAGATGGACTAATAGAACAAGTCCCACACACTGCTAGAAGGCCAAATATTTTTTCAGAGCTAGATGCAGAAAAAAATTATATTCAATTTGCAACCTGATGGAGGTCAGTATAGATGGACTAATAGAACGAGTCCCACACACTGCTAGAAGCCAAAAAAATTTTTCAGAGCTAGATGCAGAAAAATATTATATTCAATTTGCAACCTGATGGAGGTCAGTATAGATGGACTAATAGAACAAGTCCCACACACTGCTAGAAGGCCAAATATTTTTTCAGAGCTAGATGCAGAAAAATATTATATTCAATTTGCAACCTGATGGAGGTCAGTATAGATGGACTAATAGAACAAGTCCCACACACTGCTAGAAGGTCAAATATTTTTTCAGAGGTAGATGCAGAAAAAAATTATATTCAATTTGCAACCTGATGGAGGTCAGTATAGATGGATTAATAGAACAAGTCCCACATACTGCTAGAAGGCCAAATATTTTTTCAGAGCTAGATGCAGAAAAATATTATATTCAATTTGCAACCTGATGGAGGTCAGTATAGATGGACGAATAGAACAAGTCCCACACACTGCTAGAAGGCCAAATATTTTTTCAGAGCTAGATGCAGAAAAATATTATATTCAATTTGCAACCTGATGGAGGTCAGTATAAATGGACTAATAGAACAAGTCCCACACACTGCTAGAAGACCAAATATTTTTTCAGAGCTAGATGCAGAAAAATATTATATTCAATTTGCAACCTGATGGAGGTCAGTATAGATGGACTAATAGAACAAGTCCCACACACAGCTAGAAGCCCAAATATTTTTTCAGAGGTGGATGCAGAAAAATTTTTTATTCAGTTTGCAACCTGATGGAGGTCAGTATAGATGGACTAATAGAACAAGTCCCACACACTGCTAGAAGGCCAAATATTTTTTCAGAGCTAGATGCAGAAAAAAAATATATTCAATTTGCAACCTGATGGAGGTCAGTATAGATGGACTAATAGAACAAATCCCACACACTGCTAGAAGCCCAAATATTTTTTCAGAGCTAGATGCAGAAAACAATTATATTCAATTTGCAACCTGATGGAGGTCAGTATAGATGGACTAATAGAACAAGTCCCACACACTGCTAGAAGAGCAAATATTTTTTCAGAGCTAGATGCATAAAAAAATTATATTCAATTTGCAACCTGATTGAGGTCAGTATAGATGGACTAATAGAACAAGTCCCACACACTGCTAGAAGGCCAAATATTTTTTCAGAGGTAGATGCAGAAAAAAATTATATTCAATTTGCAACCTAATGGAGGTCAGTATAGATGGACTAATAGAACAAGTCCCACACACTGCTAGAAGGGCAAATATTTTTTCAGAGCTAGATGCAGAATAAAATTATATTCAATTTGCAACCTGATGGAGGTCAGTATAGATGGACTAATAGAACAAGTCCCACACACAGCTAGATGCCCAAATATTTTTTCAGAGGTAGATGCAGAAAAAAATTATATTCAGTTTGCAACCTGATGGAGGTCAGTATAGATGGACTAATAGAACATGTCCCACACACTGCTAGAAGGCCAAATATTTTTTCAGAGCTAGATGCAGAAAAAAAATATATTCAATTTGCAACCTGATGGAGGTCAGTATAGATGGACTAATAGAACAAGTCCCACACACTGCCAGAAGGCCAAATATTTTTTCAGAGCTAGATGCAGAAAAAAATTATATTCAATTTGCATCCTGATGGAGGTCAGTACAGATGGACTAATAGAACAAGTCCCACACACTGCTAGAATGCCAAATATTTTTTCAGAGCTACATGCAGAAAAAAATTATATTCAATTTGCAACCTGATGGGGGTCAGTATAGATGGACTAATAGAACAAGTCCCACACACTGCTAGAAGGCCAAATATTTTTTCAGAGCTAGATGCAGAAAAAAATTATTTTCAATTTGCAACCTGATGGAGGTCAGTATAGATGGACTAATAGAACGAGTCCCACACACTGCTAGAAGCCAAAAAAATTTTTCAGAGCTAGATGCAGAAAAATATTATATTCAATTTGCAACCTGATGGAGGTCAGTATAGATGGACTAATAGAACAAGTCCCACACACTGCTAGAAGGCCAAATATTTTTTCAGAGCTAGATGCAGAAAAATATTATATTCAATTTGCAACCTGATGGAGGTCAGTATAGATGGACTAATAGAACAAGTCCCACACACTGCTAGAAGGTCAAATATTTTTTCAGAGGTAGATGCAGAAAAAAATTATATTCAATTTGCAACCTGATGGAGGTCAGTATAGATGGATTAATAGAACAAGTCCCACATACTGCTAGAAGGCCAAATATTTTTTCAGAGCTAGATGCAGAAAAATATTATATTCAATTTGCAACCTGATGGAGGTCAGTATAGATGGACGAATAGAACAAGTCCCACACACTGCTAGAAGGCCAAATATTTTTTCAGAGCTAGATGCAGAAAAATATTATATTCAATTTGCAACCTGATGGAGGTCAGTATAAATGGACTAATAGAACAAGTCCCACACACTGCTAGAAGACCAAATATTTTTTCAGAGCTAGATGCAGAAAAATATTATATTCAATTTGCAACCTGATGGAGGTCAGTATAGATGGACTAATAGAACAAGTCCCACACACAGCTAGAAGCCCAAATATTTTTTCAGAGGTGGATGCAGAAAAATTTTTTATTCAGTTTGCAACCTGATGGAGGTCAGTATAGATGGACTAATAGAACAAGTCCCACACACTGCTAGAAGGCCAAATATTTTTTCAGAGCTAGATGCAGAAAAAAAATATATTCAATTTGCAACCTGATGGAGGTCAGTATAGATGGACTAATAGAACAAATCCCACACACTGCTAGAAGCCCAAATATTTTTTTCAGAGCTAGATGCAGAAAACAATTATATTCAATTTGCAACCTGATGGAGGTCAGTATAGATGGACTAATAGAACAAGTCCCACACACTGCTAGAAGAGCAAATATTTTTTCAGAGCTAGATGCATAAAAAAATTATATTCAATTTGCAACCTGATTGAGGTCAGTATAGATGGACTAATAGAACAAGTCCCACACACTGCTAGAAGGCCAAATATTTTTTCAGAGGTAGATGCAGAAAAAAATTATATTCAATTTGCAACCTAATGGAGGTCAGTATAGATGGACTAATAGAACAAGTCCCACACACTGCTAGAAGGGCAAATATTTTTTCAGAGCTAGATGCAGAATAAAATTATATTCAATTTGCAACCTGATGGAGGTCAGTATAGATGGACTAATAGAACAAGTCCCACACACTGCTAGAAGGCCAAATATTTTTTCAGAGCTAGATGCAGAAAAATATTATATTCAATTTGCAACCTGATGGAGGTCAGTACAGATGGACTAATAGAACAAGTCCCACACACTGCTAGAAGGCCAAATATTTTTCAGAGCTAGATGCAGAAAAATATTATATTCAATTTGCAACCTGATGGAGGTCAGTATAGAAGAACTAATAGAACGAATCCCACACACAGCTAGAAGGCCAAATATTTTTTCAGAGGTAGATGCAGAAAAAAATCATATTCAATTTGGAACCTGATGCAGGTCAGTATAGATGGACTAATAGAACAAGTCCCACACACAGCTAGAATCCCAAATATTTTTTCAGAGGTAGATGCAGAAAAAAATTATATTCAATTTGCAACCTGATGGAGGTCAGTATAGATGGACTAATAGAACAAGTCCCTCACACTGCTAGAAGGCCAAATATTTTTTCAGAGCTAGATGCAGAAAAATATTATATTAAATTTGCAACCTGATGGAGGTCAGTATAGATGGACTAATAGAACAAGTCCCACTCACTGCTAGATGGCCAAATATTTTTTCCGAGCTAGATGCAGGAAAAAATTATATTCAATTTGCAACCTGATGGAGGTCAGTATAGATGGACTAATAGAACAAGTCCCACACACTGCCAGAAGGCCAAATATTTTTTCAGAGCTAGATGCAGAAAAATATTATATTCAATTTGCAACCTGATGGAGGTCAGTATAGATGGACTAATACAACAAGTCCCACACACTGCTAGAAGGCCAAATATTTTTTCAGAGCTAGATGCAGAAAAATATTATATTCAATTTGCAACCTGATGGAGGTCAGTATAGAAGAACTAATAGAACAAATCCCACACACAGCTAGAAGGCCAAATATTTTTTTCGAGGTAGATGCAGAAAAAAATCATATTCAATTTGGAACCTGATTGAGGTCAGTATAGATGGACTAATAGAACAAGTCCCACACACAGCTAGAATCCCAAATATTTTTTCAGAGGTAGATGCAGAAAAAAATTATATTCAATTTGCAACCTGATGGAGGTCAGTATAGATGGACTAATAGAACAAGTCCCTCACACTGCTAGAAGGCCAAATATTTTTTCAGAGCTAGATGCAGAAAAATATTATATTAAATTTGCAACCTGATGGAGGTCAGTATAGATGGACTAATAGAACAAGTCCCACTCACTGCTAGAAGGCCAAATATTTTTTCCGAGCTAGATGCAGGAAAAAATTATATTCAATTTGCAACCTGATGGAGGTCAGTATAGATGGACTAATAGAACAAGTCCCACACACTGCTAGAAGACCAAATATTTTTTCAGAGCTAGATGCAGAAAAATATTATATTCAATTTGCAACCTGATGGAGGTCAGTATAGATGGACTAATAGAACAAGTCCCACACACAGCTAGAAGCCCAAATATTTTTTCAGAGGTGGATGCAGAAAAATTTTTTATTCAGTTTGCAACCTGATGGAGGTCAGTATAGATGGACTAATAGAACAAGTCCCACACACTGCTAGAAGGCCAAATATTTTTTCAGAGCTAGATGCAGAAAAAAAATATATTCAATTTGCAACCTGATGGAGGTCAGTATAGATGGACTAATAGAACAAATCCCACACACTGCTAGAAGCCCAAATATTTTTTTCAGAGCTAGATGCAGAAAACAATTATATTCAATTTGCAACCTGATGGAGGTCAGTATAGATGGACTAATAGAACAAGTCCCACACACTGCTAGAAGAGCAAATATTTTTTCAGAGCTAGATGCATAAAAAAATTATATTCAATTTGCAACCTGATTGAGGTCAGTATAGATGGACTAATAGAACAAGTCCCACACACTGCTAGAAGGCCAAATATTTTTTCAGAGGTAGATGCAGAAAAAAATTATATTCAATTTGCAACCTAATGGAGGTCAGTATAGATGGACTAATAGAACAAGTCCCACACACTGCTAGAAGGGCAAATATTTTTTCAGAGCTAGATGCAGAATAAAATTATATTCAATTTGCAACCTGATGGAGGTCAGTATAGATGGACTAATAGAACAAGTCCCACACACTGCTAGAAGGCCAAATATTTTTTCAGAGCTAGATGCAGAAAAATATTATATTCAATTTGCAACCTGATGGAGGTCAGTACAGATGGACTAATAGAACAAGTCCCACACACTGCTAGAAGGCCAAATATTTTTCAGAGCTAGATGCAGAAAAATATTATATTCAATTTGCAACCTGATGGAGGTCAGTATAGAAGAACTAATAGAACGAATCCCACACACAGCTAGAAGGCCAAATATTTTTTCAGAGGTAGATGCAGAAAAAAATCATATTCAATTTGGAACCTGATGCAGGTCAGTATAGATGGACTAATAGAACAAGTCCCACACACAGCTAGAATCCCAAATATTTTTTCAGAGGTAGATGCAGAAAAAAATTATATTCAATTTGCAACCTGATGGAGGTCAGTATAGATGGACTAATAGAACAAGTCCCTCACACTGCTAGAAGGCCAAATATTTTTTCAGAGCTAGATGCAGAAAAATATTATATTAAATTTGCAACCTGATGGAGGTCAGTATAGATGGACTAATAGAACAAGTCCCACTCACTGCTAGATGGCCAAATATTTTTTCCGAGCTAGATGCAGGAAAAAATTATATTCAATTTGCAACCTGATGGAGGTCAGTATAGATGGACTAATAGAACAAGTCCCACACACTGCCAGAAGGCCAAATATTTTTTCAGAGCTAGATGCAGAAAAATATTATATTCAATTTGCAACCTGATGGAGGTCAGTATAGATGGACTAATACAACAAGTCCCACACACTGCTAGAAGGCCAAATATTTTTTCAGAGCTAGATGCAGAAAAATATTATATTCAATTTGCAACCTGATGGAGGTCAGTATAGAAGAACTAATAGAACAAATCCCACACACAGCTAGAAGGCCAAATATTTTTTTCGAGGTAGATGCAGAAAAAAATCATATTCAATTTGGAACCTGATTGAGGTCAGTATAGATGGACTAATAGAACAAGTCCCACACACAGCTAGAATCCCAAATATTTTTTCAGAGGTAGATGCAGAAAAAAATTATATTCAATTTGCAACCTGATGGAGGTCAGTATAGATGGACTAATAGAACAAGTCCCTCACACTGCTAGAAGGCCAAATATTTTTTCAGAGCTAGATGCAGAAAAATATTATATTAAATTTGCAACCTGATGGAGGTCAGTATAGATGGACTAATAGAACAAGTCCCACTCACTGCTAGAAGGCCAAATATTTTTTCCGAGCTAGATGCAGGAAAAAATTATATTCAATTTGCAACCTGATGGAGGTCAGTATAGATGGACTAATAGAACAAGTCCCACACACTGCCAGAAGGCCAAATATTTTTTCAGAGCTAGATGCAGAAAAATATTATATTCAATTTGCAACCTGATGGAGGTCAGTATAGATGGACTAATAGAACAAGTCCCACACACAGCTAGAAGCCCAAATATTTTTTCAGAGGTGGATGCAGAAAAATTTTTTATTCAGTTTGCAACCTCATGGAGGTCAGTATAGATGGACTAATAGAACAAGTCCCACACACTGCTAGAAGGCCAAATATTTTTTCAGAGCTAGATGCAGAAAAAAAATATATTCAATTTGCAACCTGATGGAGGTCAGTATAGATGAACTAATAGAACAAATCCCACACACTGCTAGAAGCCCAAATATTTTTTCAGAGCTAGATGCAGAAAACAATTATATTCAATTTGCAACCTGATGGAGGTCAGTATAGATGGACTAATAGAACAAGTCCCACACACTGCTAGAAGATCAAATATTTTTTCAGAGCTAGATGCATAAAAAAATTATATTCAATTTGCAACCTGATTGAGGTCAGTATAGATGGACTAATAGAACAAGTCCCACACACTGCTAGAAGGCCAAATATTTTTTCAGAGGTAGATGCAGAAAAAAATTATATTCAATTTGCAACCTGATGGAGGTCAGTATAGATGGACTAATAGAACAAGTCCCACACACTGCTAGAAGGGCAAATATTTTTTCAGAGCTAGATGCAGAATAAAATTATATTCAATTTGCAACCTGATGGAGGTCAGTATAGATGGACTAATAGAACAAGTCCCACACACTGCTAGAAGGCCAAATATTTTTTCAGAGCTAGATGCAGAAAAATATTATATTCAATTTGCAACCTGATGGAGGTCAGTACAGATGGACTAATAGAACAAGTCCCACACACTGCTAGAAGGCCAAATATTTTTTCAGAGCTAGATGCAGAAAAATATTATATTCAATTTGCAACCTGATGGAGGTCAGTATAGAAGAACTAATAGAACGAATCCCACACACAGCTAGAAGGCCAAATATTTTTTCAGAGGTAGATGCAGAAAAAAATCATATTCAATTTGGAACCTGATGCAGGTCAGTATAGATGGACTAATAGAACAAGTCCCACACACAGCTAGAATCCCAAATATTTTTTCAGAGGTAGATGCAGAAAAAAATTATATTCAATTTGCAACCTGATGGAGGTCAGTATAGATGGACTAATAGAACAAGTCCCTCACACTGCTAGAAGGCCAAATATTTTTTCAGAGCTAGATGCAGAAAAATATTATATTAAATTTGCAACCTGATGGAGGTCAGTATAGATGGACTAATAGAACAAGTCCCACTCACTGCTAGAAGGCCAAATATTTTTTCCGAGCTAGATGCAGGAAAAAATTATATTCAATTTGCAACCTGATGGAGGTCAGTATAGATGGACTAATAGAACAAGTCCCACACACTGCCAGAAGGCCAAATATTTTTTCAGAGCTAGATGCAGAAAAATATTATATTCAATTTGCAACCTGATGGACGTCAGTATAGATGGACTAATAGAACAAGTCCCACACACTGCTAGAAGGCCAAATATTTTTTCAGAGCTAGATGCAGAAAAATATTATATTTAATTTGCAACCTGATGGAGGTCAGTATAGAAGAACTAATAGAACAAATCCCACACACAGCTAGAAGGCCAAATATTTTTTCAGAGGTAGATGCAGAAAAAAATCATATTCAATTTGGAACCTGATGGAGGTCAGTATAGATGGACTAATAGAACAAGTCCCACACACAGCTAGAATCCCAAATATTTTTTCAGAGGTAGATGCAGAAAAAAATTATATTCAATTTGCAACCTGATGGAGGTCAGTATAGATGGACTAATAGAACAAGTCCCTCACACTGCTAGAAGGCCAAATATTTTTTCAGAGCTAGATGCAGAAAAATATTATATTAAATTTGCAACCTGATGGAGGTCAGTATAGATGGACTAATAGAACAAGTCCCACTCACTGCTAGAAGGCCAAATATTTTTTCCGAGCTAGATGCAGGAAAAAATTATATTCAATTTGCAACCTGATGGAGGTCAGTAGAGATGGACTAATAGAACAAGTCCCACACACTGCCAGAAGGCCAAATATTTTTTCAGAGCTAGATGCAGAAAAATATTATATTCAATTTGCAACCTGATGGAGGTCAGTATAGATGGACTAATAGAACAAGTCCCACACACTGCTAGAAGGCCAAATATTTTTTCAGAGCTAGATGCAGAAAAATATTATATTCAATTTGCAACCTGATGGAGGTCAGTATAGAAGAACTAATAGAACAAATCCCACACACAGCTAGAAGGCAAAATATTTTTTCAGAGGTAGATGCATGTAACGGGTCTGGGAGGCGGAACCTCTGGGCTACTATACAAGGGAGCGGTCCTTGTAAGGGAGCGGGTGGCGACCAGGCAGGCAGTCACAGCAGGTGACCGGGACAGTCTCTGGGTGTACGGGCAGGAGGTCACGGCAAGTGATCAGGGCAGTCTCTGGAAGAACGGGCTGGAGGTCACGGCAAGTGACCGGGGCAGTCTCTAGGTAAAGGGTAGGTACGACCTGTGATGGCTGAACCTCCAGGTAGGCTAGCAAGGCAGATGGAGAATGTGTGCTCCCAGGTGAGCAAGCGAGAGTCTCTGGAATAGCAGGTGGTCACAGCACGTGACGGCGGAGCCTCCAGGTAGGCAAGCAGGCAGGTAGCGGAGAAGCGCTCCCAGGTGAGCGGGCAAGAGTCTCTGGCCGGGAAGGAGCGCGCGCTGCCAGCAGAGCGGGAGAGGGACGCCGGGCACGGAGCAGAGCGGTGAGTGGAACAGCGTCCCTGCCTAGCAGAGGGCAGGGACGCCGGCACTACAGTACCCCCCCCTTTAGGCCCCCCCTTTTTTAGGCCAGATAGAAATTTAGCTAGGATGAGAGGGGCATGGATGTTCTACCGGGGCTCCCACGTTCTCTCCTCAGGACCAAACCCCTTCCAATCTACCAGAAAAAAGGTCTTTCCTCTTACCCTTTTATTGGCAAGAATGTTCTCTACCTCAAACTCGTCCTCAGCAGAAACCGGAGCAGGAGGCGTACCTGTAGACTTGGAAAAAGAGTTAAGCACCACGGGTTTGAGGAGAGATACATGGAAGGAGTTAGGGATCCGTAAGTTGGCCGGGAGTTTCAATTTATAGGCCACCGGGTTGATCTGACTGATGACCTCCAGAGGACCGATGAACCGAGGCCCTAACTTGTAAGAAGGTATCTTGAGTCGAACATATTTAGATGAGAGCCAGACTTTATCTCCTGGACGAAATTGTGGAGGATCCAGGCATTTTTTGTCAGCGTGTCTTTTCATACGCTCGGATGACAGAAGGAGTGCGGACCGGGTACTCTCCCATATGGAGGAAAATTTGCTAACGAGAGATTCCGCAGCCGGGTTGTCCACAGAGGTGGAGACAGGAAAAGGAATCCGAGGATGCTGACCAAAGACTACAAAAAACGGGGATTTGGAGGAGGATTCGCTCTCGTGATTATTATAAGAGAACTCGGCCCATGGTAGGTGATCCACCCAGTCAGAATGGTGGGCATTAACGAAGTGCCGGAGGTAACTGGTCAGGTTCTGATTGATCCGCTCCACTTGACCATTGGACTGTGGGTGGTAAGCGGAAGAGAAGTCCAGGGTGACGTCTAGTAGTTTACAAGTGGCTCTCCAGAAACGTGAGGTGAACTGTACCCCACGATCCGACACGATGTGGAGGGGCAGGCCATGAAGACGGAAGATGTGGCGGATAAAGTCTTTAGCCAGCTCGGGTGCAGACGGAAGGCCTGGCAGGGGAATAAAGTGAGCCATCTTGGAAAAGCGGTCAGCGACCACCCAAATGACCGTACAACCGGCAGAGACGGGGAGATCAGTTATAAAGTCCATTGCTATATGCTGCCAGGGGGCAGCAGGTACAGGAAGCGGAAGGAGGCGTCCGGCTGGCAGATGTCTCGGGACTTTGTTGCGGGCGCAGGACACACAGGCAGAAACAAAGTCTATTATGTCCTTGTGCAGGGTAGGCCACCAATAGTGCCGGGCAATAAGCTGGAGGGTCTTTTTCTGACCGGCGTGGCCAGCTAGTTTAGACGAATGGCCCCAGTGTAGGACCTTCTCCCGATCAGGTACTGAAACAAACGTCTTACCGGGAGGGAGACGATTTAGACTCACGGGAGCCACCTGCATTACTCTGGCGGGATCGATGATATGTTTAGGTTCTTCCTCAACATCGGACACCAGAAAGGATCGGGACAAGGCGTCTGCTTTGACGTTTTTGTCAGCCGGGCGAAAATGAAGAACAAAATCAAAGCGAGCAAAAAACAAGGACCACCGGGCTTGGCGCGGGTTAAGTCTCTGGGCATGCTGGAGGTAAGCCAAGTTCTTGTGGTCAGTGTAAATTATTACCGGATGAAGAGCCCCCTCGAGTAGGTAACGCCACTCCTCCAACGCCAGCTTGATGGCCAATAACTCTCGGTCTCCTATGGAATAGTTGCGCTCAGAAGAGGAGAAGAGTTTGGAGAAGAAGCCACAAGTTACCATTCTCCCGGAAGATGATTTTTGAGTAAGTACCGCTCCGGCTCCAGAGGAGGAGGCGTCAACTTCCAGGAAGAACTGCTTGTTGCCGTCCGGGCGATGCAGCACCGGGGCGGAAGAGAAGGCCTGTTTTAGGGAAAGAAAGGCCTCCTCTGCTTCGGGCGGCCACTCTTTGGGATTAGTACCCTTACGGGTGAGCGCGGAAATTGGGGCAGTCCAGGAAGAGAAGTGCGGGATGAAGAGGCGGTAATAGTTGGCGAAGCCCAGGAACCGTTGAATAGCCTTCAACCCCTCTGGTCGGGGCCATTTCTCGATGGCAGACAGTTTCTCAGGATCCATTTGTAGGCCGGTCTGAGAGATAATGTAGCCCAGAAACGGAAGCGAGGTCTGCTCAAAGAGGCACTTCTCATATTTAGCGTAGAGATGGTTCTGCCTGAGCCTGAGCAGGACCTGACGAACATCCCTCCGGTGAGTCTGGAGATCCGGAGAGAAGACCAAGATGTCGTCCAGGTACACCACTACGCAGGAGTAGAGAAGGTCCCGGAAGATGTCATTGACCAACTCTTGAAAGACGGCAGGAGCGTTACAGAGGCCAAAGGGCATTACCAGATATTCATAGTGGCCGTCCCGGGTGTTGAATGCCGTCTTCCATTCATCCCCCTGACGGATACGAACCAGGTTGTACGCCCCACGGAGGTCCAGTTTGGTGAAGATTCTAGCCCCCCTCAGACGATCAAATAACTCTGGAATGAGTGGAAGGGGGTACTTATTCTTCACCGTGATCTGGTTAAGGCCTCTATAGTCTATACAGGGACGGAGAGAGCCGTCCTTCTTTTTGACGAAAAAGAAGCCTGCTCCCGCCGGGGAGGTAGATTTCCGGATGAATCCCCTGGCCAGATTCTCCTCAATATATTCGGACATCGACCGGGTCTCAGCAGTGGATAATGGATAAATACGCCCACGGGGAGGAGAAGTACCAGGTAACAGGTCGATAGGGCAGTCGTATGGTCTATGAGGGGGTAGTGTCTCTGCCTCCTTTTTATTAAAGACATCAGCATAAGACCAATAAGGAATCGGAAGTCCAGGTAGATTAGCTGGGGTAGGAGAAGGACGGACGGGATGAACGGGAACCAGACAGGTCTTATGGCAGCCCTGTCCCCAGCGAAGGACTTCTCCGGTCTGCCAGTCAAGAACGGGTGCATGTTTCTGGAGCCAAGGTAGGCCTAGCAAGAGGGCGTGAGAGAGTCCAGGCAGAACATGGAAGGAGATACTTTCAGAATGCAGCATTCCCACCTGCAGAGTAATGGATTCGGTGATGAGTTGGATGGGGTGTGGTAAGAGCCCCCCATCCACGGCAGCAACAGACAAGGGTACAGCCAGAGGTTTGGTGGGGATGCGGTATTTCTCTACCAGGGACTGTGAAATAAGATTCCCGGCTGCTCCAGAGTCCAGTTGGGCTAGTTCAAAATAACGGTTCTCCCCGTAGACGATTGAAACTGACAACAGCAGGGATGGAGAGGATTTATTCTTGTCTAGGTGGACCTCTCTGAGCGAACCTAGACACAGGCGTTTCCCGACCTCTCCGGGCAGGCACGGATCCGGTGCTCCTTACTGCCACAGTAGAAGCAGGTCCCCTCGGCACGGCGTAAGTCCTGACGGGTCTTGACCATCTTGGTCTGGTCGACCTGCATAGGCTCAGGAGGGTGTACCTGGTTAGAGACAGAAGGAGTGACGGGTTTCTGAAAAGTAGGAGCTAGACGTGGTAACCTCCTCTCACGGGTGACCTCTCTGGCACGCTCCTGGAACCGTAGGTCAATCCGGGTGGCAAGAGTTATTAAGTCATCGAGAGTGGTAGGAATGTCCCGACCGGCAAGTTCATCTTTAATACGGCCGGACAGACCCTCCCAGAAGACGGAAACCAGAGCGTCGTTATCCCAGGCCAGCTCCGAGGCAAGGGTACGGAACCGTATGGCATATTGGCCCACGGTGAGACTTTCCTGACGGAGGCGTAGCAACGATGATGCGGATGAGGTCTTCCGTCCGGGTTCGTCGAAGACTTTCCGGAAAGCCGTGAGAAAAGCAGGCAAGTTGGACACCAGGGGGTCTCCTCTCTCCCATAGAGGATTTAGCCAGGCCAGGGCCTCCCCGGTGAGATGGGACATGATGAATGCAATTTTGGCTCGGTCGGAGTTAAACTGGTGGGACAATAGTTCAAAGTGCAGGGTGCACTGATTTATGAAGCCCCGAGCCTGGGCTGAGTCGCCTCCGAAGCGAGGAGGTGCAGAAAGCCGAGGTCCGGGGTAGGATATCATGTTGTTAGTGGACAGCGGAGCTGCCGGATTGCGAGACATGGCACTGGCAGAGGTTGTTGGTGGAACAGTCAGAGTGTCCAGGCGAGTATTGACATTCCGCAGGTGACCCAGGATGGACTCCTGTTGGGACCTTTGACGGGACAGTTCATGACACAGGTCCGAGAGCGAGGGAGCTTGGGTGCCACCGGGTTCCATGGCCCGAGCAAACTGTAACGGGTCTGGGAGGCGGAACCTCTGGGCTACTATACAAGGGAGCGGTCCTTGTAAGGGAGCGGGTGGCGACCAGGCAGGCAGTCACAGCAGGTGACCGGGACAGTCTCTGGGTGTACGGGCAGGAGGTCACGGCAAGTGATCAGGGCAGTCTCTGGAAGAACGGGCTGGAGGTCACGGCAAGTGACCGGGGCAGTCTCTAGGTAAAGGGTAGGTACGACCTGTGATGGCTGAACCTCCAGGTAGGCTAGCAAGGCAGATGGAGAATGTGTGCTCCCAGGTGAGCAAGCGAGAGTCTCTGGAATAGCAGGTGGTCACAGCACGTGACGGCGGAGCCTCCAGGTAGGCAAGCAGGCAGGTAGCGGAGAAGCGCTCCCAGGTGAGCGGGCAAGAGTCTCTGGAATAGCTGGTGGTCACAGCACGTGACAGCGGAGCCTCCGGGCAGGCAAGCAGGCAGGTAGCGGAGAAGCGCTCCCAGGTGAGCGGGCAAGAGTCTGGAATAGCTGGTGGTCACAGCACGTGACAGCAGAGCCTCCGGGCAGGCAAGCAGGCAGGTAGCGGAGAAGCGCTCCCAGGTGAGCGGGCAAGCTGGTCCATAGACAGACTGACCGGAGTTGTAAGGCAGACCGTCGGACCTCAGGCAAGCAGGCAGCTAGCTGATGTTCGCTCCCAGGTGAGCGGGCAAGTTGGTCCTTAGACAGACTGACCGGAGTTGTAAGGCAGACCGTCGGACCTCAGGCAGGCAGGCAGGTAACAGGAAATCAGGCAGGATTAGGACAGCAAGCTGGCAGGAATCTGGCAGGTAACTGGCAGGTAACTGGCAACGGGACCTGAGGGCTGAAGCAGAGTAGAACGGTGCAACAACATTGCTCGGGCACCTCCATTTTGGAGGAGGTGCCTTATATATGGTAAAGTCCTCCGGCCATTGGCAGGGGACTCCTTAGGACGGCGCGCGCGGCCCCTTTAAGAGGGAGGGAGGGCGCGCGCGCGCGCCCTAAGCACAGTGGCCGGGAAGGAGCTCGCGCTGCCAGCAGAGCGGGAGAGGGACGCCGGGCACGGAGCAGAGCGGTGAGGGGAACAGCGTCCCTGCCTAGCAGAGGGCAGGGACGCCGGCACTACAATGCAGAAAAAAATCATATTCAATTTGGAACCTGATGGAGGTCAGTATAGATGGACTAATAGAACAAGTCCCACACACAGCTAGAATCCCAAATATTTTTTCAGAGTTAGATGCAGAAAAAAATTATATTCAATTTGCAACCTGATGGAGGTCAGTATAGATGGACTAATAGAACAAGTCCCTCACACTGATAGAAGGCCAAATATTTTTTCAGAGCTAGATGCAGAAAAATATTATATTCAATTTGCAACCTGATGGAGGTCAGTATAGATGGACTAATAGAACAAGTCCCACTCACTGCTAGAAGGCCAAATATTTTTTCCGAGCTAGATGCAGGAAAAAATTATATTCAATTTGCAACCTGATGGAGGTCAGTATAGATGGACTAATAGAACAAGTCCCACACACTGCCAGAAGGCCAAATATTTTTTCAGAGCTAGATGCAGAAAAAAATTATATTCAATTTGCATCCTGATGGAGGTCAGTATAGATGGACTAATAGAACAAGTCCCACACACTGCTAGAAGGCCAAATATTTTTTCAGAGCTAGATGCAGAAAAAAATTACATTCAATTTGCAACCTGATGGAGGTCAGTATAGATGGACTAATAGAACAAGTCCCACACACTGCTAGAAGGCCAAATATTTTTTCAGAGCTAGATGCAGAAAAAAATTATATTCAATTTGCAACCTGATGGAGGTCAGTATAGATGGACTAATAGAACAAGTCCCACACACTGCTAGAAGCCAAAAAAAAATTTCAGAGCTAGATGCAGAAAAATATTATATTCAATTTGCAACCTGATGGAGGTCAGTATAGATGGACTAATATAACAAGTCACACACACTGCTAGAAGGCCAAACATTTTATCAGAGCTAGATGCAGAAAAAAATTATATTCAATTTGCAACCTGATGGAGGTCAGTATAGATGGACTAATAGAACAAGTCCCACACACTGCTAGAAAGCCAAATATTTTTTCAGAGCTAGATGCAGAAAAATATTATATTCAATTTGCAACCTGATGGAGGTCAGTATAGATGGACTAATAGAACATGTCCCACACACTGCTAGAAGGCCAAATATTTTTTCAGAGCTAGATGCAGAAAAAAATTATATTCAATTTGCAACCTGATGGAGGTCAGTATAGATGGACTAATAGAACAAGTCCCACACACTGCTAGAAGGCCAAATATTTTTTCAGAGCTAGATGCAGAAAAATATTATATTCAATTTGCAACCTGATGGAGGTCAGTATAGATGGACTAATAGAACAAGTCCCACACACAGCTAGATGCCCAAATATTTTTTCAGAGGTAGATGCAGAAAAAAATTATATTCAGTTTGCAACCTGATGGAGGTCAGTATAGATGGACTAATAGAACAAGTCCCACACACAGCTAGAAGCCAAATATTTTTTCAGAGCTAGATGCAGAAAAAAATTATATTCAATTTGCAACGTGATGGAGGTCAGTATAGATGGACTAATAGAACAAGTCCCACACACTGCTAGAAGGCCAAATATTTTTTCAGAGCTAGATGCAGAAAAAAATTATATTCAATTTGCAACCTGATGGAGGTAGGTATAGATGGACTAATAGAACAAGTCCCACACACAGCTAGATGCCCAAATATTTTTTCAGAGGTAGATGCAGAAAAAAATTATATTCAGTTTGCAACCTGATGGAGGTCAGTATAGATGGACTAATAGAACATGTCCCGCACACTGCTAGAAGGCCAAATATTTTTTCAGAGCTAGATGCAGAAAAAATATATATTCAATTTGCAACCTGATGGAGGTCAGTATAGATGGACTAATAGAACAAGTCCCACACACTGCTAGAAGGCCAAATATTTTTTTAGAGCTAGATGCAGAAAAATATTATATTCAATTTGCAACGTGATGGAGGTCAGTATAGATGAACTAATAGAACAAGTCCCACACACTGCTAGAAGGCCAAATATTTTTCAGAGCTAGATGCAGAAAAATATTATATTCAATTTGCAACCTGATGGAGGTCAGTATAGATGGACTAATAGAACAAGTCCCACACACTGCTAAAAGGCCAAATATTTTTTCAGAGGTAGATGCAGAAAAAAATTATATTCAATTTGCAACCTTATGGAGGTCAGTATAGATGGACTAATAGAATGATGCTATGCCCAAAAGGTTTTACTTCACTAGGTGCAGTAAAAAAATTGGTATTCTATACACAGGTGGTGTATCTTGCAACACAGATAGGCTACTCCACTGACTAACACACTCTGCAATAGGCCAAAAAGGATTAGCTTTGCTAGATTTAGCCAAATGCTGTGAAAAAAACTTGCACAGTACTGGCACAGACCTGCCTGGCAAAAACTGATAGGAACTCATCTAACTTAGTCCTGAAAAGGACTGCAATTACAATTAGTCTTTACTCCCAACCTATCTATTTAAGAGCACAGACCTACCTGATAAAAGTCGTAGGAAATGCTGTAACCTAGTCCTTAAAAGGACTGCAATCACAGCTATTCCCTACTCCCAAGCTATCTGTAGATTTGTGCGAAAATTGGCTTGAAATTAACAAGGTATAGCGCACACAGCAACAGCGGTGCCGTCTAACACGCAGCTGCAGCAGTGAGAAAATGGTGGCGACGGGAAAAATGGCTGGTTCTTATAGGTCAAGGACATGTGACATACACTGCCAATGACACATGCCCTTGCTTGTGTGAAAAAAAGCACTTCGTTCCGTGTGTGCGCTGCTGATAGGCTGACAGATTGCACCTCCCCACTGTAAATGAGGGAAAGAGAAAAAAAAAAAGGAGATCTTCATTATTCCTGCAGAGATCTATCCCCTGCCCCTCCCCCCGCCCCGCTGTACACTCAAACTGCGTATTAACATTAGTTTTCATCATTACTGAGAAAAAATCCAGCTATGATTTTGGTGCACGAACAGTTATCGAACATAACCTCGAACAGCCGAATTTTTTTCAAATCGTTCGTGTTCGCCGAATGGCTCGAACACCGCCCAAAACAGCTCGAATTTGAGATTGGCGAACAGTTCAAGTCTAACACCGCTCATCTCTACTGATGAGATGAGAGTGACTGTTGGTGGACCAGACAGATGGTCCCGTGGCTGGATCAATAATGGACACAGACCTCAACCTCAACTCAGGCGCCAGCAATGTGGAGGTGGGGTACTGCTATGGGCTGGTATTATTTAGGTTGAACTAGTTGGACTTTTCGGGTTGAAGATGGACTCAAAGTCAACTCCCAGACCTACTGCCAGTTTTTAGAAGACACTTTCTTCAAGCAGTGGTACAGGAAAAAGTCTGCATCTGTGCTGCGCTTTCCCGCCGGTTATTTCAAATGAACAGCTGCGGTATCAGGTGATGCCGATCAGCTGTTCATTTGAAGTCGCCGCGGTGCCCTCAGAGGGTTCATGTGAGTTCATGCTTGACTGCATTGCATGAACTCACATGAACTTTCCCATGGTCGCACAGGTCAGCCTCAACTCCCAGACCCGTCATGATTGGTGTGTGTGGGTGTCTGTGCGATGTGTGCGGGTGTGCGCGGTGTCTGTGCGATGTCTGCGGGTGTGTGCGGTGTCTGTGCGATGTCTGCGGGTGTGTGCGGTGTCTGTGTGATGTGTGCGGGTGTGTGCGTGCAGGCAGACATAGGCCGATGTGACACTACTACTCCCATCGGCCTATGTCTGTCCCCCATCCACTCGTGCCAGCAGGATCAGCTCGATTGGAGCAGTAGTTCCCATCAGCCTGATCCTGCTATATAAATTGCCCTACTGTGTCACCAATAAATTTTAAATACATGTCATTGGTGGCCAGTGGTTACCTACAATAAATTAGTTCATACATTACCTGTCCCCGCCGATCGCCACCTAAAATAAAGTAAAAAATAAAAAACTACACCTATACTCACCTAGACACCTAATTCCCCGAAGCCATCGATCTCCTGTAATAAAATATAAAATAATAAACCACAACCTTATCCTTACCCCTCCGTAGTAGTCCACGAGTGTCCCACGAAGATCTCCAGTTCAGAGCAGCCACATAGAATGTGACCGCTCTGAACCGCTGCCACCGCTAGAATGACGGGGCCGTAAAGCAGCCCCGTCATTGCATAAGCGGGTTCACCGGAGTTCAGGCAGCGCTGCTCCGGTCAACTCCTTTACGGCCCTGCTGTATCGTGAGAAATTCCCACGGTACAGCAGTGCCGTAAAGGAGGTCTCCGGAGCTGCGCTGCCTGAATGCACTCCGGTGACCTCAGTCAGTGGCTCCCACTGCCGGGAGCGGACGTGTTCCCGGCAGCGTGAGCTTACAGCAGCCATGCACAGCTGTCACCATCTCCAGATGTGACAGCTGTGCATGGGAGATCAGCGCAGGAACGTGGACAGGTAACTATTTTTTTTTAGTAAACTAAGAATTTAATAAAATTGTGTGTTTTATTTCAAATAAATTATTTTTTTCTGGGTGTAGTGTGTTTTTTCTTTTTAACACTTTGTAGGTTAGTAATGGGGGTGTCTTATAGACGCCCATCATTACTAACCTGGGCTTCATGGCAGCTGGCGCTGACATGAACCCCAGCCCTATTACCACCTGCCACCGCACCAGGGCAGCGTGGAAGAGCGAGGCTAAGTGCCAGGCCAGAATTGGCGCATCCTATGGATGCGCCATTTCTGGGGCGGCTGACGGCTGGTGTTTCTAGCCTGGGAGGGGGCCAATATTCATGGCACCCTTCCTGGGCTATTAATATCAGCCCCCAGCTGTCTGCCTAGCCTTTGCTAGCTATTAAAATAGGGGGGACCCCACGTCATTTTTTTGGGGGGGTTCCCCATTTTAATAGCTAGTAAAGGTAATTAAAAAAAAATACGTAGGGCTTCGCCCTATTTTTGTGTCCAGCCAGGTACAACTAGGCAGCTGGGGGCTGGAATCTGCAGCGCAGGGAGGCCCAAGCTTTCTGGGCCCCACCCGCTGCAAATTGCAGTCCGCAGCCGCCCCGGAAAATGGCGCGTTCATAGAAGCGCCATCTTCTGGCGCTGTACCCAACTCATCCAGGGCCCTGGTGCGGTGGCTCACTGGGTAATAAAGGGGTTAAGGCCAGCTTGGCATTATCAGCTGGCCCTAAGCCCGAAATTCATGGGGTCACGCCAATATTAGACATGACCACCATGAATTTCTAGTAAAGTATTTAAAAAAAACACAACACCCAGAATAAAGTCCTTTAATTGAAATAAAGACACAATTCTTTATTGTTCTAAATTAAACTATACTTACCATCACGCCCATTCCAGCTGAAGCCAACGATCTCCTGCAATAAAAGAAAAATAATAAACCAACCTCATCCTTACCTTCCCATGGATCCCACGACAGCTTCAGCTCTGCTACATCGAGATGACAGGCTGGACCGCAGCAGAACGCTGCCATCCAGCCTGTCATCCCGCAGACACTGAGAAGCGCAGGCATGCTTGTGCTCCTCAGTGTCTCTCTGTGACGGCATAAAGATGAGCCGAGTTCATGTCCAATGAACTCAGCTCACCTCATGCACGTCACTGACAGCGTGGGAAAATTCTCCTGCACTCAGCGCTTCAGCGTGAGAATTCTCCCACGCTGTCAGTGACGTGCATGAGGTGAGCCGAGTTCATTGTCGGCTCATCTGGATGCCGTCACAGAGAGACACTGAGGAGCGCAAGCATGCCTGCGCTTCTCAGTGTCTGCGGGATGACAGGCTGGATGACAGCGTTCTGCTGCGGTCCAGCCTGTCATCTCGATGTAGCAGAGCTGGAGCTGTCGTAGGAACCATGGAAAGGTAAGGATGAGGTTGCTTTATTATTTTTCTTTTATTGCAGGAGATCGTTGGCTTCAGCTGGAATGGGCGTGACAGTAAGTATGGTTTAATTTAGAACAATAAAGAATTGTGTGTTTATTTCAATTAAAGGACTTTATTCTGGGTGTTTGTGTTTTTTTTTTAACTTTCACTATGGGGTTAGTAATGGGGGTGTCTTATAGACGCCTCTCCATTACTAACCTGGGCTTGATGTCAGCTGGCATTATAAGCTGACATCAACCCCAGCCCTATTACCCCACTGCCACCGCTACAGGGCAGTGGGAAGAGCGAGGCTAAGTGCCAGAATTGGCGCATCCTATGGATGCGCCATTTCTGGGGCGCCTGACGGCTGGTGTTTCTAGCCTGGGAGGGGGCCAATATTCATGGCTCCCTTCCTGGGCTATGAATATCAGCCCCCAGCTGTCTGCCTAGCCTTTGCTAGCTATTAAAATAGGGGGGACCCCACGTCATTTTTTTGGGGGGGGTCCCCCATTTTAATAGCTAGTAAAGGCTAGGTATTCAGCTGGGGGCTGATATTAGTAGCCTGGGAAGCTCCGTGGGTATTACCCCCTTCCCAGGCTTCAAACATCTGCCCCAGCTGTCTGCTTAACCTTCGCTAGAGACTAAAATTAAGGGGAACCCCACGCCAATTTTTTTTTTAAAATAAATCCTTTATTTTAACACTAAATGACAAGTACAGTAATCAACACTATCACTGTACTTCATATATATGTGACTGACATGTTTCTATCTATCTAATCTATGTATGATTCTCTATTCCTTCTATTCTAAATTGTCGGGTACAGATGCTGAATTGCCGGCCGGCTTTCTTAAAGAGACGGTGCATGAAAACACTATTATTTTTTTTATATAAATCCTTTACACTAAATGACAAGTACAGTAACCAACACTGTCACTGTACTTCATATATATGTGACTGACATGTTTCTATCTATCTAATCTATGTGTGAAGCTCTATTCTGTCTGTTATAAATTGTCGGGTACCGCTGCTGAATTGCCGGCCGGCTTTTTTAAAGAGACGGTGCATGAAAACACTATTATTTTTTTAAATAAATCCTTTACACTAAATGACAAGTACAGTAAGCAACACTGTCACTGTACTTCATATATATGTGACTGACATGTTTCTATCTATCTAATCTATGTGTGAAGCTCTATTCTTTCTGTTGTAAATTGTCGGGTACCGGTGTATGCGCTGAAGAATTGTCGGCTTTTCGCATACATTCTACATTATTCTTAGTTGTTTTACTTCATGTAGAATTAACCTACAAGGAAAGAAAGGGTTTATTTTCATTCCGATATTAGTGTCCCATTGACTTGCATTGGTTTCCGGTATCGGAATCGGCGATATCCGATACTTTTTGAGTATCGGTCCGATCCAATCCGATACGATATTTCCTGATATCGGAAGGTATCGCTCAACACTAGACATGACCCCTTCCTCCCCTGACTTACACAATAAGCTTGTGGGCCCTCCTTAAATGGGAGATTTACAGGGAAGGAAAACAGTCACCACTCTGAACAGTGTCTGTGATGCTGTGGTTGGTGATGCCCAAAAAGTTGTTAGTCAACAGATTAAGAAACCAACAGGCTACATGGATGGAAGACATGACTGCTATTTTAAAGAAGGGTGGCTACATTTGTCACTGATATACAGTACAGACCAAAAGTTTGGACACACCTTCTCATTTAAAGATTTTTCTGTATTTTCATGACTATGAAAATTGTACATTCACACTGAAGGCATCAAAACTATGAATTACCACATGTGGAATTATATACTTAACAAAAAAGTGTGAAACAACTGAAAATATGTCTTATATTCTAGGTTCTTCAAAGTAGCCACCTTTTCCTTTGCACACTCTTGGCATTCTCTTGATGAGCTTCAAGAGGTAGTCACCGGAAATGGTCTTCCAACAATCTTGAAGGAGTTCCCAGAGATGCTTAGTACTTGTTGGCCCTTTTGCTTTCACTCTGCGGTCCAGCTCACCCCAAACCATCTCGATTGGGTTCAGGTCTGGTGACTGTGGAAGCCAGGTCATCTGGCGTAGCACCCCATCACTCTTCCACTTGGTCAAATAGCCCTTACACAGCCTGGAGGTGTGTTTGGGGTCATTGTCCTGTTGAAAAATAAATGATGGTCCAACTAAACGCAAACCGGATGGAATAGCATGCCGCTGCAAGATGCTGTGGTAGCCATGCTGGTTCAGTATGCCTTCAATTTTGAATAAATCCCCAACAGTGTCATCAGCAAAGCACCCCCACACCATCACACCTCCTCCTGCATGCTTCACGGTGGGAACCAGGCATGTAGAGTCCATCCGTTCACCTTTTCTGCGTCGCACAAAGACACGGTGGTTGGAACCAAAGATCTCAAATTTGGACTCATCAGACCAAAGCACAGATTTCCACTGGTCTAATGTCCATTCCTTGTGTTCTTTAGCCCAAACAAGTCTCTTCTGCTTGTTGCCTGTCCTTAGCAGTGGTTTCCTAGCAGCTATTTTACCATGAAGTCCTGCTGCACAAAGTCTCCTCTTAACAGTTGTTGTAGAGATGAGTCTGCTGCTAGAACTCTGTGTGGCATTGACCTGGTCTCTAATCTGAGCTGCTGTTAACCTGCGATTTCTGAGGCTGGTGACTCGGATACACTTATCCTTAGAAGCAGAGGTGACTCTTGGTCTTCCTTTCCTGGGGCGGTCCTCATGTGAGCCAGTTTCTTTGTAGCGCTTGATGGTTTTTGCAAATGCACTTCCGGACACTTTCAAAGTTTTCCCAATTTTTCGCACTCACTGTCCTTCATTTCTTAAAGTAATGATGACCACTCGTTTTTCTTTACTTAGCTGCTTTTTTCTTGCCATAATACAAATTCTAACAGTCTATTCAGTAGGACTATCAGCTGTGTATCCACCAGACTTCCGCACAACACAACTGATGGTCCCAACCCCATTTATAAGGCAAGAAATCCCACTTATTAAACCTGACAGGGCACACCTGTGAAGTGAAAACCATTTCCGGTGACTAGCTCTTGAAGCTCATCAAGAGAATGCCAAGAATGTGCAAAACAGTCATCAAAGCAAAAGGTGGCTACTTTGAAGAACCTAGAATATAAGACATATTTTCAGTTGTTTCACACTTTTTTGTTAAGTATATAATTCCACATGTGTTAATTCATAGTTTTGATGCCTTCAGTGTGAATGTACAATTTTCATAGTCATGAAAATACAGAAAAATCTTTAAATGAGAAGGTGTGTCCAAACTTTTGGTCTGTACTGTATATGTATAAATATATATATATATATATATATGATTTTTTTATACATGTCAGGAATGTATTTTTATACATTTTGAGTTGCCTGATTATTATTCTGACTTTAACAGCTAAAAATATACAATTGAGATGGGAATATTTACATTTTTCATTTATTTGCATAATAGTTTCCAAATGATATTCTCCTAAGAAAGACAAAACTTCACTTTTACTTTCTGAAATATTCAGGTTAATTAACCTTTTAGATTAGCCCACAGCATTGTAGTTGTTCAATAATGAAATAAATTATCAAAAATACAAATTGTCTAATAATTGTGTACACAGAGTGGGACGGGTTTAAACATTTTCTTCTCCTCCTTGGGTGTTAATAAAAATCTCTGATTGGGACATAGCTTTTGGGATGTAACTTTGAAACATAGCTTACGCCTTTATTGTACATACTGCAATATATGCAGTGCTGTAGCTAGGCACCTCTCCACATTTGATAATAATTCAGTGAGTACTCTTTCACCCTCATAAAATCTAATTACATATGTAAATACAAAGTTGCACTAAAGTTCCTATTTACAGATCATTACTAATATAATGCATTCAAAATGGTGCTACATCACAAAAATAAATAATACCACTTTACCACACAAGTGGTAATGCAACTCCACGACCTAGTGTCTCAATCCCCACCATCCTGTAGAATGTAAGGCAGCAAGTGCAGAGTCTATAAGACTTAAGGTGCAATATGGCAAAGCCCAGTTATGATCTCCCTCTGATATTTAACAATAACAAACAGGTCATGCTGGAGAAACTTGCACCTACTGCCACTCAGTGTCTTCAGCTCCTTCGTGAGAAACTAATGTTTGCTCAGCCAGTCTACCAAATAAAATTCCTGAGGTACGGAAATTGTGGATGGCTTTGCTTCTGGTACTGGGTGCTAATACCAAACCATGGCGTGCCATTCACTAGATATTCCTGGCTGGCTGGAGACAAGCTCATTCCCACAGAAAAGTACAAGCAAGCTAAGAAGATGGTGGCTTCTATCATCATGAAGGAGTTTGCTCGTTGTCTAGTAGTCCGGCTTTTATGCTAAAGATCCTGCTCATTTTTATAGTTTTAAGTGAGCACACAGAAACCGTGGTTTCTGCAGCAGGGCATCCAGGCCAGGATAGTGGCTGAGAAATTGCTGTATCATCAGATTGAGGATGCGAGCCATGCAAGGTTTCCCTGGCATAGGGTCGCCACCAGGTTTTCACCTTTATCACACACGGCCTTCCCTTGCTCCAGGTTCAGTGGAGACAGCCATTGCTCAAACTTGGCCTGGAGAGCTCTCCACAACTCTTCAGCTGTATGACTGCGATCTCCAAGGCATATTAATTTGAAGACTGCCTGATTGCAGTGAGCCCTGGCTGTGCAGTAAGGAGGTGGGGGGGATTCTCTCTGCACTGTTGGAACATGTGTCTCAGTAAGGCAGAGGTTGAGGGCGCAGGTGGAGGCCCTAGAGGAGGTGGAGGATGCAGAAGCACTGGAGGAAGTGTTAGACACAGAGGTTTGTCCCACAAGCCTTGTGGATTCCAACACTTGCTGTCTAGTGACACCTTGGTGTCTAGTGGTTTAGTTCTCCATCCCCTGTTGTGTAGTGGTTTAGTTCTCCAACCCTAATTGTTTAGTATGTTAGTTTTCCAACCCCTGTTGTCTTATTAGTTTAGTTCTCCAACCCCTGTTTTCTGTTAGTTTAGTTCTCCATGTTCTGGTGTGTATTTGTTTCATTCTCCAACCTTAGCTGTTTTGTAGTTTAGTTATTATTATTATTACTTATTATTATTATAGTGTCATTTATTCCATGGCGCTTTACATGTGAAAAAAGGGGTATACATAGCAAAAACATTTACATAATCTTAACAAAACGAGTCAGCGACTGGTACAGGAGGAGAGAGGACCCTGCCCGCGAGGGCTCACAGTCTACAAGGGATGGGTGGTGATACAGTAGGTGGGGGTAGAAGAGGTCATGCAGTAATGTGGTGGAGCGGTGGTTACTGCAGGTTGTAGGCTTGTTGGAAGAGGTAGGTCTTCAGGTTTCTTTTGAAGGCTTCCACAGTAGGCGAGAGTCTGATGTGTTGGGGTAGAGAGTTCCAGAGTAGGGGGGATGCGCGGGAGAAATCTTGTATGTGATTGTGGGAAGAGGAAATAAGAGCGGAGTACAGCAGGAGATCTTGTGAGGATCGCAGGTTGCGTGTAGGTAGGCACCAGGAGACTAGATCACAGATGTATGGAGGAGACAGGTTGTGGATGGCTTTGTATGCCATGGTTAGGGTTTTGAACTTGAGTCTCTGGGCAATGGGGAGCCAGTGAAGGGATTAACAGAGGGGAGAGGCCAGGGAATAGCGGGGGGACAGGTGGATTAGTCGAGCAGCAGAGTTTAGGATAGATTGGAGGGGCGCGAGCGTGTTGGAAGGGAGGCCACAGGGCAGGAGGTTGCAATAGTCAAGGCGGGAGATGATGATTGCATGCACTAGTGTTTTTGCAGAGTATTTGCTGAGGAATGCACGGATCCGGGAGATATTTTTGAGTTGGAGTCGGCAGGAAGTGGAAAGGGCTTGAATATGTGGTTTGAAGGAGAGATCAGAGTCCAGGGTTACCCCAAGGCAGCGAGCTTGTGGGACTGGGGAGAGTGAACAGCCATTGACGTTGATGGATAGGTCAGATGGGGGATATGAATGAGAGGGCGGAAAGATGATGAACTCTGTTTTATCCATGTTAAGTTTTAGAAATCTGGCAGAGAAGAAGGATGAGATGGCAGACAGACATTGTGGGATTTTGGTTAGTAGGGAGGAGATATCAGGACCAGAGAGGTAGATCTGTGTGTCCTCAGCATAGAGGTGATACTGAAAGCTGTGAGACTCTATGAGTTGTCCCAGGCCAAAGGTGTAGATGGAGAAGAGTAGAGGTCCTAAAACTGAACCTTGGGGGATACCGACAGATAGGGGGTGAGATGAGGAGGTGGTGCGCGAGTGGGAGACGCTGAATGTCCTCTCTGTTAGATATGAGGAGATCCAAGATAGGGCCAAGTCTGTGATGCCAAGAGATGAGAGTATCTGTAGTAAGAGGGAATGGTCGACTGTGTCGAAGGCAGATGACAGGTCCAGAAGGAGGAGGGTGGAGTAGTGTCGCTTGGATTTGGCGGTTAGTAGGTCGTTGGTGACTTTGGTCAGGGAGAAGTGATATGGGGCGGTAGCTAGTCAGAGAGGATGGATCAAGGGAGGGCTTTTTGAAGATGGGTGTGATTGAGGCATGTTTGAAACATGAGGGGAAGACATCGGTTGTTAGTGACAGGTTGAAGAGGTGGGTTAGGGTTGGGATGAAGACTGTGGTAAGGTTAGGTATGAGGTGGGATAGGACTGGATCAAGTTCGCAGGTGGTGAGGTGTGATTTGGAGAGTAAAGAGGAGACTTGACCTTCTCTAATGGTGGAGAAGTGGGGTTTGGAGGAGGAAGGTTGAGTAGATATGAGGAGGGGTTGTGCGGACTTTAGGCAAAAGCTTTGCCTGATGGTGTCAATCTTATGCTTGAAGAATGAGGCAAAGTCTTCGGCTGAGATGAGAGAAGAGGGAGGAGGCGCTGGGGGATGAAGGAGAGGATTGAAAGTGTTAAATAGCTGTTTAGGGTTGTGGGACAGGGAAGATATGAGAGATGAGAAGTATGGTTGTTTTTCTACAGTGAGTGTGGACTTGAAAATAGTGAGGGATTGTTTGAATGCGATGAAGTGTTCGATGGAGTGAGACCTTTTCCATCTCTGCTCCGCAACCCTGGAGGCCCGTCGCAGTTCTTTAGTAAGGTTGGTGTGCTAGGGTTGCCTGTTGATTGTGCGAGCTTTGGTATGTGTGAGAGGGGCGATCAAGTCGAGAGCTGCAGCTATTGTGGTGTTATATAAAGCAGCAGCAACATCTGCATCATATACATGTAAAGAATTTAGGGATTCAGAGATTGAGTTTAGGTCAAGGTGTTTGAGGTTTCTGCGAGGGTGTGTAAGTTTGTGGAATGGGGATTGTGGACCTGGAGAGGAGAGGGTAGAGAATGTGAGGAGGTTGTGGTCCGAGAGAGGGAGAGGTGAGTTAGAGAGGTTAGATAGGGAACAGAGGCGGGTGAAGATGAGGTCCAGTGTGTGGCCATCTTTATGAATAGCTGCAGAAGACCATTGAGCAAGGCCGAAGGAGGACGTGAGCGATAGGAACTTAGAGACAAATGAGTGGGAAGTGTCAATGGGGATGTTGAAGTCACCCATTATGATAGTGGGGATGTCAGCAGAAAGGAAATGAAGCAGCCAGGTGGTGAAGAGGTCTAATAAAGTGGTGGCTCGCCTTGGGGGTCGGTAAATGACGGCCAGTTGGAGGTCAGAGGGGGAATAGATGCGCACACAGTGCACCTCAAAAGAGGGGAGTGTAACGGAGGGTGGCAGTGTGATTTGGGTGAAGGCGCAGGTATCTGACAGGAGAAAACCTACGCCTCCACCATGTTTGCCATTGGGGCGGGGGGTGTGGGAAAGGTGGAATCCGCCATACGAAAGTGCAGCTGGGAAGGCTGTGTCAAAGGGGGTAAGCCAGGTTTCGGTGATGGCGAGGAAGGAAAGTTCTCCAACCCCTGTTGTATATTAGTTTAGTTCTCCATGTTCTGATCTGTATTTATTTCTTTCTCCAACCCATCCATTCCCACCCCCAGGGGTTAACGTCTGGTGACGAGGGTTTGGATTCTTCTCGGACCCTACTTCATCCGGGCCCGGATCAACTGAAATACGTTTTGGTCATCGCTACACATGCTTTCCCCCTCTTGAGTCTGTGAAGCTTTGGATCAGACCTCTGACTATCTGTGCTTCCTCATAGTCAGTTGGCCGGTTGGAGAGTTGTGAAGTGGGTGAAAACAAGGGTACTTGGGGTGGCAACTCTGAGGACTGTACTGTGTGTGATGTTAAGGTGGAGGAAGAGGAGCAGAGGTCACTTGATGTAGCGCTTGTCATCTACTGGAGCACATGTTCTTATTGCCCCTCATCTACAAGGTGTACCCCTTTGCAACTGCCAAAGAAAGGGAGTGGAGTCCAGTAACAGAAGTTTTCAACATGCTGCACAATTGCTCACTGCAGCAAAACAAACCTACTTCTCATCACTCATATCATACGTGTCTCACAACCCTAAACATCTATTCAGTACTTTCAAGTGCCTCCTCTGTCCACCAGCTCCCCCTCCCTCTCCTCTCCTCTCATCTCAGCTGAAGACTTAGTCTCATTCTTCAAGCAGAAGATTGACAACATAGGGCAAAGCTTTTGCCTAAAGTTCCAACAGCCCCTTCTCATAACGACTCAACTCTCCTATTCCAAAACCAGCTTCTCCACCATCACGGAAGATCATCTTTACTCTCCAAATCACATCTCACCACATGTGATCTTGACCTAATACCATCCCACCTCATTCCAAACCGTACCACAGTCTTCATCCCAAGCCTAACCCTCCTCCTCTACCTGTCACTAACAACTGGCATCTTCCCATCATAATTCAAACATACCTCGATCACACCCATCGTCCAAAAGCCCTCCCTTGGCCCATCCTATGTTTAGCTATCGCCCCATCTCACTTCTCCCCTATGCTTCCAAACTACTGGATCAACATGTCTGTTTTGAACTGTCCTCCCACCTCTCCTCCTGCTCCATCTTTGACCGCTTACAATCAGGCTTCCGACTTCACCATTCCACTGAAACTGCACTGACTAAAGTCACCAGTGACTAGAGATGAGCGGTGTTCGACTAGAACTGTTCGCCAATCTCAAATTCGAGCTGTTTTGGGCGGTGTTCGAGTCGTTCGACGAACTCGAACGATTTGCAAAAAATTCGGCAGTTCAAGGTTATGTTCGATAACTGTTCGTGCACCAAAAGCGTAACTGTATTTTTTCACATCATGCAGGGATTGTCTGCCACTCACGGTAATGCCACAGCCATGGTGGTTGTGGCATTACAGTGGTTGCCCAAATCGATGGGAACAGTGCTCACAGTGAAACGTGAAAAGCTGGCAATTCAGCAGCGGCATACACCGATACCCGACAATTTATAACAGAAAAAATAGAGCATCACACATAGATTAGATAGATAGAAACATGACAGTCACATATATAAAAAGTACAGTGACAGTGTTGGTTACTGTACTTGTCATTTAGTGTTAAAGGGTTTATTAAAAAAAAATAATAGTGTTTTCATGCACCCGTCTCTTTAAAAAAGCCGGCTGGCAATTCAGCATCGGTACCCGACAATTTAGAACAGAAAGAATAGATTATCACTAGTGTTGAGCGATACCTTCCGATATCGGGAAATATCGGATCGGATTGGATCGGACCGATACCCAAAAAATATCGGATATCGCCGATTCCGATACCGGAAACCAATGCAAGTCAATGGGACACAAATATCGGAATGAAAATAAACCCTTTCTTTCCTTGTAGGTTAATTCTACATGAAGGAAAACAACTAAGAATAATGTAGAATGTATTACATGAAAAGCCGGCAATTCAGCAGCGGCATACACCGGTACCCGACAATTTAGAAGAGAAAGAATAGAGCATCACACATAGATTAGATAGATAGAAACATGTCAGTCACATATATAAGAAGTACAGTGACAGTGTTGCTTACTGTACTTGTCATTTAGTGTTAAAGGATTTATTTAAAAAAATAATAGTGTTTTCATGCACTGTCTCTTTAAAAAAGCCGGCCGGCAATTCAGCATCCGTACCCGACAATTTATAACAGAAAGAATAGAGCATCACACATAGATTAGATAGATAGAAACATGTCAGTCACATAAATAATAAGTACAGTGATAGTGTTGATTACTGTACTTGTCATTTAGTGCTTTTAAAATGGGGGACCCAAAAAAAAAATGATGTGGGGTCCCCCCTATTTTAATAGCTAGCAAAGGCTAGGCAGACAGCTGGGGGCTGATATTAATAGCCCAATAAGGGTGCCATGAATATTGTCCCCCTCCCAGGCTAGAAACACCAGCCGTCAGCCGCCCCATAAATGGCGCATGCCTGCGCTTCTCAGTGTCTGGCTGTGACGGCATCCAGATGAGCCGAGATCATGTCCAATGAACTCAGCTCACCTCATGCACGTCACTGACAGCGTGAGAAAATTCTCCTGCGCTTGCGCTTGCCGTGAGCGCAGGAGAATTTTCTCACGCTCACCGCATGCGCAGGAGAATTCTCCCATGCTGTCAGTGACGTGCATGAGGTGAGCTGAGTTCATTGGACATGATCTCGGCTCATCTGGATGCTGTCACAGCCAGACACTGAGGAGCGCAAGCATGCCTGCGCTTCTCAGTGTCTGCGGCATGGCAAGCTGGATGGCAGCTTTCGGCTGCGATCCAGCCTGTCATGTCAATGTAGAAGAGCTAGAGCCGTCCTGGGAACCATGGAAAGGTAAGGATGATGTTGGTTTATTATTTTATTTTTATTGCAGGAGATCATTGGCTTCAGCTGGAATGGGTGTGATTGGTAACGCTCGACAATCATCCGACAAATAAATCGGCGAATATTGCAAATTCAGCGATCGTAATCAGAATGGAATATTGAAACTTTCGCTCATCTCCACATGTGACCCCTTCAGAATTTCACAAATTTCTGCATAACTTTAACCCAAAACAACACCAGATTTTTCACACAAGTGTGTTTGTGGTTAGGCGGAATGGGGTAGGGACAACTGAACGCTGCGCTGGGACAAGGACGTGGATGGTGATTGTTGCAAGTCTGGACAGGAGCATGGCGGGAGGCATCTTCGCATGCGCCAAGCAAACTTTTAGGCAGTGACCTGGGAGACAGAGATGCTTCCAGGGGTCTTCCCCATGCTGTTCCCACGTCTTTTAAGCACTGTATGCATGTGTCTGATGATGTGTCACACACCACATGGCCAGATAAGGTTGTAAAATGTTAAAATTACATTTCTCAGTGAATGCATTTGTCTTGGTTGAAAGCAATGCAAAAGTGCAAAAACGCATCAAAAACGCTATGTGTGAACATAGTCCAAGGTGTGGAGGAGCATTTTTGTTTTTGGCTATTTATTTTGCCTTATATACAAGTCATTACCCTGGAAAGGATGTTCCTTAACATATTTCCCAGAAAAATCCATTTTAGTTTCATTTTTGCATGATTTATTGTGAGCCCATAAAAGTGGCGCAATACCTCTGACAACATTGTTGACAGCAGTGACCTGGGAGTCAGAAATGCTTCCAGGGGTCTTCCCCATGCTGTTCCCATGTCATTTGAGCACTGTTCCAATCGATTTGGGCAATTTTTAGGCCCTCTGCAGACCGCCAGGGGGAGCCGCTGGAAAAATGCTCGAGTTTCCCATAGACTTACATTGGGCTCGTTACTCGGACTGAGCACTCGAGCATTTCAATTTGCTCGACTCGAACGAGTACCCGAGTACCCGAGTACCCAGTTCACCGACACACTGCAACAGAATAAAAATGGGAGAAATGTATGATTTTTGAACAGTCTTTTAGGTGATATGTCTGACAAAGAACAGTGGCTTTAAATTGTAGGCCTGTAATTTTCTAATATTATTCTACACGGAGACCTAGTGTGAATAGCTTCACTGACACACTGCAATGCAATGAAAATGGAAGAAATGTATGATTTTTGAACAGTCTGTTAGGTGATATGTCTGACAGAGAACCACAGCTTTAAATTGTAGTCCTGTAATTTACTAATATTATTCTACACAGAGACGTAGTGCGAATAACTTCACCGACACTGCAACAGAACGAAAATGGAAGAAATGTATGATTTTTGAACAATCTTTTAGGTGATATGTCTGACAGAGAACCACGGCTTTAAATTGTAGGCCTGTAATTTACTAATATTATTCTACATGGAGACCTAGTGTGAATAGCTTCACTGACACACTGAAACAGATTTGAAAAGGAGGCCAATATTTTTCACGTTCTGTTCAAATTTCTGGATTTTTATCCCTGAAATATGGAACAGATCTGGCTTTATTCTGCAGTGAAAACAAGCAAATGGAGCAGAAAACTGATGTACTCTGGATTGCTTTTTAACCAAATAACCAGGATTAAGATAAAAAAAAATTGCCCTGGCCCCTGATATCTGGGGCTATGTCTAGAAATATCTGTAATTATTACAGCAGCAGCAGACAGGACGTTCAACGGACCCTCTTGTGCTGTATCATACACTGCAGTCTGCCACATACACTGCCTGCCTGCCTAGCACTGATTATATGCAGCTGGATTAGTCCTCAGAAGGACTGTTAGGTGAGATGAATATATAGATATATGTTGTGGAATACCTATGCTAACTGTAAACAAGGAAATCTCTGCCTGACTCAGCAGCAGCTCTCCCTACTTTGCCTGTTTCCGGGGTAGACTGTGATGAGCATAACGGAGCCAGGTCTTATATAGACCTGATAACGCTGTGCGGCCAGCCAATCACTGTAATGCCCACAACCAACATGGCTATGGCATTATAGTGCATAGCAGGCAATCCCTGCATGTTCATTGGCTCTCTAAAGAGCGCCAAACATGCAGGGAGGGGACCCGAGTTCCCGCCTGAGCAACCTGGAAATACTCGCAGAGCTTGTCGAGTACAGTGATGCCCGGGCGAGTACCGAGCAGTGGCGAACACGTTCGCTCATCACTAATAAGTATATGTTTACAGACTTGTGTAAAGTTATTAATGAACTTAGAAATATACAGTCTCTTTGCACGCAGAGGTTTGATATGTGTTAAAGATAAAGGTGATGTAATGGTACATTGATTTGCATAATTCATTAATCTTATTAATATACTAACCACACTTGTTTTTTGTTTTGCATTTACTATGAGAAGAGGTAAATATTAATTAAATAATCTCTGTTTGATAGATTAGGATACAATAGATTGCACCCTTTGAAAAGTAAAAATGTAAACATTTCTGATGAATTTTGAGCAAACTGACCTCTGTATAGTCTATACATTACATGGACATAAACAAAAGCAAATGCAAAGTTCTATTTGTACAAAGTCATGATGACTGGCAGTAGCCAGCATTATTTGTACAGTATTATTGGTACTAGAATATTCATCAGTGCTGCAATACAAATCAGCTGAATTCATCTGTAAATATATGCAGCTATTTCCTCTCATGTCTGGTGAAATTCTCTTCAGCTGTCCTGTTTCATAGTTGCCAGAAAAAAAATATTTTGGATTATTTGTTGATACTTTGCCTCTCCTACATTACTAAGCCATTAACTATTCAAGAGTCTGAGAAAGATAGCTGGGGAACAGTCAGTGGGCTTCTATACACATTTGTTTATTGCCCGGTTGTAAAATTGAGAGCGGTAGTCATGGCCGAGCTGCTGTCCAGTTACACTCTGGCACTTTACAGAAAAAGTGTCCCAGCGCCAGTGTGCTGTCATCACACTCGCGTGGGGGGCATCGTGTGGGGGGCATCACATTCACTTGTAGGCTGCAGGTCTCCCCTGTCTCCAGGCCTCCATCTTCAGGAGCCGCCGCACACATTTCAGGGGACACCAATTTCATTGCAACAAGCAAACATTTACTGGTCAGTTCAAGTTCATCAGGGTGTAATATGTGGGATAAGACCACAACACTTCATGTTCTTACTTCCTCACAACTTCTTCAGTTCTACCACTCATTCATCCTGGACTGTCCCCAAGCTCACTGTCCCAAGTCTAACCCTGTGCTTACCCTGCACTATGCACTACTCACGTTGTACATTAACACTTTACATTACTTATACGCTGTACATTACCATCACACGATATAAAAGACATACATCACCATTCACATTACATGTAAAACCTCACAACACTGTGCACATAGCGCAATTGTTGTCTTCCGCTATAGGAACACAGCAGAACAGTCCACCACCCTTATACGGTTACAGCAATATCGTCAAGCTCGGCCATCATTTATCTAATAAGTTTGGGAGTCTTAAATGGAATCTGTTTCCAGGTTTTTGCTACCTCATCTGAGAGCAGCATAATGTTGGAAAAGATACCCTGGTTCCAATGATGTATCACTTTGTTTACTGGATGCAGCAGTTGTGACTCAATCAGAGTTCTTAGAAATAGCATGAAGCAGAGCTGAGAAAGCTAACCCGCCACCACAAGACTCTCTATGTGCATTGTCTATTGACAATGAGCTGCTTATCAGAGGAAGGGGCATGGTCGGATGACTTGACATGAGGCAACTTAATCCAGCAGGGATAATGTCCTAGTGATAAAACTTTAATTGTAAATAAACTACAGCACGTAGTCTAATAAGTGACGCATCACTGAATTCAGCGTTTTAACCTCTACTTCATGCTGTTCTCAGATTACATAGCATAAACCTGCTCACAGATTCCCTTTATTGGAGTTGTCCACTACTGGACAACCCCAGATTAATTATTTCAGGACCCCAATTAAAATAAAAACACTCACCTTCTGCAGCAGTACCATTCTAGCCATGCTGGTGTGGCTGTTCCAGGAGAGTGATGTGACTTGTGTCACGTGCAGGATGCAGCAAATAAGGGGCATCTCTTTGGCTGCAGCTTTTCAATAGTCAGTGCGGCCGTCTGCTCTGATGAAACCGTAAATAACTGCAGCTGATGAGCGGATGCTGATGGGCTGCAGCTTGCACTTTCCGGGAACAGGGTCTTTGAAATCTCTGGAACACTGCCGCTGCAGGAGGTGAGCATATGACTCGCCCCCTGAGCCGTGGGGCACACGGAACCGGGCTTCAGTGCGATGATGGGGGTAGTAGTGGCAACCCGATTCCGTGGCTCAGGGCGGTCAGACCAAATGCTGTGGCAGTCTATTTGTAGAGCTATGAATGTCCGACTACGCCACCCGTGGATTGCGGTCAGGGATGACCGCCGCTGCAAGGCAGACCGCTGAGGCTGGTGTTGGTGTGCAGCACAGGGATAGGATAACTCCCCACGGGAAGAGTGTAGCCTCAGGGCAATGTAGGTGAATGCTGGGGGTGATGGTGTAGGCCACAGTAATAAGAGTTCAGAGTCCGCTTCAAACAGTCCTGGGTCTTTATTGTAGGTATTACTACTGACCCAACAGGAGTACCGGGCAGGAATGGGCCTGGGTGTCTGAGGGCATTCGGGCGAGCCCCACTGGTCAGGGTGAGTGTGAAGGCCTACCGTTCTCTCTCTGCCCTTGTTGACTATCCCCCTTTTTCGTGGTGTAATAGCCCACGTCCCTGAGCTGGCCGTGTACTTCGCCTGTATGGCTTGCGACTCGGGCCTTAGGTACCTTTTGCTTTTCCGTGCTGTACCGGTCCCTCTGTGTGGCGGAGCCTCCAGGCTTCTTAGGCCAAGGAACCTGAAATCCCTTTGCGGGTTGGTTATCTGCTGCTGGGCTTGCAACCCTGACAGCCTCGGACCCCAATGTCCGGTGGTGATTCTCTCAGCCAGGACCGGCTCTCGTCGCCTCTGTCCCTGGCTCGCAGCTTCTCCTCTGCCTCACGGACTCCTTGGCTACAGCTCAACTGTCCCTCCTTCTCTGGGACTAGTCTCAGTCCTGAGCTAGGTCGTCCAGTTCTCCCTAACCCTGCCCCCAGTACCAGCTTTTATAGGGGCAGCCAGCTCACCCTACTGGCCTGGGACAGGAGGTGCTGTATGCTAATTGTCCCTGACCAGGGAACCTCCCTCCTGCTCTCAGACACAGCCTTTAATATTTGTGGCATCCAGGCCTGGGGTGACACACATACACTGTTTTATTTTAATTGTATCCAGAAATGATTAAGCTGCAACTGCTAACAGCTAATGAGATTTTTCTTTACAAATTTAACTCCTTAATCATCAAAATGTATGGTTTTGTTTACTATTACTAGTGGTAATGTAAATTAAAAATGCAAATTGATACCAAACTAAAAAATTGGGGTGAAGCAGAGTTTGCTCAAGAGTAAGTGGAGGGGAGATAGACCTCTTGGATTCTGCCCAGTATACTAGAAATCACCATAGAAATAAACCTGAGGCGCTGTTTCTCAGAGAGAAGGAGGATCACCCCATCACACTTTTACTACTACAGACTGCCCTAATCACTCTCCACTACTCCCAGTATGCTATAGTGTATAGAAACGTTTCCATAAACTGTTCCATTTAAAGTTACAGATTACTAAGAGAGACAGTGAAGATTGCTATTCAGAGATTGTCTTTACCTGTGGTTAGTCACTATGATTATCGTGCTATATTTCCTGAAAATGTTTTGCCTTACATCAGAACTTAAATTATATCTACAATGGACCAGACAACGACGATGGTGCCCATGATCTAAGGGCCCTTAATTGAAATGGCCCCACCCAACTATCGGCACCCAGCACCTGCCCAGCCTTGCACTGCATATCTTCTGCTGCCTGTCCTCCTTTCTGTATGTGACACTTTTGATGTCTATCACAATAAAGAAGATAGATTTTACTATCTGGTGAGTGTCTTTTATCATTCCTATACAAAGACTGTCTGCTGCGGCCAGAATTGTGCCAAAATTCAGCTGGTTAGTAAGCCAGTAGGCTCTGCTTATGGGTTGGCTTAGTCTTCTGACTGTTACTCATCTGTCTTGGGTCCAGGGCCCGGTACTCCTCCCTTCTCCTATGGCCACCAGTTCTTGATGACCACCTCCAGTTTCTCTTGTAGCCTGGTAAACTCCTATGACATCATCATTCTAGGATTTTTAAGGCCGACTCAGACAGTTTATGAGTGTCTGACTACTAAGCTTTGTGTTTAGTTACCATGTGCTTTTGAGCTTGCCTTGCCATTCAGTTTTCCAAGAAGGCAATCATCTCATCAGCAAACTCTAGTTTGTTTTTCTATTAGCTGTTATTGTTTCTTAGCCTAGACCTGCTGTTTAACCCTTCATCTGCTGTAAGCATAACAAACTCTACTTTGATGTTGTTCATACTAGAAATGTTACATGCAGAAGTAGTGCTATTGCAGAGTGTGACATGCAGAAGTAGTGCTGTTTCTTTAAAAGCATTCAGCAACTATTAGAAGTAACATAAGCACAGGAGACAGGAAGTGTTGTGCTCCAGAAGCATCCAGCAACTAGAGGGGTTAACACAGTCACATGAGAAGGGGAGTGTTTTAGCAGAGCCCCAGGGGATTGTGGGGAAGTTGTTTACTGTTTGGCTGGAGCCAAAGAGAAAGGTGGTGTGTGTGTTCTGTATCTCACAGAAGCGCCCCTGCAAGTGAAAAGGATATAAGTCAGAAGTGAAGCTAAGCACAGGTCAGGTAGAGTTCCTGAACTAGCAGTGAGAATATTGTCAGGCAGAAAGATAAGGACTAGAAGAAATGGTGTCACAGGGATCATCTCCCTCAGAACTCCCCCCCATCTCACTGTGCTGTAAAGAATATTGTGTTCATTAATGTGCTTTTGCATTAGAACTGTGCTGTCCTGTACTACTGGGAAGTGCTGTGCTGCTAAGGAAACTGTACTGTTTGTCACTGGAGCCTGTTGCTCATAAGACTTAACTTGCACTGGCTGTGCGGCTTCTTATTAAATGCTACTGTTCTACCGTTTATGAGGACTCTTGTCAAGTGTGTCTGATCAGCAAGTGAAACAACCTACGTGTCTGTGCCTGAGGGTCAATACCCCTGTGTGCCTGAGAGAAGCAGCAGCACATGGTCTATTGTCACCCTGAGTAACGGTTCCCCCAGCATTCCAAAGAATTCATGTAACCTGTCTTGCCCCTATCTGAACCTAGCAGCATGCGTGTAACATTGGTGGCCCGTACGGGAAATCCTGAGCGGGAATTAGCGTGTAGAGGGAGAAGAGGAAAAGTGTCTAGAAAAACACAGCAGCACAGCACTTCAACCAGTTAAAGGGGACCAGACCTAAAGAAAACTCACTAGGAGCAATGGATGTGGAAATACAAATGGACTGAATTAGTCAGCTGCTTCTTCAGTTAACTTGTGAATAATTGAGAACAGTAGCAGAATATATAAAGTTATCAGAAGAACAGATTTCTAAAGCACACAACCGCAACTGCTAGCTGCCATTAATGCAAAAATGGATGAGCTGGGGGAGAAAGAAGCTGAAAACATCATGGGGACATTCCTCCAGGAGCTAACACAGTTTCTAACCAGGTTGAAGTTGGGGGATGGAAGGGCGGCACCAATTACCAAAAGCAGGAATCTCCGTCCGCAGACAGAACTGCAGGAATTGAAAGAACAATTCAAAGCCTTAACAACAGCCCTGCAGGAATTGACCAAAACCTCTGAGCGGGTGACAGACTCAGACAAAACCTTTACCCTGCTCGGGTTAGATAAATCAGGGAGATAGTCCTCTCTAACACCACAAATCATCATAAGGAAAGAATTCAAGATCCTGGGACAGATTGGAGAGTGTGGACAAAAAAAGAGACTGTCTTATGTGAACTTGATGCACCTGCTCGATGCCGGCTTACAGAAAGGCTACCAGCCAGAAGAGATCGTTGAGTGGGTGGTGAAAGCAATCAGCCCAGGACTGAACCTCCGTAGTATGCTACAAATGAAGAGTCAATTGATCTTGCAACAGCTGAAGATGATTTTAAAATGGCACTATAAAGAAGAGAGTACTTCAGAATTGTTCCACCGACTCATTAACCTCTCACAGAAAAATAATGAATCATCCCAAAGTTTCTTGTTCAGAGCAAATGAACTGAAGGATAGATTGTTGTTTGTGTGGCACCCCAGGGGTCTGGTTTCCACAGTAATAGCAGTATTACGTCTGTGAGCAGGTGGGAGGTCTCCTGGGCAGGAATCCTAAGCATGCCACACCTCCTGCCCAGTCCTGGGAGGGGAAGAACTTCCCCTACATAAACTGGGGCTGAGGCAGGGTTAGAGAGAGGAGTTCCAGACAGAGACGGAGTCTGGTCTGGACACGCAGAAACAGGGACAGATAGACATCAGGAGCTCTGTAGGAGCCAAGGAGAAGCGCCAGGGGCTGGAGCCGTGCAGAGCTCGCCCTGGGAGAAGGTACTAAAACCGGACACAGGAGTCCGAGGCTGTGGGGACTAAGATATACCCAGCAGCAGAATCCATCCGGCAGGGGATTCCAGGTCCTCTGGCCATAAAAGCCCGGAGGCTCAGTCACAACGAAGGGACCAGCACCGCCATCCCGGAGCGGAGGCTAACAGGAGGCCCCAGGTCACCAGCCATACGGGTGAGCACCACACGGTTTACCCAGGGACGTGGGCTACTTGTAACCGCTGAAAGCAGGGTAGCCAGGAAGGGTACAGACTAACGGGAAGGCCTACAACTCCACCTGGCCAAGGGAACTCCGGCTTACTCGCAGACTAACCAGGCCCCAACTACTAGCCAGTACTACCGGGGGAATTTGCCTTGTACCATCAGTAAAGGCCCTGAACTGTACCCTCGCGTCTCCGTGCTTCCTTGTCGCACCGTTAGTGCTGGGACATCCACACCATCACTCCCAACATCACCCACATCCGCTGCCCTGAGGCCATACCTCTCCCGTTGGGGGTTATATCAACATTGCTGCACACCTATACCACCGGCCTCAGCGGTCTGCCCTGCAGCGGCGGTTTCATAACCGCATTCAACGAGTGGCGTAGTCGGACACTAATACCATCATACCAATAACTGCCACTTAGTTTGACCACCCTGGGCGCGGACCGGGTCACCGCCACACGAAGACTACTACCCCCATCGGATCCGGCTCCGGGTATCCCCCGCGCGCACGCGCGCCGCACTACAGCACTGGCCCAGGGGGCGCGTCAACTTTGGCGTAGTCGGCAGGATTACGTGCCCGCAACCACCGGGTACTGCGTGCCTGAAAAAGACTTTTGAACTTACCTGTGGTGAAGTTTCCTGCCGTCCGGAGTCGTTTCCCGCCGTCCGGAGCCGATTCCCGCCATCAGACTCCATCTTGGACCGTTTCCCGCCGTCTTCTGCCTTCTTCCCGCCATCCGCAGCTGCTTCCCGCCTTCGGACGCCATCTTCGGGACGCCGCACAGGAAGAAGAGGGGCGTGGACGCCGAAAGCGCGCGAGATCCGAAGCTCCGCCCCACGCTGACGCCGCGCAAGGTCCTGGAAGGAAGGAAGAGCGACGCTGACGTCATCGGAGTGCGACGCCAGGTCCTCAACCCCGACGATCGACTGCGGAGCCGCGGCCTACGGAAGAAGAGCATCGCAAGGTAGGCCACGGTCCACTAGGGGGGAGGAGGATGTCGGATACCGAGGAGAGCTCCACTGCCACAGCCACCGCCAGCGCAACCGCTGCTGCGGTCATGCCCTTCACCATGCCCTATATCCCGGGGGCAGCCTGGCTACCCCAGTACTCAGGGGAATCACATACCCTAAATGACTTTAGAGAAAGACTGGATAGCCTCTTCCATGTGTACCCCCTCACAGAAGAGCAAAAAGTGAGCATCCTGGTGGCCCAATTAATCGGGGCAGCCCAAAGGGAGGTAAAGTCCTGGCCACTTGGGAGGAAGAGGACTGTCAGAGAGATACTAGCCCGGCTGAAAGACACATTTGACACCCGCACCTCAGCCGAGATAAAGCTCAGATTTTACAGGTGCAAACAGCGAGCACATGAGAGTATAAGAGACTATGCTTTAAACTTACAAGAGGCCCTGAGAGCCATTAAGCAGGCAGACCCTGACAGCGTGGGAAATGAAGATAAGCTGTTGACTGAACAATTTATTGAGGGTCTACTATGCAATGCCCACCGAACCCAGTTGCGGGCAATGGCCTTACAGGGCCCTGACCTGGACTTTGCACAATTCAAGGACAGAGCCATCCGGGTGCTCCGAGAACCGGCACCAGGTGGCGCTGTGACCCACAGGCGCCCTGCTATCACTTATCACCAGGAGACGGCGCCCTTGTCTGCAGGGCCTGTGGGGGCTAATGCGCAGGCTTTGAACAATGACCCGGCAACAGACCTGCACCATCAGGTCCAAGAGCTGACTAAGAGTGTTGCCGCGCTAACCAGAACTGTGCAGTTTTTACAGGTCTCTTCTCCAGGAAAGATCCAGCTGGCATCCGGACCGGAGGACGTCCCGTGGCGCCGACTGAGGAGGACCCCACCGGCCAGAGGAAAACCCAGCGACAGATATAACGAGGACGGACGACCCATCTGCCGCCGCTGCAATCAACCCGGACATGTAGCAAGGTACTGTCATTTAAACGGGCACAACCTGGGGTAGAGGGCCAACCCCCAGGCATAAGATCATCAGGCCCATCAAACTGGCGTGATAAATACGTAGGGGGACGTCCAATCTTGCCTGTAGTACTGGATGGCATTCCTATGAGCGCCCTACTAGACACTGGGTTACAGGTGACCACCATCCCGTACGTGCTCTTCAAGCAGTACTGGAATGACTCGGACATAACCCGCTACCCAGATGACGACCTGAGTATCATCACCAGCAATGGTCAGCCCGTGCCGCAGGTGGGATTCAAGGAGGTGACCATTAAGATCGGTAAAGTCGAACTGGCGGCACAGGGACTGATTATAGTGGACATAGACCATCATGAGAGTCACCCTAGAATAACCTTGGGAACTAATGTGATTGAAAATTGTCTTGCAGAGGTGATTCTCATTTTACAGCAGGTTGCCAAGAACGCCAGTTCGAGCCAGCAGCGTGTGCTCCAAAAAGAGATCCGGGCACTGATGAAGCGGCAACAGGTGGAACTATCTGGTGGTGAGATAGGTAGCGTGAGAATGTGTGACCCGTTCCCTATTGCCATGCCCCCAAAAAGTGAGATGATGATTTGGTGTCAGGCAGCTATTGGTCTAAGAGGTAGAGACTACCAAGCAATATTAGAACCCATCTACTCAGACAGTAGGCCCACCATTTTGACAGCACGGGGGGTGGTCGATGTATGCCATGGGAGGGTGCCCGTTCGCATCATAAATATCGGGGAGAGAGAAGTACACCTGCCCCGGTATGCCACGCTAGCCAAATTGTTCACCATAAACCAGAATTCTGTACAGGCCGTGGAACCCTTGCCTCCATCTCAACCAGAGGAAGGTAACGGCTCTAAGAAACCAATGGAGGACTGGTGTCAGCAACTACATTTGGGTACTGACTCCACTCCCTCACACCAGAAACAGGGAGTCTATCGGGTGGTTCAAGAGTACGAGAGAGTGTTTAGTAAACACCCGTTAGACTTCGGGCGAGTAAAGGGGGTAGATCACCACATCCCCACAGGAGACCATCCTCCCATAAAGGAGAGGTACCGACCCGTACCCCCGGCACACTACCAACACGCCAAGGGGATGCTTAGAGACATGAAGGAGGCTGGGGTAATCAGGGACAGCTGTAGCCCCTGGGCAGCTCCACTAGTCTTAGTGAAAAAGAAAGACAACACTATGAGAATGTGTGTAGACTACAGGAAGGTCAACCGTATCACACACAAAGATGCGTACCCGTTACCAAGGATAGAAGAGTCCTTAGCTGCATTAAAATCTGCTAACTTCTTCTCTACTTTGGATCTCACTAGCGGGTACTGGCAGGTTCCTGTAGCAGAGGCGGACCGGGAGAAGACCACATTCACCACCCCGATGGGTCTCAGTGAATTTAACTGTATGCCGTTCGGGCTCTGCAACGCACCAGGAACCTTCCAACGGTTGATGGAATGCTGTCTGGGACACCGGAACTTCGAGACGGTCCTGTTATACCTGGACGATGTCATCGTCTATTCCAAGACCTACGAGGACCACCTGAAACACGTGGCAGAAGTATTTGAAGCTCTGGCAAACTACGGCCTAAAGGTGAAACCCTCCAAGTGTCACCTTCTGAAACCAAAGGTGCAGTACCTGGGACACGTGGTGAGTGCTGACGGAGTGGCTCCCGACCCTGATAAGATCACCGTGATTAAGGACTGGCCAAGACCCTCCAGCATAAAGGAAGTGCGGCAGTTCCTCGGGTTGGTAGGCTACTACCGAAGATTCATTCCCGGTTTCACCAAAATGGCAGCCCCTATGCAGGACCTCCTGATAGGTCAATCTCGGAAAGCCAGAAACCAGAAGCCGCCCTTCAGGTGGGAAAAGCTGGAAGAGGAGTCCTTTTGCCAGCTGAAGATGGCCCTCACGGGGGATGAAATCCTGGCATATCCAGACTACAGCCAGCCCTTTATCCTCCACACGGACGCAAGCAACATCGGGCTAGGAGCCGTACTGTCCCAGATCCAGCAAGGGAATGAACGGGTAATCGCTTACGCCAGCCGAAAGCTACGGCCCACGGAGAGGAACCCTGAGAATTATAGCTCATTCAAGCTGGAGTTCCTGGCAGTAGTGTGGGCAGTGACCGAACGTTTCAAGCATTACCTTGCCTCCTCCAAATTCACCGTGTACACGGATAACAACCCGTTGACACACCTGGACACTGCAAGGCTCGGTGCCCTGGAACAGAGATGGATGGCCCGCCTGTCCAACTTTGAATTCACCATCAAATACCGGGCAGGACGATCAAATGCCAACGCGGATGCCCTGTCTAGAATGCCGAACTTACCGGACGTAGGGGAAGATCCAGAAGATCTGGAATAAGTAGAGCTCCCTGCGTTCCACCGTCATGGGATTACCCTGTATTCCAACCGTGTGAAGGACAGGCGCTCAGCGATGTTCAATCCCTTGCCCCACTACAACTGGGCGGAGACGCAAGACAGTGATCCCGCAGTCCATTTGGTGAAGGAAATGCTGACCCAGGCCGATGCCCGTCTTGACCCAGATGCTCCGGAGGAGACCAAGCAACTGTGGAAGGAGAAAAGTAAGCTGTTCCTCTACAGGGAGAAGCTGTGCCGGAGAATGGTTAACTCTCGAACGCATGAGTTGACCTGGCAGGTAGTGGTCCCAAGACGAGACGCGGCTATGGTTCTGGAGGCATACCACAGCGGAGCAGGGCATTTCGGATGGAAGAAGCTGGAGTTCTTGTTGCGTGAACGGTTCTACTGGGTAGGCATGAGAGGAGCCATCGAGAGGTGGTGCAGAGACTGTGGCCCGTGCCACCTGAGAAGAAAGGACCGTGCTACCCAGAAGACCCCCTTGCAGCCCATCATCACCAGACAGCCACTGGAACTGGTAGCCCTGGACCATGTGAAACTGGCTCCAAGCAGATCTGGGTATGTCTACGCCCTCACAATCGTAGATCATTACTCCCGGTTCCTGGTGGTGGTCCCGGTCAAGGACTTAACGGCTCAAACAGCAGCTAGAGCCTTCCAGCAGCACTTCTGCCGTCCACACGGGTACCCGGACCAAGTGTTGACAGACCAAGGACCAGCCTTCGAAGCAGAGGTCTTCCAGGAGTTCTGCAACCTGTATGGCTGCAAGAAGATAAGAACAACGCCCTATCACCCTCAAACCAATGGACTCTGCGAGAAGATGAACCAGGTGGTGATAGATCTGCTAAAAACATTGCCCCTGGAAGAACGCAGTCTGTGGCCTGAGAAACTGCCCGATCTGGTGGACCTGTATAACCACATCCCTGTAGGTTCCACCAACTGTACCCCGGCTTACCTAATGAGAGCAAGACCTGGTAAGCTGCCTATTGACCTGGATATGGGAGTCCTGACGCCTGAGGACACCTTGCCAGAGGCAGACTGGGATACAGAACGGCAGCAGCAGTATCGGAAAGTACAGGAGAGCGTCGAGCGAAGTCTGTCTCAAGCTAGAGAAAGGCAAGAGAAGGCTTATAACCAGTATGCTCCCGCTGTTCCCCTGGTACCTGGAGAGCAGGTCTTGAAGAGGAAAAGACGGCTCCACAAGTTGGACGACCAGTGGGAGAAGGACCCGTACACCGTACTGCCATCAAGCCATGAGAACCCAAAGATTTGCGTGATCAGTAAGGATGGAGGAGAAACCACAGCCGTTGTCTCCAGAGACCACCTGAAGAAGTGTCCCGAGCATCTGCAAAACCCTGAAGAAGAAGATCAAGAAAACCCTCGACCCGCAGAGGAAAGGGAAGAAATGATCAGGACTGTACTCGGAGACTTCCCCCGGTCTTGGACACAAGTAAACGGTGCTGTCGTGGTACCCGTCCTCACCTTTCTCCAGCCAGCCCCGCAAGTGCCTACAGAGGAACCAGTAGAGCTGGAAGAGCAGACGGCCCAAGAGGCAGAAGAGTCCACACCAGCAGTACAGGAGGATCAACCCTCTGCTAGTAGTGAGCCTGCCGTGCCCCTAGTGAGCCAAAGAGTGCGCAGAAAGCTGCCCAGCCTGCCCATAACACCTCCTACACCCTGTAGTGCAGGACCAGTTAGTGAGCTCCGTAGGTCCACTAGGGTTACCAGAGGCCAGATGCCCGTACGTTGGAGAATCTAAGTTGGCTAGTTGCTTTAACTATTTTATGTTTACCTGTTTTGTTGTAGCCGTTGCTAATTATGTTTTTCAGTTACAGATTTCTTTATATGGACTGACAGGTTATGGACAGTGAGTAACCGGAACTCTGTTGTAAATATGTTTGGAGCGTAACCCAGGAATGGACTAAAGACTGTTGAAGACTCGGGGCAGGACAGACCCCTACCTGGTTACGGCTCCCTGTTCTTTGGTGAAATGCACACCCTTATTGCTTCCCGGTTACGGACACGCCGTGACCATCTCATGTATTTAATTGTTATTGTTTATACCCTGTTATGTATTGAAAAAAAAAAATATGTTTAGTCCGGGAGTACTAAATTTCACTAGGGGGGGAATGTGGCACCCCAGGGGTCTGGTTTCCACAGTAATAGCAGTATTACGTCTGTGAGCAGGTGGGAGGTCTCCTGGGCAGGAATCCTAAGCATGCCACACCTCCTGCCCAGTCCTGGGAGGGGAAGAACTTCCCCTACATAAACTGGGGATGAGGCAGGGTTAGAGAGAGGAGTTCCAGACAGAGACGGAGTCTGGTCTGGACACGCAGAAACAGGGACAGATAGACATCAGGAGCTCTGTAGGAGCCAAGGAGAAGCGCCAGGGGCTGGAGCCGTGCAGAGCTCGCCCTGGGAGAAGGTACTAAAACCGGACACAGGAGTCCGAGGCTGTGGGGACTAAGATATACCCAGCAGCAGAATCCATCCGGCAGGGGATTCCAGGTCCTCTGGCTATAAAAGCCCGGAGGCTCAGTCACAACGAAGGGACCAGCACCGCCATCCCGGAGCGGAGGCTAACAGGAGGCCCCAGGTCACCAGCCATACGGGTGAGCACCACACGGTATACCCAGGGATGTGGGCTACTTGTAACCGCTGAAAGCAGGGTAGCCAGGAAGGGTACAGACTAACGGGAAGGCCTACAACTCCACCTGGCCAGGGGAACTCCGGCTTACTCGCAGACTAACCAGGCCCCAACTACTAGCCAGTACTCCCGGGGGAATTTGCCTTGTACCATCAGTAAAGTCCCTTAACTGTACCCTCGCGTCTCCGTGCTTCCTTGTCGCACCGTTAGTGCTGGGACATCCACACCATCACTCCCAACATCACCCACATCCGCTGCCCTGAAGCCATACCTCTCCCGTTGGGGGTTATATCAACATTGCTGCACACCTATACCACTGGCCTCAGCGGTCTGCCCTGCAGCGGCGGTTTCATAACCGCATTCAACGGGTGGCGTAGTCGGACACTAATACCATCATACCACTAACTGCCACTTAGTTTGACCACCCTGGGCGCGGACCGGGTCACCGCCACACGAAGACTACTACCCCCATCGGATCCGGCTCCGGGTATCCCCCGCGCGCACGCGCGCCGCACTACAGCACTGGCCCAGGGGGCGCGTCATTTGCATCCAGAGATGTAGAAGCGGAAGAGAAGTTTAATGCTGGAGTAGCCCAGAAGAAGTTCTTGAGATCATTGGGAACGGGGTTAATCAGCAAAGACATCAAGTTGCAGCTGAAACAGTACCTAGAAGATCCTGGCATTCTGGACAATTGAAAAACTAATTGAAAAAAATGAATGAGGCAGCTAGTTTGGAGTCAGAGACTGAACAGACGTTAAAGAAAGGCTCTGCTCCTAAAATCACCAAAATGAGTCAGTTGAAGTTGGAGACCCCCAGTGGCCAGTCCGAAGATCATCATGGAAGCCCTCCAGTGTCACACTTGAGAGGAAACCTTAAATCACCAACAAAAGAGAGAACCGCCAGCGCTGACTGAGAGCAAGTAATAGGAAAACTGTGAGCCGAGTTGATTGAGGTGAAAAAGTTGATTTGTTCCAGGCTAGAACCTGTATTTCTCAGGCCCAGGAGTGGGTTCCAAAACAGAAGATATCCAGCTTGTGAAGCATGCCATTCATCAAATCAGTGTACTGTGTGTGTCCACTGTCTAAGATGTGGTGAGGAAGGACATTATGCCAAGGAATGCCAATGTTCATGGTCGTTTGGGTTAAAAGACAGGAGGTTGCCAGTGTGGGGTGACTGGTAACTGCAACACCGAGGAGGCACCAGAAGCAAATGCAAATCTCACCAAACCCCAGAACAGTGCATGAGGTAAAACGGCTGCGTCAGTACTATCCCCAAGTGTGTTCCCATCTACAACAGCTGCAAGAGAGATGGGGGCATCATTTACTTAATGCCCAGTGTAGAGGTCAAACGATGTACTCCTGGGAGGAAGATTCCATGGTCGATAAAGATAGCCTCATCAGCCTAATCGGTGAAAGGTGCTTTATACAGTGCCAGCTTGATGGACTCCTAGTAAAAGCACAGTGGGACACAGGAGCCCAAGCGAGCCTTTTAAATGAAGAATGGAGAAGGCGCTACCTGCCCCATACCTGCCTTCGGTCGCTAAAAGAACTCTTAGGACCAGTGGAACTCCACTGCAAAGCTGTCAACCAGACCGAAATCCCTTTCATAGGCTGGGTGGAAGTGACTTTCCAACTGAGGGCCATGAAAAACAGCAACACCATTGAGCTTTTGGTACCTTTTCTCATGACCAGTGATCAGAACGTGGCAGAGGATCCTATCCTGGGTTATAATGTAATCAGTGAGGTCATCACGAAACACAAGTCAGGGACACTGGTGGTGGATGCAATTGCCACATCGCTTGCCATACCCAATGTCGTGGCAGAAAATGTGATTCATAGAGTAAAGATAGCACAGAATACAATGGACCTAAAAGAAGTCAAGGTAGGCTGGCGCCCAACCATCATCCCTGCAAACCAAATGGTGGGGGTGAGGTGTGGAGTCCGGGTAGAACCGGGAAGAAAAGTCCAGAAAAGACTGTTCGTGACAAAAGACTCCCCAGAACTTCCGGAAGGCCTAGTTCAAGGTGAGACTGTGCTTACGATTCCTACTGGTGGGTTTTCTCAAGTGACAGTGATGAATACTATGAGACACAAAATTAGACTAGATCCAAAGACTGTTAGGTCACATCAAATCCGTTAAAACGGTATATCCAGCCATCGTGAGACCCGCCCAGGGGTCTACAGTAAATTCAGTCTCCCCCACCAAGGAACAGGTGTTGCCCAGGGGGAGAAATTGCACCACCCACCTCGAGTCCTGGGATCCCCCAGTATCCTTGAAACACTTGTGTGCTGAAGATCGAGCAGTAGCAAAACAGATGCTGTGAGATGAGTATCATGCATTCTGCGAAGATGACTCTGATATAGGTTGTATCCCATCGTTGCAGTTGAAAATCAATTTGAAAGACACGACCCCAGTAACTAGAAGTTACATGTTTGTGCCGAAACTGTTACACCGTGAAGTGAAAGAGTATTTGCAAGACCTAATCAACAGAGGTTGGGTCCAAAAGTCAAAGTCGTCTTATTCCTCTCTTATTGTTTGTGTTAGGAAGAAGGATGGTACATTGAGACTCTGTTGTGATTACCGGGAACTAAACTGAAAGTCGGTTCCTGATTGGCACCCGATACTAAAGATCCAAGATATGCTGGATAGCCTATTAGGAAGTACCTGGTTCTCTGTCCTCAATCAGGGTAAAGCATACCATCAAGGGTTTGTTGAAGAGTCCAGTAAACCTTTGACAGCATTCATCACACCGTGGGGATTGTATGAGTGGATCCGCATACCATTTTGGCTCAGTTCAGCTCCAGCAGAATTCCAGAGGAGCATGAAGACATGTTTAGAAGGATTGAGGGACGATATCTGCCAGCTGTACTTGGATGACAATGTGATACACAGCAAAAAATTTTGGGAGCTTGTTGAACACATGAGTACTGTACTCCAGCAGTATCAACAACACGGCGTTAAGTTGACCCCAAAGAAGTGTGAACTGTTCAAAAGGCATGTCCAATTCCTAGGGAAAATTGTGTCCGGAGAAGGATATACCATGGACCCAGCAGAAATCGCTCCGGTACTGGCCTTAAAAGACAAGCGGCCCTCTACTGTCGGGGAGTTGAGGCAGATCTTGGGATTCCTCTCCTACTATTGTACTTACGTTCGGAACTTCTCCAGGATTGCTGCCTGACTATACCTCCTCTTGGGGGGACCACAGAGTCAATAACACCCATGGAGAAAAAGAAGAACGCGGGCAGGACCAGAAAAGAAACAACGCCATTTCGTCACAACAGCCCATTTTCTGGACAGCATATCACCGGGATGTATTGGACGACCCAGTAGATTTCCTGGTAAAGCCACCCATCTTGGGATATCCTGATTTCAATTTACCATTTGTTCTTCATTGTGATGCTTCTCAAGTTGGACTGGGAGCTGCCCTGTATCAGAATCAATATGGAAAATTGAGGGTCATCGGTTATGGTTCTAGAATGTTGACAGACGCTGAGAAGAATTACCATCTACATTCCGGAAAATTGGAGTTCCTGGCAATGAAATGGGCTATCTGTGAATGATTTAAAGATTATCTCTATTACACCAAAGAGTTTGAGATATACACTGACAACAACCCTTTGACCTATGTCCTCACTACAGCCAAACTGAATGCAATGGGTCAGAGATGGGTCGCTGAAGTAGCTGACTTCAATTTCAGTATTAAGTACAGGAAATTCAATGCGGATACTGACAGATTGTCGAGATTGCCACTAGAGCCGGAGAAGTTCATGCAAGAATGCTCGGAGGAAGTCAGTCTGGAAGCAATTGAGAGCACTACCCAAGCAGTACAAGCTTATCAGGTGGAAGACACACCATTGTGGTGTCTGTTGACGGTGGAAACCACCATAACAGCGAGATAACAAGATCACCCCTCTCCATTCAACAAATACCAAAAGGAAAAATCCAAAGAGCACAACGGGAAGATCAAATAATTGGTAGAATACTACTTTATTTGGACCAAAATCGGTTTCCAAGTAAACGGGAGAGAGATAATGAGTCACTACCAGAATCTGTTTTAGTTAAAGAATGGACAAAGCTCTACCTCAATGAACACGGTATCCTGTATCGTAAAGGAGGACATAACCGGCAGTTGGTACTACACAGAGTATTCTGTAGGTTGGTCTTCAAAGAACTCCATGAAAACATGGGACACCTGGGAGTGGAAAGGACAACCAACTTGATCCGTGAACCTTTCTTCTGGCTATACATGCAGAGAGATATTGAGAGGCACGTGACCAGAGAGTGTGTGTGTCTGAAAGATAAACGTCCCTACACATCAACCCGGTCACCTATGGGCAACATCCAAACTATGTATTAGTTTGAGATGGTCTCAATAGACTTTCTACATCTCAAGACATGCAAGGGTGGTTACGAATACATCTTGATGGTGATGGACTATTTCACTCGATTTGCTCAAGCATATGCCACCTCCAATAAATCAGGTCAAACAGCGGCAGAGAAGATCTTCAATGATTTTGTTTTGAGGTTTGGGTTCCCTACGAGGTTACACCATGACCAAGGAAGAGAATTTGAGAACCAGCTCTTTGCCAAGCTAGGAAAGTACTGAAGGATTCAGAGATCCCACACAACGCCCTATCACCCAGAGGGTAATGAACAAGTGGAACGTTCTAATCGGACATTATTGTCCATGTTGCACACTTTAACAGCTGATGAGAATAAAGAATGGAAGAGTTCCATGTCAAAAGTGGTACATGCCTATAACTGTACAAAGAGCGATGCAACAGGTTACTCACCCTTCTTCCTATTGTATGGACGATCGCCAAGACTACCAATCGACAACATGTTCGATACTCCGGTGTCAGAGGCTTACAGAATGTATCCAGAGTACATCTGGAAATGGAAGGAATGGATGGCAGAGGCATACAACATAGCATCCAAAGTGGTTAGGCAAGGACAGTGCAAGAGTAAAGAGTACTATGATCAAAAATGTTATGGAGCAGAATTGGCACCGGGAAGCTGGGTGCTAGTCAAAACCGTACGTGAGAAAGGCGGTCCAGGAAAACTTCGTTCGTACTGGGAAGACAAGGAGTGTGTGGTCGTAAGGAGGAAAGCTGATGACAGCCCAGTGTATGAAATCCAATTGGAAACAGGAGACAAGAAAACCAGAATAGTCCATTGGAATTTACTACTACCCTGTGATTATTAGAGATGAGCGTTGTTCTACTCGAACTGTTCGCCAATCTCAAATTCGAGCTGTTTTGGGCGGTGTTCGAGCCGTTCGGCGAACAAGAACAATTTGAGAAAAATTCGGCTGTTCGAGGTTATGTTCGATAACTGTTCGTGCACCAAAATCATAACTGGATTTTTTCTCAGTAATGATGAAAATTAATGTTAATACGCAGTTTGAGTGTACAGCGGGGTGGGGGGAGGGGCAGGGGATGGATCTCTGCAGGAACAATGAAGATCTCCATTTTTTTTTTCTCTTTCCCACATTTACAGTGGGGAGGTGCAATCTGTCAGCCTATCAGCAGCGCACACACGGAGCAAAGTGCTTTTTTTCACACAAGCAAGGGCATGTGTCATTGGCAGTGTATGTCACATGTCCTTGCCCTATAAGACCAAGCCATTTTCCCCGTCGCCACCATTTTCTCACTGCTGCAGCTGCATGTTAGACGGCACCGCTGTTGCTGTGTGCGCTATACCTTGTTAATTTCAAGCCAATTTTCGCACAAATCTACAGATAGCTTGGGAGTAGGGAATAGTTGTGATTGCAGTCCTTTTAAGGACTAGTTTACAGCATTTCCTACGACTTTTATCAGGCAGGTCTGTGCTCTTAAATAGATAGATTGTGGGAGTAAAGACTAATTGTAATTGGAGTCCTTTTCAGGACTAGGTTACATCAGTTCCTATCAGTTTTTGCCAGGCAGGTCTGTGCCAGTGCTGTGCAAGTTTTTTTCACAGCATTTGGCTGAATCTAGCAAAGCTAATCCTTTTTGGCCTATTGCAGAGTGTGTTAGTCAGTGGAGTAGCCTATCTGTGTTGCAAGATATACCACCTGTGTATAGAATACCAATTTTTTTACTGCACCTAGTGAAGTAAAATCTTTTGGGCATAGCATCATTCTATTAGTCCATCTATACTGACCTCCATCAGGTTGCAAATTGAATAAAATTTTTTTCTGCATCTAGCTCTGAAAAAATATTGGGCTTCTAGCTGTGTGTGGGACTTGTTGTATTAGTCCATCTATACTGACCTCCATCAGGTTGCAAACTGAATATATTTTTTTCTGCATCTACCTCTGAAAAAATATTGGGCTTCTAGCTGTGTGTGGGACTTGTTCTATTAATCCATCTATACAGACCTCCATCAGGTTGCAAACTGAATATATTTTTTTCTGCATCTACCTCTGAAAAAATATTGGGCTTCTAGCTGTGTGTGGGACTTGTTGTATTAGTCCATCTATACTGACCTCCATCAGGTTGCAAACTGAATATATTTTTTTCTGCATCTACCTCTGAAAAAATATTGGGCTTCTAGCTGTGTGTGGGACTTGTTCTATTAATCCATCTATACAGACCTCCATCAGGTTGCAAACTGAATATATTTTTTTCTGCATCTACCTCTGAAAAAATATTGGGCTTCTAGCTGTGTGTGGGACTTGTTGTATTAGTCCATCTATACTGACCTCCATCAGGTTGCAAACTGAATATATTTTTTTCTGCATCTACCTCTGAAAAAATATTGGGCTTCTAGCTGTGTGTGGGACTTGTTCTATTAATCCATCTATACAGACCTCCATCAGGTTGCAAACTGAATATATTTTTTCTGCATCTACCTCTGAAAAAATATGTGGCCTTCTAGCAGTGTGTGGGACTTTCTCTATTAGTCCATCTATACTGACCTCCATCAGGTTGCAAACTGAATATAATTTTTTTCTGCATCTAGCTCTGAAAAAATATTTGGCCTTCTAGCAGTGTGTGGGACTTTCTCTATTAGTCCATCTATACTGACCTCCATCAGGTTGCAAATTAAAAATAATTTTTATCTGCATCTACCTCTGAAAAAATATTTGGGCTTCTAGCTGTGTGTGGGACTTGTTCTATTACTCCATCTATACTGACCTCCATCAGGTTGCAAACTGAATATATTTTTTTCTCCAGGAAGGGTACAGACTAACGGGAAGGCCTACAACTCCACCTGGCCAGGGGAACTCCGGCTTACTCGCAGACTAACCAGGCCCCAACTACTAGCCAGTACTCCCGGGGGAATTTGCCTTGTACCATCAGTAAAGGCCCTGAACTGTACCCTCGCGTCTCCGTGCTTCCTTGTCGCACCGTTAGTGCTGGGACATCCACACCATCACTCCCAACATCACCCACATCCGCTGCCCTGAGGCCATACCTCTCCCGTTGGGGGTTATATCAACATTGCTGCACACCTATACCACCGGCCTCAGCGGTCTGCCCTGCAGCGGCGGTTTCATAACCGCATTCAACGGGTGGCGTAGTCGGACACTAATACCATCATACCAATAACTGCCACTTAGTTTGACCACCCTGGGCGCGGACCGGGTCACCGCCACACGAAGACTACTACCCCCATCGGATCCGGCTCCGGGTATCCCCCGCGCGCACGCGCGCCGCACTACAGCACTGGCCCAGGGGGCGCGTCAACTTTGGCGTAGTCGGCAGGATTACGTGCCCGCAACCACCGGGTACTGCGTGCCTGAAAAAGACTTTTGAACTTACCTGTGGTGAAGTTTCCTGCCGTCCGGAGTCGTTTCCCGCCGTCCGGAGCCGATTCCCGCCATCAGACTCCATCTTGGACCGTTTCCCGTCGTCTTCTGCCTTCTTCCCGCCATCCGCAGCTGCTTCCCGCCTTCGGACGCCATCTTCGGGACGCCGCACAGGAAGAAGAGGGGCGTGGACGCCGAAAGCGCGCGAGATCCGAAGCTCCGCCCCACGCTGACGCCACGCAAGGTCCTGGAAGGAAGGAAGAGCGACGCTGACGTCATCGGAGTGCGACGCCAGGTCCTCAACCCCGACGATCGACTGCGGAGCCGCGGCCTACGGAAGAAGAGCATCGCAAGGTAGGCCACGGTCCACTAGGGGGGAGGAGGATGTCGGATACCGAGGAGAGCTCCACTGCCACAGCCACCGCCAGCGCAACCGCTGCTGCGGTCATGCCCTTCACCATGCCCTATATCCCGGGGGCAGCCTGGCTACCCCAGTACTCAGGGGAATCACATACCCTAAATGACTTTAGAGAAAGACTGGATAGCCTCTTCCATGTGTACCCCCTCACAGAAGAGCAAAAAGTGAGCATCCTGGTGGCCCAATTAATCGGGGCAGCCCAAAGGGAGGTAAAGTCCTGGCCACTTGGGAGGAAGAGGACTGTCAGAGAGATACTAGCCCGGCTGAAAGACACATTTGACACCCGCACCTCAGCCGAGATAAAGCTCAGATTTTACAGGTGCAAACAGCGAGCACATGAGAGTATAAGAGACTATGCTTTAAACTTACAAGAGGCCCTGAGAGCCATTAAGCAGGCAGACCCTGACAGCGTGGGAAATGAAGATAAGCTGTTGACTGAACAATTTATTGAGGGTCTACTATGCAATGCCCACCGAACCCAGTTGCGGGCAATGGCCTTACAGGGCCCTGACCTGGACTTTGCACAATTCAAGGACAGAGCCATACGGGTGCTCCGAGAACCGGCACCAGGTGGCGCTGTGACCCACAGGCGCCCTGCTATCACTTATCACCAGGAGACGGCGCCCTTGTCTGCAGGGCCTGTGGGGGCTGATGCGCAGGCTTTGAACAATGACCCGGCAACAGACCTGCACCATCAGGTCCAAGAGCTGACTAAGAGTGTTGCCGCGCTAACCAGAACTGTGCAGTCTTTACAGGTCTCTTCTCCAGGAAAGATCCAGCTGGCATCCGGACCGGAGGACGTCCCGTGGCGCCGACTGAGGAGGACCCCACCGGCCAGAGGAAAACCCAGCGACAGATATAACGAGGACGGACGACCCATCTGCCGCCGCTGCAATCAACCCGGACATGTAGCAAGGTACTGTCATTTAAACGGGCACAACCTGGGGTAGAGGGCCAACCCCCAGGCATAAGATCATCAGGCCCATCAAACTGGCGTGATAAATACGTAGGGGGACGTCCAATCTTGCCTGTAGTACTGGATGGCATTCCTATGAGCGCCCTACTAGACACTGGGTTACAGGTGACCACCATCCCGTACGTGCTCTTCAAGCAGTACTGGAATGACTCGGACATAACCCGCTACCCAGATGACGACCTGAGTATCATCACCAGCAATGGTCAGCCCGTGCCGCAGGTGGGATTCAAGGAGGTGACCATTAAGATCGGTAAAGTCGAACTGGCGGCACAGGGACTGATTATAGTGGACATAGACCGTCATGAGAGTCACCCTAGAATAACCTTGGGAACTAATGTGATTGAAAATTGTCTTGCAGAGGTGATTCTCATTTTACAGCAGGTTGCCAAGAACGCCAGTTCGAGCCAGCATCGTGTGCTCCAAAAAGAGATCCGGGCACTGATGAAGCGGCAACAGGTGGAACTATCTGGTGGTGAGATAGGTAGCGTGAGAATGTGTGACCCGTTCCCTATTGCCATGCCCCCAAAAAGTGAGATGATGATTTGGTGTCGGGCAGCTATTGGTCTAAGAGGTAGAGACTACCAAGCAATGGTAGAACCCGTCTACTCAGACAGTAGGCCCACCATTTTGACAGCACGGGGGGTGGTCGATGTATGCCATGGGAGGGTGCCCGTTCGCATCATAAATATCGGGGAGAAAGAAGTACACCTGCCCCGGTATGCCACGCTAGCCAAATTGTTCACCATAAACCAGAATTCTGTACAGGCCGTGGAACCCTTGCCTCCATCTCAACCAGAGGAAGGTAACGGCTCTAAGAAACCAATGGAGGACTGGTGTCAGCAACTACATTTGGGTACTGACTCCACTCCCTCACACCAGAAACAGGGAGTCTATCGGGTGGTTCAAGAGTACGAGAGAGTGTTTAGTAAACACCCGTTAGACTTCGGGCGAGTAAAGGGGGTAGAACACCACATCCCCACGGGAGACCATCCTCCCATAAAGGAGAGGTACCGACCCGTACCCCCGGCACACTACCAACACGCCAAGGGGATGCTTAGAGACATGAAGGAGGCTGGGGTAATCAGGGACAGCTGTAGCCCCTGGGCAGCTCCACTAGTCTTAGTGAAAAAGAAAGACAACACTATGAGAATGTGTGTAGACTACAGGAAGGTCAACCGTATCACACACAAAGATGCGTACCCGTTACCAAGGATAGAAGAGTCCTTAGCTGCATTAAAATCTGCTAACTTCTTCTCTACTTTGGATCTCACTAGCGGGTACTGGCAGGTTCCTGTAGCAGAGGCGGACCGGGAGAAGACCACATTCACCACCCCGATGGGTCTCAGTGAATTTAACTGTATGCCGTTCGGGCTCTGCAACGCACCAGGAACCTTCCAACGGTTGATGGAATGCTGTCTGGGACACCGGAACTTCGAGACGGTCCTGTTATACCTGGACGATGTCATCGTCTATTCCAAGACCTACGAGGACCACCTGAAACACCTGGCAGAAGTATTTGAAGCTCTGGCAAACTACGGCCTAAAGGTGAAACCCTCCAAGTGTCACCTTCTGAAACCAAAGGTGCAGTACCTGGGACACGTGGTGAGTGCTGACGGAGTGGCTCCCGACCCTGATAAGATCACCGTGATTAAGGACTGGCCAAGACCCTCCAGCATAAAGGAAGTGCGGCAGTTCCTCGGGTTGGTAGGCTACTACCGAAGATTCATTCCCGGTTTCACCAAAATGGCAGCCCCTATGCAGGACCTCCTGATAGGTCAATCTCGGAAAGCCAGAAACCAGAAGCCGCCCTTCAGGTGGGAAAATCTGGAAGAGGAGTCCTTTTGCCAGCTGAAGATGGCCCTCACGGGGGATGAAATCCTGGCATATCCAGACTACAGCCAGCCCTTTATCCTCCACACGGACGCAAGCAACATCGGGCTAGGAGCCGTACTGTCCCAGATCCAGCAAGGGAAAGAACGGGTAATCGCTTACGCCAGCCGAAAGCTACGGCCCACGGAGAGGAACCCTGAGAATTATAGCTCATTCAAGCTGGAGTTCCTGGCAGTAGTGTGGGCAGTGACCGAACGTTTCAAGCATTACCTTGCCTCCTCCAAATTCACCGTGTACACGGATAACAACCCGTTGACACACCTGGACACTGCAACGCTCGGTGCCCTGGAACAGAGATGGATGGCCCGCCTGTCCAACTTTGAATTCACCATCAAATACCGGGCAGGACGATCAAATGCCAACGCGGATGCCCTGTCTAGAATGCCGAACTTACCGGACGTAGGGGAAGATCCAGAAGATCTGGAAGAAGTTGAGCTCCCTGCGTTCCACCGTCATGGGATTACCCTGTATTCCAACCGTGTGAAGGACAGGCGCTCCGTGACGTTCAATCCTTGCCCCACTACAACTGGGCGGAGACGCAAGACAGTGATCCCGCAGTCCATTTGGTGAAGGAAATGCTGACCCAGGCCGATGCCCGTCTTGACCCAGATGCTCCGGAGGAGACCAAGCAACTGTGGAAGGAGAAAAGTAAGCTGTTCCTCTACAGGGAGAAGCTGTGCCGGAGAATGGTTAACTCTCGAACGCATGAGTTGACCTGGCAGGTAGTGGTCCCAAGACGAGACGCGGCTATGGTTCTGGAGGCATACCACAACGGAGCAGGGCATTTCGGATGGAAGAAGCTGGAGTTCTTGTTGCGTGAACGGTTCTACTGGGTAGGCATGAGAGGAGCCATCGAGAGGTGGTGCAGAGACTGTGGCCCGTGCCACCTGAGAAGAAAGGACCGTGCTAGCCAGAAGACCCCCTTGCAGCCCATCATCACCAGACAGCCACTGGAACTGGTAGCCCTGGACCATGTGAAACTGGCTCCAAGCAGATCTGGGTATGTCTACGCCCTCACAATCGTAGATCATTACTCCCGGTTCCTGGTGGTGGTCCCGGTCAAGGACTTAACGGCTCAAACAGCAGCTAGAGCCTTCCAGCAGCACTTCTGCCGTCCACACGGGTACCCGGACCAAGTGTTGACAGACCAAGGACCAGCCTTGGAAGCAGAGGTCTTCCAGGAGTTCTGCAACCTGTATGGCTGCAAGAAGATAAGAACAACGCCCTATCACCCTCAAACCAATGGACTCTGCGAGAAGATGAACCAGGTGGTGATAGATCTGCTAAAAACATTGCCCCTGGAAGAACACAGTCTGTGGCCTGAGAAACTGCCCGATCTGGTGGACCTGTATAACCACATCCCTGTAGGTTCCACCAACTGTACCCCGGCTTACCTAATGAGAGCAAGACCTGGTAAGCTGCCTATTGACCTGGATATGGGAGTCCTGACGCCTGAGGACACCTTGCCAGAGGCAGACTGGGATACAGAACGGCAGCAGCAGTATCGGAAAGTACAGGAGAGCGTCGAGCGAAGTCTGTCTCAAGCTAGAGAAAGGCAAGAGAAGGCTTATAACCAGTATGCTCCCGCTGTTCCCCTGGTACCTGGAGAGCAGGTCTTGAAGAGGAAAAGACGGCTCCACAAGTTGACGACCAGTGGGAGAAGGACCCGTACACCGTACTGCCATCAAGCCATGAGAACCCAAAGATTTGCGTGATCAGTAAGGATGGAGGAGAAACCACAGCCGTTGTCTCCAGAGACCACCTGAAGAAGTGTCCCGAGCAGCTGCAAAACCCTGAAGAAGAAGATCAAGAAAACCCTCGACCCGCAGAGGAAAGGGAAGAAATGATCAGGACTGTACTCGGAGACTTCCCCCGGTCTTGGACACAAGTAAACGGTGCTGTCGTGGTACCCGTCCTCACCTTTCTCCAGCCAGCCCCGCAAGTGCCTACAGAGGAACCAGTAGAGCTGGAAGAGCAGCCGGCCCAAGAGGCAGAAGAGTCCACACCAGCAGTACAGGAGGATCAACCTTCTGCTAGTAGTGAGCCTGCCGTGCCCCTAGTGAGCCAAAGAGTGCGCAGAAAGCTGCCCAGCCTGCCCATAACACCTCCTACACCCTGTAGTGCAGGACCAGTTAGTGAGCTCCGTAGGTCCACTAGGGTTACCAGAGGCCAGATGCCCGTACGTTGGAGAATCTAAGTTGGCTAGTTGCTTTAACTATTTTATGTTTACCTGTTTTGTTGTAGCCGTTGCTAATTATGTTTTTCAGTTACAGATTTCTTTATATGGACTGACAGGTTATGGACAGTGAGTAACCGGAACTCTGTTGTAAATATGTTTGGAGCGTAACCCAGGAATGGACTAAAGACTGTTGAAGACTCGGGGCAGGACAGACCCCTACCTGGTTACGGCTCCCTGTTCTTTGGTGAAATGCACACCCTTATTGCTTCCCGGTTACGGACACGCCGTGACCATCTCATGTATTTAATTGTTATTGTTTATACCCTGTTATGTTTTGAAAAAAAAAAAATATGTTTAGTCCGGGAGTACTAAATTTCACTAGGGGGGGAATGTGGCACCCCAGGGGTCTGGTTTCCACAGTAATAGCAGTATTACGTCTGTGAGCAGGTGGGAGGTCTCCTGGGCAGGAATCCTAAGCATGCCACACCTCCTGCCCAGTCCTGGGAGGGGAAGAACTTCCCCTACATAAACTGGGGCTGAGGCAGGGTTAGAGAGAGGAGTTCCAGACAGAGACGGAGTCTGGTCTGGACACGCAGAAACAGGGACAGATAGACATCAGGAGCTCTGTAGGAGCCAAGGAGAAGCGCCAGGGGCTGGAGCCGTGCAGAGCTCGCCCTGGGAGAAGGTACTAAAACTGGACACAGGAGTCCGAGGCTGTGGGGACTAAGATATACCCAGCAGCAGAATCCATCCGGCAGGGAATTCCAGGTCCTCTGGCCATAAAAGCCCGGAGGCTCAGTCACAACGAAGGGACCAGCACCGCCATCCCGGAGCGGAGGATAACAGGAGGCCCCAGGTCACCAGCCATACGGGTGAGCACCACACGGTATACCCAGGGACGTGGGCTACTTGTAACCGCTGAAAGCAGGGTAGCCAGGAAGGGTACAGACTAACGGGAAGGCCTACAACTCCACCTGGCCAGGGGAACTCCGGCTTACTCGCAGACTAACCAGGCCCCAACTACTAGCCAGTACTCCCGGGGGAATTTGCCTTGTACCATCAGTAAAGGCCCTTAACTGTACCCTCGCGTCTCCGTGCTTCCTTGTCGCACCGTTAGTGCTGGGACATCCACACCATCACTCCCAACATCACCCACATCCGCTGCCCTGAGGCCATACCTCTCCCGTTGGGGGTTATATCAACATTGCTGCACACCTATACCACCGGCCTCAGCGGTCTGCCCTGCAGCGGCGGTTTCATAACCGCATTCAACGGGTGGCGTAGTCGGACACTAATACCATCATACCAATAACTGCCACTTAGTTTGACCACCCTGGGCGCGGACCGGGTCACCGCCACACGAAGACTACTACCCCCATCGGATCCGGCTCCGGGTATCCCCCGCGCGCACGCGCGCCGCACTACAGCACTGGCCCAGGGGGCGCGTCATTTGCATCCAGAGATGTAGAAGCGGAAGAGAAGTTTAATGCTGGAGTAGCCCAGAAGAAGTTCTTGAGATCATTGGGAACGGGGTTAATCAGCAAAGACATCAAGTTGCAGCTGAAACAGTACCTAGAAGATCCTGGCATTCTGGACAATTCAAAAACTAATTGAAAAAAATGAATGAGGCAGCTAGTTTGGAGTCAGAGAGCGAACAGACGTTAAAGAAAGGCTCTGCTCCTAAAATCACCAAAATGAGTCAGTTGAAGTTGGAGACCCCCAGTGGCCAGTCCGAAGATCATCATGGAAGCCCTCCAGTGTCACACTTGAGAGGAAACCTTAAATCACCAACAAAAGAGAGAACCGCCAGCGCTGACTGAGAGCAAGTAATAGGAAAACTGTGAGCCGAGTTGATTGAGGTGAAAAAGTTGATTTGTTCCAGGCTAGAACCTGTATTTCTCAGGCCCAGGAGTGGGTTCCAAAACAGAAGATATCCAGCTTGTGAAGCATGCCATTCATCAAATCAGTGTACTGTGTGTGTCCACTGTCTAAGATGTGGTGAGGAAGGACATTATGCCAAGGAATGCCAATGTTCATGGTCGTTTGGGTTAAAAGACAGGAGGTTGCCAGTGTGGGGTGACTGGTAACTGCAACACCGAGGAGGCACCAGAAGCAAATGCAAGTCTCACCAAACCCCAGAACAGTGCATGAGGTAAAACGGCTGCGTCAGTACTATCCCCAAGTGTGTTCCCATCTACAACAGCTGCAAGAGAGATGGGGGCATCATTTACTTAATGCCCAGTGTGGAGGTCAAACGATGTACTCCTGGGAGGAAGATTCCATGGTCGATAAAGATAGCCTCATCAGCCTAATCGGTGAAAGGTGCTTTATACAGTGCCAGCTTGATGGACTCCTAGTAAAAGCACAATGGGACACAGGAGCCCAAGCGAGCCTTTTAAATGAAGAATGGAGAAGGCGCTACCTGCCACATACCTGCCTTCGGTCGCTAAAAGAACTCTTAGGACCAGTGGAACTCCACTGCAAAGCTGTCAACCAGACCGAAATCCCTTTCATAGGCTGGGTGGAAGTGACTTTCCAACTGAGGGCCATGAAAAACAGCAACACCATTGAGCTTTTGGTACCTTTTCTCATGACCAGTGATCAGAACGTGGCAGAGGATCCTATCCTGGGTTATAATGTAATCAGTGAGGTCATCACGAAACACAAGTCAGGGACACTGGTGGTGGATGCAATTGCCACATCGCTTGCCATACCCAATGTCGTGGCAGAAAATGTGATTCATAGAGTAAAGATAGCACAGAATACAATGGACCTAAAAGAAGTCAAGGTAGGCTGGCGCCCAACCATCATCCCTGCAAACCAAATGGTGGGGGTGAGGTGTGGAGTCCGGGTAGAACCGGGAAGAAAAGTCCAGAAAAGACTGTTCGTGACAAAAGACTCCCCAGAACTTCCGGAAGGCCTAGTTCAAGGTGAGACTGTGCTTACGATTCCTACTGGTGGGTTTTCTCAAGTGACAGTGATGAATACTATGAGACACAAAATTAGACTAGATCCAAAGACTGTTAGGTCACATCAAATCCGTTAAAACGGTATATCCAGCCATCGTGAGACCCGCCCAGGGGTCTACAGTAAATTCAGTCTCCCCCACCAAGGAACAGGTGTTGCCCAGGGGGAGAAATTGCACCACCCACCTCGAGTCCTGGGATCCCCCAGTATCCTTGAAACACTTGTGTGCTGAAGATCGAGCGGTAGCAAAACAGATGCTGTGAGATGAGTATCATGCATTCTGCGAAGATGACTCTGATATAGGTTGTATCCCATCGTTGCAGTTGAAAATCAATTTGAAAGACACGACCCCAGTAACTAGAAGTTACATGTTTGTGCCGAAACCGTTACACCGTGAAGTGAAAGAGTATTTGCAAGACCTAATCAACAGAGGTTGGGTCCAAAAGTCAAAGTCGTCTTATTCCTCTCTTATTGTTTTTGTTAGGAAGAAGGATGGTACATTGAGACTCTGTTGTGATTACCGGGAACTAAACTGAAAGTCGGTTCCTGATTGGCACCCGATACTAAAGATCCAAGATATGCTGGATAGCCTATTAGGAAGTACCTGGTTCTCTGTCCTCAATCAGGGTAAAGCATACCATCAAGGGTTTGTTGAAGAGTCCAGTAAACCTTTGACAGCATTCATCACACCGTGGGGATTGTATGAGTGGATCCGCATACCATTTTGGCTCAGTTCAGCTCCAGCAGAATTCCAGAGGAGCATGAAGACATGTTTAGAAGGATTGAGGGACGATATCTGCCAGCTGTACTTGGATGACAATGTGATACACAGCAAAAAATTTTGGGAGCATGTTGAACACATGAGTACTGTACTCCAGCAGTATCAACAACACGGCGTTAAGTTGACCCCAAAGAAGTGTGAACTGTTCAAAAGGCATGTCCAATTCCTAGGGAAAATTGTGTCCGGAGAAGGATATACCATGGACCCAGCAGAAATCGCTCCGGTACTGGCCTTAAAAGACAAGCGGCCCTCTACTGTCGGGGAGTTGAGGCAGATCTTGGGATTCCTCTCCTACTATTGTACTTACGTTCGGAACTTCTCCAGGATTGCTGCCCGACTGTACCTCCTCTTGGGGGGACCACAGAGTCAATAACACCCATGGAGAAAAAGAAGAACGCGGGCAGGACCAGAAAAGAAACAACGCCATTTCGTCACAGCAGCCCATTTTCTGGACAGCATATCACCGGGATGTATTGGACGACCCAGTAGATTTCCTGGTAAAGCCACCCATCTTGGGATATCCTGATTTCAATTTACCATTTGTTCTTCATTGTGATGCTTCTCAAGTTGGACTGGGAGCTGCCCTGTATCAGAATCAAGATGGAAAATTGAGGGTCATCGGTTATGGTTCTAGAATGTTGACAGACGCTGAGAAGAATTACCATCTACATTCCGGAAAATTGGAGTTCCTGGCAATGAAATGGGCTATCTGTGAATGATTTAAAGATTATCTCTATTACACCAAAGAGTTTGAGATATACACTGACAACAACCCTTTGACCTATGTCCTCACTACAGCCAAACTGAATGCAATGGGTCAGAGATGGGTCGCTGAAGTAGCTGACTTCAATTTCAGTATTAAGTACAGGAAATTCAATGCGGATACTGACAGATTGTCGAGATTGCCACTAGAGCCGGAGAAGTTCATGCAAGAATGCTCGGAGGAAGTCAGTCTGGAAGCAATTGAGAGCACTACCCAAGCAGTACAAGCTTATCAGGTGGAAGACACACCATTGTGGTGTCTGTTGACGGTGGAAACCACCATAACAGAGAGATAACAAGATCACCCCTGTCCATTCAACAAATACCAAAAGGAAAAATCCAAAGAGCACAACGGGAAGATCAAATAATTGGTAGAATACTACTTTATTTGGACCAAAATCGGTTTCCAAGTAAACGGGAGAGAGATAATGAGTCACTACCAGAATCTGTTTTAGTTAAAGAATGGACAAAGCTCTACCTCAAGGAACACGGTATCCTGTATCGTAAAGGAGGACATAACCGGCAGTTGGTACTACACAGAGTATTCTGTAGGTTGGTCTTCAAAGAACTCCATGAAAACATGGGACACCTGGGAGTGGAAAGGACAACCAACTTGATCCGTGAACGTTTCTTCTGACTATACATGCAGAGAGATATTGAGAGGCACGTGACCAGAGAGTGTGTGTGTCTGAAAGATAAACGTCCCTACACATCAACCCGGTCACCTATGGGCAACATCCAAACTATGTGTTAGTTTGAGATGGTCTCAATAGACTTTCTACATCTCAAGACATGCAAGGGTGGTTACGAATACATCTTGATGGTGATGGACTATTTCACTCGATTTGCTCAAGCATATGCCACCTCCAATAAATCAGGTCAAACAGCGGCAGAGAAGATCTTCAATGATTTTGTTTTGAGGTTTGGGTTCCCTACGAGGTTACACCATGACCAAGGAAGAGAATTTGAGAACCAGCTCTTTGCCAAGCTAGGAAAGTACTGTAGGATTCAGAGATCCCACACAACGCCCTATCACCCAGAGGGTAATGAACAAGTGGAACGTTCTAATCGGACATTATTGTCCATGTTGCACACTTTAACAGCTGATGAGAATAAAGAATGGAAGAGTTCCATGTCAAAAGTGGTACATGCCTATAACTGTACAAAGAGCGATGCAACAGGTTACTCACCCTTCTTCCTATTGTATGGATGATCGCCAAGACTACCAATCGACATCATGTTCGATACTACGGTGTCAGAGGCTTACAGAATGTATCCAGAGTACATCTGGAAATGGAAGGAATGGATGGCAGAGGCATACAACATAGCGTCCAAAGTGGTTAGGCAAGGACAGTGCAAGAGTAAAGAGTACTATGATCAAAAATGTTATGGAGCAGAATTGGCACCGGGAAGCTGGGTGCTAGTCAAAAACGTACGTGAGAAAGGCGGTCCAGGAAAACTTCGTTCGTACTGGGAAGACAAGGAGTGTGTGGTCGTAAGGAGGAAAGCTGATGACAGCCCAGTGTATGAAATCCAATTGGAAACAGGAGACAAGAAAACCAGAATAGTCCATTGGAATTTACTACTACCCTGTGATTATTAGAGATGAGCGTTGTTCTACTCGAACTGTTCGCCAATCTCAAATTCGAGCTGTTTTGGGCGGTGTTCGAGCCGTTCGGCGAACACGAACAATTTGAGAAAAATTCGGCTGTTCGAGGTTATGTTCGATAACTGTTCGTGCACCAAAATCATAACTGGATTTTTTCTCAGTAATGATGAAAATTAATGTTAATACGCAGTTTGAGTGTACAGCGGGGTGGGGGGAGGGGCAGGGGATGGATCTCTGCAGGAACAATGAAGATCTCCATATTTTTTTTCTCTTTCCCGCATTTACAGTGGGGAGGTGCAATGTGTCAGCCTATCAGCAGCGCACACACGGAGCGAAGTGCTTTTTTTCACACAAGCAAGGGCATGTGTCATTGGCAGTGTATGTCACATGTCCTTGCCCTATAAGACCAAGCCATTTTCCCCGTCGCCACCATTTTTTCACTGCTGCAGCTGCGTGTTAGACGGCACCGCTGTTGCTGTGTGCGCTATACCTTGTTAATTTCAAGCCAATTTTCGCACAAATCTACAGATAGCTTGGGAGTAGGGAATAGTTGTGATTGCAGTCCTTTTAAGGACTAGGTTACAGCATTTCCTACGACTTTTATCAGGCAGGTCTGTGCTCTTAAATAGATAGATTGTGGGAGTAAAGACTAATTGTAATTGGAGTCCTTTTCAGGACTAGGTTACATCAGTTCCTATCAGTTTTTGCCAGGCAGGTCTGTGCCAGTGCTGTGCAAGTTTTTTTCACAGCATTTGGCTGAATCTAGCAAAGCTAATCCTTTTTGGCCTATTGCAGAGTGTGTTAGTCAGTGGAGTAGCCTATCTGTGTTGCAAGATATACCACCTGTGTATAGAATACCAATTTTTTTACTGCACCTAGTGAAGTAAAATCTTTTGGGCATAGCATCATTCTATTAGTCCATCTATACTGACCTCCATCAGGCTGCAAATTGAATATAATTTTTTTCTGCATCTAGCTCTGAAAAAATATTGGGCTTCTAGCTGTGTGTGGGACTTGTTGTATTAGTCCATCTATACTGACCTCCATCAGGTTGCAAACTGAATATATTTTTTTCTGCATCTACCTCTGAAAAAATATTGGGATTCTAGCTGTGTGTGGGACTTGTTCTATTAATCCATCTATACAGACCTCCATCAGGTTGCAAACTGAATATATTTTTTTCTGCATCTACCTCTGAAAAAATATTGGGCTTCTAGCTGTGTGTGGGACTTGTTGTATTAGTCCATCTATACTGACCTCCATCAGGTTGCAAACTGAATATATTTTTTTCTGCATCTACCTCTGAAAAAATATTGGGCTTCTAGCTGTGTGTGGGACTTGTTCTATTAATCCATCTATACAGACCTCCATCAGGTTGCAAACTGAATATATTTTTTTCTGCATCTACCTCTGAAAAAATATTGGGCTTCTAGCTGTGTGTGGGACTTGTTGTATTAGTCCATCTATACTGACCTGCATCAGGTTGCAAACTGAATATATTTTGTTCTGCATCTACCTCTGAAAAAATATTGGGCTTCTAGCTGTGTGTGGGACTTGTTCTATTAATCCATCTATACAGACCTCCATCAGGTTGCAAACTGAATATATTTTTTTCTGCATCTACCTCTGAAAAAATATGTGGCCTTCTAGCAGTGTGTGGGACTTTCTCTATTAGTCCATCTATACTGACCTCCATCAGGTTGCAAACTGAATATAATTTTTTTCTGCATCTAGCTCTGAAAAAATATTTGGCCTTCTAGCAGTGTGTGGGACTTTCTCTATTAGTCCATCTATACTGACCTCCATCAGGTTGCAAATTAAAAATAATTTTTATCTGCATCTACCTCTGAAAAAATATTTGGGCTTCTAGCTGTGTGTGGGACTTGTTCTATTACTCCATCTATACTGACCTCCATCAGGTTGCAAACTGAATATATTTTTTTCTGCATCTACCTCTGAAAAAATATTGGGCTTCTAGCTGTGTGTGGAACTTGTTGTATTAGTCCATCTATACTGACCTCCATCAGGTTGCAAATTAAAAATTATTTTTATCTGCATCTACCTCTGAAAAAATATTTGGGCTTCTAGCTGTGTGTGGGACTTGTTCTATTAATCCATCTATACAGACCTCCATCAGGTTGCAAACTGAATATAATTTTTTTCTGCATCTAGCTCAGAAAAAATATTTGGCCTTCTAGCAGTGTGTGGGACTTGTTCTATCAGTCCACCTATACTGACCTCCATCAGGTTGCAAATTCAAAATAATTTTTTGTCTGCATCTAGCTCTGAAAAAATATTTGGCCTTCTAGCAATGTGTGGGACTTTCTCTATTAGTCCATCTATACTGACCTCCATCAGGTTGCAAACTGAATATATATTTTTTCTGCATCTACCTCTGAAAAAATATTGGGCTTGTAGCTGTGTGTGGGACTTGTTGTATTAGTCCATCTATACTGACCTCCATCAGGTTGCAAATTAAAAATTATTTTTATCTGCATCTACCTCTGAAAAAATATTTGGGCTTCTAGCTGTGTGTGGGACTTGTTCTATTAATCCATCTATACAGACCTCCATCAGGTTGCAAACTGAATATAATTTTTTTCTGCATCTAGCTCAGAAAAAATATTTGGCCTTCTAACAGTGTGTGGGACTTGTTCTATTAGTCCACCTATACTGACCTCCATCAGGTTGCAAATTCAAAATAATTTTTTGTCTGCATCTAGCTCTGAAAAAATATTTGGCCTTCTAGCAGTGTGTGGGACTTTCTCTATTAGTCCATCTATACTGACCTCCATCAGGTTGCAAACTGAATATATATTTTTTCTGCATCTACCTCTGAAAAAATATTGGGCTTGTAGCTGTGTGTGGGACTTGTTCTATTAATCCATCTATACAGACCTCCATCAGGTTGCAAACTGAATAAAAATTTTTTCTGCATCTACCTCTGAAAAAATATTTGGGCTTCTAGCTGTGTGTGGGACTTGTTCTATTAGTCCATCTATACTGACCTCCATCAGGTTGCAAATTGAATATAATTTTTTTCTGCATCTAACCCAGCCAATAGTTTTGGCCTAATACCACAGTTTGGCCACTCAGCTCTGCTCGGTTCCCATCCATTGTTTTTTTGTGCAAACAACTCCAGAGTTGTGAATTAGTTAACCACCAAAATGAGTGGAAAAAGGCCTGCTGCTGGTGGAAAGGGGAATAGGCGTGTTGGGAAGGGGAAAAAAGGTTGTGTCCGTGGGGTAGGTGTTAAAGCAACAGTAACATCTGCAGAAGAAAGACCATCTTCCAGCCAAACTAAAATGTCTACTTCTTTTAGCGGACAATGTGATAAGATCCCTTTCTTACGGCCACGCCAATCGCTACAAATTCCAGATGAGGCACAAAAACAGCAGGTGCTTCAACGGATATCAAGTGCTCCTTTAAGTGGGCTCTCCTCCACATCAACTTCAACATCACAAATACTCCAGTCCTCAAAGGTGTCACCCCAATCGCACTTGCTTCCTCACAGCTCCCAAATCTCCAGCTGCCCGTCTGAGTATGAGGTAGAACAGATGGTTGAGTCTGCAGAGCTGTTTACTCATACTATAGCCTGGGAATCAGAGGTCGACTCCAGCGCTTCTGTGAATCCAGACGAGGAAATGATCTGCACTGATGCCCAGAATCTTTATGAGTCGGATCCAGGACCAGACGCAGAAGGTTCTGACCATAATGTAGACCCTCATTCCCAAACTGTAACTCCTGTTGGTGGAGACAATGAGGAAGACGATGATAAGACTCAAATACCTGATTGGAGCGACAACTTTAGTTTTTTGTCAGGGCAGGAACAGGTTGGCTCTGAGGACGACGGGTGTGATAACGCACAGGGTGATGATGATGAGGTTGGAGATCCCACTTACTGTCAACCCACAGTCAGCCAAGAGATGAGGTCAGCAGAGGAGGTGGAGGAAGATGCTAGTGACGACGAGGTCAGGTTGCGCCTTCCTGGACAGAGACGTAGTACTGGAAGCACGTCAACAACTGCATCCTCAAACACAACTCTGCCTCTCACCACAAGTCGTGGTGGCTCTTCAGGTCGCATGGGTGCTAAGCCATTAGCCATAGCCTGGGCATTTTTTCAGATCGATAAAGATGACCCAACTCGTGTTATCTGTAACATTTGTCAGCAAAAGCTAAGTAGAGGCCAAAAAATACATAGTTTGAGTACTTCATGCATGAACTGGCACATGGACATGAAGCATAAGTTGCAGTGGGAAGCTCAGTGTGCTACAATGCGGCCTAGCCGGCGGGGCCAACCACCGTCTGCCATATCTTGTGCATCCGCGGCCTCTTCATCCTCTGTGACTGGGGGGACAGCAGTCACACCTGTTTTGGGGCGCAGACCTGCTACCTCTTTACCCGCAACAGCCAGCGTGATTGGCAGGTCATCATTTTCTTTGGAGGTGGTAACACCAGCTGGTGTTGAGCGCTGTCCGACATCGATAGCACCACCTTTGGATCAAGGCAACCTAACATGTCCGCCTGCATCTTCCTCACAGACCGGCAGTTTGCCGAGGACACCCTTATCTATCCCGTCTAAGCACAATAGCCAACCCTCGGTCCCTCAGATGTGGACAAGTAAAAGACCATTTCCTCCTAGCCATGAGAAAGCTAAGAGGTTGAATTTCACCATCTGCTAGCTCTTGGCTACAGAAATGCTGCCTTTCCGCCTGGTGTACACAAAGGATTTTCGAGACCTTATGTCCGTCGCAGTGCCCCAGTACCAGATGCCCAGTCGGCACTACTTCTCAAAGAAAGGTGTGCCTGCGCTCCACCAGCATGTCGCACACAACATCACCGCTTCTTTGAGAAACTCTGTGTGTGACAGAGTGCATTTCACCACAGACACTTGGACGAGTAGGCATGGACAGGGGCGTTACATGTCGCTGACTGGGCACTGGGTAACTATGGTGACAGCAGGACAAGGGGCTGCTGTCCAAGTCTTGCCGTCCCCACGAGTTGTGCGTCAATCCTCTTTATGTCAAAGTTCCTCCACTGCTTCTGCCTCCTCAACCTCCTCTCGGTCTTCCACCTGCACCCAAAGCCTGTCTGGTCATGCCACAAGCTTTCTAACTGCGCAGAAGGGATCCTGCACACCTCCTTACTATGCTGGCAGTAGGGCTCAACGTCATCAGGCGGTTTTTACATTGAAATGTCTGGGAAATGTGAGTCACACAGCTGAGGAGTTGTGGTCAGCTCTGGAGAACCAATTTCATGAATGGTTGTCTCCACTGGACCTGAAACCAGGGAAGGCCGTGTGCGACAATGCTGCAAACCTGGGTGCGGCCCTTCGCCGGGGCAATGTCACACACGTGCCTTGTATGGCTCACGTGTTGAACCTGGTTGTCCAGCAATTTTTAGCCCACTATCCCAGACTTGATGGCCTTCTGCAGAGGGCACGGTCGCTGTGTGCTCACTTCCGCCGTTCGCATCCCGCAGCTCAGCGACTTACATCTCTACAGAAGTCGTTGGGCCTGCCACTTCACCGGCTAAAATGCGATGTGCCTACCCGGTGGAATTCAACTCTGCACATGTTGCAGCGACTGTGGCAGCACCGACAAGCCCTGGTGCAATACGTTCTGACGTATAGCCTGGGCCAACGAGATCCAGAGGTGGGGCAAATCACGCTGGAGGAGTGGTCTCAGATCAGGGACCTATGCACCCTTCTGCACAGTTTTGAAATGGCGACGAAGATGTTTAGTGCTGACGATGCCATTATCAGCATGACTATTCCGGTGATTTACATGCTGGAACACATGTTAAACAGAATTCGGAGTCAGGTGGTGGCACAAGAGGAGGTGGAGGAAGTAGAGGAGGAGGAGTTGTATGCGGAAGGGCTAACATCTGCAAGGTCCAGACGGTCGGCAGCACCAAGGCGGCAGGCATGTGAGGGTGGGGGAGATGGTTTTACCAGGGCGCATGGTAGCAGCCAAACTAGTGAGGAAGGTGCAGGAGCCCAGGAAGAAGTGGAGGACGAACTGATGGAAGACTCATCAGATGAGGGAGACCTTGATCACATTTCTGTTGTGCGAGGTTGGGGGGAGAGGACAGAGGAAGGAAGCATGATTGTTACCTCGCCACCAACACAACAGGGACTTGGTGCTCCTGGATGCGCAACACACATGAGTGCCTTCTTGCTGCACTACCTGCAACATGACCCTCGAATTGTGAGAATTAGAAATAATCCTGACTACTGGGAAGCCACACTGTTAGATCCCCGGTACAAAAGTAAATTTGCAGAAATTATTCCTGCCATAGAAAGGGATGCACGCATGCAGGAGTATCAGCAGAGACTGTTGCAGAATCTTACATGTGCTTTTCCACAAAATACCAGTGGTGCACGTAGTGAATCTCACAGTTCCAACTTGCCAACCGTGGGACCGTCAAGTGTTCAGGACTCAAACCGTAACAGAACCACAGTATCTGCTGGTAACATCAATTTTGCGGAATCATTTCACCACTTTTTTAGCCCATCCTTTGCAAGGCCACAGGAGACAAGAAGTCTGACACATAGTCAACGCCTAGAGACGATGGTACAGGAGTATCTCCAAGTAAACATTGAAGCCATGACTGTGTCACTGGACCCTTGCTCTTTTTGGGCTTCCAATCTGGATAAATGGCCGGAGCTAGCCACTTACGCCTTGGAGATCTTGTCATGCCCCGCAGCCAGCGTTCTGTCTGAACGTGTGTTCAGCGCTGCTGGTGGTGTGCTGACAGATAAGCGCACGCGGCTCTCCACTGATAATGTAGACAGACTCACGTTCATAAAGATGAACAAATCATGGATCCGAAATGACTTTTCTACCCCTGTGTCATCCTGGGGAGAGTAAAAGCTTGATGATTGGTTAAAATCACCCTACCAACCGTTTTAAGCTTTCAAATTACTAATCATGTTTATCTGTATCTTGGCTGGAAAATAATTTGGGCTTTGTAGCAGTGTGCAGCACTGATTCTATTAGGCCATCTATAATAAGCTCCACCAGATTTAAAATTACTAATCATGTTTATCTGTATCTTGACTGGAAAATAATTTGGGCTTTGTAGCAGTGTGCAGCACTGATCCTATTAGGCCATCTATACTAAAGCTTCACCAGATTTAAAATTAATAATAATTTTTAGCTGCATCTAGCCCGGAAAATAATTTTGGGGCTCCGAGATGCGCAAGACACATAAGTGCCTTCTTACTGCACTACCTGCAGCATGACCCTCATATTGTCAGAATTCGAAGTAATCATGACTACTGGGTTGACACACTCTTAGATCCCCCAAACTTTTTGATCAACCTTTTCATTTTAATAAAGACCAAAAAAATGGTCATTTTTGAAATTATAAGCATTAGCAGGTTGTTAGAAACTGAAATCAAACAGTTTTCAACTCAAAACTTTATTCTAGGTGATGTTACATTTTCACATAGGACCCCTTGTTCGAAAGGAGCTCCTGAACTCTCTCGTCCATTGAATTTGTTAGGTTTTGGATGGTTTCTGCTTCAATTGTTTTGCATGAGGACAGAATACCCTCCCAGAGCTGTTGCTTAGATGTGAACTGCCTCCCGCCATCATAGACACTCCTTTTAATGATGCTCCAAAGGTTCTGAATGGGGTAGAGGTCAGGGGAGCATGGGGGGTCACACCATAAGTTTGTCCCCTTTTATGCCCATATCAGCCAGAGATGCAGATGTTTTATGTGCAGCATGAGATGGTGCATTATCATGCAAAAAAATGATCTTGCTGTGAAATACACGGTTCTTCTTCTTGAACCATGGCAGGAAGTGCTGTTTGAGAAAATCCACATACATTATGGAGTTCATCTTTAGCGCCTTCAGGGATCCTAAAGGGGCCGACAATCTCTCTCCCCATGATTCCAGCCCAAAACATTACTCCACCTCCTCCTTGTTGGCGCTGTAGCCGTGTTTGCGTGGGGTGTCCATCAACCAGCCATCCTCCACTCCATCCATCTGGACCATCGAGCGCTGCACGGCACTCATCCGTGAACAAAAACAGTTTTGAAATCAGTCTTCATGTAATGTTTGGCCCACTGGAGCCGTTTCTGCTTGTGTGAAGTGGATAGAGGAGGTCGACAGGATGGCGTATGCACAGCTGCAAACCTCTGAAGGACCCTGCATCTTGTTGTTCGGGGGACGTTGGAGGCACCAGCAGCTTCAAAAACTTGTCTGCTGCTATGACAAGGCTTTTTTGCTGCTGATCTTTCAACCTGACATAATTGCCTGTAGGAAAGAGTCCTCAATTTGCCCTTATCAGCACGCACACGTGTGTACTGTGAATCAGCTACATACTTCTTGATTGCCAAGACACTTCATCCTGATCATCGCACAATGTTGATTGTAGTCATGCCTTGACCTAAACACTCCACAATTTGTTGCTTCTCAGCAGCCGACACATCCTTTTTCTTTCCCATTTTGGCAGAAAATGTAGGCTGCTTAATAATGTGAGACAGCCTTCTTAAGTAGTCTTGCCTTTCATTGGACACACCTGCCAAACTAATTAGCACAGGTGTCTGCAATTGCTTACAGTGATATAAAGAGCCCTGACACACATCACCATCAATGAGTTTAACTGACAAACAAACAAATTCTTCCCTTATCACTCCTAAACACTTTTTGCATAATAATTTGGAACACAGTGTACATGTGCTTTTCCACAAAACACCAGTGGTTCACGTAGTGAATCTTACAGTTCTAACTTGCCAACCGTGGTCTGTATGGAGTTGTTCAATAAAGGGCCCAAAATTAAGATAACATAGATGGGAGAGGTCTCTATGAATAGGAATTCCTAAGTATTTGATACCCTGTGAGGGCCAGGCAAAGGGAAAGTTGGACTGGATGGAATCCTATATGGATTTGGGGAGGGAGACATCGAGGGCCTCAGACTTCGCTGCATTGATTTTAAAATTTGACCATGTAACAAAGTGATCTATTTCAGCCATAACAGCATGGATGGATATATGTGATTGAGTGATATATACTAGGATATCATCAGCAAATAGAGAGCACTTGTACTCGGTGCCTCCCACCTCAATCCACCTAATATTGGGGTTATGGCGAATTGATGAGAGCAGGTGCTCCGTCACTAGGATGTATAAGAGAGGGGACAGAGAACATCCCTGCCTTGTCCCATTGGTGATTGTGAAAGGTGATGAAAATGTTCTGACGCGCCCCCTGGGCCTTGGGACACCCGGAGCCGGACCCTTTTTGGTGGATGCTGGTGGTTGTAGTCTCCGTGGCGGCGACCCGGTTCCGTGGCTCAGGGCGGTCAAACCAGTGGCGGAACTATTTATGTGGTTTTGATGTTTAAATGTCCGACTACGCCACCCGTGGATTGCGGTCAGAGTGAACCGCCGCTCCAGGGTAGACCGCTGAGGCTGGTGTTGTGGGTGCAGCAGAGCGTAGCATAACTCCCCATGGGAGGAGTATAGCCTCAGGGCAGTGTATGCGGAGGATGGGGGTGATGGTGCAGGGCAGCAGTAGTAACGACACGGAGTCAGTGATGCAGTCCAGGGCCTTTACTCACAGTTCTTATTATCCAGACCACATCTGCAGGTAACGGCTGCCCACGTCGTACTGTGCTCACCAGGTGAGGGGCTCAGACAACCCCCAGATAACTTTGGAGCGCTTGACAGGACCCCCTTTGTGTGTCCTTTGTCTGGCCTTTCTTACCAACCCTTCTGTCCGGCTGCCTCGGGCCTCCTCTTGGTAAACTTGGCGCCAGTTTCCCTGACCCTATGTGGTGCCTTCCTAGCGGGTGTAGCGAGGGGCTGCGCCACATAAAATGTCACAGCCTTGTGTTTCTAGCTGAGGGTCGTTTCCTGCCTCCACTAGTTTCGGGGACCGGTCTCCCCCTTTGGCCTGACCCCTCCACGCAGGTGGATTCGGGCGTGCGGTGGCGACTCGCCCGTCCGCACCCCTGGGATCCCTTCGTTCCTCATTCCTGGAGCCTTCTCCGCTCCTCTTCCTTCCTTCTCCCTCTTCCAGGCCTGGGCCTCTGTTACTAGGCCCGCCTCCGGAGCTGAGCTCATGCAGAGCCCCTGCTCCCTGCCACTTCTGCTCAGACTTCTCTGCACTGAACTAAGATGGTGCCCACCTTTTATACTCCCTTCTCAATGCACCCAGGAACTGCTTCCTCCCTGCTCCTGCACTACAGGGTTCCCCTTCCTCAGTGTTCCCTCCCCCCACTCCAGCCAGGGACAGGGACTGTCGTGCCCATCTCAGGGGCATATTGGTCGCCCTGCCCCATGGCAATGTGGTGTAATGCATGCAGGTGTCGGGTCCTGATCCACACTACATCCTTACCTGAGAGTGAGATATCACACCTCTGGGTGAGGTGCAATACCTCTGTAGCAACCGAGCCCTCAGGGTGCTACAGTTCCATTTATCTTCAGCCTAGGTGATGTATTGCGATACAGGGCCGTGATTTTGGCTATAAAAGGGTCCCCTAGACCCCTACCCCAAGCTTTTTAAGAGAATCATATATGGCGTGCCAGGAGACTCTATGGAATGCTTTCTCAGCATCCAACGAGAGTATCTAATTACAAATTTTTAACTGCATCTAGCCCAGGAAATACTTTGTGCCTAGTAGCAGTGTCTGCTAGTCAGCGGATTATCCCGGCTGTTAAGCAAGCTACACCACCTGTAGTTTGGACACTTAATTTTTTCAAAGGAAATGCTTCGGGACCACGGGATACTCAGTGAATAGCATCAGGAGGCACCCCAAGGCATAGGGGCTGGGACTGGCAGTAGGATGCCTTGCGGTGGACAGCCGAGCTCGATCCTTATAAAAGCTTTTTAACTGCAGCAGCTTTAGTGGACGCTACTGGAGCTGGAATTACGCGGCTGCTGGCATGAGACTTGCCCTCCAATAGATCCTTGTAAATGGATTTAAAGTGTATTCATTCAAATTAGAGAGACAATTTAAATTAAAAAGCTTAGAGCTGCCTCCACCACAGGGGGGCTCGCTCGACCCACCAGCGGACAGGCACCAGTATTGGGAGAGGGGGGCTGGCCGTCAGGGTTCACCGCGGCTCTGGCACAAACCCGGCGACGCGGAGGTGGCACGGGCAGGAGCGGACTGAATGTGTCGGCTTCTCACTTTTTGGACTTTAGAAGGGCATGACATGCCTATATCTGTGTCTCCCCCTCCTTTTACTCCTCCACCTCTTTTCTTTTCGCATGACTATATGTACTTGTCACTTTTCCATGTGTTAGTTGTGTCTTCTGAGCAGTTTGTCAGCTTTTGGACACCTTTGAAGGTGTTTTCTATGTGTTTCTATGTGTTTTTGTTTGCCTGCCATTGGTTTTAACGGTGTTCGAAGGTGTTCGACGAACAGTTCGACGAACAGTTCGGCGAACACACGGGTGTTCGACGAACCGAACCGAACTCGAACACTACGGGGGTGGCTCAACACTAGTGATTATCTCCCACCACAGCAAGATTTCCCAGAAGTAGACTGACATTGTCCGAGATCGACCAAGGGACCACCACAGACTGAAACTCCGGAGGTGGATAGTGACCTTGAAAGTTCCGATGGAGAAGAACACATCGTTGTATTTCTCGGACCGGCAAGGAGAGGGACGTACCATCCTCAAGAAAGTGAACTAAGTCCCAAGGCTACAAAGTTTGAACCAAGATATGAAAAGCGTATATAAACTTTATTCAAACATTTATTTGTATACAGAAAAATAGAGCAAAATGTCAGGAAGACAAATAGGTACCAAATCGCCATACAATTAATAAAAACATGAATAAAAACAAGCAGGTAACACATACGATGCAGGTGTCATGTCTCACCACTAATTTCCTCTCTATTATCAAGTATTAAGAGACCATAGCAAATATATGAAGAGGGACACCCCGAGGAAAATCAATACATATTATAAATAGCCATATCCCAAGGTGAACATTACATATCCTTATGGTCTCACATAGTCAGCAGTTTAAACATAATTACCTAGGTGGGAGGCTGAAAACCCGCACGATACGTGCTTCCCCGACGCGCGTTTCGGCGCTGTTGCCTTTCTCAAGGGGACTGCTGTGGCTGGGCGAACGATCATTTAAATATCCCGCACAGAAAAGGACTGGCCAATGAAGCAGCACACCGCCCATATCGGAAGTAGTAGCCCACGTGTGTGTCGTCATGGTGATGCATGACGCTACCCAGTCATGCCCTGCGACTCACCGGAAGTGACGCAGAGAGCAACGCCGTAACCAAGATACCAGGCTCTGTCGGCATCACTGGGGAAACCGAGAGAAGACAGGCATGTAGGGACGGCGGTGCCCCTGCGTACAGAGACGCAGGTACATATATCATTACATATTGTACCGGTGTGAATCTACTTGTAAGTGTGCCAATGGGGAAGAGGGAACTCCATGGCTGACAGAGAGAGGGGGACTGCGGGTCATAAGGCGCCTCTCATACAATTAACCCATACTGTAATGGGAAACATAGACGGAAATGAGTGCATCAAGGCAACAAAACATGTGGCCATATGGGACATTTATATATACCTGTATGTAATAATCAATTGATCGCACATATTAAACCGATATATAAATTTAGCGCTTTAAATGTAGCTAATCCCCTCGTGGTATAAATGTACATATCAAAAACATACAGTATTAAAACCACATAATCACCTATTCAAAATACCATTCATATCATCATTTTGAATCATAAGTGATTACATATGTAAACCTAGTTTGGGAAGAAGGAGGCGCCATATGCAGATATAGCCATATCATACAATATAGATAATACAAATATGTGTAATGAAAATTACAACAGTTAAACATCACAATATGTATTTAACTGTTTTCACAGACGTCCTATCCCAGGTGGAGACTCCCGGCACAGATGGTATCGCTGTATGGTATAGATGTGCTCACATGATGGCCACATAGATACATCTAGAGATCATATATTCAGCCACAGCCAAAATCAATATACCTGCTAGAAAAAAAATAAAAATAAGAAACTACAACTACACAAATTAAAATATGCAGACAAATGGCACCAGCGCTATACTCTTACCGCATAAGATGGGTCACAAGAAAGGGGCAAAACTATTATTTTCGTTGAGACCGTTTGGGTGTAGGGTTTTCAAAGTCCAAATACACCTCGTCTCTATCTGTGCAAGTCTACGGGATACAGGACCACCACGTATGCTAACATCCACCATGTCAATACCTCTCACCTTTAAAAATTTGGCATTGCAATTGTGATGTGATTTGAAATGTCTTGGTATAGGTTTGAGAGTAGATATATCATTTTCTTCAGACGCAGCCAGTATCCCCAGTACATGTTCTCTGATGCGTATTTTTAGGCAGCGTGTGGTCATCCCAACGTAGATCAGACCACAAGGACACGTAGCATAATAAATCACATTTAAGGGTAGATGGTCTTTATCTGGAAGTAGATTCTAGGATGGTTACTGCCGACATTGAGTCGTTATATACCAGTATTAGACACAATGATGGGCTCCGTGCTGTACAGCACTTTTTACAAGGATCTTCTCTATCCTATGATATGCAGGCATTGGTGTTGGAATTATTGGAATTTACGCTCACTCACAATTTTTTCTTATTTAAGGGGTCCTTCTACACCCAAACGGTCTCAACGAAAATAATAGTTTTGCCCCTTTCTTGTGACCCATCTTATGCGGTAAGAGTATAGCACTGGTGCCATTTGTCTGCATATTTTAATTTGTGTAGTTGTAGTTTCTTATTTTTATTTTTTTTCTAGCAGGTATATTGATTTTGGCTGTGGCTGAATATACGATCTCTAGATGTATCTATGTGGCCATCATGTGAGCACATCTATACCATACAGGGATACCATCTGTGCCGGGAGTCTCCACCTGGGATAGGACGACTGTGAAAACAGTTAAATACATATTGTGATGTTTAACTGTTGTAATTTTCATTACACATATTTGTATTATCTATATTGTATGATATGGCTATATCTGCATATGGCGCCTCCTTCTTCCCAAACTAGGTTTACATATGTAATCACTTATGATTCAAAATGATGATATGAATGGTATTTTGAATATGTGATTATGTGGTTTTAATACTGTATGTTTTTGATATGTACATTTATACCACGACGGGATTAGCTACATTTAAAGCGCTAAATTTATATATCGGTTTAATATGTGCGATCAATTGATTATTACATACAGGTATATATAAATGTCCCATATGGCCACATGTTTTGTTGCCTTGATGCACTCATTTCCGTCTATGTTTCCCATTACAGTATGGGTTAATTGTATGAGAGGCGCCTTATGACCCGCAGTCCCCCTCTCTCTGTCAGCCATGGAGTTCCCTCTTCCCCATTGGCACACTTACAAGTAGGTTCACACCGGTACAATATGCAATGATATATGTACCTGCGTCTCTGCACGCAGGGGCACCGCCGTCCCTACATGCCTGTCTTCTCTCGGTTTCCCCAGTGATGCCGACGGAGCCTGGTATCTTGGTTACGGCGTTGCTCTCTGCGTCACTTCCGGTGCGTCGCAGTGCATGACTGGGTAGCGTCATGCATCACCATGACGACACACACGTGGGCTACTACTTCCGATATGGGCGGTGTGCCGCTTCATTGGCCAGTCCTTTTCTGTGCGGGATATTTAAATGATCGTTCGCCCAGCCACAGCAGTCCCCTTGAGAAAGGCAACAGTGCCGAAACGTGCGTCGGGGAAGCACGTATCATGCGGGTTTTCAGCCTCCCACCTAGGTAATTATGTTTAAACTGCTGACTATGTGAGACCATAAGGATATGTAATGTTCACCTTGGGATATGGCTATTTATAATATGTATTGATTTTCCTCGGGGTGTCCCTCTTCATATATTTGCTATGGTCTCTTAATACTTGATAATTGTTATGTTCTGCTACCAAAGCTAAGGAAAGAGAGGAGATCTGTCCCTACTATAGGACTCAGCTGAATCCCTACGATGTAACAGGGAACCTGATCCTGCGATCAGACCTGCTAAAGTCCTAATCTAGTCTGTACGGAGACCTATAGATGAGGGGAGGGAATCCCTACAAGTACTAAGGACTGGGAGGAATATGGGACACCTCCTAACAGAAATAGTAGCAGACAGACGAACAAACAAAATAGATAGAACATAGAGGTCCGTAGACCAAGCAAACTAACAGAGCTAGATACAGAGCACAGGCTAGCTAGAAAGTAGATATACAATGAAGTCCAGCAAAGCCAGAAGGGCGGAGCAGGATTAAATAGGCCAACAAGGTCATGTGACCAGCAAAGGAAAAAAAACCTAACAGCAAGGTTCTAACAGTACCCCCCCTTCTAAGAGGATCCTCCGGATCCCCTAGGACCAGGCTTATCAGGAAATCTCCTGTGAAACGCTCTGATAAGTCTGGACGCGGAAACATCATCTGACCTCACCCAAGAGTTATCCTCGGGTCCGAAACCTTTCCAGGCCACAAGATACTGCAAACTACCTCTATACCGTCTAGAGTCAAGGATGCGAGAAATTTCATATTCCCCGTCCTCCACCACCGGAGGAACAGAGGCAGAGGCGTCACCATCCGACACAACAGCTTTTTTTAACAGAGAGACATGAAAGACCGGATTAATTCTCCAAGAGGTAGGAACCTCCAACCTAACAGCAGATTGGTTGACAACCTGAAGCACCTTAAAGGGCCCTACAAACTTGGGACCCAATTTCTTAGAAGGAATCCTCAACCGCAGATTCCTAGAGGACAACCAAACCATGTCACCAACAGCGAACAAAACCTCCTGTCGTTTCCTATCAAAGTAGTCTTTAGATTTTCTGTTGGCCTCCTGAAGATTACCACGCACATCCGTCCAAACTCTTTCCAAATCACCGGAAAAATTCTCCTCCTCAGGCACGGCAGATCCCAACTTGGAGAACGACCCAAACGACGGATGTCTCCCAGAACAACAAAAAAAAGGCGAACAAACAGCAGAAGAAGATGTATGATTGTTCAGAGCAAATTCGGCAAGTGGCAGAAACTCAGACCACCCCTCTTGATTGTCTGCCACAAAACAACGCAAGAACTGCTCAACATCCTGGTTTTTCCTTTCTGTCTGGCCATTAGATTCAGGATGATATCCGGACGAAAACGACAAATGAATTCCCAACCTGTCACAAAAGGCACGCCAAAAACGAGCCACGAACTGAGGACCCCTATCAGAAACAATGTCAGTAGGAACGCCATGAAGTCTGACAATTTCCTTGACAAAGGCCTTAGCGAGAGTTTTAGCGCAGGGCAGTTTGACGAAGGGAACCAAGTGACACATCTTGCTAAAACGGTCCACGACCACCCAGATGACAGTAAAACCCTCAGAGGGGGGAAGGTCAGTTATAAAGTCCATAGCCAAATGTGTCCAAGGAGCACTGGGGACCTCCAAAGGACAAAGTAACCCCGCAGCAGGAGTATGTGAGGACTTAGATCTAGCACATATAGTACATTGGCGCACCCACTTAATGACTTCCTTCTGCCATCCAGGCCACCAAAAACTGCGACCCACCAGTCTCTTGGTCTCAGAGATTCCGGGATGACCTGCCAACCGAGATTCGTGACACTCAACAAACAAATCTCTCCTAAAGGTCCCAGGCACAAACAACCTCCCATGAGGAGTGTTAGATGGGGCATTCTCCTGAGCTTTAAGAATCTCATCTTCCAAAATGGAGTCTAAAGCAGCTATCACAACACCTTCTTGTAAAATGTTTTCCTCTTTCTCAGCACCGACTATGGGAGAAAAACTGCGAGACAAGGCATCCGCCTTAACATTCTTAGTACCAGGGATGTAAGTAACGGAGAAATTAAACCGCGAGAAAAACAGTGCCCACCTAGCCTGACGGGCATTCAGGCGCTTGGCAGCATCAAGATATATCAGATTTTTATGATCCGTAAGAACCTGAACGGGAAATTCCGCACCTTCCAAGAAGTGGCGCCAGTGTTCAAATGCGAGTTTAATAGCCAATAATTCCCGATTACCAATATCGTAATTCAATTCAGTCTCCGAAAATTTTTTTGAAAAAAAGGCACAGGGATGTAATCCATCCCCGTTATCCTGAGACAATACTGCGCCAACCCCCACAGAGGAAGCATCAACCTCAACCAAAAACGGCCTAGTAACATCAGGCTGCATAAGGATGGGAGCAGAGGTGAACCTCTCCTTGAGATACACAAAAGCTTCAATGGCCTCAGAAGACCACTGAACCGCATCGGCACCTTTCCTGGTGAGATCAGTCAGAGATTTGACAATACTAGAAAATTTTTTTATGAATTTTCTATAGTAATTGGCGAAACCCAAAAACCTCTGTATCGATTTCAAACCAATAGGCCTAGGCCATTCCTGCACAGCCTGAACCTTAACCGGATCCATCTCAAAACCTTTGCTGGAGATAATGTAGCCCAAAAAACTAATTCTCTGTACAGCGAACTCACATTTCTCCAGCTTAGCAAAAAGCGAATTGTCCATTAATAACTGTAATACCTCACGCACGCTCCGCCAATGAGACTCCAGATCTGGCGAATAAATCAAAATGTCATCCAAATACACAACCACATTTTTACCGATCAAAGGTCTAAGGATGTCATTAATCAGATTCTGAAAAAATGCAGGAGCATTAGTAAGACCAAAAGGCATAACCAGATTCTCAAAATGACCCACAGGAGTGTTAAAAGCAGTCTTCCATTCATCACCCTCCTTCATGCGCAACAGATTGTATGCCCCCTTAAGGTCAATTTTAGAGAACCACTTGGCCCCCAATAACTGGTTAAACAGATCAGGAATCAATGGCAGTGGGTAAGGATTGCGTACCGTAATTTTGTTAATCTCACGAAAATCCAGACAAGGACGTAAACCGCCGTCCTTTTTTTTTACAAAAAAAAATCCAACCGCCACAGGAGACTTAGAGGGCCCAATGTGACCGGCGGCCAAACTTGTCTGTATGTATTCCTCCAAAGCCTTCCTCTCAGGAATAGTAAGGTTAAATAAACAACTTTTAGGAAGAGTCGCTCCAGGGACAAATTCAATAGAACAATCATAGTCTCTATGGGGAGGCAAAACCTGCGATTCTTTCTCAGAAAAAACTCTCCAAAAATCCTGAATAGGAACAGGCAATTCTCCCCTATCCAAAGCTGCAATACGCCCGTTACAACACTTGTCATAACATTTATGGCTCCAGGCTTTAATTTCACTGGTAGACCAATCCAGTACAGGATTGTGAAATTTTAACCAGGGCAAACCCAATATTACTGGAGAAGGCAAGTTATTCAACACTACCAAATCCAATTTCTCATGGTGAACACCATTAATAGTGAGAGGAAATTCACTGACCTTGAGAGTAATATTCTTCAAAGGGGAGCCATCCACAGAAACCACAGCAATGGGGGATGATAAAGGTTCAGGTTTTAAATTGAGTTTTTCCACGAATCCCCCATCAATTACATTCAGTGTAGACCCGCAATCAACAAACACCCGAAATTCCATTAATTTTTCCTGAGCAATCGTGGAAGCAGCTAAAAATATACCCTTGGAATTTAAACAGGCAATACGGGCGTGACTGACCATTTTTTTTTCTTTCTTCATACGAAGCTCACAGCCTTTAATCAAATGACCAGATTTTCCGCAATAGAAACACAAGCCTTCCGAAAAACGACGGTCTTTTTCTTGAGAGCGAGGTGCCACCGATCCAATCTCCATCGGTTCACCACTGTTAGTACACACATTATCATAACCAGAAACTGACATAGCAGAGGATTTGCTCTCATTAACCCTAGCACGCAGTCTTCTATCCACCCATATAGCTAATTGCATAGCCTGTTGCAAATCCTCAGGTGTAGGATAAGCAATTAGCAGGTCTTTAACCCTTTCACTGAGCCCAGCAAGAAATAGACTTTTCAGAGCAGAATCGTTCCACCCTGTTTGAGTGGACCAACGACGAAAATGAGTACAATATTTTTCCACATTACCTGATCCTTGTTTTAGACGTCTCAACTCAGTCTCAGCTGATGCCACACGGTCAGGATCATCATATAATAATCCTAAAGCAGAAAAAAAACTATCCACTGATCTGAAGCATGTATCACTAGGTTGCAAAGAAAAGGCCCACTCCTGAGGCTCTTTGCGCAAAAGTGACATTATGAACCCTACGCGCTGGGATTCATCCCCAGAGGACTTGGGTCTCAAACAAAAATACAATAAGCAAGCATTTTTAAATGAAAAAAATTCTCGATGTTCACCAAAAAATAAATCCGGCAAACATACCTTAGGCTCCAAGAAATATGCTCCAGGACAGTTACTCACGTGCTGACGGAGCTCGGCCACTTCCAGAGAGAGTCCCTGCAGGTGTTTAGCCAAATCCTGAACCGACACCATGATGGAACAAAAAAAAAAAAAAAATCTTTCCTTAGAGAATTTGCAGGCTGGACTTACTGTTATGTTCTGCTACCAAAGCTAAGGAAAGAGAGGAGATCTGTCCCTACTATAGGACTCAGCTGAATCCCTACGATGTAACAGGGAACCTGATCCTGCGATCAGACCTGCTAAAGTCCTAATCTAGTCTGTACGGAGACCTATAGATGTGGGGAGGGAATCCCTACAAGTACTAAGGACTGGGAGGAATATGGGACACCTCCTAACAGAAATAGTAGCAGACAGACGAACAAACAAAATAGATAGAACATAGAGGTCCGTAGACCAAGCAAACTAACAGAGCTAGATACAGAGCACAGGCTAGCTAGAAAGTAGATATACAATGAAGTCCAGCAAAGCCAGAAGGGCGGAGCAGGATTAAATAGGCCAACAAGGTCATGTGACCAGCAAAGGAAAAAAAACCTAACAGCAAGGTTCTAACAATAATAGAGAGGAAATTAGTGGTGAGACATGACACCTGCATCGTATGTGTTACCTGCTTGTTTTTATTCATGTTTTTATTAATTGTATGGCGATTTGGTACCTATTTGTCTTCCAGACATTTTGCTCTATTTTTCTGTATACAAATAAATGTTTGAATAAAGTTTATATACGCTTTTCATACCATGGCCATGTGATCGTTGTTTTTTGCTTCGGCACTTTCCTATTTATAGTTTTTTCAACGATTGGCCACAGATATATATATCCAATGAGTGGGTTGCACCATGGATGGTTTATGCTTACCTTTCTTGATATATGTATCTATAGTGTGCAACTCTAAACTCTGCTCTAATTCACATTTTTGCGTTTTAAAGTTTGTACCAAGAAGTACAGATGAAGTCCAATTCAGATCTGATGATCGAACACTGGCCCCTGAAGAGACCGATCATCACTAAGGAGGAGCGAAATTACCAGACCATGAAGAAACAAGTGACTCAGGAGAAGTACAGGAAGTCACAGAGGCAGCTCCAAGAGCATCTGAGGAAGCATGAGAAATGAGTGCGGCGGAAGAAACTTCTGTGACTGAAGAACCCGTGGTCTCTGAGGAACAACCTATCAGAGGGATGTCGACTCGAGAAGTGAGGAGGCCAGTGATGCTGACGAATGAGACACTTGGTGAACCGAGTCATGTGCCAAGGACTGTCGACTGGAAACAGGTATCTCTGCATGCGGACCAGGTAATCCCACTTGAGTGGCAATATGGAAGATGTTGCCTGGTGGAAATACTTGTTTTCATGCTTTGATTTTCCTTAAAAGACTTTTTAGAAACAAAGAACTGTTAAAGCAAAGAGAAAGAGAGCTGGTTGAAGGTGTACGAAAAGCTCCAGCTGAAGAGATGCTGATTGTTTAAATTGTGTGAATTGTTTATTACTTACAGGCATCCTACAAGAAAAAGGTCGTAAGATTAGGTTGTTATCAATGTTTATGAACGTTATACCAATTTCACAATGCCAATTTGTATATAAAGTTATCCAACTTTCACCACTGCCGCAGAATTGGTCAGATTGACCAATTAAGATGAATGTCGAGGACGACATTCAAAAAGGAGGGAAGAGTGTGACATGCAGAAGTAGTGATGTTGCAGAGTGTGACATGCAGAAGTAGTGCTGTTGCTTTAAAAGCATTCAGCAACTATTAGAAGTAGCACAAGCACAGGAGACAGGAAGTGTTGTGCTCCAGAAGCATCCAGAAACTAGGGGGGTTAACACAGTCACAGGAGAAGGGGAGTGTTTTAACAGAGCCCCAGGGGGATTGAGAGGAAGTTGTTTACTGTCTGGCTGGAGCCAAAGAGAAAGGTGGTGTGTGTGCTCTGTACCTCACAGAAGCACCCCTGCAAGTGAAAAGGATACAAGTCAGGAGTGAAGCTAAGCACAGGTCAGGTAGAGTTCCTGAACTAGCAGTGCAGAGTATTGTCAGGCAGAAAGATAAGGACTGGAAGAAATGGTGTCACAGGGATTATCTCCCTCGGCAAACCCTTCCCACCTCCTCCATCACACTGTGCTGTAAAGAATGCTGTATTCATTAGTGTGCCTTTGCATTAGAATTGTGCTGTCCTGTACTACTGGGAAGACTGTGAACTGATGTGCTGCTAAGGAAACTGTACTGTTTGTCACTGGAGCCTGTTGCTCATAAGACTTAACTTGCACTAGCTGTGCGGCTTCTTATTAAATGCTTCTGTTCTACCGTGTATGAGGACTCTTGTCAAGTGTGTCTGGTCAGCAAGTGAAACAACATATGTGTCTGTGCCTGAGGGTCAATACCCCTGTGTGCCTGAGAGAAGCTGCAGCACATGGTCTATGGACGCCCTGAGTAACGGTTCCCCCAGGATTCCAAAGAATTCATGTAACCTGTCTCGCCCCTATCTGAACCTAGCAGTGTGTGTGTAACAGAAACCCTACCACAAGAGTGTGTATCTTATCTTCAAGCCAGTATTCTGTTTTTCTGTTCATCACTGCTGTCTTTAATCCTGCTAAGGACCATCTGCATACGGATAGCATACAACTCAGTCTTTAACTGTTTTTTTGCTGTAAGCCTTGGGTTCACTTTACACATACAATTTTGGTGTCTTCAGGTACTCCTTGCTCCATTGCCGATCTTTGCCGAGCCACATACAATTTGGCAAGTCCTACCTGCTGGACCATCATTTTTTGTCTATGTTGCTCATCCCAACCTACAGCTTAAAGAATCCATCTCACCAGGTGATGCCATATCACTACCATCCCTGGCCCTTTCTTTTGAAGTTGCAGTAAGCCCTCATTCTGGAGGAGACTACAACATATCACATGCTCCATATCCTCTCTGCTCCCACCAGAAAGGTAAAAAAAACTGTAGGGGAACAAAAGCGCACAAGACCATCGGGTGATAACCTTTTGGGAGCAAAAGAAAATAATAGGGAGGTGCTCACCTGAGCAGGTTGTGTGCAGGCACAACTCCTATGAACACTTCAAAATATCAGCTGCTGCTGCCTCGTGGCTAAGAGTTAATCTCCTCCAGGATAGTTGACCAATTTGGACGATAACAATTGCAAAGTTTTATTTCACTTGACAAAGACGCTAATCCAGGGTTGAAAATCGTTGTGGAAATAAAAACTTTTCAACTCATCTTGGTCCTAAAGGTTCTTCATAACAACAGGGCATGTTGATATCGTATTATCTCCCAAATTGGTGCACCAGAAAGGTAGGCACACTGGGTGTGCTTTAGGTGTGCTTTAGGAAAAAAAAATAATAATAATGATTGAATGTATATAGTCACTCAAAGTATTTATTTTCTTTGTGTTTGTATGTATAACTAATAAATGGGGAGTAGGGCCTCATGGGAGAGATGAGAGGAAGCAATTTCAAATCACGGTTTCCACCTTTTTTTGTGCTAATGAGGCATGAGATGATAGATCACCAGTATTGCACCAGAGACAAACTGGTTATGATGTAAATAATTTTATCACAATGTTTATATTTTTGGGGAAGGGAGCAATTTTGACTTGTTATATGTCCTCTTGTTTTAACGTTTAACGTTTAAGTAAAATGAAGGTATATTTTATTTTAGGTATTGTTTATTGTATTCAAGAAACTTGGTCAACATACATACAGTTTAGTTTCGGAACACACCAAAACCTACAATAACACCAGGGAGTTAGGAGTACAGCCAACATGGTGTTACTGCTTGTGTAATTTATTGATATAGATGCTATAATAAGGCATTTTCTTTGTACAGAATGGTCCAAGTGAGCAAATGATCACATCATGATGAAGTCCAATCAAAATACTATAGATAGGTAGATTATTGTCTATTTGGCTGCCCTTTTATATTACAGGAAGGAAAAATCCTAGTCTTAGTCGTAATAATTTTGGCATGAGCTTTGTATGGAAAAGGGGCAAAACCAATATTATAATAAAAGCAATGTACCGAACAAAGCTAACATCCCGACTAAAACAAATAAATATGAATTATAGAGTCTGGGAAACTTAATGTTGCTATTTGTATGAGTATACAAACTAATCTTGTGTCTATTATGTATTTATTGGAAGAAGTGTGCAGTAGTGTGTAAAGTTTCATTCTTCAGTCAATAGAAACTGTAGGGATAACTTAAAAGTACACAGTATCTTCTCAAAGCTCTTAATAACCCACAAACAAGCTTGTGTCTTCTGACTCAGTACAAAGTCTACCTTTGACTACTCTTCTTCAAATTTTAAAAGTATCGCATCAGGAATGTATCACAAATACTGAGGACTACCTTACAGCACCAGTGAGTAAATGCTTTGTACATTGCTCATTAAAGCTAATCTTTTGGTGGCCATTAAAGGGAATCTGTCACCCCCCTGGGCGATATCATACCTCTACTATGGGCATATAGGATATAGAAGTAAATCTATACATACCTGTATGGCCCATAGTAGAGGTTTGATTGCAGAGAAAAGCGTTTTAATCAATTCTATTTTGTACAGGCTTGGCGTCCGGGGGATGCCAAGAAACCCCGTCCATCACTGTCACTTCCCGGTGCCTGCGCAATAGAAACCTGCAACACAGAGCACAGACAGACGGGGCCGGGATGAAGCAAAGCACGCTCTATGTGAAAGCCACTTTGCGCATGCCCGGGAAGTCAGGGAGCACAGTGTATGTCACAGGACCCTGTAATGTGCAGGGGAGGGGGGGAATATGATAATTAAGCATATAGGTGGGGATTTGGGGGGGAATAATAAGCAGATAGGCGGGGATTGCTTGGCATCCCCCGGACACCAAGCCTGTACAAATTAGAATTGATTAAAAAACTATTCTCTGCAATCAAACCTCTGCTATAGGCCATACAGGTATGTATAGATTTACTTTTCTATACCCTGTATGCCCATAGCAGAGGTCTGATATCGCCCAGGGGGGTGACAGATTCCCTTTAAGGTGGACCACAGCAACATATTTTGACCATGGAAAGAGGTTGTAACGGGTCTATAAAAAAACTAGTTAAAGGGTTTTTTACACGAACAAAGTACATTTTAATTCACTGGCTGACAGTCAGGAGAAGGTCACTGTGCAAAAACAGCATATGGGCTCTTTGCAGCCCAATAACTCATCATAATGCACAATTCTATTGTTATGCACACGCCCGGGCTAAGCGGCGTGTGCGGGTGATTGATAGTGATTCCACTGGACCGTGCCGGAGAGTGTATGCCTGGAGGGGCGTGACTAAGTATTCACCCGATCCGACCAGGGTCGCACGACGGCATACGACGCCAGTGCACCAAGGAGGAACCGAGCAGAGGGACCAGGTGCTACTCCAGGACAGACCCCGGACACGGCTGTTGACCCACACAGGAAAATACAGGAACAGACTGGTATGCAGGCAGGCGGGTATGCAGGCAGGCGGGTATGCAGGCCGGGGGGTAAAGGTAAGCACAGATAGAGTGCAGACAGGGAGGCACTAGCAAGTAGGAACACAGGCGGGATAGGACCCAGTACACACCGGGATTCAGGAACAATACAGGCAGAGGGGTACAGGCAGGGCAGGACAGGACTGCCGGAGCAGCGGGCAGAAGCAGGGCAGGACAGGACTGCCGGAGCAGCGGGCAGAAGCAGGGCAGGACAGGACTGCCGGAGCAGCGGGCAGAAGCAGGGCAGGACAGGACTGCCGGAGCAGCGGGCAGAAGCAAGGCAGGACAGGACTCTGTTCACACGGAACAGACAGGAAGGGAAAGACAGAGCCAGACACCCACAGGGTACTTGCAGTGAAGTAGCGAGTGGACCACAAACTCACAAACGGGAGAACAGAGACAACAGGCAGGAGTTAGGTACGAGTACAGACTCTGCAGGAAAAGGAAGGGAACGGACAAAGAGGCAAAACAGGTAAAGGATAGGAGAGAGTTCAGACTGGAACTGAGTGTACGGAGGAGACCGACACTGCAGCGGGATACAGGAGCGGGTCTAGGTAATCGGCCCCTAGAAGGCGGGAGGAACAGGCTAGGAGCGTGTTCAGACAGGACAGACTAGAGAACACAGAAAGGACTCAGTTGAGACTCGGGAACTAATACCGCAAGGCAGGAGAAATACAGGACTTAGTTCAGACACGGGAACTAATACCGTAAAGCAGGAGACACACAGGACACAGTTCAGACACGGGAGCTGACACCGCAAGGCAGGAGACATACAGGACTTAGTTCAGACACGGGAACTAATACCGTAAAGCAGGAGACATACAGGACACAGTTCAGACACGGGAGCTGACACCGCAAGGCAGGAGAAATACAGGACTTAGTTCAGACAGGCCTGGAAATACAGCCTCCAGGAAAGGCGGACAGGGAAACAGGAACGGGACCTGGCAACTTCAGAGTGCAAGCACACACTGAAAGAACACATATGCTCAGGCAGGGATAGAAGGGAGCTGCTGAACTATATACCAAGTGACAGACAGCGATAGGCTGAGGACACACAAGGGGTGTGACCCACAGCAGGTACAAAAGGCAGGAAGTGATCGGGCGCCGCCCTTAAGCAGCAGAAACAGACACAGACACAAACAAGACAGCATGGAGGGAAGCCAGAGAGACATTCTGGACAGGAGATCAAGTGCGCTCTCTTGCACAGTGGGAGATGGACCACCATGCAAGGACGCCGCCAGGTATGTTACAGTACCTCCCCCCTTACGCCCCCTCTTCTTCAGGCCTGCCAGAATCTTCCGCAGGGAATTCGAGGACCAGTCGTTCACTGGGTTGGAGGGGGACAGAGACTTGAGGGTAATCTCTGCTTCGAGGTACATCTTGTCAAGCTCACAGGAAGAAATAGACGGGTTATCAGGTACATAATGAGGAAAAGTCACTGTCTCTTTGTTATCTGGTGGTACCCCGGAGGATTCAGGAAACAACTGGAGGTCCTCCACCGGGTCAGAAGAGTACTGAGGCTCAGAGAAAACATCTGCTTCAGAGTACACTGGGTCGGACTCACTGGAGGAAGCAGGCGAGGTATCAGGTACAGGAAATAGGAAAGTCTCTGTCCATTCACCACCAGGTGGCACCCCGAAGGGTTCTAAACACAACTGGAGGTCCTCCGCCTGGTCGGAGGGGTGTAGAGACTCGGGAGTAACTTCTGCTTCGGAGAACACTAGGTCGGACTCACTGGAGGAAGCAGGCGAGGTATCGGGTACCGAGTATAGGAAAGTCTCTGTCCATTCACCACCAGGTGGCACCCCGAAGGGTTCTGAACACAACTGGAGGTCCTCCGCCTGGTCGGAGGGGTGTAGAGACTCGGGAGTAATCTCTGCTTCGGAGTACACTAGGTTGGACTCACTGGACGAAGCGAGTGAGGTATCAGATCCAGGATATAGGAAAGTCTCTGTCCATTCACCACCAGGTGGCACCCCGAAGGGTTCAGAACACAACTGGAGGTCCTCCGCCTGGTCGGAGGGGTGTAGAGACTCGGGAGTAACCTCTGCTTCGGAGTACACTAGGTTGGACTCACTGGACGAAGCGAGCGAGGTATCAGGTCCAGGATATAGGAAAGTCTCTGTCCATTCACCACCAGGTGGCACCCCGAAGGGTTCTGAACACAACTGGAGGTCCTCCGCCTGGTCGGAGGGGTGTAGAGACTCGGGAGTAACCTCTGCTTCGGAGTACACTAGGTTGGAGTCACTGGACGAAGCGAGCGAGGTATCAGGTACAGAGTATAGGAGAGTCTCTGTCCTTTCGCTACCAGGTAGCACCCCGAAGGGTTCAGGAGGTCTCAGGGAGGACAGACCCTGGCGTGACTGCTTGCCTCTAAGTCTAGCACGTCTGGACTGCCTCTTGAGGTTGGGAGAAGTATTCCGGAAAGCGTAGTCACCCTGTGAGGATTCTGGGTGGGCCGTAGTCTCATTGGGCTGGAGAACTATTGCGCTACCCACACACATTACCTGACGGGGCTGCTCCGGGATATTGGGAAGTGAAGCTTCAGCAGGGGCTTCAGAGTTAGGGTCCTCGAAGACCATACGAAAGGCCACCAGGAAGGCCTGCAGGTCAAGGATGACAGGATCCCATGCTTCCCATAGGGGGGTGACCCATTTCAAGGCATCACCCGCTAGGTAGTCAATCATAAAGGACACTTTAGGCCAATCGGAAGGAAAATAGAGAGGGTAGGCCTTAAAGTGTAGCATGCATTGCTCCACAAATGCACGACACTGTCTTGGATCCCCATAGTAACGTGGCGGATCCGCAGGAACGAGGGCTGATAGATCCATCTGGACGGGTGCGTAATTCGCCTGGAACTCAGCTAAAGGAAAAAAAAAATTTATTTATTTATTTTAATGCATATATCCGCTGGAAAACTTCTCAGAGGGCGAAGGCCGTGGGGCTCAACGGGAACCATGGCCTGAGCATGCTGTTATGCACACGCCCGGGCTAAGCGGCGTGTGCGGGTGATTGATAGTGATTCCACTGGACCGTGCCGGAGAGTGTATGCCTGGAGGGGCGTGACTAAGTATTCACCCGATCCGACCAGGGTCGCACGACGGCATACGACGCCAGTGCACCAAGGAGGAACCGAGCAGAGGGACCAGGTGCTACTCCAGGACAGACCCCGGACACGGCTGTTGACCCACACAGGAAAATACAGGAACAGACTGGTATGCAGGCAGGCGGGTATGCAGGCAGGCGGGTATGCAGGCCGGGGGGTAAAGGTAAGCACAGATAGAGTGCAGACAGGGAGGCACTAGCAAGTAGGAACACAGGCGGGATAGGACCCAGTACACACCGGGATTCAGGAACAATACAGGCAGAGGGGTACAGGCAGGGCAGGACAGGACTGCCGGAGCAGCGGGCAGAAGCAGGGCAGGACAGGACTGCCGGAGCAGCGGGCAGAAGCAGGGCAGGACAGGACTGCCGGAGCAGCGGGCAGAAGCAGGGCAGGACAGGACTGCCGGAGCAGCGGGCAGAAGCAAGGCAGGACAGGACTCTGTTCACACGGAACAGACAGGAAGGGAAAGACAGAGCCAGACACCCACAGGGTACTTGCAGTGAAGTAGCGAGTGGACCACAAACTCACAAACGGGAGAACAGAGACAACAGGCAGGAGTTAGGTACGAGTACAGACTCTGCAGGAAAAGGAAGGGAACGGACAAAGAGGCAAAACAGGTAAAGGATAGGAGAGAGTTCAGACTGGAACTGAGTGTACGGAGGAGACCGACACTGCAGCGGGATACAGGAGCGGGTCTAGGTAATCGGCCCCTAGAAGGCGGGAGGAACAGGCTAGGAGCGTGTTCAGACAGGACAGACTAGAGAACACAGAAAGGACTCAGTTGAGACTCGGGAACTAATACCGCAAGGCAGGAGAAATACAGGACTTAGTTCAGACACGGGAACTAATACCGTAAAGCAGGAGACACACAGGACACAGTTCAGACACGGGAGCTGACACCGCAAGGCAGGAGACATACAGGACTTAGTTCAGACACGGGAACTAATACCGTAAAGCAGGAGACATACAGGACACAGTTCAGACACGGGAGCTGACACCGCAAGGCAGGAGAAATACAGGACTTAGTTCAGACAGGCCTGGAAATACAGCCTCCAGGAAAGGCGGACAGGGAAACAGGAACGGGACCTGGCAACTTCAGAGTGCAAGCACACACTGAAAGAACACATATGCTCAGGCAGGGATAGAAGGGAGCTGCTGAACTATATACCAAGTGACAGACAGCGATAGGCTGAGGACACACAAGGGGTGTGACCCACAGCAGGTACAAAAGGCAGGAAGTGATCGGGCGCCGCCCTTAAGCAGCAGAAACAGACACAGACACAAACAAGACAGCATGGAGGGAAGCCAGAGAGACATTCTGGACAGGAGATCAAGTGCGCTCTCTTGCACAGTGGGAGATGGACCACCATGCAAGGACGCCGCCAGGTATGTTACATCTATCTGCTTTAGAGGTCATAGTGCCCCTCTTACCTTGGGTCCCTGTGCAATGTTATGTCCCTGTTTTAAACAATGAATCTTAGAATATAAAAAGTTCCACAATTGGATCTGTTAAATAAAAATGTTTCTATGCTGAAATTATCTTATAAATGTGCCCCTGTTGTGTATTGTGTAATGGAGGTGTCTGTCTGACCGTGCACGAACATGGTCTGATCATACTACATCTCCTAGGCAGGGGAGGACGCAAAAGAGTATACAGACATTACAACAGGGGACCGCAGCTGCTGTTTTTAATGAAGTAAAACATTTCCCTTCCTGTTTAAAAACAATGTTTTACCTCACAGAAAATAATGTTTTACCTCACAGAAAAAAATCACTTGTGATCCCATGCAATCCTGTCTGTATTTTCTTTTGCTTTCACCCCTGCCCAGAAGCTGTGGTACGTTCAGACCATGTTCCTGTACGGTCAGACACAGCAAGGGCACATTTATCAGATTATCTCAGACAGGAACATTTTTTTAACACATCCATCTGTGGAACTTATTTTTATTACAAAACCTATTGATTAAAATGTACTTTGTTTTTGGGACAATTCTTTTACTTAAACAAATGAGCTAAGAAAGCAAACTTTTATATACTAATGTGTATAGCCAAAAAGTGCTTTTACAGTACCTCCACTCTTACATTAAATGGTTGGGACACTCCATGCCAGGAAAAGTTAAAGCGTACCTGTCGTTACAGATTATTCTCCAGGATAAACTGCCATGTTTCTACATGAGCAATAACACTATTTCTGACATTATAATTTGTAGCTTGTATTTTTTGTCAGTCAAGGGAATTCTGCAAAAATATCTGATCTGGCGCATGTGAAGACATTATACATTTTTGCAACAAAAAGCAGTGCATGAATGCCCAAAGTTAGCCAGAAAGTAAATTATTAGTAAATATGTTCTGGAAAAAAAAGTTACAAAAGTAAAACAAAAAGGAAAAAACACATTTAGAATGTGAAAATATTTTAAACAATATCAATCATTTAAAATATATATTTTTTGCATTATTCTATTACCACAAAGAATAAAGTTATGATGTTATTTATTTTGCTTTTGCAAATAATGTAATTGGAAATAAAAAAGAGGCCATTTTAAATTTGTAGATAAATTCCACTTTAGATAAAGAAAAATATATGTATAAGTATTTAGTTTAGTCTAACTTGGTGTTTTTCTATGAAAGATGGCCTGCCACCAGATTAAAAGCAGCCAAGTTTTGCTATTATTTTACTCCCATGTGCCCCTGAGTATTTGTTCCTTTTTTGTTTGTTTTTCTAATCCAATATACGGTTCCAGAGAAACAGTGCCTTGAAAAAGTATTCATACTCCATAAACTTTTCAACATTTTTTGTTACAGCCACAAACTTAAATGTATTTTATTGGGATTTTATGTAATATACAGCACAAAGCAGCAAGTATTTGTGAAGTGTAAAGGAAATGATACATGGTTTTTTAAATATTTTAAAAATATAAATGACGTGAATTTGTATTCAGCCCCCCTGAGTCAACACTTTTTAGGACCACCAGTCTCAAGTCTTTTGCGGCCTCTAACAGGTTTTCTTCCAGGATTGACCTGTATGTAGCTCCATCCATTTTCCCACCAACTCTGACTAGTTTCCCTGTCCTGGTGGAAGAAAAACATCCACACAGCATGATGCTGCCACCTCCATGTTTTACGGTGGGGATGGTGTTTTCAGGCCAATGCGCAGTGTTAGTCATCCTGTGAGCAACACCCCCTTGGTAATGACCAAAAAATTAGCAGCAAATATAAAAGCCCACATCTCTGTCTCTGGAACCATATGGTGGATTGGGAGGGTGGGGGAGCAATGTAGTGGAGCAGTAGGAATGACATAATACCAAAAACTGGACACATTTGACCTTGTGACATGTTCTCTTTAAAAATATTACATAGATAGCTACTGAAGCAGCTGGAGATGTTACTTAAGTGCCAGAAGTAAACAGTATTCAGTTCAAAATGTTTTTTGTAAGTATACAGACTTCTAAACAAACACTTTCCGGAGTGATTTAGACCTCAGCCCAGATGGACAGCGAGTGGAAGCTCCTTCACATTTTTCCATTAAATACATTTCCATTAAGGAAACCACAATGGTAGCTAAGACATTGTAATGCAGGAAGTATCTCGGTTTGACTGACCAAAACTTCTCTGTTCCTAATGCAATCTCTGAATTAATTGTAAAAGGTGATTGAATAATTTAGAGAAAAGTGTCACATTTCTTTAAAAGGTTTAAAAATAATGAAGAAAAGTGCAATGTGTCAGAATCATGCTTTAAATACTAGAGATGCTAAAATCTTCTGTGGCTGTAATTATATTCTGGGAGACATTTAAAGGAAAATATTTTTATTGAAATTGCTTCTGACAAGTACTTGGCATTTAATAATCATCAATACCTTTGTGCAATTTTGTATCAAGTCATAGGCCCTGATTCATCAAACAGCTTCACCAGAAATTTGGCGTAAAACTGTTTGAAACACACTTGGTTTTGACACCTGCCAGTATTGTCTTCCAGTCATCTTACTTGTCCAGTACTTATCATCAAGCAACTGGTCAGGAGTGAAGACCAAGAGTGTAACTCATTTTATTGCTGTCAACCACTCATTTCTATATTACTATGCTGAAAAAGGCCCAATTTCATGAATTTCTTACTACATTTGTTCCAATAGATAACTTTTGATATTACACGTCTTTTTCAATTACAAATGAACATATAGATGGTTTCGTTTGTGGTATGAATTGCTATTAGGGGGGTTTTGATTTGGTTTGAAATAATTCAGGGGTAAGGTTTGGGGTAGGATTTAATTGTGGACATTAGACATGAATGAATTAGAACATTATGAGATTCGATTAATGTTTTGCAAAACTAAACTTGCAGGGAATAGTTTCCTACGCTGCTAAAGCTTCAAAGAGTGAACTAGTGTCATTTTGATTGGCCTCTCCATAATGTCCTGCAGTTATGACATACAGTGGGGAAAATAAGTACTTGATACACTGCCGAGTTTGCAAGTTTTACCACCTACAAAGAATGGAGAGGTCTGTAAATTTTATCATTGGTACACTTAAATACAGATAACGAGTACAAACAGGAGCAATTAATACAGGTAATGAGTGCAGAGTAGGAGGGTTTCCTAAAGAAAAAGTAACAGGTCTGAGAGAGCCAGAATTCTTGCTGGTTGGTAGGTGATCAAATACTTATTTTATGCAATAAAATGCAAATTAATTATGTAAAAATCATACAATGCTATTTTCTGTGTTTTATTTTTAGATTCTGTCTCTCACAGGTGAAGTGTACCTGTGGCACCCCTGCAGGGGATTACCAGAGGATCCATAGGTGCAGGGAGAGATGTACACTTGGGCACACACAACACCTTCCACCCCAGGTCTGAGGGGAGGAGTCAGTTTCCAGGGAGACAGCAAAGCGGCAGTTAGTCTTGAGATGGGTGAAGGAGGAGGGACACATAGAGCTGTTGGCTGGGGACCAGTTAAGCCCTGAACTAGGAAACAGGTCTGTGTTGTGATGCGCCCTAGAGAGAGGGACAGAGGCTAGAAGGAGAAAGAAAGAGATAAAACTATTATCCCTTTAGCTCACCCGGACACCGGAGTCCGAGATTGCTATTATTTCATGAATAGCATAGAAAACCCAGACAGATCAGGAGGATCTACTCCCCCTGAAGAAGAAGGGGAAAGAGTTGCCAAACTTGACCAAGTATAGGACCAGGGGCCCAGAAACAGAATTGGTAGCCCCAAGGAAAGGTTCTCATTGTCAGTTGTGGAGAAGGACCCCAAAGAAAGTAAAAGGTGGCAGATTCAGCTTAAGGCAGGACTGATCCCAAACAGCGCACACATTGTTAGAGGAGGCCTCACAAATCTCCAGAGTGAATATCTCTACCTGCACCGAAAACCTGGTTAGCCTCCTGAACTGTACCTGTTACTAGAGATGAGCGTTGTTCTACTCGAACTGTTCGCCAATCTCAAATTTGAGCTGTTTTGGGCGGTGTTCGAGCCGTTCGGCGAACACGAACAATTTGAGAAAAATTCGGCTGTTCGAGGTTATGTTCGATAACTGTTCGTGCACCAAAATCATAACTGGATTTTTTCTCAGTAATGATGAAAATTAATGTTAATACGCAGTTTGAGTGTACAGCGGGGTGGGGGGAGGGGCAGGGGATGGATCTCTGCAGGAACAATGAAGATCTCCATTTTTTTTTTCTCTTTCCCGCATTTACAGTGGGGAGGTGCAATCTGTCAGCCTATCAGCAGCGCACACACGGAGCGAAGTGCTTTTTTTCACACAAGCAAGGGCATGTGTCATTGGCAGTGTATGTCACATGTCCTTGCCCTATAAGACCAAGCCATTTTCCCCGTCGCCACCATTTTCTCACTGCTGCAGCTGCGTGTTAGACGGCACCGCTGTTGCTGTGTGCGCTATACCTTGTTAATTTCAAGCCAATTTTCGCACAAATCTACAGATAGCTTGGGAGTAGGGAATAGTTGTGATTGCAGTCCTTTTAAGGACTAGGTTAAAGCATTTCCTACGACTTTTATCAGGCAGGTCTGTGCTCTTAAATAGATAGATTGTGGGAGTAAAGACTAATTGTAATTGCAGTCCTTTCAGGACTAGGTTACATCAGTTCCTATCAGTTTTTGCCAGGCAGGTCTGTGCCAGTGCTGTGCAAGTTTTTTTCACAGCATTTGGCTGAATCTAGCAAAGCTAATCCTTTTTGGCCTATCGCAGAGTGTGTTAGTCAGTGGAGTAGCCTATCTGTGTTGCAAGATATACCACCTGTGTATAGAATACCAATTTTTTTACTGCACCTAGTGAAGTAAAATCTTTTGGGCATAGCATCATTCTATTAGTCCATCTATACAGACCTCCATCAGGTTGCAAATTGAATATAATTTTTTTCTGCATATAGCTCTGAAAAAATATTGGGCTTCTAGCTGTGTGTGGGACTTGTTGTATTAGTCCATCTATACTGACCTCCATCAGGTTGCAAACTGAATATATTTTTTTCTGCATCTACCTCTGAAAAAATATTGGGCTTCTAGCTGTGTGTGGGACTTGTTCTATTAATCCATCTATACAGACCTCCATCAGGTTGCAAACTGAATATATTTTTTTCTGCGCCCTAGAGAGAGGGATGGAGGCTAGAAGGAGAAAGAAAGAGATAAAACTATTATCCCTTTAGCTCACCCGGACACCGGAGTCCGAGATTGCTATTAATTCATGAATAGCATAGAAAACCCAGACAGATCAGGAGGATCTACTCCCCCTGAAGAAGAAGGGGAAAGAGTTGCCAAACTTGACCAAGTATAGGACCAGGTGCCCAGAAACAGAATTGGTAGCCCCAAGGAAAGGTTCTCATTGTCAGTTGTGGAGAAGGACCCCAAAGAAAGTAAAAGGTGGCAGATTCAGCTTAAGGCAGGACTGATCCCAAACAGCGCACACATTGTTAGAGGAGGCCTCACAAATCTCCAGAGTGAATATCTCTACCTGCACCGAAAACCTGGTTAGCCTCCTGAACTGTACCTGTTACTAGAGATGAGCGTTGTTCTACTCGAACTGTTCGCCAATCTCAAATTCGAGCTGTTTTGGGCGGTGTTCGAGCCGTTCGGCGAACACGAACAATTTGAGAAAAATTCGGCTGTTCGAGGTTATGTTCGATAACTGTTCGTGCACCAAAATCATAACTGGATTTTTTCTCAGTAATGATGAAAATTAATGTTAATACGCAGTTTGAGTGTACAGCGGGGTGGGGGGAGGGGCAGGGGATGGATCTCTGCAGGAACAATGAAGATCTCCATTTTTTTTTTCTCTTTCCCGCATTTACAGTGGGGAGGTGCAATCTGTCAGCCTATCAGCAGCGCACACACGGAGCGAAGTGCTTTTCTTCACACAAGCAAGGGCATGTGTCATTGGCAGTGTATGTCACATGTCCTTGCCCTATAAGACCAAGCCATTTTCCCCGTCGCCACCATTTTCTCACTGCTGCATCTGCGTGTTAGACGGCACCGCTGTTGCTGTGTGCGCTATACCTTGTTAATTTCAAGCCAATTTTCGCACAAATATACAGATAGCTTGGGAGTAGGGAATAGTTGTGATTGCAGTCCTTTTAAGGACTAGGTTACAGCATTTCCTATGACTTTTAACAGGCAGGTCTGTGCTCTTAAATAGATAGATTGTGGGAGTAAAGACTAATTGTAATTGGAGTCCTTTTCAGGACTAGGTTACATCAGTTCCTATCAGTTTTTGCCAGGCAGGTCTGTGCCAGTGCTGTGCAAGTTTTTTTCACAGCATTTGGCTGAATCTAGCAAAGCTAATCCTTTTTGGCCTATTGCAGAGTGTGTTAGTCAGTGGAGTAGCCTATCTGTGTTGCAAGATATACCACCTGTGTATAGAATACCAATTTTTTTACTGCACCTAGTGAAGTAAAATCTTTTGGGCATAGCATCATTCTATTAGTCCATCTATACTGACCTCCATCAGGTTGCAAATTGAATATAATTTTTTTCTGCATCTAGCTCTGAAAAAATATTGGGCTTCTAGCTGTGTGTGGGACTTGTTGTATTAGACGATCTATACTGACCTCCATCAGGTTGCAAACTGAATATATTTTTTTCTGCATCTACCTCTGAAAAAATATTGGGCTTCTAGCTGTGTGTGGGACTTGTTCTATTAATCCATCTATACAGACCTCCATCAGGTTGCAAACTGAATATATTTTTTTCTGCATCTACCTCTGAAAAAATATTGGGCTTCTAGCTGTGTGTGGGACTTGTTGTATTAGTCCATCTATACTGACCTCCATCAGGTTGCAAACTGAATATTTTTTTTTCTGCATCTACCTCTGAAAAAATATTGGGCTTCTAGCTGTGTGTGGGACTTGTTCTATTAATCCATCTATACAGACCTCCATCAGGTTGCAAACTGAATTTATTTTTTTCTGCATCTACCTCTGAAAAAATATTGGGCTTCTAGCTGTGTGTGGGTCTTCTTGTATTAGTCCATCTATACTGACCTCCATCAGGTTGCAAACTGAATATATTTTTTTCTGCATCTACCTCTGAAAAAATATTGGGCTTCTAGCTGTGTGTGGGACTTGTTCTATTAATCCATCTATACAGACCTCCATCAGGTTGCAAACTGAATATATTTTTTTCTGCATCTGCCTCTGAAAAAATATGTGGCCTTCTAGCAGTGTGTGGGACTTTCTCTATTAGTCCATCTATACTGACCTCCATCAGGTTGCAAACTGAATATAATTTTTTTCTGCATCTAGCTCTGAAAAAATATTTGGCCTTCTAGCAGTGTGTGGGACTTTCTCTATTAGTCCATCTATACTGACCTCTATCAGGTTGCAAATTAAAAATAATTTTTATCTGCATCTACCTCTGAAAAAATATTTGGGCTTCTAGCTGTGTGTGGGACTTGTTCTATTAATCCATCTATACAGACCTCCATCAGGTTGCAAACTGAATATAATTTTTTTCTGCATCTAGCTCTGAAAAAATATTTGGCCTTCTAGCAGTGTGTGGGACTTGTTCTATTAGTCCACCTATACTGACCTCCATCAGGTTGCAAATTCAAAATAATTTTTTGTCTGCATCTAGCTCTGAAAAAATATTTGGCCTTCTAGCAGTGTGTGGGACTTTCTCTATTAGTCCATCTATACTGACCTCCATCAGGTTGCAAACTGAATATATATTTTTTCTGCATCTACCTCTGAAAAAATATTGGGCTTGTAGCTGTGTGTGGGACTTGTTCTATTAATCCATCTATACAGACCTCCATCAGGTTGCAAACTGAATAAAATATTTTTCTGCATCTACCTCTGAAAAAATATTTGGGCTTCTAGCTGTGTGTGGGACTTGTTCTATTAGTCCATCTATACTGACCTCCATCAGGTTGCAAATTGAATATAATTTTTTTTTGCATCTAACCCAGCCAATAGTTTTGGCCTAATACCACAGTTTGGCCACTCAGCTCTGCTCGGTTCCCATCCATTGTTTTTTTGTGCAAACAACTCCAGAGTTGTGAATTAGTTAACCACCAAAATGAGTGGAAAAAGGCCTGCTGCTGGTGGAAAGGGGAATAGGCGTGTTGGGAAGGGGAAAAAAGGTTGTGTCCGTGGGGTAGGTGTTAAAGCAACAGTAACATCTGCAGAAGAAAGACCATCTTCCAGCCAAACTAAAATGTCTACTTCTTTTAGCGGACAATGTGATAAGATCCCTTTCTTACGGCCACGCCAATCGCTACAAATTCCAGATGAGGCACAAAAACAGCAGGTGCTTCAATGGATATCAAGTGCTCCTTTAAGTGGGCTCTCCTCCACGTCAACTTCAACATCACAAATACTCCAGTCCTCAAAGGTGTCACCCCAATCGCACTTGCTTCCTCACAGCTCCCAAATCTCCAGCTGCCCGTCTGAGTATGAGGTAGAACAGATGGTTGAGTCTGCAGAGCTGTTTACTCATACTATAGCCTGGGAATCAGAGGTCGACTCCAGCGCTTCTGTGAATCCAGACGAGGAAATGATCTGCACTGATGCCCAGAATCTTTATGAGTCGGATCCAGGACCAGACGCAGAAGGTTCTGACCATAATGTAGACCCTCATTCCCAAACTGTAACTCCTGTTGGTGGAGACAATGAGGAAGACGATGATAAGACTCAAATACCTGATTGGAGCGACAACTTTAGTTTTTTGTCAGGGCAGGAACAGGTTGGCTCTGAGGACGACGGGTGTGATAACGCACAGGGTGATGATGATGAGGTTGGAGATCCCACTTACTGTCAACCCACAGTCAGCCAAGAGATGAGGTCAGCAGAGGAGGTGGAGGAAGATGCTAGTGACGACGAGGTCAGGTTGCGCCTTCCTGGACAGAGACGTAGTACTGGAAGCACGTCAACAACTGCATCCTCAAACACAACTCTGCCTCTCACCACAAGTCGTGGTGGCTCTTCAGGTCGCATGGGTGCTAAGCCTTGCATAGCCTGGGCATTTTTTCAGATCGATAAAGATGACCCAACTCGTGTTATCTGTAACATTTGTCAGCAAAAGCTAAGTAGAGGCCAAAAAATACATAGTTTGAGTACTTCATGCATGAACTGGCACATGGACATGAAGCATAAGTTGCAGTGGGAAGCTCAGTGTGCTACAATGCGGCCTAGCCGGCCGGGCCAACCACCGTCTGCCATATCTTGTGCATCCGCGGCCTCTTCATCCTCTGTGACTGGGGGGACAGCAGTCACACCTGTTTTGGGGCGCAGACCTGCCACCTCTTTACCCGCAACAGCCAGAGTGATTGGCAGGTCATCATTTTCTTTGGAGGTGGTAACACCAGCTGTTGTTGAGCGCTGTCCGACATCGATAGCACCACCTTTGGATCAAGGCAACCTAACATGTCCGCCTGCATCTTCCTCACAGACCGGCAGTTTGCCGGGGACACCCTTATCAACCCCGTCTAAGCACAATAGCCAGCCCTCGGTCCCTCAGATGTGGACAAGTAAAAGACCATTTCCTCCTAGCCATGAGAAAGCTAAGAGGTTGAATTTCACCATCTGCAAGCTCTTGGCTACAGAAATGTTGCCTTTCCGCCTGGTGGACACAGAGGATTTTCGAGACCTTATGTCCGTCGCAGTGCCCCAGTACCAGATGCCCAGTCGGCACTACTTCTCAAAGAAAGGTGTGCCTGCACTCCACCAGCATGTCGCACACAACATCACCGCTTCTTTGAGAAACTCTGTGTGTGACAGGGTGCATTTCACCACAGACACTTGGACGAGTAGGCATGGACAGGGGCGTTACATGTCGCTGACTGGGCACTGGGTAACTATGGTGACAGCAGGACAAGGGGCTGCTGTCCAAGTCTTGCCATCCCCACGAGTTGTGCGTCAATCCTCTTTATGTCAAAGTTCCTCCACTGCTTCTGCCTCCTCAACCTCCTCTCGGTCTTCCACCTGCACCCAAAGCCTGTCTGGTCATGCCACAAGCTTTCTAACTGCGCAGAAGGGATCCTGCACACCTCCTTACTATGCTGGCAGTAGGGCTCAACGTCATCAGGCGGTTTTTACATTGAAATGTCTGGGAAATGTGAGTCACACAGCTGAGGAGTTGTGGTCAGCTCTGGAGAACCAATTTCATGAATGGTTGTCTCCACTGGACCTGAAACCAGGGAAGGCCGTGTGCGACAATGCTGCAAACCTGGGTGCGGCCCTTCGCCGGGGCAATGTCACACACGTGCCTTGTATGGCTCACGTGTTGAACCTGGTTGTCCAGCAATTTTTAGCCCACTATCCCAGACTAGATGGCCTTCTGCAGAGGGCACGGTCGCTGTGTGCTCACTTCCGCCGTTCGCATCCCACAGCTCAGCGACTTACATCTCTACAGAAGTCGTTGGGCCTGCCACTTCACCGGCTAAAATGCGATGTGCCTACCCGGTGGAATTCAACTCTGCACATGTTGCAGCGACTGTGGCAGCACCGACAAGCCCTGGTGCAATACGTTCTGACGTATAGCCTGGGCCAACGAGATCCAGAGGTGGGGCAAATCACGCTGGAGGAGTGGTCTCAGATCAGGGACCTATGCACCCTTCTGCACAGTTTTGAAATGGCGACGAAGATGTTTAGTGCTGACGATGCCATTATCAGCATGACTATTCCGGTGATTTACATGCTGGAGCACATGTTAAACAGAATTCGGAGTCAGGTGGTGGCACAAGAGGAGGTGGAGGAAGTAGAGGAGGAGGAGTTGTATGCGGAAGGGCTAACATCTGCAAGGTCCAGAAGGTCGGCAGCACCAAGGCGGCAGGCATGTGAGGGTGGGGGAGATGGTTTTACCAGGGCGCATGGTAGCAGCCAAACTAGTGAGGAAGGTGCAGGAGCCCAGGAAGAAGTGGAGGACGAACTGATGGAAGACTCATCAGATGAGGGAGACCTTGATCACATTTCTGTTGTGCGAGGTTGGGGGGAGAGGACAGAGGAAGGAAGCATGATTGTTACCTCGCCACCAACACAACAGGGACTTGGTGCTCCTGGATGCGCAACACACATGAGTGCCTTCTTGCTGCACTACCTGCAACATGACCCTCGAATTGTGAGAATTAGAAATAATCCTGACTACTGGGTTGCCACACTGTTAGATCCCCGGTACAAAAGTAAATTTGCAAAAATTATTCCTGCCATAGAAAGGGATGCACGCATGCAGGAGTATCAGCAGAGACTGTTGCAGAATCTTACATGTGCTTTTCCACAAAATACCAGTGGTGCACGTAGTGAATCTCACAGTTCCAACTTGCCAACCGTGGGACCGTCAAGTGTTCAGCACTCAAACTGTAACAGAACCACAGTATCTGCTGGTAACATCAATTTTGCGGAATCATTTCACCACTTTTTTAGCCCATCCTTTGCAAGGCCACAGGAGACAAGAAGTCTGACACATAGTCAACGCCTAGAGACTATGGTACAGGAGTATCTCCAAGTAAACATTGAAGCCATGACTGTGTCAATGGACCCTTGCTCTTTTTGGCCTTCCAATCTGGATAAATGGCCGGAGCTAGCCACTTACGCCTTGGAGATCTTGTCATGCCCCGCAGCCAGCGTTCTGTCTGAACGTGTGTTCAGCGCTGCTGTGGTGTGCTGACAGATAAGCGCACGCGGCTCTCCACTGATAATGTAGACAGACTCACGTTCATAAAGATGAACAAATCATGGATCCGAAACGACTTTTCTACCCCTGTGTCATCCTGGGGAGAGTAAAAGCTTGAAGATTGGTTAAAATCACCCTACCAACCGTTTTAAGCTTTCAAATTACTAATCAGGTTTATCTGTATCTTGGCTGGAAAATAATTTGGGCTTTGTAGCAGTGTGCAGCACTGATTCTATTAGGCCATCTATAATAAGCTCCACCAGATTTAAAATTACTAATCATGTTTATCTGTATCTTGACTGGAAAATAATTTGGGCTTTGTAGCAGTGTGCAGCACTGATTCTATTAGGCCATCTATACTAAAGCTTCACCAGATTTAAAATTAATAATAATTTTTAGCTGCATCTAGCCCGGAAAATAATTTTGGGGCTCCGAGATGCGCAAGACAAATAAGTGCCTTCTTGCTGCACTACCTGCAGCATGACCCTCATATTGTCAGAATTCGAAGTAATCATGACTACTGGGTTGCCACACTCTTAGATCCCCCAAACTTTTCGATCAACCTTTTCATTTTAATAAAGACCAAAAAAATGGTCATTTTTGAAATTATAAGCATTAGCAGGTTGTTAGAAACTGAAATCAAACAGTTTTCAACTCAAAACTTTATTCTAGGTGATGTTACATTTTCACATAGGACCCCTTGTTCGAAAGGAGCTTCTGAACTCTCTCGTCCATTGATTTTGTCAGGTTTTGGATGGTTTCTGCTTCAATTGTTTTGCATGAGGACAGAATACCCTCCCAGAGCTGTTGCTTAGATGTGAACTGCCTCCCGCCATCATAGACACTCCTTTTAATGATGCTCCAAAGGTTCTGAATGGGGTAGAGGTCAGGGGAGCATGGGGGTCACACCATAAGTTTGTCCCCTTTTATGCCCATATCAGCCAGAGATGCAGATGTTTTATGTGCAGCATGAGATGGTGCATTATCATGCAAAAAAATGATCTTGCTGTGAAATACACGGTTCTTCTTCTTGAACCATGGCAGGAAGTGCTGTTTGAGAAAATCCACATACATTATGGAGTTCATCTTTAGCGCCTTCAGGGATCCTAAAGGGGCCGACAATCTCTCTCCCCATGATTCCAGCCCAAAACATTACTCCACCTCCTCCTTGTTGGCGCTGTAGCCGTGTTTGCGTGGGGTGTCCATCAACCAGCCATCCTCCACTCCATCCATCTGGACCATCGAGCGGTGCACGGCACTCATCCGTGAACAAAACAGTTTTGAAATCAGTCTTCATGTAATGTTTGGCCCACTGGAGCCGTTTCTGCTTGTGTGAAGTGGATAGAGGAGGTCGACAGGATGGCGTATGCACAGCTGCAAAACTCTGAAGGACCCTGCATCTTGTTGTTCGGGGGACGTTGGAGGCACAAGCAGCTTCAAAACCTTGTCTGCTGCTATGACAAGGCTTTTTTGCCGCTGCTCTTTCAACCTGACGTAATTGCCTGTAGGAAAGAGTCCTCAATTTGCCCTTATCAGCACGCACACGTGTGTACTGTGAATCAGCTACATACTTCTTGATTGCCAAGACACTTCATCCTGATCATCGCACAATGTTGATTGTAGTCATGCCTTGACCTAAACACTCCACAATTTGTTGCTTCTCAGCAGCCGACACATCCTTTTTCTTTCCCATTTTGGCAGAAAATGTAGGCTGCTTAATAATGTGAGACAGCCTTCTTAAGTAGTCTTGCCTTTCATTGGACACACCTGCCAAACTAATTAGCACAGGTGTCTGCAATTGCTTACAGTGATATAAAGAGCCCTGACACACATCACCATCAATGAGTTTAACTGACAAACAAACAAATTCTTCCCTTATCACTCCTAAACACTTTTTGCATAATAATTTGGAACACAGTGTACATGTGCTTTTCCACAAAACACCAGTGGTTCACGTAGTGAATCTTACAGTTCTAACTTGCCAACCGTGGTCTGTATGGAGTTGTTCAATAAAGGGCCCAAAATTAAGATAACATAGATGGGAGAGGTCTCTATGAATAGGAATTCCTAAGTATTTGATACCCTGTGAGGGCCAGGCAAAGGGAAAGTTGGACTGGATGGAATCCTATATGGATTTGGGGAGGGAGACATCGAGGGCCTCAGACTTCGCTGCATTGATTTTAAAATTTGACCATGTAACAAAGTGATCTATTTCAGCCATAACAGCATTGATGGATATATGTGATTGAGTGATATATACTAGGACATCATCAGCAAATAGAGAGCACTTGTACTCGGTGCCTCCCACCTCAATCCACCTAATATTGGGGTTATGGCGAATTGATGAGAGCAGGTGCTCCGTCACTAGGATGTATAAGAGAGGGGACAGAGAACATCCCTGCCTTGTCCCATTGGTGATTGTGAAAGGTGATGAAAATGTTCTGACGCGCCCCCTGAGCCTTGGGACACCCGGAGCCGGACCCTTTTTGGTGGATGCTGGCGGTTGTAGTCTCCGTGGCGGCGACCCGGTTCCGTGGCTCAGGGCGGTCAAACCAGTGGCGGAAATATTTATGTGGTTTTGATGTTTAAATGTCCGACTACGCCACCCGTGGATTGCGGTCAGAGTGAACCGCCGCTCCAGGGCAGACCGCTGAGGCTGGTGTTGTGGGTGCAGCAGAGCGTAGCATAACTCCCTACGGGAGGAGTATAGCCTCAGGGCAGTGTATGCGGAGGATGGGGGTGATGGTGCAGGGCAGCAGCAGTAACGACACGGAGTCAGTGATGCAGTCCAGGGCCTTTACTAACAGTTCTTATTATCCAGACCACGTCTGCAGGTAACGGCTGCCCACGTCGTACTGTGCTCACCAGGTGAGGGGCTCAGACAACTCCCAGATAACTTTGGAGCGCTTCACAGGACCCCCTTTGTGTGTCCTTTGTCTGGCCTTTCTTACCAACCCTTCTGTCCGGCTGCCTCGGGCCTCCTCTTGGTAAACTTGGCACCAGTTTCCCTGACCCTATGTGGTGCCTTCCTAGCGGGTGTAGCGAGGGGCTGCGCCACATAAAATGTCACAGCCTCCTGTTTCTAGCTGAGGGTCGTTTCCTGCCTCCACTAGTTTCGGGGACCGGTCTCCCCCTTTAGCCTGACCCCTCCACGCAGGTGGATTCGGGCGTGCGGTGGCGACTCGCCCGTCCACACCCCTGGGATCCCTTCGTTCCTCGTTCCTGGAGCCTTCTCCGCTCCTCTTCCTTCCTTCTCCCTCTTCCAGGCCTGGGCCTCTGTTACTAGGCCCGCCTCCGGAGCAGAGCTCATGCAGAGCCCCTGCTCCCTGCCACTTCTGCTCAGACATCTCTGCACTGAACTAAGATGGTGCCCACCTTTTATACTCCCTTCTCAATGCACCCAGGAACTGCTTCCTCCCTGCTCCTGCACTACAGGGTTCCCCTTCCTCAGTGTTCCCTCCCCACACTCCAGCCAGGGACAGGGACTGTCGTGCCCATCTCAGGGGCATATTGGTCGCCCTGCCCCACGGCAATGTGGTGTAATGCATGCAGGTGTCGGGTCCTGATCCACACTACATCCTTACCTGAGAGTGAGATATCACACCTCTGGGTGAGGTGCAATACCTCTGTAGCAACCGAGCCCTCAGGGTGCTACAGTTCCATTTATCTTCAGCCTAGGTGACGTATTGTGATACAGGGCCGTGATTTTGGCTATAAAAGGGTCCCCTAGACCCCTACCCCAAGCTTTTTAAGAGAATCATATATGGCGTGCCAGGAGACTCTATGGAATGCTTTCTCAGCATCCAACGAGAGTATCTAATTACAAATTTTTAACTGCATCTAGCCCAGGAAATACTTTGTGCCTAGTAGCAGTGTCTGCTAGTCAGCGGATTATCCCGGCTGTTAAGCAAGCTACACCACCTGTAGTTTGGACACTTAATTTTTTCAAAGGAAATGCTTCGGGACCACGGGATACTCAGTGAAGAGCATCAGGAGGCACCCCAAGGCATAGGGGCTGGGACTGGCAGTAGGATGCCTTGCGGTGGACAGCCGAGCTCGATCCTTATAAAAGCTTTTTAACTGCAGCAGCTTTAGTGGACGCTACTGGAGCTGGAATTACGCGGCTGCTGGCATGAGACTTGCCCTCCAATAGATCCTTGTATATGGATTTAAAGTGTATTCATTCAAATTAGAGAGACAATTTAAATTAAAAAGCTTAGAGCTGCCTCCACCACAGGGGGGCTCGCTCGACCCACCAGCGGACAGGCACCAGTATTGGGAGAGGGGGGCTGGCCGTCAGGGTTCACCGCGGCTCTGGCACAAACCCGGCGACGCGGAGGTGGCACGGGCAGGAGCGGACTGAACGTGCTGGCTTCTCACTTTTTGGATTTTAGAAGGGCATGACATGCCTATATCTGTGTCTCCCCCTCCTTTTACTCCTCCACCTCTTTTCTTTTCGCATGACTATATGTACTTTTCACTTTTCCATGTGTTAGTTGTGTCTTCTGAGCAGTTTGTCAGCTTTTGGACACCTTTGAAGGTGTTTTCTATGTGTTTCTATGTGTTTTTGTTTGCCTGCCATTGGTTTTAACGGTGTTCGAAGGTGTTCGACACTACGGGGGTGGCTCAACACTACCTGTTACCGGACATCAGTAAAAGAAAGGTACTGAAACAAAGATTTAATGTGTGTGTGTGCCTGCTTTGACATTACTGCCTATAGCGTTCGTACAAGCCGTATGTCGATCAGCTCAGCAACCATACACAGCGCTGGTAACCGACTTTACCAGTTACCACAGGAGGCGTCAGGACACAATTCTCCCATCATCCTGACCCCCATCCCTTTACTGACGGTCCAGGGCACGGAACCGGGAATCGACCAACCGTGATCCCCACAGAAGTAACCCATCCATCCCGGTATCCGAGTACCCCTACTCCTGTCGACTGACTCATACCTATGATAAAATTACAGACGTCTACATTCTTTGTAGGTGGGAAAACTTGCAAAGTCAGCAGTGTATCAAATACTTATTTTCCCTCTGTATAGTGGATTATCATACCTTGTAGAGTGGTGGTCAGCAGGGCCGAGACAAGGTAATTTGGTGCCCTAGGCAGATGAAGCCAATTATGTCCCCTTCTCCCCCAAAGCAAATGAATGGCTCATCGACTAATGTAATAGGACTCCTAATGCACCTCCCAACTTACCTTCCGATGCGTCAAGTAGAAAACTGTGATGACCACTTCCACTAGAATTGTTATCTTTTTTTACAAAAAAATGTCATCAAAAGTAAAAAAAAAAGTGTTGTACTTTAGGGTTGTGACATAACAGGGGGTGCTTGCAAACTTAGGTACAGAATCAATCATTTTTTGTGGACAATTTATACAATATGTTATGCATACGCCCGGGCTGACTGGCGTGTGCGTGATTTAGTGATTCCACTGTGCCATGAACCGGAGAGTGCCTGGAGGGGCGGAACTAAGTATCAACCCGATCCGACCAAGGTCGCACGACGGCTAATGACGTCGTGCACCAGGGAGAAACCGAGCAGAGGGACCAGGTGCTACTCCAGGCCAGACCCCGGACACGGCTGTTGACCCACACCGGGGAATACAGGAACAGGCAGGTTAGGCTGGCACACAGACAGGTGGGTATTGGCAGGCACGGCTGGCATGCAGACAGGTGGGCACTGGCAGGCACGGCTGGAGTGCAGACAGGAGGATACTGGCAGGCACGGCTTGTATGCAGACAGGAGGGTACTGACAAGTACGGCTGGCGTGCAGACGGGGAGGTACTAGCAGGTTGGAGCACAAGCTGGATAGGGTCCAGTACAGACTGGGATTCAGGAACAGAACCACAGATGCAGTAGACAAGCAGAGCAGAGAGGAACCACTGGAGCGGTGGGCAAGGCGGAGCAGAGAGATACCGCCGGAGCGGTGAGCAAGCAGAGCAGGGAGAAACTGCCAGAGCGGTGAGCAAGGCAGAGCAGGCAGGAACCGCCGGAGCGGTGAGCAAGGCAGAGCAGGCAGGAACCGCTGGAGCGGTGAGCAAGGCAGAGCAGGCAGGAACCGCCGGAGCGGTGAGCAAGGCAGAGCAGGCAGGAACCGCCGGAGCGGTGAGCAAGGCAGAGCAGGCAGGAACCGCCAGAGCGGTGAGCAAGGCAGAGCAGGCAGGAACCGCCGGAGCGGTGAGCAAGGCAGAGCAGGCAGGAACCGCCAGAGTGGGGAGCAAGGCAGAGCAGAGAGGAACTGCCGGAGCGGTGAGCAAGGCAGAGCAGACAAGAACCGCCGGAGCGGTGAGCAAGGCAGAGCAGGAAGGAACCGCCGGAGCGGTGAGCAAGGCAGAGCTGGCAGGAACCACCGGAGTGGTGAGCAAGGCAGATTGGGCAGGAACCGCCGGAGCGGTGAGCAAGGCAGAGCGGGCAGGAACCGCCAGAGCGGCGATCAAGGCAGAGCAGGCAGGAACCGCCGGAGCGGTGAGCAAGGCAGAGCAGGCAGGAACCGCCGGAGCGGCGATCAGGGCAGAGCAGGCAGGAACCGCCGGAGTGGTGAGCAAGGCAGAGCAGGCAGAAACCGCCGGAGCAGTGAGCAAGGCAGAGAGGACAGGGTGCTGTTCACACTGAACAGACTGGAAGGGAAAAGCAGAACCAGATACACACAAGGTACTTGCACTGAAGTAGCGAGTGGACTCTAAACTCACAACAGAAGTACAGAGACATCCAGTAGGAGTTAGGTGCAGGTTCAGAGACTGCAGGAAAAGGGAAGGTACGGACACAGAGACAAACAGGCTAGGAGAGTGTTCAGACAGGAACTGACACTGCAACAAGATACAGGAGCGTGTCTGGGTATACGGCCCCCAGAGAGGCGGACAAACAGGCTAAGAGATAGTTCAGACAGGCCTGGGAATACAGCCCCCAGGTTGGCGGACAGGCAAGAACAGAACGGGACAGGACCTGGCACATCAGAGGCAAGGAGCCCTCTGAAGGTAGGAGTTGCTCAGGCACCAGCTTCAGGATGGAGCTGGTTTAAATATCCAGTGACAGACAGCAATAGGCTGGAGACGCATTAGGGGTGTGCCCACAGCAGCTGCAAGAAACAGGAAGTAACCGGGCCGCCGCCCTAAGCAGTCAGGACAGGAACAAGCAGACAGCAAGAACAGAAGCCAGGCTGGCAGACTGGACTGAAGATTAAGTTTGCAATCTTGCATAGTGGGAGATGGTGCACTATGCAAGTACGCCGCCAGGTATGTTACACAATACAGGGGAAAAAAAGTGATATTCATCCTTGACGTCCTATATTTTAAATGTAGAGCCCATGGATAGTTAAGGAAATTAATAAAGCGTAACTATAATCGGGGCCGTTTAATTTCAAATAAGGTGTCCAGCATTGGGCAGATACCCTAATAGAAAATAAACAGACCCCCATTATAAAAAAGGGATATGTCTGATGGTTCTTGCATCCATCATATGACAAATACAGCTTGCACAAAACTGATGATGGCTCTAGTGATGTATTCCGGTTCTGGTGACATATTCATGTAGTGATGGTGTTTTTGAAGCTGTATTCATGTAGTGAGGATGATTCTGATGATATACTCACCACCAGAACCATCATCATTACATGAATACGAAGCTAAAATCATTGTCAGTACAAAATTAGAGCACCATAGCCATCAATAGTACATGAATATAGCACCAGAAACATCATCAGTAAATAAAAACCTTCACCAGAACCACTATCAATACATGAATACGTCTTCAGAACCATAATCAGTACATGAATGCATCACTAGATTCACCATCAGACCCACCATCAGTACTTGACGTCACCAAAATCACGATCAGTCAATTAATACTAGAACTACCATAAGTACATGAATATATATCCAGAAACAAGAGTACTTGAATACAAGTACCAAGCTTAGTACAACGATCAATTGTAAAATCAAGTCAGTACCATAGACAATTGTATCACATGAACTTACAACAGTATGTCCTTAACAATGGTAAATTGATACTGGGAGTAGTTATTAAGAGCCATCATTAGACTGCGGACCCTACATGAACCACAGCACTGACAAGACGCAGTCAGTATCACAAATGAACATTTACATCCAGGTACCTTATAGATTACATCATCTCTTGAATTGTCTCTTTCTTTTTCATCTCCATCTTGTTTAATGCCATGAAGACTTTTCACATCCACAGCTCGTCTCTGCAGACCTCAGTCTTCTCTGGTCTTTTGCAGCACATCCCCACACAGTGCCCTTAAAAATAAGAGTGCTATTAAAATGCCCTCTTCATTAATACATCTGTTCATACTATGACCTAAATAAACCTCCTATGGTGCATGAGTTCCACATGGTCTGTTATTATCAGTTATAATGGCCATACCAACCCCCCTAAGAGCCACGGCCCATGCCATGGCTGTCCCCTTTTTAATTTTCCATTACACTTTCTATATCTTCACACTAACCCTCCCTCATGCTATCCCCTCTCAATATTGTGCCTCCATTTCATGCTGTCTCCTCTCCATATCCATTCTGTGCCCCCTCTTCACACTATGCCCTCATTCTGCCCACCACGCTGCCCTCTTCAAAGTGTAACCATTCCTCACACTGTCCCCCTACACAGTATGACGGTCACCCATACGGCATGATATCCACAACAAGCCGCCAATATATAGTGTGGTCACCACCACAGCTCCCATATATAGTATGATGCCCACAACAGCTCCATATATAATATGATGTCCACCACAGCCCCACATAAATAGTATGATGTCCACCACGGCCTCATACACATTTTGGCCACCACAGTGCCTCAGATACTTTGCTGTCCCCCAGCACAGCCCCTCATTTCATTTCCCAAACACCCAGCCCCTTATTTCATGGCCTCCTGCACAGCCCCTCATTTCATGGCCCCCCACACAGCCTATCATTGTATGCCCCACCGTACAGTCCCTCATTTTATTCCCCCCATCTGCACAGCCCCTAATTTTAATCCCCCATCTGCAAAGCCCCTCTTTTATCTCCCCTACACAACCCCTCAGTTTATTTACCCATGTGCACTGCCCCTCCATTTATTCCCCATCTGCACAGCCCTTAAGTTTAACCCCCAATCAGCTTAGCCCCTCAGTTTATTACCCCCATAAGCACAGCCCCTCAGTTTATTACCCCAATCAGCACAGCCCCTTCGTTTATTACCCCCATCAGCATAGGCCCTCAGTTAAATACCTCCATCAGCACAGCCCCTCAGTTTATTATCCCATCAGCACAGCCCCTCAGTTTATTACCTCCATCAGCACAGCCCCTCAGTTTATTATCCCCATGAGCACAGCCCCTCAGTTTATTACCTCCATCAGCACAGCCCCTCAGTTTATTACCCCCATCAGCACAGCCCCTCAGTTTATTACCTCCATCAGCACAGCCCCTCAGTTTATTACCCTCCATCAGCATAGCCCCTCATTGTATCCCCCTATCAGCACAGCCCTTATTCTATTCCCCCCTATCAGCACAACACCTCAGTTTATTACCCCCATCAGTACAGCCCCTCCATTTATTACCACATCAGCAGAGACCCTCATTGTATTCCGCCCTATCAGCACAGCCCCAGTTTATTACCCCATTAGCACAGCCCCTCAGTTTATTACCCCCATCAGCACAGCCCCTCATTGTATTCCCCCACTATCAGCACAGCCAATCATTTTATTACCCCATCAGCACAGCCCCTCAGTTTATTACCTCCCATCAGCACAGCCCCTCATTGTATTCCACCATCAGCACAGCCCCTCAGTTTATTACTCCCCCATCAGCACAGCCGCTCATTGTATTGCCCCTATCAGCACAGCCCCTCATTGTATTCCCCCATCAGCATACCCCTCAGTTTATCCCACCATTAGCACAGCCCCTCGGATTATTACCCCATCAGCACAGCCCCTCAGTTAATCCCCCCATCAGCACAGACCCCAAGTTTATTACTCCCCTAGCAGCACAGCCCCTCAGTTTATTATCCCCATCAGCACAGCCCCTCAGTTTATTACCCCCCATCAGCACAGACTCTCTCCTCATAGTAATGTAAGAATTAAAAAAGAAAGGTTTATACTTACATAATCCCGGCTCCGCTGCACCGTCTCCTCCTCTGTGAAGTGCAGCAGTGGACACTGGATGGCATGATGACGTCACTCACTGTGCAAGTGCAGCTGTAGACGTTCACAGCAGAAAAGGTTCCCAGAATAATTAGAAGGGACCAGATCGAAATTCAGCACATTAAAACTTGTTTTTATTGTAGTCCATATAAAAACATATAGAAATCAAACCATTCAGTGCGTGTATCTTACAGGTCCAAATCCCAGGTAGGCATCAGATAAGGTTGACGTGTTTCAAACCTGTACAGTTCTTACTCATAATCAGGTTGTAAGCAGGATGAGTAAGATCCGTACAGGTTCGAAATGTGTCAACCTTATCTGATGCCTTCCTGGGATTTGTTGTACTTGTAGAATACATGCACTGAACACACTGACTTGTATATGGTTTTATATGAACTACAATAAAGAAAAGCTTTAATGTGCTAGATTTGGATGTGGTCCCTTGAAATTCTTCTGGGAACTTGTACTGCTGCTTCTTAATAGACATAAATATTCTGCTTCTATGTGCTGTAGAATTTCACACCTCATTTGCAAGAACAATTGCGAATGAATATGGTAATGCAATACGCTCATTACTCTTATAAAATATAATTTGCAAGTATACTTAAACATTTATGAACAGTTATAAGTAAAATATATTTCATGATTTTGGGTTTTACGTCTTGATTGCACACATGGAACATTAGATTGTTAGCTGCTGTTTACATGGAGTAAATTGTATTCTTATTTCATCTATTTATATACAAGGAATCTGGAGAATATTGTTATCTCAAGTGATCTATTTTTTTACATCCTCTTTTGTCATGAGACATCCTGTTTGGAATTTCATTAAGGACAAGGAATGTTGTTGGACATTTAGTTATTACACTTTTAATATAGCTATGGATTACAATGCAATACTAGTAAGGAGCAAAGAATCATCATGCATCAGTACATTTTTTTTAAATGTTGATACTTGTACATGTAACCATGACTTGAAATGCTCTATAAATGAATGAAGATGAGATTAAACACATGGAAAGCCTTATTAGAATTTATAAAAACATAGCATACAACAGATCCTCGGGAAAAAAATGCAAATGAATTCATGTGGAGTATCAGTTGGATATATCAGAAAGAAATTTGGTAAACATTTTTCAAAAAACACAAGTGTGAATGTCCCTTTGGAATAGATGTCATATTGAAAGTCTGTGAAATGGTGCACTCTATAATTTTAGTACTTAACTAGTGATTTTCCGTTTTGTTTTTTTTTGCCTTTTTTTTACAATTTCAGAGTACATTTCATGTCAAGTAGAAATGTTGTACTATATGGTATTGCAATTAGTGATGAGCGAGTATGTTCGGTTAACCCTTTCGGCGGGTATGCTCGGGCGAGTACTGAGTATCTTCAGCGTACTCGGTGATATGTTTGAATCACTCCCGTGTGCATGATTTGCGACTGTTTGACAGCTTTATTACATTCCTCATATGTATTATTTACAGTCGCAAATCATGCACAGGGAGGGATTCAAACATAACACCGAGTACGCTGAAGATACTCGGTACTCACCTGAGCATACTTGCCGAAACGTTTAACCGAACATACTCGCTCATCACTAATTGCAATACCAAATTAATGAGAGCATATAACTTTATATTTTATATTAAATATATTGTAATGCTATCACAAATCTTAAAGGGAATGTCTCATTATGAAATGACTTATTGTTTATTTTTTCTGTTAAATATAAATTAGATACAATAGTTTTTAATTTGGTGATTTTTTGATCCATATCAAAATCTTTTCTAAAAGTAAAAATTAGAGATATTGATATTTTTACTCTAACTGAGGCTATTTTAGACTCTTAACTTTCTAATGTTTCAGAGTATTCACACGTACATTGGCAGCAATAGATTGACTTTGACCTTATATTTTGTATTGAAGAATTTAACCCTTTAATGCCCCATCTCCGGTTTACCACTCTGTCCCTTTGCGGGTTTTCCTTCCTCTTTACTCAAGATCATGCTATCCATTGTCTCTGTCTCCTCTCACTTTGGGGCAACCACGTTATACAGCTCTGCTGAACACCCAGACCTTAGGTCTGGTCTAGTTGCAAGCTAGGCCTTGTCTAACATCCTGACAGGAAACTGTTTCTGTCCTTTCACCTTAGCTCCTCCCATTCTAGGCTAGTCCCAATAATTAACTCTAACCCTCCCTACTGTCGGACGTAAGACAACACCAACACTAATAACACATGTCACAATACACATTAATACACCATACCAAGACTGACAATCTGTCCCTCCGTGCACATTCCCAGTAGACCGCTGATACAGTTAGCTGCCTGGCCTGCCTCTTTATTATCTCGCTGGGCTATGTGCAACACTGTACATGTGATCCTGACCTCAGCACCTTATACGCTGAGCTTGGTCCAGTGCATCAGCCTTAATCTGACTGACTCCACCCCTTGACATCTCCCGCTGGCACTGAATATCTCTCAGATCTCTCACTGACTGCAGAGACAGAACAAAAGAAGGCTGCAGCTGTAAGTTTCTCTGTAATTGGGGCCGGGAGGAGGGGTATCCGTCTGCTTATTGCACCTCTTTATATTGGATTGGGTTGGTGTGGGCTCACTTTTAATAAAATTATAACTTTTGTATGACCGCTTTTCTGCCCTACATTCAGCCAATCAAAAAAGGAGCATGCCGTGCAGGAGAACACTGGCCAATGGACGCTTTCACATCAGACAGAGAGAAGAGCTAATTGGACAGGGTTCCTTTCCTCCTGCATGGCGCATCTCTGAAGAGAAGGAAGGAAATCCAGCAACCAAGCTACAAGGTCAGCTATAACTGCCTGTGTGTGCTCCCAGGGAATGACAGAAAAGCAGCTCCAGTTCACACAGTGACAGCTTCTCCTGCTCTGGTTGTCAGTCCCTAAAGAGAAGGAGGAGCTGCATTTGTACATCAGCCTCCTATGCAGAACAGAGGAGAGTGTGTTACAGTAGTGTTCAAAATAATAGCAGTGTGTTCAAAAACATGAGTTAAGCACAAAATCTTTATATTAGTTTTTATTTCCATGCATTGGAAACATTGCATACTGTTTTCTAATTCAAAACATGAAGTGAAATGTATATAATTTGTAACTACTTTACAGAAAATAGCAAAAAATGATCATTGATGGCTGTTAAAAAAAAAGCAGTGTCTGCATTTGTCTTTACAAACTTACAATATGTACTATTGTTTTAGGATTTAGCATTCCTATAAATCACTAACCTAATATTTAGTTGCATACCCACAGTTTTTTAGAACTGCTTCATATTTATGTTGCATAGAGTCAACCAACTTCTAGCACCTGTCAACTGTTATTCCAACCCAGGATGCTTTGACTACATTCCACAATTTTTTGGCATTTGTTTACTTTGCCTCAGAAGCGGCATTTTTTATGTCACCCCACAAGTGCTCTATTGGATTAAGGTCTGGGGATTGGGCTGGCCACTGTATTACCTCAATTTTGTTGGACTGGAACCAAGATGTTGCTCTTTACTGGTGTGTTTAGGGTCGTTGTCTTGTTGAAACACCCAATTTAAGGGCATATCCTCTTCAGCGTAAAGGCAATATGACCTCTTCAAGTATTTTAATATAAATAACTGGTCCATGATCCCTGGTATGAGGTAAATGGATCCGGCACCATGGTAAGAAAAACATGCCCATATCATGATGCTTGCACCACCATGCTTCACTGTCTTCACAGTACATTGTGGTTTGAATGCAGAGTTTGGGGGTCGTCTGACAAACTTTCTGCGGCATTTGGACCCAAAAAGAACAATTTTACTTTCATCAGTCCACAAAATGTATTTCCATTTCTCTTTAGGCCAGTTGATGTGTTTTTTGGCAAATTGTATCCGCTTCAGTACATGTCTTTTTTTGAACAGTGGCACTTTGCAGGGACTTCTTGCTAAGAGATTAGCTTCACACAGGCATCCTCTAACTGTCACAGTATTCACAGGTAACTTAAGACTGTCTTTGATCATCCTGGAGCTGATCATTGGCTGAGCCTTTGCTATTCTTCGATCCATTCGAATGGTAGTCTTCTGTTTTCTTCCCTAACTCTCTGGTTTTGTTTTCCATTTTAAAGCATTGGAGATCATTTTAGCTGAGCAGCCTATCATTGTCTGCACTTCTTTATAGGTTTTATCCTCTCCAATCAACTTTTTAATCAAAGTATGTTATTCTTCTGAACAATGTCTCGAATGACCCATATTTCTCAGGCTTTAAAAGAGAAATGAGCGGTCAGTGATAGCGCCACTCATAGGCACAATTGGCAGCGGTATGCATTTGCAAAAACACTTGTTTACCAGGTTTAAATCAATGGGGGCAGTATAGTATGTAGTGACAACCACTTTAAGTAAGGGCCACCTGATTCCCACCTGTTTCTTCACAGAATGATTGACCTCACTAATTGAACTCCACACTGCTATTATTTTGAACACCCCTTTCAATTAATTATTCAAATACACAGACTCCAAAACATGCAGATCATGAATGCTGAGTCTGTTGGTTTTCTTAGAATCTACTGCACCAACTGGTAAATTGTTTGACATGTGGTGATATAATTTATACCAAAAACAGTGATTAATCTGGTTTGTCATATTGGACTGCTATTATTTTGAACACTACTGTACTTGTATTTCGGGTATCTGCAGTGTGTGTGTGTACACTTGTTCAGCATACATGTGCTGTATATACAATGTGTACCTGCTGTGCATTTATTATATAGCATTTGTGTACTTAGTACATGCATGATGTGTATGTGACCATTTGATGTGTATGTAATCAGCATATGTTGTCCAGCATATGTGTGCTGTGCACTGGTATAGAATGTGCTGTAGGTATGTTTTATACGTTATGCAGTATTCTAAAATATTATTTTATTTAAAAGGAACCTGGCACATGAAAAAATGCAATTAATCTGTAGATATAGGGTTAATTTGCAGGTTAACCACAGTGTTCTGTCACTAGCACTGAGAGCCCCATTGCCAGGAGAAAAATGTACTTTAATCCTTTCGGTAGCATTCGGGTTTCAGTCACTGCTCTCTGAAAAAGAGAATGGCAGCTGTAGGCACCACCTGGAGTCAGTCAGAGTCGGGGAGAAATTACAGCCACCACTCACTATACAGAAACTGGACCAGCGCCGGTCCAACGCTGCAGGGGGAATAAAGTTAATTTCTTCCCAGTGGTGTAAGTGTCGGTGTCGCACTGTGTCAGAATGCTATTAACCTGCAAATTAACCCCATATCTCCAGGTTAATAGTGTTTTTTCACGTGGCAGGTTCCCTTTAACAATACAGTATTTGGAGATGTTAGTGTATAGAGACACATAGGCATCAATTCATCAAAGGTTTTCAGCCAGAAATCTGGCGTAAAACACTTTGACAAGTTGCAAAACTTTTGCTCAAGGTTGTGCAAAAATATTACGACTTTTTGCATTTTCATGCCAGTTTCATCTCTGCCAAAGTGGACGGAGCGGAGTTGGAACAGGGGTAAGACAGCAGAGCTTGCCTAATTCATGACGAGCTGAAGCATATGTAATGCCAGAAATCTTACTCCAGTCCACACACAGCACTTGTCAAATGCAGCAGGATTCAATAAGATGCATGTACCTCTTAATGAGTCCAGCACCTCTGACTCCAAAACATCCCCTCATCAAGCCCTGCATGAACAAACATGGTCTTGATGAATCAGGGTCATAGTAGCTGTTGTTTGACCTTGAATGGGTTGTCCACTATTCAGACAGCCCCTTCTGAATACCTAGGTTTCCTCCCCCAGTAAAAAAATTAACACTTATACTCACCTCTGGTGCTGGCGCCGTTCCAGCGGTGTCGGCACTGGCTTCACTCTCCCCTTCTTAAGACATACTTTACATCAGGAGGAAGTGAGAGCTGCAGCTCTCGCTTCCTCCGCAGATCTGATTTGTCCAAAGGAGGGAAAAGTGAAACCAGCGCTGACATAACAATATCACATGAGTCCCAGGAGAGCCAGTGCTGACACCACTGGAATGGCGCCGGCACTGGAGGTGAGTGTGCTATTATTTTATTGGGGGAAACATAGGGATTGTGAACGGTTGTCTGATTAGTGGACAACCCCAGTAAAGAAACCTGTGACGCGCCCCCTGGGCCAGTGTTGTTTGGGGGATACCCGGAGCCGGATCAGATGGGGGTTGTAGTCTCCGAGTGGCGGTGACCCGGTCCGTGCCCAGGGTGTCAAGCTCAGTGAGTGGCAGTCCTACAGATGTTGCTGGATGTTCTTTAGTGTCGACTACGCCACCCGTTGATTTGCGGTCAATACGGCCGCCGCTGCAGCAGGGTCCGCTGAGGCTGGTGGTGTGTGTGCAGCTTCTGGTGGTATAACCCCCAACGGGAGGGGTATAGCCTCAGGGGGTCAGTTGTAGAGGGTGGTGGTTGTGGTGGTGCAGTGAGGATGGTATTAAGACTCAGAGTCGGGCTGTGCAGTTCAGGGTGTTTACTTACTGCTGTTGTTCTGGTCACTCCGGCCTTGAGTGACCGCCCGAGCCGTGCTGCGTCCACCAGGTCCTGGACTCGGCCAACCCCCAGGTAATTCTGGAGCGTGATCCTGAGCTCCCTTTCTGACGTTCCTTTTCTCTGGCCTTCCCCACCAGGGATCCACCTATGTCCGGCTCCCTCGGGTCTCTTGGTGGGTACACCTCTTCTGGGTTCCCTGACCCTATACTTGGTCTGCCTTCCTGGTGGATTTAGTGGGGGGTCGTGGCAGATCCTGCCCACAACCTCCGGTCTCTGGCTGAGGATTAGTGCCCTCCACCAGCTTGGGATCCGGTACCCTTGTGCCAACCCTTCACCCTGTTGCTTGTATTTGGGCTCTTGGGGTTCCCTCTTCTTCCCCTCTGGGTCCTTCTGACTCCTCTCTCTCTCTTCTTTCAGAACTGCTTGACCCTCTACAACAGACTGACTAGTAGCTGTCTGCCTGTCTGACCCTGATCTAAGATGGTTCCCACCTTATATACTCCCTCTATGTGTGAGCTCAGGTGACCAGCACCCAATGAGCTCCTAGCATTACCCAGACTGCTCCCCCTATCTGCCCCTACACTACTGGGATGTTCCACCCCCCTCCCACTCCAGCCAGGGACAGACACTGTCGTACCTGCACATATATTGGTGGGAGTACCGTCGATCTGTCCCCCGGAAATGGGATGTGTGTAGTGTATGCAGCCTACTGAGCTCAGTTCCACACTTCATCCTTACCCGGGAGTGGAATACCACACCTCTGGCTTGAGGTGTAATACCCCTGTAGCAGCCGAATCCTCAGGGTGCTACATTCCCCCCTGGTAAATCACAGCACGTCCTCGGGCTGTAAGAGAATAAACATCCAAAACATACAATTTTTTTTCATAAAACATAAACATATAAAACATCATATATTATCAGCATAAACTTTTTCATAAATAACATTCTTGTTCCTCCGGCCACGGTGCAACTAGTGACCGGGTAAAGTGCGACAGTCTCTTCAAGAAAAACAACAGTTTCCTATAAAACCGGTAGGGGGCGCCTTAGAAAGCGCAACTATATACAAGGGAAGGTATGGCCGCTCTCAGTCCTCGGTCAGTGGGATTAAGGGAAATACGGGTAACAGTTTACACTTGTCCCAACGGGGACATATTTAAAGCAGCAACAGTTCACTGTACCCCGACGGGTAACTATTTACAGTCTCTTTACCGTACTTTAACGACGGCGTCCTCCTGCTCCTTCTTTATCTTCAGACCCGTCCGGGTCCTCTTGCTCCTCCTCACACCGCAGCTCCTTCTCCGTCAGGCGATGCACATGGAGGGCGTAGGGTCCTTTGGCACATTTGTGCCGGGTGAACGTGACCTCGTCCCCTACGTACAGGTCACGACCTCTGTGTCCCTCCGGCAGATGGCTCTCTACGTCTCTGCGGGTTACAAAGACGTCGCCGGGGGTATGATGGTCTCTTATGAAGCCCCACCCATGCTGCAGGTTGAATTTAATCACAGTCCCGGTGGTACGGGGACCATGAGCTGCACGGGGGTTCCTCCTGGTCCGGCTCTTCTGCCCTGCGCTCTGTTCCTGCAGCCGCTGCTCTCGGATCCGCCTCTCTTTCCGCTCTTGCTCAAAGGCTGCCAACTGCTGGCGGCAGCACTCCACTCGCTCTGCTGCAGCTGCCCGCGTTTCTTGAGTGAACCCCATGAGGTCTCCTCCGGTGGGGTCCCACTCGAATTGTGCTTCTTCTAGCGGGAGCGGGGTTCTCCTGACGGGCTTTGGAGCCGGAATCAGGGGCTCGCACAGGTGCCTTGCTCTTTGGAGTTCCAGTTGGTAGTACTCCTGGGGCCATACAAAGGGCTGCCCATCCGGGCACGTGTGCTGGGCAAATAGATCTTCGCCCAGGTGCGGCACTCGAGATGTTGAGGGCGCGTTGATGGAAGCGGCGCCCGGATTGACCAGGCCTTGCGACCAGGCTTGGGGCACCCTAAAGGTAAAGGGCACCGTAAGGACGGCGGCGCCCGGGGTTACTCGGCCCTGCGACCAGGCCGGTGGCTCCGCGGAGGTAGGGGGCGCTGTTGGAATTGCGGCGCCCGGAGGTACTAGACCTTGCGACCAGGCCGATGGTATTTCCTGTTTCGTCGCGCTCAGGGTCGAGGCGTGTGACGTCACAGGGGTCGCGGCCGCGGCTTCTGCTTGAGGCCTAGTCTGGCACGGTGACGATGCAGCGACGGGCACGGCAGGGGGAATTTCGGGCTCTGCGACGGGGAGCTGGGACAGGTACACGGTTTCTCGGCTCGGGGTAAAGACGTCCCCTTTACCTGCCTCCGTCCGTTCAGCTCCCTCCTCGGCGCCGTCTCCGGCCTTCACTCCTCCTGCACCATCCTCAGAGGCGGTCTGTCTCCTCGTCTCGGGTGGCGTGCTCCGCTGATGGGTTCCGGTCTGCTGGGCCATCTCACGGCTCCACTCCGTCAGCGTGTCTTGCTGCACCTGGGCCATCCTCCGTGCGAGGCCCTCCAGCGCGGTCTGTGCACACTCCCGGTCTCGGGGGAGCTGTGCTAGGATCTCCACTAAGCCTAGTGGGGTTGTTGCTTGCAACAGGCTCCTGACCACTGGGTCGGTGCTGCCTGTCTCTCCCTCCATCTCCGGGTACAACTTCTCCGGAGTCCTCTCCAGACTTCTTGTCTCCGGGTGCGCTCTCTCCAGACTCCTCCAGGCTGCACCCATCTTCGTTCTTTTCTTCAGTCTCCGCCCACATTGAGGGTGGTCCCGGGGCAACTTTGTGATTGTCAGTTCCAGGGGCAGTTCTCTCACGCTGATGGACACTTCCAGCATCACAGTCTCTGTTGGTGGGCGCGGTTTCCGCTTTTGGCGCCATTCTTCGACCTGGCCCACGATGGGAGGTGGCCTTTTGCCACCCTCTGGCACGCCCATAATGGCGTCCGCTCTTCCAAGGCGGGAAATCTTTGGAAATGGCGGGAATCGTCTCCCAGTGGCGGGAAACTCCATGGATGGCGGGAAAAAGCTGCAAATGGCGGACAACCGGCGGGAAACGACCTGTGATGGGGTCCGTTGGCGGGGACCCTCCGGAACCGGCGGGAGACTTCTTTTTAAGGTAACGGTGAACTTTTCTTCAGGCACGCAGTACCCGGTTGTTGCGGGCACGTAATCCTGCCGACTACGCCAAAGTTGACGCGCCCCCTGGGCCAGTGTTGTTTGGGGGATACCCGGAGCCGGATCAGATGGGGGTTGTAGTCTCCGAGTGGCGGTGACCCGGTCCGTGCCCAGGTTGTCAAGCTCAGTGAGTGGCAGTCCTACAGATGTTGCTGGATGTTCTTTAGTGTCGACTACGCCACCCGTTGATTTGCGGTCAATACGGCCGCCGCTGCAGCAGGGTCCGCTGAGGCTGGTGGTGTGTGTGCAGCTTCTGGTGGTATAACCCCCAACGGGAGGGGTATAGCCTCAGGGGGTCAGTTGTAGAGGGTGGTGGTTGTGGTGGTGCAGTGAGAATGGTATTAAGACTCAGAGTCGGGCTGTGCAGTTCAGGGTGTTTACTTACTGCTGTTGTTCTGGTCACTCCGGCCTTGAGTGACCGCCCGAGCCGTGCTGCGTCCACCAGGTCCTGGACTCGGCCAACCCCCAGGTAATTCTGGAGCGTGATCCTGAGCTCCCTTTCTGACGTTCCTTTTCTCTGGCCTTCCCCACCAGGGATCCACCTATGTCCGGCTCCCTCGGGTCTCTTGGTGGGTACACCTCTTCTGGGTTCCCTGACCCTATACTTGGTCTGCCTTCCTGGTGGATTTAGTGGGGGGTCGTGGCAGATCCTGCCCACAACCTCCGGTCTCTGGCTGAGGATTAGTGCCCTCCACCAGCTTGGGATCCGGTACCCTTGTGCCAACCCTTCACCCTGTTGCTTGTATTTGGGCTCTTGGGGTTCCCTCTTCTTCCCCTCTGGGTCCTTCTGACTCCTCTCTCTCTCTTCTTTCAGGACTGCTTGACCCTCTACAACAGACTGACTAGTAGCTGTCTGCCTGTCTGACCCTGATCTAAGATGGTTCCCACCTTATATACTCCCTCTATGTGTGAGCTCAGGTGACCAGCACCCAATGAGCTCCTAGCATTACCCAGACTGCTCCCCCTATCTGCCCCTACACTACTGGGATGTTCCACCCCCCTCCCACTCCAGCCAGGGACAGACACTGTCGTACCTGCACATATATTGGTGGGAGTACCGTCGATCTGTCCCCCGGAAATGGGATGTGTGTAGTGTATGCAGCCTACTGAGCTCAGTTCCACACTCCATCCTTACCCGGGAGTGGAATACCACACCTCTGGCTTGAGGTGTAATACCCCTGTAGCAGCCGAATCCTCAGGGTGCTACACCTGTAATGTCAAAAAATGCTATTAGCCTTCAGATATGGTGTTACTCTGCAAGATGATAGTGTTCTACAGCTCCCCTGCCCCTGCAATGATAGTCCAGCTACCAGGCCGTCGCAATGACAGTCCAGCTACTAGGAGGAAATTAACTTTATTCCTCTAGGCGGCCACCTGGCTTTTAGTCATAGAGTTGCGGCCGCAGCAACTTCAGTCATCATTGATTACATAGTGTGCAGTGGCTGTGACTGTACCCCAGGCACTGACGGTTGGCTCTGTAGTGATGCAGTCAGTGTCGGAGCATGTTCACAGCAGTTGCTCACTATGTACAAAGTGGTGATTGAAGCCACGCCTCTTTGGTTGAAAGCCAGAGGCCACGAGAAGGAATAAAGTTAATTTCCTCCTGGTAGCCGAACTATCAGCTGCGCAGCTTTGGAACTCTATTAACCTGCATATTAACTCCATATCTGCAAGTTAATAGCATGAAAAACTTCAACTGCCGCTCAGTTGTTAAAATCAGAAAAAAGTGTAGCCTAGACCTAACTGACAACTGGGCGTCACTTTTACCCTTCTTAATGGATGTGTTCTTACATAGTCTGATATTGGGCCGAATAATGGTACACTGCCAGACTGTTGATACAATAATAGTGACAATTTATTAAACAAGGGCCACATTCACACATCTGTGTGTCGCAGTCCGCGTGCAGACCGTCATCCATGAACTTGCCACAGGTCTTTTGACTTAAAATTGACAACCCCATAAGCATATATGAAGCTATAAAGTTCAGGTCAGGAGACTTGCGTCCAGTCGGTGAATAACTATATGTACTCAGCCTGTGACACATACAGTTGGTAAAATAAGTATTTGATACACTGACGATTGTAAGTTTTCCCACTTACAAAGAATGGAGAGGTCTGAAATTTTTATCGCAGGTACACTTCAACTGTGAGAGACAGAATCTAAAAATGAAAAACAGAAAATCACTTTGTATGATTTTTAAATAATTAAATTACATTTTATTGCATGAAATAAGTATTTGATCACCTACCAACCAGTCAGAATTCTGTCTTTCACAGACCTATTAGTTTTTCTTTAAGAAGCTCACCTACTTTGCACTCATTACCTGTATGAATGGTATCTGTTTTAACTTGTTACCTGTGTAAAAGACACCTGTCCACACACCCAATCAATCACACTCCAACCTCTCCACCATCGCCAAGACCACAGAGCTGTCTAAGGACACGAGGGACAAAATTGTAGACCTGCACAAGGCTGGGATGGGCTACAAGACAATAGGCAACAAGAAAAGAAAAAAACTTCGAAAAAACGTCCCAAGTCAAGAAAATAAAAAGTCTTTATTAGAAAAATTATAGATGAACAATGAGGATCACTCAGATGCACACAATATAAAAACAAAAGAGGAGCACAACAACGAGGAGCAACATCCATTCATCACTTAAGGAAAATGTGCACTGCCAAATGTAAGTGAGTTACCTATAAGTACAATAAAGCACTACAATAGAGATCCTACAAGGTAACTCATGAGAAGGTTAATGGAGAAAATAATCTGGTTTGAAAACTCTGCCCAGTGTGGAATCTAATCTAGAAGCATGTGCCCAGAGCAGCAAGAAAGTCTAAACATGACACCTCAACTATGAGCAAGGCGCTCATTATGAGAGGTGAAGTCTCCAAGCGGCAGCTCATACAATATGTATTTAATTCAAATCATGTACTTACACCCACAGTGGTTGGATATCAGTTCCTCGCTCGAGCTCAGCCCGATAGGCAAGCAGCTTGGTGAGAAGGCAACAACTGTTGGCACAATTATTAGAAAATGGAAGAAACACAAAATGACTGTCAATCCTCCTCGGCCTGGGGCTCCATGCAAGATAAGGGGTAAGGATTAGTGATGGGTGAGCACTAAAATGCTCGGGTGCTCGTTGCTCAGGTCAAGCACATTGGAATACTTGGGTGCTTGACCCGAGCAACGAGCACAATGTAAATCTATGGGAAACTCGAGCATTTTTCAGGCAGCTCTCCCCGGCGGTCTGCAGAGGGCCTAAAAATTGCCCAAATCAATGGGAACAGTGCTCAAATGACATGGGGACAGCATGGGGAAGACCCTTGAAGCATTTCTGACTCCCAGTTCACTGCTGTGAACAATGTTGTCTGAGTATTACGCCACTTTTACGGACTCACAATAAAACATACAAAAACAAAACCAAAATGGATTTTCCTGGGAAAAAAGTTAAGGAACATCTTTGCAGGGTAATGACTTCTATATAAGGCAAAATAAATAACCAAAAACAAAAATGCTCCTCCACACCTTGGGCTATGTTCACACGTAGCGTTTTTCATGCTTTTTTGCACTTTTGCATTGCTTTCAACCAAGACAAATGCATTCACTGGGAAATGTCATTTTAACATTTTACAACCTTATCTGGCCATGTGGTGTGACACATCATTAGACACATCCTGTTTCATTTATAATGGAGGGACTCTGAAAGTCACAAAGCCTATTTTTATAGGGGGAACAGGCAGCCCTTACTATTCTTAAAGGGCCAGCATTCGGCCTTCGCTATTGTTAGAGAGCCATCAGCCGGCTATGCTTTGTTGTTCACATTATTAACGAGTGGGTCTCCTATACTATTATTGCGCATGCAGTGACCGCAAGGGCTGCCAAAAATTTGGATGCACGTAACCCAATACCCACTTGAAGAGACATAGAGGAGGGCCTCAGTAAAAAATGTTCCCATTATAAAGGAACGGGTCTCCTATAGTGGTAATGCCGATGCTGTGACTGAAATGCCTGACAAAATTTGGGAATTACAAAGGAGTGGTTCTACTATACAGTTATAGGGTATGCAGTGAGTTCAACGGCTGTTTAAATTAGGGGAAAACACCAGTACCAATTTAAAGACACATAGAGGTGGGCCTCAGTAATGACATGTTCCCATTACAAAAGGGGCGGTTCTGCTATACAGTTATAGGGTATGCAGTGAGTACAATGGCTGCCAAAAATTTGGAGGCACTCCAATGCCCCTTGGAAGAGACGTAGAGTAGCGCCTCATGAAAAAATGTTCCCATTATTAGGAAGCGGGTTTCCCATAGTGTTTGCCTATGCAGTGAATGCAAAAGCTGCCAAAAATTTGGAGGCATGCCAATGCCCCTTGGAAGAGACGTAGAGGGCCTCATGAAAAAATGTTTCCATTATTCGGAAGTGGATCTCCCATAGTGTTTGCCTATACCGTGAATGCAAAAGCTGTCAAAAATTTGTAGGAACTACAATGCCCCTTGCAAGACACGCAGAGGTCAGAGAACCTCCTAAAAACAATGTTCCCATTATTAGGAAGTGGGTCTCCCATAGTGTTTGCCTGTGCAGTGAATGCAAAAGCTGACAAAAATTTGGAGGCACTCCAATGCCCCTTGGAAAACACGTAGAGGTCAGAGAGCTTCCTAAAAACAATGTTTCCATTATTAGGAAGTGGGTCTCCCATAGTGTTCGCCTATGCAGTGAAAGTAAAAGCTGACAAAAATTTGGAGGCACTCCAATGCCCCTTGCAAGACACGTAGAGGTCGGAGAGCCTTCTAAAAACAATGTTCCCATTATTAAGAAGTGGGTCTCCCATAGTGTTTGCCTATGCAGTGAATGCAAAAGCTGCCAAAAATTTGGAGGCACTCCAATGCCCCTTGGAAGAGACGTAGAGGGCCTCATGAAAAAATGTTCCCATTATTAGGAAGTGGGTCTCCCATGGTGTTTGCCTATGCAGTGAAAGGAAAAGCTGTCAAAAATTTGGAGAAACTCCAATGCCCTTGCAAGACATGTAAAGGTCAGAGAGCCTCCTCAAAACAATGTTCCCATTATTAGGAAGTGGGTCTCCCATAGTGTTTGCCTATGCAGTGAAAGCAAAAGCTGACAAAAATTTGGAGGCACTCCAATGCCCCTTGCAAGACACGTAGAGGTCAGAGAGCCTTCTAAAAGCAATGTTCTCTTTATTAGGAAGTGGGTCTCCCATAGTGTTTGCCTATGCAGTGGATTAAAAAGCTGCCAAAAATTTGGAGGCACTCCAATGCCTCTTGAAACAGACATAGAGGGTCTCATGAAAATGTTTTCCCATTATTAGGAAGTGGGTCTCCCATAGTGTTTGCCTAAGCAGTGAAGCAACGACTGCCAAAAATTTGGAGGAACTCCAACGCGCCTTGCAAGACACGTAGAGGAGGTGATATGGTAGATATGGTGGTGAATGATATGGTGATGGAGGATGAGGAGAAGGTGGAGGACAAGTGCAAATAGACAAAATCAGGAAGCGTATACCCATGTGTAGCTGTGAAGAGGTGCATAGACTTCCCAAAAAAAGACACTGGATTTGAGTTTATATTACGCTGCTATCATTTGGTGGTGTTGAGAAGTCTGGCCCAATCTAGCTCTTGTTCATTTTTATAAGAGTCAGCCTGTCAGCATTTTCAGTTGACAGGCGGATCAATTATAACTCCGGCTCCTCCTCCTCCCTACTTCCTCTTACTGTCGGGGTTCCTCAAGGATCAGTCCTAGGCCCCCTTCTTTTCTCCTTATACACCGCTCCTATTGGACAAACAATCAGTAGATTCGGTTTTCAGTACCATCTCTATGCTGATGACACCCAATTATACACCTCTGCTCCGGACATCACCCCTGCATTACTACAAAAGACCAGTGATTGTCTTTCTGCTGTGTCTAACATTATGTCCTCCCTCTACCTAAAACTGAATCTGTCAAAAACTGAACTACTCGTCTTTCCTCCCTCCATTAATCTACCTGTGCCCGATATTGCCATCTCCGTTTGTGGCTCAACCATTACTCCCCAGCTACAAGCCCGCTGTCTTGGGGTCATTTTTGATTCAGATCTTTCTTTCACTCCTCACATCAAATCACTCGCTCGTTCATGTCATCTACATCTCAAAAACATCTCAAGAATCAGGACTTTTCTCACCTTTGACTCGGCAAAAACTCTTACTGTCGCTCTTATTCATTCTCGTCTTGACTATTGCAACGCTCTACTAATCGGTCTCCCTCTTACTAAACTCTCCCCTCTACAATCCGTCCTGAACGCAGCAGCCAGGATCATATTCCTTGCCAACCGCTACTCAGATGCCTCTTCCCTGTGCCAGTCATTGCATTGGTTGCCCATCCAATATAGAGTTCGTTTTAAACTTATCACGCTTACCCACAAAGCGCTCCATTTTTCAGTACCCCCCTACATCTCCTCCCTTGTCTCAGTCTACCACCCTACACGTGCCCTCCGTTCTGCAAATGACTTGAAACTAAAATCCTCCATAATCCGAACTTCCCACTCCCGTCTCCAAGATTTCTCGCGTGCTGCGCCAATTCTCTGGAATGCACTACCCAGGACAGTTCGATTAATTCCCAATACCCACAGTTTCAAGCGAACCCTAAAAACACATTTCTTTAGACTGGCGTATCACCTAAACACACTCTGTCCATCCCAGCTTTCCCCCATATTAAAATCTTCTTCAACTTCGGGTTCAAACCAACCATGCACATAAAAGCCTCTGTCAGGACTGCACACATACTGGCTGGCGACCAGTCCATGTATTATTATTTATCCTATTCAGTATATCAAGGCTGCATTATACAATATATGTACTTTTTACCTTTTGTGTCTCCCCCACTTCCTCATAGACTGTAAGCTCGCGAGCAGGGCCCTCACTCCTTTCGATATGAGATATGCTTATTCTGTATTGTCTGTATAAGTCCCCCCTAAAATTTGTAAAGTGCTGCGGAATATGTTGGCGCTATAAAAATAAACTATTATTATTATTATTATTATTCACTCCACCAGTGGCACTAAAAACCCGCTCTGACAGAACGCTAGCGGCAGGGCAGGTCAGGACCTCCAAGGCATAGCGAGCCCGTTCATACCACGTGTCCAGCTTGGATACCCAATAATTATAAGGCACAGAGGAATCACTGAGGATGTTGATACAGTCGGCAAGGTACTCCCTCACCATATTCCCAAACTTTACACTCCTTGTGAGAGTACCCCGTGCCTCAGGGTCTGTAAGATGGGAGGGTCTGAGAAAACTGTCCCAGAACTTTGACAGTTTTCCCCTGCCTCTGCTGGTTTGGAGTTGGGTCTCTCTCGCCTGTACTCCTTGGTTGTCCAACGAACTGTGACCTCTGCTGCCAGCGTTTTCAGATGGGAATTTTTTTACTAATTCTGCAACAAGGGCCTTCTGGTACTGCACCATTTTAGTAGACCTATCCGCCTTTGGAATAATAGATAGAAAGTTCTTCTTGTAGCTTGGGTCTAGAAGTGTCACCAACCAGTAATGACTGACACCCAAAATTTGGAGAATGCAAGGATCATGGGAAAGGCAGCATAACATAAACTCAGCCTATGTGCCAGACTGCTACCATGCAAGACTTCCGTGTCCTCACCAAGAGGACGACTGACCTGGCTCTCCTCCTTCTCCCTGTCCTCAGGCCATCCACGCTGAACAGACAGTATGACAGTTGTGCAGGTAGTACCATCTATAGCACATGAAACTAGCTCCTCCTCCTCCTCCTGTTCCTCATTGTCACCCAATCCACGTTGGGATGAGATGAGGCTGGGCTGTGTGTACTCATCCTGTATGGTTCCTTACTCCATCTCATCATGCTCTGCCTGCAAGGCATCCTCTTTGATTGTGAGCAGAGAGCATTTCAGAAGACAGAGAAGTCGTATGGTGATGCTAATTATGGCTTCATCGCTGCTCACCATCTTGGTGGAGTCCTCAAAGTTTTGGAGGATGGTAAATATGTCTAACATCCATGTCCACTCCTGAGGTCTTATGTGTGGAGTTTGAAGTGAATATCGATGACCTTGTTGATGCTGGTAGTCAACAACTGCCCTCTTCTGCTCACAAATCCTTCCCAACATCTGCAATGTAGAGTTTCATTGCGTGGGGACATCACACACCAATCGGTGAGCCGGAAGCTGCAAACGCTGCTGAAACACGGTAAGGGTGGCTGAAGCTGTAGGTGACTTTCTAAAATAGGAACAAAGGCGGCGTACTTTGACAAACAGATCCAGCAGCTCCGGGTAGGTTTTGAGAAAGCGCTGAAACACGAGGTTACACACATGGGCCAGGCATGGTACGTGTGTGAGCTCGCCTCGCCTCAGAGCCGCCACCAGTATCCTGCCATTGTCACACACGACCATGCCTGGCTCTAGGTTTAGCGGTGTCAGCCACAGATCTGCCTGTTCTTTCAGAGCTGTCCACAACTCTTCAGCGTTGTGTGGTTTGTCACCAAAGCATATTAGCTTCAGCACAGCCTGTTGCCGCTTGGCCGAGGTAGTGCTGCAGTGCTTCCAGCTTGCGACTCATGTGATCATTTCGGACATGGATGCTGAAGAAGAGGAGGAGGAGGTGCAGGAGCTGTACAATGTGGGGTCAACATTCTGCTCACATATTCTTCCCAACATCTGCAATGTAGAGTTCCAACGTGTGGGGACATCACACACCAGTCGGTGAGCCGGAAGCTGCAAACGCTGCTGAAACACGGCAAGGGCGATGGAAGCTGGAGGTGACTTTCTAAAATGGGCACAAAAGCAGCGTACTTTGACAAGCAGATCCGGCAGCTCCAGGTAGGTTTTGAGAAACCGCTGAACCACGAGGTTAAGCACATGGGCCAGCCATGGTACGTGTGTGAGCTTGCCTCAGAGCCGCCACCCGGTTCCGGCCACTGTCAGGCACGACCATGCGTGGCTGTAGGTTCAGCGGTGTCAGCCACAGATCTGCCTGCTCTTTCAGAGCTGTCCACAACTCTTCAGCATTGTGTGGTTTGTCACCTAAGCATATTAGCTTCAGCACAGCCTGTTGCTGCCTGGTCGAGGCAGTGCTGCAGTGCTTCCAGCTTGTGACTGATGTGGTCATTTCAGAGATGGATGCTGAAGAGGAGGAGGAAGTGTAGGAGCTGTAGAATGTGGGGCCAACCCTGATTGACCCAGGGCCCGCAATCTTCGGTGTCGGGAGGACATGTTCCGTCCCAAGGTCCAACTGGGTCCCGGCTTCCACTATGTTAACCCAGTGTGCCGTCAGCGAGATGTACCGTCCCTGCCCATAAGCACTTGTCCACGTGTCTGTGGTTAGGTAGACTTTCCCGGTAACTGCGTTGTTGAGGGCACAGCTAATGTTGTGGGACACGTGCTCGTGTAATGTGGGGATGGCACACCGGGAGAAATAGTGGTGTCTGGAGACCGAGTACCGAAGGACAGCCGTGCCATCACGTTGCCGAAAGCTTCCGTCTCCACCAGCTTAACAGGCAATGTTTCGAGCACAAACAGTCGTGAAATGTGTAGATTTAGTAGTGTGGCCTGTGGGGCGTTAGCTGTGTATTTGCGCTTTCATTCCAAGGGCTGGGGTAGGGACAACTGAATGCTGGGAAAACTATGTGGATGTGCTTAATGATGGTGCTACTTGAGAGTGTGCAATGACAGGTGCAGGGCAAGAGGCATCCTGGCACATGCCATGGACAGGGGATTGGCTTGCATGCACAATAGCGGAAGAAGCAGTGGTGCCACCCGCAGACACTGTTCTTGGACCCTGGGGTTCGGCCCACTTAGTCGGGTGCTTTGCTGCCATGTGCCTGATTATGCTGGTGGTGGTCAGGCTGCTAGTTTTGCCACCCTTGCTGATGCTGGCCTGGCAGGTGGTGCAAATGGCCTTTTTGGGGTTATCTGCAGAGTCTTTAAAACACAACCAGACTCGGGAAGACCTAACAGTTGTACTGGCAACTTCTGTCGTGTTGATGTTACGGGGAACGATTGCCCGCCTTCTGTCTGCAACCACCACACTGCTTCTTCCTGCCTGTTGTGGTGCTATGCCTCCCTCCCCCTGTGTGCTGCTGTCCTCGCTCTGTATGTCCCCCTGCCAGGTTGGGTCAGTTACTATATCATCCACCACCTCGTCTTCCACTTCCACACCCTGGTCCTCCTCCTGACTTTCTGGCAATTGTGTATCATTATTGTCCACCTCTTGTGACAGTTTCCTACCGTCACCTTCGTGTGACCATGGCTGTTCAAATATTTGGGTATTGCTACAGGCAATCTCCTCTTGTCCCGCTTCAAGTGGACCGGGCAAGAGGCCCGAATCTATAAATGGAAAAGTGAACAGCTCTTCGGAGTGTCCAAGTGTGGGGTCAGTTGTCTCTGGGGACTCGGCATGGTAGGAGGAAGGAGGATCAGGGTGAGGAATATGCAGTCCAGACTCACAGCTACTGAGACTTGACCGAGCGGAAGAAAGGGTGGTGGTGGCTAAGTGACTGGAATCATTATCTGCTATCCAACCAATAACCCTTTTAAACGGCTCTGTGTTAAATTGTGGTGTTCTGCGGTCCTCTATTAGTTGGGACAGGAAGGTCGAGCGAGAAGATGTGGGTGTTTGTTGTGGCACAATTTCAGCTAGCCCACAGCCCACTGCAACAAAATTTCAATAGAGGCCAGAAATGGCAGAATTTTCAGCGCACTTATATGTGATCCGTGTGACGTACAGACCACAGTTTTTAATAGCTGGCCTGTAAGTAACTATTTTTAACAGCAAACAGGTGTCAATTACTTTGCTAACACACTGCAACAAAATTTAAATAGAGGCCAGAAATTGCAGAAATTTCAGCGCACTTATATGTGATCCATGTGCCGGACAAACCATGGTTCTAAACAGATGGATTTTTAGCGCCATAATATGGAAAGGATCTGGCTGTATTCTGCAGTGCCAACAACCAAATGGAGCAGAAAAACAGTGTTCTCTGGATTTCTTTTTAAGCAAATAATCAGGATTAAGATCCAAAAAAAAATTATTCCTGGCCCCTGATACCTGGGGCTATTTCTAGAAATATCTGTAAAAGCACCAGCTGAAGACAGAACTGGAGCTCTTTTTTATTATAAAAATACAAAACACAAACATAACACAAACATCACATAGAGAAAACTGAACCCCTGCAAAAAACACAACCCATAAACCCCAAAAGTCCAAAGTCCAGCAAGATAACGGAAAAAAAAAATTTGAACGCCCCCAGCAAGGGAAGAAACCTTTACTTTCCACCATATCAATAGGCCAAAAAAGACTTTACAAACCCTTTTCTTTTCCAACATCCGAACACATTCATCCACACCTAAACCCCCTGATATACAAAAGGAAAACCAAAATCTGGCCCGTTGCCCAAAAAGGAAAAATTAGGCCACCTGGCAAAAACTTATCATTAACACACACATATATATATACTGTATATATATATATATATATATATATATATATATATATATATATGTATATATATATATATATATATATATATATATATATATATATACAGGGTCGGACTGGGGTGCCTAGGGCCCACCAGGGAAACTGACTCTAGGGGCCCACACTACAGCCCACCATAAACGGTTTTATTACTTGTTATGCTTTTCTATAATGTACTATAGTTACATGATTGGCCGCGCTGTGAAGCACTGAGCGGCAGGACTTTCTTCGAACAGTCATTCCGTACTGCCAGAGTCCCTTTAATGGTAACTTGTCACCTTGAAAAACTATATTTATCTGCAGATATGGGGTTAATGTGCAGGTAAATAGGGTGTAAAGCCTGGTTAGACGGCTTATTTGAAAAGCGTTGGCTACACGGAGAAAATTACATTTTATTCTCCCTGCCGCCACTCGCTTCCTGTCATAGGATCGGTGCAAGGAGGGAGACATTACAGTCACCGCGAACTACAAAGTGAGCGTGCTGCAATAACATCCGGCACCTTGATTGTGACACTTCCATGGAGGCCAACCTCAGGCTGAGCTTCATTGAATGACTAACATGGCAGCAGCACCTGGCAACTAGTGCTGAGCTAGCGTGGTCGGATAAGGTGTGATCCCAGCATGCTCGGGTGTTATCTGAGTATCTTGTAGTGCTCTGCTACTATTCTCGAATCCCCAGGGTAGCATGTTTTGGGGCGGTAGACAGACGCAACACATGCAGGAATTGCCTGTTTGTTAGGTAATCCCTGCATGTGTTGCTTCTGTCTACCGCCGCAAAACATGTTACCGCAGGGACTAGAGCATATTAGCAGAGCACTACAAGATACTCGGATAACACCCGAGCATGCTGGGATCACACCTTATCTGACCACGCTCGCTTGGCACTAGTTGCCAGGTGCTGCTGCCATGTTAGTCATTCAATGAAGCTCAGCCTGAGGTTGGCCTCCATGGAAGTGTCACAATCAAGGTGCCGGACGTTATTGCAGCACGCTCACTTTGTAGTTCGCGGTGACTGTAATGTCTCTTATCCGACCACGCTCACTCAGCACTACTGGCAACCCATCAGCAACCTGCAACTGCGTCACAGGGGGCTGAAGGGAGCAGGTGACTGCATGCACCGGCCATTGTGCTATTTAAATGCCGCTGTCAATGATTGACAAGGGCACTTAAATACTCAAAACAGCAGCAATCAAGGCGAGCTCTGATCACTGCTGTTACAGGCTTGGCTCCGGCTATGTAACACAGCTGACATCTGCTCGGTATGGAGCAGGCTCAGCTCCTGAACTCGCTCCATACAAGCACATCCCTATAGTGACAGTTATGACAAGGTTAGCAAATTTCACTTGTCTGTTCCTAAATGTGGAAAGACAAATGGAATTCCTTAACACATGTGAAAGAGACCTAATAGATTTAGTAAAGGTGCCCCAAGCATATGAATGTTATTACACACCACAATGCACAGTTACATACACGCATCTTACAAAAATACATATTATTCCAGATACGTCGACACGCACAAACACGCAGACGCGAACAAACACATCAGTACATGAAAGCATCATCTGAACCACCATCATTTGTAATGTCAGGTCAGCCCCATGTATATTTGTATCGCATAAACCTACAACTGACAGTATGTAATTAACAATAGAGATACTGGGAGTTGTTATCAGTCATCATCAGACTGCGGACCATACAGGAACCACAGTACTGATGAGACGTAGGCAGGATCACAAATGAACATTTACATCCAGGTATCTTACCTGAGATGTCTTCTCTGATTAGAGTTGTTCTCTTTCTTTTCTCCATCTTGTCCAGACTCCATGATGACTTTTCTCATCCACAGCTCATCTCTGCAGACTTCCATCTTCTCCGGTCTTCTGCAGCACATCCCCACACGATGCCCTTAAAGATAGCAGAGTCATTATAATGCTCCTGATTAAAAATATCTACACTGAGCCCCTGAATAAACCTAACTCTTACAATGCTCCCTGCACAAAACATGACATACACTGTACCCCTCTTATGGTACCTGCTCTCCACACTGTCCTCTCCTTACCATACTGGTCCCCCTCTCCTCACTGTCCTCTCCTTACCATACTGGGCCCCCTCTCCACACTGTCCTCTCCTTTCCATACTGGGCCCCCTCTCCACACTGTCCTCTCCTTACCATACTGGGCCCCCTGTTTACATTGTCCTCTCACACTGTGTCCCCCCTATACTGTCCAGTCTCTATACTGTGCGCCTTCATCACACTCCCCCTCCTCAGCATACTGTTCCCCCCTTTCTGTGCCCTCACACTGTTTCCCCCATACTGCCGCATCTCTATACCTTCCCCCACACTACCTAGTCTCTGTGCTGTCACCTCACACTTTTCTCCCTCCATACTGTCTCCTCACACTATTCCCCCACTCTCCATACTGTTTCCTCATACATCCCCCTTCCCCATTCTGTTCCTGCACTCATTCCCACCCCTCCTCTGGTTCACCATACTGTTTCTTCACACATCTCCCCATTCTGTCTCCTAAAATTTCTCTCCCATCTCTCCCCAAATATAATAAATCTTCGGAAGACCACACAGACATGCAGAAACGCGCTTACACACACGAAAACAAGCGCACACAGACACATACTAAGGGCTCTTTCACACATCAGTACATGCGGTGACAGTTTCCACACGTACCAGAGACATTGGTACACGTAGACCCATTCAAATGAATGTTTTTACCTGCTGCACCTCCCACAAAACATCCCGCACACTGATGACAGCACTCTTCCTAAGCACCAGGTGCTGAACGCTGCTCTCATCATAGATCCCTGCCGGCGCTGCGATCAGCAGCAGCAGAGTCAATGATGAGAGTAGTAGTCTACTCCCGCCGTGTAGAACTGTAAAAATAGGAATAAAATAAAAAAAATCCTTATACTCACCTCTCCTAAGCGTCACCCGCTGTAATCCGTGCAAGCGCTCACGCCGAGGAGAACGACTCCTGCAGCGAGTGGGCCCCGGAGCTGAGCTCAACAAGGGGTGCCCTGTCAATCACTGAGCGCAGCTCCGGGGCCTGCTCGCTGCAGGAGTCATTCTCCTCGGCATGAGCGCTCACACGGATCACAGCGGGTGACGCTTAGGAAAGGTGAGTATAAGGATTCTTTTATTTTATTCCTATTTTTACAGTTGGACACGGAGGGAGTAGACTACTACTCTCATCATTGACCCTGCTGCTGCTGATCGCAGCACCGGCAGGGATCTATGATGAAGGCAGCGCTCAGCACCCGGCTCTTGGGAACAGCGCTAACTGTACACTGATTCCCAAGCGCCGGTACGTGTCACACGGATGACACACAGGTGGACACGGATATCTCCAGTCCCGTAAATATCAGGACATGTGAAAGAGCCCTAATATGCACACACAGATACACATACTCACAGAAATGGGGACACGTACACACGCAGGCAAGCACACACAGAAATGCACACGCAGTCATGTTCAGACACACTCAGACAATCACACACAAAAATGCAGACACACAGGGAAGTACGCACACATGTGAAGACATACAGTACAGACCAAAAGTTTGGACACACCTTCTAATTTAAAGATTTTTCTGTATTTTCATGACTATGAAAATTGTACATTCACACTGAAGGCATAAAAACTATGAATTAACACATGTGGAATTATATACTTAGCAAAAAGAGTGAAACAACTGAAAATAAGTCGTATATTCTAGGTTCTTCAAAGTAGCCACCTTTTGCTTTGATGACTGCTTTGCACACTCTTGGCATTCTCTTGATGAGCTTCAAGAGGTAGTCACCGGAAATGGTTTTCCAACAATCTTGAAGGAGTTCCCAGAGATGCTTAGCACTTGTTGGCCCTTTTGCCTTCACTCTGCGGTCCAGCTCACCCCAAACCATCTCGATTGGGTTCAGGTCTGGTGACTGTAGAGGCCAGGTCATCTGGCGTAGTACCCCATCACTCTCCTTCTTGGTCAAATAGCCCTTACACAGCCTGGATGTGTGTTTGGGGTCATTGTCCTGCTGAAAAATAAATGATTGTCCAACTAAACGCAAACCGGATGGAATAGCATGCCGCTGCAAGATGCTGTGGTAGCCATGCTGGTTCAGTATTCTTTCAATTTTGAATAAATCCCCAACAGTGTCACCAGAAAAGCACCCCCACACCATCACACCACCTCCTCCATGCTTCACGGTGGGAACCAGGCATGTAGAGTCCATCCGTTTACCTTTTCTGCGTCGCACAAAGACACGGTGGTTGGAACCAAAGATCTCAAATTTGGACTCATCAGACCAAAGTACAGATTTCCACTGGTTTAATGTCCATTCCTTGTGTTCTTTAGCCCAAACAAGTCTCTTCTGCTTGTTGCCTGTCCTTAGCAGTGGTTTCCTAGCAGCTATTTTACCATGAAGACCGGCTGCACAAAGTCTCCTCTTAACAGTTATTGTAGAGATGTGTCTTGCGCTAGAACTCTGTGTGGCATTGTCCTGGTCTCTAATCTGAGCTGCTTTTAACCTGCGATTTCTGAGGCTGGTGACTCTGATAAACTTATCTTCAGAAGCAGAGGTGACTCTTGGTCTTCCTTTCCTTTGGCGGTCCTCATGTGAGCCAGTTTCTTTGTCGTGCTTGATGGTTTTTGCAACTGCACTTGGGGACACTTTCAAAGTTTTCCCAATTTTTCGCACTGACTGACCTTTATTTCTTAAAGTAATGATGGGCACTCGTTTTTCTTTACTTAGCTGCTTTTTTCTTGCCATAATACAAATTCAAACAGTCTATTCAGTAGGACTATCAGCTGTGTATCCACCAGACTTCTGCACAACACAACTGATGGTTCCAACCCCATTTATAAGGCAAGAAATCCCACTTATTAAACCTGACAGGGTACACCTGTGAAGTGAAAACCATTTCCGGTGACTACCTCTTGAAGCTCATCAAGAGAATGCCAAGAGTGTGCAAAGCAGTCATCAAAGCAAAAGGTGGCTACTTTTAAGAACCTAGAATATAAGACATATTTTCAGTTGTTTCACACTTTTTTGTTAAGTATATAATTCCACATGTGTTAATTCATAGTTTTGATGCCTTCAGTGTGAATGTACAATTTTCATAGTTATGGAAATACAGAAAAATCTTTAAATGAGAAGGTGTGTCCAAACTTTTGGTCTGTACTGTATATACACACGTAGACATGCAGGCACTCAAATACATACACACAAACACATGCAGGCATATACAGTACACACACGCAAGCAGGCATATACACACACACTGTACACACACAGGCATATACACAGACACTGTACACACACAGGCATATACACACACACACAGGCAGGCATATATACACACAGGCAGGCATATATACACACACACACATGCAGGCATATACACACACACACATGCAGGCATATAAACACACACACACACATGCAGGCATATACATACACACACACACACACATGCAGGCATATACACACACAGGCATATACATACACACACACAGCCATATACACACAGAGGCATATACATACACACACACAGCCATATACACACACACACACATGCAGCCATATACACACACACACATGCAGGCATATACACACACACATGCAGGCATATACACACACACACATGCAGGCATATACACACACACAGCCATATACACACACACACATGCAGGCATATACACACACACACACACACATGCAGGCATATACACACACACACACACATATACACACACATACACACACACATATACACACACACACACACACAGGCATATACACACACACACAGCCATATAACTCACCCATAAAAACGTTATTGACTATTTGGCACGGTGCTCTTGACATGAAATTGAAGCAGTGAGAGCTGTAGAACTGCAGTCTTGTTTCCAATTCCAGGCCAGGCCACATTCCACATATCCAGCCCCGGAGCCGGTATAAAAAAAGCCCAGAGTCAGAGCAGGAGAGAAGGGGGCGGTGCCACCACCTGGTCGGGAGCCGGTATTACTACAGGGGAGCAGGCCAGAGCAGATATGGAGCCGGGATGGGACCGTATCAGAAGCCCGGGAGCAGGGAGAGCAGAGCGAGACATCAGCTTCGGTGGCGCCGGCGTTTCATAGGACGGCCCCGGAGCAGAGAGAGCACTGCAGAGCGCGGGCGCGCGTATCAGAGGCCAGGAGAGAGCGGCGTCAGCGTCACCACAGTCTGCCAGCCAGTGGGAAAGCAGAGCGCAGTACGTGTCACTGCCCAGAAAGAATCCATCCTCTTAGTGTCAGAGACTCACGTGGTAAGTATGCTGCATGCACGTCACTGCAGGCCCGCTGTCACCAATGAATGTGCCGTGCGCGCGACGCTACATTTGATTCAGCCGCGCTTTTAAAGGGCTCACACTTTTAAAGGGCCCCCGCCACCAATTTTCTCACTCTCATATCGGGGCCCACAGGGAAATTTCCCGCCAGGCCAGACCGACCCTGTATATATACACTGCTCAAAAAATAAAGGGAACACTCAAATAACACATCCTAGATCTGAATGAATGAAATATTCTCATTGAATACTTTGTTCTATGCAAAGTTGAATGTGCTGACAACAAAATCAAACAAAAATCAAATGGAAATCAAATGTATTAACCAATGGAGGCCTGGATATGGAGTCACCCCCAAAATTAAAGTGGAAAAACATACTACAGCCTGATCTAACTTTGATGTAATGTCCTTAAAACAAGTCAAAATGAGGCTCAGTATTGTCTGTGGCCTCCACGTGTCTGTATGACCTCCCTACAACGCCTGGGCATGCTCCTGATGAGGTTGCGGATGGTCTCCTGTGGGATCTCCTCCCAGACCTGGACTAAAGCATCCGCCAACTCCTGGACAGTCTGTGGTGCAACGTGACGTTGGTGGATGGAGCGAGACACGATGTCTCAGATGTGCTCAATTGGATTCATGTCTGGGGAACGGGCGGGCTAGTCCATAGCTTCAATTCCTTTATCTTGCAGGAACTGCTGACACACTCCAGCCACATGCGGTCTGGCATTGTCCTGCATTAGGAGGAACCCAGGGCCAACCGCACCAGCATATAGTCTCACAAGGGGTCTGAGGATCTCATCTCGGTACCTAATGGCAGTCAGGCTACCTCTGGCGAGCACACCCCACACCATTACTGACCCACTGCCAAACTGGTCATGCTGAAGGATGTTGCAGGCAGCAGATCGCTCTCCACGGTGTCTCCAGTGTCAAGTCTGTTACATGTGCTCAGTGTGAACCTGATTTAATCTGTGAAGAGCACAGGGCGCCAGTGGCGAGTTTGCCAATCCTGGTGTTCTGTGGCAAATGCCTAGCGTCCTGCACGGTGTTGGGCTGTGAGCACAACCCCCATCTGTGGATGTTGGGCCCTCATACCACCCTCATGGAGTCGGTTTCTAACCGTTTGTGCAGACACATGCACATTTTGTGGCCTGCTGGAGGTCATTTTGCAGGGCTCTGGCAGTGCTCCTCCTGTTCCTCCTTGCACAAAAGCGAAGGTAGCGGTCCTGCTGCTTGGTTGTTGCCCTCCTACAGCCCCCTCCACGTCTCCTGGTGTACTTGCCTGTCTCCTAGTAGCGCCTCCAGCCTCTGGACACTACACTGACAGACACAGCAAACCTTCTTGCCACAGCTCGCATTGATGTGCCATCCTGGATGAGCTGCACTACCTGATCAACTTCTGTGGGTTGTAGTCTGTCTCATGCTACCACGAGCGTGAAAGCACAACTAACATTCAAAAGTGACCAAAACATCAGCCAGAAAGCATTGGTACTGAGATGTGGTCTGTGGTCCTCATGTGCAGAACCACTCCTTTATTGAGTGTGTCTTGATAATTGGCAATAATATATATATATATTAATTTATTTATTTTTTTTCTTCCCACCTAAACTAAGCCGTTATACCAACACCCAAAGGTTCCACGAAAGTGTGTGGGCTATCACACCCCGCATACCACACCAAGGTCCATGAAAGTTTATGGCCTCTCCTCCACAAGCAAATAGGTCCTCTTTGCCTTCCCGGCATTCCGCAGGACGTCCATTTTTCCAACAAACCCCCACCCCACCTAAACTAAACCCCCCACAAGCATCACAGTACACACGTATACAAAAAGAAAACAATATCCACAAACTTTAAAATATCAATCCTTACAATAACAAACCTAACAAATGACCAAGAACATGACAAACTTACCATAAACCACAAAACTAATCCAGACACAAGTTTGGTGCTTGCAAGCCCTACACTCAGGATTCCGATATTCCAAAACAAAAAGCTATAAGTGATCATTAACCTGGATGCCACTGACCTCAGACATGACCCAATCCGCCTCCTTTCTCGAGAATACGAAAAGAGAAACGTCATCGGCGTACGCCACCACCCTCAAAGTGGCATCTGGCTCCGCTCGGTCCATCCCAACTCCCACCAACGGTCCGCACTCCACCCTCCTTAAAAGGGGGTCGATCGCGAACACGTATAACAGTAGGCTCAGAGGACAGCCCTGGCGGACACCAGATCTCACCTCAAAAGGGTGTCCAACCCAACCGTTCACGAGCGGAAAAGTCTCTGTCCCATTTTATAAAACTCTTAACCAATCAACATACCTCCCAGGCAGACCATACCTCAGAAGGACGGACCAGAGGTACTCATGGTTAACCTGGTCAATGGCCTTTGCCTGGTCTAAAGACAGCAAGTACCCCTTCCTGTGACCTGGCCTGCCCTGCTCCACTGCCTCCCTGACACCCAAGCAAAGCACTAAATGTACTGCGGCCTGGAACAGAGCAGTGCTGGGCCCACGAAAGGAGCCGGGGTGCAAACTTCACCAACCGATTAAATAGCACCTTTGCTAGAACCTTTTGGTCCGTATCGAGAAGTGCTATGGGACACCAATTCCCAATACGGGATGAGTCTTTACCCTTTGACAGGATAATCAGGGCCGACTTCCTCATTGAACTGGGCAAAGCGTCCGAGGAGAGACACTCATTAAACACCTCAGTCAAAAGGGGAATCAAAGAGTCCCTAAAAGTCTTGTAAAACTCGGATGTTAAGCCATCCGAACCAGGTGACTTTTTGGGCCGGAGCCCATCAATCGCCCGTCTCACTTCCTCTTCTCTGATTGCTTCTGCCAAAACAAGAAGAGAGGGGTCATCACCCGGCTCAGGGATGGTTTCAGCCAGAAAAGCCGACATCTCATCCCAATCAGGATCCCCCTCCCCAAGAAGAGGTGCGAATAGAAGGATCTGGCCACCTCCAGGATCCCTGATTTGGATCTGTTCAGGGAACCTGTACTGTCGATCAATCCCATTACCACCTTACAACTCACTGACATCCTGCAATTCCAGCAAGGGTTGGGCGAGCGGTACCTCCCGAAGTCCCTCTCAAAAACTAAGGATGTGTGGCTATCATACTGGTACCCCTTGAGCAAGGCCTTCACCCTGGAGATTTCTTCATGGTCCCCTCCAGTCGAGATGAGCTGCTCGAGTTTCCTCCCCAGATCCCGATACAGGTGGTCCCTGTTCAGGCCTCTAAGGCTCGAGAGCTGACGGAAGAACCTTGCAACCCTTTTTTTGAATGGTACTTGTGGTACCTGACTCTGAAGAAATTCCTCAAAAGACTGTCTTACTTCCGCTTCTTCCAGAAGGGATGAATTTAGCTTCCATAGGCCTGGTTACGGTATTAAAATCCCCACCCATGACCACCTGCTGGCTCATAAAAAGATAGGGCTTGATCTTCAGGAAGAGACACTTACGGTCCTACTTGGATTGTGGGCCATAGATGTTAATGAGCCGAAGCTCTTGTCCCCTCATGAAGATGTCTAAGATCAAGCACCTCCCCATTTCTACCTCAATCCCCTAGAGGATGAACCTCACCACCCCTTGAAGGTGCCCCAGATATTACCCCTGGCCTCTCACCCCTGACCTCCAATACAGCAGAGTCATCGAGGGCTTGGAACAGATTGGAGAGGGGGATTAGAGGGGAGCAGGTGAGCCCTTCCGTAGGCACCTTAGTAGCTGTGGGGGCTTTAGATTTTTTAGCCCTGTTCTTCCTCCTCCTCCAACTCTTACCGGTACTATTGTCACCCGTTTTTTTAGGCTGCTCCATAACCTCCTCATCCAGACTTTCATACCGGGAGGAATCATCGAAAGCAGCTAACTCCTCCCTCTCCATCCTCCTGATCTCCTCGCACACCACTTTCTCCCCCAGGGCCTCAGAGACTCCGGCTGCTACCTCCAGGGAGGGGACAGTCATCACCTCAGTCGCCTGAGGCTTATCCTGCCCCCTGTCCATACAGCACCTCACCTGTTGCCACTGGTGGGCAGATGTACCAGCCTTGCCATTCCTCACTTACCCCTCAGCCCCCCCCACTTCCAGCTTCAGCAGATGTTGCACCACTGGGGACCCCCCCATGGCTCTCCCCTGCCTGACCAGAGATGGTGTTGGAAAAGGAGCGGGGGCAGTGGCTGTACAGGTGACCTAGATCACCACACAGGTGACACCTAATGTCACCACAGGCCACGACAAGATGACCTACCCCACCACACAAGGCACATTTCTGCACCTTGCAGCCCGCGCTGAAGTGGCTGGGATCGCCGCACCTGTGGCAGACTTTTGGCTGCCCCTGGTAGAAGATTAGGATTCTGTCCCTCCCCAGGAATGCTGAGGAGGGGATGTGGGTGACCGTACCACCAGAACACTTCAACTTCATCATGAAGGTCCAGCCCCCTGACCAGATACCAAACTCACCCCTGTTCTTCTTCGGGACCTCTGTGATTTCCCCATAGCAGGAAAGCCACGTCATAATGTCGACGCCAGAGAGTGACTTGTTACTTGTCAGCACGGCCACCCTCTTTATGCCGTATTGGCGAGACACTGCCTGCACAGCAAAATCTCGCCAGCTGGGCTCCCCCTTCACTAGTTCAAAATTCGACCAGAAGAGCTCTAAGTCCTCCGGCCGAACAAAACTGATGTCAAAGATGGAGGTACCAAAAGGATGGATCAGGGCAAAGATGTCCATTGCCCTGAAGTCCATCTTGAGGAGGAGTTCCACGACTCTAGCTCTTGGTGGGCATGCTTCACTGCCACTCCACCGAAGACGAACCATATTCCTCTTGGCCACCTCCTGCCAGGCTGTCAGGAGGGACCATACTGTTTCCCCCTCCCTTTTATCTTGGAAGGTGGCCAGGCCATGTCTGTCCAGCCAAAAGGCCAGGTCCACCTCTCTTCCCTCTACCTCGATCGTCCGCTCTCCCTTTTTAAGGGCCTCCAGGAAATGGCACCGCAAGACACAGTCCCAGAGGTCCTGAGGCAAGGAAGCCCCCTGAGGAGACCCCGAAACCCTGGCCACTACCCCCAAAAAACTCCGGAGACTCGCGGCTGGGGAGACAGATGGACCAGCACCCTCCCCACGCCCCCTGCCCCCACTACCACCAAACTCTCCACCACCCGCAATTTTCGCCACAGACACACCTCCACTCGTATCCTCAACCACAGACACATCTATACCCACGCCATCCCCATCCATGCCATCATTCACCCCACTCATCCCACTCCCATTGTCACGCACGCTGGGGTCAGTATTATTTTGTTTCTGGGCACATTTCTTGCCACCCTCTTTATTATTACCAGCTTTATTATCCACAGCTTTATTACCAACTTTATTTTTATTATTATTGTTACTGCCACCTCCTGGTGGCACCTTCCTTGCTGGGGGGTTTGGTACATTGAGTGCCACGGCCCCTTTAAGAACCACGCTGCAGGGCTTAAGCAGCATGGTCTCGCTCACTAGGGCTGTGGCACTCACACTGCTTGTAGAGGCAGGGACAGAGCCAGGAGTAGCCACTCCCCCAGCTCCGTCCTGCCTCACTGTTCCTGAGTCCAGAGAAGCCTGGACCGCCGTGACCCCTGCCGCAGGTAAGCTTACATTCACAGGGGACCCCGGCAGACTGGCTCCCCCATTGCTCTCTGCCACAGCCGTGGCCACAGCTCCTTAACCTGCCGCAGCTGGTGCTGTTGCCAGGCTCCGCCCCTCGGCTGACTTCGTGCCCACGTGAGCGAGCGTTTGAGAGGCCGCGCCCCTTGAAACCGGCCAGGTCCACTCCCAGGGGCCCCCGGTCTGGCGGTACCGGCTCCCAGGGGCACAGCACCCTCCACCACCACACCCTTAGCCACAAACAAACCAGCAGCAGCAACTCTGGGGGCCGGCCCCAGGCTAGGCCACTCCCCCTCAGCACCCACCAGCTGCGGGGCCCCCGCTGGATCCTAGCGCAGATGCCCTCAATCTTGCCGCGGACCCCGCCAGAGGAGCCCGCCCCATCATTTTCTTTTTGGGGGCCGGCTCCACCCCCTTCATTTTACCAGGTGCCTGGGTCCCCAAAAGCGATCCAGCAGCGGATCCGTGAGTGGGGGACCCAGACACCCCAGGGCACATCGCCGGAGATGCGGCCCCCGGCTGTCAGTACGCTACCGGCGGTGCAGGAGGCAGCGGCAGTTACACTCGCCATCCCCTGCACGCCAGTGGGTGCACCAGATGCCAGGCCTGCCCCCCTCTCACAGGGGACACAGCCTGAGCACCACCACAGTTCTTGCCCACCGCCGGGCCACCCTCCACGTCATGCTCCATATCCGACACCTCAGCCTCACAACCTCTTCCGTTACCACAAACAGAGGTGGGCTCTGCATGTCATGAACTATAGTCTCCCTGCTCCCTTGCTGCGGACCCACAACAGAGCCTGAGCCAGTTTGGGTAGCGGGTGCCGACAGCGGGACCGGGTGCCCCAAAGAGGGGGACATTCACAAACTTGTGCACAACCGATATTTTTTTCTTGGCTTTTTTCTTAGTTTTTGATTTTCTTTTTGTCCCCCTCCCGGTTGCCTCACCCTCGCAGATCTCATCCCCAAATGTCAGTTGGTTAAAACATGCCGGGGACTCGATCTGCCGGATCTGTTGCATAATGAGGCTGCCCCCCTCACTGCTGCTGCTGCCACCACTATCCTCGTCCTCCCCTTCGCTCCCGCTACCCTCTGAAGAGCCAGAATCTGATGAGAGAGCCACCTGCTCAGGGGCTATCCCGCTGTGCGACGCCTGGAGATCTCTTACCAGGCTACCAGGTGGTGGGTAGGGCGTGACCTCCTCCTCGCATTCCTTTTCCTCTTCATCCTCTTCCACCACCTGGCCAGAGCTCTGTGACCCCTCCAGAGCCCCAATGGTCATGGCTCTGAACCGGTTGTCATTCTCCAGCTTCTCACAGAAGGGCCTGCTGCCAGCAAGGATCTCACACCTCCGGCTTTCCAGATCTTGTATGGACTTTTTAATCCTCCTGACCGAGGTGGATAGCTCAGCTATCTTATTGCTGGAGGCTCTGTCCGACCTCTCCTTAGCTACCCTCAACTCCCCCCAGAGGGTTTTTAGTTGTTTTGAGTCTTCCTCATACTCACAGAGGTGCGCATGGATGCGGGAGCCATAGCTGACAGTGGACTCCTTCGCCACCTTGGTGCCCCAGTCAAGGGGCACTGCTGAAGCACCCCTGCTCATACTCTGCCTACCTCCGGGGGGGAAGAGCCGCCGCGGCCATGGCCACAGGGGTCCTGCGGGTCCTAGTGCTGGATCCTTGACCCGATCTTGTGGTGACCCTAGCCGGTTTGGGTCCCATCCCCGGAAGCCAGTTCCAAATTGAGCCTTCTTTCCTGAGAAGGGGGCAGACAAAAGTCCTAGGTGTAAAATTTTACCTCCCTTCCCAGGAGCTCCTCCACACGCAGCAACTGCTCAGTACACGTCAGGCTCTTCACCTTCATCTTCCTGTCTGGAGCTGCAGCAGATAGAACTGGAATGGAACCTCTTGCTATATGCACTGCAGTCTGCCACATATACTGCCTGCCTAGCACTGATATCTATGCAGCTGGATTAGTCCTCTGAAGGATTGTTAGTTGAGATGGATGTGTGTATAATATATGGTGGTTTACCTACACTAACTAAGGGACAAGCAAATCTCTCCCTAAATCAGCAGCACCTCTCACTATACTGCCTGCTTCCAAAGTAGACTGTGACGAGCATGGCGGCGCCAGGTCTGATATAGACCTGATGACGCTGTGTGGCCAGCCAGTCACTGTAATGCCACAACCAACATGGCTGTGGCATTACAGTGTGTGGCAGACAATCCCTGCATGTTCATTGGCTCTCTAAAGAGCGCCAAACATGCAGGGAGGGGACCCGAGCTCCCGCCAAGCAACCCCAGAAATACTCGGCGAGCTCCGAGCATCTCGAGCAGTGAGATGTTCGGGCGAGTACCGAGCAGTAATGAGCATGCTCGCTCAACATTACTGGCGATATCTCCTGGCCCTCCTCACCACATCCCCACAGTTACTTCCACCTCCTTTCCACGATCTATCCCAAACTCTCACAACCCTTCTAACCTCATACACATTCGCCCAGCCCCCACCTCTCCAGTCCCACTAACAGGAGCGCTATGGAAAGCATGCTCCATCTGCAGCAAACTTTACTACATCCACAATCTTTTCATCACTAACAAACTTTCCTTCCTCGGCATCACCAAAACTTACGTACAGTGGATTCCACCTTTCCCACACCCTCCCGCTCCATTGGCAAGCATGGTGGAGGAGTAGGTTTTCTCCTACCAGATAACAGCTCCTTCACTCAAATCCCACTGCCACCCTCCGTTACTCTCCCCTCTTTTGAGGTGCACTGTGTGTGAATCTACTCCCCCTCCAACCTCCAACTGGCCTCCATCTACCATCCCTTAGGACCAGCCACCACTTTCTTAGACCATTTCACCACCTGGCTACTTCATTTCCTTTCCGCGGTCTTCCCTACTATCATCATGGGCGAATTCAATATCCCCATTGACACTTCTCTCTCAGCTGCCTCTAAGCTTCTATCCCTCACTTCCTCCTTTGGCCTTACCCAATGGTCTTCCGCAGCCACTCACAAAGATGGTCACACTCTGGACCTCATCTTCACCTGCCTCTGTTCCCTATTTAACCTCTCTAACTCCCTTCTTCCTCTCTCTGACTACAACCTACTTGCATTTTCTGCCCTCTCTTCTCCAGGGCAACAATCCCCAGTCCACAAACTTCCATACCCTTGCAGAAATCTTAAACACCTTGACCTACACTCACTCTTTGAATCCCTCCTCCCTCTTACAAACATCAGTTCCTTACATGATGCAGATGTTGCTGTCGCTTTATCTAATACCACAACAGCTGCAGCCTTCAATTCGGTCGCCCCCCTCACACATACCAAAGCTCTCACAATCAACAGGCAACCCTGGCACACAAACCTGACTAAAAAACTGAGGCGGGCCTTCAGAGCTGCTGAGCGTAGATGGAAAAGGTCCCACTCCAATGAGCACTTCATCGCATTACAGTCCTTCACTAATTTCAAGTCCACACTCACTGCAGCAAAACAAACATATTTTTCATCTCTCATATCCTCCCTGTCTCACAACCCTAAACAGCACCTCCTCCCTCTCCTCTCAGACAAAGTTTTTGCCTAAAGTCCCTCCAGGCCCTCCTCACACCTACTCAATCTTCCTCTCTTCTGCCTCGATCGCACCCATCCTCAAAAAGCCATCCCTTGACCCATCCTGTCTGACAAGCTACCACCCCATATCATTCATCCCCTATGCCTCAAAACTACTGGAACAACATGTCCACTTTGAACTGTCCTCCCACCTCTCCTCCTGCTCTCTCTTTGACCGCCTCCAATCTGGCTTCCGACTGCACCATTCTACTGAAACTGCCCTGACTAAAGTCACCAACAACCTACTAAAAGCCAAATCCTAGCGACACTACTCTCCATCCTCCTTATTGACCTGTCATCTGCCTTCGACACAGTGGACCATTCCCTCTTACTACAGACTCCCTCATCTCTCGATATCACAGACTTAGCCCTATCTTGGATCTTTTCATACCTAATAGATAGGACATTCAGCGTCTCCCACTCACGCACTACCTCCTCATCTCACCCCCTATCTGTCGGTGTCCCCCAAGGTTCAGTTCTAGGACCCCTGCTCTTCTCCATCTACACCTTTGGCCTGGGACAGCTTATAGAGTCTAACGGCTTTCAGTATCACCTCTATGCTGATGACATACAGATCTACCTCACTGGACCCGATATCTCCTCCCTACTAACCAAAATCCCACAATGTCTGACTGCTATCTCATCCTTCTTTTCTGCTAGATTTCTAAAACTTAACATGGATAAAACAAAATTCATCATCTTTCCACCATCTCATTCATCCCCCCCATCTGACCTATCTATCAACGTCAACGGCTGTTCACTCTCCCCAGTCCTGCAAGCTTGCTGCCTTGGGGTAACCCTGGACTCTAATCTCTCCTTCAAACCACATATCCAAGCCCTTTTCACTTCCTGCTGACTCCAACTCAAAAATATCTCCCGGATCCGCACATTCCTCAACCACAAATCTTCAAAAACACTAGTGCACGCCCTCATCATTTCCCGCCTCGACTACTGCAACCTCCTGCTCTGTGGCCTCCCCTCTATCACTCGCGCACCCCTCCAATCTATCCTAAACTCTGCTGCCAGACTAATCCACCTGTCCCCAAGCTATTCCCTGGCCTCTCGCCTCTGTCAATCCCTTCACTGGCTCCCCATTGCCCAGAGACTCCAGTTCAAAACCCTAACTACAGCATACAAAGCTATCCACAGCCTGTCTCCTCCTTATATCTGTGACCTAGTCTCCCAGTACATACCTGCATGCAACCTCTAATCCTCACAAGATCTCCTGCTCTACTCCCCTCTTATCTTCTCTTCCCACAATCGCATACAAGATTTCTCCCATGTGTCCCCCCCTACTCTGTAACTCTACCCCAACATATCACACTCTCGCCTACCGTGGAAGCCTTCAAAAGGAACCTGAAGACTCACCTCTTCCGACAAGCCTACAACCGGCAGAAACCATTGCTCCATCATACCGCTGTATGACTAGTCTACCCTCACCTACTGTATCCTCACCCACCCCTTGTAGACTGTGAGCCCTCATGGGCAGGGTCCTCTCTCCTCCTGTACCAGTTGCCGTCACGTTTTGTTAAAGATCATTGTAATTGTTTTTGTATATATACCCCTTTTTTCACATGTAAAGCGCCATTGGAATAAATGGTGCTATAATAATAATAATAATCTCGGGGCCAGGGGCTCCTTCCCTATCCCTAAAGCTATGGGCGCCCTAGCTGTCCCTGCTTCCCGGATTACTCCTAATGGTGAAGAGTAGACGCCATGGTCACGTGCCATGCTGAGTTCCTTATCTGTCCCCTCGCCCACCCAGGAAAGTGAGGAGGAGTAGTAGTGTATAAGAATACACAAACCAAATTAACAAGGAAAGATGTACAGAGATAAATGAAAATACCAATCGTACAAATGTGCACTCACAAACAACAGAGTGGAGCAACGTGAAGTAAATGAGCGACGTGGGATTTCAGAACAAGATGGCGGCCGTTAACGGCTCATCTGCCGCACGGAGGTCAGCGGCGATGCAGTCATCTGCAAGCCACCGTCGGGAGATTAGCGGCAACACAGCCGGCAGATGACCGGTGCTAGCCGGTCATCTCCCGGCTGCTCGCAGCAGAAGTACCCTGGCCGTCGGCCTCGCTCCCCAGTCCTCCCTTCACACTTGCCATCGGGAGATCAGCAGCCCTAGCCGCTACTGCTTCGCTGATTAGTCACGCCCGGTCGGCCGCATACATATTCTACAATACCCGATGCATTAGAATCGGACCACCATCTAGTAAATATATATTATTTTAGGAAAGCCCCCCACATGCTATTGCTATAAGTGGAACTTTACACGATTGCTCTAGCACCTTGTTTTATATGAAAGATGGTTGGACTATGGTGTTGTATAAAAAACATTATTTCCCAGAGAATCTTGAAAGCTCTTTACCAGTCATTAATGACAGCCCATTTGGAAAGAAATGCATCAGCAGTCGAGAAATTGAGAAAGAAAGCAAATTCATTTATATCCTTTTACTCCGCTGTCCATCCAGGATCCAGTGTCCATTTAGTCAATTACCAGAACATATATTTCTTTTACCAAATACAAAGAACATCAGGAAAGATGAATTCTACAAGCATTTCCTAAAATATTCAGGATGGAGGGTCAATTATGATGATAGTTAATGAGCACAGATACAGTCATGGCAGAAAATGTTGTCACCCTTAAAATTTCTCCAGAAAATGAGGTATTGATCCAGAAAATTATTTCAATTACACATGTAATTACACATTTCCTTTGTATGTGCTGGATCAACACAAAAAAAACAGAGAAAGAAAGGCAAATTGGACATAATTTCACACAAAACCCCAAAAATGGGCTGGACAAAATTGTTGGCACCTCTCCAAAATTGAGGGCAATCAACTTTATTTCAAGCATGTGATGCTCATTCAAACTCACCTTTGGTAAGTAACAGGTGAGGGCAATATGAAAATCACACCTGAAAAGAAATAAAAAAAGACACTAGTCCACATTTCAGAATCTAAATCCTTGTGCTAATAGTGTGCTCCAGAGTTGACACCAGTCCACATTTCAGAATCAAAATCCTTTGCGCTAATAGTGTGGTCCAGACACGAGTCCACATTTCAGCATTTAAATCCTTTGTGCTAATTGTGTGGTCCAGACAGACTATCTCAGCAAATAAATTTGTTAATTTAGTGACGGTGACTGGTAGGTCTGGGCCAAGGCTTGTGAAACAGCTGGTTAAAAGAGGGTAAGGGTACATCCAACGTGAGTGGGAAATTGCGAGATTGTAGTAGAAGAGGGAATAGGCTTAGTGTTCAAGGTATACATGGGATAGGTGGTAATGTTACTCAAAGCTCTACTGAACAAACACTGTCTTGTCCTATCCAAAGACAACTGACAACTTCTGTAATTAGACGGGCTACTCGGCTCCCTTTATTTGGCAACCGCACAGCAGTACACCTTGTAGATGAGGGCCAGAAAGAGCAAGTGCTCTAATGGATGGCAAGCGCTGCATCAAGTGGCCTCTCCTCCTTTTCCTCCACCTTAACATCACACACAGTACAATCCTCAGAGGTGGCACCCCAGTTACCCTTGTTTCCAACTCTCCAACCACCCAACTGACTTTTCACACATTCTATTCAATGGGCATCTGAGGTCTTCTCCAAAGATTCACAGACTCAAGAGGAGGAAAGCAACTGCACTGATGCCCAAATTTTTTTTCGGCTGGATCCGGGGCCAGATGAAGTAGGGTTCAAGCAAAATCCAGACACTCGTCACCAGACGTTAACCCCGAGGGGTGGAGGTGATCTTGATGAGACTCAGATACCTGAGGTGAATGCGGACTGTACTGTGCTGTCAGGGCAGGAAGAGGAGGGGGGTGACTCTCAAGGCAAGGAATGGGAGAATAAAAAGGATGATGATGAGTTTGTAGATCCCACTTTGTGTGAACAAAGAGGCATGCGGCTGAGTAGCTCAACAGACGAGGTGGAGGAGGAGGAAGATGAGGAGGTTACGTTGCGGCTTCCCGCATAGACACAGAGTGATGCAACCACGACATGCACTGCATCCTCAGGCACCACTCTGTCTGTGGCCAGTAGCGGTCACAGGTCTGCAGTTCACAGGGGAAGCAAGGGTTGCATAGCCTGGATCTCTTTTGAGACCGCAAAGGATGAGCCAACTCACGTTATCTGCCAACTTTGTAACAAATGACTCAGCAGAGGCAAAAATTGTAATAATTTGACTACTACATGCATGAACCGGCACATGCACGATCAACATGTGTTAGTCTGGGAATCTCACTGCGATAAAATGCAGACCAGCGGGCCTCGCCAACCACCAGCTGCCACATCAACCGCATCTGCTGCTTCTTCCTCCTCCATCACCGTGGCAAGTATTCTCACACAGGTCTCCGGCCGCAGAACCTCCACTTGTTTACCCGCTACAGTCGGAGTGAGTGAGAGCCCATCATCTGTTATGGAAGTGGACATGCCTGCTTTTTATGTTTTATCAAGCACACCACATCTTTCGCAATCCACCGTGACATCTCTGCTTGCATCTCATTCACAGTCCAGCAGTTTGTCATGTTCACCCTACTCCACCCTCTCTCAACACACCAGCTAGCCCTCTGTCCCGCAGTTGTGGTCACGCAAAAGATTGTTTCCTCCTACACATGCCAAAGCTAAGCCCTTGAACTTCACCATCTCCAATCTGTTGCCCATGGAAATCCTGCCTTTCCACCTGGTGGATACAGACGGTTTCTAAAAGCTGACGGCTGTCGCAGTCCCCCAGTACCAGTTGACCACTCGCCATTACTTCTCTAAGAAAGAAGTGCCTGCGCCACACTAGAAAGTCGCAGACAACTTCACCCATTCCTTGAAAAAATCTATGTCTGTCAGTGTGCATTTCACCACTGACACCTGGACAAGCAAGAATGGCCAGGGGCATTATATCTCACTGACAGGGCACTGGGTGACTCTGGTGGCTGTGGGGGCATACGGGAAGAGGCGCTCCACAAGTCTTGGAATCCCCAAGGCTTGCGGGACAAACCTTTTTGTCTAACCCGTCCTCCACTGCTTTTGCTTCCTCTACCTCCTCTAGGGCCTCCACCTGCACCCTCAACCTCTCCCTTAATGAGATACGTATTCCAACAGTGCAGAGAGAATCCTCCCACCTCCGTACTGCGTAACCAGGGCTCACTGCAATCAGGCAGTGTTTAAATTAATATGCCTTGGAGATCACAGTCACACAGCTCAAGAGTTGTGGACAGCTATCCAGGCCAAGTTTGAACAATGGCTGTCTCCACCAAACCTGGAACCAGGGAAGGCCTCGTGTAATAATGGTGTGAATCTGGTGGCAGCCCTACGCCGGGCCAGCCTCACACACATGCCTTGCTTGGCTCACTTCCTCAACCTGGCGGTACAGCAATTTTTTTGCCACTATCTCGGCATGCATGCACTGCTGCAGAAAGCACAGTCACCGTGTGCTCACTTCTGCCATTCGCACACTGCGGGTCATCAACTTGCATCACTACAGAAGTTTTTCGGCCTACTGGTTAACCGGTTGATATGCGATGTGCCGACACAGTGGAATTCCATTCTGCACATATTGCAGCGACTGGCAGCAGCAACGAGCAGTGGTGCAGTATGTCATTTTGCATAGCCTGGCCCATGCAGTACAGATGTTGTGCAAATCACGCTTGTGGAGTGGGCACAGATGAAGGAGTTCTGCACACACCTGCACAGTTGAAAAATGACTACTAAGATGTTTAGCACTGACTATGCCGTCATAAGCATCACTATTCCGGACATCCATGGAAGGATGGATTACGGCGATCGAGGGGGACTCAGGGTACCAGACAAACTGTTAATGAAGGTACAGGAGCCGAGAAACAAATGGAGGAGGACGACGACTAAGAGGTGATGGGCATGCAACAGTCAGGAGATGAAGAGGATAATGATCCCCTCTCTGTTGTCCGTGGGAGGGGACGAAGGTAGCAAGCTTGAGTGTTACCCCGCCACCAACACATCATGGACTTGTACCTCATGGAAGCCCCCGACACATGAGCACCTTCTTGCTACACTATCTGCAACATGATGCCCATATTGTTAGGATTAGAAATAGTGCTGACTACTGGATTTCCACTCTGTTAGATCCATGGTACAAGAGTAAATTTTGCCAGATGCTTCCCACCCGGAAAGAGATGCGTGCACGCTGGAGTATCAAAACACACTTGTAGACAATCTTAAGTGTGGTTTTCACCAAGACAGCAGTTGAGGCACACAGTGTACATCGCAGTTCTAGACTTACAACCCAGGGAACATTGAGATGTCAACACAAAAACATTTGCAGCAGCAGTTTAAGTGGCAGAAGCAATTTCTGTGAGTTGTTTCACACATTTTTTAGACCAGCCCGTGCACCAGCAGAACAGAGTACAAGTCTGACACGTAGTTAACGACTGGAGAGGATGGTGCAGGAGTATCTCAAGCTCAATATCAATGCCATTAGGGGGGGGTTGAACCCTTTTGCATTTTGGTCTTCAAAAATGGAAGAGTGGCCTGAGCTTGTCTCAGGAGGTTTTGTCATGTGGGGCAGCCAGCATTCTCTCAGAACTTCAGTAGTGTTGAGCGAGTATGAATTGTTAACCCCTTCGGCGAACACGCACGGGTGCTCGCTGAGTATTTACGGCGTGCTCGGTATCGAGGGGGGCTCAGGGTACCAGACAAACTGTTAATGAAGGTACAGGAGCCGAGGAACAAATGGAGGAGGACGACGACTAAGAGGTGATGGGCATGCAATAGTCAGGAGATGAAGAGGATAATGATCCCCTCTCTGTTGTCCGTGGGAAGGGACGAAGGTAGCAAGCTTGAGTGTTACCCCGCCACCAACACATCATGGACTTGTACCTCATGGAAGCCCCCGACACATGAGCACCTTCTTGCTACACTATCTGCAACATGATGCCCGTATTGTTAGGATTAGAAATAGTGCTGACTACTGGATTGCCACTCTGTTAGATCCATGGTACAAGAGTAAATTTTGCCCGATGCTTCCCACCCGAAAAGAGATGCGTGCATGCTGGAGTATCAAAACACACTTGTAGACAATCTTAAGTGTGGTTTTCACCAAGACAGCAGTTGAGGCACACAGTGTACATCGCAGTTCTAGACTTACAACCCTAGGAACATTGAGATGTCAACACAAAAACATTTGCAGCAGCAGTTTAAGTGGCAGAAGCAATTTCTGTGAGCTGTTTCACACATTTTTTAGACCAGCCCGTGCACCAGCAGAACAGAGTACAAGTCTGACACGTAGTTAACGACTGGAGAGGATGGTGCAGGAGTATCTCAAGCTCAATATCAATGCCATTAGGGGGGGGTTGAACCCTTTTGCATTTTGGTCTTCAAAAATGGAAGAGTGGCCTGAGCTTGTCTCAGGAGGTTTTGTCATGTGGGGCAGCCAGCATTCTCTCAGAACTTCAGTAGTGTTGAGCGAGTATGAATTGTTAACCCCTTCGGCGAACACGCACGGGTGCTCGCTGAGTATTTACGGCGTGGTCGGTATCGATGAAAGTATCGCCGCAACTGCATGTGTCACATCTGTCATACACCTGTGACACATGCAGGGATTACCAGTTTGTAGCGTGCTCGTCGAAGGGTTAACAATTCATACTCCCTCAACACTAGTCTTCAGCTCTGCTGGTGGTGTCCTGATAGATAAGCACATGCAGCTGTCCCGTGAAAGTGTAGACCACCAAACTTTCATCAAGATGAACAAGTCATGGATCTCCAAGGACTTTTGCACCCCAGTCCCAGACTGGGCAGACTAGGCAATGGTGTAGCTTTTAGTGTGCTGCATGGATCTGGCGTTATTGCAGTCTGTGACACCTTTGTCATGGCTTCTGTGCCTGCTATTTCTACTGCTGCTGATGCTACTAACAATTATTTGAAATGTGGAAACTCCAAGTTTGTTCTCCATCTGGTGGGTTGCCTGTAGTGGAAGGGGTGTCAGAGCCCCATTATACTATTTCTACTTTGGGGAAATTGATGTCACCTTAGTGGTGTGGGGCAATAATTTTTGGAAATGTGGAGACTCCAAGTTGGGTAGCCTTCATATGTGTTACCTGTAGCAGTGGGGCTTCCAGTTACTATCCTTACATTTTTCTAACAATAGCAGTCTACGAAGCTGATATTTGTGCCATCTAAGTGTGGCTGAGCAGAAAAGCAGTTTGAGCTGTCAATTGATGCCACTTTTACTGCTGTCTGCCCCTAATTTGAGCAGTTTTTGCAGCTTTTGGACCCCCATGAAGGTGTTGTCTATGCATTTCGTTTTGCCTCCCAATTCAATGGGGTTTGGATATGTTCGACGAACTGTTCGACGAACTGTTTGGCGAACATCGGGAAGTTCGCTGAACCTTGAAAGGTTGGCTCATCTCTAGTTCAGAGAAGACTGATTCTTCATTGGAAAAGTTGAGATCCACTACCACTGGCACTGTTTTACATAGTCAAGAAGGACAACTGATGAGAAAGTGGTCAGACTTAACACAATAAAAAGACTGATTTTCACGAAGTCTCCATTCTTTCCTCTGAGCACTTTAACTTTTTAAACTGTATGGGACTGGTGGTTGAAGCAGGTAGATAACAGTGTTACGTAACCAGTTACGTGATGTTGCATGTTTGCGCGTTGAGTGATGTTATGTGTCCTTAGTTACATGAGATATTATGTGACCAGTTTTTATACCACTTTTCCAGTCTTCTCTGTAATAATCGGGTGCTTATTCGAATAAAATGGTGAATGAAGTCATCAAAATTTGTGGGAGCATCAGCCCAGGCTAGTTTATCTTTGAGTGCTCTGGAGAATCCATTCTTAAAAAAAATAATTTTGCAGCATTATTCCATTCAGTATCAATCACCCACTGTCTGAACACTGTGGCGTACTCTGCAACAGAGCGCTTACCTTGATGTAGAGCCATCAGTGCAGCTGAAACTGTTGCACAATGATTAGTGCCATCAAACACCTGAGTCATGGCTGCCAGGTTGGCCTCCAGATCATCAAGTTGATCATCGTTAGTTTCAACAAGAGGGCTGGCCCAGGCTAAAGCTTTATGTGTCAGCATCATAATGATATTAAATACTTTTGATCTGTCAGTATGAAAGTGAGCATGGAATCCACCAAAGTACAATTTTCACTGGTTGATGAGTCCCCAAAATTTGTCACATTCTCCACTGAACCTGAAAGGTTGGAGAGGTGAGTGGAGGGGCCAGAGCTGTATGTTGATTTTGTAATTGAAGGATCTGCTCGGACTGCTGTGCAATCTTATTGCTTATATATTGTACAATATTCTGTATATCCTGTGTAGCTTGTCCAAAATTTGAACGTTATGGGATGTCTGAGTTTCAAATGCCGTATATTTTGTGTTTAGACTTTGTATATCTGCATAGATGCTGGTAAGCAAACGGCTCATCTTGGTTACAAGAACCTCCAATTTTCCTCTTTCGGCGGTTTCCATGATGATAGGCTTGAGTATCCTGTTATGATACTGGCGTAGCACTGCTGAAATCCAGTGGCTGGAGGTACACGAGCAAGGAACAGCAAGTGGAAATAGAAGTTCTTGGAGATAGCAAAGGAGTTGTAGGAAACAATCAGGAGATAAGTGAGAACAGTCTTGGTAAGACAGTTCAGGAGCTGGAGATTGGAACTAAACTAACAGCTAGACACAATACTCAAGCAATAAGTGAGAGATCCGTGTGGCTTTAAGTAGGCCCAAACAGGAAACAAGATGGATTCCACAGGTTCAGGATCTGCCATCTTGGTAAAGGGCAATTGCAGAACCTCCAGTGGTAAGGATTGAAATTGCAGCACAATTATCAAAGTGAACAATAGCAGCCACTAGTGGTCAAACTGCTGCAGGACAACAGGAATCCTGACAACATTACACAGACACATGCACATTATACAGCCATAATGTCACGCAAGGTGTGGGAAAGACTTAGTGCAACACAGAGGGAAAAGGAGCCCAGACACTAGGGAAAGGGGGGAGTTCAGACCTCCTAGTCTTGTCTTGTGTCACCCTGTCACAACTACAGTCTCTTCACCAATCGCCACACGCGTGCCTCACTCTGACTATTCTTGGCGTATGGCTAATGCTAGGGAAGGAAGGAGATGAACACTAGTCGATCTCCACTAAACTCTATAGACAACAAGGGTAGACAAACGGGGGGGAATTGCTTAGCTTTAGATGACTCCAAACAAATGGACACTTGGCCTCAAGCTCCAGAGAGGACGAAGTAATGCTCTTGCTAAGCATCACAAGTAGTAATTAATATCGCCGGCACCTCCCTCTCAGACACACCAGGTATTTATATACCAAGGCCAGAGAGCTAATTAGCCAGAGGGAGGTAGCCTCTGGGTCATAGAGACAGCCAGCCTCTAGGAAGATGTTTGTAATGCCAAACGTAGAGATTTCCTGCAACCAATTGCAGGGCGACTGTCTGTCACCTCTGACACACCCGTGACACATATATAAGCAAGATACATATACACATAACCTGCACATATACACATTACATCTACATACAGTACAGACCAAGAGTTTGGACACACCTTCTTATTTAAAGATTTTTCTGTATTGCCATGGCTTTGAAAATTGTACATTCACACTGAAGGCATCAAAACTATGAATTAACACATGTGGAATGATATACTTAACAAAAAAGTGTGAAACAACTGAAAATATGTCTTATATTCTAGGTTCTTCAAAGTAGCCACCTTTTGCTTTGATGACTGCTTTGCATACTCTTGGCATTCTCTTGATGAGCTTCAAGAGGTAGTTACCGGAAATGGTCTTCCAACAATCTTGAAGGAATTCCCAGAGATGCTTAGCACTTGTTGGCCCTTTTGCCTTCACTCTGCGGTCCAGCTCACCCCAAACCATCTTGATTGGGTTCAGGTCTGGTGACTGTGGAGGCCAGGTCATATGGCGTAGCACCCCATCACTCTCCTTCTTGGTCAAATAGCCCTTACACAGCCTGAGGTGTGTTTGGGGTCATTGTCCTGTTGAAAAATAAATGATGGTCCAACTAAATGCAAACCGGATGGAATAGCATGCCGCTGCAAGATGCTGTGGTAGCCATGCTGGTTCAGTATGCCTTCAATTTTGAATAAATCCCCAACAGTGTCACCAGCAAAGCACCCCCACACCAACACACCTCCTCCTCCATGCTTCACGGTGGGAACCAGGCATGTAGAGTCTATCCGTTCACCTTTTCTGTGTCGCACAAAGACATGGTGGTTGGAACCAAAGATCTCAAATTTGGACTCATCAGACCAAAGCACAGATTTCCACTGGTCTAATGTCCATTCCTTGTGTTCTTAAGCCCAAACTTGTCTCTTCTGCTTGTTGCCTGTCCTTAGCAGTGGTTTCCTAACAGCTATTTTACCATGAAGACCTGCTGCACAAAGTCTCCTGTTAACAGTTGTTGTAGAGATGTGTCTGCCACTAGAACTCTGTGTGGTTTTGACCTGGTATCTAATCTGAGCTGCTGTTAACCTGCGATTTCTGAGGCTGGTGACTCGGATAAACTTATCCTCAGAAGCAGAGGTGACTCTTGGTCTTCCTTTCCTGGGGCGGTCCTCATGTGAGCCAGTTTCTTTGTAGCGCTTGATGGTTTTTGCAACTGCGCTTGGGGACACTTTCAAAGTTTTCCCAATTTTTCGCACTGACTGACCTTCATTTCTTAAAGTAATGATGGCCACTCGTTTTTCTTTACTTAGCTGCTTTTTTCTTGCCATAATACAAATTCTAACAGTCTATTCAGTAGGACTATCAGCTGTGTATCCACCAGACTTCTGCACAACACAACTGATGGTCCCAACCCCAGTTATAATGCAAGAAATCCCACTTATTAAATCTGACAGGGCACACCTGTGAAGTGAAAACCATTTCCGGTGACTACCTCTTGAAGCTCATCAAGAGAATGCCAAGAGTGTGCAAAGCAGTCATCAAAGCAAAAGGTGGCTACTTTGAAGAACCTAGAATATAAGACATATTTTCAGTTGTTTCACACTTTTTTGTTAAGTATATAATTCCACATGTGTTAATTCATAGTTTTGATGCCTTCGGTGTGAATGTACAATTTTCATAGTCATGAAAATACAGAAAAATCTTTAAATGAGAAGGTGTGTCCAAACTTTTGGTCTGTACTGTATATACACATTATAAATATACACACGACCTGCACATATACACATTATACAGCCATATCTAGACGTTACACAGAGAAATGACATATACTTACTGACCCTCTTCTTTATCATCATGTATGCAGTAAGAACAGTGAACTCCTGAAGCTGGATATCAGCAGCCAGAGGGAGAGCTGTGCACACAGGAGACCCCCTGTCAGCTCTGCTCTGTCTCCGTCTCGACTGCTGAGCTGCCTGTAACATTACATAAGAGGAGAAAGGGATGTCACCCCCTCACTTCTCTTAAGGGCCAGCTATATTGCTATTCCCCACAGACCTGGCCTCACTGACCTCTTCCCTCTATCGATACAATCTCCGTCCCTCCTTCCATCACATACTCCCCCTTAGTGACACTGTGCAGTAGCTCTGCACTTAGTTGGATTGAGCCCCTGCTACAGCGGCCCGAAGAGCAGGTCCAATGAGCAGGGAGAAGGAGCTGCATGTCTGCACTCCGCAGAGCTGAGTCAGGCCAGTCCTGCCCTGCATTTTACATGGCTTTGTGCACAGATAATAAAGTTTATTTAATTATTAAAAAAGAAAGCTGCCTTTCATTTATTAGCTAAGCAGGTTTGACATCAAATCTTAAAAATTGTTTCATTGGACAAGGGAAGCAAAATACTTAGGGTACTCAAATGAGTGGAGTATTATCAAGCCCCAAATGCTTAGTGACAGGACGTCCCCCTGTGTGCAATCTAAGTGTCACATGGTCTGTCAGCATATACACACCTTTTCTGAAAGGCCACAGAGGCTGCAACACCATTAAGCAAGAGGCACCGCTAACCAAACACCATGAAGATCAAGGAGATCTCCAAACAAGCCAGGGACAAAGTTGTTGAGAAGTATAAGTCAGGGTTGGGTTATAAAAAATATCCCAATCTCCGATAATCCCCCAGAGCACCATCAAATCCATTATTATCAAATGGAAAGAACATGGTACCACAACAAACCTGCCTAGAGAGGGCCACTAACCAAAACTCTCAGCCAGGGCAAGTAGGTCATTAATTAGTCTGTGACCTGGGCAGGTAAATTCTGTTGCCCTTTTTTGCTGTGTTAATTGTTGAATTTTTGGAGTAATTTTAATTCCTATTTTTGTGCTTTGTTTTTAATTTTAAGAGGATTTTTAGGTTTAACTGGCAACTACAAACGGTCTGCAAGTAATTTTGCTACTATTGTTGCCCCTTTATCTGACCTTACAAAAAGGATTTATTTATGGTTAAATGGACCCCTGAAACTAAGGAGACTTTCTAGTGACCTAGTGGTTCATGTCTTTACAACATTTTAGTTTTCCTGTTGAATATAGATCAGGATGTCAGCTTGGCAATGCAAGATGCACTATCCAGAGTCTATTGTTTAGGACCTAAGAGTGTTCCATCTTGTTATTTGGGTTGTTAGATGAAGAACATTGGCTGGGAAAACTAATGCTCTCCATTGCATGGCTGAAAAGCCAATTGTCAGATGGAAGGCCTTGGTTAAAACTAATATTTAATACAAGAGATTTAATATGTTTCAGAAGGTATGGGGTCTGTGGGTGGATAGTCTCCTAACTAGTGATGAGCAAGCATGCTCGCTACTGCTCGGTGCTTGCCCGAGCAACTCACTGCTCGAGATACTCGGCGCTCGCCGAGTATTTCCAGGTTGCTCAGGCGGGAACTCGGGTCCCCTCCCTGCTTGTTTGGTGCTCTTTAGAGAGCCAATGAACATGCAGGGATTGACTGCCATGCATTCTAATGCCGTAGCCATGTTGGTTGTGGGCATTACAGTGATTGGCTAGCCGCACAGCATCATCAGGTCTATATCAGACCTGGCGCCGCCATGCTCGTCACAGTCACTCTGGACCAGACAGTGTAGGGAGAGCTGCTGCTGTGTCAGGGAGAGAATTGATCGTGTATTAGGTAGTGTAGGGAGAAAAACCGTACATTACACATATCCATCTTAACAAACAGTCCTTCTGAGGACTAATGTATCTGCAGAGATATCAGGCAGGCAGGGAGTATAGGCAGGCGGTGTATATAGCAGACTGCAGTGCATATAGCACAAGAGGCTCCATTCCAATTCTGCCTTCTGCTGCTGTTAGATATTTCTATACAAAGGTCCAGGTCTCAGGGGCCAGGAATACTTTTCTTTGGATCTTAATCCTCATTATTTGCTTAAAAAGCAATCCAGAGAACACCATTTTTTCTGCGCCATTTGCTTGTTGGCACTGCATAATACAGCCAGATCCTTTCCATATTAGACTGCTAGAAATCCAGCTATTTAAAATTGTGTTTTCTCCGTCAAACGGATCACATATACGTTGTCAGAAAATACTGCCATTTCTGGCCTCCATTAAAAATTTCCTTTAGTGTGTCATCGAAGCAATTCACCGCAGTTTGCTGTTCAAACTACTTACCTACAGGCCAGGTATTTAAAACTGTGTTTTCTCCGTCAAACGGATCACATATACGCTGTCAGAAAATACTGCCATTTCTGGCTTCCATTAAAAATTTCCTTTAGTGTGTTATTGAAGCAATTCACAACAGTTTGCTGTTCAAACTAGTTACCTACAGGCCAGGTATTTAAAACTCTGTTTTCTCCATCACACGTATCACATATACGTTGTCAGAAAATACTGCCATTTCTGGCCTCCATTAAAAATTTCCTTTAGTGTGTTATTGAAGCAATTCACAACAGTTTGCTGTTCAAACTACTTACCTACAGGCCAGGTATTTAAAACTGTGTTTTCTCCATCACACGTATCACATATACGTTGTCAGAAAATACTGCCATTTCTGGCCTCCATTAAAAATTTCCTTCAGTGTGTCATTGAAGCAATTCACCCCAGTTTGCTGTTCAAACTACTTACCTACAGGCCAGGTATTTAAAACTCTGTTTTCTCTATCACACGGATCACATATAAGTTCGCTCCAAACTCAGTCATTTGTAGTGAGCGTGGAAGATACTGTCCTCCATTTTAAATGGGCAAGGCACGTGGCAAGGGACGAGGAACTGGACGTGATGGTAATGGTGCATGCAGAGGCCGAGGACAAGGCCATAGTCAAGCCGAAATTGTGCCACAACAAACACCCACATCTTCTCGCCTGACCTTCCTGTCCCAATTTCTAGGGTACCGCAGCACACCACTATTGAACCCAGAGCAGTGTCAAAAGGTTGCTGGTTGCATAACGGATAATGCTTCCAATCACTTAGCCACCACCAACAGCACCCTGTCTTCCACACGGTCAAGCCTCAGTAGCCGTGAGTCTGGACCGCATATTCCTCACCCTGATCCTCCTTCCTCCCACCATGCCGAGTACCTAGAGACAACTGATCCCACACTTGGACACTCTGAAGAGCTGTTCACTTTTCCATTTATAAATTCAGGCCTCTCGCCCGGTCCACTTGAAGTGGGGCAAGAGGAGATCGCGTGTAGCGATGCGAAATATTTGAGCAGCCACGGTCACACGAAGGTGACGGTAGGAAAGTGTCACAAGAGGTGGACGATGATGAGACACAATTACCAGAAAGTCAGGAGGAGGAACAGGATGCGGAGGTGGAAGACGAGGTGGTGGATGATATAGTAACTGACCCAACCTGGCAGGAGGACATGCAGAGCGAGGACAGCAGCACACAGGGGGAGGGAGGCAGAGCGACCCAACAGGCAGGAAGAAGCAGTGTGGTGGCCGCAGACAGAAGGCAGGCAATCGTTCTCTGTAACACCAGCACGAAGGAAGTTGCCAGTACAACTGTTAGGTCTTCCCGAGTCTGGTTGTTTTTTAATGCTGATAACCCCAAAAAGGCCATTTGCACTACCTGCCAGGCCAGCATCAGCAGGGGTGGCAAAACGACCAGCCTGATCACCACCAGCATGATCAGGCACATGGCAGCAAAGCACCCGACTTTGTGCGCCGAACCCCAGGGTCCAGGAACAGTATCTGCAGGTGGCACCATTGCTTCTTCCGCTATTGTGCATGCAAGCCAATCCCCTGTCCATGGTGCATGCAAAGACGCCTCCTGCCCTGCACCTGTTGTTGCACACTCTCAAGTAGCAGGAATCAGGAAGCACGTCCATGTCCTTGTCCCAGCGCAGCGTTCTGTTGTCCATACCCCAGTCCTTGGAACGTAAGCGCAAATATGCAGCCAACGCCCCACAGGCCACACTACTAAATTCTCACATTTCACGACTGCTTGCGCTCGAAATGTTGCCTTTTAGGTTCGTGGAGACGGAAGCATTCCGCAACCTGATGGCAACAGCCATCCCTCGGTACTCGTTCCCCAGCCGCCTCTATTTCTCCTGGTGTGCCGTCCCCGCATTACACAAGCACGTGTCCCAAAACATTAGCCGTGCTCTCAACAACGCAGTTACCGGTAAAGTCCACCTAACCACGGACACGTGGACAAGTGCTTGTGGTCAGGGACGGTACATCTTGCTGACGGCACACTGGCTTAACATAGTGGAAGCCGGGACCCAATCGGACCTTTGGATGGAACACTTTCTCCCGACGTCAAGGATTGCGGGCCCTAGGTCAATCAGGGTTGCCCCCACGGTTTACAGCTCCTGCACCTCATCCTCCTCAGCCTCCTCCTCCTCTTCAGTCACAAGCTGGAAGCACTGCAGCACTGCCTCGGCCAAGCAGCAACAGACTGTGCTGAAGCTAATATGCTTAGGTGAAAAACCGCGCAATGCTGAAGAGTTGTGGACAGCTCTGAAAGAGCAGGCAGATCTGTGGCTCACACCACTGAACCTATAGCCAGGCATGGTCATGTGTGACAATGGCTGTAACCTGGTGGCGACTCTGAGGCGAGGCGAGCTCACACACGTTCCATGCCTGGCCCATGTGCTTAACCTCGTGGTTCAGCGGTTTCTCAAATCCTGCCCGGAGCTGCCAAATCTGCTTGTTAAAGTACGTCGCCTGTGTGCCCATTTTAGAAAGTCAGCTACAGCTTCCACCGCCCTTGCAGTGTTTCAGCAGCGTTTGCAGCTTCCAGCTCACAGACTGGTGTGTGATGTCCCCACGCATTGGAACTCTATACTGCAGATGTTGGGAAGGATTTGTGAGCAGAAGAGGGCAGTTGTTGCGTACCAGCATCAATAAGGCCGTCGGGATTCAGTTCAGACTCCACATATAAGACCTCAGGAGTGGACATGGATGTCAGAAATATGTATCATCCTCCAAAACTTTGAGGACTTCACCAAGATGGTGAGCAGCGATGATGACATAATTAGCATCACCATCCCACTTTTCTGTCTTCTGAAACGCTCTCTGCTCACAATCAAAGAGGATGAATTGCAGGCGGAGCACGATGAGATGGAGCACGGAACCATACAGGGTGATTACACACAGCGAAGCCTCATCTCATCCCAACGTGGATTGGGTGACAATGAGGAACAGGAGGAGGAGGAAGGAAAGGAGCTAGTTTCATGCACTATAGACGGTACTACCTGCACAGCTGTCATACTGTCTGTTCAGCGTGAATGGCCAGAGGACAGAGAGGAGGAGGAGGAGGAGGAGAGCATGGTCAGTCATCCTCTTGGTGAGGACACAGAAGTCTTGCCTGTTAGTAGTCTGGCACGCATGGCTGAGTTTATGTTACACTGCCTTTCTCATGACCCTCGCGTTCTCAAAATTTTGGGTGACAGTCATTACTGGTTGGTGACACTTCTAGACCCACGCTACAAGGAGAATTTTATATCTCTTATTCCTGAGGCGGACAGGTCTACAAAAATGTGACAGTACCAGAAGGCCCTTGTTGCGGAACTATTAAAAAATTCCCATCTGAAAATGCTGGTGGCAGAGAGCACACTTCGGTGGACAACCAAGGAGTACAGATGAGAGAGACACAACTTCAATCCAGCAGAGGCAGGGGAACACTGTCAAAGTTCTGGGAGAGTTTTCTCAGACCCTCCCATCGCACAGGTCCTGAGGTGTGGGGTACTCTCACAAGGAGTGCAGAGTTTGGGAATATGCGGAGTGTTACGCTCATGCCCGGACTGACTGGCGTGAGCGTGGTTAGTGGTCCCACTGTGCCACGAACCGAGGAGTGCCTGGAGGGGTTGACTATGGGCCTCGCCAGATCCGACCACGAACACACGGCGGCTTAATCGACTCCGTGGTCTGAGGAGGGACGTGGGAGGTGGCCCAGGTGCTACTCCAGATCAGACCCCGGTCACAGCTGTTGACCCACACCAGGGAATGCAGGAATGGGCAGGCACGGCTGGTATGCAGACAGGTGGGTACTGGCAGGCACGGCTGGTATGCAGACAGGTGGCTACTGGCAGGCACGGCTGGTATGCAGACAGGCGAGTACTGGCAGGCACGGCTGGTATGCAGAGAGGCGGGTACTGGCAGGCACGGCTGGTATGCAAACAGGCAGATACTGGCAGGTAGGAACGCAGGCTGGATAGGGACTAGTACGGACTGGGATACAGGAACAGAGTCACAGGTGCGGTGGACAAGCAGAGCAGAACCACAGGTGCGGAGGACAAGCGGAGCAGTGCAGAGCGAAACCGCAGTTGCGGAGGACAAGCAGAGCAGAGCAAAACCGCAGGTGCAGAGAACAAGCAGACCAGAGCAAAACCGCAGGTGCGGTGGACAAGCAGAGCAGAGCGAAACCGTAGGTGCGATGGACAAGCAGAGCAGGGCGAAACCGCAGGTGCGGTAGACAAGCAGAGCAGAGCTAAACCGCAGGTGCGGTGGACAAGCAGAGCGAAACCGCCGGTACGGTGGACAAGCAGAGCAGAGCGAAACCGTAGGTGCGGTGGACAAGCAGAGCGAAACCTCAGGTGCGGTGGACAAGCAGAGCAGAGCAAAACCGCAGGTGCGGTGGACAAGCAGAGCAGAGCAAAATCGCAGGTGCGGTGCACAAGTAGAGCAGAGCGAAACCGCAGGTGCGGTGGACAAGCAGAGCAGAGCGAAACCGCAAGTGCATTGGACAAGCAGAGCAGAGCGAAACCGCAGGTGCGGAGGACAAGCAGAGCAAGGCGAAACCGCCGGTGCGGAGGACAAGCAAGGCAGAACAGAGCAGAGTGAAACCGCAGCGCAGAAGGTGCAGGCAGACAGGACAGGGCTCTGTTCACATGGAACAGACTGGGAAACACAGGAAGATAGTTAGAACACAGGAGGTGGATACGGAGGCAGGGAAACGGGACAAGCAGAACCAGATACACACAAGGTACTTACAATGAAGTAGCGAGTGGACACAAAACTCACAAGCAGAAGTACAGAGACAATGAGTTGGAGTTAGGTGCAGGTTCAGACACTGCAGGAAAAGGGAAGGTACGGACATAGAGACAAACAGGTAACGGGCTAGGATACAGTTCAGACTGGAACTGAACCCGGAACAAGATACAGGAACGAGCCTGGGAACTCAGCCCCCAGGGTGGCGGAAACAGACTAGAAGTCACAGATACAGGTAATGGGCCTGGGTATACAGCCCCCAGGGTGGCGGAACAGACAAGATACAGAACAGGACCTGGCAACTCAGTTGCACAGAACACACTGAAAGAAAGTGTTGCTCAGGCACCTCCTACTGGGTGGAGGAGGTTTAAGTATCCAGTGACTCACAGCAATAACATTACAAGTATAGGAAGCCCGCTCCTTTCTAATGGGAACATTTTTTTATGAGGCCCTCCTCCACGTCTCTTCCAAGGGGCAATGAAGTACCTCCAAATTTTTGGCAGTCCCTTGCATTCAATGCATAGGCCAACACTATGGGAGACTCTCTCCTTTCTAACGGGAATTTGTCGTTATTGTGGCCCTTCTCTGTATGTCTTTAAATTCTTAGTGGGGGTTTTTCCTAAAATTGGTCAGCCGTTGGACTCACTGCATACCCTATAACTGTATAGCAGACCCTCACCTTTCTAATGGGAACATGTCGTAACTTGTTACTGTGGCCCTGCTCTACGTGTCTTTAAATTCTTAGTGGGGTTTTTCCTAAAAGTGGTCAGCCATTGGACTCACTGCATACCCTATAACTGTATAGCAGACCCTCTCCTTTCTAATGGGAACATGTCATACCTTGTTACTGTGGCCCTGCTCTATGTGTCTTTAAATTCTTAGTGGGGTTTTTCCAAAATTTTGGCAGCCCTTGCAGTCACAGCTTGGGCATTACCACTATAGGAGACCTGCTCCTTTATAATGGGAACATTTTTTTTACTGAGACCCTCCTCTATGTCTCTTCAAAGGGGTATGGGGTTGCGTCCAAATTTTTGGCAGCCCTTGCAGCCAGAGTGTCCGGGAACCTTCCTCCACACTTTTCTTAGCCAGGGCTGCTTTTCGGCAGGGTTGGACGGGCCCACAAGAGAATCGGAGACTCCTCCGGCGGGCCCTGGCTTCTCCTTCAGGAGAGTTCATAGTGTTGAGGTGAGGCCATGATGATGATAGAGGCCACCATCTGCTTAGTTTTCTGTTACTTGGAATGCAAGTGCAATTATGCAGCCAGCTACCCACCCACAGGCCGCAACACTAAACTGCCAGATTTCTGGGCAGCTATTTGCACTTGAAATATGGCCTTTTACGCTAGTGAAGGCAGAAGCTTTTCACAACCTCATGCCGACGGCAGCTGGGTGTCCATACTCGGTCCCCAGCCGCCACTATATTTCACGGTATGGCCTCCGCCTTCCACAAGCATGGGTCCCACAACATTACCCGTGCCCTCCCCAGTGCACTTACTGGGAAGGACCGCCTAATCACAAACACGTGGACAGGTGAATGTGGCCAGGGACAGTCCGGAGCCAGTCCATAACTTTTTTTGCTAAGAGTTGTTTTTAGCTCGGTGAAAGGACTAGCATAGAGGGAAACCGTATGTACCCTACGTGTCATTTCTCCCAGGAAGTCCTGTAATTGAGCTTGTTGCAGAATTAATGGCAGCCCGTCCAACATCAACTCGCACTTGTCGGTGGTGCTTTGACACACACACATCTTTCTTTGCGCATTTAATTTCTTGAATACAGAGTTGGGCAATGACCTGATCTGTAATGCGTTTTGAGAAATAACATGCATAAGCATGGCTGATCCACATTAAAAAAACAGCCATAGCGTGTCCGGGAACCTTCCCCCACATTTTTCTTAGCCAGGGCTGCTTTTCGGCAGGGTTGGACGGGCCCACCAGAGAACCAGAGACTCCTCCGGCGGGCCCTGGCTTCTCCTTCAGTAGAGTTCATAGTGTTGAGGTGAGGCCATGATGATAATAGAAGCCACCATCTGCTTAGTTTTCTGTTACTTGGAATGCAAGTGCAAGTATGCAGCCAGCCACCTACCCACCCACAGGCCACAACACTAAACTATCAGATTTCTGGGCAGCTCTTTTCACTTGAAATATAGCCTTTTAAGATCGTGAAGGCAAATGCTTTTCACAACCTTATGCCGGCGGCGGCCGGGTGTCCATACTCGGGCCCCAGCCGCCACTATATTTCCAGGTATTGCCTCCGCCTTCCACAAGCACGGGTCCCACAACATTACCAGTGCCCTCTCCAGTGCACTTACTGGGAAGGACCGCCTAACCACAAACACGTGGACATGTCAATGTGGCCAGGGACGGTACGGAGCCAATCCACAACTTTTTTTGCTAAGAGTTGTATTTAGCTCGGTGAAAGGACTGGCATAGAGGGAAACCGTATCTACCCTGCGTGTCATTTCTCCCAGGAAGTCCTCTAAAGCTGCTTGAACTTGAAATGTGGCCTGAGCATTACTGCTGGTACTTTTCTGTGGGAATTTGCTTGCCTCCTACCAGCCTGGAATATTTCCAGCAAACTATGGTACGACGCCATGGTATTAGCACTGCCCCCAGTACCAGTAGTGAAGCCACCCCCAATTTCCTTCTCAGGAATTTTATTTGGCAGACTGAGTGGCTGCCCAAATATTTTCTCACAAAGGAGCTGAAGATAGAGTGGAAGTAGGTGCAAGTTTATCCAGCCTGTTAGATATTAGAGGGTGAACGACAGCACATAGGATCAGTGGTTTGTACTAAAGCCTTGCAGCGCTGGGATCCTGGGTTCAAATCCCAGCAAGGACAACATCTGCAAGGACTTTGTATGTTCTCCCCGTGTTTGCGTGTGTTTCCTCCTCAGTAAAAAAGTAGCCATAGAGTGTCCAGGAACCTTCCCACACACTTTTCTTAGCCAGGACTGCTTCTCAGCAGGGTTGGATGGTCCCACCAGAGAATCATCTGGTGTGCCTTGGCTTCTACCTCAGGAGAGTTCATGATAGCACTAACTTTGCAGCTGCTATGGGGCTCTTGAGTAGGTGAGAAAGGTTAGCCCTCAGAATCTAATCCTCTGTTATACACAATAACAGTATAGGAGACCCACTTGTTAATAATGCGAACAACAAAGCATAGCCGGCTGATGGCTCTCTAACAATAGCTACGGCCGCCTGCTGGCCTTTTAAGAATAGTAAGGGCTGTCTGATGTCCCTGTAAAAATAGGCTTTATGACTTTCAGAGTCCCTCCATCATAAATAAAAAAGGATGTGTCTGATGATGTGTCATACACCACATTGCCAGATGAGGTTGTAAAATGTTAAAATTAGATTTCCTGGTGAATGCATTTGTCTTAAAAAATAACGTAAAAAAAAACAAAACAATAGGATCTTTCTTTAGTATAAAAAACAGCGTCACCTATTTAACCTCAATGCAATCACATTGTTCAGCTCATGCACCTCCTACTCCATCTCCGAAAGGATCACATCAGTTACAAGCTGACAGCACTGCAGCACTGCCTTAGCCAAGCGGCAACAGGCTGTGCTGAAGATAACATGCTTAATTAACAAACAACAAACTGCCCAGTGCTTCAGAGTTGTTGAAAGCTGTAACACAGCAGCCTGATCTGTGGCTCTCACCGCTGAACATACAGCCACGCATGGTCATGTGTGACAATGGGCGGAACCTGGTGATGGAGAAATGACAGCCAGGGTAGATACGGTTTCCCTTTATGCCAGTCCTTTCACCGAGCTAAAGAATATGGCTGTGGTGAAATACAGCTCCCACTGAGAAGCTGTTTCAGATTGAAAAACATTGTGCCCACGAGAGGATTTGATTCTGAGGGCTAACGTTTCTCACCTGCTCAAGAGCCCCATAGCAGCTGCAAAGCTAGTGCTATCATGAACTCTCCTGAGGTAGAAGCCAAGGCACACCAGATGATTCTCTGGTGGGACCGTCCAACCCTGCTGAGAAGCAGTCCTGGCTAAGAAAAGTGTGTGGGAAGGTTCCTGGACACTCTATGGCTACTTTTTTACTGAGGAGGAAACACATGCAAGCACGGGGAGAACATACAAAGTCCTTGCAGATGTTGTCCTTGCTGGGATTTGAACCCAGGATCCCAGCGCTGCAAGGCTTAAGTGCTAACCACTGATCCTATGTGCTGTCGCTCACCCTCTAATATCTAACAGGCTGGATAAACTTGCACCTACTGCCACTCTATCTTCAGCTCCTTTGTGAGAAAATATTTGGGCAGCCACTCAGTCTATCAAATAAAATTCCTGAGAAGGAAATTGGGGGTGGCTTCACTACTGGTACTGGGGGCAGTGCTAATATCATGGCGTCGTACCATAGTTTGCTGGAAATATTCCAGGCTGGTAGGAGGCAAGCAAATTCCCACAGAAAAGTACCAGCAGTAATGTTCAGGCCACATTTCAAGATGAAGCAGCTTTAAAGGACTTCCTGGGAGAAATGACACGCAGGGTAGATATGGTTTCCCTCTATGCCAGTCCTTTCACCGAGCTAAATACAAATCTCAGCAAAAAAAGTTGTGGACTGGCTCCGTACCGTCCCTGGCCACATTGACATGTCCACGTGTTTGTGGTTAGGCGGTCCTTCCCAGTAAGTGCACTGGGGAGGGCACTGGTAATGTTGTGGGACCCGTGCTTGTGGAAGGCGGAGGCCATACCGGGAAATATAGTGGCGGCTGGGGACCGAGTATGGACACCCGGCCGCCGCCGGCATAAGGTTGTGAAAAGCTTTTGCCTTCACGAGCTTAAAAGGCCATATTTCAAGTGCAAAGAGCTGCCCAGAAATCTGGCAGTTTAGTGTTGTGGCCTGTGGGTGGGTCGGTGGCTGGCTGCATACTTGCACTTGCATTCCAAGTAACAGAAAACTAAGCAGATGGTGGCCTCTATTATCATCATGGCCTCACCTCAACACTATGAACTCTCCTGAAGGAGAAGCCAGGGCCCGCCTGAGGAGTCTCCGGTTCTCTGGTGGGCCCGTCCAACCCTGCCGAAAAACAGTCCTGGCTAAGAAAAGTGTGGGGGAAGGTTCCCGGACACTCTATGGCTGCTTTTTTAATGTGGATCGGCCATGCTTATGAATTATGAATTTTATTTCTCAAAACGCATTACAGATCAGGTCATTGTCCAACTCTGTATTCAAGAAATTAAATGCGCAAAGAAAGATGTGTGTGTGTGTCAAAGCACCACCGACAAGTGCGAGTTGATGTTGGATGGGCTGCCATTGATTCTGCAACAAGCTCAATTACAGGACTTCCTGGGAGAAATGACACGTAGGGTACATACGGTTTCCCTCTATGCCAGTCCTTTCACCGAGCTAAATACAACTCTTAGCAAAAAAAGTTGTGGACAGGCTCCGGACTGTCCCTGGCCACATTCACCTGTCCACGTGATTGTGGTTAGGCAGTCCTTCCCAGTAAGTGCACTGGAGAGGGCACGGGTAATGTTGTGGGACACGTGCTTGTGGAAGGCAGAGGCCATACCGGGAAATATAGTGGCGGCTGGGGACCGAGTATGGACACCCTGCCGCCGCCGGCATGAGGTTGTGAAAAGCTTCTGCCTTCATGAGCTTAAAAGGCCATATTTCAAGTGCAAAGAGCTGCCCAAAAACCTGGCAGTTTAGTGTTGGGGCCTGTGTTGGCTGCATACTTGCACTTGCATTCCAAGTAACAGAAAACTAAGCAGATGGTGGCCTCTATCATCATCATGGCCTCACCTGAACAATATCAACTCTCCTGAAGGAGAAGCCAGGGCCCACTGGAGGAGTCTCCGATTCCCTTGTGGGCCCGTCCAACCCTTCCGAATAGCAGCCCTGGCTAAGAAAAGTGTGGGAGAAGGTTCCCGGACACTCTGGCTGCTTTTTTAATGTGGATCGGCCATGCTTATGCATGTTATTTCTCAAAACGCATTACTGATCAGGTCATTGCCCAACTCTGTATTCAAGAAATTAAATGCGCAAAGAAAGATGTGTGTGTGTGTCAAAGCACCACTGACAAGTGCGAGTTGATATTGGACGGGCTGCCATTGCTTTTGCAACAAGCTCAATTACAGGACTTCCTGGGAGAAATGACACACAGGATACATACGGTTTCCCTCTATGACAGTCCTTTCACTGAGCTAAATACAACTCTTAGCATAAAAAGTTGTGGACTGGCTCCGTACCCTCCCTGGCCATATTCACCTGTCCACGTGTTTGTGGTTAGGTGGTCCTTCCCAGTAAGTGCACTGTGGAGGGCACGGGTAATGTTGTGGGACCCGTGCTTGTGGAAGGCGGAGGCGAAATAAAGTGGCGGCGGGGACCGAGTTTGGACACTCGGCCGCCGCCGGCATGAGGTTGTGAAAAGCTTCCGCCTCCATGAGCCTAAAAGGCCACATTTCAAGTGCAAGCAGCAGTCAAAAATTTGGCAGTATAGTATTTCAGCCTGTTGGTGGGTGGGTGGCTGCCTGCATACTTGCGCTTGCATTCCAAGGAATGGGGTAGGGACAACTGAACGCTTCAGTGGGACAAGGACATGGACCTTGATTGTTGCAAGTCTGCAACTACAGGTGCATGGCGGGAGGCATCTTTGCATGCCCCAAGGATCACTTATGATGGGCACACTTTTAGGCAGTGACCTGGGAGTCAGAGATGCTTCCAGAGGTTTTCCCCATGCTGTTCCCATGTCTTTTCAGCATTGTATGCATGTCTGATGATGTGTAACACACCACATGGCCAGATAAGGTTGTAAAATGTTAAAATAACATTTCCTGGTGAATGCATTTGTCTTGGTTGAAAGCAATTCAAAAGTGCAAAAACGCATCAAAAACTCTACGTGTGAACATAGCCCAAGTTGTGGAGGAGTATTTTTGTTTTTGGTTATTTAATTTGCCTTATATACAAGTCATTACCCTGGAAAGAATGTTCCTTAACATATTTCCCAGGAAAATCCATTTTGGTTTCATTTTTGTATGTTTTATTGTGAGTCCGTAAAAGTGGTGTAATACTCTGACCACATTGCTAACAGCAGTGATCTGGGAGTCAGAGATGCTTCCAGGTGTCTTCCCCATGCTGCTCCCATGTCATTTGAGCACTGTTCCCATCGATTTGGGCAATTTTTAGGCCCTCTGCAGACGGCCACGGGGAGCCGCCTGAAAAATGCTCAAGCTTCCCATAGACTTACATTGGGCTCGTTGCTCGGGTCGAGCACCCGAGTATTCCAATTTGCTTGACCCGAGCAACGAGTACCCGAGCATTTTAGTGCTCGCTCATCACTACTCCTAACCCTTGACACTCAAGTATCGCAATAGCTACATTTTGTTCTTCTTATGTTCCTTTTCTGTTAAATCGGTTTCTGTTTTTTCCTTCCCTCATCTCAACCTGAAGTATCGAGACCTGATACTAGCACTCCTCTGGCATATGGCTTGGGTCTCTGAATCAGTCTTGATTAGAGATGAGCGTTGTTCTACTCGAACTGTTCGCCAATCTCAAATTCGAGCTGTTTTGGGCGGTGTTCGAGCCGTTCGGCGAACACGAACAATTTGAGAAAAATTCGGCTGTTCGAGGTTATGTTCGATAACTGTTCGTGCACCAAAATCATAACTGGATTTTTTCTCAGTAATGATGAAAATTAATGTTAATACGCAGTTTGAGTGTACAGCGGGGTGGGGGGAGGGGCAGGGGATGGATCTCTGCAGGAACAATGAAGATCTCCATTTTTTTTTCTCTTTCCCGCATTTGCAGTGGGGAGGTGCAATCTGTCAGCCTATCAGCAGCGCACACACGGAGCGAAGTGCTTTTTTTCACACAAGCAAGGGCATGTGTCATTGGCAGTGTATGTCACATGTCTTTCCCTATAAGACCAAGCCATTTTCCCCGTCGCCACCATTTTCTCACTGCTGCAGCTGCATGTTAGACGGCACCGCTGTTGCTGTGTGCGCTATACCTTGTTAATTTCAAGCCAATTTTCGCACAAATATACAGATAGCTTGGGAGTAGGGAATAGTTGTGATTGCAGTCCTTTTAAGGACTAGGTTACAGCATTTCCTACGACTTTTATCAGGGAGGTCTGTGCTCTTAAATAGATAGGTTGTGGGAGTAAAGACTAATTGTAATTGGAGTCCTTTTCAGGACTAGGTTACATGAGTTCCTATCAGTTTTTGCCAGGCAGGTCTGTGCCAGTGCTGTGCAAGTTTTTTTCACAGCATTTGGCTGAATCTAGCAAAGCTAATCCTTTTTGGCCTATTGCAGAGTGTGTTAGTGGAGTAGCCTATCTGTGTTGCAAGATATAACACCTGTGTATAGAATACCAATTTTTTTACTGCACCTAGTGAAGTAAAATCTTTTGGGCATAGCATCATTCTATTAGTCCATCTATACTGACCTCCATCAGGTTGCAAACTGAATATAATTTTTTTCTGCATCTAGCTCTGAAAAAATATTTGGGCTTCTAGCAGTGTGTGGGACTTGGTCTATTAGTCCATCTATACTGACCTCCATCAGGTTGCAAATTAAAAATAATTTTTTTCTTCATTTAGCTCTGAAAAAATATTTGGGCTTCTAGCAGTGTGTGGGACTTGTTCTATTAGTCTTTCTATACTGACCTCCAGCAGGTTGCAAATTGAATATAATTTTTTTCTGCATCTAGCTCTGAAAAAATAGTTGGGCTTCTAGCGGTGTGTGGGACTTGGTCTATTAGTCCATCTATACTGACCTCCATCAGGTTGCAAATTAAAAATAATTTTTTTCTGCATCTAGCTCTGAAAAAATATTTGGGCTTCTAGCAGTGTGTGGGACTTGGTCTATTAGTCCATCTATACTGACCTCCATCAGGTTGCAAATTAAAAATAATTTTTTTCTGCATCTAGCTCTGAAAAAATATTTGGGCTTCTAGCGGTGTGTGGGACTTGGTCTATTAGTCCATCTATACTGACCTCCATCAGGTTGCAAATTAAAAATAATTTTTTTCTGCATCTAGCTCTGAAAAAATATTTGGGCTTCTAGCGGTGTGTGGGACTTGGTCTATTAGTCCATCTATACTGACCTCCATCAGGTTGCAAATTAAAAATAATTTTTTTCTGCATCTAGCTCTGAAAAAATATTTGGGCTTCTAGCAGTGTGTGGGACTTGGTCTATTAGTCCATCTATACTGACCTTCATCAGGTTGCAAATTAAAAATAATTTTTTTCTTCATTTAGCTCTGAAAAAATATTTGGGCTTCTAGCAGTGTGTGGGACTGGTTCTATTAGTCCTTCTATACTGACCTCCAGCAGGTTGCAAATTGAATATAATTTTTTTCTGCATCTAGCTCTGAAAAAATAGTTGGGCTTCTAGCGGTGTGTGGGACTTGGTCTATTTGTCCATCTATACTGACCTCCATCAGGTTGCAAATTAAAAATAATTTTTTTCTGCATCTAGCTCTGAAAAAATATTTGGGCTTCTAGCAGTGTGTGGGACTTGGTCTATTAGTCCATCTATGCTGACCTCCATCAGGTTGCAAATTAAAAATAATTTTTATCTGCATCTACAGTACCTCTGAAAAAATATTTGGGCTTCTAGCAGTGTGTGGGACTATTTGTATTAGTCCATCTATACTGACCTCCATCAGGTTGCAAATTCAAAATAATTTTTTTCTGCATCTAACCCAGCCAATAGTTTTGGCCTAATACCACAGTTTGGCCACTCAGCTCTGCTCGGTTACCATCCATTGTTTTTTTGTGCAAACAACTCCAGAGTTGTGAATTAGTTAACCACCAAAATGAGTGGAAAAAGGCCTGCTGCTGGTGGAAAGGGGAATAGGCGTGTTGGGAAGGGGAAAAAAGGTTGTGTCCGTGGGGTAGGTGTTAAAGCAACAGTAACATCTGCAGAAGAAAGACCATCTTCCAGCCAAACTAAAATGTCTACTTCTTTTAGCGGACAATGTGATAAGATCCCTTTCTTACGGCCACGTCAATCGCTACAAATTCCAGATGAGGCACAAAAACAGCAGGTGCTTCAACGGATATCAAGTGCTCCTTTAAGTGGGCTCTCCTCCACATCAACTTCAACATCACAAATACTCCAGTCCTCAAAGGTGTCACCCAAATCGCACTTGCTTCCTCACAGCTCCCAAATCTCCAGCTGCCCGTCTGAGTATGAGGTAGAACAGATGGTTGAGTCTGCAGAGCTGTTTACTCATACTATAGCCTGGGAATCAGAGGTCGACTCCAGCGCTTCTGTGAATCCAGACGAGGAAATGATTAGAGATGAGCGTTGTTCTACTCGAACTGTTCGCCAATCTCAAATTCGAGCTGTTTTGGGCGGTGTTCGAGCCGGTCGGCGAACACGAACAATTTGAGAAAAATTCGGCTGTTCGAGGTTATGTTCGATAACTGTTCGTGCACCAAAATCATAACTGGATTTTTTCTCAGTAATGATGAAAATTAATGTTAATACGCAGTTTGAGTGTACAGCGGGGCGGGGGGAGGGGCAGGGGATGGATCTCTGCAGGAACAATGAAGATCTCCATTTTTTTTTCTCTTTCCCGCATTTGCAGTGGGGAGGTGCAATCTGTCAGCCTATCAGCAGCGCACACACGGAGCGAAGTGCTTTTTTTCACACAAGCAAGGGCATGTGTGATTGGCAGTGTATGTCACATGTCCTTGCCCTATAAGACCAAGCCATTTTCCCCGTCGCCACCATTTTCTCACTGCTGCAGCTGCGTGTTAGACGGCACCGCTGTTGCTGTGTGCGATATACCTTGTTAATTTCAAGCCAATTTTCGCACAAATATACAGATAGCTTGGGAGTAGGGAATAGTTGTGATTGCAGTCCTTTTAAGGACTAGGTTACAGCATTTCCTACGACTTTTATCAGGCAGGTCTGTGCTCTTAAATAGATAGATTGTGGGAGTAAAGACTAATTGTAATTGGAGTCCTTTTCAGGACTAGGTTACATCAGTTCCTATCAGTTTTTGCCAGGCAGGTCTGTGCCAGTGCTGTGCAAGTTTTTTTCACAGCATTTGGCTGAATCTAGCAAAGCTAATCCTTTTTGGCCTATTGCAGAGTGTGTTAGTCAGTGGAGTAGCCTATCTGTGTTGCAAGATATACCACCTGTGTATAGAATACCAATTTTTTTACTGCACCTAGTGAAGTAAAATCTTTTGGGCATAGCATCATTCTATTAGTCCATCTATACTGACCTCCATCAGGTTGCAAACTGAATATAATTTTTTTCTGCATCTAGCTCTGAAAAAATATTTGGGCTTCTAGCGGTGTGTGGGACTTGGTCTATTAGTCCATCTGTACTGACCTCCATCAGGTTGCAAATTAAAAATAATTTTTTTCTGCATCTAGCTCTGAAAAAATATTTGGGCTTCTAGCAGTGTGTGGGACTTGGTCTATTAGTCCATCTATACTGACCTCCATCAGGTTGCAAATTAAAAATAATTTTTTTCTTCATTTATCTCTGAAAAAATATTTGGGCTTCTAGCAGCGTGTGGGACTTGTTCTATTAGTCCATCTATACTGACCTCCATCAGGTTGCAAATTAAAAATAATTTTTTTCTGCATCTAGCTCTGAAAAAATATTTGGGCTTCTAGCAGTGTGTGGGACTTGGTCTATTAGTCCATCTATACTGACCTCCATCAGGTTGCAAATTAAAAATAATTTTTTTCTGCATCTAGCTCTGAAAAAATATTTGGGCTTCTAGCAGTGTGTGGGACTTGGTCTATTAGTCCATCTATACTGACCTCCATCAGGTTGCAAATTGAATAAAAAAAATTTCTGCATCTAGCTCTGAAAAAATATTTGGGCTTCTAGCGGTGTGTGGGACTTGGTCTATTAGTCCATCTATACTGACCTCCATCAGGTTGCAAATTAAAAATAATTTTTTTCTGCATCTAGCTCTGAAAAAATATTTGGGCTTCTAGCAGTGTGTGGGACTTGGTCTATTAGTCCATCTATACTGACCTCCATCAGGTTGCAAATTAAAAATAATTTTTTCCTGCATCTAGCTCTGAAAAAATATTTGGGCTTCTAGCAGTGTGTGGGACTTGGTCTATTAGTCCATCTATACTGACCTCCATCAGGTTGCAAATTGAATAAAAAAATTTTCTGCATCTAGCTCTGAAAAAATATTTGGGCTTCTAGCGGTGTGTGGGACTTGGTCTATTAGTCCATCTATACTGACCTCCATCAGGTTGCAAATTAAAAATAATTTTTTTCTGCATCTAACCCAGCCAATAGTTTTGGCCTAATACCACAGTTTGGCCACTCAGCTCTGCTCGGTTACCATCCATTGTTTTTTTGTGCAAACAACTCCAGAGTTGTGAATTAGTTAACCACCAAAATGAGTGGAAAAAGGCCTGCTGCTGGTGGAAAGGGGAATAGGCGTGTTGGGAAGGGGAAAAAAGGTTGTGTCCGTGGGGTAGGTGCAGAAGAAAGACCATCTTCCAGCCAAACTAAAATGTCTACTTCTTTTAGCGGACAATGTGATAAGATCCCTTTCTTACGGCCACGCCAATCGCTACAAATTCCAGATGAGGCACAAAAACAGCAGGTGCTTCAACGGATATCAAGTGCTCCTTTAAGTGGGCTCTCCTCCACATCAACTTCAACATCACAAATACTCCAGTCCTCAAAGGTGTCACCCAAATCGCACTTGCTTCCTCACAGCTCCCAAATCTCCAGCTGCCCGTCTGAGTATGAGGTAGAACAGATGTTTGAGTCTGCAGAGCTGTTTACTCATACTATAGCCTGGGAATCAGAGGTCGACTCCAGCGCTTCTGTGAATCCAGACGAGGAAATGATCTGCACTGATGCCCAGAATCTTTATGAGTCGGATCCAGGACCAGACGCAGAAGGTTCTGACCATAATGTAGACCCTCATTCCCAAACTGTAACTCCTGTTGGTGGAGACAATGAGGAAGACGATGATAAGACTCAAATACCTGATTGGAGCGACAACTTTAGTTTTTTGTCAGGGCAGGAACAGGTTGGCTCTGAGGACGACGGGTGTGATAACGCACAGGGTGATGATGATGAGGTCGGAGATCCCACTTACTGTCAACCCACAGTCTGCCAAGAGATGAGGTCAGCAGAGGAGGTGGAGGAAGATGCTAGTGACGACGAGGTCAGGTTGCGCCTTCCTGGACATAGACGTAGTACTGGAAGCACGTCAACAACTGCATCCTCAAACACAACTCTGCCTCTCACCACAAGTCGTGGTGGCTCTTCAGGTCGCATGGGTGCTAAGCCTTGCATAGCCTGGGCATTTTTTCAGATCGATAAAGATGACCCAACTCGTGTTATCTGTAACATTTGTCAGCAAAAGCTAAGTAGAGGCCAAAAAATACATAGTTTGAGTACTTCATGCATGAACCGGCACATGGACATGAAGCATAAGTTGCAGTGGGAAGCTCAGTGTGCTACAATGCGGTCTAGCCGGCCGGGCCAACCACCGTCTAGCATATCTTGTGCATCCGCGGCCTCTTCATCCTCTGTGACTGGGGGGACAGCAGTCACACCTGTTTTGGGGCGCAGACCTGCCACCTCTTTACCCGCAACAGCCAGCGTGATTGGCAGGTCATCATTTTCTTTGGAGGTGGTAACACCAGCTGGTCTTGAGCGCTGTCCGACATCGATAGCACCACCTTTGGATGAAGGCAACCTAACATGTCCGCCTGCATCTTCCTCACAGACCGGCAGTTTGCCGGGGACACCCTTATCAACCCCGTCTAAGCACAATAGCCAGCCCTCGGTCCCTCAGATGTGGACAAGTAAAAGACCATTTCCTCCTAGCCATGAGAAAGCTAAGAGGTTGAATTTCACCATCTGCAAGCTCTTGGCTACAGAAATGCTGCCTTTCTGCCTGGTGGACACAGAGGATTTTCGAGACCTTATGTCCGTCGCAGTGCCCCAGTACCAGATGCCCAGTCGGCACTACTTCTCAAAGAAAGGTGTGCCTGCGCTCCACCAGCATGTCGCACACAACATCACCGCTTCTTTGAGAAACTCTGTGTGTGACAGGGTGCATTTCACCACAGACACTTGGACAAGTAGGCATGGACAGGGGCGTTACATGTCGCTGACTGGGCACTGGGTAACTATGGTGACAGCAGGACAAGGGGCTGCTGTCCAAGTCTTGCTGTCCCCACGAGTTGTGCGTCAATCCTCTTTATGTCATTTTTCCTCCACTGCTTCTGCCTCCTCAACCTCCTCTCGGTCTTCCACTTGCACCCAAAGCCTGTCTGGTCATGCCACAAGCTTTCTAACTGCGCAGAAGGGATCCTGCACACCTCCTTACTATGCTGGCAGTATGGCTCAACGTCATCAGGCGGATTTACATTGAAATGTCTGGGAAATGTGAGTCACACAGCTGAGGAGTTGTGGTCAGCTCTGGAGAACCAATTTCATGAATGGTTGTCTCCACTGGACCTGAAACCAGGGAAGGCCGTGTGCGACAATGCTGCAAACCTGGGTGCGGCCCTTCGCCGGGGCAATGTCACACACGTGCCTTGTATGGCTCACGTGTTGAACCTGGTTGTCCAGCAATTTTTAGCCCACTATCCCAGACTAGATGGCCTTCTGCAGAGGGCACGGTCGCTGTGTGCTCACTTCCGCCGTTCGCATCCCACAGCTCAGCGACTTACATCTCTACAGAAGTCGTTGGGCCTGCCACTTCACCGGCTAAAATGCGATGTGCCTACCCGGTGGAATTCAACTCTGCACATGTTGCAGCGACTGTGGCAGCACCGACAAGCCCTGGTGCAATACGTTCTGACGTATAGCCTGGGCCAACGAGATTCAGAGGTGGGGCAAATCACGCTGGAGGAGTGGTCTCAGATCAGGGACCTATGCACCCTTCTGCACAGTTTTGAAATGGCGACGAAGATGTTTAGTGCTGACGATGCCATTATCAGCATGACTATTCCGGTGATTTACATGCTGGAGCACATGTTAAACAGAATTCGGAGTCAGGTGGTGGCACAAGAGGAGGTGGAGGAAGTAGAGGAGGAGGAGTTGTATGCGGAAGGGCTAACATCTGCAAGGTCCAGACGGTCGGCAGCACCAAGGCGGCAGGCATGTGAGGGTGGGGGAGATGGTTTAACCAGGGCGCATGGTAGCAGCCAAACTAGTGAGGAAGGTGCAGGAGCCCAGGAAGAAGTGGAGGACGAACTGATGGAAGACTCATCAGATGAGGGAGACCTTGATCACATTTCTGTTGTGCGAGGTTGGGGGGGAGAGGACAGAGGAAGGAAGCATGATTGTTACCTCGCCACCAACACAACAGGGACTTGGTGCTCCTGGATGCGCAACACACATGAGTGCCTTCTTGCTGCACTACCTGCAACATGACCCTCGAATTGTGAGAATTAGAAATAATCCTGACTACTGGGTTGCCACACTGTTAGATCCCCGGTACAAAAGTAAATTTGCAGAAATTATTCCTGCCATAGAAAGGGATGCACGCATGCAGGAGTATCAGCAGAGACTGTTGCAGAATCTTACATGTGCTTTTCCACAAAATACCAGTGGTGCACGTAGTGAATCTCACAGTTCCAACTTGCCAACCGTGGGACCGTCAAGTGTTCAGCACTCAAACCGTAACAGAACCACAGTATCTGCTGGTAACATCAATTTTGCGGAATCATTTCACCACTTTTTTAGCCCATCCTTTGCAAGGCCACAGGAGACAAGAAGTCTGACACATAGTCAACGCCTAGAGACGATGGTACAGGAGTATCTCCAAGTAAACATTGAAGCCACGACTGTGTCACTGGACCCTTGCTCTTTTTGGGCTTCCAATCTGGATAAATGGCCGGAGCTAGCCACTTACGCCTTGGAGATCTTGTCATGCCCCGCAGCCAGCGTTCTGTCTGAACGTGTGTTCAGCGCTGCTGGTGGTGTGCTGACAGATAAGCGCACGCGGCTCTCCACTGATAATGTAGACAGACTCACGTTCATAAAGATGAACAAATCATGGATTCGAAACGACTTTTCTACCCCTGTGTCATCCTGGGGAGAGTAAAAGCTTGATGATTGGTTAAAATCACCCTACCAACCGTTTTAAGCTTTCAAATTACTAATCATGTTTATCTGTATCTTGACTGGAAAATAATTTGGGCTTTGTAGCAGTGTGCAGCACTGATCCTATTAGGCCATCTATAATAAGCTTCACCAGATTTAAAATTAAAAATAATTTTTAGCTGCATCTAGCCCGGAAAATAATTTTGGGGCTCCGAGATGCGCAAGACACATAAGTGCCTTCTTGCTGCACTACCTGCAGCATGACCCTCATATTGTCAGAATTCGAAGTAATCATGACTACTGGGTTGCCACACTCTTAGATCCCCCAAACTTTTCGATCAACCTTTTCATTTTAATAAAGACCAAAAAAATGGTCATTTTTGAAATTATAAGCATTAGCAGGTTGTTAGAAACTGAAATCAAACAGTTTTCAACTCAAAACTTTATTCTAGGTGATGTTACATTTTCACATAGGACCCCTTGTTCGAAAGGAGCTTCTGAACTCTCTCGTCCATTGAATTTGTCAGGTTTTGGATGGTTTCTGCTTCAATTGTTTTGCATGAGGACAGAATACCCTCCCAGAGCTGTTGCTTAGATGTGAACTGCCTCCCGCCATCATAGACACTCCTTTTAATGATGCTCCAAAGGTTCTGAATGGGGTAGAGGTCAGGGGAGCATGGGGGTCACACCATAAGTTTGTCCCCTTTTATGCCCATATCAGCCAGAGATGCAGATGTTTTATGTGCAGCATGAGATGGTGCATTATCATGCAGAAAAATGATCTTGCTGTGAAATACACGGTTCTTCTTCTTGAACCATGGCAGGAAGTGCTGTTTGAGAAAATCCACATACATTATGGAGTTCATCTTTAGCGCCTTCAGGGATCCTAAAGGGGCCGACAATCTCTCTCCCCATGATTCCAGCCCAAAACATTACTCCACCTCCTCCTTGTTGGCGCTGTAGCCGTGTTTGCGTGGGGTGTCCATCAACCAGCCATCCTCCACTCCATTCATCTGGACCATCGAGCGCTGCACGGCACTCATCCGTGAACAAAACAGTTTTGAAATCAGTCTTCATGTAATGTTTGGCCCACTGGAGCCGTTTCTGCTTGTGTGAAGTGGATAGAGGAGGTCGACAGGATGGCGTATGCACAGCTGCAAACCTCTGAAGGACCCTGCATCTTGTTGTTCGGGGGACGTTGGAGGCACAAGCAGCTTCAAAAACTTGTCTGCTGCTATGACAAGGCTTTTTTGCCGCTGCTCTTTCAACCTGACGTAATTGCCTGTAGGAAAGAGTCCTCAATTTGCCCTTATCAGCACGCACACGTGTGTACTGTGAATCAGCTACATACTTCTTGATTGCCAAGACACTTCATCCTGATCATCGCACAATGTTGATTGTAGTCATGCCTTGACCTAAACACTCCACAATTTGTTGCTTCTCAGCAGCCGACACATCCTTTTTCTTTCCCATTTTGGCAGAAAATGTAGGCTGCTTAATAATGTGAGAGAGCCTTCTTAAGTAGTCTTGCCTTTCATTGGACACACCTGCCAAACTAATTAGCACAGTTGTCTGCAATTGCTTACAGTGATATAAAGAGCCCTGACACATATCACCATCAATGAGTTTAACTGACAAACAAACAAATTCTTCCCTTATCACTCCTAAACACTTTTTGCAAAATAATTTGGAGCGCGGTGTACATGTGCTTTTCCACAAAACACCAGTGGTTCACGTAGTGAATCTTACAGTTCTAACTTGCCAACCGTGGTCTGTATGGAATTGTTCAATAAAGGGCCCAAAATTAAGATAACATAGATGGGAGAGGTCTCTATGAATAGGAATTCCTAAGTATTTGATACCCTGTGAGGGCCAGGCAAAGGGAAAGTTGGACTGGATGGAATCCTATATGGATTTAGGGAGGGAGACATCGAGGGCCTCAGACTTCGCTGCATTGATTTTAAAATTTTACCATGTAACAAAGTGATCTATTTCAGCCATAACAGCAGGGATGGATATATGTGATTGAGTGATATATACTAGGACATCATCAGCAAATAGAGAGCACTTGTACTCGGTGCCTCCCACCTCAATCCACCTAATATTGGGGTTATGGCGAATTGATGAGAGCAGGTGCTCCGTCACTAGGATGTATAAGAGAGGGGACAGAGGACATCCCTGCCTTGTCCCATTGGTGATTGTGAAAGGTGATGAAAATGTTCTGACGCACCCCCTGGGCCTTGGGACACCCGGAGCCGGACCCTTTTTGGTGGATGCTGGTGGTTGTAGTCTTCGTGGCGGCGATCCGGTTCCGTGGCTCAGGGCGGTCAAACCAGTGGCGGAACTATTTATGTGGTTTTGATGTTTAAATGTCCGACTACGCCACCCGTGGATTGCGGTCAGAGTGAACCGCCGCTACAGGGCAGACCGCTAAGGCTGGTGTTGTGGGTGCAGCAGAGCGTAGCATAACTCCCCACGGGAGGAGTATAGCCTCAGGGCAGTGTATGCGGAGGATGGGGGTGATGGTGCAGGGCAGCAGCAGTAACGACACGGAGTCAGTGATGCAGTTCAGGGCCTTTACTCACAGTTCTTATTATCCAGACCACGTCTGCAGGTAACGGCTGCCCACGTCGTACTGTGCTCACCAGGTGAGGGGCTCAGACAACTCCCAGATAACTTTGGAGCGCTTCACAGGACCCCCTTTGTGTGTCCTTTGTCTGGCCTTTCTTACCAACACTTCTGTCCGGCTGCCTCGGGCCTCCTCTTGGTAAACTTGGCGCCAGTTTCCCTGACCCTATGTGGTGCCTTCCTAGCGGGTGGAGCAAGGGGCTGCGCCACATAAAATGTCAGAGCCTCCGGTTTCTAGCTGAGGGTCGTTTCCTGCCTCCACTAGTTCGGGGACCGGTCTCCCCTTTTGGCCTGACCCCTCCACGCAGGTGGATTCGGGCGTGCGGTGGCGACTCGCCCGTCCGCACCCCTGGGATCCCTTCATTCCTCGTTCCTGGAGCCTTCTCCGCTCCTCTTCCTTCCTTCTCCCTCTTGCAGGCCTGGGCCTCTGTTACTAGGCCCGCCTCCGGAGCAGAGCTCATGCAGAGCCCCTGCTCCCTGCCACTTCTGCTCAGACTTCTCTGCACTGAACTAAGATGGTGCCCACCTTTTATACTCCCTTCTCAATGCACCCAGGAACTGCTTCCTCCCTGCTCCTGCACTGCAGGGTTCCCCTTCCTCAGTGTTCCCTCCCCCCACTCCAGCCAGGGACAGGGACTGTCGTGCCCATCTCAGGGGCATATTGGTCGCCCTGCCCCACGGCAATGTGGTGTAATGCATGCAGGTGTCGGGTCCTGATCCACACTCCATCCTTATCTGAGAGTGAGATATCACACCTCTGGGTGAGGTGCAATACGTCTGTAGCAACCGAGCCCTCGGTGCTACAGTTCCATTTATCTTCAGCCTAGGTGACGTATTGTGATACAGGGCCGTGATTTTGGCTATAAAAGGGTCCCCTAGACCCCTACCCCAAGCTTTTTAAGAGAATCATATATGGCGTGCCAGGAGACTCTATGGAATGCTTTCTCAGCATCCAACGAGAGTATCTACTTACAAATTTTTAACTGCATCTAGCCCAGGAAATACTTTGTGCCTAGTAGCAGTGTCTGCTAGTCAGCGGATTATCCCGGCTGTTAAGCAAGCTACACCACCTGTAGTTTGGACACTTAATTTTTTCAAAGGAAATGCTTCGGGACCACGGGATACTTAGTGAAGAGCATCAGGAGGCACCCCAAGGCATAGGGGCTGGGACTGGCACTAGGATGCCTTGCGGTGGACAGCCGAGCTCGATCCTTATAAAAGCTTTTTAACTGCAGCAGCTTTAGTGGACGCTACTGGAGCTGGAATTACGCGGCTGCTGGCATGAGACTTGCCCTCCAATAGATCCTTGTAAATGGATTTAAAGTGTATTCATTCAAATTAGAGGGACAATTTAAATTAAAAAGCTTAGAGCTGCCTCCACCACAGGGGGGCTCTCTCGACCCACCAGCGGACAGACACCAGTATTGGGAGAGGGGGGCTGGCCGTCAGGGTTCACCGCGGCTCTGGCACAAACCCGGCGACACGGAGGTGGCACGGGCAGGAGCGGACTGGCCGTCTCGGCTTCTCACTTTTTGGATTTTAGAAGGGCATGACATGCCTATATCTGTGTCTCCCCCTCCTTTTACTCCTCCACCTCTTTTCTTTTCGCATGACTATATGTACTTGTCACTTTTCCATGTGTTAGTTGTGTCATCTGAGCAGTTTGTCAGCTTTTGGACAACTTTGAAGGTGTTTTCTATGTGTTTCTATGTGTTTTTGTTTGCCTGCCATTGGTTTTAACGGTGTTCGAAGGTGTTCGACGAACAGTTCGACGAACAGTTCGGCGAACACACGGGTGTTCAACGAACCGAACCGAACTCGAACACTACGGGGGTGGCTCAACACTAGAAATGATCTGCACTGATGCCCAGAATCTTTATGAGTCGGATCCAGGACCAGACGCAGAAGGTTCTGACCATAATGTAGACCCTCATTCCCAAACTGTAACTCCTGTTGGTGGAGACAATGAGGAAGACGATGATAAGACTCAAATACCTGATTGGAGCGACAACTTTAGTTTTTTGTCAGGGCAGGAACAGGTTGGCTCTGAGGACGACGGGTGTGATAACGCACAGGGTGATGATGATGAGGTCGGAGATCCCACTTACTGTCAACCCACAGTCAGCCAAGAGATGAGGTCAGCAGAGGAGGTGGAGGAAGATGCTAGTGACGACGAGGTCAGGTTGCGCCTTCCTGGACAGAGACGTAGTACTGGAAGCACGTCAACAACTGCATCCTCAAACACAACTCTGCCTCTCACCACAAGTCGTGGTGGCTCTTCAGGTCGCATGGGTGCTAAGCCTTGCATAGCCTGGGCATTTTTTCAGATCGATAAAGATGACCCAACTCGTGTTATCTGTAACATTTGTCAGCAAAAGCTAAGTAGAGGCCAAAAAATACATAGTTTGAGTACTTCATGCATGAACCGGCACATGGACATGAAGCATAAGTTGCAGTGGGAAGCTCAGTGTGCTACAATGCGGCCTAGCCGGCCGGGCCAATCACCGTCTGCCATATCTTGTGCATCCGCGGCCTCTTCATCCTCTGTGACTGGGGGGACAGCAGTCACACCTGTTTTGGGGCGCAGACCTGCCACCTCTTTACCCGCAACAGCCAGCATGATTGGCAGGTCATCATTTTCTTTGGAGGTGTTAACACCAGCTGGTGTTGAGCGCTGTCCAACATCGATAGCACCACCTTTGGATCAAGGCAACCTAACATGTCCGCCTGCATCTTCCTCACAGACCGGCAGTTTGCCGGGGACACCCTTATCAACCCCGTCTAAGCACAATAGCCAGCCCTCGGTCCCTCAGATGTGGACAAGTAAAAGACCATTTCCTCCTAGCCATGAGAAAGCTAAGAGGTTGAATTTCACCATCTGCAAGCTCTTGGCTACAGAAATGCTGCCTTTCCGCCTGGTGGACACAGAGGATTTTCGAGACCTTATGTCCGTCGCAGTGCCCCAGTACCAGATGCTCAGTCGGCACTACTTCTCAACGAAAGGTGTGCCTGCGCTCCACCAGCATGTCGCACACAACATCACTGCTTCTTTGAGAAACTCTGTGTGTGACAGGGTGCATTTCACCACAGACACTTGGACGAGTAGGCATGGACAGGGGCGTTACATGTCGCTGACTGGGCACTGGGTTACTATGGTGACAGCAGGACAAGGGGCTGCTGTCCAAGTCTTGCCGTCCCCACGAGTTGTGCGTCAATCCTCTTTATGTCAAAGTTCCTCCACTGCTTCTGCCTCCTCAACCTCCTCTCGGTCTTCCACCTGCACCCAAAGCCTGTCTGGTCATGCAACAAGCTTTCTAACTGCGCAGAAGGGATCCTGCACACCTCCTTACTATGCTGGCAGTAGGGCTCAACGTCATCAGGCGGTTTTTACATTGAAATGTCTGGGAAATGTGAGTCACACAGCTGAGGAGTTGTGGTCAGCTCTGGAGAACCAATTTCATGAATGGTTGTCTCCACTGGACCTGAAACCAGGGAAGGCCGTGTGCGACAATGCTGCAAACCTGGGTGCGGCCCTTCGCCGGGGCAATGTCACACACGTGCCTTGTATGGCTCACGTGTTGAACCTGGTTGTCCAGCAATTTTTAGCCCACTATCCCAGACTAGATGGCCTTCTGCAGAGGGCACGGTCGCTGTGTGCTCACTTCCGCCGTTCGCATCCCGCAGCTCAGCGACTTACATCTCTACAGAAGTCGTTGGGCCTGCCACTTCACCGGCTAAAATGCGATGTGCCTACCCGGTGGAATTCAACTCTGCACATGTTGCAGCGACTGTGGCAGCACCGACAAGCCCTGGTGCAATACGTTCTGACGTATAGCCTGGGCCAACGAGATTCAGAGGTGGGGCAAATCACGCTGGAGGAGTGGTCTCAGATCAGGGACCTATGCACCCTTCTGCACAGTTTTGAAATGGCGACAAAGATGTTTAGTGCTGACGATGCCATTATCAGCATGACTATTCCGGTGATTTACATGCTGGAGCACATGTTAAACAGAATTCGGAGTCAGGTGGTGGCACAAGAGGAGGTGGAGGAAGTAGAGGAGGAGGAGTTGTATGCGGATGGGCTAACATCTGCAAGGTCCAGACGGTCGGCAGCACCAAGGCGGCAGGCATGTGAGGGTGGGGGAGATGGTTTTACCAGGGCGCATGGTAGCAGCCAAACTAGTGAGGAAGGTGCAGGAGCCCAGGAAGAAGTGGAGGACGAACTGATGGAAGACTCATCAGATGAGGGAGACCTTGATCACATTTCTGTTGTGCGAGGTTGAGGGGAGAGGACAGAGGAAGGAAGCATGATTGTTACCTCGCCACCAACACAACAGGGACTTGGTGCTCCTGGATGCGCAACACACATGAGTGACTTCTTGCTGCACTACCTGCAACATGACCCTCGAATTGTGAGAATTAGAAATAATCCTGACTACTGGGTTGCCACACTGTTAGATCCCCGGTACAAAAGTAAATTTGCAGAAATTATTCCTGCCATAGAAAGGGATGCACGCATGCAGGAGTATCAGCAGAGACTGTTGCAGAATCTTACATGTGCTTTTCCACAAAATACCAGTGGTGCACGTAGTGAATCTCACAGTTCCAACTTGCCAACCGTGGGACCGTCAAGTGTTCAGCACTCAAACCGTAACAGAACCACAATATCTGCTGGTAACATCAATTTTGCGGAATCATTTCACCACTTTTTTAGCCCATCCTTTGCAAGGCCACAGGAGACAAGAAGTCTGACACATAGTCAACGCCTAGAGACGATGGTACAGGAGTATCTCCAAGTAAACATTGAAGCCACGACTGTGTCACTGGACCCTTGCTCTTTTTGGGCTTCCAATCTGGATAAATGGCTGGAGCTAGCCACTTACGCCTTGGAGATCTTGTCATGCCCCGCAGCCAGCGTTCTGTCTGAACGTGTGTTCAGCGCTGCTGGTGGTGTGCTGACAGATAAGCGCACGCGGCTCTCCACTGATAATGTAGACAGACTCACGTTCATAAAGATGAACAAATCATGGATCCGAAACGACTTTTCTACCCCTGTGTCATCCTGGGGAGAGTAAAAGCTTGATGATTGGTTAAAATCACCCTACCAACCGTTTTAAGCTTTCAAATTACTAATCATGTTTATCTGTATCTTGACTGGAAAATAATTTGGGCTTTGTAGCAGTGTGCAGCACTGATCCTATTAGGCCATCTATACTAAAGCTTCACCAGATTTAAAATTAAAAATAATTTTTAGCTGCATCTAGCCCGGAAAATAATTTTGGGGCTCCGAGATGCGCAAGGCACATAAGTGCCTTCTTGCTGCACTACCTGCAGCATGACCCTCATATTGTCAGAATTCGAAGTAATCATGACTACTGGGTTGCCACACTCTTAGATCCCCCAAACTTTTCGATCAACCTTTTCATTTTAATAAAGACCAAAAAAATGGTCATTTTTGAAATTATAAGCATTAGCAGGTTGTTAGAAACTGAAATCAAACAGTTTTCAACTCAAAACTTTATTCTAGGTGATGTTACATTTTCACATAGGACCCCTTGTTCGAAAGGAGCTTCTGAACTCTCTCGTCCATTGAATTTGTCAGGTTTTGGATGATTTCTGCTTCAATTGTTTTGCATGAGGACAGAATACCCTCCCAGAGCTGTTGCTTAGATGTGAACTGCCTCCCGCCATCATAGACACTCCTTTTAATGATGCTACAAAGGTTCTGAATGGGGTAGAGGTCAGGGGAGCATGGGGGTCACACCATAAGTTTGTCCCCTTTTATGCCCATATCAGCCAGAGATGCAGATGTTTTATGTGCAGCATGAGATGGTGCATTATCATGCAGAAAAATGATCTTGCTGTGAAATACACGGTTCTTCTTCATGAACCATGGCAGGAAGTGCTGTTTGAGAAAATCCACATACATTATGGAGTTCATCTTTAGCGCCTTCAGGGATCCTAAAGGGGCCGACAATCTCTCTCCCCATGATTCCAGCCCAAAACATTACTCCACCTCCTCCTTGGTGGCGCTGTAGCCGTGTTTGCGTGGGGTGTCTGTAACATACCTGGCGGCGTCCTTGCATAGTGGTCCATCTCCCACTGTGCAAGAGCGCGCACTTGATCTCCTGTCCAGAATGTCTCTCTGGCTTCCCTCCATGCTGTCTGTTTGTGTCTGTTTCTGCTGCTTAAGGGCGGCGCCCGATCACTTCCTGCTTTTTGTACCTGCTGTGGGTCACACCTCTTGTGCGTCCTCAGCCTATTGCTGTCTGTCACCTGGTATATAGCTCAGCTGCGCCCATCTATCCCTGCCTGAGCATAGTGTTTCTTTCAGTGTGTGCTTGCACTCTGAAGGTGCCAGGTCCCGTTCTGTGTTCTCTTGTCTGCCTATCCTGGAGGCTGTATTTCCAGGCCTGTCTGAACACGCTCCTAGCCTGTTCCTCCTGCCTTCTAGGGGCCGATTACCTAGACCTGTTCCTGTATCTTGTCTGACCTGTCTGAACACGCTCCTAGCCTGTTCCTCTTGCCTTCTAGGGGCTGATTACCTAGACCTGCTCCTGTATCTTGTCTGTCCTGTCTGAACACGCTCCTTGCCTGTTCGTCCTGCCTCTCTGGGGGCCGTATTCCCAGACCCGCTCCTGTATCCCGCTGCAGTGTCGGTCTCCTCCGTACACTCAGTTCCAGTCTGAACTCTCTCCTATCCTTTACCTGTTTTGCCTCTATGTCCGTTCCCTTCCTTTTTCTGCAGAGTCTGAACTCGTACCTAACTCCTGCTTGTTGTCTCTGTACTCCCGTTTGTGAGTTTGTGGTCCACTCGCTACTTCACTGCAAGTACCCTGTGGGTGTCTGGCTCTGCCTTTCCCTTCCTGTCTGTTCCGTGTGAACATAGCCCTGTCCCCCCTACTCAGCCTAGCCTGCTCTGACTCCTTTGCTCACCGCTCCGGCGGTTCTAGCCTGCTCTGACTCCTTTGCTCACCGCTCCGGCGGTTCTAGTCTGCTCTGACTCCTTTGCTTACCGCTCCGGCGGTTCTAGCCTGCTCTGACTCCTTGCTCACTGCTCCGGCAGTCCTGTCCTGCCCTGCTTCTGCCCGCTGCTCCGGCAGTCCTGTCCTGCCCTGCTTCTGCCCGCTGCTCCGGCAGTCCTGTCCTGCCCTGCTTCTGCCCGCTGCTCCGGCAGTCCTGTCCTGCCCTGCTTCTGCCCGCTGCTCCGGCAGTCCTGTCCTGCCCTGCTTCTGCCCGCTGCTCCGGCAGTCCTGTCCTGCCCTGCTTCTGCCCGCTGCTCCGGCAGTCCTGTCCTGCCCTGCTTGTGCTCGCTGCTCCTGCAGCCCCGTCCTGCTCTGTTCTTGCCCACCGCTTCGGGCGTTCCCTCTCTGCTGTGGTTGTCTACCGCATCTGCGGTTCTGTGACCCAGTCTGTACTGGGTCTTAACCTTTCTGTGCTCCAGCCCGTCCTTTCGGCCAGTACCTCCCTGCCTGCATACTCGCCTGTATCCACCCATCTGCATACCTGCCGTGTTTGCTTATATCCACCAGTCTGTGCCAGCCTAACCTGCCTGTTCCTGAGTCCCAGTGTGTACTGGGTCCTATCCCGCCTGTGTTCCTACCTGCTAGTGCCTCCCTGTCTGCACTCTAGCTGTGCTTGCCTGTACCCCTCTACCTGTATTGTTCCTGAGTCCCAGTGTGTACTGGGTCCTATCCCGCCTGTGTTCCTACCTGCTAGTGCCTCCCTGTCTGCACTCTAGCTGCGCTTGCCTTTACCCGCCTGCCTGCATACCAGTCGTGCCTGCCTATACCCTCCAGTCTGTGCGCCAGCCTAACCAGCCTGATCCAGTAATCCCTGTGTGGGTCAACCCCCGTGTCCGGAGTTTGACCTGGAGTAGCACCTGGTCCCTCTGCCCGGTTTCTCCCTGGTGCACTGGCGTCGTATGCCGTCCTGCCATCTTGGTCGGATCGGCCAGATACTTAGTCACGCCCCTCCAGGCACTCTCCGGTTCATGGTCCAGTGGAATCACTACAATCACACGCACACGCCGCTCAGCCCGGGCGTGTGCATAACAGTGTCCATCAACCAGCCATCCTCCACTCCATCCATCTGGACCATCGAGCGCTGCACGGCACTCATCCGTGAACAAAACAGTTTTGAAATCAGTCTTCATGTAATGTTTGGCCCACTGGAGCCGTTTCTGCTTGTGTGAAGTGGATAAAGGAGGTCGACAGGATGGCGCATGCACAGCTGCAAACCTCTGAAGGACCCTGCATCTTGTTGTTCGGGGGACGTTGGAGGCACAAGCAGCTTCAAAAACTTGTCTGCTGCTATGACAAGGCTTTTTTGCCGCTGCTCTTTCAACCTGACGTAATTGCCTGTAGGAAAGAGTCCTCAATTTGCCCTTATCAGCACGCACACGTGTGTACTGTGAATCAGCTACATACTTCTTGATTGCCAAGACACTTCATCCTGATCATCGCACAATGTTGATTGTAGTCATGCCTTGACCTAAACACTCCACAATTTGTTGCTTCTCAGCAGCCGACACATCCCTTTTCTTTCCCATTTTGGCAGAAAATGTAGGCTGCTTAATAATGTGAGAGAGCCTTCTTAAGTAGTCTTGCCTTTCATTGGACACACCTGCCAAACTAATTAGCACAGGTGTCTGCAATTGCTTACAGTGATATAAAGAGCCCTGACACACATCACCATCAATGAGTTTAACTGACAAACAAACAAATTCTTCCCTTATCACTCCTAAACACTTTTTGTATAATAATTTGGAACGCAGTGTACATGTGCTTTTCCACAAAACACCAGTGGTTCACGTAGTGAATCTTACAGTTCTAACTTGCCAACCGTGGTCTGTATGGAGTTGTTCAATAAAGGGCCCAAAATTAAGATAACATAGATGGGAGAAGTCTCTATGAATAGGAATTCCTAAGTATTTGATACCCTGTGAGTGCCAGGCAAAGGGAAAGTTGGACTGGATGGAATCCTATATGGATTTGGGGAGGGAGACATCGAGGGCCTCAGACTTCGCTGCATTGATTTTAAAATTTTACCATGTAACAAAGTGATCTATTTCAGCCATAACAGCATGGATGGATATATGTGATTGAGTGATATATACTAGGACATCATCAGCAAATAGAGAGCACTTGTACTCGGTGCCTCCCACCTCAATCCACCTAATATTGGGGTTATGGCGAATTGATGAGAGCAGGTGCTCCGTCACTAGGATGTATAAGAGAGGGGACAGAGGACATCACTGCCTTGTCCCATTGGTGATTGTGAAAGGTGATGAAAATGTTCTGACGCACCCCCTGGGCCTTGGGACACCCGGAGCCGGACCCTTTTTGGTGGATGCTGGTGGTTGTAGTCTTCGTGGCGGCGACCCAGTTCCGTGGCTCAGGGCGGTCAAACCAGTGGCGGAACTATTTATGTGGTTTTCATGTTTAAATGTCCGACTACGCCACCCGTGGATTGCGGTCAGAGTGAACCGCCGCTACAGGGCAGACCACTGAGGCTGGTGTTGTGGGTGCAGCAGAGTGTAGCATAACTCCCCACGGGAGGAGTATAGCCTCAGGGCAGTGTATGCGGAGGATGGGGGTGATGGTGCAGGGCAGCAGCAGTAACGACACGGAGTCAGTGATGCAGTTCAGGGCCTTTACTCACAGTTCTTATTATCCAGACCACGTCTGCAGGTAACGGCTGCCCACGTCGTACTGTGCTCACCAGGTGAGGGGCTCAGACAACTCCCAGATAACTTTGGAGCACTTCACAGGACCCCCTTTGTGTGTCCTTTGTCTGGCCTTTCTTACCAACACTTCTGTCCGGCTGCCTCGGGCCTCCTCTTGGTAAACTTGGCGCCAGTTTCCCTGACCCTATGTGGTGCCTTCCTAGCGGGTGTAGCGAGGGGCTGCGCCACATAAAATGTCAGAGCCTCCGGTTTCTAGCTGAGGGTCGTTTCCTGCCTCCACTAGTTCGGGGACCGGTCTCCCCTTTTGGCCTGACCCCTCCACGCAGGTGGATTCGGGCGTGCGGTGGCGACTCGCCCGTCCGCACCCCTGGGATCCCTTCATTCCTCGTTCCTGGAGCTTTCTCCGCTCCTCTTCCTTCCTTCTCCCTCTTCCAGGCCTGGGCCTCTGTTACTAGGCCCGCCTCCGGAGCAGAGCTCATGCAGAGCCCCTGCTCCCTGCCACTTCTGCTCAGACTTCTCTGCACTGAACTAAGATGGTGCCCACCTTTTATACTCCCTTCTCAATGCACCCAGGAACTGCTTCCTCCTTGCTCCTGCACTACAGGGTTCCCCTTCCTCAGTGTTCCCTCCCCCCACTCCAGCCAGGGACAGGGACTGTCGTGCCCATCTCAGGGGCATATTGGTCGCCCTGCCCCACGGCAATGTGGTGTAATGCATGCAGGTGTCGGGTCCTGATCCACACTCCATCTTTACCTGAGAGTGAGATATCACACCTCTGGGTGAGGTGCAATACGTCTGTAGCAACCGAGCCCTCAGGGTGCTACAGTTCCATTTATCTTCAGCCTAGGTGACGTATTGCGATACAGGGCCGTGATTTTGGCTATAAAAGGGTCCCCTAGACCCCTACCCCAAGCTTTTTAAGAGAATCATATATGGCGTGCCAGGAGACTCTATGGAATGCTTTCTCAGCATCCAACGAGAGTATCTAATTACAAATTTTTAACTGCATCTAGCCCAGGAAATACTTTGTGCCTAGTAGCAGTGTCTGCTAGTGAGCGGATTATCCCGGCTGTTAAGCAAGCTGCACCACCTGTAGTTTAGACACTTAATTTTTTCAAAGGAAATGCTTCGGGACCATGGGATACTTAGTGAAGAGCATCAGGAGGCACCCCAAGGCATAGGGGCTGGGACTGGCAGTAGGATGCCTTGCGGTGGACAGCCGAGCTCGATCCTTATAAAAGCTTTTTAACTGCAGCAGCTTTAGTGGACGCTACTGGAGCTGGAATTACCGCGGCTGCTGGCATGAGACTTGCCCTCCAATAGATCCTTGTAAATGGATTTAAAGTGTATTCATTCAAATTAGAGAGACAATTTAAATTAAAAAGCTTAGAGCTGCCTCCACCACAGGGGGGCTCGCTCGACCCACCAGCGGACAGGCACCAGTATTGGGAGAGGGGGGCTGGCCGTCAGGGTTCACCGCGGCTCTGGCACAAACCCGGCGACACGGAGGTGGCACGGGCAGGAGCGGACTGGCCGTGTCGGCTTCTCACTTTTTGGATTTTAGAAGGGCATGACATGCCTATATCTGTGTCTCCCCCTCCTTTTACTCCTCCACCTCTTTTATTTTCGCATGACTATATGTACTTGTCACTTTTCCATGTGTTAGTTATGTCTTCTGAGCAGTTTGTCAGCTTTTGGACACCTTTGAAGGTGTTTTCTATGTGTTTCTATGTGTTTTTGTTTGCCTGCCATTGGTTTTAACGGTGTTCGAAGGTGTTCGACGAACAGTTCGACGAACAGTTCGGCGAACACACGGGTGTTCGACGAACCGAACCGAACTCGAACACTACGGGGGTGGCTCAACACTAGTCTTGATGTCATATCTAGCCGGAGAGTCCTTTGTATTTCTCTGTTCCATGTACATGTTCTTCCAGGCTGTATTAATATGGCTTCTGTTTTGTGTATGTAACCACTTAATTGATTACATATCTTGTTTTAGCTCATTGCATATTTTTATTTTTTAAAATGTTAAATGAAACAAATGAAAAATACAATTGTTCCATCATGAGGTCGAAACAGGTGAGAGAGGATATGTAACAGTACTAGTGTTGAGCGAGCACTAAAATGCTCGGGTGCTCGAAGCTCGGGCCGAGCTCGCCGTGATACTCGGGTGCTCGACCCGAGCAACGAGCCCAATGTTGGAGACTCGAGCATTTTTGCGGTGGCACCCCCGGCAGTCTTTTAAAAGCCTAACAAGTGCCCAAAACGATAGTGACAGTGCTCAAATGACATGGGGACAGCATGGGGATCACCCCAGGAAGCATTTCTGACCCCCAGGTCACTGCTGTCAACAACGTGGTCAGAGGTATTAAGCCACTTTTACGGGCTCACAATAAAACGTTCAAAAACTAAAGTGAAACTTTTTTCCTGTGAAATATGTTAAGGAACATCCTTTCCAGGGAAAAGACTTGTGTATAAGTTAAAATAAATGACCAAAAACAAAAATACTCCTCCACACCTTCGGCTATGTTCTCAAGTAGCATTTTTTAAGCGTTTTTGCACTTTTGTATTGCTTTCAACTATGACAAATGCATTCACCGGGAAATGTAATTTTAACATTTTACAACCTTATCTGGCCATGTGCTGTGTGACACATGCATAAAGTACTGAAAAGACATGGGAACAGCATGGGGAAGACCCCTGGAAGCATCTCTGACTCCCAGGTCACTGTCTAAAAGTGTGCCCATCATAAGTGATCCTTGCCGCATCAGAAGATGCAGACTTGCAACTATCCCCATGCAAGTTCTAGTCCCAGGGCAGTGTTCAATTGTACCTCCCCCATTCCTTGCAATACAAGCGCAAGTATGCAGCCTGCCACCCACCCACCCCCAGGCTGTAATACCATACTGCTTGCTTGCTTGACCTTGAAATTGGGCCTTTTAGGCATGTGGAGGCGGAATCTGGCCACCACGTCATGGCTGTGTTGACGGCCTGGAATCCATACTCAGTCCCCAGCCGCCCGGCGGCCGGGTGTCCAAACTCGGTCTCCAGCCGCCCCGCGGCCGGGTGTCCACATACGGTCCCCAGCCGCCTGGGGGCAGCCGGGTGTCCATAAACGGTCCCCAGCCGCCCCTATTTCTCCTTGGAACATCCCCACACACACTTTTCTTAGCCTGGCCTGCTTTAGGCAGCATTGGACGAGCCCACCAGAGAACCAGACTCCTCTGGTGGGCCCTGACTTCTCCATCAGTGGAGTTGAGAGTGCCAAGGTGAGGAGCATGATGATGATGACAGAAGTTAGCATCTGCTATGTTTTCTTTTAATGCAAGTGTAAGTGTGCAGCCTGCCACCCACCCACACCCAGACTGCAATTCCATACTGCTAGCTTGCACTTGAAATGGGGCCTTTTAGTTTGGAGGAGGCCAAAGCTGGCCACTACCTCATGGCTGCTTTGGCAGCGAGGTATCCATACTCAGTCCCCAGCCGCCCCTATTTGTCCTGGTGTGCCTTATACATAAGATTAAGCGCGTATACCAAAACATTACCTGTGCCCTCCCCAGTGCATTTAGTGGGAAGGAGAGCCTATTCCGCTGTAGTGTGTGCATGCCAAACCCCTGTTCATGGTACATGCGAAGATGCCTCCCACCTTGCACCTGTCGTTGCAGACTTGCAACTATCCCCATTCAAGTCCTTGTCCCAGGGCAGTGTTCAATTGTACCTCTCCCATTCCTTGCAATGCAAGCGCAAGTATGCAGCCTGCCACCCACCCACCCCCAGGCTGCAATACCATACTGATTGCTTGCTTGCACTTTGAATTGGGCCTTTTAGGCATGTGGAGGCGGAATCTGGCCACCATGCCATGGCTGTGTCGGCGGCCTGGTATCCATACTCAGTCCCCAGCCGCCTGGTGGCCGGGTGTCCCCGCTTGCTCCCCAGCCTCCAGGGGGTGGCCGGGTGTCCATACTCGGTCCCCAGCCACCCCTATTTGTCCCGGTAACCTTTCCCACACTTTTCTTAGCCTGGCCTGCTTTAGGGCAGCATTGGCCGAGCCCACCGAACTATCAGACTCCTCCGGTGGGCCCTGGCTTCTCCATCAGGGGAGTTGAGAGTGCCAAGGTGAGGAGCATGATGAGGATGATAGAAGTTAGCATCTGCTTTGTTTTGTTGTACTGCAAGCGCATGTATGTAGTAGCGGCTGGGCCTGAGGTGGTTAGCGTTTTGGCGCATATCCTACCTCCTCCGAGGATTGCTGGATGTTTTCCTGCTACTGTCCAAGTTCTATGACTCCCGTTAAAACAAAGCTTTAGGTGATAAATGATGGATGAGGTAGTGGCAAAGGAGAAAGAGCAGGAGGAACAGGGACCATTCACATCAATATCAGGCCAGTCAACCAGATATGTCTTGTAGGAAATATGTTTCTGTAACAAAAGGAGCGGTTCGACTACACAGTTATAGGGCATACAGTGAGTGCAATGCCTACCAAAAATTTCGAGGCACTCCAATGCCCCTTGGAAATGACATGGAGGTCAGAGGGTGTTAACTAAACCTTTTTTTCCATTTATAGCAACTGGGTCTCCTGTGCACTGTTGGCCTAAGCAGTGAATGGAAGGCTTTCCAAAAATTATGAGGAACTGCAATGCCCCTTACAAGAGCCATGTGTGGCACCCCAGGGGTCTGGTCACCACAGTAATAGAGATATTACGTCGGAGAGCAAGTGGGAGGTTTCCTGGTCAGGATCCCTTAAACATGCAACATCCTCCTGCCCCAGTCCTGGGAGGGGAGAATTCTGCCCTTATAAACTGGATCTGGGGCGGGGTTGAGTGAGTCAGAGAACAGAGAACAGTCAGAGTCAGAGTGAGAGCAAGGGAAAGAAACAGCAAGGAGCTCTGTAGGAGCTAGGAGCTAAAGACCAGGGGCTGGAAGCTGAGCAGAGCTCGCCCTGGCTGAAGACAATAGGAAACGGACACAGGAGTCTGAGGCTGTGAGGACTTATATATCCAGCAGCAGAAACCAGCCGGCAGGGGATTTCAGGTCCTCTGGCCATAGAAGCTCGGAGGCCCAATCACAAGCAAGGGACCAGCACCGCCATCGTGGAGCGGAGGCTAACAGAAGGCCCCAAGTCACCAGCCATACGGGTGAGCACTACACGGTACACTCAGGGACGTGGGCTACTTCTACCCGCTTACAGCAAGGTAGCCAGGAAGAGTGCAGACAGACGGGGAGGCCTACAACTCCACCTGGCCAGGGGAACTCCTGCTTGCTCACAGACTGACCAGGCCTCTTATGCTAGCCAGTACTCCCGGGAGGGTCTACCTTATAATCATCAGTAAAGACCCTGAACTGCACTGCAAAGACTCTGAGTCGTTCCTGCTGCGCTCGTGCACCATCACCCCCATCATCCACACTCACTGACCTGAGGCTATACTCCTCCCGTGGGGAGTTATCCCATTCTCTGCTGCGCACACAACACCAGCCTCAGCGGTCTGCCTCGCAGCGGTGGTACTCCCTGACCGCAATCCACGGGTGGCGCAGTCAGACAATTAACCTCAAAACCTAAGAAAGACTGCCACTGGTTTGACCAGCCTGAGCCACGGGACCGGGTCATCGCCACGGAGACTACAGACCCCAGAGACCCGGCACCGGGTATCCCACACACGTGTACACTCAGCCCAGGGGGCGCGTCACATGCAGTACAGCATATTTCAAACATAAGTCCCATTATTGGGGAGTGGGTCTCCCATAGTATTTGCTTATGCCTTGCAAGCAAAAGCTGCCAAAAATTAGGACGGAGCAACTTGCAATGCCCCTTACAAGAGCCATGCAGTACAGCATATTACAAACATAAGTCCCATTATTTGGGGAGTGGGTCTCCCATAGTATTTGCTTATGCCTTGCAAAGCAAAAGCTGCTAAAAATTAGGACGGAGCAACTTGCAATGCCCCTTACAAGAGCCATGCAGTACAGCATATTACAAACATAAGTCCCATTATTGGGGAGTGGGTCTCCCATAGTATTTGCTTATGCTTTCCAAGCAAAAGCTGCCAAAAATTAGGACGGAGCAACTTGCAATGCCCCTTACAAGAGCCATGCAGTACAGCATATTACAAACATAAGTCCCATTATTGGGGAGTGGGTGTCCCATAGTATTTGCTTATGCCTTGCAAGCAAAAGCTGCCAAAAATTAGGATGGAGCAACTTGCAATGCCCCTTACAAGAGCCATGCAGTACAGCATATTACAAACATAAGTCCCATTATTGGGGAGTGGGTCTCCCATAGTATTTGCTTATGCTTTCCAAGCAAAAGCTGCCAAAAATTACGATGGAGCAACTTGCAATGCCCCTTACAAGAGCCATGCAGTACAGCATATTACAAACATAAGTCCCATTATTGGGGAGTGGGTGTCCCATAGTATTAGCTTATGCCTTGCAAGCAAAAGCTGCCAAAAATTAGGACGGAGCAACTTGCAATGCCCCTTACAAGAGCCATGCAGTACAGCATATTACAAACATAAGTCCCATTATTGGGGAGTGGGTGTCCCATAGTATTTGCTTATGACTTGCAAGCAAAAGCTGCCAAAAATTAGGACGGAGCAACTTGCAATGCCCCTTACATGAGCCACGCAGTACAGCATAATACAAACATAAGTCCCATTATTGGGGAGTAGGTGTCCCATAGTATTTGCTTATGCCTTGCAAGCAAAAGCTGCCAAAAATTAGGATGGAGCAACTTGCAATGCCCCTTACAAGAGCCATGCAGTACAGCATATTACAAACATAAGTCCCATTATTGGGGAGTGGGTGTCCCATATTATTTGCTTATGCCTTGCAAGCAAAAGCTGCTAAAAATTAGGACGGAGCAACTTGCAATGCCCCTTACAAGAGCCATGCAGTACAGCATATTACAAACATATGTCCCATTATTCGGGAGTGGGTGTCCCATAGTATTTGCTTATGCCTTGCAAGCAAAAGCTGCCAAAAATTAGGACGGAGCAACTTGCAATGCCCCTTACAACAGCCATGCAGTACAGCATATTACAAACATAAGTCCCATTATTGGGGAGTGGGTGTCCCATAGTATTTGCTTATGCCTTGCAAGCAAAAGCTGCCAAAAATTAGGACAGAGCAACTTGCAATGCCCCTTACAAGAGCCATGCAGTACAGCATATTACAAACATAAGTCCCATTATTGGGGAGTGGGTGTCCCATAGAATTTGCTTATGCCTTGCAAGCAAAAGCTGCCAAAAATTATGACGGAGCAACTTGCAATGCCCCTTACAAGAGCCATGCAGTACAGCATATTACAAACATAAGTCCCATTATTGGGGAGTGGGTGTCCCATAGTATTTGCTTATGCCTTGCAAGCAAAAGCTGCCAAAAATTAGGACGGAGCAACTTGCAATGCCCCTTACAAGAGCCACGCAGTACAGCATAATACAAACATAAGTCCCATTATTGGGGAGTAGGTGTCCCATAGTATTTGCTTATGCTTTCCAAGCAAAAGCTGCCAAAAATTAGGATGGAGCAACTTGCAATGCCCCTTACAAGAGCAATGCAGTACAGCATATTACAAACATAAGTCCCATTATTGGGGAGTGGGTGTCCCATAGTATTTGCTTATGCCTTGCAAGCAAAAGCTGCCAAAAATTAGGACGGAGCAACTTGCAATGCCCCTTACAGGAGCCATGCAGTACAGCATATTACAAACATAAGTCCCATTATTGGGGAGTGGGTCTCCCATAGTATTTGCTTATGCTTTCCAAGCAAAAGCTGCCAAAAATTAGGATGGAGCAACTTGCAATGCCCCTTACAAGAGCAATGCAGTACAGCATATTACAAACATAAGTCCCATTATTGGGGAGTGGGTGTCCCATAGTATTTGCTTATGCTTTCCAAACAAAAGCTGCCAAAAATTAGGACGGAGCAACTTGCAATGCCCCTTACAAGAGCCATGCAGTACAGCATATTACAAACATAAGTCCCATTATTGGGGAGTGGGTCTCCCATAGTATTTGCTTATGCCTTGCAAGCAAAAGCTGCCAAAAATTAGGACGGAGCAACTTGCAATGCCCCTTACAAGAGCCATGCAGTACAGCATATTACAAAAATAAGTCCCATTATTGGGGAGTGGGTCTCCCATAGTATTTGCTTATGCCTTGCAAGCAAAAGCTGCCAAAAATTAGGACGGAGCCACTTGCAATGCCCCTTACAAGAGCCATGCAGTACAGCATATTACAAACATAAGTCCCATTATTGGGGAGTGGGTGTCCCATAGTATTTGCTTATGCCTTGCAAGCAAAAGCTGCCAAAAATAAGGACGGAGGAACTTGCAATGCTGGCACCCTGGTGGTATAGTGGTGGTGGAGGCTGAGGATAAGGAGAAGAAGATAAAACAGCTGAAACAAGGAAGCATATACCCATGTGTGGGTGTGAAGCGGTGCATGTGAATACACCTCCCGAAATAACACAGTGGATTTGACTTTATGTTACTCTGCTGTCATTTGGTGGTGATGAGAAGTCTGGCCCAATCCAGCCCTTGTTCATTTTGATAAGGGTCAGCTTGTCAGCATTGTCAGTTGACAGGGGAGTGCGCTTATCAGTTATAATTCCCCCAGCTTCACTAAAAACACGCTCCAATAACACGCTAGCGGCAGGGCAGGCCAGGAACTCCAAGGCGTACAGAGCGAGTTCATTCCAAGTGTCCAGCTTGGATACCCAATAATTAAAAGGCACAGAGGAATCACGGAGGACGCTGGTACGGTCGGCAAGGTACTCCCTCACCATCTTTTGAAACTTTCCACTCCTTGTGAGAGTACCCCGCGCCTCAGGGCCTGTAAACTGGGCGGGTGTCAGAAAACTGTCCCAGAACGTTGGCAGTGTTCCCCTGCCTCTGCTGGATTGGAGTTGCATCTCTCTCGCCTGTACGCCTTGGTTGGGCAACGAACTGTGATCTCTGGCGCTAGCGTGTTCAGATGGGAATTTTTTTAAGAGTTCTGTAGCAAGGGCCTTCTGGTTAGTGTTGAGCCACCCCCGTAGTGTTCGAGTTCGGTTCGGTTCGTCGAACACCCGTGTGTTCGCCGAACTGTTCGTCGAACTGTTCGTCGAACACCTTCGAACACCGTTAAAACCAATGGCAGGCAAACAAAAACACATAGAAACACATAGAAAACACCTTCAAAGGTGTCCAAAAGCTGACAAACTGCTCAGAAGACACAACTAACACATGGAAAAGTGACAAGTACATATAGTCATGCGAAAAGAAAAGAGGTGGAGGAGTAAAAGGAGGGGGAGACACAGATATAGGCATGTCATGCCCTTCTAAAATCCAAAAAGTGAGAAGCCGAGACGGCCAGTCCGCTCCTGCCCGTGCCACCTCCGTGTCGCCGGGTTTGTGCCAGAGCCGCGGTGAACCCTGACGGCCAGCCCCCCTCTCCCAATACTGGTGCCTGTCCGCTGGTGGGTCGAGAGAGCCCCCCTGTGGTGGAGGCAGCTCTAAGCTTTTTAATTTAAATTGTCCCTCTAATTTGAATGAATACACTTTAAATCCATTTACAAGGATCTATTGGAGGGCAAGTCTCATGCCAGCAGCCGCGTAATTCCAGCTCCAGTAGCGTCCACTAAAGCTGCTGCAGTTAAAAAGCTTTTATAAGGATCGAGCTCGGCTGTCCACCGCAAGGCATCCTAGTGCCAGTCCCAGCCCCTATGCCTTGGGGTGCCTCCTGATGCTCTTCACTAAGTATCCCGTGGTCCCGAAGCATTTCCTTTGAAAAAATTAAGTGTCCAAACTACAGGTGGTGTAGCTTGCTTAACAGCCGGGATAATCCGCTGACTAGCAGACACTGCTACTAGGCACAAAGTATTTCCTGGGCTAGATGCAGTTAAAAATTTGTAAGTAGATACTCTCGTTGGATGCTGAGAAAGCATTCCATAGAGTCTCCTGGCACGCCATATATGATTCTCTTAAAAAGCTTGGGGTAGGGGTCTAGGGGACCCTTTTATAGCCAAAATCACGGCCCTGTATCACAATACGTCACCTAGGCTGAAGATAAATGGAACTGTAGCACCCTGAGGGCTCGGTTGCTACAGACGTATTGCACCTCACCCAGAGGTGTGATATCTCACTCTCAGATAAGGATGGAGTGTGGATCAGGACCCGACACCTGCATGCATTACACCACATTGCCGTGGGGCAGGGCGACCAATATGCCCCTGAGATGGGCACGACAGTCCCTGTCCCTGGCTGGAGTGGGGGGAGGGAACACTGAGGAAGGGGAACCCTGCAGTGCAGGAGCAGGGAGGAAGCAGTTCCTGGGTGCATTGAGAAGGGAGTATAAAAGGTGGGCACCATCTTAGTTCAGTGCAGAGAAGTCTGAGCAGAAGTGGCAGGGAGCAGGGGCTCTGCATGAGCTCTGCTCCGGAGGCGGGCCTAGTAACAGAGGCCCAGGCCTGCAAGAGGGAGAAGGAAGGAAGAGGAGCGGAGAAGGCTCCAGGAACGAGGAATGAAGGGATCCCAGGGGTGCGGACGGGCAAGTCGCCACCGCACGCCCGAATCCACCTGCGTGGAGGGGTCAGGCCAAAGGGGGAGACCGGTCCCCGAACTAGTGGAGGCAGGAAACGACCCTCAGCTAGAAACCGGAGGCTCTGACATTTTATGTGGCGCAGCCCCTTGCTCCACCCGCTAGGAAGGCACCACATAGGGTCAGGGAAACTGGCGCCAAGTTTACCAAGAGGAGGCCCGAGGCAGCCGGACAGAAGTGTTGGTAAGAAAGGCCAGACAAAGGACACACAAAGGGGGTCCTGTGAAGCGCTCCAAAGTTATCTGGGAGTTGTCTGAGCCCCTCACCTGGTGAGCACAGTACGACGTGGGCAGCCGTTACCTGCAGACGTGGTCTGGATAATAAGAACTGTGAGTAAAGGCCCTGAACTGCATCACTGACTCCGTGTCGTTACTGCTGCTGCCCTGCACCATCACCCCCATCCTCCGCATACACTGCCCTGAGGCTATACTCCTCCCGTGGGGAGTTATGCTACGCTCTGCTGCACCCACAACACCAGCCTTAGCGGTCTGCCCTGTAGCGGCGGTTCACTCTGACCGCAATCCACGGGTGGCGTAGTCGGACATTTAAACATCAAAACCACATAAATAGTTCCGCCACTGGTTTGACCGCCCTGAGCCACGGAACCGGATCGCCGCCACGAAGACTACAACCACCAGCATCCACCAAAAAGGGTCCGGCTCCGGGTGTCCCAAGGCCCAGGGGGTGCGTCAGAACATTTTCATCACCTTTCACAATCACCAATGGGACAAGGCAGGGATGTCCTCTGTCCCCTCTCTTATACATCCTAGTGACGGAGCACCTGCTCTCATCAATTCGCCATAACCCCAATATTAGGTGGATTGAGGTGGGAGGCACCGAGTACAAGTGCTCTCTATTTGCTGATGATGTCCTAGTATATATCACTCAATCACATATATCCATCCCTGCTGTTATGGCTGAAATAGATCACTTTGTTACATGGTAAAATTTTAAAATCAATGCAGCGAAGTCTGAGGCCCTCGATGTCTCCCTCCCTAAATCCATATAGGATTCCATCCAGTCCAACTTTCCCTTTGCCTGGCCCTCACAGGGTATCAAATACTTAGGAATTCCTATTCATAGAGACCTCTCCCATCTATGTTATCTTAATTTTGGGCCCTTTATTGAACAATTCCATACAGACCACGGTTGGCAAGTTAGAACTGTAAGATTCACTACGTGAACCACTGGTGTTTTGTGGAAAAGCACATGTACACCGCGTTCCAAATTATTATGCAAAAAGTGTTTAGGAGTGATAAGGGAAGAATTTGTTTGTTTGTCAGTTAAACTCATTGATGGTGATGTGTGTCAGGGCTCTTTATATCACTGTAAGCAATTGCAGACACCTGTGCTAATTAGTTTGGCAGGTGTGTCCAATGAAAGGCAAGACTACTTAAGAAGGCTCTCTCACATTATTAAGCAGCCTACATTTTCTGCCAAAATGGGAAAGAAAAAGGATGTGTCGGCTGCTGAGAAGCAACAAATTGTGGAGTGTTTAGGTCAAGGCATGACTACAATCAACATTGTGCGATGATCAGGATGAAGTGTCTTGGCAATCAAGAAGTATGTAGCTGATTCACAGTACACACGTGTGCGTGCTGATAAGGGCAAATTGAGGACTCTTTCCTACAGGCAATTACGTCAGGTTGAAAGAGCAGCGGCAAAAAAGCCTTGTCATAGCAGCAGACAAGTTTTTGAAGCTGCTTGTGCCTCCAACGTCCCCCGAACAACAAGATGCAGGGTCCTTCAGAGGTTTGCAGCTGTGCATACGCCATCCTGTCGACCTCCTCTATCCACTTCACACAAGCAGAAACGGCTCCAGTGGGCCAAACATTACATGAAGACTGATTTCAAAACTGTTTTGTTCACGGATGAGTGCCGTGCAGTGCTCGATGGTCCAGATGAATGGAGTGGAGGATGGCTGGTTGATGGACACCCCACGCAAACACGGCTACAGCGCCAACAAGGAGGAGGTGGAGTAATGTTTTGGGCTGGAATCATGGGGAGAGAGATTGTCGGCCCCTTTAGGATCCCTGAAGGCGCTAAAGATGAACTCCATAATGTATGTGGATTTTCTCAAACAGCACTTCCTGCCATGGTTCAAGAAGAAGAACCGTGTATTTCACAGCAAGATCATTTTTCTGCATGATAATGCACCATCTCATGCTGCACATAAAACATCTGCATCTCTGGCTGATATGGGCATAAAAGGGGACAAACTTATGGTGTGACCCCCATGCTCCCCTGACCTCTACCCCATTCAGAACCTTTGGAGCATCATTAAAAGGAGTGTCTATGATGGCGGGAGGCAGTTCACATCTAAGCAACAGCTCTGGGAGGGTATTCTGTCCTCATGCAAAACAATTGAAGCAGAAACCATCCAAAACCTGACAAATTCAATGGACGAGAGAGTTCAGAAGCTCCTTTCGAACAAGGGGTCCTATGTGAAAATGTAACATCACCTAGAATAAAGTTTTGAGTTGAAAACTGTTTGATTTCAGTTTCTAACAACCTGCTAATGCTTATAATTTCAAAAATGACCATTTTTTTGGTCTTTATTAAAATGAAAAGGTTGATCGAAAAGTTTGGGGGATCTAAGAGTGTGGCAACCCAGTAGTCATGATTACTTCGAATTCTGACAATATGAGGGTCATGCTGCAGGTAGTGCAGCAAGAAGGCACTTATGTGTCTTGCGCATCTCGGAGCCCCAAAATTATTTTCCGGGCTAGATGCAGCTAAAAATTATTTTTAATTTTAAATCTGGTGAAGCTTATTATAGATGGCCTAATAGGATCAGTGCTGCACACTGCTACAAAGCCCAAATTATTTTCCAGTCAAGATACAGATAAACATGATTAGTAATTTGAAAGCTTAAAACGGTTGGTAGGGTGATTTTAACCAATCATCAAGCTTTTACTCTCCCCAGGATGACACAGGGGTAGAAAAGTCATTTCGGATCCATGATTTGTTCATCTTTATGAACGTGAGTCTGTCTACATTATCAGTGGAGAGCCGCGTGCGCTTATCTGTCAGCACACCACCAGCAGCGCTGAACACACGTTCAGACAGAACGCTGGCTGCGGGGCATGACAAGATCTCCAAGGCGTAAGTGGCTAGCTCCGGCCATTTATCCAGATTGGAAGCCCAAAAAGAGCAAGGGTCCAGTGACACAGTCGTGGCTTCAATGTTTACTTGGAGATACTCCTGTACCATCGTCTCTAGGCGTTGACTATGTGTCAGACTTCTTGTCTCCTGTGGCCTTGCAAAGGATGGGCTAAAAAAGTGGTGAAATGATTCCGCAAAATTGATGTTACCAGCAGATACTGTGGTTCTGTTACGGTTTGAGTGCTGAACACTTGACGGTCCCACGGTTGGCAAGTTGGAACTGTGAGATTCACTACGTGCACCACTGGTATTTTGTGGAAAAGCACATGTAAGATTCTGCAACAGTCTCTGCTGATACTCCTGCATGCGTGCATCCCTTTCTATGGCAGGAATAATTTCTGCAAATTTACTTTTGTATCGGGGATCTAACAGTGTGGCAACCCAGTAGTCAGGATTATTTCTAATTCTCACAATTCGAGGGTCATGTTGCAGGTAGTGCAGCAAGAAGGCACTCATGTGTGTTGCGCATCCAGGAGCACCAAGTCCCTGTTGTGTTGGTGGCGAGGTAACAATCATGCTTCCTTCCTCTGTCCTCTCCCCCCAACCTCGCACAACAGAAATGTGATCAAGGTCTCCCTCATCTTATGAGTCTTCCATCAGTTCGTCCTCCACTTCTTCCTGGGCTCCTGCACCTTCCTCACTAGTTTGGCTGCTACCATGCGCCCTGGTAAAATCATCTCCCCCACCCTCACATGCCTGCCGCCCTGGTGCTGCCGACCGTCTGGACCTTGCAGATGTTAGCCCTTCCGCATACAACTCCTCCTCCTCTACTTCCTCCACCTCCTCTGCTGACCTCATCTCTTGGCTGACTGTGGGTTGACAGTAAGTGGGATCTCCGACCTCATCATCATCACCCTGTGCGTTATCACACCCGTCGTCCTCAGAGCCAACCTGTTCCTGCCCTGACAAAAAACTAAAGTTGTCGCTCCAATCAGGTATTTGAGTCTTATCATCGTCTTCCTCATTGTCTCCACCAACAGGAGTTACAGTTTGGGAATGAGGGTCTACATTATGGTCAGAACCTTCTGCGTCTGGTCCTGGATCCGACTCATAAAGATTCTGGGCATCAGTGCAGATCATTTCCTCGTCTGGATTCACAGAAGCGCTGGAGTCGACCTCTGATTCCCAGGCTGTAGTATGAGTAAACAGCTCTGCAGACTCAACCATCTGTTCTACCTCATACTCAGACGGGCAGCTGGAGATTTGGGAGCTGTGAGGAAGCAAGTGCGATTTGGGTGACACCTTTGAGGACTGGAGTATTTGTGATGTTGAAGTTGATGTGGAGGAGAGCCCACTTAAAGGAGCACTTGATATCCGTTGAAGCACCTGCTGTTTTTGTGCCTCATCTGGAATTTGTAGCGATTGGCGTGGCCGTAAGAAAGGGATCTTATCACATTGTCCGCTAAAAGAAGTAGACATTTTAGTTTGGCTGGAAGATGGTCTTTCTTCTGCACCTACCCCACGGACACAACCTTTTTTCCCCTTCCCAACACGCCTATTCCCCTTTCCACCAGCAGCAGGCCTTTTTCCACTCATTTTGGTGGTTAACTAATTCACAACTCTGGAGTTGTTTGCACAAAAAAACAATGGATGGTAACCGAGCAGAGCTGAGTGGCCAAACTGTGGTATTAGGCCAAAACTATTGGCTGGGTTAGATGCAGAAAAAAATTATTTTTAATTTGCAACCTGATGGAGGTCAGTATAGATGGACGAATAGACCAAGTCCCACACACCGCTAGAAGCCCAAATATTTTTTCAGAGCTAGATGCAGAAAATTTTTTTATTCAATTTGCAACCTGATGGAGGTCAGTATAGATGGACTAATAGACCAAGTCCCACACACTGCTAGAAGCCCAAATATTTTTTCAGAGCTAGATGCAGAAAAAAATTATTTTTAATTTGCAACCTGATGGAGGTCAGTATAGATGGACTAATAGACCAAGTCCCACACACCGCTAGAAGCCCAAATATTTTTTCAGAGCTAGATGCAGAAAAAAATTATATTCAATTTGCAACCTGCTGGAGGTCAGTATAGAAGGACTAATAGAACAAGTCCCACACACTGCTAGAAGCCCAAATATTTTTTCAGAGCTAAATGAAGAAAAAAATTATTTTTAATTTGCAACCTGATGGAGGTCAGTATAGATGGACTAATAGACCAAGTCCCACACACTGCTAGAAGCCCAAATATTTTTTCAGAGCTAGATGCAGAAAAAAATTATTTTTAATTTGCAACCTGATGGAGGTCAGTATAGATGGACTAATAGACCAAGTCCCACACACTGCTAGAAGCCCAAATATTTTTTCAGAGCTAGATGCAGAAAAAAATTATTTTTAATTTGCAACCTGATGGAGGTCAGTATAGATGGACTAATAGACCAAGTCCCACACACCGCTAGAAGCCCAAATATTTTTTCAGAGCTAGATGCAGAAAATTTTTTTATTCAATTTGCAACCTGATGGAGGTCAGTATAGATGGACTAATAGACCAAGTCCCACACACTGCTAGAAGCCCAAATATTTTTTCAGAGCTAGATGCAGAAAAAAATTATTTTTAATTTGCAACCTGATGGAGGTCAGTATAGATGGACTAATAGACCAAGTCCCACACACTGCTAGAAGCCCAAATATTTTTTCAGAGCTAGATGCAGAAAAAAATTATTTTTAATTTGCAACCTGATGGAGGTCAGTATAGATGGACTAATAGAACAAGTCCCACACGCTGCTAGAAGCCCAAATATTTTTTCAGAGATAAATGAAGAAAAAAATTATTTTTAATTTGCAACCTGATGGAGGTCAGTATAGATGGACTAATAGACCAAGTCCCACACACTGCTAGAAGCCCAAATATTTTTTCAGAGCTAGATGCAGAAAAAAATTATATTCAGTTTGCAACCTGATGGAGGTCAGTATAGATGGACTAATAGAATGATGCTATGCCCAAAAGATTTTACTTCACTAGGTGCAGTAAAAAAATTGGTATTCTATACACAGGTGGTATATCTTGCAACACAGATAGGCTACTCCACTGACTAACACACTCTGCAATAGGCCAAAAAGGATTAGCTTTGCTAGATTCAGCCAAATGCTGTGAAAAAAACTTGCACAGCACTGGCACAGACCTGCCTGGCAAAAACTGATAGGAACTGATGTAACCTAGTCCTGAAAAGGACTCCAATTACAATTAGTCTTTACTCCCACAATCTATCTATTTAAGAGCACAGACCTGCCTGATAAAAGTCGTAGGAAATGCTGTAACCTAGTCCTTAAAAGGACTGCAATCACAACTATTCCCTACTCCCAAGCTATCTGTATATTTGTGCGAAAATTGGCTTGAAATTAACAAGGTATAGCGCACACAGCAACAGCGGTGCCGTCTAACACGCAGCTGCAGCAGTGAGAAAATGGTGGCAACGGGGAAAATGGCTTGGTCTTATAGGGCAAGGACATGTGACATACACTGCCAATCACACATGCCCTTGCTTGTGTGAAAAAAAGCACTTCGCTCCGTGTGTGCGCTGCTGATAGGCTGACAGATTGCACCTCCCCACTGCAAATGCGGGAAAGAGAAAAAAAAATGGAGATCTTCATTGTTCCTGCAGAGATCCATCCCCTGCCCCTCCCCCCGCCCCGCTGTACACTCAAACTGCGTATTAACATTAATTTTCATCATTACTGAGAAAAAATCCAGTTATGATTTTGGTGCACGAACAGTTATCGAACATAACCTCGAACAGCCGAATTTTTCTCAAATTGTTCGTGTTCGCCGACCGGCTCGAACACCGCCCAAAACAGCTCGAATTTGAGATTGGCGAACAGTTCGAGTAGAACAACGCTCATCTCTACTTCTGGTACTGCCCCATTTTTGTAGACCTCTCCACCTCAGGAATAAGAGAGTGAAAGTTCTCCTTGTAGCGGGGGTCAACAAGTGTCACCAACCAGTAATGACTGTCACCCAACATTTTGACATCGCGAGGGTCACGGTTAAGGCAACGTAACATAAAGTCAGCCATGCGTGCCAGACTGGTAACGGGCAAGATTTCTGTGTCCTCACCAAGATGACGACTGACCATGCTCTCCTCCTCCTCCTCTTCCTCCTCCCCCCTGTCCTCAAGCCACCCACGCTGAACCGACGGTATGACACTTGTATAGGTACTACCGTCTACAACGCATGATAGCAGCTCCTGTTCTTCCTCCTCCTCCTCCTCCTCCTCCTCTCCCTCATTGTCCCCCAATGGACGTTGGGATGAGATGAGGCTGGGCTGTGTGTAATCGCCCGCTACGGCTTCTTGATCCATCTCATCATACTCTGGCTGCAATGCCTCCTCTTTAATTCTCTGCAGAGTGCGTTGCAAAAGACAGACAAGTGGGATGCTGACACTAATGATGGCGTCATCGCCACTCACCATCTTGGTGGCCTCCTCAAACTTTGTCAGGATGGTACATATGTCAGACATCCAGGTCCACTCCTGAGGTCTTAAGTGTGGAGTCTGACCTGAATATCGACGGCCTTGTTGCAGCTGGTACTCCACAACTGCTCTCTTCTGCTCACAAATCCTTTGCAACATGTGGAGGATAGAGTTCCAACGTGTGGGGACATCACACACCAGTCAGTGTGCCGGAAGCTGCAAACACTGCTGCAACACAGCAAGGGCGGCGGAAGCTGTAGCCGACTTGAGAAAATGAGCTGACAAGCGGCGTACTTTCACGAGCAGATCTGGCAACTCGGGGTACGATTTAAGAAACCGCTGAATAGTGTTGAGCCACCCCCGTAGTGTTCGAGTTCGGTTCGGTTCGTCGAACACCCGTGTGTTCGCCGAACTGTTCGTCGAACTGTTCGTCGAACACCTTCGAACACCGTTAAAACCAATGGCAGGCAAACAAAAACACATAGAAACACATAGAAAACACCTTCAAAGGTGTCCAAAAGCTGACAAACTGCTCAGAAGACACAACTAACACATGGAAAAGTGACAAGTACATATAGTCATGCGAAAAGAAAAGAGGTGGAGGAGTAAAAGGAGGGGGAGACACAGATATAGGCATGTCATGCCCTTCTAAAATCCAAAAAGTGAGAAGCCGAGACGGCCAGTCCGCTCCTGCCCGTGCCACCTCCGTGTCGCCGGGTTTGTGCCAGAGCCGCGGTGAACCCTGACGGCCAGCCCCCCTCTCCCAATACTGGTGCCTGTCCGCTGGTGGGTCGAGAGAGCCCCCTGTGGTGGAGGCAGCTCTAAGCTTTTTAATTTAAATTGTCCCTCTAATTTGAATGAATACACTTTAAATCCATTTACAAGGATCTATTGGAGGGCAAGTCTCATGCCAGCAGCCGCGTAATTCCAGCTCCAGTAGCGTCCACTAAAGCTGCTGCAGTTAAAAAGCTTTTATAAGGATCGAGCTCGGCTGTCCACCGCAAGGCATCCTAGTGCCAGTCCCAGCCCCTATGCCTTGGGGTGCCTCCTGATGCTCTTCACTAAGTATCCCGTGGTCCCGAAGCATTTCCTTTGAAAAAATTAAGTGTCCAAACTACAGGTGGTGTAGCTTGCTTAACAGCCGGGATAATCCGCTGACTAGCAGACACTGCTACTAGGCACAAAGTATTTCCTGGGCTAGATGCAGTTAAAAATTTGTAAGTAGATACTCTCGTTGGATGCTGAGAAAGCATTCCATAGAGTCTCCTGGCATGCCATATATGATTCTCTTAAAAAGCTTGGGGTAGGGGTCTAGGGGACCCTTTTATAGCCAAAATCACGGCCCTGTATCACAATACGTCGCCTAGGCTGAAGATAAATGGAACTGTAGCACCGAGGGCTCGGTTGCTACAGACGTATTGCACCTCACCCAGAGGTGTGATATCTCACTCTCAGATAAGGATGGAGTGTGGATCAGGACCCGACACCTGCATGCATTACACCACATTGCCGTGGGGCAGGGCGACCAATATGCCCCTGAGATGGGCACGACAGTCCCTGTCCCTGGCTGGAGTGGGGGGAGGGAACACTGAGGAAGGGGAACCCTGCAGTGCAGGAGCAGGGAGGAAGCAGTTCCTTGGTGCATTGAGAAGGGAGTATAAAAGGTGGGCACCATCTTAGTTCAGTGCAGAGAAGTCTGAGCAGAAGTGGCAGGGAGCAGGGGCTCTGCATGAGCTCTGCTCCGGAGGCGGGCCTAGTAACAGAGGCCCAGGCCTGCAAGAGGGAGAAGGAAGGAAGAGGAGCGGAGAAGGCTCCAGGAACGAGGAATGAAGGGATCCCAGGGGTGCGGACGGGCGAGTCGCCACCGCACGCCCGAATCCACCTGCGTGGAGGGGTCAGGCCAAAGGGGGAGACCGGTCCCCGAACTAGTGGAGGCAGGAAACGACCCTCAGCTAGAAACCGGAGGCTCTGACATTTTATGTGGCGCAGCCCCTTGCTCCACCCGCTAGGAAGGCACCACATAGGGTCAGGGAAACTGGCGCCAAGTTTACCAAGAGGAGGCCCGAGGCAGCCGGACAGAAGTGTTGGTAAGAAAGGCCAGACAAAGGACACACAAAGGGGGTCCTGTGAAGCGCTCCAAAGTTATCTGGGAGTTGTCTGAGCCCCTCACCTGGTGAGCACAGTACGACGTGGGCAGCCGTTACCTGCAGACGTGGTCTGGATAATAAGAACTGTGAGTAAAGGCCCTGAACTGCATCACTGACTCCGTGTCGTTACTGCTGCTGCCCTGCACCATCACCCCCATCCTCCGCATACACTGCCCTGAGGCTATACTCCTCCCGTGGGGAGTTATGCTACGCTCTGCTGCACCCACAACACCAGCCTTAGCGGTCTGCCCTGTAGCGGCGGTTCACTCTGACCGCAATCCACGGGTGGCGTAGTCGGACATTTAAACATCAAAACCACATAAATAGTTCCGCCACTGGTTTGACCGCCCTGAGCCACGGAACCGGATCGCCGCCACGAAGACTACAACCACCAGCATCCACCAAAAAGGGTCCGGCTCCGGGTGTCCCAAGGCCCAGGGGGTGCGTCAGAACATTTTCATCACCTTTCACAATCACCAATGGGACAAGGCAGGGATGTCCTCTGTCCCCTCTCTTATACATCCTAGTGACGGAGCACCTGCTCTCATCAATTCGCCATAACCCCAATATTAGGTGGATTGAGGTGGGAGGCACCGAGTACAAGTGCTGTCTATTTGCTGATGATGTCCTAGTATATATCACTCAATCACATATATCCATCCCTGCTGTTATGGCTGAAATAGATCACTTTGTTACATGGTAAAATTTTAAAATCAATGCAGCGAAGTCTGAGGCCCTCGATGTCTCCCTCCCTAAATCCATATAGGATTCCATCCAGTCCAACTTTCCCTTTGCCTGGCCCTCACAGGGTATCAAATACTTAGGAATTCCTATTCATAGAGACCTCTCCCATCTATGTTATCTTAATTTTGGGCCCTTTATTGAACAATTCCATACAGACCACGGTTGGCAAGTTAGAACTGTAAGATTCACTACGTGAACCACTGGTGTTTTGTGGAAAAGCACATGTACACCGCGTTCCAAATTATTATGCAAAAAGTGTTTAGGAGTGATAAGGGAAGAATTTGTTTGTTTGTCAGTTAAACTCATTGATGGTGATGTGTGTCAGGGCTCTTTATATCACTGTAAGCAATTGCAGACACCTGTGCTAATTAGTTTGGCAGGTGTGTCCAATGAAAGGCAAGACTACTTAAGAAGGCTCTCTCACATTATTAAGCAGCCTACATTTTCTGCCAAAATGGGAAAGAAAAAGGATGTGTCGGCTGCTGAGAAGCAACAAATTGTGGAGTGTTTAGGTCAAGGCATGACTACAATCAACATTGTGCGATGATCAGGATGAAGTGTCTTGGCAATCAAGAAGTATGTAGCTGATTCACAGTACACACGTGTGCGTGCTGATAAGGGCAAATTGAGGACTCTTTCCTACAGGCAATTACGTCAGGTTGAAAGAGCAGCGGCAAAAAAGCCTTGTCATAGCAGCAGACAAGTTTTTGAAGCTGCTTGTGCCTCCAACGTCCCCCGAACAACAAGATGCAGGGTCCTTCAGAGGTTTGCAGCTGTGCATACGCCATCCTGTCGACCTCCTCTATCCACTTCACACAAGCAGAAACGGCTCCAGTGGGCCAAACATTACATGAAGACTGATTTCAAAACTGTTTTGTTCACGGATGAGTGCCGTGCAGCGCTCGATGGTCCAGATGAATGGAGTGGAGGATGGCTGGTTGATGGACACCCCACGCAAACACGGCTACAGCGCCAACAAGGAGGAGGTGGAGTAATGTTTTGGGCTGGAATCATGGGGAGAGAGATTGTCGGCCCCTTTAGGATCCCTGAAGGCGCTAAAGATGAACTCCATAATGTATGTGGATTTTCTCAAACAGCACTTCCTGCCATGGTTCAAGAAGAAGAACCGTGTATTTCACAGCAAGATCATTTATCTGCATGATAATGCACCATCTCATGCTGCACATAAAACATCTGCATCTCTGGCTGATATGGGCATAAAAGGGGACAAACTTATGGTGTGACCCCCATGCTCCCCTGACCTGTACCCCATTCAGAACCTTTGGAGCATCATTAAAAGGAGTGTCTATGATGGCGGGAGGCAGTTCACATCTAAGCAACAGCTCTGGGAGGGTATTCTGTCCTCATGCAAAACAATTGAAGCAGAAACCATCCAAAACCTGACAAATTCAATGGACGAGAGAGTTCAGAAGCTCCTTTCGAACAAGGGGTCCTATGTGAAAATGTAACATCACCTAGAATAAAGTTTTGAGTTGAAAACTGTTTGATTTCAGTTTCTAACAACCTGCTAATGCTTATAATTTCAAAAATGACTATTTTTTTGGTCTTTATTAAAATGAAAAGGTTGATCGAAAAGTTTGGGGGATCTAAGAGTGTGGCAACCCAGTAGTCATGATTACTTCGAATTCTGACAATATGAGGGTCATGCTGCAGGTAGTGCAGCAAGAAGGCACTTATGTGTCTTGCGCATCTCGGAGCCCCAAAATTATTTTCCGGGCTAGATGCAGCTAAAAATTATTTTTAATTTTAAATCTGGTGAAGCTTATTATAGATGGCCTAATAGGATCAGTGCTGCACACTGCTACAAAGCCCAAATTATTTTCCAGTCAAGATACAGATAAACATGATTAGTAATTTGAAAGCTTAAAACGGTTGGTAGGGTGATTTTAACCAATCATCAAGCTTTTACTCTCCCCAGGATGACACAGGGGTAGAAAAGTCGTTTCGGATCCATGATTTGTTCATCTTTATGAACGTGAGTCTGTCTACATTATCAGTGGAGAGCCGCGTGCGCTTATCTGTCAGCACACCACCAGCAGCGCTGAACACACGTTCAGACAGAACGCTGGCTGCGGGGCATGACAAGATCTCCAAGGCGTAAGTGGCTAGCTCCGGCCATTTATCCAGATTGGAAGCCCAAAAAGAGCAAGGGTCCAGTGACACAGTCGTGGCTTCAATGTTTACTTGGAGATACTCCTGTACCATCGTCTCTAGGCGTTGACTATGTGTCAGACTTCTTGTCTCCTGTGGCCTTGCAAAGGATGGGCTAAAAAAGTGGTGAAATGATTCCGCAAAATTGATGTTACCAGCAGATACTGTGGTTCTGTTACGGTTTGAGTGCTGAACACTTGACGGTCCCACGGTTGGCAAGTTGGAACTGTGAGATTCACTACGTGCACCACTGGTATTTTGTGGAAAAGCACATGTAAGATTCTGCAACAGTCTCTGCTGATACTCCTGCATGCGTGCATCCCTTTCTATGGCAGGAATAATTTCTGCAAATTTACTTTTGTACCGGGGATCTAACAGTGTGGCAACCCAGTAGTCAGGATTATTTCTAATTCTCACAATTCGAGGGTCATGTTGCAGGTAGTGCAGCAAGAAGGCACTCATGTGTGTTGCGCATCCAGGAGCACCAAGTCCCTGTTGTGTTGGTGGCGAGGTAACAATCATGCTTCCTTCCTCTGTCCTCTCCCCCCAACCTCGCACAACAGAAATGTGATCAAGGTCTCCCTCATCTGATGAGTCTTCCATCAGTTCATCCTCCACTTCTTCCTGGGCTCCTGCACCTTCCTCACTAGTTTGGCTGCTACCATGCGCCCTGGTAAAATCATCTCCCCCACCCTCACATGCCTGCCGCCCTGGTGCTGCCGACCGTCTGGACCTTGCAGATGTTAGCCCTTCCGCATACAACTCCTCCTCCTCTACTTCCTCCACCTCCTCTTGTGCCACCACCTGACTCCGAATTCTGTTTAACATGTGCTCCAGCATGTAAATCACCGGAATAGTCATGCTGATAATGGCATCGTCAGCACTAAACATCTTCGTCGCCATTTCAAAACTGTGCAGAAGGGTGCATAGGTCCCTGATCTGAGACCACTCCTCCAGCGTGATTTGCCCCACCTCTGAATCTCGTTGGCCCAGGCTATACGTCAGAACGTATTGCACCAGGGCTTGTCGGTGCTGCCACAGTCGCTGCAACATGTGCAGAGTTGAATTCCACCGGGTAGGCACATCGCATTTTAGCCGGTGAAGTGGCAGGCCCAACGACTTCTGTAGAGATGTAAGTCGCTGAGCTGCGGGATGCGAACGGCGGAAGTGAGCACACAGCGACCGTGCCCTCTGCAGAAGGCCATCTAGTCTGGGATAGTGGGCTAAAAATTGCCGGACAACCAGGTTCAACACGTGAGCCATACAAGGCACGTGTGTGACATTGCCCCGGCGAAGGGCCGCACCCAGGTTTGCAGCATTGTCGCACACGGCCTTCCCTGGTTTCAGGTCCAGTGGAGACAACCATTCATGAAATTGGTTCTCCAGAGCGGACCACAACTCCTCAGCTGTGTGACTCACATTTCCCAGACATTTCAATGTAAAAACCGCCTGATGACGTTGAGCCCTACTGCCAGCATAGTAAGGAGGTGTGCAGGATCCCTTCTGCGCAGTTAGAAAGCTTGTGGCATGACCAGACAGGCTTTGGGTGCAGGTGGAAGACCGAGAGGAGGTTGAGGAGGCAGAAGCAGTGGAGGAAAAATGACATAAAGAGGATTGACGCACAACTCGTGGGGACGGCAAGACTTGGACAGCAGCCCCTTGTCCTGCTGTCACCATAGTTACCCAGTGCCCAGTCAGCGACATGTAACGCCCCTGTCCATGCCTACTCGTCCAAGTGTCTGTGGTGAAATGCACCCTGTCACACACAGAGTTTCTCAAAGAAGCGGTGATGTTGTGTGCGACATGCTGGTGGAGCGCAGGCACACCTTTCTTTGAGAAGTAGTGCCGACTGGGCATCTGGTACTGGGGCATTGCGACGGACATAAGGTCTCGAAAATCCTCTGTGTCCACCAGGCGGAAAGGCAGCATTTCTGTAGCCAAGAGCTTGCAGATGGTGAAATTCAACCTCTTAGCTTTCTCATGGCTAGGAGGAAATGGTCTTTTACTTGTCCACATCTGAGGGACCGAGGGCTGGCTATTGTGCTTAGACGGGGTTGATAAGGGTGTCCCCGGCAAACTGCCGGTCTGTGAGGAAGATGCAGGCGGACATGTTAGGTTGCCTTGATCCAAAGGTGGTGCTATCGATGTCGGACAGCGCTCAAGACCAGCTGGTGTTACCACCTCCAAAGAAAATAATGACCTGCCAATCACGCTGGCTGTTGCGGGTAAAGAGGTGGCAGGTCTGCGCCCCAAAACAGGTGTGACTGCTGTCCCCCCAGTCACAGAGGATGAAGAGGCCGCGGATGCACAAGATATGGCAGACGGTGGTTGGCCCGGCCGGCTAGACCGCATTGTAGCACACTGAGCTTCCCACTGCAACTTATGCTTCATGTCCATGTGCCGGTTCATGCATGAAGTACTCAAACTATGTATTTTTTGGCCTCTACTTAGCTTTTGCTGACAAATGTTACAGATAACACGAGTTGGGTCATCTTTATCGATCTGAAAAAATGCCCAGGCTATGCAAGGCTTAGCACCCATGCGACCTGAAGAGCCACCACGACTTGTGGTGAGAGGCAGAGTTGTGTTTGAGGATGCAGTTGTTGACGTGCTTCCAGTACTACGTCTCTGTCCAGGAAGGCGCAACCTGACCTCGTCGTCACTAGCATCTTCCTCCACCTCCTCTGCTGACCTCATCTCTTGGCTGACTGTGGGTTGACAGTAAGTGGGATCTCCGACCTCATCATCATCACCCTGTGCGTTATCACACCCGTCGTCCTCAGAGCCAACCTGTTCCTGCCCTGACAAAAAACTAAAGTTGTCGCTCCAATCAGGTATTTGAGTCTTATCATCGTCTTCCTCATTGTCTCCACCAACAGGAGTTACAGTTTGGGAATGAGGGTCTACATTATGGTCAGAACCTTCTGCGTCTGGTCCTGGATCCGACTCATAAAGATTCTGGGCATCAGTGCAGATCATTTCCTCGTCTGGATTCACAGAAGCGCTGGAGTCGACCTCTGATTCCCAGGCTATAGTATGAGTAAACAGCTCTGCAGACTCAACCATCTGTTCTACCTCATACTCAGACGGGCAGCTGGAGATTTGGGAGCTGTGAGGAAGCAAGTGCGATTTGGGTGACACCTTTGAGGACTGGAGTATTTGTGATGTTGAAGTTGATGTGGAGGAGAGCCCACTTAAAGGAGCACTTGATATCCGTTGAAGCACCTGCTGTTTTTGTGCCTCATCTGGAATTTGTAGCGATTGGCGTGGCCGTAAGAAAGGGATCTTATCACATTGTCCGCTAAAAGAAGTAGACATTTTAGTTTGGCTGGAAGATGGTCTTTCTTCTGCACCTACCCCACGGACACAACCTTTTTTCCCCTTCCCAACACGCCTATTCCCCTTTCCACCAGCAGCAGGCCTTTTTCCACTCATTTTGGTGGTTAACTAATTCACAACTCTGGAGTTGTTTGCACAAAAAAACAATGGATGGTAACCGAGCAGAGCTGAGTGGCCAAACTGTGGTATTAGGCCAAAACTATTGGCTGGGTTAGATGCAGAAAAAAATTATTTTTAATTTGCAACCTGATGGAGGTCAGTATAGATGGACTAATAGACCAAGTCCCACACACCGCTAGAAGCCCAAATATTTTTTCAGAGCTAGATGCAGAAAAAAATTATATTCAATTTGCAACCTGCTGGACGTCAGTATAGAAGGACTAATAGAACAAGTCCCACACACTGCTAGAAGCCCAAATATTTTTTCAGAGCTAAATGAAGAAAAAAATTATTTTTAATTTGCAACCTGATGGAGGTCAGTATAGATGGACTAATAGACCAAGTCCCACACACTGCTAGAAGCCCAAATATTTTTTCAGAGCTAGATGCAGAAAAAAATTATTTTTAATTTGCAACCTGATGGAGGTCAGTATGGATGGACTAATAGACCAAGTCCCACACACCGCTAGAAGCCCAAATATTTTTTCAGAGCTAGATGCAGAAATTTTTTTTATTCAATTTGCAACCTGATGGAGGTCAGTATAGATGGACTAATAGACCAAGTCCCACACACTGCTAGAAGCCCAAATATTTTTTCAGAGCTAGATGCAGAAAAAAATTATTTTTAATTTGCAACCTGATGGAGGTCAGTATAGATGGACTAATAGACCAAGTCCCACACACTGCTAGAAGCCCAAATATTTTTTCAGAGCTAGATGCAGAAAAAAATTATTTTTAATTTGCTACCTGATGGAGGTCAGTATAGATGGACTAATAGAACAAGTCCCACACGCTGCTAGAAGCCCAAATATTTTTTCAGAGATAAATGAAGAAAAAAATTATTTTTAATTTGCAACCTGATGGAGGTCAGTATAGATGGACTAATAGACCAAGTCCCACACACTGCTAGAAGCCCAAATATTTTTTCAGAGCTAGATGCAGAAAAAAATTATTTTTAATTTGCAACCTGATGGAGGTCAGTATAGATGGACTAATAGACCAAGTCCCACACACCGCTAGAAGCCCAAATATTTTTTCAGAGCTAGATGCAGAAAAAAATTATATTCAATTTGCAACCTGCTGGAGGTCAGTATAGAAGGACTAATAGAACAAGTCCCACACACTGCTAGAAGCCCAAATATTTTTTCAGAGCTAAATGAAGAAAAAAATTATTTTTAATTTGCAACCTGATGGAGGTCAGTATAGATGGACTAATAGACCAAGTCCCACACACTGCTAGAAGCCCAAATATTTTTTCAGAGCTAGATGCAGAAAAAAATTATATTCAGTTTGCAACCTGATGGAGGTCAGTATAGATGGACTAATAGAATGATGCTATGCCCAAAAGATTTTACTTCACTAGGTGCAGTAAAAAAATTGGTATTCTATACACAGGTGGTATATCTTGCAACACAGATAGGCTACTCCACTGACTAACACACTCTGCAATAGGCCAAAAAGGATTAGCTTTGCTAGATTCAGCCAAATGCTGTGAAAAAAACTTGCACAGCACTGGCACAGACCTGCCTGGCAAAAACTGATAGGAACTGATGTAACCTAGTCCTGAAAAGGACTCCAATTACAATTAGTCTTTACTCCCACAATCTATCTATTTAAGAGCACAGACCTGCCTGATAAAAGTCGTAGGAAATGCTGTAACCTAGTCCTTAAAAGGACTGCAATCACAACTATTCCCTACTCCCAAGCTATCTGTATATTTGTGCGAAAATTGGCTTGAAATTAACAAGGTATAGCGCACACAGCAACAGCGGTGCCGTCTAACACGCAGCTGCAGCAGTGAGAAAATGGTGGCGACGGGGAAAATGGCTTGGTCTTATAGGGCAAGGACATGTGACATACACTGCCAATCACACATGCCCTTGCTTGTGTGAAAAAAAGCACTTCGCTCCGTGTGTGCGCTGCTGATAGGCTGACAGATTGCACCTCCCCACTGCAAATGCGGGAAAGAGAAAAAAAAATGGAGATCTTCATTGTTCCTGCAGAGATCCATCCCCTGCCCCTCCCCCCGCCCCGCTGTACACTCAAACTGCGTATTAACATTAATTTTCATCATTACTGAGAAAAAATCCAGTTATGATTTTGGTGCACGAACAGTTATCGAACATAACCTCGAACAGCCGAATTTTTCTCAAATTGTTCGTGTTCGCCGACCGGCTCGAACACCGCCCAAAACAGCTCGAATTTGAGATTGGCGAACAGTTCGAGTAGAACAACGCTCATCTCTACCGCTGAACCACGAGGTTAAGCACATGAGCCAGGCATGGTACGTGTGTGATCTCACCTCGCCTCAGAGCCTCCACCAGGTTACGGCCATTGTCACACACGACCATGCCGGGATGTAGGTTCAGCGGTCTCAGCCACAGATCTGCCTGCTCTTTCACAGCTGTCCACAACTCACAAGCAGTGTGAGGTTTATCATCTAAGCTTATGAGCTTATGAGTTTCAGCACAGCCTGTTGCTGCTTGGCGGAGGCAGTACTGCAATGCTTCCAGCTTGTAACTGATGTAGTGATAGATGGAGGCTGAACATGAGGAGGAGGAGGAGTATGAGCAGGAGCTGTACACTGTGGGGGCAACTATGACTGACATAGGGCCCGCAATCCTCGGTGTGGGGAGGATGTGTTCCGTCCCAAGGTCCGACTTCCACTATGTTTACACAGTGTGCCATCAGAGAGATGTACCGTCCCTGGCCACAAGCACTTGTCCACGTGTCCGTTGTCAGGTGGACTCTCCCAGTAACTGCATTGTTGAGGTCACGGCAGATGCTTTGGGACACGTGCTTGTGTAGTGCGGGGATGGCACACCGGGCAAAATAGTGTCGGCTGGGGACCGAGTACCGAGGGACGGCCACTGCCATATGATTGAGGAAGGATTCCGTCTCTACCAGCCTAAAAGGCAGCATTTCCAACGCAAGCAGTCGTGAAATGTGCGAATTTAGGACTGTGGCCTGTGGGGCGTTAGCTGCGAATTTCCGCTTTCGTTCAAAGGTCTGGGATATGGACAATTGAACGCTGCGGTGGGACGTGGACGTGGACGTTGATGCTGTTTCTTGAGAAACTGCCATAACAAGTGAAGACTGAGAGGAGGGGGCATCTTTACATGCAGTATGGACAGGGGATTGCCTTGCACACACAACAGGGGGTTCTATTGCACGCACAACAGTGGAAGAAGCAGTGGTGACACCCACTGACACTGGTCGTGGACCCTGGGTTTCGCCTCAGGTGCTTTGTTGCCATGTGCCTGATCATGCTGGTGGTGGTCAGGCTGGTAGTTTTGTCACCCCTGCTGATGCTGGCATGGCTGGTGGAACATATGGCCTTTTTGGGGTTATCAGCAGAGTCTTTAAAAAAATTCCAGACTCTGGAAAAACCTACCGCTTGTACTGGCAACGTCCCTCGTGTTGGTGTTACGGGGAACAGTTGCCTGCCTTCTGTCTGCGGCCACCACACTGCTTCTTCCTGCCTGTTGGGGTACTCTGCCTCCCTCCCCCTGTGTGCTGCTGGCCTCACTCTGCATGTCCTCCTTCCACGTTGGGTCAGTTACTAGATCATCCACCACCTCCTCCTCTTCCACTTGTGCACCACGATCCTCCTCCTCACTTCCTGGCAATTGTGTCTCGTCATCATCCACCTCTTGTGACAGATTGCCAACGTCGACTTCCTGTGGCCGTGGCTGTTCAAATATTTGGGCATCGCAACATGGGATCTCCTCTTCCACCACTTCAAGCGTATCAGGCGAGGGGCCTAAATATGGAAATGGACCAGTGAACAGCTCTTCAGAGTGTCCAAGTGTGGGATCACTTGCTGTCTGACGACACTCGGCATGGTGGGAGGAAGGAGCATCATGGTGAGGAGGAGTATGCGGTCGAGACTCACGGCTACTAAGAGTTGACCGTGTGGAAGACAGACCGGAGGTGGTGGTGCCCAGGTAACTGGAAGTATTATCTGCTATCCAATTAATAACCTGTTCACACTGATCAGTTCTCAATACTGGTGTTGTTCTGTGCATCCCTAGTAATTCGGTCAAGAAGTGGGAGCGAGAAGATGTGGCTGTTGGTTGTGGCACATTTTCACCTTGGCCACGGCCCCGTCCTCTGCACGAACCATCACCAGAACGTCCACTTCCACGTCCCTTGCCACGCGCCTTGCCCATTGTAAATGAAGTAAAATAGCTTACACTTGCACTATCAATGGAAAAAGGGTAATAAAGAGTAGATTAGAACCGTGGAAGAGGAAAACCACAGTTATTGTTTACTGGGGTATACCACACTTTTTTAAATAGAGATATTTGTGGCTGAACAATGAGCGACATACTCAAACTGCTTATTTTTTAGATACCAAAGGCCCAAAACTGGATAGTACAGCGATTTGACCCGTGGAGCTGCAAAACCACACTTCGATGTCGGGCCTACACAAGACTATTTTCAACAGATATATTTTTGTGTCACAACAGTCAGGAGACACTACTGTTTTTCTTTACGGAAAATATACCAAAACCTGAATAATAGAGATTTTTTATCGTGGGATGGCAAAACCACAGTTATTGTTTACTGGGGTATACCACACTTTTTTAAATAGAGATATTTGCGGCTGAACAGTGAGCGACACACTCAAACTGCTTTTTTTTAGATACCAAAGGCCCAAAACTGGATAGTACAGCGATTTGACCTATGGAACTGCGAAACCACACTGGGATGTCAGGCCTACACAAGACTATTTTCAACAGATATATTTTTGTGTCACAACAGTCAGGAGACACTACTGTTTTTCTTTACGGAAAAAAACTACCAAAAGCTGAATAATAGAGATTTTTTACCGTGGGATGGCAAAACCACAGTTATTGTTTACTGGGGTATACCACACTTTTTTAAATAGAGATATTTGCGGCTGAACAGTGAGCGACACACTCAAACTGCTTTTTTTTTAGATACCAAAGGCCCAAAACTGGATAATACAGCGATTTGACCCATGGAATTGCGAAACCATACTGGGATGTCGGGCCTACACAAGACTATTTTCAACAGATATATTTTTGTGTCACAACAGTCAGGAGACACTACTGTTTTTCTTTACGGAAAATATACCAAAACCTGAATAATAGAGATTTTTTACCGTGGGATGGCAAAACCACAGTTATTGTTTACTGGGGTATACCACACCTTTTTAAATAGAGATATTTGTGGCTGAACAGTGAGCAACACACTCAAACTGCTTTTTTTTTAGATACCAAAAGCCCAAAACTGGATAGTACAGCGATTTGACCCATGGAACAGCGAAACCACACTGGGATGTCGGGCCTACACAAGACTATTTTCGACAGATAGATTTTTGTGTCACAACAGTCAGGAGACACTATTGTTTTTCTTTACGGAAAATATACCAAAACCTGAATAATAGAGATTTTTTACTGTGGGATGGCAAAACCACAGTTATTGTTTACTGGGGCATACCAGATTTTTTTAAATATATAGATTTGCGGCTGAACAGTGAGAGACACACTCAAGCTGTTTTTTTTTTTTAGATACAAATGGCCCAAAATGGATAATACAGAGGTTTGAACCGTGGAAGTTCAAAACAACACTTCTGTTTCTGTAGCCTACACCAGACTATTTTCAACAGTTATATTTGTGTCTGAAAAATCAGAGACACGCTTTTTTTTTAGGGGGGGGGACACACCAAAAGGTTAATAAGACGGGTATTTGTACAGTGTGAGGGAGGAAAAAGAAAGGAGGATTTAGATGAAAAAAAAAGGATTTTTCCCGGCTCCCGACACCTGGTGCTAAGTCCAGCAATTTCAGCAACAGGAGCACACAGGACTGTAATGCAGCGTTTGCTGGTATAACCACTGTGTCTCCTATACAGCCTGCCTGCCTGGTATCTGGGATGGATATTAGTCCTGAAAAGGACTGTTTGTTTGTTCTGGCAGCCTTTACAGACCCTACACTAACTATTTCGCAGTTTATATCTCTCCCTAAATCAGCAGCGCTGTCCCTACACTGTCTAATCCGGAGCGACTGTGTCCAAGATGGCGGTGCCTGGTTTTAAATACTCGAGGTGATGCTGCGCGGCCAGCCAATCACTGTAATGCCCACAACCAACATGGCTGCAGCATTACAGTGACTGGCTGGCAATCCCTGCATGTTCATTGGCTCTGTAAAGAGCGCCAAACATGCAGGGCGGAGACCCGAGCTCCCGCCCGAGTAACCCGGAAATGCTCGGTGCTCGCCGAACATCCCGAGTAGCGTGATGCTCGGGCGAGTACCGAGCAGTGTCGAGCATGTTCGCTCAACACTGAACAGTACCAGAGATAAAGTGTGATGGTGTATACTTTTCCTTTAGCTTCCAATCTTATACTGTGTAACTAAGCCAATCAGAGAACTGTGTATTTTTCCTGTGCCATTTAGATGGCATCCATGTATCATCCATGTGCTGTCCGTGTGCAGTACGTGTTTAACATTAAAAAGTATAGGAAAAGGTTTGGAATTGATTTTTCTTAAGCCATATTGAAAAAAAACGGATGGCACACTGAACACACTGAAGCAAGGAACTCTGTATTTACCCTGCGCCATTTAGTCAATCCAGGTGTTTGTGATGACTATGGCTAATACCCTGCAATGCTCAGGTATGGTACAAAAGGGCAAAAAGTCCACAAACTCATGGCTCTCTCACTCTGCTAAAGCAATTATTTTCTTGGGGAATCAGTAAGGATTTTCACATATAGTTAGTGGCCAGCTGGCCTTTGACTTTTTTTGTGATGAATCAGGATATACGTCACTCCGTATTAATGGTTCACAGAAAGGAAACCCCTCCTTAGTTATATAAACGACGAAATCTGGCACTCTAGTATGCAGGAAATCATGATAATTTATTCAAGTAGTGCAATCCAATTAGTAACGTTTCGGTCATAACACTTTGACCTTCATCAGACGGATTGCTGGTGGAATGGGGTATCAAGGAATAGCAGCGCTGTGGATCCTGGGTCTGTGTATCATCCCCCGCTCTTCCCGGCGTCTCACGGCTGTGTAAAAGGATCTGCCATGACGTCATTTAGTCATGTGACAGGTCACGCGACCGCCGACGTCAGCGGTTGCATGACTCGTCAAATGACTAAATGACGTCATGGCAGGTCTTTTTAGACCATTGCGAGCTGCCGGGAAGCCAGGACGCATCGCTATGGAGACCAGGGGTCATCAGAAGGTAAGTATAATGTATATTTTTTTATTTTAATTCTTTTTTTTTACAGGTACTATGGTACCCGGGTCTGGAGGAGAGTCTCCTCTTCTCCAAACCCAGGTACCATCCACACATTGAATCGCTTAATATCCGCATGTGCACATGTAGTCATGCAGATATTAAGCGATTCAATGCAAGTCAATGGCGGCGAAAACGCCGCGATTTCGCAAAATAATTGGCAGTGCTGCGGATTTTTCTGCAATGATAATCCGCAGCAGAAATTTCCTCAGCATGTGCACAGCACATGCGGATTATCATTGGGAAACATAGCAGACATTCTACCAAGTGTTTTTTAAGCGTTTCTAAAGCGGAATTGCCACTGCGGAAACGCTTAAAAAATGCATAGTGGGCACACAGCCTTAGGCTATTTAGACTGCTCACAGTAGCACAAGCCTGGCGCTGTCATTTTGAAAAACAGCTCCTGGGATACACTCTTCCTTGTGAAGGCCTCTAAAATCTGTTGCCCACGTGGTCACCAATCTCTGGGTATCATTGCATCCAAGACAAAAGTGAGATCTGTCATGGAAGAGGATAGACATCTATTTCAGCCTCCATTACCATCTTGTAAGAGACAAAGAAAAGTATCGCATAAAGATGTGCTCACCTGGTATAACAGTAAGTAATACAAAAAGTTTATTGCGCACAATAGGACAATGAAGTTAAAAACAATTAAAAAAAACAAATGGTATAATGCATCCATGGGTAACGAAATATAAATATATCAATGTAAGCAGCAACCTACATGTGGGACGAAGACACTCAGAAAAAATTGTTGGCATATACAACAGATTAGAACTTATTATAAGTGAAAGGAGGACTTTATACCAACCAGACAGCAGATGGCGATAGTGTGTAAAGTTATATGCTTGCTGCTATGGTGGGAGAAAAGCTCTCAATTGTTGGTTGTTCTTACTTCCTGTGTTTCTTTCTTTCCTGAATGTGTAAGCTGCACACGGACTGTGTGACACTGAATTGTATCTCATGTTTAACCAGTATGAAGTAAACACTGTTTACTCAAGATATCTTGCTGATTGAAGCTCTCAGTAAGTACAGTGGTGACTGTAAGAAGATGCACTCTGCGACAAAAATGTATATAGATATAAATGATCTCTTAGCACCATAGGCAATATGCATAGAGAATAATATGATAATGATCATAAACAATGACCATCACAAAACAATTATGCAAACATGAAAAAGCCAGGCGCCTGGTAACAATGTGACATGGTTGTCCCAGATATGGTCAAGATGGTCATAAGATCACAGTCGTGGGTCAAGTAGAACTACATGTCACATGTTACCAGCTCTGCCTCCCCTCCCACGCATGCGCAAAGTGCCGCTCCCATGAAGCGAGCTTTGTTTCCCTCCGGCCCTGTTTGGCTGCATACTGCGCATGGAGCAGAAGTTTCTTTGACTCAACGTCCCTTGCGCAATACAAGACTGCGGTACAGTACGCAACCAAATGGGGCCGTAGGGAAACAAAGTGCGCTCCATGACAGTAGTGCTTCGTGCATGGGCGGAAGGGGAGGCAGAGTAGGGCAGGTCACAGGGCCTGTCACAGGGACCTGTGATGAGTAGGGGAGGGGAGAATATGGTAATTTAGCACAGAGGCCGTGATTTAGGGGAATAGTAAGCAGATAGGAGGGGTTTGCTTGGCGTTCCCCGGACACCAAGCCTTTGGAAAACAGACTTAAAAAAAAAAAGATTTCTCTGCAATCAGACCTTTGCTATGGGCCATACAGGTAAGTATGGATTTACTTTTCTATTACCTGTGTGCTCATAGAAGAGGTCCGATATCGCCCAGGGGGGGTGACAGATTCCCTTTAAGGAACATCCTTTCCAGGGTAATGACTTGTATATAATGCAAAATAAATAACAAAAAACAAAAATGCTCCTCCACGTATCGTTTTTGATGCGTTTTTGCACTTTTGCATTGCTTTCAGCAGTAAATAACAGCCCAGGAAATGTCATTTTAACATTTCACTACCTTATCTGGCCATGTGGTGTGTGAGATATCATCAGACACATCCTGTTTCATTTATGAAGGAGGGACTCTGAAAGTCACAAACATTATTTCTATAGGGCCATCAGGCAGCCCTTACTATTCTTAAAGGGACAGCAGTTGGCTATGCTTTGTTGTTCAAAAAAATTAAAGAGTGGGTCTCCTATACTGTTATTGCATGTGCAGTGAGTGTAAGGGCTGCCAAAAATTTGTATGTACCCCAATATCCCTTTGAAGAGACATAATGGAGGGTCTCAGTAAAAAAAATTATCTCATTATAAAGGAATCGGTCTCCTTTTGCGGTAATGCCCATGCAGTGACTGCAAGGCTGCCAAAATTTGGGAAAAACCCCAATACCAATCACAGATAGAGCAGGGCCACAGTAATGACATGTTCCCATTAGAAAGAAGTGGGACTGCTATACAGTTGTAGGGTATTCAGTGAGGCCCATGGCTGGCAAAATGTGGGAAATAGCCCAATAACAATTTAAAGACGCATAGAGCTGGGCCACAGTAACGACATGTTCCCATTAGAAAGGAGTGGGTCTCCCATACTGTTTGCCTATACAGTGAATGCAATAGCTGTCAAAAATTTGGAGGAACTCCAATGTCCCTTGCAAGAGAAGTAGAGGTCAGAGGGCCTCCTGAAAACAATGTTCCTATTATTAGGAAGTGGGTCTCCCATACTGCTTGCCTATGCAGTGAATGCAACAGCTGCCAAAAATTTGGAGGAACTCCAATGTTCCTTGCAAGAGATGTAGAGGTTCGAGGACATCCTGAAAACAATGTTTCCATTATTAGGAAGTGGGTCTCCCATACTGTTTGCCTATGCAGTGAATGCAACCGCTGCCAAAAATTTGGAGGAACTCCAATATCCCTAGCAAGAGAAGTAGAGGTCGGAGTGCGTCCTGAAAACAATGTTCCAGTTATTAGGAAGTGGGTCTCCCATACTGTTTGCCTATGCAGTGAATGCAACAGCTGCCAAAAATTTGGAGGAACTCCAATATCCCTAGCAAGAGAAGTAGAGGTCGGAGGGCCTCCTGAAAACAATGCTCCCATTATTAGGAAGTGGGTCTCCCATACTGTTTGCCTATGCAGTGAATGCAACAGCTGCCAAAAATTTGGAGGAACTCCAATGTCCCTTGCAAGAGACGTAGAGGTTCGATGACCTCCTGAAAACAATGTTTCCATTATTAGCAAGTGGGTCTCTCATACTATTTGCCTATGCAGTGAATGCAACGACAGCCAAAAAGTTGAACTAACTCCAATGTCCCTTGAAAGAGACATAGAGGTCGGAGAGCTTCCTGAAAACAATATTCCCTTTAATAGGAAGTGGGTCTCCCATACTGTTTGCCTTTGCAGTGAATCCAAAAGCTGCCAAAAAGTTGAAGGAACTCCAATGTCCCTTGCAAGTGACATAGAGGTCGCAGGGCTTCCTGAAAACAATGTTTCCCTTATTAGGAAGTGGGTCTCCCATAATGTTTGCCTTTGCAGTGAATGCAACAGCAGCCAAAAAGTTGAAGGTACTCCAATGTCCCTTGTAAGAGATGTAGAGGTCGGAGGGCTTCCTGAAAACAATTTTCCAATTATTAGGAATTGGGTCTCCCATACTTTTTGCCTATGCAGTGAATGCAACAGCTGCCAAAAATTTGGTGGAACTCCAATATCCCTTGCAAGAGACATAGAGGTCAGAGGGCCTCCTGAAAACAATGTTCCCATTATCAGGAAGTGGGTCTCCCATACAGTTTGCAAAAGCAGTGAATGCAAAAGCAGTGAAAAATTTGGAGGAATTCCAATGTCTCTTGCAAGAGCCGTAGAGGTCGGATGGCCTCCTGAAAACAATGTTCCCATTATTAGGAAGTGGGTCTCCCATACTGTTTGCTATGCAGTGAATGCAACAGCTGCCAACAGTTTGGAGGAACTCCAATGTCCCTTGCAAGAGACGTAGAAGTCAGAGGACCTCCTGAAAACAATGTTCCCATTATTAGGAAGTGGGTCTCCCATACTGTTTGCTTATGCAGTGAAATAAACAGCTGCCAAAAAGTTGAACGAACGCCAATGTTCCTAGCAAGAGACAAAGGGGTCAGAGGGCTTCCTGAAAACAATGTTCCAATTATTTGAAAGTGGGCATACCATACTTTTTGCCTATGCAGTGAATGCAACAGCTGCCAAAAATTTGGAGGAACTCCAATTTCACTTGCAAGAGTAGTAGAGTTCGGGGGGCCTCCTGAAAACAATGTTAACATTATTAGCCAGTGGGTCTCCCATACTGCTTGCCTATGCAGTGAATGCAACAGCTGCCAAAAATTTGGAGGAACTCCAATGTCCCTTGCAAGAGATGTAGAAGTTCGAGGACCTCCTGAAAACAATGTTTCCATTATTAGGAAGTGGGTTTCCCATACTGTTTGCCTATGCAGTGAATGCAACAGCTGCCAAAAATTTGGAGGAACTCCAATATCCCTAGCAAGAGAAGTAGAGGTCGGCTGGCCTCCTGAAAACAATGTTCCCATTATTAGGAAGTGGGTCTCCTATACTGTTTGCCTATGCAGTAGATGCAACAGCTGGCAACAGTTTGGAGGAACTCCAATGTCCCTTACAAGAGACGTAAAAGTCAGAGGACCTCTTGAAATCAATGTTCCCATTATTAGGAAGTGGGTCTCCCATACTGTTTGCTTATGCAGTGAATAAAACAGCTGCCTAAAACTTGAGCAAGCTGCAATGTTCCTTGCAAGAGACGAAGGGGTCAGAGGGCTTCCTGAAAACAATGTTCCAGTTATTAGAAAGTGGGCATCCCATACTTTTTGCCTATGCAGTGAATGCAACAACTGCCAAAAATTTGGAGGAACTCCAATGTCCCTTCCAAGAGACATAGAGGCCGGAGAGCTTCCTGAAAACAATGTTGCTATTTTTAGGAAGTGGATCTCCCATATTGTTTGCCTATGCAGTGAATGCAACAGCTGGCAAAAATATGGAAGATCTCCAATGTCCCTTGCAAGAAACGTAGAGGTCGGAGGGAATCCTGAAAACAATGTTCCCATTTTTAGGAAGTGGGTCTCCCATACTGTTTGCCTATGCAGTGAATGAAACAGCTGCCAAAAAGTTGAAGGAACTCCAATGTCCCATGCAAGAGACGAAGGGATCGGAGGGCTTACTGAAAACAATGTTCCAATTATTAGAAAGTGGGCCTCCTATACTTTTTGCCTATGCAGTGAATGCAACAGCTGCCAAAAATTTGGAGGAACTCCAATGTCTCTTGCAAGAGACTCAGAGGTCGGAGGGCCTCCTGAAAACAATGTTCCCATTATTAAGAAGTGGGTATCCTATACTGTTTGCCTAAGCAGTAAATGTAACTGCTGCCAACAGTTTGGAGGAACTCCAATGTCCCATGCAAGAGATGTAGAAGTCAGAGAGCCTCCTGAAAACAATGTTCCCTTTATTAGGAAGTGGGTCTCCCATACTGTTTGCCTATGCAGTCAATGCAACAGCTGCCAAAAATTTGGAGGAACTCCAATGTCCCTTGAAAAAGATGTAGAGTTTGGAGGGCCTCCTGAAAACAATGTTCCCATTATTAGGAAGTGGGTCTCCATTACTATTTGCCTATGCAGTGAATGCAACAGCTGCCAAAAATTTGGAGGAACTCCAATTTCCCTTGAAATAGAAGTAGAGGTTGAAGAGGCTCGTGAAAACAATGTTCCTATTATTAGTTAGTGGGTCTCCCATACTGTTTGCCTATGCAGTGAATTAAACAGCTGCCAAAAAGTTGAAAGAACTCCAATGTCCCTTGCAAGAGATGAAGGGGTCGGAGGGCTTCCTAAAAACAATGTTCCAATTATTAGAAAGTGGGCCTACCATACTTTTTGCCTATGCTGCGATTGCAACAATTGCCAAAAATATGGAGGAACTCCAAGGTCCCTTGCAAGAGACGTAGAGGACGGAGGGCCTCCTGAAAACAATGTTCCCATTATTCGGAAGTGTGTCTCCCATACAGTTTGCATATGCAGTGAATGCAACAGCTGCCAAAAATTTGGATGAACTCCAATGTCTCTTGCAAGAGACGTAGAGGTCGGAGGGCCTCCTGAAAACAATGTTCACATTATTAGGAAGTGGGTCTCCCATACTATTTGCCTATGCAGTGAATGTAACAGCTGCCAAGAGTTTGGAGGAACTCCAATGTCCCTTGTAAGAGACGTAGAAGTTAGAGGACCTCCTGAAAACAATGTTCCCATTATTAGGAAGTGGGTCTCCTATACTGTTTGCCTATGCAGTGAATGAAAGAGCTGCAAAAACTTGGAGAAACTGCAATGTCCTTTGCAGGAGTCTTAGAGGTCAGAGGGCCTCTTGAAAACAATGTTCCCATTATAAGGTAGTGGATCTCCCATACTGTTTGCCTATGCAGTGAATGAAACTGCTGCCAAAAAGTTGAAGGAACTCCAATGTCCCTTGCAAGAGACGAAGGCGTTGGAGGGCTTCCTGAAAACAATGTTCCAATTATTAGAAAGTGGGCATCCCATACTTTTTGCCTATGCAGTGAATGCAACAGCTGCCCAAAATTTGGAGGAACTCCAATGTTCCTTTTTAGAGACGTAGAGGTCGAAAGGACTCCTGAAAACAATGTTCCCATTATTAGGAAGTGGGCCTCCCATACTGTTTGCCTCTGCAGTGAATACAACAGCTGGCAAAATCTTGGAGGAACTCCAATGTACGTTGCGAGAAACGTAGAAGTCGGAGGGCCTCCGGAAAACAATGTTCCCCTTATCAGGAAGTGGGTCTCCCACACTGTTTGCCTATACAGTGAATGCAACAGCTGCCAAACATTTCAAGGAACTCCAATGTCCTTTGCAAGAGACACAGAGGTTGGAGGTCCTCCTGCAAACAATGTTCCCATTATTAGGAAGTGGTATCACAAACTGCTTGCCTATACAGTGAGTGTAACAGCTAACAAAAAGTTGAAGGAACTCCTATGTCCCTTGCAAGTGATGTAGAGGTCGGAGGACTTCTTGAAAACAATGTTGCCCTTATTAGGGAGTGGGTCTCCCATACTGTTTGCCTTTGCAGTGAATGCAACAGCTGCCAAAAAATTGAAGGAATTCCAATGTCCCTTGCAACAGATGTAGAGGTCGGAGGGCTTCCTGAAAACAATATTTGCCTATATTTGGAACTGGGTCTCCCATACTGTTTGCCTATGCAGTGAATGCAACAGCTGTCAAAAATATTGTAGAACTTCAATGTCCCTTGCAAGAAACATAGAGGTCGGAGGGCCTCCTTAAAACAACTGTCCCCTTAATAGGAACTGGGTCTCCCATGCAGTGAATGTAACAGTTGAAAAAAATTTGGAAGAACTCCAATGTCTCTTGCAACAGATGTAGAGGTCAGAGGGCCTCCGGAAAACATTGCTCCCATTATTAGGAAGTGGGTCTCCCATACTGCTTGCCTATGCAGTGAATGCAGCAGCTGCCAAAAATTTAGAGGAAATCCAATGTCCCTTGCAAGAGATGTTGAAGTCGGAGGGCCTCCTGAAAACAATGTTGCCCATATCAGGAAGTGGGTATCCCACACTGTTTGCCTATGCACTGAAGGCAACAGCTGCCAAAAATTTGGAGAAACTCCAAAGTCCCTTGTAAGTGACATAGAGGCTGGAGGACTTCCTGAAAACAATGTTGCCATTTTTAGGAAATGAGTCTCCCATATTGTTTGCCTATACAGTGAATTCAACAGCTGTCAAAAATATAGAAGAAATCCAATGTCACTTGCAAGAAACGTAGAGGTCAAAGCACCACCTGAAAACAATGTTCCCTTTTTAAGGAAGTGGGTCTCCCATACTGTTTGCCTTTGCAGTGAATGCAACAGCTGTCAAAAATTTGGAGGAACTCCATTGTCCCTTGAAAGAGAAATAAAGGTCGGAGGCCCTCCTGAAAACAATGTTCCCATTATTAGGAAGTGGTCCCCCATTCTGTTTGCATATGCAGTGAATTCAACAACTTGCAAAAATTTGGAGGACCTCCAATGTCCCTTGCAAGAGACGTAGAGGTCGGAGGGCTTCGTCAAAACAATGTTCCAATTATTAGGAAGTGGGTTTCCCATACTATTTGCTTATGCCGTGAATGCAACAGCTGCCAAAAATTTGGAGGAAATCCAATGTCCCCTGCAAGAGATGTAGAGGTCAGAGGGCCTCCGGAAAACATTGCTCCCATTATTAGGAAGTGGGTCTCCCATACTGTTTGCCTATGCAGTGAATGCAGCAGCTGCCAAAAATTTAGAGGAAATCCAATGTCCCTTGCAAGAGATGTTGAAGTCGGAGGGCCTCCTGAAAACAATGTTGCCCATATCAGGAAGTTGGTATCCCACAGTGTTTGCCTATGCACTGAATGCAACAGCTGCCAAAAATTTGGAGAAACTCCAAAGTCTGTTGTAAGTGACATAGAGGCTGGAGGGCTTCCTGAAAACAATGTTGCCATTTTTAGGAAATGAGTCTCCCATATTGTTTGCCTATACAGTGAATTCAACAGCTGTCAAAAATATAGAAGAAATCCAATGTCACTTGCAAGAAACGTAGAGGTAGGATGGCTTCCTGAAAACAATGTTCCCCTTATAAGGAAGTGGGTCTCCCATACTGTTTGCCTTTACAGTGAATGCAACGGCTGCCCAAAATTTGGAGGAACTCCAATGTCCCTTGCAAGAGACATAGAGGTTGGAGGGCTTCCTCAAAACAATGCTCCCATCTTTAGGAAGTGGGTCTCCCATACTGTTTGCCTATATAGTGAATGCAACAGCTGCCAAAAATTTGGAATAACTCCAATGTCCCTTGCAAGAGACATAGAGGTCGGAGGGCTTCCTGAAAACAATGTTCCCATTTTTGAGAAGTGGGTCTCCCCATACTGTTTGCCTATGCAGTGAATGCAACAACTGCCAAAAATTTGGAAGAACTCCAATGTCTCTTGCAAAAGACGTAGAGGTCAGCTGGCTTCCTGAAAACAATGTTGCCACTTTTAGGAAGTGGGTCTCCCATATTGTTTGCCTATGCTGTGAATGCAACAGCTGCCAAAAATATGGAAGAACTCGAATGTCCCTTGCAAGAAACGTAGTGGTCAGAGGGCCTTCTGAAAACAATGTTCTCATTATTAGGAAGTGGGTCTCCATACTGTTTGCCTATGCAGTGAAAGCAACAGTTGTCAAGGAGTCGAAGGAACTCCAATATCACTTGAAAGTGACGTAGAGATCGGAGGGCATCCTGAAAACAATGTTCCCATTATTAGGAAGTAGGTCTCCCATACTGTTTGCCCATGCAGTGAATGTAACAACTGCCAACAGTTTAGAGGAACTCAAATGTCCCTTGCAAGAGACGTACAATTCAGAGGACCTCCTGAAAACAATGTTCTCATCATTAGGAAGGGGGTCTCCCATACTGTTTGCCTATGCAGTGAATGCAACAGCTGCGAAAAACTTGGAGGAACTCCAATGCCCCTTGCAAGAGACCTAGAGGAAGGAGGGCTTCCTGAAAACAATGTTCCCCTTATAAGGAACTGGGCCTCCCATACCTTTTGCCTATGCAGTGAATGCAACAGCTGCCGAAAATTTGGAGCAACTCCAATGTCCTTTGCAAGTGATGTAGAGGTCAGAGGGCCTAAGGAAAACATTGTTCCCATTATTAGGAAGTGGGTCTCCCATACTGTTTGCCTATGCAGTGAATGCAACAGCTACCAACAATTTGGAGGAAATCCAATGTCCCTTGCAAGAGACGTAGAACTCAGAGGACCTCCTGGAAACAATGTTCTCATTATTAGGAAGTGGGTCCCCATACTGTTTGCCTAAGCAGTGAATGCAACAGCTGCTAAAAACTTGGAGGAACTCCAATATCCATTGCAAGAGATGTAGAGGTAGGAGGGCTTCTTAAAAACAATGTTCCCCTTATAAGGAAGTGGGTCTCCCATACTGTTTGCCTATGCAGTGAATGCAACAGTTGATCAAAATTTGGAGGAACTCCAATGTCCTTTGCAAGTGATGTAGGGGTCAGAGGGCCTCTGGAAAACATTGTTCCCATTATTGGAAGTGGGTCTCCCATACTGATTGCCTATGCAGTGAATGCATCAGCTGCCAAAAATTGGGAGTAAATCCAATGTCCCCTGCAAGAGCCGTAGAGTTTGGAGGTCCTCCTGAAAACAATGTTCCATTATTAGGAAGTGGGTCTCCCATACTGCTTGCCTATGCAGTGAATGCAACAGCTGCCAAAAAGTTGAAGGAACTCCAATGTCCCTTGCAAGTGACGAAGAGGTCGGAGGGCTTCCTGAAAACAATGTTCCCCTTATTAGGAAGTGGGTCTCCCTTACTGCTTGCCTATGCAGTGAATGCAACAGCTGCCAAAAAAATGAAGAAACTCCAATGTCCCTTACCTGTGACGTCGAGGTCGGAGGGATTCCTGAAAACAATGTTCCCATTATTAGGAAGTGGGTGTTCCATATTGTTTGCCTATGCAGTGAATGCAACAGCTGCCAACAATTTGAAGGAACTCCAATGTCCCAAGCAAGAGACGTAGAATTCAAAGTGCCTCCTGAGAATAATGTTCTCATTATTAGGATGTGGGTCTCTCATACTGTTTGCCTATGCAGTGAATGCAACAGTTGCCAAAAACTTAGAGGAACTCCAATGCCCCTTGCAAGAGACGTAGAGGAAGGAGGGCTTCCTGAAAACAATGTTCCCCTTATTAGGAAGTTGGTCTCCCATACCATTTGCCTATTCAATGAATGCAACAGCTGCTAAAAATTTGAAGGAACTCCAATGTCCTTTGTAAGTGATGTAGAGGTCAGAGGGCCTCCGGAAAACATTGTTCCCATTACTAGGAAGTGGGTCTCCCATACTGTTTGCCTATGCAGTGAATGCAACAGCTGCCAAATATTTGGAACAACTCCAATGTCCCTTGCAAAAGACGTAGAGGTCGGCTGGCTTCCTGAAAACAATGCTGCCACTTTTAGGAAGAGGGTCTCCCATATTGTTTGCCTATGCAGTGAATGCAACAGCTGACAAAATATGGAAGAACTCGAATGTCCCTTGCAAGAGATATAGAGGTCGGAGGGCTTCATGAAAACAATGTTCCCATTATTAGGAAGTGGGTCTCCATACTGTTTGCCTATGCAGTCAAATCAACAGCTGCCAAAAATTTGGAGGAAATCCAATGTCCCTTGCAAGAGATGTAGAGACCGGAGGGCTTCCTCAAAGCAATGTTCCCATTTTTAGGAAGTGGGTCTCCCATATTGTTTGCCTATATAGTGAATGCAACAGCTGCCAAAAATTTGGAAGAACTCCAATGTCCCTTGCAGAAAACGTGGAGGTCGGCTGGCTTCTTGAAAACAATGTTGCCACTTTGAGGAAGTAGGTCTCCCATATTGTTTGCCTATTCAGTGAATGCAACAGCTGTCAAAAATATGGAAGAACTTGAATGTCCCTTGCAAGAAACGTAGTGGTCAGAGGGCCTTCTGAAAACAATGTTCCCATTATTAGCAAGTGGGTCTCCATACTGTTTACCTATGCAGTGAAAGCAACAGCTGCCAAAAAGTTGAAGGAACTCCAATGTCCCTTGCAAGAGATGTAGAGGTCGGAGGGCTTCCTGAAAACAATGTTCCTATTATTAGGAAGTAGGTCTCCAATACTGTTTGCCTATGTAGTAAATGCAACAGCTTCCAACAATTTGGAGGAACTCCAATGCCCCTTGCCAGAGACATAGAAGTCAGAGGACCTCCTGAAAACAATGTTCTCATTATTAGGAAGTCGGTCTCCCATACTATTTGCCTATGCTGTGAATGCAACAGCTGCCAAAAATTTGGAAGAACTCCAATGTCCCTAGCAAGAGAAGTAGAGGTCAGAGGGCTTCCTGAAAACAATGTTGCCATTTTTAGGAATTGGGTCTCCCATACCATTTGCCTATGCAGTGAATGCAACAGCTGCCAAAAAGTTGAAGGAATTCCAATGTCCTTTGCAAGGGAAGTAGAGGTCAGAGGGCCTCTTGAAAACATTGTTCCCATTATTGGAAGTGGGTCTCCCATACTGTTTGCCTTTGCAGTGAATCCATCAGCTGCCAAAAATTTCAATGTCCCTTGCAAGAAATGTAGAGGTCGGAGGGCCTCCTGAAAACAATGTTCCCATTATTAGGAAGTTGGTCTCCCATACTGTTTGCTCATGCAGTGAATGCAACAACTACCAAAAATTTGGAGGAACTCCATTGTCTCTTGCTAGAGCCATAGAGTTCGGAGGTCCTCCTGATAATAATGTTCCATTATTAGGAAGTGGGTCTCCCATACTGCTTGCCTATGCAGTGAATGCAACAGCTGCCAAAAAGTTGAAGGAACTCAAATGTCCCTTGCAAGTGACATAGAGGTCGGAGGGCTTCCTGAAAACAATGTTCCCCTTATTAGGAAGTGGGTCTCCCATACTGCTTGCCTATGCAGTGAATGCAACAGCTGCCAAAAAGTTGAATAATCTCCAATATTCCTTATATGTGACGTAGAGGTCGGAGGGATTCCTGAAAATAATGTTCCCCTGATAAGGAAGTGGGTCTCCCATACTGTTTGCCTATGCAGTGAATGCAACAGCTGGCAAAAATTTGGAGGAACTCTATTGTCCTTTGCAAGTGATATAGTGGTCAGAGGGCCTCCGGAAAACATTGTTCCCATTATTGGTAGTGAGTCTCCCATACTGTTTGCCTATGCAGTGAATGCAACAGCTGCCAAAAATTTGGAGGAACTCCATTGTCCCTTGCATGAGACGTAGAGGTCGGAGGGCTTCCTCAAAACAATGCTCCCATCTTTAGGAAGTGGATCTCCCATACTGTTTGCCTATATAGTGAACGCAACAGCTGCCAAAAATTTGGAAGAACTCCAATGTTCCTTGCAAGAGACGTAGAGGTCGGAGGGCTTCCTGAAAACAATGTTCCCATTTTTAGGAAGTGGGTCTCCCCATACTGTTTGCCTATGCAATGAATGCAACAACTGCCAAAAATTTGTAGCAACTCCAATTGTTGAGGGAGGGCAATGGCCCTTCACGGTTGACCAAGTGAGTGTCAAATTATTATGTTAATTGCGCAATCCAACAGGGAACCAGACGGAGACAGTGTGCTCTGTATGGGAGGATTCAAAAGAATCTCTGATCCCGTTTATTTTGCTTAGCATTTTATATTGTTTTGCGTTTATTAATGTCCAATCATCTACAGCCGTACTACAGTACTACAGGCTTGAGCCAATGTTAGTGGAATTATTACGGAAACACATATATGGTCATATTATCTTTAGTTCGAAGCACACTGGAAATTTACAAGGTCAATCCTGGCCTAGACTAGTTAGATAACAGGAGCAGAGTGTCTCACAGAATGTTCTTGTGAGAAAAGGTTAGTGTGGGAAAGTTGCATGAGAAAAGAAGGAAAGAATGTATGTTATGCAAGGAGAATAATAACATGATTTTAAAGCAAGCAGACAAAATGGAGTTGCTCTAGCATGATTATCAATATGTCCTTTATACTTGGATTGCATGAATATTAATATGTCCTTTACATTCCCCCCTAAAAATTATGTTATTATCAACAATAGAGGTGCTTTCCCAGGGTCATGTTTTGAGCCTGAGGGACATTGGTCTTCACCCAATTAGTGCCCTTGTTACCAATTGAGGCTGTCGCGACATGTCCATCCCCCTTGTTTGTTGACATAATCATAAAGCTCAGATCTTCAGACGTGAGGTTGGTTGGGGTAAGCGGGTAAAGGTCATCATTCCCTTGTTTTCCAGGTCCTCAATGCTGGTTATATCTGGGAGGTTCGTGTATAGTAACACTGGATGTTGGTTGACAGCGTCCTCCTTGCTCTCTGATGACTGGCAGGTTTTCCTCATGCAAAATGGGATACAATAAAAGACGAGTTTTAGTAAAACATATGTTAACAAGATGCAAGCAGCAATATGCAACACTCCTTGTAATATTCCAGCAATCCATCCACCAATCCCTTTAAACCAATTAGCAGGATTTTAAAAGGAAAACGTATCAGACCACCAACTGTCTTTGGTCAATTCATTATGTTTGTTATATTCTTCCCTGAGTTTCCTAATGTCTTCCATTTTAGTCTTTAACCATATGGTAGAGTCGGGGTCAATATAGTGACAACAGGCTGGGCCTATAACTTGACACATCCCTCCTTGAGCTGCTGTCAAATAGTCCAGCACTAAAATATATTGATTGGCCACTATAATAAGTTGATTCTGCACTGCAACAGTAGTATTAATTACTTCCAAAATATTCCAAATCTGGTCATCTAAGTAATCAGTGACTTCCACTAATTTGTCCCACATTTGTGTTACCATAGGGTAGAGGAAGACAGTACTGGCTATCTTATTGGGTATACTCATTTGTACTAAATGAGGTCTTCCTGATGGGCGTGGGGTGTTGTCCTTAGCACGTTTATAGATGGTATGAAGAGGGATGTCTCTCATATCTACACTTCTATGGGGAATAAGATAGGTGGCTGGAGTTAGCCGGGCCAACGTACAAGTCCCCCCTACTCCGACTGGGAGCCATTTATACGCATTATTCCCACAGACCCAATATGTGGCTGATGGCAGGTCCCATAAAGCAGAGTGCTGTAATACTAATTTATGTACCAAATTGATAAAAACTGTGTTATTTGATAGCATACACCATGAAGGCATTTGTCCCAGGGGGCTACAATATCCAACATCCGGATTGCCACATGTTGGATCACTAGACTTATATTCAGAAAATTCATGTTTTACTGCTGTTGGGGTTGTCAGGAGCACTTGGTATGGTCCGTCATATAATGGTTCTAGTTCGTGTTTCCGAACATGCCTCTTCACATACACATAATCTTCAGGCTTGAGGGTATGACAACCTTCTGCATCAGCTGGATCTGGAATAGAAGATGATACTAATGCATGGGTGTTAGTTAGGGCTTTGGCAAGCTGAATCACATATTGCACAACATGATCTGTTTCTTCTGATAACTGTTGTGGGGTATATCTAGCTATGGCTGGTAGTGACCCAAATACTGTAGTATCTCATAGGGTAACAGTTTGTGTTTCCCTATGGGGGTGGTGCGTATGTGATATAGTGCAATGGGAAGGAGCTCAGGCCACTGGGCCGTAGTCTCCTGCATCATTTTGGTCAATTGCCCTTTCAGTGTGCCATTCAATCTCTCCACCTTGCCACTTGACTGTGGATGGTAAGGAGTATGTAACGCCACTGTTGATCCGATCATGGTAAGTATTTCTTGATATACACATGAGGAAAAGGCTGGTCCTTGATCACTTTTGATAACTTCTGGGACTCCATACCGGCAAACAACTTCAGAGACCAACTTCTTGGCGGTAGTCTCACAGGAGAACCTGCAGTCGTGACAAAGCCTCTCCTTGCCCAGATCTCCCAAAAATCATGTGCAATCCCGAAGGAGTATCTCGAGTCAGTAAATATATTCACACGTTTTCTTTCGGCCTGTTTACAAGCAGCAATCAGGGCTTTGAGCTCTGCTTCCTGTGCTGACATACTGGGAGGTAAGGCTGCAGCCTCTACCAATGTATCTTCAGTTGTGACAGCATATCCAGTATGAAGCCTGCCAGAGGTGTCAACATATCTGGATCCATCCGTATATAACGTAAGTTCTGGATCATCCAAGGGTACTTCCCCCACTAGAACAAGTGGAGTTGACTCCGCAGTAATCTATTCCCGACAATCATGCGGTGGAGCCGCTTTCCCCTCTCCTTCAGGTGCTGGTAGCAGGGTTGGCCGGGTTGATGGTGGTGCACCGGTGTAATTTCACATTTTCTGGCAAAATCAATGAACACTGCAGCCCCAGGTGTCTCTGTGTAGACAGATGTTTAGGTTGCTGTGTGGCGTGAACAGCTCGTAGACAGCTGGGGGAGGCCCTGGCTACTGGGTCCAGATGCGCTGAGTAATAACCGACTGGGTGCTGCTTTGTACAGTGTCTCTGCATGAGGACTCCGGCTGTATGCCCTCCCGCCTCAGAGACATACAAATGGAAAGGTTGAGCATAGTCCGGATTTCCAAGGGCAGGGGCTGTCATTATCCTTGACTTTAGTTTCTCAAAGGCTTGTTACAGCAGTTCTTGGTGGTCCTTGTTGTTTACATCAGCCAGAGTGTCTTCTTTTAATGCATCATATAGGGGCTGCATCAGACATGAGGCGTCTGAAATCCATTGTCTGCAATATGTACATAGTCAGAGGGAATGGTAGTGCGTAGATGGCCGTCTTCCTTTCTTCTGTGAGATGTCTGGCACCCTGAGTAAGGCAGTGGCCTAAGAAGACCACTTGACCGAGGCAAAACTGAAGTTTTGAGGCTGAGACTCGACAATTCTGTTTTGCTAGATGCTTGAGGAGGCCAACACTGGCCCTGATGGACATTTGCTCCGTGGGGGCACACAAAAGAAGATCATCCACGTATTGTAAAAGTACTACCTCAGAGATGTCCAGCTGCCATGGCAGCAGACAGCTAGACATGTTCTTTGCAAACTGATAAGGGCTATTCTGCGCACCCTGCGGCATCACTGTCCAAGTCAATTGCCTGCCCTGATATGTAAATGCAAACAAAAACTGAAAGTCTTTGTGTAGTGGAATGCTGAAAAAAAAACATTTGCAAAATCAATTACTGTAAACCAGACAACATGTATGTGCATCTATTAGAAACTTAAGGATATATGACCATCTAGAGAATTAGTTTACATCACCATATTTTAGCCCTAATGTTAAAGTGGACATAAATATGTGCTGTTGAGGGTAGTGGATTGATCAGCCAACTTATCCTGAGCCCATATTTTAAGGGCTTGACAGAAGTCAACCCCACTCTCATACGTATTGGCATCTAATGCTTTGTCACACACCGATCATGATGATCTTCCTCATACACATTCCGAGTGTAGTGTGTATTGCTGCCTGTATTCTGGGTGTGCCAAGATGGCCACCACCAGAAGGAAGCACACTACAGGAGGGGTGCACCAAGATGGCCGCCACCAAAGGGACATCTGGTCAGAGGCCGGAGGTGATGCAATGGGTGTAGCAACATGGCCGCTGCAGGAAGGGTTGGAACTTTGGGCGGACATAGGTATAACAGATGAGGATGGGGCACTAGGATTGGCTTGGGTAGTAGCGAGGGGTGGGCCTCCTGGACGGGGCACGTGACATGCAACACAATAATCTGCTGACAATGGATTCTTCTGGCCTCAATTAGAACATTCCCAACAATTTATTACGCTGCCATTATGGGAGAGCAGCATCTTTGTAATACACATAACATAGCGTCTTTCCCTTATTGTCTGTATTTTCTTCCTCCATCCACCCTTTTCTTTTTTTTCCTGCAAATTCTCTGCTGCTCCGTATCAAGCCAAGGCTGTTTGCTATTCTAGCTGCTGTAACTTGCGCTTATCTGGTAGCTCGCATATTTTAGTTAACCGGTTAATATTCTCCATATACTTTTTACTTTTCCCTTCTTTCGATAAACTCAGTGCAGCCTCTTTTTTTTCACATCAGCTGCATTTTGTAGCACTAAAGAGTCACTTCTGTTCCAGTGCTAGATAATTCTCCCTTCTTGACATAAAAATAATTAAAACAACCAGGCCTCGTCTCCTCCTCTATTTCAACATACCCCTCACCACAGGAAAATTTAACACCTTAAACACTTTTAGTGCATTCTTAAATGATCTTTTCTCTTCTCGGCCGATCATGATATTCATCACATCCTCTCCCTCCTGTCTCTCTCTCTTCCCTCCTGTCTCTCTCTCACCTCCTGTCTCTCTATCTCACCTCCAGTCTCTCTCTCTCTCTCTCACCTCCTGTCTCTCTCTCTCACCTCCTGTCTCTCTCTCTTTCTCTTCCTATCTCTCTCACCTCCTCTCTCTCTCTCTCTCACCTCCTGTCTCTCTCTCACCTCCTGTCTCTCTCTCTCACCTCCTGTGTCTCTCTCTCTCCTCCTCTCTCTCTCTCACCTCCTGTCTCTCTCTCTCTTCCCTCCTCTCTCTCGCTCACTCTCTCCTCCTGTCTCTCTCTCTCTCCTCCTGTTTCTCTCTCTCACCTCCTCTCTCTCTCACTTCCTCTCTCTCTCTCTCACCTCCTGTCTCTCTCTCACCTCCTCTCTCACCTCCTGTGTCTCTCTCTCAGGGGAGACTAATTCTTTCTGCTCCATGGAAACATTGATTAATCACTACAACTGACAAAAGATCCTTAATTTGTGCACAGCACGAGTCCGGCCGGACCTCCCAGCTGTTCCACTGACTTTTAATTTCCCCTCCCGTCGGGGAAGTCTTGAACGGTCAGATGAAAGGAGGAGAACTCTCGTCCGCAGCTCTACGGACACTAGATATATGTACCCAATCTTCGATCACCTGCCGCGACTGAAACTAACAGTGTTCAGTCTCCTAAAGATCTTTGTCAGAAGTTGAGAAAGATTCACACAATATTCACTTGTCAATCCAAGGTGATATTATTTTAAAAGTAAATAATATTAGAACCCTAATGGGACTACACCCCTTATAGTCTCACCTTTGACTATATCCAACCAAGACGTCCGGAGATACTGCAAACAACCACACACCACGTGGAAACCACACCAAACGGTCAGCAACACTAGTAAAGAACTTGTGCACTTACCGTGGCTTTTTGTGGGGGATGATCAGTCCCAATTCCAGTGGGGGAGGCTGAAGGCAAGTCTCTCTCTGTGGACGTCCAGGGGTGGAGGGGCATCCATGGTTAGGGATCCGAGTCATGGCACCAGCTGTTGAGGGAGGGCAATGGCCCTTCACGGTTAGTGTTGAGCCACCCCCGTAATGTTCGAGTTCGGTTCGGTTCGTCAAACACCCGTTTGTTCGCCGAACTGTTCGTCGAACTGTTCGTCGAACACCTTCGAACACCGTTAAAACCAATGGCAAGCAAGCAAAAACACATAGAAACACATAGAAAACACCTTCAAAGGTGTCCAAAAGCTAACAAACTGCTCAGAAGACACAACTAACACATGGAAAAGTGACAAGTACATATAGTCATGCGAAAAGAAAAGAGTTGGAGGAGTAAAAGGAGGGGGAGACACAGATATAGGCATGTCATGCCCTTCTAAAACAAAAAAAGTGCGAAGCCGACACGGCCAGTCCGTTCCTGCCCGTGCGACCTCCGTGTCGCCGGGTTTGTGCCAAAGCCACGGTGGACCCTGACGGCCAGCCCCCCTCTCCCAATACTGGTGCCTGTCCGCTGGTGGGTCGAGCGAGCCCCCCTGCGGTGGAGGCAGGTCTAATCTTTTTAATTTAAATTGTCTCTCTATTTGAATGAGTACACTTTAAATACTTTTACAAGGATCTATTGGAAGGCAAGTCTCATGCCAGCAGCCGCGTAATTCCAGCTCCAGTAGCGTCCACTAAAGCTGCTGCAGTTAAAAAGCTTTTATAATAATCGAGCTTGGCGGTCCACCGCAAGGCGTCCTACTGCCAGTCCCAGCCCCTATGCCTTGGGATGCCTCCCCGATGCTCTTCACTGAGTGTCCCGGGGGCCCGAACCATTTCCTTTGAAAAAATTAAGTGTCCAAACTACAGGTGGTGTAGCTTGCTTAACAGCTGGGATAATCCACTGACTAGCAGACACTGCTACTAGGCACAAAGTATTTCCTGGGCTAGATGCAGTTAAAAATTTGTAATTAGATACTCTCGTTGGATGCTGAGAAAGCATTCAATAGAGTCTCCTGGCACGCCATATATTATTCTCTTTAAAAGCTTGGGGTAGGGGTCTACGGGACACTTTTATAGCCAAAATCACAGCCCTGTATCGCAATACGTCACCTAGGCTGAAGATAAATGGAACATTTTCATCACCTTTCATAATCACCAATGGGACAAGGCAGGGATGTCCTCTGCCCCCTCTCTTAAACATCCTAGTGACGGAGCACCTGCTCTTATCAATTCGCCATAACCCCAATATTAGGTGGATTGAGGTGGGAGGCACCGAGTACAAGGGCTCTGCATTTGCTGATGATGTCCTAGTATATATCACTCAATCACATATATCCATCCCTGCTGTTATGGCTGAAATAGATCACTTTGTTACATGGTCAAATTTTAAAATCAATGCAGCGAAGTCCGAGGCCCTCGATGTCTCCCTCCCCAAATCCATACAGGGTTCCATCCAGTCCAACTTTCCCTTTGCCTGGCCCTCACAGGGTATCAAATACTTAGCGATTCGTATTCATAGAGACCTCTCCCGTGTATGTTATCTTAATTTTGGGCCCTTTATTGAACAACTCCATACAGACCACGGTTGGCAAGTTAGAACTGTAAGATTCAATACGTGAACCACTGGTGTTTTGTGGAAAAGCACATGTACACTGTGTTCCAAATTATTATGCAAAAAGTGTTTAGGAGTGATAAGGTAAGAATTTTTTTGTTTGTCAGTTAAACTCATTGATAGTGATGTGTGTCAGGGCTCTTTATATCACTGTAAGCAATTGCAGACACCTGTGCTAATTAGTTTGGCTGGTGTGTCCAATGAAAGGCAAGACTACTAAAGAAGGCTGTCCCACATTATTAAGCAGCCTACATTTTCTGCCAAAATGGGAAAGAAAAAGGATGTGTCGGCTGCTGAGAAGCAATAAATTGTAGAGTGTTTAGGTCAAGGCATGACTACAATCAACATTGCCAAGACACTTCATCCTGATCATCGCACAATCAAGAAGTATGTAGCTGATTCACAGTACACACGTGTGCGTGCTGATAAGGGAAAATTGAGGACTCTTTCCTACAGGCAATTACGTCAGGTTAAAAGAGCAGCGGCAAAAAAGCCTTGTCATAGCAGCAGACAAGTTTTTGAAGCAGCTTGTGCCTCCAACGTCCCCCGAACAACAAGATGCAGAGTCCTTCAGAGGTTTGCAGCTGTGCGTAAGCCATCCTGTCAACCTCCTCTATCCACTGCACACAAGCAGAAACGGCTCCAGTGGGCCAAACAATACATGAAGACTGACTTCAAAACTGTTCTGTTCACCGATGAGTGCCATGCAACGCTCGATGGTCCAGATGGATGGAGTGGAGGATGGCTGGTTGATGGACACCCCATACAAACACGGCTACGGCGCCAACAAGGAGGAGGTGGAGTAATGTTTTGGACTGGAATCATGGGGAGAGAGATTGTCGGCCCCTTTAGGATCCCTGAAGGGGTAAAGATGAACTCCATAATGTATGTGGACTTTCGCAAACAGCACTTCCTGCCATGGTTCAAGAAGAAGAACCGTGTATTCCGCAGCAAGATCATTTTCATGCATGATAATGCACCGTCTCATGCTGCACATAACACATCTGCATCTCTGGCTGATATGGGTATAAAAGGGGACAAACTTATGGTGTGACCCCCATGCTCCCCTGACCTCAACCCCATTCAGAACCTCTGGAGCATCATCAAAAGGAGTGTCTATGATGGCGGGAGGCAGTTCACATCTAAGCAACAGCTCTGGGAGGGTATTCTGTCCTCATGCAAAACAATTGAAGCAGAAACCATCCAAAACCTGACAAATTCAATGGACGAGACAGTTCAGAAGCTCCTTTCGAACAAGGGGTCCTATGTGAAAATGTAACATCACCTAGAATAAAGTTTTGAGTTGAAAACTGATGGATTTCAGTTTCTAATAACCTGCTAATGCTTATAATTTCAAGAATGACCATTTTTTTGTTCTTTATTAAAATGAAAAGGTTGATCGAAGAGTGTGGGGGATCTAAGAGTGTGGCAACCCAGTAGTCAGGATTACTTCGAATTCTGACAATCTGAGGGTCATGTTCCAGGTAGTGCAGCAAGAAGGCACTCATGTGTCTTGCGCATCTAGGAGCCCCAAAATTATTTTCCGGGCTAGATGCAGCTAAAAATTATTATTAATTTGAAAGCTGGTGGAGCTTAGTATAGATGGCCTAATAGAATCAGTACTGCACACTGCTACAAGGCCCAAATTATTTTCCAGCCAGGATACAGATAAACATGATTAGTAATTTGAAAGCTTAAAATGGTTGGTGAGGTGATTTTAACAAATCATCAAGCTTTTACTCTCCCCAGGATAACACAGGGGTAGAAAAGTCGTTTCGGATCCATGATTTGTTCATCTTTATGAATGTGAGTCTGTCTACATTATCAGTGGAGAGCCGCGAGCGCTTATCTGTCAGCACACCACCAGCAGCGCTGAACACACGTTCAGACAGAGCACTGGCTGCGGGGCATGACAAGATCTCCAAGGCGTAAGTGGCGAGCTCCGGCCATTTATCCAGATTGGAAGCCCAAAAAGAGCAAGGGTCCAGCGACACAGTCATGGCTTCAATGTTTACTTGGAGATACTCCTGTACCATCGTCTCTAGGCGTTGACTATGTGTCAGACTTCTTGTCTCCTGTGGCCTTGCAAAGTATGGGCTAAAAAAGTGGTGAAATGAACTGTGAGATTCACTACGTGCACCACTAGTGTTTTGGGGAAAAGCACATGTAAGATTCTGCAACAGTCTCTGCTGATACTCCTGCATGCGTGCATCTCTTTCTATGGCAGGAATAATTTCAGCAAATTTACTTTTGGACCGGGGATCTAACAGTGTGGCAACCCAGTAGTCAGGATTATTTCTAATTCTCACAATTTGAGGGTCATGTTGCAGGTAGTGCAGCAAGAAGGCACTCATGTGTCTTGCGCATCCTGGAGCACCAAGTCCCTGTTGTGTTGGTGGCGAGGTAACAATCATGCTTCCTTCCTCTGTCCTCTCCCCCCAACCTCGCACAACAGAAATGTGATCAAGGTCTCCCTCATCTGATGAGTCTTCCATCAGTTCATCCTCCACTTCTTCCTGGGCTCCTGCACCTTCCTCACTAGTTTGGATGCTACCATGCACCCTGGTAAAACCATCTCCCCCACCCTCACATGCCTGCCGCCTTGGTGCTGCCGACCGTCTGAACCTTACAGATGTTAGCCCTTCCGCATACAACTCCTCCTCCTCTACTTCCTCCACCTCCTCTTGTGCCACCACCTGACTCCGAATTCTGTTTAACATGTGCTCCAGCATGTAAATCACCGGAATAGTCATGCTGATAATGGCATCGTCAGCACTAAACATCTTCGTCGCCATTTCAAAACTGTGCAGAAGGGTGCATAGGTCCCTGATCTGAGACCACTCCTCCAGCGTGATTTGCCCCACCTGTGGATCTCGTTGGCCCAGGCTAAACGTCACAACGTATTGCACCAGGGCTTGTCGGTGCTGCCACAGTCGCTGCAACATGTGCAGAGTTGAATTCCACCGGGTAGGCACATCGCATTTTAGCCGGTGAAGTGGCAGGCCCAACGACTTCTGTAGAGATGTAAGTCGCTGAGCTGCGGGATGCGAACGGCGGAAGTGAGCACACAGCGACCGTGCCCTCTGCAGAAAGCCATCTAGTCCGGGATAGTGGGCTAAAATTTGCTGGACAACCAGGTTCAACACGTGAGCCATACAAGGCTCTTGTGTGACATTGCCCCGGCGAAGGGCCGCACCGAGGTTTGCAGCATTGTCGCACACGGCCTTCCCTGGTTTCAGGCCCATTGGAGACAACAATTCATGAAACTGGTTCTCCAGAGCTGACCACAACTCCTCAGCTGTGTGACTCACATTTCCCAGACATTTCAAAGTAAAAACCGCCTGATGACATTGAGCCCTGCTGCCAGCATAGTAAGGAGGTGTGCAGGATCCCTTCTGCGCAGTTAGTAAGCTTGTGGCATGACCAGACAGTCTTTGGGTGCAGGTGGAGGACCGAGAGGAGGTTGAGGAGGCAGAAGCAGTGGAGGAACTTTGACATAAAGAGGATTGACGCACAACTCGTGGGGACGGCAAGACTTGGACAGCAGCCCCTAGTTACCCAGTGCCCAGTCAGCGACATGTAACGCCCCTGTCCATGCCTACTCGTCCAAGTGTCTGTGGTGAAATGCACCCTGTCACACACAGAGTTTCTCAAAGAAGTGGTGATGTTGTGTGCGACATGCTGATGGAGCGCAGGCACACCTTTCTTTGAGAAGTAGTGCTGACTGGGCATCTGGTACTGGGGCACTGTGATGGACATAAGGTCTCGAAAATCCTCTGTGTCCACCAGGCGGAAAGGAAGCATTTCTGTAGCCAAGAGCTTGCAGATGGTGAAATTCAACCTCTTAGCTTTCTCATGGCTAGGAGGAAATGGTCTTTTACTTGTCCACATCTGAGGGACCGAGGGCTGGCTGTTGTGCTTAGACGGGGTTGAGAAGGGTGTCCCCGGCAAACTGCCGGTCTGTGAGGAAGATGCAGGCGGACATGTTAGGTTGCCTTGATCCAAAGGTGGTGCTATCGATGTCGGACAGCGCTCAACACCAGCTGGTGTTTCCACCTCGAAAGAAAACGATGACCTGCCAATCACGCTGGCTGTTGCGGGTAAAGAGGTGGCAGGTCTGCGTCCCAAAACAGGTGTGACTGCTGTCCCCCCAGTCACAGAGGATGAAGAGGCCGTGGATGCACAAGATGTGGCAGACGGTGGTTGTCCCGGCCGGCTAGGCCGCATTGTAGCACAGTGAGCTTCCCACTGCAACTTATGCTTCATATCCATGTGCCGGTTCATGCATGAAGCACTCAAACTATGTATTTTTTGGCCTCTACTTAGCTTTTGCTGACAAATGTTACAGATAACACGAGTTGGGTCATCTTTATCGATCTGAAGAGATGCCCAAGCTATGCAAGGCTTAGCACCCATGCGACCTGAAGGGCCACCACGACTTGTGATCAGAGGCAGAGTTGTTTTTGAGGATGCAGTTGTTGACGTGCTTCCAGTACTACGTCTCTGTCCAGGAAGGCACAACCTGACCTTGTCATCACTAGCATCCTCCTCCACCTCCTCTGCTGACCTCATCTCTTGGCTGACTGTGGGTTGGCAGTAAGTGGGATCTCCAACTTCGTCATCATCACCCTGTGTGTTATCACACCCGTCGTCCTCAGAGCCAACCTCTTCCTGCCCTGACAAAAAACTAAAGTTGTCGCTCCAATCAGGTATTTGAGTCTCATCATCATCTTCCTCATTGTCTCCACCAACAGGAGTTACAGTCTGGGAACGAGGGTCTACTTTATGGTCAGAACCTTCTGCGTCTGGTCCTGGATCCGACTCATAAAGATTCTGGGCATCAGTGCAGATCATTTCCTCGTCTGGATTCACAGAAGCTCTGGAGCCGACCTCTGATTCCCAGGCTATAGTATGAGTAAACAGCTCTGCAGACTCAACCATCTGTTCTATCCCATACTCAGATGGGCAGCTGGAGACTTGGGAGCTTTGAAGATGCAAGTGCGATTGGGGTGACACCTCTGAGGACTGGAGTATTTGTGATGTTGAAGTTGAGGTGGAGGAGAGCCCACTTAAAGGAGCACTTGATATCCATTGAAGCACCTGCTGTTTTTGTGCCTCATCGGGAATTTGTAGCGATTGGCGTGGCCGTAAGAAAGGGATCTTATCACATTGTCCGCTAAAAGAAGTAGACATCTTAGTTTGGCTGGAAGATGGTCTTTCTTCTGCAGATGTTACTGTTGCTTTAACACCTACCCCACGGACACAACCTTTTTTTCCCTTCCCAACACACCTTTTCCCCTTTCCACCAGCAGCAGGCCTTTTTCCACTCATTTTGGTGGTTAACTAATTCACAACTCTGGAGTGGTTTGCACAAAAAACAATGGATGGGAACCGAGCAGAGCTGAGTGGCCAAACTGTGGTATTAGCCCAAAAGTATTGGCTGGGTTAGATGCAGATAAAAATTATATTGAATTTGCAACCTGGTGGAGGTTAGTATAGATGGACTAATAGAACAAGTCCCACACACTGCTGCAAGGCAAAATATTTTTTCAGAGCTAGATGCAGAAAAAAATTATATTCAGTTTGCAACCTGATGGAGGTCAGTATAGATGGACTAATAGAACAAGTCCCACACACTGCTACAAGCCGAAATATTTTCAGAGCTAGATGCAGAAAAAAATTTGATTGAATTTGCAACCTGGTGGAGGTTAGTATAGATGGACTAATAGAACAAGTCCCACACACTGCTACAAGCCAAAATATTTTTTCAGAGCTAGATGCAGAAAAAATTATATTGAATTTGCAACCTGATGAAGGTTAGTATAGATGGACTAATAGAACAAGTCCAACACACTGATACAAGCCGAAATATTTTTTCAGAGCTAGATTCAGAAAAAAATTTGATTGAATTTGCAACCTGGTGGAGGTTAGTATACATGGAATAATAGAACAAGTCCCACACACTGCTACAAGCCGAAGCCCAAATATTTTTTCAGAGCTAGATGCAGATAAAAATTATTTTGAATTTGCAACCTGCTGGAGGTTAGTATAGATGGACTAATGGAACAAGTCCCACACACTGCTACAAGCCAAAATATTTTTTCAGAGCTAGATGCAGAAAAAAATTAGATTAAATTTGCAACCTGATGGAAGTTAGTATAGATGGACTAATAGAACAAGTTCCACACACTGCTACAAGCCGAAGCCCAAATATTTTTTCAGACCTAGATGCAGATAAAAAATATTTTGAATTTGCAACCGGCTGGAGGTTAGTATAGATGAACTAATAGAACAAGTCCCACACACTGCTACAAGACAAAATATTTTTTCAGAGCTAGATGCAGAAAAAAATTAGATTGAATTTGCAACCTGATGGAGGTTAGTATAGATGGACTAATAGAACAAGTCCCACACACTGCTACAAGCCGAAGCCCAAATATTTTTTCAGAGCTACATGCAGATAAAAATTATTCTGAATTTGTAACCTGCTGGAGGTTAGTATAGATGGACTAATAGAACAAGTCCCACACACTGCTACAAGCCAAAATATTTTTTCAGAGCTAGATGCAGAAAAAAATTATATTGAATTTGCAACCTGATGGAGGTTAGCATAGATGGACTAATAGAACAAGTCCCACACACTGCTACAAGCTGAAGCCCAAATATTTTTTCAGAGCTAGATGCAGATAAAAATTATTTTGAATTTGCAACCTGCTGGAGGTTAGTATAGATGGACTAATAGAACAAGTCCCACACACTGCTACAAGCCGAAATATTTTTTCAGAGCTAAATGCAGAAAAAAATTATATTCAGTTTGCAACCTGATGGAGGTCAGTATAGATGGACTAATAGAACAAGTCCCACACACTGCTACAAGCCGAAATATTTTTTCAGACCTAGATGCAGAAAAAAATTTGATTGAATTTGCAACCTGGTGGAGGTTAGTATAGATGGACTAATAGAACAAGTCCCACACAATGCTACAAGCCGAAATATTTTTTCACAGCTAGATGCAGAAAAAATTATATTGAATTTGCAACCTGATGAAGGTTAGTATAGATAGACTAATAGAACAAGTCCCACACACAGCTACAAGCCGAAATATTTTTTCAGATCTAGATTCAGAAAAAAATTTGATTGAATTTGCAGCCTGGTGGACCTTAGTATAGATGGACTAATAGAACAAGTCCCACACACTGCTACAAGCCGAAGCCCAAATATTTTTTCAGAGCTAGAAGCAGATAAAAATTATTTTGAATTTGCAACCTGCTGGAGGTTAGTATAGATGGACTAATAGAACAAGTCCCACACACTGCTACAAGCCAAAATATTTTTTCAGAGCTAGATGCAGAAAAAAATTAGATTGAATTTGCAACATGATGGAGGTTAGTAAAGATGGACTAATAGAACAAGTCCCACACACTGCTACAAGCCGAAGCCCAAATATTTTTTCAGAGCTAGATGCAGATAAAAATTATTCTGAATTTGTAACCTGCTGGAGGTCAGTATAGATGGACTAATAGAACAAGTCCCACACACTGCTACAAGCCAAAATATCTTTTCAGAGCTTGATGCAGAAAAAAATTATATTGAATTTGCAACCTGATGGAGGTTAGTATAGATGGACTAATAGAACAAGTCCCACACACTGCTACAAGCCGAAGCCCAAATATTTTTTCAGAGCTAGATGCAGATAAAAATTATTTTGAATTTGCAACCTGCTGGATGTTAGTATAGATGAACTAATAGAACAAGTTCCACACACTGCTACAATCCAAAATATTTTTTCAGAGCTAGATGAAGAAAAAAATTAGATTGAATTTGCAACCTGATGGAGGTTAGTATAGATGGACTAATAGAACAAGTCCCACACACTGCTACAAGCCGAAGCCCAAATATTTTTTCAGAGATAGATACAGATTAAAATTATTTTGAATTTGCAACCTGCTGGATGTTAGTATAGATGAACTAATAGAACAAGTTCCACACACTGCTACAAGCCGAAATATTTTTTCAGAGCTAGATGCAGAAAAAAATTAGATTGAGTTTGCAATCTGGTGGAGGTTAGTATAGATGGACTAATAGAACAAGTCCCACACACTGCTACAAGCCGAAACATTTTTCAGAGCTAGATGCAGAAAAAAATTAGATTGAATTTGCAACCTGGTGGAGGTTAGTATAGATGGACTAATAGAACAAGTCCCACACACTGCTACAAGCCAAAATATTTTTTCAGAGCTAGATGCAGAAAAAAAATTTATTGAATTTGCAACCTGATGAAGGTTAGTATAGATGGACTAATAGAACAAGTCCCACACACTGCTACAAGCCGAAGCCCAAATTTTTTTTCAGAGCTAGATGCAGATAAAAAATATTTTGAATTTGCAACCGGCTGGAGGTTAGTATAGATGGACTAATAGAACAAGTCCCACACACTGCTACAAGACAAAATATTTTTTCAGAGCTAGATGCAGAAAAAAATTAGATTTAATTTGCAACCTGATGGAGGTTAGTATAGATGGAGTAATAGAACAAGTCCCACACACTGCTACAAGCCAAAGCCCAAATATTTTTTCAGAGCTAGATGCAGATAAAAATTATTCTGAATTTGTAACCTGCTGGAGGTTAGTATAGATGGACTAATAGAACAAGTCCCACACACTGCTACAAGCCAAAATATTTTTTCAGAGCTAGATGCAGAAAAAAATTATATTGAATTTGCAACCTGATGGAGGTTAGCATAGATGGACTAATAGAACAAGTCCCACACACTGCTACAAGCCGAAGCTCAAATATTTTTCCAGAGCTAGATGCAGATAAAAATTATTTTGAATTTGCAACCTGCTGGAGGTTAGTATAGATGGACTAATAGAAAAAGTCCCACACACTGCTACAAGCCGAAATATTTTTTCAGAGCTAAATGCAGAAAAAAATTATATTCAGTTTGCAACCTGATGGAGGTCAGTATAGATGGACTAATAGAACAAGTCCCACAAACTGCTACAAGACGAAATATTTTTTCAGAGCTAGATGCAGAAAAAAATTTGATTGAATTTGCAACCTGGTGGAGGTTAGTATAGATGGACTAATAGAACAAGTCCCACACACAGCTACAAGCCGAAATATTTTTTCAGAGCTAGATTCAGAAAAAAATTAGATTGAATTTGCAGCCTGGTGGAGGTTAGTATAGATGGACTAATAGAACAAGTCCCACACACTGCTACAAGCCGAAGCCCAAATATTTTTTCAGAGCTAGATGCAGATAAAAATTATTTTCAAATTGCAACCTGCTGGAGGTTAGTATAGATGGACTAATAGAACAAGTCCCACACACTGCTACAAGCCAAAATATTTTTTCAGAGCTAGACGCAGAAAAAAATTAGATTGAATTTGCAACCTGATGGAGGTTAGTATTGATGGACTAATAGAACAAGTCCCACACACTGCTACAAGCCGAAGCCCAAATATTTTTTCAGAGCTAGATGCAGATAAAAATTATTCTGAATTTGAAACCTGCTGGAGGTTAGTATAGATGGACTAATAGAACAAGTCCTACACACTGGTACAAGCCAAAATATTTTTTCAGAGCTAGATGCAGAAAAAAATTATATTGAATTTGCAACCTGATGGAGGTTAGTATAGATGGACTAATAGAACAAGTCCCACACACTGCTACAAGCCGAAGCCCAAATATTTTTTCAGAGCTAGATGCAGATAAAAATTATTTTGAATTTGCAACCTGCTGGATGTTAGTATAGATGAACTAATAGAACAAGTTCCACACACTGCTACAATCCAAAATATTTTTTCAGAGCTAGATGAAGAAAAAATTAGATTGAATTTGCAACCTGATGGAGGTTAGTATAGATGGACTAATAGAACAAGTCCCACACACTGCTACAAGCCGAAGCCCAAATATTTTTTCAGAGATAGATGCAGATTAAAATTATTTTGAATTTGCAACCTGCTGGATGTTAGTATAGATGAACTAATAGAACAAGTTCCACACACTGCTACAAGCCGAAATATTTTTTCAGAGCTAGATGCAGAAAAAAATTAGATTGAGTTTGCAATCTGGTGGAGGTTAGTATAGATGGACTAATAGAACAAGTCCCACACACTGCTACAAGCCGAAACATTTTTCAGAGCTAGATGCAGAAAAAAATTAGATTGAATTTGCAACCTGGTGGAGGTTAGTATAGATGGACTAATAGAACAAGTCCCACACACTGCTACAAGCCAAAATATTTTTTCAGAGCTAGATGCAGATAAAAATTATTTTGAATTTGCAACCTGCTGGATGTTAGTATAGATGGACTAATAGAACAAGTCTCACACACTGCTACAAGCCAAAATATTTTTTCAGAGCTAGATGCAGAAAAAAATTAGATTGAATTTGCAACCTGATGGAGGTTAGTATAGATGGACTAATAGAACAAGTCCCACACACTGCTACAAGCCGAAGCCCAAATATTTTTTCAGAGCTAGATGCAGATAAAAATTATTCTGAATTTGTAACCTGCTGGAGGTTAGTATAGATGGACTAATAGAACAAGTCCCACACACTGCTACAAGCCAAAATATTTTTTCAGAGCTAGATGCAGAAAAAAATTATATTGAATTTGCAACCTGATGGAGGTTAGTATAGATGGACTAATAGAACAAGTCCCACACACTGCTACAAGCCGAAGCCCAAATATTTTTTCAGAGCTAGATGCAGATAAAAATTATTTTGAATTTGCAACCTGCTGGATGTTAGTTTAGATGAACTAATAGAACAAGTTCCACACACTGCTACAATCCAAAATATTTTTTCAGAGCTAGATGAAGAAAAAAATTAGATTGAATTTGCAACCTGATGGAGGTTAGTATAGATGGACTAATAGAACAAGTCCCACACACTGCTACAAGCCGAAGCCCAAATATTTTTTCAGAGATAGATGCAGATTAAAATTATTTTGAATTTGCAACCTGCTGGATGTTAGTATAGATGAACTAATAGAACAAGTTCCACACACTGCTACAAGCCGAAATATTTTTTCAGAGCTAGATGCAGAAAAAAATTAGATTGAGTTTGCAATCTGGTGGAGGTTAGTATAGATGGACTAATAGAACAAGTCCCACACACTGCTACAAGCCGAAACATTTTTCAGAGCTAGATGCAGAAAAAAATTAGATTGAATTTGCAACCTGGTGGAGGTTAGTATAGATGGACTAATAGAACAAGTCCCACACACTGCTACAAGCCAAAATATTTTTTCAGAGCTAGATGCAGATAAAAATTATTTTGAATTTGCAACCTGCTGGAGGTTAGTATAGATGGACTAATAGAACAAGTCCCACACACTGCTACAAGCCAAAATATTTTTTCAAAGCTAGATGCAGAAAAAATTTAGATTGAATTTGCAACCTGATGGAGGTTAGTATAGATGGACTAATAGAACAAGTCCCACACACTGCTACAAGCCGAAGCCCAAATATTTTTTCAGAGCTAGATGCAGATAAAAATTATTCTGAATTTGTAACCTGCTGGAGGTTAGTATAGATGGACTAATAGAACAAGTCCCACACACTGCTACAAGCCAAAATATTTTTTCAGAGCTAGATGCAGAAAAAAATTATATTGAATTTGCAACCTGATGGAGGTTAGTATAGATGGACTAATAGAACAAGTTACACACACTGCTACAAGCCGAAGCCCAAATATTTTTTCAGAGCTAGATGCAGATAAAAATTATTTTGAATTTGCAACCTGCTGGATGTTAGTATAGATGAACTAATAGAACAAGTTCCACACACTGCTACAATCCAAAATATTTTTTCAGAGCTAGATGAAGAAAAAAATTAGATTGAATTTGCAGCCTGATGGAGGTTAGTATAGATGGACTAATAGAACAAGTCCCACACACTGCTACAAGCCGAAGCCCAAATATTTTTTCAGACATAGATGCAGATTAAAATTATTTTGAATTTGCAACCTGCTGGATGTTAGTATAGATGAACTAATAGAACAAGTTCCACACACTGCTACAAGCCGAAATATTTTTTCAGAGCTAGATGCAGAAAAAAATTAGATTGAGTTTGCAATCTGGTGGAGGTTAGTATAGATGGACTAATAGAACAAGTCCCACACACTGCTACAAGCCGAAACATTTTTCAGAGCTAGATGCAGAAAAAAATTAGATTGAATTTGCAACCTGGTGGAGGTTAGTATAGATGGACTAATAGAACAAGTCCCACACACTGCTACAAGCCAAAATATTTTTTCAGAGCTAGATGCAGAAAAAAATTATATTGAATTTGCAACCTGATGAAGGTTAGTATAGATGGACTAATAGAACAAGTCCCACAAACAGCTACAAGCCGAAATATTTTTTCAGAGCTAGATGCAGAAAAAAATTAGATTGAATTTGCAACCTGGTGGAGGTTAGTATAGATGGACTAATAGAACAAGTCACACACACTGCTACAAGCCAAAATATTTTTTCAGAGCTAGATGCAGAAAAAAATGATATTGAATTTGCAACCTGATGGAGGTTAGTATAGATTGATTAATAGATCAAGTCCCACACACTGCTACAAGCCGAAGCCCAAATATTTTTTCAGAGATAGATGCAGATAAAAATTATTTTGAATTTGCAAACTGCTGGAGGTTAGTATAGATGAACTAATAGAAGAAGTCCCACACACTGCTACAAGCCGAAATATTTTTTCAGAGCTAGATGCAGAAAAAAATTAGATTGAGTTTGCAACCTGGTGGAGGTTAGTATAGATGGACTAATAGAACAAGTCCCACGCACTGCTACAAGCTGAAACATTTTTCAGAGCTAGATGCAGAAAAAAATTAGATTGAATTTGCAACCTGGTGGAGGTTAGTATAGATGTACTAATAGAACAAGTCCAACACACTGCTACAAGCCAAAATATTTTTTCAGAGCTAGATGCAGAAAAAAATTATATTGAATTTGCAACGTGATGAAGGTTAGTATAGATGGACTAATAGAACAAGTCCCACACACTGCTACAAGCCAAATTATTTTTTCAGAGCTAGATGCAGAAAAAAATTATATTGAATTTGCAACCTGATGGAGGTTAGTATAGATGGACTAATAGAACAAGTCACACACACTGCTACAAGCCGAAGCCCAAATATTTTTTCAGAGCTAGATGCAGATAAAAAATATTTTGAATTTGCAACCGGCTGGAGGTTAGTATAGATGGACTAATAGAACAAGTCCCACACACTGCTACAAGACAAAATATTTTTTCAGAGCTAGATGCAGAAAAAAATTAGATTGAATTTGCAACCTGATGGAGGTTAGTATAGATGGACTAATAGAACAAGTCCCACACACTGGTACAAGCCGAAGCCCAAATATTTTTTCAGAGCTAGATGCAGATAAAAATTATTCTGAATTTGTAACCTGCTGGAGGTTAGTATAGATGGACTAATAGAACAAGTCCCACACACTGCTACAAGCCAAAATATTTTTTCAGAGCTAGATGCAGAAAAAAATTATATTGAATTTGCAACCTGATGGAGGTTAGCATAGATGGACTAATAGAACAAGTCCCACACACTGCTACAAGCCGAAGCCCAAATATTTTTTCAGAGCTAGATGCAGATAAAAATTATTTTGAATTTGCAACCTGCTGGAGGTTAGTATAGATGGACTAATAGAACAAGTCCCACACACTGCTACAAGCCGAAATATTTTTTCAGAGCTAAATGCAGAAAAATATTATATTCAGTTTGCAACCTGATGGAGGTCAGTATAGATGGACTAATAGAACAAGTCCCACACACTGCTACAAGCCGAAATATTTTTTCAGAGCTAGATGCAGAAAAAAATTTGATTGAATTTGCAACCTGGTGGAGGTTAGTATAGATGGACTAATAGAACAAGTCCCACACACTGGTACAAGCCAAAATATTTTTTCAGAGCTAGATGCAGAAAAAATTATGTTGAATTTGCAACCTGATGAAGGTTAGTATAAATGGACTAATAGAACAAGTCCCAGACACAGCTACAAGCCGAAATATTTTTTCAGAGCTAGATTCAGAAAAAAATTAGATTGAATTTGCAGCCTGGTGGAGGTTAGTATAGATGGACTAATAGAACAAGTCCCACACACTGCTACAAGCCGAATCCCAAATATTTTTTCAGAGCTAGATGCAGATAAAAATTATTTTGAATTTGCAACCTGCTGGAGGTTAGTATAGATGGACTAATAGAACAAGTCCCACACACTGCTACAAGCCAAAATATTTTTTCAGAGCTAGATGCAGAAAAAAATTAGATTGAATTTGCAACCTGATGGAGGTTAGTATAGATGGACTAATAGAACAAGTCCCACACACTGCTACAAGCCGAAGCCCAAATATTTTTTCAGAGCTAGATGCAGATAAAAATTATTCTGAATTTGTACCCTGCTGGAGGTTAGTATAGATGGACTAATAGAACAAGTCCCACACACTGCTACAAGCCAAAATATTTTTTCAGAGCTAGATGCAGAAAAAAATTAGATTGAATTTGCAACATGATGGAGGTTAGTATAGATGGACAAATAGAACAAGTCCCACACACTGCTACAAGCCCAAGCCCAAATATTTTTTCAGAGATAGATGCAGATTAAAATTATTTTGAATTTGCAACCTGCTGGATGTTAGTATAGATGAACTAATAGAACAAGTTCCACACACTGCTACAAGCCGAAATATTTTTTCAGAGCTAGATGCAGAAAAAAATTAGATTGAGTTTGCAATCTAGTGGAGGTTAGTATAGATGGACTAATAGAACAAGTCCCACACACTGCTACAAGCCGAAACATTTTTCAGAGCTAGATGCAGAAAAAAATTAGATTGAATTTGCAATCTGGTGGAGGTTAGTATAGATGGACTAATAGAACAAGTCCCACACACTGCTACAAGCCAAAATATTTTTTCAGAGCTAAATGCAGAAAAAAATTATATTGAATTTGCAACATGATGAAGGTTAGTATAGATGGACTAATAGAACAAGTCCCACAAACAGCTACAATCCGAAATATTTTTTCAGAGCTAGATGCAGAAAAAAATTAGTTTGAATTTGCAACCTGGTGGAGGTTAGTATAGATGGACTAATAGAACAAGTCACACACACTGCTACAAGCCAAAATATTTTTTCAGAGCTAGATGCAGAAAAAAATGATATTGAATTTGCAACCTGATGGTGGTTAGTATAGATGGATTAATAGATCAAGTCCCACACACTGCTACAAGCCGAAGCCCAAATATTTTTTCAGAGCTAGATGCAGATAAAAATTATTTTGAATTTGCAACCTGCTGGAGGTTAGTATAGATGAACTAATAGAAGAAGTCCCACACACTGCTACAAGCCGAAATATTTTTTCAGAGCTAGATGCAGAAAAAAATTAAATTGAGTTTGCAACCTGGTGGAGGTTAGTATAGATGGACTAATAGAACAAGTCCCACGCACTGCTACAAGTCGAAACATTTTTCAGAGCTAGCTGCAGAAAAAAATTAGATTGAATTTGCAACCTGGTGGAGGTTAGTATAGATGGACTAATAGAACAAGTCCAACACACTGCTACAAGACAAAATATTTTTTCAGAGCTAGATGCAGAAAAAACTTATATTGAATTTGCAACCTGATGAAGGTTAGTATAGATGGACTAATAGAACAAGTCCCACACACTGCTACAAGCCAAAATATTTTTTCAGAGCTAGATGCAGAAAAAAATTTGATTGAATTTGCAACCTGATGGAGGTTAGTATAGATGGACTAATAGAACAAGTCCCACACACTGCTACAAGCCGAAGCACAAATATTTTTTCAGAGCTAGATGCAGATAAAAATATTTTGACTTTGCAACCTGCTGGAGGTTAGTATAGATGGACTAATAGAACAAGTTCCACACACTGCTACAAACCGAAATATTTTTTCAGAGCTAGATGCAGAAAAAATTATATTGAATTTGCAACCTGTTGAAGGTTAGTATAGATGGACTAGTAGAACAAGTCCCACACACAGTTACAAGCCGAAATATTTTTCAGAGCTAGATGCAGAAAAAAATTAGATTCAATTTGCAACCTGGTGGAGGTTAGTATAGATGGACTAATAGAACAAGTCCCACACACTGATACAAGCCAAAATATTTTTTCAGAGCTAGATGCAGAAAAAAATTATATTGAATTTGCAACCTGATGGAGGTTAGTATAGATGGACTAGTAGAACAAGTCCCACACACTGCTACAAGCCGAAGCCCAAATATTTTTTCAGAGCTAGATGCAGATAAAAATTATTTTGAATTTGCAACCTGCTGGAGGTTAGTATAGATGGACTAATAGAACAAGTCCCACACACTGCTACAAGCCAAAATATTTTTTCACAGCTAGATGCAGAAAAAAATTAGATTAACTTTGCAACCTGATGGAAGTTAGTATATATGGACTAATAGAACAAGTCCCACACACTGCTACAAGCCGAAGCCCAAATGTTTTTTCAGAGCTAGATGCAGATAAAAAATATTTTGAATTTGCAGCCTGCTGGAGGTTAGTATAGATGGACTAATAGAACAAGTCCCACACACTGCTACAAGACAAAATATTTTTTCAGAGCTAGATGCAGAAAAAAATGAGATTGAATTTGCAACCTGTTGGAGGTTAGTATAGATGGACTAATAGATCAAGTCCCACACACTGCTACAATCCGAAGCCCAAATATTTTTTCAGAGCTAGATGCAGATAAAAATTATTTTGAATTTGCAACCTGCTGGAGGGTAGTATAGATGAACTAATAGAACAAGTCCCACACACTGCTACAAGCCGAAATATTTTTTCAGAGCTAGATGCAGAAAAAAATTAGATTGAGTTTGCAACCTGGTGGAGGTTAGTATAGATGGACTAATAGATCAAGTCCCACACACTGCTACAAGCCGAAACATTTTTCAGAGCTAGATGCAGAAAAAAATTAGATTGAATTTGCAACCTGGTGGAGGTTAGTATAGATGGACTAATAGAACAAGTCCCACACACTGCTACAAGCCAAAATATTTTTTCAGAGCTAGATGCAGAAAAAAATTATATTGAATTTGCAACCTGATGAAGGTTAGTATAGATGGACAAATAGAACCAGTCCCACAAACAGCTACAAGCCGAAATATTTTTGCAGAGCTAAATGCAGAAAAAAATTATATTCAGTTTGCAACCTGATGGAGGTCAGTATAGATGGACTAATAGAACAAGTCCCACACACTGCTACAAGCCGAAATATTTTTTCAGAGCTAGATGCAGAAAAAAATTTGATTGAATTTGCAACCTGGTGGAGTTTAGTATAGATGGACTAATAGAACAAGTCCCACACACTGCTACAAGCCGAAATATTTTTTCAGAGCTAGATGCAGAAAAAATTATATTGAATTTGCAACCTGATGAAGGTTAGTATAGATGGACTAATAGAACAAGTCCCACACACAGCTACAAGCCGAAATATTTTTTCAGAGCTAGATTCAGAAAAAAATTAGATTGAATTTGCAGCCTGGTGGAGGTTAGTATAGATGGACTAATAGAACAAGTCCCACACACTGCTACAAGCCGAAGCCCAAATATTTTTTCAGAGCTAGATGCAGATAAAAATTATTTTGAATTTGCAACCTGCTGGAGGTTAGTATAGATGGACTAATAGAACAAGTCCCACAGACTGCTACAAGCCGAAGCCCAAATATTTTTTCAGAGCTAGATGCAGATAAAAATTATTCTGAATTTGTAACCTGCTGGAGGTTAGTATAGATGGACTAATAGAACAAGTCCCACACACTGCTACAAGCCAAAATATTTTTTCAGAGCTAGATGCAGAAAAAAATTATATTGAATTTGCAACCTGATGAAGGTTAGTATAGATGGACAAATAGAACCAGTCCCACAAACAGCTACAAGCCGAAATATTTTTGCAGAGCTAAATGCAGAAAAAAATTATATTCAGTTTGCAACCTGATGGAGGTCAGTATAGATGGACTAATAGAACAAGTCCCACACACTGCTACAAGCCGAAATATTTTTTCAGAGCTAGATGCAGAAAAAAATTTGATTGAATTTGCAACCTGGTGGAGTTTAGTATAGATGGACTAATAGAACAAGTCCCACACACTGCTACAAGCCGAAATATTTTTTCAGAGCTAGATGCAGAAAAAATTATATTGAATTTGCAACCTGATGAAGGTTAGTATAGATGGACTAATAGAACAAGTCCCACACACAGCTACAAGCCGAAATATTTTTTCAGAGCTAGATTCAGAAAAAAATTAGATTGAATTTGCAGCCTGGTGGAGGTTAGTATAGATGGACTAATAGAACAAGTCCCACACACTGCTACAAGCCGAAGCCCAAATATTTTTTCAGAGCTAGATGCAGATAAAAATTATTTTGAATTTGCAACCTGCTGGAGGTTAGTATAGATGGACTAATAGAACAAGTCCCACAGACTGCTACAAGCCGAAGCCCAAATATTTTTTCAGAGCTAGATGCAGATAAAAATTATTCTGAATTTGTAACCTGCTGGAGGTTAGTATAGATGGACTAATAGAACAAGTCCCACACACTGCTACAAGCCAAAATATTTTTTCAGAGCTAGATGCAGAAAAAAATTATATTGAATTTGCAACCTGATGGAGGTTAGTATAGATGGACTAATAGAACAAGTCCCACGCAGTGCTACAAGCCGAAGCCCAAATATTTTTTCAGAGCTAGATGCAGATAAAAATTATTTTGAATTTGCAACCTGCTGAATGTTAGTATAGATGAACTAATAGAACAAGTTCCACACACTGCTACAATCCAAAATATTTTTTCAGAGCTAGATGAAGAAAAAAATTAGATTGAATTTGCAACCTGATGGAGGTTAGTATAGATGGACTAATAGAACAAGTCCCACACACTGCTACAAGCCGAAGCCCAAATATTTTTTCAGAGATAGATGCAGATTAAAATTGTTTTGAATTTGCAACCTGCTGGATGTTAGTATAGATGAACTAATAGACCAAGTTCCACACACTGCTACAAGCCGAAATATTTTTTCAGAGCTAGATGCAGAAAAAAATTAGATTGAGTTTGCAATCTGGTGGAGGTTAGTATAGATGGACTAATAGAACAAGTCCCACACACTGCTACAAGCCGAAACATTTTTCAGAGCTAGATGCAGAAAAAAATTAGATTGAATTTGCAACCTGGTGGAGGTTAGTATAGATGGACTAATAGAATAAGTCCCACACACTGCTACAAGCCAAAATGATTTTTCAGAGCTAGATGCAGAAAAAAAATTTATTGAATTTGCAACCTGATGAAGGTTAGTATAGATTGACTAATAGAACAAGTCCCACACACTGCTACAAGCCGAAGCCCAAATATTTTTTCAGAGCTAGATGCAGATAAAAAATATTTTGAATTTGCAACCTGCTGGAGGTTAGTATAGCTGGACTAATAGAACAAGTCCCACACACTGCTACAAGACAAAATATTTTTTCAGAGCTAGATGCAGAAAAAAATTAGATTGAATTTGCAACCTGATGGAGGTTAGTATAGATGGACTAATAGAACAAGTCCCACACACTGCTACAAGCCGAAGCCCAAATATTTTTTCAGAGCTAGATGCAGATAAAAATTATTCTGAATTTGTAACCTGCTGGAGGTTAGTATAGATGGACTAATAGAACAAGTCCCACACACTGCTACAAGCCAAAATATTTTTTCAGAGCTAGATGCAGAAAAAAATTATATTGAATTTGCAACCTGATGGAGGTTAGCATAGATAGACTAATAGAACAAGTCCCACACACTGCTACAAGCCGAAGCCCAAATATTTTTTCAGAGCTAGATGCAGATAAAAATTATTTTGAATTTGAAACCTGCTGGAGGTTAGTATAGATGGACTAATAGAACAAGTCCAACACTGCTACAAGCCGAAATATTTTTTCAGAGCTAAATGCAGAAAAAAATTATATTCAGTTTGCAACCTGATGGAGGTCAGTATAGATGGACTAATAGAACAAGTCCAACACACTGCTACAAGCCGAAATATTTTTCAGAGCTAGATGCAGAAAAAAAATTGATCGAATTTGCAACCTGGTGGAGGTTAGTATAGATGGACTAATAGAACAAGTCCCACACACTGCTACAAGCCGATCTATTTTTTCAGAGCTAGATGCAGAAAAAATTATATTGAATTTGCAACCTGATGAAGGTTAGTATAGATGGACTAATAGAACAAGTCCCACACACAGGTACAAGCCAAAATATTTTTTCAGAGCTAGATGCAGAAAAATATTAGATTGAATTTGCAACCTGATGGAGGTTAGTATAGATGGACTAATAGAACAAGTCCCACACACTGCTACAAGCCGAAGCCCAAATATTTTTTCAGAGCTAGATGCAGATAAAAATTATTCTGAATTTGTAACCTGCTGGAGGTTAGTATAGATGGACTAATAGAACAAGTCCCACACACTGCTACAAGCCAAATTATTTTTTCAGAGCTAGATGCAGAAAAAAATTATATTGAATTTGCAACCTGATGGAGGTTAGTATAGATGAACAAGTTCCACACACTGCTACAAGCCGAAGCCCAAATATTTTTTCAGAGCTAGATGCAGATAAAAATTATTTTGAATTTGAAACCTGCTGGAGGTTAGTATAGATGGACTAATAGAACAAGTCCAACACTGCTACAAGCCGAAATATTTTTTCAGAGCTAAATGCAGAAAAAAATTATATTCAGTTTGCAACCTGATGGAGGTCAGTATAGATGGACTAATAGAACAAGTCCCACACACTGCTACAAGCCGAAATATTTTTCAGAGCTAGATGCAGAAAAAAAATTGATTGAATTTGCAACCTGGTGGAGGTTAGTATAGATGGACTAATAGAACAAGTCCCACACACTGCTACAAGCCGATCTATTTTTTCAGAGCTAGATGCAGAAAAAATTATATTGAATTTGCAACCTGATGAAGGTTAGTATAGATGGACTAATAGAACAAGTCCCACACACAGGTACAAGCCAAAATATTTTTTCAGAGCTAGATGCAGAAAAATATTAGATTGAATTTGCAACCTGATGGAGGTTAGTATAGATGGACTAATAGAACAAGTCCCACACACTGCTACAAGCCGAAGCCCAAATATTTTTTCAGAGCTAGATGCAGATAAAAATTATTCTGAATTTGTAACCTGCTGGAGGTTAGTATAGATGGACTAATAGAACAAGTCCCACACACTGCTACAAGCCAAATTATTTTTTCAGAGCTAGATGCAGAAAAAAATTATATTGAATTTGCAACCTGATGGAGGTTAGTATAGATGAACAAGTTCCACACACTGCTACAAGCCGAAGCCCAAATATTTTTTCAGAGCTAGATGCAGATAAAAATTATTTTGAATTTGAAACCTGCTGGAGGTTAGTATAGATGGACTAATAGAACAAGTCCAACACTGCTACAAGCCGAAATATTTTTTCAGAGCTAAATGCAGAAAAAAATTATATTCAGTTTGCAACCTGATGGAGGTCAGTATAGATGGACTAATAGAACAAGTCCCACACACTGCTACAAGCCGAAATATTTTTCAGAGCTAGATGCAGAAAAAAATTTGATTGAATTTGCAACCTGGTGGAGGTTAGTATAGATGGACTAATAGAACAAGTCCCACACACTGCTACAAGCCGATCTATTTTTTCAGAGCTAGATGCAGAAAAAATTATATTGAATTTGCAACCTGATGAAGGTTAGTATAGATGGACTAATAGAACAAGTCCCACACACTGCTACAAGCCGAAGCCCAAATATTTTTTCAGAGATAGATGCAGATTAAAAGTATTTTGAATTTGCAACCTGCTGGATGTTAGTATAGATGAACTAATAGAACAAGTTCCACACACTGCTACAAGCCGAAATATTTTTTCAGAGCTAGATGCAGAAAAAAATTAGATTGAGTTTGCAATCTGGTGGAGGTTAGTGTAGATGGACTAATAGAACAAGTCCCACACACTGCTACAAGCCGAAACATTTTTCAGAGCTAGATGCAGAAAAAAATTAGATTGAATTTGCAACCTGGTGGAAGTTAGTATAGATGGACTAATAGAACAAGTCCCACACACTGCTACAAGCCAAAATATTTTTTCAGAGCTAGATGCAGAAAAAAAATATATTGAATTTGCAACCTGATGAAGGTTAGTATAGATGGACTAATAAAACAAGTCCCACAAACAGCTACAAGCCGAAATATTTTTTCAGAGCTAGATGCAGAAAAAAATTAAATTGAATTTGCAACCTGGTGGAGGTTAGTATAGATGGACTAATAGAACAAGTCACACACACTGCTACAAGCCAAAATATTTTTTCAGAGCTAGATGCAGAAAAAAATGATATTGAATTTGCAACCTGATGGAGGTTAGTATAGATGGACTAATAGATCAAGTCCCACACACTGCTACAAGCCGATGCCCAAATATTTTTTCAGAGCTAGATGCAGATAAAAATTATTTTGAATTTGCAACCTGCTGGAGGTTAGTATAGATGAACTAATAGAAGAAGTCCCACACACTGCTACAAGCCGAAATATTTTTTCAGAGCTAGATGCAGAAAAAAATTAGATTGAGTTTGCAACCTGGTGGAGGTTAGTATAGATGGACTAATAGAACAAGTCCCACGCACTGCTACAAGCCGAAACATTTTTCAGAGCTAGATGCAGAAAAAAATTAGATTGAATTTGCAACCTGGTGGAGGTTAGTATAGATGGACTAATAGAACAAGTCCAACACACTGCTACAAGCCAAAATATTTTTTCAGAGCTAGATGCAGAAAAAAATTATATTGAATTTGCAACCTGATGAAGTTTAGTATAGATGGACTAATAGAACAAGTCCCACAAACAGCTACAAGCCGAAATATTTTTTCAGAGCTAGATGCAGAAAAAAATTAGATTGAATTTGCAACCTGGTGGAGGTTAGTATAGATGGACTAATAGAACAAGTCACACACACTGCTACAAGCCAAAATTATTTTTCAGAGCTAGATGCAGAAAAAATTGATATTGAATTTGCAACCTGATGGAGGTTAGTATAGATGGACTAATAGATCAAGTCCCACACACTGCTACAAGCCGAAGCCTAAATATTTTTTCAGAGCTAGATGCAGATAAAAATTATTTTGAATTTGCAACCTGCTGGAGGTTAGTATAGATGAACTAATAGAAGAAGTCCCACACACTGCTACAAGCCGAAATATTTTTTCAGAGCTAGATGCAGAAAAAAATTAAATTGAGTTTGCAACCTGGTGGAGGTTAGTATAGATGGACTAATAGAACAAGTCCCACACACTGCTACAAGCCGATCTATTTTTTCAGAGCTAGATGCAGAAAAAATTATATTGAATTTGCAACCTGATGAAGGTTAGTATAGATGGACTAATAGAACAAGTCCCACACACAGGTACAAGCCAAAATATTTTTTCAGAGCTAGATGCAGAAAAATATTAGATTGAATTTGCAACCTGATGGAGGTTAGTATAGATGGACTAATAGAACAAGTCCCACACACTGCTACAAGCCGAAGCCCAAATATTTTTTCAGAGCTAGATGCAGATAAAAATTATTCTGAATTTGTAACCTGCTGGAGGTTAGTATAGATGGACTAATAGAACAAGTCCCACACACTGCTACAAGCCAAATTATTTTTTCAGAGCTAGATGCAGAAAAAAATTATATTGAATTTGCAACCTGATGGAGGTTAGTATAGATGAACAAGTTCCACACACTGCTACAAGCCGAAGCCCAAATATTTTTTCAGAGCTAGATGCAGATAAAAATTATTTTGAATTTGAAACCTGCTGGAGGTTAGTATAGATGGACTAATAGAACAAGTCCAACACTGCTACAAGCCGAAATATTTTTTCAGAGCTAAATGCAGAAAAAAATTATATTCAGTTTGCAACCTGATGGAGGTCAGTATAGATGGACTAATAGAACAAGTCCCACACACTGCTACAAGCCGAAATATTTTTCAGAGCTAGATGCAGAAAAAAAATTGATTGAATTTGCAACCTGGTGGAGGTTAGTATAGATGGACTAATAGAACAAGTCCCACACACTGCTACAAGCCGATCTATTTTTTCAGAGCTAGATGCAGAAAAAATTATATTGAATTTGCAACCTGATGAAGGTTAGTATAGATGGACTAATAGAACAAGTCCCACACACAGGTACAAGCCAAAATATTTTTTCAGAGCTAGATGCAGAAAAATATTAGATTGAATTTGCAACCTGATGGAGGTTAGTATAGATGGACTAATAGAACAAGTCCCACACACTGCTACAAGCCGAAGCCCAAATATTTTTTCAGAGCTAGATGCAGATAAAAATTATTCTGAATTTGTAACCTGCTGGAGGTTAGTATAGATGGACTAATAGAACAAGTCCCACACACTGCTACAAGCCAAATTATTTTTTCAGAGCTAGATGCAGAAAAAAATTATATTGAATTTGCAACCTGATGGAGGTTAGTATAGATGAACAAGTTCCACACACTGCTACAAGCCGAAGCCCAAATATTTTTTCAGAGCTAGATGCAGATAAAAATTATTTTGAATTTGAAACCTGCTGGAGGTTAGTATAGATGGACTAATAGAACAAGTCCAACACTGCTACAAGCCGAAATATTTTTTCAGAGATAAATGCAGAAAAAAATTATATTCAGTTTGCAACCTGATGGAGGTCAGTATAGATGGACTAATAGAACAAGTCCCACACACTGCTACAAGCCGAAATATTTTTCAGAGCTAGATGCAGAAAAAAAATTGATTGAATTTGCAACCTGGTGGAGGTTAGTATAGATGGACTAATAGAACAAGTCCCACACACTGCTACAAGCCGATCTATTTTTTCAGAGCTAGATGCAGAAAAAATTATATTGAATTTGCAACCTGATGAAGGTTAGTATAGATGGACTAATAGAACAAGTCCCACACACTGATACAAGCCGAAGCCCAAATATTTTTTCAGAGATAGATGCAGATTAAAAGTATTTTGAATTTGCAACCTGCTGGATGTTAGTATAGATGAACTAATAGAACAAGTTCCACACACTGCTACAAGCCGAAATATTTTTTCAGAGCTAGATGCAGAAAAAAATTAGATTGAGTTTGCAATCTGGTGGAGGTTAGTGTAGATGGACTAATAGAACAAGTCCCACACACTGCTACAAGCCGAAACATTTTTCAGAGCTAGATGCAGAAAAAAATTAGATTGAATTTGCAACCTGGTGGAGGTTAGTATAGATGGACTAATAGAACAAGTCCCACACACTGCTACAAGCCAAAATATTTTTTCAGAGCTAGATGCAGAAAAAAAATATATTGAATTTGCAACCTGATGAAGGTTAGTATAGATGGACTAATAAAACAAGTCCCACAAACAGCTACAAGCCGAAATATTTTTTCAGAGCTAGATGCAGAAAAAAATTAAATTGAATTTGCAACCTGGTGGAGGTTAGTATAGATGGACTAATAGAACAAGTCACACACACTGCTACAAGCCAAAATATTTTTTCAGAGCTAGATGCAGAAAAAAATGATATTGAATTTGCAACCTGATGGAGGTTAGTATAGATGGACTAATAGATCAAGTCCCACACACTGCTACAAGCCGATGCCCAAATATTTTTTCAGAGCTAGATGCAGATAAAAATTATTTTGAATTTGCAACCTGCTGGAGGTTAGTATAGATGAACTAATAGAAGAAGTCCCACACACTGCTACAAGCCGAAATATTTTTTCAGAGCTAGATGCAGAAAAAAATTAGATTGAGTTTGCAACCTGGTGGAGGTTAGTATAGATGGACTAATAGAACAAGTCCCACGCACTGCTACAAGCCGAAACATTTTTCAGAGCTAGATGCAGAAAAAAATTAGATTGAATTTGCAACCTGGTGGAGGTTAGTATAGATGGACTAATAGAACAGGTCCAACACACTGCTACAAGCCAAAATATTTTTTCAGAGCTAGATGCAGAAAAAAATTATATTGAATTTGCAACCTGATGAAGTTTAGTATAGATGGACTAATAGAACAAGTCCCACAAACAGCTACAAGCCGAAATATTTTTTCAGAGCTCGATGCAGAAAAAAATTAGATTGAATTTGCAACCTGGTGGAGGTTAGTATAGATGGACTAATAGAACAAGTCACACACACTGCTACAAGCCAAAATATTTTTTCAGAGCTAGATGCAGAAAAAATTGATATTGAATTTGCAACCTGATGGAGGTTAGTATAGATGGACTAATAGATCAAGTCCCACACACTGCTACAAGCCGAAGCCTAAATATTTTTTCAGAGCTAGATGCAGATAAAAATTATTTTGAATTTGCAACCTGCTGGAGGTTAGTATAGATGAACTAATAGAAGAAGTCCCACACACTGCTACAAGCCGAAATATTTTTTCAGAGCTAGATGCAGAAAAAAATTAGATTGAGTTTGCAACCTGGTGGAGGTTAGTATAGATGGACTAATAGAACAAGTCCCACGCACTGCTACAAGCCGAAACATTTTTCAGAGCTAGATGCAGAAAAAAATTAGATTGAATTTGCAACCTGGTGGAGGTTAGTATAGAAGGACTAATAGAACAAGTCCAACACACTGCTACAAGCCAAAATATTTTTTCAGAGCTAGATGCAGAAAAAAATTATATTGAATTTGCAACCTGATGTAGGTTAGTATAGATGGACTAATAGAACAAGTCCCACACACTGCTACAAGCCAAAATATTTTTTCAGAGCTAGATGCAGAAAAAAATTATATTGAATTTGCAACCTGATGGAGGTTAGTATAGATGGACTAATAGAACAAGTCCCACACACTGCTACAAGCCAAAGCCCAAATATTTTTTCAGAGCTAGATGCAGATAAAAATTATTTTGAATTTGCAACCTGCTGGAGGTTAGTATAGATGGACTAATAGAACAAGTCCCACACACTGCTACAAGCCAAAATATTTTTTCAGAGCTAGATGCAGAAAAAAATTAGATTGAATTTGCAACCTGATGGAGGTTAGTATAGATGGACTAATAGAACAAGTCCCACACACTGCTACAAGCCGAAATATTTTTCAGAGCTAGATGCAGAAAAAATTATATTGAATTTGCAACCTGATGAAGGTTAGTATAGATGGACTAATAGAACAAGTCCCACACACAGCTACAAGCCGAAATATTTTTTCAGAGCTAGATTCAGAAAAAAATTAGACTGAATTTGCATCCTGGTGGAGGTTAGTATAGATGGACTAATAGAACAAGTCCCACACACTGCTACAAGCCGAAGCCCAAATATTTTTTCAGAGCTAGATGCAGATAAAAATTATTTTGAATTTGCAACCTCCTGGAGGTTAGTATAGATGGACTAATAGAACAAGTCCCACACACTGCTACAAGCCAAAATATTTTTTCAGAGCTAGATGCAGAAAAAAATTATATTGAATTTGCAACCTGATGGAGGTTAGTATAGATGGACTAATAGAACAAGTTCCACACACTGCTACAAGCCGAAGCCCAAATATTTTTTCAGAGCTAGATGCAGATAAAAATTATTTTGAATTTGCAACCTGCTGGATGTTAGTATAGATGAACTAATAGAACATGTTCCACACACTGCTACAATCCAAAATATTTTTTCAGAGCTAGATGAAGAAAAAAATTAGATTGAATTTGCAACCTGATGGAGGTTAGTATAGATGGACTAATAGAACAAGTCCCACACACTGCTACAAGCCGAAGCCCAAATATTTTTTCAGAGATAGATGCAGATTAAAATTATTTTGAATTTGCAACCTGCTGGATGTTAGTATAGATGAACTAATAGAACAAGTTCCACACACTGCTACAAGCCGAAATATTTTTTCAGAGCTAGATGCAGAAAAAAATTAGATTGAGTTTGCAATCTGGTGGAGGTTAGTATAGATGGACTAATAGAACAAGTCCCACACACTGCTACAAGCCGAAACATTTTTCAGAGCTAGATGCAGAAAAAAATTAGATTGAATTTGCAACCTGGTGGAGGTTAGTATAGATGGACTAATAGAACAAGTCCCACACACTGCTACAAGCCAAAATATTTTTTCAGAGCTAGATGCAGAAAAAAATTATATTGAATTTGCAACCTGATTAAGGTTAGTATAGATGGACTAATAGAACAAGTCCCACAAACAGCTACAAGCCAAAATATTTTTTCAGAGCTAGATGCAGAAAAAAATTATATTGAATTTGCAACCTGATGAAGGTTAGTATAGATGGACTAATATAACAAGTCCCACACACTGCTACAAGCCAAAATATTTTTTCAGAGCTAGATGCAGAAAAAAATTATATTGAATTTGCAACCTGATGGAGGTTAGTATAGATGGACTAATAGAACAAGTCCCACACACTGCTACAAGCCAAAGCCCAAATATTTTTTCAGAGCTAGATACAGATAAAAATTATTTTGAATTTGCAACCTGCTGGAGGTTAGTATAGATGGACTAATAGAACAAGTCCCACACACTGCTACAAGCCAAAATATTTTTTCAGAGCTAGATGCAGAAAAAAATTAGATTGAATTTGCAACCTGATGGAGGTTAGTATAGATGGACTAATAGAACAAGTCCCACACACTGCTACAAGCCGAAGCCCAAATATTTTTTCAGAGCTAGATGCAGATAAAAATTATTCTGAATTTGTAACCTGCTGGAGGTTAGTATAGATGGACTAATAGAACAAGTCCCACACACTGCTACAAGCCAAAATATTTTTTCAGAGCTAGATCCAGAAAAAAATTATATTGAATTTGCAACCTGATGGAGGTTAGCATAGATGGACTAATAGAACAAGTCCCACACACTGCTACAAGCCGAAGCCCAAATATTTTTTCAGAGCTAGATGCAGATAAAAATTATTTTGAATTTGCAACCTGCTGGAGGTTAGTATAGATGGACTAATAGAACAAGTCCCAAACACTGCTACAAGCCAAAATATTTTTTCAGAGCTAAATGCAGAAAAAAATTATATTCAGTTTGCAACCTGATGGAGATCAGTATAGATGGACTAATAGAACAAGTCCCACACACTGCTACAAGCCGAAATATTTTTTCAGAGCTAGATGCAGAAAAAATTATATTGAATTTGCAACCTGATGAAGGTTAGTATAGATGGACTAATAGAACAAGTCCCACACACAGCTACAAGCCGAAATATTTTTTCAGAGCTAGATTCAGAAAAAAAATAGACTGAATTTGCAGCCTGGTGGAGGTTATTATAGATGGACTAATAGAACAAGTCCCACACACTGCTACAAGCCGAAGCCCAAATATTTTTTCAGAGCGAGATGCAGATAAAAATTATTTTGAATTTGTAACCTGCTGGAGGTTAGTATAGATGGACTAATAGAACAAGTCCCACACACTGCTACAAGCCAAAATATTTTTTCAGAGCTAGATGCAGAAAAAAATTATATTGAATTTGCAACCTGATGGAGGTTAGTATAGATGGACTAATAGAACAAGTCCCACACACTGCTACAAGCCGAAGCCCAAATATTTTTTCAGAGCTAGATGCAGATAAAAATTATTTTGAATTTGCAACCTGCTGGATGTTAGTATAGATGAACTAATAGAACAAGTTCCACACACTGCTACAATCCAAAATATTTTTTCAGAGCTAGATGAAGAAAAAAATTAGATTGAATTTGCAACCTGATGGAAGTTAGTATAGATGGACTAATAGAACAAGTCCCACACACTGCTACAAGCCGAAGCCCAAATATTTTTTCAGAGATAGATGCAGATTAAAATTATTTTGAATTTGCAACCTGCTGGATGTTAGTATAGATGAACTAATAGAACAAGTTCCACACACTGCTACAAGCCGAAATATTTTTTCAGAGCTAGACGCAGAAAAAAATTAGATTGAGTTTGCAATCTGGTGGAGGTTAGTATAGATGGACTAATAGAACAAGTCCCACACACTGCTACAAGCCGAAACAATTTTCAGAGCTAGATGCAGAAAAAAATTAGATTGAATTTGCAACCTGGTGGAGGTTAGTATAGATGGACTAATAGAACAAGTCCCACACACTGCTACAAGCCAAAATATTTTTTCAGAGCTAGATGCAGAAAAAAATTATATTGAATTTGCAACCTGATGAAGGTTAGTATAGATGGACTAATAGAACAAGTCCCACAAACAGCTACAAGCCGAAATATTTTTTCAGAGCTAGATGCAGAAAAAAAATAGATTGAATTTGCAACCTGGTGGAGGTTAGTATAGATGGACTAATAGAACAAGTCACACACACTGCTACAAGCCAAAATATTTTTTCAGAGCTAGATGCAGAAAAAAATTAGATTGAATTTGCAACCTGATGGAGGTTAGTATAGATGGACTAATAGAACAAGTCCCACACACTGCTACAAGCCGAAGCCCAAATATTTTTTCAGAGCTAGATGCAGATAAAAATTATTCTGAATTTGTAACCTGCTGGAGGTTAGTTTAGATGGACTAATAGAACAAGTCCCACACACTGCTACAAGCCAAAATATTTTTTCAGAGCTAGATCCAGAAAAAAATTATATTGAATTTGCAACCTGATGGAGGTTAGCATAGATGGACTAATAGAACAAGTCCCACACACTGCTACAAGCCGAAGCCCAAATATTTTTTCAGAGCTAGATGCAGATAAAAATTATTTTGAATTTGCAACCTGCTGGAGGTTAGTATAGATGGACTAATAGAACAAGTCCCAAACACTGCTACAAGCCAAAATATTTTTTCAGAGCTAAATGCAGAAAAAAATTATATTCAGTTTGCAACCTGATGGAGATCAGTATAGATGGACTAATAGAACAAGTCCCACACACTGCTACAAGCCGAAATATTTTTTCAGAGCTAGATGCAGAAAAAATTATATTGAATTTGCAACCTGATGAAGGTTAGTATAGATGGACTAATAGAACAAGTCCCACACACAGCTACAAGCCGAAATATTTTTTCAGAGCTAGATTCAGAAAAAAATAGACTGAATTTGCAGCCTGGTGGAGGTTAGTATAGATGGACTAATAGAACAAGTCCCACACTTCTACAAGCCGAAGCCCAAATATTTTTTCAGAGCTAGATGCAGATAAAAATTATTTTGAATTTGTAACCTGCTGGAGGTTAGTATAGATGGACTAATAGAACAAGTCCCACACACTGCTACAAGCCAAAATATTTTTTCAGAGCTAGATGCAGAAAAAAATTATATTGAATTTGCAACCTGATGGAGGTTAGTATAGATGGACTAATAGAACAAGTCCCACACACTGCTACAAGCCGAAGCCCAAATATTTTTTCAGAGCTAGATGCAGATAAAAATTATTTTGAATTTGCAACCTGCTGGATGTTAGTATAGATGAACTAATAGAACAAGTTCCACACACTGCTACAATCCTAAATATTTTTTCAGAGCTAGATGAAGAAAAAAATTAGATTGAATTTGCAACCTGATGGAAGTTAGTATAGATGGACTAATAGAACAAGTCCCACACACTGCTACAAGCCGAAGCCCAAATATTTTTTCAGAGATAGATGCAGATTAAAATTATTTTGAATTTGCAACCTGCTGGATGTTAGTATAGATGAACTAATAGAACAAGTTCCACACACTGCTACAAGCCGAAATATTTTTTCAGAGCTAGACGCAGAAAAAAATTAGATTGAGTTTGCAATCTGGTGGAGGTTAGTATAGATGGACTAATAGAACAAGTCCCACACACTGCTACAAGCCGAAACAATTTTCAGAGCTAGATGCAGAAAAAAATTAGATTGAATTTGCAACCTGGTGGAGGTTAGTATAGATGGACTAATAGAACAAATCCCACACACTGCTACAAGCCAAAATATTTTTTCAGAGCTAGATGCAGAAAAAAATTATATTGAATTTGCAACCTGATGAAGGTTAGTATAGATGGACTAATAGAACAAGTCCCACAAACAGCTACAAGCCGAAATATTTTTTCAGAGCTAGATGCAGAAAAAAAATAGATTGAATTTGCAACCTGGTGGAGGTTAGTATAGATGGACTAATAGAACAAGTCACACACACTGCTACAAGCCAAAATATTTTTTCAGAGCTAGATGCAGAAAAAAATGATATTGAATTTGCAACCTGATGGAGGTTAGTATAGATGGACTAATAGATCAAGTCCCACACACTGCTACAAGCCGAAGCCCAAATATTTTTTCAGAGCTAGATGCAGATAAAAATTATTTTGAATTTGCAACCTGCTGGAGGTTAGTATAGATGAACTAATAGAAGAAGTCCCACACACTGCTACAAGCCGAAATATTTTTTCAGAGCTAGATGCAGAAAAAAATTAGATTGAGTTTGCAACCTGGTGGAGGTTAGTATAGATGGACTAATAGAACAAGTCCCACGCACTGCTACAAGCCGAAACATTTTTCAGAGCTAGATGCAGAAAAAAATTAGATTGAATTTGCAACCTGGTGGAGGTTAGTATAGATGGACTAATAGAACAAGTCCAACACACTGCTACAAGCCAAAATATTTTTTCAGAGCTAGATGCAGAAAAAAATTAGATTGAATTTGCAACCTGATGAAGGTTAGTATAGATGGACTAATAGAACAAGTCCCACACACTGCTACAAGCCAAAATATTTTTTCAGAGCTAGATGCAGAAAAAAATTATATTGAATTTGCAACCTGATGGAGGTTAGTATAGATGGACTAATAGAACAAGTCCCACACACTGCTACAAGCCGAAGCCCAAATATTTTTTCAGAGCTAGATGCAGATAAAAATATTTTGACTTTGCAACCTGCTGGAGGTTAGTATACATGGACTAATAGAACAAGTTCCACACACTGCTACAAACCGAAATATTTTTTCAGAGCTAGATGCAGAAAAAATTATATTGAATTTGCAACCTGTTGAAGGTTAGTATAGATGGACTAGTAGAACAAGTCCCACACACAGTTACAAGCCGAAATATTTTTCAGAGCTAGATGCAGAAAAAAATTAGATTGAATTTGCAACCTGGTGGAGGTTAGTATAGATGGACTAATAGAACAAGTCCCACACACTGATACAAGCCAAAATATTTTTTCAGAGCTAGATGCAGAAATAAATTATATTGAATTTGCAACCTGATGGAGGTTAGCATAGATGGACTAATAGAACAAGTCCCACACACTGCTACAAGCCGAAGCCCAAATATTTTTTCAGAGCTAGATGCAGAAAAAAATTATATTGAATTTGCAACCTGATGGAGGTTAGTATAGATGGACTAATAGAACAAGTCCCACACACTGCTACAAGCCGAAGCCCAAATATTTTTTCAGAGCTAGATGCAGATAAAAATTATTTTGAATTTGCAAACTGCTGGATGTTAGTATAGATGAACTAATAGAACAAGTTCCACACACTGCTACAATCCAAAATATTTTTTCAGAGCTAGATGAAGAAAAAAATTATATTCAGTTTGCAACCTGATGGAGATCAGTATAGATGGACTAATAGAACAAGTCCCACACACTGCTACAAGCCGAAATATTTTTTCAGAGCTAGATGCAGAAAAAATTATATTGAATTTGCAACCTGATGAAGGTTAGTATAGATGGACTAATAGAACAAGTCCCACACACAGCTACAAGCCGAAATATTTTTTCAGAGCTAGATTCAGAAAAAAAATAGACTGAATTTGCAGCCTGGTGGAGGTTAGTATAGATGGACTAATAGAACAAGTCCCACACACTGCTACAAGCCGAAGCCCAAATATTTTTTCAGAGCTAGATGCAGATAAAAATTATTTTGAATTTGTAACCTGCTGGAGGTTAGTATAGATGGACTAATAGAACAAGTCCCACACACTGCTACAAGCCAAAATATTTTTTCAGAGCTAGATGCAGAAAAAAATTATATTGAATTTGCAACCTGATGGAGGTTAGTATAGATGGACTAATAGAACAAGTCCCACACACTGCTACAAGCCGAAGCCCAAATATTTTTTCAGAGCTAGATGCAGATAAAAATTATTTTGAATTTGCAACCTGCTGGATGTTAGTATAGATGAACTAATAGAACAAGTTCCACACACTGCTACAATCCAAAATATTTTTTCAGAGCTAGATGAAGAAAAAAATTAGATTGAATTTGCAACCTGATGGAAGTTAGTATAGATGGACTAATAGAACAAGTCCCACACACTGCTACAAGCCGAAGCCCAAATATTTTTTCAGAGATAGATGCAGATTAAAATTATTTTGAATTTGCAACCTGCTGGATGTTAGTATAGATGAACTAATAGAACAAGTTCCACACACTGCTACAAGCCGAAATATTTTTTCAGAGCTAGACGCAGAAAAAAATTAGATTGAGTTTGCAATCTGGTGGAGGTTAGTATAGATGGACTAATAGAACAAGTCCCACACACTGCTACAAGCCGAAACAATTTTCAGAGCTAGATGCAGAAAAAAATTAGATTGAATTTGCAACCTGGTGGAGGTTAGTATAGATGGACTAATAGAACAAATCCCACACACTGCTACAAGCCAAAATATTTTTTCAGAGCTAGATGCAGAAAAAAATTATATTGAATTTGCAACCTGATGAAGGTTAGTATAGATGGACTAATAGAACAAGTCCCACAAACAGCTACAAGCCGAAATATTTTTTCAGAGCTAGATGCAGAAAAAAAATAGATTGAATTTGCAACCTGGTGGAGGTTAGTATAGATGGACTAATAGAACAAGTCACACACACTGCTACAAGCCAAAATATTTTTTCAGAGCTAGATGCAGAAAAAAATGATATTGAATTTGCAACCTGATGGAGGTTAGTATAGATGGACTAATAGATCAAGTCCCACACACTGCTACAAGCCGAAGCCCAAATATTTTTTCAGAGCTAGATGCAGATAAAAATTATTTTGAATTTGCAACCTGCTGGAGGTTAGTATAGATGAACTAATAGAAGAAGTCCCACACACTGCTACAAGCCGAAATATTTTTTCAGAGCTAGATGCAGAAAAAAATTAGATTGAGTTTGCAACCTGGTGGAGGTTAGTATAGATGGACTAATAGAACAAGTCCCACGCACTGCTACAAGCCGAAACATTTTTCAGAGCTAGATGCAGAAAAAAATTAGATTGAATTTGCAACCTGGTGGAGGTTAGTATAGATGGACTAATAGAACAAGTCCAACACACTGCTACAAGCCAAAATATTTTTTCAGAGCTAGATGCAGAAAAAAATTAGATTGAATTTGCAACCTGATGAAGGTTAGTATAGATGGACTAATAGAACAAGTCCCACACACTGCTACAAGCCAAAATATTTTTTCAGAGCTAGATGCAGAAAAAAATTATATTGAATTTGCAACCTGATGGAGGTTAGTATAGATGGACTAATAGAACAAGTCCCACACACTGCTACAAGCCGAAGCCCAAATATTTTTTCAGAGCTAGATGCAGATAAAAATATTTTGACTTTGCAACCTGCTGGAGGTTAGTATACATGGACTAATAGAACAAGTTCCACACACTGCTACAAACCGAAATATTTTTTCAGAGCTAGATGCAGAAAAAATTATATTGAATTTGCAACCTGTTGAAGGTTAGTATAGATGGACTAGTAGAACAAGTCCCACACACAGTTACAAGCCGAAATATTTTTCAGAGCTAGATGCAGAAAAAAATTAGATTGAATTTGCAACCTGGTGGAGGTTAGTATAGATGGACTAATAGAACAAGTCCCACACACTGATACAAGCCAAAATATTTTTTCAGAGCTAGATGCAGAAATAAATTATATTGAATTTGCAACCTGATGGAGGTTAGCATAGATGGACTAATAGAACAAGTCCCACACACTGCTACAAGCCGAAGCCCAAATATTTTTTCAGAGCTAGATGCAGAAAAAAATTATATTGAATTTGCAACCTGATGGAGGTTAGTATAGATGGACTAATAGAACAAGTCCCACACACTGCTACAAGCCGAAGCCCAAATATTTTTTCAGAGCTAGATGCAGATAAAAATTATTTTGAATTTGCAAACTGCTGGATGTTAGTATAGATGAACTAATAGAACAAGTTCCACACACTGCTACAATCCAAAATATTTTTTCAGAGCTAGATGAAGAAAAAAATTAGATTGAATTTGCAACCTGATGGAAGTTAGTATAGATGGACTAATAGAACAAGTCCCACACACTGCTACAAGCCGAAGCCCAAATATTTTTTCAGAGATAGATGCAGATTAAAATTATTTTGAATTTGCAACCTGCTGGATGTTAGTATAGATGAACTAATAGAACAAGTTCCACACACTGCTACAAGCCGAAATATTTTTTCAGAGCTAGATGCAGAAAAAAATTAGATTGAGTTTGTAATCTGGTGGAGGTTAGTATAGATGGACTAATAGAACAAGTCCCACACACTGCTACAAGCCGAAACAATTTTCAGAGCTAGATGCAGAAAAAAATTAGATTGAATTTGCAACCTGATGGAGGTTAGTATAGATGGACTAATAGAACAAGTCCCACACACTGCTACAAGCCGAAGCCCAAATATTTTTTCAGAGCTAGATGCAGATAAAAATTATTCTGAATTTGTAACCTGCTGGAGGTTAGTATAGATGGACTAATAGAACAAGTCCCACACACTGCTACAAGCCAAAATATTTTTTCAGAGCTAGATGCAGAAAAAAATTATATTGAATTTGCAACCTGATGGAGGTTAGCATAGATAGACTAATAGAACAAGTCCCACACACTGCTACAAGCCGAAGCCCAAATATTTTTTCAGAGCTAGATGCAGATAAAAATTATTTTGAATTTGAAACCTGCTGGAGGTTAGTATAGATGGACTAATAGAACAAGTCCAACACTGCTACAAGCCGAAATATTTTTTCAGAGCTAAATGCAGAAAAAAATTATATTCAGTTTGCAACCTGATGGAGGTCAGTATAGATGGACTAATAGAACAAGTCCCACACACTGCTACAAGCCGAAATATTTTTCAGAGCTAGATGCAGAAAAAAAATTGATTGAATTTGCAACCTGGTGGAGGTTAGTATAGATGGACTAATAGAACAAGTCCCACACACTGCTACAAGCCGATCTATTTTTTCAGAGCTAGATGCAGAAAAAAATTATATTGAATTTGCAACCTGATGAAGGTTAGTATAGATGGACTAATAGAACAAGTCCCACAAACAGCTACAAGCCGAAATATTTTTTCAGAGCTAGATGCAGAAAAAAAATAGATTGAATTTGCAACCTGGTGGAGGTTAGTATAGATGGACTAATAGAACAAGTCACACACACTGCTACAAGCCAAAATATTTTTTCAGAGCTAGATGCAGAAAAAAATGATATTGAATTTGCAATCTGATGGAGGTTAGTATAGATGGACTAATAGATCAAGTCCCACACACTGCTACAAGCCGAAGCCCAAATATTTTTTCAGAGCTAGATGCAGATAAAAATTATTTTGAATTTGCAACCTGCTGGAGGTTAGTATAGATGAACTAATAGAAGAAGTCCCACACACTGCTACAAGCCGAAATATTTTTTCAGAGCTAGATGCAGAAAAAAATTAGATTGAGTTTGCAACCTGGTGGAGGTTAGTATAGATGGACTAATAGAACAAGTCCCACGCACTGCTACAAGCCGAAACATTTTTCAGAGCTAGATGCAGAAAAAAATTAGATTGAATTTGCAACCTGGTGGAGGTTAGTATAGATGGACTAATAGAACAAGTCCAACACACTGCTACAAGCCAAAATATTTTTTCAGAGCTAGATGCAGAAAAAAATTAGATTGAATTTGCAACCTGATGAAGGTTAGTATAGATGGACTAATAGAACAAGTCCCACACACTGCTACAAGCCAAAATATTTTTTCAGAGCTAGATGCAGAAAAAAATTAGATTGAATTTGCAACCTGGTGGAGGTTAGTATAGATGGACTAATAGAACTAGTCCCACACACTGATACAAGCCAAAATATTTTTTCAGAGCTAGATGCAGAAATAAATTATATTGAATTTGCAACCTGATGGAGGTTAGCATAGATGGACTAATAGAACAAGTCCCACACACTGCTACAAGCCGAAGCCCAAATATTTTTTCAGAGCTAGATGCAGAAAAAAATTATATTGAATTTGCAACCTGATGGAGGTTAGTATAGATGGACTAATAGAACAAGTCCCACACACTGCTACAAGCCGAAGCCCAAATATTTTTTCAGAGCTAGATGCAGATAAAAATTATTTTGAATTTGCAAACTGCTGGATGTTAGTATAGATGAAATAATAGAACAAGTTCCACACACTGCTACAATCCAAAATATTTTTTCAGAGCTAGATGAAGAAAAAAATTAGATTGAATTTGCAACCTGATGGAAGTTAGTATAGATGGACTAATAGAACAAGTCCCACACACTGCTACAAGCCGAAGCCCAAATATTTTTTCAGAGATAGATGCAGATTAAAATTATTTTGAATTTGCAACCTGCTGGATGTTAGTATAGATGAACTAATAGAACAAGTTCCACACACTGCTACAAGCCGAAATATTTTTTCAGAGCTAGATGCAGAAAAAAATTAGATTGAGTTTGTAATCTGGTGGAGGTTAGTATAGATGGACTAATAGAACAAGTCCCACACACTGCTACAAGCCGAAACAATTTTCAGAGCTAGATGCAGAAAAAAATTAGATTGAATTTGCAACCTGATGGAGGTTAGTATAGATGGACTAATAGAACAAGTCCCACACACTGCTACAAGCCGAAGCCCAAATATTTTTTCAGAGCTAGATGCAGATAAAAATTATTCTGAATTTGTAACCTGCTGGAGGTTAGTATAGATGGACTAATAGAACAAGTCCCACACACTGCTACAAGCCAAAATATTTTTTCAGAGCTAGATGCAGAAAAAAATTATATTGAATTTGCAACCTGATGGAGGTTAGCATAGATAGACTAATAGAACAAGTCCCACACACTGCTACAAGCCGAAGCCCAAATATTTTTTCAGAGCTAGATGCAGATAAAAATTATTTTGAATTTGAAACCTGCTGGAGGTTAGTATAGATGGACTAATAGAACAAGTCCAACACTGCTACAAGCCGAAATATTTTTTCAGAGCTAAATGCAGAAAAAAATTATATTCAGTTTGCAACCTGATGGAGGTCAGTATAGATGGACTAATAGAACAAGTCCCACACACTGCTACAAGCCGAAATATTTTTCAGAGCTAGATGCAGAGAAAAAATTGATTGAATTTGCAACCTGGTGGAGGTTAGTATAGATGGACTAATAGAACAAGTCCCACACACTGCTACAAGCCGATCTATTTTTTCAGAGCTAGATGCAGAAAAAATTATATTGAATTTGCAACCTGATGAAGGTTAGTATAGATGGACTAATAGAACAAGTCCCACACACAGGTACAAGCCAAAATATTTTTTCAGAGCTAGATGCAGAAAAATATTAGATTGAATTTGCAACCTGATGGAGGTTAGTATAGATGGACTAATAGAACAAGTCCCACACACTGCTACAAGCCGAAGCCCAAATATTTTTTCAGAGCTAGATGCAGATAAAAATTATTCTGAATTTGTAACCTGCTGGAGGTTAGTATAGATGGACTAACAGAACAAGTCCCACACACTGCTACAAGCCAAATTATTTTTTCAGAGCTAGATACAGAAAAAAATTATATTGAATTTGCAACCTGATGGAGGTTAGTATAGATGACCAAGTTCCACACACTGCTACAAGCCGAAGCCCAAATATTTTTTCAGAGCTAGATGCAGATAAAAATTAATTTGAATTTGCAACCTGCTGGATGTTAGTATAGATGAACTAATAGAACAAGTTCCACACACTGCTACAATCCAAAATATTTTTTCAGAGCTAGATGAAGAAAAAAATTTGATTGAATTTGCAACCTGATGGAGGTTAGTATAGATGGACTAATAGAACAAGTCCCACACACTGCTACAAGCCGAAGCCCAAATATTTTTTCAGAGATAGATGCAGATTAAAATTATTTTGAATTTGCAACCTGCTGGATGTTAGTATAGATGAACTAATAGAACAAGTTCCACACACTGCTACAAGCCGAAATATTTTTTCAGAGCTAGATGCAGAAAAAAATTAGATTGAGTTTGCAATCTGGTGGAGGTTAGTATAGATGGACTAATAGAACAAATCCCACACACTGCTACAAGCCAAAATATTTTTTCAGAGCTAGATGCAGAAAAAAATTATATTGAATTTGCAACCTGATGAAGGTTAATATAGATGGACTAATAAAACAAGTCCCACAAACAGCTACAAGCCGAAATATTTTTTCAGAGCTAGATGCAGAAAAAAATTAGATTGAATTTGCAACCTGGTGGAGGTTAGTATAGATGGACTAATAGAACAAGTCACACACACTGCTACAAGCCAAAATATTTTTTCAGAGCTAGATGCAGAAAAAAATGATATTGAATTTGCAACCTGATGGAGGTTAGTATAGATGGACTAATAGATCAAGTCCCACACAATGCTACAAGCCGATGCCCAAATATTTTTTCAGAGCTAGATGCAGATAAAAATTATTTTGAATTTGCAACCTGCTGGAGGTTAGTATAGATGAACTAATAGAAGAAGTCCCACACACTGCTACAAGCCGAAATATTTTTTCAGAGCTAGATGCAGAAAAAAATTAGATTGAGTTTGCAACCTGGTGGAGGTTAGTATAGATGGACTAATAGAACAAGTCCCACGCACTGCTACAAGCCGAAACATTTTTCAGAGCTAGATGCAGAAAAAAATTAGATTGAATTTGCAACCTGGTGGAGGTTAGTATAGATGGACTAATAGAACTAGTCCAACACACTGCTACAAGCCAAAATATTTTTTCAGAGCTAGATGCAGAAAAAAATTATATTGAATTTGCAACCTGATGAAGGTTAGTATAGATGGACTAATAGAACAAGTCCCACAAACAGCTACAAGCCGAAATATTTTTTCAGAGCTAGATGCAGAAAAAAATTAGATTGAATTTGCAACCTGGTGGAGGTTAGTATAGATGGACTAATAGAACAAGTCACACACACTGCTACAAGCCAAAATATTTTTTCAGAGCTAGATGCAGAAAAAAATGATATTGAATTTGCAACCTGATGGAGGTTAGTATAGATGGACTAATAGATCAAGTCCCACACACTGCTACAAGCCGAAGCCCAAATATTTTTTCAGAGCTAGATGCAGATAAAATTTATTTTGAATTTGCAACCTGCTGGAGGTTAGTATAGATGAACTAATAGAAGAAGTCCCACACACTGCTACAAGCCGAAATATTTTTTCAGAGCTAGATGCAGAAAAAAATTAGATTGAGTTTGCAACCTAGTGGAGGTTAGTATAGATGGACTAATAGAACAAGTCCCACGCACTGCTACAAGCCGAAACATTTTTTCAGAGCTAGATGCGGAAAAAAATTAGATTGAATTTGCAACCTGATGGAGGTTAGTATAGATGGACTAATAGAACAAGTCCCACACACTGCTACAAGCCGAAATATTTTTTCAGAGCTAGATTCAGAAAAAAATTAGACTGAATTTGCATCCTGGTGGAGGTTAGTATAGATGGACTAATAGAACAAGTCCCACACACTGCTACAAGCCGAAGCCCAAATATTTTTTCAGAGCTAGATGCAGATAAAAATTATTTTGAATTTGCAACCTCCTGGAGGTTAGTATAGATGGACTAATAGAACAAGTCCCACACACTGCTACAAGCCGAAATATTTTTTCAGAGCTAGATGAAGAAAAAAATTAGATTGAATTTGCAACCTGATGGAGGTTAGTATAGATGGACTAATAGAACAAGTCCCACACACTGCTACAAGCCGAAGCCCAAATATTTTTTCAGAGATAGATGCAGATTAAAATTATTTTGAATTTGCAACCTGCTGGATGTTAGTATAGATGAACTAATAGAACAAGTTCCACACACTGCTACAAGCCGAAATTTTTTTTAAGAGCTAGATGCAGAAAAAAATTAGATTGAGCTTGCAATCTGGTGGAGGTTAGCATAGATGGACTAATAGAACAAGTCCCACACACTGCTACAAGCCGAAACAATTTTCAGAGCTAGATGCAGAAAAAAATTAGATTGAATTTGCAACCTGGTGGAGGTTAGTATAGATGGACTAATAGAACAAGTCCCACACACTGCTACAAGCCAAAATATTTTTTCAGAGCTAGATGCAGAAAAAAATTATATTGAATTTGCAACCTGATGAAGGTTAGTATAGATGGACTAATAGAACAAGTCCCACAAACAGCTACAAGCCGAAATATTTTTTCAGAGCTAGATGCAGAAAAAAATTAGATTGAATTTGCAACCTGGTGGAGGTTAGTATAGATGGACTAATAGAACAAGTCACACACACTGCTACAAGCCAAAATATTTTTTCAGAGCTAGATGCAGAAAAAAATGATATTGAATTTGCAACCTGATGGAGGTTAGTATAGATGGACTAATAGATCAAGTCCCACACACTGCTACAAGCCGAAGCCCAAATATTTTTTCAGAGCTAGATGCAGATAAAAATTATTTTGAATTTGCAACCTGCTGGATGTTAGTATAGATGAACTAATAGAAGAAGTCCCACACACTGCTACAAGCCGAAATATTTTTTCAGAGCTAGATGCAGAAAAAAATTAGATTGAGTTTGCAACCTGGTGGAGGTTAGTATAGATGGACTAATAGAACAAGTCCCACGCACTGCTACAAGCCGAAACATTTTTCAGAGCTAGATGCAGAAAAAAATTAGATTGAATTTGCAACCTGGTGGAGGTTAGTATAGATGGACTAATAGAACAAGTCCAACACACTGCTACAAGCCAAAATATTTTTTCAGAGCTAGATGCAGAAAAAAATTAGATTGAATTTGCAACCTGATGAAGGTTAGTATAGATGGACTAATAGAACAAGTCCCACACACTGCTACAAGCCAAAATATTTTTTCAGAGCTAGATGCAGAAAAAAATTATATTGAATTTGCAACCTGATGGAGGTTAGTATAGATGGACTAATAGAACAAGTCCCACACACTGCTACAAGCCAAAGCCCAAATGTTTTTTCAGAGCTAGATGCAGATAAAAATTATTTTGAATTTGCAACCTGCTGGAGGTTAGAATAGATGGACTAATAGAACAAGTCCCACACACTGTTACAAGCCAAAATATTTTTTCAGAGCTAGATGCAGAAAAAAATTTGATTGAATTTGCAACCTGATGGAGGTTAGTATAGATGGACTAATAGAACAAGTCCCACACACTGCTACAAGCCGAAGCCCAAATATTTTTTCCGAGCTAGATGCAGATAAAAATATTTTGACTTTGCAACCTGCTGGAGGTTAGTATACATGAACTAATAGAACAAGTTCCACACACTGCTACAAACCGAAATATTTTTTCAGAGCTAGATGCAGAAAAAATTATATTGAATTTGCAACCTGTTGAAGGTTAGTATAGATGGACTAGTAGAACAAGTCCCACACACAGTTACAAGCCGAAATATTTTTCAGAGCTAGATGCAGAAAAAAATTAGATTGAATTTGCAACCTGGTGGAGGTTAGTATAGATGGACTAATAGAACAAGTCCCACACACTGATACAAGCCAAAATATTTTTTCAGAGCTAGATGCAGAAATAAATTATATTGAATTTGCAACCTGATGGAGGTTAGCATAGATGGACTAATAGAACAAGTCCCACACACTGCTACAAGCCGAAGCCCAAATATTTTTTCAGAGCTAGATGCAGAAAAAAATTATATTGAATTTGCAACCTGATGGAGGTTAGTATAGATGGACTAATAGAACAAGTCCCACACACTGTTACAAGCCGAAGCCCAAATATTTTTTCAGAGCTAGATGCAGATAAAAATTATTTTGAATTTGCAAACTGCTGGATGTTAGTATAGATGAACTAATAGAACAAGTTCCACACACTGCTACAATCCAAAATATTTTTTCAGAGCTAGATGAAGAAAAAAATTAGATTGAATTTGCAACCTGATGGAAGTTAGTATAGATGGACTAATAGAACAAGTCCCACACACTGCTACAAGCCGAAGCCCAAATATTTTTTCAGAGATAGATGCAGATTAAAATTATTTTGAATTTGCAACCTGCTGGATGTTAGTATAGATGAACTAATAGAACAAGTTCCACACACTGCTACAAGCCGAAATATTTTTTCAGAGCTAGATGCAGAAAAAAATTAGATTGAGTTTGCAATCTGGTGGAGGTTAGTATAGATGGACTAATAGAACAAGTCCCACACACTGCTACAAGCCGAAACAATTTTCAGAGCTAGATGCAGAAAAAAATTAGATTGAATTTGCAACCTGATGGAGGTTAGTATAGATGGACTAATAGAACAAGTCCCACACACTGCTACAAGCCGAAGCCCAAATATTTTTTCAGAGCTAGATGCAGATAAAAATTATTCTGAATTTGTAACCTGCTGGAGGTTAGTATAGATGGACTAATAGAACAAGTCCCACACACTGCTACAAGCCAAAATATTTTTTCAGAGCTAGATGCAGAAAAAAATATATTGAATTTGCAACCTGATGGAGGTTAGCATAGATAGACTAATAGAACAAGTCCCACACACTGCTACAAGCCGAAGCCCAAATATTTTTTTAGAGCTAGATGCAGATAAAAATTATTTTGAATTTGAAACCTGCTGGAGGTTAGTATAGATGGACTAATAGAACAAGTCCAACACTGCTACAAGCCGAAATATTTTTTCAGAGCTAAATGCAGAAAAAAATTATATTCAGTTTGCAACCTGATGGAGGTCAGTATAGATGGACTAATAGAACAAGTCCCACACACTGCTACAAGCCGAAATATTTTTCAGAGCTAGATGCAGAAAAAAAATTGATTGAATTTGCAACCTGGTGGAGGTTAGTATAGATGGACTAATAGAACAAGTCCCACACACTGCTACAAGCCGATCTATTTTTTCAGAGCTAGATGCAGAAAAAATTATATTGAATTTGCAACCTGATGAAGGTTAGTATAGATGGACTAATAGAACAAGTCCCACACACAGGTACAAGCCAAAATATTTTTTCAGAGCTAGATGCAGAAAAATATTAGATTGAATTTGCAACCTGATGGAGGTTAGTATAGATGGACTAATAGAACAAGTCCCACACACTGCTACAAGCCGAAGCCCAAATATTTTTTCAGAGCTACATGCAGATAAAAATTATTCTGAATTTGTAACCTGCTGGAGGTTAGTATAGATGGACTAATAGAACAAGTCCCACACACTGCTACAAGCCAAAATATTTTTTCAGAGCTAGATGCAGAAAAAAATTATATTGAATTTGCAACCTGATGGAGGTTAGTATAGATGGACTAATAGAACAAGTCCCACACACTGCTACAAGCCAAAGCCCAAATATTTTTTCAGAGCTAGATGCAGATAAAAATTATTTTGAATTTGCAACCTGCTGGAGGTTAGTATAGATGGACTAATAGAACAAGTCCCACACACTGCTACAAGCCAAAATATTTTTTCAGAGCTAGATGCGGAAAAAAATTAGATTGAATTTGCAACCTGATGGAGGTTAGTATAGATGGACTAATAGAACAAGTCCCACACACTGCTACAAGCCGAAATATTTTTCAGAGCTAGATGCAGAAAAAATTATATTGAATTTGCAACCTGATGAAGGTTAGTATAGATGGACTAATAAATAAGTCCCACACACAGCTACAAGCCGAAATATTTTTTCAGAGCTAGATTCAGAAAAAAATTAGACTGAATTTGCATCCTGGTGGAGGTTAGTATAGATGGACTAATAGAACAAGTCCCACACACTGCTACAAGCCGAAGCCCAAATATTTTTTCAGAGCTAGATGCAGATAAAAATTATTTTGAATTTGCAACCTCCTGGAGGTTAGTATAGATGGACTAATAGAACAAGTCCCACACACTGCTACAAGCCGAAATATTTTTTCAGAGCTAGATGAAGAAAAAAATTAGATTGAATTTGCAACCTGATGGAGGTTAGTATAGATGGACTAATAGAACAAGTCCCACACACTGCTACAAGCCGAAGCCCAAATATTTTTTCAGAGATAGATGCAGATTAAAATTATTTTGAATTTGCAACCTGCTGGATGTTAGTATAGATGAACTAATAGAACAAGTTCCACACACTGCTACAAGCCGAAATTTTTTTTAAGAGCTAGATGCAGAAAAAAATTAGATTGAGCTCGCAATCTGGTGGAGGTTAGCATAGATGGACTAATAGAACAAGTCCCACACACTGCTACAAGCCGAAACAATTTTCAGAGCTAGATGCAGAAAAAAATTAGATTGAATTTGCAACCTGGTGGAGGTTAGTATAGATGGACTAATAGAACAAGTCCCACACACTGCTACAAGCCAAAATATTTTTTCAGAGCTAGATGCAGAAAAAAATTATATTGAATTTGCAACCTGATGAAGGTTAGTATAGATGGACTAATAGAACAAGTCCCACAAACAGCTACAAGCCGAAATATTTTTTCAGAGCTAGATGCAGAAAAAAATTAGATTGAATTTGCAACCTGGTGGAGGTTAGTATAGATGGACTAATAGAACAAGTCACACACACTGCTACAAGCCAAAATATTTTTTCAGAGCTAGATGCAGAAAAAAATGATATTGAATTTGCAACCTGATGGAGGTTAGTATAGATGGACTAATAGATCAAGTCCCACACACTGCTACAAGCCGAAGCCCAAATATTTTTTCAGAGCTAGATGCAGATAAAAATTATTTTGAATTTGCAACCTGCTGGATGTTAGTATAGATGAACTAATAGAAGAAGTCCCACACACTGCTACAAGCCGAAATATTTTTTCAGAGCTAGATGCAGAAAAAAATTAGATTGAGTTTGCAACCTGGTGGAGGTTAGTATAGATGGACTAATAGAACAAGTCCCACGCACTGCTACAAGCCGAAACATTTTTCAGAGCTAGATGCAGAAAAAAATTAGATTGAATTTGCAACCTGGTGGAGGTTAGTATAGATGGACTAATAGAACAAGTCCAACACACTGCTACAAGCCAAAATATTTTTTCAGAGCTAGATGCAGAAAAAAATTAGATTGAATTTGCAACCTGATGAAGGTTAGTATAGATGGACTAATAGAACAAGTCCCACGCACTGCTACAAGCCAAAATATTTTTTCAGAGCTAGATGCAGAAAAAAATTATATTGAATTTGCAACCTGATGGAGGTTAGTATAGATGGACTAATAGAACAAGTCCCACACACTGCTACAAGCCAAAGCCCAAATGTTTTTTCAGAGCTAGATGCAGATAAAAATTATTTTGAATTTGCAACCTGCTGGAGGTTAGAATAGATGGACTAATAGAACAAGTCCCACACACTGCTACAAGCCAAAATATTTTTTCAGAGCTAGATGCAGAAAAAAATTTGATTGAATTTGCAACCTGATGGAGGTTAGTATAGATGGACTAATAGAACAAGTCCCACACACTGCTACAAGCCGAAGCCCAAATATTTTTTCCGAGCTAGATGCAGATAAAAATATTTTGACTTTGCAACCTGCTGGAGGTTAGTATACATGAACTAATAGAACAAGTTCCACACACTGCTACAAACCGAAATATTTTTTCAGAGCTAGATGCAGAAAAAATTATATTGAATTTGCAACCTGTTGAAGGTTAGTATAGATGGACTAGTAGAACAAGTCCCACACACAGTTACAAGCCGAAATATTTTTCAGAGCTAGATGCAGAAAAAAATTAGATTGAATTTGCAACCTGGTGGAGGTTAGTATAGATGGACTAATAGAACAAGTCCCACACACTGATACAAGCCAAAATATTTTTTCAGAGCTAGATGCAGAAATAAATTATATTGAATTTGCAACCTGATGGAGGTTAGCATAGATGGACTAATAGAACAAGTCCCACACACTGCTACAAGCCGAAGCCCAAATATTTTTTCAGAGCTAGATGCAGAAAAAAATTATATTGAATTTGCAACCTGATGGAGGTTAGTATAGATGGACTAATAGAACAAGTCCCACACACTGTTACAAGCCGAAGCCCAAATATTTTTTCAGAGCTAGATGCAGATAAAAATTATTTTGAATTTGCAAACTGCTGGATGTTAGTATAGATGAACTAATAGAACAAGTTCCACACACTGCTACAATCCAAAATATTTTTTCAGAGCTAGATGAAGAAAAAAATTAGATTGAATTTGCAACCTGATGGAAGTTAGTATAGATGGACTAATAGAACAAGTCCCACACACTGCTACAAGCCGAAGCCCAAATATTTTTTCAGAGATAGATGCAGATTAAAATTATTTTGAATTTGCAACCTGCTGGATGTTAGTATAGATGAACTAATAGAACAAGTTCCACACACTGCTACAAGCCGAAATATTTTTTCAGAGCTAGATGCAGAAAAAAATTAGATTGAGTTTGCAATCTGGTGGAGGTTAGTATAGATGGACTAATAGAACAAGTCCCACACACTGCTACAAGCCGAAACAATTTTCAGAGCTAGATGCAGAAAAAAATTAGATTGAATTTGCAACCTGATGGAGGTTAGTATAGATGGACTAATAGAACAAGTCCCACACACTGCTACAAGCCGAAGCCCAAATATTTTTTCAGAGCTAGATGCAGATAAAAATTATTCTGAATTTGTAACCTGCTGGAGGTTAGTATAGATGGACTAATAGAACAAGTCCCACACACTGCTACAAGCCAAAATATTTTTTCAGAGCTAGATGCAGAAAAAAATTATATTGAATTTGCAACCTGATGGAGGTTAGCATAGATAGACTAATAGAACAAGTCCCACACACTGCTACAAGCCGAAGCCCAAATATTTTTTTAGAGCTAGATGCAGATAAAAATTATTTTGAATTTGAAACCTGCTGGAGGTTAGTATAGATGGACTAATAGAACAAGTCCAACACTGCTACAAGCCGAAATATTTTTTCAGAGCTAAATGCAGAAAAAAATTATATTCAGTTTGCAACCTGATGGAGGTCAGTATAGATGGACTAATAGAACAAGTCCCACACACTGCTACAAGCCGAAATATTTTTCAGAGCTAGATGCAGAAAAAAAATTAGATTGAATTTGCAACCTGGTGGAGGTTAGTATAGATGGACTAATAGAACAAGTCCCACACACTGCTACAAGCCGATCTATTTTTTCAGAGCTAGATGCAGAAAAAATTATATTGAATTTGCAACCTGATGAAGGTTAGTATAGATGGACTAATAGAACAAGTCCCACACACAGGTACAAGCCAAAATATTTTTTCAGAGCTAGATGCAGAAAAATATTAGATTGAATTTGCAACCTGATGGAGGTTAGTATAGATGGACTAATAGAACAAGTCCCACACACTGCTACAAGCCGAAGCCCAAATATTTTTTCAGAGCTACATGCAGATAAAAATTATTCTGAATTTGTAACCTGCTGGAGGTTAGTATAGATGGACTAATAGAACAAGTCCCACACACTGCTACAAGCCAAATTATTTTTTCAGAGCTAGATACAGAAAAAAATTATATTGAATTTGCAACCTGATGGAGGTTAGTATAGATGAACAAGTTCCACACACTGCTACAAGCCGAAGCCCAAATATTTTTTCAGAGCTAGATGCAGATAAAAATTAATTTGAATTTGCAACCTGCTGGATGTTAGTATAGATGAACTAATAGAACAAGTTCCACACACTGCTACAATCCAAAATATTTTTTCAGAGCTAGATGAAGAAAAAAATTTGATTGAATTTGCAACCTGATGGAGGTTAGTATAGATGGACTAATAGAACAAGTCCCACACACTGCTACAAGCCGAAGCGCAAATATTTTTTCAGAGATAGATACAGATTAAAATTATTTTGAATTTGCAACCTGCTGGATGTTAGTATAGATGAACTAATAGAACAAGTTCCACACACTGCTACAAGCCGAATTATTTTTTCAGAGCTAGATGCAGAAAAAAATTAGATTGAGTTTGCAATCTGGTGGAGGTTAGTATAGATGGACTAATAGAACAAGTCCCACACACTGCTACAAGCCGAAACATTTTTCACAGCTAGATGCAGAAAAAAATTAGATTGAATTTGCAACCTGGTGGAGGTTAGTATAGATGGACTAATAGAACAAGTCCCACACACTGCTTCAAGCCAAAATATTTTTTCAGAGCTAGATGCAGAAAAAAATTATATTGAATTTGCAACCTGATGAAGGTTAGTATAGATGGACTAATAAAACAAGTGCCACAAAGAGCTACAAGCCGAAATCTTTTTTCAGAGCTAGATGCAGAAAAAAATTAGATTGAATTTGCAACCTGGTGGAGGTTAGTATAGATGGACTAATAGAACAAGTCACACACACTGCTACAAGCCAAAATATTTTTTCAGAGCTAGATGCAGAAAAAAATGATATTGAATTTGCAACCTGATGGAGGTTAGTATAGATGGACTAATAGATCAAGTCCCACACAGTGCTACAAGCCGATGCCCAAATATTTTTTCAGAGCTAGATGCAGATAAAAATTATTTTGAATTTGCAACCTGCTGGAGGTTAGTATAGATGAACTAATAGAAGAAGTCCCACACACTGCTACAAGCTGAAATATTTTTTCAGAGCTAGATGCAGAAAAAAATTAGATTGAGTTTGCAATCTGGTGGAGGTTAGTATAGATGGACTAATAGAACAAGTCCCACGCACTGCTACAAGCCGAAACATTTTTCAGAGCTAGATGCAGAAAAAAATTAGATTGAATTTGCAACCTGGTGGAGGTTAGTATAGAAGGACTAATAGAACAAGTCCAACACACTGCTACAAGCCAAAATATTTTTTCAGAGCTAGATGCAGAAAAAAATTATATTGAATTTGCAACCTGATGAAGGTTAGTATAGATGGACTAATAGAACAAGTCCCACACACTGCTACAAGCCAAAATATTTTTTCAGAGCTAGATGCAGAAAAAAATTATATTGAATTTGCAACCTGATGGAGGTTAGTATAGATGGACTAATAGAACAAGTCCCACACACTGCTACAAGCCAAAGCCCAAATATTTTTTCAGAGCTAGATGCAGATAAAAATTATTTTGAATTTGCAACCTGCTGGAGGTTAGTATAGATGGACTATTAGAACAAGTCCCACACACTGCTACAAGCCAAAATATTTTTTCAGAGCTAGATGCGGAAAAAAATTAGATTGAATTTGCAACCTGATGGAGGTTAGTTTAGATGGACTAATAGAACAAGTCCCACACACTGCTACAAGCCGAAATATTTTTCAGAGCTAGATGCAGAAAAAATTATATTGAATTTGCAACCTGATGAAGGTTAGTATAGATGGACTAATAGAACAAGTCCCACACACAGCTACAAGCCGAAATATTTTTTCAGAGCTAGATTCAGAAAAAAATTAGACTGAATTTGCATCCTGGTGGAGGTTAGTATAGATGGACTAATAGAACAAGTCCCACACACTGCTACAAGCCGAAGCCCAAATATTTTTTCAGAGCTAGATGCAGATAAAAATTATTTTGAATTTGCAACCTCCTGGAGGTTAGTATAGACGGACTAATAGAACAAGTCCCACACACTGCTACAAGCCAAAATATTTTTTCAGAGCTAGATGCAGAAAAAAATTATATTGAATTTGCAACCTGATGGAGGTTAGTATAGATGGACTAATAGAACAAGTTCCACACACTGCTACAAGCCGAAGCCCAAATATTTTTTCAGAGCTAGATGCAGATAAAAATTATTTTGAATTTGCAACCTGCTGGATGTTAGTATAGATGAACTAATAGAACAAGTTCCACACACTGCTACAAGCCAAAATATTTTTTCAGAGCTAGATGCAGAAAAAAATTAGATTGAGTTTGCAATCTGGTGGAGGTTACTATAGATGGACTAATAGAACAAGTCCCACACACTGCTACAAGCCGAAACATTTTTCAGAGCTAGATGCAGAAAAAAATTTGATTGAATTTGCAACCTGGTGGAGGTTAGTATAGATGGACTAATAGAACAAGTCCCACACACTGCTACAAGCCAAAATATTTTTTCAGAGCTAGATGCAGAAAAAAATTATATTGAATTTGCAACCTGATTAAGGTTAGTATAGATGGACTAATAGAACAAGTCCCACAAACAGCTACAAGCCAAAATATTTTTTCAGAGCTAGATGCAGAAAAAAATTATATTGAATTTGCAACCTGATGAAGGTTAGTATAGATGGACTAATAGAACAAGTCCCACACACTGCTACAAGCCAAAATATTTTTTCAGAGCTAGATGCAAAAAAAATTATATTGAATTTGCAACCTGATGGAGGTTAGTATAGATGGACTAATAGAACAAGTCCCACACACTGCTACAAGCCAAAGCCCAAATATTTTTTCAGAGCTAGATACAGATAAAAATTATTTTGAATTTGCAACCTGCTGGAGGTTAGTATAGATGGACTAATAGAACAAGTCCCACACACTGCTACAAGCCAAAATATTTTTTCAGAGCTAGATGCAGAAAAAAATTAGATTGAATTTGCAACCTGATGGAGGTTAGTATAGATGGACTAATAGAACATGTCCCACACACTGCTACAAGCCGAAGCCCAAATATTTTTTCAGAGCTAGATGCTGATAAAAATTATTCTGAATTTGTAACCTGCTGGAGGTTAGTATAGATGGACTAATAGAACAAGTCCCACACACTGCTACAAGCCAAAATATTTTTTCAGAGCTAGATGCAGAAAAAAATTATATTGAATTTGCAACCTGATGGAGGTTAGCATAGATGGACTAATAGAACAAGTCCCACACACTGCTACAAGCCGAAGCCCAAATATTTTTTCAGAGCTAGATGCAGATAAAAATTATTTTGAATTTGCAACCTGCTGGAGGTTAGTATAGATGGACTAATAAAACAAGTCCCACACACTACTACAAGCCAAAATATTTTTTCAGAGCTAAATGCAGAAAAAAATTATATTCAGTTTGCAACCTGATGGAGATCAGTATAGATGGACTAATAGAACAAGTCCCACACACAGCTACAAGCCGAAATATTTTTTCAGAGCTAGATTCAGAAAAAAAATAGACTGAATTTGCAGCCTGGTGGAGGTTAGTATAGATGGACTAATAGAACAAGTCCCACACACTGCTACAAGCCGAAGCCCAAATATTTTTCAGAGCTAGATGCAGATAAAAATTATTTTGAATTTGTAACCTGCCGGAGGTTAGTATAGATGGACTAATAGAACAAGTCCCACACACTGCTACAAGCCAAAATATTTTTTCAGAGCTAGATGCAGAAAAAAATTATATTGCATTTGCAACCTGATGGAGGTTAGTATAGATGGACTAATAGAACAAGTCCCACACACTGCTACAAGCCGAAGCCCAAATATTTTTTCAGAGCTAGATGCAGATAAAAATTATTTTGAATTTGCAACCTGCTGGATGTTAGTATAGATGAACTAATAGAACAAGTTCCACACACTGCTACAATCCAAAATATTTTTTCAGAGCTAGATGAAGAAAAAAATTAGATTGAATTTGCAACCTGATGGAAGTTAGTATAGATGGACTAATAGAACAAGTCCCACACACTGCTACAAGCCGAAGCCCAAATATTTTTTCAGAGATAGATGCAGATTAAAATTATTTTGAATTTGCAACCTGCTGGATGTTAGTATAGATGAACTAATAGAACAAGTTCCACACACTGCTACAAGCCGAAATATTTTTTCAGAGCTAGATGCAGAAAAAAATTAGATTGAGTTTGCAATCTGGTGGAGGTTAGTATAGATGGACTAATAGAACAAGTCCCACACACTGCTACAAGCCAAAATATTTTTTCAGAGCTAGATGCAGAAAAAAATTATATTGAATTTGCAGCCTGATGAAGGTTAGTATAGATGGACTAATAGAACAAGTCCCACAAACAGCTACAAGCCGAAATATTTTTTCAGAGCTAGATGCAGAAAAAAATTAGATTGAATTTGCAACCTGGTGGAGGTTAGTATAGATGGACTAATAGAACAAGTCACACACACTGCTACAAGCCAAAATATTTTTTCAGAGCTAGATGCAGAAAAAAATGATATTGAATTTGCAACCTGATGGAGGTTAGTATAGATGGACTAATAGATCAAGTCCCACACACTGCTACAAGCCGAAGCCCAAATATTTTTTCAGAGCTAGATGCAGATAAAAATTATTTTGAATTTGCAACCTGCTGGAGGTTAGTATAGATGAACTAATAGAAGAAGTCCCACACACTGCTACAAGCCGAAATATTTTTTCAGAGCTAGATGCAGAAAAAAATTAGATTGAGTTTGCAACCTGGTGGAGGTTAGTATAGATGGACTAATAGAACAAGTCCCACGCACTGCTACAAGCCGAAACATTTTTCAGAGCTAGATGCAGAAAAAAATTAGATTGAATTTGCAACCTGGTGGAGGTTAGTATAGATGGACTAATAGAACAAGTCCAACACACTGCTACAAGCCAAAATATTTTTTCAGAGCTAGATGCAGAAAAAAATTAGATTGAATTTGCAACCTGATGAAGGTTAGTATAGATGGACTAATAGAACAAGTCCCACACACTGCTACAAGCCAAAATATTTTTTCAGAGCTAGATGCAGAAAAAAATTATATTGAATTTGCAACCTGATGGAGGTTAGTATAGATGGACTAATAGAACAAGTCCCACACACTGCTACAAGCCAAAGCCCAAATATTTTTTCAGAGCTAGATGCAGATAAAAATTATTTTGAATTTGCAACCTGCTGGAGGTTAGTATAGATGGACTAATAGAACAAGTCCCACACACTGCTACAAGCCAAAATATTTTTTCAGAGCTAGATGCAGAAAAAAATTTGATTGAATTTGCAACCTGATGGAGGTTAGTATAGATGGACTAATAGAACAAGTCCCACACACTGCTACAAGCCGAAGCCCAAATATTTTTTCAGAGCTAGATGCAGATAAAAATATTTTGACTTTGCAACAAGCTGGAGGTTAGTATACATGGACTAATAGAACAAGTTCCACACACTGCTACAAACCGAAATATTTTTTCAGAGCTAGATGCAGAAAAAATTATATTGAATTTGCAACCTGTTGAAGGTTAGTATAGATGGACTAGTAGAACAAGTCCCACACACAGTTACAAGCCGAAATATTTTTCAGAGCTAGATGCAGAAAAAAATTAGATTGAATTTGCAACCTGGTGGAGGTTAGTATAGATGGACTAATAGAACAAGTCCCACACACTGATAAAAGCCAAAATATTTTTTCAGAGCTAGATGCAGAAATAAATTATATTGAATTTGCAACCTGATGGAGGTTAGCATAGATGGACTAATAGAACAAGTCCCACACACTGCTACAAGCCGAAGCCCAAATATTTTTTCAGAGCTAGATGCAGATAAAAATTATTTTGAATTTGCAACCTGCTGGAGGTTAGTATAGATGGACTAATAGAACAAGTCCCACACACTGCTACAAGCCGAAATATTTTTTCAGAGCTAAATGCAGAAAAAAATTATATTCAGTTTGCAACCTGATGGAGATCAGTATAGATGGACTAATAGAACAAGTCCCACACACTGCTACAAGCCGAAACATTTTTTCAGAGCTAGATGCAGAAAAACATTTGATTGAATTTGCAACCTGGTGGAGGTTAGTATAGATGGACTAATAGAACAAGTCCCACACACTGCTACAAGCCGAAATATTTTTTCAGAGCTAGATGCAGAAAAACATTTGATTGAATTTGCAACCTGGTGGAGGTTAGTATAGATGGACTAATAGAACAAGTCCCACACACAGCTACAAGCCGAAATATTTTTTCAGAGCTAGATTCAGAAAAAAAATAGACTGAATTTGCAGCCTGTTGGAGGTTAGTATAGATGGACTAATAGAACAAGTCCCACACACTGCTACAAGCCGAAGCCCAAATATTTTTTCAGAGCTAGATGCAGATAAAAATTATTTTGAATTTGCAATCTGCTGGAGGTTAGTATAGATGGACTAATAGAACAAGTCCCACACACTGCTACAAGCCAAAATATTTTTTCATAGCTAGATGCAGAAAAAAATTAGATTGAATTTGCAACCTGATGGAGGTTAGTATAGATGGACTAATAGAACAAGTCCCACACACTGCTACAAGCCGAAGCCCAAATATTTTTTCAGAGCTAGATGCAGATAAAAATTATTTTGAATTTGTAACATGCTGGAGGTTAGTATAGATGGACTAATAGAACAAGTCCCACACACTGCTACAAGCCAAAATATTTTTTCAGAGCTAGATGCAGAAAAAAATTATATTGAATTTGCAACCTGATGGAGGTTAGTATAGATGGACTAATAGAACAAGTCCCACACACTGCTACAAGCCGAAGCCCAAATATTTTTTCAGAGCTAGATGCAGATAAAAATTATTTTGAATTTGCAAACTGCTGGATGTTAGTATAGATGAACTAATAGAACAAGTTCCACACACTGGTACAATCCAAAATATTTTTTCAGAGCTAGATGAAGAAAAAAATTAGATTGAATTTGCAACCTGATGGAAGTTAGTATAGATGGACTAATAGAACAAGTCCCACACACTGCTACAAGCCGAAGCCCAAATATTTTTTCAGAGATAGATGCAGATTAAAATTATTTTCAATTTGCAACCTGCTGGATGTTAGTATAGATGAACTAATAGAACAAGTTCCACACACTGCTACAAGCCGAAATATTTTTTCAGAGCTAGATGCAGAAAAAAATTAGATTGAGTTTGCAATCTGGTGGAGGTTAGTATAGATGGACTAATAGAACAAGTCCCACACACTGCTACAAGCCGAAACAATTTTCAGAGCTAGATGCAGAAAAAAATTAGATTGATTTTGCAACCTGGTGGAGGTTAGTATAGATGGACTAATAGAACAAGTCCCACACACTGCTACAAGCCAAAATATTTTTTCAGAGCTAGATGCAGAAAAAAATTATATTGAATTTGCAACCTGATGAAGGTTAGTATAGATGGACTAATAGAACAAGTCCCACAAACAGCTACAAGCCGAAATATTTTTTCAGAGCTAGATGCAGAAAAAAATAGATTGAATTTGCAACCTGGTGGAGGTTAGTATAGATGGACTAATAGAACAAGTCACACACACTGCTACAAGCCAAAATATTTTTTCAGAGCTAGATGCAGAAAAAAATGATATTGAATTTGCAACCTGATGGAGGTTAGTATAGATGGACTAATAGATCAAGTCCCACACACTGCTACAAGCCGAAGCCCAAATATTTTTTCAGAGCTAGATGCAGATAAAAATTATTTTGAATTTGCAACCTGCTGGATGTTAGTATAGATGAACTAATAGAAGAAGTCCCACACACTGCTACAAGCCGAAATATTTTTTCAGAGCTAGATGCAGAAAAAAATTAGATTGAGTTTGCAACCTGGTGGAGGTTAGTATAGATGGACTAATAGAACAAGTCCCACGCACTGCTACAAGCCGAAACATTTTTCAGAGCTAGATGCAGAAAAAAATTAGATTGAATTTGCAACCTGGTGGAGGTTAGTATAGATGGACTAATAGAACAAGTCCCACACACTGCTACAATCCAAAATATTTTTTCAGAGCTAGATGCAGAAAAAAATTAGATTGAATTTGCAACCTGATGAAGGTTAGTATAGATGGACTAATAGAACAAGTCCCACACACTGCTACAAGCCAAAATATTTTTTCAGAGCTAGATGCAGAAAAAAATTTGATTGAATTTGCAACCTGATGGAGGTTAGTATAGATGGACTAATAGAACAAGTCCCACACACTGCTACAAGCCGAAGCCCAAATATTTTTTCAGAGCTAGATGCAGATAAAAATATTTTGACTTTGCAACCTGCTGGAGGTTAGTATAGATGGACTAATAGAACAAGTTCCACACACTGCTACAAACCGAAATATTTTTTCAGAGCTAGATGCAGAAAAAATTATATTGAATTTGCAACCTGTTGAAGGTTAGTATAGATGGACTAGTAGAACAAGTCCCACACACAGTTACAAGCCGAAATATTTTTCAGAGCTAGATGCAGAAAAAAATTAGATTGAATTTGCAACCTGGTGGAGGTTAGTATAGATGGACTAATAGAACAAGTCCCACACACTGATACAAGCCAAAATATTTTTTCAGAGCTAGATGCAGAAAAAAATTATATTGAATTTGCAACCTGATGGAGGTTAGTATAGATGGACTAGTAGAACAAGTCCCACACACTGCTACAAGCCGAAGCCCAAATATTTTTTCAGAGCTAGATGCAGATAAAAATTATTTTGAATTTGCAACCTGCTGGAGGTTAGTATAGATGGACTAATAGAACAAATCCCACACACTGCTACAAGCCAAAATATTTTTTCACAGCTAGATTCAGAAAAAAATTAGATTAAGTTTGCAACCTGATGGAAGTTAGTATATATGGACTAATAGAACAAGTCCCACACACTGCTACAAGCCGAAGCCCAAATATTTTTTCAGAGCTAGATGCAGATAAAAAATATTTTGAATTTGCAACCTGCTGGAGGTTAGTATAGATGGCCTAATAGAACAAGTTCCACACACTGCTACAAACCGAAATATTTTTTCAGAGCTAGATGCAGAAAAAATTATATTGAATTTGCAACCTGTTGAAGGTTAGTATAGATGGACTAGTAGAACAAGTCCCACACACAGTTACAAGCCGAAATATTTTTCAGAGCTAGATGCAGAAAAAAATTAGATTGAATTTGCAACCTGGTGGAGGTTAGTATAGATGGACTAATAGAACAAGTCCCACACACTGATATAAGCCAAAATATTTTTTCAGAGCTAGATGCAGAAAAAAATTATATTGAATTTGCAACCTGATGGAGGTTAGCATAGATGGACTAATAGAACAAGTCCCACACACTGCTACAAGCCGAAGCCCAAATATTTTTTCAGAGCTAGATGCAGATAAAAATTATTTTGAATTTGCAACCTGCTGGAGGTTAGTATAGATGGACTAATAGAACAAGTCCCACACACTGCTACAAGCCGAAATATTTTTTCAGAGCTAAATGCAGAAAAAAATTATATTCAGTTTGCAACCTGATGGAGATCAGTATAGATGGACTAATAGAACAAGTCCCACACACTGCTACAAGCCGAAATATTTTTTCAGAGCTAGATTCAGAAAAAAAATAGACTGAATTTGCAGCCTGGTGGAGGTTAGTATAGATGGACTAATAGAACAAGTCCCACACACTGCTACAAGCCGAAGCCCAAATATTTTTTCAGAGTTAGATGCAGATAAAAATTATTTTGAATTTGCAACCTGCTGGAGGTTAGTATAGATGGACTAATAGAACAAGTCCCACACACTGCTACAAGCCAAAATATTTTTTCAGAGCTAGATGCAGAAAAAAATTAGATTGAATTTGCAACCTGATGGAGGTTAGTATAGATGGACTAATAGAACAAGTCCTACACACTGCTACAAGCCGAAGCCCAAATATTTTTTCAGAGCTAGATGCAGATAAAAATTATTTTGAATTTGTAACCTGCTGGAGGTTAGTATAGATGGACTAATAGAACAAGTCCCACACACTGCTACAAGCCGAAGCCCAAATATTTTTTCAGAGCTAGATGCAGATAAAAATTATTTTGAATTTGCAACCTGCTGGATGTTAGTATAGATGAACTAATAGAACAAGTTCCACACACTGCTACAATCCAAAATATTTTTTCAGAGCTAGATGAAGAAAAAAATTAGATTGAATTTGCAACCTGATGGAAGTTAGTATAGATGGACTAATAGAACTAGTCCCACACACTGCTACAAGCCGAAGCCCAAATTTTTTTTCAGAGCTAGATGCAGATAAAAATTATTTTGAATTTGCAACCTGCTGGAGGTTAGTATAGATGGACTAATAGAACAAGTCCCACACACTGCTACAAGCCAAAATATTTTTTCACAGCTAGATTCAGAAAAAAATTAGATCAAATTTGCAACCTGATGGAAGTTAGTATATATGGACTAATAGAACAAGTCCCACACAATGCTACAAGCCGAAGCCCAAATATTTTTTCAGAGCTAGATGCAGATAAAAAATATTTTGAATTTGCAACCTGCTGGAGGTTAGTATAGATGGACTAATAGAACAAGTTCCACACACTGCTACAAACCGAAATATTTTTTCAGAGCTAGATGCAGAAAAAATTATATTGAATTTGCAACCTGTTGAAGGTTAGTATAGATGGACTAGTAGAACAAGTCCCACACACAGTTACAAGCCGAAATATTTTTCAGAGCTAGATGCAGAAAAAAATTAGATTGAATTTGCAACCTGGTGGAGGTTAGTATAGATGGACTAATAGAACAAGTCCCACACACTGATACAAGCCAAAATATTTTTTCAGAGCTAGATGCAGAAAAAAATTATATTGAATTTGCAACCTGATGGAGGTTAGCATAGATGGACTAATAGAACAAGTCCCACACACTGCTACAAGCCGAAGCCCAAATATTTTTTCAGAGCTAGATGCAGATAAAAATTATTTTGAATTTGCAACCTGCTGGAGGTTAGTATAGATGGACTAATAGAACAAGTCCCACACACTGCTACAAGCCGAAATATTTTTTCAGAGCTAAATGCAGAAAAAAATTATATTCAGTTTGCAACCTGATGGAGATCAGTATAGATGGACTAATAGAACAAGTCCCACACACTGCTACAAGCCGAAATATTTTTTCAGAGCTAGATGCAGAAAAACATTTGATTGAATTTGCAACCTGGTGGAGGTTAGTATAGATGGACTAATAGAACAAGTCCCACACACTGCTACAAGCCGAAATATTTTTTCAGAGCTAGATGCAGAAAAAATTATATTGAATTTGCAACCTGATGAAGGTTAGTATAGATGGACTAATAGAACAAGTCCCACACACAGCTACAAGCCGAAATATTTTTTCAGAGCTAGATTCAGAAAAAAAATAGACTGAATTTGCAGCCTGGTGGAGGTTAGTATAAATGGACTAATAGAACAAGTCCCACACACTGCTACAAGCCGAAGCCCAAATATTTTTTCAGAGCTAGATGCAGATAAAAATTATTTTGAATTTGTAACCTGCTGGAGGTTAGTATAGATGGACTAATAGAACAAGTCCCACACACTGCTACAAGCCGAAGCCCAAATATTTTTTCAGAGCTAGATGCAGATAAAAATTATTTTGAATTTGCAACCTGCTGGATGTTAGTATAGATGAACTAATAGAACAAGTTCCACACACTGCTACAATCCAAAATATTTTTTCAGAGCTAGATGAAGAAAAAAATTAGATTGAATTTGCAACCTGATGGAATTTAATATAGATGGACTAATAGAACAGGTCCCACACACTGCTACAAGCCGAAGCCCAAATATTTTTTCAGAGATAGATGCAGATTAAAATTATTTTGAATTTGCAACCTGCTGGATGTTAGTATAGATGAACTAATAGAACAAGTTCCACACACTGCTACAAGCCGAAATATTTTTTCAGAGCTAGATGCAGAAAAAAATTAGATTGAGTTTGCAATCTGGTGGAGGTTAGTATAGATGGACTAATAGAACAAGTCCCACACACTGCTACAAGCCGAAACAATTTTCAGAGCTAGATGCAGAAAAAAATTAGATTGAATTTGCAACCTGGTGGAGGTTAGTATAGATGGACTAATAGAACAAGTCCCACACACTGCTACAAGCCAAAATATTTTTTCAGAGCTAGATGCAGAAAAAAATTATATTGAATTTGCAACCTGATGAAGGTTAGTATAGATGGACTAATAGAACAAGTCCCACAAACAGCTACAAGCCGAAATGTTTTTTCAGAGCTAGATGCAGAAAAAAATTAGATTGAATTTGCAACCTGGTGGAGGTTAGTATAGATGGACTAATAGAACAAGTCACACACACTGCTACAAGCCAAAATATTTTTTCAGAGCTAGATGCAGAAAAAAATGATATTGAATTTGCAACCTGATGGAGGTTAGTATAGATGGACTAATAGATCAAGTCCCACACACTGCTACAAGCCGAAGCCCAAATATTTTTTCAGAGCTAGATGCAGATAAAAATTATTTTGAATTTGCAACCTGCTAGAGGTTAGTATAGATGAACTAATAGAAGAAGTCCCACACACTGCTACAAGCCGAAATATTTTTTCAGAGCTAGATGCAGAAAAAAATTAGATTAAGTTTGCAACCTGGTGGAGGTTAGTATAGATGGACTAATAGAACAAGTCCCACGCACTGCTACAAGCCGAAACATTTTTCAGAGCTAGATGCAGAAAAAAATTAGATTGAATTTGCAACCTGGTGGAGGTTAGTATAGATGGACTAATAGAACGAGTCCAACACACTGCTACAAGCCAAAATATTTTTTCAGAGCTTGATGCAGAAAAAAATTAGATTGAATTTGCAACCTGATGAAGGTTAGTATAGATGGACTAATAGAACAAGTCCCACACACTGCTACAAGCCAAAATATTTTTTCAGAGCTAGATGCAGAAAAAAATTATATTGAATTTGCAACCTGATGGAGGTTAGTATAGATGGACTAATAGATCAAGTCCCACACACTGCTACAAGCCGAAGCCCAAATATTTTTTCAGAGCTAGATGCAGATAAAAATTATTTTGAATTTGCAACCTGCTGGAGGTTAGTATAGATGAACTAATAGAAGAAGTCCCACACACTGCTACAAGCCGAAATATTTTTTCAGAGCTAGATGCAGAAAAAAATTAGATTGAGTTTGCAACCTGGTGGAGGTTAGTATAGATGGACTAATAGAACAAGTCCCACGCACTGCTACAAGCCGAAACATTTTTCAGAGCTAGATGCAGAAAAAAATTAGATTGAATTTGCAACCTGGTGGAGGTTAGTATAGATGGACTAATAGAACAAGTCCAACACACTGCTACAAGCCAAAATATTTTTTCAGAGCTAGATGCAGAAAAAAATTTGATTGAATTTGCAACCTGATGAAGGTTAGTATAGATGGACTAATAGAACAAGTCCCACACACTGCTACAAGCCAAAATATTTTTTCAGAGCTAGATGCAGAAAAAAATTATATTGAATTTGCAACCTGATGGAGGTTAGTATAGATGGACTAATAGAACAAGTCCCACACACTGCTACAAGCCAAAGCCCAAATATTTTTCAGAGCTAGATGCAGATAAAAATTATTTTGAATTTGCAACCTGCTGGAGGTTAGTATAGATGGACTAATAGAACAAGTCCCACACACTGCTACAAGCCAAAATATTTTTTCAGAGCTAGATGCAGAAAAAAATTTGATTGAATTTGCAATCTGATGGAGGTTAGTATAGATGGACTAATAGAACAAGTCCCACACACTGCTACAAGCCGAAGCCCAAATATTTTTTCAGAGCTAGATGCAGATAAAAATATTTTGACTTTGCAACCTGCTGGAGGTTAGTATAGATGGACTAATAGAACAAGTTCCACACACTGCTACAAACCGAAATATTTTTTCAGAGCTAGATGCAGAAAAAAATTAGATTGAATTTGTAACCTTGTGGAGGTTAGTATAGATGGACTAATAGAACAAGTCCCACACACTGATACAAGCCAAAATATTTTTTCAGAGCTAGATGCAGAAAAAAATTATATTGAATTTGCAACCTGATGGAGGTTAGTATAGATGGACAAGTAGAACAAGTCCCACACACTGCTACAAGCCGAAGCCCAAATATTTTTTCAGAGCTAGATGCAGATAAAAATTATTTTCAATTTGCAACCTGCTGGAGGTTAGTATAGATGGACTAATAGAACAAGTCCCACACACTGCTACAAGCCAAAATATTTTTTCACAGCTAGATGCAGAAAAAAATTAGATTAAATTTGCAACCTGATGGAAGTTAGTATATATGGACTAATAGAACAAGTCCCAAACACTGCTACAAGCCGAAGCCCAAATATTTTTTCAGAGCTAGATGCAGATAAAAAATATTTTGAATTTGCAACCTGCTGGAGGTTAGTATAGATGGACTAATAGAACAAGTCCAACACACTGCTACAAGACAAAATATTTTTTCAGAGCTAGATGCAGAAAAAAATTAGATTGAATTTGCAACCTGTTGGAGGTTAGTATAGATGGACTAATAGATCAAGTCCCACACACTGCTACAATCCGAAGCCCAAATATTTTTTCAGAGCTAGATGCAGATAAAAATTATTTTGAATTTGCAACCTGCTGGAGGTTAGTATAGATGAACTAATAGAACAAGTCCCACACACTGCTACAAGTCGAAATATTTTTTCAGAGCTAGATGCAGAAAAAAATTAGATTGAGTTTGCAACCTGGTGGAGGTTAGTATAGATGGACTAATAGAACAAGTCCCACACACTGCTACAAGCCGAAACATTTTTCAGAGCTAGATGCAGAAAAAAATTAGATTGAATTTGCAACCTGGTGGAGGTTAGTATAGATGGACTAATAGAACAAGTCCCACACACTGCTACAAGCCAAAATATTTTTTCAGAGCTAGATGCAGAAAAAAATTATATTGAATTTGCAACCTGATGAAGGTTAGTATAGATGGACAAATAGAACCAGTCGCACAAACAGCTACAAGCTGAAATATTTTTTCAGAGCTAGATGCAGAAAAAAATTACATTGAATTTGCAACCTGGTGGAGGTTAGTATAGATGGACTAATAGAACAAGTCCCACACACTGCTACAAGCAAAAATATTTTTTCAGAGCTAGATGCAGAAAAAAATTAGATTGAATTTGCAACCTGATGGAGGTTAGTATAGATGGACTAATAGAACAAGTCCCACACACTGCTACAAGCCAAAGCCCAAATATTTTTTCAGAGCTAGATGCAGATAAAAATTATTTTGAATTTGCAACCTGGTGGAGGTTAGTATAGATGGACTAATAGAATAAGTCCCACACACTGCTACAAGCCGAAACATTTTTCAGAGCTAGATGCAGAAAAAAATTTGATTGAATTTGCAACCTGGTGGAGGTTAGTATAGATGGACTAATAGAACAAGTCCCACACACTGCTACAAGCCAAAATATTTTTTCAGAGCTAGATGCAGAAAAAAATTTGATTGAATTTGCAACCTGATGGAGGTTAGTATAGATGGACTAATAGAACAAGTCCCACACACTGCTACAAGCCGAACCCAAATATTTTTTCAGAGCTAGATGCAGATAAAAATATTTTGACTTTGCAACCTGCTGGAGGTTAGTATAGATGGACTAATAGAACAAGTTGCACACACTGCTACAAGCCGAAATATTTTTTCAGAGCTAGATGCAGAAAAAATTATATTGAATTTGCAACCTGTTGAAGGTTAGTATAGATGGACTAGTAGAACAAGTCCCACACACAGCTACAAGCCGAAATATTTTTCAGAGCTATATGCAGAAAAAAATTAGATTGAAATTGCAACCTGGTGGAGGTTAGTATAGATGGACTAGTAGAACAAGTCCCACACACTGATGCAAGCCAAAATATTTTTTCAGAGCTAGATGCAGAAAAAAAATATATTGAATTTGCAACCTGATGGAGGTTAGTATAGATGGAGTAGTAGAACAAGTCCCACACACTGCTACAAGCCGAAGCCCAAATATTTTTTCAGAGCTAGATGCAGATAAAAATTATTCTGAATTTGTAACCTGCTGCAGGATAGTATAGATGGACTAATAGAAGAAGTCCCACACACTGCTACAAGCCAAAATATTTTTTCAGAGCTAGATGCAGAAAAAAATTAGATTGAATTTGCAACCTGATGGAGGTTAGTATAGATGGACTAATAGATCAAGTCCCACACACTGCTACAAGCTGAAGCCCAAATATTTTTTCAGAGCTAGATGCAGATAAAAATTATTTTGAATTTGCAACCTGCTGGAGGTTAGTATAGATGGACTAATATAACAAGTCCCACACACTGCTACAAGCCGAAAAATTTTTCAGAGCTAGATGCAGAAAAAAATTAGATTGAGTTTGCAACCTGGTGGAGGTTAGTATAGATGGACTAATAGAACAAGTCCCACACACTGCTACAAGCCGAAACATTTTTCAGAGCTAGATGCAGAAAAAAATTCGATTGAATTTGCAACCTGGTGGAGGTTAGTATAGATGGACTAATAGAACAAGTCCCACACACTGCTACAAGCCGAAATATTTTTTAAGAGCTAGATGCAGTAAAAAAATTATATTGAATTTGAAACCTGATGAAGGTAAGTATAGATGGACTAATAGAACAAGTCCCACAAACATCTACAAGCCAAAATGTTTTTTCAGAGCTAGATGCAGATAAAAAATATTTTGAATTTGCAACCGGCTGGAGGTTAGTATAGATGGACTAATAGAACAAGTCCCACACACTGCTACAAGACAAAATATTTTTTCAGAGCTAGATGCAGAAAAAAATTAGATTGAATTTGCAACCTGATGGAGGTTAGTATAGATGGACAAATAGAACAAGTCCCACACACTGCTACAAGCCGAAGCCCAAATATTTTTTCAGAGCTAGATGCAGATAAAAATTATTCTGAATTTGTAACCTGCTGGAGGTTAGTATAGATGGACTAATAGAACAAGCCCCACACACTGCTACAAGCCAAAATATTTTTTCAGAGCTAGATGCAGAAAAAAATTTGATTGAATTTGCAACCTGATGGAGGTTAGTATAGATGGACTAATAGAACAAATCCCACACACTGCTTCAAGCCGAAGCCCAAATATTTTTTCAGAGCTAGATGCAGATAAAAATTATTTTGAATATGCAACCTGCTGGATGTTAGTACAGATGAACTAATAGAACAAGTTCCACACACTGCTACAATCCAAAATATTTTTTCAAAGCTAGATGAAGAAAAAAATTAGATTAAATTTGCAACCTGATGGAGGTTAGTATAGATGGACTAATAGAACAAGTCCCACACACTGCTACAAGCCGAAGCCCAAATATTTTTTCAGAGATAGATGCAGATTAAAATTATTTTGAATTTGCAACCTGCTGGATGTTAGTATAGATGAACTAATAGAACAAGTTCCACACACTGCTACAAGCCGAAATATTTTTTCAGAGTTAGATGCAGAAAAAAATTAGATTGAGTTTGCAATCTGGTGGAGGTTAGTATAGATGGACTAATAGAACAAGTCCCACACACTGCTACAAGCCGAAACATTTTTCAGAGCTAGATGCAGAAAAAAATTAGATTGAATTTGCAACCTGGTGGAGGTTAGTATAGATGTACTAATAGAACAAGTCCCACACACTGCTACAAGCCAAAATATTTTTTCAGAGCTAGATGCAGAAAAAAATTAGATTGAATTTGCAACCTGATGGAGGTTAGTATAGATGGACTAATAGAACAAGTCCCACACACTGCTACAAGCCAAAGCCCAAATATTTTTTCAGAGCTAGATGCAGATAAAAATTATTTTGAATTTGCAACCTGCTGGAGGTTAGTATAGATGGACTAATAGAACAAGTCCCACACACTGCTACAAGCCAAAATATTTTTTCAGAGCTAGATGCAGAAAAAAATTTGATTGAATTTGCAACCTGATGGAGGTTAGTATAGATGGACTAATAGAACAAGTCCCACACACTGCTACAAGCCGAAGCCCAAATATTTTTTCAGAGCTAGATACAGATAAAAATATTTTGACTTTGCAACCTGCTGGAGGTTAGTATAGATGGACTAATAGAACAAGTTCCACACACTGCTACAAACCAAAATATTTTTTCAGAGCTAGATGCAGAAAAAATTATATTGAATTTGCAACCTGTTGAAGGTTAGTATAGATGGACTAGTAGAACAAGTCCCACACACAGTTACAAGCCGAAATATTTTTCAGAGCTGGATGCAGAAAAAAATTAGATTGAATTTGCAACCTGGTGGAGGTTAGTATAGATGGACTAATAGAACAAGTCCCACACACTGCTACAAGACAAAATATTTTTTCAGAGCTAGATGCAGAAAAAAATTATATTGAATTTGCAACCTGATGAAGGTTAGTATAGATGGACAAATAGAACCAGTCCCACAAACAGCTACAAGCCGAAATATTTTTTCAGAGCTAGATGCAGAAAAAAATTAGATTGAATTTGCAACCTGGTAGAGGTTAGTATAGATGGACTAATAGAACAAGTCCCACACACTGCTACAAGCAAAAATATTTTTTCAGAGCTAGATGCAGAAAAAAATTAGATTGAATTTGCAACCTGATGGAGGTTAGTATAGATGGACTAATAGAACAAGTCCCACACACTGCTACAAGCCACAGCCCAAATATTTTTTCAGAGCTAGATGCAGATAAAAATTATTTTGAATTTGCAACCTGGTGGAGGTTAGTATAGATGGACTAATAGAACAAGTCCCACACACTGCTACAAGCCGAAACATTTTTCAGAGCTAGATGCAGAAAAAAATTCGATTGAATTTGCAACCTGGTGGAGGTTAGTATAGATGGACTAATAGAACAAGTCCCACACACTGCTACAAGCCAAAATATTTTTTTCAGAGCTAGATGCAGAAAAAAATTTGATTGAATTTGCAACCTGATGGAGGTTAGTATAGATGGACTAATAGAACAAGTCCCACACACTGCTACAAGCCAAAATATTTTTTTCAGAGCTAGATGCAGAAAAAAATTTGATTGAATTTGCAACCTGCTGGAGGTTAGTATAGATGGACTAATAGAACAAGTTCCACACACTGCTACAAGCCAAAATATTTTTTCAGAGCTAGATGCAGAAAAAATTATATTGAATTTGCAACCTGTTGAAGGTTAGTATAGATGGACTAGTAGAACAAGTCCCACACACAGCTACAAGCCGAAATATTTTTCAGAGCTAGATGCAGATAAAAATTAGATTGAATTTGCAACCTGCTGGAGGTTAGTATAGATGGACTAATAGAACAAGTCCCACACACTGATACAAGCCAAAATATTTTTTCAGAGCTAGATGCAGAAAAAAATTATATTGAATTTGCAACCTGATGGAGGTTAGTATAGATGGACTAGTAGAACAAGTCCCACACACTGCTACAAGACGAAGCCCAAATATTTTTTCAGAGCTAGATGCAGATAAAAATTATTTTGAATTTGCAACCTGCTGGAGGTTAGTATAGATGGACTAATAGAACAAGTCCCACACACTGCTACAAGCCAAAATATTTTTTCACAGCTAGATGCAGAAAAAAATTAGATTAAATTTGCAACCTGATGGATGTTAGTATATATGGACTAATAGAACAAGTCCCACACACTGCTACAAGCCGAAGCCCAAATATTTTTTCAGAGCTAGATGCAGATAAAAAATATTTTGAATTTGCAACCTGCTGGAGGTTAGTATAGATGGACTAATAGAACAAGTCCCACACACTGCTACAAGCCAAAATATTTTTTCAGAGCTAGATGCAGAAAAAAATTAGATTGAATTTGCAACCTGATGGAGGTTAGTATAGATGGACTAATAGAACAAGTCCCACACACTGCTACAAGCCGAAGCCCAAATATTTTTTCAGAGCTAGATGCAGATAGAAATTATTCTGAATTTGTAACCTGCTGCAGGATAGTATAGATGGACTAATAGAAGAAGTCCCACACACTGCTACAAGCCAAAATATTTTTTCAGAGCTAGATGAAGAAAAAAATTAGATTGAATTTGCAACCTGATGGAGGTTAGTATAGATGGACTAATAGAAGAAGTCCCACACACTGCTACAAGCCGAAGCCCAAATATTTTTTCAGAGATAGATGCAGATTAAAATTATTTTGAATTTGCAACCTGCTGGATGTTAGTATAGATGAACTAATAGAACAAGTTCCACACACTGCTACAAGCCGAAATATTTTTTCAGAGCTAGATGCAGAAAAAAAGTAGATTGAGTTTGCAATCTGGTGGAGGTTAGTATAGATGGACTAATAGAACAAGTCCCACACACTGCTACAAGCCGAAACATTTTTAAGAGCTAGATGCAGAAAAAAATTAGATTGAATTTGCAACCTGGTGGAGGTTAGTATAGATGGACTAATAGAACAAGTCCCACACACTGCTACAAGCCAAAATATTTTTTCAGAGCTAGATGCAGAAAAAAATTAGATTGAATTTGCAACCTGATGGAGGTTAGTATAGATGGACTAATAGAACAAGTCCCACACACTGCTACAAGCCAAAGCCCAAATATTTTTTCAGAGCTAGATGCAGATAAAAATTATTTTGAATTTGCAACCTGCTGGAGGTTAGTATAGATGGACTAATTGAACAAGTCCCACACACTGCTACAAGCCAAAATATTTTTTCAGAGCTAGATGCAGAAAAAAATTTGATTGAATTTGCAACCTGATGGAGGTTAGTATAGATGGACTAATAGAACAAGTCCCACACACTGCTACAAGCCGAAGCCCAAATATTTTTTCAGAGCTAGATGCAGATAAAAATATTTTGACTTTGCAACCTGCTGGAGGTTAGTATAGATGGACTAATAGAACAAGTTCCACACACTGCTACAAACCGAAATATTTTTTCAGAGCTAGATGCAGAAAAAATTATATTGAATTTGCAACCTGTTGAAGGTTAGTATAGATGGACTAGTAGAACAAGTCCCACACACAGTTACAAGCCGAAATATTTTTCAGAGCTGGATGCAGAAAAAAATTAGATTGAATTTGCAACCTGGTGGAGGTTAGTATTGATGGACTAATAGAACAAGTCAGACACACTGATACAAGCCAAAATATTTTTTCAGAGCTAGATGCAGAAAAAAATTATATTGAATTTGCAACCTGATGGAGGTTAGTATAGATGGACTAGTAGAACAAGTCCCACACACTGCTACAAGCCGAAGCCCAAATATTTTTTCAGAGCTAGATGCAGATAACAATTATTTTGAATTTGCAACCTGCTGGAGGTTAGTATAGATGGACTAATAGAACAAGTCCCACACACTGCTACAAGCCAAAATATTTTTTCACAGCTAGATGCAGAAAAAAATTAGATTAAATTTGCAACCTGATGGAAGTTAGTATATATGGACTAATAGAACAAGTCCCACACACTGCTACAAGCCGAAGCCCAAATATTTTTTCAGAGCTAGATGCAGATAAAAAATATTTTGAATTTGCAACCTGCTGGAGGTTAGTATAGATGGACTAATAGAACAAGTCCCACACACTGCTACAAGACAAAATATTTTTTCAGAGCTAGATGCAGAAAAAAATGAGATTGAATTTGCAACCTGATGGAGGTTAGTATAGATGGACTAATAGATCAAGTCCCACACACTGCTACAATCCGAAGCCCAAATATTTTTTCAGAGCTAGATGCAGATAAAAATTATTTTGAATTTGCAACCTGCTGGAGGTTAGTATAGATGAACTAATAGAACAAGTCCCACACACTGCTACAAGCCGAAATATTTTTTCAGAGCTAGATGCAGAAAAAAATTAGATTGAGTTTGCAACCTGGTGGAGGTTAGTATAGATGGACTAATAGAACAAGTCCCACACACTGCTACAAGCCGAAACATTTTTCAGAGCTAGATGCAGAAAAAAATTAGATTGAATTTGCAACCTGGTAGAGGTTAGTATAGATGGACTAATAGAACAAGTCCCACACACTGCTAAAAGCCAAAATATTTTTTCAGAGCTAGATGCAGAAAAAAATTATATTGAATTTGCAACCTGATGAAGGTTAGTATAGATGGACAAATAGAACCAGTCCCACAAACAGCTACAAGCCGAAATATTTTTTCAGAGCTAGATGCAGAAAAAAATTAGATTGAATTTGCAACATGGTGGAGGTTAGTATAGATGGACTAATAGAACAAGTCCCACACACTGCTACAAGCAAAAATATTTTTTCAGAGCTAGATGCAGAAAAAAATTTGATTGAATTTGCAACTAGATGGAGGTTAGTATAGATGGACTAATAGAACAAGTCCCACACACTGCTACAAGCCAAAGCCCAAATATTTTTTCAGAGCTAGATGCAGATAAAAATTATTTTGAATTTGCAACCTGGTGGAGGTTAGTATAGATGGACTAATAGAACAAGTCCCACACACTGCTACAAGCCGAAATATTTTTCAGAGCTAGATGCAGAAAAAAATTCGATTGAATTTGCAACCTGGTGGAGGTTAGTATAGATGGACTAATAGAACAAGTCCCACACACTGCTACAAGCCAAAATATTTTTTCAGAGCTAGATGCAGAAAAAAATTTGATTGAATTTGCAACCTGATGGAGGTTAGTATAGATGGACTAATAGAACAAGTCCCACACACTGCTACAAGCCGAACCCAAATATTTTTTCAGAGCTAGATGCAGATAAAAATATTTTGACTTTGCAACCTGCTGGAGGTTAGTATAGATGGACTAATAGAACAAGTTCCACACACTGCTACAAGCCGAAATATTTTTTCAGAGCTAGATGCAGAAAAAATTATATTGAATTTGCAACCTGTTGAAGGTTAGTATAGATGGACTAGTAGAACAAGTCCCACACACAGCTGCAAGTCGAAATATTTTTCAGAGCTAGATGCAGAAAAAAATTAGATTGAATTTGCAACCTGGTGGAGGTTAGTGTAGATGGACTAATAGAACAAGTCCCACACACTGATACAAGCCAAAATATTTTTTCAGAGCTAGATGCAGATAAAAAATATTTTGAATTTGCAACCTGCTGGAGGTTAGTATAGATGGACTAATAGAACAAGTCCCACACACTGCTACAAGCCAAAATATTTTTTCAGAGCTAGATGCAGAAAAAAATTAGATTGAATTTGCAACCTGATGGAGGTTAGTATAGATGGACTAATAGAACAAGTCCCACACACTGCTACAAGCCGAAGCCCAAATATTTTTTCAGAGCTAGATGCAGATAAAAATTATTCTGAATTTGTAACCTGCTGCAGGATAGTATAGATGGACTAATAGAAGAAGTTCCACACACTGCTACAAGCCAAAATATTTTTTCAGAGCTAGATGCAGAAAAAAATTAGATTGAATTTGCAACCTGATGGAGGTTATTATAGATGGACTAATAGATCAAGTCCCACACACTGCTACAAGCTGAAGCCCAAATATTTTTTCAGAGCTAGATGCAGATAAAAATTATTTTGAATTTGCAACCTGCTGGAGGTTAGTATAGATGGACTAATAGAACAAGTCCCACACTGTCACGGGTGTGTCGCCACGAAGATCGTCACGATTACACAGCCTGACTTCTCGCAGCTGACTTTTTGGTGCTTTGTGTTTTCGGCAGTGAGGGAGTTAATTCTCTCTCTCTCTGTGCTAGACGAGGTCCAGCCTCGCCCAGCTGCAATCAATGCTGCTGTAGTGAGACTCCTTCAAATGCCTGCTGGTCTGTTTGGGAAGTGTCGGTGAAAGCATTTCATACAGACCTACAGAGCGGATCGTGGTATTTGGAGTTTCTGAGATAAGTGTTTTTGGAGTGTTTTTTCCCTTCCTCGCTTTATCATTTATCTCCTTTCCCGTTGGTGTTCCCTCTGTTGTAGTTGTGTAGTTTTTGTATGCAAGGTTGTTTTGGTTTTTCCCTTGTACTGTCTCCTTCGTCTAAGTACTGTGTGTGGGCATATTATTACTTGTCCTCTTTTGTTGTGATCGGGGTCCTTCTCAGGAATAGATTACTTAGGTGCAGGGATCCTCAGGAGGTAGGGGTTACGCTGGCGGCCTGGACCTCTGTACCTTTAACAGTACCTCCAGGTTGAGGGATTAGTCAGGGCCCCAGCTTAGGGTCAGCTTAGGCCCCCTACCTCCAGTATACAGAGACAGCGTGACATTTTCACCGACCCACTTAGTTTTTCTCCAGCTACCATGGATCCAGTAGCCGGTCTAGCTCGGCAGTTGCAGAGTTTGTCCATGGAGCTGGCGGACGTTAGGTCCAAGGTTTTGCATCCTCAGGAGCAAGCCGGACCAGAACCTAAAGTAGCTCTCCCTGACAGGTTCACTGGGGGGCGGGACAAGTTTTTTGTTTTCCGGGAGGCATGCAAATTGTACTTTCGGCTGCGGCCTCGGTCATCGGGGAGTGAAGAACAAAGGGTGGGAATTGTCATCTCGCTCCTACAAGGGGACCCACAATCTTGGGCGTTCTCTCTTCCCCCGGGCTCCCCGGCTCTCCAGTCAGTGGATAGGTTTTTCGCTGCTCTGGGACTCGTATATGATGACCCAGATCGGATCTCCCTTGCTGAGTCTAAGTTACGTAGGATCCAGCAGGGAGATCGTCCGGCGGAGGAATTCTGTTCGGAGTTCCGTAGGTGGGCCACGGACACCCAGTGGAATGACCCGGCTCTTAGGAGCCAGTTTTGTCAAGGTTTATCCGACAAATTACAGGATGTGTTGGCACAGTATGACTCTCCCGCGTCACTGGAAGCCGCTATGGCCCTGGCTATTCGCGTTGACAGACGGCTTTGGAAGTGGTGCGGGATAACTCGACCCCCTGTGATGACTCCACCTCCTACAAGGTCCCCTCATATGGTGGTTCCCCTGGTCAGTCCAGAGGAGCCTATGCAATTAGGAGGGACATCATTTCGGGGGAGGGGACCGGTGGTGCGCCATAAGACAGGAAGGCGTTTCTTCTGCGGGAGAAAGGGACATTTTATTGGGGGGTGTCCATAACGTCCCTTGCAGAGTGAAGAGTCGTCGGAAAACTGTTGATCCCAGGTTGTGTGGTGGACGGCAATCTGGGAGTAGGTATTTCGTCCCTAGGTTCGTCTCAGTTTCTCGTACCGGCGGAGGTGGTGGTGGGTACGAGAACTGAGAGGATATCTGTTCTTTTGGATAGTGGGGCCGGGGCTAATCTGGTTGATGCTCGGTTTGCCCGGGTTCAAGGTATGCGATTGAGTGAGTTGGCTAAACCCATCCCCATATTCTCGATCGATGCCAGGCCTCTCGGTCAGGGAAGTTTTTTGCAAGCTGTGCATGACGTAAAACTTCAAGTGGGGGCGATACATAAAGAACTGTTGTCTTGCTACGAGTTGGAGGGTCTTCCCACTCCTATAGTGTTGGGCCTTCCTTGGTTAACTAAGCATTAGAGATGAGCGTTGTTCTACTCGAACTGTTCGCCAATCTCAAATTCGAGCTGTTTTGGGCGGTGTTCGAGCCGGTCGGCGAACACGAACAATTTGAGAAAAATTCGGCTGTTCGAGGTTATGTTCGATAACTGTTCGTGCACCAAAATCATAACTGGATTTTTTCTCAGTAATGATGAAAATTAATGTTAATACGCAGTTTGAGTGTACAGCGGGGCGGGGGGAGGGGCAGGGGATGGATCTCTGCAGGAACAATGAAGATCTCCATTTTTTTTTCTCTTTCCCGCATTTGCAGTGGGGAGGTGCAATCTGTCAGCCTATCAGCAGCGCACACACGGAGCGAAGTGCTTTTTTTCACACAAGCAAGGGCATGTGTGATTGGCAGTGTATGTCACATGTCCTTGCCCTATAAGACCAAGCCATTTTCCCCGTCGCCACCATTTTCTCACTGCTGCAGCTGCGTGTTAGACGGCACCGCTGTTGCTGTGTGCACTATACCTTGTTAATTTCAAGCCAATTTTCGCACAAATATACAGATAGCTTGGGAGTAGGGAATAGTTGTGATTGCAGTCCTTTTAAGGACTAGGTTACAGCATTTCCTACGACTTTTATCAGGCAGGTCTGTGCTCTTAAATAGATAGATTGTGGGAGTAAAGACTAATTGTAATTGGAGTCCTTTTCAGGACTAGGTTACATCAGTTCCTATCAGTTTTTGCCAGGCAGGTCTGTGCCAGTGCTGTGCAAGTTTTTTTCACAGCATTTGGCTGAATCTAGCAAAGCTAATCCTTTTTGGCCTATTGCAGAGTGTGTTAGTCAGTGGAGTAGCCTATCTGTGTTGCAAGATATACCACCTGTGTATAGAATACCAATTTTTTTACTGCACCTAGTGAAGTAAAATCTTTTGGGCATAGCATCATTCTATTAGTCCATCTATACTGACCTCCATCAGGTTGCAAACTGAATATAATTTTTTTCTGCATCTAGCTCTGAAAAAATATTTGGGCTTCTAGCAGTGTGTGGGACTTGGTCTATTAGTCCATCTATACTGACCTCCATCAGGTTGCAAATTAAAAATAATTTTTTTCTTCATTTAGCTCTGAAAAAATATTTGGGCTTCTAGCAGCGTGTGGGACTTGTTCTATTAGTCCATCTATACTGACCTCCATCAGGTTGCAAATTAAAAATAATTTTTTTCTGCATCTAGCTCTGAAAAAATATTTGGGCTTCTAGCAGTGTGTGGGACTTGGTCTATTAGTCCATCTATACTGACCTCCATCAGGTTGCAAATTAAAAATAATTTTTTTCTGCATCTAGCTCTGAAAAAATATTTGGGCTTCTAGCAGTGTGTGGGACTTGGTCTATTAGTCCATCTATACTGACCTCCATCAGGTTGCAAATTAAAAATAATTTTTTTCTGCATCTAGCTCTGAAAAAATATTTGGGCTTCTAGCAGTGTGTGGGACTTCGTCTATTAGTCCATCTATACTGACCTCCATCAGGTTGCAAATTGAATAAAAAAATTTTCTGCATCTAGCTCTGAAAAAATATTTGGGCTTCTAGCGGTGTGTAGGACTTGGTCTATTAGTCCATCTATACTGACCTCCATCAGGTTGCAAATTAAAAATAATTTTTTTCTGCATCTAACCCAGCCAATAGTTTTGGCCTAATACCACAGTTTGGCCACTCAGCTCTGCTCGGTTACCATCCATTGTTTTTTTGTGCAAACAACTCCAGAGTTGTGAATTAGTTAACCACCAAAATGAGTGGAAAAAGGCCTGCTGCTGGTGGAAAGGGGAATAGGCGTGTTGGGAAGGGGAAAAAAGGTTGTGTCCGTGGGGTAGGTGCAGAAGAAAGACCATCTTCCAGCCAAACTAAAATGTCTACTTCTTTTAGCGGACAATGTGATAAGATCCCTTTCTTACGGCCACGCCAATCGCTACAAATTCCAGATGAGGCACAAAAACAGCAGGTGCTTCAACGGATATCAAGTGCTCCTTTAAGTGGGCTCTCCTCCACATCAACTTCAACATCACAAATACTCCAGTCCTCAAAGGTGTCACCCAAATCGCACTTGCTTCCTCACAGCTCCCAAATCTCCAGCTGCCCGTCTGAGTATGAGGTAGAACAGATGGTTGAGTCTGCAGAGCTGTTTACTCATACTATAGCCTGGGAATCAGAGGTCGACTCCAGCGCTTCTGTGAATCCAGACGAGGAAATGATCTGCACTGATGCCCAGAATCTTTATGAGTCGGATCCAGGACCAGACGCAGAAGGTTCTGACCATAATGTAGACCCTCATTCCCAAACTGTAACTCCTGTTGGTGGAGACAATGAGGAAGACGATGATCAGACTCAAATACCTGATTGGAGCGACAACTTTAGTTTTTTGTCAGGGCAGGAACAGGTTGGCTCTGAGGACGACGGGTGTGATAACGCACAGGGTGATGATGATGAGGTCGGAGATCCCACTTACTGTCAACCCACAGTCAGCCAAGAGATGAGGTCAGCAGAGGAGGTGGAGGAAGATGCTAGTGACAACGAGGTCAGGTTGCGCCTTCCTGGACAGAGACGTAGTACTGGAAGCACGTCAACAACTGCATCCTCAAACACAACTCTGCCTCTCACCACAAGTCGTGGTGGCTCTTCAGGTCGCATGGGTGCTAAGCCTTGCATAGCCTGGGCATTTTTTCAGATCGATAAAGATGACCCAACTCGTGTTATCTGTAACATTTGTCAGCAAAAGCTAAGTAGAGGCCAAAAAATACATAGTTTGAGTACTTCATGCATGAACCGGCACATGGACATGAAGCATAAGTTGCAGTGGGAAGCTCAGTGTGCTACAATGCGGTCTAGCCGGCCGGGCCAACCACCGTCTGCCATATCTTGTGCATCCGCGGCCTCTTCATCCTCTGTGACTGGGGGGACAGCAGTCACACCTGTTTTGGGGCGCAGACCTGCCACCTCTTTACCCGCAACAGCCAGCGTGATTGGCAGGTCATCATTTTCTTTGGAGGTGGTAACACCAGCTGGTCTTGAGCGCTGTCCGACATCGATAGCACCACCTTTGGATCAAGGCAACCTAACATGTCCGCCTGCATCTTCCTCACAGACCGGCAGTTTGCCGGGGACACCCTTATCAACCCCGTCTAAGCACAATAGCCAGCCCTCGGTCCCTCAGATGTGGACAAGTAAAAGACCATTTCCTCCTAGCCATGAGAAAGCTAAGAGGTTGAATTTCACCATCTGCAAGCTCTTGGCTACAGAAATGCTGCCTTTCCGCCTGGTGGACACAGAGGATTTTCGAGACCTTATGTCCGTCGCAGTGCCCCAGTACCAGATGCCCAGTCGGCACTACTTCTCAAAGAAAGGTGTGCCTGCGCTCCACCAGCATGTCGCACACAACATCACCGCTTCTTTGAGAAACTCTGTGTGTGACAGGGTGCATTTCACCACAGACACTTGGACGAGTAGGCATGGACAGGGGCGTTACATGTCGCTGACTGGGCACTGGGTAACTATGGTGACAGCAGGACAAGGGGCTGCTGTCCAAGTCTTGCCGTCCCCACGAGTTGTGCGTCAATCCTCTTTAAGTCATTTTTCCTCCACTGCTTCTGCCTCCTCAACCTCCTCTCGGTCTTCCACCTGCACCCAAAGCCTGTCTGGTCATGCCACAAGCTTTCTAACTGCGCAGAAGGGATCCTGCACACCTCCTTACTATGCTGGCAGTAGGGCTCAACGTCATCAGGCGGTTTTTACATTGAAATGTCTGGGAAATGTGAGTCACACAGCTGAGGAGTTGTGGTCAGCTCTGGAGAACCAATTTCATGAATGGTTGTCTCCACTGGACCTGAAACCAGGGAAGGCCGTGTGCGACAATGCTGCAAACCTGGGTGCGGCCCTTCGCCGGGGCAATGTCACACACGTGCCTTGTATGGCTCACGTGTTGAACCTGGTTGTCCAGCAATTTTTAGCCCACTATCCCAGACTAGATGGCCTTCTGCAGAGGGCACGGTCGCTGTGTGCTCACTTCCGCCGTTCGCATCCCGCAGCTCAGCGACTTACATCTCTACAGAAGTCGTTGGGCCTGCCACTTCACCGGCTAAAATGCGATGTGCCTACCCGGTGGAATTCAACTCTGCACATGTTGCAGCGACTGTGGCAGCACCGACAAGCCCTGGTGCAATACGTTCTGACGTATAGCCTGGGCCAAAGAGATTCAGAGGTGGGGCAAATCACGCTGGAGGAGTGGTCTCAGATCAGGGACCTATGCACCCTTCTGCACAGTTTTGAAATGGCGACGAAGATGTTTAGTGCTGACGATGCCATTATCAGCATGACTATTCCGGTGATTTACATGCTGGAGCACATGTTAAACAGAATTCGGAGTCAGGTGGTGGCACAAGAGGAGGTGGAGGAAGTAGAGGAGGAGGAGTTGTATGCGGAAGGGCTAACATCTGCAAGGTCCAGACGGTCGGCAGCACCAGGGCGGCAGGCATGTGAGGGTGGGGGAGATGATTTTACCAGGGCGCATGGTAGCAGCCAAACTAGTGAGGAAGGTGCAGGAGCCCAGGAAGAAGTGGAGGACGAACTGATGGAAGACTCATCAGATGAGGGAGACCTTGATCACATTTCTGTTGTGCGAGGTTGGGGGGAGAGGACAGAGGAAGGAAGCATGATTATTACCTCGCCACCAACACAACAGGGACTTGGTGCTCCTGGATGCGCAACACACATGAGTGCCTTCTTGCTGCACTACCTGCAACATGACCCTCGAATTGTGAGAATTAGAAATAATCCTGACTACTGGGTTGCCACACTGTTAGATCCCCGGTACAAAAGTAAATTTGCAGAAATTATTCCTGCCATAGAAAGGGATGCACGCATGCAGGAGTATCAGCAGAGACTGTTGCAGAATCTTACATGTGCTTTTCCACAAAATACCAGTGGTGCACGTAGTGAATCTCACAGTTCCAACTTGCCAACCGTGGGACCGTCAAGTGTTCAGCACTCAAACCGTAACAGAACCACAGTATCTGCTGGTAACATCAATTTTGCGGAATCATTTCACCACTTTTTTAGCCCATCCTTTGCAAGGCCACAGGAGACAAGAAGTCTGACACATAGTCAACGCCTAGAGACGATGGTACAGGAGTATCTCCAAGTAAACATTGAAGCCACGACTGTGTCACTGGACCCTTGCTCTTTTTGGGCTTCCAATCTGGATAAATGGCCGGAGCTAGCCACTTACGCCTTGGAGATCTTGTCATGCCCCGCAGCCAGCGTTCTGTCTGAACGTGTGTTCAGCGCTGCTGGTGGTGTGCTGACAGATAAGCGCACGCGGCTCTCCACTGATAATGTAGACAGACTCACGTTCATAAAGATGAACAAATCATGGATCCGAAACGACTTTTCTACCCCTGTGTCATCCTGGGGAGAGTAAAAGCTTGATGATTGGTTAAAATCACCCTACCAACCGTTTTAAGCTTTCAAATTACTAATCATGTTTATCTGTATCTTGACTGGAAAATAATTTGGGCTTTGTAGCAGTGTGCAGCACTGATCCTATTAGGCCATCTATAATAAGCTTCACCAGATTTAAAATTAAAAATAATTTTTAGCTGCATCTAGCCCGGAAAATAATTTTGGGGCTCCGAGATGCGCAAGACACATAAGTGCCTTCTTGCTGCACTACCTGCAGCATGACCCTCATATTGTCAGAATTCGAAGTAATCATGACTACTGGGTTGCCACACTCTTAGATCCCCCAAACTTTTCGATCAACCTTTTCATTTTAATAAAGACCAAAAAAATGGTCATTTTTGAAATTATAAGCATTAGCAGGTTGTTAGAAACTGAAATCAAACAGTTTTCAACTCAAAACTTTATTCTAGGTGATGTTACATTTTCACATAGGACCCCTTGTTCGAAAGGAGCTTCTGAACTCTCTCGTCCATTGAATTTGTCAGGTTTTGGATGGTTTCTGCTTCAATTGTTTTGCATGAGGACAGAATACCCTCCCAGAGCTGTTGCTTAGATGTGAACTGCCTCCCGCCATCATAGACACTCCTTTTAATGATGCTCCAAAGGTTCTGAATGGGGTAGAGGTCAGGGGAGCATGGGGGTCACACCATAAGTTTGTCCCCTTTTATGCCCATATCAGCCAGAGATGCAGATGTTTTATGTGCAGCATGAGATGGTGCATTATCATGCAGAAAAATGATCTTGCTGTGAAATACACGGTTCTTCTTCTTGAACCATGGCAGGAAGTGCTGTTTGAGAAAATCCACATACATTATGGAGTTCATCTTTAGCGCCTTCAGGGATCCTAAAGGGGCCGACAATCTCTCTCCCCATGATTCCAGCCCAAAACATTACTCCACCTCCTCCTTGTTGGCGCTGTAGCCGTGTTTGCGTGGGGTGTCCATCAACCAGCCATCCTCCACTCCATTCATCTGGACCATCGAGCGCTGCACGGCACTCATCCGTGAACAAAACAGTTTTGAAATCAGTCTTCATGTAATGTTTGGCCCACTGGAGCCGTTTGTGCTTGTGTGAAGTGGATAGAGGAGGTCGACAGGATGGCGTATGCACAGCTGCAAACCTCTGAAGGACCCTGCATCTTGTTGTTCGGGGGACGTTGGAGGCACAAGCAGCTTCAAAAACTTGTCTGCTGCTATGACAAGGCTTTTTTGCCGCTGCTCTTTCAACCTGACGTAATTGCCTGTAGGAAAGAGTCCTCAATTTGCCCTTATCAGCACGCACACGTGTGTACTGTGAATCAGCTACATACTTCTTGATTGCCAAGACACTTCATCCTGATCATCGCACAATGTTGATTGTAGTCATGCCTTGACCTAAACACTCCACAATTTGTTGCTTCTCAGCAGCCGACACATCCTTTTTCTTTCCCATTTTGGCAGAAAATGTAGGCTGCTTAATAATGTGAGAGAGCCTTCTTAAGTAGTCTTGCCTTTCATTGGACACACCTGCTAAACTAATTAGCACAGGTGTCTGCAATTGCTTACAGTGATATAAAGAGCCCTGACACACATCACCATCAATGAGTTTAACTGACAAACAAACAAATTCTTCCCTTATCACTCCTAAACACTTTTTGCATAATAATTTGGAACGCGGTGTACATGTGCTTTTCCACAAAACACCAGTGGTTCACGTAGTGAATCTTACAGTTCTAACTTGCCAACCGTGGTCTGTATGGAATTGTTCAATAAAGGGCCCAAAATTAAGATAACATAGATGGGAGAGGTCTCTATGAATAGGAATTCCTAAGTATTTGATACCCTGTGAGGGCCAGGCAAAGGGAAAGTTGGACTGGATGGAATCCTATATGGATTTAGGGAGGGAGACATCGAGGGCCTCAGACTTCGCTGCATTGATTTTAAAATTTTACCATGTAACAAAGTGATCTATTTCAGCCATAACAGCAGGGATGGATATATGTGATTGAGTGATATATACTAGGACATCATCAGCAAATAGAGAGCACTTGTACTCGGTGCCTCCCACCTCAATCCACCTAATATTGGGGTTATGGCGAATTGATGAGAGCAGGTGCTCCGTCACTAGGATGTATAAGAGAGGGGACAGAGGACATCCCTGCCTTGTCCCATTGGTGATTGTGAAAGGTGATGAAAATGTTCTGACGCACCCCCTGGGCCTTGGGACACCCGGAGCCGGACCCTTTTTGGTGGATGCTGGTGGTTGTAGTCTTCGTGGCGGCGATCCGGTTCCGTGGCTCAGGGCGGTCAAACCAGTGGCGGAACTATTTATGTGGTTTTGATGTTTAAATGTCCGACTACGCCACCCGTGGATTGCGGTCAGAGTGAACCGCCGCTACAGGGCAGACCGCTAAGGCTGGTGTTGTGGGTGCAGCAGAGCGTAGCATAACTCCCCACGGGAGGAGTATAGCCTCAGGGCAGTGTATGCGGAGGATGGGGGTGATGGTGCAGGGCAGCAGCAGTAACGACACGGAGTCAGTGATGCAGTTCAGGGCCTTTACTCACAGTTCTTATTATCCAGACCACGTCTGCAGGTAACGGCTGCCCACGTCGTACTGTGCTCACCAGGTGAGGGGCTCAGACAACTCCCAGATAACTTTGGAGCGCTTCACAGGACCCCCTTTGTGTGTCCTTTGTCTGGCCTTTCTTACCAACACTTCTGTCCGGCTGCCTCGGGCCTCCTCTTGGTAAACTTGGCGCCAGTTTCCCTGACCCTATGTGGTGCCTTCCTAGCGGGTGGAGCAAGGGGCTGCGCCACATAAAATGTCAGAGCCTCCGGTTTCTAGCTGAGGGTCGTTTCCTGCCTCCACTAGATCGGGGACCGGTCTCCCCCTTTGGCCTGACCCCTCCACGCAGGTGGATTCGGGCGTGCGGTGGCGACTCGCCCGTCCGCACCCCTGGGATCCCTCCTCTTCCTTCCTTCTCCCTCTTGCAGGCCTGGGCCTCTGTTACTAGGCCCGCCTCCGTAGCAGAGCTCATGCAGAGCCCCTGCTCCCTGCCACTTCTGCTCAGACTTCTCTGCACTGAACTAAGATGGTGCCCACCTTTTATACTCCCTTCTCAATGCACCCAGGAACTGCTTCCTCCCTGCTCCTGCACTGCAGGGTTCCCCTTCCTCAGTGTTCCCTCCCCCCACTCCAGCCAGGGACAGGGACTGTCGTGCCCATCTCAGGGGCATATTGGTCGCCCTGCCCCACGGCAATGTGGTGTAATGCATGCAGGTGTCGGGTCCTGATCCACACTCCTTCCTTATCTGAGAGTGAGATATCACACCTCTGGGTGAGGTGCAATACATCTGTAGCAACCGAGCCCTCGGTGCTACAGTTCCATTTATCTTCAGCCTAGGTGACGTATTGTGATACAGGGCCGTGATTTTGGCTATAAAAGGGTCCCCTAGACCCCTACCCCAAGCTTTTTAAGAGAATCATATATGGCGTGCCAGGAGACTCTATGGAATGCTTTCTCAGCATCCAACGAGAGTATCTACTTACAAATTTTTAACTGCATCTAGCCCAGGAAATACTTTGTGCCTAGTAGCAGTGTCTGCTAGTCAGCGGATTATCCCGGCTGTTAAGCAAGCTACACCACCTGTAGTTTGGACACTTAATTTTTTCAAAGGAAATGCTTCGGGACCACGGGATACTTAGTGAAGAGCATCAGGAGGCACCCCAAGGCATAGGGGCTGGGACTGGCACTAGGATGCCTTGCGGTGGACAGCCGAGCTCGATCCTTATAAAAGCTTTTTAACTGCAGCAGCTTTAGTGGACGCTACTGGAGCTGGAATTACGCGGCTGCTGGCATGAGACTTGCCCTCCAATAGATCCTTGTAAATGGATTTAAAGTGTATTCATTCAAATTAGAGGGACAATTTAAATTAAAAAGCTTAGAGCTGCCTCCACCACAGGGGGGCTCTCTCGACCCACCAGCGGACAGGCACCAGTATTGGGAGAGGGGGGCTGGCCGTCAGGGTTCACCGCGGCTCTGGCACAAACCCGGCGACACGGAAGTGGCACGGGCAGGAGCGGACTGGCCGTCTCGGCTTCTCACTTTTTGGATTTTAGAAGGGCATGACATGCCTATATCTGTGTCTCCCCCTCCTTTTACTCCTCCACCTCTTTTCTTTTCGCATGACTATATGTACTTGTCACTTTTCCATGTGTTAGTTGTGTCTTCTGAGCAGTTTGTCAGCTTTTGGACACCTTTGAAGGTGTTTTCTATGTGTTTCTATGTGTTTTTGTTTGCCTGCCATTGGTTTTAACGGTGTTCGAAGGTGTTCGACGAACAGTTCGACGAACAGTTCGGCGAACACACGGGTGTTCGACGAACCGAACCGAACTCGAACACTACGGGGGTGGCTCAACACTACTAAGCATAACCCGGTTATTAATTGGCAAACCAGAGAGATAAGCCAATGGAGTAAATTCTGTAATAAAAACTGCATGAACACGGTCATCGGTGCGGTTACTCCTTGGGTCTTACCTCCATTTCTGGCGGACTTTGAGGATGTATTCTCGGAGAAAGGGTGTCAGGAACTACCTCCTCATCGCGAGTATGACTGTTCTGTAAAACTGCTCCCTGAGGCCAAGTTACCTAAAGCTAGGTTGTATAACCTTTCTGGTCCTGAGAGGCAGGCCATGAAGGATTATATTTCAGAAAGTCTGGCTAAGGGGCATATTAGACCTTCATCTTCACCGGTGGCTGCGGGGTTCTTCTTTGTTAAGAAGAAAGATGGAGGCCTACGCCCTTGCCTGGATTTCCGTGAACTTAATCGGATTACGGTCCGAGATCCGTATCCACTCCCACTTATTCCCGATCTCTTTAATCAGATCGTGGGCGCCAAATGGTTCTCTAAGTTGGATCTCAGGGGGGCGTACAATCTGATTAGGATGAAGGAGGGGGATGAGTGGAAGACGGCGTTTAACACTCCGGAGGGGCATTATGAGAACCTTGTCATGCCATTCGGTCTGACTAATGCCCCGGAGGTGTTCCAACACTTTGTTAATGACATTTTTCGCCGCCTGGTGGGACAGTTTGTTGTCATATATCTGGATGATATCTTAATTTACTCGCCGGATCTGGTGTCTCATCAGGAGCACGTTAGGCAGGTGTTACAGATCTTGCGGGATAATAAACTGTATGCCAAATGGGAAAAGTGTGTGTTCGCCGTACAGGAACTCCAGTTTTTAGGCTTCCTGGTTTCAGCGTCCGGTTTTTGTATGGACCCTGGGAAAGTGCGGGCAGTTCTTGAGTGGGATCGGCCAGAGAATCTTAAGGCACTACAACGTTTCCTGGGGTTTGCTAATTATTACCGGAAGTTCATTCGTAATTTCTCGTCCATGGTTAAACCTCTCACAGACATGACTAAAAAGGGGACGGATTTTTCTAGGTGGTCTGACAAGGCTTGTCAAGCATTCTCCTCCTTGAAAAAATGTTTTGCCTCGGCACCCATACTCATTCAACCTGATGCGTCACAGCCATTCATTGTAGAGGTAGACGTTTCCGAGGTAGGGGTGGGAGCAGTATTGTCACAGGGTTCGTCCCCTGGTAAGTGGCATCCGTGCGCCTTTTTCTCTAAAAAATTGTCGTCCGCTGAGAGGAATTACGATGTCGGCAATAGGGAACTCTTGGCCATTAAGTTAGCTTTTGAGGAGTGGCGCCATTTTTTGGAGGGGGCAGTCCATCCGGTCACCGTCATCACCGATCACAAGAACCTGCTATATCTGGAGTCCGCGAAACGTCTGAATCCCAGACAAGCTAGGTGGTCATTGTTTTTTACCAGGTTTAATTTTGTCGTTACATATTGTCCTGGGTCAAAAAATGTAAAGGCGGATGCCTTATCTCGCAGTTTCCCTGGGGCCAGGAATACGGACGACCCGATTCCTATCCTTCAGGAGGGGGTGGTGGTTTCTGCAGTATGCTCTGAGCTGGAGGAGGAGGTATTGGAGGCTCAGGGGGACGCCCCTGTTGGACCTCCGGGGAGACTGTTTGTTCCAGATCAGTTGCGACAAAAGGTGATCGAGGCACACCATAACTCAGTTTTGGCAGGACACCCGGGGAGTAAAGCAACTGTGGATCTCCTCTCGCGTCGGTTTTGGTGGCCTAACTTACATAAGGAGGTGGTAACTTTTGTCGCGTCCTGTGGGGTTTGTGCGCGCTCTAAGACCTCACATACCCGTCCGTCTGGGGCCCTCTTACCTTTGAAGATCCCGGAGCGTCCTTGGACTCATCTGTCTATGGACTTTATTACGAACCTCCCTCCGTCTTCGGGTAAAACGGTCATACTCGTTGTAGTGGACAGGTTCAGCAAGATGGCACATTTTATCGCTCTTCCGGCTCTCCCTAATGCTAAAACTCTTGCGCAGGTGTTCATTGGGGAGATTGTGAGGCTTCACGGGGTACCCTCCGATGTGGTGTCTGATCGGGGGTCTCAGTTTGTGTCCAAGTTCTGGAAGGCGTTTTGTGCACGGCGGGGGATGCATTTGTCATTCTCATCGGCTTTTCACCCTCAGACCAATGGTCAGACGGAACGTATGAACCAGAGCTTGGAGACATATCTCCGGTGTTTTGTGTCAGAGAACCAGGAGGACTGGGCTTCTTTCTTACCTCTGGCAGAGTTTGCTCTTAATAATAGGCGGAGCGAGTCCACTGGTAAGTCCCCGTTTTTTGGGGCATATGGTTTTCACCCCCAGTTTTGTACTTTCAGTAGGGGGGGCTCTTCGGGGGTTCCTGAGGAGGAACGATTTTCCTCATCACTCGCTTCAGTATGGAGAGGGGTGCTGTAGAATCTGAATACTATGGGGAACCGATACAAACGTATGGCTGATAGGAGGAGAGTGTCTGGTCCGGACTAGAGATGAGCGTTGTTCTACTCGAACTGTTCGCCAATCTCAAATTCGAGCTGTTTTGGGCGGTGTTCGAGCCGTTCGGCGAACACGAACAATTTGAGAAAAATTCGGCTGTTCGAGGTTATGTTCGATAACTGTTCATGCACCAAAATCATAACTGGATTTTTTCTCAGTAATGATGAAAATTAATGTTAATACGCAGTTTGAGTGTACAGCGGGGTGGGGGGAGGGGCAGGGGATGGATCTCTGCAGGAACAATGAAGATCTCCATTTTTTTTTCTCTTTCCCGCATTTACAGTGGGGAGGTGCAATCTGTCAGCCTATCAGCAGCGCACACACGGAGCGAAGTGCTTTTTTTCACACAAGCAAGGGCATGTGTCATTGGCAGTGTATGTCACATGTCCTTGCCCTATAAGACCAAGCCATTTTCCCCGTCGCCACCATTTTCTCACTGCTGCAGCTGCGTGTTAGACGGCACCGCTGTTGCTGTGTGCGCTATACCTTGTTAATTTCAAGCCTATTTTCGCACAAATATACAGATAGCTTGGGAGTAGGGAATAGTTGTGATTGCAGTCCTTTTAAGGACTAGGTTACAGCATTTCCTACGACTTTTATCAGGGAGGTCTGTGCTCTTAAATAGATCGGTTGTGGGAGTAAAGACTAATTGTAATTGCAGTCCTTTTCAGGACTAGGTTACATCAGTTCCTATCAGTTTTTGCCAGGCAGGTCTGTGCCAGTGATGTGCAAGTTTTTTTCACAGCATTTGGCTGAATCTAGCAAAGCTAATCCTTTTTGGCCTATTGCAGAGTGTGTTAGTCAGTGGAGTAGCCTATCTGTGTTGCAAGATATACCACCTGTGTATAGAATACCAATTTTTTTACTGCACCTAGTGAAGTAAAATCTTTTGGGCATAGCATCATTCTATTAGTCCATCTATACTGACCTCCATCAGGTTGCAAATTAAAACTAATTTTTATCTGCATCTACAGTACCTCTGAAAAAATATTTGGGCTTCTAGCAGTGTGTGGGACTTGTTCTATTAGTCCATCTATACTGACCTCCATCAGGTTGCAAACTGAATATAGTTTTTTCTGCATCTACCTCTGAAAAAATATTGGGCTTCTAGCTGTGTGTGGGTCTTGTTCTATTAATCCATCTATACTGACCTCCATCAGGTTGCAAACTGAATATATTTTTTTCTGCATCTACCTCTGAAAAAATATTTGGCCTTCTAGTAGTGTGTCGGACTTTCTCTATTAGTCCATCTATACTGACCTCCATCAGGTTGCAAACTGAATATAATTTTTTTCTGCATCTAGCTCTGAAAAAATATTTGGCCTTCTAGTAGTGTGTCGGACTTTCTCGATTAGTCCATCTATACTGACCTCCATCAGGTTGCAAATTATAACTAATTTTTATCTGCATCTACAGTACCTCTGAAAAAATATTTGGGCTTCTAGCAGTGTGTGGGACTTGTTCTATTAGTCCATCTATACTGACCTCCATCAGGTTGCAAACTGAATATATTTTTTTCTGCATCTACCTCTGAAAAAATATTTGGCCTTCTAGTAGTGTGTCGGACTTTCTCTATTAGTCCATCTATACTGACCTCCATCAGGTTGCAAATTCAAAATAATTTTTATCTGCATCTACATTACCTCTGAAAAAATATTGGGCTTCTAGCTGTGTGTGGGACTTGTTGTATTAGTCCATCTATACTGACCTCCATCAGGTTGCAAACTGAATATATTTTTTTCTGCATCTACCTCTGAAAAAATATTGGGCTTCTAGCAGTGTGTGGGACTTGTTGTATTATTCCATCTATACTGACCTCCATCAGGTTGCAAACTGAATATATTTTTTTCTGCATCTACCTCTGAAAAAATATTGGGCTTCTAGCTGTGTGTGGGTCTTGTTCTATTAATCCATCTATACTGACCTCCATCAGGTTGCAAACTGAATATAATTTTTTTCTGCATCTAGCTCTGAAAAAATATTTGGCCTTCTAGTAGTGTGTCGGACTTTCTCTATTAGTCCATCTATACTGACCTCCATCAGGTTGCAAGTTAAAACTAATTTTTATCTGCATCTACAGTACCTCTGAAAAAATATTTGGGCTTCTAGCTGTGTGTGGGACTTGTTGTATTAGTCCATCTATACTGACCTCCATCAGGTTGCAAACTGAATATATTTTTTTCTGCATCTACCTCTGAAAAAATATTGGGCTTCTAGCTGTGTGTGGGACTTGTTGTATTAGTCCATCTATACTGACCTCCATCAGGTTGCAAACTGAATATATTTTTTTCTGCATCTACCTCTGAAAAAATATTGGGCTTCTAGCTGTGTGTGGGTCTTGTTCTATTAATCCATCTATACTGACCTCCATCAGGTTGCAAATTCAAAATAATTTTTTTCTGCATCTAACCCAGCCAATAGTTTTGGCCTAATACCACAGTTTGGCCACTCAGCTCTGCTCGGTTACCATCCATTGTTTTTTTGTGCAAACAACTCCAGAGTTGTGAATTAGTTATCCACCAAAATGAGTGGAAAAAGGCCTGCTGCTGGTGGAAAGGGGAATAGGCGTGTTGGGAAGGGGAAAAAAGGTTGTGTCCGTGGGGTAGGTGTTAAAGTAACAGTAACATCTGCAGAAGAAAGACCATCTTCCAGCCAAACTAAAATGTCTACTTCTTTTAGCGGACAATGTGATAAGATCCCTTTCTTACGGCCACGCCAATCGCTACAAATTCCAGATGAGGCACAAAAACAGCAGGTGCTTCAACGGATATCAAGTGCTCCTTTAAGTGGGCTCTCCTCCACATCAACTTCAACATCACAAATACTCCAGTCCTCAAAGGTGTCACCCAAATCGCACATGCTTCCTCACAGCTCCAAAATCTCCAGCTGCCCGTCTGAGTATGAGGTAGAACAGATGGTTGAGTCTGCAGAGCTGTTTACTCATACTATAGCCTGGGAATCAGAGGTCGACTCCAGCGCTTCTGTGAATCCAGACGAGGAAATGATCTGCACTGATGCCCAGAATCTTTATGAGTCGGATCCAGGACCAGACGCAGAAGGTTCTGACCATAATGTAGACCCTCATTCCCAAACTGTAACTCCTGTTGGTGGAGACAATGAGGAAGACGATGATAAGACTCAAATACCTGATTGGAGCGACAACTTTAGTTTTTTGTCAGGGCAGGAACAGGTTGGCTCTGAGGACGACGGGTGTGATAACGCACAGGGTGATGATGATGAGGTCGGAGATCCCACTTACTGTCAACCCACAGTCAGCCAAGAGATGAGGTCAGCAGAGGAGGTGGAGGAAGATGCTAGTGACGACGAGGTCAGGTTGCGCCTTCCTGGACAGAGACGTAGTACTGGAAGCACGTCAACAACTGCATCCTCAAACACAACTCTGCCTCTCACCACAAGTCGTGGTGGCTCTTCAGGTCGCATGGGTGCTAAGCCTTGCATAGCCTGGGCATTTTTTCAGATCGATAAAGATGACCCAACTCATGTTATCTGTAACATTTGTCAGCAAAAGCTAAGTAGAGGCCAAAAAATACATAGTTTGAGTACTTCATGCATGAACCGGCACATGGACATGAAGCATAAGTTGCAGTGGGAAGCTCAGTGTGCTACAATGCGGCCTAGCCGGCCGGGCCAACCACCGTCTGCCATATCTTGTGCATCCGCGGCCTCTTCATCCTCTGTGACTGGGGGGACAGCAGTCACACCTGTTTTGGGGCGCAGACCTGCCACCTCTTTACCCGCAACAGCCAGCGTGATTGGCAGGTCATCCTTTTCTTTGGAGGTGGTAACACCAGCTGGTGTTGAGCGCTGTCCGACATCGATAGCACCACCTTTGGATCAAGGCAACCTAACATGTCCGCCTGCATCTTCCTCACAGACCGGCAGTTTGCCGGGGACACCCTTATCAACCCCGTCTAAGCATAATAGCCAGCCCTCGGTCCCTCAGATGTGGACAAGTAAAAGACCATTTCCTCCTAGCCATGAGAAAGCTAAGAGGTTGAATTTCACCATCTGCAAGCTCTTGGCTACAGAAATGCTGCCTTTCCGCCTGGTGGACACAGAGGATTTTCGAGACCTTATGTCCGTCGCAGTGCCCCAGTACCAGATGCCCAGTCGGCACTACTTCTCAAAGAAAGGTGTGCCTGCGCTCCACCAGCATGTCGCACATAACATCACCGCTTCTTTGAGAAACTCTGTGTGTGACAGGGTGCATTTCACCACAGACACTTGGACGAGTAGGCATGGACAGGGGCGTTACATGTCGCTGACTGGGCACTGGGTAACTATGGTGACAGCAAGACAAGGGGCTGCTGTCCAAGTCTTGCCGTCCCCACGAGTTGTGCGTCAATCCTCTTTATGTCAAAGTTCCTCCACTGCTTCTGCCTCCTCAACCTCCTCTCGGTCTTCCACCTGCACCCAAAGCCTGTCTGGTCATGCCACAAGCTTTCTAACTGCGCAGAAGGGATCCTGCACACCTCCTTACTATGCTGGCAGTAGGGCTCAACGTCATCAGGCGGTTTTTACATTGAAATATCTGGGAAATGTGAGTCACACAGCTGAGGAGTTGTGGTCAGCTCTGGAGAACCAATTTCATGAATGGTTGTCTCCACTGGACCTGAAACCAGGGAAGGCCGTGTGCGACAATGCTGCAAACCTGGGTGCAGCCCTTCGCCGGGGCAATGTCACACACGTGCCTTGTATGGCTCACGTGTTGAACCTGGTTGTCCAGCAATTTTAACCCACTATCCCAGACTAGATGGCCTTCTGCAGAGGGCACGGTCGCTGTGTGCTCACTTCTGCCGTTCGCATCCCGCAGCTCAGCGACTTACATCTCTACAGAAGTCGTTGGGCCTGCCACTTCACCGGCTAAAATGCGATGTGCCTACCCGGTGGAATTCAACTCTGCACATGTTGCAGCGACTGTGGCAGCACCGACAAGCCCTGGTGCAATTCGTTCTGACGTATAGCCTGGGCCAACGAGATTCAGAGGTGGGGCAAATCACGCTGGAGGAGTGGTCTCAGATCAGGGACCTATGCACCCTTCTGCACAGTTTTGAAATGGCGACGAAGATGTTTAGTGCTGACGATGCCATTATCAGCATGACTATTCCGGTGATTTACATGCTGGAGCACATGTTAAACAGAATTCGGAGTCAGGTGGTGGCACAAGAGGAGGTGGAGGAAGTAGAGGAGGAGGAGTTGTATGCGGAAGGGCTAACATCTGCAAGGTCCAGACGGTCGGCAGCACCAAGGCGGCAGGCATGTGAGGGTGGGGGAGATGGTTTTACCAGGGCGCATGGTAGCAGCCAAACTAGTGAGGAATGTGCAGGAGCCCAGGAAGAAGTGGAGGACGAACTGATGGAAGACTCATCAGATGAGGGAGACCTTGATCACATTTCTGTTGTGCGAGGTTGGGGGGAGAGGACAGAGGAAGGAAGCATGATTGTTACCTCGCCACCAACACAACAGGGACTTGGTGCTCCTGGATGCGCAACACACATGAGTGCCTTCTTGCTGCACTACCTGCAACATGACCCTCGAATTGTGAGAATTAGAAATAATCCTGACTACTGGGTTGCCACACTGTTAGATCCCCGGTACAAAAGTAAATTTGCAGAAATTATTCCTGCCATAGAAAGGGATGCACGCATGCAGGAGTATCAGCAGAGACTGTTGCAGAATCTTACATGTGCTTTTCCACAAAATACCAGTGGTGCACGTAGTGAATCTCACAGTTCCAACTTGCCAACCGTGGGACCGTCAAGTGTTCAGCACTCAAACCGTAACAGAACCACAGTATCTGCTGGTAACATCAATTTTGCGGAATCATTTCACCACTTTTTTAGCCCATCCTTTGCAAGGCCACAGGAGACAAGAAGTCTGACACATAGTAAACGCCTAGAGACGATGGTACAGGAGTATCTCCAAGTAAACATTGAAGCCACGACTGTGTCACTGGACCCTTGCTCTTTTTGGGCTTCCAATCTGGATAAATGGCCGGAGCTAGCCACTTACGCCTTGGAGATCTTGTCATGCCCCGCAGCCAGCGTTCTGTCTGAACGTGTGTTCAGCGCTGCTGGTGGTGTGCTGACAGATAAGCGCAGGCGGCTCTCCACTGATAATGTAGACAGACTCACGTTCATAAAGATGAACAAATCATGGATCCGAAGCGACTTTTCTACCCCTGTGTCAACCTGGGGAGAGTAAAAGCTTGATGATTGGTTAAAATCACCCTACCAACCGTTTTAAGCTTTCAAATTACTAATCATGTTTATCTGTATCTTGACTGGAAAATAATTTGGGCTTTGTAGCAGTGTGCAGCAGTGATCCTATTAGGCCATCTATACTAAAGCTTCACCAGATTTAAAATTAAAAATAATTTTTAGCTGCATCTAGCCCGGAAAATAATTTTGGGGCTCCGAGATGCGCAAGGCACATAAGTGCCTTCTTGCTGCACTACCTGCAGCATGACCCTCATATTGTCAGAATTCGAAGTAATCATGACTACTGGGTTGCCACACTCTTAGATCCCCCAAACTTTTCGATCAACCTTTTCATTTTAATAAAGACCAAAAAAATGGTCATTTTTGAAATTATAAGCATTAGCAGGTTGTTAGAAACTGAAATCAAACAGTTTTCAACTCAAAACTTTATTCTAGGTGATGTTACATTTTCACATAGGACCCCTTGTTCGAAAGGAGCTTCTGAACTCTCTCGTCCATTGAATTTGTCAGGTTTTGGATGGTTTCTGCTTCAATTGTTTTGCATGAGGACAGAATACCCTCCCAGAGCTGTTGCTTAGATGTGAACTGCCTCCCGCCATCATAGACACTCCTTTTAATGATGCTCCAAAGGTTCTGAATGGGGTAGAGGTCAGGGGAGCATGGGGGTCACACCATAAGTTTGTCCCCTTTTATGCCCATATCAGCCAGAGATGCAGATGTTTTATGTGCAGCATGAGATGGTGCATTATCATGCAGAAAAATGATCTTGCTGTGAAATACACGGTTCTTCTTCTTGAACCATGGCAGGAAGTGCTGTTTGAGAAAATCCACATACATTATGGAGTTCATCTTTAGCGCCTTCAGGGATCCTAAAGGGGCCGACAATCTCTCTCCCCATGATTCCAGCCCAAAACATTACTCCACCTCCTCCTTGTTGGCGCTGTAGCCGTGTTTGCGTGGGGTGTCCATCAACCAGCCATCCTCCACTCCATCCATCTGGACCATCGAGCGCTGCACGGCACTCATCCGTGAACAAAACAGTTTTGAAATCAGTCTTCATGTAATGTTTGGCCCACTGGAGCCGTTTCTGCTTGTGTGAAGTGGATAGAGGAGGTCGACAGGATGGCGTATGCACAGCTGCAAACCTCTGAAGGACCCTGCATCTTGTTGTTCGGGGGACGTTGGAGGCACAAGCAGCTTCAAAAACTTGTCTGCTGCTATGACAAGGCTTTTTTGCCGCTGCTCTTTCAACCTGACGTAATTGCCTGTAGGAAAGAGTCCTCAATTTGCCCTTATCAGCACGCACACGTGTGTACTGTGAATCAGCTACATACTTCTTGATTGCCAAGACACTTCATCCTGATCATCGCACAATGTTGATTGTAGTCATGCCTTGACCTAAACACTCCACAATTTGTTGCTTCTCAGCAGCCGACACATCCTTTTTCTTTCCCATTTTGGCAGAAAATGTAGGCTGCTTAATAATGTGAGAGAGCCTTCTTAAGTAGTCTTGCCTTTCATTGGACACACCTGCCAAACTAATTAGCACAGGTGTCTGCAATTGCTTACAGTGATATAAAGAGCCCTGACACACATCACCATCAATGAGTTTAACTGACAAACAAACAAATTCTTCCCTTATCACTCCTAAACACTTTTTGCATAATAATTTGGAACGCGGTGTACATGTGCTTTTCCACAAAACACCAGTGGTTCACGTAGTGAATCTTACAGTTCTAACTTGCCAACCGTGGTCTGTATGGAATTGTTCAATAAAGGGCCCAAAATTAAGATAACATAGATGGGAGAGGTCTCTATGAATAGGAATTCCTAAGTATTTGATACCCTGTGAGGGCCAGGCAAAGGGAAAGTTGGACTGGATGGAATCCTATATGGATTTGGGGAGGGAGACATCGAGGGCCTCAGACTTCGCTGCATTGATTTTAAAATTTTACCATGTAACAAAGTGATCTATTTCAGCCATAACAGCATGGATGGATATATGTGATTGAGTGATATATACTAGGACATCATCAGCAAATAGAGAGCACTTGTACTCGGTGCCTCCCACCTCAATCCACCTAATATTGGGGTTATGGCGAATTGATGAGAGCAGGTGCTCCGTCACTAGGATGTATAAGAGAGGGGACAGAGGACATCCCTGCCTTGTCCCATTGGTGATTGTGAAAGGTGATGAAAATGTTCTGACGCACCCCCTGGGCCTTGGGACACCCGGAGCCGGACCCTTTTTGGTGGATGCTGGTGGTTGTAGTCTTCGTGGCGGCGACCCGGTTCCGTGGCTCAGGGCGGTCAAACCAGTGGCGGAACTATTTATGTGGTTTTGATGTTTAAATGTCCGACTACACCACCCGTGGATTGCGGTCAGAGTGAACCGCCGCTACAGGGCAGACCGCTGAGGCTGGTGTTGTGGGTGCAGCAGAGCGTAGCATAACTCCCCACGGGAGGAGTATAGCCTCAGGGCAGTGTATGCGGAGGATGGGGGTGATGGTGCAGGGCAGCAGCAGTAACGACACGGAGTCAGTGATGCAGTCCAGGGCCTTTACTCACAGTTCTTATTATCCAGACCACGTCTGCAGGTAACGGCTGCCCACGTCGTACTGTGCTCACCAGGTGAGGGGCTCAGACAACTCCCAGATAACTTTGGAGCACTTCACAGGACCCCCTTTGTGTGTCCTTTGTCTGGCCTTTCTTACCAACACTTCTGTCCGGCTGCCTCGGGCCTCCTCTTGGTAAACTTGGCGCCAGTTTCCCTGACCCTATGTGGTGCCTTCCTAGCGGGTGTAGCGAGGGGCTGCGCCACATAAAATGTCAGAGCCTCCGGTTTCTAGCTGAGGGTCGTTTCCTGCCTCCACTAGTTCGGGGACCGGTCTCCCCCTTTGGCCTGACCCCTCCACGCAGGTGGATTCGGGCGTGCGGTGGCTACTCGCCCGTCCGCACCCCTGGGATCCCTTCATTCCTCGTTCCTGGAGCCTTCTCCGCTCCTCTTCCTTCCTTCTCCCTCTTCCAGGCCTGGGCCTCTGTTATTAGGCCCGCCTCCGGAGCAGAGCTCATGCAGAGCCCCTGCTCCCTGCCACTTCTGCTCAGACTTCTCTGCACTGAACTAAGATGGTGCCCACCTTTTATACTCCCTTCTCAATGCACCCAGGAACTGCTTCCTCCCTGCTCCTGCACTACAGGGTTCCCCTTCCTCAGTGTTCCCTCCCCCCACTCCAGCCAGGGACAGGGACTGTCGTGCCCATCTCAGGGGCATATTGGTCGCCCTGCCCCACGGCAATGTGGTGTAATGCATGCAGGTGTCGGGTCCTGATCCACACTCCATCCTTACCTGAGAGTGAGATATCACACCTCTGGGTGAGGTGCAATACGTCTGTAGCAACCGAGCCCTCAGGGTGCTACAGTTCCATTTATCTTCAGCCTAGGTGACGTATTGCGATACAGGGCCGTGATTTTGGCTATAAAAGGGTCCCCTAGACCCCTACCCCAAGCTTTTTAAGAGAATCATATATGGCGTGCCAGGAGACTCTATGGAATGCTTTCTCAGCATCCAACGAGAGTATCTAATTACAAATTTTTAACTGCATCTAGCCCAGGAAATACTTTGTGCCTAGTAGCAGTGTCTGCTAGTCAGCGGATTATCCCGGCTGTTAAGCAAGCTACACCACCTGTAGTTTAGACACTTAATTTTTTCAAAGGAAATGCTTCGGGACCATGGGATACTCAGTGAAGAGCATCAGGAGGCACCCCAAGGCATAGGGGCTGGGACTGGCAGTAGGATGCCTTGCGGTGGACAGCCGAGCTCGATCCTTATAAAAGCTTTTTAACTGCAGCAGCTTTAGTGGACGCTACTGGAGCTGGAATTACGCGGCTGCTGGCATGAGACTTGCCCTCCAATAGATCCTTGTAAATGGATTTAAAGTGTATTCATTCAAATTAGAGAGACAATTTAAATTAAAAAGCTTAGAGCTGCCTCCACCACAGGGGGGCTCGCTCGACCCACCAGCGGACAGGCACCAGTATTGGGAGAGGGGGGCTGGCCATCAGGGTTCACCGCGGCTTTGGCACAAACCCGGCGACACGGAGGTGGCACGGGCAGGAGCGGACTGGCCGTGTCGGCTTCTCACTTTTTGGATTTTAGAAGGGCATGACATGCCTATATCTGTGTCTCCCCCTCCTTTTACTCCTCCACCTCTTTTATTTTCGCATGACTATATGTACTTGTCACTTTTCCATGTGTTAGTTGTGTCTTCTGAGCAGTTTGTCAGCTTTTGGACACCTTTGAAGGTGTTTTCTATGTGTTTCTATGTGTTTTTGTTTGCCTGCCATTGGTTTTAACGGTGTTCGAAGGTGTTCGACGAACAGTTCGACGAACAGTTCGGCGAACACACGGGTGTTCGACGAACCGAACCGAACTCGAACACTACGGGGGTGGCTCAACACTAGTCCGGACCTAAGTGTGAACGATCGGGTATGGTTGTCTACCAGGAATATTAAACTTAAGGTTCCCTCCTGGAAACTGGGTCCCAGGTTCATCGGGCCGTACAGAATCAGTTCTATTATTAATCCGGTGGCATTCCGTCTTGACCTCCCCCCTACGTTTAAAATTCACAACGTGTTCCACAGATCGTTGCTTAAGAGGTATGTGGCGCCGGTGGTACCGTCACCTTTACCTCCCCCTCCAGTGGTGGTCAATGGTAACTTGGAGTTCCAGGTATCAAGGGTCATCGATTCTCGTTTTAATCGCCGGTCCCTTCAGTACCTGGTTCATTGGAAAGGGTATGGTCCTGAGGAGAGGATGTGGGTTCCTGCGTCGGATATTAACGCAGACCGATTAGTTCGGGCCTTCCACACGACTCACCCGGATAAACCTGGCCCTGAGGGTCCGGAGGCCCCTCGTAGAAGGGGGGGTACTGTCACGGGTGTGTCGCCACGAAGATCGTCACGATTACACAGCCTGACTTCTCGCAGCTGACTTTTTGGTGCTTTGTGTTTTCGGCAGTGAGGGAGTTAATTCTCTCTCTCTCTGTGCTAGACGAGGTCCAGCCTCGCCCAGCTGCAATCAATGCTGCTATAGTGAGACTCCTTCAAATGCCTGCTGGTCTGTTTGGGAAGTGTCGGTGAAAGCATTTCATACAGACCTACAGAGCGGATCGTGGTATTTGGAGTTTCTGAGATAAGTGTTTTTGGAGTGTTTTTTCCCTTCCTCGCTTTATCATTTATCTCCTTTCCCGTTGGTGTTCCCTCTGTTGTAGTTGTGTAGTTTTTGTATGCAAGGTGGTTTTGGTTTTTCCCTTGTACTGTCTCGTTCGTCTAAGTACTCTGTGTGGGCATATTATTACTTGTCCTCTTTTGTTGTGATCGGGGTCCTTCTCAGGACTAGATTACTTAGGTGCAGGGATCCTCAGGCGGTAGGGGTTACGCTGGCGGCCTGGACCTCTGTACCTTTAACAGTACCTCCAGGTTGAGGGATTAGTCAGGGCCCCAGCTTAGGGTCAGCTTAGGCCCCCTACCTCCAGTATACAGAGACAGCGTGACACACACACTGCTACAAGCCGAAAAAATTTTCAGAGCTAGATGCAGAAAAAAATTAGATTGAGTTTGCAACCTGGTGGAGGTTAGTATAGATGGACTAATAGAACAAGTCCCACACACTGCTACAAGCCGAAACATTTTTCAGAGCTAGATGCAGAAAAAAATTCGATTGAATTTGCAACCTGCTGGAGGTTAGTATAGATGGACTAAAAGAAGAAGTCCCACACACTGCTACAAGCCGAAATATTTTTTCAGAGCTAGATGCAGAAAAAAATTATATTGAATTTGTAACCTGATGAAGGTAAGTATAGATGGACTAATAGAACAAGTCCCACAAACAGCTACAAGCCAAAATATTTTTTCAGAGCTAGATGCAGAAAAAAATTAGATTTAATTTGCAACCTGGTGGAGGTTAGTATAGATGGACTAGTAGAACAAGTCCCACACACTGCTACAAGCCGAAGCCCAAATATTTTTTCAGAGCTAGATGCAGATAAAAATTATTTTGAATTTGCAACCTGCTGGAGGTTAGTATAGATGGACTAATAGAACAAGTCCCACACACTGCTACAAGCCAAAATATTTTTTCACAGCTAGATGCGGAAAAAAATTAGTTTAAATTTGCAACCTGATGGATGTTAGTATATATGGACTAATAGAACAAGTCCCACACACTGCTACAAGCCGAAGCCCAAATATTTTTTCAGAGCTAGATGCAGATAAAAAATATTTTGAATTTGCAACCTGCTGGAGGTTAGTATAAATCGACTAATAGAACAAGTCCCACACACTGCTACAAGCCAAAATATTTTTTCAGAGCTAGATGCAGAAAAAAATTAGATCGAATTTGCAACCGGATGGAGGTTAGTATAGATGGACTAATAGAACAAGTCCCACACATTGCTGCAAGCCGAAGCCCAAATATTTTTTCAGAGCTAGATGCAGATAAAAATTATTCTGAATTTGTAGCCTGCTGGAGGATAGTATAGATGGACTAATAGAACAAGTCCCACACACTGCTACAAGCCGAAATATTTTTTCAGAGCTAGATGCAGAAAAAAATTAGATTGAATTTGCAACCTGATGGAGGTTAGTATAGATGGACTAATAGATCAAGTCCCACACACTGCTACAAGCTGAAGCCCAAATATTTTTTCAGAGCTAAATGCAGATAAAAATTATTCTGAATTTGTAGCCTGCTGGAGGATAGTATAGATGGACTAATAGAACAAGTCCCACACACTGCTACAAGCCGAAATTTTTTTCAGAGCTAGATGCAGAAAAAAATTAGATTGAGTTTGCAACCTGGTGGAGGTTAGTATAGATGGACTAATAGAACAAGTCCCATACACTGCTACAAGCCGAAACATTTTTCAGAGCTAGATGCAGAAAAAAATTCGATTGAATTTGCAACCTGGTGGACGTTAGTATAGATGGACTAATAGAACAAGTCCCACACACTGCTACAAGCCGAAATATTTTTTCAGAGCTAGATGTAGAAAAAAATTATATTGAATTTGCAACCTGATGAAGGTTAGTATAGATGGACTAATAGAACAAGTCCCACAAACAGCTACAAGCCAAAATATTTTTTCAGAGCTAGATGCAGAAAAAAATTAGATTTAATTTGCAACCTGGTGGAGGTTAGTATAGATGGAGTAATAGAACAAGTCCCACACACTGCTACAAGCCAAAATATTTTTTCAGAGCTAGATGCAGAAAAAAATTATATTGAATTTGCAACCTGATGGAGGTTAGTATAGATGGACTAATAGAACAAGTCCCACATACTGCTACAAGCCGAAGCCCAAATATTTTTTCAGAGCTAGATGCGGATAAAAATTATTTTGAATTTGCAACCTGCTGGAGGTTAGTATAGATGGACTAATAGAACAAGTCCCACACACTGCTACAAGCCAAACTATTTTTTCAGAGCTAGATGCAGAAAAAAATTAGATTGAATTTGCAACCTGATGGAGGTTAATATAGATGGACTAATAGAACAAGTCCCACACACTGCTACAAGCCGAAGCCCAAATATTTTTTCAGAGCTAGATGCAGATAAAAATATTTTGAATTTGCAACCTGCTGGAGGTTAGTATAGATGGACTAATAGAACAAGTCCCACACACTGCTACAAGCCAAAATATTTTTTTTACAGCTAGATGCAGAAAAAAATTAGATTGAATTTGCAACCTGATGGAGGTTAATATAGATGGACTAATAGAACAAGTCCCACACACTGCTACAAGCCGAAGCCCAAATATTTTTTCAGAGCTAGATGCAGATAAAAATATTTTGAATTTGCAACCTGCTGGAGGTTAGTATAGATGGACTAATAGAACAAGTCCCACACACTGCTACAAGCCAAAATATTTTTTCACAGCTAGATGCAGAAAAAAATTAGATTGAACTTGCAACCTGATGGAGGTTAGTATAGATGGACTTATAGAACAAGTCCCACACACTGCTACCAGCCGAAGCCCAAATATTTTTTCAGAGCTAGATGCAGATAAAAATTATTTTGAATTTGCAACCTGCTGGAGATTAGTATAGATGGACTAATAGAACAAGTCCCACACACTTCTACAAGCCAAAAGATTTTTTCAGAGCTAGATGCAGAAAAAAATTATATTGAATTTGCAACCTGATGGAGGTTAGTATAGATGGACTAATAGAACAAGTCCCACACACTGCTACAAGCCAAAATATTTTTTCAGAGGTATATGCAGAAAAAAATTATATTGAATTTGCAACCTGATGGAGGTTAGTATAGATGGACTAATAGATCAAGTCCCACACACTGCTACAAGCTGAAGCCCAAATATTTTTTCAGAGCTACATGCAGATAAAAATTATTCTGAATTTGTAGCCTGCTGGAGGATAGTATAGATGGACTAATAGAACAAGTCCCACACACTGCTACAAGCCAAAATATTTTTTCAGAGCTAGATGCAGAAAAAAATTAGATTGAATTTGCAACCTGATGGAGGATAGTATAGATGGACTAATAGAACAAGTCCCACACACTGCTACAAGCCAAAATATTTTTTCAGAGCTAGATGCAGAAAAAAATTAGATTGAATTTGCAACCTGCTGGAGGTTAGTATAGATGGACTAATTGAACAAGTCCCACACACTGCTACAAGCCGAAATTTTTTTCAGAGCTAGATGCAGAAAAAAATTAGATTGAGTTTGCAACCTGGTGGAGGTTAGTATAGATGGAATAATAGAACAAGTCCCATACACTGCTACAAGCCGAAACATTTTTCAGAGCTAGATGCAGAAAAAAATTCGATTGAATTTGCAACCTGGTGGACGTTAGTATAGATGGACTAATAGAACAAGTCCCACACACTGCTACAAGCCGAAATATTTTTTCAGAGCTAGATGTAGAAAAAAATTATATTGAATTTGCAACCTGATGAAGGTTAGTATAGATGGACTAATAGAACAAGTCCCACAAACAGCTACAAGCCAAAATATTTTTTCAGAGCTAGATGCAGAAAAAAATTAGATTTAATTTGCAACCTGGTGGAGGTTAGTATAGATGGACTAATAGAACAAGTCCCACACACTGCTACAAGCCAAAATATTTTTTCAGAGCTAGATGCAGAAAAAAATTATATTGAATTTGCAACCTGATGGAGGTTAGTATAGATGGACTAATAGAACAAGTCCCACATACTGCTACAAGCCGAAGCCCAAATATTTTTTCAGAGCTAGATGCGGATAAAAATTATTTTGAATTTGCAACCTGCTGGAGGTTAGTATAGATGGACTAATAGAACAAGTCCCACACACTGCTACAAGCCAAACTATTTTTTCAGAGCTAGATGCAGAAAAAAATTAGATTGAATTTGCAACCTGATGGAGGTTAATATAGATGGACTAATAGAACAAGTCCCACACACTGCTACAAGCCGAAGCCCAAATATTTTTTCAGAGCTAGATGCAGATAAAAATATTTTGAATTTGCAACCTGCTGGAGGTTAGTATAGATGGACTAATAGAACAAGTCCCACACACTGCTACAAGCCAAAATATTTTTTTTACAGCTAGATGCAGAAAAAAATTAGATTGAATTTGCAACCTGATGGAGGTTAATATAGATGGACTAATAGAACAAGTCCCACACACTGCTACAAGCCGAAGCCCAAATATTTTTTCAGAGCTAGATGCAGATAAAAATATTTTGAATTTGCAACCTGCTGGAGGTTAGTATAGATGGACTAATAGAACAAGTCCCACACACTGCTACAAGCCAAAATATTTTTTCACAGCTAGATGCAGAAAAAAATTAGATTGAACTTGCAACCTGATGGAGGTTAGTATAGATGGACTTATAGAACAAGTCCCACACACTGCTACCAGCCGAAGCCCAAATATTTTTTCAGAGCTAGATGCAGATAAAAATTATTTTGAATTTGCAACCTGCTGGAGATTAGTATAGATGGACTAATAGAACAAGTCCCACACACTTCTACAAGCCAAAAGATTTTTTCAGAGCTAGATGCAGAAAAAAATTATATTGAATTTGCAACCTGATGGAGGTTAGTATAGATGGACTAATAGAACAAGTCCCACACACTGCTACAAGCCAAAATATTTTTTCAGAGGTATATGCAGAAAAAAATTATATTGAATTTGCAACCTGATGGAGGTTAGTATAGATGGACTAATAGAACAAGTCCCACACACTGCTACAAGCCGAAACCCAAATATTTTTTCAGAGCTATATGCATATAAAAATTATTTTGAATTTGCAACCTGGTGGAGGTTTGTATAGATGGACTAATAGAATGATGCTATGCCCAAAAGGTTTTACTTCACTAGGTGCAGTAAAAAAAATTGTATTCTATACACAGGTGGTGTAGCTTGCAACACACATAGGCTTCTCCACTGACTAACACACACTGCAAGAGGACAAAAAGGATTTGCTTTGCTAGATTTAGCCAATTGCTGTGAAAAAAACTTGCACAGCACTAGCACAGACCTGCCTGGCAAAAAGTGATAGGAACTGATGTAACCTAGCCCTGAAAAGGACAGCAATTACAATTAGTCTTTACTCCCAACCTATTTAAGAGCACAGACCTGCCTGATAAAAGTGATAGGAATTGATGTAACCTAGCCCTGAAAGGGACTGCAATTACAATTAGTCTTTACTCCCAACCTATCTATTTAAGAGCACAGACCTGCCTGATAAAAGTCGTAGGAAATTATGTAACATAGTGCTTAAAAGGACTGCAATCACAACTATTCCCTACTCCAAAGCTATCTGTAGATTTGTTTGAAAATTGGCTTCAAATTAACAAAGTATAGCGCACACAGCAACAGCGGTGCCATCTAACACGCAGCTGTAGCAGTGAGAAAATGGTGGCGACGGGCTAAATGGCTGGGTCTTATAGGGCAAGGACATGTGACATACACTGCCAATGACACATGCCCTTGCTTGTGTGAAAAAAAGCAGTTCGCTCCGTGTGTGCGCTGCTGATAGGCTGACAGATTGCACCTCCCCACTGTAAATGCCGGAAAGAGAAAAAAAAATAGAGATTTTCATTATTTCTGCAGAGATCCATCCCCTGCCCCTCCCCCCGCCCCGCTGTACACTCAAACTGCATATTAACATTAATTTTCAGCATTACTGAGAAAAAATCCAGTTATGATTTTGGTGCACGAACAGTTATCGAACATAACCTCGAACAGCTGAATTTTTTTCAAATTGTTCGTGTTCGCCAAACGGCTCGAACACCGCCCAAAATAGCTCGAATTTGAGATTGGCGAACTGTTCGAGTCGAACACCGCTCATCTCTATTCACGGTTGACCAAGTGAGTGTCAAATTATTATGTTGATTGCGCAATCCAACAGGGAATCAGACGGAGACAGTGTGCTCTGTATGGGGGAATTCAAAGGAATTTCGGATCCCATTTATTTTGCTTAGCATTTTATATTGTTTTGAGTTTATTAATGTCCAATCATCTACAGCCGTACTACAGTACTACAGGCTTGAGCCAATGTTAGTGCAATTATTACGGAAACACATATATGGTCATATTATTGTTAGTTCGAAGCACGCTGGAAATTTACAAGGTCAATCCTGGCCTAGACTAGTTAGATAACAGGAGCAGAGTGTCTCACAGAATGTTCTTGTGAGAAAAGGTTAGTGTGGGAAAGTTGCATGAGAAGATAAGGAAAGAATGTATGTTATGCAAGGAGTATAATAACATGATTTCAAAGCAAGCAGACAAAATGGAGTTGCTCTAGCATGATTATCAATATGTCCTTTACACTTGGATAGCATGAATATTAATATGTCCTTTACACAATGTCACTCGCAATAGATGTAAAGGTCGAAGGGCTTCCTGAAAACAATGTTCCCATTTTTAAGGAAGAGGGTCTCCCATACTGTTTGCCTATGCAGTGAATTTAACAGCTGCCAAAATTTTGGAAGAACTCAAATGTCCCTTGCAAGCAACGTAGAGGTCGGAGCGCCTCCTGAAAACAATGTTCCCATTTTTAGGAAGTGGGTTTCCCATACTGTTTGCCTTTGCAGTGAATGCAACAGCTGTCAAAAAGTTGGAGGAACTCCAAAGTCTCTTGCAAGAGATGTAGAGGTCGGAGGGCTTCCTGAAAACAATGTTCCAATTATTAGGAAGTGGGTCTCCAATACTGTTTGCCTATGCAGTCAATGCAACAGCTGCCAAAAATTTGGAGGAACTCCAATGTCCCTTGCAAGAGATGTAGAGGTCGGAGGGCTTCCTGAAAACAGTGTTCCCATTAAAATGAAGTGGGCCTTCCATATTGTTTGCCTATGCAGTCAATGCAACAGCTGCCAAAAATTTGGAGGAACTCCAATGTCCCTTGCTAGAGACGTAGAGACCGGAGGGCTTCCTCAAAACAATGTTCCCATTTTTAGAAAGTGGTTCTCCCATATTGTTTGCCTTTGTAGTGAATGCAACAGCTGCCAAAAATTTGGAGGAACTCCAATGTCCTTGGCAAAAGACTTAGAGGTCGGCTGGCTTCCTGAAAACAATATTGCCAGTTTTAGGAACTGGGTCTCCCATATTGTTTGCCTATGCAGTGAATGCAACAGCTGCCAAAAATATGGAAGAACTCGAATGTCCCTTGCAAGAAAGGTAGTGGTCAGAGGGACTTCTGAAAACAATGTTCCCATTATTAGGAAGTGGGTCTCCATACTGTTTGCCTATGCAGTGAAAGCAACAGCTGCCAAAAAGTTGAATGAACTTCAATGTCCCTTGCAAGAGATGTAGAGGTCGGAGGGCTTCCTGAAAACAATGTTCCCATTTAAGGAAGTGGGTCTTCCATATTGTTTGCCTATGCAGTCAATGCAACAGCTACCAAAAATTTGGAGGAACTCCAATGTCCCTTGCAAGAGACGTAGAGACCGGAGGGCTTCCTCAAAACATTGTTCCCATTTTTAGGAAGTATGTCTCCCATATTGTTTGCCTATATATTGAATGCAACAGCTGCCAAAAATTTGGAAGAACTCTAATATCCCTTGCAAAAGACGTAGAGGTCGGCTGGCTTCCTGAAAACAATGTTGCCACTTTTAGGAAGTGGGTCTCCCATATTGTTTGCCTATGCAGTGAATGCGACAGGTGTCAAAAATATGTAAGAACTCGAATGTCCCTTGCAAGAAACATAGTGGTCAGAGGGCCTTCTGAAAACAATGTTCCCATTATTAGGAAGTGGGTCTCCATACTGTTTGCCTATGCAGTGAAAGCAACAGCTGCCAAAAAGTTAAAGGAACTCCAATGTCCCTTGCAAGAGATGTAGAGGTCGGAGGACTTCCTGAAAACAATGTTCCCATTATTAGGAAGTGGGTATCCTATTCTGTTTGCCTATGCAGTAAATGCAACAGCTGCCAACAATTTGGAGGAACTCCAATGCCCCTTGCAAGAGACGTGGAAGTCAGAGGACCTCCTGAAAACAATGTTCTAATTATTAAGAAGTGGGTCTCCCATACTGTTTGCCTATGCAGTGAATGCAACAGCTGCCAAAAATTTGGAAGAACTCCAATGTCCCTAGCAAGAGAAGTAGAGGTCGGAGGGCTTCCTGATAACAATGTTGCCATTTTTAGGAAGTGGGTCTCCCATATTGTTTGCCTATGCAGTGAATGTAACAGCTGTCAAAAATACGCAAGAAATCCAATGTCCCTTGCAAGAGACGTAGAGGTCGGAGGGCCTCCTGAAAACAATGTTCCCATTATAAGGAAGTTGGTCTCCCATACTGTTTGCATATGCAGTGAATGTAACAGCTGCCAAATAATTGAAGGAACTCCAATGTCACTTGCAAGTGATGTAAAGGTCGGAGGGCTTCCTGAAAACAATGCTCCCATTATCAGGAAGTGGGTCTCCCATACTGTTTGCCCATGCAGTGAATGTAACAACTGCCAACAATTTAGAGGAACTCCAATGTCCCTTGCAAGAGACGTATAATTCAGAGGACTTCCTGAAAACAATGCTCTCATTGTTAGGAAGTGGGTCTCCCATACTGTTTGCCTATGCAGTGAATGCAACAGCTGCCAAAAACTTGGAGGAACTCCAGTGACTCTTGCAAGAGACGTAAAGGTAGGAGAGCTTCCTGAAAACATTGTTCCCCTTATAAGGCAGTGGGTCTCCCATACCATTTGCCTATGCAGTGAATGCAACAGCTGCCAACAATTTGGAGGAACTCCAATGCCCCTTGCTAGAGACGTAGAAGTCAGAGGACCTCCTGAATTCAATGTTCTAATTATTAAGAAGTGGGTCTCCCATACTGTTTGCCTATGCAGTGAATGCAACAGCTGCCAAAAATTTGGAAGAACTCCAATGTCCCTAGCAAGAGAAGTAGAGGTCGGAGGGCTTCCTGAAAACAATGTTGCCATTTTAAGGAAGTGGGTCTCCCATATTGTTTGCCTATGCAGTGAATGTAACAGCTGTCAAAAATACGGAAGAAATCCAATATCCCTTGCAAGAGACGTAGAGGTCGGAGGGCCTCCTGAAAACAATGTTCCCATTATAAGGAAGTTGGTCTCCCATACTGTTTGCATATGCAGTGAATGTAACAGCTGCCAAAAAGTTGAAGGAACTCCAGTGTCACTTGCAAGTGATGTAGAGGTCAGAGGGCTTCCTGAAAACAATGTTCCCATTATCAGGAAGTGGGTCTCCCATACTGTTTGCCCATGCAGTGAATGTAACAACTGCCAACAATTTAGAGGAACTCCAATGTCCCTTGCAAGAGATGTATAATTCAGAGGACCTCCTGAAAACAATGTTCTCATTGTTAGGAAGTGGGTCTCCCATACTGTTTGCCTATGCAGTGAATGCAACAGCTGCCAAAAACTTGGAGGAACTCCAGTGCCCCTTGCAAGAGACGTAGAGGTAGGAGGGCTTCCTGAAAACATTGTTCCCCTTATAAGGGAGTGGGTCTCCCATACCATTTGCCTATGCAGTGAATGCAACAGCTGCCGAAAAGTTGAAGGAACTCCAATGTCCCTTGCAAGAGATGTAGAGGTTGGAGGGCCTACTGAATATAATGTTCCCATTATTGGAAGTGGGTCTCCCATACTGTTTGCCTATACAGTGAATGCAACAGCTGCAAAAACTTTGGAGTAACTCTAATGTCCTTTGCAATTGATGTAGAGGTCAGAGGGCCTCCGGAAAACAATGTTCTCATTATTAGGAAGTGGGTCTCCCATACTGTTTGCCTATGCAGTGAATGCAACAGCTGCCAAAAACTTGGAGAAACTCCAAAATCCCTTGCAAGAGATGTAGAGGTAGGAAAACTTCCTGAAAACAATGTTCCCCTTATAAGGTAGTGAGTCTCCCATACTGTTTGCCTATGCAGTGAATGCAACAGTTGTCAAAAATTTGGAGGAAGTAAAATGTCCTTTGAAAGTGATGTAGAGGTCAGAGGGCCTCTGGAAAACATTGTTCCCATTATTGGAAATGGGTCTCCCATACTGTTTGCCTATGCAGTGAATGCATCAGCTGCCAAAAATTTGGAGGAACTCCAATGTCCGTTGCAAGAGACGTAGAGGTCTTAGGGCTTCCTGAAAACAATGTTCCCATTTTTAGGAAGTGGGTCTCCCATATTGTTTGCCTCTACAGTGAATGCAACAGCTGCCAAAAATTTGGAGGAACTCTGATGTCCCTTGCAAGAGACGTAAAGGTCAGAGGCCCTCCTGAAAACAATGTTCCCATTATTAGGAAATGGGTCTCCCATACTGTTTGCCTATGCAGTGAATGCAATGACTGCCAAAAATTTGGAGGAACTCCAATGTCACTCGCAATAGACGTAGAGGTCGGAGTGCTTCCTGAAAACAATGTTGCCATTTTTAGGAAGTGGGTCTCCCATACTGTTTGCCTATGCAGTGAACTTAACAGCTGCCAAAATTTTGGAAGAACTCCAATGTCCCTTGCAAGAGATGTAGAGGTCGGAGGGCCTCCTGAAAACAATGTTCCCATTTTTAGGAAGTGGGTCTCCTATACTGTTTGCCTATATAGTGAATGCAACAGCTGCCAAAAATTTGGAGGAACTCCAATGCCCCTTGCAAGAAACGTAGACGTCGTAGGGCCTCCTGAAAACAATGTTCCCATTTTTAGGAAATGGGTCTCCCATATTGTTTGCCTATACAGTGAATGCAACAGCTGCCAAAAATTTGGAGGAACTCCAATGTCCCTTGCTAGAGATGTAGAGGTCGGAGGCTCTCCTGAAAACAATGTTCCCATTATTAGGAAGTGGGTCTCCCATACTGTTTGCCTATGCAGTGAATGCAACAGCTGCCAAAAATTTGGAGGAACTCCAATGTCCCTTGCAAGAGACATAGAGGTCGGAGGGTTTACTTAAAACAATGTTCCCATTTTTAGGAAGTGAGTCTCCCATATTGTTTGCCTATATAGTGAATACAACAGCTGCCAAAAATTTGGAGGCACTTCAATGCCCCTTGCAAGAGATGTAGAGTTCAGAAGGCTTCCTGAAAACATTGTTCCCATTATTAGGAAGTGGGTCTCCCATACCGTTTGGCTATGCAGTGAATGCATCAGCTGCCAAAAGTTTGGAGGAACTCTAATGTCCCTTGCAAGAGACGTAGAGGTCAGAGGGCCTCCTGAAAACAATGTTCCCATTATTAAGAAATGGATCTCCCATACTGTTTGCCTATGCAGTGAATGCAACGGCTGCCAAAAATTTGGAGGAACTCCCATGTCCCTTGCAAGAGACATAGTTCCGGTGATATGGTAGATATTGTGGTGATATTGTAGTGCAGGATGAGGATGAGGAAAAGGAGGAGGACAAGAGCAAATAGACAAAATCAGGAAGCTTATACCCATGTCTGGGTGTGAAGACAGAGGTGCATGCGAATATAGTTAGACCCTCCAAAAAAGGACACTGTATTTGAGCTTATGCTACGCTGCTATCATTCAGTGGTGTTGAGAAGTCTGGCCCAATCCAGCCCTTTTTCCTTTTTATAACAGTTAGCCTGTCAGCATTTTCAGTTGACAGGCGGATGCGCCTATCGGTTATGATTCCACCAGCAGCACTAAAAACCCGCTCTGACAAGACGCTAGCGGAAGAGCAGGCCAGTACCTCCAAGGCGTAGAAAGCCAGATCATGTCATGTGTCCAGCTTGGATACAAAATAATTATAAGGCACAGAGGAATCACGGAGGACGTTGGTAAGGTCAGCAATGTACTCCCTCAGCATCTTCCATAACTTTTCCCTCCGTGTGAGAGTACCCCATGGCTCAGAGCCTGTCTGAGAAAGCTGTCCCAGAACTTTAACAGTGTTCTCCTGCCTCTGCTGCATTGCATTTGTATCTCTCTCCCTTGTACTCCTTGGTTGTCCAACGAACTGTGACCTCTGCGGCCAACGTTTTCAGATGGAAATTTTTTTAATAATTCTGCAATAAGGGCCTTCTTGTACTGCCCGATTTATTAGGCCTGTCCGGCAAGGGAATAAGAGACAGAAAGTTCTCCTTGTAGCATGGGTCTAGAAGTGTCACCAACCAGTAATGACTGTCACCCAAAATTTGGACAATGCGAGGGTCTTGGGAAAGACAGCGTAATATAAACACAGCCGTGTGTGCCAGACTGCAAAGAGGCAAGACTTCCGTGTCCTCACCAAGAGGACAACTGACCATGCTCTCCTCCTCATCCTCCTCCTCTTCCTCCTCCTCCCTGTCCTCAGGCCATTCACGCTGAACAGGCGGTATGACAGTTGTGCAGGTAGTACCATCTATAGTGCATGAAACTAGCTCCTGTTCTTCCTCCTCCTCCTCCTCATTGTCACCCATTCCACATGGGGATGAGATGAGCCTGGTCTGTGTGGAATCACCCTGTATGGTTCCTTGCTCCATCTCATTGTGCTCCGCCTGCAATGCATCCTCTTTAATTGTGAGCAGAGAGCGTTTCAGAAGACAGAGAAGCGGGGTGGTGATGCTAATTTTAGAGGATGGTACAGATGTCTGACATCCATGTCCACTCCTGAGGTCTTATGTGTGGAGTCTGACCTGAACACTGACGGCAGTGTTGATGCTGGTAGTCAACACCTGCCCTCTTCTGCTCACAAATCCTTCCCAACATCTGCAATGTAGAGTTCTAACACGTGGGGACATTGCACACCAGTCAGTGTGCTGGAAGCTGCAAATGCTGCTGAAGCACGGCAAGGGCGGTGGAAGCTGTAGCTGACTTTCTAAAATGGGCACACACACGGCGTGCTTTGACAAGCAGATGCGACAGATCTGGGTAGGCTTTGAGAAACCGCTGAACCACTAGGTTAAGCGAATGGGACAGGCATGGTACTTGTGTGAGTTCGCCTCGCTTTAGAGCCGCCACCAGGTTCTGGCCATTGTCACACATGACCATGCCTGGCTGTAGGTTCAGTGGCTTCAGCCAAAGATCCGCCTGCTCTTTCAGAACTGTGCACAATTCTTCAGCAGTGTGCGATTTGTCACCTAAGCAAATTAGCTTCAGCACAACTTGTTGCCGCTTGGCCGAGGCAGTGCTGCAGTGCTTCCAGCTTTTGACTGATGTAGTCATTTTGGAGATGGAAGCTGAAGAGGAAGAGGAGGTGCAGGATCTGTAGAATGTGGGGGCAACCCTGATTGACCTAGGGCCCGCAATCCTTGGCGTCGGGAGGATGTGTTCCATCCCAAGGTCTGACTGGGTCCCGGCTTCCACTATATTAACCCAGTGTGCCGTCAGTGAGATGTACCGTCCCTGCCCACAAGCACTTTTCCACATGTCCGTGGTTAGGTGGACTTTCCCAGTTACTGCGTTGTTGAGGGCACAGCTAATGTTGTGGGAAACGTGCTTTTGTAACGTGGGGATGGCAGATCGGGAGAAATAATGGTGGCTGGGGAACAAGTACCGAGGGACGGCTACCGCCATCAGATTAAGGAAAGCTTCCATCTCCATGAGCCTAAAAGGCAGCATTACAAGTGCAAGCAGTCGCGAAATGTGTGAATTTAGTAGTGTGGCCTGTGGGGCGTTGGCTGGATATTTGTGCTTGCGTTCCAAGAACGTGGACATGCTTGCTGATGGTGCTAGTTGAGAGTGTGCAACGACACATCCAGGGCGGGAGGCATCTTCGCATGTGCCATGTACAGGGGATTGGCTTGCATGCACAGCAGCGGAAGAAGCAGTGGTGTCACCCACAGACACTGTTTTTGGACCCTGGGGTTCGGCCCACTTAGTAGGGTGCTTTGTTGCTATGTGCCTGATTCTGCTGGTGGTGGTCAGGCTGCTAGTTTTGCTACTACTGCTGATGTTGGCCTGGCAGGTGGTGCAAATGGCCTTTTTGGGGTTATCTACAGAGTCTTTAAAAAACTACCAGACTCGGAGGACCTAACAGTTGTACTGGCAACTTCCGTCTTGTTGGTGTTACGGGGAACGATTGCCCGCCTGCTTCTTCCTGCCCGTTGTGGTGCTACACCTCCCTCCCCCTGTGTGCTGCTGTCCTCGCTCTACATGTCCCCCTGCCAGGTTGGGTCAGTTACTAAATCATCCACCACCTCGTCTTCCACTTCCGCTCCCTGGTCCTCCTCCTGACTTTCTGGTAATTGTGTCTCATCATCATCCACCTCTTGCGACAGTAATTACACTTTCCCACCATAGCCTTCATGTGATCGTGGCTGCTCAAATATTTGGGCATCGCTACACGCGTTCTCCTCTTGACTTGCTTAAAGCTGGGTGGCGAGGAGCCCGAATCTACAAATGGAAAAGTGAGCAGCTCTTCTGAGTGTCTAAGTGTGGGATCAGTTGTCTCCGGGCACTCGACATGGTGGGAGGAAGGAGGATCATGGTGAGGAATATGCGGTCCAGACTCACGGCTACTGAGACTTGACCATGTGGAAGACAGGATGGTAGTTGTGGTAGCAAAGTGACTGGAAACTGGTTTCAATAGTGGTGTGCTGCGGTCCCCTAGCAATTGGGACAGGAAGATCGGGCGACAAGGTGTGGGTGTTTGTTGTGGCACAATTTCAGCTTGCCCACGGCCTCAGCCTCTGCATGCACCATCACGTCCACTTCCCCGTCCGTTGCCACGCACCTTGCCCATTTTAAATGGAGGATAATATTTTCCACTTTCACTAGAAATGGCTGATTTTGGAACGCAGTTATTTGTGATATGTCTGACAGAGAACTACTGTTTTAAATAGCAGGCCTGTAATTTACTAATACTATTCTTCACAGAGACCTAGTGTTAGTAGCTTGACCAACACACTGCAGCGAAATGGAAGGCAGAAATGTCTGATTTTGGAATGCCGTTATATGTGATACGTCTGACAGAAAACCACAGTTTTAAATAGCAGGCTTGTAGTTTACTGATACTATTTTTCACAGAGACGTAGTGTGAATAGCTTGACTGACACACTGCAACGAAATGGAAGGCAGAAATGGCTGATTTTGGAATGCCGTTATATGTGATACGTCTGACAGAAAATCACTGTTTTAAATAACAGGCTTGTAGTTTACTAATACTATTCTTCACAGAGACCTAGTGTGAATAGCTTAACCAACACACTGCAACGAAATGGAAGGCAGAAATGGCTGATTTTGGAGTGCCGTTATATGTGATATGTCTGACAGAGAACCACGGTTTTAAATAGCAGGCCTGTAATTTACTAATACTATTCTTCGCTGAGACCTAGTGTGAATAGTTTGATTGACACACTGCAACGAAATGGAAGGCAGAAATGGCTTATTTTGGAACACAGTTATATGTGAGATACTTCTGACAAAGAACCATGGTTTTAAATAGCAGGCCTGTAGTTGAGTAATACTATTTTTCTCAGAGACTTAGTGCGAATAGCTTGACCGACACAAATTGAAAATGTAAGCCAATATTTTCCACGTTCAGTTCAAATTTCTGGATTTTTATCGCTGTAATATGGAAAAGATCTGGCTGTATTCTGCAGTGAGAACAAGCAAATGGAGAAGAAAAAATGTGTACTCTGGATTGCTTTTTAAGCAAATAATCAGGATTAAGATAAAAAAAAAAATTGGCCCTGGCCCCTGATATATGGGGCTATGTCTACAAATATCTGTAAGAACAGCAGCAGCAGGAACGTGCTATGGACCCTCTTGCACTATATGCACTGCAGTCTGCCACATACATTCCCTGCCTGCCTAACTCCTGCTATCACCTTCACCACTGAAAATATGCACCTGGATTAGTCCTCAGAAGGACTGTTAGTTCAGATGAATATATAGATATATGTTGTGGAATACCTATACTAACTCCAAACAAGCAAATATCTCCCTGACTCAGCAGCAGTTCTCCCTAATCTGCCTGATTCCGGGGTAGACTGTGATGAGAATAGTTGAGCAAGGTCTTATATAGACCTGATGACACTGTGTGGCCAGCCAATCACTGTAATGTCCACAACCAACATGGTTACGTCATTACCGTGCGTGGCAAGCAATCCCTGCATGTTCAATGGCTCTTTAAAGAGCGCCAAACATGCAGGGTGGGGACCCGAGTTCCCGTTCGAGCAACTCAGAAATACTCGCCAAGCGCCAAGCTTGTCAAGCACCGTGATGCTCGGGCAAGTACCGAGCAGTGGTGAGCATGTTCGCTCATCACTAGTTCTGAAGTCTTTGAAGTTTTAAGAATATGTAGTTTATTCTCAACGTGTTTTGAGGTCACCCACTCTATCCCCAATGTCAACAGTCCATTTTGGGGATGACATCCGGCGGCTCCGGTTTCAGGATCATATTTTCAAAGGAGGATGGGACAGGTCTGCCCGGGATACAGCCAGACATCTGCTATATGTATCTCACCTGGGACAGCCTTTTAGAAACCAAACATATTACAGTTGACCAGAATAATTTACGTATTCTTCAAATTTCAGTGACTTCATAACTCCTTTGTTACCAGGAGCACAGCACTACCCGCTCTTCCACTGTATATCCTGATATACAGTATATTTTGGAGATTCAAGCCAGCAGAGTGGTGACAGCTAAATCTTTCATTGAGCTTCTCTAAGGGAAGGTTCACACGATCATTCTCCCCACATCCTAGAAAAATGGTCCAATTATTCTGATAAGACTTTGACGAGAGCTTGATCTGAGTGGCATCAGTTTTTCTCAGACGTGGAGAGAATAAAAAAAAGATTTTCCATTGTATAATAATTTTTATAATAATAATAATTTTTATTTATATAGCGCCAACATATTCCGCAGCACTTTACAATTAAGCGGGGACATGTGCAAACAATAAATTCAATACAACGTGAGACCGTTTAACAGTTACATCAGGAGTGAGGTCCCTGCTCGCAAGCTTACAATCTACATGGAAATGGGGGGACACAATAGGTGGAAAGTGCTTGTTATTTCAGGTCTGGCAATTATAATAAGTCGGGATTATCATATAAAGCTGTATGATCCGGTCATCAGCCTGTATGTTAAAGTGCAATACTCAATTACCGAGTGCAGTTATCGAGTGCATGGAGGGTGTAGAAACAGATGAACAGTAGGGTGCAGATTCTGAATAGTATTTAGGAGGGAACAGGGGAAAGTTAGTTTACTGAGTAGTTGAGGTGGTAGGCTTGTTTAAAGAGATGGGTTTTTAAAGCGCGCTTGAAGACATCGGGGCTAGGCATCAATCGGATCGTCTGGGGTAGAGCATTCTAGAGAACTGGTGCAGCACGAGAGAAGTCTTGGAGACGGAGGTGTGAGGTTCGGATTATGGGGGATGTTAGCCTTAGGTCATTTGTGGAACGGAGGGCACGTGTAGGACAATAGACTGAGATGAGAGAGGAGATATAAGGTGGTGCAGAACTGTAGAGAGCTTTGTGGGTGAGAGCAATGAGTTTATATTGGACCCGGTAGTGAATGGGTAACCAGTGTAATGACTGGCACAAGGTGGAGGCATCGGTGAAGCGGCTGGACATAAATACGACCCTGGCTGCCGCATTCAGGACAGATTGGAGAGGGGAAATTTTGGTAAGAGGGAGACCGATCAGAAGAGAGTTGCAGTAGTCCAGACGAGAGTGAATAAGAGCGACAGTAAGAGTTTTAGCAGTTTCCAAAGTGAGAAAAGGTCGGATTCTGGAGATGTTTTTAAGATGCAGGTGACAAGAGCGAGTGAGTGATCGGATATAGGGAGTAAAGGAAAGGTTAGTGTCGAATATGACCCCAAGGCAGCGGGCGTGCTGCTTGGGAGTTATGGTTGACCCCTCCAAGGTAATTTCGATATTAGGTAGAGTTAGGTTACTAGAGGGGGGAAACACAAGAAGTTCAGTTTTGGAGAGATTCAATTTGAGATAGAGGGAGGACATGATGCTAGACACAGCAGATAAACAATCCTTGGTGTTTTGCATTAGGGTAGGGGTGATGTCAGGGGAAGAAGTGTATAGTTGGGTGTCGTCAGCATAGAGATGATACTGGAACCCAAATCTGCTGATTGTTTGTCCAATAGGGGCAGTGTATAGAGAGAAGAGGAGGGGGCCTAGGACTGAGCCCTGAGGAACCCCGATAGTAAGGGGATGAGGAGGGGAAGAGGAGCCGGCAAAAGATACAGTGAAGGAGCGGTCAGAGAGGTAGGAGGAGAACCAGGAGAGAACGGTTTCCTTGAGGCCTATAGAGCGGAGCATAGTGAGGAGGAGCTGGTAATCCACAGTGTCAAATGCTGCAGAGAGATCCAGGAGAATCAGCAGGGAGCAGTGACCTTTGGATTTGGCTGTTAGTAGATCGTTAGAGACTTTAGTGAGGGCAGTTTCAGTGGAGTGTAAGGAGCGGAAACCAGATTGTAGAGGGTCGAGGAGAGAGTTATCTGAGAGATAGCGGATTAGACGGGAGTGGACCAAGCATTCCAGGAGTTTAGAGATGAAGGGAAGATTAGAGACAGGCAATTCATTAAAATTAGACCTCACACAGATGTCAACTGAGTTTGGTATGATTTTTTTCACGGACCCATAGACTTGCATTGCCGACTTTGATCCGACACTGAGATCAAAATTGGACATGTCTCTGATTTTTCAGACATGTGCACAGTCCCATAGATGTGAGTGCTTATAGTGCTGCTTGTGAAAACCACCGATAACAATTGTACAAGAAAATTGGTCGTGTGCATGAGCTCTAAGAGTTGTGCTTTCTCACAACTCAATCAGAAAAGCAGCTACAGAACCACATAAACACCCTATCTGGATAACACCCTATATGCACTGTCTGTGTCTTCTAGCCTTTCTAAAATATGCCCTAACACATTTTAAATAGTCTAATTACAAAAAGGCTTGGTTTAGCAATAGCTTTATTATTCTAAAAGAATATGTGACCCAGCTTGATTGTTCCCCAAACATCCTTTCAACTGATGGGATAAGAAAACTGTCCAAAATATCAATGTAAACTTGGGCATTTACTGAAGATGTAATTGACAGCCATCTCCCCAGTGCCTTTACCTGACATGCAGCCCCATATCATCAATGACTGTGGAAATTTGCATGTTCTCTTCATGCAGTCATCTTTATAAATCTCATTGGAACGGCACCAAACAAAAGTTCCAGCATCATCACCTTGCCCAATGCAGATTCGCGATTCATCACTAAATATGACTTTCATCCAGTCATCCACAGTCCATGATTGCTTTTCCTTAGCCCATTGTAACCTTGCTTTTTTCTGTTTAGGTGTTAATGATGGCTTATGTTTAGCTTTTTTGTATGTAAATCCCATTTCCTTTAGGTGGTTTCTTACAGTTCGGTCACAGACTCCAGTTTCCTCCCATTCGTTCCTCATTTGTTTTGTTGTGCATTTCCTGTTTTGGAGACATATTGCTTTAAGTTTTCGGTCTTGACGCTTTGATGTCTTCCTTGGTCTACCAGTATGTTTGCCTTTAACAACCTTCCCATGTTGCTTGTATTTGGTCCAGATTTTAGACACAGCTGACTGTGAACAACCAACATCTTTTGCAACATTGCGTGATGATTTACCTTCTTTTAAGAGTTTGATAATCCTCTCCTTTGTTTCAATTGACATCTCTCGTGTTGGAGCCATAATTCATGTCAGTCCACTTGGTGCAACAGCTCTCCAAGGTGTGATCACTCTTTTTTAGATGCAGACTAACAAGCAGATCTAATTTGATGCAGGTGTTAGTTTTGGAATTGAAAATTTACAGGGTGATTCCATAATTTTTTCCTCAGAATTGAGTGATTTCATAATTTTTTCCCTCTGCTTGGTCTGAAAAAAATGACCCTTACTGAGTACCACATTTTTAATCTTGATTTCTTTTAGTGTTTCTTAATGCCCTAAAGTAGCCATTTGAAATGACTTTAGTTTTGTGCCATGTCTGTGATCTGCTTTTTTTCAACAACATGAAACAACTGAATGAACATCCTCCAAGCCCGATGATTCCATCATTTTTGCCAGGGGTTGTAGAAGCTTGTTTTCACGTATTTCTATTTTAATCTGGATATTTTCTTTAGCTATGTATTGTTATTTCCCAATGTGTCCACATGATGTCTCTCTAGCTCTGCAGAACTAAATGTTCTTTCCAATAGTAAAGCTTCTGCATTTGTTTTCCTCATCACAAATCAAGGCAGCTAAATTTCAACTTTAAGAACTGTAGTCTATCTTTGAGGATTTTTAGCTTTTGACATTATATTTTCTCATTTCTTGAGTCACATGCCTAAGGACAGTTAGGTAAGGTTATAGATGGGCGGCAGGATGTGGATTTAGATCTCTGAACTCATGGCAGCCTCCTGCCTCTCCTGCCTGTACTACATAAAAGAGCTATTCTGGACCTAAAATAGCATTATGATAGAACAACAGTGGACTGGCCCAAAAGGACTCAGGTGAATCCACTGGTGGGCCCCTGTGCGGGCATGGACTTCCCAAGGGAAATATAACATCTCATTTTATTATTATGGCAGCATTGGCTAAAATTACATAAAAGAACAGCAGCAAACCATATGGTTTCCTCCATCACTGGACAATAATATTTTAATGCAATTGTAGAGTGGACCACCAGAATGAATGTTACCAGTGGGCACTTGGTATCCCTGTCCATCACTGAATATCAGTATAAGATTGTTGGGAGCAGATTCATAGAGCAGCTAATCTAAAAGGAACCTGACAGTAGATTCATGTTACCTGGTTCACAGCTTTAAAAAAGCTGACACAGTCTCCTGGCAGCTTCACCTTGCCACACACCCCAAACTTACAGGTTTCTCCCTATATGTGGCATACCTCCCAACTCTTACAAAACACAAAGAGGGTCAAACTGTACAGGAAATTTTGACCATGCCCGCCCCTAGGCACACCCCAATCCACACACATTTACCTTTATTTTTTTCTACATTGGCAAGATGAGATATCAGAGGGGGTATGGTGGCAATGACGGATATTTGCAGATCACCAGAGAAAGCAAAGCACAGACCAAAGTCCGGTACTGTCCCGCTATATCCTGGACGGTTGGGACCTATGAATTTTTTTTTCTGTATTCATTCATAGTTGTAGCAGCCATAACTTTCACATTTTTACATACGCTTCACTATATAAAGCTATTTGAAGTCTCGCTTTTTTCTGTCTGTAAGGCTGTGTTCACATGCATGAATAGTGTGGTTTTTCGTATATTTTTTTACTGCAGGTGTCATCACCAAATTATGCAATAACAATCTACTCTGGTTGTTGAATTTTTTTTAAACTTTTTCCCCCTTATTTAATGTGTTTTTGTGCATATTTGAAGCAGAACGTTAAATGTTTTTTATAGTACAGAAAACATTTACTTAAAAAAGCAACATTTCTTTAAATGTGTTTTTACATGCTTTTTTTCATGTGTTTTTATTTTCAGGCTCCCTAGAAGTCTATAGAGAAAAAAAGAACCAAAACTGCACAGCTTAACAGCATCTTTAGCTACACAGTGGGAAAGAGTTTTTTTTTAATCTGATCCACTTGAGAGTTAAATGCAGCAGAATTGTTGCAGAAAAAAAATTCAGCAGAAAGAACGCAGCATTTACGCTTCATGTGAACAAGGCCTAACTGTCCAAACAAATTGGATTTGATTTCATAAAAACTACGCCTACTGTGCTTCTAAAGATGCTGTTAAATTTTTTTCTTTAAAGGCTTCTATGTGGAGTCTGAAATAACTGCATCTAAAAAAAACTGTTGCTTTTTTAAGAGCAGAATCAAAGCTATTTTGTACAATAAAAAAGGCAATAAAACATTGCTTCAAATCCTGCACCAAATTGTTCTCAGTGGGAAAAAAAGATAATCTTGTAGTTATGATACCTTTTAATGACTAACAAAAATCAAATAAATGATCTTACAAAACAAGCTTTTGAGATGTCTTAGGTCTCTTTCTCTGGCATGGTATACATGGCATAACAAAGTATTTGAAGAAACACAAATATATGCCAAAAAAAAGCAGAGGCTTTTTTTGTGCATATATTTGTACCTTACTGACATCACCCCTTGCAGCGTGAGAAAGTTCTCACGCTGCGAGAGGTGACGTCAGTAAGGATATCGCAGTTCACAAGCCGTCTCACACAGAGGCTACCATGAGAATCGCTGCCTGTGACCAATGGTAAGCTTAATTATGTCACTGCAGCCGTATTCTCACACTACTGTCAGTGTGTTCTGGAAGCCGTACTAAGCGGTCACATTACTGATGTCATCGCTCAGCATGGATGTAGCAGAATTGGGGATCGACGTGAGGTGGATTTTATGGAGGACCACTTTAAATTATATTTTGTTTGTATGGTAATATATGGGTAAAAGAGGGTCGGGGAGTGTTTTGTACAAATAAAGTACTTTTTTCTGTGTGTGTTTATTACTTTCGACTATGGGGTCAGTAATGGGTGTGTCATATAGATAGATGCCTCTCCATTACTAACCCTTGGGCTTGATGCCAGGATGTGCAATTTCTGGGGCGGCTGAGGGCTGATGTTATTAGTCTAGGAGGGGGCCAATATCCATGGCCCCTTCCCAGCCTATTAAGATGAGGCCGCAGCTGTCTGTTTAGCCTTTGCTGGTTATTAAAAATAGGGGGGACCACACTTCATTTTCTTGGGGTCTCCCCTTTTTAATAACCAGTAATCGCTACGCAGTCAGTTGTGAATTGATATTAATAGGCTGGGAACCTTTATGGATATTGGCCCCTTCCCAGAATAATAACACCAGCTCCCAGCTGTCTGCTTTCCCTCAGCTGGATATTAAAAATAAGGGGGACCTTACGCAATTTTTGTAATTTATTTATTTATTTCATGCATGCTATTCACAGATGGCGGGTGCTGACTACAACTCTCATCAGCTCGCCTGGTCTCCGTAGTCAGCAACCGGTAGCTGGGAAAAGCACTAACTGTGCTGCTTTCCCTAGCCGTAGGAGCATGTCACCAGAACATTTAATTCTGGGATGTGTCACACGAATGTCATCCATGTGTCATCAGTGTGCACATGTGCAGCAGACATTTTGTCCATGGTGCCGAAAAAAAAGGACATGTCTGCTGGTTTTTCACACAGACACACGGTCACGGATATGACATTGAATACAATGGGTGTGCATGTGTCTGTATTTGTGGTCCTTAAAAAACGGACCGCATACGGACATAAAAAAAGGACATGTGAAGGGGGCCTGAGTGTAAGTTGGGATATCCCCCAAATCAGGACTGTCCTGCTGAATGTGGAATGGTTGGGAGCTATGCATGTGGTTTGGGTTCAGCATTATGATCTTATGATCATCTTGATCATCCTAGCTCCAGCACCCCTCAGTATAGCACTGCTGTTGTATCTCTGGACAAGCATGTTAACTGTTTCCAAAAACAATCAACAGAAAAAGTGTAGTTTTTGTGTCTCTCATGTGGTTCTTTTTCATGAAAGACAATTACAGACTTTATTTTCAAACAGACCAATTTTTCTTTTTCTTTTCTTCATATATAGTGGCACACATGCTTTGTCTTTAAGACATACTTGATGGCTACAATCTGAAATGAGGCAGAGGGCTTCAAAATCACAATTTGCTTAACTGAACATAAATCAAGAAAAAAATGTAACTCTCTATCTCAGTTTTCCATTTTCTCCACAAGAGCTACACTCAGGATCGTGTTACTTCACATATACACTTCTAGGGCTCAATTCTTCTTCACTCAGACTTTAATTCTACAGAGCCATAGCCATACTACCCCTTTTAGGAACAAATCCATTCAGGGTGATGTACCATATAACTACCCAGACCACCCCTCAAGCCTCCATATCCCCAGGCCCTCATTACAACTGCTCTGTAGCTCCCAAAAAACTGGACTGTACTTCACTCTTGACTACACTCATGTAGCATCCCCCAGGTTTAGGCTGATTATCGTTCACCTCTCTGTTCCCTACAAACGGACATACAAACAGTCACAGCAGACTCCCCTAGAGCTATCCCCAAGCAGGCTGATAGCACTCCTATATCATTTCAGATGCAGCTTTCACAGAGCATGCCATTTTTTCTTCTCATGGACAGCCTCCCTTGCCACCCTTTCACGAACAGTCACACACTTGCCAACTATACTTTGTTCAGAGAACCAAATACTGACCCATATACTGTATGTAGGGTTTTTTTAGGCCATGTCATATTATGCCTCATGGATTCCAGGCCAATGCCAATCCTTGGTATGTGGCAAACCGCTCCTGACATCTAGCCCACAACTGCTCCCAATAACCAAGTTTGACCCACAATATAGCAAACTGTTAACTTCCCAGGTAGAACAGGCCACAGGAATAACTCACAGACCAAAGGTGTGAAGGGGTCATTTGATATGTGACTGTGGTGGTTATCCCTCTGATATATTGTTTATGGCTTGGATAAAATTAATGCAACTGATGTGAACACCAACTATAAGTTTCATCATGAGTCAATTATTACTTATAATACTGGGCTTTATATACCTACAGGTGCATCTCACTAAATAAGAATATCATCAAAAAGTTAATTTATTTCAGTTTTTCAATACAAAAAGTGAAACTCATATATTACATAGAGTCATTACAAACAGTATTTCAAGTGTTTATTTCTGTTAATGTTAATGATTATGGCTTACAGCCAATGAAAACACAAAAGTCATTATCTCAGTAAATTAGAATACTTTATAACAACAGCTTGAAAAATGTTTTTAAAATCTGAAATGTTGGTCTACTGAAATGTCTGTTCAGTAAATGCACTCAGTACTTGGTCAGGGCTCCTTTTGCATCAATTACTGTATCAGTGCTGCATGGCATGGAGGCGATCAGCCTGTGGCACTGCTGAGGAGTTATGGAAGCCCAGGTTGCTTTGATAGCAGCCTTCAGCTCGTCTGCATTGTTGGGTCTGGTGTCTCTCATCTTCCCCTTGACAATACCCCATAGATTTTCTATGAGGTTAAGGTCAGGCGAGTTTGCTGGCCAATCAAGCACAGTGATACTGTTGTTTTTAAACCAGGTATTGGTACTTTTGGCAGTGTGGACAGGTGCCAAGTCCTGCTGGAGAATGAAATTTCCATCTCCAAAAAGTTTGTCGGCAGAGGGAAGCATGAAGTGCTCTAAAATTTCCTGGTAGACGGCTGCGCTGACTTTGGTCTTGATAAAACACAGTGGACCTACACCAGCAGATGACATGTCTCCGCAAACCATCACTGATTGTGGAAACTTCACACTAGACCTCAAGCAGCTTGGATTGTTTGCCTCTCCACTCTTCCTCCAGACTCTAGGACCTTGATTTCCAAATGAAAATTGGAACTCTGGGGCCTTGTGTAGTGTGTCAATGACTGTCTTCTGGACATCTGTCAAGTCAGCAGTATTCCCCATGATTGTGGAGCCTACTGAAACAGACTAATGGACCTTTTTAAATGCTTAGGAAGCTTTTGCAGGTGTTTTTTGTTAATTGTTCTAATTTACTGAGTTAATGACTTTTGTGTTTTCATTGGCTGTAAGCCATAATCATCAACATTAACAGAAATAAACGCTTGAAATAGATCACTCTGTTTGTAATGATTTTATATAATATATGAGTTTCACTTTTTGTATTGAAGAACTGAAATAAATTAACTTTTTGATGATATTCTAATTCAATGAGATACACCTGTATTTCCATAGAAAATAAAGTATCCCATTCTCAGCATACAGTTCTGGATATTAGTAAGTGTAGTAGGGAATGTTTTGAGCCAAGTTTATTTTTGCTGCACTGTCTCTTTAAAATGGAGACCATATTGGTACATGTGTTGATCTTGTGTAAAGCGCTGATTATTTTTGAGGATCTTTGTGGGCTGTGGTTCTCAGCATATAACTCTAGTGACAGCTGGCCATTGACGCTATGGTGTGATAGGTCTGCACACTATTGATTCCTAGTCACATGGGATGCAATCATGCAGGGGATTGAATCAAACCTATTATCAGGGTTTGTGTGATGGTCAGAGGAGTACTTTAGACAACAGTCAGCAGTGAAATAAATTGTCAAGACAAATGTTCCTTTGGGAAAAGGATCACACAAATTTTAAGGAAAAACAAGGCTATGTTATAATATAGGCAAAAAATACTCTCTATACCTCGTTCCAAATTATTATGCAAAACTATTTTTCTCTGATTTTCCTAAATAGTTTATGCTAATGAGTCAGTCTAATGTTCAAATCATCAATCGTTTGAGTATAAATGATATAGGGAAAATATATATCCTTGTACCGTGTTAGCCAGTAGATAGAAAAATATTTAGATTTGAGAGTCCTCAGTGGTTGATACCTATTAATGGCTAACTGAAAAGATGGTAACAAATTGCAAGCTTTCGAGACTGCGCAGGTCTCTTCATCAGGCATAGTATACCACAAAATCTGAAGAGTCACATATTTATACACAATAAGACACACAAAAAATGCAATAGGTAAGACAGGTGATGAAAAGCAGAGTTATTATGGAAGAGATAAACAGTTCTGGCTATAAATATTTTAGCAGTTAATAGATAAGGAGTGTGAAGGTTTTATTGTCCTATGACTAGGTCCAATGTTGTGATGGCCTCACAGGTCTGAGAGTCTGAAGAGCAAATTCCTGTTAGGTGTTGGTCTGGTGCTGGATTTGAAATGGGTCCAGGACCTTCTGTGGTCTCCCATTTCAGTCTAGCCAGGGATGATGCTGCTCCACAAGCTGTACAGATTGTCTCCTGGGTATTTGTGCCTAGCAGTGTTAAGCATAGGTTGCAGAGGGAGACAGGGCTCGTGGAGTCTAAGTCCAGGATTTGCCGCACTGAGCATGTCCGTGACTTGGCGGATCATGATTGGTGGTTCGGTTCCCACCTGACCCGGTGACCTGGCACCGCCTGATTGGTCCACGGGTAACATCACCAATGGCGCGTCGGTGGGCAGGGCTTAGTCTTTAAAAGGCCCGCCCACAAACATGGCGACGTGCTCAGATCATTTTGCAAGTGTTGCCGTTGTGTGGACGAGTGTATTCCACGTGCTCTCTAGCTGCTCTCTCCGTGACCTGCTGATGCCAGAGTTAGCTCGGCTGATTAGCACAGGTCACTCAGGCAGGCTTAGATTCGTTTAGGCAGGTATCTACGTCTTGCAGCCTGGCTCAGCCAATGGGGTCGCCTTACACCTCGAGCAGTCTGCAGACACCCTGTCCACGGCTATCGCCTGTCAGCCACGTGGAGTAGTACCCTTCTGTCCGGTAGCACGCCGGCTGGAGGCACGTGTACCCGTCGCGTAGTCACACACGCATCTTAGCGCCAATCCCTACAGCGTAGCGCCTGTATCGAAGACAGGGCTACTGCTTTCCCTCCGGTCGCACGTCTCCCTGCGGTTCTTGGAGAATGTGTGAACCGCTGAAACCCGCTCCGTGTGCTTTAACTCGGAGTGGTCCTTCAGTTAAGTAGGTGCTATCCCGGTCACTCTTCTCCCGTGCAGTTAACGGAGATAGAGCGAACCGCTATACCCATTCCTGTGTGCTGAAACACGGAAGGGTTTAACATTTAAGTTGGTTACTTTACTTTCCACCCGGAAAGTGTTCGGCAGCAGCCCTCCAGGCTGCATCGCGGACCCCGGGGTTGGTTGCATTCCATTTTAATAAAGTTGTCTGCAACCGCCCTCCTAACAGTATCTGAGCGCCAGGGTCTTGCCGAACATGGCCAACAAGCAACAACTGCAGAGGTTTATACAGCAACTGGAGGTCAGACTTAGAACTCTGGAACAAACTGCTCCGGTCGCTGATATCACTGCAGTGGCTTCCCAGGCGGCTACTCTTGCAGCCAATATCATAAACTCGGCTGCAGTGAATACTGCAACCACTGCAAGTGCCCCATTACCCTGGTTTGCTCTCCCGGAGAAATTTTCTGGGGATAGTAAACTTTGCAGGGGTTTTATTAATGTATGCTCCGTTCATTTGGAGATGATGGAGGCACGGTTCCCCTCCGAAAGAGCCAAAGTGGGATATATCATCTCATTGCTTTCCCACAGGGCTCTGGAGTGGGCTACTCCTCTCTGGGAGTGGAACGACCCGGTTGTAGTAAATGCGGGTCTTTTCCTTAAAACCCTAAAAAGTGTTTTCCTCGGTCCTCAGGTCACGCATGATACGGCTCTTAAGCTCCTTGCGTTGGTCCAGGGTTTGGCCACCGCCAGTCACTATGCCGTCCAGTTCAGAACCTTAGCGGCTGAACTGGATTGGTCTGAGCGGTCGCTTATCCCGGTGTTCTGGAAGGGTCTGGCCGGGCATATTAAAGATGCTTTATCTACCAGAGAGATTCCAACCTCTCTGGAGGAGTTAATATCTCTCGCTGACCGTATAGACTTGCGTCATGCGGAACATAAGTTAGAGCTGGAGGTTGCCAGACCTCAGCATCTGTTGGCACCAGGCGTCTTTAGACCCAAACCCAAGACTCTCGACCCGGAGCCTGAGGCTATGGATATATCCCGGACTGAGTCTAGTCCCTCTCGTTCCCGACCCGTACATCTCTTGGAGCACCCCATAACTAAGGGTTCCAAGCAGTCGGTAAAACGAGTAGGTCTTACCACCCTCGGGGGAGGTGTATTAAAGCCCGGGACTTCTTCCTCCAAATTTTCATATAATGTGACATTGTCCCTTGGTAAATCTACAGTTACTGCCAAGGCATGGGTGGACTCTGGTGCTGATGGCAATTTTTTGTCATCTACATTTGCCCAGAGGCATGCCATCCCTATTGAGTTACTCTCCAATGAACATTAGTGTTGTCAATGGTTCACTCCTGGACACGCAAATCACCCACCAGTCGATTCCCCTCACCATGTCATTTCCTCAGGGCCACCGGGAGGTCATCTCATTTCTTATTATTCCCGCTGGGTTAGACGAGGTGTTATTGGGTCTCCCCTGGCTACGTTGTCATTCTCCACACATTGACTGGAATACAGGGAGAATTTCTTCCTGGAGTGAGAATTGTGCGTCTCAGTGTATGGTCAAAGTCACCCGGAGGGTAGTCTCTGATTCCACTACCGTTGTGGCATCCGGTACAGATTCTTTGTCTGTCCGCAGGATCCGGGTTTTGTCAGATTATGTCGTAAAGAACTCTCAGGAAAAGAGGGTGGCTGCAGTGTCCTCTAACCCGGTTCCGTCAGGGAGGACGTTTGTTTTCCCTAATCTACGGAATATGGTGCTCTCCTGGGCTCATGCCCCTAAGATCGGAGCCCACCTGGGGGTCAAACGTACCACTAAGTCTCTTCAACGGTCCTATTGGTGGCCCCGGTGGCGCCAGTACGTCAAGGACTTTGTAAACGTGTGTCCGGTCTGCGCGAGAGATAAATCTTTCTGTTAGGGACCGGCGGGTCCTGTCCCTCTGTCACCCGTGAAGGATCCCACACATGGAGAACCGGTTGTCACTCCTTGCCATCTTGCTTCCCGCGTTAACCCTCCGTCACATACAATATCGGTTGTAACGAGTTCACATACAATGTGACTGTCAGGCGCAGGCTAGAAAAATACCTATAATATCTAATGTTTGCAATTTCAGTGCTCTAAAAGTGATCAGTGACCTTCATAGGGATGTAATAAAAGAGACTACACATAATCAGGTGCAAAAAAAAACCATTTACTTAACATAAAACTAATAACTCTGAAATACAAACATTTCAAAACTCCCGCCAAATAGTCCCCAGTTCGACTCTGTCAAAAAACTCTACAAAGAAAATTTATGGAAACAAACTTAATTTTAAGGTACCTTAAGTACTATTAAACACATATTCAATCAGAATTAGATCCTGAAGTTTCCCCAGAAAAATTACACTTGCAGAGCAAAGAGCAAGAATTACACATCATTTTTGCATGTGTCAGGCAGATTGCGTTATGACATTTGTGACATTCATAATTAGAAAGCCTTCTGATTCCGCTTTCCGTGGTGCAGGTGGTGCATCTCCTTCTTTTGGGAGGTGGTGCAGGTGGTGAATTTTCACTATCATCTTCTGGGCGGAATCTTTTGAGCTGAACTTGAAGGCGAGAGGGGATACCGATTGTTTTCATACTTCTCCTGCGTAGCTCTCCAAACACTAGTTCATGGGCCAATTTTTTCAGATAGAATCGTCTACGGAGTGGTTCAAGCTTGTTTTCAAGGTAAATGACTTGTGAATTTATACCACCCAAATTCAACAGAGCAAAAAATATGACTATTGGCCAGCGTTTGGTGTTTCTGCTGACGTTGAAAGTTGAGCACATCTGATCAGCTGTATCAACACCCCCTTTGGTTGCATTATAAAATGTAATTATCTCCGGGTTTTTTTGTGACTCAGTCCCAGGATCGATGGCATCATCATCATGAAGTGTTGATAGAAGAAGTACAATTTTTTTGCTTGTGGTACATAGGAAACCAAAACCTTTCCATTATGGAATGCAAACATACTGCTGTACTGTTGTCTCCCTTTCACACTTACAAACTGTGTAGGCAATTCTTTTTTTTTATTTTTTCTTACAGTTCCGACATATGAAAGCTTCTGCATTTTCAGATAATCAGATCACAATTTGAAAACCAATTGTCAGCTGTTATATTGCGACCCGATCCAAATAAGGGCTCAGCCAGTCTTTTTACAACATCACTGGGTTTGTTGCTGACACAGTAAGGACCTTCTGGTTGTTTTCATAAACTTCCAGGTTGTAAGTGTAGGTCTTACTGGCATCAACAAGGGCATACATTTTTATTCCATATTTGTTAGGCTTTGATGGAATATATTGACGAAAGGCACATTTACCATGAAAACCAGGGAGCATTTCGTCAATAGTAAGATTCTCCCCAGTGCAATAGCTTTTTTTACAGTTTTCAACAAATTTTTGGAATATATCACGAATTGGAGCAAGTCGGTCATGAGTTTTACGCTCGGTTCGGGTAGTTCTGTCGTCAAACCGAAGGCAACCAATTAGAAGCTTGAATCTGTTTATGGACATAACAAGGCCAAATTTTTCAACTCCATCCCCATCTTTACTCCAAAGTTCCTCCAAACTTTGTCTATTTGCCCTATAAGCTCCTGCAAGGTATAATAATCCAAAAAAAGCACGCAGTTCTATTTCATCTGTGGCCTTGATGGTTCTGTTGCAGATGAACTTGTCCTTTATAATGTCTATATATTGGTTGGTATATGTGACAATAGAGTCCAGAATGTCATCTGTGAATAAACTATTCCAGCATTCAACTGCAGTTTTTGCATTACTTGCAGTTCCTATAACTGCAGGAAGGTGAGTTATAATGTTTTGAGGTTCCCTACGTTTTTTCTGGAGTGGCTTCTTGTTCCATTGTTTTTTTTTATCTTTTCTCATATAATAAGATTCTACATCTTCATCCTCATCACTGTCACCATCTTGCTCTGTTTCAGAATCCACTTCACATACTTCCACCTCATCATGAGAATCAATCTCACTTTCCTCTCTAAATCCTCATTCAGTGTGAGGTCTGCATCATTTAACAGCATGTTTGTTACTTCCTCAACATCAAGGTTTTTTGATAAATTGTACATTTTCCTCTCCATTTCAGAAGATAATCTGAAGCAAGAGAAGGAATATGTGTTAGGGAACTACTGTATATGCCTGAGCAGCACACTTTCTTTTTTAATCTGCCTTATTTCTATGAAATATCCTCACACTTTGTGCTATACATTCATAAAACAAGCTAAATAAACAATTGTGATGAATAAAAACATAAAATACCAACCTTATTGAGTGTGACGTGTTCACATACAATGAGCCTGAGAGATTAGCGCAGTTATATCTGTCCTCCTGAAGCTCTGTAATCCAACTGTGGTATGAGGTTTCAAAGAGCTGCTAGAGACAGGAGACTACCTGGAGGGAGGGTATATCCTCACAATCTGGTGAGGAAGGAGAAATGAAAGTAAAAGAGATGTGCCTGTCAGGCCTATTGTATGTGACGGAGGGTTAAAAAAGGGTATCCTGTACACCGGAGGGGTCACAGTTCCGTGAATCCTTCCTGTGACCCGGTGGACCACATTCTTGCCCCCCAGCTCATGGAGGAAAATGAGCGTCAAGTGGAGGGGGATGTTAGAAGGGGGGATAATGTTAGGCGTCAGTCTGGTGCTGGATTCAAAATGGGTCCTTCTGTGGTCTCCCATTTCAGTCCAGCTGGGGCTGATGCTGCTCAGCATCATCGTCAGCCCCATCGCCTAGCTGCTCCACGAGCCGTACAGATTGTCTCCCGGGCATTTGTGCCTAGCAGTGTTAAGCATAGGTTGCAGAGGGAGACAGGGCTCGTGGAGTCTAAGTCCAGGATTTGCCGCACTGAGCATGTCCGTGACCTGGCGGATCATGATTGGTGGTTCGGTTCCCACCTGATTGGTCCACGGGTAACGTCTAGAGATGAGCGGTGTTCGACTAGAACTGTTCGCCAATCTCAAATTCGAGCTGTTTTGGGCGGTGTTCGAGTTGTTCGACGAACCCGAACGATTTGCAAAAAATTCGGCTGTTCGAGGTTATGTTCGATAACTGTTCGTGCACCAAAAGCGTGTCCTGCATGTCTGGCGCTATTTAGAGCACCAATCATGCAGGGATTGTCTGCCACTCACTGTAATGCCACAGCCATGGTGGTTGTGGCATTACAGTGATTGCCCAAATCGATGGGAACAGTGCCAACAGTGAAACATGAAAAGCCGGCAATTCAGCAGCGGCATACACCTGTACCCGACAATTTATAACAGAAAGAATAGAGCATCACACATAGATTAGATAGATATAAACATGTCAGCCACATATATACGAAGTACAGTGAAAGTGCTGCTTACTGTACTTGTCATTTAGTGTAAAGGATTTATCAAAAAAATAATAGTGTTTTCATGCACCGTCTCTTTAAAAAAGCCGGCCGGCAATTCAGCAGCGGTACCCGACAATTTAGAATAGAAAGAATAGAGAATCACACATAGATTAGATAGATAGAAACATGTCAGTCACATATATATGAAGTACAGTGACAGTGCTGCTTACTGTACTTGTCATTTAGCGTAAAGGATTTATCAAAAAAAATAATAGTGTTTTCATGCACCGTCTCTTTAAAAAAGCCGGCCGGCAATTCAGCAGCGGTACCCGACAATTTATAACAGACAGAATAGAGCTTCACACATAGATTAGATAGATAGAAACATGTCAGTCACATATATATGAAGTACAGTGATAGTGTTGGTTACTGTACTTGTCATTTAGTATTAAAACAAAGGATTTATTATTAAAAAAATTGGCGTGGGGTTCCCCTTAATTTTAGGCTCTAGCGGAGGTTAAGCAGACGGCTGGGGCAGATGTTTGAAGCCTGGGAAGGGGGTAATACCCACGGAGCTTCCCAGGCTACTAATATCAGCCCCCAGCTGAATACATAGCCTTTACTAGCTATTAAAATGGGGGACCCCCAAAAAAAATGACGTGGGGTCCCCCCGAATTTAATAGCTAGCAAAGGCTAGGCAGACAGCTGGGGGCTGATATTAATAGCCCAGGAAGGGAGCCATGAATATTGGCCCCCTCCCAGGCTAGAAACACCAGCCATCAGCCGCCCCAGAAATGGCGCATTCATAGGATGCGCCAATTCTGGCACTTAGCCTCGCTCTTCCACGCTGCCCTGGTGCGGTGGCAGGGGGTAATAGGGTTGGGGTTGATGTCAGCTTATAATGCCAGCTGACATCAAGCCCAGGTTAGTAATGGAGAGGCGTCTATAAGACACCCCCATTACTAACCCCATAGTCAAAGTTAAAAAAAACACAAACACCCAGAATAAAGTCCTTTAATTGAAATAAAGACACAATCCTTTATTGTTCTAAATTAAACCATACTTACCGTCACGCCCATTCCAGCTGAAGCCAACGATCTCCTGCAATAAAAGAAAAATAATAAAGCAACCTCATCCTTACCTTTCCATGGTTCCCACGACAGCTTCAGCTCTGCTACATCGAGATGACAGGCTGGACCGCAGCAGAACGCTGCCATCCAGCCTCTCATCCCGCAGACACTGAGAAGCGCAGGCTTGCTTGCGCTGCTCAGCGTCTCTCTGTGACGACATCCAGATGAGCCGAGTTCATGTCCAATGAACTCGGCTCACCTCATGCACGTCACTGACAGCGTGGGAAAATTCTCACGCTGAAGCGGTGAGTGCAGGAGAATTCTCCCACGCTGTCAGTGACGTGCATAAGGTGAGCTCATGTCCAATGAACTCAGCTCACCTCCTGCACGTCACTGACAGCGTGGGAGAATTCTCCTGCACTCAGCGCTTCAGCGTGAGAATTCTCCCACGCTGAAGCGCTGAGTGCAGGAGAATTTTCCCACGCTGTCAGTGACGTGCATAAGGTGAGCTCATGTCCAATGAACTCAGCTCACCTCCTGCACGTCACTGACAGCGTGGGAGAATTCTCCTGCACTCAGCGCTTCAGTGTGAGAATTCTCCCACGCTGAAGCGCTGAGTGCAGGAGAATTTTCCCACGCTGTCAGTGACGTGCATGAGGTGAGCCGAGTTCATTGGACATTAACTCGGCTCATCTGGATGCCCTCACAGAGAGACACTGTGGAGCGCAAGCAAGCCTGCGCTTCTCAGTGTCTGCGGGATGACAGGCTGGATGGCAGCGTTCTGCTGCGGTCCAGCCTGTCATCTCGATGTAGCAGAGCTGAAGCTGTCATGGGAACCATGGAAAGGTAAGGATGATGTTGCTTTATTATTTTTCTTTTATTTCAGGAGATCGTTGGCTTCAGCTGGAATGGGCGTGATGGTAAGTATGGTTTAATTTAGAACAATAAAGAATTGTGTGTTTATTTCAATTAAAGGACTTTATTCTGGGTGTTGTGTTTTTTTTAAATACTTTACTAGAAATTCATGGTGGTCATGTCTAATATTGGCGTGACCCCATGAATTTCGGGCTTAGGGCCAGCTGATAATGCCAAGCTGGCCCTAACCCCTTTATTACCCAGTGAGCCACCGCATCAGGGCCCTGGATGAGTTGGGTACAGCGCCAGAAGATGGCGCTTCTATGAACGCGCCATTTTCCGGGGTGGCTGCGGACTGCAATTTGCAGCGGGGGTGGCCCAGAAAGCTTGGGCCTCCCTGCGCTGCGGATTCCAGCCCCCAGCTGCCTAGTTGTACCTGGCTGGACACAAAAACAGGGCGAAGCCCCACGTCAATTTTCTTTAAATTATTTCATGAAATACTTAAGAAAAAAAGGGCTTCCCTATATTGTTGTGTCCGGCCAGGTACAAATAGGCAGCTGGTGGTTGGGGGCAGCCCGTTCCTGCCTGCTGTACCTGGCTGGACACAAATATAGCGCGAAGCCCCACGTCAATTTTTTTTAAATTATTTCATGAATTTCCTGAAATAATTTAAAAAAATTGAAGTGGGGCTTCGCACTATATTTGTGTCCAGCCAGGTACAGCAGGCAGGAACGGGCTGCCCCCATCCACCAGCTGCCTATTTGTACCTGGCCGGACACAACAATATAGGGAAGCCCTTTTTTTCTTAATTATTTCATGAATTTCATGAAATAATTAAAAAAAATTGAAGTGGGGCTTCGCACTATATTTGTGTCCAGCCAGGTACAGCAGGCAGGAACGGGCTGCCCCCAACCACCAGCTGCCTATTTGTACCTGGCCGGACACAACAATATAGGGAAGGCCTTTTTTTCTTAATTATTTCATGAATTTCATGAAATAATTAAAAAAAAAGTACGTGGGGCTTCGCCCTATTTTTGTGTCCAGCCAGGTACAACTAGGCAGCTGGGGGCTGGAATCTGCAGCGCAGGGAGGCCCAAGCTTTCTGGGCCCCCCCCCCCGCTACAAATTGCAGTCCGCAGCCACCCCGGAAAATGGCGCGTTCATAGAAGCGCCATCTTCTGGCGCTGTACCCAACTCATCCAGGGCCCTGGTGCGGTGGCTCACTGGGTAATAAAGGGGTTAGGGCCAGCTTGGTATTATCAGCTGGCCCCAAGCCCAAAATTCATGGGGTCACGCCAGTATTAGACATGACCGCCATGAATTTCTAGTAAAGTATTTAAAAAAAACACAACACCCAGAATAAAGTCCTTTAATTGAAATAAAGACACAATTCTTTATTGTTCTAAATTAAACCATACTTACCATCACACCCATTCCAGCTGAAGCCAACGATCTCCTGCAATAAAAGAAAAATAATAAACCAACCTCATCCTTACCTTTCCATGGTTCCCACGACAGCTTCAGCTCTGCTACATCGAGATGACAGGCTGGACCGCAGCAGAACGCTGCCATCCAGCCTGTCATGCCGCAGACACTGAGAAGAGCAGGCATGCTTGCGCTCCTCACTGTCTCGCTGTGACGGCATCCAGATGAGCCGAGGTCATGTCCAATGAACTCGGCTCACCTCATGCACGTCACTGACAGCGTGGGAAAATTCTCACGCTGAAGTGCTGAGTGCAGGAGAATTCTCCCACGCTGTCAGTGATGTGCATGAGGTGAGCTCATGTCCAATGAACTCAGCTCACCTCCTGCACGTCACTGACAGCGTGGGAAAATTCTCCTGCAATCAGCGCTTCAGCGTGAGAATTTTCCCACGCTGTCAGTGACGTGCATGAGGTGAGCCGAGTTCATTGGACATGAACTCGGCTCATCTGGATGTCGTCACAGAGAGACGCTGAGCAGCGCAAGCAAGCCTGCGCTTCTCAGTGTCTGCGGGATGACAGGCTGGATGGCAGCGTTCTGCTGCGGTCCAGCCTGTCATCTCGATGTAGCAGAGCTGAAGCTGTCGTGGGAACCATGGAAAGGTAAGGATGAGGTTGCTTTATTATTTTTCTTTTATTGCAGGAGATCGTTGGCTTCAGCTGGAATGGGCGTGATGGTAAGTATGGTTTAATTTAGAACAATAAAGGATTGTGTCTTTATTTCAATTAAAGGACTTTATTCTGGGTGTTTGTGTTTTTTTTAACTTTGACTATGGGGTTAGTAATGGGGGTGTCTTATAGACGCCTCTCCATTACTAACCTGGGCTTGATGTCAGCTGGCATTATAAGCTGACATCAACCCCAACCCTATTACCCCCTGCCACCGCACCAGGGCAGCGTGGAAGAGCGAGGCTAAGTGCCAGAATTGGCGCATCCTATGAATGCGCCATTTCTGGGGCGGCTGACGGCTGGTGTTTCTAGCCTGGGAGGGGGCCAATATTCATGGCTCCCTTCCTGGGCTATTAATATCAGCCCCCAGCTGTCTGCCTAGCCTTTGCTAGCTATTAAATTAGGGGGGACCCCACGTCATTTTTTTGGGGGGGTCCCCCATTTTAATAGCTAGTAAAGGCTATGTATTCAGCTGGGGGCTGATATTAGTAGCCTGGGAAGCTCCGTGGGTATTACCCCCTTCCCAGGCTTCAAACATCTGCCCCAGCCGTCTGCTTAACCTCCGCTAGAGCCTAAAATTAAGGGGAACCCCACGCCAATTTTTTTAATAATAAATCCTTTATTTTAATACTAAATGACAAGTACAGTAACCAACACTATCACTGTACTTCATATATATGTGACTGACATGTTTCTATCTATCTAATCTATGTGTGATGCTCTATCTTTCTGTTCTAAATTGTCGGGTACCGCTGCTGAATTGCCGGCCGGCTTTTTTAAAGAGACAGTGCATGAAAACACTATTATTTTTTTAAATAAATCCTTTACACTAAATGACAAGCACAGTAAGCAACACTATCACTGTACTTATTATATATGTGACTGACATGTTTCTATCTATCTAATCTATGTGTGAAGCTCTATTCTTTCTGTTCTAAATTGTCGGGTACAGATGCTGAATTGCCGGCCGGCTTTTTTAAAGAGACGGTGCATGAAAACACTAATATTTTTTTTAATAAATCCTTTACACTAAATGACAAGTGCAGTAACCAACACTGTCACTGTGCTTCTTATATGTGTGACTGACATGTTTCTATCTATCTAATCTATGTGTGATGCTCTATTCCTTCTTGTCTAAATTGTCGGGTACCGGTGTATGCCGCTGCTGAATTTGCCGGCCGGCTTTTTTAAAGAGAGTGTCTTCTGAGCAGTTTGTCAGCTTTTGGACACCTTTGCAGGTGTTTTCTATGTGTTTCTATGTGTTTTTGTTTGCCTGCCATTGGTTTTAACGGTGTTCGACGGTGTTCTAAGGTGTTCGACGAACAGTTCGACGAACAGTTCCTCGAACATCCCGGTGTTCGACGAACCGAACCGAACCCGAACACTATGGGGGTGGCTCAACACTAGTAACGTCACCAATGGCGCGTCGGTGGGCAGGGCTTAGTCTTTAAAAGGCCCGCCCACAAACATGGCGACGCGCTCAGATCATTTTGCAAGTGTTGCCGTTGTGTGGACGAGTGTATTCCACGTGCTCTCTAGCTGCTTTCTCCGTGACCTGCCGATGCCAGAGATAGCTTGGCTGATTAGCACAGGTCACTCAGGCAGGCTTAGATTCGTTTAGGCAGGTAGCTACGTCTTGCAGCCTGGCTCAGCCAAAGGGGTCGCCTTACACCTCGAGCAGTCTGCAAACACCCTGTCCACGGCTATCGCCTGTCAGCCACGTGGAGTAGTACCCTTCTGTCCCGTAGCACGCCGGTTGGAGGCACGTGTACCCGTCACGTAGTCACACACGCATCTTAGCGCCAATCCCTACAGCGTAGCGCCTGTATCGAAGACAGGGCTACTGCTTTCCCTCCGGTCGCACGTTTCCCTGCGGTTCTTGGAGATTGTGTGAACCGCTGAAACCCGCTCCGTGTGCTTTAACTCGGAGTGGTCCTTCAGTTAAGTAGGTGCTATCCCGGTCACTCTTCTCCCGTGCAGTTAACGGAGATAGAGCAAACCGCTATACCCGTTCCTGTGTGCTGAAACACGGAAGGGTTTAACATTTAAGTTGGTTACTTTACTTTCCACCCGGAAAGTGTTCGGTAGCAGCCCTCCAGGCTGCATCGCGGACCCCGGGGTCGGTTGCGCTCCATTTTAATAAAGTTGTCTGCAACCGCCCTCCTAACAATTCCTTAGTTGATGTAGAATTACATAAATGTCATCCATGTGTCGCATGGATTTATGTCATTCTACATCAACTAAGGAATGTGCTCCTCAGACTCTCAGACCTGTGAGGCCATCACAACACTGGACGTAGTCACATGACAATAAAACCTTCACACTCCTTATCTATTAACTGCTAAAATATTTATAGCCAGAACTGTTTATCTCTTCCATAATAACTCTGCTTTTCATCACCTGTCTTACCTATTGCATTTTTTGTGTGTCTTATTGTGTATAAATATGTGACTCTTCAGATTTTGTGATATACTATGCCTGATGAAGAGACCTGAGTAGTCTCGAAAGCTTGCAATTTGTTACCATCTTTTCAGTTAGCTATTAAAAGGTATCAACCACTGAGGACTCTCAAATCTAAATATTAGAGTATAAATCTAATTTTATTGGCCAACCCTCCCAATGATAACAGTATTTTTTTTAAACTAAAAAAAACTCAAAATGCACTGTTCCAAATTATTATGCTCAACAGAGTTGCCAAACATTTTATATGTTCTAAAGAATTGAAAATGATAATTTGTTGAATTTTCAGCATTCACAGGTCACATTTACTGAATTCATAAGATTTTTCAATCAAAAACATCTTAACAGGCCAAGTTACATGTAATATAGGACCACTTCTTTGATATCTTCGTAATTCTTACATCCATTGAGATAGTCAGTTTTTGGATAATTTCTGCATAAATTCTTTTGCAAAATGTCAGAATAGCCCCCCAGAGCTGCTGCTTTGATGTGAACTGCCTCCCTCTCTCAAAGATCTTTTGCTTGATATTACTCCAGAGGTTCTCAATAGGGTTGAGGTCAGGGGAAGATGATGGCAGCACCCTGAGTTTCTCTCCTTTTATGCCCATAGCAGCCAATATCAAGAGGAAAACTGGGGAACAAAAGAACACAATAGGGTTTTATCTGATGGTACACACATAAAGGATATAGAAACCTTGCTCACCTGGTAAGGTTGTGATTACACAGCTTGAGAGAATATGAAGTTTCGAAATTATCAAAACTTCTTCCTCAGGATACAACCATAATTGTGGCATCTCACTCTGATCCTTCCCTGTAGTAATGTTTCAGAAGGAGTTTTCAATTTGGCACATTTTTGTGACTTTTGGACCTAAAAAGTCACAAAAACTGGTTAAAGAACAAAAAAGTGCAGTTTTGATTTTGCACCAAATTCATGACGATGTGTTCCATCTTGAAGATTTTAGCACAAAAAAGGACTTTATTGACCCAAGGTCATTCACAAGCTTTGATCATGCCCTAGTTGAAATTCATACATTTTGACAACATTTTATGACCCAAGAAGACAAAAAAAAGCCACCGTATTAGACTAAGAAATATGAATCCAGGGAACGTAATTACATTTTGCCAATGATAAAGGACACCAGCATGCAATCAGTTCATTTCAGGAAATTATTTTATTAATTACAGTAAGTTCTTGCTCTGTGATGCAGAGCAATGGAGATCCGCAGACATCTGGTAATAATTATCTTTAACAAGCCGCAACATCAGCACTTTAATTAACTAATCAGGAAACATCATAATTCAATTATTTGATAAAACCAACAAAACATACGCTATACCCCGATCATTAGAGAAAAAGACTGCTGGTATGAAATGTAATAATAGCAGATATCAGTCTGCCTTAAAATGGCTTCTTGGAAAATATGTGTAAGCAGTGATCCTTGCTGAACAGACCTTCCAAAGCTATAGTATCGAATATATATGAAAATTCATAAATTGCAAGCAGTTTGAATATATGCCTAAATCTCATACAGTATGTTATATGTTTTATGCTAAGTTCTCATGTTGGTTTAATATGTGAAATATATTTTTAACCTTCTATTTTGCCTTCATAACTAGGCTGCAAGTGTAAGGCTCTTGAGACAGCGTTTCTATGGATGTCTGTCCATACCAGTACTCACACCAAGAACTTTGTCAGATAGCTGTAACTCGACTGAGGAGGCATGTATGAAGATTCGATATGAAGTTTTATTTTTAGGCTGAATTCTTGTATTATGCACAACAGTAACAGCAACTTCCTTCTTGTACTATGCAACAATAGCAGTAGGCGAAAAGACAATTCTGAACCAAAGATGTACAGAGATGAACATCAGATGAAGATTAATGACAAACACTGGAACAGGAGGAAGAAGGGAGGGGTTAGTTACATCAGAGCTGGAATACAGGGAGAGAAACAGGACAAAGTTTTAAAAGACAAACTGATTCCATAGTAGTATAACAGAAATAATTCAGTGATACTACATAACCGTATGATTCCCAAGTTGTGAGATATGACACCGTGTAATGAAAGGCTACAACAATTTTCACTATATGATGCAGCATGGTACATCACCTAAACAGTGCAACAGTAAACCACAAAAAGTATACCATGCAGTATAGGTTTTCTTATCATGTGCCTCTATGTAGCAAAGCAGACCACTGTGCTATTCAATGCTGAGAAGAATAATGCCTTCAAAGCATAATAGGCAGGTGGATGTGAAAAACACACTCTTGAATAGTATGAATGTTGATTGAGCCTTAGAACCATCAAGTGCTTTATATTATATTATGTACAGTAATGAGAAAACCTAAGTACATCCTTTTTGAAACTATAGTTTTATGTATCAGGACATAATAAAGAATATCTGAAAGGTAACAGATCATGAAAAAGGGGCTAGGCAAACGGATTGTCAAAGGCAAGGTTCAAGGTTGGGCAGCAAAAGATCTGAAATAGAGCACTGGAAAACAAGGCAGCTAAAGCTACAACTGGCAATAATCAGACACTGACAGCCAGCTAACACCTGGACGAAACAAAGCATGCTCCTTCCCTGATTGGCAGCTGGACTGTCACAATACTGACAGCTCAGCACGCCCCTGCCCCAAATTGGACAGCTGAGATATTGCTGACAATACTGAAAGCTCAGCAAATCTCTTCCCCAAATTGGATGGCTGCGCTGTCACTCACAATATTGACAGGTCAGCATGGCCCTGATTTTATAGGGTGGATGAGCTGTCACTCATTGCATCCAGGACACAGTGAGTGGTGGAATCATGACAGTCAATTTAAGGGTTGAGAGTTACCCAGGTCTTGTGACTGCAAAACAAGCTAAAAATCCACCACCGTGTGCTTAACAGTTTATATAAGGTACTTATGATGAGTCAAAGTGTTTTGTTTTCACCAAATGTGGCACAAGGCATAAAGGCCAAATCTCTACCTTTGTCTCATGTGTCCAAAGGACATTGTACCAGAAGTCATAGGATTGATGTAGATCACAAGACTTTTTCCTGGTAATCCTTATGAACAAAGCATACTTGTTCAATATTTTCCTAATTGGACTGTCATGAGTATGAACATTCAACATGCTAATGTGGCGCCCCATGGGCTGGTTGCCACAGTAGTGCTGCCTCCTTCACTGGAGGTGATGTTACGCTTGGAAGCAGGAGGAGCTCCCCACGTCAGGTAAACCCCACATGCACACACAGGTTCTGATCCCTGACCTGAAGGGGGAGCTGCCTTTTCTGGCTGGGGGGAGGAGTTAGTCAGTGAGTGTGAGAGGGAAGGGAGAGGGGGAGAAGGCAACAGAGAGAGAAGGAGAAAGTTCTGGGGAGCAGAGCAAGTGAAGAGCTCACCCCAGGCAGCGGAGCAGAGGATGCCAGCATCCTGGGTTGTACAGGCATTGCACGTCCCGGCAACTGAATCTGGGGGACAGGAGACTGCAAGTTTTCTGGCCACAAGCAGAGGCCCAGCAGCACAGCGGCATAACTAGAACCCGGAGCTGCACCCAAGACGACAGTACCCATGATAGGTTCGCACCGCCTGCTAGTACGGAGCTTAGGGCAGGAGTGAATAAAAGGGACCGCAGGATAGCTCACAGGCAGCGGGGCCCGCAACGGAGAAGCACAGCAGGCAGGCCTCCAAACCCACCTGACAGGGTGGACTCCGATTGCTTCCAGGCTGACCAGACCCTCCTGGACCTAGTGACCAGTGCCCCGGACTAAACAGCTTTTTCTGCAGTAAAAGTAACTGGACTGCATTCCTCATGTCTGTTTTCTTCTGCGCCTCCCCGCAGCTGTGCAACCACCACAACTATCATCACTGCTGCCGCCCTGCTCTCTGCACCCTGTTTACCCTGCCGCCATCCTTCATATCAGCTTTCTCAGTTCCTGGCGGTCAGCTTCACCTGTGGGAAGTGTTTCAACCCAGCTTCTATACCATCTATCCCCCAGGGTCCACACAGCAGCGCTGGTCATCCCTGACCAGACACCACAGGTGGCGTCACATAAAGACTACGAATCCCCTGTAAATACTCCCTTCATCTGCTCGGCCCGGGCCATGGAGCTGGGCCACTGCCACCGTGACCTCTCTGGAAGACTGCCAGCCCGACTACCGAGTATCCTAGGCCCTTACCGTCGCTGCACTAACAAATGCATTTAGAGTTTGAGGTGTAGTTCTGTGGGGGTTTTTTTTTCAAATTCTATAAGAACACTGTTATACAGTCAAATTGGTTAAGAGACAAAAACAGTTAAATGTATTTTGTGGTGCTGAAAACTAATATTGTGATTAAATTTGCTCATTACCACTAACTCTAATGTTATTTTTCATCATTATTGAATTGTTAGTAGCATCTAGTCTTTTACATCCTCTATTGAGCCTTCAGTATTCTATCATTTTATTGTGAACAGTCAAAAAACACCAACTCAGCTCTGATGACTTAATCCTAATTACAGTTTCATCACCCACTTTTATAAATTCTCTCTGTGTAATGTATACAGTTTTAGGATTTCTTAGCTTAGTTTCTTAGCATATTGACATGTTTCTATAGTTTTTTTCAGATATGTCTTGCATTAACAAAGCGGATAATTTTTTGCTACATATGCTGATAAGTCAGTTTTGCATCACAAAGGCGAAGCTTGACTACCATGATAAGGAAAGCATACAATCGGTATTTTGGCTGTAGAATAGGAGATCAGTACAAAAGTTGGGCTCCACACATATACTACTGTACAATAAATGTGCATCACATCTTACCTAGTGGTTGCATGGTAAGAGGCAATCTATGCCTTTTATAGTCCCAATGATCTGGAGAGATCCAACCGATCACACTACCAATTGCTGTTTCTGCATTGTGCCCCCCATTAGGAAAAGAGTTTCAAGGAAGAAGAAGTGGACTTTACAGTATCCAAACATTCCATCTGCAATACGCCCAATCCCCCATACAGAAGAACTGCTGGTTCCAAAACCACCAGAAACCTTTTCGTTCGAGTCAAGTGAAGAAGAAGAGGGCATCATGAAGCATCTTCCTCTCATGATTCAGACTGCTCAAGACTAGGGCTGGTCTCTTTAGTTTAAGGCTGTGTCCCCACGATGCGTTTTTTAAGTATTTCCGCGGCGGCAAAAACGCTGCAGAAACGCTTAAAAAATGCATGGTAGAAGGCCTGCCATGGTCCCCAATGATAATCTGCACTTGCTGTGCACATGCTGCGGAAATTTCCTCTGCGGGTTATCATTGCGGAAAAAAACGCTGCACTACCAATTATTTTGCGGAAGCGCTGCGTTTTCACCGCCTTTGACTTTCATTGGAACGCATGGATTCCGCATCACTGCATCTGTACATGCGGAATCCATGCTTTCCAATGTGCGGATGGTACCCGGGTGTGGAGGACAGGAGACTCTCCTCCGGACCCGGGTACCATAGAACCTGTGAAAAAAAGAATAAAATAAAAAATAAATATTATACTTACCTTCTGATGGCCCCCGGTCTCCTTGTCTTCACTTGCCGGCAACTCGCGGTGGATTGAAGGACCTGCACTGACGTCATAGTCATGTGACGGCAGGTCCTTCAGTGTAGTGCACCGCGAGCTGCCGGCAGCCAGGACGGAGCGAAGCAAGACTGCGGGGGCCATCGGAAGGTAAGTATAGATTTATTTTTTTATTTTTTACCATTCTTTAAAGGTCACAGTATATAAATCCATGCCGCTTGCATGGATTTTAATAGTGTGACCAAGTTGACAAGCACTTTCCAAGTGAAGCTAAAATCGCTTGGAAAGCACTTGTCAACCCGCATGCGGAAATGCATGTGAAGAACGCTTCACATCCGCTTGTCCCTGGCAGGAAAAATGCATGTACAATCCGCATGCGTTTTTTCTGCCAGGTCGGTGCAGAAACGCTCAGGAAAAAATCCTGAGCATTTCTGCATCGTTGGCACATAGCCTAAAGCTGCATAAGTGAAGTCTCCTTGCTGGCAATGTTTGGATTTCTTTGTTCAACAACCATGATAAAGATCTTGTCTAATAAAGCTGCAGTCACTCTGTGTGACTGCAGACTGATGAATCCCCCCAGAGCACACTGTGTTAGTTGGTTTCTGAGCTGGGACTGTAGGGTATGTATGCGTTATGGTCAGCTTTGGTCCTGACCAAAGGTCATCTAGTGGGCACGACCCCACTCCATACACTTGCATTGAGCGAGGCCGCGTCCTCTAGTCGGCTACACCCACTGGATGGCCATGCCACTAGTCGGGGCATGGCCTCGGACAATACAAATGTATGGAGCGAAGTCGTCCCCACTGGACGGGCTCTGGCTTTGAGTATGTATAACTCATTCATATCTTCCGGTCCCAGCTCAGAAACCAGTGAATCCTCAAAACACACACTGCGTGTGCTGCAAGGATTCAAAAGTCTGCAGTCACTGTGACTGCAGACTTATCGATTTGGAACGGACAACCCCTTTAATGGAAGCTTTGAAGAAAAGTCATAATCCAGAAAAATGGAAGTTCTTCATCGATTGGTCCAAAACATGTCTAAATGCTGTCTTGCTGCATAATAGTAATGCGCTACCTTCAATTCCAGTTGGTTATACAGCTCACATGAAAGAAACCTATGACAACATGAAACAGCTGTTGAGGTGCCTGAACTATGACCAACATTTGTGCCCCTCTTGTGACTTAAAGGTGGTTGTCCTCTTACGTTGTCTCCACAAAGTACAACATCTGCAAGGAGATTGTATGTTCTCCCGTGTTCGCGTGGATTTCCTCCGGGTTCTCCGGTTTCCTCCCACACTCCAAAGACATACTGATAGGGAATTTAGATTGTGAGCTCCAATGGGGACAGTGATGATAATGTCTATAAAGCGCTGCAGAATATGTTAGCGCTATATAAAAATAAAGATTATTATTATTTATTACTGCTGCTTTCTGTGTGAGTGGGATAGTCGTGCAAGAGAATATCACGACAATGAAAGAGACTGGTCTCTTCAACATTCACTTCAGCCAGGGAGTAAAAATGTACTGCATCCAGCATTTTCTGACCCACATAAGATTTTGGTACCACCATTGCATATCAAGTTGGGCCTAATGAAGAACTTTGTAAAGGCAATGGATAAAAATGCAATAGCATTCAAGTATCTCAATCACTGATAGGACCGCCCACTGGACTGACAAGCCCAGAATGAGCAGAGGTTTAAATGATTAAAACAAAGGATATACTAAATCTTTTATCCCTAAATCATATATTAATCTGCTTAACCCCCCCCCTGCACTATAACATGATGCCTGTAGATTAGAACTGCATTTTCATGGTGATAGGTTCCATTTTATTTTATACAATTTGATTTTGCATTGTGGTAGTTTTTTGTTAAATAAATGATACAGTATAATTTGTCCGGTGTTGTTTTTCATTTGAGGTTGTATTTACCAAATTTAAAGACATTTTAAGGATCTGATTTTTGTTATTATGTCCTGATGCGTAAAACCATTGAATTTAAATTAATTTTTCTTATGACTGTATTTAAAATAACTATAATAGACCAAATGTTTTTGCATGTTGTTTTTTTTTTTTTATTGACTGACGTATATCCTACATTAAAAGACTGAAGTGGAGGTCGGATCACTAAATACACAGTAAACTTATCCCAAACTTACCTTTTATGATTACTTCCATTCATTTTGATTGCTGTTAAAAGCTAGAAAATATCTAAAATGTCATTGAACAGCTAGCTTCTCTGCGGCATTATTGCCTTGATCTATTTGTGATTATGTAGCTTATGAGTCACCTGAAGAAAATTTCACATCAATACTCTGAACCAAACATATTGTCTGTAGAGAATTACTGCTGGCTGGCTTTGTTTGCTGCCCACGTGATGAGCAGCATCGTCATATAGGTGTTTGCAAAAGTATAGGAGATGCATATTTGGTCTGATGAATGTACAATTACAGTAAATGTCTGAAAACAACTCTCAGCAAATACCAAACTTACTATAGAGGACATAGTTAAATGGAACCTGTCACCAAGAAATATGCTATTTACCTGAGATATAGGTTTAATTTGCAGATAAATATGGTTACAATGCTGCCTGGTCGCCTCACTGAAAGTGTAGCTACCAAGAAAGCTAAGCCGGCTCTGCACCATATCTGTGCAAAGGGAGCTTTCAATCAAAGTGCAGGGATGTGCTAGCAGCCACCACCTATTGATAAAAAGTACTCAAAAATATAAAAACAGGCATAAAATGGGAGGTAGAAAGTCCATGCAACGCGTATTAACGCTAGACTGGCATCTTCATCAGACATAATGAAATCTAATCCTTGGTTGCAATATATGCACTGGAATCAAAGGAAGTTTGTTAAAGGGATTTTGTCAGCAGGATTTCAATCCCCATGTGCATTTATATGCACATGTCCAGCAATACCTTTTGTGACATGCAGAAGCAGTACTGTTGCAGAGTATGACATGCAGAAGTAGTGTTGTTGCTTTAGGCTATGTGCCCACGATGCAGAAATGAAGCAGAAAATTTCTGCAGCATTTCTGCATCTCCCTGGCAGAAAAAACGCATGCAGATTGTGCATGCGTTTTTCCTGCAGAATACATGCGGAATACATGCGGATTCACATGCGTACTCACATGCGTTAACGCATGTGTTTCCGCATGCGGACTGACAAGCACTTTCCAAGCGATAGCATCACTTGTGCTTGACAACTAGGTCACACTATATAAATCCATGCAAAAGGCATGGATTTATATAGTGTGACCGTAAAAATAAAAAAATAAAGCTATACTTACCCCCGATCCCCCGCCGCGTGTGCTGTCGCGCTCGTCCTGGCTTCTTCCGGGTTGCCGGCATCTCGCGAGACAGCCTGCGGTCACATGACCGCGACGTCATCTCAGGTCCTGGAAGGAGAAGCACTGCAGGGGCCACCGGACAGGTGAATATAAACTTTATTTATTATTTTATTCTTTTTTTTACAGGTTCAATGGTACCCAGGTCTGGATGAGTCTTCTCTCCTCCAGAACTGGGTACCATCCGCACATAGAGATGCATATAATCCGCTTGTACAAATGTACAGACACGGATTCTATGCGTCTCAATGCAAGTCAATGGCGGCGCTTCCGCTGCGCTTCCGCAAAATTAATGAACATGCTGCGGATTTATTTGCGCTGCAGAAACGCTGCGGAAAAATCCGCAGCATGTGCATTGACATTTCAGAATGCCATTGGGGACCATGGGGTGCGGATTACCATGCGTTTTTGATGCGTTTCCGCTGCGGAAATTCCACAGCATAAACGCATGAAAAACGCATCGTGTGCACGCAGCCTTAAAAGCATTCAGCAACTATTAGAAGTATCACAAGCACAGGTGACAGGAAGTCGTGTGCTCCAGAAGCATCCAGCAACTAGAGGGGTTAACACAGTCACAGGTGAACTGGAATGTTTTAGCAGAGCCCCAGGGGGATTGTGGGGAAGTTGTTTGCTGTCCAGCTGGAGCTGAAGAGAAAGGTGGTGTGTGTGTGTTCTGTATCTCACAGAAGCGCCCCTGCAAGTGAGAAAGGATTCAAGTCAGGAGTGAAGCTAAGCACAGGTCAGGTAGAGTTCCTGAACTAGCAGTGCAGAGTATTGTCAGGCAGAAAGATAACGACTGGAAGAAATGGTGTCACAGGGATCATCTCCCTCAGCAAACCCTCCCCCCTCCTCCATCTCACTGTGCTGTAAAGAATGCTTTGTTCATTAATGTGTCTTTGCATTAGAACTGTGCTGTCCTGTACTACTGGGAAGACTGTGAACTGCTGTGCTGCTAAGGAAACTGTACTGTTTGTCACTGGAGCCTGTTGCTTATAAGACTTAACTTGCACTGGCTGTGCGGCTTCTTATTAAATGCTACTGTTATACCGTTTATGAGGACTCTTGTCAAGTGTGTATGGTCAGCAAGTGAAACAACCTACGTGTCTGTGCCTGAGGGTTAATGCCCCTGTGTGCCTGAGAGAAGCTGCAGCACATGGTTTATGGTCGCCCTGAATAACGGTTCCCCCAGGATTCCAAAGAATTCATGTAACCTGACTCTCCCCCATCTGAACCTAGCGGCGTGCGTGTAACACTTTACATGGCCAATCTGTTCCTCCGTTACTGAGAAATTAGCATTTGATTTTATATCCAAATGAGGCTAAAGATCTAAAGCCTCTGTCACTCCAGCTCTATTCTCCGTCCAGTGCTGCCTCCTCTTGCTTGACTGATAGCCTCTATGCTGGAATCTAGGCCTTGTTTGCAATATATGCACTGGAATCACAGGAAGTTTGTTAAAGGGAATCTGTCAGCAGGATTTCACTCTCCATGTGCATTTATATGCACATGTAGCTCTTTCAAAGACAAGTCCAGCAATACTTTTACATGGACAGTCTGTTTCCCCGTAACTGAGAGATCCGCGTTTGATTTGATATCCAAATGAGGCTAAAGATCAAAAGTCTCTATCACGCCAGCTCTAATCCCGGCCCAGCACTGCCTCCTCCTGCTTGACTGATAGCTTTTATGGTGTGTGACTTTAGTCAATCAGTCAAGCAGGAGGAGGCAGTGCTTGGCTTGGACTAGAGCTGGAGTGACTGAGGCTTCAGCTTTCCAGCCTCATTTGTATAGCAATACAAATGCTGATTTCTCAGTAATGGAGAAACAGTCTGGCCATGTAAAGGTATTAATGGACTTTTCTTTGAAAGAGCTACATGCACATTTAAATAGTTTGGGGGATGGGGGTGAAATCCTGCTGACAGATTCCGTTTAAGTACAGTGACTACTTGATCGCAATAAAGAAAAGAATGACAATTCACCGTTTAAAAACAAATCCCTCAAGAATTATGCCTGTTTGTTGTGTTTATATTTTTGAATACTTTACATGAATAATATACTCATTTAGACTACATCCTGCTGGATTCACTTTGCATTCCATCTCGACTTCCCCAACCCGAACTGCCCAAGGCTTAGTATTTTTTTCTGAACTTCATGTTAAATTCCAGAAAAAACTGTGTGACCACATACTGTGTAGATTAGCATCCAGCATTACCAAAACCAAATTTAAAGGGGCATTCCAGCAGACATAAAGACAAAGGAAAAGCTCCTATATGAGTTAACTTTGTTGATGAGAAGCCTAAACTTGGCCACTAGGTTGTGCACAACTACCAGGATTTCCTTTTCTTTGTCTATGTGTGCTCCTGCAGTAGTGCACTGAATAAATAAGAGATCTAGCATTGGTGCAGTGCCATCACCTCAGGGTGGTCTACACTGATGCCGACACATTGAAAATTCAACAGATTCAGGCTTTGACAAAATCCCTGTATAAGATGCTCACATCTCAGAGCTGTGAAGAATAATTCTCTTTATGCCTGCTGATTCAATATAAAGAATTAGAAAGTGCATGGAATACACACAGTATATAACCTGAAGATTTCATACCTCCCAAGTTTTTGGATGGATGAAGAGGGATTTATTATGTGAAAGATAGACTTTTTCATTCATACCATTTATACTTGACAAATATCTTTAAATAATATAGAAGTTATACCCATTTCTTCTTCTGCAGAACCAGCTCCAAATTTATCAAAGTGGTACTAGCTGCTTGATAAACCTGTCTAATTTTAACCCCTTCATGACCTTGCGATTTTCAGTTTTTGCGCTTTCGCATTTTTCTCCCCTTATTCCAAGAGTCATAAATTTTTTATTTCTCCGTCCCCATAGTCATATGAGATCTTGTTTTTTCGCGGAACGAGTTGTACTTTTGAATGGCATTATTCATTTTATCATGTGATGCACTGGAAAGCAGAAAAAAATTCCAAGTGCGTTGAAATTAGAAAAAAAAGTGCAATTTCACAAATGTTTTTGGGTTTATAAATTTACCATGTTTACTATATGTAAAACTGACCTGCCAATATGATCCTCCAGGTGAGTACGAATATGCAGATACCAAACATGTATAGTTTTGTTTTTTGCTTTTGCGGTGAAAAATAATTTGGAAATTTGTAATAAATTAATTTTGCTTATGTCGCCTTTTTCTGAGACCTGTAGCGTTTTCATGTTTTTCATTTTTATTGATACCATTTTGGGGTAGATGTTTTTATTGCGTCATTGCATTTTATTGCAATGTTGTGGCGGCACAAAAAATGTAATTCTGGAGTTTCGATTTTTTTTCTTGCTACGCCATTTACCATTCGGATTAATTGTATTTTATACTTTGATAGATCAGACTTATACAAATGCACCATCACCAAATATGTGGTTCTTCTGTATGGGGGATTGGGCGTATTGCAGATAAAACCTTTGTTTTCAATTACAGAGGTCGGAGGTTTCCTGTATTATTACATCGCCTCCTGAGGAAGACAAGCGAAAAGTACATTGAGGCGCACGTCTGATGGGTTCACATAGAGCTAAGTATGTGTCCATTTCGCCTGTCTTCCTCAGGAGGCGATGTGATACCAGGTATCACATTGCCTTCTGAGGAGGACAGGCGAAACGTACGTTGAGGCGCACATCCGATTGGTTCACATAGAGCGAAGTATGCCAGGCCATTCTTTTGATTTTGTTATCTGGACCTGTTTAATCCTTTTAAGGCAGTTGATTATTTTGCCTTTGGCATTTGTTTATTAGGATACTATGGCTTGTTCATTATATTCATCTGGTACTTCACATAGATAAGTTACTATTGCAGTCTGAAGCCACATGGGATATTGATTGATGCATCAGTCACTTTCGGACTGTTTTTTCGCACCTGTAATCATAGTACTTACTAGGAGATATATTTTGTACCATAGATATCTTTTGGCTCTTGTGCTATTATTCATTTCAATACCCAACTGTTGGAGAGTTCCTTGCTTTATTGTATGTACATGTGTTCATGTTTTTATAGATTTAATAAAATATTTAATTTTTATGGAAAATCTGTTCACTCATTTTTGAGCTAAGGTGGCAGAGCTTATTTAACACCTATGGATGAAAATCCATCCACCTTCATCTCATCTCATCTGCTGTTTTGACTGGTACACAGTCTCAGTATTGAAAAACACTGAAAAAGTGTGACTCCTTTTTTAATTCACATTGCAAAACTATATTTTAGTTATGTTTGAACATAATTAAAAAAAATAATTTACTGTATTGATTTCAGCCTAGCAGGGACTGAAGGTCATGAATATAAAGTCTGAATAACTTACATAATTATCTATGTAACTCTACCCTGTCGGATAATCCAATTGTTATGCTCAGACCTTTGCTATGAATGTTAATTTACAGGACTATTTATAGATTCCAAAAATACAATGGAAAATGTTAAACACAAACAAATCATTGTTGGGCAAAGTATTTAAAATGCTGCAAGATTTATTTCTAGACACTTGTGTATGCTATTACTTATGTGGCATGGCATGTTATAGGTGTCCTTCTCATATGTGTTTTCCTAAATGAACTTCTAAGTATTACATTATATTGTTCTGCTGGAAACAATTGAAAATACTTGGATGGAACAATGATGAGCACTGAGAAAGAAATACTGTACTCTGAATTCTAGTAAGGAACGAGATCTTTATAGCAGACACAATAAGTCCTTAAATTAAAACTAGTGTAACAAAAATAAACTATTCTTGTGTCATTATCTTTGTATTGTAGTTGGGGTGAATGGCAATGTAGCATGGTTGGCTTTGTCAGAAGGCGCCTTCATTGAACAGAACCCAGTGATGCAGTAAAGCTGGGTAGGACAGATGACACCTTGATGTAGCAGGGCTTAGCTAAAAATATCCAAATTGGTTGTGAGGACACCAAATAACTGACTACTCAGGTTTAAATCTGGCATCTGAACTGGTCATGACGGAGGTGAGCGTTGACTTTCATGGCAACCTGATGTGCAAAAAAGCAAAGAGAGCTAGTGGCAGAAGGAGACCAAGGAGGGGTGAGTAACGCTAAGGTTTTATACTCCTTTTAGGAGGTCTCTTTTGATCCCACAAAAAGACAACTTCTCTGATAGCAAACACCTTGATCCTCTTGGGTGGCTAATTCCTTGTCTTCTGGAGGATACTTTCTTCATAGTTATGAGTAGGTCTTTAGGCTCCCCTATGCTGTAACATGACAATCCTCATCCTCTAAAAATGGCAGCACTCGTATGCAGGTGGACTGGTCTCTTATCTTTGGGACAAAATGAAACTGATTGTAGCTCAGGCTAAACCATTTATATTCTCTACTGTGGCTCTCACTAAGCTGTGGACTGGTGGACTTTGATCGCAACTTCTACTTATCACCACTTCTTGTCTAGCCATGATGCAGGTGTTTTCTCTCTGCTGCACAGTTTCTTCTTTACTGCCTATCTACACCATCTGAGTATGACTGACCTGTACTAATGGGAAACTACTGATTTTTAAGCCCCCCAGATGCTAAGGGGCTATGGAGATCCATGATAATGCTGATCTTATGCCGCCCTCTAATCTAACAATGTCACCACCAACTCAATGCATATTGTCACTTAAAGGACAGTTTTAAACCTCCACTTCTTTCAGCTGTTCCTCAACATGCAAGAAACACTATCAAGTGACACCCAGCATTAGGCTTTTCTTGAGTCAGGTAGTATCTTCCATATATTCAGTAGCTCTCAAGCTCATGTGGTATATCACATATCCATGTCACTCATTTGTTGCAAAACTGTTGCATAACATACACTGCTCAAAAAAATAAAGGGAACAATCAGATAACACATCATAGATCTGAATGAATGAAACATTCTCATTGAATACTTTGTTCTGAACAAAGTTGATTGTGCTGACAACAAAATCACACAAAAATCATCAATGGAAATCAAATTTATTAACCAATGGAGGCCTGGATTTGGAGTCATCCACAAAATTAAAATGGAAAAACACACTACAGGCTGATACAGCTTTGATGTAATGTCCTTAAAACAAGTCAAAATGAGGCTCAGTATTGTGTGTGGCCTCCACGTGCCTGTATGACCTCCCTACAACCCCTGGGCATGCTCCTGATGAGGTTGCGGATGGTCTCCTGTGGGATCTCCTCCCAGACCTGGACTAAAGCATCCACCAACTCCTGGACAGTCTGTGGTGCAACGTGACGTTGGTGGATGGAGCGAGACATGATGTCCCAGATGTGCTCAATCGGATTCAGGTCTGGGGAACGGGCAGGCCAGTCCATAGCTTGAATGCCTTCATCTTGCAGGAACTGCTGATACACTCCAGCCACATGAGGTCTGGCATTGTCCTGCATTAGGAGGAACCCAGGGCCAACCGCAGCAGCATATGGTCTCACGAGGAGTCTGAGGATCTCATCTCGGTACCTAATGGCAGTCAGGCCACCTCTGGCGAGCACATGGAGGGCTGTGCGGCCCTCCAAAGAAATGCCACCCCACACCATTACTGACCCACTGCCAAACTGGTCATGCTGAAGGATATTGCAGGCAGCAGATCGCTCTCCACGGCGCCTCCAGACTCTGTCACGTCTGTCACATGTGCTCAGTGTGAACCTGCTTTCATCTGTGAAGAGCACAGGGCGCCAGTGGCGACTTTGCCAATCCTGGTGTTCTGTGGCAAATGCCAAGCGTCCTGCACGGTGTTGGGCTGTGAGCACAACCCCCATCTGTGGACGTCGGGCCCTCATACCACCCTCATGGAGTCGGTTTCTAACCGTTTGTGCAGACACATGCACATTTGTGGCCTGCTGGAAGTCATTTTGCAGGGCTCTGGCAGTGCTCCTCCTGTTCCTCCTTGAACAAAGGCGGAGGTAGCGGTCCTGCTGCTGGGTTGATGCCCTCCTACGGCCCCCTCCATGTCTCCTGGTGTACTAGCCTGTCTCCTGGTAGCGCCTCCAGCCTCTGGACACTACACTGACAGACACAGCAAACCTTCTAGCCACAGCTCGCATTGATGTGCCATCCTGGATGAGCTGCACTAACTGATCAACTTCTGTGGGTTGTAGAGTACGTCTAATGCTACTGACGCGCCCCTGGGCCTGTGTCGCGCTGCGTTGCGCACGCGGGAGCTTACCCGGAGCCGGATCTCTTGAGGGTTGTAGTCTCGTGGCGGTGACCCGGTCCGTGCCCAGGGAGTCAAACTGAGCGGCGATGTAACAGCGGTAGATGTAGGACGACTACGCCACCCGTTGAATGCAGCTATGGAGCTGCTGCTGCAGGACAGTCCGCTGAGGCCGGTGGATGGATGGTGCAGCGTAGATGGTATAACCCCCAACGGGAGGGGTATGGCCTCAGGGCAGCAGATGTGGATGATGGGAGTAGCAGGAACCACTCAGAGACGGTGCGGTGTAATTCAGGGTCTTTACTGGTAACAACGATAGACCCTCCCGGAGTACTTGCTAGTGAACGGGGCCTGGTCAGTCCTTGAGCAGATGGGATCTCCCCTGGCCAGGCGGAGTTGTAGGCCTCCCAAACTGACTGTACTCTTCTGGCTACCTTGCTATAAGCGGATATAAGTAGCCCACGTCCCTGAGTGTACCGTGTGGTGCTCACCCGTATGGCCGGTGACTCGGGGCCTTCTAATGGCTTCCGCTCCACGATGGCGGTGCTGGTCCCACGCGTGTGACCGTGCCTTCGGGTTTCTGGGCCTGAGGACCTGAAATCCCCTGCCGGTCGGCTTCTGCTGCTGGGTAAGAGTTAGTCCCCACAGCCTCGGACGCCGGGTCCGGTAAGAAAGCTTCTCAGTCAGGGCGAACTCTGCAGCTGCCAGCCCCTGACTCGTAGTAGTATTGCTTCTGCTGTTTCTTGTCTCTACTCTCCTTGACTCCAGGCTCAGGCCCCAGGACAGGGCCTGCCTGTGGAGCAGAGCCCATAGAGCAGCTCTGCTCCCTGTCTTCTCCTCTCAGAACTCCCTACCCTGCCTCAGCCCCAGGTTTATATAGGGGAAGTCCTTCCCCTCCCAAGACTGGGCAGGAGGTGTGGCATGCACAGGATCCCTGACCAAAGGACCTCCCACCTGCTCTCAGACGTAATATCTCTATCACTGTGGCAACCAGACCCCTGGGGTGTCACATTCCCCCCTAGTGAAATTTAGTACTCCGGGACTAAACATATTTTTTTAGAAAAACATAACAAGGTATAACAATAACAATACAATAAGAAAAACACATAAGATGGTTACGGCGTGTCCGCAACCGGGTGCAGTTTTGAAAAGCAAGGTGTCCATTTCACCAAAACAGGGAGACGTAACCAGGTAGGGGTCTGTCCTACCCCGAGTCCTTAACAGTCTTTTAGTCCATCCTGGGTTACGCTCCACTAACTGTACAAAGGATTCCCGGTAAATCCACCAAGGACTCCTATAAATAACTGGAAACACATAATATTTACAAGATATGGCCGCTCTCAGTCCTCGGCCAGTGGGGATAAGGATTGGCTGCTCACAGTCCTCAGCCTGTGGGGAGATGGGATGGCTGCTCACAGTCCTCAGCCTGGTTAAGGATAGGGGACACACGGGAACAGTTCACACTTGTCCCAACGGGGACCATATTTTAATTAGCAACACAAGTACCCCTACGGGTAACTATGTACAGTTCCACTTTACCGTACTTCAGTAACGGCATCCTCCTGCTCCTTCTTGTGTGTAGGCTTCAGACCCGTCCGGGTCCTCTTGGCCTTCCTCGTATTGGTAGTACTGCAGCTCCTCCTCAGTCAGACGGTGTACATGGAGGGCGTACAGTCCTTTGGCACCCTTATGCCGGGTGAAGGTAACCACATCACCCGGATAGAGATCACGTCCGCGGTGCCCGTCCGGGCTGGCATGTTGTGCGAAAAGATCTGTGCCCAGGGGTGGCACTGTGGAGGTTGAGGGCGCCGTAGGGGCGGCAGCGCCCGGGGGTACTCGGCCTTGCGACCAGGCCGGGGGTGCTTTGGAAGTAGAGGGCACTGTTGGAACAGCGGCGCCCTGGTTCACTAGGCCTTGCGACCGGGCCTGGAGAGGGTCGCCGTTGATGACGCCCGGGGTCAGAGAGTGCGACTTTGGGCCTGGGCGCGGGCTGGTGGTGGTAGTGCCCAGGGCTGGAGGGCTTGGCCGCAGGGCTTGTTGCGGGGGCTGGAGCAGGTCGGTGTCTGCAGCGCCCGGAATCGGCGGCTCCACCAGGGGGCCCGGGAGCAGGCTGACGCTGGCAGCGTCCGGGACAGGGAGACTCCTCTTACCTGCTCCCGCGACCGCTCCTGCGTCACGCGTCTTCTCCCGGCGCTGGTCGGGGCCGGCGATGACTGGGGCACTGCCGATGCTGGGCAGCTTAGTCTGCTGCCGGTCCGCCATCTTGCTGTCCGTTCCTGGTGTCCTCCTCCCCCCTAGTGGACCGTGGCCTACCTTCCGGAGATCCTCTTCCGTAGGCCGCGGCTCCGCAGTCAATCGTCGGGGTAGAGGACCTGGCGTCGCGCTCCTGTGACGTCGGCGTCTGCTGGGCTCCTTCCAGGACCTTACGCAACGTCCGGACGTGAGGCGGGGCTTCAGTTCTCGCGCGCTTTCGGAGTCCACGCCCCTCTTCTTCCCGCGCGGCGTCTCCAAGATGGCGCCGGATGGCGGGAAAACTCCTCGGATGGCGGGAAGAAGGCAGAAGATGGCGCCGGATGGCGGGAAAACTCCTCGGATGGCGGGAAGAAGGGAGAAGATGGCGCCGGATGGCGGGAAAACTCCACGGATGGCGGGAATCTTCACAGATGGCGGGAATCTTCACCACTGGTAAGTTTGAAAAGTCTCTTTTTCAGGCACGCAGTACCCGGTGGTTGCGGGCACGAAATCCTGCCGACTACGCCAAAGTTGACGCGCCCCTGGGCCTGTGTCGCGCTGCGTTGCGCACGCGGGAGCTTACCCGGAGCCGGATCTCTTGAGGGTTGTAGTCTCGTGGCGGTGACCCGGTCCGTGCCCAGGGAGTCAAACTGAGCGGCGATGTAACAGCGGTAGATGTAGGACGACTACGCCACCCGTTGAATGCAGCTATGGAGCTGCCGCTGCAGGACAGTCCGCTGAGGCCGGTGGATGGATGGTGCAGCGTAGATGGTATAACCCCCAACGGGAGGGGTATGGCCTCAGGGCAGCAGATGTGGATGATGGGAGTAGCAGGAACCACTCAGAGACGGTGCGGTGTAATTCAGGGTCTTTACTGGTAACAACGATAGACCCTCCCGGAGTACTTGCTAGTGAACGGGGCCTGGTCAGTCCTTGAGCAGATGGGATCTCCCCTGGCCAGGCGGAGTTGTAGGCCTCCCAAACTGACTGTACTCTTCTGGCTACCTTGCTATAAGCGGATATAAGTAGCCCACGTCCCTGAGTATACCGTGTGGTGCTCACCCGTATGGCCGGTGACTCGGGGCCTTCTAATGGCTTCCGCTCCACGATGGCGGTGCTGGTCCCACGCGTGTGACCGTGCCTTCGGGTTTCTGGGCCTGAGGACCTGAAATCCCCTGCCGGTCGGCTTCTGCTGCTGGGTAAGAGTTAGTCCCCACAGCCTCGGACGCCGGGTCCGGTAAGAAAGCTTCTCAGTCAGGGCGAGCTCTGCAGCTGCCAGCCCCTGACTCGTAGTAGTATTGCTTCTGCTGTTTCTTGTCTCTACTCTCCTTGACTCCAGGCTCAGGCCCCAGGACAGGGCCTGCCTGTGGAGCAGAGCCCATAGAGCAGCTCTGCTCCCTGTCTTCTCCTCTCAGAACTCCCTACCCTGCCTCAGCCCCAGGTTTATATAGGGGAAGTCCTTCCCCTCCCAAGACTGGGCAGGAGGTGTGGCATGCACAGGATCCCTGACCAAAGGACCTCCCACCTGCTCTCAGACGTAATATCTCTATCACTGTGGCAACCAGACCCCTGGGGTGTCACACTACCACGAGTGTGAAAGCACAACCAACATTCAAAAGTGACCAAAACATCAGCCAGAAAGCATTGGTACTGAGATGTGGTCTGTGGTCCCCACCTGCAGGACCATTCCTTTATTGAGGGTGTCTTGATAATTGCCAATAATTTCCATCTATTGTCTATTCCATTTGCACAACAGCATGTGAAATTGATTGTCAGTGTTGCTTCCTAAGTGAACAGTTTGATTTCACAGAAGTTTGATTTACTTGGAGTTATATTCTGTTGTTTAAGTATTCCCTTTATTTTTTTGAGCAGAGTATATAACAAATGGCATTGGTATGGTGCAATGAACATACTAGACTGTAAGGGCATAGTACTACCTAATAAAAGTACATTGATGGAGGTATGCAGCATACAAAATATATGATATCATATAATAAATAACATTACATAGCATGGCATATAACAGCACATATGTGACATTATAATAGTGGCAGTACAACATTGTCATAACAATGAAGTAATTTAAGTAACTAACAAGAGTCAGCAGTAATGCAACGGTAGGACCCAAAAGGAAGGTAACAGTGAGGTTTATGCAGTGTTTAAGTCCTTATTTTGTAAGAGTGGCTGACTTTTATTTAACCATTTTACATGCAGTTACTGTGCAGAAAAAAAATCACAATACCTTTAATTTACTGTAAGAACTCACAAAAATGTACCATGCAAAAATATAAGGTTGTTATGCGAGTCTTTGCTTATTTTTCCTGATGAGGCTAAGAATTTACATGAAGGTAGTTGCTAACTATCGGCCTGTTCTGCCCGGTGCTGATCTCTGCCGGCTCAGAGTGGTCATGGATGGCTCATGGATGACTCCTGCCGGCGATTCTACTGCTTCTTCTCTTTCACTCATGTTGAGTGACAACTGGCTCCCCACTGCCTAACTTCGGGGTGCCAGATGTCAGTCAGCATGATGTTGGCAGTGACACCTATCAACAGAGTAGACTGGAAGAGGGAGAGCTGTTGTGTTGATTTGAGGTCAAAAGAAGCAGCAGGAGCGGCGTGGTAGAGATCAGCGTTGGGCAGAACATTCAGGTAGTTAGCAACTATCTGTCAGTGAGTTCTTAGACCCATAGGGAAAAAAAGAAACAAAGTCCCTGATAACCCCTCTAATTCTTCTATTCTTCTCAAAGTCCTGTATCTTATCGCTGAGAATGAATGGAGGGTCATACAGTGAAGAAAAAGGGTCGTCTTCTCAAATAGTTTCACTATAGGTAAAGGGAATTAGAAAGTGGAGGATAATTGCCCTGTAATATTGTCCAGTGCTCACAAGAGAAATCTCATGATGAGGAGCACAACTTTTCCATATTGTACACGGAGCTACAAAACCATCAACCATATACAAAGTGTTAATTTTACATTATAGTTTCGGGATACCTTTAATAAAGCAACTTTTATTTTCCAATCACCATTCAATTCAATATTTAAAATGTAACATGAATGGAAATGTTCATCTAATTCTGAATAGCTTCACTGGTTAATGGGCAGAGTTTCCATTTAGACGTCCTTTCCATTTTCGTTATCCAGTTTTTCTCATTTTACATATTCTTTGTAATGAAATGTACTGGAAGAGTTGTCTTACTAGCACATTTGATCTGAGCCGCAGTTTAAATAATTCAAACAGTTTAGTCTTGAAGGGAGAGAAAAAGGTGGACTACAGAGGATAAATCACAAAGACTCTCTGCTCCTGCCTGTAATGGCGCTTTATCGAGAAGTTTAATCTTAAAATTGCTGTATTGTTCACGTTAAATCCTCTTTTCCCTTCATCTGGTTTTCCTTTTGTTTTCATTCCACTACGCTGATGAAAAACCAGCTCTTTTCATTTAATGTGAAATTACGTTTACTGTCATTATGATTGTACTCTCTCTGATTTACGTTCAGGTACTTTTCATAATCTGGAAAGTATATCAGTATATGAGTAATCTGCAGCCACTCAAAGTGGAATTGCATCTACTATGTAATTTGATGGTTTTTAATCTCTGCGTATTACAATTTATTCAATCAGTATACAGCAAAATATTTGTGTGCATGGGTATATATGCGCTTTTTGCAATTTAAAAATCTATTATTTACTTGTATCAGTATTAAAAGAATAAGTGAAGGAGGCTTGAAAAACAGTAAAAGCGTAATAGGGTTTTATCAGGTGATGGAGGATATCAGGGTGTGAGGAGACGTTCACCTGACAAGGTTTTGCGATACTTAACAAATAATGTAGCTCAGAATGTCAGCTGCTGCAGACCCACGGGAAAAACCAATGAAAAACAATAATGAAAAGAAATGGGCTAACTGTACTGCTGATGATAACCAAATAAAAAGTACAGGAGACCAAAGATTTTTCTGTGTGGTATATTATCAATGCGTTTTGAAGTCATCCAACTTCTTCACCATGGCAAAACACAAGTACCAAGCACTTGTTGTTTGTCTTGATGAAAAAGTTGGATGACTTCGAAACGCGTTGATAATATGTCGCACGGAAAAATCTTCAGTCTCCAGGAATCTTCATAGGCCCTTTTAAAGTAGCATCCAGAAAAAACACCAAAAACCCCTAAAAACAGTATCTTTATTAATTAATGTATAAAAAACAGGGTACTAAAAACAACAGACAATAGTCAACAAGGGCCAGAAGGTCAAAATGGTCAACACATCAGGGTAGTTGGAAAACATTTTTGTTATGCTGGAAGGAGAATGAGGGCTAGCCAAGCAATATAATCTCCTTTCCTAACCACGGAGGATAATGATATGGCGCCCTCGCTCTATGTAGAATGTTCCTGAATGACCCTAATGTAAAGTTGCTCTGGCCACCTGGCCACAAACGAGCACACCAAAAATTGCTTAAGGGATTTGCAAACATTTTGGTTACAAGCAGGGGACCAAGACCCACATAGGAGCCTCCTTGGACAAATAACATTTTAATCTTCATTTGATAATCATCAGCAGCGCAGTTAACCCATTTATTTCCATTATCGTTTTTTAACAGTATTAAAAGAATGGAAAAAAAGCATCTTTTGTTTTCAGGAACAGCGTCACTCTTGTTTAAGGGCTGTGTCTGATATTGCCATGAATCTGAATGTAACTTTGCTACAATACCAGAGCTGTAATAACTGTGGCCTATACCATGAGGGATCTGTCCAATGCTGACAAACCACAAAGCTCCTTAACACTGTCAAGTATATTTAACCATCAGGTTTGTGCCTTAATTGTGAGACTGTTCTATTATTATTAGCTATTTTTCAAGCACCATTGATTCCTTGGTTCTGTACATGTAAAAAGGGGTTGCATACAAAATACAGACAAAAATTACAATGAACAAACTAACAGTGACAGATTGGACCAGACGGGGAGAAGGGCCCCCTGTGGGCTTACAGTTTTCAGGGTTATGGTGAAGGAGACAGTAGGTTAGTTAACAAATAAAGTAGCACTCTGTAGCGCTATAGCATGCAAACATGAAATATATGGAATTGGAATTGCATTACTGCTCTAGAAAATAGGAAGAAAATGAGAATACTTGGCTTATAAATTGACCAATTCATGTATGCCCAGTAGCCCCGATAAGGCGGTTCTCTCTGCTGGAACCTATCCTAATGTGATTCCTCTCATGGGCTGATAGCCTACATTTATATGGGAAAGTAGTATTCTGCTGTGATTAAAACCGCCAGAGTCCGATGGGTGGAGTGCTCAGTCAGAGAGCTTATGTATATAAATTGCAGTAGGAATTGCAGCAACTCCAGTGTTGGTGAGGTGGCAGCAGGGTCATTGCAGACTGTAAACTTTCTTGAAGCAAAAGGTTTTCAAGTTCCGTCTGAAAGTTCCAAATGTGGTCGATAATGGGATGTGTTGGGGCAATAAATTTCAGAGACTTCTTGGGAGGAGCCTTGGATGTGATTGGGTGAAGAACGTACAAGTGTGGAGGAGAGAAGATGGTCTTGGGAGGACCGGAGATTATGTGTGGGAAGATATCAGGAGATTAGTTCGGAGATATATGGAGGAGATTATGGTTGCAGGTCAATGTACCAGTGTACCAATTAGTTACCCTGATGTGCCTCAAGGTATGAAAATCAGTGGCTTCCAAAGACTACATAGAGCATATACCATTGTCACTTATCCATTAATACTGGAATGTAATAAAATGTTACAGAAATAAATGTTTTTTTCCTTCATTACTCTATAGCATTTGCTGACAATTTAGATTTCCCTGCTTCAGCAGGTAAGCAGGAGTCGGTTGTAATTTACATATGGGTAAGTTTAATGTACTGTATATAAGCAGATAGCCAATTTCTTCTATCTGAAATGTCAAATAATATCGACCCAATGGAATCCCACCTTCAAGGTGATAGTGTCTGCTGTTTGCTCTCATGTTACCATAGAGAAACAAGCCGCGCACAATGCTTGGATGGGAATGATTCCATAGTAATTATACAAACCAGTGTCATTTGTTTGAACAACTCCATACATTTGCATGGACTAGTAAAAACATCTGCTTCTAGCATTTTAACCTGAGCTCTGCATATATTATCGGCACTATTTTGGTCTGTTTCCACTTCAATCAGGGCTACACTTTGCATTTTTATTATGCTTCATTAATATGTGCTTCATATAGCGCCAAGATCATTTTCCACATGGTGTCTCTTGTTCTACAAGACCTTTCCAGCATAGGTTCAAGTATTTTGCTAATCTTGCCAATATTTTTGACAGCAAAAAATACAAACATGACAGATTGGATACCCAGAGAAAGATGACCTAAAAAAAATTGCAAGTCAAAGGGTTTTGCTGATAGGATAGGATATGCTGTGAATACTTATCTGGCCGGGGAACCGATAGTAAGTCTCCTATGGTATCTGGTCTCTCATTTCTGGCAAACAAACTTGTGCAGTCACTCTCTACTATGGGCAATAAGAAAACATTTGAGTGACCTTCATCAATGAGACATACAGAATAAGGCTATGTTCAGACATCATGGGTTTTTCAGCTTTTTTTTATGCATTTTTTTTCAGCTGCGTTTCACAGCACCAGAAAAGACTATGAGATTCCAGAAATCTCATGCACACATCATGTTTTTTTTTGTTCAGGATTTTGTGCTTTGCACGTTTTTTTTGCAAAATAGAGCATGTCACTTCTTTCAATGCTGAAAAAAAACCATGATGTGTGAACATAGCCTTAGGCTAAAGCTATGTAGATGCCCCTCCTGATTAAGTTCTGGCATATTAGTAACACTCATTGCATAAACTTGCATACAATTAAGCACATTACATTGTAATTTTAATGGACAAGCATAGGTTGTAGAATGGGTCATAAGTAAGGAACTTGGTGACTTTAAAAATGCCAATATCCTAGTATCATAGTGTTATGGGGACGGTTGCAAACAACTTTATTAATAATGGAAAGAAACCAAACCTGGGGTCCGCGATGCAGCCTAGAAGACTGCGGCGGAACACCTTCCATGTAAGAAGGTAAAACAACCAACTAATATATAAATCCTTCCAGTGTTACTGCACTACGAAACAGGAAAAGGGATTCGCACTATCTCCGTTAACTGCACGAGAGATGTGCGACAAATAACGTAGCCGTAGCACTGTTAACTGCACAGAGGCTACGCAGCAGACGCTAAAAAGTGTGTGTGACTCACGCCGGCGTATACGTGCTCCCAGCTGGTGTGCGACCGGACTGCAGAGTAACTCTCCACGTGGCTAACAAGCGGTGCCAGGAATACGGAGTCACAGTCGGAGCCAGACTGTCAAACGGAACTACCTGCCTCCCTCCAGCTAAGACTGCCTATCCCCAGCTAAACCTGACTGTCCGAAGCTAAAGCAGCAAGAGAGCACGTGGAGCTCAAACAGACAAGCGTCCACACATGAACACAACCTTAGCTCAATGATCAGAGCGCGCCACCATGCTTGTGGGCGGCCTGTTTAAAGACTAAGCCCTGCCCACTGTCACATTATTGGTCGCACTACTGATGACGTCACCCGCAGCCAATCAGCCGGTGCCAGGTCACCAGATCACCTGACACCAAAGCACCAATCACAGTCCGCCATGTCACGGGCATGCTCAGTTCAGTGCATCCCGGACTTAGGCTGTAGCAGCCCTTGTTCCCCTCCGCAACCTATGCTTAACACTACTAGGAACAAGGACCCAAGAGACAGCCTGTACTTCTCGTGCACTGGCTAGGGGTTGGGACCGACGGTGATACTAAGCAGCATCTGCCCCAGCTGCACCAGAATGGGAGACCACAGATGATTCTGACCCAATTTCAGGTCCAGCAACCGCCCGACACCTAACACATAGTATGTCAAGTTAGTTCATGAAATTTATGATCTGATAGATCTGCACCAATCAAATGTAAGTGTAATGCAAAGTGAAAGTGACTGGGAGTGAATAACTGGTCAACCACGAGTTGATAGAAAGCACAAACTCAAATATTGGGCTTAGCCCCTTAAAAACATCTATTCTTTGTTGCGCCACTTACTAAAGATTTCCAAAGCATGTAACATATATTGGCCTCAGCCACAAAAATGCTTCCCCTGGTAGTGTAACTAGAGTCTCATGGGCCACACTGCAAAATTTGAACCTGGGCCCCCACCTCCATGTTGGTCAGATGTAAGGGCCTTTGCAACATTCTAGCTCCTATAGAGACCTATATGTGTAATAGCGTCACCATCATGGCATCTTCCTGTAATAATGTCCCCTGTTCTTTCTCCATTCTGTAATAATGTCCCCAGTACTGTAATAATGTCCTCCATTCTGTAATAATGTCTCTCATCCTAGTCCTCTTCCTGTTAAAAAAAATCCCTGATCCTGGGCCACTCCTATTATAATGTTCTCCATCCTGGTTTAATGTCCCCCTTCTGGGTAAAATTTCCCCCCTCATGGGCCCCTTCCTCGCATAATGTCCCCCACCCTGAGCCACTTCCAGAAATAATGCCCCCCATCCTGCGCCCCTTTCTGGTATAATGTCCCCTGCCCTGGGCCCCTTATACAATAATGTCCCCTATCTTGTCCCCTTCGTGCAACAATGTCCTACATCCTGGTATAATGTCCCCCATAATGGGTCCCTTCCTGATATAATGTCCACCATCCTATAATAATTTCTGCCATCCTGGGCCCCTTTCTGGTATAATGACCCACATTCTGTACCCCATTTTGGTATAGTGACCCCCATTCTGGGCCCCTTCCTGGTATAATCATCCCATCCTATAATAATGTTCGCCATCCTGGGCCCCTTCCTGGTATAATGACCTTCATTCTAGTATAATGATCCCCATCCTTGGCACCTTCCTTGTATAATGACCACTATCCTGGGCCCCTTCCTGGTATAATGATCCAAATCCTTGACCCCATTCTGGTATAATGACCCCCATCATGTGCCACTTCCTGGTATAACAATCCCCATTCTGGTATAATGACGACCATCCTGGGCCCCTTCCTTGTATAAAATCTGTAATGTTTAGCAAAACATAAAAAAATAAACAATTTTTCTTACCTTCCTCTGGTCCTGCGACGTGCAGTGATTTCTTCTGTAGCCGGCAGCTGACTTCAGTGTACCGGTTACGAGCAGCACATGACGTCACTGCCATACGCTGCTCATGACTGGCACGTCGATGTTAGCTGCCAGCCTCTGATTGGTCGGCAGCATATGTGGCGCCCCTGAGGGTTCGACCGCCACAGGGATGCTGCACTTCTCTAATGGAGTGTAGTGTTCCTCCTCTGAGGTAAAAACAGTGTGATAGTCGTGACCCAACCTTTGCATCCAGCACCACATTTCTCCACCAGAGGGGGCTGGTATACACTAGGTGCTGCTCCCCTGGTTACAGGGAGACTGGGTAACCAAGAGTTAGGGGAACCAGTTAGTGGGTGAGGGTGGAGGACTTACAAGTTAGTTACACTTTAAATTTCATATTTAATAGAAAGCCGTTTTTGGTTCTTGGTCTTTTGATGGGTCTTTGTGTTGTGATCTCCCTCCCTGAGCGTGGACCCTGTGTGGGCCTGCAGAGGACGGAGACAAGGCCCTCGTACCTTAGCCTTGGGGTCGAGGGGCAGGTTACAGATAATGAATGTCTGAACCCAGTCAAGGACCAGGACCAAGAAGGCCCGGAGCTTAAGAGTGTGGCTCCACAGCAAATGGATCCCAGGCAGGATGCAGACGGAGCGGTGTACGCCACCTGTCCTCGCCATGCTGATATATTCAGAGGGACTCCGGCTGCAAGAGGGGTACCGGCCCGCGACACCCGACCTTGCTACTCCATGTCCTGGTCGGGAAAGCCCGGTAGGCCCTGAGGATCCCACCGGGTATCGGACGGAGCGGAGCTGCCACCCGTGCCCTTGTTCTGAGAGGAGTTCAGAGGGAGTCCCTGCCTATTTGCACACACACGGACAGGAAAGGATTCGGTCTGTAGTTCAGGAACACTCTGGTGTAGGGTCCCGACTGAATGCTGGACTTACTCGGAGGTTGTCGGACCCCCGTCCCTGGTGACCGCAGGACTCGGTGGGGAGCAGGGAGTCGCCTTCCTTCTGCCATCTCTAAAGTGAGTAAAGTCTTGGAAGTTCACCCCTATGGCCTCCGGACTGTTTATTCTGCGCCACACCGCGCAATGAGGCTTCCGTTATCCTCTACTACTACCCCCTCCATCCTGTCCCTCTGCCCTGAGGCCTAGCTCCGCCTGTGGGGAGTAGTAATAACTATGGCCGCCATACCACCATGCCTCAGCGGACTGCAGCGGCGCTGGTGGCCTTCACCAGGTGCCACAGGTGGCATAGTCGTAAATCAGCCACTCAACCCGGATAAGCCCACACCATCCTTTTTAATGTGACGGCCCTGAGCACGGGTTGGGTCCGGGCCACGGCTGCACCCCATCTCTACATCGCAGGACCTGACTCCGAGTCCCCCATCTCCCAGGGTAAAATAAAGGGCTTCTGAGAAGAGGAGTCACACATGTATTGCAGCGCAGAGACCCACAGGACGCACATCCAGCTGAAGTACATGTTGGCATCGGCAGGGCGTCCCCCCCCCGCATGCGCCTGGTCACAGTCACAGACTCGCACTCTCAGCGACCATGATGGATATTCCAGTTTCCCCCATAATGTGCTTTAGAGACATATATAATGTCTTTGTGCAGTGTCTGAAGAAACCAGGCATAAAAACAAGGTAAGGCTGTGTGCCCACGCTTGGTAGAAGGTCTGCCATGTTCCCGGAAAAATACGCAGCACTACCAATTATTTTGCGGAAGCGCTGCGTTTACGACGCCATTGACTTGCATTGGAACGCATGGAATACGCATCAATGTGCAGATGGTACCTGGGTCTGGAGGACAGGAGATGCTAAAATCGCTTGGAAAGCGCTTGTCATCCCGCATGCGGAAATGCATGTGAAGAACGCTTCACATCCGCATGTCTCTGGCAGGAAAAACGCATTTACAATCCGCATGTACAATCCGCATGCGTTTTTTCTGCCAGGGAGATACAGAAATGCTCAGGAAAAAATCCGGAGCATTTCTGCATCGTCGGCACATAGCCTAAAAACTATGCATGATATTTTTTGTTTGGCGTTTTTACAAAAACTCAAACAATCAACTTAAACAAAAAAAGTAGGTGGGACTCAGATCCCCCAAGAACAGCATAATTTCTTGGTTGTAATTCTCCCATATCTTCTTTTACAAAGAAAAGCTCTTTGTCTCATATAAGTTGCTCAAGGTAGTATTTAATTCAAAATATTTAAGTTTGTATCAATTGAGTTGTACAGATTATAGCTTACATTAAAGGTAGAAAAAGTTCTGAAATTATTCTTCTTGGAATGATTTTTTTACATGACAAAAAATTTAACCCCTTCACCCCAGGGCCATTTTTTGCACTTTTGTTTTTCGCTCCCCTTGTTCCCAGAGCCATAGCTTTTTTATTTTTTGGTCAATATGGTGATGTGAAGGATTATTTTTTGCAGGACAAGTTGTATTTTTGAACGACACTATTGGTTTTACCATATCATGTACTGGAAAACGGGGAAAAAATTCCAAGTGCGGTGAAGTTGCAAAATAAAAGTGGAATTCCACAGGTGTTTTTTTTCTTTGTTTTTACCAAGTTCACTAAATGCTAAAACTGACCTGTCATTATAATTCTCCAGGTCATTATGAGTTCGTAGATACCAATCATGTATAGGTTCTTTTTTATTTCAGTAGTGAAAAAAAATCCAAAGTTTGTTAAAAAAAAAAAAGTCGTTATTTTCCGAGACCTGTAGCGTCTCCATTTTTGGGGATCTTGAGCCTCGTGGGGGCTCTTTTTTGCGCGCCAAGCTGTAGTTTTTATTGATACTATTTTGGGGTAGATACAATGTTTTGATCACCCATTATTGCATTTTATTGCACTGTTGCGGCAATCAAAGAACTGTAATTCTGGCGTTTTGATATTTTTTCTCATTATGCTGTTTGCCGATCAGAAATTTTTTTTTCGTATATTGATAGATCGGGCGATTCTGAACGTGGTGATATCAAATATGTTTATATTTAATTTTTTAAACTTTTATATTTTTTAAAAAATATATATTTTTAAAAACATTTATTTTTTTACTTTTTCCATGCTTCAATAGTCTCCATGGGAAACAGATCACCTGTGTGTAGCCAAAATGCTCACTTGCTATGAGCACCGACCGCTGGGCAGTGCTCATATCATCCTGGCAATAACAACAGGGGTTTCCCGCAGACCCCGGGTTGTCATGCAAACCCATCAGCGACCCGTGGTCATGTGACACGGGTGCTGATGGGCGGGACTAATGACATCCTTCTGCTGCAGCCATGTTAAGGCTATGTGCCCACAATGCAGAAATGCTCCGGATTTTTTCCTGAGCGTTTCTGCATCTCCCTGGCAGAAAAAAACGCATGCGGATTGTACATGCGTTTTCCTGCCAGGGACATGCGGATGTGAAGTGTTCTTCACATGCATTTCCACATGCGGGTTGTCAAGCGCTTTCCAAGCGATTTTAGCATCACTTGGAAAGTGCTTGACAACTTGGTCACCCTATATAAATCCATACAAACGGCTTAGATTTATATAGTGTGACCGAAAGAATGTTAAAAAATAAAAAATAAATATTATACTTACCTTCTGATGGCCCCCGGTGTCTTTATCCAATGCATCCTGGCTTGCCGGCAGCTCGCGGTAGATTTAAGTACCTGCCGATGTCACCGGTCGCGTGACCCGTCACATGACTAAATGACGTCAGCGCAGGTCCTTTTAGTCTACCGCGAGCTGCCGGCAACCTAAGACAAGCACACCGGGGGCCATCAGAAGGTAATGTATAATATTTATTTTTTATTTTATTCTTTTTTTTACATGTTCTATGGTACCCGGGTCCGGAGGAGAGTCTCCTCTCCTCCAGACCCGGGTACCATCCGCACATTGTAACGCATGGATTCTGCATGTACAGATCCAGTGATGCGGATTCCATGCGTTCCAATGCAAGTCAATGGCGGCAAAAACGCTGCGCTTCTACAAAATAATTGGTAGTGCTGCGTATTTTTCCGCAATGATAATCCGCAGCGGAAATTTCCGCAGCATGTGCACAGCACATGCGGATTATCATTGGGGAACATGGCAGACCTTCTGCCAAGCATTTTTTAAGCGTTTCTGCAGCGGAATTGCCGCTGCGGAAACGCTTAAAAAACGCATAGTGGGCACACAGCCTTAAATGTCGCTTTCAGAGATTGACAGTGGCATTTAAAATGTTAATAGCCACTGGTGGATCGCGATTCCACCTGTGGCTGTTAGGGGCACATGACAGCTGATCAGATCAGATTTTATGTCCCCGGAAAAGTGCGGGCTCAGCGCCGGAGCCTGCGCCAAAGGGAGAGACACGCCATGTGCCGTACATGTACGGCACATGTTGTTAAGGGGTTAACAGGGGTGTGAAGGCTTTTTAAATCCCCTGCAAAATCTGAAAATTTGGGGGAGGTGGGAGAATTGTAAAATGCCATTTTTTGCAGGGTTTGGGTCAGGCTTCTTATTTCCAGCAAAGATTATTGTTGAAGAGGTTGTCCGGTCCAAATCTGTAAGTCTGCAGTCACGCCGGTTTCTGAGTTGGGACAGCAGGGTATGTATGAGTTATCCATACTCCCGGACAGTGGGCGTGGCCACGCTCCCTACACTTGTATAGAGCGAGGCAGCTCCCCGTCTAGTGATGTGGCCGACTAGAGGGCACGGCCTCGCTCCATACAAGTGTATGGAGAGCGAGGCCGCGCTCACTGGCCCGGAGTATGTTTAAAGCATACATACCTTCCGGTCCCAACTCAGAAACCAGTTTAGAATGGACAATCCCTTTAATGCCCCTGCATACAAAACCATTTTAGATCCCCTTCACAAAAAAATGTATAAAAAAGTTATTCAAAAAATAATATGCACCCCAAGGTGCTTGGCTGGCAGAAGAAAATAAACCTCATGAAGCTTATTGGATGATTAAAAACATATATAACTCTTAGAAAGAATCTACTCAAAAACAAATCGCCTTTTTATAACAACAATCTTAACATTCGTATCACATGGTGAATCCTGTAAAAATGACACATTGGCAGAATTTATTCTTTTTCACTAAAAAATTGAATACACGTTTTTCAATTTGTTATGTTGCCCTGAAATGATATCCTCAAAAAATATAAAATATTCGGCAGAAAACCAAGCACTCATACATCTATCTTGATGGAAAAATTAAAAAGTTATGGTCCTTGGGAATGAGGTAATAAAAAAAAACAATGGATTTTCCTTTAGGGCCTTAAAGGGATATTCTCAAATTTAAAAGTTTCCCGTATCCACAAGATAGGGGATAACTTTCCGATTGCTTGGGGTCCAACTGCTGTGGCTTTCCAGATGAATGGGGTGGACATCAATCATGTGCACTACTGCTCCATTCATTCTAATGGGAGGTTATATGAACTTTTTAATTTTTTTAATATTTTTAAAAATGTATTTTTATTTTCTTTTTTAGTCCCCTTAGGGGACTGGAACCTACTATTATCCGATCACTTATACTACATACTGCAATATACTGTATTGCAGTATATGGTGTAAATCTCTGCCACCTTTAAAGCTCAGCATATAGCTGAGCTTCAGAGAAGTACAAAGTTGGAGATGGCAGGGGTCTTCACCAGGCTTCCATAGTTAGTAAAGATAAGTGAGAGCAGCGGAGTGTGCTACATTTACATGCCACTGTCAGAGATTGACAGTGGCATGCAAATGCTTATCAGTCATGCCCGGAATTCTTCTGTGGCTGTTTCTGATAGGGCTCATGCAGACATCCATGCAACATGGTCCGCAATACACGGACTGGTCGCAAGACTCCTTATCTGAACATGACAGCTCCGTATAATTCTATAAGACTGTAACGCTTAGGTCAGGAGACCCGCGGTCCATACGCGGAACCTGTTGTTGTACATTCGTTTGCATGATCCCTTAGAGACAGATGCCATCTACAGTATATAATATAGCCAGTATCTGCCATGTACGGAAGGAGCTCAGTTCCTCTCCACACATGATTTCCTCTCCGCTATCACATACATGTATGAGATATTGCGTTAAGGCAGGGTTCCCCAACTCCAGTCCTCAAGGCCCACCAACAGGTCATGTTTTTAGGATTTCCTTAGTATTACACAGGTGATAATTGCATCACCTGTGCAATACTAAGGAAATCCTAAAAACATGACCTGTTGGTGGGCCTTGAGGACTGGAGTTGGGGAACCCTGCGTTAAGGGATTAAAGTTTGAAAAAGAAAAAAAAAAAAAGAATAGAAACAACTGAGAATAGAAATATCAAGAAAAAACAGCAAATAAAAGTATTTGCAGCTACTTTGACAGTCATTTAACAACTGTGATGAAATTATTGTTAAACAGTACAGGGTATTTTTCCTACCAGAAATTGCCACAGCTACCCATGGGCTTTGTTCGTTTTTCCAGTTTAACCTTAGTTCTCACATACAGCCCATGGAGGCTCCAAAAAGTACCCCCCTTTTACCACTGGACAATCTTTTTAATGTTATCTCCGCAAGTGAATTTTTCTCTGTTTGCAAAACATTAGAAGATTTTTTTTCTGTTTTTATTTTTTTTATAAAAATTTGTAAAGTAAAATAAACTGTGGCAAAAATCTGTGGGGAAAACATCACTTCTGAACAATCCCTGACAGCATTTATTAATGGATATTTTTATTGTAATTGTTCCCCTGTACATTCCGATAATAGAGCTTATGTTATGGCAGCCTTTGTCTATGGTCCATAGGCAGAAATCAGTCTGTTGATTTTTTTTAAAAAAAGGATTTCTATGGCAGCAGTTAAATATGCACTTTGTCCAGTTCTACATGGAAGAATATAATACCCCATACAGGCAGCGTATGACGGCACACAGATTACATGTAGGTCTTTATTACATGCAAGATTCATGATAATATGGCACACAGCTAATAATTGCCATAAGTTTTGATTGTGTGCCCAAAGTTTTTTTTTAATCTTTTTAGGATAGATGACATTACATGTAACTCATCATGTATATTTGTGATCTTTATTCATAGGTTGTTGATGAAACTTCCCAGATAGAGAACCTTGAAGTTGATCTCAGAAGGAGTGAAGGAACATTCTACCTTCACAATGTCACTGAGATGCTGGTTGTCATGATCCAGCTGTCATTGAGCTCTGAATGAGGCTCCAGAAGTGTGAGTCATACATGATTAATGGGATATTTATACAATGGATAATGCACCTCTATGCCTGAAATATACGGCTGCTGGAAGTCAGTGGGAAGTAAGCAAGGAGAGGACTATAGGTTGTTATTTTGTATGAAAGAGAAAGTGTTCGTCTATGTTATACTGTTATATTTTATGATTTTAATGACATTGTCTTTCTTATTGTATATTATTTATAATTCCCACTTATATTTAGGAAATGCCACACCATCTCTGATATAGTAAAAGTCCTAAATACAAAAATTATGTGTTGCACCATGAATGACATTGCAGGTATGATATTTTTCAAATTTTAAAGAGGCCTCCATTAAAGAGGTTTTCCACCACTACTCACACAATTACTTGCTAAATACTATGCTCCCAGAGACATAACTTTTTTATTTTTCTGACAATATGACCATGTGAGGGGCTTATTTTTTTGCAGGAAAAGTTTTACTTTTGAATGACACCATTGGTTTTACCATATCATGTACTGTTAAACGGGAAAAAAATTCTAAGTGAGGTGAAATTGCAAAAAAAAGAGCAACTCCACAGATTTATTTTTTTTTTTTACCACGTTCACTAAATGCTAAAACTAACCTGCCATTATGATTCTCAAGTTTATTATGAGTTCGTAGATACCAAACATGTATAGGTTCTTTTTTATTTAAGTGGGGAAAAAAAATCCAAAGTTTGTTTTAAAAAAGTCGTCATTTTCCGAGACCCGAAGCGTCTCTATTTATCAGGATCTAGGGCCGGGTGAGGGCTTAATTTTTGTGCACCGAGATGACAGTTTTAATGATACCATTTTGGGGTACATACGCTGCTTTGATCGCCCGTTATTGCATTTTATTGCAGTGTTGCAGGGACGAAATGAATGTAATTCTGGTGTTTTAATTTTTTTTCTCGCTATGCTGTTTACCAATCGGATTAATTCTTTTTATATATAGATCGGGTGATTCTGAATACGACAATACCAAATATGTGTAAATTAGGTTTTTTTTATTGTTTTTATTATTTTTTACTTTTTTAAAAACATTTTTTTTACTTTTTACATGCTTCAATAGTCTCCATGTGAGACTAGAAGCTGCAATTGTCTGATCACCTGTATGTAGCAGAATTGCTCACTGGCTATGAGCGCCGACCGCTGGGTGGCACAGCACTCATAACATCCCGGCAATGACAACTGCAGGGGTCTCCTGCAGACCCTGGGTTGTCATGCCAACCTATCGGCGACCCGCAGTCATGTGACACTGGCGCCGATGGATGGGACTTATGACATCCCTCCAGCGCAGCCATGATAAGTGCCACTGTCGGAGATTGACAGCGGCATTTAACATGTTAACAGCCGCGGGTGGATCGCCATTCCACCCGCGGATGTAAGGGACACATGACAGCTGATCAGATCAGCTGTCATATCTCCAGAAAGGTGCGGGATCATTGGCGGAGCCCGTGCCAAAGGGAGAGACACGACATGTGCGGTATATGTTGGAAAGGGGTTGAAGAGATTTTCTAAGATATAAAACATAGACTATATGAACCATAAAAAATAACAAAATAAACCACCTTTCTCACTGCTCAAAGGCTGAAATGTCATCCATAGTGGTTACATGTCACATTATAAGGCTCAGGATACCATGATGCACAATGTCATTAGTGCAAAAGGTAAGAAGTAGAGATGAGTGGATCACTTCATGCAAATCTGGTCCATAGTCCAAGTCAGTGCTCTCTGGCCATGGACAGAAGCTGGGCGAATTTCCTTACACTCCAGGATCCCAGGCTCTGCTTATGATTTGCCAGGCTGGCAAGACATCACCTGTGTCGCACACTGCACAAATGGCATTGTGTCACCCAGGGGGAATATAGGGGACTCGGTACCCGGGCCTTTTACCTTGTTTAGGAGGTCACAGCAGTCGGCTCCCGGGCCCGTACTCTGGGTCTCTCTTTAAAAAGGGGTTTTAGTGTACAGTTTGTCTCGTGACGCCACCTGCGGTTTCCGGTAATGGTTACCAGCAGACCTCCGGGGGGTGATGGAATGTTTCTGCTCCCCACAGGCGGAGCGGGACCCCGGGGCAGGGTAGGTGCAAATGGTGGTGATGCTGGGGCTTGCAGTGCAGGAGAGATGGCGCAGCAGGAGTAACTGACAGAGACAGGAGATTCACTTCAGTACCTTTATTGGTGCGGATGTCAGGTACGGTCCAGGGTACTCGGTAGGAAGGGTGCACTTCAGGACTTCTCCCCAGTGAGCGGGTATAAGGCCTCCTGGTCCGTGTCTCCCTCTCTCTAAGCTCCTGGCCACACTGCAACAGGGCCTAGCATCTGTGTCGTGTTGTTCCTTCACCTTTCGCTTGGTAGTAGGACCTTTCTCTGGCAACCACTATCCCTGGATGCCGGGGCCTTCGTGGTTCCTAGTCCTGTCAAGGGTTTAGCTTCAGGTCGACCAGGGACTTGTAGTCCTCCTGGTATGCCAGTGATCCCTACTGGGTATAAAGGACACTTTATAGGCGCGGACTCGGTGTCCGGTTTGTGTCTTGGGGTGAGCCTATGATGCTCCTCTGCCCCCTCAACTCCTCTCTCCTCTCCTCTTTGCCTCCGGCCACACTCGGGGCCCTCAACTCAGCAGCAGACATGCTGCGTCTTCACTGCTCTCAGTGGCAGCACACTCTCTGAACAACTAACTGAACTGCCTGGCTCCACCCTCCATATATATATCCCTATCAGGGCTCCCTCTGGTGGTATGAGGTGGAAGGGTGGAGGTGTTTTTTTGTAGTGAGGGCCTCTTGTGGAGAAGTCCATCCATGCACCCTTTTGGGTCCTGTGGTACCTGTGAACAGCAGGGTGCCACATTCCCCCCTAGTACAATTTAGTACTCCTGGACTGAAGCATTTTGTAACAGGTTACAACAATAATTATAATAACAATAACAATAATTAAGTTACAGTAAGTCCCATAACCCGGTGTCCATTTCACCGATGAAAGTGCAAAATGAGTAACATGAGGGACCCACCTGAAAACCCTCAACTTAGACCCTGGGTGTGGCTACAGGACATAAGTGATCCAGGTGTTGGACCACGTCTTCCCCACGCCAAACGGGTATTTGTTCTGTGGTCAAATAAGGGGGGCACTTTTGATGAGTGCAACTATTTACAAGGACAGTTTTTGGCTGCTCACAGTCCTCAGCCTACAAGTCTATGTACCCTTACGGGTAACTAAAGGCACACATTAATTTCAGTTTACACAATAAACAATAGGCAATACCCAACTGGGTAACTATTTATACTTTAGGCATTTTGTATTTTAATCCCTAAACCTGGCAGGGATTTGTCCTTGTGTGTTGCGTGTGGACCTTCGTAGCACTGGGGTGATACTGGTGTCTGTGCATGCACTCTCTGTTAACCTATCAGGTGTACGTGCTGGTAGATTATAAAACTGCCTCAATCTCTCTATGCTACTGGCAAGTGCACTGATTACAGAGCCTTCAGGCTCTGCTTCAACGGGTGATCCTCCTCTAACTGGGGACTCTTCCTGTTCCTGAGCAGGTTCTTCTAGGGCACTCACAGGTTCTTCTTGTGGTTGATAGAAGTGTATTACTGGTATAATAACTGCTCCATCAAGTTGAGGCCAGTCTGCAGGGAAATCTCCTAGAACTGTGTGAAGCACATCTTCCTTGGGTTCCTGCGGTGCTATAGGAGGTACTTCTTCCTCCGTTGTCTTCAGTAGACCTGGGCATACTTTCAAGTGGTCTCTTGAGACTGTTGCGGTTGTCTTACCTCCATCCTTACTGATCAGGCAGGTTTTACTGTTGTCAAATCTGGAGTTTAACACAGTGTAAGGCTTTCTTTCCCACTGGTTATCGAGCTTGTGACCTCTTCTTTTCCGCTTTAGCACTATCTCTCCAGGTGCCAAGGGTTCTGCTGGTGCATGCTTATTGTACTGCTCTTCCTGTCTTTCCCTCACCTTGTTTAGACTGTCTTCGACACAGGCCTGTACCTTCCTGTACTGCTCTTGCCGACTTGTGTCCCAATCTTCAGTGGACATATCTGCAGCAGGTTCTACCACTCCGAGCTCCAGGTCCATGGGCAATTTTCCAGGTCTTGCTCTCATGAGGTACGCTGGGGTACAATTAGTAGAACTCACAGGTATGTGGTTATACAGGTCCACCAGGTCAGGTAGCTATCTGGCCATTGGTTCCTCTTTTCCAAAGATAGGGTTTTTAGCAGGTCAATGACGATGTTATTCATTTTCTCGCACATACCGTCGGTTTGCGGATGATATGGCGTAATCCGGATCTTCTTGCATCCATACAGGTGGCATAATTCCTTGAATAGCTCATCTTCGAAAGCAGGGCCTTGATCTGTGAGCACCTTTTCTGGATATCCATGGGGTCTGCAGAAGTAGGCTTGGAACGTTCTTGCCGCAGTTTCTGCTGTCAGGTCCTTAACAGGGGCTACCACCAGGAACCGGGAATAGTGATCCACAATGGTCAGGGCATAGATGTAGCCTGATCTGCTGGGTGACAGTTTGACATGATCCAGAGCGACAATCTCCAGGGGTTGGGTTGTTTTGATGGACTGCAAGGGTGCTTTCTGGCTGCCGTAGTCTTTTCTTCTAAGGCTACAGGGCCCACAATTCCAGCACCACCTTTCTAAGGAACTCCGCATTCGAACCCAATATAACCGTTCCTTCAGCCAAAGTGACCTGCTTGGTTGTGGTAGGCCTCTAACAATATCTGGATATCCGTCCTGGGTACAACAATCTGCCACACCAATTCATGGGTCTTGGGGTTGACATACCTTCTGCACAGCTTCTCTCTGTAGATGAACAGTCGGCTTCTCTCATTCCACAGGTTTTTGGCTTGTGGGGGAGCATCCTTCTCCAGGTGAGAACCTTCTTGGGTTATAAGGCTTTTGATGAGGCTGACAACCGGGTCACTGTCCTGGGTCTCCTTACAGCTGTGATGAGGTAGAGGGTTTGGCGTCCTACCATGACATCTTCTGGAGGCGTGCTGCTCGTGGACCATTCCATTTCTGTGGAAAGCAGGTAGTTAAATTTCTTCGAGATCATCCACTTCATCCTCAGTGTCTGACTGGTGGGGCATCCTTTACAAGGCGTCTGCATTGGTGTTCTTGTGACCTGCCCAGTACTTGATTGTGAACTGATAATTCGACAGTCTGGCCACCCAACGCTGTTCCATGGCTCCCAACCTGGCTGTCTCCAGGTGTGTCAAGGGATTATTGTCGGTAAAGGCTGTGAATTTAGTTGAGGCTAGGTAATGCTTGAATCTTGATAGCCCAGAACAAGGCCAGGAACTCCAGATTGAAGGTTCTGTAATTCTCCGGGTTCCTCTCAGTAAGGCGAAGCTTCCTATTGGCATACGCAATTACTTTTTCTATGCCATTTTGCTTCTGGGACAACACAGCTCCCAGTCCCTCGTTGCTGGCGTCGGTGTACAACAAGAAAGGCTGGCTGTAGTCAGGGTAAGCCAGGATTTCTTCACCGGTTAGGACTTCCTTCATTGATGCAAAGGACTCAGTCTGCTCTTTGCCCCACTGGAATGGGGGACGTTTTCCTCTTTTGCAAAATAGAGAAACTACCGCACTCCTGGAGTAGTGAGGTGCTCAGGTAGGGTTGCAAGCCCGACGTAATATTAAACCAAAAACCTGGCACTCAAATAGACTTGAAGATTTTTTAAGAAATTATAGTTTAATGATAATGTAGTACAGTAAGCAGACGTTTCGGTCCCAAGGACCTTCATCGGTGTACAGAAGATGTAGATCTAATGGATAAGGCTGAAGCCTAGATGGGGTGAACTGTGGGGTATAGTGACCAAATGTGGCTGTGATGGAGGGAGAACGCGGTGTCCACCGCTTGTTCAAGCCTTGAACAAGCGGTGGACACCGCGTTCTCCCTCCATCACAGCCACATTTGGTCACTATACCCCACAGTTCACCCCATCTAGGCTTCAGCCTTATCCATTAGATCTACATCTTCTGTACACCGATGAAGGTCCTTGGGACCGAAACGTCTGCTTACTGTACTACATTATCATTAAACTATAATTTCTTAAAAAATCTTCAAGTCTATTTGAGTGCCAGGTTTTTGGTTTAATGTTTTCCTCTTTTGGACTGTCCTACCAGGAGATCTTGTAGAGGTGCTGCCTTTTTGGTATAGTCCTTTATGAACCTCCTGTAGTACCCGACCAGTCCCAGGAATTGCCTTACTTCTTTGATGTTTCTTGGTTCAGGCCACTTCTGGATGGCAGTGACCTTCTCCGGGTCTGGTGCTACTCCCTCTGAGCTGACTACGTGTCCCAGGTACTGAACCTTCTGTTTGAGCAAGTGGCACTTAGAAGGTTTTAGTTTCATCCCATACCGGGACAATGCCTCAAATACCTCCGCTAGGTGCTTTAGATGGTCTTCATACGTCCTCGAGTACACAATAACGTCATCCTGGTATAGTAGCACTGTCTCAAAGTTCCGGTGTCCCAAGCTACACTCCATCAACCTCTGGAACGTTCCGGGTGCGTTGCAGAGTCAAAACTGCATGCTGTTGAATTCGCGCAGTTCCATTGGGGTGGTAAAGGCTGTCTTCTCCCGGTCTTCCTCAGCAACAGAGACTTGCCAGTACCCACTAGTGAGATCCAATGTGGAGAAGTAATTGGCAGATTTTAGTGCAGCCATGGATTCCTCTATACGGGGCAAAGGGTATGCGTCTTTATGTGTTATTCGATTAATTTGTCTATAATCTACACACATCCTCATGCTACCGTCCTTCTTTCTGACCAGGACCTCTTGAGCTGCCCAGGGGCTACAGCTATCCCTTACTACCCCCCGCCTTTTTCATGTCATGCAACATTTCTTTGGCTTTTTGGTAATGTGCTGGTGGTATGGGTCTGTAACGCTCCTTAATGGGTGGATGGTTACCTGTGGGTATGTGGTGTTGTACCCCTTTAACCCTTCCAAAATCAAGTGGGTGCTTACTAAACACTTGTTCATATTCCTGAACCACTTTGTAAACACCGTGTTTCTGATGGACAGGAGTGGCGTCAGTTCCAACATGGAGTTGTTGACACCAATCCTCCAGCTGAGCTTCGGAGTCATTGTCCTCCACTGTATCTGGTGGGGTCAAGGATTCCACTGTGTGTATGGCATCATTATTGACAGTATACAGTATGGCAACAGTGGCGTATCTTGGCAATTTGACTTCCTCCTCCCCACAATTTAGGAGACGTACAGGTACCCTCCCATTGCGTACATCAACTACCCCTCTAGCAGTTAGGAGTGTACGTCTGTGCTCTGAGCTAATGAGCTCCACTACCGCCTGGTAGTTCTGTCCCTTGAGACCTATTGCTGCCCTACAACAAATTAGCATCTCACTCATTGGGGGAATCACAATGGGTATCGGATCTGTTACCCGTACATTACCAATCTCACCACCTGTTAGCTTTACCTGTTGCTGGTACAGGAGGGCGCGAATTTCCTTCTGGAGCACCTTCCTCTGCCCTGGTTTGGCAGTGTCAGCAATCTGTTGGAGTAAAAACACCACTTCTCCCAAACAGTCACCAACAATATTTGTACCAAGTATCATATACAGATTGGTACCACCAGGGTTAGATTCTATGACAATTAGTCCTTGGTCCTTTAGTTCCACTCTCCCCACCTTCACTGTCACGTCCTTAACCCCTACTAGGTTAAGAGGAAGGCCGTTAGAGGCATACACAGAGAGGTTCGGGGCTGGCGGGTGGAGTTCATCTATGGACCAGTACCTCTTGTAGAGGACATCAGATATGATGGTTACCTGTGAGCCGGTGTCCAGTAATGCAGGTGTTGCTAAGCCGTCCAGCACGATGGACAGGAAAGGCCTTCTTCCTACAAACTGGTCATACCAGCTTGATGGGCCTGGTTGATTTACTCCTTGGTGTCGGCCCTGGGCCCCAGGGTTTGCCTGTTTAAAGGACAGTCCCGTGCGGTGTGGCCTGCCTTGTGGCAACGGTAGCAGATGAAGTCTCCTGGAGGGCGACGTTGGTCGCTGGTCCTCCCACAGGGTGGCGTTGTCCTCCCACGGGGTGGCGTTGTCCTCCTCCTTCTCCACATCCAGGGGACATCCTCAGGACTGTCGGTGAGTAGGATTCTTCCTTCTGGCTCGGGCTTCGTCTGTAGCGGCAGGGTGCTCAGGACAGTGGTCAGGGTTTTACTTAGCTGACGCACTTCAGAGCACAGGCTGTTCAGCTCGCTAGGGGGCACTGTTTGCATTTTTGTTTCAGCCGTTAATGAAGGAGCAGTGGGTGCTGCGGGCACTGGAGTGGCCCCACCCTGGTAACGCTGGGTAGCAGTATCTGTTGGTTCCAGGGGCTGCAGACCCTTAATAGCCATGCCCTTCAGGGCGTCAAAGGTGGCATTTGGATGATCTAAGGCCCACCACCGTACGGTTCTGCTCTCCTCCTGGGACCTCAACCCCCAGATGAACTGTTCTGTCAGCATTTTGGCCTCACCATGTATGCTGGCTGGACTAACCTGTTTCAGTGCCCGCATGGCTTCCTGTAAGCGCCAGGCATAGTCCCGGATACTGTCCTCAGGTTTCTGGGTACAGTGGTAGAACCTCATCCAGAGATCTGTCTCAGTGCGGTTTTCAAACACAGTTTGCAGTCTCTTAAAGATAATGGATACTGATTCCTGGTCTGCGGCGGGCCAGGTTTCAACTTCCCGCTCTGTGGCACCAGTCAATTGTCCCAGCACAACAGCGGCTCTCTGTTTACCAGTCATTGAGTACATATCCAGTACACCGCATATTTTCCTTTTGAATCCAGACAGGGTGTCTGGTTTGCCATCATACTGGGGAAGCCATTTTGCTCCAGGGATATACGGCAGGGCCATGGGTATCAACGGAGTCACGACCCCTGCTGGTGGGGTGGCCGCTCTGGCCTGAGCAGCGCCGGGCGCGAGTTGAGCTTCAGGAGCGTTAACCGGTGCTCCAGAGTTTTGCTAGTCGTCGGCCATGGTTGCGCCCCCCTAGTGAACCGTAGCCTACCTCCTTTATGGGTAGGCCACAGCTCCGCAGACGATGGTCTCCTTCCAGGACCTGACGCTTCCTGGTGCTGCGTCAGAGCGCGAGGCGGGACTTGAGCTTCGCCGCTTCCAACAGTCACGCCTCTCTGATTCCTGCGGTTACGCCCCTCTTCTTCCCGCGCGGCGACGCAGTAATGTTGGCGATGTTCACCACAGTACAAACACAGTTCAAATATGGCACACAGTACCCGGTGGCAACGGGCACGAAATCCTGTTTGTGACGCCAGGAAAGAGAGATGCGTCACCCAGGGGGAATATAGGGGACTCTGTACCCGGGCCTTTTACCTTGTTTAGGAGGTCACGGCAGTCGGCTCCAGGGCCCGTACTCTGGGTCTCTCTTTAAAAAGGGGTTTTAGTGCACAGTTTGTCTCGTGACGCCCCCTGTTGTTTCCGGTAATGGTTACCGGCGCTGCTGCAGACCTCCGGGGGGTGATGGGATGGCAGCTGGGATGTTTCTGCCCCCCACAGGAGGAGTGGGCCCCCGGGGCAGGGTAGGTGCAAATGGTGGTGATGCTGGGGCTTGCAGTGCAGGAGAGATGGCGCAGCAGGAGTAACTGACAGAGACAGGGGATTCACTTCAGTACCTTTACTGGTGCGGATGTCAGGTACGGTCCAGGGTACTCGGTAGGAAGAGTGCACTTCAGGACTTCTCCCCAGTGAGCGGGTATAAGGCCTCCTGGTCTGTGTCTCCCTCTCTCTAAGCTCCTGGCCAGCCTGCAACTGGGCCTAGCTTCTGTGTCGTGTTGTTCCTTCACCTGTCGCTTGGTAGTAGGACCTTTTTCTGGCAACCACTATCCCTGGATGCCGGGGCCTTCGTGGTTCCTAGTCCTGTCAAGGGTTTAGCTTCAGATCGACCAGGGACTTGTAGTCCTCCAGGTATGCCGGTGATCCCTGCTGGGTATAAAGGACACTGTAGGCGTGGACTCGGTGTCTGGTTTGTGTCTTGGGGTGAGCCTATGATGCTCCTCTGCCCCCTCAACTCCTCTCTCCTCTCCTCTTTGCATCCAGCCACACTCGAGGCCCTCAACTCAGCAGCAGACATGCTGCGTCTTCACCGCTCTCAGTGGCAGCACACTCTCTGAACAACTAACTGAACTGCCTGGCTCCACCCTCCATATATATATCCCTATCCAGGCTCCCTCTGGTGGTATGAGGTGGAAGGGTGGAGGTGTTTGTTTGTAGTGAGGGCCTCTTGTGGAGAAGTCCGTCCATGCACCCTTTTGGGTCCTGTGGTACCTGTGAACAGCAGGGTGCCACAGAATCATGTCAGGCCAGCGAATCAAACGCTGTGCCAGGGAGTCCAGTCCCAGAAGCTGAGGAAATTCGTGCAGGTCCTGTCCATGGCCACTAAACCCTGACCTGGACTGTGGATCAGGCGGGGTTGCTCGAAGCAATCCTCTCATTTCTAGTGAGAAGCGATAATGACACCCCTTTCAAAACAGATAGTAGTGGAGGAGATTAGTAGAAAAATGTAGAGAATTGGTTAGGTATATTTAAGGAACGTTTAGTACTTTTCTATTTTAAGTCCTTAGAAACTTTGTTTATATAAAAAAAACTTAATTTACTCCATAGAACAGGAGAAAATGAAATGTACTTTTAACATTTTAGATTTTTCATTTTGATTGGCAGTTTTCCAAAGGTCAGATAGAAACATTTATGCAAATTTTTGTATGCCTGATCATTGGCCATCCAAAGGGGTCTTAAATCCAGTGTTCAAGACAGATAAACCAAAATAAAAAATCCTCAGCTTGTCTGAAAAGTCCTCATCTTGGCTTTCAAAATGAATAGTCATTAATTGACTCCAGCAACCCACGTAATATTACCAACTTAATTTTGCAAGCAGACTGCAATTTAACAATAGTGAATAGTGCTGGTTGTTATCTGGTCTAGCATTGGATATTGTCCTTGGGATAATGTGACATTTAACAGGTTAACAGTCGTGGGCAGAGCTCCGCTCCACCCACAGCTGTTGGAGGTAGCTCTTAGCTGTGTGTCACAGCTATCACCTGCTGGGTATGGGTCTGGCTCACCCTCATGAGCCCGCTCTATACAACCACTACCGACTTGCGCCATACATGTATGGTGGATGTCGGTAAGGGGTTACTTAAATCCCCCATTCATTTTTCCAAGCTCATGAGCCCTCTCTATACACCACTACCGACTTAACAAGTCATGTGAATATCGACTAGCTTGAGTCTGTTTCCAGTTCGGTATAATTAATCTAATTGTAAATATAGAATTCTTCTCATGGATGCGTATGCACTTGAAGCAATACTGCTTTCTGCATGGGAAATGTTTCAACATGCCAGGTTGAAAATGTCATGTGGGTAAAAATAATGTTTTCTAAAATTTGCGTGGGATGTTTCCTGCACACTACGTTTCTATGTCCAGCATTTCACATTTTTATGACATGTTCAATCAACAGAAACATATGTTGTAAATTCTTTATCAAACAGAATTCATAATGCAATGTTGAAAGACTGCTGGAAACAGCTGCTACAACCACGGAGAGAGATGCGATTGCTGCTGAAAAGAGAACATTTTATAAATAAAGACTAACCTTTAATACGCATGAATACATTTGATAACATACAGAATTTGCATATTAATTCAGCATTCTGTCTTGAATACAGTCAGTAAGTCTGGAAGCTTATTTACAAGATAAAGAGCAACTGTAGGAACTAAAAAAAGAGCAAATTTGTTTCAGGCGTATTACATATGTGTCAAAAGAAACAAAATTGGAATCTCCATTTTTTTTTTGCAACTCACCTGCTCATTTGCTAAAATTTAGTTGACAGGGAATAGGATTTAAAAAAATAATATTCAGATTGCAGACTACCATCCAAGCCTCCAAAAATGGTTGAAGCACCAAAAAGGAAAGAGGCTAGACGGAGGTTGTAGCAGAAGGACAGGTGAGGAGCAAGGTGAATAATCTTTTTTTATTTATCTTTTTTATTCTCAATGGCTCCAATTCATCATTGCCTTTGTGTCAGTTTTTTTGTCTAGTTTTGTGTGTTTTGCACTTTTTTTTGTTTGTTTGCAAATAACTCTTTATTCTGTTCTCACCTTTTTTAAGACTTTTTTATATGTTGAAGTGCGGTGGTGATCACACTGTGCGGTAATAAGGCAGTGACCCAAGTACAGTTCAACTTAAACGTCCTTATTTCCAAAACTCATAAATTAAAGGAAAACGGTGTCCCCTGGCTCACAGCCGGGTCGACAAAGAACAGTCCGTTTCCAAACCCGTTGCCGTGGGTGACAACACCGCCTTGTCACTCTGAGGTGTGTCAGAAGCTTTGCCTTCTTGGGTCCTGTGTTCAGGTCACACAGGCCTGTATTGCAGGGCCTCCTGCTCTCTAGCTTGCCAGCACAAAACTGACACACCTAAACCTTTGCTGCAGGTTTTTAAATCAAAACTGTGGACATGAGAAACATGCAAGACCTGGACTGGAGGGAATGGACCGCCCCACTGTCATCCTTAAGTCCACTCCAAGAATAAAAGTCCATGCCGGGTTTTACTAAATCTCCCTTGGTCAAATAGCTTGCCCAAGTTCAAACTTACTTTTATTCTGCACTGCAACCAAAGCTATGTCTGTGATTGCAATGCACTCCAACGGGTTCAATATGCTTCTATGAGCATTCTGGGGGATACATACTGTCCCTCGTATATAATTCCTCACTGCATCACAATGTGCTCACCTATTTTTTTCTTGTTTTGCGCTTTGGGGTGGAGTTTAGCAATTCCAATGCTTTAGCCTGATACATCAATTGCTACTTTTTAAAAAGTTGCAAAATTTGGCACAATTTCAGCCAGCCTCACCTAGTGTAGTGTTAACTATGCCAAAAATTTGGCAGACTTTTGAGACCTTTGGCTCCAAAGTGTGACTTTTGGGACCATGAGGGCGATTCCTCAAGACAATGATGAGTGAGCATTTTGGAGTTGATGTCCCTGATTCATTAAGAGGTTCACACCTTTTAATGAATCAGGTGAGGTGCATAGTGGCATGCACTGCTATGTGCGCACTGCCACAAATCATACTCCACTCCACCTTTTTTGGAGATAGAGCAAGAATGGCGACATCAAAAGTCGCTTTTTTGCACCAAATTCACAAATCACATGCGCCATTTTGATGAATTTGGCTCAAGAAAAGGAAACTAATGTCACAAGACATAAAGGAAAGTGACTTATTAAAATGCAAATGATAAATCGGTTCCAATGTTTCTTATGCTCTTGGGGTCCAGTAAAACCCTAAATCATAATGTGGAACAATCTAATGGAAATTAACAGCCAAATTCAAGTGATCTGCCAAATTCGACTCTCAACAGATTCACGCATCTATAGTAGCTAGACCTATTTTTTGGACACATATCGCTGTCAAGGTAGAATTGTTCAACAAATCAAAAATTTGAGATTTTGTCACAATATCAATTTGAAACATTCTCACAGACAAAGAGGGGGCATATTTCTCAAGCTAATTGCATCAGAATTCTGTAGTAATTTGAACTACAAAAACTGTTTCATGATATATTTGATGTCTTCACATTTATTAGGTGCTTTATACACTTTTTGCGCCTTGTCGGACAAGGGGCATGGCTTTGCTGAAAAAGAACATGCTTTACTAGAAAAGGGGTATACAGCACCACAAGCCAAAAAATGTGCCAAAATGTTGGCATCAATTTCTGCATAAAGTAACCTATCTAATAGGAGCTGTAAAATATAACTAGGCTTGTATACCCGTTCTGTCTGCCCGATTGCCAACGAACCAGGGCATCGGGAAGATCTAAGGCGAAGCGCCAGAATTGGAGCATCTCATACGATGCTCCACTTCTGTAGTTGCTGCGGGCTAGTATTTTTAGGCTTGGAAAGGCCCAATAACCATGGACCTTCCCAGCCTGATAATATCAGCTCTCAGCTGTCTGCTTTATCTTTGCTTATTACAAAAAATTAGGGGGGCCCCACGTCATTCTTTCATTTATTTATTCCTTTATTAGGTTAATACAAAGCTGTACAATAAACTCCGCAAGCAAGGCACTGAAGGGTACAATTTTACTATGTGTCTTGGGGTTGTGAAATTATATATTTGACAGATATCTAGCTATCTATTTATCTATTATCTATCTATTTATCTATCTCTCTATCTACTTATATATTATCTATCTATCTATTATCTTTGCACAGCTTTAACACATAAAAAACAAGAATTTCTTGAATGCAACAGAAAACCACATGGATAGTAAAAACAGACCGACTTATGCGCAAGTTTTTTTAAGCAGACATGTGAAGGGGGCCTTTAACCCCTTTACCCCCGAGGGTGGTTTGCACGATAATGACCGGGCCAATTTTTACAATTCTGACCACTGTCACTTTATGAGGTAATTACTCTGGAACGCTTCAATGGACCCCCCTGATTCTGAGATTGTTTTTTCGTGACATATTGTACTTCATGATTGTGGTAAAATTTCTTCGATATCACTTGCGTTTATTTGTGAAAAAAACGGAAATTTGGCGTTTGAATTTTCATGCCCTTAACCCCTTAACAACATTAGACGTACTAATACGCGTGTGTGCCCTGGGACTTAAGAGCCAGACCCGTATTAGTACGTCATCGCGATGCTGCGATTGAAGTTGATCGCAGCATTGCGGTGGCAAGGGGAGGTGATCGGTTTACTCACCTCCTCTTCCGGCCTCCAGCGCTGTCTGCCGCGGCTTCCAGGATGTTGCCATGACTAGTGTTGAGCCACCCCCATAGTGTTCGAGTTCAGTTCGGTTCGTCGAATACCCTTGTGTTCGCCGAACTGTTTGTCGAACTGTTCGTCGAACACCTTCGAAAACCATTAAAACCAATGGCAGGCAAACAAAAACACAGAGAAACCCATAGAAAACACCTTCAAAGGTGTCCAAAAGCTGACAAACTGCTCAGAAGACATAACTAACACATGGAAAAGTGACAAGTACATATAGTCATGCGAAAAGAAAAGAGGTGGAGGAGTAAAAGGAGGGGGAGACACAGATATAGGCATGTCATGCCCCTCTAAAATCCAAAAAGTGAGAAGCCGACACGGCCAGTCCGCTCCTGCCCGTGCCACCTCCGTGTCGCCGGGTTTGTGCCAGAGCCGCGGTGGACCCTGACCAATACGGGTGCCTGTCCGCTGGTGGGTCGAGCGAGCCCCCCTGTGGTGGAGGCAGCTCTAAGCTTTTTAATTTAAATTGTCTCTCTAATTTGAATGAATACACTTTAAATCCTTTTACAAGGATCTATTGGAGGGCAAGTATCATGCCAGCAGCCGCGTAATTCCAGCTCCAGTAGCGTCCACTAAAGCTGCTGCAGTTAAAAAGCTTTTATAAGGATCGAGCTCGGCGGTCCACTGCAAGGTGTCCTGCCGCCAGTCCCAGCCCCTATGCCTTGGGGTGCCTCCTGATGCTCTTCACTGAGTATCCCGGGGTCCCGAAGCATTTCCTTTGAAAAAATTAAGTGTCCAAACTACTGGTGGTGTAGCTTGCTTAACAGCTGATATAATCCGCTGACTAGCAGACACTGCGACTAGGCACAAAGTATTTCCTGGGCTAGATGCAGTTAAAAATTTGTAATTAGATACTCTCGTTGGATGCTGAGAAAGCATTCGATAGAGTCTCCTGGCACGCCATATATTATTCTCTTAAAAAGCTTGGGGTAGGGGTCTAGGGGACCCTTTTATAGCCAAAATCACGGCCCTGAATCGCAATACGTCACCTAGGCTGAAGATAAATGGAACTGTAGCACCCCGAGGGCTCGGTTGCTACAGAGGTATTGCACCTCACCCAGAGGTGTGATAGCTCACTCTCAGGTAAGGATGGAGTGTGGATCAGGACCCCGACACCTGCATGCATTACACCACAATGCCGTGGGGCAGGGCGTCCAATATGCCCCAGAGATGGGCACGACAGTCCCTGTCCCTGATTGGAGTGGGGGGAGCGAACACCGAGGAAGCGGAACCCTGTAGTGCAGGAGCAGGGAGGAAGCAGTTCCTGGGTGCATTGAGAAGGGAGTATAAAAGGTGGGCACTATCTCAGTTCAGTGCAGAGAAGTCTGAGCAGAAGTGACAGGGAGCAGGAGCTCTGCATGAGCTCTGCTCCGGAGGCGGGCCTAGTAACAGAGGCCCAGGCCTGGAAGAGGGAGAAGGAAGGAAGAGGAGGGGAGAAGGCTCCAGGAACGAGGAATGAAGGGATCCCAGGGGTGCGGACGGGCGAGTCACCACCGCACGCCCGAATCCACCTGCGTGGAGGGTTCAGGCCAAAGGGGGAGACCGGTCCCCAAAACTAGTGGAGGCGGGAAACGACCCTCAGCTAGAATCTGGAGGCTGTGACATTTTATGTGGCGCAGCCCCTCGCTACACCCGCTAGGAAGGCACCACATAGGGTCAGGGAAACTAGCGCCAAGTTTACCAAGAGGAGACCCAAGGCAGCCGGACAGAAGCGTTGGTAAGAAAGGCCAGACAAAGGACACACAAAGGGGGTCCTGTGAAGCGCTCCAAAGTTATCTGGGAGTTGTCTGAGCCCCTCACCTGGTGAGCACAGTACGACGTGGGCAGCCGTTACCTGCAGAAGTGGTCTGGATAATAAGAACTGTGAGTAAAGGCCCTGGACTGCATCACTGACTCCGTGTCGTCACTGCTGCTGCCCTGCACCATCACACCCATCCCCCACATACACTGCCCTGAGGCTATACTCCTCACAGCATCCACCCAAAAGGGTCCGGCTCCGGGTGTCCCAAGGCCCAGGGGGTGCGTCAGAACATTTTCATCACCTTTCATAATCACCAATGGGACAAGGCAGGGATGTCCTCTGTCCCCTCTCTTATACATCCTAGTGACGGAGCACCTGCTCTCATCAATTCACCATAACCCCAATATTAGGTGGATTGAGGTGGGAGGCACCGAGTACAAGTGCTCTGCATTTGCTGATGATGTCCTAGTATATATCACTCAATCACATATATCCGTCCCTGCTGTTATGGCTGAAATAGATCACTTTGTTACATGGTCAAATTTTAAAATCAATGCAGCGAAGTCTGAGGCCCTCGATGTCTCCCTCCCCAAATCCATACAAGATTCCATCCAGTCCAACTTTCCCTTTGCCTGGCCCTCACAGGGTATCAAATACTTAGGAATTCCTATTCATAGAGACCTCTCCCATCTATGTTATCTTAATTTTGGGCCCTTTATTGAACAACTCCATACAGACTACGGTTGGCAAGTTAGAACTGTAAGATTCACTACGTGAACCACTGGTGTTTTGTGGAAAAGCACATGTACACTGTGTTCCAAATTATTATGCAAAAAGTGTTTAGGAGTGATAAGGGAAGAATTTGTTTGTTTGTCAGTTAAACTCATTGATGGTGATGTGTGTCAGGGCTCTTTATATCACTGTAAGCAATTGCAGACACCTGTGCTAATTAGTTTGGCAGGTGTGTCCAATGAAAGACAAGACTACTTAAGAAGGCTGTCCCACATTATTAAGCAGCCTACATTTTCTGCCAAAATGGGAAAGAAAAAGGATGTGTCGGCTGCTGAGAAGCAACAAATTGTGGAGTGTTTAGGTCAAGGCATGACTACAATCAACATTGTGCGATGATCAGGATGAAGTGTCTTGGCAATCAAGAAGTATGTAGCTGATTCACAGTACACATGTGTGCATGCTGATAAGGGCAAATTGAGGACTCTTTCCTACAGGCAATTACGTCAGGTTAAAAGAGCAGCGGCAAAAAAGCCTTGTCATAGCAGCAGACAAGTTTTTGAAGCTGCTGGTGCCTCCAACGTCCCCCGAAAAACAAGATGCAGGGTCCTTCAGAGGTTTGCAGCTGTGCGTAAGTCATCCTGTCGACCTCCTCTATCCACTGCACACAAGCAGAAATGGCTCCAGTGGGCCAAACAATACATGAAGACTGACTTCAAAACTGTTTTGTTCACGGATGAGTGCCATGCAACACTTGATGGTCCAGATGGATGGAGTGGAGGATGGCTGGTTGATGGACACCCCACGCAAACACGGCTACAGCGCCAACAAGAAGGAGGTGGAGTAATGTTTTGGGCTGGAATCATGGGGAGAGAGATTGTCGGCCCCTTTAGGATCCCTGAAGGGGTAAAGATGAACTCCATAATGTATGTGGAGTTTCTCAAACAGCACTTCCTGCCATGGTTCAAGAAGAAGAACCGTGTATTCCACAGCAAGATCATTTTCATGCATGATAATGCACCGTCTCATGCTGCACATAACACATCTGCATCTCTGGCTGATATGGGCATAAAAGGGGACAAACTTATGGTGTGACCCCCATGCTCCCCTGACCTCAACCCCATTCAGAACCTTTGGAGCATCATCAAAAGGAGTGTCTATGATGGCGGGAGGCAGTTCACATCTAAGCAACAGCTCTGGGAGGGTATTCTGTCCTCATGCAAAACAATTGAAGCAGAAACCATCCAAAACCTGACAAATTCAATGGACGAGAGTGTTCAGAAGCTCCTTTCGAACAAGGGGTCCTATGTGCAAATGTAACATCACCTAGAATAAAGTTTTGAGTTGAAAACTGCTTGATTTCAGTTTCTAATAACCTGCTAATGCTTATAATTTCAAAAATGACCATTTTTTTGTTCTTTATTAAAATGAAAAGATTGATCGAAGAGTGTGGGGGATCTAAGAGTGTGGCAACCCAGTAGTCAGGATTACTTCGAATTCTGACAATCTGAGGGTCATGTTGCAGGTAGTGCAGCAAGAAGGCACTCATGTGTCTTGCGCATCTAGGAGCCCCAAAATTATTTTCCGGGCTAGATGCAGCTAAAAATTATTATTAATTTTAAATCTGGTGGAGCTTAGTATAGATGGCCTAATAGAATCAGTACTGCACACTGCTACAAAGTCCAAATAATTTTCCAGCCAAGATACAGATAAACATGATTAGTAATTTTAAATCTGGTGGAGCTTAGTATAGATGGCCTAATAGAATCATTACTGCACACTGCTACAAAGCCCAAATTATTTTCCAGCCAAGATACAGATAAACATGATTAGTAATTTTAATCTGGTGGAGCTTAGTATAGATGGCCTAATAGAATCATTACTGCACACTGCTACAAAGCCCAAATTATTTTCCAGCCAAGATACAGATAAACATGATTAGTAATTTTAAATCTGGTGGAGCTTAGTATAGATGGCCTAATAGAATTAGTACTGCACACTGCTACAAAGCCCAAATAATTTTCCAGCCAAGATACAGATAAACATGATTAGTAATTTGAAAGCTTAAAATGGTTGGTGAAGTGATTTTAACCAATCATCAAGCTTTTACTCTCCCCAGGATGACACAGGGGTAGAAAAGTCGTTTCGGATCCATGATTTGTTCATCTTTATGAACGTGAGTCTGTCTACATTATCAGTGGAGAGCCGCGTGCGCTTATCTGTCAGCACACCACCAGCAGCGCTGAACACACGGTCAGACAGAACGCTGGCTGCGGGGCATGACAAGATTTCCAAGGCGTAAGTGGCGAGCTCCGGCCATTTATCCAGATTGGAAGCCCAAAAAGAGCAAGGGTCCAGTGACACAGTCATGGCTTCAATGTTTACTTGGAGATACTCCTGTACCATCGTCTTTAGGCGTTGACTATGTGTCAGACTTCTTATCTCCTGTGGCCTTGCAAAGGATGGGCTAAAAAAGTGGTGAAATGATTCCGCAAAATTGATGTTACCAGCAGATACTGTGTTTCTGTTACGGTTTGAGTGCTGAACACTCGACGGTCCCACGGTTGACAAGTTGGAACTGTGAGATTCACTACGTGCACCACTGGTGTTTTGTGGAAAAGCACATGTAAGATTCTGCAACAGTCTCTGCTGATACTCCTGCATGCGTGCATCCCTTTCTATGGCAGGAATAATTTCTGCAAATTTACTTTTGTACCAGGGATCTAACAGTGTGGCAACCCAGTAGTCAGGATTATTTCTAATTCTCACAATTCGAGGGTCATGTTGCAGGTAGTGCAGCAAGAAGGCACTCATGTGTTTTGCGCATCCAGGAGCACCAAGTCCCTGTTGTGTTGGTGGCGAGGTAACAATCATGCTTCCTTCCTCTGTCCTCTCCCCCCAACCTCGCACAACAGAAATGTGATCAAGGTCTCCCTCATCTGATGAGTCTTCCATCAGTTCGTCCTCCACTTCTTCCTGGGCTCCTGCACCTTCCTCACTAGTTTGGCTGCTACCATGCGCCCTGGTAAAACCATCTCCCCCACCCTCACATGCCTGCCGCCTTGGTGCTGCTGACCGTCTGGACCTTGCAGATGTTAGCCCTTCCGCATACAACTCCTCCTCCTCTACTTCCTCCACCTCCTCTTGTGCCACCACCTGACTCCGAATTCTGTTTAACATGTGCTCCAGCATGTAAATCACCGGAATAGTCATGCTGATAATGGCATCGTCAGCACTAAACATCTTCGTCGCCATTTCAAAACTGTGCAGAAGGGTGCATAGGTCCCTGATCTGAGACCACTCCTCCAGCGTGATTTGCCCCACCTCTGGATCTCGTTGGCCCAGGCTATACGTCAGAACATATTGCACCAGGGCTTGTCGGTGCTGCCATAGTCGCTGCAACATGTTCAGAGTTGAATTCCACCGGGTAGGCACATCGCATTTTAGCCGGTGAAGTGGCAGGCCCAACGACTTCTGTAGAGATGTAAGTCGCTGAGCTGCGGGATGCGAACGGCGGAAGTGAGCACACAGCGACCGTGCCCTCTGCAAAAGGCCATCTAGTCCGGGATAGTGGGCTAAAAATTGCTGGACAACCAGGTTCAACACGTGAGCCATACAAGGCACGTGTGTGACATTGCCCCGGCGAAGGGCCGCACCCAGGTTTGCAGCATTGTCGCACACGGCCTTCCCTGGTTTCAGGTCCAGTGGAGACAACCATTCATGAAATTGGTTCTCCAGAGCTGACCACAACTCCTCAGCTGTGTGACTCACATTTCCCAGACATTTCAAAGTAAAAACCGCCTGATGACGTTGAGCCCTACTGCCAGCATAGTAAGGAGGTGTGCAGGATCCCTTCTGCGCAGTTAGAAAGCTTGTGGCATGACCAGACAGGCTTTGGGTGCAGGTGGAGGACCGAGAGGAGGTTGAGGAGGCAGAAGCAGTGGAGGAACTTTGACATAAAGAGGATTGACGCACAACTCGTGGGGACGGCAAGACTTGGACAGCAGCCCCTTGTCCTGCTGTCACCATAGTTACCCAGTGTCCAGTCAGCGACATGTAACGCCCCTGTCCATGCCTACTCGTCCAAGTGTCTGTGGTGAAATGCACCCTGTCACACACAGAGTTTCTCAAAGAAGCGGTGACGTTGTGTGCGATATTCTGGTGGAGCGCAGGCACACCTTTCTTTGAGAAGTAGTGCCGACTGGGCATCTGTACTGGGGCGATGCGACAGACATAAGGTCTCGAAAATCCTCTGTGTCCACCAGGCGGAAAGGCAGCATTTCTGTAGCCAAGAGCTTGCAGATGGTGAAATTCAACCTCTTAGCTTTCTCATGGCTAGGAGGAAATAGTCTTTTACTTGTCCACATCTGAGGGACCGAGGGCTAGCTGGTGTGCTTAGACAGGGTTGATAAGGGTGTCCCCGGCAAACTGCCGGTCTGTGAGGAAGATGCAGGCGGACATGTTAGGTTGCCTTGATCCAAAGGTGGTTCTATCGATGTTGGACAGCGCTCAACACCAGCTGGTGTTACCACCTCCAAAGAAAATGATGACCTGCCAATCACGCTGGCTGTTGCGGGTAAAGAGGTGGCAGGTCTGCGTCCCAAAACAGGTGTGACTGAGGTCCCCCCAGTCGCAGAGGATGAAGAGGCCGCGGATGCACAAGATGTGGCAGACAGTGGTTGGCCCGGCCGGCTAGGCCGCATTGTAGCACAGTGAGCTTCCCACTGCAACTTATGCTTCATGTCCATGTGCCGGTTCATGCATGAAGTTCTCAAACTATGTATTTTTTGGCCTCTACTTAGCTTTTGCTGACAAATGTTACAGATAACACGAGTTGGGTCATCTTTATCGATCTGAAAAAATGCCCAGGCTATGCAAGGCTTAGCACCCATGCGACCTGAAGAGCCACCACGACGAGTTGTGTTTGAGGATGCAGTTGTTGACATGCTTCCAGTAATACGTCTCTGTCCAGGAAGGCGCAACCTGACCTCGTCGTCACTAGCATCCTCCTCCACCTTCTCTGCTGACCTCATCTCTTGGCTGACTGTGGGTTGACAGTAAGTGGGATCTCCAACCTCATCATCATCACCCTGTGTGTTATCACACCCGTCGTCCTCAGAGCCAACCTGTTCCTGCCCTGACAAAAAACTAAAGTTGTCGCTCCAATCAGGTATTTGAGCCTCATCATCGTCTTCCTCATTGTCTCCAACAACAGGAGTTACAGTTTGGGAATGAGGGTCTACATTATGGTCAGAACCTTCCGCGTCTGGTCCTGGATCCGATTCATAAAGATTCTGGGCATCAGTGTAGATCATTTCCTCGTCTGGATTCACAGAAGCTCTGGAGCCGACCTCTGATTCCCAGGCTATAGTATGAGTAAACAGCTCTGCAGACTCAATCATCTGTTCTACCCCATACTCAGATGGCAGCTGGAGATTTGGGAGCTGTGAGGAAGCAAGTGCGATTGGGGTGACACCTCTGAGGACTGGAGTATTTGTGATGTTGAAGTTGAGGTGGAGGAGAGCCCACTTAAAGTAGCACTTGATATCCGTTGAAGCACCTGCTGTTTTTGTGCCTCATCTGGAATTTGTAGCGATTGGCGTAGCCGTAAGAAAGGGATCTTATCGCATTGTCCGCTAAAAGAAGTAGACATTTTAGTTTGGCTGGAAGATGGTCTTTCTTCTGCAGATGATACTGTTGCTTTAACACCTACCCCACGGACACAACCTTTTTTCCCCTTCCCAACACGCCTATTCCCCTTTCCACCAGCAGCAGGCCTTTTTCCACTCATTTTGGTGGTTAACTAATTCACAACTCTGGAGTTGTTTGCACAAAAATTAATGGATGGGAACCGAGCAGAGCTGAGTGGCCAAACTGTGGTATTAGGCCAAAAGTATTGGATGGGTTAGATGCAGATAAAAATTATACTCAATTTGCAACCTGATGGAGGTCAGTATAGATGGACTAATAGAACAAGTCCCACACACTGCTAGAAGCCCAAATTTTTTTTCAGAGCTAGATGCAGAAAAAAATTATATTAAATTTGCAACCTGATGGAGGTCAGTATAGATGGACTAATAGAACAAGTCCCACACAGTGCTAGAAGCCCAAATATTTTTTCAGAGCTAGATGCAGAAAAAAAATATTTTTAATTTGCAACCTGATGGAGGTCAGTATAGATGGACTAATAGACCAAGTCCCACACACTGCTAGAAGCCCAAATTTTTTTTCAGAGCTTGATGCAGAAAAAAATTATATTCAATTTGCAACCTGATGGAGGTCAGTATAGATGGACTAATAGACCAAGTCCCACACACTGCTAGAAGCCCAAATTTTTTTCAGAGCTAGATGCAGAAAAAAAATATTTTTAATTTGCAACCTGATGGAGGTCAGTATAGATGGACTAATAGACCAAGTCCCACACACTGCTAGAAGCCCACATTTTTTTTCAGAGCTTGATGCAGAAAAAAATTATATTCAATTTGCAACCTGATGGAGGTCAGTATAGATGGACTAATAGACCAAGTCCCACACACTGCTAGAAGCCCAAATTTTTTTCAGAGCTAGATGCAGAAAAAAAATATTTTTAATTTGCAACCTGATGGAGGTCAGTATAGATGGACTAATAGACCAAGTCCCACACACTGCTAGAAGCCCACATTTTTTTCAGAGCCAGATGCAGAAAAAAAATATTTTTAATTTGCAACCTGATGGAGGTCAGTACAGATGGACTAATAGACCAAGTCCCACACACTGTTAGAAGCCCAAATTTTTTTTCAGAGCTAGATGCAGAAAAAAATTATATTCAATTTGCAACCTGATGGAGGTCAGTATAGATGCACTAATAGACCAAGTCCCACACACTGCTAGAAGCCCAAATTTTTTTTCAGAGCTAGATGCAGAAAAAATATATTTTTAATTTGCAACCTGATGGAGGTCAGTATAGATGGACTAATAGACCAAGTCCCACACACTGCTAGAAGCCCAAATTTTTTTTCAGAGCTAGATGCAGAAAAAATATATTTTTAATTTGCAACCTGATGGAGGTCAGTATAGATGGACTAATAGACCAAGTCCCACACACTGCTAGAAGCCCAAATTTTTTTTCAGAGCTAGATGTAGAAAAAAATTATATTCAATTTGCAACCTGATGGAGTTCAGTATAGATGGACTAATAGACTAAGTCCCAAACACTGCTAGAAGCCCAAATTTTTTTTCAGAGCTAGATGCAGAAAAAAATTATATTCAATTTGCAACCTGATGGAGGTCAGTATAGATGGACTAATAGACCAAGTCCCACACACTGCTAGAAGCCCAAATTTTTTTTCAGAGCTAGATGCAGAAAAAAAATATTTTTAATTTGCAACCTGATGGAGGTCAGTATAGATGGACTAATAGACCAAGTCCCACACACTGCTAGAAGCCCAAATTTTTTTTCAGAGCTAGATGCAGAAAAAAATTATATTCAATTTGCAACCTGATGGAGGTCAGTATAGATGGACTAATAGAACAAGTCCCACACACTGCTAGAAGCCCAAATATTTTTTCAGAACAAGATGCAGAAAAAAATGATTTTTAATTTGCAACCTGATGGAGGTCAGTATAGATGGACTAATAGACCAAGTCCCACACACTGCTAGAAGCCCAAATTTTTTTTCAGAGCTAGATGCAGAAAAAAATTATATTCAATTTGCAACCTGATGGAGGTCAGTATAGATGGACTAATAGAACAAGTCCCACACACTGCTAGAAGCCAAAATATTTTTTCAGAGCTAGATGCAGAAAAAAATTATTTTTAATTTGCAACCTGATGGAGGTCAGTATAGATGGACTAATAGACCAAGTCCCACACACTGCTAGAAGCCCAATTTTTTTTTCAGAGCTAGATGCAGAAAAAAATTATATTCAAATTGCAACCAGATAGAGGTCAGTATAGATGGACTAATAGACCAAGTCCCACACACTGCTAGAAGCCCAAATTTTTTTTCAGAGCTAGATGCAGAAAAAAAATATTTTTAATTTGCAACCTGATGGAGGTCAGTATAGATGGACTAATAGACCAAGTCCCACACACTGCTAGAAGCCCAAATTTTTTTTCAGAGCTAGATGCAGAAAAAAATTATATTCAATTTGCAACCTGATGGAGTTCAGTATAGATGGACTAATAGACTAAGTCCCAAACACTGCTAGAAGCCCAAATTTTTTTTCAGAGCTAGATGCAGAAAAAAATTATATTCAATTTGCAACCTGATGGAGGTCAGTATAGATGGACTAATAGACCAAGTCCCACACACTGCTAGAAGCCCAAATTTTTTTTCAGAGCTAGATGCAGAAAAAAATCATTTTTAATTTGCAACCTGATGGAGGTCAGTATAGATGGACTAACAGACGAAGTCCCACACACTGCTAGAAGCCAAAATTTTTTTTCAGAGCTAGATGCAGAAAAAAATTATATTCAATTTGCAACCTGATGGAGGTCAGTATATATGGACTAATAGAACAAGTCCCACAAACTGCTAGAAGCCCAAATATTTTTTCAGAACTAGATGCAGAAAAAAATTATTTTTAATTTGCAACCTGATGGAGGTCAGTATAGATGGACTAATAGACCAAGTCCCACACACTGCAAGAAGCCCACATTTTTTTTCAGAGCTAGATGCAGAAAAAAATTATATTCAATTTGCAACCTGATGGAGGTCAGTATAGATGGACTAATAGACCAAGTCCCACACACTGCTAGAAGCCCACATTTTTTTTCAGAGCTAGATGCAGAAAAAAATTATATTCAATTTGCAACCTGATGGAGGTCAGTATAGATGGACTAATAGACCAAGTCCCACACACTGCTAGAAGCCCAAATTGTTTTTCAGAGCTAGATGCAGAAAAAAATCATTTTTAATTTGCAACCTGATGGAGGTCAGTATAGATGGACTAATAGACGAAGTCCCACACACTGCTAGAAGCCCAAATTTTTTTTCAGAGCTAGATGCAGAAAAAAATTATATTCAATTTGCAACCTGATGGAGGTCAGTATAGATGGACTAATAGAACAAGTCCCACACACTGCTAGAAGCCAAAATATTTTTTCAGAGCTAGATGCAGAAAAAAATTATTTTTAATTTGCAACCTGATGGAGGTCAGTATAGATGGACTAATAGACCAATTCCCACACACTGCTAGAAGCCCAATTTTTTTTTCAGAGCTAGATGCAGAAAAAAATTATATTCAAATTGCAACCAGATAGAGGTCAGTATAGATGGACTAATAGACCAAGTCCCACACACTGCTAGAAGCCCAAATTTTTTTTCAGAGCTAGATGCAGAAAAAAAATATTTTTAATTTGCAACCTGATGGAGGTCAGTATAGATGGACTAATAGAACAAGTCCCACACACTGCTAGAAGCCCAAATATTTTTTCAGAACTAGATGCAGAAAAAAATTATTTTTAATTTGCAACCTGATGGAGGTCAGTATAGATGGACTAATAGACCAAGTCCCACACACTGCTAGAAGCCCAAATTTTTTTTCAGAGCTAGATGCAGAAAAAAATTATATTCAATTTGCAACCTGATGGAGGTCAGTATAGATGGACTAATAGACCAAGTCCCACACACTGCTAGAAGCCCAAATTTTTTTTCAGAGCTAAATGCAGAAAAAAATCATTTTTAATTTGCAACCTGATGGAGGTCAGTATAGATGGACTAATAGACCAAGTCCCACACACTGCTAGAAGCCCAAATTTTTTTTCAGAGCTAGATGCAGAAAAAAATTATATTCAATTTGCAACCTGATGGAGGTCAGTATAGATGGACTAATAGAACAAGTCCCACACGCTGCTAGAAGCCCAAATATTTTTTCAGAACTAGATGCAGAAAAAAATGATTTTTAATTTGCAACCTGATGGAGGTCAGTATAGATGGACTAATAGACCAAGTCCCACACACTGCTAGAAGCCCAAATTTTTTTTCAGAGCTAGATGCAGAAAAAAATTATATTCAATTCGCAACCTGATGGAGGTCAGTATAGATGGACTAATAGAACAAGTCCCACACACTGCTAGAAGCCCAAATTTTTTTTCAGAGCTAGATACAGAAAAAAATTGTATTCAATTTGCAACCTGATGGATGTCAGTATAGATGGACTAATAGACCAAGTCCCACACACTGCTTGAAGCCCAAATATTTTTTCAGAGGTAGATGCAGAAAAAAATTATATTGAATTTGCAACCTGATGGAGGTCAGTATAGATGGACTAATAGAATGATGCTATGCCCAAAAGGTTTTACTTCACTATGTGCAGTATAAAAATTGGTATTCTATACACAGGAGGTGTAGCTTGCAACACAGATAGGCTACTCCACTGACTAACACACTCTGCAATAGGCCAAAAAGGATTAGCTTTGCAAGATTTAGCCAAATGCTGTGAAAAAAACTTGCACAGCACTGGCACAGACCTGCCTGGCAAAAACTGATAGGAACTGATGTAACTTAGTCCTGAAAAGGACTGCAATTACATTTAGTCTTTACTCCCAACCTATCTATTTAAGAGCACAGACCTGCCTGATAAAAGTCGTAGGAAATGCTGTAACCTAGTCCTTAAAAGGACTGCAATCACAACTCTTCCCTACTTCCAAGATATCTGTAGATTTGTGTGAAAATTGGCTTGAAATTAACAAGGTATAGCGCACACAGCAATAGCGGTGCCGTCTAACACTCAGCTGCAGCAGTGAGAAAATGGTGGTGACAGGGAAAATGGCTGGGTCTTATAGGGCAAGGACATGTGACATACACTGCCAATGACACATGCCCTTGCTTGTGTAAAAAAAAGCACTTTTTCGCTCCGTGTGTGCGCTGTTGATAGGCTGACAGATTGCACCTCCCCACTGTAAATGCGGGAAAGAGAAAAAAAAATGGAGATCTTCATTATTCCTGCAGAGATCCATCCCCTGCCCCTCCCCCCGACCCGCTGTACACTCAAACTGCGTATTAACATTAATTGTCAGCATTACTGAGAAAAAATCCAGTTATGATTTTGGGGCACGAACAGTTATCGAACATAACCTCGGACAGCCGAATTTTTTCAAATCGTTCGTGTTCGCCGAACGGCTCGAACACCGCCCAAAACAGCTCGAATTTGAGATTGGCGAACAGTTCGAGTCAAACACCGCTCATCTCTAGCCATGACGACCCGATGTCGTCATGACAACATCCGGGTCACCAGACAGCAGGAAGATTTTTTGGACATGCGCAGTGCATCTCCAAACTATCTTAGAATCATAGAATCATAGAATCATAGAATGGTAGAGTTGGAAGGGACCTCCTGGGTCATCTGGTCCAACCCCCTGCTCAAAGCAGGATTCACTAGATCATCTCAGACAGATGTCTGTCCAGCCTCTGACAGCCTCTTCTCCCTGTCCAGCGCTGACAGCCTGCATGGCACAGGGATGGTGCTCCATTCCTATGCCATGCAGGCGATCAGAATAAAAAAAGTGAAAGTCCCATAGTGGGACAAAGTAAAAAAGTATAAAAACTGTCAGAAAGTGAAAAAAAAACTAAAAAAAAAATTGTAAAAATATTTAAAAAAAAAAAATAATCCACAAAAAATAAAAATATAATGTACCCATCAATAAATATTATTATAAAAAAAGCAAAAAAAAAACAATAAAAGTACACATATTTGGTATCGCCGCGTCCGGAACGACCTGACCTATAAAACTCAGGTATGCATCTAGATAGGTGCCTTGGGGGGTCTAGTTTCCAAAATGGGGTCACTTGTGGGGGAGCTCCAATGTTTAGGCACATCAGGGGCTCTCCAAACGCAACATGGCGTCCGCTAATTATTCAAGCAAATTTTACAATCAAAAAGTCAAATGGCGCTCCTTCCCTTCCGAGCCCTGCCGTGCACCCAAACAGTGGTTTTTCCCCACATATGGGGTACCTGCGTGCCCAGGGGAAATTGCACAACAAATTTTGGGGTCCATTTTTTCTTGTTACCCCTGTGAAAATAAAAAAAATTGGGTCTAAAGTAACATTTTTGTGAAAAAAGTTAAATGTTCATTTTTTTCTTCCACATTCAAAAAATTCCTGTGAAGCACTTGAAGAGTTAATAAAGTTCTTGAATGTGGTTTTGAGCACCTTGAGGGGTGCAGTTTTTAGAATGGCATCACTTTTGGGTATTTTCTGTCATAAAGACCTCTCAAAGTGACTTCAAATGTGATGTGGTCCCTAAAAAAATGGTTTTGTAAATTTTGTTGGAAAAATGAGAAATCGCTGGTCAAATTTTAACCCTTATAGCTCCCTAACAAAAAAAAATTTTGGTTCCAAAATTGTGCTGATGTAAAGTACACATGTGGGAAATGTTATTTATTAAGTATTTTGGGTGACATATCTCTCTGATTTAAGGGCATAAAAATTCAAATTTTGAAAATTGCAAAATTTTCTAAATTTTCGCCAAATTTCCATTTTTTTCACAAATAAACGCAAGTGATATCGAAGAAATTTTACCAAAATCATGAACTACAATATGTCACAAAAAATAATCTCAGAATCAGGGGGATCAGTTGAAGCGTTCCAGAGTAATTACCTCATAAAATGACAGTAGTCAGATTTGTAAAAATTGGCCTGGTCATTAACGTGCAAACCACCCTCGGGGGTTAAGGGGTTAAATCAGATATCTCACACAAAATAGTTAATAAATAACATTTCCCACATGTCTACTTTACATCAGCACAATTTTGGAACCAATTTTTTTTTTTATTAGGGAGCTATAAGGGTTAAAAGATGACTAGCGATTTATCATTTTTCCAACAAAATTTACAAAACCATTTTTTTAGGGACCACATCACATTTGAAGTCACTTTGAGGGGTCTTTATTAGTGATGAGCGAGTATGTTCTGTTAACCCTTTCGGTGAGTAAGCTCGGGCCGAGCACTGAGTAGTTACAGCTGCTCGGTGTTATGTTTGAATCACTCCCATGTGCATGATTTGCGACTGTTTGACTACTTTAATACATGTGAGGAATGTGTAAGAAATAGACATTCCTTACATGTACTAAAGCTGTCAAACAGTCGCAAATCATGCACATGGGAGTGATTCAAACATAACACCGAGCAGCTGTAACTACTCGGTGTTCGGTCCGAGCATACTCGCTGAAAGGGTTAACAGAACATACTCGCTCATCACTAGTCTTTAAGAAATAAAATACCCAAAAGTGACACCATTCTAAAAACTGCACCCCTCAAGGTGCTCAAAACCACATTCAAGAACTTTATTAACCCTTCAGGTGCTTCACAGGAATTTTTGGAATGTGGAAGAAAAAATGAACATTTAACATTTTTCACAAAAATGTTACTTTAGACCCAATTTTTTTTATTTTTGCACGGGTAACAGGAAAAAATGGACCCCAAAATTTGTTGAGCAATTTCCCTTGAGCACGCAGATAACCCATACATGGGGAAAAAAACACTTTTTGGGTGCATGTCAGGGTTCGGAAGAGAAGGAGCGCCATTTGACTTTTCGATTGAAAAATTTGCTTGAATAATTAGCGGACGCCATGTTGCGTTTGGAGAGCCCCTGATGTGCCTGAACAGTGGAAATCCCTCACAAGTGACACCATTTTGGAAACTAGACCCCTCAGGGAACTTATCTAGATGTGTGGTGAGTAGAGATGAGCGGTGTTCGAATCGAACTGTTCGCCAGTTTCAAATTTGAGCTGTTTTGGGCGGTGTTCGAGCCGTTCGACGAACCCGAACGATTTGAAAAAAATCCGGCTGTTCGAGGTTATGTTCGATAACTGTTCGTGCACCAAAATCGTAACTGGATTTTTTTCACAGTAATGCTGATAATCAATGTTAATACACAGTTTGAGTGTACAGTGGGGCGGGGGGAGGGGCATGGGATGGATCTCTGCAGAAATAATGAAGATCTCCATTTTTTTTTCTCTTTCCCGCATTTACAGTGGGGAGGTGCAGTCTGTCAGCCTATCAGCAGCGCACACACGGAGCAAAGTGCTTTTATGCACACAAGTAAGGGCATGGGTCATTGGCTGTGTATGTCACATGTCCTTGCCCTATAAGACCCAGCCATTTTCCCCATCGCCACCATTTTCTCACTGCTGCAGCTGAGTGTTAGACGGCACTGCTGCTGCTGTTAGCGCTATATTGTGTAACTGAATTGCAAGCGAATTTTCTCTTAAATAGACAGAAAGGTTTAGGGAGTAGGGACTAGTTTGTAATTGCAGCCCTTTTGAGGGCTAGGTTACAGCAGTTCCTAGCACTTTTAGCAGGCAGGTCTGTGCTCTTAAATAGACAGATAGGTTGGGAGTAGTGACTAGTTGTAATTCCAGCCCTTTTGAGGGCTAGGTTACATCAGTTCCTATCACTTTTTGCCAGGCAGGTCTGTTTTAGTGCTGTGCAAGTGTTTTTCACAGCATTTGGCTAAATCTAGCTAAGCAAATCCTTTTGGGCCTCTTGCAGTGTGTGTTAGTCAGTGGAGTAATACAATTTTTTTACTGCACCTAGCCAAGTAAAACCTTTTGGGCATAGTAGCAGTGTGTGGTACTCATTGTATTAGACCATCTATACCAAGCTCCACTAGCTTTGAAATTAATAATAATTTTTAGCTGCATCTTGCCTGTTAAATAATTCTGGGCATAGTAGCAGTGTGTGGTACTCATTGTATTAGGCCATCTATACCAAGCTCCACCAGCTTTGAAATTAATAATAATTTTTAGCTGCATCTAGCCTGGAAAATAATTTTGGGCATAGTAGCAGTGTGTGGTACTCATTGTATTAGGCCATCTATGCCAAGCTCCACCAGCTTTGAAATTAATAATAATTTTTAGCTGCATTTAGCCCGGAAAATTATTTTGGGCTTAGTAGCAGTGTGTGGTACTCATTGTATTAGGTCATCTATACCAAGCTCCACCAGCTTTGAAATTAATAATAATTTTTAGCTGCATCTAGCCCGGAAAATAATTTTGGGCTTAGTAGCAGTGTGTGGTACTCATTGTATTAGGCCATCTATACCAAGCTCCACCAGCTTTGAAATTAATAATAATTTTCAGCTACATCTAGCCCGGAAAATAATTTTGGGCTTAGCAGCAGTGTGTGGTACTCATTGTATTAGGCCATCTATACCAAGCTCCACCAGCTTTGAAATTAATAATAATTTTTAGCTGCATCTAGCCCGGAAAATAATTTTGGGCATATTAGCAGTGTGTGGTACTCATTGTATTAGGCCATCTATACCAAGCTCCACCAGCTTTGAAATTACTAATAATTTTTAGCTGCATCTTGCCTGTAAAATAATTTTGGGCATATTAGCAGTGTGTGGTACTCATTCTATTAGGCCATCTATACTAAGCTCCACCAGCTTTCAAATTACTAATCATTTTTAGCTGCATCTTGCCTGTAAAATAATTTTGGGCATATTAGCAGTGTGTGGTACTCATTCTATTAGGCCATCTATACTAAGCTCCACCAGCTTTCAAATTACTAATAATTTTTAGCTGCATCTTGCCTGTAAAATAATTTTGGACATATTAGCAGTGTGTGGTACTCATTCTATTAGGCCATCTATACTAAGCTCCACCAGATTTCAAAATCCTAATAATTTTTAGCTGCATCTTGCCTGTAAAATAATTTTGGGCCTGTAGCAGTGTGTGGTACTCATTCTGTTAGGCCATCTATACTAAGCTCCAAGAGCTTTCAAATTACTAATAATTTTTAGCTGCATCTTGCCTGTAAAATAATTTTGGGCCTGTAGCAGTGTGTGGTACTCATTCTATTAGGCCATCTATACTAAGCTCCACTAGCTTTCAAATTAATAATAATTTTTAGCTGCATCTTGTCTGGAAACTCCCCCCCCTCCCTTTTAACCATAAGAAACTACATACACTATGACTTGGGGTAACACAGATGGTTGAGTCTGAAGAGCTGTTTACTCAGAGGTCTGCTCCAAAGCTTCAGTGTCTGCTAGTCAGCGTAGTAACCCAGCTGCGAAGCAAGCTGCACCGCCTGTGTATCTAATAATGATTTTTAACTGCATCTAGCCTAGGCAGACTGTGGTGACCCCCAACCAAACCCAGACGCTCAGCCCCCTACCGCCCCCCTTTCATTGACAATACAATCATGTAACTCTTACAACTGGATGGGTGAGGTCGGTCACAGCTTTATTAACTGTTTATACTCAATACATTAGAAAGGCATATTATTTCTAAAATAATTCAGCTTGTTGCAGCATGACCTGTGTCTCCAGTCTCCACAACGGCAAGTTGGCCAACAAGTGTAACTCTCCAACATGTCCTTTCTATTTCCAGGCCACGGAGGATCCTGCATACTCGTATGCAGGACTCTGACCCCCACCCATCACTCTTAATGCTTGTTCCACTCCGTCCTGGAGTCCTGACAGGAATATGTCCAGTCCAATATCCATTAAGTGAACACAGTTGGGCCGTATGAGGCCTGCTTTATCTCCTTCCAGTTGTCCGCCTCTGTCTCTTATAAATTTTGGCATCCAAATATTTATTAGCCGCCTTGTCCGTTCGATGGCCGTGATGTCTCGGGCACCTTGCCATACCGCACTTGGCACAATCTCTGACTATTTTTGTGAAAAATTCTCTGACGCGCTCAGTGTCTAGTTTCATTATTGCCATTAGTTATGCGCTCTTGTGATAACCTAGGTCGTTTCCTCCGGCCTGTATAACTAAGATGACCGGACCTCTTGCCTCTCTCCCTACCTTGATTACCTCCATTAGTACCTGTGGCCATTGCAGGCCTCTAATACCTCTCCAGTTGAAATATGTGTTATGAAACTCTAATTTCCTCCCGCCCGGGCGGACTTCCATCCTTTTTTCTGCCCAATATATATACGAGTGGCCTATCACCCACACTGTTGGCTTAGCGTCACCTGTAAAAGAAACAAACCACGTTAGGATAACAAGTTCGGTCTTATGTATCTCGCCAAACACGTGGATCGCCATCTCCCTATCCTCTGAACTTCCGTTTGTGACAGTCCTGCTCTTGCTGCTTCCGTGGCTGCGCCTATGCGGAATGAGTGTGTCCCATAATCTTTGGGGTGGTTCCCTGCCGATGTTATGCATTTATTAAATATAGCTTGGAACTGGCATCTTGATAATGGCGTTCCATCAATGTGTGATAGGAAGATCTAATGGTTATATATGTTTTTACTATTGTTACCCGACTCAGCGTACCATTTGTGGGTTGTAGAAGTACACAAGAGCCCCTGCCCGCTGGAAACGTTTTCGATTTGCGTATGCGTAGACGTATTGCATTATTGGCTATGACTATGTCCTGGTGTAATAAGCCTCCACTGGTGTTAATTTTGGATTGAGGGACTAATTCGCTTATGCATAGGGCCCCGAAGAAGGCGATCGCAAATACAGTAGACAGTAGTGTTGCTTCGAATTGTGAGTATCATGTTAATGGTGTTAGGGATATGATGTGAGAAATCAGTTTTAGTGACACGGGACGGGACGTCTACACTCCTGACTTGGCTGACCCCTTTTCCACCCTTTTATGGATTGTCTGATGATGAATCTCTTTGTCACATGTCCCCAATTCAGTAGTTGGAAGTGAAATGCTACTCCGGTCAGCCACTGCTGCGCTGACACCCCTGATATGCCCCTCATCATTAGCTGGTGGAGAAATTCTATGGTGACTTGTAATCAGGCTTGTTCACATTAGTCAACCCGTCTGCCTGCTACTAGTCGTGTCCACTGTTCCCATGCCTTACCATATGCTTGCCACATCGACGGGGCAACTGACGCTCTGATTAATGGCATCAACTATTCTCCACTAGACCCCATAGGGAGGCTGGGCAACTGTTGCCTGATAGGTGGGCGTTGGGGAGGAGCTCTGTGAAAATCTGCCAACTGAATTGTGATAAAGCGTTAGCAGCAGCGTTAGACCACTCAGCATCGTGGCTAGCGCGGACCCATACATTGTGTTTTAGGCACAGGAATGCTAGCCGGCGTAGTAGGCCTAGCACTGGGAGAGACGATGATGCCATATTATTAATGAAGTGCGCTAGGCTGGTGTTTTTTGTTATGAAGCATATATTTTTGTTAGCCAGGCGCGCACCCCATATTTCTAATGCTACCACTATTGGAAACAGTTCCAGGACTGTCTGTTTTTTTGTCAGCACTTGTTCTGCCCAATACGGAAGCCATAAGCTTGTGCACCATTGGTTATTTAGTATCGCTGCATATCCGCCTGATTCTGCCGCCCTGGTGAATAATCTTAGTTGAATGTTGGACTGTTCTGCTGACATAAATAACGTGTGACCGTTGAATGATTATAAGAAGGTTTTCCACACCTCTAAGTCCGCCCATAGCTGCCTGCTGATTCTGATTGTATGACTCGGTTTAGATGCCCCTTTTGTTGCGGGTGATAAACGAAGAGAAAAAACCCTTCCGACTGGCATCACCCGGCTCGCAAACACGAGGAGACCTAGTAATACTTGCATCTGCTGTAGTGTTACCTTCGATACTGCGCAAAAAACCTAGATCAGGTGTAATGTTTTGGTATTTTTTCCCATGGGAGGCGGAACAACCTTGCTGTGGTGTCGATTTCGATGCCTAAGAACGATTTTTTTTTTAGTTGTGGGGCCTATGTTTTTGGTTGGGCATAATGGGACTCCAAACCGACGGGAGATGTTTGTGAATTCGTTGAGTAAGGGGCAGCGAAAGTGGATGACCAATCGCCACATGGCAGAAAAAGAAAGGAAAAAATCAGCTCACCTAGAAGATCAACAGCACGGAGCCAGGAGTGCTACCAGACGAACATGAAGAACCAGGAAGATCCAGCTGAACAAATCTTCTAAAATCCACTTTTTATTGGGTCATACAAAAAATATTTTAAAAGTCCACCTTGGAGAAGAACAGCAAACGCGTTTCGAACTAAAGGTTCTTAATCATTGCATAGCAAAAAAACAGCAAGGAAGTGGTATTTATATGTCCTGCTATGCACCTGTTCAAGGCTGAGTTAAACAGAAATTTAAACACACATACCATGTTAAAATCGTATAGCATAGAAACAATGCATATGAATGTAAATAATCCAAAAGAAAAAGAAAGGAAGAAAAAAGGAACATATATATAATAATAATCTGTAAATGATCATTCATAATGATACATCAAATCATGTCTGATGTTTAAACCCGCTGGTGCACGTGTATTTAAAGTATAAATCCACCAACTTTCTCTATTAAGGAGCTTTCTCCTATAATCATCCACCAAATCTCCACCAATCGCCACGGTCCACGGAGGGGACACCACAGTCAGTGAATCCTTCCTTATTTAGTATAGTGTCTACCAATACTTTGGGCGTATTAGCCCAGCTGCGAAGCAAGCTGCACCGCCTGTGTATCTAATAATAATTTTTAACTGCATCTAGCCTAGGCAGACTGTGGGGACCCCCAACCAAATCCAGACGCTCTGCATCTAACCCAGCCAATCATTTGATAGTATTGCTAGTAGCAGAGTCGCATGGGCTCTAAACCTTGCATAGCCTGTGCATTTTTTCAGATCGATAAGAATGACCCAACTCGTGTTATCTGTAACATTTGTCACCAAAAGCTAAGTAGAGGCCAAAAAATCCATAGTTTGAGTACTTCAAGCATGAACCGTCACACGGATATGAAGCATAAGTTGCAGTGCGAATCTCACTGTGCTACAATGCGGCCTAGCGGGCCGGGACAACCACCATCTGCCCAACCTGTGTCATTCTGGGGAGACTAAAAGCTTGAGGATTTTGGAAAATCACCTCACCAACCATTTTAAGCAACTCTGAGACAATTGATACCACTTAAGTGGTGTCTGTGCCACAATTTTGGGAAAAAATGGAGACTATTTTTGGAGTCCCCTTGCTGTGTTTTACATGACGTTGCCATCATCAATTCCAGGTGGGTCGGGTTTCCCCCCCCCCCCTTTTAACCGTAAGAAACTACATACACTATGGCTTGGGGTAACACAGATGGTTGAGTCTGAAGAGCTGTTTACTCATACTATAGCCTGGGAATCAGAGGTCTGCTCTAAAGCTTCAGTGTCTGCTAGTCAGCGGAGTAGCCACTGCCTGTAGATCTAATTACAATTTTTTTTTTCAAATTCAAGGTTTTTTTATTTTTGTGTTGAAAAAGTACAAGAAAATACAATATACATAGTAAAAGGGGTAGTATAACTATAAATCTATGCATAACGACAGTACATTTGGGGGGTACAGGGAGGGTTTTCCATCAATATCCAGATCAAGCATGTATTTTTCCATATGAAAGATAGAGAGAGAGGGAGCGGACCACGGCAGACCACCAATCAATAGAGTGCGATTATGATCATTGTTGTGCCGACATCACGGATAACTTTAGTTGGGGGCTAGATGGTAGGCGTCAGAGTTTTGCAAATCAATCCAATCCCTCCAAATCACACAGTATCTATCAACATCAGCCGGTGAGATGGCAATCAGATGCTCCATCCTATTAAGGAGGGAGATCTCCGCAAACCATTCCTTCACAGTGGGTGGGTCTCTGCTTTTCCAGTGTCATGGAATGACATTCTTAGCCGCCTGTATTAGGTAGCCTATTGATGACCTTTTATAACTACGTTTACTTATTGGTAACATTGATAAAAGGAGGGCTTCTGGCGTATTAGGGATAGTCAAACCAGTTATTTTCTCAATCATGGGAACCACCTTTGCCCAAAATGCATTTATTATAGGGCATGCCCACTATATGTGTGACATTGTCCCTTCCCCCTCCCCACATCTCCAACATCTATCTGAGACCACTGGATACCATCTATGAAGGACTGCTGGTACCCGGTACCATCTAGAGATAATTTTGAAGGAGGTTTCCTGAGCTTTGGACCCTATTGAGGTTTTATGTGTTAGGAAGAAACATTTATCCCATTGTGAGTCAGAGAAGGACTTCCCCAGTTCCCTTTCCCATGCGCCGCAGAATCCTGGCCTATTGTCAGTTACCTGGGCAATGAGGAGATTATACAGTAGGGAGATGGAGTGTGTAGGGGGTGACAATGATAGGCTCAATTTTTCAAAGTTTGTTAGATCTCTATGAAGATGTGTGCGCTTCTTCACAGTTGAATAGAAGTGTTGTAACTGGCTATATTAAAAATTAGCCTTCGGGGAAGTGGCTCTTCCCTGTAACAAGTCATTGAGGGGGAGCAGCGAAGTATTGGAGATGACATGAGAAAATAATATCGGATGGGATTTATTTGAACCGAGAAATCTATTTGCAGATAGTCCTGGTGGGAAATCTGGATTATCTGAAATCGGGAGCAAGGGGCCCTGGGGGTCAATTGAGGATAAGCTTTTTTTTTGGGGATCTCAAAGCCAAAGCATTGGCATAAGTACTATATGACATGAGGCCAAGAGAGGGGATAATTAAATGGGCGCACCATGGGAGAGTGGTAAGAGCTTTAGGACAAATGGATTGAGCTATTTTGACCCACAATTTCCCCTCCGAATGATGGAAGAAGTCCAGGATTCTAGCGTGTACTGCTGCCATGTAATACCTTCTACAATCTGGAAGGCTAAGGCCCCCTTTTGTTTGTGTCTGATCAGAACGTCCCCCCCAATGCGTGGACGCCCACTTGCCCAGATAAATCTGCAAAAGCTACTGTGTAGTCTTTTCCAAAAATTTGAGGGAATTACCACGGGAACGGTTTGGAAGAGGTATAAGAGTTTAGGTAGGACGTTCATTTTTAGTATATTTATTCTGCCGAACCAGGAAAAATCCTTCACCGGCCAAGAAGTAAGATCTCTATGGAGTTGTTCAATAAAGGGCCCAAAATTAAGATAAAATAGATGGGAAAGGTCTCTATGAATACGAATTCCTAAGTATTTGATACCCTGTGAGGGCCAGGCAAAGGGAAAGTTGGACTGGATGGAATCCTGTATGGATTTGGGGAGGGAGACATCGAGAGCCTCAGACTTCGCTGCATTGATTTTAAAATTTGACCATGTACCAAAGTGATCTATTTCAGCCATAACAGCAGTGATGGATATATGTGGTTGAGTGATATATACTAGGACATCATCAGCAAATGCAGAGCACTTGTACTCGGTGCTTCCCACCTCAATCCCCCTAATATTGGGGTTATCGTGAATTGATGAGAGCAGGTGCTCCATCACTAGGATGTATAAGAGAGGGGACAGAGGACATCCCTGCCTTGCCCCATTGGTGATTTTGAAAGGTGATGATAATGTTCCATTTATCTTCAGCCTAGCTGACGGATTGCGATACAGGGCCATGATTTTGGATATAAAAGGGTCCCCTACCCCAAGCTTTTTAAGAGAATAATATATGGCGTGCCAGGAGACTCTATGGAATGCTTTCTCAGCATCCAACGAGACTATCTAATTACAAATTTTTAACTGCATCTAGCCCAAGCAATACTTTGGGCCTAGTAGCAGTGTCTGCTAGTCAGCGGATTAACCCAGCTGTTAAGCAAGTTACACCACCTGTAGTTTGGACACTTAATTTTTTCAAAGAAAATGGTTCGGGCCCCCGGGACACTCAGTGAAGAGCATCGGGGAGGCACCCCAAGGCACAGGGACTGGCGGTAGGACGCCTTGCGGTGGACCACCAAGCTCGATCCTTATAAAAGCTTTTTAACTGCAGCAGCTTTAGTGGACGCTACTGGAGTTGGAATTACCGCGGCTGCTGGCATGAGACTTGCCCTCCAATAGATCCTTGTAAAAGGATTTAAAGTGTACTCATTCAAATTAGAGAGACAATTTAAATTAAAAAGATTAGACCTGCCTCCACCGCAGGGGGGCACGCTCGACCCACCAGCGGACAGGCACCAGTATTGGGAGAGGGGGGCTGGCCGGCAGGGTCCACCGCAGCTCTGGCACAAAGCCGGCGACACGGAGGTCGCACGGGCAGGAACGGACTGGCCGTGTCGGCTTCGCACTTTTTTGGTTTTAGAAGGGCATGACATGCCTATATCTGTGTCTCCCCCTCCTTTTACTCCTCCACCTCTTTTCTTTTCACATGACTATATGTACTTGTCACTTTTCCATGTGTTAGTTGTGTCTTCTGAGCAGTTTGTCCGCTTTTGGACATCTTTGAAGTGTTTTCTATGTGTTTTCTATGTGTTTCTATGTGTTTTTGTTTGCCTGCCATTGGTTTTAAAGGTGTTCGAAGGTGTTCGACGAACAGTTTGACGAACAGTTCGGCGAACATATGGGTGTGGCTCAACACTAGTGGTGAGCACCTTGAACCCCCAGGTGTTTCACAGAAGTTTAGAACATTGAGCCGTAAGAATAAAATTTTCATATTTTTGCAACAAAAATGTTTTTCAGCCTCCAATTTTGCATTTTCATGAGGGTAATGGGAGAAATTGCACCATGCAATTTGTTGTTCAATTCCTCCTGAGCACGCCGATACCCCATATGTGGGGGAAAACCACTGTTTGGGCGCACGGCAGAGCTCGGAAGAGAAGGAGCGCCATTTGACTTTTTGAATGTAAAATTTGCCTGAATAATTAGCGGACGCCATGTTGCATTTGGAGAGCCCCTGGTGTGCCTAAACAGTGGAAATCCTTCACAAGTGACACCATTTTGGAAACTAGACCCCTCAGGGAACGTATCCATATGTGTGGTGAGCACCTTGAACCCCCAGGGTTTAGAAGTTTAAAATATTTTTTTTTTTTGTGGATTATTTTTTTTATATATATTTTTACAAATTTTTTCAATTTTTTTTTTAATTTTTTAACACTTTTTGGAATTTTATTCTGTGTCCTACTCTGGGACTTTCACTTTTTTTATTCTGATTGCCTGTATAGCACAGGAATGCAGCACCATCCCTGTGCTATACAGGCTGTCAGTGCTGCAGATGCACTGCGCATGACCAAAATATCTTCCTGCTATCTGGTGACCCGGATGTTGTCATGACATCATCGGGTCGTCATGGCAACATCCAGGAAGCCACGGCAGACAGCGCTGGAGGCCGGGAGAGGAGGTGAGTATTGCGATCACCTCCCCTTGACCCCGCAATGCTGCGATCGACTTCGATTGCAGCATTGAGGGGGTTAATGTGCCGGGAGCGGTGCGGGACCACCCCCTGCACATAGTACCGGGTGTCAGCTGTGACTATCAGCTGACACCCGGCGGCGATCGCCCCGCACAGCTTGTGTGCGGGCACGATCGCCATATGACCTAATAATACGTCATTGGTCCAATCGGCCCAGGTCACCATGACATACTATTAGGTCATATGTCAGAAAGGGGTTAATGTGTTTGCATTATTACATTTTATATGCCCTGGCAAACCAATAAAGCATACTGTGTACTCATATTTGACTGAGATTTCAATTCTAAAGAGTGCAGAATTTTGATGGCTGTTCTGACCTATGATAAATGCTGAAACTTCTGTAACTTGTAAAATCACCTTCTGAGGTTAATATTCCCTTATGCCCTTCTAAAGAGAATATCTGCCAGGTTTATCCAGTTGCTCTTATAGGGTTGTTTAGGACAGTTCAGGACACTTTTCAGCATAAAAATGTTGACGGGTATTTACTTTGCAAATTTGCTCTATAGTATGGGGAATATAATTTGCACATCATTCAAATAAGTAAAACAGGTGAACTGTAACAGGTAAAATGTGTATCTGTAGCATGCATGTGCAGCACATAAATAGTTTCTAAACACTGAAGTCATTAAATAAGAGTTTTATTTAGATAAAAGACAATCTCTCCAGATGCAATTATACATTCATCACAGTGGTGAACATGATATCACACTTTATACCTTAGGATTAGTGATGAGCGAACATGCTGGCCACTGCTTGGTACTCACCCGAGCATCTCACTGCTCAACAAGCTCAGCGAGCCTTTCCTGGTTGCTCGGGCGGGAGCTCGGGTCTCCTCCCTGCATATTTGGTGCTCTTTAGAGCGCCAATGAACATGCAAGGATTGCCTGCCACACACTGTAATGCCGTAGCCATGTTGGTTGTGGGCATTACAGTGATTGGCTGGCCGCACAGCATCATCAGGTCTATATAAGACTTGGTGCCGCTATGCTCATCACTGTCTACCCAAGAAAAAGGCAGAGTAGGGAGAGCTGCTGCTGAGCTAAGGAGAGATTTGCTTGTTTATTAGTTAGTGTAGGTATACCACAACATATATCTATATCCATCTGAGCTAACAGTCCTTCTGAGCACTAATCCAGCTGCATATATTCAGTGGTGACATCAGGAGGCAGGCAGGCAGTGCATGCGGCAGACTGCAGTGCATATAGTGCAAGAGGATCCATTGAACGTCCTGTTAGTCTAGGTATTCCACAACATACAGTATATACATATATACATTGCTCAAAAAAATAAAGGGAACACTCAAATAACACATCCTAGATCTGAATGAATGAAATATTCTCGTTGAATACTTTGTTCTGTACAAAGTTGAATGTGCTGACAACAAAATCACACAAAAATCATCAATGGAAATCAAATTTATTAACCAATGGAGGCCTGGATTTGGAGTCACGCCCCAAATTAAAGTGGAAAAACACACTACAGGCTGATCCAACTTTGATGTAATGTTCTTAAAACAAGTCAAAATGAGGCTCAGTATTGTGTGTGGCCTCCATGTGCCTGTATGACCTCCCTACAACACCTGGGCATGCTCCTGATGAGGTTGCGGATGGTCTCCTGTGGGATCTCCTCCCAGACCTGGACTAAAGTATCCGCCAACTTCTGGGCAGTCTGTGGTGCAATGTGACGTTGGTGGATGGAGCGAGACATGATGTTCCAGATGTGCTCAATCGGATTCAGGAACGGACGGGCCAGTCCATAGCTTCAATGCCTTCATCTTGCAGGAACTGCTGACACACTCCAGCCACCTGAGGTCTGGCATTGTCCTGCATTAGGAGGAACCCAGGGCCAACTGCACCAGCATATGGTCTCACAAGGGGTCTGAGGATCTCATCTCGGTACCTAATGGCAATCAGGCTACCTCTGGCGAGCACATGGAGGGCTGTGCGGCCCTCCAAAGAAATGCCACCCCACACCATTACTGACCCACTGCCAAACCGGTCATGCTGAAGGATGTTGCAGACAGCAGATCGCTCTCCACGGCATCTCCGGACTCTGTCACGTCTGTCACATGTGCTCAGTGAGAACCTGCTTTCATCTGTGAAGAGCACAGGGCGCCAGTGGCGACTTTGCCAATCCTGGTGTTCTGTGGCAAATGCCAAGCGTCCTGCACGGTGTTGGGCTGTGAGTACAACCCCCATCTGTGGACGTCAGGCCCTCATACCACCCTTATGTAGTTGGTTTTTAACCGTTTGTGCAGACACATGCACATTTGTGGCCTGCTGGAGGTCATTTTGCAGAGCTCTGGCAGTGCTCCTCCTTTTCCTCCTTGCACAAAGGCGGTCCTTCTGCTGGGTTGTTACCCTCCTACGGCCCCCTCCACGTCTCCTGGTGTACTGGCCTGTCTCCTGGTAGCGCCTCTAGCCTCTGGACACTACACTGACAGATACAGCAAACCTTCTTGCCACAGTTCGCATTGATGTGCCATCCTGGATGAGCTGCACTAACTGAGCAACTTCTGTGGGTTGTAGAGTCCGTCTCATGCTACCACGAGTGTGAAAGCACAACCAACATTCAAAGGTGACAAAAACATCAGCCAGAAAGCATTGGTACTGAGATGTGGTCTGTGGTCCCCACCTGCAGAAACACTCCTTTATTGAGTGTATCTTGATAATTGACAATGATTTCCATCTATTGTCTATTCCATTTGCACAACAGCATGTGAAATTGATTGTCAATCAGTGTTGCTTCCTAAGTGGACAGTTTGATTTCACAGAAGTTTGATGTACTTGGAGTTATATTCTGTTGTTTAAGTGTTCCCTTTATTTTTTTGAGCAGTGTATATATATATATATATATATATATATATATATATATATATATACAGGGAGGTCCAAAAGTAGGTGGACAGAAAGTGTAATAAGGTTATGAATGGGGAGATTTATTAAACATGGTGTAAAGTGATTATGTGGAGTGATGAAGCTTCTTTCAAATTATCCGGCCATATTAACAGACATAATTGTATTTACTGGTTTAATGAGAACATGCATTTAACATTAGAGCAACAACTAAATGAGCCTGGTGTCAATGTTTGGGGTGGTATTTCAAGTTTTGGTGTTTTAGAACCATTTTTTTTTTATGTAACAGTCACAGGAGATAAGTATCTCGAAATTCTAATGAATCAAGTTGTTCCCCAGTTAGGGTATGTGCACACGATGCAGAAATGAAGCAGAAAATTTCTGCATCATTTCTGCATCTCTCTGGCAGAAAAAACGCATGCAGATTGTGCATGCGTTTTTCCTGCGGAATACATGCGGATTCACATGCGTTTCCACATGCGTTTCCGCATGTGGATTGACAAGCGCTTTCAAGGCGATTTTAGCATCACCTGGAAAGTGCTTGACAACTAGGTCACACTATATAAATCCATGCAAACAGCATGGATTTATATAGTGTGACCCGAGAGAATGGTAAAAATAAAAAATACATGTATACTTTACCCTCTGATGGCCCGCGCTGTCCTGCTCACTCTGTTCTCCCGGCTGCCGGCAACTTTGAATTGAAAGACCTGCCGATGTCAGCGTCACGTGACCCGTCACATGACTCTGATGTCAGCGCAGGTCCTTCAACTCACTGCAAGTGCCAGGAACCAAGCAGGAGCGCTGCGCGGGCCGACAGATGGTAAGTATATATATATTTTTTATTTTATTCTTGTTTTACAGCTTTTTTAATGGTACCTGGGTGTGGATGAGACTCTCCTCTCCTCTACACCCGGGTACCATCCGCACATTAGAACGCGCCAATTACGCAAGTACAGATGCAGTCTAATGCAAGTCAATGGCGGCAAAAACGCTGCGTTTACGCAAAATTAATTGACATGCTGCGGATTTTTGAGCGCAGCTTTTACGCTGCGGAAAAATCCGCCTCATGGGCACAGCACATGTGGATTTCAATTGGGGAACATTGCTTCCCTTCTACCATGCGTTTTTCATGCGTTTCCGCGGCGTTTACGCAACTGCAAAACCGCCGCGGAAACGCATTAAATACGCATCGTGTGAACTCAGCCTTACAGCAACAGCCTAATTCAAATGACCTTTATTTTCAACAAGATGGGGCCCCTCCACATTATTCAAGAGTAGTCCGTGAGTATCTTGATGAAACATTTCCTAATAAATGGATTGGCCGAAGAGGCCCACTTGATTGGCTGTCACGTTCACCAGACATGACCCCAATGGATTTTTTCTTTTGGGGAGTACACTGTGTTCTGAATTATTAGGCAAGTTGTATTTTAGAGGATTATTTTTATTATTGATCAACAACTATGTTCTCAATCAACCCAAAAGACTCATAAATATCCAAGCTTAATATTTTTGGAAGTTGGAGTGGTTTTTTTTTAGATTTGGCTATCTTAGGAGGATATCTGTTTGTGCAGGTAACTATTACTGTCCTGAATTATTAGGCAACTTAATAAAAAATAAATATAATCCCATCTCACTTGTTTATTTTCACCAGGTAAACCAATATCAGTGCACAAAATTTAGAAATAAACATTTCTGACATGCTAAAACAAAAACCAAAATAATTAGTGATCAATATAGCCACCTTTCTTTATGATGACACTCAACAGCCTTACATCCATAGATTCTGTCAGTTGCTTGATCTGTTTTTGATCAACATTGCGTGCAGCAGCCACCACAGCCTCCCAGACACTGTTCCGATGGACCATAGGTTTTCTATGGGGTTCAGATCAGGTGAACAAGGGGCCCAAGTCATTATTTTTTCTTCTTTTAGACCTTTACTGGCCAGCCACGCTGTGGAGTAGTTGGATGCATGTGATGGCGCATTGTCCTGCATGAAAATCATGTTTTTCTTGAACGATACTGACTTCTTCCTGTATCACTGCTTGAAGAAGTTGTCTTCCAGAAACTGGCAGTAGGTCTAGGAGTTGAGCATCACTCCATCCTCAACCCGAAAAGGTCCCACAAGTTCATCTTTGATGATACCAGCTCATACCAGTACCCCACCTCCACCTTGCTGGCTTCTGAGTCAGAGTGGAGCTCTCTGCCCTTTACTGATCCAGCCTCTGGCCCATCACGAGTCACTCTCATTTCATCACTCCATAAAACCTTTGAGAAATCAGTCTTAAGATATTTCTTGAACCATTCTTGAAGTTTTATCTTATGTTTCCTGTTCAAAGGTGGTAGTTTTTCAGCCTTCCTTACCTTGGCCATGTCCCTGAGTATTGCACACCTTGTGCTTTTTGATACACCAGTAACGTTGCAGCTCTGAAATATGGCAAAACTGGTGGCGAATGGCATCTTGGCAGCTTCACGCTTGATTTTCCTCAATTCATGGGCAGTTATTTTTTGCCTTTTTTGGTCAACACGCTTCTTGCGACCTTGTTGGCTATTTTCCATGAAACGCTTGATTGTTCAGTGATCACGCTTCAAAAGTTTGGAAATTTCAAGACTGCTGCATCCCTCTGCAAGACATCTCACAATTTTGGACTTTTCAGAGCCCGTCAAAACTCTCTTCTGACCCATTTTGCCAAAGGAAAGGAAGTTGCCTAATAATTAAGCACACCTTATAAAAGGTGTTGATGTCATTAGTCAACACCCTTCCTCATTACAGAGATGCACATCACCAGATTTACTTAATTGGTAGTTGGCTCTCAAGCCTATGCAGATTGGAGTAGGACAACATGTATAAAAAGTATCATGTGATCAAAATACTCATTTGCCTAATAATTCTGCACACAGTGTACTCAAGGACAAAGTTTATAGTCGAAACCAAAACCAAAAAGTGTCAGTGATTTGAAAAATTACATAAGAGATGCATTTCAAGAAATTAATACCCAAAGAGACTTGTGCAAAAAAGTTTCTGTCCACCTACTTTTGGACCACCCTGTATATATTGTGAGGCAGTGACCGGGATCATATACGAGGGATGTTATATATCCCCCAGAATGTGTACAGAGACCTATTAAATCCATTGGAGTGCATTGCAGTCACAGACACAGCTGCGGCTGCAATGCAGGAATGAAGGTGAGCAATGAGCTGGTCAGACTACCTGGCTAAGGCAGATTAAGTAAAACCCGGCAGGGCCTTCATTTCTTGGAAGAGGTCACAGGAGGCAGTGGGGCGGCCTCCTCCCTTCAACCGGGGTTTTCCAGTGGCTCCTGCCCCAGGTCCTTTAAAACTTCTGCACTAACTATTAGTGTTGTTCTTTGTTGCAACCTGATAGGAGCACAGCAGGTTAGCTCAGCAGGACTGTGTGTGGCTGAACCACTGCCTAGGAAGGCTCTGCACCTGTCAGGCTCTGAGCGGCCCGGCGCGGCCATTGTCCCAGGCAACCGTTGTTTATGGACTCATGTCAACCCGGCTGCAAACCGGAGGACTTTCTGTTTACCTGTGAGTTGCTGAATAAAAGCTGTTTATGTTGGACTTGTTTTGGGTCACTGCCTCAGTTACTGCATGGTGTGAACACCGCCGCCTTACAGCTTGGTGGAGAATGCGGGCATTGTGACTAAGGCATACCCCCACCGGCAGCTGCATGGCCACAATCCGGCCGGCCACCTTTCAGCCTATACCACTATGTGGTCTTACCTTTTGGGTTACATGGGGCCCCGGCTACATTTCAGTGGTTGATGGACATAGTGCTCAAGCCTCATCAGGAGTACGCATCCGGGAATCTAGATGATATTATCATCTTTAGCACCAACTGGCATACGCACCTATCACAGGTACAAGCGGTGCTGGATTCTCTCAGAGCCGCAGGGTTAACGGCAAACCCAAAAAAATGTGCAATAGGGCTAGAGGAAACCCGATATTTGGGGTATGTGATAGGTCGAGGAGCTATCAAGCCCCAAATCAATAAAGTTGATGCTATAAAAAACTGGCCTAAACCGTCAAGTACAAAACAGGTGAGGGCGTTCCTTGGCATCCTTGGGTATTACCGCCGGTTTATACCTAATTTTGCTGGGCGAACGGCGGCCCTGACCGATCTCTTGAAGGGAAAAAAATCGGTAATGGTTCGGTGGAACCCTTAGGCAGAAGAAGCTTTTCAGTCCATGAAGTTGGCCCTGTGTGGACAGCCGGTCCTCATCAGCCCCAAATTCAGTGAAACCTTCATTGTACAGACAGATGCCTCGGAGGTAGGCCTAGGGGCGGTATTGTCACAAAAAGTGAATGGTGAAGAGCACTCGGTCACCTACTTGAGTAGAAAACTTGTCCCGGCAGAGAAAAACTATAGCGTGGTAGAGAAGGAGTGTTTGGCTATTAAGTGGGCCTTGGAATCACTACGTTATTATTTACTCGGGTGTCAGTTCTGCTTGGTGACGGACCACTCATCCTTTTTTATGGATGAGCACCAGGTGGTTCCTGTTTCTGCAAAATTTCAGTTTCTCTGTAGAACATCGCCCTGGGAAGTTGCAAGCAAACGCGGATGCCCTGTCCCGGGCACCCTGTATGGTGGCAAATGTTCAACCCCACCAGTTTGAACAGAGGGGGGAGATATGTGAGGCAGTGACCGGGATCGTATACGAGGGACGTTATATATCCCCCAGAATTTGTACAGAGACCTATTAAATCCATTGGAGTGCATTGCAGTCACAGACACAGCTGTGGCTGCAATGCAGGAATGAAGGTGAGCAATGAGCTGGTCAGACTACCTGGCTAAGGCAGATTAAGTAAAACCTGGCAGGGCCTTCATTTCTTGAGCGGCCCGGCGCGGCCCTTGTTCCCGGCAACCGTTGTTTATGGACTCATGTCAACCCGGCTGCGAACCGGAGGACTTTCTGTTTACCCGTTAGTTGCTGAATAAAAGCTGCTTATGTTGGACTTGTTTTGGGTCACTGCCTCAGTTACTGCATGGTGTGAACACCACTGCCTTACAATATATAATACAGGGTGGGCCATTTATATGGATACACCTAAATAAAATGGGAATGGTTGATGATATCAACTTCCTGTTTGTGGCACATTAGTATATGGGAGGGGGAAAACTTTTCCAGATGGGTGGTGACCATTTGCGGCCATTTTGAAGTCTGCCATTTTGGATCCAACTTTATTTTTTTCAGTGGGAAGAGGGTCATGTGACACATCAAACTTATTGAGAAGTTCATAAGAAAAACAATGGTGTGCTTGGTTTTAATGTAATTTTGGCCACTTATAAAATGTGTTCAAAGTGCTGCCCATTGTGTTGGATTGTCAATGCAACCCTCTTCTCCCACTCTTGACATACTGATAGCAACACCGCAGAAGAAATGCTAGCACAGGCTTCAAGTATCCGTTGTTTCAGATGCTGCACATCTCGTATCTTCACAGCATAGACAATTGCCTTCAGTTGACCCCAAAGATAAAAGTCTAAGGGAGTCAGATCGGGAGACCTTGGTGGTCATTCAACTGGACCACGACGACCAATCCACTTTCCAGGAAACTGTTCATGTAGGAATGCTCGGACCTGACACCAAAATGTAGTGGTGCACCATCTTGTTGGAAAAACTCAGGGAACGTGCCATCTTCAGTGCATAAAGAGGGCAACACATAATCATGTAGCAATTTCAGATATCCAATGGCATTGAGGTTTCCATTGATGAAGAATGGCCCCACTATCTTTGTACCCCACATACTACACCATATCATAAATTTTTGTGTTCCAACAGACTTGGAGGGATCTATCCACTGTGGGTTAGTGTCAGACCAATAGCCGTGATTTTGTTAACTTCACCATTCACAAAAAAATTTGCCTCATCACTGAACATAATGTTCTGTGTAAACTGAGGGTCCTGTTCCAATTTTTGTTTTGTCCATTCTGCAAATTCAGTACGCCGATCTTGGTCATCCTAGAGGAGATGCTGCAGCAGCTGGATTTTGTAAGGGTGCCATTTGTGAGTAGCTAATATCCGCTGAAGGGATGTTCGACTGATGCCACTCTCCAGTGACATGCGGCGAGTGCTACGCTGTGGGCTCTTGCTGAATGAAGCTAGGACAGCCACTGATGTTTCTTCATTAGTGACAGTTTTCTTGCGTCCACATTTTGGCAAATCCAATACTGAACCTGTTTCACGAAATTTGGCAAGCAGTTTGCTAACTGTAGCATGGGAGATGGGTGGTCTCGTAGGGTGTCTTGCATTGAAATCTGCTGCAATGACCCGGGTACTGCATTCACCAGACATCAACACAATTTCTATCCGCTCCTCACGTGTTAACCTCTGCGACATGTCAATGGCTGTAAACAAAGAGAAACTTGTAAATAACTCATGAAAGAATAAATTTATGTTAAACAAAGCACACCATTGTTTTTCTTATGAAATTCTCAATAAGTTTGATGTGTCACATGACCCGCTTCCCATTGAAAAAAATGAAGTTGAATGCAAAATGTCCAGCTTCAAAATTTAAGCTATTTAAAACTGTGGTTTTCCGTCACACGTATCACATATAAGTTCACTCGAAATTCAGCCATTTCTGGCCTCCATTTAAATTTTGTTGCAGTGTGTCAGTGAAGTTGTTGACACGAGGTCGCTGTGAAAAACAGTAACCTACAGGCCAGCTATTTAAAACTGTGGTTTTCCGTCACACGTATCACATATAAGTTCACTCGAAATTCAGCCATTTCTGGCCTCCATTTAAATTTTGTTGCAGTGTGTCAGTGAAGTTGTTGACACGAGGTCGCTGTGAAAAACAGTAACCTACAGACCAGCTATTTAAAACTGGTTTTCCGTCACACGTATCACATATAAGTTTGCTTCAAATTCTGCCATTTCTGGCCTCCATTTAAATTTTGTTGCAGTTGCAGTGTTACAAATGCAGCCATTTGTAGTGAACATGCCAAGATGCCTCCCGCCCTGCACCTGTCGTTGAACACTGTCATTTAGCACCATAAGCAAGCACTTCCAAGCAAGCACTACAGCCAGGCATGGTCGTGTGTGACAATGGCCGGAATCTGGTGGCGGCTCTGCCCATGTGCTTAACTTCGTGGTTCAGCGGTTTCTCCTACCCTACCCGGATCTGTCGAATCTGCTTGTCAAAGTATGCCGCCTGTGTGCCCATTTTAGAAAGTCAGCTACAGCTTCCACCACCCTTGACGTGCTTCAGCAGCATTTGCAGCTTCTGGCTCACCGACTAGTGTGTGATATCCCCACGTGTTGGAACTCTACATTGCAGATGTTGGGAAGGATTTGTGAGCAGAAGAGGGCAGTTCTTGACAACAAGGCCGTCGGTATCCAGGTCACACTCCACACATAAAATCTGAGAAGTGGACATGGATGTGAAGTGACCGCGGGCAAGGCCGCGCATTGGTATCTATGATCTGGCCCAGCAAGATCCCCACACACAGACTCTATCTTGATAACCGTATCTTTACTCGTATACATTTTTAACACAGCAAAGAAAAACAATAAATGACAACCGTAAATATGCACAGTAATAACGTGTACTGATAAGCTGACCCTCACTGTCCCTACTCACACGTTACCAGTCCTTTACTCCAGAAGGATGTGTCCCCCGTCGCAGGCCTGTCTGTCTTTGCAGGAAGGCGACCCAGCCGGAAAAAAAAACAGGAACAGCAGAATTCGCGGAAAGAAAGGAAGGTATACTTCGGCCTCTCGCCAGAGGTCCCGCTTACAGTCTTTCTGATCCGGATAGAAGCTCTGGTGGGTCCCCTTATGTAGTCCACACTCCAGTAGCAGGGAGTGTAACAGCTGAATCCTTCAGCAGTGCAGAAGCTGGGGAAGGCTCCGAGGATATGGTGTTAGATAGAAGAAATCACGTTGAGAGTCTCTCCTGTGCCACACACGAGGGCCTGCACACCGTCCTGGCTCTTTTCACAGACCACAGCAGACTCTTCGCGCGCTTTTTCCTGCTTCCCACTTTGGTCACGTGACTCTCTAGGGCGGGACACAGGAGGCTCAGTCTTTTTCTCTGTCATCACACCCTGCGCAGGTGAAACCTCTGGCCACAAGGTGGCAACATCATCCTGTGTAATCACTTCTGTAACAGGCTCTATATCAATTATCACAGAACAGCCAGAGCCAGCCAGCTCACTACACGCCCCCCCACTCAAAGGTTGGCAGTCCCTGCCAACGACCGGCTCCAGGGTGGCGATGGCTGTGGATGAGACAGGGGGCGGCTGGGAAGAGGGCCACACATATTGGTCTCTGTAGGACTGTCCTGGAGGTACCCCTGCAGTGGTCCTCGTTGTCCGCCTAACGGGTTGGATCCCCTCTCTCCTATCAGTCACCCCACTCTCTTTCCCAGTCGACATGTCAGTAGAGGAGGTAATCGGTTCAAGTGCGTCAGTCGGACGGACAGGGGTAGGCATGCATTCAGTCTCTACATCCCCGGGATCAGTGTCTCCGACAGTATTAGTGATATCCATCTCTCTAGGTATCACAGTAGGGGAGTCAGGCTGGGAAAGGCAGGGGCGCAACATATTACGGTGCAAAGTTCGGATGCTGCCGCTGTCTTCGCCCTGCACTCGATAGACGGGGCCACCGGGGTACGGCTGTCCAATTACTCGATAGACTTCGGTCTCCCACTTGGGCCGGAGTTTCCCTTGCGGCTTCTTTATTCGGACTAGGACCAGTTGACCTACATTCAGTGGGTCTTCTTGTACCGGAAGTGGGTCAGCGTGCACTTGATCCTGAATTTGTCGGCCTACTAGCCGGTAGACAGTCTCCATTCTCTGGCGGTGTGTTTGTAGCCAGGAAGGATAGGTACCACAGGTATCTTCTTCGGAGCTAGACAGTTGCAACTCATGGATGTCTTTGCCTGGATGACCAAAGAGAAGGGTGTATGGGGTGTATCCGGTGACGGAATGGACCTGATTATTATAGGCCCACAGCAGTTCCGGGAGGAATCGAGGCCAGTCGGGCTTTTTGTCTTCAGCCAAAATCCGGATCAGTTGTAAGAGGGTCCGGTTAAAGCGTTCACACGCGCCATTCCCTTGTGGATGGTAAGGGGTGGTCCTGGACTTCTTGATTCCATACATCCATTGGAGTTCTTCAATGACTCGCCCTTCGAAACAAGCCCCCTGATCAGAGTGTAGCCGCTCCGGACACCCGTAGACCCGAACGAATTGCTGACAGATAGCCTGTGCAGCTGATTCAGCAGTCTGATCCTTGGTAGCAACAGCGACAGCGAATTTCGTGAAGTGGTCCACCATCACCAGACAGTACTGGTAGCCACTATTGGCTGTTCCTCCTGTGAGCTTCGCCCACCATCTCATGGGCCAACTGCACCGGGACGACAATCTGCAAACACTCCTCCAGCATATGAGATAAAAGGGCCCTGCGACACAGGACTCCATCTTTCACGATCAGCCGATCCCACTGGGCAAGCAGAGCCAAGGCTCCGGTCGCTAGTCGGGCTCGCACTTCGGAGGGCGGTTTCTCTTGTTTATTCACATACTGTTTCAGTAAGACGTGCTCGGGATCTCGATCTTGAAGCTTGGCCCATTCTTGCTGGGACAGGGGAGATCCCACTACGGCTTCAGTCCCTCCTACCGCATACTGGCGGCTATCTTCTATTTGCTTTGCGAGTCGGGCAAAGTCAGGCATCTCATCTTCCTCCAACTCTTCATCCCGGTCCCCCACTGGCGGGGATGATGTCACTCTAGACAGGCTGTCCGCATTCTGATTCTCATTCCCCGCTTTGTATTTAATTTTGTACTGGAATCTAGAGAGCCTGGCCATCCAGCGCTGTTCGATTGCCCCTAGTTTGGCATTCTCTAGGTGGGCAAGAGGATTGTTGTCTGTCATGACCAGCACCTCCGCTCCTGTCAGATAGCCGGCAAATTTCTCCGTCATAGCCCAAGTCAGAGCCAAGAGTTCCAAGCGGAAGGAGCTGTAGTTGACAGGATTCTTTTCGGTGTCACGGAGAGACCTACTGGCATAGGCTATCACGCGTTCTTTATTATCTTGAACTTGAGAGAGGACCGCCCCTAGACCTTGAAGACTGGCGTCGGTGTGCAACTGAAACGGTAATGTGTAGTCTGCATATGCCAGAACAGGGGGTGATGTTAGAGCAGCCTTAAGTGCCTGAAAGGATTTTTCTCGGTCAGGCCCCCAACTGATGCGTCGTCCTCTGGGGCAGTTCGCGGTCCCTCGGAGAACCTCATGCAGTGGTTCAGCAAGCCGAGCAAAGTCCTTGACAAACCGACGGTAGTAGCCTGTTAGCCCCAGAAAAGCCCGGACTTCTTTGACGGTAGTTGGCTGCGGCCACTCTTGAACGGCTGCCATCTTCTCCGGAGAGGGCTGGACGCCTTCGGCCGAGATCCGGTGACCCAAGTAGTCGATTTCCTGCTGGAACAGACGGCACTTGCTGGGCTTCAACTTCAAGCCGTGTCGCCTCAAGCGCTGGAACACTTGGCCAAGCTTGTGAAGATGGTCTTCAAAGGTGGCGGAGTATACCACGATGTCGTCAAGGTATATCAGCATAAACTCAAAGTTGAAGTCCCCCAGACAGCGTTCCATTAGTCTCTGAAAGGTCCCCGGTGCGTTATTCAAGCCGAACGGCATCCGGTCGAACTCATACAGGCCCATGGGAAGGATGAAGACAGTCTTTTCCCTGTCCTTCTCACTCATTGGAACCTGCCAATATCCACTGGCCAGGTCTAGGGACGAAAAATATTTGGCCTTCTTCAGGGCGGTCAGTGACTCTTCGATCCGAGGAAGTGGATATGAGTCCCGGATAGTGCAAGCGTTCAGCTTACGGTAGTCCACGCAAAACCTTAGGGAACCATCTTTCTTTTTGACTATCACCACAGGTGCAGCCCATGGGCTCTGGCTTTCACGTACCACTCCGGCGTGTAGCATAGATTCTAACAGGCTTTTCACCTCCTGGTATTGCTGAGGTAGTATCTGCCGGTACCTCTCGCGGATAGGGGGGGTATCGCCCGTGGGTATCTCGTGCTGGATACTGGTGGTACACCCAAAGTCGGTGTCATGCTTTGCAAAGGAGTCTTGGTGTTCCCGCAGGAGTTCCTCCACTTGAAACACTTCTTGTTTGGTGTGCTGAGACGTGTCTAGCTGCACTTTTTCCCGTAGTTTTCGCCCAATGTCTTCATCGTCTACTTGAGCGTTTATGGCTGAGACGGTTACCGTCCAGTCGCCTTCTGTAGACGGGGTGAATTCTAGGGGCCCAATGGGATTCACTTCCGTGGGTAGAGCATATACCCGGGCAAGTTGAGTGCCGGCTTCAAGGGCTAGGCCTACGTCTGCGGTGTTGTTTAGCCTGACAGGGACTCTCCCGTTCCTCCCGACGGCTAGAGTGCGAGCAACTACTGGGTTTAGCTTACCCCCACTTGGGGTCCTCGGCTCGATCAACACTTCAACCCCCTCAAGTTGTCGGTGGGTGTTAAGGGGTAAGGAAATGACTGTCTCTTTTTCAGCGGGCAAAGTAATCCAGGTACGGCGTGGCACCGTAATGGCGGCTAGGGGTAGTTGTTCCTCTGCCATCTGTTGAAGTCCAACGGTCCGGATTACGCGCTGGAAAGCCAGACGAGTCGGCTTATGTTTGGTGACTTTCTGCCAGTATTTGGGTCCTTTTCTTGTCAACAGCATAAGATCTAGGTCTTTCAAGATGTTCATTCCAACTATCACTGGGGTTTCGGAGTCGAAACCTTCCTTGACGATGACGATCCCTCGTTTCCCTAAGTCCTGTCCGCAGGCCTTTGTGTCCACCCAAGCAACTCCGGTCACTGGAATGGGTAGATTATTAGCCGCAATAATCTTAATGGCGGTGTCTGGGTCACGAGCAGTTCTTGGTTTGAGGTAATTTTCGTAAAACTGTTCAGAGATCGTGGTCACTTGTGACCCGGTGTCCATCAGTCCCTGTACGGCAATTCCTTCCAGGACAACTTCAAGTGTCGGGCTATTCGAGGCAAGAGCACTCCGCCATCGGCTCTGTTTTTCCACACCCCTCTCCTTGGCCTCCCCTGCTGCGCGAGCCTCAGCTGCAGGGGTGTCTAGTTTAACGGCGGCCATTGTGGTGAGGCCCGGCGTGGTAGCTCTGCTTGTGGATATGGCTGGGGTTCCATTCGCTGGTCTGATCGAAATTCCCTTCGCTGGGGTGACTGAGGGTTTGTTCGTTGGTGCGACGGAGGTTGTTGCGGAGGGAAGTGTTGAGGACAACGATTTGCCCTATGGCGAGGATCACCGCATGACCAACACTGTCCCACGGGACGACTAGGCTGTCTTCGCTGGTCTCCCTGTCGGTCTAATGTTAACTGTAATATCTGTCTCTGTAAGTCTGCTACCATCTGTTTCAGGTCTTCTGTGTCACTGTTCAGATTTTTAATGTCAGATATGGATCTGCACGCAGCACCTTGAATCCCCACATCCATGACGGGTCCCCTTGAACATTCTATGGCTTCCTGTTTGACTTCAGCAAAAGTAAGATCCGGCATCATCCGGATCAAGTCCTGTAACGTGCGGTTAAGATACTGGTCTCTCAGTCCTATTACAAATTGATCTCTCAGTACCAGGTCACGAGAAGCCATACCAGCTAGTTGTTCCCCTTTTCCACAGGTTTGTTCAAGGAGTACCTGAAGGGCGTTCGCATATTGGGGAATATCCTCCCATTCAAGCTGCGTCCGTCTAAAGAACATGTGTCGCAGTGTTCCCTGGTATGTGGTCGGTCCATAGGTGTTCTCCAGCACCCGCACCAAATCATCTACTGTACGCTGGCCCCTGACCGTCTCCAGTCTGACTGTGGTCCATGCCTCCCCCTCTAGCGACAGTACCGCCATTTCTGCCAAGGTCTTAGGGTCAATATTATACATTTCCCCCAGTATCCGGACTTGCTCCGCCCACTCTGGTACAGGGTAGTTTCGTCCGCCAAATTTCCTGACCTGATTCACAATAGACACCGGCGGGGCTTTCTGACTGTACACATGGCCTGGGTGGGAATCCTGTTGGTCACAGATCCTGCCGACTACGCCAGATGAAGTGACCGCGGGCAAGGCCGCGCATTGGTATCTATGATCTGGCCCAGCAAGATCCCCACACACAGACTCTATCTTGATAACTGTATCTTTACTCGTATACATTTTTAACACAGCAAAGAAAAACAATAAATGACAACCATAAATATGCATAGTAATAACGTGTACTGATAAGCTGACCCTCACTGTCCCTACTCACACGTTACCAGTCCTTTACTCCAGAAGGATGTGTCCCCCGTCGCAGGCCTGTCTGTCTTTGCAGGAGGGCGTCCCAGCCGGAAAAAAAAACAGGAACAGCAGAATTCGCGGAAAGAAAGGAAGGTATACTTCAGCCTCTCGCCAGAGGTCCCGCTTACAGTCTCTCTGATCCGGATAGAAGCTCTTGTGGGTCCCCTTATGTAGTCCACACTCCAGTAGCAGGGAGTGTAACAGCTGAATCCTTCAGCAGTGCAGAAGCTGGGGAAGGCTCCGAGGATATGGTGTTAGATAGAAGAAATCACGTTGAGAGTCTCTCCTGTGCCACACATGAGGGCCTGCACACCGTCCTGGCTCTTTTCACAGACCACAGCAGACTCTTCGCGCGCTTTTTCCTGCTTCCCACTTTGGTCACGTGACTCTCTAGGGCGGGACACAGGAGGCTCAGTCTTTTTCTCTGTCATCACACCCTGCGCAGGTGCAACCTCTGGCCACAAGGTGGCAACATCATCCTGTGTAATCACTTCTGTAACAGGCTCTATATCAATTATCACAGAACAGCCAGAGCCGGCCAGCTCACTACAGATGTATCATCCTCCGAAACTTTGAGGACTCCACCAAGATGGTGATCAGCGATGACACCATAATTAGCATCACCATCCCGCTTCTCTGTCTTCTGAAATGCTCTCTGCTCTCAATTGAAGAGGATGCCCACAACGCGTTTCTGCAGCGGTCTGCTGCCTTCATCAGGTGGAGTTATGGGAAAATGGCAGAAACAGGCACTTTTATACATAAAGCAAAGGAACTCAATGGGAGGTGCCAAGGGAGAATTTGGTACTTAACCCCTTAATCACCATTAAAAAAGACAATTACAATTTTATAACAAAGGGGACTTAAAAAAGCATTACGGGTCAATAACTACACATTACTAACTTACTATGAAGATGCAAGACGCAGACATTAATGGCAATGCTTTAAAAATACATACATATAAAATGCATATATAAATGAGGGTAAATAAGCATATTACATAAAAATTGGTGAGGCATATCCTGAGTATACCCCTCAACCAGTTTTTATCCCCCCCAAAAATATATAAATATTAATAATTCACCTGCACACATTATCAATCGCTAAATTCAAACCTTCCGGATATAATGTACCCAATTTAAAAATCCAAAAATTCTCTCTCTTCATAAGATAATTAAGCCGATTAGTTACATTATCAGGCACTTGTTCTAAAATCGTGAGTTTCAAGCTCACCTCATGCACGTCACTGACAGCGTAGGAAAATTCTCCTGCGCTTGCGCTTGCCGTGAGCGCAGGAGAATTCTCTCACACTCACCGCATGCGTAGGAGAATTCTCCCACGCTGTCAGTGACGTGCATGAGGTGAGCTGAGTTCATTGGACATGATCTCTGCTCATCTGGATGCCGTCACAGCCAGACACTGAGGAGCGCAAGCATGCCTGCGCTTCTCAGTGTCTGCGGCATGGCAAGCTGGGTGGCAGCTTTCGGCTGCGATCCAGCCTGTCATGTCAATGTAGAAGACCTAGAGCCGTCCTGGGAACCATGGAAAGGTAAGGATGATGTTGGTTTATTATTTAATTTTTATTGCAGGAGATCATTGGCTTCAGCTGGAATGGGTGTGATGGTAAGTATGGTTTAATTTAGAACAATAAAGAATTGTGTGTTTATTTCAATTAAAGGACTTTATTCTGGGTGTTGTGTTTTTTTTTTAACTTTGACTATGGGGTTAGTAATGGGGGTGTCTTATAGATGCCTCTCCATTACTAACCTGGGCTTGATGTCAGCTGGCATTATAAGCTGACATCAACCCCAGCCCTATTACCCCACTGCCACCACTACAGGGCAGTGGGAAGAGCGAGGCTAAGTGCCAGAATTGGCGCATCCTATGGATGCACCATTTCTGGGGCGGCTGACGGCTGGTGTTTCTAGCCTGGGAGGGGGCCAATATTCATGGCACCCTTCCTGGGCTATTAATATCAGCCCCCAGCTGTCTGCCTAGCCTTTGCTAGCTATTAAAATAGGGGGGACCCCACATCATTTTTTGGGGGGTCCCCCATTTTAATAGCTAGTAAAGGCTAGGTATTCAGCTGGGGGATGATATTAGTAGCCTAGGAAGCTCCGTGGGTATTACCCCCTTTCCAGGCTTCAAACTTCTGCCCCAGCCGTCTGCTTAACCTCCGCTAGAGACTAAAATTACGGGGAACCCCACGCCAATTTTTTTTTTAATAAATCCTCTATTTTAACACTAAATGACAAGTACAATAATCAACACTATCACTGTACTTATTATATATGTGACTGACATGTTTCTCTCTATCTAATCTATGTGTGATGCTCTATTCTTTCTGTTCTAAATTGTCAAGTACGGATGCTGAATTGCCGTCCGGCTTTTTTAAAGAGACGGTGCTTGAAAACACTATTATTTTTTTAAATAAATCCTTTAACACTAAATGACAAGTACAGTAACCAACACTGTCACTGTTCTTCTTATATATGTGACTGACATGTTTCAATCTATCTAATCTATGTGTGATGCTCTATTCTTTCTCTTCTAAATTGTCGGGTACCGATGCTGCTATTGAGCAGTTTGTCAGCTTTTGGACACCTTTGAAGGTGTTTTCTATGTGTTTTTATTTGCCTGCCATTGGTTTTAACGGTGTTCGACGTTGTTCGACAGTGTTCTAAGGTGTTCAACGAACAATTCCACGATCATTCCGGTGTTCGACGAACCGAGCCGAACCCGAACACTATGGGTGGGTAGCTCAACACTACCAGCCACCCACCCACATTGGTGACTCTGGTTTTTATACTAAAGAAAGATCCTACTGTGATTTTTTTTACGTTATTTTTTAAAACAAATGCAGTCACCGGGAAATGTCATTTTAACATCTTACAACCTTATCTGGCCATGTGGTGTGTGACACATCATCAGACATACAGTATCCTGTTTCATTTATGATGGAGGTACTCTGAAAGTCACAAAACCTATTTTTATAGGGCCATCAGTCGGCCCTCGCTATTGTTAGAGAGCCATCAGCCGGCTATGCTTTGTTGTTCCCATTATTAACGAGTGACTCTCCTATACTGTTATAGTTTATGCAGTGACTGCAAGGGCTGCCAAAAATTTGGAGGCAGTCAAATGCCCCTTGCAAGAGACGTAGAGGTTGGAGGGCCTCCTTAAAACAATGTTCTCATTATTAGGAAGTGGGTCTCCCATAGTGTTTGCCTATGCAGTGAAGCAACGGCTGCCAAAAATTTGGAGGCACTCCAATGCCCCTTGCAAGAGACATACAGTACAGACCAAAAGTTTGGACACACCTTCTCATTTAAAGATTTTTCTGTATTTTCATGACTAAGAAAATTGTACATTCACACTGAAAGCATCAAAACTATGAATTAACACATGTGGAATTATATACTTAACAAAAAAGTGTGAAACAACTGAAAATATGTCTTATATTCTAGGTTCTTCAAAGTAGCCACCTTTTGCTCTGATGACTGCTTTGCACACTCTTGGCATTCTCTTGATGAGCTTCAAGAGGTCGTCACCGGAAATGGTTTTCAGTTCACAGGTGTGCCCTGTCAGGTTTAATAAGTGGGATTTCTTGCCTTATAAATGGGGTTGGGACCATCAGTTGTGTTGTGCAGAAGTCTGGTGGATACACAGCTGATAGTCCTACTGAATAGACTGTGTGAATTTGTATTGTGGCAAGAAAAAAGCAGCTAAGTAAAGAAAAACGAGTGGCCATCATTACTTTAAGAAATGAAGGTCAGTCAGTCCGAAAAATTGGGAAAACTTTGAAAGTGTCCCCAAGTGCAGTTACAAAAACCATCAAGAGCTACAAAGAAACTGGCTCACATGAGGACCGCCCCAGGAAAGGAAGACCTTGCTTCTGAGGATAAGTTTATCCGAGTCACCAGCCTCAGAAATCGCAGGTTAACAGCAGCTCAGATTAGAGACCAGGTCAATGCCACACAGAGTTCTAGCAGCAGAAACATCTCTTCAACAACTGTTAAGAGGAGACTTTGAGCAGCAGGCCTTCATGGTAAAATAGCTGCTAGGAAACCACTGCTAAGGACAGGCAACAAGCAGAAGAGACTTGTTTGGGCTAAAGAACACAAGGAATGGACATTAGACCAGTGGAAATCTGTGCTTTGGTCTGATGAGTCCAAATTTGAGATCTTTGGTTCCAACCACCGTGTCTTTGCGCGACACAGAAAAGGTGAACGGATGGACTCTACATGCCTGGTTACCACCGTGAATCATGGAGGAGGAGGTGTGATGGTGTGGGGGTGTTTTGCTGGTGACAGTGTTGGGGATTTATTCAAAATTTAAGGCATACTGAACCAGAAAGGCTACCACAGCATCTTGCAGCGGCATGCTATTCCATCCGGTTTGCATTTGGTTGGACCATCATTTATTTTTCAACAGGACAATGACCCCAAACACACCTCCAGGCTGTGTAAAGGCAATCTGACCAAGAAGGAGAGTGATGGGGTACTACTACGTCAGATGACCTGGCCTCCACTGTCACCAGACCTGAACCCAATTGAGATGGTTTGGGGTGTGCTGGTCCACAGAGTGAAGGCAAAAGGGCCAACAAGTGCTAAGCATCTCTGGGAACTCCTTCAAGATTGTTGGAAGACCATTTCCGGTGACTACCTCTTGAAGCTCATCACGAGAATGTGCAAAGCAGTCATCAAAGCAAAAGGTGGCTACTTTGAAGAACCTAGAATATAAGACATATTTTCAGTTGTTTCACACTTTTTTGTTAAGTATATAATTCCACATGTGTTAATTCATAGTTTTGATGCCTTCAGTGTGAATGTACAATTTTCATAGTCATGAAAATACAGAAAATCTTTAAATGAGAAGGTGTGTCCAAACTTTTGGTCTGTACTGTAGATATGTTGATATGGTACATATGGTGGTGATATGGTGGTGGAGGATGAGGATGCGGAGAAGGAGGAGGACAAGAGCAAATAGACAAAATCAGGAAGCGTATACCCATGTCTGGTTGCAGTGTGGATGTGGTTTGCAATACGTGGGCCGAACTATACAAAAAATGCAGGCCCGCCTTAATAAACATCGCTCTAATATTAAGAATGGGTATGTGCAGCATAGTGTTTCTAAGCACTTTCTGACTGCCCACCAGAGAGATCCCATTAGCTTGAAACTCACGATTTTAGAACAAGTGCCTGATAATGTAACTAATCAGCTTAATTATCTTATGAAGAGAGAGAATTTTTGGATTTTTAAATTGGGTACATTATATCCGGAAGGTTTGAATTTAGCGATTGATAATGTGTGCAGATGAATTATTAATATTTATATATTTTTGAGGGGATAAAAACTGGTTGAGGGGTATACTCAGGATATGCCTCACCAATTTTTATGTAATATGCTTATTTACCCTCATTTATATATGCATTTTTATATGTATGTATTTTTAAAGCATTGCCGTTAATGTCTGCATCTTGCATCTTCATAGTAAGTTTATAATGTGTAGTTATTGACCCGTAATGCTCTTTAAGTCCCCTGTGTTATTAAATTGTAATTGTCTTTTTTAATGGTGATTAAGGGGTTAAGTACCAAATTCTCCCTTGGCACCTCCCATTGAGTTCCTTTGCTTTATGTATAAAAGTGCCTGTTTCTGCCATTTTCCCATAACTCCACCTGATGAAGGCAGCAGACCGCTGCAGAAACGCGTTGTGGGCACTAGAACTTCAAAAAAGAGGTTTGTTTTATCCTTTTCCAGCGGCTTATCCAGTTTCTAGCTCCCCACTGACCACTTCAATTTGCACACTGTTCACTTTTCCCTTGGGAGTTGTGGCTGGAGGCTGCAGAGAACTGGATACAATTTCAGCTGCAGGACCTGTAGGACCTGCGATGATGTCATCACCCATGTGACCCCACCCGGAATCACATGATTGGAAGCTCCATCTGCTAATCCAGAGGAGACACTGAAGGCATCGTGGCAGCGCTATCAGCGCCAGTAGCTGTTTAACCTGGGTTGTGCGGTCTGCACAACCCACTCAGGTGAGCAGACCACTGTATCTGCACGTATATTCTACTTCCATACAGGTTCACACAAGCACTGCGCTTTTCCACCCCACCCCCTTTTTTGTCTTTCATTACTGGTTGGTGACACTTCTAGACCCACGCTACAAGGAGAACTTTCTATCTCTTATTCCCTTGCAGGACAGGCCTAATAAAATGGTGCAGTCCAAGAAGGCCCTTGTTGCGGAATTATTTAAAAAAATTCCCATCTGAAAACCCTGGTGGCAGAGGTCACAGTTCGTTGGACAACCAAGGAATACAGGCGAGAGAGCCATAAATGCAATGCAGTAAAGGTAGGGGAACACTGTCAAAGTTCTGGGACAGTTTTCTCAGAACCTCCCATCGCACAAGCCCTGAGGCCCAGGGTACTCTCACAAGGAGTGCAAAGTTTCGAAAGATGGTGAGGGAATACCTTCCCGACCGTACCAACGTCCTCCGTGATTCCTCTGTGCCTTATAATTATTGGGTATCCAAGCTGGACACGTGGCATGAACTGGCTCTCTGCGCCTTGGAGGTCCTGGCCTGCCTTGCCACTAGCGTTTTGTCAGAGCGGGTTTTTAGTGCTGCCGGTGGAATTATAACCAATAGGCGCATCCGCCTGTCAACTGAAAATGCTGACAGGCTGACTCTATAAAAATGAACAAGGGCTGGATTGAGCCAGACTTCTCAACACCACCGAATGATAGCAGTGTAACATAAACTCAAATACAGTGTCTTTTTTTGGGAAGGTCTAACACTATTCCCATGCACCTCTGTCTTCACACCAAGACATGGGTATACGCTTCCTGATTTTGTCTATTTGCTCTTGTCCTCCTCCTTCTCCGCATCCTCATCCTCCACCACCATATCACCACCATGTGTACCATATCAACATATCTATGTCTCTTGCAAGGGGCATTGGAGTGCCTCCAAATTTTTGGCAGCCGTTGCTTCACTGCATAGGCAAACACTATGGGAGACCCACTTCCTAATAATGGGAACATTGTTTTAAGGAGGCCCTCCAACCTCTACGTCTCTTGCAAGGGGCATTTGACTGCCTCCAATTTTTTGGCAGCCCTTGCAGTCACTGCATACACTATAACAGTATAGGAGAGTCACTCGTTAATAATGGGAACAACAAAGCATAGCCGGCTGATGGCTCTCTAACAATAGCGAAGGCCGACTGATGGCCCTATAAAAATAGGTTTTGTGACTTTCAGAGTACCTCCATCATAAATGAAACAGGATGTGTCTGATGATGTGTCACACACCACATGGCCAGATAAGGTTGTAAAATGTTAAAATGACATTTCCCGGTGACTGCATTTGTTTTAAAAAATAGCATAAAAAAAAACACAGTAGGATCTTTCTTTACTATAAAAACCAGAGTCACCAATGTGGGTGGGTGGCTGGTAGTGTTGAGCCACCCTCATAGTGTTCGGGTTCGGCTCGGTTCGTCGAACACCGGGATGCTCGTGGAATTGTTCGTTGAATACCTTTGAACACTGTCGAACAACGTCGAACACAGTTAAAACCAATGGCAGGCAAATAAAAACACATAGAAAACACCTTCAAAGGTGTCCAAAAGCTGACAAACTGCTCAGAAGCAGCATCGATACCCGACAATTTAGAAGAGAAAGAATAGAGCATCACACATAGATTAGATAGATAGAAACATGTCAGTCACATATATAAGAAGTACAGTGACAGTGTTGGTTACTGTACTTGTCATTTAGTGTTAAAGGATTTATTTAAAAAAAATAATTGTGTTTTCATGCACCGTCTCTTTAAAAAAGCCGGACGGCAATTCAGCATCCGTACCTGACAATTTAGAACATAAAGAATAGAGCATCACACATAGATTAGATAGATAGAAACATGTCAGTCACATGTATAATAAGTACAGTGATAGTGTTGATTACTGTACTTGCCATTTAGTGTTAAAATAAAGGATTTATTAAAAAAAAAAATTGGCGTGGGGTTCCCCGTAATTTTAGTCTCTAGCGGAGGTTAAGCAGACGGCTGGGGCAGATGTTTGAAGCCTGGAAAGGGGGTAATACCCACGGAGCTTCCTAGGCTACTAATATCATCCCCAGCTGAATACCTAGCCTTTACTAGCTATTAAAATGGGGGACCCCCCAAAAAATGACGTGGGGTCCCCCCTATTTTAATAGCTAGCAAAGGCTAGGCAGACAGCTGGGGGCTGATATTAATAGCCCAGTAAGGGTGCCATGAATATTAGCCCCCTCCCAGGTTAGAAACACCAGCCGTCAGCCGCCCCAGAAATGGTGCATCCATAGGATGCGCCAATTCTGGCACTTAGCCTCGCTCTTCCCACTGCCCTGTAGCGGTGGCAGTGGGGTAATAGGGCTGGGGTTGATGTCAGCTTATAATGCCAGCTGACATCAAGCCCAGGTTAGTAATGGAGAGGCGTCTATAAGACACCCCCATTACTAACCCCATAGTCAAAGTTAAAAAAAAAATACAACACCCAGAATAAAGTCCTTTAATTGAAATAAGCACACAATTCTTTATTGTTCTAAATTAAACCATACTTACCATCACGCCCATTCCAGCTGAAGCCAACGATCTCCTGCAATAAAAATTAAATAATAAACCAACATCATCCTTACCTTTCCATGGTTCCCAGGACGGCTCTAGCTCTTCTACATTGACATGACAGGCTGGATCGCAGCCGAAAGCTGCCACCCAGCTTCCAATGCTGCAGACACTGAGAAGCGCAGGCATGCTTGCGCTCCTCAGTGTCTGGCTGTGACGGCATCCAGATGAGCAGAGATCATGTCCAATGAACTCAGCTCACCTCATGCACGTCACTGACAGCGTAGGAGAATTCACCTACGCATGCGGTGAGCGTGAGAGAATTCTCCTGTGCTCACGGCAAGCGCAAGCGCAGGAGAATTCTCCTGCGCTGTCAGTGACGTGCATGAGGTGAGCTGAGTTCATTGGACATGATCTCGGCTCATCTGGATGCCGTCACAGCCAGACACTGAGGAGCGCAAGCATGCCTGCGCTTCTCAGTGTCTGCAGCATGGCAAGCTGGATGGCAGCTTTCGGCTGCGATCCAGCCTGTCATGTGAATATAGCAGAGCTGGAGCCGTTCTGGTAACCATGGAAAGGTAAGAATGAGGTTGATTTGTTATTTTACTTTTATTGCAGAAGACATTGGCTTCAGCTGGAATGGGCATGATGGTAAGTTTGGTTTAATTTAGAACATTAAAAAATTGTGTGTTTATTTCAATTAAAGGACTTTATTCTGGGCGTTGTGTTTTTTTTAAATACTTTACTAGAAATTCATGGCGGTCATGTCTAGTATTGGCGTGACCCCATGAATTTCGGGCTTAGCTGATAATAACAAGCTGGCCCTAAGCCCTTTATTACCCAGTGAGCCACCACACCAGGGCCCTGGATGAGTTGGGTACAGCACCAGAAGATGGCTTTTCTATGAAGGCGCCATTTTCTGGGGTGGCTGTGGACTGCAATTTGCAGCGGGGGGGGGGTCCCAGAAAGCTTGGGCCTCCGTGCGCTGCAGATTCCAGCCCCCAGCTGCCTAGTTGTACCTGGCTGGACGCAAAAATAGGGCGAAGCCCCACGTCAATTTTTTTTTTATTATTTCATGAATTTCATGAAATAATTGAAAAAAAAAATATGTGGGGCTTTGCCCTATTTTTGTGTACTTGTTGTAGTGTGGATGTGGTTTGCAATACGTGGGCCGAACTATACAAAGAATGCAGGCCCGCCTTAATAAACATCGCTCTAATACTAAGAATGGGTATGTGCAGCATAGTGTTTCTAAACACTTTCTGACTGCCCACCAGAGAGATCCCATTAGCTTGAAACTCACGATTTTAGAACAAGTGCCTGATAATGTAACTAATCGGCTTAATTATCTTATGAAGAGAGAGAATTTTTGGATTTTTAAATTGGGTACATTATATCCGGAAGGTTTGAATTTAGCGATTGATAATGTGTGCAGATGAATTATTAATATTTATATATTTTTGGGGGGATAAAAACTGGCTGAGGGGTATACTCAGGATATGCCTCACCAATTTTTATGTAATATGCTTATTTACCCTCATTTATATATGTATGTATTTTTAAAGCATTGCCGTTAATGTCTGCATCTTGCATCTTCATAGTAAGTTTATAATGTGTAGTTATTGACCCGTAATGCTTTTTTAAGTCCCCTTTGTTATAAAATTGTAATTGTCTTTTTAATGGTGATTAAGGGGTTAAGTACCAAATTCTCCCTTGGCACCTCCCATTGAGTTCCTTTGCTTTATGTATAAAAGTGCCTGTTTCTGCCATTTTCCCATAACTCCACCTGATGAAGGCAGCAGACCGCTGCAGAAATGCGTTGTGGGCATTAGAACTTCAATAAAGAGGTTTGTTTTATCCTTTTCCAGCGGCTTATCCAGTTTCTAGCGCCCCACTGACCACTTCAATTTGCACACTGTTCACTTTTCCCTTGGGAGTTGTGGCTGGAGGCTGCAGAGAACTGGATACAATTTCAGCTGCAGGACCTGTAGGACCTGCGATGATGTCATCACCCATGTGACCCCACCCGGAATCACATGATTGGAAGCTCCATCTGCTAATCCAGAGGAGACACTGAAGGCATCGTGGCAGCGCTATCAGCGCCAGTAGCTGTTTAACCTGGGTTGTGCAGTCTGCACAACCCACTCAGGTGAGCAGACCACTGTATCTGCACGTATATTCTACTTCCATACAGGTTCACACAAGCACTGCGCTTTTCCACCCCACCCCCTTTTTTGTCTTTAATTACAGGTTGGTGACACTCCTAGACCCACGCTACAAGGAGAACTTTCTATCTCTTATTCCCTTGCAGGACAGGCCTAATAAAATGGTGCAGTACGAGAAGGCCCTTGCTGCGGAATTATTTAAAAAAATTCCCATCTGAAAACCCTGGTGGCAGAGGTCACAGTTCGTTGGACAACCAAGGAATACAGGCGAGAGAGCCATAAATGCAATGCAGTAAAGTTAGGGGAACACTGTCAATGTTCTGGGACAGTTTTCTCAGAACCTCCCATCGCACAAGCCCTGAGGCCCAGGGTACTCTCACAAGGAGTGCATAGTTTCGAAAGATGGTGAGGGAATACCTTCCCGACCGTACCAACGTCCTCCGTGATTCCTCTGTGCCTTATAATTATTGGGTGTAATGCACACGCCCGGGCTGAGTGGTGTGTGCGTGTGTATGTAGTGATTCCACTGTGCCATGAACCGGAGAGTGCCTGGAGGGGCGTAACTAAGTATCTGCCCGATCCGACCAAGGTCGCACGACTGCATACGACACCAGTGCACCAGGGAGGAACCGAGCAGAGGGACCAGGGTCTACTCCAGGTCAGACTCCGGACACGGCTGTTGACCCACACTGGGGAATACAGGAACAGGCAGACTAGAGCGCAGGCTGGGTAGGGTCCAGTACTGGGAGACAAATTCGAAACCGCAGACGCGGTGGACAGGGCAGAGCAAAGCGAAACCGCAGACGCGGTGGACAAGGCTGAGCAAAGCTAAACCACAGATGCGGTGGACAAGGCTGAGCAAAGCAAAGCGAAACCGCAGACGCGGTGGACAGAGCTGAGCAAAGCGAAATCGCAGACGCGGTGGACAGAGCTGAGCAAAGCGAAACCGCAGACGCGGTGGACAGGGCTGAGCAAAGCGAAACCGCAGACGCGGTGGACAGAGCTGAGCAAAGCGAAACCGCAGACGCGGTGGACAGAGCTGAGCAAAGCGAAACCGCAGACGCGGTGGACATGGCTGAGCAAAGCGAAACCGCAGACGCGGTGGACAGGGCTGAGCAAAGCGAAACCGCAGACGCGGAGGGGACAGGGCTCTGTTCACACGGAACAGACTGGAAGGGAAAGGCAGAACCAGATACACACAGGATACTTGCAATGAAGTAGAGAGTGGACTCCAAACTCACAAACGGGAGTACAAAGACAACGAGTAGGAGATAGGTACGGGATCAGATTCTGAAAGAAAAGGGAAGGTACGGACATAGAGAAAAACAGATAACAGGCTAGAAGAATATACAAACAAGAGCAGGCAAGATACAGGAACGGGTCTAGGTATGCGGCCCCTAGAAGGCGGAAAGAACAGGCTAGGAGCGTGTTCACACTGGCCTGGAAATACAGCCTCCAGGATAGGCAGAAGACAACAGGCTAGAGAGCGTGTACAGACTGCAGGTTAGAGTACACAGGTAGGACACAGTACAGACACGGGAACAAATACTGCAAGACAGGTAACATAGACAGGACCTGGCATGTCAGAGATAAAAAGCCAACTGACAGGGAAAGATGCTCAGGCATGGGTTAATTGGAGCAGCTGGTTTAAATACCAGGTGACAGACAGCAATAGGCTGAGGACGCACAAGGGGTGTGCCTGCAGCAGGTACAAAAAGCAGGAAGTGATCGGGCGCCGCCCTTAAGCAGCAGAAACAGAGACAAAAAAACAGCATGGAGGGAAGCCAGAGAGACATTCTGAATTGGAGATCAAGTGCGCTCTCTTGCACAGTGGGAGATGGACCACTATGCAAGGACGCCGCCAGGTATGTTACAGTACCCCCCCCCCTTACGCCCCCTCTTCTTCAGGCCTGCCAGAATCTTCCGCAGGGAATTCGAGGGCCAATCCTTCACTTCAAGAAGATCACTTCCACTGTCCACAGGAAAAACTGGTCTCATCTGGATAGCTAGGATGCTACCTCCTATCCAGCCATCCTCAGCAACAGACAAAACGGGTGGAGTACCAGGAACAGCACACAAGGAAGTCTCTCTCCACATATTTTCAGGTGGCACCCCAGAGGGTACAGAAGACAACTGGAAGTCCTCCGCCGGGTTGGAGGGGGGCAGAGACTCGGGGGTAACCTCCGCTTCGGAGTACACTTGTTCAGACTCACTGGATGAAGCAGGCGAGCTATCAGGTACCGAGTATAGGAGAGTCTCAGTCCTTTCACTATCAAGTAGCACCCCAAAGGGTTCAGGAGACACCTGGAGGTACTCTGCCGGGTCAGAGGAGTGCAGAGACTCGGGGGTAACCTCTGCTTCAGAGAACACTAGGTCGGACTCACTGGACGAAGCAGGCGAGGTATCAGGTGCTGAGTATAGGAAAGTCTCTGTCCATTCACCACCAGGTGGCACCCTGAAGGGTTATGGAGACAACTGGAGGTACTCCGCCTGGTCGAAGGGGTGTAGAGACTTGGGAGTAACCTCTGCTTCGGAGTACACTAGGTTGAACTCACTGGACGAAGTGAGCGAGGTATCAGGTACAGAGTATAGGAGAGTCTCTGTCCTTTCGCTACCAGGTAGCACCCCGAAGGGCTCAGGAGACAACTGGAGGTCCTCCGCCTGGTCGGAGGAGAGTAGAGACTCGGGGTTAACTACCGCTTTGAGGTACCCATTGTCAGGCTCACAGGACGGAGCAGACGAAGTATCGGATACCGGGTGTAGGGAAGTCTTTCTCCATTTGTCATCAGGTGGTATCCCAGAGGATTCAGGAGGCAACAGGGGGTCCTCCGCCAGGTAGTAGAGATGCACAGACTCGGAGGAAATCACTGCTTCAGAGTACCTTTGGACAGGCTCACTGGTTAAAGTGGGTGAAGCATCAGATACCGGGTGCAGGAAGTCCTCCAGTGTGGATTCTGGGTAGGCAGTAGTCTCTTCGGGCAGGAGAACTGGTGCGCTACCCACGCACATTACCCGTCGAGGCTGCTCCGGGATACCGGGAAATGAAGCTTCAGCAGGATCCTCAAGGTTGGAATCAGGAGGTCTTTGGGAGAACAGACCTTGGAGTGACGGCTTGCCTCTACGCCTAGCACGTCTGGACTGCCTCTTGAGGTCGTGAGAAGTATTCCGGAGAGCGTAGTCATCCTGTGTGGATTCTGGGTGGGCAGTAGTCTCTTTGGGCAGGAGGACTAGTGCGCTACCCACACACATTACCGGTCGGGGCTGCTCCGGGATATTGGGAAGTGAAGCTTCAGCAGGGGCTTCAGGGTTAGGGTCCTCAAAGACCATACGAAAGGTCACCAGGAAGGCCTGCAGGTCAAGGACGACAGGATCCCATGCTTCCCATAGGGGGGGTGACCCATTTCAAGGCATCACCCACTAGGTAGTCAATCATAAAGGGCACTTTAGCCCAATCGGAAGGAAAATAGAGAGGGTAGGCCTTAAAGTGTAGCATGCATTGCTCCACAAATGCACGACTCTGTCTTGGATCCCCATAGTACCGTGGCGGATCCGCAGGAACGAGTGCAGAAAGATCCATCTGGACAGGTGCGTAATTCGCCTGGAACTCAGCTAAAGAAAAAAATAAATAAATACATATTTTTTTTATTTATTTTTAATGCACGTATTGGCTGGAAAACGTCTCAGAGAGCGAAGGCCGTGGGGCTCAACGGGAACCATGGCCTGAGCATGCCATAATGCACACGCCCGGGCTGAGTGGCATGTGCGTGTGTATGTAGTGATTCCACTGTGCCATGAACCGGAGAGTGCCTGGAGGGGCGTAACTAAGTATCTGCCCGATCCGACCAAGGTCGCACGACGGCATAAGACGCCAGTGCACCAGGGAGGAACCGAGCAGAGGGACCAGGGTCTACTCCAGGTCAGACTCCGGACACGGCTGTTGACCCACACCGGGGAATACAGGAACAGGCAGACTAGAGCGCAGGCTGGGTAGGGTCCAGTACAGACTGGGAGACAAATTCGAAACCGCAGACGCGGTGGACAGGGCAGAGCAAAGCGAAACCGCAGACGCGGTGGACAAGGCTGAGCAAAGCGAAACCGCAGACGCGGTGCACAAGGCTGAGCAAAGCGAAACCGCAGACACGGTGGACAAGGCTGAGCAAAGCGAAACCGCAGACGCGGTGGACAGAGCTGAGCAAAGCGAAACCGCAGACGCGGTGGACAGAGCTGAGCAAAGCGAAACCGCAGACGGGGTGGACAAGGCTGAGCAAAGCGAAACCGCAGACGCGGTGGACAGAGCTGAGCAAAGCGAAACCGCAGACGCGGTGGACAGATCTGAGCAAAGCGAAACCGCAGACGCGGTGGACAGGGCTGAGCAAAGCGAAACCGCAGACGCGGTGGACAGATCTGAGCAAAGCGAAACCGCAGACGCGGTGGACAGGGCAGAGCAAAGCGAAACCGCAGACGCGGTGGACAAGGCTGAGCAAAGCGAAACCGCAGACGCGGTGCACAAGGCTGAGCAAAGCGAAACCGCAGACACGGTGGACAAGGCTGAGCAAAGCGAAACCGCAGACGCGGTGGACAGAGCTGAGCAAAGCGAAACCGCAGACGCGGTGGACAGAGCTGAGCAAAGCGAAACCGCAGACGGGGTGGACAAGGCTGAGCAAAGCGAAACCGCAGACGCGGTGGACAGAGCTGAGCAAAGCGAAACCGCAGACGCGGTGGACAGATCTGAGCAAAGCGAAACCGCAGACGCGGTGGACAGGGCTGAGCAAACCGAAACCGCAGACGCGGTGGACAGGGCTGAGCAAAGCGAAACCGCAGACGCGGTGGACAGGGCTGAGCAAAGCGAAACCGCAGACGCGGTGGACAGGGCTGAGCAAACCGAAACCGCAGACACGGAGGGAACAGGGCTCTGTTCACACGGAACAGACTGGAAGGGAAAGGCAGAACCAGATACACACAGGATACTTGCAATGAAGTAGAGAGTGGACTCCAAACTCACAAACGGGAGTACAAAGACAACGAGTAGGAGATAGGTACGGGATCAGATTCTGAAAGAAAAGGGAAGGTACGGACATAGAGAAAAACAGATAACAGGCTAGAAGAGTATACAAACAAGAGCAGGCAAGATACAGGAACGGGTCTAGGTATGCGGCCCCTAGAAGGCGGAAAGAACAGGCTAGGAGCGTGTTCACACTGGCCTGGAAATACAGCCTCCAGGATAGGCAGAAGACAACAGGCTAGAGAGCGTGTACAGACTGCAGGTTAGAGTACACAGGTAGGACACAGTACAGACACGGGAACAAATACTGCAAGATAGGTAACATGCACAGGACCTGGCATGTCAGAGACAAAAAGCCAACTGACAGGGAAAGATGCTCAGGCATGGGTTAATTGGAGCAACTGGTTTAAATACCAGGTGACAGACAGCGATAGGCTGAGGACGCACAAGGGGTGTGCCTGCAGCAGGTACAAAAAGCAGGAAGTGATCGGGCGCCGCCCTTAAGCAGCAGAAACAGAGACAAACAAACAGCATGGAGGGAAGCCAGAGAGACATTCTGAATTGGAGATCAAGTGCGCTCTCTTGCACAGTGGGAGATGGACCACTATGCAAGGACACCGCCAAGTATGTTACATTGGGTATCCAAGCTGGACACGTGGCATGAACTGGCTCTCTGCGCCTTGGAGGTCCTGGCCTGCCTTGCCACTAGCGTTTTGTCAGAGCGGGTTTTTAGTGCTGCGGGTGGAATTATAACCAATAGGCGCATCCGCCTGTCAACTGAAAATGCTGACAGGCTGACTCTATAAAAATGAACAAGGGCTGGATTGAGCCAGACTTCTCAACACCACCGAATGATAGCAGTGAAACATAAACTCAAATACAGTGCCTTTTTTTGGGGAGGTCTAACACTATTCCCATGCACCTCTGTCTTCACACCAAGACATGGGTATACGCTTCCTGATTTTTTCTATTTGCTCTTGTCCTCCTCCTTCTCCGTGTCCTCATCCTCCAGCACCATATCACCACCATATGTACCATATCAACATATCTATGCCTCTTGCAAGGGGCATTGGAGTGCCTCCAAATTTTTGGCAGCCTTTGCTTCACTGCATAGGCAAACACTATGGGAAACCCACTTCCTAATAATGGGAACATTGTTTTAAGGAGGCCCTCCAACCTCTACGTCTCTTGCAAGGGGCATTTGACTGCCTCCAAATTTTTGGCAGCCCTTGCAGTCACTGCATACACTATAACAGTATAGGAGAGTCACTCGTTAATAATGGGAACAACAAAGCATAGCCGGCTGATGGCTCTCTAACAATAGCGAGGGCCGACTGATGGCCCTATAAAAATAGGTTTTGTGACTTTCAGAGTACCTCCATCATAAATGAAACAGGATGTGTCTGATGATGTGTCACACACCACATGGCCAGATAAGGTTGTAAAATGTTAAAATGACATTTCCCGGTGACTGCATTTGTTTTAAAAAATAACGTAAAAAAAAACACAGTAGGATCTTTCTTTTGTATAAAAACCAGAGTCACCAATGTGGGTGGGTGGCTGGTAGTGTTGAGCCACCCCCATAGTGTTCGGGTTCGGCTCGGTTCGTCGAACACCGGGATGTTCATGGAACTGTTCGTTGAACACCTTAGAACACTGTCGAATAACGTCGAACACCGTTAAAACCAATGGCAGGCAAATAAAAACACATAGAAAACACCTTCAAAGGTGTCCAAAAGCTGACAAACTGCTCAGAAGCAGCATCGGTACCCGACAATTTAGAAGAGAAAGAATAGAACATCACACATAGATTAGATAGATAGAAACATGTCAGTCACATATATAAGAAGTACAGTGACAGTGTTGCTTACTGTACTTGTCATTTAGTGTTAAAATAAAGGATTTATTAAAAAAAAAATTTGGCGTGGGGTTCCCCGTAATTTTAGTCTCTAGCGGAGGTTAAGCAGACGGCTGGGGCAGATATTTGAAGCCTGGAAAGGGGGTAATACCCACGGAGCTTTCTAGGCTACTAATATCATCCCCCAGCTGAATACCTAGCCTTTACTAGCTATTAAAATGGGGGACCCCCCAAAAAATGACGTGGGATCCCCCCTATTTTAATAGCTAGCAAAGGCTAGGCAGACAGCTGGGGGCTGATATTAATAGCCCAGGAAGGGTGCCATGAATATTGGCCCCCTCCCAGGCTAGAAACACCAGCCGTCAGCCGCCCCAGAAATGGTGCATCCATAGGATGCGCCAATTCTGGCACTTAGCCTCGCTCTTCCCACTGCCCTGTAGCGGTGGCAGTGGGGTAATATGGCTGGGGTTGATGTCAGCTTATAATGCCAGCTGACATCAAGCCCAGGTTAGTAATGGAGAGGCGTCTATAAGACACCCCCATTACTAACCCCATAGTCAAAGTTAAAAAAAAAACACAACACCCAGAATAAAGTCCTTTAATTGAAATAAACACACAATTCTTTATTGTTCTAAATTAAACCATACTTACCATCACGCCCATTCCAGCTGAAGCCAACGATCTCCTGCAATAAAAATAAAATAATAAACCAACATCATCCTTACCTTTCCATGGTTCCCAGGACGGCTCTGGCTCTTCTACATTGACATGACAGGCTGGATCGCAGCCGAAAGCTGCCACCCAGCTTGCCATGCCACAGACACTGAGAAGCGCAGGCATGCTTGCGCTCCTCAGTGTCTGGCTGTGACGGCATCCAGATGAGCAGAGATCATGTCCAATGAACTCAGCTCACCTCATGCACGTCACTTACAGCGTGGGAGAATTCTCCTACGCATGCAGTGAGCGTGAGAGAATTCTCCTGCGCTCACGGCAAGAAATGACAGCTGGAGTAGATACGGTTTCCCAAGTCCTTTCACCAAGCTGAAAAATATGGCTGTGGTGAAATACAACTCTCAGCAAAAAAAGCTGCCGCTGCCATGAGGTTGTGGACAGCTTCCACCTCCACATTTCAAGTGCAAGCAGCTGTCAAAAATTTGGCAGTATAGTATTGCAGCCTGTGGGTGGGTGGGTGGCTGGCCACATACTTGCACTTGCATTCCAAGGAATGGGGTAGGGACAACTGAACGCTGCGCTGGGACAAGGACGTGGACGGTGATTGCTGCAAGTCTGCAACGACAGGTGCATGGCAGGAGGCATCTTCGCATGCGCCAAGGATCAGTTATAATGGGCACACTTTTAGGCAGTAACCTGGGAGTCAGAGATGCTTCCTGGGGTCTTCCCCATGCTATACCCATGTCTTTTCAGCACTGTATGCATGTGTCTGATGATGTGTCACACACCACATGGCCAGATAAGGTTGTAAAATGTTAAAATGAAATTTCCCAGTGAATGCATTTGTCTTGGGTAAAAGCAATGCAAAACTGCAAAAACGCATCAAAAACGCTACGTGTGAACATAGCCCAAGGTGTGGAGGAGCATTTTTCTTTTTGATTATTTATTTTGCCTTATATACACGTCATTACCCTGTAAAGGATGTTCTTTTACATATTTTCCAGGAAAATCCATTTTGGTTTTGTTTTTTGCATTTTTTATTGTGAGTCCGTAAAACTGGCATAATACCACTGACAACGTTGTTGACAGCAGTGACCTGGGAGTCAGAAATGCTTCCAGGGGTCTTCCCCTGCTGTCCCCATGTCATTTGAGCATTGTTCCCATCGATTTGGATAATTTTTAGGCCCTCTGCAGACCGCCAGGGGGAGCCGCCTGAAAAATGCTCGAGTTTCCCATAGACTTACATTGGGCTCGTTACTTGGTCCGAGCACTCAAGCATTCCAATTTGCTCGTCTCAAACAACGAGTACCCGAGCATTTTAGTGCTCGCTCATCACTACTTAGGACACGTTCACATATGGCAGATTTGTGGCAGATTTATTGCAGATTTTTTATGTGAATTTCCATTCGTCACAATCACCCCGCAATGCATGTGAATGGGGTTTTACAGTGTTTTCAACACTCTGAATATAATTAGATGTTCCTGATCTCCCCACTGTAAAGCCCCCCTATAAACAGAACAATAGGCCCACAGCTCCCCTCTAGACAGTATGATGTCCCCACAGCTCCTCGCTACAAAGTATAATGCCCCCTCAGATCCCCTATACACAGTATAATGCCCCCCAAACTGTTCGATGCCCCCACAGATCCCCTATACACAGTATAATGCCCCCCAAACTGTATGTAGCCCCCACAGTAGCCTCAACACTGTATGATGGGTCCCACAGTAGTCCCCGAAACTGTATGGTGGCCCACCACTATATAATGCCCGTTAATAGGCTCCACACTGTATGATGCCCCCACTGTAGTTTCCACACTGTATGATGGCCCCACAATAGCCACCACACTGTATAATGGCCCCTTAATAGCTCCAGCACTGTACAATGGCATCTTAGTTGCCACCACACTGTATGACGGCCCCCACAGTAGTTCCCACACTATATAATGGCCTCCACTCTGTATGATGACCCCCACAGTAGCCCCCACATGTATGATGGCCTCCACAGTAGCCCCCACACAGTATGATGGCTCCCGCAGTAGCCCCCACACTATATGATGACTCCACAGTGGTCTCCACATTGTATGATGGCCATCTTAGTAGCCTCCATGCTGTATCATGGCCCCCCTAGTAACCCTCACTCTGTATAATGGCCCCCTTAATAGCCACCACTGTGTAAGATGGCCCCCTTAGTAGACCCCCAATCGGTTTGATGGTCCCCTTAGTAGCCCTTACTCTGTATCATGGCCCTCTTAGTAGCCCCAATGCTGTATCAGCACTTCCTTAATAGCCCCCAGTCTGTATGATGGCCCCTTTAGTAACCCCTACTCTGTATGATGGCTCCCTTGGTATCCCCTACTCTGTATGATGGCCCCCTTAGTGTCCCCCATTCTGTATGATGGACCCCTTAGTAGCCCCCACACTGTATCATGGACTCCTTAGCACTCCCACTATGTATGAGGGCACCTTAGTAGCCCCCACTCTGTATGAGGGCCTCTTGAGTAGCCCTCACTTTTGTATAATGGTCTTCCTAGAACTTGGATGTGATTGCAGTGGTCAAGAGCTGTTAACCCATCTGTGTCTTTCTGTACTTGTCCAGCAATTAAATTTATTGAAATAAATCATGGCTTCCTAGCAGTTTTCTATGGTGATGATGACTGATCACCATGGGTTCTGTCAATCGGGGAGCTTTGTATGTAAATAAGAATACGATACCTAAAAAAAAGATAATCCAAATATATATTAATACTTAAATTGCTTTGCAGCCCTAAGAGAATACTTCTGTCACTCCACTACCAGCTATTATTACTATTTTTCTGAGACTTTAAAATGATCAGAGCACTAATAAAATGTATATATGTATAGTCCGGGTGGAGGGAGAGGGCAATAAGCAACATCATAATGACTTCAGAAGCCTTCTGTCAATATCGCTCAATTATCATCTGTCTTTTCTCGTCTTATACAGGCCAATATAGATGTACACAGCAATTTTATGGACAAGTCAATTGGTAATTGCTTATCAATATAAGCAATATTGTTATTATAAGGCCATTTATCACAATTTAACAGATGTTGCACATTAAATGGGTTTTCTGCATGTGCATAAAATTTAGGTCAGTTATAAAATCAGAAGATAAGCTCTAACCCCCTAGCACAGATGTGTCCACTCTTAACTTTTCTTTTCTCATCTTGTTAAATTATTCAAATTGCAAGGTGTTTGTAAAGACAAGCAATTTTGCAATTTACCTTTATTAAAAATCTTCTCTATTGTAAGAAAGAAGGGATTTTTAATTTCAAAGTTTACTTCTCATTGCTGTCACGGGTGTGTCAGATGTGAGAGACAGTTGCCCTGCAGTTGGTTGCAGAAGATCTCTTTGTTTGGCATTACAGGCACCTTCTTGAATCTGTCTCACTCTAGACCCTCCCTCCTGCTCATTGACACCCAGGCCTGGGTGTTTAAAGACTTTCTGTTTGCAGCAGGGTGGTGCCGGTGATTTTCACATTTCCTTGTGAAGGCTTGGAGCTGTTGCAGTCTTCTTACTTCCTCTCTGGTGCTAGGAGGACGTTTGGTATAATCTCTTTGAAGTTGGCTCAAGATAAGCTACTTTTCCCCGTCTGTCTCTCCCTTGTTGTCTTTAGTTGCTAGTGGGTACTGACTAGTGCTCATCTCCCCTTCCCTATCCAGGACCAAGCGCTAGAGAAAAACAGGGCTTAGGTTCCTGTGCGGTGATTGGTGAGGAACCAATATAGGGATGATAGGGCGGTCAGGGTGATATCAGATTAGCCTAGGAGCTCTCCACTCCCCCTTACCCTAGTGTCTGGGCTCTCTTCCCCTCTTCCCTTCGTGTTGCACTTAGTCTTTCCCACACCTTGCGTGACAATTGCCTAGGTTATCAGCCACCTTTGCAAGGGACGCATCTTTGCAAGCTCTTTGCTCTAGAGCAGGGGTGGGGAACCTTAGGCCCGCGGACCATAAACGGCCCTCGATGACCTTTCATCCGACCCCCGGTCAGATTCCCAGGGACCACAGTGCTTGGGCCGGCAGCTGTGTTTTGACGGCCACCAGCCCATTCATTTCTTCTTCCTCTATGAGCACGCACATGCAGTGTTCACTATTGAACACTGAGGCGCATGCAATGAAGTATTACATCTTGACACTAATGCCAAAGTCAGGACGTACTTTGTGGGCAGAGTTAGTGCGCAATTTATGCAGCCCCTGAAGGATGGTATAAATACCCAAACACCTACTGTAGAGCTTGTAATATTGGTAACGAGGTCTCTTACGATTGCTTATATTGTCCATTTTAATACCTTAGTGACAGAGCTCATATTTCAAATCTAACATTCTATATACAGGTGCTTCTCACAAAATTAGAATATCATCAAAAAGTTAATTTATTTCAGTTCAAAAAGTGAAACTCCTATATATAGAGTCATTACAAACAGAGTGATCTATTGCAAATGGTTATTTCTGTTATTGTTGATGATTATGGCTTACAGCCAATGAAAACACAAAAGTCATTATCTCAGTAAATTAGAATACTTTATAACAACGGCTTTAAAATCCGAAATGTTGGCCTACTGAACAGTTAAGCATGGTGGAAGAGCTATAATGCTGTGGGGTTGCTTTAATGCGTCTGGTACTGGAGGCCTTGACCGTTTCACAGGAATCATGAAATCAGAGAATTATCAAGAGATTTTAGAGCGAAATGTCCCACCCAGTGTAGAAAAACTGGTTAGAGTCAAAGATCATAGGTCCTCCAGCAAGACAATGACCCAAAGCACACATCCAAAAGTACACAGGAATGGTTGAAAAAGAAAAAGTGGACTGTTTTAAAATGCCCAGCAATGAGTCCTAACCTCAATCCCATTGAAAATCTTTGGGGTGAGCTGAAATCTGCCATTGGGAAAAAGAACCCTGCAAACATTCAAGAGCTTGAACGAAATGCAAAGGAAGAGTGGGAGAAAATTCCAGCTGAGAAGTGCAAGAAGCTTATAGATGGCTACAAGAAACGTTTGGAGGCTGTCAGCAATGTCAAAGGGTGGGCAACCAAGTATTAATTAGGGATGCACTTTATTGCTGCACATGCTGTTTATTTTTGTTTCTTCTTGGAAATTGCAACATGGAAGATGAACAACAATGTTTTATTGTTGTATTACTTTGGACCACTAATTAAAAAATCCTGAGGATATAACTTTGGTACATTTCCATTTATTTCTGAAGATATTGTGCAGTCTATGAAAAAAATGAAAGGGTGCCAATAATGGTGAGCAGCACTGTAGACATAAAATTAATATCATAAAAAAGGAGTATAGTGGCGCAAGTAGATGGTCTGATAGTCCTGCTGCTAATTGGGGCAGTCTCAGGAGGTCCAGGACCTTGCCCTGTTAGTCAGGTATGGTCACTTATAACCATCAGTTTTTCACCACTTATTGCTGATCCTATTCTTGTGTTCCTTCTTCAAGTTTTTTCTCGTCGGATCCACAACGTCCTACGAGACTGTTTAATCGCACGGAACACCTAGACTCATCCAGGTATAAACACGGAATCCCGATCCAACCTTTCTGTAAAACAACCCAGAACCTAACCCAATTTCCCCTTTTTTCTTTTAAGGTGTATTACCACCTCAAACTAAATTGACCTTTATGTGACCTATCTACCAACCGCTTCCAATACGAATTTGATCCTAAACAGGACTCCCTGCAATCAGGACCATCATCCACATCCCCTTTTATATTGATGTTAATAATTTTTAATGTACGTCATTCTATTTTAATAAAATATACCTTTTACCCTACTACTTCTCACTACTTCTTGCAATCTCGTAGTCCAGCGCAAATTATCTCATTGTCTATTATAAAATGAATATCTATTCTTGAAAATGTATTTATTTTATTTAAATAAGTTTACCTTTCTGCACTGAATCATTTTTATTTTATCTTAATAGCATTTGTAGTTTTGTTGATCTGATACAGAGATAAAAATCCCACATAGAGATAAAAAATATAATAAGCTGGCTGCCTCGATTAGTAGGGAGACCATCAAATGCAATAAAAAAATAGGAAAGTAAAAACAAATAAAAGACCTGCACTACTGTACTATAGGGTGGGCCATTTATATGGATACGCCTAAATTAAATGGGAATGGTTGGTGATATTAACTTCCTGTTTGTGGCACATTAGTATATGGGAGGGGAAAAAATTTCCAGATGGGTGGTGACCATGGCGGCCATTTTGAAGTTGGCCATTTTGGATCAAACTTTATTTTTTCAATGGGAAGAGGGTCATGTGACACATGAAACATTGAGAATTTCATAAGAAAAACAATGGTGTGCTTGGTTTTAACGTGCCTTTATTCTTTCATGAGTTATTTACAAGTTTCTCTTTGTTTACAGCCATTGACATGTTGCAAAGGTTAACACGTGAGGAGCGGATAGAAATTGTGTTGATGTCTGATGAGCGCAGTACCTGGGTCATTGCAGTAGATATTAATGCAAGACACCCTACGAGGCCACCCATCTCCCATGCTACAGTTAGCAAACTGTGTCTTTGCCTAGAAAAACAGTATTTTCAACAAATCCCACCAAAAATATGTCATTGTTTTTCATCTCCGGTTGATAAACATGGGATTCGTAGCATTGTTTTAGCTCTGTCACTTAGATCTGGAGATATAATGATGCCGCTCATGGAAATGACTTTACTATTTTTAGGGTGAGATTTGTTGTGGGAGGAAATCATGACCAGAAACTTTGATCATATGTCCTCCAGTAACTGTGTCATCTTGTCACCTTCCTATATCATACGCATATATCATACATCTCTGAAGTCAGACAGGTTTTAAGACGGTTAATATTTTCATTACCGAGAACTTGACTGATTGACTTTTATTTAATTTTATGCTAATCAAGCAATTAACAACCATAAACATTTCAATCATTTATGTAACCAGCTAATTTTCTTTCTATAAATGCTGCATGAAAGCTCAAGTCCAGTGATGAAACAACATGGGACGTCTGTGACAGATACAGCATGCCAAGTGCCAAGATAGCAGCAGTTTTCCTGTGTGATGTCCCCTTCTGCCCCAAATCATTTCATTCTGCTGCATCTGTCAATCAAATGGCATTACTCTCTGCTGCAGTGACAAGGGAACATATTCTAGTGCTCACAGACAAAAATTGTAGTAGGGGACTGGGAGAGAACAGGACAGAGACACCCTCTCTATGGAGCCACATATAGATAAAGTAGCACTCCAGCAATTTTTTTTTTGCACATATATTGCTAATTTGCCAGCGATATTACACCTGCACACACCGCCATCCTAATTATTATGCAAATTGGATTTATTGGATATTTTTATTTTATCAATGGAGTGGTGCTTCTAATCTAAGGTCATGACCATACTCTTATACTTACCTGCCGCCGTCTTCCCCTTCAACTACCGCTGTCTCGGTCGGTCTCCATCTCCAAAATTCTCCTCCTCCGGCACCGCCGACCCCAATTTGGAGAACGAACCAAAAGACGGATGTCTCCCAGTACAACCAAAAAAAGGAGAACACCCAGCAGAGGAGGATGTATGATGGTTAAGAGCAAATTCTGCGAGAGGCAGAAAGTCAGACCACACCTCTTGATTGTCCGCCACAAAACAACGCAAAAACTGTTCAACATCCTGGTTCTTTCTTTCAGTCTGTCCATTAGACTCAGGATGATAACCAGACGAAAATGACAAATGGACTCCCAACTTGTCACAAAAAGCACGCCAAAAGCGAGCCACAAACTGAGGTCCTCTATCAGAAACAATATCCGTGGGAACGCCATGGAGCTTGACAATCTCCTTAACAAACGCCTTAGCGAGTGTCTTGGCGCAGGGCAACTTAATGAATGGAACCAAATGACACATCTTACTAAAACGGACCACGACCACCCAGATGACAGTAAAACCCTCGGACACAGGAAGATCAGTAATAAAATCCATAGTGAGATGCGTCCAAGGCGCACTAGGAACCTCCAGAGGGCAAAGCAACCCCACAGCAGGAGTATGTGAAGCCTTTGACCTAGCACACACAGTACACTGATGCACCCACTTGATGATTTCCTTCTGCCATCCAGGCCACCAAAAACTGCGACTGATAAGTCTCTTATTCTGCCAAATTCCTGGATGACCTGCCAACCGAGACTCATGACTAGAGATGAGCGTTGTTCTACTCAAACTGTTCGCCAATCTCAAATTCGAGCTGTTTTGGGCGGTGTTCGAGCCGTTCGGCGAACACGAACAATTTGAGAAAAATTCGGCTGTTCGAGGTTATGTTCGATAACTGTTCGTGCACCAAAATCATAACTGGATTTTTTCTCAGTAATGATGAAAATTAATGTTAATACGCAGTTTGAGTGTACAGCGGGGTGGGGGGAGGGGCAGGGGATGGATCTCTGCAGGAACATTGAAGATCTCCATTTTTTTTTCTCTTTCCCGCATTTACAGTGGGGAGGTGCAATCTGTCAGCCTATCAGCAGCGCACACACGGAGCGAAGTGCTTTTTTTCACACAAGCAAGGGCATGTGTCATTGGCAGTGTATGTCACATGTCCTTGCCCTATAAGACCAAGCCATTTTCCCCGTCGCCACCATTTTCTCACTGCTGCAGCTGCGTGTTAGACGGCACCGCTGTTGCTGTGTGCGCTATACCTTGTTAATTTCAAGCCAATTTTCGCACAAATATACAGATAGCTTGGGAGTAGGGAATAGTTGTGATTGCAGTCCTTTTAAGGACTAGGTTACAGCATTTCCTACGACTTTTATCAGGCAGGTCTGTGCTCTTAAATAGATAGGTTGTGGGAGTAAAGACTAATTGTAATTGGAGTCCTTTTCAGGACTAGGTTACATCAGTTCCTATCAGTTTTTGCCAGGCAGGTCTGTGCCAGTGCTGTGCAAGTTTTTTTCACAGCATTTGGCTGAATCTAGCAAAGCTAATCCTTTTTGGCCTATTGCAGAGTGTGTTAGTCAGTGGAGTAGCCTATCTGTGTTGCAAGATATACCACCTGTGTATAGAATACCAATTTTTTTACTGCACCTAGTGAAGTAAAATCTTTTGGGCATAGCATCATTCTATTAGTCCATCTATACTGACCTCCATCAGGTTGCAAACTGAATCTAATTTTTTTCTGCATCTAGCTCTGAAAAAATATTTGGCCTTCTAGCAGTGTGTCGGACTTTCTCTATTAGTCCATCTATACTGACCTCCATCAGGTTGCAAATTCAAAATAATTTTTATCTGCATCTACAGTACCTCTGAAAAAATATTTGGGCTTCTAGCTGTCTGTGGGACTTGTTGTATTAGTCCATCTATACTGACCTCCATCAGGTTGCAAACTGAATATATTTTTTTCTGCATCTACCTCTGAAAAAATATTGGGCTTCTAGCTGTGTGTGGGACTTGTTGTATTAGTCCATCTATACTGACCTCCATCAGGTTGCAAACTGAATCTAATTTTTTTCTGCATCTAGCTCTGAAAAAATATTTGGCCTTCTAGCAGTGTGTCGGACTTTCTCTATTAGTCCATCTATACAGACCTCCATCAGGTTGCAAATTAAAAATAATTTTTATCTGCATCTACAGTACCTCTGAAAAAAATATTTGGGCTTCTAGATGTGTGTGGGACTTGTTGTATTAGTCCATCTATACTGACCTCCATCAGGTTGCAAACTGAATATATTTTTTTCTGCATCTACCTCTGAAAAAATATTGGGCTTCTAGCTGTGTGTGGGACTTGTTGTATTAGTCCATCTATACTGACCTCCATCAGGTTGCAAATTGAATATAATTTTTTTCTGCATCTAACCCAGCCAATAGTTTTGGCCTAATACCACAGTTTGGCCACTCAGCTCTGCTCGGTTACCATCCATTGTTTTTTTGTGCAAACAACTCCAGAGTTGTGAATTAGTTAACCACCAAAATGAGTGGAAAAAGGCCTGCTGCTGGTGGAAAGGGGAATAGGCGTGTTGGGAAGGGGAAAAAAGGTTGTGTCCGTGGGGTAGGTGTTAAAGCAACAGTAACATCTGCAGAAGAAAGACCATCTTCCAGCCAAACTAAAATGTCTACTTCTTTTAGCGGACAATGTGATAAGATCCCTTTCTTACGCCAATCGCTACAAATTCCAGATGAGGCACAAAAACAGCAGGTGCTTCAACGGATATCAAGTGCTCCTTTAAGTGGGCTCTCCTCCACATCAACTTCAACATCACAAATACTCCAGTCCTCAAAGGTGTCACCCAAATCGCACTTGCTTCCTCACAGCTCCCAAATCTCCAGCTGCCCGTCTGAGTATGAGGTAGAACAGATGGTTGAGTCTGCAGAGCTGTTTACTCATACTATAGCCTGGGAATCAGAGGTCGACTCCAGCGCTTCTGTGAATCCAGACGAGGAAATGATCTGCACTGATGCCCAGAATCTTTATGAGTCGGATCCAGGACCAGACGCAGAAGGTTCTGACCATAATGTAGACCCTCATTCCCAAACTGTAACTCCTGTTGGTGGAGACAATGAGGAAGACGATGATAAGACTCAAATACCTGATTGGAGCGACAACTTTAGTTTTTTGTCAGGGCAGGAACAGGTTGGCTCTGAGGACGACGGGTGTGATAACACACAGGGTGATGATGATGAGGTTGGAGATCCCACTTACTGTCAACCCACAGTCAGCCAAGAGATGAGGTCAGCAGAGGAGGTGGAGGAAGATGCTAGTGACGACGAGGTCAGGTTGCGCCTTCCTGGACAGAGACGTAGTACTGGAAGCACGTCAACAACTGCATCCTCAAACACAACTCTGCCTCTCACCACAAGTCGTGGTGGCTCTTCAGGTCGCATGGGTGCTAAGCCTTGCATAGCCTGGGCATTTTTTCAGATCGATAAAGATGACCCAACTCGTGTTATCTGTAACATTTGTCAGCAAAAGCTAAGTAGAGGCCAAAAAATACATAGTTTGAGTACTTCATGCATGAACCGGCACATGGACATGAAGCATAAGTTGCAGTGGGAAGCTCAGTGTGCTACAATGCGGCCTAGCCGGCCGGGCCAACCACCGTCTGCCATATCTTGTGCATCCGCAGCCTCTTCCTCCTCTGTGACTGGGGGGACAGCAGTCACACCTGTTTTGGGGCGCAGACCTGCCACCTCTTTACCCGCAACAGCCAGCGTGATTGGCAGGTCATCATTTTCTTTGGAGGTGGTAACACCAGCTGGTGTTGAGCGCTGTCCGACATCGATAGCACCACCTTTGGATCAAGGCAACCTAACATGTCCGCCTGCATCTTCCTCACAGACCGGCAGTTTGCCGGGGACACCCTTATCAACCCCGTCTAAGCACAATAGCCAGCCCTCGGTCCCTCAGATGTGGACAAGTAAAAGACCATTTTCTCCTAGCCATGAGAAAGCTAAGAGGTTGAATTTCACCATCTGCAAGCTCTTGGCTACAGAAATGCTGCCTTTCCGCCTGGTGGACACAGAGGATTTTCGAGACCTTATGTCCGTCGCAGTGCCCCAGTACCAGATGCCCAGTCGGCACTACTTCTCAAAGAAAGGTGTGCCTGCGCTCCACCAGCATGTCGCACACAACATCACCGCTTCTTTGAGAAAATCTGTGTGTGACAGGGTGCATTTCACAACAGACACTTGGACGAGTAGGCATGGACAGGGGCGTTACATGTCGCTGACTGGGCACTGGGTAACTATGGTGACAGCAGGACAAGGGGCTGCTGTCCAAGTCTTGCCGTCCCCACGAGTTGTGCGTCAATCCTCTTTATGTCAAAGTTCCTCCACTGCTTCTGCCTCCTCAACCTCCTCTCGGTCTTCCACCTGCACCCAAAGCCTGTCTGGTCATGCCACAAGCTTTCTAACTGCGCAGAAGGGATCCTGCACACCTCCTTACTATACTGGCAGTAGGGCTCAACGTCATCAGGCGGTTTTTACTTTGAAATGTCTGGGAAATGTGAGTCACACAGCTGAGGAGTTGTGGTCAGCTCTGGAGAACCAATTTCATGAATGGTCGTCTCCACTGGACCTGAAACCAGGGAAGGCCGTGTGCGACAATGCTGCAAATCTTGGTGCGGCCCTTCGCCGGGGCAATGTCACACACGTGCCTTGTATGGCTCACGTGTTGAACCTGGTTGTCCAGCAATTTTTAGCCCACTATCCCAGACTAGATGGCCTTCTGCAGAGGGCACGGTCGCTGTGTGCTCACTTCCGCCGTTCGCATCCCGCAGCTCAGCGACTTACATCTCTACAGAAGTCGTTGGGCCTGCCACTTCACCGGCTAAAATGCGATGTGCCTACCCGGTGGAATTCAACTCTGCACATGTTGCAGCGACTGTGGCAGCACCGACAAGCCTTGGTGCAATACGTTCTGACGTATAGCCTGGGCCAACGAGATTCAGAGGTGGGGCAAATCACGCTGGAGGAGTGGTCTCAGATCAGGGACCTATGCACCCTTCTGCACAGTTTTGAAATGGCGACGAAGATGTTTAGTGCTGACGATGCCATTATCAGCATGACTATTCCGGTGATTTACATGCTGGAGCACATGTTAAATAGAATTCGGAGTCAGGTGGTGGCACAAGAGGAGGTGGAGGAAGTAGAGGAGGAAGAGTTGTATGCGGAAGGGCTAACATCTGCAAGGTCCAGACGGTCGGCAGCACCAAGGCGGCAGGCATGTGAGGGTGGGGGAGATGGTTTTACCAGGGCGCATGGTAGCAGCCAAACTAGTGAGGAAGGTGCAGGAGCCCAGGAAGAGGTGGAGGACGAACTGATGGAAGACTCATCAGATGAGGGAGACCTTGATCACATTTCTGTTGTGCGAGGTTGGGGGGAGAGGACAGAGGAAGGAAGCATGATTGTTACCTCGCCACCAACACAACAGGGACTTGGTGCTCCTGGATGCGCAACACACATGAGTGCCTTCTTGCTGCACTACCTGCAACATGACCCTCGAATTGTGAGAATTAGAAATAATCCTGACTACTGGGTTGCCACACTGTTAGATCCCCGGTACAAAAGTAAATTTGCAGAAATTATTCCTGCCATAGAAAGGGATGCACGCATGCAGGAGTATCAGCAGAGACTGTTGCAGAATCTTACATGTGCTTTTCCACAAAATACCAGTGGTGCACGTAGTGAATCTCACAGTTCCAACTTGCCAACCGTGGGACCGTCAAGTGTTCAGCACTCAAACCGTAACAGAACCACAGTATCTGCTGGTAACATCAATTTTGCGGAATCATTTCACCACTTTTTTAGCCCATCCTTTGCAAGGCCACAGGAGACAAGAAGTCTGACACATAGTCAACGCCTAGAGACGATGGTACAGGAGTATCTCCAAGTAAACATTGAAGCCACGACTGTGTCACTGGACCCTTGCTCTTTTTGGGCTTCCAATCTGGATAAATGGCCGGAGCTAGCCACTTACGCCTTGGAGATCTTGTCATGCCCCGCAGCCAGCGTTCTGTCTGAACGTGTGTTCAGCGCTGCTGGTGGTGTGCTGACAGATAAGCGCACGCGGCTCTCCACTGATAATGTAGACAGACTCACGTTCATAAAGATGAACAAATCATGGATCCGAAACGACTTTTCTACCCCTGTGTCATCATGGGGAGAGTAAAAGCTTGATGATTGGTTAAAATCACCCTACCAACCGTTTTAAGCTTTCAAATTACTAATCATGTTTATCTGTATCTTGACTGGAAAATAATTTGGGCTTTGTAGCAGTGTGCAGCACTGATCCTATTAGGCCATCTATAATAAGCTCCACCAGATTTAAAATTAAAAATAATTTTTAGCTGCATCTAGCCCGGAAAATAATTTTGGGGCTCCGAGATGCGCAAGACACATAAGTGCTTTCTTGCTGCACTACCTGCAGCATGACCCTCATATTGTCAGAATTCAAAGTAATCATGACTACTGGGTTGCCACACTCTTAGATCCCCCAAACTTTTCGATCAACCTTTTCATTTTAATAAAGACCAAAAAAATGGTCATTTTTGAAATTATAAGCATTAGCAGGTTGTTAGAAACTGAAATCAAACAGTTTTCAACTCAAAACTTTATTGTAGGTGATGTTACATTTTCACATAGGACCCCTTGTTCGAAAGGAGCTTCTGAACTCTCTCGTCCATTGAATTTGTCAGGTTTTGGATGGTTTCTGCTTCAATTGTTTTGCATGAGGACAGAATACCCTCCCAGAGCTGTTGCTTAGATGTGAACTGCCTCCCGCCATCATAGACACTCCTTTTAATGATGCTCCAAAGGTTCAGAATGGGGTAGAGGTCAGGGGAGCATGGGGGTCACACCATAAGTTTGTCCCCATTTATGCCCATATTAGCCAGAGATGCAGATGTTTTATGTTCAGCATGAGATGGTGCATTATCATGCAGAAAAATGATCTTGCTGTGAAATACACGGTTCTTCTTCTTGAACCATGGCAGGAAGTGCTGTTTGAGAAAATCCACATACATTATGGAGTTCATCTTTAGCGCCTTCAGGGATCCTAAAGGGGCCGACAATCTCTCTACCCATGATTCCAGCCCAAAACATTACTCCACCTCCTCCTTGTTGGCGCTGTAGCCGTGTTTGCGTGGGGTGTCCATCAACCAGCCATCCTCCACTCCATCCATCTGGACCATCGAGCGCTGCACGGCACTCATCCGTGAACAAAACAGTTTTGAAATCAGTCTTCATGTAATGTTTGGCCCACTGGAGCCGTTTCTGCTTGTGTGAAGTGGATAGAGGAGGTCGACAGGATGGCATATGCACAGCTGCAAACCTCTGAAGGACCCTGCATCTTGTTGTTCGGGGGACGTTGGAGGCACCAGCAGCTTCAAAAACTTGTCTGCTGCTATGACAAGGCTTTCTTGCCGCTGCTCTTTTAACCTGACGTAATTGCCTGTAGGAAAGAGTCCTCAATTTGCCCTTATCAGCACGCACACGTGTGTACTGTGAATCAGCTACATACTTCTTGATTGCCAAGACACTTCATCCTGATCATCGCACAATGTTGATTGTAGTCATGCCTTGACCTAAACACTCCACAATTTGTTGCTCCTCAGCAGCCGACACATCCTTTTTCTTTCCCATTTTGGCAGAAAATGTAGGCTGCTTAATAATGTGAGAGAGCCTTCTTAAATAGTCTTGCCTTTCATTGGACACACCTGCCAAACTAATTAGCACAGGTGTCTGCAATTGCTTACAGTGATATAAAGAGCCCTGACACACATCACCATCAATGAGTTTAACTGACAAACAAACAAATTCTTCCCTTATCACTCCTAAACACTTTTTGCATAATAATTTGGAACACAGTGTACATGTGCTTTTCCACAAAACACCAGTGGTTCACGTAGTGAATCTTACAGTTCTAACTTGCCAACCGTGGTCTGTATGGAATTGTTCAATAAAGGGCCCAAAATTAAGATAACATAGATGGGAGAGGTCTCTATGAATAGGAATTCCTAAGTATTTGATACCCTGTGAGGGCCAGGCAAAGGGAAAGTTGGACTGGATGGAATCCTATATGGATTTGGGGAGGGAGACATCGAGGGCCTCAGACTTCGCTGCATTGATTTTAAAATTTTACCATGTAACAAAGTGATCTATTTCAGCCATAACAGCAGGGATGGATATATGTGATTGAGTGATATATACTAGGACATCATCAGCAAATAGAGAGCACTTGTACTCGGTGCCTCCCACCTCAATCCACCTAATATTGGGGTTATGGCGAATTGATGAGAGCAGGTGCTCCGTCACTAGGATGTATAAGAGAGGGGACAGAGGACATCCCTGCCTTGTCCCATTGGTGATTGTGAAAGGTGATGAAAATGTTCTGACGCACCCCCTGGGCCTTGGGACACCCGGAGCCGGACCCTTTTTGGTGGATGCTGGTGGTTGTAGTCTTCGTGGCGGCGACCCGGTTCCGTGGCTCAGGGCGGTCAAACCAGTGGCGGAACTATTTATGTGGTTTTGATGTTTAAATGTCCGACTACGCCACCCGTGGATTGCGGTCAGAGTGAACCGCCGCTACAGGGCAGACCGCTGAGGCTAGTGTTGTGGGTGCAGCAGAGCGTAGCATAACTCCCCATTGGAGGAGTATAGCCTCAGGGCAGTGTATGCGGAGGATGGGGGTGATGGTGCAGGGCAGCAGCAGTAATGACACGGAGTCAGTGATGCAGTCCAGGGCCTTTACTCACAGTTCTTATTATCCAGACCACGTCTGCAGGTAACGGCTGCCCACGTCGTACTGTGCTCGCCAGGTGAGGGGCTCAGACAACTCCCAGATAACTTTGGAGCACTTCACAGGACCCCCTTTGTGTGTCCTTTGTCTGGCCTTTCTTACCAACACTTCTGTCCGGCTGCCTCGGGCCTCCTCTTGGTAAACTTGGCGCCAGTTTCCCTGACCCTATGTGGTGCCTTCCTAGCGGGTGTAGCGAGGGGCTGCGCCACATAAAATGTCAGAGCCTCCGGTTTCTAGCTGAGGGTCGTTTCCTGCCTCCACTAGTTCGGGGACCGGTCTCCCCCTTTGGCCTGACCCCTCCACGCAGGTGGATTCGGGCGTGCGGTGGCGACTCACCCATCCGCACCCCTGGGATCCCTTCATTCCTCGTTCCTGGAGCCTTCTCCGCTCCTCTTCCTTCCTTCTCCCTCTTCCAGGCCTGGGCCTCTGTTACTAGGCCCGCCTCCGGAGCAGAGCTCATGCAGAGCCCCTGCTCCCTGCCACTTCTGCTCAGACTTCTCTGCACTGAACTAAGATGGTGCCCACCTTTTATACTCCCTTCTCAATGCACCCAGGAACTGCTTCCTCCCTGCTCCTGCACTACAGGGTTCCCCTTCCTCAGTGTTCCCTCCCCCACTCCAGCCAGGGACAGGGACTGTCGTGCCCATCTCAGGGGCATATTGGTCGCCCTGCCCCACGGCAATGTGGTGTAATGCATGCAGGTGTCGGGTCCTGATCCACACTCCATCCTTACCTGAGAGTGAGATATCACACCTCTGGGTGAGGTGCAATACGTCTGTAGCAACCGAGCCCTCAGGGTGCTACAGTTCCATTTATCTTCAGCCTAGGTGATGTATTGCGATACAGGGCCGTGATTTTGGCTATAAAAGGGTCCCCTAGACCCCTACCCCAAGCTTTTTAATAGAATCATATATGGCGTGCCAGGAGACTCTATGGAATGCTTTCTCAGCATCCAACGAGAGTATCTAATTACAAATTTTTAACTGCATCTAGCCCAGGAAATACTTTGTGCCTAGTAGCAGTGTCTGCTAGTCAGCGGATTATCCCGGCTGTTAAGCAAGCTACACCACCTGTAGTTTAGACACTTAATTTTTTCAAAGGAAATGCTTCGGGACCATGGGATACTTAGTGAAGAGCATCAGGAGGCACCCCAAGGCATGGGGGCTGGGACTGGCAGTAGGATGCCTTGCGGTGGACAGCCGAGCTCGATCCTTATAAAAGCTTTTTAACTGCAGCAGCTTTAGTGGACGCTACTGGAGCTGGAATTACCGCGGCTGCTGGCATAAGACTTGCCCTCCAATAGATCCTTGTAAATGGATTTAAAGTGTATTCATTCAAATTAGAGAGACAATTTAAATTAAAAAGCTTAGAGCTGCCTCCACCACAGGGGGGCTCGCTCGACCCACCAGCGGACAGGCACCAGTATTGGGAGAGGGGGGCTGGCCGTCAGGGTTCACCGCGGCTCTGGCACAAACCCGGCGACACGGAGGTGGCACGGGCAGGAGCGGACTGGACGTGTCGGCTTCTCACTTTTTGGATTTTAGAAGGGCATGACATGCCTATATCTGTGTCTCCCCCTCCTTTTACTCCTCCACCTCTTTTATTTTCGCATGACTATATGTACTTGTCACTTTTCCATGTGTTAGTTATGTCTTCTGAGCAGTTTGTCAGCTTTTGGACACCTTTGAAGGTGTTTTCTATGTGTTTCTATGTGTTTTTGTTTGCCTGCCATTGGTTTTAACGGTGTTCGAAGGTGTTCGACGAACAGTGCGACGAACAGTTCGGCGAACACACGGGTGTTCGACGAACCGAACCGAACTCGAACACTACGGGGGTGGCTCAACACTACTCATGACACTCCACAAACAAATCTCTCCTAAAGGCTCTAGGCACGAACAACCTCCCATGGGGAGTGTTAGATGGAGCATCATCTTGAGCTTTCAGAATCCCATTCTCCAAAACGGAGTCCAAAGCCGCCACCACAACTCCTTTCTTTAAAATGCTCTCCTCCTCCTCAGCACCGACCGTAGGAGAGAAGCTGCGAGATAAAGCATCGACTTTAACATTCTTAGTACTAGGGATCTAAGTAACAGAAAAATGAAACCGAGAAAAAAAAGTGCCCACCTAGCTTGACCAGCATTCAAGCGCTTGGCAGCATCCAGATAGATCAAATTCTTATGATCTGTGAAAACCTGAATAGGAAATCTAGCGCCTTTCAAAAAATGACGCCAATGTTCAAACGCAAGTTTAATAGCCAGCAACTCCCGATTTCCAACATCACAATTCAGTTCGGTTTACGAAAATTTTTCGAAAAGAAGGCACAAGGATGTACTTCACCCTTGTTCTCCTGAGACAAAACTGCTCCGACCCCCACCGATGAAGCATCGACCTCGACCAAAAAAGGCTTGGTCTCATCAGGCTGCATAAGGATAGGGGCAGAACTGAACCTCTCTGAGATACTCAAACGCTTCAATGGCCTCAGTAGTCCACTGGGCCGTATTCGCACCTTTCCTGGTCAGATCGATTACAGGTTTAACAATTACAGAAAAAATCTTAATGAATTTCCTGTAATAATTGGCAAAACCCCAAAATCTCTGTATAGATTTCAAACCAATAGGCCTAGGCCATTCCTGCACAGCCTGAACCTTCACTGGGTCCATCTCAAAGCCCTCGCTGGAGACAATGTAGCCCAAAAAGCAAATTGTCTGCACAGCGAACTCACATTTCTCCAGCTTAGCAAAGAGTGAATTATCACTCAATAACTGCAGAACTTCATGTACACTCTGACAATAGGACTCTAGATCTGGTGAATAAATCAAAATGTCATCCAAATACACAACCACATTCTTACCAATCAAAGGTCTCAGGATGTCATTAATAAGGTTATGAAAAAATGCAGGTGCATTGGTAAGACCAAAAGGCATCACCAGATTCTCAAAATGACCTACCGGAGTGTTAAAAGCAGTTTTCCATTCATCACCCTCCTTCACACGTAACAAATTGTATGCCCCCCCGGAGATCAATTTTGGAGAACCACTTAGCTCCCACTAACTGGTTAAACAAGTCAGGAATTAACGGCAATGGGTAGGAATTGCGTACGGTAATCTTATTAATTTCACGAAAATCCAGACATGGACGTAAACCGCCGTCCTTTTTTTTAACAAAGAAGAATCCAACTGCCACAGGCGACTTAGAAGGTCTAATGTGACCAGCAGCCAGGCTAGTCTGTATGTACTCCTCCAAGGCCTTTCTTTCAGGGATAGTCAGATTAAACAAGCGACTTTTGGGAAGAGTAGCACCCGGAACAAACTTAATGGCGCAATCATAATCCCTATGAGGAGGTATAACTTGCGACTCCTCCTCCGAAAAAACCCTCCAAAAAATCTTGAATAGGTACCGGTAATTCCCCTTTTTCCACAGCCGCAATGCGACCATTGCAACATTTATCATAGCACTTCGGACTCCAAGACTTAATCACATTAGTAGACCAGTCCAATAAAGGATTGTGCAGTCTTAAACAAGGCAATCCTAGAACAACTGGAGAGGGCAAATTATCCAAAACAACCAAGTCCAAAATTTCTTGGTGAACTCCATTGATAGTGAGGGGAAATGCAGCAGTCTTGTGAGTAATACATTTCAAAGGAGTGTTTTCAATTGCAACCACAGAAATAGGTGATGACAAAGGTTTGGATTTCAATTTAAGGTTTTCCAAAAACCCTTTATCAATCACATTAAGTGTTGAACCACAATCCACAAATACCTGAAATTCAATCAAATCTCCCTGCACAGTAGTACTCCCAGAAAGAAATACTCCTGGAGAGCGTAAACAAGCTATACAGGCGTAACTGACCTTTTTTTTTTCTTTACTTAAACGACGCTCACAATACTTAATCAAATGGTCAGCTTTACCACAATAAAGACACAATCCCTCAGCGAATCTCCGGTCTCTTTCCTGAGAGCGGAGTGACATCCCCCCAACCTCCATCGGTTCCCCGCCGTCAGAGCAGATTTTCTGGGGACTAGGACCTGACATTACAGGAGTCTTTACCTCTTTGAGCCTGCCCCTCAGTCTCCTGTCTATACGAACAGCTAACTGCATAGCATCCTGCAGGGTCTCAGGTGCGGGGAATGCAATTAGCAAATCCTTAACCCTTTCACTCAGACCAGCAAGAAATAAACATCTCAGCGCCGGATCATTCCACTTAACTTCTGAGGCCCATCTCCTGAAGTGTGTGCAATAATTTTCAACATCATCTGACCCCTGATTCAAACGTCTAAGTTCTGATTCAGCAGATGAGATTCGATCAGCATCGTCATATAATAGCCCCATAGCAGAAAAAAATTCTTCAACAGACCTTAAACACATCATTAGGCTGGAGAGAAAAGGCCCACCCCTGTGGTTTATTGCGCAAAAGTGACATAATAAAACCAATGCGCTGTGATTCATTCCCAGAGGACCTTGGTCTCAAACAAAAATATAACAAACAAGCATTTTTAAAGGAAAAAAAATCTTGCTACCTTGGGTTCCACAAAATGCGCTCCAGAACAGCTACTCACGTGTTGCTGAAGCTCGGCCACCTCCAGAGACAATCCCTGCGGGCGTTTAGCCAAATCCTGGACGGAAACCATACTGATCTCCGAATTTCTTTCCTTTTAGTTTTTTGGGCTGGACTTACTGTTATGATCTGCAATATGTACTAAGGAAAGATAGGGGAAAGATAGGGGAAAGCTGTCCCTACAGTAAGACTAAGCTGAATCCCTACGATGTAGCGGGCTGCCTGTTCCTAGTGAACAGACCCGCCTTAGTCCTCGGCTAGTCTGAACAAAGACCTATAGAATTAAGGGAGGGGTCCCTAAAAGAACTAAGGACTGGAACAAAAATGGGACACCTCCTAAACAGAAGTTGTTGCAGAACACAAAAACACAAACTGACAAAAAGTACTAGAGGTCCCAGAGGACCAAGCGAACTTGACAGAGAGAGGCACAGAAGCACAGGCTAGAGAAACAGTAAAACACTGAAGTCCAGCACAGCCAGAAGGGCGGAGCTGGAATATAAAGGCAGATGGTCACGTGACCGCAAACCACAAGATAGAAAAAACAAACAGGAGGGTTCTAACAATTTCTAGCTCTCATAGACTTGCATGGAGAGTTTGTGACATAACTTCTGACTTCCGGCTCGTCAGAAGCTGCGGCCGCAAGATGGCACTGAGGGACAGGAGTGGCACCGAAAAAAGATGAAGACGTTGGAGGGTGAGCATAAGACCCAGGGTAGAGACCTTACATTAGAAGCACCACTCCAGCTCTGAAAAAAAATGTTTAAAGTTGTGCTTTAAGTGTCATAAAGATGTGATTTTTTGTTTTTCCAATAAACTCATGGATGGTATTGTGTCTCAGGGCTCTTTGGATCACTGAAATCAATCTCAAACATCTGTGATAATTAGTTTGCCAGGTGAGCCCAATTAAAGGAAAACCACTAAAGAAGGAGGTTCCACATTATTTAGCAGGCCACAAGTTTCAAGCAATATGGGAATGAAAAAGCATCTCTCTGCTGACGAAAAACATCAAATAGTGCAATGCCTTGGGCAAGGTATGAAAACATTAGATATTTCACAAAAACTTAAGCGTGATCCTCGTACTGTGAAGAGATTTGTGGCTGATGCAGAGAACTGACTGGATTTGTGCAGATAAAGGTATAATGATGAAGTTTTCTGCCAGACAAATTCATCGGATTAAGAGAGCAGCTGCTAAAATACCATTGCAAAGCAACAAACAGGTATTTGAAGCTGCTGGTGTCTCTGGAGTTCCGCAAACCTCAAGGTGTAGGATCCTCCAGAGGTTTGCAGCTGTGCATAAACCTACTATTAGGCCACTCCTAAACAGTGCTCACAAACCGGAACGGTTGCAGTGGGCCCAGGCATACATGAAGACTAACTTTAAAGCAGTCTTATTACTGATGAGTGCCGTGCAATCCTAGATGGTCTAGATGGATGGAGTAGTGTATGGTCACCATGTCCCAACAAGGCTGCAAAGTCAGCAAGGAGGTAGTGGATAATGTTTTGGACCGGAATCATGGGGAGAGAGCTGGTAGGCCCCTCAAGGGTCCCGGAATGTGTGAAAATAGAAGTTCTGACTGATCACTTTCCTCCATGGTACAAAAAGAAGGATAGTGCCATCCATCTGCTATTTTACATGCTGGGCAGTACTCTCACAACCAGCCAAGGCCCTTTCCATGACACCTCCTGCTGGGCAGTGCAAGAGATGTCCAGTCACTTAGTTTTAGCTAATTGCAATTAAACTAGTTCTTACTGACAGAATAATTACTGGGCAGGTCAGTATAACCAATACTGATACTACGGACATGACTATATTCGGAACCGAACATATTTAATCCCTATGTGTCACTAGACTATTGGCAGTTATCACATTGTAGTACTGCTCCTAGTTCGATATTCTGAATCTTGACCATTTAACCACTTCTCTGCTGTTTAACCACTCTAAAACTTATGTAGACTTGACCCTGATCTGGGTGACCTTTCATTCTACTGCCTTCTCTGCAATATATCTTGGACTTGACCTGACCCTGTCGGCTGATTCTGTCATTAACTACGTTTCTCTAATATTAATCCAGCTTGTTGAGAAGTTGCCAGATTCAGCATATAGTCTCTGACTTCTTGTGAACTACACAATGGTATCATCACCTATCAGATCCGTCTTGGCCCAAAAAAGTGCCATAAGGTAAGACAAGCAATTGGTGCAAAGGTATATGTATCTTCTATCCAGGTATATGTATCCCACCATCCTGGGGCATATATGTCCCTTATCCTGGACCCCATCCTTGTATATGTATATATCCCATCCTGGTATATATGTCTCGCATACTGAGCCCCTTCCTGGTATATATATGTCCCCCCATCCTGGTATATGTCCCCTGTTCTGACACTGTTCTTTAACGCATAGAAATAAATAAACAATTCTACTCACCTTCCCTCCGCTCCCCCATCATGTGGAGTTCTCTTCTGAAGCCGGCAGCAGACTTCAGCGTGCATCAACGGGAGCGCATGGTGTCAGTCGCGGGCATGCCGACGTTAGCTGCTGGCCTCTGAATGGTCACAATACATTTCAGCTGAATGTACGTCCAAGGACACACATCCAGTTGAAATTTGTGCTGGCGTCGGTGGGCTCCCACCCACACGGGCCCGGTCGCAACCTCCGTGACTGCGGTTATTACGACCCTGGTTTGGAGCAACAGTGCACAAAAAAAGACATCCAGTAACATGGAGCATGCTTATTGGTAAAACCATGAATAATTTTTCTTATCCATGACTGCCTTAAAGGTTACATTCTGTTTTACTCTGAGTATAAGTTCTGAGAAACGTGTTTACTGAGCAGAATGAAGACTGGACACAAAATTTTCATCTACCTCTGCTTTTGATGATATTGTAGATGATAAAGCAAGAGGCGTAATTACATATTAAAACTGACAAGGAAACCAGATGTGGAGACAGTACAGAGCATCTGAGTGTTTGGTAGGTAAAAGAAGTTTATGAACCTCTGCTTTGTTTTACCCTCACCACTACTGAATGCTCTGCAGAGGTTGTCCCAATACATTCTATGTTCTGTTCTAATTCCACTTTTCCAGAAAATGCAAATGCGATCTATAGAAACATAATTATCTTGATTTTAAGTAATGTTGTTCTTCAATCACATTGATCTAAGGCTTCTCGGTTGCATATGTATTCTTGGCATCAGCCTGAACGCTCTGTGCTGTTTAACATTATGACCTTATGACTTTCTATTCTACTCCTTTCACTTTACGAGTGGCTTTTAATTGGTTTCACGCTGTGAGGAGCCGAGGTACAATTCTGTGTCTGTGTTTTCTAACCAGAACAACAGTTTTGATTTCAATATTTTCCTGGGAAATTTAATAACCTCCTCACTACCAATATAATGCACAGACGTGGCTCCTTTGACAAGTCAAAATATGATTTTAATAAACTAATAACACATGGTTACTTTCCCACTAGTAAGGCAGTCAGCCAAACCAATGTCTCATTTGCCTCATACCTACATATAAGCAAAGTGCCCATTTCATCACTTTTGAAAATATTCCCATTAATCTATAAAATGTTATCCAAAAGGACTCCAAGAAATAGGTAGGTTAAGTATTTTACATAAATTGATCCAGTAATAGTTGACAACATTTATGTACCATTAGTCTAAACTGCCATTTGCAAACAATGTTGGGTTTCCATACAAGACATCAAACATGTCTGGAAGGAACTGGCAGGATACAATGGTGAATTTCCATTATACCATACCTTTAGATACACTGGTCTTGGGTATCGCTCCAAGGTAGACCTGCATCATAAGGCAACTAGTCTGCAGTTAGAGATAAAATTTGGCTAGTCCTCCAGTGTATTGAAAAATCCTTCCATGGCTTAGCCCCTAACACAATATCGAACCTCAAATGTCCAGCAGGACATTTGGAGCAAGTCACTTGTAACCATCTTTTCTAGGTAATCGACAATCTACCTATTGAAATTTATTGATGTTGTGTTCTGTTTGTGCAATAGTAGTAACAATGTTTAAAATAGCAGAAAAGCTGAATGTGTACTTGTTCGGTAGTGATAAAGAGGGGTCCCCAAAGTTATTTACTTCAGTGAGCCCAAGAGGGAAGGGACTAATGCTGAGAAAAGGAAAGAAACTTCTGCTAGACCTAAGTTTTTCTAGGCAAATAATCTAGTGCAATTCTCCCTCCACAAAGTGCAATTTGCAAAACAAAACATGTGTCTAACTGATTCTAGGGGAAATTTTGAGGGGCATATTTTTAATTTTGGACCATTTTCTAACCTGAAGCATAGTCTGTTTCCTGAAGCCAGGGACTAGATTTTTTGGCCCAGCTGAAAACTACATCTATTACACAACCCTCTGTTTCTGTACTAACTTTGCATCATCAGTAAGATGCTCAACCACAAATCTATAAAGATCCTATGGACTTTCCTGAATGCTCATGAACTCCCAGAACAGTGCTTTGGAAAACGTGGATTCCCTGACCAGGTTAAGCCTTGGACTGGAGTTACTGTGCTTCTTGAACATGCATGTCTGCAGCATAGAGTGATTGCAGACTTGAACCCCAAGCCTGGACAACTCCTTTAGTGCAATAATGTGAATCTGTCATTAGATTCATGCTGCTCAGGTACTGTACGTCTTTCTCTGAAACACTGAGGTGCACCACCTTCTTACTATATTCACCAAAGAATTTCAGCTCATCAACCAAGGTATTATCAAGCAGAACTTGACAAATACCTTCACAAAAATCTTTCAACACCTTCCGTTGGAAGGCCCAAACTTACATTACAACACCTCAAACACAATGACATACAAGACGACTCCAACGACAATGGCTCCTACAATAAGTCAGAAGTGGCTGGTCCTACAAATACCATCTCCCAGTCTTTTTTTAAAAAGGCTCTGAGACAAGCTTTAACAACTGTCTTGAGAGATCTCCAGGACATTAAAACTGATACTAAAAGGATTGGCCACAGGGTCAAAGAACTCAAATCAGCTCAAGCCTCCTACATTCAGCACAGTGAAGCTCACCAGGACAACATACTAGAGTAAGCGGCACATTTAAACAACACATATATATCTACTCCTTTAGGACCAAGAAAATGGGAGCAGACGCAACAATACTCAGTTCAGCGACCTACTAGAATCCGTGTAAAATCCATCAGCAACTTGGCAGATCTTTACTTATCTTTTGGGAAAAAACTGTGTAAGTGTCACAGGTGTGTCAGAGGTGACAGACAGTCGCCCTGCAATGGTTTGCAGGAGATCTCCACGTTTGGCAATGCAGACAGCTGCCTAGATAGGAGGCTGTGTTTAGAACCCAGCGACTTTAGTCTGGGTGTATATATACCCGGTGTGTCTAGGTGGGTGTCGCCGTTTATACTCATTTCTACTTGGAACTTGGCTGAAGCAGCATCACGTCCTCTCTGAAGTCTTGAGGCCGTGTGCCCTGTTGGAGTTTTTCTAAAGCTGAGTTGTTGTTCCCCTATGATGTCTTCCCCTTTTGTCTTTAGAGTGCTAGCGGAGGTTGACTAGTGCTCATCTCCTTCCACCCCCAGCTATAACCTTATGCCAGGGTAAGTAGGGCGAGGCACGTGATTGGCGACAGCTGCAGAGGCTGTATAGGGACGTTAGGGGGAGACAGGGTGACGCTAGTCCAGATTAGCCCAGACCTCTTACACCTTTCCCTAGTGTCTGGGCTCCTTTTCCCCTCTGTGTTGCACTCACACCTGGTGTGACAGTAAATTATTATTGAGAGAGTCAATAGAGCCCTCCGACCTAGACCCACTGGAACTGAACCACCTTGAGATGTCATTTTAGGACTCCTCAGCTATTTCGACACAGCAGAAATTTTGCAAAAAACAAGAAAACCTCCAGAAGTAGCTATCTTACTGTGTGTTTGTGTGGCGTGTCCTGTGTATTTGTGTGGCGTCAGCCGTGCATTTGTGTGGCATGTTCTGTATTTTTGTGTAGTGTGTGTGCAATGTAATTATATGTTGTGTGACATGTGTTTGTGTGACAAGTACTGTGTGTTGGTATGACATGTGCTGTGTGTGTGACATGTTTGTGTGACATATACTGTGTTTTGGTGCAACATGTGCTGTTTATTTGTATGACTTGTGCTGTGCATTTGTGTGGCATGTGTTATATACAGTATTTGTGAGGCATGTACTGTGTATTTGTATGGCTAGTGTGCTTTGCTTGTGTGACATGTGGCGTGTGCTGTGAGTTTGTGTGACGCGCCCCCGGGGCAATGGGGTACTCGGCAGCCGGGCCTATGGATGCTGGTGGGGGGGGATATGTCACAGTGGCTGGTCCGGTCCGTGGCCCAGGGCGGTCAACCAAAAAGGGGGATTTGTAACTTGGATAGGAAAAATAAAACAAATAGTTTGTGACGCCACCTGTGGAACCTGGTAAGGTTTACCAGCGCTGCTGCAGACCTTCGGGGGGTGATGGGATGACAGCTGAGGTGTTTCTGCTCCCCACAGGTGGAGCGGACCCCCGGGGCAGTGTGGAGTTTGATGGTGGTGATGCTGGGGCTTGCAGTGCAGGCAGATGGCGCAGCAGGAGTAATTGACAGAGACAGGGGATTCGCTTCAATACCTTTACTGGTGCGGATGTCAGGTACGGTCCAGGATACTCAGTAGGATGGGTGCACTTCAGGACTTCTCCCCAGTGAGCGGGTATAAGGCCTTCTGGTCCGTGTCTGCCTCTCTGTATGCTCCTGGCCAGCCTGCAACTGGGCCTAGCTTATGTGTCGTGCTGTTCCTTCACCTGTCGCTCGGTAGTAGGACCTTCTGTTGGCAACCACTCTCCCTGGACGCTGGGGCCTTGTGGTTCCTGGTCCTGTATGGGTCTAGCTTCAGGTCTGCCAGGGACTTGTAGCTCTCCTGTAATGCCGGTGATCCCTGCTGGGTATAAAGGACCCTGTAGGTGCGGACCCAGTGTCCGGTTTGTATACACGGGGTGAGCCTATAATGCTCCTCTGCCCCCTTCAACTCCTTTCTCCTCTTGCCTTCGGCCACACTCAGGGCCCTCAGAACTCAACTCGTGCTGTAGGCCTTGGCTCGCCTAAGCACAGCAGCCAGCGTGCTGCGTCTTCACTCGTCTCAGCGCCAGCATGCTCTCAGACTCCCTCTCAGTCTGACTACTAACTACTCACTGACTGCCTAGCTCCACCCTCCATCTATATGTCCTTTACGGGCTCCGTCTGGTGGTGTGAGGTGGAAGGGTGGAGGTGTTTGTATGTAATGAGGGCCTCTTGTGGAGAAGTCCGTCCATGCACCCTGGTTCCTGTGGTACCTGTGCGCAGCAGGGTGCCACATGTGTAACGTGTACTGGGAGCTGTGTCTTTTATATTGCATGTACTGCCTAATGCAGGGTTGGACATTCTGCAAGTGCAGCTGCACAGGGGTCCTGAAGGAGAGGGCTCGATCAGCTGCTTAAACTTCTTTATCTATCCTTAAGCTGGTGGCAGTATCAAAACTAAGTGGAGAGTACGGGCCCGTAGCTGAGTCATTAGGAGACATAGTGGGGCTAGTGCAGTCCGCTCTGCTGCCCTTTGCAAAAGATGCTGGATGGGGCCTTCATCCTCAACTGTTGTCGATGTTGCTGGTTGTTCTGTGATGCAGGAGACTTAGAGCACTGCAGGGAGAGTCGCATGGTGTGTGGGATTCTCTCTCTCTCTATGTTCCCGACCCAGTGGGGGAAGGGGCGCTCTGTTTGCCGTGGGTACCAGGCTTCACAGTATGCAGTCTGCTCACATGGATCAGCACAAGGTGGGTGAGGGAGACACTAGTGCTTAGTGGCTCAATGTAATTAATATCCATAGCCGCTATAAGGAGTCTGGGGAGGACCCCTATGCTGTTGTTACAGGCACTGTACAGTGACATGGCGGTCTCATCCCCTGTCAGTCAATCACAGACTCTGCTTTTTGAGCACATGTATGGTGGAATGAGAACAAGTGTCTTCTTCTCTATTTGCAGCTTCTCTTGTAGAAAACTTGTAAGAATTTTGTTTTTACAAAATAAAACTTAATTTATGTTAATAAAAACATATTGTCAGAAGTGGTCTGAGTCTCCTGACAGAAGAGCAGTCATGTCCGCACATAGATGATGTGACAGGCTTGGTGTGCATAGCAAACCAGCACAATCGCTGGCTGCTAAAGACATGTCCTGGCCTGGACTATTAAACAGACTATACTGGTACATGCTGCAATATTTTTCACACAGACCGTCGATCCATATGAAAAATCGTGCATGTGCTGATTCAGACGACTGATTATCCATGCAGTTAGTGTTCAACTCATGTCACATGGACCGAATACACAATCGTCTGAATGTGACAGAACTGTTGGTCCCCATGTACGGAGTGGAGCCCGCACCATACCCAGCAGAAGCAGCCATCATTACACAGCCTGCATCTGCCTGTAACAGCAGAAACCGTACCTTGCCCTGATCACTACTGTCTTATCATTTAAATATTGCTGTCAATCACTAATAGAAGCATTTGAATGATGTGATTGCCAGTTCGAATGTGCATCAGCTTCCATTTCCCCTTCCCTACACCACAATGAGATTGCAAGGTGCCAATGGGTTATCATGGCAGCCAGGTGCCTGCTAAAGGCCCCCACAGCTGCCAACTTTGTCATCATGTGAAACTCAGTCTATGGCCGGGCTTTATAGCAGAACATCCTTTTTGTCTATATATTACAATACTGTAGTAAGAGCTGTCTAAGGACACCAGGGACAAAATTGTAGACCTGCACAAGGTTGGGATGGGCTACAGGACAATAGGCAAGCTGCTTTTTGTGAAGACAACTGTTGACGCAATTATTAGAAAATGGAAGAAACACAAGATGACTGTCAATCTTCCTTGTTCTGGATCTCCATGCAAGATCTTGACACATGGAGTAAGGATGATTCTGTGAAAGGTCAGGAATCAGCCCAGAACTACATGGTAGGATCTGATCAATGACCTGAAGAGAGCTGTGACTACAGTCTCAAACATTACCATTAGCAACACAATATGCCATCATGGATTTAAATCCTGCAGGGCACACAAGGTCCCCCTGCTGACGCCAGCATGTCCAGGCCCATTTGAAGTTGACCAATGACCATCTGGATGAGAAGGTCATGTGGTCAGATGAGACCAAAATAAAACTTTTGGTATCAACTCTACTCACTGTGTTTGGAAGAATAAGGATGAGTACAACCCCAAGAACACTGTCCCAGCAGTGAAGCATGGTGGGGGAAACATCATACTTTGGGGGCATTTTTCTGCAAAGGGGACAGGACGACTGTACCGTATTGATGGGAGGAAGGATGGCGTCATGTATCGCGAGATTTTGGCCAACAACCTCCTTCCCTCAGTAAGAGCATTGTAGATGGGTCGTGGCTGGGATTTTCAGCATTACAATGGCCCGAAACACACAGCAAGGGCAACTAAGGAGTGACTCCTTAAGAAGCATTTCAAGGTCCTGGAGTGTCCTAGCCAGTCTCCAGACCTGAACTCAATAGAGATCTTAGGAGGGAGCTGAAACTCAATGTTGCCCAGTGACAGCTCCGAAATCTGAAAGATCTGGAGAAGATCTGTATGGAGAAGTGGGCCAAAATCCCTGCTGCAGTGTGTGCAAATTTGGTCAAGCACTACAGGAAACATCTGACCTCTATAATTGTAAACAAAGGTCTCTGTACCAAATATTAAGTTCTGTTTTCTTAATTGCATCAAATACCTATTTCATGCAATGCAAGTTAATTATGTAAAAATAATACAATGTGATTTTCTGGATTTTTTTTAGACTCTGTCTCTGACAGTTGAAGTGTACCTACGATAAAAATTACAGACCTCTCCATTCTTTGCAGGTGCGAAAACTTGCAAAATTGGCAGTGCATCAAATACTTATTTTCCCCACTGTAGCTTTCACACAGGCAATGCCTTTTGGTCCAAACACGTGCAGTTTTTATTTCCACAGGTTGCACAGCACCAAAGAAACAAAATTAAAAACATAACTCCCTAGTCTTGTCCAGGCGCTAACTAAACATAACAGATCCTGGCTACTCATACAGGGCTGATCTAGCTCCAGTTCGGTCAAACAAAACAGCTATTGTCCATAGCAATCACTGATACTTGCGGTTTTCTGTAAACGACCTGTGCAGACTCTTCTCAGAGAAGGAGTCTGGCTTTTTAACACTTTTCAGCTCCGAAGACACATCCAGTCTGGTGCCCACTGTCTGTGCATTCACCAGACTGAGTGACTCACCACTCACTGGATTCAGAGAGAGACCCTGGCACTTCTCTCTCTCAGCTACAGCTCAAATTTTGGCAGGTCAGCTTTCCTGAATCTACTTCCTGCTTCTTAAAAAACCAAGCATGTGATTTTAATCAAATACTGCAGAGCTGGGATTTAAAAGGGTTGTCAGGTCAAAATCAATAAGTCTGCAGTCACCCTGAGACTGCAGACTTATGAATCTCCCCAGCGCATGCACTGTGCTATTGGCTGGGGGCCAGGTTATAGGTGTGAGCGCTGGCCCTTTAAAAATAGAGCAGCAAGAGCGTTCACTAAGACACCAGCAGTGGTGTTACAGTACTTCTCCCTCCTTATGCTTCTTAAAGCCCGCGAGGACTCTCAACAGAGAAGTTGGAGGCTGACTCTTCTTCACAGACTCCCATGACTTCTCTTCAGGACCACAACTTCTCCTGTCCACTAGAAGAAAAGTGATATCTCTCATCATCTTCATGACTAGGATACTTCTCTCTATCAAGCCATCCTCAGAGTGGGACTAAGCAAGCATAGTACCAGGAACTTGGCATGGGGAAGACTCTCTCTGTTCATTGAGATCAGCTACCACCCCAGAGGATTCAAGGACCAACTGGAGTTCCTCCGACCTAGTTGGTGGATTGCAGAGACTTAGAAGATACCACCGTCTTCATGTTCTCTTCAACCAATCACCTAGAAACTGAAGATACCTTCTTTGGGTCAATATTCAGCCTGGTCTCCAAGACGACACATCCTCGAGACAGAGAGGTTCCTGGGGACAGATCATTGGAACAATCATTGGGACTGTGTGGGGATAGCACCTCCACTTCCCCTCCTTTGGAGACATCAGCACACAACGTATCAGTGACTAGCAGACCTGGCGGAGAAATTTGCGACACTGGTGGCTGAACTGGACATATAGGGACCAGACACCTCTCGTGAATCGACTGTCCCCAATGAAGCACCTCTGGGGATCTTCAGACTAGAATGGACACTTGAGTTCTCAGCTCTGGACGATCTAAGAGAAGTGGATGAAACAAACCAGACAGCACATGGAAGGCGATCTTCTTTGTATGCAATGCTCCACTTTGGAGCTCTAGTTGCTTGTAAACTGCTTGACTGTCTTTTGGAAGGGCTCATTCTTCACCTGACTACACCCTCACTGGATACTGGAGCCGTCGGACGGGAATCTGACAACAACTCTTCACGGCTTGCAGTACAAACTTTTCTGCCGAACCAAAGCCTCCAATTGCCACAAATACTTTCACAGTCATAGATAGAGAGGGAATATAGCCTCTCCTACTGACCGAAGGCTTTGGAATTTTTTGGACTTCTCAGGACAAAGACCGTAGCGATACACTTCTCACGACTTAGTTGCGACTTCTGCTTAGCCTGCCAAACACAGTTGACCTTCATGGATTCTGTATGAGTAGCTGCCTCAAGAGGTTGGGAAACAGGTGGTCTTTGGAAGGACAGAGCCAGACGTGACGGTTCCCTCACATGAATCACCTATCTTATCTGCTCCTGGAAGCTAGGAAGGGAAGATATCGCAAAAGATTTCAAATTTGGCTCATTGAAGACCTTTCAGAAGGTCATCAGGAAGGCCTGCAGGTCCAAGGTGACAGGATCCCCTCTCACCCATAGGGGGTTGAGCCATACTAGGGCATCTCCTGCTGGGTAGGACATTAGGAATCCTACCTTGACCCGATCGGAAGAAAACTGATGGCGAAAAACTTTATAGTGCCGCATGTGCTGCTCTAGGAACCCACACCACTGCTTCAGATCCCCATAGTACTGTGGTGGATCAGACAGAATGGGTTCCCCTCCAGGGGCATAAGTTTCAGTTTGAATAGGCATAGCCATAGATACTTGGGCTGGCACAGCTGATGTCAGGACTTCTAATCGGGCATCTAGTGTCTGCAGATGAAACAAAATTGTTTCCTGCCTCTATCGCTGGTAACTCAACTGCCAACACACTTCCGAGCGCAGAGAGGACTGGGGATCAACGTGGGACCCATGGCCAAAGCTAACTGTTAGATACGAGGTGGCGCATGTGGTTCATGGATCCACTGTGCCACAGAGCCGAGCTTACCTAGGAGGGGTGTAGCTAAGCGGGTACAACTCCTAGGCAATCCACGGTACTGCAGCTGCTGACCCCAAGGGTCAGGTACGCAGATACTGATAGGACTCGGGCTCCATTCAGACTACTAGGTTCTGGATCCTCTGCAGAATGGTTACTGACGCGAACACAGGCTCCATTTAGACTACTAGGCTAGGTTCAAGATCCACTGGTAGAATGGTTACTGACACGTAGTCTCAGACAGGGCTGATTTGGAGACTGATAGGACAGTCCGGGTACACGGAATACTCAGATAGGCAAACGTTCAGACGCACGAATACTGATTCAGGTACTGGCCGCACACAGATCAGGGGACGAGGTTCAGGCACTGCCCGCACATGGACCAGGGAACGAGGTTTAGGCACTGGCCACACTAGGACAAGTCTGTTGACGTCCCTGAATTGAGGGGAAGGTGAGCCATGCGGGGACGCCGGCAGTGGCATTACAAAGGGAGGGGGTCATATACAATTCTCAATTCACAAATGTCTGCCCCTACACCAGTGTAGCTCAGCTTTTGTTTGTAGCCTTTTTAAAGGGATTGTCCAGTACATTTATAAAATTTGACAGGGACTGCAAAAAGTGAAATCCTAACAGTGTGTAATATAGTAACAGTTAGGATTCTTTCTATACTCTCAGCACTTGTCACGTGACCGCTCCTTGTGCAATTTGTATACAGCTGATCACATCCCAACTGCTGTATTTTCTTTTTCTCTGAGGCTATAGAAAGAAGTAGAACAAAAAGCAATGGACCTGTGATCTGCTTTATGCAAATCACACATGAAGCATTCACGTCGCAAGTGCCGGGAGTGTGGAAATCAGCATTGAACATTGGTTAGTGGCTGTGCTTGGTGCAGGTGTCAACTGCTATTAATATTTTTAGGTTGCCCCACTACACCCCCCCTGCTGTCACTTACCAGGCCTTCCTCCTTCCGTTGCCACTTTCTGTTTGCCCAATGGACCCTGAATTCTTGGCTGTGTGGGACACTGAAATTTTTTATATTATTCCTAACTGCAATCCATATACATAGGCTTCTACAAAGGATATTAGTAGTTTTATTTTTTCATTCTTATTTTTAAAGCAATGCAAAAAGCAAGCAATGTTCATTAATTAAACCCGCACCACCTACAACCTCCCAGGGGTGAGAGAGAGAGGAAAATTGTTACTTACAGAGATACAATGGCCCAATTGTATGTGTAGAGTTATTTCTAGTAAGATTTCATGACTATTTATATCTGTAAATACATTTAGACAACCTCAGCCAAGTTTGAAAGAGTGAGGTTTTGGTGTAAAAAATCCTTTGCCAATCCAACCGTAACTATAATCACTCTAACGATTAATAATAAATAAGAGATGACTACTTTAAGATTTGGTTGATGAGTTGCACTAGACAGTTTCCCGAAAAGACATACAAATGCAATATATGGAAGTGAACGCCCCAGGTTGAATTAAATAAGCTCAACTGATTTCTTCTAGAACATACTTATAATGGGACAAAACCTCTACCTAGGCAGGAGGTCTGCCTCCAAAACAATATATTTAGTGGACTCTGAATAAATAATACCAAAGAGAAAAAACAATGTCCGTAGGCAACCAGAAAAAAGCACCTATTGTCAGAGAGAGAGTAACCAGTTTATGAGACCAACAGGTTTAGGGTTTAAAAACCATTAAAGATGATTTGGTCATTCAGAAATCAGTCCAAACTGCGAGTCTTGCCTCTTCTTGCCATTCTAGCTCTTAAATATGTTAGAACAGATAAACTTGTCACTATGAATTTATTATGAGGGTCAGAAAAAATGGCAATCCGGAGTTATGAGGACATAAAAGTTATTTTTCCCCAAAGACAGTCAGTGATACAAGGCATCAAGTGAACAAAAAATTGATTCACAAGGACTACATCCCTTGTCTTTCCAACCTTTTTTGAGAATAGAAATGGAAGCTGACATTTGTTCTACATAGATGAAATTGATGTATAAAAGGGATAAATTAAGGATACACGTGTCGTGCGATGTTCAAATCGCAGTCACCTTGCTATATTGCATGAAATAATTTGTACTGTAACCTGCGACTTCCTGTGATTGCTACACAGTCGCAAATGTGTCGGATTTTCTGTCAATGGCTGAACGTGGCTCATTTGCCATAGACTTCAATATAAGTCGCCTGCAACTGTGACTTGCGTGCAATTTATCTTCAATTTGGCCATTTTGTATAGCAAAATCACAAAGCTAAAATAGTTATGCATTAGCAAGACATAAATAAGTTGTACAGATGTCTTGGGTTGTGTGACTTTTCTAGGAATTGCTGTCGCACGACCAGGGCTGGCACCAGGAATTTCAGGACCCCAAACTGGCAAAATTTTCGGGTTCCCTTGAGACTCCGCTCAGGCTCCACCACAACTCCGCCTCCACCCCAGTCCCGCTTCCACTCCTCGAACCTTCCACAGTCCTATCGAGCACCCTTGGAAAAACTCCACTTCTGCACCACATCCTCACCAATCACACAATACCAGTTCCCATTGAACCATATCACATGCATAGCCATCAGCTTTTGTTTTGGCCAAAAGATTTCTTAAACTGCCACCACAACAAGGTGGACTCTTCTGGCCGAGCCCAACTCTACTCTAACCTATTAAACATCTGTTAAAATATCCAGTATTCTTTTTAGGTATATTTTTATTTATTTTTCTTTAAGGGAATGTGTCACGTACATTTTTTAAAATGACCAATAATATCACATACAAGAGCGAAATACCGTCACACCATGGCCTGACCACATATTAACACCACATAGTGACCGAATAATACCACATACAAGAGAGAAATACTGCCACACCATGACCAGATCACATATTAACACCACATAGTAACCAAATAATACCACATACAAGGAAAAAATACCGCCACACCAACATAAGACGACTTATTACCACCACATAGTGACCGAATATTACAATACTTATCATTCATAAAAATAATACACAATACTAATATTACCATAAGTGCCATTATAAACGGGAACTCAGTATATAGTGTCACTGTACAGGTAATTGTTATGATCTGCAACATAAACTAAGGAAAGAATGGGAAAAGCTGTGCCTACAGTAAGACTAAGCTGAATCCCTACGATGTAGCGGGCTGCCTGTTCCTTGTGAACAGACCCGCCTTCATCCTCGGCTAGTCTGAACGGAGACCTATAGAATAAAGGGAGGGGTCCCTAAAAGAACTAAGGACTGGGACAAAAATGGGACACCTCCTAACAGAAGTAGTTGCAGAGCAAAAAGACAAACTGAAAAAAAGTACTAGAGGTCCCAGAGGACCAAGAGAACTAGACAGAGATAGGCACCGAAGCACCTGGCTAGAGAGACAGGCAAAAAACACTGAAGTCCAGCAAAACCAGAAGGGCGGAGCTGGAATATATAGGCAGCTGGTCACGTGACCGCAAAACACAAGATAGCAAAAACTAACAGGAGGGTTCTAACAGTACCCCCTCTTCTATGAGGATCCTCCAGATCCTCCAGGCCCAGGCCTATCAGGAAACCTCCTGTGGAAAGCTTTAACAAGACTAGGAGCAGAGACATCATCCGTCCTTACCCAGGAGTTGTCTTCGGGACCGAAACCCTTCCAGGAGACAAGATACTGTAATTTCCCTCTATGCCATCTTGAATTCAAAATACGAGACATTTCATATTCACCGTCTTCCACCACAGGAGGAACTGTGACAGTGGTGTCCCTATCAGATACGTCAGCCTTTTTCAACAAGGAAACATGAAACACAGGATTAATCTTCCAAGTAGTAGGGACATCCAACCTAACAGCAAATGGGTTAACAACCTGAAGCACTTTAAATGGACCCACAAACTTAGGACCCAGTTTTTTATAGGGAATCCTCAACCGCAAGTTCTTTGAGGACAACCAAACCAAGTCACACACAGTAAACAAAAGCTCTTTACGTTTTCTGTCGAAATACTTCTTGGACTTCTTGTTAGCCTCTTGCAGGTTACAACGTACATTAGTCCAAACTCTCTCCAAATCACCAGAAAAATTCTCCTCCGGCACCGCCGACCCCAATTTGCAGAACGAACCAAAAGACGGATGTCTCCCAGTACAACAAAAAAAAGGAGAACACCCAGCAGAGGAGGATGTATGATTGTTAAGAGCAAATTCTGCAAGAGGCAGAAACTCAGACCACACCTCTTGATTGTCTGCCACAAAACAACGCAAAAACTGTTCAACATCCTGGTTCTTTCTTTCAGTCAGTCCATTAGACTCAGGATGATAACCAGAAGAAAATGACAAATGAACTCCCAACCTGTCACAAAAAGCACGCCAAAAGCGAGCCACAAACTGAGGTCCTCTATCAGAAACAATATCCGTGGGAATGCCATGGAGCTTGACAATCTCCTTAACAAACGCCTTAGCGAGTGTCTTGGCGCAGGGCAACTTAATGAATGGAACCAAATGACACATCTTACTAAAACGGTCTACGACCACTCAGATGACAGTAAAACCCTCAGACACAGGAAGATCAGTAATAAAATCCATAGTGAGATGCGTCCAAGGCGCACTAGGAACCTCCAGAGGGCAAAGCAACCCCGCATCAGAAGTATGTGATGCCTTCGACCTAGCACACACAGTACACTGACGCATCCACTTGATGACTTCCTTATGCCATCCAGGCCACCAAAATCTGCGACTGATAAGGCTCTTAGTCTCCAAAACTCCTGGATGACCTGCCAACCGAGACTCATGACACTCCACAAACAAATCTCTCCTAAAGGCTCTAGGCACAAACAACCTACCATGGGGAATGTTAGATGGAGCATCATCTTGAGCATTCAGAATCCCATTCTCCAAATCGGAGTCCAATGCCGCCACCACAACTCCTTTCTGCAAAATGCTCTCCTCCTCCTTGGCACCGACCGTAGGAGAGAAGCTGCGAGATAAAGCATTGGCTTTAACATTCTTAGTACCAGGGATATAGGTAACAGAAAAATGAAACCGAGAAAAAAAAGTGCCCACCTAGCTTGACGGGCATTCATGCGCTTGGCAGCATCCAGATAGATCAAATTCTTATGATCTGTGAAAACCTGAATAGGAAATCTAGTGCCTTCCAAAAAATGACGCCAGTGTTCAAACGCAAGTTTAATAGCCAGCAACTCCCGATTTCCAACATCATAATTCAGTTCGGTTTCCGAAATTTTTTTCGAAAAGAAGGCACAAAGATGTACTCCACCCTTGTTCTCCTGAGACAAAACTGCTCCGACCACCACCGATGAAGCATTGACCTCGACCAAAAAAGGTTTGGTCTCATCAGGCTGTATAAGGATAGGGGCTGAACTGAACCTCTCTTTGAGATACTCAAACGCTTCAATGGCTTCAGTAGTCCACTGGGTCGTATTCGCACCTTTCCTGGTGAGATCGGTTAGAGGTTTAACAATTACAGAAAAATTCTTAATGAATTTCCTGTAATAATTGGCAAAACCCAAAAACCTCTGTATAGATTTCAAACCAATAGGCCTAGGCCATTCCTGCACAGCCTGAACCTTCACAGGGTCCATCTCAAAGCCCTCGCTGGAGACAATGTAGCCCAAAAAATGAATTTTCTGCACTGCGAACTCACATTTCTCCAGCTAAGCAAAGAGTGAATTATCACTCAATAACTGCAAAACTTCATGTACACACTGCCAATGGGACTCTAAATCTGGTGAATAAATCAAAATGTCATCCAAATACACAACCACATTCTTACCAATCAAAGGTCTCAGGATGTCATTAATAAGGTTCTGAAAAAATGCAGGTGCATTGGTAAGACTGAAGGGCATCACCAGATTCTCAAAATGACCTACCGGAGTGTTAAAAGCAGTTTTCCATTCATCACCCTCCTTCACACGTAACAAATTGTATTCCCCTCGGAGATCAATTTTTGAGAACCACTTGGCTCCCACTAACTGGTTAAACAAGTCAGGAATTAACGGCAATGGGTAGGAATTGTGTACGGTAATCTTATAAATTTTACGAAAATCCAGACATGGACGTAAACCTCCGTCCTTTTTTTTAACAAAGAAGAATCCGACTGCCACAGGTGACTTAGAAGGTCTAATGTGACCAGCAGCCAGGCTAGTCTCTATGTACTCCTCCAAGGCCTTTTTTTCAGGGAAAGTCAGATTAAACAAGCGACTTTTGGGAAGAGTAGCACCCAGAACAAACTCAATGGCGCAATCATAATCCCTATGAGGAGGTAAAACTTGCGACTCCTCCTCCGAAAAAACCCTCCAAAAATCTTGAATAGGTACAGGTAATTCCCCTTTTTCCACAGCCGCAATGCGACCATTACAACATTTATCATAGCACTTCGGACTCCAAGACTTAATCACATTAGTAGACCAGTCCAACAAAGAATTGAGCAGTTTTAACCAAGGCAATCCTAGAACAACTGGAGAGGGCAAATTATCCAAAACAACCAAGTCCAAAATTTCTTGGTGAACACCATTGATCGTGAGAGGAAATGCAGCAGTCTTGTGAGTAATACATTTCAAAGGAGTGTTATCAATTGCAACCACAGAAATAGGAGATGACAAAGGTTTGGATTTCAATTTAAGTTTTTCCAAAAACTCTTTATCAATCACATTAAGTGTTGAACCACAATCCACAAATACTTGAAATTCAATCAAATCTCCCTGCAGAGTAGTACTCCCAGAAAGAAATACTCCTGCAGAGCGTAGACAAGCTATATGGGCGTAACTGACCTTTTTTTTTTCTTTACTTCAACGACGCTCACAATACTTAATCAAATGATCATCTTTACAACAATAAAGACACAAACCTTCGGTGAATCTCCGATCTCTTTCTTGAGAGCGGAGTGACATCGCCCCAACCTCCATTGGTTCTCCGCTGTCAGAGCAGATTTTCTGAAAACTAGGACCTGAAGTTACAGGAGGTTTTACATCATTGGCCCTGGACCTTATTCTCCTGTCCAAACGAACAGCTAACTGCATAGCTTCCTGCAGAGTCTCAGGTGCAGGGAATGCAATTAGCAAATCCTTAACCCTTTCACTCAGACCAGCAAGAAATAAACTTTTCAGCGCCGAATCACTCCACTTAACTTCTGAAGCCCATCTCCTGAAGTGTGTGCAATAAATTTCAACATCATCTGACCCCTGATTCAAACGTCTAAGTTCTGATTCAGCAGATGAGATTCGATCAGGATTGTCATATGATAGCCCCATAGCAGAAAAAAATTCTTCAACAGAACTTAAACACAGATCATTAGGTTGGAGAGAAAAGGCCCACCCCTGTGGTTCTTTGCGCAAAAGTGACATAATAACACCAATGCGCTGTGATTCATTCCCAGAAGACCTCGGTCTCAAACCAAAATATAACAAACAAGCCTTTTTAAAGGAAAAAAAATCTTGCTGTTAACCATAAAAAATATCAGGCAGTCCTACCTTGGGTTCGAAAAAATGCGCTCCAGGACAGCTACTCACATGTTGCTGAAGCTCGGCCACCTCCAGAGACAATCCCTGCAGGCGTTGAGCCAACTCCAGGACAGAAACCATACTGATCCCCGAATTTCTTTCCTTTTAGTTTTTTTCTTTTTTTTTTTTTTTTGGGCTGGACTTACTGTTATGATCTGCAACATAAACTAAGGAGAGAATGGGAAAAGCTGTCCCTACAGTAAGACTAAGCTGAATCCCTACGATGTAGCGGGCTGCCTTTTCCTTGTGAACAGACCCGCCTTCGTCCTCGGCTAGTCTGAACGGAGACCTATAGAATAAAGGGAGGGGTCCCTAAAAGAACTAAGGACTGGGACAAAAATGGGACACCTCCTAACAGAAGTTGTTGCAGAGCAAAAAGACAAACTGACAAAAATTACTAGAGGTCCCAGAGGACCAAGCGAACTAGACAGAAATAGGCACCGAAGCACCTGGCTAGAGAGACAGGCAAAAAACACTGAAGTCCAGCAAAGCCAGAAGGGCGGAGCTGGAATATATAGGCAGCTGGTCACGTGACCGCAAAACACAAGATAGCAAAAACTAACAGGAGGGTTCTAACAGTAATACAGGGATCACCAGAGACATTATACACAGGAGCTCTGTATATAGTGTATAGTGTATAGGTAATACAGTGAACACCAGTGACATTATACACAGGCGCTTTGTATATTGTGTATAGTGTACTGTCAATACAGTGCTCACAAGTGACATTATACACAGAATCTCTGTATATAGTGTATAGTGTAGAGGTAATACAGTGATCACCATTGACATTATACACAGGAGCTCTGAATATAGTGTACAGGTAATACAGGGATCACCAGTGACATTATACACGGGAGCTCTGTACATAGTATATAGTGTACAGTGTATAGTGTAAGTGTACAGGTAATACACTGACTTACCAGTGACATCTCTAGTTGAAGTCCTTCATCTTTGCTTTTCTTTTTCATCCAGCGCAGACCGCCATCACTTCTTCCAGCCAGGACTCGTCTCTGCATAAAATACACAATTATCTAGAGCACCGCTTCCAGAGCACAACCTCCACTTTTCCCCCTTCTTCTACTCAGCTAAATACAGATGTGCACCCACCATTAATATATCATTAGTTATTATGCAACCCACCATTTCAAATATAAATTGTAATCCACCAATGCTCCCCACTAACTATAAATATCCACTTTTCCCCACCTAATCTATAAATTAGTTAGCACCCGTACTCTTTCCGCCAATTCAATATTAGTCATCCTCAATTCTCCCACTCTGTACGTCATCATTTGCATTCCCCTTCACTTCACCATTTTCAGCCCCCCTCACTTCATCATTAGCTGTCCCTCCTCACTTCATCATTTGAAGTCCCCCATCCCCCCTCATTCCATCATTTGCAGCCCCTCTCACGTCATCATTTGCAACCCCCCGTCCCCCCTTCACTTCATCATTTGCAGTTCCTCCCTCACTTCATCATTTGCAGCCCCCTCACTTCATCATACGCTGTCGCCCCCTCATTTCATAATTTGCAAACCCCCATCACCCCATCATTCTATCATTTTCAGCCCCCTCTCACGTCATAATTTGCAGTCCCCCATCACCCACTTACTTCATCATTTGTAGCACACCCTCACTTCATCATTTGCAGTCACCCTCCCCCTCATTCCATCATTTGCAGTTCCTCCCTCACTCCATCATTTACAGCTTCCCCCTCATTCCATCATTTGCAGTCCCCCCTCACTCCATCATTTGCAGCCCCTCTCTAACTCCATCATTTGCAATCCCCCGTCCCTCCCCTCACTCCATCATTTGCAGCCCCCTCCCTTCACTCCATCATTTGCAGCCCCCTCCCCTCACTCCATCATTTGCAGCCCCCTCCCCTCACTCCATTATTTGCAGCCCCCTCCCCTCACACATCACTTGCAGTCCCCCTCCCTCGCCCATTTAATTAATTTTATTTAACAAAATGGAAAAAAAAGTTGTTCATACTTACCTCACTTACAATCCCCTGCAGGCACAGCTCGGCTTCTGGTGTCCTGGCAACGGCCAGTGGCGCGCATACATGATGACATCATTGCGTACGCGTAGTCACCTGACCAGAAGTCCGGAGAAGTATGAGGGAGCTGGAGCTGTGCAGCTGTTCAGCTTTGAAGGCCGTGTAGCTCCTGGAAAGCTCCCAGCGCTGAGGTGTGCATGGCACACTGATGCACGGCACTTTATTACACCATGGGGCCCGATGAACAGAAGCACAAGAGGGAGGGCCCAGACTAGGCCCGGGCCCCACTTCTCTACTGCTGCTCACCAGGCCCCATACAGCAGTAAGGGCAGTAATGCCCTGATGGCAGCCCTATGCATGAAGCATGTAGTGCCAGGAAGATTGGTAGTTAGAAAGATTGTTAGATTCTGTGACTCTCAGCAAATCAGACCCCTATACTATTGGGGTTTGTACACAGAGAATTTTTGGACGCATGACGATTCTGCACCACAATCCACATTAAGAAATGCTTCAAATCTGCTTGCAAAAAGCATCCAATACATTAAAATTACAAAATGGGTCTGCAGTGCACATATCATGTTTTTTTCAGCACATATTTTAAGTAGTGCTAGAAAAAAAATCATATAGTTACATACGGTAGTTACAAAGGTTGAATAAAGAGTCAGACCTAAGTCCATCAAGTTCAACCTTTCTCCACCACTTATACATTTTTGTCAGTAAATTATCTATAACCCACAATGTTATGTGAAGAAATCATCCAGCCCTTGTATAAAAGTCTCAGCGATTACTACCTCTTGTGGTCGGGCATTTCACAGTCTGACTTCTCTAACTGTAAAGAGCCCTTTCCTATTTAGCTGCCAAAATCACCTTTCTTCCACCCGTAATGAATGCCCTCTGGTCCTTAATATAGTCTTTGGAAGGAATAAGTCATGTGCCAGTCCTTTGTATTGACCACACATATATTTATACATGTAAATGAGATCTCCTCTGAGACGTCATTTTTCTAAGCAAAACAAAGTCCAACTTTTCCAACCTGTCATCACATGAGAAGCTGTTCAGCCCATGTAATAATCTGGGTATATCTTGAAGTTGGCAGGATGGCTTTTATGCTTTTTTTTATCAAAAACAGTGTTTACTAAGTACACTATGTTATTTTATGCACTATTACTTTTTACTTCCTTACAGCAGGGTATATGTTCATTTTGTTTCTATCTTAGGTTTTATCTGTTAAATGGCCAGTGTGAACATGCTCCTAGAATACCAACTTATACTTGTCATGGGTTTACCGTGACAGAGAGGAGCCAGGAGACTGCGCCATCTGACCTCTTCATATTAAACGGGTGCAGGTTTCTTCTAGCAGTGCAGGGATTAATCTGTTCAGTTGAGAGCTCCTAGAAGCTTTCCTGGTTGATGCTCTCAGCTGTTCAGTGTTAACCACTCTCCTCTGCTATATATACTGAATTCTGGCAAGCAGGCTTTGCCACAGTTAGATTCATGCTGCATGGTTCAAGAGTTGGTGGAGTTTTGTTGTTTGAGAAGGCATTTGGTGGATTTAGCTAAAGATTGTTTCTTGGTTTTGGTTTTGTGCAAATCCTCTCTTTCTCCTACTTTGGTTTTGCCATTCCCTCTGTTGTTTGTGAGAGCATATTTGTATGATTAGCATTTTTCTGTATCCCTGTACGTATTACCTAGATAGTCTGGTGGATTACCATACACTACTACTCCCCTCTTCCCTGGGTGGGGGAAGGAACAAACTGAGGGCAGATTCAGGAGCTCAGCAACGTACATAGCCTGGCGTCTTCACCATTAGAAGTAATCTGGGGAACGAGGATAGCTAGGGCGCCACTAGCGTTAGGGACATGGAAGGAGCCCCTGGCGCTGAGATACCCGACAACAGAGGCGTGACATTAACTCCGGCCAAAACCATTTCTTCTGATCCATCGTGGATGCTATTACTGCTTTGACAGTGCAACTGCAACTGCAACAACTCAGCCTGGAGGTGGCAGATCTACACACTGTAGTTTTGCAGCACCCTAACCCATCAGGTTTTGGAACCTTGACTCCCAGGCAACCTCTAGTGAAGCCCAAGATCACTTTGCCTGACAGGTTCTCTAGGGAGCGTGACAAGTTTGTTGTTTGGTTACGTCCTCACTCATCAGGAACCAAGGAGCAAGAGGTGGGGATAATAATCTCGCTCCTTCAGGATGACCCCTAAGCATGGGCATTTTCTCTCCCGTCGAACTCTCAGTCTCTCCAGATGATACAGGACTTTTTTCTTGCGCTGGGTCATATATACGACGACCCCAACTGTGTCTCCTTGGCTGAGTCCACGCTACGTCAGCTTCAGCAGGGAGACCGACCGGCAAAGGAGTATTGTTCCGAGTTTCAGAGGTGGTCCCTAGCCAGTTCCGTTAAGGGCTATCTGTAAGGGTGAAAGATGCCTATTCTTTGTATGAGACTCCGATTTCCCTTGAGGCAGTGTGACGTCCTCTCCGGTGGAAGCCCTTTTAGTTAACCCTGGTTGTTGGGGGACTCGGAGTCAGGTCCTGTGATGGAGAGATGGGATGCAGCCGTGGCCCGGACCCGACTCGTGCTCAGGGCTGTCACATTAAAAGGAGATGGTGAGGGCTTATCCGGGTTGAGTGGCTAATTAACGACTACGCCACCTGTGGTGCCTTGTGAAGGGCCACCAGCGCCGCCGCAGTCCGCTGAGGCATGATGTTACGGCGGTCAAAGTTATTACTACTCCCCACAGGCGGAGCAAGGCCTCAGGCCAGAGGGCCAGGATGGAGGGGGTAGTAGTAGAGGAGAAAGGGATGCCGCATCCCGCGGTGTGGCGCAGAAATAACAGTCCGGAGGCCATAGGGGTGAAATTCCAAGGCTTTACTCACTTAGCTGGCAAAGGAAGGCGACTCCCTGCTCCCCGCGGAGTCCTGCGCTCACCAGAGACGGGGGTCCGACAACCTCCGAGTAAGTCCGGCATTCAGCTGGGACCCTACAGCAGAGTGTTCCTGAACTACAGACCGAATCCTTTCCTGTCCGTGTGTGTGCAAATAGGCCGGGTCTCCCTCTGAGCTCCTCTCAGAACAAGGGCAAGGGTGGCAGCTCCGCTCCGTCCGATACCCGGTGGGATCCTCTGGGCCTACCGGGCTTTCCCGACCAGAACGTAGAGTAGCAAGGTCGGGTGTCGGGGGCCGGTACCCCTCTTGCAGCCGGAGTCCCTCTGAATATATCAGCATGGTGAGGACAGGTGGCGTACTCCACTCCGTCTGCATCCTGCCTGGGATCCATTTGCTGTGGAGCCACACTCTTGAGCTCCGGGCCTTCTTGGTCCAGGTCATTGGCCGGGTTGAGACATTCCTCATCTACAACCTGCTCCTCGACCCAAGGCTAAGGTACGAGGGCTGTGTCCCTTGCCGGTGCAGGCCTACACAGGATCTGCGCTCCGGGAGGGAGGTCACAGTTACACACAGTATATGACAGCACAGATGAACAGCCGGAAGACCGACAAAAGACCAAGACCAAAGATGGCTTTCTATTAAATACCAAATCTAAAGTGTAACTAACTCGTAAGTCCTCCACCCTCACCCACTAACTGGTTCCCCTAACTCTTGGTTCCCCAGTCTCCCTGTAACCAGGGGAGCAGCACCTAGTGCATACTAGCTCCCTCTGGTGGAGAAGTGTGGTGTTAGATGCAAAAGTTGGGTCACGACTATCACACTGGTCTTACCTCAGAGGAGGAACACTACACTCCATTAGAGAAGTGCAGCATCCCTGTGGCGGTCGAACCCTCAGGGGTGCCACAGCGGCCATGTCTCTGGCTCTTTGGGTGGATCGCCGTCTTTGCCAGAGACATAAAGACACACTCCAATTTGCGGGGGGTCTGGGGTTAAGAGAACCTGGGTCTTTGTCATCTGAGGAACCCATGCAGTTAGGTGGGGCGACTCATTCTGTTGATCAAACTGTAGTTTGGCAAAAAGGGGGAGTGCGTTTTTACTTTGCTGGAAAGGGTCATTTTGTGGGTACTTGTCCTTCCCTACCTCATCGTAAACAGCTGCTGGAAAACTAATGAGCCCGGGTTGCGGGGAGGTTAGCAACCCAGGTGTACATATCTCCTCCATGGGTAGATCACAATTTTTTCTACCATCTAAGATTCATCTTGGCAAAAATAAGGTGGCTATTTCAGCCTTTCTGGACAGTGGGGCAGGGTTTAATTTGATCGATGCTAGGTTCGTCCAGATCTAGGGCCTCAACCCACTTACTCTTTCTAGACATATACCCATAATCACCATTGACTCCGCACTAGTGATGAGCGAGCGTGCTTGCCACAGCACGGTACTCGCCCGAGCATCTCACTGCTCGAGATGCTCGGCGCTCGCCGAGTATTTCCGGGGTTGCTCGGTGGGAGCTCGGGTCTCCTCCCTGCATGTTTGGCGCTCCTCACAGAGCCAATGAACATGCAGGGATTTCCTGCCACTCACTGTAATGCAGTAGCCATGTTGGTTGTGGCATTACAGTGATTGGCTGGCCGCATAGCGTTATCGGGTCTATATCAGACCTGGCGCCTCCATGCTTGTCACAGTCACTCTGGAATCAGACAGTGTAGGGAGAGATGCTGCTGCGTCAGGGAGAGATTTGCTTGTGTATTAGGTAGTGTAGGGAGAAAAAACGTACATTACACATATCCATCTTAACAAACAGTCCATTTGAGGACTAACTAATCCATCTGCAGAGATATCAGGCAGGCAGTGTATATAGGCAGGCAGGCAGGGTATATAGCAGACTGCAGTGCATATAGCACAAGAGGTTCCATTCTAATTCAGCCTTTTGCTGCTGTTAGATATTTCTATACAAAGGCCCAGGTCTCAGGGGCCAGGAATACTTTTCTTTGAATCTTAATCCTCATTATTTGCTTAAAAAACAATCCAGAGAACACCGTTTTTCTGCGCAATTTGCTTGATGGCACTGCAGAATACAGCCAGGTCCTTTCCATATTACAGCGCTAGAAATCCAGCTATTTAAAACTGTGTTTTCTCCATCAAACGGATCACATATACGTTGTCAGAAAATACTGCCATTTCTGGCCTCCATTAAAAATTTATTTTGGTGTGTCAGAGAAGCAATTCACAGCAGTTTGCTGTTCAAACTACTTACCTACAGGCCAGGTATTTAAAACTCTGTTTTCTCCGTCACACGGATCACATATATGTTGTCAGAAAATACTGACATTTCTGGCCTCCATTAAAAATTTAGTTCAGTGTGTCAGTGAAGCAATTCACCGCAGTTTGCTGTTCAAACTACTTACTTACAGGCCAGGTATTTGAAACTCTGTTTTCTCCGTCACACGGATCACATATAAGTTCGCTCCAAACTCAGTCACTTGTAGTGAGCGTGGAAGATACTGTCCTCCATTTAAAATGGGCAAGGCACGTGGCAAGGGACGGGGAACTGGACGTGATGGTAATGGTGCATGCAGAGGCCGAGGACAAGGCCGTGGGTAAGCTGAAATTGTGCCACAAAAAACATCCACATCTTCTCGCCTGACCTTCCTGTCCCAATTTCTAGGGGACCGCAGCACACCACTATTGAACCCAGAGCAGTGTCAAAAGGTTGTTGGTTGGATAGCGAATAATGCTTCTAGTCACTTAGCCACCACCTCCACCACCACCCTGTCTTCCACACGGTCAAGTCTCAGTAGCCGTGAGTCTAGAAGGCATATTCCTCACCCTGATCCTCCTTCCTCCCACCATGCCGAGTACTCAGAGACAACTGATACCACACTTGGACACTCTGAAGAGCTGTTCACTTTTACATTTATAGATTCGGGCCTCTCGCCCGGTCTACTTGAAGCGGGGCAAGAGGAGATCACGTGTAGCGATGCCCAAATATTTGAGCAGCCACGGTCACACGAAGGCGAAGGTGGGAAAGTGTCACAAGAGGTGGACGATGATGAGACACAATTGCCAGAAAGTCAGGAGGAGGACCAGGGTGCGGAAGTGGATGATATAGTAAATGACCCAACCTGGCAGGAGGACATGCAGAGCGAGGACAGCAGCACACAGGGGGAGGGAGGCAGAGCACCCCAATAGGCAGGAGGAAGCAGTGTGGTGGCCACAGACAGAAGGCAGGCAACCGTTCCCCGTAACACCAACATGAAGGAAGTTGCCAGTACAGCTGTTAGGTCTTTCCGAGTCTGGTTGTTTTTTAAAGACTCTGCTGATAACCTCAAAAAGGCCATTTGCACCACCTGCCAGGCCAGCATCAGCAGGGGTGGCAAAATGACCAACCTGACCACCACCAGCATGATCAGGCACATGGCAGCAAAGCACCCGACTTTGTGGGCCGAACCCCAGGGTCCAGGAACAGTGTCTGCAGGTGGCACCAGTGCTTCTTCCGCTGTTGTGCATGCAAGCGAATCCCCTGTCCATGGTGCATGTGAAGATGCATCCTGCCCTTCAACTATCGTTGCACACTCTCAAGTAACAGCATCAGGAAGCACGTCCATGTCCTTTACCAAGCGCAGCGTTCAGTTGTCCATACCCCAGTCCTTGGAACGCAAGCGCAAATATGCAGCCAACGCCCCACAGGCCACACTACTAAATTCTCACATTTCACGACTGCTTGCACTTGAAATGTTGCCTTTTAGGCTCGTGGAGACAGAAGCATTCCGCAACCTGATGGCGGCGGCCGTCCCTCAGTACTCGGTCCCCAGCAGCCACTATTTCTCCCAGGGTGCCGTGCCCGCATTACACAAGCACGTGTCCCAAAACATTAGCCGTGCCCTTAACAATGCAGTTACCGAGAAAGTCCACCTAACCACGGACACGTGGACAAGTGCTTGTGGGCAGGGACGATACATCTCGCTGACGGCACACTGGGTTAACATAGTGGATGCCGGGACTCAGTTGGACCTTGGGAAGGAACACGTCCTCCCGACACCAAAGATTGCGGGCCCTAGGTCAATCAGGGTTGCCTCCACGGTCTACAGCTCCTGCACCTCCTCAGCCTCCTCCTCCTCTTCAGCCTCCATCTCCGAAATGACCACATCAGTCACAAGCTGGAAGCACTGCAGCACTGCCTCGGCCAAGCGCCAACAGGCTGTGCTGAAGTAATATGCTTAGGTGACAAAAAGCACAATGCTGAAGAGTTGTGGGCAGCTCTGAAAGAGCAGGCAGATCTGTGGCTCACACTGCTGAACCTACAGCCAGGCATGGTCGTGTGTGACAATGGCCGGAACCTGGTGGCAGCTCTGAGGCGAGGCGAGCTCACACACGTACCATGCCTGGCCCATGTGCTTAACCTCGAGGTTCAGTGGTTTCTCAAATCCTACCCGGAGCTGCCGTATCTGCTTGTTAAAGTACGCCGCCTGTGTGCCCATTTTAGAAAGTCAGCTACAGCTTCCGCCGCCCTTGCAGTGTTTCAGCAGCGTTTGCAGCTTCCGGCTCACAGACTGGTGTGTGATGTCCCCAAGCGTTGGAACTCTACACTGCAGATGTTGGGAAGGATTTGTGAGCAGAAGAGGGCAGTTGTTGAGTACCAGCATCAACAAGGCCGTCGGTATTCAGTTCAGACTCCACACATAAGACCTCAGGAGTGTACATGGATGTCAGACATATGTACCATCCTCCAAAACTTTGAGGACTCCACCAAGATGCTGAGTGGCAATGACGCCATAATTAGCATCACCATCCCACTTCTCTGTCTTCTGAAACGCTCTCTGCTCACAATCAAAGAGGATACATTGCAGGTGGAGCACGATGAGATGGAGCAAGGAACCATACAGGGTGAGTACACACAGCCAAGCCTCATCTCATCCCAACGTGGATTGGGTAACAATGAGGAAGAGGAGGAGGATGAAGGACAGGAGCTAGTTTCATGCACTATAGACGGTACTACCTGCACAGCTGTCATACCGTCTGTTTAGCGTGGATGGCCAGAGGACAGAGAGGAGGAGGAGGAGAGCATGGTCAGTCATCCTCTTGGTGAAGACATGGAAGTCTTGCCTGTTAGTAGTCTGGCACGCATGGCTGAGTTTTTTGTTACATGCCTTTCCCATGACCCTCGCGTTCTCAAAATTTTGGGTGACAGTCATTACTGGTTGTTGACACTTCTAGACCCATGGTACAAGGAGAACTTCATATCTCTTATTCCTGAGGCGGACAGGTCTACAAAAATGGGGCTGTACCAGATGGCCCTTGTTGCGGAACTATTTCAAAAATTCCCATATGAAAACGCTGGCTGCAGAGGGCACACTTCGTTGGACAACCAAGGAGTATAGGCGAGAGAGACACAACTTCAATCCAGCATAGGCAGGGGAACACTGTCAAAGTTCTGGGAGAGTTTTCTCAGACCCTCCCATCGCACAGGCCTCCCATACAGTATGTTCATGAATACCCCACAGGGGTAAATGTTTGTCAGCCTATACACTTGTGCATGGGCATTACGAGTATAGGAGGCTCGCTCCTTTCTAATGGGAACATTTTTTTATGAGGCCCTCCTCCACGTCTCTTCCAAGGGGCATTGAAGTGCCTCCAAATTTTTGGCAGCCCTTGCATTCACTGCATAGGCCAATACTATAGGAGACTCTCTCCTTTCTAATGGGAATTTGTCGTTACTGTGTCCCTGCTCTATGTATCTTCAAATTCTTAGTGGGGTTTTTCCTAAAATTGGTCAGCCGTTGGACTCACTGCATACCCTATAGCTATATAACAGACCCTCTCCTTTCTAATGGGAACATGTCGGACTTGTTACTGTGGCCCTGCTCTGCGTGTCTTAAAATTCTTAGTGGGGCTTTTCCTAAAATTGTTCACTATAGGAGACCCGCTCCCTTATAATGGGAACATTTTTTTTTACTGAGACCCTCCTCTATGTCTCTTCAAAGGGGTATTGGGTTGCGTCCAAATTTTTGGCAGCCCTTGCAGTCACTGGATATGCAATAACAGTATAGGAGACCCACTTGTTAATAATGGGAACAGCAAAGCATAGCCGGCTGATGGCTCTCTAACAATAGCGAGGGCCGACTGCTGGCCTTTTAAGAATAGTAAGGGCCATCTGATGGCCCTTTAAAAAAAGGCATTATGGCTTTCAGAGTCCCTCCATCATAAATAAAACAGGATGTGTCTGATGATGTGTCACACACAACATTGCCAGATAAGGTTGTAAAATGTTAAAATGACATTTCCCGGTGAATGCATTTGTCTTAAAAAATAACGTAAAAAAAACAAAACAATAGGATCTTTCTTTAGTATAAAAAACAGCGTCACCTATTTAACCTCAATGTAATCACATTGTTCAGCTCCTGCACCTCCTCCTCCATCTCCGAAATGACCACATCAGTCACAAGCTGACAGCACTGCAGCACTGCCTTGGCCAAGCGGCAACAGGCTGTGCTGAAGACAACATGCTTAATGCTTAATTGATAAACCACCCAGTGCTGCAGAGTTGTTGAAAGCTGTAACACAGCAACCTGATCTGTGGCTCTTACCGCTGAACATACAGCCAGGCATGGTCGTATGTGACAATGGGCGGAACCTGGTGACGGAGAAATGACACCAAGAGTAGATACGGTTTCCCTCTATGCCAGTCCTTTCAGCGAGCTAAATACAACTCTCATCAAAAAAAGCTGTGGACTGGCTCTGTACCGTCCCTGGCCACATTCACCTGTCCACGTGTTGGTGGTTAGGCAATCCTTCCCAGTAAGTGCACTGGGGAGGGCATGGGTAATGTTGTGGGACCCGTGCTTGTGGAAGGCGGAGACGACACCAGGAGAAACACTGGCGGTTGGGGACCGAGTATGGACACACAGCCACCGCCGGCATAAGGTTGTGAAAAGCTTCCGCCTCCACGAGCCTGAAAGGCCATATTTCAAGTGCAAGCAGCTGCCCAGAAATCTGGCAGTTTAGTGTTGCGGCCTGTGGCTGGGTGGGTGGCTGGCTGCATACTTGCGCTTGCATTCTAAGTAACAGAAAACTAAGCAGATGGTGGCCTCTATCATCATCATGGCCTCACCTCGGCACTATGAACTCTCCTGAAGAAGAAGCCAGGGCCCACCGGAGGAGTCTCTGGTTCTCTGGTGGGCTCGTCGAACCCTGCCGAGAAGCAGCCGTGGCTAAGAAAAGTGTGGGGGAAGGTTCCCGAACACTCTATGGCTGCTTTTTAATTTGGATCGGACATGCTTATGCATGTTATTTCTTAAACCACATTGCAGATCAGGCCATTGTCCAACTCTGTATTCAAGAAATTAAATGCGCAAAGAAAGATGTTTGTGTGTCAAAGCACCACCGACAAGTGCGAGTTGATGTTGGACGGGCTGCCATTGCTTCTGCAACAAGCTGCATTAGAGGACTTCCTGGGAGAAATGACACCCAGGGTAGATACGGCTTCCATCTATGCCAGTCCTTTCACCAAGCTAAATACAACTCTCATCAAAAAATGCTGTGGACTGGCTCTGTACCGTCCCTGGCCACATTCACCTGTTCACGTGTTGGTGGTTAGGCGTTCCTTCCCAGTAAGTGCACTGGGGAGGGCATGGGTAATGTTGTGGGACCCGTGCTTGTGGAAGGCAGAGATGACACAGGGAGAAACAGTGGCGGCTGGGGACCGAGTATGGACACCCGGCCGCCGCCGGCATGAGGTTATGAAAAGCTTCCGCCTCCACGAGCCTAAAAGGCCACATTTCAAGTGCAAGCAGCTGTCAAAAAATTGGCAGCATAGTTTTGCAGCCTGTGGGTGGGTGGCTGGCTGCATACTTGCGGTTGCATTCCAAGGAATGGGGTACGGACAACTGAATGCTGCATTAGGACGTGGACGGTGATTGTTGCAAGTCTGCAACGACAGGTGCATGGCGGGAGGCATCTTCGCATGCGCCAAGGATCACTTATGATGGGCACACTTTTAGGCAGTGACCTGGGAGTCAGAAATGCTTCCAGAGGTCTTCCCCATGCTGTTCCCATGTCTTTTCAGCACTGTATGCATGTGTATGATGATGTGTCACACACCACATGACCAGATAAGGTTGTAAAATGTTAAAATGACATTTCCCAGTGAATGCATTTGTCTTTGTTGAAAGCAATGCAAAAGTGCAAAAACGCATGAACATAGCCCAAGGTGCGGAGGAGTATTTTTGGTTTTGGTTATTTATTTAGCCTTATATACAAGTCATTACCCTGGAAAATCCATTTCGGTTTTGTTTTTGTATGTTTTATTGTGAGTCCGTAAAAGTGGCGTAATACTCTGACAATGTTGTTGACAGCAGTGACCTGGGAGTCAGAAATGCTTCCAGGGGTCTTCCCCGTGCTGTTCCCATGTCATTTGAGGACTGTTCCCATCGATTTGGGCAATTTTTAGGCCCTCTGCAGACCGCCGGGGGGAGCCGCCTGAAAAATGCTCGAGTTTCACATTGACTTACATTGGGCTCATTGCTCGGGTCGAGCACCCGAGTATTCCAATTTGCTCGACCCGAGCAACGAGTACCCGAGCAATTTAGTGCTCGTTCATCACTACTCCGCACCCTTGAGCCAGGGGTATTTTACTTAAGTCGTCCAAGGGATACATCTACAGGTAGGGGCCATGCATTCAGAACGTATTGACTGTTATGTTCTAAAGTGTCTGCCCTCTCTTCCGGTTCTTGGACTACCTTGGCTTACACAGCACAACCCTGTGGAAGATTGGCAGACTCGGGAGGTGGTAAAGTGGAGCGAGTATTGTCAAGGACACTGCTTGGGCACCCGGCTAGCCAGGGTGGGTAACCAATCTATGCCTGAATACCTGTCTGACTTTGAAGATGTGCTTTTGGAACAGAAGTGCCAAGAACTTCCTCCCCATCGTCCTTATGACTGCCTCATCAATCTTATTCCTGGGGCCTAGCTGCCAAAGAGCAGACTTTGTAATATCTCTGGTCCAGAGAAGCAGGCCATGAAGGACTATATCGCGGAAAGTCTGGCACTGGGATACCCGACAACAGAGGCGCGACAATACACCAGTTAATTTCTTTTGGCTTTGCTTTACGTTTTTGCACTCTGTGCAGCAAGGGCATGGCCTCCCTTTTTTTTAGCTGGGCATTACGTTTATACAGTATAGCTTCCCATTGCTGGGTGTCCACAGTTGGGCCCCCCTGTCCTACTCGGCCTTTATTCACATTGAGGTAATTTTTGATGCATGGTAAGGTTTTAATACTAGAGGTACACCATACCTTGGCGCTGGTGGGATGGCTTTTACATTTTTGTTATCGAAAACAGTATTTACTAAGTACCCTAGGTTATTTATATGCACTATTGCTTTTTACTTACTTATAGCAGGGTATGCAGTATGTTCATTTTGTTTCTATCTTCTCCATGTAATAATCTAGTTGCCCACGTTTGAACAGACTCTAACTTCTAAAAAAATGTGGAGCCCAAAACTGGATCCCATATTCTGGATGTGGCCTGCATGTATTTCCCAATTCCCAAGATTCTTATTGTGTTTTCATGCATTTTTGGTAAACTTTTTGCAATGCAAACATGCCAAAAAAATACACCCTATAACTACCCCGCATATTATAATATAAAAATTATAATATTCTAAAAATGCATCAAAAACCAAGCTCAAAAGTGTGCAAAGAAAGACCCGCTCATCAAAACAAAAAATAAAATAAAAGCATGTTCTTACAAAACCAAGTGAAAATCCATGTGTCTTTTTGTAGCGTTTTTTAATGTGAATTTTTCAGTTATAAAAACACCATGTAAGCATACCCTTAATCTACAGGGTCCTCTCCTGCCTGACCCCATTCCTGGTCCGGATCCATTACTTAACTTATTTAACGCTTACAAATTTAATTTGCTTTTGAGAAAACCTATTTCAAGCATTGTTCCCTATGCTTCAATAAATAATCTCAATTATATCAGCTTAGTGCTCTAGCCACGAATAATAAACTGTACAAGAATGAAGTGAAGTGACTGCCATAGCAGCTCGAGCCTCAGGTTAGACGTAGAGTAAGTAACCCGAAGCATTATACCATAATGTATTTATTTAGGAGGAAATTGCCTAAAAACATGTAATTGCTTTTCAGCTCAATCTACTTTTCAGCTTCAATACATCTTGTTTCCATGTTGATCTCTTTAACTTGGGACCTAAGGCGAATTGGATGTTTTTTACCTTATTTATGCTTTTTGCATTGTTATTTTGTATATAATAACAGAGAGGGTCAAAAAAGGTATTTTTGTGTAGATTACTATTATTGTAATAAAAATCACAAATACAAAAAGTAATTGCAAAATTTGATTATTTGTGTATTTGATTTTTTTCTATTTTTTGCCAAGGAACTGCTGACATTCTATCTTAGTAGCCATGAATTGAAATACAATTAGGCTGCGTGCCCACTATGTGTTTTTCAAGCATTTTTGCCGCGGAATTTCTGCAGCGAAAACGCTTAAAAAACGCTTGGTAATACGTGCTCCATTGTCCCTAATGATAATCCGCATGTGCTCTGCACATGCTGCGGAAATTTCCGCTGCGGATTATCATTGTGGAAAAATACGCAGCATGTCCATTCATTTTGCGGACACGCAGCGTAATTGCCGCCATTGACTTGCATTGCATCGCTTATTATCCGCATGACTACATGTGCACATGCGGATATTAAGCGATTCAATGTGTGGATGGTACCCGGGTCTGGAGAAGAGGAGACTCTCATCCAGACCTGGGTACCATAGAACCTGTAAAAAAAAGAATTAAAATAAAATACTCACCTTCTGATGTCCCCCGGTCTCCTGTATGATGCATCCTGGCTCCCCGTTGGCTCGCGATGGTGTAAAAGGACCTTCCATGATGTCATTTAGTCATGTGACAGGTCACGCGACCGCAGACGTCACATGACTAAATGACGTCATGGAAGGTCCTTTTACACCATCGCGAGCCATACAAGTGACCAGGCGCACTGGAGAAAAGACCGGGGGCCATCGGAAGTTGAGTATACTGGTTTTTTTTTATTTTTTACCATTTTTTTTTTAGCTATAACTTGGTCACACTATATAAATTCATGCAGGTTGGAAAAGCGCTTGATAACCCGCATGCAGAAATGCATGCAAAAACGCTTGACAAACGCTTCTACCTGGCAGGAAAAACGCATGTAAAATCCGCATGCGTTTTTCCTGACAGGGAGATGCGGAAAAAATCTGCAGCATTTCTGCATCGTGGGCACTTAGCCTTAGGCCTGTAGAAGAATTATTATATAGCAGAAGTATTATTATGAAAATAGCACTCACTCATGCCGGAAAAGAAAATGCTACCACACAGTTGTGCACATACAGTAACATTACACTCTGTTAGTAGTCAGCAAGCTGCACTGTTGACTTTGCACTGGTGGAAACCCCTTTAGGGTTCGCTCACGCTGGCATATAACTCGGATGAGTGCGCTCCAATGTTATATCTTATACCACTGAGCCCAATGTTATACTATGGGCCAATGCTGATCTGCGATTTTTTATACAGACCGAATCGGTCTATGGAAAAAATCACAGCATGCTGCAAGTGGCTCCGGAATTCAAATTACGCGCACCCATACAAGTCTATGGGTGTGACGCGCCCCCTGGGCCAGTGCTGTAGGGGATACCCGGAGCCGGATCTCGATGGGGGTAGTAGTCCTTGTGGCGGTGACCCGGTCCGTGCCCAGGGTGTCAAACTAAGTGGCAGTCTATGGCAGTAGATGTTAACTTGATTGTCGACTACGCCACCCGTTGAGTGCGGCTTTGAAGCCGCCGCTGCAGAGCAGTCCACTGATGCCGGTGGTATATGTGCAGCAGTGATGGTATAACCCCCAACGGGAGGGGTATGGCCTCAGGGCAGCAGGTGTAGATGATGGGGTTGTGATGATGCAAAAAGAAGATTCAGAGTCAGGAGATGCAGTTCAGGGGTTTTTACTTACTGGTGTTCTTTTGGTCACTCTGGCCTTGAGTGACCACCCGAGCCGTGCTGCGTCCACCAGGTCCTGGACTCGGCTAACCCCCAGGCAGTTCTGAAGCGTGGTCCTGAGCTCCTTTCTGACTCTCCCTTCCTCTGGCCGTTCCCACCAGGGATCCACTTTTGGCCGGCTCCCTCGGGTCTCTTTGTGGTCAAGCCTCCTCTGGGCTCCCTGACCCTATGCTCGGTGTGCCTTTCTAGTGGATTTGGTGAGGGTCGTGGCAGATCCTGACCACGACCTCCGGTTCCTGGCTAAGGTTCGTTTTGGGCCTCCGCCAGCTTGGGATCCGGTACCCTTGTCCGCCAACCCTTCACCCTTCTGTCCTTATTCTGGGATCTTGGGGTTCCTTCTTGTTTCCTCTCTGGATCCTTCTCACTCCTCTCTCTCTCTCTGCAGGCTCTGCTCTGGAGCTGGGCCCAGCCGGAGCCACAGCTCCCTGTCAGCCCTCCTGGCTGAGCTCCTCTGCTCTGCTCCTCAGGCTAAACTCTCTCCCTGTTCTAAGATGGTGCCCACCTTATATACTCCCTCTATGTGTGAGCTCAGGTGACCAGCACCCAATGAGCTCCTATCTTTACCCAGACTACTCCCCCTATCTGCCCCTACACTACTGGGATGTTCCACCCCCCTCCCACTCCAGCCAGGGACAGACGCTGTCGTACCTGCACATATACTGGTGGGAGTACCGTTGATCTGTCCCCCGGAAATGGGATGTATGTAGTGCATGCAGCCTACTGAGCTCAGTTCCACACTCCATCCTTACCCGGGAGTGGAATACCACACCTCTGGCTTGAGGTGTAATACCCCTGTAGCAGCCGAGTCCTCAGGGTGCTACAGGTGCATGTGAAACATCGGACTGCACTCGGATGTCATTCAAGTGCAGTCTGATTTACATTGACACAGAATATAGAGAAGATGGAGAAATTAAGTTCTCTGTCTTCTCCGCACCTGTAATACGATTCTCTCATACGGATCAGAGTTTGAGCAGAGTGTCATTACCCTAATCGATCCGATTCTCTGACAATCGTCGATCGTCTGAGCAAGCCCTTAATGTTATAACCACATAAAGAAAAAATTAAAGGGGTTTTCCAGTCAGGAGATACTAATGACCACTCCACAGGATAAGTCATCAATGTGAGATCAGTCGGGGTCTAATACTCAGCACCCCCACCAATCACCTGTTATTTTTTATGGCAGCTAACAGAAGTAAACACACTAAATGGAGCAGCTTAATGCTACAGAAAGGTTTCTAACCCAGAACCCAGCAGCAGCCAAAGCACATTGGCTCAAAAAAATACTCATTGATTAAAAAATAACTAAATACTCACCTCTCCCCATTCCCCGCTGCTTGGGCCGGGCTGCGGCTGCAGGGTTACTAGGGCGGGAAAGCAGAGCGTGTGCTCTCTGCCCACAAAGAACGCCCTGACGTATGACAGCTTCAGCAAGGTCCCGGCTCCAGCCACATATGCATCGTAGCGTTCTGTTGATGAATGCTGCATGCACATGCCCCAGGCAATGTCAGTGCACAGGCGCAGACAGGTAGGCTAAGTCCAGGCAGTGCTCGCTGTGGGCAAGTGAGCGCTGTCAATCAGAAGTGGGCAAGTCTCAAAAATGCAAACTGAGGTTATGTAACGGTGCTCAGAGCTTTTGAGCACACCAGAGGTGCACCAAAGCTTCCTCATTTGCATTTGAAATTAATTAAAAGTAATTTTCTCAAGCACTGAACCACTAAAATATACAGTGCTGGAATGATTTTGATAGGGTTTAAATCCCCTATATCACTAAAAAGCTTGTTTAATAGACATTTTGGGCGTGACAGACTCTCTTTAAAGGCTTGGTTGCTTTTTCCCAACAACAGTGCCATATTATTCACCTTAAAGGGAATCTGTCAGCAGGGTTTCAAATGCCAAACTAGTTATATGCACTTACAGTGCTTTCAAAGACAAGTTCCGCAATCTTTACCTACCGTAGACAGTGCATGCCTCTATCCCTGAGAAATCAGTGTTTCAATTAATATACTAATTGGGCTGTAGATATGAAACCTCTGTCACTCCATCTCTATTGTCCACCCAGCGCCGCCTCCTCCTGCTTGACTGACAGTTCCTTTCCCTGAAGTCACACAGCATAGAGGCTGTCAGTCAAGCAGGAGGAGGCGGTGTTGGGTGGGGACTAAAGCTGGATTGACAGAAGCTTTAGATGTACAAATAGAACTTCATCCTCATTTGCATATCAATTCAAACACTGATTTCTCAGAAACAGAGGCACAGACTGGTAATGTAAAGATATTGCTGAACACACAAGCAGGATAATAAAATGATTAAAATCAGCTCACCCACTCCAACAGATCCGTTGCACGGAAAAAGCTGCAGCGCAGCAGGGAAAGCATTCAAGATGGAGGAGAACATTCAGCATCCGGATAAATAAAATAAAGAATTTTATTTGGAAAAATTTTAAAGCTTGAGTAGTCCAAGTCACAACCGTGCATATGGCATGAAAATCGCAAATTTGCAATTTTAATGCCATATGCACAATCTGCTTGGACTACTTGAGCTATTAAATTTTTCCAAATAAAATTCTTTATTTTATCTATCCGGATGCTGGATGTTCCCCTCCTTCTTGAATGTCTTAGAAAGACACATATTACATATATTGTTTGAGGGGTGAAATCCTGCTGACAGAGTCTCTTTAATGAGGAAGAGATGCAATATCTGACGCATCATATGGACAGGTGTGGCACTACTGGAATAAAGCAGCCATGTTTTTATAGTCTTCTACATTCCCCTCATCATGTGCATTGGATAAGGCCCCCTCACATGTCTTCACATGTCCATGGTCCATTTTTAATATCCGTGTGGTTTTCTGTTGGCCGTCCATGTGTACGTGTTCACCATTCGTGTGTCATCCGTGTGCCGTCCGTCCACACCAGGGCAATCGGGTAGAGCGAAGGCGAAGCACCAAAATTGGAGCATCTCATGTGATACTCCACTTCTGAGGCTGCTGCGGGCAGGTATTTTTATGCTGAGAAGAGCCTAATAACCAAGGGTCTTCCCAGCCTGATAATATCAGGCCATAACTGTCTGCTTTACCTTTGCTGGTTACTAAAAATGGGGGGGACCCCATGTGATTTTTTTTTATTTATTTATTTAACCTATATCTAACTATCTATCCCTATCTTTGCATATCTTTAACATCTAAAAAAATTTAATTACTAATTTGCATTCTATTTGTGGATGTGCCACACAGACAGCACAGGGTTGTCACTCTTTACGTCATCCGTGTGCACGTGTGCGGTATGTATTGTCATCCATGCTGCCGGAAAAAAATATACATGTTTATGTGTGGGTCACATGGACACACGGTTTGTGTGAAAACACAGACATGTGCACAGTCCCATATATTACAATCGGTGTGCTTGTGTACATGTCTCCATTACGTGTGAAAACGGACATAAACACGGACTTGTGAAGAGGGTCTAATAGAGTATTGATAGCCGACAGGGAACAGAACAATATCCATTGCCTTGTTACTATATACAGATTACATTTTCTAATAAATGATGATGACAGGACAAGCTTTACTAGAGCATTCTGTTCTTTTGTCAACTGTTCCTCTTATTTTTGTAGCAGGCACGTTCTGTTTCTATTAGTGTCATCATTACAGCAGCACAAGACCCATTGTCACTCAAGTTACAGATAAATACTGTCAATTAAAAAAATATTGTAACATTGATAGTCAGTACCTATAAAACAGTGAGCACTTGTGCTGTACGAAAGTAGAAAGATAAATTCTTTAAGCAAACAAGACTGATAGAGATATCTAAAAGTGAACCAAAATGGTGGAAAATAATGAAAGGCAACACTGTGCAATTTTATTATTATTATTATTATTTATTTATATAGCGCCATTGATTCCATGGTGCTGTACATTGTGCAATAACCAAATGTCATTGTTCTGCTGACAGATCTATTTGACGTTATAATATGGTCTCATCTAAAAGCCACTTGTCTATAATTGCATATCCCCAGCAAGGACTAGAATACTGTACGTGTCGACAATTCTATCACCAGAGAGAAAGGGGATGATTGTTCTGGACATGCACCACCAATCATGCCATCACCAAACTAATTCAGACTGATTTTCTTCTTGCTGATGAGTTAATATTTTTTGTATCTTTGCAGTGATGGACTGTGTACCTAAATGTAGGTAATTAGATGATAGATAGATAGATACATAGATGGCTAAATAGATATTAATACATCTAAAAAAAAATAAAAGAACGTTTCCATGCAAACTTGGGTGCAAATTCACCAAGGTTGTTATCAAAATCTCTTGCATACAAAAACTCAAAAAAAAGTGGCAGCACTCCAAAGTTAGATGATAAAAAAATGGATTTTAATTAGCCCATGTGACTGTAGTCCCTTTGACTACATAGAAATGTTGTCTGTTTTTTGTTTTCTCAGACACTTTTTTGTGCCAATCACACCCTTATGCCATATTTCTATACCAAGATAAGTAATATATAAGGATCAAGCTCAACTTGTGAGAAAACGGTGCCAGGAACACAATATTATTAGACAAGATATATTAAGGTTCCGGCACTCTCAATAAACGTAGAAAGTCAATAGTTGTGATTCAAAAGTAGATGCTTTAATTGATTCTCCAATATAGTTGCTCATCTAGTTGCCCAACGTTTCAACCCCACCGGGGTTTCATCAGGGACTGTAGATAAACTTAAAACCAGAGTGTAAACAAAATATAAGTGATATTAGATAATAAGAAAAAATAAAATACAGGGAGTCATACAACAATATTAGACAAGATGACACCTATATCAGGAAAAATTATTGTTGACGAAGAGAGGGAGGAGGGAATCCTGGGGGAAGGAAGGAAGGGGGAAAAAAAATCTTAGAACACAATAAGTTGACTAAGCACAAGGGATGTAAGACACTGGAAATAAGAAGGGGGGAGAGGAATATTGTACTGGGGGTACCTAATTGGTAGAATCTTGTAAGCGCCGTTATGGGGAGTCCTCCAATATAGCGTGGTGTAAACCGGCAAAAGATGCTGTTCGTTGATAATGGAAAAGGATATCAGCGCCAGAATTGCATATAATGCAGAGTACAAAGCACAAAGGAGGTACTAACCTTTGGGTGTTAATGTAGAGGTATGCAAGGGGTAACTTGTGGGGGTACAATGATGAAGAAGGTACATACCTAGGTATATCAAATGATTCCTGTAGCCGGTGATATAAAGATGAGGTAATGAGTAGTGTTGAGCCACCCCCGTAGTGTTCGGGTTCGGTTCGGTTCGTCGAACACCGGGATGTTCGAGGAACTGTTCGTCGAACTGTTCGTCGAACACCTTAGAACACCGTCGAACACCGTTAAAACCAATGGCAGGCAAACAAAAACACATAGAAACACATAGAAAACACCTGCAAAGGTGTCCAAAAGCTGACAAACTGCTCAGAAGACACTCTCTTTAAAAAAGCCGGCCGGCAAATTCAGCAGCGGCATACACCGGTACCCGACAATTTAGACAAGAAGGAATAGAGCATCACACATAGATTAGATACATAGAAACATGTCAGTCACACATATAAGAAGCACAGTGACAGTGTTGGTTACTGCACTTGTCATTTAGTGTAAAGGATTTATTAAAAAAAATATTAGTGTTTTCATGCACCGTCTCTTTAAAAAAGCCGGCCGGCAATTCAGCATCTGTACCCGACAATTTAGAACAGAAAGAATAGAGCTTCACACATAGATTAGATAGATAGAAACATGTCAGTCACATATATAATAAGTACAGTGATAGTGTTGCTTACTGTACTTGTCATTTAGTGTAAAGGATTTATTTAAAAAAATAATAGTGTTTTCATGCACTGTCTCTTTAAAAAAGCCGGCCGGCAATTCAGCAGCGGTACCCGACAATTTAGAACAGAAAGATAGAGCATCACACATAGATTAGATAGATAGAAACATGTCAGTCACATATATATGAAGTACAGTGATAGTGTTGGTTACTGTACTTGTCATTTAGTATTAAAATAAAGGATTTATTATTAAAAAAATTGGCGTGGGGTTCCCCTTAATTTTAGTCTCTAGCGGAGGTTAAGCAGACGGCTGGGGCAGATGTTTGAAGCCCGGGAAGGGGGTAATACCCACGGAGCTTCCCAGGCTACTAATATCAGCCCCCAGCTGAATACATAGCCTTTACTAGCTATTAAAATGGGGGACCCCCCCAAAAAAATGACGTGGGGTCCCCTCTAATTTAATAGCTAGCAAAGGCTAGGCAGACAGCTGGGGGCTGATATTAATAGCCCAGGAAGGGAGCCATGAATATTGGCCCCCTCCCAGGCTAGAAACACCAGCCGTCAGCCGCCCCAGAAATGGCGCATTCATAGGATGCGCCAATTCTGGCACTTAGCCTCGCTCTTCCACGCTGCCCTGGTGCGGTGGCAGGGGGTAATAGGGTTGGGGTTGATGTCAGCTTATAATGCCAGCTGACATCAAGCCCAGGTTAGTAATGGAGAGGCGTCTATAAGACACCCCCATTACTAACCCCATAGTAAAAGTTAAAAAAAACACAAACACCCAGAATAAAGTCCTTTAATTGAAATAAAGACACAATCCTTTATTGTTCTAAATTAAACCATACTTACCATCACGCCCATTCCAGCTGAAGCCAACGATATCCTGCAATAAAAGAAAAATAATAAAGCAACCTCATCCTTACCTTTCCATGGTTCCCACGACAGCTTCAGCTCTGCTACATCGAGATGACAGGCTGGACCGCAGCAGAACGCTGCCATCCAGCCTCTCATCCCGCAGACACTGAGAAGCGCAGGCTTGCTTGCGCTGCTCAGCGTCTCTCTGTGACGACATCCAGATGAGCCGAGTTCATGTCCAATGAACTCGGCTCACCTCATGCACGTCACTGACAGCGTGGGAAAATTCTCACGCTGAAGCGCTGATTGCAGGAGAATTTTCCCACGCTGTCAGTGACGTGCAGGAGGTGAGCTGAGTTCATTGGACATGAGCTCACCTCATGCACATCACTGACAGCGTGGGAGAATTCTCCTGCACTCAGCACTTCAGCGTGAGAATTTTCCCACGCTGTCAGTGACGTGCATGAGGTGAGCCGAGTTCATTGGACATGACCTCGGCTCATCTGGATGCCGTCACAGCGAGACAGTGAGGAGCGCAAGCATGCCTGCGCTTCTCAGTGTCTGCGGGATGACAGACTGGATGGCAGCGTTCTGCTGCGGTCCAGCCTGTCATCTCGATGTAGCAGAGCTGAAGCTGTCGTGGGAACCATGGAAAGGTAAGGATGAGGTTGCTTTATTATTTTTCTTTTATTGCAGGAGATCGTTGGCTTCAGCTGGAATGGGTGTGGCGGTAAGTATGGTTTAATTTAGAACAATAAAGAATTGTGTCTTTTTTTCAATTAAAGGACTTTATTCTGGGTGTTGTGTTTTTTTTAAATACTTTACTAGAAATTCATGGCGGTCATGTCTAATACTGGCGTGACCCCATGAATTTTGGGCTTGGGGCCAGCTGATAATACCAAGCTGGCCCTAACCCCTTTATTACCCAGTGAGCCACCGCACCAGGGCCCTGGATGAGTTGGGTACAGCGCCAGAAGATGGCGCTTCTATGAACGCGCCATTTTCCGGGGTGGCTGCGGACTGCAATTTGTAGCGGGGGGGGGCCCAGAAAGCTTGGGCCTCCCTGCGCTGCAGATTCCAGCCCCCAGCTGCCTAGTTGTACCTGGCTGGACACAAAAATAGGGCGAAGCCCCACGTACTTTTTTTTTAATTATTTCATGAAATTCATGAAATAATTAAGAAAAAAAGGCCTTCCCTATATTGTTGTGTCCGGCCAGGTACAAATAGGCAGCTGGTGGTTGGGGGCAGCCCGTTCCTGCCTGCTGTACCTGGCTGGACACAAATATAGTGCGAAGCCCCACTTCAATTTTTTTTAAATATTTCATGAAATTCATGAAATAATTAAGAAAAAAAGGGCTTCCCTATATTGTTGTGTCCGGCCAGGTACAAATAGGCAACTGGTGGATGGGGGCAGCCCGTTCCTGCCTGCTGTACCTGGCTGGACACAAATATAGTGCGAAGCCCCACTTCAATTTTTTTAAATTATTTCAGGAAATTCATGAAATAATTTAAAAAAAATTGACGTGGGGCTTCGCACTATATTTGTGTCCAGTCAGGTACAGCAGGCAGGAACGGGCTGCCCCCAACCACCAGCTGCCTATTTGTACCTGGCCGGACACAACAATATAGGGAAGCCCTTTTTTTCTTAATTATTTCATGAAATAATTTAAAGAAAATTGACGTGGGGCTTCGCCCTGTTTTTGTGTCCAGCCAGGTACAACTAGGCAGCTGGGGGCTGGAATCCGCAGCGCAGGGAGGCCCAAGCTTTCTGGGCCACCCCCGCTGCAAATTGCAGTCCGCAGCCACCCCGGAAAATGGCGCGTTCATAGAAGCGCCATCTTCTGGCGCTGTACCCAACTCATCCAGGGCCCTGATGCGGTGGCTCACTGGGTAATAAAGGGGTTAGGGCCAGCTTGGCATTATCAGCTGGCCCTAAGCCCGAAATTCATGGGGTCACGCCAATATTAGACATGACCACCATGAATTTCTAGTAAAGTATTTAAAAAAAACACAACACCCAGAAAAAAGTCCTTTAATTGAAATAAACACACAATTCTTTATTGTTCTAAATTAAACCATACTTACCATCACGCCCATTCCAGCTGAAGCCAACGATCTCCTGAAATAAAAGAAAAATAATAAAGCAACCTCATCCTTACCTTTCCATGGTTCCCATGACAGCTTCAGCTCTGCTACATCGAGATGACAGGCTGGACCGCAGCAGAACGCTGCCATCCAGCCTCTCATCCCGCAGACACTGAGAAGCGCAGGCTTGCTTGCGCTCCACAGTGTCTCTCTGTGAGGGCATCCAGATGAGCCGAGTTAATGTCCAATGAACTCGGCTCACCTCATGCACGTCACTGACAGCGTGGGAAAATTCTCCTGCACTCAGCGCTTCAGCGTGGGAGAATTCTCACGCTGAAGCGCTGAGTGCAGGAGAATTCTCCCACGCTGTCAGTGAAGTGCAGGAGGTGAGCTGAGTTCATTGGACATGAGCTCACCTTATGCACGTCACTGACAGCGTGGGAGAATTCTCCTGCACTCACCGCTTCAGCGTGAGAATTTTCCCACGCTGTCAGTGACGTGCATGAGGTGAGCCGAGTTCATTGGACATGAACTCGGCTCATCTGGATGTCGTCACAGAGAGACGCTGAGCAGCGCAAGCAAGCCTGCGCTTCTCAGTGTCTGCGGGATGAGAGGCTGGATGGCAGCGTTCTGCTGCGGTCCAGCCTGTTATCTCGATGTAGCAGAGCTGAAGCTGTCGTGGGAACCATGGAAAGGTAAGGATGAGGTTGCTTTATTATTTTTCTTTTATTGCAGGAGATTGTTGGCTTCAGCTGGAATGGGCGTGACAGTAAGTATGGTTTAATTTAGAACAATAAAGGATTGTGTCTTTATTTCAATTAAAGGACTTTATTCTGGGTGTTTGTGTTTTTTTTAACTTTGACTATGGGGTTAGTAATGGGGGTGTCTTATAGACGCCTCTCCATTACTAACCTGGGCTTGATGTCAGCTGGCATTATAAGCTGACATCAACCCCAACCCTATTACCCCCTGCCACCGCACCAGGGCAGCGTGGAAGAGCGAGGCTAAGTGCCAGAATTGGCGCATCCTATGAATGCGCCATTTCTGGGGCGGCTGACGGCTGGTGTTTCTAGCCTGGGAGGGGGCCAATATTCATGGCTCCCTTCCTGGGCTATTAATATCAGCCCCCAGCTGTCTGCCTAGCCTTTGCTAGCTATTAAATTAGGGGGACCCCACGTCATTTTTTTTGGGGTGTCCCCCATTTTAATAGCTAGTAAAGGCTATGTATTCAGCTGGGGGCTGATATTAGTAGCCTGGGAAGCTCCGTGGGTATTACCCCCTTCCCAGGCTTCAAACATCTGCCCCAGCCGTCTGCTTAACCTCCGCTAGAGACTAAAATTAAGGGGAATCCCACGCCAATTTTTTTAATAATAAATCCTTTATTTTAATACTAAATGACAAGTACAGTAAGCAACACTGTCACTGTACTTCGTATATATGTGGCTGACATGTTTCTATCTATCTAATCTATGTGTGAAGCTCTATTCTGTCTGTTATAAATTGTCGGGTACCGCTGCTGAATTGCCGGCCGGCTTTTTTAAAGAGACAGTGCATGAAAACACTATTATTTTTTTTGATAAATCCTTTACGCTAAATGACAAGTACAGTAAGCAACACTATCACTGTACTTCGTATATATGTGGCTGACATGTTTATATCTATCTAATCTATGTGTGAAGCTCTATTCTTTCGGTTCTAAATTGTCGGGTACAGGTGTATGCCGCTGCTGAATTGCCGGCTTTTCATGTTTCACTGTTGGCACTGTTCCCATCGATTTGGGCAATCACTGTAATGCCACAACCACCATGGCTGTGGCATTACAGTGAGTGGCAGACAATCCCTGCATGATTGGTGCTCTAAATAGCGCCAGACATGCAGGACACGCTTTTGGTGCACGAACAGTTATCGAACATAACCTCGAACAGCCGAATTTTTTGCAAATCGTTCGGGTTCGTCGAACAACTCGAACACCGCCCAAAACAGCTCGAATTTGAGATTGGCGAACAGTTCTAGTCGAACACCGCTCATCTCTAGTAATGAGATGTGGTGTGGTTTATACCGGCAATAGATACTGTGGGCTAACAGTAGAGAGAATGTAAACCTCAGACCATTATATAGTGCACATTCCTGATATACAAAAGGTATACTGACCTGTGGGTAGCAGTGTCAAATTGGGCTGAGGGGTTAGCACAAAGGGCTCTGTGCCCCTAGGTATAAGGTATTAGTACCTGTGGTCAATAAAATATATTTGTGAAGGTGATAACCAGTCACTGGATCAAATAACTATATAATGTCAAAGAGGGAGGCTCATACCTGTGTGTGGCCGGTAGTTCCAGTTGCCGGTGGTGGTGCGACACTGTGTGGGGTGAAGGGGTTTAAGTAGCGGTGCGGTGTGAGAGCCAGTTCCGGTTTCCGGAATGCAGTGATGTAACATCCGGCAATCTGGAGCGCAATTTACGGTGGCGTGGAACGTTTGTCTCCCTCTAATGTTCACCTATTTGCATTTTCACAGTTATTTTATGGGTTAATAATCTAATTTTTAATCCATAGGACTCTTAACATTTTTATCCAACTGGTTGAGCTGTTTTGGATCCATCATTACCATTCTGCGATCATTACAGACATCTATGCAGGGACTGAGTGGGACACTACGAAACACTTATCCAGCCTCTCCTTTTGCTTATACCACAATACGTAGCCACTGACGGTGGTTTTGGGCTCATTGATTCTTCCAGTAATTAATGTTCCCTCAGTCCACAGTATGTGCACTTTATACAGTATGAATGTTTCGGTCATCTCATAAGAAGTTTTTTTTCTTGTTCATGAAATACCGAAACGATGACTTGACCTCAACTCTTAAAAAATTGTCTCCTTACATAATTGTTTCAGTTCAAAGCTTGTACACATATTAAATCTGTCATTCGAAATATATTTTCTCTAAATAACATTTTAGACTATTCTTTTTTATATTAATTCCAGAAGTGTTTAGAATTTAGATATCTTGCCTCTACTCCTGCTGATATAACCAGAAATTGCTAAGCATGTTAGAGACCCTCTTACAAGGATCCGATGACACAACCTTGACTTTGATTTTCAAAGCCAGTCTTTGGTCTTGCGGACAATAAGCTATTCAAAGTTTGTCCATCATGGCACCTAGAAGTTTGTAACTTGTTACATTTAGGTTCGCTGCATTCTTAGCTTTAAGGACCAGATATATTATTCTCCCATTTAGTTATCTGTTCGTTTAACAGGAAGACATTTTTTTTTTGAGCTTCTAAAGTGATTTATTTTATTTTATTATTTATGCACAATTTTTGCTTTACTAAAAAGAACTAAACGATAAAGAAGGCATTTTGCACTGAGGGACCTAGTCTATTGATTACAATGAGCACTGTGAATGCCTCACTTTTCCCTTAGGTGGCGTTGCAGAGAAATTGTACATCTGCTGCCAACTTTACCTTACAGATTACAGAAGATCTCTGGGATCACACTAGTAGAACACCCTTTATCATCAATGGAACCTTCTAAAAATCATGACCGTGTACGGCCAACCCAGGTTCCACCGTTCAACATGCCCCCTCCTCGTCTTCCCGCATTCACGTTCCTTAACAAATAAAAACACTGCACCTGTAATTTCTCTTTGGATAAATTTGGCCACAGCGGTCATTTTATTAACAAAACAACATTAACATATAACATTATTATAAATTAAATAAGAAGGGAGGGGTTCTTGGAGTTAAAATAGATCTGGCATAAACTAAACAGAACTCGAACCACCATGTTACCCTCAGCCATCCATCACCAGCTCAAGGGCACCAAAAGCTCCCAGGGTAAAATCCCGTCCAGAGCCCAAAACCAAATGCCAGATCACCCCGCTTAATCAAGCCACTGCCTGTAATTTTCCCATATTCTTTCCACCGACACTTCTGTGCCAACTCCAAGAACCCCACCCCCCGCCACCAACGAACAGCCCTGACCACTTCAGGCTCGTGAGCGCCCCAACACCGCCAAAGCCCTTTCGATCCCCTCCTGTATGGCCAATGCCCATAAATCGATGCCAATATCGTTCAAATGCACGCCATCCTTTGCCCAAAAGTCTCCAACTCCCGCTTCAAGATCAAGATGTCGTACGCTTACTCCCCCGTTCCTTGTAACAAAAGCTGATATGGCCCTGTTCAACTTTACTCGTGCCCTATTAATTCCCTTCAATGATCTGGCCTCTCTCCATTTTTTTCAGGGCACAATGTCGGACCACACTGTCAACACCTCAGGAAAAGATGTCCATAACCTTAAAAAATCAATTAGAATGTCCCTCATCAATTACTTAACCGGCCGAGCCACCAAATCATTCCCCACCATATGCACCACCAAAATATCCGGCGCCCGGTCCAAACGAGCCACCTTATGAAATTCAGGCAGCACCCTTCTCCATACCATCCCTCGAAAAGCCATCCACTGAACCACCGCTTGCTCTCTGCTAAAACCCAATTGCCTACCGTCTTGCCTCACATCCGCCCGCAGCGCCCCCCAGTGGACGAACGAGTGTCCTAGAATCCAAACTAACAACGGGACGCCACCTGCAACAAGACAACCAAAAGGTATTCAAATCTTAAAAGATAAAATTACATAAGACCGCATACCTAATGCCTTACATAAGACAGGTAACGATCAGAACTCCACCTCCCAATGCGTTTTGTCACATCCTTGCCCAACCCCAAGCCACCCGCTTCTGACGCCGCACCGATTCTGAATGAATGTGACCCGTATACCTCAGGGCAAAGGCCCAATTCAGCAATCCCTTTCTTAAACACCGCTATGAATTGAAAACGTGACAAAAATTCACCATTTTCATGACACAATAATGGGCCCTTCCGCCCTGACCAAACCTGCCAGTAAGCCAATAAACATCTCCTAGGACAAAGAAAAGATCCATTAACCTCACCCAATACCACTCGCTTACCTCTGCCCAATTGATCCATCTTCCCTCGCCTAATCCAAAATTCAATGCCCCTATCCCGACAGCTCATATCCTCGGCAAACAAACCCCCAACCTTATTCCTGCTTGGTGCCACCAATTCACCCAATCTTAGAGCACCAAAAAACGCCAATGAAAAAGCCAACCTAAACAGTGTGGCTTCAAAAACTGAACAACAAATCTTATCCAATACAAAACCCAAACGTTCCAAGATGCTAAAAGTTACCGGCCTCCGTTTATCCAACACTTTACCTCCTCTCCTAAAACCCTTGAGAGCTTGCTTCACTAAAAAGGACTTCGTAACATCCTTCATCCCCTGCAATTTAAAACCAAACGCTAATCCTGCAACAAACTTGCCAACTTTTGAAACTGACCATCCACTCTCTGCTGCCCTTCCCACAAGAAACAACACTGCCATCTCTCTATCTCCATCACTCTCCATTACACCCCACTGCAGACTCCAACTTTTCCATACTCGCCACGATGCCTCGTATGATGCCTAGGTCTGACTTGAGATGGACTCCCGTATTAACCGTCCCGCTCCTCCATAACCAGCTGCCACAAACGCGAAGGGCATTCCTGTCCCACGACCTCTGCCTCTGGTGCTAGCGCCCGAAAATGATCCCACTGAAAACGAGACAAGGCATCTGCTATGGAATTTTGTACACCTGGAACATGGACTGCTGTAATCCAGGCGTTCAAATTAAGACAACAAAGAACTAGTTCCCTCAGCAGCCTAATCACCGGCGGGGACGAGGCCGACAAGCTGTTGATGACAGACACCACTCCCATGTTGTCGCAATGAAACCGAATTCTCCTGTTGGCAAAACACTCCCCTCAAATAGTAACCGCAACAACAATAGGAAGCAATTCCAAAAATGCCAAATTCCTAGTAAGACCCCTCTCCTTCCACATATTTGGCCACTCACCAGCGCTCCGCCGCCCCTTCCAGTAGGCCCCGTAATCAGCACCTCCTGCAGCATCCGTAAATATCTCTCAATCAAAACTGTTCAAAAACTCGTGCTGCATTAACGACCTGCTGTTATAATTTTCCAAAAACAACTTCCAAACTTTCAGATCCTCCTTGTGGTCCTTATTTAAGCGAATGAAATGATGCGGCGCACGCACTCCTGCTGTCGCTCCTGACAACCTGCGAAAAAATATTCTGCCCATTGGCATAATCCTGCAAGCAGAATTCAAACGCCCTAACAGCGACTGTAGCTCCCTCAGGGTAACCTTGCGCAACCTCCCGATCCTATCAACCTCCTGCTTAAGCAAACTCAATTTATCATCAGGTAACCGACACTCCATCCTATCGGTATCAATTACAATGCCCAAAAAACTTAAGATGGTGCAAGGTCCTTCCATTTTTTCTTCTGCCAAGGGTACACCAAAATGCTCCACTACCCACACCATAGTACCTAACAAATTCCTACACAACAACGATTGCGGGGGGCCTATAAACAAGAAGTCATCCAAATAATGAATGACCGACTTAACAGAAGCCAGGTCCTTCACTACCCATTCCAAAAAGGTACTAAAAGTTTCAAACAAAGAACACGAAATTGCACAACCCATTGGCAAACACCTATCCACATAGTACTCCCCTTCCCAAAAACAACCTAACAATGGGATGCTATCTGGGTGAACTGGCAGCAACCTGAAAGCCGACTCGATATCAGTCTTAGCTAACAACGAGCCGGGCCCATATCTCCGTACCCATTGCACCGCCGCATCGAATGATGTATATTCAACCGAACACAATTCCTGCGCAATGCCATCATTAACCGAAAGCCCCTTCGGGTATGACAAATGCTGAATCAAACAATCTTGGGCACAACCCCCAATGGCGAAATAATCACCTTGCTGCTAGGCAATTCCTGAAACGGTCCAGCCATCCTACCCAATTCCACCTCTTTAGCCAACTTAACACTAACCACTTCCGGATGAAGGGAAGACGACATCAAATTTTTAACTGAAAAGGGGACCTCATGATCAGGAGGAGGGATTCTAAACCCCTCCATAAAACCATCCGCAATGACCTTAGCCTTCAACTGATCCGGATACCTACTTAGAAAGGGGGCCATCGCGTGAACCCTCACCGGAGTCACCCCCTTGACCGGTACCCACTGTCGGCTTTCCCTTACCCTTCTTAAAGCATTTTGATGCTCCATGTGAACTTCCATTACAATGGGAACACACGTGTTTGAATTTACATGAGTTCCCGTACTTGCATTGGCCATTGTTAAATTGCCAGCAAGTTCCCGCTTCCTTTTTAGTGCTTTGTGCCCCCTGACTACTTCCCCCGTGTCCTGCTGATTGGTTCCCGCTACTGCTGCTCCCGTGAAAGGACTGCCCATACCTCACTGGGGCCATAACCTTCAGCCACAACCCAATGTCCTTTTGATCCCAACTGATCTCCGGGCGGACTGCCTTCCTCTGCCGAAATTGCTCATCATATCGTAATCACGCCTGACCCCCCTAAGTACGATGAGCCTCCCCAATAGCATCAAGGTAGCAAAATAAACCCGAGCAATTATCTGGAGCTTTTTCCCCAATAACGCTAGCCAATATTGAAAAAGCCTGTAACCAATTGACAAACGTCTGAGGAATCAACCTTCACCTACGCTTCTCTTCCTCCTCTTTTTTACTATCGTCTTTTTTTCCCTTATCCAGGTTAAACTTTTCCAGCAGAAGAAGGGAAAAAATTTCAACATAGTCATCCCGCCAAATTTTTTCCTTTACCTCTTTTTTTAAATGTGCCCCCAATGGCCCCTCAAAGCACACATATACCTCCCCTTTTGCCCTATCATCCAGTTTTATGGTATCCGCTTTGACCTTTTCTGTCTGTACACAAACCGATACCCCAGTAGGTGTCCCGGCTGCATTCACTGCCGACCTGGCCGACTCGCTCCCCACCTGCGACAACACCGGTTGACTAGGTAACCACGCCGCCGCAGGTAACAACCTTCCCTGATTAACTCCGCCACCGTCCATTCTAGCCAAAATTTGCGACATGCTAAACAAAATATCCCTAAGCCCCATGACGTCCGACCCACGACCTCCCCTAGTATTTTCCCCCCTGGGCCCAGCCAACTGCCTATCACCTCCCCCATCCGCTAATGACCCAGCAGGCGACAAACAATCCATAGACGCATACTCACCAAGCTGCGCAGGTGCTGTGTCCCCGCCTGCCGAACGTCCCGTGTCCTGATGAATCCTGGATTTGCCTTGATCCTCTCCACACTCCGATCCGCCAGACTCCTGCTGCTGCTCAAGGCCCGCGCCCCTGGCCTCCTCGTCATCAGGGGGGACCTGAGCACGTGTCGATGTGCCCGCCGATCGTCCCCTGTCAGCCCCGGCTCCGGTCTTCCCCGCTATCCGTGGCACTCCGCGACTTCCAGACCCGGACTCCCTAGCCCATCCGTGGTGGTCCGTGGGTGACTGCCAGGCAGCCCCATGCTGCTGCCTGCCGCTCCACCGCCCTGGATGCGCTGACTCGAGCCAGGCAGCAGGTCCTCGAATTGCTGCTGCCTGCCCGTGCACCTGCGCTGCTGTCTCCCTCCGCTGATGTTTCTGACAGGCACCCCAACTGGTACATCGCCAGGTGTGCCTGCCGTGCTGGTGGTCCCTCTGGTCCCCTCATCCGCTCTGGCACTCTGTTTTTGTATGGGCAAGCAGCGCCGTGAATCGATGCCAACTACTGCTGCGGGGGGCGTGTCCATGCACCCACCGCTCACATCCTGAACGCCCATGTCACATGACGCTGGGGCCGGAAGTGATGTAGGCCGCACTTCCGGTGAGGCCCCGCCCCCCGGATGATGACGCGGCTGCAGCGCAGGCCTTGCTTCCGGCGCGGCCCAGGCTCTGGTATTGCGACGCGCCGCCGGAGCAGGTCGCACTGCAGCTGAGCGGGGCACTTCAGTCGCGGACCGCGACCCAATGCTGGAGGAGCCCGCAGGCCGGCTGGGTGGATTCATGACACGGCGGGCACACTGGCGGGGAGTTCCGCCGGCATGCTCACTGAATGCAGGGTCCCCTGAGGGGCTCCGCAACCTGCGCCTGCTGCCCGTACTAACCATCTCCGGGGAAAGCCTCTCGGGGGGCCGCGTCCTCCTGCCGCTTCTTCCGGATCCCAATGGAGAATCTTCTGCCCCGGCATTCCCTAGCAATCCAGACAGCTGGGACTCAAGCCACCCTCCACGCCTGGATCTGGCAGCCTCCCTCAGCCTGGCGATCAGGGAATCAACGGTTTCCATAAGATTAGTAAGTGTACCCGAACAATGGGAAAGTTGTAGTTTTTTTATTTTTTTTGAGTTCTGCAACTTTCCCCAATGACTTCCTCTCTGGACTGACCGTTTTCCCGCACTTTTCCCTGTTATACCTCCCCTCTTCCCCCCAAATGCCCGTCCCTCTAACATATACCCAATCCCGATCCTGGGATTCAAAATTTCACCCTCCTGGCCCATCCCGGTCATGTGGGGCTTCCATCTAGGTTCCCTTGATTCCAGCCCCCTTCTGGAATTGTCCCAAGCCGACAGTCCATTTTAATAGCACAAGAAAATTCCTGTAATAAGGAAGCAAGAATGTGAATGTTGCATAAACTTTCATTATAACCACTGGTATCTTCTGAATAACTGCTTCCATTAGCAATAAATGAAGATGCATCTGTGGTTATAATAATAGTAATAAATTCTGGTAGACAGGAAAACTCGATGTAGAAAATGATCTAAATACACAATTTAATGAAAATAAACTGGGAAGGACAATTTTAATAGCCTATTTCAGTGTTTGACTTTTATAGCAAAATAATAGATTTTGTGGCTATACTGGAACATTTTTCAATACCTTGTTATGTTATGAGAACTTCTGCTGAATTTCCTGTATGTATGTCGGCACTTACTATTAATCCATTAATTTTCCTGGTTTGACTAATGGTTCACCACGCAATTCAACACATTGTTCTTCTATTTTTCGATCCTTAAAAGTTTTTATTTTACCCCTGCCAAAAAAATCTTTATATTACATAAGCTGTTATACTTTCCTAGCAAATATTCTTTGAACAAATTCTAAATTTTTCATCCTGTATAAATAATATTGCGTAATTTGTAGGATTAACTAGCAGACCTTATACATACTATATTACAGAATTGTAGCGCTTTCTATGAGACCAGTTTTATTTGGCGCTGGCAGCATTGGAAGCTAAATTATTCTTTTATTCTTTCCTAGAAGCAATGCAAAATGATGCTGTCTTACGGAAGCAATATACCATAGCCCATAGTTACTCGCTGTTCTGTAATAATGCCATAGATTTCATGTGCTAACTGCCTGAATTTCTATTTCAAATGATCAGTTAGGTAAAGTATCATCACACCCCTGGAACAGCGAGTGAGGAGAACCGCGCGTCGGGGTGGAGGGACCATGCAGCTTGACATATCCCTAGCAGCAGTGACTTCCCTTGAAGGTATTTATACCATTCACACTGAGTATATTATAACTGATAGGTTCAATGGGGCTCTTTGGGAAATTATCCTTATATTAAGACTTAGGCCAGCTAATACTTTAGTGGGAGGGCTTTTTTCATCCATATACACTACCATTATACTATACCCCACTTTTCAATACTTTGATATGTAATCTATTATTTTGATGTTTTTTTGCTCAGGCATTCATAGTGTCCCTCATTTAGAGGTACTCCAGGTTTCATACAGTTCCTTTTTATCTCTGTGTTTTTTATGTATTTAAAATAAACTGTAATATTTTAATACTATTTCATAGATTTCTTCTTATCTCTTTGTGATCACATTGGTATCTCAGAGATTAGTCTTCTTCAAAGTATCAGCACTAGCCTGAATTATAACTGGCAAAAAAACGCTATCATTTTTCATGTGTCTGACTCAACTAATTCTAGACAGTCTTTTGCCATTTGATTCAAATCCCAATAACGACTAGTATACAATGTGTAGGATATATTCACACAAAACTTTTTTACATCAATTTCAACATATATTTGCAGTGTATTTTGTGGCAGAAATTCAAGGGTGAGCTTTGGGCTTTTGCTACAGATTTGCAGTTTGAACTGCTGCAAGTCTGTAAGCTCAATGGAGCTAATCACCATTTGGCTACCTGCAGCATTTTCCATTTCACATGTCATTTATTGAAGTGGTTTTCAAAACTGTATTGGAAAAATCCTGGGTGTATGAATAGCAATGTGAATTTAGCTTTGCTAACAATGATAGGTGATTTGTGGGTGGTAGTCACATGACTTTTGTTGAGGGATATGCATGAAATCTTGACAGAAAATCCTCTATGAGAACATACCTTAATAGATACATCTTAACACTGAACATCTGTTACCAGCTGAGTAGTCCCAAAGAAATGATCAGTTATAAATGTTAACAAAATAAGGTTCTGTCCGGAGTCTCTGTCAGAAGAAATGTAGTATTTAACTGGAAATATAGAGTAGCTATTATCAGTTAATGTGAAGCCATTGGGTGCTGCTGGTGTCCTTTTTGTGATGTTGTTCATACTTTATTGGGGTTTACCCTCCAAGGGAGGAAGCAGCAAGTGATGCAAGCGGCAGGCAAATTTTTCCCCTATACCCCCCACACTTGTAACGGACATGACCCTGACCTGCACTATTTGACAGAACCGTATGTATACAGAAAATAAACCAGACCCTCTCTGCAGTATATACAGACTCCAAATCCCTATTGTAAATACAGTGGGGAAAAAAAGTATGTAGTCAGCCACCAATTGTGCAAGTTCTCCCACTTAAAAAGATGAGAGAGACCTGTAATTGACATCATAGGTAGACCTCAACTACGAGAGACAAGATGAGAAAACAAATCCTGAAAATCACATTGTCTGATTTGGAAAGAATTTGTTTTCAAATTTTGGTGGAAAATAAGTATTTGGTCACCTACAAAATTTCATCTCGATACTTTGTTATATATCCTTTGTTGGCAATGACAGAGGTCAAACGTTTTCTGTTAGTCTTCACAATGTTGGCACACACTGTTGCTGGTATTTTGGCCCATTCCTCCATGCAGATCTCCTCTAGAACAGTGATGTTTTGGGGCTGTCGCTGGGCAACACGGACTTTCAACTCCCTCCAAAGGTTTTCTATAAGGTTTAGATCTGGAGACTGGCTAGGCCAAATCCAGGACCTTGAAATGCTTCTTACGAAGCCACTCCTTCGTTGCCCTGGCGGTGTGCTTGGGATCTTGGTCATGCTGAAAGACCCAGCCACGTTTCATCTTCAATGCCCTTGCTGATGGAAGGAGATTTGCACTCAAAATCTCACGATACATGGCCCCATTCATTCTTTCATGTACACGGATCAGTCGTCCTGGTCACTTTGTTACAATACTGCAACTCAGAACTAGGACAAGAGAGGTAAAGCTGTCCCTGCACTTGGTCTAGTCTGTATCCCTATGATGGAGTGGGCAACCTATTCCTGGCAAATAGACCCACCGACGCTTCCTAGACTAAACTCAATAGAAGACCTAAAGGAAGAGGGAAGGAAACCCTGAAAGACCTAAGGACAGGGATAACAAACAGGTGACCTCCTAGCAGGAAAGAGGGAGCTGCAGTAACAAAAAGGACTAAAAGGAATCTCAGCAGGCAGAACTAGAAGATCCCAGTAGTGTGTTACTGATGGTAGCCTGTGTAACGTTGGTCCCAGCTCTCTGCAGGTCATTTACTTAGGTTCCCCCATGTGGTTCTTCCATTTTCTAATTATTGCTCCCACAGCTGATTTCTTCACACCAAGCTGCTTGCCTATTGCAGATTCAGTCTTCCCAGCCGAGTGCTGGCCTACAATTTTGTTTCTGGTGTCCTTCGACAGCTCTTTGGTCTTCACCATAGTGGAGTTTGGAGTGTGACTATTTGAGGTTGCACCTGTTTGAGGTGTCTTTTGTACTGATAACAAGTTCAAACAGGTGCCAGTACTACAGGTAATGAATGGAGGACAGAGGAGCCTCTTAAAGAAGAAGCTGTGAGAGCCAGAAATCTTGCTTGTTTGTAATTGACCAAATACTTATTTTTCACCAAAATTTGAAAAAAATTTCTTTCCAAATCAGACAATGTGATTTTCAGGATTTGTTTACTCATTTTGTCTCTCATAGTTGAGGTCTATCTATGATGTCAATTACAGGCCTCTCTCTCATCTTTTTAAGTGGAAGAACTTGCACAGTTGGTGGCTGACTAAATACATTTTTTCCTCACTGTATAACAACGTATATCGGGGTGGAGAACCTTTATTTTGCCATGGAAAATTTGGATATATATGGTACAGACCAAAAGTTTGGACACACCTTCTGATTTAAAGATTTTTCTGTATTTTCATGACTATGAAAATTGTACATTCACACTGAAGGCATCAAAATTCTGAATTAACACATGTGGAATCATATACTTAGCAAAAAATTGTGAAACAACTGAAAATATGTCTTATATTCTAGGTTCTTCAAAGTAGCCACCTTTTGCTTTAATGACTACTTTGCACACTCTTGGCATTCTCTTGATGAGCTTCAAGAGGTAGTTACCGGAAATGGTCTTCCAACAATCTTGAAAGAGTTCCCAGAGATGCTGAGCACTTGTTGGCCCTTTTGCCTTCACTCTCCGGTCCAGCTCACCCCAAACCATCTCGATTGGGTTCAGGTCTGGTGACTGCGGAGGCCAGGTCATCTGGCGTAGCACCCCATCACTCTCCTCATTGGTCAAATAGCCCTTACACAGCCTGGAGGTGTGCTTGGGGTCATTGTTCTGTTGAAAAATAAATGATGGTCCAACTAAACGCAAACCGGATGGAATAGCATGTCGCTGCAAGATGCTGTGGTAGCCATGCTGGTTCAGTATGCCTTCAATTTTGAATAAATCCCCAACAGTGTCACCAGCAAAGCACCCCCACACCATCACACCTCCTCCTCCATGCTTCACGGTGGGAACCAGGCATGTAGAGTCCATCCGTTCACCTTTTCTGCGTCGCACAAAGACACGGTGGTTGGAACTAAAGATCTCAAATTTGGACTCATCAGACCAAAGCACAGATTTCCACTGGTCTAATGTCCATTCCTTGTGTTCTTTAGCCCAAACAAGTCTCTTCTGCTTTTTGCCTGTCCTTAGCAGTGGTTTCCTAGCAGCTATTTTACCATGAAGGCCTGCTGCACAAAGTCTCCTTTTAACAGTTGCTGAAGAGATGTGTCTTCTGCTAGAACTCTGTGTGGCATTGACCTGGTCTCTAATCTGAGCTGCTGTTAACCTGCGATTTCTGAGGCTGGTGACTCGGATAAACTTATCCTCAGAAGTAGAGGTGACTCTTGGTCTTCTTTTCCTGGGGCGGTCCTCATGTGAGCCTGTTTCTTTGTAGCGCTTGATGGTTTTTGCAACTGCACTTGGGGACACTTTCAAAGTTTTCCCAATTTTTTGGACTGACTGACCTTCATTTCATAAAGTAATGATGGCCACTCATTTTTCTTTACTTAAAATTTGTATTATGGCAAGAAAAAAACAGCTAACAGTCTATTCAGTAGGACTATCAGCTGTGTATCCACCAGACTTCTGCACAACACAACTGATGGTCCCAACCCCATTTATAAGGCAAGAAATCCCACTTATTAAACCTGACAGGGCATACCTGTGAAGTGAAAACCATTTCCGGTGACTACCTCTTGAAGCTCATCAAGAGAATGCCAAGAGTGTGCAAAGCAGTCATCAAAGCAAAAGGTGGCTACTTTGAAGAACCTAGAATATAAGACATATTTTCAGTAGTTTCACACTTTTTTGTTAAGTATATAATTCCACATGTGTTAATTCATAGTTTTGATGCCTTCAGTGTGAATGTACAATTCTCATAGTCATGAAAATACAGAAAAATATTTAAATGAGAAGGTGTGTCCAAACTTTTGGTCTGTACTGTATAACATCATTCACTGGCTATACAAAATTATCAACCTAAAAATTATTCTGTTATATTTGGATAAACATTTAATTAACTCACCCCTAACTTGATGGCTGGAACTGCTTTTCTTTGGTGCGACTTGTGATGTTAGGTGGTATTGATGATGATGCTACTAACAACTGCTTTTCCAGGTTTGCGTTGGTCAGCCTGGAGCGCAGTCGAATCTTTGCAATGGTAAGTATTATAAAGAATTACATGTAGCAGTAAATTGTTCTGAACACAGATGTATATTATTCTGCATATCTCCTCAAAGTGGCAAATTCATCACTGCACACGTAAGGTTTATCTTACGGATCCGGGTGGTGGAACCTCTGTGCTGCGGTGCAAGGAGGGACCCAGAGGGGCGTAACTAGGTATCAACTCGGAGCAACCAAGGTCGTACGGAGGCTCAATCGACTCTGTGACCAGGGAGGGTCCGAGCAGAGGGACCAGGTGCTACTCTGGGGACGACCTTGTAAGGGAGCAGGTGACTCCTATGGTACAGATGGCAGGGACTGACCGATATTGCAGATGGGCACAGCAGGTGGGCTGACGAGTGATCCGGGTAGATGGACTGGCAGACACGACAGGCGGGAGCCTCTAGGTAGGCTGTCAGGTGGTCACGGCAGGTACCAGGCAGGAGCCTCTAGGTAGGCTGTCAGGTGGTCACGGCAAGTGACGGGCAGGAGCCTCCAGGTAGGCTGACAGGTGGTCATGGCAAGTGACAGGCAGGAGCCTCTAGGTAGGCTGACAGGTGGTCACGGCAAGTGACGGGCAGGAGCCTCTAGGTAGGCACGGCAGGTAGCAAGCTGGAGCCTTCAGGTAGGCACAGCAGGTAGCAAGCAGGAGCCTCCAGGTAGGCACGGCAGGTAACAAGCAGGAGCCTCCAGGTAGGCACGGCAGGTAACAAGCAGGAGCCTCCAGGTAGGCACGGCAGGTAGCAAGCCGGAGCCTCCAGGTAGGCACGGCAGGTAACAAGCAGGAGCCTCCAGGTAGGCACGGTAGGTAGCGGGCAGGTGCTTCCAGGAAGGAGGCGGGCAGAGCCCATAGACAGACTGGCAGACTGAACGGAAGACAGAACGTCGGGCTGGAGAGTAGTCAGGCTGGAGGACTGGACTGGTAGTCAGGCTGGCGGGCAGGACTAGTAGTCAGGCTAGCAGTGGGACCTGAGGGCTGAAGCAGAGGTAAGTACACTATGCAACAACTATTGCTCGGGCACCTCCATTTTGGAGGAGGTGCCTTATATATGGGAGGACCTCCGGCAATTGGCCGGGGACTCCTTAGGGTGGCATGCACGGCCCCTTTAAGAGGGAGGGAGCGCGCGCGCGCCCTAAGCACCGTGCCCGGGAAGCTGCACGCGCCGGCAGCAGCAGGAAGAGGAGCACTGGAGGACGCCGGGCGGGGAGTGCAGCGGTGAGAGGGACGGCGTCTCTACCTGGCAGGGGGCAGAGACGCCGATGCTACACTTTAGAGAATTCAAGCACTGGAAGGTCTGCTGAATACATCGCATATGAGACACTGAGAGTGCTATATATACATTGCAAAGGAGATACTGAGACTTCTATATATACATCACAGATGAGAGACCAAGATTGCAATATATATATAACATAGGAGACACCAAGACTGCTGTATATATACATCACAGGAGACAGCGAGACTGCAGTGTCCGCATCACACAGGAGACATCGAGACTGCAGTATACATCACATAGGAGACAACAAGACTGCTGACTGCTATCTCTCTCTCTCTCTCTCTCTCTCTCTCTCTCTATATATATATATATACACTGCTTAAAAAAATAAAGGGAACACTTAAACAACACAATGTAACTCCAAGTCAATAACACTTCAGTGAAATCTGTCTGTCCAGTTATGAAGCAACACTGATTGTGAATCAATTTCTCCTGCTGTTGTGCAAATGGAACAGACAACTGGTAGAAATGATAGGCAATTATCAAGATACCCCCTATAAAGGAGTGGTTCTGCAGGTGGTGACCACAGACCATTTCTCTGTTCTCATCCTTTTTGGCTGTTGTTTTGGTCACTTTTTCATTTTGCCATTGCTCTCACCCCTAGAGGTACAGTAGCATGAGGTGGTGTCTACAGTACAACCCACAGAAGTTGCTCAGGTAGTGCAGTTCATCCAGGATGGCACATCAGTGCGAACTGTGGCAAGAAAGGTAGCTGTGTCTGTCAGCACAGTGTCCAGAGCATGGAGCAGATACCAGGAGATGTGGAGGGAGTCATAGGAGGGCAACAACCCAGCAGCAGGACTGCTACCTCCTCCTTTGTGCAAGGAGGAACAGGAGGAGCACTGCCAGAGCCCTGCAAAATGACCTCCAGCAGGCCACAAATGTGCATGTGTCTGCACAAACGGTTAGAAACCGACTCCATGAGGGTGGTATGAGGGCCCAACGTCCACAGATGGGGGTTGTGCTCACAGCCCAAAAACGTGCAGGACGCTTGGCATTTGTCACAGAACACAAGGATTGGCAAAGTCACCACTGGCGCCCTGTGCTCTTCACAGATGAAAGCAGGTTCACACTGAGCACATGTGACAGACGTGACAGAGTCTGGAGACGCCATGGAGAGCGATCTGCTGCCTGCAACATCCTTCAGCATGACCGGTTTGGCAGTAGATCAGTAATGGTGTGGGGTGGCATTTCTTTGGAGGGCCACACAGCCCTCCATGTGCTCGCCAGAGATAGCCTGACTGCCATTAGGTACCGAGATGAGATCCTCAGACCCCTTGTGAGACCATGGCCCTGGGATCCTCCTAATGCAGGACAATGCCAGACCTCATGTGGCTGGAGTGTGTCAGCAGTTGCTGCAAGATGAAGGCATTGAAGCTATGGACTGGCCCACCCGTTCCCCAGACCTGAATCCAATTGAGCACATCTGGGACATCATGTCTCGCTCCCTCCACCAACTGTTGCACCACAGACTGTCCAGGAATTGGCGGATGCTTTAGTCCAGGTCTGGGAGGAGATCCCACAGGAGACCATCCGCAACCTCATCAGGAGCATGCCCAGGCGTTGTAGGGAGGTCATACAGGCATGTGGAGGCCACACACAATACGGAGGCTCATTTTGACTTGTTTTAAGGACATTACATCAAAGTTGGATCAGCCTGTAGTGTGTTTTTCCATTTTAATTTTGAGGGTGACTCCAAATCCAGGCCTCCATTGGTTAATAAATTTGATTTCGATTGATGATTTTTGTGTGATTTTGTTGTCAGCACATTCAACTTTGTACAGAACTAAGTATTCAATGAGAATATTTCATTCATTCAATTCTAGGATGTGTTATTTGAGTGTTCCCTTTCATTTTTTGAGCAGTGTATATACATCACATAGGATATACTGAGAATGCTGTATGCATTACATAGGATACAGTCATGGCCGAAAGTGTTTGCACCCTTGAAATTGTTTCAGAAAATGAATTATTTCTCCCAGAAAATTATTGCAATTACACAGTTTTGTTATACACATGTTTATTTCCTTTGTATGTATTGGAACCACGCAAAAAAAAACAAAGAAAAAAATTTAAATTGGATATCATTTCATACAAAACCCCAAAAATGGTCAGGGCAAAATTTTTGACACCCTCAACTTAATATTTGGTTGCACACACCTGAAATAAATCTATCTGTCCAGAAAACACTTTCCCAAAAGGATTTTGACTTAAGTACATTTTGGCAAACTGCAGTCTGGCTTTTTATGTCTCTGTGTCAGCGGTGGGGTCCTCCTGGGTCTTCTGCCATAGTGTTTCATTTCATTTGAATATTGATGGATAGTTCTCACTGACACTGATGTACCCTGAGCCTGCAGGACAGCTTGAATTTCTTTGAAACTTGATTGGGGCTGCTTATCCACCATCCGAACTATCCTGCATTGCAACCTTTCATCAATTTTTCTCTGCCGTCCACATCCAGGGAGATTAGCTACAGTGCCATGGGTTGTAAACTTCTTGATTATGTTGTGTACCATGGACAAAGGAACATCCAGATCTCTGGAGATGGTCTTTTAACCTTGAGAGTGTTGATATTTTTCAACAGTTTTGGTTTTCAAGTCTTCAGACAGTTCTCTTCTTCTCTTTCTATTCTCCATGCTTAATGTGGCACACACAAACACACAATGCAAAGATTGAGTCAACTTCTCCTCTTTTTATACAGTTTCAGGCATAATTTTCATATTGCCCACACCTGTTACTTGCCACAATTGATTTTGAATGTGCATCACATGCTTGAAACAAAGTTGGTTACCCACATTTTTGGAAAGGTGCCAACAATTTTGTCCAGACCAATTTTGGGTTTTGTGTGAAATTTATGTCCAATTAGCCTTTTTTTCTCTTTCTTTGTTTTGTTCCAATACATACAAAGGAAATAAACGTGTGTAACTATACATGTGTAATTGCAATAATTTTCTGGGAGAAATACTGCATTTTCTGGAACAATTTTAATGGTGCCAACACTTTCAGCCATGACTGTACATCACACAGGATACACTAAGACCACTGTATGCATCACATATGATACACCAAGACTGCTGTATATGACGCGCCCCTGGGCCTGTGTCGCGCTGCGTTGTGCACGCGGGAGCTTACCCGGAGCCGGATCTCTTGAGGGTTGTAGTCTCGTGGCGGTGATCCGGTCCGTGCCCAGGGAGTCAGACTAAGTGGCGCTGTATCAGTGGTAGATGATGGACGACTACGCCACCCGTTGAATGCAGCTGCAGGGCAGACCGCTGAGGCCGGTGGAAGGATGGTGCAGCGTGGATGGTATAACCCCCAACGGGAGGGGTAAGGCCTCAGGGCAGCCGACGTGGATGATGGGGGTAGCAGGAACCACTCAGAGACGATGCGGTGTAGTTCAGGGTCTTTACTGGTGACAAAGATAGACCCTCCCGGAGTACTGGCTAGCGGTTGGGGCCTGGTCAGTCCTTGAGCAGATGGGATCTCCCCTGGCCAGGCGGAGTTGTAGGCCTCCCAAACTAACGATACTCTTCTGGCTACCTTGCTAGAAGCGAGTATAAGTAGCCCACGTCCCTGAGTGTACCGTGTGGTGCTCACCCGTATGGCCGGTGACTCGGGGCCTTCTAGTAGCTTCCGCTCCACGACGGCGGTGCTGGTCCCATGCGTGTGACCGTGCCTTCGGGTTTCTTGGCCAGAGGACCTGAAATCCCCTGCCTGACGGATTCTGCTGCTGGGTAGGAGTTAGTCCCCACAGCCTCGGACTCCGGGTCCGGTAAGAAATCTTCTCAGTCAGGGCGAGCTCTGCAGCTGCCAGCCCCTGACTCTTTGTAACACTGCTCCCACAGAGCTCCTGTTGTTTCTTCCTATGCTGCTTCTCTTCTCTACTTCTGGCATGGCCCAGGAGCTGGGCCCAGCCGGAGCCACAGCTCCCTGTCAGCCCTCCTGGCTGAACTCTCCCTCTCAACTCTCTAACCCTGCCTCAGCCCCAGGTTTATACAGGGGAAGTTCTTCCCCTCCCAGGACTGGGCAGGAGGTGTGGCATGCATAGGATTCCTGACCAAGAGACCTCCCACCTGCTCTCAGACATAACATTGCCGTTACTGTGGAAACCAGACCCCTGGGGTGCCACATATACATCACATAGGAGACACCGAGTCTTCTGTATATACATCACACAGGATAAACCTAAACTGCTGGAAATATCACATAGAATACACCAAGACTTCTGTATACATCACATAGGAGACACTGATACTGCTGTTTACACCACAAAGACTACACTGAGACTCTGCTGTATACATTAAATAGGAGACACTTAGACTGCTGTATATACATTACATAGGAGACATGGACTGCTGTATATACATCACACAGTAGTAAATGAGACTGCTGTATACATCACATCAGAATAGGAGACAACGAAACTGCTTTATACATTAAACTGCTATATACAGATTGCTGTGTACACATCATGCAGGATACAATGAGACTGCTGTGTACATCACATAGAAGACAATGAAACTGCTTAATGCATCACTTTGGCTACACTAGGACTGGTATTTATAAATCACCTAGGATATACTGGGACTGGTGTAGATACATCACATAGGAGACACTGAGACTGCTATATATGCATTACATAGAATACACTGGGACTGGCGTATATACAAAGCCTAAAATAAAAACAAAATGAGCAAATATCCTGCAATAATTAAATAGCCATAGTGCATGACAATAACATAGGATACTTAGTTATCATAATTCTGATAAAAAAAATGTAAAAGCCATGTGAATAAGGGTCAAGAAGGACACTCAACAGTTGGGAGCTATATAAACGTAATGTCCAGCACCAAAAAAATGAAGACCATGACCTTATTTGCATAGGGTGCAAAAACCTGAAACTAAAACCGAAAGAAATGAACTGGAGCATAAGTTGGTGTCCATGCAGCATGTAGGCGCATGTTCACACTGGCCGCTAAACAGACAAAACCTAAGATAAAAACAAAATGAGCAAACACCCTGTAGTAAATAAATAAATAGCAATAGTGCATGAAAATAATATAGGATACTTGGTTAACATAATTTTAATTGAAAAAAAACGTAAAAGCCATCCCACCACGGGAATCCTATTCGGGACAGTCCTACCTTCTAGTATTAAAACCTTATATATCTAATGATGTGAATGTGAATAAGGGTCGAGAAGGACCGAGGCCCTGACTAATGGACAACTAGCCATGGGGAGATATATAAACGTAATGTCCAGCTCAAAGAAAAGGGAGGCAACAGCCTTATTTGCACAAAGGGAAAAATCAGAGTGTTAACAGCATGAATCACATGATACATTAAAGAAATCAAGGGTCCTTAATCATCATTGAAGTATGTTTATGCCCCGTCCCCCGTGGTTTAAAACACGCCAGCTGATCGCTTTTGGTTTCATGGTATTTTTATAGGATTAAAGTTAATGTACTCCTTCGCACATTATTTTTTATTGTTTATTTGCTTCCTAAATGCAGAGGTAATCAATTTTCTAAATAGTCTTTATTAAAATGCTATAACGTTTTGCTGATATAGACTGTCTGTAAGTCCTTTATTTAGCTGAGTGCCCTGAAAAAAAACATACAAATTTGTCAGAGCTTCTGCTCCTGACAACTCTTTCTGCTCTTCCCTCCTTTCTCTCAGTGTTAGGGATAGCAGCAGGCAAGGGGAGGTAATAGTACACAAATCTGTAATGTAAGTAAGAAAAGTATCTAAAATTTGATGAAGATCACAGAAAGCAAATGGGAGGAATAAGAATGGATCTGGAGCAGTGCTGAAACATGAAGGCATGTGAAGAAAGCAGCACCCTGCATAAACACAGACCTCACATCCATCCTTCATTAGTGGGAGGGACACTCCCACAAAAGAAAAATCTGAAACTTCATATCATGTGGACTGAAAATGAATGAAGGAATGAAATTTGAAGACTTAGGCTTAGTGGAATTTTATTAACCAAAGGCATTGACATATGTAAAAAATACTTTTCTCCCGAGAGTAGGCTTCAAAGGCACTATTTTTTTAGTGGATGATAACTGCTGGATTCTCATATTACAGAGCAGTGTTATCCTATGAATGGGCATATCAAATGGTAATAATAAAAAGACAATAATTTGTCAGTAGCATAAATAATACTTGGTAAATATCTTTGCATCACAACTTTCCTCTTTACTAACATTGCAGGATAACAGGTTGAACTTCATGGATTCATGTCTTTCTTACCTTACTAAGTTACAATGCTCTGGAAGTTAACTGATATTTTTTTACAAAAATCTCTCTGCCTTGTAACAGATTTATTCAAATGCTGAAGTTAGTACATTTTACAATAGTAAATTATTTTTTCCAGAAACTGTGTTATTACAGTAAATTAAAGAATCTCCCATCCCATGTGTAGGGTATTGGTGAGCAATATAAAGAAACAGACTGAAAACATAAACCTGCCATAAATAATTTCCTCGCCAGATGGAAGCGGCAATAAAATTGGAAGGATTGACTATACATAAATGTACTCAGTAATAAAATTAAATTAGTAAATAGAAATAGTGAGAACAGTTTACAAATGCAATTTTATCAATAAGTCATGAACCACATGTTGACAGAAGCTCTAGTGTAGGTAGAGCAACAAACCCTTATAAATATAATAAGGAAATAAACTTCATTTTATGACTGGTGATTGAGACGTAGCGTTGACTTTTTCACGTCCAGGCACCTTGCATACTTCATATTCAACTACATTTGTTCCCTTATTAAAAAAAAGTTCTGACTGCTAACAGTGCGATTTTTAATCTGGTTAGTAAGAAATTTAATTTATATTTCAAAATGCACCATTAATCATGTGAAAAATAATAGAGGAGGCTCAATTCAGGAGTTTATACCATATCTAGAATAAGTCTTCAACTCACAATGCTGATATGCTTATTACATGTTAGATAGAGCCAGGGTCGGTCTGGGCTGGCGGGATACCGGGAAATTTCCCGGTGGGTCCCACCCCTGCTGCAGAGTAGAGGGGGGAGAAGAGAACAAAAAAAAATCCTGCGGTTTTAAGGGGCACGGGCCCTTTAAAAGCGCAGGCACAGTGTATGCAGGGACGCGCGCACGCAGCGTTCATTACCTGAACCACCGCGGCGCACGTCCCAGTGAAGCAGCTGAAGCTGCGTGTCTCCCTTCGCCGGCCGGCGTATGACGTCATCGTCATGCGCCTGCTGTGAAGGAGGCGCGCAACTCAGGAGAAGGTGGACACCGCACGGGATCGCAGGAAGGTAAGAGGTGTGTGTGTGTGTGTGTGTAATGGTCTGGACACACAAGGCGGGGGCCAGCAGGACACACAAGGGGGGGACCAGCTGGACAGACCCACAAGGGGGGGGCCCAACTGGACAGACACACAAGGGGGGGCCCAGCTGGACAGACACACAAGGGGGGGCCAAGTTGGACAGACACACAAGGGGGGGGCCCAGCTGGACAGACACACAAGGGGGGGCCCAGCTGGACAGACACACAAGGGGGGGCCCAGCTGGACAGACACACAAGGGGGGGCCAAGCTGGACAGACACACAAGGGGGGGGCCCAGTTGGACAGACACACAAGGGGGGGCCCAGCTGGACAGACACACAAGGGGGGGCCCAGCTGGACAGACACACAAGGGGGGGCCCAGCTGGACAGACACACAAGGGGGGCCCAGCTGGACAGACACACAAGGGGGGCCCAGCTGGATGGACACACAAGGGGGGCCCAGCTGGATGGACACACAAGGGGGGCCCAGCTGGACGGACACACGAGGGGGGGCCCAGCTGGATGGACACACGAGGGGGGGCCCAGCTGGACGGACATACGAGGGGGGGCCCAGCTGGACACATGAGGGGGGGCCCAGCTGGACACACGAGGGGGGGCCAAGCTGGACACACGAGGGGGGGCCAAGCTGGACACACGAGGGGGGAACCCTGGCTGGACACGCAAGGGGGGGGCCCTGGCTGGACACGCAAAGGGGGGAGCCTTGGCTGGACACGCAAGGGGGGAGCCCTGGCTGGACACGCAAGGGAGGGGAGCCCTGGCTGGACACACAAGGGGGAGCCCTGGCAGGACACACAAGGGGGAACCAAGGTGGACCCAGGCAAAGGGGGGTGGGCAGGATGGGTATATGGGGGGCAGGATGGACACATGGAGGCCAGGATGGATATATGGGGGGCAGGATGGATATATGGGGGGGCAGGATGGATATATGGGGGGGCAAGCTGGACTTATGGAGGCCAGGATGGATATATGGGGGGGGGGCAGGCTGAACACATGGAGGCCAGGATGGATATATGGGGGGGGCTAGGATGAATATGTGGGGGGGGCGGGCTCGATACACATGGGCTAGCATAAATATATGGAGGGGCACGCTGGATATATGGGGGGTGTCAGGGTGGATATATGCAGGGGGTAAGGGCAGAATGGATATATGAGGGGAGAGGCTGGACACATGGAGGCCAGGATGAATATGTAGAGGGCAGGCTGGACACATGGAGGATATATGGGGGGGACATATGGGGGCGCAGGCTGGAAACATGGAGGCAAGGATGGATATGTGGGGGGGCAGACTGGCACATGGGGGGGCTAGGATGGGTATATGGGAGGGGGCAGGCTCAATACACATGTGCTAGGATAAATATATGGAGGGGTCACACTAGACAAATGGTGGCCAGAAGGGACATATGGGGGTGCCTGGCTAGACAAGGAACTTAATTACTGTTTGGGAGCCAGATTGAGGAACATACTTTATTAGTTTATGGTGACCAGTGGGGAACATTATTACTTTAGATTCCAATTATTATTACATTATTACTTCTGTAATATAATTTACTTTTTAGGAAATTGTTTTCCATGGGATGGGACAAAAGAGAGGTCCTGTTACTGTGCAGGACGGCACTATGTTGCTTTTTTTCTTCAACTGGTGTAGTGTAGAGGTCGGGGGGGGAAAGTGGGAATATTCTCTAGAAGAAATCACTTATTAATAACTGTGTGTTATTTTCTGCAGAGATGATTCCTGGCTGGAAGAAGTGATGGCTGTCTGTGCCAGATGAAGAAGAAAAGCGAAGATGAAGGACTTCACCTAGAGACATCACTGGTGAGTCAGTGTATTACATGTACACTTACACTACACACGTGGTCAAAATTGTTGGTACTCCTCGTTTAATGAAAGAAAAACCCACAATGGTCACATAAATAACTTCAATCTGATAAATTACAAATTTTTGAAAATGAAGAGATGAAGGTCAGACATTGATTTTCTGCTTCTACAGAATTTAAAAAAAAATTAACCTCATGAAATCGGCCTGGACAGAAATGATGGTTCTTCTTCTTAACTTAATATTTTGTTGAACCTTTTGAGGCAATCACTGCAATCAAACGATTCCTGTAACTGTCAATGAGACTTCTGCGCCTCTCGACAGGTATTTTGGCCGACTCCTCATGAGCAAACTGCTCCAGTTGTCTCGTGTTTGAAGGTTGCCTTTTCCAGAATGTTTCAGCTCTTTCCAAAGATGCTCCATAGGATTTAGGTCAGGGCTCATAGAAGCCACTTCAGAATAGTCCAATGTTTTCCTCTTAGCCATTCTTAGGTGTTTTTAGCTGTGTGTTTTGGGTCATTATCCTGTTGCTAGACCTGCGACTGAGACCAAGCTTTCTGACACTGGGCAGCACATTTCTCTCTAGAATCCCTTGATAGTCTTGAGATTTCATTGTACCCTGCACAGATTCAAGACACCCTGTGCCAGGTGCAGCAAAGCAGCCCCAGAACATAACAGAGCCTCCACCATGTTTCACAGTAGGGACAGTGTTCTTTTCTTGATATGCTTCATTTTTCCATCTGTGAACATAGAGCTGATGTGCCTTGCCAAAAACTTCAATTTTTGTCTCATCTGTCCATAGTACATTCTCCCAGAAGCTTTGTGGCTTGTCAACATGTAGTTTGGCAAATTCCAGTCTGGCTTTTTTACTATTTTTTTTTTCAACAATGGTGTTCTCCTTGGTCGTCTTACATGAAGTTCACTTTGGATCAAACAACGGTGGATAGTACGATCTGACACTGATGTTCCTTGAGCTTGAAGTTCATCTTTAATCTCTTTAGAAGTTATTCTGGGCTCTTTTGTTACCATTCATATTTTCCGTCTCTTTGATTTGTCATCAATTTTCCTCCCGCACCCACGTCCAGGGAGGTTGGCTACAGTCCCATGGATCTTAAATTTCTGAATAATATGTGCACCTGTAGTCACAGAAACATCAAGCTGCTTGGAGATGGTCTTATAACCTTTACCTTTTAACATGCTTTTCTATAATTTTCTTTCTAATCTCCTGAGACAGCTCTTTCCTTTGCTTCTTCTGGTCCATGTTGAGTGTGGTACACACCATGTCACCAAACAACACAGTGAGTATCTGTAGCCCTATATACAAGCACAGTGAGTATCTGTAGCCCTATATACAAGCACAGTGAGTATCTGTAACCCTATATACAGGCACAGTGAATATCTGTAACCCTATATACAGGCACAGTGAGTATCTGTAACCCTATATACAGGCACAGTGAGTATCTGTAGCCCTATATACAGGCACAGTGAGTATCTGCAGCCCTATATATAGCACAGTGAGTATCTGTAGCCCTATATACAGGCCCACTGACTGATTACAAGATTGTAGACACCTGTGATGCTAATTAGTGGACACAACTTTATTTAACATGTCCCTTTTGTCACATTATTTTCAGGGGTACCATCATTTCTGTCCAGGCCGATTTCATGAGTTTAATTTTTTTTTTAAATTCAGTGGAAGCAGAAAAGCAATGTTTGACTTTCATTTGTTCATTTTCATAGACTTTTAATTTATTATTACTTTTGTCAGATTCAAGTTATTTCTGTGACCATTGTGGGTTTTTCTTTCATTAAACGAGGGGTACCAACAATTCTGACCACATGTGTATATAGTATATACAGAACTCCTGTGTATGTCACTGGTGATCACTATATTATGTATACACTATATACAGAGCTTCTGTGTATAATGTCACTTGTGACCACTGTATTACCTGTGCACTATATACAGAGCTCCAGTGTATAATGTCACTGGTGATCACTGTATTACCTGTACACTGACACTATATACAGAGCTCCTGTGTATAATGTCACTGGTGATCCCTGTATTACCTGTACACTATACACTATATACAGAGCTCCTGTGTATAATGTCACTGGTGACCACTGTATTACCTGTACACTATATACAGAGCTCCTGTGTATAATGTCACTGGTGACCACTGTATTATCTGTACACTATATACAGAGCTCCTGTGTATAATGTCACTGGTGACCACTGTATTACCTGTGCAATATATACAGAGCTCCTGTGTATAATGTCACTGGTGACCACTGTATTACCAGTACACTATATACAGAGCTCCTGTGTATAATGTCACTGGTGACGACTGTATTATCTGTACACTATATACAGAGCTCCTGTGTATAATGTCACTGGTGACCACTGTATTACCTGTGCACTATACACTATGTACAGAGCTCCTGTGTATAATGTCACTGGTGACCACTGTATTACCTGTACACTATATACAGAGCTCCTGTGTATAATGTCACTGGTTACCACTGTAATACCTGTACACTAAATACAGAGCTCCAGTGTATAATGTCACTGGTGATCACTGTATTACCTGTACACTGACACTCTATACAGAGCTCCTGTGTATAATGTCACTGGTGAACCCTGTATTACCTGTACACTGACACTATATACTGAGCTCCAGTGTATAATGTCACTGGTGGTCACTGTATTACCTGTACACTGTACACTATATACAGAGCTCCTGTGTATAATGTCACTGGTGATCCCTGTATTACCTGTACACTGACACTATATACAGAGCTCCTGTGTATAATGTCACTGGTGATCCCTGTATTACCTGTACACTGACACTATATACAGAGCTCCTGTGTATAATGTCACTGGTGGTAATAACAGTGTTGTTAGTATTGTGGTTTGTATTCATGATCAGTATTGTAGTATTTGGTCACTTTGGGGTGGTAATATGTGGTCTGGTCATGGTGTGGCCGTATTTGTTCCTTGTATGTAGTATTATTCGGTCACTATGTGGTGGTAATATGTGATCTAGTCATGGTGTGGCGATATTTCTCTCTTTTGTATGTGGTATTATTGGTGTTGATATAGTGGACTGTGTTGTGTATGGCAGTCATTTTGTTCTTCTGATATTAACTAGGAAAAGATTTTTTTCCATTAGGCCACAGCCCCACCATCAGTATTCGGTCAGTATTTTTTCTCAGGAGTAGCTGCCAAAACCAGGAGTGGGTGATAAATACAGAATTGGTGACTTGTTTCTATTATACCTTTTCTCTGATTGTTCCTCACCTGGTTTTGGCTCCCACTCCTGAGAAAAAATACTGACCAAATACTGATAGTGGGGCCGCAGCCTTAGAGATTAAATACTTGGACCAGAGCGGCAGAGATGCACTTACAGGGGTTCTCTGGTGAAAACAAGTAATCACCTCTCCACAGGATCAGTGATGATATTGATTGGTGGGGGTCTGACTGCTGGGACACAATCGGCAGAATGTGGAGCTTTTCTCCCCATTAGACTGGAGCGGCATGTGAGATGCGACCACTCATCCAGTCATTCCCTCAGTGACTGTGAGCGCTGCTCTTTTTTGGAAGCTGCATTTTAAAATGGGGATAAGTGTCCTGTCAGGGATGAAACTTCCCCATTCTTCTGATAGGCGCGTTTTCCAATGTTCGGACCCAAACGATCAATAAGTGATCACCGATCCTGTGGATCCCATGGATCGGTGATAACTTGTTTTAACCAAAGAAGCCCTTTAATGCAAACTACCGTAATTGTACATCCCAGTTATAGTGGTGCACAGTAGATGTGCAGGAGCCGCCAGTCAATGCTCCACTATAACAGGGATAGCGGATAACAGATATTTGCATATGGCTGTAGGTGGGCCCCTAGAGTCAGTTCTCCCTGTGGGCCCCAGACACCCCAGTCCAACCCTGGATAGAGCTCTCCTCTAGCGATCATGAAACAACTCAAAAGAAAAAAAAAATGAAAATGAGCTCCCTGTCCATATGCTTTATGGGAGTATATCGACGTCATAGAGGGGAGAGGTCCTGTCACGGGTGTGTCGGAGGTGACAGACAGTCGCCCTGCAGTGGTTTGCAGGAGATCTCCATGTTTGGCAATGCAGACAGCTGCCTAGATAGGAGGCTGTGTTTAGGACCCAGCGACTACCTCCCTTTAGTCTGGGTGTATATATACCTGGTGTGTCTAGGTGGGCGCCGCCGGTTATACTCATTTCTACTTGGCTTGGAACTTGGCTAAAGCAGCATCACATCCTCTCTGAAGTCGTGAGGCCGTGTGCCCTGTTGGAGTTTCTTATAAGCTAAGTTGTTATTCCCTTGTTGTGTTGTCTTCCCCTTTTGTCTTTAGAGTGCTAGCGGAGGTTGACTAGTGCTCATCTCCTTCCACCCCCAGCTATAGTCTTACGACAGGTATAGTAGGCACGTGATCAGCGACAGCTGCGGAGGCTGTGTAGGGACGTTAGGAGGAGACAGGGTGACGCTAGTCCAGATTAGGAGGTCACCTCTTCCCCCTTTCCCAAGTGTCTGGGCTCCCTTTCCCTTTCGCCTCTGTGTTGCGCTCACACCTGGAGTGAACCTCGGTGTTGCACTCACACCTGGCATGTTGATATGTTGATATCTGCGATCCAATGTCTTATTCCAGAGAAATCCACATTTTTCTTAATATGTAATGAGCTGTTAAGATCTATGGACGGAACACAGATCTTCCCGAGAGTCTGCCTAAAGAGCTTATTTTAAATTAAAGTGTTGTAACCAGTGTGGGACATGTAGTGACTGAAGGTCTGATCCCCTGATATACACTTCTCACACTGGTAATACCCCCTTTCCTTTAAAATAAGTTCTGGAGGCCGATTCTCAGGTAGATCTCTGTCCGGCCCAAAGATCTTAATAGCTCATTTACATATTAAGGAAAATTTTGATTTCTTTGTATACGTTAGTGTAATGAGGTATTTATAGATTTCTATGGAGCCCTACTGTACCTCCGTATGCTTTACATTTCATACAAAAAAATGTGGAATGCCCTATTAGTTGCCATATTATGTAGCTTTTAGAGGAAGAAAGCCTTATAATACAATGTCACAGAGCAAATACAGCAACACACAGTCTGTCTACAATGCAGATGCTCTGCCATGTGAATATGACCTATAGCAAACCATTTTAATGTAAATTAATATTTTTCACCTTTATATAAAAGTCTGGCACAAAAAAGCCTTGGCTTTACATCATTCATGTCCTTAGTGTAGGTGAGAGTCTTCAGTTATTAATGTGTAATAAGGAAAGTGGCAGTGACAGAGAGTATGGTGAAAAAGGGTTATTTCCATCTTGAAAGCTAATGGAGTATCTACAGTGGCAACCAAAAGTTTTGCATTTTTTTTTAAAGAGTGATTATTTGTGTCTGCTTGTTGTGATGCCATTTCCCTGGTGATTTTGGTAAACCAGAAGCAAATGGTTGTCATCTATAAGGACAAAAATTGTTTTTGATATTGTTTATCCCTTTATGTGTTAGTTTTCAACATTTTGCTGGGACAAATGTTTTGCATATTTTGTCATGGGTAGCCGTAGTGTTGAGCCACCCCCGTAGTGTTCGAGTTCGGTTCGTCGAACACCTGTATGTTCGCCGAACTGTTCGTTGAACTGTTCGTCGAACACCTTCGAACACCGTTAAAACCAATGGCAGGCAAACAAAAACACATAGAAACACATGGAAAACACCTTCAAAGGTGTCCAAAAGCTGACAAACTGCTCAGAAGACACAACTAACACATGGAAAAGTGACAAGTACATATAGTCATGCGAAAAGAAAAGAGGTGGAGGAGTAAAAGGAGGGGGAGACACAGATATAGGCATGTCATGCCCTTCTAAAACCAAAAAAGTGCAAAGCCGACACGGCCAGTCCGTTCCTGCCCGTGCGACCTCCGTGTCGCCGGCTTTGTGCCAGAGCTGCGGTGGACCCTGACGGCCAGCCCCCCTCTCCCAATACTGGTGCCTGTCCGCTGGTGGGTCGAGCAGGCCCCCCTGTGGTGGAGGCAGGTCTAAGCTTTATAATTTAAATTGTCTCTCTAATTTGAATGAATACACTTTAAATAATTTTACAAGGATCTATTGGAGGGCAAGTCTCATGCCAGCAGCCGCGTAATTCCAGCTCCAGTAGCGTCCACTAAAGCTGCTGCAGTTAAAAAGCTTTTAGAAGGATCGAGCTTGGCAATCCACCGCAAGGCGTCCTACCGCCAGTCCCAGCCCCTATGCCTTGGGGTGCCTCCTGATGCACTTCACTGAGTATCCCGGGGTCCCGAAGCATTTCCTTTGAAAAAATTAAGTGTCCAAACTACAGGTGGTATAGCTTGCTTAACAGCTGGGATAATCCGCTGACTAGCAGACACTGCTACTAGGCACAAAGTATTTCCTGGGCTAGATGCAGTTAAAAATTTGTAATTAGATACTCTCGTTGGATGCTGAGAAAGCATTCCATAGAGTCTCCTGGCACGCCATATATTATTCTCTTAAAAAGCTTGGGGTAGGGGTCTAGGGGACCCTTTTATAGCCCAAATCACGGCCCTGTATCGCAATACGTCACCTAGGCTGAAGATAAATGGAACTGTAGCACCCCGAGGGCTCGGTTGCTACAGAGGTATTGCACCTCACCCAGAGGTGTGATATCTTACTCTCAGGTAAGGATTGAGTGTGGATCAGGACCCCGACACCTGCATGCATTACACCACATTGCCGTGGGGCAGGGCGACCAATATGCCCCTGAGATGGGCATGACAGTCCCTGTCCCTGGCTGGAGTGGGGGGAGGGAACACCGAGGAAGGGGAACCCTGTAGTGCAGGAGCAGGGAGGAAGCAGTTCCTGGTTGCATTGAGAAGGGAGTATAAAAGGTGGGCACCATCATAGCTCAGTGCAGAGAAGTCTGAGCAGAAGTGACAGGGAGCAGGGGCTCGGCATGAGCTCTGCTCCGGATGCGGGCCTAGTAACAGAGGCCCAAGCCTGGAAGAGGGAGAAGGAAGGAAGAGGAGCGGAGAAGGCTCCAGGAATGAGGAATGAAAGGATCCCAGGGGTGCGGACGGGCGAGTCTCCACCGCACGCCCGAATCCACCTGCGTGGAGGGGTCAGGCCAAAGGGGGAGACCGGTCCCCAAAACTAGTAGAGGCGGGAAACGACCCTCAGCTAGAAACCGGAGGCTGTGACATTTTATGTGGCACAGCCCCTCGCTACAACCACTAGGAAGGCACCACATAGGGTCAGGGAAACTGGTGCCAAGTTTACCAAGAGGAGGCCCGAGGCAGCCAGACAGAAGCGTTGGTAAGAAAGGCCAGACAAAGGACACACAAAGGGGGTCCTGTGAAGCGCTCCAAAGTTATCTGGGAGTTGTCTGAGCCCCTCACCTGGTGAGCACAGTACGACGTGGGCAGCCGTTACCTGCAGAAGTGGTCTGGATAATAAGAACTGTGAGTAAAGGCCCTGGACTGCATCACTGACTCCGTGTCGTTACTGCTGCTGCCCTGCACCATCACCCCCATCCTCCGCATATACTGCCCTGAGGCTATAATGCTCCCGTGGGGAGTTATACTACACTCTGCTGCACCCACAACTCCAGCCTCAGCGGTCTGCCTGCAGCGGTGGTTCACTCTGACCGCAATCCACGGGTGGCATAGTCGGACATTTAAACATCAAAACCACATAAATAGTTCCGCCACTGGTTTGACCGCCCTGAGCCACGGAACCGAGTCGCCGCCACGGAGACTACAACCACCAGCATCCACCAAAAAGGGTCCGGCTCCGGGTGTCCCAAGGCCCAGGGGGCGCGTCAGAACATTTTCATCACCTTTCATAATCACCAATGGGACAAGGCAGGGATGTCCTCTGTCCCCTCTCTTATACATCCTAGTGACGGAGCACCTGCTCTCATCAATTCGCCATAACCCTAATATTAGGTGGATTGAGGTGGGAGGCACCGAGTACAAGTGCTCTGCATTTGCTGATGATGTCCTAGTATATATCACTCAATCACATATATCCATCCCTGCTGTTATGGCTGAAATAGATCACTTTGTTACATGGTCAAATTTTAAAATCAATGCAGCGAAGTCTGAGGCCCTCGATGTCTCCCTCCCCTAATCCATACAGGATTCCATCCAGTCCAACTTTCCCTTTGCCTGGCCCTCACAGGGTATCAAATACTTAGGAATTCCTATTCATAGAGACCTCTCCCGTCTATGTTATCTTAATTTTGGGCCCTTTATTGAACAACTCCATACAGACCACGGTTGGCAAGTTAGAACAGTAAGATTCACTACGTGAACCACTGGTGTTTTGTGGAAAAGCACATGTACACTGTGTTCCAAATTATTATGCAAAAAGTGTTTAGGAGTGATAATGGAAGAATTTATTTGTTTGTCAGTTAAACTCATTGATGGTGATGTGTGTCAGGGCTCTTTATATCACTGTAAGCAATTGCAGACACCTGTGCTAATTAGTTTGGCAGGTGTGTCCAATGAAAGGCAAGACTACTTAAGAAGGCTGTCCCACATTATTAAGCAGCCTACATTTTCTGCCAAAATGGGAAAGAAAAATGATGCGTCGGCTGCTGAGAAGCAACAAATTGTGGAGTGTTTAGGTCAAGGCATGACTACAATCAACATTGCCAAGACACTTCATCCTGATCATCGCACAATCAAGCAATATGTAGCTGATTCACAGTACACACGTGTGCGTGCTGATAAGGTAAAATTGAGGACTCTTTCCTACAGGCAATTACGTCAGGTTAAAAGAGCAGCGGCAAAAAAGCCTTGTCATAGCAGCAGACAAGTTTTTGAAGCAGCTGGTGCCTCCAACGTCCCCCGAACAACAAGATGCAGAGTCCTTCAGAGGTTTGCAGCTGTGCGTAAGCCATACTGTCGACCTCCTCTATCCACTGCACACAAGCAGAAACGGCTCCAGTGGGCCAAACAATACATGAAGACTGACTTCAAAACTGTTTTTTTCACCGATGAGTGCCGTACAACGCTCGATGGTCCAGATGGATGGAGTGGAGGATGGCTGGTTGATGGACACCCCACGCAAACAGGGCTACAGCGCCAACAAGGAGGAGGTGGATTAATGTTTTGGGCTGGAATTATGGGGAGAGAGATTGTCGGCCCCTTTAGAATCCCTGAAGGGGTAAAGATGAACTCCATAATGTATGTGGAGTTTCTCAAACAGCACTTCCTGCCATGGTTCAAGAAGAAGAACCGTGTATTCCACAGCAAGATCATATTCATGCATGATAATGCACCGTCTCATGCTGCACATAACACATCTGCATCTCTGGCTGATATGGGCATAAAAGGGGACAAACTTATGGTGTGACCCCCATGCTCCCCTGACCTCAACCCCATTCAGAACCTCTGGAGCATCATCAAAAGGAGTGTCTATGATGGCGGGAGGCAGTTCACATCTAAGCAACAGCTCTGGGAGGGTATTCTGTCCTCATGCAAAACAATTGAAGCAGAAACCATCCAAAACCTGACAAATTCAATGGACGAGACAGTTCAGAAGCTCCTTTCGAACAAGGGGTCCTATGTGCAAATGTATCATCACCTAGAATAAAGTTTTGAGTTGAAAACTGTTTGATTTCAGTTTCTAATAACCTGCTAATGCTTATAATTTCAAAAATGACCATTTTTTTGTTCTTTATTAAAATGGAAAGGTTTATCGAAGAGTGTGGGGGAATCTAAGAGAGTGGCAACCCAGTAGTCAGGATTACTTCGAATTCTGACAATCTGAGGGTCATGTTGCAAGTAGTGCAGCAAGAAGGCACTCATGTGTCTTGCGCATCTAGGAGACCCAAAATTATTTTCCGGGCTAGATGCAGCTAAAAATTATTATTAATTTGAAAGCTGGTGGAGCTTAGTATAGATGGCCTAATAGAATCAGTACTGCACACTGCTACAAAGCCCAAATTATTTTCCAGCCTAGATACAGATAAACATGATTAGTAATTTTAAATCTGGTGGAACTTAGTATAGATGGCCTAATAGAATCAGTACTGCACACTGCTACAAAGCCCAAATTATTTTCCAGCCAAGATACAGATAAACATAATTAGTAATTTTAAATCTGGTGGAGCTTAGTATAGATGGCCTAATAGAATCAGTACTGCACACAGCTACAAAGCCCAAATTATTTTCCAGCCAAGATACAGATAAACATGATTAGTAATTTTAAATCTGGTGGAGCTTAGTATAGATGGCCAATAGAATCAGTACTGCACACTGCTACAAAGCCCAAATTATTTTCCAGCCAGGATACAGATGAACATGATTAGTAATTTTAAATCTGGTGGAGCTTAGTATAGATGGCCTAATAGAATCAGTACTGCACACTGCTACAAAGCCCAAATTATTTTCCAGCCAAGATACAGATAAACATGATTAGTAATTTTAAATCTGGTGGAGCTTAGTATAGATGGCCTAATAGAATCAGTACTGCACACTGCTACAAAGCCCAAATTATTTTCCAGCCAAGATACAGATAAACATGATTAGTAATTTTAAATCTGGTGGAGCTTAGTATAGATGGCCTAATAGAATCAGTACTGCACAATGCTACAAAGCCCAAATTATTTTCCAGCCAAGATACAGATAAACATGGTTAGTAATTTTAAAGCTTAAAATGTTTGGTGAGGTGATTTTAACAAATCGTCAAGCTTTTACTCTCCCCAGGATGACACAGGGGTAGAAAAGTTGTTTTGGATCCATGATTTGTTCATCTTTATGAACGTGAGTCTGTCTACATTATCAGTGGAGAGCCTAGTGCGCTTATCTGTCAGCACACTACCAGCAGCGTTGAACACACATTCAGACAGAACGCTGGCTGCGGGGCATGACAAGATCTCCAAGGCGTAAGTGGCGAGCTCCGGCCATTTATCCAGATTGGAAGCCCAAAAAGAGCAAGGGTCTAGTGACACAGTCATGGCTTCAATATTTACTTGGAGATACTCCTGTACCATCGTCTCTAGGCGTTGACTATGTGTCAGACTTCTTGTCTCCTGTGGCCTTGCAAAGGATGGGCTAAAAAAGTGGTGAAATGATTCCGCAAAATTGATGTTACCAGAAGATACTGTGTTTCTGTTACGGTTTGAGTGCTGAACACTCGACGGTCCCACGGTTGGCAAGTTGGAACTGTGAGATTCACTACATGCACCACTGGTGTTTTGTGGATAAGCACATGTAAGATTCTGCAACAGTCTCTGCTGATACTCCTGCATGCGTGCATCCCTTTCTATGGCAGGAATAATTTCTGCAAATTTACTTTTGTTCCGGGGATCTAACAGTGTGGCAACCCAGTAGTCAGGATTATTTCTAATTCTCACAATTCGAGGGTCATGTTGCAGGTAGTGCAGCAAGAAGAGACTCATGTGTCTTGCGCATCCAGGAGCACCAAGTCCCTGTTGTGTTGGTGGCGAGGTAGCAATCATGCTTCCTTCCTCTGCCCTCTCCCCCAACCTCGCACAACAGAAATGTGATCAAGGTCTCCCTCATCTGATGAGTCTTCCATCAGTTAGTCCTCCACTTCTTCCTGGGCTCAGGCACCTTCCTCACTAGTTTGGCTGCTACCATGCGCCCTGGTAAAACCATCTCCCCCACCCTCACATGCCTGCCGCCTTGGTGCTGCTGACCGTCTGGACCTTGCAGATGTTAGCCCTTCCGCATACAACTCCTCCTCCTCTACTTCCTCCACCTCCTCTTGTGCTACCACCTGACTCCGAATTCTGTTTAACATGTGCTCCAGCATGTAAATCACCGGAATAGTCATGTTGATAATGGCATCGTCAGCACTAAACATCTTCGTCGCCATTTCAAAACTGTGCAGAAGGGTGCATAGGTCCCTGATCTGAGACCACTCCTCCAGCGTGATTTGCCCCACCTCTGGATCTCGTTGGCCCAGGCTCTACGTCAGAACGTATTGCACCAGGGCTTGTCGGTGCTGCCACAGTCGCTGCAACATGTGCAGAGTTGAATTCCACCGGGTAGGCACATCGCATTTTAGCCGGTGAAGTGGCAGGCCCAACGACTTCTGTAGAGATGTAAGTCGCTGAGCTGCGGGATGCGAAAGGCGGAAGTGAGCACACAGCGACCGTGCCCTCTGCAGAAGGCCATCTAGTCCGGGATAGTGGGCTAAAAATTGCTGGACAACCAAGTTCAACACGTAAGCCATACAAGGCACGTGTGTGACATTGCCCCGGCGAAGGGCTGCACCCAGGTTTGCAGCATTGTCGCACACAGCCTTCCCTGGTTTCAGGTCCAGTGGAGACAACCATTCATGAAACTGGTTCTCCAGAGCTGACCACAACTCCTCAGCTGTGTGACTCACATTTCCCAGACATTTCAAAGTAAAAACCGCCTGATGACATTGAGCACTGCTGCCAGCATAGTAAGGAGGTGTGCAGGATCCCTTCTGCGCAGTTAGAAAGCTTGTGGCATGACCAGACAGGCTTTGGGTGCAGGTGGAGGACCGAGAGGAGGTTGAGGAGGCAGAAGCAGTGGAGGAACTTTGACATAAAGAGGATTGACGCACAACTCGTGGGGACGGCAAGACTTGGACAGCAGCCCCTTGTCCTGCTGTCACCATAGTTACCCAGTGCCCAATCAGCGACATATATCGCCCCTGTCCATGCCTACTTGTCCAAGTGTCTGTGGTGAAATGCACCCTGTCACACACAGAGTTTCTCAAAGAAGCGGTGATGTTGTGTGCGACATGCTGGTGGAGTGCAGGCACACCTTTCTTTGAGAAGTAGTGCCGACTGGGCATCTGGTACTGGGGCACTGCGACGGACATAAGGTCTCGAAAATCCTGTGTGTCCACCAGGCGGAAAGGAAGCATTTCTGTAGCCAAGAGCCTGCAGATGGTGAAATTCAACCTCTTAGCTTTCTCATGGCTAGGAGGAAATGGTCTTTTACTTGTCCACATCTGAGGGACCGAGGGCTGGCTGTTGTGCTTAGAAGGGATTGAGAAGGGTATCCCCGGCAAACTGCCAGTCTGTGAGGAAGATGCAGGCGGACATGTTAGGTTGCCTTGATCCAAAGGTGGTGCTATCGATGTCGGACAGCCCTCAACACCAGCTGGTGTTACCACCTCAAAAGAAAACGATGACCTGCCAATCACGCTGGCTGTTGCGGGTAAAGAGATGGCAGGTCTGCGTCCCAAAACAGGTGTGACTGCTGTCCCCCCAGTCACAGAGGATGAAGAGGCCGCAGATGCACAAGATGGGGCAGACGGTGGTTGGCCCGGCCGGCTCGGCCGCATTGTAGCACAGTGAGCTTCCCACTGCCACTTATGCTTCATGTCCATGTGCCGGTTCATGCATGAAGTACTCAAACTATGTATTTTTTGGCCTCTACTTAGCTTTTGCTGACAAATATTACAGATAACATGAGTTGGGTCATCTTTATCGATCTGAAAAAGTGCCCAGGCTATGCAAGGCTTAGCACCCATGCGACCTGAAGAGCCACCACGACTTGTGGTCAGAGGCAGAGTTGTGTTTGAGGATGCAGTTGTTGACGTGCTTCCAATACTACGTCTCTGTCCAGGAAGGCGCAATCTGACCTCGTCGTCACTAGCATCCTCCTCCACCTCCTCTGCTGACCTCATCTCTTGGCTGACTGTGGGTTGACAGTAAGTGGGATCTCCAACCTCATCATCATCACCCTGTGTGTTATCACACCCGTCGTCCTCAGAGCCAACCTGTTCCTGCCCTGACAAAAAATTAAAGTTGTCTCTCCAATCAGGTATTTGAGTCTCATCATCGTCTTCCTCATTGTCTCCACCAACAGGAGTTACAGTTTGGGAACGAGGGTCTACATTATGGTCAGAACCTTCTGCGTCTGGTCCTGGATCCAACTCATAAAGATTCTGGGCATCAGTGCAGATCATTTACTCGTCTGGATTCACAGAAGCTCTGGAGCCGAACTCTAATTCCCAGGCTATAGTATGAGTAAACAGCTCTGTAGACTCAACCATCTGTTCTACCCCATACTCAGATGGGCAGCTGGAGACTTGGGAGCTGTGAGGAAGCAAGTGCGATTGGGGTGACACCTCTGAGGACTGGAGTATTTGTGATGTTGAAGTTGATGTGGAGGAGAGCCCACTTAAAGGAGCACTTGATATCCATTGAAGCACCTGCTGTTTTTGTGCCTCATCTGGAATTTGTAGCGATTGGCGAGACCGTAAGAAAGGGATCTTATCACATTGTCCGCTAAAAGAAGTAGACATTTTAGTTTGGCTGGAAGATGGTCTTTCTTCTGCAGATGTTACTGTTGCTTTAACACCTACCCCACGGACACAACCTGTTTTCCCCTTCCCAACACGCCTATTCCCCTTTCCACCAGCAGCAGGCCTTTTTCCACTCATTTTGGTGGTTAACTAATTCACAACTCTGGAGTTGTTTGCACAAAAAAACAATGGATGGGAACCGAGCAGAGCTGAGTGGCCAAACTGTGGTATTAGGCCAAAAGTATTGGCTGGGTTAGATGCAGATAAAAATTATATTGAATTTGCAACCTGATGGAGGTCAGTATAGATGGACTAATAGACCAAGTCCCACACACTGCTAGAAGCCTAAATATTTTTTCAGAGCTAGAGGTAGAAAAAAATTATATTGAATTTGCAACCTGATGGAGGTCAGTATAGATGGACTAATAGAACAAGTCCCACACACTGCTACAAGCTGAAATATTTTTTCAGAGCTAGATGAAGAAAAAAATTAGATTGAATTTGCAACCTGATGGAGGTCAGTATAGATGGACTAATAGACCAAGTCCCACACAATGCTAGAAGCCTAAATATTTTTTCAGAGCTAGATGCAGATAAAAGTTATTTTTAATTTGCAACCTGGTGGAGGTTAGTATAGATGGACTAATAGACCAAGTCCCACACACTGCTAGAAGCCTAAATATTTTTTTAAAGCTAGATGCAGAAAAAAATTAGATTGAATTTGCAACCTGATGGAGATCAGTATAGATGGACTAATAGACCAAGTCCCACACACTGCTAGAAGCCTAAATATTTTTTCAGAGCTAGATGCAGATAAAAATTATTTTTAATTTGCAACCTGGTGGAGGTTAGTATAGATGGACTAATAGACCAAGTCCCACACACTGCTAGAAGCCTAAATATTTTTTCAGAGCTAGATGCAGAAAAAAATTATTTTTAATTTGCAACCTGATGGAGGTCAGTATAGATGGACTAATAGAACAAGTCCCACACACTGCTAGAAGCTGAAATATTTTTTCAGAGCTAGATGCAGAAAAAAATTATATTGAATTTGCAACCTGATGGAGGTCAGTATAGATGGACTAATAGAACAAGTCCCACACACTGCTAGAAGCCTAAATATTTTTTCAGAGCTCGATGCAGAAAAATATTATATTGAATTTGCAACCTGGTGGAGGTTAGTATAGATGGACTAATAGAATGATGCTATGCCCAAAAGGTTTTACTTCACTAGGTGCAGTAAAACAATTTGTATTCTATACACATGTGGTGTAGCTTGCAACACAGATAGGCAACTCCACTGACTAACACACTCTGCAATAGGCCAAAAAGGATTTGCTTTGCTAGATTTAGCCAAATGCTGTGAAAAAAATCTTGCAAAGCACTGGTACAGACCTGCCTGGCAAAAAGTGATAGGAACTGATGTAACCTAGCCCTGAAAAGGACTGCAATTACAATTAGTCTTTACTCCCGCAACCTATCTATTTAAGAGCACAGACCTGCCTGATAAAAGTCGTAGGAAATGATGTAACCTAGTCCTTAAAAGGACTGCAATCACAACTCTTCCCTACTCCCAAGCTATCTGTAGATTTGTGCGAAAATTGGCTTGAAATTAACAAACTATAGCGCACACAGCAACAGCGGTGCTGTCTAACACGCAGCTGCAGCAGTGAGAAAATGGTGGCGACGGGGAAAATCGCTGGGTCTTATAGGGCAAGGACATGTGACATGCACAGCCAATGACACATGCCCTTGCTTGTGTGAAAAAAAGCAGTTCGCTCCGTGTGTGCTCTGCTGATTGGCTGACAGACTGCACCTCCCCACTGTAAATGCGGGAAAGAGAAAAAAAAATGGAGATCTTCATTATTTCTGCAGAGATCCATCCCCTGCCCCTCCACCTGACCCGCTGTACACTCAAACTGCGTATTAACATTAATTTTCAGTATTACTGAGAAAAAATCCAGTTATGATTTTGGTGGACGAACAGTTATCGAACATAACCTTGAACAGCCGAATTTTTTTCAAATCGTTCGTGTTCGCCGAACGGCTCGAACACCGCCCAAAACAGCTCGAATTTGAGATTGGCGAACAGTTCGAGTCGAACACCGCTCATCTCTAGTTTTTAGGTTAAAACAAAGACACATCCAAATTTATCACCAGATGTCAGGAAGCGTATTATTATGAGAGTGAAGTCAGGCAAAAGCCAAAAAGAGGTAGCTATGTAATTCAACTGTTCTCAGAGTCAAATGTCACATATATTAAGGAAATAAAAAGAACTGTTATGGAACAGCTGACAAAACTAGAAGTGGACGACCACAGAAAAATTCCTCCAGAGTTGATCACATTATTAGGAAAAAGTCAGTATCTGATGTTCATAAAAGTGCTGGACAGATTTCGTATGCAATGAACAAAGAATATGGGTCAAAATGAGTAGCCAAACTGTGGTGCGACAGCTAATAGCAGTAGGGTTGAATGCACGAATTCCAGTCAACAAGCCTTTCATCAAGGTCCAACTTCAGTTTGCAAAAAGAACACAGCCAATGGAAAGAGACAGACTGGTCTGAGGTGTTGTGGTCGGATGAATTCAAGTTCAATCTGTTTGGTAGCGATGGCAAGCACTATATATACAGCCCAATTGGAAAACGTAATGATGTAAGGTACCAAACACCTACAGTGAAACATGGTGGTGGCAATGTTATGGTTTGGGGCTGCTTTTCTGCATCTGCCATTGGCCCTCTGCATAGAATTGATGGAAATATGAATGATACCATGTAGAAGGATACACTGGAGAATGTAATGCTGCCCCATGGTAAAACCAAAGTAGGCAGGGGATGGAAATTCCAGCAAGATAATGATCTTAAGCGCACATCCAATTTAGTCAGCAATTGGTTAGCAAAGAAAAATGTTTGCCTGTTGCAATGGCCAAGCCAATCACCTGATTTAAACCCTATAAAGCACCTTTGCGATGAGTTAGGGCGACAAGTTGCCATAGCAATAAAAATAAATTGTTTGCAGATTTGCAAATGGAATGGAGTAAGATCCCGCAAGATGTCTTGAATACCCAAGTGGCTTCAATGCCCCGTCGGTGTGGTGCAGTAATTAAAGCAAGAGGTTATGCTATAAAATACTAAATTATGGCATTGTAAACAATTAATTACTCTCCATGTTGTGATCAATAAATAGTATATGCAAAACTTTTAGCAGTCAGTTTTCTTTCATTAAATGACCATACCTATATTCAAAAGCATTTGGGTTAATATGAAGGTCTGGCATGATGACAACTTCATGCACTTTCAATTAATCACCAGGAAAATGGCATCACAACAACCAGACAGAAGTAATCGCGCTTTTAAAAAAAATTCAAAACTGTTGGTCGCCACTGTAAGTTTTTCCTGAAGAGCGGTGGTCACAGACATCTGCTTGCACTTCGAACTGCAGCTATCCCTATTCACTTTAATGGGAACCTGATCATCGCTGTGGCATCTTAATTTACAGCATTATTGGTAGATAAGCTTGTACTATAAAATAGAAGAATTGTGCTCGGAAGAAATGACCGGGGTCATAAAATAACAGAGAATAACTTCGGCACAAGAGTTCCATAACTTGTGCCGAAGTTATCCCCTTCATTTACATGATCAGTCAGAGTACCAGAGGTGGAACGCACACTAATCATAAAATTATGGCATATTCCAGCAATAAACCTTCACTTTATAAATGGGAATACCTCTTTAAGAAACTATAACATACCAGGGGCAGACATATTATTGGTTCAATATGTGCAGCTGCACAGGGCCCCAAGAGGTAAGGAGTCCAACGTCTACCTTCAAATCAGCAAGCAGGATCAGAGGCCCTCTTGTGTTGTCTGCCACTGTATTAGACGTAGTGGCACACATAGACTTCCCTGTTCATACTATGGCAGAAACTAGGAGAAAAAAAAGCGCAAATAGGGTCTTATCTGAGAATAACAATTATGCAAATAAAAGGATATGCTAACCTGATAAGGTTGTGTGACACCCAACCATGAGTAAGCATGAAAACAGCTGCTGCAGATCTACTGGTCCACGTATATCAATTATACGGTTTGTGTCCTGAGGAAGAAGTCTGGAATGACTTTTAAACGTATTAACTAAACAACCTGAAATAAAAAATCCTTTATTATACTTCAAATTTGGATCTTCATTGCCTACCAGCACCACGGATAAACCACATTTGGCTCCTTTCTTTTTTTCTGTTCATACTATGGACCCATAGGCACTCTATGCACTGCTGTAAAATTCAGCCCATTGTATTATGAAGATACCCCCCTCTTCAAACAATGCTTCTAGCAAAGAATAGTTTTGTAAAGGCATTTGATGAAACATGTCATTACATATAAATTCCTGGAAAAAATTAAAATGGAACCATACTATTAAGGGCTTACTTTGAGAAGTGGATTCTCTACACCAAAGGTCAGCATGAACAACATGGATCCAAGGTGATGGCGCATTGGAACCTGAGGGCAAATAAATCTATGAGGACCAGGACATTGGGGCATGCAGGATAGCAGACAGACAAATAGAGCAGGAAACACTAGAAGAGACAGAGCCAGGAATGTGGATATACTTATAAACTGAGGATGAATAGTCAATCCAAGATTTACATCTATCAAATGGTTAACGGCAGAATTGTATGCTATCAGCAGACAGATGTTCAATGGCAGAGATGTATGCAATCAGCAGACAAATGGTTAACCACAAGGCAGCAGTGATGAACAGGGAAACTGGACACATGCATGCAGAGACAACTCTGCTGCAGTAGGCATCTCTGCTGCAGCAGAGTTGTGTGAACAGTATCGATATTAGCAGAGAAGAGTTTGTTATACAGTCATATGAAAAAGTTTGGGCACCCCTATTAATCTTAGGCTTAATGTTTTATAAAAATTGGTGTTTTTGCAACAGCTATTTCAGTTTGATATATGTAATAACTGTTGGACACAGTAATGTTTCTGCCTTGAAATGAGGTTTATTGTACTAACAGAAAATGTGCAATCTGCATTCAAACAAAATTTGACAGGTGCATAAGTATGGGCACCTCACCAGAAAAGTGACATTAATATTTAGTAGATCCTCCTTTTGCAAAAATAACAGCCTCTAGTCGCTTCCTGTAGCTTTTAATGAGTTCCTGGATCCTGGATGAAGGTATTTTTGACCATTCCTCTTTACCAAACAATTCCAGTTCAGTAAAGTTTGATGGTCGCCGAGCATGGACAGCCCTCTTCAAATGATCCCACAGATGTTCAATGATATTCAGGTCTGGAGACTGGGATGGCCATTCCAGAACATTGTAATTGTTCCTCTGCATGAATGCCTGAGTAGATTTGGAGCGGTGTTTTGGATCATTGTCTTGCTGAAAGATCCATCCCCTGCGTAACATTAACTTTATCACTGATTCTTGAATATTATTGTCAAGAATCTGCTGATACTGAGTGGAATCCATGCATCCCTCAACTTTAACAAAATTCCCGGTGCCGTCATTGGCCACACAGCCCCAAAGCATGATGGAACCTCCACCAAATTTTACTGTGGGTAGCAAGTGTTTTTCTTGGAATGCTGTGTTTTTTTGCTGCCATGCATAACGCCTTTTTGTATGACCAAACAACTCAATCTTGGTTTCATCAGTCCACAGGACCTTCTTCCAAAATGAAATTGGCATCTCCAAATGGGCTTTTGCATACCTCAGCCGACTCTGTTTGTGGCGTGCTTGCAGAAACGGCTTCTTTCGCATCACTCTTCCATACAGCTTCTAATTGTGCAAAGTGCGTTGTATAGTTGACCGATGCACAGTGACACCATCTGCAGCAAGTTGATGCTGCAGCTCTCTGGAGGTGGTCTGAGGATTGTCCTTGACTGATCTCACCATTCTTCTTCTCTGCCTTTCTGATGTTTTTCTTGGCCTGCCACTTCTGGCCTTAACAAGAACTGTCCCTGTGTTCTTCCATTTCATTACTATGTTCCTCACAGTGGAAACTGACAGGTTAAATCTCTGATACAGCTTTTTGTATCCTTCCCCTGAACAACTGTGTTGAATAATCTTTGTTTTCAGATCATTTGACAGTTGTTTTGAGGAGCCCATGATGCCACTCTTCAGAGGAGATTCAGACAGGAGAACAACTTGCAAGGGGCCACTTTAAGTAGCTTTTCTCATGATTGCATACACCTGGCTATGAAGTTCAAAGCTCAATGAAGTTACAAAACCAAAAAAAGTGCTTTAGTAAGTCAGTAAAAAGTAGGTAGGAGTATTTAAAACAAGAAAATGATAAGGGTGCCCATACTTATGCACCTGACAAATTTTGTTTGAATGCAGATTGCACATTTTCTGTTAGTACAATAAACCTCATTTCAAGGCAGAAACATTACTGTGTCCAACAGTTATTACATATATCAAACTGAAATAGCTGTTGCAAAAACACCAATTTTTATAAAACATTAAGCTTAAGATTAATAGGGGTGCCCAAACTTTTTCATATAACTGTACTTACAGCAGACAAATATTAAACTAGAGGTCTGAGTTAGGAAGTAAATACAGATAGTTGATAAACAAGCAGTAGTTCTCTGGAGAGGTGATTAAACAGATGAGTGAAGTGGATTGTGAGGCAAATTCTTGAAGTACACATGGTCAATAAATGCTATTCTATCTGAATATTCAGACAATACAGACTGTAGCTGTCTGAGTAGGCCATTAAAAGGCCTTTATTAAAGATGTCAAAGGTGGGTGCCGGGTCACTACAGTAATACAGTGTGGACTTGCAAAAAAAAAACCTGACTCTAGGGGAATGATCCATGGGCCGACTCCTAAGCCAGGACAAGTGAGTAACATGTACTTTCAAAAAACTTTGCATAAATTGATAGTATAGATGAATATAGGAAACATTGTAATATATTTTATCAAATAAATCAGCTTCCTTCTCCAGTTATCAGACACTTTTTTTTCTCTGTCCTCTGTCACCTGGCTTGTCATCCACATTGAAAAAATAGTTAAAATCCATCTTGCTCGGACAAGATAGACTATCAACCCACTGTGGTTTCAAATGACAGAGGCAATTATACTCTATTGAGAGGGGAGGAGAATGAGGAGTGAGAAGCAGGGAGAGGAAACAAGCAAAGGGAAACACAGAAAGATGGTGCTGAGCTGTCTAACGTGTATTTTCCTAACATATAAGCTTGATCCACATTCAGACAGCTCAGTACTGCTGTATAATATCCCCCATGCTGCTACTGTTTCACTGTGTGTGTCAACTAGGGCATGTAAAGAAGTCCAACTCTATGTGGTGTCCTGTGTATGGGAGACATCATAGCAGCTAGTCTCCTACCATCTTAGAGTGGATTGCAAAATAAGCGATTGATCAGACCGAGGAGAAAACCAGTGAAAATGCGGAATACAAGCTATATAATAGCCAAAGATAGTGTTAATTCTCGTGTACACACAGGACCGCTTATTCTAAACAGATACTTAAACATACGGTTAACCTTTAAAGTTTTTGAAATCTTTAACTGAGATCAAACTAGAGTACAACTTGGCCCCCAGATTTCTGTGGATGCTGCCTTATGGCTTTAGACAACTCGGAACTTGAACAAAGCTGTAATATGTCTGTGTGAATGAAGCCTAAGTTAGATTAGATCTGCGAGATGAATGAAAAAGAAGATAAATCTTCCCAAAATAAAATGCGATTAGCACAGTTACATATCGAAATCATAGAATTTATACATCTTCATCGCAATCAAGACACCAGGTAGATGTTTGATTTACGGAGCGAACAACAATGGATAATTGGAGACAACCAACAATAGCTACCAAGCATGCTGAGTGCCGTAGTCCACAAAAGAGAGAAAGCCGTAGGATGCCTAAGAAATGACACTGTGCGTGCTGATTTTAAGAGAAAAAGAGATGACAGTCTGTCACATCCTTAGCTGTGCTTGAGGAAGGCTGGCAGCAGAGATTGTCAGGGAGGAATCTACTGCTATAAAATGACGGTTTGGGAAAGATAGAATTAGCCCCAGGGCTGACTGTGTGAGCCACCTGCTGCATCTTTAAGATAGATTTGCAGGTAAAAGAAATTGCATTCCAAATGATTTTAACACTTTTATGTCTTACGTCAGGTGAGGACTATTTGTAAGTACAAAATGTGCAGGTTAAATATTAAAAACTAAAAATAACCTCCTTTGCAGTATAAAATATCACACCGGCCTCTCCGGGTAACACTGCAGTCATGACCACCACATATATTAAATATGAAGGCACCCAGGGTCAGAAACGTTTAAGTTAGACTGCCAGACGAGTGGGAATTTTTAACATGATAAATACAAAATAGGATCATAGAGACTGAATATTCTGCAGTGGCGGACAGAGATGAGAATGTGGACAAGGACAGCTTACCTACCGTATGTGCCTGTGTGACCCTTCTTATGTCACAGTCTTCTTTGGTATGAGCACAAAGGAACCTGGTTAAATATGCTGCAAAGATGGATAAAAAAAGGAATATCTTCCTTATAGTGTAAAATTCAGCATTATAACACAGCCCCATTTTGTTCTTTGCAATGGGGCCCTCCTTTGATTAATGTATTCTGTAAAGAGGTATCCAAAAAAACACCTCCCAGCGCTTCTGAAAACTTCACATCTGTTTTGATTCATAAAGCAGAAAAAAGTCTTTGTAATACTCGGGCTACGATTTGTTTGCCTGCAACCTTTTCTGTTTTATAGATTAATGTATCGATAAAGAAGATCTGAGGTTTTTCGAAGCCCTGGAAGGTTCTATTGGATCCATCTGCACAGAATGCATAGATGGAACGAGTGTTCCATAGCAAAGATCAAAATGGGGCTCTGTTATTGTTCTGGACTTTGCCATGCAAGACTAAAATTCAGTTTTTCTGGAGAGATGAGTCTTGCATACGTTTCTAGTAGCAAAATGGATAGGACCAACCATGTGACCCATAGTAGATGCATGGTTTGCTCCAATAGTGCTGTTGATGTACATGTTCTAAATATAAAGAATTATAACATTTTGTAGCGTCTCCTCCAAAATGATTATTAGTTTTTGGGTCCATTGAAGAACTGTATGTCTTCTCTCTATATTTGAATTAATTTGGTATCTAAATAAATGTGGTCCCATAAGTAAAAGTAATAATGCAGACATTAATAAGAAATACAACTCTACATACTGCCATCACTCCAGATCTGTTTTTTATCTTTTTTTTGGTCTTGCCAATCCCCTGAGTATCCAAATTTGAATTCAACTCTTCTCACTTTGTACTTAGATGACAGAACATGCTGTTACATAAGCCTATATCCCTCATTTTATAGGGTCTTTGATTTAATTATTTTTTCCCTAAGGTTAACCGGGTAAGTTAACCAAGAAGCCAGTTAAAAAAAGGTTTTATTGTCAACTGAGCAATTTATAATTTTTACAGTGGCCCAGTTAACTTCTGTATATTAATAATAATATATAATAAATATAATAATTAGTAATTAATTAAAATCACTGAATCTTTCATGAAACTTTTAGTAGTTCTTGTTCAGTTGTTTGCAGTGTTTGGTTGAAATCTCATCAAGGACAACATCTGCAAGGAGTTTGTATGTTCTCCCCGTGTTTGTGTGGGTTTCCTCCCGGTTCTCCGGTTTCCTCCCACGCTCCAAAGACATACTGATAGGGAATCTAGATTGTGAGCTCCAATGGGGACAGTGGTGATGATGTCTGTAAAGCGCTGTGGAATATGACGGCGCTATATGAGTAAAATAAAGAAATAAAATAATTAAGATGTCATTTAACTAATGGAAATAGGCCAGTGGTTTGATGATGCCGGATGCCAAGAAGTCTCTTTCCAGTTTTGCCATGACAAGTTTGGCATATTCTGATGAAATTTGACTGCTCATAGTGTTTTCAGGGTGTTGCAAATATATTTCTTTGTTAAAAGAGAAATAATTAATGATAAACTTTAGAGAGCTAAAGCACAAACATTAGTTTGGCAGGAGGTTATTAGATCTTCAGTTAAGACATTGGAATATGGAGGCTCTACATCCATGGGCGCTGAAATTACAATTAACCTTGGGATGGGAACTTGTTTAATAGCTGGTGCCCTAGAGACACCTGGTTGTGTTCCGTGAGGACATTCTCTATGTTCATATTCTGGGGTTCTCAGCTTAAAGCTCAGCTAAACACTTTGTTGTAGATTTTAGAAGTTGTTATATTAAAAGGCAATTTTAAATCCCAAAGGTACTGAAGGGTTTAGGAATACAAATTTATAACAGAACTAATGCTGAGGTCAGATGACATGATCGTTGCCATTAAACGGCCACCAATCGGCTATATGCAAACCGATAGGCCGTTGTTTAAAGGCACAGAACGATCATTAATACAATTGCTCTGTTTACACAGAATATCATGTTATCGGCAGCACGTCTTGTGTACAACAGGATGTTGTGCTGCCGAGAATGATGATTTTTAAGCCAGTTGAAAAAATCATTGCATTTGACTAACAAGCATTTTGATCTTTAGTCGGGTGTTTGCTGGTCTGTTTAGAAAAGCCAATAGCCAGGAATGCTCGTTCGCTGATTACTGGACTGTCTAAATGGGCTTTCTATCTGTCACAAGAATGTATGTCATGTTACAACATCCTGCCTATCTCATCAAACTTATCTGAACTAATTGAGGATTTACCGTCCCATTTAGTTTTGTTGCTTTAGAAATGTACATTTAGTCCAGTACTGTATGTCTTTAGTTCTTTAGTTTTTTTTTGTTTCTTCTTCAGATACCTTGGTACACCATGCCTGAAGAAGAGACCTAATTTGTCTAGAAAACTTTCTGTTTGGCATGATTATTATATTTTTGTTAGCCTTTAAAAGGTTATCTGTGGAATTACCAATGCCCACTGTGGTGGAGAGTCTGTAAACTTCTGGTGGCAGCCTGCCACACTAGGTTCTCCTGCGTCTTGTGGATTCCTGCCACACTGAGATCTCTCATTGATCTCTGCTGGATATAGCTTAGAATTCATGGATCCTGGCAAAACTATGATATAGAGGTGTGCACATGAACAATTACTAAGGCTGACCATACACATTAAATAACTGTAGGCTGAGCGAGCTCCTTACCCCTATTCACATGCAGGCTCAGCTTAGCAAAGTGTTAAAGTGCTCTCTGTAGGAAGAATGCAGCTGCCTTATAGCCTAAAGGACAACATGAATTGACATCGAGCATCCAAGGAAAGTCAGGAGGCCTCCATACACATTAACTCCTTCATGACATATGACGTATATGTGTCCTTGCTTTTGGTGTGGGCTCGCATGCTGAGACCATATTTTTCACCACACACAACGACTGATTTATTCAGCCATCATGTGCCTCTACCAGCCCGCGGCTGTTAACTTGTTAAATCCCACTGTCATTCCAAGCTCTCATAGGCGCACCTGTGACGTGATAGTGGGGCATTGATGGGTTGCCATGACAGCTGGGGGTCTGCTGATGACCCCCGTGCCTGTCATTATGATCCTTCTGAGAACACCGACCCATGACCGGCGTTCATAGCAGATCGTGATTTCTGCTATATTTCTCCTATACATAGCAGGGCTGATGCAGTGCCATGTATATTACAGGCGACTGGTCGATCGCAGCTTCAAGTCCACTTAAATACAGCAAAAAGTTAAAAAAAATGTTTTTAAAAGTATGAAAAAAATAAAACAACACAAGAATTCAAATCACCCCCCTTTTGCGCCATTGAAAATAAAAAGACTAAAAAAATACACATATCTGGTATTGCTTCGTTCAGAAATGTCCTGTCCGATCTATCAAAGTCTAAAAACAATTATTCTGATCGGTAAATGAATTAACGAAAAAATATTGAAAGCACCAGAATTACGTTTTTTTGGCTGCCACAACATTGCAATAAAATGCAATACGAGGCGATCAAAACATCGTTTCTACCCCAAAATGGTATCAGTAAAAATGTCAGCTCAGGGCACAAAAAATAAGTCATCACCAGGCCCTATATTCCGGAAAATAAAAAAACGTACAGTACTCGGAAAATGACGACAAAAGGAAAAAATAAATTTTTCATACAAATTTATAAAAAAAATTTTTACCACTTAAATAAAAAAGAAATTATTCATATTTGATATGTGCTTACTCGTACTGACCTGGAGAATAATATTTCCAGGTATGATTTACCATATAGTGAATATGGCAAATAAAAAAAAATAAAAAACAATTGTGGAATTGGACTTTTTTTTGCAATTTCACCGCACTTGGAATTTTTTTCCTGTTTTCCAGTACACTATGTGGTAAAATGAATGATGTCATTCAAAAGTACAACTAATCATGCAAAAAAGCAAGTCACCATACGACCATATTGAAAGGAAAAATAAAAAATTATGGCTCTTGGAAGAAGGGAGGAAAAAATGAAATTAAAAAAGAAAAATGTCCGTGGCGTGAAGGGGTTAAAGGGAACCCATCACCTTGGAAAATGCAATTTAGCTGCAGATATAAGGTTAATGCACAAGTAAATTGCACTCCATGCTGCCGATCTGCTTTATTGAAAGCACGACTACCAGGAGAAAATGAACTGACATCCTCCGGGAGCCGCCGGCTTTCAGTCATGGAGTGTTGCACGGAGTGGCTGCAGTCACTCACAGCACGTCCAAGAACTTTGATTGACAGCCGGTTCCGCACAGATGCACTGCAGAGCCAGCTGTCAATCAAGTGCTGAGGTTTGCTTGGAGCCGCGGCTCACAGTATAGTGACCATAGCTGCTCTGTGCATGCCTCCATGAAAGACGGAGACTCCTGGGAGAGATAAGTTCCATTTCTCCTGGTAGCTGCACTTTCATTAAGTCGGCCAAGCAGCATTGTAATGTTATTTACCTGCAGATTAACTCTATATCTGCAAGGAAATTGCGTTTTCCAAGGTTCCTTTAAATGGTCAGCCAGTCCTGCTGAAATTGGTGGTTTCAGACAATATACATCTAATGCATGACCAGCTTAAGATATACGGTTATTTTCTTGAGCTGCCTGAAACAGCCACTTATATCCTACATTATGCATAAACAGGCTCACACTTGCCAGCAAGAAGCCAGTCTAAGCAATACTTGGCCTCTTATGACCGATATGCACTAGCAAGTTATAGGAAGAAGACAAATGCAATAACAAAAGTTATATAAGGCAATAAAATTTTAACTGCGATTATTTCAGGGTGACGACATTCATTGTATGTGCAACTAATACTAAAGCAGTGAAGCCCCTTTAAGATAGATTTTGACTAATGTCTTTTCAGCACCTTGGACAGAGACTTGAATTACCACATACACCAATCATTCATACCATTTAAACCACTGACAGGTTAAGGTAAAAACATTGATTATCTCTTGACAATGCACCTGTCAAAGGCTGTGAAATATTAGGTAGCAAACGAACCGTCAGTTCTTGAAGTTGATGTGTTGGAAGCAAGTAAAGTGGGCAAGTGTAAGGATCTGATCGGCTTTGACAAATGACATATTGTCAAAGCTAGGCGACTGTCAGACCATCTCCAAACAGCATGGATAAGTTACTGGTATGTAGTGGTAAATACATGCCAAAACTGCTCCAAGGAAAGACAGGAGTTAACTGGTAATAGGATCACAGGCTCCCAAGGCTCACGGCATGCCTGGGAAGTGAAGGCTACCCCATGTGATCCCACAGATAAATACTGTAGCACAAATTGCCTACTTCTGCGAAGCGGAAAAATAGTTGGCGCGGCCCTTCAGGTCCCTGTCCACTACAGAAAGCACTTGCAATGGGCACTTAAGCATCAGAATGTAAGCATCTAAGCACATGTATGTAAGCATTGTGTGGATGAACAGGTGTATGTGTGCGCCACTTATCAGGGGAAGAGAAAGCACCAGAATGCCCTATGGGAAGAAGACAAGTTGATTAAGGCAGTGTAATACTCTGATCATTTTTTGCCTAGGAAATCTTGAGTCTCGGCATTCCTTTGGATGACACTTTGACACATACCATTGTTAGGGTATGTGCCCATGATGCGTACAGGCTTGCGGCCCAGATTCTGCAGAAGAACCACCGGCGGCTTCCTCTTCTTTTATGCAAATGAGCGGCGACTTTTTTTTTTTCACATGTGGACTTTCCTCATAGAGGTTAGGTCTATGGGGAAAGCCCGCATGCGGACCCGCCGGAGAAATTGACATGCTGCGGTCTGGAAAGATGCGCCGCATGACAGTTTCCGCGGGTGATCCGCAGGTGCCCAGAGACGCATAATGGACATGTGATTTCTAGAAATCTCATCCACTATGCTGTAACATCTGGACGCTGCGGGTTTTATGCTGCATAAGCCTGCAGCATCAAACCCACAGCGGCTCCGGATCGTGGGCACACATCCTTATAGCTTTTGGCTCTGACCCAGAGTCAGACTATGGGATCACCAGTGAGGCCTGATCAGGGAGGTAGGCTTTATTCAATACGAGCTCGGAGAGATACTGATGCGCACAGATAGTGGGCCAAAGCAGTTCTGTTTATTGGGACAGTAAGGAGGCACCTTATACCATTTTCATACAAAGAGATATTTCATGCAATATTCCCAAGGTAAATTCCATCAAACCCCTTCCTCTCAGGGGTTAGTTCTTTCCCAGCATACACCCTATCTCAAAAGCTTGCATATGAGTTAAGTAAATATTGGACAAAATATTAGACTAGAAAAATTTGCAGACCATATAAACAGCCTCAAAATTGTGCGCGTACAGTAGTGGCTTGAAGGGTCAGAGCCATTTGGCTGATTTTAAAGGGATTGTTCACTAGTCATCACCATTCCAGTGATGTTGGTGCCAGGTCTCCCAGGGCTCATTTGACATTGTAAGGCCAGGTAAGTGCTGCAGTCAATCAGCGGCCATAAACAGGATGCAGTTCTCACACTACCTTCAGACAAGTTCGGACGTCCGAGGGAAGTTTGGGTACTGAATCCCATTAGTGGGTCTAGTGTTCATGTGGCCCAACAACATCACTTGAGCCCAGGAAAACTTGGCACCAACATTGCTGGAACTGCACCGGTGTTGGAGTTGTGTGTCTGGTATTTTTATTTTATATTGGGAGATACGGTATCTATGAAGGGGTTGTCTGAGTTGGGGAGAACTCCTTTAATGTGATGGCCGATCAAGTATTTTAAAGAATGGAAATAAATCAACAATGTCATAAGTCAAACATAATGGTGTAGTATCAGCTTTGAGGCAGTGAGGGGAATAATATGCGAGGGCCGGTATGTGGCGCCCCTGCGGGTTCAGTCGCCACAGAGGTACTGCATTTCACCCAGAGGTGTGGTACCCCACTCTCAGGTAAGGAGGGAGTACTACCCGGGACCCACACACCCACATCCAATACACTCCACTTCAGTAGAGAAGGGCGAGATTGCTCCTAAGGGAGAGCACAGTCCCTGGTCCTTAGCTGGAGGGTGGAACTAGGTAGAGGAGGTGGGTGGAGGAAGAAGATCAGGGGAGCACCGTCACAAAGAGTATAAGAAGGAGGGGAACCATCTAGAAGGAGTTCAGCTGAGAGGTGAGTCCTGCTCAGGAGAGCAGTGTAGGAGGCTCCTGGCTCCAGTGCTTGGAGCAGGAGTTGAGGAAGGGAGAGAGGAGTCGGGCCTAGTCTGAGAGGCCGAGGAGAGAGAGTGAGAGAGGACGGGAGCAGAGGGAAGGCTCCAGAGACAGAGGGGATTCCAGGGACACGGTGAGTGCAGGAAGCCACCCGTGCGCCCGAATCTACAAGGATGTGGAGGGATCAGGCCACAGAGGGGACTGGCCCCTAACTAGTGTAGAACAACCAGGCTCAGCTAGACAACCGGAGGCTGCTGCATTTTCAAGGTGCTGCAGCCAACAGCCACAATTACATCGCCGAAAAGGTGGCCGCATAGGGTCCAGGGGATTGCACGTCGCCCGACAAGACCCAAGGCTACTAGCTTGGGACACTGATTGTGAGACGCGGGGCAGGAGGGCGAGAGCCAGCGCAGGGAAGACGACCGGGAGAGGCACATAGAAAGGGGTCCCATTTAAGTGCTCCTGAGAGTCTTGAGAGTTGCTGAACCCCTTCCCTGGAGGACACAGGATGACGTGGGAGGTTACACACTGGCCCTGATAACCTGGAGTCTTGAACAACAGTGAGTAAAACCTGAAGACTGCACCCCACTGTGTCCTGGAATTATTGCTGCGCCATCACCAGCCCTGCACTACACAGCACCAACCACATCTACCTCATACTATTCTACATATACTGCCCTGGAGCTTAGCTCTGCCTGTGGAGAGCTGAACCAACTCTGCTGCATCACCATCAGCTCCAGAGAATCTGCACTTCAGCGGCGGCTCCATATAGCTGCATACCACAGGTGGCGTCACGAACATTATTTCTAAAAACTTTATTCCCCTTTTACTTTCCCTTTAATTGACCTCCCTAGGTCACGGCCCGGGTCACTGCCACCGTGACATCCCCAGCACCGACCGGCCCGGCTACCGAGTACCCCACGGCCCAGGGGGGTGTCAGGTATATGTCCCCCAGGATGTGCATAGAGGCATATTGATCCTGCTGGAGTGCACTGTAATCACAGCCACAGCTGTGGTTGCAGTGCAAAATAAAAGTAGGTGTGAACTTGGTCAAGCTATTTGACCAAGTCACATTTAAGAAAACCTGACAAGGGCTTTTATTTTTGGAGAGGTCTATAGGATTGGTAGTGGGATAGACCTCTCCCTCCACTCCGGGTTTTGGGAGTAGTCCATGTCCACGAAACCCATTTAAACTCTTAGTTGAGCTTTGGGTGTGTCAGCATTTGGTTTGCAAGCTTGAGAGCAGGAGCTCTCTCCAACATTGGTCTGTGTGAGGCTGAACACAGGCCAGAGCCAGAGGAAAGAAAGCCACTGATGCACCCACGAGAGATACGGCGATGCAGTCGCCCACGGTAAGAGAGTGTAATGGACTGTTATGGATGATCTGGCTGCGATCCAGAGGATAACATTTGCCTTTTTGTTTTGAGTTGCCAAAATAAAGACTTTTAAGTTGGACTAACCTGGGTCACTGCCTCTTTACCACTCTGTGTGAACACCGCTGCATTACACAGCATATAGTTTCCAGTTCACAACTAGCTGCTGAATTTAGTTTTACCCTCATGTAGGTGGAAAGCACGTCTGGAGCATGTCCTAGAAGGTTTCAGGTGGTCAACGTGAAGAAAGCAAGGAAATCCTGGCAGAAAACCTGTTTCACTGTGCATGGAAATTGCAAATTGGGATACAATTAAGTTTTCAATAAGACAACATCCAAAAATAATATTGAAAAGAAGTCTACACAGTAAAGCTGAAGTCCAATTCAAATTCCCTATTTAATTAAGAATCTTTGACAGGAAATTAAAATGAAAGTGACAAATCACAGGTTTCCTTCAATTTGCAGTATCCACATGTGCATAACAGACAGAAACTATACACTGCCCTCCAATAATGACATTATGGTTTATTAAATTTAATATAAAATCAGCTGACATATTGATAGGGAATCTAGATTGTGAGCCCCGATGGGGACAGCGACAATAATGTATGTAAAGCGCTGTGGAGTATGTTAGCGCTATATAAAAAATAAAAAAAAATAAAGATTATAGAAATTGGCCTCCAGTTTTCTCCCCCTAGTGGGTAAGGAATCGGTGTGTACATAAAAATAACTGTATCAAAAAACAGTAACAATTCTTTTTCATAACAACATAGATGAATCACTGTAATCTCAGACATGTATCTATGCAGTAAAATGTATTGTGACACTTAATAGCCCAGTGGGGAACATTCATTTAAACCAAGTCCTCTACATGAGGGAAGGCATAACTTGAAGTTCACCCTGATGAACCTACAATTACGTATTAGACAACAGCAAGTGGTGACAAATTCTCCCCTTAGGATAATACATATAGTTGATTGCTATATGGGACACTGGGGATAGCCCCTCAGAGTTCATAAAGCATGAAAACATCCACGTACAAAGGTCTGAATGAAAGTAGACTGACATAATAGTCATTATAGTAGGATGAATGGAGTCCCAAATGGATAGGTAGGTCTCACAAGTTGAAATCAATGGCGAGGTCACAGAGATTTATAGTGCTTTATGGGGATTGTCTGGTATAGAAAAACAATTTTCACAGAATAAATCCTAAGCTAATATGGCATTTTGAAGCTCCATCCATAAGCCATAGCCAAGGGCGGCTACAAAGAGGATCTGGCGCATATGAGCTTTACATGGATGATTAGTCCATGTATTTCTTTGGGCACTGTTCTTCTCCCCTGTAGTGGTGCTGCAGGGAAATTAAACATTTGCTGCAACAACAATAACAGAAGAGGGTCTCAGCATAGTCAAGGAACACTTCTAAAATAAAAATCATCCACTTAAGATGGAAATGATATTGACGGGTGGTTGTGAAGAGTAGATCTTCAGCATAGTTAGCAATGGAAAGCCCTGGATTGCTGGTCCCCTCATCAATCCTGAAAACAGGGGTCTCAAAGTTTCCTATGTGAGTGAAGCAGAAGTCGGCATGCATGATCATTGCTCCATTCACTGCAACGAGACTAATGGAGGTAGCCAAGCCACCAGTCAACTAGAAGTGAATGAACTGATGGTGACACATGTACACTACCAATTGTAGAAAAACAGGGATCCGGCACTGCTTTCATTCACAGTGTGTACGTTGAAACAGCAATGATGAAGCTATCTACATTCAGCAGCCGATTAACCGTCTTGATTGTGCTCACCAGGCAATAGTCCAAATAGTAATGTAAGGAGATAATGGAGCACGCACCATTGCACGTTAAAATAAGCTTTATGTGCGGTTCCAATTAAAGATCAAATATGGCTCAGAGGAAGCGTGACTTACACGCGAAACGGCTGTCAGCCACATTGTCTCCACAAAGCTTATTTTAACGCGCAGTGGTGAGTGCCCCATTTTGTACACAACGACTCCATTCACAAAGTGACTAGGGGATTTCTGTACTAGGACTGGTGGGGGATAGGAGTCCTCAGGGATCATACATTTTTTATCTCTCCGGGGGATAAGTGATAAATGTTTTTTTTATGAGGAAACCGCATTTAGTAGGAGAGCTCTCAGCGTGCCAGTCTGACTTGGCCAATATCTGTCTATTTATTTTATTCTCTTGTATCTTTCCTTTTTTCAGTCTTATCTCATTTGATGATTCAGTAACAGGCAGTGGCAAGGGTTAACAGCCACGCTAGGGGAAGCCACCGGCACTGACTGTATAAAATCGTGTATCCACCAATAATGTGCTTCTATAAACACAGTCATGCAATATTAATGTGCACAGCAGCTACAATAACAAATATGATATAGGAGCAGCATGCAGCTGATATATTGGGATTCGGGAGGGTAGGAATACACTGGATGGATGGAGCTTAGTGCTGATGAGATATCCCAGCCCTGATAAATGGCTGCTGCACACACTCTCATACAGTACAGTGAGCCAGTGGGGTTTTCCTAGCAACCTTAACGCCGGGATTCCTTCTCCTCCTCCTCCTCCTCCCAGTGCTCAGACTGATTAGCAGTGAAGCGGCAGAGCCTCATCCACTGTGCCATCATTCATGACACACGTCGTCTTTTTCCCCCTCTTCTTCCTCCTATAAATCAATAACGCACTCACACCGCCAGTAAACCGAGCTTATTTACAGTGTTCTCGTATGAATGTCGCTGCATGTGACCTTTATACGGCAAATAACCACATATAATATTCCCCTCAACCTGGGGCCTTGCGTTTTCAATCCTACCCTATGTGATATATAATCGCATACATGTAGCTACTGTACGCTAGGCTTTCCAGGGGATGGAAAACCAAGAGTTAGGAACCATTTACAAAGAAACGCGACATAAACAAGAGTCTTACCGATAAATCAGCCTGTGTAAATGAGCAAAGCGATCATTCATACAGGATGAAAAGGTCATATATCATGTAGATCATGGACGCATAATCTGAATCATTTAATTCCGATGTGAAAATTATCTTTTTTTATGTAAGAAGGAGGTGATGAGCTTGGAAAGATATAGAAGTGTCCGGAATTAGGAAAATGTACAAATCAACCAGGGATTGAGCTCAAATCTTGTGTAAGTAACAAATAACCTCTTATGAAAGGGACAACATATCATTAGTGCAACCTGTGCAGCAGCAAAGGGATGCAAGAGGTAAGGGGGTCTGTTTCCACATCCAAAACAGGAGCCCCCTTATGTCTGTGTCCATCAGTGCTCTTATGATATTGTTGGTCATTATGATCCAGTACGATTGTGTTACAATTGTAAAAAGGGCCTTTCATCCCTCCTGATGTTTAATACATCCTGGTATTCCTAATGATATAGCAATTCCGAATCATCATCTGCATTGTGCCATTCCTCTGTTATTCCACCTAGAAGTTATGAAGAAATTGACAATTTGGTGCTACCAGTTGGAGGGGGTGGGAGTCCCTACACAGTCTAACTCTGTCCAATCAGTGCTGACTGTATCGAAACACACGCCTGTGAGAAACAGTAACACCCAGGTGTCAGTTTACTTACACATCTCTGGGAGGAATAAGAGAGGATCAGCAACAATACAAAGTTTTAAGAAAAGATGCTTCAGAATTGTAATTTTTTGGTCAATACAAATATTTATTAAATTAGTTATGTCTGGAGATGTGACAGCTCCTCTTAAAAGGCAACCTGTCATGTAAAGAAACACTATTAACCTGCAGATATGGGGTTAATCTTAAGATTAGTAGCGTTCTGAGAGCCCCACTGCTGGGAGGAAATAAACTTTATTCCCCTCGGCAGCTTTCGGCGTTCAGTTACAGGGGTGGCACCAGTGAGGTTTCAATCACCGCTCAGTGTACACAATAGTGTTCAAAATAATAGCGGTCCAATATGACTAACCAGGTTAATCACTGTTTTTGTATAAATTACAGTATATTACCACATGTCAAACAATTTACCAGTTGGTGCAGTAGATTCTAAGAAAACCAACAGGCTCAGCATTCATGATCTGCATGTTTTTGAGTTTGTGTATTTGAATAATTAATTGAAAGGTAGTGTTCAAAATAATAGCAGCGTGGAGTTCAATTAGTGAGGTCAATCATTCTGTGCAGAAACAGGTGTGAATCAGGTGGCCCTTATTTAAGGGAGAAGCCAGCATATGCTGTACATGCATTTCTCTTTGAAAGCCTGAGGAATATGGGTCATTCGAGACATTGTTCAGAAGAACAGCGTACTTTGATTAAAAAGTTGATTGGAGAGGGTAAAACTTATAATGAAGTGTAGACAATGATAGGCTGTTCAGCTATAATGATCTACAATGCTGTAAAATGAAAAGCAAAACCAGAGAGACATGGAAGAAAACGGAAGACTTCCATTTGAATGGAGCGAAGATAGCCAGAATGGCAAAGGCTCAGCCAATGATCAGCTCCTGGATGATCAAGGACAGTCTCAAGTTACCTGTGAGTATTGTAACAGTTAGAAGACTCCTGTGTGAAGCTAATCTCTTAGCAAGAAGTCCCCGCAAAGTCCCACTGTTAACAAAAAGACATGTACTGAAGAGGATACAATTTGCCAAAGAACACATCAACTGGCCTAAAAAGAAATGGAGAAACATTTTGTGGACTGATGAAAGTAAAATTGCTCTTTTTGGGTCCAAGGGCCGTAGACAGTTCATCAGATGACCCCCAAACTCTGCATTCAAGCCACAGTACACTGAAAACAGTGAAGCATGGTGGTGCAAGCATCATGATACGGGCATGTTTCTCTTACTATGGTGCCGGACCTATTTACCACATACCAGGGATCATGGACCAGTTTGCATATATTAAAATACTTGAAGAGGTCATGTTGCCTTACGCTGAAGAGGATATGTTCTTGAAATGGGTGTTTCAATAAGACAGTGACCCTAAACACACTAGTAAATGAGCAAACTCTGGGATCCAGTCCAACAAAATTGAGGTAATGCAGTGGCCAGCCCAATCCTCAGACCTTAATCCGGAAGAACACTTGTGGTGTGACATCAAAAATGCCATTTCTGATGCAAAGCGAACAAATGCCAAAAAATTGTGGGATGTAGTCAAAGCATCCTGGGCTGGACTAACAGTTGACAGGTGCCAGAAGTTGGCTGACTCTATGCAACATAGATGTGAAGCAGTTCTAAAAAACTGTGGTTATACAACTAAATATTAGGTTAGCGATTCACAGGAATGCTAAATCCTAAAAAAAAAAAGAGTACATATTGTGAGTTTATAAAGACAAATGCAGACACTGCTATTTTTTAGAACAACCAAATGTTCATTTTTTGTTATTTTCTGTAAAGTAGTTAAAAATTATATACATTTCTCTTCATGTTTTCTATTAGAAAACAGTGTGCAGTGTTCCCAATGCATGGAAATAAAAACTAGTATAAAGATTTTGTGCTTAACTCATGTTTTTGAAAACACTGCTATTATTTTGAACACTACTGCATAGAGCGGCGGTTGTAACTGTGCCCCCAGCACTGACTGGCAGCCGGGTCTAATACTGAGCCAGTGTCAGGGGGGTGCAGTTACAGTCACCACTTCCTGTACACAGAACGGTGACTGAAGCTGAGCTGGCGACAACCCCGTGACTAAGTGCCGAACGCTGCCGGGGAAAATAAAGTTAATTTCCTATTGGCATAATGGGTCTATGTGTGGACGCCGGGCAGGTTCAGAACTCTATTTACCTTCAGATGTTACAGGTTCTCTTTAAAGGATTCCGCTAAATGGGCCATTGTTCATTAACCAAAGGGTATATCATTGCCCCTTTAAGGTCTACAGTGGGCTGTACAAGATACAGTTAATAAGACAAGAGCAATGAGATGACCGGATTGAGTCTTCTAAGGCATTTAAACAATTAGTTATGTTTCAGACACAGCCTGAGGATGTGCTGCTGTCTTCTGGGGATGGTATTGTACTACTGACTCTCGATATTTTGCAGAAGTAGAGTAAGTCCTCTGGCAGCATCGTGCGTACGGTGGGTGTGTGTGACCCTTTCTTATTTATAGATGAACGACAGGCTCAGTCACCGCCATGCCTGTCACTCGCGTCCCCTGTATGCCAGCTCTCAGTGCACACACGGACGTTTCCCATCCTACTCTGGGGAACCATAACAACCAGGCATATTGCTATAAAAAGGCAAATATACCTTAACCCCTTACAGTAGAAGAGCAGCCACACTGTACACGTGATCTGATCTCCCACAATAATCACTGTAGCTAATGCATGCATCAAGCAGCGTACAAAATGCAAAGTGGGCACAAATGCTCATAAACTAAATTACTGACATGAAGCTGTGCATTTTCAGTTGGATTTCTGCAAAAAGGATGTATTATTGGTCTGTGTCCCTTTGAGTATGTCAGTCAGGTAAGGGATGATTGACAGTAAGTGTCTCATATTAAAAGGACCTTACGCCTAAAGTCTAATCTATACTGTATGTGCTTTGTAGATAATTAGCACTGCTTTATCTCACGTTTCTCCAGCTCTCACAACCTCCAGGCTCATCTACTTCCTATTTTTGATTTAACATGGTTTTTATTAGTTTGAAATGATACGTAGTAAATATTTATTGATGATATTGTACATTTCAATAATGCATAAATGCAACAAAATCCTATACGAGTCTGATAGAACGTCTGTCGTATCCGTATTTTTGAATGATATTAGGACGCCTTTGGAAAAGCTTCGGAGCACGCTGCTGCTTTAAGCTCGGAAACTGTAGCGCTGCAAGGGTTAAAGCTGTGCTTAGAATAGGATTCCCCCAGCCCCCTCCTCTCCACCCTGTGCTTGTTCTCCTCGGGATTTCTTGGCTTTGGTGAGGAGCACTTGCCGATCTGTTGCTGCTGTCCTTGGTGATGCAGAGCTCAATCCAATTAGCTTTCACCTCTAGATCCTCTGAGCCAGATTGTGGGAGATCCAGGCCGGTCCATCCCTTGTGCTTGTGTGTGTGCCTGCTGTACAGTGAGTGTGTGATGGTGTGAATGTGTGTGACTGTGTCTCTGCAGTTCAGCATCTCCAGGCTGAGCTGAACCGCCTGCTCTCCCATTCCACAATCTATCCCCAGCCGCAGAACTAAGCCGCCCATCTCCATCATCATCATCATCATCACCACCATCACCACCACCATCAACACCATCATCATCTCTGGAGGAGGATGCACTAAATCTTAAGACTAAGCTTCATGGCACTCTACAGTCACTGTCCCTCTCGAGACTTGTAGAGCCCTGGGATAGGTCCAAGGAGCAAGACATGGGACAAAAGCTCATTGTGAAGTGTCTTCTCCTGGAGAACATCTAACAAGCTCTGGTGAAGACATGAACCGATCCTTCCCGGGGCTGGTCAGCTTGTCTTTAATCCACTTTAAGCAAGGTAAGTACATGGGAAATTTCTCCTCCAACTCTGAAGTGTATATATGTATTATATATCTCCTACATGAGCAGTTTATGGAGGAGGACATTGTTGCTCTTCTAGTTTATATGCACCTATGATGATTAATATTATCATTATTATGTTTTTGCTATTATTTGTATTCTTATTATTCTCATTTTATTATTTATATTGTTATTATTATCATTATTATTACTACTATTTATGCTATATATATAGAAAGGTCATAAAACATAGCATGGGTTGTGCCATTTAAATGCTTAAATCACCTCGTTATTACGTTGTTATCCAAGAGGCTATAAAAAAAACTCCATAAAAAAGCATTTTAATAATGAAACACCGATAAGACAATGTTCAGCGTGTCATAATCTACAGAATACACATGTATGAATGTATGTAGAGGAGAATACAATTCCGTCGCTGTAATCCCGGCAAATCAAGTTATGTAACATTTAATCTTGAAGAAGCTGCAGGTTTGTTGAGGTTATACAATGAAAATCTTTTAATAGTTGGTTCTCTTCTGATGCCGAGTCTAAGTGAAAGGGAGGATCCTCTGTAAATTATCAGTAATGAGAGTTCAATACTAGAACATAAGACCAGAAATAAAAAGAAAAAACCCAGAAGTCTAAAGGAGAGATGATTTCAATCAATAATAATCCTATCCGGTGTTGCTAAGAAGCTGGCAGAGCTTGTGAAAAGAAATACGCCAGCACAAAATGTACTGATCTAAAAAAAAAAAGTTTTAGAAGCGTGTGGCTTTGTGTAAGTTACCGGTGAGATCTGTCATTACTTATCGGAACAATAGGCCCATATTGCTTAGCAACATTTTCAAGGCCAACAAGGCATCTAATCTGGCAGAGGAGGTAGAAAATCCAGGGAAAGAGCATCTATGGTCTTGTGGTCATGGTCAGGCTGTGACCTTCATCCCAAGGTGGATATCACCCATTATTCGTATACGGCTTTGATTGTCCGTAGACTGTTCCTGATGTGGTGTGTGATGCATCAACCATAGAAAACATCAATACTGCTACTATATATATATATATATATATATATAAATATATATATATATATATATATAAAAGATGGTGTGGAGAACAAGGATGATCTGTAACCAAAGGCAACCAGACACTATGATAGATTACGGCAGTTTATTGTCAGGGATCCAGTTTTTCAGCTTTGTAGGATTTATCTAAAATGAGACATGGTACGACATAGTCATTTTCCAGCCTTTCTTACCTGCCTCTAAATAACAACAAAAAAAACTAAATTCTTTAGGACTTTTTTTATACTAATTCCATTTGTATCATCGTGTTGGCTTGGCACGAGATCCTACATGTGCCGATGGAGCAAAACTCAGTTTTCTCATCTCTGATTTCCCTAGGACTGCTGATTAAACATTATGAGACAATTTTATCAAAAATTACTTAATTGGCGCCAAATCTTTTATGTTTTTACTTCAATTCCACCACTCCATAGTTATCACATATCAGACATAATGGTAAATTTGAGGCATATTACGCTTGCACAACTTAGTGCACTCCCCAATGGAAGACAAGAAATGAGACCAGTGTATTAAATGATGCAAAGTAATCTAGAATTTTGCTCAGACTGTGACTTTTTGTGCATCTTAAAAATGAAGGTAGTATAAAAAATGTATTTCTTTCATGCCCTTTTTCAAACAGCTATGACATATCTAGAATACCATGACTTTTCTGCAATTTTTATATAGAAATGCGTTCTGAAATAAGCATTAGTACTTTATTCTAACAAGTTAACCATGCCCTTTTTTCTCAACATTTTTAATTTTTGACACAGGTACTAAAAATAGTGAATTAAATGGTGCAAAACAATGATAACTTTACAGGTACAAATAATATTTCTATTTGGCGTTATGAGTTTTTGATACAACTCGATAGAGGAAAGACAGCTTGAATTGGTTTAGATGAGAACAGACCGTGAAATTATGACGACGGTGGTTGCCTGAAAACTGTACTGTGTGAACATTGAGAATAGCTTCTTTATTTCTATTGAGTGCAGTCTGATTTAAGTGACCAGTTCAGGTCGCGAGGCCTCACAGTTAAGTAGCATACTTGTTAATGACGTGACCGGTGGTAACTCGGAAAGGCCTGATTAGTGAATACGATGAATCTTTATTCGGAAAGTGCCAGCATATTTCGAGACCCTTTACAATTCAGAGAGAACATGTATAAAGGACATCAAATGTTACAGAGAAACAAACATATACATGGATCTGTATAATAGTTGTGTACATGAGGTTTAAAGGGGTTGTCCACTATTCACAACCCCTTCTGAATCCCTATGTTTCCCCCTTGTAAAATAAAACAACTTATACTAACTCCCAGTGCTGGTGCCATTCCAGTGGTGTCGATACTGTATCTCCCAGGGATAAAAATGTCACGCACTCCCTGCAGCCAATCAGCACTGGCTTCACTCCCCCCATTTTTGGATGTATCACATACATCCAGAAGAAGTGAGAGACCATTTATTTACAAGGGGGAAACATAGGTATTCATAAGGAGTTGTCCAAGTAGTGGACAACCTCTTTAAGTGTTGACCATGGATAGCAATAAACCTTAACATTGATGGACCCCAGAACAACGTTTTTTAAAACTTGTTGAAAAGGGTTTTGTTGTTTTTTGTTTTTTTTGGGGGGAGGGCGGATTTAAAAATTTTGTCTAGAGCAAGGAAAGAGTTAAATATAAAAGAAAACAAACTCTCTTTTCATATCCTCTGCCAGACCAACGCCAGTACTTTGGTAATCCATTCCAATCTTTGGTTAATTCCTGCAGCGATCAGGTGCCATGCATCATTCACGAGACCTCAACTTATGGATTCATAAGGGGTTGTTCGAATAGTGGACGACCCCTTTAAGTGTTTAAGTGTTGACCAAGGATAGCAATAAACCTTAACATTGACGGACACCAATTTTGTCTAACTCAAAAAAAGGGTTAAACATAAAAGAAAACATACTCACCTCTTATGGTCCCTGCAAGTCCAGCGCCAGCACTCTGGTGATCCCTTCCATTTTTTGGTTAATTCTTGCAGCGATCAGGTGCCATGCATCATTCACGTGGCCTCAGCAGTCAGGGCAGTGATTGGCTGTAGCAGTTATGTGAATGATGTAGGCCACATGATCACTGCAGGAAGTAAGTACAGACCGCTGGAGAGCATGAGAGCAGCGGAGCTGAAGCTATTGAGGGTAGAGAGGTAGTATATATATATTTTTATGTATTTTTATGTATTTAAACCATGCCCTTACTCTTTAAGGTTTTCTTGGTGTTTAAATCAAACAACTATGTTTGCATTGCAGAACACATGGTATACAATTTTTGGGAAATGTTCAGGATGATAAAATGTTATTTTGTTGCTTTGTTATTAAGATGAGCTATAATAGAATTTCTCCGTCTTCTGGCAAATACTTTCTTCTCTCTAGCTATGATTTGTATAGCCCTACACTAAGATGTAACTCTAAGGGTATGTTCAAATGGATGCTTTTGGTGCAGTTTTTGGACTTTCTGGGCCAAAATTTTCATTAAAAATGCTTCAAATCTGCTTACAACAAGCATCCCACTCATTTCAATGAGAAACTTGCCTATAGTCCATGTGTTGCATTTTTTTCATATATATTTTAATTCACTTTAGAAAAAGCATCATGTCAATTCTTTGGCACTTTTTCTGCATTTTTTGCCATGGCTCTTATCATGGTTTTTAGTACTTTTTTGTGTTTTTTGCAACAGAAATTTGCTAAAAACATACCCTAGTGCTACACCCCATATTAAAAATTTATAGAGAACCACAATGGAAAATCAAGTAAAAAAACTAATTAAAGCAGCATAAAAAAATGGTGTTCTTACAAAACCGCACCAAAAAAACATCAGTATTTTAGGAGCAGTTTTTATACATGTAATATTTAGCCTTCACAATCCACATCATAAAACTACATATGAATATACCCTCGGGGCTTGTACAGACGTGGAGGAATTGTTCCAGAGATTTTCCATTTGGACTTTCAAGTGGAAAACATGCAGCTGAATCAAGTAACAGCAAAGAGGATAAGATTTCTACAAATCTCATCCATATGCTATGGGTATTTTGTGCTTGGACATTGACCTATGGTGCCAAATTTTAATTCCATACAATGTCAGTTTCATAATAAGTTTAATGGTAAAAACAAAATCTGCAACAGACTCAGATTTTTTCCCCTTTAGTTTACCCAAGAATCTGCAGCAAAATCCAAGAATATTCACATAAACACAATTTATTCACTTAAAATATATCACCATATTTTATCGGATATATTCACCAATTCCATGATGTCTTTAAATAGAACTTTATAATCCATCACCAATACCACATCTGCAGCAAAATCCTCAAGTCCAAAAAAACCCCAATATTTACAAAGTTTAAAATAAAAAAAATATATATTTTCACGTCCCCTGGAATTTCGGAGGCTCCCTTGATTGTTCCCTTGACCATCTCTGTATAACACTGCCTCCGGTGAGCTGTACCATGTGAGCTAGCAATCTATTGACTTCAACAGTGCCAAATTTTCACGCTGCTTATTACCCTGCTGATTTTCCTGGAAATTTTCCTCAGAAAATCTGTTATATGTGAATGTGCTAAGGTAGACATGTCAAACTCTGATCCACAGACGAAATCTGGCAGGCAGCATGAGTATATTTGGCCTGCGTCGCTGCACGGGTCTGATACAGTTAAAAGCAATGATGGAAGAGGGAGCTGTCAGCTGATGCTCCCTCTGCTATCATTTTCCCTCTGCGTCTGACGTCTCAGTGCAGTGGGTGCGATGACTTCACTACAATGCGCCACTGTGTGGAGCAGAGCAGAGGTAATGAGCGCTCGCTGCCGAGACTGGAGCAGTGGGGGAATGAGGAGAAGTGAGTATTTTTTTTAAATGTGGGGCCATTATAGTGTATTGAGGACTATGTGGGCTCATTATACTGTGTGGAGGACTATGGGAACCCAATATACTGCATGGAGGGTTATGTGGAGTCCAGTATACTGTATGGGACCCATTATACTCTATGGAAGGCAATGCAGGGGTCATTATACTGCATGGAAGGCAATGAAGGGCCCAATACACTCTATGGGAGGCAAAGCATTATACTCTATGAAGGACTATGAGGACCCACTATACTGTATGGAGGACTACATGGGCCCATTATACTATATGGAGGACTCTGTGGGGCCCATTATACTGTATGGAGGACTATGTGGAGCTATTATACTGTATGGAAAGCAATAGTGGCCCATTATACTGTATGGAGGATTAAGTGCGGCCATTATACGGAATGGAAGACAATACAGGGCCCATTATACTGTATGAAGGACTATGTGGGGCCAATATACTGTATAGAAGGCAATGCAGGGCCCATTATACTGTATGGAGGACTATGTGGGGCCATTATTCTGTACGGAGGACTATGTGGGGCCCATTATACTGTATGGAGGACTATGTTTGACCCATTATACTGTATGGAGGACTATGCGGGGCCCATTATATTATATGGAGGACTATGTGGGGCCCATTATTCTGTATGAAGGACTATGCGGGGCCCATTATTCTGTATGGAGGACTATGTGGGGCCCATTATACTGTATGGAGGACTATGTGAGGCCCATTATACTGTATGAAGAACTATGTTTGACCCATTATACTGTATGGAGGACTATGCGGGGCCCATTATACTGTATGGAGGACTATATGAGGCCCATTATACTTTATGGAGGACTATGTTGGGCCCATTATACTGTATGGAAGACTATGTGGGGCCCATTATACTGTATGGAGGACTATGTGGGGCCCATTATACTGTATGTAGGGCTGTGTAGGGATCACAGTTGGGGAATCATACTGTGATGGGGTCACCATAATTTGCCAAGGAGTTTGAAAGATGGGGGGGTGGGGGATACAGTAGGATCATTATACCGTGAGTGTGGAGGAATTCACTGTGGGGGTGTATTTCTGTGTTTGGCGGGCACTTTTGTTGGCATCTTATTACATTATCTGCATTGTTTAAGGTTTTTTATCCTTTGTTATTACATATTTAAGTTAGGCCATTGGGCCTTATGCATTTACTACTTTTACATAACATATTATATTATTCCAGTATGCCCCATTTGTGATTATGTGTTTATTTTATTCTAAGATCTATTAATTAAAATGCACTTTGTTTGTAGGACAACCCCTTTAAGACTGTTTACATATGAAAAGGTTCATTGTTATATTTGATGATAAGTAAAAACTTTCTCAATTATAAACATTTTTTAATAAATATCAAGGTTGGCCTACAACTTTGTCCAAGTTTTTAATTTTGGCGCTGTGTATATTTGAGTTTGACATCCCTGTGTCAAGTCCTCATTCAGACCTCCTATATTCTTATTTGTGTGGTGTCCATTTCTTTCACGGATAGAACATGCACCTATTATATTCTATGAGTCTTTTCACATGTCCAATTTTGATCCAATTTGCAGATAAAACTCGCCCACAAGTGAGTCCATAAAATAGAGTAGGCAGCACACTGATGCAATCTGAGTTGTGTCCGTGTGCTGTCCGTTGTTCCACTAAAGCCTCATTTAGATGTCAGGGATTTTTTTGATACACAAAAAAAGGACCAATTTCATTATTTGTTTTAAAAAATTACAAAGACTCTTCTGTCCATTACAGTCTTAAAAGTGGACAGCACATACTGTAGCTGTCATCTCGTTGGCCATAATTTTTATGGACTCACAGACTTTTAAGGGCTGAATTTCTCACGTACGAGAAAAACTGACCGATAATTTTGATCAGAGTTTGATGAGAGTGTGGTCCAAGTGTCATTAGTTTCTCTCATTAGTGGAGAAAAAAAAGGCATTTCTCCACCTTCTACTTCCTGACAGTCTGTGAAAATCAGACCACACTCGAATGCGGTCCAATTTTTTCATGGACCCATTCACTTGCATTGCCGATTTTTATTCGACCGTTGGATCAAAATCGGATATGTCTCCACAATTTTTGACTGATTGCTCGGTCCGCGAAAAATCATGGAATTGTGAATGGCCCCATGGAGTGTCACAGGTACCAGTGCTGTCCATGAAAACCACGGATATCACTCGTACATGAAAATCGGATGTGTGAATGAGCCCTAAGGGCTTGTACACACAACCGTAAAAATCGAACTAGTTCTATTCGTTGTTTTGATGGATAGCACTCGTCCCCATCTTATTTTATGTAGCCGTGGACATGTTCGCGTTTTTCCGTAACATGTACGACTTGCATAAGATTATAGGATCACATGTGGCCACTCATGTCTATGGGACATGGAAAACATGTAGATTTTCACGGACTGACAGAGTGGAGAAGATGGAGAATTTTTTTTTTCTCCTAATCCGAGAACATCGGATCACACTCTGATCAGACTGATGAAACTATGATCAGAGTGTGATTAGCATAATCTGACCAATTTTCTTGGATGAGCGAAAAATTGTTGTGTGACCCTACCCTTAGAGTGATTTTGATGACTTAAAAAACACAGAAATGAATATTACAATAGGCTATAATGGTTACAGGCTCTATATGTGAAAAACATGTTTAAAACACGCATGTGAAGAATATATAACTGAATGATGCTTAATGCTACAAGAAGGTTGGGAATCTTCATTTACTTTTTTCCTCATACGAGAAAAGCAGATGACACATGGATGATAAAAATAGACACAGAGGCCAAAAACAGATGAAAATCATATCTAGAACACTAGTCCTTTTTTTGCATCTGAGAAAAAAAATGACATGAATGAGGCCCTAGACTGATTGTCTATGACTTGCTTGCTAGCATTTTAGGGTTTGCGGAGCGTTACAAACTGGGAACACAGAGATGCAAACTTATGCTTGGACCCCCTCTTCTCAGGCCACACAGAAATTGCTGGGACTTACAGTACTTTGTTACATTCTTCCAAAAATCCTCTATCAGATGACACTCCATTTTATGCTATTACAAGTAAGATTGCAGTGAAACTCCTTTAATCCTGCATCCAATAATCTAAAAAGTCAGATAAATCTGCATTTGTTTGTAACGCAATATAACTAGAGAATTTCACAAAATCGGAGAAAGAAAACTGAGAATTAGCTACCGTAATAAGGAAATTCCTCTGATTAGAAATATTTTATTTTATTTTTTTTTATATAATTTTACTTCCTAATTAGGAAATTCCTCTGATAAGAAATATTTTGTGTTATTATATTTATTTATTTATCGCATACATTTATTTTACGTTATTTTATTTCCTAATTAGGAAATGCCTCCGATTAGAAATATTTTATGTTATTTTATTTCCTAACTAGGAAATTCCTATGATTAGAAATATTTTATGTTATTTTAGCTTTTTATTTTTATTTATTTTATGCTATTTTATTTCCTAACTAGGAAATTCCTATGATTAGAAATATTTTCTGTTTTTAATGTTTTTTTTTTTTTTTTATTTTATGTTATTTTATTACCTAATTAGGAACGTCCTCTGATTACAAATATTTTGTTATTTTCTCTTTATTATTTTTGTTTGCGTTCCTGCAAGTTATTACGGTAGATACGTTGATGATGGATTAAAGGAAAGTTACTATAATTTTACAAAACTTGCGCAGATTTGCTTAGAAATTACATAATCTTTCACCATGATAAAATATATAATTGCATTGTCTCCTAAAATCTTACATAAATTATAAAAAATAAATGAAAATGTGAACATGAAAACAAATCCCTAAGGCCCTGGCCAACAATTATACTTAGGGTGTCTGTACATGGAGATGTAATTAGGGGCAGATATATGCCCTCACTTTACACTGGCCCTGTCGTCTGTTATGCTGCAGACAAAGGCTTGAGCACCAAAGTGTTGCATGGAAAATGTGTGTTCATTTCCGTGTCGACCTCTGGATATCGGTTTCATGCTGTTGCTTAGCTGTGCATGATGAGCTATAAGAATATAGAACACAATGAATATTGGATATTGCAGCTTTCATCCTCAGAGGAGATGCCGGTGCAGGTCACCAAGACCAAAGTTACATAGTTTGTAAACTATCTACATCTTAACAATAACACATTTGATAATATAATTAAAATACATAAAATTCACCAAAATGGAAATTTTAGATGGTTGAAATAAATTAGAAATATCTGAATGAAAATGTGAGGTGTCAGTGTCTTGTCATTACATATCTCAGTAAACTGCATTTCCTGTAAGACGTTGGATATCCATGAATTTTATTTGAAAAGTAGTACAGATAGGAAGCAGTTCAGTACACATAGTACAAATAGAGAACAATACAGTACATATGGAACAGGCAGAAAGTGTGCAGTGCAGTCAGGTCATGTAGTGCAGGTAGGGAGCAGTACAGTACATGTAGTGCAGGTAGGGAGCAGTACAGTACAATGTAGTACAGGTAGAGAACAATAGAATACATGTGGACCAGGTAGAATGCATTATTGTGCATGCACAAGTATTAAGCAGTGCAGTACATATAGTGCAGGTAGGAAGCAGTTCAGTACATGTAGTACAGGTTTAGAACAATACAGTACATATGGATCAGGCAGAAAGTGGCACTGCGCACTCAGCACAAAGTAGTAAGCAGTGCAGTAAATGTAGTACAGGCAGGAAGCAGTACAGTACGCTTAGCACAGGTACAGAGCTTTATAGTACATGTAGTACATATATGTAGAAGTTCAGTAAATATAATAGAAATAGAGAGTAATACAGTGAGTGAGAGGTAGAGAGCAGTACAGTGTATTCAGCATAGGTAGTAAGAAGAATTATACATGTAGTACAGGTAGGGATCAGTACAACACTTGTAGAATGTGCAGAAAATGTACGGAATAGTACAGTACAGGTAGTATATGTAGAGAGCAGCACAAGAAGTAAGCAGTACAGTACATATAGTACAGGTAGGGTACAGTTTAGTTTCATGTAGTACAGGTAAAAAACACTACAGTGCATTTAGTACAGGTAGGAAACAGTACAGAATGTGTAGTAAAGGTACAGAACAGTACAGTACATGTAGAACAGGTAGAGCAGTACAGAACATGTAGAACAGGTAAGGTAGAGCAGTACAGTACATATAGTACAGGTAGGAAGAAGTCCAGCACATGTTGTACCGGCAGAGAATAGAACAGGGTATTTAGCACAAGTAAAGAGAAGTACACTACATGTGGTACAGGTAAAGAGGGGCTCAGTGCATGAATGACAGGCAGACAACAGCACAGTACCTATAACATAGTCCTGTACTGCAGAGAGGCAAGTGGTTTAGTAAAAAGGTAACCTCCCTCAAGTGTAGATTTAAGTTTTAATGGTCCGGCAAAAGTTATTGTGAATTAAAATGATTGTAAAGTGAGGGACCCCAATATTCTGCAGCGCTGTATTACGAATGTATTCCTAATCAGATCATTACTTGACTGAGCACTGAACGTTGAGTGATTTTACAGCTCCCACTTATTATTATTATTTATTTATATAGCACCATTGATTCCATGGCGCTGTACATAAGAAGGGGTTACATACAGAATACAGATATCACTTACAGCAAATGAACTAACAGTGATAGACTGACAGAGGGAGGAGGACCCTGCCCTTGTGGGCTTACATTCTACAGGATGATGGGGAAAGAGACAGTAGGTTCAAGGGTTGCAGCAGCTCTGGTGGTGGTGAGGAGGCAGAGTGGTCATTGCAGGCTGTAAGCTTTCTTGAAGAGATGGGTTTTCAGGTTCCGTTTGAAGGATCCGAATGTGGTGACTAATTGGACGTGTTGAGGAACAGAGGGGGATGTTCAGGAGAAGTCTTGGAGGCGATTGGGTGAGGAACGAATAAATGTGGAGAAAAGAAGGAGATATTTGCAGGACGGGAGATTACATGAGGGAATATATCAGATTAGTTCAGAGGAGAAACGTTATGGATGGTTTTGTAGGTCAGTGTTAGTAGTTTGAACTGGATACGCTGGGCCATTGGGAGCCAGTGAAGAGATTTGCAAAGGGGGGGGGTAGCAGAGGAGTAGCGAGGAGAGAGATGAACTGGTCGGGCAGCAGAGTAAAGGATGGACTGGAGAGGTGCAAGAGTGTTAGCAGGGAGGCCACAGAGGAGGATGTTGCAGTTGTCAAGGTGGGAGATGATGAGGGCATGCACAAGCAGTTTACTATATTGAGGGTTGAGGAAAGGACGGATTCTGGAAATATTTTTGAGCTGGAGGTGACAGGAGGTGGCGAGAGCTTGGGTGTATGGTGTGAAGGACAGGGCAGAGTCAAGGGTTACTCCGAGGCAGCAGATTTACAGTACAGGGGAAAGCGTGATGTCATTTATTGTGATAGATAGTTCAGATGGGAAAGATACGTGAGATGGAGGAAAAATAATGAGTTCAGATTTGTCCACATTGAGCTAGAGGAGCGAGAGGAGAATAAGGAGGATATGGCTCATAGACACTCTGGGACTCTGGACAGCAGAGAGGTGACGTCTGGGCCAGAGAGGTATATCTGAGTGTCATCAGCGTACAGATGAAGAAGAGTAGGGATCCTAGGACTGAGTCTTGAGGGACTCCAACAGAGAGAGAGCAGGATGAGGAGGTAGTGTGGGAGTGGGAGACGCGAAATGTGCAGTTGGAAAAGTATGAGGAGATCCAGGATAGGGCAAGGTCTTTGACACCAAAGCAAGAGAGGATCTGTAATAGGAGATGGTGGTCAACTGTGTCGAAGGCAGAGGACAGGTCTAGAAGGAGGAGTATAGAATTGTCTGTTAGCTTTGGCTGTAAGTCATTAGTAATTTTGGTCAGGGCAGTTTCGGTGGAATGGTGGGGACGGAACCCAGATTGTCGGTTGTCGAAGAGAGAGTTAGATGAGAGGAGAGAGGTAAGTTCAGTGTGAACATGTTGCTCAAGGAGTTTGGAGGCAAATGGGAGCAGCGATACGGGGCGATAGCTGGACAAAGCGGTTGGGTCGCGGGGTGGCTTTTTTAGAATGGGCATAATTGTGGCATGTTTGAAAGCAGAGGGGAAGGTATCAAAAGTTAGTGATAGGTTGAAGAGATGGGTTAGCAATGGGATGAGTGTGGGGGGTGAGGTTAGGGAGGAGGTGGGATGGGGTCGAGTACACAAGTGGTGAGGTGTGAGTTGGAGAGGAGACAAGTAAGCTTTTCTTCAGTGATGTTGGAGAGGGAGATTATGGGGGAAGGGCAATGGTCTGGAAAACAAAGGGGTTGTGGTGATTGAACAATAAAGACTTGCCTTGTTGGGTCGATCTTGTTTTTGAAGTGTGTGGCAGAGATGAGGGAGGTCGGAGGGGGCAGTGGAGGGCGGAGGAGGGAGTTAAAAGTGTTGAATAAATGTTTGGGGTTGTAGGATAAGGAAGATATGAGAATTGTGAAGTTGGCCTGTTTAATAGAGGTGAAGGCTGATTTGAATGTGAGTGTTGCTTGTTTGTATGCAGTGAAGTCATCTTGCGAATGTGTTATCTTTCAACGCCGCTCCGCAACCCTGGATGCTTGCCGAAGATTTTTAGTGAGGTTATTGAGCCAGATATTTCACCTATATCCCATGGGCAGGTGTCTGAACATTCGAGCCTGGGTTCTGCTCTGCCCTTATCTGTATTGAGGATGGTTGACACAAGGTGAGATTGTAATATTAGACATAGGACTGTCCCAATTGGGTACACCTTATCGGTGGGATGGCTTTTACACTTTTTTTAATTAAAATAGTGTTAACTAAGAAGTACCCTAGGTTATTTCCATGTACATATACTATTACTATTTATTTATTTACTTACTACAGGCTGTATGCTCATTTTGTTTTTATCTTAGGTTTTAGCTATGATTATTTGTATAACTTGCTCATAATTTCCCCAGTTTGTGTATAATAACGAGCACAGCTCATACATTACAAAGCATCATGGCAGGGTCTGGTTTGATCATTAGTCTTAGTCCAACTTCAAAACTACTTGTGTACAGTAATTTAGTAAAAGTCACATATCTGCCAAGAATTGATCTGCTGTCAGGAAAATACATGATAATGCAGTAATGAGTTTATAATCAGTCTCGGGGCTTCTCTTCACAGCTCTGATGCATAATTGTAATTTAGTTACATATTAATGACATTTTGTGTTAGACTGGAACTATCTTGTATCTGGCCACAAATGTATTTTGCATAATTATAAGCTACTAACCTCATACTGAGAATACTATGATGTTATATTATAAGTATGCCCTGAAAAGTAATACATGTCATCCAGGGACAAAAGAGAATTTTGACCCCCCAAAAAATTAAGTCATTAACAATAAAGCAATGGCTCCATTTTAGGATGTTGTTTGGAGTAGATTGCACAGAAGTAATGCAGTCATAAATATATACAAGTAGGTAATTAACATAGCTAACGTTGTAATCAGACCACAGAATGTAGCAGAGTATAAAAGGCAGTGATGCAAATGCTTAAGAAACACTGGATTATGGTTCAAAGCGTAAAAATAAATGATTAAGCCATTAAAAGAGCCTGTAAATAAAATATATCAAAATGTGTTATACTGTGCACTGAATCTGGTTATCACTGCTAACATTAGTTTGCGGTACATTGTGTATATTTAAACAAGGGATTTTGTGAATACAGGGCGTTCTGCTAAGTTCGGACAGAATGTTCAGACATCTGGCTCCAGCCTAATATCTTCTGCAAATTCTGGATTAATTTGCGTTAGTTGTGCCATAAAAGTGATTATGTGTCCGCATTTTATCTACAAAGATGCCTTAACTAATTACAGGTCACATTTTAATGACCTTTTGGGGATCCCACGTGTCAGTGATTCAGTTCACCTTTGAAATCTTGAATAAAGAAAATTTGTATGTTTTGTAAACAAAACTCCTGTGCGCAGTATGTGTTCCCATGGTAACAGACGACAAACCAAAGTTGTCCTATCCTACACTCACACTCCTTACCATCTGTCTTTTATTTTTTGGTAACTTTAGGGCTAGGTGCAGCCGACCATGTAATCTCATCCAAGAGAATCGGGGCGATTATGCAAATCACTCTCTGATCAGACTGATCACAGGTTGATCAAAGTGTGATCACAGCGTGACCGGATTCTCTCAGATGAGGAGAAGATGGAGAAAAAAAATGTCTCCATCTTCTCCATTATGTCTTCCGAATGCAGTCCGATGGTTTCCACTGACTCATTGAATTGCATGGCCAAGTGCGATCTGAAAAATTGGACATCGACACTGCCTCATAGACTAACATTGGTCTGAGTGCAATCTGATGTTTTGTTGGATTGCACTCAGACCGAAAATACGGTCGTCTGCACCAGGGGTGAACATATCATTGGTGCAGCATCAAGAGCCCAAGAGGTAAGGGGATCCATTCCAACCTCAAAGCAGCAAGGAGCTTCTGTCGTAGCAGAGCTATTGGACCGCAAGGGACCCATATACTGTTCTTGCATAGGTCTGCACCTGTAATCTTAGTGATGGTCATTAAATTAAAACTTATCACCTCTTTTCAGGATGGTTTATACATTTCCGATTTCAGTAGGTTCCTGTGGAATTGAAGCATAATGTAAAGCACAGAGGTGAGTTTAACAAATTTAAAACATAACTTTTAATATTAATATCCTTAAAAGGCAATACTACCAATACCTATAGGTAAAAAGACACACACATTGGGAGACGCACATCTATAGAATAGGCTGCACTTTGACACATTGACACGGAAGGACGCACGACTCCTGGATACAGTAAGGGTGAGCAATAATTTACATTTGGGTATCTGTTAGCACTTAGAGAGGGATATAGGGACGGGTTCTTCTACCCTAGTTATATATAATACTGGGACCCAATTTTGTTACTTTGCACAAGTCCCTTAACTGTACCAGATGCACTTTATCTTCCCTCTGTTGCCTTCATGTTATTCTTTTCCCTACCTCCCTGCTCAGTCCTTTGTTTATCCTGTTATTGCCTCCAAAATTTGTATAAGCTGTCCACAATGTAACCCATTAATAAACGGAATTGCATTTTGATCACTAGCATGGACATTCTTGGTGTTCTTATTTGGGCCATAAGTACTCATTATTTTTTGGTTTAAACATCTATAGAATAGGGTTTTCCATTAGTAGGTTGAGCTGTGGACTGCCTTTGTGAGGGCGGGAGCAATGAGGTTGTACAGGGGAGCACCCAGGGCCGTTACCATCACACTGTGTGCCGAAACTATATTCTCTTCGCCCAATGCTGCACTGGAGGATTCTCTGTACTCACTGTTACACCGTCCATGGGACCTGAACTGACTTCAAGCAAGACAGGAGATCATAGATCCAGGTTAACAGACTCACTTTTACTGTGCAATTCTTCCATACATGGCTGCAGTATACAGATCAAGACAAGTTCTTTAGTTAGTGAAGTATCCTTGGTAATGTGCCTTTCCAGTGTTCGTTCTCGTCCTGTCCTGACACCCAATATCAACCACTTCTTCTGCAACCCAGCTGAGTATCTCCCCTTCAGGGATATGGAGGCCTCGCCTTGAGCACCAATAACAGGCTGTGAGCCTAGGACTGTGCCGGCGTCCAGATTCAGTATCAAACGTTCCCTCATTCTGTTCTGACAACTTGCACCATTAAAACCCTTCTTCACTGCTGTAACTGCTGATGGAGTCTGTTTTCCTGTCTTCTCAGTCTTCCTCCACACTCCGTCTTTCTCTAAAAGAACAGAACTTACACCGGTCCTGTGCATTCGGGTCTTGAACCCAGAACTGGGGTAGCCTGACACAGACCTCCCCTATCAGCAGCCTCACTGCCTAAGTCACTCTCTGACTACAGCTCCTCACTACTATCTGCAACACGGAATTGTTTTCTATAAAACTATATTAAAACTCTCCCAATTGATGATGCAACCCCTGAATTAACTCTCTAATGTCTAAGCAGTGTAGTGTAACTAAATCCCTATCTATTGTATGGTTCCCCCTCTGGGCAGACCTCCCGCATCCCAGGAACGGCCTTAGGCAGGGCCTATAGGAGAACCGGCATCGGCCATAGGGATTTCACACAGCAAACACTTGTTTTATCAAATAAATAACATGAATACATAAATATAAACAGCTTAACAACCCCCTTGTTGCCTCGGCGTCTTCTTCACCCACCAACCCCCTCCAGGTTTATAAGGCTATTTGAGTATGCGTAGGGCATAATAGGCCTCCCGGTTGGCTCCACATGACTGTATAACTGGTTTATGAGAAAAAGGTGCTGGATACAATGATCGTCCCCTTGTGCATCTGTACATGAACAATTGGGTGAGATCAATCAGATTTTTTTCATTTTTCATGTATATCAAGCGTGATATGACTAGGTGAATGAAGTCACAACTTAAAGATTGCACCTATTTATATTGTGTGTGAACTAGATATTTACAGAGTTCACATTTTTTATGTGATTTTCATATTTTAATGTGTGTGCCTTTTTGCCTATAGGTATTGGTAGTATTATTGCCTTTAAAGGATATTAATATTAAAAGTTATGTTTTAAATTTGTTAAACTCACCTCTGTGCTTTACATTATATATTGTGAGTTGGGAGTGTTCCTCAGTAACAATAGGGTTCCCCCAATAGTTACCTTTGCTGCTTTTTTTGGAATTGAAGCGTAGGACACACATGTGCTCTCTGGCTCCCTTTATTCTCTACGTGATTTACACTTTATTTAGACGTCCTTGAGTAACATATACCGTATTTTTCGGACTATAAAACGCATCGGACCATAAGACGCACCTAGGTTTTAGAGGAGGAAAATAAAAATAAAAAATTTAAGCAAAAAATGTGGTCATGATGCACTTTTAAGGGGGAGGGGGTCTTCTGCTGACACTGGTATAGGGGTAAGGTCCCCCAATTCTGACAATATCCCCCATCCTGGTATATATGCCCCCCACGTCCTTTTATACGTGGTCCCCATCCCCATCCTGGTATGCCTGGCATCCCTCCATTCTGGTATGCATGGAACCCCTCCATCCTGGTATGCATGGCACCCCTCATCCCTATCCTGGTATGCATGGCACCCCTCATCCCTGTCCTGGTATGCATGGCACCCCTAATCCCTGTCCTAGTATGCATTGCACCCCTAATCCCTATCCTGGTATGCATGGCACCCCTAATCCCTATCCTGGTATGCATGGCACCCCTCATCCCTGTCCTGGCATGCATGGCACACCTCATCCCTATCCTGGTATGCATGGCACCCCTCATCCCCATCCTGGTATGCATGGCACCCCTAATCCCTATCCTAGTATGCATGGCACCCCTAATCCCTATCCTGGTATGCATGGCACCCCTAATCCCTATCCTGGTATGCATGGCACCCCTCATCCCTGTACTGGTATGCATGGCACCCCTAATCCCTATCCTAGTATGCATTGCACCCATAATCCCTATCCTGGTATGCATGGCACCCCTAATCCCTATCCTGGTATGCATGGCACCCCTCATCCCTGTCCTGGCATGCATGGCACACCTCATCCCTATCCTGGTATGCATGGCATCCCTAATCCCTATCCTGGTATGCATGGCACCCCGAATTCCTATCCTAGTATGCATGGCACCACTCATCCCTATCCTGGTATGCATGGCACCCCTCATCCCTATCCTGGTATGTATGGCACCCCTAATCCCTATCCTAGTATGCATGGCACCCCTAATCCATATCCTGGTATGCATGGCACCCCTAATCCCTATCCTGGTATGCATGGCACCCCTAATCCCTGTCCTGGTATGCATGGCACACCTCATCCCTATCCTGGTATGCATGGCACCCCTAATCCCTATCCTGATATGCATGGCACCCCTAATCCCTATCCTGGTATGCATGGCACCCCTAATCCCCATCCTGGTATGCATGGCACCACTAATCCCCATCCTGGTATGCATGGCACCCCTAATCCCTATCTTGGTATGCATGGCACCCCTAATCCCTATCCTGGTATGCATGACACCCCTAATCCCTATCCTGGTATGCATGGCACCCCTCATCCTTAGCCTAGTATGCATGGTCCCCCTAATCCCCATCATGCTGCACATAAAAAAAAATAAACACTCCTACTCACCTCTCTTCTCTTCTCCAGCGCTGCGTCCTGTCTGTCCGCACTGATCTGTCCATGTGAAGCGCGCATGACGTCACTGCCATGCGCGGCTCACAAAGAGAGATCAGCTGCCGGAAGTCACTGCTCCCCACGCCGGTACTGTGTGCACGGGGAGCAGTGACTTCACTCTCCTTCATAGCCGGCACACAGAGGAGCCACGCTGCGGCTCCTGCTGCTTCCGGCTATCTCGTGTGCCCGCTCATTAAAGGGCATGAATATTCACTCCCTCCCCACGCCCATGGGTGTGGAGAGAGGTTGAATATTCATGCCCTTTAATAGCGGGCACAGGCGATTCCGGCAGCTGCAGGAGCCACAGCGCGGCTACACTGTATACCGCTATTAAGGAGCATGAATATTCAGTGCTCCCCACACCCCATGGGTGTGGGAAGCAGTGAATATTCATTTTCTTTAGCAGCGGGGACAGTGTAGGTTGCAGCGGGCGGCTGCTGCCTCCTGTGCTCCGCTCCTCCACCACTACCACTCACCCCCCCCAACATTTGGACTATAAGACGCACCCCCCATTTTCCTCCAAAATTTTGGAGGAAAAAAATGCGTCTTATAGTACGAAAAATACGGTAGGTTCTGTGATTTTTCACAGATGGAACACATACCCATTATAGTTTATGGGGCTGTTTACATGTTCACATTTAATGGTGATATGTCCATTTGTGATCCGCTTAATGAACAAAATTACCCATACAAGTTTATGGGTCCGTCAAAGTCATGGACAGTACAGTACAACCCATGTGCTGTCAGTGTTTAACATTGCAATGCATAGGAGAAGCTTTTCAATATATATATATATTTTTTTCATACATGAAAATCACTGATGGTGAAAACTGAAACACTGACCAAATACTGATGAAAAACACTGATGAAACTTGACCATTTTTTGCTTGCGCTGACATGTTGATGATATTTTTTAATTCATTTTACTGGTATTTAAGGATTTCCCTTTAACAACAAGCATATTGAAAGCAGATTTTTTACAGTCAGTAATATAACATTTTGTTGACTTCAACAAAGGCCCCGATTCATCAAGACCAGACCATTTATCGCTTTTGTGAAAAATCATTGACAGGCGAGTGCATCAGTCAATGGTCTCCGCCAGTTCCTTAGAGAATGAGTGGAGCAGAAGCCCATATATGCAATATGTGCTCCAGTTACACAGAACACCTAGTAACCCCCCATCCTTGTGATTTCTGGGAGGGCAAGTGGTTGGACTATGCAAGATTAGAAACGTATCACCTATATTTAAAATTTTGATTACCAACTCCATTAATTTTGGTAGGCATATAACTGTGTGTCTGTAACCATTAGAGTTGAGCATTACTGAAAAAACCCTACTTCCTCCATTCAGGACCTGAATTAAAATAAAATGGATGCTCACCTTCACCGGGGCAGTGTTCATGTGATGTCAACGCCGCCATTCTCGGCGGGTGACATGACCTTGTTGTGTCAAGTGACCCCCGCGGCCAATGAGCGGCTGCAGCCTTTATTATTTCGTCAGAGCGGAAATTAGCCCTGATGGAATATTGAATGGCGTCACTGTGGGAGGTGAGTATTCATTGTTTTATTGTAATAGGGTCCTGAATTGTTTAATCTGGGGTTGTCCAGTAGTCAACAACCCGTTATAGATAAATACTTCTCCAAAAAAGCTGTATACAAAAGCTTCTATATAATTAATCTAAATTAGATACTGCATTTTTTTTATTTAGATGCCATCAAGAATCTAAATAAAAATCCCACCAAGGACAACATCTGCAAGGAGTTTGTATGTTCTCCCCGTGTTTGCATGGGTTTCCTCCAGGTTCTCCGGTTTCCTCCCACATTCCTAAGACATACTGATAGGGAATGCTGATTGTGAGCCCCAATGGGGACAGTGATGATGATGATGTCTGTAAAGTGCTGTGGAATTAATAGTGCTATATAAGTGAGTAAAATAAATAAATAAAAATAGTTGTAAAAATGTAGTTAATATTTAAAGGGGTACCGTCATTTTAATTTTTATTTTAGAAATCAATAGTACACATGAAACTAAGCAACTTTGCAGAATACCTGATCAGAGAAATCAGCTTCTTTCTCCTCCTGGACTGATCTTTCACTGTCAAATCATATATAAAATCTGCAAAATCTTTATCAGTGAAGACAGATTTCTCCATTACTGAGCTAGGAAATGGCAGCTGGTGCTTTTTAAAATTCTAAGCAGGAGCAAGCGAGAGGCCGACACAGATATCTGGCTGCAAGTTCTCCTGAAACCACACTTACAGTTCTCCATAGAACTTTATAGGTACCAACTGCCATGTCCCATCTCAATAATTGGAACGTCTGTCTTCACGGAATACAGATTTTACCCGTGAACTAAGCACTTCAAGAATGAAAGATCAGTCCAGGAGGAGAAAGAATGAGATTTCTCTAACAAGATATATTACAGTTTACTATTTTTGCGTGTTCTATTGATTTATGGGAAAAAAAAACAATTAAAGTGACGGTTATTCTTTAAGTGGTATTAGTAGAATGGAAGAAAGCTCTATGCTGTATTTTTTAATGGATTTCCTGTGAAACTACCAACAATAGCAATTATTTTTCTTGCCATTAAAAATGCCATGGTGGGTGACAGCATGTAATGCAACATATTTATAGAACTGATGCATTAATCTTTAAAATGAAAATATGTAGCACAGAGAAGACTGACGTAGATGCTTTGGTCACCAAGCTCCACTTCAGCATTGACTAGGAACGTATCAGATTCATCATCACAACTAAACAACCACCAAGAGCTGCAGAAATGGGAAAGTCATGTATAATGTGGTTCTCATTGTCACACTTGTGTGTTTTACTCCTGTCCTTTCCTTCCATCAACCACAGTTATGACCTAATACACTTTATATCTGCAATGATTGAATCTCAATAATTTGATTAATTAAATGGTCCCCGACTTTTCAGGCAACTTGATCCCATGTGTTGTATAATGTGATAAATAAGCAATCATCAAATGACTTTAATTAAAAATGATATTGTCCCACCTCTAAAAAAATCACTCCAAAGTGCCAGCTCTTATATGTCTTCCTTTTGCATAACGTGCTGTGCACTGCTTGTCATCAAGTGTGATCCATTTCTAAAAATGGAGTCTCGAAGACATATTATAGAAAGTATGGGTGGGTCTTTGTTTCTTTGCTCCTGTACTTCTCTCTATTCACTTATCAAACATAACTATTTTTGTTCAGGCCAGGCAAGCCATTGGACAATGACAGATGTAATGCATGTTGGGAAGTAAGGAGAAATAAGTTCCAGCACCTATAGTGCTGGCAGAATTGTGATGGAAAAGAACAACCCATTTAAAAAGAGTGGGTGACAAGTTACAGATAATGAGAATTGGGACTATTCTTAGACCTTTTAAACTGTTATGTGCACGGGAAGGAGTTTTAGCTTTTTGGTGGTGAGGGCAACAAGACTATGATTTACTACAGCTTTTGTGCTTTTACATTGCAATGTATGTTGATTCCTTCAGCTCACTAAACAGCTGTGGTGCCTCCTCATCTCATAGCTAAACCTATGAGTGTTGTTGACATTTTGTTCTACATCATGCTATGTGGGTGTTATGAATACCAGTAGGTGAATATTGATTCATATTATACTGTCTAATAAGTGGTTTATAAAGATATCTGTAGCAGTAATAAGTAGTAATAGTTTTTCTGGCTGTGTAGTATAAAGCTTCTTGTAAGCATTAGCTGTACACTGATATATTGATGATCTTTTTGAATTTATATTGAATCTATGGATTTATACCATGCTTACATTATGGGCCATTTTACTGGTATTTAAGGATTTCCCTTTACAAGCAAGCATAGTGAAAGCAGAATTTTTACAGTCAGCAATATAACATTTTATTGACTATGGTCTGGATTCAACAAAGGCCCCAATTCATCAAGATCAGCATTATTCACACCAATAATAATAACCAGGCATGTTGTGAGAAGCAAAAAACTGGAAGTCTGAACTGAAACGTAAATTGATGTACATGCAAATTGTAAATGCATATTCACACAAGGCCACTAGACAGAGAAAAACCAAAAACAAGCAAAATACCCAAATAACTGAAAGTAAAGTGAAATAATAATAAATAATAAAGGGTATTTAGTAAACAGAATTTTGATCAAAATAATGTAAAAGCTATCCCGCCACGTCAAGGCAACCCTTATGGGACAGTCCTAACTCTAATATTAAAAACCTTACCATTTGTCAAGTGATGTACATATGGATAAGGGCAGAGAGACTGGATCCCTAGTATAAGCATAAACCTGAGGCAGAATGAACCTTTCAGTTCAGACAAAGGGCGGCCACACCGTTTTCTATGCACCAAAGCACACTGAACTTCAAAGAAAAAACTGGAAGTCTGAACTGAAACGTAAATTGATGTACATGCAAATTGTAAATGCATGTTCACACAAGGCCACTAGACAGAGAAAAACCAAAAACAAGCAAAATACCCAAATAACTGAAAGTAAATGGATAAATCGCACAGTGCAAAAATAATAATAAATAATAAAGGGTATTTAGTAAACATAATTTTGATCAAAATAATGTAAAAGCTATCTCGCCACGTCAAGGCAACCCTTATGGGACAGTCCTAACTCTAATATTAAAAACCTTACCATTTGTCAAGTGACGTACATATGGATAAGGGCAGAGAGACTGGATCCCTAGTATAAGCATAAACCTGTGAGAAGCGCCTGATTTATTAACCCTAGAACGCATGACCATAAAAATCTACACTTTCACATATCTGGGGCCTTTTAGGCCCGTGTGCAAATAACATGGAATAACTCAAACAAAAATGACAAACAACTGTATACCTGAGGAATACCTAGAGTTTCAAAATTCTAACTAAAGTAATCTTGCAGAAAATAGAAAACAATTAACAGGGCGGGCCTGCGAGGCCCCAGGTATGCGTTCTAGGGTTAAAAGGCACATATACTCAGGCATGTCTGAAAAGTGGCGTGCGCCTCTGTGCACCTTGCCACAAATCTTACTCCAGTCTTTGACTAGAGTAAGATTTTTAGCGTAAGGTATGGATTAGACGAGCGGGTGTCAGCACTCCCCATCACACCTCTACCCCGCCCCCGCCCTGTCCCAGCACCACCCTTTTTTGTGTAGCTGGCTGAGACTAGCGTGAAAATGCATAAAGTCGCAACATTTTTGCTCTACCTCACGTAGAGTAAAAATTTTGTAACTTTTCAAAGTGTTTTAAAATAATTTCTGGCATAAACACTCTGAAATGTCACATTTTTTTTTTACAAAGTGAGATTATGCAAAGATTTAGTGACTTTTGGTGCTTTAATGCCAGCTCCACCAAAATGGGAAGAGCTGGGATGGGGGCGGCAGGGGGCATGGCGACGTCCGCTCATGTAATACATAACGAGCCGTGGTGCCCCTTACACCTTTTGCAATGTTTGGTGTTATTACGTTAGTTTCAGCCAACTCCACCAAAATGGTCTTATTCATGACAAGCTGTAGTGAACCTTACGCCACAGATCTTATTTCAGTCCCTGACTGGAGTAAGATTTGTGGCAAGGAAAATGGATGCGCACAACTCTTAATAAATCAGGTACCTCTGACTCCAGCATACCCCCTCAAGAGTGATGTGAAAAACACCGGTCTTGATGAGTCGGGGAATATATGTTTAGTGAATTCATATAAAAAGGTATTAGTTAGAAATAATGCACTTTAGTTTCATGGTGGAGTCGTGCTTATGTCAGTAGAGTTCAAAGCATTTGTAAAACTAATTGGCAAATTGCAAGTTGCCTGCAATATTTTTGGAATATTCGAGATTTTTCTCAAACTACAAATAATGTCCATTTATTAAAATGTTCCTAGATGATGATATTTCATTATTTATCAGAACTGATATAAACAGATACCAGCCCGGAAGATGGTTTGAAAATAAACGAAAATGTAATTGGTCAGTACTTGCAATCACCCCAATGTGTATGTGTGCTGTAGACCTAGACATTACATTATTAATCTCCACTGAGACTGGGCATTTTATGTATAGCTGTATAAATGGGTAACAGCGAAACATCCATTATATGCTTTATTTTAGGGGTAAAAAGGTGTTTTCCGCTTTGTTAGTCGATTCCTTGACCATAAGCTGATCACAAAGTATCCTTCTGCTGGGACAACGCTACACCCTTAAGGCTAGAGTCACACCACTGAATTTCCTCTCATCTGAGAGAATAGGGCCGATTATGCTAACAGTGTCATCATAGTATGTTCTGATTTTCTCAGATGAGAAGAAGATGGAAAAAAAATGTCTCCATCTTCTCCATTGTGTCAGTTGGGCAGCACTCAGATGTTATCCGCTTGCAGTCTAACGGTTTCCATGGAACCACTGACTTGCATGGCCGAGTGTGATCCTGATATTGGATGCAAATCGAGCATGCTGTGATTTTTTTATTTCCTTGGACAGACTCCATCTGTGGAAAAAAATCGGACATGTGCACAGCCCCATAGAATAATATTGGTCTGAGGGCGATCTGATGTTTTGTCAGATCGATAATACGGTCGTCTGCACCTGCCCTAGTTTGTATCTATAGCGCTGGCTATTTATTTGCATTGCATTTGATGCCTTCTATACTTTTCTTGTTCTACTGTATATGGCCATATATAAACATTAGCTATACATTGATTTATTAATATTTATTTTTTTCATTTACAATATACAGTATATCTGTATTGTCGGCAGCCATGACGCTGTCCTTAAACAAAACCTGGTTATTCCAGGGTGTAATCAAATTAATTAATAATATAATATAATTAGTGCTTGAAAATAAAATAGTGTTCAAAGATATTTCTTGCTTTTTACACATTATTGTGATACTTTTTTTTTTCTAAAAAGTTGTTCAACCATCTATAAACTTTCCCAGATGTAATAATACAGGGGTAAACTGAGGACAAGCAACAATAAATTAACAATAGGTGATTTACAGAGTAAATAATAAGGCAGTGAAATTGTACCTGTCTCTTAAATATAATGGCGGCTGTCACTTTGTAAATGATTCATTATTCATTACTACACAACCTAGCAAGTTCACTGAGAATAGCACGGCAAATCCAGGAGCTATACATTTTATTGTCATATATACTGCACCTTTGCTGCCCACAAAAAAATATATGATCCATGAGAAATATCTATTCTTTGATGTTATATACTATGACTATAGATATGTAGATTTTATTTATGACACAAATACACAAAATACTATAAAGAATGGTTCTGCTTCAAACAACCCCTTGTAATATATCCTCTATGGACATGGTGATATAATAGGGGCCCATTAAAAGGATTTCCGTCTCTTTGCCAAACCTAAATCTATAGTTGTATGCAAACTTATATTTCTGATAGCCAGAAAGCTCATATTAACAACTAAAATTAGATGCCCAATGAACACTTTAAAAAATGCTTTCATTTTGGCCATATTCACTCCCCTTTTCTGAAGCCAAGGCCCCTCCACACCCATTCCCCCACCTCTCCACTCCCATTACAAATCCTCTCTCTGCCTTGTTTCCCAAGTCAAATAATGAAGAAACTTCCAGGAATAAATAATTTGAGGGAGGGTTCTGTTAGTTTCAATGGGGGCCACAGGAATTAGCTGACTCTTCTGGAAGTCTTGGAGGTCTTCCCTTAAAGGAAGTCTGTCACCCCAAACTTAAATATTAAATTAAGTATTTTGCCCTGTGAGGGATATAGCCCCTAAAAATTTGTACCTTTACATTTACACTTGTCTCCTTCATTATCCAGGAAATTCACTTTATTCAATATTATAAGTAGAGTGCTTGGTGCACACTTGGTGTGGCCGAGAGCCTGATGACCGATCCTTCATTGTTATTTGTATTCTGACACCAAAAGCAGTCTGCCAGTGTAGGGCGCTTTAGAGACTTTCTTGGCTGTCTCTACGTACCAGTAGTCACACGAAGAGACTTCATCAGATAGGTTGACGTGACTACAGAGGCACATGTGAAGATTCCAGAAGAAGGCTTATTTTCAATCTGAATTCTTGTAGTTATGTACAATTACTGTAGGTAAAAAGACTATTCTGAACCAAAAATGCAAAGATATGAGCTTCATAAAATGGCTGACATACAGAATGAAGATGAAGGGAGGGGTTACTGACATCAGAACTAAGGAGGCAGACAGGGAAAGAGGTAGGACAAACTTCTAAAAGGCAAACATTATTGCATAGCAATGGAACAGCAACACTACAATACAATAAAATACTGTATGACTCCCAAGTCGTGGGACATGACAATTTGTATAATGCTGCCTCCCTCTCCGTTGATTGACAGCACTTACTTGCAATGAGCCAGCACTGTCTGCAGAGAATCCTTATTCATGTGCACACTGTGTGAGGTTCGGATTGGTGCACACAGATCTTTCTCCTCTCTGCCATACTTCCAGGTGTACCAGTGTTACTTGGCCATTCCAGACCCCACACCAATTTTTGGATAACTAAGAAGACAATTTTAAAGGTATGGTTTTTATAGGAGCTATATCCCTCATGAGACAATATTCTTGGTTTTATATGTAAGCTTAGGGTGACGGACTGCCTTTAAATCACGAGTTTCTGGGATGGTTGGCAAGAATGGATCATATTAGAAATAACAGAAGTTTCCTTGTATAGGGATTATCCAATCAACAACATTTAGCACCTATCAAGAGGATAGATAATGATTTGTTTGGTCAATGGGGGTCCGACCTCTGAGCCTTGCTCTGATCAAAAAAGTAGTGGTCCAGTGACAACCATGTGAGTGAAGCAGTAATGCACAATCATGACCACACTTCCAGTATGTTAATAGTGTGCACACTACCATTCCCACAGACTCATAAAATAGATCAGATCTCGTAGTCAGTGGGGGTCCCATTAGTCAGACCATTTGCGAAAATACATTTACTATCACCTATCCTGTGGAGAGGGGAAAATAAAACTTACATTTTTTTATTAAGAGCATAAGAGAATGACTATACACAGCTGATCAATCAGGCAAGCAATATAGGACATAGAAGGGCGCAGAAACAGTAGGAGTCAGTTTCCATCAGAAAAACTGTCCTAAAGGGCAATCACAATGATTAATACCAGCAAATAGAAGAGCTGACAAAACTTAATTATAAAGCGTATATATATATAATTAAGACAGTGGTGCCAGAGAGCGATTAATGAAATGACTAAGCAAACTGCTGGGTATTGTCTCAGGATGTAGTAGATCTTGTTGATGACATAAAGTTGATGATAGGTTATGGCCAGGAGACCAATTCCAACATTACAGCGGGAATTGAACATTAAAAGTCATGTACAGAAATTTGGCATGAGGGAGTGCCTCCTAATTAGAAGGCTACATACCCAGGACACTTTCTGGCTCTTGCTGGAATTAGTATGTTGTTCCATCACATTTATGTTGTTCTTGTCAGGCACAATGGCAGTATATACAGTATATATCCATCCAGTCAGTGTTGGACTGGCGTGACAATGGCTCAAAAGTATCCAACTTCAGGGCCCCACTTTTCAGCTACATGCAAATGTGACATTAGCCTCAATCACAAATTTATATAGCAATGAACTTGGTAGATTGTTAGGTGAATGAGATGCCACCTTCGTGCAAAGTGATTCAAGTACATTGTGCCAAGTACTGCTCATATAAGAGGGTGGCGATCCATTCTTGCACAGGGGCCCACCGGAGAATTCTCCTGTTCTCCTGTGGGCCAGTCCAAGCCTGCATCCAGTACCTAACTAACATCTCAGGAGCCTTTTGATACATCTTATTTTGCACCTTAGAGGATCTGTTACCACTTCTGACGTGTCTATTTTGGGAAATACTTCTGCTCTCCATAAAATAACAATTCTGGGGCCTTATGGTGGCTCTGTGGTTAGCATTGCAGCCTTACAGTGCTGGGGTCCTGGTTTCAAATCCCACCAAGGACAACATCTGCAAGGAGCTTGTATGCTCTCCCCGTGTTTGGTGGGTTTCCTCCGGGTTCTCCGGTTTCCTCCCACATTCCAAAGACATACTGATAGGGAATTTAGACTGTGAGCCTCAATAGGGAAAGCGATGATGATGTCTGTAAAGTGCTGTGGAATTAATGGCGCTATATAAGTGAGTAAAATAAATAAATTGTGGAGCATCTTTTCTTACATTTGTGCCATTCCTCTCTTATTCTTCCATGAAATTATTAAATGAATTGACAATTAGCTGTTACTATTCCTCTTGCTAAAAGAGAGTGACCCTACAGAGACAGCACTGATTGGAGACTGTAAGAGTGTGTAGGGACGCACCGCAAATTGGTAACACTCACTGGTTAATTTATTCATGTAGTAGGACTAAAAAAGGAATAGCACAACACAGTCAAACAAGAAGAAGGTGTTAAAAGATACTAGGGGAAAAAAATATATACCAAAACATACATGTTAAGAGAGCTGAGAAGAGTCCTTCAAACTTTCCTGAATCTGTTCTACATAAAGTTATCAGGTGCAGGTGTATGGAGCGGGCTCAGGTGCCGGCTGTGTTATACAGTCAGAAACCTACTGCTAACAGGAGCGACTGGAACTTGCTCTGATCACTGCTTTTAAAAACATTAAATTCCTGGTCAATCTGTAACAACAGTATTTAAGTGGTGTGATCATCTTCCCCCTTACCTCACAACACAATAACAGGACATGTATGGTACATCAGGGGGCCTAGTAAAGCCTGACATTGCCAAGTTCTTTGAGGTCTTATGAAGCCCAGTCAGAAAATCATCCTTCTTTTCCCAATAGAAAAATAAAGAAATGTAAATTTTTTTTAAAAGAAAACATATTTGGCATATCCACATCCCACAGAAGTATAATATATCAAAGTATAACTTTTTTAAACCGATGGTAACCTGCATAAAACAAAAAAAAAATTAAACACCAGAATTTTTTTTTAGTCATGGCACCTTCCTCAAAAATGAAATTAAAAGCTATCAAAACATTGTATGCACCTCAAATACATATCAATGAAAACTACAGAACACCATGCAAAATCTATGGCCTTACACAGCTTCATCATTTTCTGAGTCCCAGTAAATAGAATGGGACTCAGAAAATGGCCAAACCAATTTTATTTTTCAAAGTTCTGAATTTTTTAACCACTAAAGTATATAAAATACAAGTTTGGTAATGCTGTAACCGTACTGACCTGAAGAATCGGGTCATTTAGCCGTGCACTAAACATTGTAAAAACACAATCCAATGAATTGTGGGTTTTTTCCACCATTTCACAGCACTTGGATTTTTTTTTACATTTTCAGCACATTTTATGAAATTAATAATTTTATTTTTAATTATTAAATTAATAATTGTATGAAATGAATAATGTCATGGAAAACTGCAATTCGTCCCGCAAAAAAACAAGCATTCATATGGATATTACGGAAAAATAATGAAGCTATGACTCATGGAAGAAGGATAGGAAAGCGCAAAAATGATAATTGGCCTTTTTATTAGGTTTCATTACTTGCGTTATTGTTCATTGGTGTTTGTAGCTGGTCTAATGTGGACGTTACTACAAAAATATCAAATATCAACTTCTAGCAATATTTCAATCTATTGTGTAATTCTCGTTACCAAGGTTTCCAGCCACCTCAGAAATGGCCGGTTTCCTTAGCAAGGAGAGCACGCTTGCTGGCTGTTTGGTATAGAGCTTAGAAGCATCGCTCTGAAGCTGTCGGGATCCGGTCAGCTTCAGTGCCCCTGTGATCCAAGCTGCCTCCTCTAGTAGCATCGTAGAGTGCACAGTTTGGCCATAAATCTTCAGGAGCGCACTGTCCCCTGGAAAGCAAGAAGCCAGGGGAGCAGTGCGCTCCTGAAGATCAGAACTTGAAACAATCCCTATAAGCCTGGTAATACTATTAAGCCTATTAATAGCCCGGCACACGTCATACTAGAACGCTGAGAATATTGCATGTTTTGATAGCTTACTTTATTTATGATGTGCAGATGGCCTTTCTGAGGGTCATTACAGAAAAAACACGGAGCATCTATGAACCTTAGTTCCCATGCTATTTAAGAGAACAGAATGTTTTTTCTAAGGTCCAACAGAGTTCAGGCAAATATAGTTCCTGAATACTTTACAAGAACCGAAACCGACATAAAAACAAAGAATTGGCTATAAAAACCAAAATATGGGATCTAAACTTTTTTTTCCTTTAGACTGGACACCTGAGCAGATACCAGGCTAGGAGGTCCATAACAAGCTAGGTAAAGGTTTAGGTTCGTCCCTTGTATACAGGAAGCCTTATATGACTCTAAACATGTAACTGGACAGGTCTTGGTTGAAATGTAAAACTTCTTTTATTGCACTAGTTTTCATAAATGAGGCCAAACCATAATCATTTCTGTTATTGTTATTATTAGACTTTTATTGGGAAGCACAGGAAAAGCTGGAAAGTAAATAATTAGCGTTCAGGCCCTTTTTGCTCTGTTGGACCGTTCTTTTATTGTTTGTATTAATGCATTGTAATTATTACTTTACGATGCTTAAATGTTGCTGATATCACTTCAGTATCCATTAGGAGAACGTGTCCTGTGTGTTTTGTAATGGAAATTAGAAATCAGGGACCTGCAGAAAGGCAGAGTGTTTGGCCTCCAGCCGGTGCACTTATATCATCATAACTCATCGTGACTTCAATACCTTTTATAATTATCACTGAAAAATCCTGGGTGTCATATCAGAAATCACATGCAAACAAGGGTGTTAGTGCTTGTGGGAACCTGAAGCTTTTCTGCTTATATTTTTCTAATAGATTTTATAAAATCCTGTATAAGTGATAATCTAATTAGTTGCATGGAAAAACATTTTTGTTTTGATAATTATGACTTATGTACTATCGGCAGAGAACACCTTGGGGGGCCCAAAGCTGTCCAACTTTTAGAAAAGTATTGACAGCAAAGTAACAATCATAGAAGTCATACATTTTTCTACCAAAAATCCTTTAAGTTTAGTTATAACCTGAACTTTGATGCGGTCATAAATCAGCTCAGAGGAATAATGTTTGAAAAAGATTGAGATAAGGGCTAGAGACCCTGCCATTAGAGGGGCACGATGACTGATTCACTAGTAATGTATTCTCCAGTTTGCTATGTGCAGTGATACATAAATAGGCTAAATGGTAACAAAACCCTATTCCAAAAAAACTTCTTTTTTTAAGAAAAAATACATGCATTTAAGTACAAAAATACCCTAAACGTTTGGATATCCATTAAAGGGAATCTGTCACAAGGTTTTGCTTCCTGTTCTGAAAGCGGTATAATGTAGAGACAGCGACCCTGAATCCAGCGATATATCACTTACTGGGCTGCTTAGTGTAGTTTTGGTTTTGCTAAAATCACTGTTTTATCAATAGTAACTTACACTAGAGGACTAGTTGTCCGTGCCATGTAGTCCTCCTTCTCTATGTGACCCGGCCCCCTCCACTGATTGGCAGACTTCTGCCTATGCACAGTGTACACAGAAAGCAGCCAATCAGTGGTGTTGGCGTGGTTATACAGAGCTCAGCATTCAGAGAAATGTAGATCTGCAGTAGATAAAACTGTGATTTTATCAAAACTACAGCAAGCAGTCCAATAAGTGACACATCACTGGAATAAGGGTCTCTGCTCCTACAACATTCTGCTCTCAGATTATATAGCAAACAAACTCCTAACAGGTTCCCTATAATGGTTCATTAGTTACATTTGCATGGACTACATTAGATATTTTGAGGAAGGCTTGGGTAGGGAGGGAGGCATCATTCTACCTTAAGACAGAAATGGCATCAACTTGGTTGTAAGTGACTTTAGCACACAATCAGTAGGAGATATGCAGTCAGCTTTTTAATTCAGGTTATAGTTCATATTATAAAAATGGTTTCCAGAATAGAATTTCCCTAATACAATTAGAGAATCTGCCATAAACAGCAACCAGTAATCTACTAATAGATCCGCAGTGCACTGGTGGAGCATGTGAAATCACCACCATGTGTGAAATCACCACCATGTTATTAACGATATACTGCTGAGGGAACTTACTCAAAAGTAATATTACTTTCTAGTAGGTTCACTTAAGGTGAACAAACATTTTAATATCCCCCAGGTTATTTTTTCCAAACATATCTGGTCTGTTATTCCTTCTCTTTAAACCAGTGAAAGCAAGAACAGGTGGTGCAGTATATTTGTCTAAGGCTGCTGTACGTTCCCACGAGCTTTTGGTGAGTTTTTGATGTTGCAGATTTTCTGCATCATTTCTGCACCCATTAAGTACAATCGGTTACTTGCATTTTTTCGAAAATACGCAGCGTAAAAAAAACCTCATTGTGGAAATGTAAATGTGCTGAAAATGTAAAAACTGTTACCAAACTTCACCAGATCCTAGAAAAGCTAATTTTACCATATCTGCCTGTAGTGTAGGTCAGTGATATAGCCAACGGCACCACTCAGACTTGTAACTATTATGGATGATAATTCTACTAGGCTTGATGTATTATTTTTTGGGGGGGATATTTTGTGAGTAGCCATTTGTTGTATCTTGCATTAGACAATTTATCAAATTTAGCAGCACTTTAAGATTCTGTAATAAATGTAAACTATAGAAAGTAATTGTATATCCCCTAAAGTGCCACCTAAAGAACCACATTCACAAGTCTCGGTAATGATGAGATGGAAAGGTCAGCCATTACTGCTCTGCAAAAACATGTCAAAACCCTAAACCCATGGCATGATGTAATACCCAGTCCTGACAGTAAATTTACAAAAATGCCAAAACATATATCCGCCAGCAAGACTAATGCCTAAGATTTAGTCAAGCACTTTAGTGTTTGCATTATAGTCACAAAACCTGGACCCTGAAGTGACCCACTGACCCAAAGTTGATTGAAAGGACCTTTCAGTGAACCAAACTTGAATCACCATAGAGCCATAAAGGGGTTTTCCCACAAACAAAAGTTGATTTTAATCTATAGATTTTGGGATAATAATAACTTCCACAATTGGATGTGTTTAAATAAAATGTTCCTGTGCTGAGATAATCTTATAAATGTGCCCCTGCTGTGTACTGTGTAATGGCTGTGTGTGACTGTGCAGGGACATGGTCTGATCATACCACATCTCCTGGGCAGGGGAGGAAGGAAAAGAGTATACAGACATTACAGCACAGGATCACAGCGGATTCTTTTTGTGAGGTAAAACATTTCCCTGTCTGTTTTTAAACAATGTTTACTTCAAAGACAGAATCAACCTTGCTGTCCTGTCTGTATACTCTCTTTGCTTCCCCCCTGCCCAGGAGATGTGGTATGATCAGACCATGTTCCTGTACGGTCAGACACAGCCATTACACAGTACACAGCAGGGGCACATTTATAAGATTATCTCAGCACAGGAACATTTTATTTAAACACATCCAATTGTGGGAATTATTATTATCCCAAAATCTATATATTCCAAGATCTATTGATTAAAATCAACTTTTGTTTGTGGGAAAACTCCTTTAAGTTTAATTCGGAAGAACTGTGCAAGTTTAACAGTTGTGGCAGTAAAATGAAGCTAAAATGTTACTGTTTCACAGATGTTTGAGTCTGAGCTTAAAGGGTTTTTTAGCTAACGGCAGGAAATAGCAGAAAATAACAAAACAACCAAATCACCTGTCACTTCAGCGCTGCTGCTTTCATGCTCCCTCTTGGCTTCTGTTTACTTCTCTGCAGTAGCCATATGGCATCTACCCAGAAGACCCTGCAGCCAATCACTGGTCTCAGTGATCTCAAGCCTTAGTGATTATGTGTTGTACATCCTGAAGCCAGTGATTGGCTGCAGTGGTCAGATGGATAGATGGCAGAGACCAGCCAGGAGCTCTGGAGTGGTGATGCTGGGTTGACAGGGCAATAATAACAAATGCTTGTGTCTTTCTTTTACTTTACTGTATTTTACCAATGAAGCAAATGAACAATTGAGCCCATCAAACATCATCCTGTAGGGCCCATCTGGGGGCTGGAAGGCTGCTTACTACATCTGCTAATATTTGTTCTCTGTGGCACTCTTCAGCATTTTAGCTGTCTTCTGATAGACAGATCTAATATTGGTCGTATCTTACCCTTCCCTACAGCCCATATTCCTCTGAACATTTGCCATCGCACATTTTGTGCAAAATTTTGATTTAGAAACTATGTGTGTGGTCGTCTTATTTTCGTAGAATTGTCATTAATCTGTCTTTCTGTATATTGCAGCTTGAATTGTGGGTCTCTCTATATTATCGGTAACCAGCCTAAGTTTTGTGAAATCTCTTCTGCATTTCCCATGACTACCTACTCCAAGAAGCTCGACTAAGCCCTGTGTGTTACACAATATGGCAGAAAAGGCTCCACCAGGGCTCAACAGAAAGTCCTCAAGGTCCACTCTTTCTCTTCCACCAGAGCCAGTGGAGATAATTCGAAGCAAAGCATGCTCTCGGAGGGTGAAAATAAATGTAGGAGGCTTAAACCACGAGGTCTTATGGAGGACTTTAGACCGTCTACCAAGGACTAGACTAGGAAAGCTAAGAGACTGCAACACTCATGAGAGTCTACTGGAAGTATGCGATGACTACAATCTAAATGAGAATGAGTATTTTTTTGACCGTCACCCAGGAGCTTTTACTTCTATATTAAATTTCTATAGGACAGGGAAGCTGCATATGATGGAGGAGATGTGTGCATTGTCGTTTGGCCAGGAGCTGGACTACTGGGGAATTGATGAAATATATTTGGAGTCTTGCTGCCAGGCAAGATATCATCAGAAGAAAGAACAAATGAATGAGGAGCTGAGAAGAGAAGCAGAGACATTGAGAGAGAGGGAAGGAGAAGAATTTGATAATACTTGCTGCCCCGAGAAACGGAAAAAGCTTTGGGACCTACTGGAAAAGCCAAACTCATCAGTAGCTGCAAAGGTAATATACATTATGATCACCCCATTCAATTACACCGCTATGGAAATAATATGTAACATCTTGGGGGATGGGGGTGTTTTGGGGAGATGGTTGTACAACAGGCTTTACTGCAGTGGTATGTAAAACAAAAATGATACATTACAATATCTGCTGAATCTGTACAACTGCATAATTTTTAATATATCAGATCAAAAAATGATTAAGATCATATACAGTATCTTCTGCTTCCCAGATTTTGATTAGAGAGGTTCTCTTCTTTTTATAATACTTTTGAATGAACATACTGAACATATATTATCACTGCAGTCATATGTGACTGCCGCCATTACATACTGTATGTGTAAGTCTTAACCCTCTCCTCTCAGTGTAAGTGCTACAGAACAAGTATGATAAATGGGTACAGTGGGCATCAGGTATGGGGAAGAGTGAAACAACTACTATGTTCTTCATCATGTCAACTGCTTATTTTTTAAGGTTATGGTTACATGTTAAAGACTGCCTGAAAATTTGTTTCTTACAGGTGAAAAATAATATTATGTTGTACTTATTTACCAGCACTATTATTTTATGTGGCACAAGCTAACCAGTGCAATAACTGTCAGCCAAAGAAGAATATGCCTACACGGCATTGTATGACATTGCTAGATATTGGGATCATCCTCAATACAAAGTTGCATTTATAAACCTAGAGTTTAATGGTACAAATTGGTATTGATTCACTAAACTCATAATACCTGTTTACCTAATGCCAAAAAACTGTTGTATAATATAGATGAGTGGATCGCTTCATGCAATCCAGTCCACGGTCCAAGTCAGTTGTCTCTGGTCATGGACAGGAGCTGCACAAATTTCCTGAGCGTCTGGCTTCACCAGCGTGGCATTTGATGTGCCAGCCAGGCATGACGTCATCTGTGGGGCATGTAGAGTGCAGGCTACGTCTCGCTAGTCCGGGGAATCATAAGCCAAGCCTGGGATCGAGGATGTCCATTGCCCGAGAGCACTGACCTAAACCTAGCATGGATAGGGTTACATAGTTACATATAGTTACGTAAGTTGAAAAAAGTCCTAGGTCCATCAAGTTCAACCTTTCTCCAGCAATAATACATTTTTGGTCACTAAATTATCTATATCCCACAATGTTATGTGTACTGAGGAAATCATCCAGCCCTTTTTTAAAAGCTGTTATAGTGTCTGCCACTACTACCTTCCAATACTTCCATTCCTTGTAACAATCTAGTTGCCCGCCTTTAAACTGACTCAAATTTCTGAATATCTTTTTAAAATATGGAGCCCAACTGGATCCCATATTCTAGATGTAGCCTTCCAATGATTTATTAAGGAGTAATAGTGCGATTGGGATCATGGGATTTTATCTCTCTTTTTATACATCCTAAAATCTTGTTTGCTTTTGCAGCTGCTGCTTGACATTGAGTACTGCTGCTCTGCTGACTTGTAGCCAGAATACCAAAGTTCTTCTCCTGTTCTGTAGTCCTGAGTATACTACCATTTATTGTATATGTATAGGTTTACTCCATCCTAGGTGATCTACTCTACATTTATCTACATTAAACATCATCTGCCAAGTGTTTGCCCATTCAGAGATCTTATCCAAATCGTTTTGTAATATTGTAATGTCAAGGTCAGATTTTAATATCCTACATAGTTAGGTGTCATCAGCAAAGACTAACACTTCACTCTCAATCCCATCCGCAAGGTCATTAATAAAGAGATTAAAAAGAATCGGTCCTAGCACAGATCCTTGCAGCACCCAACTGCTGACTATATCCCATTTAGAGAATGTACCATTTACGATGACTCTTTGTTTTCTTCCTTTTAGCCAGTTCCTTACCCATCTGCATATAGTTTTGCCCAGTCCGTTCTTCTGGAGCTTCAGTATAAGGCTGTTATGTGGCTTGCACGAAGCGATCCACTCATTTCTAGAGAACATGCCATACTCCATATTTATGAAGGGTTAGGCACTTCTTGTTATAATGGACATGGATTTTAGGAAAACAAGTGTGAGTTTGTGAGAATCGGCTTGGCTTAAAATATGACATTGTGCGTGCCAAAAAGTTTAGCTCAAATGAATGTGCAATTTAAGCCAACCAAGCCATGGTATGAAATTATACAAAAGGATGTAAAGATGCTCCAAATGTATCATCCAGCATGAGCCACCGTAATGCATTTTCAAACTGCCTAACATAAGATTAAACAGGGTTAATAATTGTAGCCCATTGCTCCTATATCTCTATTCCATCATTATTGCAAACTGGGGGCTTAAATAAATGGGTCTATATAAACATGGCTGCTTTCTTTCACATTTCTTCATTGGCTGTGTGTGCAGCTTAGCTCCATTCACATGAATGGGACTGAATTTTAATACCAGAATTAGTCTGCAGATAAAAGTGATGCTGTTTCTAGAAGGATCTCAGACTAAGTAATGCTGGTAAATATACCAACTTACCAAAATGTTATCCTTATATAAAATTTTAAAATGAAGGAATAAGCAAAGAAGATAATAGCCTACAAAGGACTCATTTAGAAAGCTGCTAAGACAACGTGTATTTTATTTTTACCATTGTTAAGTGACCACGAAGCACTGGGGTATAGCAGAAAAAAATTGCTGTTTTCCAGAACGGTATTAATTCTATATATTGTAAGACAATATTTTAGCTTCCACTCTCTATTAAGCCCCTTTCACATTGCGTTCTTCCTCATGCTCAATGGTCCTGTCGGGGCTAATGTCCAAACCCTCCGCAAAATGGGATCCGCTAACAAGGCCATTGACTATAATGGGGCTGACAGTTAACGTGTGCTCTGACATGCATCATTTTCGGGCGTATACGCCTACTGGTTGCGGACACTCAGATGTAGTAGACGTCAGGGTGTCCGCCTCCAGTAGGAGTATACACCTGAAAATGATGCATGTCAGAGCGCACGTTAACTCTGTCGGCCCCATTATAGCCCATGGCCCCGTCAGCGCATATGCCCAAATCCCATTTTGCGAGGGGTTCGGATCTAATCCCCGACAGGAGCAATGAACATGGGGCAAAGCGCAATGTGAAAGCTGCCTAACAGGCAAATTAGTCTAAATTGCACCAAATTGCTTTTTATGGCTTCAGATTGAAATACAAAAATATAATGCTGAAATCACCTCCAGACATGAAAATGATAACTAATATTTTACCTTTATAAAACTATTTTCCGTAGTGACATTTAAGCAGCGAGCTTGATAAAGGCCACGTCTTATAAATGACCGGAGCAGTCACTGCTCAGAGGACACCATGCTCCAGAAAACTCTTACATTACAAGGAGGCTTGAAGTTTTAGGAACTTTTAGGAAATCGGTAGAATAAAATATAAACTTCAGAGAGCTTCGGTACAGGTTTCTATACAGCTAGCACAGACCAAAAACAGCATTGTGTGACTGCTGTCAAGCAGCTGTCAGCACATTGTCAACCCATTGTACATCAGTCTTTTGAATATTTTGTTAAGGTTACACCGCTTAGCAAGCAGAAATTTTTGAATTCCTTGTCATAATGTAAATCCCTAGTAACCTCAGCCAGTCTGCCTCAGATTATGGATGATTTGGGGTCGTGTATCTGTGAATGAAAAGCCTCTTTGGTTTCCCAGATGGCTAATATGGATGATTTCTCCTCACGTATCGTTGTGGCTGCGCCTAGTCCTACAGTTTAGGCCTATATACTTGAATGGCCGGGCCCTGTTCTACAATGTGTCATGAGTCAACCCAATGATAAGGCCATATTCACATATTTTTGTCCAATGCTAAGCATGTACGCTGGTAAAGCTCCCGACATTTACTCTAAATGTGTCCAAATGGGACTATTGCTGGAGATGGGGCAATAGAGCGTCCTTTTGGTCACTGTCTGACTTGTAAACATTAAAATACTACAAAAATAATTGTTGTAGCAGACTGCAAGATATAAGCAGGAATCTGAATCATGGCCCCTAAAACTTCGTTCTCTTCTCATAAAGGGCAAGCTGACAAGTTATGCTACCAGACGCAGAGAGCTTGGTCCCATCTCTTTCTATGTCAGTAATACAGTATAAAGCCACGTTCACACGTTCGGTATTTGGTCAGTATTTTACCTCAGTATTTGTGAGCCAAAATCAGGAGTGGAACAATCAGAGGAAAAGTATAATAGAAACATGTCACCACTTCTGTATTTATCACCCACTCCTAATTTTGGCTTACAAATACTGAGGTAAAATACTGATCAAATATTGACCATGTGAACATGACCTAAAGCCAGTATCTGGTGGCCATGTGGGGAACACTCTGTTGCCCAGGCAGCCCCTATGGACAGACTATGTACACACTCTGAGGCAACCGGGAAGGCCCGGTGATAACTGTCCATATGGACGGTTGCTGTATTTCATGAGAGGTTATTTGCAGAAATGGTAATGAAAAATGGGGGTTGTTTGTATAGAGAAGGCTCTATAGTCAATGTATTCCCACCAAATATATTGGGAACAGGGCCTAAGACTTAGCCATCAATAAACAAAATAATAACTAAAGTCTCTTGAAATCTCTTCAGCACGTTTGATTGTATGTCTATAGCAAGATGATAATAGACAGGTGTCTTGAGTGAGTCAGAAGTGGCCTGAAGAATTAGAAAAATAGTTTTTATTATCATAATTATTATATTTTAAAGGAAACCTATCATCTGATTCATGCTGCTCCGAATATAATCTGGCCACATTATTGCAGCCATCTATGCTTTACTTTAAAACTCTGAGATGTTTCAGAGAAAACATACTTTGGAAAGATCTCCTGGCACGATGGGGTCGAATCATTAAGACTAGTACGGCTCATGCCAGTCCTAACAAAGGGCTCGCTAGAGAGCGATGCATCAAATTCATTAAGAAGCACATGCAAGTTAATGAATTTGCCGCATCTTCTCAGTGGTGTGCCCCTCCTTGTGTCTTGTCAGCAATGCTACTCCAGTCTGTGACTAGAGTAGCATTGCTTGCATAAGAAACGCTAACACATTTGCTGAATTTGATGGTTGTCGCCACGCCCTGTCCTGCCCCGGCTCCTCCAAAGCTCTGCTCATTTTGGCAAAGCTGCTTCAAACCAGCATGAAAACCCTGAAAGTCACAATATTTTTGCAACTTTTGAATACATTTTACACCAGTTTTCTGGCAAAAAGCTTTGATGAATCAAGTCCTATGTGTCTCGGCCGATAAATCCGAGGACAGTCTTTGGCGGCTTCACCCCGCCTAGTTTCTCTAGATTGTCAAGTCTCTACCTATGTTAGAGCATAAGGAGAGACTTGTCAGTCAAAGGACTCGGAGCAGGGAGAAGGCGCTGCGTATTGACCTGAAACTAGTCAGTCACGCCACATAGTCCCCGGACAGATTTTCAAAGTAAGTTTTCTCTGAAAAGATGCTGTGTTTTAAGGCTACAGCCCCACTATCAGTATTTGGTCAGTATTGTCAGTATTTTTCTTCAGTATTTGTAAGCCAAAACCAGGAGTGGGTGATAAATACAGAAGTGGTGACATGTTTCTACTTTTCCTCTGATTGTTCCACTCCTGGTTTTGGCTTACAAATACTGAGATAAAATACTGATCAAATACTGATAGTGGGGCCGTACTCTAAAACATATATTGCTGCAATAACAGTGCTAGATTCTGTTTCATGCTGCCCGTGGTTTGGACACCATGAACCAGATGACAGGTTTCCTTTAAAACATCAATCATTCCATGGTGCTGCTCATGTGAAGAGGGTTTACATACAGTACAGACCAAAAGTTTGGACACACCTTCTCATTTAAAGATTTTTCTGTATTTTCATGACTATGAAAATTGTACATTCACACTGAAGGCATCAAAACTATGAATTAACACATGTGGAATTACATACTTAACAAAAAAGGTGAAACAACTGAAAATATGTCTTATATTCTAGGTTCTTCAAAGTAGCCACCTTTTGCTTTGATGACTGCTTTGCACACTCTTGGCATTCTATTGATGAGCTTCAAGAGGTAGTCACCGGAAATGGTCTTCCAACAATCTTGAAGGAGTTCCCAGAGATGCTTAGCACTTGTTGGCCCTTTTGCCTTCACTCTGCGGTCCAGCTCACCCCAAACCATCTCGATTGGGTTCAGGTCTGGTGACTGTGGTGGCCAGGTCATCTGGCGTAGCACCCCATCACTCTCCTTCTTGGTCAAATAGCCCTTACACAGCCTGGAGCTGTGTTTGGGGTAATTGTCCTGTTGAAAAATAAATGATGGTCCAACTAAACGCAAACCGGATGGAATAGCATGCCGCTGCAAGATGCTGTGGTAGCCATGCTGGTTCAGTATGCCTTCACTTTTGAATAAATCCCCAACAGTGTCACCAGAAAAGCACCCCCACACCATCACACCTCCTCCTCCATGCTTCACGGTGGGAACCAGGCATGTAGAGTCCATCCATTCACCTTTTCTGTGTCGCACAAAGACACGGTGGTTGGAACCAAAGATCTCAAATTTGGACTCATCAGACCAAAGCACAGATTTCCACTGGTCTAATGTCCATTCCTTGTGTTCTTTAGCCCAAACAAGTCTCTTTTGCTTGTTGCCTGTCCTTAGCAGTGGTTTCCTAGCAGCTATTTTACCATGAAGGCCTGCTGCACAAAGTCTCCTCTTAACAGTTGTTGAAGAGATGTGTCTGCTGCTAGAACTCTGTGTGGCATTGACCTGGTCTCTAATCTGAGCTGTTGTTAACCTGCGATTTCTGAGGCTGGTGACTCGGATAAACTTATCCTCAGAAGCAGAGGTGACTCTTGGTCTTCCTTTCCTGGGGTGGTCCTCATGTGAGCCAGTTTCTTTGTAGCACTTGATGGTTTTTGCAACTGCACTTGGGGACACTTTCAAAGTTTTCCCAATTTTTTGCACTGACTGACCTTCATTTCTTAAAGTAATGATGGCCACTCGTTTTTCTTTACTTAGCTGCTTTTTTTCTTGCTATAATACAAATTCTAACAGTCTATTCCGTAGGACTATAAGCTGTGTATCCACCAGACTTCTGCACAACACAATTGATGGTCCCAACCCCATTTATAAGGCAAGAAATCCCACTTATTAAACCTGACAGGGCACACCTGTGAAGTGAAAACCATTTCCGGTGACTACCTCTTGAAGCTCATCAAGGGAATGCCAAGAGTGTGCAAAGCAGTCATCAAAGCAAAAGGTGGCTACTTTGAAGAACCTAGAATATAAGACATATTTTCAGTTGTTTCACACTTTTTTGTTAAGTATATAATTCCACATGTGTTAATTCATAGTTAATCTTTAAATGAGAAGGTGTGTCCAAACTTTTGGTCTGTACTGTACATAAGATATGAAAGGAAGTACAATAAACATAACAAACTGGTACAGAGGTGGAGGACCCTCTCCGGTTTACAATTTACAAAGTATAGGGGAAGGCGACAGTAGGTCAGACGGTTGGGGGCAGCTCAGGTGGTAATGGTGTGGCAGCAGGGTTACTGAAGGATGTAGGCCTTTCTGAGTGGGTTTTCCAGTTGCATTTGAAGGTTTCAGTCATGGAGGACAATCTGAGATAGTAAGTTCTAGAGTATAGAGAATGCACAATACACATTTTCAAGATTGAGCACAGTCAAGAGGAGAGCAAAGACAAATGTTATGCCCATTGGCACTTTTTGAGAGAAGCCCTGAATGCTTGAGATTACCATAGTCATTGCTATTGCAGAAGAGACTTGAGCCTTACCGAGCCAGAGGGCCAAACCGCAGTCATCACTCCAATATAGCATATATTACACACTGAACTCTGAGTGTGTATTTCATATTTCATGCTACGTCCTTCTAAGTGTAGTCCAGGAATACATTGCAGAATGCATCATTTATTCATCTCATACTCTCGCTTCAACTCATTAGTCAATAAAAGAATAAAAGCGTTTGACGTACTTGTCCACTAAGTTGTAAATAATTGAGTCTGTATTGGGCCTGTACTTTATCAACTAGTTGGATTACTGATGAGTTTGTCAGCCAAATGCCAAATAAACCTTATTTTCTTGATGAATTTCGTTCTGTATCTGATTTTCAGCACCTACTTTATTTGCCTAATGGGAATATTCTTTTGCAAGCTTTTCAGAAATGTTCTTTGCCCAGAGTGGTGTAAATAAATGTTTATATTATTGTCAGGCTCGGGAAGAGAGTCTGAGTGTTCTGGAGACACTAAGCATTTACGTACGCTGTCACCGCCACAGAGTGTTATGTTCCAAATACATAACAGAATATAGCGCCGTCTCTGACATCAGTACTTTGGGTATTTTAGGTTACTTGCAATACAGAAAATCGAAAAGGAGAAAAAAAAATAATTTTCTATATTCATTCGAAACTTCAATAAGACTTCTGCTAAGATCTCCAGGACAATTGGTGTCTTCTATGTAAATGAATCACCCTCTTAGGCCATTATTTTGTATAATGCGTGACCCACAATTCTTAGCACGATCACATGACAGAAGGCTGGAATAATTACGGAGCTCTCTGCTTTTGCAATTCAGAAAAGAATTGTGGGTGGAAACATGGAATAATAAAAAAGAACTACTTACACAAATGACATACGGAGGTGGATCATTTACATCGAAAGCAATGAATGTATTAAAAGCAATAGCTATGAACTCCAGCTAGTAAAGAGGGAAAAAAAGATATTACCCCTAGATTTACACAATGGGACTTGTTTTGGTAACAGATTCTTTTTAAAGTTTGATTTATTAAAGAGTCTGCTTTTTTCTCAGGATAACTATGCACTATGCCACCATGTAGTGCTCCATGCGGCACTGTTGCAAACATTTTGCTCCTTTGAAAAAAATAGCTTATATATTAAAGTGTCAATACTATAGAATTCGACCTACGGAAAAATACAGAGAAAAATATGTATGACTTACATTGATGCTGAAGGAATATGAAGGTACAGAACAAATCCATTAAAGTCTATGAGCATGGAATAAGAGCTTAAAGGGGTTTTACCATGAACAAAAGTTAATTTTATTCACTAAATCTTGAAATAAAAATAAGATCCACAATTGGATGTGATTAAAAAAAGTGTTCCTATGCTGAGATAATCTAATAAATATGCCCCTGCTGCAGGGCTGGCTCCAGGTTTTTGTGGGCCCCGGGCGAAAGAGTCTCAGTGGGCCCCTTTAACACATACCACAATTCATGATGCAAAGATACGGCAGAGAAATATATATATATATATATATATATATATATATATATATAGTACAGACCAAAAGTTTGGACACACCTTCTCATTTAAAGATTTGACTGTATTTTTATGACTTTGAAAATTGTACATTCACACTGAAGGCATCAAAACTGTGAATTAACACATGTGGAATTATATACTTAACAAAAAAGTGTGAAACAACTGAAAATATGTCTTATATTCTAGGTTCTTCAAAGTAGACACCTTTTGCTTTGATGACTGCTTTGCACACTCTTGGCATTCTCTTGATGAGCTTCAAGAGGTAGTCACCGGAAATGGTTTTCACTTCACAGGTGTGCGCTGTCAGGTTTAATAAGTGGGATTTCTTGCCTTATAAATAGGGTTGGGACCATCAGTTGTGTTGTGCAGAAGTCTGGTGGATACACAGCTGATAGTCCTACTGAATAGACTGTTAGCTGTTTTTTTCTTGCCATAATACAAATTCAAAGTAAAGAAAAACGAGTGGCCATCATTACTTTAAGAAATGAAGGTCAGTCAGTCCGAAAAATTGGGCAAACTTTGAAAGTGTCCCCAAGTGCAGTTGCAAAAACCATCAAGCGCTACTAAGAAACTGGCTCACATGAGGACCGCCCCAGGAATGGAAGGCCAAGAGTCACCTCTGCTTCTGAGGATAAGTTTATCTGAGTCACCAGTCTCAGAAATCGCAGGTTAACAGCAGCTCAGATTAGAGACCAGGTCAATGCCACACAGAGATCTAGCAGCAGACACATCTCTATAACAACTCTTAAGAGGAGACTTTGTGCAGCAGGCCTTCATGGTAAAATAGCTGCTAGGAAACCATTGCTAATGACAGGCAACAAGCAGAATAGACTTGTTTAGGCTAATGAACACAAGGAATGGACATTAGACCAGTGGAAATCTGTGCTTTGGTCTGATGAGTCCAAATTTGAGATCTTTGGTTCCAACCACCGTGTCTTTGTGCGACGCAGAAAAGGTGAACGAATGGACTCTACATGCCTGGTTCCCATCGTGAAGCATGGAGGAGGAGGTGTGATGGTGTGGGGTTGCTTTGCTAGTGACACTGTTGGGGATTTATTCAAAAGTGAAGGCATACTGAACCAGCATGGCTACCACAGCATCTTGCAGCGGCATGCTATTCCATCCGGTTTGCGTTTAGTTGGACCATCATTTATTTTTCAACAGGACAATGACCCCAAACACACCTTCAGGCTGTGTAAGGGCTATTTGACCAAGAAGGAGAGTGATGGGGTGCTACGCCAGATGACCTGGCCTCCACAGTCATCAGTCCTGAACCCAATCGAGATGGTTTGGGGTGAGCTGGACCGCAGAGTGAAGGCAAAAGGGCAAACAAGTGCTAAGCATCTTTGGAAACTCCTTCAAGATTGTTGGAAGACCATTTCTGGTGACTACCTCTTGAAGCTCATCAAGAAAATGCCAAGAGTGTGCAAAGCAGTCATCAAAGCAAAAGGTGGCTACTTTGAAGAACCTAGAATATCAGACATATTTACAGTTGTTTCACACTTTTCTGTTAAGTATATAATTCCACATGTGTTAATTCATAGTTTTGATGCCTTCAGTGTGAATGTACAATTTTCATAGTCATGAAAATACAAAAAAATCTTTAAATGAGAATGTGTGTCCAAACTTTTGGTCTGTACTGTATATATATATATATATATATATATATACACTGTATATAGTACAATGCCAAAGATTTCACTTACTTCTTACATTACATGAGTGATATCTATTGTAAATTCTACAATATCTCAGAAACCGGCAAATCATCGCAGCGCACAGCGCAGACCGGACAATATAGTCCTCCATACAGTATTATGGGCCTCATATAATGCTCCATACAGGATACTGGCCCCATATAATGCTCCATACAGTATAGTGCCCCCTATATAATGCTCAATACAGTATACTGTCCTCCATATAATGCCCCATACATTATACTGTCACCCATATAATGCTCCATACAGTATACTGGCCCCCATAATATGCTCCATACAGTATATTGGCCCCCATATAATGCTCCATGCAGGCTAGGCCCCAAATGTTGCTCCATCCTGTATGGGCCCTATCATGTATGGGCCCCATATAATGCTCTATCCTGTATGGGCCCCATATAATGCTCCATCCTGTTTGGGGGTCATATAATGCTCCATCCTGTATGGGCCCCATATAATGCTCCATCCTGTATGGGCCATATATATATTGCTCCATCCTGTATAGGCCCCATATATTGCAACATTTTGTATGGGTCCCATATATTGCTCTATCCTGTCTGGGCTCCATCCTGTATGGGCCCCATAGAATGCCTCATGCCTCCATACATAAAAAAAAATAAAAAATCAAATACTCACCTCACCTCTCCTGCTGCCGCTGCTCAGCTCCCGACTCCTCAGCACCGCCAGCGTCTTCCTGCTCTGCTCTGTGACTGCTCAGCAGAGGGCGCGCTGGAAAGACGTCATCGCGTCCTTTGACCTGAGACGTCACAGTCAAGACACGGAAGAGGCCAGAGCTGCGGAGGCACGGGGACAGGTAAGTATTGTGCCAGGGCCCTGAGCAAGCGGGAGGGGGCCCATTCGCGGGTGCTGGCACCGCACTCCTCCGCTCATGGGCCCCATAGCGCGCCGGGGTGCTTGACAGTGAGTGGGCCCCCCGCCTGCTCAGGGCCCCGGCACTTGCCCAGGTGCACCGGGTGCTGACGCCGTGCCTGCCCTGCTGTGCTGTGTACTGTGTAATGGTTGAGTCTGACTGTGCAGGAACAATGGTTGAGTCTGACTGTGCAGGAACATGGTCTGATCATACCACATCTCCTGGGCCAGGGAGGAAGGAAAAGACAATACAGACATTTCACTGCCTGTTTATGAGCAATGTTTTACCTCAAAGAAAGAATGAGCTGTGATCCCGTGCTGTAATGTCTGTATACTCTGTTCCTTCCTCCCCTCCCCAGGAGCTGTGGTATGATCAGACCATGTTCCTGTACGGTCAGACACAGCCATTACACAGGGACACAGCAGGGGCACATTTATAAGATTATCTCAGCACAGGAACATTTTATTTAAACACATCCAATTGTGGAAGTTATTATTATTCCAAGATCTATTGATTAAAATCAACTTTTGTTCATGGGAAAACCCCTTTAAGGAAACCATAACTACACAGACGTTATCAGACATAATAAATGTTTATATTGATAGTCTGTGCATCTGGAGCAACACCAAAATTGTTTCCATCCAATGGAAATCTGCTCCATTGGCCAAAAAATTGTTTATAAATGTTGGAATTTTCCATGAAAATACTGTAGTCATGTTTTGTGTGCGCACAGGTTTCAGAATAATCAAAGTAAGGGTAGGGTCACACGTTCGTTTTCTTCACATCCAAGAAAAACGGTCCAATTATTCTTATCAGACTTTGATCAGTTTTTGATCAGAGTGGCATCAGTTTTTCTCCGACATGGAGAGGAAAAAAAGTTTCTCCACCTTCTCTATTCTGTCAGTCCATGAAAATCAGACCACATTGGGATGTCATGCCATCGTGGTTCGATTATTTTCATGGACACGTAGACTTGCACTGACGATTTTGATCTGACACACAGATCAAAATTGGACGTCTACAATTTTTTTCACTTGGTCCAAGGAAAAAGTTGGACATGTTCACAGCCCCATAGAATATCATAGGTACGAGTGCCATCCATGAAAATCACGGCTAGTACTCATCTGAGAAAATCTGTTGTGCGCATGAGCTTTAAACGTGAATATATTGGTCCATTCCTCCCAGACTATGCTCAATGCTTTGTCTATGTGGTTAATTCAGAAAACACTACACATACAGCATGTTATCACCAGGAACCAAAAAAAACACATTAGACTGATGACAGGAGCAATTTATCAGTACCACCAAGTGGCTGCTGACTGAAGTAATGAATTAGTACTCATGTGAGGGCAAGTAGAAAAATTTTACATTATGACGTGACTGACTTATACAGGCCACTTTGTCATTCCACTTATAATATCTTTGTCTATTTTCAACATGTCCTTGTCACATACAGTCAGAAAACGAGAACACTGACAACGGTTACAGTCTGTCTTGGTCTTCTTTTTGGCTTCAGTTGAGCATTATAGATATTTATCCAATCATTACTCTATGGACACATGGTTACTATTATACATAGTGGATAGAGGTGATGATAGACAGAAAGAGAGTCAATCTGATGTAGGAAAGTGATGCTAAATCCATTGTGTCAGAACTGCTGAAGTTTGTTTCATTGGTTCAAAAGTTTTATCAGACTTTTTTTTAAGGCAAAATCTTCCTAAAATGGCACCCCTGGCATGTCATGGAAACATGTTGGAAGATTGCATTGATATGTCAGAAGATCATTCTTGGCTTGGTTTTTCTTTTAGGTTACTCTCCCACGATGAGTAGTTGGTGAGTTTTTGATGTTGCAGATTTTCGAATAAATGCTAGTAACCTGTTTTACTTAATGGGTGCAGAAATGGTACAGAAAATCTGCAACATCAAAAACTCACCAAATTCTCATCGTGGGAACATAGCCTTAGCAGCTTCTCTTATCTTAGCAGCTTCCCTTATCTTAGATTCCTGGACTCCTGTGATTATAAAATTGGGGGAGTGGGATAAATTGTAAGTGAGGGCAAATGCTGCAATTGCCATTAATTAGAGCAGCAGGGCTGTGCACATGATGTACCATACTACACTGTACAATGAAGCCATTCTTCATGATACATGAAGCAGAGTCCCATAGACATAGAGTCGTATGATAGATCCTTACCATTAAGATCTTGCACAAGTCCGAGAAAGAATATATATATAGGATTTAACAGGTTAAGGTGGATATATAGACACGTTCCCTGTGGTAGCAGAGACGAGAATCCTATTCTTGTGCACATTGGTTCGGTTTCCAGGTGTATATAATGCTTTGCATATATTTGGTTTGTAAATGTCCTAAAAACAGGTCTAGTGATAATGGAAATAGCACAGTTGTAGGGTTTCTCCTAACAATCATGTGATGAATATTCAGTAATAAAAGCTGCACAGATCAAATAGGAATACATATTTGAGTTGTAATGTCATTGCTTATGGTGATTTTGACTAAATGGCAAACTACACCAATTTAAAAGCAATCCTTCATCAGATTTAACAATATAATCTGTATTCTTAATTCAATTTCATTAAACAGATCTTTTGGACCTGATGTGCATGATGCACTTACTTTGAAAATCATGTTAGAATAGCTGTATAGTATTGAAATTAAAATGAGCATCTTATAAGTCTATTATAAGTCTAGCGTTAAATGTTCATTTTAAAATTAGACAGGGAAGTTTTCACAAAGGGTTATACAGCCATTCCGACTTTGATGTAATGTAAGCACACCAGTCTCATCAGGTCTAAGGTTTGTTTAATAATGTACAACCTCATCAGGGGTCTATAATAATGTACAGTATGCAGCTTATATTGTGAATTCTGGGGACAATCTGTTATAATTGATAATATTCTTAAATAAGTTCCTACTGAAATTAATAGATGTACCGTACATTGTATAACTAATCATAGAAATATATGGCATGCACTTAGCCCTATGGATATATGTAACTAACATAATATTGTATGGTATGCATGCACTTAGCTCTATGGATATATGTGACTAATTCATCCGTTTACCTTTTCTGCGTCGCACAAAGACACGCACAAAGACACGGTGGTTGGAGCCAAAGATCTCAAATTTGGACTCATCAGACAAAAGCACAGATTTCCACTGGTCTAATGTCCATTCCTTGTGTTCTTTAGCCCAAACAAGTCTCTTCTGCTTGTTGCCTGTCCTTAGCAGTGGTTTCCTAGCAGCTATTTTACCATGAAGGCCTGCTGTACAAAGTCTCCTCTTAACAGTTGTTGAAGAGATGTGTCTGCTGCTAGAACTCTGTGTGGCATTGACCTGGTCTCTAATCTGAGCTGCTGTTAACCTGCGATTTCTGAGGCTGGTGACTCGGATAAACTTATCCTCAGAAGCAGAGGTGACTCTTGGTCTTCCTTTCCTGGGGCGGTCCTCATGTGAGCCAGTTTCTTTGTAGCGCTTGATGGTTTTTGCAACTGCACTTGGGGACACTTTCAAAGTTTGCCCAATTTTTTGCACTGACTGACCTTCATTTCTTAAAGTAATTATGGCCACTCATTTTTCTTTACTTAGCTGCTTTTTTCTTGCCATAATACAAATTCTAACAGTCTATTCAGTAGGACTATCAGCTGTGTATCCACCAGACTTCTGCACAACACAACTGATGGTCCCAACCCCATTTATAAGGCAAGAAATACCACTTATTAAGCATGACAGGGCACACCTGTGAAGTGAAAACCATTTCCGGTGACTACCTCTTGAAGCTCATCAAGAGAATGCCAAGAGTGTGCAAAGCAGTCATCAAAGCAAAAGGTGGCTACTTTGAAGAACCTAGAATATAAGACATATTTTCAGTTGTTTCACACTTTTTTGTTAAGTATATAATTCCACATGTGTTAATTCATAGTTTTGATGCCTTCAGTGTGAATGTACAATTTTCATAGTCATGAAAATACAGAAAAATCTTTAAATGAGGTGTGTCCAAACTTTTGGTCTGTACTATATGTCACATTGTTATGTCACGTGAGTGCTGCGGCCAAACAAAACAGCGGCTGCTAATCTGGAGCTTCGCTCTCACTTACCTTGGACAAAAATGGAACGTCCAGGTGAGGTGTGAGCACGGCAGTCTATTAGTCGCTGATTGGCTGCAGAGTTCATGTGACAACGGTATCACAAGTGCCAGCAGACGTAACATCGCATCGATGGAATGGCCCCAGTTCAGGAGGTGAATATAAGTCTTTATTATTTTCAGGTGGAAACTATTGTTTATTTAAAAAAGATTGTGCAAGCAGTTGACAATACACATTGGTCTTATTTATCCAACCTGTCTTTGTTGCCCACAGCAATCAATCAGAGCCTTACTTTAAAGAAGTTGTCCGCTACTTTTCCATTGATGCCCCATCCGTAGGATGAGGAAACAATGTTTGATTGGCCGGGGTCCCGCACCCAGCACCCCCACTGATCAGCTGTTATCGGTGCCGGTGGACGCCGCGGGGTACTGCACATCCACCTCCCATTGAATTGAATAGGAGGCGGATGTGCCGTACCCCGCGATGGCCACTACAGCTAGACGGCCAAGCACCACAAGTAAGAACTTCCGGCCGGCAGCCACTGCCGGCACCGATAACAGCTGATTGGCGGAGGTGACGAGTGCGGGCCCTCGGCTGATCAGACATTGATGCCCTATCCTACAGATGGGGCATCAATGTAAAAGTAGTGGACAACTTCTTTAATTGTTCCAGAACAGTTTAAAAAATTAAAGCTGAGCTCTGATTGGTTGCAATGGACAATAAAGACTGTGCTACTATTAGACAGTTTTGATAAATGTGCCAACTTGGTTTTACCTATAGCCTGAGAAAGAGGTTCAGAGATTCTGAACACACCAAGGAGAATCCTAGTAAAAAGCATAGACCCCCTCAGATCCTGTAAAAGCTATAACATCTTGGGCCTCATTTATCCAAACTGTCTTATCAGAACTCAGCTTTCATTGCCTAAACTGTTTTGGAAAAATGATAGCTGAGTTCTGATTGGCTGTTATAGCACCAAAAGCAGTTTCAAGCCGCACTCAGAGGTCCATGTAACATGTTCTGTGTTTGGCCTTGGTCTCCTGACCCAATGGGACAGCCTCATAGGAATATGAGACGTGTTACATGGACGCCTGAATGAGGCTTTCCTGATACGTCTGAATGAACACTCATTTCCTGATTATTTTCCTGTCTAAACAAGCCACCATTTAATTGAGAAACTAAAACACTAGTTTGTAGGGTGCAATGATTTTTAAAGCATTGTGCAGTGAAAACAAGATATCGAGTATCTTCAGGATGGGTAATAGCTTGCTGATCTTTGGATGTCCGATGATTGCAGCGCTCACTGATTGGAAGAATAAGGAATTTTTATCCCCAACTAGGCAGTTTTAGCCCCGTCACAAAATAGATTGGCTGCCAGAAAAAGCCAAGGCAGTGCTTGGCAGGCCCATAGGAAATGAATGGAGCAGTGGTCAAGCATGCGCACTACCGTTCCAGTCTAATGTGGACCATCCACATCCTTTACACACAAACACCAGGGATTTCTATCAATAAAGTGCACATTTTATTGAAATATTTCCAGTATTAATGTACATCAATCTGATCAGCCTGCCTGCAATTCAGATACCATTTTCAATATGACAGGTTTCCTTTAAAGCAAATGTGTCATCAGAAAATGCTAAACGTATTTTTTTTTTAATTTGATCATTTTTTTTTTAAAAAAAAAATCTAATTTTTTTCTCTAAATAATTATAGAAAAAATTTGACATCTTGCAATATTCCCAATGGCCATTGGGCTTTGTACTAGACTCACAATTCCTGTTCTCAAACACATTACTTTTCAGCAATCTTGTTATCGTCGCAGACAAGATTACAATGTTGCACAGAATTCACCATTCACACTGGATGATGTTACAGATCACCTTCTCCCACTACCTCCGCAGTGACCTTTACAAAGACCGAAGCATGCGCATTACATGCTTCAGTACATTTCGATAGGTTCTGAATAACTGTATTGCTGCTAATGTCCAAGTACCCAACAGAAAATGATTCTACTATTAGTGGTCGGTGTAAAAATTCCAAGATTTTTATATATGCAGTTGCAGATGAGAGATGAAGAAAAGAGAGATAAAGAAAACACAAATATTCTTTACTGCATACGTTTAACATAAAAACCCAATTTAAACACCTTCCCTTTAAAGCTCATCTTGCATTTTCTTCTTGACTCAGGAGGTTTGCTTTATAAACAGGAAAATATTCTAAAAGACTATCTTCACCTGTTAAATTGTACCCTATATCTATGTCACAAGACTTGAGCAATATGCAGGGGTACATATAAAATATTACATTATGAGTGAATTCACACATTGCTGATTAACCGCAATCTGATCTACATTTTGTGTATATTTTACCATATGTAAATTTACCTGCAAAGCAGATCTTAAAATCCGCTTTTTCCAGAATTCATTAGGCTCTTCACCCTTGTAATGCATAAGGTAAAGTCTACAAGAATCCTGCAACAAAATCTGTACCAAATTTCCTATGTAACATACTATTATGAAGCTTTTTCCCAGAGATTCAGAGTAGATTTGCTGCAAACAAATCTGACGCATTAGAAAGGACTCTTCCCTCCGTGGTTCATCTATGCAGATCTCGCTTACTATAACCTTTATTGATTTCCTTGTCTGATGTGCACTTGATATATTGCAGTTCCAGTAGTTTAGTCAATGAAATCACAACTATAATTTCAGTAGTGACATTCTGGGAAGTCAGCCAAATTTAATGTTGGTACCTTTCATATTATATATATTATTTGGTTCATTATACTAAAAATAGAAATCACGATGTATCATTTGGAGTATTTCATGTTGTACATGCACTGTATGGATGTAACTATTTTGGGCAAGATTACAATGAATGGGCTGAAATCAGAGTACTATAAGTGGCTTTCTATGGCGTGCACACTTTACTTACACAATAAGCATGCATATATTATAACAATTATTTCATATACTATATATATACAGTACAGACCAAAAGTTTGGACACACCTCATTTAAAGATTTTTCTGTATTTTAATGACTATGAAAATTGTACATTCACACTGAAGGCATCAAACCTATGAATTAACACATGTGGAATTATATACTTAACAAAAACGTGTGAAACAACTGAAAATGTGTTTTGTATTCTAGGTTCTTCAAAGTAGCCACCTTTTGCTTTGGTGACTGCTTTGTACACTCTTGGCATTCTCTTGATGAGCTTCAAGAGGTAGTCAACGGAAATGGTTTTCACTTCACAGGTGTGCCCTGTCAGGTTTAATAAGTGGGATTTCTTGCCTTATAAATGGGGTTGGGACCATTAGTTGTGTTGTGCAGAAGTCTGGTGGATACACAGCTGATAGTCCTACTGAATAGACTTAGAATTTGTATTATGGCAAGAAAAAAGCAGCTAAGTAAAGAAAAACGAGTGGCCATCATTACTTTAAGAAATAAAGGTCAGTCAGTCTGAAAAATTGGGAAACTTTGAAAGTGTCCCCAAGTGCAGTTGCAAAAACCATCAAGCGCTTCAAAGAAACTGGCTCACATGAGGACCACCCCAGGAAAGGAAGACCAAGAGTCACCTCTGCTTCTGAGGATAAGTTTATCCGAGTCACCAGCCTCAGAAATCGCAGGTTAACAGCAGCTCAGATTAGAGACCAGGTCAATGCCACACAGAGTTCTAGCAGCAGACAGATCTCTTCAACAACTGTTAAGAGGAGACTTTGTGCAGCAGGCCTTCATGGTAAAATAGCTGCTAGGAAACCACTGCAAAGGACAGGCAACAAGCAGAAGAGACTTGTTTGGGCTAAAGAACACAAGGAATGGATATTAGACCAGTGGAAATCTGTGCTTTGGTCTGATGAGTCCAAATTTGAGATCTTTGGTTCCAACCACCGTGTCTTTGTGCGACGCAGAAAAGGTGAACGGATGGACTCTACATGCCTGGTTCCCATCGTGAAGCATGGAGGAGGAGGTGTGATGGTGTAGGGGTGCTTTGCTTTTGACACTGTAGGGGATTTACTCAAAATTGAAGGCATACTGAAACAGCATGGCTACCACAGCATCTTGCAGCGGCATGCTATTCCATCCGGTTTGCGTTTAGTTGGACCATCATTTATTTTTCAACAGGACAATGACCCCAAACACACCTCCAGGCTGAGTAAGGGCTATTTGACCAAGAAGGAGAGTGATGGGGTGCTACACCAGATGACCTGGCCTCCACAGTCACCAGAGCTGAACCCAATCGAGATGGTTTGGGGTGAGCTGGACCGCAGAGTGAAGGCAAAAGGGTCAACAAGTGCAAAGCATCTCTGGGAACTCCTTCAAGATTGTTGGAAGACCATTTCCGGTGACTACCTCTTGAAGCTCATCAAGAGAATGCCAAGAGTGTGCAAAGCAGTCATCAAAGCAAAAGGTGGCTACTTTGAAGAGCCTAGAATATAAGACATAATTTCAGTTGTTTCACCCTTTTTTGTTAAGTATATAATTCCACATGTGTTAATTCATAATTTTGATGCCTTCAGTGTGAATGTTCAATTGTCATAGTCATGAAAATACAGAAAAATATTTAAATGAGAAGGTGTGTCCAAACTTTTGGTCTGTACTGTATATATATAAATACATATACTTTATTTATATACGGTACAGACCAAAAGTTTGGACACACCTTCTCATTTAAAGATTTTTCTGTATTTTCATGACTATGACAATTGAACATTCACACTGAAGGCATCAAAACTATGAATTAACACATGTGGAATTATATACTTAACAAAAAAGTGTGAAACAACTGAAAATATGCCTTATATTCTAGGTTCTTCAAAGTAACCACCTTTTGCTTTGATGACTGCTTTGCACACTCTTGGCATTGTCTTGATGAGCTTCAAGAGGTAGTCACCAGAAATGGTCTTCCAACAATCTTGAAGCAGTTCCCAGAGATGCTTAGCACTTGTTGACCCTTTTGCCTTCACTCTGCGGTCCAGCTCACCCCAAACCATCTCGATTGGGTTCAGGTCTGGTGACTGTGCAGGCCTTGTCATCTGGCGTAGCACCCCATCACTCTCCTCCTTGGTCAAATAGTCCTTACATAGCCTGGAGGTGTGTTTGGGGTCATTGTCCTGTTGAAAAATAAATGATGGTCCAACTAAACGCAAACCGGATGGAATAGCATGCCGCTGCAAGATGCTGTGGTAGCCATGCTGGTTCAGTATGCCTTCAATTTTGAATAAATCCCCAACAGTGTCACCAGCCAAGCACCCCCACACTATTACACCTCCTCCTCCATGCTTCACGGTGGGAACCAGGCATGTAGAGTCCATCCGTTCACCTTTTCTGCGTCGCACAAAGACACGGTGGTTGGAACCAAAGATCTCAAATTTGGACTCATCAGACCAAAGCACAGATTTCCACTGGTCTAATGTCCATTCCTTGTGTTCTTTAGCCCAAACAAGTCTCTTCTGCTTGTTGCCTGTCCTTAGCAGTGGTTTCCTAGCAGCTATTTTACCATGAAGGCCTGCTGCACAAAGTCTCCTCTTAACAGTTGTTGTAGAGATTTGTCTGCTGCTAGAACTCTGTGTGGCATTGACCTTGTCTCTAATCTGAGCTGCTGTTAACCTGCGATTTCTGAGGCTGGTGACTCGGATAAACGTATCCTCAGAAGCAGAGGTGACTCTTGGTCTTCCTTTCCTGGGGCGGTCCTCATGTGAGCCAGTTTCTTTGTAGCGCTTGATGGTTTTTGCAACTGCAATTGTGGACACTTTCAAAGTTTGCCCAATTTTTCGGACTGACTGACCTTCATTTCTTAAAGTAATGATGGCCACTCATTTTTCTTTACTTAGCTGCTTTTTTCTTGCCATAATACAAATTCTAACAGTCTATTCAGTAGGACTATCAGCTGTGTATCCACCTGACTTCTGAACAACACAACTGATGGTCCCAACCCCATTTATAAGGCAAGAAATCCCACTTATTAAACCTGACAGGGCACACCGGTGAAGTGAAAACCATTTCCGGTGACTACCTCTTGAAGCTCATCAAGAGAATGCCAAGAGTGAGCAAAGCAGTCATCAAAGCAAAAGGTGGTTACTTTGAAGAACCTAGAATATAAGACATATTTTCAGTTGTTTCACACTTTTTTGCTAAGTATATAATTCCACATGTGTTAAATCATAATTTTGATGCCTTCAGTGTGAATGTACAATTTTCAAAGTCATGAAAATGCAGAAAAATCTTTAAATGAGAAGGTGTGTCCAAACTTTTGGTCCATACTGTATGTAGCAAAAATTAGGGCAGCATGTCCTTCAATAAAACTTTGAAAAATATTCATTCTACGCTTATGGTACATAACATTTTGGCTCTAACACGGAATATATATGTGTATATATATATGTACAGGTGCTTCTCACAAAATTAGAATATCATCAAAAAGTTAATTTATTTCAGTTCTTCAATATAAAAAGTGAAACTCATATATTATATAGTCATTGCACACAGAGTGATCTATTTCAAGTGTTTATTTCTGTTAATGTTGATGATTATGGTTTACAGCCTTTTGACAGTGTGGACAGGTGCCAAGTCCTGCTGGAGAATGAAATTTCCATCTCCAAAAAGCATTTTGGCAGAGGGAACCATGAAGTGCACTAAAATTTCCTGGTAGGAGGTGACATGGCTCCCAGAACCATCACTGATTGTGGAAACTTCACACTAGACCTCAAGCAGCTTGGATTTTGCCTCTCCAATCTTCCTCCAGACTCTGGGACCTTGATTTCCAAATGAAATGCAAAATTTACTTTCACGTGAAAACAATACCTTGGACCACTGAGCAACAGTCCAGGTGTTTTTCTCCTTGGCCCAGGTAAGAGGCTTCTGGCGTTGTCTATTGGTCATGAGTGGCTTGACACAAGGAATGCGACACTTGTAGCCCATGTCCTGGATACGTCTGTGTGAGGTGGCTCTTGAAGCAATGACTCCAGTCGGAGTCCACTCCTTGTGAATCTTCTCCAAATTTTTGAAAGGCCTTTACTTAACAATCCTTTCAAGGCTGTGGTTACCCTGGTTGCTTATGCAGCTTTTTTACCACACTTTTTCCTTCCACTCAACTTTCCATTAATATTCTTGGATACAGCACTCTGTGAACAGCCAGTTTCTTTAGCAAAGACCTTTTGTGGCTTACCCTCCTTGTGGAGTGAGCGAATGACTGCCTTCTGGACATTTGTAAAGTCAGCAGTCTTCCCCATGATTGTGGAGCAGACTGAAACAGACTAAGAAACCTTTTTAAATTCTTAGGAAGCCTTTGCAGGTCTTTTTCTAATTTACTAAGATAATGACTTTTGTGTTTTCATTGGCCATAATCATCAACATTAACAGAAATAAACACTTGAAATAGATCATTCTGTTTGTAATGACTCTATATAATATATGAGTTTCACTTTTTGAATTGAAGAACTGAAATAAATTAACCTTTTGATGATATTCTAATTTAGTGAGAAGCACCTGTGTGTGTATATATATATATATATATATATATATATATATATATATATATATATAATTTTTTTATTTATTTATTTATTTTTATATATATATATATATATATATATATATATATATATATATATATATATATATACATACATACACACATACCCACTGCAGGTAAGCAATAATAATGAGACGGCTTCTGTGCAACCCCTTTTAGCTATTCCATGGGTCTGATTCCAATAAATGTATACTTTGAGTTATTTCGGTGACTATAGCCCTCAACGTACTTCTGTAGCCTTCATATGACATTCAGCCCAATAGTTCTCCTCCACATCCGTTACAAATATGAGAGAGGTTGTGTTGAGTGAGTTTATATTGCATGTGTTGTTTGACTTAATTGGTCATGGCTAGTGTTGAGCCACCCCCGTAGTGTTCGAGTTCGGTTCGGTTCGTCGAACACCCGTGTGTTCGCCGAACTGTTCGTCGAACACCTTCGAACACCGTTAAAACCAATGGCAGGCAAACAAAAACACATAGAAACACATAGAAAACACCTTCAAAGGTGTCCAAAAGCTGACAAACTGCTCAGAAGACATAACTAACACATGGAAAAGTGACAAGTACATATAGTCATGCGAAAATAAAAGAGGTGGAGGAGTAAAAGGAGGGGGAGACACAGATATAGGCATGTCATGCCCTTCTAAAATCCAAAAAGTGAGAAGCCGACACGGCCAGTCCGCTCCTGCCCGTGCCACCTCCGTGTCGCCGGGTTTGTGCCAGAGCCGCGGTGAACCCTGATGGCCAGCCCCCCTCTCCCAATACTGGTGCCTGTCCGCTGGTGGGTCGAGCGAGCCCCCTTGTGGTGGAGGCAGCTCTAAGCTTTTTAATTTAAATTGTCTCTCTAATTTGAATGAATACACTTTAAATCCATTTACAAGGATCTATTGGAGGGCAAGTCTCATGCCAGCAGCCGCGTAATTCCAGCTCCAGTAGCGTCCACTAAAGCTGCTGCAGTTAAAAAGCTTTTATAAGGATCGAGCTCGGCTGTCCACCGCAAGGCATCCTACTGCCAGTCCCAGCCCCTATGCCTTGGGGTGCCTCCTGATGCTCTTCACTGAGTATCCCGTGGTCCCGAAGCATTTCCTTTGAAAAAATGAAGTGTCCAAACTACAGGTGGTGTAGCTTGCTTAACAGCCGGGATAATCCGCTGACTAGCAGACCCTGCTACTAGGCACAAAGTATTTCCTGGGCTAGATGCAGTTAAAAATTTGTAATTAGATACTCTCGTTGGATGCTGAGAAAGCATTCCATAGAGTCTCCTGGCACGCCATATATGATTCTCTTAAAAAGCTTGGGGTAGGGGTCTAGGGGACCCTTTTATAGCCAAAATCACGGCCCTGTATCGCAATACGTCACCTAGGCTGAAGATAAATGGAACTGTAGCACCCTGAGGGCTCGGTTGCTACAGAGGTATCCACCTCACCCAGAGGTGTGATATCTCACTCTCAGGTAAGGATGTAGTGTGGATCAGGACCCGACACCTGCATGCATTACACCACATTGCCGTGGGGCAGGGCGACCAATATGCCCCTGAGATGGGCACGACAGTCCCTGTCCCTGGCTGGAGTGGGGGGAGGGAACACTGAGGAAGGGGAACCCTGTAGTGCAGGAGCAGGGAGGAAGCAGTTCCTGGGTGCATTGAGAAGGGAGTATAAAAGGTGGGCACCATCTTAGTTCAGTGCAGAGAAGTCTGAGCAAAAGTGGCAGGGAGCAGGGGCTCTGCATGAGCTCTGCTCCGGAGGCGGGCCTAGTAACAGAGGCCCAGGCCTGGAAGAGGGAGAAGGAAGGAAGAGGAGCGGAGAAGGATCCAGGAACGAGGAACGAAGGGATCTCAGGGGTGCGGACGGGCGAGTCGCCACCGCACGCCAGAATCCACCTGCGTGGAGGGGTCAGGCCAAAGGGGGAGACCGGTCCCCGAAACTAGTGGAGGCAGGAAACGACCCTCAGCTAGAAACAGGAGGCTGTGACATTTTATGTGGCGCAGCCCCTCGCTACACCCGCTAGGAAGGCACCACATAGGGTCAGGGAAACTGGCGCCAAGTTTACCAAGAGGAGGCCCGAGGCAGCCGGACAGAAGGGTTGGTAAGAAAGGCCAGACAAAGGACACACAAAGGGGGTCCTGTGAAGCGCTCCAAAGTTATCTGGGAGTTGTCTGAGCCCCTCACCTGGTGAGCACAGTACGACGTGGGCAGCCGTTACCTGCAGACGTGGTCTGGATAATAAGAACTGTGAGTAAAGGCCCTGGACTGCATCACTGACTCCGTGTCATTACTGCTGCTGCCCTGCACCATCACCCCCATCCTCCGCATACACTGCCCTGAGGCTATACTCCTCCCGTGGGGAGTTATGCTACGCTCTGCTGCACCCACAACACCAGCCTCAGCGGTCTGCCCTGGAGCGGCGGTTCACTCTGACCGCAATCCACGGGTGGCGTAGTCGGACATTTAAACATCAAAACCACATAAATAGTTCCGCCACTGGTTTGACCGCCCTGAGTCACGGAACCGGGTTGCCGCCACGGAGACTACAACCACCAGCATCCACCAAAAAGGGTCCGGCTCCGGGTGTCCCAAGGCCCAGGGGGCGCGTCAGAACATTTTCATCACCTTTCACAATCACCAATGGGACAAGGCAGGGATGTCCTCTGTCCCCTCTCTTATACATCCTAGTGACGGAGCACCTGCTCTCATCAATTCGCCATAACCCCAATATTAGGTGGATTGAGGTGGGAGGCACCGAGTACAAGTGCTCTCTATTTGCTGATGATGTCCTAGTATATATCACTCAATCACATATATCCATCCATGCTGTTATGGCTGAAATAGATCACTTTGTTACATGGTCAAATTTTAAAATCAATGCAGCGAAGTCTGAGGCCCTCGATGTCTCCCTCCCCAAATCCATATAGGATTCCATCCAGTCCAACTTTCCCTTTGCCTGGCCCTCACAGGGTATCAAATACTTAGGAATTCCTATTCATAGAGACCTCTCCCATCTATGTTATCTTAATTTTGGGCCCTTTATTGAACAACTCCATACAGACCACGGTTGGCAAGTTAGAACTGTAAGATTCACTACGTGAACCACTGGTGTTTTGTGGAAAAGCACATGTACACTGTGTTCCAAATTATTATGCAAAAAGTGTTTAGGAGTGATAAGGGAAGAATTTGTTTGTTTGTCAGTTAAACTCATTGATGGTGATGTATGTCAGGGCTCTTTATATCACTGTAAGCAATTGCAGACACCAGTGCTAATTAGTTTGGCAGGTGTGTCCAATGAAAGGCAAGACTACTTAAGAAGGCTCTCTCACATTATTCAGCAGCCTACATTTTCTGCCAAAATGGGAAAGAAAAAGGATGTGTCGGCTGCTGAGAAGCAACAAATTGTGGAGTGTTTAGGTCAAGGCATGACTACAATCAACATTGTGCGATGATCAGGATGAAGTGTCTTGGCAATCAAGAAGTATGTAGCTGATTCACAGTACACACGTGTGCGTGCTGATAAGGGCAAATTAAGGACTCTTTCCTACAGGCAATTACGTCAGGTTGAAAGAGCAGCGGCAAAAAAGCCTTGTCATAGCAGCAGACAAGTTTTTGAAGCTGCTTGTGCCTCCAACGTCCCCCGAACAACAAGATGCAGGGTCCTTCAGAGGTTTGCAGCTGTACATACGCCATCCTGTCGACCTCCTCTATCCACTTCACACAAGCAGAAACGGCTCCAGTGGGCCAAACATTACATGAAGACTGATTTCAAAACTGTTTTGTTCACGGATGAGTGCCGTGCAGCGCTCGATGGTCCAGATGGATGGAGTGGAGAATGGCTGGTTGATGGACACCCCACGCAAACACGGCTACAGCGCCAACAAGGAGGAGGTGGAGTAATGTTTTGGGCTGGAATCATGGGGAGAGAGATTGTCGGCCCCTTTAGGATCCCTGAAGGCGCTAAAGATGAACTCCATAATGTATGTGGATTTTCTCAAACAGCACTTCCTGCCATGGTTCAAGAAGAAGAACCGTGTATTTCACAGCAAGATCATTTTTCTGCATGATAATGCACCATCTCATGCTGCACATAAAACATCTGCATCTCTGGCTGAAATGGGCATAAAAGGGGACAAACTTATGGTGTGACCCCCATGCTCCCCTGACCTCTACCCCATTCAGAACCTTTGGAGCATCATTAAAAGGAGTGTCTATGATGGCGGGAGGCAGTTCACATCTAAGCAACAGCTCTGGGAGGGTATTCTGTCCTCATGCAAAACAATTGAAGCAGAAACCATCCAAAACCTGACAAATTCAATGGACGAGAGAGTTCAGAAGCTCCTTTCGAACAAGGGGTCCTATGTGAAAATGTAACATCACCTAGAATAAAGTTTTGAGTTGAAAACTGTTTGATTTCAGTTTCTAACAACCTGCTAATTCTTATAATTTCAAAAATGACCATTTTTTTGGTCTTTATTAAAATGAAAAGGTTGATCGAAAAGTTTGGGGGATCTAAGAGTGTGGCAACCCAGTAGTCATGATTACTTCGAATTCTGACAATATGAGGGTCATGCTGCAGGTAGTGCAGCAAGAAGGCACTTATGTGTCTTGCGCATCTCGGAGCCCCAAAATTATTTTCCGGGCTAGATGCAGCTAAAAATTATTTTTAATTTTAAATCTGGTGGAGCTTATTATAGATGGCCTAATAGGATCAGTGCTGCACACTGCTACAAAGCCCAAATTATTTTCCAGTCAAGATACAGATAAACATGATTAGTAATTTGAAAGCTTAAAACGGTTGGTAGGGTGATTTTAAACAATCATCAAGCTTTTACTCTCCCCAGGATGACACAGGGGTAGAAAAGTCGTTTCGGATCCATGATTTGTTCATCTTTATGAACGTGAGTCTGTCTACATTATCAGTGGAGAGCCGCGTGCGCTTATCTGTCAGCACACCACAAGCAGCGCTGAACACACGTTCAGACAGAACGCTGGCTGCGGGGCATGACAAGATCTCCAAGGCGTAAGTGGCTAGCTCCGGCCATTTATCCAGATTGGAAGCCCAAAAAGAGCAAGGGTCCAGTGACACAGTCGTGGCTTCAATGTTTACTTGGAGATACTCCTGTACCATCGTCTCTAGGCGTTGACTATGTGTCAGACTTCTTGTCTCCTGTGGCCTTGCAAAGGATGGGCTAAAAAAGTGGTGAAATGATTCCGCAAAATTGATGTTACCACCAGATACTGTGGTTCTGTTACGGTTTGAGTGCTGAACACTTGACGGTCCCACGGTTGGCAAGTTGGAACTGTGAGATTCACTACGTGCACCACTGGTATTTTGTGGAAAAGCACATGTAAGATTCTGCAACAGTCTCTGCTGATACTCCTGCATGCGTGCATCCCTTTCTATGGCAGGAATAATTTCTGCAAATTTACTTTTGTACCGGGGATCTAACAGTGTGGCAACCCAGTAGTCAGGATTATTTCTAATTCTCACAATTCGAGGGTCATGTTGCAGGTAGTGCAGCAAGAAGGCACTCATGTGTGTTGCGCATCCAGGAGCACCAAGTCCCTGTTGTGTTGGTGGCGAGGTAACAATCATGCTTCCTTCCTCTGTCCTCTCCCCCCAACCTCGCACAACAGAAATGTGATCAAGGTCTCCCTCATCTGATGAGTCTTCCATCAGTTCGTCCTCCACTTCTTCCTGGGCTCCTGCACCTTCCTCACTAGTTTGGCTGCTACCATGCGCCCTGGTAAAACCATCTCCCCCACCCTCACATGCCTGCCGCCTTGGTGCTGCCGACCGTCTGGACCTTGCAGATGTTAGCCCTTCCGCATACAACTCCTCCTCCTCTACTTCCTCCACCTCCTCTTGTGCCACCACCTGACTCCGAATTCTGTTTAACATGTGCTCCAGCATGTAAATCACCGGAATAGTCATGCTGATAATGGCATCGTCAGCACTAAACATCTTCGTCGCATTTCAAAACTGTGCAGAAGGGTGCATAGGTCCCTGATCTGAGACCACTCCTCCAGCGTGATTTGCCCCACCTCTGAATCTCGTTGGCCCAGGCTATACGTCAGAACGTATTGCACCAGGGCTTGTCGGTGCTGCCACAGTCGCTGCAACATGTGCAGAGTTGAATTCCACCGGGTAGGCACATCGCATTTTAGCCGGTGAAGTGGCAGGCCCAACGACTTCTGTAGAGATGTAAGTCGCTGAGCTGCGGGATGCGAACGGCGGAAGTGAGCACACAGCGACCGTGCCCTCTGCAGAAGGCCATCTAGTCTGGGATAGTGGGCTAAAAATTGCTGGACAACCAGGTTCAACACGTGAGCCATACAAGGCACGTGTGTGACATTGCCCCGGCGAAGGGCCGCACCCAGGTTTGCAGCATTGTCGCACACGGCCTTCCCTGGTTTCAGGTCCAGTGGAGACAACCATTCATGAAATTGGTTCTCCAGAGCTGACCACAACTCCTCAGCTGTGTGACTCACATTTCCCAGACATTTCAATGTAAAAACTGCCTGATGACGTTGAGCCCTACTGCCAGCATAGTAAGGAGGTGTACAGGATCCCTTCTGCGCAGTTAGAAAGCTTGTGGCATGACCAGACAGGCTTTGGGTGCAGGTGGAAGACCGAGAGGAGGTTGAGGAGGCAGAAGCAGTGGAGGAACTTTGACATAAAGAGGATTGACGCACAACTCGTGGGGACGGCAAGACTTGGACAGCAGCCCCTTGTCCTGCTGTCACCATAGTTACCCAGTGCCCAGTCAGCGACATGTAACGCCCCTGTCCATGCCTACTCGTCCAAGTGTCTGTGGTGAAATGCACCCTGTCACACACAGAGTTTCTCAAAGAAGCGGTGATGTTGTGTGCGACATGCTGGTGGAGCGCAGGCACACCTTTCTTTGAGAAGTAGTGCCGACTGGGCATCTGGTACTGGGGCACTGCGACGGACATAAGGTCTCGAAAATCCTCTGTGTCCACCAGGCGGAAAGGCAGCATTTCTGTAGCCAAGAGCTTGCAGATGGTGAAATTCAACCTCTTAGCTTTCTCATGGCTAGGAGGAAATGGTCTTTTACTTGTCCACATCTGAGGGACCGAGGGCTGGCTATTGTGCTTAGACGGGGTTGATAAGGGTGTCCCCGGCAAACTGCCGGTCTGTGAGGAAGATGCAGGCGGACATGTTAGGTTGCCTTGATCCAAAGGTGGTGCTATCGATGTCGGACAGCGCTCAACACCAGCTGCTGTTACCACCTCCAAAGAAAATGATGACCTGCCAATCACGCTGGCTGTTGCGGGTAAAGAGGTGGCAGGTCTGCGCCCCAAAACAGGTGTGACTGCTGTCCCCCCAGTCACAGAGGATGAAGAGGCCGCGGATGCACAAGATATGGCAGACGGTGGTTGGCCCGGCCGGCTAGGCCGCATTGTAGCACACTGAGCTTCCCACTGCAACTTATGCTTCATGTCCATGTGCCGGTTCATGCATGAAGTACTCAAACTATGTATTTTTTGGCCTCTACTTAGCTTTTGCTGACAAATGTTACAGATAACACGAGTTGGGTCATCTTTATCGATCTGAAAAAATGCCCAGGCTATGCAAGGCTTAGCACCCATGCGACCTGAAGAGCCACCACGACTTGTGGTGAGAGGCAGAGTTGTGTTTGAGGATGCAGTTGTTGACGTGCTTCTAGTACTACGTCTCTGTCCAGGAAGGCGCAACCTGACCTCGTCGTCACTAGCATCTTCCTCCACCTCCTCTGCTGACCTCATCTCTTGGCTGACTGTGGGTTGACAGTAAGTGGGATCTCCAACCTCATCATCATCACCCTGTGTGTTATCACACCCGTCGTCCTCAGAGCCAACCTGTTCCTGCCCTGACAAAAAACTAAAGTTGTCGCTCCAATCAGGTATTTGAGTCTTATCATCGTCTTCCTCATTGTCTCCACCAACAGGAGTTACAGTTTGGGAATGAGGGTCTACATTATGGTCAGAACCTTCTGCGTCTGGTCCTGGATCCGACTCATAAAGATTCTGGGCATCAGTGCAGATCATTTCCTCATCTGGATTCACAGAAGCGCTGGAGTCGACCTCTGATTCCCAGGCTATAGTATGAGTAAACAGCTCTGCAGACTCAACCATCTGTTCTACCTCATACTCAGACGAACAGCTGGAGATTTGGGAGCTGTGAGGAAGCAAGTGCGATTTGGGTGACACCTTTGAGGACTGGAGTATTTGTGATGTTGAAGTTGATGTGGAGGAGAGCCCACTTAAAGGAGCACTTGATATCCGTTGAAGCACCAGCTGTTTTTGTGCCTCATCTGGAATTTGTAGCGATTGGCGTGGCCGTAAGAAAGGGATCTTATCACATTGTCCGCTAAAAGAAGTAGACATTTTAGTTTGGCTGGAAGATGGTCTTTCTTCTGCAGATGTTACTGTTGCTTTAACACCTACCCCACGGACACAACCTTTTTTCCCAACACGCCTATTCCCCTTTCCACCAGCAGCAGGCCTTTTTCCACTCATTTTGGTGGTTAACTAATTCACAACTCTGGAGTTGTTTGCACAAAAAAACAATGGATGGTAACCGAGCAGAGCTGAGTGGCCAAACTGTGGTATTAGGCCAAAACTATTGGCTGGGTTAGATGCAGAAAAAAATATATTCAGTTTGCAACCTGATGGAGGTTAGTATAGATGGACTAATAGAGAAAGTCCGACACACTGCTACAAGGCCAAATATTTTTTCAGAGGTAGATGCAGAAAAAAATTATATTCAGTTTGCAACCTGATGGAGGTCTGTATAGATGGATTAATAGAACAAGACCCACACACAGCTAGAAGCCCAATATTTTTTCAGAGGTAGATGCAGAAAAAAATATATTCAGTTTGCAACCTGATGGAGGTCAGTATAGATGGACTAATACAACAAGTCCCACACACAGCTAGAAGCCCAATATTTTTTCAGAGGTAGATGCAGAAAAAAATATATTCAGTTTGCAACCTGATGGAGGTCAGTATAGATGGACTAATACAACAAGTCCCACACACAGCTAGAAGCCCAAATATTTTTTCAGAGGTACTGTAGATGCAGATAAAAATTATTTTTAATTTGCAACCTGATGGAGGTCAGTATAGATGGACTAATACAACAAGTCCCACACACAGCTAGAAGCCCAAATATTTTTTCAGAGGTACTGTAGATGCAGATAAAAATTATTTTTAATTTGCAACCTGATGGAGGTCAGTATAGATGGACTAATAGAGAAAGTCCGACACACTGCTACAAGGCCAAATATTTTTTCAGAGCTAGATGCAGAAAAAAATTATATTCAGTTTGCAACCTGATGGAGGTCTGTATAGATGGATTAATAGAACAAGACCCACACACAGCTAGAAGCCCAATATTTTTTCAGAGGTAGATGCAGAAAAAAATATATTCAGTTTGCAACCTGATGGAGGTCAGTATAGATGGACTAATACAACAAGTCCCACACACAGCTAGAAGACCAATATTTTTTCAGAGGTAGATGCAGAAAAAAATATATTCAGTTTGCAACCTGATGGAGGTCAGTATAGATGGACTAATACAACAAGTCCCACACACAGCTAGAAGCCCAAATATTTTTTCAGAGGTACTGTAGATGCAGATAAAAATTATTTTTAATTTGCAACCTGATGGAGGTCAGTATAGATGGACTAATACAACAAGTCCCACACACAGCTAGAAGCCCAAATATTTTTTCAGAGGTACTGTAGATGCAGATAAAAATTAGTTTTAATTTGCAACCTGATGGAGGTCAGTATAGATGGACTAATAGAATGATGCTATGCCCAAAAGATTTTACTTCACTAGGTGCAGTAAAAAAATTGGTATTCTATACACAGGTGGTATATCTTGCAGCACAGATAGGCTACTCCACTGACTAACACACTCTGCAATAGGCCAAAAAGGATTAGCTTTGCTAGATTCAGCCAAATGCTGTGAAAAAAACTTGCACAGCACTGGCACAGACCTGCCTGGCAAAAACTGATAGGAACTGATGTAACCTAGTCCTGAAAAGGACTCCAATTACAATTAGTCTTTACTCCCACAACCTATCTATTTAAGAGCACAGACCTCCCTGATAAAAGTCGTAGGAAATGCTGTAACCTAGTCCTTAAAAGGACTGCAATCACAACTATTCCCTACTCCCAAGCTATCTGTATATTTGTGCGAAAATTGGCTTGAAATTAACAAGGTATAGCGCACACAGCAACAGCGGTGCCGTCTAACACGCAGCTGCAGCAGTGAGAAAATGGTGGCGACGGGGAAAATGGCTTGGTCTTATAGGGCAAGGACATGTGACATACACTGCCAATCACACATGCCCTTGCTTGTGTGAAAAAAAGCACTTCGCTCCGTGTGTGCGCTGCTGATAGGCTGACAGATTGCACCTCCCCACTGCAAATGCGGGAAAGAGAAAAAAAAATGGAGATCTTCATTGTTCCTGCAGAGATCCATCCCCTGCCCCTCCCCCCACCCCGCTGTACACTCAAACTGCGTATTAACATTAATTTTCATCATTACTGAGAAAAAATCCAGTTATGATTTTGGTGCACGAACAGTTATCGAACATAACCTCGAACAGCCGAATTTTTATCAAATTGTTCGTGTTCGCCGAACGGCTCGAACACCGCCCAAAACAGCTCGAATTTGAGATTGGCGAACAGTTCGAGTAGAACAACGCTCATCTCTAGTCATGGCTACAATCCCATCAGCTGCTAAGGGCAGGATATAATCAAGCCAATAAATATGAGAATACTCTATGCAGTCCCTGCAACATGGAGAAAACAATAAAAATGAAGAATGTGAATTTATATTGCTCGACCAATGGAACGGCCTGTAGTTATTTCTAGCAGCATATTTTATTTTGTGAAATATTGCATAATTATATTACCTTAACCTATGTACAGTACTGTTCAAAATAATAGCAGTGTGTTCAAAAACATGAGTTAAGCACAAACTCTTTATACTAGTTTTTATTTCCATGCATTGGGAACACTGCACACTGTTTTCTAATTGAAAACATGAAGAGAAATGTATATAATTTTTAACTACTTTACAGAAAATAACAAAAAATGAATATTGAGTTGTTCTAAAAAATAGCAGTGTCTGCATTTGTCTTTACAAACTCACCATATGTACTCTCTTTTTTTGAGGATTAAGTATTCCACTGCTTTACATCTATGTTGCATAGAGTCAACCAACTTCTGTCACCTGTCAATTGTTATTCCAGCCCAGGATGCTTTGAAAACATCGGACAACTCTGTGCCATTTGTTGGCTTTGCCTCAGAAACAGCATTTTTGATGTCACCCCACAAGTATTCTATCAGATTAAGGTCCGGGTACTGGGCTGGCCACTCCATCACCTCAATTTTGTTGGACTGAAACCAACATTTTGCTGGTTTACAGGTGTGATTAGGGTCGTTGTCTTGTTGAAACACTCATTTCAAGGGCATATCCTCTTCAGCGTAAGACATCATGACCTCTTCAAGTATTTTAATATATGCAAACTGGTCCATGATCCCTGGTATGCGGTAAATAGGTCCGGCACCATAGTAAGAGAAACATGCCCATGTCATGATGCTTGCACCACCATGCTTCACTGTCTTCAGAGTGTACTGTGGCTTGAATACAGAGTTTGGGGATCGTCTGACGAACCGTCTGCGGCCCTTGGACCCAGAAAGAACAATTTTACTTTCATCAGTCCACAATATATTTCTCCATTTCTCTTTAGGCCAGTTGATGTGTTCTTTTGCAAATTGTATCCCCTTCAGTACATGTCTTTTTTATAACAGTGGGACTTTGCCGGGACTTCTTGCTAAGAGATTAGCTTCACACAGACGTCTTCTAACTATTACAGTACTCACAAGTAACTTGAGACTGTCTTTGATCATCCTGGAGCTGATCATTGGCTGAGCCTTTGCCATTCTGGCGAATCTTCGATCCATTCGAATGATAGTCTTCTGTTTTCTTCCATGTCTCTCTGATTTTGCTTTCCATTTTAAAACATTGGAGATCATTTTAGCTGAACAGCCTATCATTGTCTGAACTTCTTTATAAATTTTACTCTGTCCAATCAACTTTATAATCAAAGTACGCTGTTCTTCTGAACAATGCCTCGAACGACTCCAACGATTTCTCAGGCTTTCAAGGAGAAATGCATGTATAACATGTGCTGGCTTTACTCTTAAATAAGGGCCACCTGATTCACACCTGTTTCTGCACAGAATGATTGACCTCACTAATTGAACTCCACACTGCTATTATTTTGAACACCCCTTTCAATTAATTATTCAAATAGACTCAAAACATGCAGATCATGAATGCTGAGCCTGTTGGTTTTCTTAGAATCTACTGCACCAACCTGTAAAATGTTTGACATGTGATGATATAATTTATACCAAAACCAGTGATTAATCTGGTTAGTCACATTGGACTGCTATTATTTTGAACACTACTGTATAACATAATTTAAAAGGAAGCTTCATGTTTCAGACCATTGCGGCTTTAAACCTTAAAGGACCAGGAAATTTTTCATTTTTGCTCTTTCATTTTTTCTAGCCTTCTTCCAAGAGCCATAATTTTTTTTTTTTTTTCATTAACATAGGGCTTCTTTTTGCATGACGAATTGTAGTTTTGAATGGCACCATTCATTTTACCATATAATGAGCTGAAACACAGGGAAAAAAATCTTAATTGGGATGAAATGGTGAAAAAAATGTTTTTGGGGATTTTTCTTTCACAAAATTCACTGTGCAGTAAAAATAATCTAGAAACATGATTGCCCAGGTCAGTCCGATTGTGGCGATACCATACATATATCGATTCTTAAGTGAGGTTTTTTGTGCGGTAAGCTGATCTTTTTATTGATATGAATTTTGTGTGCATTGCTTATAATTACATCTAAAAGGTAAAGTGATCAAAAAACCGCCTTTCATGTGCAGTCCATATGCAATCCGTTTTTTTACATCAGCAGCTATTAATAATTTACAAGACCATTTACCGTTTTCTATGTTACAGAATTGCAACTTATCTTTAATAATCAGATGTTATATTGTGGCTCCGTACGGCATCCTATTTTTTTTTGCACACTCATAAACTTGAATGGGTCATCTGATTAAGGCTGAGTTCACACGATGCGATTTTCATGCGTTTCCGCGGCGTTTTTGCAGTTGCGTAAACGCCGCGGAAACGCATGAAAAACGCATGGTAGAAGGGCAGCAATGTTCCCCAATTGAAATCCGCATGTGCTGTGCCCATGATGCGGATTTTTCCGCAGCGTAAACGCTGCGGTCAAAAATCCGCAGCATGTCAATTAATTTTGCGGAAACGCTGCTCTTTTGCCGCCATTGACTTGCATTAGACCGCATGGAATCCGCATCACTGTATATGTTGATGCGCTTTTCATGCGGTCTAATGTGCGGATGGTACCCGGGTCTGGATGAGAGGACTCTCATCCGGACCCAGGTACCATTAAAAAAAAAAAGAATAAAATAAAAAATATATATATTCTCACCTTCTGACGGCCCGCGCAGCGCTCCTGCTTGATTCGCGGCACTTCGCGGTTGAATGAAGAAGGACCTTCGCTGACGTCAGAGTCATGTGACGGGTCACGTGACGCTGACGTCGGAAGGTCCTAAAGTCTTCACTGCCGGCAGCCGGGACCGAGCGAAGCAGGACACTGGGGGCCATCAGAGGGTAAAGTATATATTTATTTTTTATTTTTTGACATTCACACACTATATAAATCCATGCCGGTTGCATGGATTTATATAGTGTGAAGTTGACAAGCACTTTCCAAGTGATGCTAAAATCGCTTGGGAAGCGCTTGTCAACCCGCATGCGGAAATGAAAGTGAAGACCGCTTCATTTCCGCATGTCCCTGGCAGGAAACCGCATGTACAATCCGCATACGTTTTTTCCTGCCAGAGAGATGCAGAAACGCTCAGGAAAAAATCCTGAGCATTTCTGCATCGTGTGCACATACCCTTACTGAAGAAACTAGTTCACACTGCGATTTTTATCACACACAGATATGGTCAGTGAAAAAAGAATGCTGATCCTCACTGCCCCATTGAATAACATTGGTCTGAGCCCTATCCATTTTTTCACAAACAACACTCGGATCGAAAATATGTTCATGTAAATGAGACCCTATTGTGTCTTTTTTTCTGGAGTAGAAATAGAGACTTTTATGTTTGCATCATTTTCTCAAGTTCACTTGGATTCATCTTTTGTTCTTCAAGAATGTGGGTGACGTTTTCCTTATCCAGATCTTTTCCGCCATTTCATCATTTGCAACTTTTTGAAATGTTATAAAATTGTTGCTCAATTGACGTCCACCTTGCGGAGTACAAAATCTGTCTAATTTTATTTTTGCGCAGTTGAAGACTAACTTACGAGATTTTTAGAGATCATATAACTATAAGGTCTAAAAGGGTGCAAAAAAAGTTAGACAAAAAAAAGAGCAAAGAGCATATTTGATTTTGCACAAAACTCATTAACTCCCATGTACTATTTTGAAGAATTTGGCGCAAAAAAAGGTAACGAATACCACAAGACAAAAAAAGAAAAGTCACTGAAAAAAATCACAATAGATGAATCGTTGCTTTTGTTTATATGGACAAACCTCTCTTCGTGTAAAACCATTGTCCTAATAAAGTATTCTTTAATGATAATATTATATTCTGGAGCAGCTCAACCAATATTAAAGGAAACCTGTCACGTGAAAAAAAAATGCTATTAACCTACAGATATGGGGTTAATCTGCAGGAAAATAGCGTTCTGACCCTGCCTGGTGCCTGCAATTAGACCCCCGCTGCCAGAAGCAAATGAACTTTATTCTTCTCGACAGCATTCGGGGGTGGCGCCGGTTCCGTCACCGTTCTTTGTATAGAGAGCGGAGGCTGTAACCGTGCCCCCAGCACTGACTGACACCGGCTGTGCATGGGGCCGGCTAAGAGTCAGTGCTGGGGCCTGGTTACAGCCGCCGCTCTCTATACACAGAGTGGTGACTGAAACTGCGCCAGTGCCACTCCGTGACTGAAACGCGAACGCTGCCAGGGGGAATAAAGTTAATTTCCTTCTGGCGGTGGGACTCTCAGTGGGACCGTCGAACAGGTTCAGAACGCTATTAACCTGCAGATTAACCCCATATCTGCAGTTTAATAGCATTTTTTCACATGACAGGTTCCTTTTTTATCTGAAAACAGGATGATATTAGGTGACTCCAATTGTCGAACCATCTTGCATATTCTTGCTTGCCATCGAGGTGAATCCCTCATTGGTAGCCATTTTTCCTACATGATCTTTAGGGCACTGGGAGCAATTTCCTGTAATGTGCCTAATCCTAGAATTGTTTCTTTATTATCCCATTTCTTTTTCCACAGACCTGTATTGAATATAGAGCACTGTGTCCCATAAAGGTCATTCTGACAATAACAACTGGGCTTGTTTTAGCAGCATGATTTATATGAAGCCCAGCCATGACATCTGGTATCATGTAACTATCGATTCTGTTATTTTAAAGATCTTGAAATATCCTGAAACAATATCTCACAACAATGGCTGATCTTTACTGCTCCTGGAAAAGTTCCAGCTTTCCTGCCTTCATGGTGAATCATTGTTTGATCTTCTGCACATGATATGGGTCACATAGCTCATGAAGGAACAGTTGTAAGCACTGATGTCCTCTGCAGAAAATGCCTGCTATGTTACAAAGTAACGTTGTGAAATTCACAGTACTAGTCACTCATTGCCACACTCAGCATACTGTAATGAGTGAAATTTACTGTTAGCATGGCTGACACAACTAAAGGAATTGGAGGCCGAGTAGATCCTTCAGGAATACCCCAATGACCTTTTCCTTAATGGAGTATTCCCATCTCGTTCATTTATGGCAGATGTACAGAATATGCCATAAATGTGTAGTAGAGGTGGGTCCTACTAATAGGTCCTTCATCTATCTCGAGTATGGGGTCTCAATATATTTTACTTAGCTGTCAGTGTAGAAAGTGGTTGGAATTCACATTAATTGGTTTGATAATTCTGATCATCTGTCTATTAACAGCAGCGCGCGTCATGGCCCCGTTCTCAAGACAGAGAATTTTACCAATGTGGTTCTATTCACTTCTTTAAGGATAACCAGTGCCAGATGTGCTAGGTTTCCCCATATCCTATGCCGATAACGCATGCATTCAGCCAAAAGAAAGAAGATATTGTTGAAATTAGGCCAGATAGATCTTAAGACAGCAGTTCTTATTTCTGTGTTTGACTCTGTTTTGAAAAGTTCTTTGCATCTGATTAACAAAAGGAGAAAAAAAATAAAATATAGAAGGAATGAAAAATTAAAGAATCAATCCAGCATCCAATAATCCATGTTAATTATAATGAACGCAGGTATATCTTAAGTCAGCAGGGGAAACTTTTGTCAAGAAGTGTAACTTGCCTGAATACTAACAGTGTGCAATGAACAATTCGATGCGATTCTCATGCTAGCAGTCATGTACCGACTAGTTTCTCATCCTCTTCTCTCAATAGAACATTGCCTTGTAGCTTCTCATCCATTTTTCTCAATGTTCTATTAAGAAAAGCAGATGAGAAACATGTCACACATAACTGAAAGTATTCACATTGCTAGCAGTAAAGGCTAGCAGAGCATACTCCTGAATGTGTTCTAGAGATATGGATCTACCCATGGAGAGTCGACTTTGAGTCTATTTTCTGAAATTCACATTTCCATGTGAATGAGAACACTTTAGTATTTGATTTGCGAGGATCACAAAAAATAACTTGCCACACCAATTCACCTACTGTTGAAGCATCAGAGAATAGTCTCATGACATTGTGATTGAGGTCGCAGGCTTTTCCATCACATGGTCTATCCCTGCCTATCTAGTGGATCATCAGACCTTGAACGGCTGGGGACAATACTTGTGACATTCCTGGTCGGAAAAATAAGCTCAGTCACATTATTTTTCCTCTCCACATCCCACCTCTGGACAGCAGTGCTAGGAGCTGTGAGAGCCTTAGCTTCCCCTGCCTCTTTAGCATCCCTGGGATCAGAGATCAGCGGGTCCCGGAGGAGCACAGGACACTGGTGCCGGATTGGCAGTTTGTACCGTAAAGTTGGATTCCATCTCCTGATTCACCCAAGTGGCAAAGTCATTTCAGTAAGATGATTATGTCCACTATACATCATACATTATCGAATCAAATTTTACAATTCTTGGGGTCTCTCCATTTCATGCAATTCCTGGCTTTTCAGTATTGCAAGTTTATTGAATTTACTTTTTCGAGAAATTCAGAAAAGCTAGAGAATTTGAATTTGAAGCGATCCGCTCAACCCCATTTGTACATTACTGGTAGGGCAGGTACAGATGACTGTATTTTCGGTCCAAGTGCGATCAGACAAAACTTCAACTCGCACCCAGACCAATGTTATGCTATGAGGCTGTGGACATGTCTGATTTTTTTCCTCTTACCGAGTCTGTCCGAGGAAAAAAATAGCAGCATGGATGATTTCCATCTGTATATCGGATCGCACTCAGCCATGCAAGTCAATGAGTCCATGGAAACCATCGGACTGCACTCAGATGACGGAGTGCAGTCCGATTTGCACAGACTGACAGAATGGAGAAGATGGAGACATTTTGTTTCTCCATCTTCTCCTCATCCGAGAGTCGGATCACACTATACTTACACTCTGATCAGAGTTTAATCAGACAATTCTCTCGGATGAGAGAATACACGGTCGTTTGCACCTGTCCTTAGTATTTGCCCTGAAAGTTTGCCCTGGGGTGGAAAACATCCTTAATTATTTTCTACCCTTGTAATTGCCATGGTCTTACAACAGAAAGGCATACAAAATGTAGCACTGTAGATTCTTCAAAAGGAGAAAGATTTCATTTTATTAACTTGACGTGGAAACAATCATTGATTCCTTTGTCCATAGTACAGTGGTGGAACACAATCACCTAAGGCAATGGTTTACCATTAAATGCTGATAGAAGGTTGTAGCTATTTCCAACATGACTCTAACCTTTTCTCAGGAATAAGTCCCTGTGGCAGTCCGAGGTTTAACTACTTTCTGCTAGTTATACAAGTGTGCCTCTGGGACATGGCGGCCTGAGGGAAATCTATAGAGTCCGTGCTGTTAGAATTACTTTATGGCAAGGTCGTTTGTATCCATGGAATGATGAGACGGAGTGATATAAAACCCTGGAATATTGTAGTTTGACATTCAGCTATGGTTGTTATTTCTGATATAAAGAGCAATGAGAGGAAATGATGGCTTGTGTAGGGAGATATGAATGTCTCTGATCTGGGAATGTGTGGTTGTAAATTGGCAACTCAAGATTTACTGCGCTCTTCGTCCTCACCTATAAACAAGTGGCCTATTTTGAGAACATGATGTGTTCCTGTGCATCCTCCACATACATATTGATTACACAACGTCTATTGAGTCCTTATGTAATCATAAGTTAGCGCTCCATAAATAGCTCGGTACAGCACATAGCAGTCACAGCAGCACCCGAGTGACGGTGATATACTCCCAAATGTCACATGGCGTTCTTAAGGTGTCCTCTGGTGGATGGAAAAGGACAAGTACATAGTATCTATTCATCTACGTGTGCCGCCCCGGCAGGGCCGCTGCAGTCACGGTACGGTACTAGTGCACAGCGGTCCAAGTGCTGTTATGGTCCGACCGGGGGCACACGCCAGTCTTTATCAATTGTGGGGGAGTTAATAAAATAATAAAAAGGTTTGTGACGCCTGTTGGGATGTTCGGCATGGTATGGCCGGGCAGGCACTGATGAGGGCCCCTGGGAGTTTGGTGGCGATGAGAAGTGCCAGATGATTAACCCTTCCTAACCAGGGCTGGCTCCCAGAGGAGATGGAGCAGGAATGGCGCAGCAGGAAATAATCAGCTTGAGACAGGGTGATAACCAGTTTGTACATTTTACTGGAATCCAGACACAGCTCCAACAGCTTCTGTACAGTTCACATACAGGGGTTTGGACCGGCCTGCATGGTGAGGGTTCAGTTTCTCTGCTGTAAGGTTGTGTAGCCTTCCTGCTGCTAATTTTACCTCTGTTAGGGGTCCAAGGTAAACAGTTACTGGATCTGTGATCCCTTCCAGCGAACAGGCAACATGAATCCGGTCAGAACACTCACTTTCGCTTGCAGCAGTATCTCTGTGACTCCATGCGGTTGCTGAGCGCCTGAGAAAACACTTCACTGCTCGTTATATGAAGACCGAGCAGGCTCACAGTTTAGCATAGACTCTGGAAGTCTCTGTGCTCTAGGGTCTGGACCCTGCCTTGTGCAGCTTAAACATGCAGAGAGCAGGCTTCTCTCTCTTGCACAGTGAACTTCATGATCCTGCTTCTCCCTCACACACTACAAACTACAACTAAGCACCTCCTCCCCTCTAAGAGATTGTGCACAAATTCCTGATTTGGCAGAAGTGCAATATCTTCCAGTAAGGGATCGAGTAACAATATATGTAGTCAATGAAAACAGCAGAGAACTTATCCCTCACCATTGCTGGCAATACATATGAATTATATTACACATGCAGCAATTTTGTGGCGCTATAGACACGAATGCCACATATGTTTCCATTTATTACAGTAGTGTAGCTATAGGGTGAAAAGGCAGCAATCACACCAGCTATTGGTGCCTGAGAGGGTCCATTGGCCCCAGTACAATATAAAAAGATACCAGTATTGTAAATGACAACCCTGTTATTGATTTTTCATTGGGACTCACTTTACAGCTCACCTCTTCAGACTCTCCACTCCTCACCATCACCCATCTGGTCCTTGCTGCATCTTCAGATCGCCACCACTATAGCTGAAATCCCTGGGCCTCTCATCTTGGACCAGGACTTTCGGCTTTGATGGATCCCTGGAGGGTAAAATCATGAAACTGACCTTTCATGCTTACGCAGAACCCTCCTTGGCCCTCATCAAAGCTGGAAGTCCCAGGCAGGCATGAGAGACCTGGGCGTTTCAGTGCAAGTGCAGGCGATCTGAAGATGGAAAGCTGACACAGAGGAGCCAGAGAGGTGAGTATAAAGATTTTTTTTTAACATTTTGGTGGCCTTTTATGGTTCAGGAAAATGGCACCATTTTGCTGAATCCGTTCAGAATCGAATGACAAATAATCCTCATCTTAGTGAATTGGGATTTTTGTAATTTACGAGTAGAATTCAATTCTACTCAAATGTATTATCTCACCTCTATCCACTAACAATGTACAATGTGTTGTATAATGATAGCGTCTTAATATGTGACTGAGGGACCCCCTATGGCACCAGGGTTCAGTATGGTTGCTACATCTGCACCCCCTTTGGCTACTTAAATCTATAACACTAGTACACATATACAGCTATGGTGTGTTACACTATTTGGTAGTGTACCTCATACAATACAAAGTTCATGGATGGCCAATTAGAGTAAGCGCATTAAAGTTGTTCACTTCTGTGTAAAGAATGTTCATTTGGTATTTGCTGCTTTTATAGCTATCTATCGATCTACCAAAGAATGTAGCAGCACAGTCTGTGTGCCAAGATATATGCAAATACTGAGTATAGGAATTTTGGACTGCACTACTGCCATATAGACTAAACTTATAAAATTGAGATACTTAGTGCACAAATTGGCCAATACATGGGAGCCCACCAGCCATGACAATATGTACCTTGACTGCAGTATTGTAGAGGCTACCCACTTTAAATTACCCATTACTCTTTCCACCTTCCCCATCCCCCTCTTTTTCTGGATTACCTCAAATAAACAGACACACTACCAATTTTTGGATTAAATTGGCCAAATCGGTCTTATAACAAACCATAATAGATAATAAATAACTTGTGGTAAGGAGGTTATTGGAGCTCCAGAAACTTGGCGGAAACAAATATATAATAACCAACCAGTATTACCCCCAGGCACAACCACAGGCTTGGGAGCATCTCTATTGCCGGAAAAATATTTCCATACCGCAGTCTCCCAGGAACCCAACCCTGAAGAGCCCCAAAATCTGCCAGGCAATTACCAAAATTCCAAAACCAATAGGAGGTTACCATCTACATGATGTACAACCCCCCCCCCCCCCCCGCACTTAAATTTTTGTCACCAACTCCAAGAACCCCTTCCCTACCGCCTGCCGACATGACCCAAGCCAACCCAGCCTATTCATATTAAGTGCCATAGCTTAACCATAATCAAAGTTAAGAGGGCGGGTGGGCAGGATCTTTACACAATGGTGCCTACATGTGTCTTAAGAGGCCTCCACCCCGTCACAACTGTTTATATCCCCACTCTTTTACCAACCACACCCCTTCTCCTCCCCTTGAATTTTTACCTCTCTATTAGAAGATTCTCTATTGTCCAAAGCCTACAAATTTAAAGGGCCACTAGGATCCAGCTCTAATTAAAAACCATTTTAGATTGATGTGAGGAACTCAGCCAAATAAGAAGGCAATCACCACCTCCAACAGTATACTACAAAAAAACAAATCTGACCAGCACCTCCTAACAGAATAAAGCTAATGTGGGCATAATCAAGCTACAGTAACTGTAATAAATATATATATCAAATATTGTAGTTATAGTTTGTGCACCAAAATATATGCAAACATTGAGTATATAAAATGTGAACTGCATAACTGCCATATATAGGGCCGTATTTACCACAATGCACCAGAGGGCTGGTGCCTAGGCTCAGTATAAAGAGGGGACTCAGTATGAAGAGGAGGCATCTTGGGGGAAACAATATACATATAAAAGGTCATTAAAATTCAGAGGAGTGCAAGAGAAATGGTACTCACTACTGCAAATTTCAGTAAAATGCACTTTACTGAAATGAGCTCATTGCTCATCTCATTTCGCTGATGTCTGTCTGCAATCTTGTGACTGAAATAAAGTGCATTTTACTGAAATAGCCAGGGGTGAGTGCCACTTCTGTTGCTCTCTTCTGAATTTTCATGATCTTTTACAAGTATCAAGCTGAGCAGCATCAGACATGGCTATTATAATTTTGATATATTTTGTATAATCCTATTTTTTCCTAGTAACTGGGTAAGGTGGTAGTGCCAGCATTTTTTTCTTTGGTCCTTGTGCACAATATATAGAGGAAACAGTGTAAAGAGGGGGCTTAGTATGGAGTGGGGGCAGCATGGTTTGGACCATGTGGAGAGAGAGCAACATGGGGGAGCAGTGTGAAGAGGGAGACCAGTATAGAAAGGGTTCAACGTGGGGTGGTGGGCAGTGTGTAGGTCATACATCATAAGGGAGGAAGGCGTGGTTGTAATAATTCCTAAGTGTGGACAGTGTAGTAGTTGTAGTTCACAAGGGCAGACAGTGTGGCAGTCATAGTATATAACAGGGGTTGGTGTGGAGGGAATATTTTATAGGAGAAGACAATATGGAGGCAATGTGTCCTAAAAAGAACAATGTGGAGTCATTTTTTGTGCAGGGTGCAAAGTGAGGAGCAACTATTTATCCAGGGGCTCAGCATAGGGCTTATTTAGGATACAGCATTTGCGGTTATAACTTTCTACTGCATCCATTCTCCACTGTATTTGCGCTCCTGTCTTTTTCTGATCAGCACATTTCTAAGAAGTCTTTTGAGTGGTTGGAAGGTCCCAGGTCTGCACCAATCTTATCAGAATTAAAGAGCATAAAATATGTAAGATATATCCAAAGTTAAGCCACTCTTTAAATGCTTAATAGTGTTACTGCCTGTGGTTTCTGTAGGGTCCGCAGTCTGATGGCTGCTGTCTAAGGGTTATGACCTCCTTTAGACTGACTTACCAGTAAGGGGCGTGACCACTTAAAGTGCCTAGGGTAGCATGAACACCAATTATGGCCCTTGCTGTATAGACTATACTTATAAAATTTAGGTACTTAGCACACAAATTGATGAGTTCATGTGTGCCCACCCACCACAACAAGGTGTACCTTTCTTTGATGGGGACACTAATCTATGTATTTATCTATCTATCTAGGCATGCAGGGAGTTTCACAACAGGTAGTAACACATCTAATTTATTTAATTCTATACTTCCCTTGATTTTCATTAAGAAATGGTTGCCTGTGTAAAATATACATACAGGTCAGGCTTTAGTAGTTGCAATTAAAATGATTTAGTAATATTCTTGTTCATTGTCCCGTAACCCATGAGTAATAATTAATAACACAGCAAGGATTAGTGCCTCAGCAATTACTTACATATTTATTCTTATTAATTATTTATCACGAAAAAACTAATTACAATTTCATGTCAGTTGTTTCCCATGTTAGCCTTTGACTTGCCCTATTATAAAGGGTTTCCAACATGATTTTTATTTTACTTGACAACTTATTCCACAATCACGGACCAACAACATTCTTTTGCAGACAAAGAAAAACTATAATAAACAATTAAGATTATAAATCATTATAAATCATGTGTGTCTCTGGCTCAGAATACTGATATGAGCACATTATCAGTATTTACTGTGATCTGTAAAATCATGAGAATCTCTATCACAATAATCTGCACAAGTTCCTCGAATTGCCAAGAGAATCAGGGACAGTGCTCCGACTTATAGACTTATAGGGACCGTTCAGGAATTTCTGGCCTGTTGGCCCCCTGCCTTTATGTAGACCATATCCAGAGAACATTTGCAAAGGGATTGTGTGTTGGTTGGTGTTTGCATTTTGCCTGTCGATATACTATGCAAACAGACTTGCATGATCCCTAGACTCTAGGATCTTGATCGGTATTTGGTGGATGCGGAATCTAGTCCAAATTTTTCATCAAGCCCAAATATTTAGATTTGAGAGTCCTCAGTGGTTGATACCTTTTAATGGCTAACTGAAAAGATGGTAATAAATTGCAAGCTTTCGAGACTACTCAGGTCTCTTCATCAGGCATAGTATCAGGCTTACCATGCCTGATGAAGAGACCTGAGTAGTCTCGAAAGCTTGCAATTTATTACCATCTTTTCAGTTAGCCATTAAAAGGTATCAACCACTGAGGACTCTCAAATCTAAATATTTTTCTATCTACTGGCTAACAGGGTACAAAAATATAGATTTTCCCTATGTCATCGAGCCCAGAAGGTTGATATACAGGTATATGTTCTAATTAAAGGGAGTCTGTCATCTTGGAAATCCTGGGAACCATGTAATAGAGCAAGAGAAGCTTAGCAGATTGATTTGTGGTGAGATATTTAGGGTTACTTGAATTTTATTCATTGACATTCCTGCTAGTTCTAGGCCTAAAGGTCCAGTGGGTGGTCATTAGTCAGTGATTACAGCTTTATTTAAAATATAATAACATACAGAATATGGAAAGTGTACATATTTATTAACAATAAAGGCCTCATTCAGAAGTCAGTTTTTCACGTAAGAGTTCCATCCATCCGTTTCACAGATAAAACTCGTACCGGTTACAGTCTATAGAGCTGTTCATATGTCTGTGTATTTTTGCAGATCAAGTGATCTGCACCAAAGTATGGAAACATGTCTGATTTTGATCCATGTAATTTTGATCTGAGTCATGGATCAAACTCGCCAAAGCAAGCCTATGGGTCCGTGAAAAAGATCAGAGAGTACTCGGATGCCACCTGTGTGCTGTCTGACTTTACCTGACTGTTTGCTAGGAGAAGCTTGAGAAACCTCCATCATTTTTTTTATTTGCTTGCAAGAAAAACTGATGAAACGGTAATGGAGAAAACTAAGACATTGACCAATCTAATGAAAACCTTATCCAAAACATGGGTGATAATCCGTCAGCTTCTTCTTGAGGAGAGTGATGGTGTGCTACGCCAGATGACCTGGCCTCCACAGTCACCAGACCTGAACCCAATCAAGATGGTTTGGGGTGAGCTGGACTGCAGAGTGAAGGCAAAAGGGCCAACAAGTGCTAAGCATCTCTGGGAACTCCTTCAAGATTGTTGGAAGACCATTTCCGGTGACTACCTCTTGAAGTTCATCAAGAGAATGCCAAGAGTATGCAAAGCAGTCATCAAAGCAAAAGGTGGCTACTTTGAAGAACCTAGAATATAAGACATATTTTCAGTTGTTTCACACTTTTTTGTTAAGTATATAATTCCACATGTGTTAATTCATAGTTTTGATGCCTTCAGTGTGAATGTATAATTTTCAAAGTCATGAAAATACAGAAAAATCTTTAAATGAGAAGGTGTGTCCAAACTTTTGGTCTGTACTTATATTGCAGGAGAGTTTTAGTTGCTCTTTTGTGTCAATTGTTACAATAAGCCGCTTATTACTTTGAGACTGTTCATTATAATGCCATCGTTTTGACATAAGAGTCAATTTGGCAGCCGCACTTGGCAGCTAAACTCAAGACTGTGTCTTTACATTTTAGATTTACCTTTTTAAGGACATGTACCAAAAGACCCTGACATACTTACAAGATCATTATAGATTTCCGATTGTTTGTTCCTACCTGACTTGGCACCATGCAAGGCGTCGCTTTCACACTGTACAATTGGTGGCTGCATTTTAGCTCTTTACTATTATTTCTGTGTGCAGGTTTCCAATGTTTCAAATACAATATGTTCTTCTCGATACCAAATATGTGTCAGCAGTAAGGAGGGGACAGATGGCAGTGTGTCTAATGGTAGTGTGTCAGACTACACAGGGTTTATTTGTAGTCTGTAACTAAGGAGACGCATAGGTCTGTGTAGCAGCTGTGAACACAAAGGATGTAATCTGCACAAGAGCTGCAATGATAGCAAGCAAGCAAGTAGAAAATATATTCATGAAAGTAGGATCAGGGCACTAGTGATTGGTTAGCAGTAGGGTGGTGTAAAGCAGCACCAGAAAGCAAATCAAGTTTTACTTTTCCTATGGAGTATTCCATACTATATATATATATAGACCTTAAGAGCAGTTTTAGGTTCTGATTTGATTTTTTGTTGTTTCCACCTGAGCAAGTTGTTACTTAGTTGCAGGATAGGTGATAACTTGCTGATGGCTATCTCTGACAGACAAGGAATATGCACCAATGAAACGCATGTAGACCACCTCCATCCCAATGACACATTTTAGACCCTTGTTCTCGGGATTCATTGTACCAATCCCAGCGACCAGCAAGTTATCGCCTTTCCGGTGGAACAATCCCTTAAGAACAGTGCAGAATGAATGATCAATAAATGAATCATTTTCTCCAAAGTTAATACGCTTAGAATTTAAAAGGAACCTGTTATGTGAAAAAACGTTATTAACCTGCAAATATGGGGCTAAACTGCAGGTTGATAGTGCTCTGAAGCTGTGTGGCCGCCGCACCGAAAGTCCAGCTACTGGGAGGAAATAAACTTTATTATTTAACAGTCATAGAGGTGCGGCCGACGAGGCTTTAGTCACCGCTCCGTACATAGTGAGCGGCAGTTGAAATCACGCTCCCGGCACTGACTGACTGCCGGCTCCACAGTGCATCAGTACAGAACCAGCTTTCAGTCAGTGTTGTGGGTGCGGTTACAGGCACCGATCACTGTGTACCGAACTGTGATTATGGCCGCGCCTCTATGACTGAAAGCCGAAGGCTGCCAGGAGAAATAAAGTTAATTTCTTCCCTGCAACTGGGCTTTCAGTGTGGCTTCAGAATGCTGTTAACCTGCAGATTATCCTCTTATCTGCAGGTTAATTGCGTTTTTTCACATGATGGGTTCCCTTTAATTGCTTGTCAGCCCCCATTCCCTAGATTTATGAGTCTAGTCTGATTATTCTGCAGAAATCTTCCTTTAGGCTACATTCACACATCTGTGTGACACTTAATAGTGCTGTCCGTTTTTTTCTCGGACCCATACAGTTTTATTGATTCATACACACATAAGATTTAAAACAGGATCCATGTCTCCGATCAGAGCAAGTCCTATTCTATTCCATTTTGAAGGCCATTAAACTCTATGGGTATCCGTGTAAAACAAGTGACACACTGATGGCAGACTTTGTACTTCAGTTTTCCATCTGAGATTCTTCCGTTTTTAACTGATGCATTATTAAGAGTCAATGGATTAAAAAAAAGTGCAGACAGTCTACCTGCCTCAGTGAAAAAACAGATGAGAAAAAACATGGAAGCAACTTGAGAAAATAATTGGTCCATTCCTTTCAGATGTTAACACTCACAAGGAGGTGTGAATATTGTCCTAGAAACAGAATTGTGCACCAAGGATCTCAGATCTTAAGCAGCAGGAGTATCGGGCGCACAGTATCACAATGAATATGTGGATGCAGAAATATAGATTTAATACCAGGTCCACTAGGAAGACCTTGTGTGTAATAATTATTTTACTCCACAATCCTTTTGTGTTCGTCGTCTTATGTCATTTCCCACCAGCATTTCTGCTTTATGGTCTATGAAATTAAGAATAAAAACGTTATTACAAATGTTCCACTATAAAGATATTCAGTAGGTCAGGTCTGCTGTTTCAGGTTTTCATTTTGCACTTCCCAAGAAAATAATCTCATCACATTTGCGCACGCTGTGCTCCGCTATCTTTTTCCGGTTGCAGATAGAATAGGGAAAGCAGCATTTAACTTTTAAAAGCTTCGGGATTGTTTGAACACAATAAGAAGACACTCCAGGTATATTATAAAACTTTTACATTAAGTCGTTAGTGTTAGAAAATCCAGCATTTACCATTTTATTCTAGCAATTTAGGATCCAGCATCGTGATAATCACGTTTTATTGTGAAAGCGCTGATAGATTTTACTTGTAATACCTTTTGTAACCACAAGTTTTGCTGTTTGGGCAAAATGTAACCATATAATATGTAATATGGTGCAAACAATTGTTGATGATACAAAATGCCACCTAGTGGTGAATATGTTTAGTGCAATCAGTTAAATGTTCTGTTCTGCAAAACACATGTTGTACTTTCCGATATGTTCTGTTAGCGAATCACAGTAGAGAAAATTAATATCACCTACTGTTTCTTTAGAATTTAGTCACTCTATAATAAACATTTACAGAAAAGTTACATTATGTATGGTTTGTATATGTGTTATATACAATATGTGTTATAACCTTGTCAAGGCTTAATATTTTGTAGTTGCATTAAAAAGCTTGTTTGTTTAAAAAAAAAAAAATAGTTCATGTGTAGATAGTGCCTGAAATTAACAAAATAAGCACTACATAGTACGTACCCATTAAAGCCCCTGCCGCTTAGCACTGCCTATCTATCTTTTGGGCAGGGCTGCAGAAGTGACGCTTTGACTACAGCACATGACCACTGCGTACGGAACTGATATTTTTATTGTTATAATTTTGGGTTACATACAACATTTTAATCGCTTTTTAGGAAAGTGCGGCACCCAAAAAACTGCATTTTTGGCGTTTTGATTATTTTTATTCTTTTTGCTGTTTATTATAAGATTGAAACTATTTTAGATTTTGTTATATCAAATATTTATGGAAATGAGATTACAAAATATATATATATTTTTTATTTATTAACTGGGAAACGGTTTATTTAAACTTTTACTGTATATTTATTTTATTAAAAAAAAGAACAAAAAATGTTTTTTTTTCCTTTTTTTGTCTCCTTATGCTACTTGAACCTGTGATCATATGATTAATAATATAGTACTGTAGTAAATACAGTATACAGCTAAAGGCAGAGCTTTATAGGAGGGCTAACATGGCCGCCATGCAGACCCCATTTGCCCTGATGCTCCATTCAACCCATGTGCCCATATGATGTAAATTTAAATTATATGATCATAAAGGGGTTAAAGCATTACCTACCTGTGGCCAAATGGTGGCATTTCCAATGTAGATCGTGTTCACATTGTGCTAATATGGCCACATTCAATGCGTGCCTTATCATCATCATAATCAATTAGCATAGAATCCACTGTCAGTATCAAAGACATATTTCTTATTTTCATAATTTTAAAAATCCTTTGCAGAATTATCATATTTTTTTATATTTGACACGTAAAGGGTTTTATTGATGACTTATTGCAAGAATATAAAATCCTTTACTGATCATGAGGGGTCCAACTTCTCCACAATTTGTACAATGAAGCGCCCCATTGCTAGCTATGTGCTGCAGTTCACGTACAACATTTCCCTTCACATAGTTTTCTACTTTTTAAGGTTAAAAGTAGACATAAGTCCATCAAGTTCAACCTATTGTTCCCCGGCACCCAATATGTTGTAGGTTTCTGTAGTACAGGTTCCAGAGAGCAATCTCTGAATCTAGGAGGGCCCTGAATTTTGAACACCAATTGATTTTAGTGTTACAATGTACCATGGAAATATCCTCTTCAGAGAAGAAAACGACTAGAACTCGAGTGCCACCTATTGGATATAGCAATTCAAAAAGTTAATAATGACCCTATAACGAGCCTTGCCACTTGACTTAGGATAAAAGCCAAACCAGACACTCCATATGCAGCCATGTGTTTCAGGGTGTTTGCCCCTCGTCAGTACAAAGCAAGAGGTCTGATTTGGCTGAGGCTTCTGACTGGGGTTTAAGGGGGAATGTACCAACAAATTACCAAAGTGTGAACAGCCCTTTAGGGATACAAAATTCTTACCAACAAATTACCCCGAGGGGTAAATAGACCCTATTAAAGGGATGCAATAAAATATTACTTTTATTAATTTTAATTAAAAGGTGGTCTATATTTAAAAAAGTACTAAAGTAAACCTGTATTATTCCAATGTCTAACAGGATTCCTAATATTCGAAGCCTTCTCTATTCAGCTAGAAATATTAGTCATTTTAAATATAGACTACCTTTTAATTAAAATTAATAAAAGTCATGTTTTATTGCATCCCTTAAATAGGGTCTATTTACCTCTCGGGGGAATCTTTCTTCTTGTTGAGAGTGCCAAAGCCGGCGTAAGGAGTCTTATAGGAGACGTGGTATAATATTCAGTATTGACTTGTAGGATTGCTACCCTCATTAGATGGCACTAAAGTTTTGGTCTTCTTCCTCTCTGAAGAGCATATTTGCATATTTAATTTCCTAGAGGAGCATTGCATGGCCTATAAGTCTCTTTACGCAGGTTTGGCACTTTCCACAAGGAGAAACGTTCCCCCTTAGACCAATATACCATGGGGCATGCTATATCCTTCTATTTTAGTTAGACATAATGGGTACAATGAGTTCTAGATTTGGATTTTTGCCGTATGTTTATTGTCAGCGCTCAGCTCCGGAGAGGTTTGCTTCTTTCTTATAAATACCATTGAAAATGTTTAGCCATTTACACTCCCATTCCCATTAGCTATTTAGCTTTTTCTTACAAATGACTTACTAGAAAAGGATTTGCACAGGAACCAGTGATAATTGCTTGGCTTTTTTTTACTTATGTTTAACAGTTTAGAGAGTGTAGCTGCACAATTATGTTTTCCTGTGGCCACTTTCTGGAATTCATTATTCATGTTTTCACCCATGTCAGTTGTTGGCAGCACATTCATTTAGAAAAAATTTTAAGAAATTGTGTTCTAAGTGAAAGTTTATGTAATTTGTATTTGTCACATGTTTTATGGATAAAGTATTATTTAGAAGCAGATAAAGATGGACATTTTCTTGCCCACTGAATGGCAGATTACATGTTGCCATACCTGAAGACAAGGGGTGGTACGGTACCAATACTCAAGAAATGTGAGCTGAAATCAACTCCTGGATTATCAGAATTGTTTAGACCCTTGCAGCACCTAATTCATAGACTCATAGAATGTTAGAGTTGGAAGGGACCTTCAGAGTCATCGTGTCCAACCCCCTGCTCAATGCAGGATTCACTAAACCATCTCATACAGATGTCTGTCCAGCCTCTGTTTGAAGATGTCCATTGAAGGAGAACTCACCACCTCTCGTGGCCGCCTGTTCCACTCATTGATCACCCTCACTGTCAAAAAGTTTTTTCTAATATCTAATCTGTATCTTCTCCCATTTAGTTTCATCCCATTGCTTCCTGTACTTCCATGTGCAAATGAGAATAAGGACAATCCCTCTACACTGTGACATCCCTTCAGATATTTGTAGACAGCTATTAAGTCTCCTCTTAGCCGTCTTTTTTGCAATGTAAACATTCCCAGATCCTTTAACCATTTCTCGTAGGACATAGTTTGCAGTCCGCTCACCATCCTGGTAGCTCTTCTCTTCTCTTAACTTGCTCCAGTTTTCTTATGTCTTTTATAAAATGTGGTGCCCAGAACTGGACACAGTATTTCATCCAAACCCGTCGATATCGGTAGGTTCAGTCGACATTAATGTATGGGGGTATAAGGCCTTAAAGGGAATTTTTCAGTTCCCCTAAGCTACCCAAACAATTCACATAGGCCAATTCCTGGATTCTAACAAAGTCCTTGATAACGATTTACAGTATGCCATCGCAAAATCAATTTTTAATGCGTCACTCTTCAAATGCTAATTAGCTAAGACTAGTCCAGCAGGGCATTGCTTTTCCCAAACGAGCCTAACCTCAGTTTCAGTAATCTTGCCCCACTTGGTGTGATTGATGTCTTTTTTATTGTCTCTATCATCTCTTCAGTGCCGGGTGTTGCATGCCTACATGAGATTTCTTGCACCGAACAATGACAATGAGTTTTAGGAAGATGTCAATCACACCAAGAATGGCATTATTACATGATCTGAGGCTAGACTAGTCTGGGGAAAGTGACGATCTGCTGGACTAGTCCTAGCTAATAATCATATGAAGAGCAACTCATTAAAAGTTAACTTTGCAAATGTTGATGCTTCGGGAGGCCTTGGGAACCTGACAGTCTCTCAAAGTCTACAATACTTTTTCTACCCCAGGTCTTTGCTATTTGCTGCCAGATTAAAGGGATCTTTAATGTAGTTATGACTGGCAGGGTTAATGTATTCAAATTAGTTTCTCTATACTTTCCAACGTTTTCAAAATATCCATTAGGCTACAGGAAAACAAGAAGGCGACCTATTCTTCCAAAAAATCTATTGCGAGCTAGCGACACTTCTCAAAAAAATTGTCCTTTTGACTTGTTAAAGTCCCTTCTTTATGTATTGAGCATATTCAGCCTATTGTTTAAATACAGATCAGGCATTGACAGGATGGTTTCAAGAACATTTTCTGGCCATTTTAATATTACCACAAATGGCTTTGGTGCTTTTCAACCTATTTTATGTTTGGTAAAATTTGGAAAATGACAAAGGACCAGGGGACATTCAATATGAGTGGAGGAAAGGTGATTCCTGCTGCTAGATAGGAAAGGGTTCTTTACAGTTAGAGCAGTCAGACTGTGGAATTCCCAACCGCAAGAAGTAGCAATGGCAAATACTATATATGCATTAAAAAAAGGCTAGAACATTTTCTCACAACAAATTGCATTGTTGGTTCTTAATAATCTAGCGATAGAGAATGTATAAGTGAACTTACTTGAACTTGATGGACTTATGTCCTTTTTCAATCTGACTATGTAACTTTCAGTATAAGCGCAATATCTTTAGTTTCAGGACGCCCTATTGATTTGTTTGTGCTATAAAACATTGGCCGGCTATGGAAGAAATCTGAAATAAATATTGTAGGAAAAGGAAAGTTTTCCGGAGTGACTGCATCTGAGAACACTCGTTATATTATTTGTGCTATTTATGTCTGTGGACTGTGGCTCTCCAAGGATTGAAGTACATAAAACAGAGGGAAAATAATGTTTTGAAAGTTATTTTTGAGGTAACGCTAAACAATTGAAGTGATGCTTCTTTATTAATAGAAGCAGAGTGAGATACAAGATCTTGCTTTGCTCTATACATATATATGTATCATGAGGAGAATTACTGCAGAGGACCTTCGTTTCATCCACAAGTCTCCTGGGAGGCTCGAACACATGGATTTCAAGGGAATGGTGAGAAAGAATGGATTGTGGCTGCCATTTCCATTCCTTCCAGTAGAAGTTTTGAAGTAAAGTGTGTATTAAGAACTGGTAGGGCTCCTGGGTTTATAAATGGCCAAAAGTTTTGAGACTGACACAAATTATGGTTTTCACAAAGTTTGCTGTTTCTTGCATCTTTTAGTCAATGTCTCTGGTTGCTGAAGTACAATTATAAGCATTTCATAAATTCTTAACGTTTTTTTTTATTAACAAATATATCAAGTTTATAAAAAAAAAACTCAATATTTACAGGGTTGACCTTTATTTTTCAAGACTTCTGCCAGTTGCCCTGGCAGCTGGATGTCAGCTTCTGGGCCAAATCCTGACTGTTGACCACCCATTCTTTCCTAATCAGTTATTGAAGTTTATCACAATTTCTGTGGTTTTGTTTGTCCATCCGCTTTTTCAGGGTTGACCACAGGTTCTCTATGGGATTGAGATCTGGAGATTTTCCTGGCCAGCCATTGACCCAAAATTTCAATGTTTTGTTCACCAAGATACTTAGTTATCACTTTTGTCTTGTGACATGGTGCTCCATCATGCTAGAAAAGCATTGTTCTACACCAGATTGCGCCTGAATCTTTGGGAGATGTTACTCTTGGAGCATGGTTAGATACCATTATATATTCATGGCAGTGTCGTAGCCAAAATTGTGAGTGAGCCCACTCCTTTGGATGAAAAGCAACCCTACACATGAGTCTCAGGATACTTTTCCGTTGGCATGAAACAGAACTTATGTTAATGCTCAAGGTTTCTTCTCCAGACAATCATTCTTCCAGTCCTCTGCAGTCCAATCCTTGTACTTCCAACAGAATCTCAGCCTGTCCTTGATGTTTGTCTTGGAGAGAAGTATCTTCTTTGCTGAAAAATTTGTGGTGGTCTTGAAGCTTTTGGCCACAACTGTACATAGCTCTTGAAATTCATACAGAGATAATTAATCTGCCTGTGCTTATTGGTTGCAAAGACTGACCCATTGAATTCGGTACCACAAGATATTTGTGTATAGGTGAGGAAAGCTGCTAATGCTTAGGCCAGGGGGTATTGTGATTTCTTTTGACATGTATAATGATAATAAAGCTGGTTGTAGAAAGTTTTAAACCAAGTCCATTGTGTTGGCGTAAAGTCATTGTTGTGTCAACCATATTATGCATAAGATGACTATCCAATGATCTCCACCATGGGAAGCACAAATTTCATTAGATAGATCTACTAACTAACATGTCAGCCATTCATATGACCGACTAAGTAATACATGAACAGTCTACACTAGAGACAGAGCTCCTCTTTGTGAATGGCTCTCAACTCTACACAGAGTCCCAACTCCTTTATGATGTCCTTCTGCATTAATACTGAAAGGGGCTGTTGTCTCTACTCAATGCAACCCATTTTAGATTAAAAAATGAGGAAAATCTATTTATGGACAGATTTAATTAGAGAGATTGCTATTATTTCATAGATGGTGCTTGATGTTTATAATATAGCTTCTGATATTACGATTATAAATCACAGCTTTACTTGCTCTTTGACCTGAGTACCAGCCATTCATCCAGACCCATGGACTTGGATACAGCAAAATTTACAGCCATTAATCAAAGTTCCAGGCAGCCTGCTTCAGCCTCATTAGATCTCATCATTCAATGACATTTATCCATTATCTCAATGTTTTCTAACAAATTGAATTCTGTACTTTGGTAATATACACGGAAATGACACATATGTTCCAAACATATAAATCATAAATGAACAGATGGCTTGTAAAATGAAATAGAAAGGGCGGATACTAACCACAAACCCGATCATTGTCTTTACAATTTTTATGCCTTTATTTTCATCAGATCCAATACAATAAAGTTTTATTTGCTCCCGGTGTTTATGTAATCTTAGAACCTTCTGGATAGTGTCTATAGCAGAGAGAGCGTTTTTTTTCACTTTGTGATTAAATTAGAAGGTATTTATCTAAGAAAACAGTTGGCAAACAAAGACATTTTATTGGATGCCTTGTGTTTGTGCGGCTCACGGATCGTATTATTGAGAAGCACCAGATTAATGGATTATGGGTATCAACAGTAAAAGGTGCATTTTCACTAGCCGACATTGGCGATCACCATAAGGACAAGCAAAACACACATTAGTGGGGTGATTGGACCATTTATGCTGCCATTAGTGGCAGCTAGTGATGAGCGAGTATGTTCCGCTAACATTTCGGCAAGCTTGCTCGGGTGCTCGCCGAGTATCTTCAGCGTGCTCAGGTGTTATGTTTTAGTTGCGCTGTGTGCATGATTTGCGACTTTTTAACAGCTTTAATACATGTCAGGAATGCCTAAGAAATAGGCATTCCTCACATGTATTAAAGATGTCAAACAGTCGCAAATCATGCACACGGTGAGACTCAAATATAACACCCGAGCACGCTGAAGATACTCGGGAAACACCCGAGCATGCTCATAAATCTCGAGTAACGAGCATTCTCGCTCATCACTAGTGGCAGCGCATTTCCAGGAATACGCAAGGGATGTGCTGCCAATAAAAGGATACTTATGGTGATAGAATTTATTAACAATCATTCTGTTCCCATCAGTACTCATCGGACTCTTGTAAATAGGAAAATAAATGGCTGACGAGCAACTGCTATGTCTATCCTCTATTCCCTGCCCAACATTTCCTTGGTGCCTCTATCGCTTTCTAAATCTTGTGATGTCACGAAGTCGCAGGATGATGCAAGTCATGACATTGCATGAAGACTAGTGACTAGACACCATGACTTGGTGTTTAGGTGTCTAGAAAGTGACAGAAACACCCAAGAGATGCTAATCCAAGGATGCTGGCTACAGAAATGAAGTGCAGCTGCAACAGAGGAGTGAACCAGAGGTCGGATCTGGGTGTCCTGATTCTTTTGATCTATTCTGTAAAGTTTTCCACAAGGTATGAACAGCAGTTCTGTTATACACCACCAAACAAAAGACAGTGCTGGAAATGATCCTTTCCCCCAATATAGTGAGTGCAGTCTGGAGTGTCTGTTTTCATTGTCATAGACAACAACAAAAAATCATTGAAGAGGTACAATAATGGTGAAGATTGTTAATTACACTTGGTAATAAGTTAGGGTTAGCTATTGATCAAGGTATGTGGTAGATCCTCTGCAACATAATACACAAATGCGGTTAACAGTAGAGGGAAAAAGCATCTTATGCACTGCAAGCTTCATTACGTAGTGTGACTTTTCCACTATGTTGTCTTTTCCATTACTTGTATAGATACAAATGTCTGTGTATGAAAAACACGAGACCGTGATTTTTGCAATGCACAGCTATAACATGATATTGCTGTGTATAGTAGAAGTGATGGGATAATCACTGGCTCAAGTTCCCAAGAGACTACAAAATATAGTAAAAAGTAAAAAAAAATGCTTTAAAAAATGTGTATAAAATAAAAAATATATAAATGCCCCCCCCCCCCCACTCTGCCAATGTACTCCTCACTAAAACTTAAGGGGAACCTGACAGGTCCTCCATTCCCTCCAACCCACCTGCATTTGTATATTTGTTGTTAAATTCCCTGCCTAACCAGCCCTTTATAGTGTTTAACACTTAAATACCCTAAATATATGTTTAAAAAAAGTCTTCTTCACTTTTGGACATGCTCAGTACGCCCACAGGGGCGTGGCAACATACTTTGAGGGACAACTGGTCTTGGGAAAACAACACCCCATGGAGAAGTCAAAGGAATAATTAGCATATGAAAAGCGACGTTTATAAAGACTTTTTTAGACATGTATCTAGGTGTTAAACACTATTGTTACGTATAGCGGGCTCACAGGGTGAGGTGGATCCTCTTAGCCCAAGGACCAGGTGGGCACATGGGTCACAGGCATCTGTGCAGCAGCCAGATGGAGCACGCGTAACACGGACATGTAAGATGCAAATTAGAATTTTAATAAAGTTCTGGAAACCACAGAGAGATTGCTTTACTGAAGTACGTTGGCAAACATAAGGCGTCATGGAGATGCAGACAGGTTGCAAACAGAATTCAGAAGTGACAAGAAAGTCTAATACCATGGAAGCCACACACAGCCAGGAAGACATCCTGAAAACCACAGGTGGGCACATAGTAGGTCCTAGATGACTGGAGACAGGTAGGAGACAAAATTCTCTACTGACAAAGTCACAAACAGCTGCAGGCAGGTTGATAATGGAAACCATAGGCAAGTAGGTAGCGATACTGGAAGCCGCAGGCAAGTTGGTAACTGGAAGCCTTAGACAACCAGGTAGCGATACTTGAAACTACAGGCTGGTAAGTAGTGATACTAGAAACCGCAGGGAAGTAGGTGAGGTCCTCCACAGATAAACAGGTGTAGTCCTGAAGATTACTGACAGGCAGCAGAGTTACTGGAAACCACAGGCAAGCAGGTGAAGTCCTCCACTGGCAGGTAGCAAGGTTACTGGAAACTGCAGACAAGTAACTCGGACTGGAAACCACAGACAGGAGACGTCCAGATGAATGTGGACTGGAACTGTGCTCAGCAAACTAGGAGAGTTACTACAAGTCTTAGACCAATACTAAGACACAGGTGTGTCTCTAAGGAGCCTTTATATAGGCCCAGGAAATACAACACATGGATCACGCTGGGCTACTTGCAAAGCCCGACTTTAAGCACAGGAAATCAAATGGACTGGGGCATGTGCGCAACAACTATAAAGGGCTGGTTAGCTGGGAATTTAAAAACAAATATACAAATGCTGGTGGGTTGGAGGGCATGGGGAACCTGTCAGGTTCACTTTAAAGGTGTTTTCTGGTTTTGGAAAACCCTTCTTCCCTGGTTTCGGAAAATCCCTCTTCTTTTTTATTAAAGCAAACTGCAACTCGGGAAGAAGGGTAAGTTTTTGTGAGTACTGCGATTGGCTGGGAGGTTTTGAGGGCACGCCTTCCATGGGCCCTCAGGCACAGCCCAAGTGTCCAAAGGGTTGGTCTATCTCTGATTCTACATTATTATTTACATTTTAAAGAGTATTTGCCACTCCCTTTGTACAAACTGATGCCAGCCTCTCAACTACATGTACAGTATATTACCACTACCTGTTACTCATCGGTTGTCCTGCATAGCATTGATTTACAGGTCAGTAATATAAGTGAGCATTAAAGATTCAATTCCCAGTAATGTATAAAAGTACCAAAAATTAAAACAAAATGAATATAGTTAAAGCAAATATGTCACCAGTTTTTTGCTATTCCATCTGTAATGTATCACTTACTTTACTGAGTGCTGCAGTTTTAATAAAATTACAGTTTTCTCTGCTGCAGATCTAGTAGTTATCTAAATGCTGAGCTCTGTATAACCCCGCCCACACCACTGATTGGAGCGTTCTGTGTCCACGGTGCATAGGCAGGAAGCTGCCAACCAGTGGTGGGGGCGGGGTTTGACTACCCGGCAGCCCAGTAAGTGACACATCACTGTAATCAGGGTCTCTTCTCCCCTATATAATGCTGCTCTCTGATTAGGTAGCAAAAAACTGGTGACAGATTCTCTTTAATCATTGTGCTGATCAAATGAGATCCCTTTAATTTTTAGCTTCTTAATTACAATGCGACAGGCTAAACTTGGCATGTTTTATGGGAAACTGGTGGAGTTACAGACTGTATGTGGAATACGGAGTTAAATCACATTGATTTTCAGGCTAGGATTGCAGCATCTGCAGAGAGCTGAACATCAAAGGGCAGTTAATGGACAGGCCAAGGACGTTCATTGCTGGATTTTCTTAGAGAGCACACGTGAACACATTTCTGCACTTGCAAAAATAGGATTTTACCTTCTTAGAGAAGGTTAACTAGATGAGACAAAGCAGCAGAAATATGTGAATAAGAAGGTGCTTGACTTGTTACTGGGTGCACAGAATTAACCTCAATGCACACACAAGACATTAAAATTGCTAACACCATTGATGGTAGTGAGTAGTGACAGACTTTTTTCTTGCAAACTTTTTGCTCTATTGTGCTCTAATGAGTCAATGTTATGGTACGATATTGAAACATTGCCATCACTGATATTTCCTTAAAAAAATAGTGGCAAGTTCCAAGTTTACAAAAAATGTTGCATATATTTAAAGGGGTTTTCCCAAGCACAAAAGTTCATTTTAATCAATAGATTTTGGAATAATAATAACTTCCACAATTGGATGTGTTTAAATAAAATGTTCCTGTGCCATGAATCTTATAAATGTGCCCCTGCTGTGTACTGTGTAATGGCTGTGTCTGACCGTACAGGAACATGGTCTGATCATACCACATCTCCTGGGCAGGGGAGGAAGCAAAAGAGTATACAGACAGGACAGCAGGGGATCACAAATTATTCTTTCCTTGAGGTAAAACAGGCAGTTAAAAAAGAATCAGCTACGATTCCCTGTTGTAATGTCTGCATACTCTTTTGCTTCCCCCCGGCCCAGGAGCTGTGGTAGGAAGCCAAAGATGACCTTTTGAAGCTTCTCTGCTATTTTCAATTGTAGCCAGTAGAGCTGCGGGAAGGCACTCTTGGTTCCCTGCACTAATAGAGAATTCAATTATAATGGGAGAAATCTAACTATTGGTTTCTCTGGTACAGATTGCCCTCATTATAATCCACCCCTGTATACAAGATAAAGCCCAAGAATAGACATGTGGCAAAAACAGTCCATGAACAGATTTGAGGGGAAAAGGAAACCCCTTTCAGAAGATCTGTCACTTGCCATAAATATTACATTTTTGTTTAACTGCTGCTTTTCCTCTGAATCTAGTGTTTTTTCTTTTTTTTTTGCACCTGTCCATTCCTGAGATATGGCCCCCTCCTTCCCAGTATGTAAATATAGTCTTTCCAACAAAGTGGGCATGGTCCCTAACTCTTTTTCATGGTATTCTTTTTATGGACCCCTTCATTTCTAAACTTCTGGAACAATTCGTCCACTCCTGTCTAATCCGCTATCTCTCAGATAGCGCTCTTCTTGACCTTTTACAGTCTGGTTTCCACTCTTTACACTCTACAGAAACTGCCCTTACTGAAGTCTCTAGTGATTTACTAACAGCTACATCTAATGGTCACTACTCCCTGCTGTTTCTCCTGGATCTCTCTGCCGCATTCAACTCTGTGAATCACCAGCTCCTCCTCACAATGTTCCGCTCTATCGGGCTCAAGGATACTGCTCTTTCCTGGTTTTCCTCCTACCTCTTTGACCGCTCCTTCACTGTATCTTTTGCTGGCTCCTCTTTCTCTCCTCTTCCCCTTACTATCGGGATTCCTCAGGATTAAGTTCTAGGCCCTCTCCTCTTCTCCTTATATACCGCCCCCATGGGACAAACCATCAGTAGATTCGGTTTTCAGTACCATCTACATGCAGGAACGAAGAGGTGTGGGAGCAAAAAATACTGTACATATTGCCAAATGATTGATGGTACAGCTGAAGCTCTGCCCACCTGCAGTGAGCCAATGGCCACGTGAATTTCTTTCACAATTGTACAACCATTGGCCTGCCAGTGGGCAGGAGGGCGGAGCTTCTGCCACATGGCCAGTCACACCACGTGGCTGCACTTTTAAAGAACCCTTTGTGCGTGCCACAGATTTTTCCTATTTATTGGATCATGCAGAAAGAAACTGGCGTTACTAAACATCCCGTAGTATTCTGGGTTTTGTTAAATGCTGCTACAGAGGCTCGGATTATTACTACAAGTTAAAAAAAAGGCCTCCAATAGAATCAAATATCTCCAGCCCTAAAAATAACCTCTAGACTAGTGATTTCAACCTTTCAACTATTTTTTCTTCAACTGTTGCAAAACTTCAACTACAATAGTCAAGACATATTGAGAGTTGTAAATTCTCATTAACTGCAGGCCACTGCTGTAGACTATGAAAAGTCAGTTTGTAGTCTGTGTCTTAAGTAGAATTTAACATCACATTCTGCTCCCTGCTGAGCACTCCATAGGGATGCTCCATCTGTTTGGCTGAGAAACTTTATGCAGAGGTCTAAGGGGTAACGTTTCTCCTTGTGGTGAGTGACATACCAGCTCTGGCATGCCATTGTAAAGAGGCTTATTTGCCATGCAATGCTCCTCTGGGAAATTTAATATGCAAATTGCCTCTTCAGGAAGGAAGAGGAGTTGAACTCTATAGTGCCACCTGTTGGAAGCAGCAATCCTACAAGTCACTATCGACCCTTTAACGAACCTTGTAATATGACTTGGGATAAAAGCCAAAACAGAATCTCAATTTGCAGACATAGTGTTTCGGGGTATTGTCCCTCGTCAGTGCAAAGTATGAGAACTGATTTGGCTAGGTGAGAGGCTATGGAGTGGACTGAGGTCTAAGGTGTAATGTTTAACTTGTGAATAGTGAAACATTACCCCTTAGACCTCAGTCCAGAGGCTCTCACTTAGCCAAATCAATTGTCATACTTTTCACTCAGGAGGGGCAATACCCCAAAATACCGAGTCTGCAAATTGAGATTCTGATTTGGCTTTTATCTTAAGTCATATTACAAGGCTCGTTAAAGGTTCGATAGTGATTTGTAGGATTGCTGCGACCAACAGGTGGCGCTATAGAGTTCAAGTCCTCTTCCTCCCTGAAGAGGCAATTTGCATATTAAACTTTATGCAAATGTCCTTTTGAGATAGATATTGACTTCAATGAAGCTAACAGTTTTACTTATGAAACTTTGGACTCTGTTTCAACTTCTATGTCGATCTTTTTTGCTGGATGCTATAGTATAGTTTACAAAACTATTGTATCTGGCAAAGAGGCTCACTATCAGGAAGGTGGATTGCTCAGCAGCAAGCCAAACATGACGTGAACTCTCCCTTATTGACAGATTATAGACCATCATAACTAGTTGTATTATAAATGGGCAACTGTGAAATATTTAAGAAGTGTACGGTTACTCTGCCTATTTTCCAATCGCTAGCCAAATGTTACAATCAATCGGCTGCAAAAAATATGTACTGTATTTTTAAAGGGAATTTGTCAGTAGGATCACCCCTTCTAAGCCGTCTATATAGGCATGTAGGTCATAGGAAGCTGAATAAAATGATATCTTGATAAATGCGATCTGATGTCTTATTCCAGAGACAGCTATGTTTTTCCCATATGTAAATTAGCTGTTCAGGAGTATGGGGTGGACATAGATCTCTCTGAGAATTTGCCTCCAGAGATCATTGTAAATGAAAGTGTGAGACATGTAATGGCCGCTCTCTGCTCTCCTGACCTCACTGCCGAGCTGTGTGTGATTATACCTGACACATCTGCAGGCTCCTCTCAGCCAACATCTCACAGGTAGACAGTGTTGCAAAACAGCAGAGCTGTGAGAGCTGCAGCAAATGTGTTTGTAAGGAGACAAAGTTCAGTTCTACTGTAATGTGTTAGTTACATGTCTCACACTGGTAACTCCCCCTTTTATTTTGAATAATCTCTAGAGGCAGATTCTCAGGGAGCTCATAGTCCATCTCAGCTCATTTACATTTAAGAAAAAAGCGGATTTCTCTGGAATAAGAAATCTGATTGAAGATATCAAGGTATCATTTTATTCACCTTTTTTTGACCTACATGTTCATTTAGATGGCTTAGAAGGGATGATCCTACTGACTAGTTCCCTTTAAAAGCAGAAACCATTCTCTATCATTCATTAACACCAGGTATTACTGCATTTCATTTTGCACTGCACTACCATCCTGTAAGTGTTGCAGAAAGAACTGTATTTAAAAAATCAGATATTATTTTATTTGATTTCTATGTATGGTCCGACCAGGGAGCATGCTTTCTGCATTAAGAGGAACTTTTCTCTGACAATATCAAGCTGTGTTTTAAATAATTTAGCTAATGCTGGACCTAAATAATAAATGAGACAAATTTACTTTTCTTACACTGTCAATAATTAACAGCTACCAAGAAGTCTGAATTTCATGGTAATAGTAAAAAGTGAATATTTCAGCTGGTTCAATTAATTAATTTATTGTTAATTAGAAAATCATTAAACTCTTCAGAACCTAGTAGAAGTGCTTAATAACTGCTGTTGGAGTCCGCAATAGCCAGAAACATAGAGACTGAAACTGAGATCTGCAAAAATATTCTTTAATAGCTCAGTTTTCCATAAGACCTGGATCATGCTCCAGGGTGTTTGCTAGCTATGTTTCTTGCTAAAACCATAATAAGATTCAATAGGGAAGTGAAAAGATTTTCTTCTTACAGTGCCCACGATTGTCGGGGGTTATTTTCATGAGAGTTTGACTAACTGCAACCTCGTTAGATTATATGGAAGTAGTATAAAAATGCAATTTCTGTGTGTTTCACTGTTGCAGATCAATTAAGTTGCATATTTAGGGATGTCTTCTTCTTGAGAACTGCCTAAAACACATTTGTCCATTAGCCCCAGAACCACTTGAAAATGCATATATACAGGGGAAACATGTCAGTGGGGCTTACAGCTTAAGTTTTTATAGTGGTTCCGCTGTTTCTGAATTTCTAGTCATGGTGTACACTGCAGGCAAACAACCTAGAGATCTTCATAACTTGACACAGAAGGTTATCTCATTTAAGAGGATTAAGATAACATTACTCTTGCCATTGATGGATGTCCAGTTAGGTGTTAAATTACTTTTTTTGGACAGTGATATACTAGGCTGTGTTATTTTTGTTAAGGTAAACTTGGCTACATCTATAATATGAGAAAAAGTGAGCTGATCAGCAGCATTAGTGACTCAAAGTCAATGGTTCAGAAATTGTTTTTCCACTAAAGACCAGTCAAGAACCAAACTTAATCTTTTTATAGTGTGTATTACCAGTTCTAGTAATATAAAGTAGCGTGCAAAAGTTTTATTCAGGAGTGGGAAAAATGCTTCAAAGTAAGAATGCTTTCAAGAATAGAATTGGTAATAGCTTATTTTTTATCAATTAAGAAAATGCAAAATAAATGAACAAGAGAGAAAACTAAATCAAATCAATATTTGGTGTGATCGCCCTTTACCTTCAAAACAGCATCAAAGCATCAATTTTTCTAGGTACACTTGAACCGAGTTTTTGAAGGGACTTGGCAGTGAGGTTGTTCCAAACTTCTTGGAGAACAAACCACAGGTCTTCTAGGCTGTACAAATCCTTCTGTATCTTCATGTAATCCCAGACAGACTCGGTGTTGAGATCAGGGTTCTGTGGGAGCCACATTGTCATTTCCAGGATTCTTTGGTCTTCTTTACTCTGAAGATAGTTCTTAATGACCCACAAAGTATTTCAATTTACTCGGTTACATCTCTTTTAGAAAATCTATAAGTGTCTACTGCTGCTGGTCACACATGCAAAGCAGCAGCTCAATCTTTTTTCTCACCAGAACTAGACACATAAAGTAGACATTCTGAGTGGTTATATAAAATACACCATGGGGAGTCATAACACATATGTAAAAGTAATTTCCAAGGGGTGACGTTTCTCCTTGTGGAGAGTTACATGCCTGGTATGCCAGTGTAAGGATGCTTATATGCCATGCAAAGCTCCTCTGGGAAATTAAATATGTAAATTGCTAAAGACAGCTTGAACACTAGTGCCACCTATTTGAAGTAGCAATCCTAAAAGTCAACATCGACCATTTAACAAGCCTTGCAATATGAATAAGGATAAAAAGCAAACCAGAATCTCAATTTGCAGACATGGTGTTTTGGGGTGTTGTCCCTCCTCAGTGCAAAGCATGAGATCTGATTTGGCTGTATGTGAGGTTTCTGACTGGGACCTAAGGGGTAACGCTTCTCCTTGTGGAAAGTGACATGCCTAGCATGCCAGTGTAAGGAGGCTTATAAGCCATGGAAAGCTCCTCTGGGAAATTAAATACGCAAACAGAAAAGCAGTTCTTTAAAGCACCACTCCAGCATCTTTTTTATTGCACTGCTGGAGTGGTGCTTTAAATGTAAGTCCCCTGCCCCCTTTCTGATACTCACCTTTCGGCATTTAAGTCTGTTTTCGCAGCCGCTCTCTGGCGAAAAGTGACCTGCTTGCAGCTCCAGTGTTTCATGGAGCTACGCGAAGGTCACTTTTCAATACAAGTCTATAAGAGCCTCGTTCTGGCCTCATTCTGGTTCTCATAGGCATGGGGCTTAGATTTAAAGTGCCACTCCAGCCCAGCACTGAAAGAAAAACAAAAAATGCTGGAGTGGTGCTTTAACTGATTCTAATTGAGATATTGTTATATATCTCTTTATGTAGAGTAATTAATATTTAATCAGTGGACAAAAATCTAGGGGTAAACTTTTGTGATTTATTTTTTTTTCATAGGGGTTGTCCGGTAACAAGACATTGATGACCTTTCCCACGGAAAGGTCAACAATATTAGATCAGTTTCTCTACCAATCTGTTTTAATTATTTCTCGTGGTGGCATCATGTTAACATTGAATGGAGCTGCACTGCACAGTGTAGCAGCCCCTGAAGGGTACTGCAGATCGGCTCTTATTCTCTTAAACTGTCTGAGACTTTCAGAGAAACTTATTTCTTATCTAATACCGTACACTAGTTTTATCTAGAACACAAGATCTCCCAATGGAAAACACTTGTGAAAGACCCAAAGATCTTTTATATTTGATTTAAATATTGGCATTAAGGATATCAGCGAACAAAAGCTTCAAATACCATCTGGGCTTCAGTGTTCCAAAGTATCCTTTGAGGTCAAGTGCAGAAATTTTGATTAGTAACATAAAATGTACATGCATTAAGTGATGCTTTGGCAATCAAAGTAAAATATACACTTTCAAGATCTTTAAAGCCTGAATTTCTTATGCATGGCGTTAGATTATAGTTCCATAAAATAGCCTGAGCAATGTTATTATAGAGTGTAGCTCATCCGTTGTAGCTTCAGTATGGGCCGGAATCATAATAATTGCCATTTTATACACTGCTCTTTAATTCCTGTTTAATAAGTAAATGTATTACCGCAGTGAAATCTCTGCCTAGCTTGTAAAAAATAATGCAATTTTAATTTCAGCTACACAAAAGTACCAATATTCAATTACAGCACGACTTCATTCTCATGAATCTCATATTAGTATTTATGTCTAATACTTTACTGTCGGCTTTAGTAGAGAAAAGCTAAAAACCATCATAGATTAAGTTAAGTCATTGGTAGGCACCAAAACTAAGAGGAGGAACAGTATTTTTGTTAAAGGAGTATTCCTCTGAATACTGATTGATAGGATAGGTGATAAATATGTGATCATTGGGGGCCAACTGCTTGGGCCACACAACAACAATCGTGGTGAGAATATTGTCTAATAAATTATTGCTGTATTTTTCTCTTGATTTTGATACTGTTTTTCTATATTTTTAGTCTTTTAGACTATTACTTATTTTTTTGCCATTTTTAGCCCCAAAACACTGCCCATGTTTAAGACGTTAACCTCTTAAAGAAAGGCCTGTTTTTCATTTTTGCGCTTTCATTTTCTTCATTGCCTTCTTCCGAATGCCCATAAGTTTTCTTTTTTCAGTTGACATAGCCGTATGACGGCTTGTTTTTGGTGGGACAACCTGTAGATTTGAATGATACCATCTATTTTACCCTAAAATGTACTGAGAAAAGGGAAAAAAATCAAGTGAAATAAAATGGTGAAAAAAAATGTAACTTCACTATGTAACTCCTGTTGCCTGGCAGCATAATTTTCCAGGACACTAAAATTACGGTGATACCTAACTTACATAGATTCTTTTGTTTAAAAAGTAATGAAAAAAATGTTGTGTTGCCGTTTTGCGAGACCTTTAGCATTTTTATTTCTCTGTCAATGAAAGGCTCTTTTTTGTGTTCTGAGCTTATGGCTTTATTGATACCCATATGGGGTACATATGATGGTTTATATCATAACCCATCAGTGCCACGCAATCCATGCTCCATTTAAATGCAGCTGTCAGAGATTGGTAGTGGCATGTAAGTGGTTAACAGCAGTGAGCAGAGCGCAGCCCTGGTCACTGCTGTTAGACACAGATGCTGGCTATGTAATATCTACCACATGTGAAGGGAGCTTAGCTCCTGAGCCCTTTCCACACATGGTCACCCCAGCGCTGACATACATTTATGTGATTTTCCCTAAGGGGCTAAGGACCACTATTTTTTTCCTTTATTATAGCTCTATAAGGGCTTGTATTTTGTGGGTTATGTGTTTTTCAATGGCACCATTTTAAGGTACACATAATTTATTGAATTTTTTCAACTCTTTAGGGGAAAAAATGAGAAAAAGCAGCAATTTAATAATTTTCTTATTTGTTTGGGGGGTGGCAGAATGGTAATTATTCCTGTGTACTGTGCAGTTAAAACAGGTTAACCGTAAAAATAAAAAGTTGACTGATTTCATTCTACTGCTCATTATGAATGTGGCGGTACTGAATTCTTTACTTTTTTTATTATCATTATTAATTGTATATTAATATCATCTTCTGCTGCACTTCATATAAAATATATCTTAAAGACAATGGGCGGGAGATATATCAAAACTGGTATAAAGGAAAAGTGAGGCAGGTCAGTTTTCTTTCTCTGTCATTTGATAAATAACCTTTCAATCTTTACAAATGGCCTTTATTTGCGATAATGAAAACAGCAGAATTAATTATGCATTTTAAAGATTTACCCTCTCTATTCTTGTATGATTAATTGAATGCTCTCCGGTGAGTCCAGAGTACCATGATGATCACCGCGAAGATCAGCAGATTGCCGCAGTGTTGGCTTCCAAGACTTCTGTGCAAACAGTTGATCTTGGAGGGAAAGTTGCCATTGATCATTTTTTTTACCTATGGCAGCCTCGGTGTAATAATACACGATGACTATTCAGATAAATGACTTTCCGTATAATACCTGAAGGTCCTAAGTCTGTTAGACTGAAGCATTGCTTGCTAGCAGCTTTCTTCTCTGGCTCACGCGGGAGATCCCAAGCTGGAAAACCTTCTCCGTGACATCAATAAGAACAGGAATACTGGGGAAAACACTTTAATGCAGTGTGCTTTGTGTATAGGTGTTAAATGAGAAAATAACTGAGGTCTAGATTGGAAAAGAAGCCCACATTAGGGCAACACCGCAAAAAAGAAATAAGAGAGGGTGAGAGTGAGGTAGTGCTTATCTAGGATGGTTTTGTAGAGACACATCATCTACAAGAGCCTAAGAATCCGTGGCTGCAGCCCCGTGGCTGGAGGAGAAACTGCGCTTGTGGGAATGAAGAATCTTTGATGGTATAAAATGAAGGTTTTTATTGCACTTTGACGCTGGACTGGCACCTTTTTCAAAGTAATGTGTTTTACCTGGAAAAAGGCGCCAGTCCAATGCTGAAACGCGTTTGTATAATTAAAACCTTCATCTTATACCATCGAAGATTTTTCATTCCCAAAAGCGCAACCCAGGTACCATGATATTCACATTAACGTAATTAATAAGATAAATCATCCCCAATCCCCAACCTTGGCCCCCAAGATCAGCACCATTGATCTACTTGTCCAGTACTACACAAAATGATTGACAACACACTTGCGACATGCTACTTTATTTATAACATATGTATTTATTCTAGCACCGGTGGCTATGAATTGCTTTTCTATTTTTTTTTTCTTTTTTTGTCACAAAATGATTTCCATTCTTTGCATTCAGAACAGTCATGTTCCGTTAGCTAAAATTGTGACAGGCAATTACTTTACTAAAATCTTTTATATTTGCTTAAATAATTGTATGTTTGCTGCTTTTATTTACCGTGAGCTTCAATGTGCAGTGAGGAATAGAAAAGTAGCTAGAAAAAATCATTGTGACATTAAAAAAATTCTAATTTGAAAGATATGCCAGACTGCGGCATGTGAAATAGTGCATTTAACATCATTCAAAGATCGAAGGGGCAAGGAGTAATAAGAATAGATGTCCAGGAGCATAGGGACATGCGGATATAGGGAGCAGGTGTCTAGGAGAATAGTGACATATAGACATAGAGCACGGGTGTCCAGGAGCATAGGGACATATGGAACGGGTGTCTAGGAGCATAGGGACATAGGGAGCAGGTGTCTAGGAGAATAGGGACATATAGACATAGGGCGCGGGTGTCCAGGAGCATAGGGACATAGGGAGCGGGTGTCCAGGAGCATAGGAACATACAAACATAGGGACATAGGGAAATAGGAAGGGACATAGGAAGCACGCTCGCTCATCACCAGTCCTGAGCACATTAGCCCCTATTCATCAAAGCTTTTTTGCCAGAAAACTGGCATAAAATGCTTTGAAAAATCACAAAATTTCTGCGTAATGTGGATTATCATAAAAATGTTGAGACTTTTTCACATTCTCATACCAGTTTTAGCCAGCTCTGCTAAAATGGGCAGATCTGGGGTGTGACAGCATGTGGTGTTGCACACTCATAGCATGCAACTCTTAATGGATCATGTGCCTGTGCCTCTATCACACCCCCCTCATAAAGACGGGCGTGAACAGCGCTGGTCTTGATTAATCTGGGGCATTGTGAGTGAAGAGTGGCAACCTGCAGCACAAGAAACCTGATTCCTTGTAGGATTAGAGCCCAAAAAATTTCAATATCAAGAACATATGAATCCTTTAAAGTCGTTGTCTAAGACTTCCAAGATTCTTTTGAGACTTTTACAGGGTAGTGATCATTAGGAAATAAAAATATACTTTTAAATCATAGATCACTTCAGCACCAATGGTCTGATGGTCTCCGCCAGGACCGTAAGTGATGATGTTCCATCATCAGTCACGTGACAACTAAGACCACTTAATAACTGCAGCAGTCACGTGACTAATAGACAAACTGTTGTCATATCCTGTCCCAGCGGGGACAACTGGCGCTTCAGAGCTGGAGCCTTGGGAGATTTACAGTGATGAGCAAAAGGGTAACAATGTTTTTAATTTTTGACTTTCAGGCTCCATATCTCACCATCCACTATTGCTTTGAATGTGAGACTACCATCATTTTTTAGAAAATCATGTTGGCTATCTCATACATAAATTTGACTTGAAACTATTTAGTATATTATTAGTTATGCAGATTCTTGTCATGTCACTTCATTGTTACTGTTTTGCTATTAAAAATCTAAATTTAATTTTTATTATTGTGTTAGTATTTTGTAAATCCACCTTTGGCTTTCAACACTGCTTGAATCCTTCTGGGCATGCTCTCAATTAGTTTCAAACATGTCTCAACCGAAATCTGATCCCAGGTCTCTTCAACACGTTCCCAAAGTTGGTACATACTGGTCGACTCACTCGGGTAGGTATACAGTTTTTACTTCAACTCTGCCCACAAGTGTTTGATTGTGTTGAGATCTGGGAACTTTGGGGGCTAATCCAGCACCTCTACTTCATTGTCATTGAAACATTTCTTCGCCAATCATGACGTATGCTTCGGGTCGTTGTCCTCCTGGAACACTATATCGTTCTTTTCATACCCATAGTACTCGAGTGTACAAAGTAACTCGTCTTGTAGGATACTCACATATAGCTCAGCATTGAGACCACCATTGATCCTGGTCAAGTATCTAACGCCTTTGGCTGTGAAACAAATCCCATATTCAAGCTTCCTCCACTGGACTTGACAGTACCTTCAAGTTCTCGATCCATTCGCCACTGTTTCCCTTGTTTCTTCCAGACCAATTTGCACCTATCAGAGCCTAGTCTATTGACTTTCATTTCATTGCTCCAAATCACACATTTCCAATCATGTACTGTTTACTTTTTGTACTTTTTTGCAAACTCGAGCCAACACTTCTTATGTTGATATTGAAGTCGAGGCGTCTTCACCATTTTTCGAGCCACCATTCCAGACTTTTGTAATGTGCATTGCACAATGCTTGCAAGGACGTCAGTGATCTCACTATTACGAAGCATATGAGTCACCTCCACTGCTATATTTTCCGCGCCAAAACTGATAGACCTTGTGATGAGCCGACTTGTTGACTCTGATATTTTGCCTGGACTTCCACCTCTTGGCTTTTGAATAGATTTATGGACTTCATTTTGCATTCTTCCAACTGTCATGGCACTTATATTATGCAGTTTGGCAATTTTCTTGGCCAAGAGACCGCTATCGATGAGCTTGATGATGCTGTTTCTCTTTTCTTAGGAAATCTTTCTCTTGGGATTCAACCTAACAACACACTGAGCTATTACGGAATGTGAGAACAGGTTGTATTTTGTAGTACATAGGGAGAAAATTATTGTTCCACAACCAGAAGCAAAACAGTAACAATGCAGTGACATGACAAGAATCTGCATAACTAATCATATGGTAAATGGTTGCAAGTCAAATTTATGTATGAAATAGCCAAGATGATTGTCTATAAAATGACGGTAGTCTCACGTTCAAAGCAGTAGTGGATGGTGAGATATGGAGCCTGAAAGTCAAAAGTTCAAAACATTGTTACCCTTTTGCTCATCACTGTCAGTGGTAAATTACAGTAATTTCTTTATTTTATAACTATCTATCTTCCAATTTTTTAAAAGTTCTGGAAAACTCTTTAAAGGTTTTAAATAACTGTTATTGATATATTTAAAGGAGGGAATAGATATTTTGTCTTGGCCCCAGAACATTAGTGTGACATATGACAGTACCATATTATTGAGTTAAGAAATTAGTTATCTGCAACACACAAGACCAAAAAATGACCGCTCACCACACCTGCACCTGTACCATACCGGGTGTGACGGGCTGGGTGGTGGAACCACTGTGCCGTGATCCGAGGAGAGCCTGGAGAGCCCCTATGGACCTCACCAAGTCTGACCTTGGCTGTATGGCGGATTGACGAAACCGTGATCTGAGGAGAAACGAAGGAGATGGGACCAAGTTCTACTCCGGGACTGACCTTGGGTGGATGGCAGCTGACCCCCAAGGGACAGGAGGCAGGCATGGCCAGGAATGGTAGATAGGCTGACACCGCTGGTATAGTGATAGGTACACCAGACACGCAGGCAGGTACAGGAGGGAACGACTGGAGTATAGGCAGGCTGGTGGAGGTGGACACGGCTGATAGACAGACTGGCAGGCAGGCACGGCTGGTATACAGGCAAGCAAGCGCATATGATAGATAGGCAGGCACGGCTGATGGACAGACAGGCAGACACGGCTGATGGATAGGCAGGCGGGCACGGCTGATGGACAGGCAAGAACTAGCAAGTGTGTTAATAACAGACATACAACATTGCTCAGGCACCTCCATGTTAGTGGAGGTGCCTTAAATAGTAAGTGTCCTCCAGCAATTGGCTCGGGACACTTTAGGACGGCCCCTTTAAGAGACGGAATCCCTAAGCACAGTGCCCAGGGATCAGCGCATCGTGCGTGCACCCCGCACACTCACAGACCCGGAAGGAGGAGGAAGTGAGGGACGGGGGCCACGGTATTGAGTGAGCTGGCATCCCTGCCAGGGAAGAGGGACAGTGTACAGGGATGCCAGCGCTACAATTGGTGCATGCCAGCTTGCGCAAGCATGGGTACAAATCCAAGCAGAAGAAATGTAGGATCAATAATTTATTGGAAATCCATGTGCAAAATGACAGTAAAATCATCACACCATCTGACGCGTTTTGGAATACAGTTCCTTGGTCAACACACACACGCATGTACGCACACACACAAGCATGCAAGTGCAAACACACACGCATGTACACACACAAGCACGCAAGAGCAACACACAAATGTGCACACACAAACATTCAAGCGCAAGCACACACACAAGCATAGCACAAGTGCGTGTGTGTTGCAGATTACTCTCTTTTAACTCAATAATATATTTTTATTGTATGTGACATTTTCTTCCCGCCATGCTATGAAAAGATTGGCCAGGAAAGGGGAGAATCTCACACCCAATGGGGCTCCATCTGGTAGTAACAAAAATGTTAATTATTGAAGCAAACGTAGCTGTATTTCTACAGAAATTCCATAGCCATTTAATAATTTTATGTTAGTAGCAAATTAAAAAGTATTTGCCAAGGCGGAATGTGAGTGTATTTATTTCCAGTTCATGTGGGCTACAAGAATAAAGCATCATCACATCACGAGTCACATCGCAACTTCATAAATCAATTTTATAAAATCCAGACCTGAAAATAGACTCTCAGCCCAACATTCCTTTATTTTGCTAGAAAAAAGTCCTGCTTTAAATTTTTCTCCGCCCCTATAGTGCATAATTTTGAATGAAACTGCGTTTAAGCTTTTGGTTAAGTATTATGTACCTACATAAACAGCTCGGTTATACCTATTATACTAAAGCACTAAATCAAAACATACAATTTTCTATTCTGTAAGATGGTGACTCAGAGGCCTCACGATGTGGCCAAAGATCTAACCGCAAATTAGGATTTTTTCATGAGAGGAAAGAGTATGGTTACTAGAAGATGTCTAAAGACAGATCCTTGTGTCTTCAAGACTACTCAGTCCCCAAAGATAAATCAAATGACAACAGTTCTTAATTATTTTTTTAATCCATGATCCTCTTCTCTGATGCATTTGGTGGAAATATTCTTTAAACATACAGTAAGTGCAGTATGGTGCCAAAAAAATACCAAAGCGCAAAGTAAGCTTCTCTATGCTTAGAGATTTTTACACTTTACTTGGAGAGCTGTCTGCCTTATTTATATGATAGATAGATAGATAGATAGATAGATAGATAGATAGATAGATAGATAGATTGTGACACTTGCTCTTGAGCCGAAATGTTGCTACCTGTTCACATGTCCCAATGAATACACCATTTTTTTTTCGCCTTTTTATGTACTATAGGTTGGTGCATTACAACTTGTGGGTTGTCATCTATACCTGCACTTTATCTTGCGCTGCTTCATTTTTTTTGTTTTTTTCTAGATAGATAGATAGATCTATCTATCTATAGACCTGCCTTTTCAGCTTTGCCCATAAATTTTCAATAGAGATTGAGATCGGGGCTTTGTGATGGCCACTCCAAAACATTGACTTTGTTATCCTTAAGGCACTTTGTTACCATTTTGGCAGTATGCTCTGGGTTATTGTCCATTTGGAAGACCCATTTCCGCCCAAGCTTTAACTTCCTGGCTCATGTCTTGAGATGTTGCTTCAGTATTGCCACATAATCTTCTTTTCTCATGATGCCATCTATTTTGTGAAGTGCACCAGTCCCTCCTGCAGAAAAACAACCCCACAACATGATGCTGCCACCCCCGTGTTTCACAGTTGGGATGGTGTTCTAAGGCTTCCAAGCTTTTCCCTTTTTCCTCCAAATGTAACGATGGTCATTATGCCCAAAAAGTTCAATTTTAGTTTTATCAGACCACAGCACATGTCTCCAAAAATTAAGGCCTTTGTTCCTGTGTGCATTTGCAAACATTAATCTAGCTTTTTTGTGTTTCTTTTGGAGTAATGGCTTCTTGCTGGTAGAGTGGCATTTCAGCCCATGTTGATACAGTACTCGTTTAACTGTGGATATTGGCACAATCTTTCCAGCTTCCGTCATCATCTTCACAAGGTCTTTTGCTTTTGTCCTTGGGTTGATATGCATATGTCGGACCAAAGCACGTTCATCTCTGGGACACAGAACCCGTCTCCTTCCTGGGCAGTATGACGGCTGGACACTCCCATCTTGTTTGTACTTGCATATAATTGTTTGTACAGATGAACGAGGCACCTTCAGGTATCTTGAAATTGTACTCAAGGATGAGCCAGACTTGTGCAATGCCACAATTCTCTTCCTGATATCTTGGCTGATTTCTTTAGACTTTCCCATGATGCTACACAAAGAAGCAGTGTGTTTCAGGTGTGCATTCATATACATCCACAGATGTGTCTCTAATTAACTCAGATGTTGCCAAAAAAACCTATCAGAAGCTTCCAAACACATGACATCATCATATGGGCAGTCCAGAATTGTTTAAAGGCATAGTAATCTGGTAATTAAAATGCCTTAAAACATTCTCTCTCTCATTACTCTGGCATTTGCAAATTTTAAAAATGATGGTAATCCTAATTGACCTAAAAAGGGAAAGGTTTATTCTGATTTCATGTCAGATATTGAGAAAAACATGCATGTGTGTCTTTTTATATAGTGTATGTAAACTTCTGGTTTCAACTGTAGATATGGGATAGATAGATAGATAGATAGATAGATAGATGATAGATAGATATGAGATAGATAGATAGATAGATAGATAGATAGTTAGATAGATAGATGTACAAAGAAAGCGCAGCAGCACTCCATTATGGCCAACCAAGATACATTAAAACCATGGAAACATTTGATTTAAACTGTGTTATTACTTAGTAAGCTGTACTTACAAAAAAAGGAAGGTTCTTGATATACAATTAGATAGATAGATATGAGATAGATAGATAGATAGATATGACGCGCCCCTGGGCCTGAGTCGTGCGGCATCGCGCGCACGGGGGCTTACCCGGAGCCGGATCAGATAGGGGTAGTAGTCTCGTGGCGGTGACCCGGTCCGTGCCCAGGGAGTCAAACTGAGTGGCAGTATTTAGCAGTAGATGTTAGAATGTTCGACTACGCCACCCGTTGAATGCGGCTATGGAGCCGCCGCTGCAGGGCAGACCGCTGAGGCCGGTGATGTGGTTGTGCAGCGTAGATGGTATAACCCCCAACGGGAGGGGTATGGCCCCAGGGCAGCAGATGTGAATTGGATGAGGGGAGTGATGGTGCGGGTGTCCCAGTACTGAAGGTGCAGGTGTGACCACGAAACACGGAGGCTTGAATTGCAGTTTCAAAAGCTTTACTCACTGTTCTTTATCCGGTCGCTTGTGCACAATAAGGACCACCCGAGTCATGCTGCGTCCACCAGGTCAGGGACTCGGCCAACTCCCAGGTAGTTCCAGAGCGTGGTCCAGAGCTCCCCTCTCTTCCTTCCTACTGGCCGTTCTCACTAGGGACCCACCTATGTCCGGCTCCCTCGGGCCTCTTGGTGGTGAAACCTTTCCTGGCTTCCCTGGCCCTATACGTGGTGTGCCTTCCTGGTGGATGTGGTGAGGGTCGTGCCAAAGCTTGACCACGACCTCCGGTTCCTGGCTGAGGATGATTAGCCTCCACCAGTTTGGGATCCGGTACCCTTCTCTGCCAACCCTTCACCCTTTTCGTTCTCCTGTGGGATCTCAGGGTTCCCTCTCTCCTTGCGTCTCTGGGCCTTTCTGCCTCCTTCTCAGTGCTTCAGGCCTGGCCCTGGAGCTGGGCCCAGCCGGAGCCACAGCTCCCTGTCAGCCCTCTCTGGCTGAACTCTCCCTCAGCTTCTCCTCAGGCTCAACTCCCTGTCTCAAGATGGTGCCCACCTCTTATACTCCCTCTGACACCCGAGCCCAGGTGACTAGCACCCAATGGGCTCCTTCCTATGCCCAGAGTCCCTCCCCTATCTGCTCCTACACTACAGGGATGTTCCTCCCCCCCTCCCACTCCAGCCAGGGACAGACGCTGTCGTACCTGCACATCTATCTGGTGGGAGTACCGTTGTTCTGTCCCCCGGAAATGGGATGAGTGTAGTGCATGCAGCTATCTGAGCTCTGTTCCACCCTCCATCCTTACCCGGGAGTGGAATACCACACCTCTGGTTCGAGGTGCAATACCCCTGTAGCAGCCGAGTCCTCGGGGTGCTACAGATAGATATAAGATAGATAGATAGATAGATAGATAGATAGATAGATAGATAGATAGATATGAGATAGACAGACTGATAAACTGTAAATTATTGCTAAACTTACTAAGCATCATTTATTGTTAGATGAAGAACAAAGGTCCTGAGGGTTTTATAATTACTTTCCACTATTTTTTACCCCTGTAAGAGTTGGTTTCATGACTCTGACACATCTCACTACCGGCCTTTAGGACGTAATGATGCAGACATGAGCTAATGTACTAAAGTAAAGCTAATCCAATTGTTTGCAGTTATGGTAAATGTCTTGCAAATTAACTAAATAGGAACCAAATTATATTTATACTCTACTCCCACATGTACATTATCTGTATTCTGAGGCTAATGCCAAAGGGTTTCTCAAAATCCCTGCAAGATTCATCTTTTGTTGTCTTAGTGAGCTGATAAAATGAATTCTGGTTGTGAGTACGCGGATGGAAGGACAAGCTAAAGTCATCTGAAAGCTGCTCATCCGGTACTCCTCATTTCTTTTGCTAGGGTTAATATTAAATAATAAGCATGCTTGCTAATAATAAATGATCTACTAATAATTTACTGTTCTTTAGGCTTCCTTAAAAGGTAGCTCACAAGAGTCCATAGGACTTGAGAATCCATAGGATAAAGGATAAATTACTGATTACAGGGGGTCCGAGCGGTCGGACTCCCAGCGATCCCGAGGATGAGACTCGAACCTAGAAACTTGACTCTGCAGAGCTCTGTCTGGAATGGAGCGGACATCAAGCATACTTATCTATGCTCAACTGAAGATAGGGCTCTGGTTTCCAAATTCCAGAGCCCCAACACCAGGATCAATGGGGGTCCCAGTGGTCGGTCACTTCAATGCATTTTTTTATCAACACATGTTATAATTCCAGCTGTTTTTTTTTAATGGTACATGTAGTTTTTCTAGTTTTTTTCAGCATTTTTAGTGCATTTTTTCCCAGATAATTTGTTTTAGAACAGTTTTTTGGTAGTGTTTTTAAATGCATTCTTCATGTTACAAATCATGTGATTCAAAGATTCCTCTTAGAATCACATAAATTTAATCTGTAAAGTTCGGGGTTCATACCGAATACCTAATGTCCAGTGCTGAACTCCAAACACGGACTTCTCCTGGAAGTCCTTTTTAGTGTTCGGGAGAGAGAGATAGAGAGAGCATTTTGCAGCACCCTAGCCTTTACCTTGACCATTTTACAGCACCAGAGTTCAGGTCTCCGTTGACTTCTACAGGGTTCAAGTTCTGGTAGAGTTCTGGAACCTGAACCGAACTTTGGACTAAACCTGAACATCCACTGGTCCGCTCATCCCAATTCAAGATTACTTTGTAAGTGAGAAAATGCAACAGACTGGCTAAAGAAAATCAGCTAACACCCAGAAGGCTGCATAAAAAATGCCACTGCTCCTTTATTTTATATATATATATATATATATATATATATATATATATATATATACAGTACAGACCAAAAGTTTGGACACACCTTCTCATTTAAAGATATTTCTGTATTTTCATGACTATGAAAATTGTACATTCACACTGAAGGCATCAAAACTCTGAATTAACACATGTGGAATTATATACTTAACAAAAAAGTGTGAAGCAATTGAAAATATGTCTTATATTCTAGGTTCTTCAAAGTAGCCACATTTTGCTTTGATGACTGCTTTGCACACTCTTGGCATTCTCTTGATGAGCTTCAAGTGGTAGTCACTGGAAATAGTCTTCCAACAATCTTGAAGGAGTTCCCAGAGATGCTCAGCACTTGTTGGCCCTTTTGCCTTCACTCTGCGGTCCAGCTCACCCCAAACCGTCTCGATTGGGTTCAGGTCTGGTGACTGTAGAGGCCAGGTCATCTGGCGTAGCACCCCATCACTTTCCTTCTTGGTCAAATAGCCCTTACACAGCCTGGAGGTGTGTTTGGGGTCATTGTCCTGTTGAAAAATAAATGATTGTCCAACTAAACGCAAACCGGATGGAATAGCATGCCGCTGCAAGATGCTGTAGTAGCCATGCTGGTTCAGTATGCCTTCAATTTTGAATAAATCCCCAACAGTGTCACCAGCAAAGCACCACCACATCATCATACCTCCTCCTCCATGCTTCACGGTGGGAACCAGGCATGTAGGGTCCATCCGTTCACCTTTTCTGCGTCACACAAAGACACGGTGGTTGGAACCAAAGATCTCACATTTGTACTCATCAGACCAATGCACAGATTTCCACTGGTCTAATGTCCATTCCCTGTGTTCTTTAGCCCAAACAAGTCTCTTCTGCTTGTTGCCTGTCCTTAGCAGTGGTTTCCTAGCAGCTATTTTACCATGAAGGTCTGCTGCACAAAGTCTCCTCTTAACAGCTGTTGTAGAGATGTGTCTGCTGCTAGAACTCTGTGTGGCATTGACCTGGTCTCTAATCTGAGCTGCTGTTAACCTGCAATTTCTGAGGCTGGTGACTTGGATAAACTTATCCTCAGAAGCAGAGGTGACTCTTGGTCTTCCCTTCCTGGGGCAGTCCTCATGTGAGCCAGTTTCTTTGTAGCGCTTGATGGTTTTTCCAACTGCACTTGGGGACACTTTCAACGTTTTCCCAACTTTTCGGACTGACTGACCTTCCTTTCTTAAAGTAATGATGGCCACTCGTTTTTCTTTACTTAGCTGCTTTTGTCTTGCCATAATACAAATTCTAACAGTCTATTCAGTATGACTATTAGCTGTGCATCCACCAGACTTCTGCACAACACAACTGATGGACCCAACCCCATTTATAAGGCAAGAAATCCCACTTGTTAAACCTGACAGGGCACACCTGTGAAGTGAAAACCATTTCTGGTGACTACCACTTGAAGCTCATCAAGAGAATGCCAAGAGTGTGCAAAGCAGTCATCAAAGCAAAAGGTGGCTACTTTGAAGAACCTAGAATATAAGACATATTTTCAGTTGTGTCACACTTTTTTGTTAAGTATATAATTCCACATGTGTTAATTCATAGTTTTGATGCCTTCAGTGTGAATGTACAATTTTCATAGTCATGATAATACAGAAAAATCTTTAAATGAGAAGGTGTGTCCAAACTTTTGGTCTGTACTGTATGTATATATATATATATATATATATATATATATATATATATACTGTATATATATATATATATATATATATATATATATATATATATATATACAGCGCCGGCATAGCAGGACTCCAGTATAGAATAGCAGCCAGGTATGTTTACAGCAATTAAAAAATCTAAATCAGTTACAATGCGAAAACAGGGAATAACCATATTCATTTCTAGGCTTGTTTTCGCCAGGAAAAACTAAGGGGCAAACTCTTAAAGGAATCAATAAATCAAACTAACCAGAAGCGATTCCTCAAGACCTCCTCTTAAAAGAAGTGCATTGTCTCAGCAGATATTTGCCATGCGAATGTTGCATGTGGAATAAATCTTGTTCTCTTTCGAGCAAAAGAAATTCCAGTGTAATCTACATTTTAATATGCATAGACACCATGTTAGGTCAATAGCACATTTTCTTAGAGTTCTACATGCTACTATCCTTCTCACACAGTATCATTAAGGGCAATAGACACTTTTGATGGCAGTTATTTTTACTAAGGTTTTATTATAAAAATGTTCATTTACCTTCTACAAACTGTATTACAGTAGATACAGTAGTGGACTGGAGAATGAGTTAAAAATGAGTCCATCACTAAACTTATCTGACCACGGGGTTCAACTTAGATGCGGTCATAAGTCATCTTAGAAGATTGTCCAGGTGAAGAGAGATAAGAATTACAGACCCAGTCTCCAAGGCAAGCTTACGGAGTCATTGATGATTCTGCAGCTAGCTCAGCACTGTGATAAACAGAGGCTGTAGAACCCAAAATGCTCCAAAATTATTAATCTAACTATTGCCAAAATGCTTTATAGTGATTTAAGTAAAATGTATGGATTTAAAGGGGTTGTCCATTCTTAAACTACAAGTCTGCAGTCACTCTATGTGACTGCACACTTGTGAATCCTCACAGTGCGCAGTGAGCAGTGCATAGATTCTCCGGTGCCGGGAACAGAGGGGGTATGACCACAAGTATGTGACTTGAATACATGAGGTCATGTGCTGATTAAACTGTATCCAGCCTCACTCAATGTCGGTGTATTGAATGAAGCCAGATACAGTCTAGTCGGAATGTGGCCGGAAGTATGCAAATCACATACTTGCAGTGTCATGACCGCCCACTGCCGTCACCTGAGAATCCTCACAGTGTGCAGTGCACACGATGTGAGGATCCACAAGTCTGCAGTCGCATAGAGTGACTGCAGATTTGTAGTTTAATACTGGAAAACCCCTTTAAGTAATAAATTCCCCAAAAGGAATTGATAACATTTCTCAGGGTTTTATCGTTATGCACTTCATATTTTCCATAGTTTATCAAAGCGAAAAAAAATGTTTTTGGTAAAAACAAAAAAATCTGATAAGGTATGAGGAAAAATACAGGTTACTGAAAAAAAATACATGTTACAAATACATGTTACTGAAAATGTCCTCCCTTGGGAGGAAGCAGCTGACATTTCTGTATGGCCAAATATTTCTATTTCCTTCTGAATGATAATTTATCAACATAAATTACAAATTTAAGAACTAGTGATGTGTTCAGTAGATTTTACATTTATTTGCTCCTCCAGTAGTTTTTTCTCTATCTCTGATCAATAACTTAGAGTAGAAAAGTTAAGCATCTTTGTAGCAGAGGTGCACACATCTCGAGAAGGAAGCCATGGCTCCTCAGGCTAGTTTCTCTACTGGGATCTAGTACTTAAACTGTACTCAATCATCTTGCAAGTTTCTTGGCTGAGGCATAAGAAAAGCGATAGCTGACATTTTCTTTTCCAAATTAGATATATATTTTAAAAGTACCTGGCAGATAATATATTATTTCAATCTTCTTATAGAATACTGTATAACTTTATTCAAAGTCATGAGAATAAAATTCAAATAATAATAATAATATTAAAATATAAGTTTTGCCATTATATCTCAGGGAGGGACACCTTAAAGGGACAATGTCTGTAACGCTTCATCTATCATTTTGTCACATTTATCCATATAACTGTAAAAAATGAAATATTGCAGTTTTCACATGCGTCAACACCTAGTGGCTACCATGCAGACTGTCTCAAAGTACTTTCTTTTGCAGTGAAACTGAATGTCGTCACCTCATTACACATTTCTCTGGGCTCACCGTGGCTAGTACTTGCTATGTGGGAACCATAGTTGGCGCTGTGATGTGAACAATGGGACTGGATCTGTCATAGGGCGATGTATCTGGCACTACTGAAGTTTCACTAAGTCTGGAATAAGAGCAGGGACATCTGATTGGTTGTTTGTTGGGGGCACTATGGCTGGCTCTGCTTTGAGGGCCATGTTGTTGACATTAAAGGGGTGGTCCAGTACTTTATATTACCCCCCCCCCCAATGTATCCCCCCGGGGCCCCTAAGGATTTTTGTAATTACCGTACGTTGCAGATAATGCCTGTGAGCGGCGCTATCACTGGCCGCTCACAGGCATCATGTGACCCCCAGCTGCAGCCGGCTCTGATGTCCGCTGATGTCGCCTCAAGTGCTGGCAGCAGCCAGGGGTCTCTATCTTCCGCGCTCCAGGTGGATGCCAGGCTGTGGGTGGGGTTACCCCCCACGTCACACCTGGCATCCACTGCGCGCTCTGCCTCTCCCCATTCATTGGGAAAGCGCGCGGTGGATGCTGGGTGTGACGCTGGGTGTGACGCGGGGGGTAACCCTGCCCACAACCCAGCAGCCACCGCGGGGACCCCAGCACTTGTCTCACCTGTCGTGATGTCAGCGCGGGGTCTCATGATGCCTGTGAGCGGCCACCAACAGCGCCGCTCACAGGCATTATCAGCAACGTAAGGTAATTACAAAAAGTCTTAGGGGCCCTGGGGGGATACTTTGGGGGGTAATATAAAGTACTGTACAACTTCTTTAAAGGTGCTGTCCAGAACTTTAACATTGATGGTCTATCCTTAGAATAGGTCATCAATGTCTGATCGGTGGGTGTGCAACACCCGGCACCCCAGCTGATCAGCTGTTTCCGGTGTCACCGGCGGCCGGAATTGTTCATCTACAGAGTTGTGCAGAACAGCTCCATCACCGGAATAGTGACTGCCATTGGGTACTGCACACTCACCTCCTATTGATTTAAATAGGGGGCAGAAGTGCAGTACCCGACCTCTACAAATACAGTTTATGGAGCTGTGCTGTGCAGCTCCATAGCTGAGCAGTTCCAACCTCTGTTGACACCTGGAACAGCTGATCGGCAGGGGTGTCAGGTGTCGCAACCCCACCAATGAGACATTGATGTCCTATCCTAAGGAGAGCCCATCTTGATTAAGGGTGGGCTGTCCCCCGAAATGTGTTGAGGTAGCATTTCGTCTAGCTGTATAGATGATTTTGATCTCTGCCATGCACATTGCGTCAATAAAAGCCTATTCACAGTTTGCTGAGCTGGATCATCTTCATTTTACGAATGTTCGACGCCTTGACGCAGCGTTTCTGGGCTCAGAACACTTCCAAGATGTCTCTTATGGTAAGCTGGACCTAACTTTGATAGCCCATCAATGTTAAAGTCCGGGACATCCCCTTTAATGTGGAGGAAATCTGTTGGCCCTGTGTCAGGCACTCTTGTGACCAGTACTATGCTGGGGCATGGCAGTCGTCTTTATACACAGAGCATTGTGGCTCTGTAAAGAAAATCCATTTGTTATTTAAAAATGACCTGTCACTTGCCATAAGATGTGTAATCTTTTTACCTTGTGGAAGCGCCACTGTTTTCCTATATCTGGCATTGTTTTACTTTTGTTACAGCACCTTTCCATTCTTGAAATATGGCCCCTTCTTCCCACTATATAAATCTACTTTTTTTAATCAAATGGGCTTGATCATCAACTTTTTTCTATAGGCGGCTTCTTGAGGGTAAAGTCCAGTTGGTTGAAAAGACTATAGGCGCAGAAAAAAAAAATAACAACAAAGATTCAGGAGACCAGCGGCATTTACACCAGGCAAAGATCATTACATATTTATGACAGGTCGTTTTTCTTGAAAATCTCTTGCATTGAACATATCGCTCTATCTGTCATGGACAATCAGCGTCGGAGATTGAAGTATAGTCGTGCATGAAACTATTTTATATATGTAACGTAAAGCACCACTCCAGCTTTCTTTTTTATTTCAGTGTTGGAGTGGTGCCACTAATGTAAGGTCCCTGACCCTAGTATTATACTTACCTGTCATAGTCTTCTGCTTTTCCCAGTGCCGCTCCTGTCTGCGCCACTATCTTGTGACCGGAAGACAGAGGTTACTGTCAAAGCTCTCAATGTAAGTCTATGAGAATCTCGCTCCGGCCTCATTCTGGCTCTCATAAACTTACATTGAGCTGCAGAGGATGACCGGATCGGTGCCAAGAACAGATGAAGGTGGCAGCTGGTAAGTATAAGACTAGGGTCAGGGAACCTCGATTAATGGTTCCACTCAGGGGTAATATAAAATAAAAAACGCTGGAGTGGTGCTTTAATACTATAGGCATACACTTACACTTGTTTCGATAGTTTCCCTTATTGATGTCATATTTTCTTTTATAGGTAGTTTGAGCTTTTTTAGCACTTAGTAGTATGACTCCTCTGTTATCACACATATAGCACCTATGTGGTCATTGAAGTGAAGACTATAAATTGTCATATAGCAAAAGGTCTTCTAGGATTTCATGAGACATGATGAGATATATAGGATCGTCTTTCGGGTACCGTACATTTTCCCATCATTACGTTGCTTTTTGCAATAAACCACTTTAGTAAACATGTTGACATTGCTGCAGTACAACAGACCACATTTGCTTCCTAGGCCAAGCATTGGCAGGACTTCCATGACTGGGCGTACGGTTATAACATCATGTGATATGAATAATTCAGCTTTAGGTCATTGACATTAGCTCACACTGATTTATTTCTGCTAGCATGGACACAAGGAAGATAAACATGCCTCTATACAGAAACACTTCCAACTAACAGCAGCTTATCAGTGTCCTGCAATAGTATGCGATATACTCCTGTATATAATCACAACATGAAGCATAAGGGTTAACCCAGTGGACGTTGACAGTGTGGGAGGTTGTGCGCTGAGTCTGCAGAACAGATGGATTTGATGTCAGGGCAACGCAGTGTGAGGAAAGCCTTGTCTGTCAGTGCGCTCGCGGCAAATAACCATCACCAAGAGGGATCTCAGTAATGATGATTTGTCAAGTGTCATTGCAATACACAGCCTGTCTTATGTGAGTCTCTTGTCTTCCCAATTCACATGGTATAAGGATGCAACATTCAGCTCCCACCTATAATTACCTTTAAAACCTTAATATTGTCTATAGGTTACTATGTACATATCGGTAGTTTAAAATGTTTAAAGGGTATGGCCTTACTTGTGGATTATGTTTTACTTAAAGGGAATCTATCAGCAGATTTTGTTGTGTAATCTGAGAGCAGCACGATGTAGGAGCTGAGACCCTGATTCTAGCGATGTGTCACTTGCTGATGTGCATGCTGTCATTTTGATAGAATCACAGTTTTATCTGCTGCAGATCTAGCAGTTCTCTGAATGCTGAGCTCTGTATAACCCTGCCCACACTACTGATTGACAGCTTCCTGTGATGGGGCAGAGTTACACAGAGCAGGAAGACTAGGATGCACGACACACCTAGTCCTGCAGTGATAATCTCCTACTGATAAAACACTGATTTTATTGACGCAGCAAGACACAGCCCAGTAAGTGACACATTACTGGAATCAGGCTCTCAGCCCCAACATCATGCTGTTTTCAGACTATATAGCAAAAAGCTGCTGAAAAATTCCATTCAGATGCATGTATTTGGGGCTGAAAAGCATTTTTTCAATAGATTTTTTATAAAAAAAAAAAATACTTTGTTTGGCTTTTACAGAATCCATGTATCAAGTATATAAGCAGGTGAAGAATGCAATCATTTTAGAGATCTCATCTAACAGTTTTGGCCTGTAACCCATATTCTTCCTCTCTTGGAACCATGTTAAAAGCTGATTCATTATCAAATCAACTTTAACTTTGATTAATTCATAACTAAGTTTAGAAGATTGTTCAGGAGAACAGAGACAGTTCCAGACCGTCTGACAGATTTCACTATGAATAGCATTCTTCTGATGCCTATGTGTTCAAACTGCAGTCAAATATACTTTTCAGCTACAAACAGAAAAAAATTGCTGCCGGAGGTGTCCATAGCCATTAAGGCCATGTTATGTAAAGGATGTATAAAGGTTGACTAGATAGTATCCAAAAGTAACAGCATTTGTTCTACCATATATCAATATTCATACATTCTAGAACACTGTTACTACTGAATTATTAATGGTATTATTTTGGCTCCTACCCTGTGTAGAGGTTTTAAAGGGGGTGTTTCATCTTAGTGACGCACCCCTGGGCCTGTGTCGCACAGCGTTGCGCATGCAGGAGCTTACCCGGAGCCGGATCTGTTGAGGGTTGTAGTCTCGTGGCGGTAACCCGGTCCGTGCCCAGGGTGTCAAACTAAGTGTGTGGCAGTCTTGGTAGATGTTGGACGACTACGCCACCCATTGAGTACAGCTAAGGAGCTGCTGCTGCAGGGCAGACCGCTGAGGCCGGTGGTAGGATTGTGCAGCGTGATAATATAACCCCCAACGGGAGGGGTATGGCCTCAGGGCAGCTGACGTGGATGATGGGGGTAGCAGGAACCACTCGGAGACGGTACGGTGTAGTTCAGGGTCTTTACTGGTGACAAAGATAGACCCTCCCGGAGTACTGGCTAGCGATTGGGGCCTGGTCAGTCCTTGAGCAGATGGGATCTCCCCTGGCCAGGCGGAGTTGTAGGCCTCCCAAACTAACGATACTCTTCCGGCTACCTTGCTAGAGGCGGGTATAAGTAGCCCACGTCCCTGAGTGTACCGTGTGGTGCTCACCCGTATGGCCGGTGACTCGGGGCCTTCTAGTAGCTTCCGCTCCACGACGGCGGTGCTGGTCCCACGCATGTGACCGTGCCTTCGGGTTTCTGGGCCAGAGGACCTGCAATCCCCTGCCGGTCGGTTTCTGCTGCTGGATAGGAGTTAGTCCCCACAGCCTCGGACTCCGGGTCCGGTGATAACTTCTCAGTCAGGGCGAGCTCTGCAGCTGCCAGCCCCTGACTCCTTGTAGCACTGCTCCCACAGAGCTCCTGATGTTCTTTTCCTATATCTGCTTCTCTGTCTCTACTTCTTCTCTACTCCCTAACCCTGCCTCAGCCCTAGGTTTATATAGGGGAAGTTCTTCCCCTCCCAGGACTGGGCAGGAGGTGTGGCATGCATAGGATCCCTGACCAAGAGACCTCCCACCTGCTCTCAGACATAACATTGCTGTTACTGTGGAAACCAGACCCCTGGGGTGCCACATTCCCCCCTAGTGAAATTTAGTACTCCGGGACTAAACATATTTTTAGAAAAACATAACAAGGTATAAACAATAATAATACAATAAGAAAAGCACATAAGGATGGTCACGGCGTGTCCGCAACCGGGTGCAGTTTTTGAAGAAAAGCAAGGTGTCCATTTCACCAAAACAGGGAGACGTAACCAGGTAGGGGTCTGTCCTGCCCCGAGTCCTTAACAGTCTTTAGTCCATTCCTAGGTTACGCTCCAACCAATTGTACAAGGATTCCCGGTAAATCCACCAAGGACTCCTAAAAATAACTAGAAACACATAATTATACACAAGCAACAAGAAAAACAGGTAACCATAAATAAAACAACTTATACACTTCAAATCCTCCAACATGCGGGTAACTGGCCTCTAATGGCCCTAGTGGACCTACGGAGCTGACTGTCTAGCCCCAAACTACAGGGTGTAGGAACTGTCAAGGGTAAACTGGGCAGCTATCCACGGGCCCTTTGGCTCACTAGAGGCATGGCAGGTTCACTATAAGCAGAGGGTTGATCCTCCTGGTCTGCTGGTGTGGGGTCTTCTGCCTCCTGGACCGGCTGTTCTTCCAGCTCTACCTGTTGCTCCGTAGGTCGACGCCACGGGATGTCCTCCGGTCCGGATGCCAGCTGGATCTTCCCTGGAGTGGAAACCTGTAAAGACTGCACAGTTCGGGTTAGCGCAGCAACGCTTTTAGCTAGCTCTTGGACCTGATGGTGCAGGTCTGGAGCCGGGTCATTGTTCAAAGCCTGCGCACCAGCTCCCACAGGCCCTGCCGACAAGGGCGCCGCCTCCTGGTGGTAAGTGGTAGTGGGGCGTCTGGGGGTCACAACGCCACCTGGTGCCAGTTCTCGAAGCACCCGGATGGCTCTGTCCTTGAACTGTGCAAATCCCAGGTGAGGGTCCTGTAAGGCCATTGCCCGCAACTGGGTTCGGTGGGCATTGCAATATAAACCCTCTATAAATTGTTCAGTCAACAGCCTGTCCTCGTCTCCCACGCCGTCAGGGTCGGTCTGCTTAATGGCTCTCAGGGCCTCTTGTAGGTTCAGGGCATAGTCCCTTATACTCTCATGTGCCCGCTGTTTGCACCCGTAGAATCTAAGCTTGATCTCGGCTGAGGTGCGGGTATCAAAGGTGTCCCTCAGCCGGGTTAGTATCCCTGCGACAGTCCTCCCCCCAGGTGGCCAGGACTTTACCTCCCTTTGGGCTGCCCCGGTTAATTGGGCCACCAGGATGCTCACTTTTTGCTCCTCTGTGAGGGGGTACACCTGGAAGAGGCTATCCAGCTTTTCTCTAAAGTCATGCAGGGTATGTGACTCCCCTGAGTACTGGGGTAGCCAGGCTGCCCCCGGGATATAGGGCATGGTGAAAGGCATGACCGCAACAGCGGTGGCGCTGGCGGGGGTTGAAGCGGTGAAGCTCTCCTCCGTATCCGACATCCTTCTCCCCCCTAGTGGACCGTGGCCTACCTTGCGATGATCCTCTTCCGTAGGCCGCGGCTCCGCAGTGGATCGTCAGGGTTGAGGACCTTCCGTTGCGCTCCTGTGACGTCGGCGTCTGCTGGGCTCCTTCCAGGACCTTACGCAACGTCCGGACGTGAGGCGGGGCTTCAGTTCTCGCGCGCTTTCGGAGTCCACGCCCCTCTTCTTCCCGCGCGGCGTCCTCAAGATGGCGTCCAATGGCGGGAAAACTCCACGTATGGCGGGAAGAAGGCCGAAGATGGCGCCGGATGGCGGGAAAACTCCACCGATGGCGGGAAGGAAGCGGAAGATGGCGCCGGATGGCGGGAATCTTCACCACAGGTAAGTTTGAACAGTCTTTTTCAGGCACGCAGTACCCGGTGGTTGCGGGCACGAAATCCTGCCGACTACGCCAAAAGTTGACGCACCCCTGGGCCTGTGTCGCACAGCGTTGCGCATGCAGGAGCTTACCCGGAGCCGGATCTGTTGAGGGTTGTAGTCTCGTGGCGGTAACCCGGTCCGTGCCCAGGGTGTCAAACTAAGTGTGTGGCAGTCTTGGTAGATGTTGGACGACTACGCCACCCGTTTAGTACAGCTAAGGAGCTGCTGCTGCAGGGCAGACCGCTGAGGCCGGTGGTAGGATTGTGCAGCGTGATAGTATAACCCCCAACGGGAGGGGTATGGCCTCAGGGCAGCCGACGTGGATGATGGGGGTAGCAGGAACCACTCGGAGACGGTACGGTGTAGTTCAGGGTCTTTACTGGTGACAAAGATAGACCCTCCCGGAGTACTGGCTAGCGATTGGGGCCTGGTCAGTCCTTGAGCAGATGGGATCTCCCCTGGCCAGGCGGAGTTGTAGGCCTCCCAAACTAACGATACTCTTCCGTCTACCTTGCTAGAGGCGGGTATAAGTAGCCCACGTCCCTGAGTGTACCGTGTGGTGCTCACCCGTATGGCCGGTGACTCGGGGCCTTCTAGTAGCTTCCGCTCCACGACGGCGGTGCTGGTCCCACGCGTGTGACTGTGCCTTCGGGTTTCTGGGCCAGAGGACCTGCAATCCCCTGCCGGTCGGTTTCTGCTGCTGGATAGGAGTTAGTCCCCACAGCCTCGGACTCCGGGTCCGGTGATAACTTCTCAGTCAGGGCGAGCTCTGCAGCTGCCAGCCCCTGACTCCTTGTAGCACTGCTCCCACAGAGCTCCTGATGTTCTTTTCCTATATCTGCTTCTCTGTCTCTACTTCTTCTCTACTCCCTAACCCTGCCTCAGCCCTAGGTTTATATAGGGGAAGTTCTTCCCCTCCCAGGACTGGGCAGGAGGTGTGGCATGCATAGGATCCCTGACCAAGAGACCTCCCACCTGCTCTCAGACATAACATTGCTGTTACTGTGGAAACCAGACCCCTGGGGTGCCACATTAGTAATAGGTAGAATTGCTCAATAAACTAGGAAATCAAATAGAGTTTAGAACCTCCAGTACTAAACTGCAGTACAAGGCTGTCGGTGGCAGACAAGGCCCATTCATGGTGCATAAACTGTAGATCCAGGGTTGAAAAGCGTCGGTTTATTCACTGTATCAGCAAAAATCAACTGCAGTTATTATCCTTGAAGAAAAAAATTCAAGGTCAGTAGAAATTTTCTCCCTTGTGACATAATAAAGTGATGCACACGGAGATGCTACACACATGCCTTGGGGATCCCGTAGGCTTCACTTGTCCTCATAATTCCTCACTTATCCTTCAGTGTTGGCAAAGTTTTTTCCTTCCGTTGTCTGTTGCTTGATGAAAAGTAATGCTAGGAAGAAAATAATTCCAAGTCAACAATGTAAACTGGATCGTTTTCCATGAGATTAATATGTGGTGTTTATGAAAGTAGTACTAAGCCAAATCATGTGCTTCTAAATCAGTGTGTGCAGTAAATTAGTGAAAAACTTTCTTTGTGTGTTGCAGAACTTTATTTTCCATTTTACTGAAAGAAAGTTAATATTTTCTGCCATAGTGCAGAAACATGCATCTCAGTCACCAATCACCATTTCTACAAGCCTGATCACAGTATACTTGCCATTCCTCTTTTGAATCAGCGTAAAGGCTGCTGTAATCACAGGACTTTATTATCTAGCAAACTCATTAGACAGGATTGGAACCTACATAGTTGTATCTTTTCCAATTCTTGTAAGATATTTAAGTTATTTTCATTTTCTAAACTCTCTATCTGCTTCAGCTGTTGGTATCAGCCGGAAGAGAGTAAAGGACTGCAGTAATTCAAGCATTTTTCTACCATGCCTTTTATTAAAATGGAGTATAGCGTGAATACATAAATGCAAGTGTATGAAGCTACTAGACTGAGAACGTATTATTCACCATGAAAGATTTTATATATCTGCCACGCATGAGCACAATTGAGTTTTTGGCTATCATTGATAATCTGTAGTACATTATGGTGTTCATGATATTTAAGAACAATTACAACATGAGAAAGAAGATATGTTTCCAAAAGGAATAACAGAGGACCTTTCAAAAGATACTGGTTGCTAAAACAAACAATTTTGGGCGCTAACAGATTTTCTTTAAAGCCACGTTCACAAGTTCAGTATTTGGTCAGTATTTTACATCAGTATTTGTAAGCCAAAACCAGGATTGGGTGATAAATACAGAAGTGGTTGACGTGTTTCTATTATATTTTTCCTCTGATTGTTCCACTCCTGGTTTTGGCTTACAAATACTGATGTGAAATACTGACCAAATACTGAAGGTGTGAAAGTGGCCTAAATGAAAGTCTCCATTTGTAAAAATAGAAAACAGTAGGTATGAGTTGACCCTTATGACGAAACATGATAATATTTTCAAAACATATTCTTTACTGATTCATCCATTGCATAAAACGTAAATGACCTAATATGATTATCCGGGATAATGTCAGGAAATGTTGCCGCATGTTACGGTTTAGAGTCCCTGCTCTAAGTAACATTGTAATTATTTCTCTAATGTGTTAGGAAAGTTTATATATAGCATGTTTTGGTGTATGAAATGATTTTCATCACGGCCACAGTAATGGAATTAAGTGCTCCAAATCTATTTTTACGTTCCCCCTGGGAAGCTTCCATTTGTAATCTATGCGTCAACTAAATATTTAACAAAGGAGAGAAAACTTTCCAGCATTTAACTTGCTCTACCTCCTCGCGTTCTTCTTGGTAGTCAAGTTTAGGATCCAGTAAAGTAGCACTATAATCCCTTTTTTGTGTTATTTCTTTCATTGGAAGGAAGCAAATTAATAGTCTTTCAAAATAAGCCTAAGGCTACTTTCAAACAACTTATCAAAATTCTCATTAAAATTTAAAATAAAAAAACGCAAGCTGTTCAGCGCACTGCAGTACATTAACTGCAGGCTACAACGTCGTCATCTGTTTCCAAAGATCCACTTATAGGTACGTACTTAGGTTTAATTACTATAGAAAAGAGCTCAATTAGGCTTACGCTCCTCTCCGTCTTCAAAGGTGGGACTGTTGGGTGCATGCTTAGACATCGTGGATATCAATTAACCTTACATTGACTTTGCATTGAATTAATGCTAATTTCACATTGCAAGTTACTTTTGTAATAATCTGAGGATAGAATGGATTGCACCATCAATATTCTAATGTGTAAGTACTATAGAGGCAGTTATGGTGAAGCTACAGGATTTTTAAGGAGGGGAGGTCTAGTTAGTTTTGTCTTATGATTGCGGTATAAATCCTCAAGGGCTGAATTCCTGCACAATTCCATCTGGGATTTTAATTGAGTTTTGCCAATTAGAGTTTGACTGTTTTGGGAAGGACAGTAGTATTGAGGACCATAACCAGGAGATAGTAGGTGGCTATATTATTTATAATGAGTTTGTATTAAAAAAGGGCATCCCTTGATCATTAGGTCTTTTCCTCTTTTCCTCACCTTGTGGATCGGCACCAGTTGCCTGCCATCAGCACTGCATCCCTTGCTTTAATAATGGGATCGACATCCGGTAGGGGTGTCACATAAGTGCTGCAGCCAGTTAGTGACTGCTGATTGGCTGCAGCATTTACATTTTGTCTAAGCGTCAAACACAGTGAACACTGCAGTTGATTGTCAGCTACTGATTGGCTGCAGTCTTCATGTGATGACCTCACTGAATGTTGGTCCGGGAGGTGAGTATCATTTTTTTTTCTTATTTTTCTTTGACCAATAATAATAGCTGTAACTTTCTATTGTCTCAACGAGGTTTTAGGTATTAATTAGGAGTTTAAAGGGGTTGTCCACTACTAGCACAACCCCTTCTTGAACTAATTGTTTGCCCCCGATAAAATAGAAAAAACCTATACTCACCTCCCATGCTGGCGCCGTTCCCGTGGTGTTAGCACTTGGGGTCCCGGAGCTCTCAATGCTGATCTCTAATTTCCTCTTCATGTTCAATCCGTATGTAGGCGGGGACAGTGACGCCAGAGCTAATTGGGCGCCAGGCATCACGTGTCATTCCACCGCACCAGAGCTCCAGGACCGCGAGTGGTGACACTGCTGGAACGGCGCCAGCACGGGAGGTGAGGTTTTTTTATTTTATCGGGGCCAAATCGGGGTCCAAGTAGTGGACAACCCGTTTAAAGAATATGCAAGCGTAAACTTCTATCTTTATTTAAAAAAAAACTGTTCGGCTTTAACCACTATTTTAGAGTTTATATAAATAATTAAACCAGTTCTAAACCTTCTTTGCAGCCTGTATTTTAGTCCAGAACTGCATTCATGATTCTGCAGGCATATTGGAAGTGGTATCGTTACATCAGCCACTGAACAGCAATCTGATGTAGGAGAATCAAACTGTCACACTATATTATTTGGATATTTGGGATGTGTTTGATGAAAAGCTTCTATACTGCTTCCAATGCCAATCAGCAAGACTGTGAATGCAGCACTGGAAGACATAATACAGACTGTTGTTACTCAGGATCAATATCCTATATCACAATTCCTTCACATATGGAGTATCCAGATAAGAAGTTGGATGTGCTGCACTACAACTATGTCTGTAGTGTTTAAGATGTTCTGGACAAGCCCTCCACCTTTGTCCAAACTCCCCTCTTTGGGCAGTCAAAAATTCTAACTTTAATTATAGAGGGTAAAGTTTATTGAATCCTCTTATCATAAATTGTGGAGTTTCCATTAAGTGTATGTGAACAGGACTTCTTTTAGAGTTTTTCAGTCTAGAGAGTGGGTGCCTGAAGAATGGACTGGTTGCTTCTTAGGGGAAGCACCACTCCATCATGTGGTCACTGTAGCCAGTCATTGAAAATAGACTGGTCGGGGAGTACTGGAGCTGTGGGAGTTTTTTTCTTATTTTATACCATTTACTAAATTTAACCTAATTTAGTTGGATCCCATAAAAAAACACCTTTAATGAAAACTCAAGAGTTCATAACAACATCTAAAGTTTCTAGTTTATTAGAATTAAAAGATGATATTTATGACCCAGATACTTTTCTCCTAAGAAGCGATCCTCTGGTTGTCACTTTTACATTTTTAGCTTTCATCTTCACAAGTTAAAAGTCAACAATATTTTATGAGCTAAGTCAAATATTTTCTTTTCCTACAATACTTCATTCCAAAAGTTCTATAATATGTGAAGCAGACTTGTCAGATCTTGCATTCTCCGTTAATTAAAATGAGAAGCTTTGATATTTGGGTTAGGCATCCTCGGTTACTCTGAATAGATAGTATAAGTTATCATAATTCCTGAACAAACTACCTATATATCAACCCTAGCAATGTTTTCTATTATGCCCCATTTGTCATTGATTTTTACTATCTTATATCATAATAACTCCTTCACATGTGACAAAACATGAAAAGAAACGGGAAGTTTATTGAAAAGGGCTGTTCGACCATAAGGGCTCGCTCACACTGCCATATACATTGGATGAGTGCTATTCAATTTATTTATTGGATAGTTCTCAGACCAATGTTATTCAATAGGGCAGCGCTGATGACCGTTTTTTTTTGCTGCAATTTCTCTTTGAAATCGGATGACACTCACCCATTCAAGTCTACGGGAGCGTAGAAAACATTGGAAGGCTCATCCGAGAGAATCGGAGCACACTGTGCTGACACTTGGATCAAACTCTGATCAGACTGTGATCAGAGGTGTCATTATCATAAATGACCCGAATCTCTCCAATGAGAGAATCTACGGTCGTGTGACCCTGGCCTTACTATGACTTTATATCTACGCTCCATTTCCTCAGCTCATCAAAGATCCCACCTATATATGAAGAGGATATCCTTTCTAGAAATAAAAAGAGTAAAAAGGGTAACTATCATCTACAGTTTTTTAAATCAGTGGGTCATATCAGTGGGGATCCATGTACTGAGACCCCATTGATTTCTCAAAAAGTCACTAGGCAGAGTGCTGCTCACCATACAGAAGTGCTGAGCTTCTTCCTGACGGCAGACACAGAATGGAGTATGGGCTCAATAGAAAGTCCCAATATATACTTACCTGCTGTAGCAGCGCCATTCCGTCAATGTTGGCGCCACTGTTCCTGGCGGTGAAGTGACATTATTGTGTCACGTGACTGCTGCAGCCAATGAGCAGCCACTCGTTGGATTGGAGCCGCTGCATCAGGTGACTACATACTGTTTATATTTTAATTCAGGTCCTGAATTGATTAAGCAGGGGCTGTCCAGTAGAGGACAACCCCTTTAATAATACAATAGCTTCTACTATGTTGTTGTCTCTAGCACTTCTCTTTATTACTGAATCTTAATCCATTTTCCTTTTCCCTTTTAATTGCTGTAAACGTATTATGCATTAGGCCGACGGCTGCCGCTTTTCTTCCAGTATACACCTGCATATTTTATGTTGTGTGCAGTATATTCATGTTTATTGTATTTACAGCAGTATAAGGAAGGATTATAAAATATAGATCTGTCAGTGTGCTGATGTTATGGAAGAATGAATTGCAGGTCAACATGTGAAGGCCTGGCAGTTTTCAGGGTGGAAATATCAGCAAAAATGAAATTAACATCACAGTGAATTTTCAAAACCAAGTTAAAAAGGATGACACACCAAAGGGAAATCTTTCCTCTTCTCTTTTTAAGATGTGTGATATTTTACTTTCTGGAGTTGAGGAAATGTGAGTAACTACTACTCTGCAGTGTAGTGTGAATGTAACCGATGACGCTGGTATGCCAGGACCAGATGTTAACCAGCTCAGGAAAGGAGACCACCAGTTCTTAACAAATGAAGCTTTACTAAACAGCCATTGCATGGCAACTGTGTACACAGGATAGTGGATACACAACTTGGCACATGTTTCTTCAGTAATACAGAGCATTTCAATACACATTTTCATTACTTCCTCAGCCTCACACATTCCTTCCTCCACTCATTTCCTTCACGACCACCCAGCTTAGCACCAAAGTACAGTCCATGAAAATCACTTCCTCATTCCATATCTGATTCCCCTTGTAGAGGAGAAGGTTTGCCAATATGGCCGGACACAGCTTCAAGCTCTCTGACACTTAGGGAACTCCCGCTCAGGGCACTCACTTCGTCTCACGTTCTATTCCATTCTGGCCCATTACCTTTAAGAGCTATAAGCTACTTGGGGCCATGCTGCTAGGTGTACCATCTCATTTGGTCACCCTGCCCTCTGGTTAGTCGTCTGTGCTGGCACTGTCTTTCCCTCTGCATCTCTGTAACTCCCTCTCTCTCTGTCTGTTCCTCAGTATCACGCTATCTCTGTCCCGATCTCCTTTCTCTATTACCACTGAACACCGGCTGCATGTGGCCCTGCTGAGCATTCAGACCAAACATCTGCTCTAGCTGCAAGCTAGGCCCTGTCTGAGTCACTATCAGGAAGTCCTCTCTAATCCTGCGGCATAGCGTTTCCCTCTCTGGGCTAGTCCCAACACGTAACTCTTTCTTACCCTACTTGTTGTCTGTTGCTGGGCAGAACTAAGCTCCTCACAGTACAGTGCAGAACATTGCAATACACCACATCACAATTCACATTATACTTTACATTGTATACAACACTGATGTCTTCAACACGGAACAGGGCAATATGTCCATCTCCTTACTCTTGAGCGCAGCTTTATAGTAGTATAAGGCATTGATATTTGGACTCCGCCAAGTATCTAGAACAAAATGTCTGTTTTGCTCATGAAAATCAATCAGAACATTCACTTTCATTTTCACAAAATGCTGCCTTTGGTCGTTCTGGGCAACAAGGCTGCTTTTCATTTAGATTGTTTTTGTACATAAGGCTCATTTTGTATTAGCTCCATTATGGAGTGGAACATTTAGGAGTAATTTTGGTGTCTCTATCATGTAATTTGACTTCTTGGTAACCATGATCAAGGTGAGATTTTTCTATTTTTCATAGCCTTAGTAATCAGATTTTTGAGAATACAGATTTAGATAAAAAATCTTTTTAAATTGGCCCTTGTTTTTTGAGTTAGGAGCAAGACATGGGAATAAAGTATCTTCCATAAGAGGCACGTTTAAGAGGTTAGGGTTTCCACATCTACAGTATATGATAAAAGAAAAAAATAGATGTATATTATGCAGGAATCACTTCCTGATAAGGTACAATCCTTTCCAGCTTCCTGTTGACTCGCCCCCTGGGCCATGGGGCACTCGGATCCGGGCAACATGGCAATAATGGGGGTAGTAGTGGCAACCCGGTCCGTGGCTCAGGGTGGTCAGACCAGTGGCAGTCTTCTATATGTTTTGCAATGTCCGACTACGCCACCCGTGGATTGCAGTCTGGGCTAACCGCCGCTGCAGTGCAGACCGCTGGAGCAGATGTAAATGTGCAGCACTGAATAGTACAACTCCCCACGGGAGGAGTATGGCCCCAGGGCAGTATATAATGGATGATGGAGGGGATGATTCCAACCACAATAGCCAGGAAACGGAGGCCTCTTAAACAGTTCAGGGTCTTTATTAGAACAGGTGAGACGACCCAATAACAGTCCCGGCTAGGAGGGGGCCTGGATGTCTGAGAACAAGTGGGAAGCTGGCCCTGATCAGGGTGAGGGTGTAGGCCTACCGTGCTCTCTGCGCTCTCTCTGGCTATTTCCCTCCTCGTGGTGTAATAGCCCACGTTCCTGAGCTTGCCGTGTCTTCTCGCCCGTATGGCTTGCAACTTGGGTCCCTTTCTACTCCCGGCCTGGTACGGCTTTGCTGGTCCCTTCTGCTGTGGCGGAACCTCCGGGCTTCTTAGGCCAGGGAACATACAATCCCCTGCGGACTGGTTATTTGCTGTAGGACTTGGAATCCTCACAGCATCAGACACCAAAGTCTGGTAGATTAGTTTCTCTATCAGCCAGGACAGGCTCGCTTCGCCTCTTGTCCCTGGCTCGTGGCTCTCCTACTGCCACACGGCCTCTTAGGCTGCAACACAACTGTCTGTCCCTGCTCTGGGACACCTCTTTCTTCAGACACAGGTTGTCCAGTTCTCTCTAACCCTGCCCCCAGTTACAGCTTTTATAGGGGCAGCCTGCTCCCCCTACTGGCCTGGGACAGGAGGTGCTGCATGCTAATGGTCCTTGACCAGAGAACCTCCCCCTTGCTCTCAGACACAGCTTTATTATACATTTGTGGCATCCAGGCCAGGATGACACACTGTCACTGTAATGGCTGCTCACATTCTAATAGAACATACCAATTTCCATTAGGAAAAGGTAGTTCATCTCTAAAAACGTTCCCCCCTTTTCTAACAGCACTTACCCCCTGCTGCGAGCACAGATACAGCAGTGCTGTCAGTGCTCTCCATCAGCTAAATTAAACCCTTACATGCTGTGGTCAGTAGTGACCATTGCTTATAAGAAGTATGACAAAGAAAGATCGATCCCTATATCACTCCATTGGCTCCCCGTAGAGTGATCAAGGAGAGCAGATGGTTGCTGTGGTAATAGGAAGCCTAATACTGATCTCCGAGTCTACGATAGATCAAAATCTAAAAGACTGTTCTAAAAGTACAATCTATTAGACAGCTTGTCAGTATAATGCTGACAGGATGGATAATGCAGTACACTACATACGTTGTGCAGTGTATTATCTACACGATTACATGTTCAAGAACCCTCGTGAAACAAATAAATATTGTAATTAAAATTAAAAAATTGGTTGTAAGTGTTTAAAAAATTTTTAAAAAATAATTCTATTTTTATGAAAAAAAAAGTAGTTTAAGTTAATACAAACAAACTGCAAAAAAAGAGCTAAATATCTAATGTCACCACATCCATATCAACCAGTACAATAAAACAATATCATTATTTATCCCGCACTATAAACACCACAAAAAATAATTAAATAAAAATAAATGAAAATTTGTCAGAATTGCCAATTTTAGTTTATCCTGCCCTCTCATAAAATGAAATTGAAAATGATCCAAAAGTTTTTTTATGCAAACAACGTACTAATAAAAAAAATACAGCTTACACAAAAAAGACCTCACACAGCTCTGTAAACAAAACCAAAAAACATTATGGCTGTTAGAATATGGTTATTTTTTAAGTGATTTCTTGGGGAAATTATAAATTGTGTATTACTGTAATAATTTTGCCTCATATTATGAAATTTGATCTTTATCCCACACTTTGAATGGCAGAAAAACAACATAAACTATTTTTGCTTGTTTTTTTTGATTCATCCTTCCCACAAAATAAATGGAATCAAATGTAAAGCAAAAAGTTATATGTACCCCAAAATGATGCCAGTGAAAACTATAACTTGTGCCACAAAAAAATAAGCTTTCTAACAGCTTTGTCTATGGAAAAATCAAAACATTATGGGTCTCACAATATGGTGACTAAAACCGATAATTTTAAAAAACTTCTTGGTTTTTTTTTAGAAAAAGTGTTAAAACATAAAGTATGTCAATTATACAGAATGGTGAGCAATGTTTAAATAAAATACAGAATTGCTGTTTTTTGTGTTCATCAGGCAAAACTGCATATTTATCAGAAAACGGTACCAATGTAAACTACATCTTGTCACATGGAAAATAAGCTCCCACATGGCTTTGTCAATGGAAAAAATGTTTAACATGGCTCTCGGAGTATGGCGATATAGCAATATCTACAAAATATTTGTAGACTATTGACAAAGCTCAATGTACTAATATTTGGAAGAAAGATCAACTGGATACCTAAGTTATAGAGTGTACATATAGGTGTGCGTACATATATACTGTATATACACTGCTCAAAAAAAATAAAGGGAACACTTAGACAACAGAATATAACTCCAAGTAAATCAAACTTCTGTGAAATCAAACTGTCCACTTAGGAAGCAACACTGATTGGCAATCAATTGCACATGCTGTTGTGCAAATGGAATAGACAATAGATGGAAATTATTGGCAATTATCAAGACACCCTCAATAAAGGAGTGGTTCTGCAGGTGGGGACCACAGACCACATCTCAGTACCAATGCTTTCTGGCTGATGTTTTGGTCACTTTTGAATGTTGGTTGTGCTTTCACACTCGTGGTAGCATGAGACGAACTCTACAACCCACAGAAGTTGCTCAGGTAGTGCAACTCATCCAGGATGGCACATCAATGCGAACTGTGGCAAGAAGGTTTGCTGTGTCTGTCAGCGTAGTGTCCAGAGGCTGGAGGCGCTACCAGGAGACAGGCCAGTACACGAGGAGACGTGGAGGAGGCCGTAGGAGGGCAACGACCCAGCAGCAGGACCACTACCTCCGCCTTTGTGCAAGGAGGAACAGGAGGAGCACTGCCAGAGCCCTGCAAAATGACCTCCAGCAGGCCACAAATGTGCATGTGTCTGCACAAACGGTTAGAAACGGACTCCATGAGGGTGGTATGAGGGCCTGACGTCCACAGATGGGGGTTGTGCTTACAGCCCAACACCGTGTAGGACGCTTGGCATTTGCCACAGAACACCTGGATTAGCAAAGTCGTCACTGGCGCCCTGTGCACTTCACAGATGAAAGCAGGTTCACACTGAGCACATGTGACCAACGTGACAGAGTCTGGAGATGCCGTGGAGAGCGATCTGCTGCCTGCAACATCCTTCAGCATGACCAGTTTGGCAGTGGGTCAGGCAGTGGGTCAGTAATGGTGTGGGGTGGCATTTCTTTGGAGGGCCGCACAGCTCTCCATGTACTTGCCAGAGGTACCCTGACTGCCATTAGGTACCGAGAGGAGATCCTCAGACCGCTTGTGAGACCATATGCTGGTGCTGTTGGCCCTGGGTTCCTCCTAATGCAGGACAATGCCAGACCTCATGTGGCTGGAGTGTGTCAGCAGTTTCTGCAAGATGAAGGCATTGAAGCTATGGACTGGCCCGCCCGTTCCCCAGAACTGAATCCAATTGAGCACATCTGGGACATCATGTCTCGCTGCATCCACCAACGTCACGTTGCACCACAGACTGTCCAGGAGTTGGCGGATGCTTTAGTCCAGGTCTAGGAAATCCCACAGGAGACCATCCGCAACCTCATCAGGAGCATGCCCAGGCATTGTAGGGAGGTCATACAGGCACGTGGAGGCAACACACAATACTGAGCCTCATTTTGACTTGTTTTAAGGACATTACAACAAAGTTGGATCAGCCTGTAGTGTGTTTTTCCACTTTAATTTTGGGGGTGACTCCAAATCCAGGCCTCCATTGGTTAATAAATTTGATTTCCATTGATGATTTTTGTGTGATTTTGTTGTCAGCACATTCAACTTTGCACAGAACAAAGTATTCCATGAGAATATTTTATTCATTCAGATCTAGGATGTGTTATTTGAGTGTTCCCCTTATTTTTTTGAGCAGTGTATATATACAGTACAGACCAAAAGTTTGGACACACCTTCTCATTTAAAGATTTTCCTGTATTTTCATGACTATGAAAATTGTACATTCACACTGAAGGCATCAAAACAATGAGTTAACACATGTGCAATTATATACTTAACAAAAATGTGTGAAACAACTGAAAATATGTCTTATATGCTAGGTTCTTCAAAGTAGCCACCTTTTGCTTTGATGACTGCTTTGCACACTATTGGCATTCTCTTAATGAGTTTCAAGAAAGAGGTTGTTGGCCAAAATATCACAATACTTGACCCCATCCATCCTCCCTTCAATACGGTACAGTCATCCTGTCCCGTTAGCAGAAAAACAAATTTTTTTCCCCCACCATATGTCACAATCGGGTTGGTGTTCCCAGGGTTGTACTCATCCTTCTTCTTCCTCCAAACACGGCGAGTGGAGTTGATACCAAAAAGTTCTATTTTGGTCTCATCAGACCACATGACCTTCTCTCATGCCTCCTCTGGATCATCCAGATGGTCATGGCGAACTTCAAGCGGGCCTGGACATGTGATGGCATGAGCAGGGGGACTTTGTGTGCCTCTTCAGATAATTGACCAGGTCCTCCTGTGTACTTCTGGGCTGATTCCTGACCTTTCTCAGAATCATCCTTACCCCACGAGGCGAGATCTTGCATGGAGTCTCAGACCAAGGAAGATTGACAGTCAGCTTGTGTTTCTTCCATTTTCTAATAATTATGCCAACAGTTGTTGCCTTCTCACCAAGATGATTGCCTATTGTCCTGTAGCCCATCCTAACCTTATGCAGGTCTACAATTTTGTCCCTGGTGTCCTTAGACTGCTCTTTGGTCTTGCCATGGTAGAGAGGTTGGAGTGTGATTGATTCAGTGCGTGGACAGGTGTCTTTTAAACAGGTAACGAGTTCAAACAGGTGCAATTAATACAGGTAATGAGTGCAGAGTATGAGGGTTTCTTAATGAAAACCTAACAGGTCTGTGACAGCCAGAATTCTTGCTGGTTGGTAGGTGATCAAATACTTATTTCATGCAATAAAATGTAACTTAATTATTTAAAAATAATACAATGTGATTTTCTGTTTTTTTATTTTTAGATTCTGTCTCACAGTTGAAGTGTACCTACGATAAAAATTACAGACCTCTCCATTCTTTGTAGGTGGGAAAACTTGCAAAATCGGCAGTGTATCAAATACTTATTTTCCCCATGCATAATAAATTTCAGATAAATTCACAGTTAGTAAGCCTGTATCACAGTGCTGGTTACTATTTTATGAGGTTGCAGCTGATTTAAGCATGACGGTAGTCTCCAACAATGTGTCATACTGCAGTGTGCATAAATATGATGTTACTCTGGCACTTGGGGATACCACATTATTATTAAATAAACAGCTCCACTTTGGAATAAGTAACGATAGTCAATTTAAAAAAATAATAATATGTAATTTGGATGCTGGATAGTTTGGAGGAACATAAAATATTCACTAGACCACTTCTTATATTTCTTCTCCCCAGCCTATATTCTCTATTTTCACAGAATGATCTATCAAACACTGTTATCGTTCCACCAATAATATGCAGAGAATTATAGCGCTGATTTGTATAGTCTTCATAGAAGACGAGCAATTTCCAGTACTAGAAGCCATAACTATATACTGCATTTTAGTGAGTTGGTTTTCAATATGTTAATGGCTAAAAGGGGAAAAAAACTAATAAGTTGTTCTCAAAATCAAATTTGGGGTTTAGTTGGGTCACTGGACACCATGTACATTATGCTACTGTTGCATTTTACTTAGTATTTCAGTCCTTTAATTTAGAAATCATTGTGTCTGGAGTTACTGAACATCCATGCATAGAAATCATAGAATTTTTTAAATCATCATTGTGGCTTTCTGAACCTGGGAAAGGACTACTCCAGGGACTACATGCCAGTATCTCCGGGGTACTCACAATATACTTATACTGTGCTTGATGTATAGCGCAGTCTATGATCAGTGCGTTTGCGGGCAATTTGCTGTAACCTGTTTGGGTAGTTCGCACAATACTACTAAATCCCTTGCTCTGGCACAGTGTTAGTGTTTTTAATTGAAGAATGGTGTTAAAAATTACCAACGAGAGATATCTGTATCTAGTTCCAAAGACATTGATATACAGTAAAGTGGATTGAGAGTGCTGATTGCTGCCTATATGCATTCCTGGCTATTATGACTGTGATCTCCAAGGTTTTCTCAGTCAAAATGTTCAAGAATAAGGTTTACAGGTTTAAAGGGAATCTGTCAGCAGGTTTCTGCTATGTAATCTGATGACAGCATGCTGTAGGGATTAAAACATAAATTTCATTGATACGCCTCTTATCAAGCTCTGAGGTTTTGTTTGGTTGTAATGATTGTTTTAGCACTAGGAGTTTATCATTGCTGGGTGTGGCGGGGTTAGCTTTCTCAGCTCTGCTTCATTCTAAATCTAAAAACTCTGATTGTGTGTGCACTCGGTAATCTAAGTGATACATCATTTGATTCAGCTTTTCTTTGCCTACATTATGCTGCTCTCAGATGAGGTAATAAAAATCTGCTGACAGATTCCCTTTAAATCTGGCCCTAGGTACTTGCCAAAAGAATAATCATTTGGCTGTCAACTACAGATTCTTCCCTTACTGCCCCATTTGCTCAGTCTGGACTGCTTGCTTGGAGACACCCCAACTTGTGCCTAAATAGGTAGATAAGTGTTCCATTAAATGTATTGTATCATCAGCAAATTACTTATTGTTTACATCAAGCTTTTTTAATTATTTTTTTTTTTATTACCTTGTTATTTTCCATATCGCTGTATTAAAAAAATTGTAGAAATCTGAAGTTTAAAAGGAAAATCTTCCAATTGCTGTGAAAAAAAAAATCATACATTTTTTACAGTGTTCAATGTGCTGTAAAAATGACCTGGCAACATAATAAGCCATTGGTCACATCATGCAGGGCCGATGGGAGCAGCTTCACGAGGGTACCGGCAGTGATGTCACATAAATGCTCTTGTTATTGATTGACAGTAGCATTTAAGTGGTTAAACGGTCCCACACCGGGTCCAGACATAGGGACCCGGTGTAGGACTTAGATTCCTAAGAAAATTCCAATTTCACTCAAAAATAACTCTGACTCCATGAAAACAGCTCCACAGCCCTGCTGCCAAGGAGCGCTGGGGATCAGATCGGTGAATATGTATTCTCTTTTGATTTTTACTCCATGCTGAGCCCAGTTTTTTGGTGTTGTTGTTGTTTTTTTTAAGAATGGAAGGACAACACCTTTAAAGGAGTAATCTGGGACTATTTTATTTTTTTCTAATGGACCTAAGAACTTTTAGGCAGGTAATTGCTAATTGCTGCTCCTGCTGGCGATTCTGTAGCTTCTGCTGACGTCACGTCAACGGAGCAGCTGCTTCTCTTCAGCTTTTCTCAGTTGACGGGGCGTCACTGCTGATGTCATGCTGACTGAAAGCCGGTTCCCTGTTGCATAACTGCGGGGAGCCGACTGTCAATCTGCACGACGTCAGCAGTCACACTCCGTCCGGAAGAGGAAGAGCTGCTCTGTTGACATGGAGCAGCAGAATTGCTGGCGTTAGCGGTCTGTGACCAGCCTGCCCATCACTTATTAACCCCATCAGAAGAAAAATAGTCTCGGATAACCCCTTTAAGAGCTTCCCACAACTATTACACCTATTTTTTTGCCACAAAAATGTTATCAACTGCCACCAAGAAACTATGGTTTATTTTACTTTTTTTTTGCTTTTATTTTTAAAAGTAAATGACAAATATCAGTGCTGGGAGGTCGCCCAGCAAAGTGACTCATATGTAAAGCCTTATTGGACACCTCGCCTGGCATTGCAGATGTAATGTGCCATTTTGTGTGCTGCTTCACAAAAGAAAAGCTTCCGTGTTACACTTACACCATTCATTACGACAGGTTGTCATGGCATTTGCTTTGTTCTTTCCTCTAACCCCCATCAATTGTGCTGCCTGCTTCAATAGTCCATTTTCATTTTGTGGGTTACATTGTGTGACATTCAGCACAATTCACCCTAGAAAGAAAGGCATTTGGAAATGTCATGCTGTCTATTTTTAGCTGCCGAGTATCATGATGCACAATTGCTGGCCACATTTAAATGAAACACATCTCCGCTTATCTCCGCTTCCTTGTTGTCTAGTTTGTGTTTCCTTTTTTATAGCATGAAATCGTGCATTGTGAAGTATTTCAGATGTGCTGAAATGCTAGGATTTATCCTAAAGCAATGGTTCACCTTGATAAACCATAGAAGAAACCACTGGTATATTATACAATTGCATATATGCTCCCCTTATGGGTCATGGTGATTCAATAGTAACACATTACAAATTTTAGATAACTTTATTTCTTGAGAAATGTATTCAAGCCATTGGCAAATTCCGGCTGTTCTATAAGGGTGTGCGGTCCGGTTCTCACGTTATGTCCTAAAGGAGAACTTGCTTCACTAAATGGCATGTGATGAATTAGAAATGTACGAACCATCTGAAATTCGGTTTGGGCAGATTCGCTTAAATCAGGTTCGCTCAAATTCATTCCAAATAAAATTGGTCTAAATTGAAAGAACCCCAATTGTGGTTTATTATGCAATGAGCTATCTCCAGACCCCAAAGCATTAAAATGGAGTTGGGTGAAGGGGTTAAATATAAGAAGACACATTATATGCATCTATCCTACGCCCTGACTTCAATAATGTGTTTAACCCTTCGGGTCATCAAGTGGACATCATTGCACAAATAACCAAGACTCACCCTTAAAGGGGTTGTTTGGTCAATATCAATAAGTCTGCAGTCACTCTTTGTGACTAGAGACTTATCAATCCTCCTAGCGCAGGCACTGTGCTCTACAGGGATTCGCCGGTTTCTTAGCCGGGACCCGATGATATGTATGTGTTATACATACTCCCAGCTAGAGCCCATCCAGTGGGTGCTGCCTTGCTACATAAACTTGTATTGGTCGCGCCCACTGGACGGGCTCTGGCTGGGAGTATGTATAACTCATACATACCCTTCGGTCACAGCTCAGAAACCGGCGAATCCGCTCAGCGCACAGTGTGCGTGCTTGGGGGATTCATAAGTCTGCAATCACACAGAGTGACAGCAGACTTATCGATTTGGACCGGACAACCCCTTTAAGGGTTGGGAAGCTGCAGCTGAGGCGAACCTTAACAGCAACGTGGTGACCTTATGACACACAGAGATCTCCAGGACCTGGAGGCAGCCAGAAGTCTTGAAGATATGCGCAACGGCGGAATGAAGAGGACCGGATGCGAACAGCAGCAGAGGTGAGTATTAGTTTTTTTTTTCAACCAATAGTGACTTCTCCAGCCGCCCGCTGCTCGCCATCCGGTCCTCTCCTTTCTGTCATCAGGCATGCCATATCTCTGGCCTCTTCTATAGACCAGGACTTTTGCCCACGTCCAGACTGGAGCTTACTGCGCGTCATAAGGTTGCGATGATGACATGACTTTATGAGAGGAAGTGAGATGTGGCGTGCAAAAATGGAAAGAAGAGGACAGGACAGCAGTCGGAGAGGACAACAATGAGGTATTTTTTATTTTTTTTCTTAAACATCCGATATTTGTAACTGGTGGTCATGCATAAGTCGAATGTTTGTAAGTTGGGAACACTCTGTCTAATATATATATTTTTTATTTTAACCCCTTCCAAGCCCTCAAAATAATACAGCTAAACAGTGACTGGCTGACCCTCTTATTGCAGAATTCATGCAAAACGAATCATTAAAATTTGGAGTTCAACTGAATCTAAGATATTCAGAAGATTCTGCAACTAATTTGATTTGTTTTGATGAACATGTCACGCTCTTTGGCTATACAGCTCTTTTGTGCATTTACGTGTATAAGGGTATGTGTATATGACTCGCCCCCTGGGCCGTGGGGCACGCGGAACCGGGCAATAGGGAGACGCTGGGAGTAGTAGTGGTGGCCTGGTCCCGCGGCTCAGGGTGGTCAGACCAATGGTAGTCTGCTACCGTACTTTAGATAATGTCCGACTACGCCACCCGTGGATTGCGGTTAATAGGAACCGCCGCTGCAAGGCAGTCCGCTGGGGCTGGTGATGTATGCAGCTGGGATGGTGTGACTCCCCACGGGAAGAGTGCGGCCCCAGGGCAGTGTAGTGGATGGTGGGAGTGATGGTGGTGAGAGTCCCAGTACCGGTAGTGCCGGAGGAGCGAAAAAGCACACAGACAACGTACTGCAGTCCAGGGTCTTTACTCACGGTTAATATCCAAGTCACTTTAGCTGGCAATGACTGCCCGAGCCGTGCTGCGTCCACCAGTTGAGGGGCTCGGTCAACTCCCAGGCAGCTCGGAAGTATGGCACAGGACCCCCTTCCATCCTTTCTCTGGCCTGCCTCACCAGTGACCCACTTTTGTCCAGCTGCCGCGGACCTGCGCAGGTAAACGTGGGCCCCGTTCCCCGCTGTCCTATATGGTGCCTTTCTAGCAGGTTTGATGAGGTGTCGCACCAATAAATGATCACGACCTCCGGTCTTTGGCTGAGGGTTGTTTCTCCTCCACCAACTTGGGATCCGGTACCCTTAATCTGCCTGACCCTTCACCCGGTATTCTCGTGGGTTCTTAGGGTCCCTTCCACCTTCTTGTTCCTGAGCCCTTCTGTTCCTCTTCTCTCTTCCTTTCTTGTTCCTTCTCCTCCTGTTCCCCCTTCTCCTCCTGTTCCTTCTCCTCTCAGGCTCCGGCCTCTTCTCTAGGCCCACTTCTCCTTATCCTCTTAGGCTCCGGCCTCTTCTCTAGGCATGCCTCTGGAGCATCACTCAGCCTGAGCTGCTTCTCCCTGTCAGCTCTCCTCTCAACTTCTCCTCACAGACTGAACCCAGATCTAAGATGGCTCCTCCCTTTTATACTTCCCTCTAACCATGAGCCCAGGTGACCAGCAACCAATGGGCTCCTACTTACGCTCAGGAACCAACCCCTATCTGCCCCTACAGCACTGGGTGTTCCACCCCCCTCCCCACCCCAGTCAGGGACATAGTCGGTCGTGCCTGCACTTCTGTCTAGTGGGAGCACCGTTGAGCTGTCCCTCGGAAATGGGGTGTGTGTGCTGTATGCAGCTAACTGGGCCTTGATCCATACTCCATCCTTACCTGGAAGTGGAATACCACACCTCTGGCAGAGGTGCAATACCCCTGTAGCAGTCGAACCCTCGGGGCGCTACATATAAGGGCACAAATTGTGCGTATAATGTGTATACTTGGTGATACCTGCTGCTGTGCCACTAATATCCATACCCCATCCTGGTTACGTTTTCTTGCAAGCATTAAAGTTTTCACAGCGGGTTTCACATGTTCTTGTGAGAAAAAGGGGAGGAAACAGGTACTCACGCCAGAATACTCATAGAATTGTTAGGGAAAGGTGTAATCATGCTACATAGGTAATACAAACTGAGCTGTGAACTAACGGTTGCACAAGCAGACATGTCAAATAAATTAGGTCTTGGAAATAAAAGAAGAAATGTATAACTCAGCCAACAACAAAATACAACTTTCCCAGTTGCACAGATCCATGTTTATAATACATTTTCCATGAGAAGGTATACATAAATAATAAAATATACAGAAAATAAAATATAATAAAATATAACTGCAAGCTATTACAAGCCAGCTAACATTTAATAGTTCTTTTCAAGCCATAAAAAAAACAATTCTGAAAACAGAGTATGGTGTTATGAAGGGAAAGCAGGCACATGACATTACACATAAGTCCGCGCATTACCTAACGGTATGTTCACAATTTCATTAGTTACCCTTAACAGATATTAAAATAGCCTATGGAGAGAGCTCTGGGCTTTTCACAACTATGTTAAACAGGTGACTGCTGTTAAACTATTATACCATACGGCGGATCAGACTCCCAGTTTAGTGCCAGACAGAGAAGTATCAGATGCCTAGAGCTTTTCTAAAACATTGTCCAAGAATTTCCAGGGGTGCTCCCAGTATATTCTATAAATAGATGGTTCCTGAGAAATGGCTATAAAGCAGGGGTGGGCAATTCATTTTCCCGAGAGACCACATGACAGACCGTGACTGTTTTAGAAGGCTGAACCAATAGGCTGAAATTAATTCTGCTCAATATTAATATTAACATATTAAATATAATTATATTATTATTATTATTATTAACTGTATCACTTAATATTGAGTAGAATTAAGTATGCTGACATCCTCCTATATATCGCATGAGTCCACACATAGCTTCTTATATACCACATGTGCCCCACATAGCCTCTTATATACAGCATGTGCCTCACATAGCCTTTATACACAGCATGTGCCCCACATAGCCTCACTATATGCAGTATGAGCCCCTTACATAGCCTCCAATATACAGTATGAACCTTCCACATAGCCTCCAATATACAGTATGAGCCTCCACATAGCCTCCAATATTCAGTATGAGCCCCCCACATAGCCTCCAATATACAGTATGAGCCTCCACATAGCCTCCAATATTCAGTATGAGCCCCCCACATAGCTTCCTATATACAGTATGAGCCCCCCCACTTAGCCTCCCATGTACACCTGTGAGCACCACATAGCCTCCTTATATACAGTGTGAGCCACACTTAACCTCCATATACACAGTGTAAGCCTCACATAGCCTCCGTATATACAGTGTGAGCCCCACATAGCCTCCATATACACAGTGTGAGCCCCACATAGCCTCCATATACACAGTGTGAGCCACACATAGCCTCCTACATACATACAAATATCCCATACACATGAAAAAAAAAAAAGCAAATACTCATCCCACTCCTGTTCCCCCTGTGCTCTACTCCTGTCTCCTGTGCACTCTGTCTCGGCAGCAGTGCAATGATATGACGTCATCACGTCTACTGTCTCACACGCTGATTGGTGGTCCCATCCTCCATCAATGTATTCACCCCAGTCTGCATCCTGAGGATACAGATAGCAGTGGCAGCGGGCAGCAGATGGCATAGTGCGGGCCTGAGTTTGCCCAGGTGTGCTATAAAGAAATGTGTTGCGTTATGTGTTTCATATACAGTAATTGGGGAATAATTTTAGCTATATTCATTTATAAAACCGATAAAAAACATCCTGCATAATAAATATTCTAATTTTAATTAGTTTATCCATGTGTAATGTGGATGAAACCATGCTTTGAAATGCTAGATTTTGCATTTTGGGTTTAAATGGTTTGTCCATTATAAGAAAAGGGCTGTTGACTTTTAATGCAGTTAAAGGAGTTATCCAGAACTATATTAATATTTTACTGTAGGCCTAAGAACTAACAGGCAGGTAATTGCTAACTACCTGCCTGCTCTGCCCAGCGCAGCTCTCTACAAGCACAGAGCGGTCACTGACCGCTCCTGCTGGCGATTTTTCAACTTCCGCTGATGTCATGTCAACAGAGCACTGGCTTCTCTTCAACCCTGCTCTTCTGATGGGGCGTGACTGCTGATGTTATGCTAACTGACAGCCGGCTCCCTGCTGCATAACTGTGGGAAGCCAGCTGTCAATCAGCATGATGTCAGCAGTCACGCCCTGTCAACAGAGCAGCCCGGAAGAAGAAGAGCTGCTATGCTGACCTGACCGCTCTGAGCTGGCACCGGATAGAACAGACAAGTAGTTGCTATTTAGTTAGAAACTACCTGCCTGCTAGTTTTTTTGGTTCATAGAAAAAATAATAATTTGGTCCTGGATAACCCTTTTAATCTCTATTTAAGTAAGTGAGGCTGCATTGTATTACCAAAAAGAACTCATAGACAAGAAGGCAGACTCTATTTTTAACAGAGGACAAACCCTTTATCTTTTGATGGCAGTGTTAAAAGAAAAACATACAAAACACAATACAAGTGTGCTGTTGTGCAGACATACTTAAAGGGGGTGTCCACTACTTGGACAACACCTTCTCATTCCCCATGTTTGGCCCCAATAAAATAAAAACACTTATACTTACCTCCCGTTCTGGGGCTGTTGCAATATCGGTACTCACGTTTCTGGGGCTCATGCGAGGTTGTTATGTCACGCAAGCTCGGTACCCAATCAGTGCTGGCATCACTGTCCCTGATTTCAAACATATAATTAATCAATAGGGAGTAAGAGCTGCGGCTGGCCCCTCACTTCCTGTTAATTGCTTATACATCCAATGGCAGTGACAGTGATGCCATTATTTTAATGGGGCCAAACATGGGGAATGAGAAAGTGTTGTCCAAGTAGTGGACAATTCCATTAAAGCATATCTATCACTTCAGTTCATGTAGCTTTTCAAACTAAGCTTTTAATCAGTTTTCCCCTTTTAGAGGCGTTATCTTGAATTTTCAATCCTCTCTGAGCTAGTAGGTGGAGACTAGCTGCTATGCTGTCTCCCCTACACAGTACACGCAGACACAAAAGATTTTTACTCTTCTTTGGGTATGTGCCCACGTAGCGTTTTTCAAGCATTTCTGCTGCGGAATTTCCGCAGCGTAAACGCTTCAAAAACGCTAGGTAATCCGCCCCCCATGGTCCTCAATGACAAGTCGCACTGTCAATGCCCATGCTGCGGATTTTTCCACAGCGTTTATGCTGCGCTCCAAAATCCGCAGCATGTCCATTAATTTTGCGGAAGCGCGGCGTAATCGCCGCCATTGACTTGCATTGAGACTCATATAATCCGTGTCAGTACATTTGTACTCACGGATTATATGCGTTTCAATGTGCGGATGGTACCCAAGTCTGGAGGAGAGGAGACTCTCATCCAGACCTGGGTACCATTGTACCTGTAAAAAAAAGAATAAAATAAAAAAAAAGATTATATTCACCTTCCGACGGCCCCCGGTCTCCTTCCCTGTGCTTGCGGGCAGGACTGTAGGACCTGCGGTGATGTCACAGTCATGTGATCGCAGGCCCTTCAGTGCAGTGTCCCGTGATCAGCTGGCAGCCAGGAACGAGCACAGCAGCACACCCTGGGCCATCGGAAGGTAAGTATAGGATTTATATAGTGTTACCTAGTTGTCAAGCACTTTCCAAGTGATGCTAAAATCGCCTGGAAAGCGCTTCTCAATCCGCATGCGGAAATGCATGCAAAGACGCTTCACAAACGCTTCTACCTGACATGCAAAATCCGCATGCGTTTTTCCTGCCAGGGAGAAGCGTAAAAAATATGCTTCATTTCCGCAACGTGGGCACATAGCCTCTCTGTAGCACATTTTCGGAAGCAGCAACAGAATGGAATACATTATGCAGCAACATGGAAAAAATTATACAACAGTACTGAGAAGTGTTGCTGTGAATCCAACACTGTACCATGATATAACAGTTGCTTGAAGCTGGAGGTGGAGTCTATGTCTCACTGTGCTGTTTGTTGCAGTCCTCATCCACCCTCTTCCTCACATTGCTGATGGTTCGTTTTGATTTGACCAATGGGGATTGGATTTACATTTTCATTGTGAATGATAAATTCAGGAAGCAGAGGAGAGGGGAAGAAGTGGCTGATAAGTGGGGAGAGAAGAAGATTTCTCTGATAAATTGTGTTACAAAGTTTCTTACATTCGTTTGAATTGATTGTATGTAATTTCTGCAAAGTTTGCATTGACTTTTTAATCTAACAATACGGGTTAATTTTGATTCTTTAATTTTAGAATACTGCAGTGAGGACAGAGATGAGCAATGGATTATTCAGTGAGATTTCACTGCCAATAGGGGCAGTGATTGGATCATAGTTTTGTGGAGGCATATGTGAAGGCAAATCAAGGAACAGCACATCATTTTTTTACAACTCTGCATATGCTGCTATATTTCCAATGAAAGACAGCAGCCTTTTGCAGTGGTGTAGAATTTAGCATGGTAATAAATGAAGTAGGTATCTACTGCAGTCTGGTGCAATTTATTTCATATGATGATGAAAGAATACATTTTAATAAGTAATAAGGGGTTCAAGAAATTTCTTAATTTAGATTTGCAGATGTCAGATGTGCTTTGTAATCACTGTAGCATCAGTATTCCTTTATAATGCCACGTGTAACTGAAAAATGTGTACTACTCCAGGAAAAACAGGGATGTGGATAAACAGTAGTGAGCAATAACGGTTATTATCACTTCTCCTTTATGTGTACATGTGTACAACTATTCCATCATGTCTTTTTCAGGTTTATGTTAATTTATGTTAATTACATCTTTAGCAGCAAACTGTTTCTCTTGACATCATAAGTGAAATAATTCTGGGTGAATGCGGCTACCAGTAGGGGGAGCTAACCACATAAGGATTTATACATCTACTTTTCAACTCAGAGGAAGTTGCATGAATGTATATGTAGTGAGCGACCCCTAGAGGCAACTGTGCTGGTTTCTTTGACTTCTAAGACTATATTCACACGCAGCATTTTTAAGGCAATTTTTTTCGTCAGTCAAACCCTGCTCTCTTGGCAGTAAAAACTTTTTTTGTGCGTTTTTTTGCTGCATTTATTGGTGCAGATTATATGTGAAAAACACGGCCAAAAAATGCAACAGCTTTTTTTCACTTCCTCATTGATTTCTATGGTTGAAAAAAGATGCAAAACCAAAAAAGCTGAAAGAACTGAAATACTGCAGATACAAAAAAAAAAAATGCTGTAGTGCTCAAATTCTGTCAGGAAAAAAAAAACAAGTATAAGGTTTCTGAAATCTCACAGCTTTTGCTGGTAATATAAAGTGCAGCTTCTTTTCTGCAGAAAAATGCACCAAAAAAGCTGCTTGTGAACATAGATCAATCCTCTTCACACCACAGTCTCCGCAGCAGTTGCTCACCCTGTGTATATGTCAGGTACATCACTGAGCAAAAGTGAAAGAAATATGATATGAAACATTTGCCTAAAAACACCATGAATTAGAAGTAAAATAAACTTTTAAAATGTAAAAATGCCTATAGAAATAATGTTTCTGATCCAGCCTGAATGATCTAAGACTTTCTTCCTACATTTACAATGTAGACACTTTATAACAGGTGTCTTTTTTCAGGTTCAGTAGTTACGTCAGTGTTACTCGTTCGTACAATTTATGTACATGGAGCAGCTCAATGTCCGCTGCTTTCGCTCCAGGCAGTAGTGCCGGTATGCATAGGCTGCTACTTATAGATTGAACACTCGTCATCAATTACTGAAATGTTGGAAACTTTTGTTGTCTCCAGCATTTCCTGTGGATGATGTAGATGTAACTTACTTTAAGTCCTATAAAGATGCAGATTTTTACACAGTCACATCCAGGGGCGGACACTGACAGCTCGGAGCCCCTGGGCAAACAACGCGTCTGGGCCCCTCTTTTTTATTGTAACAAAGCATTATATAAAATTGCATAATTTACTTTCCCACCCCCTAATTCATTGTAAATCGCTGTATAATGTCCTCCACCTCCCCCCTATTCATTATAAGTCCCTGATAGCATCCTCCCCTACGCCACAATTCATTATAAGTCCCTGATAACATCCTCCCCTACCCCACAATTCATTATAAGGACCTGATAGCATCCTCTCCTACCCCACAATTCATTATAAGTCCCTGATATCATCCTCCCCTACCCCACAATTCATTATAAGGACCTGATAGCATCCTCTCCTACCCCACAGTTCATTATAAGGCCCTGATAGCATCCTCTCCTACCACACAATTCATTATAAGGACCTGATAGCATCCTCCCCTACCCCACAATTCATTATAAGGACCTGATAGCATCCTCCTCTACCCCACAATTCGTTATAAGGACCTGATAGCATCCTCCTCTACCCCACAATTCATTAAAAGGACCTGATAGCATCCTCCCCTACCCCACAATTCATTATAAGGACCGGATAGCATCCTCCTCTACCCCACAATTCATTATAAGGACCTGATAGCATCCTCTCCTACCCCACAATTCATTATAAGGCCCTGATAGCATCCTCCTCTACCCCACAATTCATTATAAGGACCTGATAGCATCCTCCCCTTCCCCACAATTCATTATAAGGACCTGATAGCATCCTCTCCTACCCCACAGTTCATTATAAGGCCCTGACAGCATCCTCCCCTTCCCCACAACTCATTATAAGGACCTGATAGCATCCTCTCCTACCCCACAGTTCATTATAAGGCCCTGATAGCATCATCTCCTACCCCACAATTCATTATAAGGCCCTGATAGCATCCTCTCCTACCACACAATTCATTATAAGGACCTGATAGCATCCTCCCCTACCCCACAATTCATTATAAGGACCTGATAGCATCCTCCTGTACCCCACAATTCATTATAAGGACCTGATAGCATCCTCTCCTACCCCACAATTCATTATAAGGCCCTGATAGCATCCTCTTCTACCCCACAATTCATTATAAGGACCTGATAGCATCCTCCTCTACCCCACAATTCATTATAAGGACCTGATAGCATCCTCTCCTACCCCACAATTCATTATAAGGCCCTGATAGCATCCTCCTGTACCCCACAATTCATTATAAGGACCTGATAGCATCCGTTCCTACCCCACAATTCATTATAAGGCCCTGATAGCATCCTCCCCTACCCCACAATTCATTATAAGGACCTGATAGCATCCTCCTCTACCCCACAATTCATTATAAGGACCTGATAGCATCCTCTCCTACCCCACAATTCATTATAAGGGCCTGATAGCATCCTCTCCTACCACACATTTCATTATAAGGACCTGATAGCATCCTCTCCTACCCCACAATTCATTATAAGGCCCTGATAGCATTCTCTGCTACCCCACAATTTATTACGCGTCCTATCCCTCTTACCCCACCCTTCCCCACTCCCCAATTCATTATAAGTCCCTAGTAGAGTCATATTGAATTGGGGGTTGGGAGAAGATGCTATCAGGGCCTTATAATGAATTATGGGGTAGGGGAGGATGCTATCAGCATAGTATCCTCACCCATCCCCCAGTTCATTATAAATCCCTATATAACATCCTCATTCATTATAATTCTGTGATGCCATCAAATACCACCCCTTACTCCCATTCCAACTCTCCCCTCCACCTCTCCCTAGAGCTCTTCCCACTGTGTTGGGAAAAAAATCACTCACCTCTCCAGATGCTCCCCACTGATGGCATTGCTTCTTTCCTTTTCTTGCCATACCTTCTAAATGATGCAGGCGAGCGCGGCGTGTTGACATCATCACGGTGCTTGTGCCTGTGTCACAGGGAAAGTGCTCGGCAGGACGCTGAGGAGGATGGTTTTCTGTGGCTCTACTGCCATTTCCTACTGAAGACAATGGAGCTGTAGGAACGCTTATTGCCCTGCACGCCACGAATGATAAGGGCAATCTGGCAATGGAGCAACTGGTCAGATTGCCCTCATTATATGTCATCAATATCATGTCTTCTGATAACCCCTTTAAAGAGGACGTGTAACCAGTTCAAAAGTAGCCAGCTTTTGCTCTTACCTTATTGCTCCCCTCGGTATTCCATTCTTTTTGGGGGGTTTTTAAATCTGCCATACTGTTCCAGAGATATGGGCGTTTTTAGGTAGTGCTAATTTGTAAGGTCTTTGAAAGTGGGCGGTGCTTACGGTGTAATTATGCAGAGCAGCCTAAAGTCATTCCCCTAGAGAATCCTGGGAACACCGTCCCCTGGTAAAGACTTTAAACATTAGCAATAAATAAATAGTCCCATATCTCAGGAACCGTATGATGGATTTAAAGAGCAAAACAAAATAAGGAGTTCTCAGGGGAGCAGTGGGAATTAAATAAGAACAAAAAAGGGCACTTTTGACCTTGTGACCAGTCCTCTTTCAGTCAATCATTTTTCCATTTCATTTGTAAAATTGTGCATTTTAAGCAGAATCACAATGTAGTTCAGCGGAGCAATGTGAATAAAACGAATTCTGCACTTTTAACTGCAGGATATGACCCCGGACCGCTCATATAGACATACATACACCAAAAAAGCTGATGCGACAAGATTATTAAAGAGTTTATCTTAGTTTCTTCAAAAATTGTCCCATGGCAGGTATGGTTTAAAAACAGTAAAATGAAACATACTGCTGTGGGTGATATGTGACGCCCTCCCTGAGCGATGGGGGTTACTCGGAGCCGGGCCAATGTAGGGTGGCGGTGTGGGATGTCGTCGTGGCCGTGATCCGGTCCGTGCCCAGGGCTGTCACATGAAAAATAATGGGCTTTTGGATGAGTGGTTGTTCGACTACGCCACCTGTGGTTTCTGGTGAAGGCCACCAGCGCTGCAACGGTCCCCTGAGGCTAATGTTCTGGCAGCTTGGTTAGTACTACTCCCCACAGGCGGAGAAGGCCTCAGGGCGGTGTGTAAGCTCTGGAGAGTAGTGGTGGGTGCAGTGCCGCGCAGGAATGAGCAAACGGAGGTAGTAAGTGAAGTCATCCAAGCTTTACTCACTTTGGTGAAGTAGCAGCTGCAAAGCTTCTCTCTGCTTCTTGTGGCACGCTGTGGCCACCAGGAAGGGGGTTCAGCACTTCCCAGGTAGATCAGGAGCACCTGTCAAGACCCCGTCGGTGTGTTCCTCGTCTTCTCCTTCTCCTCCCGCTTGTGTTCCTCCCTGGGATCCACTAAGCCGCCGGGCTTTTCCAACAGTGACGTGAAGTACACAGTCAGATATCGGGGGCCGGTCACCCCTCTTGCAGCAAGAATCCCTCTGGCTAGGCCAGAGTGAAGAATACAGGTGGCGACTCCGCTCCGTCCGTATCCCCCTGGGATCCTTTTGCCTGTGGAGCCTATCTCCTCTGCTCTCCTCCAAGGCCTTCTTAGAACGGGACCTTGACCGGGCAGAGACACTGGTTAACTCTGACCCGCTCCTCGTCTCAAGGCCTGAGAACGAGGACCGCGAATCTTCAGCCAGCTACAGACTCTTGCTGGACCCTGACAGAAGACCACAATCAAAAGACCCTGAACTTAAGATGGCCATTTATTTTATATGTTGCTATAAGTGCTTCCTGTAAGTGTTTCCTCCACCCTCACCCACTACTTGGTTCCCCCTATCTTTGTTCCCCCCCCCATCTCCTCTATCCCGGGCCAGGGCAGCACCCTGGTGCATTTAGGCCCCCTACAGGACAGGAGTGGTGTAGTGTTGAGTGTGAAGTGGGGTCCTGAGTGATGCTCCATCCTTACCTGGAAGAGGAGATACCACACCTCTTAATGAGGTGCAGTACCCCTGTGGCGACTGAACCCTCAGGGGCGCCACATTCCCCCCTGGTGAAACACAGCACGTCTGCGGGCTGCAATAGAGCAAAGTATTTGTACAGACATTCAAAATTTTAAATGCTTTTGTAAACAGTAAAACAATCTTCCCTTTATGGGAGGTTTGGACACTTAACGTTACAGGATATATATATGGTATAAATATATAAAACATTTGCAAGACATTATACATGTAGAAAATACTGTAAAAAGTACGGTAGAAAGTGCTAGTTCAGCAGCATGAGGGACCTGCCCAAAACCCTCAACGTAGGCCCTGGGGTTGCTGCAGGGCATGGAGATCCTGAGTTGGACCTCCAGTAGAGTCACACCAGACAGGTTTTGCTTCTGAGGTCAGAGGTAGAAGTAGAAGTGGTTTTGCATAAAACCAATAGGGAGCACCTAAATAGGTGCAAACTATTTACAATGTTAGTCTGTCTCCTACTCAGCGTCTGCAGGGACAAATGTTTATAGATAAATGATCCGGGTGCAAAAAAGGAAACATGAAAACAAAAGTTCAGACAACAAGGAGGTGCATCCTCCGGGGCTGCTTAGCAGTGGTATCCTCACCGGGGAAAAGACTCATTCTTCCCAACGGAGCCTGACCGGTCCTCTGTAGGTAGGTGCATGAGGGCATCCTCCTTGAATACCCTGTGCACATCCAGGGCATACTACCCACACTCCCCGTGGTGGCGGGTGTACAACACGAGATCGCCCGGGTAGAGGTTCCGGCCAGGGTGGCCCTGCTCCAGCCGCGGCTCGACGTCCCGTCGGTTGACAAAGACGTCCCAGCTGAACTGTGGGCTACGAATGAAGCCCCATCCTGCCTCCTGGTGGAAGCGCACAATAAGGCCTTCTTCCCGGGGGCTTGGACGGGTGGCCTCCGCCTGGCGGGCCTGTGTTTTTGCAGCCTTGGTGCGCACCTCCAGGCGCTCGCAGTGGATCCTCCTCCCTCGCCGCTCCTTGTCGAGCTGGAGGAGCTATATACGGCAGAACTCCTCCCGCCTCCGCGCTTCAGACTGGGTCTCCCGAGGGAAGCCCATCAGGTCGCCCCCCTGGTTGTCCCAGGCAAACTCTTCTGCCGCCGGGCAGGTGACCGGAGGTGAGGGGAGCGGCAATAGCAGGGGTTGCTGCGGGTGTTAGAACCTTGCTCTTAGGTTTTTTCCTTTGCTGGTCACATGACCTTGTTGGCCTATTTAATCCTGCTCCGCCCTTCTGGCTTTGCTGGACTTCATTGTATAACTACTTTCTAGCTAGCCTGTTCTCTGTATCTAACTCTGTTAGTTTGCTTGGTCTACGGACCTCTATGTTCTATATATTTTGTTTGTTCGTCTGTCTGCTACTATTTCTGTTAGGAGGTGTCCCATTTTCCTCCCAGTCCTTAGTACTTGTAGGGATTCCTTCCCCACATCTATAGGTCTCCGTACAGACTAGCTTAGGACTTTAGCAGGTCTGATCGCAGGATCAGGTCCCCTGTTACATCGTAGGGATTCAGCTGAGTTCTATCGTAGGGACAGATCTCCTCTCTTTCCTTAGCTCTGGTAGCAGAACATAACAGTAAGTCCAGCCTGCAAATTCTCTAAGGAAAGATTTTTCTGTTCCATCATGGTGTCGGTTCAGGATTTGGCTCATCGCCTGCAGGGACTCTCTCTGGAGGTGGCCGAGCTCCGTCAGCACGTGAGTAACTGTCCTGGAGCACATTTCTTGGAGCCTAAGGTATGTTTGCCGGATTTATTTTTTGGTGAACACCGAGAATTTTTTTCATTTAAAAATGCTTGCTTATTGTATTTTCGTTTGAGACCCAAGTCCTCTGGGGATGAATCCCAGCGCATAGGGTTCATAATGTCACTTTTGCGCAAAGAGCTTCAGGAGTGGGCCTTTTCTTTGCAACCTAGTGATACATGCTTCAGATCAGTGGATAGTTTTTTTTTCTGCTTTGGGACTATTATATGATGATCCTGACCGTGTCGCATCAGCTGAGACTGAGTTAAGACGTTTGAAACAGGGATCAGGTAATGTGGAAAAATATTGTACTCATTTCCGTCGATGGTCTACTCAAACAGGGTGGAACGATTCTGCTCTGAAAAGTCTATTTCTTGCTGGGCTCAATGAAAGGGTTAAAGACCTGCTAATTGCTTATCCTACACCTGAAGATTTGCAACAGGCTATGCAATTAGCTATACGGGTGGATAGGAGACTGCGTGCAAGGGTTAATGAGAGCAAATCCTCTGCTATGTCAGTTTCTGATTATGAGAATGTGTGTACTAACAGTGGTGAACCGATGGAGATTGGATCGGTGGCACCTCGCTCTCAAGAAAAAGACCGTCGATTTTCTGAAGGCTTGTGTTTCTATTGCGGAAAATCTGGTCATTTGATTAAAGGCTGTGAGCTTCGTATGAAGAAAGAAAAAAAAAATGGTCAGTCATGCCCGTATTGCCTGTTTAAATTCCAAGGGTGTATTTTTAGCTGCTTCCACGATTGCTCAGGAAAAATGAATGGAATTTCGGGTGTTTGTTGATTGTGGGTCTACTCTGAATGTAATTGATGGGGGATTCTTGGAAAGACTCAATTTAAAACCCGAACCTTTATCATCCCCCATTGCTGTGGTTTCTGTGGATGGTTCCCCTTTGAAGAATATTACTCTCAAGGTCTGTGAATTTCCTCTCACTATTAATGGTGTTCACCATGAGAAATTGGATTTGGTAGTTTTGAATAACTTGCCTTCTCCAGTAATATTGGGATTGCCCTGGTTAAAATTTCACAATCCTGTACTGGATTGGTCTACCAGTGAAATTAAATCCTGGAGCCATAAATGTTATGACAAGTGTTGTAACGGGCGTATTGCAGCTTTGGATAGGGGAGAATTGCCTGTTCCTATTCAGGATTTTTGGAGAGTTTTTTCTGAGAAGGAATCGCAGGTTTTGCCTCCCCATAGAGACTATGATTGTTCTATTGAATTTGTCCCTGGAGCGACTCTTCCTAAAAGTCGTTTATTTAACCTTACTATTCCTGAGAGGAAGGCTTTGGAGGAATACATACAGACAAGTTTGGCCGCCGGTCACATTAGGCCCTCTAAGTCTCCTGTGGCGGTTGGATTTTTTTTTGTAAAAAAAAAGGACGGCGGTTTACGTCCTTGACTGGATTTTCGTGAGATTAACAAAATTACTGTACGCAATCCTTACCCACTGCCATTGATTCCTGATCTGTTTAACCAGTTAATGGGGGCCAAGTGGTTCTCTAAAATTGACCTTAAGGGGGCATACAATCTGTTGCGCATGAAGGAGGGTGACGAATGGAAGACTGCTTTTAACACTCCTGTGGGTCATTTTGAGAACCTGGTTATGCCTTTTGGTCTTACTAATGCTCCTGCATTTTTTCAGAATCTTATTAATGACATCCTTAGACCTTTGATCGGCAAAAATGTGGTTGTGTATTTGGATGACATTTTGATTTATTCGCCGGATCTGGAGTCTCATTGGCGGAGCGTACGTGAGGTATTACAGTTATTAATGGACAATTCGCTTTTTGCTAAGCTGGAGAAATGTGAGTTCGCTGTACAGAGAATTAGTTTTTTGGGTTACATTATCTCCAGCGAAGGTTTTGAGATGGACCCGGTTAAAGTTCAAGCTGTACAGGAATGGCCTAGGCCTATTGGTTTGAAATCGATACAGAGGTTTTTGGGTTTCGCCAATTATTACAGAAAATTCATAAAAAATTTTTCTAGTATTGTCAAACCTCTGACCGATCTCACCAGGAAAGGTGCTGATGCGGTTCAGTGATCTTCTGAGGCCATTGAAGCTTTTGTGTATCTCAAGGAGAGGTTCACCTCTGCTCCCATCCTTATGCAGCCTGATGTGACTAAGCCGTTTTTGGTTGAGGTTGATGCTTCCTCTGTGGGGGTTGGCGCAGTATTGTCTCAGGATAACGGGGATGGATTACATCCCTGTGCCTTTTTTTCAAAAAATTTTTCGGAGACTGAACTAAATTACGATATTGGTAATCGGGAATTATTGGCTATTAAACTCGCATTTGAACACTGGCGCCACTTCTTGGAAGGTGCGGAATTTCCCGTTCAGGTTCTTACGGATCATAAAAATCTGATATATCTTGATGCTGCCAAGCGCCTGAATGCCCGTCAGGCTAGGTGGGCACTGTTTTTCTCGCGGTTTAATTTCTCCGTTACTTACATCCCTGGTACTAAGAATGTTAAGGCGGATGCCTTGTCTCGCAGTTTTTCTCCCATAGTCGGTGCTGAGAAAGAGGAGAACATTTTACAAGAAGGTGTTGTGATAACTGCTTTGGACTCCGTTTTGGAAGATGAGATTCTTAAAGCACAGGAGAATGCCCCATCTAACACTCCTCATGGGAGGTTGTTTGTGCCTGGGACCTTTAGGAGAGATTTGTTTTTTGAGTGTCACGAATCTCGGTTGGCAGGTCATCCCGGAATCTCTGAGACCAAGAGACTGGTGGGTCGCAGTTTTTGGTGGCCTGGATGGCAGAAGGAAGTCATTAAGTGGGTGCGTCAATGTACTATATGTGCTAGATCTAAGTCCTCACATACTCCTGCTGCGGGGTTGCTTTGTCCTTTGGAGGTTCCCAGTGCTCCTTGGACACATTTGGCTATGGACTTTATAACTGACCTTCCCCCCTCTGAGGGTTTTACTGTCATCTGGGTGGTTGTGGACCGTTTTAGCAAGATGTGTCACTTGGTTCCCTTCGTCAAACTGCCCTGCGCTAAAACTCTCGCTAAGGCCTTTGTCAAGGAAATTGTCAGACTTCATGGCGTTCCTACTGACATTGTTTCTGATAGGGGTCCTCAGTTCGTGGCTCGTTTTTGGCGTGCCTTTTGTGACAGGTTGGGAGTTCATTTGTCGTTCTCGTCCGGATATCATCCTGAATCTAATGGCCAGACAGAAAGGAAAAACCAGGATGTTGAGCAGTTCTTGCGTTGTTTTGTGGCAGACAATCAAGAGGGGTGGTCTGAGTTTCTGCCACTTGCTGAATTTGCTCTGAACAATCATACATCTTCTTCTGCTGGTTGTTCGCCTTTTTTTTTGTTGTTCTGGGAGACATCCGTCGTTTGGGTCGTTCTCCAAGTTGGGATCTGCCGTGCCTGAGGAGGAGAATTTTTCTGGTGATTTGGAGAGAGTTTGGACGGATGTGCGTGGTAATCTTCAGGAGGCCAACAGAAAATCTAAAGACTACTTTGATAGGAAACGACAGGAGGTTTTGTTCGCTGTTGGTGACATGGTCTGGTTGTCCTCTAGGAATCTGCGGTTGAGGATTCCTTCTAAGAAATTGGGTCCCAAGTTTGTAGGGCCCTTTAAGGTGCTTCAGGTTGTCAACCAATCTGCTGTTAGGTTGGAGGTTCCTACCTCCTGGAGAATTAATCCGGTATTTCATGTCTCTCTGTTAAAAAAAGCTGTTGTGTCGGATGGTGACGCCTCTGCCTCTGTTCCTCCGGTGGTGGAGGACGGGGAATATGAAATTTCTCGCATCCTTAACTCTAGACGGTATAGAGGTAGTTTGCTGTATCTTGTGGCCTGGAAAGGTGTCGGACCCGAGGATAACTCTTGGGTGAGGTCAGATGATGTTTCCGCGTCCAGACTTATCAGAGCGTTTCACAGGAGATTTCCTGATAAGCCTGGTCCTAGGGGATCCGGAGGATCCTCTTAGAAGGGGGGGTACTGTTAGAACCTTGCTCTTAGGTTTTTTCCTTTGCTGGTCACATGACCTTGTTGGCCTATTTAATCCTGCTCCGCCCTTCTGGCTTTGCTGGACTTCATTGTATAACTACTTTCTAGCTAGCCTGTTCTCTGTATCTAACTCTGTTAGTTTGCTTGGTCTACGGACCTCTATGTTCTATATATTTTGTTTGTTCGTCTGTCTGCTACTATTTCTGTTAGGAGGTGTCCCATTTTCCTCCCAGTCCTTAGTACTTGTAGGGATTCCTTCCCCACATCTATAGGTCTCCGTACAGACTAGCTTAGGACTTTAGCAGGTCTGATCGCAGGATCAGGTCCCCTATTACATCGTAGGGATTCAGCTGAGTTCTATCGTAGGGACAGATCTCCTCTCTTTCCTTAGCTCTGGTAGCAGAACATAACAGCGGGCCCTCTACTGGTGCGGACCAGTCCGGGTTGGGGCAGGTGTACACCCAGGTGAGCGCAGGTTTCTCCGGATCGGGAGTCGGGAGGCATAGCAGGCCTCCGGGTGTGGCGGTGGCTTGGGCCTCGGCCTCCGGAGCCAAGAGTTGCTCCCACACTATGGCGCCCGGGGACAGGGGTGACGGCAGGAGATTCAGGAGGGCTTCGGTGCGTCCCGCGCCCGGGATAGGGGTTTCGTCCTTACCCGCTCTTGGGCTGCACAGGGCCTCCTGGGCTTCCTCTGCCTGGGCTGGGGCCTCTATGTTCAGGCGCGACGAGCTCTGGCGGCGGGCCTTAATCTTCCGCAGCACCTCTTCCCTCAAACCGGCGGCGGCCAGTCGTTGGGCCTCTTCGACCCTCCGGGTAAGAACCTTTGTTTCACCGCGGAGGAACTCGGCCTCCTCCGCGGTCAGGTGGATTCCCTCCATAGTGAGGGTGGTAGCAGCTGGTGGGCCAGCGACGGAGGGCTTCCCCTTGGCTGCGTCCATCTCTGCTGTAAGGTGCGGTCTGCTTCTCCTCCTCTTTTCGGGGCGGCTCCAGGGCGGCTGACTGACGGGCACTCCTTGGGACGTCCCATCCGTCTTGACGGACACTACTATGCGGACAGTCTCTGCTGGAGGGGGCGGTTGGCACTTTTGGCGCCATTGGAGAGCCAGGCCCACGATGGGAGGTCTTAGGTTGCTGTTGTTTTTGCACATAATGGCGTCCGTTCTTCTTGGGCGGGCGCCACATTGAGTGTGTAACGACAGTCTTTTGTGAAAGGCGCACAGTACCCGGCGGCAATGGAGATTATCTTCTTCCGTTGCTGCGGGCACGCAATCCTGCCAACTATGCCAAGTTGTGACGCCCTCCCTGAGCAATGGGGGTTACTCAGAGCCGGGCCAATGTAGGGTGGCAGTGTGGGATGTCGTCGTGGCTGTGACCCGGTCCGTGCCCAGGGCTGTCACATGAAAAATAATGGGCTATTGGATGAGTGGTTGTTCGACTACGCCACCTGTGGTTTCTGGTGAAGGCCACCAGCGTTGCAACGGTGCGGTGTGTAAGCTCTGGAGAGTAGTGGTGGGTGCAGTGCCATGCAGGAATGAGCAAACGGAGGCAGTAAGTGAAGTCATCCAAGCTTTACTCACTTTGGTGAAGTAGCAGCTGCAAAGCTTCTCTCTGCTTCTCGTGGCGCGCTGCGGCCACCAGGAAGGGGGTTCAGCACTTCCCAGGTAGGTCAGAAGCACCTGTCAAGACCCTGTCGGTGTGTTCCTCGTCTTCTCCTTCTCCTCCCGCTTGTGTTCCTCCCTGGGATCCACTAAGCCACCGGGCTTTTCCAACAGTGACGTGAAGTACACAGTCAGATATCGGGGGCCGGTCACTAGAGATGAGCGTTGTTCTACTCGAACTGTTCGCCAATCTCAAATTCGAGCTGTTTTGGGCGGTGTTCGAGCCGTTTGGCGAACACGAACAATTTGAGAAAAATTCGGCTGTTCGAGGTTATGTTCGATAACTGTTCGTGCACCAAAATCATAACTGGATTTTTTCTCAGTAATGATGAAAATTAATGTTAATACACAGTTTGAGTGTACAGCGGGGTGGGGGGAGGGGCAGGGGATGGATCTCTGCAGGAACAATGAAGATCTCCATTTTTTTTTCTCTTTCCCGCATTTGCAGTGGGGAGGTGCAATCTGTCAGCCTATCAGCAGCGCACACACGGAGCGAAGTGCTTTTTTTCACACAAGCAAGGGCATGTGTCATTGGCAGTGTATGTCACATGTCCTTGCCCTATAAGACCAAGCCATTTTCCCCGTCGCCACCATTTTCTCACTGCTGCAGCTGCGTGTTAGACGGCACCGCTGTTGCTGTGTGCGCTATACCTTGTTAATTTCAAGCCAATTTTCGCACAAATCTACAGATAGCTTGGGAGTAGGGAATAGTTGTGATTGCAGTCCTTTTAAGGACTAGGTTACAGCATTTCCTACGACTTTTATCAGGGAGGTCTGTGCTCTTAAATAGATAGGTTGTGGGAGTAAAGACTAATTGTAATTGGAGTCCTTTTCAGGACTAGGTTACATCAGTTCCTATCACTTTTTGCCAGGCAGGTCTGTGCCAGTGCTGTGCAAGTTTTTTTCACTTTTTCACAGCATTTGGCTGAATCTAGCAAAGCTAATCCTTTTTGGCCTATTGCAGAGTGTGTTAGTCAGTGGAGTAGCCTATCTGTGTTGCAAGATATACCACCTGTGTATAGAATACCAATTTTTTTACTGCACCTAGTGAAGTAAAATCTTTTGGGCATAGCATCATTCTATTAGTCCATCTATACTGACCTCCATCAGGTTGCAAATTAAAACTAATTTTTATCTGCATCTACAGTACCTCTGAAAAAATATTTGGGCTTCTACCTGTGTGTGGGACTTGTTGTATTAGTCCATCTATACTGACCTTCATCAGGTTGCAAACTGAATATATTTTTTTCCTGCATCTACCTCTGAAAAAATATTGGGCTTCTAGCTGTGTGTGGGTCTTGTTCTATTAATCCATCTATACTGACCTCCATCAGGTTGCAAACTGAATATAATTTTTTTCTGCATCTAGCTCTGAAAAAATATTTGGCCTTCTAGTAGTGTGTCGGACTTTCTCTATTAGTCCATCTATACTGACCTCCATCAGGTTGCAAACTGAATATAATTTTTTTCTGCATCTAGCTCTGAAAAAATATTTGGCCTTCTAGTAGTGTGTCGGACTTTCTCTATTAGTCCATCTATACTGACCTCCATCAGGTTGCAAATTAAAACTAATTTTTATCTGCATCTACAGTACCTCTGAAAAAATATTTGGGCTTCTAGCTGTGTGTGGGACTTGTTGTATTAGTCCATCTATACTGACCTCCATCAGGTTGCAAACTGAATATATTTTTTTCTGCATCTACCTCTGAAAAAATATTGGGCTTCTAGCTGTGTGTGGGACTTGTTGTATTAGTCCATCTATACTGACCTCCATCAGGTTGCAAACTGAATATATTTTTTTCCTGCATCTACCTCTGAAAAAATATTGGGCTTCTAGCTGTGTGTGGGTCTTGTTCTATTAATCCATCTATACTGACCTCCATCAGGTTGCAAATTCAAAATAATTTTTTTCTGCATCTAACCCAGCCAATAGTTTTGGCCTAATACCACAGTTTGGCCACTCAGCTCTGCTCGGTTACCATCCATTGTTTTTTTGTGCAAACAACTCCAGAGTTGTGAATTAGTTAACCACCAAAATGAGTGGAAAAAGGCCTGCTGCTGGTGGAAAGGGGAATAGGCGTGTTGGGAAGGGGAAAAAAGGTTGTGTCCGTGGGGTAGGTGTTAAAGCAACAGTAACATCTGCAGAAGAAAGACCATCTTCCAGCCAAACTAAAATGTCTACTTATTTTAGCGGACAATGTGATAAGATCCCTTTCTTACGGCCACGCCAATCGCTACAAATTCCAGATGAGGCACAAAAACAGCAGGTGCTTCAACGGATATCAAGTGCTCCTTTAAGTGGGCTCTCCTCCACATCAACTTCAACATCACAAATACTCCAGTCCTCAAAGGTGTCACCCAAATCGCACTTGCTTCCTCACAGCTCCCAAATCTCCAGCTGCCCGTCTGAGTATGAGGTAGAACAGATGGTTGAGTCTGCAGAGCTGTTTACTCATACTATAGCCTGGGAATCAGAGGTCGACTCCAGCGCTTCTGTGAATCCAGACGAGGAAATGATCTGCACTGATGCCCAGAATCTTTATGAGTCGGATCCAGGACCAGACGCAGAAGGTTCTGACCATAATGTAGACCCTCATTCCCAAACTGTAACTCCTGTTGGTGGAGACAATGAGGAAGACGATGATAAGACTCAAATACCTGATTGGAGCGACAACTTTAGTTTTTTGTCAGGGCAGGAACAGGTTGGCTCTGAGGACGACGGGTGTGATAACGCACAGGGTGATGATGATGAGGTCGGAGATCCCACTTACTGTCAACCCACAGTCAGCCAAGAGATGAGGTCAGCAGAGGAGGTGGAGGAAGATGCTAGTGACGACGAGGTCAGGTTGCGCCTTCCTGGACAGAGACGTAGTACTGGAAGCACGTCAACAACTGCATCCTCAAACACAACTCTGCCTCTCACCACAAGTCGTGGTGGCTCTTCAGGTCGCATGGGTGCTAAGCCTTGCATAGCCTGGGCATTTTTTCAGATCGATAAAGATGACCCAACTCGTGTTATCTGTAACATTTGTCAGCAAAAGCTAAGTAGAGGCCAAAAAATACATAGTTTGAGTACTTCATGCATGAACCGGCACATGGACATGAAGCATAAGTTGCAGTGGGAAGCTCAGTGTGCTACAATGCGGCCTAGCCGGCCGGGCCAACCACCGTCTGCCATATCTTGTGCATCCGCGGCCTCTTCATCCTCTGTGACTGGGGGGACAGCAGTCACACCTGTTTTGGGGCGCAGACCTGCCACCTCTTTACCCGCAACAGCCAGCGTGATTGGCAGGTCATCATTTTCTTTGGAGGTGGTAACACCAGCTGGTGTTGAGCGCTGTCCGACATCGATAGCACCACCTTTGGATCAAGGCAACCTAACATGTCCGCCTGCATCTTCCTCACAGACCGGCAGTTTGCCGGGGACACCCTTATCAACCCCGTCTAAGCACAATAGCCAGCCCTCGGTCCCTCAGATGTGGACAAGTAAAAGACCATTTCCTCCTAGCCATGAGAAAGCTAAGAGGTTGAATTTCACCATCTGCAAGCTCTTGGCTACAGAAATGCTGCCTTTCCGCCTGGTGGACACAGAGGATTTTCGAGACCTTATGTCCGTCGCAGTGCCCCAGTACCAGATGCCCAGTCGGCACTACTTCTCAAAGAAAGGTGTGCCTGCGCTCCACCAGCATGTCGCACATAACATCACCGCTTCTTTGAGAAACTCTGTGTGTGACAGGGTGCATTTCACCACAGACACTTGGACGAGTAGGCATGGACAGGGGCGTTACATGTCGCTGACTGGGCACTGGGTAACTATGGTGACAGCAGGACAAGGGGCTGCTGTCCAAGTCTTGCCGTCCCCACGAGTTGTGCGTCAATCCTCTTTATGTCAAAGTTCCTCCACTGCTTCTGCCTCCTCAACCTCCTCTCGGTCTTCCACCTGCACCCAAAGCCTGTCTGGTCATGCCACAAGCTTTCTAACTGCGCAGAAGGGATCCTGCACACCTCCTTACTATGCTGGCAGTAGGGCTCAACGTCATCAGGCGGTTTTTACATTGAAATGTCTGGGAAATGTGAGTCACACAGCTGAGGAGTTGTGGTCATCTCTGGAGAACCAATTTCATGAATGGTTGTCTCCACTGGACCTGAAACCAGGGAAGGCCGTGTGCGACAATGCTGCAAACCTGGGTGCGGCCCTTTGCCGGGGCAATGTCACACACGTGCCTTGTATGGCTCACGTGTTGAACCTGGTTGTCCAGCAATTTTTAGCCCACTATCCCAGACTAGATGGCCTTCTGCAGAGGGCACGGTCGCTGTGTGCTCACTTCCGCCGTTCGCATCCCGCAGCTCAGCGACTTACATCTCTACAGAAGTTGTTGGGCTTGCCACTTCACCGGCTAAAATGCGATGTGCCTACCCGGTGGAATTCAACTCTGCACATGTTGCAGCGACTGTGGCAGCACCGACAAGCCCTGGTGCAATACGTTCTGACGTATAGCCTGGGCCAACGAGATTCAGAGGTGGGGCAAATCACGCTGGAGGAGTGGTCTCAGATCAGGGACCTATGCACCCTTCTGCACAGTTTTGAAATGGCGACGAAGATGTTTAGTGCTGACGATGCCATTATCAGCATGACTATTCCGGTGATTTACATGCTGGAGCACATGTTAAACAGAATTCGGAGTCAGGTGGTGGCACAAGAGGAGGTGGAGGAAGTAGAGGAGGAGGAGTTGTATGCGGAAGGGCTAACATCTGCAAGGTCCAGACGGTCGGCAGCACCAAGGCGGCAGGCATGTGAGGGTGGGGGAGATGGTTTTACCAGGGCGCATGGTAGCAGCCAAACTAGTGAGGAAGGTGCAGGAGCCCAGGAAGAAGTGGAGGACGAACTGATGGAAGACTCATCAGATGAGGGAGACCTTGATCACATTTCTGTTGTGCGAGGTTGGGGGGAGAGGACAGAGGAAGGAAGCATGATTGTTACCTCGCCACCAACACAACAGGGACTTGGTGCTCCTGGATGCGCAACACACATGAGTGCCTTCTTGCTGCACTACCTGCAACATGACCTTCGAATTGTGAGAATTAGAAATAATCCTGACTACTGGGTTGCCACACTGTTAGGTCCCCGGTACAAAAGTAAATTTGCAGAAATTATTCCTGCCATAGAAAGGGATGCACGCATGCAGGAGTATCAGCAGAGACTGTTGCAGAATCTTACATGTGCTTTTCCACAAAATACCAGTGGTGCACGTAGTGAATCTCACAGTTCCAACTTGCCAACCGTGGGACCATCAAGTGTTCAGCACTCAAACCGTAACAGAACCACAGTATCTGCTGGTAACATCAATTTTGCGGAATCATTTCACCACTTTTTTAGCCCATCCTTTGCAAGGCCACAGGAGACAAGAAGTCTGACACATAGTCAACGCCTAGAGACGATGGTACAGGAGTATCTCCAAGTAAACATTGAAGCCACGACTGTGTCACTGGACCCTTGCTCTTTTTGGGCTTCCAATCTGGATAAATGGCCGGAGCTAGCCACTTACGCCTTGGAGATAGATCTTGTCATGCCCCGCAGCCAGCGTTCTGTCTGAACGTGTGTTCAGCGCTGCTTGTGGTGTGCTGACAGATAAGCGCACGCAGCTCTCCACTGATAATGTAGACAGACTCACGTTCATAAAGATGAACAAATCATGGATCCGAAACGACTTTTCTACCCCTGTGTCATCCTGGGGAGAGTAAAAGCTTGATGATTGGTTAAAATCACCCTACCAACCGTTTTAAGCTTTCAAATTACTAATCATGTTTATCTGTATCTTGACTGGAAAATAATTTGGGCTTTGTAGCAGTGTGCAGCACTGATCCTATTAGGCCATCTATACTAAAGCTTCACCAGATTTAAAATTAAAAATAATTTTTAGCTGCATCTAGCCCGGAAAATAATTTTGGGGCTCCGAGATGCGCAAGACACATAAGTGCCTTCTTGCTGCACTACCTGCAGCATGACCCTCATATTGTCAGAATTCGAAGTAATCATGACTACTGGGTTGCCACACTCTTAGATCCCCCAAACTTTTCGATCAACCTTTTCATTTTAATAAAGACCAAAAAAATGGTCATTTTTGAAATTATAAGCATTAGCAGGTTGTTAGAAACTGAAATCAAACAGTTTTCAACTCAAAACTTTATTCTAGGTGATGTTACATTTTCACATAGGACCCCTTGTTCGAAAGGAGCTTCTGAACTCTCTCGTCCATTGAATTTGTCAGGTTTTGGATGGTTTCTGCTTTAATTGTTTTGCATGAGGACAGAATACCCTCCCAGAGCTGTTGCTTAGATGTGAACTGCCTCTCGCCATCATAGACACTCCTTTTAATGATGCTCCAAAGGTTCTGAATGGGGTAGAGGTCAGGGGAGCATGGGGGTCACACCATAAGTTTGTCCCCTTTTATGCCCATATCAGCCAGAGATGCAGATGTTTTATGTGCAGCATGAGATGGTGCATTATCATGCAGAAAAATGATCTTGCTGTGAAGTACACGGTTCTTCTTCTTGAACCATGGCAGGAAGTGCTGTTTGAGAAAATCCACATACATTATGGAGTTCATCTTTAGCGCCTTCAGGGATCCTAAAGGGGCCGACAATCTCTCTCCCCATGATTCCAGCCCAAAACATTACTCCACCTCCTCCTTGTTGGCGCTGTAGCCGTGTTTGCGTGGGGTGTCCATCAACCAGCCATCCTCCACTCCATCCATCTGGACCATCGAGCGCTGCACGGCACTCATCCGTGAACAAAACTGTTTTGAAATCAGTCTTCATGTAATGTTTGGCCCACTGGAGCCATTTCTGCTTGTGTGAAGTGGATAGAGGAGGTCGACAGGATGGCGTATGCACAGCTGCAAACCTCTGAAGGACCCTGCATCTTGTTGTTCGGGGGACGTTGGAGGCACAAGCAGCTTCAAAAACTTGTCTGCTGCTATGACAAGGCTTTTTTGCCGCTGCTCTTTCAACCTGACGTAATTGCCTGTAGGAAAGAGTCCTCAATTTGCCCTTATCAGCACGCACACGTGTGTACTGTGAATCAGCTACATACTTCTTGATTGCCAAGACACTTCATCCTGATCATCGCACAATGTTGATTGTAGTCATGCCTTGACCTAAACACTCCACAATTTGTTGCTTCTCAGCAGCCGACACATCCTTTTTCTTTCCCATTTTGGCAGAAAATGTAGGCTGCTTAATAATGTGAGAGAGCCTTCTTAAGTAGTCTTGCCTTTCATTGGACACACCTGTCAAACTAATTAGCACAGGTGTCTGCAATTGCTTACAGTGATATAAAGAGCCCTGACACACATCACCATCAATGAGTTTAACTGACAAACAAACAAATTCTTCCCTTATCACTCCTAAACACTTTTTGCATAATAATTTGGAACGCAGTGTACATGTGCTTTTCCACAAAACACCAGCGGTTCACGTAGTGAATCTTACAGTTCTAACTTGCCAACCGTGGTCTGTATGGAGTTGTTCAATAAAGGGCCCAAAATTAAGATAACATAGATGGGAGAGGTCTCTATGAATAGGAATTCCTAAGTATTTGATACCCTGTGAGGGACAGGCAAAGGGAAAGTTGGACTGGATGGAATCCTATATGGATTTGGGGAGGGAGACATCGAGGGCCTCAGACTTCGCTGCATTGATTTTAAAATTTGACCATGTAACAAAGTGATCTATTTCAGCCATAACAGCAGGGATGGATATATGTGATTGAGTGATATATACTAGGACATCATCAGCAAATAGAGAGCACTTGTACTCGGTGCCTCCCACCTCAATCCACCTAATATTGGGGTTATGGCGAATTGATGAGAGCAGGTGCTCCGTCACTAGGATGTATAAGAGAGGGGACAGAGGACATCCCTGCCTTGTCCCATTGGTGATTGTGAAAGGTGATGAAAATGTTCTGACGCACCCCCTGGGCCTTGGGACACCCGGAGCCGGACCCTTTTTGGTGGATGCTGGTGGTTGTAGTCTTCGTGGCGGCGACCCGGTTCCGTGGCTCAGGGCGGTCAAACCAGTGGCGGAACTATTTATGTGGTTTTGATGTTTAAATGTCCGACTACGCCACCCGTGGATTGCGGTCAAAGTGAACCGCTGCTACAGGGCAGACCGCTGAGGCTGGTGTTGTGGGTGCAGCAGAGCGTAGCATAACTCCCCACGGGAGGAGTATAGCCTCAGGGCAGTGTATGCGGAGGATGGGGGTGATGGTGCAGGGCAGCAGCAGTAACGATACGGAGTCAGTGATGCAGTCCAGGGCCTTTACTCACAGTTCTTATTATCCAGACCACATCTGCAGGTAACGGCTGCCCACGTCGTACTGTGCTCACCAGGTGAGGGGCTCAGACAACTCCCAGATAACTTTGGAGCACTTCACAGGACCCCCTTTGTGTGTACTTTGTCTGGCCTTTCTTACCAACACTTCTGTCCGGCTGCCTCGGGCCTCCTCTTGGTAAACTTGGCGCCAGTTTCCCTGACCCTATGTGGTGCCTTCCTAGCGGGTGTAGCGAGGGGCTGCGCCACATAAAATGTCAGAGCCTCCGGTTTCTAGCTGAGGGTCGTTTCCTGCCTCCACTAGTTCGGGGACCGGTCTCCCCCTTTGGCCTGACCCCTCCACGCAGGTGGATTCGGGCGTGCGGTGGCGACTCGCCCGTCCGCACCCCTGGGATCCCTTCATTCCTCGTTCCTGGAGCCTTCTCCGCTCCTCTTCCTTCCTTCTCCCTCTTCCAGGCCTGGGCCTCTGTTACTAGGCCCGCCTCCGGAGCAGAGCTCATGCAGAGCCCCTGCTCCCTGCCACTTCTGCTCAGACTTCTCTGCACTGAACTAAGATGGTGCCCACCTTTTATACTCCCTTCTCAATGCACCCAGGAACTGCTTCCTCCCTGCTCCTGCACTACAGGGTTCCCCTTCCTCAGTGTTCCCTCCCCCCACTCCAGCCAGGGACAGGGACTGTCGTGCCCATCTCAGGGGCATATTGGTCGCCCTGCCCCACGGCAATGTGGTGTAATGCATGCAGGTGTCGGGTCCTGATCCACACTCCATCCTTACCTAAGAGTGAGATATCACACCTCTGGGTGAGGTGCAATACGTCTGTAGCAACCGAGCACTCAGGGTGCTACAGTTCCATTTATCTTCAGCCTAGGTGACGTATTGCGATACAGGGCCGTGATTTTGGCTATAAAAGGGTCCCCTAGACCCCTACCCCAAGCTTTTTAAGAGAATCATATATGGCGTGCCAGGAGACTCTATGGAATGCTTTCTCAGCATCCAACGAGAGTATCTAATTACAAATTTTTAACTGCATCTAGCCCAGGAAATACTTTGTGCCTAGTAGCAGTGTCTGCTAGTCAGCGGATTATCCCGGCTGTTAAGCAAGCTACACCACCTGTAGTTTAGACACTTAATTTTTTCAAAGGAAATGTTTCGGGACCATGGGATACTTAGTGAAGAGCATCAGGAGGCACCCCAAGGCATAGGGGCTGGGACTGGCAGTAGGATGCCTTGCGGTGGACAGCCGAGCTCGATCCTTATAAAAGCTTTTTAACTGCAGCAGCTTTAGTGGACGCTACTGGAGCTGGAATTACGCGGCTGCTGGCATGAGACTTGCCCTCCAATAGATCCTTGTAAATGGATTTAAAGTGTATTCATTCAAATTAGAGAGACAATTTAAATTAAAAAGCTTAGAGCTGCCGCCACCACAGGGGGGCTCGCTCGACCCACCAGCGGACAGGCACCAGTATTGGGAGAGGGGGGCTGGCCGTCAGGGTTCACCGCGGCTCTGGCACAAACCCGGCGACACGGAGGTGGCACGGGCAGGAGCGGACTGGCCGTGTCGGCTTCTCACTTTTTGGATTTTAGAAGGGCATGACATGCCTATATCTGTGTCTCCCCCTCCTTTTACTCCTCCACCTCTTTTATTTTCGCATGACTATATGTACTTGTCACTTTTCCATGTGTTAGTTATGTCTTCTGAGCAGTTTGTCAGCTTTTGGACACCTTTGAAGGTGTTTTCTATGTGTTTCTATGTGTTTTTGTTTGCCTGCCATTGGTTTTAACGGTGTTCGAAGATGTTCGACGAACAGTTCGACGAACAGTTCGGCGAACACACGGGTGTTCGACGAACCGAACCGAACTCGAACACTACGGGGGTGGCTCAACACTACCGGTCACCCCTCTTGCAGCAGGAATCCCTCTGGCTAGGTCAGAGTGAAGAATACAGGTGGCGACTCTGCTCCATCCGTATCCCCCTGGGATCCTTTTGCCTGTGAAGCCTATCTCCTCTGCTCCCCTCCAAGGCCTTCTTAGAACGGGACCTTGACCGGGCAGAGACACTGGTTAACTCTGACCCACTCCTCGTCTCAAGGCCTGAGAACGAGGACCGTGAATCTTCAGCCAGCTACAGACTCTCGCTGAACCCTGACAGAAGACCACAATCAAAAAACCTTGAACTTAAGATGACCATTTATTTTATATGTTGCTCTAAGTGCTTCCTGTAAGTGTTTCCTCCACCCTCACCCACTACTTGGTTCCCCCTATCTTTGGTTCCCCCCCATCTCCTCTATCCCGGGCTGGGGCAGCATGCTGGTGCATTTAGGCCCCCTACAGGACAGGAGTGGTGTAGTGTTGAGTGTGAAGTGGGGTCCTGAGTGATGCTCCATCCTTACCTGGAAGAGGAGATACCACACCTCTTAATGAGGTGCAGTACCCCTGTGGCGACTGAACCCTCAAGGGCGCCACAGATACAACTTACTTGAAGCCTTGCAAAGAAGCAGTTTACTCTCCAAATCTGTGGATCTATGCTATGCCTGTGGTTGGCTGCTGTTAGAAAAAACCTAACAGGAGAGTTCTATCTTGCTGATCACATGACCTTGTTTGCCTATTTGATCCTGCTCCGCCCTCCTGGCCTTGCTGGACTTCATTGTAATTTCTACTCTTAAGTTAGCCTGGTGCTTAGTAACCTTTCTCAGTGTGTTTAGCTTGGTCTTCGGACCTTTATGTTCTATGTTGTGTGTTTGTCTTTTTACTGCTACAATTTCTGCTAGGAGGTGCCCAACTTTATCCCAGTCCCTAGTTCTTGTAGGGATCCCTCCCTTGCATCTATAGGTCTTCGTACAGACTAGCCGAGGACTTTAGCGGGTCTGATCGCAGGATCAGGTTCCCCATTACATCGTAGGGATCTAGCTTAGTTCTATTGTAGGGACAGATCTCCTTTCTTTCCTTAGTGCTTGTAGCAGATCATTACAGCTGCAGTGGTCAGATGACTGAAATGCACATCATTGTCAACACTCATTTTATTGCCTTAAAACTATCCCTGATGTTGGTAAGATTTGGGAAGCAATCAGACAACCCCTTTAAGTGTGTTCTGATTGCTACTACTGTTAGGCTGAGTTCACACGATGCGTTTTTCATGCGTTTCCGCGGCGTTTTTGCAGTTGCGTAAACGCATGAAAAACGCATGGTAGAAGGGCAGCAATGTTCCCCAATGGAAATCCGCATGTGCTGTGCCCATGATGCGGATTTTTCCGCAGCGTAAACGCTGCGGTCAAAAATCCGCAGCATGTCAATTAATTTTGCGGAAACGCTGCTCTTTTGCCGCCATTGACTTGCATTAGACCGCATGGAATCCGCATCACTGTATATGTTGATGCGCTTTTCATGCGGTCTAATGTGCGGATGGTACCCGGGTGTGGAGGAGAGGACTCTCATCCAGACCCAGGTACCATTAAAAAAAAAAAGAATAAAATAAAAAATATATATATTCTCACCTTCTGACGGCCCGCGCTGCGTCCTGCCGGCTTCCCAGGCACTTCGCGGTTGAATGAAGAAGGACCTTCGCTGACGTCAGAGTCATGTGACGGGTCACGTGACGCTGACGTCGGAAGGTCCTACAGTCTTCACTGCCGGCAGCCGGGACCGATGAAGCAGGACACCGGGGGCCATCAGAGGGTAAAGTATAGATTTATTTTTTATTTTTTGACATTCACACACTATATAAATCCATGCCGGCTGCATGGATTTATATAGTGTGAAGTTGACAAGCACTTTCCAAGTGATGCTAAAATCGCTTGGGAAGTGCTTGTCAACCCGCATGCGGAAATGAAAGTGAAGACCGCTTCATTTCCGCATGTCCCTGGCAGGAAACCGCATGTACAATCCGCCTGCGTTTTTTCCTGCCAGAGAGATGCAGAAACGCTCAGGAAAAAATCCTGAGCATTTCTGCATCGTGTGCACATACCCTAACTTATTCCTTCTGGGAAATAAGGTTAATACCCTTATGGCCAATGCTAAAACTCTCAGAAAGGTTCATCTAGTTTTCCTAGTTTCCAGAATCACAATGTGACACAGCTACATAGTGATACATCCCAATATACTGTAGACCTTAAATCACTGTACACAGTAAAATGGTGGTGATTACTATGATATATTGGTAATTGTCATGCTGAAGTTTTTGTGGCTTTAGTTAAAGAGAATTTGTCACCAGGTTTTGTCACCTAATCTGAGAGCAGTATGATGTAGAGAAAGAGACCCTGATTCCAGTGATGTGTCACTTACTGGGATGCTTTCTGTATTTTTATAAAATCCTAGTTTTAATCAGCAGGAAATTACCACTAGAGGACTAGCAAACCTGCTGCCGTGTAGTCCTCCAAATTCATGAGCTCTGTATAACCCCCGCCCACACCACTGATTGGCAGCTTTCCGCCTATGCACAGTGTACACAGAAAGCTGCCAATCAGTAGTGTTGGTGGGTTTATATGTAGAACTGACAGATCTGCTGCAGGTAAAACAGTGATTTTATCAAAACTGCAGCAAGCAGCCCAGTAAGTGACACATCACTGGAATCAGGGTTTCTGCCCGTACCTAAGATGGAGTAGGAAAAGCATGTCACATATTCCTTTTAAATTATAATGTAGTTGCATCAAGATCAAAATGTTTTATTAACAGCTTAGCTGAGCTCTCATAATACAGCATGAGTGGTATAGGACTTTTTGTTCCTATTTTTAAGACTTTAAGAGTGATTGGTGTAAAGGTCAATTCCCAGAATGCAAAGCACCAGAATACAATCTCGTTTGTGCACCAAGCAAGCAAAGAATGCTGGGAAGTTTCATTCTGAAATCTGCAGAATTGTAAATGCAGCTCTTGAGTATAATACAACCTACAGTATAACTCAGGATCAGTGTAAGGAATGTAATGTAATGTAATTTTTCTGCAAACTATAAAATATTATGTAAGTGAACATAAGACTTCAAGCAACCATGAGACTTAATGCGACCTCATGTAATTTGTTATCTTGGTATTTGTTGTTTTGATGATGAATAGAAGGATTGTGCGATCGGAATCTAATTTGAATTCGATTTATGCCTTTCTAACGGATCCTGCACGACAAAATATCAATAAATATAGCAATTAAAAAAACGTTAAAATAATGTGTAGCGAAAATCCATCAAGGAGACTTTATCGGTATTGTATACATCACTTAGCTCTAATTCCTGTCTTGCGTTGTTACTAGAGAGTTGCCAGAAGCTGTCCATTCTCTGGATTTCAGATTACTTAATGGGGAACTGATGCAGGATTGTGTAAAGAATGAACTCCGAGAATCTGCTCTCTCGGGAGCATCTGTCCATAGACTGCTATGTCAAAGCCAATTAGAGTACAGGAAGAGTGCAAAGCTTCAGCATTGTCATAAGAAATGTAAAATCTTCAGCACTTAAAAATCAGCCTTCAGAATCATCAGCTAGAAAGAAAAACTGTTTCATCCTCGATGTTTGTTACTTAGTTGGACCACAGCCCTCAGTAAAGTACAGACCAATGGGTTTATTTTTGTAAACTTGTACTACATTTTCGAAATGTTAAAATGAATATCTTCCCTCAAACCTGCCTCTTATCAGCTTGTTTGCCGGCAGAGAGGGATATGGCGTTGTTTCGAGAGGGAGAAGTATAAATGGCCAAAGTGCCAAACACAGTCCTTGGCTTGTCAGTCTCTATTTGTAGCTATTTGCCCTGGCTCCATTGTATACCACTTGATGAGTCCTGAGCCACAACCCACAGTCCAGGGGCATACAGGAGGAGTGAGGGATATCATATGGGATCAGCTCTTCTCCTCCCAACCTCTGTCAACCTGGCTGTAAGCATTGCATTAAGAGGTCCCCCCTTCCACATCCTCATATTTGGAACCACAGGTAATTGAGGGGCATGCAGGCAGGTGTAAATAGAGGTCATGTCTGTTCGAGGAGAAGGTAATTATGGAAACTGTAGTTTTACACTGGTAAACCCAAATCCAGCCTCGACAGCATCAAAACAAAGGTGCAACAAAGAGCTACGCAGGATAAGAAACTGAAATAGAACTACTTCTAAGATTTTGTAAGAAGATGGACATATTGCTCACGTTCCCCCTTGAATAAGGTCTAATGTTTTGTGAGGTGGACTGGGATGTATAATGTGAATTGTGATGTGCGTTAAGGATGTTAGTAATGTTTGGGACTAGCCCAGATTGGGAAGGGTTAAGCTGATGGGACAGTGACAGTTTCCTGTTACAAAGTCAGACAGGGCATAGAGTGCATAGAAAGAGGACCTAAGGTCCATTGTGGGCAGTGCCGCATTGTGGGGTGTCCCTAATGTGAGAGGAGACCGAAGGAGGGTTGTGGTGCAGTAGTGAGAAACTGTGAATACAGAGGACAAATAAGGAGTGTAAGGAGGAAATGTGAAACTAGAGGACAAGCGGGTAAAGAGGATCGAATCTGTGTATGGAAAATACTCCGAGTTGTAAAGGAAACGTTCATAAGACTGTGTACCCACTATCTCTTGGATAAATCTTTACCAAGCTCCCGCTCAGTAAAAAGTTTTTTTTTGACTGGTGGTCTCCCTCATTGAACTATCCAACAACTGGTCCTGGCAAACCAGCAAAATTGGTTACATGTGGCCTGCTCATGCGTAGCGCCCTCACAGCACAAGTCACCCACCCATGCTTTCATGTAACGTGCCGGGGCACAAGAAACGAGTACCTCGCCCACCGCTACCGCCCCACCCCACGTCACACTATGGTGATTCATGTGCTCAAATAACCCCTTTAACACTATACTTATTTGGGTGAATGGGAGCTCTGCATCAGAAAAACTCTGACCCTTATATTAAAGGGAACCTGTCAACTGCCCTAAACCGCCACCATGTATTGCACCCTTTTCCTGAATTCAAACAAGTCCCCTTTTGCTGCTTAGCGATTGCTGAGTAAATGTAAAATTACAATTAAGATTTGGGGGAGTTATGAGAAAAGATTTACTGCTCTGGGGAGAATGTATGTTGTAGTTCAGTTTCCCAGGCAGATGTAAATTGAATGGATAGATCCATCACAGAGTGAATCTGACAAAATTCTAATTCAAAATTCGAATTGTGCAGATTTTCCCAGGAAATTAAATTTGCAAATGTAAGATTTAATAAAAAAATAATAATTATACTCCCTTCACGGCTCACCTCTCCGGCCCTGCTGCCGTTCACCATCAATCATTGGGTCCTCACCACATCTTCTTCTCACTGCCGCTGAGCAGAATTCAGCGTTCATCGGCAGTGATCAGAAGATGCACTTGACTCGCCCCCAGGGCCGTGGGGTACTCGGCAGCCGGGCCTCTGGCTGCTTGCAGGGGATATCACGGTGGCTGGCCCGGTCCGTGACCCAGGGCGGTCAGTGCAATGAAAGGGGATTATTTACAAGGGATTTGTCGTGACGCCACCTGTGGTGTCTGGTGAGGATCACCAGCGCTGCAACAGTCCTCTGAGGCAGATGATAGGGCAGCTAGAGATGGAACGGCTCCCCACAGGTGGAGCAGGCCTCAGGGCAGTGTAAAATGAATATATGGAGGTGCGCTGGGCATTGTAGTGCAGGGAGGGAAATGGCGCCAGTGAAAGGAAGGGACAGAGGCAGTCCGATGCAGTCATCCAAGGTTTACTCACAGTTCTTAGACAATCCACAGGTGCACTGTACTGGTGCAAGCCTCCCACCTCGCACTGTGTTCACCGGGCAGGGGTTCAATCCTTCCTCAGGCTGCTTAGGAATGCCTGGCAGAACCCCACTTTCATATGTACCTAATTTGACCGTCTTCACACTTGGTCCTTCTCCCTGCTGCCCTGCACTGCCCGCTCTCAATCCCGCTTAGGTATGCTGAAGTCCTTCCTGTACGTCGGATCCGGGACCAACCTGACCCCCTGGGGATTAGATCGCTGCAACCGATCCCTCTGACACCTGGCAGATTCGGGGCGTACGGGTGCCGTCCTGCACGCGCCGGACCCCCTGGGATCCCTTAATATAACGGAGCCTACTCCCTGCTCGCCCGCCTCTGGAGCAGAGCTCTTGCAGAGCCTCTGCTCCTCTCACTTTCCTCCTCAGACTGATCTGACTGAACCCAAGATGGCTTCTCTATTTATACCTCCTTCTACAAGTGCTCCCGCTAACTCCTTCCTCCACCCACACCCACTACTGGTTCCCCATACCTTTGGGTTCCCCCCACTCCAGCCAGGGTCAGGGCTCAGCAGCTGCGCTGTGCATGTTGCCCCTCCAGCCGGCCTGGAGCAGTGTATTGTTGGATGCAGGTGTTTGGGGCTCTGTGCAGCACTCCCTCCTTACCTGAGTGAAGGGAGGCACCACACCTCGGGGTGAGGTGCAGTACCTCTGTGGTGACTGAACCCTCAGGGGCACCACACACTGACCACCGGAATTGGTGATGGTGAGGAGCGGAAGGGGCTGGAGACATGAGCAGTCTGGTGAGTGTACAGTCATGGCCAAAAGTATTGAAAATGAGACAAATAGTAATTTTTCCAAAGTTTACTGCTTCATTTTTTGTAATGGCAATTTGCATATACTCCTGAATGTCAAAGAGTGATCAGCTTAACAGCAATTACTGTACTTGCAAAGTCAATATTTGCCCAGAAAATGAACTTTAACCCCCAAAACACATTTCAACATCATTGCAGTCCTGCCTTAAAAGAAGCAGCTAACATCGTTTTAGTGATTGATCCATTAACACAGGTGTGGGTGTTGATGAGGACAGGGCTGGCGATCAATCAGTCATGATTAAGTAAGAATGACATCACTGGACACTTTAAAAGGAGGCTGGTTCTTGGTATCATGGTTTCTCTTCAGTTAACCATGGTTATCTCTAAAGAAACACGTGCAGCCATCATTGCACTGCACAAAAATGGCCTAACAGGGAAGAGTATCGCAGCTACAAAGATTGCACCTCAGTCAACAATCTATCGTATCATCAAGAACTTCAAGGAGAGAGCTTCCATTGTTGTCAAAAAGGCTCCAGGGCGCCCAAGAAAGACCAGCAAGCGCCAGGACCGTATCTTAAAACTGTTTCAGCTGCGGGATCGGACTACCAGCAGTGCCGAGCTTGCTCAGGAATGGCAGCAGGCTGGTGTGAGTGCTTCTGCACGCACTGTGAGGCGGAGACTCTTTGAGCAAGGGCTGGTTTCAAGGAGGGCAGCAAAGAAGCCACTTCTCTCCAGAAAAAAACATCAGGGACCGACTGATATTCTGCAAAAGGTACAGGGAGTGGACTGCTGAGGACTGGGGCAAAGTCATTTTCTCTGATGAATCCCCTTTTCGATTGTTTGGGACATCTGGAAAACAGATTATTCGGAGAAGAAGAGGTGAGCGCTACCACCAGTCTTGTCTCATGCCAACTGTAAAGCATCCTGAAACCATTCATGTGTGGGGTTGCTTCTCAGCCAAGGGAATCGGCTCACTCACAGTCTTGCCTAAAAACACAGCCATGAATAAAGAATGGTACCAGAATGTCCTCCAAGAGCAACTTCTCCCAGCCGTCCAAGAGCAGTTTGGCGCCCAAAAATGCCTTTTCCAGCATGATGGAGCACCTTGCCATAAAGCAAAGGTGATAACTAAATGGCTCATGGAACAAAACATAGAGATTTTGGGTCCATGGCCTGGAAACTCCCCAGATCTTAATCCCATTGAGAACTTGTGGTCAATCATCAAGAGACGGGTGGACAAACAAAAGCCAACAAATTCTGGCAAAATGCAAGCATTGATTATGCAAGAATGGACTGCTATCAGTCAGGATTTGGTCCAAAAGTTGATTGAGAGCATGCCAGGGAGAATTACAGAGGTCTTGAAGAAGAAGGGGCAACACTGCAAATATTGACTTGCTGCATTAACTCATTCTAACTGTCAATATAACCTATTGGTACTCATAATATGATTGCAATTATATTTCTGTATGTGATATAAACATCAGACAAACACTAATAAAAACCAGAGGCCAGCAGATCATGTGAAAATATAATTTTGGTGTCATTCTCAAAACTTTTGGCCATGACTGTAAGTACTTTTTTTTATTTTTTAACCCTTTGATGGCCCTTTACGGTTTCGCAAAGCCGCCATTTTGCTGATCCGCCTGGAAGTGAAATTTTAAAAATCTGCATTTTTTGTGAGTGAGGATTTTTGCAATATTCTGCTCTAATATATTTGTTCGTCGCTAGTAATGGGAACAGGGGGGACCCATGTCTTATCCCACTGTGAATTGGAAATGGCTGAGAAATATTGCCCTGGCAATTCAGATAGTGTCTCCAAAGAAAATTCTACATTAAATTCCCTTTTATTTGGAAAGTGCAGAGAAAATATTGGAATGAAATGATCCCTTAGTTATCATAGACAGATATATTTGGCATCTGTGTTCAGTGCCAGACATATTAGCTGAATTTTGAGCGTGTCCATAAGAATCCACAGTAACAAGTAACCAAATATCACAAAACATATTACTATCTCCGTATTTTTATACATTTTTGATCATTGTGGTACTTAATACAAGACATATTCTTATTTATTGCAAAAATCAATCAGAGCTGCTTAGTTGCTTTAACAGAAGGATAATTAATATAATTGATGCTCTTCATTATATAACACATTGCAAACAAATTAAGAAATTACAACAAATAACAATTAACAATAGAAATCTGCAGTCAAGCGAAATAACTGCACCATGCATCTTTATTACAGACATCAATGAGCATCGCATGAAACCAAGTACATATTAGTCGAATAGAGTAAAACTGCCTTACATCACATGGTTTATGCTTTCTATGATAAGTAGATGGATGGGTAGTGGGATAAAGGGACAGACAGACTGATGGTGACATTTTGGTTTCATTCTGGATATAATAAATTCTAAAAAAAATTCTCTAACATTGTTTAAGACTTCAAAAAGTTAGCTACTTTAACCCCTTAACGGCCGTCATGGCGCCGATTGGTTGGCATGACAGCGGGGGTCTGCAGAATACCCCCGTGCTTGTCACTGCAGATCTGTTATGAACGTCGGCCCGTGACTAGCGTTCATAGCAGATGATGATTTCTGATACACATAACAAGGCTGAATCCCTGCTATGTATAGCAGAAGCCATCAGGAGATATCAGCTTCAAATCTCCTAAAGAGACTATTGAAGCAAATAAAAAGTAGAAAAAAATGTTTCAAAAAAATAAAATAAAATAAAACATGTATAAAAGTTCGAATAACCCCCCTTTTGCCCCATTCAAAATAAAACAATAAATTAAAAAAAATACAGATGTTTGGTATTGCCGCTTTCAGAAATGCCCAATCTATCAAAATATAAATTAAATTAATCCGATAAGTAAACGGCGTAACAAGAGAAAAAACCTAAATGCCAGAATTACATTTTTTTGGTCGCCGCAACATCGCAATAACAGGCGATCAAAACATTGTATCTACCCCAAAATGGTATCAATAAAAACATCAGCTCAGTGCGCAAAGAATAAGACCTCACCCGACCCCGATCCCAAAAAATGGAGACGCTGCGGGCCGTGGAAAATGGCGCCATTTTTTCTTACAAACTTTGGATATTTTTTTTCACCACTTAAATATAAAAGAACCTATGCATATTTGGTATCTGGGAACTCATAATGACCTGAACAGGTCAGTTATAATATTTAGTGAACGTGGTAAATAGAAAAAAACAAAAAAAATTGTGGAATTGCACTTTTTTTGCAATTTCACCACACTTGGAATTTTTTTCCCTTTTTCCAGTACACCATATAGTAAAATCAATGGTTTCGATCAAAAGTACAACTTGCCCCGCAAAAAAACAAGCTCTCACATGGCCATATTGATGGAAAAATAAAAAAAGTTATGCCTCTGGGAAGAAGGGGAGCAAAAAACGAAAATGCAAAAACGGAAAATTGCAAGGTCATGAAGGGGTTAAGGAAGTCTATCAGCACAATATGACTGTTCAAAACAAGCACACCCAGGCATGACCGTACAGTTCAGAGCACCTTCCCACATACTTATTTTGCATCTATGTCTGCCCTCATCTGGCTCTTGTAAAACCAGAGATGTTAATCAAGGAAGAGAGGGCAGAGACAGATACAAAAGAAGGTGGGATGGGCGACTGGACTGATTGGCCACACTAAGGATGCATCGAGCACCTGTGCTTGGTTTGAACAGTCATTTTGTGCTGACAAATTCCTTTTTAACTGGCCATACAAATGAGATAGCAGTCAGCAAAAACCTTGATTGGCCAAAAGTTATATCTCTCCCGAGACCCTCATACATGTGAAGGCTTAACTTGCTCAGAGACTTATTTACCCTGGAGGCAAAATAATCTGGCGTTAGATTTTCCACTGCCTGGTCCTTCTCGAGTACATCACCTGTTCGGGGAGAGTCAGAAAGCCCCATTCAAATCCGCCACAATTGGTGGGTTCGACTAATCTTTATCCTACATGTATGGAGGTCTTTAGAATATTTTAATGCCCACTTCATTTTATAATTGTCATTTGACCCTATATGGTATATTTTTGGGAATATTTTAATGCTCACTTCATTTTATAATTATCTTTTGACAATTTTTGGTATATTTTTACTATTATTTTTGTGTTGCCCTTTTAAATCAGTAAATCTGGAATCTACTTCTGAAACTAAAATAAATGTTCGCTAATTGTTACATTGCACCTTCAATAGAAAATTATGCAGCTTTAATATCTTAATTATATTTACTTACAGATTTCTGTCTACAGTTCTCATGGAGACCTATGTGTCTCCAAGGTAACAGACTACAGGCACACCCTATGTAATCTGATCCTGCAGTCATGCTCCTCTTCCACCTGTCCCTTTTCTCACTAATGTCATCAATTGCTTACACATTTGTTTGTCCCACCTCTCTTGCAAATGGAAATATGTGTGCAATATTTTATTACATATTTTTTTCACCACTCTGCTATTCTTTAGTCACAGTTCTTTACCATCCTATACCATATTTTACTGTAAAATATTCTCTTGCATTTACTTATTTATTTTTTTGTTTTGTACTTAGAAATGATGCCAGCAATATAGAAGCTATTGTAAAACAAGTGCCTAAAAGAACAGCATAGCGGGAAGCAAATGTACATAAACTGAAACGTAATGTTCCATTTCCTCTAGCAGAATAATTAGTGGTGATTAATACAACTACGTATGATTTCATTTCTTTTTAACAGAAAAATGTAACCAGCACTTAAGTGGATTTATAGATTGTTCATTAGATTGTGCATTAGCTTGACTAAACTGAGATGAAAATGTGCTGATACTTTTCATTCTATATAGTTTAGTACTTAGAATATATGTACTGCAAAGTACATTAAATGGTCCTACTCACTGCCACTTGTAAACTATGGCATATATTATCTAGAACAGTAAATGCAGCTACCCAGCTTTTCCAACCCAGAGGATATGAACAGGTTGTCATGGGAATACTGCGACAGAGAGGGACCAGAAGATCGTGGCGTCTGGTTACCCGAACTCCTGCACTGGTTAGAACTGCTTCACCATCATACTAAACAGTGCGGGTTTTCTTTGCACTGACATTGTTAGGGTTAAATCAGTTCAGTTGATCTTTTGAAGGTCTCCATCATGGATTGCCTCAGCTGTTCTGTGTTGGACACTCCATTCTGCTATATATGCTCGCCACTGGCATTTCGGAATTGTCAGTGATAGTTCTTTCTGCCTGGTTTGGAGTTGGAGGAGTTGTTCGGTGTTTAGAGTTGGCGTTTGGAGAGTTGTTCTGGAGATTTCTGTGTGCAATTTGTTTGCGTGTTCATCCTCATTCTCTATTTGGTTTCACCTACATTACCCTTCCCTGTGTACCACTCTGTTGTTTGGTGAGCATAATTGTATGAATGAAGTTTTCATTTATCCCTGTCTGTCTTCCTTTGTCAGTCTGGTTAGTGTAATCCTATACATTTCAGCCTCACACTTTCCTGGGTGGCGGAGAGAACAGATAAGGGTAAGGCAGGAGCATAGCAAGGCACATGACCCCGGCGTCTCCACATTTATGGGGTATGTCTTTTGAGTGTGGGAGGAAACCAGAAAGCCCAGAGGAAACCCACACAAACATGGAGAGAACATACAAACTTCTTGCAGATGTTGTCTATATACATAAATATATATCTTGACAAAGAGATTGCAAACATTATACTACATGTATGATTGTGTGTCTGATTTACATTTACAATAAACTGCACATTGATAATATCATGATTATTAAAGAGGACATATCAACTACGTTTGTTTTACTAAATACTGGTATTCTGCCAGAAATAACAGTGCTGGAAAAAAATTTTCTTCTAGAACACTCTTATATGCAATACCTCTTTTATTCCTCTTGGAAATTAATATTGACAACTGAAGTTTACCATGCACCTTGTCCAGAGACATAGTTAGGTTTTCTTTTACCCAAAGCAAAGATTCAGTTTAGGCTCTGCCATTGCCATCCACATCTGCAACTTAAAGGGCATGTCAAGTGATTGGTGGGGTTTCATTGATGGGAGTATTATTTTGCATCAAATAAAGCAATTAAAATACTCCTAATATACAACATGATAATAAACTGAAAAAAATATTTTCATACTATAACATTCATAATTCTATACTTTTTCTAAGTTTTGTCCCAATCCCAGCAATGGTCCTGAACTTTATGCTTAGTGTTTCTTGGTATTCACAATATTTGGAGGCCATATTCCCACCAATTACAGTTGGTACAAATTGATTAGCAGGATCCGGTCTGTGGTTGCTGGATGGGAACCCTGAGAACCTCCTCTTACCCGATGGCATCCAAGGCCCTTATTTTTATTAGTCGGCCTGGCGTGATATCTGCATCCCTCTGCAACAGTGATATCGTGCCAGGCGGGCTAATCAAAAGCGGAGCCACAAATGCCATTAGATAGGAGGTGGATCTCAAGGCTCCTGTCCAGCTCAGATGCCGTTAGATAGGAGGTGGAGATCAAGGCTCCTGTCCAGCTCAGATGCCATTAGATAGGAGGTGGATCTCAAGGCTCCCGTCCAGCTCAGATGCCGTTAGATAGGAGGTGGATCTCAAGGCTCCCGTCCAGCTCAGATGCCGTTAGATAGGAAGAGGATCTCAAGGCTCCCGTCCAGCTATCACACATTACTGACATGGTCAATGGATTGGATCTTGTAAATCAATTTGCGCCAAGTCTACCACCAGTCAATAAAGTTAACACTAACTGGATCAGCTGTCAGAGGGACTGGAGGGAGGTCGGAGGGGAACAGCTAGATGACTAATCTGTACCCTAAAATGTTGTCAGTGATTTGGAATCAGCCAGCCACCATGTCTGCAATACGACTGTGATTTTAACAACTGTATTCAGGCAACTGATTAAAATGCCACCATTTTGAGTCTTAGATAGGTAATGCCCACATACAGTGCTAAACATGCCCCCTAATCCATAGAAATCAAACTCACTCTTTCTTTCTTTTTCTGTCCGGGTCTAGTATTTGTAACGCTGTTTTGAGAAAGACAGTAGACAAGCTTTTATCTACAACCGACCCATGTCATATAACTACAATTAGCCTCTTGAGCACATGGGATGCATTTCAGCTTTTTGCACTCCCCTTTAATACAGGGTTAGTTTATGAAAAATTAGCGCCTACCAATAACTAAACCTAAAAAACAAGCTCTTCTCCTGAGTGCAGAGCCTCCTTCCTTCTAACTCTGCGGCGTGCAGGAGTCAATGCTGTATTTTTAGCAGCACGGAGATATGGTTGCTATGTGGTATCCATAGATACAATAGGCTCCATCTTATACCATTAGCCTGGATTGGCCGGGAGCTTGGGTAGCAATTAGCTAAGAGAATATCACTTCAAAGTAAACACGGTTTATGGGATGTACTGCTTGCTTAAAACATAAAAACTCTAGAATTTTATTATTGCAGAAATGTTTTCTCTTTTGTCATGAAGTATTTTCTTTTTTCTTGATTTTCTTTATTTTGTTTTAGTTACTTTAATGCTATAGTAATATTTTTTCAGTTCGATACAAATATTATCAAACTGCAATATAAACCACCCTAGTGCATAAGGATATATAATTTCAACAGGGGCGGACACCGACAAATAGGAGCCATGTGCTGGACTTGGGTCTGGACACCCCCATCTGTCAAGCCCCACCTACATATACACACACACACATTTGCCTTCATATTCACATCAGGCACACACATATATATATATATATATATATATATATATATATATATAATATGCACATTTTGTTATATTATACACACCATAGCACATTACTCGTTCATATGTGGATCTGCAGTACCCCACTGTGGCCATTATACAGTTGAAAGAGCTATGTAGTTCCGCTCCGCAACTGATCACATCTGGTCTCCGCCAGCACCAAGAGCAGCTGATTTTCAAAGGCTGCAGGGCGTTGCACTCCCACCGATCTGATATTGATGACCTCTCTATATAATAGACATTCAATAGAAAGTATTGGACAACCCCTTTAACTTTTTATGGTTTTAATGGGAAAAAAACAAAACAATCATGCCATTTATTTTTTGCCATTTACCAATCACCATTTGTTTACAGTATTGTATGGGTTTTTATGATTACAGTGATACCAAAAATGTTATTATTTATTGATTTGCTAATCTTATTATTGTAAAGTTTATTCAAAAATGTATTATTTTTAATAATTCTATAGGGATAAAATCCCTGACTTTTATGTTTAACCTATAATGTACAGTTAGGCTATGTGCCCACGATGCAGAAATGCTCAGGATTTTTTCCTGAGCGTTTCTGCATCTCCCTGGCAGAAAAAAACGTATGCGGATTGTACATGCGGATTGTACATGCGTTTTCCTGCCAGGGACATGCGGATGTGAAGCGTTCTTCACATGCATTTCCGCATGTGGGTTGACAAGCGCTTTCCAAGCGATTTTAGCATCACTTGGAAAGTGCTTGTCAACTTGGTGACACTATATAAATCCATGCAACTGGCATGGATTTATATACTGTGACCGAAAGAATGGTAAAAAATAAAAAAATAAATACATACTTACCCTCTGATGGCCCCCGGTGTCTTGATTCCCTCCGTTCTCCCTTGCCAGCAGCGGTACACCTGCCGACGTCAGCGTCTCGTGACCCGTCACATGACTATGACATCAGCACAGGTCCTTCAGTCCATCGCAAGCTGCCGGCAAGTGAAGACAAGGAGACCGGGGGCCGCCAGAAGGTAAATATAATCTTTATTTTATTCTTTTTTTCACAGTTTTCTATGGTACCTTGGTCCGGAGGAGAGTCTCCTCTCCTCTAGACCTGGGTACCATCCGCACATTAGAACGCATTAGAACGCGTTTCTGCAGTGTTTTTGCTGCTGCGGAAACGCTTAAAAAACGCATCGTGGGCACACAGTCTTATATAGAGATGTACTGGTATATAGAGATGTATCTCTATGTACAATAAGCCTGGGAAGATGAAGAATATTATTTAGATCTTTAGGCAGGACAAATCCTCCCATACTTAGTAGCACTTGGATTTAACACAAGTTATCAGGCAGCAATTGATACAGGGGGAAGAAGTACACACCCCCAGTGAAAAGTATCACTTGGACTTAAAAGAGTTGTCCACCACTTGGACAACCCCTTCTGAATTGCTATGTTTCCTCCCAGTAAAATAATAACACATATACTCACATCCAGTGCCAGTGTTGCTTCAACTGCGTAGGCACTGGCTCTCCTGGGGCTCGCATGACATTGTTATGTCATGCAATACTTGTGGCCAATGAGCCGTAGCTTCACTCTCCTCTCCTACAGATGGAACTGACATCCAGAGAGAGTGAGAGCTTCACGAAAAATATGATGTTCTACAAGGTTTAAACCTTTTAGTCACATTAATTTTTTTCCACACTTTTCAAAAACGGCTATCTACCAGGCCAATGAGCCTGTCCTCTCTATGACATGAGTGGTGGAGATTAAAGGTAATTATCAAAGCGACGTTTGTAGTGTGAAACTTGTATTGATTGTAGGTAAGAAATTGCTGCACACCCTTAATGCGTCTTCCTTCCTCTGGGAAGCGGGCTTGTCTTCAGCAATAGATAAAATTTTAATGAACGGCTTTTTGTCTGCTCTAACATGTATAGTACATTATGATGACACATTTAAAATAAGATTCTTGTTTCAACCTGTGCAGTTCAACTGTCATCCAGAGAGGAAACTTTCTGTACACAATATAATTAGGTTCTTTGATAAAATAGAGGTATTTATAACCACCGTTCGTTTCATGTCATTCTTCCCAATGTTTTTATTATATGGAGACGTCGCTATTGCTCTTTCAGCTGGGAAATGAACTATTCAAAACAAAAGCTCTCATAAAGCTGGGCTCACACGTACATTTTCTGTTTGCTCAATTTGCTAATACAAGATATCCATCTATGGATCCCATTCATTTGAAGAGGACAGGTCATTTCATTTGTTTGTTACCTGGTGTAAATGACGCTGTTCTCTTGTACTGTATCTGGCATTGGTTTTGTTTTTGTTCCTGCATGTTTCCATCTTTAACATATGTCCCCCTCTTCCCTGTGTATAGAAATTTCATTTTATACAACTGGGTGTGGCCTTCATGAAGACCATGCCTGGTTGGCTAAAAGACTAGATTTACAGACAGGGAAGTGGAGGACCTATCTCAGAAATGGAGATGCACAGGAATAAAAGAAAAACTATGACAGATTCAGAAGAACTGTAGCATTTACGCCCGATATGTGGCACGCTTCAGGTCTTTTAACTTTCCAATTATTATATGCTAATATTCTAAACGCACCTGTGTTTGCACACATAAAATAACATTTCTGCAGTATCTACACCCAGAACTCTGTGTTGTGCCATTCCGTAATGCCCACTTGACATTTGAGTATTATCTTTTACCTTATCAAAAGGGTATATGCCTACACAATGTGACACTGTCATAGGTGTTTGCAGGGGTGGACAGAAGACAGAATAAGTCCCCGATGCAAGAACAGTACATGGTCCCTTTGCAGACCAATAAAGGGTGTGTGACAGAAGCTGCTTTGGAGGACATAGTTGGCAGTCTTACCTCTTGGGTCTCATAGGTTGCAACAATGGTATGTCTGCCCCTGGGTAATTGCTAAATGTCAATTGGTAGAGCCATGCCTCGATGCCAAGGGAATAGTAACACACTGTTGTAAATTCATTCATACATTTCCAGGGTTAGTAACAGAGGACCAGCACAATGCTGAGTTTTAAGAAAAGATGCTCAAGCATTCCATCATTGGCAATACAAGTATTTATTAAAACCGAGATGCCAGGAAATCAATGTTTTCTCCTTGACTTTTTACCATTGATTGCTCAGAAGTCTGCTCTGATGCGCTCTTTTCTGCAGGCAGCAGGACTCGGCTCTTACGTTGTCGCACTCACTTTATACTGAGCCCATACTCTATGCGCAGGTCACGGATGAGCCGAGGAGTGCTGCTGCCTGCAGTAATCAGCACATCACATCAGAGTTTTCAAAGATCTTTAGGGTTTCAAGACTTGGAGTCCCCAGCGATTGGCAGCAAGTTAAAGTATGTAATAAATATCAAAAATAAAAATTCTAGGTACACTTTAAAAGGAAAAAAACATTAACCAGTTAAATATTCCACTTTAAGTGAATGTGAAGACCTGGGAAGTTAAATGGACGTCTAGCCACCCCAACATGTAAGCAACATGTTCGCAGAATCTTCTGCGCTGGTAATGTTCATTTACAATGCCTTAGAGATATATAAATGAAATCTCATGAGATTGTAGAATCACAAACATTTATCATCAGGACATGGAAGAAAAACATACATAGAACCCTTGGCTGCATTGGGCTGTAATATGGAGCGAGGCAGGAGATGTATATTTAGTGCCCAGGACAGAATTAGATTACTGGTATAAGATCGTGAAAATATGTCCCTAAAGATTAAGTTCACACTATGGGTTTTTGGTGACATTTTGCCACTGCGCAAAAAATTTGAGCATCTTATTAGTTACAGAAAAGTGGATGGGATTTACAGAAATCTCATGCCCACTGTGCTTTGTTTTTAAGGAGCATAAACTGACCGGGGGTGCGAGTTTGAAATCAGCAACATGGCAATTTCTCTTGAGGGTACGCTGAGGTTTATTTGTGGATTTTCCCTAAAGAATTGCATTAGATGCAGAAAAATCTACAGAAAAATATTAAGATTTGAGAGTCTTTAGAGGTTGATACCTTTTAATGGCTAACTGAAAAGATGGCAACAAATTGCAAGTTTTCAAGACTACTCAGGTCTCTTCATGAGGCATAGAATAACATGAAATCTGAAGAGTCACATATTGATGCACAACAGGAATAATGCAATAGATAAGACAAGTGATGTGAAGCAGAATTATGAGTATGGGAGGGAGGAGAAACAATTGTGGCCATAAATATTGGAGCAGTTCATAGATAAGGAGTGTGGAAGTTTTATTGTCCTGTGATTGAGGTCTGGTACGTGGCTGTGATGACCTCACAGGTCTGAGGAGCACATTCCTTAGTTGATGTAGAAAGATATACATCCATGTGACACATTCATTCCTCAATTGAGTGTGTGAAAGGTTGTCATAAGTTTATATTCCCAAATATTTCTGTCTATCTGAGATTTCTACAGATAAAAGAATGCACATGTGTTTTAGTATGTTTCTGCTGTGCAAACGCACTAAAAACGCATGTTAACCGCAAATGACTGTATCAATAAAGTTCTGTCAAAGTCAACTGCCAGGGAGTATCAAAAACAAAGCTGCTTTATTTAAAACATGACATACCAAGAAGAGACAAAAACAGTAATAAAAATGCATGTGAAAAAAGCACTAAAAAGTGCAAGTAACCTAATTTAGCTAATTGGTGCAGAAATGCTGAATATAATCTGAAATATCAAAAACTCACCAAATACTCATCGTGGGAACATAGCCTAAGCAGGCTTTGGGAAAGGCTTCCCTCATCTCACAGGGGTCATCTGATCCTTGACCTGAAAAATATGCTTTGTGCACTGAGCCGTATTATAGCGTGATCCTGTGTGACCATAGTAATATTACTTCTGACACTACACTAACATGCCGCGTACCATTATAAGACAACTCTAATATATATATTATTAATATACACACATATATATGGGATTTCCAGATGCAGTTATTATAAGTTCCCCTATTGTAGCTCTTCAGTGCAGATTTATAAACATCACATTTATTGTATATATTAGATATCCCATAACAAATGTGTTTATTGTAAATGTAATCACAACTGTATATCTGTTTCACATATGAATATTGTATTTGTATATTTACCACTAGGTTGATGTAAAGCTGAAACATTTCCATATGAACAGTATACAGCTAATTCTGGTCCATAATTTCACATTTAATAGAAAACATACAAATATGAAAGTGATCTTTGAAAACTGTTGCTCGACAATAACACACAGTGCCATGTATAGGTAATATAATAGATAGGGCTCGTGCACATGACCGTATTTTCAGTGTGATCCCACAAAACATCGGATTGCACTCGGACCAATGTTATTCTATGTGATTGTGCACATGTCCGATTTTATTCGCAGACCGAGTCTGTCCAAATAAACAATCACACCATGAACAATTTGCATCCAATAGTTGAATCACACTCAGCCATGCAAGTCAGTGAGTCCACGAAAAAAATCGGACTGCACTCAGATGACATCCGAGGGTGGTGTGATTTTCATGGACTGACAGAATGGAGAAAATGGAGAAATTTTTTTTCTCCATTTTCTCCACATCCGAGTAATTCGGAGCTCATTATGATCACACTCTGATCAGAGTGTTATTAGCAAAATCTGAGCGATTTTATCAGATAAGAGAATACATGGCCGTGTGACCCTAAGCCATAAACTGGTATCTGCTATCATCGTACTTGATTTCCCAAGGAGATTGACATAATGGAGAGCTGGACTGGGAAGAAATAGACAAAGCTGAATGGGGCTTAGGGAGTGGGAAAAAAAGAACTGAATTTGCCTTTAACTTTTTTCTGAACTAAGTGGGTTTTCTTGTAGTCTCAAGGAATACCAATAATAACAACATGATAATATGATGAATTGTGCCACATGACAAACTGAACTCTGCTGCCCCTGTATTCATTGTGGAAGACACTTTATATTAGGGCTGTTTGCATGCTATCTCTAAGGGAGGGAAGAAATCTTAACCAGCAAAAAGCAATGCAAGGACTTTTATTGTTATTTTATATGTCTAAAAAATATACATTTGAAGCATATAAGTATATTGTAGTTGGAGGATTACTGGTGGAACAACAACCACGATCCATACGTGGACAAACATCTTTAACATGGATACTAGGGCTGTTTGACCCGTAGGGTGATGAGCAATCCTTGAAAGGGGTTAAATCAGTGTATATCTACTAGCCCCTAAAGTGGAGTAAATCACCCTTGAATTTTTCCAGTGTTTTTGGTACTTTTGTTTTACTTTATTTCTCAGGGCTAGATATTTTCTTTTTCATATCTTTATGCTGCTTCTTACCCCCACCAAGCACCTGTTAGAATTGGACATGTACCAGTGATCTCCAGTTTGAATGATCTTTGAACAGCGATAGATTGTGATTTTTTGAAAGTCAGCCTGGCCCTTTGGTGTAATGGTTGATGTCCAGTGACCAAGGATATCCTTCTTACACCAGGTGTGTCTGTAATTTTACCTCTTTGCATTAGAACTATCATCACTCTGGCAGCGCTGTTTCAATTTTTCTAATTTTCAATTGTTCCTACTTTATTGTTTTCATTCTTTTGTTACCTTTCATAACATTATTGCTAATGCTAATAGAGTAATAATAATTTATATTTTTATAGTGCTAACATATTCCGCAGCGCATTCTCTTGATGAGCTTCAAGAGGTAGTCACCGGAAATGGTTTTCACTTCACAGGTGTGCCCTGTCAGGTTTAATAAGTGGGATTTCTTGCCTTATAAATGGGGTTGGGACCATCAATTGTGTTGTGCAGAAGTCTGGTGGATACACAGCTGATAGTCCTACTGAATAGACTGTTAGAATTTGTATTATGGCAAGAAAAAAGCAGCTAAGTAAAGAAAAACGATTGGCCATCATTACTTTAAGAAATGAAGGTCAGTCAGTGCGAAAAATTGGGAAAACTTTGAAAGTGTTCCCCAAGTGCAGTTGCAAAAACCATCAAGCGCTACAAAGAAACTGGCTCACATGAGGACCGCCCCAGGAAAGGAAGACCAAGAGTCATCTCTGCTTCTCAGGATAAGTTTATCTGAGTCACAAGCCTCAGAAATCGCAGGTTAACAGCAGCTCAGATTAGAGACCAGGTCAATGCCACACAGAGTTCTAGCAGCTGACACATCTCTACAACAACTGTTAAGAGGAGACATTGTGTAGCAGGCCTTCATGGTAATATAGCTGCTAGGAAACCACTGCTAAGGACAGGCAACAAGCAGAAGAGACTTGTTTGGGCTAAAGAACACAAGGAATGGACATTAGACCAGTGGAGATCTGTGCTTTGGTCTGATGAGTCCAAATTTGAGATCTTTGGTTCCAACCACCGTGTCTTTGTGCGATGCAGAAAAGGTGAACGGATGGACTCTTCTACATGCCTTGTTCCCATCGTGAAGCATGGAGGAGGAGGTATGATGGTGACACTGTTGGGGATTTTTTTCAAAATTGAAGGCATACTGAACCAGCATGGCTACCGCAGCATCTTGCAGCGGCATGCTATTCCATCCGGTTTGCGTTTAGTTGGACCATCATTTATTTTTCAACAGGACAATGACCCCAAACACACCTCCAGGCTGTGTAAGGGCTATTTGACCAAGAAGGAGAGTGATGGGGTGCTACGCCAGATGACCTGGCCTCCACAGTCACCAGACCTGAACCCAATCGAGATGGTTTGGGGTGAGCTGGACCGCAGAGTGAAGGCAGAAGGGCCAACAAGTGCTAAGCATCTCTGGGAACTCCTTCAAGATTGTTGGAAGACCATTTCTGGTGACTACCTCTTGAAGCTCATCAAGAGAATGCCAAGAGTGTGCAAAGCAGTCATCAAAGCAAAAGGTGGCTACTTTGAAGAACCTAGAATATAAGACATATTTTCAGTTGTTTCACACTTTTTTGTTAAGTATATAATTCCACATGTGTTAATTCATAGTTTTGATGCCTTCAGTGTGAATGTACAATTTTCATAGTTATGAAAATACAGAAAAATCTATAAATGAGAAGGTGTGTCCAAACTTTTGGTCTGTACTGTAGGTCAACACATACCAAGAGGAGTGAGGGGCCTGCTCACCGGGGTAGCATAAAAAGTTAAAATAAAGTGTTTGTCATGTATGGTCCAGCCATCAATATAAACAGGGCATTCAAATAATGCTGCATGAACCAGACACTAGTTAGCATTTGTACAAGAACAGATACAAGGTACTATTTAGTGCACGGAAAAGAGAACAGGGAATTGTTAATTAGAATAGTGAGGTGAGGCGATAGGCCATTTTAAAGAAATGTGTTTTTAGGGCTCTCTGGAAACTGAGAATTATCCAAATTGTCTAGGTTAGTGCATTTGAGAAAACTTGTACAGCATGAGAGAAGTCCTAGAGACAGAAGTGGGGTAGAGGATGGCAGACAGAGATGATGGAGGAGATGTAGGGTGTGGCGCCCTGCTCTGCACAGGTGCCACAGAACCCAGTAGGGTGCATGGATGGACTTCTCCACAAGAGGCCCTCATTACATTCACACACCTCCACCCTACCACCTCAGACCAGCAGAGGGAGCCCGTTAGGGATATATATAGGGAGGGTGGAGCCAGGCAGCTCAGTTAGTCAGAAGTTAGTGAGAAGTAAGTTGGAGAGTGTGCTGATGCTGAGAGCAGCGAAGACGCAGCTCGTCTGCTGCTGCCATAGTGAGGGCCCTGATTGCGGCCAACGGCAAGGAGGAAAGGAGAGAGGAGTTTAGGGGGCAGAGGAGCGTACCAGGCTCACCCCGAAGTATACACCGGACACCGGGTCCGCGCCTACAGGGACCCTTTACACCCAGTAGGGACCACCGGATACCTGGAGGACTACAAGTCCCAGGTTGACCAACGCTGACTACTGTACCAGGGCTAGGAGTCACGGAGGCCCCAGCATCCAGGGAGAGTGATCTCCAAGAGAAGGCCCTACCACCAGGTCAGCAGGTGCAAGAGAAAGCCAGGCCTAGCTCCAAGCAGGTCAGAAGCTTAGCAAGTGGAAGCAACGGATCAGGAGGCCCTATACCCGCTCACTGGGGAGAGTCCAGAAGTGCACCCTGCCTACCGAGTACCCTGGACCATACCTGCATCTACACCAGTAAAGGTACCGAAGCGAACCCCCGTGTGAGTGTCCGTCATTTCTTCCTGAACCGCCCTTGCCGTCTCTCCCCTGTACCACCATCCATTACTCCACGCTGCCCTGAGGCCCACTTCACCTGTGGGAAGCCGTTCCATCACAAGCAGCCCTACCATCTGCCTCAGAGGACTGCTCCGCAGCGGCGGCCCCCTTTGGCTGCATTCCACAGGTGGCGTCACGAACACTATTCCAAATCCCCTATAATTAATCCCCCTTTTGTTGATCGCCCTGGGCCATGGACCGGGCCAGCCACCGTGATATCCCCCACCGGCATCCATAGAGGCTCGGCTGCCGAGTACCCCACAGCCCTGGGGGCGCGTCAAATTGTGCTGAACAGTGGATAGCTTTTTGGGTAAAAGTGAAAAGTTTATAATGATAGTATGAGTTTTTGCAGAGTCAAAGGTAAGGTCGAATTCTAGAGATGTTTTTGAGGTGCAGGTGACATGAGCGAGCGAGTGATCGGATATAGGGGTTGAAGGAAACATCTAAATCAAATATAACCCCAAGACACTGAGCATGATGTTTGGGAGTTATAGTAGAACCATAAAGAGATGGAATTTGCAGATTTAGGTAGGTTAGTAAAGGGGGAAACACAAAGAGTTTAATTTTTGACAGAATCAGTATTAGATAGAGGGAGGACATGAAGTTAGAGACAGTGGACAGACAATCACTGGTCTTTTGTAATAATTCAGGGGTGATGTCCGGAGCAGAGGTGTATAATTGGGTGTGATCAGCATAGAGATGATACTGGAAACTAAATCTGCTGATGGTTTGTCCAATAGGGGCGGTGTATAGAGAGAAGAGCAGGGGATCTAGGATCAAACCCTGAGGAACTCTGACATTGAAGGGAAGATGAGAGGAAGAGAGGTCAGCAATTGATACACCGAAGGAGCAGTCAGAGAGGTAGGAGGAGAACCAGGAGAGAAAAGTGTCCTTGAGGCCAATAGAGCGGAGCATAGTGAGGAGGAGCTGGTGATCCACCGTGTCGAATGCTGCAGAGAGATCCAGGAGAATCAGCAGGGAGTAGTGACCATTAGATTTAGCTGTTAATAGATCATTAGAGACTTTAGTGAGGGCAGTTTCGTTAGAGAGTAAAGAGCAGAAACTGGATTGTAAAGCGTCAAGAAGATCGTTATCAGAGAGTTAGTGGTGATGGGTGCAGGTAACTTTTTTATATTCCCCTTGCAAATACAAGGTGCTGGTTTCTTGAATAAAATTAGCCTGTGTGATGTCACTCCTTCCATCTTCTTTTGATTGTAAGCTCTTGGGCTGGGACCTCTCTGTTTTTGTTTCATGGTTTGTTCATGTGGGTATTTAATGTCACCTTACTTGTTTGTTTCCGCCACAATTTTAAAGTGCTGCTGAATATGTTGGCACTATGTAAATAAAGGTTCTTCTTATTATTCATTACAATTTTGAATTTCATTTATTCCTTCATTAGCAATAGTATACGAAGGCAAGTTACTGCATGCTGCAAGAATAAATTGTCCTGCTGAAACCCATCCATTACAAAAGGAAAATCCCACTTATTTGGATGTTACAATATCTGTTCGACAAGCAAGATATGATGAAGCATGGTCATTAAACGTGAAGAGGAAAGAAAAGTTGAAACTTTAGGCATTTAACCATCCTGTGCCATGATATTTAAACAGCAAACTCATAAGCTGTTTACAGGGGAAGAATGCAAAGCACTGGGTTAATCTTCTTAAATCTCCCAGAGCCAGATGTTCCAAGGACTGTGGTAGACCAGAGGTCATAGTTAACCTGAAGGCTTTCTCAGCAACAGCGCCTTATTCCTTGTGATGAATCAATCTCGAAGGGAGATTAGGCTGCCTGCAACAGTATTTAATTTCTTTGGAGCTGCGCAGCCAAGAGATTGCATCACTAGGAGCAATGGGTTTTTTAAAGAATCAAAACATCATCACATCATTTTTAGTGGGCATGCAATATGGCAGACAGATGCCACCTACGGGATTAGGTACAGGGTGGGGTTATAAAACTCATAACCCAGCACTTATGTCTTAATCTACTTCAAACTTGGTCAAAGGAATAGATATTAAGAAAATAAAAAAAAAGTTCTTAAAAAAAGATTTTGACTGTATAGAACCAATATTTATGGGCATTTACATATTATAATTTATCAGTTGAGATCTGACCTTATGGGCATGGACAGGAGCAATGATATGCAGGAAAAACTGCATTGGAAACAACTGGTTAATCATGTCCAGGTTTGGTTTTCAAGAGTAACCTTCATTTAAATTTTTCTCTCTTACATCAATAGCACACGTAAAAATAATACTTTTTGTAATATATAGTAACAGAAAAATCTGCTTCTTTCTCCTCCTAGAGTGATCATTCATTCCTAAAATTCTCAATTTCCAGGTAAAATCTGTATTCAGTGAAGAAAGATTGTTATATTACTACAGGGAGAAAAGAAAAAAAACAAATAAATAAATGTAAAATATATATATATATATATATATATATATATATATATATATATATATATAAAGTACAGACCAGAAGTTTGGACACACCTTCTCATTTAAAGATTCTTCTGTATTTTCATGACTATGAAAATTGTACATTCACACTGAAGGCATCAAAACTATGAAATAACACATGTGGAATTATATACCTAACAAAAAAGTTTGAAACAACTGAAAATATGTCTTATATTCTAGGTTCATCAAAGTAGCCACCTTTTGCTTTGATGACTGCTTTGCACACTCTTGGCATTCTCTTGATGAGCTTCAAGAGGTAGTCACCGGAAATGGTCTTCCAACAATCTTGAAGGAGTTCCCAGAGATGCTTAACACTTGTTGGCCCTTTTGCCTTCACTCTGCGGTCCAGCTCACCCCAAACCATCTCGATTGGGTTCAGGTCTGGTGACTGTGGAGGCCAGGTCATCAGGCGTAGCACCCTATCACTCTCCTTCTTGGTCAAATACCCCTTACACAGCCTGGAGGAGTGTTTGTGGTCATTGTCCTGTTGAAAAAGAAATGATGGTCCAACTAAACGCAAACCGGATGGAATAGCATGCCGCTGCAAGATGCTGTGGTAGCCATGCTGGTTTAGTATGCCTTTAATTTTGAATAAATCCCCAACAGTGTCACCAGCAAAGCACCCCCACACCATCACACCTCCTCCTCCATGCTTCACAGTGGGAACCAGGCATGTAGAGTCCATCCGTTCACCTTTTCTGCGTCGCACAAAGACACGGTGGTTGGAACCAAAGATCTCAAATTTGGACTCATCAGACCAAAGCACAGATTTCCACTGGTCTAATGTCCATTCCTTGCGTTCTTTAGCCCAAATTTGTCTCTTCTGCTTGTTGCCTGTCCTTAGCAGTGGTTTCCTAGCAGCTATTTTACCATGAAGGCCTGCTGCACAAAGTCTCCTCTTAACAATTGTTGAAGAGATGTGTCTGCTGCTAGAACTCTGTGTGGCATTGACCTGGTCTCTAATCTGAGCTGCTGTTATCCTGCGATTTCTGAGGCTGGTGACTCGGATAAACTTATCCTCAGAAGCAGAGGTGACTCTTGGTCTTCCTTTCCTGGGGCGGTCCTCATATGAGCCAGTTTCTTTGTAGCGCGTGATGGTTTTTGCAACTGCACTTGGGGACACTTTCAAAGTTTTCCCAATTTTTCGGACTGACTGACCTTCATTTCTTAATGTAATGATGGCCACTCGTTTTTCTTTACTTAGCTGCTTTTTTCTTGCCATAATACAAATTCTAACAGTCTATTCAGTAGGACTATCAGCTCTGTATCCATCTGACTTCTGCACAACACAACTGATGGTCCCAACCCCATTTATAAGGCAAGAAATCCCACTTATTAAACCTGACAGAGCACACCTGTGAAGTGAAAACCATTTCTGGTGACTACCTCTTGAAGCTCATCAAGAGAATGCCAAGAGTGTGCAAAGCAGTCATCAAAGCAAAAGGTGGCTACTTTGAAGAACCTAGAATATAAGACATATTTTCAGTTGTTTCACACTTTTTTGTTAAGTATATAATTCCACATGTGTTAATTCATAGTTTTGATGTCTTCAGTGTGAATGTACAATTTTCAAAGTCATGAAAATACAGAAAAATCTTTAAATGAGAAGGTGTGTCCAAACTTTTGGTCTGTACTGTACATACTAGGTTTGGATAAGAGTGAATGTGTTTTTTATAGGCAGAGTGGAGTAAGCCGCTGCAAGACACCTCTGGCAGTGCCCCATGTTCTCTGAGAACAAAAGGATCAAGCATGTTGAAATTCAACATGCTCAATGTTTCTAAAGTTGGGAATACACATTAGATACAGTGGGGAAAATAAGTATTTGATACATTACCGATTTTGCAGGTTTTCCCACCTACAAAGAATGGAGAGGTCTGTTATTTTTATCGTAGGTACACTTCACCTGTGAGAGACAGAATCAAAAAATAAAAATCACATTGTATGAATTTTAAATAATTAAATTGCATTTTATTGCATGAAATGAGTATTTGATCACCTACCAACCTGCAAGAATTTTGGCTCTCACAGACCTGTTTGTCTTTCTTTAACAAGCCCTCCTACTCTGCACTCATTACCTGAATTAATTGAATACACTCAATCAATCACACTCCAACCTCTCCACCATGGCCAAGACCAAAGAGCTGTCTAAGGACACCAGAGACAAAATTGTAGACCTGCACAAGGCTGGGATGGGCTACAAGACAATAGGAAAGCAGTTTGGTGAGAAGGCAACAACTGTTTGCGTAATTAATAGAGAAGAAACAAAAGATGACTGTCAATCTTCCTCCTTTTAGGGCTCAATAAAGATCACAACTTGTGGGGTAAGGATGATTCTGAGAAAAGTCAGGAATCAGCCCAGAACTACACAGGATGACCTGGTCAATGACTTGAAGAGAGCTGGGACCACAGTCTCAAACATTACCATTAGTAACACACTATGCCTTCAGGGATTAAAATCCTGCAGGGCACGCACGGTCCCCCTGCTCATGCCAGCACATGTCCAGGCCCATTTGAAGTTCCCCAATGACCATCTGGGTAATCCAGAGGAGGCATGGGAGAAGGTCATGTGGTCAGATGAGACTAAAATAGAACTTTTTGGTATCAACTCCATTCACCGTGTTTGGAGGAAGAAGAAGGATGAGTACAACCCCAAGAACACCGTCCCAACCATGAAGCATGCTGGGGGAAACATCATAGTTTGGAGGTGTTTTTCTGCAAAAGGGACATGACGAGTCCACCATATTGAAGGGAGAATGGATGGGGTCATGTATCACGAGATTTTGGCCTTCTCTGAGTAAGAGCATTGAAGATGGGTTGTGGCAGGGTCTTCCAGCATGACAATGACCTGAAACACACAGCTAGGTCAATTAGGGAGTGGCTCTGTAAGAAGCATTTCAAGATCCTGGAGTCCCCTAGCTAGTCTCCAGACCTGAACCCAATAGAAAATCTTTGGAGAGAGCTGAAACTCAATGTTGACCAGCGACAGCCCCGAAACCTGAAGGATCTGGAGAAGATCTGTATGGAGGAGTGGGCCAAAATCCCTGCTGCAGTGTGTGCAAACTTGGTCAAGAACTACAGGAAATGTCTGACCTCTGTAATTGCAAACAAAGGTTTCTGTACCAAATATTAAGTTCTGTTTTTCTATTGCATCAAATACTTATTTCATGCAATAAAATGCAAATTAAATATGTAAAAATCATACAATGTGATTTTCTGGATTTCTTTTAAGATTCTGTTTCTCACAGTTGAAGTGTACCTAAAATAACAATTACAGACCTCTCCATTCTTTGTAGGTGGGAAAACTTGCAAGATTGGCAGTGTATCAAATACTTATTTTCCCCACTGTAGCAGTCGGATGAACGATGATGTGCTTGCTGTGAATAACCCGCAAAGAGACATCTATGCTGCAGGAGAAAAAGAAATCAACAGTCCAAAATAGGACGTGCTCGATCGACATCTTCCCCAATGATCAGATGGCCAGCACCCCCACACACATTAGACTGTCGGCCAAAACCCATCGATATTGTCCGGATCGGCTGACATGTGTGTAGGGAAAGATGGAAAGCCCTAATGTACTCTATAAGATAGTCCAGGTGAAATCAGATGGTTTGTCTGACTCTGTTCTAATATGTAAGGGGACTTTATAAGGAACCTGTAATGTGAAAAAACGCTATTAACCTTCAGCTATGGGGTTAATCTGCAGGTCAATAGCTCACTGAGAGCCCCTCTGCTGGGAGGAAATTAACTTTATTCCATCCGGCAGCGTTCGGCTTCAAGTCATAAGGGTGGCGTCAGCATGGTTTCAGTTACCGCTCTGTTCATAGACAGTGGTGGTTGTACCGGCGCCCCTGGCACTGACTGACTTTTCATTCATCATTAAAGCCCGTTGTCAGTGAGTGACGTGTGCGAGGTTACAGACGCTGCTCTCTATACACTGTGCGGTGACTGAACCTGTGCCGATGCCGCCCCACTAAAATTGAAAGCTGAATGATGGGGGGGGGGGGGGCAAAGTTAATTTCCTCCTGGCAGCAGGACTCTCAGTGCAGGTGCTGGGCAGGCTCAGAGTGCTATTAACCAGCAGATTAACACCACATCTGCAGGTTAATAGCGATTTTTCATGTGAGAGATTCCCTTTAGTAATTAAAACACAATCTAGACAGGAGCATACACAGTGTAAAGGGCATAACAGTTTGAAAATGGTGGCACTTTGTACCATGGGGTCACACCAGCATATTATGTACATGGGTAGAAGGGATTACTGCAAGAACAATCTTGTCTCTCCTACAATTTATTACTGAAGAGCATGATTATTAGGCTAGTTATTCTTTCCTTTGATAACATTTTGGTGCCTGTGGAGAGAAATCCCATCAGGAAGAGGCTTGCATGGACTAGAAACCCAGTCTCCACAGAGTCCTGTTAGCATACTCATAATTTGCAAGATGCCATACTATATATTTGTCTAAGAATATTTATATAATAATCTCCTTAACTTTCCACAATCCTTGCATATGGACCCTAAAAATGACTGTACCACATGCAACTATTCTCATCCTCTGGTGGATTAATAAAGAATTCAGACTACTGGTAGTTGGATTAATGAAAGTCTAATGTACAGTGTCAAGATTATCATTCCAAACCCCCATCAGTTATGATCATAGTCATGTTCTGTGCTCAAAAAATGCATACCGGTAATACTATTTTCAGCTTTCCAGTGAATGAGGAATGCAATGACAGAATGCATTTCTTCAGCTCTTTGGAATCAACTCTAATAAAGATGTAAAAGCCTCATCCTACGGCACCACGCAACACACAATTAAAAATGTGTTAATAATTTATATAGCAGTTACAGGCCCATTAGGCAGCAAACCCTCCAGCCTCGCTGTACACACCAAGAAGTTAAACACAAAATGGCTTTTTCAGAGCAGATGGCATTTATGTTCTATGTAGTAAATTATGATTGCTGATCTTACTGAGTTAAGTCCTATCAAAACTAGGTCAAGATGCTTAATATCTGAGAGAGTGCAGTATAAGAAAAACTTCAAGCAAGTTATAAACCATGTGCTGATGGACTACAAGTTGTACGCCCATTATTATTCATATGGAATTTACTGAAAGGAGGTTTTTAGCTTTGTGTTAAAAAAAAGGGGTTAAAGTACAACTGCACATTATAAAGATTTATAAAGACTTTTAACACGTCTTGGAGACACATTCAAGGTTTTACCCGGTAGGTAAAACAAGTCTTATAAGCGCTCAGCTGAGCAGCGCTCTACTTCAGGACTCAAAATCTGTGAGTTTGTCTTCATTCTCGGAGGATATCAATACCCAGCTGAGCACTATCCCTTTATTTTAATAACCAGAGGGGGTCTCAGCACCAGAATATCCCATGGTTCAAAACTTCTGGCATGCCTTTATGACATATGAAAAGTTTTGTGAAAGTGCAGTTACACCTTAATATGTTTTTTGGACGGGTTGGGATTGCTAAACCATACACACATAGGCGGATTATAATGAGGCTCCGGGGGGGGGCAATGAATTGCTGCCATTATAATGCGCTTTTTTTTTTTTCTGTCACCGCCGCGCTGGCTGAAGGTTTAGATGATCACCGCTGCGGGCCCGCAGCTACAGGCAGTTTGAATCATGCTGTGTCGCCCCACCCTGTCAGTGCCACATGACGCTCCCAGGCAGGGCAGTTTAAATGCTGTGATAGGGTGGTCCCAACATCATTTAAACTGCCCGCCCGCGCTGGTGAATATACAGCCGCAGCGGCCAGATGGGAGCGGCTGTATATGCAGCCAGCGTGTCTGAGTGACTGCTTGGAAATTTGGGACCACCCTGCCTGACGTCATGTGGCAGGGCAGTCCCAACATCATTTAAACTGCACGCCGGCGGTAGTGGATATACAGGGCTGCGTGATGCAGCCATCCAGCGTGTCTAAGCAGCTGCTTTGAACTTTGGGTCCTTCCCTGCTTGACGTCATGTGACATGACGTCAGGCAAGACAGGACCCAAATTTCAAAGCAGCCGCTCAGACGCGCTGCATCACGCCGCCGCTCCCATTCGGCCAGCTGCAGATCCACCAGGGCGGGCAGTTTAAATGATGCTGGGACCGCCCTGCCACATGACGTCAAGCAGGGCCCAGCATACACAGGGGCGCGGGTCTATTTAAAAGATCATGAAATGGCTCACATGAGCCAGTGTTATTCTGCCCTGCAGCCTCTGCTGAAGAGGAGGCACCACCCACGCACTGTAACCCAGAGTTTGTCTGCAGCCTGCCTGGACTCCTGCTGAGCCCTGCTGCTTCAGTCTCAAAGTGTGTATTCTGTCTAAAAAGTATGTTTTTTGTATATATCAATGAATAATGGTCCCCTGCCATTTTATACAGAGTGCTTGCTGGCTGCCTTCTAGTGTTCCTGCCACTTGCCACAGACAAACATTAGTTTATGTCATCTTGTCTCTTGTGTCTCAGACAGTGTCTGTGGCAGTGGAACGGGGTGGGCAGCCAGCAGCACTTTGTATGAAAGGGCAGGGGATCATTGTAATTTTTAAAATTTCTACATAACGTTGGGGATGGGAGAGGAGTGGACTGAAACTACAAAAAGACAAATGCCCCTGCACACTGTCTACTCCCTCCCCCCATCATCTTAGAAATTTTGCTTCCATCATATATTTTATTATTTGTATAAATATATGATGCAATGCAAGCAAAATTTCCAAGGTGGAGGGGCACATAGTTGCTGGGGCATTTGCCCCATATAGTTTCAGTCCACTCCCATCCCCCTCATTTTTTACACAATGAAAGGCTCCCTGCCCTTAGCTACAGAGTGGCACTGCAAATTCTGCTTGTACATGCCCATGATCAGGATTCAGGAATGGTAGCGTTTTGGATGCAGCGTATTTTTGCTGCATTGTAATTACAGCACTTGTGTTTAGTTACATGCAGATTTACCTCATCTAATGACATGCTATTGGTCATACACTGAAGACACTGGTCTTTGCTACAGAAATTCACATGCCGCCATGCTGCATCTTATAAACCCGCACCACGGGTGAAATTACATATCATTAGGCTGGTTTCACACATCCGACTATTTCCGGTACTGGAAAAACGGGTATCGGACATATCCGTGTCCGAGTGTGTCACACATGTGCCGCCCGTGTGCTGCATCAGGATCACATGGACCAGCGCCTGGGAATCAGTGTACAGTTAGCACTTTTCCCAAGCACCGGGTGCTGAATGCATGGTTCCCTGCCGGCACTGCGATCAGCAACAGCAGGGACAATGATGAAGGTAGAAGTGTCTGCTCCCGCAGTGTCCCTATGTAAAAATAAGATTAAAATAATAAAATCCATATACTTATGCTGTAATCCGCTGAAAATGAACCCCTCCACAGCTGCGCTCAGGAGCGATGTCCTGTCACTCACTGAGCACAGCTACGAAGCGGCTCATTCTCCCCGGCTCCTCTGCAGCAGCGGTCGCATGGATTACAGAACGGGACACCTAGGAGAGTTGAGTATAAGGATGTTATTATTTTAATCTTAATTTTGCAGGTGGATCCTGCGGGAGCAGACACTACTACTCGGGTTATTGTCCCTGCTCGTGCTGATCGCAGCGCCGACAGGAATCCATGATGAGGGCAGCGTTCAGCCCCCGGTGTTTGGGAACAGCGCTAACTGTAACGCTGATTCCCAGGCACCGATACGTGTCACACTGATGACACACAGATATCATCCATGTGTGTTCAGTGTGAGACAGTTTTGCGGACCGTGCATCTGCAAAAAAAAGACATGTCTCCGTGTGGAGCACATGGACAGACGGTCCATAGAAACAAACTGACATGTGCACACACCCATTCATTTGAATGGGTTTGTGTGTGTCAGTGTCTCCGGTACTCGTGGAAACTGTCACCACTCGTACTGGAGATACTGATGTGTGAAAGAGCCCTTAAACAGAAGCTCAGTGGGAATGGGATTTCTATATATCCTATTCACTGTGCTTGTAATGTAGAATGCGACATTTTGGACATAGCACAGGTGAGCTTCGTCCAGAACGCTGCTATTCCTGATTATGGGCATGAAACCTGATACTACTGTCCCTATTTCACGGTCTGCAGTCACATAGTGACTGCAGATTATTGTTAGGAACCAGACAAGCCCTGTCTAGTAAAATAAACACTATTGACCTGCAGATTAATAGTGTTCTGAAGAAGTGCAGTCACTGCACTTAGCGCCCCGCTGCCAGGAGGAAATAAACTACAATCCTCTCGGTAGCCTCAGGCTTTCAGTCATAGAGGTGCTGCTGGGCGGCTTCAGTAACTGCTCAGTGCATAGTGAGTGGCAGCTGAAACTGCGGCCTAGCATTGACTTAAAGGGGGCTGGATCTGTCTCTTGCAGCTGTGGGTGGAGCTGAGCTTCAGGCGGCCCCCTGCTGTGTATAGATGGCTACGTGCGGCCCCCTGCTGTGTATAGATGGCTTCATGTGGCTCCCTGCTGTGTATAGATGGCACCGTGCGGCCTCCTGCTGTCTATAGATGGCTACGTGCGGCTCCCTGCTGTGTATAGATGGCTACGTGCGGCCTCATACTGTATATAGATGGCTATGTGCTGCCTCCTGCTGTGTATAGATGGCTACGTGCGGCCTCCTGCTGTGTATAGATGGCTACGTGCGGCCTCCTGCTGTGTATAGATGGCTACGTGCGGCCTCCTGATGTATAAAGATGGCTACATGCGGCTCCCTGCTGTGGATAGATGGCTACGTGCGGCCTCATACTGTATATAGATGGCTACGTGCGGCCTCCTGCTGTATATAGATGGCTACATTCGGCCTCCGGCTGTATATAGATGGCTACGTGCAGCCCCCTGCTGTGGATAAATGGCTATGTGCGACCTCCTGCTGTATATAGATGGCTACGTGCGGCCTCCTGCTGTATATAGATGGCTATGTGCGGCCTCCTGCTGTATATAGATGGCTACGTGCGGCATCCTGCTGTGTATAGATGGCTACGTGTGCCCCCCTGCAGTGTATAGATGGCTATGTGCGGCCTCCTGCTGTGTATAGATGGCTACGTGTGGCCTCCTGCTGTGTATTAATGGCTATGTGTGGCTTCCTGCTGTGTATAGATGGCTACGTGCGGCCTCCTGCTGTGTACAGGAGGATTATGTGGCAGCTCATTTTGTATGTAGGTCTCATACTGTATATAAGGGGATGTCAGCATACTTAATTGTGCTCAATATTAAGTCATACAATTAATGTAGAAAAAATATTATTATTAATATTGTGCCAAATTAATTTCACGTGAACTATCACATGATCTTTCAAAGGGGATCATGTGACATGTCACATGATACATCAGGTGTGTGTGTGTGGAGGGCCCATGCCTTCTAAACTGCCCGGGGCCCTTGCTACTCTTAATCCACCCCTGCATACACAACAATAAACAAAACTTATATCCCCCCATTTACAGTATGTTCATGCATTTTCTATAGTGATGTGACCATATCAGTTAAAGGAAATCAGTCAGCAGGTCTGTGCAATGTAATCTGAGAGCAGCATGATGTAAGGGCAGAGAGCCTGATTCCAGTGTTGCGTCACTTACTGGGCTGCTTGCTGCAGTTTTTATAGAATCCCTGTTTTCTCTGCTGTAGCAGTGGTCAGGATGCTGAGCTGTGTATAGTCCCGCCCTCACCCCTGATTCGCAGATTCCTGTGTACAGGGTCAGCAAGCTACCAATTTGTTGTGGGGGCCGGGTTACACAGATTGCCTGGACTGGCTTGCACTTGACATTCAGTTCTGCAGTGATTACCAACTACTGATAAAACACTGATTGTATTAAAGCTACAGCACACAGCCTAATAATTGACACATCTCTTTAATCAGAGTTCCTGCCCCCAAGTTATGTTGCCATCTGATTAAATAGAAACAAGCAACTAACAGATTCTCTTTCATTGTTGTCTTACAAAAAGTAAAAAGGATCCCAAATTGTAGATTAAAATACCCCTTCTCTTGGGCTATTTTCACACAAGGTGTTTTTGGTGCGTTTTTTTCTGCACCAAAACCTGTTCTCTTGGCAATAAAGTTTTTGCCTCAAAAAAAGCAGGTTTTGCTTGTTTTTTTGCTGCATTTTTTGCAGTGTTTTGTCATTATCCATTTGACTCTTATGAATGCTGATAAAGTTTAGTAAAAAAAAATTACCTAATTCAACTTCCTCAGGTTTGTTTTCAGCCTACCCACAATGGGTAAGCTGAAAAAACGCTCTGAAAGAAGTGACATGCTCCATTCTGCAAAAACGCAACTCTTTGACAAAACAGTCAGGAAAAAAAAAACAAGCTGTGAGTATGACATTTCTGAAATCTCATAGACTTTGCTGGTACTGTAAAACGCTGCTGAAAATTTGCATTAAAAAAACACACAAAAAAAAAAAACGCAACAAAAATGCCCTATGTGAACATAGCCTTAAGGTGCTTCCTACTGACAAACAGTATCAAAGGGGCTAAAGTTTGTTAGGCCTCCCTTTCCATGACTATTACGCAGTTTCCTCCATACCATTTGCATTGCCTACTGAGAACGTCTCTGGAATTCTTCAAAGGTTCTTACCAAGAAATAGATGGGCCTCCGTCTCTCCCCTTGGGCTGCCTCCATTGTACTCTCTTGAGCGGTGACATTCTGTTGGCAGTGACACCACCACTGTAGCGAGCAGTTTTTACAAAGAAGAATTAGTATTGCTCTGTTGATATTGTTCGACCATTGCTGTTGGTGCCCCCTTAGGTGTATATTATGGTGTCTCCAGTGGATTTTAAAGCCCAGATTTGATAGCAGCAATTTTCTTGTCTTTTCAGCTGGACTCTTGTTTAGTAAAAGTTTAAAAGCCCATGCTAGTCATAGATTGTGTGTGATCGGATAGTTGTGATCAGAATCCTTCATATTGTTAGAAGTTATTCCTTTTTCTTATGGCTCATTGAAAACATTGGTTGACTATTATTATTGTGACTACTTTTCATCTGTAGGGTGATGCATCATTGCTTCTCTGCTCAGACGCCCAGGCGTCTATTCCTATTGTGCAAATTGCCTCTTCAGAGATGAAGAGGACTTGAACTCTATGGCGCCACCCATTGGAAGCAGCAATCCTACAAGTCACAATCGACCCTTTAACAAGTCTTGCAATATGACTTAAGATAATAGCCAAATCAGAATCTCAATTTGCAGACAGTGTTTCTGGCTATTGGCCCTTGTCAGTGAAAGGTATGAGAACTTATTTGGCTAGGTGAGAGGCTCTGGACTGAGGTCTAAGGGGTAACGTTTCTCTTTGTGCAGAGTGACATACCAGCTCTGGGATGCCAATGTAAGGAGGCTTATTTGCTGTACAATGCCCCTCTGGGAAACTTAACCTAGCTAAATCAGTTGTCATACTTTGCACTGATGAGGGCCAATAGCCAGAAACACCATGTCTGCTAATTGAGATTCTGATTTGGCTTTTATCCTAAGTCATATTGCAAGACTCGTTAAAGGGTCAATTGTGACTTGGGGGATTGCTGCTTCCAATAGGTGGTGCTGTAGAGTCCAAGTCCTCTTAATCTCTGAAGAGGCAATTTGCATATTAAATTTCTTAGAGGAGCATTGCACAGCAAATAATCCTCCTTACATTGGCATTCCAGAGCCGGTATGTCACTCTCCACAAGGAGAAACGTTACTGTGAAGACTCAGGGTCTTACATTGACGTAACGCTACTCAGACAACACATTGTGAGGGTAAAACAGCATGCCAATACTTTATTGAACCACAAAGCGGACAATAAACACACAGAACAGTCCCAGCAAATACCCAAAATGGTATGTGATGCCCTCCCTGAGCGGTGGGGTTACTCGGAGCCGGGTCAGTGTAGATGTTGCGGGGATGCAGTCGTGGCCATGACACGGTCCATGCCCAGGGCTGTCACATGAAAATAATGGGCTTTTTGGGATGAGTGGTTGTTCGACTACGCCACCTGTGGTTTCTGGTGAAGGCCACCAGCGCTGCAACAGTCCTCTGAGGCTGGTGTTCTGGCAGCTTGGTTGGTACTACTCCCCACAGGCGGAGTAGGCCTCAGGGCAGTGTTTGATGAACTGTGTGGAGGTATGGTGGGTGCAGTGCCGCGTGGGAATAAACAAGCGGAGGCGGTGAATGAAGTCATCCGGGTCTTTACTCACTTTACATGAACTTTCAGCCGCAAAGCTTCTCTCTGCTACACACGGCGTACTGCGGCCACCGGGAAGGGGGTTCAGCACTTCCCAGGTAGATCAGGAGCACCTGTCAAGACCGGGCCAGTGTGTTCCTCTCCTTCTCCTTCTCCTCCCGCTTGTGTTCCTCCCTGGGATCCACTAAGCCGCCAGGCTTTTCCAACAGTGACGTGAAGTACACAGTCAGATATCGGGGGCCTGTCACCCCTCTTGCAGCAGGAATCCCTCTGACTAGGTCAGAGTAAAGAATACAGGTGGCGACTCCGCTCCGTCCGTATCCCCCTGGGATCCTTTTGCCTGTGGAGCCTATCTCCTCTGCTCCCCTCCTAGGCCTTCTTAGAATGGGACCCTGACCGGGCAGAGACACTGGTTAACTCTGACCCGCTCCTCGTCTCAAGGCCAGAGTAAGAGGACTGCAAATCTTCAGCCAGCTACAGACTCTTGCTGGACCCTGACAGAAGACCCTCAATCAAAGACCTTGAACTTAAGATGGCCGTAAATTATATATCAATTAATAAGTGCTTCCTAAAAGTTTGTCCTCCACCCTCACCCACTACATGGTTCCCCCTATCTTTGGTTCCCCCCATCTCCTGTATCCCGGGCCGGGGCAGCACCCTGGTGCATTTAGGCCCCCTACAGAACAAGAGTGATGTAGTGTTGAGTGTGAAGTAGTAGGGTCCTGGGTGATGCTCCATCCTTACCTGGAAGAGGAGATACCACACCTCAATCTGAGGTGCAGTACCCCTGTGGCGACTGAACCCTCAGGGGCACCACAGGTACAACATTACATAGTCTCACTCTTCCTTCTCCACCCGCCTGGGATAGAACTGCTGCAACTTTGGAGACTTCCAGGGCCAACTACCTCAACCAGTGGCCCCCGCTCCTGGCGGGCCCCCACAGAGAAAAGGTAGCGGCAAGCTTAGGAAGCTAGCAGTCCATCGAGGTACAAGACCAGGAGACCTGAGGGTACCAACCTGGCCTCTCTGAGAGTTTCGATGGGGCCAGGCGACCTGTGGGTCTTTCCTGGCAACTTCAAATGTCGCAATGGGTTCTAGGCGACTGGTGGGTCCATCCCAGCAACCCCAAAACAAAATATCCATGGGGCTTCATCCTCTCCTGGTCTCCCCAAAAGTATCCATGTCTCTCTAATGGTCAATGGAGCAGATCAGAATCTTTCCAGTCAGGGCCGTACCCTTAGGCTAGAATCATGTAGAATACAAATCTGTGTCTCTTTGGATACCATGCAATCCATCTACTTTCCTGAAGGATGTCTCTCATTCTCCTTCTAAAGTCTTTCTGAATCTCTGTCCCAAGACTGACTGCTACAGAAGCACATCTCTTTTTTAAATACACATCCACAGGTCAAGGGCAGCCTCACATTGCTCAGCTCTCATTGTTTGAGATAATCAATTTACATAGTTGGTATACAGTGGGCTCTTTAAATCAACATTCATCTGGATTTTAGTACAATTAGCATATTACCAAACAACATTGTTTCCAACCCCAAGAGGAGATAATAGTCATGGTTATACAAATACTGGTCTGTTCTTATTGACGAGACACAAATACACAAAGATAACAGGGTATTTCTCTTGGATTAACAATTCTAAACATCTGGTTTATTAAGATTTTACTCTGTATTGTTACAAGTACCCCTTAGACCTCAGTCCTATTGTGTAATATATAGAAATGAATATTGAACAGTATGAAATATTTAATTTATTTAAAGGTTATACAACAGAAGCCACCATTGAGCAATTATCTTCAGATTACCTTTCCTTCTTAATGTGAAGTTGACAACATTATGTGGGTCACAGTGAAATGGGGATATGGAATTAACAGTGAAGCTGACCATTATTCATTGTCATCTCCAACATTCTTCAAATAGAATTACAATTTATATGAAATTACCTAAATAATATCAGAGGACATTTGTGTGTAGTATATGAAATGCATAGTAGTATTACTTTCAAACTCTGGAAAATAGAACCTAGGCCCTTCCATGTAATCTATAAAATCATGTGGGAGTTACAAATATATAATAAAGTTAATATTTCTATAATTTACCCATAAAATTCAATGGATGTTATGCCTAAATGCTTAATGTACCTTATCATGCTGAAGTGCCCAATATTCGCTCCATATTTCGGCTTTAGGAATAAAGAACTAATAGGGGCACCAAGGATGTTGTGGAATATCTATACGGTTATTATTTTCAAAAAGTGATTATCCCCTTCACCCCATGGCTATTTTCTGTTTTTGCTTTTTCCTCCCCTTCTTCCAAGGGCCATAACTTTTTTATTTTTCCATCAATATGGCCGAATGAGGGCTTGTTTCTTGCGTGACAAGTTGTACATTTGAATGTCACCATTGGTTGATTATACCAAATAGTGAATTGGAAAACGGGAAAAAAATCCAAGTGCGGTAAAATTGTAAAAAAAAGTGCAATTTCACAATGAGTTCTGCTGCATCAGCAGACCCCCAGCTGTCATGACAACCCATCAGCACCCCATGATCATGTGATAGGGGCACCAATGGGCGGGATTAATGACACGCTTCTGGCTGGCGTGTGTTAAATCATGCTGTCAGTGATTGACAGCGGGATTTAACAGGTTAACAGCCACAGGCAGAGCACCGCTCCACGACACGACTGTTAAAGGCACATGATGACTGATTAAATCAGCTGTTATGTGCTGAGAAAAATGCGGGCTCAGTATGTGAGCCCACATCAAAGGCAGGGACACGCACGACATATGACATACATGTAAGCCATATTTCATGAAGGGATTAAGCAATTAATTTTTCCAAAAACGCTGTAAAAACATATTCACTGTTTTTTTTTTTTTTTTTTTTTAAATCAAGGCAAAAAAGTGTATCGGGAATGAATTGTGTGAACATGGCCTAACGGTTGCTTTTAGCATTTTAGTTGCTCATTGTCTTTTACTTTTGTAAGTGAACAGAATATCTAAGAAACAACTAAATAGCTGAGTGTCAAAACCCCATGTCTATTACCTCTCCGCCCAAAGCGCGCTAATCCCAGTAGACATGTGAGAGACAGTCATGGTTTGGCTTTTACACAAGACAAACAACTTTAATTAATCGCTACTGGACAGCATTGTGTGATAAAGCATCCTGCGTATTAGAGATAATTATTCTGATGTCCTAATTTTTAGATAATCAATCACATCAGGAGGAGTAGACATTAGTCATTTCATTTGTGGCGGAGCAATAATCTGGAGTTTTGTGTAGATGAGCCAATTATGAAAGCAAACTAATCTAATTATTTGTTCACTTCTCCTATACACATCACACACGTTTCATGTTTTGCTTGATACCTCACCTACTTATCTTCTAACAGATCCACTTTCAATTATGAAACTGCAGTAAATATCAGTTTTTGAGTGTTCCTTTAATTCTATCTGTTAATAGAGACTAAGTGGCAACTAATGGCTGACCTTTCAACTGCCTTGAGACAGCAGCGTTGTCAGAAGACCTAAGTTATGATACGCAGCAATAATCACTCGCTCATTCGTACTGTATATCAATGCAAACAATTTGGGGACTTTGGAGGTTGATTCCAGATATTAATTCCAGTTGTCACTTTTTTGGAAAATATGCAACAATAAAGCCCCACATACATATTAAATAATGTTGGTGAATATCGATGGGATGGGTTGTCTTGGTCATATGTGTATGGGACCCGAGCCAACTGATTGTTGGGGGACTCAAGGATCCGGTGTGTCTGATTTCGGACCACTGATCCTTTTTTTTCTCCCAGGGTTAAGACAAAGCCAGGCATGTCTGGCAGCGGCTCTCTCATAGAGAATACAGGATGGCTACCTGCTGAAGGATCTGCTCAACCATCATTCGGGCTGACAGCCATCTAATGTCCAGGCTTAAAGCATAACCGTCATTTTAATTTTTATTTCATAAAGCGTTAGTCCACGTGAAAAGAAGTAACTTTGCAATATATTTTATCAGAGAAATCTGCTTCTTTCTCCTCCAGGACTGATCATATATTTTCAAAATTCTCAATTCACAGGTAAAATCTGTATTCAGTGAAGACAGATTGTTACATTAATGAGATAGGAGATGGCAGTTACTACTGATAAGACTATATTGTACCAAAACCACAAGTTTCAACAAATGCATAGTAACCGGATCAGGTAAGGACAGGAATATATCCTAACTGAGCCTAGAAGCAACTCCATATAATGACATATAATATACAGAGGAGAACAAGTGGAGTCTAATGTGCTTCAAGAATAACAACATTTTATTAATACACATATAAAAAACATGACATATAAACAATGATAAAAGATGATAGTGGACAATGGATTGAGCTGACACATACAGATGTGCACAGAAGATCAAATGCCTAGGACTCACATTAATAACAGCATGAGTGCAATAATGGCCATATGAGTCCATAGATGGCTATATCAGGTTAGAAAAACGTGACAATCCCACAAAAAGTCAGTGGGTAAGCAATCCCAGTATATAATGTGCAATAATGCACTAAAGTAAGGATAATAGAAAGCATAACATACCAATATATACATAACCAAAAGGACGGAATGATCCCCCCCCATGATGAAGCCGTACATCTAAAGAGCGAAACTTACGTAGGAGACCCAGGGGGGGTTCTGTTCTCGGGCTGGCCGTCCTTTTGGTGCTGTATATATTGGTATGTTATGTTTTCTATTATCCCTACTTTCTTCCCCTTCTAATTTAATAAAATCTTATTAGTAGTTACAGTCATCTTGTATCTCAGTTATGTAGAAATCTGTCTTCACTGGTTACAGATTTTACCCCTGAATTGAGAATTTTGCGAATGACTGATCAGTCCAGGAGGAGAAAAAATCTGATTTCTCTGATAAGATATATTACAAAGTTGCTTATTTTCATGAGTACTATTGATTTATTACATAAAAATTAAAATGATGGTTACGCTTTAAGTCCAAGCTATTTTCCCATTCTGCTATCATAAGTAATGACCTTTCTCTATGATAGGAAATCACTTACTGATCTGTGCCTATCAGGGCCAGGAGCTTTACAATCCTGTCAGACAAAACCAAACACCAATTAAAACATACAGTATTTATTTATTAAAGTAATTAAAAATACCACCTAACATATAAAATATTGTGATCTAATAAGAAGGAAATATGAAAAAACTGGAGAAGCAACAAAATCCAGTATAAAGTAGGGAGAAAGCACATTTATATCAAATACAGTATGTATCTCTGTATATGCAACAAGAAAAGAAATACCTATATACATAAAGTGAAAAATAGTTTTCAAAAGGCCCTTACATTCACAAAAAGAAATTCTATAAATATAGAGAGCAAATGCCAAATTTCTATAGTAATCATATAATGCATGTAGTGACCCCCTATGCATCCATGCTGCATATATGTAAATACTAGTAAATATGGTTATCTAAAGTGACAGAAATGAAAGTTCTCTCCTGGCTGCCCTGACGCGCGTTTCACATAGCTGCTTTCTCAAGGGGAAGTGCCTTCACTGATGTCCTGCCATAGATATATATATGGGGGGCCAGATGGTGTCAATTAAGCAGCACATGTCCCGGAATCCATGCCAGTGATATCACTTTCCGTAATAGCCGTCATTACGTCATGTGCTTGTTGGGTGAGCGATGACCCAGTGACGTCAGTGAACACGTGGGCGACGCTTCATTGACAACAAGTGTGAAGCAACATGGTGATAGATCATATTTGAAGAAAAGGGGCATTATAACAGGACAATGCAAATACCATAAAGTGCAATGTGTTCAGCATGAAATAATAAATTACCAAAATTAAATAACAATAAACAAATAATGGGGCAAATATAAGCAATATGGAATAGCCGGTCGGACAACTTGATCTTATTTGATTGCTAATGTAATAAAAAACAACCTGCAAATGACTTTATTTAAAATTATGTTTCTGTACCCCCCCCTCCAAAGAAACAATATTGCAAAATTTTTGTTATTTCTGTTTAACTAGCTTGTCCATTTTCAAATATAATCCATCTCCAGCAGAATAGACCCAGATTACTTAGATTGTGGTGGATCTTTGTCTCTCAACTCCTGCTCCCCTGTCTGACGAAATGCATACAGGCACAAGAGAGGCAGGATTTCAATACAAGATTAAGCGAATAATTAGGCAGTAGCAATGCATGATTGTAATTGAGGAAAAGGAAGTTCCAGTACCTATAGTGCTGTTGAAAAGAAATTGCCCTCTCAAGAATAGTAAGTGGTAAGTTATAAAGTTTGAGAATCAGGACAGTTCCTGAACATATTAGACTGATATGTGCTCCAAAATCAGTTTGATCTTGTTGTGGAGGATGAGGACTAGGAGACACTTTAAATGGTTTCACGATTGCACAAATGGTTAATAATAAAATTCACAGTATGTTACGAAGTATTTAATAATAAAGGAAATCATTTGCAGCAAATCCTATATGATGTTGGCAAGCCTGTTGCTATGACACCCTCGCTAAGCCGGTGACAAGCAGAACAACCCTCCTTCAATGAACAGATCTGTCTGCATTTTGTACTATCCACAATTTATAATCTGAACATTTGTTAAAGAAGATAAACCATCAGACAGTAGTAACTTAAAGGGGTGTGAGAGCTGTTAAAGGAAAGCTCAGTAATCTCCAGAGGTGCCTTTTTTCTTGGATCCAATAGGCACTCCCTGACAATGAGGGGCTTATTAAGATTGAATAGGCATGAAGCATCTCCAGCAATTGTTTTTAGTCAAAATAGTTTCATGATGTTTTTCTTTTTCAATTCATATCTAAAGATAATTGCAGAATGTTGATTATTTTTTTATACCTGCTGAATATTTAACACAGGTGTTCCAAAAAAAGTTTTTTGAATGGATTTAGGGTATTTTGAAGGTGCTGAATTAAAAAATGCCGTTACTTTTACTGAATTTGTTCTAGTTTTTGAGATAATTTATCCATGAAAATAATTCATTCCCCCAATGCGGCTTGTGTGTGATAACAAATGCAATAGCTTTTTGTCTTTAGACTCTTTAACAGAGTCTTAGGTAATGAAATATCCCATATAATTAATTAATATTTAAATTTGTAGGCTTACAATGCTATAAAAGCGACTTTTTGAAGCCAAAATTCTACTGTAATTAATTAATTAACTATTAAATATTTCAGAAACTAGAGCCAATCTGGCAAAACCAAAGTCATATTCTTAACCAGCACCATAAACTTAAATGGAACCTGTCACCAAAAATAACGCTATTAACTCACAGACATGTGGTTATTCTGCAGGTTAACAATGTTATTATGCTGCCCGGCGCCTGCACGTAGCCAAATGCAGTGGCTGCATTCAGTTTCAGTCATGGGGGCATGGGCGCCACAGGTTCAGTCATCACTCTGAGAATACAGAGCGGCCGCTGTAACCATGCCCCTGGCCGTGACTGACATACAGCCACAATGCTGAGCCAGCGTCAGTCAGTGCCTGGGGCGGTTACAGCGGCCGCTCTCTATACTCAGAGCGGTGACTGATCCCATGGCACCCCCACCGCCAAGACTGAAACCAAATGCCGCCAGGGAGAATAAAGTTCATTCGGCTACATGCAGGCGCCGGGCAGTATAATAATGCTGTTAACCTGCAGATTAACCGCATGTCTGCAGCTTAATAGAGTTATTTCTGGTGACAGGTTCCCTTTAATATAAAACCATTCAGATATCGTTGGCACCAAAATCACTGTATACCCGTGTAATCAGCTATGGATATAAAAAAAAAGAAAAATGTATTGATAACGTATATTCAGAAATATAAATAAAAATCTGAAAGTTTAGAAACCCCACCCACCTTTTAGAATTCACAAAATAGTATATTACTTATCTTGTACCATAATATAGACTGTAATGTAATACTAATACAAGGTTGCATTGAATATTGCCTTGCTCCAGAGCTGAAATCTTCATTTATCCCTTATGTACAAAGTTTACACCAGGCTAATCTGATGTAGGAAAAACGTACTCACTGCCATAGGAGCTCAGCTAAGCTGATATTGAAGTGTGGGACAACTAACTTGTCTGTTTTCAATGATGATCAGAACTCTGAATACAGCTATTGCTCTTATGGTTTATAAATATTGCAATATTTAGCTAGCATTTGTCTAATTATAAACTATGTGATCAAACTATTAGTAAAAGTTTTTTGCATATTGTAGGGAAGATTTGTTACAGTAAGTCTAGTTTTACTTGTTTTGAAGGCGAGTTATTGTAGAGGACTTGGAACTAAGAAAAAGAGTATGCTGATTTACATATTAAACAATTTTTACAATGGATATAAAATGTCTACACACCCCCATTAAAATGACGGTTTTTGTCATACAAATAAGTATACTAACTTTTTTCATCTTTAATGTCACTTATAATCTGTACAATTCAATTGAAAAACAAACTGAAATCTTTTCGGATGGAAAGGAAAAACAGAAAACTAAAATAATGTCATTGCATAAATATGCACCCCCTTAAACTAATACTTTGTAAAAGTACCCTTTGAATTTATGACATCATTCAGTCTTCTTGGGTAGAAGTCTATCAGCATGGACTTCTAGAATTGACAATGTTTTGGCTTTGCACCAATCATACATTTAATTATGGCCAAAAATGTAGACCTTGAACTCATTGGACGATAACACATATTCCCATATGCTTTTGGCAGACTTGATGTAAATTTTGTCAAAACATAGCCGGACTTGGATGTTTTTATTTGTAAGAAAAAGCTTCTATATTGCCACCCTACCCCACAGACCTGACATTTGAAAAAGACGGGAGATTGTTGTCTTTTTATCAACTTTTAAGGGACCTCAAGTTCTAGGTAATTTCACTGTTTAAGCCACTTTTTGATTACCTTCTTCACAGTGTTCCATGGTATAGCTAATGCCTTTGAAGTTTTTTGTACCCTTCTCCTGACTTATAACTTTCAACAATGAGATCCCTTTGCTGTGTTGTAAGCTGTTTACAGACCAGGGTTCTTGCTCTTAAATGCAACTGAGAAAATGTCAGGAAAATCCTACTAGAACAGCTCAATTTTATATGGGGTTAATCAGAATCACTGTAAATGATGGCAGCTGTGTGGTGACTACTATTTAACCCCTTCACAATCTTTGACGTTTATTTACGTCAAAGGTCGTGTTCCAGCCTCTGATGTCTAGCACGCTGAGCTCACATCTTTCCTCGCACTTGATGGCAGATTTTATCAGCCATCAAGCTCATCTAACAGCCGTGAGTGGAGCAGTGCTCTGCCCGTGGCTGTTAACATGTTAAATCCCGCTGTCAGTGATTGATTTAACATGCCCAGCCAGAAGCACGTTATTAATCACACCCATCAGCACTCATGTCACGTGATCGTGGGGCGCTGATGGGATGTCATGACAGCTGATGATCCTCAAGCCTGTCGTGAATCTACTGTGAATGCTGGCTCATGGCTGGCGCTCATAGGAGATTTTAATTCTGCTATACCTAGCAGTGCTGAAGTACTGCTAGGTATGGCACAGACGATCAGACGATTGCAGCTTCATGACCCCTAAAGGGATTATTGAAGCAAATAAAAAGTGTGAAAAAAAAGTTTTGAAAAAAAGTTCAAAACACCCCCCTTTTGCCCCATTGAAAATAAAACAATTAAAAACAATAAAAAATACCCATATTTGATATCACTGCGTTCAGAAATGTCCCATCTATCAAAATATAAAAGCAAATAATCCAATCGGTAAACAGCGTAACAAGAAAAAAAATAAATACGCCATAATGACATTTTTTTGGCCTCCACAACATTGCAATAAAATGCAATAACAAGCGATCAAAACATCATCTATCCCAAAATGGTATCAATAAAAAGGTCAGCTCAACCCACAAAAAATAAGCCCTCACCCAGCCCCTGATGCTGAAAAATGAAAATGCTAAGGGTCTCGAAAAATGGCAACATAAGCAAAAGAAAAATTTTCCTTAGAAATTTCGGATTTTTTTTTTCACAACTTAAATAAAAAAACCTATACATGTTTGGTATCTGCATACTCGTACTGACCTGGAGGATCATATTTTTGCCAGGTCAGTTTTACCATATAGTAATTGTGGAATTGCACTTTTTTTGTAATTTCACCGCACTTGGATTTTTTTCCATTTTTCCAGTACACTATATAGTAAAATCAATTGTGTAATTCAAAAGTACAACTCATTCCACAAAAAACAATCCTTCAAAGGGCCATATTGACAGAAAAATAAAAAAGTTATAGCTCTTGGAAGAAGGGGATGAAAAGACGAAAGAGCAAAAATGGAAAATCGCAATGCCATGAAGGGGTTAACATGGGTTTAAATATGATTGGCTGATTCTGAACACAACCACATCCCCAATAAAAAGTAGGTGTTGACACTTATGCAACAACATTATTCCAGTGTTATTTATATTTTCTTAGTTTGTTTCTCAATGAACTTGTACAGATTATGAGTGACATTATAGCTCGAAAAAGTTTGGAAATGATTCTTTGTGGTATGATTTTACCTGATGGCACTTGCCGTATGGACTGGAAGAACATTTCTAACATTTTGCTGCAAACATTGAACAACCTTAGTTTCAGTAGGACATACAGTTTACTCATCCCCTTCTTGTAAATCTTCTCAGTATGGCACCTCCAGTCCAGTCTGCTGTTCAAGGAGACCCCCAAATATATATAACTCTCGACCTTCTCCCCTTCCTGACCAGCAATAGTGACCGGTGAACAATCCATCTTTCTCCTGCTATCGTTCACCACTAGCTCCTTTGTTTTCTTTAGGTTTAGTTGTAAATAGTTAGCCTGGCACCAATCCACAAAATCCGATACCACCCTCCTATATTCCTCCTCACCCCGGCCCCCCTAATGCATCCGACTAACACGGAGTCATCCGAGAATTTTTGGAGGTAGCAAAAATCAGATTTATACTGAAAAGTGCGGTATAATATGTTATTTTAGCCATCAAAAATGATGGGACTGCTAAATTAATCTTCAACAGAGGTGCCAAACAGCAGTGTGAACAGAAACAGACTCATCGATTATCATGTAAAAGGCGATAAGAAGCTGAGCCTGAGTAAGTCAGGAATAGTGACTGAATGAATTGTAGAAACATTTTGGACCATATTTTTATTTTTGCTTTATAAATTCAGTGATATGTTAGTGAAGGTTGTAGCTCTCTGATTCTTATTTTATAATTTTATCCTTCCTGTCTGAACTTGTCTTTGGATCAATCTAACACGCTGCGCTGCCATCCAGCAAGAAATATTTGCATTATCCGGATATATGTGTTGTTCGTGTATAAGGTTTTGATGAAGTATTAATGGGTTTCTCTGGGAATAAATAACGAAGACTCAAGAAACGGAGGACTAGACAAGATCTTATTATATCATCTTGTAAGATTCAGTCATCAAGAACTGCGAGTTATTGAGTGTTTATTACAAGTTGCTTGTAAGATACTAACATATTCCACATAATCCAAGCCATGCAGACAAGACATGTCAGCAAATAACTCTCCGACTTTATGTGGTTCCCTTAGGGTCCGAATAATAACAAGGATCCTATTGAGAATTTAGTGTAATGTAAGTAAAGCATTGTTAGAGGAGTTGTTGGTTTGAGGTTTAGCTTCTTTTTGGATTTTACCTTTGGTTGCCTTTTTTCCATTTTGGTTTAGAATGATCAGTTGATCCAGTGTATTATGAAACATTATGTAGTTTTCCAGTTTAACTTTTATATCAATTTCTTTTTCAAGATTTCTGTTTGTAGTCATTGAATGTAAATCTCCCGTGTTTTAGACTCTTTTATAATAACTTCTAGACATGTATGCAGTTTTTTTTCAGGCCATCAATAAAGAAGATTCACTGCTCTGAAATTACATTCATTTAGGTACTACAATATAGAGTTTTGCTCATTCCTTTTAGCCTTGACATTGGCACAGGGTGGAATTACCATCTGATTATTTTCAGAAACTTCTCGCAATTTATTTACTTCTCCACTAATCTTGTAACCTTCAGGAAAAGGAAAGCTCCATATGTCCATGAATCACAAATGTTGGGAGCCCTGTCCAGGACCCTGGAGTTTGTGCTGCTCTCTAATAAAAGACGTGTATAACATGGTGATCAAGTATGCACAGTCAGACCATTGAGGGTCCAGGGCTTGGGACCTCGGACTTCCAAGAGCCTATTGTATTTGGTTAGAATTAGGCTAAAGCGACATGTTGATGTGTGACTGCCCAACATTATGATCGCCAATATTGCTCTGCCAGTTGTATCTAATAATAAACATGGTTGTACAAAAATTCGGAATGATTGGGGTTCTACCTACTTGTTATGGCACGGTGGCTCAGTGGTTAGCACCGTTATTTTGCAGCGCTGGGGTCCCGGGTTCAAATCCCACCAAGGACAACACCTGCATGGAGTTTGTATGTTCTCCCCGTGTTTGTGTGGGTTTCCTCCGGGTTCTCCGGTTTCCTCCCACAATCCAAACACTGATAGGGAATGTAGATTGTGAGCCCCAATGGGGCACAGCGATGATAATGTATGTAAAGCGCTGTGGAATATGTTAGCGCTACATAAAAATAAAGATTATTCTTATTATATGAGGCAACTTGTGGGTCACAAAACAACCACATTTACTCTCATTAGTTGCAATGTGGTAATGTGACATTGCAATCTTATCCTTTGCAACAAGTTAACATGTATCCCTAGCCCTATTGAAGGATAACCAAATGAGGCACTCATCATATGGGCAGGTGCAGACGAGAGCATTTTTAGTCCGAGTGCAATCTGTCAAAACATTGAATTACACTTGGACCAATGGTAGTCTCAGTATCGGATTGGCGAGCCAAGGGCCCACCAGTAACTAACTTCAGGGCCCCACTTTTCAGCTACATGCAAATGTGACATTATCCTCAATCACAAATTTATATAACAATGAACTTGGTAGATTGTCAGGTGAATGAGATGCTGCCTTTGTCTGTACATAGTGATTCAAGTACATTGTGCCAAGTACTGCACATAGAAGAGGGTGGTGGCCCACTCCTGCACAGGGGCCCACTGGAGGATTCTTTTGTTCTCCTGAGGGCCAGTCCAAGCCTAGGTAGCCTATGGGGACATGCACATGTCAGATTTTTTTCTTGGACCGGCTTTGATATTCAGATTGTACTCGGCATAAAAGGCAATGAGTGAGTGGAAACCATCGGACTGCACTCACATGACATCTGAGTGTAGTCCAATCTCCACGGATTTACAGAAATGAGAAGATGGAGACATTTTTTCACCATCTTCTCCTTACCTGAAAGTATCGGATCACACAATGATCACACTCTGATCAGAGTTTGATCAGAGTGTGATTTGCATTATCGGCCCGATTCTCTCAGATGACGGAATACATGGTCGTCTGCACCTGCCCCAATGTAGAGTAATCAGGCATCTGATGTTATGTAAGACTTTTGCTAGAAACCTAGATATGTTGGGTTTTCTGAATATTACAGGCAGCACAGATATTTTTCAGCTCCATTAGATTGAGTATACTCTGTGAAAACTGTGCAATAATTCATCCTACTTACTACACGCTAGTTTCATGTTTTATTACAGCTGTACAGTACATTATTTGTACTGAACATCTCTTCATTATGCGGTTATAGGTTTCCTTTTTATTAATTTATCAAAGTAAAATAATGACTGTCACGTCGCGTTCCTTGCAATGAATGACAGTGCAGCGTTATTAATTTTACATTGTGCCTTTGGGTTTTTTATTTCTTGGCTTTCTGGATTCTGTGATAACCCTTTGCCAAGTTATTCTTGTCATGTTGTTATATAACTTCTGAAATAAATCACTGACACACATCCAGGCTTTCAGTATTTACAAGGAGATATAAGCAACGTGAAAGTGGATAGAGATAAGTCATATGTCATCGGCAAACCAATTATATGCTGGCAACTCCTGTATTATAGTCCAGAGCTGAATTCACAATTCTGCTGGTCATTGGAATGTTGACGGTCATCAGGAATAGATGACAGGTTACTTACAGCTTAGCTGAGCTCCTGGTTTTCTAACTATTGGTTTGTCTAACTATAGACTGCTGTAGAAATACAAGCTATAAAATATAGATCACACTTCACAAACCTAATACAACTGAGCAAGCTCCATGCAGACATTAAAGGGGTTTTCCTGTTTCAGATATTATTAGCTCATAAGCTCAGCAATATATGAAATAATAAACTGAGTTTTTATTCACCCTCCCTGGGTCCAGGAAAGTCTCTCCACTGCTGCACTGGTCTTTGTTGATCGGCCGCAGCAAGGACCATGATGTACTATTATGTCATGGAGTGAGTACGGGTGTATGCAGGCTCAAGAGCTGAGCCTGCTGCAAACAAGGCAGATGCCAGCTGTGCTATAAAACCCACATCTGCCCTCTAGTAGTAAAGTTTATAAAAAAAAATATTAAAACAATAAAAAGAAACATTAGAGTCAACCCTCTTTTCCCCAGGGCAAAATAAAGAAATGTAAAAATTAAAAAATGATACATATTTTGTATTGCTGTGTCCATAACATTCCGATCAATCAAAATATAAAATTGTTCAACCTGTATAGGAAATTTCATAAAGAAAAAAAATTTGGACACAGCACCACGCACAAAAAATGCAATACAAAGTGATCAAAATAAAGTATGTACCCCAAAATAATACTAATAAAATCTACCACTTGGCACACAAAAACACGGCCTTTTATAGTTACAACAGTAGAAAGATACAAAAACCAGGATGTTTTTTATGCATGTCTGGTATCGTTGTTATCATATTGACCTGGAAAATCAGATTGCCTGCTCAATTTCTCCACTGTTTTTTTCATAGAATACCATAGTCTCTATTGTGGGGAGATGGAATAGTATAGTCTATAGTGTGGGGAGATGGAATAGCATAGTCTATAGTGTGGGGAGATGGAATAGCATAGTCTATAGTGTGGGGAGATGGAATAGCATAGTCTATAGTGTGGGGAGATGGAATAGCATAGTCTATAGTGTGGGGAGATGGAATAGCATAGTCTATAGTGTGGGGAGATGGAATAGCATAGTCTATAGTGTGGGGAGATGGAATAGCATAGTCTATAGTGTGGGGAGATGGAATAGCATAGTCTATAGTGTGGGGAGATGGAATAGCATAGTCTATAGTGTGGGGAGATGGAATAGCATAGTCTATAGTGTGGGGAGATGGAATAGCATAGTCTATAGTGTGGGGAGATGGAATAGTATAGTCTCTATTGTGGGGAGATGGAATAGTATAGTCTATAGTGTGGGGAGATGGAATAGCATAGTCTCTATTGTAGGGAGATGGAATAGTATAGTCTATAGTGTGGGGAGATGGAATAGCATAGGCTATAGTGTGGGGAGATGGAATAGTATAGTCTATAGTGTGGGGAGATGGAATAGCATAGTCTATAGTGTGGGGAGGTGGAATAGCATAGTCTATAGTGTGGGGAGATGGAATAGTATAGTCTATAGTGTGGGGAGGTGGAATAGTATAGTCTATAGTGTGGGGAGATGGAATAGTATAGTCTATAGTGTGGGGAGATGGAATAGCATAGTCTATAGTGTGGGGAGATGGAAAAGTATAGTCTATAGTGTGGGGAGATGGAATAGTATAGTCTATAGTGTGGGGAGATGGAATAGTATAGTCTATAGTGTGGGGAGATGGAATAGCATAGTCTATAGTGTGGGGAGATGGAATAGTATAGTCTATAGTGTGGGGAGATGGAATAGTATAGTCTATAGTGTGGGGAGATGGAATAGTATAGTCTATAGTGTGGAGAGGTGGAATAGCATAGTCTATAGTGTGGGGAGGTGGAATAGCATAGTCTATAGTGTGGGGAGATGGAATAGTATAGTCTATAGTGTGGGGAGGTGGAATAGTATAGTCTATAGTGTGGGGAGATGGAATAGTATAGTCTATAGTGTGGGGAGGTGGAATAGTATAGTCTATAGTGTGGGGAGATGGAATAGTATAGTCTATAGTGTGGGGAGATGGAATAGCATAGTCTATAGTGTGGGGAGGTGGAATAGTATAGTCTATAGTGTGGGGAGATGGAATAGCATAGTCTATAGTGTGGGGAGATGGAATAGTATAGTCTATAGTGTGGGGAGATGGAATAGTATAGTCTATAGTGTGGGGAGATGGAATAGTATAGTCTATAGTGTGGGGAGGTGGAATAGTATAGTCTATAGTGTGGGGAGATGGAATAGTATAGTCTATAGTGTGGGGAGATGGAATAGTATAGTCTATAGTGTGGGGAGATGGAATAGTATAGTCTATAGTGTGGGGAGATGGAATAGCATATAGTCTATAGTGTGAGGAGATGGAATAGCATATAGTCTATAGTGTGAGGAGATGGAATAGCATAGTCTATAGTGTGGGGAGATGGAATAGCATAGTCTATAGTGTGGGGAGATGGAATAGCATAGACTATAGTGTGGGGAGATGGAATAGCATAGTCTATAGTGTGGGGAGATGGAATAGCATAGACTATAGTGTGGGGAGATGGAATAGCATATAGTCTATAGTGTGAGGAGATGGAATAGCATATAGTCTATAGTGTGAGGAGATGGAATAGCATAGTCTATAGTGTGGGGAGATGGAATAGTATAGTCTATAGTGTGGGGAGATGGAATAGCATAGTCTATAGTGTGGGGAGATGGAATAGCATAGACTATAGTGTGGGGAGATGGAATAGCATAGTCTATAGTGTGGGGAGATGGAATAGTATAGTCTATAGTGTGGGGAGATGGAATAGTATAGTCTATAGTGTGGGGAGATGGAATAGCATAGTCTATAGTGTGGGGAGATGGAACAGCATATAGTCTATAGTGTGAGGAGATGGAATAGCATAGTCTGTAGTGTGGGGAGATGGAATAGTATAGTCTATAGTGTGGGGAGATGGAATAGTATAGTCTATAGTGTGGGGAGATGGAATAGCATAGTCTATAGTGTGGGGAGATGGAATAGCATATAGTCTATAGTGTGGGGAGATGGAATAGCATAGTCTGTAGTGTGGGGAGATGGAATAGTATAGTCTATAGTGTGGGGAGATGGAATAGTATAGTCTATAGTGTGGGGAGGTGGAATAGCATAGTCTATAGTGTGGGGAGATGGAATAGTATAGTCTCTATTGTGGGGAGGTGGAATAGCATAGTCTATAGTGTGGGGAGATGGAATAGTATAGTCTATAGTGTGGGGAGATGGAATAGTATAGTCTATAGTGTGGGGAGATGGAATAGAATAGTCTATGGTGTGGGGAGATGGAATAGCATATAGTCTATAGTGTGAGGAGATGGAATAGCATAGTCTATAGTGTGGGGAGATGGAATAGCATAGTCTATAGTGTGGGGAGATGGAATAGTATAGTCTATAGTGTGGGGAGATGGAATAGTATAGTCTATAGTGTGGGGAGATGGAATAGCATAGTCTATAGTGTGGGGAGATGGAATAGCATAGTCTATAGTGTGGGGAGATGGAATAGCATAGTCTATAGTGTGGGGAGATGGAATAGCATAGTCTATAGTGTGGGGAGATGGAATAGCATATAGTCTATAGTGTGAGGAGATAGAATAGCATAGTCTATAGTGTGGGGAGATGGAATAGCATAGTCTCTATTGTGGGGAGATGGAATAGTATAGTCTATAGTGTGGGGAGATGGAATAGTATAGTCTATAGTGTGGGGAGATGGAATAGTATAGTCTATAGTGTGGGGAGATGGAATAGTATAGTCTATAGTGTGGGGAGATGGAATAGTATACTCTATAGTGTGGGGAGATGGAATAGTATACTCTATAGTGTGGGGAGATGGAATAGTATAGTCTATAGTGTGGGGAGATGGAAAAGCATAGTCTATAGTGTGGGTAGATGGAATAGCATAGTCTGTAGTGTGGGGAGATGGAATAGTCTATAGTGTGGGGAGATGGAACAGCATAGTCTATAGTGTGGGGAGATGGAATAGTATAGTCTCTATTGTGGGGAGATGGAATAGTATAGTCTATAGTGTGGGGAGATGGAATAGTATAGTCTATAGTGTGGGGAGATGGAATAGTATAGTCTATAGTGTGGGGAGGTGGAATAGCATAGTCTATAGTGTGGGGAGGTGGAATAGCATAGTCTATAGTGTGGGGAGATGGAATAGCATAGTCTATAGTGTGGGGAGATGGAATAGCATAGGCTATAGTGTGGGGAGATGGAATAGCATAGTCTATAGTGTGGGGAGATGGAATAGTATAGTCTATAGTGTGGGGAGATGGAATAGCATAGTCTATAGTGTGGGGAGATGGAATAGCATAGTCTATAGTGTGGGGAGATGGAATAGTATAGTTTATAGTGTCTGGAGATGGAATAGTATAGTCTATAGTGTGGGGAGTTGGAATAGCATAGTCTCTATTGTGGGGAGATGGAATAGTATAATCTATAGTGTGGGGAGATGGAATAGTATAGTCTATAGTGTGGGGAGATGGAATAGCATAGTCTATAGTGTGGGGAGGTGGAATAGTATAGTCTATAGTGTGGGGAGATGGAATAGTATAGTCTATAGTGTGGGGAGATGGAATAGTATAGTCTATAGTGTGGGGAGATGGAATAGCATAGTCTATAGTGTGGGGAGATGGAATAGTATAGTCTATAGTGTGGGGAGATGGAATAGCATAGTCTATAGTGTGGGGAGGTGGAATAGCATAGTCTATAGTGTGGGGAGATGGAATAGCATAGTCTATAGTGTGGGGAGGTGGAATAGCATAGTCTATAGTGTGGGGAGATGGAATAGCATAGTCTATAGTGTGGGGAGATGGAATAGCATAGTCTATAATGTGGGGAGATGGAATAGTATAGTCTGTAGTGTGGGGAGATGGAATAGCATAGTCTATAGTGTCTGGAGATGGAATAGCATAGTCTATAGTGTGGGGAGATGGAATAGTATAGTCTATAGTGTCTGGAGGTGGAACAGCATAGTCTATAGTGTGGGGAGGTGGAATAGTATAGTCTATAGTGTCTGGAGATGGAATAGCATAGGCTATAGTGTGGGGAGGTGGAATAGTATAGTCTATAGTGTGGGGAGGTGGAATAGCATAGTCTATAGTGTGGGGAGATGGAATAGTATAGTCTATAGTGTGGGGAGATGGAATAGCATAGTCTATAGTGTGGGGAGATGGAATAGCATAGTCTATAGTGTGGGGAGATGGAATAGCATAGTCTATAGTGTGGGGAGATGGAATAGTATAGGCTATAGTGTGGGGAGATGGAATAGCATAGTCTATAGTGTGGGGAGGTGGAATAGCATAGTCTATAGTGTGAGGAGATGAAACAGCATAGTCTATAGTGTGGGGAGATGGAATAGCATAGTCTATAGTGTGGGGAGATGGAATAGCATAGTCTATAGTGTGGGGAGGTGGAATAGCATAGGCTATAGTGTGGGGAGATGGAACAGCATAGTCTATAGTGTCTGGAGATGGAATAGCATAGTCTATAGTGTGGGGAGATGGAATACTATAGTCTATAGTGTGGGGAGGGGAGATGGAATAGCATAGTCTGTAGTGTGGGGTGATGGAATAGTATAGTCTATAGTGTGGGGAGATGGAATAGTATAGTCTATAGTGTGGGGAGATGGAATAGTATAGTCTATAGTGTGGGGAGATGGAATAGTATAGTCTATAGTGTGGGGAGATGGAATAGCATAGGCTATAGTGTGGGGAGATGGAATAGCATAGGCTATAGTGTGGGGAGATGGAATAGTATAGTCTATAGTGTGGGGAGATGGAATGGTATAGTCTATAGTGTGGGGAGATGGAACAGCATAGTCTATAGTGTGGGGAGATGGAATAGCGTAGTCTCTATTGTGGGGAGATGGAATAGCATAGTCTATAGTGTGGGGAGATGGAATAGTATAGTCTATAGTGTGGGGAGATGGAATAGCATAGTCTATAGTGTGGGGAGATGGAATAGTATAGTCTATAGTGTGGGGAGATGGAATAGCATAGTCTATAGTGTGGGGAGGTGGAATAGCATAGTCTATAGTGTGGGGAGATGGAATAGCATAGGCTATAGTGTGGGGAGATGGAATAGCATAGTCTATAGTGTGAGGAGATGGAATAGCATAGTCTGTAGTGTGGGGAGATGGAATAGTATAGTTTATAGTGTCTGGAGATGGAATAGCATAGTCTATAGTGTGAGGAGATGGAATAGCATAGTCTATAGTGTGGGGAGATGGAATAGTATAGTCTATAGTGTCTGGAGATGGAATAGTACAGTCTATAGTGTGGGGAGATGGAATAGCATAGTCTATAGTGTGGGGAGATGGAATAGTATAGTCTATAGTGTGGGGAGATGGAATAGCATAGTCTATAGTGTCTGGAGATGGAATAGTATAGTCTACAGTGTGGGGAGATGGAATAGCATAGTCTGTAGTGTGGGGAGATGGAACAGCATAGTCTATAGTGTGGGGAGGTGGAATAGTATAGTCTATAGTGTGGGGAGATGGAATAGTATAGTCTATAGTGTGGGGAGGAGGAATAGCATAGTCTATAGTGTGGGGAGGTGGAATAGTATAGTCTATAGTGTGGGGAGATGGAATAGTACAGTCTATAGTGTGGGGAGATGGAATAGTATAGTCTATAGTGTGGGGAGGTGGAATAGCATAGTCTATAGTGTGGGGAGGTGGAATAGTATTGTCTATAGTGTGGGGAGATGGAATAGCATAGTCTATAGTGTGGGGAGATGGAATAGTATAGTCTCTATTGTGGGGAGATGGAATAGTATAGTCTATAGTGTGGGGAGATGGAATAGTATAGTCTATAGTGTGGGGAGATGGAATAGTATAGTCTATAGTGTGGGGAGGTGGAATAGCATAGTCTATAGTGTGGGGAGATGGAATAGCATAGTCTATAGTGTGGGGAGATGGAATACCATAGTCTATAGTGTGGGGAGATGGAATAGTATAGTTTATAGTGTCTGGAGATGGAATAGTATAGTCTATAGTGTGGGGAGTTGGAATAGCATAGTCTCTATTGTGGGGAGATGGAATAGTATAATCTATAGTGTGGGGAGATGGAATAGTATAGTCTATAGTGTGGGGAGATGGAATAGCATAGTCTATAGTGTGGGGAGGTGGAATAGCATAGTCTATAGTGTGGGGAGGTGGAATAGTATAGTCTATAGTGTGGGGAGATGGAATAGTATAGTCTATAGTGTGCGGAGATGGAATAGTATAGTCTATAGTGTGGGGAGATGGAATAGCATAGTCTATAGTGTGGGGAGATGGAATAGTATAGTCTATAGTGTGGGGAGATGGAATAGCATAGTCTATAGTGTGGGGAGATGGAATAGTATAGTCTATAGTGTGGGGAGATGGAATAGTATAGTCTATAGTGTGGGGAGATGGAATAGTATAGTCTATAGTGTGGGGAGGTGGAATAGCATAGTCTATAGTGTGGGGAGGTGGAATAGCATAGTCTATAGTGTGGGGAGATGGAATAGCATAGTCTATAGTGTGGGGAGATGGAATAGCATAGGCTATAGTGTGGGGAGATGGAATAGCATAGTCTATAGTGTGGGGAGATGGAATAGTATAGTCTATAGTGTGGGGAGATGGAATAGCATAGTCTATAGTGTGGGGAGATGGAATAGCATAGTCTATAGTGTGGGGAGATGGAATAGTATAGTTTATAGTGTCTGGAGATGGAATAGTATAGTCTATAGTGTGGGGAGTTGGAATAGCATAGTCTCTATTGTGGGGAGATGGAATAGTATAATCTATAGTGTGGGGAGATGGAATAGTATAGTCTATAGTGTGGGGAGATGGAATAGCATAGTCTATAGTGTGGGGAGGTGGAATAGCATAGTCTATAGTGTGGGGAGGTGGAATAGTATAGTCTATAGTGTGGGGAGATGGAATAGTATAGTCTATAGTGTGGGGAGATGGAATAGTATAGTCTATAGTGTGGGGAGATGGAATAGCATAGTCTATAGTGTGGGGAGATGGAATAGTATAGTCTATAGTGTGGGGAGATGGAATAGCATAGTCTATAGTGTGGGGAGGTGGAATAGCATAGTCTATAGTGTGGGGAGATGGAATAGCATAGTCTATAGTGTGGGGAGGTGGAATAGCATAGTCTATAGTGTGGGGAGATGGAATAGCATAGTCTATAGTGTGGGGAGATGGAATAGCATAGTCTATAGTGTGGGGAGATGGAATAGTATAGTCTGTAGTGTGGGGAGATGGAATAGCATAGTCTATAGTGTCTGGAGATGGAATAGCATAGTCTATAGTGTGGGGAGATGGAATAGTATAGTCTATAGTGTCTGAAGGTGGAACAGCATAGTCTATAGTGTGGGGAGGTGGAATAGTATAGTCTATAGTGTCTGGAGATGGAATAGCATAGGCTATAGTGTGGGGAGGTGGAATAGTATAGTCTATAGTGTGGGGAGGTGGAATAGCATAGTCTATAGTGTGGGGAGATGGAATAGTATAGTCTATAGTGTGGGGAGATGGAATAGCATAGTCTATAGTGTGGGGAGATGGAATAGCATAGTCTATAGTGTGGGGAGATGGAATAGCATAGTCTATAGTGTGGGGAGATGGAATAGTATAGGCTATAGTGTGGGGAGATGGAATAGCATAGTCTATAGTGTGGGGAGGTGGAATAGCATAGTCTATAGTGTGAGGAGATGAAACAGCATAGTCTATAGTGTGGGGAGATGGAATAGCATAGTCTATAGTGTGGGGAGATGGAATAGCATAGTCTATAGTGTGGGGAGGTGGAATAGCATAGGCTATAGTGTGGGGAGATGGAACAGCATAGTCTATAGTGTCTGGAGATGGAATAGCATAGTCTATAGTGTGGGGAGATGGAATACTATAGTCTATAGTGTGGGGAGGGGAGATGGGATAGCATAGTCTGTAGTGTGGGGTGATGGAATAGTATAGTCTATAGTGTGGGGAGATGGAATAGTATAGTCTATAGTGTGGGGAGATGGAATAGTATAGTCTATAGTGTGGGGAGATGGAATAGTATAGTCTATAGTGTGGGGAGATGGAATAGCATAGGCTATAGTGTGGGGAGATGGAATAGCATAGGCTATAGTGTGGGGAGATGGAATAGTATAGTCTATAGTGTGGGGAGATGGAATGGTATAGTCTATAGTGTGGGGAGATGGAACAGCATAGTCTATAGTGTGGGGAGATGGAATAGCATAGTCTCTATTGTGGGGAGATGGAATAGCATAGTCTATAGTGTGGGGAGATGGAATAGTATAGTCTATAGTGTGGGGAGATGGAATAGCATAGTCTATAGTGTGGGGAGATGGAATAGTATAGTCTATAGTGTGGGGAGATGGAATAGCATAGTCTATAGTGTGGGGAGGTGGAATAGCATAGTCTATAGTGTGGGGAGATGGAATAGCATAGGCTATAGTGTGGGGAGATGGAATAGCATAGTCTATAGTGTGAGGAGATGGAATAGCATAGTCTGTAGTGTGGGGAGATGGAATAGTATAGTTTATAGTGTCTGGAGATGGAATAGCATAGTCTATAGTGTGAGGAGATGGAATAGCATAGTCTATAGTGTGGGGAGATGGAATAGTATAGTCTATAGTGTCTGGAGATGGAATAGTACAGTCTATAGTGTGGGGAGATGGAATAGCATAGTCTATAGTGTGGGGAGATGGAATAGTATAGTCTATAGTGTGGGGAGATGGAATAGCATAGTCTATAGTGTCTGGAGATGGAATAGTATAGTCTATAGTGTGGGGAGATGGAATAGCATAGTCTATAGTGTGGGGAGATGGAACAGCATAGTCTATAGTGTGGGGAGGTGGAATAGTATAGTCTATAGTGTGGGGAGATGGAATAGTATAGTCTATAGTGTGGGGAGGAGGAATAGCATAGTCTATAGTGTGGGGAGGTGGAATAGTATAGTCTATAGTGTGGGGAGATGGAATAGTATAGTCTATAGTGTGGGGAGATGGAATAGTATAGTCTATAGTGTGGGGAGGTGGAATAGCATAGTCTATAGTGTGGGGAGGTGGAATAGTATTGTCTATAGTGTGGGGAGATGGAATAGCATAGTCTATAGTGTGGGGAGATGGAATAGTATAGTCTCTATTGTGGGGAGATGGAATAGTATAGTCTATAGTGTGGGGAGATGGAATAGTATAGTCTATAGTGTGGGGAGATGGAATAGTATAGTCTATAGTGTGGGGAGATGGAATAGTATAGTCTATAGTGTGGGGAGATGGAATAGTATAGTCTATAGTGTGGGGAGATGGAATAGTATAGTCTATAGTGTGGGGAGGTGGAATAGTATAGTCTATAGTGTGGGGAGATGGAATAGTATAGTCTATAGTGTGGGGAGATGGAATAGCATAGGCTATAGTGTGCGGAGATGGAACAGCATAGTCTATAGTGTCTGGAGATGGAATAGCATAGTCTATAGTGTGGGGAGATGGAATACTATAGTCTATAGTGTGGGGTGATGGAATAGTATAGTCTATAGTGTGGGGAGATGGAATAGTATAGTCTGTAGTGTGGGGTGATGGAATAGCATAGTCTATAGTGTGGGGAGATGGAATAGTATAGTCTATAGTGTGGGGAGATGGAATAGTATAGTCTATAGTGTGGGGAGGTGGAATAGTATAGTCTATAGTGTGGGGAGATGGAATAGCATAGTCTATAGTGTGGGGAGATGGAATAGTATAGTCTATAGTGTGGGGAGATGGAATAGCATAGTCTATAGTGTGGGGAGATGGGATAGTATAGTCTATAGTGTAGGGAGATGTAATAGCATAGTCTATAGTGTGGGGAGGTGGAATAGCATAGTCTATAGTGTGGGGAGATGGAATAGTATAGTCTATAGTGTAGGGAGATGTAATAGCATAGTCTATAGTGTGGGGAGATGGAATAGCATAGTCTATAGTGTGGGGAGATGGAATAGTATAGTCTATAGTGTGGGGAGATGGAATAGTATAGTCTATAGTGTGGGGAGATGGAATAGCATAGTCTATAGTGTGGGGAGATGGAATAGTATAGTCTATAGTGTGGGGAGATGGAATAGCATAGTCTATAGTGTGGGGAGATGGAATAGTATAGTCTATAGTGTAGGGAGATGTAATAGCATAGTCTATAGTGTGGGGAGATGGAATAGTATAGTCTATAGTGTGGGGAGATGGAATAGCATAGTCTATAGTGTGGGGAGATGGAATAGTATAGTCTATAGTGTGGGGAGATGGAATAGCATAGTCTATAGTGTGGGGAGATGGAATAGTATAGTCTGTAGTGTGGGGAGATGGAATAGTATAGTCTATAGTGTGGGGAGATGGAATAGTATAGTCTATAGTGTAGGGAGATGTAATAGCATAGTCTATAGTGTGGGGAGGTGGAATAGCATAGTCTATAGTGTGGGGAGATGGAATAGCATAGGCTATAGTGTGGGGAGATGGAATAGCATAGTCTATAGTGTGAGGAGATGGAATAGCATAGTCTGTAGTGTGGGGAGATGGAATAGTATAGTTTATAGTGTCTGGAGATGGAATAGCATAGTCTATAGTGTGAGGAGATGGAATAGCATAGTCTATAATGTGGGGAGATGGAATAGTATAGTCTATAGTGTCTGGAGATGGAATAGTACAGTCTATAGTGTGGGGAGATTGAATAGCATAGTCTATAGTGTGGGGAGATGGAATAGTATAGTCTATAGTGTGGGGAGATGGAATAGCATAGTCTATAGTGTCTGGAGATGGAATAGTATAGTCTATAGTGTGGGGAGATGGAATAGCATAGTCTATAGTGTGGGGAGATGGAACAGCATAGTCTATAGTGTGGGGAGGTGGAATAGTATAGTCTATAGTGTGGGGAGATGGAATAGTATAGTCTATAGTGTGGGGAGGAGGAATAGCATAGTCTATAGTGTGGGGAGGTGGAATAGTATAGTCTATAGTGTGGGGAGATGGAATAGTATAGTCTATAGTGTGGGGAGATGGAATAGTATAGTCTATAGTGTGGGGAGATGGAATAGTATAGTCTATAGTGTGGGGAGGTGGAATAGCATAGTCTATAGTGTGGGGAGGTGGAATAGCATAGTCTATAGTGTGGGGAGGTGGAATAGCATAGTCTATAGTGTGGGGAGATGGAATAGTATAGTCTATAGTGTGGGGAGGTGGAATACTATAGTCTATAGTGTGGGGAGATGGAATAATATAGTCTATAGTGTGGGGAGATGGAATAGTATAGTCTATAGTGTGGGGAGATGGAATAGCATAGTCTAGAGTGTGGGTAGATGGAATAGCATAGTCTCTATTGTGGGGAGATGGAATTGCATAGTCTATAGTGTGGGGAGATGGAATAGCATAGTCTATAGTGTGGGGAGATGGAATAGTATAGTCTATAGTGTGGGGAGATGGAATAGCATAGTCTATAGTGTGGGGAGATGGAATAGTATAGTCTATAGTGTGGGGAGATGGAATAGCATAGTCTATAGTGTGGGGAGATGGAATAGTATAGTCTATAGTGTGGGGAGATGGAATAGCATAGTCTATAGTGTGGGGAGATGGAATAGTATAGTTTATAGTGTGAGGAGATGGAATAGTATAGGCTATAGTGTGGGGAGATGGAATAGCATAGACTATAGTGTGGGGAGATGGAATAGCATAGGCTATAGTGTGGGGAGATGGAATAGCATAGTCTATAGTGTGGGGAGATGGAATAGTATAGTCTATAGTGTAGGGAGATGGAATAGTATAGTCTATAGTGTGGGGAGGTGGAATAGCATAGTCTATAGTGTGGGGAGGTGGAATAGCATAGTCTATAGTGTCTGGAGATGGAATAGCATAGTATATAGTGTGAGGAGATGGAATAGCATAGTCTATAGTGTGAGGAGATGGAATAGCATAGTCTATAGTGTGGGGAGATGGAATAGTATAGTATATAGTGTGGGGAGATGGAATAGCATAGTCTCTATTGTGGGGAGATGGAATAGTATAGTCTATTGTGTGGGGAGATGGAATAGTATAGTCTATAGTGTGGGGAGATGGAATAGTATAGTCTATAGTGTGGGGAGATGGAATAGTATAGGTTATAGTGTGGGGAGATGGAATAGTATAGTCTATAGTGTGGGGAGGTGGAATAGTATAGTTTATAGTGTCTGGAGATGGAATAGTATAGTCTATAGTGTGGGGAGATGGAATAGCATAGTCTATAGTGTGGGGAGATGGAATAGTATAGTCTATAGTGTGGGGAGATGGAATAGCATAGTCTATAGTGTGGGGAGGTGGAATAGTATAGTCTATAGTGTGGGGAGGTGGAGTAGCATAGTCTATAGTGTGGGGAGGTGGAATAGTATAGTCTATAGTGTGGGGAGATGGAATAGCATAGTCTATAGTGTGGGGAGGTGGAATAGCATAGTCTATAGTGTGGGGAGGTGGAATAGTATAGTCTATAGTGTGGGGAGATGGAATAGTATAGTCTATAGTGTGGGGAGATGGAATAGCATAGTCTATAGTGTGGGGAGGTGGAATAGCATAGTCTATAGTGTGGGGAGGTGGAATAGCATAGTCTATAGTGTGGGGAGATGGAATAGTATAGTCTATAGTGTGGGGAGGTGGAATAGTATAGTCTATAGTGTGAGGAGATGGAATAGTATAGTCTATAGTGTGGGGAGATGGAATAGTATAGTCTATAGTGTGGGGAGATGGAATAGTATAGTCTATAGTGTGGGGAGGTGGAATAGCATAGTCTATAGTGTGGGGAGGTGGAATAGCATAGTCTATAGTGTGGGGAGGTGGAATAGCATAGTCTATAGTGTGGGGAGGTGGAATAGCATAGTCTATAGTGTAGGGAGATGGAATAGTATAGTCTATAGTGTGGGGAGGTGGAATAGTATAGTCTATAGTGTGGGGAGATGGAATAGTATAGTATATAGTGTGGGGAGATGGAATAGTATAGTCTATAGTGTCTGGAGATGGAATAGTATAGTCTATAGTGTGGGGAGATGGAATAGCATAGTCTACAGTGTGGGGAGATGTAATAGCATAGTCTATAGTGTGGGGAGGTGGAATAGCATAGTCTATAGTGTGGGGAGATGGAGTAGCATAGTCTATAGTGTGGGGAGATGGAATAGTATAGTCTATAGTGTGGGGAGATGGAATAGCATAGTATATAGTGTGGGGAGATGGAATAGCATAGTCTCTATTGTGGGGAGATGGAATAGCATAGTCTATAGTGTGGGGAGATGGAATAGTATAGTCTATAGAGTGGGGAGATGGAATAGTATAGTCTATAGTGTCTGGAGGTGGAACAGCATAGTCTATAGTGTGGCGAGGTGGAATAGTATAGTCTATAGTGTCTGGAGATGGAATAGCATAGGCTATAGTGTGGGGAGGTTTAATAGTATAGTCTATAGTGTGGGGAGGTGGAATAGCATAGTCTATAGTGTAGGGAGATGGAATAGTATAGTCTATAGTGTGGGGAGATGGAATAGCATAGTCTATAGTGTGGGGACATGGAATAGCATAGTCTATAGTGTGTGGAGATGGAATAGTATAGGCCATAGTGTGGGGAGATGGAATAGCATAGTCTATAGTGTGGGGAGGTGGAATAGCATAGTCTATAGTGTGGGAGATGGAATAGCATAGTCTATAGTGTGGGGAGGTGGAATAGCATAGGCTATAGTGTGGGGAGATGGAATAGCATAGTCTGTAGTGTGGGGAGATGGAATAGTATAGTCTATAGAGTGGGGAGATGGAATAGTATAGTCTATAGTGTGAGGAGATGGAACAGCATAGTCTATAGTGTGGGGAGATGGAATAGCATAGTCTATAGTGTGGGGAGATGGAATAGCATAGTCTATAGTGTGGGGAGATGGAATAGTATAGTCTATAGTGTGGGGAGGTGGAATAGTATAGTCTATAGTGTGGGGAGATGGAATAGTATAGTCTATAGTGAGGGGAGGTGGAATAGTATAGTCTATAGTGTGGGGAGGTGGAATAGCATAGTCTATAGTGTGGGGAGATGGAACAACATAGTCTATAGTGTCTGGAGGTGGAATAGCATAGTCTATAGTGTGGGGAGATGGAATAGCATAGTCTATAGTGTGGGGAGATGGAATAGCATAGTCTATAGTGTGGGGAGGTGGAATAGCATAGTCTATAGTGTGGGGAGGTGGAATAGCATAGTCTATAGTGTCTGGAGATAGAATAGCATAGTCTATAGTGTGGGGAGATGGAATAGTATAGTCTATAGTGTGGGGAGATGGAATAGCACAGTCTATAGTGTGGGGAGATGGAATAGCATAGGCTATAGTGTGGGGAGATGGAATAGTATAGTCTATAGTGTGGGGAGGTGGAATAGCATAGTCTATAGTGTGGGGAGATGGAATAGCATAGTCTATAGTGTGGGGAGATGGAATAGCATAGTCTATAGTGTGGGGAGGTGGAATAGCATAGTCTATAGTGTGGGGAGATGGAATACTATAGTCTATAGTGTGGGGTGATGGAATAGTATAGTCTATAGTGTGGGGAGATGGAATAGTATAGTCTGTAGTGTGGGGTGATGGAATAGTATAGTCTATAGTGTGGGGAGATGGAATAGTATAGTCTATAGTGTGGGGAGATGGAATAGCATAGTCTATAGTGTGGGGAGATGGAATAGCATAGTCTATAGTGTGGGGAGATGGAATAGCATAGTCTATAGTGTGGGGAGATGGAATAGTATAGTCTATAGTGTGGGGAGGTGGAATAGTATAGTCTATAGTGTGGGGAGATGGGATAGTATAGTCTATAGTGTAGGGAGATGTAATAGCATAGTCTATAGTGTGGGGAGATGGAATAGTATAGTCTATAGTGTGGGGAGATGGAATAGCATAGTCTATAGTGTGGGGAGATGGGATAGTATAGTCTATAGTGTAGGGAGATGTAATAGCATAGTCTATAGTGTGGGGAGGTGGAATAGCATAGTCTATAGTGTGGGGAGATGGAATAGTATAGTCTATAGTGTAGGGAGATGTAATAGCATAGTCTATAGTGTGGGGAGATGGAATAGCATAGTCTATAGTGTGGGGAGATGGAATAGTATAGTCTATAGTGTGGGGAGATGGAATAGTATAGTCTATAGTGTGGGGAGATGGAATAGCATAGTCTATAGTGTGGGGAGATGGAATAGTATAGTCTATAGTGTGGGGAGATGGAATAGCATAGTCTATAGTGTGGGGAGATGGAATAGTATAGTCTATAGTGTAGGGAGATGTAATAGCATAGTCTATAGTGTGGGGAGATGGAATAGTATAGTCTATAGTGTGGGGAGATGGAATAGCATAGTCTATAGTGTGGGGAGATGGAATAGTATAGTCTATAGTGTGGGGAGATGGAATAGCATAGTCTATAGTGTGGGGAGATGGAATAGTATAGTCTATAGTGTAGGGAGATGTAATAGCATAGTCTATAGTGTGGGGAGGTGGAATAGCATAGTCTATAGTGTGGGGAGATGGAATAGCATAGGCTATAGTGTGGGGAGATGGAATAGCATAGTCTATAGTGTGAGGAGATGGAATAGCATAGTCTGTAGTGTGGGGAGATGGAATAGTATAGTTTATAGTGTCTGGAGATGGAATAGCATAGTCTACAGTGTGAGGAGATGGAATAGCATAGTCTATAATGTGGGGAGATGGAATAGTATAGTCTATAGTGTCTGGAGATGGAATAGTACAGTCTATAGTGTGGGGAGATTGAATAGCATAGTCTATAGTGTGGGGAGATGGAATAGTATAGTCTATAGTGTGGGGAGATGGAATAGCATAGTCTATAGTGTCTGGAGATGGAATAGTATAGTCTATAGTGTGGGGAGATGGAATAGCATAGTCTATAGTGTGGGGAGATGGAACAGCATAGTCTATAGTGTGGGGAGGTGGAATAGTATAGTCTATAGTGTGGGGAGATGGAATAGTATAGTCTATAGTGTGGGGAGGAGGAATAGCATAGTCTATAGTGTGGGGAGGTGGAATAGTATAGTCTATAGTGTGGGGAGATGGAATAGTATAGTCTATAGTGTGGGGAGATGGAATAGTATAGTCTATAGTGTGGGGAGATGGAATAGTATAGTCTATAGTGTGGGGAGGTGGAATAGCATAGTCTATAGTGTGGGGAGGTGGAATAGCATAGTCTATAGTGTGGGGAGGTGGAATAGCATAGTCTATAGTGTGGGGAGATGGAATAGTATAGTCTATAGTGTGGGGAGGTGGAATACTATAGTCTATAGTGTGGGGAGATGGAATAGTATAGTCTATAGTGTGGGGAGATGGAATAGTATAGTCTATAGTGTGGGGAGATGGAATAGCATAGTCTAGAGTGTGGGTAGATGGAATAGCATAGTCTCTATTGTGGGGAGATGGAATTGCATAGTCTATAGTGTGGGGAGATGGAATAGCATAGTCTATAGTGTGGGGAGATGGAATAGTATAGTCTATAGTGTGGGGAGATGGAATAGCATAGTCTATAGTGTGGGGAGATGGAATAGTATAGTCTATAGTGTGGGGAGATGGAATAGCATAGTCTATAGTGTGGGGAGATGGAATAGTATAGTCTATAGTGTGGGGAGATGGAATAGCATAGTCTATAGTGTGGGGAGATGGAATAGTATAGTATATAGTGTGAGGAGATGGAATAGTATAGGCTATAGTGTGGGGAGATGGAATAGCATAGACTATAGTGTGGGGAGATGGAATAGCATAGGCTATAGTGTGGGGAGATGGAATAGCATAGTCTATAGTGTGGGGAGATGGAATAGTATAGTCTATAGTGTAGGGAGATGGAATAGTATAGTCTATAGTGTGGGGAGGTGGAATAGCATAGTCTATAGTGTGGGGAGGTGGAATAGCATAGTCTATAGTGTCTGGAGATGGAATAGCATAGTATATAGTGTGAGGAGATGGAATAGCATAGTCTATAGTGTGAGGAGATGGAATAGCATAGTCTATAGTGTGGGGAGATGGAATAGTATAGTATATAGTGTGGGGAGATGGAATAGCATAGTCTCTATTGTGGGGAGATGGAATAGTATAGTCTATTGTGTGGGGAGATGGAATAGTATAGTCTATAGTGTGGGGAGATGGAATAGTATAGTCTATAGTGTGGGGAGATGGAATAGTATAGGTTATAGTGTGGGGAGATGGAATAGTATAGTCTATAGTGTGGGGAGGTGGAATAGTATAGTTTATAGTGTCTGGAGATGGAATAGTATAGTCTATAGTGTGGGGAGATGGAATAGCATAGTCTATAGTGTGGGGAGATGGAATAGTATAGTCTATAGTGTGGGGAGATGGAATAGCATAGTCTATAGTGTGGGGAGGTGGAATAGTATAGTCTATAGTGTGGGGAGGTGGAGTAGCATAGTCTATGGTGTGGGGAGGTGGAATAGTATAGTCTATAGTGTGGGGAGATGGAATAGCATAGTCTATAGTGTGGGGAGGTGGAATAGCATAGTCTATAGTGTGGGGAGGTGGAATAGTATAGTCTATAGTGTGGGGAGATGGAATAGTATAGTCTATAGTGTGGGGAGATGGAATAGCATAGTCTATAGTGTGGGGAGGTGGAATAGCATAGTCTATAGTGTGGGGAGGTGGAATAGCATAGTCTATAGTGTGGGGAGATGGAATAGTATAGTCTATAGTGTGGGGAGGTGGAATAGTATAGTCTATAGTGTGAGGAGATGGAATAGTATAGTCTATAGTGTGGGGAGATGGAATAGTATAGTCTATAGTGTGGGGAGATGGAATAGTATAGTCTATAGTGTGGGGAGGTGGAATAGCATAGTCTATAGTGTGGGGAGGTGGAATAGCATAGTCTATAGTGTGGGGAGGTGGAATAGCATAGTCTATAGTGTGGGGAGGTGGAATAGCATAGTCTATAGTGTAGGGAGATGGAATAGTATAGTCTATAGTGTGGGGAGGTGGAATAGTATAGTCTATAGTGTGGGGAGATGGAATAGTATAGTATATAGTGTGGGGAGATGGAATAGTATAGTCTATAGTGTCTGGAGATGGAATAGTATAGTCTATAGTGTGGGGAGATGGAATAGCATAGTCTATAGTGTGGGGAGATGTAATAGCATAGTCTATAGTGTGGGGAGGTGGAATAGCATAGTCTATAGTGTGGGGAGATGGAATAGCATAGTCTATAGTGTGGGGAGATGGAATAGTATAGTCTATAGTGTGGGGAGATGGAATAGCATAGTATATAGTGTGGGGAGATGGAATAGCATAGTCTCTATTGTGGGGAGATGGAATAGCATAGTCTATAGTGTGGGGAGATGGAATAGTATAGTCTATAGTGTCTGGAGGTGGAACAGCATAGTCTATAGTGTGGTGAGGTGGAATAGTATAGTCTATAGTGTCTGGAGATGGAATAGCATAGGCTATAGTGTGGGGAGGTTTAATAGTATAGTCTATAGTGTGGGGAGGTGGAATAGCATAGTCTATAGTGTAGGGAGATGGAATAGTATAGTCTATAGTGTGGGGAGATGGAATAGCATAGTCTATAGTGTGGGGACATGGAATAGCATAGTCTATAGTGTGTGGAGATGGAATAGTATAGGCCATAGTGTGGGGAGATTTAATAGCATAGTCTATAGTGTGGGGAGGTGGAATAGCATAGTCTATAGTGTGGGGAGATGGAATAGCATAGTCTATAGTGTGGGGAGGTGGAATAGCATAGGCTATAGTGTGGGGAGATGGAATAGCATAGTCTGTAGTGTGGGGAGATGGAATAGTATAGTCTATAGTGTGGGGAGATGGAATAGTATAGTCTATAGTGTGAGGAGATGGAACAGCATAGTCTATAGTGTGGGGAGATGGAATAGCATAGTCTATAGTGTGGGGAGATGGAATAGCATAGTCTATAGTGTGGGGAGATGGAATAGTATAGTCTATAGTGTGGGGAGGTGGAATAGTATAGTCTATAGTGTGGGGAGATGGAATAGTATAGTCTATAGTGTGGGGAGGTGGAATAGTATAGTCTATAGTGTGGGGAGGTGGAATAGCATAGTCTATAGTGTGGGGAGATGGAACAACATAGTCTATAGTGTCTGGAGGTGGAATAGCATAGTCTATAGTGTGGGGAGATGGAATAGCATAGTCTATAGTGTGGGGAGATGGAATAGCATAGTCTATAGTGTGGGGAGGTGGAATAGCATAGTCTATAGTGTGGGGAGGTGGAATAGCATAGTCTATAGTGTCTGGAGATAGAATAGCATAGTCTATAGTGTGGGGAGATGGAATAGTATAGTCTATAGTGTGGGGAGATGGAATAGCACAGTCTATAGTGTGGGGAGATGGAATAGCATAGGCTATAGTGTGGGGAGATGGAATAGTATAGTCTATAGTGTGGGGAGGTGGAATAGCATAGTCTATAGTGTGGGGAGATGGAATAGCATAGGCTATAGTGTGGGGAGATGGAATAGTATAGCCTATAGTGTGGGGCGATGGAATAGCATAGTCTATAGTGTGGGGAGATGGAATAGCATAGTCTATAGTGTGGGGAGATGGAATAGCATAGGCTATAGTGTGGGGAGGTGGAATAGTATAGTCTATAGTGTGGGGAGGTGGAATAGTATAGTCTATAGTGTGGGGAGATGGAATATTATAGTCTAAAGTGTGGGGAGATGGAATAGCATAGTCTATAGTGTGGGGAGATGGAATAGTATAGTCTATAGTGTGGGGAGATGGAATAGCATAGGCTATAGTGTGGGGAGATGGAATAGTATAGTCTATAGTGTGGGGAGGTGGAATAGCATAGTCTATAGTGTGGGGAGATGGAATAGCATAGTATATAGTGTGAGGAGATGGAATAGCATAGTCTATAGTGTGGGGAGATGGAATAGTATAGTCTATAGTGTGGGGAGATGGAATAGTATAGTCTATAGTGTGGGGAGATAGAATAGCATAGTATGTAGTGTGAGGAGATGGAATAGTATAGTCTATAGTGTGGGGAGATGGAATAGTATAGTCTATAGTGTGGGGAGATGGAATAGCATAGTCTCTTTTGTGGGGAGATGGAATAGTATAGTCTATAGTGTGGGGAGATGGAATAGTATAGTCTATAGTGTGGGGAGATGGAATAGTATAGTCTATAGTGTGGGGAGATGGTATAGTATAGTCTATAGTGTGGGGAGATGGTATAGTATAGTCTATAGTGTGGGGAGATGGAACAGCAGAGTCCATAGTGTGGGGAGATGGAACAGCATAGTCCGTAGTGTGGGGAGATGGAATAGCACAGTCTGTAGTGTCGGGAGATGGAACAGCATAGTCTATAGTGTGGGGAGATGGAATAGCATAGTCTGTAGTGTGGGGAGATGGAACAGCATAGTCTATAGTGTGGGGAGATGGAATAGTATAGTCTATAGTGTGGGGAGATGGAATAGCATAGTCTCTATTGTGGGGAGATGGAATAGTATAGTCTATAGTGTGGGGAGATGGAATAGCATAGTCTATAATGTGGGGAGGTGGAATAGCATAGGCTATAGTGTGGGGAGATGGAATAGCATAGTCTGTAGTGTGGGGAGATGGAATAGTATAGTCTATAGTGTGGGGAGATGGAATAGTATAGTCTATAGTGTGAGGAGATGGAACAGCATAGTCTATAGTGTGGGGAGGTGGAATAGTATAGTCTATAGTGTGGGGAGATGGAATAGCATAGTCTATAGTGTGGGGAGATGGAATAGCATAGTCTATAGTGTGGGGAGGTGTAATAGCATAGGCTATAGTGTGGTGAGATGCAACAGCATAGTCTATAGTGTCTGGAGATGGAATAGCATAGTCTGTAGTGTGGGGAGATGGAATAGTATAGTCTATAGTGTGGGGAGATGGGATAGTATAGTCTATAGTGTGGGGAGATGGAATAGTATAGTCTATAGTGTGGGGAGATGGAATAGTATAGTCTATAGTGTGGGGAGATGGAATAGCATAGTCTGTAGTGTGGGGAGATGGAATAGCATAGTCTATAGTGTGGGAAGATGGAATAGCATAGTCTGTAGTGTGGGGAGATGGAATAGCATAGTCTGTAGTGTGGGGAGATGGAATAGTATAGTCTATAGTGTTGGGAGATGTAATAGTATAGTCTATAGTGTGGGGAGATGGAATAGCATAGTCTATAGTGTGGGGAGATGGAATAGCATAGTCTATAGTGTGGGGAGATGGAATAGCATAGTCTATAGTGTGGGGAGATGGAATAGTATAGTCTATAGAGTGGGGAGGTGGAATAGTATAGTCTATAGTGTGGGGAGATGGAATAGTATAGTCTATAGTGTGGGGAGGTGGAATAGTATAGTCTATAGTGTGGGGAGGTGGAATAGCATAGTCTATAGTGTGGGGAGATGGAACAACATAGTCTATAGTGTCTGGAGGTGGAATAGCATAGTCTATAGTGTGGGGAGATGGAATAGCATAGTCTATAGTGTGGGGAGGTGGAATAGCATAGTCTATAGTGTGGGGAGGTGGAATAGCATAGTCTATAGTGTGGGGAGATGGAATAGCATAGGCTATAGTGTGGGGAGATGGAATAGCATAGTCTATAGTGTGGGGAGATGGAATAGTATAGTCTATAGTGTGGGGAGATGGAATAGCACAGTCTATAGTGTGGGGAGATGGAATAGCATAGGCTATAGTGTGGGGAGATGGAATAGCATAGGCTATAGTGTGGGGAGATGGAATAGTATAGTCTATAGTGTGGGGAGGTGGAATAGCATAGTCTATAGTGTGGGGAGATGGAATAGCATAGGCTATAGTGTGGGGAGATGGAATAGTATAGCCTATAGTGTGGGGAGATGGAATAGCATAGTCTATAGTGTGGGGAGATGGAATAGCATAGTCTATAGTGTGGGGAGATGGAATAGCATAGGCTATAGTGTGGGGAGGTGGAATAGTATAGTCTATAGTGTGGGGAGGTGGAATAGTATAGTCTATAGTGTGGGGAGATGGAATATTATAGTCTAAAGTGTGGGGAGATGGAATAGCATAGTCTATAGTGTGGGGAGATGGAATAGTATAGTCTATAGTGTGGGGAGATGGAATAGCACAGTCTATAGTGTGGGGAGATGGAATAGCATAGGCTATAGTGTGGGGAGATGGAATAGTATAGTCTATAGTGTGGGGAGGTGGAATAGCATAGTCTATAGTGTGGGGAGATGGAATAGCATAGGCTATAGTGTGGGGAGATGGAATAGTATAGTCTATAGTGTGGGGAGATGGAATAGCATAGTCTATAGTGTGGGGAGATGGAATAGCATAGTCTATAGTGTGGGGAGATGGAATAGCATAGGCTATAGTGTGGGGAGGTGGAATAGTATAGTCTATAGTGTGGGGAGGTGGAATAGTATAGTCTATAGTGTGGGGAGATGGAATATTATAGTCTAAAGTGTGGGGAGATGGAATAGCATAGTCTATAGTGTGGGGAGATGGAATAGTATAGTCTATAGTGTGGGGAGATGGAATAGCATAGTCTATAGTGTGGGGAGATGGAATAGCATAGGCTATAGTGTGGGGAGATGGAATAGTATAGTCTATAGTGTGGGGAGGTGGAATAGTATAGTCTATAGTGTGGGGAGATGGAATATTATAGTCTAAAGTGTGGGGAGATGGAATAGCATAGTCTATAGTGTGGGGAGATGGAATAGTATAGTCTATAGTGTGGGGAGATGGAATAGCATAGTCTATAGTGTGGGGAGATGGAATAGCATAGGCTATAGTGTGGGGAGATGGAATAGTATAGTCTATAGTGTGGGGTGATGGAATAGTATAGTCTATAGTGTGGGGAGATGGAATAGTATAGTCTATAGTGTGGGGAGATGGAACAGCAGAGTCCATAGTGTGGGGAGATGGAACAGCATAGTCCGTAGTGTGGGGAGATGGAATAGCACAGTCTGTAGTGTCGGGAGATGGAACAGCATAGTCTATAGTGTGGGGAGATGGAATAGCATAGTCTGTAGTGTGGGGAGATGGAACAGCATAGTCTATAGTGTGGGGAGATGGAATAGTATAGTCTATAGTGTGGGGAGATGGAATAGCATAGTCTCTATTGTGGGGAGATGGAATAGTATAGTCTATAGTGTGGGGAGATGGAATAGCATAGTCTATAGTGTGGGGAGGTGGAATAGCATAGGCTATAGTGTGGGGAGATGGAATAGCATAGTCTGTAGTGTGGGGAGATGGAATAGTATAGTCTATAGTGTGGGGAGATGGAATAGTATAGTCTATAGTGTGAGGAGATGGAACAGCATAGTCTATAGTGTGGGGAGATGGAATAGCATAGTCTATAGTGTGGGGAGATGGAATAGCATAGTCTATAGTGTGGGGAGGTGTAATAGCATAGGCTATAGTGTGGTGAGATGCAACAGCATAGTCTATAGTGTCTGGAGATGGAATAGCATAGTCTGTAGTGTGGGGAGATGGAATAGTATAGTCTATAGTGTGGGGAGATGGAATAGTATAGTCTATAGTGTGGGGAGATGGAATAGTATAGTCTATAGTGTGGGGAGATGGAATAGTATAGTCTATAGTGTGGGGAGATGGAATAGCATAGTCTGTAGTGTGGGGAGATGGAATAGCATAGTCTATAGTGTGGGAAGATGGAATAGCATAGTCTGTAGTGTGGGGAGATGGAATAGCATAGTCTGTAGTGTGGGGAGATGGAATAGTATAGTCTATAGTGTTGGGAGATGTAATAGTATAGTCTATAGTGTGGGGAGATGGAATAGCATAGTCTATAGTGTGGGGAGATGGAATAGCATAGTCTATAGTGTGGGGAGATGGAATAGCATAGTCTATAGTGTGGGGAGATGGAATAGTATAGTCTATAGTGTGGGGAGGTGGAATAGTATAGTCTATAGTGTGGGGAGGTGGAATAGCATAGTCTATAGTGTGGGGAGATGGAACAACATAGTCTATAGTGTCTGGAGGTGGAATAGCATAGTCTATAGTGTGGGGAGATGGAATAGCATAGTCTATAGTGTGGGGAGATGGAATAGTATAGTCTATAGTGTGGGGAGGTGGAATAGTATAGTCTATAGTGTGGGGAGGTGGAATAGTATAGTCTATAGTGTGGGGAGATGGAATAGTATAGTCTATAGTGTGGGGATATGGAATAGCATAGTCTATAGTGTGGGGAGATGGAATAGTATAGTCTATAGTGTGGGGAGGTGGAATAGCATAGTCTATAGTGTGGGGAGGTGGAATAGTATAGTCTATAGTGTGGGGAGATGGAATAGTATAGTCTATAGTGTGGGGAGGTGGAATAGCATAGTCTATAGTGTGGGGAGATGGAATAGCATAGGCTATAGTGTGGGGAGATGGAATAGTATAGCCTATAGTGTGGGGCGATGGAATAGCATAGTCTATAGTGTGGGGAGATGGAATAGCATAGTCTATAGTGTGGGGAGATGGAATAGCATAGGCTATAGTGTGGGGAGGTGGAATAGTATAGTCTATAGTGTGGGGAGGTGGAATAGTATAGTCTATAGTGTGGGGAGATGGAATATTATAGTCTAAAGTGTGGGGAGATGGAATAGCATAGTCTATAGTGTGGGGAGATGGAATAGTATAGTCTATAGTGTGGGGAGATGGAATAGCATAGGCTATAGTGTGGGGAGATGGAATAGTATAGTCTATAGTGTGGGGAGGTGGAATAGCATAGTCTATAGTGTGGGGAGATGGAATAGCATAGTATATAGTGTGAGGAGATGGAATAGCATAGTCTATAGTGTGGGGAGATGGAATAGTATAGTCTATAGTGTGGGGAGATGGAATAGTATAGTCTATAGTGTGGGGAGATAGAATAGCATAGTATGTAGTGTGAGGAGATGGAATAGTATAGTCTATAGTGTGGGGAGATGGAATAGTATAGTCTATAGTGTGGGGAGATGGAATAGCATAGTCTCTTTTGTGGGGAGATGGAATAGTATAGTCTATAGTGTGGGGAGATGGAATAGTATAGTCTATAGTGTGGGGAGATGGAATAGTATAGTCTATAGTGTGGGGAGATGGAATAGTATAGTCTATAGTGTGGGGAGATGGAACAGCAGAGTCCATAGTGTGGGGAGATGGAACAGCATAGTCCGTAGTGTGGGGAGATGGAATAGCACAGTCTGTAGTGTCGGGAGATGGAACAGCATAGTCTATAGTGTGGGGAGATGGAATAGCATAGTCTGTAGTGTGGGGAGATGGAATAGCATAGTCTATAGTGTGGGGAGATGGAATAGTATAGTCTATAGTGTGGGGAGATGGAATAGCATAGTCTCTATTGTGGGGAGATGGAATAGTATAGTCTATAGTGTGGGGAGATGGAATAGCATAGTCTATAGTGTGGGGAGGTGGAATAGCATAGGCTATAGTGTGGGGAGATGGAATAGCATAGTCTGTAGTGTGGGGAGATGGAATAGTATAGTCTATAGTGTGGGGAGATGGAATAGTATAGTCTATAGTGTGAGGAGATGGAACAGCATAGTCTATAGTGTGGGGAGATGGAATAGCATAGTCTATAGTGTGGGGAGATGGAATAGCATAGTCTATAGTGTGGGGAGGTGTAATAGCATAGGCTATAGTGTGGTGAGATGCAACAGCATAGTCTATAGTGTCTGGAGATGGAATAGCATAGTCTGTAGTGTGGGGAGATGGAATAGTATAGTCTATAGTGTGGGGAGATGGAATAGTATAGTCTATAGTGTTGGGAGATGTAATAGTATAGTCTATAGTGTGGGGAGATGGAATAGCATAGTCTATAGTGTGGGGAGATGGAATAGCATAGTCTATAGTGTGGGGAGATGGAATAGCATAGTCTATAGTGTGGGGAGATGGAATAGTATAGTCTATAGAGTGGGGAGGTGGAATAGTATAGTCTATAGTGTGGGGAGATGGAATAGTATAGTCTATAGTGTGGGGAGGTGGAATAGTATAGTCTATAGTGTGGGGAGGTGGAATAGCATAGTCTATAGTGTGGGGAGATGGAACAACATAGTCTATAGTGTCTGGAGGTGGAATAGCATAGTCTATAGTGTGGGGAGATGGAATAGCATAGTCTATAGTGTGGGGAGGTGGAATAGCATAGTCTATAGTGTGGGGAGGTGGAATAGCATAGTCTATAGTGTCTGGAGATAGAATAGCATAGTCTATAGTGTGGGGAGATGGAATAGTATAGTCTATAGTGTGGGGAGATGGAATAGCACAGTCTATAGTGTGGGGAGACGGAATAGCATAGGCTATAGTGTGGGGAGATGGAATAGCATAGGCTATAGTGTGGGGAGATGGAATAGTATAGTCTATAGTGTGGGGAGGTGGAATAGCATAGTCTATAGTGTGGGGAGATGGAATAGCATAGGCTATAGTGTGGGGAGATGGAATAGTATAGCCTATAGTGTGGGGAGATGGAATAGCATAGTCTATAGTGTGGGGAGATGGAATAGCATAGTCTATAGTGTGGGGAGATGGAATAGCATAGGCTATAGTGTGGGGAGGTGGAATAGTATAGTCTATAGTGTGGGGAGGTGGAATAGTATAGTCTATAGTGTGGGGAGATGGAATATTATAGTCTAAAGTGTGGGGAGATGGAATAGCATAGTCTATAGTGTGGGGAGATGGAATAGTATAGTCTATAGTGTGGGGAGATGGAATAGCACAGTCTATAGTGTGGGGAGATGGAATAGCATAGGCTATAGTGTGGGGAGATGGAATAGTATAGTCTATAGTGTGGGGAGGTGGAATAGCATAGTCTATAGTGTGGGGAGATGGAATAGCATAGGCTATAGTGTGGGGAGATGGAATAGCATAGTCTATAGTGTGGGGAGATGGAATAGCATAGTCTATAGTGTGGGGAGATGGAATAGCATAGTCTATAGTGTGGGGAGATGGAATAGCATAGGCTATAGTGTGGGGAGGTGGAATAGTATAGTCTATAGTGTGGGGAGGTGGAATAGTATAGTCTATAGTGTGGGGAGATGGAATATTATAGTCTAAAGTGTGGGGAGATGGAATAGCATAGTCTATAGTGTGGGGAGATGGAATAGTATAGTCTATAGTGTGGGGAGATGGAATAGCATAGTCTATAGTGTGGGGAGATGGAATAGCATAGGCTATAGTGTGGGGAGATGGAATAGTATAGTCTATAGTGTGGGGAGGTGGAATAGTATAGTCTATAGTGTGGGGAGATGGAATATTATAGTCTAAGGTGTGGGGATATGGAATAGCATAGTCTATAGTGTGGGGAGATGGAATAGTATAGTCTATAGTGTGGGGAGGTGGAATAGCATAGTCTATAGTGTGGGGAGGTGGAATAGTATAGTCTATAGTGTGGGGAGATGGAATAGTATAGTCTATAGTGTGGGGAGGTGGAATAGCATAGTCTATAGTGTGGGGAGGTGGAATAGCATAGTCTATAGTGTCTGGAGATAGAATAGCATAGTATATAGTGTGAGGAGATGGAATAGCATAGTCTATAGTGTGGGGAGATGGAATAGTATAGTCTATAGTGTGGGGAGATGGAATAGCATAGTCTCTTTTGTGGGGAGATGGAATAGTATAGTCTATAGTGTGGGGAGATGGAATAGTATAGTCTATAGTGTGGGGTGATGGAATAGTATAGTCTATAGTGTGGGGAGATGGAATAGTATAGTCTATAGTGTGGGGAGATGGAACAGCAGAGTCCATAGTGTGTGGAGATGGAACAGCATAGTCCGTAGTGTGGGGAGATGGAATAGCACAGTCTGTAGTGTCGGGAGATGGAACAGCATAGTCTATAGTGTGGGGAGATGGAATAGCATAGTCTGTAGTGTGGGGAGATGGAACAGCATAGTCTATAGTGTGGGGAGATGGAATAGTATAGTCTATAGTGTGGGGAGATGGAATAGCATAGTCTCTATTGTGGGGAGATGGAATAGTATAGTCTATAGTGTGGGGAGATGGAATAGCATAGTCTATAGTGTGGGGAGGTGGAATAGCATAGGCTATAGTGTGGGGAGATGGAATAGCATAGTCTGTAGTGTGGGGAGATGGAATAGTATAGTCTATAGTGTGGGGAGATGGAATAGTATAGTCTATAGTGTGAGGAGATGGAACAGCATAGTCTATAGTGTGGGGAGATGGAATAGCATAGTCTATAGTGTGGGGAGATGGAATAGCATAGTCTATAGTGTGGGGAGGTGTAATAGCATAGGCTATAGTGTGGTGAGATGCAACAGCATAGTCTATAGTGTCTGGAGATGGAATAGCATAGTCTGTAGTGTGGGGAGATGGAATAGTATAGTCTATAGTGTGGGGAGATGGAATAGTATAGTCTATAGTGTGGGGAGATGGAATAGTATAGTCTATAGTGTGGGGAGATGGAATAGTATAGTCTATAGTGTGGGGAGATGGAATAGTATAGTCTATAGTGTGGGGAGATGGAATAGCATAGTCTGTAGTGTGGGGAGATGGAATAGCATAGTCTATAGTGTGGGAAGATGGAATAGCATAGTCTGTAGTGTGGGGAGATGGAATAGCATAGTCTGTAGTGTGGGGAGATGGAATAATATAGTCTATAGTGTTGGGAGATGTAATAGTATAGTCTATAGTGTGGGGAGATGGAATAGCATAGTCTATAGTGTGGGGAGATGGAATAGCATAGTCTATAGTGTGGGGAGATGGAATAGTATAGTCTATAGTGTGGGGAGGTGGAATAGTATAGTCTATAGTGTGGGGAGGTGGAATAGCATAGTCTATAGTGTGGGGAGATGGAACAACATAGTCTATAGTGTCTGGAGGTGGAATAGCATAGTCTATAGTGTGGGGAGATGGAATAGCATAGTCTATAGTGTGGGGAGATGGAATAGTATAGTCTATAGTGTGGGGAGGTGGAATAGTATAGTCTATAGTGTGGGGAGGTGGAATAGTATAGTCTATAGTGTGGGGAGGTGGAATAGCATAGTCTATAGTGTGGGGAGATGGAACAACATAGTCTATAGTGTCTGGAGGTGGAATAGCATAGTCTATAGTGTGGGGAGATGGAATAGCATAGTCTATAGTGTGGGGAGATGGAATAGTATACTCTATAGTGTGGGGAGGTGGAATAGTATAGTCTATAGTGTGGGGAGATGGAATAGTATAGTCTATAGTGTGGGGAGGTGGAATAGTATAGTCTATAGTGTGGGGAGGTGGAATAGCATAGTCTATAGTGTGGGGAGATGGAACAACATAGTCTATAGTGTCTGGAGGTGGAATAGCATAGTCTATAGTGTGGGGAGATGGAATAGCATAGTCTATAGTGTGGGGAGATGGAATAGCATAGTCTATAGTGTGGGGAGGTGGAATAGCATAGTCTATAGTGTGGGGAGGTGGAATAGCATAGTCTATAGTGTCTGGAGATGGAATAGCATAGTCTATAGTGTGGGGAGATGGAATAGCATAGTCTATAGTGTGGGGAGATGGAATAGTATAGTCTATAGTGTGGGGAGATGGAATAGCACAGTCTATAGTGTGGGGAGATGGAATAGCATAGGCTATAGTGTGGGGAGATGGAATAGTATAGGCTATAGTGTGGGGAGATGGAATAGCATAGTCTATAGTGTGGGGAGATGGAATAGCATAGTCTATAGTGTGGGGAGATGGAATAGCATAGGCTATAGTGTGGGGAGGTGGAATAGTATAGTCTATAGTGTGGGGAGGTGGAATAGTATAGTCTATAGTGTGGGGAGATGGAATATTATAGTCTAAAGTGTGGGGAGATGGAATAGCATAGTCTATAGTGTGGGGAGATGGAATAGTATAGTCTATAGTGTGGGGAGATGGAATAGTATAGTCTATAGTGTGGGGAGATGGAATAGCACAGTCTATAGTGTGGGGAGATGGAATAGCATAGGCTATAGTGTGGGGAGATGGAATAGTATAGTCTATAGTGTGGGGAGGTGGAATAGCATAGTCTATAGTGTGGGGAGATGGAATAGCATAGGCTATAGTGTGGGGAGATGGAATAGTATAGTCTATAGTGTGGGGAGATGGAATAGCATAGTCTATAGTGTGGGGAGATGGAATAGCATAGTCTATAGTGTGGGGAGATGGAATAGTATAGTCTATAGTGTGGGGAGATGGAATAGCATAGGCTATAGTGTGGGGAGGTGGGATAGTATAGTCTATAGTGTGGGGAGGTGGAATAGTATAGTCTATAGTGTGGGGAGATGGAATATTATAGTCTAAAGTGTGGGGAGATGGAATAGCATAGTCTATAGTGTGGGGAGATGGAATAGTATAGTCTATAGTGTGGGGAGATGGAATAGCATAGTCTATAGTGTGGGGAGATGGAATAGCATAGGCTATAGTGTGGGGAGATGGAATAGTATAGTCTATAGTGTGGGGAGGTGGAATAGTATAGTCTATAGTGTGGGGAGATGGAATATTATAGTCTATAGTGTGGGGAGGTGGAATAGCATAGTCTATAGTGTGGGGAGGTGGAATAGTATAGTCTATAGTGTGGGGAGATGGAATAGTATAGTCTATAGTGTGGGGAGGTGGAATAGCATAGTATATAGTGTGGGGAGGTGGAATAGCATAGTCTATAGTGTCTGGAGATAGAATAGCATAGTATATAGTGTGAGGAGATGGAATAGCATAGTCTATAGTGTGGGGAGATGGAATAGTATAGTCTATAGTGTGGGGAGATGGAATAGCATAGTCTTTTTTGTGGGGAGATGGAATAGCATAGTCTATAGTGTGGGGAGATGGAATAGTATAGTCTATAGTGTGGGGAGATGGAATAGTATAGTCTATAGTGTGGGGAGATGGAATAGTATAGTCTATAGTGTGGGGAGATGGAACAGCAGAGTCCATAGTGTGGGGAGATGGAACAGCATAGTCCGTAGTGTGGGGAGATGGAATAGCACAGTCTGTAGTGTCGGGAGATGGAACAGCATAGTCTATAGTGTGGGGAGATGGAATAGCATAGTCTGTAGTGTGGGGAGATGGAACAGCATAGTCTATAGTGTGGGGAGATGGAATAGTATAGTCTATAGTGTGGGGAGATGGAATAGCATAGTCTCTATTGTGGGGAGATAGAATAGTATAGTCTATAGTGTGGGGAGATGGAATAGTATAGTCTATAGTGTGGGGAGGTGGAATAGCATAGTCTATAGTGTGGGGAGATGGAATAGCATAGTCTATAGTGTGGGGAGATGGAATAGCATAGTCTATAGTGTGGGGAGATGGAATAGCATAGTCTCTATTGTGGGGAGATGGAATAGCATAGTCTATAGTGTGGGGAGATGGAATAGAATAGTCTATAGTGTGGGGAGATGGAATAGTATAGTCTATAGTGTGTGGAGATGGAATAGCATAGTCTCTATTGTGGGGAGATGGAATAGTATAGTCTATAGTGTGGGGAGATGGAATAGCATAGTCTCTATTGTGGGGAGATGGAATAGTATAGTCTATTGTGTGGGGAGATGGAATAGTATAGTCTATAGTGTGGGGAGATGGAATAGTATAGTCTATAGTGTGGGGAGATGGAATAGTATAGTCTATAGTGTGGGGAGGTGGAATAGTATAGTTTATAGTGTCTGGAGATGGAATAGTATAGTCTATAGTGTGGGGAGATGGAATAGCATAGTCTATAGTGTGGGGAGATGGAATAGTATAGTCTATAGTGTGGGGAGATGGAATAGCATAGTCTATAGTGTGGGGAGGTGGAATAGTATAGTCTATAGTGTGGGGAGGTGGAATAGCATAGTCTATAGTGTGGGGAGGTGGAATAGTATAGTCTATAGTGTGGGGAGATGGAATAGCATAGTCTATAGTGTGGGGAGGTGGAATAGCATAGTCTATAGTGTGGGGAGGTGGAATAGTATAGTCTATAGTGTGGGGAGATGGAATAGTATAGTCTATAGTGTGGGGAGATGGAATAGCATAGTCTATAGTGTGGGGAGGTGGAATAGCATAGTCTATAGTATGGGGAGGTGGAATAGCATAGTCTATAGTGTGGGGAGATGGAATAGTATAGTCTATAGTGTGGGGAGGTGGAATAGTATAGTCTATAGTGTGGGGAGATGGAATAGTATAGTCTATAGTGTGGGGAGATGGAATAGTATAGTCTATAGTGTGGGGAGGTGGAATAGCATAGTCTATAGTGTGGGGAGGTGGAATAGCATAGTCTATAGTGTGGGGAGGTGGAATAGCATAGTCTATAGTGTGGGGAGGTGGAATAGCATAGTCTATAGTGTGGGGAGATGGAATAGTATAGTCTATAGTGTGGGGAGGTGGAATAGTATAGTCTATAGTGTGGGGAGATGGAATAGTATAGTATATAGTGTGGGGAGATGGAATAGTATAGTCTATAGTGTCTGGAGATGGAATAGTATAGTCTATAGTGTGGGGAGATGGAATAGCATAGTCTATAGTGTGGGGAGATGTAATAGCATAGTCTATAGTGTGGGGAGGTGGAATAGCATAGTCTATAGTGTGGGGAGATGGAATAGCATAGTCTATAGTGTGGGGAGATGGAATAGTATAGTCTATAGTGTGGGGAGATGGAATAGCATAGTCTATAGTGTGGGGAGATGGAATAGCATAGTCTCTATTGTGGGGAGATGGAATAGCATAGTCTATAGTGTGGGGAGATGGAATAGTATAGTCTATAGTGTGGGGAGATGGAATAGTATAGTCTATAGTGTCTGAAGGTGGAACAGCATAGTCTATAGTGTGGCGAGGTGGAATAGTATAGTCTATAGTGTCTGGAGATGGAATAGCATAGGCTATAGTGTGGGGAGGTTTAATAGTATAGTCTATAGTGTGGGGAGGTGGAATAGCATAGTCTATAGTGTAGGGAGATGGAATAGTATAGTCTATAGTGTGGGGAGATGGAATAGCATAGTCTATAGTGTGGGGACATGGAATAGCATAGTCTATAGTGTGTGGAGATGGAATAGTATAGGCTATAGTGTGGGGAGATGGAATAGCATAGTCTATAGTGTGGGGAGATGGAATAGCATAGTCTATAGTGTGGGGAGGTGGAATAGCATAGGCTATAGTGTGGGGAGATGGAATAGCATAGTCTGTAGTGTGGGGAGATGGAATAGTATAGTCTATAGTGTGGGGAGATGGAATAGTATAGGCTATAGTGTGAGGAGATGGAACAGCATAGTCTATAGTGTGGGGAGATGGAATAGCATAGTCTATAGTGTGGGGAGATGGAATAGCATAGTCTATAGTGTGGGGAGATGGAATAGCATAGTCTATAGTGTGGGGAGGTGGAATAGCATAGGCTATAGTGTGGGGAGATGGAATAGCATAGTCTGTAGTGTGGGGAGATGGAATAGTATAGTCTATAGTGTGGGGAGATGGAATAGTATAGTCTATAGTGTGAGGAGATGGAACAGCATAGTCTATAGTGTGGGGAGATGGAATAGCATAGTCTATAGTGTGGGGAGATGGAATAGCATAGTCTATAGTGTGGGGAGATGGAATAGTATAGTCTATAGTGTGGGGAGGTGGAATAGTATAGTCTATAGTGTGGGGAGATGGAATAGTATAGTCTATAGTGTGGGGAGGTGGAATAGTATAGTCTATAGTGTGGGGAGGTGGAATAGCATAGTCTATAGTGTGGGGAGATGGAACAACATAGTCTATAGTGTCTGGAGGTGGAATAGCATAGTCTATAGTGTGGGGAGATGGAATAGCATAGTCTATAGTGTGGGGAGATGGAATAGCATAGTCTATAGTGTGGGGAGGTGGAATAGCATAGTCTATAGTGTGGGGAGGTGGAATAGCATAGTCTATAGTGTCTGGAGATAGAATAGCATAGTCTATAGTGTGGGGAGATGGAATAGTATAGTCTATAGTGTGGGGAGATGGAATAGCACAGTCTATAGTGTGGGGAGATGGAATAGCATAGGCTATAGTGTGGGGAGATGGAATAGTATAGTCTATAGTGTGGGGAGGTGGAATAGCATAGTCTATAGTGTGGGGAGATGGAATAGCATAGGCTATAGTGTGGGGAGATGGAATAGTATAGCCTATAGTGTGGGGCGATGGAATAGCATAGTCTATAGTGTGGGGAGATGGAATAGCATAGTCTATAGTGTGGGGAGATGGAATAGCATAGGCTATAGTGTGGGGAGGTGGAATAGTATAGTCTATAGTGTGGGGAGGTGGAATAGTATAGTCTATAGTGTGGGGAGATGGAATATTATAGTCTAAAGTGTGGGGAGATGGAATAGCATAGTCTATAGTGTGGGGAGATGGAATAGTATAGTCTATAGTGTGGGGAGGTGGAATAGTATAGTCTATAGTGTGGGGAGGTGGAATAGTATAGTCTATAGTGTGGGGAGATGGAATAGCATAGTCTATAGTGTGGGGAGATGGAATAGTATAGTCTATAGTGTGGGGAGATGGAATAGCATAGTCTATAGTGTGGGGAGATGGAATAGCACAGTCTATAGTGTGGGGAGATGGAATAGCATAGGCTATAGTGTGGGGAGATGGAATAGTATAGTCTATAGTGTGGGGAGGTGGAATAGCATAGTCTATAGTGTGGGGAGATGGAATAGCATAGTATATTTTGTGAGGAGATGGAATAGCATAGTCTATAGTGTGGGGAGATGGAATAGTATAGTCTATAGTGTGGGGAGATGGAATAGTATAGTCTATAGTGTGGGGAGATAGAATAGCATAGTATATAGTGTGAGGAGATGGAATAGCATAGTCTATAGTGTGGGGAGATGGAATAGTATAGTCTATAGTGTGGGGAGATGGAATAGCATAGTCTCTTTTGTGGGGAGATGGAATAGTATAGTCTATAGTGTGGGGAGATGGAATAGTATAGTCTATAGTGTGGGGAGATGGAATAGTATAGTCTATAGTGTGGGGAGATGGAATAGTATAGTCTATAGTGTGGGGAGATGGAACAGCAGAGTCCATAGTGTGGGGAGATGGAACAGCATAGTCCGTAGTGTGGGGAGATGGAATAGCACAGTCTGTAGTGTCGGGAGATGGAACAGCATAGTCTATAGTGTGGGGAGATGGAATAGCATAGTCTGTAGTGTGGGGAGATGGAACAGCATAGTCTATAGTGTGGGGAGATGGAATAGTATAGTCTATAGTGTGGGGAGATGGAATAGCATAGTCTCTATTGTGGGGAGATGGAATAGTATAGTCTATAGTGTGGGGAGATGGAATAGCATAGTCTATAGTGTGGGGAGGTGGAATAGCATAGGCTATAGTGTGGGGAGATGGAATAGCATAGTCTGTAGTGTGGGGAGATGGAATAGTATAGTCTATAGTGTGGGGAGATGGAATAGTATAGTCTATAGTGTGAGGAGATGGAACAGCATAGTCTATAGTGTGGGGAGATGGAATAGCATAGTCTATAGTGTGGGGAGATGGAATAGCATAGTCTATAGTGTGGGGAGGTGTAATAGCATAGGCTATAGTGTGGTGAGATGCAACAGCATAGTCTATAGTGTCTGGAGATGGAATAGCATAGTCTGTAGTGTGGGGAGATGGAATAGTATAGTCTATAGTGTGGGGAGATGGAATAGTATAGTCTATAGTGTGGGGAGATGGAATAGTATAGTCTATAGTGTGGGGAGATGGAATAGTATAGTCTATAGTGTGGGGAGATGGAATAGCATAGTCTGTAGTGTGGGGAGATGGAATAGCATAGTCTATAGTGTGGGAAGATGGAATAGCATAGTCTGTAGTGTGGGGAGATGGAATAGCATAGTCTGTAGTGTGGGGAGATGGAATAGTATAGTCTATAGTGTTGGGAGATGTAATAGTATAGTCTATAGTGTGGGGAGATGGAATAGCATAGTCTATAGTGTGGGGAGATGGAATAGCATAGTCTATAGTGTGGGGAGATGGAATAGCATAGTCTAGAGTGTGGGGAGATGGAATAGTATAGTCTATAGAGTGGGGAGGTGGAATAGTATAGTCTATAGTGTGGGGAGATGGAATAGTATAGTCTATAGTGTGGGGAGGTGGAATAGTATAGTCTATAGTGTGGGGAGGTGGAATAGCATAGTCTATAGTGTGGGGAGATGGAACAACATAGTCTATAGTGTCTGGAGGTGGAATAGCATAGTCTATAGTGTGGGGAGATGGAATAGCATAGTCTATAGTGTGGGGAGGTGGAATAGCATAGTCTATAGTGTGGGGAGGTGGAATAGCATAGTCTATAGTGTCTGGAGATAGAATAGCATAGTCTATAGTGTGGGGAGATGGAATAGTATAGTCTATAGTGTGGGGAGATGGAATAGCACAGTCTATAGTGTGGGGAGATGGAATAGCATAGGCTATAGTGTGGGGAGATGGAATAGCATAGGCTATAGTGTGGGGAGATGGAATAGTATAGTCTATAGTGTGGGGAGGTGGAATAGCATAGTCTATAGTGTGGGGAGATGGAATAGCATAGGCTATAGTGTGGGGAGATGGAATAGTATAGCCTATAGTGTGGGGAGATGGAATAGCATAGTCTATAGTGTGGGGAGATGGAATAGTATAGTCTATAGTGTGGGGAGATGGAATAGTATAGTCTATAGTGTGGGGAGGTGGAATAGTATAGTCTATAGTGTGGGGAGGTGGAATAGTATAGTCTATAGTGTGGGGAGATGGAATAGCATAGTCTATAGTGTGGGGAGATGGAATAGTATAGTCTATAGTGTGGGGAGATGGAATAGTATAGTCTATAGTGTGGGGAGGTGGAATAGTATAGTCTATAGTGTGGGGAGATGGAATAGCATAGTCTATAGTGTGGGGAGATGGAATAGCATAGTCTATAGTGTGGGGAGATGGAATAGCATAGTCTATAGTGTGGGGAGATGGAATAGCATAGTCTATAGTGTGGGGAGATGGAATAGTATAGTCTATAGTGTGGGGAGATGGAATAGTATAGTCTATAGTGTGGGGAGATGGAATAGCATAGTCTATAGTGTGGGGAGATGGAACAGCATAGTCTATTGTGTGGGGAGATGGAATAGTATAGTCTATAGTGTGGGGAGATGGAATAGTATAGTCTATAGTGTGGGGAGATGGAATAGCATAGTCTATAGTGTGGGGAGATGGAATAGCATAGGCTATAGTGTGGGGAGGTGGAATAGTATAGTCTATAGTGTGGGGAGGTGGAATAGTATAGTCTATAGTGTGGGGAGATGGAATATTATAGTCTAAAGTGTGGGGAGATGGAATAGCATAGTCTATAGTGTGGGGAGATGGAATAGTATAGTCTATAGTGTGGGGAGATGGAATAGCACAGTCTATAGTGTGGGGAGATGGAATAGCATAGGCTATAGTGTGGGGAGATGGAATAGTATAGTCTATAGTGTGGGGAGGTGGAATAGCATAGGCTATAGTGTGGGGAGATGGAATAGTATAGTCTATAGTGTGGGGAGATGGAATAGCATAGTCTATAGTGTGGGGAGATGGAATAGCATAGTCTATAGTGTGGGGAGATGGAATAGCATAGGCTATAGTGTGGGGAGGTGGAATAGTATAGTCTATAGTGTGGGGAGGTGGAATAGTATAGTCTATAGTGTGGGGAGATGGAATATTATAGTCTAAAGTGTGGGGAGATGGAATAGCATAGTCTATAGTGTGGGGAGATGGAATAGTATAGTCTATAGTGTGGGGAGATGGAATAGCATAGTCTATAGTGTGGGGAGATGGAATAGCATAGGCTATAGTGTGGGGAGATGGAATAGTATAGTCTATAGTGTGGGGAGGTGGAATAGTATAGTCTATAGTGTGGGGAGATGGAATATTATAGTCTAAGGTGTGGGGATATGGAATAGCATAGTCTATAGTGTGGGGAGATGGAATAGTATAGTCTATAGTGTGGGGAGATGGAATAGTATAGTCTATAGTGTGGGGAGGTGGAATAGCATAGTCTATAGTGTGGGGAGGTGGAATAGCATAGTCTATAGTGTCTGGAGATGGAATAGCATAGGCTATAGTGTGGGGAGGTGGAATAGCATAGTCTATAGTGTGAGGAGATGGAATAGTATAGTCTATAGTGTGGGGAGATGGAACAGCAGAGTCCATAGTGTGGGGAGATGGAACAGCATAGTCCGTAGTGTGGGGAGATGGAATAGCACAGTCTGTAGTGTCGGGAGATGGAACAGCATAGTCTATAGTGTGGGGAGATGGAATAGCATAGTCTGTAGTGTGGGGAGATGGAACAGCATAGTCTATAGTGTGGGGAGATGGAATAGTATAGTCTATAGTGTGGGGAGATGGAATAGCATAGTCTCTATTGTGGGGAGATGGAATAGTATAGTCTATAGTGTGGGGAGATGGAATAGTATAGTCTATAGTGTTGGGAGATGTAATAGTATAGTCTATAGTGTTGGGAGATGTAATAGTATAGTCTATAGTGTGGGGAGATGGAATAGCATAGTCTATAGTGTGGGGAGATGGAATAGCATAGTCTATAGTGTGGGGAGGTGGAATAGCATAGTCTATAGTGTGGGGAGATGGAATAGTATAGTCTATAGAGTGGGGAGGTGGAATAGTATAGTCTATAGTGTGGGGAGATGGAATAGTATAGTCTATAGTGTGGGGAGGTGGAATAGTATAGTCTATAGTGTGGGGAGGTGGAATAGCATAGTCTATAGTGTGGGGAGATGGAACAACATAGTCTATAGTGTCTGGAGGTGGAATAGCATAGTCTATAGTGTGGGGAGATGGAATAGCATAGTCTATAGTGTGGGGAGATGGAATAGCATAGTCTATAGTGTGGGGAGGTGGAATAGCATAGTCTATAGTGTGGGGAGGTGGAATAGCATAGTCTATAGTGTCTGGAGATAGAATAGCATAGTCTATAGTGTGGGGAGATGGAATAGTATAGTCTATAGTGTGGGGAGATGGAATAGCACAGTCTATAGTGTGGGGAGATGGAATAGCATAGGCTATAGTGTGGGGAGATGGAATAGCATAGTCTATAGTGTGGGGAGGTGGAATAGCATAGTCTATAGTGTGGGGAGATGGAATAGCATAGGCTATAGTGTGGGGAGATGGAATAGTATAGCCTATAGTGTGGGGAGATGGAATAGCATAGTCTATAGTGTGGGGAGATGGAATAGCATAGTCTATAGTGTGGGGAGATGGAATAGCATAGGCTATAGTGTGGGGAGGTGGAATAGTATAGTCTATAGTGTGGGGAGGTGGAATAGTATAGTCTATAGTGTGGGGAGATGGAATATTATAGTCTAAAGTGTGGGGAGATGGAATAGCATAGTCTATAGTGTGGGGAGATGGAATAGTATAGTCTATAGTGTGGGGAGATGGAATAGCACAGTCTATAGTGTGGGGAGATGGAATAGCATAGGCTATAGTGTGGGGAGATGGAATAGTATAGTCTATAGTGTGGGGAGGTGGAATAGCATAGTCTATAGTGTGGGGAGATGGAATAGCATAGGCTATAGTGTGGGGAGATGGAGTAGTATAGTCTATAGTGTAGGGAGATGGAATAGCATTGTCTATAGTGTGGGGAGATGGAATAGCATAGTCTATAGTGTGGGGAGATGGAATAGTATAGTCTATAGTGTGGGGAGATGGAATAGCATAGGCTATAGTGTGGGGAGGTGGAATAGTATAGTCTATAGTGTGGGGAGGTGGAATAGTATAGTCTATAGTGTGGGGAGATGGAATATTATAGTCTAAAGTGTGGGGAGATGGAATAGCATAGTCTATAGTGTGGGGATATGGAATAGTATAGTCTATAGTGTGGGGAGATGGAATAGCATAGTCTATAGTGTGGGGAGATGGAATAGCATAGGCTATAGTGTGGGGAGATGGAATAGTATAGTCTATAGTGTGGGGAGGTGGAATAGTATAGTCTATAGTGTGGGGAGATGGAATATTATAGTCTATAGTGTGGGGAGGTGGAATAGCATAGTCTATAGTGTGGGGAGGTGGAATAGTATAGTCTATAGTGTGGGGAGATGGAATAGTATAGTCTATAGTGTGGGGAGGTGGAATAGCATAGTCTATAGTGTGGGGAGGTGGAATAGCATAGTCTATAGTGTCTGGAGATAGAATAGCATAGTATATAGTGTGAGGAGATGGAATAGCATAGTCTATAGTGTGGGGAGATGGAATAGTATAGTCTATAGTGTGGGGAGATGGAATAGCATAGTCTCTTTTGTGGGGAGATGGAATAGTATAGTCTATAGTGTGGGGAGATGGAATAGTATAGTCTATAGTGTGGGGAGATGGAATAGTATAGTCTATAGTGTGGGGAGATGGAATAGTATAGTCTATAGTGTGGGGAGATGGAACAGCAGAGTCCATAGTGTGGGGAGATGGAACAGCATAGTCCGTAGTGTGGGGAGATGGAATAGCACAGTCTGTAGTGTCGGGAGATGGAACAGCATAGTCTATAGTGTGGGGAGATGGAATAGCATAGTCTGTAGTGTGGGGATATGGAACAGCATAGTCTATAGTGTGGGGAGATGGAATAGTATAGTCTATAGTGTGGGGAGATGGAATAGCATAGTCTCTATTGTGGGGAGATAGAATAGTATAGTCTATAGTGTGGGGAGATGGAATAGTATAGTCTATAGTGTGGGGAGGTGGAATAGCATAGTCTATAGTGTGGGGAGATGGAATAGCATAGTCTATAGTGTGGGGAGATGGAATAGCATAGTCTATAGTGTGGGGAGATGGAATAGCATAGTCTCTATTGTGGGGAGATGGAATAGCATAGTCTATAGTGTGGGGAGATGGAATAGAATAGTCTATAGTGTGGGGAGATGGAATAGTATAGTCTATAGTGTGTGGAGATGGAATAGCATAGTCTCTATTGTGGGGAGATGGAATAGTATAGTCTATAGTGTGGGGAGATGGAATAGTATAGTCTATAGTGTGGGGAGGTGGAATAGCATAGTCTATAGTGTGGGGAGGTGGAATAGTATAGTCTATAGTGTGGGGAGATGGAATAGTATAGTCTATAGTGTGGGGAGATGGAATACTATAGTCTATAGTGTGGGTAGGTGGAATAGTATAGTCTATAGTGTGGGGAGATGGAATAGTATAGTCTATAGTGTGGGGAGATGGAATAGTATAGTCTATAGTGTGGGGAGATGGAATAGCATAGTCTATAGTGTGGGGAGATGGAATAGCATAGTCTCTATTGTGGGGAGATGGAATAGCATAGTCTATAGTGTGGGGAGATGGAATAGTATAGTTTATAGTGTGGGGAGATGGAATAGCATAGTCTATAGTGTGGGGAGATGGAATAGTATAGTCTATAGTGTGGGGAGATGGAATAGCATAGTCTATAGTGTGGGGAGATGGAATAGCATAGTCTCTATTGTGGGGAGATGGCATAGCATAGTCTATAGTGTAGGGAGGTGGAATAGCATAGTCTATAGTGTGGGGAGATGGAATAGCATAGGCTATAGTGTGAGGAGATGGAATAGCATAGTCTATAGTGTGGGGAGATGGAATAGCATAGGATATAGTGTGAGGAGATGGAATAGCATAGTCTATAGTGTGGGGAGATGGAATAGTATAGTCTATAGTGTCTGGAGATGGAATAGCATAGTCTATAGTGTGGGGAGATGGAATAGCATAGTCTATAATGTGGGGAGATGGAATAGCATAGTCTCTATTGTGGGGAGATGGCATAGCATAGTCTATAGTGTGGGGAGATGGAATAGTATAGTCTATAGTGTCTGGAGGTGGAACAGCATAGTCTATAGTGTGGCGAGGTGGAATAGTATAGTCTATAGTGTCTGGAGATGGAATAGCATAGGCTATAGTGTGAGGAGATGGAATAGTATAGTCTATAGTGTGGGGAGATGGAATAGCATAGTCTATAGTGTGGGGAGATGGAATAGCATAGTCTATAGTGTGGGGAGATGGAATAGTATAGTCTATATTGTGGGGAGATGGAATAGCATAGTCTATAGTGTGGGGAGATGGAATAGCATAGTCTATAGTGTGGGGAGATGGAATAGCATAGTCTATAGTGTGGGGAGATGGATTAGCACAGTCTATAGTGTGGGGAGATGGAATAGCATAGGCTATAGTGTGGGGAGATGGAATAGTATAGTCTATAGTGTGGGGAGGTGGAATAGCATAGTCTATAGTGTGGGGAGATGGAACAGCATAGTCTATAGTGTCTGGAGGTGGAATAGCATAGTCTATAGTGTGGGGAGATGGAATAGCATAGTCTATAGTGTGGGGAGATGGAATAGCATAGTCTATAGTGTGGGGAGATGGAATAGTATAGTCTATAGTGTGGGGAGATGGAATAGCATAGGCTATAGTGTGGGGAGATGGAATAGTATAGTCTATAGTGTGGGGAAATGGAATAGCATAGTCTATAGTGTAGGGAGATGGAATAGCATAGTCTATAGTGTGAGGAGATCGAATAGCATAGTCTATAGTGTGGGGAGATGGAATAGTATAGTCTATAGTGTGGGGAGATGGAATAGCATAGGCTATAGTGTGGAGAGATGGAATAGCATAGTCTATAGTGTGGGGAGATGGAATAGTATAGTCTATAGTGTGGGGAGATGGAATAGCATAGGCTATAGTGTGGAGAGATGGAATAGCATAGTCTATAGTGTCGGTAGATGGAATAGCTCAGTTTATAGCATCGTGAGATGTTGTAGCACTGTTTGTAACATAGGGAGCCTTCTAGATGTACAAACAATGTAAGGTAAAAAATTATATGAACTGGATCTAAAAAAAAAATCATATTTTTTTAATGCGACCTTACCAGTGAAACATGATGATGTCTGAATTCCATCAATTGTTACATGACACAATTTGAAAAAATGACTTTGATTTATCTTACATTTTTTTCTCCTGAATCCAGGAGAACATTAACATAAGCACAGAAGGAGTCCATTATATTGGTATACCAGAGATTACTACAGCTTGAGAAAGGCCTTTGCAGCATATAATCACTTCTGTCAAGTCTGCCCCTCCTCAGCCGTGCCTCACCGACAGCTGGGCGATTCCTGCCTCACAGTTTGAGAAGCACTCCCTCCTAAATGTGTCTTCATTTTTTGCCAATATGAGAAAGGTCTAGGAGAAACTATTCAGGCTAAGTTCTTGCTATCTCGTGAGACAAAAATAATGATAACAGTAGGGCTTAACCCACTCAACAAAGGAACTCAGTCCCAGAGACACAGCTCACAAATGCAGCCTGGCCAGAAGCTGTGACCGCAGGATGTTTGTTCACTGTTGCTTCCAATAGATGAAACTACCACCAGGAAGAAATGAGCTACTGCTGCTCTCTGACTTCCTTCAAATGTCTGTCACATCTGAAGGAAGTGAGAGTGAAGCATCCGCTGATTGGCGGCAGGGCTTATGAAGCATAACAACGTCATGCGAGCCCCGGGAGATCCTGTGAAATCATGGCTGGAATGGCACCTGCACCAAAGGTGACTATAGGCTGTCTTTATTTAATAAGGGGGAATATAGCAATTGAGAAGGGGTTGCAGAGTGGTGGACAACCCTTTTAACAGCCATTAGAGCATAAATACTGTTAAACATAGAAGATGTGTGTGAGAACTACACCATTATATCACTGTATAGTTTTATGCATTGATTAACATTAACTACTTATTTACGATCTGACATCAACATATATTCTTCACTGACAAATGACAACATATATTAACAAAGTTGTGCATCACACATTCAGCTCTATTGTAGACGTTTATATTTTTATACCTTTTTAACTTTATTGTATAATGAAATACATCTTTCATGGAAATATCATACTTCTGGGTCATAGTCCTACATCCATTGAATCTCTACTTAGTCTCATGGAGCTAGCACACAGTAAATTAGGATGTGCCCCTCTTTGATTCCTTAGTAACAGCTGAAATGTTGCCTATCCTAGTCCTAGGTGATCATACTCATATCCACTTATATTGCCAGCAGAGCTTTGTGACACTAATTATTGCCTGGTAAAGGCACGGCCCTGTCGATAAATGAATGGCTGCCACCTAATAATCACTGAAGCATGACATCATTGAAACTTCTAGCAAAAATAGATTATGCACCTTGTACTTAGCGTAAAATACAGGGTAAAAATACTCTGGAGCACCTGCAAAGACACGACTGATGCGTAATCACAGGGTGATCAGAATATTCAGAGCTAACACTCATAGGTCGTCCTCATTCAGACCACCATAATGAGAGGCTATAAATAATACGCCTGGGATTCTGGAATGACTGTTCAGAGCCATAGGTGTTATTCTCATCATAAAGTACTGCTTATTATTAAATTCATTTTTTTATGTTGTTAAGCGGACATAAAAGGGAAGAAGGGCTTAAAAGGAAGGCACTCAGCAGCCGGATTTCAGATAAAAGTGATCTACATAAGAAAGCAAGGCTTTTCTAGCATTGCTTCAATGCTGCTGTTGTAGACAGGAAAAAAAAATCAGTACATTAATGAAAAGACCAAAAGCATAGATGCTACGGGAAATCTTCTGCTTACTTAATAATGTATAAGAGCAAAGTCGGTACTAGTCAAATAGCATATTATTTCTAAAACATATATTCCTAATGTATCACCCTAAAATTACAGACAAGAAGATAGCAAAGCTTTTACACTAAATAATTTTCTAGAATTTAAGGAGCTTTATTATTTATAGATTTTGATTTTCTTCTTAATCTCTGAGAACCAAGAATTCAGTTCTTAATAGAGATAGAGACATCAATATTTTATATTTCCAAACTGGGTCCTTCTTCCTAAAGCCAGTTTCAGTTTCAGTCCAAAATTCATGGTCCAACCTAGGTATTCAGATGTTATGCATGGTTGGTAAGCACAGTCCTACTTACTGCGTGCACTGCTTTGTTTCTCCCAGTGTCATACCATCTCACTGAGCTGCCTCGTGCAAACACTTCCAGCACTGCCACATCCTCCTGTTGCCGCAGAATCTCCACCTGGTTATAGGGAGGTGCTGCCAGACTATCCAGGAATTTAAATCCACTGTGTGTACTGCAGAGTTTTGCTTCCCTGATCTATCCCCTGCCAGCAGTGGATATATTAGGCAGCTCCCCCTCCACACCTTGCATGAGCTTACGTTCTAGTTGCAGTTTGTCTCTCGTTCCCTGTCAAGGTACATGATTGTTTTGTCTATCTTGCTACTGACCAATTTGTTTACTTATCCTGACTGATCTCTTCGCTCCTGATTCCGGCTTTGTATTTTGAACCTGTGCTGCTTGCCACGATCTCAGATTTTATAACCATGGTCTGGGCACTGCCCTGGAGTGGCACCTACTAACTACCCTACTGGCCCAAGCCTATCCACATCATCAGAGGCTCTAGTGAAGACCAGGTAGTCACTTATTTATGCCCCTCCAGGGTAAGCATGGCCAGTGGTGCACTGGGTCCACACCCACTGTTGTCACAACAGACTGGCCACGGATCTCCTGATCTGAACTCAACAGCCTCATATATACTTGCAGCTACCCACAGTGTACAGTACTGTTTCACAAAACTGAAGGTACTTTCCTCTTGAGGCAATGGGCCCGATTATAAAAGACCAGTGTTATTCACGCCAGTCTTGATAAGGAGGGGTGCTAGAGTTAGACACTCCGGATTCATGAATTGGCATAGGCTTATACCTGTTCATGAATTAGGAGCGTCAGTCGAGTGGCGTGCACCTTGTAAGATTTGGGACATTGAGAACACCACCGCTCGTCATGAATTTGACAATCAGTGATTGCCCCAGCTCGATTCACTTTGTCAGACTTGGGCGAAAATGGCGTGAGAACCCAAGGTTGTGTCAAAATTATGCAACTTTTCAAATCTTTTAATACCAGAATACTGGTGTAAAAGCTTTGATGAATCTGGCCAAAGAATAATTAATACTATACAATTGCTACACAAGTTCTAGCATTGCTATAAAAAAGGATTAAACTGGGGGTTATGCAGTTTTAAAAGACGCTCAGGAGTTTGTGTGAAAGTAAACAATACTTTCTAATCAATTGCCATATTAGCATTCCGGTGTAGGGGGAATTTTACTCCGCACTGTTGTATGTTTAGTGCTGCTGGGGAAGTATTGTAAACTGCAAAATGGAATTTTTGGTGCCACAGGGTAGGTATTTTCTGCTGTACTATAATAATTTTTGGCACTGTTGTGGAGGTGTTTTGTGCTGCACTAATGTATTTGGTGCTCCAGGGGGTATTTTGTGCACTGCATGGTGGTAGGTTTAATGGGTAGTAATATGGGTGCTGCATGTTGATATTTGGTGCTGCTAAGGATGTAATATGGGCACTATGTAGTAGTATTTGTTCAACTGCATTCAATACATCTCAGGAAATTTAAAGGGAGTCCGTCACTCCAAAATGCATTTTAAATGGGTTATACAGTATTGTAGCGGACTTAGCCCCATTAACAACCATACTAACACTGTATCTCTTATAAGTACAGTGCCTGAGAAAATTACTTTTAATTCATATGGAAATGAGGAGGCACCCTTTATGTGGCCAAGAGTTTCTCATCTTCTGACTGACAGTGCTGACTTTCCAGAGTGACCACTGTCTGACCACTGCCGGTGTGTGCGGTCGCGCACGCAACCACTGGCTATGTGCATTTTTCTCCCTGTCACCGTACTTCTGATGCCGTTCACTACAGTTCCAGGTGTATTATTGACCCGTGCGGCGGCAGAAGAAAAGAGGCAGGGAGGAGAATGTGTGCAACCGTGCACATGATGGCAGCGTTCTAACAGTGCTCACTCTGGGAAGCGAGCACTCTTAATCAGAAGAGGGGGAAGGGCCTCAATATGCAAATGAGGAGGCATAACTGTGCACTAAACTCTTAGCCACACCAAGGGTGCATCAAAACCTCCTCATTTGCATATGAATTAAAAGTTATTTTCTCAGACATTGTATCAGTAACAGGCACAGTGCTAGTATGGTTGTTATAGGAGCTAAGTCTTCTACAACACTGTATAGCCCATTTAATATGCATTTAAGTGGTGGTGGACTCCCTTTAAAGACCGTTTCGAAAAGTTAGCTGGTTAGCTGAACCTAGAGGCCAAAAACAATATGAAACTAGTATAAATAATTACATTGGTGTCCTAAATCATCATGGGTTTAGGTGCAAAAAAATGGTTGGTTACTATAGTAAAATGATTTGGAACATGGTTAACCTCAAGCTTTCTGATCCTCGTACAAAACATTGCAAGAACAGCCAAGTGAAAATATTTGAGAAACAACTATAGCTTTAGATGAAGGAGAATTGTTTTGCTACAGACTGCTTCAGTCTTCAGTTTTGTGAATATTTTGGTTTAAGAATAATGAGTAGGCTGGCACAATATGTGAGCGCCTGTGTCTTTTCATCCGTCATTCACCTTTTTCAGTCACATTTGAATTGGCATAAAATTCCGCTATTTAATGATCTGAGTCAAATATCAAACACATAATTAGCTTCTGACATGCTCAGTAACACTAATCCAAAGGAAAAAAATTACAATCTATTTTAAAGCCTGGCAAATAAAAATTAAATCATTATTTAACTAACCCCAACTATGCCAGGTGACAATGTGTTTTCTTTATCCGGGTCTCATTTATTAGGAAGTATATACAATATGTGTGAAGTGCCATAGGGGACAGTAGACTATTTATTATTGGAAATATTATCTTTATGGAATATAGGTAGATGGATGGATAGATAGATCTTGTAAATGTGGAGGTGATTGATAACTGGAGAGTTTAATGCTGAAAGTCCTTGTCCCTACATCTAAACCAAAATGAGTCGAAGATGGAAATGTCATCGAGCATCCTTTACAGCCTTCTCCTTATACCCCCATGGGTGCTCTCCAAAGCATATACAGAATGGGAGGAATGGAGCTAAGCAACAGTACATGTGAAAAAGACTTAGGTATACTAATAGATCATAGACTGAACATGAGTCAACAGTGTGATGCAGCAGCAAAAAAGGCAAATACAATTCTGGGATGTATTAACAGAAGCATACAGTCTTGATCACGTGAAGTCATTATCGGTCTTTACTCCTCTTTGGTCAGACCTCATCTGGAATACTGTGTACAGTTTTGGGCACCACATTTTAAAAAAGACATAGACAAACTGGAGCAAGTTCAGAGAAGAGCGACCAGAATGGTGACTGGTCTGCAAACCATGTCCTATGAGGAACGGTTGCAGGATTTGGGAATGTTTAGCTTGCAAAAAAGAAGACTGAGAGGAGACTTAATAGCTGTCTACAAATATGTCAAGGGCTGTCACATTGTAGAAGGATCATCTTTATTCTCATTTGCACAAGGAAAGACTAGAAGCAATGGGATGAAACTAAATGGGAGGAGACACAGATTAGATATTAGAAAAAACTTTTTGACAGTTAGGGTGATTAATGAGTGGAACAGGCTGCCACGAGAGGTGGTGAGTTCCCCTTCAATGGACGTCTTCAAACAGAGGCTGGACAGACATCTGTCTGAGATGATCTAGTGAATCCTGCTTTGAGCAGGGGGTTGGACCAGATGACCCAGGAGGTTCCTTCCAACTCTACCATTCTATGATTCTATGATTCATTGTTATACTCCACATGTCAATAAATTTAATTTACATCCCTATAATTAGTTGTGTTTTCATATGTAATCTTGTGCTCTGCGGAAATCCAATCTGTACCAACAGATTGGTTTGTAAAAAAGGGATTTCCAAGACCCGTACCTCCCAGGAATGGTTTAAAATTAGGGCGTGATTGTCCACTTTTCAACAGGGCTAACATAAACTTTGTTTCTTTACAAACCTGGACACGTTTGAATTTGCCTGGATTGTTTCAGAAAATTCCGGAGGGTCCTGGAAAATTTGGGAGTGTTGGCAACTATGCATATAATTGGAAGGACCTTAGTGATAATCTTAGATTTGATTTTTTCATCTTGGATAGACAATGGTCATAATCAATTATTAGTTAATTGCATTCTTTATTCCATGATAATGAGTCCTATTAATGACATTGCACAGTAATTTGCTAAGGAGATTTTGGACTGGTCTAGATAAAATCCTACAATTTGTTATAAAGAAATCACTATAAAAAGAGGCCACATAATGTGACATTTTGCATCAGAAATACATTAGCTTTTGGTCTCGTAGAATAGTAATATATTTAATGTGCACTTAATATCAGTTCAGCTTAATTTCTTCGGATATTTAAATCCAATCCTGGAAATATAGGGAAACATAATGCTTGGTTGGGAGCTAGTTAAGCCTGGCAGATGGATCTGTAAAGCACTTGGGCCACATAATACACAATGGAGCTGCAATGCCGTAAAATTAATCCGGAAGTCAATGAGGTTTGTTAAGCTGTATAAAGGAATACATGGGATCTGTGACTTTCTGAGATTGAAATCTCTGACAAAATATTAAGGCATGGGCAGTGCTAGAGAAAAAAATCAATTTCTGTTTTGAGAATGTTCTCCACAATATATTGTAAGACCCCAGCTTCAAGAAATGCTTCACATGAAGTGGCTTTTGTTTGTGATATACAAAAGGAAGAAGGTCATTGTTCTGTTCAGTAGTCTTCTTGAGTTCAGAACATTGCACCTTATAGACCTTCTTAAAAGGCTTTGGGCAGAGGATAAGTCATAATAGAGACGGACGCACAGGAAGACATTGTTGGCGAAGGTGCCAATCAACAGTGTAGTGGGTCTACTGCTGAAAAGACCTTTGGAGAATGGACTGGAGGTAGAATGGAGGGTCAGGTAAAGAATAGTGCACTGTATATTAGCAAATGTCAGCCGCCTTTATTGTTCAGCCATAAAAGAGAATAATCTGTCAGTGTTAGCTTTATGCTCCAAATTATCTATTATTTTTCTATGAGCATCACCACCAGATGTCCAATGGCTTTGCCAGACAGAGAACTCACTGGTGACTAATGGACTCTGAGCGACGTGTAAGTGGATGACTAGTACTCGAACACGGCGCTATAAATGTATCTACAGAAATAGCACAAGAAGAGTGGGGAGCATATTAGTTGTTAAAAATAGCCAAGATGAAACGTACCAATAATTAGAATAAGTAGACCGTAGAAACGATGTTTAATCGCCAACTGAGAACCACATAAGTACACGTCGAAAATACACAACATAAAGTGGAAAACAAAGAAGCCACTCGGAACTGGTGACATATATCCCATACTTGTATTGATTGGAGATCCTTTTGTCTGTGAAAAGTCTGGCTATGGTTACCATGGTAACAGTCTAGGCCACCGTTTCTATGGTGACAGTCTGGGAAACCTGCCATGTTAAATGCTGTTACTGATTCTGTTACATTATTATTGGTGTGGAGCCAGCTTTGCCACAGCCATGAGACACGAATAAAAATACAAAAATATATTCCTTTGCAATAAAGGACGGAGCAAGACTTGTGCGTGCAACCGATTTGCCAGCATAATTTGGTTATTGTGTATACCAGAAGTGTATAACCCCATGTGGACTGCAGTGCCAATATATGCGGTCCTTTAAGGGATTAATCATGACTTTTTTTTTGACAATGTGCCTAACCACTAACAGGCAGGTAGTTGCTAACTACATGCCAGTTGTGCCCAGCGCTCATTTCTGCCAACACAGAGCGGTCACAGATCGCTCCTGCCGGCAATTCTGCGTATTCCGCTGACATCATATTGACAGAGCACTGGCTTTGTTTCCTCTTTACTCCGTTGTTGGGGGCGTGACTGCTGACATTATGCTGAATGACAGCCGGCTCCCCGCTACCTAACTGCGGAAAGCTGGTTGCTAATCAGCATAACCTCAGCAGTCATGCCGTATCTACGGAGCAGCCCGGTAGAAGAAGACCTGCTCTGTTGACGTGGAGCTACTGAATCGCCAATCAGTGACCTCTATAAGTCAGCGTCAGGTACAACAGGCAGGTAGTTGCCTCTGCTACCAATAAAAAAATGCATACTTACCTCTCAGACCAGCATTACATTCCTGAAACTGTGTCCTCAGGCAGCCATGAGACATTTTGTCATGTGACTGCTTCAACCAATCAGCAGCCACTAACTAGTTGTAGCCTTTACTATTCTACCAGAGCTGTGGTACATATTGCCGACATGGGAGCACCAACACCGTTCCGGGAGATAAGTATGAACATTTTTTATTTTAGGCTGCACAGTTGAGCTATCCATAAGGGGTTTTATTGTCAATCTTGTTTCTAGCAGTGGCTATCTTTAGAATTGCTCAGAAAGAAGAGAATCATGAGGATAATAGATGATAATAAAAGGGACTTGTTGGGGTGAATTCAGACTAATTTCTTAAGACAGCATGAGATGTAAATGCAGCCCTGGACCTGCACCATTTTTATGATGTGTTTTAGATATAGGAGTGTGGTCTAGCTTGAAAGGGCATGTCTTAGATAAAGGTTGTGGCCCAATGTGCAATACCAGGTGCCAAAAAATGTGCCAAAATTGTGGCATAAAGTAGGTCAACTAAAAGGAGGAGTAAACTTTGATTAGATAGCCTTAAAATACACCAGATTTATCAAATGGCATGAACCATCATGATAAATCTGGTGCCTTTTCATATTTTAAGCCTGTCCGATCTTCAGAAAGTATGCAATGCCTAAAAGGAAAAGGAAACCCGTGTCTAAGGTAGTAGGCTCCAACTTGGGTCTTTTCAGCTGTCATCAACCTAGATTGTCTAGGAAATCGAGAGAATGATCAATTGCCAGATACCAATTTACCATCAGTTATAAATACAGATTCCTCTGAAATTTCAATTTAAAACTTTAGTTTCTAAGGGTCACTTTAAGATCCAAAGTCTGTCTCTGAAAGCTGATGCCTCTGGATACAGATCCTTGCTAAGAATTATACAGACAGTCACTTGAAATTAGTTATACACTCTTCATAACTCCTACACTACTTTATTCTGAACATTATCTTTTTGATAGTATACATAACACATATATGTCTACAACAACAAGTAGGACACAATCGTGAAGTGGAACAAAATTTATTGGATATTTTAAACTTTTTTAAAAAAATAAAAAATGAAAAGTGGGGCGTGCAATATTATTCGGCCCCTTTACTTTCAGCGCAGCAAACTCACTCCAGAAGTTCAGTGCGGATCTCTGAATGATCCAATGTTGTCCTAAATGACTGGTAATGATAAATAGAATCCACCTGTGTGTAATCAAGTCTCCGTATAAATGCACCTGCTCTGTGATAGTCTCAGGGTTCTGTTTCAAGTGCAGAAAGCATCATGAAGACCAAGGAGCACACCAGGCAGGTCCGAGATACTGTTGTGGCGAAGTTTAAAGCCGGATTTGGATACAAAAAGATTTCCCAAGTTTTAAACATCTCAAGGAGCACTGTGCAAGCGATCATATTGAAATGGAAGGAGTATCAGACAACTAACTGCAAATCTACCAAGACCTGGCCGTCCCTCTAAACTTTTCTCTCGAATAAGGAGAAGACTGATCAGAGATGCAGCCAAAAGGCCCATGATCACTCTGGATGAACTGCAGAGATCTACAGCTGAGGTGGGAGAGTCTGTCCATAGGACAACAATCAGTCGTACACTGCACAAATCTGGCCTTTATGGAAGAGTGGCAAGAAGAAAGCCATTTCTCAAAGATATCCAGAAAAAGTCTCATTTGAAGTTTGCCACAAGCCACTTGGGAGAAACCAAAATCGAACTTTTTGGCCACAATGCAAAACGATATGTTTGGCGTAAAAGCAACATAGCTCATCACCCTCAAAACACCATCCCCACTGTCAAACATGGTGGTGGCAGCATCATGGTTTGGGCCTGCTTTTCTTCAGCAGGGACAGGGAAGATGGTTAAAATTGATGGGAAGATGGACGGAGCCAAAGACAGGACCATTCTGGAAGAAAACCTGTTGGAGTCTGCAAAAGACCTGAGACTGGGACGGAGATTTATCTTCAAACAAGACAATGATCCCAAACATAAAGCAAAATCTACAATGGAATGGTTCAAAAATGAACGTATCCAGGTGTTAGAATGGCCAAGTCAAAGTCCAGACCTGAATCCAATCGAGAATCTGTGGAAAGAGCTGAAAACTGCTGTTCACAAACGCCCTCCATCCAACCTCAATGAGCTCGAGCTGTTTTGCAAGGAAGAATGGGCAAGAATTTCAGCCTCTCGATGTACAAAACTGATAGAGACATACCCCAAGCGACTTGCAGCTGTAATCGCAGCAAAAGGTTGCGCTACAAAGTATTAACTCAAGGGGGCCGAATAATATTGCACACCCCACTTTTCGTTTTTTATTTTTTTTAAAAAGTTTAAAATATCCAATAAATTTCGATCCACTTCACGATTGTGTCCCACTTGTTGATTCTTCCAAAAAAATTTGAATTTTATATCTTTATGTTTGAAGCCAGAAATGTGGCAAAAGGTAGAAAAGTTCAAGGGGGCCAAATACTTTCACAATGCACTGTATATACACTGCTCAAAAAAATAAAGGGAACACTTCAACAGAATATAACTCCAAGTAAATCAAACTTCTGTGAAATCAAACTGTCCACTTAGGAAGCAACACTGATTGACAATCAATTTCACATGCTGTTGTGCAAATGGAATAGACAATAGATGGAAATTATTGCCAATTATCAAGACACCCTCAATAAAGGAGTGGTTCTGTAGGTGGGAACCACAGACCACATCTCAGTACCAATGCTTTCTGGCTGATGTTTTGGTCACTTTTGAATGTTGGTTGTGCTTTCACACTCGTGGTAGCATGAGACGGACTCTACAACCCACAGAAGTTGCTCAAGTAGTGCAGCTCATCCAGGATGGCACATCAATGTGAGCTGTAGCAAGAAGGTTTGCTGTGTCTGTCAGCGTAGTGTCCAGAGGCTGGAGGCGCTACCAGGAGACAGGCCAGTACACCAGGAGACGTTGAGGGGGCCGTAGGAGGGCAACAACCCAGCAGCAGGACCGTTACCTCCGCCTTTATGCAAGGAGGAACAGGAGGAGCACTGCCAGAGCCCTGCAAAATGACCTCCAGCAGGCCACAAATGTGCATGCGTCTGCACAAATGGTTAGAAACCGACTCCATGAGGGTGGTATGAGGGCCCGACGTCCACAGATGAGGGTTGTGCTCACAGCCCAACACCGTGCAGGACGCTTGGCATTTGCCACAGAACACCAGGATTGGCAAAGTCGCCACTGGCACCGTGTGCTCTTCACAGATGAAAGCAGGTTCACACTAAGCACATGTGACCAACGTGACAGAGTCTGGAGACGCCGTGGAGAGCGATCTGCTGCCTGCAACATCCTTCAGCATGACTGGTTTGGCAGTGGGTCAGTAATGGTGTGGGGTGGCATTTCTTTGGAGGGCCGCACAGCCCTCCATGTGCTCGCCAGAGGTAGCCTGACTGCCATTAGGTACCGAGATGAGATCCTCAGACCCCTTGTGAGACCATATGCTGATGCGGTTGGCCCTGGGTTCCTCCTAATGCAGGACAATGCCAGACCTCATGTGGCTGGAGCGTGTCAGCAGTTCCTGCAAGATGAAGGCATTGAAGCTATGGACTGGCCGCCCGTTCCGCAGACCTGAATCCGATTGAGCACATCAGGGACATTATGTCTCGCTCCATCCACCAACGTCACGTTGCACCACAAACTGTCCAGGAGTTGGCGGATGCTTTAGTCCAGGTCTGGGAGGAGATCCCATAGGAGACCATCCGCAACCTCATCAGGAGCATGCCCAGGCGTTGTAGGGAGGTTACACAGGCACGTGAAGGCCACACACAATACTGAGCATCATTTTGACTTGTTTTAAGGACATTACATCAAAGTTGGATCAGCCTGTAGTGTGTTTTTCCACTTTAATTTTGGAGGTGACTCCAAATCCAGGCATCCATTGGTTAATAAATTTGATTTCCATTGATGATTATTGTGTCATTTTGTTGTCAGCACATTCAGCTTTGTACAGAACAAAGTATTGAATGAGAATATTTCATTCATTCAGATCTAGGATGTGTTATTTGAGTGTTCCCATTATTTTTTTGAGCAGTGTATGTATATATATATAAATACATATAAACTATTAGAAAGAAAAGCAAAAAAAAAGTATCCATCAGACATTAAAATGTTATTCTAATGACACGGCTCATTATGCTGTTCATTTAGTATACTTAATTTGGAATGTCTGTCCCTAGAAATAACCTATTTGACCATTTACACAATGTATAATGCATAAATAACATGTTTTAGTTATTCATTCATGAATAATATATATTTAAAAGGTTGTTCAAGAGAAATGCACATCTTAATATGAGTGGATCCATTTATCTTAACATATGCACAAAAATAGCGTTGCCTGTCTATCTATTTATCTATCTACAGTGGATATAAAATGCTCACACACCCCAGGGTTTTGTCATGTAAAAAAAATCATATCAAGAAGAATAAATTCAGAACTTTTTCACCTTTAGTCTCAGCCATAATCTGTACTGTACAAATCCATTGTAAACAAGATGAAATCTTTCAGGATTAACAAAAATTAAAAACTACAACAATGTTCCATAAATATGCACACTCTTAAACTAATACTTTGTTGAAGTAGACTGTGAGTTTATGACAGCATTCAGTCTTTTGGAATAGGAATCTATCAGCATGGCACATCTAGAATTGGCCATCTTTGCCCACTCTTCCTTGAAGAACATTCTTTTTGGAATAATGGCCAAAAAGTCCAACCTTGGTCTCATAAGACCATAACACGCTTTCTGACATGTTTTTGGCAGACTTGATGTAGGTTTTGACAAAACATAGCTGGCTTGGATATTTTTCTTTGTAAGAAAAGACTTTTGTCTTGCCTCCCTACCCCACAGACTAGATATTCGGAGAATATGAGAGATAACAAGCAGTCCCTACCATTCCCTTTGTAATGAGGCATGTCTTAACACTGATGCTGTCCAATCAGTGCTCAAAAGTCAGCGGACACAGTCATTATTCATGCATTTGGAAAACGGGTAGCTGAGGAAAGAAAGGGTAAAGTTCCAAGTAAATACGTATCGGTTGCTAATTCATGGCGAATTACTGCTTAAAGAGATTGTCCACTACTTTATCATGGATGACCTATCCTTAGGATAGGTAATCAATGTCTGATCAGTCAGGGTCCAACACCCGGCTCCACAATTGAGCATTTATGGCCGGCGCCAACACCGAGAACAGCTGATCGGCAGGAGTGCTGGGTTTTGGACCCCGACAGATCAGACATTGATGACCTTTCCTGAGGATAGGTCATCAATGATAAAGTAGTGGACAACCTATTCCATGATGACTCTTCTTAACATATCTGTTATTCCTGTTAGAAATGTACAAATAATTAGACAACTGGGTTTTACCAGTTGGGGTATGTTCATGCATACACGTACACTTTCCAATCAGTGCTATTTTACCAATAATTCTTTGACAAAACCCATTTGTAACAGAGGAACAGCATAATATGAAGTTCTAATAATACGTTCGAGAATTGTTATTTCATATGGAATACATGTATTCACTAAAATAAACACGTCAGGAAAACTGATAGGTCTTTCTTAAAGAAGTAATCTGGGACTTTTACATTGATGGCCAATCCTTAGGATAGGTCATCAATATCTGATCGTGCAGTGTTTCACCTAGTACCCCTGTTGATAAGCTGTTCCTAGTGCTGGCAGCAGGTGGTTGTGCTCAATTGCGGAGCTGCGCAACACAGCTCTATCAATGGTATTGTGGTTGCAGTGGTGTACTGCACATCCGCCCCCTATTGATTTGAATAGTGGTGGATATGCGGCCACAATACAATAGATGAAGCTGTGTAGCTCCACAACTGAGCACATCTGGCTGCCGCTGTGTACGGGAACAGCTGATCGGTGGATAGGGTGGGTGTCGCAGTGCCATCAATCACATATTGATGACCTATCCTAAGCATAGGCCAATAATGTAAAAGTCCCGAACAACTCCTTTAAACAGTGTCCCAAGAAAAGCACAATGAATTTGAGACTAACTGGCTTGGAGTAAATCTAAGAGAAAAGTGTCCTAATGATTTAATCTAATCAGTTATGAAAAAGCCTGTGGAGTAAATCCCCGTGGCCTGAGTACAATCCAGGTTTTAATTCACTATGTTTAATATGTATCTCTTTTTTCCCAGCAGAGGGTCTGTAGACATTTATTACATATTCAGTAAAAGGCCTTAAAGGGTTTTAAATCTGATTATTGCATTGCCATCTTTGTTATTTCAGCATTGTTGGAACACAGACTCCCTTAGGGACCAGTTTATGGTTCCTATGACTGAATGTTCAGAACTAGAAATAATTTGATGATTGATCATCGCGCAGAGACAATCTCTGAATCTGCTGAATAATTTTATAGCCACTGGATAAAAAAACAAACATTTGTAATCTCTTATGCATTAAGCTTTCCCGCAGAAACAGAAATAAACAGTGGTGTCAATGCCTTTGTACCACGTACTGTAATTTTACACTTGCATAGTTAGTCCTTTAGTATCCTTCACTGCCTTAGGCCACATCGGTGAACCCAGACCCTACTCGAGTGGGAAGACCTGGCCCGATTGCTGGGTCTTCCGAGTTGAGCTAACTACTTCATAGTGATATATAAAACAGTTAGCTCAGCTCTGATGGGGCCCTGTCTTCCAATGCGAGCACAGTCCGCGTTTCATGGATGTGAGAGACCAGCATTATACATTAGGTTGGACACTGACTTTCACTATACACTATTGCTCAGATGAATTAACGATGATCTTCCAGCTATAGTGACACTAGCTATTGTGCCCGTTATACGCCCAGGTGGTGAGCATTTTTATTGGTATATGGTCTCCCATGCTGGTATGTGCTGCCCCCATCCTGGTATTTGTGCTGCCCCAATCCTGGTATTTGTGCTCCCCAATCCTGTTCCCCCATCCTGTTATGTGCTACCCTCATTCCTATCCTGGTATGCATGGCACGCCTCATCCCTATCCTGGTACGCATGGCACCCCTCACCCTCAATCCTGGTACGCATGGCACCCCTCACCCTCAATCCTGGTACGCATGGCACCCCTCACCCCCAATACTGGTGCACATGGCACCCCTCACCCCCAATCCAGGTACGCATGGCACCCCTCACCCCCAATCCGGGTACGCATGGCACCCCTCACCCCCAATCCTGGTACGCATGGCACCCCTCCCCCTCAATCCTGGTATGCATGGCCCCTCATCCAAATCCTGGTATGCATGGCCCCCCCAGATCCCTATCCTGGTATGTATGGTACCCCTCATCCCCCAATCCTGGTATGCATTGTACCCCTCATCCCCCAATCCTGGTATGCATGGCCCATCTCTTCCCCCAATCCTGGTATGCACGGCACCCCTCATCTCCAATCCTGGTATGCATGGCACCCCACCATCCCCAATCCTGGTATCCATGACACTCTACCATCCCCATTCCTGGTATGCATGGCACCCCCCATCCCCAATCCTGGTATGCATGGCACCCCTCATTTCAAATCTGGTATACATGGCACCCCTCATCCCAATCCTGGTATGCATGGCACCCCATCTGTCATCCTGGTATGTATGGTACCCCTCATCCCAAATTTGATATACATGGCACCCCTCATCCCAAATTTGATATACATGGCACCCCTCATCCCAATCCTGCTATGTATGGCACCCCTCATTCCCCAATCCTGGTATGCATGGCACCCCCTATCACCCAATCCTGGTATGCATAGTACCCAATCCCTCATCCTGATATGCATGGCTTTCTCATCCTCAATCTTGGTATGTATGGCCCCCTCATCTCTATCCTGGTATGCATGGCACTCCTCATCCCCCAATCCTGGTATGCATGGTACCCCTCATCCCCCAATCCTGGTATGCATGGTACCCCTCATCCCCCAATCCTGGTATGCGTGGTACCCCTCATCCCCCAATCCTGGTATGCGTGGTACCCTCACCCCCAATCCCGGTATGCATGGTACCCCTCATCCCCCAATCCTGGTATGCACGGTACCCCTCATCCCACAAACCTGGTATGCATGGTACCCCTCACCCCCAATCTTGGTATGCGTGGTCCCCTCACCCCCAATCCTGGTATGCATGGCACTCCTCATCCCTCAATCCTGGTATGCATGGTACCCCTCATCCCCCAATCCTGGGATGCATGGTACCCCTCATCCCCCAATCCTAGTATGCATGGTACCCCTCATCCCCCAATCCTGGTATGCGTGGTACCCTCACCCCCAATCCTGGCATGCATGTTACCCCTCACTCCTGGTATGCATGGTACACCTCACCCCTCAATCCTGGTATGCATGGCACATCTCTTCCCCCAATCCTGTTATGCACGGCACCCCTCATCCCCAATCCTGGTATGCATGGCACCCCACTATCCCCAATCCTGGTATGCATGACATCCTACCATCCACAATCCTGGTATGCATGGCACCCCCCATCCCCAATCCTGGTATGCATGGCACCCCATCTGTCATCCTGGTATGCATGGCACCCCTCATCCCAAATTTGATATACATGGCACCCCTCATCCCAATCCTGGTATGTATGGCACCCCTCATTCCCCAATCCTGGTATGCATGGCACCTCCCATCACCCAATCCTGGTATGTATGGTACCCAATCCCTCATCCTGATATGCATGGCTTTTTCATCCTCAATCCTGGTATGTATGGCCCCCTCATCTCTATCCTGGTATGCATGGCACTCCTCATCCCCCAATCCTGGTATGCATGGTACCCCTCATCCCCCAATCCTGGTATGCATGGTACCCCTCATTCCCCAATCCTGGTATGCATGGCACCCCCCATCACCCAATCCTGGTATGTATTGTACCCAATCCCTCATCCTGATATGCATGGCTTTTTCATCCTCAATCCTGGTATGTATGGCCCCCTCATCCCTATCCTGGTATGCATGGCACTCCTCATCCCCCAATGCTGGTATGCATGGTACCCCTCATCCTCCAATCCTGGTATGCATGGTACCCCTCATCTCCCAATCCAGGTATGCATGGTACCCCTCATCCCCCAATCCTGGTATGCGTGGTACCCCTCATCCCCCAATCCTGGTATGCGTGGTCCCCTCATCCCCCAATCCTGGTATGCATGGTCCTCTCATCCCCAATCCTGGTATGCATGGCACCTCTGATCCCCAAATCCTGGTATGCATGGCACCCCTCATCCCCAAATCCTGGTATGTGTGGTCCCCTCACCCCCAATCCTGGTATGCATGGCCCCCCTCATCCCCTAATCCTGGTATATATGGTACCCCTCATCCCCCAATCATGGTATGTATGGTACCCCTCATCCCTCAATCCTGGTATGAATGGTCCCCTCACCCCCCAATCCTGGAATGCATGGTCCCCTCACCCCCCAATGCTGGTATGTATGGTTCCCCTCATCCCCCAATTCTGGTATCCATGGTTCCTTCCACCAATCCTGGTATGCCTGGTCCCCTGATCCCCCCAATCCTGGTATGTGTGGCACCCCTCATCCCCCAATCCTGATATGTGTGGCCCCCTCATCCCCCAATCCTGGTATGCATGGTCCCCTCATCCTTCAATCCTGGTATGTATGGTACCCCTCATCCCCCAATCCTGGTATGTGTGGCCCCCTCATCCCCAATCCTGGTATGCATGGTCCCCTCATCCCCCCAATCTTGGTATGTCTGTTACCCCTCATCCCCAATCCTGGTATGTGTGGCCCCCTCATCCCCCAATCCTGGTATGTGTGGCCCCCTCATTCCCCAATCCTGGTATGCATGGTCCCCTCATCCCCCAATCCTGGTATGCATGGCCCCCTTATCCCCCAAATCTGGTATGTGTGGCCCCCTCATCCCCCAATCCTGGTATGTGTGGCCCCCTCATCACCCAATCCTGGTATGTGTGACCCCCTCATCCCCCAATCCTGGTATGTGTAGCCCCCTCATCCCCCAATCCTGGTATGTGTAGCCCCCCTCATCCCTTTCACGCTGCACACATACAAAAAATAAACACTTATACTCACCTTTCTTCCCTGTGCTCCAGTGCTGCTGTGTCCTGTTCTGCCGGAGGCCGGGGGAGGAGTGCGGCGCCGGAGCACAACGCTGTCCGGCGCCATTTTGCTGAAGACACACTGTAAATGTGTCTTTAGTAAATGGCGCCGAATAGCTCTATGCGCATGCGCCGATTCCAACGCCTTCACTCTGCCCCCGGTCTCTAGCCAGTAGAGAGGCGCCACGGCAACGCTCCTCCTGGTCAGGTAAGTATGTAAGTATGTCGCCGGAGATCGCGGTATGCGTTCAATGTCTATGCATACCGCAATCTCCAGCGACATACACTCCTCTTACCTGTAACGGCTCCAAGCGTTCTTCTGTCTGGAGCCAGACTGCGCGTTGCCCATGCGCAGTCTATAGAGGCTTCAGGCAGAGGGACGCTTGGCCGATTATATTATAGATATCTGGTTCAGTAAACATCATGAAATTACAATGCTGAAACACTTTCTGTTTAAAACCTGCATTATTCCTCAGTTATTCCTCTGAGAGTGTACAAGTAAATGGATTGGTCAGTAATATTTCCCTTGTCAATAGGGTGGATGCTTCATACTCTATCACTGTCTATTCGGTGCTGACAGTGTCTACCAGAGTATGGAAAATACTCCGACTGGCGTAAATTTTTCTGCAAGGTGCACGGAGGTGCAGACCACTTCTAAGAAGCACCTCATTCATTAAGTGGTGTTCGTCTCTTAAAGAGAATCTGTCAGTGGGATCATCCCTGCCTCATAAGCCGTTTATGTGGGCATGAAAGTCATAGAATGCTGAATAAAATGATTCCTTGATATCTGCGATCTGATGTCTTACAACAGAGAAATCCACATGTTCTTATATGCCAATGAGCTGTTCTAGGCTATGAGCCGGACACAGATCTGCATGAAAATCTGCCTAAAAAAGAAAAGATGTACACCAATAGAAATTGCAGTATGCCATATTGTATAATATTCTAGTGCCAAGGTACACAACATTTTTTGGTCCAAGAGCCACAATGCCACACTGAACCAATCCCAAGGGCCGCACATTTTGTATTTACATGAATATATCACCAAAACCACCATCAGTGCATTAATACATCACCGCAACCAAATTTTGAGTATTTGAGAAGGATTTGGAGAGTTTCAGCTCCAAAAAAAATCAGTGTGAATACACACTAACTTAAACTGAGGTTTCTTTGGAGCAGAAAGTCACCAAATCCTCCTCATAATCTAAAATCTCTAGGTTTTGACACTTTTTAAGTTTTAACAAAGCCATGAAATACGTTATGGATTGCTACAAGTGTACAAGATCAGAACAACTGTCAGCACATGAATGCAGCACCAGAATTACCATCAATACATGAATGCAGCGCCAGAACCACGTCAGTAAATGAATGCAGCACGAGAAAAAACATCAGTACGTGAATGCAGTGCCAGAAACACTGTCAGTACATGAATGTAGAGCCAGTAACACGTCAGTACATGAATTTCGCATCAGAACCACCGTCATTACATGAATGTAGCACCAGAGCCACCGTCAGTACATGAATTCAGTGCTAGAACCACCATCAATATATGCTCCACCACACTGACCCTCTATAAAATAACCCCACACACACACTGCCCTTCTCCAAAATATCCCCCAAATCTGCCCATCTGTATAATATCACCCCACAGTGCCCTCTCCAAAATATCACCCCACACTGCTCCTCTCCAAAATATCCCCCCCACACTGCCCCTCTGTATAATATCTGCCCCACATATCTCCCACACAGCCCCTCTCCATAATATCCCCCACATACTGCCCCTTTCCATATTTCCCCCAAACTGCCTGTTTCGAAGTCCCCCCAACCACACTCTCCCTTGCTATACTATGCCCCCTTTCACAATTTCCCCTTGTTGCCTCATAATGTCCCAAATTGCCCTCATAGTAACACAACCCTTCTTTCCCACGGCTCCTCATCTAACAAGGTAACTAGAAGGAATATAGAGCGTACATAAGGTCTTATCCGAGATAAAAGGAATATTAGTGAGAGATAATTCAAATTCACTCACCTATTAGGGTTGTGTAAGACACAACCACTGTACTTAGCATTGGCGGCTGCTGCAAACCCTGAAGCAATGATCCTTTGTTGGGTGAAGTGCATGGGGCATCAGACTGCGCTGCTCGCCAGTCAGAATTATTTACCAGAGGAATCCAAGTCGATGTAATGATGAAATAGACTTTATTTCTACGCGTTTCGTGGTGATCACACCACTTCCTCAGGACAGTCTATACACATACACATACAGGGTCTGTTATTTATAGCGAAGAATGCACATGGAGACGCCTCCCTTCAAAAAAATCACCACACCCAGTGGGCTGGGAATCAGACTAAACGCACATATACACCGTAAAGCACACACAAAACAATCATAAAGCATAATGGAATATATCACTTAAAAACATTACTCATACATTTAAAAATATAAATGTAGAATTTTTTCATTTTTTTTAAATATATTAAAAAATATATTAAAAAAGTAGTTAAATGAATAAATAAATTTTACAAGCTAGGGGAGTGCTTGAACCTATGATGTTCACCCATTCATTCTTTGTCAGCACCCTGCCGCTGCTGTTTTAAACCATTGAGCCATGGGTGAATTTGATTCGATCTCTTTATTTGGTGATAGTTTCACAAGAATCTATGAGATCAAAAAAAAAATAAAAAAATAAAATAAATGATAATAATAATGGATAAAAGTAGCTCCAAAGCCCTTAGACTAGGTTAAAAGAAGGAAAGTTCAATATTATGAGAAATTGCAGTTAGGTGATCCCAATAAAAATCACATAGCAATTTATGGGTCAAAACTAATGGAAAAAACGGGGGTTAGAAAAAAGGAAGCAAAGACAAACCACAATGAAGGGATGAAACCCCTTCATAGAAAGAGCGGATGTTTGTTAGTAACATTCATCATTACAAAATACAGAGGAAAAGGAGGTGGGTTATACAGAGGAACAAAGCAGAATCCATAGATATATATAAATTAATTGAACACATCAGTTGTTTCATTGAGTCCATGTGGATTTAAAGTGTTCAATTTATGAATCCAGAAGATCTCTTTCATGTTAAGAATCTGGACTCGGTTGGAGGTCTCATGGGGGACATGGTCAATAGGGATCACCCTAAAGGAGATCCTTTTATTGTGATAGATCACATAATGCCTAGAAAGGCCATGTTGTAAAAATCCTTCTTTTATATTATACCTGTGCGAGTTTATTCTTTTATGTAGCTGTTGCGTTGTCCTTCCCACATATAATTTCTTACATTCGCATATAATGACATAGATGACAAAACTGGATTGGCAAGTCAAATGATATTTGATTTGGAACTCATCGGGATTTTCACTGTCTGATGGAAAAGTTTTCGCATTATGAATGATGCTGGAGCAACATAGGCATCTCAGGATGTCACATCTATAGGAGCCTTGTCTGGGCTTTTCTACAGAGGGATTAAAATCCTCTTTTTTCTTTAGCCGACTTGGGGCCAACATATTTTTTAATGTCAGGGCCCTTCGGAAGGTTATCAGGGGATTGTTGGGTAGAAGCCTCCCCAATATGGGATCATTGAGACCCCAATGTTTTTTCAGAACTAAACGAATTCTCTTGTTCTGGGCTGAAAAAGTGGTGATAAAATTAAAATTAAACGTAGTATTGGATGCTGATTTTTTTGTTTTTTTATTATTAGAGATTAAGTCTGTCTGTTCTATTTTTTTGCTTTCAGAGAATGCTCTCTGGATCAATTTTTTTGGGTAACTTCTTTCAAGAAATCTATGTGATAAAACTTTTGATTGGTTGATGAAATCTATGTCCATACTACAGTTCCTCTTAATTCTTTTGTATTGGTTGAGCGGAATATTCCTCAACCATTTAGTGTAGTGTCCACTTTGATAATGGACATAACTGTTCGCATCCACAGGTTTAAAGTAGGTTCTTGTGTGAATTTCTTTATTGTCATGAAAGAAAGTGAGGTCAAGGAAGTCGACTATGACAGGGTTTACTACGGGGGTGAAACCCAAAACCCAGGTATTATCTTCAATGTTCCTGAGGAAGGACCCCACATCATCCTTTGAATTATGATAAATAAAAAATAAATCGTCTATGTAACGTTTGTAAATGATGATATTGGGTGCATGTATACTGCTGTATATGAAGATGGACTCGAAGATGGCCATGAACAAATTTGCATAAGTTGGTGCCACCTTCGAGCCCATCGCGGTCCCAAGTATCTGATGGTATAAGGTATCTTGAAAAGTAAAGAAATTGTTATAAAGTATGAACTGCATTCTTTCATACAGAAAATATTTTTGTATGGGTGTCAACCGTGGATCAATGTCTATGAACGTTTTGAAACACACCAGTCCCAAATTATGTGGGATACTGGAATAGAGGGTGGAAACATCCATGGAAATAAAAACAAATTTGTTCTTCCATGGAATGCCCTTCGTAAGTCGGATTAAATGACTGGAGTCCCTCAAGTAACTGTGTAGTTGGTCAACATGTGTGTGCATCACTACATCCACATAATTAGCAAGATTTGATGTCAGGGAGCCTATCCCTCAAATTATGGGTCTCCCAGGGGGTCTTACAGCATCCTTATGGATTTTGGGAAGGTGATAGAAGAAGGCAATCGGTGGATTAACAACTCTTAGAAAATTTTTCTCTGATTTGTTCAGAATATTCTGTCTATCAGCTTTTGATATTAAAGCGTTATAAGTGATCACTGTATTATTATATTGAATGTTATCGACCTTATTGTAAGTTTGGGGGTCAGATAATAGTCTCAATGCTTCTGCCAAGTAATCCCCCGGTCCTGTACCACTATCCACCCACCCTTGTCTGCCGTGCGGATGACAAGGTCTGGATTGTTCTTTAGGGATTTTAATGCCTATTTTTCTCTTGGGGTAAGGTTGGATTCCCCCTTGCTGTGTCTCAAATTGATTTTGTCCAGGTCATTTGAAACAAGATCGGATAAAGTTTTCAGATGGTGGCCTTGACTTTGGATGGGGTAAAAATTAAACATTCCTTTTAATCCTGTATGATAAATGGGATCTTCTGTTCTTTTAGTACTCTGGAGGGGGTTTTCCTTGGAGAAATGTCGCTTAACGGCCCCTCATCTACAAGACATTTAATCATCGGCTCCTCCATAGAGCGCTTGTCAGTGCCTGACGTCTCCTTTGCCTGTGCAGCCCCCGGCAGCAGTGTGATGATGTCAGCAGTGTGCTGACCTCATTATGCAGCTGCATGTCGGGGCAGGGGCAGACGAGCGCTTTCTCTGACCAAGTCCCGGTGCCGCAGTGTTCAAATGCATTTGCGTCTGAAAAACACGAATACATTTGAATATGTAAAGAAGAAGCCAGAGCATCCTGGGCAGCTCCGCGGGTCGCACAACATCCTTCAGTGGACCAGATGTTCAGCAGGCCTGCTCTAGTGTGACCCATACTACTGGGATCTTATCATAAATATGTTGCTTAATAAAACTGTCATGTCTCCTAAGAACCTTGTGCTCATTATTCTAGTCTACATTTGTTATTAAATGCAATTCTCCAGACTACCTGTTACCAAGCCTGAATCCCTTTAGTGCATATTTGGCAATTACTTGATGTTCATCTTTTTCTCACTGGTGGTTTAGTAATATGTACTTTATAATCACTCTGCCCTTGCTATAATAGAAATCTGCTCTCCAAGCACTGACTTTCTGCTTACCCAGTGATAGTTTTATTTATACACATCATCCAATCAGAGGAGGTAGAAATGCAAGAGGAGGGGCAGAGCAACATCCTGCACCAATAAGGAGATAGGAGGTGTGTCTTAGACTACCTCAAACTCCCTGTAGGCATTGTAGCGAAGTTTAGTCTTAAGTTACAGTTCTCAACAAATGGATCTGAGATAAAAACTAACCAAAGATTTAAGTACTGAGAAGAAGATAAATATCAGGTAAGCTTCATTTAGAGCAGAGGTCCCCAACCGCCGGTCCGCGGACCAGGACCGGGCCGCTGGGGTTTTTCAGCCGATCCGCGGGGAGAGGGGGCCCCTCCAGCCTCCAGCAGGGCCGCCATCAGGGCATGACTGCCCTGACTCCAGTATGGGGCCCGGCCGGTAGGAGCCCCCTCGGAGCCCCCCTCTTGTGCGTCTCTCTCCTCATGGGGCCCCCGGCCGCATGCTAAGCGCCGGGTCCGGGACATCTTAGCGCTGCGCTGCTGCGGCAGCACCTTCATGATTCCCCTGACTTCCGGTCATGTGACGGCGCCGTCACATGGCCGGAAGTCAGGAGAACCTGGTGTCAGCGATTTGGACGAGCGCCAGGATTCTGCAGGGATCGCATGGGGGTAAGTATAACAAGTTTTATTTTTTTTTTAAATACAATTAACTAGGAGTGGGGGGAATGGGAGATGCACATGGGGGGAGGGGAGAGATGAGAGATGCACATGGGGGAGGGGAGAGATGAGAGATCCACATGGGGGGGAGGGGAGAGATGAGAGATGCACATGGGGGAGGGGAGAGATGAGAGATCCACATGGGGGGGAGGGGAGAGATGAGAGATGCACATGGGGGAGGGGAGAGATGAGAGATGCACATGGGGGAGGGGAGAGATGAGAGATCCACATGGGGGGAGGGGAGAGATGAGAGATGCACATGGGAGGGAGGGGAGAGATGAGAGATGCACGGGGGGGTGAGAGATGCACGGGGGGGTGAGAGATGCACGGGGGGTGGATGAGATATGCACGGGGGGGTGAGAGATGCACGGGGGGATGAGAGATGCACGGGGGGTGGATGAGAGATGCACGGGGGAGTGAGAGATGCACGGGGGGGTGAGAGATGCACGGGGGGTGGATGAGAGATGCACGGGGTGGATGAGAGATGCACGGGGGGATGAGAGATGCACGGGGGTGAGCTGCACATGGGGGGGTGAGAGATGCACATGGGGGGGTTATGTTTACATAACTTTGTTGCCTTATGAAGGGCGGGGGGGGCCCCCAAAAATTTCTTGCACAGGGGCCCACTACAGTCTGTGTCCGCCCCTGGGATGAAGTAAATGCAGCTGAACAGCAGCTGTCAGGACAGCTGCCCTGTCCTGCTGCAGGGCGTGATGGGGCCTCAGTGATGCGGCTCCTGGCACAGCACATTATGTGGGGCTCCTGGCGGGGACCTGGTCTACACTATATGATAAGTATGCACTAAACTCCAAATCCCTCCATTACCCCGCCCCCATATGACCAAAGCCCCGCCCACCCCACCCCCTCCTTGCTGTGCCATGGAAAAATGATCTTGCTTCAAGCCGGTCCCTGGTGCAAAAAAGGTTGGGGACCACTGATTTAGAGGCATAAACGTAGATATTCACACATAGGGAAAGATGTATCAGTCTATGGAGGCAGGGTGAGGAGAAGCTGACAGGACCTTCCTTTTGGACACTGTCTGTCCAAGGAAAAAAATCGGAGTTGAACGCGGCCCCATTGACTATTGGTCCAAGTGCGATCCGATGTTTTGTTGGATCGCACTTGGACAGCAAATACGCTTGTCTGCACCAGTTATTAACGCTGATTTTCAGATAGATAACCAAATAATCAAATATACAGGATGTTCTAGCTATTTAACCAATCTGGTAATTCCTCTATGGTCAATAAACCTTAAAATATCCTGGTTTTGAAGCAGTTAAGCCATAATCATGTGAGTAAAATACGAGTCGTAAAGAAATGTTCTATTGGATCAATTTGTGTTAAAATAAACTCTGCCAATCTACGCAGATGGGATTTGAGAAGAAACTCTTAAGCAAAGTTTGAGATTCTCACGAAGCCTATTAGGCTTGGTGAATATTGCGTCCTTAGACAGAGCCTAACTGGAAAGCTGTTCCTTATTGCAGTTTGTTGTTATGCTATAGGCAATTTTCTGCATTACCATCCAAATTTCTTTAAAATGCTAATGCATGAGTGCATTCTTCTGAACGGTTAATCCCCTTCTGTTCGCTTTTCACATTTGTCATGCACAATATTTTTGTAAATATTTGCAAGGGTACATAGTTTATCTATTCTGTGAAGATATATTAGGCTGTGTTCACACCAGATTACAGAAGAATATATGCTTTTTCTCTGCCAGATGCATAGTCAACTGTATTCAAAAATATATGCAACTGTGTCCCATATTGTAATATCTGCCCATTGACTTTCATAGTAAAAAAAAGTATAGTTTACTTTAACGGGTGTAAAAGTCATAAAGCAAGTATACAGCCATGCAATCCTTTAGTACAGACAAAAATTTGTGGTACTGAAGAATACAATAAATCATAATGTTGCCATTTGTCAGAAAAATCTGCAATAAATCTGACCTCCTAAAGCTACTTAAATTTAGAGTGTTTTTATATTTGTAGCATATTTTTATTGTATTTTCCATACATTAAAAGTAAGTTAATAAACGAGACAAAAATAGGAACAACCATTTAGTATGTATATAAGGCTTTGCTCACACTGGGTCTATGCTCTCATGCGAGAGATTCGGGCCGATTATGCTAATTACACTCGGCTCACACTCTGTCAGGGTTTGATCCGAGCGTCATCTGAGTGTGATCCGATTCTCTCACATGAGGGAGGCACAGCACAGGTGTGGAGAAGATGGAGAACTTAATTTCTGCATCTTCTCCATTGTCTCTGTTGACGTAAATCGCACTGCTCAAGGAGGACATCCGAGTGCAGTCCGATGTTTCACACGCACCCGTAGACTTGTATGGGTGTTTTGTTTTGGAGTAGAAACAACTTGGAGCTTAGCATTGTGAGCACTTTTTTATATAATCTTTTTATAAACATTTAATTTAAAGTTGAGATAAGGAAGAAACATGAGAAGACATGAAGGTGATATATTCTTTGAATGCTACTGACATCCTGAGTTAACATAATCATACAATAGGTTTTACTGGGAGCTTCCAAATTTTCGGTAGAAGTTGGAGAAAAGTACCCTTCGATTTCAGCATGACAGTGTCTCGTTTTCGAAAGTAATAACATTTATTTTACAAGTTTGGTGTGATAGGACTTGAGATTCCAAATTTGAGTATTGACGATGAACGTCAAATATATGTAAGCTCTCATTGCCCAACCTGTGTTTTATTCCACCAATGCTTTTGGGGCTGAATAAACATGCCCCCAGAATTATGTTCCAAAATGTAGAGGACTGCCTTTGTAAAAGGAGGTCACTTTTATATTTCACTGTCGCACTTTTATTAAAGAGGCTGTCCACTACTTTTATATTGATGACCTATCCAAGTACTCATTTGCCGAGCGGCTCCGTCTAATTGTGGTGGCTGCCACAGGGTATTTCTCATCCGTCTCCTATTGATTTCAATAGGAAGTGGATTGCAGTACCAAGCCTCAGCCACTACAAGTAGACGGAGCAGCTTGACAAGGGAGTACTTCCAGACGGCGGCTGCCGCCAACACCGATAACAGCTGATGGACAGGGGTCCCAGCTGTTGGACCCTGGCCGATAAGACATTGATGCCCTATCCCAAGGATAGAGCATCAATGTAAAAGTAGTGGACAACCTCTTTAAAGCACCACTCCAGCGTTTTTGTTTTTTCCATTGTAGAGCTGGAGTGGTGTCACTAATGAAAGGTCACTGCGCTTAGTCTTATTCTTACCAGCTCCCATTTTCATCTGTTATTGGTGCCGCTCCGGTCGGTATCCAGCAGTTTGTGAGCTGCCGGATCGCTTCAGTGTTTGCTGGGTGATTTGGAAGTCACTTCTCAATGTAAGTCTATGAGAGCCAGAAAGAGGCCAGAACGTGGTTCTCATAGACTTACAGCTTGTGACCATTACCTCTGACTTCCAGTCAGTCAGATGATGTGGTCACAAGATGGTGGTACGGGACTGGAGCAGCAACGGGAAGAGCTATAAATGGCAGCTGGTAAGTATAATTCTAGGGTCAGGGAACTTAGATTAGTAACACCACTCCAGCGCTGAAATAAAAAAACACTAGAGTGGTGCTTTAATATTTGATTTTCTCATGTACTGTGTAGAAACATGTATTGTAAAGGACATGTTTATATCACTATGATTATTATTATTATTATTATTATTTATATAGCGCCATGGTGCTGTACACAAGAAGGGGTTACATACAGAATACAGATATCACTTACTGTAACAAATAAACAATGATAGACTGGTACAGAGGGAAGAGGACCCTGCCCTTGCCGGATTACATTCTACAGATGATGCTTGATAATTTCTTGCATTTTGGTCACTTACCTTTTAAATTTGACAATTTTTTTAATATAGTAAAGGCATAAATTGGGTAGACTATTCCATAGGATATACTGTAAAAAGTCATTTTATAAGGACGTAGTTCCATTTTTTCAAATCACTGTATATTATTAAGGTGCATTGCTGACAAAAAGAAATTTACCTGAAATTCTTCTGTTACGACTGCACAACAATGCCAGCGGGATGCATATATACAGCACCAGCACAATAGGCGGCCGGTGATTTTCTGATAATACTCACTTTCTAACAGACTAGATATGGATTTCATTACTCCCTGAGCTGTGTTGATGTACGCAAGACTTGTCATCACATCTGCCAAAAATTGTTTATTTTGTGTTATGTTTATAATGACAAATTGAACATCCATCCGGCCGGTGTCTTTCAGTCTACATTGGTTTATTATCCAACCAAACTGACAGCTTGAGTTATCGAGACAAGGGCAGTAAGGCTGCGTGCCCACTATGCGTTTTTCAAGCGTGACCTGTCACCAAGCGGTCGCGTGACCTGTCACATGACTAAATGATGTCATGAAAGGTCCTTTTACACCACCGCGAGCCGTACAAGACACCGGACGCACCGGAGAGAAGACCGGGGGCAATCAGAAGGGGAGTATAATATTTATTTTTTACCATTTTTATTCATTTTTTTAACTGTTAACTTGGTCACACTATATAAATCCATGCTGGTTGGATACAGAAGTATATTTCTGTATATTTCTGTACACTTCTGTATATTTCTGTATACTTCTGTACACTTCTGTATATTTCTGTACACTTCTGTATATTTCTGTACACTTCTGTACACTTCCGAACACTTCCGTACATTTCTGTATATTTCTGTTCACTTCTGTACACTTCTGTACACTTCTGCGTATTTCTGTACAATTCTGTATATTTCTGTACACTTCTGTATACTTCTGTATATTTCTGTATATTTCTGTACACTTCTGTATATTTCTGTACATTCCTGTACATTTCTGTACACTTCTGTATATTTCTGTACATTCCTGTACACTTCTGTATATTTCTGTACACTTCTGTACACTTCTGTACACTTATGTATATTTCTGTACACTTCTGTACACTTCTGTATATTTCTGTATATTTCTGTACACTTCTGTATATTTCTGCATACTTCTGTATACTTCTGTATATTTCTGTACACTTCTGTACACTTCTGTATATTTCTGTACACTTCTGTATATTTCTGTATACTTCTGTATATTTCTGTACACTTCTGTACACTTCTGTACACTTCTGTATATTTCTGTACACTTCTGTACACTTCTGTATATTTCTGTACACTTCTGTATATTTCTGCATACTTCTGTATACTTCTGTATACTTCTGTACTCTTCTGTACACTTCTGTACACTTCTGTATATTTCTGCATACTTCTGTATACTTCTGTATACTTCTGTACTCTTCTGTACACTTCTGTACACTTCTGTATATTTCTGTACACTTCTGTATACTTATGTACACTTCTGTATACTTCTGTATATTTCTGTACACTTCTGTACACTTCTGTACACTTCTGTACACTTCTGTATATTTCTGTACTCTTCTGTACACTTCTGTACTCTTCTGTACACTTCTGTATATTTCTGTAAATTTCTGTATACTTCTGTACTCTTCTGTATATTTCTGTATATTTCTGTACACTTCTGTACACTAGTGTTGAGCCACCCCTGTAGTGTTCGAGTTCGGTTCGGTTCGTCGAACACCCGTGTGTTCGCCGAACTGTTCGTCGAACTGTTCGACGAACACCTTCGAACACCGTTAAAACCAATGGCAGGCAAACAAAAACACATAGAAACACATAGAAAACACCTTCAAAGGTGTCCAAAAGCTGACAAACTGCTCAGAAGACATAACTAACACATGGAAAAGTGACAAGTACATATAGTCATGCGAAAATAAAAGAGATGGAGGAGTAAAATGCCCTTCTAAAATCCAAAAAGTGAGAAGCCGACACGGCCAGTCCGCTCCTGCCCGTGCCACCTCCGTGTCGCCGGGTTTGTGCCAGAGCCGCGGTGAACCCTGATGGCCAGCCCCCCTCTCCCAATACTGGTGCCTGTCCGCTGGTGGGTCGAGCGAGCCCCCCTGTGGTGGAGGCAGGTCTAAGCTTTTTAATTTAAATTGTCTCTCTAATTTGAATGAATACACTTTAAATCCATTTACAAGGATCTATTGGAGGGCAAGTCTCATGCCAGCAGCCGCGTAATTCCAGCTCCAGTAGCGTCCACTAAAGCTGCTGCAGTTAAAAAGCTTTTATAAGGATCGAGCTCGGCTGTCCACCGCAAGGCATCCTACTGCCAGTCCCAGCCCCTATGCCTTGGGGTGCCTCCTGATGCTCTTCACTGAGTATCCCGTGGTCCCGAAGCATTTCCTTTGAAAAAATGAAGTGTCCAAACTACAGGTGGTGTAGCTTGCTTAACAGCCGGGATAATCCGCTGACTAGCAGACCCTGCTACTAGGCACAAAGTATTTCCTGGGCTAGATGCAGTTAAAAATTTGTAATTAGATACTCTCGTTGGATGCTGAGAAAGCATTCCATAGAGTCTCCTGGCACGCCATATATGATTCTCTTAAAAAGCTTGGGGTAGGGGTCTAGGGGACCCTTTTATAGCCAAAATCACGGCCCTGTATCGCAATACGTCACCTAGGCTGAAGATAAATGGAACTGTAGCACCCTGAGGGCTCGGTTGCTACAGAGGTATTGCACCTCACCCAGAGGTGTGATATCTCACTCTCAGGTAAGGATGTAGTGTGGATCAGGACCCGACACCTGCATGCATTACACCACATTGCCGTGGGGCAGGGCGACCAATATGCCCCTGAGATGGGCACGACAGTCCCTGTCCCTGGCTGGAGTGGGGGGAGGGAACACTGAGGAAGGGGAACCCTGTAGTGCAGGAGCAGGGAGGAAGCAGTTCCTGGGTGCATTGAGAAGGGAGTATAAAAGGTGGGCACCATCTTAGTTCAGTGCAGAGAAGTCTGAGCAGAAGTGGCAGGGAGCAGGGGCTCTGCATGAGCTCTGCTCCGGAGGCGGGCCTAGTAACAGAGGCCCAGGCCTGGAAGAGGGAGAAGGAAGGAAGAGGAGCGGAGAAGGCTCCAGGAACGAGGAACGAAGGGATCTCAGGGGTGCGGACGGGCGAGTCGCCACCGCACGCCAGAATCCACCTGCGTGGAGGGGTCAGGCCAAAGGGGGAGACCGGTCCCCGAAACTAGTGGAGGCAGGAAACGACCCTCAGCTAGAAACAGGAGGCTGTGACATTTTATGTGGCGCAGCCCCTCGCTACACCCGCTAGGAAGGCACCACATAGGGTCAGGGAAACTGGCGCCAAGTTTACCAAGAGGAGGCCCGAGGCAGCCGGACAGAAGGGTTGGTAAGAAAGGCCAGACAAAGGACACACAAAGGGGGTCCTGTGAAGCGCTCCAAAGTTATCTGGGAGTTGTCTGAGCCCCTCACCTGGTGAGCACAGTACGACGTGGGCAGCCGTTACCTGCAGACGTGGTCTGGATAATAAGAACTGTGAGTAAAGGCCCTGGACCACTGACTCTGTGTCATTACTGCTGCTGCCCTGCACCATCACCCCCATCCTCCGCATACACTGCCCTGAGGCTATACTCCTCCCGTGGGGAGTTATGCTACGCTCTGCTGCACCCACAACACCAGCCTCAGCGGTCTGCCCTGGAGCGGCGGTTCACTCTGACAGCAATCCACGGGTGGCGTAGTCGGACATTTAAACATCAAAACCACATAAATAGTTCCGCCACTGGTTTGACCACCCTGAGCCACGGAACCGGGTAGCCGCCACGGAGACTACAACCACCAGCATCCACCAAAAAGGGTCCGGCTCCGGGTGTCCCAAGGCCCAGGGGGCGCGTCAGAACATTTTCATCACCTTTCACAATCACCAATGGGACAAGGCAGGGATGTTCTCTGTCCCCTCTCTTATACATCCTAGTGACGGAGCACCTGCTCTCATCAATTCGCCATAACCCCAATATTAGGTGGATTGAGGTGGGAGGCACCGAGTACAAGTGCTCTCTATTTGCTGATGATGTCCTAGTATATATCACTCAATCACATATATCCATCCATGCTGTTATGGCTGAAATAGATCACTTTGTTACATGGTCAAATTTTAAAATCAATGCAGCGAAGTCTGAGGCCCTCGATGTCTCCCTCCCCAAATCCATATAGGATTCCATCCAGTCCAACTTTCCCTTTGCCTGGCCCTCACAGGGTATCAAATACTTAGGAATTCCTATTCATAGAGACCTCTCCCATCTATGTTATCTTAATTTTGGGCCCTTTATTGAACAACTCCATACAGACCACGGTTGGCAAGTTAGAACTGTAAGATTCACTACGTGAACCACTGGTGTTTTGTGGAAAAGCACATGTACACTGTGTTCCAAATTATTATGCAAAAAGTGTTTAGGAGTGATAAGGGAAGAATTTGTTTGTTTGTCAGTTAAACTCATTGATGGTGATGTGTGTCAGGGCTCTTTATATCACTGTAAGCAATTGCAGACACCTGTGCTAATTAGTTTGTCAGGTGTGTCCAATGAAAGGCAAGACTACTTAAGAAGGCTCTCTCACATTATTCAGCAGCCTACATTTTCTGCCAAAATGGGAAAGAAAAAGGATGTGTCGGCTGCTGAGAAGCAACAAATTGTGGAGTGTTTAGGTCAAGGCATGACTACAATCAACATTGTGCGATGATCAGGATGAAGTGTCTTGGCAATCAAGAAGTATGTAGCTGATTCACAGTACACACGTGTGCGTGCTGATAAGGGCAAATTGAGGACTCTTTCCTACAGGCAATTACGTCAGGTTGAAAGAGCAGCGGCAAAAAAGCCTTGTCATAGCAGCAGACAAGTTTTTGAAGCTGCTTGTGCCTCCAACGTCCCCCGAACAACAAGATGCAGGGTCCTTCAGAGGTTTGCAGCTGTGCATACGCCATCCTGTCGACCTCCTCTATCCACTTCACACAAGCAGAAATGGCTCCAGTGGGCCAAACATTACATGAAGACTGATTTCAAAACTGTTTTGTTCACGGATGAGTGCCGTGCAGCGCTCGATGGTCCAGATGGATGGAGTGGAGGATGGCTGGTTGATGGACACCCCACGCAAACACGGCTACAGCGCCAACAAGGAGGAGGTGGAGTAATGTTTTGGGCTGGAATCATGGGGAGAGAGATTGTCGGCCCCTTTAGGATCCCTGAAGGCGCTAAAGATGAACTCCATAATGTATGTGGATTTTCTCAAACAGCACTTCCTGCCATGGTTCAAGAAGAAGAACCGTGTATTTCACAGCAAGATCATTTTTCTGCATGATAATGCACCATCTCATGCTGCACATAAAACATCTGCATCTCTGGCTGATATGGGCATAAAAGGGGACAAACTTATGGTGTGACCCCCATGCTCCCCTGACCTCTACCCCATACAGAACCTTTGGAGCATCATTAAAAGGAGTGTCTATGATGGCGGGAGGCAGTTCACATCTAAGCAACAGCTCTGGGAGGGTATTCTGTCCTCATGCAAAACAATTGAAGCAGAAACCATCCAAAACCTGACAAATTCAATGGACGAGAGAGTTCAGAAGCTCCTTTCGAACAAGGGGTCCTATGTGAAAATGTAACATCACCTAGAATAAAGTTTTGAGTTGAAAACTGTTTGATTTCAGTTTCTAACAACCTGCTAATGCTTATAATTTCAAAAATGACCATTTTTTTGGTCTTTATTAAAATGAAAAGGTTGATCGAAAAGTGTGGGGGATCTAAGAGTGTGGCAACCCAGTAGTCATGATTACTTCGAATTCTGACAATATGAGGGTCATGCTGCAGGTAGTGCAGCAAGAAGGCACTTATGTGTCTTGCGCATCTCGGAGTCCCAAAATAATTTTCCGGGCTAGATGCAGCTAAAAATTATTTTTCATTTTAAATCTGGTGGAGCTTATTATAGATGGCCTAATAGGATCAGTGCTGCACACTGCTACAAAGCCCAAATTATTTTCCAGTCAAGATACAGATAAACATGATTAGTAATTTGAAAGCTTAAAACGGTTGGTAGGGTGATTTTAAACAATCATCAAGCTTTTACTCTCCCCAGGATGACACAGGGGTAGAAAAGTCGTTTCGGATCCATGATTTGTTCATCTTTATGAACGTGAGTCTGTCTACATTATCAGTGGAGAGCCGCGTGCGCTTATCTGTCAGCACACCACCAGCAGCGCTGAACACACGTTCAGACAGAACGCTGGCTGCGGGGCATGACAAGATCTCCAAGGCGTAAGTGGCTAGCTCCGGCCATTTATCCAGATTGGAAGCCCAAAAAGAGCAAGGGTCCAGTGACACAGTCGTGGCTTCAATGTTTACTTGGAGATAATCCTGTACCATCGTCTCTAGGCGTTGACTATGTGTCAGACTTCTTGTCTCCTGTGGCCTTGCAAAGGATGGGCTAAAAAAGTGGTGAAATGATTCCGCAAAATTGATGTTACCACCAGATACTGTGGTTCTGTTACGGTTTGAGTGCTGAACACTTGACGGTCCCACGGTTGGCAAGTTGGAACTGTGAGATTCACTACGTGCACCACTGGTATTTTGTGGAAAAGCACATGTAAGATTCTGCAACAGTCTCTGCTGATACTCCTGCATGCGTGCATCCCTTTCTATGGCAGGAATAATTTCTGCAAATTTACTTTTGTACCGGGGATCTAACAGTGTGGCAACCCAGTAGTCAGGATTATTTCTAATTCTCACAATTCGAGGGTCATGTTGCAGGTAGTGCAGCAAGAAGGCACTCATGTGTGTTGCGCATCCAGGAGCACCAAGTCCCTGTTGTGTTGGTGGCGAGGTAACAATCATGCTTCCTTCCTCTGTCCTCTCCCCCCAACCTCGCACAACAGAAATGTGATCAAGGTCTCCCTCATCTGATGAGTCTTCCATCAGTTCGTCCTCCACTTCTTCCTGGGCTCCTGCACCTTCCTCACTAGTTTGGCTGCTACCATGCGCCCTGGTAAAACCATCTCCCCCACCCTCACATGCCTGCCGCCTTGGTGCTGCCGACCGTCTGGACCTTGCAGATGTTAGCCCTTCCGCATACAACTCCTCCTCCTCTACTTCCTCCACCTCCTCTTGTGCCACCACCTGACTCCGAATTCTGTTTAACATGTGCTCCAGCATGTAAATCACCGGAATAGTCATGCTGATAATGGCATCGTCAGCACTAAACATCTTCGTCGCCATTTCAAAACTGTGCAGAAGGGTGCATAGGTCCCTGATCTGAGACCACTCCTCCAGCGTGATTTGCCCCACCTCTGAATCTCGTTGGCCCAGGCTATACGTCAGAACGTATTGCACCAGGGCTTGTCGGTGCTGCCACAGTCGCTGCAACATGTGCAGAGTTGAATTCCACCGGGTAGGCACATCGCATTTTAGCCGGTGAAGTGGCAGGCCCAACGACTTCTGTAGAGATGTAAGTCGCTGAGCTGCGGGATGCGAACGGCGGAAGTGAGCACACAGCGACCGTGCCCTCTGCAGAAGGCCATCTAGTCTGGGATAGTGGGCTAAAAATTGCTGGACAACCAGGTTCAACACGTGAGCCATACAAGGCACGTGTGTGACATTGCCCCGGCGAAGGGCCGCACCCAGGTTTGCAGCATTGTCGCACACGGCCTTCCCTGGTTTCAGGTCCAGTGGAGACAACCATTCATGAAATTGGTTCTCCAGAGCTGACCACAACTCCTCAGCTGTGTGACTCACATTTCCCAGACATTTCAATATAAAAACCGCCTGATGACGTTGAGCCCTACTGCCAGCATAGTAAGGAGGTGTGCAGGATCCCTTCTGCGCAGTTAGAAAGCTTGTGGCATGACCAGACAGGCTTTGGGTGCAGGTGGAAGACCGAGAGGAGGTTGAGGAGGCAGAAGCAGTGGAGGAACTTTGACATAAAGAGGATTGACGCACAACTCGTGGGGACGGAAAGACTTGGACAGCAGCCCCTTGTCCTGCTGTCACCATAGTTACCCAGTGCCCAGTCAGCGACATGTAACGCCCCTGTCCATGCCTACTCGTCCAAGTGTCTGTGGTGAAATGCACCCTGTCACACACAGAGTTTCTCAAAGAAGCGGTGATGTTGTGTGCGACATGCTGGTGGAGCGCAGGCACACCTTTCTTTGAGAAGTAGTGCCGACTGGGCATCTGGTACTGGGGCACTGCGACGGACATAAGGTCTCGAAAATCCTCTGTGTCCACCAGGCGGAAAGGCAGCATTTCTGTAGCCAAGAGCTTGCAGATGGTGAAATTCAACCTCTTAGCTTTCTCATGGCTAGGAGGAAATGGTCTTTTACTTGTCCACATCTGAGGGACCGAGGGCTGGCTATTGTGCTTAGACGGGGTTGATAAGGGTGTCCCCGGCAAACTGCCGGTCTGTGAGGAAGATGCAGGCGGACATGTTAGGTTGCCTTGATCCAAAGGTGGTGTTATCGATGTCGGACAGCGCTCAACACCAGCTGCTGTTACCACCTCCAAAGAAAATGATGACCTGCCAATCACGCTGGCTGTTGCGGGTAAAGAGGTGGCAGGTCTGCGCCCCAAAACAGGTGTGACTGCTGTCCCCCCAGTCACAGAGGATGAAGAGGCCGCGGATGCACAAGATATGGCAGACGGTGGTTGGCCCGGCCGGCTAGGCCGCATTGTAGCACACTGAGCTTCCCACTGCAACTTATGCTTCATGTCCATGTGCTGGTTCATGCATGAAGTACTCAAACTATGTATTTTTTGGCCTCTACTTAGCTTTTGCTGACAAATGTTACAGATAACACGAGTTGGGTCATCTTTATCGATCTGAAAAAATGCCCAGGCTATGCAAGGCTTAGCACCCATGCGACCTGAAGAGCCACCACGACTTGTGGTGAGAGGCAGAGTTGTGTTTGAGGATGCAGTTGTTGACGTGCTTCCAGTACTACGTCTCTGTCCAGGAAGGCGCAACCTGACCTCGTCGTCACTAGCATCTTCCTCCACCTCCTCTGCTGACCTCATCTCTTGGCTGACTGTGGGTTGACAGTAAGTGGGATCTCCAACCTCATCATCATCACCCTGTGTGTTATCACACCCGTCGTCCTCAGAGCCAACCTGTTCCTGCCCTGACAAAAAACTAAAGTTGTCGCTCCAATCAGGTATTTGAGTCTTATCATCGTCTTCCTCATTGTCTCCACCAACAGGAGTTACAGTTTGGGAATGAGGGTCTACATTATGGTCAGAACCTTCTGCGTCTGGTCCTGGATCCGACTCATAAAGATTCTGGGCATCAGTGCAGATCATTTCCTCGTCTGGATTCACAGAAGCGCTGGAGTCGACCTCTGATTCCCAGGCTATAGTATGAGTAAACAGCTCTGCAGACTCAACCATCTGTTCTACCTCATACTCAGACGGGCAGCTGGAGATTTGGGAGCTGTGAGGGAGCAAGTGCGATTTGGGTGACACCTTTGAGGACTGGAGTATTTGTGATGTTGAAGTTGATGTGGAGGAGAGCCCACTTAAAGGAGCACTTGATATCCGTTGAAGCACCTGCTGTTTTTGTGCCTCATCTGGAATTTGTAGCGATTGGCGTGGCCGTAAGAAAGGGATCTTATCACATTGTCCGCTAAAAGAAGTAGACATTTTAGTTTGGCTGGAAGATGGTCTTTCTTCTGCAGATGTTACTGTTGCTTTAACACCTACCCCACGGACACAACCTTTTTTCCCCTTCCCAACACGCCTATTCCCCTTTCCACCAGCAGCAGGCCTTTTTCCACTCATTTTGGTGGTTAACTAATTCACAACTCTGGAGTTGTTTGCACAAAAAAACAATGGATGGTAACCGAGCAGAGCTGAGTGGCCAAACTGTGGTATTAGGCCAAAACTATTGGCTGGGTTAGATGCAGAAAAAAATATATTCAGTTTGCAACCTGATGGAGGTCAGTATAGATGGATTAATAGAACAAGACCCACACACAGCTAGAAGCCCAATATTTTTTCAGAGGTAGATGCAGAAAAAAATATATTCAGTTTGCAACCTGATGGAGGTCAGTATAGATGGACTAATACAACAAGTCCCACACACAGCTAGAAGCCCAAATATTTTTTCAGAGGTACTGTAGATGCAGATAAAAATTATTTTTAATTTGCAACCTGATGGAGGTCAGTATAGATGGACTAATACAACAAGTCCCACACACAGCTAGAAGCCCAAATATTTTTTCAGAGGTACTGTAGATGCAGATACAAATTATTTTTAATTTGCAACCTGATGGAGGTCAGTATAGATGGACTAATACAACAAGTCCCACACACAGCTAGAAGCCCAAATATTTTTTCAGAGGTAGATGCAGAAAAAAATATATTCAGTTTGCAACCTGATGGAGGTCAGTATAGATGGACTAATACAACAAGTCCCACACACAGCTAGAAGCCCAAATATTTTTTCAGAGGTACTGTAGATGCAGATACAAATTATTTTTAATTTGCAACCTGATGGAGGTCAGTATAGATGGACTAATACAACAAGTCCCACACACAGCTAGAAGCCCAAATAATTTTTCAGAGGTACTGTAGATGCAGATAAAAATTATTTTTAATTTGCAACCTGATGGAGGTCAGTATAGATGGACTAATAGAGAAAGTCCGACACACTGCTAGAAGGCCAAATATTTTTTCAGAGCTAGATGCAGAAAAAAATTATATTCAGTTTGCAACCTGATGGAGGTCAGTATAGATGGATTAATAGAACAAGACCCACACACAGCTAGAAGCCCAATATTTTTTCAGAGGTAGATGCAGAAAAAAATATATTCAGTTTGCAACCTGATGGAGGTCAGTATAGATGGACTAATACAACAAGTCCCACACACAGCTAGAAGCCCAAATATTTTTTCAGAGGTACTGTAGATGCAGATAAAAATTAGTTTTAATTTGCAACCTGATGGAGGTCAGTATAGATGGACTAATAGAATGATGCTATGCCCAAAAGATTTTACTTCACTAGGTGCAGTAAAAAAATTGGTATTCTATACACAGGTGGTATATCTTGCAGCACAGATAGGCTACTCCACTGACTAACACACTCTGCAATAGGCCAAAAAGGATTAGCTTTGCTAGATTCAGCCAAATGCTGTGAAAAAAACTTGCACAGCACTGGCACAGACCTGCCTGGCAAAAACTGATAGGAACTGATGTAACCTAGTCCTGAAAAGGACTCCAATTACAATTAGTAAAGAGAGGAGAGAACAAGGCGCAATGGGTGACTCAGTATTGCAATTGTTAGAGGGGTGTGAGGATGGCTACTAACCTTATGAAGTTGTGCACCTCTGCACAACCCCAGTGTAAAGCTCCACAAGCTCCGCTCTGTTGGTGGCTGTCATCTATTTCCAGCGGCGTTCACAGATCCTGATCTCTCGGTGGTGGATCACGTGGTCAGGTTAGTTGCATGTAACGCCGAGATGGACGCCCAGCTTCACCAACACCCCCGGCAGCGTTCCGGAGGGGTTAGGGCAGCGCAGCTTGGAAAACCAGGGTAGTGATTCTAATTAAATTCCTCCCACAGGTGAAAGAACAATAAGTTAAAGGCAGCTCTACCGCACCCCAACAGGGGGAAAGGGACAATAAATGGATATGAATAGCGGTACCAGAGCGCCAATAACAGGGCAAAAATATTAAAAGGACTGATTTATTAATATACACACAACGCGTTTCGGTGGACACAGCCACCTTCATCAGGTGTGACAAGCAGCAAACAATTGATCCTTATATACATTTGACTAGGTATACAATTACTTAAAAGGGGCGGGGCCAGATACAGAGTAATACCTCTATATTAACCCCTTGAGTTCATATATGCTCAATAGAGTAAAAAGGATTATTATAAAATAATGCCTAATGAAGCATATAGGGTTCTTATAAAAAGGATTCGCTGTAAAAAAACAACAACTTGTGAATCCTATAATCTTAATACTTCATAGGATATATTGTCATCTACCACCCTATATTTTAGATTATATAAAAAAATAATAATAATTTTTACATACAACATAAAACAATGCATAAATATAAAGTATAAAATTACAATCAGTTTCTATCATTATAATTAGGAAAAGTAGACGAAGAAAGGAAAGAGAAAAAAAAAAAAAAAAAAAATTCCCCCCCCAAAAAAAAAAAAAAAAAAAAAAAAAAAAAAAAAAAAAAAAACAAAAACAAAAAAAAAACAAAAAATTTTTCTTTAAATTTTTTCTCCCTTCTCTCTCTCTCCTCCCTCCTCCCCTCCCTCTCTCCTTTCCCCTCTTCCCTCCTTCTCTCTCTCCTCCCCCCTCCTCCTCCATATAAAAGATATATATAATAAATTTGCTAAAATATGAAAACAATTATTTAAAAAGTTGTCTTCTCTATATTAAGGTTCAAACCTTCAGGAGACAAGGTTCCCATTTTGAAAATCCAATAATTTTCACGTGTAATGAGACGATTTAGTCTATCAGGGTGTGTATCAACTATATGATCAATGATAGTTAGTTTTAGGTTATTAGGATTTTTTTGATGTTCTTTTAAGAAATGATTAGAAACACTATGTAGGGGAAAGCCGTTTCTAATATTTTGGCGATGTTTATTTAATCTGGAGTGCATTTCCTGGATAGTGCGGCCAATGTATTGCAGGCCGCAGGTGCACTGGAGCAGATAGATCACATATGAGGACTGACATGTAAGTCTAAAGCGAATGGGATATATCTCTCCAGTGACCGCAGAGACGAATGTTTTGGCTCCGTTATCAATGGATTGACAGCATAAGCATTTAGGGACATTACATTTATAACATCCATTATTGCTAATAGGAACTGAATGGTTCGGTCTTCTACCAATTGTTGTATTGCTAGGGGCTATATAGTTTCCTAGATTTTTACTCCTCCGATATATGACATGAGGAAATTCCGGTAAATGACCAGTTAATATTGGATCATTACTTAAAATGAACCAGTATTTTTTTAATAAACTGGATAACACTTGCGTAGGTTTACCATAGGTAGTAATCAGATTTAAACTGAAATCGCTGTATGGCTCTTGGCTGGTATTCTTGGATTTGTTGATACACAGGTTCTGTGATAGGGATCTAGTTTTGGAGAAAGCATCCTCTAATAATTTCCGGGGGTATCCCTTAGCTCTAAAACGTTTTTGTAAAACCTTAGATTCCAGAAAAAAATCCGAATCATGTGTACAATTTTTGCTGACACGCCAATATTGACCGTATGGAATATTTCTAATCCAGCTGGGTAGATGGCCACTGTCAAATTCAAGATAGCTATTTACATCCACTTCCTTAAAGTGGGTAGATGTGGATATTTTACCCGAATTGTCTATATTTATCTGAAGGTCAAGATATTGAATATTACTCTCAGATATGGTAGAGGTAAAGGAAAGACCCCAGTAGTTAGAGTTTAATTCATCAATAAATTTGGCAGCCTCCACAGTATTTCCCCTCCATATAATAAACAGATCGTCTATAAAGCGGCGGTACATAACGATGGATTTATCGGCGCCGAGGGATTGCGCGATGTGGATAGACTCGAATGCCCCCATATATAGATTTGCATAACTGGGGGCAAACCTCGTCCCCATCGCGCAGCCCCTCAGCTGCCGATACATCACCCCCTCAAAAGAAAATACATTGTTCTCAAGAATGAAAGTTATACCCCTCAATAAAAAGTTTTTTTGAGGATCTTGTAAGTTAGGGTCCTCATCTAGGAATTTTTTAATTGCCTGTAAACCCAATACATGTGTGATATTGGAATAAAGAGAGCTTATATCGAGTGTAATAAGAAGACAGCCTGGAAGAGGGGGTAATTCTCTCAATAGTCTAATTAAATGTGTGGAATCCTTTAAATGAGAATCTAGGGATAAAACGTACTTCTGTAAAAAAAGATCAATATAGTGGGATAAGTTGGATGTGATAGAATTAATACCAGAAATAATAGGACGTCCAGGGGGATTAAATTTATCTTTATGAATTTTGGGTAAAAAATAAAAATAAGGGACTTTGAATTTTTTAATGTCTAAAAAGGATTTTTCTTTTTTATTGAGGAAGCCAGCTGTAGAGGCCCCTGCTACAAGTCCTTTGTACTCCAAAAAAATGGTTACAGATGGGTCTGCTTCTAATTTCACGTAGTAGTTTGAGTCGTCTAAGATTCTGAGGCCCTCCTTGATGTACCAGCCCCTGTTCATTATCACAGTCCCCCCTCCCTTATCTGCTCTCTTTATAATTATTTTTTTATTATCCTGAAGGGTTTTTAATGCACATTTCTCCTGGTAGCTCAAGTTATTCACTTTTTTAGAAATTGGGGGGAATGTCCTAAGGTCCCTCAAAATTAATTGTTGGAAAGTTTCAAGGTGTGAACCTTTGTGATGTAATGGATAAAAATTATTTTTCCCCTTCACATTTACATGAGTGAAAGGGTCCAGTAATGGGGGGCCTGGTATATTAGATTCTTGAATGGAGGGGGATACTGTTGAGCATGAACTAATAGGATGTGATTTTCTCTTATCTTCCAATAGAAAATGTCTTTTTAGTGTCAATTTCCTTATAAATTCATTTAAATCACAGAACAAAGTGAAATTATTAAATGGGACAGCTGGACAGAAAGATAATCCTCGACCTAACAAGGATCGTTCAGCTTCAGATAGCACATAGCTAGAAATATTAAAAATGCCCCCACAACCGATAGGGGTTTCTATCTGCAGGGAATTTGTATTCTGGTTCATTGGCAAGATTTCATTTTCTTTATATTTGGATTGTGTCTCAATTTCGGCATTTGGACTATTTTTGTTATTGAGGCCTCGGGTTTTTCCACTCCCTCTACATCCCCTAAATTTCTTTTTCGTTTTGGACAACGTCCGGGGACCACGTGAAAAAAATGTGTAATTTTCGTTTTATTAGTTTGAGATGCAACTGCATTCTGTGTTTGAGGATTTATCAAGATACTATTTTCATTCAAAATCGGAGATAATTCCAAGGATGTCATTCTGTTTATAGGGGGTTTTATGTGGTTTATACCATTTGTTTTATCAGAAGGTCTCCCTTGATTTAAAATATTCAGTGTATCCGCTATCGGGATCTGTCCAGATGACTCCCCAGCAATAGGAGTCTGTATTGCACTAGAAAGCTCTGAGATATTAGATCCACTATGGGATATCTCCTGTGTGTTAATATGTAATGTGAAGTTCAGTTCATCAATATCTGCTACTTGTGTGGAAATAGTAGACGGATTAGCAATAAATTCTACATCTGCTGCTTGTGTGGATAAAATAGGTGGATCAGTAATCAGTATGGAGGGAGGAGTAATTTCCATACACATTCCCTCTATTATAAGGTCATTATTTTTTTCCAAATTAGAATTAAATGCAGTATTTTTCTTGTAATTATTGTTAATGGATAACTTCTTTTTATGAGTCTCATATATTGCTTGTTGTTTTTTATTCATAAAAAACTGTTTTTGAAAACTATTCACTTGTTTTGTATGGTTATCAGGATCATTGCTTAGAATAGGGGATGATGGATTATCCCTAGTTGTTCTCTGCATAGAGATGATGGGAACAGGTGAAATTTGAAGTGGTGATTGGATTTTTTCTTTTTTAGAGTCTTTTATATCTCTTTCATATTTTTTGGCTTTTTTATTTATTAAATCATTTTCAAACTTAGCCAGTCTTAGTTTTACCTCATTATCTGTGGCAAAATATTCCGCAGATGAAGAAAAGAACTCCAAATCCCCTTTAATTTTAGCTATTGTTTCTAAAGCATGCATAGCCAGAGTATTCCTTTTATCAATCAACAATCTGATCAGTGTTGTTGAGCAATCAGAAATACACCTGTCCCATCTTTCAGTAAAAACAATATCCTGAGGAAAGGATGAGTTGAGATTCATTCTCAATCCCTTGGGTATTATGTTATCCTTAATGTAATGTTCTAAAAACATCGTGTCTACGTGATTAGTTATTTCTATTTTGCTATTATTTTCTAAGTTCAAAAACAGTCCACGTAACCTTTTTTGATCTGTATCATTCAGCATAGTTGGATTAGTATATATGCATCTGTCGCCATCTTTAGAGTCTTTACTAAGGGCTGTAATGATCAGAGATAATCTAAATTTCTCTCTATTGGTCACATAAAAGTCCATAATGATCCAGCAATTTAGATTTTAAAGTCTTAAACACAGTTCTTATCTGTTGACGATTCTGCAAGATTTTTCCGTCTCTCGATGTGTTGAATAATCTGAGTCGCCCAATTTGCAGCTCCTGGTCTTGAGGCTAAGCCCCCAGCAATAGCAGACCACCTATTTTATCCACACAAGCAGCAGATGTAGAATTTATTGCTAATCCGTCTACTATTTCCACACAAGTAGCAGATATTGATGAACTGAACTTCACATTACATATTAACACACAGGAGATATCCCATAGTGGATCTAATATCTCAGAGCTTTCTAGTGCAATACAGACTCCTATTGCTGGGGAGTCATCTGGTCAGATCCCGATAGCGGATACACTGAATATTTTAAATCAAGGGAGACCTTCTGATAAAACAAATGGTATAAACCACATAAAACCCCCTATAAACAGAATGACATCCTTGGAATTATCTCCGATTTTGAATGAAAATAGTATCTTGATAAATCCTCAAACACAGAATGCAGTTGCATCTCAAACTAATAAAACGAAAATTACACATTTTTTTCACGTGGTCCCCGGACGTTGTCCAAAACGAAAAAGAAATTTAGGGGATGTAGAGGGAGTGGAAAAACCCGAGGCCTCAATAACAAAAATAGTCCAAATGCCGAAATTGAGACACAATCCAAATATAAAGAAAATGAAATCTTGCCAATGAACCAGAATACAAATTCCCTGCAGATAGAAACCCCTATCGGTTGTGGGGGCATTTTTAATATTTCTAGCTATGTGCTATCTGAAGCTGAACGATCCTTGTTAGGTCGAGGATTATCTTTCTGTCCAGCTGTCCCATTTAATAATTTCACTTTGTTCTGTGATTTAAATGAATTTATAAGGAAATTGACACTAAAAAGACATTTTCTATTGGAAGATAAGAGAAAATCACATCCTATTAGTTCATGCTCAACAGTATCCCCCTCCATTCAAGAATCTAATATACCAGGCCCCCCATTACTGGACCCTTTCACTCATGTAAATGTGAAGGGGAAAAATAATTTTTATCCATTACATCACAAAGGTTCACACCTTGAAACTTTCCAACAATTAATTTTGAGGGACCTTAGGACATTCCCCCCAATTTCTAAAAAAGTGAATAACTTGAGCTACCAGGAGAAATGTGCATTAAAAACCCTTCAGGATAATAAAGAAATAATTATAAAGAGAGCAGATAAGGGAGGGGGGACTGTGATAATGAACAGAGGCTGGTACATCAAGGAGGGCCTCAGAATCTTAGACGACTCAAACTACTACGTGAAATTAGAAGCAGACCCATCTGTAACCATTTTTTTGGAGTACAAAGGACTTGTAGCAGGGGCCTCTACAGCTGGCTTCCTCAATAAAAAAGAAAAATCCTTTTTAGACATTAAAAAATTCAAAGTCCCTTATTTTTATTTTTTACCCAAAATTCATAAAGATAAATTTAATCCCCCTGGACGTCCTATTATTTCTGGTATTAATTCTATCACATCCAACTTATCCCACTATATTGATCTTTTTTTACAGAAGTACGTTTTATCCCTAGATTCTCATTTAAAGGATTCCACACATTTAATTAGACTATTGAGTGAATTACCCCCTCTTCCAGGCTGTCTTCTTATTACACTCGATATAAGCTCTCTTTATTCCAATATCACACATGTATTGGGTTTACAGGCAATTAAAAAATTCCTAGATGAGGACCCTAACTTACAAGATCCTCAAAAAAACTTTTTATTGAGGGGTATAACTTTCATTCTTGAGAACAATGTATTTTCTTTTGAGGGGGTGATGTATCGGCAGCTGAGGGGCTGCGCGATGGGGACGAGGTTTGCCCCCAGTTATGCAAATCTATATATGGGGGCATTCGAGTCTATCCACATCGCGCAATCCCTCGGCGCCGATAAATCCATCGTTATGTACCGCCGCTTTATAGACGATCTGTTTATTATATGGAGGGGAAATACTGTGGAGGCTGCCAAATTTATTGATGAATTAAACTCTAACGACTGGGGTCTTTCCTTTACCTCTACCATATCTGAGAGTAATATTCAATATCTTGACCTTCAGATAAATATAGACAATTCGGGTAAAATATCCACATCTACCCACTTTAAGGAAGTGGATGTAAATAGCTATCTTGAATTTGACAGTGGCCATCTACCCAGCTGGATTAGAAATATTCCATACGGTCAATATTGGCGTGTCAGAAAAAATTGTACACATGATTCGGATTTTTTTCTGGAATCTAAGGTTTTACAAAAACGTTTTAGAGCTAAGGGATACCCCCGGAAATTATTAGAGGATGCTTTCTCCAAAACTAGATCCCTATCACAGAACCTGTGTATCAACAAATCCAAGAATACCAGCCAAGAGCCATACAGCGATTTCAGTTTAAATCTGATTACTACCTATGGTAAACCTACGCAAGTGTTATCCAGTTTATTAAAAAAATACTGGTTCATTTTAAGTAATGATCCAATATTAACTGGTCATTTACCGGAATTTCCTCATGTCATATATCGGAGGAGTAAAAATCTAGGAAACTATATAGCCCCTAGCAATACAACAATTGGTAGAAGACCGAACCATTCAGTTCCTATTAGCAATAATGGATGTTATAAATGTAATGTCCCTAAATGCTTATGCTGTCAATCCATTGATAACGGAGCCAAAACATTCGTCTCTGCGGTCACTGGAGAGATATATCCCATTCGCTTTAGACTTACATGTCAGTCCTCATATGTGATCTATCTGCTCCAGTGCACCTGCGGCCTGCAATACATTGGCCGCACTATCCAGGAAATGCACTCCAGATTAAATAAACATCGCCAAAATATTAGAAACGGCTTTCCCCTACATAGTGTTTCTAATCATTTCTTAAAAGAACATCAAAAAAATCCTAATAACCTAAAACTAACTATCATTGATCATATAGTTGATACACACCCTGATAGACTAAATCGTCTCATTACACGTGAAAATTATTGGATTTTCAAAATGGGAACCTTGTCTCCTGAAGGTTTGAACCTTAATATAGAGAAGACAACTTTTTAAATAATTGTTTTCATATTTTAGCAAATTTATTATATATATCTTTTATATGGAGGAGGAGGGGGGAGGAGAGAGAGAAGGAGGGAAGAGGGGAAAGGAGAGAGGGAGGGGAGGAGGGAGGAGAGAGAGAGAAGGGAGAAAAAATTTAAAGAAAAATTTTTTTTTTTTTTTTTTTTTTTTTTCTCTTTCCTTTCTTCGTCTACTTTTCCTAATTATAATGATAGAAACTGATTGTAATTTTATACTTTATATTTATGCATTGTTTTATGTTGTATGTAAAAATTATTATTATTTTTTTATATAATCTAAAATATAGGGTGGTAGATGACAATATATCCTATGAAGTATTAAGATTATAGGATTCACAAGTTGTTGTTTTTTTACAGCGAATCCTTTTTATAAGAACCCTATATGCTTCATTAGGCATTATTTTATAATAATCCTTTTTACTCTATTGAGCATATATGAACTCAAGGGGTTAATATAGAGGTATTACTCTGTATCTGGCCCCGCCCCTTTTAAGTAATTGTATACCTAGTCAAATGTATATAAGGATCAATTGTTTGCTGCTTGTCACACCTGATGAAGGTGGCTGTGTCCACCGAAACGCGTTGTGTGTATATTAATAAATCAGTCCTTTTAATATTTTTGCCCTGTTATTGGCGCTCTGGTACCGCTATTCATATCCATTTATTGTCCAATTACAATTAGTCTTTACTCCCACAACCTATCTATTTAAGAGCACAGACCTCCCTGATAAAAGTCGTAGGAAATGCTGTAACCTAGTCCTTAAAAGGACTGCAATCACAACTATTCCCTACTCCCAAGCTATCTGTATATTTGTGCGAAAATTGGCTTGAAATTAACAAGGTATAGCGCACACAGCAACAGCGGTGCCGTCTAACACGCAGCTGCAGCAGTGAGAAAATGGTGGCGACGGGGAAAATGGCTTGGTCTTATAGGGCAAGGACATGTGACATACACTGCCAATGACACATGCCCTTGCTTGTGTGAAAAAAAGCACTTCGCTCCGTGTGTGCGCTGCTGATAGGCTGACAGATTGCACCTCCCCACTGTAAATGCGGGAAAGAGAAAAAAAAATGGAGATCTTCATTGTTCCTGCAGAGATCCATCCCCTGCCCCTTCCCCCACCCCGCTGTACACTCAAACTGCGTATTAACATTAATTTTCATCATTACTGAGAAAAAATCCAGTTATGATTTTGGTGCACGAACAGTTATCGAACATAACCTCGAACAGCCGAATTTTTATCAAATTGTTCGTGTTCGCCGAACGGCTTGAACACCGCCCAAAACAGCTCAAATTTGAGATTGGCAAACAGTTCGAGTAGAACAACGCTCATCTCTACTGTACACTTCTGTATATTTCTGTAGACTTCTGTATATTTCTGCATACTTCTGTATACTTCTGTATATTTCTGTACACTTCTGTACACTTCTGTACATTTCTGTACACTTCTGTACACTTATGTATATTTCTGTACACTTCTGTACACTTCTGTATACTTCTGTATATTTCTGTACACTTCTGTACACTTCTGTACACTTCTGTATACTTCTGTACACTTCTGTATATTTCTGTACACTTCTGTACACTTCTGTACACTTCTGTACACGTCTGTATATTTCTGTACTCTTCTGTACACTTCTGTACACTTCTGTACACTTGTGTATATTTCTGTACACTTCTGTATATTTCTGTATACTTCTGTATATTTCTGTATACTTCTGTACACTTCTGTACACTTCTGTATACTTCTGTATACTTCTGTATATTTCTGTACACTTCTGTACACTTCTGTACACTTCTGTACACGTCTGTATATTTCTGTACTCTTCTGTACACTTCTGTACACTTCTGTATATTTCTGTACACTTCTGTATACTTCTGTATATTTCTGTACACTTCTGTACACTTGTGTATATTTCTGTATACTTCTTTATACTTCTGTATAATTCTGTACACTTCTGTATAATTCTGTATATTTCTGTACACTTCTGTATAATTCTGTACACTTCTGTATAATTCTGTATACTTATGTATAATTCTGTAAACTTCTGTATATTTCTGTACACTTCTGTATACTTCTGTATACTTCTGTACACTTCTGTACACTTCTGTACACTTCTGTATATTTCTGTACACTTCTGTACACTTCTGTATATTTCTGTACACTTCTGTATATTTCTGTATACTTCTGTATACTTCTGTACACTTCTGTACACTTCTGTATATTTCTGTACACTTCTGTACACTTCTGTACACTTCTGTATATTTCTATACACTTCTGTACACTTCTGTATAATTCTGTATACTTCTGTATACTTCTGTACACTTCTGTATATTTCTGTACACTTCTGTATATTTCTGTACACTTCTGTACACTTCTGTACTCTTCTGTATATTTCTGTACACTTCTGTATATTTCTGTATAATTCTGTATACTTCTGTACACTTCTGTATATTTCTGTTCACTTCTGTACACTTCTGTATATTTCTGTACACTTCTGTATATTTCTGTATATTTCTGTACTCTTCTGTATATTTCTGTACACTTCTGTACACTTCTGTATACTTCTGTACACTTCTGTACACTTCTGTATATTTCTGTAGACTTCTGTACATTTCTGTAGACTTCTGTACACTTCTGTATATTTCTGTAGACTTCTGTACACTTCTGTAGACTTCTGTACACTTCTGTACACTTCTGTACTCTTCTGCATATTTCTGTACACTTCTGTACACTTCTGTATATTTCTGTATACTTCTGTATATTTCTGTATACTTCTGTATATTTCTGTACACTTCTGTATATTTCTGTACACTTCTGTACACTTCTGTATATTTCTGTACACTTCTGTACACTTCTGTATATTTCTGTACACTTCTGTACACTTCTGTATATTTCTGTAGACTTCTGTACACTTCTGTACACTTCTGTATATTTCTGTACACTTCTGTACACTTCTGTATATTTCTGTACACTTCTGTACACTTCTGTATATTTCTGTACACTTCTGTGCACTTCTGTACACTTCTGTACACTTCTGTATACTTCTGTACACTTCTGTACACTTCTGTACACTTCTGTATATTTCTGTACACTTCTGTATATTTCTGTACACTTCTGTACACTTCTGTACACTTCTGTATATTTCTGTACACTTCTGTACACTTCTGTATATTTCTGTACACTTCTGTACACTTCTGTATATTTCTGTACACTTCTGTATATTTCTGTACACTTCTGTATACTTCTGTATATTTCTGTACACTTCTGTACACTTCTGTATATTTCTGTACACTTCTGTATATTTCTGTACACTTCTGTACACTTCTGTATATTTCTGTACACTTCTGTATATTTCTGTATATTTCTGTACACTTCTGTACACTTCTGTACACTTCTGTATATTTCTGTACACTTCTGTATATTTCTGTACACTTCTGTACATTTCTGTACACTTCTGTATACTTCTGTATATTTCTGTATACTTCTGTACACTTCTGTATATTTCTGTATACTTCTGTATATTTCTGTACACTTCTGTATATTTCTGTACACTTCTGTATATTTCTGTACACTTCTGTACACTTCTGTACACTTCTGTATATTTCTGTACACTTCTGTATACTTCTGTATATTTCTGTACACTTCTGTACACTTCTGTATATTTCTGTACACTTCTGTATATTTCTGTACACTTCTGTATACTTCTGTATATTTCTGTACACTTCTGTACACTTCTGTATATTTCTGTATACTTCTGTATATTTCTGTACACTTCTGTATATTTCTGTACACTTCTGTACACTTCTGTATATTTCTGTACACTTCTGTACACTTCTGTATATTTCTGTACACTTCTGTACACTTCTGTATATTTCTGTAGACTTCTGTACATTTCTGTACACTTCTGTATATTTCTGTACACTTCTGTACACTTCTGTATATTTCTGTAGACTTCTGTACACTTCTGTACACTTCTGTATATTTCTGTACACTTCTGTACACTTCTGTATATTTCTGTAGACTTCTGTACACTTCTGTATATTTCTGTACACTTCTGTATATTTCTGTACACTTCTGTACACTTCTGTACACTTCTGTATATTTCTGTACACTTCTGTACACTTCTGTATATTTCTGTAGACTTCTGTACACTTCTGTATATTTCTGTACACTTCTGTATATTTCTGTACACTTCTGTACACTTCTGTATATTTCTGTACACTTCTGTATATTTCTGTACACTTCTGTACACTTCTGTACACTTCTGTATATTTCTGTACACTTCTGTATACTTCTGTATATTTCTGCACACTTCTGTACACTTCTGTATATTTCTGTACACTTCTGTATACTTCTGTATATTTCTGTACACTTCTGTACACTTCTGTATATTTCTGTACACTTCTGTATATTTCTGTACACTTCTGTACACTTCTGTATATTTCTGTACACTTCTGTACACTTCTGTAGACTTCTGTACACTTCTGTATATTTCTGTACACTTCTGTACACTTCTGTACACTTCTGTATATTTCTGTACACTTCTGTATACTTCTGTATATTTCTGTACACTTCTGTACACTTCTGTATATTTCTGTACACTTCTGTATACTTCTGTATATTTCTGTACACTTCTGTATACTTCTGTATATTTCTGTACACTTCTGTACACTTCTGTATATTTCTGTACACTTCTGTATATTTCTGTACACTTCTGTATACTTCTGTATATTTCTGTACACTTCTGTACACTTCTGTATATTTCTGTACACTTCTGTATATTTCTGTACACTTCTGTACACTTCTGTATATTTCTGTAGACTTCTGTACACTTCTGTATATTTCTGTACACTTCTGTACACTTCTGTATATTTCTGTACACTTCTGTACACTTCTGTATATTTCTGTACACTTCTGTATATTTCTGTACACTTCTGTACACTTCTGTATATTTCTGTACACTTCTGTACACTTCTGTACACTTCTGTATATTTCTGTACACTTCTGTATACTTCTGTATATTTCTGTACACTTCTGTATATTTCTGTACACTTCTGTATACTTCTGTATATTTCTGTACACTTCTGTACACTTCTGTATATTTCTGTACACTTCTGTATATTTCTGTACACTTCTGTACACTTCTGTATATTTCTGTAGACTTCTGTACACTTCTGTATATTTCTGTACACTTCTGTATATTTCTGTACACTTCTGTACACTTCTGTATATTTCTGTAGACTTCTGTACACTTCTGTATATTTCTGTACACTTCTGTATATTTCTGTATATTTCTGTACACTTCTGTATATTTCTGTACACTTCTGTACACTTCTGTATATTTCTGTACACTTCTGTACACTTCTGTATATTTCTGTACACTTCTGTACACTTCTGGCTCTTCATTCCATTTTAGTTTCCTCAGCTGAACTGTAAATTGCATATTTTGGCTCCTTTTATCACAACACTGAAGTGCTGGGGGGATCTTAGCGATAGCAGCTATCATCCTGTTTATACAACAGTTTGCAGTAATGCTTCCACTGAGGAGATTACGCGATTTGCTCCTCACATGAGATAATAGAAACATAGAATTTGACAGAAGATAAGGACCAATTGTTCCATCTACAAGACAGTCTGTTTATCTCCCTTTCCACTCTTATAAGGTTATTTCTCATCTTACTCCAGTCCCAGGACAGACCTGCATTCATCTTATTTCAGCAGTCTTGCTATTTTATTAGTGTCTGCAGCTGAGTCTTGAAAATGTAGATCCACATCCATTGCTGTGCTGGTGCTTGGTCTTATTCATTATCATCTTCTAGCTCTCTCTTTTCTCAAAGCGGTTATCCAGCTTTTTAATACTGATGGCTTATTCCGAAAATAGGTCACCATTATTAAATCATGGGGGTCTAACCATCGGCACCCCCACTATCGGCTGTTTGTACAGGCTGCGGCGCTCAGCTAAGCTGCAGTGCCTACATGAGCGCCACAGTCTATTCAATATTCACTGCTGCTTGCTGACTACTTCATGCTGCGTCATACTTTATATCGCCGCCATGAAAGATATTGCATCGTTGTTTCATTGCAGTGAATAGGACGATACTAATGTTTTGCATCCCTGCTGTAAAAAGCACAGCAGAGGCAAGTGCGGAGCAGCGTGCAAGCTGTTGGAAACCTTGTCTAAGCGCCACAGCATGTTTATTCAGAGTCAAACCCCCACAAATCTAATATTGATGACCTATCCTAAGCATACACCATCAATTTTAAAAGGATATTCTCATTGACTCTAAGAATGTCCCAAATTACCATTTAAAGAGGATGTATCACGACCATAATCTTGTTTTTTTTTGCAAAAAACACTCCCAGAAAAATACTTTTCTAAATATAAAAAGTTGTCCACTACTTAGACGAGCTTACACTCACCCCCTGAAGAAGGAATATTCCAGCAATGTTGGTGCTGGGTCTCCCTGTGCTCATGAGACATTAGTATATCAAGTGACCTCTGCAGCCAATCAGCCACCGTTGACCGGCTGCAGTAATTACTATTTCATCAAAGCGGACATCTGCTCTAATGGAATACTGATGAGCAGCAATCAATTGGCTGCAGTGCTCACGTGAATGGCGCCGGTGCAGGAGGTGACTATAAGCATTTCTTATTCTACTCAAGGGACTTGGGAATTCAAGAAGAGATTGCCAAAGTAGTGGAAAATCCCTTCAATAAAAGTCTAAAAAGTGCTCTACACTAAATAAATAAAATGGCACTAGCTATTACAAGATCTTATGGTTCTGGCTAAAAATGCTCAGTACTGTATATAGCATTTATATAGCAGTTATTGGTCTATACATTGACAGTGCTGGATTTATCAGGAACCCCTTGTCTGGAAAGTTAGACCTGATTTTTGTGGGGTGTTCTTATATTTTGCATAATACCCATTTTTTTACTCAGCCTGCATAAGATGGCAAATTTTTGCACGAGGACAACCTTAGTAGGAAATATGGATCCATCTAGATTATATCATTCTGCCCAAATGACAGAGGATAAATATTAGTTCAAGTAATAGGGTATTTTAATAGGATATCATAAAACTACATACAGGAAATCAGTCAAATAGAAAATACACTATATGGACAGAAGTATTGGGGCACATGTCTTAATCCTTAAAATCAGGTTTTCATTCAGTTCCACTTTCACAGGAACATAAAATCCAGCCCTCACCATGCAGTCTGCCTTTACTAACATGTCTGTTCATTTGGAGCATCATGCCAGCAGCAAACCGTGTAAAATTACAAAAAGGTGCAGTTGAGTGTTGAAGTGCATAAAAATCACAAATGTTGTGCTAACCCAATAAATGTAGAGCTCCAAGCCTTCTCTGACATCAATATCAGAACAAAAACTGTGCACCAGGAGCTTCATGCCATAGGTTTCCATTGCATATAAGACTTACATCACCAAGCACAATGTCAAGTGTCAGAATTAGTGATGTAAACCACAGTGCCAATGGACTTTGGATTGGTGGAAACATGTGTGGAGAAATGAGTCACACTTCTCTATATGTAGTCAGGGTGATGGATAAGTCTGGGTTTGGCGAATGCCTGGAGAACCTTATCTACTTGACTGCATTGCGCCAACTTGAAAATTTGTTGGAAGAGTGAAAATGCTCTGGTGTTATTACTCAGGGTTTGGCCTAAGCCCCTTAGTTCCTGTGAAAGAAAATCTTAATGGTTCAGCACAGGAAGATTTTTTTAGATTTTTGTATGCTTCTAGCTTTGTGGGAACAGTTTGAGGAAGATCCTTTTTTGTTCCAGCACAACTGGACCCCAGTGCAGAAAGCAAGGTCCATACAGGCATGGCTGCGGGAGTTTAGTGTGGGAGAAATTGGCAGAGCCCTGGCCTCAGCCCCATCAAACACCTTTAGGATGAACTACAGCAGAGATTGTGAGCCCGGGCCTCTGATATTTTGGATGAAGGGGCAAAAATGGCTACAGACACCTTCAAAATCTTGTAGAAAGAAAGAAGAGTGAAAGCTGTTATAGCTGCAAAAGAGGGGAAAAACTCCATAATAATACCTTTGGATTTAGAATGGGATGTCATAAGTGCTCCTATAGGTATAATGTGTAGGTGTGCAATACTTTTGCCCATATTGTGTATCTCTCACAACAGTCTTGAAATAGTGTCACTTCTGACAGGCTATGTGGGATGATGTGCATGTAATGGCAGTACTATCTTCAGCTCTAAAAAAGACCGATGAAATCATAAGTGATGAAGGTACAGTATAGTTACATGAAGAGCAATATGCAGAAAGACACAGTGCAGTTGACTTTGGTTGAATTGGCTTTAATTACACTTATACATTCTGGTTAATTGCTTATTATCATTTTTAACATATTTTAGCCACAATATGAAAAACACATATCCATGTACCTGTAGGTTGTAATCCCTATCTGTAACGGTAACGTTTCCAAACCACGGGAAGCATAGATCGGTGCAGCAACACACTTTTATCTCTGAAACCCTGAAAGATTTCAAAGAAAACCTAGATTAAAGGGAAACTGTAAGCAGGTTTTTGCTATTTAATCTAGGAACAGCATAATGTAGGGGCAAAGACCCTGATTTTAGCGATGTGTCGCTTACTGGGTTGTTTGCTGTAGATTCAATAAAATCAGTGTTTTATCAGCAGGAAATTATCACTAGCACTAGAGGACTAGCTGTTTTGAGCAAAGTAGTCCTCCTGCTCTGTGTAAGGCATCTTTCTGCCTATGCACAGTGTACACATAAAGCTGCCAATTAGTGGTGTGGGCAGGGTTACACAGGATTCAGCATTCAGAGAACTAGTAGGTCAGGAGCAGAGAAAACGGAGATTTTATGAAAACTACACCAAGCAGACTATTAAGTGGCACATTGCTGAAATCAAGGTCTCTGTCTCTACATTATGCTTCTCTCAGAATACATAGCAAAAACCTGGTGACAGATTCCTTTTAAAGAGCCGGCCAGGTGTTATTGGAATAGATGGGACTAGACCAGTGCCGCTCCCAGCCGGCTTCTCCCGGCTCTGTTTCAGGTGATTGACAGAACTCTCCCGATATACACACGTGGTAGAGATCTGTCAATCAACTAGGGCATTGCAGGGAGAAGCCGGCTGGGGGCGACACCGGAGTAGTCTTGTCTATTTCTATGGTTCCTGCTTCCTGAAACTATGTTTTCTCTAAACTGATAGAGCGTTTCAGAGAAAAACATACCTGGCTGCAATCGTACATCCAAGACTCTGATTCATGTTGCCTGTGGATTGAGCAGCATGAAATGTCTGACCCATAATATCTGAGCTTCTACAGAGGATTCATTGTCTTGGCTGATAGAGCTTTAAATGATTATTGAGGAATAATACTTTGTTGGACTGATACGATGGTCTGTTAAACAGGATTGCATACAATTGTTTCAACTTCACTCTACATAGAGCTGTTTTCCTTTGATATAAAAAGGCGCCTTCCTCTGCCAACAGAAGTAGATGAGTCTGATGAAGATTTAACACTAGCGCTTCTATCACAGATGTCATCTCTATACTTATATAGTCACTCAACTATATTTAGTTCCTTTTTGAAGTGGCAATGGATGTTGATGTTTCCCAGCAATTCAATAAAGGATTCTTTTTGATCAAAATGTCATGAAAAGTATACAAAGTTTACAGGCTGTCACCAAATATAAGTTTGTATTTGATCTAGAAGATAAAATATTTTAAAGCGAATCTGTCATCAGATTGCACAATCTAAAGTGCATACATTATTAACCCCTCATAGATATCAGCCATACATGTACGACAGATGTCGAGTGGCTGTGTGTGGATCAGGCTCAGGAGCTGAGCCTGCACCATACAGGACAGGTGTTGGCTGTGTTATACAGCCGGCACCTGCCTCTTACAGCATCAATCTGAGCTTGTCCTGTTTAACCACTTAAATTCTGCTGGCAATCTCTTACAGTGTCATTTACGTGTTGTAAAGTATCAGCCCACCCATGATACTTTCACGGATTGCTGATGAGATGCTACAGTAGCAGCTGGCCTACTGAAGGACCTCATCTTTGTACTCCTATGAAGCTTAGCCTGTCACTGGGGATTAATTTTACTATAGTGTACAAGCAATCAAATGATTGCAGGTTTAAGTTCCCTAGGGAAACTAAAAAAATAAAGTAAGTAAAATGTAATTTAAAAAAAAGTTTTTGAAGGATAAATTATACAGTTATTCTGATATGGATTTCCAAAGTAAGTATACCGGCCTCATCAGTTGTAAGAGATTTATTTATTAAAGAGAACCTGTCATCAAGTTTCCCGTTATTAAACTACTGCTAGCATAATCTGTTTCCTAATTAGGATCCTAAAGATCCACTCTTTGTGCCCCTGCATCCTGCCATACCTTTCAAAATTACCTTTATACACCGCTCTCCCTGTATGGTAATCTGCACCAAGCAGTCCAATGGGTGGGTAGAGACCAACCTCGACAACGGCTATGACTTCGCTAAGGTGGCCCCGTTGCCTTTGATTGAATCCATTAGTCAAAGGCCATGGCCCCACTATCAGCATTTGGTCAGTATTCAGTCAGCATTTTTTCTAAGGAGTGGGAGCTAAAACCAGGTGAGGAACAATCAGAGAAAAGGTATAATAGAAACAAGTCACCAATTCTGCATTTATCACCATTCCTGGTTTTGGCTCCCACTCCTGAGAAAAAATACTGACTGAATACTGATCAAATACTGATAGTCGGGCTGTGGCCAAAGGCGGGGGGGACAAATTTGTGAGCTCATAGCAGTCGAAGTTGGTCCATAGCCTCCCATCTGACCGCTTGGCACAGACTATCATACAGGGGGAGCAGTGTTTAAAAATAATTTCTGCATGTTTGCCAGGGGCGCACCTAGCTGATCATTAGAATCCCAAAACCTGATGATAGCTTGTATTGTGAAATCTGGTGAGAGATCTGTATTAAGACAGCTTTACTGGGTGTAAGAAAGACATTTTAATGTCCATATTATTGGCTAAACACCAAACCCCTGAACTTGCTAAGGACTAATTCAGACATCAATCTTTCGTATGCAAATTCTATATGTGTTTTTCATGGATAAAACTCACAGCTAGCATAGTCTATAGGACTGTTCACATGTCCATATATTTTTTGTGGACCAAGTGGTCTGCACAAAATCACAGAGACATGTCTGATTTTGATCCAAATCATGGACCAAACACGCCATAAAATCGCATAGCATCCATGTGCTGTCTGTGTTTCACTGACTATTTGACAGCAGAAGCTTGAGAAACCTCCGTTTTTATCATAAGAGAAAAACTGCTGAAACACTGATGGTAAAAACTGACACTCTGACCAAACTCTGATTCAAATCAGATCAAAGACATTGAAAAAACGACTCTACGTTATAAACTTCTGTGAAGCACCTGGGGGTTCAGTGTGCTCACTACACATCTAGATAAGTTCCCTGAGGGGTCTAGTTTCCAAAATGGTGTCACTTGTGGGGGGTTTCCACTGTTTAGGCACATCAGGGGCTCTCCAAATGCGACATGGTGTCCACGAATTATTCAAGCAAATTTTACATTCAAAAAGTCAAATGGCGCTCCTTCTCTTCCGAACCCTGCCGTGCGCCCAAACAGTGGTTTTCCCCCACATATGGGGTATCGGCTTACTCAGGGGAAATAGCACAACTTTTGTGGTCCATTTTTCCCTGTTACCCTTGCGAAAATAAAAAAAAATTGGGTCTAAGGTAACATTTTGTGAAAAAAAGTTAAATGTTCATTGTTTTCTTCCACATTCCAAAAATTCCTGTGAAGCACCTGAAGGGTTAATAAAGTTCTTGAATGTGGTTTTGAGCACCTTGAGGGGTGCAGTTTTTAGAATGGTGTCACTTTGGGGTATTTTCTGTCATAAAGACCTCTCAAAGTCACTTCAAATGTGATGTGATCCCTAAAAAATGGTTTTGTAAATTTTGTTGGAAAAATGAGAAATCGCTGGTCAACCTTTAACCCTTATAACTTCCCAACAGAAAAAAAAATTTGGTTCCAAAATTGTGCTGATGTAAAGTAGACCTGTGGGAAATGTTATTTATTAACTATTTTGTGTGACATATCTCTGATTTAAGGGCATAAAAATTCAAAGTTTGAAAATTGCTAAATTTTCGCCAATTTTCTGATTTTATCCACAAAGTAATGCAAGTGATGTCGAAGAAATTTTGTCACTATCATGAAGTACAATATGTCACAAAAAAAATCTCAGAATCAGGGGGATCTGTTGAGGCGTTCCAGAGTAATTACCTCATAAACTGACAGTGGTCAGAATTGTAAAAATTGGCCCGGTCATTAACGTGCAAACCACCCTCGGGGGTAAAGGGGTTAAAGGGAATCTGTCACCACATTTAACCTATCTAAACTATTTATATCAGCATACAGGTTATTGACTGCTGAGGAGAGTGATCCCTGTATGCCTCATATCAGATGCCTTATTGCCTTATTGTTGATAAATCTTCCTTTATCACTTTATATAAATGACCTTTTCCAGGCTCTGGGGAGGATGTTGCCTGCAAGATAACTCTACCTCCAGAGATTATTTTACATGAAGGGGGAGTTACCACTGTGAGACATGTAATGGCCGCTCTCTGCTCCCCTGATCTCACTGCAGAGCTGTGTGTGATTATACCTGACACATCTGCAGGCTCCTCTCACTGCAGAGCTGTGTGTGATTATACCTGACACATCTGCAGGCTCCTCTCACTGCAGATCTGTGTGTGATTATACCTGACACATCTGCAGGCTCCTCTCACTGCAGAGCTGTGTGTGATTATACCTGACACATCTGCAGGCTCCTCTCACTGCAGAGCTGTGTGTGATTATATCTGACACATCTGCAGGTTCCTCTCACTGCAGAGCTGTGTGTGATTATACCTGTCACATCTGCAGGTTCCTCTCACTGCAGAGCTGTGTGTGATTATACCTGACACATCTGCAGGTTCCTCTCACTGCAGAGCTGTGTGTGATTATACCTGACACATCTGCAGGTTCCTCTCACTGCAGAGCTGTGTGTGATTATACCTGACACATCTGCAGGCTCCTCTCACTGCAGAGCTGTGTGTGATTATACCTGACACATCTGCAGGTTCCTCTCACTGCAGAGCTGTGTGTGATTATACCGGACACATCTGCAGGTTCCTCTCACTGCAGAGCTGTGTGTGATTATACCTGACACATCTGCAGGCTCCTCTCACTGCAGAGCTGTGTGTGATTATACCTGACACATCTGCAGGCTCAACTCACTGCAGAGCTGTGTGTGATTATACCTGACACATCTGCAGGCTCCTCTCACTGCAGAGCTGTGTGTGATTATATCTGACACATCTGCAGGTTCCTCTCACTGCAGAGCTGTGTGTGATTATACCTGTCACATCTGCAGGTTCCTCTCACTGCAGAGCTGTGTGTGATTATATCTGACACATCTGCAGGTTCCTCTCACTGCAGAGCTGTGTGTGATTGTACCTGACACATCTGCAGGCTCCTCTCACTGCAGAGCTGTGTGTGATTATACCTGACACATCTGCAGGCTCCTCTCACTGCAGAGCTGTGTGTGATTATACCTGACACATCTGCAGGCTCCTCTCACTGCAGAGCTGTGTGTGATTATATCTGACACATCTGCAGGTTCCTCTCACTGCAGAGCTGTGTGTGATTATACCTGTCACATCTGCAGGTTCCTCTCACTGCAGAGCTGTGTGTGATTATACCTGACACATCTGCAGGCTCCTCTCACTGCAGAGCTGTGTGTGATTATACCTGACACATCTGCAGGTTCCTCTCACTGCAGAGCTGTGTGTGATTATACCGGACACATCTGCAGGTTCCTCTCACTGCAGAGCTGTGTGTGATTATATTTGACACATCTGCAGGTTCCTCTCACTGCAGAGCTGTGTGTGATTATATTTGACACATCTGCAGGTTCCTCTCACTGCAGAGCTGTGTGTGATTTTCCCTGACACATCTGCAGGTTCCTCTCCGCTTCCAGCTCACAGGCAGACAGGGTGTAATATTGTTACACTACAGCAGAGCTCAGAAAACTGCAAAAAATGTGTTTGCAAGAAGACAAATTGAATTTCTCCAGTTCTGTGTTAGTTACTTGTCTCACACTGGTAACTTTCCCTTCATGTATAATAATCTCTGGAGGCAGAGTTATCTTCCAGGCAGCGTCCTCCCCAGAGCCTGGAAAAGGTCAATTATATATAAGAAAACGTGATTTCTCTGGAATAAGACATCAGATTGCAGATATCAAGGTATCATTTTATTCAGCTTCCTATAACCTACATGCCTATATAGACGGCTTAGGAGGGGTGATCCTACTGACAGATTCCCTTTAAAGACATTATTGGACATGATTTCGGCTACATTTCATCTGTGTTTTTATGAAAGCTGCATTTGCTATTTTCACCCTAAGCATTCTCTTAAACATCCCTGACCAAGCTTAGGTTAGAAATAAGAAATATTGTAAAACATAGAAGAAAAATTAACATACCGTATATCTTCACTGCACTAAGCTGCCCCATTCAATACTAAACTTGTCTGCTTGATAAATACAGCACTTGTTTTTACCAGATTAAAATGTAAATCTTGTCGAGTTTGTGCTCATCTAATCCACCCACACAATGTGCAAAACATGAAACATTAGAAATGGGAACATCATTACATTCTTCATCTGCCCTGTAACTACATTTTCTAAAATGTGCCTTAAGTGTCTCCACTTTTCAGCTACATTTCCGAATGTCTTTGGGAAATTAGCAAATTGTTCAGGCTGCCATTGCCTAACAGTAGAGAAACTGCATTCCAGATAGTTTCTCTGCTATTGGTCATCAGAATACAGTCAGCATTACAACAATATTCTTTATCCTATACACAGATGTAGTCTATTGAGGCATAGAAACAAAAAGAAAAGGAATGCTACTGACGCGCCCCTGGGCCTGTGTCGCGCAGCGTTGCGCACGCGGGAGCTTACCCGGAGCCGGATCTGTTGAGGGTTGTAGTCTCGTGGCGGTGATCCGGTCCGTGCCCAGGGAGTCAGACTAAGTGGCGCTGTATTAGCAGTAGATGTTGGACGACTACGCCACCCGTTGAATGCAGCTATGGAGCTGCCGCTGCAGGGCAGACCGCTGAGGCCGGTGGTACGATTGTGCAGCGTAGATGGTGAAACCCCCAACGGGAGGGGTATGGCCTCAGGGCAGCCGACGTGGATGATGGGGGTAGTAGGAACCACTCAGAGACGATGCGGTGTAGTTCAGGGTCTTTACTGGTGATAAAGATAGACCCTCCCGGAGTACTGGCTAGCGATTGGGGCCTGGTCAGTCCTTGAGCAGATGGGATCTCCCCTGGCCAGGCGGAGTTGTAGGCCTCCCAAACTAACGATACTCTTCTGGCTACCTTGCTAGAAGCGGGTATAAGTAGCCCACGTCCCTGAGTGTACCGTGTGGTGCTCACCCGTATGGCCGGTGACTCGGGGCCTTCTAGTAGCTTCCGCTCCACGACGGCGGTGCTGGTCCCATGCGTGTGACCGTGCCTTCGGGTTTCTTGGCCAGAGGACCTGAAATCCCCTGCCTGACGGATTCTGCTGCTGGGTAGGAGTTAGTCCCCACAGCCTCGGACTCCGGGTCCGGTAAGAAATCTTCTCAGTCAGGGCGACCTTGTAACACTGCTCCCACAGAGCTCCTGTTGTTTCTTCCCATAGCTGCTTCTCTTCTCTGTCTCTACTTCTGGCATGGCCCAGGAGCTGGGCCCAGCCGGAGCCACAGCTCCCTGTCAGCCCTCCTGGCTGCACTCTCCCTCTGAACTCTCTAACCCTGCCTCAGCCCCAGGTTTATACAGGGGAAGTTCTTCCCCTCCCAGGACTGGGCAGGAGGTGTGGCATGCATAAGATTCCTGACCAAGAGACCTCCCACCTGCTCTCAGACATAACATTGCTTGTTACTGTGGAAACCAGACCCCTGGGGTGCCACACTACGTTATGAAAAAGTTCCTTAAAGAAGCACTGCTCCCATCAAAGATTTTATCCTCTTAATATGTTGCAGTTATCATATTATATAGCACTGTGTACTTACAATTGCTCATTTTGCCTTTCTACCCAGATAATTCTTCTCTTTACAGTAGGTCTATGACATCATGTGATTGAGAACTGACTAGCTGAATTTCTAAACTCTATGTAGAAACAGGAAGTCTCTTTTCCCTGCATGACTCATGAGTCTCTGCAAAAGTCAATGGAAGGGAGAGGAGCAGAGCAGCTAGGTCAGAAGTTGAAAAGGGGGATGATAAATGCACGGACAAGACACTTCCTGTTTTTACATAGAGTAGAAAAAAGAGAAGAATTATTTGGGTAGAAAGGGAAAATGAGCAATTGTAAGGACACAGTGCTATATGATATGATGACTGTAATATATTAAGAGGATAAAAACTTTGATGGGAGGAGGAGTGCTTCTTTAAATTCATGCTGACCGCTCATTCTACTGTGTGTGTGTTTTCATCGTAAGGGCAGAGTCAGACGGCCATAGTACTTGGACAGGGATTGCAACCCAATGTTTGGACTGGCTGGCGGCTCTCCTGACAGGAGCGTGACAGCATGTATTTCTATACAGCTGTCACGCTCGGGTCAGGAGAGTCCGAACATTGTGTTGTAATCCCCATCTGAGTAATACGGCCATCTGACTCTTCCCTGAAACTCAAATGAGTTTTTGCTGCCATCATTGGGAGCCACTTGGGCCAGAAAAACACTTGTTTGGGAACTTTGTCTAGAATTTACATTACAGAGAGATCCTGTCAGAAACTTTAACTCCCCCAAAACCATTAATATGACTGTGTAGCCCTTTAAAAGATACGCCAGTTGATCCCTTTATGACCCCCAAAATGCTGTTTCAGTAGCGAGAAATAACGTTTTGAAGTTCAGCCTGGGAGTGCATAGGCTGTGTAATACTTCACTTCTCCTGTGGTGGTGCTGCAGGAAAATGAAACACTAGCTGCACTGTTTTCTCCCCAGTTTATCGATGATCACTAGGGATAACAACGCTTTGTATAAAGATCTGGTATCTGACCCACCATATAGATGAATATCTTCCACATTTTCTCAGTCACTGTCTTAACAGGATGGCACGTCCTTCGTCTGAGAATGTATCTTATTCACATAAGGTTCATTTACTATAAACTACTTGCCATCATTTTATTTTTCAAGCATAGAAAATATATTTCCAGCTGCAAGTGCATTCTATATTCTCTTGTATATAATATCAAGAGTCCTACATTTTCCATGGAACTTTATTTATTTATTACATTACATTGGCTTCTGTCTCCACTGAATCTGAATCTAATGAATGTTTAATGCTTTATTCTTTCCTAGTGCTGGCAAGGAAATGTTAGAAATGATTTTTATTTTATTTTTTACTAGTAAAACCATTTATTAGAAGTTCGGTTCAGGCAGGTTTCACATTTTCATTGTCATCCCATGAACCAATAGACTCACGCAGCTTTGTGTCTTATCTATCTATTTTTGCTGAAAAATAGTTATTGCGACACCCACACCAGACTATTCATGCTATTAAAGAATATATTGTGTGAATATATAATTATTTATTACAAATTGTAATTAAAACCAAACCAACTACATACTGAAAGAAACTATTTTTTCGAAACTTTTTTTATTACAGATTTTTTTATTTTATTTTCTGTACATGACCATGAAAGTGATCTTCTAGACTGCGGTTGTTAACAGCATTTACAGCAGCCACATTGACAAAGGAACCTGTAGTCTGAAAAGGTTCATTGATAACTGTGGGAGAGCATTGTGGGCATGCACTGTGACCTGTGCAGAGGTCCAGGAGCGGACATATCATTGGTGCAATCTGTGCGGCCGCAGAGGGGCCCTTTTCTACCACCAAAGCAGGTGCAATTTTGCATTTTTAAGAGCACTTGGGCTCCAAAGGGCCCATATATTGTCTGCCAATGCAGAGGCCATGGTGCAGACAGAGGAGGTGACTTGTGACCATCACCTATTGTGAAAGATGTGATACTGTGGTATCGATACATAGGCCTTACCTTTCATTGCAATCCTGCCTGTGATGATAAGATAACTCCTGAAAAGTCTAAATAATAATTTAGATATTCGTGCTGGGATAATAGGTAGGGAAAAGGTATAAGAGGCAGGGAAAAGATATCAGAGGCAGAATGTTAGAGTGTGATTAAAAAAAAATTATTTATAAAAATATTAATTCTAAAAATAGAGAGAAGATAATGATACTTCTAGTCCATGTAAACAGATGGATTGGATTAGTCCTGCATAGGATGAACAATTGTAGATCTTAAGACGTAGGTGCTCTATTAATAAGAAGATGGTCTGTAAATTTGGCGCATATAAGGTCATCCCCTATGGTAAAGAAAAAAGAATCAGGCACCTGGTAGGAAAGGATAAACAATGGCATATAATACAGAGTGCTGTGAGGGTACCTGTATAGTTTAGGTGGTAGCAGTGGATCAGATTATGCTCAGTAGCATTAGACCAACATGCTTCAATAGCAGTAAGACAAGTGACGCGCCCCCTGGGCCGTGGGGGTACCCGGAGCCGGGCCATGTAGATGCTGGGGGTAGTAGTCACCATGGCGGCGACCCGGTCCGTGACCCAGGGCGTCCGTGACCCAGGGCGATCAAACCAGGGTAGTCTTCGTGCACTAATATCAATGTCCGGCTATGCCACCTGTGGATTGCGGTTATTGATAACCGCCGCTGCGGGGCAGTCCGCTGAAGCTGGTGGTATGTGCAGCAAGGTGATGTTACTCCCCACAGGTGGAGTGTAGCTTCAGGGCAGAATGAGTGGAGGGTGGCGGTGATGGTGCAAGGTGTGACGGTGCAAGAATAATCACAGAGTCCACACGATGCAGTCCCAGATCCTTTACTCACGGTTTAAACAGTTCCACTTACAGGGCCAGTGTAAGAGCCCACGGCATACTGTGCTCACGCAGTGCGGGGCCCGGTCGACCCTCAGATAACTCCGGAGTATTTTTCAGGACCCCCTTCTATGTGTCCTTTCTGGCCTCTTTCCTTGCACCTCACACCTAGCGGCACCTCTGTCCAGTGTCCTCGGGCCGTAGTGGGCGACGTATGTTCCGTCCCCAGGGTCCTATGTGGCTACTTTCCTAGTGACTCGTGTGGACGGCCTGCTGTATTTAAAGTGCTGCAGCCTCCGGTTCCCAGTTGAGCCCTGCAGTCTCTGCTGGTTGAGGGACCCAGTTCCCTTCTTCTGGCCTGACCCCCCTACCTCCTGGCAGCGGCGGGCATACGGGTGGCTTGCTGCACGGCCCGCACCCCTGGGATCCCTTCTCTCCTCGTCCTGGAGCCTCTCCTGCTCCCCTTCTCCTTCAGGCTCAGGCCTCCTGACTAGGCCCGCCTCTGGAGTAGAGCTCCTACTGAGCCCCTGCTCCTGTACTCTAAGACTCCTTCCTCCCTTGAACCAAGATGGTTCCTTACTTTTATACCTCCTTCTACAAGTGCTCCCAGGATCTACGTCCTCCACCCCATCCACTACATAGTTCCCCCTCTCTAAGTGGTTCCTTCCCACTCCAGCCAGGGACCAGGGACACTTGTGCTCTACGTAGGAGCATTATCGCCCTGTCCCCCGGAAATATGGTGTAATGGATGTAGTGTTAGGGTCCTGAGCCATACTCCTTCCTTACCTGAGAGTGAGGTACCACAACTCTGGATGAGATGCAATAACTCTGTGGCGACCGGACCCTCAGGGGCGCCACACAAGGCTTGTTCAATAGCACTGCAGCTGGGTAGGTAAAAAGGTGGGCGGTTATTATCTGCGCAGGGTTAGTATCAGCTGGAAAAAATTGGCGCAGGTTTACCTGCTGGAGCGGAGTCCCTGTTAGAACTCTCCTGTTAGGTTTTTTCTAGTTTGCTGGTCACATGACCATTTTTGCCTATTTAATCCGGTTCCGCCCTCCTGGCCTTGCTGGACTTCATTGTATTTACTACTCTTGAGCTAGCTTGGTGCTCTGTTACCGTTCTCTGTTAGTTTTGCTAGGTCTTCGGACCTCTATGTTCTTTGTTGTGTGTTTGTCTTTGACTGCTACAATTTCTGCTAGGAGGTGTCCAACTTTATCCCAGTCCCTAGTTCTTGTAGGGATCCCTCCCTTGCATCTATAGGTCTTCGTACAGACTAGCCGAGGACTTTAGCGGGTCTGATCGCAGGATCAGGTTCCCCGTTACATCGTAGGGATCCAGTTTAGTTCTATTGTAGGGACAGATCTCCTGTCTTTCCTTAGTGCTTGTAGCAGATCATAACAGTAAGTCCAGCCCAAAAAATTTCTCTAAGGAAAGACCTCCAGATTCCATCATGGTCTCGGTTCAAGATTTGGCTCAACACTTGCAGGGACTCTCTCTGGAGGTGGCCGAGCTCCAACAACACGTGAGTAGCTGTTCTGGAGCACATTTGGTAGAGCCAAAGGTACGTCTGCCTGATCTATTTTTTGGTGAACAACAAGATTTTTTTCTTTTATAAATGCTTGTTTATTGTATTTTCGTTTAAGACCGGATCCTCTGGTGATGAATCACAGCGCATAGGGTTCATAATGTCACTTTTGCGCAAGGATCCTCAGGGATGGGCTTTTTCTCTCCAACCTAGTGATCCGTGCTTTAGATCAGTGGATAGTTTTTTTTCTGCTTTGGGTTTGTTGTACGATGATCCTAATCGTGTCTCATCTGCTGAGTCTGAATTGAGACGTTTGAGGCAGGGATCAGGTAATGTGGAAAAGTATTGTTCTCACTTCCGTCGGTGGTCTGCCCAGGTGGGGTGGAACGATTCAGCTTTAAAAAGTTTGTTTCTTGCGGGGCTAGGTGAAAGGGTTAAAGATTTGCTGATTGCTTATCCCACACCTGGAAACTTGCAGGAGGCTATGCAATTAGCTATACAGGTGGACAGGAGACTGCGTGCAAGGGTTAATGAGAGCAAATCCTCTGCTATGTCAGCTCCGAGTCTTGAGAGGGTCTGTGCTGACAAAGGAGAGCCGATGGAGATTGGGGCGATGACACCCCACTCTCAGGAAAAAGACCGCAGGCTTTCTGAAGGTTTGTGCTTCTATTGCGGAAATTCTGGTCATTTTATTAAGAACTGTGTGCTTCGTATGAACAAAGAAAAAAAAATGGTCAGTTATGCACGTATAGCCTGTTTAAATACAAAGGGAGTATTCCTATCTGCTACTACCGCTGCTCAGGAAGAATTAATTGAATTTCGGGTATTTGTGGATTGTGGTTCTACTCTGAATGTGATTGATGGGGGATTCTTGGAAAAACTTACATTAAAACCTAAACCTTTGTCATCCCCTATTGCTGTGGTTTCTGTTGATGGCTCTCCCTTGAAGAGTGTTACTCACAAGGTCTGTGAGTTTCCCCTCACTATTAATGGTGTTCATCAAGAGAATTTGGATTTGGTAGTATTGAATAATTTGCCTTCTCCAGTAATATTGGGGTTGCCCTGGTTAAAATTGCATAATCCTGTACTGGATTGGTCTACCAATGAAATTAAGTCCTGGAGCCCTAAATGTTATGACAAGTGTTGTAATGGACGTATTGCTGCGGTGGAAAAAGGGGAATTACCTGTACCTATTCAGGATTTTTGGAGAGTTTTTTCTGAGGAGGAGTCACAAATTTTGCCTCCCCATAGAGACTATGATGGTACCATTGAATTTGTCCCTGGAGCGACTCTTCCTAAAAGTCGTTTATTTAATCTTACTATTCCTGAGAGAAAGGCTTTGGAGGAATACATACAGACAAGCTTGGCCGCCGGTCACATTAGGCCTTCCAAGTCTCCTGTGGCTGTTGTTTTTTTTTTTTTTTTTAAAAAAAGATGGCGGTTTACGTCCTTGTCTGGACTTTCATGAGATTAATAAAATTACTGTACGCAATCCTTACCCACTGCCATTGATTCCTGATTTGTTTAACCAGTTAGTGGGGGCCAAGTGGTTCTCTAAAATTGATCTCCGGGGGGCATACAATTTGTTGCTCATGAAGGAGGGTGATGAATGGAAGACTGCTTTTAACACTCCTGTGGGTCATTTTGAGAATCTGGTTATGCCTTTTGGTCTTACCAATGCTCCAGCATTTTTTCAGAATCTTATTAATGACATCCTTAGACCTTTGATCGGCAAAAATGTGGTTGTGTATTTGGATGACATTCTGATTTATTCGCCTGATCTGGAGTCTCATTGGCGGAGCGTACGTGAGGTTTTACAGTTATTAATGGACAATTCGCTTTTTGCTAAGCTAGAGAAATGTGAGTTCGCTGTACAGAGAATTAGTTTTTTGGGTTGCATTATATCCAGTGAAGGTTTTGAGATGGACCCGGTTAAAGTTCAAGCTGTGCAGGAATGGCCTAGGCCTATTGGTTTGAAATCGATACAGAGGTTTTGGGGTTTCGCCAATTATTACAGAAAATTCGTAAAAAATTGTTCTATTATTGTCAAACCGCTGACCGATCTCACTAGGAAAGGTGCTAATGCGGTTCAGTGGACTTCTGAGGCCATTGAAGCTTTTGTGTTTCTAAAGGAGAGGTTCACCTCTGCTCCCATCCTTATGCAGCCTGATGTGACTAAGCCTTTTTTGGTTGAGGTTGATGCTTCCTCTGTGGGGGTTGGTGCGGTGTTGTCTCAGGAAAGCAAGGATGGAGTACATCCCTGTGCCTTTTTTTAAAAAATTTTTTCTGAGACTGAACTTAATTACGATATTGGTAATCGGGAATTGTTGGCTATTAAACTCGCATTTGAACACTGGCGTCATCTCTTGGAAGGTGCTGAATTTCCCATTCAGGTTTTCACTGATCATAAAAATCTGATCTATCTTGATGCTGCCAAGCGCTTGAATGCCCGTCAGGCTAGGTGGGCACTTTTTTTCTCGCGGTTTAATTTTTCCGTTACTTACATCCCGGGTACCAAGAATGTCAAAGCTGATGCTTTGTCTCGCAGCTTTTCTCCCATGGTCAGTGCTGAGGAGGAGGAGGAGAGCATTTTACAAGAAGGTGTTGTGATTGCTGCTTTGGACTCCGTTTTGGAGGATGAGATTCTTAAAGCTCAGGAGAATGCCCCATCTAACACTCCCCATGGGAGGTTGTTTGTGCCTAGGACCTTTAGGAGAGATTTGTTTGTTGAGTGTCATGAGTCTCGATTGGCAGGTCATCCAGGAATTTCTGAGACCAAGAGACTTGTGGGTCGCAGTTTTTGGTGGCCTGGATGGCAGAAGGAAGTCATTAAGTGGGTGCGTCAATGTACTGTGTGTGCTAGATCTAAGTCTTCGCATGCTCCTGCTGCGGGGTTGCTTTGCCCTCTGGAGGTTCCTAGTGCACCTTGGACACATCAGGCTATGGACGTTATTACTGACCTTCCCCCCTCTGAAGGTTTCACGGTCATCTGGGTGGTCGTGGACCGCTTTAGCAAGATGTGTCACTTGGTTCCCTTCATCAAACTGCCTTGCGCTAAGACACTCGCTAAGGCCTTTGTCAAGGAAATTGTCAGACTACATGGCGTTCCTACTGACATTGTTTCTGATAGGGGACCTCAGTTCGTGGCTCGTTTTTGGCGTGCTTTTAAAGACAGGTTGGGAGTTCATTTGTCGTTTTCATCCGGATATCATCCTGAGTCTAATGGCCAGACAGAAAGAAAGAACCAGGATGTTGAGCAGTTCTTGCGTTGCTTTGTGGCAGACAATCAAGAGGGGTGGTCTGAGTTTCTGCCACTTGCTGAATTTGCTCTTAACAACCATACATCCTCTTCTGCTGGGTGTTCGCCTTTTTTTTGTTGTACTGGGAGACATCCGTCTTTTGGGTCATTCTCCAAATTGGTATCGGCTGTGCCGGAGGAGGAGAGTTTTTCCGGTGATTTGGAGAGAGTTTGGACGGATGTGCGTGATAATCTTCAGGAGGCTAACAAAAAATCTAAGAGGTACTTTGATAGGAAACGGCAAGAGGTTTCGTTTGCTATTGGTGACATGGTTTGGTTGTCCTCTAAGAATCTGCGATTGAGGATTCCTTCGAAAAAATTGGGTCCCAAGTTTGTAGGGCCCTTTAAGGTGCTTCAGATAGTTAACCAATCTGCTGTTAGGTTGGAGGTTCCTACCTCCTGGAAGATTAATCCGGTGTTTCATGTTTCTCTGTTGAAAAAAGCTGATGTGTCGGTTGGTGACGCCTCTGCCACTGTTCCTCCGGTGGTGGAGGACGGGGAATATGAAATTTCCCGCATCTTAAATTCTAGACGGTATAGAGGGAGTTTGCAGTATCTCGTCGCTTGGAAGGGTTTCGGACCCGAGGATAACTCATGGGTGAGGGCGGATGATGTTTCTGCTTCCAGACTTGTAAGAGCGTTTCACAGGAGGTTTCCTGATAAGCCCGGTCCTAGGGGATCCGGAGGATCCTCTTAGAAGAGGGGGTACTGTTAGAACTCTCCTGTTAGGTTTTTTCTAGTTTGCTGGTCACATGACCATTTTTGCCTATTTAATCCGGCTCCGCCCTCCTGGCCTTGCTGGACTTCATTGTATTTACTACTCTGGAGCTAGCTTGGTGCTCTGTTACCGTTCTCTGTTAGTTTTGCTAGGTCTTCGGACCTCTATGTTCTTTGTTGTGTGTTTGTCTTTGACTGCTACAATTTCTGCTAGGAGGTGTCCAACTTTATCCCAGTCCCTAGTTCTTGTAGGGATCCCTCCCTTGCATCTATAGGTCTTCGTACAGACTAGCCGAGGACTTTAGCGGGTCTGATCGCAGGATCAGGTTCCCCGTTACATCGTAGGGATCCAGTTTAGTTCTATTGTAGGGACAGATCTCCTGTCTTTCCTTAGTGCTTGTAGCAGATCATAACAGTCCCATCTTGCTGCTTGGTTCCGGGGTTTACCATGTCTGTGGCGAGGGGATCAGCTGCTCCTTCTTGCAGGTGAATGTTCCGCTGATGGGTATTCTTGGTGGCTGTAGAGGAGGTTGGGAGTGGAGTCCCGGCCGGAGACTAGTGTTCCTCACGACTCCTTTTGTAATGTCGCGCCACAGGGAATACCCACCCTCTAACATTCTGCCTCTTATATCTTTTCCCTACCTATTAGCACAGTGCGAATACCTAAATTATTATTTAGATTCTCCTTTTTTACAACTTGTGGTAGTTGCTCCATTTGCTGCAGGTCAAATAGCCAGCCTACCTGCGCCTCTCACTTATCTATTAACGCCTTAAAAGTGGTCTCTACATAACAGGAAGTATCAGTCTAATATCAGGTTTAGTAACCAGAGCAAAATAATCAAATAATCTCATGATTTTTATTGTATAAAGTAAATAGTGATATGGAAAAATAAAGAAAACAATATACTCAAAAATATTCAAACTCTATGGCCCAGATCCACCAAAGTGTTTTCACTGGAAATCAGGTGTAAATCAGTTTTATAAGCTGCAAAATTTTTGCACAACTCGAGGCTGTGCAAAAATTTTGCAAATTTGACATTTTCATGCCAGTTTTGCCCAGCTTTGCCAAAATGTGTGGAGCTGGGGCATGGAAGGGTGTGATGCCACAGCTCATCTAATTCATGATGAACTGTGCCATATCTTACGTTACAAATCTTACTCCAGTCCCTGGAGGTTTGTGGAGAAGCGCACGGAGGCGTGCACTACTTTTCATACAAGCCTGACTCATTAGGATCCGTGCGCCTCTTAATGAATCAGGAACGTCTGACTCCAGCATGCCCCTCTTCAGGACCATTTTTATGAATGAATGGGTCGTATATAATTTTTAGTGTTGAGAGAACGTGATTGGATAACATACTATCCGAGCATGTCCGGTTTTATCTGAGTATCTTCGACGTGCTTGTCTAATATGTTTGTCTCCCTGCAGCTGCATGTTTTGTGGCAGTAAACAGATGCAACACATGCGGGGATTGCCTAACAAACAGGCAATCCCCGCATGTGTTGCGGCTGTCTACCACCGAAAAACATGCAGCCGTAGGGAGTCAAACATACAGTATTAGATGAGCATGCCAAAGATATTCGAATAACACTCGAGCATTCTTGGACAGCACGTTATTCGAGCACGTTCGCTCAACACTAATCATTTTCTAATGATAATTTCATGAACCATTATTGGAAATATAAAGTAAATATTTGATAAGTTTCATTACAATAGAAACATTATATCTAAAACTTACTTTGTGATTTACATTTGCGGCTTTCATTCACTTATTGCAAAAATATAATCTAAGTTTCCTGGTATTTATTCAACTACAATAAAGTTTAAAAGAAAGGTGAAAATGTCATCCTTTACCCTTTGTGTATAGCCTTTAATGGCAACTTGTGAAAAATGCAGAGATTTGATACAGGAGTAAAGCAAATAACAAAAACGTCACATGAAATCCAGTAGTTATTAGTATTCCTTCTGTCTAACACAATAAATAATTGCATAGTACTTACAAATCCTTTATTCTGCTATTTCATTGTGGTAAATTAGTATTATAATGTCCCTTATATGTGTTTTCTAAAATTTTCAGTTACTCCCAAGTCATTTTTGCCTCCGGTATGTGGTTAAATGCACTGACCTTATCTTGCCATGACTGTCTTTTATTTTTAGCATTAATTGGCAGAATGTCCTTCCTACAATGACATTGATACTTTAAATCTCTATTTAATAAAGTGCCTGAGAGCTTCTGCAAACACCGTTGTAAATCAAGGCATTATCCAATTATAATCTCAGTGTGTAATTATGAAATTTGCTCAGAAAAGGAAAGGTGCTATAATAAAGGACCAATTACCTTTCTTCTCCCTGGTGGCAAAAATATGTTTGAAGTGAGCATGTTATTGAAGAGTATATGAAAACCCCGTAGCCATTACATCTGTTGGCATTATAAATTCCACCAATGCCTTTAATGAAGGTCCATTCATGGATCTTCTGAAAACTTTTACAAGGAAGAGCTGAATGGAGCAGCTGGTTGCACATGTGCTATGACACAATGTTAAAAGTCTATGACGTTGGCAAAGAACACCCTTCATCATTCTGTATCCTTAGAAATGTAGACTTTGAAAGGAACAACTAGGCAGCTATTCCATACTTCTGCAGTGAGGCCATGGTCTTACAGCCAGAAGAGAAACAGGACAGAACAGGGAAAACAAGTTCTCCCTTCTTGCAATTGTTGGAAGTCCTAGATTAACAATAATCACCTCAAACGACTCCTGGCGCAGCTGGAATGCCGGTGGATAGTCAAATTAGGCAACATGACTCCATCAGGTCTGAATGAAAAACTTAGTTTTTCACCTTTCTTATAAGTTAATACTGTGTTTTTCTCATCAAACCACTCTGGAATTGTCTTTAATTATGCGTGTTTTATGTTCCCATTTTATTCATTTACTCATTTTTTCTGATGTTCGTCATGAATTATGCCTTCTGTGTAATGGCCCCCATCCTACTGGTTGCTGAGGATCATACTTGATTCACTGTTCTTTATCAGAGATATATGCATGGGTCTCACGTTTTGTTGATATTTTGTCTGTATTATCTTTTTACTGTTATGAATGTCACTAAAGAGCATTTATATTTACTTGACATTCTTACCCATGCAGTTTTATCCCATTCACACACATTGGATGGGTATCTCCCTTGTGCACGCATTCCCTTTTTTGAAACCTCTCCCCTTTATATCTACCATACAAATCTGTTGTAGCCTTGTATGCTATCTCGCAGGGTGCGCATGCGCGCTGGTTCTCCCATCCGCCCCGTCCTTGAAGGCATCTGACCCATGCGATGCATGTCACTGACGTCAGAGGAAGTGTTCTTCCTGGCACGCATCGTCATCGTGATCCGCCGGAAATTACAGAACAGGAGGCAGAAGTCCCGCCCACACGCGCCCGCATAGCGCGATTGATCATTTCTTTCACCTTCTTAGACACAGGAGGCATATATAAAGACCACTTAGCACATGCAACACATAGGCCCCCCCAAAGAAGCCTACGCGAAACGCGCCTAGGGGCTCTCCATCTGACGCACGTGGCACTACAACACTTTATGGGTGAGCATACTCCCTTTGTCAGATACCACTCTTGATGACACATGATAGCACATATCTTCATGGGTTATTCTTATGGCATGATACTGTAATACTATTTCCACTATTGTCAGTATAGCATATGACTGTCTGCTTTTTACCTGAAGACAGAGGCCTTTCCCATTTGATATCTACCTTTGTATCAGCATTATTATTACATGACAGACACTCATATGTGTCCTCATGTGTCACACACCTAGTTGTTTGCTCCCGTTATACTGACATCTTAGTTTTGCCAGTGTTGGCACAATGTTGTGTTTTTCATCAAATAACCAAATATACCTGTTATGATACTCTGTCATTTTTACAAGTGTTTAATAAAGTTTACAAATATTTTATATGCATCATACTTCTGGTTTACCTTTTTTATGGGGTATGAAGCTCCGTTTTTCTCTCTATTGTTGTCTTTATTGTTTTGGGAGAATCCCCTAATGCACTATGGTCCCTCTATATATTTCTATTTCTAGCAAATGTCTCATAGAAATAATTTATGTAGAATGGAAAACCCCTGTAAAAGGCTTATGCAAGTTGATATGGTCAGATCAAACTTTGTATAGTTTGTCACTACTACTACCAATGTAAGTATGTCATTACCGAATTTACTACGTGATGTCTGAACCTTCTTTATGTTGTTCTTCGTTCCTTTAAAACCGTCTTACAAATTTAGCTTTAAAAACATATATATCTTTATATTTTTTTTTAGTAAATGTTTCTATGTAACAATGCCAAGTCAATTTTTAATTCATTCTCTAGGGGAGTTGCTATAGATAGTATGGATAATATATCTAAAACAGAGAAGATCAAAGTTGATATCTTGACATGTTTTTAAGGGTATATTTGAACGGATGCTCTTAGCAAGGATATTCTTGCTCAGAAGAGCTTATTTTGTAAGGAGATCAGGGTATTAACTGGAAACACAAGGGAAACGGGCTGGAAAGTTAGTTAAAGTCTAAAGGCATTTTCTTGTACAATACTTTCTATTAAATATACACAGCCTGCTGGAGTTATAGCTATAATGTTCCACTTATTAGCTTCAATGGCTGCTTCATATGTCTTCATGATTATTACCCATGATCAGGCAATATCTCTGATGTGAAATCTACTTGGCTTCCCATGACAGAAAAGTTAATTCATCTCCCAAAATAGCTCCTTGAGTCACATGTGTTCGAGCCGCGGCTGTAAATTAAACATCAACAGCTTTCCATTGGCAGCAAGTGAGGGATTAATGTCTAGGTCTATAGAATGCTCATCATGTAACCATACAGTGTGTAATTGTCCTGTCACCATCTTCTGGCCTCATGCTGATGACATAACTTTAAATATAAATTGAAATTCATAAATCACGTTTGTAGTAAGAGCCACGAAAAAGAAAACGTTAGATCATGTCCACTCTCATTTCTATTCTTTTCCTCATTTTTTGTTGTTTTAACAGCTGCAGAAATTTTTTAGAAGAATACTGGATCTGTAGACAGTGCATGGACACCCAATGCTAAGCTCTGGCTCTCCTTTGTTGCACAGACAATATTTTTTAACCCCTTCAGCCCTAAGCCTATTTTCACCTTCTTGATTGTTTTTCCGTGATATGTTGTACTTTAAGTTAGTGGTAAATTTAGGCAGATATTTTTTGGCATTTATTTGTGTAAATATCGGAATTTTGACTAAAAATGTGAAAATTACTCAATTTTTTAAACTTTCAATTTTTAGATCCTTAAACCAGTTAGTTATGCTGCACAAAATAGTTAAGAAGTAACATTTACCACATGTCTACTTTACATCAGCATCTTTTTTGAAACATATTTTTTGTTAGGAAGTTAGAAGGGTTAAAAGTTGACCAGCAATTTCTCATTTTTCGAACAAAATTTACAAAATCATTTTTTTTAGGGACCACATCACGCTTGAAGTGACATTGAGAGGACTATGTGACAGAAAATACCCAAAAGTGACACCATTTTAAAAATTGCACTCCTCAAAGTGATGAAAATCACATTCAATGAGTTTATTAACCCTTTAGGTGCTTCACAGGAATTAAAGCAATGTGGAAGGAAAAAATGAACATTTTAATTTTTCCTACCAAAATGTTCATTTAGTCCCAAATTTTTGCATTTTACAATGGTAACAGGAGAAGTTTAGCCATACAATTTGTTGTGAAATTTCACAACAAATATCAAATTTGTATGTCGATACACCATATGTGGAAGAAAACTACTGTTTGGGTGCACGGCAGGGCTTGGAAGAGTAGGGCTGCTATTAGACTTTTGGAGCGCAAAATTGTCTGTAATGGATAACAGACGCCATATCGCATTTGCAAAGCCCCCGATGTGCCTAAACAGTGGAAACCCCCCTCAAGTGAACCTTTACTCCCCTCTGAGAATTTATCTATGGGTGTAGTGACGATTTTGACTTTTTGGGCGCTTTCCAGAAACAAACATGTGAACACTAACTATGGTTAGCCACATTGTGGGGCTCAGAAGGGAATGGGGCATTTGGGGTCAGCAGTGCAGATTTCGCTGAATTTCTTTTGGTGGGAGCCATGTCGCTTTTCCAGAGCCTTTGTGCTATCAGTAACTTGGACACCCCTATAATTCTGTTAACAGATGATGGACCCGAGTGAGGACTTTTATGGGTTGAGTTGAAACTTTTATTAGTGCCATTTTGAGTACAGAAAATTACACTTACTTGCACTTACATCAGGGTTTCCATTTAAATAGCTGAAATGCGTGACTCGGATGAAATCCCCGACAAATCCATTCACTTTAATTAGGCAGCGGAGTTACTCCATACTCGTTTGACCTCTGTTCAGCAGTGCCTGGTTTTTAGAGGTGCACAAAACTGTCTCACCGCGCTTTTGTGCATGCCTAAAAAGATGGCTAAAAAGACTGACACCACCAGATCATAGGCCAGATGGTGTCCAAAGTGTCTCCATCTGCCTCATTATAATGAATCTTCAGCCGGAGGTTCCATCTGGATCACGTATTTCAGAGATTTATACGGAAATCCTGGTGTAAGCGCTCAGTGCAGAGCGCAGGATAAATGTGAGCCGAACCATACTGCGATCTTTGGAGGCAAAGTGAACAAATCAACAGCAGGTCATGTTTTTATTTATTATTTATGCCGTTCCTCATGCGGTATAAGTGATAAATGACTTTATTGTTCGAGTCAGTGCGATTATAGCCATACCAGATTTATATAGTATTTTTATATTTGGCTGCTAACGCACACTAAAAAATTCCTTTTCGGCATATTTTGAGAGCTGTAATTTTTCTATATTTCTGCCGACAGTCATATGAGGGCTTGTTTTTACGGGACAAGTTGACATTTTTATTGGAACCATTTTTTTGCATCAGTACAATTATAGCGATACCCACATTTATATAATTTTTTTATGGTTTGCAGCTTTTCCATAATAAAAACAATTATATATATTATCTATATTTTATTTTTCCGCTAATGGAGCTGTATGGCGGATTGTTATTCAAGAGACAAGATGATGAATTCATTGATATCATTTTTATTTACATTTGTCCTTTTGATCGCCTTTTATTTTATTTTTTTTGTCGGTTTGATGAAAAAGCAGTTTTTTGCTGCTTTTTTTTTAGCACTGAAGGGGTTAACTGGTGTGATACCAAAATGTGTACTTTTTTTGTGTTTTTTTTACATAAATATACATGTTTACTGGTATAATATTTTTTTCATTTTTCTCTCTTTTGTGATTTTTTTTTTATAAATATTTTACCATTGTTTTAAACCTTTTTTCACTTAGTCCCTCTATGGGACTTTAACTTTTATTATTCTGATCACTGGTATAATGCATTGCAATGCACTAGCACTGCAATGCATTATACCTGTCAGTTTTACAGGCATTTACATCGGGACCCCTTGATGTGGTGGGATGGGTTTAATGATTTTTGATCAACAACAAATTCAACTAAAAATCTGTTCCATCGTATGTCTAAAAGGAATCAGGCTATTATTAAAATTAATTTAGGAATTTTATGTTGGTCAAGTATACAATAAGCAATCATTGTAAAAATACATTAAAGGAGTGGTCCCATAAAGAATATAGGATAGGTAATTGTGGAGACAGGGGGTCTCCTGTTGGCAGAATACTACTCAGACAACACAGGGTGCGGGTAAAACAGTGTGGCAATACTTTATTGAACCACCAAACAGACAATAACATATAGAACAGTCCCAGCAAATACACAAGATGGTGCAAATTACAGAGTCTCACCCTTCTGCTGGCTCGCCGGGATTAGTGCAGTTGCGACTTCGGGGCTTCCAGGGTCAACTACCACAACTAGTGGCACCCCGCCAGAGAGGAGGTAGCAGCAAGCTTAGGATGCTGTCAGTTCATGGAGGTATGTGGCCAGGTGACCTCATTGTCCCAACTTGGATTTTTCAAAACATCTATGAGGGTTTAGCGATGGTCAATGGAGCAGATCGGTGTTCTTCCAGCTGGAGCCATGGTCCCCTAAGCTGACATCCCGTAGAATCACATCTGTGTCCCTCTTGATGGAGCCATGTTGTCCTAGATGTTGCTCTGGCAATTCACTCTGATTCTTCTTGCGGAACGATAGAAATCCCTTTTTATATCCACATCTGTGACTCAGGTAATCATCCTCAGTTCAGGGGGAGGTGGGATGAGTTTAACTCTCAATGTTTGAGCATTTCTCTGTTTTGCGGGTCAACAAGCCACAGGGCCCGCACAATGGTCAATTAACATATTTAGCAAACATCCATTGTTCAATGACCATGCGTCCCTGTCTTGCACAATTAGCAGACAAGTTGCAGTAAATATCAACTCAAGTGTCAACGTCCAGGCTTATACAAATAATAGTCTGTTTCTTGACCAACCAAAGAAAAACAAATAAATTCAAAAGTCAACATAAAAATAATAACGTATGTTTCCTGGCCTACTGAATTTACATCTGGATAATTAAGATTAAATGCTGTGTCATCATAGTAATAAATATACAATAAGGCTTTGTGCCCACGATGCAGAAATGCTCAGGATTTGTTCCTGAGCGTTTCTGCATCTCCCTGGCAGAAAAAAACGCATGCGGATTGTACATGCGTTTTCCTGCCAGGGACATGCGGAAATGAAGCGTTCTTCACTTGGATTTCCGCATGCGGGTTGACAAGCGCTTTCCAAGCGATTTTAGCATCACTTGGAAAGTGCTTGTCAACTTGGTAACACTATATAAATCCATACTTACCTTCCGATGGCCCCTGGTGTCCTGCTTTACACTCCGTTCTCCCTTGCCGGCAGCGGTGGATTGAAGGACCTGCCGACGTCAGCGTCGCGTGACCCGTCACATGACTCTGACGTCAGCGCAGGTCCTTCATTCCATCGCGAAGTGCCGGGAAGCAAGGAGGAGCGCACTGCGGGCCGCCGGAAGGTAAATATATATTTATTTTTTATTTTATTCTTTTTTTGCAGATTTTTTAATGGTACCTGGGTGTGGATGAGACTCTCCTCTCCTCTACACCCGGGTACCATCTGCACATTCGAACGAGCCAATTACGCAGGTACAGATGCAGTCTTGCGGAATTGGCGCGTTCTAATGCAAGTCAATGTCGGCGAAAACGCAGCACTTCTGCAAAATAATTGGTAGTGCTGCGTTTTTTTCCGCAATGATAATCCGCAGCGGAAATTTCCGCAGCATGTGCCCAGCACATGCGGATTATCATTGGGGGACATGGCAGGCCTTCTACCATGCATTTTTTAAGCGTTTCTGCAGCATTTTTGCCGCTGCGGAAACGCTTAAAAAACGCATCGTGGGCACACAGCCTTACAAGAATGGGGGCCTCAAAGTCCTCTGTGTGAATGAAGCGCTAATGAGCATGTGCAATCCACTCTCTTACTTTAGGAGTGATAGTCACACATGCTCACTACTGTTCCATTCACACGGGAAATTTTGGGCCTCTGATTCTTGGGGTTGGAGAGGGTTCCAGTAGCTGAACCCCAGTAATTATGCATACATCATCTACCCTGTAGAATATTTGGATGGGACTTTTTGAGGCACTTTTAACTTAGAGGGGTTCTTCTAAGGTGCCACAAAAAGCTGTTAACATTGAAATTTGCATTATTTCAATTTCAAGCATCGCCTAGTCTGAACAGGAGGGCCACTGGTTGTGGCCTCAATCCATACACTTATATAGAGCGATGCCGTAGCCGACTATAGGGGAATGTATATGGAAGCGAGGCCGCATCCACTGGCCGGAAGTATGTATAACTCATACATAACTAGCCAGTGTTCAAGAGTTTTTCACTCGAAACGCGTAGACACACCACCCCATATTATATGCTTTGTCATCTGAGATGTCCATCTTTGGCTTTTCTACAAGTTTTTAAAGGATTTGCCAATAAAGATTGTTGAATTTTAATTAATTGCCCGGTGTGTTGAGCTGGATCCATCTTCACTTCCTCATTGACCCAGGCGCTGTGCAGCAGCGAGGACGCCGTGCCAGACTGGGATTACATCTCAGGGGTGAGCTGAAATTTTCTCTTTATTCATATAACTCATACATACCCTTCGGTCGCAGGTCTGAAACTGGTGAATCCCTGCAGTGCACAGTGTGTGACCTGGGGTGATTCATAAGTCTGCAGTCACACAGAGTGACTGCAGATTTCTCGATTTGGACTGGCCAACCCCTTTAATAATGATGCCAATATGGCCTATATGGCCGTATGGCTGCAATACAGTCCTTTCGGCCCTGGAATGAAGCTGAGTCAGTAGGGTCTATCCACTGTAAAGCCTTCACCCCTAAAATATTTCCAGACACAAAGGCTTCCAGTGAGTATAATGGTGTAGGAAATAGAGCGCATCTCCTGAACGCCTGATCTCACTGCTGCCAAGCAAAAGATGGTGTTCTGCATGGATTATTGCCAAAGAATGGCAAAATTCCATAATGAAATGTGTTGCAAAGATGTGTGCATTAAGAACTGCGATTGCAAAGCAAAATGTATTTGTGACAAGAGGAACACTTTAAAGAATAGCACTTTGTCTGCTTCTTAAATTAAAGAATGTATGGTTCAGTGCAGGATAACAACATATTTTCAGGCATAAAGAGGACCTGTCACCTGGTGAAAAGTGTCCACTTTTTGCTCTTATTGTATTCATGCTGCTCCCTTGTATTGTCTTGGTGGGGGATTTTTTATTTGTTTTTATAAATCCACCATACAGATCCAGAAATATGGGCCTTTTCATTTGGTGCAAATTTTTATGGTCTCAAAGTGTAATTATGCAGAGCAGCCTAAAGACACCCCACACCTCAGAGAATCCTTTAAGAAATGCCACATTGGCAAAATCAATAAAAATTAGCACTAATTAAAAAGGACCATACCTTTGGAGACATATGGCATATTTAAAAAGAAAAGGAAAAAACTACAATTAACTGGCCCTTTTTTCCTTAGTGACAGGTCCTCTTTAAAATGTTGTTCAATATCTAATTTACAAATGTAAAAAATAACCTAAATTCATGATCTGGTGCATTGAGCAGTGTATTATTGCTGCTAATATGAACATACTGCAAAGTCCTGAAACCACATACTAGAGATCATTACTTCGAGGAAGCTATTATAAAACAGACTGACAAGTGAAGGTCACAGAAGGGACAGTCTCTCTATTGCCAGGCCATGCAGAAAAACATTGCAGAAGACGTTGCTACATTTTTAAGTGTTTTAGACAAGCAGGATTTTACATAATGTCTGTTCTCTTCGGTTTATTCCAACAATAATCTATATCCCAATACTTTATGCAACATACAGAATTTAAAAATTCTTGTCCGTAATTGTACCACTAGTCACAACTCACAGACTAGCCGAGAGTAGTCAAGAGGTCCGGGGTCAGATACCAAGAGAGCTCGTTCTTATACAAAGGGGTAAGGCAAAAGGCATAGTCAGGTCACAGTCCAGAGTTAGAATTCCAAGGTCAGAGTGCGTCAAGGCAAAAGGGGTAATACAAACAGGTAGTCATAAGGCAAATCCAGGGTAAGGCAACAGAAGATCAGAATGTCTGAACTCAGAGCACAAAGCACACAGGACAAGCCACATTGAGCTGAAAGCTTCGACTGGCAGCTATCTAAGACAGACAACTTAGTTAAATAGCTGGGTAATCACTTGGAACAGGGAACACCAGAAGGAAGCTCAACACCTCTGAGTCCCAGATTGGACGGCCAAGCTATCACTCAATATACCGACAGCTCAGCACGCCCCTGCACTAGATTGGACAACTGAGCAGTCAATCAAAACACCAACAGCTCAGAATGCCCCTGCACTAGATTGGAAGACTGTGCTGTCAATCAAAATACTGACAGCTCAGCATGGCCCTGCACTAGATTGGACGACTGAACTGAGTCCGAGAAACACTTAGCGGTGAAATTATGACAGTAATGCTGTAAATAATCTATAAGGATTGACCTTCCTTGGGATGGATATATAATGCTGCTGCCGCTGTCTATGAGCAAACCTTTCAAATGATTTGCTAAGTTATTGGTTATTTGTAAGTAATGTAATATAGTAAGTTACAAAATATTAGATATAGGTATTTGTACTTTGTTTAACTTCAAGCTAATTGGCTCCAAAGCAAAATCTATAATAGTGCATCACTACTCCATCTACTATTTGCCATTTACAAGTACAGCTATTAGTCTAATAGGCTACCTATCAGTTTACTATGACAGGCATAATACATTGTATTAATAATTGTAGTGTATTATAAAAACTAATAAGAAAAAATTAAAAGATTATAAAAAAAGTATTCCTAAAAACAGAAAATAAAATCCTAGTTAAGAACTGCGTATTTCCCATTAACGTTGCACTTTTATTTATCCTGCCTCTGAAAAAAAATGCAACAAAAAAATTATTAAAAGAGATAACATCAATGCGAACTACAAGTTGACATTTATTTTGCTAGTCATAATCATAAATTTATCATTTACACTTGCACAATGAACACAAAATATATGGTGGAAACTTTGTGTTTTTTCAGCCTGTTCGTGGCAAAAAAAAAAATTAAATTATACAATATATTATATGTACTCAAATATAGTGCCATATTATACAATTACAATTAAAAAAATACAATTAAAAAAAATGAAATACCTCATCTCGCCATATGGAGAATAAAGAAAACTTTTGAAATGTATAGAAGAAAAAAAATAGCTGAGCCACTAAATACTAAATGAAGCTGCATTTTAATGGGTTAAAGGGAACTGGTCAGCATGATTTTTGTAATATAAAGTAAAGACATGGCTGTAATACTGACTAAATTGATACCTTTAGTGAAGAAATCCTCTTTGTTGCTCTTCTTTAATCACAAAGTTTTCAGCTAATTAGATTTCTGTATTACATCGCAATTACAGCCATGTCGTGGCACGATTTAGTAATGTAAAGTAGATAGTTTCTCTTTAAAACCTTGTGTGTTTTCTGTTACAGTAAGTATCTTTTTTTGCAAGCACAATGTCATCTCATTTAGTATGCATACAACCACGTCAACAGATAAAGCCACAAATTGGTTTACATTTCAGGTACGGTATTGCCTGCCATGGAGTTATTTAGCTTCAATGTATAGTGAAAAGGTATTAGTCAATATAATATACAATAATGATAGCAGAGAATAATAAAGAATTACAGCACAGCTCCATTCAAGTGTTGGAAGCTTGACTTCATCATAAACATTCAGACTCTCTTGGGCTTGCATGTTTATTTGGACAGAGAGAAGGGAAATCCATGCCTGATCCTTCTTTTCCCCAAAATCTGCCTTAGGCTGGGGTCACACAGACGTATATTCTCTCATGCGAGAGAATCGGAATGATTATGCTAATATCCCTAGGATCAAACTCTTTCAGAGTTTGAGCCGAGTGTCATCTTACTGTGATCTCATTCTCTCGTGTAAGAGAATCGCAGCACAGGTGAGAAGATGGAGAACTTAATTTCTCCATCTTTTCCATTGTCTCTGTGCCCATGCATCTGTGCAGTCCGATGTTTCACAAGCATCCATAGACTTGTATGGGTGCTCGTGATCCTATCATCGGATGCACCTGTAGCATACTGCGATTGTTCTCTCATGACGAATCAGAATGAAAAAAAGTTGCAGATCTGCACTGCCCCATAGTATAACACTGGGCTGAGTTCTATCCCATAAAACATCGCATAGCACACGGCCGTGTTATACGCTCGTGTGAGCGAGCCCTTACAAAGACAGCTGATAGTTTCGCATAGATCAGTCTGTAGAAAAGTCCACCGAAATTTAATGTCTACCATCAGAAGTCAGTACATTTTTTGCCATTTGCAGCTATAACAGTTCAGTTCTTCTGGGAAGGCTTTCTGCTACTTTTTGGAGCGTGTTTGTGAGATTTTTTAGAGAAGGGGAAAAAAATGGTAATCAACTCACCTTCCAGGGAGGACAATTCAATGTAAAAACTGCTTGTATTCACATTGGAACCCTGGTAGACCTTGTTTGGTCAGATTGTAGGAACAAGGAGTGTAGAAACACATCAGGCTGTTATCCAGGTCAAAAATGGAAGAAGGGTCCATGAGGACTGAGCTCCAGCACAAATGAGAAAATGTTAAAACATTGCTTTTTTTTTTAATTGCACAGTAAAAGTTAACAGAATAAAAAAAGATTAAGGATCCATAATCTTACGCGTTTCGGGTTAGCAACCCTTATTCATAGCTGTTACATGGATCCTGCTGTGCACTTAGACACTGTTATGTTGGAACAGAAAAGGGCCTTCATGTTATGATCTGCAACATGTACTAAGGAAAGATAGCAGAAAGTTGTCCCTACAGTAAGACTAAGCTGAATCCCTATGATGTAGCGGGCTGCCTGTTCCTAGTGAACAGACCCACCTTAGTCCTCGGCTAGTCTGAACGAAGACCTATAGAATTAAGGGAGGGGTCCCTAAAAGAACTAAGGACTGGAACAAAAATGGGACACCTCCTAAACAGAAATTGTTGCAGAACACAAAAGACAAACTGACAAAAAGTACTAGAGGTTCCAGATGACCAAGCGAACTAAACAGAGAAAGGCACAGAAGCACCTGGCTAGAGAGACAGTCAAACACTGAAGTCCAGCACAGCCAGAAGGGCAGAGCTGGCATATAAAGGCAGATGGTCATGTGACCGCAAACACAAGATAGAAAAAACAAACAGGAGGGTTCTAACAGTACCTCAAACTGTCTCCACAAAGTTGGAAGCATAAAATTGTCTAGCATGTATTTGTATGCTGAAGCATTAAATTGGTATTCCAGTTTGAGAAAACTCCTACCCAGAGTACTCTGTTTACACAACAAACAAATAGCGCATTACTCACTCTCTCTGGGTCCAGCGCTGACTCTCTGCTGCGTCAATGATCCATCAATCCACAGAACATTTCCACTACACCTGAGTCCAGCTTACATCACTCATTCCAACGCTTAGTATTGTGCTTGGTGATGTAAGGCTTGCATGAAGCTGTTCGGGGCTTTCAAAATCATTTCATCAAGCTTCGGCATACAGTTTTTGTGCTGACGCCAATACTACTCACAGTTGATTGTTGAAAATTTAAGAGAAATTTCAAGAACTGACTTGTTACATGGGTGGAAGCCTATTGCAGGATCACATCAGCGACCTCTTTAGAATGACCCATTCCGTCACAATGTTAGCGAAGGCAGACAGCGTGGGGAGGTGCTGGATTTTATACACCTGGGGCAATGGGACTGAATGAAAATGTTGAATTCAGTGATTAAAATGTGTGCAATTTTTTTCGACTGGTGAGATTTCTTTATTTCTTTACTTTTCCACCCAAATCACTTAACAGTGAAATTAGATGGAGTATTTTTTCTGCGATAATCTAGAGAAAAAAATAAATGGATAAATGGAAAAGAAAAGATGAGCTTCAGAATTTACACAAATAGAAGAAAAAAAGCGAGTATTGCTGTAACGCAGCAGTGATAAAGATGCTAGGACGACCATTTCTGGATTCCCGGGACTTCACAAAATAAGTCTCACACCGGCCTGTGTTATTACGCGTGTTGAAAATTTGCTTACTCTAAAAAAGAACCATTTGATGACTACTCCATTACTCTATTACAAACAGGCAAATTATGCAGAGCTTTGTGTGGCTACCAGAAGGACCATTGCATTGTGCGATATGCTTGTGCTCGGTATTCATGCTGTGCAGTACTTAGCTGTATTCATAAAATCAATGGCACAAGCCGGGTAATCTCTGTTCACTGCGAATACTAAACCACGAGGTGCATTTTCTGTCAAGTAAAATACTCGGCTTATCCACAGCTTCCTTCAGCTCCGTAGCTGACATGTCTGCGCCAGTGCCTCATTATTGCACTTTCAGACTAAGTAGGCCAGGGTATAAAAGCAAAGTTTGCTTGGAGTAGTGCGGCGGACATAGTGCAGCCTACAGCTGCCGGAGCTTAGGAATAAATGTAGTGCGGGTATTGTGGAGCAGAAATGTCTTGGGAGAGCTATAATTAGGAAGATAACTACGAGGCACTCCGCTGAGTTACACTAATGGTATTCTTACAGGAATGATTGCATTAAGCATCACAGGACATACAGCACCGATGTCCTACACGTGTGCCTCACTCCTATGGAGACATCTGATACATTTTCAGTCAAAACAGTAAATTAAAGAAGACGGACTACAATACATTTAATAAAAGATCCTTTACTGGGAAGCTTTTCTTTCAGTAGTCTAATTCTATGCTGAGATATGATTGTTTACAGGCCCAAAGCCTGAGGAAGCAATACTGAGACATGCTGAGGTGTTGTCATGGAAACCTAGGGTGAATTCAGGTGTTGGCATACGATGTTCCCATGGATAGGCACATACCGGCCACAGTCCCAGCTGAGTAGGATCCCTACATTATTGTTTTCAGGGATTGGTATGAGACAAAGTTACTATGACAACGCAGTATGACAACGCACTATAACAACGCACTATGACAACGCAGGATGACAACACGCTATGACAACGCGCTATGACAACGCGCTATGACAACGCGCTATGACAACGCGCTATGACAATGCAGTATGACAAAGCAGTATGACAACGTGCTATGACAACACGCTATGACAACGCACTATGACAACGCGCTATGACAACGCGCTATGACAACGCACTATGACAACGCACTATGACAACGCGCTATGACAACGCAGTATGACAACGCAGTATGACAACGCAGTATGACAACACGCTATGACAACGCAGTATGACAACGCGCTATGACAACGCGCTATGACAACGCGCTATGACAACGCGCTATGACAACGCGCTATGACAACACGCTATGACAACGCGCTATGACAACGCACTATGACAACGCACTATGACAACGCACTATGACAACACGCTATGACAACACGCTATGACAACGCAGTATGACAACGCACTATGACAACGCGCTATGACAACGCAGTATGACAACACGCTATCACAACGCAGTATGACAACGCAGTATGACAACACGCTATGACAACGCAGTATGACAACGCGCTATGACAACGCGCTATGACAACGCGCTATGACAACGCACTATGACAACGCGCTATGACAACGCAGTATGACAACACGCTATGACAACGCAGTATGACAACGCAGTATGACAACGCAGTATGACAACACGCTATGACAACGCGCTATGACAACGCACTATGACAACGCAGTATGACAACGCAGTATGACAACGCAGTATGACAACGCAGTATGACAACGCGCTATGACAACGCACTATGACAACGCAGTATGACAACGCACTATGACAACGCACTATGACAACGCACTATGACAACGCAGTATGACAACGCAGTATGACAACGCGCTATGACAACGCGCTATGACAACGCGCTATGACAACGCAGTATGACAAAGCAGTATGACAACACGCTATGACAACGCGCTATGACAACGCGCTATGACAACGCGCTATGACAACGCGCTATGACAACGCGCTATGACAACGCAGTATGACAACACGCTATGACAACGCACTATGACAACGCGCTATGACAACGCGCTATGACAACGCAGTATGACAACACGCTATGACAACACGCTATGACAACGCAGTATGACAACGCAGTATGACAACACGCTATGACAACGCGCTATGCTAACGCACTATGACAACGCGCTATGACAACGCACTATGACAACGCACTATGACAACGCACTATGACAACGCACTATGACAAAGCACTATGACAACGCACTATGACAACGCGCTATGACAACGCGCTATGACAACGCACTATGACAACACGCTATGACAACGCAGTATGACAACACGCTATGACAACGCACTATGACAACGCACTATGACAACACGCTATGACAACGCAGTATGACAACGCAGTATGACAACGCAGTATGACAACACGCTATGACAACGCACTATGACAACGCGCTATGACAACGCGCTATGACAACGCGCTATGACAACGCACTATGACAACGCACTATGACAACGCGCTATGACAACGCGCTATGACAACGCGCTATGACAACACACTATGACAACGCACTATGACAACGCACTATGACAACGCACTATGACAACGCACTATGACAAAGCACTATGACAAAGCGCTATGACAACGCGCTATGACAACGCGCTATGACAACGCGCTATGACAACGCGCTATGACAACGCGCTATGACAACGCGCTATGACAACGCACTATGACAACGCGCTATGACAACGCGCTATGACAACGCGCTATGACAACGCGCTATGACAACGCACTATGACAACGCGCTATGACAACGCGCTATGACAACGCAGTATGACAACACGCTATGACAACGCAGTATGACAACGCACTATGACAACGCACTATGACAACGCGCTATGACAACGCGCTATGACAACGCAGTATGACAACACGCTATGACAACGCAGTATGACAACGCAGTATGACAACGCACTATGACAACGCACTATGACAACGCGCTATGACAACGCGCTATGACAACGCAGTATGACAACATGCTATGACAACACGCTATGACAACACGCTATGACAACACGCTATGACAACGCAGTATGACAACACGCTATGACAACACGCTATGACAACGCGCTATGCTAACGCGCTATGACAACGCACTATGACAACGCACTATGACAACGCACTATGACAACGCACTATGACAACGCACTATGACAACGCGCTATGACAACGCAGTATGACAACGCAGTATGACAACGCAGTATGACAACACACTATGACAACACACTATGACAAAGCACTATGACAAAGCACTATGACAATGCACTATGACAACGCGCTATGACAACGCGCTATGACAACGCGCTATGACAACGCACTATGACAACGCGCTATGACAACGCACTATGACAACGCGCTATGACAACGCACTATGACAACGCACTATGACAACGCGCTATGACAACGCGCTATGACAACGCGCTATGACAACGCACTATGACAACGCGCTATGACAACGCGCTATGACAACGCAGTATGACAACACGCTATGACAACGCAGTATGACAACGCACTATGACAACGCACTATGACAACGCGCTATGACAACGCGCTATGACAACGCAGTATGACAACACGCTATGACAACGCAGTATGACAACGCAGTATGACAACGCACTATGACAACGCACTATGACAACGCGCTATGACAACGCGCTATGACAACGCAGTATGACAACACGCTATGACAACACGCTATGACAACACGCTATGACAACGCAGTATGACAACACGCTATGACAACACGCTATGACAACGCGCTATGCTAACGCGCTATGACAACGCACTATGACAACGCACTATGACAACGCACTATGACAACGCACTATGACAACGCACTATGACAACGCGCTATGACAACGCAGTATGACAACGCAGTATGACAACGCAGTATGACAACACACTATGACAACACACTATGACAAAGCACTATGACAATGCATTAAACAAAAAAAAGTTTACACATATTTCAAGGGGTTTTCCAGCTTAAATAAAAACCCTGTATCCTGGCTGCAGGTTTGTTTTTTTTAAACCTCGCTTTACACACCCTTCCTGGGTCCAATGCTGAGTCCTCAATGCTACTCCTTGTTCCTGCTATTGTCTGCAGCACTGACATCACATCGATAGCGCTACAGCCAATCAGTGAGCTCAGCGGCTTTGCCCAAGTTGACGTCACGAGCCTCTCAGAGGTGCTGAGCTTACTGATTGGCTGCGCTGCAGATAATAACAGACACTGGGGAAAAAAATAGAGACTGAAAGCAGTACATTATAACAGTGAATAAAGCACTTTTCTAAAAGAACAAACTGCAGCCAGGGAACAAGTATTTTCCAAAACTGGAAATCCCCTTTAACCAGTGGTGTAACTAGAGTCTGATGGGCCAAGATTTGGACCGGACCCCCCCCATGCTGGTGTATATACTGTATATGTCCTACATCCTGGTATATATATATGCCCTCCCTCTTGGTTTACATATGACCTTTATCCTGGGCCACATCCTGATATATATATTCCCCATCCTGGTATATGTCCCTTATCGTGGGTCTCATAGTGGTATATATATATCCCCCATCCTGGTATATGTCCCCCCTTCTGCCGGGCCTGCTCGCGGTGGCGACCTCGGAACTGCGGTAGTTACGTCCCTACCATTAACAATGAGCACTAATGTGAACGTTTTTACATTTATTTTTGGTAGGCTTTTTTTTTTACTGTTATATGTAAAAGCTCTGAAAATTACAATCACATATTTCACTACTTTAGAAGCTTGCCACTTTCATATAAATTAAACGAGCGGTGCAAATAGCGTAAGTGCACTAATCTAATAGTGTGGTGCCACAGCAGTACTTTTAAGAACATCGGTATAGAATACTTACTCAATTTTAAAATGTCATTTAGCATCACAAAACTTTTAAAGATGCTTTGATGTGAATCGTTTCTAAAAATAAAAAATCATATTAGGGATCATTTTTATATGGCATTACAGTTCCTATGATAAAATGCAATCCATTATTATAATCACTTTTTCTTTCCAGGCAGCTGTTTAAAATTATTTTTTACATTTTCTTTTATATATCTTTCTGTGGATTACAGCTAGTAATGCAGCAATACAGCAGCGTGGGATGTATAGCAGCAAAACTAGTCAGATTCGTCATTTAGACTTTACAAAGCCAGGGTAACAACCTATAGAAGATTAAAGGGAACCTATCAGCTTATTCTTGCTGCCCGAACCCTGGTGTTTCAGGGAAGGAAATAGTTAAAAGTGTGGCTGGGGATGAAGTGACTATTTCAAGAAACAGATCCCCACTCAGTGAGACTGACTTTCTAACTACATACACACATAAAGAGAGACTTGTGAGTCTAGCTGATTGGCTGGGATGAAGTTGGAGGGGACTTGCCGCTTGGACTAGTCACCTTATCACTGGCCACGTTCACAACTATGTTTTTCTCTGAACCACCGCATACATCTTTGTAATGCAGGAACTGTTCTTATTCATGCGGTCTCTAGTTGGGGAACCATGAATCATCTGAAAATTTCACCTTAAGGCCAGTCTCACATATTTTTTTGGGGCGTGCAAAATCCTTTATTTCTATGGATAGATCACAGACTCATTACAATGAATGTGCCTTTTCACATGTCCTTTTTTTTTGGCAGACTGATTGTCTGAAAAAAAAAATGGAGACGTCCTACTTTGATCTGTTTTTTTTGGATCAAGCTGGTCAATTTAAGTCAATGGCCTTGTGAAAAAGAATGGATAGCACATGGATGTCATCCATGTACTGCCCATATTTTACTGTTTAATGGGTAGGAGAAGCTAAAAAAATTCATGCGAGAACAACGAAAGCAATAAGGATTGTAAAAAGTGACATGAATGAAAAATGGTTCCAGCACACTGAAAAAAACAAGGACTGTTCATCAGGTATGAGAAAAAACTAATGTGTGAAAATGGACAAAGTGATGGTTGATCAGTCTTTCCAGAAATAGTTGTATCTAAGAGATAGCAGAGCAGGGTCTAATACTTCCACTACCAAGTGGAGTACATCAATAATATATGTCAATGTTTAAAATTCTTGCTTGTTTGTTGATCCAGCCTGATCACTACTTTGTATCAAGGTCATTTTTTTATCCCCTTCCAGATGGGGCCATTTTTCACTTTCCTCCCCTTTTTCCAAGAGTCATACCTCTTTTTCTATAGGTATAGACATATGAGGGCTTGGTATTTGCAAGATAAGCTGTGGTTGTGTAAGATACCATTCACTTTATAATATAATATGCTGAAAAATGTGAACAAAAATTTTCAAATGGAGTGAAAAAAAAACTACAATTCCGCCATTGATATTTATGTTTCATTTTTACAGCATTCATTGTGCTGTAAAAATTACCTGGAAATATGATTCCTTAGGCGAGTACGATTACTAAAATACCAAACTTTTATATCTTTATTGTTGTTTTTGAAAAAGGGGGAGTGATTTGGAATTTTGTGCACATTTAAATGTTGCTATCAACAATAGATAGTGGCATTTAAGGGATTAAACTGCAGCAATCGGAGCAAGCTCCAGTTGCTGCTGTAAGAAGCTTGTGCTGGCTGTATAACACAGCCAACATGCACTGTGTATAGAGCTTCATACACACTAACTGGATATATGCCGTACATGTGTTGGAAAATCTCTGCACAGGGTTAAGGTTAAGGAATTCAGAACATGTTTATGTTTTTCTTTCATCTAAAACAATAAGACCACTTTCAGTATTTTACATCAGTATCTGTAAGGAGTGGGTGAAAAATATAGAAGTGGTGACGTGTTTCTATTATTCTTTTCCTCTGATTGTTCCACTCCTGGTTTTGGCTTACAAATACTGAGGTACAATACTGACCAAATACTGAAGGTGTGCACGTGGCCTTATACCTTCTCCTATCCCTTGGTTGAACTTGATGGACATACTTTCCTTCATTTTTTCAATCGTACTTACTATGGACTGACTGTATGATGTAAAGATTACTTGGAACGATTCACTTGGATTTCATTTAGACATGCCACTGATGATAACCTGGCATACTGGGTGGTCCGATTGCATAAAGTTTCCAAAGGTCTGTTGCCAGATATTGTCTTTTAATAACAATTTGGACTAAAACCACTAGAGAGGTGCAAAGGAAGGGCCTGGTGGCATTTTCCTGACACTAGATTATGTTTATACAAATAGATGATAACAATGACACCACTAAAAATAGTTACAGTCAATGTAATCCCTTCTTATTACTGCCAACTATCTATCAAGATAATTTATTACTAAACTACTGAATAACCTGCTCCAGATTTCACACAGACTTGTCATCCATTACAATGTTCTATATGCTAAACTACTAGCAAAATGATTAAAACCTCCTGAGATTTATGTACAGCACAGGAAATCCCTACAATGGCCATTACCGGCACATAAAGCTATTTCAAGTGACAGGTTATGGTGACCAGATAGATGAGCTTTGTTTACACTTGTTCTATTTAATATTCAACGTGATGGAATCAGTACTAGTCATATTATTTATGCTGTAATATTTATTATATGGATTTTTGTCTTCAGTCTAAGGTTGATAGGTTTGCTGCCTGGGGCTTCGTATTAAGGTTAATATGTATATATATTCTTTAATGCACTGGCAGAGGTAGTTGTAACTAGTGTTGAGCCAGCCCCGTAGTGTTCGGGTTCGGTTCGTCGAACACCGGTATGTTCGCCGAATGGTTCGTCGAACACCGTCAAAACCAATGGCAGGCAAACAAAAACACATAGAAACACATAGAAAACACCTTCAAAGGTGGCCAAAAGCAGAAAAACTGCTCAGAAGACACAACTAACACATGGAAAAGTGACAAGTACATATAGTCATGCGAAAAGAAAAGAGATGGAGGAGTAAAAGGAGGAGGAAACACGGATATAGGCATGTGATGCCCTTCTAAAATCAAGAAAGGCTGGAGTAAAAATCTAAAATCAGCCTACCAACACCCAGACGTTGTGACAAGAAAATTAAAAAAAGAAATATCTTTAGGTTGAATGGCGGTTCCATTCAGAACACTTTCCTTACAAGAAGTAGTGGTATCCCCGTTGGGAGACGTGCCAAAAAAGGAACCCAATACATTCGGACTAATCCACCATTTGTCATATCCAAGGGGCAGGTCAGTAAACGACAACATCGACGCGGAACCAAGTACAGTAGTATATACTGTACATCCTTTGACAAAGCAATCAGGCGGGTCAAGAAGTTGGGAAGGGGCACCCTAATGGCCAAAACAGACATTGAGGGGGCGTTCCGGTTACTTACTACCTGTGCCTCCGAATAGGGTCCGCCTATTGGGCTGCTTCTGGGAAGGAGCATACTATATAGATCGCTGTTTGCCCATGGGGTGCTCCAGATCCTGCTCACTATTTGAGGCGTTTAGTTGCTTCCTTGAATGGCTCGTCATGGACATTTCTAAGGGGGCAAATATTATCCATTACCTCGACGACTTCTTATGCCTGGGCCCAAAAGATTCGCCACAGTGTGAATACATGAGGTAGTCCACCTGTGAGAAGGAGAGAGCTGGTGGGAGAGCGGATACCACAGAGCCGAGGGGTTAGATGGAGAACGGAGGAAGGAAAGAGGGCGAGGGAGGTAAGGGAGTACGGTGGAAGGCCGACCTGAGCTCCCCCACATTCCTGCTGGGTGGGGGAACAGCCCTGGGAAGAAAAGCCGCTTGCGCATTCCTTTGAGGTTACGGGCGCGAGCGTGCAGAGGGACTACGCTGGAGTGCGAAGCCGACACGGCCAGGCCGTTCCTGCCCATGCGACCTCAGTGTCGTCGGGTTTGTGCTAGAGCCCCGGTGGACCCTGATGGCCAGCCCCCCTTTCCCAATACTGGTGCCTGTCCGCTGGTGGGTCGAGACCGAACGCGGTGGAGGCAGGTCTAAGCTCTGTAATTTGAATGAGTACACTTTAAATCCTTTTACAAGGATCTCTTGGAGGGCAAGTCTGGTGCCAGCAGCCGCGGTAATTCCAGCTCCAGTAGCATCCACTAAAGCTGCTACAGTTAAAAAGCTTTTATAAGGATCGAGCTTGGCGGTCCGCCGCAAGGCGTGCTACCACCAGTCCCAGCCCCCTTGCCTTGGGGCGCCTCCCCGATGCTCTTCACTGAGTGTCCCAGGGGCCCAAAGCATTTCCTTTGAAAAAATTAAGTGTACAAACCACAGGTGGTGTAGCTTGCTTAACAGCTGGGCTACTCCACTGACTAGCAGACACTGCTACTAGGCCCAAAGTATTGCCTGGGCTAGATGCAGTTAAAAATTGTTATTAGATACAAAGGCGGTGTAGCTTGCTTCAGATGGGCTACTCCGCTGACTACCAGACACTGCTACTAGCCCAAAATGATTGGCTGGGTTAGATGCAGTAAAAAATTGTTATTAGATACACAGGCGGTGTAGCTTGCTTCACAGCTGGGCTACTACGCTGACTAGCAGACACTGAAGCTTTGGAGCAGGCCTCTGATTCCCAGGCTATAGTATGAGTAAACAGACTCAACCATCTGTGTTACCCCAAGCCATAGTGTATGTAGTTTCTTACGGTTAAAAGGGGGGGGGGGAGTGACCCGACCCACCTGGAATTGACGATGCCAACGTCATGTAAAACACAGCAAGGGGACTCCAAAAAGAGTCTCCATTTTTTCCAAAAATTGTGGTACAGACACCACTTAAGTGGCATCAATTGCCCCAGAGTTGCTTAAAATGGTTGGTGAGGTGATTTTCCAAAATCCTCAAGCTTTTAGTCTCCCCAGGATGACACAGGGGTAGAAAAGTCCTTGCGGATCCATGATTTGTTCATCTTTATGAACGTGGGTCTGTCTACATTGTCAGTGGACAGCCGCGTGCGCTTATCTGTCAGCACGTTCAGAGAGAACGCTGGCTGCAGGGCACGACAAGATCTCCAAGGCGTGAGTGGCGAGCTCAGGCCATTTTTCCAGATTGGAAGCCCGAAATGAGCAAGGGTCCAGTGACACAGTCATGGCTTCAATGTTCACTTGGAGATACTCCTGTACCATCCTCTCTAGGCGTTGACTATGTGTCAGACTTCTTGTCTCCTGTGGCCTTGCAAAGGATGGTCTAAAAAATTGGTGAAACGATTCCACAAAATTGCTGTTACCAGCAGATACGGTGTTACTGTTACGGTTTGAGTGATGAAGACTCGACAGTCCCACGGTTGGCAAGTTAGAACTGTGAGATTCACTACATGCACCACTGATGTTTTGTGGAAAAGCAGATGTAAGATTCTGTAACAGCCTCTGCTGATACTCCTGCATGCGTGAATCCCTTTCTATGGCAGGAATTATTTAGGCAAATTTACTTTTGTACCGGTGATCTAAGAGTGTGGCAACCCAGTAGTCGGGATTACTTCGAATTCTGACAATCCGAGGGTCATGTTGCAGGTAGTGCAGCAAGAAGGCACTCATGTGTCTTACGCATCCAGGAGGACCAAGTCCTTGTTGTGTTGGTGGCGAGGTAAGAATCATGCTTCCTTCCTCTGCCCTCTCCCCCCAACCTCGCACAACAGAAATGGGCTTCACAGGTGGGCTACTCCGCTGACTACCAGACACTGCTACTATGCCCAAAAGGATTTACTGGGCTAGATGCAGTAAAAAATTGTTATTAGATATACAGGTGGTGTAGCTTGGTTCAGATGGGCTACTCCACTGACTACCAGACACTGCTACAGGCCCAAAAGGATTTACTGGGCTAGATGTAGTAAAAAATGATTAGCTACACAGGTGGTGTAGCTTGGTTCAGGTGGGCTACTCCACTGACTACCAGACACTGCTACAGGCCCAAAAGGATTTACTGGGCTAGATGCAGTAAAAAATTGTTATTAGATACACAGGTGGTGTAGCTTGGTTCAGATGGGCTACTCCACTGACTACCAGACACTGCTACAGGCCCAAAAGGATTTACTGGGCTAGATGCAGTACAAAATTGTTATTAGATACACAGGTGGTGTAGCTTGGTTCAGATGGGCTACTCCACTGACTACCAGACACTGCTACAGGCCCAAAAGGATTTACTGGGCTAGATGCAGTAAAAAATTGTTATTAGATACACAGGTGGTGTAGCTTGGTTCAGATGGGCTACTCCACTGACTACCAGACACTGCTACAGGCCCAAAAGGATTTACTGGGCTAGATGCAGTAAAAAATTGTTATTAGATACACAGGTGGTGTAGCTTGCTTCAGATGGGCTACTCCGCTGACTACCAGATACTGCTACAGGCCCAAAAGGATTGGCTGGCTTATATGCAGTAAAAAATTGGTATTAGATACACAGGTGGTGTAGCTTGCAACACAGATAGGCTACTCCAATGACTAACAGACACTTCTACAGGCCCAAAAGGATTGGCTTAGCTGCATTTAGCCAAATGCTGTAAAAAACACTTGCACAGCACTGGCACAGACCTGCCTGGCAAAAAGTGCTAGGAACTGCTGTAACCTAGCCCTCAAAAGCGCTGCAATTACAACTAGTCCCTACTCCCTAAACCTATCTCTCTATTTAACTGCAAATTCGCTCGCAATTCACACAGTTATACTGTATAGCGCCCACAGCAGCAGCGGTGCCGTCTAACACTCAGCTGCAGCAGTGAGAAAATGGTGGCGACGGGGAAAATGGCTGGGTCTTATAGGGCAAGGACATGTGACATACACTGCCAATGACACATGCCCTTGCTTGTGTGAAAAAAAAGCATTTCGCTGCATGTGTGTGCTGCTGATAGGCTGACAGATTGCACCTCCCCACTGTAAATGCGGGAAAGAGAAAAAAAAATGGAGATCGGCATTATTTCTGCAGAGATCCATCCCCTGCCCCTCCCTCCGCCCACTCTACACTGAAACGGTCTATTAACATTGATTAACAGTATTACTGTGAAAAAATCCAGTTACGCTTTTGGTGCACGAACAGTTATTGAACATAACCTCGAACAGCCGAATTTTTTGCAAATCGTTCGGGTTCGTCGAACGGCTCGAACACCGCCCAAAACAGCTCGAATTTGAGATTGACGAACAGTTCGAGTCGCACACCGCTCATCTCTAATTGTAACTGTGGAGCTTCAACTACTATATGCTGCAGTTTTCCTGTATTTTACCAACCCTATGAAAAAAATGATATATAGCCTAAAGGTACAATGTGGGAATCATGTTGTGAATATTCACAATAGTTACGTCTGATCTTTGAGATCAATACAAACATCACTACGATGTTACATTCATGTTAAGTCTGTTGAGAAATTTTCTAAATCTGAATTCGCTGACATGTCGTATAGTGTTTCATTTCAAACAATGTTATGTAGACCACAATTTTTCTTCCGGTTAAGAAACAAATTGCAGATGAAAATTAAGAAAATGGGAGATATTTTATGACACTTCCAATGCCATTCAAATGAATGGGTCCTGTATTGAAAATTTTTATTTATGTTTCTTTGATCCCAAAAATAGTTTAAAAAGTAAAAATAACTAAAAGTGAACAGAACAAATATATAATCATCTATTATTGACAAAATTAAAATTAAAATAACACATATCTAAAAAGTATCCTACAATTCATCCAAATCATTTATACAGCATTTGGATATGTGTTGTATTTAGATATTTTTATGTAATTACGTATTTTTACATGATGGTTGACATTTAGTTCACTGTATTTGTGACATTTTAAATAATACTACTATAACTATACTCCTCAACATCAAAATTGAACACCAAGATGCAAAAGTCATGGAGTTATGGAAATCACAGGATCTTCATTGCGTTGCCCACTAGGTTTCCAGACAAATTTATGGCTATCATTGCATCCAAGACAAATGCGGTACTCATAGCTGAAGAGGATAGACCTCCATTCCAGCCTCGATTGCTAAATTCCAGCCTCCATTAATCCATTTCATTCTCTGCTCTCTATCTGGAGACAACGTGGGCAATACCATGAAGGAACATCCCGGGATTATGGTGTGGGATGGCATAATGTACAATAGTTGGACCACTTTAGTCTTCATTCCAAGTACACTAACAGCTTGGTATTACATTAATTTGATTGTGAAACTAGTGGTATGGCTCTTTCTGCAAAAGTGTCCCAGGAGCTTTCAACACAACAACACCAGGCCGCAGGTTGCTCTTGATACTGTGAGTAGCCTGCATGGCCTAATGGCGCTATCATGGACTGCAGCATCTCCAGACTTGTTTCCCATTTAGCACAACTGTGACGTGATTGGTCGACAATTGCAATGAGAGCTGCCAGCAGTGGATATTGATGATTTGCCTAAGTGCATTCATTGTGGCAGAACATTCCTGAGTGAATTAATAACCTCATTCATAGCAGCCAAGGCATGTAAATTTATTCATACTAAGCAGTCTAGAGAGCCAGTTGTATTTTGTCATTTGTTTTGGGGGGGGGGTGATGTACCTGACCAGTGCGTTTGGCCACTAATGAGAGTTGTGTGACAGGTGAGCCACCTACATTTATTACTTAGAAACGTTCTTCAGGAAACTCATGCCAGTATTGCACCAGTATTTCATTACAGAATTCATGGGGCAAGTCAATTTTGCAAGTCAAGGTTCTTGTAGAGTCACAAGGGACCAGTGCACAGAGATTCCTAATCAATGCATGAAGAAAAAATGCTTTTGAGCCTTTCATTTTGTAGGACACCGTGCTTATTTAAAGAACATACTAAATATTTTTTTTGTGTTACAGTGATGATGTTTTATGAGTTCTGAATAAACTCTAAATGTTTTATATTAATCTTTATATAGTTTGTATAGTATTCCATATCATTAAACACACAGGAGGTAAACATACAAGCAGTTGACAAGGGAACAAAAGGAGAGGGGACCCTGGCTGTAAGCGCTTACCATCTACTGGATACAGATCATTATAGTAAATGAAAGCCATGACCCCAGAAATTGCATTCCATAGATTGATGGACGTGTAGGGAAAAAGCGTTCACATCAGTCTCCATCCCTGGTAAGGGTCACAATCTAATTTCCCTATCTTGCACAAACACACATGCTAAAGCTAATTTATAAGAATCATATATTTAGCTTGTAGGAGGAGGCAAGAAAACCACATTGAAACATGGGAATTGCATACAAATGCCATACCCTGGTTGAATTCCAACTCTTGTTCTGAGAATACAACCTTTTGCTAATTTTATTCTGTTATTTATTTATGTTTCTTATAGAGCATATTCCACAGCCCTCTACAAACATTGTTAAAATGAGTCTGTCAGCATTAGAGATGAGCAAACCTGAACTGTAAAGTTCAGGGCTCGTGCCGGACACACTTCTCCCGGAAGTCCAATTTATTGTTCGGAGTTCTGGGAGAACAGAGGGAGAGAGCCCCCTAGCCCTTGCTACGGACATTTTACAGCCCATTTAGAGCACCAAAGTTCGGGTCCCCATTGACTTCTAGGGGGTTTAAGTTTGGATCAAATTCTAGTACCTGAACTGAACTTTGAACAAAAGTTTGGTCGAACTCGAACATCCACATGACTGTTCAAACCAAGTACAGGTTCTCGGTGCATTATGGTATGGACAATCAATTAAATGCACCTTCCCATCTGATTGTTTTCCTTTTATCTCCACAACCTCCTCCCTTCTTTAATTGACAGCTCAGGCTTCATAGAGCCAGAGAAGGGTGGAGATAGATGGAAAACAAAAAGGTGGGAAGGTGTATATAAATGATTGGCTGCGCCATGATGCACTGAGCGCCTATACTGGGTTTGAACAGTCATTCTGTGCTGACAGAGTCCCTCTAGCACTCACTGTCATACATGATAACTTTTTAAAACTGCCATTTACATGCCTCTTCCTCAACTCTAAAATAAAAGTAACTGTACCCAAATTAAAGGCACATTACCATTTCTTCAAATATAGTACGTCACCGGCAGTCTTTTGTAACACTACATGTAACACACAGTGATAACTCTCTGAGTACTGATTGTATAGTAGATGTTACTCTATATCAGTGATTTTCAACCTTTTTTGAGCCGCGGCACACTTTTTATACTTAGAAAATCCTGGGGCACACCACCAACCAAAATAGCACAAAATGACACTAAAACAGTCATATTATACATATAGTTAATAATATAGATTCTAAATTTATTTTACTCACTCAGTGTGAAACCTGGGCCTGTTTCGATAAACACAAAAGGGATATCCTGGCAGGAATGGTGGAAAGACACACACGAAGCTCTTCCTCAACAGTTCTCAGTTTCTCCCTGTTTTTAGTTTTTATCGCAGTCAAGTTTGAGAAGCCCAGCTCACATAGATATGTGGTTGAAAATGGGAGCAATGTCAAAATAGCTTTGTTGGCCAGAATGGGGAACTCCTTGGCAACAGATAACCAAAAACTGTTCAAAGGAAGATCAGCAAACTTTAGCTTTAAACCGCGATCTTGATTCAGTTCAACGAGTTCCTCTTGCTCCTTTAAAGTCATGTCCTTTCCAGCAACGGATAATGAGCTGTATGGGTCCCTAACCCAGTCAAGGCATTCTGTGAAGGCTGAAGAGAAATAGAACGATAACTTCTCCTCAAGAGTTTTCAAATGTCTGCCAATCGCTTCGCACATTGCAGCAGTATTGTCATCATGCAGTTTCTCGGTGAGTGGGAACATCTGAAGGTTGCCACCCTGCACATGTTGTTGCCAGAGCTGCACCTTTAAACAGAATCCGTTCATTTTATCAGTGCTTGTAAGCAGGTTTTCATTTCGACCTTGCATCCGTGTGTTTAGTTCATTCAGATATTGAAATATATCAGCCAGGTATGCCAGCTTTGCACACCACTCATCACTTGCAAGCAGCTTTGAATAATCGGACCTCTCGTTTGTAAGAAATATTTTAAGTTCCTCTCGCAACTAATACACACGGGCCAGCACTTTGCCGCGTGACAGCCACCTGACCTCCGTGTGGAGCAATAAGATTTTATGTTCCGCTCCTATTTCTGTACACAAAGACGCAAATAAGCGACATCTCAAAGGTCGCGTCTTCACAAAGTTCACTATGCGCACAACATCATCCAACACAGGAGCTAGATCTGCTGGTAAGGTCTTTGCAACGAGGGCCTCACGGTGCAAGAAACAGTGGGTAGCAAGAACATCTGGGTTTCTTTCTTTAACCCTACTTACAAAGCCTTTGATGCGCCCGACCATGGCTGCGGCTCCATCAGTGCAGACACCTGTGCAGTTTTCCCATGTAAGTCCACTTTTATCAAGATATTCCGATGTGACTTGGAATATTGCCTCTCCTGTTGATTTTTCTGTCAGTGCCTTGCAAAATAGGAAGTTTTCTCTAATGGCTTCACCATCCACAAAACGCACATTGGCCAACAACTGACAATGTCCACTGATATCCGTCGACTCATCAAGTTGCAAGGCAAATTTCTTACTGATGCGCACCTTTTCCAAAACAACTGTTTCAATGTCCGCAGACAAGTCATCAATCCGTCTGGCAATTGTGTTATCAGAGAGAGGCACTTTAGCTACCTCTTTAGCTGCTTCAGGGCCAAGCATCTCATTTACAATAGCTTTACAAGCTGGTAGTATTAATGTTTCTGCCAGAGTGTGGGACTTTTTTGATTTAGCTATGAGTTCAGCAACAAGGTAGCTAGCTTTGAGGGCTCTTTCATTTACCTTTGTGCTTTTTCTCAAAAAAGTTGCCCCTTTCTCATTGTTTGTACGTAAGCGTACAAAATACTCCATCGGTTTATTTTGAACGGAAGGGTGTTTCGTTTGGAGATGGCGTTTAAGTTTGCTTGGCACCATAGCGCTATTGGAAAGCTTCTCACCACACACCAAGCACAGTGGTGTTGGTGCTGTCGCATCCCCAGTGGAAGTAAATCCAAATGAAAGATAGCTTTCACTGTATTGCCTTGAGCTCACCGTCTTGTCTTTTTTCTTTTGTCAAACTCTCATACTAGGGCCTTCATTTGGGTTAGAATTGTGTCCAGGGTCCTGTTCGGCATTTGCCTTTTCCATTCTCAAATACTTCTCCATCACTGCTGATATAGTGTGCGCAGCCACACACTAAAATAGAAGAGTATTACATTATCTGCCACACTTAAAGGACCTCTGCTAGGCATATTTCATTCCTGAGGGCTTAAAAAGCAGCTCTCGTGGTGACAAGAAGCTGATTTAAACCCCCCAAGAGTGAACTTCGCGAGAGCTGTATGTGTGTGATAATAACTTATATTACTACGCTCTGCATTTCCTGCTTGAATTGACACTAGTGACATAGCACTCAGCTTTCTCTATAAGTAGAATAGAGCCGGCTGCCAAGTGCTACGCCACTAGAGTCAATTCAAGCAGGACATGACTGCTGAAGAACGGTACTAATATCATTTATTATTCCATACATACAACTCTCACGGAGTTCACTCTTGGGGGTTTTAAATCAGCTTCTTACCACCACAAGAGCTACTTTTTTAGCCCTCAAGAGTGAAATATGCCTGGCAGAGGTCCTTTCAATAAATTATTTATTTTAAAAAAGTGAAATAAAAAAGGATAACCCCCTCATATATTCAATCCCATGTAACCTCATAAATACAGTCCCACGTATATGAGCACATGATTATCAGCATCATATACTGTGGTGATGTGCACTGTACAGCACCACAGTATATGGTGCTGATTATTATGTGGCTCATATACTGCAATATAAAGGGGTACAATGAGAAGTACTATGGCCATGAGGCCAGAGTACAAGTGCCAGCTCATATACTCAGCATATGAGCTGGTACTTGTAGTACTCCAGCCTCATGACTATAGTATTTCTCATTTTACATTTCTCATTGTTATATGCAGTATACTGCTGGAGTACTAAAAGTACCAGCTCATATGCTGAGTATTCTGCCAACAGTTCATATACTCAGGCAAAAGCTCATATAGTCAGCATTATTGGCGGGCATTACCTTGGCGGCGGGCGAATGCGAGAGTCTCTCCGCTCTCAGGATGACGCGCCGGCCTCGGTGACGTCATTAAGTCGCGCGAGGTTCAAAGCTTGCGCATGTGTTATTGTACACGTCTCCTACATTGTAAGAAGGCGTGACTGCGCATCGAGCGCATTGCCGGGAAACAAAACACAGGGGGCACCATAGTTTGGGGAACTTTCCCCGCGGCACACCCGACCATGTGTCGCGGCACACTAGTGTGCCGCGGAACACTGGTTGAAAATCACTGCTCTATATGACACTATTACCACCATACAGTGACTCTATAGTCGTACACCTACTGTATGTGTATATGTACAGATAAACCTAGTGATTCACAGATGATGTCTTCTTGGATCATAGTTATTTATTTTCCCTTTTCTCCTATATTCATCCCAGGCCACCATGAAGTCTTCCATCCATGCATTGTCCCTGCAGAATGTAATGCACATACATCTTTGACTCATCATTTTTCCAGCATCCTCACCACTCTTCCTTCACCTCTGCATAAACTACAATGTGCTATACCTTCCAAAGTGCCCCAGACAGTAATAATGCCACCTGGTTCCCTACACAATAATAGTACCCTCATTTTGTGCCCCCCCCCCCCCCACCAGTAACTGTGCCCTCTCTGTGCCTCCACACAATATTAGTGCCCCCCTTTGTTCCTGCACACAGTGATTTCGGTGCTTTCACGTGGTAATAATGCCCATTTAGTTCCCCCACTCAGTATGAAATGCAACTTGTCATTTCAAGAAACGCTATTTATCTGTAGATACAGTATAAGGTTAATCTGCAGATAAATAGTGTTAAAATAATACCTGCCTTAGTGGAAGCAAGGCTACTGGGAGAAAATGAACTTATATTCTAGTCATAGGGGTGCGCATGACGTGGTTACAGCCATTCCTCACTGTACTGTGAGTGGCGGCTGTAATCATTTCCCGCCACTTTGCTCTGCAGTGTGTGTGTGTATGTAGAGCAGACTGTCAATCAAAGTGGCGGGGAGTGATTACAGCCGCTATTCATAGTATAGCGAGCAGTGATTGTAACCTCTCCGTGTATTCCCCTACAGAGAGGATATAAGTTCATCTTCTCCCTGTAGCCATACTCCCAGTGAGGCAGGCAGACATGATTTTAACACTATTTACCTGCAGACTAACCCTATATCTGCAGATAAATAGCATTTCCGGACATAAGTTATTTTTATAAGTCCACCTACTCAGTTATAATAGTGCCCCCACATGACAATGTCCTCCATTTGTGTCTCAATACGTCAAAATTAACTCTTCTTTTTTATCTCCCCTGTCTTTTGTGGCCTGCAGTCCTCTGCACAGTCTGAATTTCTGGTAAGCTGCAGGTTCATTGCAGTCTATGGTTTACCAGACTAAGGCTATGTTCACTCACGCATGTTGGGTTTTTCAGCGTTTTTTGCTGCAAATTTTTATGCAAATTTTCCGCTGCGTTTTGCAGTACCAGCAAAGTCTATGGGAAACCAGAAGTCTCAGCTCACACATCATGTTTTTGTTTTTTTTTGCGTATTTTGTGCCTTGAGTTTTTGGAAAATCGAGCATGTCACTTCTTTCAGCATTTTTTCACCCATAGGAAGTAATGGGTGGTGAAAAAAACGGTGAAAAAACGCACCGAAATTTGCGTCAGTGTATTTTCAGCGTTTTTGGGGCTAAATAGAATGGCGTTCTTTTTTTTCACAGAACTTTATGTACATGCATAAATAGACACAATGTCAGAGAAAAAAAAAGCATCAAAAACACACACAAAAAAGCATCAAAAAACACAGCAAAATCTGCTTTTTTGATGCAGCTGATTTCCTGCCAGATTTTGGGTTTTGCTGCACATTTGTGACACTGAAAAACCTAATATGTGTGAACATAGCCTTAGTGGTGGAGCAGGGAGCTGATGGCTCTCTGCCACGTCACAGTTTTCAATTATATCCACCTCCCTAGAGGTGGTAGTCTGAAAGTGAGGATGCTGCCATAAATTTTGCTCACTTGCAAAATCCTACAGTAGAAGCAAACTGAAAATAGCTGAAAATTGGCACAATCATTTGCTAACTTGAGCCCTGTAACATGCATTTTCTTCTCCATTGTGCAGGCAGGTACAAAACATATTCCACAGAAGTGACATATAAATGCTGTCATATGCATATCAGGGACAAACAGGCCTGTAGCACATACATCATAGTAGAACATTCCCCATATTAAATGATGTTGTTCTCCGTGACTGATGTTTTAATCATACCGCAGTACTTCTATTGCACTGACACGGCACCCTTGAAACAAATGCCCCCTGTAAACGATCATTTCCTCTTCGTCTCATACAAATGAAGGCAGGATCTGGTTGAGGATTTTTAATGATAAATCATCCTGATTAAATAAACATTTGCAGTTGAACTCGTCCTCGTTGTAACAAACGATTAAAAATAGCATAACGGACTCGCATCGCTACAAGCAGATCATCATCGTATGTATTACTGCAAAATGTAGATGCACTTCCTCATAACATTCTAAAAGTAGAACAGTCGCCATGGCAACCCTTCTTCTCTGTGAAGTGTAATTAATAAGGAACTTGAAAAGTACATTACACATACATATCCTGTTGTCTTCAAAAACTGAGGAAAGTTCTTCTATTTATCTGTAAAATTCAGTCCTCGCTGAGCATCTCCTACAAGATTCATGGAAAATAATATACAATTAAGCTAAAGAACAGAATTTTACGCCAAACACTTTCTGTGATCGCTTGTCATCTGTGGCTGAAAGGGAACCTTTCAGCAGGTTTTTAGACCACAAAGTAATGTCATCACACTAAAGTACTTGTAATGATGATTACTTCCATACCTTTATAGAAGAAGTCCGTGTCTCTGTTGTCTCATATTAGTAAGTTAATCCTTATATAAATGAGCTTTCGAGTGGAAGTGCTTAAAGAGGTTGTCCGGTCTTAAACTACAAGTCTGCAGTCACTCTATATGACTGCAGACTTGTGAATCCTCACATCGCCCGCACTGCAAGGATTATCTAGTGCCGGCGCCAGGAGAGGGCCGTCTTGCGGCCCCAAGTATATGATATGCATTCTCCCCGCCACATTACAACTAGATGGGTGCAGCCTCGCTCAATACAAGTATATTGAGGAGGCCGGAGACAGTCTAGTCAGAATGAGGCCGGTAGTAGGCATATTACATACTTGGGATCGCATGACGGCTCTCTCCCGGTGACGGGGAACTCTCACATTGTGCAGTGCTCTCGATGTGAGGATTCGTAAGTCTTCAGTCACAGAAAGTGACTGCAGACTTGTAGTTTCAGGCCGAACAACTCCTTTAACCTGCACTTACAGCTCTTTGGCCTCTTTTCCTCTTTCACCGCCTAGCGCTGGCTTCTTGCAGGTGAATGACAGGTCACTCTTATCTGTGACCTGCTCCGTCAGCTGAGATCTCACGCAGGCGCTATCATTCCCCGGGAACGACTCAAGCGCAGTTGGAAATTTCGGCTATCGATTCACAACATCATCAGGACATTACATGCAACACCCCCAGGAATTTATGGTGATAGAGAAGAGAGACCTGTCAATCACTGGCAGGAGGCTAACACTGGGAGGAGAAAGAGGGAGAGAGGCCAGAGACTTTTAAGTGTAGGCCCAAGCCCCTGCACTGGTGAGCTCATCTATGTAAGAATTTGCCAATATATTACAAGACATTGGAGAACGGACATATAAAGGTATGAAAGTAATCATCATCACAGGTATCGACGCTATTTTGGGGTCTAAATACCATCTGATAGGTTCCTTTTAAGCAATGTCTGCCCAGGCGGGCTCATTTAGGGTGATAAGCTGCTTGGCTAGTGTAATGTAAACTTAAAAGGGTTATCTGGAAAAAATAAAAACATATAGAATAGTTATAAAAAAACAAACAAGAAGACTCTCCTCTACAATCCCTGCCGATCCCGTACAGTAGCTTCAGCAGTCCGATGGTCTTTCTTTACCAATGGCCCAAGGGTGAGCTCAGCAGCAAATTGACCCCAGCGATCATTTCCCATAATAATAGTACTGCACATGACCATTGAAAACACTATTTCGCTGCAGTAATGACGTGTCAGCAGTAAAGAAAGACGAAGGAGATCGGTGGTGCTTCTGCACAAGTATTGTTTTTTTGGTTAATTTATAACATTTGCTGCAATTTTTCTTTTTTTTCCCCCCAAAGATGAGATAACCTCTTTAAACCTTCTTAAGGAAGTTCACATAGGGTCAAAGGCTTTTTCAGCAGTTTCATATAAGGTTAAAGGCAGCTTATACATGCTCATCTCAGGTCAAAAGCTTATCTATAGAGTTAATTGTTATAGTAACTTTTTATTCTAAAATCTGTAACTAAAAAATCATTGCAACATAGTTATCCAGGATTTGTGGTGGACTGAGGGCCCAGCAGCTTCATGCACCATGTATTGTCACAGAGCCCATCAGTTTACCCCTGCAAGAAGCAGGTAGTGGAGCGAGCATCCCGTATATTAAACTGTGCTTTAAAGGGAGACGTCAGTGTGCTGGGTAAGGTGTGGCTCAGTGGTTAGCACCGTTGCTTTGCAGTCTTGGGTTAAAATTCGACCAACATCTACAAGGAGTCTGAATGTTCTGAGCTTCTTCCCAGAGTAATTCTGATAGCAAATTCAGATATTAAACCCCAACACGGAAGCTGATGATAATCTCTGTAAACTGCTGCAAAATATATTGGTGTTATATAAATGAACATAACTCAGTCTCTATTTGCAATCAGGTCCTGTGAGCAGGGGACCCGGGATATGATAAAAAATAATACATCTAAGATCTCATATCTTAGTACTCAGTTGTAGCCAAAGTGTCACTGTCAAATATGGCCAGAAAACAGGTGGAAAGTGAAGCTGGCATTAAATAGCAAAATAGAAAAGATTTTAAAAATCCCACTTTTCCAAACTACTCTAGATGTTTAAATGCATTTTCTCTGATTTCTTCAATTTAATTAAATCTGTGAATTTACTGTACAGTTCTATAATGTATTCTTATTATTATAATACCTTATTATTTTACATTAAAGCACTTCATTCTAATAATAGAGCAGATAAATTGCAGGAAATTCACATTCCTGGCACATTGACAAGCAAAGAGCACAGGCCGTCAGAGCCGGCAGTCTATATTCTGCTGTGGGACACACAGGGCAATAGTCGATTCCACTCTCAGCAGTTGGGCTCTATTACTAAATCATTTGCATTTTAAAGGGATATTCTCATCATTATAAATGGCTAAAATTGCATCCCTGCAATTTACAGGTTATTAATAGTGATGAGCGCAAGTGCTCGTTACTCAAGTTTGCAGAGGGTGCTCGGGTATGCACCAAGTATCGCGGGTGCTCGAGTGCGATGTTCATGTCCCCGCAGCTACATGTTTCTCGGCTGTTAGACAGTCACAAACAATGCAGGGATTGCCCATGTATGTCAGGCATTCTCCACATGTTTAACAGCAGCGAAACATGCGGCCGTGGGGACTAGAACATCTCACTCGAGCACCAGCAATACTATGTGCATACCCGAGCACCCTCGGCAAACTTGAGTAACGAGCACTTGCGCTCATCACTACTTATTAAAAATCCTCTCTGTTCTTAAGAAAAGAGGAATTTTTAATTTTACTGCTTGTTGCCTAGATTACCAACTACTGCTGCAGTCTTTTTCCTAGGCAAGGAGTGCAGCGCTTACAAGCTCTTTTCTAAAGAGGTTGTAAGTGCTGCTTTGAAGCTGGTCTGATGCTGCAGAGGCTAAGCTGCCTTTGCTAGCAGCATTAGGCAGCGCAGATTGATGCTGCTGATCTGATCTGTCCGGAGTGCACTACACATGGCAAACAAAAAAACAGTGGCAAGAAGCGGTCTGCTCCTAAATAATTAAGGCGAGAAAACCTTTTTAAGGCCGCTTTCACACGTTCAGTATTTGGTCAGTATTTTACATCAGTATTTGTAAGCCAAAACGAGGAGTGGGTGATAAATACAGAAGTGGTGACGTGTTTCCATTATACTTTTCGTCTGATTGTTCCTCACCTGATTTTGGTTACTGATATAATACTGAACGTTTGGATGTGGCCTAAGGGAGACATTCTTGCTGTCTTTGCAATACAATGTAGATACACACTAACACTGCTGTTAGCTATGCTGAATGTGTGTAATACACAGATGTTTGAGGCAATTTTATGAGCATTCACAAAAAGCAAAAACAATATTGACCTCCTACAGTAAATCTTTTTGGATTCAGTTCTCCATATGCAAGTGATGTTAATCGGTAATTATGATTTGCGGGGAGCGCTTTCTTGTTAACACAGTATTTTTATCTGCAACAAGAGATTAGTTCCAGTAACATGATCCTTATGTTATCTGCGTTTCTCGAAATAGGCCACAAATACAATAATGCCTTCTAGTTGACACCGTTGAATAAATCAGATTGCACACTGCAACCGTTACATATTTATGTATAGATCGGGTATAAATCAATGCATGTTACTGGGCATTTAGCAGAGCTGTAATCAGTTATGCTAGTAATAGGTCTTTCTAAATAAAATGTGCTGACATGTTCTTTGTTCTGAACATTTATAATAATCATTGCCACATTTAGGAGTGACACTCTCCAAGAGGGTCCTATAAATGGTGTCTGAACGAACAATAGAATCAAATGTTTTTTCTTAAGATGGTTCTAGTTAATTGATCTTCTCTAATCTTCTGTGCAGAATATATTGTTATATGATTTACATCAATAATAATATGCTATTTATATTAGTATATCAGCACATAGGAGGAAAGCTTGGAAGACACCCTGGTAATGGCTTTTCAATTCAATCTGTTCAACCCTTGTCTTCCCTGACATCATCAATCATGGAAGACTAAGGAGGTCTCCAAACATGTTAGATGATGAGTCAATTCTGTCGATACTGGTAGGCTCAGTTTCCTTTAATCTAATCTGTTTGGTGGCCTACAGGATAGGCCATCAGTGTGTGTTTAGGAGCGTAGGGCTCAAGGGCAGGCAAGCATGACCATACTAAAATGGATTTAAAATTAATCAAGCCATAAAATAACTGTGCAAATACTGGAGTTTTGTCAGGAAAAACGCTGCATAAGGCCCCCTTCGCACGTACGTGAAAAACCGATACTGGTGTCATCAGTGTTTTTCAACAGTGTGTCATCTGTGTTTTTCTGATATAGATAAAGAAAGAATGAAATTACATTATATTTTGCAATGTTAAACACATACAGCACACATACTGTCACGCCAGGTGTAGGGAAGACTTAGTGCAACACAGAGGGAAAAGGGAAAGGGAGCCCAGACACTAGGGAAAGGGGGGAAGTGGAGACCTCCTAGTCTGGTATAGCGTCACTCTGTCTCAACTATCGCCCCTATATTGTCTCCTCAGCAATCACCGCACGCGTGCCTTGCCCTACTCTCCCTGGCATATGGCTACGGCTAGGGATGGAAGGAGATGAGCACTCGTCACCCTCCACTAAACTCTATCGACAACAAGGGTGGACAAAACAGGGGAAATGGCTTAACTTTAGATGAACTCCAAATAGGACGAAGTACTGCTCCTGCTAAGCTTCACAAGTAGAAATGGATACAGCCGGCGACTCCCTCTTAGACACACCAAGTATATATACACCCAGGCCAGAGAGCTAATTAGCAAGAAAGAGGTAGCTGCTCGGTCCTAAAGACAGCCTCTTATTTAAGAAACTGTCTGCAATGCCAAAAGTAGAGATCTCCTGCAACCCACTGCAGGGCGACTGTCTGTCACCTCTGACACACCCGTGACACATACGGCACATGGATGCTGTACACGTTTTTCACGGACCCATGGACTTTTATTGACACTTATCATCAGTGCTGCTAAAAAAAACCTGACATGTCTCCATTTGTGTTGCACGGGACACTTGGTCGGACATGTGAGCAGCGCCATAGGTTATAATGGGTACGTGTGATATCCATGAAAAAAACGGACCATAAACACAGACATGTGAAGGAGGCCTAAAATATCTAGGAAGGAAGATTACAAGTGAAAGAATGAAAGTCTACATGAGGTGACCCACTTTTTGATATGGGGTGTCTGTGTATGTTTTTGATCAGCACTTTTCAATTTGGGAGCTGCCAGGGGAGACCTATTCCCAAGGTCACAGGAATTGTCTATAGATTTCCTTTGCCACGACTGCTAGGGAACAACGGCTTGTACTTTTTTTTCTCCTTTTTCTATCTAGTTAAACCTGGGCTGAGATGCTAGTCATTTGTATCTATAATAGCAATCTTCTTCTTCTAAAAGAAGACAAAGGTTAAAACTCATACAAAGCATTGCAAAGGATAGCTTCAAATATCTTGTTTGCATAGGGAATATTTAAAAGGATGAAGGCATAGAAAAACGCGACTGAACGATACAAAATGACTAAGCCCAAGTGGCAACAGGCTTTTGAATTTACTGTTACAAAGAATACACTTATCACAGAGGAAACATATTAATCAGAATTCACTTAGAGCTCATATGAATATAAATCAGTTTGTCTGGAAATCTGCAGCCTTTAAACCTATGTAGGTTTTTATGTGAACTACGTTACTTTGTAATGATTCACTACAGGGGTAGAATTGCGGCACAATAGGTGATGGCGTTCAGAGTGAAACAATACACTCACCATTGTGTTACTGAATTCACAAATAAAGCTGACATTATTATACCATGTCAGGTGCTCGTTGCTGGTTGCCAAGTATTTTAAAGAAAGTTGATCAATTGAATTCTGTATCACTGTGTTTATGCAGCCTTATGTCTTCTACGTATGCTCTTAAAATACAGAAATTTCAATATTTTTGGGTTGGCGTGCTTCCACTATCAATGTTTTTGCAAAGTAAATTTTTGTTTTCAATCTACCGAAATATTACAATTTGAGCCTCCAGAAAATTAAACAAACAATAAACTAGCTAAAAACAATATACATAATTTTGAGTAACTGTAATTCATTAGAATACTGCTCCTTAGTTATACCTTCTATCATAAACCTGAGCTGCATTCACAGTTCTGCTGAAAATTTCCAGCATTCCTTTCTTGCATGCCAGATTTAGATTTTCAGTATCAATACAAATTTGGATAACAAAGCTCTAAATATGCCCAAAAGCCTCAGATAACTATCGTCCGAAAGCTTGGCTGGCTCGCAGTTTGTTTCCCTATACATCCAAACATTTGGCTCAGCTAATTATTTACATGTTTTCAATGGGGAGAAATATCTGCCTCTGAGCTTATTTCCCCAGAGAATAAAAGGATTAGGTGTTCAAAATTAAAACGGCAAGAAGAACATTAGGAGGACTCTCAGACCTCATGCACATCGCATAGTTAGCTAAGCTGCTGGTCCATGAAAATTGGCAGATTTGGCTGTGCTTAACTTGACTGAGTTTAATTTTGAGTACAGGGTGTCTATAATCTGTAATTAGTTTCAGGTTTTCAAAAATGCCAAGTGTTTAAAAGAAAGAGTCCAGCCCCTGAGGAAGCCGGTTTGTGGCGATACGTGTGGGGTCATATCTTCCCTCACAGGGAATTATCTGCTTATACCCTGAGGCTATGTGCCCACGATGCAGAAATGCTCTGGATTTTTCCTGAGCGTTTCTGCATCTCCCTGGCAGAAAAAACGCATGCGGATTGTACATGCGGATTGTACATGCGGATTGTACATGTGGATTGTACATGCGGATTGTACATGTGGATTGTACATGCGGATTGTACATGCGGATTGTACATGTGGATTGTACATGTGGATTGTACATGCGGATTGTACATGCGGATTGTACATGCGTTTTTCCTGCCAGGGACATGCGGATGTGAAGCGTTCTTCACATGCATTTCCGCAGGCGGGATGACAAGCGCTTTCCAAGCGATTTTAGCATCACTTGGAAAGTGCTTGTCAACTTGGTCACACTATATAAATCCATGCAAATGGCATGGCTTTATATAGTGTGACCGAAAGAATGGTAAAAAATAAAAAAATAAATCTATACTTACCTTCTGATGGCCCCCGCAGTCTTTATTCGCTCCGTCCTGGCTTGCCAGCAGCTCGTGGTACACTGAAGGACCTGCCGTCACATGACTAAATGACATCAGCGCAGGTCCTTCAGTCCACCGCAATCTGCTGGCAAGTGAAGACGAGCGCACCGCGGGCCATCAGAAGGTAAGTATAATATTTATTTTTTATTTTATTCTTTTTTTTACAGGTGCTATGGTACCCGGGTCTGGATGAGAGTCTCCTCTCCTCCACACCCGGGTACCATCCGCACATTGAAACGCTTGGATTCCGCATGTACAGATGCAGTGATGCGGAATCCAAGCGTTCCAATGCAAGTCAATGGCGGCAATTACACTGTGTGTCCGAAAAATTAATGGACATGCTGTGTATTTTTCCGCAATGATAATCCGCAGCAGAAATTTCCGCAGCATGTGCACAGTACATGCAGACTATCATTGGGGAACATGGGAGACCTTCTACCATGCGTTTAAGAGTTTCTGCAGCGTTTTTGCCACTGCGGAAACGCTTAAAAACGCATCGTGGGCACACAGCCTGACTTGACCTTTTTTGGTACCTCTCCTTCTTCTAATTTGACTCTTGATATATAAACATGAATATGCATTTTTCTTCTGTTATTTATGGTTCTCCAATTAACATCCTACATTCTTGAGCATTCTCTTGTTTAGAGGGGTCATACAACTTTATATTTACCTGGTATTTTGGATTCTTAAATGTAATTATAAAATTGTCCTGTCCCTTTCCCCTTTTAGGGTTGGGATGCCTCTACTTGTTTTAATTGTTTTTGATCTATCTTTTTTTTGGTGTTATTTATGTACATTTTCATAGTTTCCAATAAAAATGTAAATTTTATATGTGGGTGCACCTTTTGGCATAGTTTTCCTTTTCGCTCAGTTATAGTTGTTTCTTTACTATGTAGTTTCACCCTTTAGTATTATTGTGTTGCCCGCTTAATTGTCATTTTCAAGTGTTTAAAAGAAGTGACCTGTCAATTCTACGGGCATTTTCTGCTATGAAGCCGCTCCATACTTTAGGATAGAAGTGAAAGCAAAGGCTACAAAACCACCAAAAAGACACCTAATTGGATTTTTTTAGCATTTTGTAAGCATAGAATAAAGCTAGCATTTTATTCGTTGCTTAGTTCATTTCATAGAAGCGCACAAATCCTTACCGTTGTTTTATGCAGTTTTAGTTTTCACAAGTTTTTTCCTTGTTTTGAAGCAGTTTTTTTTCACTGAGGTTTTTTTTTCAGCCTTTTTGCTATGAGCTCACTGAAACAAGTCTACACCAAAAACACTTGAAAAATTGTTCAAAAACAGCTTGAAAGAAGTTGTCTTTTGATCATATTTAATTAGCTTCAAGTTTTCAAAAAACGACAAAAGAAATTACCTGTCATTTCTTCAGGCATTTTCCACTAAGAAACTGCTCCATAATTTCCAATAAAAGTAAAAGCGAATGCTACAAAAAGATCAAAAAAACACATAGTATTTTCTAAGCCTTATTGAGGCGTTTTCACCTCATAAAGCACTAGCATTTTATTTATTGCTTAATACATTTCCAAAAATGTTTAAAAAACAGTAAAGAAAAATGTTAAGATAATGTTTACAGAAAACGCTTCAAGAAACAAAAAAAAAAAACTTCAGGACAAAAAATACCCAGAAAACGCAAAGAAGGTACTTTTTCTGAAGCGGTTTCTGCTTTTAAAACTTGTGGTTTTTGATTGACTCAAAAAAGCTCTGTATGCACTTCGCCCTTTACTTACATAACAAGTTTGGTGTTGACTTTGTGAGGAATCCTCATCAAAGAAGTGACATGACACTTTTTTTTTTAAAAGCAGTTTTTAAAACCTCATCAGAAAAATATTGACTGTGTGAACAGCAATGTGGTTTTCCTACTGGAATGAATAAAAAGCTTATTCAAAGAGTTTTTGAAGCAGCTTCTTTAATAATCCACTGAACCATCTCAGTGTAAACGTACTGCTATAATTGTCTAATATATGGTCTGCAAATTAAGGTCTTAAGGATTGGTAATGGGGTTAACAAACATTTTATCTACAAACTGGGAACATCGCTATATGGAAAAGTGAATCTGTTCACCTAGTTCTTCCCTTGCAAAACTCAGACAATAAACATTTAAAGAGGTTGTCCATTTAGACAAGTCCTTCTCAATCACCATATTTTCCGCTTGTAAAATAATAACAGCTATATTAACCTCTGAAACTTGCATCATCAGCGCCTGGTCCTCCAGGGCTTGCGTGACGCTATTATGTCATGTGAGCCCTGCAGCCAGTCAGTGACCGTTTCACTCTCACTTCCTTAAATTAAACTGTTGCTCTCTGACTTGCTCTCTGAGTGGCCTTTGATTGGCTTCAGTGGTCATAGGCTAAAAATTAAATATAGTTACACATTTGACGTTTCTACCATTTGTATCAGCCTAATAGTTTTACAGCTAAAAGAAAAAAACTTTTCAAAAATCTCTAAAGTTTTTCATTTTAGCAACTGACAACTAGGAAGAAACAACATTGCTTTTCTGTACTGAACATAGGCAAACACATGATTTCACTGGGAAATAAGCATAGAGGTACAATGAATATGTAAAGATGGTTTGCACAAGCAAACAAAACAAAGCATATGCAAAGCAGCCAGGTGAGTCTTCCATCTACTGCACCAGGGAATTGTTTCATCACTTCTGTAGTTTGCACAACAAAGCCCTGGAGATTCCTCTACAGTATTTACTAAAAAGCCTGTTTTCTATGCACTCACAAATATATAATGCAATTCAGAGGCGCCTCTCTTCATTTTTTTAATTTAGGGATTTTTTTGTGCCATTTAAAAAGCCTTATATTCTTCAAATGGAGAGCAGTAATACAAAAAGCCACTCAAATAATTATGGGATTCGCAGTTTTGTATTTAGAAAAAAAGAAATAAATAAATAAGAAAAATAAAAAGTCTATATATACACGCACACAAAAAAATCTACTGCTTGTTTTCTATAAATTTTAGGATAGTGCCATCTACTGTCAAGTACATTCATAACATTTAATGAATATAAATTCTCTAATTTTATTTAATCCAAAATACTCATAAAGATGCCTTCACACACACAGTGATTTAGTAAAAGTTCCACATTTTTGAGTTTTTCTGGCGGATTTTCATACATTTATTGAACCAAAAACTCTGTGGCCAGGGAAATATGGCATGTGGCACACACATACGGCACTTTTTTTCCTTGTTTTTTTATCACTTATGTTTTTTGAGTTTCTGGATATGGTTGTGTCTCTGGACATGTTGTTTGCGTGTTCTACACCTTTTGTGTTTGAACCTAATTCATGATTCCAGTTGCGCCTTTTTTTAAATTCTATTTTTTATGTACTGTCCAGTTTTGTGGGCCGCTTTGTGGTTGTAGTTTAGCTATTCCAGATGTTTTAGCCTGGTTCAATTGCGGCTTTTTAAAAAGTCTTAAAATTTGGTGCAACTTCACTACAGTCCCCCCCCCCCCCCACTTCAGTGTATTTTTGAGTATGCCGGAATTTTGTCCTAAATTTTGTGACTTTGGCCCCAAATTGCAATTCTTGGCATCAAAAGTCACAAAAGAAGTTCTAAAAAAGGCAATTTTTTACTTTATGCTATATTCATGAATCATGTGCGGCATTTTGATGAATTTGGCACCAAAAGCAGAAACTAATTCCACAATACAAAAAAGGATAGTAACTTTAAAAGAACGGAAAACGATGAATCAGGGCCATTATGTGTTTGTTTGTTTGTTTTTTTGGGGGGGGGCATTCATTGCTGCATTACAATTCAAGTTTTTAGAGAAATCTTGGAAACACGATCTATGATTCACATGACTTATAATATTAAAAATGAAATAAAAATAACAACTAAAAAAAGGCTGGAAAAACACATTTAGAGAAAAATGAGGCAAAACCACCAAAAACATTAAAAAATGACAGAAAGCACATGAACATGGCATATTTACATTAATTTTTAGGCAAAGAAAACAAGTTTTTAACTTTATATTTACAGAAAAATATTGCAAAATTTTAGGCAGGTGTATAAAAAATGCTGCAAAGCAAGAATGCTTTGAAAAATAGGAGTGTTAATAGTATATTTTTATCAATTAGTAAAATGCAAAGTGAATGAAAAAAGAAGAAATTCAAATTAATATTTGGAGTGGCGCCCTGCAAAGCAGCATCAATTTTTATAAGGACACTTGAACACAGGTTTTAAAGGAACTCGGCAGGGAGGTGCATCCAAACATCTTGGAGAACTAGATGGGTGTACCTGAGCCTCACATGTTGCTTCCAGTTCTGAGCTGATAGCACTGCTGAACATCTTCCAATTTTGAAGGGTAGTAAGGTTGATGTATCTTTCATCTGATGCATTAAGTTTCCTTGGCCAACCATTGTATCTACAGTCCTCAACTTTGTCAATTTCTTGTTGCTTCATCAAAAGTGCTTGAACATCTTGAAACCACAGTCTGATTTGACATCTTTGCATGGTAGAGACCTTGCTGGCGCACTATAACTACCTTGTGTCTTGCTGCTGTGCTCAGTCTTACCACGGTGTATGACCTGTGACATGAAACTATTTTCCACAACCTCACCTTTGTAGCAGAGTTTGGCTGTTCCTCACCCAGTCTTAAAGGAGTTGTCCGGTTCCTATCGATAAGTCTGCAGTCACTCTGCAGGCCTCACTCTATACAAGTGTATGGAGTGAGGCCGTGCCCACTGCACGGGCTCTGGCCAGGAGTATGCATAATGCTTATATACTCTCTGGTCCCAGCTCAGAAACCAGCAAATCCCTGCAATGCACAGTGCGTGCGCTGGGGGGATTCGTAAGTCTGCAGTCACACAGAGTGACTGTAGACTTTTCAATTTGTACACTGGACAAACGCTTTAAATCCTACACAGCCGTTTCAGTTAATTACTGCTTTTCAATCTTCATATTAAAATGAAGATTATTATTATCTATTTGGTATAAGTGGTTACTAATACACCTCCCGATATTCCTAAAAAATCACTCACTTTGTGCAACCTAGGAGTACTGATGCGGTTTTGAATGCAAAGGGTGGTCACACAAAATAATGATTTGATTTAGGTTTCTGTTTTGTACATTCACTTTCCATTTTGTTACTTTGTGGCATTTTTGCCACACCTGCCTAAAACTTTTCCACAGTACTATATTTCTATGTATATATAGTAAAAAAAAATGTAACAGATACAGTGGGTACAGAAAGTATTCAGACCCCTTTAAATTTTTCACTCTTTGTTTCATTGCAGCCATTTGGTAAAGTCTACAAAGTTCATTTTTTTCTCATTAAAGTACACTCTGCACCCCATCTTGACTGAAAAAAACAGAAATGTAGAAATTTTTGAAAATTTATTAAAAAAGAAAAACTGAAATATCATATGGTCATAAGTATTCAGACCCTTTGCTCAGACACTCATTTTTAAGTCACATGCTGTCCATTTCCTTGTGATCCTCCTTCAGATGATTTTACTCCTTCAATGGAGTCCAGCTGTGTTTAATTAAACTGATAGGACTTGATTTGGAAAGGCACACACCTGTCTATATAAGACCTCACAGCTCACAGTACATGTCAGACCAAATGAGAATCATGAGCTCAAAGGAACTGTCCAAGGAGTTCAGAGACAGAATTGTGGCAAGGCACAGATCTGGCCAAGGTTACAAAAGAATTTCTGCATTACTCTAGGTTCCTAATAGCACAGTGTCCTCCATAATCCTTAAATGGAAGAAGTTTGGGACCACCAGAAGTCTTCCTAGACCTGGCCGTCCAACCAAACTGAGCAATCATGGGAGAAGAGACTTGGTGAGAGAGGTAAAGAAAAACCCCAAGATCACTGTGGCTGATCTCCAGAGATGCAGTAGGGAGATGTGAGAAAGTTCCACAAAATCAACTATTACTGCAGCCCTCCACCAGTCGGGACTTTATGGCTGAGTGGCCCGACGGAAGCCTCTCCTCAGTGCAAGACATACGAAAGCCCGCATAGAGTTTGCTCAAAAACACATGAAGGACTCCCAGACTATGAGAAATAAGATTCTCTGGTCTGATGAGACGAAGATAGAACTTTTTGGTGATAATTCTAAGCGTTATGTGTGGAGAAAACCAGGCACTGCTCATCACCTGCCCAATACAATCCCAACAGTGAAACATAGTGGTGGTAGCATCATGCTATGGGGGTGTTTTTCAGCTGCAGGAACAGGACGACTGGTTGCAATTGAAGGAAACATGAATGCGGCCAAGTACAGAGAGATCCTAAGCACACAGCTAAAATAACAAAGGAGTGGCTTCAGAACAACTCTGTGACCATTCTTGATTGGCCCAGCCAGATCCCTGACCTAAACCCAATTTAGCATCTCTGGAGAGACCTGAAAATGGCTGTCCACCAACGTTCACCATCCAACCTGACGGAACTGGAGAGGATCTGCAAGGAAGAATGGCAGAGGATCCCCAAATCCAGGTGTGAAAAACTTGTTGCATCATTCCCAAGAAGACTCATGGCTATACTAGCTCAAAAGCGTGCTTCTATTCAATACTGAGCTAAGGGTCTGAATACTTATGACCATGTGATATTTCAGTTTTTCTTTAATAAATTTGCAAAAATTTCTACATTTCTGTTTTTTTTTCAGTCAAGATGGGGTGCAGAGTGTACTTTAATGAGAAAAAATTAACTTTTTAGAATTTACCAAATGGCTGCAATGAAACAAAGAGAGAAAAATTTAAAGGGGTCTGCATACTTTCCGTACCCACTGTACATGCCAAGTCATGACACTGATGTGAACCATTTTTAGAGTTCTTTTTGCCTTCTTCTAAATCAACATTGCCCATAATAGGTTTACTCAGAGGTGCTTTATTCAATTAGCTACTTATTTCTATTCACTGTTGTTGAGCTATACATTTAATGAAAGTGCTTGTGAAACAGGATTGAAATGGAAAAAAAAGCATTGAAGCTACTGCATGTCTTAAAATGGCGAATATAATTGTGAAGATTTTTTTCCTTCTTCCTAACATTTTGTACGTAACACCAAGGAATCTGCTGTATTTAATTCTATTTTCCCGATGCTTAGTCATACTTGTGTGCATGCTGCTGTAATTAAACTTTACAAATCCGGTAGACGCTATTGATCTGCCATTTATATTTTAGCATTTTTCTACTGCAGGGTTTTAAGCTTCCCCAGCAGGCGTAAGACTACAATAATACATGTAAATAATGCAATTAATCTCGGTACATGAGGTCTCTGTTTTTACAGACTCGGCATATAATCTTGATTGGTTACTGTTTTAGGATACTTCTTGTTCATTTCTTTGTATTGTTATTATAAAATGTCAGACTGACTATTGCTGAGTTTTACAAAATGAAGTGTAAGAAATAGCAGTGGAACAAAAACTGGCAACTATTTATGGAGTCTTTATTCCTATAATATTTGCATTGAAAGAAATTAAAGGAATAGCATCCCATCTCCTGTAAAGTTTAAGAAATGTTGCTTTATGGCTTAGTTAATGCATAGTGGTAATATTGGCAATACCAAATTTTGCAAGCTTGTGGCAGTGGATAGTACTGCAGCTCAGCTCCATCCTCTTGAGTGGATTTTAGGGGTCTCAGTGAAGGGGCATTTACACTGCAAGATAATCATGAACGAGCATTGGGAGGTGTATTAGTAATCACTTATGCCAAATAGATAATAATAATCTTCATTTTAATATGAAGATTGAACATAATTTTTGAGCTATCAGATTTGAAACATGTAATTCAACTTTCTACTAAATATATAGAAAAGGGAATTAACATATGTGGGAATATAGGGATTGTGTCGTTTGGAAAAACTCCCATGCAATAATAAGGATCTAAATATGGTAGGTCTTGCTACTAACACCGCGGGAAAAAAGAAGCACTGCGCAACAATCAATGGAATCAATGGGTCGCCCATTTAATGAGCAAGTTAATTGTGCACTCTAGAAACAACACTTCAAGATAGTAAATTGTAAGAGGTAGAGGATGGGAAAAATAACATATGCAATGGATATATCCACTGGTGATATACAGTACAGACCAAAAGTTTGGACACACCTTCTCATTTAAAGATTTTTCTGTATTTTCTTGACTAAGAAAATGATGCCTTCAGTGTGAATGTACAAAAACTATGAATTAACACATGTGGAATTATATACTTAACAAAAACGTGTGAAACAACTGAAAATATGTCTTATATTCTAGGTTTTTCAAAGTAGCCACCTTTTGCTTTGATGACTGCTTTGCACACTCTTGGCATTCTCTTGATGAGCTTCAAGAGGTAGTCACCAGAAATGGTCTTCCAACAATCTTGAAGGAGTTCCCAGAGATGCTTAGCACTTGTTGGCCCTTTTGCCTTCACTCTGCGGTCCAGCTCACCCCAAACCATCTCGATTGGGTTGAGGTCTGGTGACTGTGGAGGCCAGGTCATCTGGCGCAGCACCCCATCACTCTCCTTCTTGGTCAAATAGCCCTTACACAGCCTGGAGGTGCGTTTGGAGTCATTGTCCTGTTGAAAAATAAATGATGGCCCAACTAAACGCAAACCGGATGGAATAGCATGCCGCTGCAAGATGCTGTGGTAGCCATGCTGGTTCAGTATGCCTTCAATTTTGAATAAATCCTCAACAGTGTCACCAGAAAAGCACCCCCACACCATCACACCTCCTCCTCCATGCTTCACGATGGGAATCAGGCATGTAGAGTCCATCCGTTCACCTTTTCTGCGTTGCACAAAGACACGGTGGTTGAAACCAAAGATCTCAAATTTGGACTCATCAGACCAAAGCACAGATTTCCACTGGTCTAATGTCCATTCCTTGTGTTCTTTAGCCCAAACAAGTCTCTTCTACTTGTTGCCTGTCCTTAGCAGTGGTTTCCTAGCAGCTGTTTTACCATGAAGGCCTGCTGCACAAAGTCTCCTCTTAACAGTTGTTGAAGAGATGTGTCTGCTGCTAGAACTCTGTGTGGCATTGACCTGGTCTCTAATCTGAGTTGCTGTTAACCTGCGATTTCTGAGGCTGGTGACTCGGATAAACTTATCCTCAGAAGCAGAGGTGACTCTTGGTCTTCCTTTCCTGGGGCGGTCCTCATGTGAGCCAGTTTCTTTGTAGCGCTTGATGGTTTTTGCAACTGCACTTGGGGACACTTTCAAAGTTTTCCCAATTTTTCGGACTGACTGACCTTCATTTCTTAATGATGGCCACTCGTTTTTCTTTACTTAGCTGCTTTTTTCTTGCCATAATACAAATTCTAACAGTCTATTCAGTAGGACTATCAGCTGTGTATCCACCAGACTTCTGCACAACACAACTGAAGGTCCCAACCCCATTTATAAGGCAAGAAATCCCACTTATTAAACCTGACAGGGCACACCTGTGAAGTGAAAACCATTTCCGGTGACTACCTCTTGAAGCTCAGCAAGAGAATGCCAAGAGTGTGCAAAGCAGTCATCAAAGCAAAAGGTGGCTACTTTGAAGAACCTAGAATATAAGACATATTTTCAGTTGTTTCACACTTTTTTGTTAAGTATATAATTCCACATGTGTTAATTCATAGTTTTGATGCCTTCAGTGTGAATGTACAATTTTCATAGTAATGAAAATACAGAAAAATCTTTAAATGAGAAGATGTGTCCAAACTTTTGGTCTGTACTGTATAATGGCAACAATAGTGTCTTGCAAATATTTGGATGGTTTTTAATATCTAATTTCCTCGACATATGGCTGATTATTAGTGTTGCGCGAGCGTGCTCGGTTAACCCTTTCACCAAGCAGGCTCGGTTGCTGCCCGAGTATTTTCGGCGTGCTCGGTATCTATGCTCAAGCCGCCGGAGCTACATATGTCGCGGCTGTTAGACAGCTGTGATACATGCAGGGATTGCCTGTTTGTTAGGCAATCCCTGGATTTGTCACAGCTGTCTAACAGCCGCGACACATGCAGCCACGGCAGCTCTAGCATAGTTGCCGAGCACGCCGAAAATACTTGGGTAGCACCCGAGCGTGCTCGGTGAAAGGGTTTACCGAGCACGCTCGCACAACACTATTGATTATATTTATAAAAAGTAAAAAGTATCTGTAATATTAATGATTTATGTTTTGCTATTATATTAAATCATTCTTTTTTATCTTGTCTTATTAAATCATTCTTTTTTATCTTGTCTTTCAGATTTTGGCGATTATATCAATTCTGTTTATTGTGCTTTCAACCATCGCATTATCACTGAACACACTACCTGATCTGCAAGAACCAGATGAATTTGGGCAACCGAATGATAACCCTCAGTTGGCACACGTAGAAGCAGTCTGCATTGCATGGTTCACAATGGAGTATCTATTGCGATTTCTTTCTTCACCCAACAAGTGGAAGTTTTTTAAAGGCCCTCTGAACATAATTGATTTACTGGCCATTTTGCCATATTATGTGACAATTTTCCTTACAGAATCCAATAAGAGCGTTCTTCAGTTCCAAAATGTCCGTCGAGTGGTTCAAATTTTCAGAATTATGAGGATATTACGTATCCTTAAACTTGCCAGACATTCAACTGGTCTACAATCCCTAGGATTCACACTCAGGAGAAGTTATAATGAACTTGGATTACTGATATTATTTTTAGCTATGGGAATAATGATATTTTCTAGTTTGGTGTTTTTTGCTGAGAAGGATGAAGATGCTACTAAATTTACAAGTATACCTGCATCATTTTGGTGGGCAACGATAACTATGACTACAGTTGGGTATGGAGATATTTACCCTAAGACATTACTTGGCAAAATAGTTGGGGGTCTTTGTTGCATCGCTGGAGTCTTAGTGATTGCATTGCCTATTCCAATCATTGTGAACAATTTCTCAGAATTTTACAAAGAGCAGAAAAGACAGGAGAAGGCAATAAAGAGAAGAGAAGCACTTGAACGAGCTAAGAGAAATGGGAGCATTGTTTCTATGAACCTGAAAGATGCATTTGCTCGCAGCATGGAGCTGATCGATATTGTTGTAGATAAGTCTGCCGATGATTCTAATAAAGTAGAGAACGCTAATGATAATCATTTGTCTCCTAGCCGATGGAAATGGGCAAGGAGGACAATGTCTGAGACAAGTTCAAATAAATCATTTGACAATAAATATCAGGAGGTCAGTCAACATGACTCCCAAGAACTATTAAACAATTCTTCTTCCAGCCCACAACACCTCAGCGCCCAGAAACTAGAGGAGCTGTACAATGAGATCACAAAAGCACAGTCGCATCCTAGTGTTAACTCTGCCTATCATGAACAATCAGTCATCCCTCCTGCATATGAGGAAGAAATAGAGATGGAAGAGGTTTCTGCAAAAAGAAACCAGTTATCAGTTGCTCCGAAAGATATGATAACTGACATGAGAAGTGTCTCAAGCATTGACAGCTTTGCCAGTTGCGCAACAGACTTTACCGAAGCAGAAAGATCTCCTCTTACACCATTTCCCGGGAGTAATCTTGAAATGAGGTTCCCTGCATACACCGTTAGCGAAGAAGGTGGTAGAGAAGTTAAAACGTCTCACTTCCAGCCACGTACAAAATACCCAGGTTTTGCTCCCAAAGATGTTACATTTGAGTATAAGTTATCAGAGGCGTCAGGTAGAAGTGAATGTGGAACCCCAAAAATACTTCTTCAAGAACAAATTGGTGCTGAGAGAGAGGATAGCCAGAGTTCCATGAAACTGAATAATCCACTTAGGTCTAGATCTTTGAAAGTTAATTTCAAACAGTCAAAGGGCAGCTCTCTCCCAAATCCAGCAAATATCACAGGTGCATTGCCAGCTAAGACAATAGAACACCCACTATACACTCATCTTCAGCTAAGCACACTTTTTCTGCAAGACTATTCATCCTCCGAGCAACAACCAGAAACAGAGTCTCCAGGTGTATTTCCAATGCCTCCTACATCACCTTCTCAAAATCCCAAATTTGTTTCACTATCTTCCAAGAAGAGAAGCAGCTTTACAGAAATAGACACAGAAGACGATGACTTCATGCAGGTATGTGGTTCAAAGCATGACACTCAGGAGGACATCAAAACCAACTGCGTTGAGGAAAAGAATGATGGCAACTATTCTACAGCAGACACAGATGTGCTCTCCCTGCAGAAAACAATCAATCAAAATTGTACTCAGGACATTTACTTGGCAGGAGAGGACCTTAAGCAGGACAGTAATCAGGAGGAAAGTAAGGTGGAGAATCATTTATTTGTCCCAGAAATCCACTCAGACACTGGTGAAACAGGTTATTGTCAGACACGTGAGACAAGCATGTGACTAGTTGCAAGAGCAATAAGGACTTTTTTTCTTAAAAGCACTAAGGTTGGTAAAGCCTATGAACTCAAAAGGAAAAGCCTCAGAGACATCCATAAACTATTAATTTTGCATGGCATGAAGAATTGCTTAGTAAAATTGTTCAGGAACTACCTTTTGTAACAAAACATATAATGACTCAGCGGCAGTGTGTAATAATGATAATGAAAGCCCTTCTAAAGAGCCAGTGTATTGCAAATCCTGACATTCTTGATCCTTTAATCTATGATTGTACATGTGTTTTGGAACATTTAAAAGCAGAGAAGAGTTTGTTCAAGAAAGGATTATGGGTCACTGCATGCATTAAAGATGGAAATGAGGTTCTGTGAGCTTTAAGAAAGCCTATATGTGTACATACATTAGCTAGGACAACTGAGTATAAACAAAATTATGTAAAGTGAACCTATTACTCTGGACACAGGTATAGTACTTCCTTCACAGTGTACTGTTTGGAGGACCTGTACAGACTCATATTATGTTGCAGAATTGCAACCTTGTCGTTAGCTTTTCCAGTGATATCGGTGTGAGAATTACAACATGGACACTGTGTTGGAAAGCTCACCAAAACTGGAAACGTTATGCAACTTGAAGTAAATGCTTTCTGTTCAGAGATCATTGTTGGTTTAAATTAAGAGAATATTTTTTATTTCTTGTGCTATAAACCACTGCAGATTTTGCTGTGCATAAGATTGTTTTTGCATTTCTTATTTAAAAAAAAAAAAATAAAGTAAAAAAAAAAAAAAATCGGGCAAGATGATACAACCACAAATGCAAGTGTGAAGACTGATATTTAATGTGTTAACTTGCCAAAAATGAATAATACTGTCCCAATGTCGAGTACTCAAGAATAGTTCTTGGCCGCCACGTAAATAGTGCCAATTGCCATGAAATACTTCATTTTGCAATTTACTTACTGGATATTATCTTGTGTATTCTCCCCGTGCAGTCTATATTTTTTTGCTCTAATGGGGTATTCTTGAACAAAGAACATGTTAGTATTGGAAAGTTCCAGGGAGAGCAGCCATAAATATGCTCAATGTTCTTGGTCATTCCAATCAAAAGCATCTTTACATCAATGATTAACACTATTTTTTAAAATAAAGTGACAGCCTGTCTATCCTCCTCACCAAAGGGACAACTAATGAAATTTGGTCTTCAAATAAGAAGTTAAATAATTTATAATATCGGTTCTGCCCACTAATGTAATAATCCTTGACCTTGAAAGTCTCCTTGCGAGATTGGGCCCGATTCATTATTACATTTGTCCTTTTTGTTCTGTTTTTGGTGTTTTTCGCCTATTTTTTACTTGCACTTTATTCTTTTTGTTTGCGCCTTTTTTAAAGACTATTTGATATGTGTCACCCTGTTGTTTTCTGTTCGCCATTGTGAGCAAAACTTGGTGTCTCTAGATGTTATAGGTTTATCCATGAATTGCGACTTTTCAAACAGTTGTAAAAGTTTTGCACACATGTACTTCAGTCCCCCCTGGAGTGATTTTATGTACATCTGAATTTTTTGAGCATAATTTGCAACATTGTAGCAGAATATGCGACTCTTTGCACTAAACAGGTAAAATACAAAACTGAAGACCATTTTTTGTTTTGCACACATGCGTCATTTTGAAAAGTAACTTACTGAGGTTGTCCACTACAATGTGTAGTGGGCAGATTGATTTAAACCTTGGAAATAAGGCTTTCTTCAAATACCTTGTGCTTTCAAATGTGCCTGTGAGCGGCGCTATCGCTGTCCGCTCACCCCCATCATGTGACCCCCGGCTGCTGATGTCCGGTAATGTCACGTCAAGTTCTGGAATTAGAAGCTGACCCGGCATCACCGAGGCAGGACCCAGTCTCCCTGACTAACTGGGCTGTGGGCAGAGTTTCACCGCCCATCATAGCCCAGCATGGCGCACTCTCCTGCACTGCTTTCCTACAGAGCGCCACAAGCCCGCGAGATATGGAGCAGTTATGTGCGGTGAAACTGTGACCACTGTCCTGTCACTCATGAAAACTGGGTTCCTCCTTGGTGATGTGGGATCAACTTCCAATTTTGGAACTTGACGTGACAACACCAGAGATCAGAGGCAGCTGCAGCCTGGGGTCACATGATGGGCATGAGCGGTCAATGATAGCGCTACTCACAGGCACATTTGGAAACGCAAGGTATTTGAAGAAAGCCTTATTTCCAAAGTTTAAATCGATCTGCCCACTACACATTGTAGTGGACAACATCTTTAAAATAAATGGCAAATAATGAATCGGGCCCATTGTTTTTAATGTAATTATGTTGAAGGACTGAGATGATGTAGTGATGGCAGACCTGACCATATAATCAGATTCCTTCAAGTGTATGAGGACCTTTGAGTGAGAGTCTGGGTGCTGAGAACCTTAATATTCATAAGAGTGCTAGGGCCCCGTTCACTCCTGTAAGCCTCATATAGAGAAGGCATTGCCGGGTCATTGCCATCTATGGCTCAATAGTGCCACTGCTTAGTGGAGCCAAGAAAGGCCAATCGGTCTTAAAAAGGCCTAGTGCTCTTATGAGCATCTGAAACTATTATAGCAATTGATGGGGATTTGAGCACCCAGCTCACCACCAATACCTCCTGATAGATCTTTAAAACATGTTATAATATTGATTATTACTCAGAATTATGGAGAATTCTAAAATCCTTGGCCCTCAGATTTCTTTCATTTATATGTCTGCTTTGGAGAAAACGGAGAAGACAGTATTAAATGCTTCAATATTGGACTTACTTCAAACCAGTGACTTACTTCAAATGTGGGCAGTCTTTTTTATAAAGATATTATAAAGCTTTATAAAATATTTTTGCCTTTGTTTGCATATCTAAGTCACTGAATAAAATCAGTCCAGGTGACCACAATGACACATACATACCCTTTTTTTTAAGGTGGTATTTTTGTAGTATAAAATAGAAGACCACCAAATATTACTTACAAAAAAGTACTTAGAAAGGAAACATGATTAACACTCCAGTGGAGAAATAAGACACATATGTTTCATTTATTTTTGGGAATTCCCACGTGAAATTCATGAGATACTGTCTGGCACCAGTTTTTAATCAAACGGAAATTGGGTGCAGACCTGATTACAGTATGGAAATGGGCATACTTCACAGCACCCCGTGGGCTTTTAATCTCTTGCATTTGCAAGATGATTCGTAAGGAAAATTATAGAATATTAGAGAATTGTCCTGAGGTTCATTTTAAGGGATATGGGCAGAATTAGTCTTTCAAGGACGATGTTAGGATGTAAAAAAGAAAGAATGATATGGGTGAATGTATAGCCTTTCCCTAAAACTTTCAGACTTCTTCTAGTGATATAGGTTACGCATGACTGCTTGCATATTTGCATGTAGTCACATTTCTAGGCACTATTTGCTTGCCAATGCAATAAAACTATTGCATTTTTTTCAACTGACATGAAAGAATTATAGACCTTTATCTTCTTCACTCTCAGACACCTTAAGCCACAAATGAAGATCAACTAGTAGCTTTAGGTAATAATTTAAACTTTTATAAGTTTTTAATAAGTTTTGTGAGCTGATCTAAGTGATAGCATGTTAACCAATGTAGACCAGCTAGCGAAAATAGTGCTTTTTGAGATATTAAGAGGAGCTAGTCTCACATGGACCATAATGTTTCAACCCTTCAATCGGCATTAAATGGATCTCCCATTAGGACAATTCCCTTACATTAAGCCAAAAAAAAGTAAGTAGGTATATTTTCACCTACTAAACAGCCCTTCAAAGTGCTGAATAAGGGCTCAAAATTTCTACGTTCTTGATGCAAATAGCATGTGCTGACGGTCAAAGAACTCTCCCAGCCAGTCAAAATCAATGACTTTGCTCAGAAGATACATGATAGATTTGGTCAAGGTAATCGCTGCTTCAAACAAGTCTTGATGTAGGGAAACACAGACTTTGAGCCCTTTTAGGGCTTTTCATTATCTCAAAGTCTTGTTAGTTTGCTCCTACAAGGGTAAGTGTTCTTGATTGATAGCAGCTACCTTTTAACTTGACATAAATTCCAGCCAGTGCCTGCGGGTGCCATCTTGCCCAGAAAAAAAATTATGTAAATCAGGTTATAAAGCTGCTAAAATATTTCCCGAGTAGTAGATTAACACAAACAATTGCTTTTTTTATGCATTTAAAATCCGAGAGAAATAAGTAACATGAATAAATTTGTATTCCTTATCACTTATGTCACAGTCGCTGCATATAACAAATACTAAAATGGTTTAGTGTCTATTGGACAATTTCAACCTGTCTGAGATGTTATATTCTATTTTCAATTCTCAAGATATTAGCTTTGATTTTTTTCTATTGTGACAAATACGGGTAGTGTGTAATATTGTACTGACATATAGAACTGTTATGTAGCACAAGGAGGTAAGGTAGATTCCCTCTTGCTGAGCTGACGGTTTTATGCTATACGGTATATTTATTGTTCTGGTCTAAATATTTTTCTCATTGTAACATATGATCTAGGACAATTATAATTTGAGCACCATCTGTAGCTTAAATGCACTGACTAACCTGCAACCTTAGGAACACCACAATATTTATTTTGTTGAAAATTCTTAGAATTGAGTGAACCAACTTGTAAGACCCTGGTCCAGCAGCCAGGTCACTATTCTGTGGCCACCCGACAGGAGCCCTGTAAACCTCCTCCTACCTGTCAGAATCCATGGATATTATTTTAATTAGCCAGCCTGGCGAGACATCATTGTTGGAGATTGACACGATGTTGTTCAGGCCTAATAATCAAAAGAGGAGCCGGGGATGCAAGAAGGTAGGAGGTTATTCACAAGTACTCACCTGGCAGCTGGAGCAAGGTCCCGCGAGTTGATTCTCTCATCTTTAAAAATTATACAAAATAAAAAGAAAAATAATAAAAAAAGTAATAAGCCTGGAAATAAAACCCTTATAAAGATATAAAATTACTCTTCAAATTCACAAAAACTATGGAAAAGAAATGTGTATCAATAAGTCTAATTATGAATCTTTTACTTGATATTGAGTCTTTAATTTCCCTTAGGAATAGGATATGCGCTTGAAATTCAACTTTCCAATAAAGAATTAAAAATTGCTATAAATGCTCTTTATTTGCTTCATTCACTTGCAGGCATTGTATCAATTTCGATATGGGGCAGAGTAAGAGGACACTTGAATTACTGCACCTCTTTACTTTCTCCTTGCCAAAAGATACAAACATAGCTAAAGTAAATTAAATATCATTCCCCAACAGGATATTTCACAGCTGTGTGTGTTTGTATAGCTAATAATGTCTATTCCTGTTAAATCCATTCCTGATTTTGGCTTGAAAAAACGTCACATGTGATTCCAGCTTATCGATAATAAAGTCCTGTAATTAGAGCAGCATTGACTATAACAATCTACAGGTCTCTCTCTGTAGAAAGAGAAGCTTTGCAAAGGTACTGTACTTGAGGGTCTAACAGCAGTGTAAGGTCTTATATTTGAGGTATGGCTATTATTATATTTACAAAAGTTATCACGTATTTATGGAACAAAATTTAATGCCTTGTTAACCCTTCTGCTCACAACTGAATGCATTGCCCCCAAATGGAACGACTTGAGTTTTTTTTATTTTAAATCACAATTTACTTGATATACAACATCGAACAAATCATGTCAAAATTTTTTATTTAGAACTGAACTAAGGAAATTATGGTACGCCATCAAATGTTATATAGTGCTATGCATGACTCCATTGACATTTATTAGCATTGTATTAGGGATCTGTGTGCTACAGATTGCAAATACAGTCCTAGTCATTGGGTATAAAGAAGTTTCTGGCCTGTCTCATTACCTAAAGTCAAGAGCGAACTACAGGTGCATCTCACTAAATTAGAATATCATCAAAAAGTTAATTTTTTTCAGTTCTTCAATTCAAAAAGTGAAACTCATATATTATATAGAGTCATTACAAGCAGAGTGATCTATTTCAAGTGTTTATTTCTGTTAATGTTGATGATTGTCATTATCTCAGTAAATTAAAATAATTAAAAAAAACACCTGCAAAGGCTTCCTAAGCGTTTAAAAAGGTCCCTTAGTCTGTTTCAGTAGGCTCCACAATCATGGGGAAGACTGCTGACTTGACAGATGTCCAGAAGGCAGTCATTGACATACTGCACAAGGTCCCAGAGTTCCAATTTTCATTCGGAAAAGTTTTCATCATAACTTTTTGATGATATTCTAATTTAGTGAGATGCACCTGTATTTTGATTGTCAGCCCTAGAGGATTTCCAGCATCCACTGCTGAAAGCAATACATGACTACTTTTTCATGTCACCAGCAGGATACTCTAACAACTAGCAGGTCTTTGGTTAGTTCTTTTTGAGAAATGGAGCCGTCCAAAACATATATTCTAAGTTGATAGACAGATTGACTATGTTTTAGGTATTGTTGGGGTCCCAGCATCCACACCCCTACAGATCATACATATAAGGCATATCCTTGATGCGTCATAAACATTGGTAATGAATACAATCCATATATCATTGATATTTACAAAATGTATCATATATTAATATGACGTAAATTTTGGAAGTGGGAAAAGCCTTTTGGCTTTGGCACATTTCCTACAAAACAATACATACATTATGTTAAATGCACATATATTATTATGTAAAAAATAATTCTTGTACATGTAACATAAATTATATATTTTTTGATGAAAAGGATTGCTGAATTCATTAATTTTTCTAGTGATAATATTTTAGTGTGCTATGTTTCAACAAATATAAATGCTTTATAATACGTTATATTGCAGACTGAAAGCAGTTGTCTTTACTGTGACATAAGAAATAAATTGCAGAAAATAACCTTATATCAAAATTGAAACCTTAAACCTGTCCACGGGATAGGTGATAAATGAGTGATTCCATAATGATTATAAGATTCACCATTAGAAAGGAGTAACATGAGCCTAGTCGCTTTACTCGTTTTCCATGGGACTGATACAATAGTAGACTGAGGATCACTATATAAATGTGGTCAAGACCACCAATCTTGTAGTTGATTGGGTTTCCAGATCCCAGGAACCACACACTGATCACATGTGGCTAAGTAAGAAGTTGCCATCTTTGTACAACCCATAAGATAAATAGATATAATTTCTATTTTTGTACCAGGAAAGAAGGTAATTATTTTATTACATTAAAGGAAAACTCCAGAAAAAAAGTGATACATTGTGTTATGTCCAGTGAAAGGCCTAAAGTGGGCATGTATTGCCTCCATAGGCCCGGTATGGCATACAGTAACACGGTAAACATGTTTTTTTTCTACAGCGTTCCTTTAAATAGATGATTAGGTTGATAAAGTCCATTAAAGAATAATCACTTAATGTGATACTATTTTTCAGAATTACTATATTAAACCAAAATAAGATTTTTTTTATGTATTATTTTATACTAACATACAAGAAGCATGTTTAAAAGAGAATTTGCCATAGGAGGACAACTTTCATTAATGCATTTTGTCAAAGGAAGACAACTTTTCATAATGCATTTTTCCCAGTGCCTTGAAAGCTTAAGTTTCTATACCTGATACTGGTCATCTTCCAAATAGACCATTATCAGAACATTTGTATAATCTAGATCTGATTTCTGACATTAGAGACTAGAGCTTCACTTGTATGAGAAATGAATTGGTTTGTCTGTAACATATTCTCCTTAAAGTGTAACTATTGTTTCAGGAGAGCTTGCAGCAGCATGCCTATATCTGTCTCTAGACCTTCCCTCCTCCCCTTAACATAGATCTATATGTGAAAATCTGTATTTGCAGAAGACATATTTTACCCGTGAATTGAGATTATTAAGAATGAAAACTGGGTCCAGTAGGAGAACGAAGCAGATTTCTCTGATAAGATATATTATAGAGTTTCTTATTTTAGACCAGACAACCCCTTTAACATGCCATAGCCAATAACATACACTAAGAAGGGGGAGCTTTAAAAGACCAATAAACATAAGCTCTCCCTTCTTAGTGTATACTATTGGCTGTGGCATGTTAAAGGGCTTGTCTGGTCTAAAATGAGAAGTCTGCAGTCACTCTATGTGACTGGATACTTGTGAATCCTCCTCGCGCACGCACTGCCACTGTGAGGATTGTCAGTGCTGGGAATGGCGGTCACGTGACGGAAATGATGCAATATGCATACTCTTGGCCAGAACTCGACTAGACTATTTCCAGGGTGCTCAATACAAGTATATTGTATGAGGCCAGAGACAGTCTAGTCTGGTTCTGACCACTCCCGGTTATGCATATAGCATAATTGCAGTCACATGACCGCCGCTCCTGGCGCTTACACTGGCGAATGCTCACCACGCGCAGTGTGTGGCTGGAAGGATTCACAAGTGTGCAGTCACATAGAGTGACACAGTCTTGTCATTTTAGACTGGACAACCCCTTTAAGTTGCCTAATAGTTGAGTTCCTGCATTATCATCAGAGTACATAAAGCTAAATGAACAGAAGTAGTCACTGACAGTCAAACCTGTTAATGAAAAACTCCACTTAAGCATGGAGAAGGAAATAGTTTATCCCAGTCCCTTTCCTACCACATGACAAGAAGCAGGATAACAGAACAGAAAAACGTCAAGCTTCAGAACAAAAATCTGAAAATACATTAAATTAGGACCTTGTGCTAAAAAAAGCTTAACTGCCTGTATCTCGCATCCCCATTATGCCAATAAAGGCGCCAACTGCCATCTTTCCACTGTGTATGGACACAGCCATCTTTGCGTCCATAAGATAACAATGGTGGTGGTCCCGAGAGTATACCACGTGACAGCCTCAGCTGTTTCCACTTCTGTACAGGCCGGTGGATCTCCGGTACCTGCACAACTGCTGGATGTCATTATTATCTGTGCAGAAGTAGGTACAGACACAAAGGTGCGTTTTATCCATAATGTTCACAACTACTTGGAGAGTTGGGGGGTCTGCAGTGCTTACTAAAATCTATTTCTGATGTCATTAAATTGTATGAATTGAACCATTAATTATTTTTTATTTATTAAAATAATTAAACTACATGAGTTCAGCTATAGCTCGTTAAAACATTCATTGTTCTAAAAATGATCAGCGGTTGCCTGACTCTATTGTAGGTATACAAGATGGTATCAAATCCAGATGGCTTTTATACAAACTCTAATGTCGATCGGCACAGAGGAGAAAGGGGGATTGTTTAGTACTACATAAGCTATATACACACACTTAGGATTTATCAGAAATGTACAAAAGATTGAGTGGATTACTAATGAGTAACCCATTCACGGCTCTAGCATGTGCATGTAGCATCAGCATTTTTGACAAATAATCTTGCTTGTTTTTTAAATCATGTACAATTTTTAGATGTAAATTTAAAGGGAAAGTTTAACTTGAAGGGTTTTTTGCACAATAACGTTAAGTTATATGTAACCCTTGAGCAATGCTGCTTTTCTTATATTGAAATAGTAGAATTGGATTATTTCATTTACACCCAACGTACACAGAATTTCTTGCATTATCGATTGTGGAAGATGCATAACATAATTCCTTTTACCCCATCTAAAGTATTAAATCCAATGGCTATTAGGGAAACCGAACAATAGCACTCCGTAAAACTGTTATAAGGTGTGTGGAGTCGGCTCTGAAAACCTTTACAATGCTCTTCACGTCTTAGGTATTACATTGGCCAAGAAGGAGGAAACTTGCCTGAGGGTTATATCACTTTGTCCTCCCGACAATGGATAAGAGATGGGGTGGGCAAAGAAATACATGGCCCTCTTCTCAAAAAGAAAAGTGAAATAAACCAGGACGAAAAAGAGAACACATTTTTTTAAACACATCTAAATAGTAAATTATAGGTCAGTCTATATTAAAATAATTCACGATTATAATCCCAATTAATTAACTAGACCAAAATTACGTATATCAGATGCTCAGGGTGAGTTTTGATCAGAGCTCTATGATCAGTGAACCACAGTATATCTAGATCTATCCAGATAGGTATCTGAAAATGATCCCCAGCAGTTTATTATCACCAAGAATTATTATTATTTATCATTAGGGCACCATTTATTCCATGGCGCTTTACATGTGATAAGGGGTATACATAATAAAAAACAATTCCAATAATCTTGAACAAAACAAGTCACTGACTGGTACAGGAGGAGAGAGGACCCTGCCAGCGAGGGCTCAGAAAATGAATGCATACTCCAAATTTATGTATAATATCAATATATTGATGGCGATATATCATTGATTTCAGTAGATAGCAATTTAAAACCATCCAAGATACTGTGTAACAATAACGGAATAAGCCCAAACAAAAGTTAACATTCCTTCGCCTCTTTCACATATCGTACTTGAGTTTCACAAATCAGAAAGATCTTCAGCACTCTTCTTTCCGACCCTCTGTGGTCCATCACTTAAGAGCTTTATGTTTATGAGCCATTTGAGACTCTTTCCAATTCATATTTCATGGTCGCAACAACACTTCTTGCCTATCGTGTTGTCGATGTTGGCCAACTGGGGTCAGAGCTACATTTCCAAAATCTGGGGTGGATGAGTAGCCTTACTCCTATTAAAAGCTGAATTTTCAGTTTTTGAGTACAGTTGCTTTGTAACAACACAATGTTAAAGCAATAAAATATTATTTTAGCAAACTGACAGCAGATATGAAACCATCCTCAATATAGATATATATTAACACAATAGACACGTTACCCCGAGCAATGCCGTAGCTGCTTCTGCTATAGGATATTCATTATACTTGTAAAAGATGCATAGTTCTTACTTATACTGTAGTCAAAAGATTTTACTGAGCTAAAGAAAGCCAATGCACAATGATAAATAGTATGGCGCATGTTTAGTACATGGTAGCAATCCACAAGGGTTCTTATTTTTATAAAATGGGTGATCCAACTCTAAACCTAGCAATGGTGATTAATATTAACACATAGATTAGAATGCACCAAACACAAAGCTTAAGTGTTCATGATGTCTGACCGCATCAGTAGCACAGAGTTTGTGTAAGTTCTTTTTTTTCTGTATATTATTTATGTTGTCAAATAGTTTGATTATTTTTTTGCTCTGTAAATATATATATGTATATACATATAAATTTATATTTGTACGATATTCGTTTCAGTAACTATCCTGAATGCTGCAAAGAACAAAAAAAAAGCACAAATGCTACTTTTACATCATCACACATATCTACCAATAACTTTCTGACCTTCCCGGCGTATAAAGATTTAATAATGTTTCAATAATGTTTGTAACGTATTTTTTAAAGACAGCAAGTATACAAACATCACAATGATTGTCGGTAAGATCGTAAGTATTCAGCATCATTGCATAGTTGAAGAAAGAGCACAAGAACCAGATGTTGTTGCATCATCTTTACAAGGTGTTCAGGTTAATGTTAGTAACTATCAATTATAAGGATGAGATCTTTGTTTACTTTGTATTACTGGAATCCAGCATGTTCCATTATAATTCAGCCATTCTGTCTGCTTCTTCATCCTTCCGGCCAAACGAACCAAAAAACTCTACTTTTCTTCATCCACATCAACGTAATCTGCATTAGCTTCTTCTCAAATGAATTTAACAGCACTTTTATCAATGTTTCCATTCTTGCTGCCTTTAATTTACAGGAACAGGAAATGTGACTGTGTAATAAATAGGATGTTGATTACCTCCATACCAATCGTCCTTTGAATTCTGTATGCATGCATGTAATTGTTGAACATTTATGTCAAATGTCTGTACAATGACTGCATTACTTTCTTCATTTCAGTCTGAATGCATATGCAGGATAGAAATAAATGTATAAATGAATCATTTCTGTCTCATCTCAATTCTCTGTCATATACATTAGCATTACACCATCATATCTGAGGTGCATTAGAAGAAAATCATTTCCCACAACACATGGGATATGTGGTTGTCCAAGATCGAACAAAATTGGAGCAAAGATTGCAAAGGTTATAAAAGAATAATATTACTTACCTCTTGACATTGTTACTAACCCTATTACTCCAATGTCACCTCTACCACTGCAAGTCTTTGCTTTCCAGGGCTGCAGCGGTGACATCCCGACTACAATTCATGACCTTTACAGCCAATTACTAGTCTACCGTGGTCATATACTGCAGACAGAACGCCACTATTGCAGCCATGTAAAGACTATCGGAGAGCAGCAGAGGTGGTGCTTGAGCAGCAGGTGCTTCAACAGGATAGTAATGCTTATTTTGTTATTTCATAGCATGTATCACCTTTTCTCCAATTTTGTCAGAGAACAGACAACCCTGTAATTTGCAGCAAGTTTTTATGTGTCTCTTGTAAAATACATATCTATAAGTATTATTCATGAAATATGTACTTTTTGCTGTTCAGTTAATTTAAAGTACAGTAAGGTGAGAGGATACATTTCTTTTTTATCATTTTTACAAAAGTAGGTTGTACAATTCCTTAGCTGTGTGTTATACATGTGGTTCTGATGAAAAAATCTGATTTCAAAACCTTTGATACAAGTGGACATATACTGTAGAAGATTGTATCCAATGAGTCATGTATCTTTTTATTTGTGATTCCAGTTTGCAGTGGGGACATCATTAAGAGTTTCTCATTAGTCCTCCACCTGAAGTTATCTGATCCAAGTTTATTATTTGGAATTAAACTTCACTTAAAAGTTTTACATTTTGAATAACAAATGGTATTTAATTTCCTAGTATACCACCAACATCGGCCCATCAGTTAGCATTCATAATGAAATTATAAATTATTCTTTACAGTGTGATAATATAGTGGTTAAATTAGAAACATTTCCATAACTGGGTGGATCTGCTACTTATCTAAAACTACGGTAAGTTATACTGACACCTTCACTTGAAATCAACTAAAAGTAAAGTCTCAATTATTTAATGTTATAGAAGTCCAACCGTTCATCTAGCAAGTAGAGAGGAGTAGATGGATCCACAGAGGAATGAGTTTGAATCAAATATCCTGAAAATTGCAGCTCCACAAAAATGTAACCACTCTGCATTTCGATTCACGAAGATCATGAAAAAAAAAAAATATGCCGGTGACATTTCATACACTATTGAACTTAATCAGCATGCTAATGCAGTCAAGTGCGGCCATGTGGGCTTTCCCGGAATGCGATCAGTTCACATTGTCTAGCCCAGCCTATAAGGGGGGCTATCTTAGCCAGGGTAAAAGATAGGGGCCATCCAAGGAACGCCATTTGATGCTTGTACTGTGAAGTAGCTCAGTGCATATAGCATAGGGATCGAAAAAAGGCCTAATGCAATTGTGGTGTGCTACTTCAGTGTGGATGAGCCAGATTGAAAATTGAAGGGATAGTCTCAGTCTGTGAATACTAATCCAAAGATTCAAGTGATATATAGAGAACGTATGTAGCTGTATAGTCATTCAGTATGACTGAATTGAATGATCTCAATCAAAGCAGGATGATGTAGCCTCTGTTAGCGACACCATCATTCAGTGATCTGCACAGTCCACTAGCTATGCCACCATAACACTTAATGTAGTAGAGAGTGGGAATTCCATTCCTTCATTGAAACTTGTTTTTTTATGCCCCATAATCCTCTAATCCACAGTATCCTGAGAGTTAAGGAACATACTACACCAGAACAACTTTTTCCAGTTAATTTATTTGAAGTGATGAACCGTCACCCTTTTTTGACATTTGGTCGGAGGAGATGGAGAACATGATTTTAGTGCTAAGCTGCATTACTCACTCTGCAAGCCTTGGTGGTAGGGGCAATGGCAGTAGCCCCCTGGTCTGGGGCAAAACTGAAGGTGGGATTCAGGCAGGAGAGAAAACAGCTAAGGCCATTTCCGAGACTGAAGCAACTTTCACCCAATTCAGAGATGACAATGAATATTTCATTGTGGACAAGACATGGGACCCAGACAGGGGCACCGAGAAGGTGATGTCATCGGAGAGGGAGGGTATTGGCCTCAACACAGGCAATATGCTTGTCTGTAGTCAGTTGTGGAGCAGGTGATGTCATGACTGTTTCTGTTGTAAGAGCAACAGTGTCTGAAAGTTCTAGCGCTTGTTTAAAGGTAGAAAGTCCTATGTGCAAGCATCTTGTGTGTGGGAATTCTCTTCCAAGTTAACAGAGGACCAAGCTGTAGCATTGTGCAGTCAGTGCTATTGGAAAATAAGCCAGGTACAACCTGGCACACATCACTGAAACATCACATGCTCATGTGGGAAAAGTAAACTGACCAGCAAAATGAACAAGCTGTCCTCCTTTCTGTATTAGTGATCTTTCTGGTAACCAGTCAAACATGCAAGTAGAGCCTTGTAGTTGTCAACAGCCCCATCATCATCCTCACCTACTGCTTTACATATACTTTCTCCTCTACATCGATCGCAACATCAGAGCTCCTTGTGTGCCCAAAAACATGCATTCAGTCATCCAAATACATGGAAATTGTATTCCCACGTGTCCAAGTTCACCACAATTGATGCAAAATAAGACACCTGTTTGGCCTCCAGAAGAAAAGTAATAATTTTTGGCCAGTTTGATAAAAAAAACTATTGTAGTTGCTAATCATTTTATAATTAGCAAACCAGTTGATACTCCTGCCCCCCACCTCTCCCCAAAATGACTAATTTTTCAATCCTAGTTGAGAAACAATAACTTCAAATTCAAAGCAGTACACATTTTTGGTCTCCTTAATGAAAGATTCTTCAATACTCTATCATTTATTTGTTTAGCAAAGAGCTAAGCTCTTGTTATTCTGCAAGCAGAGATACATTTTCACATAGTTGAGTGCAAAAAATTAACGGCTAATTTCATTTGCACCGCTTATGCATGAATAACAGCAAGACATGCATTTTTCCCCAAAATGGATACTAATATTGTATAAAGTGTGAAACTGCTGTGTGCATTTAAATAGGCTGCTGGTTACTGCCACTTACCATCCGTTTTTGCCTCACCAGATAGGTTGAGGTCACTTAGATATTTAAAAGGCTGTGTTTGCATTACACAGCTCAACATGGATTCAATACACTACAATGAGAATTCAGGATGGTATACACATATTTTCCAGACAATTAGAAGTTTTTAATAATGCAAATTGCAGCAAATGTATTCACAGTGAATCGAATGTTTTGAGAAAATTCGGTAAAGCAGGTGAATTTGAATTTCAAAAGATCTACTCATCTCTTCTAGCAAGTAAATATAACTGAATAGAACAAGCATTAGAAGAGTTATCCAACTTGAGAAAGCAGACAGATATACAATTTACTACTATACTTGACTTAATAAGGGGACCCACTCTCCAGATATCCTGAAAACTTCACTTCCAGCTTGATATTGAAATAATTTTTTTTGTTGGCAGATCAGTGCTATATTTAAAGAAGCTGGCTCATTTTCGTAATTAATCCAACCCTCTTTGGATCCATAATAAGAGAAAGAGGAGCTATTGACTTTGCTATTGAAGTGGCTCCGATATATGGAAAATTGTTAATCTAAGTAGATCAGTAAATTTTATATATTTCAATTTTAAACGCAGCTAAAGATAATTTTTGAGCTTTACAATCTCAATAAGTGTGCTGCTGAATTTACTTTACTTTATTACACTGCTTTATCTGTTTAAAACCCATAATTATACATCATATACTAAAGGAAGAAGAAAAATTCCAAAAGCCTACAATGTCAATTTCTTGCATGCTTTAATTGGATAGGAAAAAATATTTTTGTTTAATTCTTTATTCAACATTTAGAAGAATATTACAAAACAAATCAGGGTCGAACCCAAAGAAATGGGTTACCCAAATTCAGAATAAAACATAAAACGTGCAATTCAAGCATATAATTAAATTAAACATCAATGAGAAACAATAACACACACATTAAAAGACAAGCTATCAAAGATATCACCGGGTAAGTTTTCAGGGGTATGTCAGTATGGTATTGCAGAAAGAAGGACAGCGAGCAAGGAAATGAGAAAACTGAGAACATAGAATACTCCAACGCTCAATAGAAAAGAAAAGTAAAACTGAGAGATTCCAAAAAGTATGGAGAATAGTTCTAGTACTCTCAATCACTTTGCTTGAAGGGGGCAAACAATTTTCCAGGAGTGTTAGTAGAAATTACATTTTGAGATCCTCAGATCTTCTATCTCATAACACTAGTGACTAAAGAAACTACTTTTTCTTCACCAAGAATAGTTATGGGCTCTAAGTCACAGAATTGTAATTAACAGAAAATACAGGAAAGAATATGTTTTAAAGTTCTTAGTATTAGGCTTAAATGACCACAGACAATTCACATCAGGACTACAAGATCCCAGGTACTTTCAGCTGCATCACATCCAATGTAGTGTATTTAATTATATGTACCAAATGTCCAGCTGGGGGTCTTTATGTAGGGGAGACAGGGCAAAAATTTAGGACAAGGATGAATCATCATCGCCACACAATAAAAGAAAAAAGAATAGATCTACCTGGAGATCTTGTTACAGTGTAGGTACCCTTAAATGGTACAACAAAATATCCAATTAACTCTGATCTCTTATTCTCGTGCTAATATCCTTTTTGGTCCAACTCCTATGGTTAATGCGATAAATAAGACACTGGAAAAAAAAGCTGTCAAGCTTCTAATCCAGAGGAATATCTGGAAAAAGGAAAGTTGTCTTCAGGAAATAGAAATAGAATGCCCGACTGCAATCCATATTTCCAGACCCCCCAACTTCTGTATTTCAGGCAGTCCCCAAATTTAAGAAGCATCATCGTCCGAAGCTCCCACCAGCTACAGGAAACTTTCCTTGCAACCAGAAAAAAATGTAAAACCTGTCCGTTTATAATGACCTTTTTCCAACACATAATATACACATTAAAAAAGTCACGAACTAATAAAAGAATTAGGCACAAATAAAAAAACAAGCAAAAAAACACCAAAAACGAGACTATCTATAAGTTCAATCCTTCTACATGTGCTTTTGGTCTACGTCAAACCTGTTTGACCATGCATTTTATAAACGATGCGCACAGAGGGAAGTACAGTAGTTGAAGATGACCATCCATTCTTGTGTCACTATCCTATCACCATGGTGTTCTTAGAGTCAAGGTTCAATTCCTGGTTCAATTACCCTCTCCAACTATGTGAGTTAGTGATGCAACACTATACCTCTCATTTTTCTCTCTGCTAGCGGTAAGGCAAACATATGCCCATAGTTTAAAAAAGCCACATGTCCCATATTTTGAATTCATAGCTGGTGCAAATAACTTTATGACTAATGAGCTTACAAGTATCTTGAATGATATTCAAGCTTCATTTTCTAAAGTCTAGAGCCCAGGGCCAGACTGGTACGAAAATGCAGCCCTGGCACACAAATCTCACCAGCCTATATACTAGATTACCCTACTGCCATCAATGTGCAATGCAAGGTTCAGCAAATTTTGTTTGTTGGTCATGCCCTTTACCACCATGTGTGAATGGAGTGGAAGTGCACATGATGGACCACCACTCCATTCACACAGGTCACTTCAGAGCCCCGGTTTTCAGGATCGGTGGGAGGCCTAGCTGTCAGACACCCAGTGATCAGAAAGTTATCCCCTATCCCAAGGATAGAGGAAAACTACCAAACTTAAAACTGCTTTAACCCCTTTCCGACGAGGTCAGTAATAGTATGTAGCTGCGCCCTGGGACTTATGGACCAGCTACGTACTATTACACGTGTGGCGATCGCGCCCGCACACAAGCGGTGCGGGGCGATCGCCGCCGGGTGTCAGCTGATTGTCACAGCTAACACCCGGTGCTATGTGCAGGAAGCGGTCCCGCACTGCTCCCGGCACATTAAGTCCCGCAATGCTGCGATCGAAGTCAATCGCAGCATTGTGGGGGCAAGGGGGGAGATGACCGCTATACTAACCTCTTCTGCCAGCATCTAGCGAGGTCTGCGGCAGCTTCCGGATGTTGTTATGCCAACATCCGGGTCACCATGAGGCAGAACGTTACTTTGGTCATGCGCAGTGCATGACCAAAGTAATGTCTCCCCTGTGTGCAGCGCTGACAGGCTGCATGGCATAGGGAGCTGCTGCTCTCTATGCTATACAGCCGATCAGGCTGCAAAAAGTGAAAATCAATGTGTAAAAGTAAAAGTAAAAAAGGAGGAAAGTGAAAAAAAAAATTGTAAAAATATTTAAAAAAAATGAAAAAAAATAATCCCCAAAAAATAAAAATTTATTGAACCCATAATATTTATTTATTATGAAAAGAAAAAAATAAACCAATAAAAGTACACATATTTGGTATCGCCATGTCCGGAACGACCTGACCTATAAAACTGTCCCACTAGTTAACTACTTTAGTGAACATGATAAAAAAAATTAAAAAAAATCGAAGCAAAAAACAATGCTTTATCATCATATCGGCAAACAAAAAATGGAATAACACGCGGTCAAAAAGATGAATGTAAATAAAAATGGTACCGCTGAAAACATCATCTTGTCCCTTAAAAAACAAGCCGCCATACAGCTCCATCATCCGAAAAATATAAAAGTTATAGCTCTCAGAATAAAGCGAAACAAAATTTTTTTTTTTTTCTATAAAATAGTTTTTATTGTGTAAAAGCGCCAAAACATAAAAAAAAACATATAAATGCTGTACCACTGTAAACGTACTGACCCGAAGAATAAAAGGTGCCTTATCAATTTTACCACAAGTGGAGAGGCATAAAAAAAACCCCATAAAAACAATTCCGAAATTGCTGGTTTTTGTTTATTCTGCCTCCCAAAAATCGGAATAGAAACCGATCAAAAAATGTCACATGCCCGAAAATGGTACCAATAAAAACGTCAACTTGTACTGCAAAAAACAAGCCATCACATGACTGTAGGCCAAAATATAGAAAAATTATAGCTCTCAAAATATGGCGATGCAAAAAACTAGTCTTTGTAAAAAAAAGCGTCTTTTAGTGTGTGTGACAGCTGTTAATCATAAAAACCAGATATGAATTTGGTATTGCTGTAATCCCACCGACCCGAAGAATAAAGTCGTTTAATCACTTATACCGCATGAGGAACAGTGTAAAAAAATAAACTCTAGGGTTAGGGTTGTGCTAGGGTTAGGGTTGTATTAGGGTTGGGGTTGTATTAGGGTTGGGCTAGGGTCAGGGTTGGGGTTGGGGTTAGAGTTGGGATTTTTTCAAAAGTAAAGAGAAAAAAAAAAAAAAATGATGACGATATGGCAACCAGTGTTGAGAGCAAGTGCTCGCGTATGCACTGAGTATCGCGGGTGCGCAAATGACATGCTCGAGTGTCTCTGCCCCATATGCTTCACGACCAAAAAAAAAAAAAAAATGTTGCTGGGATCTCCTGCCATACACGGGCGATCCCCGCATGTTTTTTTTGGGGTGTCTAACAACCGTGAAACATGCAGGGCAGGGACTCGAGCATGTCACTCGAGCACCCGTGATACATGGTGCATACCCGAGTACCCGATGCAAACTCAAGTAGCGAGCACTTGCGCTCAAGACTAATGACAACTTATTCAATATGATGACCTAATGTTATCAAATTCTGTCGTACCTCTGGGTTCAAAATGTACACTATACCACTTGATAAAATCCATGAGGGATCTATTTTCTAAAATGGAGTCAATTGTGGGGGGTTTCCACTATTTAGGTGCATCAGGGGCTCCCGAAATGCGACATAGCATCCGCTCTTGATTCCAGCCAATTTTGGGTTCAAAAAGTCACACAGTGCTCCTTCCCTTCAGAACCCTGACGTGCGCCCTCACATATGGCGTATTGGCGTACTCAGGAGAAATTGCACAACAGTTTTTAGGTTCCATTTTCTCCTCTTACCGTTGTGAAAATAAAAAAAATTGGGGCTAAAAGATCATTTTTGTGGAAAAAGTTAGATTTTTTTATTTTCCCGGCTCCATGTTATAAACTTCTGGGAAGCACCTGGGGGTTAAGGGTGCTCACAATATATCACTGACTGCGGTGGAACATAATAAAATATAACTTTTATTGAATATATATATAATAACAATACACCAAATCCACCGTGCTTGTGTGCAGTCTACCCAAGTGTGCCTGCATAGGCAGGACACACCATGGGTATTAATAGACCTAAAAATGACAAATAAATGTCCAGCATCAGCTCATAATATATGGAGGTACTAGACTCACTGATATTTCAAATCCCCAACAGATGAAAGAGGGCACAGAAAAACTAAACCAAGAAGGGAGACCCCCTTCATAAAGTGCAATTAGTTGTATATTGCACAATAGCCCAATTGCCTATCATAGAGCCTTGTCATAGGGCTCCTTATTATAACCCTCATTCACCCAGAGCACCTTAGAGTTTACTAAAGATAGCTCCCACAAATATTATGGTCTATAACACATGTACTGCCTAGAAATTGATTACTAGCTCCTTGATTTCACTGCTCCATTGGTAGCCATTGAATAACACTAAAGCTCACACTGCTTCATTCATAGCAGGGGAGCACATTCATATCACACCTCGACATTGTTTCATCCCTTTTTAATGCTCATAGGGATACATCAGGAGGCTTATTAGAATATGGTGCATTTGTTTAGCACCGGAGCTTAACAGGTACTGGCCACGATAAGAGATTTTTATGATATGAGATTTAGATTTTTTTATTTTCCCGGCTCCATGTTATAAACTTCTGTGAAGCACCTAGGGGTTAAGGGTGCTCACCACAATCTAGATAAGTTCCCTGAGGGGTCTAGTTTCCAAAATGGTGTCACTTGTGGGGGTTTTCCACTGTTTAGGCACATCAGGGGCACATCCGCTAATTGTTCAAGCAAATTTTATGTTCAAAAAGTCAAATGGCGCTCCTTGTCTTCCGAACCCTGCCGTACGCCTAAGCAGTGGTTTTCCCCCACATATGGGGTATCGGCTTACTCAGGAGAGATTGCACAACAAGTTGCATGGTGCAATTTCTCCTGTTACCCTTATAATAATGCAAAACTAGGAGCTGAAAAACATTTTTGTGGGAAAAATGTGAAAATTTTATTTTCACGGTTCCATGTTATAAACTTCTGTGAAGCACCTGGGGGTTCAAGGTGCTCACCACACATCTAGATAAGTTTCTCGAGGGGTCTAGTTTCCAAAATGGTATCACTTATGGGGGGTTTCCACTGTTTGGGCACATCAAGGGCTCTCTAAACGCAACATGGCGTCCGCTAATTATTCAAGCAAATTTTACATTTAAAAAGTCAAATGGCGCTCCTTTCCTTCTGAGCCCTGCCGTGTACCCAAACAGTGTTTTTTCCCCACGTATGGGGTATCTGGTGCTCAGGGGAAATTGCACAATAAATTTTGGGGTCCATTTTTTCTGTTACCCCTGCAAAAATAAAAAAATTGGGGTCTAAAGTAACATTTTTGTGAAAAAAGTTAAATGTTCATTTTTTTCTTCCCCATTCCAAAAATTCCTGTGAAGCACCTGAAGGGTTGATAAACTTATTGAATGTGGTTTTGAGCACCTTGAGGGTGCAGTTTTTAGAATGGTGTCACTTTTGGGTATTTTCTGTCATAAAGGCCCCTCAAAGTCACTTCAAATGTGATGTGGTCCCTAAAAAAAATGGTTTTGTAAATTTTGTTGTAAAAATGAGAAATATCTGGTCAACTTTTAACCCTTATAGCGCACTAATAAAAAAAAAATGTTGGTTCCAAAAATTGCTGATGTAAAGTAGACATGTTGGAAATGTTATTTATTAACTATTTTGTGTGACATATCTCTCTGATTTAAGGGCATGAAAATTCAAATTTTGAAAATTGCAAAATTTTCAACATTTTCGCCAAATTTCCGATTTTTTCACAAGTAAACGCAATTGATATCGAAGAAATTTTACCACTATCATGAAGTACAATATGTCATGAAAAAAAAATCTCAGAATCAGCGGGATCCGTTGAAGCGTTCCAGAGGTATTACCTCATAAAGTGACAGTGGTCAGATTTGTAAAAATTGGCCCAGACATTAACGTGCAAACCACCCTCGAGGGTAAAGGGGTTAAACAGGTTGTACAGGATTAATTTTTATATCCGTAGGACTGCAGACATAGAAAATAATAAACACACCAATATATACAATACTAATATATGTATTGTAGGGATTGTACTCACTCAGGTGCGATGAGAGGCAAAAGGAGGCATGTTTCTTTAAATGTCCATAGCGGTTTATTGGCTTCATAAACCGTGAAAATAAAAAAGCAAACAAACAGCCTTTAGTCCAGGCAAAAGTAAATCAGTCCTTTTAGTGGACCTGTGGGCACACAGGCTGGTAAGCATCCAACACATAGCTCAGTCTGGTGACAATACACAGGAGGCCTTCTCCCTCCAAACACAGACCACGTGCCAAACAACAGCCTCCATTATATAGGCTGGTAACCACACCCAGAGGTGAGGTATGTGGGTTGCTGGACCCACCCTTCTCTCCTAGCTACCTGTACCCCATCTCCCAGGTGAACCAATTAGACCTCTTCGTGCATGCGTGCACTAGAGAAAATACTCCGGGTTACATCACAGAGACCAGACATCTCTGTGATATATACCTCCCGTCGACTACGTGACCATTAGCCACAAGCAGTCGCATGCTGCGATTGTTCTCTCATGCCCAATCAGCATCAGAAAATAATCACAGGTTTGAGCTGCCCCATAGAATAACACTGGGCTGAGCGCTATGCAATGTTTTATCGCACAGCACTCGGCCGTGGTAAACGGTAATGTGACCCCTGCCTTACACCCAGATACAGGAGAGGTGACGTTGTACTGTGAAGTGTAAATAAACACAGAATAATCTGGATATTGATAATTACACCCAGTATACAAGACTGAAGAAGTGGTACTGTGCTGTGTATATATGCAAAAGGCTCTATAGGATTTTTTGGGGGGCAATTCACACAAATCAAATCACAAATTGTTGGAAATCGCCAGGATAAGCAAGTTTCACAAATTTCTACACAAATTCAATTTACAATAACTCGACCCACCTCTATAGATAACTATTAAAATTAGTGTCGTTTGAACCTCTGGTTGGGACTGCCACCAATTCTCATAATGGGGGGGGAGGTGGGGAGACGGACTTATGATGTGTTTTTCCAATTGTAAGAGCAGCTCTATATCTAACGTAGAAGTTTCTGTAATTGAGTTCACAACTAGTAAGAACAAAGAAAACCACAGGTTTATGATCTCCAACAAGTTCTGGAGAGTCTGTTTAATTTCTAGGCTTCATGAATGTAGGCGTTCCGTACATAAATTCAGGTTTTTCTTACAGGATAGTATATAGCAGAGTACATAACTGCATAATTAAAAATATTCACTATACCTATCCAGATTAGTCACACCCAACAAGTCTTAATTTCAGTGTGTTAAAATGAAAATTACCAGACCCTATAAGATTTAGCAAGCACTTTAAAGGGGATTTCCAACTACTTTGTGACCAAACTTCATGTGTTATATCGCTTGAAAACAAGCCACTTTTCAAAATACTTCAATTATCTGTGCTTCCTCTTTGGGCAGAACTTGCATATGGTCATGTGATCCATTGTTTAGGTAAAGCTATTCTTTCCTGCTCAGCTTTTGTCTCATGGTCCCCTTTTCCAGGCTCTAGAATCAGAGGAAACTAGATGAGCACTTCACACTACTTCTGATGGGGGATGGGGTAGCACACATTTCATTGATGATTTGTACAAGCATTCACTTACAGATGCCTAATCTGCCTCTGCATGTTTAGCATGTTTAGTACAAAGTCTCCCCTTATAGCAAATGCAGATTCTTCTGAATGTTTCTGTAAGTCCTTTTACCAGTAATTTCTGCTGTCAGCAATGAAAAGGACAAACTAAGAAGTAATGAGTAAGCTGTCAGAGAGCCTGTATCATAACAAGAATGATGAAAAAGATCTAATTTTAATGAAAGGTGGTGTATGCCCTCTTTGTCATTATAGAATAGCACTAACATCTAATTATAATCAAAGGAGATGTAAGTGCTGTTGTATTATAACAATCTGGAGGACACTCATCTCATAATCAAAGGATCTGTCTGTCATTATAAAAGAGCAGCAATATGGTGCTGGTAACTGAAGAGAGAATGGTTTAGGCAGAATTTGGAGGTGTGCTGAGTTGCTGGCTTATACGACAGGGCAAAGCATTACGGAACTAGTAGTAAGAGCGCACAGAAAGAATGTGGAGCGTAAATCAGTGATGTAAACAATAGGAGCTTGATCCTGCAGACCCGAAGAGAAGCGAAATGCATCAAAATAGTGAAAATTTAAAAAATTATAATATGCATGTATTCAAAGGCACTTAATAGCAATAATTATAGCAAAAAAAAAAGAAAATGAGTTAGAGCACTGGAGAACCTCTTTAATCCCTCTCCAACGCTAACATTTTAGTCTCTTTTTCATGCTTGTCAAATAACTTGTCCATCCCTTCCTAAAAGATGAAATTGGGAAACCTACTCCTGCTTCACACAGTAAAGGGATAGATCCTTACATGGGGTAGAATATTCATAGAAGGGCATCACCATAAACCCTTCCCTAAATCAAAGGCATGCAAACCAGAAAAAAAACACTCATAGGATAGTACACCAAGAGAGAAAGAGGTAGATAAATGGTCACTGCCAGCTCCACAATAACAAAAGAACCACTAGTGGCCACCACCAATTGTTTATACATGCCGTTCGGATACCCGTTACAGGTAGCATATGGCTTTTGGGGTGCGGTTTACAGAGCAAGAGGAACAGAGCTATTAAATTTTATATTTAATCCAGAAAGACAGGCAGTGTTTCTAAAAATATACAAAAGCTTTTACAAAGGGGACAAAACAATACAGCATATACAATTACATAAAATAAAAAGGAATAACGAAAAAAACTTGTTAAATCTGGTCACGGAAATTACTCAGATTTATGAAGGGAAGAATTCTGGTGAAATCGTGGATCAATCCTAAACAGCAATATATCTTTCCAGCACTGAATAAGGATCATAATTGGCATTGGCTTTTTATTAGCACAAGTTACACCCACACACCTCCTTTCTGGTGACTCATAACAGGGCTGGACTTCAGAAAACAATAGGATGTGTCTTAGCCTTAAAAAATTATGAGATTCCTAAATGTTATGATATCTTTGCCCCTGGAGTTCCCAGGTGGGAGAACTCATCGTCATCTTTCCTATCACAATTTTATCTGTTCATTGATAGGAGACACGGCATAGATATTGTGAATTATCTGGCTGATATCCATTAGGCAGCACGCCGCCCATTTTTCAGTGACGTGAAACCATGGTTTGCGTTTGCCTTTTCATCACGTTTCCGAAAATACGACTTTCCTATCTATTATAATTGACACAGCTCATAAAACCTCACTTTATAATTTGCATTAAAGTAGACAAAGGGTCTGAATATACTCTAGTTTTCTGTTCACTGATGCTCTTATCGCTCTGGACGTAAATCTGACCTTCTCTGCATTCTTGTGTGTCCAGCTAAAACTGGCCTCACCTATGCTAGCCATTAGGAGTTTCCTTAAATAGCTGTTTCCAAAGGAGAGGGTCAGCTGCTAAAGGGGGTCATGTGAAGATAACTTGTTAGCTTGCAAGCTCTTTCTCTCTTCTCTGGAGATGTCTGTATGGATTTTATTTTTTTCTCTAGGGCATAGACCATGACAGAGCTAAGGATGAAACCATCCCTGGAATGTCACCCATTGGGACAGGGAAAGGTATACTTACATAACCCCACACAAAGATACTGATGACCAGCTGATGAATAGGATGATTCATGAAAACTCCTTTATTGATAAAGTCTCTAAATACAATGAGTTTTGAAGCTCACAGGCATCAGAGAAACACATAATATCATAACACATTGGCTGATTTTAAATACTTTCAAAAAAGAGCACCAGCCCTAACACAATGCAATCAGGATACGAAAAAAAACAATAAAAAAGAAAAAAACAAATTAAAACTGTATGTAATAAATACGAGTAAGACAGCTCCATAGCCTTAGTAAGAATTTGAATGCCATAGAAAAATTTAATATGGGAATGTGTGAACCAAGTAACCATGGAAATCAGCATTAATAGGAGTGGACCACGGACAGCAACGCATCGCATGAACAAGACGTCGAAAATCCTGCCAATGCAGTTACAGCCCAGATTGGAGGCTATGCTTCACCACAGAAACTCGACGCATATTGATGTATCATCTAGATGTGGGCAGGAGTGGTAAGAGGTTCTGGTCTGCGCTTGAGTAGATCTGTAATTCACATGCATAGACTATATACAGTTAGGTCCATATATATTAGGACAGAGACAACATTTTTCCAATTTTGGTTCTAGACATTACCACAATGAATTTTAAACAAAACAATTCAGATGCAGTTGAAGTTCAGACTTTCAGCTTTCATTTGAGGGTATCCACATTAAAATTGGATGAAGGGTTTAGGAGTTTCAGCTCCTTAACATGTGCCACCCTGTTTTTAAAGGGACCAAAAGTAATTGGACAGATTAAATAATTGTAAATAAAATGTTCATTTCTAGTACTTGGTTGAAAACCCTTTGTTGGCAATGACTGCCTGAAGTCTTGAACTCATGGACATCACCAGACGTTGTGTTTCCTCCTTTTTGATGCTCTGCCAGGCCTTCACTGCGGTGGTTTTCAGTTGCTGTTTGTTTGTGGGCCTTTCTGTCTGAAGTTTAGTCTTTAACAAGTGAAATGCATGCTCAATTGGGTTGAGATCAGGTGACTGACTTGGCCATTCAAGAATATTCCACTTCTTTGCTTTAATAAACTCCTGGGTTGCTTTGGCTTCATGTTTTGGGTCATTGTCCATCTGTAGTATGAAACGACGACCAATCAGTTTGGCGGCATTTGGCTGGATCTGAGCACACAGTATGGCTCTGAATACATCAGAATTCATTTGGCTGCTTCTGTCCTGTGTCACATCATCAATAAACACTAGAGACCCAGTGCCACTGGCAGCCATGCATGCCTAAGCCATCACACTGCTTCCGCCGTGTTTTACAGATGATGTGGTATGCTTTGGATCATGAGCTGTACCACGCCTTCACCTTACTTTTCTCTTTCCATCATTCTGGTAGAGGTTGATCTTGGTTTCATCTGTCCAAAGACTGTTCTTCCAGAACTGTGCTGGCTTTTTTAGATGTTTTTTAGCAAAGTCCAGTCTAGCCTTTTTATTCTTGATGCTTATGAGTGGCTTGCACCGTCCAGTGAACCCTCAGTATTTACTTTCATGCAGTCTTCTCTTTATGGTAGTTTTGGATATTGATACGCCTACCTCCTGGAGAGTGTTGTTCACTTGGTTGGCTGTTGTGAAGGGGTTTCTCTTCACCATGGAGATTATTCTGCGATCATCCACCACTGTTGTCTTCTGTGGGCGCCCAGGTCTTTTTGCATTGATGAGTTTACCAGTGCTTTCTTTCTTTCTCAGGATGTACCAAACTGTAGATTTTGCCACTCCTAATATTGTAGCAATTTCTCGGATGGGTTTTTTCTGTTTTTGCAGCTTAAGGATGGCTTGTTTCACCTGCGTAGAGAGCTCCTTTGACCGCATGTTTACTTCACAGCAAAACCTTCATAATGCAAGCACCACACCTCAAATCAACTCCAGGCCTTTTATCTGCTTAATTGAGAATGACATAACGAAGGGATTGCCCACACCTGTCCATGAAATAGAATTGGAGTCAATTGTCCGATTACTTTTGGTCCCTTTAAAAACAGGGTGGCACATATTAAGGAGCTGAAACTCCTAAACCCTTTATCCAATTTTAATGTGGATACCCTCAAATGAAAGCCGAAAGTCTGAACTTCAGCTGCATCTGAATTGTTTTGTTTAAAATTCATTGTGATGTCTAAAACCCAAATTAGAAAAATGTTGTCTCTGTCCAAATATATATGGACCTAACTGTATCCCTTAACAACAAGAGGATCAGGAGCTCTGAGGCCAGATGTTGCTATCAGAAGAGAGAAAGTAGTGGCGCCTTTGAAAACATGAAAATATCGTTTAAGACTCTAAAAACAAAAATATTTAAATACAAATTGTTAAACAATATAGTGGGGCTATACTTATTAATGGGAAAGTAATGGGGAACCGAATACATTGATAGGTGTTACAAATTTCTCCCAGATAGTATTAAATGTACATCACCAACACAGGTAGGTATTGAAAGGAACACCACCGTGAATTGTGGTGGAGAGGATGAAACAAACAAAAAATATACAGTATGTTAAGGAGGTATCTGGTGAGGATAAGGAGAGCAGTAGGTGAGTTAATTTTCCAAAATCGTTTTTAATTAGATATACGGTATGTACTAAATAGCTATTTTTGGAATTACGTGTAAGTTTAGGTCCAACCAGTTGTTTCATTAAAGGGTTATAAACGCTGATTGACAAACCGGTAATAGAAGGTTGAAGTTCACTTGGTAGTCTATCCTGACGAAAGAAGCTAAGCTTCCGAAATGCATAGGTCTGTCTGGTCCATCCAAACCACCATACCTTCCATGATTTACGTCAACTGTCAATGTTTGGACTACATACACGTGGATACAAGGAGCTTTACTGACCAAAGCACCCTGGTCAGAAGATTGTATTGCTACACTTAGTGGCACTTCAATTGTAAAAAGGATATCTAATTTATTGGACTTTCACATCAGCGCAAATTGGGCTTCTCTTGGATATTGCCATATATAGTGAGACTCGTACTTACTATATTGCATAAACAATACATGCTGACAGTAACATACCTGGCGGCGTGCTTGCATAGTGCACCATCTCCCACTATGCAAGATCGCAATCTTAACCTTCAGTCCAGTCTGTTAGTCTTGCTCCTGTTCATACTGTGTGCTTGCCTCTGATCTGACTGCTTAGGGCGGCGGCCCGGTTACTTCCTGTTTCTTATAGCTGCTGTGGGAACACTCCTAATGAGTCCCCAGCCTATTGCTGTGAGTCACTGGATATTTAAACCCACTCCACCCTGTAGGAGAAGCCTGAGCAACACTAATTTCAGTGTGCTCCTACTCTGAAGTTGCCAGGTCTTGTTCTGTTTCTTGCCTGTCCCGCCATTCTGGGGGCTGTATTCCCAGACCTGTTATCTGTGTCTTCTAGCCTGTTTGTCTGCCATACTGGGGGCCGTATACCCAGACTCGCTCCTGTATCTTGTTGCAGTGTCAGTTCCTGTCTGAGCACTCTCCTAGCCTGTTTGTCCGCCATACTGGGGGCCGTATACCCAGACTCGCTCCTGTATCTTGTTGCAGTGTCAGTTCCTGTCTGTACACTCTCCTAGCCTGTTTGTCCGCCATACTGGGGGCCGTATACCCAGACTCGCTCCTGTATCTTGTTGCAGTGTCAGTTCCTGTCTGTACACTCTCCTAGCCTGTTTGTCTCTGTGTCCGCACCTTCCCTTTTACTGCAGTCTCTGAACCTGCACCTATTTCCTACTCGTTGTCTCTGTACTTCTGTTGTGAGTTTAGAGTCCACTCGCTACTTCATTGCAAGTACCTTGTGTGTATCTGGTTCTGCTTGTCCCTTCCAGTCTGTTCAGTGTGAACAGAGCCCTGTCCTCTCTGCTCTGCCTTGTTCACCGCTCCGGCGGTTCCTTCCTGCTCTGCCTTGCTCACCACTCTGGCGGTTCCTCTCTGCTCTGCCTTGCTCACCGCTCCGGCGGTTCCTCTCTGCTCTGCCTTGTCCACCGCTCCGGCGGTTTCGCCCTGCTCTGCCTTGCTCACCACTCCGGCGGTTCCTCTCTGCTCTGCCTTGCCTACCGCTCCGGCAGTTTCGCCCTGCTCTGCCTTGCTCACCGCTCCGGCGGTATCTGTCTGCTCTGCTTTGCCCACCGCTCTAGCGGTTCATCTCTGCTCTGCTTGTCTGCGGTTCTGTTCCTGAATCCCAGTCTGTACTGGACCCTATCCAGCCTGCGCTCCAACCTGCTAGTGCCTCCCTGTCTGCACTCCAGCCGTGCTTGCCAGTACCCCCCCCCCCGTCTGCATACCAGCCGTGCTTTCCAGTATCCTCCTGTCTGCACTCCAGCCGTGCCTGCCAATAACCACCTGCCTGTATGCCAGTCTAACCTGGCTGTTCCTGCATTCCCCGGTGTGGGTCAACAACTGTGACCGGGGTCTGACCTGGAGTCACACCTGGTCCCTCTGCTCGGTGCGACCTTGGTTGGATCGGGTTGATACTTAGTTATGCCCCTCCAGGCACTCCTCGGTTCATGGTACAGTGGGAATACTAATCACGCACACGCTAGCCAGTCCGGGCGTGTGCATAACTGTTTGCTCAGGCCATGGTTCCCGTTGAGCCCACGGCCCTTCTCTCTCAGAGACATTTTGAATCCGTGTCCAGCAAGTACGTGCATCAAGAAAAAATTTTTTCGCAAGCTGAGGTCCAGGCGATTTACGCACCAGCCCCAATGGAGCTATCAGCACCCGTTCCTGCGGATCCGCCACGGTACTATGGGGATCCAAAACAAAGCCGTGCGTTTGTGTGGCAATGCATGCTGCAGTTCCAGTTCTATGCTCACTATTTTCCTACCGATGGGTTAAAGTGGGATTTATGATGTCCTACCTAGCGGGTGATGCCTTGAAATGGATCACCCCCCTATGGGAAGCACGGGATCCTATCGTCTCTGACCTGCAGGCCTTCCTGGTGGCCTTTCTAATGGTCTTCGATGACCCTAATCCTGAAGCCTCTGCTAAAGCTTCCCTTCCCAATATCCCGGAGCAGCCCCGATGGGTAATGTGTGTGGGTAGCTCACCAGTTCTCCTGCCTGAAGAGACTGCTGCCCACCCAGAATCCACACAAGATGACTATGCTCCACAGAATACTTCTCTTCCCAACCTCAAGAGGCAGTCCAGACGTGCAAGGCGTAGAGGCAAGCCATCACGCCAGGTTCTGTCCTCCCAAAGACCTCCTGTTCCCCAGCCTGTAGAGGCAGCTATCCGCACTGAATCCATGAAGGTTGACTATGTTCGTCAGGCAAAGCAGAGGCCTGAACTGAGTCACAAAATCGGATTGCGGTCCCGCTGCGGTTGTTTGGGACCCCCTGATGGTCTTTGTCCAGGGAAGTTTGGAGAATCCCAAGACATTAGGCCTGTAGGAGAGGCTGTCCTTGGCGTTAGTGTTTCCTCTCCACAGATGACCATGACTGTCTCCGTGGCAAGTAAAAGCCTCGGATTAACCGGAAGTTTCGGGCTTAAAGCCTTGAAGAGTCAGTGTTTGATTCCCGTCCTAAAGCTCCAGAAGCCGGTTTGGGCATTGTCAGCGGAAGGACGAGCCCTACTCAGAAACAGTCAAAAGATGTCTGTACAAATTAAGCTCCAGATTGGAGCATTACACATGAAGAAGCTTACATTCCAGGTGCTGACTGGCTTACCCACAAGTCGTCCAGAGCCGAGAGATCTAGTGCCCGCTCAGGTCTAGAGACCCTGCATGGTGTATCCTGGGGGACTGCTAAGGTACAAGGGGTGTCCAGTTCCCATATCTTCAGGACAGTCAGCAGTTTCTTCTTCTTCTTCACCAGATCTGCTAGTCGCTGACTCGCTGTGCGCTGAAGTCTCCGAAGGAAGAGAAGCGGAGGCAATGTCCCCACACAGTCTCGACAATTGTACCAATGATCTGGCTTCAGGTACCGTCCCGCCTCACAGACATGTCATCTCTGAAACCAGACTGAAGATGGTCCTAAAGCAAGGACCCTGCATCTCTAATAAATCTGGCCTTACATCCATCAAGGCGGTGGATACCTCCAAGTCTCTGCACCCCTCCAACTAGGCGGAGGACCTCCAGTTGCCTCCTGAATCCTCCAGGGTGCTACCTGATAACAAATGGAGAGAGACTTTCCTACACCCTGTACCTGATACCTCGCCCACTTCATCCAGTGAGCTTGACAAAGTGTACTCCGAAGCAGTGGTTACCCCTGAGTCTCTGCACCCCTCCAACCAGGCGGAGGACCTCCAGTTGTCTCCTGAATCCACCGGGGTGCTATCTGATAACAAATGGAGAGAGACTTTCCTATGTGCTGTTCCTGGTACTTCACCCACTTCATCTGTTGCTGAGGATGGCTTGATGGGAGGAAGCATCCTAGTTACCAAGATGATGAGACCAGTTTCGTTTCCCCTAGTGCAGGGTTCCCCAACTCCAGTCCTCAAGGCCCACCAACAGGTCATGTTTTCAGGATTTCCTTAGTATTACACAGGTGATAATTCCATCACCTGTGCAATACTAAGGAAATCCTGAAAACATGACCTGTTGGTGGGCCTTGAGGACTGGAGTTGGGGAACCCTGCTCTAGTGGACAGAAGAGGTAATCCTCTTGAAGAGAAGGATTGGCCTCCAAATTCTCTGCGGAAGACCCTTGCAGGCTTGAAGAAGAGGGGGCGTAAAGGGGGGGGTACTGTAACATACCTGGCGGCGTGCTTGCATAGTGCACCATCTCCCACTATGCAAGATCGCAATCTTAACCTTCAGTCCAGTCTGCTAGTCTTGCTCCTGTTCATACTGTGTGCTTGCCTCTTGTCTGACAGCTTAGAGTGGCGGCCCGGTTACTTCCTGTTTCTTATAGCTGCTGTGGGCACACTCCTAATGCGTCCCCAGCCTATTGCTGTGAGTCACTGGATATTTAAACCCACTCCACCCTGTAGGAGATGCCTGAGCAACACTAATTTCAGTGTGCTCCTACTCTGAAGTTGCCAGGTCTTGTTCTGTTTCTTGCCTGTCCCGCCATTCTGGGGGTTGTATTCCCAGACCTGTTATCTGTGTCTTCTAGCCTGTTTGTCCGGCATACTGGGGGCCATATACCCAGACTCGCTCCTGTATTTGTTGCAGTGTCAGTTCCTGTCTGAACACTCTCCTAGCCTGTTTGTCCGCCATACTGGGGGCCGTATACCCAGACTCGCTCCTGTATCTTGTTGCAGTGTCAGTTCCTGTCTGAACACTCTCCTAGCCTGTTTGTCTGCCATACTGGGGCCGTATACCCAGACTCGCTCCTGTATCTTGTTGCAGTGTCAGTTCCTGTATGTACACTCTCCTAGCCTGTTTGTCTCTGTGTCCGTACCTTCCCTTTTCTTGCAGTCTCTGAACCTGCACCTAACTCCTACTCGTTGTCTCTGTACTTCTGCCTTGCTCACCACTCTGGCGGTTCCTTCCTGCTCTGCCTTTGCTCACTGCTCCGGCGGTTCCTCTCTGCTCTGCCTTGCTCACCGCTCCGGCGGTTCCTCTCTGCTCTGCCTTGCTCACCGCTCCGGCGGTTCCTCTCTGCTCTGCCTTGTCCACCGCTCCAGCGGTTCCTCCTGCTCTGCCTTGCCCACCGCTCCGGCGGTTTCGCCCTGCTCTGCCTTGCTCACCGCTCCGGCGGTATCTCTCTGCTCTGCTTTGCCCACCGCTCCAGTGGTTCCTCTCTGCTCTGCTTGTCTACCGCATCTGCGGTTCTGTTCCTGAATCCCAGTCTGTACTGGACCCTATCCAGCCTGCGCTCCAACCTGCTAGTACCTCCCTGTCTGCACTCCAGCCGTGCTTGCCAGTACCCCCCCTGTCTGCATACCAGCCGTGCTTGCCAGTATCCTCCTGTCTGCACTCCAGCCATGCCTGCCAATACCCACCTGCCTGTATGCCAGTCTAACCTGGCTGTTCCTGCATTCCCCGGTGTGGGTTAACAACTGTGACCGGGGTCTGACCTGGAGTCGCACCTGGTCCCTCTGCTCGGTTCCTCCTTGGTCCACGGAGTCGACTAAGCAGCAGTGCGACCTTGGTCGGATCGGGTTGATACTTAGTTACGCCCCTCCAGGCACTCCTCGGTTCATGGTACAGTGGGATCACTAATCAAGCACACGCCAGCCAGTCCGGGCGTGTGCATAACACTGACTTTGCATCTGGCTGGATCATATTAGAGCCAGCACTCACAGGGATTAAAATGTAGAATTTTTTTTCGTGTGACTCATGCTAATATTATATTGTATAAGTGCAATTTGCAAGCAGGGAGGTTTATTTTCAGTCGTTATTAGAAGCACCGATATAACGATTTTTAAATTCAGATGCCTCAAAGATATTCTCAGTAGCTTCAATGGGTCTTATGACCACCCTGCCTGAGACCAGTATTACGTCAGACGGATCACGTGATAAGGATCCGCACTTTGCACCAACAGTTCACACCCCTCGGGGACATGCAAGGTCAGATTGGTACAGTTTTAAACAAACACCCCCTGTCCACACAGGCCCAGGGAGGCACTAGGAAAGGATATGGCCAAAGTAGTCACTAACGTGGCACCACACTCGCTTACACCCATGACAGGCTGAGAGGCCCCTTTCATTAGCCCCAGTAAAACAGAACCTTATCAGCCCGGGAGAACTGCCACCAGTTCCTGTTTGTTATAAGCCCGGTCCGTTAACGGGAATTATAATTGGGCCAGAAACCAGCCCCAGTAGCATGGGAAATTAAACTGAGAAACAGACGTGTGGATTCAAGGATCGAGATAAAAGGGCAGCCCAAGTTTAAAATGATATATTTAGTCGCCTTAAGGGCACACTAGACAATACACTATATACACAAGCGTTATACATATATAATGTTCAGATATACAAATACAATAGTGGTAGAACAAAAGATATAAGCAAATGGATCATGTCTATTACCAATGACGTCCGACCATGTGTGCGCTGTACCTCATGTGGGCCTGAGCTCCCATCGGGTTCCTAGGTCCTTCACAGCACGTTACTCGATGTGAGCCCTTTGTTTAAAGTGGACCGCATGCATCTGAGAGACACATGGACTTACTCTAGCTTATATCTTCATTGGGTAACTCCTCTCCTGCCCTCCGGGCTGAACCCAAGTCCTCTCCCCGTGCCCAATGCTGATAATAATTCCAAAACTTCAGATGGGTCATAACTCCTTAATGGACAGTCCTAGGCAGGCTGTTCTGGTGTCATCAGATCCAATCGGGCCTCTGCTGCAAATGGAGATTAAACACAGCTGTACTATCTGTTTCCTGCTAGCTATTCTACGTATCTCTCTATCCCTATGTGCTAGAATAGGTCGAGACCCAGGCGGATATTCACCATGTCCTGGGAATCTCGGAAATATACACTATGTACGGCTAGGAAACATAGGAATTCCATATTGAGTTATGGAAATACTATGTCTGAACAAAGCAGAATGCATGGTTTGGATCCACAGGAGGTCTTCCTGTAGGAGCTTGCATCTAGCTAGCTGGTGGCGGGTTTGAATCGCTTGTTTGAAGATGGCCAGGTGTCTTGTTACAACTACACATGCTTACAGGATGATTCTAAGCTGCCATTACATCCTCCCATCCTTTAAAGGTCTATTCCTCAAAGACATTAGGGAATAAGGGTAGATATCAGGTGGGATCTTTGGATATTATATCAGTACAGATTCGATTTGCCGCTTTAATAGATCTAGCATCAAACTAAGATCTGATACTTAAATTTTAAGAGTAGCTGGTTTTAAACCTTTCCCTGATCCTTCTTAGAAAAGGGTCAAAGATCTGAGCTATATTAGAATTTTTGAGGTCTACCCTTGGAGAGTGTAAAACTGAGAAAGAAAGGCCTTCTCAATTTGGAAGTATATTGTAGAAGTTACTTTCTAATTTCTTGGAGGGTGTCCATAATGACATCAGATAATCCCTTTTTTCATATTATCTCTTTTTCAAATTCCAGGCAGTTAGATTGAGATTTTTCACTTGTGGATGAAGAATCGAACCTTCAAGTAGCAGGTCTGGCAAATCGGAAAGAAGCCAATGATCTGCCATTGACAGAGACCTTAACAGGGAAAACCAGGCCTGGAGAGACCTGAACAGCTAATTGGTATGTTTCTAGATTTGTCCTCCTTGATTTTCAACACTCTGGGAATTAATGCAAGAGGGAGAAAGTGTAGGTCAGAGTCCAAGACCACTTTTGAGACAATGCATCTACCTCTTCCAGATGGTCTAAGATATTCAAGAAGTAGAATTTATCCATGTGGTGACATGTCTGCGTGGCAAAAGAGGTCTATCTCCCAAAAAAATCTCCCATATAGCAGTCACTGCATTGCCTGATATAATGCATACATTTCGCTTGTTTACTAAAGGAACTTCTTCCTGAAGGGCCTCGAATACAACCAGCAGTTTTTGGCAAGCTGAGGATTTTTCTTGTAATATCAGATCTCAGGACCCCTGAAATAAATGAGAGCTACAGTGAGGCTACCAATGGAGACGGCTGGCATTGTTAAAATGTATATATGTTCAGCTCACCTTGTACGCAACTCTATAGCAGACTGTTAGAACCACAATCAATGCTCGGGCAAATAGATCCCAGTTCGAATCGGATAAACAAGAAAATCTTTCCCAAGAAAACAAGGGATGGGTATACCGGCATTCAAACTTCAGAAGTAATTTAAAAAAATTGTAACTTCATTCAATCCATATTAGGATGAAAACATCCACACAAAAAAACAGGACATTCTGGCAAAAAACTAAGCCTGGTTTTTAAGAGTGTGGATTTTTTATCCTAATATGGATGGAATAAAGTTACAATTTTTATTATATTAGTTCTGAAGTTTGCGTGCCGATCCACCCATCCCTTGCTTTCTAGCGAACAATTTTCACCTGTTAAGACTACCAGATTTACTTGTTTTTAGGGGAGACCCACAATTATATTACGGGAATTCAGTCACTAGACAGAAGATTGAAGGACCTGAGGTAAAAGGAATCAGACCATCTTACTCTCTCAGGAGCTCAAGATGGTAATGGAATTGTCCACAGGAGTGGTGCCCGCACAATTGCCGCTGGTAGCTCGGCTTAAGTGATAGCCGAGCCCTGGTTATTTAACTCTCTAAATGCCGCGATTGCAGCATTTAGAAGGCTGGGAGAAGGAGGGGTCTTTTTCCGTCTGATCAGCCCCCCTGCGATGTCATCACAGGCTGCCAATCATTATCATGGCAACCCAAGGTCAAATGATGACCTCTGGGTCTTTCAGCTAATGTGGCCTCTTTAGACAATGCCAGCAGCATGGTCTAAAAGGCGTTCTCACAGTGTAACACTGACAGCTATAATGCATTGCAGTGCTGTTGCTTTGCAATGCATTATACCAGCGATCAGAGTAATAAAAGTTAAAGTCCCATAGAGGGACTAAGTAACACATGAAAAGAAAGTTTAAAAAAAAAACAAATCACAAAGTAAGAACAAAAAGAATTAAAAAAATACTATACCAATATTTTCAGACTATAAGACGCACTTTTTTCCTCCAAAATTTTGGAGGAAAGTGGGGGGTGCATCTTATAGTCTGAATGTACTATACTTCTTGCTGTGGATGGGGGAGAGAGGCAGTAGTGGAGGAGTGGGGCACAGGAGGCAGGAGCCGTCTGCTGCAGCCAACGCTGTGCCCGCTGCTAAAGAAAATGAATATTCACTGCTCCCCGTGGCCATGGGAAGCACTGAATATTCATTCTACTTAATAGTGCGCACAGTGCCAGCAGCAGCCGCTGGCTCCTGCAGCTGCTCAGTTATCATGTGCGTCCGCTATTAAAGAGCATGAATATTCACTTCTCCCATGGGTGTGGAAAGTAGTGAACATTCATGCTCTTTAATAGCGGGCACACGCAATCGCCGACGGCTGCTGCTGACACTGTGCGCGCTATTAAGGAGAATGAGTAGTCAGTACGCCACACGCCCATAGTCCGGGGGTGGGGAGTAGTGAATATTCCAGCAGCTCATCTCAGTGTGTGATGGCGCATGGCAGTAACGTTAAGCGCTGCTCACACGGTGAGATCAACTGCTGGCAGCAGAACAGCACGCATCGCTGCCCTCAAGCAGCGGAAGGAAGGTGAGTAGAATTGTTTATTTTTTTGTGTGCAGCGTGATGGGGATGAGGGGTGCCATGCATACCAGGATGGGGATGAGGGGTGCCATGCATACCAGGATGGGGACGAGGGATGCCATGCATACCAGGATGGGAGACCATGTATAACAGGAAGGGGGGCTATATACACCAGGATGGGGGATATTAGTACAGAATTGGGGGACATTAACCCTATAACAGTGTCCGCAGCAGACCCGCTCCTCCATAACAGTGCATCATGACCAAATTTTTTGCTTAATTTGTTTTTCTATTTTCCTCCTCTAAAACCTAGGTGCATCTTATAGTCCAAAAAATACGGTATATTTATGTATAAACAAAATAAACAAAAAAAAAAGTATACATGCAAAAATAATAATTTTTTCTAAAAATTGTTTTTGTTTAAAATCGTCAAAACATAAAAAATTATATAAAAGTGGTATCACTGTTATCATACTGATCCGAAGAATAAAGCTGTCTTATCACTTTTACCACACATTGAATGGTATTAAAAAAAAAACACAATTCCTCAAATGCTGGTTTTTGTTCCTTCTGCCTCCCAAAAATCAGAATAGAAAGCGCTCAAAAGCATGTTGTGATCGAAAATGGTACCAATAAAAATGTCAATTCGTCCCCCAAAAATAAGCCCTTAAATGACTGTCGGCAGAAATATAATCTTGCTTTAATTTCACTATTGAGGAATGGCTGGCACTCTGTGTTGTCTGTTACCTCAGGTGACCAGTCTTCAGGGAAACCGTTCTTCAAAAAGGGATGAATTTCTCTACTCTTTGACACAGTCCTGGCAACAAATCTTGCTAAAGTCTGTTCTCTTATCTTTCCAGAGATTAACAGTTTCTTTTTATAATTTCTCCTTATCAGGGAACCGACAGGAGTCTCTCTGTTCCCTCAAGGGAAAAATACAAGAGCAATAGGGTCTTATCCAATTAATAAATGTTACATAAAAGTATTGAAAACTGCTCACCTAGTAGGATTGTGTGGGACACAACACCTATAAAGCCTGGACTCCAAATGCTGCAGCTTCCTATGGATATGTCAGAGATAGATGCTGGGAAAGGAAGTTGTTTCTGCGCTCTCTGGAGTCATGAAAAACCATTAGGCTATGTGCCCACGATGCAGAAATGAAGCAGAAAATTTCTGCAGCATTTCTGCATCTCCCTGGCAGAAAAAACGCATGCAGATTGTGCATGCGTTTTTCCTGCAGAATACATGCGGAATACATGCGGATTCACATGCGTACCCACATGCGTTAACGCATGTGTTTCCGCATGCGGACTGACAAGCACTTTCCGGGCGATAGCATCACTTGGAAAGTGCTTGACAACTAGGTCACACTATATAAATCCATGCAAAAGGCATGGATTTATATAGTGTGACCGTAAAAATAAAAAAATAAAGCTATACTTACCCCCGATCCCTCGCCGCGTGTGCTGTCGCGCTCGTCCTGGCTTCTTCCGGGTAGAGATGAGCGTTGTTCTACTCGAACTGTTCGCCAATCTCAAATTCGAGCTGTTTTGGGCGGTGTTCGAGCCGGTCGGCGAACACGAACAATTTGAGAAAAATTCGGCTGTTCGAGGTTATGTTCGATAACTGTTCGTGCACCAAAATCATAACTGGATTTTTTCTCAGTAATGATGAAAATTAATGTTAATACGCAGTTTGAGTGTACAGCGGGGCGGGGGGAGGGGCAGGGGATGGATCTCTGCAGGAACAATGAAGATCTCCATTTTTTTTTTCTCTTTCCCGCATTTGCAGTGGGGAGGTGCAATCTGTCAGCCTATCAGCAGCGCACACACGGAGCGAAGTGCTTTTTTTCACACAAGCAAGGGCATGTGTGATTGGCAGTGTATGTCACATGTCCTTGCCCTATAAGACCAAGCCATTTTCCCCGTCGCCACCATTTTCTCACTGCTGCAGCTGCGTGTTAGACGGCACCGCTGTTGCTGTGTGCGCTATACCTTGTTAATTTCAAGCCAATTTTCGCACAAATATACAGATAGCTTGGGAGTAGGGAATAGTTGTGATTGCAGTCCTTTTAAGGACTAGGTTACAGCATTTCCTACGACTTTTATCAAGCAGGTCTGTGCTCTTAAATAGATAGATTGTGGGAGTAAAGACTAATTGTAATTGGAGTCCTTTTCAGGACTAGGTTACATCAGTTCCTATCAGTTTTTGCCAGGCAGGTCTGTGCCAGTGCTGTGCAAGTTTTTTTCACAGCATTTGGCTGAATCTAGCAAAGCTAATCCTTTTTGGCCTATTGCAGAGTGTGTTAGTCAGTGGAGTAGCCTATCTGTGTTGCAAGATATACCACCTGTGTATAGAATACCAATTTTTTTACTGCACCTAGTGAAGTAAAATCTTTTGGGCATAGCATCATTCTATTAGTCCATCTATACTGACCTCCATCAGGTTGCAAATTAAAACTAATTTTTATCTGCATCTACAGTACCTCTGAAAAAATATTTGGGCTTCTACCTGTGTGTGGGACTTGTTGTATTAGTCCATCTATACTGACCTCCATCAGGTTGCAAATTAAAAATAATTTTTTTCTGCATCTAGCTCTGAAAAAATATTTGGGCTTCTAGCAGTGTGTGGGACTTGGTCTATTAGTCCATCTATACTGACCTCCATCAGGTTGCAAATTAAAAATAATTTTTTTCTTCATTTAGCTCTGAAAAAATATTTGGGCTTCTAGCAGTGTGTGGGACTTGTTCTATTAGTCCTTCTATACTGACTTCCAGCAGGTTGCAAATTGAATATAATTTTTTTCTGCATCTAGCTCTGAAAAAATATTTGGGCTTCTAGCGGTGTGTGGGACTTGGTCTATTAGTCCATCTATACTGACCTCCATCAGGTTGCAAATTAAAAATAATTTTTTTCTGCATCTAGCTCTGAAAAAATATTTGGGCTTCTAGCAGTGTGTGGGACTTGGTCTATTAGTCCATCTATACTGACCTCCATCAGGTTGCAAATTAAAAATATTTTTTTTCTGCATCTAGCTCTGAAAAAATATTTGGGCTTCTAGCAGTGTGTGGGACTTGGTCTATTAGTCCATCTATACTGACCTCCATCAGGTTGCAAATTGAATAAAAAAAATTTCTGCATCTAGCTCTGAAAAAATATTTGGGCTTCTAGCGGTGTGTGGGACTTGGTCTATTAGTCCATCTATACTAACCTCCATCAGGTTGCAAATTAAAAATAATTTTTTTCTGCATCTAGCTCTGAAAAAATATTTGGGCTTCTAGCAGTGTGTGGGACTTGGTCTATTAGTCCATCTATACTGACCTCCATCAGGTTGCAAATTGAATAAAAAAATTTTCTGCATCTAGCTCTGAAAAAATATTTGGGCTTCTAGCGGTGTGTGGGACTTGGTCTATTAGTCCATCTATACTGACCTCCATCAGGTTGCAAATTAAAAATAATTTTTTTCTGCATCTAACCCAGCCAATAGTTTTGGCCTAATACCACAGTTTGGCCACTCAGCTCTGCTCGGTTACCATCCATTGTTTTTTTGTGCAAACAACTCCAGAGTTGTGAATTAGTTAACCACCAAAATGAGTGGAAAAAGGCCTGCTGCTGGTGGAAAGGGGAATAGGCGTGTTGGGAAGGGGAAAAAAGGTTGTGTCCGTGGGGTAGGTGCAGAAGAAAGACCATCTTCCAGCCAAACTAAAATGTCTACTTCTTTTAGCGGACAATGTGATAAGATCCCTTTCTTACGGCCACGCCAATCGCGACAAATTCCAGATGAGGCACAAAAACAGCAGGTGCTTCAACGGATATCAAGTGCTCCTTTAAGTGGGCTCTCCTCCACATCAACTTCAACATCACAAATACTCCAGTTCTCAAAGGTGTCACCCAAATCGCACTTGCTTCCTCACAGCTCCCAAATCTCCAGCTGCCCGTCTGAGTATGAGGTAGAACAGATGGTTGAGTCTGCAGAGCTGTTTACTCATACTATAGCCTGGGAATCAGAGGTCGACTCCAGCGCTTCTGTGAATCCAGACGAGGAAATGATCTGCACTGATGCCCAGAATATTTATGAGTCGGATCCAGGACCAGACGCAGAAGGTTCTGACCATAATGTAGACCCTCATTCCCAAACTGTAACTCCTGTTGGTGGAGACAATGAGGAAGACGATGATAAGACTCAAATACCTGATTGGAGCGACAACTTTAGTTTTTTGTCAGGGCAGGAACAGGTTGGCTCTGAGGACGACGGGTGTGATAACACACAGGGTGATGATGATGAGGTCGGAGATCCCACTTACTGTCAACCCACAGTCAGCCAAGAGATGAGGTCAGCAGAGGAGGTGGAGGAAGATGCTAGTGACGACGAGGTCAGGTTGCGCCTTCCTGGACAGAGACGTAGTACTGGAAGCACGTCAACAACTGCATCCTCAAACACAACTCTGCCTCTCACCACAAGTCGTGGTGGCTCTTCAGGTCGCATGGGTGCTAAGCCTTGCATAGCCTGGGCATTTTTTCAGATCGATAAAGATGACCCAACTCGTGTTATCTGTAACATTTGTCAGCAAAAGCTAAGTAGAGGCCAAAAAATACATAGTTTGAGTACTTCATGCATGAACCGGCACATGGACATGAAGCATAAGTTGCAGTGGGAAGCTCAGTGTGCTACAATGCGGCCTAGCCGGCCGGGCCAACCACCGTCTGCCATATCTTGTGCATCCGCGGCCTCTTCATCCTCTGTGACTGGGGGGACAGCAGTCACACCTGTTTTGGGGCGCAGACCTGCCACCTCTTTACCCGCAACAGCCAGCGTGATTGGCAGGTCATCATTTTCTTTGGAGGTGGTAACACCAGCTGGTCTTGAGCGCTGTCCGACATCGATAGCACCACCTTTGGATCAAGGCAACCTAACATGTCCGCCTGCATCTTCCTCACAGACCGGCAGTTTGCCGGGGACACCCTTATCAACCCCGTCTAAGCACAATAGCCAGCCCTCGGTCCCTCAGATGTGGACAAGTAAAAGACCATTTCCTCCTAGCCATGAGAAAGCTAAGAGGTTGAATTTCACCATCTGCAAGCTCTTGGCTACAAAAATCCTGCCTTTCCGCCTGGTGGACACAGAGGATTTTCGAGACCTTATGTCCGTCGCAGTGCCCCAGTACCAGATGCCCAGTCGGCACTACTTCTCAAAGAAAGGTGTGCCTGCGCTCCACCAGCATGTCGCACACAACATCACCGCTTCTTTGAGAAACTCTGTGTGTGACAGGGTGCATTTCACCACAGACACTTGGACGAGTAGGCATGGACAGGGGCGTTACATGTCGCTGACTGGGCACTGGGTAACTATGGTGACAGCAGGACAAGGGGCTGCTGTCCAAGTCTTGCCGTCCCCACGAGTTGTGCGTCAATCCTCTTTATGTCAAAGTTCCTCCACTGCTTCTGCCTCCTCAACCTCCTCTCGGTCTTCCACCTGCACCCAAAGCCTGTCTGGTCATGCCACAAGCTTTCTAACTGCGCAGAAGGGATCCTGCACACCTCCTTACTATGCTGGCAGTAGGGCTCAACGTCATCAGGCGGTTTTTACATTGAAATGTCTGGGAAATGTGAGTTACACAGCTGAGGAGTTGTGGTCAGCTCTGGAGAACCAATTTCATGAATGGTTGTCTCCACTGGACCTGAAACCAGGGAAGGCCGTGTGCGACAATGCTGCAAACCTGGGTGCGGCCCTTCGCCGGGGCAATGTCACACACGTGCCTTGTATGGCTCACGTGTTGAACCTGGTTGTCCAGCAATTTTTAGCCCACTATCCCAGACTAGATGGCCTTCTGCAGAGGGCACGGTCGCTGTGTGCTCACTTCCGCCGTTCGCATCCCGCAGCTCAGCGACTTACATCTCTACAGAAGTCGTTGGGCCTGCCACTTCACCGGCTAAAATGCGATGTGCCTACCCGGTGGAATTCAACTCTGCACATGTTGCAGCGACTGTGGCAGCACCGACAAGCCCTGGTGCAATACATTCTGACGTATAGCCTGGGCCAACGAGATTCAGAGGTGGGGCAAATCACGCTGGAGGAGTGGTCTCAGATCAGGGACCTATGCACCCTTCTGCACAGTTTTGAAATGGCGACGAAGATGTTTAGTGCTGACGATGCCATTATCAGCATGACTATTCCGGTGATTTACATGCTGGAGCACATGTTAAACAGAATTCGGAGTCAGGTGGTGGCACAAGAGGAGGTGGAGGAAGTAGAGGAGGAGGAGTTGTATGCGGAAGGGCTAACATCTGCAAGGTCCAGACGGTCGGCAGCACCAAGGCGGCAGGCATGTGAGGGTGGGGGAGATGATTTTACCAGGGCGCATGGTAGCAGCCAAACTAGTGAGGAAGGTGCAGGAGCCCAGGAAGAAGTGGAGGACGAACTGATGGAAGACTCATCAGATGAGGGAGACCTTGATCACATTTCTGTTGTGCGAGGTTGGGGGGAGAGGACAGAGGAAGGAAGCATGATTGTTACCTCGCCACCAACACAACAGGGACTTGGTGCTCCTGGATGCGCAACACACATGAGTGCCTTCTTGCTGCACTACCTGCAACATGACCCTCGAATTGTGAGAATTAGAAATAATCCTGACTACTGGGTTGCCACACTGTTAGATCCCCGGTACAAAAGTAAATTTGCAGAAATTATTCCTGCCATAGAAAGGGATGCACGCATGCAGGAGTATCAGCAGAGACTGTTGCAGAATCTTACATGTGCTTTTCCACAAAATACCAGTGGTGCACGTAGTGAATCTCACAGTTCCAACTTGCCAACCGTGGGACCGTCAAGTGTTCAGCACTCAAACCGTAACAGAACCACAGTATCTGCTGGTAACATCAATTTTGCGGAATCATTTCACCACTTTTTTAGCCCATCCTTTGCAAGGCCACAGGAGACAAGAAGTCTGACACATAGTCAACGCCTAGAGACGATGGTACAGGAGTATCTCCAAGTAAACATTGAAGCCACGACTGTGTCACTGGACCCTTGCTCTTTTTGGGCTTCCAATCTGGATAAATGGCCGGAGCTAGCCACTTACGCCTTGGAGATCTTGTCATGCCCCGCAGCCAGCGTTCTGTCTGAACGTGTGTTCAGCGCTGCTGGTGGTGTGCTGACAGATAAGCGCACGCGGCTCTCCACTGATAATGTAGACAGACTCACGTTCATAAAGATGAACAAATCATGGATCCGAAACGACTTTTCTACCCCTGTGTCATCCTGGGGAGAGTAAAAGCTTGATGATTGGTTAAAATCACCCTACCAACCGTTTTAAGCTTTCAAATTACTAATCATGTTTATCTGTATCTTGACTGGAAAATAATTTGGGCTTTGTAGCAGTGTGCAGCACTGATCCTATTAGGCCATCTATAATAAGCTTCACCAGATTTAAAATTAAAAATAATTTTTAGCTGCATCTAGCCCGGAAAATAATTTTGGGGCTCCGAGATGCGCAAGACACATAAGTGCCTTCTTGCTGCACTACCTGCAGCATGACCCTCATATTGTCAGAATTCGAAGTAATCATGACTACTGGGTTGCCACACTCTTAGATCCCCCAAACTTTTCGATCAACCTTTTCATTTTAATAAAGACCAAAAAAATGGTCATTTTTGAAATTATAAGCATTAGCAGGTTGTTAGAAACTGAAATCAAACAGTTTTCAACTCAAAACTTTATTCTAGGTGATGTTACATTTTCACATAGGACCCCTTGTTCGAAAGGAGCTTCTGAACTCTCTCGTCCATTGAATTTGTCAGGTTTTGGATGGTTTCTGCTTCAATTGTTTTGCATGAGGACAGAATACCCTCCCAGAGCTGTTGCTTAGATGTGAACTGCCTCCCGCCATCATAGACACTCCTTTTAATGATGCTCCAAAGGTTCTGAATGGGGTAGAGGTCAGGGGAGCATGGGGGTCACACCATAAGTTTGTCGCCTTTTATGCCCATATCAGCCAGAGATGCAGATGTTTTATGTGCAGCATGAGATGGTGCATTATCATGCAGAAAAATGATCTTGCTGTGAAATACACGGTTCTTCTTCTTGAACCATGGCAGGAAGTGCTGTTTGAGAAAATCCACATACATTATGGAGTTCATCTTTAGCGCCTTCAGGGATCCTAAAGGGGCCGACAATCTCTCTCCCCATGATTCCAGCCCAAAACATTACTCCACCTCCTCCTTGTTGGCGCTGTAGCCGTGTTTGCGTGGGGTGTCCATCAACCAGCCATCCTCCACTCCATTCATCTGGACCATCGAGCGCTGCACGGCACTCATCCGTGAACAAAACAGTTTTGAAATCAGTCTTCATGTAATGTTTGGCCCACTGGAGCCGTTTCTGCTTGTGTGAAGTGGATAGAGGAGGTCGACAGGATGGTGTATGCACAGCTGCAAACCTCTGAAGGACCCTGCATCTTGTTGTTCGGGGGACGTTGGAGGCACAAGCAGCTTCAAAAACTTGTCTGCTGCTATGACAAGGCTTTTTTGCCGCTGCTCTTTCAACCTGACGTAATTGCCTGTAGGAAAGAGTCCTCAATTTGCCCTTATCAGCACGCACACGTGTGTACTGTGAATCAGCTACATACTTCTTGATTACCAAGACACTTCATCCTGATCATCGCACAATGTTGATTGTAGTCATGCCTTGACCTAAACACTCCACAATTTGTTGCTTCTCAGCAGCCGACACATCCTTTTTCTTTCCCATTTTGGCAGAAAATGTAGGCTGCTTAATAATGTGAGAGAGCCTTCTTAAGTAGTCTTGCCTTTCATTGGACACACCTGCCAAACTAATTAGCACAGGTGTCTGCAATTGCTTACAGTGATATAAAGAGCCCTGACACACATCACCATCAATGAGTTTAACTGACAAACAAACAAATTCTTCCCTTATCACTCCTAAACACTTTTTGCATAATAATTTGGAACGCGGTGTACATGTGCTTTTCCACAAAACACCAGTGGTTCACGTAGTGAATCTTACATTTCTAACTTGCCAACCGTGGTCTGTATGGAATTGTTCAATAAAGGGCCCAAAATTAAGATAACATAGATGGGAGAGGTCTCTATGAATAGGAATTCCTAAGTATTTGATACCCTGTGAGGGCCAGGCAAAGGGAAAGTTGGACTGGATGGAATCCTATATGGATTTAGGGAGGGAGACATCGAGGGCCTCAGACTTCGCTGCATTGATTTTAAAATTTTACCATGTAACAAAGTGATCTATTTCAGCCATAACAGCAGGGATGGATATATGTGATTGAGTGATATATACTAGGACATCATCAGCAAATAGAGAGCACTTGTACTCGGTGCCTCCCACCTCAATCCACCTAATATTGGGGTTATGGCGAATTGATGAGAGCAGGTGCTCTGTCACTAGGATGTATAAGAGAGGGGACAGAGGACATCCCTGCCTTGTCCCATTGGTGATTGTGAAAGGTGATGAAAATGTTCTGACGCACCCCCTGGGCCTTGGGACACCCGGAGCCGGACCCTTTTTGGTGGATGCTGGTGGTTGTAGTCTTCGTGGCGGCGATCCGGTTCCGTGGCTCAGGGCGGTCAAACCAGTGGCGGAACTATTTATGTGGTTTTGATGTTTAAATGTCCGACTACGCCACCCGTGGATTGCGGTCAGAGTGAACCGCCGCTACAGGGCAGACCGCTAAGGCTGGTGTTGTGGGTGCAGCAGAGCGTTGTGGGTATAGCCTCAGGGCAGTGTATGCGGAGGATGGGGGTGATGGTGCAGGGCAGCAGCAGTAACGACACGGAGTCAGTGATGCAGTTCAGGGCCTTTACTCACAGTTCTTATTATCCAGACCACGTCTGCAGGTAACGGCTGCCCACGTCGTACTGTGCTCACCAGGTGAGGGGCTCAGACAACTCCCAGATAACTTTGGAGCGCTTCACAGGACCCCCTTTGTGTGTCCTTTGTCTGGCCTTTCTTACCAACACTTCTGTCCGGCTGCCTCGGGCCTCCTCTTGGTAAACTTGGCGCCAGTTTCCCTGACCCTATGTGGTGCCTTCCTAGCGGGTGGAGCAAGGGGCTGCGCCACATAAAATGTCAGAGCCTCGGTTTCTAGCTGAGGGTCGTTTCCTGCCTCCACTAGTTCGGGGACCGGTCTCCCCCTTTGGCCTGACCCCTCCACGCAGGTGGATTCGGGCGTGCGGTGGCGACTCGCCCGTCCGCACCCCTGGGATCCCTTCATTCCTCGTTCCTGGAGCCTTCTCCGCTCCTCTTCCTTCCTTCTCCCTCTTGCAGGCCTGGGCCTCTGTTACTAGGCCCGCCTCCAGAGCAGAGCTCATGCAGAGCCCCTGCTCCCTGCCACTTCTGCTCAGACTTCTCTGCACTGAACTAAGATGGTGCCCACCTTTTATACTCCCTTCTCAATGCACCCAGGAACTGCTTCCTCCCTGCTCCTGCACTACAGGGTTCCCCTTCCTCAGTGTTCCCTCCCCCCACTCCAGCCAGGGACAGGGACTGTCGTGCCCATCTCAGGGGCATATTGGTCGCCCTGCCCCACGGCAATGTGGTGTAATGCATGCAGGTGTCGGGTCCTGATCCACACTCCATCCTTACCTGAGAGTGAGATATCACACCTCTGGGTGAGGTGCAATACGTCTGTAGCAACCGAGCCCTCAGGGTGCTACAGTTCCATTTATCTTCAGCCTAGGTGACGTATTGCGATACAGGGCCGTGATTTTGGCTATAAAAGGGTCCCCTAGACCCCTACCCCAAGCTCTTTAAGAGAATCATATATGGCGTGCCAGGAGACTCTATGGAATGCTTTCTCAGCATCCAACGAGAGTATCTAATTACAAATTTTTAACTGCATCTAGCCCAGGAAATACTTTGTGCCTAGTAGCAGTGTCTGCTAGTCAGCGGATTATCCCGGCTGTTAAGCAAGCTACACCACCTGTAGTTTAGACACTTAATTTTTTCAAAGGAAATGCTTCGGGACCATGGGATACTTAGTGAAGAGCATCAGGAGGCACCCCAAGGCATAGGGGCTGGGACTGGCAGTAGGATGCCTTGCGGTGGACAGCCGAGCTCGATCCTTATAAAAGCTTTTTAACTGCAGCAGCTTTAGTGGACGCTACTGGAGCTGGAATTACCGCGGCTGCTGGCATGAGACTTGCCCTCCAATAGATCCTTGTAAATGGATTTAAAGTGTATTCATTCAAATTAGAGAGACAATTTAAATTAAAAAGCTTAGAGCTGCCTCCACCACAGGGGGGCTCGCTCGACCCACCAGCGGACAGGCACCAGTATTGGGAGAGGGGGGCTGGCCGTCAGGGTTCACCGCGGCTCTGGCACAAACCCGGCGACACGGAGGTGGCACGGGCAGGAGCGGACTGGCCGTGTCGGCTTCTCACTTTTTGGATTTTAGAAGGGCATGACATGCCTATATCTGTGTCTCCCCCTCCTTTTACTCCTCCACCTCTTTTATTTTCGCATGACTATATGTACTTGTCACTTTTCCATGTGTTAGTTATGTCTTCTGAGCAGTTTGTCAGCTTTTGGACACCTTTGAAGGTGTTTTCTATGTGTTTCTATGTGTTTTTGTTTGCCTGCCATTGGTTTTAACGGTGTTCGAAGGTGTTCGACGAACAGTTCGACGAACAGTTCGGCGAACCGAACCGAACTCGAACACTACGGGGGTGGCTCAACACTACTTCCGGGTTGCCGGCATCTCGCGAGACAGCCTGCGGTCACATGACCGCGACGTCATCTCAGGTCCTGGAAGGAGAAGCGCTGCAGGGGCCGCCGGACAGGTGAATATAAACTTTATTTATTATTTTATGCTTTTTTTCACAGGTACAATGGTACCCAGGTCTGGATGAGTCTTCTCTCCTCCAGAACTGGGTACCATCCGCACATTGAAAGGCATATTATCCGCTTGTACAAATGTACAGACACGGATTCTATGCGTCTCAATGCAAGTCAATGGCGGCGCTTCCGCAAAATTAATGAACATGCTGCGGATTTATTTGCGCTGCAGAAACGCTGCGGAAACAACCGCAGCATGTGCATTGACATTGCGGAATGCCATTGGGGACCATGAGGTGCGGATTACCATGAGTTTTTGATACGTTTCCGCTGCGGAAATTCCGCAGCGGAAACGCATGAAAAACGCATCGTGGGCACGCAGCCTTAGTATGGATAAAAATGTAGGTTTATTGTCTACGCGTTTCAGAGTTCACCGTGTAGACAATAAACATTGGTTAAGTATGGTTGTCCTGAGGAAGGAGTCGGTGGACTCTGAAACGCGTAGACAATAAACCTACATTTTTATCCATACTAATGGTTTGTCGTGACTCCAGAGAGCGCAGAAACAACTTCCTTTCACAGCATCTATCTCTCTGTTCCCTCAGACACACAGGAGGTCTCCCTGCTTCCTGGTTAATCATCTCCCTCAGCACACACCAAGCAACCCAGGGATGGGGGCAAGGCAACTAGTCCAAAAGCAGAAAACCTAGAGAGGAGCATGGTCTCTTAAAGCCACAGAGTCAATGTCCAGCAAGGCTGACCCTCTACATAGCAATGAGAGCAAGCTTAATTTATGTTGTCCAGAAGCATGAGCTGGGCATAACGTACTGGTGACTGCAACATACTGAACACTACAATGGCAGATTTGCAATTTTCACTCAGCAATATCCACTGTTGCTTGTATTTGAAAAACACACATGGGAGTCAAAATCATCACTGCACCTGTAAATAATTGGTGTACTCAGGAGAAATTGCACAACAAGCTGTGAGGTCCATTTTTTCCTATTAGCCCTTATAAAAATTACAAACTTGGGGCTAAAACAACATTGTAGTGGGAAACAAAAATGTAATTATACTTTCTTCACCGCCCAATGGTATAAAATTCTGAGGCACATGTGGTGTCAGTATGCTCACTGCACACCTAGATGAATTTATTGGGGGTTTCTGCTATTCTGGCACCTCAGGGTCTCTGTATATGGAGTCTGCAAACTATTCTAGAAAAATGTGCGATCTAAGAGGCAAATAGCACTCCGTCCCTGCAGAGTCTCGCCGTGTGGCTAAGCAGTACTGTACAATCACATATAGGGTATTTCTACATTCAGCAGAAATTGTGGGACAAATTTTAGTGCCATTTTTACCTATTTCCCAGTGAGTGTAAAAATGTAAAATCTGGGGATAAAATAAAATTTTGGTGGTAAAAATGTAATTCTTTTTTTTCTTCACTGCCCAATGGTATAAAATTTGGTGACCCACCTGTGGTGTCAATATAATCTGCACCCCTAGATGAATTGAGAAATGTAGTTTGTAAAATGGGGTTTCTTATGGGGTGGGAGGGGTTCTGCTACCACAGGGGATCTGCCAATGTGACATGTCACCCTCAAACCAGACCAGCAAAATCTGAACTCCAATATGGCGCTTCTTCCCTTCTGCGCTTTGCATTGTACCTCAAAAGTAGTTTTCAACCACATATGGGGTATTGATGTACTCAGGAGTAGTGGCGTAACAAAATGTACTCTTCATTTTCTCCTATTATCCCTTTTGAAAATTAAAAACTTGGGGCTAAAGCAACATTTTAGTGGAAAGATTGGTAATTTTCCATTTACTCAGCCCAATGTTACTGTCACTGTCAGCCCCAGCTCTCACTCCCTCTTGAATACTTAAATGTCCAAAGGCGAAGACAGTGACATCAGCAATGATTGGGTGCAGGGCTCACATGTCATAACAACCACACGTGAGCCCCGGAACGCGACTGCAGACACCGCTGGAACGGGAGGGGCATATAAGCTTTTTTTATTTTCACGGGGGCAAACATTTAGACTGAGAAGGGCTTGTCCTAGTAGTGGATAATCCCTTTAAATCTACTGCCCACTCACACACTGTGCATTCCAGCCATATTAGTCCCTCTCTCCTCCCCCATATAGAGCTCTCATGCTTTTTTCACATTCTTAAAGGGGTTGTCCAGGACTTAAACACTCCCACCATACAGCACAAAAGATGATCTCAGAAATCAGTGAACAATCTGCTCACTCTTGATATTTTTTGCAATTTCACCATACTTGGATTTTTTACCGTTTTTGTGACTGATGGGAGCGGGTCCCTCAGTGAGAGCCACTAACTTCTCTTAATGGCTCTCACTGGGCGTAAAATTCTAGGGTTTGTTGGATGTAACTCTGTCCACTGTCCAATTTAATTGGTTAATTGTGAGTGGGCAGGCTTTTGGACGTGGGTGGGCAGCATCATCGTCATGTTAAATATGTGTCCATCTATGAACACATATTTAATAGGGATCCATTTAGGATCCAAAAGCGTTGGCTGCCAGATCACCAAAAAGAGCCGGACTGCCCATCACTAATGGAGTGAGGCAGCGCCCACTATACGGCCTCTGGCCGGGAGTGTGTATAACACCTACGCATCCTCTAGTCCCGGCTAAGAAACCAGTGAATCCCTGCTGCACACAGTGCGCGCTATGGGGGGATTCATAAGTCTGCAGTCACATAGAGTGACGGCAGACGTATCGATGTGGACCAGACAACCCCCTTAAGTAATTGCATCAGAAATTTCTGGATCTCTTGGCAGGAAGGATGCAGTGTGAAGGAGGGGTTTTATTTACAAGCATTTTTGTTGCTGATTTTTCCTCACATTAGGTGAAATCTGCAACAAAAATGCTGAAATAATCTGCATCTAGAAATAAGGAGCGTGAGACGGCAGGATTGTCATTCACTTTGCCGCTACTGGGAAATCCGTCAGGTGTTCTGACTAAACCGAGCAGAAAAAAGCAGGACAAAACTGCAACATGTGCACAGACCCTAATCCTACTGCCCTGAACAATCTATGTAAAAAAATAACGTTACGAGTTTTATAAGAGGAAAAAATGACAGTGCAAAAGTATAAACTTCTTGGGTCCTTATTGGGTTAAACGAACGGTCAGTTCTTCTCTTCAGAAGCGGCCATGTATTGAAAATGTCCCATATCATCTCCTGAGGCGGAACAGGAGGTACAGATGAAGCTATGCTACAAGCTCTTGTGATCGCCAGCCTGCAGCCATGTGACCGCACAGTGAGCAGCGCTGCCCCGGTGTGTGTGCCCCCCGGTGTGGGGGTGTGTGTGCCTGTGGCGCGCTCACTTCACTCAGCACAGTCGCACCGAACATTTGAATCTGAACGGCGGGAAACTACGCTGACTCTACGCATGCGCACTGCACTCCATCGGAGCGCGGCGGTCTGTTTGTCCGACTCCGCAACAGAGGCAGCAACTATGGAAGAAACTACGGAGGACTGCGCTCAGGATTCCTTCGACCAGGTGGCGAATGTGGCGACATCCTGGGTGTTTGATTACATGTTCGTGAGTTTGTGCCGTTACTTTTCTCTTGAAGACCGAGCGGAGGATTTCCAGCGCATGTGCCGAGCAATGGAAGGTAATGGGGGCGTCACTGTCAGTGTGGAAACAAATGACGGAACTACTTGCGCTGAGCTGTGTCAGTGCGCCTTGTCAGCTGTGCAGGTGCTGCGGCGGAGGTATATCATTGCCTGGCAGTGCGGTTACACCCGGGAGCTCTGAGTGCCGCCTGTCACACACGGTTACTGTAATAGCAGTGGGGTATTCCCTGCTCACCGTGTACATGTTTGGCATAAATAGCGCCCCCCACTGGATATATAAGGCTTGTTATGTCACATTTTCTTATAAGAGCCATAACCTTTTTTTTTTTTTTTTTTCCATAAACCCGCCATGTGCTGATTTTACAGGACAAGTTAAATGTTATATATTTTACCATACAGTGCACTTTGTATTGGAGAAGAAAATACAAACTGGTTGAAATGGTGCAAATAAATATAACTCCAGTGTTGTTATTGTTGTTGTTTTCCCAGCGTTCCTTGTGCGGTAATAATGACTGCGATACTGAACTTGTGCAGATTTTTTTATTATTATTTTAGTCGCTTGTAAAAAGAAAGCTAAATGTTTTTATGTCGCCATTTTACAAGACCCATGACTTTTTTTTACATTTTCCATAGATGGAGCGGTGTGACGACTTGTTTTTCTTGGGGTACATACGATTTTCTGCTGGATTGGCTTTTTTAAGATTTGCGCAGCGACCATGAAACAGCAACGTTGATATTTTATTTTTGCTCTTTACAGTACTAACCGTAATTTATGGGCTAAATTATTTTTCATTTTGATTGGGCTTCTATGGATGTGGCTATAATGAATATGCATTTGATTTTTGTTATTTTGAAAGGGAACCTGTCATGTCCCCTAATCCCTAACTGAAAGCACAGCTACTGGGAGAAAATTCACTTTATTCTTCCTGGGAGCCTCTGGCTTGCGAGTGAAGCACTGTGATCAGCGGCTATAAGGACGCCCGGAGCATCTTCACTCACCACCCGCAGCACTCTGATCAGCGGCTATAAGCACGCCCGGAGCATCTTCACTCACCACCCGCAGCACTCTGATCAGCGGCTATAAGCACGCCCGGAGCATCTTCACTCACCACCCGCAGCACTCTGATCAGCGGCTATAAGCGCGCCCGGAGCATCTTCACTCACCACCCGCAGCACTGTGATCAGCGGCTATAAGCACGCCCGGAGCATCTTCACTCACCACCCGCAGCACTGTGAGCAGCGGCTATAAGCACGCCCGGAGCATCTTCACTCACCACCCGCAGCACTGTGATCAGCGGCTATAAGCACGCCCGGAGCATCTTCACTCACCACCCGCAGCACTGTGAGCAGCGGCTATAAGCACGCCCGGAGCATCTTCACTCACCACCCGCAGCACTGTGATCAGCGGCTATAAGCACGCCCGGAGCATTTTTCACTCACCACCCGCAGCACTGTGATCAGCGGCTATAAGCGCGCCCGGAGCATCTTCACTCACCACCCGCAGCACTGTGATCAGCGGCTATAAGCACGCCCGGAGCATCTTCACTCACCACCCGCAGCACTGTGAGCAGCGGCTATAAGCACGCCCGGAGCATCTTCACTCACCACCCGCAGCACTGTGATCAGCGGCTATAAGCACGCCCGGAGCATTTTTCACTCACCACCCGCAGCACTGTGATCAGCGGCTATAAGCACGCCCGGAGCATTTTTCACTCACCACCCGCAGCACTGTGATCAGCGGCTATAAGCACGCCCGGAGCATCTTCACTCACCACCCGCAGCACTGTGATCAGCGGCTGTAAGCACGCCCGGAGCATTTTTCACTCACCACCCGCAGCACTGTGATCAGCGGCTATAAGCGCGCCCGGAGCATCTTCACTCACCACCCGCAGCACTGTGATCAGCGGCTATAAGCGCGCCCGGAGCATCTTCACTCACCACCCGCAGCACTGTGAGCAGTAGCTATAAGCACGCCCGGAGCATCTTCACTCACCACCCGCAGCACTGTGAGCAGCGGCTATAAGCACGCCCGGAGCATCTTCACTCACCACCCGCAGCACTGTGAGCAGCGGCTATAAGCACGCCCGGAGCATCTTCACTCACCACCCGCAGCACTGTGAGCAGCGGCTATAAGCGCGCCCGGAGCATCTTCACTCACCACCTGCAGCACTGTGAGCAGTAGCTATAAGCACGCCCGGAGCATATTCACTCACCACTCGCAGCTCTGTGAGCAGTAGCTATAAGCACGCCCGGAGCGACTTCACGCAGCACTGTGAGCGGTAGCTATAAGCACGCCCGGAGTGACTTCACTCACCACTCGCAGCACTGTGAGCAGTAGCTATAAGCACGCCCAGAGCGACTTCACTCACCACTTGCAGCACTGTGAGCAGTAGCTATAAGCACGCCCGGAGCATCTTCACTCACCACTCGCAGCACTGTGATCGGCGGCTATAAGCACGTCCGGAGCATCTTCACTCACCACCCGCAGCACTGTGAGCAGTAGCTATAAGCACGCCCGGAGCGACTTCACTCACCACCCGCAGCACTGTGAGCAGTAGCTATAAGCACGCCCAGAGCGACTTCACTCACCACTTGCAGCACTGTGAGCAGTAGCTATAAGCACGCCCGGAGCATCTTCACTCACCACCCGCAGCACTGTGAGCAGTAGCTATAAGCACGTCCGGAGCATCTTCACTCACCACCCGCAGCACTGTGATTGGCGGCTATAAGCACGCCCGGAGCATCTTCACTCACCACCCGCAGCACTGTGAGCAGCGGCTATAAGCACGCCCAGAGCGACTTCACTCACCACTCGCAGCACTGTGAGCAGCGGCTATAAGCACGCACGGAGCATCTTCACTCACCACCCGCAGCACTGTGAGCAGTAGCTATAAGCACGCCCGGAGCGACTTCACTCACCACTCGCAGCACTGTGAGCAGCGGCTATAAGCACGCCCGGAGCGACTTCACTCACCACTCGCAGCACTGTGAGCAGCGGCTATAAGCACGCCCGGAGCATCTTCACTCACCACTCGCAGCACTGTGAGCAGCGGCTATAAGCACGCCCGGAGCATCTTCACTCACCACTTGCAGCACTGTGAGCAGCGGCTATAAGCACGCCCAGAGCGACTTCACTCACCACTTGTAGCACTGTGAGCAGCGGCTATAAGCACGCCCGGAGCGACTTCACTCGCCTCTCGCAGTACTGTGATCAGCGGCCATAAGCACACCCGGAGCGACTTCACTCACCACCCGCAGCACTGTGAGCAGCGGCTATAAGCACGCCCGGAGCATCTTCACTCACCACTCGCAGCACTGTGAGCAGCGGCTATAAGCACGCCCGGAGCATCTTCACTCACCACTTGCAGCACTGTGAGCAGCGGCTATAAGGACGCCTGGAGCGACTTCACTCACCACTTGTAGCACTGTGAGCAGCGGCTATAAGCACGCCCGGAGCGACTTCACTCGCCTCTCGCAGTACTGTGATCAGCGGCCATAAGCACACCCGGAACGACTTCACTCACCACCCGCAGCACTGTGAGCAGTAGCTATAAGCACGCCCGGAGCGACTTCACTCACCACCCGCAGCACTGTGAGCAGTAGCTATAAGCACGCCCAGAGCGACTTCACTCACCACTTGCAGCACTGTGAGCAGTAGCTATAAGCACGCCCGGAGCATCTTCACTCACCACTCGCAGCACTGTGAGCAGCGGCTATAAGCACGCCCGGAGCGACTTCACTCACCACTCGCAGCACTGTGGGCAGCGGCTATAAGCACGCACGGAGCATCTTCACTCACCACCCGCAGCACTGTGAGCAGTAGCTATAAGCACGCCCGGAGCGACTTCACTCACCACTTGCAGCACTGTGAGCAGCGGCTATAAGCACGCCCGGAGCGACTTCACTCACCACTCGCAGCACTGTGAGCAGCGGCTATAAGCACGCCCGGAGCATCTTCACTCACCACTCGCAGCACTGTGAGCAGCGGCTATAAGCACGCCCGGAGCGACTTCACTCACCACTCGCAGCACTGTGAACAGCGGCTATAAGCACGCCCGGAGCGACTTCACTCAGCACTGTGAGCAGCGGCTATAAGGACGCCTGGAGCGACTTCACTCACCACTTGTAGCACTGTGAGCAGCGGCTATAAGCACGCCCAGAGCGACTTCACTCGCCTCTCGCAGTACTGTGATCAGCGGCCATAAGCACACCCGGAGTGACTTCACTCACCACCCGCAGCACTGTGAGCAGTAGCTATAAGCACGCCCGGAGCGACTTCACTCACCACTTGCAGCACTGTGAGCAGTAGCTATAAGCACGCCCGGAGCATCTTCACTCACCACTCGCAGCACTGTGATCGGCGGCTATAAGCACGCCAGGAGCATCTTCACTCACCACCCGCAGCACTGTGAGCAGTAGCTATAAGCACGTCCGGAGCATCTTCACTCACCACCCGCAGCACTGTGAGCAGTAGCTATAAGCACGTCCGGAGCATCTTCACTCACCACCCGCAGCACTGTGAGCAGTAGCTATAAGCACGCCCGGAGCGACTTCACTCACCACTCGCAGCACTGTGATTGGCGGCTATAAGCACGCCCGGAGCATCTTCACTCACCACCCGCAGCACTGTGAGCAGCGGCTATAAGCACGCCCAGAGCGACTTCACTCACCACTCGCAGCACTGTGAGCAGCGGCTATAAGCACGCACGGAGCATTTTCACTCACCACCCGCAGCACTGTGAGCAGTAGCTATAAGCACGCCCGGAGCGACTTCACTCACCACTCGCAGCACTGTGAGCAGCGGCTATAAGCACGCCCGGAGCGACTTCACTCACCACTCGCAGCACTGTGAGCAGCGGCTATAAGCACGCCCGGAGCCTCTTCACTCACCACTCGCAGCAGCTATAAGCACGCCCGGAGCGACTTCACTCACCACTCGCAGCACTGTGAACAGCAGCTATAAGCACGCCCGGAGTGACTTCACTCAGCACTGTGAGCAGCGGCTATAAGGACGCCTGGAGCGACTTCACTCGCCTCTCGCAGTACTGTGATCAGCGGCCATAAGCACACCCGGAGCGACTTCACTCACAACCCGCAGCACTGTGAGTAGCAGCTATAAGCACGCCCGGAGCATCTTCACTCACCACCCGCAGCACTGTGAGCAGTAGCTATAAGCACGCCCGGAGCTACTTCACTCACCACCCTCAGCACTGTGAGTAGCAGCTATAAGCACGCCCGGAGCGACTTCACTCACCACCCGCAGCACTGTGAGCAGTAGCTATAAGCACGCCCGGAGCGACTTCACTCACTACTCGCAGCACTGTGATCAGCGGCCATAAGCACGCCCTGAGCAACTTCACTCACCTCTCGCAGTACTGTGATCAGCGGCCATAAGCACGCCCGGAACGACTTCACTCACCACTCGCAGCACTGTGAGCAGCGGCTATAAGCACGCCCGGAGCGACTTCACTCACCACCCGCAGCACTGTGAGCAGTAGCTATAAGCACGCCCGGAGCGACTTCACTCACCACCCGCAGCACTGTGAGCAGTAGCTATAAGCACGCCCGGAGCGACTTCACTCACCACCTGCAGTACTGTGAGCAGTAGCTATAAGCACGCCCGAAGCGACTTCACTCACCACTCGCAGTACTGTGATCAGCGGCCATAAGCACGCCCGGAGCATCTTCACTCGCCTCTCTCAGTACTGTGATCAGCGGCCATAAGCACGCCCGGAGCGACTTCACTCACCACTCGCAGCACTGTGAGCTGTGGATATAAGCTTGCCCGGCACCACACTGTCTTTTTGTGAGAAGTAAAATAAACACCCATATGGAAGCCCCACTGGGGTTGCACAAACTAAAGGGGTTTTCCAATGAAAATAAATTATTGCCTATCCCACAGGACCGATGCTTGCTGATCGATGGGTATCTCATTCCGGAGACTCACAATGATCGGCAGATCTAGGTATTTTTATCTACAGCAGGTAACTTTTATCTTTGTTACAAAGTGGGGCTGCAGGTAGGATGCCAGACCGGCACTCCATGGGCTGTGGGAATAAGCCGAGCACAGCACTCAGCAGCCCCATAGGGAATAAATGGAGAGGCGCTCGAGCTTGTGTGCTCTTCTGCTCCTATCTAATGGGGTTAAACATTCTCTGCTCTACCAATCATTGGGGGTCCCGTCGGTCCACTATAAGAGATTGATATCAGCATTTAAAGGGACATTTCATGTCCTTTTTGTGTTTTAAACTGCCCCCAGTGTGTTGTTAGTGATGCGTGCATCACTAATATTGTTTTCTAAAAGAAAATCTACCAGTATGTATGTGAAAAAAACACTTTATATCATTAGCAATCTACTAATGATTGCATCACATACCTTTTTAGTTTCAGTCATAGGGGTTGCACTTTTTACCGGGTCAGTCATGTACACCCAGAATCAGTGCACAGGCCCAGAGAGCTGGTGGGCAGTGCGTAAGCGCAGGTTTTCCAAGGCTGTTGCTGTGACGTCACCGCAATCAATCATAATGCGGTGGGCATGAATAATTTTGAACAGGACCATGACTGACTGTGACTGAAGCGGTAAAAAGTTCCACCCCTATTACTGAAACAGAAGGGATGTGATGCAATCTACCAATGATATAAAGTGTTTTTATACATATTTACTGGGAGCTGTTCTTTGAGAAAACAATGTATCACTAACAACACACTGAGGGCAGTTTAAAACATAAAAAGGACATGACGGGTTCCCTTTAAATGGAACTTGTCATTAGATTCATGCTGCATGAGCCACAGGCGATATGAATCAGAGCCTGGCTCCACAAATGCCACCACGTATGTCCCCGGACAGCTTTTCAAACTGTTTTCTCTGAAGCATAAAATACATCTGGCTGCAATCATGAATTGGGCATCATGTATCTTATCACAGGTTCAGTTTAACCCCTTCACGACATATGACCTCATATGTTACATCCCTGTCTTTGATGCAGACTTTAATTCGAAGCCTGCATCTTTTCTGGCAGATGATAGCTGATTTAATTAGCCATCATGTGCCTTTAACAGCCACGGGTGGAGCTCTTCAGTTTTACGATTAAAAACGTCAATGCTAGTCTATGGATCCGTGAAAAAAATCAGACCACAGTCAGATAACATCTGAGTGCTGTTCGATTTTCACAGACTATTAGAAAGAAGAAGGTGGATAAACTTTTTTTTTTTTTTTTTTCTCCACATATGAGAAAAAATTATGACTCTTAGGCCACACATAGATCAAATTCTGATCAAAATAATAAGTCTGTTTTTCTCGTATACTGACGAATGAATGAGCCCTAAGGGTATGTAAACACAGTTTATTTTTTATTTTTTCTGTGGATTTTGGAGTGGAGGATTCTGCTCCAAAATCCATGTGAAAAAACACTTCAAATACTCTTTGAATCAGCTGTATACTGAATTAGATGGGAAAACACCCCAATAGTGCGGATGGTGTTTGTTTTGTTTTTTTCCACTTACTTTTTAGTGTGATAAAGGAAGAAACATGTCAATTCTTGAGGTGTTTCTCCCTAAAACAAAAGCTCCAAATTTGTCTTGTGAATAAATAGGGGCTGATCTCAATGTTTAGCTGTAACAGTGTTAAAGTGACGTCACCGCAGCTAGACAACAGAGACCGAGGCCGTGGCGCTGGAACCAGGGAGGGTAATTCAAGCATAGTTTCATTTTTCACTACAATTTATGCATATAAAGAAACATTTTCAGAAAGTGGACAATCACTTTAAAGAAACAATCTCATTAACCTTTTTTTCCCCCTAAACTTTTCTAAATGTTAGTGTAGTGTCAGTGTGTTAATATTCTCACTGATCACCGTCTTATCGAATGATCCGTGATCGCCTTTCCGCTCTTCTGAATCATGTGATGGCAATTCAGACTCTAAAGATAATACTGCGCTCTGTGTGACTTGGAATTGACAGTGTAAAAGAGACTTCCCGCTCACATATAGAACATAGAGTGAGCTGGATTTCCGTCACGTTACTCAAAAGAGCAGAACAGCACTGGATACCGGAGAAGATGGCGATCAGTGAACATTGTTGCTTAACCGTTTAAATGCCGCAGTTATTCTCAGCCACATTAAGGCTATGTGCACACGAAGCGCTTTTACTGCGTTTCCGTGGCGGTTTTTCCGCCGCAAAAACACTGCGAAAATGCTTGTTAATGGGTCTGCCAGCTTTAGCAATGGTAATCCCGATGTGCTGTGCACATGATGCCGAAATTTCCGCTCAGGGACCGTTGCCAGGGCCTGCGGTCACGTGAGCAATCAACTGATCGCTCACGTGACCTCACCGAGGGAACATTCTGAGGAATGTTCCCATGGTGGTGAGCTCACCGGGGCTGATCAGCTGATGAACCCCAGTGACCTCCTGCAGCAGCAATCTATACTGACAGGAGTGATTTTACACCACTGTCAGTGTATATTGCTGTCTTCTACAGCAGTGACATCAGTGATTGCTGATGTCACTGCTGTAGAAGTGACCCAGATCACCGAGGGACAATTGTTGGCGTAGTCGTGGACTACGTCGTTGACGGCGGACAGGTGAGGGATATGGTTGTTTGTTTTTTTACTTTTTTTTTTTTTTTTCAGAAGATCGAAGGCTTCGTGGACAGAGTGCATTAAAAAAAATATTAAAACGTGTTTTTTTATTTCATTAAAATACTTCATTCTGGCCGTGTCTCTTATTGAAAAAGCGGCGACCACTTTACTATGTGGTTAGTAATGGGGTCGTCTTATAGACGCCCTCCATTACTAACCTGGGCTTCACGTCAGCTGCCAATACAAGGCTGAAATGAACCCCAACCCCATTACCCCACTCGCCACCGCTACAGGGCAGTGGGAAGAGCGGAGGCTAAGCCCCAGATTTGGCGCATCTTATGGATGCGCCATTTCTGGGACTGCTGAGGGGTGATATTAATAGCTGGGGAGGGGGCTAGTGTTCATGGCCCCTTCCCTGGCTATTAATAAATCATAAATATTTTTTTGCTGCATCCAAAACGTTGCATTCTATTGAACGCAGGTAAATTCACATGTGTTCACTGAACCATGCGTATTTACCGCATTTAATACATTCTAGTGGTCAAATTTCTGTTGCGGAGACTAGCGATTTCGCAAGAGAATTTGACATGCTGCGGTCCTGAAAGACGCCCTGCATGTCAGTGTCTGCGGGTGATCCGCAGCCTCTGATGCACGCATAGTGGACATGGGATTTCTAGAAATCCCATCCACAATGCTGTAACATCTGAATGCTGCAGGTTTAACGCTGTATAAACATGCAGCGGCTCCTGATCGTGATCATGTCCCCAAACTCACCCGCCGCATGTCAATTTCTGTAGCGGACACACTAGTCTCCGCTGCAGATTTTGACCGAGTGAAGAGTCATTATATGCGGTGGATTCACATGTACCGACAACAAAAGTGCGGCATTAGAACACTGCGTTTTGGACGCTGCAAAAATACACTGCGTCCAAAGTGCTGCTGAGTGCTGATCGGTGGGAAGTAGCAGCTAATCAAACAGCTGTGTTCTAATGCCGCATCTTTGTTGTTGGTACATGTGAATCCATCCCTCATCAGTCCCAGAAATGGCGCATCCATAAGATGCGCCAAATCTGGCGCTTACCCTCTGCTCTTCCCACTTGTTCCCCTCTTCCCTCTGGCGAGTGGGGTAATGGGGTTGGGGTTCACGTCAGCCTTGTATTGGCGGCTGACGTGAAGCACAGGTTAGTAAGACGCCCCCATTACTAACTGCGTAGTAAAGTTATCGCCGCCTTTTCAATACTCGGCCAGAATAAAGTATTTAATGAAATAAAAAACACATGGTTTTCAAAAAAATGTATTGCGCTGTCAGTCCCCGAAACCTTCGATCTTCTGAAAAAAAAAGTAAAAAAACAAACAACCATATCCCTCACCTGTCTGCCGTCACGACGCAGTCCACGATTCCGTCACGATTGTCCCTCTGCTATCCGGGTCACTTCTACAGCAGTTACGAAAATATAAAACTATTTAATCTGTATGGTAAACACCATAAAGCCAAAAAAAATATTGATCCTCTAGAATTGCGAGTTTTGGTCATTGCCCTTTACATGCCACAGCAGTATGATTGACATTCCAGTGTGTGTCGGGAAAGCAGGGAGGATGTGAAGAAGATATATGGTGTTTCCCGCCATTTGACTAAGAGTATAACACACGCTGGTGAACTACCTGAGAGATTTGTGCCGTTTCCCAAACATTGAAACCTCAGAACAGTCATACTTTCTTCAAGTCCTTATCTAACATGGACATAGTCTGACCTGGAGGCCTTTCTCTGATTGCTCCTAGAATGGGGAGAAGCCAGTCCCCTGCCCTTGGCAGATATTTTGCATGCTTGCACTCCTTAGTCTTCATATTTGTTAAACACTCCTATCTAGTCCGGGCACATGAAAGATTATGCTGATTTATTTACTTTCATTCACAGTGATTCTGGAGGGTCTATCAACATTGGATTCAGAGAAATCAAAAGCTGTCTTAATATCCCAGTTCCTGACTCGTGTAGCACAAGGAAGGCATCTTGGTAAAGCATAATTTACATGTTGTTTTTCTGTGTCTCTAGTCCACTCCTTCTGGACTAACGTATTAAACCAAACATGCGAGTTACAAACCATTCTTTCTAGATGTACAGTTTGAATCAGATGTGACACTTACACCTCTAGAAGCGGCTGCAGTGGTGTGGGATCAGATTATTGAGGAAGAAGATGACAACGACCTGAGAATTCTCCAAGAAGAAATAAAAACATTGGTTAAGGTTCAGGTAAGAGATCAAAGTTGAAGCACATTTTTTGTTTTGCTGTGATAATTAGACTAAGTGCCCACGAAGCAGAAATGCTGCATATTTTTTCCGCTTCTCCCTGGCAGGAAAAACGCATGAGAATTTTACATGTGTTTTTCCCGCCAGGTAGAAGCGTTTGTCAAGCGTCTTTGCATGCATTTTCGCATGTGGTTTATCAAGCGTTTTTCCAAGCGATTTTAGCATCACTTGGAAAGTGCTTGACAACTTGGTCACACTATATAAATCCATGCAACCGGCATGGAAGCGAAGCTGAATTTTGGGATCCTGAAAAAATACAGAAAAAAAAGCCAGCAAAACCTATCTTTTGTCTGAAGCTTTTTTACTGCCAAGAGATCAGGTTTTGGTTTCAGAAAAAAAAGAAGCAAAAAAGCAACGTGTGAACATAGCCTTAGAATTTCTAGAAGTATTTGTCATAAACATGGAAATTAATTCTGCGAGTTCGCTACCTACCTATTATACATATATATATATTTTTTTTTACAGGCTGTGACCGTTTGCATGGAAAAGGGACGATTTAAGTTGTCGTCAGAAGTTCTTGACCGACAGTTTGAAGAATCTGAGACAAATAAGGTCTCTCAAATCTTCATGTGAACGAGCTGCTAAATATATTATGCAAATGTATAGGTAAAAGTTCCCAAATCTTGAAGGAACTGGAGATATGAGTATATAATTTATTGAATAAGTGTCAGGAAGCCATCTAGTGGTATTTTTGCTAAATGCAAGTCATAAAGGTTATGGTGGCACTGATATTTTATGTATTGTATGTTAGTCTTTTTTATTCACCTGTTTTATAATTGTGTAAGAAATCTGGAACATTAAGTGTGAAATATCAGTTTTACTTTAGTTTTTGGCTTGCATTGTATGATTTATACAGATTAGGCTTTTTTCAGCTTGTGTGCCATAACAAGATAAGTTTGAGCTAGACTAGTTTTTAACCACTTTTTTTGTGAGTTTATTTGCTACATTAAATGTAATTAGAAATAAATACCTATAATTAGCAAATCACACTTATTCTGTCTAGGGAGGTAATCTCTCTTTAGTGATTTAAAATGGGCCCTCTCTTGTTCTACTGAGAGAAACTTGTCCTAGAATGATACTAGGTTAGATGTCTGTCCACATTGGCAGTTGGAAACCCCTCACCCCTCCATTCCTATGTAAGAATATGTCATTTTTGTTAGCCAGTTGTATTCGGGACGTTTTTTTAGATGAAGTGGGGCCCCAAATGCTCACATATTGCACCATCCCATACAGACATTTAGGTTGCATTTACATGCACTGAGTTCAAGCAGTTAAACAAGCACGATCAACGATATTCAAGTCGTTCATTACTTGTTTATTGGCCGCTTTACACAGGCTGACAAAGAATGATAAGCACAGGATGATCACTAGTAGATCAATCTGTCCCCATACTTATGTTATCCACAACACATCTGCAGTTTACATCGGGTGATGTGCTGCTTAAAACCAGTGATGTTTGTTCTGGCATAAACAATACAATCACCTGATGAATGACCTGCAATTTGCTTGTTTGTTGGACCATGGACTCTGCCAGTATTTATGCATTTGGATGCAACATGCAAACACATATCTGACACGTATATACACATAATGCGTGTTACACACACATACAGTTGAAACCAGAAGTTTACATACACTATATACAAATTGTCTCTTCAGAGAGGAAGAGGACTAGAACTCTAGTGCCAGTTATTGGAAGTAGCAATCCAAAAAGTCAATATCGACCCTTTAACGAGCCTTGTCACATGACTTAAGATAAAAGCCAAGACCAGAAACTCAATTTGCAGACTTAGGAGGGACTGTACCCCAATAACACAGTGCCTGCAAATTGAGTTTTTGGTCTTGGCTTTTATCCTAAGTCATGTGACAAGGCTCGTTAAAAGGTCAATATTTGTTTTTAGGATTGCTACTTCCAGTAGGTGGCACTGGAGTTCTAGTTCTCTTCCTCTCTGAAGAGACAATTTGCATATTTCCCAGAGGAGCATTGCGGCTCGAAAAGTCTCCTCACCTTGACGTGCTTAGCATGTCGCTCTCTACAAGGAGAAACGTTACTTCTTACATACACTATATAAAAAGATACATGCATGTTTTTCTCAATATCTGATATGAAATCAGAATAAACCTTTCCCGTTTTAGATGAATTAGGATTACCATAATTTTTAATATTTGCCAAATGCCAGAATAATGAGAGAGAGAAATGTTTTATGGCATTTTTATTACTTACTGCAAAGTCAAAAGTTTACATACATTTCATTAGTATTTTGTGCCATTGCCCTTAAACTGAATGACTTGGGTCAAACGTTTGGGATATCCTTCCACAAGCTCCTCACAATAGTCTGTTGGAATTTGGGCCCATTCCTCCTGACAAAACTGGTGTTAACTGATCCAGGTTTGTAGGTCGCCTTGCTTGCACCTGCCTTTTCAGCTTTGCCCATAAATTTTCAATAGGTTTGAGATCAGGGCTTTGTGATGGCCACTCCAAAACATTGACTTTGTTATCCTTAAGCCACTTTGTTACTATTTTGGCAGTATGCTTCTGGTCATTGTCCATTTGGAAGACCCATTTCCTCCCAAAGCTTTAACTTTGGCTGATATCTTGAGATGTTGCTTCAGTATTACCACATAATCTTCTAATTTCATGATGCCATCTATTTTGTGAAGTGCACCAGACCCTCCTGCAACAAAACAACCCCACAACATGATGCTGCCTCCCCCGTGTTTCACAGTTGGCATGGTGTTCTTAGGCTTCCAAGCTTCTCCCTTTTTCCTCCAAACGTAATGATGGTCATTATGCCCAAAAAGTTCAATTTTAGTTTCATCAGACCACAGGATATGTCTCCAAAAATTAAGGTCTTTGTTCCTGTGTGCATTTGCAAACATTAATCTGGCTTTTTTGTTTCTTTTGGAGTAATGGCTTTTTCCTGGCAGAGTGGCCTTTCAGACCATGTTGATACTGTACTCGTTTCACTGTTGATATGGACACAATCTTACCAGCTTCCGCCATCATCTTCACAAGGTCTTTTGCTTTTGTCCTTGGGTTGATATCCACGTGTCGGAACAAAGCATGTTCATCTCTGGGACACAGCACTCATCTCCTTCCTGAGCGGTATGATGACTGGACATTCCCATCTTGTTTGCACTTGCATATAATTGTTTATCCTGATGAACGAGGCACCTTCAGGTATCATGAACTTGTACCCAAGGATGAGCCAAATTTGTGCAAGTCCACAATTCTCTTCCTGATATCTTGGCTGATTTCTTTAGAATTTCCCATGGTGCTACACAAAGAAGCAGTGTATTTCAGGTGTGCATTAAAATACATCCACAGGTGTGTTTCTAATTAACTCAGATGTTGCCAAAAAAATTATCAAAAGCTTCCACACACATGACATCATCATATGGGCAGTCCAGAATTGTTTAAAGGCATAGTAATCTTAGTGTAGGTAAACTTTTGACTTTGCAGTAAGTAATAAAAATGACTTAAACCATTCTCTCTCTCTCATTATTCTGGCATTTGGCAAATATTAAAAATTATGGTAATCCTAACTGACCTAAAATGGGAAAGGTTTATTCTGATTTCATGTCAGATATTGAGAAAAACATGCTTATGTGTCTTTTTATATAGTGTATGTAAACTTCTGGTTTCAACTGTATGTATATATACACACATGAATATACAGTACACATACATACATAGAGACATGCTGCATCTACAGAGCACATACTGTACATATATACAGAGAACTACATACACAGAGCACATGCATACAGATACATATACACATACAAACACTAGAATACTTACCAGTCTGTCTCCTCTTCTTCAGTACCTCTGGACTGTTGCACCGTACAAGACCTGTGGTGACATCAAAGTCACATGACCGTGATGTCACCACAGGTCCCCAAGCAGTCTCTACAAATGTAGTTTTTGCAGCAAACACCAGGGGCCCTGGGCAATTGCTCGGTACTCTCTTAACCCCAGCCCTAGTTGTATGTGCCTAATTTCATTAATGCTTTGACATACATGGTGCCATTGTCTGCAGTTATACAGTAATACTAAGGGAGCCTAAGACTAGAGTATATGAGAGCCCATGACTAGAGAATATTGCTGTAGATTAGAGATGATCGATTCTTGTTGAATTTCCTGAATTTGGTGGTTTGACGCAAATTCGAACATTTTGAGATTCAATTCGCGGTTCGCAAAAAAACTTGCACGACACCATTTCCCACACTGTTGAAGCATAAGAGAGTGGGTTAATATCTTTTTGCATGGCTGCTTGATCTCCCCCATAATGCCCTGCAGCTATAACTTCTAGCGGATGATCATACCTTATGTAGGGGTCAGTACCATCACAGATCAGCGGTTCCCAGTGGAGCACAGCTTGTACCGTTTAGTCATTTTCCATGTTCAGAGTCCCTGGGTAAGTCTCTCTTCTGTAGAGTGTAAGCTGTTCTGGTCAGTGAGATTTTCTCTTTCCTCTCCCACACGTGTATTTTCTGAGCAATTACAAGCTTCCCAGTAATGAAATTCGTGCAAGTGTATTCACTTCAAATGAAATTTTTTGGGAAAATTCGGCGAAGTTGGTGACTTCAAAATTAAAAAGATTCGCTCATCCCCACTGTAGATGCTTAAAACGTTGTGGTTTTGTAGTGGGTTATGTCCTCAAGTAAAGCAGATACTGATGAAACATAAAATGCTTATTCTTTTTTTTTTTCCTCTTAGTATCTGAGGATGAAAATGTTTATGGTTGTTGGTAAAAAAGACCCATACCATGAATTCCTTGAGAATTTTTCTTATGCCAAAATGTTGAAGAAAATCAAATCTTACATCAGTCTTATGTTGACCAGAAGGCCTCCTGTATTTCTACTACAGGTGAGTTCACTTTGATGTAGGGATATGCAAGCTGGTTGTAAGTGGTCCTGTTCACACTGGCATCATGGCTACCTACTATACAAAGCGATGACGGCCGTGCTGAATCCATTTTTGTTTTGAAATTGCGAGTTATGACTAAGCCTATAGACTATCGTGATTGTAATGTAGTTGACATAATACATGAAGGTACATTTTTTTTCACAAAGTAGAAAATGACAATATTTATAGGATGTGTTTTGTTTTGTAGGCCTCACACTTGTTTCTTTTCTGTTATTTTACTAAACTGCTAGATCAATAATCATCATCGTTCTTTGTGTGCATTCCCGCATTGCTAGCACAAGGCGTACTGGGATGTGCTGAACATCTACTTAACCTCTTGAAAATAAGTGAAATGTTTTCATTTTGTAAATTTTAGGCAGCAACAAAAATGGTGGAAGCCAAAGGGAATTTGAATGTCGAATCAAGAGAGAATGAAGCACCGAGTAATATAAGGTATTACCAATACTATACAGCATGTTAGTGGGCTTGCTCTGTTATAGTTTTAAATTAATACCCAAAATATGCATAAGATTATTTTATGCAATGTTATGGATTTTACCGACATTAATAGTTTATCTTCTTCAGGACGGACAAAAGTCAGCAAGCACAAACCTCCAATGGCAATGAGTGAGTTTTTTTTCTAATAGGTTCCCTTTAAGGAAAAGCTATCACCAGTCTTATAGTGTATGAACCAATGCCACCATCTATCTGAGCTCCTGTATGGCATTATGCTAATGTGTCCATCATCCCCTAACTCCCCCTGTATACCACAAAAATACCTTTTTATATTCCCTGCGCTGTATTTAAATGCTTTTGGTCCAGTCCGATGGGCGTCTGTGCCGCCTCCTTGCCCCCAAAAGCCATCCTCTGGGATTGATTGATGTGGATGACACGTCCAGTGTCATCCACATAGCCGAAAGATCTCGGGTCTGCACATTAGCATTGTCGGCTCTCGCAGACGCACTTTGATTTGCCCTACTGCGGGCAGAGCACAAAACATGACCGCGCATGTGACTGGGGAACGTTATTCCGGTGAATATGTTTCAGTAAAAAGGAGTCTGATTGACGTTTCCTGGACACGTGCGTAGTTATGTTTTGTGCTCTGCGCTCACTAGGGCAGAGCAAAGCGCGCCTGCGTGAACCAACGATGCCAATGCGCAGACCCAAGATCTTTCAGCTATTAATCAAAGCCAGAGGACGGTTTATGGGGGCAAGAGGCAGCACAGACGTTGGGGAAATGACATCCACCAGACCAAAATCATATACATACAGCTCGGGGGAAAAAATGTAAATATTTGGTTGTATAATGGGGGTCTTGGGTGATGACGGACACATTTGTGTAATGCAGAACAGGCGCTCAGAAAGGTGGGGACATTGGTTCACACAATAACTGGTGACAGGTTCCTTTGTAAGGTGATGGAACAAAGACATTCACTAAACTGCTAGGCCGCTGATCGCAGGGGACTGTCTTCTGTAGCCCCCCAGGGATCAACTGTTATACCCAGGGAAGTATTACCTGCGCACTATTCTAGTGACAGGCAGCCATGTAATGATGCATGGGCTGCTTCTGCCAGGCTGAGCAGTTCTCACACAGCGGATCTCTTTTATGGCCCATTTTACAGCCTACAGTAGATATAACTTTGCAAACTTTCTAAGTACATTACTTATCTTGCACAAATCCACAGGTTTCAGAACTAAATTTTACATAAACTTTAAAACCTCTACCACTGCCACTTATATACCACTAGTGGGAGCTCAGCGTCCTCTGAACTCCATGCTAGCTGTATACATCTGTATGTAACCAGCTGGGACTGCTGTCACAGGTCTCATTTATCTCTACTATAGGGTAAGTGGAGGAAGCAGCTAATGCTGTCAGGAGAGAGGGGCAGCATGGCAAGTGAAGTACTAGAGAGTAAGCTTATGGGGCGGCATAAAGGAATGGATGTACGCTGTGTGCAGTTTATTATTATTAATTATTAGGCAGTTTATATTTTTGATGATTCATTTTTATTTAGGTTAATAAACCCGAAGCCTGAATATTTAGGAAAGTAAAAGTGAGGTTTTACTTTTCTGAGGAGAACCTCTGTGTACAGAATTATTATGCAACTAAATAAAAAGCGTAACTTTTCCCATCTCAATTGTTTATTTTCATGTGTTAAAGTTAGAATAATAACCAAGTAGCTCAGAATGTACAAAAATAAATTTCTGGTATTTCTAAAATAAAATATCAGTGAGAAATTTAGCCGCCCTTCTTTAAAATAACAGCCATACGTCTTCCATCCATGGAGTCTGTCGGTTTCTTAATCATTTTACGAGCACAGCCTCCCAGACACTGATCAGAGAGGTGACTGTTTTCCTTCACCAAAAATCTCCGGTTTAAGAAGGTTCCACAAGTTCTCAATGGGGTCTAGGTCAGATGAGGAAGGGGCCGTGTCATTATTCTTTCATCATTAAGGCCGTTACTGGCAGCCGAGCAATTGAGACTTCAATGCTGCGATGGATTGAGGGAAAACAAGCTGTCTAATAATTCTGCACACCTCGATAAATGACAGAGATACACATCACCTGATCCGCTTCATCCAACAAGCATTCAAGGTTATACAGCTTAGAGTTGGAAAATCTGCACAAAAATGATAATATGGTCAGAATACTGAATTGCCTAATAATTGTGCACAGAGTGTAATAAAGCCTAAAACTAACAGATGCTGCTGCTGAACAGTTCTCCTTGCACTGTGCTCTGCGGGGTCAGATGGGGTCTTGGTTTCTGTGATGGGGCACCAACATCCCAGAGGCCTCTATCAGCCTTAATCCAGCACTGCCAGATTTATAGACCATATTACAGTGTACTGTTCCGCACTCCATCTGGGATTTCTGTATAAATACTGAAGGATGCTCCTCAGATATTCTCCAGACAAAAACATTAACTTCATTGAGGATTTAAAATCTAACATATAGACTTTAGCTTTCCTTTGACCTCCTTTCATGTAGTGACTGGGTTTTTAGCTGAACGCAATGACTGAGTAGTGACCAAGCAGGAGAACCTGGTGTAAACCCGACTCAAGAGGCAGAAACATCTCCTTCTGTGTTAATAATAATAATAATAATATATCAGCCGTGCAACGTTCTTTCATATTCTGAATTATTGTTTGTAGCTTTCAAAAGGAAGACATCTCTACAAGCGAGCTTGCGGACACATCTGAGAAGAGCAGGACGGATCTAAGTCAGTAAGTTTATATTTCTTTCTTGTCCTCCATCTGTAACTTTGTGAATGGATGAGAGAAATTTAATGAATAATGTAAGTAACAGATAAGAGTGAAGTCCACACCAAGCTCTGTAATGACAAATATTACTAGATATTGTACATTTTTGCTTGATGAAAGGGCTATAGTACAATTTATTATACTTTTAGCTTATTGAATAACCTTTAGCAGGAATATCTTAAAGTAATTTTATTTACTACAACTCCACTTGAAATGCATATCGTGAGATACTGCTGATTGAACATTGAGCGATCATTGGACCAGATTCAGCAAAGATTTTACACCAGTGTTTTGGCGCAAAAAGCTTCGAAGAGTTGCATAACGTTTGGACAACTTGAGGCGTTCTCGCACCATTTTCTCCCAGCTCCAACAAAGTGGACGGAGCTGGAACTGGGGCATGGCAGCCGCTCCTCATGAAATTCATGCCGCACCTCAGCATTTGCTGCTATGTATATCTTACTCCAGCAAGCAATGGGTGCGGTGTATGCCATTCATCCAACACTCCTGATTCATGAAGAGGCGTATACTTCTTCATGAATCAGAAGTGTCTGACTCCAGCACCTTTCCTCATTAAGACCGGCGTGAACGACCAACAACAATCAGGCGCTTAGTCTGTGTTTATTCACTCCGTTATCCATTTCTTTATAGCCTTTGATGTTCTCTGTAAGTGTCAAATTTTCTGCCCAAATGTAAATGATGAAATTCTGCCACTACTAATGGGAGAGAATGAGCTTGTTTCATAAGACATCGTAATATTGAGCTCAATGTATTAGTACGCCGGGAGCTAAACTCATTAATTCCTGTTTTTATTTTACAAGTAACGAATCAGCAGATGAGGTTGCACACAATACAGATAAAGTAACAGAAAGGTAATAGATGTTTGCTTTAGTTTTCTAATAATTTATTCCTTTTTAATTTTCAAGACCCCCCTCCTGCTTGTGTTGTGTGAATGAGAATGGTCATTGTTTATTCCCTGCTTATATCCAGGGGGCACAGGCGCTCAGCTTGTAAGTGTATCAGATCTCTCCTCTAAAAAGCCATATACCTTTAAATGTTTATTAGGTAAGAGGTGTGCGATAAGAAATTGTGATAATCTCCGTTACATCTCCGTTCTTGTTTGTGGGAAGGAATATTACAAGCAGCCTTGCAACTTTATAAAATATTCCAAAAAAGCGTGACTTGCTCCCCCTTATGGAAGAATTCATTACTTTCAAGTTGCTTATATAGCACCAACATATTCCACATCACCGTAAAAAGATTGATACTATTCACATCAGTCCTTGATCTCTGAGAAACTCATAATGTAATTTTGCATAATAGGGTCACTTTGCATTGGAAGCTAGTAATGGTACGTTAAGGGCTTTAGATGGTTAGTGAACTGATCTGCTTAGTGACCACTAATAGGACCTAAAACTGACCTGAGATATAAGAGAATAGCGTCCCCCGATGGGTGAAAATGTAGCCGCAGTCAGCTGTACAATATAGCTGATACCCTGCTGCATCAGTCACAATCGGTGTTGGCACCGACCATGGATATTTTACCCTTTTAGATGCTGCTGTCAATAGTGACTTCAGCATCTAGATAGTTAACAGAGTGTGGGGGCTCCTTCTTTAACCCCAACGGCACTTTGAGATCATGATTGTGTGGTCCTGATTGATTGATCGCCATGACAATTCACAACCAAACAATGTACGACCAAAAAATGATTTCTTTACTGTCATGCCACTTTGCGTTAATCCCTGAAAAGCACCTGAAGGATTAATAAACTACCGACAGCAGTTTTGAATATCTTGAGGGGGGCTGTTTTTAAAATAGTACTACTATTGGGGAGTTTCCAGTATATAGGTCCCCCAAAGTCTCATAAGGTAATTGTTATTTATTAACTATTTTGTATGGTATAACTATCTGGATTAAATGGGTAATCATTCAAATTTTGAAAATTGATAATTTTTTGACATTTTTGTCAAATTTCTGATACTTTTTTTTATAAATAAAGGCAAGAAATATTGACCTAAATTTACCATTATCATAAATTATAATGTGTCATGGAAAACATTCTCAAAATTACTGGGATATGTTGAAACATTCCAGATCATAACATTCACATAAAGTGACACACATGTCAGATTTGAAAAATTTAGCCTGGTCAGTAAGGGGTTAATTTGGCCCCACAGGCACTATCATTGTGTCCACACATTGTTCACCAGTGGGAAAATGGTTGTAAGATAATAATAATAATAATCTTTATTTTTATATAGCGCTAACATATTCCGCAGCGCTTTACATACATTATCGTCGCTGTCCCCAACGGGGCTCACAATCTACATTCCCTATCAGTATGTCTTTGGTGTGTGGGAGGAAACCGGAGAACCCGGAGGAAACCCACACAAACACGGGGAGAACATACAAACTCCTTGCAGATGTTGTCCTTGGTGGGATTTGAACCCAGGACCCCAGTGCTGCAAGGCTGCAGTGCTAACCACTGAGCCACCGTGCTGCCTTAGAGCTGCAGCCACCGGGATCAGAGAAGGCTTTGATCATGGCCGTTGGCCCTCTGTAAAATGCAGTCAAGCTGCTTAGGCGATCATGGAGCCAGCTTGCAACTAGCCAAAGGTCCCCCGGGGTTGTCTCTTGTAAGAGACTGCTATGGCAAAATAGGGTGTACCCTAACAGGTGCCTTTCCATATTTTTATTCATAAAAAGTAAATGCTAATTTATATGTGCTCCAAAATCATACAAATTGCAACTTTTCCAGAATAATGAACCTCCATATTAAAAGGTGATGCAAAAAAAAAAAGGTATTTCCAGATTTTAGAATGAAATATCCAAAAATTGTGTGGTCTAAAAGGCCAAAAATGACCTTTGCCCCAAAAGGGTTAACCCATCAGTATATTGACAGAATCAGATTACTTGGAGGAAAACTCTCTTTAAAGGGAATATGTCAGCAGGTTTTTGCTATCTCATCAGAGAACACCATTATGTAGGCAAAGAGACCCTGAATCCAACGATGTTTCACTTATTTTACTGGGTGCAGCCGTTCTCACACAGAGCTTTTTAAATTTACAGCAGAGCTGAGAAAGTTGCCCCCGCCCACACCAGGCTCTGGCTATAGACAGTGAGGTGCTTTTCACAGAAGGGGCAGAGACTCACAAGACCAGCTAGTCACAGCAATGATAATCACAAGGTGATTACAGCATCAGTCTAAGTAAACATCACCGCACAGCCGGATATGTGACACATGGTTGAGTTCAGTGTTTTAACCCCTACCTTTACACATTTGTATTTCTCATCCATGTGCTGTCCCTTTTTATTTCCATTTTTTTAAACTAACGGCACACTGCCCAGTAGAGTTTTATGGAACCATTCACACACCCGTTTTTGAACTCTGTAACGACATATGAGGCACTTTTTTCATCATGGGTCACTAAGGAAAGTATGAAGCTGATCCTGTTTCATGCCAGGCAGATGCCGGCTGTGTTACATAGTCGGCATCTGCCAGTAACTGCAGTGGTGAGAGCAGCCTAAAACTGCCATGTTAGTCCTCGTGTGAAGCTCCGCCACAGGCTGTGCTTCATTGGAGATTTCACAATATACTGCGATGCTGTGGTATTGCAGTATATTGTATACGTGATAGCTGGTTCAAGTCCTTTAGGGAAAGTACAAAATAAAGTAAAAAAGAAGAAAAGTGTAAAACATATATCAAAACGTAGTGTATAAAAGTTTAAATCACGCCCCTTCTCCCTCTCAAAAATAAAGACATTTTGAAATATATAAATATCAACATATTTGGTATCATCATGTCCATAAAAGTCTGATCTACCAAAATATTAAATTATTTAAACGCACTTCATAACAAAAGAATGCAAGAAAAAGTGGTTAAAATGTCGTATTCAAACCAAAATGTCAACTCTGTGTGCAAAAAACGAAGCTCCATCAACGGAAAATGTAAAAAGTGACGGGTCTCAGAAAATGGCGATAAAAAAATATTTTTTTGTTCTAAAATATCAGATTTTTTTTCTGAAATAATAAAAAATAGACAAATTTGGTATCTCCGTAATCGCACTGATCTGCAGCACCATGTTGAATGAATGATATGGTGTATAAAAAGAAAACCCCCAAAAATGGCAGGATTGCATGTTTCTTTGTTTTCTTTCGCACTTTCACCACATTTGCAGTTTTCTGACATTGTAGGTTAAAAGTAATGTTGCCATTAAAAACTACACCTTGTCCATCAAAAAAACTGTTTCTCTTATGGCTATGTCAATGGAGGGATCAAAAAGTTATGGCTCTTTGAAAATGGGGATGAAAAAATGAAAGCGCAAAAATAAAAAATGTCCAGCTCCTTTAAGGGGTTAGAAGAGTTAATTTAAGGCATTCATTTTTTCATCCTTTTTTTTTATATATTTTTTACTGATCTGTTGCTAAATGTCAATAGAAAAAAAAAGTTCAGGCAAATCAACTTCATTAGTTTTTAAAAATGCATAAAAAAATACGCAAAAATGATGAAGCATGAGAGGAAAAACAATGGGTGTAAAAGCGGAAACTGATGTGTGAATGTAGCCTAAGACAGAACATGTAAATTTCAGTGCAGTTGCTGCTTTGGGTGGGATTCTGACTTGGGAGCAGTGCACTACGAGCCACAATGCTAACAAATGTGTCACTTTTCTGAATTAACAAACTAAGGCTACGTTCTCACGATGAGTGTTTGGTGCATTTTTGATGTTGCAGATTTTCTGCCAAATCTCTGCACCTATTACATAAATTAGGCTTCTTGTGGTTTATTTCATTGCATTATGATTTGAGTTTCTTGTTTTTGTGTGTGTGTGTGTGTGTGTGTGTGTGTGTGTGTGTGTGTGTGTGTGTGTGTGTGTGTGTATGAAAATATATTTATTACAGTACAGACCAAAAGTTTGGACACACCTTCTCATTTAAAGATTTTTCTGTATTTTCATGACTTTGAAAATTGTACATTCACACTGAAGGCATCAAAACTATGAATTAACACATGTGGAATTATATTCTTAAAAAAGTGTGAAACAACTGAAAATATGTCTTATATTCTAGGTTCTTCAAAGTAGCCACCTTTTGCTTTGATGACTGCTTTGCACACTCTTGGCATTCTCTTGATGAGCTTCAAGAGGTAGTCACCGGAAATGGTTTTCACTTCACAGGTGTGCCCTGTCAGGTTTAATAAGTGGGATTTCTTGCCTTATAAATGGGGTTGGGACCATCAGTTGTGTTGTGCAGAACTCGGGTGGATACACAGCTAATAGTCCTACTGAATAGACTGTTAGCTGCTTTTTTCTTGCCATAATACAAATTCTAAGTAAAGAAAAACGAGTGGCCATCATTACTTTAAGAAATGAAGGTCAGTCAGTGCAAAAAATTGGGCAAACTTTGAAAGTGTCCCCAAGTGCAGTTGCCAAAAACATCAAGCGCTACAAAGAAACTGGCTCACATGAGGACCGCCCCAGGAAAGGAAGACCAAGAGTCACCTCTGCTTCTGAGGATAAGTTTATCCGAGTCACCAGCCGCAGAAATCGCAGGTTAACAGCAGCTCAGATTAGAGACCAGGTCAATGCCACACAGAGTTCTAGTAGCAGACACATCTCTTCAACAACTGTTAAGAGGAGACTTTGTGCAGCAGGCCTTCATGGTAAAATAGCTGCTAGGAAACCACTGCTAAGGACAGGCAACAAGCAGAAGAGACTTGTTTGGCCTAAAGAACACAAGAATGGACATTAGACCAGTGGAAATCTGTGCTTTGGTCTGATGAGTCCAAATTTGAGATCTTTGGTTCCAACCACCGTGTCTTTATGCGACGCAGAAAAGGTGAACGGATGGACTCTACATGCCTGGTTCCCACCGTGAAGCATGGAGGAGGAGGTGTGATGGTGTGGGGATGCTTTGCTGGTGACACTGTTGAGGATTTATTCAAAATTGAAGGCATACTGAACCAGCATGGCTACCACAGCATCTTGCAGCGGCATGCTATTCCATCCGGTTTGCGTTTAGTTGGACCATCATTTATTTTTCAACAGGACAATGACCCAAAACACACCTCCAGGCTGTGTAAGGGCTATTTGACCAAGAAGGAGAATGATGGGGTGCTACGCCAGATGACCTGGCCTCCACAGTCACCAGACCTGAACCCAATCGAGATGGTTTGGGGTGAGCTGGACCGCAGAGTGAAGGCAAAAGGGCCAACAAATGCTAAGCATCTCTGGGAACTCCTTCAAGATTGTTGGAAGACCATTTCCGATGACTACCTCTTGAAGCTCATCAAGAGTGTGCAAAGCAGTCATCAAAGCAAAAGGTGGCTACTTTGAAGAACCTAGAATATAAGACATATTTTCAGTTGTTTCACACTTTTTTGTTAAGTATATAATTCCACATGTGTTAATTCATAGCTTTGATGCCTTCAGTGTGAATGTACAATTTTAATAGTCATGAAAAATCTTTAAATGAGAAGGTGTGTCCAAACTTTTGGTCTGTACTATCTATATCTATATCTATATATATATCTATATCTATATCTATATCTATATATATATATATATATATATATATATATATATATATATATATATATATATATATATATGTATAATATCGATGCAACTGTTTTTGATATGGCATGCGTTACTTACAGCTTCTTTGTTTTTTATACTTTCTTGGTATTTTACTGATAGTCATGTGCAGATTACTTGCATTTTTACCTTCAGATTTTCCACATATAATGCAATTCGGTGGGGAAAATCCGCACATAGAACTCTGCGTACCTGCAAGAGAATTTTCACATGTTGATAATTTCAAACGTACCTCAGGTCAGTTTATGTTGCGTAAAAAAAAAAAAAAGTATAGTGGGCACGAGATTTCTATAAATCGCATCCACTTTACAGTAATTGCAAGACGCTGCATATTTTTTGCTCATCAAAAATACACAGCGTTAAAAACTCATCCAAGCAACTTGACCTAAGGGTTCCTTTACACGAGCAGAAAATCGCTTAAACAATGAATGATACAATCTTAACACAGGACTACCAAACAGTCAGACAAGTCCTGCTGCTGAGCTGATGCTACTGTGACACATTAACGGTCTTAGTGCTGTTATTTGCATAAAATGATAAAGCCTTTGAACAAGCATATTGCACAAGTGAGCAATGATTAGGAGAACTAATCTGAAAACTACTGGGGGCTGCTGATTCTGCAAGACTGATAACAGCAGCTTGGTTGGGAGCTGAGAGGGAGGGAATGTGAGTATATAACTTCTGCATAGAAATCAGTGGACTGAAGAGAGCTGACTGGGGTCTCATGAACTAACTCCTTAGTCTGGAATGTAACTATTAAAGTACATATTTCAGCAGCAGATGGAAGGAAGGGAGACACAGTCATTACTAGTGGGTAGGTGGAGCCCACATAGGATAGAACACCTCAGATTAAAAAAGAGTGTTGTCCGGCCCCTCCAGCTTGGGCTCCTCCTACTCCAGCTCTCCAGTCTAAAATTTGAGGTCACAGAGGATGGTCGCTGCTGGAAGCAGCTCCTCAGAAAATTTTTTTATTTTTATCAGACAGAGACTTAGACCCCCGTGGTCTTGAGGTCTCAGGGGTCTCAGCGCTGCTGGACCCCCACCCCTCCCTTGGCGGATCTGCATTACCCTTTGAGAGAGGTCCCTGCAGAACCCTGCCGGCCCCGGGGGATGAGGGATGCTTCCCTGGCGGGGACGCAAACCGCGCATCTGGGGTCACTGCGTTCTCCGCCCTGGGGGGAAGCTTGGGCACAGCGCCACAAATCCCTGGGGGTCCCTGTGGCGCTCAGCTGGGTGAGTACTCAGCATGTTAATGTGTTTTGAGTGCTTCAGCGGCTGCTGCGGCAGCCGCTGCTACATGTATTCAGGTGGTGACTTGTGTTTTTTTGTCCGCAGGTGGATGCCTGCAGGACATGGAAGCGGGGCAGGAGCGGAGGAGTCGCGCGCGCTTTTTTTGAAGCCGGCGGGGGGCGTGGCTTCGCGCCTTCCCGGTCTTTCGCGGGCAGGAAGCGCTCTGAGCGCGCGTTTTCTCCTGCCCCTCCTCTTCCGGCTTCTCTCTCCTCACAGCGCGGCGGCCATTACTGAACGGCTTCCATCGGGCTCCTCACTCTCCTCCCGACAGACTGAAGGAACACTGCACCGCGGCCAGCTGGGTGAGTCGCTTCTGCCTGTCAGGGCAGAAGCTTAACCCCTCACCCCCTCAGCGCAGGGCACCTTTCTGAGGCACAATAAGGTGGCAGACTGTGCTGTCCTGCAGCTATTACCTCATATAGAGGTTCCTTTTTTTGTCTGGGGCTCGCACATCCTTTTCATTTCACAGAGGTTGTGGGGAGTCTGCGACATTAACCCCTTATTAGGCGGTTATCCCTTAATTGGGGGTCAGCTGGGGTAGCTCTCTATTTAAGAACTTTAACCCTTCAGCTTTCTTTTAAGAAACCACACTGTCCTACTTACTGACAGGTTTAACTTGCCATATACTGTGTGAGGGCATGTCAGATCCCAGGTCCGCTACAGGATCAGTCTCGCGTGTCTGACACGCAGGAGTCCTCGACGGCGTCAAGCGCAGCGGTCGGGGGTTTCGGTGATGGGGCAGTGGTCAAAATGGAGGCCCTCACTCGTTCTATTGATGGCCTGTCTGACCTTCTAGGTTATTGGGTGTCAGCTAGATCCTCTCATGGCAGGAAGCGCCACAGGCCGGTACTGCCCTCCCCGCGCAGCGACTCGGAGATCTCTGTTATGGAGGGTTCCCCTTCAAGCTCAGATGGGGAGATGTCCGATTCGGATAAGGAGGATCGGCAGGGGCACTCTGCCTCTTTTTTGGGCCGTGCAGAGGCTTTTATTGGAGCCATGAGGGAGGCGTTACAACTTCCGGAGGAGGTAACTAGACGTCCTGGTAAGTCGGCCCGGATGTTTCAGGAGTCGCATAGGTCGCGCTTGGCATTACCATCTCTGGATGAGCTTAATGGGGCAGTGGAGAAGGAACGCCTGTGTCCAGATAAACGTTTTCAGGGAACACGGTTTTTTGAGGCACTGTATCCGTGTTCCACGGAGTTGATTGATAATTGGATTCCTTCTCCTGAAGTGGATGTCCCTTTATCCCAGCTTAGCAAATCCTCATTACTGCCTGTTAAAGGGAAGGCGAGTCTGCAGGATCCGCTGGACAGAAAAACGGAGATGGCGGCGAAATCCATCTACGAGGCCGCGGGTCATGGATTCAGAGCGGTGCTAGGATCCATGTGTGCTTGTAAAGCTTCCCTAAGCTGGTTGGACCGTCTGCGGACGGCGTGGCAGGATGGATCCCCGCTATCCGAGGTAGATGGGCTTTTCAAGTTGTTGGAGGATGCGGCCCGATATGGCAGTGATGCAGGTTTGGATACCGCGTCACTGCTGTCCAGGGCGCAATCCTCGGCGGTCACAGTCAGAAGAGCACTGTGGCTCAGACAGTGGACCGGGGACGCGGTTTCCAAGCAAGGTTTGCTATCTTTAGCTTACAAGGGTGGTCAGTTATTTGGATCTGACCTCACGGAGCTGATTGTCAAGGCAAAGGCAAAAGAAGCGGCCTTACCACAGCGAAGAACTGTGGCTTCTGCGTCGGGCAGGCCTAGTGCCGGTAGTAGTCGGCGGCCCTTTCGGTCCAGGGGACGGTCCGGTCAGCCCTCTTGGGGATCGGGTCGCCCCTCTTTTTCAGGAAAAAAGGCTTCTCAGAAATCCCGCACTCCCTGGAAACAGAGCTTCCGTCAAGACAAGCGGGAAGCTGACAAAAAGCCCGCTAAGGCGGATTGACGCCAGGTTTTCACTCGAGGGCTCTCGAGTGGGGGGTCGCCTGCTCCAATTCGAATCGACTTGGGCGTCCCGCGTTTCGGACGCCTGGGTGACGCGGGTTGTGTCAGCAGGCTACTTCATAGAGTTTCTTTCTCGACCCCCGGACAGGTTTTGCCGATCTCGCATTCCGTCAGAGCCCGAGCTAGTTGCCGCTCTACGGCAGGAGGTCGATTCCCTTCTGCTGAAGGGTGTGGTGGTACCGGTTCCGCCGGAGGATCGGGGAAGAGGGTTTTATTCAAACCTCTTTGTGGTCCCCAAAAAGGAGGACAAATTTCGCCCCATTCTGGATCTCAAAAGATTGAATCGGCATGTCCGCACCCGGAAATTCCGCATGGAGTCGCTTCGCTCGGTTGTGGCGGCCCTGTCGCAGAACGACTTTTTGGTGTCAATCGACATTCGCGACGCTTATTTGCATGTTCCCGTCGGAAGGGCCCACCAACGCTTCCTTCGTTTTGCCATAGGTCAGGACCATTTCCAGTTTGTGGCCCTACCATTCGGGTTGGCCTCGGCGCCCAGAGTTTTTACAAAAATTCTGGCACCTCTCATGGCGATCCTTCGAAGACAGGGGGTTACGGTTGTTCCCTACCTAGACGACCTTTTGATTGTGGCGTCCTCAAAGGAGGAGGCGGTGACGGCTCGCAATCTATCCCTTCAGCTCCTGGAGGACTTCGGGTGGCTGGTCAATTGGAAGAAGTCGCCTCTGGAACCGTCGCAGTCAATCCTTTTTTTGGGGATGCATTTCGACACGGTACGAGCAGTGGTGTCCCTGCCTCCAGACAAGCAAGCAAGTCTTCTTCGACATGTACAGGTTATGAAGTCTTCGACAGCAATGTCCCTTCGAAGGTGTATGCGCCTTTTGGGTTTGATGGTGGCGTCAATGGAGGCACTTCCGTTTGCCCAATTTCATTCCAGGACTCTCCAAATGCTCATTCTGAACCGTTGGGATCGATCACAGGCTTCGCTGGATCGCAGTGTCATCATCTTCCACAGGGTGCGAGAGTCTCTAGAATGGTGGTTACGTCCGGAAGCGTTATCCCTGGGGAAGTCCTTCCTCCTTCCGAGGTGGTCGGTCATAACCACCGATGCCAGCCTGTCAGGCTGGGGGGGTGTCTGGAACGATCTCTGGATTCAGGGAGTTTGGTCGTCGGAAGAGTCTGTCCTGCCGATCAACATCCTGGAATTGAGGGCGATTTTCCTTTGCCTCCAACACTGGACGGTCCCTTTAAACGGTCTGCCAGTCCGAGTGCAGACAGACAACGCGACGGCAGTCGCGTATATCAACCATCAAGGTGGAACGAGGAGCTCCAGGCTCATGATGGAAGTGTCTCGGATCCTGGTATGGGCCGAGGCCAAGGTGCCAGCCATCTCTGCGATTCACATTCCGGGAGTTCAGAATATCACGGCGGACTTCCTCAGTCGCGAGAAGGTGGATCCCGGAGAATGGAGTCTTCACCCAGAAATTTTTGCACAGCTGTGCTCCCGTTGGGGAACTCCTCAAGTGGATTTGATGGCATCAAGGTTCAACACCAAGTTACCGACGTTCATGTCCAGGTACAAGGACCCGAAGGCTGTGGCGGTGGATGCTCTGGTGGCTCCGTGGGACCAATTCGAGCTAATCTATGTGTTCCCGCCGATATCCTTACTTCCTCTGGTGTTGCGTCGGATCAGACTGGAAAGAGTCCCGGCTATGTTAGTAGCCCCAGACTGGCCAAGGAGGACGTGGTTCTCGACGCTGGTGTCGCTTCTGGCTGCGCCTCCACTTCCTCTCCCTCTTCGCCCGGACCTGTTAACCCAAGGGCCCATTCGTCATCCGGACCTGAAGTCTCTGCGTTTGACGGCGTGGCTCTTGAGACCGAAATCTTGACTCGTCAAGGTTTTTCAGCCGAAGTCATTGCCACTCTGCGAGCTGCCAGGGGTCCTGCCACTACTAGGATCTATCACAAGACTTGGGAGGCCTTCTTTTCATGGTGTTCGGGTTCTTCAAGGAACCCGAGGATTTTTTCCATTCCCAATTTGTTGGCCTTTTTGCAGTATGGCCTGGACAAGGGTTTGGCAGTTAGCACTCTGAGGGGTCAGGTTTCTGCTTTGTCCTTGCTGTTTCAGAAGGCTATCGCCTCGCGTAGGGACGTTCATTCCTTTTTTCGCGGGGTAACCCGTCAGTTTCCGCCGCGGAAGGCGCTTGTGTCCCCTTGGCGGCTCAATCTGGTCTTGGAGGCTCTTCAACATGGGCCTTTTGAGCCTATGGACTCCGTTAGCCTTTCTTTGCTTTCTTGGAAGGTTGCCTTTTTAGTGGCAGTCACCTCTTTGAGAAGGGTTTCTGAACTGGCGGCTCTTTCTTGCTCGCCTCCTTTTCTGGAGTTTCTCCCGGATCGTGTGGTGCTTCGCACACGGGGCGACTTTCTACCTAAGGTGGTGTCACAATTTCATGTTAACCAGGATATTGTGTTGCCCTCGCTCTGTCCGGAACCGAGGAATGCGAAGGAACGGGCCTTGCACTCATTGGATTTAGTGCGGGCTTTGAAGTTCTATTTGTCTATTACTCAAGGTTTTCGGAAATCGGACTCTCTGTTTGTGATTCCAGCAGGTCGTCGGCGTGGTCAACGAGCTTCCAAGGACACTATAGCTCGATGGATTCGGTCGGCCATTTTAGAGGCTTACCGACTCAAGGGCGAATCTTGTCCAATTAAGATTCGAGCTCACTCCACGAGAGCTGTGGGTTCATCGTGGGCTTTTCATCAAGGGGCCTCGGCAGCTCAACTCTGCCGGGCGGCTACCTGGCGCTCCGTCCACACTTTTACAAAGTTTTATAAGGTGGACGTCAGTGCTTCCGCTGATGCGGCCTTAGGACGTAGGGTCCTGCAGGCGGCTGTAGTTTAAGTTATCGTTAACTTGTATTTAGCGCTAGTTGCGCATTTTTCTAGGTTGTTGGGATTCTGCCTCTGTTGGTTTTTTTCCCACCCTTAATTTTTGGACTGCTTTGGGACGTCCCACTAGTAATGACTGTGTCTCCCTTCCTTCCATCTGCTGCTGAAAGACGGATTTTGGTAAGACCTTACCTGTAAAATCCTTTTCAGCGAAGGAAGGAAGGGAGACACAGCTCCCTCCCATGGCAGAAGTGTGTTGTTGTGTTTTCAGATGCAGCGTGACCCTTCTCTGATAGCGATTATCTGGGCTGGGGTCGGCGCGCTAAGGCTCTGTTCCAGCATTGCCAGCTCATCGCAGTGGTCAGGTCCAGTGAGTAGTACCTGGGACTGTGTGGTTTTTCTGTTATATGCATAACCTGTCTCTTGTTTTTTCTCTGAAGTTCTTCAGAAGGGGTTATGTTGCTCCGCTGGTGATATTTGCTCTTCCTTAGCTTGTGTACGGACTGGAGAGCTGGAGTAGGAGGAGCCCAAGCTGGAGGGGCCGGACAACACTCTTTTTTAATCTGAGGTGTTCTATCCTATGTGGGCTCTGCCTACCCACTAGTAATGACTGTGTCTCCCTTCCTTCCTTCGCTGAAAAGGATTTTACAGGTAAAGTCTTACCAAAATCCATCTTTGGCCAGGCTCTTTTGGTCTCATTGGCAACAAGCTGTACACTATAAAACACAACCTAAGATAGAAACAAAATGAGCATATAAATAACATAGGGTACTTAGTAAACACTGTGTTTTTTTATCAAAAAAGTGTAAAAGCCATCCCACCACAAGAAGGGTTAAGCTGTACACTATGTAAGATAAAGGCCCTCACTGCACAAGAATAACTGTAGATAGTCAGTTGCACACTTGCTTATTTTCATTCATACTATCTTAACTAACTGGACAAATATTATAACGTTAGAATACCCTTCTAAACTTTATTTAAATCAAACCAGTGAACCCAAAGTAGTAAAGCATAATTCAGTGCCATCTTTTTTTTTTTGCAGACCCCAGAGGCGACTCTTTTCTTTGGAACAAGGCACACCGTGGCATCCTGACAAAACATGCAAGAGGGCAATAAGCAAATCCATTATAGGTGAGTCAGGATAATGTCACATTTTCTACAAATCTTCCAGTAAGTAGTAATAGTTTGATTACATTTTCATTCTCCAAGGCACAGCATTGTTTTATTCACCCCATTTTCTTGCAAATGCCTACCCTTTTCAGTGTTTGGGTAGCATTATTTTAGATATATGATTAATTAATAAACCCGATAATTCTGTATAGTAATGTGCAGTATGACTACATTGTTAAACCTCTTGCTGTGTTCATGTTGTAAGTTTTTCGAGATTCACTACACTGTGTAAACCTGGCGATAGTGCAGTCCAGTAGTTGATAAGCTATGACTGTACAGCTGCCGTGTAAATGTGTCCTAAAGGTTATTTTCTGATATTAATTTCATAGTGGGTGTGTAAGCTGGAAACTTCAGTAGGTCCCAAACCAACTATGTAGTCGGCAGAGCTCCCAAAACATTTGCCATAGTAATAATCAAAATGCAGCACCATCAATGGGTACATTTTTTTGTCTTGGATTTGTTGGGGAACTTTAAAGTGGTTCGGAAGGCAAAATTATGTTTAATTCATTTGTTTAAAGTGGTTTTCCTTTACTTTTTAAAAGTTATTCTCAATGGGCGGGGTAATTAAAAAAAAAAAAAAAGAAAGATCTTATTGTTGCCTATCAGACTGACACCACTCCTTTTTCCCTTGACCTGTCCAGCCAGTCAGCGGCCAATGGTCTGATGCAGCCTTCACATTTTGTCTGAAAAGGATACCTGTATGGGGGTCATTGTATGAAGGAGTGGCACCGGTCTGGTATGTGAATATTGGATTTCTTTTTATTACCCCACAGTGGGCCCCATTGAGTATAACTTTTAAAGTAGGGAGAATTTACTCTTGAATCATTTTATCAAAAAACTCACTTGGCAGTAAAATATCTCATACTTTCCTTACTTTCATACAATAGGAAAACGAAATTGTGATAATTTAGAAAATACATCCCTTGAACATCTTGAAACATCTGGTAACTCAGCAGCAGTCAAAAAAAAACAGGTAAGGTTTAGCTAATAAATGTAACTTAAAGGGAATGTGTCGTCAGAAAATGACCTACTTTTTAGGTTAGGCTTTATGGTAAGTGTATATTTTACCATCTTTGGTGAAAAAAATAAATTTCTTTTCCATATCACGATCTACATTTAAAAAAAAAAATTACATATTCTAGCTCATATGTCCTTACTTCCTGTTCTATTTAGAAATCCAGATAGACACTAGTACCAATAAACTAACTCTGACTATATTGAAGCATGTAGTGAGGCTGTGAAAAAGTTATTGCGACGATATGGGGAGCAGAGTCAGCTGTGACATTGCCTAATGTGATTGGTGGATGTTGTGTATAGAGATGCTACCGGTCATTGTAATCCTGTCTGTGATGATAATGAGCAAGCTGAAAACTACCGTACAATGAATCAACAATAGACCCATAAGCCAGTGTGAAAACTGCAACATTTCTAATTATTTCTATTTAATATAGATTGTGATATGATCAAAGCAATTAAATAAAATATATAACAAAAAATGCAGCAATAGCAATAATGACACGGCCCCTTCTTCACCTGACCTAAACCCTAATGAGAACTTGTGGGCTCTTAAGCGGGTGATTTACGGTGAAGGAAAACAGTCGCCTCTCTGATCAGTGTCTGGGAGGCTGGGGTTGGTGCTGCCCAAAAAGTTGATTGGCAACAAAATACTCCATGGATGGAAGACGTATGACTGTTGCTGAAAAGAAAGACGGCTATATTGCTCACTGATGTATATACTTTTAAATCTTAAATGTATTTTTGTGCACTTTGAGTTGTTTGGTTATTATTCTCACTTTATCAGATGAAAGTAAACAATTGAGATGGAAAATTTATGTTTTTGATTTAGTTGCATAAGAATTCTTTACACTAATAGTTTCCCAATAATTCAGGTTTATTAACCTTTTGAATTGACAGACAGTTGTTCAATAATGAAACAATCAAAAACACAAACTGCCTAATAATTGTGCACAGTGTGTAGCGTTTATTTAATTTATTTCTTTAGGGGTTTAGTTTACGTTAACCAGCGGTCTTTTGAGGAAGAATTCATTCTATTTACCACTACACTGTATTTTTTGGATTATAGGATGCTCCTTACAATAAGGCTTACCCCCTGGTTTAGACTGCAAAAAAAAAGAAGGAAAATCTTATTTCCTAATAATTAAAACTTTCCTGTGGGTGCAAAGAAATGGAGAGATCAATATCTCTAATTTTAATGCACATACAACTTTACAGCACATTCTTTATATACACTCCCTACAGCGCACACGTATTCACAACACATCTGTATGCACAATACACGTACACACAGCTCTGCTGCATACATACACACTCACACCTACCTCCCTAACTATCCAATATATACACAAATCCCTGCTACATAGAAATATACTGTGCATTGTGAAAGTATTTGGCCCCCTTGAACTTTTCTACCTTTTGCCACATTTCTGGCTTCAAACATAAAGATATAAAATTCTAATTTTTTGCGGGAAGAATCAACAACAAGTGGGACACAATCGTGAAGTGAAACGAAATTTATTGGATATTTTAAACTTTTTAAAAAAATTAAAAACTGAAAAGGGGGCGTGCAATATTATTCGGCCCCTTTACTTTCAGTGCAGCAAACTCACTCCAGAAGTTCAGTGCGAATCTCTGAATGATCCAATGTTGTCCTAAATTAAATAGAATCCACCTGTGTGTAATCAAGTCTCCGTATAAATGCACCTGCTTTGTGATAGTCTCAGGGTTCTGTTTCAAGTGCAGAGAGCATCATGAAGACCAAGGAACACACCAGGCAGGTCCGAGATACTGTTGTGGCGAAGTTTAAAGCCGGATTTGGATACAAAAAGATTTCCCAAGTTTTAAACATCTCAAGGAGCACTGTGCAAGCGATCATATTGAAATGGAAGGAGTATCAGACCATTGCAAATCTACCAAGACCTGGCCGTCCCTCTAAACTTTTATCTCGAACAAGGAGAAGACTGATCAGAGATGCAACCAAAAGGTTCAAGATCACTCTGGATGAACTGCAGAGATCTACAGCTGAGGTGGGAGAGTCTGTCCATAGGACAACAATCAGTCGTACGCTGCACAAATCTGGTCTTTATGGAAGAGTGGCAAGAAGAAAGCCATTTCTCAAAGATATCCATAAAAAGTCTTGTTTGAAGTTTGCCACAAGCCACCTGGGAGACACACCAAACATGTGGAATAAGGTGCTCTGGTCAGATGAAACTAAAATCAAACTTTTTGGCCACAATGAAAACGATATGTTTGGCGTAAAAGCAACACAGCCCATCACCCTGAAAACACCATCCCCACTGTCAAACGTGGTGGTAGCATTATGGTTTGGGCCTGCTTTTCTTCAGCAGGGACAGGGAAGATGGTTAAAATTGATGAGAAGATGGACGGAGCCAAATACAGGACCATTCTGGAAGAAAACCTGTTGGAGTCTGCAAAAAACCTGAGACTGGGATGGAGATTTATTTTCCAACAGGACAATGATCCCAAACATAAAGCAAAATCTACAATGGAATGGTTAAAAAATAAACGTATCCAGGTGTTAGAATGGCCAAGTCAAAGTCCAGAACTGAATCCAATCGAGAATCTGTGGATAGAGGTGAAAACTGCTGTTCACAAACGCCTTCCATCCAACCTCAATGAGCTCGAGCTGTTTTGCAAGGAAGAATGGGCAACAATTTCAGCCTTTCGATGTGCAAAACTGATAGAGACATACCCCAAGCGACTTGCTGCTGTAATCACAGCAAAAGGTGACGCTACAAAGTATTAACTCAAGGGGGCCGAATAATATTGCACGCCCCACTTTTCAGTTTTTAATTTGTTAAAAAAGTTTAAAATATCCAATAAATTTCGTTCCACTTCACGATTGTGTCCCACTTGTTGTTGATTCTTCCCCCAAAAAAATAGAATTTTATATCTTTGTTTGAAGCCAGAAATGTGGCAAAAGGTAGAAAAGTTCAAGGGGGCCAAATACTTGCACAATGCACTGTATATAAGTGTGTGTGTATATGTGTTTATACACACACAAGGACATGCAGGGTCTGGTTACTTTCTCTCCTGCCTTGATCCAGTCAGATAGATCAGTGTCAAGCAGGAGGAGAGAGATGTTTTCTCACTGACCAGGAGGGGCGCTGTGTCAGCAGTTCTCTTGGATTATGGAAACCTGCATCCAGACTATAACACACACATTTTATCAAGGTTTTTTTCTTGTTAAAAGTGAATCTCATACAGTGGTGGCCAAAAGTATTGGCACCCCTGCAATTCTGTCAGATAATACTCAGTTTCTTCCTGAAAATGATTGCAATCACAAATTCTTTGGTATTATTATCTGCATTTAATTTGTCTTCAATGAAAAAACACAAAAAGAATTGTCCTAAAGCCAAATTGGATATAATTCCACACCAAACCTAAAAAAGGGGGTGGACAAAAGTATTGGCACTGTTTGAAAAATCATGTGATACTTCTCTAATTCGTGTTATTAACAGCACCTGTAACTTACCTGTGGCACCTAACAGGTGTTGGCAATAACTAAATCACACTTGCAGCCAGTTAACATGGATTAAAGTTGACTCAACCTCTGTCCTGTGTCCTTGTGTGTACCACATTGAGCATGGAGAAAAGAAAGAAGACCAAAGAACTGTCTGAGGACTTGAGAAACCAAATTGTGAGGAAGCATGAGCAATCTCAAGGCTACAAGTCCATCTCCAAAGACCTGAATGTTCCTGTGTCTTCCGTGCGCAGTGTCATCAAGAAGTCTAAAGCCCATGGCACTGTGGCTAACCTCCCTAGATGTGGACGGAAAAGAAAAATTGACGAGAGATTTCAACGCAAGATTGTGCGGATGGTGGATAAAGAACCTCGACTAACATCCAAACAAGTTCAAGCTGCCCTGCAGTCCGAGGGTGCAACAGTGTCAACCCGTACTATCCGTCGGCATCTGAATGATAAGGGACTGTATGGTAGGATACCCAGGAAGACCCCACTTCTTACCCCGAGACATAAAAAAGCCAGGCTGGAGTTTGCCAAAACTTACCTGAGAAAGCCTAAAACGTTTTGGAAGAATGTTCTCTGGTCAGATGAGACAAAAGTAGAGCTTTTTGGCAAAAAGCATCAACATAGAGTGTACAGGGAAAAAAAAGAGGCATTCAAAGAAAAGAACACGGTCCCTACAGTCAAACATGGCGGAGGTTCCCTGATGTTTTGGGGTTGCTTTGCTGCCTCTGGCACTGGACTGTTTGACCGTGTGCATGGCATTATGAAGTCTGAAGACTACCAACAAATTTTGCAGCATAATGTAGGGCCCAGTGTGAGAAAGCTGGGTCTCCCTCAGAGGTCATGGGTCTTCCAGCAGGACAATGACCCAAAACACACTTCCAAAAGCACTATAAAATGGTTTGAGAGAAAGCACTGGAGACTTCTAAGGTGGCCAGCAATGGGTCCAGACCTGAATCCCATAGAACACCTGTGGAGAGATCTCAAAATGGCAGTTTGGAGAAGTCACCCTTCAAATATCAGGGACCTGGAGCAGTTTGCCAAAGAAGAATGGTCTACAATTCCAGCAGAGCATTGTAAGAAACTCATTGATGGTTACCGGAAGCGGTTGTTCGCAGTTATCTTGGCTAAAGGTTGTGCAACCAAGTATTAGGCTGAGGGTGCCAATACTTTTGTCTGGCCCATTTTTGGAGTTTTGTGTGAAATGAACAATGATTTGATTTTTGCTTCATTCTCTTTTGTGTTTTTTCCTTGCAAGCAAATTAAATGAAGAGAATAAGACCAAAGAATTTGTGATTGCAATCATTTTCAGGAAGAAACTGAGTATTATCTGACAGAATTGCAGGGGTGCCAATACTTTTGGCCACCACTGTAGTCCAAAAAATATGGTATATTTCTCATACCTCTCATATTTTAGCTTAATAAATTACAATGTTTCCTGTATTCGTTTTTTTCATGGCTGATATCTCATTTGAGTTCTGCTGAAGGCCCCTGTGCCTATCATGACGGTACTCCTATGAAAGTCAGCCAAGCTACATTGCTGTATATAGTACATGTAATCAGGCAGTCACAGGTTCAAATCCCCTAAGGGGACTACAAAATACATTGAAAATATAATATGAAATATGCAAATATCTTCTTCACAAAGAAGAGCACTTGATCTCTGGTGTCATCAATTGGATGTAACAATACTAAAATTCAATATCGACCCTTTTACAAGCATTGCCAAATGACTTGGGATAAGAAGTAAAACCAGAAACTCCATTTGCAGACACGTGGTTCCCCTCCTCAGTGCAAAGGAGGAGATCTGATTTGGCTAGGCGAGAGGCCTCTGTCTGAACATGTAAGGAGGAACATTTCTCCTTGTGCAGAGTGCCAAGCTGGCGTTAAGAGACTTGTAGGCCATGCAATGCTCCTCTGAGAATTTAAATGTGTAAATAACTTGTTGAATAGAAAGATGACTTGATCTCTGGCACCATTTATTTAATGTAGCAAACCTAGTCTCCTTACGCCGTTTTGGTACTTACCGCAAGGAGAAACATTCCCTCTTAGGCTATGTGCCCACTTAGCGTTTTTGCTTCTTTTTTACAGCTGCGAAAACTGTCTGCCATGCAAAGCAATGTGAATTCGGATGTGCTGTGCACATGATGCGTTAATTTGCGTGCCGAATTCGCATTGCGTTGTAAAAAGCAGCATGACCATTTCTACCGCGATTACGCTGCAAATTCGCGGCCATTGAGGAACATTGAAACGCAGAAAACCCGCAGGTATATGTGGATTTGCTGCGTTTCAATTAAATTCAATGGCCGTGAATTTGCAGCGTAATCGCGGTGCGTGTGGTACCCGGGTTGAAGAGGAGACTACAACTCCTCTTCATCCCGGCTACCACGTGGTGAAAAAAAGAAATAAAAAAGTTAAAAAGAAACAAAACCTGTATACTCACCTCTCCGGTCTGCTACCGGCCGCGTCCTCTCTCTTTGGCGTCCCGCAGTGTACTGTCAGGACCTGCGGTGACGTCATTTAGTCACCTGATGGTCACGTGACCGCTGACGTCGGCGGTCAGGTGATGGTCGCGTGACCATCAGCTGACTAAATGACGTCACCGCAGGTCCTGACAGTACACTGCGGGACGCCAAAGAGAGAGGACGCCGCCAGGAGGAGACGGGAGAGGTGAGTATACAGGTTTTTTTTTGTTTTTTTTTTAACGTTTTAATTCTTTTTTTTTTTTTTTTTACTATAGATGCTACATTTAAAGCATCTAAGTTGGTCACACATTATAAATTCATGCTGGTTTCATGGATTTATATTGTGTGACCAACTTGTCAAGCACTTTTCCAAGTGATGCTCAAAATCGCTGGGAAAACTGCTTGAAAAAATGCATGTAAAAAACTCTTCTCCCTGGCAGAAAAAACGCATGTAAATCTGCATGTAAATCTGCATGCGTTTTTTTCTGCCAGAGAGAGGCAAAAACGCTCTGCATCAAATCTGCTACGTGGGCACATAGCCTTACACTTCCATCCAAATATGATCTCCTGCTTAGTAGTGAGGAGGGGCAACACACCAAAACATGTGTCTGCAGATGGAGTTTCTGATTTGGCTTCTTATACCAAGAAGGCTCGTTAAAGGGTCTATATTGACTTTCTTCTGAAGAGGTTATTTGCAGATTTAAATTCCCAGAGGAACATTGCATGGCTTATAAGTCTTCTTATGCCGGCTTGGCACTCTTCGCAAGGAGAAACTTTCCCCCTTCTACCTCTAAAAATATGACAAGGGAAAAATACAAAAGTAATAAAAAAAATAGACGTGGTATCTGCACATCGGTAAAAGCCTGATCTATTAAAACATAAAATGAAATAACCCGATCTGTTAACGCTGTAATGAGAAAAGGAGTCAAAATGACGAGTTATGCTTTTTCAGCTGCCGCAACAACATAAGGTTCTCCAATAAGAAGAAATCAAAATATATCTGCCCCAAAAAGGTGTCAATAAAAATTTTGACTCCGAGAAAAAAAAAAACAAGCCACCATGTCAAATAATAAAATTAGTGGTGTTATTCAAAAGTACAACTTGTCCCACAAAAAAATCCAGCCCTCACAAAGCTGCGTTAACATACAAGTAAAAAAGTTATCACTATTTGAATAAAAGGAGGAAAAACAAAAGTGCAAATACTGAAAATTGCCCAGTCGGGAAAGGGTTAAAGGGAATCTGTCACCATGTTTTTGCTACCTCATCTGAAAGCCGCATTGTGTAGGGGGCAGAGAACCTGATTCCAGTGATGTATCACTGGGCTGCATGTTTTTTTTTTTTATAAAATCACTGTTTTCTCTGCTGCAGATATCTGTTCTCTGAATGCTGAGCTGTGTATTACACGCCCACACCACTGATTGGCAGCTTTCTGTGTATGCTGTGCATAGGTAGAAAACTGCCAATCAGGTGTGGGGGAAGGGTGATACAGAACTCCTGAATATGAAGGACTACTTAGCTACAGGTTTACTAGTCCTCTAGTGATAATTTCCTGCTGATAAAATGGTGATTTGATCAAAACTACAGCAAACAGCCCAGTACGAGATAAACCACTGGAATCAGGGTTTCTGCCCCTACATTATGCTGCTTTCAGATTAGGTGACAAAAACCTGGTCACAGATTCTCTTTAATACCAGAAAGTATTAGAAAATGAATAAAGGTTATAAATGTGTTTTCGGATCATTTGTTAAAATGTATTTACTTTGCTGAATATGAATGATTTTCCAAAATTTACTCAGATCATTGAGAAACCCTTTAGTGCTGTACATTATTGAAGATATAGAGCTCTATACCACCCTGTTGTAATGCAGAAGCACAGTGTTTTGGCATACATCCACTGTTATAGGCTGTGGATATATTTGGGTTATGTGCTGAAAGCATAGTCTGACATATAGAATAGATGTACACTCCTAACACTGTGTGAACATGTGGACACCTACTAAAGTGTCTTGTTTGGATAAATGTCTGGTAATATTATTATTTAATGGCCTTCAGCTCAATCTCGAGCCATAGCAACTTGATGGATGAATGATCTGTAGGAAGATCAATCTTGTGTAAGCCAAGATGGGTCCACCAGGGTTTTTTTCCACCATTATCTTGATTGTATCACGCCATTTGTTGATGGTCTTACTCTTCGCATTATTCCTTCTATTGTTCCAACCATGTTGTCCTTCTCCAGTGATTGCTCTTTTCATATGAATGATGTATCCAAAGTAGGCAAGTCGTAGCTTAGTGATCCTTGCTTCCAGTGACATGTCTGGCTTGATTTGTTCCAAAATTGATTTGTTTCTTCTTCCCATCAATTGTATTGATAATCTCCTTCTCCAGCACCACATTTCAATGGCGTGGATTCTTCTTCTGTCTTATCGTCCAGGATTCACATCAATATGTTACTACAGAAAAAAACAGCCATGTCTTCGTCACCAGTGAAATTGTCCTCGAAGTGAAGACCTTGTCCAGTGACTTCATTGTGGATTTGCCTATAGCTATTCTCCTATTGACTTCCAGTGTCATCACTTCATCTTGAGTGATCATTGATCCGAGTAGGTTGAATTTCTTTACAACTTCCAGTTCGTCGCCGTCCATCTCAAATGTGTCCCTGTCTTTCCTGGCAGTAGTTAATGTATTTCTTGTATTGAGTAGGAGTCACATGTTCAAGCTTTCCATCTTTCATTCCATCTACGCTTGTTGCTATCATTGTTGTATCATCTGCATATTTAAGAGAGTTGATGATTCATCCTGCAATTTTGATTCCTTCTTCAATTCAAGACTTTGCTATAGTCAATGAAGCAAAAATATATCTCCTTGTCGTATTCTTTGGCCTTTTCCATTATACATCTAATGTTAGCAATTCCATCTCTTTTCCTCTGCCTTTTCTGAATCCTGCCCGTTCTTCTGGCAGCTCTTTGTCAAAGTAAGGCTGTAACAGTCTTTGTAAGATCATCAGTAGTATTTTGCTGGCATGAGGTTTGAGCGCAATAGTCCGATAGCACCAAATGTGGAAATTATCTCCCTTCTTCACAATAGGAATAAACGCCAATCTTGTCCAGTCCTTGGGTCATTCACCAGTTGTCCATTTCTGTTGACACAGGGGTGTGATGACGTTAATTGCTGCTTCAGAAGACTGTATTAGCTCCATCCGAATATTGTCACATCCAAGCCCTTTGATGTTTGACAGAAGATTTATCACAGCAACGACTTCGTCTTTCTGGATGTTTGGCTATCTATTATATCCAGTCTTAATTTCTTCCAGTATCATTGAGTCATTCTTGTAGAGGTACTCCATGTACTCTTTCCATCCTTCCTTGATCTGTTCTGGCTTAGTTTGTTCCTGTTGGCGTCTTTCAACGTGCCCAGTCTTGGTTGAAACCTTCGTCATATCTCTTTGATCTTTTGGTATGCCTTCCTGGTCTTCCCCCTCAGATGTTTGTTTTCTATCTCTGTACTTACAGCGGGTGAACTATTGAATATGTCACCAATTTTCTAAGTAAATATATCTGGTGAGAATTTCATGTCAATAGCACTTAATTATTGGTCACGTCACCAATTTTTTATTTCACCAGCTGTATCTTTTGGTAGTAAAGTTATTTGTTTGCTTGAATGTCTCTCGTTAGTCTTTTACTGATGTTGTTTGCTTTTGCCATTCATATTTTTTCAATGATCTGTAGGGTCTCTTCTGTTAACCATGGCTGCAGGGGTCTCTTCTGTTAACCATGGCTGCAGGGGGGTCTCTTCTGCCTCTTGATTATTATTGGCTTCTTCATTAACAATAGTCTTTATATAGGGGAGGAGTCCTGAGGAGATAATTTGCATATTCCCACTGCATTTTGGGGTAAGTGAAGAGTCTCCGCGAGCTCAAAGAACACTGGATTTTGGCTGTTGGAGCTGAAAAGAGGACATCGGTAAACCAGGGGAGGAGTCCTGAGGAGATAATTTGCATATTCCCACTGCATTTTGGGGTAAGTGAAGAGTCTCCGCGAGCTCAAAGAACACTGGATTTTGGCTGTTGGAGCTGAAAAGAGGACATCGGTAAACCAGGGGAAGAGTCCTGAGGAGATAATTTGCATATTCCCACTGCATTTTGGGGTAAGTGAAGAGTCTCCGCGAGCTCAAAGAACACTGGATTTTGGCTGTTGGAGCTGAAAAGAGGACATTGCTGGCGCGCGCATTTTGAAGCTTTTTTTTTTAAGCTTTTTTCACTGTTTTCAGAACATTAACAGTAAGAACATGGAAGAGTCCAGGAGCCATTTGGTGAGCTGCATATCCTGCTACATGTTCACAGACTTGCCAGTGGAAAAGCCAAACTTCACATGCCAGAAATGCAAGCTTGTGTCCCTGTTGGAGGAAAAGTTGTGAAATCTAGAAGAGAGGTTAACTACCTTGAAAATCATTAAGGAAGGTGAAGAGTTCTTAGACAGAGCAGAATTATCTCTTCATGATTCAGAAAGAGAAGAAATTCGAACTGCACCTGACGAAACAGAGGAATGGAAGCATGTGACCCAGAGAAGCAGGAGGATCGAGAGGCAGTCAGCACCCATACTGCTCAGGAACCAGTACCAGGCTCTCACGCAGGAGAACCATGAAGAAATACAGCAAAATAAGACTTTGCCAGCAATGAATAACCTTGTAAGCCCTCAGAATCCTCCTGGATGGAGAAAGAAGAATGTTGTGAAGAAAAAACGGAGAGTGGTGGTCATGGGGGATTCCCTGTTAAGAGGAACAGAGGCCGCTATCTGCAGACCAGACATAACCTCAAGAGAAATGTGCTGTCTTCCTGGAGCAAAAATTAAAGATGTGTCTGACAGGATATCAAGACTCTTCAGACCTACAGATCACTACCCATTCCTGCTAATACATGTGGGGACAAATGACACCGCAAGAAAGGACCTAGAAACCATCTGCAGTGACTTTGAAGACTTAGGCAAGAAAGTGAAAGAATTGGGAGCGCAGGTGGTCTTCTCATCCATCATCCCAGTGGATGGCCATGGAACAATGAGGTGGAATAAGATTCTACAGGTGAACAACTGGCTACGTCGATGGTGCCGTCAACAAGGATTTGGATTTCTGGATCACGGAATGAATTACCTATACGATGGACTACTTGCTAGAGATGGGGTGCACCTTACGAAGACTGGAAAACATGTATTTGGAAGTCGCCTTGCTACACTCATCAGGAGAGCTTTAAACTAGAACAATGTGGGAAGGGAAGCAAAAGGCCAGAAAAAGCCATACAGCTGACAAATACTATTGAGATCTCTGCTACTGGAAGTGGAAAGGAAGAACAAAGACAAAACAATTTAAATAATAAAAATATGGGAGGAAGAGAAACCAATCACAAACTAAAATGTTTTTATACAAATGCACAAAGCATGGGCAACAAACAAGGAGAATTGGAACTACTAACGCAGGAAAAGGAATATGATGTCATTGGAATCACTGAAACTTGGTGGGACGATACACATGATTGGAATAAAAGGCTAAAAGGATACAACTTATTTGCAAGAAACAGACTTGATAAACGAGGAGGAGGTGTTGCATTGTATGTTAGAAAAGCGTATATCTGCACAGAGATTGAAGCTTCAGAGACTGAGAGTTCTGTGGAAGCTGTTTGGGTAAGAATACAAGGAGAGAACAACGGAAAGGACACCATTGTAGGCATTTACTACAGGCCACCTGGGCAAGCTGAAGATATGGATGAACTCTTTATGTATCAAATGACCAAGTTCTCCAAAAAATATGACGTAGTGGTCATGGGAGATTTCAACTATCCAGACATTTGTTGGGAATCTCTCTCAAGTAAAACTAACAGGTCAAGCAAATTCTTATCCTCTCTTGCTGACAACTTTATCTTCCAAAAGGTAGGGGAGAAAACAAGGGGATCTGCTACTTTGGATCTAATCCTTATAAACAGGGAGGAAATGGTTGAGGAGGTAAAGGTGGCTGGGACGCTAGGAGGCAGCGATCATGCTATTATAGAATTTTGGATAACTAGAGGAGGAAGACATGTGAAGACTCAAACTTCAAGGTTAGATTTTAGAAAGGCAGATTTTAAGAGACTCAGAAAGAGAATAGGAGGGATCCAATGGCTGGATGTCCTTAAGGACAAAAATGTCCAGGAAGGATGGGAAATTTTTAAAAATGAGATTCTCAAAGCACAATCGTTAACAATCCCGAAAAGTAGGAAGAATGGGAAGCATTTAAGGAAACCAGGATGGATGAACACAGAACTTAAACACATGCTAAAAAGAAAGAAAGAAATGTTTATTAAATGGAAAGAGGGAGGCATATCTAAAGAAGATTATAATGCAGTCTGCAGATCCTGCAGGGCACGTATCAGGTTAGCTAAAGCTGACAATGAATTAAGGCTTGCAAGAGATGTCAAAAGCAATAAAAAAGGATTTTGGGGGTATGTCAAAAGTAAAAGAAAAGTCAAAGATGCTATAGGATTTTTACAGGATGAAAATGGAGAAATGGTAAGAGAGGATGTTGAGAAGGCCGAACTTTTTAATTCCTATTTTGCATCTGTTTTCTCTCAGAAAGAAAATGTAACATCAACTGATCTTCATTGTCCTTTTAAAGGAATAGAGGAATCCAAGTTATCTGTAAACAGAAAGATTGTGAGGGAATATTTAGCTAACATAAATGAGTTCAAGTCTCCAGGTCCAGATGAATTACACCCCAGAGTACTGAAGGAGATCATAGAAGAAATTTTAGAACCACTCTCCATAATCTTTGAAAATTCTTGGAGAACAGGAGAAGTCCCAGAAGACTGGAGAAGAGCAAATGTTGTTCCTATCTTCAAAAAGGGGAAGAAGGTGGACCCAGGGAACTATAGGCCGGTGAGTCTGACTTCTATACCAGGAAAGATCTTTGAACAAATTATTAAACAACATGTATGTAAGTACATGGATAAGAATGAAGTGATTAACCAGAGTCAGCATGGGTTTGTAACTAACAAGTCATGTCAGACTAACTTAATTTCCTTCTATGACAGAATCACTGACTGGGTGGATCAGGGAAATGCTGTAGATATAGTATATCTTGACTTCAGCAAAGCATTTGACAAAGTATCTCACACCATCCTTATTGAAAAAATGACCAAGTATGCAATGGACCAGGCAACTGTTAGGTGGATTCATAACTGGCTTAGTGATCGGACTCAAAGGGTGGTTGTAAATGGCTTCACATCCAGCTGGATGAATGTCTCAAGTGGGGTACCACAGGGCTCCGTCCTGGGACCTGTATTGTTCAACATCTTTATCAATGATTTAGATGAAGGAATTGAGGGTAAACTGATTAAATTTGCTGATGACACAAAGCTAGGAGGGATAGCTAATACTAGAGAAGAGAGAGAGAGGATTCAAAAAGACCTAAATAAACTTGAGCAGTGGGCAGCAACCAACAGAATGGTTTTTAACAGGGAAAAATGCAAAGTACTACATCTGGGCAATAAAAATGAAAAAAGCATATACAGAATGGGAGGAATAGAGCTAAGCAACAGTACATGTGAAAAAGACTTAGGTATACTAATAGATCATAGACTGAACATGAGTCAACAGTGTGATGCAGCAGCAAAAAAGGCAAATACAATTCTGGGATGTATTAACAGAAGCATACAGTCTAGATCACGTGAAGTCATTATCGGTCTTTACTCCTCTTTGGTCAGACCTCATCTGGAATACTGTGTACAGTTTTGGGCACCACATTTTAAAAAAGACATAGACAAACTGGAGCAAGTTCAGAGAAGAGCGACCAGAATGGTGACTGGTCTGCAAACCATGTCCTATGAGGAACGGTTGCAGGATTTGGGAATGTTTAGCTTGCAAAAAAGAAGACTGAGAGGAGACTTAATAGCTGTCTACAAATATGTCAAGGGCTGTCACATTGTAGAAGGATCATCTTTATTCTCATTTGCACAAGGAAAGACTAGAAGCAATGGGATGAAACTAAATGGGAGGAGACACAGATTAGATATTAGAAAAAACTTTTTGACAGTTAGGGTGATTAATGAGTGGAACAGGCTGCCACGAGAGGTGGTGAGTTCCCCTTCAAAGGACGTCTTCAAACAGAGGCTGGACAGACATCTGTCTGAGATGATTTAGTGAATCCTGCTTTGAGCAGGGGGTTGGACCAGATGACCCAGGAGGTCCCTTCCAACTCTACCATTCTATGATTCTATGTTCATAGTTCCTCAGGCTTTCTTTCAGCCGTGTTCAGTGATGTAAATTGGATGTGCAGATCGTTCCAAAAAACTTCAGTTATGTTGGGCAAATCAAACTTGTTAACCGCCTGTTGTCTATTCCATTTGTGCAGCTTCACTCTCATCTTTCAAAAGTTCACAATCCTTTCCATAGTCAGTTCCATAGTCAGCTCCTGGCCTTGTTTTCACAGTAATGATTGACAACCTCCATCTTTGGTGGACACATATGTAGTCATTCTGAAGTATTTAATTCAGAAAATTCTTGCAATTTCATATGTTTTGTTATACACATGTTTATTTTCTTTGTGTGTATTGTAGCAACACAAAAAAACAGAGGAATAAAAGGCAAATTGGATGTAATTTCACACAAACCCCCAAAAATAAGCCGGACAGAATTGTTGCCTCAACATATTTGGTTGAACACCCTTTGGAATAAATAATTGCAATTAATTGATTCCTACAACCATCAACAAGCTTCTTACACCTCTCAACTGGAATTTTGGACCACTCTTCTTTTGCAAACTGCTCCTGGTCTCTCATATTTGAAGGCGCCTTCTCCCAACAACAAATTTAAGATCTCTCCACAGGTGTTCAATGGGATTTAGATCCGGACTCATTGCTGGCCACTTCAGAACCCTCCAGCGCTTTGTTTCCATCCATTTCTGGGTGTTTCTTGAAGTACGCTTGGGGTCATTGTCCTACTGGAAGGCCCATCACCTAGGACCTAAACCCAACTTTCTGACAATGGGCACCATATTGCAACCCAAAATCCTTTGGTAACCTTCAGATTTCATGATACCGTCCATAGTCAAGGCACCCAGTGCCAGAGGCAAACATCTTCGATCTTCCAACATATTTGACTGTTGGTGCTGTGTTCTCCTGTAGGACAGAACAATTGTGGTGATGCCAAATGTATATATTTTTTTAAATATTTTAATTTTTTTAAAAAATCAAAACTTAAAAAAATAATAATAATTAAAAAATAGTTTTTTTTTTTGCCATTGCTTAGACCAGTAACATTTTTAATTTTTATTTTCACATTGAGAGTGAACGTTTTCTATTTTGGGGTTCATGCAATGATTTGATCGTCTTTGCTTGCATTTTATTGAGGAGGTGAAGTGACCATGAAACTGCAATTATGTCATTTCGATTTGTCTTTATCATATGGGCTATAATTAATTTAACATTTTTATAGGTAAGAATTTTACATCTGTGGCAATACCAAGTAGGTTCATTGTTTTTGAATTGGGAAAATGAGGTGATTCACACTTTTTTCCTTGATTTATTTTTTTTTTTTTATGAACTTTCATTTTAATTGTTTGTTAATTACCCTATACATCATTCATAGGGAACAATCTATGAAGCCCAGCCACTGGGAGTACAAGCATATTGGTGATCTGGACCTTCAGTAGTTCCCTGTATGCCGTGACAACCCCTCAGTACTCCATAGTCCTATTTAGGGACAGGGCAATGGGTGCCGAAACCTGATAGAACTATTTAAATTTCACTCTCTGTGATTGATGGCAGCATCTATATGGTTAAATATCAATAAAATAAGCTAGCTCTGGTTGCTGCTTTTTAAAGGCAGGTGCTGGCTGTGTTAGAGTCTGCACCCGTCCTTCATGGGGAAGACTCATACATGTGCCCTACCTAGGACATACTGTTATGTCCTACTTCAATCTGGTTCCACTATCATTGAACAGTTTCATAGATCACATCCCAGAATGCTGTATATAAGTCTCCAAGCCGCCATGCAAAAAAAAAATAAAGACCTTTTATTATAATCGCCTACGGGACTGTCCAGTCCAATGGGCGTCACTGGTCTTGCTTCGTCACCTCCTCTCTGCTTGCGATCGCCGTCCTCCTTCACTGCTTCGTGTGGATGACTCGTCCTACATCATCCACACAGTGTTCCCCATCACACAGGCGTACTTCTCTCTGCCCTCAGTAGGTCAAAGAAAGGAGTGTGATGGAGGACACTGTGTGGATGACATAGGACACGTCATCCACATGAAGCAGTGAAGGAGGATGGCGATCGCAAGGAGAGGAGGCGCCAAAGCAAGACCAGCAACCCCGATCAGACTCAACCGCCCTATATGTGAGCATAATAAAAGGTCTTTATTGTCTTGCAGGGTGGCTTGGAGACTTGTATACAGCATTCCTGAATGCTGTAACACAGGGCTGAAAGGTGATGGCCGTAGATTATATGGGAAAAAAATTAAAAATACCTTTAATCTGAAAAGTAAGGCCGGGTCTCCCCTGTGAGGCCATCACATGCAGCTAACTCCACACTTGCATGTGCTCCCAAGTGGTTGCATAATTCTACAGTTAAGTGGAGGCATTAAATTGTGCTGCCAGTATATACAGATTCATATAGGATTTTATGCATTAAGCTTGTGATTGGTAATTTAGTTTTTATTTTAATTAACAGGTATATTTAGTAAAGAGTCCACTGTACCTTTATGTGTATCATATAAGGGAGAGCGTACGCAACAGAGAGATGAATGAAGATGTCCTAGAATTCTACATATTGTTATATACAAGTAATATTGTAACCTAATTCTTATAATCATTTTCTTTAGCCTTGGACTTGGCAAGAAGATGAACTGTTAAAGAAAGGAGTGAAAAAATATGGAGTAGGGAGCTGGAGTAAAATGTTAATTAACTATGAATTCAACAACCGCACTGGAGTGATGCTAAAGGATCGCTGGAGGACCATGAAGAAGCTGAACATGGTCGACAATGAATGAGATTCCCTGGTGTTTAATTCTACAAGATCACAATCCAGGGAATCCTCCTGCTTCTGTTTTATATAGATCATCTGAAGAAAAGTTGCTGCAGCCTCTAGGAGTGAAAATGTTGTACAGAATTAAAGGGATTGGCTCCTTTTTATATTGATTTATTTTTTTTTTTTATTAAAATTGTTTAATTGACAATTGTTGCATTGCATACTATGATCCATGGTATATCTAGTTACAGCATATGGCAAGGTCAGTCACATATGAAATTACATTCAGTAAAATGAAATTGAGAGATTACAATTCTGATCGATCTTGCAGAGTTACCACTTACATCAATCTTGTACACTCAAAAAAAAAAAATCACATGTACTATTGAAGAAGGCGATATATTACTGTTATGTGAGCAGAGTCAAACATAAACCAATATCTTAAACAAAAAAATTAAAACAAAAACCAAGATGCCAGAACTATCCCGTTCCATTATATTTCTCAGGTGGAGAATTGGAGCCTACAACTGTTCCAGTAGATCAGATAAGTAAAGTACATTAGGGACGTTCCAGTCTCCAACAGTTGACGTATCATAATAAGAACAGAACGTTTAGGTTGAGGTGATTGCCAGGAGTAAGGAATTCTAGAGACCCCATACTTGAAAAAAGCTTCTGTGGACAACCCCTGGTGTAATAAAATGTTCTTTCATATGGGACTATTGGGTTAACTAAATCATTCCATGACTGTAATGTTGGGAAATCAGTCATCCAGTGCGTAACTATCAATTTCCTAGCAAGGAACAGAGTCTCTGGTAGGCGTGCTCCTGTGTGGTGTTGTCATGTTTGTTTCCCAGATATAAAAAAAATAGGCAAAATTTTTAGTCAGTTGGAATGGGAATGGGGATGGATATTAAGAAAGAAAAAAATGGGGACTGATCAAAGAGAAGTCTTCAGCCTGTCGAAAAGAAGAAATGATCGGATAGGCCCACATCATGTGCCAAAAGCCTGTGTCCAAAGTAGGCACTCCGATGTGGATGATCTTAGTACGCTCCACCTGCAACTGTTAGAGGCTGATGATGGATTATTATTATATGGCCTTTGAATCTTTTAACTGTTAGTCCATAATGTATTGTGATACATAGTAGCTGCAGGAAAAAAATAGCTCAGCATTCATTTATATATATATATATATATATATATATATATATATATATATATATATATAAAACCTTATTGCTGAGGGGATTTTTAACCAAAATAAAACAACTTACATATAAGTAAAAGTAAGAAAAGGTTGACACCAAAGGAGATAACTCTGCAGGATTACCTGAAGTACGTCATCTATTGTTAAGGGTGAGGACTTGTGTTACGACCCCCCATACACATATTAAAGGGAACCTGTCATGTCCCCAAACGCTATTAACCTGCAGTTACAGAATTAATCTGCATGTTAATAATGCTACAAAGCTGTCCAGCCACGATTCTGAAAGCGCAGCTGCAGGGTGAAATGAACTTCTTTCCTCCTAGGAGTTGCCGGCTTTCTGTCGTAGAGGTGTGGACAGAGCGGCCACAGTCACTGCTCACAGCATTATCAGCAGCGGTTGTCAGCATTCCCTGGTAATTTGACAGTTTGCACTGCACAGATGTGCTATAGAGTTAGCTATTAAAGTGCCAGGGCGTACTTACAGCCTACACTCACTGTGTACTGAGTGGGGACTGTAGCCACTATGGGCACACTTTTATGACTGAATGTCAACAACTCCCAAGAGGAATAAAGGTAATTTTCTCCCAGTAGCCACACTTTCTAAGTGGCCTGGACAGTATTGTATTTATTTACCCATTGATTAACCCTATACAGTTTGGTCCAGAAATGTTTCGACAGTGACACAAGTTTTGGCATTTTAGCTGTTTACCAAAACATTCAAGATACAGTTATATAATAAATAGGGGCTTAAAGTGCAAACTCTCAGCTTTAATTTGAGGGTATTCACATCCTAATTGAAGTAAGGGTTTAGGAATTACAGCTCTTTAATATGTAACTGCCTCTTTTTAAAGGGACGAAAGGTAATTGGTCAATTATCTCAAAAGCTCTTTAATGGGCTGCATGGACTATTCCCTCTTAGTCATCATCAATTAAGCAGGTAAAAGGTCTGGAGCTGATTCCAGGTGTGGTATTTGCATTTGGAAGATGTTGCTGTGAACCCACAACATTGGGTCAAAGGAGCTCTCAATGGAAGAGAAACACACAATCATTAGGCTAAAAAAAGAAGAAATCCATCAGAGAGACAGCAGAAATGTTAGGAGTGACCAAATCAACAGTTTCGTACATTCTGCAAAGAAAGCCAGCCCAGTTCTGGAAAAGTATTCTTTGGACAGATGAAACGATGATCAACCTGTACCAGAATGATGGCAAGAAGAGCGTATGGAGAAGGCTTGGAACAGCTCATGTTCCAAAGTGCACCCCAAGGCAGTGCATGGCTTCCAATGGCACTGGGTCACTGGTGTTTGCTGGTGACTGAAGACAGAAGCAGCCGGATGAATTCTGAAGTGTACAGGGCGATACTTTCTGCTCAGATTCAACCAAATGCAGCACTATTGATTGGACGGTACTTCACAGTACACAGACAATGACCCAAAACATACTGCAAAAGAGTTTTTGAAAGCAAAGAAGTGAAATATTCTGAAAATGGCCGAGTCAATCACTATATCTCAGCCCCATCGAGCAGCATTTCACATGCTCAAGGCAGAAAGACCCACAAACAAGCAAGTTGGCTGCAGTAAAGACCAGGCAAAACATCACAAAGGAGGAGACCCAGAGTTTGGTGACGTCCATGGCTTCCAGACTTCAGACAGTCATTACCTACAAAGGATTCTCTACAAAGTATTAAAAATGAACATTTTATTTATGGTAAAGTTAATTTGTCCAATTTACTTTTCAGCCCCTGAAATGAGGAGGCTTTGAAGAAACATAGTTGCAATTCCTATTCCTACACAATATTTTTATTTTAATTAAATCTGAAAGTCTACACTCCAATTGCATCTCAGTTGCTTCTTTTAAAATCCAAAATAGTTATGCAGACCTCAAATCATGAAACTTTGGTCACTGTCCAAATATTTATGGACCTAACTGTATCTGCAGGTCAATAGCCTTTGAGGACATGATGGGTGTCCTTTAACACCTTAACAACATCTGACGTACTAATACGCGTCTGTGCCCTGGGACTTAGGAGCCAGACCCGTATTAGTACGTCATGGCGATCGCACGTGCACACAGGCTGTGCGGGCGCAATCGCCGCTGGGTGTCAGCTGATTGTCACAGCTGACACCCGATACTATGTGCAGGGAGCGGCCCTGCACCGCTCCCAGCACATTAACCCCCGCGATGCTGCGATCGAAGTCGATCGCAGCATTGCGGGGGCAAGGGGAGGTGATCGCAGATACTCACCTCCTCTTCCGGCTTCCAGCGCTGTCTGCAAAGGCTTCCCGGGTGTTGCCATGACGACCCGATGTCGTCATGACAACATCCGGGTCACCAGGCAGCAGGAAGATTGTTTGGACATGCGCAGTGCATCTCCAAACAATCTTCTCCCCGTCCAGCGCTGACAGCCTGCATGACACAGGGATGGTGCTGCATTCCTGTGCCATGCAGGCGACCAGAGAAAAAAAAGTGAAAGTCCCAGAGTGGGACAGAGTAAAAAAGTGTAAAAACACCCAGAAAGTGAAAAAAAAAATTAAAAAAAAAATAATCCACCAAAAATAAAAATATAATGTACCCATCAATAAATATTATTATAAAAAAAAACAATAAAAGTACACATATTTAGTATCGCCGCGTCCGGAACAACCTGACCTATAAAACTGTCCCACTAGTTAACCCCTTCAGTGAACACGGTAAAAAAAAAAAAAAGAAAACGAAGCAAAAAACAATGCTTTATCACCATACCGCCAAACAAAAAATGGAATAACACACGATCAAAAAGACAAATATAAATAAAAATGGTACCGCTGAAAACGTCATCTCGTCCCGCAAAAAACAAGCCAACATACAGCTCCATCAGCCGAAAAATAAAAAAGTTATAGCTCTCAGAATAAAGCTATGCTAAAAAATAATTTTTTCTATAAAATTGCTTTTATTATGTAAAAGTGCAAAACATAGAAAACCGATATAAATGTGGTACCGCTGTAAATGTACTGACCCGAAGAATAAAGCTACCTTATCAATTTTACCACACGTGGAACAGAATAAAAAAAAACACAATTCCTGAATTGTTGGTTTTTGTTTATTCTGCCTCCCAAAAATCGGAATAGAAAGCGATCAAAAAATGTCACGTGCCTGAAAATGGCACCAATAACAACGTCAACTCATCCCGCAAAAAACAAGGCGTCACATGACTGTCTGCCAAAATCTGGAAAAATTATAGCTCTCAAAATTATGGCGATGCAAAAACTAGATTTTACAAAAAAATGCATCTTTTAGTGTGTGACAGCTGTCAGTCATAAAAACCCCATATGATTCTGGTACTGCTGTAATCACATCGACCCGAAGAATAAAGTCGTCTAATCACTTATACCGCACGAGGAACGGCGTCAAAAATAAACTCTTGGGTGAGGATTGGGCTAGGGTTAGGATTGTGCTAGGGTTAGGGTTGTGCTACGGTTAGGGTTGTGCTACGGTTAGGGCTGGGGTTGGGGTTAGGGTTGTGATGGGGTTGGGATTTTTTTCAAAAGAAAAAAAGATGACGATATGGCGACTAGTGTTGAGCGCAAGTGCTCGCTACTTGAGTTTGCATCGGGTGCTCTGGTATGCATTGAGTATCGTGGGTATTTGAGTGACATGCTCGAGTCTCTGCCCCATAGGCTTCGCGGCCAAAAAAACTTTACAGGGATTGCCTGCCATGCACGAGCGATCCCCGCATGTTTTTTTTGGGTGTCTAATAACCGTGAAACATGCGGAGCAGGGACTCGAGCATGTCACTCGAGCTCACGCTGTACATGGTGCATACCTGAGTACCCGATGCAAACTCAAGTAGTGAGCACTTGCGCTCAAGACTAATGACAACTTATTCAATATGATGACCTAATGTAAACAAATTCTGTGTCGTACCTCTGGGTTCAAAATGTTCACTATACACCTTAATAAAATACTTGAGGGGTATAGTTTCCAAAATGGGGTCACTTGTGGGGGAGCTCCACTGTTTAGGCACATCACGGGCTCTCCAAACGCGACATGGTGTCCGCTAACAAATTGAATGGAAAATCGGCTGAAATTGTTAGCGGACGCTATGTTGCGTTTGGAGAGCCCCTGCGTGCCCAAACATTGGAGCTCCCCCACAAGTTACCCCATTTTGGAAACTAGACCCCCCCCCAAGGCACCTATCTAGATGCATAGTGAGCACTTGGAACCCCCAGTTGCTTCACAAATTGATTCATAAAAATGAAAAAGTGTTTTTTTCATTTTTAGGAATCAATTTGTGAAGCACCTGGGGGTTCCAAGTGCTTACCATGCATCTAGATAGGTGTCTTGGGGGGTCTAGTTTCCAAAATGGGGTCACTTGTGGGGGAGCTCCAAAGTTTGGGCACACAGGGGCTCTCCAAACACAACATGGTGTCCGCTAACAATTTGAGCCGACAATTTGTTAGCGGACACCATGTTGCATTTGAAGAGTCCCTGTGTGCCCAAACATTGGAGCTCCCCCACAAGTGACCCCATTTTGGAAACTAGAACCCCCAAGGCACCTATCTAGATGCATAGTGAGCACTTGGAACCCCTAGGTGCTTCACAAATTGATTCGTAAAAATGAAAAAGTGAAAAAAAAAACACTTTCATTTTTACGAATCAATTTGAGAAGCACCTGGGGGTTCCAAGTGCTCACTATGCATCTATATAGGTGCCTTGGGGGGTCTAGTTTCCAAAATGGGGTCACTTGTGGGGGAGCTCCAATATTTGGGCACACAGGGGCTCTCCAAACACAACATGGCGTCCGCTAATTATTCAAGCAAATTTTACAATCAAAAAGTCAAATGGCGCTCCTTCCCTTCCGAGCCCTGCCGTGCGCCCAAACAGTGTTTTTTCCCCACATATTGGGCATCTGCGGGCCTAGGGGAAATTGCACAACAAATTTTGGGGTCCATTTTTTCTTGTTCATTTTTTTCTTCCACATTCCAAAAATTCCTGTGAAGCACCTGAAGGGTTAATAAAGTTCTTAAATGTGGTTTTGAGCACCTTGAGGGGTGCAGTTTTTAGAATGGTGTAACTTTTGGGTATTTTCTGTCATAAAGACCTCTCAAAGTGACTTCAAATGTGATCTGGTCCCTAAAAAAATGGTTTTGTAAATTTTGTTGGAAAAATGAGAAATCGCTGGTCAACTTTTAACCCTTATAGCTCCCTAACAAAAAAAAATTTTGGTTCCAAAATTGTGCTGATGTAAAGTAGGCATGTGGGAAATGTTATTTATTAACTCTTTTGTGTGACATATCTCTCGGATTTAAAGGCATAAAAATTAAAATTTTGAAAATTGCAAAATTTTCAAAATTTTCGCCAAATTTCCATTTTTTTCACAAATAAACGCAAGTGATATCGAAGAAATTTTACCAAAATCATGAAGTACAATATGTCACGAAAAAACAATCTCAGAATCAGGGGGATCCATTGAAGCGTTCCAGAGTAATTACCTCATAAAGTGACAGTGGTCAGAGTTGTAAAAATTGGCCTGGTCATTAACGTGCAAACCACCCTCGGGGCTTAAGGGGTTAAAATTGGTTCATTTTATAGGTTTTGTATGCGGGGGAGGTCTCCTTACCCAGTCCCTAAAAGGAAAGTTAGAGCAATTTTAATTAATTATACAGTATGTTAGACACATGGCCCACACTGAGAGCTGGGCCCGATCGTGAAGGTTTCTCTTCATTCATTTGTATGCGAGTTCAGAAAATTGCACAGCATGCTTATAGGGGCCCGCAACTGTTATACATTTGTGGTATATCATGTCGATATGCTATAAGTGTATGAGATGGGAATGCCTTTTTTAAACAACTATGTTCTTGTGAACAGACGAAGACACTGCCACTAGGAGAAGCTAATGGAGGCCATGTGAAGTTTGTTTGTCTCATTGTATGGAATGGCTCTGTCAAGAGAACATGCATATCCTGTTTTTCCAGTGTGAATTTAGTCTAATTTTGGCTTTGGTAAGCTGACTGATATCTATGTTTCAGACATTGAGGCTTCTGTTTGTTTCTTTCTGTTTATTTTTATCTTTTTTTACTGTTATGTTATTTTTGTTTGTTTGCATGCATTTAAATAAACCTGCCAAGTCAGCCTAAGCATAATTGGTGCTGCTGGCCTTATTTTACTGCAGACACATTGTTCTTTAACCCTAAAAAGACGATAAGGAATACATTTCCCAATAAACAGAAAAACAAAGGACATTACCAACTGGTAAAACCTTCTCCCATGCCTCCTCTGGATCATCCAGATGGTCATTGGCGAACTTCAGGCGGGCCTGGGCATGTGCTGGCGTGAGCAGGGGGACCTTGCGTACCCTGCAGGATTTTAATCCATGAAGGCATAGTGTGTTACTAATGGTAATGTTTGAGACTGTGGTCACAGCTCTTTTCAGGTCATTGACCAGATCCTCCCGTGTAGCTCTGAGATGATTCCTGACCTTTCTCAGAATCCTCCTTACCCCACGAGACGAAATCTTGCATGGAGCCCCAGACTGAGGAAGATTAACATTTATCTTGTGTTTCTTCCATTTTCTAATAATTGTGCCAACAGTTGTTGCCTTCTCACCAAGCTGCTTGCCTATTGTCCTGTAGCCCATCCCAACCTTGCGCAGGTCTACAATTTTGTCCCTGGTGTCCTTAGACAGCTCTTTGGTCTTGGCCATGGTGGAGAGGTTGGAGTGTGATTGAGTGTGTTGACAGTTGTCTTTTATACAGGTAACAAGTTCAAACAGGTGCAATTAATACAGGTAATGAGTGCAGAGTAGGAGGGCTTCTTAAAGAAAAACTAACAGGTTTGTTAGATCCAGAATTCTTGCTGGTTGGTAGGTGATCAAATACTTATTTCATGCAATAAAACGCAATTTAATTATTTAAAAATCATACAACGTGATTTTCTGGTTTTTATTTTAATATTTTTAGATTCTGTCTCTCACAGGTGAAGTGTACCTACGATAAAATTTACAGACCTCTCCATTCTTTGTAGGTAGTAAAACTTGCAAAATCGGCAGTGTATCAAATACTTATTTTCCCCACTGTGTGCGTGCGTGCGTGTGCATTTACATATCTGCCACACTCTGAGTAAAAAGGGCCCGAAATGGATAATGTGATAATACTTACCACCCATAATCATTCCTTGATTTTTTGCTTGCTGTCCTGGGGAGAGAAGCTTCAAGGATTCGGATTTCCTTGAAGTTGTGCTGTATAAATAAATTTGTGCCGCTCATAAACAGTTGTGTAATAAAAGACGTGCTGAAAATACAACTACATAATAAACAAGTGAAAATGAAAACCTGAAGAGGAAAAATAATCTGTTACGTTTATGGCACAAATATGACTTTCAGTACTGAATCCTATACTACGACATTATTACATAAAATATTTTATTATAACTTTATTTTTTTACAGTTATCTTTGTGCATTATAACAAAACAGTATACATTCATAACAAAAGTTGTTTATGATCCAAAAATTAGAATAGTGGCAGTTACCGTAAGTTTGCCAAATAATAGTAATACTTTAATAGAAAAGAACAGTTGGCATGTCAACAACAATTTAGAATGACAAAACAATTACCATAAAGAAAAGCATATATATATATATTTACAGGCTCTAAGAAAACAGAGCCCTACAATTATAGGGTTGATAGGGCCGCCCACTAATAGCACCAGTTATGTATGAAACCAGTTATGACGCCCCTTTCATTATTTGATGGAAGTACTTACTGTATATGTTAGTATTTTAAACATTAATATTTACAAAAATATAACATATTTTTTCCTAAGATGGCGCTACAACAGGTTATTACATCATGTAAAAATAAAGCTATGAACCATGGGGCAGGAGCAGCTCTCAACCTCTCTAACTTTTTTCCACGTTCCGTAACACTTGCCGTTTCCCACAGCTTGCCAATGAAGAGTTTGGTCCCTAAAAAAAAAAAAAACAAAAGCAAAAAATTATCAGTGATGAAAAATAATTGCTCATGGCTGAAAGATAGAAAAGGAGGCTGACTCAGCTAATGAACTAAGCCAGTGTGGCCCCTTTTTTTCTTAAAGGGGTTGTCCGGTCCAAATTGATAACTGCAGTCACTCTGTGTGACTGCAGACTTATGAATCCCCCCAGCACACGCACTGTGCGCTGCGAGGATTCATCGGATTCTGAACCAGGACTGGAGGGTATTTATGTGTTATACATACTCCCGGCCAGAGCCGTATAGTGGGCGAGCCCTTGCTCCATCTAAGTGTATAGAACGAGACCATGCTCACTGGAAGGACTGTGGCCGGTAGTATGTATAACGCATACATAGCCTCCGGTTCCGGCTCAGAAACTGGCGAATCATTGTTTCAAAATGAAATATTGATTACACAGGGCAAATATTTAGTCAGCACTATATGGATAAAAATATTTATTTGACATCACATTCTAAAATCGATAGACGTTACAACAGGGTTACACCCCATTTTGCAGCTAGAACAGCTTCCATCTTCTGGGAATGCTTTCTACCAGATTCTGGAGTGTGTGGGAATTTTTGCTCATTGATCCAGAAGAGTACTTATGAGGTCAGACACTGATGATGGATGAGAGGTCACAATCTCTGTTCTAGTTCATCCTCAGAAGTGTTTGATGACCTTGAGGTCAGGCTCTGTGGTGCCAGTTAACTTCTTCACCAAACCCACTCAAGCTTTTATGGACTTGGGCTTTACTTTTTGCACTGGGGCACAATCATACTAGAACAAAAATGCCTTCCCCAAACTGTTCCCATATAGTTGGAAGCTGCAATTATTAAAAATGTCTTGGTATTTCCCTGGAACTAAGAGGCCTAAGTCACCTGCTAAAATACAACCCCATAGCACAATCCTTCCTTCACCAAACTACATTTTGCATGATGTAGATATGCAGGTAAAGAGCTTCTGCCATTTGATTCATTCAAACATGGTTTGTCACTCCACAGAACATGTTTCCACAGCTCTAAAGTCCAATGGTGGCAGGTTTTACACCAGTCCATCTGGCACTTTGTATTGTGCTTGGTGATGTAAGGCTTGCATGCAGTTGCTGAGCCATGGAAACACGCTGTGAAGCTCCCTATGAAGTTTTGGGCTCATGTTGTGGGCAGAGGAGGTTTGTAGTTATTGAAACAGCAAAGCCTTGATAACATTTATGCACTATGCATCACAGCACTTGGCTACCGCCTCTGTAACTTTATGTGGTCTGTCACTCCGTGGAAGAGCTGCTGTGGTTCCTAAATGCTTCCACTTTCAATAACACCACACACAGTTCATCATAGAATATTTAGGATGGAAGAATTAGCACAAACTTTAACACATTACATTTGAAAGAATTTTACTCTTTGGAATGACTTTACAGATGTTGCTGTAGTTAGACTGCATGCCTAGATGCTTGATTTTTTTGAAACATGGGGCTGAATGGAAATTGATTAGGAATTGTGTTACAATAATTTTGTCCTTATAGTGTTTCTGTGCCTTTTCTAACAATCCTATTGGCTTTTCTTTTTTCCTAAGACCAGCTATAATGACAGAGGGGATGTACACAGCTCTGACATCATTTGTTTTTGTCCAGCAGAGGGCAGTGGTGAGAATCTCTGACTTCTTAGAACACTGCATAAAAAAGTTCTAGACAGTGAAGGCTATTTTGTGAAAATTCAACATATATGTATAATTAATGAAGGCCATGACAGATGCCATAAAGTGTCATCCATCACCCCATGAAAAAAATAAAACATATTGCATGGCATATAGTTTTGACTGGATTCCAGTGAAACACTTCAGCAGCACTTACAGAATACAGTGACCCGGAGGTAGTGATCACCACCACGACAGGCGCTGCACTGCTGCAATAGCATGCTGCTCCATTGTACACTAATTGCGTAGCACAGCTGCTCTTACACAACATGGTGTTGCCGGAGCACTACTAGCTCATTCAGGTAACGGCTGCTATATCTGTACAATTACATCAGGATGGATGGTACTCTTGCTAGCTGCTGGCCAAATGCTTGTTCAGTCGACGACTACTTTTTTTAACTCCCATACACAAGCATGATCAGCTTAGCCAAGCATACATTTGGCCTGACTGGGAAGAGAGAAGTAAGTTGCTGCCAGACATTTCTGGCGGTGACTTATCTTCCTCAAAAAAGAAAATGATCAGGCATGTTGGAATACAACAGCCATAGCCAATGGCCAATTCCATACATTGGTTGGCTGATCCCGGTAAAATTTGTGGATTGGGACGAAATTAATCTAATGTTTTTTCACCTCCATAGCTAACTGTGCATCCATAATTGCTGGTATATCGCTCAGGTATCATCAGTTGCCCATGAGGATGTGATATTGGCAAATAAGAACATCTCGCGTTGCCTCTGAGATTAACTCAGCATTACATATGTTCTTGTTTACAAAAATTGAGTTATATCAATTTGCAAAGCAACATGGGAGTTATCCCACTGGCATGGTCACCACTAGTGATGGGCGAGCACTAAAATGCTCGGGTCGAGCACATTGGAATACTCGAGTGCTCGACCCGACCAACGAGCCCAATGTAAGTCTATGGGAAACTCGAGCATTTTTCAGGCGGCTCCCCCCGGCGGTCTGCAGAGGCCTACAAATTGCCCAAAATGATGGGAACAGTGCTCAAATGACATGGGAACAGCATGGGGAAGACCCCTGGAAGCATTTCTGACTCCCAGGTCACTGCTGTGAACAACGTTGTCAGAGGTATTACGCCACTTTTACGGACTCACAATAAAACATACAAAAACAAAATGGATTTTCCTGGGAAATATGTTAAGGAACATCCTTTCCAGGGTAATGACTTGTATATAAGGCAAAATAAATAGCCAAAACCAAAAATACTCCTCCACACCTTGGGCTATGTTCACACGTAGCGTTTTTGATGCGTTTTTGCACTTTTGCATTGCTTTCAACTGTGACAAATGCATTCACCGGGAGATGTCATTTTAACATTTTACAACCTTATCTGGCCATGTGGTGTGTGAGACATGATCAGACACATCCAGTTTCATTTATGAAGGAGGGACTCTGAAAGTCACAAAACTTTATAGGGCCATCAGGCGGCCTTTACTATTCTTAAAGGGCCAGCAGTCGGCCCTCACTATTCTTAGAGAGCCATCAGCCAGCTATGCTTTGTTGTTCCTATTACTAAAGAGTGGGTCTCCTATACTGTTATTGCGTATGCAGTGAATGGCAGGGCTGCCCAAAATTTGGACGCACCCCAATACCCCTTTGAACATTTGGACGCACCCCAATACCCCTTTGAAAATTTGGACGCACCCCAATACCCCTTTGAAGAGACTTAGAAGAGGGCCTCCTGAAAACAATGTTCTTATTATTAGGAAGTGGGTCTCCCATACTGTTTGCCTATGCAGTGAATGCAAGGGCTGCCAAAAATTTGGAGGCACTCCAATGCCCTTTGGAAGAGATGTAGAGGAGGGCCTCCTAAAAAAAAAACTTCCCATTATTAGGAAGTGAGTCTCCCATAGTGTAGGCCTATGCAGTGAAATCAAGGGCTGAAAAAAAATTGGGAGGCTCTCCAATGCCCCTTGGAAGAGACATAGAGGGTCTCATGAAAAAATGTTCCCATTAGAAAGGAGCGGGTCTCCTATACTTGTAATGCCCATGCACTAAGCGTATGGACTGACAAATATTTACCCCTGGGGGGTATACATGAACATACTGTATACAAAAAAAAAATTACGGGCATCATAAACACCCTTTAAAAAAATTATGTGGGTGTTGCATCACGGACCACGGTCACCCCGGTGATATGGTGGTGGATGATGAGGATGGGGAGAAGGAGGAGGACAAGAGCAAATAGCCCAAATCAGGAAGTGTATACCCATGTGTGGGTGTGAAGAGGTGCATGGGAATACACCTCCCAAAAAAAGACATTGGATTTGAGTTTATGTTACGCTGCTATCATTCCATGGTGTTGAGAAGTCTGGCCCAATCCAGCCCTTGTTCATTTTTATAAGAGTCAGCCTGTCAGCATTTTCAGTTGACAGGCGGATGCACTTATCAGTTAGAATTCCACCAGCGGCACTAAAAACCAGCTCTGATAAAACGCTAGCGACAGGGCAGGCCAGGACCTCCAAGGCATAGAGAACCAGTTCATTCCACGTATCCAGCTTGGATACCCAATAATTATAAGGCACAGAGGAATCACAGAGGACGTTGGTACGGTCGGCAAGGTACTCCCTCAGCATCTTCCCAAACTTTGCACTCCTTATGAGAGTACCCCGTGCCTCAGGGCCTGTGCAATGGGAGGGTCTGAGAAAACTCTCAACTTTGACAGTGTTCCCCTGCCTCTGCTGGATTGGAGTTGTGTCTCTCTCGGCTGTACTCCTTGGTTGTCCAACGAACTGTGACCTCTGCCGCCAGCGTTTTCAGATGAGAATTTTTTTAATAGTTCCACAACAAGGGCCTTCTGGTACTGCCCCATTTTTGTAGACCTGTCCACCTCAGGAATAAGAGATATAAAGTTCTCCTTGTAGCGTGGGTCTACAAGTGTCACCAACCAGTAATGACTGTCTCCCAAAATTTGGAGAACGCGAGGGTCACGGGAAAGGCAGCGTAACATAAACTCAGCCTTGCATGCCAGACTGCTAACAGGCAAGACTTCCGTGTCTTCACCAAGAGGACGAGTGACTATGCTCTCCTCCTCCTCCCTGTCCTCAGGCCATCCACACTGAACAGACGGTATGACAGTTGTGCAGGTAGTACAGTCTATAGCGCATGAAACTAGCTCCTGTTCTTCCTCCTCCTCCTCCTCCTCTTCCTAATTGTCACCCAATCCACGTTGGAATGAGATGAGGCTGGGCTGTGTGTAATCACCCTGTATTTTTCCTTGCGCCATCTCATCGTGCTCCACCTGCAATGCATCCTCTTTGATTGTGAGCAGAGAGCATTTCTGAAGACAGAGAAGCGGGATGGTGATGCTAATTATGGCGTCATCGCTGCTCACCATCTTGGTGGAGTCCTCAAAGTTTTTGAGGATGGTACAGATGTCTAAAATCCATGTCCACTCCTGAGGTCTTATGTGTGGAGTCTGAATTGTATGCCGACGGCCTTGTTGATGCTGGTAGTCAACAACTGCCCTCTTCTGCTCACAAATCCTTCCCAACATCTGCAGTGTAGAGTTCCAACGCGTGGGAACATCACACACCAGTCGGTGAGCCATAAGCTGCAAACATTGCTGAAGCACGGCAAGGGCGGCGGAAGCTGTAGCTGACTTTCTAAAATGGGCACACAGGCGGCGTACTTTGACAAGCAAATCCGGCAGCTCCGGGTAGGTTTTAAGAAACCGCTAAACCACGGGGTTAAGCACATGGGCCAGGCATGGTACATGTGTGAGCTTGCCTCGCCTCAGAGCCGCCACCAGGTTCCGGCCATTGTCACACATGACCATGCCTGTAGGTTCAGCGGTGTTAGCCACAGATCTGCCTGCTCTTTCAGACCTGTCCACAACTCTTCAGCATTGTTCGGTTTGTCACCTAAGTATATTAGCTTCAGCAAAGCCTGTTGCCGCTTAGCTGAGGCAGTGCTGTAGTGCTTCCAGCTTGTGACTGATGTGGTCATTTCAGAGATGGAGGCTGAAGAGGAGGAGGAGGATGAGGTGCAGGAGCTGTAGACTGTGGGGGCAACTCTGACCTAGGGCCTGCAATCCTCGGCCTCGGGAGGATGTGTTCCATCCCAAAGTCTGACTGGGTCCCAGCTTCCACTATGTTAACCCAGATGTACCGTCCCTGCCCACAAGCACTTGCCCACGTGTCAGTGGTTAGGTGTACTTTCCCTGTAACTGCATTGTTGAGGGCACGGCTAATGCTGGCAAACCAGGAGAAATAGTGGCGACTGGGGACCGAGTACCGAGGTACAGCCGCTGCCATCAGGTTGTGGAAAGCTTTCGTCTCCATAAGCCTAAAAGGTAACATTTCGAGCGCAAGCAGTCGTGAAATGTGGGAAATTAGTAATGTGTCCTGTGGGGCGTTGGCTGCGCATTTGCGCTTGCCTTCCAAGGACTGGGGTATGGACAACTGAACGCTGCGCTGGGACAAAAACGTGCTTGCTGATGGTGCTAGTTGAGAGTGTCCAACGAAAGGTGCAGGGCAGGAGGCATCTTCGCATGCACTATGGACAGGGGATTGGCTTGCACACATAACAGCAGAAGAAGCAGTGGTGTCACCCGCAGACACTGTTACTGGACCCTGGGTTCGACCCACAAAGTCGGGTGCTTTGCTGCCATGTGCCTGATCATGCTGGTGGTGGTCAGGCTGGTAGTTTTGCTACCCCTGCTGATGCTGGCCTGACAGGTGGTGCAAATGGCCTTTTTGGGGTTATCAGCAGAGTTTTTAAAAAACAACCAGACTCTGGAAGACCTAACAGTTGTACTGGCAGCTTCCTTCGTGTTGGTGTTACGGGGAACGGTTGCCCGCCTTCTGTCTGCGGTCACGACACTGCTTCTTCCTGCTTGTTGGGGTTGCTCTGCCTCCCTCCCCCTGTGTGCTGCTGTCCTCGCTCTGCATGTTCTCCTGCCAGGTTGGGTCAGTTACTATATCATCCACCACCTCGTCTTCCACTTCCGCACCCTGGTCCTCCTCCTGACTTTCTGGCAATTGTGTCTCATCATCGTCCACCTCTTGTGACACTTTCCCACTGTCACCTTCGTATAACCGTGGCTGCTCAAATAGTTGGGCATCGCTACATGCGATCTCCTCTTGCCCCGCTTCAAGTGGATCAGGTGAGAGGCCCGAATCTATAAATGGAAAAGTGAACAGCTCTTCGGAATGTCTAAGTGTGGGATCAGTTGTCTCTGGGCACTTGGCATGGTGGGAGGAAGGAGGATCGAGGATCAGGGTGAGGAATATGCGGTCCAGACTCACGGCTACTGAGACTTGACCGTGTGGAAGATAGGGTGGTGGTGGAGGCTAAGTGACTGGAAGCATTATCTGCTTTCCAACCAATAACCTTTTCACACTGCTCTGTGTTTAATAGTGGTGTTCTGCGGATTAATCAGGATTAAAATAAAAAAAATAATTATTCCTGGTCGCTGATACCTGGGGCTATTTCTACAAATATCTGTAAAAGCAGCAGACAGAATTGGAATGGACTCTTTTGCTATGTGCACTGCAGTCTTCTATATTCCCTGCTTGCCTGCCTAGCACTGATATCTCTGCAGCTGAATTAGTCCTCAGAAGGACTGTTAGTTTAGATGGATATGTGTCTCTAATATAGTCTGGTATACCTACACTAACTAGAAACATGCAAATCTCTCCCTAGCTCAGCAGCAGCTCTCCCCACACTGCCTGATTCCGGAGTGACTGTGAAGAGCATGGCGGCGCCAGGTCTGATGTAGACCTGATGATGCTGTGAGGCCAGCCAATCACTGTAATGCCACAACCAACATGGCTGCGGCATTACAGTGTGTGGCAGACAATCCCTGCATGTTGATTGGCGCTCTAAAGAGCGCCAAACATGCAGGGAGGGGTCCCGAGATCCCGCCGAGCAACCCCGGAAAAACTCGGCAAGCGCCAAGCATCTCGAGCAGTAGCGAGAATGATCGCTCATCACTAGTCACCATGTGTGCATCAACTGGAAGAACAGATATGCGGTGGCTGTCTGTGACCCAGGAGGTGATGGATATATTTCTATGGCCTCAATAGCTAGACTATGAGTGTGGGATCGGAATATCATGACCTTTTAGCTTTAGTTGGTCGGATACAGGTACATACATATCCTGTTCCATGACTGATTCCCCATACATCAAATCAGCAGGCTCTTTTTTTTAACTCCAAGATATAGGAATGGCCTCCTGGGAAAACATTTACCTTTTTGTGTTCCAGGTATATTTGTTCAGCTGAGATATACACAGAAATATAGAATTCTTACCGGTTAGCGTCAGTGCCATCCCCATAGCAGCGATGGTTCCGGATATTCATTGCAGGTTGTTGGCAAGTCACACAGACAGTGTAGCCATCTCGGATGTACAGCATCCAGCGAGCATGTGGGCGATCCTCAGTCAGGCATGCTGGAGAATAGGATTCAATCCGGAACTCGACACAGTACCTGATGTAAAGATTAGAAGATAAGAATCTTCATCTTTGATTATAGCCCTTGACCTTCTCCATATATTAAAAGGTAGTGCAATGTGATCTGATGGAGGGCACCTCTTCCCAATCGGGCAATTTTCCATTTCCAAGAGCCATAACCATAACATTTTTAGTTTTTCTATCAGTGGGAGGACTTGTTTTTTGCAGGATGGGTTGAACTATTGAATGGCACCACCTATTTTATCATGTGATTTACTGGAGAGTGGGGAAAAAAATCCATGTGTGGCAAAATAACAAAAAAATTCCTCAATTGTTTTTTGGCTTTATTATTTACTGCATTTATTTTACGACAAAAATGACCTGGCAATATGATTCTCCAGGTTAGTATTATTATGGAGATACCAAACATGTATAGTTTTTGCTTTTATTTAAGTGGTGAAAAAAAATTCAGAAATTTGTAAAAAAAAAAAAATCGTAATTCTGGCGTATTGATTCGTTTTTCGTTATGATGTTTACCAATCGGATTAATCTATTTTATGTTTTGATAGATCAGATTTTTACGCATGCAGTGATACCAAATATGTGTTTTGTTTTTTTTTTATTTCTTATTTTTACCTAGGGGGAAAGGGGACTGATTTAAGCTTTTTATACTTTATTTTTTTCATATTTTTTAAAACATTTTTTTCACTTGTTACTGTATTTGTTAGTCCTCTTAGGGGACTTGAACTTGTGATCATCTGATAGCTTGTGCTATAATACCACAGTACTGCTGTATATAGAAAAAATCGTAGTCTCCGATGAAAGCCAGCCACGGGCTGGTTTTCACAGGAGTACCGTCAGGACAGGCACAGAGGTCTTCAGTAGACCCTTGCCTGTCATGGCAACCCATTGGCGCCCGACGATCATGTCACGGGTGCGCAGATGGACACATAGAATGACGTGCCCCCCTGCAAATCCCGCTCTCAGAGAGACAGCGGCTTTTAACAGATTTACAGCTACTGGCAAATCTCTGCTCCACCTGCAGCTGTTAGAGGCAGATGATGGCTGCATAACAATAGTCATCATCTGCCGGCAAATATGCAGGCTTGGCTTGCGAGCGCGCATCAAAGTCAGGGAGCCGGCATAAGACATCATATGTCTGCAAGGGGTTAACAACATATTGTTTTTAGATTCAGTATTATGTGCTGATTCATTTCTTAACACTTTATGTTTATTCTTTAACCCCTTCTTATCATTGTCAATTTTTATTCTTTCGTTTCATAGAATCATAGAATTGTAGAGTTGGAAGGGACCTCCTGGGTCATCTGGTCCAACCCCCTGCTCAAAGCAGGATTCACTAAACCATCTCAGACAGATATCTGTTCAGCCTCTGTTTGAAGACTTCCATTGAAGGGGAACTCACCACCTCTCGTGGCAGCCTGTTCCACTCATTAATCACCCTAACTGTCAAAAAGTTTTTTCTAATATCTAATCTGTATCTCCTCCCATTTAGTTTCATCCCATTGCTTCTAGTCTTTCCTTGTGCAAATGAGAATAAAGATGATCCTTCTACAATGTGACAGCCCTTGACATATTTGTAGACAGCTATTAAGTCTCCTCTCAGTCTTCTTTTTTGCAAGCTAAACATTCCCAAATCCTGCAACCGTTCCTCATAGGACATATTTCCTTTCCTCCTCTTCTTCCTCCATCCACAATCTTTTTTTTTTCTGTCAGTGGAGCTGTATTAGGCCTATTTTTTGTAGGTTGCTGTAGGTTTTATTGGTTTGGAGTACATATGATTTTACAATCACTTTTTAAAGCATTTTTTTGGGAGGTGAGATGACAGAAAAACAGCAATTCTGAAGTTTTTATTATTTACAGTATCATAATTTTATACATTGACAATTGGACTTTTATAGAACAGCTAAATAATTTTTATTTTTTAAATAGGAAAAGAGCTATGAGTGACACGTTTAGGTTTTTTTTTTATATATTTATTCTAAATTGCTATTAATACACTCTTAAAAAAACTATTTGTACATTTTTTTAGTTCCCTTAGGAGCCTTGAACCTGCAATTGGTTGATGATGTGTACAATATGCTGAAATACTTTAGCATTGCAGTATATTATCAATCTCCTATGAAGCCCAACAACAGGTTTCGTTAGGCCACTGATGCCATGGTTGCCTCTGGCGGCATTCAATTGTTTTACAGGGGGCAGCAATTGACAGAAGCATTTAAGTGGTGCAGCAATGTCAGGTAGGCTAGAGTTAAATCCTAGTTCTGCAGGCTCTGATTAAGTGTACCTTGCTAGCACTGCATATAAACAAGCTAGGTGTTCACCTTATTGAGTCAGCTGAAGGAGCTGAGCAGAGTGGATGTGTGTTGGAGTCCAAGAGAGAGACAATCCAGAATCTCGTTGAGAAGAGCCTGCACAGGCCGTGTGCACCAAAATGCAAGTATCAATGGTTGCTATGGACAATAGCAGTTTTATTTGACCGGACTGGGACTAGCTCAGTGGTGTCTGAAGTTGTCAGGGTCTATACTGTTTAGTCGAACAGTGTGCTGCCTACCTGGCGCTCGAGTCCGGCACATCGCTGATCGGGTTCACAGATTACTGGGAGGGGCTGGTGAGGACCCAGCGGTCATGGTGCACATTGGCACAAATGACAAAGTTAGAGGTAGGTGGAAGGTCCTTAAAGATGATTTCAGGGAATTAGGCTGCAAGCTGAAAGCAAGGACCTCCAAGGTGGTATTCTCTGAAATACTGGACAAGGCTAGGGAATATGTTTATGATTTTGTTTTTGGTTCTGTGCATCCTGTGGAAATAAAAGTTAACATATATGTTTATGGCATCAAAACCCTGTGCTTGTGTGAACTCTACCAACTACCAGAGACGGTGAATCTCTACAGTGGTTAAACAACAACAATCAAAGCAGGCTCTGATCATTGCTGCTAGAGGAAGGTGCCAGCTGTATAATGCAACCAGCACCCACAGATTTTGTTAGCTGGCTTAGCTGCTTAACCCACTCCAAACATCCACACCTAAGATATGCAAGTGTGGGTGGTTTCTTATACAGAAATCAACATTTTGAAATTCTGATTGTGTGCTGCCGCTACAAGAGAGAACGTGCTGCATATTATGTTACTGCAGGGTACAATATACAAACAGCAGCCATGAAGCACCTAAGTGCCCCCTAATAGTAAATGTTATTGGTTAGTGTATAATATACTAGTGCCACACATACACATCAGATAGTCCTAGGCCGAACGATGGTTTTCCCAACAGCTAACTCTCCTGACTCCTCCATACACAGGAGCACTGAGCTTGCCTGATTCTTCATTTGCTGCTGTTAGACTCCTCTGGCTGCAGTTTATCTCCCAGAGAATAAAATATTGGTCATTAGAAATTCAACAGGTCAGGTGCTTCTCTAACCCGACATGATCTGTTGGCGGAGAGGAGTCGGGAGGCGGCAAATATATATTTAATTGTCAGCCGATATCGACAGATTCGGTTGACGTAAAGGGGTATTCCCGTCTCCAAGATCCTATCCCAATATGTAGTAGGTTTAATAATAATATCAACACATACCTCCAATTAGAAATGTAGTATAGTTTTTCTGATTCTCTCTGTCTCTTTCCTCATGTGCAGGCATTGCAGGACCTCAGGTATTCATGGTTACGTCCACTGATAAAGTGACAGTTATCTAGCTGCTAGTGGTAGTAACCATGGATACCTAAGGTCCTGCAATGCCTGCACATGAGGAAAGAGACATAGCGAATCAGAAGAACTATACTTCCTTTGGAAGTGCATTGAGGTGAAGGGTGCATTGCTGGAAAAGGGAAAAAAAGAAAAAAAAACTCTTTAAATCTCTTAGTTTGTGAGTGTGAACGAGCTGAGTGTGTCCGGAACGAAAGTAAGTGTGTGACTTGTTTTTCAGTGACTTTGTATTCAGGGAGTTTGGAAGGGAGGACTTTGGACTGAATTGCTAACTGTATTTCATTAATTCTTTACTTTTCTTTTTACTTAACATTCTGTATATTGCAATTCCCATTAGGAAATGAGCTCCATTATTGACAATGCTATCCAGTGTACATCTTGCCACATGTATGTATTCCTTGAACAGCCGGTCGAGGTTGCTTACTGCTGCGCGAGATGTGTGCACGTTGTGCGTTTGGAAGCCCAGATACTGGATCTAAATGAGCAGCTGGCAACACTGAGATCCATTGACAACATGGAAAGGAGTCTGCTGCTCACTGAGCAGCAGCTCACTGGGGTAGATGTGGGGGAGGGTGGTAGTCGGGAGCTGCAGGACAGTGAGGTCGTTAGTTGGGTGACAGTTAGAAGGGGTGGTAGAGGGAAGAGTGCCAGGGAGGCTAGTCCTGATCTGGCACACCCCAATAAGTTTGCAAAGTTGGCAGATGAGGGGAGTGACGGTACAGGGGTAGCACTACTGCAGCAAGGCATGTCCCCTGAAAGCCGGAGGAGTGTCAGCTCCAGTAAAGAGGGAAATAGGAGAGTAGGGCAGGCCAGGCAGGTGCTGGTAGTGGGGGACTCAATTATTAGGGGAACAGATAGGGCAATCTGTCACAAAGACAGGGATCGTCGAACAGTGTGCTGCCTACCTGGCGCTCGAGTCCGGCACATCGCTGATCGGGTTCACAGATTACTGGGAGGGGCTGGTGAGGACCCAGCGGTCATGGTGCACATTGGCACAAATGACAAAGTTAGAGGTAGGTGGAAGGTCCTTAAAGATGATTTCAGGGAATTAGGCTGCAAGCTGAAAGCAAGGACCTCCAAGGTGGTATTCTCTGAAATACTACCGGTACCACGTGACACGCCAGAGAGGCAACGGGAGATTAGGGAGATAAATAAGTGGCTCAAGAACTGGTGTAGGAAGACTCTACGCTAGGGACCGGCTGCACCTTAATGGGGAGGGTGCAGCTGTGCTGGGGGAGAAAATGGCTAGAAGGTTGGAGGAGTGTTTAAACTAGGGATTGGGGGGGAGGGTATTCATTTTATAGGTGGGGAAGATACTGCAGATAGTGACCTGGGCACAAATAAAAATATTGGGGGTGGGGTTAGAACAGTCAATAAAATAAGAAGGAATAGAGGTACAGAGAGATACATAGAATGCATGTACACTAATGCCAGAAGCCTGACCAACAAAATGGAGGAATTAGAATTAATTTTGTTGGAAAATAATTATGACATGGTAGGGATATCTGAGACGTGGCTGGACGAGAGCCATGACTGGGCAGTTCATTTACAGGGCTATAGTCTGTTCAGAAATTACCGTACAAACAAGCGAGGGGGGGGGGTGTTTATATGTAAAATCATCCTTAAAACCTGTCTTGCGGGAGGATATATGTGAATCTAATGAAAATGTAGAGTCCCTGTGGGTGGAGATAAGAGGAGGGGGAAAAAATAATAAATTACTGATAGGGGTTTGTTATAAGTCTCCAAAAATAATGGAAGTAGCGGAGAATATCCTCGTAAAGCAAATAGATGAAGCAGCGACTCAAGGAGAAGTCATTATTATGGGAGACTTCAACTACCCTGAAATACATTGGGGGACGGAAACATGTAGTTCAAGCAAAGGAAATAGGTTTTTGACTACTATGAGAGACGATTACCTTTCACAACTGGTTCAGGACCCAACAAGAAGGGGGGCACTGCTAGACCTAATATTAACCAATAGGCCAGACCGCATATCAAATATACGAGTTGGGAGTCACTTGGGTAATAGTGATCACAAAATAATACGTTTTCATGTAACCTTTAATAAGATGTGTAGTAGAGGGGTTACAAGGACACTAAACTTCAGGAAGGCAAATTTCCAACTGTTAAGAGATGATCTTAGTGCAATAAACTGGGACGATATCCTGAGACATAAAGCTACACAAAGCAAATGGGAGACATTTATTAACATCCTGAATAGGACCTGTGCACAATATATACCCCTTGGGAATAAACATGCTAGAAATAGGAGGAAACCACTATGGCTAAATAGAGCTGTAAGGGGCGCAATAAGTGACAAAAAGAAAGCATTTAGAGAACTAAAGCAAGTAGGTAGTGATGAGGCATTAAATAAATATAGAAAATTAAATAAATTATGTAAAAAACAAATCAAGGCAGCCAAGATTGAGGCAGAGAGAATCATTGCCAGAGAAAGTAAAAATAACCCCAAAATATTCTTTAACTGCATAAATAGTAAAAAACTAAAAAATGATAGTGTTGGCCCCCTTAAAAATAGTCTGGGTGAAATGGTGGATGAGGATGAGGAAAAAGCCAATATGCTAAATGATTTTTTTTCAACCGTATTTACACAAGAAAATCGCATGACAGAAAGCATGATTAGTGATAACAAAAATTCTCCAGTAAATGTCACTTGCTTAACCCAGCAGGAAGTACGACGGCGTCTAAAAATCACTAAAGTTGACAAATCCCCAGGCCCGGATGGGATACACCCGCGAGTACTGCAGGAATTAAGTAATGTCATAGACAGACCATTATTTTTATTCTTTAAAGATTCCATAATAACAGGGTCTGTACCACAGGACTGGTGTATAGCAAATGTGGTGCCAATATTCAAAAAGGGGACAAAGACTGAACTTGGAAATTATAGGCCGGTAAGCTTAACCTCTACTGTGGGTAAAATCCTGGAGGGTTTCCTAAGAGATGCTATACTAGAGTATCTGAAGAAGAATAACCTCATGACCCAATATCAACATGGGTTTACGAGGGACCTTTCCTGTCAAACTAATCTGATCAGTTTTTATGAGGAGGCAAGTTCTGGACTGAACCAAGGAAATGCAGTGGATGTTGTGTATATGGACTTTTCAAAAGCTTTTGATACGGTTCCACACAAAAGGTTGATACATAAAATGAGAACAATGGGGATAGGGGAAAATTTATTAATGACCTTGTAGGGGGCATGCAGAGTAATATTTCAATATTTGCAGATGACACTAAACTCTGCAGGGTAATCAATACAGAGGAGGACAATTTTATATTACAGGAGGATCTATGTTAACTAGAAGCTTGGGCTGATAAATGGCAAATGAGCTTTAATGGGGATAAATGTAAGGTAATGCACTTGGGCAGAGGAAATAAAATGTATAATTATATGCTTAATTGTAAAACACTGGGCAAAACTGTAACTGAAAAAGACCTGGGTGTATTGGTGGACGACAAGCTCACGTTTAGTGGCCAGTGTCAGGCTGCTGCTGCAAAGGGAAATAAAATAATGGGATGCATTAAAAGAGGCATAGATGCTCATGAGGAGAACATCATTTTACCTCTATACAAGTCATTAGTGCGACCACACTTAGAATACTGTGTACAGTTCTGGTCTCCGGTGTATAAGAAAGACATAGCTGAACTAGAGAGGGTGCAGAGAAGAGCGACCAAGGTTATTAGAGGACTGGGGGGTCTGCAATACCAAGACAGGTTATTACACTTGGGGATATTTACTGTGGAAAAACGAAGGCTTAGGAGTGATCTTATTACTATGTACAAGTATATGAGGGGACAGTACAAAGACCTTTCTACTGATCTTTTTACTCTGAGGCCTGAGACGTGGACAAGGGGGCATCTTCTACGTCTGGAGGAAAGAAGGTTTAATCATAATCACAGACGGGGATTCTTTACTGTAAGAGCAGTGAGACTATGGAACTCTCTGCCGCATGATGTTGTAATGAGTGATTCACTGTTAAAATTTAAGAAGGGCATGGATGCCTTTCTTGAAAAGTATAATATTACAGGTTATAAATACTAGATTCCTTGATAGGGCGTTGATCCAGGGAACTAGTCTGATTGTTGTATGGAGTCGGGAAGGAATTTTTTCCCCAATGTGGAGTTTAGTGTTTGTCACATGGTTTTTTTTTGCCTTCCTCTGGATCGAGAAGTTAGGCTATGGGTTGAACTAGATGGACTTAGTTTTTAAGGTTGAAGAAAGACTATGTTAATTGGAGGTATTTGCTAATATCATTATTATTACACCTACTACATATTGGGATAGAATCTTGGAGATGGGGACACCCCTTTAAATGTGTATGGGATATTTTTGTGAGATAAGCCACCACTTGACGTCTGGCTGCTCTCACATAGAGAACACAGAAGCGTTCATCTTAAAAAGCACTCCTATGTATGGAAGAGCCGGCAGAATGATCTCTTGTGTAAGGCCGGCTTAACTTTGCCTTCTGCTATAGAAATATTTATGCTGTTAGTGGCTGATGTCTTTTGCATGGGTAGTTTTAACCAAAGAGGTAACTGTTATATATGAGAATGGGGAGAATCTTATGTAGTAATAATATATATATATATATATATATATATATATATATATATAATATGTTGTACTTTTTTCTAGGAAAAGTGAATATATGGGAACATATAACATTAGATATCTCCATTGATCTGGCTTAATACTGTAATCTTCTGTATGGGATGCCAAGTATATTGGCACATCTCATAAACTGCACTGCCCCCATCTATTTTGAGGTCTGCTAACATGTAACGAGGTGAACTACAAGAGTTACGGACCATCCTGATTGGGTATACCTTGTTCAGGTGGGATGGCTTTTATGCGCTTTTGATCAAAATAGTGCCAGCTAAGTATCCTATCTTATTTCCATGTAATATTACTATTAATGTATTTACTGCAGGGTATTTGTTTATTTTGTTTTTATCCTAGGTTCTGTCTGTTAATGGCCACAGTGTGAATGTGCACCTACACATTACACTAATATCAACAGTTCTTCATTTCTTTAGTTTTTCTTTTTCTAGGATGAGTGAATATATTGGAACATATAACATTGGATTTCTCCATTGATCAGATTTAATACTGTACCCAGGATCGTCAGTATGGGACGCCCAGTCTGTTGGCACTGCGCGCCTCCTTCTCTCTTTGTTGTACTCAGAAGTGGTAATAAAGGCAGGGACTAAGGGAAAACATAAGTACAATGTTATTCGCATTTACTGTTTTTCAGAAAATTTTAATCTCTGTGTTACTTCTGTGTGGGAAAGGCTATGTGCCCACTATGCAGAAATGCGCCGTATTTTTCCTGAGCGTTTCTGCATCTCCCTGGCAGAAAAAATGCATGCGGATTGTACATGCGGATTATACATGCGGATTGTACATGCGGATTGTACATGCGTTTTTCCTGCCAGGGACATGCGGATGTGAAGCGTTCTTCACTTGCATTTCCGCATGCGGGTTGACAAGCGCTTTTCCAAGTGATTTTAGCATCACTTGGAAAATTGCTTGACAACTTGGTCACACTTTATAAATCCATGCAAACGGCATGGATTTTATATAATGTGACCAAGTTAGTTAAAGAAAAGAATAAAAATGGTAAACAATAAAAAAAAAACATTATACCCACCTTCCGATGGCCCCCGGTCTCCTTCTCCGGTCTCCCCGGTGGCCCACGGTGGTGTAAAAGGACCTTTCATGTCGTCATTTAGTCATGTGACAGGTCACGCGACCACCAACGTCAGCGGTCGCGTGACCTGTCACATGACTACTGTAAATGACATCATGGAAGGTCCTTTTATACCATCACGAGCCACCGGGGAGTCAAGACGTATCGGAGACATAACCGCGGGCCATCAGAAGGTGAGTATAATGGGTTTTTTTATTTTACTTTTTTTTTTTTTTACATGTATTATGATACCCAGGTCTGGATGAGAGTCTCTTCTTCTCCAGACCTGGGTACCATCCGTACATTGAATCGCTTAATATCCGCATGTGCACATGTAGTCATGCTTATATTAAGCAATTCAATGCAAGTCAATGGCGGCAAAAACGCCGCGATTCTGCAAAATAATTGGTAGTGCTGCAGATTTTTCCGCAATGATAATCCGCAGCGGAAATTTCTGCAGCATGTGCACAGCACATGCGGATTATCATTGGGGAACATGGCAGACCTTCTACCAAGTGTTTTTTAAGCGTTTCTGCGGCGGAATTGCCGCTGCGGAAACGCTTAAAAAATGCATAGTGGGCACACAGCCAAAGGATAGTGAAAGTAATGGAAAAGCAAGGTCTTATCTCTGCTCTCAAAGAAAGGGATTAGTGCTCAGCCTTCTGGTGCTACCAATCTAAGCACTGGCCTGAGAACAGAGAAAGCCCAGAAAGTGTAATGTCAGAGGAAATATATAAAGACTGGCAATCACAAGAATATTACCATAATGAAATAATCTGCATAATAAAGAACAATATGGGTGACATTAGGATAATAAGATAAGATTATTTTGTTTTCACAACCTAAATAAAATTATCTTTTTTTACCATGCAAGTGGCCACATTCAATGCCCTGATTTGTGAAATATTCCAGACATCCAGCCTTCTCCTCTAGGTTTGGGCAGGGCTCGCCTCCATTTTCAGGCTCCTGCAACACTTGACGCCTGCGCACCCTGTATGTCGGGCTGCACTGGATCGCACAGCCACTCCAATGGCTCCATTCACCAACGACACATGAACGAGCTGGAAAAACAAGCCGAGTTGTTTGGTTAAGTGTTTTTATTATGTAATTCTTTGTGCTTCCTTTATTTGCTGCTTTCAGTATTGTTTCTACATTGTAACAGCAAGATGTTACTACCTCCGCGTTGTTGTCATACTCCACATCTCAGATCTTTTTTTCTTATTATGTCTAAGCGTACCTATTAATGACTATATTGTATTTAAATTAATAAAACATCATTTAACATCTATCACTTCCCCCTTTTCTAACTAAACTGTTCACCAGATTCTAGGGCACTTAACAGGACAAAAAAAAAGGTGTCCTTGGTAGGGAAAATGGACATTTTTCTATCAATTACCCAGGGCAGAGACATAACGAGCTTCGACTTCATGGTCACCTATTTATTTGGCTATCCTAACAATATATTTCCATTGCAGATTGTTGAGCTCCCAACCCCTATAATATCAGCATAAAGTGTTCTAGCCATCTACCCATCTCATACATTTGTGACATATCTATTGGATAGGTATAGCTAATAATAATAATAATCTTTTTATTTATATAGCGCCAACATATTCTGCAGACAATTTACAGACACTATCAGCACTGTCCCCATTGGGGCTAACAATCTACATTCCCTATCAGTATGTCTTTGGAGTGATAGCTGATGTACATCACACAAAAAATAATAGGAGCAGAGCTGCGTTCCCCAGGAACGGTTACTAAACAGTTTAACGGAACGGTGCTGCCCAACTCCATTGTCACAGCTGGTGTCAGCTGATTGGTGGGTATTAAAATATATTTTAATATTATATTGTATATTAAGTTTATAATAGTCAGTACTATATTATGGATGTATTCTCCCAATAGGAATCAATGGAGCCTGTAAAAAATATATTGCACCTATATTTGAAAAATTTATTATGGGAGAAGTAAGACAACAGGAAGCTTATGGGAAAACACAGATAACACAGACCTAATATGCCATAGAATAATGAGCTAATTCTGGACAAACTACAAGGTATTTTCTGCCCGTATTTTCCTGCATATTTTCTATATTTACATATACAACTGAACCCAGTAAATAGGGCTACAAGCCGTTTTCTGCCCACATTCCTGATCATTTTTAGGATGCACTTTGCCGTCAAGTGGTTGTGTTGCTGGCATCTTCTTACCACCACCGCCTTATTTTGAGTGCTTTGCAGTTTGTGGATTTACTGTAGAGCAAATTGTTCTCATCTCATCAGGCTGAAATTCTTCTAACAGCTTCCAAAGAAACTTTATCTAATCCTTTGCCAAGATTTTTCTGTTTGTCATTTTCTAGAACTGTCAAAACCAAAGAATGAGGAGATGTGTTGTTATGAGCCATTGTTGGTAATACGGCAGATGTACAGAAAGTCAGTGTACGCTTCCTATAGACGATGTCACATTTCTCTACAATAGCGTAAGTTGAATCTACTTTGGTTTAATAGAGAAATGTTTCAGCACTGTAGGATAACATATTAAACTACAATAAATCCAAAAATCCTCGATAGGGAAAATTATAGAAGCAGAGGGGAGATTCAATATTCCTACAGTGCCACCACAGGGTAAATTAAGAATCACATGTGTCAGGTCCTCCCCAGACACTCTCTGTAGAGTGGACACACCGGGTCATACAACAGATACTGGTTAGGGGCAAGTAGCGATCGGGAAGCAGAATGAGGAAACAATCTGGGTCAAATCCTTACAGCAGACAACAAACCAGCTTCACAAATTAACATCCGTAAACTTAGTTGCTCAGACAAGGTGTGCCACTGCCATAGCCTTGGAGCCTCCCAGCTGTCATATGTCATATGGTGTTTGGCACCTGTGTTTACCGTTTTAGAGAATGAGGGGGCAAAACAGAGAGGAGGGACGATGGCCGCACAGATAGGCACTGCAGCCATCGAGCTGGTAAAGCGCGCTCTGCTTCGGCTAATCAATGTAGGTGCTGAATAAAGTATTTTCCGGTATTATTATGCAGCTGAGGCCAGGGCCGCCATCAGGCATTACTACCATTACTGGTGTATGGGGCCCAGTGAGAAGAAGCAAAGAGGGGGAATTCGGACTATGGGAGACACGCTGCACAGCCTGCACTGAGGCACCACAGCTGAGCCACTGAATAAATGGCCTGGCAGACTGCCTGGCACGCCGGGGCCTGAGCTAATTACTTTACTTTATTAAGTCCCGGGGCCCCAGTCACTCACAGATGCAGCTACTTACATTTTATACCATAGGGGGCCGGCCATGTGACGTCAGACGCTGCTGGTCCCCCCTCTGTTCCTAGGCTGCTGGTGCACCCGTGTCCTTGTGGCACATTATATGCAGGAGTTGAGGGCACGTAATTGATGGGTGCGCCCACCCACTCGCCCGTCTGGCCTCCCATTATCATAAAATAATAAGCAGAAACTGCTTTTCTAATAGACTGACAAGTCCAGAAGAGATCCCTTTTCAGCAGTAACCTCATTATCATAACTAGCAGGATTACAATGAGAGATAACAGAATCCAACATTCACAGCTCACCTCTTCCCCCTTCCTGGGCAATGACCTCTTTTGGAGGGTTCAAGCATAACTCCCAAGCAGCACGCCCGCTGCCTTGGGATCATATTCGACACTAAACTTTCCTTTATTCCCTATATCCGATCACTCACCTGCATCTTAAAAAGTCTCCAGAGTCCGACCTTTTCTCACCTTTGAAACTGCTAAAACTCTTAGGCTATGTGCACACGATGCGTTTTTAATGCGTTTCCGCAGCGTTTTTGCAGCTGTGGAAACGCATTAAAAACGCATGGTAGAAGGGCACCAATGTTCCCCAATGATAATCTGCATGTGCTGGGCACATGCTGCGGAAATTTCCGCTGCGGATTATCATTGCGGAAAAAAACGCAGCACTACCAATTATTTTGCGGAAGTGCTGTGTCTTTGCCGCCATTGACTTGCATTAGACCACATGGATTACGCATCACTGTATATGTGGATGCGTAATCCAAGCGTTCTAATGTGCGGATGGTACCCGGGTCTGGAGGAGAGGAGAGTCTCATCCACACCCAGGTACCATTAAAAAATCTGTTAAAAAAGAATAAAATAAAAAATAAATGTATACTTACCTTCTGTCGGCCCGCGCAGCGCTCCTGCTTGCTTCCCGGCACTTTGCAGTGGATTGAAGGACCTGCGCTGACGTCAGAGTCATGTGACAGGTCACGCGACGCTGACGTCGGCAGGTCTTTCAATTCCCTTCTGCCGGCAGCCGGGACCGAGCGAAACAAGACATCGCGGGCCATCGGAGGGTAAGTATACATTTAGGGCGGCACGGTGGCGCAGTGGTTAGCACTGCAGCCTTGCAGCGCTGGGGTCCTTGCAGCGCTGGTTGTCACTCCAAGGACAACATCTGCAAGGAGTTTGTATGTTCTCCCAGTGTTTGCGTGGGTTTCCTCTGGGTTCTCCGGTTTCCTCCCACACTCCAAAGACATACTGATAGGGAATCTAGATTGTGAGCCCCAATGGGGACAACGACGATTATGTATGTAAAGCGCTGCGGAATATGTTAGCGCTATATAAAAATAAAGATTATTATTATTATTATTTATTTATTTTTATTTTTTTTAACCACTCTCTCGGTCACACTATATAAATCCATGCAGTTTGCATGGATTTATATAGTGTGACCTAGTTGCACTTTCCAAGTGATGCTAATCGCTTGGAAATCGCTTGTCAATCCGCATGCGGAAATGTCAGTGAATAATGCTCCATTTCCGCATGTCCCTGGCAGGAAAACTCATGTACAATCCTCATGCGTTTTTTTCTGCCAGGGAGATGCAGAAACGCTCAGGAAAAAAACCTGAGCATTTCTGCATCGTGTGCACATAGCCTTACTGTCGCTCTTATTCACTCTCGTCTGGACTACTGCAACTCTCTTTTGATTGGTCTCCCTCTTACCAAACTTTCTCCTCTCCAATCCATCCTGAATGCGGCAGCCAGGGTCGTATTTCTGTCCAGCCCCTTCACTGATGCCTCCATCTTGTGCCAGTCATTACATTGGTTATCCATTTGCTACAGGGTCCAATATAAACTCATCACTCTCACCCATAAAGCTCTCCACAGTTCTGCACCACCTTATATCTCCTCTTTCATCTCTGTCTATTGCCCCACACGTGCCCTCCGTTCTACAAATGACCTAAAACTAACATCCCCCATAATCTGAACCTCGCACCTCCGTATCCAAGACTTCTCTCGTGCTGCGCCAGTTCTCTGGAATACACTACCCCAGATTATAATGCCTGACCTGAAATAACAAGCACTTTTCACCTACTGTGTCCCCCCATTTCCTTGTAGATTGTAAGCTTGCGAGCAGAGACCTCACTCCTAATGTAACTGTTTAACTGTCTTACCTTGTATTGAATATAATGTATGTACACGTCCCCGCTTAATTGTAAAGTGCTGCAGAATATGTTGGCGCTATATAAATAAAAATTATTATTATTATTTATGTCACTAAACATGAGAATATGTATAGAAAACTCTCCCAAGGAAATAGAGTCCCATGTAATGTCTTGTGATATATACACATGCATATGTCCAATGTCCATATCTCCAAACAGGCAAGAGAGCAGCTTCCATAAATGTACAGGAAATAGAATGAAATAATCTGCAATCAGAAATACAGATTATAAAAAAACAGTGTCACAATCTGGTTTCTATTAGTTTAATAAATGTATGTAACGCATTCCCTTAAAGAAAAATAAATACAAATATACCTATAAAGAGTATTGAGTATTATAAGAAATGTTTAATAGGTTAGAGTAGAGTAGGGCCCGGCCAGAAAAGTCTTGTGGTGCAGAAAGTAGAGTTTTTCCAAGAGTGGGCGGTGGGACTGTGGAAGGTTCAAGGGGTGGAGGCGGAGCTGGGGTGAAGGTGGAGCTGGGGGGGAGGTGGAGCTGGGGTGAAGGTGGAGCTGGGGTGAAGGTGGAGCTGGGGTGGAGGTGGAGCTGGGGTTGAGGCGGAGCTGGGGTGGAGGCGGAGCTGGAGTGGAGGTGAAGCTGGGGTGGGGGTGGAGCTGGGGTGGAGGTGAAGCTGGGGTGGGGGTGGAGCTGGGGTGGAGGCGGAGCTGGGGTGGAGGCGGAGCTGGGGTGGAGGTGGAGCTGGGGTGGAGGTGAAGCTGGGGTGGAGGTGGAGCTGGGGTGGGGGTGGAGGCGGAGCTGGGGTGGAGCCTCGGTGGAGTCTCAAGGGGGCCCGAAATTCCTGGTGGCAGCCCTGGCTGTGGCTGATGCTCACAAAAGATTACCTAGATTAAATTGATTTGCATTAACCCTTCACATCACAGTCAGTAGCACTGGGCATATACAGGTGTGCAGCCTGTAAATACATGAGTTTTCCCCTTCAATGACAGCAAACAGATACCTTGAAAATGATGAGAAATTAAAATGCAAATTATTTAGCAAGTTAAATAACATTTCCAAATTACACAGTGATTATGTCTTATTAATCTAAATCCAGTAACTCCTTTATGAAGCACAACACAACTACCGTATATCATCCATGTAAAAAATGAGTTTCCCTCTTATATATAATTACTGGTTGCACTGATTTTAGCACCATAATTACAACCAAACACATTTAATTGGATTTCAGTCTTTCATTTGGCTGCTGAATCCCCACGATATACTGAGCCTAACCAGTGAGATAGAACACTTGGCACTTCAGTACTTTCTAAGATTAAAATCTTTGTAAATGATTCAATCTAAAAATTAAAAATGGAGGTTACACCATAAAGTCATAGCGGGGGAACCAAAACTGAACTCACTATTACATACTAAAGAGGACCTGTCACCAGGCCGAAGGGGACCAGTGTTTGCTCTTATTTTATTCCTGTTGCTCCTCTGAGTTTTCCATTTTTTTTTAAATCCTCTATTTGGTTCCAGAGATATGGGCCTTTTATGTAGGGCTAATTTTTCTGGTCCACTAATTGTAGAAAAACAGGGATTGTACACTGCTTTCCTTCACATTATGTGCATTGAATCAGCAATAATGAAAATCAGCTGATTAACCGTCTCGATGGTGCTCTCCAGGCAATAGTCCACGTAGTCATGTAAGGGGAAAATGAGGCACTCACCATTAGGCTATGTTCACATATGTTGGGTTTTTCAGTGTCACAAATCTGCAGCAAAACCTAATCTCTGGCAGGAAATCAGCTGCGTCAAAAACGCAGGTTTTGATGCGTTTTTTCAGCTTTTTTGCACTGTCCTTCTGTCTCTATTTATGCATGTACATAAAGTTCTGTGAAAAAAAAGAACTCCATTCTATTTTGCCATCAAAAACGCTGATGCAAATTTTGGTGCGTTTTTTCAGCGTTTTTCCACCACCCATTAGTTCCTATGGGTGAAAAAACGCTGAAAGAAGTGACATGCTCGATTTTCCAAAAACCCAACCAAGGCACAAAATACGCAGCAACAAAAACATGGTGTGAACAGAGAATTCTGGTTTCTCATAGACTTTGCTGGTACTGCAAGACACAGCTGAAAATTTACATAGAAATCTGCAGCAAAAACGCTGAAAAACCCAACATGTGTGAACATAGCCTTAGGTGTTAAAATAAGCTTTATTTCCGGTTCCAAACGGAGATTGTGGAGACCATGTGGCTGATAGCCGTTTTGTGTGATTTACAAGGGAAACAGCTATCAGCCATATGGTCTCTACAATCTCAGTTTGGAACCGGAAATAAAGCTTATTTTGAAGCACAGTGGTGAGTGCCCCATTTTTTCCTTACCTTGCTAATTTTTATTGTCTTTACCAAGAGGGCGTTGCTCACAGGGTAATTATGCAGAGCAGCCTAAACACATGCCCCCAAAGAACCTTGTTAGCCACACCCCTTTGATAAAGACCATAGAAATTAGCACTAAATCAAAAGGTCCATAGCTCTGGAACAGTATGGAGGATTTCAACAAAGCAAAAAATCTTTATTATGGGAACAGCGGCATAATATTAGAGCAAAAACTGCACACTTTTGTTCTGGTGACAGGTTCTCTTTAAACTAATTGTCTGGGTTGCAGATCCCATCTTCATATAAACTGTTAGGGCATTCTTCTATAATATAGGAAAACACTTTATTTTTATAACCTACTTTTTTTAGCCAAAGCAGAGCGCGATTTAGCGATTTATGCATATGTGCTCTCTTTTTGTCGTTTTTTAACGCTTTTTCAGACGGGTTCCAGGCCGTCTTAAAATAACTTAAAACTGACTGACTTACACATAGTGGGAAGGTATTTGTGTTGTTAATCACATGATGAAGATTGATCTTACAATACAATGTGACTGGTAACGGACAACAGTCATTACATCTGAGATTACACTGTTGTCCATTAAGATAACTGCTTTTACCTTAGAATGCAATTGTAACTTGATCTTATCACTTCACTGGTTTTCTTACTCTCTCTCTGATTGGTTGAAAAGTATGCAGATCTTTTTCTATCATACTCGGACACACAGCTGCTTTTAATGTATAACTACTGAGAAGTGCGGTCGGATTCTTTACCTCATTATATCTTTGTGGAAGTCTAATATTTTTACTGATTTTGAAGTTTTTCTGGTTCAAGTAATTAAAGTGTATATGTTTAAAGCTTTAAGATTTAAGTCAGTAATCTTCTCACATAATTTACCTGACAGACCTGAACCCCCAATAACATGTTGAAAAATTAAGTAATTCTTGTGTATATCACTCAACGCTGCTGATATCAAGGGGGGCATAATCTGGCATGAAGGTGTATGAAATGACCTAGGCCAATTTATACCCCGTAGTATAAATTGGTCTAGGCCATAATATACACAGGGTATACATATAATCTAGCCTAGGCCACTTTAACCCCGGGTATAGTCTGGACTCGGGGTATACTATAGCCTGTTACACCGGGAGTAGACACATCTTGGTGACTAGGGGTGGTGCTCTGCATAGATATGCAATCATATTAAAATTAGGGATGAGCGGACCCGGGGAAGTTCGAGTTCTGGTACCCGAACCTGAATGAGAATCCAAACGCCATTAAAAACAACGTGGACCCGAACTTTCTCTCTCACCCTGGACTTCCCTCGTAACTCCGAACATTAAAACGGACTTCCAAAATAAGTCCGTGTTTTGCTTTTTGCACGGACTTGTAAGTTTAGGTCCGCTCATCTCTAATTAAAATGTGAATTTTGCAAGTTTGATTACATAGGTTTTTATAATAAGGACCTGCTAGGTGGCACATATAGAATGGGTGGTTAATGGAAAACCTTTATCATAGGTTCACTTTAAAGAGAATCTGTCAGCAGGCTTTTGCTATTTAATCTGAGAGCAGCATAATTTACGGGTAGAGAGCCTGATTCCAGGGATGTGTTACTTGCTCAACAGCTTACTGTAGTTTCAATACAATCAGTGTTTTATCAGCAGGAGATTATAACTAGAAGACTAGGTGTCGTTTGCCAGATAGTCCGGCTAAACTGTGTAACCTCGGCCCCACTACTGATTAGCAGCTTGCTAACAATGCACAGTGTACACAGGAAGCTGCCAGTCAGTGGTGTGGGTGGGGTAATACACAGATCAGCATTCTGAGCACTGCTAGATCTACAACAGAAAAAACAGGGGTTATATTACAAACTACCCCAAGCAGCCCAGTAGGTGATACATTGCTGGAATCAGGTTATCTGCCCCTACATCATTCTGCTCTCAGATTCTATACATGTACTTCTGCCTTGTATGAATCGGGGACAGCTATGGAGGCTGCTACTTATGCATACCTCTTCACCGTGACGTACGTGTATGGCAGGGTACATGAGGAGGTTAAAAAGCTGGGTGACATACAAGGCTATTTGTTTAGTGGCTACTGTTAGCTTGGGTTGACAGACTCCCTTTAGTGTTGTCCCAAAATGCATATACAATATAACTGTTAAAGAATGAGCCCATGAGTTTAATTCTTGTGAGAATCCTTTCAACATGCGTCACCGTATAGCGGCTTACTTTGTGCTGCTGCGTGCATGAAGCCTAAAGGTGCATTTCCTGTTTAGTCCTCCCAGAGGACTTTAACCTGCGATCATTTAGCTCCCATAGCCGCCATCTTGGTACCTAGCTGAAGTTAAGCTTTTAAAAGGAGACCACACTTTATACTACTTGCCATAGTACCACAATACAGTATATACTGTGGTATTGCAGCATATAGTATAATAGATCAAATGATTGCAGGTTAAAGTCCCCAAAGGGGACACTACAGCTCATGACGCATAATCAAGCCCTCACATAGCTCTAGCCATATAATTTTTTTTTTACAAATTTCAGAATTTCTTTCTCTTTTATAATATAAAAATTATATAATAATGGTTGCCCCCATTCTGGAGAAACTGAAGTTTAATTTAAAAAGCTAATAAAGGTGCTTAGTGCACCCTTGCTGTCTGCACTTTATGGGTTTATTAGTCCAGTGGGCGGTTCTATCAGTGACTGACAGCTTTTTATGTATAAGTGAGCATACAGAAATAGCTGTCACTGATAGGACCGCCCACTGGACCGAAAATCCCAGAGATTACAAAGGATAAAAAAATGAAAACACAGATTATACTGAAATTTTTCTTGCAAAACCATATATACAGTATAATGCACCACATCCATAGTACTATATTGCACCCCATAAACATCCATCGTAGTATAATACACCCATAGACATCCATGGTAGTATAATGCACCCCATCCATGGTAGTATAATGCACCCCATTCATGGTAGTATAATGCACCCCATCCATGGTAGTATAATGCACCCCATCCATAGTAGTATAATGCATCCCATCCATGGTAGTATAATGCACCCCATCCATAGTAGTATAATGCACCTCATCCATGGTAGTATAATGCACCTCATCCATAGTACTATATTGCACCCCATAAACATCCATAGTAGTATAATACACTCATAGTCATCCATGGTAGTATAATGCACCCCATTCATGGTAGTATAATGCACCCCATCCATAGTAGTATAATGCACCCCATCCATGGTAGTATAATGCACCCCATCCATGGTAGTATAATGCACCCCATCCATAGTAGTATAATGCACCCCATCCATAGTAGTGTAATGCACCCCATCCATAGTAGTGTAATGTACCCCATACATGGTAGTATAATGCACGTCATCCATAGTACTATATTGCACCCCATAAACATCCATAGTAGTATAATATACCCCATCCATGGTAGTATAATGCACCCCATCCATAGTATTATAATGCACCCCATCCATTGTAGAATAACGCACCCTATCCATGGTAGTATAATGCACCTCTTCCATAGTAGTATTATGCACCCCATAGACATCCATAGTAGTATAATGCACCCCATAAACATCCATAATAGTATAATACACTCATAAACATCCATGGTAGTATAATTCACCCCATCCATGGTAGCATAATGCACCCCATCCATGGTAGTATAATGCACCCCATCCATAGTAGTATAATGCACCCCATCCATGGTAGTATAATGCACCCCATCCATAGTAGTATAATGTACCCCATCCATAGTAGTATAATGCACCCCAATCATAGTAGTATAATGCACCCCATAAACATCCATAGTAGTATAATGCACCCCATCAATAGTAGTATAATGCACCCCCATAAACATCCATAGTAATATAATGCACCCCATAAACATCCATAGTATTATAATGCACCCCCCATAAACATCCATAGTAGTATAATGCACCCCATCCATAGTAGTATAATGCACCCCATAAACATCTATAGTAGTATAATGCACCCCCATAAACATTCAAAGTAGTATAATGCATCCCATAGACATCCATGGTAGCATAATGTACCCCATCCATAGTAGTATAATGCACCCCATTCATGGTAGTATAATGAATCCCATCCATGGTACTATAATGCACCCCATCCGTGGTAGTATAATGCACCCCATCCATAGTAGTATAATGCACCCATCCATGGTAGTATAATGCACCTCATCCATAGTAGAATAATGCACCCCATAAACATCCATAGTAGTATAATGCACCCCATCCATAGTAGTATAATGATCCCCATAAACATCCATAGTGGTATAATGCACCCCATTCATAGTAGTATAATGCACCCCATCCATAGTAGTATAATGCACCCCATAAACATCCATAATATTATTGCCAATGATTTTTAAAAAACAAATAAATAAATACTCACCATTCCTTCGCTTCTGCGCTGCGTGCGTCCTCTTGTGAAGCCAGAAGTCGTGGCATGCGATGGGAGCATGTGACGTCACTGTCATGCGCCCCGTCACATGCTTGTCGACTTCAACTGCTGGCCGCTGATTGGCCAGCAGCGTGTATTGCAGAGCGCAGACTTGTACGCCGCAATACACTTCAGCTGTATGTGTGCCCTCGCACGCTTTCACTGGCGTCGGCGGTCGTCGGCCCTCATTTGCCAGGCCCCTGTCCCGCCGGGCCCTGATCTTAGCGGGAGCAGGGGACAATGATGAAAGATGCCTCCAGTAGCCGGTGCTTGGGAAAAGCGCAAACTGTACTGCTGATTCCCAGGCACCGATACATGTGATACTGATGCGACATACGGATGGCACACAGTTGCCACACGTATCCCACACACAGACACACAAACACCGATATCTCTGGTACTGTTTTTTCCAGTACAGGAAATATCAGGACTTGTGAAAGAAGCCTAACATAGCTCTGATTAGCTACTTTGTATAAACACAAGTCTCTCACAGGCTCCTGAAGAGAAAGTGTTTTCATCACAGCACAATTACCACATATAAACTCTGGCAAATATGGCTTAGTATGGAGGAACCTAGATAGCCACTTTAAGGCCTCATTCACACATCAGCATTTTTCATCCATTTTTGTATGCCAAAAAAAAAAAAAAACTATAAAGAAAAACTATAATTGAAAGACTGACACTTGATGTGTGTTTTGGAGACACTCCTGGTATTGGCATAGAAACACTGATGAAATACTGATGAAAAATACTGACGTGTGAATGAGACCTAACTTTGACTGTCTTCTGAGCTCCCATAGAGTATTATATGACTACAGCAGAATCTTGGATTTATCTTTACAACCCCAGCAGACAATGTAACGTCTAATTATAAAGTGGTAAACCGTCAATAAAGAAAATGTTTTACAAAGTAGCATAACTTTCTAGGGACTATTTTAAAATGATTTTCAATGGTGGACTTTTCCTTTAGAGTTAACTTTAGTTACGGTTTGACAGTTCCAGCACCTGTAGTGCTCAAGGCAAACACTGTCTAAACATGGTGCTTGAGAGCTTATTATGGCAGTAAGATGAGGTAGAAGAATTATTTTATTCAGGAATATAGCAATAAGGTTTTGCAAAGGTAGAAGTAGCATCCTGGTCCCCGTATCTGAAGAAATCAAAGACCCCTCTGCCACATTAGAAGGCATGAGTATTATAAGAGTACATGTTAGGCAGGTGCCCTGGTATAGATTTTGCTTTGCGAGTAAGGAGATTAAGTTGAGCTTCTAACTTATTCCTATATCTGGGTCCCTATGGTTTAAAGGGCGAGCCATATATACAGAAATAATCACGCCTTACATCTGGTCCCCAAGATCAGCTCAGGTGTCCTCATAGTATTGACCCACACTTAAAAATTCTAACAAATACTTGTCATTTTTCATGTATGTTTTGAAGATCCATGATGAATTGGTCATTTAGTCATCACCATTAGGACTGAATATTTATTAACTATTTGTAGTCAGTATTATTAGTATATACCAACAAATACACATTCATAAAACTCTTCTCATTCATTCCATAAACTAGGCGTGTTTTCCTGATTATGGTTCTAAGGAGCGAGTGAAAATTCTGAAATCAAGAATAAGGTCAATTAGTCATTTCCTAAAGTACTAGAGCCAAGATTTATCCACCCAGATGAGGATGTTAAAAGGAATTTCTGAATTGTTCCTTGTCTTCCTGAATTGCTTTTGATAAGATGACAGCCTGGAGCCTACACAAGAAAAAATTATAAATGCAACTTCTTGAGAGAGTTAATATAGGCTTTATGAGTCTAAGGTGGTTTTTCAACTACAAGTTTGAGCATTTTTTAGACTATTCTTCAACAACCACAGGCAACAGGTCATCAGACCTTTTATATCTAAGATTAGCGCTAGTCGGAATTTCAGTGTTCAGAGAATTAGTCTCCCTTTGATCATCCTCAAATTTTAAAAGCTTTGCTCATCTATGTAAGATGGTAGAACAAATTTACCACATGTGACATAGGAAGAAAATCTCTTGAAAGATGAATTTAAAAGTCTAAAAAAATAAATAAAAACTTCTCAAAAGCCATGTTCTCGCATAGCATAAATGCTGCGTTTTTTCTGCTGAGCTTTTTTGTGCAGGAAATTTGCTTCATTTATCTCTGCAAGCAAAAAGGATGTGATTCCATGGAAGTTCGTTCCCACTTCGCTGTTGAACCATATTTTTTTGGGTGTCTTTTTTTCTCTGTAGGCTTTTATGGGGAGGCTAAGAAAGAGCAGAATGAAAACTTTTCTGTACTAAAAAAAGTGAATTGAATAAAGCAGCTTCAAATCTGCACTAAAATGTGTAAAAAAAACACACCAAAAATTCAATAATCAGACAAAATTGTTTTTCTGTATATGCGGGGCAGAAAAAAAACACGTCAAAACGTTGGGTGCGAACAATCCCTTAAACTCTGTTCTCACCATGTACAGTTTTTGTTTGGTATACATGCGGGAAAAATCTCTTACATATGGCACAAATGTATGCAACTGTATGATAACTATTAACTCACCTTATAATAAAAATTAATCATACAAGTCCATGCTTTTAAATACAGTGAGAATATATGTTATCTGCCATACGCCAGCCCTCTCTACTCTATATACTTTCAGCGTATACATTGGGAGCATTGCCGGACATATATCCTGAACAGAGGGAATAATAGCATAGCCGCAGTGATATTTGCTTACCGGGACATGCCTGTGCATAGTCGTGACAGCAGTCCTTGGTTGATGTGCACACTTGATCACAGAAGCAAGTCCCATATTCCCTGTCCATCCTCCAGCCCTTGCTGACACATGTCAAATCTCTGCCTTTACAGCACTTTCTCGCCTCCATACAGCCACCTTCGGCCATGCCACCGAGTCCCAGCAATCCCATCAAACACACCCAAATGCAGTATCTTCCCTTGTGCTGATCCATTTCTGCGCTGTAATGAATTCAGCAGGTAATGCAAGGTCACTTCTGACTTAGATGATGGACCCTGATGACATGGTGGCTGCACGTCTCCTGGAGTCCGGGAAAGGTGCTGTACTTGTCACTCACACTCTCTGGACCGTCACTGGTTAAATAAGTTTGGATAGATAACCATCTGGCGATGTGATGAATTCTACAGGTTATCCAAAATATGTGCAGAATAAATGTGCAAACTGCAGAGAGGAGGCTAGGATCTCCAGAGCTCTGCTAGCTGGTGAAGAAGTGTCCCCAGACAGTGACAGCCAGCAGTGAGGGTTGTGTGGAGAGCTGCTCCCTCCCAGGCTTCTCACTGGGTGGAATGTGAGTTTCGCCTCCTCCCCGAGCAGAGTGGAGGATGATATGTGTACAAGTATGCAATCACCAGTGGTAATCTGTACATGGAGCCTGCACCCACCAGTCCTAATATCCATTAATGCAGGACGAACCTCTCCTATGAGCAATAACCCATTGGGATCAATAATTAGAAAACTTTTTTTATATTCTTTTGTCGCACATGTAGGTGAAAGCAGCTGCTTTATTACTGTGTTCATTTCCAAAAAATACAATACTGTGGTTTTCATTAAGGATGGGCAACCTTTGACCCACAGCTGTTATAATACGTGGATGAACCCTTTTATATGCCAATATAAATCTTCTATTAAAGGGACACTAATGGACTTATGTATTTTGTAAATTACTAATTGGGATGGAGCGAAAATTCCATATTTTACTCCTATTTCAGTCTGACTTAAAAGAGTTTTCCAAGTTAATCAAATTTTCTTCTGGGAGTAGGTCAAATCGTAAAGTAAAAGCACCAATCCAGTATTGTTTTTAGTTCACCGCTGGAGTGGTGCTGAAAATCCAAGTCCCCTCCCCCTGTCTGATACTCACCTTCAAGCATTTTAATCTGTTTTTGCCACCACTCCGGTCCATCACCTGCAGTTTCTGACCTGCCGGCTGCTCCAGTGATTCATGGAGTGAGCCAGAGGTCACTAATCAATGTAAGTCTATGAGAGTTTCGTTCTGGCTTTCATAGTCTTGCATTGAGAGCTTGTGACATAGCTTCTGAGTTCCAATCAGTCAGAAGTTGCGCTCACAGGATGGCGCCGCGGAACCAGAGTGGTGCCGAAAAACGGTAAAGACACCGAAGAGTGAGTATATGACTGGGGGCAGGGGAGTTTCATTTAAAGCACCATTCCAGCGGTAAAAAAAAAAAAAAACACTGGAGTGGTGCTTTACCAGTATGTAGCACACTCATAGGATACGGCTATGGTTGCCAGTTTTGGCAGTCTTCATGTGACCGTGAATATGCAATTTGCTTACATGACGTCTTGTGCCAACTAGATTCTTCTCCTAATTCTCTCAGTGTTTTTTAAAGTTTCTTTTGTCAGGTACATAGTGCTTAATGTTCAATGAGTGAATAGAAACAACTGCTGTGCTGATGCTTCCATAGGATCTGGTGATAACATAACCGTTGGGGGTCTGCCAAGCATGGCAGAACTGCTGGGTCCACACAGACCCTGGTCTGCTCTGACAGTCACTTCTGATATTATAAGGAGCTGTTTTTCTGAGTAACTGGATCTCCCATGGATGCCACCATTAAATCAGAAGTAATAAACAATAAAGGAAAAAAAATGTGTTCTCTAGTAGAGATGAGCGGGTCACTTCTTGCAACCCAAGTCCACAGACCAAGTCAGTGCTTTCTTGCCGTGGACAGGAGGGTTCCCAGACTTGGCTTATCATTTTGCCAGGATGGCGCGTTGTCATCTGTGCTTGGTATGGAGGACATCATGCCAGGTTGGCAAATCAAAGCCGACCATGAATTTCCTGAGCTTCCCTTCCAGGTTCCCCTACATGGCTTTGATTTGCCGGCCTGCCATGATGTCATCCATTAATAGCACAAATGACAACGCGCCAAACCAGTGAATCATAAACCAATCCTGGAATCCCTGAGGCTAACGACATTTACGTAGCTCCTGTCCACTGCCAGAGAGCACTGACCTGGGCTGTAGACAGGGGTTGCGAGAATTGATCCGCTCATCTACTAGTCAACATGTTTTTTCCTTTATTATTTATTATTTCTGCTTTAATAGCAGCATCTATTGGATCACCAGTTACTTGGGAAAAAAAAATTTTTGAAAAAGTTTTTTTTTCAGATAAAATTCATTTTGTTACATACATATAACAAAAAATATATACAAATGTTATGTATCCAGTTATCCACATGAAGAATTCAACTGGTTATTTGGTACAAAATATGAACAGTACCAAATAAGTATGTGTAAATACCTCGCTCTGGGAGCCATGTTTTCTAATGAAGATCTAGTTATATTTTTAAATACATTTTTGGATAAAATGTCATGTCTAGTATTTTAATTCTCACTGTGAGACACTAGCTTTTTTCTATATTTGAAAAAAAAACAAGAAAATTATATAAATGAACCAATAATCTATATGTAGCCAATAAAGCGTTGAAAAATAATTAAATTTGTCCTTTTATGCTCCATAAAACAAGATAGCTTACAGCCACGTCACTTAAAAATAGAAAAGTTATGGCTATTGTAAAGCAAGGTGGCAAAAATAATGAAAAAAATGTCTGATTAATAAGACCCTTACAGTCCTGGTCATTAAAGGGATAAGTACTTAGTACTGATATTCCATTTATTGTTGTTGCTCATTGATGTATCTTGTATTACAATTACTGTCATGTATTATGACTGCTGGATGCACTGCAAAATGTTGTAAGAGAATCGGGCTGGTTACGCTAATGATACTTGGCTCAAACTCTACAGAGATTTAGCAGAGTGTTAGTTTACTGTGATCCGATTCTCTCGAATGAGGGAATCATAGCACAAGTGCGGGGAAGATGGAGAACTTAACTTCTCCATTTTCTCCATTGCAGATTTATGTACTACCCACTCCCACCTGCTATCTCTAACACTGAGAAGGAAGCAAGGAGCAGAAAGCCATCAGAAACAGGAGTTGTTCTGAAAAATTTGTATCAGTTTTGCAAAAGCACTCAGCTAGAAACAGGACATAGAAACACTACTAAAGAAGAACAAACCTTTTTCTTAGAAGGAATTTTTGAACATTTGATCTTAAGGGTGATTGTTCATCCTTACCCAACAATATAGCTAATCATGCTTTGTACCTTGAATATCTGCATACCTTCCAGATGTGGCATTTCAGTTGTAAGTCTTGACCCTCTACATCTAGTATCGGCATTACTTGTAAAGACTCGCAGAACTACGTCTGTGTCTCTCCTTCAGCTTTTTCCTCCATTGTGTCATTAAACAAAGGTGTCTTAGATAAATAGTTGTACAAGTCTTGGAGAGGGGCTGTAAGTACTTGGCGCACTCAAGTTTAAGAGTTCTATGTATGGTAATTGGCAAAAATCTTAGCATTTAGTTCCTATTTTTGTGGTCAGCTACATTCTTTAGCGAAACAAAAGGGCTTTCTTCACCGGTACTAATGAATAAAAGCCATATATCCATGTGGTGCATGTACCATAACTGTAGATAGACGTTAAAAAATGTTTTTTATTATATTATTATTAATCGTACAGTGTTTGCTATATGGCTGATATAGCAGAGGACAATCATCCATGGGATTATACATGACCTGCATCTCTGTATGGAATACAATCATTGAGGCTCTATAATGAGCCAGAACTAAATGCAAAATGAAAGAAAAAATGTACTTCCTTTATTTTATAAAATGAAAGAGTGCAATAGGTAGAGGGTATAATGGATAACTGATAAAGAAGCAATTGAGGGACATATTAGGTTGTTGACAAAGAAGTACTTTGGTGGGCATAATAAGTAACTTTGTCATTCGAATATATGAAAATACCTAGTTAACCCTTATAATATGGACTTACACGTGTGGAGAAGGCTTGATATGGAGGCATTCAATTCAGTCAGGAAGTCTTCGTTGCATATAAGTGAGTGGTAATGAAGATGCAATGCAAATAAATGTAGAAAAACCTCCTACAGTTTCTGTTATCATTTATAGAGTACGGCCATTCTGCACGGTTTGTCCACTTAGCCCTGATCCATTTTAAATAGAACTGATCACAGGGGTCGTGCCGCTGGGACTCTCAGTAGTCATTTGTAATGAGGGAATTTGGCAGCAATTCCTTAATAGCGCCACCACAGGGAAAATGAAGCATTACATGGCTTCCATTAAGTCAGTGAGCTATTTCTGAGTGCATTACATAACAGGGCCTTTAGAGAGAAAGACACTTTTTGTAGCCAGTCTGAAATCTGCCTAATTGATGGAGGTTATGATCGATGACACAGTTCATATATGCCTACATGTCCACCTGCATTCATTATATTCACGCTGACTTCTGTTTTTTGCTTTTCTTGTAATATAGTATTATTTAAGATTGCCATGTTTGTTTCTCCTTTGGTAATGGATCTCTTTATTGTGATCCCCTATCTCACCTTTAATCTTATCCTTTCCCATCCCAGTGTTACACTCTATGTTTATCCCCTTTTCAGTGCATTTATTATTATTTTTTACCTATTTTTTTCCCCTTGATTTGTAAATTTTGTACATATGTGTACATTTATCTAAATAAACCTATTATATCCATGCACAGCAGATGTCCTTAAAAAAGACCATTTGTCGGTCGAAATGTTGGACAAACATCTGTCTTTTCTTTGGCGCCGGATCTCAATAAACTACTTTTGCAGCAAGAATTTCTACGCTTGTCATTTTGGTGTTGAAGTTTACACTACAGTATTACAGGAACACAGTCCTTTCCTCAGGCACAACCTCTTCTACTAGCAGTGTGCTGGCTTTTCCCTATGTCTTTCAACAGATTGAGCATGTTAAACTATTCACATCATGGAACAGTGACTGCTGCGTTGACTAAAGCCTAGGCCATGATTCATCAAAAAAAGGCGATTTTCACACTGGTTGGAGGAGGGAGCATGCTGGAATCTGATGCATGCCTCTAATGAATCAGCAGTGTCTCACATTTGATGTGCACTATCATGCACCTCGCCACAAGTCTTACTCCAGTCTGGGACTCGACTAAGATTTATGGCATAGGCAATGCCACAGGTCATCATAAATTAGACTAGCTGTGGCATCACGCCCATGCCTTGCTCACAATCCAGCCCAATTTGGCGGAGATGAGGAAAACTGGAGTGAATTCTGTCATAATTCACTTTGATGAATCGGCGCTAAAGTATTTTTTTAATTTCTTACCATTCAACATTTAGGTTATCATTTATGTTCCTTGGGATGTTATTAGAGATATGATCCTGGGGCGTGCACCTCTTTCCGTATATGATGTTGACCAATCATAAGCAAGCAGTAACAGACAAGGGAAAAAAACACACACCCACAAAACCTCAGGGCAGGTTTACGGCTGTGTGAGACATGTAATGATAGGCAGTCTGCTGTCCTCTCTGGTTTTACTGCAGAGTGATTACAAGTGTGAGAGGAGCAGAGATTACTAACACCTTTCATCTTTCATCCCATGACAGTCTGTGTGGGGGAGATGATACAGCATAGCTATTACTATTCTTAAAGGGCCAGCAGTCGGCCCTCGCTATTGTTAGAGAGCCATCAGCTGGCTATGCTTTGTTGTTCTCATTATTAACGAGTGAGTCTCCTATACTGGTATTGCGTATGCAGTGACTGCAAGGGCTTCCAAAAATTTGGAGGCACTACAATGCCCCTTGGAAGAGATGTAGAGGTCGGGGAGCCTCCTAAAACAATGTTCCCATTATTAGGATGTGGGTCTCCCATAGTGTTTGCCTATGCAGTGAATTCAAAAGCTGACAAAAATTTGGAGGCACTCCAATGCCCCTTAGAAGAGACGTAGAGGTCGGAGAGCTTCCTAAAAACAATGTTCCCATTATTAGGAAGTGGGTCTCCCATAGTGTTTTCCTATGCAGTGAATTCAAAAGCTGCCAAAAATTTGGAGGCACTCCAATGCCCCTTGGAAGAGACATAGAGGTTGGAGACCCTCCTAAAAACAATGTTCCCATTATTTGAAACTGGGTCTCCCCTAGTGTTTGCCTATGCAGCGAATGCAAAAGCTGCCAAAAATGTGGAGGCACTTCAATGCCCCTTGGAAGAGACGTAGAGGTCGGAGAGCCTCCTAAAAACAATGTTCCCATTATAAGGAAGTGGGTCTCCCCTAGTGTTTGCTTATGCAATGAATGCAAAAGCTGCCAAAAATTTGGAGGCACTCCAATGCCCCTTGGAAGAGACGTAGCGGTTGGGGAGGCTCCTAAAAACAATGTTCCATTATTAGGAAGTGGGTCTCCCATAGTGTTTGCCTATGCACTGAATGCAAAAGCTGCCAAAAATTTGGAGGAACTCCAATGCCCCTTGCAAGACACGTAGAGAAGGTGATATGGTAGATATGGTGGTGAATGATGTGGTGATAGAGAATGAGGAGAAGGAGGAGGACAAGAGCAAATAGACAAAATTAGTAAGCGTATACCCATGTCTGGGTGTGAACACAGAGGTACATAGGAATAGAATTAGACCTCCCAAAAAAAGACACTGTTTTTGAGTTTAGGTTACCCTGCCATCATTCGGTGGTGTTGAGAAGTCTGGCCCAATTTCCCCCTTGTTCATTTTTATAAGAGTCAGCCTGTCAGCATTTTCAGTTGACAGGCGGATGCGCCTATCGGTTATAATTCCACCGGTGGCACTAAAAACCCGCTCTGATAAAACGCTAGTGGCAGGGCAGGCCAGGACCTCCAAGGCATAGAGAGCCAGTTCATTCCACGTATCCAGCTTGGATACCCAATAATTATAAGGCACAGAGGAATCACGGAGGACGTTGGTACGGTCGGCAAGGTACTCCCTCACCATCTTTCCAAACTTTGCACTCCTTGTGAGAGTACCCCGTGCCTCAGGGCCTGCAAGATTGGGGGGTCTGAGAAAACTGTCCCAGAATTTTGACAGTGTTCCTCTGCCTCTGTTGGATTGGAGTTGTGTCTCTATCGCCTGTACTCCTTGGTTGTCCAACGAACTGTGACCTCTGCCGCCAGCATTTTCAGATGGGAATTGTTTTTAATAATTCTGCAACAAGGGTCTTCTGGTACTGCCCCATTTTAGTAGACCTGTCCGCTTCGGTAATAAGAGACAGAAAGTTCTACTTGTAACTTGTGTCTAGAAGTGTCACCAACCAGTAATGGCTGTCACCTAAAATTTGGAGAACACGAGGGTCACGGGAAAGGCACTGACTTCCGTGTTCTCACCAAGAGGACAACTGACCATGCTCTCCTCCTCCCTGTCCTCAGGCCATCCACACTGAACAGACGGTATGACAGTTGTGGAGGTAGTACAGTCTATAGCGCATGAAACTAGCTCCTCCTCCTCCTCCTCCTCCTCCTATTCTTCATTGCCACCCAATTCATGTTGGGATGAGATGAGGCTGGGCTGTGTGTAATCACCCTGTATGGTTCCTTGCTCCATCTCATCGTGCTTCACCTGCAATGCATCCTCTTTGATTGTAAGCAGAGAGCGTTTCAGAACACAGAGAAGCAGGATTGTGACACTAATTATGGCGTCATCGCCGCTCACCATCTTGGTTGATTCCCAAAAGCTTTGGAGGATGGTACATATGCCTGACATCCATGTCCACTCCTGAGGTCTTATGTGTGGAGTCTGAACTGAATACAGATGGCCTTGTTGATGCTGGTAGTCAACAACTGCCCTCTTCTGCTCACAAATCCTTCCCAACATCTGCAATGTAGAGTTCCAATGCGTGGGTACATCACACAGCTGTCGGTGAGACGGAAGCTGCAAACGCTGCTGAAACACTGCAAGGGCGGCGGAAGCTGTAGCTGACTTTCTAAAATGGATACACAGGCAGCGTACTTTGACAAGCAGATCCGGCAGCTCCGGGTAGGTTTTGAGAAACCGCTGAACCACGAGGTTAAGCACATGGGCCAAGCATGGTACGTGTGTGAGCTCGCCTCGCCTCAGAGCCGCCACCAGGTTTCGGCCATTGTCACACACGACCACTCCTGGCTGTAGGTGCAGCGGTATCAGCCACAGATTTGCCTGCTCTTTCAGAGCTGTCCACAACTCTCCAGTGTTGTGTGGTTTGTCACCTAAGCATATTAGCTTCAGCACAGCCTGTTGCCACTTGGCCGAGGCAGTGCTGCAGTGCTTCCAGCTTACGACTGATGTGGTCATTTCGGAGATGGATTCTGAAGAGGAGGAGGAAGTGCATGAGCTGTAGAATGTGGGGGCAACCCTGATTGACCCAGGGCCCGCAATCCTCGGCGTCGGGAGGACGTGTTCCGTCCCAGGGTCCAACTGGGTCCCAGCTTTCACTGTGTTAAACAAGTGTGCAGTCAGTGAGATGTACCGTCCTTGCCCTCAAGCACTTGTCCATGTGTCCGTGATTAGGTGGACTTTCCCAGTAACTGCATTGTTGAGGGCACGGCTAATGTTGTGGGACACGTGCTCGTGGAATGCGGGGACGGCACACTGGGAGAAATAGTGGCAGCTGGGTGCCGAGTACCAAGGGACGGCCGCCACCATCAGGCTGTGGAAAGTTTCCATCTCCACGAGCCTAAAAGGCAACATTTTGAGCGCAATGTGTGAATTTAGTAGTGTGGCCTGTGTGGCGTTGGCTGCATATTTGCGCTTGCGTTCTAAGGACTGGGGTAGGGACAACTGAATGCTGCGCTGGGACAAGGACATGGACATGCTTGCTGATGGTGCTAGTTGAGAGTGTGCAACGACAGGTGCAGGGCAGGAGGCATCTTTGCATGCACCATGAACAGAGGATTGGCTTGTATGCACAACAGCGGAAGAAGCAGTGGTGCCACCCGCAGACACTGTTCCTGGACCCTGCGGTTCGGCCCACTAAGTCGGGTGCTTTTCTGCCCTGTGCCTGATCATGCTGGTGGTGGCCTGGTAGGTGGTGCAAATAGCCTTTTTGGGGTTATCGGCACAGTCTTTAAAAAACAACCAGACTCGGGAAGACCTAACAGTTGTACTGGCAATTTCCGGCATGTTGATGTTACGGGGAATGGTTGCCCGCCTTCTGTCTGCGGCCACCACACTGCTTCTTCCTGCCTGTTGTGGTGCTACTCCTCCCTCCTCCTGTGTGCTGCTGTCCTTGCTCTGTATGTCCCCCTGCCAGATTGGGTCAGTTACTATATCATCCACCACCTCGTCTTCCACTTCTGCACCCTGGTCCTCCTCCTGACTTTCTGGCAATTGTGTCTCATCATCGTCCACCTCTTGTGACAGTTTCCCACCGTCGCCTTTGTGTGACCGTGGCTGCTCAAATATTTGGGCATCGCTACATGCGATCTCGTCTTGCTCCGCTTCAAGTGGACCGGGCGAGAGGCCCGAATCTATAAATGGAACAGTGAACAGCTCTTCGGAGTGTCCAAGTGTGGGATCAGTTGTCTCCAGGCACTCGGCATGGTGGGAGGAAGGAAGGAGGCTCAAGGTGAGGAATATGCAGTCCAGACTCATGGCTACTGAGACTTGACCGTGTGGAAGACAGGGTGGTTGTGGTGGTGGCTAAGTGACTGGAAGCATTATCTGCTTATTATAACCTTTTCACACTGCTCTGTGTTCAATAGTGGTGTTCTTCAGTCCCATATTAATTGGGACAGGAAGGTCGAGCGAGAAGATGTGGGTGTGTGGCACAATTTCAGCTAGCCCACAGCCTCGGCCTCGTCCTCTGCATGCACCATCATCACCATCACGTCCACTTCCCCTCCCTTACCATACACCTTGCCCATTTTAAATGGAGGACAATATTTTCCATGTTCACCACAAATGGCTGGATTTGAACTGCAGTGATATGTGATACGTGTGACGGAAAACCACAGTTTTAAATAGCTGGCCTGTAGGTAACTATTTTTAACAGCGAACTGGTGTCAATAACTTCGCTAACACACTGCAACAAAATGTCAATGGAGGCCAGAAATGGCAGAATTTTCAGAGCACTTATATGTGATCCGTGTGACGGACAAACCACAGTTCTAAATAGCTGGCCTGTAGGTAACTATTTTTAACAGTGAACTGGTGTCAATAACTTCGCTAACACACTGCAACAAAATTTCAATGGGGGCCAGAAATGGCAGAATTTTCAGCGCACTTATATGTGATCCATGTGACGGACAAACCACAGTTTTAAATAGTTAGCCTGTAGGTAACTATTTTTAACAGCGACCTCGTGTTAAAAACTTCACTGACACACTGCAACAAAATTTCAATGGAGGCCAGAAATGGCGGAATTTTCAGCACACTTACACTACTGTTCAAAAGTTTGGGGTCATTTAGAAATTTCATTATTTTTGAAAGAAAAGCACAATTTTTTTCAATGAAGCTAACATTAAATGAATCAGAAATACACTCTATACATTGTTAATGTGGTAAATGACCATTCTAGCTGCAAACGTCTTGTTTTTATTGCAATATCTACATAGGTGTATATAGGCCCATTTCCAACAACCACCACTCCAGTGTTTTAATGGTACATTGTGTTTGCTAACTGTGTAAGAAGACTAATGGATGATTAGAAAACCCTAGAAAACTTCTTTAAAGGAGAAGGTGTGTCCAAACTTTTGGTCTGTACTGTACATTTTTTTATCTCTAGATGTCACATCACTATACACAAACATTGACTGGGAAATTGGTCTCCTATGCATAGAGTACATAATCGCTGAGGATACTCGTTTATCTCCCGCCCATAAGTCATTTTTTGGGCGGGGTTATCATTCATTCTCAGTAATATTTTTTTTACCTTCCTCCATCGCACATACCACAATGGGGTCAGAGGTCGCACCTACTTTTGCTAACATCTTTATGGGGGTGTTCGAACTTGTGTTCATTTATGGAGGCCCCTTTTGGAAGGGGATTGTTTTTTACCAGAGATACATTAACGACCTAATTTTTATTATTGATAGGAGCATTATAGAACCGTCAGCCTTTACAAAGTTCCTCAACAACAATTGGTGGGGCATTACTTTCAACTCTGTAGATAGCATCAATTTTTTAGATCTCACGCTTTTTATAGAGCGTCAGGCGATTCACACTAAAACTTTCTTCAAAAAGGTGGATACCAACAGTTACATCCACTATAACAGTGGACACTACAACAAATGGCTGCGCAATATACCGTACAACCAATTCCAGAGAATCAGGAGGAACTGTAGCTCAGAATCAGGTTTCAGAGATCAATCAGGTACCCTGAAAGAGAAATTTCTTGAACAGGGTTACCCCAGGGATCTAATCAGGGGATCCATTGAAAAAGTGAGAGACACTTGTAGTCAGGATTCCCTTCTCACCGAATCCAGGGCAGAAAAGATAGAATTTGAACATAGTGCGAAATTTATTACTACCTACAACTGTCAACATAAACTGTTCAGAGAAATTCTGGAAAAGAATTGGTTCATTTTATTAAGTGATCCGGTTCTTAGGGGAATCCTACCAAAGAAACCCTCTATTATCTATAGAAGGGCACCCACCCTCAGGAACATTTTATCTCCCAGCAGAATTCACTCCTCACACATAGAGAGGAAAGATGAAACGAAATCTAAGAAAAAAAATCATCACCAAATGTGGGAAAAGGAATTGTATGTGTTCCATAAAAATCACGCATGGGAGTGACACTTTCATCTCATCATCTACTGGGGAGGTGTTTAAAATTAATTGTAATATGTCCTGTGACACGGACTTTATTATATATTTAATAGAATGCCCCTGCGGCAAAAAATATATAGGCAGGACAACACAACCTTTTCACAAAAGGATGAATTCTCACAGACACAATGTAGTCACGGGTTTTCCCAAACATGGGTTATTCCGACATATGGCCCATCAAAATAACAAGGATTTTAGTAGCCTGAAAATCATGCCTATAGAGCATATTCTGGACACCACCCCTAATAGAATTCAAAATCAAAACAGAAAGGAGATCTACTGGATATACAAACTGGACACATTGAAACCACAGGGTTTAAATGAGGTTACGGAGACTTTTCTCTAAAAATACTGATATGTGGGCTTAATATCCCCATTTACCGGTTAGCGTGCTGCATCGCAGCGCATTCAGTCGCCACAGGTTGCAGAAACCATTCTCCAAAAGCACTGGTGAAAAGGTTCAATATCCCCACTTACCTGCTTAGGTGTTGCATCGCAGCGCCTTTCATCAACACATGTTATAGAAACCGTCTAGTGAAACAGTGATATGAAGGCTTCATATCCCCATTCACCTTCTGGGGTGTTGCACCGCAGCGCCTTCTGTCACCACTGGTCCCACATCCAATTCTTCTTTAACTTGCCTCCATCCAGCATGCTCCAAAAGGATATCAGATAAGTCTATTTAATAAGTGGTTTTCCCACTCCAACCACAACACTTCAGTGTAGAATACAGGCTTTTCTCCTGCTCAGGACCGCAGCATACCAATAATCAAAAGTATGGAATAGATCAGTCCAAGTCAATTTATTATTTTTTTCATTTGCTTGGTCATCACCCCCTGATGTATTAATACTGCCTAAGATTGTATTATAACGCACGTTATACAGGAGGCCATCCTTTCTTGTATCCAATTTACTCACATATTTTTTGAGGATCTACTACCTGGGATAATAAGCCATGTAAAATTAGGTCTGAGGTGTGGCACAGAATACTATCATCCTCTATCTCCATGATACGTGAACCATGGTACAACCAAAATCATTGGTACACCACATAGGCTTTATAGGTGAAATGAAGCATATTTATATTCCATCTCAGCAATAGTGATATGGGCAATGTTGGATGCATATACGTACACTTGTCAGTGTTTCACTATGAGCATACATTTTTATAATCATGTTTTTTTGGTTATTTCCATATAACTATATCACTCTTGAAAAACAGCTAAGCAATGTCGACCAACTATCAGATACTTCCATGGTCTAGAGGCACTGACCATGGATGCTGTACTGATATGGTATATGGTACCAAGAGACAACGGGTTCGAATCACCACACATATCCAAAAAATTATTTTATTTTTATAACATGGAATTTATATAGAAGACGTTTCAATTTTATTTCAATTTTATTTCGATTGTACACAATTCTCATTACTGTTTTATAATTGTTTTTTTAACAACGCTAAATGGACACAATGTTTTAAGGAATATGTAAAGGTTTGAGTCTGAAACAAAAACGGTTGCTGATACTTTGGCGCCAGTTTTTTTCAGTTTTCATGGTATATAAGTTCTCTGCTTCTAACATCTCTTAAGCTATGCACTTGATGAAGTGGATGGGACGTCCACGAAACACGTCTGTTTTTAGCTTATCAAAAAGTGAATAAATCTACAATAAAAGTATTGGATTCTGTATCATCTGTTTGAGCGGAGGAGCGCGGAACTACCGACACCTTTCATCTTTCTTTTACATTGCTAACCACCAAGGTTTGGTGTCTCCAGCAGCCCTCTCTCACGCTCAATATATGAGTTGTGTAGGACACAACGCTGCAAGGTAAGCATATTTCACTTATTTAATTTTTTTGCCTGGGTAACAGCACTATTGCGCCCCCATTCTCATCTCTTTATAGAAACAAGCATACAATGGAGCAGAAAAACGGTGTTCTCTGGATTGCTTTTAAGCAAATAATCAGGATTAAGATTCAAAAAAAATTATTCCTGGCCCCTGATACCTGGGGCTATTTCTAGAAATATCTGTAAAAGCACCAGCAGACAGAACTGGGACTCTTTTTTATTATAAAAAGTACAAAACACAGATACAAAACACAAATACAAACATTATACAAGAAAAAACCCCAGCAAGACATAGCCCAATTCCGAAATTTCCAGAGTCCAACAAAATAATACATGACACAGAAATGTCCTCGCTCTCCAGGAGACCCCCCAGCAAGGGAAGACCTTAACGTACCTCTTTACCAGACCTCGCCCGAAGGCGCATAAAGCCCCCAATATCCGCCCACATTCATACCCGCACATTCACACTTAACCCTCTAAAAAAAAAAAAGAAGACTAAAAACTGACCCATCGCCCAAAATAAGAGATAGGCCACCTAGCCAAAACGTAACTCTATACACACACGGAAAACAAAACTCTTTTTTTTTCCCCCACAACCAACACCCAAGGTCCCACGAAAGTCTGTGGCCTTTAACAAAACAAGGTCCCACGAAAGTTTGTGGCCATTTATCACACACAAAAAGGTCCTTTTTCGCCTTTATTCCCGCATCCCGCAGGACGTCAATTCTACCAAAACCCCTCCCCCCTCCACCCCTGAAATCCCCCACCGAACCTAAACTAAACCCCCCCCATGCGCAATACACATACATATACATACAATAAACAATAACACAACATAACAATATAACATGACGACAACCATAAAAAACCAATCATGAACCAAAAATCAGACCCAAGTTCAGTGCTTGCAAGCCCTATATTCAGGTTTCCGATACCGAAAAACAAAAACGTACAAGTGAGGGGAGCAGCCCACCACCAGGAAACTGGAGACTACAGAGGCTCTCATCCTAAACTATCACACAACTCCCTGTCCCTCCCTAATAAAGAAAAAGAAAAACCTGTCCCTACCACCCTACCAGTCTTTCCCTACCTGTTCCTGCCTGTCCCTCACTGACCTTCACTACCAACCTAATAATAACTACCTATCCCTAAAGACTGTCCCTATCTGTCCCTCCCTGACCCTACACAACTATCTGACCCTACAAATAAATATAGAAGACTAAGCTCACCCTATCACAAACACACAGAACCTAAACTCTCCCTAGGGCACATTAAATGAGAACCCCCTCCATAGAAGGGAAGCCCTCCCTGCACCCAGCCTCTCATACTCCAGCGAGCGCACTTTTGCCAGGTCACCCAGGATGTTCCTAATCACCTCTTCCCGGGAGAGGGCTTTCTGCTGGGTGGACACTAAACACCGTGCTTTCCACGTGTAGAACCTAGTCACTAAGCTAACAAAGAAAACCGTGCCCCGATCTCGGCCACCAAGGGACCTGAATGCCCCATAGGCCCACTCCGCATAGGAAAGGCCTGCCAGCCTAGGCCAGCCAATGGAAGCACCCACCCTACTGTAGACCTCTATATTGAAAGGACACCGAAGCAGGAAGTGCTCCATGCTTTCAAGCATGCCGCCACACTCCTCACGGGGAAGCAGACAGAACTGGCTATGTGCTATGTGCACTGCAGTCTATACTGCCTGCCTGCCTAGCACTGATATCTATTCAGCTGGATTAGTCCTCAGAAGGACTGTTAGTTGAGATGGATATGTGAATAATATATGCTGGTATATCTATACTAACTAAGAAACAAGCAAATCTCTCCCTAGCTCAGCAGCACCTCTCCCTACACTGTCTGATTCCGGAGTAGACTGTGACGAGCATGGCGGCGCCAGGTCTGATATAGACCTGATGACGCTGTGCAGCCAGCCAATCACTGTAATGCCACAACCAACATGGCTGCGGCATTACGGTGAGTGGCAGACAATCCTTGCATGTTCATTGGCGCTCTAAAGAGCGCCAAACATGCAGGGAGGGGACCAGAGCTCCCGCCGAGCAACCCCCGAAAATACTTGGCGAGCGCCGAGCATCTCGAGCAGTGAGATGCTCAGGCGAGCACCAAGCAGTAGCGAGCATGCTCGCTCATCACTACTTATTACCAGTCTCCACAAATTAGAGAATTATCTTCTTTATAATTTTGGTTTTACTTTGATAAGAACATATGGACATTACAATTGAAATGTAAGTTTGGCTTCAATTTCCTCTTATAATAACAGCAGTTCTCAAGGGTAACAGAATCTAGACCCGCAGTGATCATTTGATCAACTTCATATTCAGGAAAGGTGGTTCACAACTTGTGCCTAATCTACAGTAGCTCGAGTACATATCTACTTTATGTTAAGAGATAGAGCCCATTGCCATTAATTTTCATAAATCACATCTACAAAAATTGATGCGCTCATATAAAATGTGTGTTTATAGCCTTGTCTTCATGCCCCATCACACAAAAAAAATCTTGAACACTAACACATTAGTAATATACAGGTGCATCTCACTAAATTAGAATATCATCAAAAAGTTAATTTATTTCAGTTATTCAGTACAAAAAGTGAAACTCATATTATATAGAGTCATTACAAACATTGTGATCTATTTCAAGTGTTTATTTCTGTTAATGTTGATGATTATGACTTACAGCCAATGAAAACACAGAAGTCATTATCTCAGTAAATTGAAATAATTAACAAAAAACACCTGCAAAGGCTTCCTAAGCATTTAAAAAGGTACATTAGTCTGTTTCAATAGGCTCCACAATCATGGGGAAGACTGATGACTTGACAGATGTCCAGAAGGCAGTCATTGACACACTCCACAAGGTCCCAGAGTTCCAATTTTCATTTGGAAATCAAGGTCCCAGAGTCTGGAGGAAGAGTGGAGAGGCCACAATCTAAGCTGCTTGAGGTCTAGTGTGAAGTTTCCACAATCAGTGATGGTTTGTGGAGCCATGTCATCTGCTGGTGTAGGTCCACTGTGTTTTATCAAGACCAAAGTCAGCGCAGCCGTCTACCAGGAAATTTTAGAGCACTTCATGCTTCCCTTTGCCGACAAGCTTTTTGGAGATGGAAATTTCATTCTCATTCAAATGAGTGGTAGACAGTAATGATTCTTTATATAGAAATGGTGTTGAATCTCTGGTAGTCTTCACCACCATTTTTTTATCAAAAAAAAGAAACAGTCCCCAACTGGAGACATGAAATATCTGGTAAACCTTTATGTATGATGTTTGCTACACAATATTTCACAGCTAAAATTTGAATCCCAAAAGATTATCTATTTAACCATATTTTATTTGATTCAGACAAAGAAAAGATATCAACATAATTTTCAAACAATTCAGGCCATCCACAGGGTAGTATTTTTGACAAATTCACAGATAAAAACATACATTTGTTCTGATACTTAGGGTTCCAACATACAACATCCCCAAGGGCCAGTCAATTACTGTAAACATAACCAATACATGACCATGACCACAGCTGCAGATTCAAGAAGAACAAAATAAATTAATTCACGGTATAAAGTACCAACAATCAGAGGCATCACCTTAGACCACGGCCCCACTATCAGTATTCGGTCAGTATTTTTTCTCAACAGTGGGAGCCATAACAAGGTGAGGAACAATCAGAGAAAATAGAAACAAGTCACCAATTCTGAATTTATCACCCACTACTGGTTTTGGCTCCCACTCCTGAGAAAAAATACTGACCAAATACTGATAGTGGGGCCGTGGCGTTAGTGATACAATTCACCGTGCCCTTAGAGGTTTATTGTGAACAACAGTGACACATAAGGTAAAAACAATTTTAACAAAGGTAATGCCAGATTTTTTGCTATTCTAGCATCAAGAAACTTTTAAGGCCCTAAATCACCTATATTTTTTCAAGACAAGAAAAGCAAAGTCATGGGCAAATACCTATATGCTTAGGTGCACATCCTTGGACCCACCTAGGAATTTTCCAGTGGCAGTCTTCTTGGTCCGATGTCCAAACTCTCCACAGTTGGAACCATGTTCTAACCCTTAGTGACTTACCCTTTCTTGTTCACAGGAGTGAGTAATTTCCATATGTATGTGCATCTCAGCAGGTGTAGTAGATACCCAATTCTTAGGAGGAGGTGCAGAAGCAGCAGAAAGCTCCCGCTTGGGTTCACACAGCCGCCTATCTGATCTGCAATATTGCCAAACATGGCTGATTCAAGGGAAATCAGAGGAGAAAACAAACTGTACTCTATACCATAGAGATGATAGCAAAAGGCTGGATATCATCATTGAGAATCTATAGCCCAACACTGAAACTCAATAAAATGTTCTTCAGGAATACTTGGCCTTTAGTGGAGAGATGCCTTTTAAATTTGTAATATCACTACATGGAAATGGTTATTATAAAGGAGCCCTAAGGCCACAAACAAGTCTACTGTGAAAAGTTTTAGAGCATAGAAATACAGAAGGCCCAAGCAAGAGGGTCACCCTGCAGTTTGGGTATAATAAGTCACAAACGTTGTCTCTCTCAACCAGAGAATCTGAGTTTGAAATACAAATGGCTGCTTTCCCTAAAGGTGATAAAGTCCTTACAATGACTTGTAAATCAGTCAGGAAGGCTATAGTGATGATCGAGCATGCTCCTATTGTGTTCAGCGTGCTCGGGGGTTAAGTTTTCGTCACTCCGTGAACATGATTTGCGACTGTTTGACAGCTTTAATACATGTGAGGAATGCTGGAAAAACAGGCATTCCTCACATGTATTAAAGCTGTCAAACAGTCGCAAATCATGTTCACGGAGTGACAAAAACGTAACCCCTGAGCACACTGAAGATAATAGGTACTCGTCCGAGCATGCTCGTAAATCTCGAGCAACGAGCGTGCTCGATCATCACTGGAAGGCTGACCACAGCTTGCAATGTTGGATCCATTCTGCAAGCTCCTGGACCAACTGGGGCAGGAATTTTATTTGATCAACCACTGTTTGGAGGCGATCCATTTGATCCAGTTATTTTGTAAGGGTCTGTCTGAGGTCACCAGTTCAAAAAGGCTACCTTGGACAGACTTAGAGAAAGACACTGCTCTTAACAAGTCCCAGAGGTACTCTGGCCTTCACCTTTAACCTCCATACTGAGATTGGGGCTTACAATAGTGCCTTCTGGTGGCATCCATGGAGTAGGAGGAGTGAGCTTGAGGAAAATAAGGATGAACTAGCTGGGTAAATAACTTGAGTGACAAGAACAGGGACAAAATCAGGAGAGGTAGTAAAGTCTATTGAATAGCTGATGTCAGAAGGTCAGCCAAAGTAGAATCTAACAAGCCGAGGTCAAGGTCCATGGAAATCATAGAGCCAGACAAAGTCTGGATCACAAGGCAGGCCAAGATTCAGGTTCAATAGTAGGGATAACTCAACAGAAATATAGGAATAAGCCAAATACAATAACTTGTAACAGAACAGTCCAATAATAGACTGGTCAGCAGAAACACACTACCTCACTGGGAGGCACCACAACAAACAACAGCTATAAACTTAGTTGTTACTACAACTTGTTGGGACAGCGCTTGCTCTTCCCAGTGATGCCTGCATCTCCACCTCCTCCACCACCACTGTCGCTCACAGTCACTGCAGCCGTGTTTGGTGATGCAAGCAGATGTCGCTAGAGCAGGGTAAGGTAAGTATGTTGCAATTATATAAAATTTATTATAGAGCCTATGACAAGAAATCTTTCTTTATGTAAAGTATTAATCTTCCACTACACCAACCTCAAAACCATCATATTCAACAAGTATCTTAAACTCTGTTACTGGGACCACCCAGCAGCATTCAGAAAACATCCAGGAATGCCCCCAAACTGCCACTTTTGGGCAGGGCTAGGAGAAACCTTGTTGTTTTCTGATTCAGATCACGGGATTACCTAGCAAAATCGAGACTGCTAAAAGGTACAGACCATAGGTCTCAGTGTAAAGCTGCTTTAGTTTTCCCTGTGCTTGTAGACCTAGCGTGTAGGGAAGAAAGGTAGGCAATAGTGAATTGGTTCGACCAACAAACATTAACCTTTTTCTTACAATGGTTGTCCACAATTAGGAAAGAATGACTGTTTTTTTCCACAAACAACATCATAGTTTTCCACACATTGGCTTAATTTAATGCTCAGCTTCACATTTTTTATGCAGTTTGTACATGTTTCTACATAGACCTAACATCCTGGTTGCAGATTTGGCAAAAAAGGAGGGTGGCCTAAATTGCAATCATGATCGTCAACAATTGTCGTAACATTTTAGACCAAAGTAAGTCAACTAACAAAGAAGTATAACAATCACAATTATAATATATATAGTATAGAGTCTGGTGACTAATCCAAGAAGTACCTTCTGCACACCCATCTCCCCTAGATGATCTCTCCTATGTGCATAAATAGGTAGAGATTGTAGTGTCGGCGTCTCTGCCTCCTGCCGGGCAGAGATGCCGATCGCCTCACTGCCGCGGTCCCAGTCCGGCGTCCTCCGGCTCCCCTGCTGCATCTGCCCGGGGTGCGCGCACCACGCTCAGTTCCCCAGGCACTGTACTTAGGGCGTGCGCGCGTGTGTGCCCTCCCTCTTAAAGGGGCCGCGCGCGCCGTCCTACAGAGTTCCCGGCCGTTGGCCGGAGGACTGCCATTATATAAGGCACCTCCTCCAAAATGGAGGTGCCTGTGCAAGGTTGTTGTTTGTGAGCTAACACTCTCTCCAGCCCTCAGGTTCCCGCGCCCGCCTGCCTGTCTATTAGCCGTGCCCACCTGCCTGTCTATCAGCCGTGCCCACCTGCTTGTCTACCCGCATCTCCTGCCTGTCTACCAGCCGCGCTCATCTGCTGTGCCTGTCGGCTTCGGCCATCAGTCCCGTGGGAGTCGCCTGCTCTCACACAAGGTCGGTCCCAGAGTGGCACCTGGTTCACCTTCCCGGTCCCTCCTTGGTTCACGGAGTCGACTAAGCCGCCGTGTGGCCAGGGTCGGTCCGGGTAAGCACTTAGTTACACCCTTTTGGTCCCTCCTTGTATCACAGCACAGAGGTTCCACCACCCAGCTCCGTAACAGAGATCTGTTAGTTAAAGCGAGTTGGTGGGGAGAAGACACCAAGGATCTGCCTCAGACTTGTCATCTGAGACACATAGTGTGTTTTATCTGAAATGCCAAACTGTTTCAAAGTGAAAATACATTGCTGAAATAACAGGAGTCTGATTCATGCTCCTATGGTTCACACACCATGAATCTCCTATCAGATTCTTTGAAAAAAAATAAGTAATAGCTTTTATGTAATGTGACATTTCTCTGGCTCGGAAGCTCGAACTTCAGATGAAGAGCAATTTATTACAATAATATAAGAATTGGCAATATTTTTGGTAAATCACTTAAAACATAAAATATAGAGATCTGAAGAACTGGTATAGTGTTAAGCATCAGTAAAACAATACATAACATGGTGAAGGACAGAGCATCCGAGGGCAGTGACAGAATGTAGCACACAGCAATTCTCCACTCCTACACTCCACTAGTTTGATGTTTGGCTGGAGCATCTGCCATCTGCATGTGGTCGGGATGATTGCGTTGAGAGTCTATTAATAATAAGTGATGGGTTCCCTGGAATGTGTTTAAACAGTTAATGGGCTGTAAGTGCTAAAGCTGGATTATTTAAAGTGAATCTGACAAGAGGGCCCAAATCTGCCTGCAGCTCCTCCATTCCACTGTCAGCTGACATGTTAAATTCATCATGCTGGGCATCATTTTTCTATGGCTGTGAACTCTAATAAAGGAAGATGTCTGATGAGAAATATACAAGAATGTATTAATAACACATATTTGTAAAATGGAGTATACTGAGTCATACGTCCTTGAAACCGACCGTATTTAGATTGCGATATCTGGTCTGGTATTGCAACCTGAGCACGGTCCGTGTTTCAAAGAGATGTGAATTCAGTTAATAAGGGTTTCCAGGAATGTTGATACTAGGATCATTAACTCCTTCACCCCGAAGCCTGTTTTCACCTTCCTGACCAAGCCAAATTTTACAATTCTGACCAATGTCACTTTATGGCCACAGTCCCACTATCAGTATTCGGTCAGTATTGTTTCTCAGGAGTGGGAGCCAAAACCAGGTGAGGAACAATCAGAGAAAAGGTATAACAGAAACAAGTCACCAATTCTGTATTTATCACCCACTCCTGGTTTTGGCTCCCACTCCTGAGAAAAAATACTGATCAAATACTGATAGTGAGGCTGTGGCCTATGAGGTAATAACTCTGAAATGCTTCAACATATCCCAGTGATTCTGAGACTGTTGGTAAATTTAGGTTAATATGATTTGAATTTATTTATGAAAATATTGAAAATGTGACAAAAAATTAAAAAATGTTGCAATTTTCAAACTTTCAAAATACTTTCAAACGCAAAAAAGTTAATAACATTTCCCACATGTCTACTTTACATCAGCATCATTTTTTAAACATAATTTTTTGTTAGGAAATTAGAAGGGTTAAAAGTTGATCAGTGATTTCTCATTTTTCCAACAAAATTTACAAAACAATTTTTTTTTTGGGACCACATCACATTTGAAGCGACGTTGAGGGGCCTATATGACAGAAAATACCCAAAAGTAACAGCATTTTAAAATCTGCACCTCTCAAAGTGCTCAAAACCACATTCAAATAGTTTATTAACCCTTTGGTGCTTAACAGGATTTAAAGCAATGTGCAAAGAAAAAATGAAAATTTTAGTTTTTCCCATGAAAATATTCCTTTAGCCTGAAATTTTTCATTTTTACAAGGGTAGCAGGAGAAAATAAACCATACAATTTGTTGTGCAATTTCTCCTGAGTACAACAATGCCATATATGTGGTGGAAAACTATAGTTTGGGTGCACGACAGGCTTCGGAAGGGAAGGAGCGCCATTTGACTCTAGGAGCGCAAAATGAGCTGGAATAGAAAGTATATGCCATGTCACGCTTGCAGAGCCCCTGATGTGCCTCAACAGTGGAAACCCCACAAGTGATCGCATTTTTGAAACTACACCCCCTCAAGGAATTTATCTAGAGGTGTAGTGAGCATTTTTAACCCTCAGGTGATTCACAAAATTGTATAACATTGGGCTGAGTAAATGAAAAATTACCATTTTTTTCTAATAAAATGTTGTTTTGATCCCAAGTTTTTAATTTTCAAAAGGGCTAAGAGGAGATAATGAGAGATGTAGTTTGTTACACAAATTCTCCTGTGTACATCAATACCAGATATGCGGTCAAAAACTACTTTTGAAGCACAGTACAAAGCTCAGAAAGGAAGGAGCACCACAATATATTGCAGATTTTGCTGTTATGATTTGCGGACGCCATGTCACATTGGCAGAGTCCCCCATAAGTAACCCCATTTTCCAAACATCTAGGTGTACAGTGATCATATTGAAACCACAGGTGTGGCACAGAACTTTATACCACAGGGCAGTGAAGAAAAAATAATTACATTTTTACCCCAAAAATTTTCTTTTAGCTCCAGATTTTATATTTTCACATTCCAAAATGAAAAAAATTGGACCAAAATTTGTCACACAATTTCTGCTGAACTCGGCAACAAGCCATATGTGGCTGTACACATGGCGAGACTCGGGAGGGAAACAGCACTATTTGACTCCTGGAGCACAGATTTTCCTAGAATAATTTGCGGACTCCATATACAGAGTCCCTAAGTGCCAGAACAGCAGAATTCCCCCTTAAATGACCCTGTAATTTTGATAATTACACCCCTCTGGGAATTTATCTACAGGTGTAGTGACAATTTTGACTCCTTGGGTATTTTCCAGAAACAAGCAGCAATTGATGTTGCTGAGTGAAAATTGCAAACTGATCGGTAAAGAATTGCCAAACATGTGGTTGCTATATGTGTTTTAGGCACACTGGGGCTCAGAAGGGAGGGGCGGCATTAGTGAAAGTTGCAAATCTGCCATTGTAGTGCCCAGTACATAGTAACGCCCAGTACATTGTAGTGCCCATACATTGTGCCCAGCTCGTGCTTCTGGAGACATGCAAGTCGTAAATGAAATGGGCTCTCCTCACTAAAGTAATGCCAAACATGTGGACGCTACATGGTTTAGGCACATTGTGGAGCTTAGAAAAGGGGGGCTGGGATTTGGATTTGGGAGCCCAGAATTTGCTGGATTTATTTGTTGGGGGGAGCCATTTCACTTTCCCAGAGCCTTAATGGTACCAGTAATATGGAATCCCCCTATATTTCCATTAACAGATGATGGACCTGAGTGGTGAATTGCTTTTTATGTGGAATGAGTTGAGGCTTTTATTGGGAACATTTTACATAATATTTTTGATCACATTTATCCTGTGTTCTCCACTGGGCACTTACATCGGGGTTTCCATCTAAATCTTCGAATGCCGCAATTCAGATGAAACCCCCGAGGGATCCATTCACTATAATGAGGCAGAAGAGTTATTCTGGACTCCGTCGAGCCTCTGTTCAGTGGTCAGAGGTGCACAAAACTGTAACCGACGGCACTTTTATGCATTCTTCAAAAGAGAGACACCGCTGGATCATAGGACAGAGTCCACAGTGTCTCCATCTCCTTCATTATAGGGAATTTTCTTCCGAGGGTTCCGACAGAATCACGTATTTCAGAGATTTACACGGAAACCCCGGTGTAAGCACAGAGCGCAGAATAAATGTGCGCCGAGCCTTTCTGCGATCTTTGGGAGAAAGAATGAACAAATCAACTGGAGGACAATAATTGGTTTTATTTGTTTTTTTATGCTGTTACTGTATAAGTAATTAGACGACTTTATTCTTCAGCTCGGTGGGATTACAGCGCTATCAGATTTATATCTGTTTTTATGTTTGGCCGCTGTCACACACTAAAATATGCTTTTTATTTTTAAAAAAAAAGGTTTTGCATTGCCATATTTTGAGAACTAGTTAACTAGTGGGACAGTTTTATAGCTCGGATCATTCTGGACATGGCAATACCAAATATGTGTACTTTTTTGTTTATTTGTGTTCTACATTAATATATATATATATATATATATATATATATAGGTATAATTTTTTTTGTTCTTTATTTTGTGATTTTTGTAAAAAATTATTTTGACAATTTCTTTTAACTTTTTTTTTACCTAGCTTCTCCATGGGACATCAAATTTCCCTGCCCAGATTGCTGATCTAATACTCTGCAATGCTTTTGCATTGCAGAGTATTAGATTAGTGAATTGCTCAAGGGAGTACCTTAGTGATCCCGCGACCATCTTTTGGCCCTGGGTCACCAAGGAGTTCATCGGCACAACGTGATCGCAATCGTGTTGTTCCGATTGGAGCAGAGAGGAAACTCCCTTCCTCTGCAGGCTGATCAATGTCGCTGTTGCTATTGACATAAGAGGGGTTAAATGCCTGCGATCGGCACTAGCACCAATCATGGGCATTACTGCAGGGTGTCAGCTATGATGTATCGCTGACACCTGTTGATGATAACGCTGGCTCTGCTAGTAAGATCGTCGCACCGTACTTGTACAGCAGTTGTCGTGTAGGGGTTATTAGTGGTTAAGAACTACATGCATGAAGCACGAACATACTGTATCTTCCAGTGCCATGTTAGATAGATACCATAGACCCTGCCCCATGATTCCCCTGGTCCATTAATTGGGTTATAGAAATTTATTTTGCTGTTAATTAATGTTATATGTCTACTCAACTTGTTTCTTGTACATGGTTAATATTTAGCAAAGAAATAAAAAAAAATGCGAATACTTTTTTAGGTCGTTTTGGCAAAAAAAAATTTTTTTTGCATTTTTTGGGGTAGTGGGGTAGGTATTTCTACTAATTAGAATTATCCATAACATAGATATTCACATGGACCCTATAATATTACTATAGTGATAGATCATTTAACATTTTTGGCAACAAAAAAGCATAATTAAATGGAACTTGTCACCTGACCGTGGCCAGCACTAATCAGAGCCTTTGTGCATGATTACAGCCAGGTATATTTTTCAAATTTTAATAGTTAGAAGATCAGGCTGAGGACAATAGGTAGAGAAGAGACTAGTCTGGCTCCAACCCCGCCTGACTGCTTCCAGCGCCGCTACAACTGAAAAAGAAATAGATCTGTAATCACCTGTAGCAGTGCTGGGAAAAGCCAGTGGGGGCAGAGCCGAGCTAGTCTCATCCCTGCAACGTTTCAGAGGAAGATATACCTAACTGCAATCAAGTTGTCAGGCTCTGGCTTATGCTACCTGTGGCTTGGCCAGCATGAATCAGGTGACAGGTTCCCTTTAAACATGGGTTACAGAAGAATGAGGTACTCTTGGGTAATGTGAATGAATTCTAAAATATTTTCTCTATATGAATAGTTCCCTTTACAGCCTGTGCTGTATTTGTACGCACAACGCTGTAACCCCCGGTTCAGCACAGGTTCCGGCGCGGAGCCCGCACTGAACAGGGCACATGTCAGCTGATTATTACAGCTGACATGTGCCCGCAGCAGCAGCAGGTGGAATCGCGATGCACCCGCGGCTGTTAACATGTTAAATGCCGTTGTCAATCTCTGACAGCAGCATTTAACAGCGCCGCGCCGGAAGCACGTCATTTACCCCGTCACGTGATCGGGGGTCACCGATGCGTGGGCATGACAACCCTGGGTTTGCAGCAGACTCCAGTGGTTGTCATGACCTAGAGGTCGGCGCTCATAGCACAGGACCATTTCTGCTACATAGAGGTGATCTGCTGATCAGCTCTATGTAGCAGAGGCGATCAGACAAGTGCTGCTTCTAGTCTCCTATGAAGACTATAGAAGCAAGCAAAAAGTGAAAAAAAATGTTTTTAAAAATATTAAAAAAATATAAAAGTTTAAATCACCCCCCTTTCGCACTATTCAAAATAAAATAATAAAAAAATAAAACCCACATCCACGTATTTGGTATCGCCACGTTCATAATCGCCCGATCTATCAATATAAAAAAAAATTAATCCGATCGGTAAACGGCGTAACGATAAAAAAATTCTAAACGCCAGAATTACGTTTTTTGGTCGCCGCAACATTGCAATAAAATGCAATAACAGGCGATCTAAACATCGGATCTACCCCAAAATGGTATCAATAAAAGCTTCAGCTCGGCACACAAAAAGTAAGCCCTCACCCAGCCCCAGATCCCGAAAAATTGAGACGCTATGGGTCTTGGAAAATGGCACCATTTTTTTTTTATTTTTTTTAGCAAACTTTGGATTTTTTTTACACCACTTAAATAAAAAAGAACCTATACATGTTTGGTGTCTACGAACTCATAATGACCTGGAGAATAATAATGGCAGGTCAGTTTTAGCATTCAGTGAACGTGGTAAAAAAAAAAAAATCTGTGGTATTGCACTTTTTTTGCAATTTCACCGCACTTGGAATTTTTTTCCCGTACACGATATGGTAAAACTAGTAATGGCGTTGAAAAGTACAGCTCGTCCCGCAAAAAATAAGCCCTCACACGGCCATATTGACCAAAAAATAAAAATGCTATGGCTCTGGGAACAAGAGGAGCAAAAAACGAAAATGCAAAAATGGAAAATCCCAGGGTTGCGAAGGGGTTAAATGAAACGGCTGCGAGGACTCTCTCATATTTCGCATTGACTTACCCTTATCTACCAGATTTTTTTTGAGATTTTGAGATTTTATTCAATTCGAAAACTACAATCGCTATTAAATATGAATCTGATGTGTATAGTAAAAAAAAAAGTGAACCCAACTAATGATCCGTCTGAAATACTAAGAGTAACTGCTTTGTACTAAAGTCTCGGAAATGCCTGAGTATCAAATGATGCATTTATCAGAAGCCCAAAGTCGGCAGACGTAGTCACACTTGCACTCTCTTTGACCTTTACACTTTAAAATGATCCACTTCCTTGTTGAGTTCATACAATGACTGAAATTCCTATAGCATCATTCATGAATAGAGCAGGCTGCTCAGATTGTTCTGAACATTATTCATTTACAGCTTAAAACAAATGAAAAAAAGAATAACATACAGAGAACCGCTTGTTTCTCCCATCTGTTATGCTTCTGTTTCATGCTGATGCTGATGACAGGGTACCTGGTCAGCGACTGTGCGGTAACACTGCAAATACTGAACCACCATCTGGAGCTTTAAGAATTATGGGTAACTTCCATTCACTATGGCCAAGTTCATTGATAAGTATACAATCTCTGCTAAACAGCACATAAGCTTCTCCAAAGTCACACAGGATCCCTTAGAGAGGATATCCAGGAATGGAAAAAATAAATAACTAAAGGAAATGTCATTAGAAATAAATTCCTATATACATTTAATTAACTAATATCAATCATTTTGTCTGGAGAAATAATCGCTATAGAATTAAAATGAACGCTGCCTTGTTACAGTGGCAGAAACATGTGCTAGAATGTCAGGACTGGTGTCGTGAGTATGCAGTGGGAAGCTCCATGGAGACATGGAGATGCCTATACTGTCATACAGGAAGGTGGTGAGCAGCAGTGTGAGCAGCTTCCTCTTACCTCAGTACCCATGGTATTTTCAGTATTAGATCAAACGGAAACAGTGAACAGCAGGGTGAGCTGCCTCCTATTACCTCAGAACTCCTCGTATCTGCAGTATTAGATGAGAAAGAAATGGTGGACAACAGTGTGAGTGGCCACTTCTTATCTCAGCTGCCCCAGTATATCAAGTATTAGTTCAGGCAAATATGGTGGGTAGCAATGTGAGCAGCCTTTTCTTACCTCAGCACCTATGGTATCTCCAGTATTGGGTCAGAAAGACATGATGGACAGCAGCGTGAGAAGCCTCTCCTTACCTCAGCTCCCCTGGTATCTCCAGGATTAGATCAGAAACAAAGGGTGAACAGCAGTGTGAGCAGCCTCTTCTTACCCCATCAACCCTGATATCTACAGTATTAGATCAGAAAGAAAGGATGGAGAGCAGTGTTAGCAGCCTCTTCTTACCTCAGCAACCCTGGTATCTACAGTATTAGATAAAAAAAAGACAAGCGTGGACAGCAGTGTGAGCAGCCTCTTTCTACATCTGCATGCCAGGCAACTGTCTCCTAACCGAAGTCCCATAGTCACTACTAGAGATGAGCATTGTTCTACTCGAACTGTTCGCCAATCTCAAATTCGAGCTGTTTTGGGCGGTGTTCGAGCCGTTCGGCGAACACGAACAATTTGAGAAAAATTCGGCTGTTCGAGGTTATGTTCGATAACTGTTCGTGCACCAAAATCATAACTGGATTTTTTCTCAGTAATGATGAAAATTAATGTTAATACGCATTTTGAATGTACAGCGGGGTGGGGGGAGGGGCAGGGGATGGATCTCTGCAGGAACAATGAAGATCTCCATTTTTTTTTCTCTTTCCCGCATTTGCAGTGGGGAGGTGCAATCTGTCAGCCTATCAGCAGCGCACACACGGAGCGAAGTGCTTTTTTTCACACAAGCAAGGGCATGTGTCATTGGCAGTGTATGTCACATGTCCTTGCCCTATAAGACCAAGCCATTTTCCCCGTCGCCACCATTTTCTCACTGCTGCAGCTGCGTGTTAGACGGCACCGCTGTTGCTGTGTGCGCTATACCTTGTTAATTTCAAGCCAATTTTCGCACAAATATACAGATAGCTTGGGAGTAGGGAATAGTTGTGATTGCAGTCCTTTTAAGGACTAGGTTACAGCATTTCCTACGACTTTTATCAGGGAGGTCTGTGCTCTTAAATAGATAGGTTGTGGGAGTAAAGACTAATTGTAATTGGAGTCCTTTTCAGGACTAGGTTACATCAGTTCCTATCAGTTTTTGCCAGGCAGGTCTGTGCCAGTGCTGTGCAAGTTTTTTTCACAGCATTTGGCTGAATCTAGCAAAGCTAATCCTTTTTGGCCTATTGCAGAGTGTGTTAGTCAGTGGAGTAGCCTATCTGTGTTGCAAGATATACCACCTGTGTATAGAATACCAATTTTTTTACTGCACCTAGTGAAGTAAAATCTTTTGGGCATAGCATCATTCTATTAGTCCATCTATACTGACCTCCATCAGGTTGCAAATTAAAACTAATTTTTATCTGCATCTACAGTACCTCTGAAAAAATATTTGGGCTTCTACCTGTGTGTGGGACTTGTTGTATTAGTCCATCTATACTGACCTCCATCAGGTTGCAAACTGAATATATTTTTTTCCTGCATCTACCTCTGAAAAAATATTGGGCTTCTAGCTGTGTGTGGGTCTTGTTCTATTAATCCATCTATACTGACCTCCATCAGGTTGCAAACTGAATATATTTTTTTCTGCATCTACCTCTGAAAAAATATTTGGGCTTCTACCTGTGTGTGGGACTTGTTGTATTAGTCCATCTATACTGACCTCCATCAGGTTGCAAACTGAATATATTTTTTTCCTGCATCTACCTCTGAAAAAATATTGGGCTTCTAGCTGTGTGTGGGTCTTGTTCTATTAATCCATCTATACTGACCTCCATCAGGTTGCAAACTGAATATAATTTTTTTCTGCATCTAGCTCTGAAAAAATATTTGGCCTTCTAGTAGTGTGTCGGACTTTCTCTATTAGTCCATCTATACTGACCTCCATCAGGTTGCAAACTGAATATAATTTTTTTCTGCATCTAGCTCTGAAAAAATATTTGGCCTTCTAGTAGTGTGTCGGACTTTCTCTATTAGTCCATCTATACTGACCTCCATCAGGTTGCAAATTAAAACTAATTTTTATCTGCATCTACAGTACCTCTGAAAAAATATTTGGGCTTCTAGCTGTGTGTGGGACTTGTTGTATTAGTCCATCTATACTGACCTCCATCAGGTTGCAAACTGAATATATTTTTTTCTGCATCTACCTCTGAAAAAATATTGGGCTTCTAGCTGTGTGTGGGACTTGTTGTATTAGTCCATCTATACTGACCTCCATCAGGTTGCAAACTGAATATATTTTTTTCTGCATCTACCTCTGAAAAAATATTGGGCTTCTAGCTGTGTGTGGGTCTTGTTCTATTAATCCATCTATACTGACCTCCATCAGGTTGCAAACTGAATATAATTTTTTTCTGCATCTAGCTCTGAAAAAATATTTGGCCTTCAAGTAGTGTGTCGGACTTTCTCTATTAGTCCATCTATACTGACCTCCATCAGGTTGCAAATTAAAACTAATTTTTATCTGCATCTACAGTACCTCTGAAAAAATATTTGGGCTTCTAGCTGTGTGTGGGACTTGTTGTATTAGTCCATCTATACTGACCTCCATCAGGTTGCAAACTGAATATATTTTTTTCTGCATCTACCTCTGAAAAAATATTGGGCTTCTAGCTGTGTGTGGGACTTGTTGTATTAGTCCATCTATACTGACCTCCATCAGGTTGCAAACTGAATATATTTTTTTCTGCATCTACCTCTGAAAAAATATTGGGCTTCTAGCTGTGTGTGGGTCTTGTTCTATTAATCCATCTATACTGACCTCCATCAGGTTGCAAACTGAATATAATTTTTTTCTGCATCTAGCTCTGAAAAAATATTTGGCCTTCTAGTAGTGTGTCGGACTTTCTCTATTAGTCCATCTATACTGACCTCCATCAGGTTGCAAACTGAATATATTTTTTTCTGCATCTACCTCTGAAAAAATATTTGGCCTTCTAGTAGTGTGTCGGACTTTCTCTATTAGTCCATCTATACTGACCTCCATCAGGTTGCAAATTAAAACTAATTTTTATCTGCATCTACAGTACCTCTGAAAAAATATTTGGGCTTCTAGCTGTGTGTGGGACTTGTTGTATTAGTCCATCTATACTGACCTCCATCAGGTTGCAAACTGAATATATTTTTTTCCTGCATCTACCTCTGAAAAAATATTGGGCTTCTAGCTGTGTGTGGGTCTTGTTCTATTAATCCATCTATACTGACCTCCATCAGGTTGCAAATTCAAAATAATTTTTTTCTGCATCTAACCCAGCCAATAGTTTTGGCCTAATACCACAGTTTGGTCACTCAGCTCTGCTCGGTTACCATCCATTGTTTTTTTGTGCAAACAACTCCAGAGTTGTGAATTAGTTAACCACCAAAATGAGTGGAAAAAGGCCTGCTGCTGGTGGAAAGGGGAATAGGCGTGTTGGGAAGGGGAAAAAAGGTTGTGTCCGTGGGGTAGGTGTTAAAGCAACAGTAACATCTGCAGAAGAAAGACCATCTTCCAGCCAAACTAAAATGTCTACTTCTTTTAGCAGACAATGTGATAAGATCCCTTTCTTACGGCCACGCCAATCGCTACAAATTCCAGATGAGGCACAAAAACAGCAGGTGCTTCAACGGATATCAAGTGCTCCTTTAAGTGGGCTCTCCTCCACATCAACTTCAACATCACAAATACTCCAGTCCTCAAAGGTGTCACCCAAATCGCACTTGCTTCCTCACAGCTCCCAAATCTCCAGCTGCCCGTCTGAGTATGAGGTAGAACAGATGGTTGAGTCTGCAGAGCTGTTTACTCATACTATAGCCTGGGAATCAGAGGTCGACTCCAGCGCTTCTGTGAATCCAGACGAGGAAATGATCTGCACTGATGCCCAGAATCTTTATGAGTCGGATCCAGGACCAGACGCAGAAGGTTCTGACCATAATGTAGACCCTCATTCCCAAACTGTAACTCCTGTTGGTGGAGACAATGAGGAAGACGATGATAAGACTCAAATACCTGATTGGAGCGACAACTTTAGTTTTTTGTCAGGGCAGGAACAGGTTGGCTCTGAGGACGACGGGTGTGATAACGCACAGGGTGATGATGATGAGGTTGGAGATCCCACTTACTGTCAACCCACAGTCAGCCAAGAGATGAGGTCAGCAGAGGAGGTGGAGGAAGATGCTAGTGACGACGAGGTCAGGTTGCGCCTTCCTGGACAGAGACGTAGTACTGGAAGCATGTCAACAACTGCATCCTCAAACACAACTCTGCCTCTCACCACAAGTCGTGGTGGCTCTTCAGGTCGCATGGGTGCTAAGCCTTGCATAGCCTGGGCATTTTTTCAGATCGATAAAGATGACCCAACTCGTGTTATCTGTAACATTTGTCAGCAAAAGCTAAGTAGAGGCCAAAAAATACATAGTTTGAGTACTTCATGCATGAACCGGCACATGGACATGAAGCATAAGTTGCAGTGGGAAGCTCAGTGTGCTACAATGCGGCCTAGCCGGCCGGGCCAACCACCGTCTGCCATATCTTGTGCATCCGCGGCCTCTTCATCCTCTGTGACTGGGGGGACAGCAGTCACACCTGTTTTGGGGCGCAGACCTGCCACCTCTTTACCCGCAACAGCCAGCGTGATTGGCAGGTCATCATTTTCTTTGGAGGTGGTAACACCAGCTGGTGTTGAGCGCTGTCCGACATCGATAGCACCACCTTTGGATCAAGGCAACCTAACATGTCCGCCTGCATCTTCCTCACAGACCGGCAGTTTGCCGGGGACACCCTTATCAACCCCGTCTAAGCACAATAGCCAGCCCTCGGTCCCTCAGATGTGGACAAGTAAAAGACCATTTCCTCCTAGCCATGAGAAAGCTAAGAGGTTGAATTTCACCATCTGCAAGCTCTTGGCTACAGAAATGCTGCCTTTCCGCCTGGTGGACACAGAGGATTTTCGAGACCTTATGTCCGTCGCAGTGCCCCAGTACCAGATGCCCAGTCGGCACTACTTCTCAAAGAAAGGTGTGCCTGCGCTCCACCAGCATGTCGCACATAACATCACCGCTTCTTTGAGAAACTCTGTGTGTGACAGGGTGCATTTCACCACAGACACTTGGACGAGTAGGCATGGACAGGGGCGTTACATGTCGCTGACTGGGCACTGGGTAACTATGGTGACAGCAGGACAAGGGGCTGCTGTCCAAGTCTTGCCGTCCCCACGAGTTGTGCGTCAATCCTCTTTATGTCAAAGTTCCTCCACTGCTTCTGCCTCCTCAACCTCCTCTCGGTCTTCCACCTGCACCCAAAGCCTGTCTGGTCATGCCACAAGCTTTCTAACTGCGCAGAAGGGATCCTGCACACCTCCTTACTATGCTGGCAGTAGGGCTCAACGTCATCAGGCGGTTTTTACATTGAAATGTCTGGGAAATGTGAGTCACACAGCTGAGGAGTTGTGGTCAGCTCTGGAGAACCAATTTCATGAATGGTTGTCTCCACTGGACCTGAAACCAGGGAAGGCCGTGTGCGACAATGCTGCAAACCTGGGTGCGGCCCTTCGCCGGGGCAATGTCACACACGTGCCTTGTATGGCTCACGTGTTGAACCTGGTTGTCCAGCAATTTTTAGCCCACTATCCCAGACTAGATGGCCTTCTGCAGAGGGCACGGTCGCTGTGTGCTCACTTCCGCCGTTCGCATCCCGCAGCTCAGCGACTTACATCTCTACAGAAGTCGTTGGGCCTGCCACTTCACCGGCTAAAATGCGATGTGCCTACCCGGTGGAATTCAACTCTGCACATGTTGCAGCGACTGTGGCAGCACCGACAAGCCCTGGTGCAATACGTTCTGACGTATAACCTGGGCCAACGAGATTCAGAGGTGGGGCAAATCACGCTGGAGGAGTGGTCTCAGATCAGGGACCTATGCACCCTTCTGCACAGTTTTGAAATGGCGACGAAGATGTTTAGTGCTGACGATGCCATTATCAGCATGACTATTCCGGTGATTTACATGCTGGAGCACATGTTAAACAGAATTCGGAGTCAGGTGGTGGCACAAGAGGAGGTGGAGGAAGTAGAGGAGGAGGAGTTGTATGCGGAAGGGCTAACATCTGCAAGGTCCAGACGGTCGGCAGCACCAAGGCGGCAGGCATGTGAGGGTGGGGGAGATGGTTTTACCAGGGCGCATGGTAGCAGCCAAACTAGTGAGGAAGGTGCAGGAGCCCAGGAAGAAGTGGAGGACGAACTGATGGAAGACTCATCAGATGAGGGAGACCTTGATCACATTTCTGTTGTGCGAGGTTGGGGGGAGAGGACAGAGGAAGGAAGCATGATTGTTACCTCGCCACCAACACAACAGGGACTTGGTGCTCCTGGATGCGCAACACACATGAGTGCCTTCTTGCTGCACTACCTGCAACATGACCCTCGAATTGTGAGAATTAGAAATAATCCTGACTACTGGGTTGCCACACTGTTAGATCCCCGGTACAAAAGTAAATTTGCAGAAATTATTCCTGCCATAGAAAGGGATGCACGCATGCAGGAGTATCAGCAGAGACTGTTGCAGAATCTTACATGTGCTTTTCCACAAAATACCAGTGGTGCACGTAGTGAATCTCACAGTTCCAACTTGCCAACCGTGGGACCGTCAAGTGTTCAGCACTCAAACCGTAACAGAACCACAGTATCTGCTGGTAACATCAATTTTGCGGAATCATTTCACCACTTTTTTAGCCCATCCTTTGCAAGGCCACAGGAGACAAGAAGTCTGACACATAGTCAACGCCTAGAGACGATGGTACAGGAGTATCTCCAAGTAAACATTGAAGCCACGACTGTGTCACTGGACCCTTGCTCTTTTTGGGCTTCCAATCTGGATAAATGGCCGGAGCTAGCCACTTACGCCTTGGAGATCTTGTCATGCCCCGCAGCCAGCGTTCTGTCTGAACGTGTGTTCAGCGCTGCTGGTGGTGTGCTGACAGATAAGCGCACGCGGCTCTCCACTGATAATGTAGACAGACTCACGTTCATAAAGATGAACAAATCATGGATCCGAAACGACTTTTCTACCCCTGTGTCATCCTGGGGAGAGTAAAAGCTTGATGATTGGTTAAAATCACCCTACCAACCGTTTTAAGCTTTCAAATTACTAATCATGTTTATCTGTATCTTGACTGGAAAATAATTTGGGCTTTGTAGCAGTGTGCAGCACTGATCCTATTAGGCCATCTATACTAAAGCTTCACCAGATTTAAAATTAAAAATAATTTTTAGCTGCATCTAGCCCGGAAAATAATTTTGGGGCTCCGAGATGCGCAAGGCACATAAGTGCCTTCTTGCTGCACTACCTGCAGCATGACCCTCATATTGTCAGAATTCGAAGTAATCATGACTACTGGGTTGCCACACTCTTAGATCCCCCAAACTTTTCGATCAACCTTTTCATTTTAATAAAGACCAAAAAAATGGTCATTTTTGAAATTATAAGCATTAGCAGGTTGTTAGAAACTGAAATCAAACAGTTTTCAACTCAAAACTTTATTCTAGGTGATGTTACATTTTCACATAGGACCCCTTGTTCGAAAGGAGCTTCTGAACTCTCTCGTCCATTGAATTTGTCAGGTTTTGGATGGTTTCTGCTTCAATTGTTTTGCATGAGGACAGAATACCCTCCCAGAGCTGTTGCTTAGATGTGAACTACCTCCCGCCATCATAGACACTCCTTTTAATGATGCTCCAAAGGTTCTGAATGGGGTAGAGGTCAGGGGAGCATGGGGGTCACACCATAAGTTTGTCCCCTTTTATGCCCATATCAGCCAGAGATGCAGATGTTTTATGTGCAGCATGAGATGGTGCATTATCATGCAGAAAAATGATCTTGCTGTGAAATACACGGTTCTTCTTCTTGAACCATGGCAGGAAGTGCTGTTTGAGAAAATCCACATACATTATGGAGTTCATCTTTAGCGCCTTCAGGGATCCTAAAGGGGCCGACAATCTCTCTCCCCATGATTCCAGCCCAAAACATTACTCCACCTCCTCCTTGTTGGCGCTGTAGCCGTGTTTGCTTGGGGTGTCCATCAACCAGCCATCCTCCACTCCATCCATCTGGACCATCGAGCGCTGCACGGCACTCATCCGTGAACAAAACAGTTTTGAAATCAGTCTTCATGTAATGTTTGGCCCACTGGAGCCGTTTCTGCTTGTGTGAAGTGGATAGAGGAGGTCGACAGGATGGCGCATGCACAGCTGCAAACCTCTGAAGGACCCTGCATCTTGTTATTCGGGGGACGTTGGAGGCACAAGCAGCTTCAAAAACTTGTCTGCTGCTATGACAAGGCTTTTTTGCTGCTGCTCTTTCAACCTGACGTAATTGCCTGTAGGAAAGAGTCCTCAATTTGCCCTTATCAGCACGCACACGTGTGTACTGTGAATCAGCTACATACTTCTTGATTGCCAAGACACTTCATCCTGATCATCGCACAATGTTGATTGTAGTCATGCCTTGACCTAAACACTCCACAATTTGTTGCTTCTCAGCAGCCGACACATCCTTTTTCTTTCCCATTTTGGCAGAAAATGTAGGCTGCTTAATAATGTGAGAGAGCCTTCTTAAGTAGTCTTGCCTTTCATTGGACACACCTGCCAAACTAATTAGCACAGGTGTCTGCAATTGCTTACAGTGATATAAAGAGCCCTGACACACATCACCATCAATGAGTTTAACTGACAAACAAACAAATTCTTCCCTTATCACTCCTAAACACTTTTTGCATAATAATTTGGAACGCAGTGTACATGTGCTTTTCCACAAAACACCAGTGGTTCACGTAGTGAATCTTACAGTTCTAACTTGCCAACCGTGGTCTGTATGGAGTTGTTCAATAAAGGGCCCAAAATTAAGATAACATAGATGGGAGAGGTCTCTATGAATAGGAATTCCTAAGTATTTGATACCCTGTGAGGGCCAGGCAAAGGGAATGTTGGACTGGATGGAATCCTATATGGATTTGGGGAGGGAGACATCGAGGGCCTCAGACTTCGCTGCATTGATTTTAAAATTTTACCATGTAACAAAGTGATCTATTTCAGCCATAACAGCATGGATGGATATATGTGATTGAGTGATATATACTAGGACATCATCAGCAAATAGAGAGCACTTGTACTCGGTGCCTCCCACCTCAATCCACCTAATATTGGGGTTATGGCGAATTGATGAGAGCAGGTGCTCCGTCACTAGGATGTATAAGAGAGGGGACAGAGGACATCACTGCCTTGTCCCATTGGTGATTGTGAAAGGTGATGAAAATGTTCTGACGCACCCCCTGGGCCTTGGGACACCCGGAACCGGACCCTTTTTGGTGGATGCTGGTGGTTGTAGTCTTCGTGGCGGCGACCCGGTTCCGTGGCTCAGGGCGGTCAAACCAGTGGCGGAACTATTTATTTGGTTTTGATGTTTAAATGTCCGACTACGCCACCCGTGGATTGCGGTCAGAGTGAACCGCCGCTACAGGGCAGACCGCTGAGGCTGGTGTTGTGGGTGCAGCAGAGCGTAGCATAACTCCCCACGGGAGGAGTATAGCCTCAGGGCAGTGTATGCGGAGGATGGGGGTGATGGTGCAGGGCAGCAGCAGTAACGACACGGAGTCAGTGATGCAGTTCAGGGCCTTTACTCACAGTTCTTATTATCCAGACCACGTCTGCAGGTAACGGCTGCCCACGTCGTACTGTGCTCACCAGGTGAGGGGCTCAGACAACTCCCAGATAACTTTGGAGCACTTCACAGGACCCCCTTTGTGTGTCCTTTGTCTGGCCTTTCTTACCAACACTTCTGTCCGGCTGCCTCGGGCCTCCTCTTGGTAAACTTGGCGCCAGTTTCCCTGACCCTATGTGGTGCCTTCCTAGCGGGTGTAGCGAGGGGCTGCGCCACATAAAATGTCAGATCCTCCGGTTTCTAGCTGAGGGTCGTTTCCTGCCTCCACTAGTTCGGGGACCGGTCTCCCCCTTTGGCCTGACCCCTCCACGCAGGTGGATTCGGGCGTGCGGTGGCGACTCGCCCGTCCGCACCCCTGGGATCCCTTCATTCCTCGTTCCTGGAGCCTTCTCCGCTCCTCTTCCTTCCTTCTCCCTCTTCCAGGCCTGGGCCTCTGTTACTAGGCCCGCCTCCGGAGCAGAGCTCATGCAGAGCCCCTGCTCCCTGCCACTTCTGCTCAGACTTCTCTGCACTGAACTAAGATGGTGCCCACCTTTTATACTCCCTTCTCAATGCACCCAGGAACTGCTTCCTCCCTGCTCCTGCACTACAGGGTTCCCCTTCCTCAGTGTTCCCTCCCCCCACTCCAGCCAGGGACAGGGACTGTCGTGCCCATCTCAGGGGCATATTGGTCGCCCTGCCCCACGGCAATGTGGTGTAATGCATGCAGGTGTCGGGTCCTGATCCACACTCCATCCTTACCTGAGAGTGAGATATCACACCTCTGGGTGAGGTGCAATACGCCTGTAGCAACCGAGCCCTCAGGGTGCTACAGTTCCATTTATCTTCAGCCTAGGTGACGTATTGCGATACAGGGCCGTGATTTTGGCTATAAAAGGGTCCCCTAGACCCCTACCCCAAGCTTTTTAAGAGAATCATATATGGCGTGCCAGGAGACTCTATGGAATGCTTTCTCAGCATCCAACGAGAGTATCTAATTACAAATTTTTAACTGCATCTAGCCCAGGAAATACTTTGTGCCTAGTAGCAGTGTCTGCTAGTCAGCGGATTATCCCGGCTGTTAAGCAAGCTGCACCACCTGTAGTTTAGACACTTAATTTTTTCAAAGGAAATGCTTCGGGACCATGGGATACTTAGTGAAGAGCATCAGGAGGCACCCCAAGGCATAGGGGCTGGGACTGGCAGTAGGATGCCTTGCGGTGGACAGCCGAGCTCGATCCTTATAAAAGCTTTTTAACTGCAGCAGCTTTAGTGGACGCTACTGGAGCTGGAATTACCGCGGCTGCTGGCATGAGACTTGCCCTCCAATAGATCCTTGTAAATGGATTTAAAGTGTATTCATTCAAATTAGAGAGACAATTTAAATTAAAAAGCTTAGAGCTGCCTCCACCACAGGGGGGCTCGCTCGACCCACCAGCGGACAGGCACCAGTATTGGGAGAGGGGGGCTGGCCGTCAGGGTTCACCGCGGCTCTGGCACAAACCCGGCGACACGGAGGTGGCACGGGCAGGAGCGGACTGGCCGTGTCGGCTTTGTTATGCACACGCCCGGGCTGAGCGGCGTGTGCGTGTGATTGTAGTGATTCCACTGGACCGTGCCGGAGAGTGAATGCCTGGAGGGGCTTAACTAGGTATTCACCCGATCCGACTAGGGTCGCACGACGGCATACGACGCCAGTGCACCAAGGAGGAACCGAGCAAAGGGACCAGGTGCTACTCCAGGACAGACCCCGGACACGGCTGTTGACCCACACAGGGGAATACAGGAACAGACTGGTAGGCTGGCACACAGACTGGTGGGTATAGGCAGGCACGACTGGTATGCAGGCAGGCGGGTAAGCAGGCAGGGGGGTACAGGCAAGCACAGCTAGAGTGCAGACAGGGAGGCACTAGCAGGTAGGAACACAGGCGGGATAGGACCCAGTACACACTGGGACTCAGGAACAATACAGGCAGAGGGGTACAGGCAAACACAGCTAGAGTGCAGACAGGGAGGCACTAGCAGGTAGGGACACTGGCGGGATAGGACCCAGTACACACTGGGACTCAGGAACAGAGCCACAGATGTGGCGGACAAACACAGCAGAGTGAGGCCGCCCAGAGAGGTGAGCGAGAACAGGGCAGGACAAGGCCGCCTGGAGCGGTGAGCAAGAGTAGAGCAGGACAAGGCCGCCAGGAGCGGTGAACAAAGGATCAAAGCTGAGCGAGACTGCTGGAGCAGTGAGCAAGAGTAAAGCAGGACGAGGCCGCCTGGAGCGGTGAGCAAGAGTGGAGCGAGACTGCCGGAGCAGCGAGCAAAAGGGTCAGAGCGGAGCAAGGCTGCCGGAGCAGCGAGCAAAGGAGTCAGAGCAGGCTAGAACCGCCGGAGCGGTAAGCAAAGGAGTCAGAGCAGACTAGAACCGCCGGAGCGGTGAGCAAAGGAGTCAGAGCAGGCTAGAACCGCCGGAGCGGTGAGCAAAGGAGTCAGAGCAGGCTAGAACCGCCGGAGCAGTGAGCAAAGGAGTCAGAGCAGGCAAGGCTGAGTAGGGGGGACAGGGCTCTGTTCACACGGAACAGACAGGAAGGGAAAGGCAGAGCCAGACACCCACAGGGTACTTGCAGTGAAGTAGCGAGTGGACCACAAACTCACAAACGGGAGTACAGAGACAACAGGCAGGAGTTAGGTACGAGTTCAGACTCTGCAGAAAAAGGAAAGGAACGGACATAGAGAAAAGACAGATGAAAGATAGGAGAGAGTACAGACTGGAACTGAGTGTACGGACGAGACCGACACAGGAGCGGGACACAGGAGCGGGTCTGGGAATACGGCCCCCAGAGAGGCGGGACGAACAGGCAAGGAGCGTGTTCAGACAGAACAGACAAGATACAGGAGCAGGTCTGGGTAATCGGCCCCCAGAGAGGCGGGACAAACAGGCAAGGAGCGTGTTCAGACAGGACAGACAAGATACAGGAACGGATCTAGGTAATCGGCCCCTAGAAGGCGGGAGGAACAGGCTAGGAGCGTGTTCAGACAGGACAGACAAGATACAGGAACGGATCTAGGTAATCGGCCCCTAGAAGGCGGGAGGAACAGGCTAGGAGCGTGTTCAGACAGGCCTGGAAATACAGCCTCCAGGAAAGGCAGCAGGCAAGAGTACACAGACAGGACTCAGTTCAGACACGGGAACTGATACCGCAAGGCAGGAGACATAGACAGGACTCAGTTCAGACACGGGAACTGATACCGCAAGACAGGAGACAAAGAACGGGACCTGGCATCTTCAGAGTGAAGGCACACACTGAATGAAACACTATGCTCAGGCAGGGATAGATGGGAGCAGCTGAGCTATATACCAGGTGACAGACAGCAATAGGCTGAGGACGCACAAGGGGTGTGACCCACAGCAGGTACAAAAAGCAGGAAGTGATCGGGCGCCGCCCTTAAGCAGCAGAAACAGACACAAACAGACAGCATGGAGGGAAGCCAGAGAGACATTCTGGACTGGAGATCAAGTGCGCGCTCTTGCACAGTGGGAGATGGACCACCATGCAAGGACGCCGCCAGGTATGTTACAGGCTTCTCACTTTTTGGATTTTAGAAGGGCATGACATGCCTATATCTGTGTCTCCCCCTCCTTTTACTCCTCCACCTCTTTTATTTTCGCATGACTATATGTACTTGTCACTTTTCCATGTGTTAGTTATGTCTTCTGAGCAGTTTGTCAGCTTTTGGACACCTTTGAAGGTGTTTTCTATGTGTTTCTATGTGTTTTTGTTTGCCTGCCATTGGTTTTAACGGTGTTCGAAGGTGTTCGACGAACAGTTCGACGAACAGTTCGGCGAACACACGGGTGTTCGACGAACCGAACCGAACTCGAACACTACGGGGGTGGCTCAACACTAGTCACTACACAGTGATTCCACCGGGCATTTTTTACGCATTGCTGTGATCGTGAAGATATGTATGACAAATGCAATACTAATATTACAACATAAGTATCAATTTGCATATCCTTCGCCCGTGTCTTCACATTCTTGCTGATGGTTGCATCTATATGTAAAGGGCAAACAATGCCAAAGTCAGCTGATGACATCACACATAATAGACAAAGACAGCCTGTTTCAAAATTGGCAATGTTCATCCCTCCATCTCACATATTATAAGTTGCTCTTTATAAAATCTCAAAGAATGCATAGTAGCACAATACGAAGAATATTGCCTTTCTAGCACAGTTATTGATATTCATGTAGTCAAGACTTAACATGAAAAGAAAATGGAAACCTTCCTTATGCTATACCTCAGGAGTACAAAAATTAAAAAATTTTCCTTTTTGTTTCTTTTTTTGGGGAGAAAATATTGGATATACTATGTAAAATAAATGCAAAAATAGAACAGATAGCACTTTGTTTTTTCCACTGGCCTTCTCATTAATAGAAAAGGTGATTAAGACCCTCACCACAATCTGTGTTATTTAGACAATTTGTGGATTTTTGCACCCACTAGTTTATGGAGCTGAAAAATAAAGAACCAACTCAAGTTAATAGTATGAATTATTTATATGGTCACAAGAAGCCGAACATTATGACTAGTGTTGAGCGAGCACTAAATTGCTCGGGTGCTCGAAGCTCGGGCCGAGCTCACTGTGATACTCAGGTGCTCGACGCGAGCAACGAGCCCAATGTTAGTCTATGGGAGACCCGAGCATTTTTGCGGCGGCACCCCCGGCAGTCTGTAGAAAGCCTAAAAAGTGCCCAAAACAATAGTGACAGTGCTCAAAAGACATGGGGGCAGCATGGGGATCGCCCCTGGAAGCATTTCTGACCACCAGGTCACTGCTGTCAACAACGTGGTCAGAGGTATTAAGCCACTTTTACGGGCTCACAATAAAACGTTCAAAAACGAAACTGAAACGGTTTTCCTGTGAAATATGGAAAATTTAGTTTCCAGGGTAAAGACTTGTGTATAAGGTAAAATAAATAACCAAAAACAAAAATACTCCTCCACACCTTGGGCTATGTTCACAAGTAGCATTTTTCATGCTTTTTTGAACTTTTGTATTGCTTTCAACCGTGACAAATGCATTCACCGGGAAATGTCATTTTAACATTTTACAACCTTATCTGGCCATGTGCTGTGTGACACATGCATACAGTGCTGAAAAGACATGGGAACAGCATTGGGAAGACCCCTGGAAGCATCTCTGACTCCCAGGTCACTGCCTAAAAGTGTGCCCATCAGAAGTGATCCTTGCCGCATCAGAAGATGCAGACTTGCAACTATCCCCGTGCAAGTCCTTGTCCCAGGGCAGTGTTTAATTGTACTTCCTCCATTCCTTGCAATGCAAGCGCAAATATGCAGCCAACCACCCACCCACCCGCAGGCTGCAATACCATACTGCTAGCTTGCACTTGAAATGGGGCCTTTTAGTTTGGAGTAGGCCGAAGCTGGCCACTACCTCATGGCTGCTTCGGCGGCCTGGTATCCATACTCAGTCCCCAGCCGCCCAGCGGCAGGGTGTCCACACACGGTCCCCAGGCGCCTGGGGGTGGCCGGGTGTCCATAAACGGTCCCCAGCCGCCCCTATTTCTTCTGTCACCTTCCCACAAACTTTTCTTAGCCTGGCCTGCTTTAGGGCAGCATTGGACGAGCCCACCAGAGAACCAGACTCCTCCGGTGTCTGGCTTCTCCATCAGGGGAGTTGAGAGCGCCAAGGTGAGGAGCATGATGATGATGATAGAAGTTAGCATCTGCTTTGTTTTCTTTTAATGCAAGCGTAAGTGTGCAGCCTGCCACCCACCCACCCCCAGGCTGCAATGCCATACTGCTAGCTTGCACTTGAAATGGGGCCTTTTAGTTTGGAGGAGGCCGAAGCTGGCCACTACCTCATGGCTGCTTCGGTGGCCTGGTATCCATACTCAGTCCTCAGCCGCCTGGCGGCCGGGTGTCCATAAACGGTCCCCAGCCGCCAGGGGGCGGCCGGGTGTCCATACTCGGTCCCCAGCTGCCCCACGGCCGGGTGTCCATAAACGGTCCCCAGCCGCCCCTATTTCTCCTGTCACTTTCCCACACACTTTTCTTAGCCTGGCCTGCTTTAGGGTAGCATTGGACGAGCCCACCAGAGAACCAGACTCCTCCGGTGGGCCCTGGCTTCTCCATCAGGGGAGTTTAGAGTGCCAAGGTGAGGAGCATGATGATGATGATAGAAGTTAGCATCTGCTTTGTTTTCTTTTAATGCAAGCGTAAGTGTGCAGCCTGCCACCCACCCACCCCCAGGCTGCAATGCCATACTGCTAGCTTGCACTTGAAATGGGGCCTTTTAGTTTGGAGGAGGCCGAAGCTGGCCACTACCTCATGGCTGCTTCGGCGGCCTGGTATCCATACTCAGTCCCCAGGCGTCCGGCGGCCGGGTGTCCATAAACGGTCCCCAGCCGCCCCTATTTCTCCTGTCACTTTCCCACACACTTTTCTTAGCCTGGCCTGCTTTAGGGCAGCATTGGACGAGCCCACCAGAGAACCAGACTCCTCCGGTGGGCCCTGGCTTCTCCATCAGGGGAGTTTAGAGTGCCAAGGTGAGGAGCATGATGATGATGATATAAGTTAGCATCTGCTTTGTTTTCTTGGAATGCAAGCGCATGTATGTAGTAGCGGCTAGGCCTGAGGTGGTCAGCGTTTTGGCGTATATCCTACCTCCTCCGAGGATTTCTGGATGTTTTCCTGCTACTATCCCAGTTCTATGACTCCCGTTAAAGCAAAGCTTCAGGTGATAAATGGTGGATGAGGTGGTGGCAAAGGAGAAAGAGCAGGAGGAACAGGGACCATTCACATCAATATCAGGCCAGTCAACCACACATGCCTTTTAGGATATGTTTCTGTACCAAAAGGAGCGGTTTGGCTACACAGTTATAGGGCATACAGTGAGTGCAATGCCTACCAAAAATTTAGAGGCACTCCAATGCCCCTTGGAAGTGACATGGAGGTCAGAGGGCCTTAACTAAACCATTTTTTCCATTTATAGCAACTGGGTCTCCTGTGCACTGTTGGCCTAAGCAGTGAATGGAAGGCTTTCCAAAAATTATGAGGAACTGCAATGCCCCTTGAAACAGACGTGGATTACAGCGTACTAAAAACCTTCTACCCATTATTGGGGAGTGGGTCTCCCTTAGTGTTCGACTATGCATTGAAAAGCAAGAGCTTAGTCTTTGCTTATGCCTTCCAAGCAAAAGCTGCCAAAAATTAGGACGGAGGAACTTGCAATGCCCCTTACAAGAGCCATGCAGTACAGCATATTACAAACATTATTCCCATTATTGGGGAGTGGGTCTCCCATAGTCTTTGCTTATGCCTTCCAAGCAAAAGCTGCCAAAAATTAGGAGGAAATGCAATGCCCATTCGAAGAGTCGTGGAGGTTAGAGTTAATTAAAAACAACATTTCAATGCCCCTTGGAAGAGCTGTGGAGTTCAGAGTGGTTTAACAAGAAACTTTTAATGCCCTCTGAAGAGACGTGGAGGTCGCAGTAGCTTAACAAGACAGTTTTAATGCCCCTTGGAAGAGACGTGGAGGTCGCAGTAGCTTAACAAGACGGTTTTAATGTCCCTTGGAAAAGTGGTGGAGGTCGCAGTAGCTTAACAAGACGGTTTTAATGCCCCTTACAAGAGCCATACAGTACAGCATCTTAAAAATATTATTCCCATTATTGGGGAGTGGGTCTCCCACAGTCTTTGCTTATGCCGTCCAAGCAAAAGCTGACAAAAATAAGGACGGAGAAACTTTCAATAATGGCAACACGGACCACGGTCACCCTGGTGTTATAGTGGTGGTGGAGGCTGAGGATAAGGAGAAGAACATAAAACAGCCGAAATGAGGAAGCGTATTCCCATGTGTGGGTGTGAAGCGGTGCATGTGAATACACCTCCCAAAATAACACAGTGGATTTGACTTTATGTTACTCTACTGTCATTTGGTGGTGATAAGAAGTCTGGCCCAATCCAGCCCTTGTTGATTTTGATAAGGGTCAGCTTGTCAGCATTGTCAGTTGACAGGCGAGTGCGCTTATCAGTTTTAATTCCCCCAGCGGCACTAAAAACTCGCTCCGATAACACGCTAATGGCAGGGCAGGTCAGGACCTACAAGGCGTACAGAGAAAGTTAATTCCAAGTGTCCAGCTTGGATACCCAATAATTAAAAGGCACAGAGGAATCACGGAGGACTCTGGTACGGTCGGCAAGGTACTCCCTCACCATCTTTTGAAACTTTCCACTCCTTTTGAGAGTACCCCGCGCCTCAGGGTCTGTCCAAAGGGAGGGTCTGAGAAAACTGTCCCAGAACGTTGACAGTGTTCCCCTGCCTCTGCTGGATTGGAGTTGCGTCTCTCTCGCATGTACGCTTTGGTTGGGCAACGAACTGTGACCTCTGCCACTAGCGTGTTCAGATGGGAATTTTTTTAACAGTTCTGCAGCATGCGCCTTCTGGTACTGCCCCATTTTTGTAGACCTCTCCACCTCAGGAATAAGAGAGTGAAAGTTCTCCTTGTAGTGGGGGTCTAAAAGTGTCACCAACCAGTAATGACTGTCACCCAACATTTTGACAATGCGAGGGTTACGGTTAAGGCAGCGTAACATAAAGTCAGCCATGCGTGCCAGACTGGTAACGGGCAAGACTTCCATGTCCTCACCAAGATGACGACTGACCATGCTCTCCTCTTCCTCCTCCTCCTCCCCCCTGTCCTCAGGCCACCCACGCTGGACCGACTGTATGACAGTTGTACAGGTACTACCGTCAACAGCGCATGGTACAAGCTCCTGTTCTTCCTCCTCCTCCTCCTCCTCTCCCTCATTGTCCCCCAATGCACGTTGGGATGAGATGAGGCTGGGCTGTGTGTAATCGACCGCTACGGCTTCTTGATCCATCTCATCATACTCTGGCTGCAATGCCTCCTCTTTAATTCTCTGCAGAGAGCATTGCAAAAGACAGACAAGTGGAATGCTGATGCTAATGATGGCGTCATCGCCACTCACCATCTTGGTGGACTCCTCAAAGTTTGTCAAGATGGTACATATGTCAGACATCCAGGTCCACTCCTGAGGTCTTATGTGTGGAGTCTGACCTGAATATCGACGGCCTTGTTGCAGCTGGTACTCCACAACTGCTCTCTTCTGCTCACAAATCCTTTGCAACATGTGGAGGGTAGAGTTCCAACGTGTGGGGACATCACACACCAGTCGGTGTGACGGAAGCTGCAAATGCTGCTGCAACACAGCAAGGGCGGCGGTAGCTGTAGCCGACTTGCGAAAATGAGCTGACAGGCGGCGTACTTTCACGAGCAGATCTGGCAACTCGGGGTACGATTTAAGAAACCGCTGAACCACGAGGTTAAGCACATGAGCCAGGCATGGTACGTGTGTGATCTCGCCTTGCCTCAGAGCCGCCACCAGGTTACGGCCATTGTCACACACGACCATGCCTGGATGTAGGTTCACCGGTCTCACCCACAGATCTGCCTGCTCTTTCACAGCTGTCCACAACTCACAAGCAGAGTGAGGTTTCTCACCTAAGCTTATGAGTTTCAGCACAGCCTGTTGCCGCTTGGTGGAAGCAGTACTGCTGTGCTTCCAGCTTGTAACTGATGTGGTGATATCTGAGATGGAGGCTGAACATGAGGAGGAGGAGGAGGATGATGCGCAGGAGCTGTACACTGTGGGGGCAACTCTGACTGACATAGGGCCCGCAATCCTCGGTGTGGGGAGGATGTGTTCCCTCCCAAGGTCCGACTGGGTCCCGGCTTCCACTATGTTTACCCAGTGTGCCGTCAGGGAGATGTACAGTCCCTGACCACAAGCACTTGTCCACGTGTCCGTTGTCAGGTGGACTCTCCCAGTAACTGCGTTGTTGAGGGCATGGCAGATGTTTTGGGACACATGCTTTTGTAGTGCGGGGATGGCACACCGGGCAAAATAGTGTCAGCTGGGGACCGAGTGCCGAGGGACGGCCACCGCCATAAGGTTGCGGAAGGATTCCGTCTCCACCAGCCCTAAAGGCAGCATTTCCAATGCAAGCAGTCGTAAAATGTGCGAATTTAGGACTGTGGCCTGTGGGGCATTGGCTGCGAATTTCCGCTTTCATTCAAAGGTCTGGGATATGGACAATTGAACGCTGCGCTGGGACGTGGACTTTGATGCTGTTTCTTGAGAAGCAAAGTGAGAAAGTGAAGACTGAGAGGAGGGGGAATCTTTGCATGCAGTATGGACAGGGGATTGCCTTGCACACACAACAGGGGGTTGTATTGCATGCACAACAGCAGAAGAAGCAGTGATGACACCCGCTGACACTGGTCGTGGACCCTGGGGTTCACCCCACAAAGTCGGGTGCTTTGCTGCCATGTGCCTGATCATGCTGGTGGTGGTCAGGCTGGTAGTTTTGTCACCCCTGCTGATGCTGGCATGGCAGGTGGTACAAATGGTCTTTTTGGGGTTATCAGCAGAGTCTTTAAAAAAATTCCAGACTCTGGAAGACCTACAGGTTGTACTGGCAACGTCCCTCGTGTTGGTGTTACGGGGAACTGTTGCCTGCCTTCTGTGTGCGGCCACCACACTGCTTCTTCCTGCCTGTTGGGGTACTCTGCCTCCCTCACCCTGTGTGCTGCTGGCCTCGCTCTGCATGTCCTCCTGCCACGTTGGGTCACTTACTAGATCATCCACCACCTCCTCCTCTTCCACTTGCGCACCACGATCCTCCTCCTCACTTCCTGGCAATTGTGTCTCGTCATCGTCCACCTCTTGTGACAAATTGCCAGCGTCGACTTCCTGTGGTTGGGGCTGCAAATATTTGGGCATCGCTACATGGGATCTCCTCTTCCACCACTTCAAGCGGAGCAGGCGAGGGGCACAAATCTCGAAACGGACAAGTGAACAGCTCTTCAGAGTGTCCAAGTGTGGGATCAGTTGCTGTCTGACGACACTCGGCATGGTGGGAGGAAGGAGCATCAGGGTGAGGAGGAGTATGCGGTCGAGACTCACGGCTACTAAGATTTGACCGTGTGGAAGACAGACCGGAGGTGGTGGTGCCCAGGTAACTGGAAGTATTATCTGTTATCCAATTAATAACCTGTTCACACTGATCAGTTCGCAATACTGGTGTTGTTCTGTGCTTCCCTAGTAATTCGGTCAAGAAGTGGGAGCGAGAAGATGTGGCTGTTGGTTGTGGCACATTTTCACCTTGGCCACGGCCCGGTCCTCTGCACACACCATCACCAGAACGTCCAGTTCCACGTCCCTTGCCACGCGCCTTGCCTATTGTAAAGGAAGTAAAATAGCTTACACTCGCACTATCAATGGAAAAAGGGTAATAAAAAGTAGATTAGAACCGTGGAAGAGGAAAACCACAGTTCTATTTCTCTGGCCTACACCCGACTCTTTTAAACAATCTGAACAATCAGGGAGAAACTATTACTGTTTTTCTTTACGGAAAAAATACCAAAAGCTGAGTAATAGAGATTTTTTACCGTGGAATGGCAAAACCACAGTTATTGTTTACTGGGGTATACCAGACAATTTTAAATAGATATATTTGCGGCTGAACAGTGAGCGACACACTCAAACAGTTTTTTTTAGGTAAAAATGGCCCAAAAGTGGATAATACAGAGGTTTGAACCGTGGAACTGCAAAACCACACTTCTATTTCTCTGGCCTACACCAGACTATTTTCAACAAATATATTTGTGTCTGAACAATCAGGGAGACACTATTAAAAAAAAAAATTTTATGGCAAAAAATGCCAAAAGCAGGATAATAGAGATTTTTTACCGTGGAACGGCAAAACCACAGTTATAATTTACTGGTGTATACCAGACTCTTTTAAAGAGATATATTTGAGTCTGAACAATCAGGAGACACTATTACTGTTTTTCTTTACGGCAAAAAATGCCAAAAGCAGGATAATACAGAGATTTGACCCGTGGAACTGCTAAACCACAGTTCTATTTCTCGGGCCTACACCAGACTATTTTCAACAGATATATTTGTGTCTGAACAATCAGGAGACACTATTACTGTTTTTCTTTACGGCAAAAAATGCCAAAAGCAGGATAATACAGCGATTTGACCCGTGGAACTACAAAACCACAGTTCTATTTCTCGGGCCTACACTAGACTATTTTCAACAGATATATTTGTGTCTGAACAATCAGGAGACACTATTACTGTTTTTCTTTACGGCAAAAAATGCAAAAAGCAGGATAATACAGAGATTTGACCCGTGGAACTGCTAAACCACAGTTCTATTTCTCAGGCCTACACCAGACTATTTTCAACAGATATATTGGTGTCTGAACAATCAGGAGACACTATTACTGTTTTTCTTTATGGCAAAAAATGCGAAAAGCAGGATAATACAGAGATTTGACCCGTGGAACTGCAAAACCACACTTCTATTTCTCAGGTCTACACCAGACTATTTTCAACAGATATATTTGTGTCTGAACAATCAGGAGACACTATTACTGTTTTTCTTTACGGCAAAAAATACCAAAAGCAGGATAATAGAGATTTTTCACAGTGGAAGGGCAAAACCACAGTTATAATTTACTGGTGTATACAAGACTTTTTTAAATAGATATATTTGCGGCTGAACAGTGAGCGACACACTCAAACTGTTTTTTTTTAGGTAAAAATGGCCCAAAAGTGGATAATACAGAGGTTTGAACCGTGGAACTGCAAAACCACACTTCTATTTCTCTGCCCTTCACCAGACTATTTTCAACAGATATATTTGTGTCTGAACAATCAGGGAGACACTAATACTGTTTTTCTTTACGGCAAAAAATGCCAAAAGCAGGATAATACAGAGATTTGACCCGTGGTAATGCAAAACCACAGTTCTATTTCTCGGGCCTACACCAGACTATTTTCAACAGATATATTTGTGTCTGAACAATCAGGAAACACTATTACTGTTTTTCTTTACGGCAAAAAATGCCAAAAAGCAGGATAATAGAGATTTTTCACCATGGAACGGTAAAACCACAGTTATAATTTACTGGTATATACCAGACTCTTTTAAACAGATATATTGGTGTCTGAACAATCAGGAGACACTATTACTGTTTTTCTTTACGGAAAAAATACCAAAAGCTGGATAATAGAGATTTTTTTTACCATAGAATGGCAAAACCACAGTTATAATTTACTGGTGTATACCTGACTTTTTTAAATAGACATATTTGCGGCTGAACAGTGAGCGATACACTCAAACTGTTTTTTTTTTGGTAAAAATGGCCCAAAAGTGGATAATACAGAGGTTTGAACCGTGGAACTGCAAAACCACACTTCTATTTCTCTGGCCTACACCAGACTATTTTCAACAAATATATTTGTGTCTGAACAATCAGGGAGACACTATTACAGTTTTTTTGTTTACGGCAAAAAATGCCAAAAGCAGGATAATAGAGATTTTTTACCGTGGAAGGGCAAAACCACAGTTATAATTTACTGGTGTATACCAGACTTTTTTAAATAGATATATTTGCCGCTGAACAGTGAGCGACACTCTCAAACTGTTTTTTTTAGGTAAAAATGGCCCAAAAGTGGATAATACAGAGGTTTGAACCGTGGAACTGCAAAACCACACTTCTATTTCTCTGCCCTTCACCAGACTATTTTCAACAGATATATTTGTGTCTGAACAATCAGGGAGACACTAATACTGTTTTTCTTTACGGCAAAAAATGCCAAAAGCAGGATAATACAGAGATTTGACCTGTGGTAATGCAAAACCACAGTTCTATTTCTCGGGCCTACACCAGACTATTTTCAACAGATATATTTGTGTCTGAACAATCAGGAAACACTATTACTGTTTTTCTTTACGGCAAAAAATGCCAAAAAGCAGGATAATAGAGATTTTTCACCGTGGAACGGTAAAACCACAGTTATAATTTACTGGTATATACCAGACTCTTTTAAACAGATATATTGGTGTCTGAACAATCAGGAGACACTATTACTGTTTTTCTTTACGGAAAAAATACCAAAAGCTGGATAATAGAGATTTTTTTACCATAGAATGGCAAAACCACAGTTATAATTTACTGGTGTATACCTGACTTTTTTAAATAGATATATTTGCGGCTGAACAGTGAGCGATACACTCAAACTGGGTTTTTTTTGGTAAAAATGGCCCAAAAGTGGATAATACAGAGGTTTGAACCGTAGAACTGCAAAACCACACTTATATTTCTCTGGCCTACACCAGACTATTTTCAACAAATATATTTGTGTCTGAACAATCAGGGAGACACTATTACAGTTTTTTTGTTTACGGCAAAAAATGCCAAAAGCAGGATAATAGAGATTTTTTACCGTGGAAGGGCAAAACCACAGTTATAATTTACTGGTGTATACCAGACTTTTTTAAATAGATATATTTGCCGCTGAACAGTGAGCGACACTCTCAAACTGTTTTTTTTAGGTAAAAATGGCCCAAAAGTGGATAATACAGAGGTTTGAACCGTAGAACTGCAAAACCACACTTCTATTTCTCTGGCCTACACCAGACTCTTTTAAAAAAATATATTTGTGTCTGAACTGTCACAGACACACTTTTTTTTTTTGGGGGGGGGGGGCGACACCAAAAGGTTAATAAGATGGGTATTTGTACAGTGTGAAGGAGGGGGAAAAAAAAGGAGAATTTAGATGAAAAAAAAAGAATTTTTCCTGGCCCCCGAGACCTGGAGCTAAGTCCAGCAATTTCAGCAACAGGAGCACACAGGACTGTAATGCAGCGTTTGCTGGTATAACCACTGCGTCTCCTATACAGCCTGCCTGCCTGCCTGATATCTGGGATGGATATTAGTCCTGAGAAGGACTGTTTGTTGGATCTGGCGGCCTTTACAGACCCTACACTAACTATTTTGCAGTATATATCTCTCCCTAAATCAACAGCGCTGTCCCTACACTGTCTGATCCCAGCCGTCTGTGTCCAAGATGGCGGCGCCCGGTTTTAAATACTCGATGACGCTGTGCGGCCAGCCAATCAATGTAATGCCCACAACCAACATGGCTGCGGCATTACAGTGACTGGCAGGCAATCCCTGCATGTTCCCTCCGCCCTGTAAAGAGCGCCAAACATGCAGGGCGGAGACCCGAGCTCCCGCCTAAGTAACCCGGAAATGCTCAGTGCTCGCCGAACATCCCGAGTAGCGTGATGCTCGGGCGAGTACCGAGCAATGTCGAGCATGTTCACTCAACACTAATTATGACATAACATGGGTTGTGCCTATGGGTCCAAGATTTCAAGTGACCACAGGTGATCGACACATAAAGAGGATTTCTACTTAAATGGTCATTTGTTATGTTGACAAACTTTGATAAAATCAACAGTACAAGTGAATATATGAAATGTTGTCATATATTTTATTAAAGGAACAGTCCAACAGTCGCAAATCATGGACACGCAGTGACTAAAACATAACACTCGAGCACGTAAATACTTGGTGAGCACCCGAGCATGCTCGGCGAAAGGGTTAACAGAACACGCTCGCTCATCACTAGTGAGGAGCAGAATGAATAGCAAAGTGAAGAAAGACGTACAAACAAAGACCAGTGATGCTGCTTTCTAGTAAATATTTTTCTCACCCCTGAGCTGGATTCACATATACACTGTTCACTTCTGCTATATAATAATCTCCATGCTGCTGCTTTAGAACATGTACTACAAACAGACAGGAGAGTAAGAAAGTAGGAATTCCTCATCTCTCTGTGTGCTGTGTATGGGAGAAATCATAATATCTAGTTTCCACACACTGAGAAACCACATAAATTAGAGATAAAGCCTGATAAACCACAATTCTAACATTTTGATTTGTTTCCTCTTTGCAGTGTTTACCGATTGACGTAATTAATTTCATATTTTGAAATATCGGACTTTTCTGAATGCAATGATACTAAATATGTATATTTTTTTTACATTTATTGTTAACTGGGGACAAGGGAGTGATTTGAATTTTTATATTTTACTTTCTAAACTTTTCTTTTTTACTTTTTTTGTTAGTCCCTTTAGGGAACTTAAACCTGCGCTTATATTGCTGTATATAGCGAAAATAAGTCTTCTTTAATGCCAAGCTGGAAAATGCAGAAGTGATCAAGTGACAGGCATGGGGGCGTTCATAGCTACTCATTACTGCGTGTAATCGTGTCGCAGGGGGACTCATGGGCGACCAAACTAATGTCTAAGTCAAATTGTGGAGCTTCAATTCCGCTGTCAGTGATAGACTGCAGCATTTAAGAGATTAACAGCAGCAATCGGCAGGCACGCTGATCACTTCCATTAAAAACAGATACCGGCTGAATAATATAGTCGGCATCTGCCCAGTGTGGAGAGGGCTCTGGCTCTGAGCCCATGCCAAAATTCCTGACATCCTCTATGATGTCGTAATACGTCATGGAGTGCGAAGGGGTTAACATCAATTTCTGAGAGGTTAATGCAAAACTTACCAATATGGCTGCACTTCTTGTTAATATAGATTAGAGGCCACTTCAGCTGAACTGAAAAATGGAAAATATTTCAGTAAATTACTAAAGAAGAATAAAGATGTAAGAGGAAGTCAATGAGCCATAACAGTTTCTTGTATAACGAAGTATAAATGTAAATCTTTAATACATTATTATTTAATTACAATATTTTTTTTAATCAAAAACAATTTTATTAAGCAAACTTTTAAATCTTACAAAATGGTTGATAGAAATAATCATATTATGTAATCCCAAGAAATTGAGTACAGTTTTGTATCATTGTTTATGACAAGAATACAGTGCCCAATCTTCTCCCCCCATCTACTCACCCTCCCAACCTATCTGAACTCACATTTTAATATTATACTGGCTACAATATCTAGACAACTATTTAAACATGAGAACCATATAGTAAGGTGTTTCATATCTGCAATATTAGGTCACTTTTAAAGGAGAAGTAAGTTAAATATGACATCTCTAGCCAGTACCTTCCAGGCACCACCCCTGGAGATTTAATCCATACCCCCCACTGTTTACCAAATTTCACAATGACCCCCCCTTTGGATGTATATCGTTTTTTCACATCAAAATTGTGGCATTTAAACAACTCACAACCTTTCACTGATGAAGCATTTGTTGCTAATCAGTGTTTTGCTATGGTCTTTCTGGTTTGATACAGTATTTTGGCTATAGCCAGTTGTAGTGGGGATGAATTTCCAATGTCTCCTACATAGCTCAACACACTCACTTTAGGGCTAAGAGATATTTGAATTTTAAAGACCTTGAAGTTCAAACTACCCAGCTCCTCCCACAGCCCAACCAGATGAGAGCAGGACCAGAACATATGGACCAAGTCTGCACCATCTTCCCTACAACGTGGGCGACAATCATCTGTCCTGAGGCCCATCCTGCATAGCACTTTTGTAATTCTGTATACTCTGTGTATGATAAATATTTGGGATCTTGATTCTAAAATATCATCCCGTTCCTCTAAAGTAATTTGTCCCATATCCCTCCCCCACCTGGATTTAACTACAGCTATAGGGTCTCCCAGAATTTTTAGTAATAAGGAGGTATACATGAAGGATATAAGGTGTCATGGAGTCCTACTCCGGTATCACACAATCAACAGAGCGAGAGATGACTGAACAGTCTCAAGAACCTTTATTACATGCAAACCGAAAGGTCCATAAAACAATCTACCACACAGAGAATGAAATAGTCCAGGTACACGGATACTGTCCAGTAACGAGATAAATGCCCCGGGAGATGAGAGTTACAATCATCCGCTTAGAGATCGATATGGCAATGTGGCTCCAATATTTCTCTGTATAGGCTCCTCCAGCTGTATTTTCTAGGGTAATCAGGGTTTCTCCAAGTCTCTCTGGAGTCTCTCTGCGGTGCTGGCCTTAGCATCAGCATCCCACAAAGGATCTATCTTACTCATTTTTGTGTCCTCCTCAGACCCCCTCATTATATCCAGGGGTAGGCAGACAGGTTGGATGATTCCCAGGCCCCCCAGACCTGGGAATGATGCCTCAGAGATCAAGGCACTAGAGGGGGTGATAATTAGTGTTGAGCCACTCCCGTAGTGTTCGAGTTCGGTTCGGTTCGTCGAACACCCGTGTGTTCGCCGAACTATTCGTCGAACTGTTCGTCGAACACCTTCGAACACCGTTAAAACCAATGGCAGGCAAATAAAAACACATAGAAACACATAGAAAACACCTTCAAAGGTGTCCAAAAGCTGACAAACTGCTCAGAAGACACAACTAACACATGGAAAAGTGACAAGTACATATAGTCATGCGAAAAGAAAAGAGGTGGAGGAGTAAAAGGAGGGGAAGACACAGATATAGGCATGTCATGCCCTTCTAAAATCCAAAAAGTGAGAAGCCGACACGTTCAGTCCGCTCCTGCCCGTGCCACCTCCGTGTCGCCGGGTTTGTGCCAGAGCCGCGGTGAACCCTGACGGCCAGCCCCCCTCTCCCAATACTGGTGCCTGTCCACTGGTGGGTCGAGCGAGCCCCCCTGTGGTGGAGGCAGCTCTAAGCTTTTTAATTTAAATTGTCTCTCTAATTTGAATGAATACACTTTAAATCCATTTACAAGGATCTATTGGAGGGCAAGTCTCATGCCAGCAGCCGTGTAATTCCAGCTCCAGTAGCGTCCACTAAAGCTGCTGCAGTTAAAAAGCTTTTATAAGGATCGAGCTCGGCTGTCCACCGCAAGGCATCCTACTGCCAGTCCCAGCCCCTATGCCTTGGGGTGCCTCCTGATGCTCTTCACTGAGTATCCCGTGGTCCCGAAGCATTTCCTTTGAAAAAATTAAGTGTCCAAACTACAGGTGGTGTAGCTTGCTTAACAGCCGGGATAATCCGCTGACTAGCAGACACTGCTACTAGGCACAAAGTATTTCCTGGGCTAGATGCAGTTAAAAATTTGTAATTAGATACTCTCGTTGGATGCTGAGAAAGCATTCCATAGAGTCTCCTGGCACGCCATATATGATTCTCTTAAAAAGCTTGGGGTAGGGGTCTAGGGGACCCTTTTATAGCCAAAATCACGGCCCTGTATCACAATACGTCACCTAGGCTGAAGATAAATGGAACTGTAGCACCCTGAGGGCTCGGTTGCTACAGAGGTATTGCACCTCACCCAGAGGTGTGATATCTCACTCTCAGGTAAGGATGTAGTGTGGATCAGGACCCGACACCTGCATGCATTACACCACATTGCCGTGGGGCAGGGCGACCAATATGCCTCTGAGATGGGCACAACAGTCCCTGTCCCTGGCTGGAGTGGGGAGAGGGAACACTGAGGAAGGGGAACCCTGTAGTGCTGGAGCAGGGAGGAAGCAGTTCCTGGGTGCATTGAGAAGGGAGTATAAAAGGTGGGCACCATCTTAGTTCAGTGCAGAGAAGTCTGAGCAGAAGTGGCAGGGAGCAGGGGCTCTGCATGAGCTCTGCTCCGGAGGTGGGCCTAGTAACAGAGGCCCAGGCCTGGAAGAGGGAGAAGGAAGGAAGAGGAGCGGAGAAGGCTCCAGGAACGAGGAATGAAGGGATCCCAGGGGTGCGGACGGGCGAGTCGCCACCGCACGCCCGAATCCACCTGCGTGGAGGGGTCAGGCCAAAGGGGGAGACCGGTCCCCGAAACTAGTGGAGGCAAGAAACGACCCTCAGCTAGAAACCGGAGGCTGTGACATTTTATGTGGCGCAGCCCCTCGCTACACCCGCTAGGAAGGCACCACATAGGGTCAGGGAAACTGGCGCCAAGTTTACCAAGAGGAGGCCCGAGGCAGCCGGACAGAAGGGTTGGTAAGAAAGGCCAGACAAAGGACACACAAAGGGGGTCCTGTGAAGCGCTCCAAAGTTATCTGGGAGTTGTCTGAGCCCCTCACCTGGTGAGCACAGTACGACGTGGGCAGCCGTTACCTGCAGACGTGGTCTGGATAATAAGAACTGTGAGTAAAGGCCCTGGACTGCATCACTGACTCCGTGTCGTTACTGCTGCTGCCCTGCACCATCAACCCCATCCTCCGCATACACTGCCCTGAGGCTATACTCCTCCCGTGGGGAGTTATGCTACGCTCTGCTGCACCCACAACACCAGCCTCAGCGGTCTGCCCTGCAGCGGCGGTTCACTCTGACCGCAATCCACGGGTGGCGTAGTCGGACATTTAAACATCAAAACCACATAAATAGTTCCGCCACTGGTTTGACCACCCTGAGCCACGGAACCGGGTCGCGGACACGAAGACTACAACCACCAGCATCCACCAAAAAGGGTCCGGCTCCGGGTGTCCCAAGGCCCAGGGGGTGCATCAGAACATTTTCATCACCTTTCACAATCACCAATGGGACAAGGCAGGGATGTCCTCTGTCCCCTCTCTTATACATCCTAGTGACGGAGCACCTGCTCTCATCAATTTTCCATAACCCCAATATTAGGTGGATTGAGGTGGGAGGCACCGAGTACAAGTGCTCTCTATTTGCTGATGATGTCCTAGTATATATCACTCAATCACATATATCCATCCATGCTGTTATGGCTGAAATAGATCACTTTGTTACATGGTCAAATTTTAAAATCAATGCAGCGAAGTCTGAGGCCCTCGATGTCTCCCTCCCCAAATCCATATAGGATTCCATCCAGTCCAACTTTCCCTTTGCCTGGCCCTCACAGGGTATCAAATACTTAGGAATTCCTATTCATAGAGACCTCTCCCATCTATGTTATCTTAATTTTGGGCCCTTTATTGAACAACTCCATACAGACCACGGTTGGCAAGTTAGAACTGTAAGATTCACTACGTGAACCACTGGTGTTTTGTGGAAAAGCACATGTACACTGTGTTCCAAATTATTATGCAAAAAGTGTTTAGGAGTGATAAGGGAAGAATTTGTTTGTTTGTCAGTTAAACTCATTGATGGTGATGTGTGTCAGGGCTCTTTATATCACTGTAAGCAATTGCAGACACCTGTGCTAATTAGTTTGGCAGGTGTGTCCAATGAAAGGCAAGACTACTTAAGAAGGCTGTCTCACATTATTAAGCAGCCTACATTTTCTGCCAAAATGGGAAAGAAAAAGGATGTGTCGGCTGCTGAGAAGCAACAAATTGTGGAGTGTTTAGGTCAAGGCATGACTACAATCAACATTGTGCGATGATCAGGATGAAGTGTCTTGGCAATCAAGAAGTATGTAGCTGATTCACAGTACACACGTGTGCGTGCTGATAAGGGCAAATTGAGGACTCTTTCCTACAGGCAATTACGTCAGGTTAAAAGAGCAGCGGCAAAAAAGCCTTGTCATAGCAGCAGACAAGTTTTTGAAGCTGCTTGTGCCTCCAACGTCCCCCGAACAACAAGATGCAGGGTCCTTCAGAGGTTTGCAGCTGTGCATACGCCATCCTGTCGACCTCCTCTATCCACTTCACACAAGCAGAAACGGCTCCAGTGGGCCAAACATTACATGAAGACTGATTTCAAAACTGTTTTGTTCACGGATGAGTGCCGTGCAGCGCTCGATGGTCCAGATGGATGGAGTGGAGGAGGGCTGGTTGATGGACACCCCACGCAAACACGGCTACAGCACCAACAAGGAGGAGGTGGAGTAATGTTTTGGGCTGGAATCATGGGGAGAGAGATTGTCGGCCCCTTTAGGATCCCTGAAGGCGCTAAAGATGAACTCCATAATGTATGTGGATTTTCTCAAACAGCACTTCCTGCCATGGTTCAAGAAGAAGAACTGTGTATTTCACAGCAAGATCATTTTTTTGCATGATAATGCACCATCTCATGCTGCACATAAAACATCTGCATCTCTGGCTGATATGGGCATAAAAGGGGACAAACTTATGGTGTGACCCCCATGCTCCCCTGACCTCTACCCCATTCAGAACCTCTGGAGCATCATCAAAAGGAGTGTCTATGATGGCGGGAGGCAGTTTACATCTAAGCAACAGCTCTGGGAGGGTATTCTGTCCTCATGCAAAACAATTGAAGCAGAAACCATCCAAAACCTGACAAATTCAATGGACGAGAGAGCTCAGAAGCTCCTTTCGAACAAGGGGTCCTATGTGAAAATGTAACATCACCTAGAATAAAGTTTTGAGTTGAAAACTGTTTGATTTCAGTTTCTAATAACCTGCTAATGCTTATAATTTCAAAAATGAACATTTTTTTGGTCTTTATTAAAATGAAAAGGTTGATCGAAAAGTTTGGGGGATCTAAGAGTGTGGCAACCCAGTAGTCATGATTACTTCGAATTCTGACAATATGAGGGTCATGTTGCAGGTAGTGCAGCAAGAAGGCACTTATGTGTCTTGCGCATCTCGGAGCCCCAAAATTATTTTCCGGGCTAGATGCAGCTAAAAATTATTATTAATTTTAAATCTGGTGGAGCTTAGTATAGATGGCCTAATAGGATCAGTGCTGCACACTGCTACAAAGCCCAAATTATTTTCCAGTCAAGATACAGATAAACATGATTAGTAATTTTAAATCTGGTGGAGCTTATTATAGATGGCCTAATAGAATCAGTGCTGCACACTGCTACAAAGCCCAAATTATTTCCAGCCAAGATACAGATAAACATGATTAGTAATTTGAAAGCTTAAAACGGTTGGTAGGGTGATTTTAACCAATCATCAAGCTTTTACTCTCCCCAGGATGACACAGGGGTAGAAAAGTCGTTTCGGATCCATGATTTGTTCATCTTTATGAACGTGAGTTTGTCTACATTATCAGTGGAGAGCCGCGTGCGCTTATCTGTCAGCACACCACCAGCAGCGCTGAACACACGTTCAGACAGAACGCTGGCTGCGGGGCATGACAAGATCTCCAAGGCGTAAGTGGCTAGCTCCGGCCATTTATCCAGATTGGAAGCCCAAAAAGAGCAAGGGTCCAGTGACACAGTCATGGCTTCAATGTTTACTTGGAGATACTCCTGTACCATCGTCTCTAGGCGTTGACTATGTGTCAGACTTCTTGTCTCCTGTGGCCTTGCAAAGGATGGGCTAAAAAAGTGGTGAAATGATTCCGCAAAATTGATGTTACCAGCAGATACTGTGGTTCTGTTACGGTTTGAGTGCTGAACACTTGACGGTCCCACGGTTGGCAAGTTGGAACTGTGAGATTCACTACGTGCACCACTGGTGTTTTGTGGAAAAGCACATGTAAGATTCTGCAACAGTCTCTGCTGATACTCCTGCATGCGTGCATCCCTTTCTATGGCAGGAATAATTTCTGCAAATTTACTTTTGTACCGGGGATCTAACAGTGTGGCAACCCAGTAGTCAGGATTATTTCTAATTCTCACAATTCGAGGGTCATGTTGCAGGTAGTGCAGCAAGAAGGCACTCATGTGTGTTGCGCATCCAGGAGCACCAAGTCCCTGTTGTGTTGGTGGCGAGGTAACAATCATGCTTCCTTCCTCTGTCCTCTCCCCCCAACCTCGCACAACAGAAATGTGATCAAGGTCTCCCTCATCTGATGAGTCTTCCATCAGTTCGTCCTCCACTTCTTCCTGGGCTCCTGCACCTTCCTCACTAGTTTGGCTGCTACCATGCGCCCTGGTAAAACCATCTCCCCCACCCTCACATGCCTGCCGCCTTGGTGCTGCCGACCGTCTGGACCTTGCAGATGTTAGCCCTTCCGCATACAACTCCTCCTCCTCTACTTCCTCCACCTCCTCTTGTGCCACCACCTGACTCCGAATTCTGTTTAACATGTGCTCCAGCATGTAAATCACCGGAATAGTCATGCTGATAATGGGATCGTCAGCAGTAAACATCTTCGTCGCCATTTCAAAACTGTGCAGAAGGGTGCATAGGTCCCTGATCTGAGACCACTCCTCCAGCGTGATTTGCCCCACCTCTGGATCTCGTTGGCCCAGGCTATACGTCAGAACGTATTGCACCAGGGCTTGTCGGTGCTGCCACAGTCGCTGCAACATGTGCAGAGTTGAATTCCACCGGGTAGGCACATCACATTTTAGCCGGTGAAGTGGCAGGCCCAACGACTTCTGTAGAGATGTAAGTCGCTGAGCTGCGGGATGTGAACGGCGGAAGTGAGCACACAGCGACCGTGCCCTCTGCAGAAGGCCATCTAGTCTGGGATAGTGGGCTAAAAATTGCTGGACAACCAGGTTCAACACGTGAGCCATACAAGACACGTGTGTGACATTGCCCCGGCGAAGGGCCACACCCAGGTTTGCAGCATTGTCGCACACGGCCTTCCCTGGCTTCAGGTCCAGGGGTGACAACCATTCATGAAATTGGTTCTCCAGAGCTGACCACAACTCCTCAGCTGTGTGACTCACATTTCCCAGACATTTCAAAGTAAAAACCGCCTGATAACGTTGAGCCCTACTGCCAGCATAGTAAGGAGGTGTGCAGGATCCCTTCTGCGCAGTTAGAAAGCTTGTGGCATGACCAGACAGGCTTTGGGTGCAGGTGGAAGACCGAGAGGAGGTTGAGGAGGCAGAAGCAGTGGAGGAACTTTGACATAAAGAGGATTGACGCACAACTCGTGGGGACGGCAAGACTTGGACCACAGCCCCTTGTCCTGCTGTCACCATAGTTACCCAGTGCCCAGTCAGCGACATGTAACGCCCCTGTCCATGCCTACTCGTCCAAGTGTCTGTGGTGAAATGCATCCTGTCACACACAGAGTTTCTCAAAGAAGCGGTGATGTTGTGTGCGACATGCTGGTGGAGCGCAGGCACACCTTTCTTTGAGAAGTAGTGCCGACTGGGCATCTGGTACTGGGGCACTGCGACGGACATAAGGTCTCGAAAATCCTCTGTGTCCACCAGGCGGAAAGGCAGCATTTCTGTAGCCAAGAGCTTGCAGATGGTGAAATTCAACCTCTTAGCTTTCTCATGGCTAGGAGGAAATGGTCTTTTACTTGTCCACATCTGAGGGACTGAGGGCTGGCTATTGTGCTTAGACGGGGTTGATAAGGGTGTCCCCGGCAAACTGCCGGTCTGTGAGGAAGATGCAGGCGGACATGTTAGGTTGCCTTGATCCAAAGGTGGTGCTATCGATGTCGGACAGCGCTCAACACCAGCTGGTGTTACCACCTCCAAAGAAAATGATGACCTGCCAATCACGCTGGCTGTTGCGGGTAAAGAGGTGGCAGGTCTGCGCCCCAAAACAGGTGTGACTGCTGTCCCCCCAGTCACAGAGGATGAAGAGGCCGCGGATGCACAAGATATGGCAGACGGTGGTTGGCCCGGCCGGCTAGGCCGCATTGTAGCACACTGAGCTTCCCACTGCAACTTATGCTTCATGTCCATGTGCCGGTTCATGCATGAAGTACTCAAACTATGTATTTTTTGGCCTCTACTTAGCTTTTGCTGACAAATGTTACAGATAACACGAGTTGGGTCATCTTTATCGATCTGAAAAAATGCCCAGGCTATGCAAGGCTTAGCACCCATGCGACCTGAAGAGCCACCACGACTTGTGGTGGGAGGCAGAGTTGTGTTTGAGGATGCAGTTGTTGACGTGCTTCCAGTACTACGTCTCTGTCCAGGAAGGCGCAACCTGACCTCGTCGTCACTAGCATCTTCCTCCACCTCCTCTGCTGACCTCATCTCTTGGCTGACTGTGGGTTGACAGTAAGTGGGATCTCCAACCTCATCATCATCACCCTGTGCGTTATCACACCCGTCGTCCTCAGAGCCAACCTGTTCCTGCCCTGACAAAAAACTAAAGTTGTCGCTCCAATCAGGTATTTGAGTCTCATCATCGTCTTCCTCATTGTCTCCACCAACAGGAGTTACAGTTTGGGAATGACGGTCTACATTATGGTCAGAACCTTCTACGTCTGGTCCTGGATCCGACTCATAAAGATTCTGGGCATCAGTGCAGATCATTTCCTCGTCTGGATTCACAGAAGCGCTGGAGTCGACCTCTGATTCCCAGGCTATAGTATGAGTAAACAGCTCTGCAGACTCAACCATCTGTTCTACCTCATACTCAGACGGGCAGCTGGAGATTTGGGAACTGTGAGGAAGCAAGTGCGATTGGGGTGACACCTTTGAGGACTGGAGTATTTGTGATGTTGAAGTTGATGTGGAGGAGAGCCCACTTAAAGGAGCACTTGATATCCGTTGAAGCACCTGCTGTTTTTGTGCCTCATCTGGAATTTGTAGCGATTGGCGTGGCCGTAAGAAAGGGATCTTATCACATTGTCCGCTAAAAGAAGTAGACATTTTAGTTTGGCTGGAAGATGGTCTTTCTTCTGCAGATGTTACTGTTGCTTTAACACCTACCCCACGGACACAACCTTTTTTCCCCTTCCCAACACGCCTATTCCCCTTTCCACCAGCAGCAGGCCTTTTTCCACTCATTTTGGTGGTTAACTAATTCACAACTCTGGAGTTGTTTGCACAAAAAAACAATGGATGGGAACAGAGCAGAGCTGAGTGGCCAAACTGTGGTATTAGGCCAAAACTATTGGCTGGGTTAGATGCAGAAAAAAATTATATTCAATTTGCAACCTGATGGAGGTCAGTATAGATGGACTAATAGAACAAGTCCCACACACAGCTAGAAGCCCAAATATTTTTTCAGAGGTAGATGCAGAAAAAAATTGTATTCAGTTTGCAACCTGATGGAGGTCAGTATAGATGGACTAATAGAACAAGTCCTAAACACAGCTAGAAGCCCAAATATTTTTTCAGAGGTAGATGCAGAAAAAAAATATATTCAGTTTGCAACCTGATGGAGGTCAGTATAGATGGACTAATAGAGAAAGTCCCACACACTGCTAGAAGGCCAAATATTTTTTCAGAGCTAGATGCAGACAAAAAATTATTTTTAATTTGCAACCTGATGGAGGTCAGTATAGATGGACTAATAGAGAAAGTCCCACACACTGCTAGAAGGCCAAATATTTTTTCAGAGCTAGATGCAGAAAAAAATTATATTCAGTTTGCAACCTGATGGAGGTCAGTATAGATGGACTAATAGAACAAGTCCCACACACAGCTAGAAGGCCAAATATTTTTTCAGAGGTAGATGCAGATAAAAATTATTTTTAATTTGCAGCCTGATGGAGGTCAGTATAGATGGACTAATAGAGAAAGTCCCACACACTGCTAGAAGGCCAAATATTTTTTCAGAGCTAGATGCAGACAAAAAATTATTTTGAATTTGCAACCTGATGGAGGTCAGTATAGATGGACTAATAGAGAAAGTCCCACACACTGCTAGAAGGCCAAATATTTTTTCAGAGCTAGATGCAGAAAAAAATTATATTCAGTTTGCAACCTGATGGAGGTCAGTATAGATGGACTAATAGAACAAGTCCCACACACAGCTAGAAGCCCAAATATTTTTTCAGAGGTAGACGCAGATAAAAATTATTTTTAATTTGCAACCTGATGGAGGTCAGTATAGATGGACTAATAGAGAAAGTCCCACACACTGCTAGAAGGCCAAATATTTTTTCAGAGCTAGATGCAGACAAAAAATTATTTTGAATTTGCAGCGTGATGGAGGTCAGTATAGATGGACTTATAGAGAAAGTCCCACACACTGCTAGAAGGCCAAATATTTTTTCAGAGCTAGATGCAGAAAAAAATTATATTCAGTTTGCAACCTGATGGAGGTCAGTATAGATGGACTAATAGAACAAGTCCCACACACTGCTAGAAGCCCAAATATTTTTTCAGAGCTAGATGCAGAAAAAAATTATATTCAATTTGCAACCTGATGGAGGTCAGTATAGATGGACTAATAGAATGATGCTATGCCCAAAAGATTTTACTTCACTAGGTGCAGTAAAAAAATTGGTATTCTATACACAGGTGGTATATCTTGCAACACAGATAGGCTACTCCACTGACTAACACACTCTGCAATAGGCCAAAAAGGATTAGCTTTGCTAGATTCAGCCAAATGCTGTGAAAAAAACTTGCACAGCACTGGCACAGACCTGCCTGGCAAAAAGTGATAGGAACTGATGTAACCTAGCCCTGAAAAGGACTGGAATTACAATTAGTCTTTACTCCCACAATCTATCTATTTAAGAGCACAGACCTGCCTGATAAAAGTCGTAGGAAATGCTGTAACCTAGTCCTTAACCCCTTAAGCCCCGCGGGTGGTTTGCACGTTAATGACCGGGCCAATTTTTACAATTCTGACCACTGTCACTTTATGAGGTAATTACTCTGGAACGCTTCAACGGATCCCCCTGATTCTGAGATTGTTTTTTCGTGACATATTGTACTTCATGATTTTGGTAAAATTTCTTCGATATCACTTGCGTTTATTTGTGAAAAAAATGGAAATTTGGCGAAAATTTTGAAAATTTTGCAATTTTCAAAATTTGAATTTTTAAGCCCTGAAATCAGAGCGATATGTCACACAAAAGAGTTAATAAATAACATTTCCCACATGTCTACTTTACATAAGCACAATTTTGGAACCAAAAGTTTTTTTTGTTAGGGAGCTATAAGGGTTAAAAGTTGACCAGCGATTTCTCATTTTTCCAACAAAATTTACAAAACCATTTTTTTAGGGACCACATCACATTTGAAGTCACTTTGAGAGGCTTTATGACAGAAAATACCCAAAAGTGACACCATTCTAAAAACTGCACCCCTCAAGGTGCTCAAAACCACATTCAAGAACTTTATTAACCCTTCAGGTGCTTCATAGGAATTTTTTGAATGTGGAAGAAAAAAATGAACATTTAACTTTTTTCACAAAAATGTTACTTTAGACCCAATTTTTTTTATTTTCACAGGGGTAACAAGAAAAAATGGACCGCAAAATTTGTTGTGCAATTTCCCCTGGGCACGCAGATACCCAATATTTGGGGAAAAAACACTGTTTGGGCGCACTGTAGGGCTCGGAAGGGAAGGAGCGCCATTTGACTTTTTGATTGTAAAATTTGCTTGAATAATTAGCGGACACCATGTTGCGTTTAGAGAGCCCTGTGTGCCCAAACATTGGAGCTTCCCCACAAGTGACCCCATTTTGGAAACTAGACCCCCCAAGGCACCTATCTAGATGCATAGTGAGCAGTTGCAACCCCCAGGTACTTCACAAATTGATTCGTAAAAATGAAAAAGTGAAAAAAAAAACACTTTTTCATTGTTACGAATCAATTTGTGAAGCACCTGGGGGTTCCAACTGCTCACTATGCATCTAGATAGGTGCCTTGGGGGGTCTAGTTTCCAAAATGGGGTCACTTGTGGGGGAGCTCCAATGTTTGGGCACACAGGGACTCTCTAAATGCAACATGGTATCCGCTAACAAATTGAATGGAAAATCGGCTCAAATTGTTAGCGGACACCACATTGCGTTTGGAGAGCCCCTCTGTGCCCAAACTTTGGAGCTCCCCCACAAGTGACCCCATTTTGGAAACTAGACCCCCCCAAAGCACCTTTCTAGATGCATAGTGAGCACTTGGAACCCCCAGATGCTTCACAAATTGATTCGTAATAATGAAAAAGTGAAAAAAAAAACACTTTTTCATTTTTACGAATCAATTTGTGAAGCACCTAGGGGTTCCAAGTGCTCACTATGCATCTAGATAGGTGCCTTGGGGGGTCTAGTTTCCAAAATGGGGTCACTTGTGGGGGAGCTCCAATGTTTGAGCACACAGGGACTCTCTAAATGCAACATGGTATCCGCTAACAAATTGAATGGAAAATCGGCTCAAATTGTTAGCGGACACCACATTGCGTTTGGAGAGCCCCTCTGTGCCCAAACTTTGGAGCTCCCCCACAAGTGACCCCATTTTGGAAACTAGACCCCCCAAGGCACCTTTCTAGATGCATAGTGAGCACTTGGAACCCCCAGGTGCTTCACAAATTGATTCGTAATAATGAAAAAGTGAAAAAAAAAACACTTTTTCATTTTTACGAATCAATTTGTGAAGCACCTAGGGGTTCCAAGTGCTCACTATGCATCTAGATAGGTGCCTTGCGGGGTCTAGTTTCCAAAATGGGGTCACTTGTGGGGGAGCTCCAATGTTTGGGCACACAGGGACTCTCTAAATGCAACATGGTATCCGCTAACAAATTGAATGGAAAATCGGCTCAAATTGTTAGCGGACACCACATTGCGTTTGGAGAGCCCCTCTGTGCCCAAACTTTGGAGCTCCCCCACAAGTGACCCCATTTTGGAAACTAGACCCCCCAAGGCACCTTTCTAGATGCATAGTGAGCACTTGGAACCCCCAGGTGCTTCACAAATTGATTCGTAATAATGAAAAAGTGAAAAAAAAAAACACTTTTTCATTTTTACGAATCAATTTGTGAAGCACCTAGGGGTTCCAAGTGCTCACTATGCATCTAGATAGGTGCCTTGGGGGGTCTAGTTTCCAAAATGGGGTCACTTGTGGGGGAGCTCCAATGTTTGGGCACACAGGGACTCTCTAAATGCAACATGGTATCCGCTAACAAATTGAATGGAAAATCGGCTCAAATTGTTAGCGGACACCACATTGCGTTTGGAGAGCCCCTCTGTGCCCAAACTTTGGAGCTCCCCTACAAGTGACCCCATTTTGGAAACTAGACCCCCCAAGGCACCTTTCTAGATGCATAGTGAGCACTTGGAACCCCCAGGTGCTTCACAAATTGATTCGTAATAATGAAAAAGTGAAAAAAAAAACACTTTTTCATTTTTATGAATCAATTTGTGAAGCACCTGGGGTTCCAAGTGCTCACTATGCATCTAGAAAGGTGCCTTGGGGGATCTAGTTTCCAAAATGGGGTCACTTGTGGGGGAGCTCCAATGTTTGGGCACACAGGGACTCTCCAAATGCAACATGATATCCGCTAACAATTTGAGCCGACAATTTGTTATGGGATATCATGTTGCATTTGGAGAGTCCCTGTGTGCCCAAACATTGGAGCTCCCCCACAAGTGACCCCATTTTGGAAACTAGACCCCCCAAGGCACCTATCTAGATTCATAGTGAGCACTTGGAACCCCAGGTGCTTCACAAATTGATTCATAAAAATGAAAAAGTGTTTTTTTTTTCACTTTTTCATTATTACGAATCAATTTGTGAAGCACCTGGGGGTTCCAAGTGCTCACTATGCATCTAGAAAGGTGCCTTGGGGGGTCTAGTTTCCAAAATGGGGTCACTTGTGGGGGAGCTCCAAAGTTTGGGCACAGAGGGGCTCTCCAAACGCAATGTGGTGTCCGCTAACAATTTGAGCCGATTTTCCATTCAATTTGTTAGCGGATACCATGTTGCATTTAGAGAGTCCCTGCGTGCCCATACATTGGAGCTCCCCCACAAGTGACCCCATTTTGAAAACTAGACCCCCCAAGGCACCTATCTAGATTCATAGTGAGCACTTGGATCCCCAGGTGCTTCACAAATTGATTCATAAAAATGAAAAAGTGTTTTTTTTTTTCACTTTTTCATTTTTACGAATCAATTTGTGAAGCACCTGGGGATTCCAAGTGCTCACTATGCATCTAGATAGGTGCCTTGGGGGGTCTAGTTTCCAAAATGGGGTCACTTGTGGGGGAGCTCCAATGTTTGGGCACACAGGGGCTCTCCAAACGCAACATGGCGTCCGCTAACAATTTGAGCCGATTTTCCATTCAATTTGTTAGCGGACACCATGTCGCGTTTGGAGAGCCCGTGATGTGCCTAAACAGTGGAGCTCCCCCACAAGTGTCCCCATTTTGGAAACTATACCCCTCAAGGATTTTATTAAGGTGTATAGTGAACATTTTGAACCCAGATTTACGGCACAGAATTTGTTTACATTAGGTCATCATATTGAATAAGTTGTCATCATTCTTGAGCGCAAGTGCTCGCTACTTGAGTTTGCATCGGGTACTCAGGTATGCACCACGTACAGCGTGTGCTCGAGTGACATGCTCGAGTCCCTGCTCCTCATGTTTCACGGTTATTAGACACCCAAAAAAAAACATGCGGGGATCGCTCGTGCATGGCAGGCAATCCCCGTAAAGTTTTTTGGCCGCGAAGTATATCGGGCAGAGACTCGAGCATGTCACTCAAATACCCACGATACTCAATGCATACCAGAGCACCCGATGCAAACTCAAGTAGCGAGCACTTGCTCTCAACACTAGTCGCCATATCGTCATCTTTTTTTCTTACTTTTGAAAAAAATCCCAACCCCAGCCCTAACCCTAGCACAACCCTAGCCCCAGCACAACCCTAGCCCCAGCACAACCCTAGCCCCAAACCCAGCCCTAACCCTAGCCCAATCCTAACCCAAGAGTTTATTTTTGACGCCGTTCCTTGTGCGGTATAAGTGATTAGACGACTTTATTCTTCGGGTCGGTGTGATTACAGCAATGCCAGAATCATATGGGGTTTTTATGACTGACAGCTGTCACACACTAAAAGACGCATTTTTTGTAAAATCTAGTTTTTGCATCGCCATATTTTGAGAGCTATAATTTTTCCAGATTTTGGCAGACAGTCATGTGACGGCTCGTTTTTTGCGGGATGACTTGACGTTGTTATTGGTGCCATTTTCAGGCACGTGACATTTTTTGATCGCTTTCTATTCCGATTTTTGTGAGGCAGAATAAACAAAAACCAATTCAGGAATTGTTTTTTTTTTTTTTTTTTTATTCTGTTCCGCGTGTGGTAAAATTGATGAGGTAGCTTTATTCTTCGGGTCAGTACCTTTACAGCGGTACCACATTTGTATCATTTTTCTATGTTTTGGCGCTTATACACAATAAAAGCTATTTTATAGAAAAAAATATTTTTTAGTATCGCTTTATTCTGAGAGCTATCACTTTTTTATTTTTCGGCTGATGGAGCTGTATGGTGGCTTGTTTTTTGTGGGACGAGATGATGTTTTCAGCGGTATCATTTTTATTTATATGCGTCTTTTTGATCGCGTGTTATTCCACTTTTTGTTTGGCGGTATGGTGATAAAGCACTGTTTTTTGCTTCGTTTTTTTTTTTTTTTTTTTACCGTGTTCACTGAAGGGGTTAACTAGTGGGACAGTTTTATAGGTCAGGTTGTTCCGGACGCGGCGATACCAAATATGTGTACTTTTATTGTTTTTTTTTTATTTTTTTTATAATAATATTTATTGATGGGTACATTATATTTTTATTTTTGGTGTATTATTTTTTTTATTTTTTTATAATATTTTTGCACATTTTTTTTTTTTCCACTTTCACACAGTTTATACACTTTATTACTTTGTCCCACTCTGGGACTTTCACTTTTTTTTTTCTGATCGCCTGCATGGCACAGGAATGGAGGACCATCCCTATGCCATGAAGGCTGTCAGAAGTGCACAGTGTGAAGATTGCTTGGAGATGCACTGCGCATGTCCAAGCAATCTTCCTGCTCTCTGGTGACCCGGATGTTGTCATGACGACATCGGGTCGTCATGGCAACACCCGGGAAGCCTTTGCAGACTGCGCTGGAAGCCGGAAGAGGAGGTGAGTATCGCCGATCACCTCCCCTTGCCCCCGCAATGCCGCGATCGACTTCGATCGACTTCGATCGCAGCATCGCTTGGGTTAATGTGCTGGGACCGGTGCAGGACCGCTCCCTGCACATAGTACCGGGTGTCAGCTGTGACAATCAGCTGACACCTGGCGGCGATCGCGCCCTCACAGCCTGTCTGCGCGCGCGATCGCGATGACGTACTAATACGGGTCTGGCTCTTAAGTCCCAGGGCACAGACGCGTATTAGTACGTCAGATGTTATTAAGGGGTTAAAAGGACTGCAATCACAACTATTCCCTACTGCCAAGCTATCTGTAGATTTGTGCGAAAATTGGCTTGAAATTAACAAGGTATAGCGCACACAGCAACAGCGGTGCTGTCTAACACGCAGCTGCAGCAGTGAGAAAATGGTGGCGACGGGGAAAATGGCTTGGTCTTATAGGGCAAGGACATGTGACATACACTGCCAATGACACATGCCCTTGCTTGTGTGAAAAAAAGCACTTGGCTCCGTGTGTGCGCTGCTGATAGGCTGACAGATTGCACCTCCCCACTGCAAATGCGGGAAAGAGAAAAAAAAATGGAGATCTTCATTGTTCCTGCAGAGATCCATCCCCTGCCCCTCCACCCACCCCGCTGTACACTCAAACTGCGTATTAACATTAATTTTCATCATTACTGAGAAAAAATCCAGTTATGATTTTGGTGCACGAACAGTTATCGAACATAACCTCAAACAGCCGAATTTTTCTCAAATCGTTCGTGTTCGCCGAACGGCTCGAACACCGCCCAAAACAGCTCGAATTTGAGATTGGCGAACAGTTCGAGTCGAACAACGCTCATCTCTAGTGATAATATCAGCAGTGGTTCACCAAGAGGCATGGACACATTCAGGCTGCAGATGGTAACTGAGCTTATTCAATTATCGGACCTTTTGTAAGGTAACTAAGACTCTAGACAATACAGGGAATATACAGCATGATACAGAGCAACAAGACAACATTCCTAAAATCAGTAAAAATGTGAACATAGACAGAATGATACCGCACACACCATATCACACCATCACATAAGGCCTTTAGTAATTTTTGCAGTCCAACACCTCATTCAATGAGATGAACAGATTGGAGATAGACTCCTGAGCACTAATTGCGTGCTGTAATTGTAGATACTTGCACAAGTCAGAGTTACCCAAATTAAAAGTCTGTTTTAAATGTCCAAATGTGCAAAAATAACCATCCTTATATATTTGATTTAATTATCTCAATCCACTCCTTTTCCATTCCCCAAAACCTTCCAAATGTTGTAATTCCTTCAGACAGGGATTATTCCAGATTGGGGTGTTCTTGGAATATTCTCCCATTCCCAACCATTTCTTACCTGCCCACCAGATTTTATAAACAAGATTTAAAGTCGGGAAGCATCCGAGATTGGACCTTAGCCTGCATGACTCTAGTGGTTTTACTAAATTACCTCCCCCCTAAGAAACTTTAGCACTGGAGCGCCTGTCATCTGCACCCCCACCAAAGCTCAACTTCTAAAATGTTGAAATTGAGAGGCTAGAAAATAACACCAAGAATGTGGCATGGCCAAACCCTCCATATTTTTGGGCAGCTGTAGCTTCTCCAACTTTATCCTCGGTATACCCTTTTTCCAAACCAAATCTCTAAAAATGTTATGCATCTTCCTAAACCAATATTAGGGAATCCAAACTGGAGAATTATGCAGTGCATAAGGAATGCTAGGCATAAGGCACATTTTGATAAGATTTGTCCTTCCCAAGGCTGAGAGTGTCAATTTCCCCCATGCTTCAACTTTATTTCTGGACCTAATTACCAATAGACTCAAGTTTAGAGGGATGTAATCTTTTGTCTCTCTTGTAAAATATATGCCGAGATATTTAAATTTTGAGGCTGCTGGAACTATGAAAGAATTACTTAGTCTTGAGATGTCTTTATCATCCAAGGGAAGCAGCACAGACTTTGACTAATTTATGTTCGTTTCCTAGAAAGTCCAAAATCTCTCTATAGATCCCATTATAATTGGAAGCAAAATGTTTGCAGATCATCTGCATATAGAGCAATCTTTTCTTCCTGATTCCCAGATTTATAACCCTCTATCCCATTATGTTGTCTAATAATACAAGCAAACAGCTCAATTGCTATAGCAAAAAGTAAGGGCGACATTGGGCAGCCCTGTCTCGTTCCTTTGTGAAGCTTAAGGTTGCCAAAAACATCCCCATTTGCACTTATTTTATCAATTAGTGTTTAATACATCAGCAAACCCCATTTTCTTTAACACAGTTCGACACTATTGAATGCTTTGGTGGCATCCAAGTATATGATGCCCTTCCGGCTATGTCACGGGTGTGTCAGAGGTGACAGACCAGTTGCCCTGCAATGGTTTGCAGGAGATCTCCATGTTTGGCAATGCAGACAGCTGCCTAGATAGGAGGCTGTGTTTAGGACCCAGCGACTACCTCCCTTTAGTCTGGGTGTATATATACCTGGTGTGTCTAGGTGGACGTCGCCGGTTATATTCATTCCTACTTGGAACTTGGCTGAAGCAGCATCACGTCCTCTCTGGAGTCTTGTGGCCGTGTGCCCTGTTGGAGTTCTTCTAAAGCTGAGTTTGTTCACCTGTGTTGTCTTCCCCTTTTGTCTTTAGAGTGCTAGCGGAGGTTGACTAGTGCTCATCTCCTTCCACCCCCAGCTATAGCCTTATGTCAGGGATAGTAGGGCGAGGCACGTGATCGGCGACAGCTGCGGAGGCTGTATAAGGATGTTAGGGGGAGACAGGGTGACGCTAGTCCAGATTAGGAGGTCACCTTTTCCCCCTTTCCCTAGTGTCTGGGCTCCCTTTCCCTTTCCCCTCTGTGTTGCATTCACACCTGGCGTGACAGGCTAGGATCCACCTGTGCCTCTTGCAAATTCAAAAACAGCTTCCATATGTTTATGGTAGTTGACTTAAAGGGCATAAAGCCAGCCTGATGTGGATGAATTACTGATTTAATAACCATACTCAGTCGAGAGGCCAGAATTTTAGCCAATTTCAGCCTGTAAGAGTCAGGTAGTTCTCAATCTTTTCCATCGTTGGGCAGAACAACTATCACTGCCTCATATAACGACTTTGGTAACACCCTTGATAAAAATGCATTATTAATCATTTCCAGGTAGTTCGGTCATATTTATTCCTTAAAATCGGAAGGCCATCTGAACCAGGGGTTTTATTATTAGCCATTTTCCCAACAGCCTGGTTAACTTCTTCCAAGGAAATTGGCTGATCTAAAAGACTCTAAGTTTATGCTCCAAACAAGAGAGATTTATTCCCGAGAGGTAGTCCAACAAATCGTCTTGCGATTAATTAACCTTAGACAAGTATAGATTAGAATAGAAACTATGTAAGACCTTTAGTATATACGGGGTCCTGACGGCTATATTGCCCTCTACATCCCTCAATTGATATACAGTACAGACCAAAAGTTTGGACACACCTCTTTTAAAGATTTTTCTGTATTTTCATGACTATGAAAATTGTACATTCACACTGAAGGCATCAAAACTATGAATTAACACATGTGGAATTATATACTTAACAAAAAAAGTAGCCACCTTTTGCTTTGATGACTGCTTTGCACACTCTTGGCATTCTCTTGATGAGCTTCAAGAGGTAGTCACCGGAAATGGTCTTCCAACAATCTTGAAGGAGTTCCCAGAGATGCTTAGCACTTGTTGGCCCTTTTGCCTTCACTCTGCTGTCCAGCTCACCCCAAACCATCTCGATTGGGTTCAGGTCTGGTGACTGTGGAGGCCAGGTCATCTGGCGTAGCACCCCATCACTCTCCTTGGTCAAATAGCCCTTACACAGCCTGGAGGTGTGTTTGGGGTCATTGTCCTGTTGAAAAATAAATGATGGTCCAACTAAACGCAAACCGGATGGAATAGCATGCCGCTGCAAGATGCTGTGGTAGCCATGCTGGTTCAGTATGCCTTCAATTTTGAATAAATCCCCAAGTGTGTCACCAGCAAAGCACCCCCACACCATCACACCTCCTCCTCCATGCTTCACAGTGGGAACCAGGCATGTAGAGTCCATCCGTTCATCCTTTCTGCGTCTCACAAAGACACGGTGGTTGGAACCAAAGATCTCAAATTTGGACTCATCAGACCAAAGCACAGATTTCCACTGGTCTAATGTCCATTCCTTGTGTTCTTTAGCCCAAACAAGTCTCTTCTGCTTGTTGCCTGTCCTTAGCAGTGGTTTCCTAGCAGCTATTTTACCATGAAGGCCTGCTGCACAAAGTCTCCTCTTAACAGTTGTTGAAGAGATGTGTCTGCTGCTAGAACTCTGTGTGGCATTGACCTGGTCTCTAATCTGAACTGCTGTTAACCTGAGATTTCTGTGGCTGGTGACTTGGATAAACTTATCCTCAGAAGCAGAGGTGACTCTTGGTCTTCCTTTCCTGGGGCGGTCCTCATGTGAGCCAGTTTCTTTGTTAGCGCTTGATGGTTTTTGCAACTGCACTTGGGGACACTTTCAAAGTTTGCCCAATTTTTCGGACTGACTGACCTTCATTTCTTAAAGTAATGATGGCCACTCGTTTTTCTTTACTTAGCTGCTTTTTTCTTGCCATAATACAAATTCTAACAGTCTATTCAGTAGGACTATCAGCTGTGAATCCACCTGACTTCTGCACAACACAACTGATGGTCCCAACCCCACTTATAAGGCAAGAAATCCCACTTATTAAACTTGACAGGGCATACCTGTGAAGTGAAAACCATTTCCGGTGACTACCACTTGAAGCTCATCAAGAGAATGCCACGAGTGTGCAAAGCAGTCATCAAAGCAAAAGGTGGCTACTTTGAAGAACCTAGAATATAAGACATATTTTCAATTGTTTCACACTTTTTTGTTAAGTATATAATTCCACATGTGTTAATTCATAGTTTTGATGCCTTCCGTGTGAATGTACAATTTTCATAGTCATGAAAATACAGAAAAATCTTTAAATGAGAAGGTGTGTCCAAACTTTTGGTCTGTACTGTATATAAGCATTTCCTTTTTGGGCCTGGGCCATCTTTGCAAGTAACCGACCCATTGTCTCTCCCTCCTCATAGAATTGCTGTTTTAAAAACATACATTTATTATGGGCCTGTTCTAGTTGGAATGCCCGAAACTGTTTTTGCGATTCCTTCCACTCTGATAGATTTTCAGGCTATTATTTTGAATATAGAAAAAGAAAAGAAAGTCAGCTCACCCACCATCAGATGTCAAAAAACGCACGGATCCAGCAGTGCTGCAGTAGATAATCCAGAAGAGAGAAAAAAAATCCAGCGTAATAGAGTTCTAAAATACGATGTTTTATTAGAAAAATATTTTAAAAGATATTTCCAAGAGACATGTAATAGTCACACTAGGAGAATGCCCAGAAACATTCTCCTAGTGTGGCTATTACATGTCTCTTGGAAATATCTTTTAAAATATTTTTCTAATAAAACATCGTATTTTAGAACTCTATTACGCTGTATTATTTTGAATAAACCAGAATTCGGTATCACAAACTCTGTTTTCCAGGTCTACCCCCTTCTTTTGTGAGTTATTCTCAACAGACTTTATTTCTCTTATTAACATGCCCCTCAAGAAGGCCTTCATTGCAACCCATACCACGCTTATGTGTGCCAAGCGCAAATTAGGGGAGGAAAATTCCGATCATTGCCCCTTGAAATTGTTACTGTCAATCATTTTAAGCCAAAATAGATGAATCCTCCACCCCTGAGAGAACTGAGACCTTATCAAATCCAACTGTAGCTAAAACTGTAGGAGAGAGTGATCTGATAACGACCTAGGAGAATATTCTATATTAACAAAACCTGGAATCATAGGAGGAATATATAGTACCAAATCAATTCTTGAGAGGGATTGCTGTGTCGATCAGGCAAGTGAGTAGACCTTTGAGTTAGGAAACCTGTCCTTCCAGATATCAACCAGGCCTATCTCCTTAATAAAGCAGCCAAATGAGAGAATTTTCTCCTGCAGGAAATTGATCTCTAAATGGATTACATACAGTGAAGGAAATCATTATTTGATCCCTTGCTGTTTTTGTAAGTATGCCCACTGACAAAGACATGGACAGTCTATAATTTTAAGGGTAGGTTAATTTTAACATTGTGAGATAGAATATCCCCCCAAAAAATCAAGAAAATCACATTGTATAAATTAGATAAATGTATTTGCATTTTGCAGTGAGAAATACGTATTTGATCCCCTACAAACCATTATGAGTTCTGGCTTCTACAGACCAGTTAGACGCTCCTAATCAACTCGTTACCTGCATTAAAGACAGCTGTCTTACATAGTCACCTGTATAAAAGACTCCTGTCCACAGACTCAATTAATCAGTCAGACTCTAACCTCTATAACATGGGCAAGACCAAAGAGCTTTCTAAGGATGTCAGGGACAAAATCATAGACCTGCACAAAGCTGGAATGGGCTACAAAACGACAAGTAAGTTGCTGAGTGAGAAGACGACAAATGTTGGTGCAATAGTATGGATTAAATACAAAATGACTGTCAATCGACATCGATTTGGGGCACCATGCAAAATCTCATCTCATGGGGTATCCTTGATCATGAGGAAGGTGAGAGATTAGCCTAAAACTACACGGGGGGAACTTGTTAATGATCTCAAGGTAGCTGGGACCACAGTCACCAAGAAAACCATTGGTAACACATTACGCCTTAAAGGTTTAAAATCCTGCAGTGCCCGCAAGGTCCCCCTGCTCAAGAAGGCACAGGCGCATCTGAAGTTTGCCAATGAACACCTGGATGATTCTGTGAGTTATTGGGAGAAGGTGCTGTGGTCAGATGAGACAAAAATTTAGCTCTTTGGCATTAACTCAACTTGCCGTGTTTGGAGGAAGAGAAATACTGCCTATAACCCAAAGAACATGGTCCCCACTGTCAAGCATGGAGGTGGAAACATTATGTTTTTGGGGTGTTTCTCTGCTAAGGGCACATGACTACTTCACCGCATCAATGGGAGAATGGATGGACCCATGTACAGTGAAATCCTGAGTGACAACTTCTTTCCTTCCGAAAGACAATGACCCAAAACATACAGCCAAGGCAACAAAGGAGTGGCTCAAAAAGAAGCACATTAAGGTCATGGAGTGGCCTAGCCAGTCTCCAGACCTTAATCCCGTAGAAAACTTATGGAGGGAGTTGAAGCTCCAAGTTGCCAAGCGACAGCCTCAAAATCTTAATGATTTAGAGATGATCTGCAAAGAGGAGTGGACCAAAATTCCTCCTGACATGTGCGCAACCCTCATCATCAACTACAAAAAACGTCTGACTGCTGTGCTTGCCAACAAGGGTTTTGCCACCAAGTATTAAGTGTTGTTTGCCAGAGGGATCAAATACTTATTTCTCACTGCAAAAATGCAAATAAATTTATTTAAATTATACAATGAGATTTTCTTGATTTTTTTTTGGATATTCTATCTCTCAATGTTAAAACTAGCCTACTTTTAAAATTATAGACTGTTCATGTCTTTGTCAGTGGGCAAACTTACAAAAACAGCAAGGGATCAAATAATTATTTCCTTCACTGTATATTGTTGAAGTCTCCCATAATTATTAAAGGGATATCTGGCCAGTCTGCCAGTTTTATCAGAATTTTTTTGAGGGGAATATTAGAGTAAGGAGGGGGAACATGTACTACAACAATGGGACATTCAAAATGAGAGATTAAGAAATGGACACAAACCTCCCTTCATCATCTTTGAAGTTGCTCATGCATTTGAAGAAAATACTTTTATGCACTATAAGACTGACTCCCCTAGAGTAGATGGAATAGAAAGAGTCCAAGCCAACCCCCATCCAGGACCTATGAATTAAATTAATAAGATCTTTAGTCATATGGGTCTCCTGTAGCCCTATTATTGGTAGGTTGATCTTTTTGACATATTCAAATATTGCATGTCTTTTTGAATTGTCCCTCAAACCTCTTGTATTCCAAAATATAAAATTAACTGTTACACCCATTTACTAGAGTAGTGAATAATTGCAACTATCATTGACATTTTACCCTCCTTATAATCCAAACTTCAGCAGGTTTGCGCAGCAGATACTGTAGGCTTTCCCCACCAACCCAGCTACTAAGCACCCCCTTTCCATTCCCTCCCTTAAACCTACCCTTACCAATAAGGGGTGGGGCCAAAAGCAGCTCACAACCATTCAGTGCATGCTTCACAATAAAAAATACCAGAAATAAAATATTCTGTATCAATTATCTCCTACATAGAGCCTGCACTAAAGATAAACCATATAACTTGCATAAAGGAGTCATTAACCATAACACACTATTACTCGCAACTTCCACATTGAAATTGTCAGGGAGAAAGGACAGGCCGGATTACAGCCGCCCCCTCCCCCGCAGGCTTGGACGCAGGCCTGAATGACAATGGGTTGGAGGGAGTGGCTATGGCTATTAGCATTTGGAGGGGTTTAACGGGGGGTTTAAGTGCCAGGGAGGGGAGGGGCGTCACATTTTCCCGCTCACAAGGGTGGTGAGTTGTCTCCCCCACATCGTGCTGCGTACTTCATGGCGTCCACGGCGCAGCTGTTTGAGTCCCTGAGGGCGGCTGCAGAGTCGCACCCTGCGGTCTGGCTGGAAGAGCAGATAGCGGCGATCGTTGGAAGGGGAGCGGGGACGGTGGCTGTGTCAACGCAGCCTGAGCGGTGTTCCCGTCGGGCGCGGCCTCCTGCCAGGCGGTCGCCTGATTTAGCTCCCCAGACACAGCGCAGGCGCAGGAGCCCCTCCGGGGACCCTCCAGGCCGGGTGCCGATTAGGAAGCGCAGCAGCAGGCCCCGGTCTGGGAGGAATCCGCTTGCCAGCACGTGTCACGCGGCGGTTAGTAGGCCGCAGCCTGTGCTCGGACAGGGGCCTACACACGCCAGTCCTCGCAATACCAGTGACGTCACGGGGGGTCGCATCGGCGATGCTCCGGTCGGGCAGCCCGCCTCCTCAGACACAGTAGACGGCAGGATTATCCACGATGGGCAGCAATCGGGCGGTGATAACAGGCAAGTGTTGTTACCGGCCCTTACAGATGGTCTCTGGACAGCGTTAAATTCAGGACCGGATGCCAATACACAGACCTTGCGGGCAGTGGGCAGAGCGGACAGGGGGTCGAGTGATATTAATATGTCCCCACATACACAACCCTTTGGTCCTTCTTCAACTCCAGTGCATGTCAGTAACTTTCGGCCTTACAGGGCTGCGTCGGCGGGATCCAGTACATCGGTGGTGCTCGGGCCTCAAGAGATAGAGGGTCCAACGGGAAGAATCGGAAGTCGGGATGGACGGCTGGAGTCTGGATTATCGGCTGGGGGGACCACAGCTCCTCCGCAGCCCGGTGAGTTGGGTTCTATGTCTTGTTTGTTATCCCAGAATTTTTTATCCCCAGGTTTAAGTGCTAATCGGGGGTCAGTGGCTGGGGGTACAAGTCAGGAACAGGATTGGGGAGAGTGTGAGTGAGGTTTTAGCAAATGTGAGGGAGTTATTGTTGCGTTTGGAAAGGGGTAGTAGTGCTGTTTCGGGCCATTTAGCCACATGGGTGAGCCCGCAATGGGGCGGGCTGAACAGCTTAGGTAATAGATTTGGGGGCGCGAGCCAATTGCCTGAGCCCGTTTCGGTGTCAGTCCAGACAGAGAAAGAAAAAGAGTGTAGAATTCATTTGGATGATAGGTCTCACGGCGAGGTTTACGTGTGTTTTGAGGGTCCGTTGGGTGCACACCTCAAGAAGGGGGTGAGGGAAAAAATTTGGAAAGATGAATACATCGAAATTTTTTCTCTTTTGCCTCTGGTGAAATTTAACCTGGAAAAAAGTAAGAAGGATGATAGTAAGAAGGAGGAGGAGGAAAAGAAAAGGTGGCGCTTAATCCCGCAGACTTTTACTAATTGGCTGAAGGCATTCACCATTTTGGCGAGCGTAATAGGTGAAAAAGCACCGGAGAATTGCTCTCCCTTGTTTTGCTATATGGATGCTATTGGGGAGGCTCACAGAACTTATGGGGGACAAGCATGGCTTCGTTATGACGAGCAGTTTCGTCAGAGGAAAGCTATTCGTCCTGCCATAAGATGGGATCAGAAGGACATTTGCCTTTGGTTACGGGTGATGGCTCCTTCTAGATTAGGGCATTCCTTTCATGGAGGGGCCGGTTTTGCCGGCCATTCCGGGGGTCAATCAAGTACGCAGGGGAGCGGAGGCACGTCAGGGCAAGCGGGAACACAGAAACCGGGTTTATGCTGGCAGTTCAACAACGGCCAGTGCAAATTTGGGGCTAACTGCAGGTCCAAGCATCTTTGCTCACACTGCAGTGGATCATCACACGGTCCTGCCAGATGTTTCAAAAAGAAGCCTAAGCCGAGGCCAACAATTCCCAAGGGGGAGACGCCGGTGAAACTAACCGCGATGCTCCCTTATCTAAGTAGGTTTCCCGATAGGGAAAAGGCTGCAGTGTTAGTATCAGGTTTTGCTGACGGTTTTAAAATTCCTCCACCTCCATTCGAGATTCCCCAGGTGTTGAAAAATCTTAGATCAGCAGATCAATATGCGGAGGTGGTTTCTGCTAAGTTACAAAAGGAGGTAGCTTTGGGGCGTATGGCGGGTCCGTTTTCCGATCCTCCTTTTTCGAATTTAGTAGTATCGCCATTGGGGGTGGTGCCCAAAAAGGAGCCTAATAAGTTTAGGCTGATTCACCATCTTTCCTATCCGTGGGGAAAGTCAGTGAATGATGGGATTGATCCGGAACTATGTTCCGTGGTTTATACATCATTTGATGAGGCGGCTCGGTGGGTCAGACAGTGTGGTAAAGGGGCATTGCTGGCTAAGATGGATGTGGAATCAGCGTTTCGGTTGTTGCCCGTTAATCCTGAAAGTGTTAGGTTGTTGTGTTGTTACTGGGAGGGCGAGTTTTTCGTAGATAGATGTTTGCCCATGGGATGTTCTTTATCCTGCTCCTTGTTTGAGGCTTTCAGCACATTTTTGGAATGGGTCATACAGGATGTGACAGGGCTTGAATCCATTATACATTACCTGGATGATTTTCTGTGCATCGGTTCGGGCGATTCTTCATGTTGTGAAATTTTGCTGAGAGCGACTCAGTGGGTAGCAGAGCGTTTCGGAGTGCCTTTGGCTCCAGAAAAGACCGAAGGTCCAACTACCACCATTTGTTTTTTAGGAATTGTAATTGATTCAGTGAATTGGGAATTTAGGTTGCCTGAGGAGAAAGTGAAGGCTTTGAAGGAAGAGGTCGCATGAGCTAGGAAGTTAAAGAAGATGACTTTGAGAGAAATGCAGTCTCTTCTTGGGAAACTTAATTTTGCATGTCACATTATTCCTATGGGGAGAATTTTTTCTCGCCGGTTAGCCAGCACTACTGACAAGCCCAGGGGATGGGGATGACTCGGTTACCCGGGCCGTTAGCCTTAAGGAGGTCGCGGTGGTCGACTCCCGGGCCCGTACTCTGGGGTCTCTCTTTAAAAAGGCGTTGATAGATATCAAGTTTATAAAAGTTTGTGACGCCACCTATGGTTTCTGATGATATTCACCAGCGCTGCGCAGTCCACTGAGGCCGGTGATAAGGCAGCTAGATGGTATGGCTCCCCACAGGTGGAGCTAGGCCTCAGGGCAGGGTACGGACGGGGTATGTAGGACGAAGAGACCCAGCCGCGTCAGAGCAAGAACAGGGACGGACACAATAGTCACTTCAGTACCTTTTACTGATGGAAATTCAGGCACTCCCCGGAGCACTGTAGGGTGAAGGGTGTATGTCCGGATCCTCCCCAATGAGCGGGTTTTGGGCCTCCTGTTTCTTGCCTCTGCGTAGTAAGTTTCTGACCTGCCTGGAGCTAGGCCTAACTTTGTCTCTGTCCTGCGCTGGCTGACCTTGTGATAGGGCCTTCTGTTGGATTACACGCTCCCGACCTACGGGGCCTATGTGTCTCCAGGTTCTGGTACGTATCAGCACTTTAGCGATCTTGGGACTTGTAGTTCTCCAGGGATTCTGGTTTATCTTACTGGGTCATGGAGATCCCGGTAAGCTTCGGACCCGGTGTCCGGTAACTGCTTCTTCGGGGTGAGCTAGTTAGGCTCCTCTGCCCCCTATGAACTAACTCTCTCTACTCGCCTTCGGCCTACTCGGGCCCACAATAGGCTACTCACACTAACGGCAGCTTGCCGCGCTTCACCGATTTTATGGCGCCGGCACAGCTAAAGCTCACCTCACTGAGCTACACCGAGTCTTGATCTGGATAAGCTCCACTGCAGGATATCAATTGCAGGAGCTGGAACAGACTTTTGTCCTCTGAGGTAACTCTTCTCAGACTGCACTGGACTCACTGCTAAACCAGACTGAACTCTGACTCCAACTGACTTAGACTCACTTAGACTCCCTGCTGCCTGGCTCCACCTTCCCTTTTATATCTCTAACGGGCTCCCTCTGGTGGTCTGAGGTGGAAGGTGGAGATGTGTGAATGGTTATGGGGGCCTCTTGTGGAGGAATCCTTCAATACACCCTTCTAGGATTTGTGATACCAAGCACAGCTGGGCGTCACATTCCCCCCTAGTTAAACTCAGCACTACCGGGCTGAAGTACATTTTATAACAACAGGAAACATAAACAATACAAGAACAATAAGGACTATCTTCCCTTTATGGGAGGCACGAATCTTAAACGTTACATAACAATAATACATGCAAAGCGTCCTCAGAATCCAAGTCTCCCGTGGTGAGGTTCCCATACAGGATGTCCATCTCACAAGGTAGAGTACTTTGGTGGTTTTGAGGGACCTGTCCTAAACCCTCTACGTAGGCCCTGGGGTGGCTGCAGGGCATGAAGATCCCGAGTTGGACCTCCAAGAGAGCCACTCCTGACAGGTTTTCCTTCTGAGGTCACCTAAAGGGCACTCCAGGGAGCGCAATTATATACAATAAAAGTTTTTGGGCTGCACACAGTCCTCAGCCACGCAGTTCATTATGTAGGCATAAATAATTAATAGGAAAAAGTACAAATTGATTAGCATGCATGAAAATTACACGACTATGCAGTATATCACAATTTAATATACAATACCCCAGGGGTAACTATCTACACTCTCTGAAATTTTGCTACTTTACTCAGTGTACCTAGCAGGTGGTTTACCTCTCGTGCTGCGTACTGATCTGCGTAGTGCTGTGGTTGGTGGAGTGTCAGTGTCTGTATCCTCAGTTACTCTATCAGTTCTACGTGTAACCATGTTGTAAAACTGCCTTAACCTCTCTCTTGGACTGGCAAGTCTACCATTGGCTGGGCCTTCTTGCTCTGCTCCTGCCGGGGATCCTTCATCCGGGGATACTTCTTGAGCTGGCTCTTCTGCAGCACTTACAGGTACAACTTGCTGTGGAGGGTTTTCTGGCTGTTCATAGAATTGGAGTACTAGAATAATTATTGCACCTCCCACTTGAGGCCAATCCGCTGGGAAGTCTCCTAGGTCAGTGTGTATCACCGCTTCTTTAGGTTCTTCCTGGGTTGTGAGAGACAATTCTTCCTGAGTTCTTAGTAGATGTGGACACAATTTTAGATGGTCCCTGGACACTGTAACAGATGTTTTTCCTCCATCACAACTGATTATGCATGTCTTTTTGTTGTCAAATCTTGACGGTAACACAGTGTAAGGGTCTTTTTCCCACTGGTCATCAAGTTTGTGGTTACGTCTTTTCCTTTTTAGTACTGTTTCACCAGGTGTGAAAGGTTCTGCTGGTGCGTTTTTGTTGTAGTGCGCCTCCTGCTTTTCTCTCACCCGAGTAAGACTGTCCTTGACACAAGCTTGTACCCTTCTGTACTGCTCTTGTCTGGTCTTGTCCCAGTCCTCAGTGGTCATATCAGCTTCAGGTTCAACAACACCAAGCTCCAAATCCATGGGCAGCTTTCCTGGCCTTGCCCGCATGAGATATGCCGGAGTGCAATTGGTGGAACTGACTGGTATATGATTGTACAGATCCACTAGGTCTGGTAGTAGGTCTGGCCACTGGTTTCTCTCCTCAAGTGGTATGGTCTTTAGCAGGTCGATGATGATGTTGTTCATCTTTTCGCAGAGACCGTTTGTTTGTGGGTGGTAAGGTGTAGTTCTTATCTTTTTACACCCGCAGAGATGGCAGAACTCCTTGAACAACTCAGCCTCAAAGGCCGGGCCTTGGTCCGTCAGCACCTGCTCAGGGTAGCCATGGGGTCTGCAGAAATACGCTTGGAACGTTTTTGCTGCGGTCTCTGCCATCAGGTCTTTGACGGGGGCAACCACCAGGAAACGTGAGTAGTGATCTACCATGGTCAGAGCATAGGAGTACCCTGACCTGCTGGGGGAGAGCTTGACATGGTCCAGGGCCACGATCTCCAGGGGCCGAGTCATCTTGATGGGCTGCAGGGGTGCCTTCTGGCTGCTGAAGTCTTTCCTTCTTAGGCTGTAGGGTCCTCAGTCCCGGCACCACCTTTCAATGGAGCTGCGCATTCCTACCCAGTAGAATCGACACTTCAGCAGGGTCTCTAGCTTTTTCCAGCCAAAGTGCCCCGCCTGATCGTGGTAAGCCTCTAATACCATCTGGATGTCTGTCTTCGGGACCACTATCTGCCATACCATCTCGTGGGTTCTTGGATTAACGTACCTCCGGCACAGCTTCTCACGGTAGATAAACAGCCGGCTTCTCTCGTTCCACAGCTGCTTTGCTTGCAGAGACGCATCTTTCTCCAGGGAGGCACCTTCTTGGGTTATCAGCTGTTTGATGCGGCTGACAATCGGGTCGCTGTCCTGGGTCTCTTTCCAGCTGTGGTGAGGCAGGGGGTTTAACGTCTTTCCACGCTGCTTCCTGGAGGCTCGTTGCTCATGGATCATCCCACTCCGGTGAAAGGCAGGTAGCTCTATCTCTTCCAGGTCATCCACTTCTTCTTCTGTGTCTGACTGGTGAGGCATCCTAGAAAGGGCATCGGCGTTGGCGTTCTTGCGGCCCGCCCGGTATTTGATTGTAAATTGGTAGTTTGACAGCCGAGCCATCCATCGTTGTTCCAGTGCCCCCAACTTAGCTGTTTCAAGATGGGTCAAGGGGTTGTTATCAGTAAAGGCAGTGAACTTGCTGGAGGCCAGAGAGTGCTTGAACCGTTCAGTGATGGCCCAGACCAAGGCCAGGAACTCCAACTTGAAGCTGCTATAGTTCTCTGGGTTCCTCTCAGTCGGACGGAGCTTCCTGCTTGCGTATGCGATGGCTTTCTCTTGCCCATTCTGCTTCTGACTTAAAACAGCGCCCAGGCCTTCGTTGCTGGCATCCGTATACAGCAGGAACGGTTGGCTGTAGTCAGGGTAGGCTAGGATCTCATCACCTGTCAGGATCTCCTTCATCTCCTGAAACGACTTGGCTTGCTCCTTACCCCAGTGGAATGGAGGGTTTTTGCCTTTGGGAGACTGTCCTACCAGGAGGTCTTGCAGAGGAGCTGCTTTCTTTGTGTAGTCCTTTACAAACCTCCGGTAGTATCCTACTAGTCCCAAGAACTGACGCACCTCCTTGAGGTTCTTCGGCTCCGGCCACTTCTGGATGGCTGTGACTTTCTCCGGGTCTGGTGCTACGCCTTCCGGACTGACAATGTGTCCCAGGTACTGTACCTTCTTCTTGAGCAGGTGGCACTTTGAGGGCTTCAACTTCATCCCGTACCGGGACAGTGACTCAAATACCTCTGCCAGGTGTTTCAAGTGGTCCTCGTACGTTCTGGAGTACACAATTACGTCATCCAGGTAAAGTAACACAGTTTTGAAGTTGCGGTGTCCCAGGCAGCACTCCATCAATCTCTGGAACGTTCCGGGGGCATTGCAGAGTCCAAACGGCATGCTGTTGAACTCGCAGAGTCCCATCGGGGTGGTGAAGGCCGTCTTCTCTCGATCCTCCTCAGCCACAGCTACTTGCCAGTACCCACTAGTGAGGTCAAGGGTGGAAAAGTAATTTGCAGACTTCAAGGCAGCTAGGGACTCCTCTATGCGTGGTAAAGGGTATTCATCTTTATGTGTAATGAGATTTACTTGACGGTAATCTACACACATTCTCATGCTCCCGTCCTTTTTCCTAACCAGCAGTAGGGGAGCCGCCCAGGGACTACAACTATCCCTAATTACTCCCGCCTTCCTTATGTCATGCAGCATTTCTTTTGCCTTCTGGTAGTGAGCTGGGGGTATAGGCCTATAGCGTTCTTTGGTTGGGGAATGGCTGCCTGTGGGGATATGATGTTGAACCCCCTTAACCCTCCCGAAGTCAAGTGGATGTTTACTGAACACCTGCGAGTACTCTTGAACCACCCGGTGTACACCCTGTTTTTGATGGGCAGGAGTGGTGTCTGTCCCAACATGGAGCTGTTGACACCAATCCTCCACCTGGGTTGCAGGGTCATTATCCTCTACTTCATCTGGTGAGGTTAAGAACTCCGCCTCATGGATGCAGTTATTATTGAAAGCATGTAGTTTGGCAACAGTGGCATAACGTGGCAGTTTAACCTCATCTTCCCCAAGGTTAAGAAGACGGACAGGCACCCTCCCATTACGTACATCTACCACTCCCCTGGCGGTTAAGAGCGTGGGTCTATGCTCGGAGCAAAGGGGTTCTACTACCGCCTGGTAGCTCTGTCCTCTAAGACCTATGGCAGCTCTACACCAGATGAGCATTTCACTCATTGGGGGGATGACAATGGGTATGGGGTCTGTTACCCTCACGTTACCGATTTCACCATCTGTCAACCTTACTTGCTGTTCATACATCAGGACGCGGATCTCTCTCTGCAGTGCCCTCCTTTGTCTCGGTCTGGCAGTGTCAGCGATCTGTTGGAGTAAGAACACAACCTCTCCCAAACAGTTACCAACAACATTAGTGCCTAGTACCATATATGGGTTACTGTCATCAGGGTTAGTTTCCACTACAATTAGTCCCTGGTCCTTCAGCTCCACTCTCCCCACCTTTACAGTCACATTCTTAACCCCGAGTAGGTTAAGGGGGAGTCAATTTGAGGCATATACAGACAAATTTGGAGCTGGCGGACGTAGATCGTCCATGGACCAGAACCTCTTGTAGAGGACTTCAGGCATGATGGTTACCTGAGATCCTGTGTCCAGCAGGGCATGCGTCGGGATCCCGTCCAGTACAATGGACAGGAAAGGTCTTCCTCCGACGAACCTGTTGTACCAGTCTGATGGGCCTGGTGAGTCTACTCCTGGGTGTCGGCCCTCGGACCCAGGGTTTTCTCATTTAAAGGACACTTCTGGGCGAGGTGTCCGGTCTTACGGCATTGGTAGCAGGTTGGTTCCCTCGGTGGGCGGCGCTGGTCACTGGTCCTTGGCGAGGGTGGTGTTGGCCTCCTCCTCCTCCGCATCCAGGGGACATCCTCAGGGCTGTCGGCTAGCAGGATCTTCCCTCCTTCCTTGGGCTCCGTCCGCAGCTGCAGGGCACTCAGCACAGTGGTCAGCGTTTTGCTCAACTGACGCACCTCAGAGCGCAGACTGTCCAGTTCTTTAGGGGACGTTGCTGGAACCTCAGCAGCCACTGGGGAAAAGGTGGGTGTAGCAGGCACTGGAGTAGCCCCACCCTGGTAACGTTGGATGGCATTTGTTTCCACTGGCTGCAGTCCTTTTATAGCCATGTCCTTAAGATTGTCAAAGGTGGCATCCGGATGATCCAGGGACCACCAACGCACAGTCCTGCTCTCCTCTGGAGACTTCAGTCCCCGGACAAACTGTTCCTTCAGCATTTTGTTCTCATTCTCAATGCTGGTTGGACTAACCTGGTTCAGAGCCCGCAGGGCCCCTTGGAGACGCCAGTCGTAGTCCCGAACATTGTCCTCTGGTTGTTGGGAGCAGCTGTAAAACCTCATCCGGAGGTCCGCCTCAGTAAGGTCCTCAAATACAGTCTGTAGTTTTTGGAATATTGTGGACACTGACTCCTGGTCTGCGGCTGACCATGTTTCCTCTTCCCATTCCGCAGCATCGGTCAGTTGTCCTAATACAACGGCAGCTCTTTGTTTGCCGGTCATAGAGTACATGTCTAAGATACCACATATCTTCCGTTTGAATCCAGACAGGGTATCTGGTTTGCCGTTGTACTGGGGGAGCCACTTTGCTCCAGGGATGTATGGTAAAGTCATAGGGATAACGGGTGTTACAGGCGCTGCTGGTGGAGCGGCGGCTTGGGCCTGCTCATCATCGGGCGCGGGTGGAACATCAGGGACGTTGACCAGCAGGTCAGCGTTCTGCTGCTCGTCGAACATCTTAGCGCCCCCCTAGTTAACCGTGGCCTACCTTCTGGTTTTTCTTCCGGTAGGCCGCAGCTCCGCAGGTGACGGTTATCTTCAGGACCTTGCGTCGCTTGCGTCCTACGTCAGAGCGTTCAGCGACGCTCCGTACAGGACCTGGCGCTTCCTGATTTGACGTCGAGGCGTGGGGCGTGTCCGGGACTTCGCCCTCTTTTGCAGGTACGCCCCTTATTTTCCCGCGGTTACGCCCTTCTTCTCGCTCAGCGACCCAACAATGGTGGCTACCTTCACCACAACTTTCAAAATAAAGGCGCACAGTACCCGGTGGCAACGGGCAAAACACGGCGTTGTTGCAGCGGGCACACAATCCTGTTCGTGACGCCAGAAGAGATGACAAGCCCAGGGGATGGGGATGACTCGGTTACCCGGGCCGTTAGCCTTAAGGAGGTCGCGGTGGTCGGCTCCCGGGCCCGTACTCTGGGGTCTCTCTTTAAAAAGGCGTTGATAGATATCAAGTTTATAAAAGTTTGTGACGTCACCTATGGTTTCTGATGATATTCACCAGCGCTGCGCAGTCCACTGAGGCCGGTGATAAGGCAGCTAGATGGTATGGCTCCCCACAGGTGGAGCTAGGCCTCAGGGCAGGGTACGGATGGGGTATGCAGGACGGAGAGACCCAGCCGCGTCAGAGCAAGAACAGGGACGGACACAATAGTCACTTCAGTACCTTTTACTGATGGAAATTCAGGCACTCCCCGGAGCACTGTAGGGTGAAGGGTGTATGTCCGGATCCTCCCCAATGAGCGGGTTTTGGGCTTCCTGTTTCTTGCCTCTGCGTAGTAAGTTTCTGACCTGCCTGGAGCTAGGCCTAACTTTGTCTCTGTCCTGCGCTGGCTGACCTTGTGGTAGGGCCTTCTGTAGGATTACACGCTCCCGACCTACGGGGCCTATTTGTCTCCTGGTTCTGGTACGTATCAGCACTTTAGCGATCCTGGGACTTGTAGTTCTCCAGGGATTCCGGTTTATCTTACTGGGTCATGGAGATCCCGGTAAGCTTCGGACCCAGTGTCCGGTAACTGCTTCTTCGGGGTGAGCTAGTTAAGCTCCTCTGCCCCCTATGAACTAACTCTCTCTACTCACCTTCGGCCTACTCGGGCCCACAATAGGCTACTCACACTAACGGCAGCTTGCCGCGCTTCACCGATTTTATGGCGCCGGCACAGCTAAAGCTCACCTCACTGAGCTACACCGAGTCTTGATTTGGATAAACTCCACTGCAGGATATCAATTGCAGGAGCTGGAACAGACTTTTGTCCTCTGAGGTAACTCTTCTCAGACTGCACTGGACTCACTGCTAAACCAGACTGAACTCTGACTCCAACTGACTTAGACTCACTTAGACTCCCTGCTGCCTGGCTCCACCTTCCCTTTTATATCTCTAACGGGCTCCCTCTGGTGGTCTGAGGTGGAAGGTGGAGATGTGTGAATGGTTATGGGGGCCTCTTGTGGAGGAATCCTTCAATACACCCTTCTAGGATTTGTGATACCAAGCACAGCTGGGCATCACACTACGGCGGGTCTAAAATTGCCACATCATTACATGTGTTTGTCAGCTGAACACAGAGACGATTTGGAAATGTGGGAGAAATTTTTGGAGCAATATAATGGACGCTCATTGCTCATGGAGGAAGTACAGGACAACTGTGCTTTGGAGTTGTACACGGATGCGGCGGGAAGTTCAGGTTTTGGGGCGTATTTTAGTGGTCAAAGGTGCGCATCCAGTTGGCCTAAGGAGTGGGTAACATCAGGATTGGTAAAGAACATAGCCCTATTAGAGATTTTTCCCATTTTGGTGGCAATATATTTGTGGAAGGGGTACTGCAAAATAAGAGGGTGAGGTTTAATTGCGACAACATGGGGGTTGTGTTTGCAATTAATAACATTACAGCATCTTCACCTCCAGTGATTAGGGTTCTACGACAGTTACTGCTGACTTGCCTTTCCATGAATGCTTATGTGACAGCGTCTCACGTACCGGGAGTCCAGAATGCCATTGCTGACTCACTTTCTCGTTTTCAGTGGGAGCGCTTCCGGCAGTTGGCACCAGAGGCGGCAGACAAGGGGCTGGAGTGCCCTCCAGAGCTTTGGAAGGTGGTATGCGGGCCGCTGAGTCGCTGATTACGTCATCGTTGGTGGGGGGAACTTGGGAAGCGTATCAGTCTATTTGGCATTTATGGGAAGATCGGTTGCGTAATACAGTCGGGCTTATGGCTCAGGATGACGATCAGTTAGGCGCACTATTGTCATGGATTAGTCAAGGGGCTGGGGAGGGTTGGTCGGTAGCAAAAATCTCTCGGACTATGGCGGCTTTGGCTTTTGGTTTCAAGTTTCATGGTCAGAGAGATTTGACAAAAAGTTTTTTGATCAAACAGGCTTTGAAGGGGTTTCGGAAAGGGAAAGGGTAAGTGGACTCCAGGAGACCGGTTTCATTTGGCATTTTGGAAAAGATTGGGGGGGTGTTACCTTCTGTGTGTTGCTCCGGGTTTGAAATCTGTCTTTTTAGATTGGCCTTCTCCCTGGCCTTCTTTGGAGTGTTGAGGTTGGATGAGATCGTGTCACCCAGCAGGTCAGTGGGCGGGGGGCTTTTGTCAGCAGATGTGATTGGTACCTCAGGAGGTGTGGAATTTTGGATCAGGAAATCTAAAACAGACCAGTTGGGAAAAGGGAGGCGTGTAGTTTTGAGAGCAATTGGGAATTCCATTATGTGTCCGCTAAGATGCTTGCAACTGTTTAGGGAGTCCGAACCAAAGCAGGGTGGTCCGTTATTGTGTCATGAGGACGGTTCCTTCTTGTCCAGATATCAGTTCATAGCGGTATTTAGGAAGTGTTTAAATTCATTAGGGTTAGATGCATCCCGTTTTGGGTCCCACTCGTTTCGGATTGGAGCAGCAACGGAAGCGGTTGCGGGTGGTCTTAGTGGGGAGACTATACAGCGCATTGGGCGTTGGGAATCGAGGCGTTATCGGAGTTATATCAGGCCTCAGGCTCAGGGTAAAATACAACTTTAATGTTTGATTTACGGCAGGTATTGTTATTGCGAGAGTTGTTCAAGTTTGTTTGTATTTTCTGCAGGTTCCAATTCCGCGTTGGTATGGATTCTGGGACACTCCTCCAGAGCTTTGGAAGGTGGTATGCGGGCCGCTGAGTCGCTGATTACGTCATCGTTGGTGGGGGGAACTTGGGAAGCGTATCAGTCTATTTGGCATTTATGGGAAGATCGGTTGCGTAATACAGTCGGGCTTATGGCTCAGGATGACGATCAGTTAGGCGCACTATTGTCATGGATTAGTCAAGGGGCTGGGGAGGGTTGGTCGGTAGCAAAAATCTCTCGGACTATGGCGGCTTTGGCTTTTGGTTTCAAGTTTCATGGTCAGAGAGATTTGACAAAAAGTTTTTTGATCAAACAGGCTTTGAAGGGGTTTCGGAAAGGGAAATGGTAAGTGGACTCCAGGAGACCGGTTTCATTTGGCATTTTGGAAAAGATTGGGGGGGTGTTACCTTCTGTGTGTTGCTCCGGGTTTGAAATCTGTCTTTTTAGATTGGCCTTCTCCCTGGCCTTCTTTGGAGTGTTGAGGTTGGGTGAGATCGTGTCACCCAGCAGGTCAGTGGGCGGGGGGCTTTTGTCAGCAGATGTGATTGGTACCTCAGGAGGTGTGGAATTTTGGATCAGGAAATCTAAAACGGACCAGTTGGGAAAAGGGAGGCGTGTAGTTTTGAGAGCAATTGGGAATTCCATTATGTGTCCGCTAAGATGCTTGCAACTGTTTAGGGAGTCCGAACCAAAGCAGGGTGGTCCGTTATTGTGTCATGAGGACGGTTCCTTCTTGTCCAGATATCAGTTCATAGCGGTATTTAGGAAGTGTTTAAATTCATTAGGGTTAGATGCATCCCGTTTTGGGTCCCACTCGTTTCGGATTGGAGCAGCAACGGAAGCGGTTGCGGGTGGTCTTAGTGGGGAGACTATACAGCGCATTGGGCGTTGGGAATCGAGGCGTTATCGGAGTTATATCAGGCCTCAGGCTCAGGGTAAAATACAACTTTAATGTTTGATTTACGGCAGGTGTTGTTATTGCGAGAGTTGTTCAAGTTTGTTTGTATTTTCTGCAGGTTCCAATTCCGCGTTGGTATGGATTCTGGGACACTCCTACGTGCACTGGGGAGCACTGAGGGCGGATATAAGGCCTGCAGGAAGGCAGCTCGGTTTTGACAGAGAAACAGCTGTGATTAGGTGGTTGGGCTTTAGAGGCATGAGTTGGTGCAGAGTGCTGCAGGAGGTACATCACAGTGCGCGTTTAGATAGGTCACCTGACATTTTGGTGTTGCACGTGGGGGGGAATGACCTAGGTTCACGCCCTTTTAGAGAGTTGATAAGGGATGTTAAACATGATTTGTTGCGTTTGTGGGTGGCATTTCCAGGCTTGTTTATTGTTTGGTCGGAGATTGTTCCTCGAAGATGTTGGCGTAGGGCTAGGTCAGTGGAGAAAATCAATAAAGCCAGGATTAAAGTTAATAGGGCAGTCTCTAGTTTTGTTACTAGGAATGGGGGGATTGCTGTGCGGCACTTTGAGTTAGAGAAAGGAGAGGGTGAATTTTGGTTGGCAGATGGGGTGCATTTGAACGCAGTAGGTATTGACATGTGGGCTTTGGGGTTACAAGAGGGCATTGAGAGCGCCATAGCTTTTCGTTCAGGGGGGGTCTCGGGCATTTGAGATATTCAAAGCGCCCTCGTTGTGGCGGTTGGGGGTCCTTGAAGTTGGTTTTAAATTGGTATAAGGGGTCCATTTGGGTATGGATTCCTTAATTGGAAAGCGCTGATTGCTGATCTGGTTTTGGGGGTCTCACGGCAGGGAATGTCGGAGCCCGGGAAGTGGAAGTAATTTTTGGAACCCATGTTGGGTTGTGGTGCTCTCGAGCCAGTGGGTATCGGCTGTGGGCAAGTTGGTGTTAATTGTTGGTTTATGTTTAGTGTTGAGCCACCCCCGTAGTGTTCGAGTTCGGTTCGGTTCGTCGAACACCCGTGTGTTCGCCGAACTGTTCGTCGAACTGTTCGTCGAACACCTTCGAACACCGTTAAAACCAATGGCAGGCAAACAAAAACACATAGAAACACATAGAAAACACCTTCAAAGGTGTCCAAAAGCTGACAAACTGCTCAGAAGACACAACTAACACATGGAAAAGTGACAAGTACATATAGTCATGCGAAAAGAAAAGAGGTGGAGGAGTAAAAGGAGGGGGAGACACAGATATAGGCATGTCATGCCCTTCTAAAATCCAAAAAGTGAGAAGCCGAGACGGCCAGTCCGCTCCTGCCCGTGCCACCTCCGTGTCGCCGGGTTTGTGCCAGAGCCGCGGTGAACCCTGACGGCCAGCCCCCCTCTCCCAATACTGGTGCCTGTCCGCTGGTGGGTCGAGAGAGCCCCCCTGTGGTGGAGGCAGCTCTAAGCTTTTTAATTTAAATTGTCCCTCTAATTTGAATGAATACACTTTAAATCCATTTACAAGGATCTATTGGAGGGCAAGTCTCATGCCAGCAGCCGCGTAATTCCAGCTCCAGTAGCATCCACTAAAGCTGCTGCAGTTAAAAAGCTTTTATAAGGATCGAGCTCGGCTGTCCACCGCAAGGCATCCTAGTGCCAGTCCCAGCCCCTATGCCTTGGGGTGCCTCCTGATGCTCTTCACTGAGTATCCCGTGGTCCCGAAGCATTTCCTTTGAAAAAATTAAGTGTCCAAACTACAGGTGGTGTAGCTTGCTTAACAGCCGGGATAATCCGCTGACTAGCAGACACTGCTACTAGGCACAAAGTATTTCCTGGGCTAGATGCAGTTAAAAATTTGTAAGTAGATACTCTCGTTGGATGCTGAGAAAGCATTCCATAGAGTCTCCTGGCACGCCATATATGATTCTCTTAAAAAGCTTGGGGTAGGGGTCTAGGGGACCCTTTTATAGCCAAAATCACGGCCCTGTATCACAATACGTCACCTAGGCTGAAGATAAATGGAACTGTAGCACCGAGGGCTCGGTTGCTACAGACGTATTGCACCTCACCCAGAGGTGTGATATCTCACTCTCAGATAAGGATGGAGTGTGGATCAGGACCCGACACCTGCATGCATTACACCACATTGCCGTGGGGCAGGGCGACCAATATGCCCCTGAGATGGGCACGACAGTCCCTGTCCCTGGCTGGAGTGGGGGGAGGGAACACTGAGGAAGGGGAACCCTGCAGTGCAGGAGCAGGGAGGAAGCAGTTCCTGGGTGCATTGAGAAGGGAGTATAAAAGGTGGGCACCATCTTAGTTCAGTGCAGAGAAGTCTGAGCAGAAGTGGCAGGGAGCAGGGGCTCTGCATGAGCTCTGCTCCGGAGGCGGGCCTAGTAACAGAGGCCCAGGCCTGCAAGAGGGAGAAGGAAGGAAGAGGAGCGGAGAAGGCTCCAGGAACGAGGAATGAAGGGATCCCAGGGGTGCGGACGGGCGAGTCGCCACCGCACGCCCGAATCCACCTGCGTGGAGGGGTCAGGCCAAAGGGGGAGACCGGTCCCCGAACTAGTGGAGGCAGGAAACGACCCTCAGCTAGAAACCGGAGGCTCTGACATTTTATGTGGCGCAGCCCCTTGCTCCACCCGCTAGGAAGGCACCACATAGCGTCAGGGAAACTGGCGCCAAGTTTACCAAGAGGAGGCCCGAGGCAGCCGGACAGAAGTGTTGGTAAGAAAGGCCAGACAAAGGACACACAAAGGGGGTCCTGTGAAGCGCTCCAAAGTTATCTGGGAGTTGTCTGAGCCCCTCACCTGGTGAGCACAGTACGACGTGGGCAGCCGTTACCTGCAGACGTGGTCTGGATAATAAGAACTGTGAGTAAAGGCCCTGAACTGCATCACTGACTCCGTGTCATTACTGCTGCTGCCCTGCACCATCACCCCCATCCTCCGCATACACTGCCCTGAGGCTATACTCCTCCCGTGGGGAGTTATGCTACGCTCTGCTGCACCCACAACACCAGCCTTAGCGGTCTGCCCTGTAGCGGCGGTTCACTCTGACCGCAATCCACGGGTGGCGTAGTCGGACATTTAAACATCAAAACCACATAAATAGTTCCGCCACTGGTTTGACCGCCCTGAGCCACGGAACCGGATCGCCGCCACGAAGACTACAACCACCAGCATCCACCAAAAAGGGTCCGGCTCCGGGTGTCCCAAGGCCCAGGGGGTGCGTCAGAACATTTTCATCACCTTTCACAATCACCAATGGGACAAGGCAGGGATGTCCTCTGTCCCCTCTCTTATACATCCTAGTGACGGAGCACCTGCTCTCATCAATTCGCCATAACCCCAATATTAGGTGGATTGAGGTGGGAGGCACCGAGTACAAGTGCTCTCTATTTGCTGATGATGTCCTAGTATATATCACTCAATCACATATATCCATCCCTGCTGTTATGGCTGAAATAGATCACTTTGTTACATGGTAAAATTTTAAAATCAATGCAGCGAAGTCTGAGGCCCTCGATGTCTCCCTCCCTAAATCCATATAGGATTCCATCCAGTCCAACTTTCCCTTTGCCTGGCCCTCACAGGGTATCAAATACTTAGGAATTCCTATTCATAGAGACCTCTCCCATCTATGTTATCTTAATTTTGGGCCCTTTATTGAACAACTCCATACAGACCACGGTTGGCAAGTTAGAACTGTAAGATTCACTACGTGAACCACTGGTGTTTTGTGGAAAAGCACATGTACACTGTGTTCCAAATTATTATGCAAAAAGTGTTTAGGAGTGATAAGGGAAGAATTTGTTTGTTTGTCAGTTAAACTCATTGATGGTGATGTGTGTCAGGGCTCTTTATATCACTGTAAGCAATTGCAGACACCTGTGCTAATTAGTTTGGCAGGTGTGTCCAATGAAAGGCAAGACTACTTAAGAAGGCTCTCTCACATTATTAAGCAGCCTACATTTTCTGCCAAAATGGGAAAGAAAAAGGATGTGTCGGCTGCTGAGAAGCAACAAATTGTGGAGTGTTTAGGTCAAGGCATGACTACAATCAACATTGTGCGATGATCAGGATGAAGTGTCTTGGCAATCAAGAAGTATGTAGCTGATTCACAGTACACACGTGTGCGTGCTGATAAGGGCAAATTGAGGACTCTTTCCTACAGGCAATTACGTCAGGTTGAAAGAGCAGCGGCAAAAAAGCCTTGTCATAGCAGCAGACAAGTTTTTGAAGCTGCTTGTGCCTCCAACGTCCCCCGAACAACAAGATGCAGGGTCCTTCAGAGGTTTGCAGCTGTGCATACGCCATCCTGTCGACCTCCTCTATCCACTTCACACAAGCAGAAACGGCTCCAGTGGGCCAAACATTACATGAAGACTGATTTCAAAACTGTTTTGTTCACGGATGAGTGCCGTGCAGCGCTCGATGGTCCAGATGAATGGAGTGGAGGATGGCTGGTTGATGGACACCCCACGCAAACACGGCTACAGCGCCAACAAGGAGGAGGTGGAGTAATGTTTTGGGCTGGAATCATGGGGAGAGAGATTGTCGGCCCCTTTAGGATCCCTGAAGGCGCTAAAGATGAACTCCATAATGTATGTGGATTTTCTCAAACAGCACTTCCTGCCATGGTTCAAGAAGAAGAACCGTGTATTTCACAGCAAGATCATTTTTCTGCATGATAATGCACCATCTCATGCTGCACATAAAACATCTGCATCTCTGGCTGATATGGGCATAAAAGGGGACAAACTTATGGTGTGACCCCCATGCTCCCCTGACCTCTACCCCATTCAGAACCTTTGGAGCATCATTAAAAGGAGTGTCTATGATGGCGGGAGGCAGTTCACATTTAAGCAACAGCTCTGGGAGGGTATTCTGTCCTCATGCAAAACAATTGAAGCAGAAACCATCCAAAACCTGACAAATTCAATGGACGAGAGAGTTCAGAAGCTCCTTTCGAACAAGGGGTCCTATGTGAAAATGTAACATCACCTAGAATAAAGTTTTGAGTTGAAAACTGTTTGATTTCAGTTTCTAACAATCTGCTAATGCTTATAATTTCAAAAATGACCATTTTTTTGGTCTTTATTAAAATGAAAAGGTTGATCGAAAAGTTTGGGGGATCTAAGAGTGTGGCAACCCAGTAGTCATGATTACTTCGAATTCTGACAATATGAGGGTCATGCTGCAGGTAGTGCAGCAAGAAGGCACTTATGTGTCTTGCGCATCTCGGAGCCCCAAAATTATTTTCCGGGCTAGATGCAGCTAAAAATTATTTTTAATTTTAAATCTGGTGAAGCTTATTATAGATGGCCTAATAGGATCAGTGCTGCACACTGCTACAAAGCCCAAATTATTTTCCAGTCAAGATACAGATAAACATGATTAGTAATTTGAAAGCTTAAAACGGTTGGTAGGGTGATTTTAACCAATCATCAAGCTTTTACTCTCCCCAGGATGACACAGGGGTAGAAAAGTCGTTTCGGATCCATGATTTGTTCATCTTTATGAACGTGAGTCTGTCTACATTATCAGTGGAGAGCCGCGTGCGCTTATCTGTCAGCACACCACCAGCAGCGCTGAACACACGTTCAGACAGAACGCTGGCTGCGGGGCATGACAAGATCTCCAAGGCGTAAGTGGCTAGCTCCGGCCATTTATCCAGATTGGAAGCCCAAAAAGAGCAAGGGTCCAGTGACACAGTCGTGGCTTCAATGTTTACTTGGAGATACTCCTGTACCATCGTCTCTAGGCGTTGACTATGTGTCAGACTTCTTGTCTCCTGTGGCCTTGCAAAGGATGGGCTAAAAAAGTGGTGAAATGATTCCGCAAAATTGATGTTACCAGCAGATACTGTGGTTCTGTTACGGTTTGAGTGCTGAACACTTGACGGTCCCACGGTTGGCAAGTTGGAACTGTGAGATTCACTACGTGCACCACTGGTATTTTGTGGAAAAGCACATGTAAGATTCTGCAACAGTCTCTGCTGATACTCCTGCATGCGTGCATCCCTTTCTATGGCAGGAATAATTTCTGCAAATTTACTTTTGTACCGGGGATCTAACAGTGTGGCAACCCAGTAGCCAGGATTATTTCTAATTCTCACAATTCGAGGGTCATGTTGCAGGTAGTGCAGCAAGAAGGCACTCATGTGTGTTGCGCATCCAGGAGCACCAAGTCCCTGTTGTGTTGGTGGCGATGTAACAATCATGCTTCCTTCCTCTGTCCTCTCCCCCCAACCTCGCACAACAGAAATGTGATCAAGGTCTCCCTCATCTGATGAGTCTTCCATCAGTTCGTCCTCCACTTCTTCCTGGGCTCCTGCACCTTCCTCACTAGTTTGGCTGCTACCATGCGCCCTGGTAAAATCATCTCCCCCACCCTCACATGCCTGCCGCCTTGGTGCTGCCGACCGTCTGGACCTTGCAGATGTTAGCCCTTCCGCATACAACTCCTCCTCCTCTACTTCCTCCACCTCCTCTTGTGCCACCACCTGACTCCGAATTCTGTTTAACATGTGCTCCAGCATGTAAATCACCGGAATAGTCATGCTGATAATGGCATCGTCAGCACTAAACATCTTCGTCGCCATTTCAAAACTGTGCAGAAGGGTGCATAGGTCCCTGATCTGAGACCACTCCTCCAGCGTGATTTGCCCCACCTCTGAATCTCGTTGGCCCAGGCTATACGTCAGAACGTATTGCACCAGGGCTTGTCGGTGCTGCCACAGTCGCTGCAACATGTGCAGAGTTGAATTCCACCGGGTAGGCACATCGCATTTTAGCCGGTGAAGTGGCAGGCCCAACGACTTCTGTAGAGATGTAAGTCGCTGAGCTGCGGGATGCGAACGGCGGAAGTGAGCACACAGCGACCGTGCCCTCTGCAGAAGGCCATCTAGTCTGGGATAGTGGGCTAAAAATTGCTGGACAACCAGGTTCAACACGTGAGCCATACAAGGCACGTGTGTGACATTGCCCCGGCGAAGGGCCGCACCCAGGTTTGCAGCATTGTCGCACACGGCCTTCCCTGGTTTCAGGTCCAGTGGAGACAACCATTCATGAAATTGGTTCTCCAGAGCTGACCACAACTCCTCAGCTGTGTGACTCACATTTCCCAGACATTTCAATGTAAAAACCGCCTGATGACGTTGAGCCCTACTGCCAGCATAGTAAGGAGGTGTGCAGGATCCCTTCTGCGCAGTTAGAAAGCTTGTGGCATGACCAGACAGGCTTTGGGTGCAGGTGGAAGACCGAGAGGAGGTTGAGGAGGCAGAAGCAGTGGAGGAACTTTGACATAAAGAGGATTGACGCACAACTCGTGGGGACGGCAAGACTTGGACAGCAGCCCCTTGTCCTGCTGTCACCATAGTTACCCAGTGCCCAGTCAGCGACATGTAACGCCCCTGTCCATGCCTACTCGTCCAAGTGTCTGTGGTGAAATGCACCCTGTCACACACAGAGTTTCTCAAAGAAGCGGTGATGTTGTGTGCGACATGCTGGTGGAGCGCAGGCACACCTTTCTTTGAGAAGTAGTGCCGACTGGGCATCTGGTACTGGGGCACTGCGACGGACATAAGGTCTCGAAAATCCTCTGTGTCCACCAGGCGGAAAGGCAGCATTTCTGTAGCCAAGAGCTTGCAGATGGTGAAATTCAACCTCTTAGCTTTCTCATGGCTAGGAGGAAATGGTCTTTTACTTGTCCACATCTGAGGGACCGAGGGCTGGCTATTGTGCTTAGACGGGGTTGATAAGGGTGTCCCCGGCAAACTGCCGGTCTGTGAGGAAGATGCAGGCGGACATGTTAGGTTGCCTTGATCCAAAGGTGGTGCTATCGATGTCGGACAGCGCTCAACACCAGCTGGTGTTACCACCTCCAAAGAAAATGATGACCTGCCAATCACGCTGGCTGTTGCGGGTAAAGAGGTGGCAGGTCTGCGCCCCAAAATAGGTGTGACTGCTGTCCCCCCAGTCACAGAGGATGAAGAGGCCGCGGATGCACAAGATATGGCAGACGGTGGTTGGCCCGGCCGGCTAGGCCGCATTGTAGCACACTGAGCTTCCCACTGCAACTTATGCTTCATGTCCATGTGCCGGTTCATGCATGAAGTACTCAAACTATGTATTTTTTGGCCTTTACTTAGCTTTTGCTGACAAATGTTACAGATAACACGAGTTGGGTCATCTTTATCGATCTGAAAAAATGCCCAGGCTATGCAAGGCTTAGCACCCATGCGACCTGAAGAGCCACCACGACTTGTGGTGAGAGGCAGAGTTGTGTTTGAGGATGCAGTTGTTGACGTGCTTCCAGTACTACGTCTCTGTCCAGGAAGGCGCAACCTGACCTCGTCGTCACTAGCATCTTCCTCCACCTCCTCTGCTGACCTCATCTCTTGGCTGACTGTGGGTTGACAGTAAGTGGGATCTCCGACCTCATCATCATCACCCTGTGCGTTATCACACCCGTCGTCCTCAGAGCCAACCTGTTCCTGCCCTGACAAAAAACTAAAGTTGTCGCTCCAATCAGGTATTTGAGTCTTATCATCGTCTTCCTCATTGTCTCCACCAACAGGAGTTACAGTTTGGGAATGAGGGTCTACATTATGGTCAGAACCTTCTGCGTCTGGTCCTGGATCCGACTCATAAAGATTCTGGGCATCAGTGCAGATCATTTCCTCGTCTGGATTCACAGAAGCGCTGGAGTCGACCTCTGATTCCCAGGCTATAGTATGAGTAAACAGCTCTGCAGACTCAACCATCTGTTCTACCTCATACTCAGACGGGCAGCTGGAGATTTGGGAGCTGTGAGGAAGCAAGTGCGATTTGGGTGACACCTTTGAGGACTGGAGTATTTGTGATGTTGAAGTTGATGTGGAGGAGAGCCCACTTAAAGGAGCACTTGATATCCGTTGAAGCACCTGCTGTTTTTGTGCCTCATCTGGAATTTGTAGCGATTGGCGTGGCCGTAAGAAAGGGATCTTATCACATTGTCCGCTAAAAGAAGTAGACATTTTAGTTTGGCTGGAAGATGGTCTTTCTTCTGCACCTACCCCACGGACACAACCTTTTTTCCCCTTCCCAACACGCCTATTCCCCTTTCCACCAGCAGCAGGCCTTTTTCCACTCATTTTGGTGGTTAACTAATTCACAACTCTGGAGTTGTTTGCACAAAAAAACAATGGATGGTAACCGAGCAGAGCTGAGTGGCCAAACTGTGGTATTAGGCCAAAACTATTGGCTGGGTTAGATGCAGAAAAAAATTATTTTTAATTTGCAACCTGATGGAGGTCAGTATAGATGGACTAATAGACCAAGTCCCACACACCGCTAGAAGCCCAAATATTTTTTCAGAGCTAGATGCAGAAATTTTTTTTATTCAATTTGCAACCTGATGGAGGTCAGTATAGATGGACTAATAGACCAAGTCCCACACACTGCTAGAAGCCCAAATATTTTTTCAGAGCTAGATGCAGAAAAAAATTATTTTTAATTTGCAACCTGATGGAGGTCAGTATAGATGGACTAATAGACCAAGTCCCACACACCGCTAGAAGCCCAAATATTTTTTCAGAGCTAGATGCAGAAAATTTTTTTATTCAATTTGCAACCTGATGGAGGTCAGTATAGATGGACTAATAGACCAAGTCCCACACACTGCTAGAAGCCCAAATATTTTTTCAGAGCTAGATGCAGAAAAAAATTATTTTTAATTTGCAACCTGATGGAGGTCAGTATAGATGGACTAATAGACCAAGTCCCACACACCGCTAGAAGCCCAAATATTTTTTCAGAGCTAGATGCAGAAAAAAATTATATTCAATTTGCAACCTGCTGGAGGTCAGTATAGAAGGACTAATAGAACAAGTCCCACACACTGCTAGAAGCCCAAATATTTTTTCAGAGCTAAATGAAGAAAAAAATTATTTTTAATTTGCAACCTGATGGAGGTCAGTATAGATGGACTAATAGACCAAGTCCCACACACTGCTAGAAGCCCAAATATTTTTTCAGAGCTAGATGCAGAAAAAAAATATTTTTAATTTGCAACCTGATGGAGGTCAGTATAGATGGACTAATAGACCAAGTCCCACACACCGCTAGAAGCCCAAATATTTTTTCAGAGCTAGATGCAGAAAATTTTTTTATTCAATTTGCAACCTGATGGAGGTCAGTATAGATGGACTAATAGACCAAGTCCCACACACTGCTAGAAGCCCAAATATTTTTTCAGAGCTAGATGCAGAAAAAAATTATTTTTAATTTGCAACCTGATGGAGGTCAGTATAGATGGACTAATAGACCAAGTCCCACACACTGCTAGAAGCCCAAATATTTTTTCAGAGCTAGATGCAGAAAAAAATTATTTTTAATTTGCAACCTGATGGAGGTCAGTATAGATGGACTAATAGAACAAGTCCCACACGCTGCTAGAAGCCCAAATATTTTTTCAGAGATAAATGAAGAAAAAAATTATTTTTAATTTGCAACCTGATGGAGGTCAGTATAGATGGACTAATAGACCAAGTCCCACACACTGCTAGAAGCCCAAATATTTTTTCAGAGCTAGATGCAGAAAAAAATTATTTTTAATTTGCAACCTGATGGAGGTCAGTATAGATGGACTAATAGACCAAGTCCCACACACCGCTAGAAGCCCAAATATTTTTTCAGAGCTAGATGCAGAAATTTTTTTTATTCAATTTGCAACCTGATGGAGGTCAGTATAGATGGACTAATAGACCAAGTCCCACACACTGCTAGAAGCCCAAATATTTTTTCAGAGCTAGATGCAGAAAAAAATTATTTTTAATTTGCAACCTGATGGAGGTCAGTATAGATGGACTAATAGACCAAGTCCCACACACTGCTAGAAGCCCAAATATTTTTTCAGAGCTAGATGCAGAAAAAAATTATTTTTAATTTGCAACCTGATGGAGGTCAGTATAGATGGACTAATAGAACAAGTTCCACACGCTGCTAGAAGCCCAAATATTTTTTCAGAGATAAATGAAGAAAAAAATTATTTTTAATTTGCAACCTGATGGAGGTCAGTATAGATGGACTAATAGACCAAGTCCCACACACTGCTAGAAGCCCAAATATTTTTTCAGAGCTAGATGCAGAAAAAAATTATTTTTAATTTGCAACCTGATGGAGGTCAGTATAGATGGACTAATAGACCAAGTCCCACACACCGCTAGAAGCCCAAATATTTTTTCAGAGCTAGATGCAGAAAAAAATTATATTCAATTTGCAACCTGCTGGAGGTCAGTATAGAAGGACTAATAGAACAAGTCCCACACACTGCTAGAAGCCCAAATATTTTTTCAGAGCTAAATGAAGAAAAAAATTATTTTTAATTTGCAACCTGATGGAGGTCAGTATAGATGGACTAATAGACCAAGTCCCACACACTGCTAGAAGCCCAAATATTTTTTCAGAGCTAGATGCAGAAAAAAATTATATTCAGTTTGCAACCTGATGGAGGTCAGTATAGATGGACTAATAGAATGATGCTATGCCCAAAAGATTTTACTTCACTAGGTGCAGTAAAAAAATTGGTATTCTATACACAGGTGGTATATCTTGCAACACAGATAGGCTACTCCACTGCCTAACACACTCTGCAATAGGCCAAAAAGGATTAGCTTTGCTAGATTCAGCCAAATGCTGTGAAAAAAACTTGCACAGCACTGGCACAGACCTGCCTGGCAAAAACTGATAGGAACTGATGTAACCTAGTCCTGAAAAGGACTCCAATTACAATTAGTCTTTACTCCCACAATCTATCTATTTAAGAGCACAGACCTGCTTGATAAAAGTCGTAGGAAATGCTGTAACCTAGTCCTTAAAAGGACTGCAATCACAACTATTCCCTACTCCCAAGCTATCTGTATATTTGTGCGAAAATTGGCTTGAAATTAACAAGGTATAGCGCACACAGCAACAGCGGTGCCGTCTAACACGCAGCTGCAGCAGTGAGAAAATGGTGGCGACGGGGAAAATGGCTTGGTCTTATAGGGCAAGGACATGTGACATACACTGCCAATCACACATGCCCTTGCTTGTGTGAAAAAAAGCACTTCGCTCCGTGTGTGCGCTGCTGATAGGCTGACAGATTGCACCTCCCCACTGCAAATGCGGGAAAGAGAAAAAAAAATGGAGATCTTCATTGTTCCTGCAGAGATCCATCCCCTGCCCCTCCCCCCGCCCCGCTGTACACTCAAACTGCGTATTAACATTAATTTTCATCATTACTGAGAAAAAATCCAGTTATGATTTTGGTGCACGAACAGTTATCGAACATAACCTCGAACAGCCGAATTTTTCTCAAATTGTTCGTGTTCGCCGACCGGCTCGAACACCGCCCAAAACAGCTCGAATTTGAGATTGGCGAACAGTTCGAGTAGAACAACGCTCATCTCTATTTATGTTAATCACCAGATCTTTGGAGCTTCAAGGACCCTCCTACCATTGTGTGTTAATTTAATTACTTATCTATGTAATTTTGTTTAAATAAAGGCTGCTGTGGCCAGTTTTTCCCAAAGTATATGGTGTTTTGGTCTTATTTTAGTTAAGTAAAGGAGTTTCATGGGAAGATGGGTATTAATATTAGATGGTTTGGTTAAACGGATCATCGACAATACCAGTGTCAAGGATATGTGACATTGACTTTAATCACCCCACATTTTAGTCACCAAAACACCAGGGTTCTCAAGAATTTGAATAATTTCAGCCCCTTTTAGCTTGCGGAGCCTCCTGTTGGATCTGCCGTTTGTGAGAGTCCAGCCATCTCAGAGTGTTTTTAGGGGATTCAAAGAAAAAGGTGGAACCCAGCGCAATAATTCTCAGTTTCACAGGGTAAATCATGGAGTATTGCAACCCAAGTCACCTCATTCTTCTTTTAATGTCTATGCACAGGGATCTTTTTCGCTGGACTTCTACAGAAAAGTCTGGAAAAAAAAGATACTCACTGCCCTCCAAGTGATATGTCCCGTTTTTCTCATGCCTTCCTTAGTATGATATCCTGGTCTTTATAGTGTAAGATTTTAATCAGGATAGGTCTAGATCTGCCCACTTGGCCAGGTCTCATGGGAACCCTGTGGTCCCTTTCCATTGCAAACGGAGGAGTGAGGACTTCTTTGCCAAAGGTATCTAGCAGCCACTTATCAAAAAAGCCATCCGGGTCTCTCCATTCCACCTTTTCAGGAACACCCACCAGCTTGATATTATTATAGGTAATCTTCTAGATCATCAAGCTTGGCCATTAAAGCGGCTACTGCTTGCTTGTGACTCTGACTGTTTCTGTGGTCAAAAAGGATGGTGTCCTCACTAACTCACTAACTCTCTCCTCCACAGCAGTTGAGCGCTCTGCCATTTTTTGCACATCATGCTGGATTATCAGAATGGTCTCCTGAATATAGCCTAAATGGCCTGTTAGCGTGGCCAATGTGGAATTATGTAGCGTCCCAAGGGTTCGGCCGCTACAGGGGTATTGCACCTCAACCAGAGGTGTGGTATTCCACTCCCGGGTAAGGATGGAGTATGGACCACGGCTCAGTTAGCTGCACACATATACACTCCTCATTTCCGGGGGACAGCTCTACGGTGCTCCCATTAGTATGCAGGCACGACTGACTATGTCCCTGGCTGGAGTTGGGAGGGGGGGAACCCTAGTGATGTGGGAGCAGATAGGGGCTGGTTTCTGGGCATAGGAAGGAGCTCATTGGATGCAGGTCACCTGGGCTCAGACACGGAGGAGGAGGTATAAAAGGTGGGCACCATCTTAGAACAGTGTCCAGTCTGTGAGGAGAAAGTGAGAGTGGAGGAGAAGGGGAGCAGAGGCTCCGCTGGAGTTCTGCTCCAGAGCCAGGCCCAGGGACACGGGCAGGGAGAGAGAGAGAGAGAGAGAGAGAGAGGAAAAAGGAACAGAACAGAAAGAGAAAGGAACAAAACAGAAAGAGAAGGAACCGAAGAATAGAAAGGCCCAGGAACACGAAGGTAGAAGGGACCCTAAGGACCCAGGAGATTACGGGTGACGGGTCAGGCAAGGAAAGGGTACCAGATCCCAAGTTGGTGGAGGCAAATAATCCTCAGCCAAGAACCGGAGGTCGTGATCATTTATTGGTGCGACCCCTCGCTAAACCTACTAGGAAGGCACCACATAGGGCCAGGGAAGCTGGCGCCAAGTTCTCTCAGAGAAGGCCCGAGGCAGCCGGACAGAAGTTTGGTCACTGGTGGGGCACGGCCAGAGGAAGGATAGAAGGGAGTTCTGTGCCATGCTCCTGAATTGCCTAGGGGTTGACCGAGCCCCTTATCTGGTGGACGCAGCATGGCTTGAGCAGTCACTACCTGTACAGAAGTGGCTTGAAGTATACGAACTGTGAGTAAAAGACCCTGGACTGCAACACGTTGTCTTTGTGTTTCTTACCTCGCCAGCACTAACGGTACTGGGACTCCCTGCACCACAACCCTCACCATCTACGCTCACTGCCCTGAGGCTACACTCCTCCCGTGGGGAGTTATACGATTCCCTGCTGCACCCACAACACCAGCCTCAGCGGTCTGCTCTGCAGCGGCGGTTCATTCTGACCGCAATCCACGGGTGGCGTAGTCGGACATTAACCTAAAACATATAAAAGATTGCCACTGGTCTGACCACCATGAGCCACGGGACTGGGTTGCCACTACTACCCCCCATCAACACCGTACACTAGAAGGCCCGGTTCCGAGTACCCCACGGCCCAGGGGGCGAGTCAATTACATTTGTTAACAGCGTTGAAAACATCCATTAGAGATGGGGGTTCCTCTGAGGTTTTTCCAACCAGGGTGTTCTCTGCTTGCGTGGAAATCAGCTCGACATTATTGTTCACCTGGGAGTTTGATGCTGTGTCATGGGGGACATCCTCCCTCTCCTCCTCATGAACTAATGCAGCACATCTAGATCCTTTTGGGGACATTATGTTGTTCCCCTGTGTGCCAGTCACTAACGTCCGTTTCTGTGGGTGAATACTCTATGAGCGTATTGCTCCAGTCTGACCGCTGCCTCTCCTCCTACATCTCTGCCTCCCGCCACAGGACGCACGGACATCATCTTTAATGTCTTATGGCGCCGCTCAGACCTCCCTACTGATCTTTCTGCTTCGGATCATCTTCACCACTGCAGCCCAGAAAAAGTACCTCCAAACTCCAGGAACAGTCAGCCACCAGGTAGGAGTCTTTTCTCCCGAAATTTCACCTCAGAATGTGCCTTATAGGATGAGTGCAGCGGGAGGTCTCCAGAGACATGTTCTCACCGCATGCACGCTGGGCCAAGCCGTCCTTTAATGACAATATTTAATAGTTCATTATAATTAATAATACAAATTACAAATAGTGGAAATAATATCATAGGATACATATTTGATAGAACAGCTTGCTTAGGGCCAAAGGTTTAGTTGAATGTAATAAAACTCAAATAATATTGAGACAATAACAGGTTTGAGAATATAGTGATAACTCCCTTTAAGATTTCTTCATAAGGTTCTTTCATTACAGGCAGCTGTGTTTGTGGACAGAACATCCTACACACAATGTTCTTCATATCACATATTACGTAACTTAGACAATTTAAGTCACAGTAATAGGAAAGGCCTTTAATAAAAGATTCCTTATTAAAAGCAAAAACTACTTCAGAACATAAGTATACTTTTTAGTACTTGAAGGTCTTAATTGCTCTTGGATTTGTAAGGCAGTTGAGAGTAAACTGATGAATTCCCAACACAATTTCCAATGGCCTCAAACACACAACTGTTTTTTTTTTTTAAAAACCCATGAGTCAGTCAGGCTCTTAAAATTAATTAAGGAACAAACAGTAAAGGAGAAAGCCAGCTCACCACTGCAGCAGGAAGGTCCAGTGTGCTCGGATCTATCGATTTATCCAGGAGCTGGAACAAACATGTTTTTTCTTCATTTCCTCTTAAAATTAACTATAGGGTGATCCAGCTTCTGTGACCACCACAATTATTGAGTGGGATGAACTGTAGTACCATAGCTGGACAAAAAAAATCTAATTAGTATTAAAGAAAGTTAATAAAAAGGTTTAAATTAAGACAAAAAAAAAAGCTAAAATCCCAAATGGTGAAATAAAAATGAAGAATTTGCTGCTTTTGACCTTCGAAAACAAGCTAACCAAAATTACACCATTGAAAAATATAGCAACTTGCAGAAAAACAAGTCCTTATTAGTGATGAGCGAGCATGCTCGCTACTGCTCGGAGCTCGCCCGAGCATCTCACTGCTCGAGAATCCAGCTAAATCCAAAAAATCCAGCTATTTAAAACTGTGGTTTGTCTGTCACATGGATCACATAATTGCGCTGAAAATATTGGCCTCCATTAAAAATGTTTCAGTGTGTCAGTGAAGCTATTGAAACCAGTTTACTGTTAAAAATAGTTACCTACAGGCCAGCTATTTAAAACTGTGTTTTCTCTGTCACACGGATCACATATACGCTTTCAGAAAATACTGCCATTTCTGGCCTCCATTAAAAATTTGTTTCAGTGTGTCAGTGAAGGAATTGACACCAGATTGCTGTTCAAAATAATTACCTACAGGCCAGGTATTTAAAACTGTGTTTACACTGTCACACGGATCACATATATGCTTTCAGAAAATACTGCCATTTCTGGCCTCCATTAAAAATTTGTTTCAGTGTATCAGCGAAGTTTTTGACACTGGTTTGCTGTTCAAAATAGCTACCTAGAGGCCAGCTAATTAAAACTGTGGTTTGTCCGTCACACGGATCACATATAAGTGTGCTCCAAATTCAGCCATTCGTAGTGAGCGTGGAAGATATTGTCCTCCATTTAAAATGGGCAAAGCACGTGGCAAGGGACGGGGAACTGGACGTGATGGTGCATGCAGATGCTGAGGCCGTGGGCAAGCTGAAATTCTGCCACAACAAACACCCACATCTTCTCGCTCGACCTTCCTGTCCCAATTAATAGGGGACCACAGAACACCACTATTGAACACAGAGCAGTGTGAAAAAGTTATTGGTTGGATAGCAGATAATGCTTCCAGTCACTTTGCCACCACCACCACCACCACCCTGTCTTCCATACGATCAAGTCTCAGTAGCCGTGAGTCTGGACCGCATATTCCTCACCGTGAACCTCCTTCCTCCCACCATGCCGAGTGCCCAGAGACTATTGATCCCACACTTGGACACTCCGAAGAAATGTTCAATTTTCCATTTATAGATTCGGGTCTCTCGCCCGGTCCACTTGAAGCGGGGCAAGAGGAGATCGCATATAGCGATGCCAAAATATTTGAGCAGTCACGGTCACGCGAAGGTGGGAAAGTGTCACAAGAGGTGGACGATGATGAGACACAATTGCCAGAAACTCAGGAGGAGGATCAGGGTGCGGAAGTGGAAGACGAGGTGGTGGATGATATAGTAACTGACTCACCCTGACAGGATGACATGCTGAGCGAGGACAGCAGCACACCGGGGGAGGGAGGTAGAGAACCCCAACAGGCAGGAAGAAGCAGTGTGGTGGCCGCAGACAGAAGGCAGACAACCATTCCCCGTAACACCAACATGAAGGAAGTTGCCAGTACAACTGTTAGGTCTTCCCGAGTCTGGATGTTTTTTAAAGATTCTGCCGATAACCCTACCACCATCAGCAGGGGTGGCAAAACGACCAGCCTGACCACCACCAGCATGATCAGGAACATGGCAGCAAAGCACCCGACTTTGTGGGCCGAACCCCAGGGTCCAGGAACAGTGTCTGCGGGTGGCACCACTGCTTCTTCCGCTGTTGTGCATGCAAGCCAATCCCCTGTCCATGGTGCATGCGAAGATGCCTCCTGCTCTGCACTTGTCATTGCACACTTTCAAGCAGCATCAGGAAGTACATCCACGTCCTTGTCCCAGCGCAGCGTTCAGTTGTCCATACCCCAGTCCTTGGAACGCAAGCGCAAATATGCAGCCAACGCCCCACAGGCCACACTACTAAATTCCCACATTTCGCGAGTGCTTGCGCTCGAAATGTTGCCTTTTAGGCTCGTGAAGACGGAAGCATTCCGCAACCTGATGGCAGCGGCTGTCCCTCGGTACTTGATCCCCAGCCGCCACTATTTCTCCCGGTTTGCCTTCCTCGCATTACACAACCACGTGTCCCAAAACATTAGCCATGTTCTCAACAACGCAGTTACTGGGAAAGTCCACCTAACCACAGACACATGGACAAGTGCTTGTGGACAGGGACGGTACATCCCACTGACGGCACACTGGGTTAACATAGTGGAATCCGGGACCCAGTTGGACCTTGGGATGGAACACGTCCTCCCAACGCCAAGGATTGCAGGCCCTAGGTCAATCAGAGTTGCCCCCACAGTCTATAGTCTCTTGCACCTCATCCTCCTCAGCCTCCTCCTCCTCTTCAGCCTCCATCTCCGAAATGACCACATCTGTCACAATCTGAAAGCACTGCAGCACTGCCTCGGCTAAGCGGCAACAGGCTGTGCTGAAGCTAATATGTTTAGGTGACAAACCGCACATTGCTGAAGAGTTGTGGGCAGCTCTGAAAGAGCAGGCAGATCTGTGGCTCATACTGCTGAACCTACAGCCAGGCATGGTCGTCTGACAATGGCCGGAACCTGGTGGCGGTTCTGAGGTGAGGCGAGCTCACACACGTACCATGCCTGGCCCATGTGCTTAACCTCGTGGTTCCTCAAATCCTACATGGAGCTGCCGGATCTGCTTGTTAAAGTATGCCGCCTGTGTGCCCATTTTAGAAAGACACCTACGGCTTCCGCCGCCCTTGCCGTGTTTCAGCAGCGTTTGCAGCTTCCGGCTCACAGACTGGTGTGTGATGTCCCCACGCGTTGGAGCTCTACACTGCAGATGTTGGGAAGGATTTCTGAGCAGAAGAGGGCAGTTGTTGAGTACCAGCATCAACAAGGCCGTCAGTATTCAGTTCAGACTCCACACATAAGACCTCAGGAGTGGACATGGATGTCAGACATATGTACCATCCTCCAAAACTTTGAGGACTCCACTAAGATGGTGAGTGGCGATGACGCCATAATTAGCGTCACCATCCCACTTCTCTGTCTTCTGAAACACTCTATGCTCACAATCAAAAAGGATGCATTGCAGGCAGAGCACAATGAGATGGAGCAAGGAACCATACAGGGTGATTACACACAGCCCAGCCTCATCTCATCCCAACGTGGATTGGGTGACAATGAGGAAGAGGAGGAGAAGGAGGAAGAACAGGAGCTAGTTTCATGCGCTATAGATGGTACTACCTGCACAACTGTCATACCGTCTGTTCAGTGTGGATGGCCTGAGGACAGAGAGGAGGAGGAGAGCATGGTCAGTCGTCCTCTTGGTGAGGACACGGAAGTCTTGCCTGTTAGCAGTCTGGCACGCATGGCTAAGTTTATGTTACGCTGCCTTTCCCATGACCCTCGCATTCTCAAAATTTTGGGTGACAGTCATTACTGGTTGGTGACACTTCTAGACCCATGCTACAAGGAGAACTTTATATCTATTATTCCTGAGGCAGACAGGTCTACAAAATGGGGCAGTACCAGAAGGCCCTTGTTGCAGAACTATTAAAAAAATTCCCATCTGAAAACGCTGGCGGCAGAGGTCACAGTTCGTTGGACAACCAAGAATTACAGGCGAGAGAGACACAACTCCAATCCAGCAGAGGCAGGGGAACACTGTCAAAGTTCTGGGAGAATTTTCTCAGCTCCGCTCATCACACAGGCCCTTAGGCGCGGGGTACTCTTATAAGTAGTGCAAAGTTTGGGAAGATGCTGAGGGAGTACCTTGCCGACCGTACCTACATTCTCCATGATTCCTCTATGCCTTATAATTATTGGGCATCCAAGCTGGATACGTGGAATGAACTGGCTCTCTACGCCTTGGAGATCCTGGCCGGCCCTGCCGCTAGCGTTTTATCAGAGCAGGTTTTTAGTGCCGCTGGTGGAATTATAACTGATAAGCGCATCCACCTGTCACCTGAAAATGCTGACAGGCTGACTCTTATAAAAATGAACAAGGGCTGGATTGGGCCAGACTTCTCAACACCACCGAATGATAGTGTAGCACCCTGAGGATTCGGCTGCTACAGGGGTATTGCACCTCAACCCAGAGGTGTGATATTCCACTCCCGGGTAAGGATGGAGTGTGGATCTGAGCTCGGTAGGCTGCATGCACTACACACATCCCATTTCCGAGGAGCAGGCCGACAGTACTCCCACTTAGAAATGTGCAGGTACGACCGAGTCTGTTCCTGGCTGGAGTGGGAGGGGGGTGGTACATCCCAAGTAGTGTAGGGGCAGATAGGGGGAGCAGCCTGGGTAAAGATAGGAGCTCATTGGGTGCTGGTCACCTGAGCTCACACATAGAGGGAGTATATAAGGTGGGCACCATCTTAGATCAGGGTCAGTCAGTCTTTGCAGAGGAGGAGAGCAGAGAGCAGAGAAGCCCCAGAGAGAGAGAGAGAGGAGAAAGCCAGAAAGACCCAGAGGAGACAAAGAAAGGAACTCTGAGAACCCAAAGTCCATCAGCGGGTGAAGAGTTGGCATTAGGGTACCGGAACCCAAGTTGGTGGGGGCAAAAACACACCCTAGCCAGAGACCGGAGGCCGTGGGCAGCGTCTGCCACGGCCACCCACCACATCCACCCCGAAGGCATACCACGTGGAGGGTCAGGGAACCCAAGGCCAAGGGTCTCCCAACAGAAGGCCCGAGGGAGCTGGACCTGGGTGGATCAATAGTGGGGACGGCCAGAGAAAGGACAGAAGGAGAGCTCAGGGTCACGCTCCGGACTCGCTTGGGGGTTGGCTGGATCCAGGACCTGGTGGATGCAGCACGGCTCGGGAGGTCACTTGAAGCTGGAGTGACCGGAACATCAGCAGTGAGTAAATACCCTAAACTGCACAACCCGACTCTGTCTTCCTTTAACATCTATGCCGCACCACCACAACCCCCATCCTCTGCACCTGACCCCCTGAGGCTATACCCCACCCGTTGGGGGTTATACCATCAAACGCTGCACCTACACCATCAGCCTCAGCGGACCCTGCTGCAGCGGCGGCCATAGTGACCGCAATACAACGGGTGGCGTAGTCGACAATAAAGAACTTAATAACATCTGTAGGACTGCCACATACAACTGAGTTTGACACCCTGGGCACGGACCGGGTCACAGCCACTCGGAAGACTACAACTCCCATCTGATCCGGCTCCGGATATTCCCCCTAAAGAATATGGCCCAGGGGGCGCGTCAACTTTGGCGTAGTCGGCAGGATCACGTGCCCGCAACACCCGGGTACTGCGTGCCTGAAGAAAAGAACAAGTTTACCTCAAAAAGAAGTCTCCTGCCGGTTCCGGAGGGTCCCCGCCATCGGACTCCGTCACAGATCGATTCCCGCCGGTTGTCCGCCATTAACAGCTTTTTCCCGCCATCCATGGAGTTTCCCGCCACTGGGAAGCGATTCCCGCCATTTCCAAAGGTTTCCCGCCTTGGAAGAGCGGACGCCATTATGGGCGTGCCAGAGGGTGGCGAGAGGCCACCTCCCATCGTGGGCCAGGACCGAAAATGGCGCCAAAAGTGGAAACCGCCCCCACCAACAGAGACTGTGATGCTAGAGGTGTCTGTCAGCGTGAAAGAACTGCCCCTGGAGCTGACAATCACCAAGTGGCCCCGGGACCGCCCTCGAAGTGGGAGGACTGAGAAGGAGAGAGCAAAGATGGGTGTCGCCTGGAGCAGTCTGGAGCGAGCGCACCCGGAGGCAAGAAGCCTGGAGAAGAGTATCGGAGGAGCTTACCCGGAGATGGCGAGAAAGCAGAGCAGCACCGGCCCGTTGGCCAGGAGCCTGCTAGAAACAGAGGAGGGAGAGCAGAGCAGCACCGGCCCGCTGGCCAGGAGCCTGCTGGAGACAACTGTAGAAGAGCAGAGCAGCACCGGCCCGTTGGTCAGGAGCCTGCTGGAAACAACGACCCCACTAGGCCTAGTGGAGGTCCTAGCACAGCTCCCCCGAGACCGGGAGTGTGCGCAGACCGCTCTGGAGGGCCTCGCAAGGAGGATGGCCCGGGTGCAGCGAGAGACGTTGGCGGAGTGGAGCCGAGAGATGGCCCAGCAGACCGAGACCCGTCAGCGGAGCACGCCACCCAAGACGAGGAGACAGACCGCCTCTGAGGATGGCGCGGGAGGACTCAAGGCCGGAGACGGCGCCGAGAAGGGAGCCGAACGAGTGGAGGCAGGTAAAGGGGACGTCTATACCCCAAACCGGGAAACCGCGTACCTGCCCCAGCTCCCCGTCGCAGAGCCCGAAGTCTATCCTGCCGTGCCCGTCGCTGCAACGTCACCGCCGCAGACTAGGCCTCAAACGGGAGCCGCGACCCCTGTGACGTCACACGCCTCGACCCCGAGCGTGACCAAGCAGGAAGTACCACCAGCCTGGTCGCAAGGCCTAGTACCCCCGGGCGCCGCAATACCAACAGCGCCCCCTACCTCCGCGGAGCCCCCGGCCTGGTCGCAGGGCCAAGTAGCCCAGGGCGCCGCCGTCCTTACGGTGCCCTTTACCTTCCAGATACCCCAGGCCTGGCCGCAAGGCCCGGGCAACCCGGGCGCTAACACCACCGCGCCCATAAGACCAAGAGTGCCGCACCTGGGTGAGGACCTGTTCGCCCAGCATACGTGCCTGGACGGGTCTGAAGCCAAAGGTAACAATAAAGAAAGAGCAGGAGGACGCCGTCGTTAAGTACAGCGAAGCAGGAGCTGTATATAGTTGCCCGTCGGGGCACCATAAACTGAAACTGTTACTGTTGCTAAATATAGTCCCCGTTGGGACCAGCAAGTGTGAACTGTTACCCGTTTAACCCCTAAATCCCACTGACCGAGGACTGAGAGCGGTCATTCCTCCCCAATACCTGGCCGAGGACTGAGAGCGGCCATATCCCTGTATATAGTTGCGCGTCCTAAAGCGCCCCCTACCGGTTTTATAGGAAAACCAGTTTTCTAGAGAGACTGTCGCACTTTACCCGGTCACACGTTGCACAGTGACCGGAGGAGGAGCCAGAGGCGACGAGAATGTTTATATGGAAAGTTTATTGCTGATAATATATGTGATGTTTTATATGTTTTATATGTTTATGCAAAAATTTGTATGTTTTGGTGTTATGTCTTACAGCCCGAGGACGTGCTGTGATTTACCAGGGGGGAATGTAGCACCCTGAGGATTCGGCTGCTACAGGGGTATTGCACCTCAACCCAGAGGTGTGATATTCCACTCCCGGGTAAGGATGGAGTGTGGATCTGAGCTCGGTAGGCTGCATGCACTACACACATCCCATTTCCGAGGAGCAGGCCGACAGTACTCCCACTTAGAAATGTGCAGGTACGACCGAGTCTGTTCCTGGCTGGAGTGGGAGGGGGGTGGTACATCCCAAGTAGTGTAGGGGCAGATAGGGGGAGCAGCCTGGGTAAAGATAGGAGCTCATTGGGTGCTGGTCACCTGAGCTCACACATAGAGGGAGTATATAAGGTGGGCACCATCTTAGATCAGGGTCAGTCAGTCTTTGCAGAGGAGGAGAGCAGAGAGCAGAGAAGCCCCAGAGAGAGAGAGAGAGGAGAAAGCCAGAAAGACCCAGAGGAGACAAAGAAAGGAACTCTGAGAACCCAAAGTCCATCAGCGGGTGAAGAGTTGGCATTAGGGTACCGGAACCCAAGCTGGTGGGGGCAAAAACACACCCTAGCCAGAGACCGGAGGCCGTGGGCAGCGTCTGCCACGGCCACCCACCACATCCACCCCGAAGGCATACCACGTGGAGGGTCAGGGAACCCAAGGCCAAGGGTCTCCCAACAGAAGGCCCGAGGGAGCTGGACCTGGGTGGATCAATAGTGGGGACGGCCAGAGAAAGGACAGAAGGAGAGCTCAGGGTCACGCTCCGGACTCGCTTGGGGGTTGGCTGGATCCAGGACCTGGTGGATGCAGCACGGCTCGGGAGGTCACTTGAAGCTGGAGTGACCGGAACATCAGCAGTGAGTAAATACCCTAAACTGCACAACCCGACTCTGTCTTCCTTTAACATCTATGCCGCACCACCACAACCCCCATCCTCTGCACCTGACCCCCTGAGGCTATACCCCACCCGTTGGGGGTTATACCATCAAACGCTGCACCTACACCATCAGCCTCAGCGGACCCTGCTGCAGCGGCGGCCATAGTGACCGCAATACAACGGGTGGCGTAGTCGACAATAAAGAACTTAATAACATCTGTAGGACTGCCACATACAACTGAGTTTGACACCCTGGGCACGGACCGGGTCACAGCCACTCGGAAGACTACAACTCCCATCTGATCCGGCTCCGGATATTCCCCCTAAAGAATATGGCCCAGGGGGCGCGTCAATAGCAGCATAACATAAACTCACATCCAGTGTCTTTTTTTTGGAGGTGTATTCCCATGCACTTTTTCACACCCACACATGGGTATACGCTTCCTGATCCTGATTTTGGCTATTTGCTCTTATCCTCCTCCTCCTCCTCCACCACCATATCACCAGGGTTACCGTAGTCCGTGATGCAACACCCACAGAATTTTTTTTAAAGGGTGTTTATGATGCCCGTGAAAATTTTTTTATACAGTATGTTCATGTATACCCCCCAGGGGTAAATGTTTGTCAGCCCATACACTTAGTGCATAGGCATTACAAGTATAGGAGACCCGCTCCTTTCTAATGGGAACATTTTTTTATGAGGCCCTCCTCCACGTCTCTTCCAAGAGGCATTGGAGTGCCTCCCAATTTTTGGCAGCCCTTGCATTCACTGCATAGGCCAACACTATGGGAGACCCACTTCCTAATAATGGGAACATTGTTTTCAGGAGGCCCTCTGACCTCCATGTCTCTTCCAAGTGGCATTGGAGTGCCTACAAATTTTTGGCAACCCTTTCATTCACTGAATAGGCAAACACAATGGGAGACCCACTTCCTAATAATAAGAACATTGTTTTCAGGAGGCCCTCATCTAAGTCTCTTCAAAGGGGTATTGGGGTGCGTCCAAATTTTCAAAGGGGTATTGGGGTGCGTCCAAATTTTGGGCAGCCCTGCCACTCACTGTATACGCAATAACAGTATAGGAGACTCACTCTTTAGTAATGGGAACAACAAAGCATTGCCGGCTGATGGTTCTCTAAGAATAGTGAGGGTCGACTGCTGGCCCTTTAAGAATACTAAAGGCCGCCTGATGGCCTTATAAAAATAGACTTTGTGACTTTCAGAGTCCCTCCTTCATAAATGAAACAGGATGTGTGATGATCATGTCTCACACACCACATGGCCAGATAAGGTTGTAAAATGTTAAAATGACATCTGGTGAATGCATTTGTCAAGGTTGAAAGCAATGCAAAAGTGCAAAACGCATCAAAAACGCTACGTATGAACATAGCCCAAGGTGTGGAGGAGCATTTTTGGTTTTGGTTATTTATTTTGCCTTATATACAAGTCATTACCCTGGAAAGGATGTTCTTTAACATATTTCCCAGGAAAATCCATTTTGGTTTTGTTTTTGCATGTTTTATTGTGAGTCCGTAAAAGTGGCGTAATACCTCTGACAACGTTGTAACAAAAAAAACAATAAGAATGTGTTTTATACCCTTACAATGAAGAGATGAAAAGAAATAGAACATAAATTGCAACAGAATGCTAAAAGTTATTCAATGAGCTATACACTGTGTTCCAAATTATTATGCAAATAATATTTTCTCAGATTTTCCCAAATTACCCATATGAATTGCAGTCATTGTAATTTTCCAGTCAAATAACTATTACAGTACAATTGAAAGGTTTTTGTACAAACTGCCTATGATAACAGTATATTTTTAAAAATATAAAAAAACTCAAACTGCACTCAAAATGCATGTTCCAAATTACTATGCACAGCAGAGTTTTCAACCTTTCCATTTTAATAAAGAACAAAAAAATGGTAATTTTTGAAATTATAAGCATTAGCAGGTTATTACAAACTGAAATCAAACAGTTTTCAACTCAAAACTTTATTCTAGGTGATGTTATATTTGCACATAGGACCGCTTGTTCGAAAGGAGCTTCTGAACTCTCTCGTCCATTGAATTTGTCAGGTTTTGGATGGTTTCTGCTTCAATTGTTTTGCATGAGGACAGAATACCCTCCCAGAGCTGTTGCTTAGATGTGAACTGCCTCCCGCCATCATAGACACTCCTTTTGATTATGCTCCAGAGGTTCTCAATGCGGTTGAGGTCAGGGGAGCATGGGTGCCACACCATAAGTTTGTCCCCTTTTATGCCCATAGCAGCCAGAGATGCAGATGTGTTATGTGCAGCATGAGTCGGGGCATTATCATGCAATTTTGCGCGCGCTTTTTCAAAATACGCAATGTGCCTTGTGTCTGCCGGCAAAGTGAATGGGAAATTCACTTTGCCGTTCAGACATTGTGTAATTTTACGCAGCGTGAAAGCGCAGCTGCGTAAAGAATTGACATGTCAATTCTTTACGCACCGCGGCCTGCGCTTTCTCCCATATTGTGCCCATTATAAGTGATGGAATTACGCAGCGGTGTTCGCACACTGCGTAAGTCCAGCGTTTTTTTACGGAGGTGCAGGAGAAATTAAGGATGTGACGTCACACGGGTGCAGCCCTAGGGAAAACAGGGAACCGGAAATCCCACTATTTTGGGATTCTTTGTTCCTGGTACTCTTTTTTTTTTTTTTTTTTCAACAAACTTTGTCTGTCTTTGTAGTGTACACTGCAGAAAAAAACGCATGCGTAAAAAAACGCAGCAAAAAACACAGTGTGTGAATGGAGGTGTTTTTTTTACCTGCGAAAAACAACGCAGGTAAAAACTGCAGGAAAATACCCGCGCGTAAAAAAAAGCAGCAAATACGCTGTGTATGAACGTAGCCTAAGGCTTCGATTCATAATTAGCATTTTTTTTTAAATCTCTTTCCTTTTTTTGTCTTGTGGTAATAGAGAGAGGGAGACTGAAGTGAATTTGCGTCAAATTTTTCGCCTTTTAAAAGTTGTAATATATGAATCAGGCAAAAACATCTGAATTTGTAGACTCTGAAAAAATGAAAAAAAAAAAAGCAAAAACAGGCGAGTACATATAAAATAGATTTCAAAAAAGGAGCAAATAAAATAATAAATTGGGTGTACACCCAAAAAAATGTTTGCATGACTAGAGATGAGCGAACCTGAATGGTAAAGAAAGTGAGAAACTTTTACAGCCATTTTACAGCACCAACTTCGGGTCCCCTTTGATTTCTATGGGGTCCAGGCAGGCCCGGACTGCTAATATGCCTTATCGGTCAGATGCCCGGTGGGCTGGCCTGTTAGGTCATAAAATGGGCTGCCTGGCTACTGTTGTCAGTGTACCATTGTGTATCAGTGAGTCATGCATTCTGTGTGGAGTCTGAGGTTATCTGCTTATCTACTTATCTTTATGGTAGGTAAATAAATAAATGACTGGACAACCCAGAGTTCTAAGAGTTTAGGATGGGCAATCCAGACACAGATTTGACTTTGAAAAGCTGGTCTTGTATATTGTGCACTAATTAATAGCTTATAATACCTCTAACTGCTGAGTTTGCTCTGAAAAGTTTGTCATTGTCAGAACAAGAGGTGACAAAGTGCCTGGCTGAGACCCTGCAATCCGTATCAGTATACACACACTACACAGTACCGCTTCTCTTCTCCTGTATATATACACTGCACAGCACCACTCCTTCTGTCCTGTATATATACACTGCACAGTACCACTCCTCCTGTCCTGTATATATACACTGCACAGTACCACTCCTTCTGTCCTGTATATATACACTGCACAGTACCACTCCTCCTGTCCTGTATATATACACTGCACAGTGCCACTCCCCCTGTCCTGTATATACACTGCACAGTACCACTCCTCCTGTCCTGTATATATACACTGCACAGTGCCACTCCCCCTGTCCTGTATATACACTGCACAGTACCACTTCGCCAGTACTGTATATTGTAAGGCGGCGGTGCTCACACCGTGCAGTAACTGAGGCAGTGACCCAAGCAAGTCCAACATAAACAGCTTTTATTCAGCAACTCACGGGTAAACAGAAAGTCCTCCGGTTCGCAGCCGGGTTAACATGAGTCCATAAACAACGGTTGCCGGGGGCAAAGGCCGCGCTGGGCCGCTCAGAGCCTGACAGGTGCAGAGCCTTCCCAGGCGGGGGTTCAGCCACACTCAATCCTGCTGTGCTTTCCTGCTATGCTACTAGCAGCTTCCAACATAAAACAACACTAATCCTTAGTGCAGGGGTTTTAAAGCACCTTTGGCAAGAGCCACTGGAAAACCCAGGTTGGAGGAAGGATGCCGCCCCACTGCCTCCTGTGACCTCCTCCAAGAAATGAAGGCCCTGCCGGGTTTTACTTAATCTGCCTTAGCCAGGTAGTCTGACCAGGTCATTGCTCACCTTCATTCCTGCATTGCAGCCGCAGGTGAGTTTGTGACTGCAATGCACTCCAATGGATTTAATAGGTCTCTGTACACATTCTGGGGGATATATAATGTCCCTCGTATACGATCCCGGTCACTGCCTCACATATCCCCCCCCTCTGTTCAAACTTGTGGGGTTGAACATTTGCCACCATACAGTGTGCCCGGGACATGGCATCCGCATTTGCTTGCAACTTCCCATGGCGATGTTCTACAGAGAAACTGAAATTTTGCAGTGACAGGAACCACCTGGTGACTCGCACATTCCTCTCCTTGGCATTCCTCATCCATACCAAGGGTCCGTCACCAAGCGGAACTGACGCCAGAGTAAATAATAACGTAGCGATTCCAAGGCCCACTTAATAGCCAAACACTCCTTCTCTACCACGCTATAGTTTTTCTCTGCCGGGACAAGTTTTCTACTCAAGTAAGTGACCGGGTGCTCTTCACCATTTACTTTTTGTGACAATACCGCCCCTAGGCCTACCTCCGAGGCATCTGTCTGTACAATGAAGGTTTCCTTGAAGTTGGGGCTGATGAAGACCCGCTGTCCACACAGTGCAAACTTCATGGACTGAAAAGCTTCTTCTGCCTGAGGGTTCCACCGAATCATTACCGATTTTTTTCCTTTCAAGAGATCGGTCAGGGCCGCCGTTCACCCAGTAAAATTAGGTAGAAACCGACGGTAATACCCAAGGATGCCAAGGAACGCCCTCACCTGTTTTGTACTTGACGGCTTAGGCCAGTTTTTTATGGCCTCAACTTTATTGATTTGGGGCTTGATAGCTCCTCGGCCTATCACATACCCCAAATATCGGGCTTCCTCTAGCCCTATCGCACATTTTTGGGGGTTTGCCGTTAACCCCGCGGCTCTGAGAGAATCCAGCACTGCTGGTACCTGGGATAGATGCGTATGCCAGTCAGTGCTAAAGATGATAATATCATCTAGATACGCGGACGCATACTCCTGATGAGGCTTGAGCACTAAGTCCATCAACCTCTGGAATGTAGCCGGGGCCCCATGTAACCCAAAAGGTAAGACCGCATAGTGGTATAGACCCTCTGGCGTTACGAAGGCCGTAATTTTCCTTCGCCGAATCTGTGAGAGGTACCTGCCAGTAACCCGTGGTAAAGTACTGGGCCTGCCCCAGTCTCTCAATCAGCTCGTCCACCCTGGGCATTGGATAGAGGTCAAACTTTGACACTTCATTCAATTTCCGGAAATCGTTACAGAAATGTAACGATCAGTCTGGTTTTGGAATCAGTACGATGGGGCTAGCCCACTCACTCCGTGATTCCTCTATGACGCCTAACTGAAGCATTTGTTTTACCTCAGCCGTGATGGCTTGTCTCCGGGCTTCGGGTACCCGGTACGGTCTTATTCGCACCCTTACCCCAGGTTCGGTGACAATGTCATGTTGGATAACCGTAGTCCTACCCGGTAGCTCTGAGAACACGTCGGTATTGTGCTGCACCAGCGAACGAGCCTCCCGTCGCTGCTGTTTAGTGAAGGCATCACTTATCCTGACCTCCCCCTCGGACGCTCCCCTGGCTGAAGGTAGAGAACTCACTGGCGATATGCCCGGGGTGACGTCGGTAACTAAACACTCTCGATCTTTCCAAGGCTTTAGCAGGTTTACATGGTAAAGCTACTCAGGTTTCCTCCTTCCGGGCTGATACACCCGGTAATTTACCTCCCCCACTTTTTCTCGAACCTCATATGGCCCTTGCCACTTGGCCATGAGCTTACTCTCGGCTGTGGGTACCAGTACTAACACCCGATCGCCCTTGTTAAAAGACCTGACTCTGGCTCTTTTATTGTATGTGCGCCTCTGGGTTGCCTGGGCATCTAACAGATGTTCTTTCACGATGGGCATGACCGCCGCGATTCCGTCCTGCATACTAGCCACGTGTTCAATTATACTCCTATGTCGAGTCGGCTCTTGTTCCCATGTCTCTTTGGCTACGTCCAATAGACCCCTAGGGTGTCTGCCGTACAATAACTCAAAGGGAGAGAACCCTGTGGAAGCCTGGGGTACCTCACGGACGGCGAACATCAAATAGGGTAGCAACATGTCCCAATCACTTCCGTCCTTAGAAACCACCTTTTTTAACATGAACTTGAGGATTTTATTGAACCATTCTACTAGTCCGTCAGTTTGAGGGTGGTACACTGAGGTGCGCAATTGTTTAATTTTTAGCAATTTGCACAATTCTTTTGTCACTTTGGACATAAAAGGGGTCCCCTGATCCGTCAGGATCTCCTTAGGTAGTCCAAGATGACAGAACATGGCAAACAGCTCCCGTGCAATCAGTTTTGCCGAGGTGTGGCGTAGTGGTATAGCCTCCGGGTACCGGGTGGCATAGTCGACGACCACCAGTATATGTTGGTGGCCACGGGCGGATTTTACAATGGGCCCTACCAAGTCCATTGCAATACGTTCAAAAGGTACCTCTATCACTGGCAGGGGTACCAATGGGCTACGGAAACTTGCGGTGGGTGTGGTTAACTGACATTTGGGGCAGAATTCGCAGTACCTTTTGACCTCCGCGTAAACCCCAGGCCAAAAGAACTGCTGCAAGATACGTTCTTGCGGGTTTTTTACCCCTAAGTGTCCACCCAGCAAGTGTGTCTGTGACAAATCTAGAACCACCCGACGGTACGACTGAGGTACTACCAACTGTTCCACGACCTCGTCCCTGATCTTATCTATCCTATAGAGCAACTCACCGTTGACTACCATGCGTGGAAATACAGTATCTGCATAGGGCTGTTGGGCTACGCCGTTTACCTCTACCACCCTTTCCTGCGCCTGAGTCAGGGTGGGATCCTGTAGCTGAGCCGTCCCAAACGTGTCCCGGGACACTTCCAGCTCGGGGATCGATGGGGTCTCCTCAACCTCTCCTGCCAGCACCTCTAAGGGAAACCTATCGGGGTCACACTCTGTCCCTAGGTTGGACACCCCTACGGCAGGTTCGTCGGGTACAGCGTCTGTAATACATTTTACCGGGGGAGAGTGGATTTTGTTTTTCCAGAGTCCAGAACAGGGGCAAGTCTCTTCCCAACACAGTCCCATAGGGAAGAGTTTTTACCACCCCCACCACATGTTTTATATCTCCACATGGCGTGGACAAAACTACCTCTGCAGTTGGGTACTCTCGGAGGTCCCCATGGATACACACAACACCGACTGGCCGTCCATTGGGGTTGTCTCCTGCCACCAGCGACCCATGTACCAGAGTCACGAGGCTCCCTGAGTCCAGGAGGGCCTCCGTGGGGTACCCATTAACCAGTACCTGGCACAGTTGGAGTTCACTGTCCCGGGAGTCGGCGCTCACAGTGCTGACGGTCTGGGCATACATTGAGACCCGGCAGCTATATCCGCAGTCCATGGGTTCCGTAGTCAGGGGACAATTAGCAACCACATGTCCCGGCCCCTGACACCGCCAGCACCTAAGGGTGGAGGTACTGTTAGGTTTTATGACAGTTTGGGAGGGAATCGGTCTCCTGCCACTCTCACTCCGAGGTTCCCCTTCAGCATGGGTATGGTGCTGACTGTCCCCAGCAGAGGGACGCGACCCCTTTCCTGACTCCTGGGTTGGCAGGGATCGACCGCGAGGGGGCAGAGTCCCCGATAAAGCAACAGTACATGTGAAAAAGACTTAGGTATACTAATAGATCATAGACTGAACATGAGTCAACAGTGTGATGCAGCAGCAAAAAAGGCAAATACAATTCTGGGATGTATTAACAGAAGCATACAGTCTAGATCACGTGAAGTCATTATCGGACTTTACTCCTCTTTGGTCAGACCTCATCTGGAATACTGTGTACAGTTTTGGGCACCACATTTTAAAAAAGACATAGACAAACTGGAGCAAGTTCAGAGAAGAGCGACCAGAATGGTGACTGGTCTGCAAACCATGTCCTATGAGGAACGGTTGCAGGATTTGGGAATGTTTAGCTTGCAAAAAAGAAGACTGAGAGGAGACTTACTAGCTGTCTACAAATATGTCAAGGGCTGTCACATTGTAGAAGGATCATCTTTATTCTCATTTGCACAAGGAAAGACTAGAAGCAATGGGATGAAACTAAATGGGAGGAGACACAGATTAGATATTAGAAAAAACTTTTTGACAGTTAGGGTGATTAATGAGTGGAACAGGCTGCCACGAGAGGTGGTGAGTTCCCCTTCAATGGACGTCTTCAAACAGAGGCTGGACAGACATCTGTCTGAGATGATCTAGTGAATCCTGCTTTGAGCAGGGGGTTGGATCAGATGACCCAGGAGGTCCCTTCCAACTCTACCATTCTATGATTCTAAGTCCTGAGTGGCCAACTAGCGCTCCATCAGGCTGACTACCTGGTCGAGTGTGCCGGGGCCCCCTTGCCCCACCCAACGTTGGATAGCGGCTGGCAGAGTCCTCACCAGCCGGTCAACCACCACCCTCTCCACCATCTGGGCTAGAGACAAAGTCTCAGGCTGGAGCCACCTCTTTACCAGCTGCAGGAGGTCATAAGCCTAAGACCGGGCGGGTCGGGTCTCCACATAGGCCCACGAAAACACACGCTGAGCCCTCACGTATGTATTGACCCCCACCCGGGCAAGGATCTTACCTTTGAGCCTCTGGTAGTCCTGGGCGTCATCCCGACTTAGATCGATGTAGGCCTTTTGGGCATCGCCGATGAGAAACGGAGCCACCACTTCTGCCCACTGGCCGGCCGGTAGGTTTTCCCGCTCTGCTGTGCGCTCATAGATGGTCAGGAAGGCTTCCACGTCGTCCTCCGGTCCCATCTTCCTCAACGCTGAGCGAACCTTGTCCCGGGCCTCTCAACGTTCCAGGGCTGGCGCCGTCGGTGTTTCCCGCAGGGCAGCCATCTGTTGCAGCAACAGTTCGTTTGTTTTTTGCTGCTACTGCAGGGCGAGTCCCAGATGCTTTAACAGCTCGTCCATTTTGTCCACGGGGTGGAACTGAAAGGTGGCAGGCCGGATTATGGTCATGCAGCTGCCGGTGGGGTATGCCTCAGTCACAATGCCCGCATTCTCCACCAAGCTGTAAGGCGGCGGTGTTCACACCGTGCAGTAACTGAGGCAGTGACCCAAGCAAGTCCAACATAAACAGCTTTTATTCAGCAACTCACGGGTAAACAGAAAGTCCTCCGGTTCGCAGCCAGGTTAACATGAGTCCATAAACAACGGTTGCCGGGGGCAACGGCCGCGCTGGGCCGCTCAGAGCCTGACAGGTGCTGGGCCTTCCCAGGCGGGGGTTCAGCCACACTCAATCCTGCTGAGCTTCCCTGCTGTGCTCCTAGCAGGTTCCAACATAGAACAACACTAATCCTTAGTGCAGGGGTTTTAAAGGACCTGTGGCAAGAGCCACTGGAAAACCCGAGTTGGAGGGAGGAGGCCGCCCCACTGCCTCCTGTGACCTCCTCCAAGAAATGAAGGCCCTGCCGAGTTTTACTTAATCTGCCTTAGCCAGGTAGTCTGACCAGGTCATTGCTCACCTTCATTCCTGCATTGCAGCCACAGGTGAGTTTGTGACTGCTATGCACTCCAATGGATTTAATAGGTCTCTGTACACATTCTGGGGGATATATAACGTCCCTCGTACACGATCCCGGTCACTGCCTCACAATATATACACTGCACAGTACCACTTCTCCTGTCCTATATATATGCACTGCACAATACCACTCCTCCTGTCCTGTATATATACACTGCACAGTACCACTTCTCCTGTTCTATATATATACACTGCACATTACCACTTCTCCTGTCCTATATATATACACTGCACAGTACCACTTCTCCTGTCCTACATATATGCACTGCACAGTACCACTCCTCCTGTCCTGTATATATACACTGCATAGTACCACTCCTCCTGTCCTGTATATATACACTACACAGTAACACTTCTCCTGTCCTGTATATATACACTGCACAGTACCACTCCTCCTGTCCTGTATATATACACTGCACAATAACACTTCTCCTGTCCTGTATATACACACTGCACAGTACCACTCCTCCTGTCCTGTATATATACAATGCACAGTACCACTTCTCCTGTTCTATATATATACACTGCACATTACCACTTCTCCTGTCCTACATATATGCACTGCACAGTACCACTCCTCCTGTCCTGTATATATACACTGCACAGTACCACTTCTCCTGTCCTGTATATATACACTGCACAGTACCACTTCTCCTGTCCTGTATATACACTGCACAGTACCACTTCTCCAGTCCTGTTGTCGGAGAGGCATCAATATTGGTTTAGTATTTTCAATATTACTATGGCCAAATAAAAATAAATATTGGAAAACCTGTTTAAATTGATTATCCCAAGTAATACTCTCTCATCTGGATAGGGGATAACTGTCCAAACGCTGGAGATCGGACTGTTGGAACCCCCATAATCCCGAGAATCGGAGCTCTGTAGATCACCATGTAAATGGAGCTATGGCCGATCATAAGCACTGTGGCGCCATTCACATGTGGCTCTTCAAATAACTCTTTTTAGGAGTGTGAGGGGCCCAACAAGGTAAAGCAAAATTCACTGATTGGGGTAATGAGTGTTAGGGTACGTGCACACGGTCAGGAATGGCTGCGGATTGCAGTCCCAGACCGGCAATCCGCAGCGGCCAGATGTTACAGCATAGTGGATGGGATTTATAGAAATCCCATGTCCACTATGCGTCTCCGTGCACCTGTGGATCACCTGCGGACACGGATATGTGGTGCGTCTTTCCAGACTGCAGCTGTTGTTAAGTTCTCTTGCAGAGACACTGGTCTCCGCAAGAGAAATTCTATCAGTGCAATGTATAGACTGCGGTGAATCCAATATTCAATGAACATGTGGATTCACTTACGTGCAGCGCTTTGGACGCAGCATAAAGTGTACTGCGTTCAAAGCGCTGCCAATACAGACCGTGTGCACAAACCCTTATAGTATGTGGGCTGGTGGGGTTTGTGTGGCAGGGCTGCTTTTTTGACCCAGTGTGGCCCTGGGTCCAGGTTCAGGTTCAAGTTCGGGTAGAGTTCTAGTACCCGAGCCGAACTTTGGACTGAAGTTCGCTCGAACCGAACGAACCCGAACATCCACGAGTCCGCTCATCCCTAATGGGGACGTCATATACAGACCGATTATATGCTTGTCTGAACAAACCCTTTAAACAAGAATCTCGTATTACCATCATATAATATAAAATCCCCGGAACGCCTGAATATTATACACTTGATCTGACTGTTCTCATCCGTTTACAAATTTTTGGCAATGAGTCAACATTAAGTTCAATGGAGATATAAAATCCGTTCACCTCCACTCCAACATAAAGTGCTGCAACAACCTGAGGTTTTTATATGTCTGATCTAAAAGTCTCCATAATCAGGTAAGGTCATCTGTGCATCTAATGTGAAGTCACCTGGAATAAACCTTTCATGTCGCTTTCATCATCAAAGTGCGGCACATGTTTCCTGGAGATGGAGCCCTGACAACACTTTTATAGAGCTGTTAAACCAGAGTCTGACATCTCAATGCCATTATTCAGAAACGCTTCTGTCCTCGTGTGTGAACACCAAAGAAAAGTAAACTTTGCATATAGACGACAAGTTAAATATTAAGCAAAAGTGCTGCAGTCCCAGACCGGCATTCAGCTGTTCAAATTTGTTCCACCATCACGCCTTACCGATATTATCTCATCCATGGAAAAAAACTGCAAGAGCCGTAATGAGCCTTTTACATGTCCTGAACAATAAGGAGATACAGTGGGTATGGAAAGTATTCATTGCAGCCATTTGGTAAATTCTAAAAAGTTCATTTTTTTTCTCATTAATGTACACTCTGCACTCCATCTTAACTGAAGAAAAACAGAAATGTAGAAATGTTTGCAAATTTATTAAAAAAGAAAAACTGAAATATCACATGGTCATAAGTATTCAGATCCTTTGCTCAGACACTTATATTTTAGTCACATGCTGTCCATTTCCTTGTGATCCTCCTTGAGATAGTTCTACGCCTTCATTGGAGTCCAGCTGTGTTTAATTAAACTAATAGGACTTGATTTGGAAAGGCACACACCTGTCTAGGAACTGCCCAAGGAGATCAGAGACAGATCTGGCCAAGGTTACAAAAGAATTTCTGCATTACTCAAGGTTCCTAAGAGCAGAGTGCCCTCCATAATCCTTAAATGGAAGAAGTTTGGGACCACCAGAAGTCTTCCTAGACCTGGCCGTCCAGCCAAACTGAGCAATCGTGGGAGAAGAGCCTTGGTGTGAGAGGTAAAGAAGAACCCCAAGATCACTGTGGCTGAGCTCCAGAGATGCAGTAGGCAGATGGGAGAAAGTTCCACTAAGTCAACTATCACTGCAGCCCTCCACCAGTTGAGCCTTTATGGCAGAGTTGTCCGATGGAAGCCTCTCCTCAGTGCAAGACATATGAAAGCCCTCATAGAGTTTGGTCAAAAACACATGAAGGACTCCCAGACTATGAGAAATAAGATTCTCTGGTCTGATGAGACGAAGATAGAATTTTTTGGTGATAATTCTAAGCGGTATGTGTGGAGAAAACCAGGCACTGCTCATCACCTGCCCAATACAATCCCAACGGTGAAACATGGTAGTGGCAGCATCATGCTATGGGGGTGTTTTTCAGCTGCTGGGACAGGACGTCTGGTTGCAATTGAAGGAAACATGAATGCGGCCAACTACAGAGATATCCTGGATGAAAACCTCTTCCAGAGTGCTCTGGACATCAGACTTGGCCGAAGGTTCACCTTCCAACAAGACAATGACCCTAAGCACATCTAAAATAACAAAGGAGTGGCTTCAGAACAACTCTTGACTGGCCCAGCCAGAGCCCTGACCTAAACCCAATTGAGCATCTCTGGAGAGACCTGAAAATGGCTGTCCACCAACGTTCACCAACCAACCTAATGGAACTGGAGAGGATCTACAAGGAAGAATGGCAGAGGATCCCCAAATCCAAGTGTGAAAAACTTGTTGCATCATTCTCAAGAAGACTCATGGCTGTACTAGCTCAAAAGGGGGCTTCTACTCAATACTGAGCAAAGGGTCTGAATACTTATGACCATGTGATATTTCAGTTTTTCTTTTTTAATAAATTTGCAAAAATTTCTACATTTCTGTTTTTTTCAGTCAAGATGTGGTGCAGAGTGTACATTAATAAGAAAAAAAATGAACTTTTTAGAATTTACCAAATGGCTGCAATGAAACAAAGAGTGAAAAATTTAAAGGGGTCTGAATACTTTCCGTACCCACTGTATACAGAATAGTATGCACATGGTATAGCTATCGTTAAGGATTTGACCATAGGACGACGAGCACTCATATTTTTTTTTATTATTGAAAATGTCCTTTGGTAGTGAAGTTTCTCATTAAAATTCTTCATTTTGTGTTACATGATGACCATCTGCATTGCCCTACTTGTATTTGTCTTGGATAATATATGTTTAGCAGTAACAGACAAGAACAATTTTTAAAGCACAACGTCAGTGTTTTTTTTTTTTTATTTCAGCGCTAGAGTGGTGCTACTAATCTAAGTTCCCTGACCCTAGTATTATACTCACCCGCCATCTTGTGACCGCAACTTCTGACTGACCGGAAGTCAGAGGTAACGGTCACAAGCTCTCAGTGTAAGTCTATGAGAGCCTTGTTTTGGCCTCATTCTGGCTCTCATAGACTTACATTGAGCAGTTAGAACCAACAAACAAGAGCAATATAATGTCATGGTATTGTCACCAGAGTCACACCTATTAAAAATAAACTTTAAAATAGAATAGAAAATACAAAAACAGAGTAACCCAATGGATGATGACATGTACATAATAAATATAAAAAATAATGTCTGTTATTTAATATATACAGTGAGCTTTACCAATAAATAATATGTATATATAGCAATATGTCAATAGCTGTCAATTATACCCCAGTGGAGGAACAAGTGTTCAGAAGAAGATATAGACTAAAGTAAAGCACTTCCATTGTTATAGAAGGCCGCTCATATGACATGTGGTATAGTTTATTTTTAACAATTCTAATAAACATTAAGTTTTTTGAGACTTAGTACACCAGTGGGAAAAGAAGAAGATCTTTCCAGCAATGATATTGTTAATAAAAATCCATTTCTCTTTATTGAATAAAATTTAAAAGATAATCTAGTGGACACAATCAAGAGCAACTACCATGCACACTCCATGGGGATCCAGATCGACGCGTTTCGACTCCTTAGGTCTTAGTCATGATCTGACTTAGTGTTGGAACAGGTCTGATTTATAGCTGTGGGGCCCTCCCATATTTTAAATTTTATTCAATAAAGAGAAATGGATTTTTATTAACAATATCATCGCTGGACAGATCTTCTTCTTTTCCTGCTGTGCATATGCTCGACCCGTACCAGGGCGGTTCCGTGAGATGACTCTCCGAGGAAGATTAACTCACCGCTGAGCTGACTCTCCCTACCCCTATTTTCTTTTGTGTTTCCTTAGTACACCAGTGTTTTTTTTTGCTGGTGTTACATTGAGTAGTGACCGGATCACCCAACAAACACTGGAGCAATCTGACAGGTCATAACCTGCAGAGGACCAACTGGAGCCGTGTCAATAACAGATGAAGACGGTAAGTATGGGGCTAAGTGCAGGGAACTTAGATTGGAAGCACCACTCCAGTGCTGCAAGAAAAAGAAGAGTAGCGTGGTGCTTTGAAAAAAACTGGGTCATCTTTGGGCTGCTTGTCAGCAAGAAAATGAATTCTACTCTAGCTATGAGTTTGCATAGATTCCTGAATTTATGCCAGTTCTGGTGTGAATTACATTAAATGTGACCCCACTAATCTCTGCAGAGCACTAAAATTTTGTAACTTTTTTTTTCACACAAGAAAAATGGTGAAGATTAGAAGGAATAACAAAATTCCCCAAAAGTGACCAGTAGAGCTAATTTCAATTAGTCAGAGCTAATAACAGTTTTGTCTATCCAGCACTACCATCTTCATCTGCATCCACTGAAATGGCGGCATGGTGACAGATAACAAGACTGCATACTTAGAAGCAACTTTTTTTTTATTAAAAGAGCAGATCTCTTTATTAACCACTTCTTTTTAACATGTGAATTCCTTATCCGAATTCCCCCTCTTCCATAGGGCTTACACTGTCATTGACAACTGCTATTTACCGGAACTAGTTAATAAGTTCTTTATAAAGGCCAACTTAGCATCTAGGTGGTTAGATAGAGGGAGGGTAAGTTTAGCTGTTGAACCAACCTCTGTACATTCTTTTGCCATCCCAGTGTGTGGAATCACTCTACCACCATGGCCACTACATCATATTCTATTTTAATAGGAGAAACTATCCTTCTCTTTTGTAAAGGTGTCAACCCATACACAACATCAGAAGGAACCCATCCCCTCACAAATCCTTTTAAATGGTGTTACACTCGAGCCTGGACTGACTGGCGTGAGCGTGGTTAGTGGTCCCACTGGGCCACGAACCAAGGAGTGCCTGGAGGGGCGTAACTAGGGGCCTCGCTAGATCCGACCACGAACACACGGCGGCTTAATCGACTCCGTGGTCCGAGGAGGGACGTGGGAGGTGACCTAACTAGGGGCCTCGCTAGATCCGACCACGAACACATGGCGGCTTAATCGACTCTGTGGTCCGAGGAAGGACGTGGGAGGTGGCACAGGTGCTACTCCAGGTCAGACCCCGGTCACAGCTGTTGACCCACACTGGGGAATGCAGGAACGGGCAGGTTTGGCTGGTATGCAGACAGGCAGGTACTGGCAGGCTTGGCTGGTATGTGGACAGGCGGGTACTAGCAGGCTCTATTGGTATACAGACAGGCCGGTACTGGCAGGTAGGAAAACAGGCTGGATAGGGACCAGGTGCAGGTGCAGAGGACAGACGAAGCAGAGCAGAGCGTAGCCACAGGTGCGGAGGACAAGCGGAGCAGAGCAGAGCCGCAGGTGCGGAGAACAAGCAGAGCAGAGCGGAGCCGCAGGTGCTGAGGACAAGCAGAGCAGAGCCGCAGGTGCGGAGGACAAGCAGAGCAGAGCGGAGCCGCAGGTGCGGAGGACAAGCGGAGCAGAGCGGAACCGCAGGTGCAGAGGACAAGTGGAGCAGAGCAGAGGGGAGCCGCAGGTGCGGAGGAGGAGCAGAGCGGAGCCACAGGTGCAGAGGACAAGCGGAGCAGAGCGGAGCCGCAGGTGCGGAGGATGAGCAGAGCGGAGCCGCAGGTGCAGAGGACAAGCAGAGCGGAGCAGAGCCGCAAGTGCGGTGGACAAGTGGAGCAGAGCAGAGCTGCAGGTGGGGAGGACGAGCAGAGCAGAGCGGAGCCGCAGGTGCGGAGGACAAGAGGAGCAGAGTGGAGCCACAGGTGCAGAGGACAAGCGGAGCAGAGCGGAGCCGCAGGTGCGGAGGATGAGCAGAGCGGAGCCGCAGGTGCAGAGGACAAGCAGAGCAGAGCGGAGCCGCAGGTGCGGAGGACAAGCGGAGCAGAGCGGAGCCGCAGGTGCGGAGGACAAGCGAAGCAGAGCGGAGCCGCAGGTGCGGAGGATGAGCAGAGCGGAGCCGCAGGTGCAGAGGACAAGCAGAGCAGAGCGGAGCCGCAGGTGAGGAGGACAAGCGGAGCAGAGCGGAGCCGCACGTGCGGAGGACAAGCGAAGCAGAGCGGAGCCGCAGGTGCAGAGGACAAGCGGAGCAGAGCAGAGCGGAGCCGCAGGTGCGGAGGACAAGAGGAGCAGAGCGGAGCCACAGGTGCAGAGGACAAGCGGAGCAGAGCGGAGCCGCAGGTGCGGAGGATGAGCAGAGCGGAGCCGCAGGTGCAGAGGACAAGCAGAGCAGAGCGGAGCAGAGTCACAGGTGCGGAGGACAAGCAGAGCAGAGCGGAGCCGCAGATGCAGAGGACAAGCAGAGCAGAGCAGAGCCGCAGGTGCGGTGGACAAGTGGAGCAGAGCAGAGCTGCAGGTGGGGAGGACGAGCAGAGCAGAGCCGCGGGTGCGGAGGACAAACAGAGCAGAGCGGAGCTGCAGGTAGACTGGACAGGGCTCTGTTCACATGGAACAGACAGGGAAACACAGGAAGATAGCTAGAACACAGGAGGTAGAAACGGAGGCAGGGAAACGGGACAAGCAGAACCAGATACACACAAGGTACTTGCAATGAAGTAGCGAGTGGACACAAAACTCACAAACAGAAGTACAGAGACAACGAGTTGGAGTTAGGTACTGGTTCAGACACTGCAGGAAAATGGAAGGATCGGACATAGAGTCAAACAGATAACAGGCTAGGAGACAGTTCAGACAGGAACCGACACTGGAACGAGATACAGGAACGAGCCTGGGTACTCAGCCCCCAGGGTGGCAGGAATAGACTAGAAGTCACAGATACAGGAAATGGGCCTGGGTACTCAGCCCCCAGGGTGGCGGAAACAGACAAGATACAGGACAGGACCTGGCAACTCAGTTGCACAGAACACACTGAAAGAAAGTGTTGCTCAGACACATCCCACAGGGTGGGGGAGGTTTAAGTATCCAGTGACTCACAGCAATAGGCTGGGGACGCATTAGGAATGCGCACACTGTAACTTTAAGAATCAGGAAGTAACAGCGCCGCCCTAAGCCAGCAGACAAGAGCTTAATTTGTACAGACATATTTTGACTGTTTTTGAGTAGGGCTCGTCCTACCCCTGACAATGCCCAAACCGGATTCTGGAGTTGTCGGATAGGGATCGGACACCGACTCTTCAGGGCTTTCAGCCCGAAACTTCTGGTTAATCCGAGGCCTTCGCTTGCCATGGAGACAGTCATGGTCATCTGTGGAGAGGAAACACTAGCGCCAAGGGCAGCCTCTCCTACAGGCCTAATGTCTTGGGATTCTCCAACCTTCGCTGGACAAAGACCGTCAGGGTGTCCCAAACAACCGCAGTGGGTCCGCAATCCGATTTTATGACTGAGTTCCGGCTTCTGCCTTGCCTGACGAACATGGTCAACCTTTATGGATTCTGTGCAGATAGCTGCCTCTACAGGCTGGGGAACAGGAGGTGTTTGGGAGAACAGAACCTGACGTGATGGTTTACCTCTACGCCTTGCACGTCTGGACTGCCTCTTGAGGTTGGGAAGGGAATTATTCTGCGAAGCATTGTCATCCTGTGTGGATTCTGCGTGGGCAGCAGGCTCTTCAGGTACTCAGCCCCCAGGGTGGCGGAAACAGACAAGATACAGGACAGGACCTGGCAACTCAGTTGCACAGAACACTCTGAAAGAAAGTGTTGCTCAGGCACCTCCCACAGGGTGGGGGAGTTTTAAGTATCCAGCGACTCACAGCAATAGGCTGGGGACGCATTAGGACTGCGCACACTGTAACTTTAAGAATCAGGAAGTAACAGCGCCGCCGCCCTAAGCCAGCAGACAAGAGACATGCACACAGCAAGTAAAGGAGTATAGTGCACAGCCTGGACTGATAGGTAAGTTGGCGGTCTTGCATGGTGGGAGATGGTAAGCCATGCCAGCACGCCGCCAGGGATGTTACAGTACCCCCCCTTTACGCGCCCTCTTCTTCACGCCTGCAAGGATTTTCTGCAGAGAAGTTGGAGGCTGATCCTTCACAATGGATTCCCAAGACTTCTCTTCAAGAAGACTACCTCTTCTGTCCACTAGAGGGAACAAGACTGGTCTCACCATCCTGGTGACTAGGATGCTTCGTTCCATTGAGCCATCCTCAGCATCAGATGAAGTGGACGAAGTACCAGGAACAGGGTGTAGGAAAGTCTCTCGCCATTTGTAAATATCAGGTAGCACCCCGGAGGATTCAAGAGACAACTGGAGGTCCTCCGCCTGGTAGGAGGGGTGCAGAGACTTGGGGGTAGCCACCCCCTCGACGTACACTTTGCCAAGCTTACTGAATGAAGTGGGCGAAGTACCAGGTACAGGGTGTAGGAAAGTCTCTCTCCATTTGTTATCAGGTAGCACCTTGGAGGATTCAAGAGACAACTGGAGGTCCTCCGCCTGGTTGGAGGGGCGCAGAGACTTGGAGGTAGCCACCGCCTTTATGGACTTATTGCGAGATTTATTAGAGATGGAAGATCCTTGCTTCGGGACCATCTTCAGTCTGGTTTCTGAGATGACACAACTGCGAGGCGGGGCGATACCTGAAGCCAGATCATTGGTAAAATCGTCGAGACTGTGTGGGGACATTGCCTCCACTTTCCTTCCTTCGGAGACTTCAGTGCACAGCGAGTCAGCGACTAGCAGATCTGGTGAAGAAGAAGGAGACATTGCTGACTGTCCTGAAGGTATGGGGACTGGACACCCCTTGTACCTCAGCAGTCCCCCAGGAAACACAATGCAGGGTCTCCAGACCTAAGCGGGCACTAGATCTCTCGGCTCTGGACGACCTGTGGGTAAACCAGACAGCACCTGGAATGTGAACTTCTTCATGCGTAATGCTCCAATCTGGAGCTTAATTTGTACAGACATATTTTGACTGTTTTTGAGTAGGGCTCGTCCTACCCCTGACAATGCCCAAACCGGATTCTGGAGTTGTCGGATAGGGATCGGACACCGACTCTTCACGGCTTTCAGCCCGAAACTTCTGGTTAATCCGAGGCCTTCGCTTGCCATGGAGACAGTCATGGTCATCTGTGGAGAGGAAACACTAGCGCCAAGGGCAGCCTCTCCTACAGGCCTAATGTCTTGGGATTCTCCAACCTTCGCTGGACAAAGACCGTCAGGGTGTCCCAAACAACCGCAGTGGGTCCGCAATCCGATTTTATGACTGAGTTCCGGCTTCTGCCTTGCCTGACGAACATGGTCAACTTTTATGGATTCTGTGCAGATAGCTGCCTCTACAGGCTGGGGAACAGGAGGTGTTTGGGAGAACAGAACCTGACGTGATGGTTTACCTCTACGCCTTGCACGTCTGGACTGCCTCTTGAGGTTGGGAAGGGAATTATTCTGTGAAGCATTGTCATCCTGTGTGGATTCTGCGTGGGCAGCAGCCTCTTCAGGTACTCAGCCCCCAGGGTGGCGGAAACAGACAAGATACAGGACAGGACCTGGCAACTCAGTTGCACAGAACACTCTGAAAGAAAGTGTTGCTCAGGCACCTCCCACAGGGTGGGGGAGTTTTAAGTATCCAGCGACTCACAGCAATAGGCTGGGGACGCATTAGGACTGCGCACACTGTAACTTTAAGAATCAGGAAGTAACAGCGCCGCCGCCCTAAGCCAGCAGACAAGAGACATGCACACAGCAAGTAAAGGAGTATAGTGCACAGCCTGGACTGATAGGTAAGTTGGCGGTCTTGCATGGTGGGAGATGGTAAGCCATGCCAGCACGCCGCCAGGGATGTTACAGTAACCCCCCCCCTTTACGCCCCCTCTTCTTCACGCCTGCAAGGATTTTCTGCAGAGAAGTTGGAGGCTGATCCTTCACAATGGATTCCCAAGACTTCTCTTCAAGAAGGGATGTTACAAATGGTCACTGTCCCTTCAATAAACTTTGCATAAATCAATAGCACAAGAAAATATAAGAAACTATGCAATATATCTAAATAAAGAAATCTACGTCTATCTCCACTTAGTAGCCACATCTCCCTTCTGCTTCCTGGGACCATCATTTATTATAAAAAAAGGAATAAATGATGAGCAAGTAAGATGGACTGCCAGCTCACTAAAGTCTCAGATTATAGCAGCCTATTGAAGGGAGGGAGGGGGAAGCAGGGAGAGGCACAAACACAGCCGCTGACACTAGAAGCTTCAGCAGAAGCTGTAAGTATTTGACTCACATAATTGCTGGATTCACAGCTACACCGCTCAGTACTGCTATATAATATTCTCCATGCTGCTATTTCTGTCTGTGTGCTAGCAGTGAAGGAAGAACAGGAATCCCTGTCTCTGAGTGTACTGTGTATGGAAGACATTGAAGGAACTAGTCTCCACCCACTAGCTCAGAGACTACTGGAAATAGAAGATAGAGCCAGAGAGAGAAAATGATGAAAAATTCAGAATACAAGCCAAGTAATAGTGAGAAATAGTTTTGTTCCTCATGTACACTCACAGATGACAGCTTATTTTGAATATTTACCTGAAACAACAGGTATACTTTCATAATTTTCTATACAGTAACTGAATCTGTATTTTAAAATTTTTAACGATCTTAAAATCAATAATATTAGGAATTATTTACTTCATCCGGTTCTAATATACCTATCATTCTACACAACTTAATGATTAGGTTGTTTGTTTTTGTCTTTTAAGGTGGGAAATATTTTTGACAATGTCAATGAGCCATTTGCACCTTTACAAACACGTATTATCTACTTTGCTCCCGTTGAAATGAATGAACACCTGTGTCCTATTTTAATGGCTTAGGGCTATATCAGAATATTCAGAACACTCCTTTTCCTGTTCTGAAAGAACAATGGCGTTATATTATAAATTAGTAATGTCTCTGTTATTCTAGGGCTGCGGACTGAACTGCGCTATGTTTACTTACACTTATAGCTGGGTGTCGGCTTCCTTAAACAGTAATATTTACTCAATGGTAGAGTTTACCTATAAATCCTTTGGCCCTTACAAGAGTGATAGAGGCGGTGGCCTAGACCCTTAATGATATATAGGCAGCACAATACAGTGCTGTGTATAGTATGTTGACACACTCCATTACTGATTTCCACTGTGACATTACAACAGTTTACCAATTACAGAAGTAGGGATGAAGCTATGTCCACTTCTTCCTGCTCAGACTCCATAGCTCATGATAGGCATTAGTCTTTGCATGATTGGAACATATCAGCTGATGAATTTTCGGGGTTGATGTACAAGAATCATGGGAGAAAGTCTTTTTTTTTTTTCACGTTACTTAGTCACTTTCCACTTCACAATCGATTTTTATATCCATTATAAGCTAAAAAAATGAAAAGAATGATATAAGTGTATACAGGGTTTACATTTTTTTTATTGTTTATTGGCTTTTTTAGAATATGGCAAAATAGAAAAATACATTTGATTATTGATTTTAGTAACTAAGATATGTAAGAATGTACAACAACAATGGTCCTGATTAATCAAAACTGGCATTTTGCATAATCGCCAGCCAAATTTATTAAGAGGCATCCGCATTTCTTACACTGGTGCGCAGTAGATGAGAGAGGCGCAGAATTCATTAAAAATCACATGCCTCTTAATAAATTTGATGCATGTTTCAGAGAAAGAAGAACAGGAATCTCTCTCACTGAGTGTACTGTGTAGGGGAGACATCAAAGCAGCCAGTCTCCACCCACTAGCTCAGAGACAATAGGAAATTGAGGATAGAGCCTGCAGAAAGAAAAAATGTAAAAAATGCAGATTACAACTGATATAAAGGCCAAAATTAGTGGTATTCTTCATGTACACACACACACATGACAGCTTGTTCTGAAAAGTTACCTGAAACAACAGGCATATCTTTCAGGTGCCATGTGCCACCACAAAAAATGTACTGCAATCAAGATTTACTTTATTTTGGTGGCGTAAATTATAATGAATTTGTTGCCCGCACTCGGCCACGTTCCCACTTTTCAAAATAATTGACAGAGATGACATAACACTAAAACTGTTTCTTGAATGGGAGCCATTTCAAGTTACAGTAGCACACGTGCAGAATTTTTTTTCTTAAAGCTTTTTTTTATGATAAAGTATTGGCAAGTCATATACCAGAAAAGTCATACATTTCTCCTATAGAAATAAATGGGATGTGACTGTGAAAGGGCTCTACTAAAACTTTAGTGCAATAAGAAGCTGCAGAAGCAAGCATTGTGTGACTCCAGATGACCAAATAGGTCAATAGTCACATGAACAAATGGGCCGAGTAACCGTTAATACTGTATTTATCTTGCAGCAGCCGGGTATAAAGTATGATTGACCATAGCTTCACCCAACAATACCAGTGGATCACTGGGGGTTTCTGAAGCCTGATCTGAATCAATCATCTTTCATATACTGTTATAGCTCACAAGTATTTTGGAGCTACATATCTCAGGCTACAAGGACAGACCACAATTTTCCATGGCATGCCACCAAGGTTTGTCAATAAAGTACCACTACAGTGTTTTTTTTACTACAGCGCTGGAGTGGTGCTACCAATCTAAGTTCTTTGCCCCATTTCTTATACTTACCAGCCGCCATCTTCATCTTTTATCGCCGGCGCTCCGGTCGGTCTCCAGCAGGATGTGACCTGCCGAATCGCTCCAGTGTTTGCTGGGCGAGCCAGAAGTCACAAGTCAATGTAAGTCTATGAGAGCCAGAACGAGCCTCTCATAGACTTACATTGCGAGCTTGTGACCGTTACCTCTGACTTCCAGTCAGTCTCAATATGGCGGTGTGGGACCGGATTGACGCTGGAAACAGTTGAAGAGAGTAGCTGGTAAGTATAATACTACGTTCAAGGAATTTACTTTAGCAGCACCACTCCAGCGCTGAAATAAAAAAATGTTGGAGTGATGCTTTAAACAATGCCAATTCGTTTATTTCTGTGCAGCATTTTATACAGTATATATATATATATATATATATATATATATATATATATATATATACATTAGACACAATATACAAGTCCAAAATAGCAAGAAGATACAGTCATGGACGAAAGTGTTAGCACTCTTGAAATTGTTCCAGAAAATGAAGTATTTCTCCCAGAAAATTATTGCAATTACACGTTTTGTTATACACATGTTTATTTCCTTTGTGTGTATTGGAACATAAAAAAACAGAGAAAAAAATGTAAATTGGACATAATTCCACAGAAAACTTCAAAAATGGGCTGGAAAAAATTGTAGGCACCATTCGAAAATTGTGGGTAAACATCTTTGTTTGAAGCACGTGATGCTCATTCAAACTCACCTGTGTCAAGTAACAAGTGTGTGCAATATGAAAATCACACCTGAAACCAGAAAAAAGGGGGGAAGTGAACTCAATCTCTGCATTGTGTGTGTGTGTGTGTGTGTGTGTGTGTGTGTGTGTGTGTGCCACAATAAGCATGGAGAGCAGAAAGAGAAGAGAACTGTCTGAGGACTTGAGAACCAAAATTGTTGAACAATATCAACAATCTCATGATTACAAGTCCATCCCCAGAAATCTTGATGTTCCATTGTCCATGATGCGCAATATAATCAAGAAGTTTACAACCCATGGTACTGTAGCTAATCTCCCTGGACATGGACAGCAGAGAACAATTGCTAAAAGTTTGTAACACAGGATTGTCCAGATGGTGTATAAGCAGCCCCAATCAAGTCCCAAAGAAATGCAAGCTGTCCTGCAGGCTCAGGGTTCATCAGTGTCAGTGCAAACTATCCGTCGACATTTGAATGAAATTAAATGCTGTGACAGGAGACTCAGGACCCCACTGCTGACACAGAGATATAAAAAAGCTAGACTGTAGTTTGCCAAAATGTACATGAGTAAGCCAAAATCCTTCTTGTGAAGAGTCTTGTGGACAGATGAGGCCATTTTAGAGCTTTTTGGTAAAGCACGTCATTCTACTCTTTACCAAAAATGGAATGAGGCCTGCAAAGAAAAGAACACAGTACCTACAGTCAAATATGGTGGAGGTTCAAAGATGTTTTGGGGTTATTTTGCTGCCTCTGGCACTGGGTGCCTTGACTGTGCGAGACATCATGAAATCTGAAGATTACCAAAGGATTTTGGGTCACAATGTAATGCCCAGTGTCCGAAAGCTGGTTGTGCTTCCTAGGTCATGTGTCTTCCAGCAGGACAATGACCCCAAACATACTTCAAGAATCACCCAGAAATGGGTGGAAACAAATCACTGGAGAGTTCTCAAGTGGCCAGCCATAAGTTGGGATCCAAATCCCATTGAACACCTTTGGAGAGATCTTAAAATTGCTGATGGGAGAAAGCACCCTTCAAATATGAGAGACCTGGAGCAGTTTGCAAAAGAAGAGTGGTCCACAATTCCAGTTGAGAGATGTAAGAAGCTTGTTGATGGTTATAGGAAGCGAATGATTGCAGTTATTTATGCCAAAGGGTGTGCAACCAAATATTAAGTTGAGGGTGCCATCATTTTTGTCCAATTTGCCTTTTTACTCAGTTTTTTTGTGTTGTTCCAGTACACACAAAGGAAATAAACACGTGTATAACAAAACATGTGTAATTTCAATAATTTTCTGGGAAATACTTCATTTTCTGGAACATTTTCAAGGGTGCCAACACTTTCGACCATGACTGTATGTCTCAATCAACCTTCTTCCAGTCCATATATCCATCACATTGGAAGAACATTGTAAAATATGATGGAGATCTGACTGTGACTGACATTTTTGTAAACTTGGCATATGCCACATACAAATGGTGCTACTTCCGCTGACGAAAAACAGAAAACAAGCTCCATTGTTTCTGTAAATCCATAAAACTTATGAAAGGAAGCAGGGAAAACATTGGAAACAAAACAAGAAAAGGCTTCCAGAATTCCATGCTATTTTAATCAAAACACTGAAATATTTGTAAGCCGGTACATAAATATAGCAGATGTTTCTCCTCCTCTTTTTGGTCTGTAGATAATGTGTAGTATGTGGCTCCAGGACTAATAAAGTTTTAATTAACGGCATTTCCAGTTATTGTTTTCCCTAGTTTCCAGCACTATAAATTGAGTATATATTCCAATGGACTGACCATAAAATATTGTAAAAGTCAGTCCAAGGGTGTAGCTATAACAGGTGCAGAGGTTCCTGGTCCTGGTACATGAAAGGGTCCAAAATGTCCATCTGCCTGCTGCTTATAAGGACACTATTACTATAAGTGATAATTGAATGATTTGTTACAAATATCATATTGAGACTCGTGAGATATAAAGGGTTTGTTCAGCCTTAGGCTACAAGTCTGCAGTCACTCTATGTGACTCTGCGTGCTGTGAGGAGTCTCCGCTGCTAGTTCCGCAAACGGGAGGTCTCTGTGACTGCAAGTATGATTTGTATACTTCCAGCCACATTTCAACTAGACGTGTCCAGCCTCGCTCAATACACTTGCATTGAGTGAGGCTGCGCACGTCTCGTCAGCACATAACTGCATGTATACAAATTGCATATTTGCGGTCATGCGCCTGCGACTCCTGGCATCTGCATAGGAGAATCCTCAAAACGCACAGTGTGAGTGATGTGAGGGTTAGCAAATCTGCAGTCATATAGGATGTCTGCAAACCTGTAGCGTAAGGCTGGACAACCCCTTTAAATTACTTTTCCATGTAGGTCTAAAGGTTTGGACTTTAGGATCAGTCTTGTAGTCTTTATGTTAACAGATGGCATTCAAAGAAGTATTGGTGTTCATACATTTTATAAAAAGTAGTACCCCCAAAACCAGGGGAACTATTTAATATAGATGATTGCCAGATAACTACGTACAGTCTATCTACTTCTTACTTCTTCTTAAACTCATGAGGACTGTCTCTCTCACTGAAGAGATAGTTTTACCCCAGTTGTTTGTAGGGGGTCAGCCCCTGGCAACAACTGAATTACACTGTGACTTTAAGAAACAATGCTCCCCTCTGATTTGTGGGTAATTGGACTAGTCCTTTCTCCCCTGCAGCTTGCTGTGTGTTGGTTTGGGAAAGAAGCAGAAATTGAGAGTTTAGGAAGTGTCTGAGAGACTTGTGCTGCCCTGTGAGAGACTGGTGCCTGTGAAAGACAGGCAGGACAATGAGTGTGTCCTAATAAGGGAGAAAATAGTTACCGCAGGAAGGATATCCAAGACTGTGTCAGAAGGGAAGAGGCGCATTGCACAGCCAGGGTAGTTCTCCCTGAGCACCTGTAACCTGAGGGAGGAAATTCCTCTGTGGTACCAGTAATCCTTCAATATTGAAAGTAGGAACGAGACTTGCCTGGATCCGGAAGAAGACGGACCAAGCAGAAGCTAACAGACATTCTCCTGCTCTACAGAATTGTGAGTGTGACACCGGTGTTAAACTGTGTTAGGGTATAGAGCAGGTTGCTTTAGTTAAGGCTCTGTAGCAGCACAGCCCAATTATCGGAAGCCAGGTAGGAATTTAGCAGAGAGTTGTTTGAAGAAATTGTTTATACTGTTTGTATTGAACTTTGCATTGCCATAGCTGAAGTGCAGCTTGTGTGACACTCTCCAGCTATCTCTCTTTGTATGTATTATTGCTGTTACCATTACAATAACTGTTAAGTCTAAGTTTTCGGCATATAATCCTCTATGTTTTGTTTCTCCCTCCTCGTCTACTGTACCGTATTTGAGTCCTGCCCGGCGGTGTCGTTCAGGTACTGCTACATGTTGATGAGATGTGAAAAGGAGGCAACTTTTATAGGAGTGATCATAAGCTGATCTCTCACCAATTTTTCATTCAGTAATGTAATTGATTCCAAACTTTGAATATTTTTTTTAATTCTGGTATGGAGGTCAGCAGAAATATGTGAAACAATAGTTGATTTTTTTAAAAAAGCAAGAAAATAATAAGGTTAGGGTTACTCTGCGACAATGGCATTAGGACCCCAAAGTCACACTGCTAAAATCACAACTAATGATAGTAAAGTTGGTTGTTTTGAAATCCGATAGGTTTTCGCTGATCATGTTGTGTAACAATGAGATCACATTCCCTATCAGTTGCGTGCAGCCAAAGTCGCTGTCTTGCCCCAAACTTATTGGGAAGGTTTGTAGTGTCTTACATAGATATCTAATTTTTTCAGGGCATGCTTTTCAAATGTTTGAGGGACATGTTCATCTTCTTGTTTGTTAGTCTTAACATAATATTATTTACGTACTGTTTTTTAGTGCTCATTTAGGATACTGGCAGATTTACACGTCCTTTAGACATTTTATGTATTTTGTATTATTTTTTTTCACCTCTATTCTTTTTGCTGTATATTTATATTTGTGCACTTTAAAGAGGTTGTCCACAACTTTAAAACACCTAATTGTTGGCCTCAGAGAGTTGGAAGAAAAAAAAAAATTGATACTTACCACTCGGACTAGAAATGTTTCTCCTCATTCAGCATTGTGCTTACTGCTGGTCTACTGGCTTCCTCTTCTGGCAAAGGCCATTGCATGGTTGCTGAAGCCATTAACTTGCAACTGATTGTCTTCAGTCTTCACATTCAATCAGTCAGAAGAACTTGTATTGTTTGGAAGGTGAGTTTTTTTTGTTTTGTACCTTGGGGCCAATAATAGGTACTATAAATTAGTGAAAAACCCCTTTAAAGATGTATGCTTTAAAGCAATTTCTAATGCTTGGCTAAGGGCTCGTGCAGACGTCCTTGAAACTCAATGTGACCACGGACCACAATGCACCGACTGTCCGTGTATCTCCCAACCTGAGCTTGACAGCTTCATAAGCATTTAAGAGGCAATTGAGTAAATATGAAGTTGTTGAGTTCAGATCCAGAGATCCGCAGACAGTCCGTGCATTGTGGCCGGTGCTCGTTCAGAGTTTCATGAACGTCTGCATGAGCCCCAACACTCATTTGCAGAAGCAGTCAATTTGTTCTCAAGCAGAAGGTTCTTCTAAAATATTTGGATTCATCATGACTAGTGATGAGCGAGTATATTCTGTTATGACTGTTAATGTCGTCATGACAACATTCGGGTCACCAGACAGCGGAAAGTTAGCTAGATCGTGCTTAGTGTGCGGTCTAACTAACTTGTGTGTGCAGGGCTGCAGCCTGCACAGCATAGAGGTGCTGCTGCAGCATTTCTATGATATGCAAGCGATCTGGGTTTAAAAAAGTGAAAGTCCCATAGTGGGACAAAGTGTAAAAGGAAAAACAAAGATTCAGAAAGTGAAAAAAAAATGTAAAAATATTTTTTAAAAAATGAAAAAATAATTAAAAAAAATAATAAAAATATACTGTACCCATAAATAAATATTATTATGGAAAAAAAAAAAACAATAAAAGTACACATGTTTGGTATCGCCAACGACCTGACCTATAAAACTGTTTCACTAGTTAACCTCTTTAGTGAACACGGTAAAAAATAAAAATAAAAAACGATGCTTAATGATCATACTGCCAAACAAAAAATGGAATAAAACGCAATCAAAAACACAAGCTTAAATAAAAATGGTACCACTGAAAACAACATCTTGTCCCACAGAAAACAAGCCACCATACAGCTCCGTCAGCTAAAAAATAATAAGTTATAGTTCTCAGAATAAAGCGATACAAAAAATAATTTTTCTATAAAATAGTTTTTATTGTGTAAAAGCGCCAAAACATTGAAAAACAATATAAATGTGGTACCACTGTAAAAGTACTGACTCGAAGAATAAAGCTACCTTATCAATTTTACCACAAGCGGATCGGCATAAAAAAATTCCTGAATTGTTGTTTTTTTGTTTATTCTGCCTCCCAAAAATCGGAATAGAAAGGGATCAAAAAATGTCACGTGCCCGAAAATGGTACCAATAAAACCGTCAACTTGTCCCGCAAAAAACAGGCTGTCACATGACTCTGTCGGCCGAAATATGGAAAAATTATAGCTCTAAAAATATGGCGATGCAAAAACTAGTCTTTGCAACAACAAAAAAGTGTTTTTTTAGTGTGTGACAGCTGTCAATCATAAAAACCCAATATGAATCTGGTATCGCTGTAATCGCACCGACCCGAAGAATAAAGTGTTAGGGTTGGGCTAGGGTTAGGGTTGTGTTAGGGTTAGGGATAAGGTTGTGCTAGGGTTAGGGTTGGGCTAGGATTAGAGTTAGGGTTGTGTTGGAATTGGGATTTTTTCAAAAGAAAAGAAAAAAATGACAACGATATGGCGACTAGTGTTGAGCGCAAGTGCTCATTACTTGAGTTTGCATCGGGTGCTCAAGTATGCACCGAGTATCGCGGGTGCTCGAGTGACATGCTTGAGTCTCCGCCCCATATGTTTTGCAGCTGTTATACAGCCAAAAAAACTTTGCAGGGATTGCCTTCCGTGCATGAGCGATCCCGCATGTTTTTTTTTGGGGTGTCTGATAACCGTGAAACATGCAGGGCGGGGACTAATGACACCTTATTCAATATGATGACCTAATATCAAATTATGTGTCGTGCCTCTGGGTTCAAAATGTTCACTATACCCCTTTATAAAATCGTTGAGGGGTGTAGTTTCCAAAATGGTGTCACTTGCGGGGGGTTTCCAGGCACATCAAGGGATCCCCAAACGCAACATGGTGTCCGTTAATTATTTAAGCAAATTTTACATTAAAAAAAGTCAAATGGTGCTCCTTCGCTTCCGAACCCTGCCGTGAGCCCAAACAGTGTTTTCTCCCACACATGGGAGATACCCAGGAGAAATTGCACAACGAATTGCATGGTGCAATTTCTCCTGTTACCCTTATGAAAATGCAAAATTGGAGGCTGAAAAACATTTTTGCTGGAAAAATGTGAAAATTATATTTTTACGGCTCAATGTTATAAACTTCTGTGAAGCACCTGGGGGTTCAGGGTGCTCACCACACACCTAGATAAGTTTCCTGAGTGGTCTAGTTTCCAAAATGGTGTCACATATGGGGGGTTCCACTGTTTAGGAAACATAAGGGGCTCCCCAAACGCAACATGGCGTCCGCTAGTTATTCAAGCAAATTTTACATTCAAAAAGTCAAATGGCGCTCCTTCCCTTCCAAACCCTGACGTGCGCCCAAACAGTGGTTTTCCCCCACATATGGGGTATCGGCGTGCTCAGGAGGAATTGCACAACTAATTTTGGGGTCCATTTTTTCCTGATACCCTTGCGAAAATAAAAAAAATTGTGTCTAAAGTAACATTTTTTGGAAAAAAAGTTAAATGTTCATTTTTTTCTTCCACATTCCAAAAATTCCTGTGAAGCACCTCAAGGGTTAATAAACTTCTTGAATGTGGTTTTGAGCACCTTGAGGGGTGCAGTTTTTAGAATGGTGTCACTTTTGGGTATTTTCTGTCATAAAGGCCCCTTAAAGTCACTTCAAATGTGATGTGATCCCTAAAAAAATGGTTTTGTCAATTTTGTTGGAAAAATCAGAAATCGCTGATCAACTTTTAACCCTTATAACATGCTAACAAAAAAAAATTTGGGTTCTAAAATGGTGCTGATGTAAAGTAGACATGTGGGAAATGTTATTTATTAACTATTTTATGTGACATATCTCTCTGATTTAAGGGCATGAAAATTCAAATTTTGAAAATTGCTACATTTTCAAAATTTTCGACAAATTTCCAATTTTTTTCACAAATAAACACAAGTCATATCAAACAAAATTTTACCACAATCATGAAGTACACTATGTCATGAAAAAACAATCTCAGAATCAGTGGGATCCGTTGAAGCGTTCCAGAGTTATTACCTCATAAAGTGACAGTGGTCAGAATTGTAAAAATTGGCCTGGTAATTAACGTGCAAACCACCCTCTGGGGTAAAGGGGTTAAAGGTGTGGTTCCATTATTTTTTCCAAAAGCCTAGAACATTTTTAAGTTTTCTAATACCCTTTCGTTTGAACCAGCTTTTGTTTTTTTACGCTTTCAGTTTTTCTTTCTGGAGCAATAACTTTTTTATTTTTTCATATAATGTACCAAAAACAAGAAAATGGTGAAAAAATGCAATTTTAAGATTTTGTTTTTGGGAGGCTTAGTTTTTATAGCTTTCAGTGTGTAGTAGAAATTACCTGGCAACAAGATTTTTCAGGTCAGTAAGATTATGGCAATACCAAACATGTATAGTTTTTTCTTAATATTTTAGTGGTTTAAAAAATGTGAACTTTGTAAAAAAAATTTGGTTTGCGTTGTCATTTTCTAAGATGTATCCATTTTTTAATTATTACATTGAGCTGTTTGATTGCTTGTTTTTTTGCATGGTGAAATATAGTAGTTTTTATTAGTAATTTTTATTGCCTTTTTATTGTTGAATGGCAAATTGACATTTCAATTTTTTTTTTTACATCATTTACCAATTTGGTTAAATAATTTTATAGGTTGATAGATGAGACATTACAGATGTAGCAGAATCAAGTATATTTATTTTTAATTTCTTTAATTCTTTTTTTAAACTTAGTCTATTTTATTTAATATATTTGAAAAACTTTTTTTAAACAAATTTCTACTTTTTTAGGCCTTATGGGGAATCTGAACTTGTGATCATTTGATCACTTGCACTACATTTTGCAATACCAACTAAAAAAAAGTTCACCAGCATCACATAAGCAGTATATAATTTATTGGAGATCCATGATACAAAACGCCAACACATATCACAAGTGTCACAGTGCTGGAGGAAAGATGGTAAAAGTTAGATAAGATCGAAACCTTTAAACAAGGTTGAAAGTTTGGTATAATTGTGTTTGTAAAAGTCCAGTCTATCAAAATGTAAAATGAATTAACCCTAACTGTAAAAGCTGTAGTGCGAAAAATAAATCAAAATGCCAAAACTGTGCGGTTTTTGGTCACAACTCCTCCATAAACAAATGCTATAAAAAAGCTATCATAATGTGATATGTGCCCCAATTGGTTGCAATAAAACCGTCAGCTCAGGGCGCAGAAACAAGCCCTCACACAGCTTTACAGAAAAATATTAAGTTACGGGTCCTGGAAAATGTCAACGCAAGCCTTAATTTTTGTTTTTTTTACAAACTACTGATTTTTTAAAAAAATTATTTGAATGAAAAAAAAATCTATCTAAGTTTGGTATCGCCATAATAGTACTCACCTGAAGAATCATGTCTCCAGGTCATTGTTACCACAGAATGAAAGCTGTTAAAAGCAAAACCCAAAATACATGGCAGAATTTCATTTTTTTTCCACCATGTCATCCCATATGTGTTTCTTTTTCCTGTTTCAGGTCAATATATAGTAAAATAAATTGTTTCAATTAAAACTACAACTCATCTCGCAAACAAACCATACTGGTATGTTGACCAAACATAAAAAAGTTATGTGTCTTGAAAGGAGGGGATGGAAAAATGCAAACGTAAAAATGATATGTGGCTGCGTCGTTAAGAAGTTAAGCTTTACTGTCTTTACCCCTTAACTGTCATTACCATTCAATGACATTGCTCACTTGAAAAAACTATTCAAGGGGTAAAAAAATTATGACATTTGTGTCATAGGCAATAAATTAATTAATTTTAGGCTTATTATGGCTATTAGATTGACCATTCAATTAAAGCCTGCCGCCAATGCCATGTGCCAACTATTGTGTCATGGGTTTACCATGACAGAGAGGAGCCAGGTGAAAGCAGCGTCTGAGTTCACATACTCCTGCATTGAGTAAAAGTACTTCTCCTTGTTAATAAATGGTGCTGGTTTCTTTCAGCAGTGCAGGAGTTAACCTGCTCAGCTTTGAGTCTCTGTAGCTTCCTTCTTGGAAGTTCTCAGCTGAGCAGTATCAGCCACTCCCCTGTCCTATATGGTCTCTGCTCTGGTAATCAGGATTGCCAGTGTTAAGTCTTGTACTGCCTGGTGAGGAGTGGAGGATTCGTTCTTTGGTAGAGGCATTTAAGGAGAGTTGTTCAGTGACTATGCTAAGCATAAAGAACAACAATGTGTCCTAGAAGTGATGATATGGACCCACAGAGACCTGATCTCAACATCATTGAGTCTGTCTGGGATTACATGAAGAGACAAAGGGGATTGATTATACTAGCCTAAATCCACAGAAGAGCTGTGGTTAGTTAGCACTGACAAGCTCCTTCAAAAGTTGTGTGCAAGTCTACCTAGAAAAATTAATTCTTTGATTCTGTTTTGAAGGGAAAGGGCGATTACACCAAATATTGATTTGACTTAGATTTCTCTTTTGTTCATTCACTTTGTAATTTATAAAAAATAAACAATCAACACTTCTATTTTTGAAAGCATTATTACTATGCAGTATTTTCTTCAGATTGACATATAGTCTATTTGAATATTACACTTGTAGAGTTTTTTTAAATCATTTTATTGTTTACTAATTTGTATTTTTAATTGAACGATGTTGCCATATATAAATGGGGGAGTGTGTTAATGTGGCACCCCAGGGGTCTGGTTTCCACAGTAATAGCAATATTACGTCTGAGAGCAGGTGGGAGGTCTCCTGGCCAGGAATCCTATGCATGCCACACCTCCTGCCCAGTCCTGGGAGGGGAAGAACTTCCCCTATATAAGACTGGGGCTGAGGCAGGGTTAGGAGGGAAAAGAGAAGAAGAGGAGTCCCAGACAGAGACATAGTCTGGTCTGGAGAGGAGCAGCTATAGGAAAGAAAGATCAGGAGCTCAGTGGGAGCAGTGCTAAAAGGAGTCAGGGGCTGGAAGCTGTAGAGCTCGCTCTGATTGAAGAGTTCTCACCGGACCCGGAGTCCGAGGCTGTGGGGACTAATCCTTACCCAGCAGCAGAAATCGACCGGCAGGGGATTTCAGGTCCTCTGGCCAAGAAACCCGAAGGCACGGTCACACGCAAGGGACCAGCACCGCCGTCGTGGAGCGGAAGCTACCAGAAGGCCCCGAGTCACCGGCCATACGGGTGAGCACCACACGGTACACTCAGGGACGTGGGCTACTTTTACCCGCCTCTAGCAAGGTAGCCAGAAGAGTACAATTAGTTGGGGAGGCCTACAACTCCGCCTGGCCAGGGGAGATTCCATCTGCTCACGGACTGACCAGGCCCCGATCGCTAGCCAGTACTCCGGGAGGGTCTACCTTTGTCATCAGTAAAGACCCTGAACTACACCGCACCGTCTCTGAGTGGTTCCTGCTACCTGCATGCTATTCTGCTACCCCCTTCAAACACGTCGGCTGCCCTGAGGCCATACCCCTCCCGTTGGGGGTTATACCATCTACGCTGCACAATCGTACCACCGGCCTCAGCGGTCTGCCCTGCAGCGGCGGCCTCATAGCCGCATTCAACGGGTGGCGTAGTCGAACACCGTACCATCTTCTGCTAAACTCTGCCACTCAGCTTGACTCCCTGGGCACGGACCGGGTCACCGCCACGAGACTACTACCCCTATCAGATCCGGCTCCGGGTAGGCTCCCGCGTGCGCAACGCTGCGCGACTCAGGCCCAGGGGCGCGTCAACTTTGGCGTAGTCGGCAGGATTCCGTGCCCGCAACCACCGGGTACTGCGTGCCTGAAAGAAGACTGTTAAACTTACCTGTGGTGAAGATTCCCGCCATCCGGCGCCATCTTCTGCCTTCTTCCCGCCATCCGTGGAGTTTTCCCGCCATCCGACGCCATCTTCTGCCTTCTTCCCGCCATCCGTGGAGTTTTCCTGCCATTGGACGCCATCTTGAGGACGTCGCGCGGGAAGAAGAGGGGCGTGGACTCCGAAAGCGCGCGAGAACTGAAGCTCCGCCTCACGTCCGGACGTTGCGTAAGGTCCTGGAAGGAGCCCAGCAGACACCGACGTCACAGGAGCGCGACGGAAGGTCCTCAACCCTGACGATCCACTGCGGAACCGCGGCCTACGGAAGAGGATCATCGCAAGGTAGGCCACGGTCCACTAGGGGGGAGGAGGATGTCGGATACGGAGGAGAGCTTCACTGCCACAGCCACCGCCAGCGCCGCCGCTGCTGCGGTCATGCCTTTCACCATGCCCTATATCCCGGGGGCAGCCTGGCTACCCCAGTACTCAGGGGAGTCACATACCCTGAATGACTTTAGAGAAAAGCTGGATAGCCTCTTCCAGGTGTACCCCCTCACAGAAGAGCAAAAAGTGAGCATCCTGGTGGCCCAACTAACCGGGGCAGCCCAAAGGGAGGTAAAGTCCTGGTCACCTGGGAGGAGGACTGTCGCAGGGATATTAACCCGGCTGAAGGACACCTTTGATACCCGCACCTCAGCCGAGATTAAGCTTAGATTCTACGGGTGCAAACAGCGAGCACATGAGAATATAAGGGACTATGCATTAAACCTACAAGAGGCCCTGAGAGCCATTAAGCAGACCGACCCTGACGGCGTGGGAAACGAGGACAGGCTGTTGACCGAACAATTTATAGAGGGACTATATTGCAATGCCCACCGAACCCAGTTGCGGGCAATGGCCTTACAGGATTCTCATCTGGACTTTGCACAGTTCAAGGACAGAGCCATCCGGGTGCTCCGAGAATCGGCACCGGGTGGCGTGGTGACCCACATGCGCCCTACTACCGCTTACCACCAGGAGGCGGCGCCCTTGTCGGCAGGGCCTGTGGGAGCTGATGCGCAGGCTTTGAACAATGACCCGGCTCCAGACCTGCACCATCAGGTCCAAGAGCTAGCTAAAAGCGTTGCTGCGCTAACCCGAACTGTGCAGTCTTTACAGGTTTCTGCTCCAGGGAAGATCCAGCTGGCATCCGGACCGGAGGACATCCCGTGGCGTCGACCAAGGAGGACCCCACCGGCCAGAGGAAGACCCAGCGACCGATACAACGAGGACGGACAACCCATCTGCCGCCGCTGCAATCAACCCGGACATATGGCAAGGTACTGTCCTTTAAACTGGCACAACCTGGGGTAGAGGGCCAACCCCTAGGAATAAGATCACCAGGCCCATCGAACTGGCGTGACAAATACGTGGGAGGACGTCCAGTCTTGCCTGTGGTACTGGATGGCATCCCTATGAGTGCCCTACTTGACACCGGGTCACAGGTCACCACCATCCCGTATGTGCTCTTCAAGCAGTACTGGAATGACTCGGATATAACCCGCTACCCTGACGACGACTTGAGTATCATTGCCAGCAATGGTCAGCCCGTGCCACAGATCGGATTTAAAGAGATGACCATTAAAATCGGTAGAGTCGAACTGGCAGCACAGGGACTGATCATTGTAGACATTGACAAGCGCGAGAGTCACCCAAAGATAACTCTAGGAACTAATGTGATTGAAAATTGTCTTGCAGAGGTGATTTTCATTTTACAGCAGGTTGCCAAGAACGCCAGCTCCGGCCAGCAGCGAGTGCTCCAAAAAGAGATCCGGGCACTGATGCGGCGGCAACAGGTGGAACTCTCCGGTGGTGAGATAGGAAGCGTGAGAATGTGTGACCCTTTCCCTATTGCCATGCCCCCGAAAAGTGAAATGATGATTTGGTGCCGGGCAGCTATTGGTCTGAGAGGTAGAGATTACCAGGCAATGGTAGAACCAGTCTACTCAGACAGTAGGCCCACCATTTTGACGGCACGGGGGGTGGTTGATGTACGCCATGGGAGGGTGCCCGTTCGCATAATAAATATCGGGAAGAGGGAAGTATACCTGCCCCGGTATGCCACGCTAGCCAAATTGTATACCATCAACCAAAATTCTGTACAGTCAGTGGAACCCTTGCCTCCATCTCACCCAGAGGAAGGTAACGGCTCTAAGAAACCAATGGAGGACTGGTGTCAGCAACTACATTTGGGAACTGACTCCACTCCCTCACACCAGAAACAGGGAGTCTATCGGGTGGTTCAAGAGTACGAGAGAGTGTTTAGTAAACACCCGTTAGACTTCGGGCGAGTAAAGGGGGTAGAACACCACATCCCCACGGGAGACCATCCTCCCATAAAGGAGAGATACTGACCCGTACCCCCTGCACACTACCAACACGCCAAGGGGATGCTTAGAGACATGAAGGAGGCTGGAGTAATCAGGGATAGCTGTAGCCCCTGGGCAGCTCCACTAGTCTTGGTTAAAAAGAAGGACAACACCATGAGAATGTGTGTAGATTACCGGAAAATCAACCGTATCACACACAAAGATGCGTACCCCTTACCAAGGATAGAGGAGTCTTTGGCTGCTTTAAAATCTGCTAACTTCTTCTCCACTTTGGATCTCACTAGCGGGTACTGGCAGGTTCCTGTAGCAGAGGCGGACCGGGAGAAGACCGCATTCACCACCCCGATGGGACTTAGCGAGTTTACCTGCATGCCGTTCGGACTCTGCAACGCACCAGGAACCTTCCAACGATTGATGGAATGCTGTCTGGGACACCGAAACTTCGAGACGGTCCTGTTATACCTGGACGATGTCATCGTCTACTCCAAGACCTACGAGGACCACCTGAAACACCTGGCAGAAGTGTTCGAAGCCCTGGCAAACTACGGCCTAAAGGTGAAACCCTCCAAGTGTCACCTCCTGAAACCAAAGGTGCAGTACCTGGGACACGTGGTGAGTGCTGACGGAGTGGCTCCCGACCCTGATAAGATCACCGCAATTAAGGAATGGCCAAGCCCCTCCAGCGTAAAGGAAGTGCGGCAGTTCCTCGGGTTGGTAGGCTACTACCGAAGATTCATTCCCGGTTTCACCAAAAAGGCAGCTCCTATGCAGGACCTCCTGATAGGCCAGTCCAGGAAGGCCAAGAACCAGAAGCCACCCTTCAAATGGGAGAAGCTGGAAGAAGAGTCCTTCCGCCAGCTGAAGATGGCCCTCACGGGGGATGAAATCCTGGCGTACCCTGATTACAGCCAGCCCTTTATCCTCTACACCGACGCAAGTAACATCGGGCTAGGAGCCGTACTGTCCCAGATCCAGCAGGGGAAAGAACGGGTAATTGCTTACGCCAGCCGAAAACTGCGACCCACCGAGAGAAACCCTGAGAATTACAGCTCATTCAAGCTAGAGTTCCTGGCAGTGGTGTGGGCAGTCACCGAACGCTTTAGGCACTACCTTGCCTCTTCCCGGTTCACCGTGTACACGGATAACAACCCGTTGACACACCTGGATACGGCAAGACTCGGTGCCCTGGAGCAGAGATGGATGGCCCGCCTGTCCAACTATGAGTTCACGATCAAATACCGGGCAGGATGCTCCAATACCAACGCGGATGCCTTGTCCAGAATGCCAAACCTACCGGACGTAGGGGAAGATCCAGAGGAACTGGAAGAAGTTGAACTCCCCGCGTTCCACCGTCATGGGACTATCCAGTATTCTCACCGTGTAAGGGGTAAGCAATCTGCTACGTTCAACCCCTTACCTCATTACAACTGGGCGGAAACGCAAGACAGTGACCCCGCCGTCCGACTAGTGAAGGAGATGCTGACTCAGCCAGATGCCCGCCTTGACCCAGACGCTCCGGAGGAGGCCAAGCAACTGTGGGTTGAGAAGAGTCGACTGTTCCTTTACAAGGGGAAGTTGTGCCGCAGAATGGTTAACTCCCGGACGCATGAACTGATCTGGCAAGTAGTGGTGCCAAGAAGAGACGCGGCTATGGTACTGGAGGCATACCACAACGGAGCTGGGCACTTCAGATGGAAGAAGCTGGAGTTCCTGCTGTTCGGGCGGTTCCATTGGGTAGGCATGAGAGGAACCATCGAGAGGTGGTGCAGAGACTGTGGCCCATGCAACCTAAGAAGGAAGGACCGTGCTAGCCAGAAGACTCCCCTGCAGTCCATCGTCACCAAGCAGCCGTTGGAACTGGTAGCCTTGGATCATGTAAAACTGACCCCCAGCAGAAGTGGCTACGTCTATGCGTTAACCATCGTGGATCACTACTCCCGGTTCTTGGTTGTCGTCCCCGTCAAGGACTTAACGGCTCAAACAGCAGCTAGAGCCTTCCAGCAGCACTTCTGCCGTCCACACGGATACCCAGAGCAGGTGCTGACGGACCAGGGACCTGCTTTTGAAGCGGAGGTCTTCCAGGAGTTCTGCACTCTGTATGGCTGCGGGAAGATAAGAACAACACCCTATCATCCACAAACCAATGGACTCTGCGAGAAAATGAACCAGGTGGTGATAGACCTTTTGAAAACATTGCCCCTGGAAGAACGCAGTCTGTGGCCTGAGAAACTGCCTGATCTGGTGGACCTATACAACCACATCTCTGTAGGTTCTACCAACTGTACCCCGGCTTACCTAATGAGAGCAAGACCTGGTAAGCTGCCTGTTGACCTGGATATGGGAGTCCTGACACCCGAGGACACTTCACCAGAAGCAGACTGGGACACAGAGAGGCAGCAGCAGTACCGGAAAGTACAGGAGAGCGTGGAGCGAAGTCTCTGTCAAGCTAGAGAAAGACAGGAGAAGACTTACAACCAGTATGCTCCCGCTGTTCCCCTGGTACCTGGAGAGCAGGTCTTGAAGAGGAAGAGACGGCTCCACAAGTTGGATGACCAGTGGGAGAAGGACCCGTACACCGTACTGCCCTCAAGCCATGAGAACCCGAAAGTCTGCACAATCAGTAAGGATGGAGGAGAAACCACAGCCATTGTATCCCGAGATCACCTGAAGAAGTGTCCCGAACAGCTACGGAACCCTGAAGGAGAACAGGAAGACCCTCGACCCGCAGAGGAAAGGGAAGATATGGTCAGTACTGTGCTCGGAGACTTCCCTCGGTCTTGGACTCAAGTCAATGGCGCTGTTGTGGTACCCGTCCTCACCTTCCTCCAACCAGCATCTCAAGTACCTACGGAGAAACAGGTAGAGCTGGAAGAGCAGCCGGTCCAGGAGGCAGAAGACCCCACACAAGCAGACCAGGAGGATCAACCCTCTGCTTATAGTGAGCCTGCCGTGCCCCTAGTGAGCCAAAGAGCTCGTAGACAGCTGCCCAGTTTACCTTTGACAGCCCCTACACCCTGTAACTCAGGACCAGTCAGTCAGCTCCGTAGGTCTACTAGGATCACTAGAGGCCAGTTGCCCGTACGTTGGAGGATTTAAAGTGCTCAAACTGTTTTATTTGTATTTACCTGTTTATTGTTGCTTGTGAATAATTGTGTCTTTCTAGTTATTTTATAGGTGTCGTTTATGGATTATCCGGAATCCTTTGTACATATGTTTGGAGCGTAACCCAGGAACGGACTAAAGACTGTTAAAGACTCGGGGCAGGACAGACCCCTACCTGGTTACGGCTCCCTGTTCTTTGGTGGAATGGACACCCTTGTTTTCTTCAAAAACTGCACCCGGTTGCGGACACGCCGTGACCATCCTAATGTGTTTTTTTTCTTTATTGTACTGTTTCTGTTTATAACTTGTTATGTTTACAAAAGTATGTTTAGTCCCGGAGTACTAAATTTCACTAGGGGGGAATGTGGCACCCCAGGGGTCTGGTTTCCACAGTAATAGCAATATTACGTCTGAGAGCAGGTGGGAGGTCTCCTGGCCAGGAATCCTATGCATGCCACACCTCCTGCCCAGTCCTGGGAGGGGAAGAACTTCCCCTATATAAGACTGGGGCTGAGGCAGGGTTAGGAGGGAAAAGAGAAGAAGAGGAGTCCCAGACAGAGACATAGTCTGGTCTGGAGAGGAGCAGCTATAGGAAAGAAAGATCAGGAGCTCAGTGGGAGCAGTGCTAAAAGGAGTCAGGGGCTGGAAGCTGTAGAGCTCGCCCTGATTGAAGAGTTCTCACCGGACCCGGAGTCCGAGGCTGTGGGGACTAATCCTTACCCAGCAGCAGAAATCGACCGGCAGGGGATTTCAGGTCCTCTGGCCAAGAAACCCGAAGGCACGGTCACACGCAAGGGACCAGCACCGCCGTCGTAGAGCGGAAGCTACCAGAAGGCCCCGAGTCACCGGCCATACGGGTGAGCACCACACGGTACACTCAGGGACGTGGGCTACTTTTACCCGCCTCTAGCAAGGTAGCCAGAAGAGTACAATTAGTTGGGGAGGCCTACAACTCCGCCTGGCCAGGGGAGATTCCATCTGCTCACGGACTGACCAGGCCCCGATCGCTAGTCGGTACTCCGGGAGGGTCTACCTTTGTCATCAGTAAAGACCCTGAACTACACCGCACCGTCTCTGAGTGGTTCCTGCTACCTGCATGCTATTCTGCTACCCCCTTCAAACACGTCGGCTGCCCTGAGGCCATACCCCTCCCGTTGGGGGTTATACCATCTACGCTGCACAATCGTACCACCGGCCTCAGCGGTCTGCCCTGCAGCGGCGGCCTCATAGCCGCATTCAACGGGTGGCGTAGTCGAACACCGTACCATCTTCTGCTAAACTCTGCCACTCAGCTTGACTCCCTGGGCACGGACCGGGTCACCGCCACGAGACTACTACCCCTATCAGATCCGGCTCCGGGTAGGCTCCCGCGTGCGCAACGCTGCGCGACTCAGGCCCAGGGGCGCGTCATTAACATTATGGAACCATGCCCTGGAAGAAGCCGACATGGTGAAACTCGAGTTAGGCTTTTAATATTATGTTATGCTGATGGTTATTTTATCTCTTGTTTGTAGAATAAAAAGATCTTTAACTTTATAATTCCTGTCTAGCGGTCTTTCAGTATTGTGAGCATCTCAGCTCACACGTTTCTCGTTTTTTTTACAGAAAGGAGAGGCTTGCGGACTCTCATTTACATGAGAGAATGAGTTCAGCGCATTGAATAACCATTTGGAAGATAAGAACAATTGCTGTAGGATTCCATCTGATCTGGATTGTGAAGTAAAATCCTATCACACACACATACACTACTTACAAAAAGTTAGAGATATTTGGCTTTCGGGCTGTCTACGCGGCATCCAGGAACGCTGCCGGCCGGAGCGCCCCTGGCTATACACGCTCGGCACTCACCACCAGTCTGCTTCCTCGCATGTTTCACTGAAGACATCTACTAATTACATCTTAAACCAAAGTATTTATGCATCTTAATGACTTTATATTCAGGACTAATTTAGTTGGACTATTTATCATCATTTGTACCTGTATCTTGTTTTCCTTGTAGTATTGGAATACACTTACATTTATCCTTATTCCCATGTGGTTTAAACCTTTTCTTCTTTGCACCTTGCAAATTTGTTCACCTAGTTATTAACAGGTCCAGGTGATTCCCCCAGTTTGTGGTTTCACCTTCTTCATCCCCCAGGTCCAGTCAGTAGCACGCAGTACCTTATTTATTTGTTATAGTAACCCTCCTTCCCGGACTTTCACACAGGACCTGTGTTTCTGCCTGGAGCTTCTGTCTGACTCATCTCATATTATCTCTAGGGCGCTAGTGTACATCTAAGTATTTTTTCAAACTTTAAAATGTACAAGTTATTAAATCTACAGCAGCATTTTTTGTGAACTAAAGTTACCCTAAATACAAGCAAATCTATTACTTATTTGTATAGAATTTTTGGTTGCCAGAAGATTTGAGAAGATAAAGCTTAGACTAATTAAAAGCTCCTTCATTCTGCAAGGTCAAAAGAAGGCTGCTTTTATCACCAATAACACAGATGATTGAACTTGATACTTAAAAAAGAGGGATTACAAGAAGGGTTGACTTGTGGAGCACTAGCCTGTCAGCTAAAAGCCTGGGAATATACCCACAGTTTGTATATTGATGGAAAACAGGCTAAAATACGTTGTGATAAAAGTGTAAAATACCAAATGTAAAAAGATAATTTTATAAATGTTTGATTAAAGGGAGATTCAAGGGAGTCTGTCAGCCCAAAATGGCAGCTATGTAACACAGCTGGCATCTGCCTAGTATGAAGCAGGCTCAGCTTTATATATATGAAGAAAATGTATATCATAGGTCGTTAAGCAGCTAATAAGTTACTTTGATGACCAAATCTTTTTTAGCAACCAAAATCATATTTACCCCTTCCTATAAAAGGACTGAAATCCTGAATGGGAGTAAGTTACTGTATCAGGATGTAAGGAAGCTAGCTCTGACCCCAGTAGTTTACATTTTTTGTTTTCACTGGATAACCCTTTTAAGCTCGAATTAGAAGAGACAATTTTTGCCTGTTCACAAGTTCCCAGTGACTATATACAAGTTTGTCAGCACCTAGTTACTACCCTGTTGGCCAACAAATACTGATGGGAGCAGAGCGATCATTAATACGATCATTCTGTCCCCATACAGCATAAAGTTATGGTCAGCACATCCTGTGTGTACACATCAGGATGTGCTGTCGAGAACAATGATATTTATGCTGGAATAAATTATGCAATCGAGATTCACAAGTGATAATAATCGGGAACAGTGGTGTAACTAGAGTCCGATATGCCCCGGTGCAAGATTTGGACCGCCCCATCCTGTAAAAATATATATATATGTCCTCCATCCTGATGTATATGTCCCTTATCCTGGGCCCCATCTTGGTATATATATTCCTCATCTGGGTATATGACCCACATTTTGCCGCTGTTCTTTAATGCATAGAATAAATAAATAGTTATACTCTCCTCCCATCTGCTCCCCCGCAGCGCAGCGTCCTCTTCTGAAGCCAGCAGCTGACTTCAGCGTGCAAGCAACAGTAGCGCATGAAGTCACTGTCATTCACCCTCAGTCACGTGCACGCCGACGTCACCTGCTCGCCTCTGATTGGCCAGCAGTGTGTATTTCCACGCACGGACCCGACAGGTCTCTGTGCCGCAATACACTTCAGCTGAATGTGTGCACATCCAGTTCAAGTTTGTGCTGGCGTCGGCGGACCCGATTACTACGCTACTAATCAGGAACAAGGGTTCGTACAAATGCTTGTTCGCCAATTGTCATCTCATCTAATTGCATCTTCAGGCTGACTTCAGACATCCATGTAGCACAGTCCGTGGACGGACCATGATCCACAGATTGACCTGAGTCTCCTGACCTGTACTTCACAGCCTAAAAAAAGTTTTGGTTTTTACACGGACATCTGGATTCGGCCTTAGTGTAAGACCACACATGCTGGAATTTTTTATTGCCATTTTACCTGAATATAAATATTATACATATATATTTTCACTGTTTCCCAAAAGAAAAAAAAATGGAAGACACGTGAGCAATGTTCTGTCCAAGCACAGCTGTAGGCTTTCATCTGGATAGAATAATCAGGTCATCATGATTAGTTATACAAGTTATATCAACAGAACAGTTAGGTGAAAATGTATATATACAATAAAGTATGTGTTAATATTCTGTGGATCCATTTTCTTATTCAAAGATTACTTCTATAGAGGGAAGGTAATTCTGATGTTATATTGCTATTCAAAAACAAAAGTCTAAAACTGCCCTCCATGACGTGATCCTATGACAAGGCCCTAAAATGGACAATGAAATACATTCATAGTAAAGACAGGATTAGATAATCATTATTTAACGTTGATAAGACGCCACGTGTTGGCAGTGACCATCCGGCAACATTTCTCTTCCTTTTATAGAAATGCCTCTGCTTTCAGCCTAGCTTACATAATCCTTTTTAGACTTTTTCAAGAAATATGTTCAGAAAAAAATGGCAATATGCCATAGAATGAATTGTAAAGTAATATCCTTATAATCCATTCTAATCCACACATGTTCTGAAGAGAATAGAGTATTTCCCTACACTTAAGCACAAAATAGTTTGTTGGATCATATAAAGGGGTTCCCAGAGAAATAAAGAAAATTAATAAATAAAAAAATAAATTTATTATAAATGTATTGATAAATACTTTGAATTCTTTTTTCACGCTTGTCCAGAGAGCAATTCTTTAATTTTTCAAAATGCCAGTACATTTCTAAACACAAAACCCATCCTAAACACACAGTAAGATGGCTTGTGTGAGTGGAGAACGTTCTGAAGCCTTCTCTGGCTGTTGTCTATGAGGAGAGACACCAGATATAACATCTCAGCTGAAGCACAGACAGCAAGATTGGAAGCTGTGAGGACAGAGGAGGAGGGAAGGAACAAGACAAGATTCAGGGTGTCACTTATGTCATCTTCCAACACAATGTACTGTACTGATGATGTTAGAGAACAACATCTCCCTCAGCCTTCACCTCCTCCTGTCCTCCTCACTCCTCATAACTTCTCACCTTGCTGCCTGTGCTTCAGTTGAATTGTTATCTCAAGTTTGATCTTCATACATTCTCTCCTTTCTGCTAATTGCTAAAGGCCAGAGGAGAGCTTTCACTACTCACACAACACATCCTGCTTTGTCTTTAGGATGGGTTGGCAGCCATTTTGAATAGCTTTATTACTGTCCCATAGACAAGATTAGCATACATTATTAAAAGTATTGAACAATTTATTTATAATAATGTATTTTTTTATTTTCTTTATTTCCAGGGAAACCCTTTTAAGAAACATTTAGCTGATGTTATATCAGTGTAGTATTTGGTAATACTTGTTATTTCGGATTTACAGCCCAGATAACATCCATCTCTGGTTCGGTTGGTGAAGCTGAACCTTTGGACAATGCGGAAAAAAAAACAGCCTCCTGAAATATCTAATTAAAAAAGAAACTATTGGCAGATATAAAAGATGCTAAAGGGAACCTGACACTAGGAAAATGAAGTCCAATCTGAAGGCACCATGCTAAGAGCAGGGGAGTTGAGCAGATTGAGAAATAGTTTTGTGAGGAAAGATTCAGTATAACCTGTGATTTAATCATTTAACCCTCTTGCTGGGCTTTTTGGTCTAGTGGGTGGTCTTATTAGTGACTGACAGCTGTCTTTGTATAAGTGTGTATAGAGAGACAGCTGTCAGTCACTGATAGGACCGCCCACTGGACCAAAAAGCCCAGAAAGTGCAGAGGATTTAATGATGAAAACACAGATTATACTGAATCTTTTATCCCTAAACCATATATCAATCCACTCAGCTCCCCCTGCTCTATAACATGATGCCTTCAGATTGGACGGCATTCTCATGGTGACAAGTTCCGTTTAAGATAAATGAGAATATTCAATTGTTTTATACAAGAGTGAACTTTAATAAAGAATATCGTACTTCTTCAAAGTGTCTTCCTTTGCCAAGAATCAGGTATGGGAGCTAATGCCAAGTGTCTGGCATCACTTAGAAATTGCATTCCAAGTTCTCATTGTATCAAGTTAGAATATTTCTCACCAAGCAAAAACAAAGTCTATTTAGTCAGAAGAGAAAACCTATAAATTCTTATATATTTATTTTAAAGGGAATCTGTCATTAGGTACTTGCTATTTAATTGGAGCACAGAATGATGTAAGGGCAGAGACCCTGATTCCAGAGGTCTAGTTGTCTCATGTCATACAGTGGTCCTAATTAGTGTTGAGCGAGTATGTTCTGTCCGAGTATGCTCGGGCCGAGCTCCGAGTATTTATAGCTGCTCGGTGATAAGGTTAAATCGCTCCCGTGTGCATGATTTGCAATTGTTTGACAGTTTTATTACATGTGAGGAATGTCTATTTCTTACACATTCCTCACATGTAATAAAACTGTCAAACAGTCGCAAATCATGCACACGGAGCGATTCAACCATATCACCGAGCAGCTATAAATACTCGGAGCTCGGCCCGAGCATACTCGGCGAAAGGGTTAATAGAACATACTTGCTCAACACTAGTCCTAATCTGTGTAACCCCGCCTTTGCCACTGATTAGTAGCTTTCTGCCTATGCACAGCGTACACAGAAAGCAGCCAATCAGTGGTGTGGGTGGGGTTATTCAGAGCTCAGAATTCGGAGAATTAGTGGATCTGCAACTAAAAAAAATAGAGATTTTATCAAAACTGCACCAAGTAGACTAATAAGTGACACATTGCTGGAATCGGGATCTGCACTTACTTTATGCTGCTCTCAGGTAACATATCAAAACCCTGGTGACAGATTCCCTTTAAGGCTGTGTGTCCACTATGCATTTTTTAAGCGTTTCCGTAGCGGCAATTCCACTGCAGAAACGCTTTAAAAACACTTGGTAGAAGGGCAGCGATGTTCCACTATGATAATCCGCATGTGCTGTGCACATGCTGCGGAAATCTCCGCTGCGGATTATCATTGCGGAAAAATCTGCAGCACTGCCAATTATTTTGCGTAATCGTTGCGTTTTTGCCGCCATTGACTTGCATTGAATTGCTTAATATCCGCATGACTACATGTGCACATGCGGATATTAAGTAATTCAATGTGCGGATGGTACCTGGGTCTTGAGAAGAGGAGACTCTCATCCAGACCCGGGTATCATAATACATGTAAAAAAAAAGAATAAAATAAAAAATATACATTATACTCACCTTCTGATGGCCCCCGGTCTCCTGTATGATGCGTCCTGGCTCCCTGGCAGGTCGTGATTGTCTAAAAGGACCTGCCATGACGTAATTTAGTCATGTGACGGGTGACGCGACCGCTGACGTTGGCGGTCGCGTGACCTGTCACATGACTAAATGACGTCATGGAAGGTCCTTTTACACAATCGCGAGACACCGGGAAGACCAGACGCATCGGATAAGGAGACCGGGGGCCATCAGAAGGGGAGTATAATGGTTTTTTTTTATTTTTTACCATTCTTATTCTTTTTATTAACTAACTTGGTCACACTATATAAAATCCATGCCGGTTGCATGGATTTATATAGTGTGACCAAGTTGTCAAGCACTTTCCAAGTGATGCTAAAATCGCTTGGAAAGCGCTTGACAACCCGCATGTGAAATCGCATGATCAAAACGCTTCACATCCGCATGTCCCTGGCAGGAAAAACGCATGTACAATCCGCATGTACAATCCGCATGTACAATCCGCATGCGTTTTTTCTGCCAGGGAGATGCAGAAACGCTCAGGAAAAATCCGGAGCATTTCTGCATCATGGGCACTTAGCCTAACAAATGTGCGACTGACTTGATTTTGTGGAACTTAATATATATTACAGCTGCTCCTCCTGTACTTATTATGTAGTCTTCCTCACTGCAAGACCTGACCATCAGCCTCCTGTAATTGAAAAGCAGCTTTCCCATGTAAAATGTTTTACAGTTGGAGAAAGCCGATGAATTGGTCATGTTACCTACTCCTCCATCAGCAGTCAAAGAGGCACTAACAAGTACAGGAGGAGATACTAGATATATTAGTACATGTCACAAATCACCATGATCCCAGCACATCTATTAAACCTGAGATAAAGTGGCCAGCCCCATTAAAGGAAATGTATTGTCAGAAAATGAACTACGGCTTAAATTAGGTTTCTGTGTTTCACATATTTTTTTCATTTTATTGTGATCTTTTCTTTTAAATTCCATATCACTATCTACATTTAATATAAACATGAAATCTTGCAGTTTTTACTTTGGCTAACACTTTTATTTCTGTAAAGATCACTTTTATGTAGTAAACTCTTTATCCCCACAAGCAGGACTGCAGATATAGATAAATACAGGATCAAGTGGTCACAGCTCACCTCCTCTCCCTCCCCTCACAATGAATTCTGTACAGATCACATAGAAATAAAAAAAAATCATCTCCACTTGGCTGCCCCATAATCATGTACAGAGAATATAATACAAATATTCAATCAGAAAATAAAAACAGATGTGAAAAAATAATAAGCGTCGGATTTTAAGTAATGAAAAGAAAAAAGTGAAACATTTTCTTTATTGTCTTTTCCTTTTTTTTATACAAAATGAGGGCATTCTGAGCTAATATATGTATGGTGTACCTCGTTTAGGACATACTTTATTAGTCATCAGTGAATGGGGATTGGTTACAGAAAACTTGTGTGTGCAGTTCAATTACGACTCGTAGACTCAATGAGTATCATGTAACGTCAGATATTTACTATGTTGGTATAAAGGAGAATTAAAAAATAATTTTCAAGCGGGGAGCCTTGTGATCAATTTCTTTTTGATGGAAAGAAGCTTTGTAAGTTATCTCCTTTTCTATAGCAGCTAATCATTAAATATTTCCAAGCAGCTATTTTTTCGTGTGAACTTTTAAGTCACTGGTTACTATTCTTATACTGTCTTTAGAGTATGCTCAGATGATATGGGAAAAGTGGGCCAATAGGGTGCCCTAAACTTTTAAAGAAGCACTCCTCTTCCCATCAAAGTTTGTATCCTCTTAATATATTGCAGTCATCACATTATATAGCACTGTGTACTTACAATTGCTCATTTTGCCTTTCTACTCAGTTAATTCTTCTCTTTTCTATTAGGTTTATGACATCACGTGATTAAAAACGGACTAGCTGAATCCTTCTAAGCTCTATGTAGAAACAGGAGGTAAATTTTCTCTGCACAAGTCATGAGTCACTGCAAAAGTCTTTCTGAAAAGACACTTCATCAAGAAAAGCGGATAAAACGCTTGTCGAGATGAATTTGAGGGTGCTGTTGGCTGCTATATTGAAATTGCGCTACCACTTTACACAATTCAAAAATGTTCTCTTTGCCGAACCAGGTGAACATTTTATTATGCATAAAGTAGATATATAACAGATCTGCTCTCTAACATAGAACCTGTTTGCCTGTAGACACCAGATCATGGCCAGAAAAAAATAGTGAGAGAGGGAATAGGTTGGATTTCTAGCTAAAACTGCATAATGACTTTCATTTATTTAGAGCAGAAATTTATGTAGATCCCCCAAATCCGTTTAATACACTTAAAAGGGAGGTCCGAAACTAACATTGATTTTCATCCTAAATGTCTCTCTATTTATTTAAATAATATAATAGTTTTCAGGACAGGGCTGGTCTCTGCTCACCACGTTCTCTCTGTAGAATGCACACTGACAGTGCGCTCTCTTGCCAGCTCATCACTTCTCATTATAGCTGGTGAGGGAGCGCACTGTTACGGTGCATTGAAAAGAATATTTCACAGTAGAAAGAGAGCTCTTATTGACCATTCGTCAGAATTGACAAGCGATGCATGATCAGTAGAGGAAGGACTAGCTCAACCCCTGGACCAGACGTTACTGATGACGCTTTGTTTCAGGGTGGGGACAGAGGCTATGGCAGTGACTGCAGCCTCTGCCCCCTGAAGATGTCTCGTTTGAGTATCCCACCATGCACTGGGGGTTCTCAAACATAGCTTCATTAAAACGAAAATATGTAAAAATAAATAAATAAAGCAGTTAGATTAGAGAGGCAAAGGTAGGGGCTTTTTAATTAAACCATATTAAAAAAAACTATTATATTATTAAAATAAATAGAGGCGTTTAAGATAAAAATCAACATTCGTTTTGAACCACCTCTTTGTCTACTCACAAATGTAAGGTACATTTTATAAGCAATGAATATCTAGCATCAACAAACTTAGGCTCATGCAAAAGGTCTAACAAGTCAGAAGAAGGTCAAATCAAAAAGAGAATATGTAGGAACGGAGTCAATACAGTGCATTCCTAGCTGAATAGCTGCCAGCTTTCCTCCAGCAGTCAGCCAAAAAAGGAAGTCTGCTGCACCATTAGAGCCCTAAGGGGACTCACCTGGACTAAATTATTCATGCTTTATGTTTTATCTCCATCAGTATTGAGCTACAGTAAAGTGCCCAATTTAGGGTTTAACTCTGTAATGTCAGGTCACTTAGTGTTTCGGGTTGCTGTGTCATTATTATAAGCATTACAATAAATGAGAGTGAGATTTAGGGTCCAGGTCCCCGGTAATTGTAACATGATACAGCATACTTAATAGTGGTATTATTAACCCCTTAGTGACCGAGCCAATTTTGACCTTAATGACCAGGCTAGATTTTACAAATCTGACCACTGTCACTTTATGAGGTAATTACTCTGGAACGCTTCAACGGATCGCACTGATTATGAGACTGTTTTTTTGTGATATATTGTACTTCACAAGAGTGAAAAAATGTGTTCGATATGACTTTCGTTTATTTGTGGAAAAAAATTGGAAAGTTGGCAAAAATTTTGCAATTTTCAAACTTTTAATTTTTATGCCCTTAAATCAGAGAGTTATGTCACACAAAATAGTTAATAAACAACATTTCCCACATGCCTACTTTACGTCCACACGATTTATAATTTTTTTGTTAGTAAGTTAGAAGGGTTAAAAGTTGACCAGGGATTTCTCATTTTTTCAACAAAATTTACAAACATTTTTTTTTAGGAACCACATCTCATTTGAAATGACTTTGAGAGGTCTTTATGACAGAAAATACCAAAAAGTGACACCATTCTAAAAACTGCACCCCTAAAGGTGCTCAAAACCACATTCAAGAAGGTTATTAACCCTTCAGGTGCTTCACAGGAACTAAAGCAATGTGGAAGGAAAAAAATGAACATTTAACTTTTTTCACAAATGTTTTACTTTAGACCCAAATGTTTTTATTTTTGCAAGGGTAACGGGAGAAAATGGACCCCAAGATTTGTTGTGCAATTTCTCCTAAGTATGCAGAAATCCCATATATGGGGGAAAACCACTGTTTGGGCGCACAGCAGGGCTTCGAAGGGAAGGAGCACCGTTTGACTGTTTGAACGCAACATTGTCTGGAATCAAGAGCGGCGCCATGTTACGTTTGGAGAGCCCCTGATGTGCCTAAACAGTGGAAACCCCCACAAATTACCCCATTTTGGAAACTATGCCCCTCAAGGATTATATCCAGAGATATTGTGAGCATTTTGAACCCACAGGTACAACACAGAAATTGATAACATTAGGTCGTCATATTGAAAACGTTCTTTTTTTTTCACAAAAATGTTGCTTTAGCCCCAAATTTCTCTCTTTTGCAAGAGGCAACACAAAAAATATGGGGGCAGGATGGAGACACATGGGGCCAGGATGGGGGACATTATTGCAGGAAGGGGTCAGGTTGTGGGACATTATTACTGTAGGGGCTAGGTAAGGGATACTATTACTGCTGTGGTGCAATGTAGAAGTTGGGGAAAATTGGGGAATGCACTCTAGATAACTGTGTGTTATTTTCTGCAGAGACAGGTCCTAGCTGGAAGAAGTGATATCGATCTGTGCTGAATGAAGAAGAAAAGTGAAGATGAATATCTTCAACTAGAGACATCACTGTACACTGTATTACCTTTGTACTGACACAATATACAGAGCTCCGATGTATAATGTCACTGGTGATTCCTTTATTACCTGTATACTACATAAAGAGCTCCTGTGCATAATGTCAGCGGTGATCACTGTATTACCTGTACACTAACACTATATACAAAGCTCCTGTATATAATGTCACTGGTGATTACTATATTACCTGTACACTGACACTATATTCAGAGCCCATGTGTATAATGTCACTGGTGATTCCTCTATTACCTGTATACTATATACAGAGCTCCTGTGTATAAAGTCACTTGTGAGTTACTGTATTACCTGTAGATTGACACTATATACAGAGCTCCTGTGTATAATGCCACTGATGATCCCTGTATTACCTGTACACTGACACTATATACAGAGCTCCTGTGTATAATTTCACTGGTGCTCACTGTATTGTACACTATACACTATATATCAAGCTCCTGTGTATAATGTCAGTGGTGATCCCTGTATTACCTGTGCAATGACACTATATACAGAGCTCCTGTGTATAATGTCACCGGTGATCCCTGTATTACCTGTTTACTATATACAGAGCTCCTGTGTATAAAGTCACTCGTGAGTCACTGTATTACCTATACACTGACACTCTATACCGAGCACCTGTGTATAATATCACCAGTGTTCCCTGTATTACTTGTATGCTATACACTATAAACAGAGCTCCTGGGTATAATGTCACTAGTGATCACTGTATTACCTGTACGCTTACACTATACACTGTATACTATATACAGTGCTCCTGTATATAAAGTCACCGGTGATTACTGTATTACCTGTACACTGACACTATATACAGAGCTCCTGTGTATAATGTCAGTGGTGATCCCTGTATTACCTGTACCCGGCACTATATACAGAGCTCCTGTGTATGTCACTGGTGATCCCTGTATTACCTGTTTACTATATACAGAGCTTGTGTATAAAGTCACTCGTGAGTCACTGTATTACCTATACATTGACACTCTATACAGAGCACCTGTGTATAATATCACTGGTGTTCCCTGTATTACTTTTATGCTATACACGATAAACAGAGCTCCTGGGTATAATGTCACTGGTGATCCCTGTATTACCTGTTTACTATATACAGAGCTCCTGTGTATAAAGTCACTCGTGAGTCGCTTACAGTATACACTGTATACTATATACAGAGCTCCTGCATATAATGTCACTGGTGATTACTGTATTCCTGTACACTGACACTATATACAGAGCACCTGTGTATAATGTCACTGGCAATCACTGTATTACCTGTACACTGACACTACATACAGAGCTCCTGTGTATAATATCAATGGTGATCCGTGCATTACCTCTATACTATATACAGAGCTCCTGTGTATAAAGTCAATGGCGAGTCACTGTATTATATGTACACTTACACTATACACAATATACTATATACAGTGCTCCTGTGTATAATGTCACTGGTGAATCACTGTATTACCTGTACACTTACACTATACACTGTATACCATGTACAGATCTCCTGTGTATAATAGCATTTATGGTAATATTAGTATTTTGTTTTTTTTATTAATAATCAGTATTGTAGTATTTGGTCACTATGTGGTGGTAATATGTGATCTGGTCATGGTGTGGTGGTATTTGTCCCCTGTATGTGGTATAATTCAGTCACTATGTGGTGGTAATATGTGATCTGGTCATGGTGTGACGGTATTTGTCCCTTGTAAGTGCTATTATTCAGTCACTATGTGGTGTTAATATGTGGTCCCGCCATGGTGTGATGGCATTTGTCCCTTGTATGTGGTATTATTGGTCATTTAAAAAATTTATGACACATTCCCTTAAAGAAAAATAAATAAAAACATACCTAAAAAGAGTATTGGATATTTTAAGAAATGTTTAATAGGTTAGAGTAGAGTCTACCTTGTTGTGGTGGCAGCTTAAAAAAATCTTTTGGCCAAAACAAAAGCTGATGGCTGTGTATGTGATATAGTGTTCAATGGGAACAGATAATGTGTGATTGGTGAGGATGTGGTGCAGTGAAGTTTTTCCAAGAGATGGTGGAGGGACTGTGGAAGGTTTGAAGGGTGGAGGTGGAGCTGGGGTAAAGCCTGGGCGAAGTCTCAAGGGGGCCCAAAAATGTTGCCAGTATGGGGCCCTGAAATTCCTGGTGGCAGCCCTGCATACAGGATAAAAATATAAAACACGGTGAACAAACTAACAATGACAGACAGGTACAGAGAGCAGAGGGCATATTACTCTGACTGTTGAACCTCTCTAACATGGGCATAACTATAGTGGGTGCAGTCACACCCCAGAACTGGAGCCTAGGGGCAGCAGGGTGACTTAGTGGTTAGCACTTTTGCATTGCAGCACTGGGGTCCTGGGTTCAAATCCCCCCAAGGACAACATCTTCAAGGAATATTTATGTTCTCACCATGATTGCGTGAGTTTCTGCTTTGTACTCCGGTTTCCTCCCACTCTCCAAAGACATTCTGATAGGGAATGTAGGCTGTGACCCCCAATGGGCACAGTGAGGATAATGTCTGTAGAGTGCCGTGGAATTAATGGTGCTTTATGAGTAAGTAAAAATAAATAAGGGGGCACAAAAGGTTGTTTTGGCACACAAGACCAGTGACACTTGGGGGGTCCTATTGGAAATTTTGTATTGGAACTATCAAACTTCAGATTATGTTCCTGACTGTGAAGTCATTACTAGAGATGAGCGGTGTTCGACTAGAACTGTTCGCCAATCTCAAATTCGAGCTGTTTTGGGCGGTGTTCGAGTTGTTCGACGAACCCGAACGATTTGCAAAAAATTCGGCTGTTCGAGGTTATGTTCGATAACTGTTCGTGCACCAAAAGCGTGTCCTGCATGTCTGGCGCTATTTAGAGCACCAATCATGCAGGGATTGTCTGCCACTCACTGTAATGCCACAGCCATGGTGAGCTCATGTCCAATGAACTCAGCTCACCTCCTGCACGTCACTGACAGCGTGGGAAAATTCTCCTGCAATCAGCGCTTCAGCGTGAGAATTTTCCCACGCTGTCAGTGACGTGCATGAGGTGAGCCGAGTTCATTGGACATGAACTCGGCTCATCTGGATGTCGTCACAGAGAGACGCTGAGCAGCGCAAGCAAGCCTGCGCTTCTCAGTGTCTGCGGGATGACAGGCTGGATGGCAGCGTTCTGCTGCGGTCCAGCCTGTCATCTCGATGTAGCAGAGCTGAAGCTGTCGTGGGAACCATGGAAAGGTAAGGATGAGGTTGCTTTATTATTTTTCTTTTATTGCAGGAGATCGTTGGCTTCAGCTGGAATGGGCGTGATGGTAAGTATGGTTTAATTTAGAACAATAAAGGATTGTGTCTTTATTTCAATTAAAGGACTTTATTCTGGGTGTTTGTGTTTTTTTTAACTTTGACTATGGGGTTAGTAATGGGGGTGTCTTATAGACGCCTCTCCATTACTAACCTGGGCTTGATGTCAGCTGGCATTATAAGCTGACATCAACCCCAACCCTATTACCCCCTGCCACCGCACCAGGGCAGCGTGGAAGAGCGAGGCTAAGTGCCAGAATTGGCGCATCCTATGAATGCGCCATTTCTGGGGCGGCTGACGGCTGGTGTTTCTAGTCTGGGAGGGGGCCAATATTCATGGCTCCCTTCCTGGGCTATTAATATCAGCCCCCAGCTGTCTGCCTAGCCTTTGCTAGCTATTAAATTAGGGGGGACCCCACGTCATTTTTTTGGGGGGTCCCCCATTTTAATAGCTAGTAAAAGCTATGTATTCAGCTGGGGGCTGATATTAGTAGCCTGGGAAGCTCCGTGGGTATTACCCCCTTCCCAGGCTTCAAACATCTGCCCCAGCCGTCTGCTTAACCTCCGCTAGAGCCTAAAATTAAGGGGAACCCCACGCCAATTTTTTTAATAATAAATCCTTTATTTTAATACTAAATGACAAGTACAGTAACCAACACTATCACTGTACTTCATATATATGTGACTGACATGTTTCTATCTATCTAATCTATGTGTGATGCTCTATCTTTCTGTTCTAAATTGTCGGGTACCGCTGCTGAATTGCCGGCCGGCTTTTTTAAAGAGACAGTGCATGAAAACACTATTATTTTTTTAAATAAATCCTTTACACTAAATGACAAGTACAGTAAGCAACACTATCACTGTACTTATTATATATGTGACTGACATGTTTCTATCTATCTAATCTATGTGTGAAGCTCTATTCTTTCTGTTCTAAATTGTCGGGTACAGATGCTGAATTGCCGGCCGGCTTTTTTAAAGAGACGGTGCATGAAAACACTAATATTTTTTTTAATAAATCCTTTACACTAAATGACAAGTGCAGTAACCAACACTGTCACTGTGCTTCTTATATGTGTGACTGACATGTTTCTATCTATCTAATCTATGTGTGATGCTCTATTCCTTCTTGTCTAATTTGTCGGGTACCGGTGTATGCCGCTGCTGAATTTGCCGGCCGGCTTTTTTAAAGAGAGTGTCTTCTGAGCAGTTTGTCAGCTTTTGGACACCTTTGCAGGTGTTTTCTATGTGTTTCTATGTGTTTTTGTTTGCCTGCCATTGGTTTTAACGGTGTTCGACGGTGTTCTAAGGTGTTCGACGAACAGTTCGACGAACAGTTCCTCGAACATCCCGGTGTTCGACGAACCGAACCCGAACACTACGGGGGTGGCTCAACACTAGTCATTACTAGTACTACATCAAGCACTATGCTTGGAAGGTCACTAGTTACACTAATATTGCATTGTGAGGTCCTAATATTTAATATATTTTTTTGTTTATTGTGAACATATTATTAAAAATAACTAAAACGGCATCTAAACAATAAAAATGTATGTCAATACTTTCAGCACTTCAGAGTACCTCCACATGGCCCACTGATAATGCTGTTATGAGAGGACTTGTAGACCTCTGTGCGTAATGGCCTGCTTGGAGTCACAACCCTTGTAATATCTGTGACTGTTCCACTGAATATGGACATTTACACATTAATTCTGTGTTATTATACTGGGGAAAAAAACTTTATTTCTGCAACTTTGGTGGGATGAGTGGTGACTGCACATATTGTGTTCCCATCCAACATCTCTGGATCTCTCCCAGCTCCTAATTGAGGTTTCATTGAGACTGTGCAGTCTGCGTAACAGCACCTTCCATCAATGGGCCTGTTGTGTTCAGACTTTGGATCAAATGTGCATTCACTTTCTGTGCCATAAGAAGAGATGAATTCTCCAGCGCTCCAGCTGATAAATGCCTGGTGAACACATCTTGACTCCATGACTGTGATTCCATTAGGTGTTTGCACAATTCCTCTTCTCACAGATCACTTCCAGATGAAATGGATATTTTCTTTATCTTTCTTGTTAACAGCTGTGAATTTCCGGTACAGAATGTAGACGTGGTCACCTACGCTCACCGATTCTACCTAGCCCTAAATTCTATTTTTCTTTTATTTCCCCCCTATCTATAATTGCTGACATGAGAAGTTTACAAACATAAAAATAATCTCTAAAGTGAATAGCCACATTTTAGATTTAACTGATACAAACTTTAAATAAATATTTTCCCGCCCCCTCCAAGAAGAAAAGGTATTCCTTATCTGTTGTATAGCGCAGAACTTTCTGATCGCTGGGGGTCCAACTGCTGGGACCCTCAGCGATTCTGAGATTAAGGCTCTGTAGCCCCGTCCTACATGGAGCGAAGGTGCGCATGTACGGCCTCTGCTCCATTCATTGTGTCTATGGTAGTGTTCCCCAACTCCAGTCCTCAAGGTCCACCAACAGATCATGTTTTCAGGATCTCCTACTAATACGAAGGAAATCCTGAAAACATAATCTGTTGGTTGGACTTGAGGTCTGGAGTTGATGAACATTGGTCTATGGGACTAACCGAGCACTACACTTGGCTCATAGACAAAAAATGGAAAGGAATAGCCCCAATCTCAGGATCCTGCGGGTCCCAGCGAGTAGACTCACAGCAATTAGCAAGTTATCCCTATCTGTATAACTTTTTTTTTTTAGGGAAATAACTCTTTAAATTCCTCGGCATGTACATACTGTTAAATTATTATATTCTCTCGGCCTGCAACTGTCACTAGAGGGAGCTGACTGCATACTGCTTTATAACTGAGGTATGTATATGTTACATGCAACGCGTGAAATGAACGTTTTGTACAGAATACCTCAACCTTTAACTTAATGTATAAAACAAATGAATTGGTAACTACTTTTTAGGTATTCTATGATTACCAAATTTATTTTAAGAAAGTTGTGAGAAAAAAAAAACCTGTAGCTGAAAATGTAATGGGTTGTCTCAACATAATAAATGGGTAAAATTGCAGAATGCTAATAAAAACAGGCAACTTTAGAACTTACTTGTTATTTTTTGAAAACAGAAGGATTTTTAATTCTCTAGTTTACTGTTTCCTGTCTTGGTTATCAGCCACTGTTTATCAGAGGTGGACGGTTTTCTAAGGAAGGAGCTCAGCACTTGCAAGCGCCACTGTGACGCTCACTGTATGGGCGCAGTCAGACGGCAGTATAACACGGACGACGAATGTACCGCAGAGCACGGACTGGCCGGTGGCTGTACTGACCCAGGCGTGACAGGTGCATAGAAAGAAATACATGCTGTCAAGCTCAGGTCAGGAGAGCTGCCGGCCAGTCCGTGCACTGTGATGTGATTGTTGTCCTTGTTAGGGCAAAGTCAAGACTGCCGTGTATCTTTTGATCCGGCGAGCCTCAGTACACCTGTGCTCCTAGCTCCTGAAGATTGATCTAGAAGAAACACCTTTAAAATATATAAAATAAATTGATCTGCATTTACTAACCCTTAATAAAATGATTAAAATGGTGCAAATACATTGGAATTTCAACTGATGGAAATCAGCTCCATTGTTCTGGCCATTTATACTTTATTGCTCAAATGTTTCTTGGTCATTACTGGTTAATTCCAATCATTTACTTCTTATTGTCCAAGATAAATGCTATCTATGTAGGGTAATGCAAATCACAATATTCCCCCTGATTCAAATCATCTTCCAAAAATCATTGATAACCCTTGAAAAATCATTGTGATTGCTACTTTATTCTACTCTTTCCCTGCCAATGACGTTTCCCATACATTGTTGCAGGATGGCAACTCAGTTAAAGTGAGAGCTGCATGTGTCTGCAGCGGTCTCTACTGACTCCCACTTTTAGGTCACGTTCATTGTCCACCAGTGACAGCCGTTAAAAAAAAAAAAATTGCTAATTTTTGGACACCGACTTCAAAACAACTGCATAAAAAGCGATCAAAAAGTTGCAAGCCCAAAAATTATAGTAAAAGTTTGTCCAGTGAAAAACAAGCTGTCAGAAAAAAAAAAACAAAAGTTATAGCCCTTAACCCCTTTCTGACGTGAGACATATCTATACGTTCCTGAGGCCTTGGCCTTAACGACCAGGTACATATAGATACGTCTCGGCGATTGCACCCGCACTTGGTGCCAGGAGCAGTCTCGCATCACTCCCGGCACATTAACCACCGATATGCTGCAATCGCAGCATTTAGGGAGCAGGCAGAGGAAAGAAAGACCCTCTTACTTTGGATCTGAGACCCCGTGACGTCATCGCAGGGTGCCGATCGTTGCCATGATGACCTGATGTTGTCTTGACGACATCCGGGTCACCAGACACCCGCAAGTTAGTTAGATCATGCACAGTGCATGATCTAACATGCTTGCTTGCAGTGCAGCGCTGACAGCCCGTATAGCATAGGGATGCTTCTGCAGCCCTATGCTATACAAGCGATCAGTCTGTAAAAAATGAAAGTCCCATAGTGGGACAAAGTAAAAAAGTGAAAGAAAGTGAAAAAAAAGTGAAAAAAAGAATGTAAAAATATATTTTTTTAAAATAATAATAATCAAAAAATATATATGTATATTGTACCCATAAATAAATATTTGTATGAAAAAAAAATATATAAACAAAAAAGCACACATATTTGGTATCACCGCTTCTGGAACGACCCGACCTATAAAAGTGTTTCACTACTTTAACCCTTTAGTGAACACTGTAAAAAAAATGAAGCAAAAAACGATGCTTTATCATCATACCACCGAACAAAAATATAAATAAAAGTTGTAGCGCTGAAAACAACATCTTGTCCCACAAAAAAAACAAGCTGCCATACAGCTCCATCAGCCTAAAAATAAAAAAGTCATAGCTCTCGGAATAAAGCAATGCAAAAAAAAATCTTTTTTTTATAAAATAGTTTTTAATGTGTAAAAGCGCCAAAACATAAAAAAAAGATTTAAATGTAGTATCACTATAAACGTACTGACCCAAAGAATAAAGCTGCCTGATCAATTTTACCACACACGGAACGGCATAAAAGAAAACCCAAAAAATAGTTCCTGAATTGCTGTTTTTTGTTCATTCTGCCTCCAAAAATCCGTATAGAAAGCGATCAAAACATGTCATGTGTCCAAAAATGGTACCAATAAAAACGTCATCTCGTCCTGCAAAAAACAAGCCCTCACATGACTCTACCGGACAAAATATGGAGAAATTATAGCTCCCCCCAAAAAAATAGCCTCTTTTATTGCGTGACAGCTGTTAATACTAAAAGCCCAATATAAATCTGGTATCGCTGTAATCGCACCAACCCGAAGAATAAAGTCATCAAATCACTTATACCGCACGAGGAACGGCGTAAAAAATAAACAAAACCAATTCTTCACCTGCTGTTTTCTTTGTTCATTCTGCGTCCCAAAGATCGCAGTAAGACCCTGCGCATATTTACCCTGCGCTCTGCGCTGAGCGCTTACACCGAGGGTTCCAGGTAAATCTCTGAAATACGGGATTCAGATGGAACCCCCCCTGGCAGAAGATTCCCTGTAATGAGACAGATGGAGGTACCGTGGACGCTGTCTGGCCGCCTATGATCAGGCGCTGTCCTTCTTTTTAGCCGTGCATAAAAGTGCTGTTGGCGACAGTTTTGTGCACCTCTGAAAACAGAAGTGCACCGCTTAACAGAGTAACTCTGCTGCCTCATTATAGTGAATGGGTCATTCAGAGATTTACATGGAAACCCCAATGTAAGTGCTCAGCATAGAGCGGAGGATAACGTGATCCAAAATGTTATGTAAAATATTCCTAACAAAAGCTTCAAATCCATTCACAAAAAAAGCCCGAACTCAGGTCCGTCATCTGTTATCGTAAATATAGGGGGTTTCCACCTTACAGTTCTGGTAGCACAAAAGCTCTGGAAAAGTGAAATGGCTCCTCACCCTCCAAAAGAAATTCAGCAAATTCTGTGGTCCCAAATCCAAATGCCCCCCTCTCTTTTAAGCTCCAGTGTGCCTAAAACACATAGCATCCACATGTTTGGCATTTCTTTACCAATCAAAGCCTGCCTAATTTACGGGTGCATGTCTCCAGAAGCACGAGCTGGGCATAACGTACTTATCACTACAATGGCAGTTTGAAATTTTCACTCATCAACATCCACTGCTGCTCGTTTCTGGAAAACACCCATGGAGTCAAAATCGTCATTACACCTGTAGATAAGTTCCTAAAGGGGTATAATTTCCAAAATGGGGTCACTTGAGTGGTGATTCTACTCTTCTAGCACTTAGGGGCTCTGTATATGGAGTCCACAAACTATTCTAGGAAAATCTGCGCTCCAGTAGGCAAATAGCGCTCCGTCCCTCCAGAGTCTCACTGTATGGCTAAGCAGTACTGTACAGCAACATATGGGGTATAGCCATATTCAGCAGAAATTGTGGGACAAATTTTGGTGCCATTTTTACCCACTTCTTGTGTGAAAGTGTAAAATGTGAGGCTAAAACAAAATTTTGGTGATAAAAAATGTAATTATTTTTTCTTCACTGAGAAACGGTATAAAATTCTGTGACACACCCGTGGTGTCAATATGATCACTGCTCCCCTAGATGAATTTGTTGAGAGGTGTAGTTTGTAACATGGGGTCACTTATGGGGGGTTCTGCTGTTCTGGCACCTCAGGGGCTCTGGCACCCGCAAACCAAAACAGTAATATCTGCGCTATAATATGGCCCACCTTCCCTTCTGAGCTTTGCACTGTGCCTCAAAAGCAGTTTTCCCCCACACATGAGGTATCTCCATACTCAGGAGCAATTGCACAACAAATTGTATGGTGCAACTTCTCCTGTTACCTTTGTGAAAAAAAAAATTGGGGCTAAAGTAACATTTTTGTGGGAAAAATGTGATTTTTTATTTTCACGGCTCAACGTTCCAAACTTCTGTGAAGCACCTGGGGGTTCAAGGTGCTCACCACAGATCTAGATACATTCCTTGAGGAGTCTAGTTTCCAAAATGGTGTCACTTGTGGGGGGTTTTCACTGTTTAGACACATCAGGGGCTCACCAAACGGGACATGGCATCCACTAATGATTCCAGCAAATTTTACATTCAAAAGTCAAATGGCACTTTTTCCCTTCCGAGCTCTGCCGTGCGTCCAAACAGTGGTGTTCCCCCATATTGGGTATCGGCATATTCAGGAGAAATTGCACAACAAATTTTATGGCGCAATTGTTCTTGTTACCCTTGTGAAAATGCAAAATTTGGGGCTAAAAGACATTTTTGTGGGAAAAATGTCATTTTTTTTTAATTTTCACGATTTAACGTTATGAACTTCTGTGAAGCACCTGAGGGTTCAATGTGCTCACCACACATCTAGATAAGTTCCCTGAGGGTTGGAGGGTATCCATTTTTAAGGCACATCAGGGGCTCTCCAAACACAACATGGCGTCCGCTTATTATTCCAGCAAATTTTACATTCAAAAAGTCAAACAATGCTCCTCGAAAGTTAAATTTTTGTATAAAAAAAAAAAAATGTTCATTTTTTTCCCCACATTCCAAAAATTTCTGTGAAGCATCTGAAGGGTTAATAAACTTCTTGAATGTGGTTTTGAGCACCTTGAGAGGTGCAGTTTTTAGAATGGTGTCACTTTTGGGTATTTTCTGTCATATAGACCCCTTAAAGTCACCTCAAATGTGAGGTTATCCCTAAAAAAATGGTTTGTAAATTTTGTTGGAAAAATGAGAAATCGCTGGTCAACTTTTAACCCTTATAGCTCCATAACAAAAAAAAAAAATCTGGTTCAAAAATTGTGCTGATGTAAAGTAGACATGTGGGAAAAGTTATTTATTAACTATTTTGTGTGACATATCTCTCTGATTTAAGAGGATAAGAATTCAAAGTTTGAAAATTGGAAACATTTTCAAAATTTTTGCCAAATTTGTTTTTTTTTTCACAAATAAACGCAAGTGATATCAAAGAAATGTTACCACAATCATGAAGTACAATATGTCACGAAAAAACTATCTCAGAATCAGGGGGATCAGTTGAAGAGTTCAAGAGTTATTACCACATAAAGTGACAGTGGTCAGAATTGTAAAAATTGGCCTGATCATTAACGTGCAAACCACCTTTGGGGTTAAAGGGATCAAAATATGGCTGCACAATTATTTTTCATTTAAATAGGATTTTAGTGTTAAAAGTAATAAAGCATTAATAAAAAATACATGATAAATCTGGTATCATCGTGTAAATAACGACCCAAACTTTAAAGTGATTCAGCTTATTATTCTGCCCAGTAAAAACCAATAAAACAAAAAAAAGAAAAAAGTCAATATTGTAGTTTTAGGATAGCTTTTTAATAAATTTTTAAGTGAAGCAATCCAAAAGTCCCATGAACCGAAAATGTTACTTATAAATATCATAGTGCATCACACATAAAAAAAAACACCTCACTCAGCTAAAAATATGTGAAATTTATGGTTCTTACGATACGGTGACACATAAAAACATACAGTTATATGAAAAAGTTTGGGCACCCCTATTAATCTTAAGCTTAATGTTTTATAAAAATTGGTGTTTTTGCAACAGCTATTTCAGTTTGATATATGTAATAACTGTTGGACACAGTAATGTTTCTGCCTTGAAATGAGGTTTATTGTACTAACAGAAAATGTGCAATCTGCAATCAAACAAAATTTGACAGGTGCATAAGTATGGGCACCCTTATCATTTTCTTGTTTTAAATACTCCTACCTACTTTTTACTGACTTACTAAAGCACTATTTTTGGTTTTGTAACCTCATTGAGCTTTGAACTTCATAGCCAGGTGTATGCAATCATGAGAAAAGCTACTTAAAGTGGCCACTTGCAAGTTGTTCTCCTGTTTGAATCTCCTCTGAAGAGTGGCATCATGGGCTCCTCAAAACAACTGTCAAATGATCTGAAAACAAAGATTATTCAACATAGTTGTTCAGGGGAGGGATACAAAAAGCTGTCTCAGAGATTTAACCTGTCAGTTTCCACTGTGAGGAACATAGTAAAGAAATGGAAGAACACAGGGACAGTTCTTGTTAAGGCCAGAAGTGGCAGGCCAAGAAAAACATCAGAAAGGCAGAGAAGAAGAATGGTGAGATCAGTCAAGGACAATCCTCAGACCACCTCCAGAGAGCTGCAGCATCAACTTGCTGCAGATGGTGTCACTGTGCATCGGTCAACTATACAACACACTTTGCACAAGGAGAAGCTGTATGGGAGAGTGATGCGAAAGAAGCCGTTTCTGCAAGCACGCCACAAACAGAGTCGGCTGAGGTATGCAAAAGCACATTTGGAGAAGCCAATTTCTTTTTGGAAGAAGGTCCTGTGGACTGATGAAACCAAGATTGAGTTGTTTGGTCATACAAAAAGGCGTTATGCATGGCGGCAAAAAAACACAGCATTCCAAGAAAAACACTTGCTACCCACAGTAAAATTTAGTGGAGGTTCCATCATGCTTTGGGGCTGTGTGGCCAATGCCGGCACCGGGAATCTTGTTAAAGTTGAGGGACGCATGGATTCCACTCAGTATCAGCAGATTCTTGACAATAATATTCAAGAATCAGTGATAAAGTTGAAGTTACGCAGGGGATGGATCTTTCAGCAAGACAATGATCCAAAACACCGCTCCAAATCTACTCAGGCATTCATGCAGAGGAACAATTACAATGTTCTGGAATGGCCATCCCAGTCCCCAGACCTGAATATCATTGAACATCTGTGGGATCATTTGAAGAGGGCTGTCCATGCTCGGCGACCATCAAACTTAACTGAACTGGAATTGTTTTGTAAAGAGGAATGGTTAAAAATACCTTCATCCAGGATCCAGGAAATCATTAAAAGCTACAGGAAGCGACTAGAGGCTGTTATTTTTGCAAAAGGAGGATCTACTAAATATTAATGTCACTTTTCTGGTGAGGTGCCCATACTTATGCACCTGTCAAATTTAGTTTGAATGCAGATTGCACATTTTCTGTTAGTACAATAAACCTCATTTCAAGGCAGAAACATTACTGTGTCCAACAGTTATTACATATATCAAACTGAAATAGCTGTTGCAAAAACACCAATTTTTATAAAACAATAAGCTTAAGATTAATAGGGGTGCCCAAACTTTTTCATATAACTGTATATATTTTTTTAAAACTTGGATTGGGATCCCAGTGGTTGGATCCCCAGCAATCGGGAAGTTGTCTCCCAGCTTATTGTAATTTAAGTAATGACCAGTTTTTAGATACATTTATAATTGCAGTCTAATGTCTACAGTGATATTTTACTTTATCTGCCAGTTTTTGTTTTTTCTTCTTTCAAACTGACCCCTATTAAAAAATAATAAGGGTAAACCTCCAGTCCTGTGATACTGCGGTTTGCTCACTTACTCCTTTTCAGTAGCAGCACAATCAGACAACACCATATGTAATAGTGTGAGGCTTGTCTGCCTTCTGCTGGTCATATGTATTACTACAACTACCACATACTAAATAGTACTGAACTGTTTTGGGATAGAAAGTACGGTAGTTTTTAAAAAAAGGAAACACATCCCCGAGTCAGTTTTTAGATATTTTTTGCCACTAATTATTGTTTGTGATGTCACATGTGCAGCAGCATGCTATTATTATATAACTATAATGCATGTTATGCAAAAACAGCAGCTTATTCTTGGTTTTCATTAAATAAATTAATTTTTTTTTAATTTATTTGTTTTCAAGTTAACTGAAAAATAGCAAAAGCGATAACAGGTCTAAATGTTATGAATTGAACTTATAAATAAAATATATTCATTTGCAACTTTCTGCAAATGCCAAGTTCTAGTATATTGTTCTATATCACAGCGATCTGCAGGTAGGGAGTAAAGCCCAACTACGAATAAACCAAAAAATAGAGACAGCCGCACAATGCCGTATCCTAATCATTCTTATTGTTCTCTTGATTTAAGTTCTCTCAGGTTTTCTTTACGAATCGTCTCAATCTCAATAGAGACAATTGCTGAAAGTCTCTGATTATATTCTATTAACGCTCCATTCAGGGGATTGGACCTGGAAACACTGCAAAAATATTAGGAATAAGATATATATTTATGCAGTAGTTCTGAAACTTATTTAAAAACAAGAAAAACAAAAACTTTAAAAAGGGTTTGCCCAATAAGAATGTTTCTGCCCCATTAACCCCTTCACGACATCTGCCATATATGTATGGGGCAAATCTGAAGCGGTGGCAAGTAATGGCTGTGTATTACATATTATTATGATCATGGCCGGGAGAGATTTTATCTAAAGTTCTGGTACTAAATAATATAGTGTCAGCCTCCTGATGTGCCCACCAAGAAGTGTGTGTGGGCGCTTGATGGGGGGGGGGGGGGACTCGTTGAGGCAAATGATGCTACACAACATATGAATTGCAAAATAAGATGCTCTGGTGGAATTTATTGATAGTATCTATAGGGTAATACACTGAATGCTTATACCAATGTATGGTTAGGGCAAGCCAAAGGAGCATAATTTTTTCTATAAAATAGCTTTTATTGTGTAAAAGCGCCAAAACATAAAAAACGATATAAATGTGGTACCGCTGTAAACGTACTGACCCGAAGAATAAAGCTACCTTATCAATTTTACCACACGCGGAGCAGAATAATAATAAAATAAAAAAAAATTCATGAATTGTTAGTTTTTGTTTATTCTGCCTCCCAAAAACCGGAATAGAAAGCAATCAAAAATGTCACGTGCCTGAAAATGGCACCAATAAAAACGTCAACTCATCCCGCATAAAACAAGCAGTCACATGACTCTGTCGGCCAAAATATGGAAAATTTATAGCTCTCAAAATATGGCGATGCAAAAACTAGATTTTACAAAATATGTGTCTTTTAGTGTGTGACAGCTGTCAGTCATAAAAACCCGATATGATTCTGGTATCGCTGTAATCGCACCGACCCGAAGAATAAAGTAATCTCATCACTTATACCGCACGAGGAACGGCGTAAAAAATAAACGCTAGGGCTGGTGTTAGGGTTGGGGTTAGGGTTGTGCTAGGGCTAGGGTTGGGGTCAGGGTTGGGCTAAAGACGACGATATGGCAATTAGTGTTGAGCGCAAGTGCTCGCTACTTGAGTTTGTATCGGGTGCTCTGGTATGCATTGAGTATCGCGGGTGCTCGAGTGACACGCTCGAGTCTCCGTCCCATATGCTTCGCAGCCAAAAAAAACCTTGCGGGGATTGCCTGCCATGCACGAGCGATCCCCGCATGTTTTTTTTGGGGTGTCTAATAACCGTGAAACATGCGGGCGGGGACTCGAGCATTTCACTTGAGCACCCGCGATACATGGTGCATACCTGAGTACCCGATGCAAACTCAAGTAGCGAGCACTTGCACTCAAGACTAATGACAACTTATTTAATATTATGACCTAATGTTATCAAATTCTGTGTCGTACCTCTGGGTTCAAAATGTTCACTATACCCCTTGATAAAATCCTTGAGGGGTGTAGTTTCCAAAATGGGGTCACTTGTGGGGGGTTTCCACTGTTTAGGCACATCAGGGGCTCTCCAAACGCAACATGGTGTCCGCTCTCGATTCCAGACGATTTTGCATTCAAAAAGTCACACAGCGCTCCTTCCCTTCTGAACTCTTCCGTGCGCCCAAACACTATTTTCCCCACATATGGGGTATTGGCGTACTCAGGAGAAATTGCACAACAGTTTTTGGGGTCCATTTTATCCTCTTACCCTTGTGAAAATAAAAAAATTGGGGCTAAAACATAATTTTTGTGGAAAAAGTTTGATTTTTTTATTTTTACGGCTCCATGTTATAAACTTCTGTAAAGTACTTGGGGGTTCAAGGTGCTCACCACACATCTAGATAAGTTCCCTGAGGGGTCTAGTTTAAAAAATGGAGTCAATTGTGGGGGGTTTTCCACTGTTTAGGCACATCAGGGGCACATCCGCTAATTATTCAAGCAAATTTTACAATCAAAAAGTCAAATGGCGCTCCTTCCCTTCCAAACCCTGCCGTGCGCCCAAACAGTCGTTTTCCCCCACATATGGGGTATCTGCTTACTCAGGAGAAATTGCACAACAAACTGCATGGTGCAATTTCTCCTGTTACACTTATGAAAATGCAAAAGTGGGGGCTGAAAAACATTTTTGCTGGAAAAATGTGAACATTTTTTACGGCTCAATGTTATAAACTTCTGTGAAGCACCTGGGGGTTCAAGGTGCTCACCACACATCTAGATAAGTTCCCTGAGGGGTCTAGTTTCCAAAGTGGTGTCACTTGTGGGGGGTTTCCACTGTTTAGGCACATCAGGGGCTCCCCAAATGCAACATGGCGTCCGCTAATTATTCAAGGAAATTTTACAATCAAAAAGTCAAATGGCGCTCCTTCCCTTCCGAACCCCGCCGTGCGCCCAGTGGTTTTTCCCCACATATGGGATGTCTGCGTGCCCAGGAGAAATTGCACAACAAATTTTGAGGTTCATTTATTCCTGTTACCCCTGCGAAAATAAAAAAAATTGGGTCTAAAGTAACATTTTTGTGAAAAAAGTTAAATGTTAATTTTTTTCTTCCACATTCCAAAAATTCCTGTGAAGCACCTGAAGGGTTAATAAAGTTCTTCAATGTAGTTTTGAGCACCTTGAGGAGTGCAGTTTTTAGAATGGTGTCACTTTTGGGTATTTCCTGTCATAAAGACCCCTCAAAGTGACTTGAAATATGATGTGGTCCCTAAAAAAATGGTTTTGTAAATTTTGTTGGAAAAATGAGAAATCGCTGGTCAACTTTTAACCCTTATAGCTCCCTAATAAAAAAAATGTTGGTTCCAAAATTGTGCTGATGTAAAGTAGACATGTGGAAAATGTTATTTATTAACTATTTTGTGTGACATATCTGATTTAAGGGCATAAAGATTCAAATTTTGAAAATTGCAAAATTTTCAAAATTTCACCAAATTTCCGTTTTTTTCACAAATAAACACAAGTGATATCGAAGAAATTTTACCACAGTCATGAAGTACAATATGTCACGAAAAAAACAGTCTCAGAATCAGGGGGATCCGTTTAAGCGTTCCAGAGTAATTACCTCATAAAGTGACAGTGGTCAGAATTGTACAAATTGGCCTGGTCATTAACGTGCAAACCACCTTGGGTTGTAAAGGGGTTAAAGCCCTTAAAAAATAATATTGCAACAAATGCATTATTTAAAATTAAAAATGACCTGAGTGTCCCCTAATAATTCCCCAAATACCACCTTAAAATGTAGTAATGACCCTAGTGCCGCTTATAGAGTAATAATGACCCTTCAGTTCCTCCTTAAACAAAAATAATACCAGAGTGTTCCCATAACAAGTACCAATCCTCCAGTGTATTCCTATACAGGCGAGATCAAAGCCGTGGAGGGAAAGAGTGCACAAAATAGGTTGACCCTATCAGAGAGGATAACCAGTAAAAAAATATGGTAATGCTCTCTTAGGGGATAGTGTGGTAGCCCCTGTTTCAACCCTTTAGTGACAGAACCAATTTTGACATAAATGACCAAGCCTAATTTTTTAAATCTGACCAGTGTCACTTTATAATGTAATAACTCTGGAAAGTTTCAACGTATCCCAGTGATTCTGAGATTTTTTTTGTGTGACATATTGTACTTTATGTTAGTGGTAAATTTAGGTCGGTTATTTGTAAATATCGGAATTTTGATGAAAATTCTGACAAATTTGCAATTTTCAAACTTTCAATTTTGAGATCCTTAAACCAGTTAGTCATGCTGTTAAAACAATTAATAAATAATATTTCCCATATGTCTAATTTACATCTGCATCATTTTTCAATCGTCATTTTATTTTGTTAGGATGTTAGAGGGGTTACAAGTTTAGAAGCAAATTTTCAAGAAATTCACTAAACCTGTTTCTTTAGGGACCTATTCAGATTTGAATGCACTTTGCGGGGCCTATATATAGGAAACTCCCCAAAAAGAGATACCATTTTAAAAACTGCACCCCTGAAATATTTCAAAATTGCTATCAGGATATTTGTTAACCCTTCAGGTGCTACACAGGAATTTATGCAAAGTGGAATGAAAACAAAAAAAAAAAGTAATTTTTTCCCCTAAAATGTTGTTTTTGCATCAAATTTTTCACTTTTACACGGCGCTGCCCCATATGTAGTCAGAAGCTACTGTTTGGCCACACGTCGGGACTGAGAAGGAAGGAGGGCTATTTGTCAGAAGTGACCACGCTTTAGAAATTGCACCTCTCAATGAATTAATATATGCTACAACCATGCCATGCTTTTTTTTCTGAAGAATTGCAAATCTGCCAGTTTAGTGGCCATACATTGTGCCCCTATACAGTGTAGTGCCCCCATACGTTGTGCCCAGCTTGTGCTTCGGGAGACATGCACTCTGTAAATTGTTGATTGGCATTATTGTAGTGAGGAGACCCCAAACATGTGGCTGCTTACTGACGTTTAGGTACAGTGGGGCTCAGTAGGAGTGGGGCATTTGGATCTGGGAGCGCAGAATTCACTGGATTTTATTTGAGGAGGTGTGAGCCGTCACTTTTACAGAGTTTGTCCTAGCATTAACATGGAAACCCCCTACAGTTCCAGTGACAGATGACAGACCTATATATTGGGGTTTCCGAGTAAATCACACAAAAATGCGATTCAGTCAAAATCCCCAGTGGAACCACCCACCATAATGAAGCAGATTGAGACAAATTGGAGTCTGCTCCGGTGGTCTCCATCTTTTTAGGCATGCACAGATCTGTGGTTGCCTACACTTCTGCCCTAAAAAGATGCCTACAATGATGGGACACTGCTGGAATAGAGACTAGTCGGAGTCCAAAGTGACTCCATCTGCCTCGTTGTAGCGTCGGCGTCCCTGCCTCCTGCTAGGCAGGGACGCTGTTCCCCTCACCTCTCCGCTCCGTGCCCGGCGTCCTCCTCCCGCTCTGCTGGCAGCGCGCGCTGCTTCCCGGCCACTGTGCTTAGGGCGCGCGCGCTCCCCCTCTCTTAAAGGGGCCGCGCGCGCCGTCCTAAGGAGTACCCGGCCAATGGCCGGAGGACCTCCCCATATATAAGGCACCTCCTCCAAAATGGAGGTGCCCGAGCAATGTTGTTGCAAAGCCTTCACTCTGCTTCAGCCCTCAGGTCCCGTTGCCAGTTACCTGCCAGTCTCCTGCCAGATTCCTGCTTGATACCTGCCTGATATCCGCTTACCTGCTTGCAAGCCTGCGGTCCGACGGTCTGCCTTCCGACACCTGTCAGTTTGTCTATGGACCAGCCTGCCCGCTCACCTGGGAGCGCTCACCAGCTACCTGCCTGATAGCCTACCTGGAGGCTCTGCCGTCACTTGCCGTGACCACCTGCCTGTCCAGAGACTCTTGCCCGCTCACCTGCTACCTGCCTGCTAGCCTACCTGGAGGCTCTGCCGTCACTTGCCGTGACCACCTGCCTGTCCAGAGACTCTTGACCGCTCACCTGGGAGCGCTCACCTGCTACCTGCCTGCTAGCCTACCTGGAGGCTCTGCCGTCACTTGCCGTGACCACCTGCCTGTCCAGAGACTCTGGCCCGCTCACCTGGGAGCGCTCAGCTGCTACCTGCCTGCTAGCCTACCTGGAGACTCTGCCGTCACTTGCTGTGACCACCTGCCCGTCCAGAGACTCTTGCCCGCTCACCTGGGAGCGTCCACCTGCTACCTGTCTGCTAGTCTACCTAGAGACTGTCCCTGTCACTTGCTGTGACTACCTGCCCTTCTACCCAGAGACTGTCCCTGTCACTTGCCGTGACTACCTGCCCTTCTACCCAGAGACTGTCCCTGTCACTTGCCGTGACTACCTGCCAGTCTTCCCTGGGAGCCACCCGCTTCCTCACAAGGACCGCCCCCTTGTAGAGTTGCTCAGAGGTTCCGCCTCCCAGACCCGTTACAGTTTGCTCGGGCCATGGAACCCGGTGGCACCCAAGCTCCCTCGCTCTCGGACCTATGTCATGAACTGTCCCGTCAGAGGTCCCAACAGGAGTCCATCCTGAGTCATCTGTGGAATGTCAACTCTTTCCTGGACACTCTGACTGCTCCACCAGCAACCACAGCTAGTGTCATGACTCGCAGCCCGGCAGCACCGCTGCCCACCAATACCATGGCATCCTGCCCCGGACCCCGGCTTTCTACACCTCCACGCTTCGGAGGCGACCCCGCTCAAGCTAGGGGCTTCATAAACCAGTGCACCCTGAACTTTGAACTCCTGTCCCACCAGTTTATCTCCGACCGGGCCAAAGTAGCCTTCATTATGTCCCATCTCACGGGGGAGGCACTGGCTTGGCTAAATCCTCTATGGGAGAGAGGAGACCCCCTGGTGTCCAACCTGCCAGCCTTTCTCACGGCTTTCCGGAAAGTCTTCGACGAACCCGGACGGAAGACCTCATCCGCATCATCTCTGCTACGCCTCCATCAAGGAAATATCACCGTGGGCCAATATGCCATACGGTTCCGTACCCTTGCTTCGGAGCTGGCCTGGGATAACGATGCCCTGGTGTCTGTCTTTTGGGAGGGTCTGTCCGGCCGTATTAAAGATGAACTCGCCGGTCGGGACATACCTACCACTCTCGACGACTTAACTCTTGCCTCCCGGATTGACATCCGGTTCCAGGAACGCGCCAAAGAGGTCACCCGTGAGAGGAGGTTTCCACGTCTAGCCTCTACCTTTCAGAAACCTGTCACTTCTCCCGCTACTCCCCAGGCACACTCACCCGAGCCTATGCAGGTCGACCAGACCAAGATGGTCAAAACCCGTCAAGAGTTACGCCGTGCCGAGGGGAGCAGCTTCTACTGTGGCAGTAAGGAGCACCGGATCCGTTCCTGCCCAGAGAGGTCGGGAAACGCCTGTGTCTAGGATCGCTCAGAGAGGTCGTCCTAGACAAGAGTAAACCCTCTCCATCTCTGTTGCTGTCGGTCTCTATCATCTGCGGGGAGAACCGTTATTTTGAACTAGCCCAACTTGACTCTGGAGCTGCCGGAAATCTCATTTCTCAGTCTCTGGTAGAGAAATACCGCATTCCCACCAAACCTCTAGCTGTACCCTTATATGTCGCTGCTGTGGATGGGGGCCTCTTACCACATCCCATCCAACTCATCACCGAATCCATAACCCTGCAGGTGGGAATGCTGCACTCTTCTTTCATGTTCTGCCTGGACTCTCTCACGCCCTCTTACTAGGCCTACCTTGGCTTCAGAGACATGCACCCGTGCTTGATTGGCAGACCGGAGAAGTCATTCGCTGGGGACAGGACTGCCATAAGACTTGTTTAGTTCCCATCCATCCTGTCCGTCCTTCTCCTACTCCAGCCAATCTACCTGGTCTTCCGGCTCCTTATTGGTCGTATGCGGACGTCTTTAATAAAAAGGAGGCAGAGACATTACCCCCTCATAGACCATACGACTGCCCAATCGACCTGATGCCCGGCGCTACTCCTCCCCGTGGGCGCATTTACCCTTTGTCCGCTGCTGAGACCCGATCCATGTCAGAATATTTTAAGGAGAATCTGGCCCGGGGATTCATCCGGAAATCTACTTCCCCGGCGGGAGCAGGTTTCTTCTTCGTCAAAAAGAAGGACGGCTCACTCCGTCCCTGTATAGACTATAGAGGCCTTAACCAGATCACGGTGAAGAATAAATACCCCCTTCCGCTCATTCCGGAATTATTTGACCGTCTGAGGGGGGCTAGAATCTTCACCAAGCTGGACCTCCGTGGGGCGTATAACCTGGTCCGTATCAGTCAGGGGGATGAATGAAAGACGGCATTCAACACCCGGGACGGCCACTATGAATACCTGGCAATGCCCTTCGGTCTCTGTAACGCTCCCGCCGTCTTTCAAGAGTTGGTCAATGACATCTTCCGGGACCTTCTCTACTCCTGCGTAGTGGTGTACCTGGACGACATCTTGGTCTTCTCTCCGGATCTCCCCACACACCGGAGGGATGTTCGTCAGGTTCTGCTCAGGCTCAGGCAGAACCACCTCTACGCCAAATATGAGAAGTGCCTCTTTGAGCAGACCTCGCTTCCGTTTTTGGGCTACATAATTTCTCAGACCGGCCTACAAATGGATCCTGAGAAACTGTCTGCCATCGAGAAGTGGCCTCGACCAGAGGGGTTGAAGGCTATTCAGCGGTTCCTGGGCTTCGCCAACTACTATAGCCTCTTCATACCGCACTTCTCTTCCCGGACTGCCCCAATCTCTGCGCTCACCCGTAAGGGCACTAATCCCAGAGAATGGCCGCCCGAAGCTGAGGAAGCCTTTCTTTCCTTAAAACAGGCTTTCTCTTCCGCCCCGGTGCTGCATCGCCCAGACGGCAACAAACAATTCTTCCTGGAAGTTGACGCCTCCTCCTCTGGAGCCGGAGCGGTACTTACCCAAAAATCGTCGTCCGGGAGAATGGTAACTTGCGGCTTCTTCTCCAAACTCTTCTCCTCTTCCGAGCGCAACTATTCTATAGGAGACCGAAAGTTATTGGCCATTAAGCTGGCATTGGAGGAGTGGTGTTACCTGCTCGAGGGGGCTCTTCACCCGGTAATAATTTACACGGACCACAAGAACTTGGCTTACCTCCAGAGTGCCCAGAGACTTAACCCGCGCCAAGCCCGGTGGTCCTTGTTTTTGCTCGCTTTGATTTTGTTCTTCATTTTCGCCCGGCTGACAAAAACATCAAGGCTGACGCCTTGTCCCGATCCTTCTTGGTGTCTGATCTTGAGGAGGAACCTAAACACATCATCGATCACGCCAGAGTAATGCAGGTGGCCCCCGTGAGTCTAAATCGTCTCCCTCCCGGAAAGACGTTCGTAACGGTACCTGATCGGGAGAAGATCCTACACTGGGGTCACTCGTCTAAGCTTGCTGGCCATGCCGGTCAGAAAAAGACCCTCCAGCTGATCACCCGGCATTACTGGTGGCCTACCCTGCACAAGGACGTAATAGACTTTGTTTCTGCCTGTGTGTCCTGCGCCCGCAACAAGGTTCCGAGACACCTGCCAGCCGGTCGCCTCCTTCCTCTTCCAGTACCTGCTGCTCCCTGGCAGCATATAGCTATGGACTTTATAACAGATCTCCCTGTCTCTGCCGGTTGTACGGTCATTTGGGTGGTCGCTGACCGCTTTTCCAAAATGGCTCATTTCATTCCCCTGCCAGGCCTCCCATCTGCACCCGAGCTGGCTAAAGACTTTATCCGCCACATCTTCCGTCTCCATGACCTGCCCCTCCACATCGTGTCGGATCATGGGGTTCAGTTCACCTCCCGCTTCTGGAGAGCCACATGTAAGCTGCTAGACGTCACCCTGGACTTCTCCTCCGCATACCACCCACAGTCCAATGGTCAAGTGGAGCGGATCAATCAGATCCTGACCAGTTACCTCCGGCACTTCGTTAATGCCCACCATTCAGACTGGGTGGATCTCCTGCCATGGGCCGAATTTTCTTACAATAATCACGAGAGCGAATCTTCCTCCAAATCCCCGTTTTTTGTAGTCTTCGGTCAGCATTCTCGGAACCCATTTCCCGTCTCCACCTCGGTGGACAATCCGGCTGCGGAATCTCTCGTTAGCAAATTTTCCTCCATTTGGGAGAGTACCCGATCCGCACTCCTTCAGTCGTCCGAGCGGATAAAAAACACGCAGACAAAAAACGCCTGGATCCTCCACAATTCCGTCCTGGAGATAAAGTCTGGCTCTCGTCCAAGTATGTCCGGCTCAAGATTCCTTCCTACAAGTTAGGGCCTCGGTTCATCGGCCCACTAGAAGTTATCAAACAAATCAATCCAGTGGCCTATAAATTGAAACTCCCGGCCAACTTGCGGATCCCTAACTCCTTCCATGTATCTCTCCTCAAACCCGTGGTACTTAACTCTTTTTTCAAGTCTACAGGTACGCCTCCTGCTCCGGTTTCCGCTGAAAACGAGTTTGAGGTAGAGAATATTCTGGCCACCAAAAGGGTAAGAGGTAAAAAAATTTTTCTGGTAGATTGGAAGGGGTTTGGTCCTGAGGAGAGAACGTGGGAGCCCCGGGAGAACATCCATGCCCCTCTCATCCTTGATAAATTTCTGTCTGGCCTAAAAAAGGGGGGGCCTAAAGGGGGGGGTACTGTAGCGTCGGCGTCCCTTCCTCCTTCCATTTTGATTTATATATAAAATTATATTTACTAACACAAGCATAACATTGACAATTAAATTTTATTCTGAACAATAATACAAAAGCCCTTAAATTTTATCAACGCAGGCGCTCAAACTGTTTTCCATTACAATTTGCACAGCTTTGAAGTCTGCCTCTTACGCTTCGACAAACTTTTTTGCACAAGTCTCTTTGGGTATTAATTTCTTGAAATGCATCTCTAATGTAATTTTTCAAATCACTGACACTTTTTGGTTTTCGACTATAAACTTTGTCCTTGAGTACTCCCCAAAAGAAAAAATCCATTGGGGTCAAGTCTGGTGAACGTGACGGTCAATCAAGTGGGCCTCTTCGGCCAATCAATTTATTAGGAAAAGTTTCATCAAGATCCTCGTGGACTACTCTTGAATAATGTGGAGGGGCCCCATCTTGTTGGAAATAAAGGTCATTTGAATTAGGCTGTTGCTGTAACTGGGGAACAACTTGATTCATTAGAATTTCGAGATGCTTATCTCCTGTGACTGTTCCATCAAAAAATATTGGTCCTAAAACACCAAAACTTGAAATACCACCCCAAACATTGACACCAGGCTCATTTAGTTGTTGCTCTAATGTTAAATGCATGTTCTCATTATACCAGTAAATACAATTATGTCTGTTAATATGGCCGGATAATTTGAAAGAAGCTTCATCACTCCACATAATGTTATCTAAAATTACTGGATTCTCTTCAATTTTGTTAAGCATAATCTCACTAAATTGCAGCCGCCTGTCTGGATCATCCTCTAATAAACCATGAATTAGACGTGGACGATAAGCTTTCCACCCAATAGATTTCAGGATTCGCATGATAGAAGCTCGTGAAATTCCCAATTCCAAAGAGGCTCTTCTGGTGGACTTTTTTGGACTCTGAACAAATGTTTCAGCAGCAAGTTGTTTATTATCTTCTGTACAGACTGTTTTGGGTCGACCAGTTTTTGGAGCATTAAGGATTGAGCCAATTTGTCACGAATGCGGTAAATGGTTTGTCTCTTTGGGGCTTGAATACCAAAAGTTTCAACCCAATTTGCTCTAATGGTCTCAGCATTTTGAGATTTCCAATACTCTGTTAAAATCCATTTTCTTTGATCAGTATGTAAATTATTTGCCAATATGTGTTATCTGAATTATCTGCAAAGAAAATAGATTTGGGGGAGATCTATCTGTGAAAACTAGATCTGTGAAACTGGCTCAGTTGCCCTTAGCAACCAATCAGATTCCACCTTTCATTTTCCAAAGAGTCTGTGAGGAATGAAAAGTGGAATCTGATTGGTTGCTAAGGGCAACTGAGCCAGTTTCACTTTACACCATGTTTGATAAATCTCCCCCTTCATAACCTTATTACACTTTCTGTCCACCTACTTTTTGACCACCCTGTATATTATATATATATAAAAATATTTTTTGTCACCATATTCTGAGAGCTATAACTTTTTTATTTTTGCTGAATGAGCCACATTAGGGCTTGTTTTTTGTGGGACAATTTGGCATTTTCATTTATTCCATTTGCTTTTACATATGACTTTTTCTTTGGTGATATCACTGTTTGGGAGCACTTTGCTGCTTGCCGGAGCGCAGCACACTTACTTCATCCACAGATCAAGAACGCCTGTCATCCTGATACCAGCAAATCAACAGCTGACAGGCAAATTCGTTTTACTCCTCTCCCTCCTCTTACTGGGAACTGGATTACCGGCACATTGGAATATTTTCACTAGTTGGACATCAGACTATACTATGTATGAAGGATTTATTATTGTGATATTCAATGTATTAGTACATGGTGCATTTTAGAGCAGTTTGCACATTTTTACTTGTTTTTCTTCTGGCTTTTAGCGAGCCTTATCAGACCGCATGCTGCGAACTGCTGGTGTGTGTACCTATGGGTGGAAGCACCAGTACATTTATGTGTGTATATATCTATATCTTTCAAGATCATTTCCCACGCTACAGACACTAATGCATGCCTTACCATCAGAGGGGTGGGCTTTTGTACTATGCATGGACAACAAGCTGGATGATCTCTCTCCTCTCGAGTCCACAGGACACCGCGTTCCCGATTTCCAAAAAGAATTTCAAACGACATGAGTCAGTGACAGTCATTGTTTATAGGGATGATATCCTAAATCACTAAAATTAGTGACATTAACCCTTTTGATTCCTAAGACAACCAGGAAAGTTTTAATAAGTCTTAAAGGGAATACATCAGCAGGTTTTTGCTATGTAATCTAAAAGCAGTATGATGTAGGGGCAGAGAGCATGATTCCAGTGATGTATCACTTACTGGACTGCTTGGTGCAGTTTTGATATCATCCCTGCTTTATCTGCTGTAGTTGTAGCAGTGCTCAGAATGCTGAGCGGTGTATAACCCCGCCCACACCACTGACTGGAGCTAGCCAGGCAGAGATAATCTCCTGCTGATAAAACACTGATTGTATTAATACTATAGCTCACAGCCCAGTAAGTGATACATTCCTAAAATCAGGATCTTTTGCTCTACATCATGCTGGTTTCAGATTAAATAGAAAAAAAAACTGCTGACAGATTCCCTTTAAGCATATTTAAAAATAATTATGTCACTGTCTAAACTTGCAGTGTGTCTTATTGTCAGGCATGTCTTGGGGTCCAAAACATAAGATGAATACACAGTAAGCAATTTTGAAACAGAAAAAAAAACAAACTTACATTATGCATACGGTTTGACATTAATCTTAAGAGATATGGACACCTTCAGGAAAAATTAGTTTTTATTTTACATATTTGCATGTATTTTGGACTAAAAAAAAAAATATGCTATTCGGTTTCATTTAAAATTTTGCACCGTCAGCTTTTACAGGCTTTTTCCCCAGCATACTGCTGGCTGCAGAATGCATTAAATGAGAATCTGTCAGTGAGCTCCTTCTGATGGAGTCTGTAACTCTTACTGTCAATCTCTGTGCTGACTTACGACCACAGACCAAGTCAAAGTAGAGTTGAACATTGATGTGGTCATAAATCAACTGAAAGGAGGTAAGAAAAAAATAAAGTAAAAAAAAAAAGTTAAATACTCCCCAGCAGAAGGAACTCACTGATGGATTCTCAGTTAACTCCTTCTGCAGCCAAGAGTGTGCAGGGAAACAAAGAGCCAGTAATAGCCAAACGGTGTGAAATTTTTAATGAAACCCAAATTGCAAAAATTATTTTTAGTCTAAAATACATGTAATTGCATACAAAAATAATTGATCCCAAAATTGTCCATATCCCTTAAAGTTAATACAACAGTAAAAACAATCTTTAAGCCATTTGAGCACGATGGCTCAGTGGTTAGCACTGTAGCCTTGCAGCACTGGGGTCCTGGGTTCAAATCCCACCAAGGACGACATCTGCAAGGAGCTTGTATGTTCTCCACTTGCTTGTGTGGGTTTCCTCCAGGTTCTCCGGTTTCCTCCCACACTCCAAAGACATACTGATAGGGAATCTAGATTGGGTGCCCCAATGGGGACAGTGATGGTGATATTCGTAAAGCACAATGGAATTAATGGTACTAGACAAGCATAAATAATAAACATACAAGGCTTTTAATGAGGACAATAGTAATAGATAACTGTAGACAAGAAAATCTGCAGGAGGGTTATTTGGACTGAAGATGCCTCCTGAGACTGCAGATTGGGTAGGACTATGTCTTTACTCACGCTGATATGTTACATTACATAGAAATGTAACTATGTGGTTTACTTTTGAGGCTACTTTTGCATTATCTACCCTGATAAGGAATGTGTATTTCAAGGGGCAGCTTGTCTGTTTTTAATGCCAAAAGCCAGAGAATCATATCTGTCATTATGTCATCAATATAACGTTACTTATTACATCACTTAATTCAGACATGTCCAACATGTAAAACTTTGAGACTGAAATTATCCAAGAATGTGCTTAAAAAGTCATGTCTAACACTCCCAAATAAAAATGTCAGTTTTAAAAATAATTTCACATTTCACTGTCCTTAGTATTGTAATGTATGTGTGGTATTGACAAAAGGAGCAAGTTAAAGGACACCTATACTTTGTAACTACAACCCCTGGCAAAAATGATGGAATCACCGGGCTCGGAGGATGTTCATTCAGTTGTTTAATGTTGTTGAAAAAAAAGCAGATCACAGACATGGCACAAAACTAAAGTAATTTCAAATGGCAACTTTAGGGCATTAAGAAACACTAAAAGAAATCAAGATTAAAAATGTGGTACTCAGTATGGGTAATTTTTTCAGACCAAGCAGAGGGAAAAAATTATGGAATCACCCTGTAAATTTTCATTTCCAAAACTAACACCTGCATCAAGTTTGATCTGCTCGTTAGTCTGCATCTAAAAAGGAGTGATCACACCTTGGAGAGCTGTTGCACCAAGTGGACTGACATGAACCATGGCTCCAACACGAGAGATGTCAATTGAAACAAAGCAGAGGATTATCAAACTCTTAAAAGAAGGTAAGTCATCGCGCAATGTTGCAAAAGATGTTGGTTGTTCACAGTCAGCTGTGTCTAAAATCTGGACCAAATACAAACAACATGGGAAGGTTGTTAAAAGCAAACATACTGGTAGACCAAGGAAGACATCAAAGTGTGAAGACCGGAAACTTAAAGCAATATGTCTCCAAAACAGGAAATACACAACAAAACAAATCAGGAACAAATGGGAGGAAACTGGAGTCAATGTCTGTGACCGAACTGTAAGAAACCGCCCAAACGAAATGGGATTTACATACAGAAAAGCTAAACATAAGCCATCAGTAACACCTAAACAGAAAAAAACAAGGTTACAATGAGCTAAGGAAAAGCAATCGTGGACTGTGGATGACTGGATGAAAGTCATATTCAGTGATTAATCCCTAATTAGCATTAGGCAAGGTGATGATGCTGGAACTTTTGTTTGGTGCTGTTCCAATGAGATTTATAAAGATGACTGCATGAAGAGAACATGCAAATTTCCACAGTCATTGATGATATGGGGCTACATGTCAGGTAAAGGCACTGGGGAGATGGCGGACATTACATCTTCAATAAATGCCCAAGTTTACATTGATATTTCGGACAGTTTTCTTATCCCATCAATTGAAAGTATGCTTGGGGATGATGACCTCATTTTTCAAAATGATAATCCATCCTGCCATAGAGCAAAAACTGTGAAAACATTCCTTGAAAGAAGACACATAAGGTCAATGTCATGGCCTGCAAATAGTCCGGATCTCAATCCAATTGAAAATCTTTGGTGGAAGTTGAAGAAAATGGTCCATGACAAGGCTCCAACCTGCAAAGCAGATCTGGCAACAGCAATCAGAGAAAGTTGGAGTGAGATTGATGAAGAGTACTGTTTGTCACTCATTAAGTCCATGCCTCAGAGACTGCAAGCTGTTACTAAAGCCAGAGGTGGTGCAACAAAATACTAGTGATGTATTGGAGTGTTCTTTTGTGTGTTTGTTTTTCAGGATTCCATAATTTTTTCCTCAGAATTGGAGTGATTCCATAATTTTTTCCCTCTGCTTGGTCTGAAAAAAATTACCCCGAGTACCACATTTTTAATCTTGATTTCTTTTAGTGTTTCTTAAAGCCTTAAAGTTGCCATTTGAAATGACTTTAGTTTTGTGCCATGTCTGTGATTTGCTTTTTTTCAACAACATTAAACAACTGAATGAACATCCTCCGAGCCCAGTGATTCCATAATTTTTGCCAGGGGTTGTATGTAGCCGAGTGAAAATTGCAAACTGCCGTTGTAGTGACCCGTACGTTATGCCCAGCTAATGCTTCTGAGACATTATCTCTACCTAAATGCCAAACATGTGGATGCTAAATGTGTTTTAGACACACTGGGGACAGAATGGAGGGGCAGAAGCAGTTAACAATCGCTGAAAAAATAAGTTATGGCTCCTGGAACATGACACTGTGCACTGCGGGAATTTGCCAGTTTCAGACCTGGGAACGAAGGGTATGTAGGAGTTATATGTACTCCTGGCCGGTGGGCGTGACATTGCTCTCATACACTTGTTCAGATTTCTTTTGTGCCGCAACCGTGATAAAGATCTTGTCCAATACATCTTCATGGAAGCCGATCTTGTGGCATGTAACAACATCAACAGTTTAGTATATAAAAAGTCACCTGAGCAATCCGAAGAATGGAGCATGGAAATTCGTCCTGACCAGACGCCAACAATACTGAAGAGACCAAAAAAGTATCCAGCTCCAGGATCCAAAGGGAACAGGAAAATTTTAAAAGAGCAACTTTATTAGAAAAAAATTCATAAAAATTACTCCATCCAAAATTGAAGTAATGAATAAATAAAACTGAGGTACAGGTGCGATTGAATAACTGTTACTAGGACATTTTCAGCAACGCGTTTCGATTGCTCAGAGGCAATCTTTTTCAAAGCTGCTAGACAAAGGCTAAACACACCATTTAAATAACATGCTGGCAAAAAAAAAATTACATTTTGTTACACGCAGTGCGGACAATGACGTACACGGTTTGTGTTACAACTTATAAACTGTTTAAATAGAAAAAACAGTAGATTTATGGTTGAAAAAATTCTTAGTGGGTAATGCATGTTTGCAAGTATGACAATTCTTTCCCCCACTCCTAAAGAAACCTTTACATGATAACCAAGTGTCCTTGTGCTTTTTTTGACCTGAAAAATTTGCCAATGTTGGCAGCTTTTTTAGTTACCACAGCACATCCGGATTCCAAAATGGAAGGTCCTCATATAAAATTGGAATACATTTATGAATAATACTCCTTATAGAATTAAATTGTGGACTATAGGACACTTAAAGTACTGGTTTGGCATCCCTGGAAATAAAAGGTTCCCTTCGTTTAATAAATTCTGATCTATTTTTATTTTGTACAATTCCTTCTGCCCGATCCAATAGACAGGGGCATAGACTCTTCTAGAAAGTCTATGTCTGGATCTCACAATTTCCTGTTCCAAATTATCAGCATTACTGCAGTTGAGTTTAATTCTATTAAATTCCCCCACAGGGATAGACCTTATAGTAGGGCTGGGGTGGCTGCTATGGGCATGTAAAATAGTATTCCCTGTTATAGGTTTAATATGAGTAGAAGTAGAAATAACCTGCCCTGGACTACCTGATGAAGTGAGATCCAAAAAGGAAATTATATTCTGATGTGAAGAAAAAGTGAAATTCAAACCATGATTATTTCCATTGATGTATTGAACAAAGAGTGGTATGGCAGACACATCACCCCCCCAAATAAATAGGTCATCGATGTATCTGCCATACCACTCAATGCTGCCAGCAAAAGGATTAAAGAAAGAGTAAAGACACTCAAATTCCCAAAAAGTCATCAGTAAATTAGCGAGGGATGGAGAGTACTTGGCTCCCATAGGAACCCCCCCCCCCTGCACTGCAAAAATAAGATTGATCAAAACACAAAATAATTAGGTCACTAGAAAAAAAAGTGACCTGTAAAATAAAATTATGCAAATCTTCAGAAAAATGACTATCGATTCAAATGAAACTCCAATGCTGAGAGGGCAGCTTGATGGGGTATGGACGTGTACAAGGAAGAAACGTCATACGTGAGCCATGTAAAATTCTGTGCCCATTTTTTTCCAGAAAAATGCCTCAAAATATCACACATCTCTCAAAAATCCAGGTGTGCGTTGTGCGAGGGGCTGTATTAGTGCATCCAACCACTCGCACAGATGTTCTATGGTCGATCCAATCCCAGAAATAATAGGCCTCATGGGGAAGGGGGAATTAACCCCCTTGTGCATCTTTGGGAGGGCATGCATATGTGGCAATACAGGAAAATCAACTTTCAAAAAATCTCTCCGCTTTGAATTTATAACACCCAGAACGAAACCATCATCAATGATTTGATTGGTCTTCTGCATCAATTCCTTTGCTGGATTATGGGAAAGCTTGAGGTAAGTTGATCTGTCCTCTAGAAGGGCTAGAATTTGAGATTTATGACTTCAGTATCCAAAACAACAACTCCTCCCTTATCAGACATTTTGACCGTAATCTTGTTCATATTCTTCAACTCCCGTAAAGCTTTATTTTCAGCTCTATTCAAATTATATTTTGTGTGACAGCTCATTGTTGCGGTGTGAAGCTTTTTTAGTTTATACATTGTAACACAAAATGTGGTGTACGCCATTGTCTGCAGTGCGAGTAACAAAACGTACCTAGGGTCCACATCAAGGAAGCTTAAAGTTCGTATTTCAGAACATATCACTGATATTATTAGCTCCAATTCAGACAGTCGCAACGTTTCACATGCATCCAGGCATTTCATTACAACACCAGCAGACTTCTCATTTTCAGCTTTTTGGTTTGGAAGTAGTCAGGAAGCCTCCAAGAGGAGGTGATCATGGCAGACTGTTACGTACAAGGGAAACATTTTGGATTTTTAATTTCGGGACTTCGAAAGAAATCATGTATCACTATAATTGACTAGGTTTTTCTGGTTATGTTTATAGGATATTTGTGCCAATATCAGTGTTCACATTTGGTTTTTAACTGTTTGCATGTTGGTGTTACTTTCTGTATGTGATTTAACATGCTGGTATTCACCGCTGGGTCATTGAAGGTAATGATCTCACCTGGGTTTTTTTTTTTTTTTTGCCAGCATGTTATTTAAATGGTGTGTTAGCCTTAGTCTAGCAACTTTGAAAAAGATTGCCTCTGAGCGATCGAAACGCGTTGCTGAAAACGTCCTAGTAACAGTTATTCAATTGCACCTCTACCCCAGTTTTATTTATTCATTCCTTCATTTTTTGGATGGAGTAATTTTTATTATTTTTTTTCTAATAAAGTTGCTATTTTAAAATTTTCTTGTTTCCTCGGATCCTGGAGCTGGATACCTTTTTTTGGTCTCTTCAATATCAACAGTTTAACGGAAGCTCTGGAGATACAGGTGCATCTCTCAAAATTGGAATATCATCAGAAAGTTAATTTATTTCAGTTCTTCAATACAAAAAGTGAAACTCATTATATAGTCACTACAGACAGAGTGGTCTATTTCAAGTGTTTATTTCTGTTAATGTTGATGATCATGGCTTACAGCCAATGAAAACACAAAAGTCATTATCTCAGTAAATGAGTAACAAAAAACACCTGCAAAGGCTTCCGATGCGTTTAGAAAGGTTCCTTAGTCTGTTTCAGTAGGCTCCACAATCATGGGGAAGACTGCTGACTTGACAGATGTCCAGAAGGCAGTCATTGACACTCCACAAGGAGGGTAAGTCTCAAAAGGTCATTGCTAAAGAAGCGGGCTGTTCACAGAGTGCGGTATCCAAGCATATTAATGGAAAGTGGAGTCAAAAATTTCACAAGGAGTGGACTGCTGCTGGAGTCATTGCTTCAAGAGCCACCACACACAGACACATCCAGGACATGGGCTACAAATGTCGCATTCCTTGTGTCAAGCCACTCATGACCAATAGACAACGCCAGAAGCCTCTTACCCGGGCCAAGGAGAAAAAGACTTGGACTGTTGCTCAATGGTCCAAGGTGTTGTTTTCACATGAAAGTAAATTTTGCATTTCATGGAGGAGAGTGGAGAGGCCACAATCCAAGCTGCTTGAGGTCTAGTGTGACGTTTCCACCATCAGTGATGGTTTGGGGAGCCATGTCATCTGCTGGTGGAGGTCCAGTGTTTTATCAAGACCAACGTCAGCGCAGCCGTCTACCAGGAAATTTTAGAGCACTTCATGCTTCCCTCTGCCGACAAGCTTTTTGGAGATGGAAATGTCATTCTCCAGCAGGACTTGGCACCTGTCCACACTGCCAAAAGTACCAATACCTGGTTTACACACAACAGTATCACTGTGCTTGATTGGCCAGAAAACTCGCCTGACCTTATCCTCATAGAGAATCTATGGGGTATTGTCAAGAGGAAGATGAGAGACACCAGACCCAACAATGCAGACAAGCTGAAGGCTGCTATCAAAGCAACCTGGGCTTCCATAACACCTCAGCAGTGCCACAGGCTGATCGCCTCCATGCCACGCTGCATTGATGCAGTAATTGATGCAAAAGGAGCCCAGACCAAGTATTGAGTGCATTTACTGAACAGACATTTCAGTAGGCCAACATTTCAGATTTTAAAAACATTTTTTAAGCTGTTATAAAGTATTCTAATTTACTGAGATAATGACTTTTGCGTTTTCATTGGCTGTAATCTATAATCATTAACAGAAATAAACACTTGAAATAGATCACTCTGTGTGCAATGACTATATAATATAGGAGTTTCACTTTTTGTATTGAAGAACTGAAATAAATTAACTTTTTGATGAGAAGCACTTGTACTTTGGAATTTCCATCTAAATATCCAAGTGACGTGACAGATGAAACGCCCGTCGGATCCATTCCCTATAATGATGCAGCAGAGTTATTCTGGGCTCAGTCTGGCCTCTGTTCTGAAAAGAAGGGCAAACGCTGAAGTGCACAAAATTGTGGCAGACGGCACTTTTATCTGCGTCTAAAAAGACGAGTACCACACTGTCAGTTTTTGCCAGGCCTCCCTGTTGCCATCGCAACCATTGGCACCCTGCCCCGTCTCACACAGCCGGATAGGGCACAACTCCTGTGCCATCTCTGACATAACTGTACATTATATTGCACTAAATCGCCTGCAATCTTGATGTACAGTTGTCATTTTTTGGGAAGAGATTAAACTTTTGTAGAAAAACTACCTTTGTGGCTGGTAAAAGTCAACAACCAGCAACTTGGGAGGTAAAAATACGACAGACCATGCAGGTTTTGCAAATGGATTTTTATTATTAATTGACCAGAGTGCGATGGCTCCATAGGAAACCTAAAAAGACAAAGTGGAAAATTATTAGAAAAAAGGCGCACGGAGATCAAGTTTCCACACAATGGTACCATGTAGTTAAATGCAATGTCAAAACAGGTTATACACAGATCTATCACAACTCAGTGTGGGCGACACACTAGGTGTAAATAGGAGAATGCTGTAACACAATAAATCCAGTGTAGTTGGCACGGAGTATACAGCACTTGTGCAAGACACAAAGCCATGTCAACCCTTGGGTGTTTGGTCACCAATTTGCATGGGTTTTTTGTCCTCCCATTTTTAAGCCTAAACCAGGAATGGATTCTAAATACCCCAAAAGGTAGCAACACTGATCACCTGACAAATACTACAGAATTTCTATAGTTGTAAATTTGTAGTGAACCCAGCAGCAGTTGTGCCTTTGCTGCAGGTTTGCCATGGATTTTCCACAGTTTCAAAGTGTGAAACCTATGCCATAAACTGACTGGCTTTTACAGGCCCTTTGTTTCCATGCACATTTAACTTCTGTGTACTCTGTGGTTATAAATCAGTTAAAAAAAAAACTGTACTCTCCAAAGCTCACTGACAAGTTCTCTGCTAACTCATTCCGCAGTTAGCAATAGACCGTGCAACAGAGGCTGAAGAAGGTACAATGTGCAATAGTTTTAACGAATCCAATTTTTTTTTAGCCCTAATACAGGCACATAGATGATCGGATAAGAATAGCCTTTAACCAATTCAAGACCAAGCCTACTAGATTGGCTCCAGACAGTTTTTTTTCATACTTTTGGTTTAAAGAGATGACATTTTTTCTCATGTTTGATTATTTGAATAATGTGGCTTGCTTTTTTTCCCATTATACGTGGAGCCTAATTTTTATGTTATTTTCAGACTTTATTTCCAGATATTGTTGAGAATACAAAAGTAAAAGGTTTCACATTAATTTATTTTTTCATTTCTAAGACCACAAAGGAACAGAACACATTAAAGGTCTTCCCCTTTCTGTAACAATTATTTTTACTAGTAAAAGCAATTTAGATGGTCAGGGACAAGGAGGGGTGGGGGTGGTATGGATTTTTTTTAGTTCACACATTGTATTCTCCATGAAGTCAAATAGTACCTCTAGGGGGCACTTGAACGTTTACATACTTTTTCCTTTCCATCTGATTTTACCTGTCGGTAGGGCTGGTATATTAGCCCCATTTGCAGGGAACATTCAGCCTCCTGTAGCCCCCCAGGACCGGGCAAGCTGATGCTCCCACCGTAAACCCAGAGATCAGACTGCTGTTAGCGCTATGTATACAGCGATAAGGAAGGGAGGGACGGGAAAAAAAAACAACAGTCATTGCCTTCTATATCTTCTAATAAAGATTGTTCATTATTTTGCCACTTGGGCTTTGTTTGCTTCCTTTCTTTTCTTGGTTACATATGATTTTCTGGACATGCCCTTACATATTGGCCCTACACAGGTATCTATTTCTTCTATATAGGGAGTCCGGCTGTATCTGAGCCAGATGTCTGCTTCCGCAGGATCTCGTTTAACTGCTATATGATGAGGCTTAAGAACGTACCGCAGAATACAACATTCACAGCCTATGAGCTGTCTGTCGGCACAGAACTCACTGTTCAAACCAAGTACAGGCGCTCGGTGCTTCATGTAGGGGCCAAATATTTGAGCGCACCTTCCCACCTCCTTGTTTTCCCTCCACATTGTCTTTCTCTAGCTCTATAATGCCAGAGCTGTCAAAAAAGAGCAGAGGGTGGAGATCGAGAGAACACAATTAGGTGGGAAGGTGCACTTAAAGAGTAACCGTCGTTTTGATTTTTAGTTCAGAAATTAATAGTACACGTGAAAATAAGCAACTTTGCAATATATCTTATCAAGAGAAATCTGCTTCTTTCTCCACCAGAATTGATCATTATCAAAATTCTGGTGGACACCAGTGGTTGTCATGTAAAGATTACTATGAGCGCCACCTAGTGGTCGGCGCTCATAGCACAGGACCATTTCTGCTACATACAGGTGATCTGCTGATCATCTGTATGTAGCAGAGGCGATCGGACAGTTGCTGCTTCTAGTCTCCTATGGAGACTATAGAAGCATGCAAAAAGTAAAAAAAACACGTTTTTAAAAATATTAAAAAATATAAAAAAAAGTTTAAATCACCCCTCTTTTGCCCCATTCAAAATAAAATTAAAATAAAAACCCACATACACATATTTGGTATCGCCGCGTTCAGAATCGCCCGATCAATATAAAAAAAAAAGAATCCGATCGGTAAATGGCGTAATGAGAAAAAAATTAGAAACGCCAGAATTAAGGTTTTTTTTGGTCGTCGCAACATTGCAATAACGGGCGATCAAAACATCGGATCTACCCCAAAATGGTATCAATAAAAACTTCAGCTCAGCGCGCAAAAAATAAGCCCTCACCCAGCCCCAGATCCCGAAAAATGGAGACGCTACGGGTCTCGGAAAATGGCGCCATTTTTTTTTATTTATTTTTTCTTAGCAAACTTTGGAAATTGTTTTCACCACTTAAATAAAAATGAACCTATACATGTTTGGTGTCTACAAACTCATAATGACCTGGAGAATAATAATGGCAGGTCAGTTTTAGCATTCAGTGAACGTGGTAAAAAAAAATAAAAAAATAAAAAAAAACATCTGTGGTATTGCACTTTTTTTGCAATTTCACTGCACTTGGAATTTTTTTTCCCGTTTTCCAGTACATAATATGGTAAAACTAGTAATGGCGTTTAAAAGTACAACCTGTCCCGCAAAAAATAAGCCCTCACGTGACCATATTGACCAAAAAAGAAAAACGCTATGGCTCTGGGAACAAGGGGAGCAAAAAACGAAAATGCAAAAACGGAAAATCCCAAGGTCGCGAAGGGGTTAAAATGATTGGCCCCGCTGTGGTGCGCCTGTACTTGGTTTGGATAGTCATTCTGTGCTGACAGAGTCCCTTTTAAGCTGTTCTCAATGGTCCAAAGAGGAATGCTCTCCAGCACCAAAGGAAAGAAGTTACAACTTGGCCTTTATTCATATAGGAGAAAAAAAAATGAAAGAATTGTGCACATATTAGAGAAAAAAGAAAAAAAAAAATGCAAGACCCTAAATTTTAGCTATTAAAGGGTTTTCTACCCGAAAAGCATATGCATTATGGGTTATTTTTAATGCCTGCACAGTCTCCCATTTTTTTCTCCCATATAATTAAAGGCTAACCTGTAATCCTATGGTGCTGAAGAACATTCCCTTTTGGACCATTGAGAGGTATTTGTCCTGGACGACAGACCAGCGACTACATACAAACCACGGACTGTCTAACCTGGAAATCTCCTGGGATACTTATCTCTAACACATAAGTGGTGAGCTAACTGACACTTTCTCCCTTTAACGACCTTGTGATTTTCCGTTTTTTACTCCCCTTTTTTATTTTTCGGTCAATTTGGCCATGTGAGGGGCTTGTTTTCTTGGGGGACAAGTTGTACTTTTGAACACCAACATTGATTTTACCATATAATGTACTAGAAAACAGGAAAAAAATTCCAAGTGCGGTGAAAGTGCAAAAAAGAAAAAAGAAAAAAAAAAGTGCAATTCCACAGTTTTTGGTTTTTTTTTTACCATGTTCACTAAATGCTAAAAATGACCTGCCAGTGTGATTCCCCAGGTCATTCCGAGTTCATAGATACCAAACATGTATAGGTTCTTTTTTTACGTGGTGAAAAAGAGAATCCAAAATTTGTAAAAATAGATAAATTTAAAAAAATGTCGCCATTTTCCAAGACAGGTAGCGTCTTCATTTTTCATGATCTGGGGCGGAATACCATCAGGCTTTTAATACAATATGCATCTATGAAGGAGGATCTGATGGAGGCGATGCTATTTCTCAGAACAAATTCATAGACTTCACAAATGTTATTCAGTACGTTTTTGCTGAAAACTGCCCCTCCCCCCCCCTTACTGCATATTTACAAATTTAATAACTTATTTTGTATTCCAATGAATATATTTTATGTTCTATCTAAATAGCTTGATTATTGCATCATAATAATGACTAAAAGCCTGATGGTACCATTTTACTACAGTAAATGTATCACTTAAAACATGAGTGAGCCATGTATGAGGGAGTCGGGAGTTGGAGTCCGGGAAATTCGTTTGGCTTACCGCCTCCACAGACCTGCTTACAATTGCTCATTTTTCCCTTTATGCCCATCTCTTTTCCATTAGGTCTATGACATCATGTGATTAACTCCTTAACGACCTTGGGATTTTCGTTTTTTTGCGTTTTCATTTTTTGCTCCCCTTCTTCCCAGAGCCATAGCCTTATTTTTTCTAGGCCAATAGAAAATGCGGAACAAGTTGAACGCCATCACTGGTTTTACCATATTGTGTACTGGAAAGCGGGAAAAAAATTCCAAGTGCCGTGAAATTGCAAAAAAAAAATGCAATTCCACTGTTTGTTTTTTTACACCACGTTCACTAAATGCTAAAACTGACCTGCCATTATTATTCTCCAGGTCATTACGAGTTCATAGACACCAAACATGTATAGATTCTTTTTCATTTAAGTTAAAAATCCAAAAGTTAGTTAAAAAAAAAAATAAAAAATGGTGCCATTTTCTGAGACCCGTATCGTCTCCATTTTTCGGGATCTGGGGCCAGTTGAGGGCTTACTTTTTGTGCATCTAGCTGAAGGTTTTTATTGACACCATTTTGGGGAAGATGTTTTGATCGCCCATTATTGCATTTAATTGCTATGTTACGGCGACCAAAAAAAACTTAATTCTGGGGTTTAGAATTTTTTTTTTCTCATTACGCCGTTTACCGATCGGATTAATTCTTTTTTTATATTGATAGATCAGGAGATTCTGATCGCGGCGATACCAAAGATATGTATGTGGGGGTTTTTTTTTAGCATTTTATTTTGAATGGGGCGAAAGGGGGGTGATTTAAACTTATTTTTAAAAACTTTTTTTTTTTTTTTTTTTTTTTTTTTTTACACTGTCTGCAATAGTCTCCATAGGAGACTAGAAGCAGCAGTTGTCAGATTTCTTCTGCTGCATACAGGAGATGAGCAGATCACCTCTATGCAGCAGAAATGCTCCAGTGCTATGAGCGCCGACCACTGGGCGGCGCTCATAGGAATCAGGACATGACAACCACAGGGGTCTGCTGCAGACCCCGGGTTGTCATGCAAACCCATCTGTGACCCGTGATCATGTGACGGGAAAACCGATGGGCGGAGCTAATGCCGCTCTTCCGGCGCGGTGCTGTTAAATGCCGTTGTCAGAGATTGACAGCTGCATTTAACTGGTTAACAGCCGCGGGTTGATCGCGATTCCACCCGCAGCTGTTGCGGGCACATGTCAGCTGTATAAATCATAAGTCATGCGAACCGGGGGTGATGACCTGGGGAGTACAAGTACGCCCCAGGTCATAAAGGGGTTAAAAACTGACTAGCTGAATCCTTCTAAGCTCTATGTAGAAACAGGAGGTACATTTTCCCTGTAACAGTCATGAGTCACTGCAAAAGTCCCTGGCGGGGGAGGAGGGAGCAACTGGAGATGAAGAGGGGAATGACAAATGCAGGAACAAGACATTTCCCATTTCTACATAGAGCAGAGAAAAGAGAAGAATTATCTGGGTAGAAAGGGAAAATGAGAAATTGAAAGTACACAGTGCTGTATGATATGATGACTGCAACATATTAAGAGGATAAAAACTTTGATGGGCGTGCTTCTTTAAGCTGTTTTCGCACAATTTCTTGTACCAGTGTCCTGTTCCTCCTTTTCTCCTGTGGATCTACAGCAATGTCTGTTTAAGGTAGCAGTATGCACCAAAAGTGAACTATTTTCTTGCATCCATTCTTGTTGGAATGTATTTTTTGCACTTTATTGGATTTTAATATTTCTATTTCAAGAATAAATTTGTCAGGCGTTTCAATTGTCTGAACAATGAAGTAGTCAAACTGTTGTTGTGCCCATAATGCAGCTTAAGCCCAAATTATTGTATAACTAAAACGGGTCCTGTCCACCCCCTCTAAGAACATAGCATTTGGCAGCTTCACGCCCGCCCCAGGCTGACCAGTTTGTCGGGTGAATTCTCCTTCTAGAAAACAGCAAAGCCCCCACTATTAGCTGCACCTCAAGCCAGGTGTAATTCACATAAATGAGGATGCTTAAGTTCCCTCAACAAGAAGTGTGAAAGGTGTTTGCAGCAGGGTGTCCGCTGTTTTATAAAGCCACAACTGTGCCCACACGATCCCTGCAATGCAGAGCACCAAGTACATGGAACCATAAATTTACTGCATCTGTCACCGAAAGGCTGAAAGTGGTCTCCTAGTTACAGCTCTCCATGCATTACATAATGGGCCATGCAACGGAGCGCGGCCGCTGCCTGAGGAAAAGCCTGCAGGACCCCAGCTCCATTCTGGAAGGGGCCGTCTGAGGAATCGTATTCCAGCAGACTCCTAGAATAGAGCGAGTCTGTGCAGCCTCTGCTCGTGTGCAATGTGCACGCAGCCGCCACCATCTGTGACCCAACAGGTATGCATCATCAAAACACTGACAAAGCAATACACGCTAGGTGAATGTCTCATCAGGAACCATAGTCCCTTCTGAGAAACGTTACAGTCCATATGAAGGGTTGTCCATTAGCCTATAGTATAAGTGGTTGCAGTACAGCATCAGGACTGAATGATCCATGGGATAGTCACTATCTGACTCACCAACTGTTAACCATCTGTACACATTTTACAGCTCCTGTACAGTAACAGGTCATGAGTGGACAGTCCACCAACCTCTGCGTGCGCAGCCTATGGGTCAGGGGCAGGACAGTCCACCACCCTCTGCGTGCGCAGCCTACAGGTCAGGGGCAGGACAGTCCACCACCCTCTGTGTGCGCAGCCTACAGGTCAGGGGCAGGACAGTCCACCACCCTCTGCGTGCGCAGCCTACAGGTCAGGGGCAGGACAGTCCACCACCCTCTGCGTGCGCAGCCTACAGGTCAGGGGCAGGACAGTCCACCACCCTCTGCGTGCGCAGCCTACAGGTCAGGGGCAGGACAGTCCACCCCCCTGCGTGGGCAGCCTACAGGTCAGTGGCAGGACAGTCCACCCCCTGCGTGGGCAGCCTACAGGTCAGGAGCAGGACCGTCCCCCCCTGCGTGGGCAGCCTACAGGTCAGGGGCAGGACAGTCCACCACCCTCTGCGTGCGCAGCCTACAGGTCAGGGGCAGGACAGTCCACCCCCCTGCGTGCGCAGCCTACAGGTCAGTGGCAGGACAGTCCACCCCCCTGCGTGGGCAGCCTACAGGTCAGGAGCAGGACCGTCCCCCCCTGCGTGGGCAGCCTACAGGTCAGGGGCAGGACAGTCCACCACCCTCTGCGTGCGCAGCCTACAGGTCAGGGGCAGGACCGTCCCCCCCTGACTGCGCAGCTTCTGCATTCTCAATCTTAACAGCCATCATATTGGGGCAGCACTCCAATACTGGCACAGATGTTACCGGCAGACAGAAGCTGCCTGTGTCTACTGCTCCCCTGACAAGACACGGGGAGCTGTAATACCAGCCGGTAATAAACTTAGTTACCTTAGTTCATCCTCTTTATCAGTCTGTTGATCTGGTCTTCCCTGTTTCCTGCATCTCCACCTTCCACAAAGTGTGTGGTTTTCTTCTTCATACCACCCCTGGGGGAAGACAGCTTGAAAGGCCAGAGGAAGTTGTTTGCGGATTTGAAGTTTTTGCCGACTGTGTAGATCTCATGGATCAGATCTTCGACACAAATGATGCCTTGCTTGCCTGAGAAGAAGCAAAACTCTTAGTATGGCCTTAAGAATTGTCACTGAAGACTGATACGGTAAATCAGGTCAACAACCAATCCAAGTGTCTGATCAGGAACACTCCATAGAGTCATCATACACAGTGCAAGTGAGCAGACGGTTACACTGAGGACTGATATACATTTTACATGGCATTTCTACATGCGTCAAACACAGATTTTTCAATGCATTTCACCTTTTTCATTACAAAAGAAGTGATTCTGCAGAAAAAAAATCCCCATCTCCTTAGCTAGTACGGTGTTCCACTGCAGATTTTATGCAGAGAGCTGCACAAAATCGGCATCTCGTTTATTTCCCCTTAGATCGGGATGGGACAGATCGCTGCACTTCAGTAGCCAGGTTACAGCTCACAAATATATCTATAGTCACTAGTAACCCACGTCTGCCCTAAATATATATTCCTCCCTAACCTAGTATATAGTTGTACTAAGCTAAGGAGAATCCATCAGACACAACATACCAAGGTGCCGCTCAATGTAAGAGTTCTGAGTCAGAGGAATACGCTGCTTCTTAATCTTCAGGTAACCTCGCTTGTAGATCAACGTCTTCACTGACTTCAGATTGGGATAACTGAAATACAACACGACATTGTCACATGAAAAGTCGCAACAGACATTCTCCCAATGTACTGCAGCTTTTTCCAATCTGCCATGGACATCTACATTGATGGGCTGTGGTTTATAAGTCACCAACATGGGGCAGGGTGCACCTCTAGAAACTCCTGAATAAAGAGTCCATAGCCCTTATTAGCCTGCCCCTGAGCTGCCCTTACAGCATATCAAGGGGACAGATCAGCTTTAATCATTTTATACAGAGAGGACACGAACTGGAGGAATCATTCATTATGGGAACGGGAATGTTTTGGTAAAGTCGGCAGCACATCACTCACCCCCAAGCAATATAGGGCTCCACCAATCTGAGCATATTGATAGAAGTCTTGTTGAGCTTCACGAAGGTGCCGTTGAAAATCTGACGCAAACGGAGGAGTTGCAATACTTTACGGACCTTTGGGCTGACACCATTGATACTGGAGAGAAAAAAAATGAAATAAAAGGTTATTTATTGTTAAGTCGGACAGCAGGGGATCACAGCTGATTATTTCTTTGAAGTAAAACATTGTTTAAAAATAGGTAGGGAAATGTTTTAGCTCACAAAAAGATCCCCGGCTGTAATGTCAGCATATTCACCTGCTTCCTCCCCTGTGCTATGATCAGACCATGTTCCTGTACGGTCAGACACAGCCATTACACAGGGGAACATTTATAAGAATCTCAGCACAGGAACATTTTATTTAAACACATCCAATTGTGGAAGTTATTATTATTCCAACATCTATTGATTAAAATCAACTTTCGTTTGTGTGAAAACCCCTTTAACCCCTTAAGCCCCGCGGGTGGTTTGCACGTTAATGACCGGGCCAATTTTTACAATTCTGACCACTGTCACTTTATGAGGTAATTACTCTCGAACGCTTCAACGGATCCCCCTGATTCTGAGATTGTTTTTTCGTGACATATTGTACTTCATGATTGTGGAAAAATTTCTTCGATATCACTTGCGTTTATTTGTGAAAAAAACGGAAATTTGGTGAAAATTTTGAAAATTTTGCAATTTTCAAAATTTGAATTTTTAAGCCCTGAAATCAGAGCGATATGTCACACAAAAGAGTTAATAAATAACATTTCCCACATGTCTACTTTACATCAGCACAATTTTGGAACCAAAATTTTTTTTTGTTAGGGAGCTATAAGGGTTAAAAGTTGACCAGCGATTTCTCATTTTTCCAACAAAATTTACAAAACCATTTTTTTAGGGACCACATCATATTTGAAGTCACTTTGAGAGGTCTTTATGACAGAAAATACCCAAAAGTGACACCATTCTAAAAACTGCACCCCTCAAGGTGCTCAAAACCACATTCAAGAACTTTATTAACCCTTCAGGTGCTTCACAGGAATTTTTTGAATGTGGAAGAAAAAAAATGAACATTTAACTTTTTTCACAAAAATGTTAATTTAGACCCAATTTTTTTTATTTTCACAGGGGTAACAAGAAAAAATGGACCCCAAAATTTGTTGTGCAATTTCCCCTGGGCACGCAGATACCCAATATTTGGGGAAAAAATACTGTTTGGGCGCACGGCAGGGCTCGGAAGGGAAGGAGCGCTATTTGACTTTTTGATTGTAAAATTTGCTTGAATAATTAGCGGACGCCATGTTGTGTTTGGAGAGCCCATGTGTGCCCAAACTTTGGAGCTCCCCCATTTTGGAAACTAGACCCCCCAAGGCACCTTTCTAGATGCATAGTGAGCACTTGGAACCCCCAGGTGCTTCACAAATTGATTCGTAACAATGAAAAAGTGAAAAAAAAAAACACTTTTTCATTTTTATGAATCAATTTGTGAAGCACCTGAGTGTTCCAAGTGCTCACAATGCATCTAGATAGGTGCCTTGGGGGGTCTAGTTTCCAAAATGGGGTCACTTGTGGGGGAGCTCCAATGTTTGGGCACACAGCGGCTCTCCAAACGCAACATGGTGTCGCTAACAATTTGAGCCGATTTTCCGTTAAATTTGTTAGAGGACACCATGTTGCATTTAGAGAGTCCCTGTGTGCCCAAACATTGGAGCTCCCCCACAAGTGACCCCATTTTGGAAACTAGACCCCCCAAGGCACCTATCTAGATTCATAGTGAGCACTTGGAACCCCAGGTGCTTCACAAATTGATTCATAAAAATGAAAAAGTGTTTTTTTTTTCACTTTTTCATTTTTACGAATCAATTTGTGAAGCACCTGGGGGTTCCAAGTGCTCACTATGCATCTAGAAAGGTGCCTTGGGGGGTCTAGTTTCCAAAATGGGGTCACTTGTGGGGGAGCTCCAAAGTTTGGGCACAGAGGGGCTCTCCAAACGCAATGTGGTGTCCGCTAACAATTTGAGCCGATTTTCCATTCAATTTGTTAGCGGACACCATGTCGCGTTTGGAGAGCCCGTGATGTGCCTAAACAGTGGAGCTCCCCCACAAGTGTCCCCATTTTGGAAACTATACCCCTCAAAGATTTTATTAAGGTGTATAGTGAACATTTTGAACCCAGAGGTACGGCACATTATTTGTTTACATTAGGTCATCATATTGAATAAGTTTTCATTATTCTTGAGCGCAAGTGCTCGCTACTTGAGTTTGCATCGGGTACTCAGGTATGCACCATGTACAGCGTGTGCTCGAGTGACATGCTCGAGTCCCTGCTCCGCATGTTTCACGGTTATTAGACACCCAAAAAAAAACATGCGGGGATCGCTCGTGCATGGCAGGCAATCCCCGTAAAGTTTTTTGGCCGCGAAGCATATGGGGCAGAGACTCGAGCATGTCACTCAAATACCCACGATACTAAATGCATACCAGAGCACCCGATGCAAACTCAAGTAGCGAGCACTTGCTCTCAACACTAGTCGCCATATCGTCATCTTTTTTTCTTACTTTTGAAAAAAATCCCAACCCCAGCCCTAACCCTAGCACAACCCTAGCCCCAGCACAACCCTAGCCCCAGCACAACCCTAGCCCCAGCACAACCCTAGCCCCAGCACAACCCTAGCCCCAGCACAACCCTAGCCCCAAACCCAGCCCTAACCCTAGCCCAATCCTAACTCAAGAGTTTATTTTTGACGCCGTTCCTTGTGCGGTATAAGTGATTAGACGACTTTATTCTTCGGGTCGGTGTGATTACAGCAATGCCAGAATCATATGGGGTTTTTATGACTGACAGCTGTCACACACTAAAAGACGCATTTTTTGTAAAATCTAGTTTTTGCATCGCCATATTTTGAGAGCTATAATTTTTCCAAATTTTGGCAGACAGTCATGTGACGGCTCGTTTTTTGCGGGATGACTTGACGTTGTTATTGGTGCCATTTTCAGGCACGTGACATTTTTTGATCGCTTTCTATTCCGATTTTTGGGAGGCAGAATAAACAAAAACCAACAATTCAGGAATTGTTTTTTTTTTTTTTTTTTTTATTCTGTTCCGCGTGTGGTAAAATTGATGAGGCAGCTTTACTCTTCGGGTCAGTACGTTTACAGCGGTACCACATTTGTATAATTTTTCTATGTTTTGGCGCTTATACACAATAAAAGCTATTTTATAGAAAAAAATATTTTTTAGTATCGCTTTATTCTGAGAGCTATAACTTTTTTATTTTTCGGCTGATGGAGCTATATGGCGGCTTGTTTTTTGCGGGACGAGATGACGTTTTCAGCGGTATCATTTTTATTTATATGCGTCTTTTTGATCGCGTGTTATTCCACTTTTTGTTTGGCGGTATGGTGATAAAGCATTGTTTTTTGCTTGGTTTTTTTTTTTTTTTTTTTACCGTGTTCACTGAAGGGGTTAACTAGTGGGACAGTTTTATAGGTCAGGTTGTTCCGGACGCGGCGATACCAAATATGTGTACTTTTATTGTTTTTTTTTTATTTTTTTTATAATAATATTTATTGATGGGTACATTATATTTTTATTTTTGGTGTATTATTTTTTTTATTTTTTTATAATATTTTTGCACATTTTTTTTTTTTTTTTTTTTTCCACTTTCACACAGTTTATACACTTTATTACTTTGTCCCACTCTGGGACTTTCACTTTTTTTTTTCTGATCGCCTGCATGGCACAGGAATGGAGCACCATCCCTATGCCATGAAGGCTGTCAGAAGTGCACAGTGTGAAGATTGCTTGGAGATGCACTGCGCATGTCCAAGCAATCTTCCTGCTCTCTGGTGACCCGGATGTTGTCATGACATCGGGTCGTCATGGCAACACCCGGGAAGCCTTTGCAGACTGCGCTGGAAGCCGGAAGAGGAGGTGAGTATCGGCGATCACCTCCCCTTGCCCCCGCAATGCCGCGATCGACTTCGATCGCAGCATCGCGGGGGTTAATGTGCTGGGAGCGGTGCGTGACCGCTCCCTGCACATAGTACCGGGTGTCAGCTATGACAATCAGCTGACACCCGGCGGCGATCGCGCCCGCACAGCCTGTGTGCGCGCGCGATCGCCATGACGTACTAATACGGGTCTGGCTCTTAAGTCCCAGGGCACAGACGCGTATTAGTACGTCAGATGTTATTAAGGGGTTAAAGAGGCCGTCCACTAATTTTTCAGGATAGGTCATCGATGTCTGATTGGTCGGGTACGACACCTGGCACCCCCGCTGATCAGCTGTTCTGTGTCGGTGGCAAAGGCACCAGTACTCACTTGCGGAGCTACTCCGTCTACTTGTAGTGGCCACAGCAGAGTACTACACATGCGCCTCCTATTCAAATCAATAGAAGATGGATGCGTAGTACCCTGCCACCACCACTATCAGACGGAACAGCTCTGGAACCGAGCAGTTCCGGCCAGCGGCCGATGACACCAATAACAGCTGATTGGCGGGGCTGCCGTGTGTCTGACCCTGACCGTTCAGATATTGATGGCCTATCCTTAGGATAGATCATCACTGAAAAAGTAGTGGACAACCTCTTTAAGTGGTGTGTAATGTGAACAAGTGCAGGCACCAAGTGAATTAAGCCCTTGATGCCATACAATGCAAATATTAGGACACTGACAGCTGGATGACAAGATAACTGGACCTATTACACCAAGTGCACAGTTCTGTTAATCATCTTGCATCACCAATGAGGTGCCTTTCATTGCCAGGGACAGCTCCTGAGGGTACAAATGAATGTCCATAAACCGCCGTAACATAGATAACCAATATAAGCTAAATCCTATGTTCATACAGATGAACAGTCTGCAGCCAGCACACCGACGACGTGAACAGACAGCTAAAGACCAGAGTTAGCACTTTTGCCGACCAATACAGGCTATCACAGTAACACCAGAGACGCCCTACTGCCCCATTACTCACTTCCCAGTGTCCAGCTCCAGCAACTGGAACCAGAAGTCCTTGCAGAGATTATGAGAATGAGCTACTATCACTTGCCATGCTCCTCCATTGGTTGGCACTGAACACAGATTTGTAGAGATCAAGTGTTGGAATTAAATAACAGGGGCACAGTTTCGTTTATTCAAGTCCCGACACTTCTGGGAGCCCTAGTGATCGTGAAAATATATGGAATGCAGCATGAGGTCACTGAAGTTTTTTCCTACATGGAGGCGATCAGCAATGCAGAGGCCGAGTATAGGCCCCATTTAAGTGAAAGAGACTGGCGCTAAGTCTCTGCAATACAATGTAGGGGAAACTTAGAAGGGAACACTGTGCCACATCAGGAACACTACCATATGATCACTCAGGACGAATGTGCTACAGAATTTCCAACCAGATTTGCAGAATATCCGCAGTGTAATACAGTGGCAGTAAAATGGATAAGATACTTCCAGATCTCATCCACTCGCTGCAGAAATTAATCTGCCGTGCATGGTGTGAAATCTGCATCAGAGTCCAGGACAGATTCTGTGCAAAATCCAGTTAGGATCGTGTGTGTGAATGTACCCTATAATATTTAGCTCACTAAAGTAACAAGATACAGCCTGAAGCCACATCCACACAAGATTCTTACCCGCGAATTCTGATGACAAAAGCCAATTTGGGCTCGGCAGGGACATAGTAGTTTCCAGCTTTTCGGGCCATTCTTGCCATACGCAGCTCCTTTCTGTACATCTGCCTGTACTCCTTGTAGTAGTTCTCTGCCCTCTTGTAGATGATCTTCCTTTTTTCCTTACGGACCTGTCAGAGATATATACTGTAAAGCACATTCCCAAACTACAACTCTATGCAGGAATGCTCACCCCCTGACACACAGCAGGCGGTTACTCCTCACCTTTTTATCTTTCAGGACCTTCTTGATCCTTTTGGCCTTGGCGACCGCATAAGCCTTGCGCTTTTTCACAAGGCTTTCTGGAACAGATGGCAACTTTTTTCCTCTGCAATAGAAGATCTTTGTTACCTTCACGTTTTACGTTAAAAAAATGCACCGTAAACAACGCCCATTACTTCTCATGAGCACACTATGTGTGGGGGGCTACAAATCTTAACCACTTATTCCATAACACCAACAAGATGCACAGCACGTCACAATTGGGGAAGATAAGGCAAGTCGCTAGCCATAAGACCTCATAATCTAAAGTACATTGCATATATGTAACACATACAGAGAAACTAAACTTTTGAGCTCATGTTTGATGTGTAATAACCACTATTCAGTACTATTGATCAGTGGTAGGACTGGGTCTTCAGATCCCATTGATGGGACAGAAGCACTTAGCTTAAAAAGGTTGTCCCCTAACTTTTACACTGATGACCTATCGTTAGGATAGGTCATAAATGTCTGATCAGCCTGGGTCCAACACCTTGCACCACCGCAGATCAGCTGTTATCGCATTCGGCAGCCGGATGTACTCACTTCATGAGATGCTCAGTCTACTTGTAGTGGCTGCCGCACGGTACTGCACATCCGCCTATTCAAAGCAACAGGAGGTGGATGTGTTGTACTACAAATTTTAACAATACTACAGGAGAGTTTAGTTCTCCTGTGATAGCAGGACTTCTGCAGTTTCTATCAAGGAATGTTTAGTGGATTTAAGCAAAAAGATTTGCAGGACCCTCTGCCGCTGAACCAGAGCCTTGTGAACCTACTTTTAACTGCGGCACCACTTCTAATTACTAGATCAACATGACATCATCATTGCTGTGTGATGCCAAGCCTAGTAAGTAGAAGCAGCGCGAGGGCTACAAGAGGTAGGGGGTCTGCAGGGCTCTGGGAGAGTGGCCACAATGCTGATGTGTCTGCTCAACTCTAATGTGTATAATGTAAAGAGACATTCGGCACTCCTAACGTGTGCAGAGGAGCCCAAGTGATCAATATAGATATAACTTGGCTTTCATGGGTTACAGTGAATGAAAAAGTTTGTTTAGGGATTCTTTATAGTTTAACAGTCCTACAACTGGACCTTTATCAGAACTGATCGCTGCTGGAGTCATTGACTAGGATGGCACTCGAGTCTGTGCCGCATGTGCCTACAGGATGGCGCTCTTCTCTCTAATGTGTAGAGATAAAGGGTTACTCCTGTACTGGTAAGTGATGGGATATAGCTACAATGTACCCTCACCGCCATCGCTCCAGGACCACCCACCCGTCCCCAGGCTGCAGGGGGCACAGATTGTTATATGCATCGAGCACTATGCCACTTACTAAATGTGAATAACCCTTTAACTGTTGACTCGCCAAACCTCAGCACAGAGCAATAGGCTAAGTCTGTATACAGAGAGGACACAGGGCCTGTGTATAGGGAGCAGCAGACTGCATCCATGTAAGGGGCCTGGGCATATACAGGGCGCCTCCTCACCAGGCTGACACCCGTGTGGCCGGGCACACAGCGGCTCTGATGCAGGATACAGCAGGGCTCGCCCAGCACCAGGCCGCGGCACAAGCCGGCTAGGGTCGAGTTCAGACATCAGCGGTAAATCCAGAGCCAGAACCCTCGGACATCCTGCAATAAAGCGCACACTATACTCTCCATCGTGTCTGCCATCTATGCGGCAGGACAGACTACGCGATATCACTATATAACCGCAGGATGCCGGCGGATGAACCAGAGGCCATGATATACTCACTCTGTCCCCGCCATCTTCACCACCGGAAAAGAGGGTAACACGCATGCGCGATGGAAACTTAACCACGCTGCGATGGAACGTCATTTCCGTGCGCGGCAGGCTGCGCAGTGGGATGACGTGCGCTGTGCAGGAAGTGACTGGGGGGCTTCGGGCGCGCGTGCATGGCTGGGGAAGGCGCGCGGTGATTGACCCTCAGCCGATGTGATCGGCGGCATGTCTGTAGTAGAGATTACGAGAGTTTCAGCAGTAACCAACCAGATTCCAGCTTTCATTTGTTTAGTGTAACTTCGACGGTGAAAGACGTGATGTGATTGGTTGCTGTGCAAAGTGAACGTGGTGCCGGGGTCTGTGCAGCGTTACGTGTTTGCTCTTTCTTTCCTCCATAGCTGACATGATATCAGGGCTGAGCCTCTGCGCCGCTCTGGGAGCTTCTCCCAGCATGTAACTTAGTGGGGTCATCTGACTCCGCTCACTTCTGTATTGGGGCGTGATCCTGTCGCCACTGACCCCATTAAAAGGTTTATCCAACAATAAAAAGATCTCTAGCTATATTTAACATGTTTAGCTATGGACTGATTGAAAATACAAAGCAGCGGTATAGTCCTCTTCCTGCGGATACAGCACAGGCCGCTATGGAGGTGTCCGCCTGCTCCGAGAGCACTGGCTGCCCCGTTTTTAGCCTCAGCAAGAGATTGGTTGCAGCGGTCCGGTGACTAGAGCAGCGCATCATTGGATGTATTGGGCTGAGACTTCTAGATGGGCGGACCCCGCACCTAGAGACCTGTACTGAACCTGGGGTGGGGAGGGGGGTGCGGGAAGGTGGTCGAATAACCTCATTAATACATTGTTTTCTGCTATACTCACCCTCCAGCGATGCCTCTCTGCCACTTTCGCTTTTTGTTGCGGACTACAACGTACTTGACCGCTGCAGCCAATCACTTCTTTAATGTCGACTACATTGGCCTCACCACTGAGCCTGATGGGGTTGAAAAAAAAACCACCATTCATGAAAACCTTCTAACCTCTTCATGGTTTTCTCACATAGAGAAGATCTGCTGCAGAGTTGACCTGCTGTAATATTCTGCAGACATTTTCCGCAAACTTGAACATAAAGATTATTTTACGTCTACTTTGCTGCTCCTGTGTGACCCTGTGGATTTTATCTGTGTGGAAATTTTGCAGCAGATCCACTATGTGTGGGGTAAGACCTTACTTATTCAATAAGGTGTATATAAATATTTGGCCGCACCATGGAGCACCGAGCGCCTGTACTTGGTTTGAACAGTTATTCTGTGCTGACCGAGTCCCTTTAATATCAGAACAGCTACAGCCACCATAGCGGTTGTATCAGGGCCGGTTTTAGGCAAAGTGGGGTCCTAGGCAAAAGTTTAATGTGTGGCCCTAAATGCTCACATATTGCACCATCACAATCAAACATTTTGGTTGTATTTACATGTGCTGGGTTTAGGCCATCCAAGGAGCGTGATCAACAATACTGAAGCGGTTCGAGGCTTGTTTCCAGGTCTCTTTACACTGACTGAGGAAGAATATGGGCACAGAACAATCACCAATAGATCAATCTGTCCCCATACACATCTTATTATCGGCAGCACATCTGCAGCTTACACCGGGCAATGTGCTGCTGAGAAGAGTGATTTTGTTCTGCCATAAACAATCCAATCACTCGATGAATAGGCAGCATTTTTGCATCACTAACAAAGCTATGGGGGCAGTGTAGACAGTAGATAGGACATGACAGGTTCCCTTTAAATCATTATTCCTAAATCTAAGCCACTGTGAATACCTCAGTGACCTTGATCAACAGTTTTTTTCTTCTGAAAGAGGTAGCATTAGTTAAAAACTGAAAATTGCTTTTCACAGTATAATTCAACCCAGCACCGAAATTAGGCAATTCATTTATTATTTAGTTCTCCGAGTGGTAAGTACATTCCCACATATCACTATTCCCACAGCATCAATTTGCATCAGCCAATTCAAGGGTGGGCAATTAATATTCTCAGTGGGCCAAATGAGAACCCGAGACTGTCGTGGAGGCCGAACCAATAGCCTGAACTTAATTCTGTTCAATATTACTGTTAGCACAGCAATCAGTCACTGAGCACAGCGGCTCGCTGATCGGCTGCAGCCATCTTGTAATATTGTTTGCTGTAAGACGTCGAGCTCAGAGAAGCCAGATGACGCAGGTGCAGGAGGTAAGTATACTTTTTATTTAATCTAGCCGTCTGGGGGTATTTAAAAGGACTTAACATTGTCACCAAATTCTCACAAAATGGGCTGTAGGAATGCAGGGTAAACCCTCATACATACTAGATGGGTGTTACGAATTGTGTTTCTGTGCTCCCACCTGGTAATGGAGCTGGTCCGGTACGACACTACTCCGGTTGCAAGCGCCGCCATTGCCCTGACCTGGGAGGCGGAGTTACTATGCGTGAGGGAAATTGTCCCAATCTTGTGGAGCATCGTGTTCTGGTGTTGTGGGATGTATTAGTACACGGGATGCTGTATCCCTCACTGATTTCTCTGCCCAGGGAAGATGGAACTTTGACTTCCCTGGTTGCAAAGCAGTGCAGGACGATGTTTTGCTTGGCGTCAAGCAATGGTGGGATTTTGTCCAGCCTGCTGTTGAAGATATATAGTTACATAGTTTATAAGGCCAAAAAAAGACAAGCGTCCTTCCAGTTCAGCCTATTTCTTGTGCACTGCAGCTATTCCGCAGCGTTGATCCAGGGGAAGGCAAAAAAAAACCATGCGGTATAGGCCAATTTACATCATTGAGGAAAAATTCACTTCCCGACACCAATCTGGCAGTCAGATTAAATCCCTGGATTAATTAACTATCACTAAGCATAAGATGTAATTTTATTCTCAAGAAAGGCGTCCAGGCCTCTCTTGAACTCATTAAGTGAGTTGGACATCACTACTTCCTCTCCCAGAGAGTTCCAGAGTCTCACGGCTCTGACCGTAAAGAATCCCCTTCTATGCTGGTGCAGGAACCTCCTTTCCTCCAGACGCATAGTGTGCCCCCTCGTCTTTGTCACCATCCTTGGTATAAACAGGTCATGGGAGAGATCTCTGTACTGCCCCCTGATGTATTTATACATGTTTATGAGGTCTCCCCTAAGCCTTCTCTTTTCCAATGTAAATAGGCCTAATTTTGACAACCTCTCTGGATATTCTAGTCCCTCCATTCCCTTTATTACCTTAGTCGCCCTTTGTACCCTCTCTAGCTCCAATATGTCTTTCCTGAGCACCGGAGCCCAGAACTGTGCACAATATTCTAAGTGCGGCCTTACCAGCGCTTTATACAGAGGAAGAACAATGTTCTCATCATATGCCCCTATTCCTTTTCTGATGCATGCCATGACTCTATTTGCCTTCGCAGCTGCTGCTTGACACTGGACACTCCAATTTAATTTGCTATTAACCAAGACGCCCAAGTCCTTCTCCATGTCAGATTTCCCCAACGGTTTCCCATTTAATATGTATGGGTGACTGCTGTTTTTCTTTCCCATGTGCATGACCTTACATTTATCGGCATTGAACCCCATTTGCCATTTTTTGGCCCAACTCCCCAATTTATCTAAATCCTCCTGTAGCTGTGCCCTATCCTCATCTGTATTAACTACTTTACAAAGTTTAGTATCATCTGCAAATATTGCTATTTTACTATGCAACCCTTCCACTAGATCATTAATAAATATATTAAATAATATAGGGCCCAAGACAGACCCTTGAGGCACCCCGCTAGTAACCCTGACACCCCCTGAGCTTACTCCATTGATAACCACCCTCTGCTTTCTATCACTCAGCCAGCTATTTACCCACTTGCACACATTATCCCCCAGACCAAGCATTCTCATTTTATATACCAACCTTTTGTGTGGCACAGTATCAAACGCTTTGGAGAAGTCAAGGTATACAACATCCACTGACTCTCCCCGCTCCAGCTGTGAGCTCACCTCCTCGTAGAAGGCGATCAGGTTTGTTTGGCAGGAGCGATCCTTCATGAATCCATGTTGATATGGAGTTAGACAGTTATTATCATTAAGATATTCTACAATAGCATCTCTAAGAAATCCTTCAAACAATTTACCCACAACAGACGTTAAGCTGACTGGTCTATAGTTCCCAGGGTCACTTTTAGACCCCTTTTTGAATATTGGTACCACATTTGCTTGGCGCCAGTCTAGTGGGACAGTCCCTGTCCATAAACAGTGCTTGAATATAAGATACAGCGGTCTGTCTATCACATTACTTAATTCTTTTAGTACCCGGGGGTGTATGCCATCTGGGCCTGGTGACTTGTCTATTTTGATATTATTTAGGCGTTTCTGAACTTCCTCCTGGGTTAGGTGGGTGATATTTAGCGGAGGGTTTACTTTATCACTCTGCATTTCCTCCGATAAATTGTTTTCTTTTGTGAAAACAGTGGAGAAGAAGCTATTGAGTAGGTTTGCTTTACCCTCATCGCCCTCTATGATTTTACCCAGGTTATTTTTCAATGGGCCAACTCCATCAGTTTTAATCCTTTTACTGTTTATATAGTTAAAGAACAGTTTGGGATTCGTTTTACTTTCTTTGGCAATTAGTCTCTCTGTCTCCTCTTTTGCTATTCTTATTTGTTTCTTACAGATTTTGTTATTTTCCCTATAAGATATTAGCGCTTCCTCGCTGCCTTCTTGTTTAAGTTTACCGAAAGCCCTTTTTTTGTTTTTCATTGCCCTCTTGACTTCCTTATTTAGCCACATTGGCTTCCTCCTATTCCTAGCCCTTTTATTCCCATAAGGTATGTACCTTCTACAGTGACTATGTAGGACTGTTTTGAAAATTTCCCATTTTCTATCCGTGCTCCTATTACTGAAGATACTATCCCAGTCTATAAGGTGAAGGGCATCTCTTAGCTGATCAAACTTTGCCCTCCTGAAGTTCAGTGTTTTTGTGACTCCCTTGCTGGGCACCCTACTGAAGCACATGTGGAATTGTATAATGTGGTCACTATTTCCCAGGTGCCCCCCGACCTGCACCTCAGTTATTCTGTCTGGCCTGTTAGTTAATATTAAGTCTAAAAGGGCCGTCCCTCTAGTTGGCTCCTGCACAAGTTGTGACAAATAATTGTCTTTGATAATTGACAGAAACCTGTTTCCTTTCTGAGATCTACAGCTTTCGGTTTCCCCGTCTATATCGGGGTAGTTGAAGTCCCCCATAATAATCACCTCATTATTTTTTGCTACTTCGTCTATTTGTCTCATTAATAGACTTTCCGTGGCTTCTGCTATATTTGGTGGTTTATAACAGACTCCTATGATAATTTTATTATTGTTTTTTGCCCCATGTATCTCCACCCATAAGGACTCGACCTCCTCATTTCCCTCCCATACATCCTCCCGTATTGTAGGCTTTAGACACGTCTTTACATATAGACAGACTCCACCCCCTTTCCGACTTCTTCGATCCCTTCTAAACAGACTGTAACCCTGTAAGTTAACTGCCCAGTCATAGCTTTCATCTAACCATGTCTCGGTTATTCCCACTATGTCATAGTTACCTGTAGATATTTCTGCTTCCAGTTCATCTATCTTGTTTGTCAGGCTTCTGGCATTTGCTAGCACGCAGTTTACACAATTTTGTTTTGTTCAATCTTCTCCCTGTGGATTGTATTAGAAATTTTCTTACCTCCCTCCAAGTATATTGTCTTGGACCTTCTTTGTCGCACTTCATATCTTTCATTAGTATGTTCTCTGGTTGCATGTTCGTGTCCGGCGTTTTTCTTCCCATCCCCTCTTCTTCTAGTTTAACGCCCTCCTGATGAGTGTTGCGAGTCTCCTGGCGAATGTGTGTTTCCCGGGTTTGTTGAGGTGTAGTCCGTCTCTGGCAAGGAGTCCGTCATAGAGGTAATTCACACCGTGGTCCAGGAATCCAAATCCTTGTTGTCTCCACCATCGTCTCATCCAGTTGTTCACATCAAGGATCCTGTTCCATCTCCTGACGCCATGCCCGTCTACTGGAAGGATAGAAGAAAAAACTACCTGCGCATCCAGTTCTTTTACTTTCTTCCCCAATGCTTCAAAGTCCTTGCAGATTGTCGGTAGGTCCTTCTTTGCCGTGTCATTGGTGCCAACATGTATCAGAAGAAATGGGTGGACATCCTTGGAACTGATGAGCTTCGGTATCCTATCGGTAACATCCGATAGCAGGGAGTGGCTGTCTGGGGATAATTGGGAGGTAGTCAGCACCTAATCTTTTTTATAATCCTGCTCCCTGCTCAGTTCTTTGCTGTTTATTGCAGTTTCCCATGTGCTTGGTGGTGAGTGGTGCTAACATTAGGTTTTGCTATTACAGCAGGGTTTTCTCATTTTCTCTTTTGGTTACGCTTTCTGGGGTTCCTGCAGAGGTACTCACCTGGTCCTAGACAGGGCACCAGCCGCGTCACCAGACTCCAGCTGTCCGGTGACAGCGGGCCTGGGAAGGGTTCTGCCAAAGTCCCCCTTCCATTTAATGGGGGCTAGGTGAAGAGTATTCCCTGCCCTCACGGGCCCACCTAGCTGGGTAGCTTGTGCCAAGTGCGCCTGTGGCTGTGCCTTTGCTGTTTTGGTGCTGGTCTTTTTGAGTCCCTCTCTGAAGCAAATAAGAGTGGCCAGTCGGCACCTCCAAAATCATCATGTTTGACTAGCATTCAGTTAATATGTATGGGTATTTAATAACTGAGATTATTCTGGAGACCAAAAGACACTGTATATGCACAAAGTGTCTTTTGAACGCCCGAATAATCACATAGATAACTCTCTTCTCGACCCTTTACAATCCGGTTTCCGCTCCTCACACTCTACTGAAACTGCCCACACTAAAGTCTCTAATGATCTACTAACAGCTAAATCTAATGGACGCTACTCCTTGCTGTTTCTCCTGGATCTCTCTGCCACTTTTGACACTGTGGATCACCAGCTTCTCCTCACTATGCTCTGCTCTATAGGCCTCAAGGAAACCGTTCTCTCCTGGTCCTCCTCCTATCTCTCTGACCGCTCCTTCACTGTATCTTTTGCCGGCTCTTCTTCCTCTAATCTTCCCCTCACTATCAGGGTTCCGCAGGGCTCAGTCCTAGGTCCCCTCCTCTTTTCTTTGTATATTGCCCCTATTGGACAAACAATCAGCAGATTTGGTTTCCAGTATCATCTCTATGCTGACGACACACTTCTTCCCCTGACATCACCCCCACTCTAATACAAAATACCAGTGATTGTCTGTCCGCTGTCTCTAACATTATGTCCTCCCTCTATCTGAAACTGCATCTCTCCAAAACTGAACTCCTTGTGTTTCCTTTACTAACCCACCTATATCTGACTTTTGAATTTCCTTGGGTGCTGCCACCATAACTCCTAATCAGCAAGCTTGCTGTCTTGGAGTCATATTTGATTCACAACTTTCCTTTATTCCCCATATACAATCACTCACTCACTCATATCACCTGCACCTTAAAAACATCTCCAGAATCCGACCTTTTTTCACCTTTGATACTGCAAAAACTCTTAGGCTGTGTGCCCACAATGCGTTTTTTAAGCGTTTCCGCAGCGGCAAAAACGCTGCATAAACGCTTAAAAAACGCATGGTAGAAGGCCTGCCATGTTCCCCAATGATAATCCATATGTGCTGTGCACATGCTGCGGAAATTTCCGCTGCGGATTATCATTGCGGAAAAAAACCCAGCACTACCAATTATTTTGCGGAAGTGCTGCGTTTTCGCCGCCTTTGACTTGCATTAGATCGCATGGATTCCGCTTCACTAGATAAGCCCATGCGGAATACATGCGTTCAATGTGCGGATGGTACCCAGGTCTAGAGTAGAGGAGACTCTCCTCCGGACCTGGGTACCATAGAAACTGTAAAAAAAAAAAAGAATAAATAAATATGATACTTACCTTCTGATGGCCCGGGGTGCGCTCCTCCTCCCTTGCCGGCAGATCGCGATGGACTGGAGGACCTGCGCTGATGTCATAGTCATGTGACGGGTCACGCAACGCTGATGTCGGCAGGTCCTTCAGTGTACCACGATCTGCCGGCAGCCAGGACGGAGCAACACCGGGGGCCATGAGAAGGTAAGTATAGATTTATTTTTTGACATTCTCTCGGGTCACACTATATAAATCCATGCCGTTTGCATGGATTTATATAGTGTGACCAAGTTGACAAGAACTTTCCAAGTGATGCTAAAATCGCTTGGAAAGCGCATGTCAACCCGCATGCGGAAATGCAAGTGAAGAACGCTTCACATCCGCATGTCCCTGGCAGGAAAAACGCATGTACAATCCGCATGTACAATTCTCATGTACAATCCGCATGCGTTTTTTTCTGCCAGGGAGATGCAGAAACGCTCAGGAAAAATCCGGAGCATTTCTGCATCGTGGGCACATAGCCTTACTGTCGCTCTTATTCACTCTCGTCTGGACTACTGCAACTCTCTATCAGGCCGATTCACCGACGCCTCTACCCTGCGCCAGTCACTGCACTGGTTACCCATTCACCACAGAATACAATATAAACTCATCTCTCTCACCCACAAGGCTCTCCACAGCTCTGCACCACCCTATATCTCATCCCTCATTTCTGTCTATCGCCCCTCCCGTGCCCTCCGTTCAGCAACTGATCTAAGACTAACATCCTCCTTAATCTGAACCTCACACCTCCGTCTCCAAGACTTCTCTCGTGCCGCGCCAGTTTTCTGGAATCTCTACCCCAAATGATCCGACTAATAGGTAGCCCCCATGTCTTCAAACGTGCTTTAAAAAGACATGTTTAGACAAGCCTATCACCTCAACTCACCAACCGAACTCTCCCCTGTTACCTCCTAAATGTTAATATTAATCTGCTCCTGCCTATTCATCTGTCTCCACATCCTCCATGTACCGAATAGAACACGGTAACTGCTCTTAAGGCCCCGTCACACTTAGCGACGCTGCAACGATCCCGACAACAATACGAACTGTCAGGGATCGTTGCTGCGTCGCTATGTGGTCGCTGGTGAGCTGTCAAACAGGCAGGCTCACCAGCGATCAGGGGAGCAGCGACATCGTGGAAAGAATCTTTCCACGATGTCCTGCTCCTGGTTACGAGCCTGCTGAAGCAGGAGCAGGCTGGTAACCATGGTAAACATCGGGTTACTAGGGGCACACGCGCACCTAGTAACCCGTTGTTTATCATGGTTACCACTCTGCTACGGTGAGCGGGAGGTTACCGCTCACTTTAGCAGGCTCGTAACCATGATAAACAGCGGGTTACTAGGTGCGCGTGTGCCCCTAGTAACCCAATGTTTATCATGGTTACCAGCCTGATCGCTGCTCCCGATGGTCACACACAGCGATGTGTGCTGACCAGCGGGAGGGCAACGACCAAAAAATGGTCCAGGACACTTTGCAGCGATCAGCGACCTCACAGCAGGGGCCTGATCGTTGCAAAGTGTCACAAAACCGTGACACAGCAGCGATCTCGCTATGTGAGACGGGGGCTTTAGACAGATACTGGCTGATGACCATGTTCTACCTATTGTGTCCCCCCCCCCACACACACACACACACATTTCCATATAGATTGTAAGCTTGGAGCAGGACCCTCACTCCTCCTGTAACTGTTGATATGTGATACATTGTATTGTTTATATTGTCTGTATCTGTCCCCGCTTAATTGTAAAGTGCTGTGGAATATGTTGGCACTATAGAAATAAAAATTATTATTATTCTAGTTCTTGCTGTAGAAAAACACAGGCAATGTTTTACCTGAAGCGTAGTTTCTGATGTCTTTTCGGACACCATCTTTTGCAGTGACTTTGCACCTGGCGTCTTTTTTTTTTCCTATTCTATAAATAAAGCAATAGCGTCTTCCAAGCAGGAGCTGCCATTAGACTAGACCGGTCACTTATAGCCGCTCCATGGCTTTCAAAGCCTCGAGCAGTTACAGAAGACGCAACATGTGCACAGCAAGTGTTTTTGACGTTCTTGTGCCTATGTACGTTCTTTTAACGTTTTTTTTTTTCAGGCAGAATCTACCTGATAAAGACGTCATGTGCATATAGCCTTACATGTCTGTAATCCCTGCTGTATAATGGGGATGTGTGAAGATGACCACAGTATGAGACGTTCAGGAAGCTAAACCTCCCAGGAGTTGGGAAGAAATCTGTAAATGAATAAAGACAAAGGTGGTAATGGGGTGGAATCTGTAATGACTTCTCAGCCTTTCAGCATGCGCATTTTAAGGTGTGAATTGGGAGTAGACACCTTATATTGTACTAGTCAGAATAGTCTGCCACTATAGAAGTAAAAGAAAAGAGGGATACAAAGAAGTGGCACAGACCAATATTTTAGAGCAAAAAATTGAACTGTTTCTCAAGGAGAAAAGAAAATATAGACTTCTTATTGTGTACAGTTGTTTCCTTGCCACTAGATGGCGCCGAGCAGCCACATGTGACTGCTGCAAGGCGTCCCCGCTTACTGCATGGAGCTATACACATGGACAGAAGGTAATTCTTGTCACCTTGAATCCGTTTTATGAATCCCCCTCTTCTGAAAAGATACTTAAAAAACATGCCAGAGGTAAAAAATAATAATTAAATATAAGTACAGCATTTTCTGATAATAAATTACCAACTAGAATTAGAAAAAAAAAAGAAATCATACACATAGCATTGCAAACGACAAATTGATAAAATACTTTGAGTAACTTTTCAGCAGAACATTGCCGCACACGTAGTACCTATGGAAATCGTCTGTTGAGGCCAATTTTTATGTCTTATGTATAACGTCAACTTTAAGGGAAACCATTGTGGTAAAAATGGTGTCTGCCGATGTTCTAGAGCAGGTGGAGCTGATCAGATTGATATATATTTTTATGGGAAAATTTCAATAAAACCATTATACTTGGTGACATTTCTGGTGTTTGTGTGCTTAGGAGTCCGGTGGGCGGTCCTATACAGTGATTGACAGTCGTCCCTGTGCATGTAGAGATAGCAGCAGGACCGCCCACTGGACTCCTATGCACACAAACACCAGGGATTTCACTGAATAAGATACAAGTTATACTGAATCTTTTCCTACAAACCGACACAGCGGGTGAAATAAGTATTGAACGCGTCACCGATATTCTAAGTAAATTTATTTCTAAAGGTGTTATTGTCATGAAATTCTCACCAGATGTCGGTAACAACTCATCCAATCCACACAGGCAAAGAAATCAAAGCAATCACAGTCCAGACCTAAATCCCATAGAGAATCTGTGACAAGACTTTTTGTTCACAGACGCCTCCATCCAATCCCACTGAGGTAGAGCGAGTGTGCACAGAAGAAGGGGCAAAAATGTCACCTCTAGATGTGCAAAGCTGGTAGCGACGTACCCCAAAAGACTCGCAGCAATAGCAGAGAAAGGTGGTCCTACAAAGTATTGACTCGGGGGCTGAATACAAATGCACGTCACAATTTTCATATTTAGAAAACCTTGTATCATTTCCTTTACACTTCACAAACACTTCTACTTTGTGTTGGTGAATCACATAAAATCCCACAAAAAATTAAGTTGGTGACTGTAATGTAAAAATGTGGAAAAGTTCACGGGGTATGAATACTTTTTCAAGGCTCTATATATGTATATGTCTGTAAAGCCCTGTGGAAATTAATGGTGCTATATAAGAGAGTAAAATAAATATATAAAGCTGATTTTCCATAAATCACATTTCCACTAATCACATTTTTTCATGTATTTTTTACATAAACGACAACAATTAATAACATAAGGCATACTTTGTATCCCTGTGATCATACAATACTGTAAACACAAAGAGGTTGTCTCATCTTATGAAATGGGTAAAATTGCAAAGTCCTGGTAAAAACAAACAACTGTGCAATTTACTTCTTATTAAAAATTCTCTCCGTTCACAAAAAAAAGTGATTTTTACATTTATTGTTTACAGCTTGTTGCCAAGGTTACCGGCTACCTCAAAAGTCTGATAAGTAGTGCGTGCTTGCCCCAGGAGCCCACCACCCCAAGGCAAGCAGGAGATAGGATCTATGCGATCCTGAGAAACGACTTTAGCTTATTGGTAAATATCACAAATAAAAAGATGACTTTTTTCTGCTTTAATAAAATAACATTTTAATAAAACTTTATCCTGTAGTACGTAACCCCTCCTTATATACAGTACCATGGAATCAATGCTGCTCTAAAAATACAATTATAAATTCTTCTGGCTGTAATTATGGCTGCCTATCTAAATTATTACTGTTTTGGGTCTGTTTGTTTTTTCGTTCTTTGTTAGAAATTACATAAATTAAATATATGTATGCCCTATATTTGTGTGTAATGTGTATATATGTGTAACATGTATGTGCATAGTGTGTAAATCCATGTGTAATGTGTATGCCTGTGCATATTTTATATATGTGTAGCTAAAGTGGATGTGCATGGGTATATCCATAGTGCATGCGTGTATACAGCGGTGGGGCATGGCACAGGGGGACCCAAACACAAGTTCTGCACAGGGCTTTGGCTGTCAGTGTCTGTCCCTAGACTGGCACATTGGATTTCTACAAAAAAATGAATCATTTTTAATGAGGGACAAGGGCCTAGACCGCTGCATAAAAGTATACTGACACATTCCCTTTAAGTTTTTGTTAAATTTTGTTGCAGTGAGATATGTTGGATACTTTGTCTTAAAGGGGTATTCTCAAGTTTGAAAGTTATCCATTATCCCTGGGGTAAGGGATAACTTCCCAATCGTTAAAGGGGTTGTCCGGTACTTTTTTTTTAAGTTGCCCAATGTATTCAGCATGTGGGCATAAGTATCTCTGTAAATACCTTGTGTTGCAGATAATGCCTGTGAGCGGCGCTATCACTGGCCGCTCACAGTCATCACGTGAACCCCGGCTGCAGCCGGCGCTGACATCTGCTGACGTCACGACAAGTCCAGGCTGTAGCCGAGGGTTATTCCCCTGCGTCACACCCGGCATCCACCGCGCGCTCTGCCTCTCCCCATTCATTGGGAAAGCGTGCGGTGGATGCCGGGTGTGACACGGGGGTTAACCCTGCCCACAACCCAGCAGCCACCGTGGGACACCAGCGCTGAGTCACGCCTCAGTTGTCGTGACATCAGCGCGGGGTCACGTGATGCCTGTGATAGCGCCTCTCACAGGCATTATCAGCAACACAAGGTAATTACAAATATACTTATGCCCACATGCTGAATACATTGTGCAATTTAAAAAAAGTACCAGACAACGTCTTTAAGGACCCCATTGATCCCAAGAACCTGAGCTCTGAAGAACCTGGGCTCTGAACTTTCAAATAAAGAATACCCCTTTCAGAGTGAAAGTTAGAGGTTTTTTTTCTACTGTTTTCATTGAAAATGTTCTTCCAAAACTAGAATAAAAGCTTGATCTTTCTACCCTTACCCTCCACAATAGTTAAAAACTGCTGTTGGTTCGCAAACCAGTCTAATATGTCCAGGAACTGGCCCAATTCTCATACTTTGTAACTTGTCAATCACTCCTCTTGAGTGTTTATTTATTCTCATTAAAATTCTTTCAGAACTACAGGTGCTGGAACATCCTTTCCCTTTAATTCCCAGCATGTATTACACCTGCCATTGACCAAAGGTGTACCTGCCCTAAAACTGAAGCCTGTGTCTTTTTCATGCCTGTATGAAGCTTGACAGACAGAAGAGCAGGAGATAAAGACCCCCCACTCAACCTCCGTCACCACTTCATAATCTGTCTTTTAGCTTCTGTGGATCACACTTCACAACAGGCAGCGCACAACAAGTTAAACAGAAGGGAGACACGTAGTGGCCAGTCAGTGGAGTGATTATTGGGGCTACAAATGTTACTTTGGGTGAATGAAAAACTTTGTAATTCTGTTACTACTTTGGACATCAGATAAGCGCCTAAGGCGATTGTAATGGCTGAACATAGAAGACAGCGGTCAGCAGATTACTTATTTGTCTGACCGCTCTCTCCCAATTTCCCTGTAGACATCTATACTCAGCCTTTGTGGTTTTATCTATTTTTTCATTGTCTCCAGTGTGACGTGTATGTAGTCCAGCTTCTGTAGCATTAGAGACATCCCACAGTACCTGTACCAGCATGCCATTGCCATGTGTTTCACAACTGCTGCTGATCGTCTTCATCTCTGCGTGTCATCGAGAACACATCAAACTAATGTGACGTGCGTCTCACTGACGTCCGCTGGAAACTTGTCACCGGCACGCTACAATTAATGGAATAGTTCCAATACTACTGTTACATCAAAGGGTTTAATGTCGAAAAACACTATGGGCTAATAGGGTGACGCCAGCCAGTGCATTTGTGACACGGCCAAAAGGTTTTTGAATGCATGACCCAAATTTTATAAGCTCCAAAAAAAAAAAGTGATATTCTCGTCTTCATAGATGGGATTGTATTGTTAGAAATAAGCACTTTTGCAATTTAAAATTTGAACGAAATTTTCAGCTGCTATCTAGGAGATAGAGGTGGCCGAATACGCACAGTGCTTACAAACTCTTTTCTATTGAGCCTGTAAGCACGGCTTTGAAGCTGAGAGCTTTATTAGCTCCTGATCCTGACCAGCTTCAGTGCAGCGCTTACAAGCTACACTGCAGCGTTGGTCGGTCACCTAGGCAATAAACTGTAAACAAAAGGGTTGATATCTCAAGAACGGCTGCAAATTTTAAAAACAGTAAATTGCAAAAATGTTTGTTTTAACAATATAATCCTCATCTTTGAAGATGGGAATAACCCTCTAATCAACATGGAAAGTCTGCTAAACAACATGCGGGGTAATAAAGCATGTATGTTTATGCAGAGAACGCCTGCAGCAAACCTTGTGGGTTTTTTGGTTGTGCCATACAGCCTTACCCTCCCCCAGCCTTAGTGATGGTTCTGTAGCCCAGCTGAACATATGCCTTAATGCAAACGTAATACGGTTCCATATTACCATACCACTAGGGTCTACTTCACATTGACAGGCATGTGGCTGACTGTACTGGCCTTTAATAGAGAGGTGATTATACAATCTATTGATTACAACTTTAGCCGCATTTACAATGAAAGATTTCCTGTCTGAAAGAGCGCAGGTCAACAAGATCACAAGTTGTGCCCTGCAATAACAGTCTGGAGATATGGTTCTCTTGCATCCAGAAAACTATGCAAAATGACAGCACTATAAAACTGGGTGTGCAAAATGCGACCTGCAACAAACGCGACCTGCAGCCCAACGCGACCTACAACCCAATGCGACCTGCAGCCGGACGTGACCTGCAACCCAACGCGACGTGCAGCCCAACGCGACGTGCAGCCCAACGCGACCTGCAACCCAACGCGACCAGCAGCACAACGCGACCTGCAGCCCAAAGCGACCTGCAGCCCAAAGCGACCTGCAACCCAACGCGACCTGCAGCCCAACGCGACCTGCAACCCAATGTGACCTGCAGCCCAACGCGACCTGCAGCCCAATGCGACCTGCAGCCCAATGCGACCTGTAGCCCAACGCGACCTCCAGCCCAACGTGACCTGCAACCCAACGCGACCTGCAGCCCAAAGCGACCTGCAACCCAAAGCGACATGCAACCAGGGCCGGCGTCAGCACCCGGGCAAATGCCGGGGCCCTGAGCAGGCAGAGGGGCCCACTGGCGGTCGCGCACCCCGCTGGGCTATGGGCGGAGGAGTGCGGTGTCAGCGCCCGCCCTTCTCCGCCGCTTTCTCAGGGCCCCGGCAGCTGGATACTTACCTCTCCCCGTGCCTCCGCAGATCAGCTGTCTTCCCGCTTTGCGCTCCCTGTGATTTCTCAGGTCAGACGTCTTTACACCGCGCCCTCCCCTGAGCCATCACAGGGAGCGCAGAGCGGGAAGATACCGGCGACGCTGGAGTCCAGACCAGAGCAGCGGCAGCAGGTGAGGAGGAGTGAGGGGAGTATTTGATTTTTTTTTTTTTAATGTATGGAGGCATGGGGCAGTATAAAGAGAAGGGGGGGGGACATCCTGCATGGGGCATTATAAAGAGGGGGTGGTGACATCCTGCATGGGGCATCATAAGGTGGGGAACAGCCTGCATGGGGCATTATAAAGGGGGGGGGCAGCCTGCATGGAGCATTAAAATGGGGGTGGGCTGTATGGGGCATTATGTGGGGGGTAACAGCCTGCATGGAGCATTATAAGGGGGGGACAGCCTGTATGGGGCATTATGTGGGGGGTAACAGCCTGCATGCAGCATTATATGGGGGCCAGTATCCTGTATGGAGCGTTATAAGGGGACCGGTATCCTGTATGGAGCGTTATATGGGGGCCAGTATCCTGTATGGAGTTTTATAAGGGGACCAGTATCCTGTATGGAGCGTTATATGGGGGCCAGTATCCTGTATGGAGCTTTATAAGAGGACCAGTATCCTGTATGGAGCGTTATATGGGGGCCAGTATTCTGTATGGAGCCTTATATGGGGGCCAGTATTCCGTATGGAGCCTTATATGGGGGCCAGTATTCCGTATGGGGCCTTATATGGGGGCCAGTATTCCGTATGGAGCCTTATATGGGGGCCAGTATTCCGTATGGAGCCTTATATGGGGGCCAGTATTCCGTATGGAGCCTTATATGGGGGCCAGTATTCCGTATGGAGCCTTATATGGGGGCCAGTATTCCGTATGGAGCCTTATATGGGGGCCAGTATTCAGTATGGAGCCTTATATGGGAGCCAGTATTCCGTATGGAGCCTTATATGGGGGCCAGTATTCCGTATGGAGCCTTATATGGGGGCCAGTATTCCGTATGGAGCCTTATATGGGGGCCAGTATTCCGTATGGAGCCTTATATGGGGGCCAGTATTCCGTATGGAGCCTTATATGGGGGCCAGTATTCAGTATGGGGCCTTATATGGGAGCCAGTATTCCGTATGGAGCCTTATACGGGGGCCAGTATTCTGTGTGGAGCGATTCACCGGTTTCTGAGCTATTGTGGAATTTACAATAGATATCACTCATGTAATGTAAGAAGTGAAATCTTTGCATTGTACTATATATATATATATATATATATATATATATATATATATATATATATATACTTCTCCGCCGTATCTCTGCATCATGAATCGTGGTATGTGTTAAAGGGGCCCACTGAGACTCTTTCGCCCGGGGCCCAGAAAAACCTGGAGCCGGCAACCCAACGCGACCTCCAACCCAACACAACTGCCGATCAGCTTCATGTTTGCGTTCGGCAGTCGTTTCATAGCCTGTTTAGAGAGGCTGAACAGAATGATCAGTAATAGATGGTTTTCTGTGCATTGTCTGTCATTGTCCTTGGCAGCACATATCTTGTGCACATGTGCTGCTGAGAACAATGATTTTTTTTTTAGCAAGCTTAAAAATGATCTCTTCAGATGAACAAATGTTTAGTTCATTGGTCGGGTAACTGAACGCTCATTCACAATAATCAGCTAGTGTGGATGCACCTATAGTTGAGATGGTAGCCCTGTAGATTTTTGGAGATTGAGGGGGTTAATTCTGAGTCCTATGTAATGGGTTCCTTTAAATTATATTATTGGAAATGTGTTGTATAGTGGCACTGTACATGACTTTCTACTTCTCAGTATCGTAAAAGAGAACTTTACATCAAAAATAAGAGCTAAACTTAACTGCTATGTATGCTGGGATTCATCAAGAAAGGTTTAGAACTTGATAAACCAAACTTTACCAGAATTACTCGCAGAAACCACCAAAATATCGTATGTAGAAAGCCCCATTTATAGGATCAGTGAGGATCCCAGCAATCAGCAAGTCATCACCTAACATGGATGATTATCAATTGGAATCCTTACTGTAACCCTAGACTCTTCCGAAAAGTGCCAAGAAAGTAACAGGAACACGCACAGGATGGATTAATAATGGAAGTGGAGAGAAATAAATATTACCGGATAGATGTCGGTACAGAACTAGTAGCAGAGTGTTGTACGGCGTCACACGGCTAATAATTATAGAATGCCTCTGCGGAAAACGCTCTGAAACCTCCTAGACGCCAGTGCTTCCAAGAGGCTCCTTGTGTTGGACGCTCATTTACAGGTGGGGAATGGGCGTAGAGGAGAAGAAGCCGTAAACAGGCGGAATAGCTATGGGTAAAACTTCTAAATGTAAGAAAATCGCCGCACTCAGCAAGTTGATAAAATGAGTCTACACTTATTAATCATCAGACGGGGAAGAGAGATATTATTTCATCCAAAGTGCACATAAGATCCAATGCTAAGAGCCTATTATTGAAGGAACCAGTGTTTAAGATGGATCCGTCTTAAGTTGTACATGAAATGGGGTCTTCTAAAATGTCCTCATTCCAGATAGAATGAAGTATGTAGGTAAAAATGTATTTTCATGGGGGGTCTACCAACTCTCCTTCTACTTCACCTACATTTCAGTACCTCATTCTGTTGTTCTCTTGGGATGCTACTAAGGGCGTCTGGCAGCGGCTTACTCCCCTACCCCTAATAGAAACATATGCATGTTCTGCCTAGCCCCGCGGCATGTATATAGGGGATCTCTAAGGCCACGGCCCCACTATCAGTATTTGGTCAGTATTTTTTCTCAGGAGTGGGAGCCAAAACCAGGTGAGGAACAATCAGAGGAAAGGTATAATAGAAACAAGTCACCAATTCTGCATTTATCACCCACTCCTGGTTTTGGCTCCCACTCCTGAGAAAAAATACTGACCGAATACTGATAGTGGAGCCATGGAATAATTGGAGGACTGATATAATTCACATCAGACAGCCTAGCAGCAGTTCGTGTTCCCTGTGAAGAAGAGGATTGGACATGTTGAATTCCAAGTGCCCGATCCTCCGGCTCTGAGTTCCTCGATGTCTCCTGTTGGGGTAGAGTCGGAAGGCTTCCTCACACACTGTCGGATGGGTAGTATTAATGTAATGTTTATGACCAGCTCAAGGTCTGGTCTCCACTGAGACATTTTGTAGCACTATCAGTTGATTTTAAGATTTTTTTAGACTGTAGTTGTCTTTCATTAAAATCAATCAGTCCTATAAAAAGTCCTATAAAAAGTCTCAGTGAAGACCCCTTACCAGATAATTTAGGTGGAAGTGACCATCTATTTGGTGTGTATGAGGGTCTTCCAAATCCCTGATAACAAATGTCCCAGAAAGTAAGCCACAGTGGTGTGGTAGTGACTTACTCCCCTCTACCTATTAAAAAAACCCATCCATATTCAGTGAGCAAGCATACATAAAGGGGAGTTAGGTGCATTTGGCTGACAACTATCAAAAATATATAGCCAGCTTAAGGGCTTGTTCACACGATGCGTTTTAGCCTCATTTTTTCAATGCGTTTTTCAAGGGTCAAAAAAAAGCTCCAGCAAAGTGAATGAGAGTTCTGAACTCTCATGCACACATCGCTTATTTTTTCCTTGCGAATTTGAACCATCTGCAGCATGTCAATTCCTTCAGTGTTTTTGCAGCATTTTTCACCAATTCCAATAAATGGGGAAAAACACAAATAAAACCAAACCGCATGTAAAAAAAACACATAAAAAATGAGTTAAAACCATGCCTATTTTACTTATATTTCCTGCGAACACTCTGGCTTTTGATGCAAAAACTGCTGCAAATACTGACTGTGTGCACACGCCCTTTGGGTCTTGGTTGTTTGTCTACCACTAAATGCCAGTGTTAAGATTATATTAAATATCCTTCGGGTCATTCACGATCTCTCTCTTATACAATAGGACTGAATGTAGGAAAGAATTTTTCTCTGTGTAAAAATGTTATATTTTTCTCAAGAATATGTTTTTTTCCTACAGAGGAAAGCATCCATCGTACATAAATACAGTAGGTATAAATAATCGCCAAAACAAACATCAGAACAATATCATATGGAAATGAAAGGTTAAAAATCGACACCATACAGAGGCCTATCCACACCAGCAATTGACATGCTGCGGATGAAAAACATCAACAAAAAACAATTTCTGCATTAAAAAAAATGCAGCATAAGAATAAAATTCTGTTAAAGCTCATCCTCTTTCCTGGTTCTGTAAAACGCTGCAGATTTTATGAGCCGAAAATCTGCAATTAAAATCTGCACCAAATTCTGCATATGTGAACGTGGCCTTAGTGGTGTCATCGTCAGATAAAGATCTCTATCCCCCCAAGCTGATTTAACCCTTTGATTCAACAGTAACGACATCAATATATCCACAACTAGTTCTGTCTGGTTTCATCAGGTGGATTTGGGAAAGGTGCAGTTTGTGACCGACTCTAAGGACATTTAGCAGGTGGAGAAAATGCCTGAGAAGGAGAATGTGTCAGGTATCCTAACATGATCCTAAATGTGTGGATCCTCCCAGAAAGCGGAGAGCTTGGAGCGTCAGCAGGGCAGGGAGTGCTGTGTCAGAGCTCGCTGTTACGTCTGCAGCCATAATGGCAGCAGCCAGGCTCATACACGCACAGATGGGTGACATTTATGTATGTGACATTATCTGGGTCAGTGTGTCACATACATACACGTATGCGGAGCCTATGTGCACAATACTATTTCATTGAAAATTACATATGTTGTGGATGGGATTTATAGAACCTCGTGCCGACTGGGCTTCTCAAAGTGGATGGAATTTATAGAACCCCGTGCCCACTGGGTTTCTCAAAGTGGATGGGATTTATAGAACCTCGTGCCCACTGGGCTTCTCAAAGTGGATGGGATTTATAGAACCCTGTGCCCACTGGGCTTCTCAAAGTGGATGGGATTTATAGAACCTCGTGCCCACTGGGCTTCTCAAAGTGGATGGGATTTATAGAACCTCGTGCCCACTGGGCTTCTCAAAGTGGATGGGATTTATAGAACCCTGTGCCCACTGGGCTTCTCAAAGTGGATGGGATTTATAGAACCCTGTGCCCACTGGGCTTCTCAAAGTGGGTGGGATTTATAGAACTCTGTTCCCACTGGGCTTCTCAAAGTGGATGGAATTTACAGAACCCCGTGCCCACTGGGCTTCTCAAAGTGGATGGGATTTATAGAACCCTGTGCCCACTGGGCTTCTCAAAGTGGATGGGATTTATAGAACCCTGTGCCCACTGGGCTTCTCAAAGTGGATGGAATTTATAGAACCCCGTGCCCACTGGGTTTCTCAAAGTGGATGGGATTTATAGAACCTCGTGCCCACTGGGCTTCTCAAAGTGGATAGGATTTATAGAACCCTGTGCCCACTGGGCTTCTCAAAGTGGATGGGATTTATAGAACCTCGTGCCCACTGGGCTTCTCAAAGTGGATGGGATTTATAGAACCTCGTGCCCACTGGGCTTCTCAAAGTGGATGGGATTTATAGAACCCTGTGCCCACTGGGCTTCTCAAAGTGGATGGGATTTATAGAACCCTGTGCCCACTGGGCTTCTCAAAGTGGGTGGGATTTATAGAACTCTGTTCCCACTGGGCTTCTCAAAGTGGATGGAATTTACAGAACCCCGTGCCCACTGGGCTTCTCAAAGTGGATGGGATTTATAGAACCCTGTGCCCACTGGGCTTCTCAAAGTGGATGGGATTTATAGAACCCTGTGCCCACTGGGCTTCTCAAAGTGGATGGGATTTATAGAACCCTGTGCCCACTGGACTTCTCAAAGTGGATGGAATTTATAGAACCCCGTGCCCACTGGGCTTCTCAAAGTGGATGGGATTTATAGAACCCTGTGCCCACTGGGCTTCTCAAAGTGGATGGGATTTATAGAACCTTGTGCCCACTGGGCTTCTCAAAGTGGATGGGATTTATAGAACCCTGTGCCCACTGGGCTTCTCAAAGTGGATGGGATTTATAGAACCTCGTGCCCACTGGGCTTCTCAAAGTGGATGGGATTTATAGAACCTCGTGCCCACTGGGCTTCTCAAAGTGGATGGGATTTATAGAACCCTGTGCCCACTGGGCTTCTCAAAGTGGATGGGATTTATAGAACCCTGTGCCCACTGGGCTTCTCAAAGTGGGTGGGATTTATAGAACTCTGTGCCCACTGGGCTTCTCAAAGTGGATGGAATTTACAGAACCCCGTGCCCACTGGGCTTCTCAAAGTGGATGGGATTTATAGAACCCTGTGCCCACTGGGCTTCTCAAAGTGGATGGGATTTATAGAACCCTGTGCCCACTGGGCTTCTCAAAGTGGATGGGATTTATAGAACCCTGTGCCCACTGGACTTCTCAAAGTGGATGGAATTTATAGAACCCCGTGCCCACTGGGCTTCTCAAAGTGGATGGGATTTATAGAACCCTGTGCCCACTGGGCTTCTCAAAGTGAATGGGATTTATAGAACCTCGTGCCCACTGGGCTTCTCAAAGTGGATGGGGTTTATAGAACCTCGTGCCGACTGGGCTTCTCAAAGTGGATGGAATTTATAGAACCCCGTGCCCACTGGGTTTCTCAAAGTGGATGGGATTTATAGAACCTCGTGCCCACTGGGCTTCTCAAAGTGGATGGGATTTATAGAACCCTGTGCCCACTGGGCTTCTCAAAGTGGATGGGATTTATAGAACCTCGTGCCCACTGGGCTTCTCAAAGTGGATGGGATTTATAGAACCTCGTGCCCACTGGGCTTCTCAAAGTGGATGGGATTTATAGAACCCTGTGCCCACTGGGCTTCTCAAAGTGGATGGGATTTATAGAACCCTGTGCCCACTGGGCTTCTCAAAGTGGGTGGGATTTATAGAACTCTGTGCCCACTGGGCTTCTCAAAGTGGATGGAATTTACAGAACCCCGTGCCCACTGGGCTTCTCAAAGTGGATGGGATTTATAGAACCCTGTGCCCACTGGGCTTCTCAAAGTGGATGGGATTTATAGAACCCTGTGCCCACTGGGCTTCTCAAAGTGGATGGGATTTATAGAACCCTGTGCCCACTGGGCTTCTCAAAGTGAATGGGATTTATAGAACCTCGTGCCCACTGGGCTTCTCAAAGTGGATGGGGTTTATAGAACCTCGTGCCGACTGGGCTTCTCAAAGTGGATGGAATTTATAGAACCCCGTGCCCACTGGGCTTCTCAAAGTGGATGGGATTTATAGAACCTCGTGCCCACTGGGCTTCTCTAAGTGGATGGGATTTATAGAACCCTGTGCCCACTGGGCTTCTCAAAGTGGATGGGATTTATAGAACCTCGTGCCCACTGGGCTTCTCAAAGTGGATGGGATTTATAGAACCTCGTGCCCACTGGGCTTCTCAAAGTAGATGGGATTTATAGAACCCTGTGCCCACTGGGCTTCTCAAAGTGGATGGGATTTATAGAACCCTGTGCCCACTGGGCTTCTCAAAGTGGGTGGGATTTATAGAACTCTGTGCCCACTGGGCTTCTCAAAGTGGATGGAATTTACAGAACCCCGTGCCCACTGGGCTTCTCAAAGTGGATGGGATTTATAGAACCCTGTGCCCACTGGGCTTCTCAAAGTGGATGGGATTTATAGAACCCTGTGCCCACTGGGCTTCTCAAAGTGGATGGGATTTATAGAACCCTGTGCCCACTGGACTTCTCAAAGTGGATGGGATTTATAGAACCCCGTGCCCACTGGGCTTCTCAAAGTGGATGGGATTTATAGAACCCTGTGCCCACTGGGCTTCTCAAAGTGGATGGGATTTATAGAACCTCGTGCCCACTGGGCTTCTCAAAGTGGATGGGATTTATAGAACCCTGTGCCCACTGGGCTTCTCAAAGTGGATGGGATTTATAGAACCTCGTGCCCACTGGGCTTCTCAAAGTGGATGGGATTTATAGAACCTCGTGCCCACTGGGCATCTCAAAGTGGATGGGATTTATAGAACCCTGTGCCCACTGGGCTTCTCAAAGTGGATGGGATTTATAGAACCCTGTGCCCACTGGGCTTCTCAAAGTGGGTGGGATTTATAGAACTCTGTGCCCACTGGGCTTCTCAAAGTGGATGGAATTTACAGAACCCTGTGCCCACTGGGCTTCTCAAAGTGGATGGGATTTATAGAACCCTGTGCCCACTGGGTTTCTCAAAGTGGATGGGATTTATAGAACCCTGTGCCCACTGGGCTTCTCAAAGTGGATGGGATTTATAGAACCCTGTGCCCACTGGACTTCTCAAAGTGGATGGAATTTATAGAACCCCGTGCCCACTGTGCTTCTCAAAGTGGATGGGATTTATAGAACCCTGTGCCCACTGGGCTTCTCAAAGTGAATGGGATTTATAGAACCTCGTGCCCACTGGGCTTCTCAAAGTGGATGGGGTTTATAGAACCTCGTGCCCAGTGGGCTTCTCAAAGTGGATGGGATTTATAGAACCCTGTGCCCACTGGGCTTCTCAAAGTGGATGGGATTTATAGAACCCTGTGCCCACTGGGCTTCTCAAAGTGGATGGGATTTATAGAACCCTGTGCCCACTGGGCTTCTCAAAGTGGATGGGATTTATAGAACCCTGTGCCCACTGGGCTTCTCAAAGTGGATGGAATTTATAGAACCCCGTGCCCACTGGGCTTCTCAAAGTGGATGGGATTTATAGAACCCTGTGCCCACTGGGCTTCTCAAAGTGGATGGGATTTATAGAACCCTGTGCCCACTGGGCTTCTCAAAGTGGATGGGATTTATAGAACCCTGTGCCCACTGGACTTCTCAAAGTGGATGGAATTTATAGAACCCTGTGCCCACTGGGCTTCTCAAAGTGGATGGAATTTATAGAACCTCGTGCCCACTGGGCTTCTCAAAGTGGATGGAATTTATAGAACCCTGTGCCCACTGGGCTTCTCAAAGTGGATGGGATTCATAGAACCTCGTGCCCACTGGGCTTCTCAAAGTTGGTGGGATTTATAGAACCTCGTGCCCACTGGGCTTCTTTTTAACGCAGTGTCAACTGATGACCAGCGGTGCGTGTTTCACATCTGCAGCATGTCAATCTCTCTTGCGGGTACGCTGTGTGGAATTTCCCCATAGACTTACATGAGATGCGGAAATTCTGCAAGTGAAAAACCCACATGCATTTTAAGTTTAAAGTTTTGTCACAGTCACATACCAAGAAGTATCAAAAACAAAGCAGCCATATTTAAAGCATGACATAGCAAAGAGAGAGGAAAAAAGCAGCATCAAAAACACGATAAAAGCGCACGTTAACCCCTTCACCACCTTGGGTTTTCCATTTTCATTTTTAGCTCCCCTTCTTCCCAGAGCCCTAACTTTTTTATTTTTCCCGTCATTATGGCCATGTGAGGGGCTTATTTTTTGTAGGTCAAGTTGTACTTTTGAACAACACCATTGGTTTTACCATATGGTGTACTGGAAAATGGGAAAAAAATCCAAGTGAGGTGAAATTACAAAAAAAGTGCAATTCCACAATTATTATTTTTTTACCAAGTTCACTAAATGCTAAAACTAACCTGCCATTATCATTCCCCAGGTGATTACAAGTTCGTAGATACCAAACATGTATAGGTTATTTTTTATTTAAGTGGAGCAAACAAAAATCAAACTCTGACAGCGGCATTTAACATGATCGCAGCGGAGGAGTGCCATTAGCTCCGCCCATCAATGCCCCACTCACATGATCGCGGGGCACCGATGGGTTGGCATGACAACCCAGGGTCTGCAGGAGACCTGTCTGGTTGTCATTGAAGCCCTGCTATGTGCAACATAAGCGATCTTCTGATCACAGCTTCAAGTCTCCCATGGAGACTATTAAAGCAAGTAAAAAAAAAAGTTTTTAAAAATAAAAAAAAAACTTCAAATCACCCCCCTTTCACCCCATTCAAAATAAAACAATAAAAAAACACCGCGTTCAGAATCACCCAATCTATCAAAATATAAAAAGAATTAATCCGATTGGTAAACGGCATAACAAGAAAGAAATCAAAACGCCAGAATAACACTTTTTGGTCACCACAACATTGCAATAAAATGCAATAACAGTCGATCAAAAAGATCGTATGTACCCCAAAATAGTATAAATAAAAACGTCAACGTGCAAAAAATAAGCGCTCGTTTGGCCCCAGATTCTGAAAAATGGAGACGCTACGGGTCTAGGAAAATAGCGACTTTTTTTTTTTTTTTTTACAAACTTTGGATTTTTTTTTAACCACTTAAATAAAAAAGAACCTATACATGTTTGGTATCTACGAGCTCGTAATCACCTGGAGAATCATATGACATGGTCAGTTTTAGCATCTAGTGAACATGGTAAAAAAAAAAAAAAAAAAACTAATGTGGAATTGCACTTTCTTTGTAATTTCACTGTGCTTGAAATTTTTTTCCCCATTTTCCACTACACTATATGGTAATATCAATGGTGTCGTTCAAAAGTGCAACTCATCCCGCAAAAAATAACCCCTGACATGGCCACATTGACAGAAAAATAAAAAAGTTATGGCTCTGGGAAGAAGGGGAGCAAAAAACGAGAACGGAAAAACCCAAGGCGGTGAAGGGGTTAATAATAGCATTCTGAACCGGTTCAGTCACAGCTCTGTGTATATAGAGCGCCAGCTGTAACTGCGCCCCTGTCACTGACTGACAGCCAGCTCAGCGTTACAGCCTGCTGTCAGTCAGGGCCGGTTACAGCTGGCGCTCTATATACACAGAACGGTGACTGAACCGGTTCAGAATGCTATTATTAACCCCTTCAGCACCTTGGGTTTTTCCGTTTTTGCATTCTCGTTTTTTGCTCCCCTTCTTCCCAGAGAGAACACCCACTGAACGCTGCTGGGAGGAATAAAGTTAATTTTCTCCCGGCAGGAGGGATCTAAGTGCAGGCACTGGGCAGGTTAAGAACGCTATTAACCAACCTGCAGATTAACCCCATACCGGCAGGTTAATAGCATTTTTTCATGTGACAGGTTCCCTTTAAAAATAACGCAACAACAAAAAAAATCAAGAAACTTAATATAAAAAATCCAAGTTCCCATGATGAACATTGTGTACGTTTTTGATGTTGCAGATTTTCTGTACAGCCGTTTTTATACATCAGCAGTTGTTAAAATTTACAAGACCAAATACAGTTTCCCAAGTTAAAGAATTACAGTGTATTCCTAAAAATCGGACGCTATACGATTCATTTGTTTGTTGTCCCTTTTTTCTTTTTTTGCGCACTCATACATTTGGGTAGGCAAGTCTCAGCAGAAATACAGAAGAGAATAGGGCATACTGAGATTTTTGTCACACGGACATTCGGTCCATATAGAAAATTGGTCATCTGTACAGCAATGTGGAATAACATACAAATGGTGTCAGTTTTTTTCTTACAGACCGAAAATATGGCCGTGTGAACGAAGCCTAACAGTGCAAGATTAAAAAACAATTAATGTCTATGGGAGAAAAACACCACAAAGTAGCCGGAAAGGGCCGTACCTGCACCAGGTTTAAATATTTTATAAAAGGCATCGAAAAACAATAAACGTAAGGAAATGGAAAAGAGCGTCACAATAAATGCAGTGGATGTCTAATGTTTAATATTTCCATATTGACTTCCAGCAAAGATCTGTCCGAAGAATTTTCAAACAAAAGAAAAATGCAAGAAAAAAACTCATTAAAATATATTTTTCTTTTACAAAAATGCTTTGCATAAAGCCACTGTATACAATTTCCATAATGATCACACTTCTGGAATTGTTTTCCCTTATTCATCTAATTCCCTCTTGCTGTGCAGTGTAGGGACCGTTCTGTACTCCCCAGCCACCTACTCCTGGGACATGGACTGTAAGGCTGCTCAATGTGAATACCGGCAGGAAATCCAGAAACCTGCTGTCTCATCACCACTCCTTCATCTCAACGTCTGGGAACCTTTAGAAGTATTTAGGAATAATATAAGTAATTTATATTTAACCTATTAGAACTGATGACTTATGGTTAGGGTAGGTCACCAATAATATGTTCAACAGGAACATGGTCTGATCATACCACATCTCCTGGGCAGGGGAGGAAGGAAAAGAGTATACAGACATTACAGCAGGGGGTCACAGAGGATTTTTTTCTGTGAGATAAAACATTTCACTGCCTGTTTTAAAAAATTTTTTACTTCAAAGAAAGAATCCGCTGTGATCCCATACTGTCCTGTCTGTATACTCTCTTTGCTTCCTCCCCTCCCCAGGAGATGTGGTATGATCAGACCATGTACGGTCAGACACAGCCATTACACAGTACACAGCAGGGGCACATTTATAAGATTATCTCAGCACAGGAACATTTTATTTAAAACACATCCAATTGTGGAACTTATTATTATTCCAACATCTATTGATTAAAATCAACTTTGTTAGTGGGAAAACCCCTTTAAGTCATGAATTCTCCCAACTCAGTTCAATATTGGGGTATTATGGGGGCACTGTGGCCGGCAGTATTATGGGGGCGCTGAGGCTGCCAGTGTTATGGGGGCGCTGTGGCCGGCAGTATTATGGGGGCGCTGTGGCCGGCAGTATTATGGGGGCGCTGTGGCCGGCAGTATTATGGGGACGATGTGGCCGGCAGTATTATGGGGGCGCTGAGGCTGCCAGTGTTATGGGGGCGCTGTGGCCGGCAGTATTATGGGGGCGCTGTGGCCGGCAGTATTATGGGGGCGCTGTGGCCGGCAGTATTATGGGGGCGATGTGGCCGGCAGTATTATGGGGGCGCTGTGGCCGACAGTATTATGGGGACGATGTGGCCGGCAGTATTATGGGGGCGCTGTGGCCGGCAGTATTATGGGGACGATGTGGCCGGCAGTATTATGGGGGCGCTGTGGCCGGCAGTATTATGGGGGCGCTGTGGCCGACAGTATTATGGGGACGATGTGGCCGGCAGTATTATGGGGGCGCTGTGGCCGACAGTATTATGGGGACGATGTGGCCGGCAGTATTATGGGGGCGCAGTGGCAGGCAGTATTATGGGGACGCTGTGGCCGACAGTATTATGGGGTCGCTGTGCCCGGCAGTATTATGGGGGCGCTCCGGCCGGCAGTATTATGGGGGCGCTGTGGCCGGCAGTATTATGGGGGCGCTGTGGCCGGCAGTGTTATGGGGGCGCTGTAGCCGCAGTATTATGGGGGCGCTGTGGCCGGCAGTGTTATGGGGGCGCTGTGGCCGGCAGTATTATGGGGACGCTGTGGCAGGCAGTATTATGGGGGCGCTGTGGCCGGCAGTATTATGGGGCGCTGTGGCCGGCAGTATTATGGGGGCGCTGTGGCCGGCAGTATTATGGGGGCGCTGTGGCCCGCAGTATTATGGGGGCGCTGTAGCCGCAGTATTATGGGGGCGCTGTGGCCGGCAGTGTTATGGGGGCGCTGTGGCCGGCAGTATTATGGGGACGCTGTGGCAGGCAGTATTATGGAGGCGCTGTGGCCGGCAGTATTATGGGGGCGCTGTGGCCGGCAGTATTATGGGGGCGCTGTGGCAGGCAGTATTATGGGGGCGCTGTGGCAGGCAGTATTATGGGGGCGCTGTGGCCGGCAGTATTATGGGGGCGCTGTGGCCGGCAGTATTATGGGGGCGATGTGGCCGGAAGTATTATGGGGGCGCTGTGGCCGGCAGTATTATGGGGGCGCTGTGGCCGGCAGTATTATGGGGGCGATGTGGCCGGCAGTATTATGGGGGCGCTGTGGCCGGCAGTATTATGGGGGCAATGTGGCCGGCAGTATTATGGGGGCGATGTGGCCGGCAGTATTATGGGGGCGCTGTGGCCGGCAGTATTATGGGGGCGCTGTGGCCGGCAGTATTATGTAGGCGCTGTGGCCGGCAGTATTATGGGGGCGCTGTGGCCGGCAGTATTATGGGGGCGATGTGGCCGGCAGTATTATGGGGCCACTGTGGCCGGCAGTATTATGGGGGCGCTGTGGCCGGCAGTATTATGGGGGCGCTGTGGCCGGCAGTATTATGGGGGCGATGTGGCCGGCAGTATTATGGGGGCACTGTGGCCGGCAGTATTATGGGGGCGCTGTGGCCGGCAGTATTATGGGGGCGATGTGGCCGGCAGTATTATGGGGGCGCTGTGGCCGGCAGTATTATGGGGGCGCTGTGGCCGGCAGTATTATGGGGGCGCTGTGGCCGGCAGTATTATGGGGACGCTGTGGCTGCAGTATTATGGGGACGCTGTGGCTGCAGTATTATGGGGGCGCTGTGGCCGGCAGTATTATGGGGGCGCTGTGGCCGGCAGTATTATGGGGGCAATGTGGCCGGCAGTATTATGGGGGCAATGTGACCGGCAGTATTATGGGGGCGCTGTGGCCGGCAGTATTATGGGGGCGATGTGGCCGGCAGTATTATGGGGGCGATGTGGCCGGCAGTATTATGGGGGCGCTGTGGCCGGCAGTATTATAGGGGCAATGTGGCCGGCAGTATTATGGAGGCGCTGTGGCCGGCAGTATTATGGGGGCGCTGTGGCCGGCAGTATTATGGGGGCGCTGTGGCAGGCAGTATTATGGGGGCGATGTGGCCGGCAGTATTATGGGGGCACTGTGGCCGGCAGTATTATGGGGGCGCTGTGGCCGGCAGTATTATGGGGGCGCTGTGGCCGGCAGTATTATGGGGGCGATGTGGCCGGCAGTATTATGGGGGCGCTGTGGCCGGCAGTATTATGGGGGCGCTGTGGCCCGCAGTATTATGGGGGTTACTGTGGCCGGCAGTATTATGGGGGCGCTGTGGCCGGCAGTATTATGGGGGCGATGTGGCCGGCAGTATTATGGGGGCGATGTGGCCGGCAGTATTATGGGGGCGCTGTGGCCGGCAGTATTATGGGGGCAATGAGGCCGGCAGTATTATGGAGGCGCTGTGGCCGGCAGTATTATGGGGGCGCTGTGGCCGGCAGTATTATGGGGGCGCTGTGGCCGGCAGTATTATGGGGGCGCTGTGGCAGGCAGTATTATGGGGGCGCTGTGGCCGGCAGTATTATGGGGGCCCTGTGGCCGGCAGTATTATGGGGGCGCTGTGGCCGGCAGTATTATGGGGGCGCTGTGGCCGGCAGTATTATGGGGGCGATGTGGCTGGCAGTATTATGGGGGCGCTGTGGCCGGCAGTATTATGGGGGCGCTGTGGCCCGCAGTATTATGGGGGTTACTGTGGCCGGCAGTATTATGGGGGCGCTGTGGCCGGCAGTATTATGGGGGCGCTCCGGCCGGCAGTATTATGGGGGCGCTGTGGCCGGCAGTATTATGGGGGCGATGTGGCCGGCAGTATTATGGGGGCGCTGTGGCCGGCAGTATTATGGGGGCGCTCCGGCCGGCAGTATTATGGAGGCGCTGTGGCCGGCAGTATTATGGGGGCGCTGTGGCCGGCAGTATTATGGGGGCGCTGTGGCCGGCAGTATTATGGGGGCGATGTGGCCGGCAGTATTATGGGGGCGCTGTGGCCGGCAGTATTATGGGGGCGCTCCGGCCGGCAGTATTATGGGGGTGCTGTGGCCGGCAGTATTATGGGGGCGATGTGGCCGGCAGTATTATGGGGGTGCTGTGGCCGGCAGTATTATGGGGGCGCTGTGGCCGGCAGTATTATGGGGGTGCTGTGGCCAGCAGTATTATGGGGGCGCTGTGGCCGGCAGTATTATGGGGGCGATGTGGCCGGCAGTATTATGGGGGCGCTGTGGCCGGCAGTATTATGGGGGCAATGAGGCCGGCAGTATTATGGAGGCGCTGTGGCCGGCAGTATTATGGGGGCGCTGTGGCCGGCAGTATTATGGGGGCACTGTGGCCGGCAGTATTATGGGGGCGATGTGGCCGGCAGTATTATGGGGGCGCTGTGGCCGGCAGTATTATGGGGGCAATGAGGCCGGCAGTATTATGGAGGCGCTGTGGCCGGCAGTATTATGGGGGCGCTGTGGCCGGCAGTATTATGGGGGCGCTGTGGCCGGCAGTATTATGGGGGTGATGTGGCCGGCAGTATTATGGGGGCGCTGTGGCCGGCAGTATTATGGGGGCAATGAGGCCGGCAGTATTATGGGGGCGCTGTGGCCGGCAGTATTATGGGGGTGATGTGGCCGGCAGTATTATGGGGGCGCTGTGGCCGGCAGTATTATGGGGGCGCTGTGGCCGGCAGTATTATGGGGGCGCTGTGGCCGGCAGTATTATGGGGGTGATGTGGCCGGCAGTATTATGGGGGCGCTGTGGCCGGCAGTATTATGGGGGCGATGTGGCCGGCAGTATTATGGGGGCGATGTGGCCGGCAGTATTATGGGGGCGCTGTGGCCCGCAGTATTATGGGGGTTACTGTGGCCGGCAGTATTATGGGGGCGCTGTGGCCGGCAGTATTATGGGGGTTACTGTGGCCGGCAGTATTATGGGGGCGCTGTGGCCGGCAGTATTATGGGGGTTACTGTGGCCGGCAGTATTATGGGGGCAGTTGAGGTCTTCCCTTCTCGCCGGGCAGACCAGTGCAGGCTCCAGCAGCGGCAGCAGGTGGGTCACAGCCGGGCAGGGAACAGTTACTGTTTGCCCCGCCCCCTCCCGTCCATGTGACGCGGGGTTACCTCCTGGCCGGTGCCCGGGTATATATCGCGCTGCCGGGGCACAACATGCAGTGTACGGGCCGCAGCTCTGCAGGCAGCATCCCGGTGTGGCGCAGCACAGCCCGCGGTGTGAGCGGCTCCAGGACGGGACGCGCTTGCTGCAAGTTTCCGAGTGACTTGTGCGATCGGCGGGACATGGGCAGGAGCACCGCGCCGAGCAGCCGCCACTAACTGCACTGTCCCGGGCAGAGATCGCAGACCGCACCGCCGTCCCCGCAGCCCCAGAGCCGGAGCGCGGACACTTCTTACCCCGCAACATGAACATCGTGCTGGAGCTGTTCGTGGTCACTTTTAAGGTCCTCTGGGCCTTCGTGCTGGCGGCGGCCAAGTGGCTGGTGCGCCCCAAGGAGAAGAGCGTGGCGGGGCAGGTGTGCCTGATCACCGGGGCCGGCAGCGGCATGGGCCGCCTCTTCGCCCTGGAGTTTGCCCGGCGCCGCGCGCAGCTGGTGCTCTGGGACATCAACACGCAAAGCAACGAGGAGACGGCGGGCCTGGTGCGGGAGGTGTACCGGGAGCTGGAGGCGGCCGCCGCGACGCGGGGTGAGTGCTGCGGGCTGGGTGATGGTGCTGGTGGGTGATGGTGCCACACACGTCCGACCCTGATCGGACGATCGCTGTACTGGAGCTCCTGCTCTAACCTTCCCAGACCGCTGCACTTAAATCCTCTGTGCTCTGGATAATCCAGAGCTACCCTGATCTGACCATTATCTCTTATTATTGGGGGTGCGCATCATTGCCCCCCTAATGCAATGTATTTCGGTTTTGGAAATGGTGCAAAGGTTGATCCTGTAGGTCACAACTGTGAAATGGGTGTAATTGATGGCTGTGGTACTAGTCAATATTTCCAGAGTGATCCTTTTAAGTTTAGTATGTGTGGCCCGGTGCCATGTATAGGGGATGTGGGACCCAGTGCCATGTACAGGAGGGGGGCCAGTGTAGGGGATTTGGGGCCCTGTGCCATGTACAGGATGGCTGGAGATCCCACCACAGTGATGGCTGTGTGTGTGAACAGACCCCACAAGTGTTCTTGTATCTATATAGTCCTAAAGTGACCAGTGATGGCACTGTGGCCGTGCACGGATCACCTTTTAGCCCTCTGTATGGGGCAGACTATTGAGGGTCCGGTCACTTTCTCAGAAGAACTGTACCTGCACTTCATGATCAACTTTAAAGGCCTAAATGTAATTTCTCCCCCCCTCACTAATATATTCAGTTTTCTCATTATGACTTAAAAATAAACCGTTGACCTAAAACGCATCCTGTAGCCATCTCTCTCCCGGCCATGACTGCTGCTCAGCTGTGTGTAGACCCATCAGGACTGGTGCGGCCCCTGTCAGAGCATGTTAGGAGTTGTAGTGCTGGCACAGCTGGAGTGCTTGTATCTGACAGTTGCCTGCATCACACAATCATTCGGCTGCATCCATTCTCCAATCCCTGGAGCAGATTTGTCCCAAAGCCTGTGAGATGTCTGGCCGAGCGTCGTGCTGATCAAAGTGCAGCACAGTTTGCATTGGCCGCGCTCCCGCTGCCTGTTGTATAAGTGCTCCACATCTGCTCCCAGTATACGGCCGTGCGCCCGACTCCCACTGACGTAAGGGCAATGAATGGCCGTGTGCTGAAGTAAATACTCCAGTAGTGATGGATGGCCCCTGACTCCTGCCAGGGCTTAATCAGTCTTGCAGAACCTTTCATCGTCTAACTCAATGTTCCTGTTGCTTTTCTTTCTCGTTTTGCTCTGAACAGCTGGAAACCCGGTGGAGGAAGAAGTGCTGCCGAGCTCCAACCTGCAGGTGTATACATACACGTGTGACGTGGGCAAGCGAGACAGTGTCTACAGCACCGCCGAAAAGGTCCGCCGCGAGGTCGGAGACGTCTTCCTTCTGCTCAATAATGCCGGTGTGGTGTCTGGACACCATCTCCTCGAGTGCCCAGATGAGCTGATTGAAAGGACTATGATGGTGAACTGCCATGCACACTTCTGGGTAAGGCTTGCACCCCACCCTTGTGTAAAGTCTCCCCCTCTTAGTCCTTGGAGATTATGAAATCTGTCCCATGTAGTAAGTGGCTTCTTATGTTACCTGTGGTATACTTGTAGCAGACTTTATAGTAAAGAGAAGCCAAATCTATAGTGTAAACTCCTCTGCATAGGCTTGAAGAAAACCTTGTATGCACAGGCAAGAGCAGCTCCTGGCACAGCTGTACACCTAGCTGAGCAGTCAGTGCAATGGTGGCCAAGGTGCTGAGCGCCTCATCTGCACATGTACGTAAACGTGTTTGCTCCAAAACCTGTTCAGTGGACTCTTTCACTAAAGTAATGGCTTCCCCTGGTGCACGGTCCCCCTACAAGGACCATTGATGACTTGGATACCCATTTTTGCAGACAAACTTTCTCAATTAGCCTCAGGTACAGGAAGGAAAGCTGCTCGCCTCTGCATCCTTGTCAGACCTATCAACAAGTCTCGCATTATTTGCCATATAGGAAGGGACATGTCAGGCACACCGGAAGAGTTGCTTTCTTAAACCTTGTTTTCTTAGAATAGCTGTTGCTTTTTAGAGTCAGACATGGTTCACAGCAACTGGGTGTCTGTTGCAGTTTCATGCTGCGTCTGTGGTTAGGGCAGCATGAAGCCTCTGATGGGGTCTCCTTTTAATACTCATTAGTTTTTCCCTTTTATTACCTAATCGAGTGAGTTTCTGTATATCTACAATCTGACTGGTAACTCCTTGCCACACAGAATTTCATCCTTCAGGCGCAGTGTGATGGCCGTATAAATCTGAACGCAGTGCATGGATGGACTGGCCGGCGGCTCTACCGAGCGTGACTGCTTCATAGATACCTGAAGCTGTTAAACTTGAGTTGGGAGAGTCACCAGTTCATGCACGGCTTTCCGATCTGTCTGATTTATATGGCCGCTACTGCACCCTCTAGAGTTGAAATTTATATTTGAGCTGACTTTGTTACTAATGCGACAATTTTTTTTTTTTTTTTTTTTTTTTTTTTTTTTAAACTGGATATTAAATCTAGAGTCACAAGCCTCTTACAAAGGTATCCAGGTTCTACTACTTGGTTTTGGCCACGAATATTGGTTATGTATACATGGCTTTATTAGTGGTCCAGGTACATTACCATACTTCAGGAGCTCTTCCCAGTGTATACATTTAAAGGGAACCTGTCACCAGGGAAAACAAAAGCTATTAACCTGCAGATATTGGGTTAATAGTGTTCTCAACTACCCAACTACTGTGGGGAGAAAATGAACTTTATTCCACCCCGGCAGCTTGCTGGGTCCATTCATGGCTCTGAATACAGAGTGGCCGCTGTAACTGCACCCCTGGCCCTGACTGACAGCTGGCCCCAATGCTGAGCTGCTGTCAGTCAGGACCAGGGGTGCAGTTAGTCACCGCTCTCTATACTCAGAGCTGCAACTGAACCTAGAAAACTGCTGGGGGGGGGGGGGTCCCAACTTGTGTGGATAAAAGGAAGATTTAAATACCTCCCAGATCTGTGTTGTGCCCCAGGGGTGTAACTATCATGGGTGTAGTCACACTAAGGAGGCCCAGAAGAGACCACCAGGACTAGTTACTCGAGGGGGGGGGGGGGGTTGAAGACTATGCATTTGTGTCCATGGAGTTTAAGTTGTTACTGCCCAGCCCCGACCTTTTTGCAACCCTGCTATTGTTGGAAATGTCCTTACCAGGGCACTACGTGAAAACCTAAAATGGTTGAGTACACTGTATTGAAATTGTGACCTCCTCCTGAAGTTGGCCTCCTCAAGTCTGCACTACTGAGCACTTAATAAGCCAGTACGGCTCTTGTGTAACAGCCTGATTCTTTAGTTCTGGAGTCTTGTGAATAAGGGTCTCACAGCTAATACTTATCATTGAGCAGATTTTTATTTTTTTTTTGGCTGAATTTCTCTCAATTGAAAGTTGCTCTGCCATTAGTGATCACTTCCCAGGTCTAGTCCTGTGTCTGCAAACCATGTGAGTTAAGCACTGGCCTTTTGGGGGTTGCATACACCCATATGAGAGGAGATTGACGTAAATTTATGAAATGTAATGAACATGCTCCACTGGGCGACGAGCAGATGTCTACAAGCATCTCTTGATGTCATCTTGCACCTCCAGTGACTGGAGCCATCTGTAGAATGGGTGCAGCCAATTTCAGTGGTAATTTCTTGGTATCACGAGTTGTTTCCACCCCAGCAGCTGTGTTCTGTAAGGCAGACACTAGCTCACATCTACTGAGCAACATGGAGAACGCTCACGTCACTCCGAGCAGGTGCAGAGACTGCTGGGTGCGCTGTGCTCACAGAAAATCCTGTGCCAGAAATGGCCTCTCTGAAATGCCAGTCATGGCTCATATACCAGAGTGGCGCTGCTTCTGGAAATGTGAGGTAAATGGTGCATTATCTTGGCATGGTCTGGAACCTGTCACTGCTGCTATAGTTCCTTGCACTACTAGTTATTACTTCTAAAAATCATGTAATGTGAATGTAAGCTGCACCGCCTCTCCGCTGCTGCTCCTGTCTCTGATTAAGTTACAGGAGTGACATCATTACTAGTCTATCAGCAAAGACTGAAGCAGCGGCAGAAAGGCAGTGCTGGACTGAGGGGAAGACTGTTTTTTGCCTCATTGACAGTGTGAGAAATGGCGGCTGCATTATTAGCATGCCACTCGATGAGGAAATGATTTCCCCTTGTAGTAACTCCATGAGCCACTCGGTGTTGTGAGCACACATCCTCACTGCCTCATGGATGCGATTCCCTCCAGCCGCTCTGATTATTCCATAGTTCCTGTATGTCGTCAGGCTTCGGCTTGTTTGTAACCTCTTGGCCGAGCGGCCATCTTAGTACGAGTGTTGTTACGATGCCAAGTAGTGACTAAGAAACTTTCCCTTGGACTGTGGCGACTGAAACCTTCCCTTCTCCTGTCTTACTGGTTTTGGTCATTAGCATCAGATAAACTGGCTGGTGGTCCACACTCGGGTGGGCTTGCTTATCTATAGCCACCATGTACTTCTTTGCAGTTTAACAGATGAAAATACTAAATGGGCAGTGTCTCGCAGCAATGTCTGCAGTACAGCGGCCTCCATGTGTAACTGCTGGCTCACAGCCTCCTAACCTCCAGGAATAGTCAGTGTTGGTGGGCTATAGACCCCTTTAAAGTGACTGTCATTAAGATTAACCTCCCCTCCAAACCACACATCTGCATTCAGGGCTTTGAAATGTAAATCCATCTACACCTTTTAGATCATCTGTTTGGTGTTAATTCCTATGCCGGTGAGGTGTTGGGTGCCCTCAACCCAGAGCCTTAACCAGTCTCTGCCTCCACAGCTTGTTTCCTTCACAGACTGTGTGATGCCAGGCAAGGAAGGCTTCCTCAGACAGGTATTGAGTGCTCTCGGTGTGACAGAGCCCCTAACCAGCCTAACTTGCATATGGATTAAAGTGCTAATTACTTGGCTTGCAATTGATATCCAAATCCAGAGATGCCTTTATGTCAGATATTATGCTTGCTTGTATAGCACCATCATATTCTACTGTGCTTTACAGCTATTGTCATTGCTGTCTCCATTGATAGGGAATATCAGTATGTCTCTGGAGTGTGGGAGGAAACAGGAGAACCTGGAGGAAACATGGGGAGAACATACAAAATCCTTGGTGAGACTTGAAGCCAAGACCAGAGCACTGCAAAGCCATCGTGCTGCCCATTTCAAGACCTTCATGGCCATATATTGGGGATGGGGGTTACCTTACTGACAGTCATTCCCTTTAAAACAGATTCTAAACTACACTAATCCTCATGTGTTGGTCATTTTTCCATGGAAGCCGATCGGCAATATATGAATCAGTCATCACTTGTTCAGTCATTGATCAGTGGTCATGACGGGGTTTGCATGAACTCGTTCATTCCCAGTAGTCACTTCCATTATTGTCAGCAGCACATCCCAGTTTACTCTTGATTGATTGCTGGCCATGCTTGCATTGGGAATTGACACTTATTTGGCCAGTTGTATTAGGGCCTCAGTCTGTCTCCATTTGCTATAAAAAAACAAAAAAACACCCAAATACTGTAAGTGAAGTTTCTTAAACTACATTACTGGTAGGAAGACCTGAGAATTTTCTGCTACAGTCACAATTTTATCTTTTGATTTCAACACGTTCTAGAACAAATGACCTATTTGTATATGATAGCAAAGCTAAAGAAATCATGATTACTACATGGACCACGTCAGGTCTTCTACTGCCTGTGTTCTAGTGTCCAGCTCCTCAGCTGTATTCACAATATATTATGTGTTTGGCTCCGTTTAAAAAATGGACAGAACTCCAAAGCACTAAGTGTCTTCTGGTTTATACCAATCTCCATATAGTTTACTGGCTGAGCCGGATCTGCAAGATAGATGAGAATAGGACATGGTCTGAGCAGCATGTGTCCGTGTCTCTGGTCCTTTTTAAAAATTGATCCATAGGTTTGCAGTGCGCTGCTGTCGGGGTGGGGAATGGACCACCCTGGGACGTGTCACGCTATGTGTGAACGCAGTCTTATAGTTACAGTGGTGGAAAACTCTTCCATGTTTAAAGACAACAATTCCTGTCAATAGCATTGCTCCTAACAGTGTCTGAAAGGGTTAAGTTGGAAGGGGGGGGACAATACCCCAGTTAATCTCCCTGTAAAAGTCATTATCCTAAAACGTAATTATGAATCTGCCCCTCAGTTCTCAATGTTATTTCCTTGTTTTGCCTAATCTGTCCTGACACCGCAGCTGTGGCGGCCTTTTGTGCGGCTAAACCTTTCCTGTTATGTTTCATGAAAAGCGGTGAAGAATTCTGGGGATGGGAAGAAGCACTGGACTGTTGTTAGAAGTTAATTTGCCAGAAACAAGAACGTTGAGAACCAATTACTAAAGCTATGAAGTGACATGTAAACACTTGTCCGGTTTCACACGTTTGTGTCTAATAAGTAATTACTGATTTGTGTGCACATGTAATAAGAGTCTGGGCACAATGCGGGAACATGGGGCTCCCAGAGGTGGGAATGGGTTAGGGTTAGAGTCCTGGAATAGCTTCCCACCCCCCCCCCCCCATTATGTTAAGGGTTTCCTAGAACCTCAATGTGTGGTTTAATTACAAATCTGGGGTGTTCCCTGTAGCACCGTTGGGCTACGGCCCCACCATCAGTATTTGTAAGCCAAAACCAGGTGAGTAACAATAAGAGAAAAGGTGTAATAGAAACACATCACCACTTCTATTATACCTTTTCTCTTGTTCCTCACCTCGTTTTGGCTTACAAATACTAATATTGTGGCCATAGCCTTACCTCCGCTTCTATCGAATTGTGCTTTGTCTTGAAGCTCGCACAGATGTGGGCTCTATGATATGAATGCATGAATAAAATCTTTCCCTTTTGCCTGGTAGACCATACCTGTACAGTCAGTCCACCGATCTTGCTGTGCATGCATCACTGTATCCAGAGGGCGTCTCTACTTTGCATGCACTAAATTGGCATCCTAATCGGTAGTGGTAAGGATATTACCAAAAGGCGCAGTGGGTGGGCTCGGACAGCACAAATGTGTGTAGTAAGAGTTATGGCTAAGCATTGCGGGCCCTGTATTCTAGGATAACCACTAACTGCTGTAGCGCAGAAGAGACCGATGCAAACAAATTTGCCTGTGACTAGCAGTTTGGGATGGCAAAAAAAAATCTAAAATTGTAAATCGCATACAAAAAGAGGAGTGGTGTGGGGTTTTTTTTTTTTTTTTTTTAGAATTAAAATAAAAAAAAAAAAAAAAAGTTTTAACATAGTTAAAACTTTACCATAGGAAATGCGAGTGTCTGGAGATCCTACTAATCCTGACTTCTTGGCAGTTCTGTCTTCATAACCTCTTTTCTCCTTGTGTATGGGATTGGGCACCGAACGCCTGCACTGTGAAGGGACCTGCTGAGATGTCTAGAGAAGGCATAGGGGGTAGGGTAAGCTTGCTTTGGACTATGTACTGGGCCCGAATCTAATGTTTAACATCAGGAATAATATTAATAAATCTGTACTTTCCTATAGCACTTTTTTTCCTTTATTCTCTGGTACCCCCCACCTCCCATCTTTTTGTCTTTGAATTGGCAAGTGTCGTAACAAAGCGGTGTTGGAAGGAAGGACATGGCTGATCACAGAACTTTGTTAGATCTTAAACAAACTCAAGATGGTTCTCAGGAGTTTGTTGATTAAGTTACAATGATTACTCTGTGCTCAGCACTTGGCACCAGTAGAGTTGGAAATTACAGCAGATTTGATTTCAGGGGACACAGTGATAATCTTGTTAGTCAGAAATTAAGTATGCTTCAAAGAATTACTTGGAAATCTTTAAAAGTGCAAGGAGATCTGAAAACTACCTGTTTTTCTTGGCCTAAATAGGTTTTATTGAATGTTCGGCTGACCAGGCCAAGTCTTTAAAGGGTCTGGAATAAGAAAATAAAGTGGAGGATTGTCTTCTATATACAGATTGTAGCAAGCACTACAGATTCCTGGCCTGTGTGTAAGACTAGAAAGGGTTGAATTTGCTTTAATTGGCATAGAATAGTAAGGAAATGTATAATGTAAACTTTTTTTTTTTTTTTTTTTTTTTTGGAGATTGGAGGGGGGGGGGGATTAAGGCTTTTGGGGGTAGATGGCATTTGTTGCACTGCTTAAGCTCATGACTTCTCACCCATGTTGCATCTTTATTTTTAGTACGCAATTAGTCAGCGCCTTAGTGACAATCTGCTTCCCATCTTGCTGTTCTTGGCTTTGTACAACCTACCCTACTGTGGCTCTGTGCAATTTCTTCACTGTACTGAGTGGTAATATGGTATTTTTAGAAGTTTTGGGGTGCTACCACATGCATCCTGACTTCATAGGGATGGTATATTCGTTCTCTCCAAGACGTATTTAGTTACTCAGGGATTGTATGGCATGGTTGGTTTACAAGCATGTTTTACCATTGCACATGGTTGGACTGGCCCACAAGAGAACTGGAGAATTCTCTGGTGGGCCCTGGCTTCTCCTTCAGGGGCATCCATAACAGCAGACTTCACAGTCACTATGGGGACCTTGAGTCTGAGAGAATCTAGTGCCACCATCTGGATTTAAACAGTATTTCAGGGATTTGTGATAAACCAGCCGAATCCTAACATTGTGTGTCTTATGGCTATACCGTGAGATACAGTGCCTGACAAATTAGCCCTGGTTTGAAAAACCTTTTATTGGTAATGAATTGGTTTTGTATAGATGGAAGATGGGACCTCAGAATCAAGTCTCTGGTGGCCCAATGTTGCTCAGTCTGACACTGCCTTTGCATGTGAAAACGCAATGGGTTATGTGTAGTGATGAGCGAGCACTAAAATGCTCGGGTCGAGCACATCGGAATACTCGGGTGCTCGACCCGAGCAACAAGCCCGATGTAAGTCTATGGGAAACTCGAGCATTTTTCTGGCGGGGGCCCCCCTCCCTGGGCGGTCTGCAGAAGGTCAAAAATTGCCGAAATCGATGGGAACGGTGCTCAAACATCAGGCAGAATATATAGGCAGGGTATAAAAACATAGCAGGGCACTTGGAACACACTAGTGCCCTCCGATTTTTCATTCACCCATCTCTTTAAAAAAGCCGGCAATTCATCAGCTGCATACACCGGTACCTGACAATTTAGAACAGAGAATAGAACATCACACATAGATTAGATAGAAACATGTCAGTCACATATATGCACAGTGATAGTGTTGGTTACTGTACTTGTTGTTTAGTGTTTAAAATAAATGATTTACAAAAAAAAAAGTGGGGGTCCCCCCCTATTTTAATAGCTAGCAAAGGCTAGGCAGACAGCTGGGGGCTGATCTTAATAGCACAGGAAGGGTGCCATGAATATTGGCCCCCTCTCAGGCTAGAAACACCAGCCGTCAGCCGCCCCAGAAATGGTGCATTCATAGGATGCGCCAATTCTGGCACTTAGCCTCGCTCTTCCCACTGCCCTGTAGCGGTGGCAGTGGGGTAATAGGGTTGGAGTTGATGTCCGCTTATAATGCCAGCTGACATCAAGCACAGGTTAGTAATGGAGAGGCGTCTATAAGACACCCCCATAGTGAAAGTTTTTAAAAAAAAAAAAAAAAAAAAAAAAAAAAACACACCCAGAATAAAGTCCTTTAATTGAAATAAAGACACAATTCTTTAATGTTCTAAATTAAAATCTACTTACCGTCACGCCCATTCCAGCTGAAGCCAACGATCTCCTGCAATAAAAGTGAAATAATAAACCAACCTCATCCTTAACTTTCCATGGTTCCCAGGATAGCTTCAGCTCTGCGACATCGAGATGACAGGCTGGACCGCAGCAGAACGCTGTCATCCCGCCTCTCATCCCGCAGACACTGAGAAGCTCCTCTGTCTGGCTGTGACGGCATCCAGATGAGCAGAGTTCATGTCCAATGAATTCAGCTCACCTCATGCTTCATTGGACATGAACTCTGCTCATCTGGATGCCGTCACAGCCAGACAGAGGAGCTTCTCAGTGTGTGCGGCATGGCAAGCTGGATGGCAGCGTTCTGCTGCGGTCCAGCCTGTCATGTCAATGTAGCAGAGCTGAAGCTGTCCTGGGAACCATGGAAAGGTAAGGATGAGGTCGGTTTATTATTTCACTTTTATTGCAGGAGATCGTTGGCTTCAGCTGGAATGGGCGTGACGGTAAGTAGATTTTAATTTAGAACCTTAAAGAATTGTGTCTTTATTTCAATTAAAGGTCTTTATTCTGGTGTTTTTTTTTTGTTTTTTTGTTTTTTTTAATAAATCCTCTATTTTAACACTAAATGTGTAATACACTAACCAACACTGTCACCGTACTTAGAAACATGTCAGTCACATAGATATTATAAATCTATCATGCAAATTGCCTCTTCAGAGGAAAAAAAGGACTTGTACTCTATAGCGCCACCTATTGGAAGCAGCAATCCTACAAGTCACAATCAACCCTTTAACAAGTCGTGCAATATGACTTGGGATAAAAGCCAAATCAGAATCTCAATTTGCAGACACGGTGTTTCGGGCTTTTGGCCCTCATCAGTGCAAAGTATGAGGTCTGATTTGGCTAGGTACCCCTTAGACCTCTATCTAATCTGTGTGATGCTCTATTCTTTCTGTTCTAAATTGTCGGGTACTGGTGTATGCCGTTGGTGAATTGCCGGCTTTTCATGTTTCCCTGTGAGCACTGTTCCCATCGATTTGGGCAATCACTGTAATGCCACAACCACCATGGCTGTGGCATTACAGTGAGTGGCAGACAGCATGATTGGCGCTCTAAATAGCGCCAAACATGCAGGACGGGGACCCGAGCTCCCGCCCGAGCATCTCGAAAGTACTCGGCGAGCTCCGAGCATCTCGAGTACTGAGCAGTGGTTAGCATGCTCGCTCATCACTAGTTATGTGCCAACTGTCACCCTGGGCACTATAATATTTGGGTAAATGTAAATTTGACCCTCTAAGTGTTCTGTATAGCAGGTGACAATATATAATTAAAACAAACATAATTATTTTTTGTGTTTGATCTAAGCCACATGTGAATCTGACATTGACCAGTAGAGGTTTCTCCAGCTCTGCACTATAGATACCGGAGGAATCTGCTTGTACAGACGATACATCTTGCTCTCCATTGTAATGTGCTGGGACATGCTTGAGCTTGTTCCCTGCCAGGAAATTGGTTTAACTGGAGCATTGGCTGATGCCGTCTGGCATTGTCATTTTCTGCGCTATTGTTACGTGGATGGCAGATGGTTAAGGCATTGCTGGCTGCTGTGAAGCTAATCTGCACTTGGCTGCCTGCGGTGTCTTGGATAACAGTGCAAATGCAGCATTGTTCACTAACCGAGGCTTTCTCTCCTCTTACAGACCACAAAGGCGTTCCTTCCCAAAATGATGGAGATGAATCACGGACACATTGTTACAGTCGCCAGTTCTCTAGGTTTGTTCAGCACCGCAGGGGTAGAGGTACGTTCCAGTGTTTTTAATAGTTGCTTAGTCTATTTTATCACTGTCCTCCCAAGGATTATCTTGTCAAACTGTTTAAATAATGTCTGACCCAGTGATCACCATGGTTTTCAGAAGTAGGACTCCTGTTCCCACACACTAAGTTTTTTTTTTTTTTTTTTTTTTTAGTTGGGTTAGGCTGCTTTGTAGTACAGACATTTACCATTACAGTACTTGGTCAGTGAGCCCACCAGAGTAGTAGTAATTAATTATATTTTGCAGAACTTTACAATTAAAGACACTTCAGTTACAGGAGTGAGGGTCCAGCAAGCTACCTGTATGACCATTTATGACTTAATTCATAGTTCTCAAATATATATATTTTTTTTTTTTCTCCTTTGTCACAGGATTATTGTGCAAGTAAGTTTGGTGCTGTGGGTTTCCATGAGTCTCTCAGCCATGAACTAAAGGCTGCAGATAAAGATGGGATTAAAGCGACTCTGGTCTGTCCCTATCTGGTGGACACGGGCATGTTCCGGGGCTGCAGAATCAGGTTAGTACTCGGTAGGATCCCACAACCATGTCTTGGGACAGCTATTATTCTGACTGCCAAGGACATTAAAATTCTTGATGCAAGCTAGTCGCATCAGCTCAAGTCTCCTGACACAAATTCAGCAGCTTCATAGGTGTATAGGAGGCTGAGCTCTGGTCAGGAGGTCCATGGCTGGTCCAGTGATTCTCCTAGATTTCCTGCACTTTGCTCCTGTCTGGGGTCTTGAATTACCAAACTATCTCTAACACTTGTTACTGTAACCCTGCTGCTTGTTCTCTTTTGGGGGCGGTTTATCGGGTATTTCCATAATTTGGTGTACATGGTCTGCCATCTGAGCCCCTGCAGCCACTACCTAGCGGGCAGCCGTGCAGCTCCAGCCGGTGCGCCCCGTTATTCTGCGGCTGGTAGACAGACATGGGGCTAGAATGTGTAAATAAAACTCACCGGAACATTAATCTTTCAGAAAAGAAATTGAGCCCTTCCTCCCGCCCTTGAAACCAGATTACTGTGTGAAGCAGGCCATGAGAGCCATCCTTACAGACCAGCCAATGATCTGTACACCTCGACTCATGTACATCGTCACCTGCATGAAAAGGTACTTGTCCTAAATGCTTCCTGTTACTTGTTGGGGAGGGGGTAATGTGTTAACCAGTCTTTGCTCAGGGGTATTCTTTGGTTACCAGCTCATGTAGGCAGTGGCCACCAGTATCTACACAGTAATGCCCTGTAGGTGTAACCTATAGGCTGACAACAGCGGCATGCTCCCCATGTCTGACCTCCCACCTTACTGCATCCTCAGGCAAGTAGTGCACCTTCCCTATACCCCACCATTCCCCCCTACTGTATTGGGGCAGAAGTACATTGTAACCATGTACACATGGTCCTCAAGACCCGGCTCAGATCAGATTAAGACTTGTGGCAGACTGTATTATTGTAAATGTAAGCGCTTAAAGACAACCTGTCACCAGGCCAAAATTGGTAGTTCTATTTTATTACCACTTCTACCCTCCTGAGTATTATACCTGCTCCCCTCTTAAATGCATGTATTTAGAGCTAAAAAAAAAAAAAAACTGTCTTTTTGCAATTGGGCTTTAATTTTTAAAAAAAAGTAAATATTCAGTTTGTCTCTATATACTTTTTGTGTTGCACGGTTTTATTGCTGGCTGCGGAGTCCAGTGCGCTTGTTGATGGGACTGTTTGATGCTTTGCTGAGCACCTCTAGGCTGGTTTGTGATCATATCCAAGTTGAGCTGAACTTTGGTCCATAAACCAGCCGGGAGGAACTTCTTAAGAGTTTAAAAAATAAAAAAACACCGTCAGAACCATCTCACTGACTGAATCACAATTAACTCGTTCAACAGCCCAATCAGCAATGTACAGGGACACAAAGCATTTAAAAAATCTAAGCTGCAAGACTTTCATTAACCCCCCCCCCCCCTTTTTTTTTAAATGCATGAATTTTTGGGCAACAAAAGGGGAAAAATATCCCCAAAGGTGTCCTTGTAAAGCAGCTGCTCCGATCCTCTAGTAGCCGTCCCAATTGGCTTGTCGGGCTGCACATAAAAAAACAAGATGGATTTTCCGGTGTCATCTTCTATCCAGAACACTGTAAAGGGGACTGGTTTTTATAGCTAAGCCAGCCACCTTCTGTCATACAAATGTATAGGCTGGCTTCCCATCAGTAATCAGACTGCCCCTCTACAAACCTACTGCTTATCTATGAGCCTCTCTTCCATAGGAAGCCATTAATCCTGGTATCACTCAGCCATGCTTGTTTGTTAATTCTCGCCATCTTCTGTTTGCAGCATTCTGCCGTTTGAAGCCGTGGTCTGTATGTACCGGTTCTTGGGAGCAGACAAGTGCATGTACCCCTTCATTGCTCAAAGGAAACAAGCCACAAATAACAATGAAGCTAAAAATGGGATTTAGTTTTTGCCACTCATGTGATTAGACTGACCCCATTGAGCAGTCAACACGTTTAAAGCCTGAATTGGGAAAGGCACGTGTGCATCTCCATTGTTGGGTTTTTGTTTTTTCCTCCACCATACTCTGCTGCACGGGGTGAACTTTTTAAAGACTAATAGGTGGAACTGATGACTTACTGTAAATGTGACCACCTGAACACGTATGGAAGACTTAGATGTAGCAATAAAGTTTCTGTAGAGTTCTCTACAACAGTAAACCAAGGCAAAGCCGTTTTGCTAAATGCACTGTTACACTGTCGTAAATGGCAAGGAATCGTCAGTCTACTGATTAGAAGCTGTTCACGTGCGAACTCTCAACGTGGCAGAGAAGCACAGATGCATTCTAATCAATCATGGTGCCCATGGTATCTTGACCATCCGTACTCAGCCACAGCATCTATAGACGAGTTAATAACAAAGAACACAGCCATATAAACCCTCTGCAGTCTCATCACAGCGTCGTTCACACTTTGTTCAACTACTTGTATGTAAGGGCCAGCCATGTATTTCATTCCCAACATAGGATCTCTGCAGATCTCGTCCATTATCTGTATGAATGATCGGTCTGTTTCTCTACCCACCCCAAATAAGGCAGGGGGGAGTGAATGTTTTGATATTCATCTATCTTGTTCTCTTCTTTTTTTTTTTTTTTTTTTTTTTTTTTTAAATATATTCAATCGTAGCCAAGGAGAGAAGTGCTTGCTTGCTCTTTTTGCCAGAGCTTGTAAGTGCTGCTCCCTATGTTGGCTAGCTTCAGGTCGCCTGTGTAAAGCTGCAATTGCTTGTCGTCAGACTTTCAGTTTGGGCCAGCAGTGCAGCCATGTCGCTAGTATCGGCTGTCAGGCTTGCATGAAATGCCTCCCTTTAAAATGGAGATGCTCTTTAGGACCTTGTTTACACTCGCATACATGTTTCAGCTTGCATTGGCTACCACCATTGTTTAAATGCTGTCAATTCTAGATTTCTCCATCTTATATTTTTGGGAACAGAGTCAATAATACTGTATAATAGGTTCCATAAAAGCTCCATTACTCTTCTCCATATATAAGACTACAGGATCAGAGTACACAAGACAATAGTTTAATAGTTTCTGGTTGATTCACTTTTTGCAGTATTTCAAATTCATATAAAATAGAAAAGTGTAAATCCCCTTTATTGTCTTATCCCAGTAATGGCAACCGTTCAGAGGTGGAGCCGGTAATCTTACAAATGCTGTTGGCCAATTTACAAGGAAGTTGTGCCAGATTAAAAAAAAAAAAAATTTCCTAAATGTATGAGCACATGTAATGTCAGATGTGATTCTTCTGCACATTGCTTCCTGCCCTGCGTGCTGAATTTTGCAACCCTTCTATAAGGGCTCATACAGAAGTCAGAGCGTGGACTGGCCACGGTAGTCCTGAGCGTGACAGTCTATATATCGTTCTATGGGGTGATCACACTTGGGTCAGGAGCCATGCTGCCAGTCTGTGCTCGGGCATCTGCATGAGCCCCAAGGATGGTGGACAGTAACCACCTGCTTCTGGACCACATCGGTTAAAGGTACAGATGGCGATTTCTGCTCTTTACTTGTACATGTGAAATGCGTAGAGGTGTAAAGAAAATGATATTTTTTATTTTGTGTGTTATACAAAATAAAACCAAATTTTATTTTTTTTTTTAAGTTTTGTATAGAGATCCTTTTACAGTTGTGCCTTGAAGGAACTAAAATCTAGTTAGAGCATTGTATAGCGAATTTCTACCTCTGTATCTAAATGTATTCAATTGTCTTGTAAATTACGATCAAACCTCTGTGATTTACATTTTTATTATCATTGACGTCTTAAATATTGACCAGTGTCTGGTTTTATTAAAGCAAATTATCTTACTCGAGGAACTGGTGTGTCAACGACAGGTAAAAAGTGGCTCTGTCTATTGGAAGATGAAGCGAAGGGATTTATCTCTGCCATCGGTATCTAACCTGTGTGAGCATGAAGTGGCAGGGGTGTGCTGTGCCACTAAGCGTTATCTGGTGGTAACAGGGTTGGTCTATTAGGCAATGGCTTATGGGCGAGTGTCCTAGCACCTAGTGCGGCTTTAGGAGTACCAACACGTAGACCTTTTGGTCCTCCTGAAATTAACCCTTTGGAATATGTTGCCTTTTTTGTATTGCAATGGGTTTTTTTTTTATGTGCACAAAGCATCTTTATACTCTGGCAAAAGCACTTATTTTACCAAGGTGAAGCTGCTTCCCCAAAATGCCTTTTTCGGGTAGCTCTGCTGTGTGCGTTCATGTATATAGAGAGGGTGACGTCCAAAATAAGCCACCTGAAGAATGAACAAGTGACTTTTTTTTTTAAAAAAAAAAACTCCAAGATTTCTGAAACCAGAAGCAATTACAAGAAGTAACCCAAGACGTAACAAATGATATATAATATCTTAAAAAATAAAATTTTGCAGACCTTTTTCAAGCACCATCTGCCTGAAAAGGACATTGTGAGCACGTAGGTTAAAAGGGGGTATTCTCAGCACTAGCATTTATATCCATAACGGTACATTCAGTGACGTATAATCTTACAATAGAATCTGGCTGATTATGCTAATGACCACTCTGCTCAAACTGAGTCAATCGCATCTTAGGTGCAGAGAAGACCGAGCTCTTAATCTCTCCATTGTCTCTGCACTTGGATGACGTCCGAATGCAGTCTGATGTTTCATGTGCACACATAGGGTGTGCATAAGCAGAGTCTCATAGCATGCTACAATTGGGTTCTCATGCTGAAGCGGCATGAGGAAAAAAAAAATCGCAGATCTGCACTTCCCCATAGTATAACATTGGATCGAGTGTTATGTGATAAACCTTCAGATAGCACTCGGCCGTGTTATACACTTGTGTGGACGAGCCCTAACTGTTGGCTGTATAGCCAGATTCCCCTTCCGCGATCTGTGAGATGCTTCCTTGTTATCAGGAAAGCTAGATCCACAGCGATCAGACATTTCTGACATACCCTTCCAATGGGGGTCACCTACTCAGACCTTCATGTATTCGCCACAGTCCAGAGTGGCTGCAAAAACAAAAAAAAAAAACACTTCCTACTGCATTATTCTGATAGCATTGTTTTCTATGGGGACCATGCAGCGCTTTATTTTGCCTGTGATGGCGCTGAAGTGAAATAGATCATTGAGGTCCGACCGAAAAAAAAAAAATAGTGTGCACAACAACCTTTTAGATCAGAAGCAGAAATAATAATTTAAGCACTTTGTCAACCAGCCATGGATATTACAAATGGTTGTTAGATGCCTGATGATCGTATCTGCTACTGTACTGCAAATGGGAATCTCCTCTACAAAATCCTGGAGAAATTCACAAGTTCATGGAAGCGGTGTCTCCTTTATAGCCTCTTCTGAACGTCTTTAGTGATTTTCTACTTGTTTCCATAATCTTTTCCACCATGGATAGAGCACCTGAAAGACCAGATTTCACAGGAGTCTAAGGTTTAGCAACTTTGTGCGATGCAAGTGAATATTCTGCTGTTTCTTATTGGAATCTGCATCCTATGTCTCTGTTGGCCACAGACGATCATATGGTTACTGCTCCACGCAAAGGCTAGCCGCACACAAATAGCTGGCCGCTATCCCTTATGGCGTCCCTTGGCCAAGTGCATGTGTGCTCTCAGCTGGAGGAGTGGAGTAAGCTGCTGACCGACACTTCTGCTGGTGGCTTATCGCCTCCCATGTAAAAGGATCTGTCAGTTGAAATCCATCCACCCAATCCTTATTAACCCAAACATTTCATAGTCCAAGAATACTTCCCATCCAAACTATAGACCTGAAATACATATCATCCGTACAATAGTCCTGGAATATTTATCATATATAAAAGCTAAAACTAAATTTAGCAACGCACCTAAGCAAAACCTAAAACCGAGCTGGGCCTGGAATGGTGGAGATTCCTTCACCCTGTTTTGAAGGAGATTCCCTCAGCTAATCCAAGTCACAAAAAACACAGATTGACCCAAGGGCGAAAAAAAAAAAAAAAACAGGCCATAGAGCCTCGAAAGCTGTAGCAAGAGGCCTGTCATTTGCCAGTTCGACCACTTTAAGATGTTCACACCAGGGAAATCTTGTATTAGGAAGTACTGATGGGCCAAGGGAGGAGATCCACTATTCCAGGCTAAGCTCCATGCAAAAAAAGTTATACCTGTAGCATTATGCCATTAAAGACGACATTTCTGTCCCTTTACAGAACTCACCAGGAGGAAACACAAGTGTGAAGGTATCCCCGTAGCAAAGTTTACAGGGGTTGTTCGGTCATAACATATTGATGACATGCCTATGACGGCGGGTACTGCAGAACAGCTCCTGAGCGGCCGCTGCCCTTTGAATGAATCTGTGCTTGGTGGGTCCATTCAAATTGTAGAACCAGTAGGCACTGGTACAATAACAGCTGATCGGTGAGGGTGCCTGGTGACCCCTTCACAATCCTCTAGAACGGTCATCAATGTATTTAGATTGGAGCGCGCCTTTGAAAATGAGCCCATTTAGGTCTGGTAACACTACCAGTTTCCCCTGAGCGCCTTTCCATGATATTTGAAATAGGTTTGTACACCTTTGTAGCATCTGTGGTGAGCAAATCTCTTCACAGGTTCTTGCCTTCCATTAAAATAAGAGAGGCTGTGATCCTGGTCCGAGCACCCTCTTTCCAGGAGTGTCATGGCAGCCATGATGTCTGACACATTGGTCCTGAGAGTCTTTCCCTACTGGATACATGATCATGCACATCGTTTTTCCTATAGAGCAACAGGAAAAAAGAGTATTTTATTCTGTGAACGGCCAACAAGGTCATTATTTTAGGGGCAGGCAGAAATTTAATTTTCAGTCAGGAAACTAGATCCACAGTGGTTGTTTTAAATGGAACCTGTTCTTTAAAAAAAAAAAGCTATTAATCTACAGATAATGGGGTTAATCTGCAGGTTAATAGTACTCTACCGCTGCACTGAAAGCCCGGCAGCTGGTGGGGGGTAAATTAAACTTTATTCTTCCCTGGCAGCTTTGGGCTTTCAGTCGTAGAGGTGCGGCCGCCGCGGCTTCAGTCACCGCTCAGTACATAGTGAGCAGCGGCTGTATCCACACCCCGGAACTGATAAACTGCTATTTATTGTCACGTCTTATTCAGGGCCAGCAGCAGGCTCCTAATAGGCCCCTCTTTGCTTTTGATGCTTTTTTTTTTGCCTTTCAAGACATCTAACTTTTTATTATTTTTTTTGGTCTATGGAGTCGTATGAGAGATTTTATTGGTACCACTTTGGTCTCCATACACCTTTCTGATCTCTTTTTATTATATTTTTATATTTTTGAGGGAAGTAAAATGACCTAAACCAGCGATTCAGCCATTTAAATAATTTTTTTTCATTTTGGCATTCACCTTATGAGAGAATTATTATATTTTACTTGTCTGGACTGTTACACAAACATAAATATATATGATTAACCAAATATTTCATTTTGTTTTTATTCCTTTAGATTTTATTAATGTTCCAGGAAAAGTAGTGGCTGAACGATAAATATATCTATATCTATTTATCTATATATATATATATATATATTTTTTTTTTTTTTCCATAGTTTTTTATACATTATTTATTAGTCCCCCTAGAGCAGGGATGTCAAACTCAAACACCCAGAGGACCATACAGTATAATGGGCCCCACATAGTCCTCCATACAGTATAATGGGCCCCACATAGTCCTCCATACAGAATAATGGGCCCCACATAGGCCTCCATACAGAATAATGGGCCCCACATAGTGCTCCATACAGAATAATGGGACCCACATAGTCCTCCATACAGTATAATGGGCTCCATATAGTCCTCCATACAGAATAATGGGCCCCACATAGTGCTCCATACAGAATAATGGGACCCACATAGTCCTCCATACAGTATAATGGGACCCACATAGTCCTCCATACGGAATAATGGCCCCACATAGTCCTCCATAATGAATAATGGGCACCACATAGTCCTCCATACAGATTAATGGGCCCCACATAGTCCTCCATACAGAATAATGGGCACCACCTAGTCCTCCATACAGAATAATGGGTCCCACATAGTCCTCCATACAGTATAATGGGCTCCATATAGTCCTCCATACAGAATAATGGGCCCCACATAGGCCTCCATACAAAATAATGGGCCCCACATAGTCCTCCATACGGAATAATGGCCCCACATAGTCCTCCATACAGAATAATGGGGACCACATAGTCCTCCATACAGAATAATGGGCCCCACATAGTCCTCCATACAGAATAATGGCCCCACATAGTCCTCCATACAGAATAATGGCCCCACATAGTCCTCCATACAGAATAATAGGCCCCACATAGGCCTCCATACAGAATAATGGGCCCCACATAGTGCTCCATACAGAATAATGGGACCCACATAGTCCTCCATACAGAATAATGGCCCCACATAGTCCTCCATACAGTATAATGGGACCCACATAGTCCTCCATACAAAATAATGGGCCCCACATAGTCCTCCATACAGAATAATGGGCCCCACATAGGCCTCCATACAGAATAATGGGCCCCACATAGTGCTCCATACAGAATAATGGGACCCACATAGTCCTCCATACAGAATAATGGCCCCACATAGTCCTCCATACAGTATAATGGGACCCACATAGTCCTCCATACAAAATAATGGGCCCCATATAGTCCTCCATACAGTATAATGGGACCCACATAGTCCTCCATACAAAATAATGGGCACCACATAGTCCTCCATACAGAATAATGGGCCCCACATAGTCCTCCATACAGAATAATGGGCTCCATATAGTCCTCCATACAGAATAATGGGCCCCACATAGGCCTCCATACAGGATAATGGGCCCCACATAGTGCTCCATACAGAATAATGGGACCCACATAGTCCTCCATACAGAATAATGGCCCCACATAGTCCTCCATACAGTATAATGGGACCCACATAGTCCTCCATACAAAATAATGGGCCCCACATAGTCCTCCATACGGAATAATGGCCCCACATAGTCCTCCATACAGAATAATGGGCACCACATAGTCCTCCATACAGAATAATGGGCCCCACATAGTCCTCCATACAGAATAATGGGCACCACCTAGTCCTCCATACAGTATAATGGGACCCACATAGTCCTCCATACAAAATAATGGGCCCCACATAGTCCTCCATACGGAATAATGGCCCCACATAGTCCTCCATACAGAATAATGGCCCCACATAGTCCTCCATACAGATTAATGGCCCCACATAGTCCTCCATACAGAATAATGGGCACCACATAGTCCTCCATACAGAATAATGGGCCCCACATAGTCCTCCATACAGAATAATGGGCACCACATAGTCCTCCATACAGAATAATGGGTCACACATAGTCCTCCATACAGAATAATGGGCACCACATAGTCCTCCATACAGAATGATGGGCCCCACATAGTCCTCCATACAGTATAATGGGATCCACATAGTCCTCCATACAAAATAATGGGCCCCACATAGTCCTCCATACAGAATAATGGGCCCCACATAGTCCTCCATACAGAATAATTGGCACCACATAGTTCTCCATACAGAATAATGGGCCCCACTTAGTCCTCCATACAGTATAATGGGACCCACATAGTCCTCCATACAAAATAATGGGCCCCACATAGTGCTCCATACAGAATAATGGGCCGCACATAGTCCTCCATACAGAATAATGGGCCCCACATAGTCCTCCATACAGAATAATGGGCACCACATAGTCCTCCATACAGAATAATGGGTCCCACTTAGTCCTCCATACAGAATAATGGACCCCACATAGTCCTCCGTACACTATAATGGACCCCACATAGTCCTCCATACAGAACAATGGCCCCACATAGTCCTCCATACAGAATAATGGCCCCACATAGTCCTCCATACAGAATAATGGGCACCACATAGTCCTCCATACAGAATAATGGGCCCCACATAATCCTCCATACAGATTAATGGGCACCACATAGTCCTCCATACAGAATAATGGGTCACACATAGTCCTCCATACAGAATAATGGGTACCACATAGTCCTCCATACAGAATAATGGGCCCCACATAGTCCTCCATACAGTATAATGGGACCCACATAGTCCTCCATACAAAATAATGGGCCCCACATAGTCCTCCATACAGAATAATGGGCCCCACATAGTCCTCCATACAGAATAATTGGCACCACATAGTTCTCCATACAGAATAATGGGCCCCACTTAGTCCTCCATACAGTATAATGGGACCCACATAGCCCTCCATACAAAATAATGGGCCCCACATAGTGCTCCATACAGAATAATGGGCCCCACATAGTGCTCCATACAGAATAATGGGCCCCACATAGTCCTCCATACAGAATAATGGGCCCCACATAGTCCTCCATACAGAATAATGGGCACCACATAGTCCTCCATACAGAATAATGGGTCCCACTTAGTCCTCCATACAGAATAATGGACCCCACATAGTCCTCCGTACACTATAATGGACCCCACATAGTCCTCCGTACACTATAATGGACCCCACATAGTCCTCCATACAGAATAATGGCCCCACATAGTCCTCCATACAGAATAATGGCCCCACATAGTCCTCCATACAGAATAATGGGCACCACATAGTCCTCCATACAGAATAATGGGCCCCACATAATCCTCCATACAGAATAATGGGCACCACATAGTCCTCCATACAGAATAATGGGTCCCACATAGTCCTCCATACAGAATAATGGGCACCACATAGTCCTCCATACAGAATAATGGGCCCCACATAGTCCTCCATACAGTATAATGGGACCCACATAGTCCTCCATACAAAATAATGGGCCCTACATAGTCCTCCATACAGAATAATGGGCCCCACATAGTCCTCCATACAGAATAATTGGCACCACATAGTTCTCCATACAGAATAATGGGCCCCACTTAGTCCTCCATACAGTATAATGGGACCCACATAGTGCTCCATACAGAATAATGGGTCCCACTTAGTCCTCCATACAGAATAATGGACCCCACATAGTCCTCCGTACACTATAATGGACCCCACATAGTCCTCCGTACACTATAATGGACCCACATAGGGGTGGTGGTTCTGGTGTCGCGGCCAAATATAATCACCCTGTGGGGCAGATTTGGCCCACAGGCCAGAGTTTGACGCATATGCCCTAGAGGAACCTGCAATCGCTTGTACGATACACTTCAATATAGCAGTGAATTATATAATTACTGTTCACTTCCAGGTGCTGAGCTTTAATGATGCACAAACATGGCAGACACTAGGACCTTCAGTAGACTCCGACTGCCATGGCAATACCTTTGGCGATGACCAACAGCTTAAATACTCTCCTAATATTTACGAAAACTTTATTAATTAGATAAAAATGGGGGCTACAGATGGGGCAAGGGTCCTCACCCTAATAAGGACCTAGATGTTACCATGCCTCGCCGTGGAGGTTGGCACCCTAAAGTAGCGATGTGGCGCCCCCACTCACCATAGACTCACCCTTTATGACCCTATTATACCCCATCACCTAAACAACATGTTACAACAGCAATAAACAGGGAGGCATATGTGATACAGACCACCATCGATTCAAGAATTTGACCTAAAACATATACGGTAGCCCAATATATTTGTATTTCCTTTTAACTCACATATACAATAATGGGCTATCAAATCAGATAGCATTAGCACAAAAGAAGAGTAAAAAAAGCACGATACAAATACATCAATCTCGCCCACACCGTCTCCAGGTTTGGAAACTTTCAAAAAATATTGTAAATCAGTTACACTCATCCAATCATAGATATATATATATACAGTACAGACCAAAAGTTTGGACACACCTTCTCATTTAAAGATTTTTCTGTATTTTCATGACTATGAAAATTGTACATTCAGAATGAAGGCATTAAAACTATGAATTAACACATGTGGAATTATATACTTAACAAAAAAGTGTGAAACAGCTGAAAATATGTCTTATATTCTAGGTTCTTCAAAGTAGCCACCTTTTGCTTTGATGACTGCTTTGCACACTCTTGGCATTCTCTTGATGAGCTTCAAGAGGTAGTCACCAGAAATGATTTTCACTTCACAGGTGTGCCCTGTCAGGTTTAATAAGTGGGATTTATTGCCTTATAAATGGGGTTGAGACCATCAGTTGTGTTGTGCACAAGTCTGGTGGATACACAGCTGATAGTCCTACTGAATAGACTGTCAGAATTTGTATTATGGCAAGAAAAAAGCAGCTAAGTAAAGAAAAACGAGTGGCCATCATTACTTTAAGAAATGAAGGTCAGTCAGTGCGAAAAATGGGGAAAATTTGAAAGTGTCCCCAAGTGCAGTTGCAAAAACCATCAAGGGCTACAAAGAAACTGGCTCACATGAGGACCGCCCCAGGAAAGGAAGACCAATAGTCACCTCTGCTTCTGAGGATAAGTTTATCTGAGTCACCAGCCTCAGAAATCGCAGGTTAACAGCAGCTCAGATTAGAGACCAGGTCAATGCCACACAGAGTTCTAGCAGCAGACACATCTCTTCAACAACTGTTAAGAGGAGACTTTGTGCAGCAGGCCTTCATGGTAAAATAGCTGCTAGGAAACCACTGCTAAGGACAGGCAACAAGCAGAAGAGACTTGTTTGGGCTAAAGAACACAATGAATGGACATTAGACCAGTGGAAATCTGTGCTTTGGTCTGATGAGTCCAAATTTGAGATCTTTGGTTCCAACCTCCGTGTCTTTGTGCGACGCAGAAAAGGTGAACGGATGGACTCTACATGCCTCGTTCCCACCGTGAAGCATGGAGGAGGAGGTGTGATGGTGTGGGGGTGCTTTGCTGGTGACACTGTTGGGGATTTATTCAAAATTGAAGGCATACTGAACCAGCATGGTTACCACAGCATCTTGCAGCGGCATGCTATTCCATCCGGTTCGCGTTTAGTTGGACCATCATTTATTTTTCAACAGGACAATGACCCCAAACACACCTCCAGGCTGTGTAAGGGCTATTTGACCAAGAAGGAGAGTGATGGGGTGCTACGCCAGATGACCTGGCCTCCACAGTCACCAGACCTGAACCCAATCGAGATGGTTTGGGGTGAGCTAGACCGCAGAGTGAAGGCAAAAGGGCCAACAAGTGCTAAGCATATCTGGGAACTCCTTCAAGATTGTTGGAAGACCATTTCCGGTGACTACCTCTTGAAGCTCATCAAGAGAATGCCAAGAGTGTGCAAAGCAGTCATCGAAACAAAAGGTGGCTACTTTGAAGAACCTAGAATATAAGACATATTTTCAGTTGTTTCACACTTTTTTGTTAAGTATATAATTCCACATGTGTTAATTCATAGTTTTGATGCCTTCAGTGTGAATGTACAATTTTCATAGTCATGAAAATACAGAAAAATCTTTAAATGAGAAGGTGTCCAAACTTTTGGTCTGTACTGTAGGTAGATAATAGCCCTTGATAATAGTCATAACCTAATGATGACCAATATGTATAATACGTCCCTTCATTGAGGTATATATTCTCAGTTTCAGTGGGGGTAATAGCCCTTTAAATGACTTAGCTTAGGAGCTCACAATTCATTAGTATACAACATATAAATGATGCCCTGGTACACTTTTCAGTGCGTCACTCCATGGAGATGTGCATTCCCAAATTCCCAAAGCATTTCCCCCCTCTTTTCCTAGGAGTTCATCAGGGGAGAGGTTTAAAGATCGTCTGATGCATTTAGTGCTCCTCCTTAGAGACATCATGGCATGGAGTGCCATAAAGGGTGAGTCTACGGTGAGCGGGGGCGCCACATCGCTAATTTGGGGTGTCAACCTCCGCGGCGAGGCAGGGTAAGATCTAGGTCCTTTTTGCAAATATTCAAAGGGTCTTTTTTTTATTAGCTGATATTCCCACAATTTGGGACCTGCTTTGTTAGCTCCTTTTTTGGTTTTGTTGACATCATAAATTAAATGCACTGACACAAATGACAGCCGCATCTAAGGTTTCAGAATTCATACACTTGTGCATTTTTGACATTAGTTGCCCACAATCTGCTAAAAAAAAAAATAATCTACCCCCCCATTCAAAAAAAATTGCAAGAAAAGTAATTGCAAACCTGGGGAAGTGGTTGGGTAGTTTGGTTTCCGCCTCACAAATATATGAAGGTAAAATCATTATTCCACCGGCCCAACCAGGAAAATAAACAAAGGTGGTTTGTTGTTGTACATTACTTAGTGGCGGTAAGAACATTGTTCTCCGTGCAGCGGGGGGGATATTTTAGATTACTGTTTAGATGGTTTGTTTTTCCCTCAGATGTGACAAATGAAGTATTGGCTCAGTTTGAAAGGAATCCCTGATCTGTTTTCACAGCAGTATGACTAAACTTTTTGCAGTTTAAGCAATATGGGAAACATGTGCTAATGCTTTAATAAACATAAGATGAAAAAATATACTTTTGTATATTTTATCACCGGCTTTAGCAATCCATTACTACAAAGCCAAAACTTATCCCTTTGGAGATCCAACAATGTCCCTGAGCATATGGGAAGGGAAATGGAGCTCCCGTGACTATCAAAGCCAGCAGAGATTCATCTCTGAGAACAGTAACTCAGGCTCTTTATGTCTACAAATTGTGCCCCTGATTTGGATATATCCCGTTACACTAAGCTCCAGAGACCTTTGTTTCTGGGGAGCATCATTTGTGCATTTTTTCACCGGAGAGGATAAAAAGGCCTGCGGATTGCTTGAGAAATCTCCTCCTGTAATTGGAAAGATCAAAAGGAGCTAAGAGAGAATATCAGAAAGTCTGTCTGTGTGCATCCCTTCTTCATCTTTCAGGAGAAGACAAAAGCCGGTGTGTGTGATGATGAGATTGCAGACGTTTTCTGCTGCGGTCATAATGCTGCGGAGTATTGGTAACAATTGATGGCTTCTTCTAAAGCAGCAGCCCATGATACGGCCTATGTGCCAACGCTTACAGACAGGTCTACGTGACTCATCCCGCCTCTACATGCCATCCGGAAACTGCACCGTGCTAACATAACATTGTAAAGCTGAGTTTCCCCAGGCCATAATTCACTGTCTCGATTGCCATGCACTAAAGCTTGGGGTGTTTTTTTACTATATTTTTTAGTGTTTTTTGAAGGATTGGTGAAACATAATAGTAACTTTCATCTTATACTTGATAGATGTACTATACATGAAAAAGAAAAAATACGGTCTGCACACCTTTAGTATTAAAATATGCAATGTAGCCAATATACGAATATATACATATACATTGCATCAGCACACTGTGACTAATGAATACATGAACTCCTATATTGCTGCAAACGTTAAAAGCGTAAACTTACTTAGTTTTTTTTGATCAAAGAGTGCAAAAGCCATCCAACCACGTCAAGGTGACCTTTTAATATGGATGGTACCTATCTAAAGGTGTGCGGGCGCTATTTTTTCTTTTTTTGTGTATAGTACATATCAGGGGGTATAGCCCCCTCCAGTGCCCAGCACCCTTATCCACCTATCTTTCCCACACAAGGTTTTAACTACGAGCTACGTCTGATTTACCATCCATCTTAAAAGGTACACCTTGGCATCGTTGGATGGCCTTTGCACTCTTTGATAAAAAAAATGCTAAGTACTTTTCATTTTTACCGTTTACAGCAATATTGCAATATTAGAGATAATGTATTCATTATTCGCAGTGTGTGCTGTATGTATTCTTGATAGATATATACAGTGCAGTCTACAAAGTTACTACTGTATTGTAAAAATGCTAAATATATTTTTAATGAACAAATAAAATCACATAATAGTGCACAAAAAGAATTCAGCAGGGTCTGAAATAGAAAGTCTACACAATTAGGAGCGCATAGGGATAGGCACTACGCCTTAAAAGACCACATGAGATAAGTATCACAATATAATCATGCCCATACAAGATGGTAGTACTTACTATAAACTATTTTTATACTTAAATTCAAATATAAGAGATGTGAAAATAGCCAGTAACCAACAATGAAGAGTCAAATTACCCTCAGTAAAGTGCTAACGCAATGTTGAAATCACTCAGCATCTATAGCCAAAGCTTCCATTAGAGTGTTTACCTATAGTTTAGGAGAGTTGCCATGACTTGATGTCCTCGTCTACACGTGTTTCACATCAAGCTTCCTCTGGGGAGTTCATTTGAATTTTCCTTAATTCCTCTTAAATATTGCATTCATGATTAGTAAACTAAAGCCACTATGTAATGTGGTGCATGCGCTCCGGAATCTGCACAGGGAGACCACCTCATTTCTGGCATGTTTGGATCCATATCTCAGAAGAACATTTCTTCTAGATTAGAGCCTGTTCCAATATACAGAAACCATTGGAGGATGCTGCAACTTCTTTTCCATTAATACATAGCGGCAGGCCCGGCGCATCCGGTCAAGTGCCGGGGCCCTGAGCAGGCGGGGGGACCCACTCACTGTCGGGGACCCCGGCGCACTATGGGACCCGTGAGCGGAGGAGAGCGGTGCCAGTGTCAGCGCCCCCCCGCTTGCGTAGGGCCCCGGCAGCCGGCACGATACTTACCTCTCCCCGTGCCTCCTCAGCAGGTCTGGCATCTTACGCGGCTGCTGCACTGTGACGCTCAGGTCAGAGGGCGCGATGACGTCTTTCCACCGCACTCTCTCCTGAACCGTCACAGCGCAGAGCGGGAAGACGCCGGCGATGCTGAGGAGTCCGGAGCAGCGGCAGCAGGTGAGGAGAAGTGAGGTATTTGATTTTTTTTTTTTTAAATGTATAAAGGCATGGGACATTATAGTGGGGGGGGGGGGGTGGTGTGGACAGCCTGCATGGGCCATTAAATGGTGGGGGGGTGTACAGCCTGCATTCAGCATTATAAGGTGGTGGGGGGTTTACAGCCTGCATGGGGCATTATATGGTGGGGGTGTGTGGGCAGCCTGCATGTGGCATTATATGGGTGGGAGGTGACATCCTGCATTGGGCATTATGTGGGGGGAGGGGGAGGTGACATCCTGCATGGGGCATTATATGAGGGGGGAGGTGACATCCTGCGTGGGGCATTATATAGGGGGAGGTGACATCCTGCATTGGCCATTATATGAAGGGGGGAGGTGACTTCTTGCATGGGGCATTATATGGGGGGGAGGAGACATCCTGCATGGGGCATTATATGGGGGGTGACATCCTTCATGGGGCATTATATGGGGCGGTGACATCCTATATGGGGCATTATATGGGGGGGGTGACATCCTTCATGGGGCATTGTATGAGGGCCCAGGAGGCATGGGGCATTATATGGGGGGGTAACATCCTGCATGAGGCATTATATGGGGGGGGACATCCTGCATGGGGCATTATGTGGGGGGGACATCCTGCATGGGGCATTACGTGGGGGCCAGTATTCTGTATGGAACGTTATATGGGGGCCAGTATTCTGTATGGAGCGTTATATGGGGGCCAGTATTCTGTATGGAGTGTTATATGGGGGCCAGTATTCTGTATGGAGCATTATATGGGGGCCAGTATCCTGTATGGAGCATTAAATGGGGGCCAGTATCCTGTATGGAGCGTTATATGGGGGCCAGTATCCTGTATGGAGCGTTATATGGGGGCCAGTATCCTGTATGGAGCGTTAAATGGGGGCCAGTATCCTGTATGGAGCATTTTATGAGGGCCAGTATTCTGTATGGAGCATTTTATGGGGGCCAGTATTCTGTATGGAGCGTTATATGGGGACCAGCATTCTGTATGGAGCATTTTATGGGGGCCAGTATTCTGTATGGAGCATTATATGGGGTCCATTATTCTGTATGGAACAATATATGGGGCCCATAATACTGTATAGAGAACTATGTTTTGCCTATAGTACTGTATGGAGGACTATGTTGTGCCCATAATACTGTATGGAGGACTATGTGGTTCCCATAATACTGTATGGAGGACTATACTGTCCGGTCTGCACTGTGCGCTGCAAGGATTCGCCGGTTTCTGAGCTATTGTAGAATTTACAATAGATATCACTCATGTAATGTAAGAAGTGAAATCTTTGCATTGTACTATATATATATATTTTTCTACGGTATCTGTGCAACATGAATCGTGTATGTGTTAAAGGGGCCCACTGAGACTATTTCGCCCAGGGCCCACAAAAACCTGGAACCGGCCCTGCACAGTGGTATGTATGGTTGCAATGCATAAATCTACATTCAAGATCTTTGTCTTACAGACCCCATTTGGGAATGTGTACATGAGGCCATAGTGTATTTTACACCATGTATAATTTTATCTCCCCTTATCAAAACCATGCAGGAGACATTAAATTAGTGCCAATGAGGGAACAATTTTTCCTACATATTCATCATATTTATTTTTTTATCCAATACTTTGAGGAGATTAAATAATCTTTTTAAGAGTTAGAGCTCAACTTTCTGTTTAGAATTAATTCCCTGCTTTAACATAGTTGTAGATTGATAATTTCAAAATTCTGTCTGCCTGCAGCTGCCTCTAGGGGGAGCTAAGTAATTTATACACATGATATTTCAGAGTTTTTATTGAAATGTTATAGAAAAGTTGACAAAAATGAGACAAAGAAATAAATCCTCAATATGTAAAAAACTATACTAGAATAGAACAGAAAATGTAAGAAATAAAGGGAAAAAATCACAATATGTATGATATTATATCACAGAGTTACATAATTACATAGGTTTAACAAAGACCTACAGCGGGGAAAATAAGTTTTGATACACTGACAATTTTTAAAGTTTTCCCACCTACAAAGAATGGAGAGGTCTGTAATTTTTAATGTAGATACACTTCAACTGTGAGAGACAGAATCTAAAAAAAATATCCAGAAAATCACATTGTATGATTTTTACATAATTAATTGCATAGAACTTATTGCATGAAATAAGTATTTGATACAGTAGGAAAACAGAACTTAATATTTGGTACAGAAACCTTTGTTTGCAATTACAGAGGTCAGATATTTCCTGTAGTTCTTGACCAAGTTTGCACACACTGCAGCAGGGATTTTGGCCCATTCCTCCATACTGATCTTCTCCAGATCCTTCAGGTTTCGAGGCTGTCACTGGACAACATTGAGTTTCAGGTCCCTCCAAAGATTTTCTATTGGATTCAGGTCTGGAGACTGGCTAGGCCACTCGAGAACCTTGAAATGCTTCTTGCAGAGCCACTGCTTAGTTGACCTTGCTGTGTGTTTCGGGTCATTGTCATGTTGGAAGACTCAGCCACGACCCATCTTCAATGCTCTTACTGAGGGAAGGAGGTTGTTGGCCAAAATCTCGCGATACATGACTCCATCCATCCTCCCTTCAATACGGTGCAGTCGTCCTGTTTCCTTTACAGAAAAGCACCCCCAAAGTATGATGTTTTCCCCACCATGCTTCATGGTAGGGACAGTGTTCTTGGGGTTGTACTCATCTTTCTTCTTCCTCCAAACACAGCGAGTGGAGTTGATACAAAAAAGTTCTATTTTGGTCTCATATGACCACATAACCTTTTCCCTGCCTCCTCTGGATGGACATTGGCGAACTTCAAACAGGCCTGGACATGTGTTGGTGTGAGCAGGGGGACCTTGCTTGCCCTGCAGGATTTTAATCCATGGTGGCGTAGTGTTATACTAACTTTAATGTTTGAGACTGTTCTCCCAGCTCTCTTCAGGTCATTGACCAGGTCCTCCCGTGTAGTTCTGGGCTGATTACTGACCTTTTTCAGAATCATCCTTACCTCACGAGGCAAGATCTTGCATGAATCCCCAGACTGAGGAAGATTGACAGTCGTCTTGTGTTTCTTCCATTTTCTAATAATTGTGCCAACAAACAGTTGTTGCCTTCTCACCAAGCTGCTTGCCTGTTGTCCTGTAGCCCATCCCAGCCTTGTGCAGGTCTACAATTTTGTCCCTGGTGTCCTTAGACAGCTCTTTGGTCTTGGCCATGGTGGAGAGGTTGGAGTGTGATTGAGTGTGTGGACAGGTGTCTTTTATACGGGTAATGAGTTCCAACAGGTGCAATTAATACAGGTAATGAGTGCAGAGTAGGAGGGCTTCTTAAAAAAAACTAATACGTCTGTGAGAGCCAGAATTCTTGCTGGTTGGTAGGTGATCAAATACTTATTTCATGTAATAAACAGCAAATTAATTATTTATAAATCATACGATGTGATTTTCTGGAGTTTTTTGAAGATTCTGTCTCTCACAGTTGAAGTGTACCTGCGATAAAAATTACAGACCTCTCCATTGTTTGTAGGTGGGAAAACTTGCAAAATCTGCTGTGTATCAAATACTTATTTTCCCCACTTTAGGTCCTTGACGGATCTACAGTGGGGAAAATAAGTATTTGATATATTGCCGATCAACCTTTCTCCACCAATTAGCAGTGGGTGGATAGCTCACTAATGTGATTTCGACCATAGAAACAACATGCGTACTTTGAGCAAAGATAAACATAAAGTGAAATTATCGATGATGAATTGAAGAGGAGATTCAAGAAATTAACCCTCTTAGCAACAGTCTTAACATCTTAAACACAGGTTAATTATTGGATTAAATCTAAACTATATAAAAAGAGGTAGAAAGAAGCAGTTGAACAGGCACATCCAACCAGGAAAATGTTAAAAAATAGAAAATGTTATTAATTTTTTTAAAACATGATGATAAAACAGAAAACTCGTGAGAACCTGACGCGTTTCAGGTGCAGAACGCACCCTTAGTCATAGGATCTCAATAAAATTTTTGATTTTTTAACATTTTCCTGGTTGGATGTGCCGGTTCAACTCCTCCTTTCTACATTGTGTCTGCGATCACCAATGGGTGCGGCACTCACAGGATGGACTCCGGCTGAGGTTATTCGGTCTTCAACATGGTAAGCTTCCAACCTCCATTACCCTGCTCCTTATGCTGCATATATAAAAATAGGTGAAGTAATAGAAGTAAACATTAGATCCCTTTAAGATAACTTTTTATGGACATTTTCTTGTAAGTGTTGAATATATACGACATATAAATATGTATATACTGTGATGGGGCAGAGTTACTTTTGCTGTCTGACAGCATAAACAGTGACAGAAGATGCGCCAAATTTATCACGGTGGTGCACTTTGATAGATTTGGCACATCTTTTGTGCATATTACAGTAAGTTTCATTTTATATGCCAATTCTTGGATGTAACAAAGAAATGATGAAAGCTGGTGAGATCAGCTCATCACCCTGATGGTAATGCAGTGGCAGGTGAATTGGGTGCGAAGCGCAGAGTAGCTGGGCCAGATTCCAGGTAATCATTCAAGGAAGTCAGACTTGTAAAGAGTACTCAGCACCAAAATAATCTGGTAACATTCAACTTTTATTAATACATAGATAAAAAAATCCAATTCCTAAAAAGTGCAAGACCTCGAAAGTTAGGAGATGAAAGTTGGCCTATTTCACTAGAACCTTTTGACTTTCCCCACACAAATGATACCAAGGAAGAGATGGACTGGACAGATCTGTTGTCTCTCTCCCTGTAGAAAACATATGAATGATTTGCTCAGCCAAGCATTCATGTGTATGGGGAAGTAGGTATAAATAGCTTGGTCCACTACAAACAAATCTGAAAACTCACCACAAAAACTATTGAAACGCTCTACCTATTCATTTCTGTTGTAAAACCAGCTGGCTGTTAAGCCTTTTGAGTATTTTTTTTTCCACCTTAGGTTCTGAAAAATGCCTTGTGTGAGAAAACTCTTTCAAGACCCTTCAAAAACTCTTCAAATCCTCTTCAGGAAATACTTCAAAAGATTATAAACTCCAAAAACCTCCCAAAGAAAACTTGTAATTTTTGATCACATCAAAAGGACTCCATTTAAACATACCTTAATACATTCAACAAAGAACATGTTGAACATATACATGCAACGAAGGAGATCGCTGATGTGAGTATTAAAAGGGGTATTCCCAAAATCACATTAATGTGTTATAATAATGTACACATACACTTATCATTTTTGCCAATTGAACTCTTTTTTTGAAATTTTCACATATAACTCTCCCATAAGGATGATCCTACAGGATCTATTTACCCTTCCGTTTCCATTAGAACCATCTTGGAGTAGTTCCAGTTCATGATTGGTCATGCACAGTGCAGTCTCTCTCAGCTGCCATCTGTGTTATGTGTAAAATGGAGCTTCTACTGTGGGGGATAATGTCACATAAAGGGAGGAACCTCCTTCATTACACTGCTGAAGTCAGAGGCGTAGCTAGGGTTTTGGTTCAGGGGGGGGCAAAACTTCTGAGTGGGCCCATAACCAGGTAACCCTGATTACAACTATGGTGGAGCACCCTAATAATGGATGTAGGATGACTGCGCTGTTACTAAAAAAAAAATCTCTATACAAAGAACAACACTGATATTACTGCTATATGGTGACCATATAGTGGTAGATACCAGTCCTGTGGAACACTAAAAAGATTACAGTACAGTTATATATAGTACCTGACAGGTAACGTTCTTTATAATGGAATTGTTCACTTTTCCCATCTTTTCCACCTGGCCCAGACCAACACGACAACTTCTCCATCCAGGACTCGTCTACAGAGATTACAACACAGACACATTTGACTCCTTACATTTCAGACACCGTCCCCATCTATTCCCAACCTGCACAAACTCCTCATCCTGCTGATACCCCAATGCTGAGCCACTGCTGCCATGTCCCTATTAATGCACCTGCTGTATGGTACTGTGTGCCCTCTAAATGGTAAAACAAACCTCTAGACTATAGAAATGCCCTAGAAAACAAAGCCCACATTTTGCCCCCTAGAAAGTAATAGTGCCCTCTGTTTGCTCCTTTGACTGTCACAATAACCTGAGTTCCTCTACAACAATAAGTGCCCACTTAACATTTAATAATGTCCTGAGTCTCCCCCCATGTACAGCTCCCCTCTACACAGTATGATGCTCTCCTATACATAGTATAATGCCACCTCACTGAATAGTACCCCCCATACAGTATACTGACCCCTTAGTAGCCTCCAAACTGATGGCTCCAACACTGTATGATGGCCCCCACACTGTGCAAAGACCCCACATTATCTCACACACTGTATGATAGCCCCCTAAATAGCCTACATATAGTATAATGCACCAGATAGTCCCCAGTAAAGTATAATGCACTCCCCATAGCCATTTATAGTATAATACACTCCCAATAGGCAGACTCTATATAGTATAATACACCCCATAGTCCTCTATAGCATAATGTACCTCCATATAGTATAATGCACCCCCATAGGCAGAGTATATGGTATAATGCACCCCTATAGGCAGTACATAGTATAATGCACCCCCATAAAAATAAATAAATACAATACTCGCCTCTCCTCGTTCCCTCGCTGCTCTGAGCTCCCGCACATCTCAGAACAGTGGGCGCCAAGTGATGACGTCATCGCGCCCGGTCAGTGTCTGTATCAGGGGACTGATGGGAGAGGGAGCGTCGTGCTCCCTCTCTCATCATTGAACTTGGGGTGACTGGCAAGGGCCCTGATGCTGGCACCAGGGGACCCCCTCCTGCTCAAGGGCCCAATAGTGGTGGCCTGGCAGTGCAGGGACATCAAGTCTCCCTGTTCTGCCCCAGTGTGTAACTGTATCAGCGTGCTGCATACGCCCATACAGTTGCACTAGCGTGGCTCTGGGTGGGCCCCTGAGAGCGCGGGGCCCGGGGGCAACCCCACCCCTGTCCCCCCCGGTAGCTAAGCTACTGGCTGAAGCTCATGCCAGGATGCAGCAGTCCTGCGTGCTGGTAACTAAGAGGAGCAACATAATCCAGGGTGGCGCTGTATACAGGGAGAAGAGAGAAGAGATATACTGTACGATGGGATATATATACATATATAGAGAGAGGACTGAGAGGAAAGATATACTGCAGGATGGGGCTCTGTATGGAGAGACTGAGAGGACAGATATACCGTAGGAAGGGGATCTACATAGAGGGGCAGACATTTCTTGAGCTGTGGTTGTTATCTGTTGCTGAGAGATCACTGATGTGGAACTGCAAGTGACACTATTGATGCATATGACAGAGGATTATCTTTTCCTATATGTGACTCACCCCCTGGGCCATGTTGCAGTGCGGCGCACGTGTGCGCGGGGGAATACCCGGAGCCGGATCCGATGGGGGTTGTAGTCTCCGAGTGGCGGGGACCCGGTCCGTGCCCAGGGTGGTCAAACCAAGTGGCAGTTATTGGTATGATGGTATTAGTGTCCGACTACGCCACCCGTTGAATGCGGTTATGAAACCGCCGCTGCAGGGCAGACCGCTGAGGCCGGTGGTATAGGTGTGCAGCAATGTTGATATAACCCCCAACGGGAGGGGTATAGCCTCAGGGCAGCTGGTGAAGCAGGGAATGATGATAGTGGTAGTGGTGGTGTGACAAGGAATCGCAGAGACTTGTAGTGCAGGTTTAAAGCTTTACTCACAGTTGGTGTTCAGATCACTTCGGCCAAGAGTGACCACCCGAGCCGTGCTGCGTCCACCAGGTGCGGGACTCGGCCAACTCCCAGGCAGTTCCAGAGCGTGGTCCTGAGCTCCCCTCTCCTCCTTCCTACTGGCCGTCCCCACCAGGGATCCACCTTTGTCCGGCTCCCTCGGGCCTTCTGGTGGTGAAACCTTTCCCGGCTTCCCTGACCCTATACGTGGTTTGCCTTCCTGGTGGATGTGGCGAGGGGTCGCGCCAAAACTTGACCACGACCTCCGGTTCCTGGCTAAGGATAATTGGCCTCCACCAGTTCGGGATCCGGTACCCTGTTCTGCCAACCCTTCACCCGTTAACTCGTGGGATCTCAGGGTTCCCTCTCTTCTTGCGTCTCTGGGCCTTTCCTGGTGTTCCTGTTTCTCCTTCTTCTTCTTTCTCTCTCTCTCTCTCAGGCCTCCTCTCCAGGCCTGGCTCTGGAGCTGGGCCCAGACTGAGCCACCGCTCCCTGTCAGCCCTCTCTGGCTGAGCTCCTCTCTGAACTCACTCTCCTCTGAACTGACTCACTATCCAAGGTGGTGCCCACCTTTTATACTCCCCTCTGACACCCGAGCCCAGGTGACTAGCACCCAATGGGCTCCTACCTATGCCCAGAGTCCCTCCCCTCTCTGCTCCTACACCACTGGGATGTTCCTCCCCCCCCCCACTCCAGCCGGGGACAGAAGCTGTCGTACCTGCACATCTATCTGGTGGGAGTACCGTTGGTCTCTCCCCCGGAAATGGGGTGAGTGTAGTGCATGCAGCTAACTGAGCTCTGTTCCACACTCCATCCTTACCCGGGAGTGGAATACCACACCTCTGGTTCAAGGTGCAATACCCCTGTAGCAGCCGAGTCCTCGGGGTGCTACATTCCCCCCTGGTAAATCACAGCACGTCCTCGGGCTGGAATAGAATAAAACAATATAAAACATACAAATTTTTGAAAGTGCAACTCATATATAAAACATTAACTGAAAACTCATCCCTTTATGGGAGGTACTTTTCTCTTTTAACGTTACGGGTATAAAACATTTTTCTAAGACATTCTACTAATGCCACCGGAACTCTTTTGCAAAACACTATATACAACTTTTGGCATTATTATTTTAGCAGCATATTTAACTTTCCATTATAAAACATTTTCAAAATATATTCTTGATCTCTGGCCACGGTGCAACTTGCGACCAGGTAAAGTGCAACAGTCACTAATTTCGTGATAGAGAAAAAAAAACAGTTCTTATAAAACCAGTAAGGGGCGCTTAAGGAAGCGCAACTATTTACAGGATGTGGCCGCTCTCAGTCCTCGGCCAGTGGGGATAAGGGAGTGGCTGCTCACAGTCCTCAGCCTGATTAGGGATAGGGGCACACAGGAAACAGTTCCACGCTAGTCCCAATGGGGACCACACTCCAATTAGCAGCATGACAGGTACCCCGACGGGTAACTATGTACAGTTTCAGTTACCGTTCATTAGTAACGACGTCCTCCTGCTCCTTCCTGAGGGTAGTCTTCAGACCCGTCCGGGTCCTCTTGGTCTTCCTCATACTGCAACTCCTCCTCAGTCAGCCGGTGTACGTGAAGGGCGTACGGTCCTTTAGCACACTGATGCCGGGTGAAGGCGACCACATCACCCGGGTAGAGGTCACGTCCGCGGTGTCCCTCCGGCAGGTGGCTCTCGACATCCCTGCGGGTGACAAAGACGTCGCCGGGGGTTCGGTGATCCCGGATAAAGCCCCAGCCGTTCTCCAGTTGAAACTTTATTACGGTCCCGGTGGCGCGGGGACCGTGGGCCGTACGGGGGTTTCGTCGGGCCCAGCGTTTCTGCTCCGCGCTTTGGGCCTGCAGCTGTTCCTCGCGGATCCGCCTCTCTCGCCGTTCTCTCCCAAAGACCTCCAGCTGTTGACGGCAGCACTCCTCCCGCCGGGCTGCGGCCGCCCGGGTCTCCTTGGTGAACCCCATGAGGTCCTCACCGGTCGGATCCCATGCGAATTGGGCGTCTTCCAACGGGAGCGGGACAATTTTGGCGGGTGCCGGTGCCGGGATCAGAGGCTCACACAGGGGCCGTTCCCTCCGGAGTCGGGGGTTGATGTACTCCGGTGGCCACACGAAGGGCAGCCCGTCCGGGCTAGTATGCTGCGCGAAGAGATCTTCGCCCAGGGGCAGCACTGTGGAGGTCAAGGGCACTGTGGGAGCAGCGGCGCCCGGATGCACCAGGCCTTGCGACCAGGCCGGCGGCACAGTGGAGGTAGGGGGCGCTGTGGAGACCGCGGCGCCCGGGGGTACTCGGTCCTGCGACCAGGCCGGGGGAATCCTATTTGGGTCAAAGGATGGCACTGTTGAGGAAGAGGGCGCTGGAGGGGCATCAGCGCCCGGGTTCACCAGGCCTTGCGACCAGGCCGGTGGCACTTCCTGCTTCGCCGCGCTCAGGGTCAAGGGGCGTGGCGTAACAGAGGGCGCGACCGCGGCTCCTGCCGCTTGAGGCCTAGTTGGGAGCGTCGGCGGTGCGGCAACGGGCACGGGGAGTATGACTTCGGGCTCTGCAACGGGGAGCTGGGGCAGGCTTACGACTACTGGGCACGGGGTGATGACGTCCCCATTACCTGCTTCCTTCCTTGCAGCTCCCTCCGCGGCGTCGTCTCCGGCCTTCGTCCCTCCTGCACCATCCTCAGGGGCGGACATGCCCCACGTTGCGGGTGGCGTCCTCTGCTGGCGGGTTCCAGCCTGCTGGGCCATCTCCCTTCTCCATTCGGCCAGTGCTTCCTGCTGTACTCGGGCCATCTTCCGGGCCAAGGCCTCCAGCGCGGTCTGTGCATGCTCCCGATCTCTGGGGAGTTGTGCCAGGATCTCCACCAGGCCTTCTGGGGTGGCGGCCTGCAACAGGCTCCGAACCACAGGGTCGGTGCTGCTCGACTCTTCCTCCATCCCCGGGTGCGATCTGTCCAGACTCCTCCAGGCCGCACCCATCTTCTCAGCTTTATTCCCTATCCGCCCCCATTGGGAGTGGTCCCGGGGCATCTTAGTGACAGTCAGTTTCAGGGGCAGACCCCCCACTCTGATGGACATCTCCATTATTGTAGTCTCGACTGGTGGGGGCGGTCTCTTCCTTTGGCGCCACTCTGGGGCCATGCCCACGATGGGAGGTGGTCTCTTGCCACCCTCTGGCACGCCCATAATGGCGTCCGCTCTGCCAGGGCGGGAAACCTTCTCAGATGGCGGGAATCGTCTCCTGATGGCGGGAAACTCCGCGGATGGCGGGTAAAGGCTGCAAATGGCGGGCAAACGGCGGGAAACGACTCCGGACGGCGTCCGATGGCGGGAATCCTCCGGAATTGGCGGGAGACTCCTTTTTGAGGTATATATGCACTTTTCTTCAGGCACGCAGTACCCGGTGGTTGCGGGCACGTAATCCTGCCGACTACGCCAAAGTTGACTCACCCCCTGGGCCATGTTGCAGTGCGGAGCACGTGTGCGCGGGGGAATACCCGGAGCCGGATCCGATGGGGGTTGTAGTCTCCGAGTGGCGGGGACCCGGTCCGTGCCCAGGGTGGTCAAACCAAGTGGCAGTTATTGGTATGATGGTATTAGTGTCCGACTACGCCACCCGTTGAATGCGGTTATGAAACCGCCGCTGCAGGGCAGACCGCTGAGGCCGGTGGTATAGGTGTGCAGCAATGTTGATATAACCCCCAACGGGAGGGGTATAGCCTCAGGGCAGCTGGTGAAGCAGGGAATGATGATAGTGGTAGTGGTGGTGTGACAAGGAATCGCAGAGACTTGTAGTGCAGGTTTAAAGCTTTACTCACAGTTGGTGTTCAGATCACTTCGGCCAAGAGTGACCACCCGAGCCGTGCTGCGTCCACCAGGTGCGGGACTCGGCCAACTCCCAGGCAGTTCCAGAGCGTGGTCCTGAGCTCCCCTCTCCTCCTTCCTACTGGCCGTCCCCACCAGGGATCCACCTTTGTCCGGCTCCCTCGGGCCTTCTGGTGGTGAAACCTTTCCCGGCTTCCCTGACCCTATACGTGGTTTGCCTTCCTGGTGGATGTGGCGAGGGGTCGCGCCAAAACTTGACCACGACCTCCGGTTCCTGGCTAAGGATAATTGGCCTCCACCAGTTCGGGATCCGGTACCCTGTTCTGCCAACCCTTCACCCGTTAACTCGTGGGATCTCAGGGTTCCCTCTCTTCTTGCGTCTCTGGGCCTTTCCTGGTGTTCCTGTTTCTCCTTCTTCTTCTTTCTCTCTCTCTCTCTCTCCGGCCTCCTCTCCAGGCCTGGCTCTGGAGCTGGGCCCAGACTGAGCCACCGCTCCCTGTCAGCCCTCTCTGGCTGAGCTCCTCTCTGAACTCACTCTCCTCTGAACTGACTCACTATCCAAGGTGGTGCCCACCTTTTATACTCCCCTCTGACACCCGAGCCCAGGTGACTAGCACCCAATGGGCTCCTACCTATGCCCAGAGTCCCTCCCCTCTCTGCTCCTACACCACTGGGATGTTCCTCCCCCCCCCCATTCCAGCCGGGGACAGAAGCTGTCGTACCTGCACATCTATCTGGTGGGAGTACCGTTGGTCTGTCCCCGGAAATGGGGTGAGTGTAGTGCATGCAGCTAACTGAGCTCTGTTCCACGCTCCATCCTTACCCGGGAGTGGAATACCACACCTCTGGTTCGAGGTGCAATACCCCTGTAGCAGCCGAGTCCTCGGGGTGCTACATATGCATCAACAGGAAACAGATTGCAACATGAAACTAATCTGTCAGCAGCAGGTAACATTTCAGCACTGCAAATTTGCTGAGAACTGCAGGAGAGTAGGGCTCTCCTAGAACCAAGTAATGATGTGAAAACACAAGCAGCTATACTGTTGTAGATGGAAGAAGATATATGCAGTCCGGGACTGTACAGGAGCAGAGGGTGCCCAGAAGCGTAAGGAGAATTGTACACTTAGATTAGCTTGATGTCAACTCAGGATAGGGATAGTCGGGAACACAAAAGAGAGAGGGAAGGGGTCTGCAGAACGGAGGAGAAGCAAGTTCCGCTGAGAAATATAGTTTTAGCAGATAAAAACTGGATGCCCATTCAGCTATGTGGAGCTGGATGCACCGAGGGGCAGATAGAGATGAAAAGAGGCACAAATGGACAAGAAAGAAGCATTCTGTTGGGCTTAGTCTATATAGTAACAATAAGTATGCATGTACTGTGCCTTGTGAAATATAATGTGATTCTGGGAATAAGCCTTTAACAGGTGCATGGCCGGTAGATAAGAGGAAAAAGATGAGAAATAAAAAAAAAAATATTTATAACATTCATAAAATAAAATGTAACACAGTGGGAGATCATAAAATGCATCGCTTTTTACAATATACAGATTTTCTGCACATTTCTGCCTCGTGAAAAGCTGTAATAAGTCAAAACCGCAATGAAATTGTTTTGTAAAAATTCAGCCTTTTACATTTTCATCGTCTGTCCATAAACTTAGCTTTTAATATAGAAAACCAGGTCTTTAAAGACTTTGGATCAGTCCTTAGGCTTGCTGTGGGGGTCACTTGTTTTAGTTTATATCATCTCTGTCCTCTCTGCAGTGAATGTCCTTGTATAGAGGGCTAGAATGAGTACAGGAACCTATACACTACAGTGGAGTACCTGCATTTAAGTGCTGGTTACCAGTTTCGGTTCCACATGAATCTCCCCACAGTCTTGGCTCTCACATCAAAGGACGCACAGGAATAAAAAGACACCACATTTCCCAGAAGCTAAGAAATGACAGTGAACCTGCCGTGTGTGTAATTCACTACCTTAGTTTATTCAGATGTATTATTAATCAATCTCCAAAGGTCTACTACTATCAGAGAAAACCAGGAATGTGTAAATGTACAGTGCATACGTAAGGCAAAATAACACTGACCAATATTCCCTCTAAAAAAAAATTCTACATCCTGCAGACAGGTAGAGCTATAAGATGGCAAGATGACTTTATTGGTAAAATGTTTTAACTCTTTACTTCCCAGAGCCCACAACAAATTAGGCTCTTCTTGACCTGTAAACAGCAGTCTTGTTTTTTTTTCTCCATACCAGAATGTACCATTTTTAATGAGAATCTTTAAAGGGAATTTATAATCAGAAACTGAAATATTGTTTAATTCAGAGGACCTATTACCAGGTCAACAGTGGGCAATTTTTGCTCTTATATTATACTCTCGCCAGCGACGGCAGCAGGACAAGCTGAGAGGTGGGGAAGTCAAGGAGTCCAAGGTTGAAAGCCAGGAGAGTACGTCATAAACAGAGAGGTGAGGCAAAGGTGTAGTCAGCTCACAATCTGGGGTCAAAATTCCAAGAAAGTAGCAGATGAAGACGAAAGGGCTAGGCAAACGGATAATCAAAGACAAATACAAGGTCGGGCAACAAAGATCAGAATTCTAGAACTTAAAGCACAGTGCAGACCTACACACCACTTGAGCAGAGTTACAACTAGCAGAGATTAGAGGCATACAGCCAGATAAATAACCTGGGAATCACTCCGAACAGGAGACACCTGTAGGGGAACCAACACGCCCTGGCCCTGATTGGGTGACTGGACTGTCACTCACCTCACTGACAGCTCAGCATGCCCAAGTCTCAGATTGGACTGCTGAGCTGTCTATTGCAATACTGAAAGCTTAGCCTGCCCCTGTCCCAGACTGGACGGCTGAGCTGACACTCACTGGCGAACCAAGATCTCATTCTGCGCATGAGCCAGCACCGTTTCCCTGGAGCCAACCTCTGGGAGATCAATGTGCGCAGCGGAGAATCCGCTCCTGTCTCGCACCGCCGACATTTTCCTGAAGCCCACCACCGGGAGATTAATGGCTCCTGCCTCGCACTGCCGACATTTTCCTGAAACCCACCGCCAGGAGATCGATGGCTCCTGCCATGGACCGCGGTGACTCCCCCTCCTCCCAGCCCAGAGCCCGCAGTATCGCCCCGCTCTACTGCCCCATCCCCAATAAGCTACATTCGGACTATAAGACGCATCCCCATTTTCCTCCAAAATTTTTGGGGAAAAAGTGTCTTAAAGTCCGAAAAATATGGTATGTTTTTCTCTATAACGCCACAAAATTTCAGAGTCAAACAGACATGGCTGAGATCATACCGCCAGTGCCTAATACATGTTGCCCCTACATCAGGCAGCATGTATCACCTGAAAGGTTCTCTTTAAAACTTGATTTAAACAACTGGTCATTTTCTTATGACACATTCCCTTTAAGCACTTCTGTAATAAACTAGAGTACAAGGACTATATACTGTGGATGGCATCAAGCTGGAAAGGATATTTAAATGGTGCATAGCAAAAAGTAGCTTTAAGGGCAAAGAGTTGATAGAGTTGTCTGGCATATGATATTGATGATCATTAATATCAGATCAGTGGGGATCCGACACCCGACATCTCCATGATCAGCTGTTGGCGATTGGATATAAACATTGAACAGCTCCGTTCAATCAGTTGCAGCCCTTGCTGAGCGCTGCAGAACAGCTCCTATTCAAGAAATAAAGGGCATATCATTTTAAGTTGTTTTTTTACTCTATATAGAACCAATATATGAAATTACAAATCTCAACTGTTGGACTTTGGGATCTAAATGAAGCTTAGGTGTTTGGTCCAGGATCTGAATTTAGGGTCTGGTTTAGATTCTGACTTAATCATAGGGGACTAATCTAGGGGATGAATTAATTTTGGAAGTCTGATATAGAGTCTGGATGAATTTAGGAATCTGGTTGGGTTTTCCCACTGACAAGTAATAATAAATATTGCGATAAATAGTTCTAGGAAGGTTGCGAAACATTTAGGGAAGGTTCACATGTAGCTTTTTTATGCTTTTCTTCCTGCATAAAAAACGCAGGCTATGATGAGAAAATGGCAGCGTAAATTACACTCATTTTGTGTGCATTTTTAATGTCATTTTTGGTGCTAAGCCATTTTTTATTTCAATGCAAAAAATGCAGTTGAAACCCATCATGTGAATGAGATTTTAGAAATCTCATTCACTATCATATTACTCTAAAGCGTTGGGTTTTGTAATTCTATACTACTGATTACTAATTTTTGCAACTTGACCCCAGAAAATTTAAGATGCTATTTCCCATCTATGACTTCAGAAGTGTTCAGGCGAGCGGCGCACACTTTGCTAGGAGAGATTTAAATTGTGAATGAGAGCAATTTCCTTTCATGTTTCCTTCTATGCCGGTCACGTCTTTTGAAGTATATTTATGGCGTTCAGTTGATGAGTGTGCTGGATATTATAAACGACTATGTAATTATGAATAATAACTCACAGGAAAACATGGTGAAAGTGAGGAAATTAAATCCATAAGCAATATGTAATTCTCCAGATACTAAATCATCCAGTAACATTCACAGGAGGAAAGTGACTTCAAGGTTCTTTGTGTGAACATTTGTCCTTTTCCAGCCTATTACATCTATATAATATTAGCGATGCGTTACGATAACCCACAACAGACTCCCATTATTGGACATGTCCGTTATACAGGCACAATACATGCTGAGTACAAGACATTCCAGCACAACAAATAAAAAAGAACAAACTCTGTTCTATTCAGAACGCCATGATCTACCCAACTTCTTAGACCTCTTAAGAATTAGTTACATAGCATCTTGAAAAATACACAAATCCATCATGCTCAGCCGAAGAACACTAGCTGTGCCCCCAGAATGGGTAATGTAATGTAGTCAATTACACCCCGGCTACTGCAGGAATTAAGTACAGTGATAGACTGACCGTTATTTTTAATATTGACAGATTCCATAATTACAGGGTCTTTACCACAGGACTAGCGCATAGCAAATGTGTGCCAATATTCAAAAAGGGGACAAAATCTGGGCCTGGAAATTATAGGCCGGTAAATCTAACCTCTACTATGGGTAAAATCCTTGAGGATTTCCTAAGAGATGCCATCCTGGAGTATCTCAATAGGAATAACCTCTTGACCCAGCATCAACATGGTTTTATTGTTTTATGAGGGATTGGTCATGTCAAACTAATCTGATCAGCTTCTATGAGAAGCTAAGTCCCAGACTGGACCAGGGAAATGCATTGAATGTGTCTATATGGACTTCTCAAAGGCATTTGATATGGTGCCACATAAAAGGTTGGTAAATAAAATGAAAAAAATTGGACTAGGGGAAAATATGTGTAACTGGGTTAACAACTGGCTCTGTGATAGGAAACAAAAGGGTGGTTATTAATGGAACACACTCGGATTGGATTACAGTTAACAGTGGGGTACCACAGGGGTCAGTATTGGGCCCTCTTCTTTTCAACATATTTATTAATGACCTTGTAGAGGGCATACAGAGCAGAATTACAATATTTGCAGATAACATTAAACTCTGCAGGGTAATCAATATAGAGAAGAATAATTTAGTATTATAGAAGGACTTATGGAAGCTGGAAGCTTGGGCTGAGAAATATCAAATGAAATTTAATGTGGTTAAATATAAGGTTATGCACTTGGGCAGAAGAAATAAAATGTATAATTATGTACTAAACTGTAAAACACAAAGTAAAACTGTCGCTGAAAAACACTTGGATGTATGGGTGGACTGCAAACTCTGTTTTAGTGATCAGTGCCAGGCAGCTGCTGTCAAGGCTAAAAAAAAATCATGGGATACATTAAAAGAGGCATAGATGCTCATGATGAGAACACAGTTTTGCCTCTATACAAGTCACTAGTGCAGCTATACTTAAAATACTGTGTATAATTTTGGTCTCCAGTGTAACAAGAAGGAAATAGATGAAATGGAGCGGGTGCAGAGAAGAGTGACCAAGGTTATTAAGGGAATGGGTTGGCTGCCGTACCAAGATAGGTTAATAAATTTGTGGTTATTCAGTTTGGAAAAATGAAGGCTTAGGGGTGATCTTATTATAATGTACAAATATATGAGGGGACAGTACAGAGAACTTTCTAATGATCTATTTACACTTAGACCTGCGACACGGACAAGGGGTTATCCTCTACGTGTAGAGGAAAGAAGGTGTCATCCAAATTCGAAAACAGTAAAGAGTACTTATTTCAAAAGAAATCTGTAGGCTAGGGCTCCATATTTCCCTATAGCGAAAACAAGTTGCACAACATTACCAAAAAATGAGGGCACACAACATCCATAGGCAGAGGCGTATTGAAGGAGAACAGCCGGCAGGGGGGCGCAGGGGGACCGCCTAATGCGGCAGTCCGAAGTGTCTCCCTGGGCGGCTGCATTCTGCCGCCCCCCCCCGGACTGGGAGTCAGCAGTTCTCTAAGCTGGCTGTCAAGTTGACAGCCAGCTCACAGAAGCTGCAGCGCGATGGCTCCCAGAGTCTAGTGATCAATTTTGTATGGGGGGGTAAATACACTTTGGGGGGAATATTTACTGTGTGGGGGAAATATTTACTGTGTGGGGGGGTATTTACTGTGTGTGTGGTGGTGTTTACTGTGTGGGGGGTATTTACTGTGTGGGGGAGATATAGTGTAATGGGGCTGGGGGGTATTTACTATGTGGGGGAGATTTAGTGTAACGGGACTGGGGGAGATTTACTGTGTGTGTGGGGGTGATTTAGTGTAACGGGGGAGGGGATAATTTGAGGACACAAGTTTGGGGAGCAAGGGACTGGTGCATACACAATATGGGGAGTAGAAGAAATTTGAAGACACAATATGAGGAACAAGGGGTGAGAGGGGGGCATGTATGGGGGGATCGATGCAGACACAGTATGGTGAGTGGGGGGATGGGTGCGGACACAGTATGCGGAGTCGGGGGGATGTGTGAGCAGGCAGTATGGAAAGTGGGAGGGGGAAACGTGTCAGGAGACTATTGAGGGGAATAGTGCGAGGAGACAGTATGGGGGAGAAAAGTGTGAGTGGGCACAGAATAGAGACTGAGTAGTGTGGTGGGGTAGCATGGGGGACAGTGTAAGGGCACAGCCAGGAAGGGATAATAAGCTAAGGGGGGGTGGGTGGTAAGGGGGCACAGTATAGAGACTGGGCCTTATAGGTGGGGGACACAGTGTGAGAGGACAGTGTGAAGAGGGGGCCCAGTATGGAAAGGAGAGGGCAGTATGAAGGGCATGTACCATAAGAGGGACAGTGTGAGGGTCATATTTTGTGCAGGGAATATAGTGAGGGGCAATTATTTATTCAGATTTAGGGCAGATATTTTTACTCGGGAGCATTATAATGACTCTGCTATCTTTAAGGGCATCGTGTGGGGATGTGCTGCAGAAGACCGGAGAAGATGGAAATCTGCAGAGACAACCTGTGGATGAGAAAAGTCATCATGGTGTCTGGACAAGATGAAGAAAAGAAAGAGAATGACTCCTGAGACAACATCATCCATCAGGTACCTGGATGTAAAAAAAATTTGTGATACTAATTCTCATATTTTTATCTATGTTAAGAGCATTAAAGGGGTTGTCCAGGTTTGTGATGAGCCTGCAGTCATTCTATGTAACTGCAGACTTCTGAATTCTCACAGTGCCCACTGCACGCGGTCAGGATTCTCTCGTTCCGGTGATTTGCATACATGCGGTCACATGCTGAATAGACATGCATGGCCTCACTCAATGAAAATGAATTGAGCGAGGCCGGACAAGTCTAGTCGGAATGTGGCCAGAAGTATACAAATCACATACTTGTGCAAGGGAGAATCCTAAAAGTGTGTAGTGCATGGGCTGTGAGAATTTAGATGGCTGCAATCACATCTCATCGAGTGACTACGTGTAATATACTCACTGTCAGGATTCAGCTCTGCTTGCAGGTTACAGCAGTCATCACATGGATACCTCACTCATATGCGATTTTCATACTTACAGTCACGTGATAACTCGCTTCTCTTTCTGCTTCGCTCAGTTTTTCACTGAACATTGAGAGAAATAAGGAGAGCAGCTTGTTGGCACGTGACCAAGTGTGCAAATCGCATATGTGCTGGGGAGGTGGGGAGGGAGGAAGCGCCAAACTGAATTCTTGCCCCGGGTGCCAGAAAACCTAGATACACCTCTGTTCATAGGTGACCAAAAGTTGCCATTGAGCCCCATTGGTCAACTGACTTCCTATTATCATGCTCTCTTACCACTAGAGCTGCTGCTGATCTCCTCCCGGTTACCAGTAGTTCCCTCTTTCTTGCTCTCCTTGTGGACAGACTCCTGCTCCCTGCCACTGTCCTACTAGTATCTTGTGCTTTACTTGTAGTATGTTTGTTCCTTGACTCTCAAACTTTTAAAGGTCCATAAAGATCTTCTTCCAAAACAATGTCCAACCAACCCAGGATTGCTAAAGAGTCCTTCCTCCAACACACATTGCCTTTGCAGTAGAGTTCTAAAGTTCCAGCTACGTGCAGAGGTGTTGTGACCTGGTTACTTTTCTGGCTGCCGCCTGCCCTGACCCACTGCCTGTTCAATGTATTGAATGTATTCAGCAAGACCAGACATTCTGACTATGAATTTTTCCAACTGTCTGGGTAAGGCAAACTATTGGCTCTAGTATGTGTTTTTCTTTCTACCTTCAGATAATGAAATTGGATTTTGAGCCCCATTATGCTCAGGGACTAATGTGAGTGATGACACCATCTGTACAAGACGGCACAATATTTTGGTGCTATATAAGATAACAAGAAAAAATAAATGAATAAGTAGTTGATGATTGTTAAATGGCCCCAACTGAACACAAACCAAAGCTGCCTCCTAAATGTGAAAGGAGTGGGACTGATAGTGCATTTTATCACTAAAGAGAAAGGCAGTAAATATACTGTACAGTGGTGGCCAAAAGTATTGGCACCCCTGCAATTCTGTCAGATAATACTCAGTTTCTTCCTGAAAATGATTGCAATCACAAATTCTTTGGTATTATTATCTTCATTTAATTTGCTTGCAAGGAAAAAACACAAAAAAAGAATGAAGCAAAAATCAAATCATTGATCATTTCACACAAAGCTCCAAAAATGGGCCAGACAAAAGTATTGGCACCCTCAGCCTAATACTTGGTTGCACAACCTTTAGCCAAAATAACTGCGAACAACCGCTTCCGGTAGCCATCAATGAGTTTCTTACAATGCTCTGCTGGAATTGTAGACCATTCTTCTTTGGCAAACTGCTCCAGGTCCCTGATATTTGAAGGGTGCCTTCTCCAAACTGCCATTTTGAGATCTCTCCACAGGTGTTCTATGGGATTCAGGTCTGGCCACCTTAGAAGTCTCCAGTGCTTTCTCGCAAACCATTTTATAGTGCTTTTGGAAGTGTGTTTTGGGTCATTGTCCTGCTGGAAGACCCATGACCTCTGAGGGAGACCCAGCTTTCTCACACTGGGCCCTACATTATGCTGCAAAATTTGTTGGTAGTCTTCAGACTTCATAATGCCATGCACACGGTCAAGCAGTCCAGTGCCAGAGGCAGCAAAGCAACCCCAAAACATCAAGGAACCTCCGCCATGTTTGACTGTAGGGACCGTGTTCTTTTCTTTGAATACCTCTTTTTTCTCCCTGTTCAACTTTGTTGATGCTTTTTCCCAAAAAGCTCTACTTTTGTCTCATCTGACCAGAGAACATTCTTCCAAAACGTTTTAGGCTTTCTCAGGTAAGTTTTGGCAAACTCCAGCCTGGCTTTTTTATGTCTCGGTGTAAGAAGTGGGGTCTTCCTGGGTATCCTACCATACAGTCTCTTTTCATTCAGACGCCGACGGATAGTACGGGTTGACACTGTTGTGCCCTCGGACTGCAGGGCAGCTTGAACTTGTTTGGATGTTAGTCGAGGTTCTTTATCCACCATCCACACAATCTTGCGTTGAAATCTCTCGTCAATTTTTCTTTTCCGTCCACATCTAGGGAGGTTAGCCACAGTGCCATGGGCTTTAAACTTCTTGGTGACACTGCGCACGGAAGACACATGAACATTCAGGTCTTTGGAGATGGACTTGTAGCCTTGAGATTGCTCATGCTTCCTCACAATTTGGTTTCTCAAGTCCTCAGACAGTTCTTTGGTCTTCTTTCTTTTCTCCATTCTCAATGTGGTACACACAAGGACACAGGACAGAGGTTGAGTCAACTTTAATCCATGTTAACTGGCTGCAAGTGTGATTTAGTTATTGCCAACACCTGTTAGGTGCCACAGGTAAGTTACAGGTGCTGTTAATTACATGAATTAGAGAAGCATCACATGATTTTTCAAACAGTGCCAATACTTTTGTCCACCCCCTTTTTTAGGTTTGGTGTGGAATTGTATCCAATTTGGCTTTAGGACAATTCTTTTTGTGTTTTTTCATTGAAGACAAATTAAATGAAGATAATAATACCAAAGAATTTGTGATTGCAATCATTTTCAGGAAGAAACTGAGTATTATCTGACAGAATTGCAAGGGTGCCAATACTTTTGGCCACCACTGTATAATACATGTGCACACCTGCATAAAAGCCAATCAATTTATTAAATATCTTGTATCAATATGTCAGTTTCATGACAGCTGCGCCATTACATATTATCGATTTGGTTTCTGATTGACAAGCCTCAGTAATTTTTTTTTCAATCATTTTTATTACATTTTTCAAAAGGTGTGGCAAAGGGGGTTAAGGATAAGGTAACAAGAGGTGTGGTGGGCGGAGATGGGGTATAAAAGGGGGTACAGGAAGGTAGGGATGAAAGGAGAAATTAGAGAACTCGGATACTCAATTACAAGTGTAACTATAGCATGTTAACAACTTAATTATCGTATCCTATGTATAAACATACAATATCATAACAAAAACCTATCACAAGCATACTATGGAATAGTTAAACATAACAGTATATTGATTTAAGCCATTAGAGAGAATAAGACTAGAATAAAAAGAAAAACCGGTATAATGAAACTAAGAGTTGGGGAATGTGGAATTCCAACAATCCCATTTCTTAGAATATTTTAGCACGCAATTATTATAGGTAGCAAAATGGAGATCTAGTGAATTATGTAATGACATCTGTTCTAAAACATCAGATAAGCTAGGTACGTTTGTTTTTTTCCAAAAATGAGCTATTGTGTTTTTTTACCACCAGAAAGACATGATTCACAACATGTCTAACTGAGAGGTCTAAGTCTTCAAGGTCTATGGAAAGGAAAGCCATCTGAGGAGTATTTAGGAGCGTTCTACCAAAGAGTCTATTTATGATAAGTGAAGTTTGTTTCCATAAATTCTTTATTTTTGGGCAGCTCCAAAAGATGTGGAGTAGGTTGCCAGCAAAACTGCAGTTTCTCCAGCATAATGGGGAATTTTCAGGGTTTATGTGCGGTTATCTGGGGGGGGGGGTGTAATACCATCTAACTAGAAGTTTGTAAAAGGACTCGTGGAGCCACATCGAAATATTTGAGGTGTAGGAATAATTGATGGCATTTTCCCATTGTTTAGGATGTCATGTAATTTTCAGATCGGTCTCCCATCTAGACATGTAGATATTTTATTAAAAGTTTTGTCTTTGTTAAAACAGTTCTATAGATTTTTGGTACTCCAAAAATACTGTGGTCGACGTTACTTAGGAGGGAACAGATTATTTCAGATTTTGGTGATTTGTTAGAGAGAAATTTATGGACGTGTTCTTTTAAAATGGTAAAGAATATGAATTCTGAGGATAATAGACCGAATTTTGATTTGAGGTTTTTGAATGTTAAGAAATTATTTCCATTGTGAATATCTTTGAGTTTTTTAATTCCAGATTCGGTCCATGATACGGGAATAGTGAAATTGTAAATAGTTGCTATTAAAGAGAGTGTAAAGTTTTTAATATGGTCAAATTTATTAGTCCCTCTACAAGCCTCAGCAATTTTGGATATCATACTATTAGCTCTGTATATCTCCCTCCTTATACATCATTCTTTTTCTTGTGATTTGTGATTGATTTTGTTGTTATCATAGTATCATCTTTTTTTGGTATGAGATGTTGTAATTGTTTTTAACCATGGAGTGTCCATTACTGTCTACATTTAATACACTGATTGATTTTTACGCAGGTTTGCACACTGTTTTGTATTGCCTTTCTCTCTAGTGATCAATTAGCTTTTTGAGTGCTTTTGTAGCTCCCTCTTACTATACCTTTTGGCTGTGCACCTTTAATACCAAGTCGTGACGACAGTGCATTGACTTGACAAGAACATCTTTCACCTCAACAAAGTACTAAGTGTTGAGAAAAAGAATTATTAATGTAATTTCCGTTACACCGAAGTGTGGGGCTGTGATTAACAATTTGTGAATATTACAGTTACCAAATCTTTGCTGATTCATCCACAAAACTTATCTCCGTTCTGACATTCCAAGGAAGCATTAAGTCTTAATGTTAAAGACACTTTACCTTGGAAACCTAAACCAACCTATTAAATGAGAAATCTGGGGGTCAGAGATCAGAAGCTAGTAATATGTGATAATTGTTCCCAGTACATACTTAGCTTTCAGTCGAGCCGGCGGTGGGCCTCACACATGGAGAGGAGGGTCTGTTCTGTAAAAATCATTATTAGGTATAATATGTCAGAAAGTAAAAATATTGTGTCCAATGTATTGTAGTAGGTAGAAATTCACATCACTGCTTATTTTCTGGGAAATGGATATTCATTTCTAAACTCTGAGCCAAACTAATGTATTTGGTGTTTGTTTTTTTATTATTGTTTTAGGTGTTGCATTATAGGATCAATATTAGCTATTATTTTTTTCTTTTTTCTTATTTTTTTGCTTTCTTGTAGGGCCATTCACACGTCTGATTTTTACACACCAGAAAACCCGACCATTTATTCTGATCAGAGTGGATCAGACTGTGGTCCGTGTGTCATTTGTTTTTCTCGTATGTGGAGAAATAATAAAAAAAAAGTCTCTCCACCTTCTACATTATGACAGTCCATGAAAGTCAGATCATACTCGGATGACATCCACGTGCAGTATGATTTTTTTCACAGACCCATTGACTTGCATTGCCAAATTTGATCCAACCCTCGGATCAAAATTGGACATGTCTCCACAACTTTTCGTGGACCTCTCGGTCCACAAAAAGTCACAGACATGTGAATGGATATCAAATTGATGGGAGTCTGATACATAGCACCTCAACTGAACAGTTTTATCAACTACAATGGCGGCCAGTTATACACAGTGAACGGTGCCAAAAAGCACGGCTCTGTTTACTGCCTAGTGGCCGTTCCCGAGTACTGCAGCTTAGTTTATAATTACTTTAAAGGAAGCTGAGCTGCAGTACTCGGGAACGGCCACTAGACAGCAAACAGCTGTGCTAGGTCATCAATATACAAAGCCTGGAAAACCACTTGAACTGGGTTATATCAAGCACTCAAGGTCATTTACTCATTCACTCATGAGAGCGTGTTTAAATGAATCTGTCTCTAGAAAATAGAGTAAGAGGCACCATACGTCAACAGGTTGTCCACTTTAAAAATTAGATGTGTTTTAGATGTGTTCCCAATAAAATTATATAGAACTTACTATATACTTCCAAAATTGTTTTAATCTTCAGATATCAGGGTGGTGCAAGATCATGGCAGCTCTTCAACTTTATGTTCGACAAAGGTAAAAGTCTCTTGTGTAGGCACATCATCACTACTGTGTGTGAAGGAGACCGGTTGACTTGCTCACTTCAGCTGCTCAGCTGTAACATGGCGCAGGGTGGTAGCCATGGGTGAGGCTCTTGTCTGTGGCGCCTCGGCATGTTACATAAAAGTAGAGATCCTGGCTGGGTGTGTGGACTGCTACTGTGAGGGTATTACGCCCATGCAGGCCGCATGTAACCTTTGTTGCTGGTTTGCCAGGACCAGATGTTTTACAGTTCCATGAGGGAGACCACCATTCAAAAATAAACTCTTCACTGAACGGCAACTTGTTAAGGGTTATATACAAGGGATACCGGGTACAAAGTCTTATGGACGTTTTCTTTGTACTCCTTCCACTTGGGCTAGTCCTAAACATTAACTCAAATTGTTCCTAAGGTCAACCTACACATATTACCAACATTACTATGATATCTAAGGCACATCACAAATCACATTACATATCACTCAACTATGAAACTTGTTTCTTCAAAAGTGATTGCCTCCCTTAAAATATAAATTAAGTATGGTTTATCACATCTTTGGGAAGCTGAGTTCAATTTCCCTATCCACACACAAGCCTGATTACTGCCACACCTATTCTCAATCAAGAAATCACTTAAATAGGACCCGCCTGACAAAGTGAGGTAGACGAAAAGATCCTCAAAAGCTAGACATCATGCTGCGATCCAAAGAAATTCAGGAACAAATGAGAAACAAAGTAATTGAGATCTATTAGTCTGAAAAAGGTTATAAAGCCATTTGTAAAGCTTTGGGACTCCAGCAAACGACATTGAAAGCCATTATCCACAAATGGCAAAAACATGGAACAATGGTGAACCTTCCCAGGAGTGGCCAGCTGACCAAAATTACCCCAAGAGCACAGTGGCTATATATCACTATCATATTCTGCATTGCTTTAAATACATTATCATCTCTGTCCCCATTGGGGCTCACAATCTAAATCCCCTATCAGTAGGTCTTTGGAGCGTGGGAGGAAACCGGAGAACTCGGTGGAAACCCAAGCAAAGACAGGGAGAACATACAAACTCCTTACTAAATATAGTAAGATAATTGTATTCTGTCTTAGCTGTTAATTACCAAATGGCACAATATCCCACAGAGGTGTCCCTCTACTGTGCCACCCTTAAATATAGCAGGATATTCTGATGACAGAGCCAACACCATTGCTCTGAGAAATCTCCTGAGGGGCCATGTTTTTTCTAAAAAAGGATCTTGCCACAATACTAGTGGACTGTGGGGATCCTAAATGCCTGAAACCTTCAGTTTTCATATATTGGAAATTGGGTAGGCCATAAATGTTCAACCTCAGTGATTTTGAGAAAGAGGGTGCCTGCTCCCCATTACTGCATGCTTGTATTATTATGCTATCAGTAAGAAATATAGTGTGGTTGTAAATCGCAGAACATTTATTAGAGCTGTCATGTGCCAAGATGTGCACCTATATGATCTCCACTTGACAAAGACAGGTTTTTATACTCTAGAAATAAACTATGAATGTATCCATTCACAGACAGCAAGAAGAGATATTGAAAAGAGAGGGACTAAAACACATATATTAAAAAGGAGGCATAACTGTAAATTGTATAATACATGTGCTTTATTTGTGGAAGCCAGAAAACCATCTAACAGAAGAAAGGGTAAAAAACCCAATGGCGGATTTATGCAAACTCATAGAATGTTCTACAAATTAGCAGATCAATGTTTCTGGATTAGGGCATAACAGTCTTAACGAACAATGCTCTATTTTCCAAAGCAGTTATGCTTTCTCATTAGCGGCACTGATATGGCAGCCAAACGTTTGCACATGGTGAAAGATTAAAGATTAAGAAAAATCCTTTAGTTCATTTCACAAAGGATCTTGTGTAAGTGAATGTACTATTGCCAGTCTCTAGCTCTGCAACATGCAAGTAATAACACGCTCAATACAGGTGACATACAAACATATTAGTGTAGATTTCAAGAAAAATGTCATGGATTCCTGAATTGATTCTTTTGTGAAATGAGATTTTTAAATAATGATTTCAGCATTTCATTATAATTAAAAGCTGCTACAGAGGCGTGTGATAAAATATTCTGTATCGCATATATTCTGTATCGCATATAACCTCGTAGCAAGTTCTTGAAGTATGGGAGGTGACTGGAGCGTCAGGAGCTGTGCAGAAGGAGAACATGCAGACTCCATGGACATGGTGCCCAGGTTACAGTCAAAAAGGCCTAAAAAAAACTCCAAGAAAAAGTGCAAAACATAGGGTGATAATGTACATGAATGGTTTAAGCACAGGGTGAGTAGCAAACTGTCCTTCACAGGTTGTGCGGTGGGCACAGCGCCAATAACGGTATGGTGGGATACTGATGCAGCCTCAATCCTGGGTGTTCGATTGATTGTGCCAAAAGTAACCAGAAGGAAAGTGAACAGGTAGATGGAGAAACAGATCTTCTGTAGCCAGGAAAGTCTTGGGTGCAATTATATCCAGTTGAAGCAATGGTAGTAAAAAGTTGATAGTTTTATTTGAAAGTCTCAAACAACAATGTGTTTCGGGGTACGAAGACCCCTTTCTCAAATCGCAGAGACGGATGGTAATCAAACAAACAAAGGTCAATTCAATAGTCCCTGAAAGGGCGCCAGAGGGTAACAAGGAGCAGCAGTGTCAGGTCAAAAGTAAGTGGATGCCTGAGAATCACACTCTGCGTGCGAGTTTACCAATAGTTTACCAATACAACTAAAGCATTTCCATTAGTTCACAAAAGTGAAGTGCAATTTTCAGACATCCTTTTTCTTTTAACCGGACACTGCTGCATGCGGAAGGCGTTCCCTTGCTATGACAACCACAGGCACATGCACACTTTGGTTGCTTACTGTGATTGGATGCCGCTGCTAGTTAGCTTGCATCCCCTCTCCATAGCAACACCTTCTGCATACGCCATATGTCCTTTCACCAGCGCTATTGGTCTTCATTAGCGTCCCCTTACCTTAGCAACTGATCCGCCTCAGATCACTTGTCTTAACTTTTAGATACTGTGTATATAGATTAATTTTATAAAAATATATATATACAGCTCTGGCAAAAATTAATAGACCACTGAACAGTTTTCTATTGGAAAGCATGGAAAGACTGGTGGAAAGCAAACCAAGACGCATGGAAGCTGTGATTAAAAATCATGGTTAGTCCACCAAATATTATTATTATTAATAATAATTTATATAGCGCCATTGATTCCATGGCGCTGTACATAAGAAGGGGTTACATACTAAATACAGATATCACTTACAGTAAACAAACTAACAATGATAGAACGGTACGTAGGGAGGAGGACCCTGCCCTTGCAGGCTTACATTCTACAGAACTGTTCCTGAGTTAAAACATGAGTAATTTGAGGTCTGAAAGCACTATTTCTTTTATAGTATTTTGATGCTTTATCATTTCCTGCAAATAAATACAAAATTTTTAGCTTTGAATTTCTGAGACATGTTGTCAGTAGTTTATAGAATAAAACAACAATGTACATTTTACTCAAAAATATACCTGTAAAGAGAAAAATCAGAGAAACTGAAAATTTAGCAGTGATCTCTTAACTTTTGCCAGAGCTGTATATATATACACTGCTCAAAAAAATAAAGGGAACACTTAAACAACAGAATATAACTCCAAGTAAATCAAACTTCTGTGAAATCAAACTGTCCACTTAGGAAGCAACACTGATTGACAATCAATTTCACATGCTGTTGTGCAAATGGAATAGACAATAGATGGAAATTATTGGCAATTATCAAGACACCCTCAATAAAGGAGTGGTTCTGCAGGTGGGGACCACAGACCACATCTCAGTACCAATGCTTTCTGGCTGATGTTTTGGTCACTTTTGAATGTTGGTTGTGCTTTCGCACTCGTGGTAGCATGAGACGGACTCTACAACCCACAGAAGTTGCTCAGGTAGTGTAGCTCATCCAGGATGGCACATCAATGCGAGCTGTGGGAAGAAGGTTTGCTGTGTCTGTAAGCGTAGTGTCCAGAGGTTGGAGGCGCTACCAGGAGACAGGTCAGTACACTAGGAGACATGGAGGGGGCTGTAGGAGGGAACAACCCAGCAGCAGGACCGCTACCTCCACCTTTATGCAAGGAGAAACAGGAGGCGCACTGCCAGAGCCCTGCAAAATGACTTCCAGCAGGCCACAAATGTGCATGTGTCTGCACAAACGGTTAGAAACCGACTCCATGAGGGTGGTATGAGGGCCCGACGTCCACAGATGGTGGTTGTGCTCACAGCCTAACACCGTGCAGGATGCTTGGCATTTGCCACAGAACACCAGGATTGACAAAGTCACCACTGGCGCCCTGTGCTCTTCACAGATGAAAGCAGGTTCACACTGAGCACATGTGACAGACGTGACAGAGTCTGGAGATGCCGTGGAGACCGATCTTTTGCCTGCAACATCCTTCAGCATGACCGGTTTGGCAGTGGGTCAGTTATGGTGTGGGGTGGCATATCTTTGGAGGGCCGCACAGCCCTCCATGTGTTAGCCAGAGGTAGCCTGACTGCCATTAGGTACCGAGAGGAGATCCTCAGACCCCTTGTGAGACCATATGCTGGTGCGGTTGGCCCTGGGTTCCTCCTAATGCAGAACAATGTCAGACCTCATGTGGCTGGAATGTGTCAGCAGTTCCTGCAAGAAGAAGGCATTGAAGCTATGGACTGGCCCGCCCGTTCCCCAGACCTGAATTCGATTGAGCACATCTGGGACATCATGTCTCGCTCCATCCACAACGTCACATTGCACCACAGACTGTCCAGGAGTTGGCAGATGCTTTAGTCCAGGTCTGGGAGGAGATCCCACAGGAGACCATCCGCAACCTCATCAGGAGCATGCCCAGGGGTTGTAGGGAGGTCATACAGGCACGTGGAGGCCACACACAATACTGAGCCTCATTTTGACTTGTTTTAAGGACATTACATCAAAGTTGGATCAGCCTGTAGTGTGTTTTTCCACTTTAATTTTGGGGGTGACTCCAAATCCAGGCCTCCATTGGTTAATAAATTTGATTTCCATTGATGATTTTTGTGTGATTTTGTTGTCAGCACATTTAACTTTGTACAGAACAAAGTATTCAATGAGAATATTTCATTCATTCAGATCTATGTTGTGTTATTTGAGTGTTCCCTTTATTTTTTTGAGCAGTGTATATATATACACAGTTGAAACCAGAAGTTTACATGCACTATGTAAAAAGACACATATCCATGTTTTTCTCAATATCGGACATGGAATCAGAATAAACCTTTCCCAATTTAGGCCAATTAGTATTACCACAATTTTTAATGTTTGCCAAATGCCAGAATAATGAGAGAGAGAGAATGTTTTAAGGCAGTTTTATTACTTACTGCAAAGTCAAAAGTTTACATACACTAAGATTACTATGCTTTTAAACAATTGTGGACTGCCCATATGATGATGTCATGTGTTTGGAAGCTTCTGATAATTTTTTGGGCAACATCTGAGTTAATTACAGACACACCAGTGGATGTATTTTAATGCACACCTGAAACACACTGCTTCTTTGTGTAGCATTATGGGAAAGTCTAAAGAAATCAGCCAAGATATCAGGAAGAGAATTGTGGACTTGCACAAGTCTGGCTCATCATTGGGTACAATTTCAAGATACCTGAATGTGCCTCGTTCATCTGTACAAACAATTATATGCAAATACAAACAAGATGGGAATGTCCAGCCATCATACCACTCAGGAAGGAGATGGGTTCTGTGTCCCAGAGATGAACGTGCTTTGGTCCGACATGTGCATATCAACCCAAGGACAAAAGCAAAAGACTTTGTGAAGATGATGGTGGAAGTTGGTAAGATTGTGTCAAAAACCACAGTGAAACAAGTACTGTATCAACATGAAAGGCCACTCTGCCAGGAAGAAGCCATTACTCCAAAAGAAACATAAACAAGTCAGATTAATGTTTGTAAATGCACACAGGAACACAGACCTTCATTTTTGGAGGCATGTCCTGTGGTCTAATGAAACTAAAATTGAACTTTTTGCGCATAATGACCATTGTTACGTTTGGAAGAAAAAGGGAGAAGCTTGGAAGTCTAAGAACACCATGCCAACTGTGAAACACGGGGGTGGCAGCATTATGTTGTGGGGTTGTTTTGCTGCAGGAGGGACTGGTGCACTTCACAAAATAGATGGCATCATGAGAAAAGAAGATTATGTGCCAATACTGAAGCAACATCTCAAGACATGAGCCAGGAAGTTAAAGCTTGAGTGTAAATGGGTTTACATATGGACAATGACCCAAAGCATACTGCCAAAATGGTAACAAAGTGGCTTAAGGATAACAAAGTCAATGTTTTTGAGTGGCCATCACAAAGCCCCGATCTCAATCCTACTGAAAATTTATGGGCAAAGCTGAAAAGGCAGGTGTGAGCAAGGCGACCTACAAACCTGGATCAGTTACACCGACCAACTATTGCAAGAAGTTTGTGGAAGGGTATCCCAAACGTTTGACCCAAGTCATTCAGTTTAAGGGCAATGGTACCAAATACTAATGAAATGTATGTAAACTTTTGACTTTGCAGTAAGCAATAAAAATGCCTTAAAACATTCTCTCTCTCTCATTATTCTGGCATTTGGCAAAAATTAAAAATGATGGTAATCCTAATTGACCTAAAACGGAAAAGGCTTATTCTGATTTAATGTCAGATATTGAGAAAAATATGCATATGTGTCTTTTTATATAGTGCATGTAAACATCTGGTTTCAACTGTATATATATTTCTAAAAATGCTTTTTTAAACTGCAGAAAACAAAACCGATAAGAACCTCCTATGAAAATGAAATATACGTTCAGGTGCACGTTGCAGTGCATACAAGATAACATAGGCAACCAGACTCTAAGGTATATGTGAATATTGAATATATGAATTATGAACTGCTATATATACTTTACTCTGACAGTGGAGTTTCTTAGCTCACATTTTGATCAAAGCGGAAGTGCCCACATGCCAGCAGCAAGGCAACTGATTTTGATGGGAGCCTACACTAGTTGGACGAGACATCATTATATTTTGATAATCCGTGTTGCATGCATGGTGATATTCTTCATTAAAATATGTATGTGTTAAAATATCATTATGCATGGAAGGGGTTGTTCAGGACTATTATATTTTTTTTCACTATAGACCTAAAAACTAACAGACAGTAGTTGCTAACACAGACAACTACCTGCCTGTTCTACCCATCGCCAGCTCAGAGGAGTCACCGACGGCTCCTGCCGACAACTCAGCTGCTCTTCTTCTTCCGGGCTGCTCTAGCGACGGTGCTGATGTCATGCTGAACGACTGCCAGTTCCCCGCTGTCCTCAGCATTATGTCGGCAGTCTCGCCCCACTAACAGAGCGGATGAGAAGCTGCTGCTCTATCAATGTGATGTCAACAGAAGCCGCAATCTGTGACCGCTCCATGCTGGCAGAGATTGCCGCCGTGCACAACAGGCAGATAGTTACCAACTACTTGCCTGTTAGTTCTTAGGCCCATAGTAAAAAAATGATGTAGTCCTGGATAACGCCTTTAATGCACATTGCTGTCCTGCAATGTATATTTAGTCCTTTACTGTGACATCACTGTGTGTAGAAACAGATAGATGTTGTTTAAGCCCAGGCCCTTGGCAGATAGAATGAAGGAAATTTTGTCTGTGCGCTAACACACATAGTATGAAAAATATTCCTATCAGTGCAAAATACTTAAAATCACTTCTTTTTATTGCTCGGAATATAAAATATATAAGCCTTATCTTAATAAATTATGCTCTGGAGAATAATCCATTGACATGAAGAAATAGCTTCAGCAATCTGGTACCAGTTCCTGAAAATGAAGAGATATGCCAAATTCTCCATCATCTTTCAACTAGATGACTATGAATGTAAGATAGGAAAATAGAAGGAGATTGTTAAAACTTACCTTTGGAAGCCAAGTTTATGTTACTTAATATATCAAACATTCTTGAATGTGACCCAAAAATTATTCTTTCACTTGGGACTAACAGTCTTCCGCCCAGGAAATTCTTACACTAAGCAGACTAGAGGATTAGCAGAGCTGAGAAGGGAGAGAGCCTAGAGGAATAGTATGAGCCAGAGGGAGTCACAGAGTAGGAGTTACTTCCCAGTGGAGAATCACACTTGCCCCAGATATTACAGCTGCAATTACAACAGGCTAATTCATTCCTGGATGTTTGCTTCATCATTGTCTTATAAATGTCCTACAGCATTTCCTGAATCCTGTGTATACAGTGATCATTTACATTAGATGGGTAATAGTTTTTTTTACTGATTCTAAATACAAAATACAGCTGCAAGATTTAGAGAAGTTGCGTGTATTCCACCACAGTGTATTCATTGTAGACAACCTAATGTTCTCCACCCAAAACTCAAAAAATAGTTAGTGATTAGTTTGTCATGCACCCATTCATATTACTCACTCAGTTTCTCTTAATTCTACATTTTACAATGACAAAAACTGAATGTCATGACCTGCCACCTGCTCCTACCTCAGCCCGCTCTTGGCTCTGCTGCTCTGCTCTTCACCACCCTCTTGGTCTTTTCTGACAAGACATTCACTGCTCCTCTCTGCTTCCGGGACCCCATGCCTATTTTTCCTCTTGCAAATGGGACTTTCCCGCTGGGACCTCTGTAGTAGTCTCTATCTTGCGAGAACACAAACTCCGAGCTCTTCCCACCAATGTCCTCTTTCTCCAGTCAGTGCCCAAGTAGTCCAAACTTCATAAGAGCCCTTCATCCAATGATCAATGCATGAGCAAAAAGGTCCATTAGGTGCTTGAAATGTGCAATATTGCTTGGGCATTGACCCGTCTTCTTTTTCTGACCACATCTACTTGTCTGCCATCTGCCCTGCCCTTCTGCCCTTCACTGCTATGAAAGAACTCCATTTTCCCTTGCCCCAGCCAGCCTGAAAATGCTTTCTACCTTCTGCTATTTATTGAAGTCTTCTCTATATCAGCTGCGCCAACAGATGCAATACAGGGGATAGTGACGCGCCCCCTGGGACATATTCCTTTTTGAGGGGAATACCCGGCACCGGATCAGATGGGGGGTTGTAGTCTCCGAGCGGCTGTGACCCGGTCCCGTGCCCAGGGCGTCAAGCTCAGTGTGATGTGGCAGTTCTACAGATGTTACTAAAGTTCTTTTGTGTCGACTACGCCACCCGTTGTGATGCGGTCACTGTGGCCGCCGCTGCAGCAGGGTCCGCTGAGGCTGATGGTGGGTGCGCAGCTTGATGAGATAACCCCCAACGGGAGGGGTATAGCCTCAGGGGGGACAGGTGCAGAGGATGGGGGTTGTGGTGGTGCAGTGCAGACGGCAATGAAGACAGAGTCGGGTAGTGCAGTTAAGGGTGTTTACTTACTGCAGATGTTATACTGGTCACTCCAGCTGCTAGTGACCACCCGAGCCGTGCTGCGTCCACCAGGTCCTGGATCCAGCCAACCCCCAAACAAGTCCGGAGCGTGGCCCTGAGCTCTCCCTCTGTCCTTTCTTCAGCCGTCCCCACCAGTGATCCACCTAGGTCCAGCTCCCTCGGGCCTTCTGTTGGGACACCCTTGGTCCTGGGTTCCCTGACCCTTCATGTGGTGTGCCTTCGGGGTGGATGTGATGGGTGACCGTGGCAGACGCTGCCCACGGTCTCCGGTCTCTGGCTGGGGTGTGCTTTCTGCCCCCACCAGTTTGGGTTCCGGTACCCTTTTGCTGACTCCTCACCCGGTGCTCTAATTTGGGTTCTTGGGTCCCTTCAGTCTTCCCCCTCTGGGTCTTTCTCTGCTCCACTCTCTCTCTCCAGGGCTGCTGTTTCCTTCTCTCTGCTGATTTGTTCTCTGCATCAGACAGGCTCCTCTCCAACTGACTTGTTCTCTACAACTGACCCTGATTCTAGTTGGTGCCCACCTTATATATCCCTCTATGTGTGAGCTCAGGTGACCAGCACCCAATGAGCTCCTATCTTTACCCAGGCTGCTCCCCCTATCTGCCCCTACACTACATGGGATGTTCCACCCCCCTCCCACTCCAGCCAGGAACAGACTCGGTCGTACCTGCACATTTCTAAGTGGGAGTACCGTTGGTCTGTTCCTCGGAAATGGGATGTATGTAGTGCATGCAGCCTACCGAGCTCAGTTCCACACTCCATCCTTACCCGGGAGTGGAATACCACACCTCTGGGTTGAGGTGCAATACTCCTGTAGCAGCCGAATCCTCAGGGTGCTACAATAGCATCTTAGAGATTCCCTTCAGCAAAGTTCACATCCTCATAAAGAGGTTAAAGCTTGAAGGTTCCTCAGCTTAGCCCATCACAAAATCTCTAGTAACTAAGTACATCTTCCTTGGTGGGTCTTGTGACACAACCCATGACCAAGACAATGAACCTCTAGATAAACAGGACATTTGTTAAGGCCCCCATACACATTAGACTAATTAAGGTCAATAGGATCCATATATAGCGATATATAAATGGCTTATCCAATAGTGGCAAAATGCATCTCTTTTTATGTTTTATATGTCTGAGCAAAATGCCTGAAAAGAATGGGAAGAGTAGACTCGATTCATGGGGCTCAGTAATAATGATTAGGCGGCACTTGAAATACCCTGCCTGATTATAGACAGAACAGGCGAATCACATCAATAGTCTTCTGAGTCCTCTACCCTGCACTAATCTGTATGACGAGTAGATCCCATCACTACCCTTGACCACCCTAAACTAACAATGAATGGTAGCCCACATCATTAATCATAAACCCCTGACTCCATCATAATATATGGGGGGACCATCATACTAAGTGTGGGGGAATGTACTATGGGAGGATCATGCTGTGTGGGGGTATTGGGGGGAATCATACTGTGGGAATAAATGTACTATGGTGGCATAATACTGTGTGTGGGGAGCTGGGGGAAGATGATGCTGTATGGCAGGCTGTGAGGACCCTCATACTGTGTGCGGGGCTGTAGGGACATTATGCTGTGTGGGGGAATGTGGAGGCATCATACTGTGTGGAGGTGGGGGGGGTCACTGTGGGGGCCATCATAATTGGGGGGGAGGGGGCTTACTGTGTGTACATCGTCCTAAGCTAGCTACAAATATCATTTAACCAAAATGATATAACCTCAGCCTGGTGACTTTTGTTCTGTATAGAGGATTAACCATTCCATAGGCGCTATATAGCTATTGGGTTAAAAAAAAAAACAAGTATACATGTATATTTTAATAGGCAAAGGGAACAAACAGCCGTCAGATGACCCAGATGCCGCATATTTCCCTGATTGGATAGGTTAAAATCCAACCTGTGTCTGAAAATTTTTTTCCTCAGTATCAGACATTAGGCAACTCTCAAGCTGTTGCCATAGAGGAAACATAGTATTTATGGTCCACTGTATACTTAATTTACTCAAGGATCCTGCCATCTCCATTGCCATCCATTGAATTCTTAAAAGTTTTTACTTCCACATTCAAAGATTTGAAAGTTTTTTTCTACTATACTTCTTTCATCCCGGCTCTAAAGCGTGTTGCTGACTTATTATTAGTCAAGCTCTTTTGCTCTGAATCACACTACGGGAAGCTTTATTTTATACTACTGTATGTTGGATTTCATGTGGCTATATATTTAGGATTACGACTAAAGATTTTCAGCAATCTTCTGGGTGCAATTAATCAATGTTCTCCTGCAATCACTTAGCATTTTCTCAGTAGTTTTGCTCAAGGTGAACATTCTACGAAACTCTTCTCATCTCTCTTCTAATAATCACATTTGATGTATTCCGGTAATACATTTGTTCTCAGTCAGGGTTGTGAAGCATTTGGATTCCAGATTTCTGCAGTCTGTTAGCACACTATTATCATTCTCAACAGAATCACCAGGTCTATAAATGGAGATTAGATTTACAGAGGAAATGTAAATGATTGAAACTAATCGAAGTATCCAGTGCTATTGAATTTGAGCATTGTCTATAAGCTGTATAGGGTAGCCTGCATATTTATATGGATAAACTGTCTTTTTCTAAAGCCAGCGAAATGCAAAAGATAATGTTTCCAATTCAAATGTAAGCATGCCTGCTTGAGATGCTGAGCTTCTACACTGACCAGCAAAGCCGTAAAACAATGTTTGAAACTTTTGACTTTCAGGATCCATATCTCACCATCCACTACTGCTTCGAACGTGAGACTACCATCATTTTATAGACAATCATCTTGGCTATCTCATACATAAATTTGACTTGAAACTATTTTGCATATGATTAGTTATGCAGATTCTTGTCATGTCACTGAATTGTTATTGTTTTGCTCCTAAGATTTAAATTTTTATTATTTTGTTGGTATTTTGTAAATCCACCTCTGACTTTCAACACTGCCTGAATCCCTCTGGGCATGCTCTCAATTAGATTTAAGCATGCAAAGTTGGTGCATACTGGTTGACTCACTTGGGTACGTGTACAGCTTTTTCTTCAACTCTGCCCACAAGTATTCGATTGGGATGAGGTCAGGGGACTGTGGGGGCCAATCCAGCACCTCTACTTCATTGTCATTGAACCATTTCTTCACCAATCTTGATGTATGCTTCGGTTGTTGGCCTGCAGGAACACTGTGTCGTCCTTTTCATACCCATAGTACTCGAGTGTAGGAAGTAACTCATCTTGTAGGATACTCACATATAGCTCAGCATTGAGACCACCATCGATCCTGGTTAAGTATTCAACGCCTTTGGCTGTGAAACAACCTCATGTCATCAGGCTTTCTCCACCAAACCTGACAGTTCCTTCAATTTAAACATACAAAATCTCTATTGAAATAGAGGTAACTAGAATGTGTGTAAACATGAAAAAAAAAAAAAAATCTTTTATTCAATTTTTCTTAAAAAACACCAAAAACCCTTGTCATACACGAGTAAGAAGCTCCATGGTTATATCAAGAACAACCTAATATCCTTTAAGGACTATTTAGGTATAAGAGGTTGCGTCGTCAGCGAGCAGAGCGTATCCCTTTCTAAACCAGAAGTGACGTTTGCGTTCCATCGATGACCCGCAAGGAATTGGAGTCGGCTAAGCTCACGCCTGTATCCCATCGTCTCACTGCTTGCGTTTCAGGGTGAGGCGCTGAAGAAAATTGCTGCGTACACACCACCCTCTGCGTTCAACCTTGCGGAGATAAAAGAGGACTCCCCCGCCTATATTTTTTCTCTCAGGGCTTAATCACTATGATAAGAGATAACTCCCTATAATCCAATTGTGGGGAAAATAGTATAATTATCAAGTATATTCATATATATAGAAACATACATATCAAGCCTATTAAGGACCAGGGAAGTTCTTATCCCTACAGGAGACCACATATATAAAAGGGGGGGAGGAAGGAAAAAGTCCTCTTTTATCGCCACAAGGTTGAACGCAGAGGGTGGTGTGTACGCCGCAATTTTCTTCTGCGCCTCACCCTGGAACGCAAGCAGTGAGATATTTCCGGAAGTGACGATGGGATACAGGCGTGAGCTTATCCGACTCCAATTCCTTGCGGGTCATCGATGGAACGCAAATGTCACTTCCGGTTTAGAAAGGGATACGCTCTGCTCGCTGACGACGCAACCTCTAGTGTTCGGGGAACTGGGCATGCGCAGTCCTAATTTTTAGACAGGAGACAACATAAGGTGGGGAGGACATTATTGGAAGTAGGTGTATGAGATTCACGGGGCTATGATTGAGCACGATATTTAAACACAGCTGGGGCGTATACTAGCATAGCCTGCCACATCCTCCATTGAGCTGCATCTATTTACATGACGTTCTGGAGTCCTGTACGTTTGGCCTCCTGATGAACCCACAGGAAGGGGAAACGCGTTGGGGTGAATTCCAGAATATGAGATATGTCTGCCATCATGTTGCATTCTCTTTATTTATCGATTAGTATAGTATGAAAATTGTATTAGAGCAGGCAGTCACTCATTACCTGTTTAACTCACATTATCAGGGTATAGCAGGGAAAGTGAAAAGTGAGGGACAGCCACCGTTGAATGGGGGCGCCAAACTCGTATATTAGGGTGCCAACCTCCATGACAGGCAGTATCAGTTGAGGCCTTTTGCGATAGGGCAGTTTTAAGTCTATATTGTATATGGATATTTATCATGTCTAAGACTTTACTAGCCCATTTGTGGTCATCTACTTCCATTTTTTTTTATTTTTTTTTATTTAATGCTAAATAGTCCTTAAAAGATATTGGGTGGTTCTTGATATAACCATGGAGCTTCTTACTCATGTATCACAAGGGTTTTTGGTGTTTTTTAAGAAAAATTGAATAAAAGTTCCTTCAATTTATCAATCAATTAGTCCCTTTTACCCTTGTTTCTTCCAGATTCATTTGCACCCATCAAAACCTAGTCTATTGACTTTCGTCTCATCGCTCCAAATCACTTGTTTCCAATCTTCTACTCTCCACTTTTCGTACAGCTTTGCAAATTCGAGCCAACGCTTCTTATGATGATATTGAAGTCGAGGCTTCTTCACCTTTTTTTGGGCCACCATTCCAAACTTGTGTAACGTGCATCGCACTGTGCTTCCGTCTGTGATCTCAGTATTACGAAGCATATGAGCCACCTCCCCTGCTGTGTTTGTCACACAAAAACTGATAGACCTTGTGATGAGGCGACTTGTTGATATTTTGCCTGGATGACCACCTCTTGGCTTTTGAATGGAAGGAAGAACTTCATTTCGTATTCTTCCAACTGTCATGGCGCTCACATGATGCAGTTTGGCAACTTTCTTGGCTGAGAGACCGCTATCGATGAGCTGGATGATGCTGTTCCTCTTTTCCTGGGAAATCTTCTTCATGGCTGCTCCTCAATTCAAACCAGTGACCTTTCACTTGGGAATTAACATAATGAGCTATTAAGGAATGTGAGAACAGGTTCTATTTTGTAGTATACAAGAAGAAAAATATTTTTCCACCACCAGGAGCAAAACAATAACAATGCAGTGACATGACAACTAATCATATGCTAAATAGTTGCAAGTCAAATTTAAGTATGAGATAGCCAAGATGATTGTCTATAAAATGATGGTAGTCTCATGTTCGAAGCAGTAGTGGATGATGAGATATGGAGCCTAAAAGTCAAAATGGCTCAGTGGTTAGCACTACAGCCTTTCAGCTCTGAGGTCCTGGGTTCAAATCCCACCACGGACAACATCTCCAAGGAGTTAGTACGTTCTCCCCGTGTTTGCGTGGGCTTCCTCCGGGTTCTCTGGTTTCCTCCCACACTTCAAAGACATATTGATAGGGAATTTAGATTGGGAGCCTCAATGGGGACAGCGATGATAATGTATGTAAAGTGCTGTAGAATATGTTAGCGCTATATAAAAATAAAAGATTTTTATTGAAAGTTCAAAACATTGTTACCCTTTTGCTCGTCAGTGTATGTTTATTTCAATGGGAAGAGAAGGAAATGCCGATGGCAGACTCTTCTGAAACTAACCAGCCCACTTTTCCCGATCCTCTGCCACTGGATCGTCTCCCATGCAATTGAAATTGTTAGCCAATCATGCCAATACTGTTCGACAGTATGAACAAAGTTCCAACAAAGCATCCAGTATATGCCAACAAATATCTATATCTACTGTACTTTGTTAATAAAAACGCTTGGAGGCCTCAGAGAAACCAACTGGTCACAGATTCTCCTTTGTGATAAAGATGGAGGGTCAAGTGTGAAAACAAGATTCATAAGTGTAACCTTGACAGGATAGATTACATGTAATTTATCAGGAGTGTACCCATGACAGGATAATTATTTTAAACTTGCCACTATTTTAGCTACTTGTACTATTGGCTCCCCTTTTTTTGGCTGGGCATTTTATTTATATACAAAAAAAGAGAACATGGACAGCACCTCCAAAAAATCATACATTGATCTAATGCCTCTTGGAAAAAATACATATAACTGAACATGAAGTTCTTAGTTTAACATTCTGATCAGACTGTATGAAGCCCGCTGCCACGTCATGGCAAACCTCTTAGTGGGTCCCTAACTTTTACTGCCTAAAAGGAGCGGCGTCATGCTCTAACCACCTCAATGCCAATGCACCAGCAGGGCGGGCAACCTGGTGCCTCACAGCACCCATGCTGCAAGACTGAGTCCCCATGACTCCAGGCCACGCCACCTCACCAGCACAAAGTCACAGCAACAATGGCCGACACACAGCACCAACACCAAATGGAAGGAGCAAAAAAAAACTCGCCTTCCTCAAGCTTTCATGTGAGAGCAAAAACGGCTGGACCCTCTTTGCAGTCTTTGCAGCATAGGTGCTGTGAGGCACCAGGCCGCCCGCCCTGCTGATGCATTGCCGCCGCGGCGGTGTTTTTTTGGGCACGGCGCCTCTCCTTTAAGGCAAGAAACGTTAGGACCCACTAAGAGGTTTGCCGTGATGTGGCAGTGGGTGACATACAGTCTGATCAGAATGTTAAACTAAGAACCTCGTGTTCAGTTTTATAAATTTTTGCCAAGAGGCATTAGATCAATGTATGATTTTGGAGGTACTGTCCATGCTCTTTTCTCCAGCATTTTATTTATTTAGTTTTCCACAGGCATGTGTCTGATGAGTCGGGTCTGGGTCCTGCCCCCATCTATTATGACATCTGCTGACACATAGTGTGGAGGACTACAAGAGTAAGGGACTGCCCCAATTGGTCGCGGTGGGATGGCTTTTACGCTTTTTTGATGAAAATAGTGTTAACTGAGTATCCTATGTTATTTACATGTACTATTACTATTTACTTACTACAGGGTATATGCTCATTTTGTTTTTATCCTAGGTTGTACAAGGGCAAGTTATTGTATTTCAATGTATTCACACATATGTACAGTTTATTAGAGAAACAAGCTTTGATATTAGTATAGTAATGATATTTGCACCCGCTAGATCAACACAGGACCAGGACAGATTTCCAGAAATCAGAAAGGTTCCTATTAACAACAAGCAAAGATCTGTAAAACATTTATTGATACACATGTTGGAATTTGCCAAAGTTGCAGGCGACATCATTGCTTGTGGTCGTCACAACAGATGGGGAGGCGCATGTGCACTAGGTTCCTGATGATGTTGTGAGAGTGGAACTATCGATCTGCCGCCCCCTCTGATGAGACAACCATGGGCAATGATGGTGGAGGAGACAATTCAGTGAGAGAAGAGTAACCTGTCAGTCAGAGACTGGAGGCCTGTGGCAGATGGGGAAATGGGGAGAGAGGCAGGAACGCTGCAATTGCAATGTCCGTCCCCTGCAATGCTGGATCTCTACAATTTCCAAACCAAATACTGCAAGCAAGGTTTAGATTTAATAAGCATTAGATGGCCTTAGACAAATGCCTTTAGTCAGGGGTGTAATATCCCGATGATAGATTCCCTTTAAATCAATTAAAACAAACTCAGAATAAACTGCAGATAATATTGGATATAACAAGAGCCAAAATACATACTGTATTCAAAAATACTAAAGATAATAAGTAGTATGATTACGGCAAGGAGAACGCAAAGATCCTGTATGCCCAGGCTCATATATATGTTCTGTGGCCTACCTGCTAACACTCTCGCACCGCTCCAGTCCGTCCTTAACTCTGCTGCCCGACTAGTTCATCTCTCCCCTCGCTACTCCTCTGCTACCCCCGATTGCAAATCTCTTTACTGGCTCCCAATTGCCCAGTGTATCCAGTTAAAACTACTAACACTGACCTACAAAGCCATCCATAACCTTTCTCCTCCATACGTCTCTGAACTAATCTCCCGATACATTCCCTTATGTAATCTCCGGTCCTCCCAAGACCTCCTTCTCTTCTCCACACTTATTCGTTCCTCACCCAATCGCCTCCAAGTCTTCTCCCGAATGTCCCCCATTCTCAGGAATTCTGTGCCCCAACACATCCGACTATCCACATTTAGATCCTTCAGATGGAACCTGAAAACGCATTTCTTCAAGAAAGCCTACTACCTGCCATGGCCACACTGTCTCCTCATCAGCACCGGAGCTACCGCAACCCCCCAAACTACTGTCTCCTTCCCCATCATCCTGTAGAATGTAAGGTGGCAAGGGCAGGGTCCTCTTCCCTCTGTTCCAGTCTGTCATTGTTAGTTTGTTTACTGTAAGTGATATCTGTATTCTGTATGTAACCCCTCCTTGTATACAGCACCATGGAATCAATGGTGCCCAAATGGAAAGGTACAGTAGGGATTCAGGGGCCCCTGCTATATCTCATAGATTATGATTAACATTTACAATTGCTGCACAGGTAAATTATGAATAAACTAAGAAAATAGGGGAATCAAGTCTTTAGGAAGTACGGTAGATAATTCTCCTGCACGGATGGTAATACTGTTGTGTAACGGTCTTTCAGTCCTTACATAAGATGAAACAGGATTACTCAAGCGACAGACTCCAGAGCTTGGAATTTTATAATAATGCAAAAAAATGTCTTCCACTTTTTTCATAACAGCAATTATATGTAATCTTGTAATCTTATAAAATGTAGCCGGTGGTAGTTATGAAACAAGAACAATCTGACAACTGTCTCAATATTTTATAAGAGGAGGAATTTTTATTAGATGCTTTACTTTTCTACATATAATGGGAATCATTATTTTTTGACTCAAGTTCGCGCACTGAGGTTGGGTAAAACGGCCTGTTCATGAGGAGGTGATGTTTACGGGGTTGAAGCTAATGGGGTAGCTTATAAACTCAATTATGCCAAATAGCACAAAACCACATGTTTATCAAGCGGCTCAGGACATCCTGGTGTTGGTTAAGGGGGCTGTCTCATCTTGCTTATTTATGGCATATCCACAGAATAAATGAAAACTGTCTGCCTCCATATTTGAATCATGTGCCAAACTAGGCCTTATATAAACAGAAGTTGTATTGCATCGTCCAGGAAGCCATTGTCACCTCATTTTAGCTGATGGCATTTCAAAATTATAGAAAGTATAGAAGGTAGGTGCCCTGAAGAGAGTCTGCACTATCCTATATGTTGCTCTAGGACTAAATAGAAAATGCTAAATATACCTATTGACTTTATTGTTGGTATAAGATTTAGGAGACTGCACCCTTGCTTGAATTTTGCACTTTTTCTGTTGCTATGGGTCTAAGAAAAGTCCTAGTGTTTGATTGGCAGGACGCCCTGCGCCCTCCAGGAGCGTCTACAGCTGCAAAGTCAGTAAAGTTCTCCAGAATACCCCTGACCACTGGCAATGTGTGCTTTGTAGTGTAAGATACATGCCATTCACACCTACAGTATGCACAGAGAGTGGTCCCTGGTTAACACAGTCCAAAATCTCAATATAGACATCACCTCTAAGAGTGACACTTTCACTTGTTTAACCAGTTCACAGCACCACTTATCACATTTTGTATTTGCACTCTCTTTGCTTTCTGTGTCTCTTGCACTTTTTCAGTTTGCAAGAAGAGGATTCCTACAGGTGCCATACCTACATCCACCACTTTTCCGGTATGGCTATCCATTCTTTCTTCATACTTTCCTGTGTCTAGGTCCCAACTCTAAACTCTCTGCCCATCTCTCACGTGACAGTTACATGGGCAACACATCTCCCCAGACTTCATCCACTCCATGGCCTCTCTCTCTCAGCAAACTGGTCTACTCTTCAGTGGCTGCAATTGCCCCAAACTTTGTCCAATCTCACAACATATATCATTGACTCTCATGCACTTACTAGAGCAGGGATGTAAAACTCAAACACACAGACGGCCAAAATGAAAAACTTAGACAAAGTCACGGGCCAACCAGTGTACAGTATAATGGGCTCCATACAGAATAATGGGCCCCACACAGTCCTCCATACAGCATAATGGGCCACACATAGTCCTCCATACAGAATAATGGGCCCCACATAGTCCTCCATACAGAATAATGGGTTCCACATAGTCCTGCATACAGAATAATGGGCACCACATAGTCTTCCATACAGAATAATGGGCCCCACACAGTCCTCCATACAGAATAATGGACCCCACACAGTCCTCCATACAGTATAATGGGCCCCACATAGTTCTCCATACAGAATAATGAGCCCCACATAGTCCTCCATACAGTATAATAGCACCACATAGTCCTCCATACAGTATAATGGGCCCCACATAGTCCTCCATACAGTATAATGGAACCCCATCGTCCTTCATAAAGAATAATGGCCCCACATAGTCCTCCATACAGAATAATGGACCCCACATAGTCCTCCATACAGAATAATGGTCCTACATAGGGGTGGTGGTTCTGGTGTTGCAGTCCAAATATAATCACCCTGCAGGCCAGATTTGGCCCATGGGCCAGAGTTTAGCATGTATGCAATAGAGGCACCAAACCACGCACATGTTTTGAAGCATCTTATCCTCACACATATGGATCACAATGCTTCCAGAATTGCTATGTCCACCTTCAAGTAAAAGCAGGGAAGAAAACGAATGGCTCCTTCTGACTGACGGCTCCTCTGCCTGCAAAATAACAACCAGGGACACTGTTCATGGTGTCATCAACCTTCCTAGGAATGATGACACCATTGACTCAACAGCTCTAGAGCTCTGTACACAAGAAGGTGCCCGGACTCCATGGGGTTACAACATGGAGCACAACTTCATCCAGACCCACTCTCCGCAAAGTTCTGGAGAAATTCTCTCTCACACTGCAGACTTCAAATTACTGACTTTGAGTGATACAATTCATTTAACATATGTACAGAAAAATAAGAAGTGCAGTAAACAATAAATGACATTGTGATTCTTCGGGTCAGCTTTTTGTTATTTGCTAAAATTTTGTTTACATTTTTTTTTGTTTCTTTTTCCATTTTCTGAGACTTGTAACTTTTTTATTTTTCCATCCAGAATGCTATATGAGGACTTTCATTTTGCGCACTGAGATGTTTTATACTAATTTGGAGCACACATGACATTATAGTCACTTTTCATTGTCTTGTTTTTCAGAAGGGCGACAATCAAAGCAACGCAATTACGGCATTTTAACACTTTTATTCTTTTCAGCGTTTAATGTGTTGATTCAATAGTCTTATATTTTGATAGACTGGGCTTTTGAGAGGTGACCAAATATATATATTTATTTATTTTTATTTATTTTTAATGGGGGGAAAAGATTGGTTTGAGTTTTTTTATTTTTTTAAAACTTTTTTTTTTTTTTTAGTTCCTCTTAAGAGACTTGAACTTGTGATTACCCTATAGCTTATATTATATACTGCAATGCCACATTGTGAGGGGAGGAGCAGGTGTGAATGGAGGATTATGTGTTGCCTGATCGCATGATTTTTTTCTACAGACATTCTCCCAGATGTCCCAAAAAGGCCACAGCCCCATTATCAGTAATTGGTCAGTATTCGGTCAGTATTTTTTCTCAGGAGTGGGAGCCAAAACCAGGAGTGGCTGATAAATGCTGAATTGGTGACTTGTTTCTATTATACCTTTTCTCTGATTGTTCCTCACCTGGTTTTGGCTCCCACTCCTGAGAAAAAATACTGACCAAATACTGACCAAATACTGATAGTGAGGCAGTGGCCAAGGTCTGAAGGGGGCTTCACTAGAGAAACTAACCTTGCAGGAGATAGAGGGATTATTGCGGTAGATAGGGAAATTGCGTTGGGAAATTGCAGTTCTACTATGGAGTTCATCCTGTTGCTGAGTTTCAAAGGAGGACTATCATGACAGGAAGTCATGAAATAAGAGAAGTCAAGAGGGCAATGAAAAACAAAAAAAGGGCTTTCGGTAAACTTAAACAAGAAGGCAGCGAAGAAGCGCTAATATCTTATAGTGAAAAAAACAAAATCTGTAAGAAACAAATAAGAATAGTAAAAGAGGAGACAGAGAGACTAATTGCCAAGGAAAGTAAAACGAATCCCAAACTGTTCTTTAACTATATAAACAGTAAAAGGATTAAAACTGATGGAGTTGGCCCATTGAGAAATAACCTGGGTAAAATCATAGAGGGCGATGAGGGTAAAGCAAACCTACTCAATAGCTTCTTCTCCACTGTTTTCACAAAAGAAAACAATTTATCGGAGGAAATGCAGAGTGATAAAGTAAACCCTCCGCTAAATATCACCCACCTAACCCAGGAGGAAGTTCAGAAACGCCTAAATAATATCAAAATAGACAAGTCACCAGGCCCAGATGGCATACACCCCCGGGTACTAAAAGAATTAAGTAATGTGATAGACAGACCGCTGTATCTTATATTCAAGCACTGTTTATGGACAGGGACTGTCCCACTAGACTGGCGCCAAGCAAATGTGGTACCAATATTCAAAAAGGGGTCTAAAAGTGACCCTGGGAACTATAGACCAGTCAGCTTAACGTCTGCTGTGGGTAAATTGTTTGAAGGATTTCTTAGAGATGCTATTGTAGAATATCTTAATGATAATAACTGTCTAACTCCATATCAACATGGATTCATGAGGGATCGCTCCTGCCAAACAAACCTGATCGCCTTCTACGAGGAGGTGAGCTCACAGCTGGACCGGGGAGAGTCAGTGGATGTTGTATACCTTGACTTCTCCAAAGCGTTTGATAACGTGCCACACAAAAGGTTGGTATATAAAATAAGAATGCTTGGTCTGGGGGATAATGTGTGCAAGTGGGTAAATAGCTGGCTGAGTGATAGAAAGCAGAGGGTGGTTATCAATGGAGTAAGCTCAGGGGGTGTCAGGGTTACTAGCGGGGTGCCTCAAGGGTCTGTCTTGGGCCCTATATTATTTAATATATTTATTAATGATCTAGTGGAAGGGTTGCATAGTAAAATAGCAATATTTGCAGATGATACTAAACTTTGTAAAGTAGTTAATACAGATGAGGATAGGGCACAGCTACAGGAGGATTTAGATAAATTGGGGAGTTGGGCCAAAAAATGGCAAATGGGGTTCAATGCCGATAAAGGTCATGCACATGGGAAAGAAAAACAGCAGTCACCCATACATATTAAATGGGAAACCGTTGGGGAAATCTGACATGGAGAAGGACCTGGGCGTCTTGGTTAATAGCAAATTAAATTGGAGTGCCCAGTGTCAGGCAGCAGCTGCGAAGGCAAATAGAGTCATGGCATGCATCAGAAGAGGAATAGGGGCATATGATGAGAACATTGTTCTTCCTCTGTATAAAGCGCTGGTAAGGCCGCACTTAGAATATTGTGCACAGTTCTGGGCTCCGGTGCTCAGGAAAGACATATTGGAGCTAGAGAGGATACAAAGGAGGGCGACTAAGGTAATAAAGGGAATGGAGGGACTAGAATACCCAGAGAGGTTGTCAAAATTAGGCCTATTTACATTGGAAAAGAGAAGGCTTAGGGGAGACCTCATAAACATGTATAAATACATCAGGGGGCAGTACAGAGATCTCTCCCATGACCTGTTTATACCAAGGATGGTGACAAAGACGAGGGGGCACACTATGCGTCTGGAGGAAAGGAGGTTCCTGCACCAGCATAGAAGGGGATTCTTTACGGTCAGAGCCGTGAGACTCTGGAACTCTCTGGGAGAGGAAGTAGTGATGTCCAACTCACTTAATGAGTTCAAGAGAGGCCTGGATGCCTTTCTTGAGAACAATAAATTTACAATTTATGCTTAGTGATAGTTAATTAATCCAGGGATTTAATCTGACTGCCAGATTGGTGTCGGGAAGTGAATTTTTCCTCAATGATGTAAATTGGCCTATACCGCATGGTTTTTTTTGCCTTCCCCTGGATCAACGCTGCGGAATAGCTGCAGTGCACAAGAAATAGGCTGAACTGGATGGACGCTTGTCTTTTTTTGGCCTTATAAACTATGTAAGATATGGGGGCCTTCAGCGGATCCCTGGCTCGTATGATAACCCATTGGAGCCAATGGGAGCTGGGGAACACATGCATCTGCACTGATGTCATTTAAATGCAGCTGTCAGAGATTGACAGCAGCACATAAGTGGTTAAACTACAGTGATCGGAATAAGATCTGGCTGTTGTAGTTACAGGCAGATGCTGGCAATGTAACACAGCCGGCGTCTGCATGGTATAAACAAGGTCAGCTCCGGAGACTGCTATATACATTCTGTATCGACCTATCACAAAAATTTACATCATAGGTCGTTAATGAGTTAATTAATCCGAATCCGAATGTCTGTCCCTACATCATACTGCTCTTTGATTACATAGAAAAAACCTGGTGACAGATTCCCCTCAAGGAACCTCATTCTAGTTGAAGGGATCCACTCGCTTTCTGGTGGCGATACACACATGCACAAAATCTTTACGGCAAATGGGAAGTTTTATTTTAGGTCATAAACCTTCAACTAAACAACAGAAAAGAGCCTTTTCTCCAGCATACAAAGGGTGTTTCAAAATAAGCTAAACAATTCTTTCAGCAGGTCCACACACTTAGGTTCTGGCAGTCTGACTAGCATACCAGAGGTCTTTCCCCCTCTACTCCCAGACAATAGTTGAGGCAGCTCAGCTGCCTTTTAAACAGGCTGCAAAGCAAAGCCTGGATTGGATAATGGGAATTACCAGTCCCGTCCAGTTCTTCCAGTCGTTCCTAAAACCTGGACACAAAAATCTGGGCCCATTAAAAAAAACTCTCAGTACTGTGCTGGAGGCTATGTCTCCGGGTCCTACATCACCGAGGCTATCCACCTCTGTGAGACATAGTTCCCATTCAGGACTTGCCCAGCTGCAACTTTACATACTATATTGAGGGTATCCTATATAGGGCATCTTTGCACATACAGAACAATGTAAGAGTAGGGTCATGTCTGTAAATTGGTCAGTAATATTCACTGCTCTTTCTTGGTAAAGGTTACTGGGAATTAGTGTCATCTAACCATATGACTCTAGTGTCATCTAACCATATGGCTCTACTGTAACACTTAATTACAATATATAAAGCTATGTTTCTTTCTTGGAGGCTTTCAGCAAACTGTGCAGTACATATGAATAATCCAGCAAGAGTGGTTACACACAGCAGACACCGAGAAGAAAGTCTTAAAAGGGACTTTAATTTAGATAATAATGAATCATCTGTCTCCGGATTAGTCTTCCAGTCTGATTCCTTTATTAATTTCTTTTGTACCCAGTCAGCTTTTGTGATGTGCATGACTCTATATATTTTTCTACCCTTATTGTTCCATTATTAATCGCCTTTGGCCCAGTAACAAAATGTTGCTTTCATAAACGTATTAACAGCCCGGTCATTGTAGTATATATTTATGTGGTAAGATCTCGAGCATACTTCGTGCAATATGTAATGCCGCGTTGGCTCCTTAACGCATTACAGACATTTTATGTGTCTAAACGTTGAGATTCTTGACACTTAATCATAAACAGAAATATTTGTATATTATGTTGCTGCCGAGCTCAGTGCCCAATTTGAGCTATATTTCTTGGACTAGTGTGTAATAACAGTTATTTAGTATTCCAGATTGTTACAATTTAATGATGTAATCACCTTATAAAAGGCCAACGAGTCCTGGCCTGCCAGTTCTAATATCTTTTTAATTGTTATTTTTTTTTTATTTTTTTTTTTTTTACTGCTGTTACCTTTTACAAATGTTTTATTCTAAATTATCTTTGCAAATATTAACTACTAAATAAAGCAGTTTAATTTAGAGTCTGACGACTCATATGTCTGAGGGATTAGATACTGTGTGTAGTTTCTACTACATTGTTGCCTAAGCTTTCCACAAAGCTTTACTTTATTACATATTTCCTTTTATGTCTACCACCATAATCACCCACCACTGTAATTTTCAATTTTTCAATGAATCCATGTAAAGTACCTTGTTTTCACTGGTATTTGATTAAATAATGTCATTTTGATAGTTTATTATAATTATATTGGTTCTGACTACATTTGCCTACACGGGTTTATTTTAAAGCTAAATCCGATATGCTACCAGCCAGAAAATGCAGATTTAGATGGCAAATATATGATTATGCTAAAATTGCAAGTTAGATAATAAACTGACGGCCATCAAGGGCAGGTTCTGGTAGGGTCGATTATGCCAACTTAAAGGGAATCTGTCACCAGGTTTTTGCTACCTCATCTGAGAGCAGTATGATGTATCAAAGTTAACCTGAATCCAATGATGTATCACTTAGATTACTGGGTGCAGCAATTGTGATACAATCAAAGTTCTTAGAGATAGCATGAAGCAGAGCTCAGAAAGCTAACCCCACCCACACCACAGTTGACCCCGCCCACACCAGGCTCTCTATGTACATTGTCTATTGAGGGTGAGCTGCTTTTCACAGGAGGGGGTGGGGTTGACTTATCAAGCGCGTGCCATGTAGTCCGAACAATGATAATCACCAGGTGATAATACCTTCATAGTAAATAAACAACAGCAAACAGCCTAATAAGTGACACATCATTGAAATCTGTGTTTTAACCCCTACTTCATGCTGTCCTCAGATTATATAGCAAAAACTTGCTGACAGATTCCCTTTAAATGATCACTGTACTTTCAACTTGATAGTATGCTAAACAGGGAATCTGAAAATCACTCCTGTTATATATATAATTATCACTGAGAGCTGTACATATTTAGGACATGACTTTCTATTACTCCTTTTTGCCAGTCTAATCATTGCACAAGTGAACAATCTCCACTTACATTACATGATGATGGAGAATTTTCCTGTATTGAAATGATGTTGATTTCCCACCAAAAATCACTCCAAAGTGCTGGGTGGGCCATTGGGGATTTCCCATCTGTCTAAGGCTGACCATACACATTAGATGGCTGTCGGCCAAATGATGATTCGGCCGATTGTTTGGTCGACAGCCATCTCAGTTGGCTCTCCCATACACAGGAGGCTCGCTTGGCTGAGTGCCCCTAGGTTCTTTATGAGAAAGCTGCTGACTTACATGTACAGCCGGCGGTTTATCTCAGGGAGAACAATGTGATCCGCAGTCCTAAATCGGACATGTGCAATTGACATCTCTCCCAACCATCATTCGGCCATGCCCCCTTACACATTAGACCATCAGCCGAACACATCGATATTGGTGGATTCAGATGACATTGGTCTAATATGTATTGTTATTATTATTTATTATTATAGCGCCATTCATTCTATGGCGCTTTACATGTGAATGAATGAATGTCGCCATTAGGGTCCATTTACATGAGCAGATAATCATTTAAAGCAGAGGTCCCCAACCGCCGGTCCGCGGACCAGGACCGGGCCGTTGGGGTTTTTCAGCCGGTCCGCGGGGAGAGGGGGCCCCTCCAGCCTCCAGCAGGGCCGCCATCAGGGCATGACTGCCCTGACTCCAGTATGGGGCCCGGCCGGTAGGAGCCCCCTCGGAGCCCCCCTCTTGTGCGTCTCTCTCCTCATGGGGCCCCCGGCTCCATGCTAAGCGCCGGGTCCGGGACATCTTAGCGCTGCGCTGCTGCGGCAGTACCTTCATGATTCCCCTGACTTCCGGTCATGTGACGGCGCCGTCACATGGCCGGAAGTCAGGAGAACCTGGTGTCAGCGATTTGGACGAGCGCCAGGATTCTGCAGGGATCGCATGGGGGTAAGTATAACAAGTTTTATTTTTTTTTAAATACAATTAACTAGGAGTGGGGGGAATGGGAGATGCACATGGGGGGAGGGGAGAGATGAGAGATGCACATGTGGGAGGGGAGAGATGAGAGATCCACATGGGGGGGAGGGGAGAGATGAGAGATGCACATGGGGGAGGGGAGAGATGAGAGATCCACATGGGGGGGAGGGGAGAGATGAGAGATGCACATGGGGGAGGGGAGAGATGAGAGATCCACATTGGGGGGAGGGGAGAGATGAGAGATGCACATGGGGGAGGGGAGAGATGAGAGATGCACATGGGGGGAGGGGAGAGATGAGAGATGCACATGGGAGGGAGGGGAGAGATGAGAGATGCACGGGGGGGTGAGAGATGCATGGGGGGGATGAGAGATGCACGGGGGGTGGATGAGAGATGCACGGGGGGGTGAGAGATGCACGGGGGGGATGAGAGATGCACGGGGGGTGGATGAGCGATGCACGGGGGGGTGAGAGATGCACGGGGGGGATGAGAGATGCACGGGGGGTGGATGAGAGATGCACGGGGGGGTGAGAGATGCACGGGGGGTGGATGAGAGATGCACGGGGGGGTGAGAGATGCACGGGGGGGTGAGAGATGCACGGGGGGTGGATGAGAGATGCACGGGGGGGTGAGAGATGCACGGGGGGGGTGAGAGATGCACGGGGGGTGGATGAGAGATGCACGGGGGGGTGAGAGATGCACGGGGGGGATGAGAGATGCACGGAGGGGATGAGAGATGCACGGGGGGTGGATGAGAGATGCACGGGGGGTGGATGAGAGATGCACGGGGGGTGGATGAGAGATGCACGGAGGGGGATGAGAGATGCACGGAGGGGGATGAGAGATGCACGGGGGTGAGCTGCACATGGGGGGGTGAGAGATGCACATGGGGGGGGTTATGTTTACATAACTTTGTTGCCTTATGAAGGGCGGGGGGGGCCCCCAAAAATTTCTTGCACAGGGGCCCACTACAGTCTGTGTCCGCCCCTGGGATGAAGTAAATGCAGCTGAACAGCAGCTGTCAGGACAGCTGCCCTGTCCTGCTGCAGGGCGTGATGGGGCCTCAGTGATGCGGCTCCTGGCACAGCACATTATGTGGGGCTCCTGGCGGGGACCTGGTCTACACTATATGATAAGTATGCACTAAACTCCAAATCCCTCCATTACCCCGCCCCCATATGACCAAAGCCCCGCCCACCCCACCCCCTCCTTGCTGGGCCATGGAAAAATGATCTTGCTTCAAGCCGGTCCCTGGTGCAAAAAAGGTTGGGGACCACTGATTTAAACAATTTAGTGATAACTAAAGACTAGTAAATGACAAGTGTTTATATAGGGCGAGAATCATGAATGAAATGATTGAAGTGCCGTCGTTACATCAAACATCGTGCATTGTGTTCACATAATCTGAAGTGTGGATGTGTTCTGTGTTCAGATCCCATCAGTCATACCATTTATTTTGAATAGATGAATTCATCAAGTTTTATACAAATATTTCCGATAATGTATAAAACAAAATGTAATCGAATTAATGATAAAATGTTCCATAATCAATTTGAAGGCTTTATATGAATAGTAGAATTTGCAGTAATAACTGATATGTGCTCATCCATAAGCTCCAAATGCCACTGAGCAATTGCCTTAGAAGATGATCAACCAATCACTGAGAGTTGTACATATTTAGGACATGACTTTCCATTCCTCCTTTTTGCTGGTCTAATCATTGAACAAGGGAACAATCTCCACTTACATTACATGATGATGGAGAATTTTTTCGCTCACATAAACTATTTCATGCACGATGAAAAAGTTTTCTTTGAACACATCATTAAGTTGATCAACCCTTTCACATTACACAATTATTGGGAATGATGGGTTGTTAACATTACAATCTGACCTATTATCGGCCAGCGTAAATGCACCTTAACTTGTTGCCCAACAATCTTCTAAGCTGATATATCATTCAAAGTTGAACTTTCAATTTTAATTGGTCATAAAACTGCTTAGCAAGTTTTTAAGGAGAAGAAAGATAAGAGTTACAGTCCAAGCCATCAGAGGAGCTCACTGACGGATTCACTGTTAGCACATTCTGCTTTGTATTGTTACAGAAAAAGTAAATTTGCCATTTTTTGTGTGAAAATAAAATGCAAAAAAAGTTAAGTATTTTATACACAGCCGAATTTGCAAGTTTTCCCACCTACAAATAATGGAGAGGTCTGTAATTTGTATTGCAGGTACACTTCACCTGTGAGAGACAGAATCTAAAAATAAAAAAACAGAAAATCACATTGTATGATTTTTAAATAATTAAATAGCTTTTTTTCTGCATTAAATAAGCATTTGATCACCTACCAACCAGCAAGAATTCTGACTCACAGACCTGTTAGTTTTTCTTTAAGAAACCCTCCTACTCTGCACTCATTACCTGTATTAATTTCACCTGTTTGAACTCGTTTCCTGTATAGAAGACACCTGTCCACACACTAAATCACACTCCAACATCTCCATGATAGCCAAGACCAAAGAGCAGTCTAAGGACACCAGGGACAAAATTGTAGACCTGTACAAGGCTGGGATGGGCTACAGCACAATAGGCAAGCAGCTTGGTGAGAAGGCAACAACTGTTGGCACAATTATTAGAAAATGGAAGAAACACAAGATGACTGTCAATCTTCCTCGGTCTGGGGCTACATGCAAGATCTCGCCTCGTGGGGTAAGAATGATTCTGAGAAAGGCCAGGAATCAGCATAGAACTACACGGGAGGAACTGGTCAAAGACCTGAAGAGAGCTGGGACCACAGTCTCACACATTACCATTAGTAACACACTACGCCATCGTGGATTAAAATCCTGCATGGCACGCACGGTCCCCCTGCTCATGCCAGCACATGTCCAGGCCCGTTTGAAGTTCGCCAGTGACCATCTGGATGATCCAGAGGAGGCATGAGAGAAGGTCATGTGGTCAGATGAGACCAAAATAGAACTTTTTGGCTTCAACTCCATTCACCATGTTTGGCTGAAGAAAAAGGGTGAGTACAACCCCAAGAACACTGTCCCAACCGTGAAGCATAGTGGGGGAAACATCATACTTTGAGGGTGCTTTTCTGCAAAGGGGACAGGACGACTGCACCGTATTGAAGGGTGGATGGATGGGGTCATGTATTGCGAGATTTTGGCCAACAACCTCCTTCTCTCAGTAAGAGCATTGAGGATGGGTCGTGGCTGGGTCTTCCAGCATGAGACTGACCCGAAACACATAGCCAGGGCAACTAAGAAGTGGCTCAGTAAGAAGCATTTCAAGGTCCTGGAATGGCCTAGCCAGTCTCCAGACCTGAACCCGATAGAAAATCTTTGGAGGGAGCTGAAACTCAATGTTGCCTTGAGACAGCCCTGAAACCTGAAAGATGTGGAGAAGATCTGTATGGAGGAGTGGGCCAAAATCCCTGCTGCAGTGTGTGTCAAGAACAACAGGAAATATCTGACCTCTATAATTGCAAACAAAGGTTTCTGTACCAAATATTAAGTTCCGTTTTTCTATTGTATCAAATACTTATTTCATGCAAATTAATTATGTAAAAATCATACAATGTGATTTTCTGTTTTTATTTTTAGATTCTGTCTCTCACAGTTGAAGTGTACCTACGATAAAATTTACAGACGTCTCCATTCTTTGTAGGTGGGAAAAGTTGCAAAATCGGCAGTGCATCAAATACTTATTTTCCCCACTGTATTTAAGTAAAAATGCTCTTATAGGTGTCAATATCATTAAAGATACTTTGACATCCAATTCCAAGGTAAACTACAGGACAGTGGCAGTCACAATGCATGCTGGGAAGTGAGGGAATGGCAGTTCCGCCATATATGGTGCTGGCAGAATGCTGATTAGGAGGAACTGCTGATTTAGAGGGAAATTATTATCAGAAAATTACCTATTGCTTAAATCAAGTTTTTATGTTAAATGTATTTAAAAAAGGCAATTTTTTGTACATATCACAAGCTATATTAAGAATAACAAATAATCTTGCAATTTTCACACTGCCACAGAGGCTTTTTTAAACTTTAACTTCCTATTGTTTGAGTACATAACACCTATACCTAGCCACAATAGTTAGACCCTGACATTTTTTTTTGGATTGAAGTGTCCAATGAGCATGTGCAAAGGTAAATGTGAAGGGAGGAGGAGCAGGAGAGCTGTGACATCACTTATTGTGATTGGTGGGTCCTGTGTTATCAGCTGTATATAGAAGTGTTAACAATTATTGTAATCCTGCCTCTGATGATAAGAAAGCTGCTGAAAACTTTTCTTGAAAGGACAGAAAGGATGAGTCTAAAAAAGCCACAGTGGCCAGTGTGGATATTGAAAGAATACTATTTTTTTTAAGAAAAATCCTAACATGAACAAAAGCAAAATCATTGCCATTTTTTAAAAAAGAAAATACATACAGGTGGTTCTCACAAAATTAGAATGTCATAAAAAAGTAAATTTATTTATTCAGTTCTTCAATACAAAAAGTGAAACTCATATTATATAGAGTCATTACAAACAGTGATCTATTTCAAGTGTTTATTTCTGTTAATGTTGATGATTATGGCTTATGTAGCACCCTGGGGGTTCGGTTGCTACAGAGGTATTGCATATCTTCCAGACGTGCGATATCTCACTCTCAGATAAGGATGGAGTGTGGATCAGGACCCCGATACCTGCATGCATTACACCACATTTCCGGGGGGCAGGGCGACCGATTTGCTCCAAGTAGAGCACGACAGTCCCTGTCCCTGGCTGGAGTGGGGGGAGGGAACACCGAGGAAGGGGGAACCCTGTAGTGCAGGAGCAGGGAGGAAGCAGTTCCTGGGTACACCTAGAGGGAGGTACAAAAGGTGGGCACCATCTTAGATCAGAGTTGAGTTCAGGCAGAGAGAAGATATGACAGAGCAGGACTCTGTGGAGCTCTGCTCCGGACGCGGGTCTAGCCTGTGAGGCCCAGTCAGCACTGAAGGAAAAGAGAGAGAGAGTTGGGGAAGAAGAGAAATGAAGAGGAGCGGAGGAGGCTCCAGGAACATAGAGGAAAGAAGGGGCCCCAGGGGTGTGGACCGGCTGGTAGCCACCATACGCCCGCATCTACCTGAGTAGAGGGGTCAGGCCAAGGGGGAGACCGGTCCCCAAAACTAGTGGAGGCGGGGAACTACCCTCAACTAGAAACCGGAGGCTGTGACATTTCATATGGTGCAGCCCCTCACTACACCCGCTAGGAAGGCACCACATAGGGTCAGGGAAACTGGCGCCGAGGTTTACCCAGAGAAGGCCCGAGGCAGCCGGACAGAAGCGTGGTCACTGGTGGGGTATGACAGGCCAGAGGAAGGACACACAAAGGGGGTTCTGCGAAGCGCTCCAAAATTATCTGAGAGTTGGCCGAGCCCCCTCACCTGGTGAACATGGTGCGACGCAGGAAGTTACAGCTGGCCGGAGTAACGTGGAATAACGAACTGTGAGTAAAGATCCTGGACTGCATTACAGAGACTCTGAGTCATTATTCCCGCGCACCATCACCCCCATCATCCACCTACACTGCCCTGGGGCTACACTTCTCCCGTGGGGAGTTATACCATTCCTGTGCTGCTCACCAACACCAGCCCCAGCGGTCTGCCTTGCAGCGGCGGTTCATCCTGACCGCAATCCACGGGTGGTGTAGTCGGACATTTGAAAAATAATGAAAACCATATCAATTGACTGCCACTGGATTGACCACCCTGAGCCACGGGACCGGGTCATCGCCACGGCGACTACAACCCCCAGCATCCCACAAAAGGCCCGGTTCCGGGTTCCCCACGCGGCCCAGGGGGTGAGTCACTTACAGCCAATGAAAACACAAAAGTAATTATCTCAGTAAATTAAAATAATTAACAAAAGACACCTGCGTCTTATTGTCAGCTTTTACGTTAGAATTCCGGTATGCTACATTCAGAAAATTAGAAACCCCCCATATTCCCACCCAATTTTGGGGAAAAAAAGTGCATCTTTAAATCCAAAAAATACTGTATATTATTATCTCGCCTGTGCATACGGAGAAACCTAGACCTGTCAATCACCTCTATCAGCGCTGGGAAGAGACGGCTGGGGGCAATGCCGGACTTGTCTTGTCTCTTTTCCAGCCGGATCTTCAAATTAAATTCTCTCTGAAACGATGGAGCGTTGAAAAACATAATATACCTGGCTACCATCATGCACCAAGGCTCTGTTTCAGCCTTCGACACAGTGGACCATTTCCTCTTACTACAGATTCTCTCATCTCTTGGCATCAAAGACTTGGCCCTATCTTGTCCACTCTCCCCAGTCCCTCAAGCTCGCTGCCTTGGGGTAACCCTGGACTCTCATCTCTCCTTCAAACCACATATCCAAACCCTTTCTACTTCCTGCCGACTCCAACTCAAAAATATCTCCCGGATCCGCACATTCCTCAACCATGAATCTGCAAAAACAATAGTGCACGCCCTCATCATCTCCCGCCTCGACTATTGCAACCTCCTGCTCTGTGGCCTCCCCTCCAACACTCTTGCACCCCTCCAATCTATCCTAAACTCTGCTGCCCGACTAATCCACCTGTCCCCTCGCTATTCCCTGGCATCTCCTCTCTGTCAATCCCTTCACTGGCTCCCCATTGCCCAGAGAATCCAGTTCAAAACCCTAACCCTGGCATACAAAGCCATTCACAACCTGTCTCCTCTTTATATCTCTGACCTAGTCTCCCGGTACTTACCTGCACACAACCTCCGATCCTCACAAGATCTCCTTCTCTGCTCCCCTCTTATCTCCTTTTCCCACAATCGCATACAAGATTTCTCCCGTGCATCCCCCCTACTCTGGAACTCTCTACCCCAACACATCAGACTCTCGCCTACCGTGGAAACCTTCAAAAGGAACCTGAAGACCCACCTGTTCCGAGAAGCCTACAACCTACAGTAATCACCGCTCCACCGCTGCACGACCAACTCTACCCTCACCTACTGTATCCTCACCAATCCCTTGTAGATTGTGAGCCCTCGCGGGCAGGGTCCTCGCTCCTCCTGTACCAGTCATAACGTTTTGTTAAAGATCTTTGTAATAGTTTATGTATGTATACCTCTTTTTCACATGTAAAGCTCCATTGGATAAATAGCGCTATAATAATAATAATAATAATTCAGGATGCCTGCAGTTTGGGCAGTAGGAGTTACCTAACTGGTTCCCATTGACTTGAATTGGGGCTTGAGGGCAACCAGATTTTGCTTTTCTACAATTTTTGCGCGCCTTAATTATTTTTGCATGGAACATATGAATATTATTCTATGATAACCTAGAAAACTAATCAGTCAAATTCCTGGAATATATATATATATATATTTTTTGTATTTCTGCCCTTTGAAGACGTACTGCCTAATTTATAGGAACTTTTACTTGTAATGACTTTGTATCTATGGTTCAGTATCGATGATTTCAGTCAGTAACTTGGATTCTCGTGTTCACAAGCATTTTCTCCATTTAATTTCAGGCTGATGAAATATTTTAATCTAATCAACTTCCTTAACTATCTGTATTTTACTAGTCAGCTAATTGGACACATTTATTCTGGGGCCCACCATTCCCTAGATAGACAGATATTAAAAGGCACAGCTGGAAAAATGTCATTTTTTTTTCCTTTTTGGTGGGGGGTGAGGGGCTTGAGTGGTTGGTGGATCTAGCTTTTCCATATTCCTATCCGGTCTGTGGGATTAAGTCTGCCACATAAATCTGTGTCAGTAACAACATAACCTCTGCCATCTCCTACATTAATTATGATTAATAGGAGTTTGTGTTTCATAAAACACCAATTCACACAAGGCATTTCTAGATATTCTGATAACAAATGGATTAAGGGTGTGCAAATAAAAACAAAATGTAATATATCAAGGTTTGCTGGTATGTTTTAAAAGTTTAGGAGAAACATCTGCACTGGCTCAGACTATCCATTATTCTGCTTGCTGCGGGTAACTCCCGGCAATAGATCGCAAGCAGATTTATTTGTCCAGTTCTTCCAGAATCAAACATTGAGGGCCTGATAACCAGGAGTTATAATTTATGGAGCAGTAATGTGTTTTTCATGAACATTCAAGCTGTGCGCACAATGAATACAAGGCTTTCATGGTTTATTAGATATTAGAGCCGCGGTTTCAAAGACCGCAGAGCATTAAATGTACAATATGTCGGCTCTAATGGCCACAATTGTAAAATTCTACAGAAAAAGAAAATGTGCGGGGAGTACATACATATTAAAATGTTATATACTGAAAATTGAAATAATGAAAAAATGAGTACCACTCTGTAACTAGCACCGCTATGTCCCTCCCTAGGTTTATTATAAAGGGGGGTTCTTTTTTTTTTTTTCTTTTTTACAGAAAATCCCTGTCCCTAGATGCAGTTTGTTTTATGAAAAATCTCCGGGTCCAATACTGAGTAACTGCAGCGCTGCAGCCAATCAGTGAGCTCAGTGGCTTTGCCCATGTAGACGGTACAAGCCGCTCAGAGCTACGGACCTCAGTGATTGGCTGGCATGCTGTCGTCCTGACACCAGCGCCATAGAAAATAACAGACATCAGGAGCAGAGGAGGAGACTCAGAGCTGGACCTGGGGAGGGTGTATAAAAGTACTGGGTTAATCTGAGACCCTGGTAAACACGATCAGGCCCGTTTTTAAAGTCCCCGATTTTGTAATCATCATTATTCAACAAATAACAGCGATCATGTAAAAAAAGTGAAATCCACTGTAAAAATCATTTCTCTCTCCTCTGACGTGACCTAATATGCCAGAGGAGAGAGAAATAGTGTACCCAATCCCTCACAGTACCTCGGTACTGGTAACGCCATAGCCAGCCCTCTCCTCTTCTTCCCAAAGAAAATGCCCTTCCGAGATCTGCCCACTGGAACCTGGCAACATCAGGAGCAAAGTGTAGCATCAGCGTCTCTGCCCCCTGCCAGGCAGAGACGCCGTCCCACTCACCTCCTCGCCCCCCGCGCTCCCCGCTCTGCGTTCTCCAGCGCTCCTCTTCCTGCTGCCGTCCTAAGGAGTCCCCGGCCAATAGCCGAGGGTCCTCCCATATATAAGGCACCTCCTCCAAAATGGAGGTGCCCGAGCAACAGTTGTCACACAGTATACTTACCTATGCTTCAGCCCTCAGGTCCCACTGCTAGCCTGACTAGTCCTGCCTGTTACCTGCCTGTTACCTGCCGTGCCTGCCAGCACGCTTACCTGGAAGCACCTGCCTGTTACCTGCCTGTTACCTGCCGTGCCTGCCAGCCTGCTTACCTGGAAGCACCTGCCTGTTACCTGCCTGTTACCTGCCGTGCCTGCCAGCCCGCTCACCTGGAGGCACCCTCCGTCACTTGCCGTGACCACCTGCCGAGCCTACCCGGAGGCTCCTGCCGTCACTTGCCGTGACCACCTGACAGCCTACCTAGAGACTCCTGCCGTCACTTGCCGTGTCTACCTGATAGCCTACCTGGAGGCTTCTGCTCGCCAGCCTGCCTGCTGTGCCCATCTGTACCGTGGGAGTCACCTGCTCCCTTACAAGGTCGTCCCCAGAGTAGCACCTGGTCCCTCTGCTCGGTCTCTCCCTGGTCACGGAGTCGTTAGCCGCCGTACGACCAGGGTCAGTCCGAGTTGATACTTAGTTACGCCCCTCTGGGTCCCTCCTTGCACCGCAGCACAGAGGTTCCACCTCCCGGACCCGTAACACAAAGTTCATTGGTTCCTGATGTTTGATCACCGTGACAAATCCTATCAGTGACCAAAACCCAAAATGTTTTCTAATCAGGACCATACTTGGGTTGTGCCTCTCTCTTCTTATCTGGTAGTTGTTCTGGGAGAGTAGAGAGATAGAGTACATCCAAAGTGCTGACCTGTCAGTGGAAGAAGAATCAAATTTCAAGATCAATTTCAATAAATCCTCCCCCAATCTCCTAAATTAGCCCCCTTATCATCCCTCCCATCCCCCTCCCACGTCATCCCCCAATCAGATTACATTTTTTTTAATAATTTTTCATTGTTTGCTATTTTTCTTTCTTTTTTTATTTGCAATTACACTTAACAAAAATATAAGCACAACACTTTTGTTTTTGCTCGCATTTTTCATGAGCTGAATTCAACAACTTAAGACTTTTTCAATGTATACAAAAGGCCTTTTTCTCTCCAATATTGTTCACAAATTTGTCTAAATCTGTGTTAGTGAGCACTTCTCCTTTGCCGAGATAAACCTCCCACCTCACAGGTGTGGCATATTGTTGGAATATGTTTAGTGCAACAACTCCATTCCTGTGTATGTAAATGTTCTATTGATAGGTTTGTGTATTGTCTATAAAGTTAAAGAAAAAAAAACCTCCCAGAGGCTCACACACAGAAAAGACCATGTGACTGTGTTCAGTTTCCTGTGTCCTTGCATGAGAGGAGAAGCAGCCTGCTGATGCTGCACAGAGACACTTAAGATATGTATATTCCTGATTCCACAAAGCCTATCATATCTGTACCTGGTTATAGCTAATTAAAGCTTTGTTCTGTTGTCAGCACTCTTTGAGAGTATCCTGAATGATCCGCTGACACATATCCAGATGCTGATTAGACACATGATTATTGCACAGGTAACCTTTGGCTGGCCACAAAAAAAAAGTGCAGTTTTACAGTATTGAGAGGGTCCGGGTACTGCCTCATGCAGTAACAACACATCTCCTTTGCATAGAGTTGATCAGAATGTTGATTGTCGCCTGTGGAGTGTTGATCCACTCCTCTTCAATGGTTGTGTGAAGTTGCTGGATATTGGCAGTAACTTGAACATGCTGTCGTATACGATAACCCAGAGCATCACAAACATGCTCAATGGGTGACATGTCCGGTGAGTATGCTGCCAGGAATTGTTTACAGATCCTTGCAACATGGGGCCTTTTATTATCATGCTGCAACATGGGGCCTTGCATTATCATACTGCAACATGGGGCCTTGTATTATCATGCTGCAACATGGGGCCTTGCATTATCATACTGCAACATGGGGCCTTGCATTATCATGCTGCAACATCAAGCCATGCATTATCATGCTGCAACAGGGCCTTGTATTATCATGCAGCAACATGGGGCCTTGCATCATCATGCTGCAACTTGAGGTAATGGTGGTGGATGAATGGTACAACAATGGGCCTCAGGATCTCATCACAGTGTATTCATAATGGCATCAATGAAATGCACCTGTGTTCGTTGTCCATAACATACACCCGCCCATACCATAACCCCACCGCCACCATGGGCCACTCGATTCACAACATTTACATCAGCAAACCGCTCACCCACATGATGCCATACATGCAATCTGCCCTGTACAGTGAAAACCGAGATTCATCCATGAAGAGAGCACCTCTCCAACATGCCAGACGCCATCTAATGTGAGCATTTGACCACTCACGTCGATTATAATGACAAACTGGAGTCAGGTGGAGACCATGATGAGGACAATAAGCATGCAGATGAGCTTCCCTGCATCTCTGCATCAAGGGTACCACATATATACTGACAATTATTACACGAGTATCCCCCTATATAATTCCCTCCATGCTGCAAATATAGGGTCCTGTGGGACAATCAGAAAAAAATAGTAGGTTTTCCCTCACAATTGGTGTCCAGATATTTGGAGAAGGGGGCGTCATTCTCACTGGCAGTGAAGTGGAATGACTGAAAAGATGTCTACATGCAGAAGATGCTGCATGCGGACACCATTGTGACTATCAGAGACAGGGGAACCACCAGGGACAAACTGAAACTGGTCTGTGTAACAGACTATAATAAATGTATGGGTGGTGTTGACCTGTCAGACCAGGTGCTTCAGCCATATCTGGTGAAGCGAAAGACCAGGGCCTTGTATAAAAAGGTAGAAGTCTATACTATCTGTTACGGATCCGGGTGGTGGAACCTCTGTGCTGCGGTGCAAGGAGGGACCCAGAGGGGCGTAGCTAAGTATCAACTCGGACCGACCCTGGTCGTACGGCGGCTAACGACTCCGTGACCAGGGAGGGACCGAGCAGAGGGACCAGGTGCTACTCTGGAGATGACCTTGTAAGAGAGCAGGTGAGTCCCACGGGTCAGATGGTTGAGACTGACCGATACTGCAGATGGGCACAGCAGGCAGGCAGACGAGAGGTCCGGGTAGATGAACTGGCAGAGACAGCAGGCGACAGGCGAAAGTCTCTAGGTAGGCTGTCAGGTGGTCACGGCAAGTGACGGGCAGGAGCCTCCGGTTAGGCAGACAGGTGGTCACGGCAATTGACAGGCGGGAGCCTCTAGGTAGGCTGTCAGGTGGTCACGGCAAGTGACGGGCAGGAGCCTCCGGGTAGGCAGACAAGTGGTCATGGCAAGTGACAGGCGGGAGCCTCTAGGTAGGCTGTCAGGTGGTCACAGCAAGTGACGGGCAGGAGCCTCCGGGTAGGCAGACAGGTGGTCACTGCAAGTGACAGGCGGGAGCCTCCAGGTAGGCTGACAGGTAACAGGCAGGTGCTACCAGGTAAGCAGGTGGGCGAAGCCCATAGACAGACTGGCGGACTGAGCGGAAGACAGACTGTCGGGCTGGAGAATAGTCAGGCTGGCGGACTGGACTGATAGTCAGGCTGGCGGGCAGGACTAGTAGTCAGGCTAGCAGCGGTGCCTTAAATATGGGAGGACCTCCAGCAATTGGCCGGGGACACCTTAGGGCGGCGCGCGCGGCCCCTTTAAGAGGAAGGGAGCGCGCACGCCCTAAGCACAGTGCCCGGGAAGCTGCATGCACCGGCAGCAGAAGCAGGAAGAGGCGCGCTGGAAGACGCCGGGCAGGGAGCACGGCGGTGAGAGGGACGGCGTCTCTGCCTGGCAGAGGGCAGAGACGCCGATGATACAGTACCCCCCCCTTACGTACCCTCTTTTTTATGCCAGAAAGAAATTTTTCAAGAAGAAGCGGGGCATGAATGTTCTCCCTGGGTTCCCAAGTTCTCTCCTCTGGGCCAAACACCTTCCAATCCACCAGAAAAAAAGTTTTTTCCGCTTACCCTCTTGGTGGCCAGAATGTTCTCTACCTCAAAAACGTCCTCAGCGGAAACCGGAGCAGGGGGAGTACCTGGATTGTTGAAAAAAATAAAACACAACTGGTTTGAGGAGAGATACGTGGAAGGAGTTGGGAATCCGTAAGGTTGGCCGGGAGTTTTAACTTGTAGGCCACTGGGTTGATTTGTTTGAGGACTTCAAATGGACCGATGAACCGAGGACCCAACTTGTAGGAGGGTATTTTTGAGCTGAACATGTTTGGAGGAGAGCCAAACCTTGTCTCCCGGACGGAATTGAGGCTGATCCAGACGTCTTTTGTCAGCATATCTCTTCATCCACTCGGAGGACTGAAGAAGTGCGGACCTAGTATTCTCCCAAATGGTGGAAAATTCGCTGACCAGAGACTCCGCGGCAGGGTTGTCCACAGAAGCGGAGACGGGAAACGGAATCCGGGGATGTTGACCATAGACTATAAAGAACGGGGACTTGGAAGTCGATTCGCTCTCATGGTTGTTGTAGGAGAATTCGGCCCATGGTAGGAGGTCCACCCAATCGGTATGGTGAGCATTAACAAAGTGCCGGAGGTAGCTGGTATGGATCTGGTTGATACGCTCCACTTGGCCATTGAACTGTGGATAGTAAGCGGAGGAGAAATCCAGGGTGAAATCCAGCAGCTTACACGTAGCTCTCCAGAAGCGTGAGGTGAACTGAACCCCTCGATCTGACACAATGTGGAGGGGTAGGCCATGGAGACGGAAAGTGTGAAGGAAGAAGTCCTAGCCAGCTCTGATGCAGACGGGAGACCAGGCAGAGGAATGAAGTGGGCCATTTTTGAAAAGCGGTCGGCGACCACCCAAATGACTGTACAGCCGGCAGAAACAGGGAGATCTGTAATAAAGTCCATAGCAATGTGTTGCCAAGGGGCAGCAGGTACGGGAAGAGTCAGGAGGTGACCGGCTGGAAGATGTCTGGGAACTTTGTTGCGGGCACAAGACGAACAGGCCGAGACGAAGTCAACTACATCCTTGCGCAGGGTGGGCCACCAGTAATGCCGGGTAATGAGCAGGAAAGTCTTCTTCTGACTGGCATGGCCGGCTAGTTTAGATGAATGACCCCAGTGAAGAATCTTCTCCCGATCAGGAACTGCTACAAACGTCTTACCGGGTGGGAGACGAGTCAGATCAAAGGGGGCCATGCTCATTACTTTGGAGGGGTCGATGATGTGTGTAGGCTCCTCCTCTAGATCGGAGGACAGGAAGGATCGGGACAAGGCATCAGCTTTAACATTCTTGTCCGCCGGGCGGAAATGTAGAATAAAGTCGAAGCGAGCAAAGAACAAAGACCACCGGGCCTGACGCGGATTGAGTCTTTGGGCATTCTGGAGATATGCAAGATTTTTGTGATCAGTATAGATGATCACTGGGTATAGCGCCCCTTCAAGCAGGTAACGCCACTCCTCCAGCGCCAGTTTCATGGCTAGCAGTTCTCTGTCTCCTATGGAGTAGTTGCGCTCAGACGAGGAAAAGAGTTTGGAGAAGAAGCCGCAGGTTACCATTCTCCCGGATGAAGATTTTTGGGTGAGCACCGCTCTGGCTCCGGAGGAGGAAGCATCAACCTCCAGGAAGAACTGTTTGTTGTAGTCCGGACGGTGCAGCACTGGGTCAGAGGAGAAGGCTTGCTTTAAGGACAGGAAGGCCTCCTCGGCTTCGGGCAGCCATACCTTGGGATTTGCCCCCTTACGAGTGAGCGCAGAGATGGGAGCAGTCCGAGAAGAGAAGTGCAGGATGAAGAGACTGTAGTAGTTGGCGAAGCCCAGGAATCGCTGAATCGCCTTCAACCCCTCCGGACGGGGCCATTTTAAGACAGCAGAGAGCTTCTTGGGGTCCATTCGTAGACTTGTCTGGGAGATAATATAACCCAGAAACGGAAGAGAGGTCTGCTCGAAGAGGCACTTCTCAAATTTGGCATAGAGGTGATTCTGCCTGAGTCTAAGCAGGACCTGACGGACATCCCTCCGGTGTGTGGGAAGGTCCGGAGAGAAGACCAAGATGTCGTCAAGATACACCACCACTTTTGGAATATAGAAGATCACGGAAGATGTCATTGACTAATTCTTGGAAGACGGCGGGAGAATTGCAGAGACCGAAGGGCATTACACGGTATTCATAGTGACCGTCCCGGGTATTGAATGCCGTCTTCCACTCGTCTCCTTGATGGATCCGGGCCAGGTTATACGCCTCAACATAGATCCAGCTTGGAAAAGATCCTAGCGCCCTTAAGGCGGTCAAACAACTCGGAGATGAGTGGCAGGGGGTATTTGCTTTTGACCGTGATTTGGTTAAGTCCTCGATAGTCTATACAGGGGCGTAGTGAACCAACCTTCTTCTTGACGAAGAAGAATCTGGCTCCAGCCGGGGAGGTAGATTTCCGGATGAATCCCCTAGCCAGATTCTCCTTAATGTATTCCGACATGGCCCGGGTTTCTGCCGGCGACAACGGGTAAATACGCCCACGGGGTGAAGTGGCACCGGGTACCAGATCGATCGGGCAATCATATGGCCTATGAGGTGGCAGTGTCTCTGCTTCCTTTTTGTCGAAGACATCTGCATAGGACCAGTAAGGTGCCGGTAAACAGGGTAGATTAGCCGGGGTGAGGGGCGGACGAACATGGCGGACCGGGACCAGGCAGGTCTCATGGCAATCTTGCCCCCAATAGAGTACTTCACCGGATTGCCAGTTCAGCACGGGTTCATGTCTCTGAAGCCAGGGTAGACCTAGCAATAGGGAGTGAGAGAGACCGAAAAGCACATGGAAAGAGATCCTCTCAGAGTGCAGCATTCCCACCTGCAGGGTTATAGGTTCTGTGACGAGCAGGATGGTCACCGGAAGGAGTCTTCCATCCATGGAGGCGACTGCCAATGGTTCAGCCAGAGGTTTGGTGGGAATGTGATATTTCTCTACCAGGGACTGGGAAATGAGGTTCCCAGCAGCTCCGGAATCTAGGTGTGCAATTTCAAAGTAGCGGTTCTCTCCCCAGGAGATGGAGACAGACAAAGTCAGGGAAGGAGAGGGTTTACTTTTGCCTAGGACGACCTCTTCGAGCGGTCCTAGGTACTGGCGTTTCCCAGCTTCACCGGGCAGGAACGGATGAAGTGCTCCATACTCCCACAATAGAAACAGCTCCCCTCGGCTCGGCGTGACTCTTGGCGAGATTTGACCATCTTAGTCTGGTCGACTTGCATAGGTTCGGGCGAGCGTGCCCGGGGAGTAGCTAATTGAGAGACAGGTCTCTGGAAAGTCGGAGCAAGGTGAGGAAATCTTCGCTCCTGGGTGGTCTCTTTAGCACGTTCCAGGAAACGGATGTCGATCCGGGTAGCTAGCGACACCAGGTCATCCAGGGTGGTAGGAATGTCCCGGCCGGCCAACTCATCCTTAATCCGGCCGGAAAGGCCCTCCCAGAAGATGGACAACAGGGCCTCGTTGTCCCAGGCAAGCTCAGAAGCGAGGGTACGGAACGGTGAGACTCCCTTGGCGGAGACGGAGCAAAGAGGAGGCAGTAGAGGATTTTCGTCCTGGTTCATCGAAGACTTTCCGGAAAGCAGCGAGGAAAGATGATAGATCGGACACCAGGGGATCCCTTCTCTCCGACAGGGGATTAAGCCATGCCAGTGCTTCCCCAGTGAGGTGAGACATGATGAATGCCACCTTGGCCGGTCGGAGGGAAACTGATGTGCCAAAAGTTCAAAGTGCAGGGTGCACTGGTTTATGAAATCCAGAGCTAGAGCGGGGTCGCCCCCAAAACGAGGAGGTGCAGAAAGCCGGGGGCCTGGGTTGGATGCCGTGGTATTGGTGGGCAGCGGCGCTGCCGGAGCAGGAGTCGCACGACTCGAGGCGGACACAGGTGGAACAGGCAGTGTGTCCAGGCGGGAGTTGACACTCCGCAGGAAGTTCAGGATGGTTTCCTGTTGGGATCTCTGATGGGAAACCTCCTGGTACAGGTCAGAGAGCGAGGGGGCTTGGGGGCCACCGGGTTCCATGGCCCGAGCAAACTGTTACGGATCCGGGTGGTGGAACCTCTGTGCTGCGGTGCAAGGAGGGACCCAGAGGGGCGTAACTAAGTATCAACTCGGACCGACCCTGGTCGTACGGCGGCTAACGACTCCGTGACCAGGGAGGGACCGAGCAGAGGGACCAGGTGCTACTCTGGGGACGACCTTCTAAGAGAGCGGGTGACTCCCACGGGTCAGATGGCTGAGACTGACCGATACTGCAGATGGGCACAGCAGGCAGGCCGACGAGAGGTCCGGGTAGATGAACTGGCAGAGACAGCAGGCGACAGGCGAAAGTCTCTAGGTAGGCTGTCAGGTGGTCATGGCAAGTGACGGGCAGGAGCCTCCGGGTAGGCAGACAGGTGGTCGCGGCAAGTGACAGGCGGGAGCCTCTAGGTAGGCTGTCAGGTGGTCACGGCAAGTGACGGGCAGGAGCCTCCGGGTTGGCAGACAGGTGGTCACGGCAAGTGACAGGCGGGAGCCTCTAGGTAGGCTGTCAGGTGGTCACGGCAAGTGACGGGCAGGAGCCTCCGGGTAGGCAGACAGGTGGTCACGGCAAGTGACAGGCGGGAGCCTCTAGGTAGGCTGTCAGGTGGTCACGGCAAGTGACGGGCAGGAGCCTCCGGGTTGGCAGACAGGTGGTCACGGCAAGTGACAGGCGGGAGCCTCCAGGTAGGCTGACAGGTAACAGGCACGTGCTCCCAGGTAAGCAGGTGGGCGAAGCCCATAGACAGACTGGCGGACTGAGCGGAAGACAGACTGTCGGGCTGGAGAGTAGTCAGGCTGGCGGACTGGACTGATAGTCAGGCTGGCGGGCAGGACTAGTAGTCAGGCTAGCAGCGGGACCTGAGGGCTGAAGCAGAGGTAAGTACACTGTGGGTATATGGGTATAGGAGGCGCTGTGGGCTCGTCACTACTAGTGGCAGCAAATTAGTGGACAGGGAACCAGAGTTGTCCAAATGGGTTTTGATGTAGCTGAAAAGAAGTAAATTTGCGCTAGTGGTAGTGAACAGAAGGACAGCACGAGAGATATACAGTGCAAGAGATAATTTTATTTAATCGAACATAAGCTTAAATTAGCTTAGTTAAAATGATTCAGACTCAGTGGGGTCACTGGGTCGGATAAGAGAAGGTATTAAAAGTATTAAGATTTTTTTAAAATCAATAAAAAGATTGGTGTCCACTGACATAAGATCAACATAGGCCTTTTTCCCGTAGTCTGTGGATGTTCGGTTGCAGTAGATGTATAAGGAGTAGAGATGAGCGTTGTTCTACTCGAACTGTTCGCCAATCTCAAATTCGAGCTGTTTTGGGCGGTGTTCGAGCCGTTCGGCGAACACGAACAATTTGAGAAAAATTCGGCTGTTCGAGGTTATGTTCGATAACTGTTCGTGCACCAAAATCATAACTGGATTTTTTCTCAGTAATGATGAAAATTAATGTTAATACGCAGTTTGAGTGTACAGCGGGGTGGGGGGAGGGGCAGGGGATGGATCTCTGCAGGAACAATGAAGATCTACATTTTTTTTTCTCTTTCCCGCATTTACAGTGGGGAGGTGCAATCTGTCAGCCTATCAGCAGCACACACACGGAGCGAAGTGCTTTTTTTCACACAAGCAAGGGCATGTGTCATTGGCAGTGTATGTCACATGTCCTTGCCCTATAAGACCAAGCCATTTTCCCCGTCGCCACCATTTTCTCACTGCTGCAGCTGCGTGTTAGACGGCACCGCTGTTGCTGTGTGCGCTATACCTTGTTAATTTCAAGCCAATTTTCGCACAAATATACAGATAGCTTGGGAGTAGGGAATAGTTGTGATTGCAGTCCTTTTAAGGACTAGGTTACAGCATTTCCTACGACTTTTATCAGGCAGGTCTGTGCTCTTAAATAGATAGGTTGTGGGAGTAAAGACTAATTGTAATTGGAGTCCTTTTCAGGACTACGTTACATCAATTCCTATCAGTTTTTGCCAGGCAGGTCTGTGCCAGTGCTGTGCAAGTTTTTTTCACAGCATTTGGCTGAATCTAGCAAAGCTAATCCTTTTTGGCCTATTGCAGAGTGTGTTAGTCAGTGGAGTAGCCTATCTGTGTTGCAAGATATACCACCTGTGTATAGAATACCAATATTTTTACTGCACCTAGTGAAGTAAAATCTTTTGGGCATAGCATCATTCTATTAGTCCATCTATACTGACCTCCATCAGGTTGCAAACTGAATCTAATTTTTTTCTGCATCTAGCTCTGAAAAAATATTTGGTCTTCTAGCAGTGTGTGGGACTTGTTCTATTAGTCCACCTATACTGACCTCCATCAGGTTGCAAACTGAATATATTTTTTTCTGCATCTACCTCTGAAAAAATATTGGGCTTCTAGCTGTGTGTGGGACTTGTTGTATTAGTCCATCTATACTAACCTCCATCAGGTTGCAAACTGAATATATTTTTTTCTGCATCTACCTCTGAAAAAATATTGGGCTTCTAGCTGTGTGTGGGTCTTGTTCTATTAATCCATCTATACAGACCTCCATCAGGTTGCAAACTGAATATAATTTTTTTCTGCATCTAGCTCTGAAAAAATATTTGGCCTTCTAGTAGTGTGTGGGACTTTCTCTGTTAGTCCATCTATACTGACCTCCATCAGGTTGCAAACTGAATATATTTTTTTCTGCATCTACCTCTGAAAAAATATTGGACTTCTAGCTGTGTGTGGGTCTTGTTCTATTAATCCATCTATACTGACCTCCATCAGGTTGCAAACTGAATATAATTTTTTTCTGCATCTAGCTCTGAAAAAATATTTGGCCTTCTAGTAGTGTGTCGGACTTTCTCTATTAGTCCATCTATACTGACCTCCATCAGGTTGCAAATTAAAAATAATTTTTATCTGCATCTACAGTACCTCTGAAAAAATATTTGGGCTTCTAGCTGTGTGTGGGACTTGTTGTATTAGACCATCTATACTGACCTCCATCAGGTTGCAAACTGAATATATTTTTTTCTGCATCTACCTCTGAAAAAATATTGGGCTTCTAGCTGTGTGTGGGACTTGTTGTATTAGTCCATCTATACTGACCTCCATCAGGTTGCAAACTGAATATATTTTTTTCTGCATCTACCTCTGAAAAAATATTGGGCTTCTAGCTGTGTGTGGGTCTTGTTCTATTAATCCATCTATACAGACCTCCATCAGGTTGCAAACTGAATATAATTTTTTTCTGCATCTAGCTCTGAAAAAATATTTGGCCTTCTAGCAGTGCGTGGGACTTGTTCTATTAGTCCACCTATACTGACCTCCATCAGGTTGCAAATTCAAAATAATTTTTTGTATGCATCTAGCTCTGAAAAAATATTTGGCCTTCTAGCAGTGTGTGGGACTTTCTCTGTTAGTCCATCTATACTGACCTCCATCAGATTGCAAACTGAATCTAATTTTTTTCTGCATCTAGCTCTGAAAAAATATTTGGCCTTCTAGCAGTGTGTCGGACTTTCTATATTAGTCCATCTATACTGACCTCCATCAGGTTGCAAATTAAAAATAATTTTTATCTGCATCTACAGTACCTCTGAAAAAATATTTGGGCTTCTAGCTGTGTGTGGGACTTGTTGTATTAGTCCATCTATACTGACCTCCATCAGGTTGCAAACTGAATATATTTTTTTCTGCATCTACCTCTGAAAAAATATTGGGCTTCTAGTTGTGTGTGGGTCTTGTTCTATTAATCCATCTATACAGACCTCCATCAGGTTGCAAACTGAATATAATTTTTTTCTGCATCTACCTCTGAAAAAATATTGGGCTTCTAGCTGTGTGTGGGTCTTGTTCTATTAATCCATCTATACAGACCTCCATCAGGTTGCAAACTGAATATAATTTTTTTCTGCATCTACCTCTGAAAAAATATTGGGCTTCTAGCTGTGTGTGGGACTTGTTGTATTAGTCCATCTATACTGACCTCCATCAGGTTGCAAACTGAATATATTTTTTTCTGCATCTACCTCTGAAAAAATATTGGGCTTCTAGCTGTGTGTGGGTCTTGTTCTATTAATCCATCTATACAGACCTCCATCAGGTTGCAAACTGAATATAATTTTTTTCTGCATCTAGCTCTGAAAAAATATTTGGCCTTCTAGCAGTGCATGGGACTTGTTCTATTAGTCCACCTATACTGACCTCCATCAGGTTGCAAATTCAAAATAATTTTTTGTATGCATCTAGCTCTGAAAAAATATTTGGCCTTCTAGCAGTGTGTGGGACTTTCTCTGTTAGTCCATCTATACTGACCTCCATCAGGTTGCAAACTGAATCTAATTTTTTTCTGCATCTAGCTCTGAAAAAATATTTGGCCTTCTAGCAGTGTGTCGGACTTTCTCTATTAGTCCATCTATACTGACCTCCATCAGGTTGCAAATTAAAAATAATTTTTATCTGCATCTACAGTACCTCTGAAAAAATATTTGGCCTTCTAGCTGTGTGTGGGACTTGTTGTATTAGTCCATCTATACTGACCTCCATCAGGTTGCAAACTGAATATATTTTTTTCTGCATCTACCTCTGAAAAAATATTGGGCTTCTAGCTGTGTGTGGGTCTTGTTCTATTAATCCATCTATACAGACCTCCATCAGGTTGCAAACTGAATATATTTTTTTTCTGCATCTACCTCTGAAAAAATATTGGGCTTCTAGCTGTGTGTGGGACTTGTTGTATTAGTCCATCTATACTGACCTCCATCAGGTTGCAAACTGAATATATTTTTTTCTGCATCTACCTCTGAAAAAATATTGGGCTTCTAGCTGTGTGTGGGACTTGTTCTATTAATCCATCTATACAGACCTCCATCAGGTTGCAAACTGAATATATTTTTTTCTGCATCTGACGCGCCCCTGGGCCTGTGTCGCGCTGCGTTGCGCACGCGGGAGCTTACCCGGAGCCGGATCTCTTGAGGGTTGTAGTCTCGTGGCGGTGATCCGGTCCGTGCCCAGGGAGTCAGACTAAGTGGCGCTGTATTAGCGGTAGATGTTGGACGACTACGCCACCCGTTGAGTACAGCTAAGGAGCTGCTGCTGCAGGGCAGACCGCTGAGGCCGGTGGTAGGATTGTGCAGCGTGATAGTATAACCCCCAACGGGAGGGGTATGGCCTCAGGGTAGCCGACGTGGATGATGGGGGTAGCAGGAACCACTCGGAGTTGGTACGGTGTAGTTCAGGGTCTTTACTGGTGACAACGATAGACCCTCCCGGAGTACTGGCTAGCGATTGGGGCCTGGTCAGTCCTTGAGCAGATGGGATCTCCCCTGGCCAGGCGGAGTTGTAGGCCTCCCAAACTAACGATACTCTTCTGGCTACCTTGCTAGAAGCGGGTATAAGTAGCCCACGTCCCTGAATGTACCGTGTGGTGCTCACCCGTATGGCCGGTGACTCGGGGCCTTCTAGTAGCTTCCGCTCCACGACGGCGGTGCTGGTCCCATGCGTGTGACCGTGCCTTCGGGTTTCTTGGCCAAAGGACCTGAAATCCCCTGCCTGACGGATTCTGCTGCTGGGTAGGAGTTAGTCCCCACAGCCTCGGACTCCGGGTCCGGTAAGAAATCTTCTCAGTCAGGGCGAGCTCTGCAGCTGCCAGCCCCTGACTCCTTGTAACACTGCTCCCACAGAGCTCCTGTTGTTTCTTCCCATAGCTGCTTCTCTTCTCTGTCTCTACTTCTGGCATGGCCCAGGAGCTGGGCCCAGCTGGAGCCACAGCTCCCTGTCAGCCCTCCTGGCTGAACTCTCCCTCTGAACTCTCTAACCCTGCCTCAGCCCCAGGTTTTTCTAGGGGAAGTTCTTCCCCTCCCAGGACTGGGCAGGAGGTGTGGCATGCATAGGATTCCTGACCAAGAGACCTCCCACCTGCTCTCAGACATAACATTGCTGTTACTGTGGAAACCAGACCCCTGGGGTGCCACATTCCCCCCTAGTGAAATTTAGTACTCCGGGACTAAACATATTTTTAGAAAAACATAAGGTATAAACAATAATAATACAATAAGAAAAACACATAAAGATGGTTACGGCGTGTCCGCAACCGGGTGCAGTCTTTGATGAAAAGCAAGGTGTCCATTTCACCAAAACAGGGAGACGTAACCAGGTAGGGGTCTGTCCTGCCCCGAGTCCTTAACAGTCTTTAGTCCATTCCTAGGTTACGCTCCAACCATGTACAAGGATTCCCGGTAAATCCACCAAAGACTCCCATAAATTACTAGAAACACATAATTATTTACAGGATATGGCCGCTCTCAGTCCTCGGCCAGTGGGGATAAGGAATGGCTGCTCACAGTCCTCAGCCTGGTTTAAGATAGGGGCACATGGGGAACAATTCACTAATCCCAACGGGGACCATATTTTAATTAGCAGCAGTCCTTGTACCCTTACGGGTAACTATTTACAGCTCTTTATTCACGCTACTTCCCTTCAGTAGCTATGTCCTCTTTGTGCTCCCTCCTGAGGGTAGTCCTCAGACCCGTCCGGGTCCTCTTGGCTTTCCTCGTATTGAAAGTACTGCAGCTCCTCCTCGGTTAGCTGGGTTAGTATCTCTGCGACAGTCCTCCTCCCAGGTGGCCAGGACTTTACCTCCCTTTGGGCTGCCCCAGTTAATTGGGCCACCAGGATGCTCACTTTTTGCTCCTCTGTGAGGGGGTACACCTGGAAGAGGCTATCCAGCTTTTCTCTAAAGTCATGCAGGGTATGTGACTCCCCTGAGTACTGGGGTAGCCAGGCTGCCCCCGGGATATAGGGCATGGTGAAAGGCATGACCGCAACAGCGGTGGCGCTGGCGGGGGTTGAAGCGGTGAAGCTCTCCTCCGTATCCGGCATCCTTCTCCCCCCTAGTGGACCGTGGCCTACCTTGCGATGATCCTTTTCCGTAGGCCGCGGCTCCGCAGTGAATCGTCAGGGTTGAGGACCTTCCGTCGCGCTCCTGTGACGTCGGCGTCTGCTGGGCTCCTTCCAGGACCTTACGCAACGTCCGGACGTGAGGCGGGGCTTCAGTTCTTGCGTGCTTTTGGAGTCCACGCCCCTCTTCTTCCCGCACGGCATCTTCAAGATGGCGTCCAACGGCGGGAAAACTCCACGGAAGGCGGGAAGAAGGCTGAAAATGGCGCCGGATGGCGGGAATCTTCACCGATGGCGGGAAGAAGGCTGAAGATGGCGCCGGATGGCGGGAATCTTCACCACTGGTAAGTTTGAACAGTCTTTTTCAGGCACGCAGTACCCGGTGGTTGCGGGCACGAGATCCTGCCGACTACGCCAAAAGTTGACGCGCCCCTGGGCCTGTGTCGCGCTGCGTTGCGCACGCGGGAGCTTACCCGAAGCCGGATCTCTTGAGGGTTGTAGTCTCGTGGCGGTGATCCGGTCCGTGCCCAGGGAGTCAGACTAAGAGGCGCTGTATTAGCGGTAGATGTTGGACGACTACGCCACCCGTTGAGTACAGCTAAGGAGCTGCTGCTGCAGGGCAGACCGCTGAGGCCGGTGGTAGGATTGTGCAGCGTGATAGTATAACCCCCAAGGGGAGGGGTATGGCCTCAGGGTAGCCGACGTGGATGATGGGGGTAGCAGGAACCACTCGAAGACGGTACGGTGTAGTTCAGGGTCTTTACTGGTGACAACGATAGACCCTCCCGGAGTACTGGCTAGCGATTGGGGCCTGGTCAGTCCTTGAGCAGATGGGATCTCCCCTGGCCAGGCGGAGTTGTAGGCCTCCCAAACTAACGATACTCTTCTGGCTACCTTGCTAGAAGCGGGTATAAGTAGCCCACGTCCCTGAGTGTACCGTGTGGTGCTCACCCGTATGGCCGGTGACTCGGGGCCTTCTAGTAGCTTCCGCTCCACGACGGCGGTGCTGGTCCCATGCGTGTGACCGTGCCTTCGGGTTTCTTGGCCAGAGGACCTGAAATCCCCTGCCTGACGGATTCTGCTGCTGGGTAGGAGTTAGTCCCCACAGCCTCGGACTCCGGGTCCGGTAAGAAATCTTCTCAGTCAGGGCGAGCTCTGCAGCTGCCAGCCCCTGACTCCTTGTAACACTGCTCCCACAGAGCTCCTGTTGTTTCTTCCCATAGCTGCTTCTCTTCTCTGTCTCTACTTCTGGCATGGCCCAGGAGCTGGGCCCAGCCGGAGCCACAGCTCCCTGTCAGCCCTCCTGGCTGAACTCTCCCTCTCAACTCTCTAACCCTGCCTCAGCCCCAGGTTTTTCTAGAGGAAGTTCTTCCCCTCCCAGGACTGGGCAGGAGGTGTGGCATGCATAGGATTCCTGACCAAGAGACCTCCCACCTGCTCTCAGACATAACATTGCTGTTACTGTGGAAACCAGACCCCTGGGGTGCCACACATCTACCTCTGAAAAAATATTGGGCTTCTAGCTGTGTGTGGGACTTGTTGTATTAGTCCAGCTATACTGACCTCCATCAGGTTGCAAACTGAATATATTTTTTTCTGCATCTACCTCTGAAAAAATATTGGGCTTCTAGCTGTGTGTGGGACTTGTTGTATTAGTCCAGCTATACTGACCTCCATCAGGTTGCAAACTGAATATATTTTTTTCTGCATCTACCTCTGAAAAAATATTGGGCTTCTAGCTGTGTGTGGGACTTGTTGTATTAGTCCATCTATACTGACCTCCATCAGGTTGCAAATTGAATATAATTTTTTTCTGCATCTAACCCAGCCAATAGTTTTGGCCTAATACCACAGTTTGGCCACTCAGCTCTGCTCGGTTACCATCCATTGTTTTTTTGTGCAAACAACTCCAGAGTTGTGAATTAGTTAACCACCAAAATGAGTGGAAAAAGGCCTGCTGCTGGTGGAAAGGGGAATAGGCGTGTTGGGAAGGGGAAAAAAGGTTGTGTCCGTGGGGTAGGTGTTAAAGCAACAGTAACATCTGCAGAAGAAAGACCATCTTCCAGCCAAACTAAAATGTCTACTTCTTTTAGCGGACAATGTGATAAGATCCCTTTCTTACGGCCACGCCAATCGCTACAAATTCCAGATGAGGCACAAAAACAGCAGGTGCTTCAACGGATATCAAGTGCTCCTTTAAGTGGGCTCTCCTCCACATCAACTTCAACATCACAAATACTCCAGTCCTCAAAGGTGTCACCCAAATCGCACTTGCTTCCTCACAGCTCCCAAATCTCCAGCTGCCCGTCTGAGTATGAGGTAGAACAGATGGTTGAGTCTGCAGAGCTGTTTACTCATACTATAGCCTGGGAATCAGAGGTCGACTCCAGCGCTTCTGTGAATCCAGACGAGGAAATGATCTGCACTGATGCCCAGAATCTTTATGAGTCGGATCCAGGACCAGACGCAGAAGGTTCTGACCATAATGTAGACCCTCATTCCCAAACTGTAACTCCTGTTGGTGGAGACAATGAGGAAGACGATGATAAGACTCAAATACCTGATTGGAGTGACAACTTTAGTTTTTTGTCAGGGCAGGAACAGGTTGGCTCTGAGGACGACGGGTGTGATAACACACAGGGTGATGATGATGAGGTTGGAGATCCCACTTACTGTCAACCCACAGTCAGCCAAGAGATGAGGTCAGCAGAGGAGGTGGAGGAAGATGCTAGTGACGACGAGGTCAGGTTGCGCCTTCCTGGACAGAGACGTAGTACTGGAAGCACGTCAACAACTGCATCCTCAAACACAACTCTGCCTCTCACCACAAGTCGTGGTGGCTCTTCAGGTCGCATGGGTGCTAAGCCTTGCATAGCCTGGGCATTTTTTCAGATCGATAAAGATGACCCAACTCGTGTTATCTGTAACATTTGTCAGCAAAAGCTAAGTAGAGGCCAAAAAATACATAGTTTGAGTACTTCATGCATGAACCGGCACATGGACATGAAGCATAAGTTGCAGTGGGAAGCTCAGTGTGCTACAATGCGGCCTAGCCGGCCGGGCCAACCAACGTCTGCCATATCTTGTGCATCCGCGGCCTCTTCATCCTCTGTGACTGGGGGGACAGCAGTCACACCTGTTTTGGGGCGCAGACCTGCCACCTCTTTACCCGCAACAGCCAGCGTGATTGGCAGGTCATCATTTTCTTTGGAGGTGGTAACACCAGCTGGTGTTGAGCGCTGTCCGACATCGATAGCACCACCTTTGGATCAAGGCAACCTAACATGTCCGCCTGCATCTTCCTCACAGACCGGCAGTTTGCCGGGGACACCCTTATCAACCCCGTCTAAGCACAATAGCCAGCCCTCGGTCCCTCAGATGTGGACAAGTAAAAGACCATTTCCTCCTAGCCATGAGAAAGCTAAGAGGTTGTGTAGCACCCTGAGGATTCGGCTGCTACAGGGGTATTGCACCTCAACCCAGAGGTGTGATATTCCACTCCCGGGTAAGGATGGAGTGTGGAACTGAGCTCAGTAGGCTGCATGCACTACACACATCCCATTTCCGAGGAACAGACCGATGGTACTCCCACTAGAGAAATGTGCAGGTACGACAGTGTCTGTTCCTGGCTGGAGTGGGAGGGGGGTGGAACATCCCAGTAGTGTAGGGGCAGATAGGGGGAGCAGTCTGGGTAAAGCTAGGAGCTCATTGGGTGCTGGTCACCTGAGCTCACACATAGAGGGAGTATATAAGGTGGGAACCATCTTAGATCAGGGTCAGTCAGCCACAGTCAGTCAGTCAGTCAGACAGTCTGTCTGAGAGCCTGAGAAGCAGAGCAGAGGAGAAGGAAGAGAGACCCAGAGGCGCAGAGGGGACCCCAAGATCCCAAAATAAGGACAAAAGGGTGAAGGGTCGGCAACAGGGTACCGGATCCCAAGCTGGCAGAGGCTACAGCACACCTTAGCCAGGAACCGGAGGTCGTGGGCAGGATCTGCCACGATCACCCACTAAATCCACCCGGAAGGCAGATCAAGAATAGGGTCAGGGAGCCCAGAGGAGGCTTGACCAACAAGAGGCCCGAGGGAGCCGGACTTAGGTGGATCCCTGGTGGGAACGGCCAGAAGAAGGGAGAGACAGAAAGGAGCTCAGGACCACACTCCGGAGTTGCCTGGGAGTTGACCGAGTCCAGGACCTGGTGGACGCAGCACGGCTTGGGTGGTCACTGCTGTACACAGTGACCCGAGCAACACCAGTAAGTAAAACCCTGGAACTGCATTTTATGTCTCTGAGTCTCCTTGCTGCACCTTCACAACCACCATCCTCCACGGCTGACCCCCTGAGGCTATACCCCTCCCGTTGGGGGTTATACTACCTAAGCTGCACTCACATCATCAACCTCAGTGGACTCTGCTGCAGCGGCGGCCGTATTGACCGCAAATCAACGGGTGGCGTAGTCGACACAAAAGAACATCTAGTAACATCATAAGGACTGCCACACACTGAGCTTGACACCCTGGGCACGGACCGGGTCACAGCCACTCGGAGACTACAACCCCCATCTGATCCGGCTCCGGGTATCCCCAACAACACTGGCCCAGGGGGCGCGTCAGTTGAATTTCACCATCTGCAAGCTCTTGGCTACAGAAATGCTGCCTTTTCGCCTGGTGGACACAGAGGATTTTCGAGACCTTATGTCCGTCGCAGTGCCCCAGTACCAGATGCCCAGTCGGCACTACTTCTCAAAGAAAGGTGTGCCTGCGCTCCACCAGCATGTCGCACACAACATCACCGCTTCTTTGAGAAACTCTGTGTGTGACAGGGTGCATTTCACCACAGACACTTGGACGAGTAGGCATGGACAGGGGCGTTACATGTCGCTGACTGGGCACTGGGTAACTATGGTGACAGCAGGACAAGGGGCTGCTGTCCAAGTCTTGCCGTCCCCACGAGTTGTGCGTCAATCCTCTTTATGTCAAAGTTCCTCCACTGCTTCTGCCTCCTCAACCTCCTCTCGGTCTTCCACCTGCACCCAAAGCCTGTCTGGTCATGCCACAAGCTTTCTAACTGCGCAGAAGGGATCCTGCACACCTCCTTACTGTGCTGGCAGTAGGGCTCAACGTCATCAGGCGGTTTTTACTTTGAAATGTCTGGGAAATGTGAGTCACACAGCTGAGGAGTTGTGGTCAGCTCTGGAGAACCAATTTCATGAATGGCTGTCTCCACTGGACCTGAAACCAGGGAAGGCCGTGTGCGACAATGCTGCAAACCTGGGTGCGGCCCTTCGCCGGGGCAATGTCACACACGTGCCTTGTATGGCTCACGTGTTGAACCTGGTTGTCCAGCAATTTTTAGCCCACTATCCCAGACTAGATGGCCTTCTGCAGAGGGCACGGTCGCTGTGTGCTCACTTCCGCCGTTCGCATCCCGCAGCTCAGCGACTTACATTTCTACAGAAGTCGTTGGGCCTGCCACTTCACCGGCTAAAATGCGATGTGCCTACCCGGTGGAATTCAACTCTGCACATGTTGCAGCGACTGTGGCAGCACCGACAAGCCCTGGTGCAATACGTTCTGACGTATAGCCTGGGCCAACGAGATCCAGAGGTGGGGCAAATCACGCTGGAGGAGTGGTCTCAGATCAGGGACCTATGCACCCTTCTGCACAGTTTTGAAATGGCGACGAAGATGTTTAGTGCTGATGATGCCATTATCAGCATGACTATTCCGCTGATTTACATGCTGGAGCACATGTTAAACAGAATTCGGAGTCAGGTGGTGGCACAAGAGGAGGTGGAGGAAGTAGAGGAGGAGGAGTTGTATGCGGAAGGGCTAACATCTGCAAGGTCCAGACGGTCGGCAGCACCAAGGCGGCAGGCATGTGAGGGTGGGGGAGATGGTTTTACCAGGGCGCATGGTAGCAGCCAAACTAGTGAGGAAGATGCAGGAGCCCAGGAAGAAGTGGAGGACGAACTGATGGAAGACTCATCAGATGAGGGAGACCTTGATCACATTTCTGTTGTGCGAGGTTGGGGGGAGAGGACAGAGGAAGGAAGCATGATTGTTACCTCGCCACCAACACAACAGGGACTTGGTGCTCCTGGATGCGCAACACACATGAGTGCCTTCTTGCTGCACTACCTGCAACATGACCCTCGAATTGTGAGAATTAGAAATAATCCTGACTACTGGGTTGCCACACTGTTAGATCCCCGGTACAAAAGTAAATTTGCCGAAATTATTCCTGCCATAGAAAGGGATGCACGCATGCAGGAGTATCAGCAGAGACTGTTGCAGAATCTTACATGTGCTTTTCCACAAAACACCAGTGGTGCACGTAGTGAATCTCACAGTTCCAACTTGCCAACCGTGGGACCGTCAAGTGTTCAGCACTCAAACCGTAACAGAACCACAGTATCTGCTGGTAACATCAATTTTGCGGAATCATTTCACCACTTTTTTAGCCCATCCTTTGCAAGGCCACAGGAGACAAGAAGTCTGACACATAGTCAACGCCTAGAGACGATGGTACAGGAGTATCTCCAAGTAAACATTGAAGCCACGACTGTGTCACTGGACCCTTGCTCTTTTTGGGCTTCCAATCTGGATAAATGGCCGGAGCTAGCCACTTACGCCTTGGAGATCTTGTCATGCCCCGCAGCCAGCGTTCTGTCTGAACGTGTGTTCAGCGCTGCTGGTGGTGTGCTGACAGATAAGCGCACGCGGCTCTCCACTGATAATGTAGAAAGACTCACGTTCATAAAGATGAACAAATCATGGATCCGAAACGACTTTTCTACCCCTGTGTCATCCTGGGGAGAGTAAAAGCTTGATGATTGGTTAAAATCACCCTACCAACCGTTTTAAGCTTTCAAATTACTAATCATGTTTATCTGTATCTTGACTGGAAAATAATTTGGGCTTTGTAGGAGTGTGCAGCACTGATCCTATTAGGCCATCTATAATAAGCTCCACCAGATTTAAAATTAAAAATAATTTTTAGCTGCATCTAGCCCGGAAAATAATTTTGGGGCTCCGAGATGCGCAAGACACATAAGTGCCTTCTTGCTGCACTACCTGCAGCATGACCCTCATATTGTCAGAATTCGAAGTAATCATGACTACTGGGTTGCCACACTCTTAGATCCCCCAAACTTTTCGATCAACCTTTTCATTTTAATAAAGATCAAAAAAATGGTCATTTTTGAAATTATAAGCATTAGCAGGTTGTTAGAAACTGAAATCAAACAGTTTTCAACTCAAAACTTTATTCTAGGTGATGTTACATTTTCACATAGGACCCCTTGTTCGAAAGGAGCTTCTGAACTCTCTCGTCCATTGAATTTGTCAGGTTTTGGATGGTTTCTGCTTCAATTGTTTTGCATGAGGACAGAATACCCTCCCAGAGCTGTTGCTTAGATGTGAACTGCCTCCCGCCATCATAGACACTCCTTTTAATGATGCTCCAAAGGTTCTGAATGGGGTAGAGGTCAGGGGAGCATGGGGGTCACACCATAAGTTTGTCCCCTTTTATGCCCATATCAGCCAGAGATGCAGATGTTTTATGTGCAGCATGAGATGGTGCATTATCATGCAGAAAAATGATCTTGCTGTGAAATACACGGTTCTTCTTCTTGAACCATGGCAGGAAGTGCTGTTTGAGAAAATCCACATACATTATGGAGTTCATCTTTAGCGCCTTCAGGGATCCTAAAGGGGCCGACAATCTCTCTCCCCATGATTCCAGCCCAAAACATTACTCCACCTCCTCCTTGTTGGCGCTGTAGCCGTGTTTGCGTGGGGTGTCCATCAACCAGCCATCCTCCACTCCATCCATCTGGACCATCGAGCGCTGCACAGCACTCATCCGTGAACAAAACAGTTTTGAAATCAGTCTTCATGTAATGTTTGGCCCACTGGAGCCGTTTCTGCTTGTGTGAAGTGGATAGAGGAGGTCGACAGGATGGCGTATGCACAGCTGCAAACCTCTGAAGGACCCTGCATCTTGTTGTTCGGGGGACGTTGGAGGCACAAGCAGCTTCAAAAACTTGTCTGCTGCTATGACAAGGCTTTTTTGCCGCTGCTCTTTCAACCTGACGTAATTGCCTGTAGGAAAGAGTCCTCAATTTGCCCTTATCAACACGCACACGTGTGTACTGTGAATCAGCTACATACTTCTTGATTGCCAAGACACTTCATCCTGATCATCGCACAATGTTGATTGTAGTCATGCCTTGACCTAAACACTCCACAATTTGTTGCTTCTCAGCAGCCGACACATCCTTTTTCTTTCCCATTTTGGCAGAAAATGTAGGCTGCTTAATAATGTGAGAGAGCCTTCTTAAGTAGTCTTGCCTTTCATTGGACACACCTGCCAAACTAATTAGCACAGGTGTCTGCAATTGCTTATGTGGCACCCCAGGGGTCTGGTTTCCACAGTAACGGCAATGTTATGTCTGAGAGCAGGTGGGAGGTCTCTTGGTCAGGAATCCTATGCATGCCACACCTCCTGCCCAGTCCTGGGGGGGGGAAGAACTTCCCCTAGATAAACCTGGGGCTGAGGCAGGGTTAGAGAGTTGAGAGGGAGAGTTCAGCCAGGAGGGCTGACAGGGAGCTGTGGCTCCGGCTGGGCCCAGCTCCTGGGCCATGCCAGAAGTAGAGACAGAGAAGAGAAGCAGCTATGGGAAGAAACAACAGGAGCTCTGTGGGAGCAGTGTTACAAGGAGTCAGGGGCTGGCAGCTGCAGAGCTCGCCCTGACTGAGAAGATTTCTTACCGGACCCGGAGTCCGAGGCTGTGGGGACTAACTCCTACCCAGCAGCAGAATCCGTCAGGCAGGGGATTTCAGGTCCTCTGGCCAAGAAACCCGAAGGCACGGTCACACGCATAGGACCAGCACCGCCGTCGTGGAGCGGAAGCTACTAGAAGGCCCCGAGTCACCGGCCATATGGGTGAGCACCACACGGTACACTCAGGGACGTGGGCTACTTATACTCGCTTCTAGCAAGGTAGCCAGAAGAGTACAGTTAGTTTGGGAGGCCTACAACTCCGCCTGGCCAGGGGAGATCCCATCTGCTCAAGGACTGACCAGGCCCCAACTGCTAGCCAGTACTCCGGGAGGGTCTATCTTTGTCACCAGTAAAGACCCTGAACTACACCGCATCGTCTCTGAGTGGTTCCTGCTACCCCCATCATCCACGTAGGCTGCCCTGAGGCCATACCCCTCCCGTTGGGGGTGATACTACCACGCTGCACAATCCTACCACCGGCCTCAGCGGTCTGCCCTGCAGCGGCAGCTCCTTCGCTGCATTCAACGGGTGGCGTAGTCGTCCAACATCTACCGCTAATACAACGCCACTTAGTCTGACTCCCTGGGCACGGACCGGGTCACCGCCATGAGACTACAACCCTCAACAGATCCGGCTCCGGGTAAGCTCCTGCATGCGCAACGCTGTGCGACATAGGCCCAGGGGTGCGTCAACTTTTGGCGTAGTCGGCAGGATTTCGTGCCCGCAACCACCGGGTACTGCGTGCCTGAAAAAGACTGTTCAAACTTACCAGTGGTGAAGATTCCCGCCATCCGTGGAGGTTTCCCGCCATCCGGCGCCATCTTCTACCTTCTTCCCGCCATCCGCGAAGTTTTCCCGCCATCCGGCGCCATCTTCTGCCTTCTTCCCGCCATCCGTGGAGTTTTCCCGCCGTTGGACGCCATCTTGAAGACGCCGCGCGGGAAGAAGAGGGGCGTGGACTCCGAAAGCGCGCGAGAACTGAAGCCCCGCCTCACGTCCGGACGTTGCGTAAGGTCCTGGAAGGAGCCCAGCAGACGCCGACGTCACAGGAGCGCGACGAAAGGTCCTCAACCCTGACGATCCACTGCGGAGCCGCGGCCTACGGAAGAGGATCATCGCAAGGTAGGCCACGGTCCACTAGGGGGGAGGAAGATGTCGGATCCGGAGGAGAGCTTCACTGCTTCAACCCCCGCCAGCGCCACCGCTGTTGCGGTCATGCCTTTCACCATGCCCTATATCCCGGGGGCAGCCTGGCTACCCCAGTACTCAGGGGAGTCACATACCCTGCATGACTTTAGAGAAAAGCTGGATAGCCTCTTCCAGGTGTACCCCCTCACAGAGGAGCAAAAAGTGAGAATCCTGGTGGCCCAATTAACCGGGGCAGCCCAAAGGGAGGTAAAGTCCTGGCCACCTGGGGGGAGGACTGTCGCAGAGATACTAACCCACCTAACCGAGGAGGAGCTGCAGTACTTTCAATACGAGGAAAGCCAAGAGGACCCGGACGAGTCTGAGGACTACCCTCAGGAGGGAGCACAAAGAGGACATAGCTACTGAAGGGAAGTAGCGTGAATAAAGAGCTGTAAATAGTTACCCGTAAGGGTACAAGGACTGCTGCTAATTAAAATATGGTCCCCGTTGGGATTAGTGAATTGTTCCCCATGTGCCCCTATCTTAAACCAGGCTGAGGACTGTGAGCAGCCATTCCTTATCCCCACTGACCGAGGACTGAGAGCGGTCGTTCTTTCCCTTTACCTGGCCGAGGACTGAGAGCGGCCATATCTTGTAAATAATTATGTGTTTCTAGTTATTTTTAGGAGTCCTTGGTGGATTTACCGGGAATCCTTGTACAATTGGTTGGAGCGTAACCTAGGAATGGACTAAAGACTGTTAAGGACTCGGGGCAGGACAGACCCCTACCTGGTTACGTCTCCCTGTTTTGGTGAAATGGACACCTTTGTTTTCTTCAAAACTGCACCCGGTTGCGGACACGCCGTAACCATCTTTATGTGTTTTTCTTATTGTATTATTATTGTTTATACCTTGTTATGTTTTTCTAAAAATATGTTTAGTCCCGGAGTACTAAATTTCACTAGGGGGGAATGTGGCACCCCAGGGGTCTGGTTTCCACAGTAACGGCAATGTTATGTCTGAGAGCAGGTGGGAGGTCTCTTGGTCAGGAATCCTATGCATGCCACACCTCCTGCCCAGTCCTGGGGGGGGGGAGAACTTCCCCTAGATAAACCTGGGGCTGAGGCAGGGTTAGAGAGTTGAGAGGGAGAGTTCAGCCAGGAGGGCTGACAGGGAGCTGTGGCTCCGGCTGGGCCCAGCTCCTGGGCCATGCCAGAAGTAGACAGAGAAGAGAAGCAGTTATGGGAAGAAACAACAGGAGCTCTGTGGGAGCAGTGTTACAAGGAGTCAGGGGCTGGCAGCTGCAGAGCTCGCCCTGACTGAGAAGATTTCTTACCGGACCCGGAGTCCGAGGCTGTGGGGACTAACTCCTACCCAGCAGCAGAATCCGTCAGGCAGGGAATTTCAGGTCCTCTGGCCAAGAAACCCGAAGGCACGGTCACACGCATGGGACCAGCACCGCCGTCGTGGAGCGGAAGCTACTAGAAGGCCCCGAGTCACCGGCCATACGGGTGAGCACCACACGGTACACTCAGGGACGTGGGCTACTTATACTCGCTTCTAGCAAGGTAGCCAGAAGAGTACAGTTAGTTTGGGAGGCCTACAACTCCGCCTGGCCAGGGGAGATCCCATCTGCTCAAGGACTGACCAGGCCCCAACCGCTAGCCAGTACTCCGGGAGGGTCTATCTTTGTCACCAGTAAAGACCCTGAACTACACCGCATCGTCTCTGAGTGGTTCCTGCTACCCCCATCATCCACGTAGGCTGCCCTGAGGCCATACCCCTCCCGTTGTGGGTGATACTACCATGCTGCACAATCCTACCACCGGCCTCAGCGGTCTGCCCTGCAGCGGCAGCTCCTTCGCTGCATTCAACGGGTGGCGTAGTCGTCCAACATCTACCGCTAATACAACGCCACTTAGTCTGACTCCCTGGGCACGGACCGGGTCACCGCCACGAGACTACAACCCTCAACAGATCCGGCTCCGGGTAAGCTCCTGCATGCGCAATGCTGTGCGACACAGGCCCAGGGGTGCGTCACTTACAGTGATATAAAGAGCCCTGACACACATCACCATCAATGAGTTTAACTGACAAACAAACAAATTCTTCCCTTATCACTCCTAAACACTTTTTGCATAATAATTTGGAACGCAGTGTACATGTGCTTTTCCACAAAACACCAGTGGTTCACGTAGTGAATCTTACAGTTCTAACTTGCCAACCGTGGTCTGTATGGAATTGTTCAATAAAGGGCCCAAAATTAAGATAACATAGATGGGAGAGGTCTCTATGAATAGGAATTCCTAAGTATTTGATACCCTTTGAGGGCCAGGCAAAGGGAAAGTTGGACTGGATGGAATCCTATATGGATTTGGGGAGGGAGACATCGAGGGCCTCAGACTTCGCTGCATTGATTTTAAAATTTTACCATGTAACAAAGTGATCTATTTCAGCCATAACAGCAGGGATGGATATATGTGATTGAGTGATATATACTAGGACATCATCAGCAAATAGAGAGCACTTGTACTCGGTGCCTCCCACCTCAATCCACCTAATATTGGGGTTATGGCGAATTGATGAGAGCAGGTGCTCCGTCACTAGGATGTATAAGAGAGGGGACAGAGGACATCCCTGCCTTGTCCCATTGGTGATTGTGAAAGGTGATGAAAATGTTCTGACGCACCCCCTGGGCCTTGGGACACCCGGAGCCGGACACTTTTTGGTGGATGCTGGTGATTGTAGTCTTCGTGGCGGCGACCCGGTTCCGTGGCTCAGGGCGGTCAAACCAGTGGCGGAACTATTTATGTGGTTTTGATGTTTAAATGTCCGACTACGCCACCCGTGGATTGCGGTCAGAGTGAACCGCCGCTACAGGGCAGACCGCTGAGGCTGGTGTTGTGGGTGCAGCAGAGCGTAGCATAACTCCCCACGGGAGGAGTATAGCCTCAGGGCAGTGTATGCGGAGGATGGGGGTGATGGTGCAGGGCAGCAGCAGTAACGACACGGAGTCAGTGATGCAGTCCAGGGCCTTTACTCACAGTTCTTATTATCCAGACCACGTCTGCAGGTAACGGCTGCCCACGTCGTACTGTGCTCACCAGGTGAGGGGCTCAGACAACTCCCAGATAACTTTGGAGCGCTTCACAGGACCCCCTTTGTGTGTCCTTTGTCTGGCCTTTCTTACCAACACTTCTGTCCGGCTGCCTCGGGCCTCCTCTTGGTAAACTTGGCGCCAGTTTCCCTGACCCTATGTGGTGCCTTCCTAGCGGGTGTAGCGAGGGGCTGCGCCACATAAAATGTCAGAGCCTCCGGTTTCTAGCTGAGGGTCGTTTCCTGCCTCCACTAGTTCGGGGACCGGTCTCCCCCTTTGGCCTGACCCCTCCACGCAGGTGGATTCGGGCGTGCGGTGGCGACTAGCCCGTCCGCACCCCTGGGATCCCTTCATTCCTCGTTCCTGGAGCCTTCTCCGCTCCTCTTCCTTCCTTCTCCCTCTTCCAGGCCTGGGCCTCTGTTACTAGGCCCGCCTCCGGAGCAGAGCTCATGCAGAGCCCCTGCTCCCTGCCACTTCTGCTCAGACTTCTCTGCACTGAACTAAGATGGTGCCCACCTTTTATACTCCCTTCTCAATGCACCCAGGAACTGCTTCCTCCCTGCTCCTGCACTACAGGGTTCCCCTTCCTCAGTGTTCCCTCCCCCCACTCCAGCCAGGGACAGGGACTGTCGTGCCCATCTCAGGGGCATATTGGTCGCCCTGCCCCACGGCAATGTGGTGTAATGCATGCAGGTGTCGGGTCCTGATCCACACTCCATCCTTACCTGAGAGTGAGATATCACACCTCTGGGTGAGATGCAATACGTCTGTAGCAACCGAGCCCTCAGGGTGCTACAGTTCCATTTATCTTCAGCCTAGGTGACGTATTGCGATACAGGGCCGTGATTTTGGCTATAAAAGGGTCCCCTAGACCCCTACCCCAAGCTTTTTAAGAGAATCATATATGGCGTGCCAGGAGACTCTATGGAATGCTTTCTCAGCATCCAACGAGAGTATCTAATTACAAATTTTTAACTGCATCTAGCCCAGGAAATACTTTGTGCCTAGTAGCAGTGTCTGCTAGTCAGTGGATTATCCCGGCTGTTAAGCAAGCTACACCACCTGTAGTTTAGACACTTAATTTTTTCAAAGGAAATGCTTCGGGACCATGGGATACTTAGTGAAGAGCATCAGGAGGCACCCCAAGGCATAGGGGCTGGGACTGGCAGTAGGATGCCTTGCGGTGGACAGCCGAGCTCGATCCTTATAAAAGCTTTTTAACTGCAGCAGCTTTAGTGGACGCTACTGGAGCTGGAATTACCGCGGCTGCTGGCATGAGACTTGCCCTCCAATAGATCCTTGTAAATGGATTTAAAGTGTATTCATTCTGGCACAAACCCGGCGACACGGAGGTGGCACGGGCAGGAGCGGACTGGCCGTGTCGGCTTCTCACTTTTTGGATTTTAGAAGGGCATGACATGCCTATATCTGTGTCTCCCCCTCCTTTTACTCCTCCACCTCTTTTATTTTCGCATGACTATATGTACTTGTCACTTTTCCATGTGTTAGTTATGTCTTCTGAGCAGTTTGTCAGCTTTTGGACACCTTTGAAGGTGTTTTCTATGTGTTTCTATGTGTTTTTGTTTGCCTGCCATTGGTTTTAACGGTGTTCGAAGGTGTTCGACGAACAGTTCGACGAACAGTTCGGCGAACACACGGGTGTTCGACGAACCGAACCGAACTCGAACACTACGGGGGTGGCTCAACACTAATAAGGAGGCAAAGGCTTGTAGACCTGGTGGGATAGAATAAGAATGTATAAATATGGTATACTAATGAGCGATAGGGAACAGGTAGATATCTTTTTGTTGTGGTTACCTGATACTGGTGCCTCGTATGGGATACGAGGGTCACTGGTGGTACGTGTTGGTGCCTAGGAGGGAGGACGAAGGGTACCTAGAGTGGGGTACGTTTGTGTACGTAAAGCAGGGAAATATTATTTGCTAATTATTTGTACGGCATGACTAACTGGTTTAAGAATATAAAAATTGAAAGTTTGAAAACTGCAAATTTTTTCAAAACACGCGCACCTAGTAACCCGTTGTTTATCATGGTTACCACTCTGCTACAGTGAGCGGGAGGTTACCGCTCACTTTAGCAGGCTCGTAACCATGATAAACAATGGGTTACTAGGTGCGCGTGTGCCCCTAGTAACCCAATGTTTATCATGGTTACCAGCCTAATCGCTGCTCCCGCTGGTCACACACAGCGATGTGTGCTGACCAGCGGGAGAGCAACGACCAAAAAATGGTCCAGGACACTTTGCAGCGATCAGCGACCTCACAGCAGGGGCCTGATCGCTGCAAAGTGTCACACATAGCGACATCGCTGGTGAGGTCGCTGTTGCGTCACCAAAACCGTGACACAGCAGCGATCTCGCTAGCGATCTCGCTATGTGAGACGGGGGCTTAAGGAGGTACATAGAATCATTACTACTGTGTAGGGTGACAGAGGGGACATTATTACGGTGTGGGGCTCAAAAAAAAAATACAGAGAGCTAATTATTACTGACCAGGTCACTATTTACAGCACTTTAGGATTTGGGTAGAGGTGGGGGGAATGTAGTAAAGGTGCCGGAAAAGCAATAAGTCAAAGATATTTGTGTGTTACACTCTGCAGGGTCCAGTTATGGATGGAAGAAATGGTCATGACGGCCTGAACCAAATGGAAAAGAAATTGGAATGTGAACGACTACTATAAGCGAGAACGTCACTTGTAAGTTATTGGATTTATCTGTACACTATATACTTACAGTATATGGCCTGTAGAGTATTGGTGTGGGACCTGCATATACTGTATAGTAGTAATATCAGTCTTAGAACAATAGATTTGGTTAATGATCAGTACGGTGATAATATGTGATTATGAGCAGGCTGTATTATTTGTTTCTTATATTGCAGTTTTGATGGTAATATTGGTTTTGGTACAGTCGTGTATTGTAGTGAATTAGTGATCAATGTGATCAAATTATTCAATCCTTATGTGTTGAATTATTTTGCCATAGAATGGCAGCATTATTTAACCTTATATAGTGGTATTATTGATAATATTGATCGTGCACTAAATCTTTATTTCTTCCTACATCAGACAGGGTTGTATTCATAATAGAGACCCCCTTCGGGAAAGTGAAGGCGGGGGAAGCATGGGCATATATGCTCTCAAGTGGAAGAACTGAAATTCAGCCTCCATCTGCCCAGTTGAGAGCACACGCATGCTTGGTTAAATCGAGTATGCATATATATGGGGGGGTGTTCTAAAGAATATATTGCCATTCAGCCGACAACTATTGAGGGTGTATGGACAACTTTAATCATTATCTCAAACTATAAACTGCATCTATATTGGAGGCTTTGAAGGATAGGAGCTACTCATGTAATGGCATGAATGCATTTAGCAAAAAAAAACAACATTTTGTTTCCGAAAAATGCAAATTGCATCTTCAGAGAAGAAGAGGACTAGAACTCTAGTGCCACCTATTGGAAGTAGCAATTCTAAAAGTGAATATTGACCCTTTAACGAGCATTGCCACATGACTGTTTCGGGATGCTGCCCCTCCTCAATGCAAAGTGTGAGATCTGGTAAAAGTCTCCTCACATTGGCATGCCAGGCTTGGCATGTCACTCTCCACAAAGAGAAACGTTACCACTTGAATCCTGTTTCCTAAAAAAAAGTTTTCTAAATATTGTTGAAGTTTAAACAGAAGGGGCGCTCATCTCAATTTATTTTAATAATGGCTAAATTGTGCTGCACAACATAACCCGTAATAGCATCAAGCATTTGTTAATTTTGTATATTTGTGCGAAGGGATCAATGCTAGCATTCCCAGAGCGCTGGACTTAAGTAGGATGATAGTTTGTGAAATACGTACTTGGCAGGGATACAGTTCTGAAATGTCTTTGAAAGGGAAAAAACGTAGCTCTTCAGTATTACAGTAAGCGCAGCGATAACCTTTACTGTGCAGTTACTGATTAGCGTGACATCAGCCTGGGAGGAAATATTTCGTAGACCTTGAACTGTGAATAAGCACTTATGGATTTGTTAGTAATTCTGTCACAGAGGAGATAGTGAAGACCAAAACTTTCCCTTTTTGGGTAACTATGGTAAATCATTCGTAATCAGAATGAAACTGAGGATTAAAAATAAATGTGGTAAATTTCCCCTTTGGGCAGATGAACTGGAGATGAGAGCATAGTCATCGCTCATATCATTTATTTTGGAGGACTCTTTGTGTTGTGTAATATTTTACATTTCACACATTGTTTCTCAAAAGGCAAATTGTGAGGTTTCATTGATGTGTAGTTAGTAATATTAATCATAAGGGTGGGAGACCCCTCGTGTCACAATGGCTGCAAGGTGTTCACCTCCCAAACTCTGTATATTCATCATGTTCACTAAAAAAATGTGAATCAGAATTAGATGGGAAATTGCATCAGAACATATATTTCTATCAAAATGAATATGACTGAGCGTGAGCGCCCCCCAGAGGAAATTGAATTGACATTTGCTATCATTGTCTTGCTCTGTGCCATTATCCACCAGTCCAGATCAAGATTGGTTTAGACCCCAGGGGAAAGGGTTGTCCACTACTGGAGAACGTCTTAAAAGCCACAGTGTCCCAAATAAAATAAAGTACAACATACTTCCCGGAGAAGCACTGTTCCAGCAATGGCGGCAATGTGTCTTATGTAACATTATGTCACATGAGCCTCCCGAGTTCCACCGGTCATAACAATGTCACATGAACGCCCAATTACACAGCACCTATACAGTGCCTACAAGTAGTATTCAACCCCCTGCAGATTTAGCTGGTTGACACATGCGTAATTAACTTGGCATTGTGACATTTGTACTGTAGATCAGCCTGGAAGTGGGAAATGCACTGCAGCAAATTTTTTTTTTTTTTTTAAACGTAAAAAGTTAATTCAGAGTATCATTTTTTATTCAACCCCTCAAACCACAAGAATTCTGTTTGGTCCCCCTAAAGTATTAAGAAGTAGTTCAGGCACCAAGAATAATGAGCTTCACATGTGTGGATTAAAGATCTCTTTTGCCAGCCTTTTCTGACTATTTAAGACCCTCCCCAAACTTGTGAACAGCACTCAGACATGGTCAACATGGGAAAGACAAAGGAGCATTCCAAGGCCATCAGAGACAAGATCGTGGAGGGTCACAAGGCTGGCAAGGGGTACAAAACCCTTTCCAAGGAGTTGGGCCTACCTGTCTCCACTGTTGGGAGCATCATCCGTAAGTGGAAGGCTTATGGAACTACTGTTAGCCTTCCACGGCCAGGACAGCCTTTGAAAGTGTCCTCCCGTGCCGAGGCCAGGCTTGTCCGAAGAGTCAAGGCTAACCCAAGGACAACAAGGAAGGAGCTCCGGGAAGATCTCATGGCAGTGGGGACATTGGTTTCAGTCAATACCATAAGTAACGTACTCCACCGCAATGGTCTCCGTTCCAGACGAGCCCGTAAGGTACCTTTACTTTCAAAGCGTCATGTCAAGGCTCGTCTACAGTTTGCTCATGATCACTTGGAGGACTCTGAGACAGACTGGTTCAAGGTTCTATGGTCTGATGAGACCAAGATCGAGATCTTTGGTGCCAACCACACACGTGACGTTTGGAGACTGGATGGCACTGCATACGACCCCAAGAATACCATCCCTACAGTCAAGCATGGTGGTGGCAGCATCATGCTGTGGGGCTGTTTCTCTGCCAAGGGGCCTGGCCATCTGGTCCACATCCATGGGAAGATGGATAGCACGGCCTACCTGGAGATTTTGGCCAAGAACCTCCGCTCCTCCATCAAGGATCTTAAGATGGGTCGTAATTTCATCTTCCAACAAGACAACGACCCAAAGCTCACAGCCAAGAAAACCAAGGCCTGGTTCAATAGGGAAAAAGTCAAGGTGTTGGAGTGGCCTAGTCAGTCTCCTGACCTTAACCCAATTGAAAACTTGTGGAAGGAGCTCAAGAATAAAGTCCACATGAGACACCCAAAGAACCTAGATAACTTGGAGAAGATCTGCATGGAGGAGTGGGCCAAGATAACTCCACAGACCTGTGCCGGCCTGATCAGGTCTTATAAAAGACGATTATTAGCTGTAATTGCAAACAAGGGTTATTCCACAAAATATTAAACATAGGGGTTGTATAATAATTGACCCACACTTTTATGTTTAAAATTTAATAAAATTCAACTGAGCAACATAACTTTTTGGTTTGTAAGATTTATGCTTCTGTTCATAAAACCTACTCTCGTTTGCAGTTTGAAGGCTCTAACTTATTTGCATCTTATCAAACCAGCTAAATCTGCAGGGGGTTGAATACTACTTGTAGGCACTGTATATCGCTGAAACGGCAACAGTCTGGAAAGTGAGTATATTTTACTTTTCTTTATTATTTTGGCCACTTTAGCATTTAAGAAGATTTTTGTCCTGTAGTGGACAACCTCTTTAATTTTCACCAGTGATCTTTCCTGGAGCTCCACAATAAAGAATGGCAGTGTAGCTCCAGGAGACATAAAAAAGACAGGCTGGAGTTTGCCAAAACTTACCTGAGAAAGCCTAAAACATTTTGGAAGAATGTTCTCTGGTCAGATGAGACAAAAGTAGAGCTTTTTGGGAAAAAGCATCAACATAGAGTGTACAGGAAAAAAAAAAGAGGCATTCAAAGAAAAGAACACGGTCAGTACAGTCAAACATGGCGGAGGTTCCTTGATGTTTTGGGGTTGCTTTGCTGCGTCTGGCACTGGACTGCTTGACCGTGTGCATGGCATTATGAAGTCTGAAGACTACCAACAAATTTTGCAGCATAATGTAGGGCGCAGTGTGAGAAAGCTGGGTCTCCCTCAGAGGTCATGGGTCTTCCAGCAGGACAATGACCCAAAACACACTTCCAAAAGCACTATAAAATGGTTTGAGAGAAAGCACTGGAGACTTCTAAGGTGGCCAGCAATGAGTCCAGACCTGAATCCCATAGAACACCTGTGGAGAGATCTCAAAATGGGAGTTTGGAGAAGGCACCCTTCAAATATCAGGGACCTGGAGCAGTTTGCCAAAGAAGAATGGTCTACAATTCCAGCAGAGCATTGTAAGAAACTCATTGATGGTTAACGGAAGCGGTTGTTCGCAGTTATTTTGGGTAAAGGTTGTGCAACCAAGTATTAGGCTGAGGGTGCCAATACTTTTGTCCGGCCCATTTTTGGAGTTTTGTGTGAAATGATCAATGATTTGATTTTTGCTTCATTCTCTTTTGTGTTTTTTCCTTGCAAGCAAATTAAATGAAGATAATAATACCAAAGAATTTGTGATTGCAATCATTTTCAGGAAGAAACTGAGTATTATCTGACAGAATTGCAGGGATGCCAATACTTTTGGCCACCACTGTATATATATTTATGTATTTAAATTAAAGACACTATAGCAGTAGCGTAGCTACCAGGGGGGCAGAGGGGGCGGTGGCCCCGGGCCCCGCACTCTGAGGGGGCCCACCCGGAGCTATGCTACTGTAACTGTATTGGCGGGGGGGGGATATTGTGCTACATACTTTGCTTATGGGGGGGAGGAGATTATACTACAGACTGCCTATGGAGGGGGAGATTATACTACAGACTGTCTATGGGGAGGAGATTATGCTACAGACTGCCTATGGGGGGGGAGATTATGCTACAGACTGCCTATGGGGGGGAGATTATGCTACAGACTGCCTATGAAGGGGAGATTATGTTACAGACTGCCTATGGGGGGGGATTATACTACAGACTGCCTATGGGGGGGATTATACTGCAGACTGCCTATGGGGGGGAGATTATGCTACAGACTGCCTTTGGGGGGGAGATTATGCTACAGACTGCCTATGGGGGGAGTAGATTATGCTACAGACTGCCTATGGGGGGGAGTAGATTATACTACAGACTGCCTATGGGGGGAGATTATGCTACAGACTGCCTATGGGGGGGATTATACTACAGACTGACTATGGGGGGATATTATGCTACAGACTGCCTATGGGGGGGGGATTATGCAGCAGACTGCCTATGGAGGGGAGATTATACTACAGACTGCCTATGGGGGGGAGGAGGTTATACTACAAACTGCCTATGGGGGGATTATGGTACAGACTGCCTATGAGAGGGATATTATACTACAGACTGCCTATGGGTGGGATTATGCTACAGACTGCCTATGGGGGGGATTATGCTACAGACTGCCTATGGGGGGGATTATGCTACAGACTCTGGTTATGAGGGGATTATACTATATGAAGGACTATCTGGTGCATTATACTTTATTTGGGCTATTTATACAGTGTGGGGATTACAGTTAGGGTCATACAGTGTGGGAGATAATGTGGGGACTTTGCACAGTGTGGGGGCCATCATACAATGTGGAAGTTAATGTGGGTCTTTGCACAGTGTGGGGGCTTTCATACAGTGTGGGAGATAATGTGGGTTCTTTGTATAGTGTAAGGGCCGTCATACAGTGTGGGAGATAATGTGGGGTCTTTGTATAATGTGGGGGCCATCATACAGTGTGGGAGATAATGTGGGGTCTTTGCACAGTGTGGGGGCCATCATACAGTGTGGGAGATAATGTGGGGTCTTTGTATAATGTGGGGGCTATCATACAGTGTGGGAGATAATGTGGGGTCTTTGCACAGTGTGGGGGCCATCAAACAGTGTGGGAGATAATGTGGGGTCTTGGCACACTGTGGGGGCCATCATACAGTGTGGGAGATAATGTGGGGTCTATCATACAGTGCTGAAGCCATCAGTTTGGAGGCTACTAAGGAGTCAGTATACTGTGTCAGGGTACTATACAGTGAGGGAGCATTATACTGTGTATAAGAGAGCATCATACTGTGTAGAGAGGAGCTGTACATGGGGGGAGACTCAAGACATTTTTTAATTTTAAGTGGGCACTTATCATTATAGGGGAACTCAGGTTATTATGACTGTCAAAGGGGCACACAGAGGGCACTATTACTTTCTAGGGGTCAAAATGTGGGGACTGTTTTCTAGGGCACTTGCACACGGCATTACTATATTCTAGAGGTGTGTTTTACCATCTAGAGGGCACACAGCTGGTGCAGTAATAGGGACACATACGGCAGCGGCTCAGTATTGGGGTATCAGCAGGATGAGGAGTTTGTGCAGGTTGGGAATAGATGGGGACGGGGCCTGAAATGTAAGGAGTCAGATGTGTTTTTGTTGTAATCTCTGCAGACCTGAGACTCTGAGTCCTGGATGGAGGAGTTGTCATGTCTGTCTGGGCCAGATGGAAAAGACGGGAAAAATTAACAATTTAATCAGAAAGAACGTCAGCTGTAAGTCACTATATATAACCGTGCTGTGATCTCTTATATGTTCTGCAGGACTGGCATCTATCAATATACTGTATGTCACCATATGGCGGTAGTATCAGTGCTGGTCTTGTATAGAGATTATTTTTAGCAACATCGCCATCATCTGCTGAGGTTTTTCTACATCCACTATCTGGGTGCGCCACCATAGCTGTAATCAGGGTTACCTTGTAAGGGGCCCACTCAGAAGTTTCGACCCCCCAGAACGAAAACCCTAGCTATGCCTCTGCACTATAGGCAGGGGAAGAAAGCGGAGTTCTGACACAATTGCTACAATGCTGGATAGTGAATTGAAAGAATTACTCAACAGTGATGAAGTCTCGATCCTGTGGAATTCTCAGACAAAGCATTTCAGGAATTGTTGTCAAATGAGAGGGAGGAAAAATAGTTCTCACTTGTAAATTTTTTCTGAATGAGCTAGCATAAAGCGCTGGTTCACACATAATTCCTGGAACTGCCAGAACTGAGGATTTTAGGTGATCTCCACAGCAGAAAATGCAAAAATTAGTCATAGATTAAAAGGAGACTGACTAGCATCACCACATAGAAGATATGCAATCCCTTGAGATAAAAAAATAATCTTTTGTTACACGCACGCCGCCTAAGTTTAGATAGGGGAGAGATCGGTTACATGAATTTGTTGGAATCCTGGGGGAACCATTACCCAGGGTGACCATAGGCTGCAGCTTCTCTCAGGCACACGATAGATTCAGTTGCTGACCAGACACATCTGACAAGAGTCTTCATAAAAGGTAGAACAGTAACATTTAATGAGGAACAGTGCAACGCAAATGTCTCTTTGAGCAACAGGCTCCAGTAATAACAGTACAGTCTCCTTTGTGGCACAGCAGTACACAGTCTATTATCCGGTAGCACAGTACAGCACAGTTTTAATTCATACACAACCACATGCTTTTCCTTCTCAAGGACTCAATAATACTCAGCATTCTTTATCCTGCATGGAGATGGAGGGGGGGAAGGGTGTGATGAGGGAGATGATAGGCTTCCTTCCAGGCCTTATCTTCCTGGCTGATAATACTCCACATTGTTAGCTAAGGGAGTCTAACTGACCTTTGTTTAGCTTCCCTCCTGACCTGAATTCTGTTCCCTTGCCTTCTGTGAGATACAGATCATAAGCCACCTTTCTCTTCAGCTCCAGCCATACAGTAAACAACTTCCCTATAATCTACCTGGGGCTCTGCTAAAACACTCCCCTTCTCCTGTGACTGTGTTAACCCCTCTAGTTGCTGGATGCTTCTGGAGCACAACACTTCCTGTCTCCTGTGCTTGTGTTACTTCTAATAGTTGCTGAATGCTTTTAAAGCAACAGCTCTACTTCAACATGTCACACTCTGCAACAGTACTACTTCTTCATGTCACACTTTCTTTCCATTGTGACTAATTTCTTGTGAATTAGTTGATACATTGGGATCAGATATCAAAACTAAAACCCCCACAGGTTGCAACTGCGAATACTAATTCTCAGATTCCAGATGTCTCTTAAAATAGATCTGTCACCAGATTTCACCATAAAAACTGCACACATTCTGAAATAGATTGCTTACACCTGATGTAGTTAGTGACGCGCCCCCTGGGCCTGTGTTGTGCAGGGAATACCCGGAGCCGGATCGCTGGGGGTTGTAGTCTCCGTGGCGCTGACCCGGTCCGTGCCCAGGGTGGTCAATTCAGTGGCAGTCTTATTAGTGAGATAATAGTCCGACTACGCCACCCGTGGATTGCGGTCAGTGGGGGCCGCCGCTGCAAGGCAGACCGCTGAGGCCGGTGTTATGTGTGCAGCTAAGAATGGGATGACTCCCCACGGGAGAAGTATAGCCTCAGGGCAGTTAGTGTGATGATGGGAGTGATGGTGCACGAGCGTCCCAGCACTAGTAGTGCTGGTGCAGCGAAGAAGCACAGAGACGTGTGGTTGCAGTTTCCAATGCTTTACTCACAGTTCTTTACTAGTCCTAGTCACCTCGGTACCGGCGGTGACTGCCCAAGCCGTGCTGCGTCCACCAGACAAGGGGCTCGACCAACTCCCAGGCAATTCCAGAGCGTAGCACAGGGCTCCCTTCTCTTCCCTTCTCTGGCCGTGCCCCACCAGTGACTCTACGTTTGTCCGGCTGCCTCGGGCCTTCTCTTGGTACGCTGATCTCTGCGTCCCTGACCCTATGTGGTGTGCCTTCCTGGTAGGTGTAGTGAGGGGTCGCACCGAGATATAGTCACGACCGCCGGTCTTTGGCTGAGGATTAGTCGCCTCCACCAATTTGGGATCCGGTACCCTGTTCTGCCAACCCGTCACCCGCAATCTCCTGGGCCTATGGGGTTCCTTCTTCTCTCGTGTCTCTGGGCCTCTCTTAATGTGCTGTTCCTTGTTTCCTTTCTCTTCTGTTCCTGTTCTCTCTGCTGTTTCTGGCCTCCACTCCAGGCCTGCCTCGTGGAGCTGGGCCCAGACTGAGCCACAGCTCCCTGTCAGCCCTCTCTGGCTGAACTCCTCTCTGAACAGACTTCCCGGACTGAACACTGTTCTAAGATGGTGCCCACCTTATATACCTCCCTCTATGTGTGAGCCCAGGTGAATAGCAACCAATGGGCTCCTATCTTTGCCCAGAGATCCACTCCTATCTGCTCCTACACCACTGGGTTTTCCTTCCCCTCCCCACTCCAGTCAGGGACAGATGCTGTCGTGCCTGCACTTCTGTCTAGTGGGAGCACCGTTGAGCTGTCCCTCGGAAATGGGGTGTGTGTGGTGCATGCAGCTACTGAGTCCTGGTCCACACTCCATCCTTACCCGGGAGTGGAATATCACACCTCTGGTTTGAGGTGCAATACCCCTGTAGCAGCCGAGCCCTCGGGGTGCTACATTCCCCCCTGGTAAATCACAGCACGTCCTCGGGCTGGAAAGAATAAAAACAATTTAAACATACAAAATTTTTAGAATGCATTCGCATATAAGACATTAACTATTTACTCATCCCTTTATGGGAGGGTACTCTTCTCTTTTTTAACGTTACTGGTATAAAACATTATAAAGCATCTTACTAATGCCACCGGAACTCTTTTATAAAACACTATATAAACTTTGGCATTTCTATTTTAGCAGCATATCAAACTTTTTCAGTAGAAAACATTGTCAAGTAAAACATTCTTCCACAAACACATTCTTGAGTTCTGGCCGCTGTGCAACTTGCGACCAGGTGTTCACTTTCTCTTAAAGGTGCAACAGTCCATTTAATTCGTCCTGAGGTAGACGTTGCAGTTCTTTTATAAAACCAGTAGGGGGCGCTTTAAGAAGCGTAACTATTTACAAGGGATTGGCCGTTCCCAGTCCTCGGCCGGTTGGTAAGGGGGAATGGCTGTTCACAGTCCTCAGCCTGGTAACTTGGGAAAGGGATGGCTACTAACAGTTCTATTTCAGTCCCAACGGGGACCACGTTTTATCCTGGCAACAGTCCCAAAACAGTTCTTATACCCAACCGAGTAACTATATACAGTTACAATTTTACCGTTCACTGGTAACGGTGTCCTCCTGTTGCTCCTTGCTCTTCCGGGTAATCTTCAGGTCCGGCCGGACCCTCAGGGTACTCAGTGTGTGGGCGATACTGCAGTTCCTCCTCCATGAGCCGGTGAACGTGGAGGGCGTATGGTCCCTTGGCACCCTTGTGCCGGGTGAAGGTGACCACATCACCCGGGTAGAGATCGCGTCCGCGGTGTCCCTCCAGCAGGTGGCTCTCGACGTCCCTGCGGGTGACAAAGACGTCGCCGGGGGTTCTATGGTCTCTGATAAAGCCCCAGCCATGCTCCAGCTGGAACTTTATTACGGTCACGTTGACTCGGGGACCGCGGGTGGCTCGGGGGTCTTGTCGGGCCCTGCGCTTCTGCTCCGCGCCTGCAGCTGCTCCTCTCGGATCCACCTCTCCCGCCATTCCCTCTCAAATACCCCCAGCTGTTGACGGCAGCTCTCCTCGCGCCGGGCTGCGTCCGCCCGGGTCTCCTGGGTGAACCCCATGAGATTCTCACCGGTGGGATCCCATGCAAATTGAGCATCCTCCAGCAGGAGCGGAGTGATTTTGGCGGGCTCCGGAGCCGGGATCAGAGGCTCACGCAGGGGTTGTTCTCTCCGGAGACGGGGGTTGACGTACTCCGGTGGCCACACGAAGGGAAGCCCGTCCGGGCTGGTATGTTGCGCAAAGAGGTCTGCGCCCAGGGGTGGCACCACGGACCTCGGTCGGGGAGCAGCGCCCGGGGGCACTCGGCCTTGCGACCAGATCGGGGAATTTCCGGTTGGGCCTGGGGGTGGCACTGTTGAGGAAGAGGGCACTGGAGGGGCAGCGGCGCCTGGGTTCACCAGGCCTTGCGACCAGGCCGGTGGTACTTCCTCTTTTGCCGCGCCCGGGGTCGAGGGGCGTGGCGCGGAACGGGGCGTGACCGCGGCTTCTGCCGCTTGAGGCCTAGTTGGGAGCAGTGGCGGCGCGGCAAGGGGTGTGGTGAGTAGGGCTTCAGGCTCTGTGACGGGAGGCTGGGGCAGGCTTGCAGCTGCTGGGCTCGGGGTGGTGACGTCCCCTTTACCTGCCTCAGTCCTCGCGGCTCCCTCCGCGGCGTCGTCTCCGGCCTTCGTCCCTCCTGCACCATCCTCAGAGGCAGGCGTGCTCCAGGTTGCGGGTGGCGCCTCCTGCTGGCGGGTTCCAGCCTGCCGGGCCATCTCTCTTCTCCACTCGGCCAACGCATTCTGCTGCGCCCGGACCATCCTCCGGTCCAAGTCCTCCAGCGCAGCCTGCGCACGCTCCGGGTCTCTGGGTAGCTGCGCCAGGGTCTCCACCAGGCTGTATGGCGGTGCAGCCTGTAGCAGGCTCCGGACCAAGGTGTTGTTACTGCTGGGCACTTCCTCAATTTCCGGGTGCGGTCTGTCTAGACTGATCCAGACCGCGCCCTGCCCCACAGTTTTCTTCACTTCCCGCCCCCATTGGGGGTGGTCCTGGGGCAACTTGGTAACAGTCAGTTTCAGGGGCAGCCCTCCCACGCTGATAGACATTTCCACAGCCGCATTCGTGGCTGGTGGGGGCGGGCTCCTTCTTTGGCGCCATTCTGGGACCTGGCCGACGATGGGAGGTGGCCTCCTGTTGTCTTTTGGCGCGCACATTATGGCGCCCGTTCTACCTGGGCGGGCGCCATTTTCCATACAGTCAATCTTTGATAATACAGTCTTTTTCTCCTCAGGCACGCAATACCCGTTTGTGGCGGGTTGGTAACGATCCTGCTGACTACGCCAAAGTTGACGCGCCCCCTGGGCCTGTGTTGTGCAGGGAATACCCGGAGCCGGATCGCTGGGGGTTGTAGTCTCCGTGGCGCTGACCCGGTCCGTGCCCAGGGTGGTCAATTCAGTGGCAGTCTTATTAGTGAGATAATAGTCCGACTACGCCACCCGTGGATTGCGGTCAGTGGGGGCCGCCGCTGCAAGGCAGACCACTGAGGCCGGTGTTATGTGTGCAGCTAAGAATGGGATGACTCCCCACGGGAGAAGTATAGCCTCAGGGCAGTTAGTGTGGATGATGGGAGTGATGGTGCACGAGCGTCCCAGCACTAGTAGTGCTGGTGCGGCGAAGAAGCACAGAGACGTGTGGTTGCAGTTTCCAATGCTTTACTCATAGTTCTTTACTGGTCCTAGTCACCTCGGTACCGGCGGTGACTGCCCAAGCCGTGCTGCGTCCACCAGGCAAGGGGCTCGACCAACTCCCAGGCAATTCCAGAGCGTGGCACAGGGCTCCCTTCTCTTCCCTTCTCTGGCCGTGCCCCACCAGTGACTCTACGTTTGTCCGGCTGCCTCGGGCCTTCTCTTGGTACGCTGATCTCTGCGTCCCTGACCCTATGTGGTGTGCCTTCCTGGTAGGTGTAGTGAGGGGTCGCACCGAGATATAGTCACGACTGCCGGTCTTTGGCTGAGGATTAGTCGCCTCCACCAATTTAGGATCCGGTACCCTGTTCTGCCAACCCGTCACCCGCAATCTCCTGGGCCTCTGGGGTTCCTTCTTCTCTCATGTCTCTGGGCCTCTCTTAATGTTCTGTTCCTTGTTTCCTTTCTCTTCTGTTCCTGTTCTCTCTGCTGTTTCTGGCCTCCACTCCAGGCCTGCCTCGTGGAGCTGGGCCCAGACTGAGCCACAGCTCCCTGTCAGCCCTCTCTGGCTGAACTCCTCTCTGAACAGACTTCCCGGACTGAACACTGTTCTAAGATGGTGCCCACCTTATATACCTCCCTCTATGTGTGAGCCCAGGTGACTAGTAACCAATGGGCTCCTACCTTTGCCCAGAGACCCACCCCTATCTGCTCCTACACCACTGGGTTTTCCTTCCCCTCCCCACTCCAGCCAGGGACAGATGCTGTCGTGCCTGCACTTCTGTCTAGTGGGAGCAGCGTTGAGCTGTCCCTCGGAAATGGGGTGTGTGTGGTGCATGCAGCTACTGAGTCCTGGTCCACACTCCATCCTTACCCGGGAGTGGAATATCACACCTCTGGTCTGAGGTGCAATACCCCTGTAGCAGTCGAGCCCTCGGGGTGCTACATTAGTGTACTTACTTTGAAAATCCATGAAATGATGGCTGTATAATCCTTTTTGAAAGTTTTCATGTCCAGCATGCTGATTGACAGCCGGCTCCCTCCTGCATAACTTCAGGAAGCTGGCTGTCAGTGAGCCTGACGTCAGCAGTCCTGCCCAGTCAACAGAGCAGCCCGGAAGAAGAAGATCTGCTCTGTTGACGCCAAGTCAAACGGAGAAGCAGAATCATCGGTAGGAGATCCATGACCACTCTGAGCCAGCGCCAGGCAGAACAGGCAGGTAGTTAGCAATGACCCGCCAGTCAGTTCTTAGCCCTATGTTAAAAAAAAATAAAATAGTCCTGGATAAACCCATTTGTAGCTGGATGCAAAAATGCTCTGTATGATTGCAGGATTATACCACCATTCTGACATGGGTTTTGAAAGTAAGTACACCAGTCTCATCAGGTCTATTTGATAATGTATACGGAGTGTATTGTGGAATCAGGAGACAGATCTGCTTTAAGGTATCCACACATGTAAGGCTGCGTTCACACATTGCGTATTTTCGCGCGCTTTTTGAAAATACGCAATGTGCTTCGTGTCTGCCAGCAAAGTGAATGGGAAATTCACTTTGCCGTTCAGACACTGTGTAATTTTACGCAGCGAGAAAGCGCAGCTGCGTAAAGAATTGGCATGTCAATTCTTTACGCAGCTGCGTCCTGCGCTTTCTCTCTATTGTGCCCATTATAAGCGATGGAATTACGCAGTGGTGTTCACACACTGCGTAATTCCATCGCTTTTTTACGGAGGCGCAGGATGGATACTCACCTACCCGATGTCAGGGGAGAGGCGTCCGGTCCGGTCCGCTCCAATCCCGCGCTTCCAGCATCTGCCGGTGAGCCGATCAGCTGTTAGCTAACCGGCTTGTAACTGGCCGGTCAGCTGATTACAAGCCGGTCATGTGACAGTCTGCTGATCGCTTCACGGCAGATGCTGCAAGCGCGGGACGGAGCAGACGCGTCTCTCATCCATCGGGTAGGTGAGTATCCATAGTCTGTACATACACTGCTAGGGACACACACAGGACACATAGACACAGACAGTACACACACGACACACAGACACAGACAGTACACATGTCACACTGAAATGAAGTGTGACATTACACATGTCACCCTTCATTTTCACACTGCGTTTTTTGCTGCACTTTTTTACGCAGTGTGTGAATGGAGGTGCTTTTTTACCTGCTTAAAAAAACGCAGGTAAAAAAAGCAGGAAAATACGCAGCGTAAAAAACGCAGGGAAATACGCAATGTGTGAACGCAGCCTTAAACTTAAGTTGCATGAACCTTCTGACTTTGGTGGGACTAGCCGACCATCAAGAGTCTACAAGTCTGGGAAATAGAAGATTCTTGCATATGCCAGATGTCCTGTTATCAAGGGAGATAAGGAGTCTAGCATCATTTTACTCTCCACTAAGAACACCTACATGCTCAGCCTAGCCAAGTGTATTTGTGTATGGGGAGATCAGGAGGGATAGCTTGGAGCTTTTACATGTTTTGTTTTGGGTGTTTTTTATGACCTCCTGCTCAATCTCAAGCCATGGCGACTTGATGGATGAACGATCTGTAGGAAGATCGATCTTGTGCAAAACTAGATAGGTCCATCAGGGTCTTCTCTGCTGTTATCTTGATAGTATCAAGCCATCGGTTTGCTGGTCTTCCTCTTTATATTGTTCCTTCTATTCTTCTGACCATGATGTCCTTCTCCAGTGATTACTCGCTTTGTATGATGTGTCCAATGCAGGCAAGTCGTAGCTTGGTGATCCTTACTTCAAGTGACATGTCTGGCTTGATTTGTTCCAAAAATGATTTGTTTGTTCTTCTTGCCATCAATGGCCACTTTTATTCTTGTATACCTGTTTCACTAGTGGAGTCCTATATTCTAACAAAACTTTCCTACCTCCCAATTTACGTATACAATCGGCTCAGACAATTGAGATAGGGAAACAAGCAGCTCCCAGACGTCTCTTTAACCGACTTATCTCCCACGGGAACAACCTATTTGGCATGTTGAAATTGCACATTGTTTGCATATTGTACACCTCAAGAACAGCGGCCCCAGTGTTTGTGTAACATAAACATAGTATTAAGAAAAAAGGACCCTCACATTTTCTCAAAATGTTCCCTCACAATTTCTCAAAATGTTCACCATGTTCTGACGAACCAAAGCTTGTAAAGCTGTGTTCACATCCGTTTAAGGAATTTTGTTTTTCTGTTCGTTATTTAAGAACACAAAAATGGAATTTATGCAGAGGATGGATCCATCCCTTGATGGACGCAAACGGTGCCGGTGGACCCCATTGAGTATTATGAGGTTCAAAGGGTTTCCAACATAGTGTCCATATTTCTTTCTTTAGAATAAACAAAATTTTACTGTGACATGGACGTGTAAAGAGCCTTATACTTACAAATGAGTGTAATGAAAAAGCTAAATACAGGTTTTAAAAATTCTTGTCTTTAAAGAGCGGATCTTTGAAAATTTGAATTTGCCAAAATTTTCCCAAGAAATTTTTGTGTCTCTCAATACTGTAAAGCCTGTAGTTCCTCAGAAAATACTCAAGGGAGAGAGAAGTGTGTGAGAGAAAGAGAGGATCCCGCTGACCATAAAAGCTACAGGATAGAGAGATAGGACCCCGCTGCCCATAAAAGTTACAATTTAGAGAGAGAGGATCTCTGTGACCATAAAAGTTACAGGATAGAGAGAGAGGATCTCACTGACTATAAAAGTTACAGGATAGAGAGAGAGGATCCCTCTGACCCAGTGGCGTCACGCCAATGGCGGTAGGCCACGCGACTGCTATGGGGCCCGTGAGCTGGGGGGGCCCCATAGCAGTCGCCTGCACTGTGTACCCCCGCATCGGGTCCCCCTCCGGCACCCAGGCAAGTGGCAGGGCCCTGAGCAGGCGGGGGAGGGCTTACTCGCCGTCGGGCATCCTGGCGCGCTATGGGCCCCCCCCGGCCTGGCACAATACTTACCTCTTCCCGTGCCCTAGAGCGTAAAATGTATGGGCTCCTTCCAGGTATGATGTCATTTCCGGGGGTGTCTTCTAGTTCAGCACCAGACGCCAGAGTCTCATACAGAGACAGAGCTGCCGGTGAAGCTGCAGGAGGAGGTCAGTATCCTAAGCTGAGAAACAGGAGATTGTTCTATTAATTGCTGGTCTGATGTCTTTTCTTCTTGTTGTTTTTGGGGTGAGGGGGCTTGATACGTGGGAGTGAGGGATTTGGGGGGGTTAATGCTGGAGGGCAGTCTGGTGGGGTTAATTAATGCTTGTGGAGATCTTAGGGGGCTCTGGGGAATAATGCAGGGATAATGCGTGCTTGTGGGGGCCCTAAGGGGGATTTTGTGGGCTTGTGGGGGCTCTGGGGGGGGGAATGCTGCGAGCTTGTGGGGCCCTGGGGGGGATGCTGCGGGCTTGTGAGTGCTCTGGGGGGGATGCTGTGGGCTTGTGGGGCCCTGGGGGGGATGCTGTGGGCTTGTGGGGCCCTGGGGGGATGCTGTGGTCTTGTGGGGCCTTGGGAGGATGCTGTGTGCTTGTGGGTGCTCTGGGGGGGATGCTGCGGGCTTGTGGGGGCCCTGGGGGGGTGCTGTGGGCTTGTGGGTGCCCTGGGAGGGTGCTGTGGGCTTGTAGGGGCCCTGGGGGGATGCTGTGGGCTTGCGGGGCCCTGGGGGGAAGCTGTGGGCTTGGGGGGCCCTTGGGGAATGCTGTGGGCTTGTGGGGCCCTGGGGGGGATGCTGTGGGCTTGTGGGGCCCTGGCGGGGATGCTGTGGGCTTGTAGGGGCCCTGGGGGGGATGCTGTGGGCTTGTGAGGCCCGGAGGGGATGCTGTGGGCTTGTGGGTGCTCTGGGGGGGATGCTGCGGGCTTGTGGGGGCCCTGGGGGGTGCTGTTGGTGTGACGCCTCATTCTCAAAAAAGCCCTTTTAGTTTACCCCGTGCTCAGGGCCGTCACATTAAAAAGAGATGGTGTGGGCTCATCCGGGTTCAGTGGCTGATTTAACGACTACACCACCTGTGGTGCCTGGTGAAGGGCCACCAGCGCCGCTGCAGTCCGCTGAGACCTGGTGTTATGGCGGCCAAAGTTATTACTACTCCCCACAGGAGGATGTGGGTAGTAGTAGAGGGAGACGGGCGCCGCGTCGTGCGGTGTAGCGCAGAATAAACAGTCCGGAGGCCATAGGGGTGAACTTCTAAGGCTTTACTCACTTTAGAGATGGCAGAAGGAAGGCGACTCCCTGCTCCCCGCGGAGTCCTGCGGTCACCAGGGACGGGGGTCCGACAACCACCGAGTAAGTCCAGCATTCAGTCGGGACCCTACACCAGAGTGTTCCTGAACTACAGACCGAATCCTTTCCTGTCCGTGTGTGTGCAAATAGGCCGGGACTCCCTCTGAACTCCTCTCAGAACAAGGGCGAGTGGCAACTCTGCTCCGTCCAATGCCCGGTGGGATCCTCTGGGCCTACCGGGCTTTCCCGACCAGGACGTAGAGTAGCAAGGTCAGGTGTCGGGGGTCGGTACTCCTTTTGCAGCCGGAGTCCCTCTGAATATATCAGCATGGCGAGGACAGGTGGCGTACTCCACTCCATCTGCATCCTACCTGGGATCCATTTGCTATGGAGCCACACTCTTAAGCTCCGGGCCTTCTTGATCCTGGTCCTTGGCCGGGTTGAGACATTCCTGGTCTACAACCTGCCCCTCGTCCCAAGGCCAGGGTACGAGGGCTGTGTCCCTTGCCGGTGCAGGCCCACACAGGATCTGCGCTCCGGGAGGGAGGTCACATTACACGCAGTATTTGACAGCACAGAGAACAGCCGAGAGACTAGCCAAGGCTAGACAAAAGGACCAAGATCAAAGATGGCTTTTTATTAAATATGAAATTTAAAGTGTAACTAACTTGTAAGTCCTCCACCCTCACCCACTAACTGGTTCCCCTAACTCTTGGTTCCCCAGTCTCCCTGTAACCAGGGGAGCAGCACCTAGTGCATACTAGCTCCCTCTGGTGGAGAAATGTGGTGTTGGATGCAAAGGTTGGGTCACGACTATCACACTGTTCTTACCTCAGAGGAGGAACACTACACTCTATTAGAGAAGTGCAGCATCCCTGTGGCGGTCGAACTCTCCTGAGCGCCACATGGGCTTGTGGGGGCCCTTGGGGGGATGCTGTGGGCTTGTGGGGCCCTGGGGGGATGCTGTGGGCTTGTGGGGGCCCTCGGGGGGATGCTGTGGGCTTGTGGGTTCTCTGGGGGGGATGCTGCGGGCTTGTGGGGGCTCTGGGGGGGTGCTGCGGGCTTGTGGGGCCCTGGGGGGGATGCTGCGGGCTTTTGGGGCCCTTGGGGGGATGCTGTGGGCTTGTGGGGGCCCTTGGAGGGATGCTGCGGGCTTGTGGGTGCTCTGGGGGGGATGCTGCGGGCTTGTGGGGGCTCTGGGGGGGTGCTGCGGGCTTGTGGGGGCTCTGGGGGGGTGCTGCGGGCTTGTGGGGGCCCCGGGGGGATGCAGCGGGCTTGTGGGGGCCCCGGGGGGGATGCAGCGGGCTTGTGGGTGCTCTGTGTGGGGCCCAGGAGGCATGGGGCATTACATGGGGTCCAGCCTGCATATGGCATTACATGGGGCCCAGCCTGCATGGGGCATTACATGGGGACCAGGCAGTATTCTCTATGGTGCATTATATGGGATCCAGTATTTTGTATGGAGCATTATATGGGGCTCATAATACTGTATGGAGGACTATGTGGTGCCCATAATATTGTATGGAGGACTTAGTGGTGCCATAACACTGTATGGAGGACTATACTGTCCGGTCTGCACTGTGCGCTGTGAGGATTCACCGGTTTCTGAGCTATTGTAGAATTTACAATAGATATCACTCATGTAATGTAAGAAGTGAAATTTTTGGCATTGTACTATACCTATAATTTCTCTGCTGTATCTGTGCATCATGAATGGTTGGATGTGTTAAAGGGGCCACTGAGGCTCTTTCGCCCAGGGCCCACGAAAACCTGGAGGAGGGAGCATCATGTGACACTCCCTCTCCCATCATTCCTCCTCTGCGTCTGATGCAGCAGCATGATGACTCGCCACGCTGTGTCAGACAGTGGAGCTGGCAGCTGCTGAGGTGATGAGCTGCAGAGACTGAAGCAGCGGGGAACGAGGAGCGGTAAGTATGTATTTATTTTTAAATCAGTGTGTACTGATAATACTGGAGGACTGGGGCTGCATTTTACCCTACGGGTGGGAGTGGCTGCATTTTACCCTATGGGAGGCTGCATGATACTGCGTACAGGACCATGGGGGAATGCATTATACTGAGTGGAGGACCATGACGAGTGTCTTATACTGTGTGGAGGACCATGGGGGAGTGCATTGGACTGTGTGGAGGACCATGGGGGAGTGCATTGTACTGTGTGGAGGACCATGGGGGAGTGCATTATACTGTGTGGAGGACCATGGGAGAGTGCATTGTACTGTGTGGAGGACCATGAGGGAGTGCATTATACTGCGTGGAGGACCATGAGGGAGTGCATTATACTGCGTGGAGGACCACGAGGGAGTGCATTATACTGTGTGGAGGACCATGGCGAGTGCCTTATACTGTGTGGAGGACCATGGGAGAGTGCATTGTACTGTGTGGAGGTCCACGAGGGAGTGCATTATACTGCGTGGAGGACCATGAGGGAGTGCATTATACTGCGTGGAGGACCACGAGGGAGTGCATTATACTGCGTGGAGGACCATGGCGAGTGCCTTATACTGTGTGGAGGACCATGGCGAGAGTCTTATACTGTGTGGAGGACCATGGCGAGTGCATTATACTCTATGGAGTGTGGAGAGGTGTGGGGCAGTTGGGGGATCATACTGTGTTGGGGTCAGCATACTTTACCCTGGGAGTTGAGGTGGGGTACAGTAGGGTCATTATACTGCGCATGTGGAGGAATTCACCATGGGGGTATCATACCGTGTTTGGGGGGCACTTTTGTTGTCACCACACTTTATGGGCAATGAAAAAGGGATCTAGGACTTCAGCAGGAGGAAAATTACTACGTAAAGGCTGGAAGGTTGTGAGATCTGGTCTTCTGTGACCCCGATAATTATTTATATTTTTACATTTCTTTTTTTCTTTTGGGGGGGGGGGGCCCAATTAGAACTTCTTCTATGGGGCCCCATGATTCCTATGTACTCCCCTGCTCTGACCATAAAATCTACAGGACACAGAGAGAGGATTTCACTGACCATAAAAGCTTGCAGGACAGAGAGAGAGGATCCTGCTAGCCATAAAAGCTACAGGAAAGAGAGAAAGGACCCCGCTGACCATAAAAGCTACAGGATAGAGAGAGAGGACCCCACTGACCAGAAAAGCTACAGGATAGAGAGAAAGGACCCAGCTGCCCATAAAAGTTACAAGTTAGAACGAGAGGATCTCTCTGACCATAAAAGCTACAGGATAGAGAGATAGGAACCCTCTGCCCATAAAAGTTACAAGTTAGAGAGAGAGGATCTCTCTGACCATAAAAGTTACAGGATAGAGAGAGAGGATCTCACTGACCATAAAAGCTACAGGATAGAGAGAGAGGACCCCACTGACCAGAAAAGCTACAGGATAGAGAGAAAGGACCCCGCTGGCGATAAGAGCTTACACTCTACAGATGAGAGAGACTTATCCAGTGACCCTGGAAATGGAAAACGACTTTGTCATACAAACTGTGCTCCAATGGGAACCGGTGATCTGTGATGGTAGTGACCACCACTGTACAAGGTATGATAATCCGCTAGGTGTCATAGCTGCAGAGCATTATGGAAAAGCCATACTGACAAGCAAAGATACATTAGCCCGCTCTCTAATGTTTCAGCGTTGTGGGAAATGATGCAGCACAAGATTTATTTTTTTGCGACCTGTGAATCGAATCTCAACGTGTTTGAATTTGCATGAAACCGGAAACTTCAGAAAAGTTCAAACTGAACTCGAATATCCGCTGAACAATAATCTCTAGAGAATTTTTATATTTAGTGGATTTTACTTTAAGAATAGTTCAAAGAAACACATAGATAGTCTGTAACCAATAGTACAAGATCATTGGACATTTCTTCAATCTGTAAACCTCCACTGCTATATGTATGGCAAGGGTGAGGGTCGCATGACCGTTTTCTGAGAAAAACGGTCCTATCTTGCTAATCTGACTCTGATCAGTTTGATCATTGTGGGATTTGATTTTCTCGGAGGTGGAGAGAAAAAAAAATGTCTCCACCTTCACCATCCAGTCAGCCTGTGAAAATCGGAGTGCGCTCAGATGTTATCAGAGTTTGGTCCAATTTTTGTCACGGATCCATAGACTTGAATGAGCGAGTGCCATCCGATTCTCAGAGACAAATCATGCAAGCTGCGACTTTTTTTCTCAGACCACTCTGTCCAAGGAAAAAATCGGACATGTGCGCAGCCCCACAGGATAACATGGGTACGAGTGCTGTCAGTAAAAACCGCGGATGGCACTCGTCTGATTTATACGGTCATGTGCTCGAGCCCTTAATGTAAGATCCCCGAATTCAGAATAAATGGTGACAATCACCTTATTCAAGCGAAGGTAATTCCAGTCATTAATCTTCATCATTAGCATTCTAATCATTAGCTTATCTTTAATTTATTATGCATGTTTGCGTTATCTTCATCTCTGCTTTTAACCCTTTGTGCTCCAAGAGATAAAAACAGATAACTAGCTGGATGTCTGTAAACCTCAGTCTGGTAAAGATAAAGGGGCTGATAACTTTTTTTGTCTTATTTATGACTCATTTACCTGACATTTGTTTTATCACTAAAGGGAAGGACTTGTTATTGCTTCAAGATTAGCAGCAGATCCCACAATGCCTCCACCATAATGGTGTAATATATGCTGACTATAGACAGAGATTGTCAACCGGCAGCTATGATAAGAGCAGTGATAGACAGGCAGCTATCTCTGTCATGGAAATGATTGCAGAGCATCAAGTTATTATAGACCTCAAAAAAGATATAGGAGCTGAACACATTAAAAAGATTGTCTGGGCATTTAATATCAGTGCAGATCAATATTGTGACACCCGACACCCCCCAAAAATGACCTGTTATTAGCCGAATAGTACAAATGTGCTCCATGTTCCCAAGAAGAAAACTTGTTCCCAAGAAGACTCGTGGCTGTACTAGCTCAAAAGGGGGCTTCTACTTAATACTGAGCGAAGGGTCTGAATACTTGTGACCATGTGATATTTCAGTTTTTCTTTTCTAATAAATTTGCTAAAATTTCCACATTTCTGTTTTTTTCAGTCAAGATGGGGTGCAGAGTGTACTTTAATGAGAAAAACAATGAACTTTTTAGAATTTACCAAATGGCTGCAATGAAACAAAGAGTGAAAAATTTAAAGGGGTCTGAATACTTTCCGTACCCACTGTATAACACACTATCACCAGGAACTCTCTGAGGATCTGAGTGTATTTAAGGACACAGCAAGGAAGAGCTGATTAATAGCAGAAAGGTGAGGATACCTCAGGGTCCTAACGGGAAAGGTATAATCTCCAAGTAAGGTAAGGATCACCCCTGGCTCCTAAAGAGAAAGGAATAATAAAAGGATCAGGGAGATGTTTGTAAGGCCAAACACAGCGACACTATATGACTGTCTGTCAACCCTGACACACCTGTGACACTAGCAGCGGCATAATGATACGACTGCCCATCTGTAAACTTTTATTGATCGGTGGTCGCTCGAATGTCTGTTTACACAGGTAGATTGAAGATTTGTACTATGTTGCTCAGGGAACACAAATCGCCATTGTTCTCAGTAGCACAAGTCCTGTTTACACAGGACAGTGCACCGCCGAGAATGAGCATCTCACTTCACCAGACGAACAAGCATTGGGGATCGGCAGCCTGTTTACACTGCAAGATAATCATGAAACGAGCGTGTAAATGCCCATTTACTCTCTTTTAAAAATCATCCATGTCTAGCCAAATCGGGCATGCACATGTATGGGGCAGTCTGGAGTCTATCTGAGCAATCAAATACATTTGTATCTAACAATGGAGAGGCACCAAGCCTTATGTTTGAGTTGCAATGTTATAATTGCCTACAAGACTTCAGCTTTTTTTCTCTTTGTGAGAGCTAAGGATAAAGCAGGTCACGTCCCCTGTTTATCCACACAGAATTTCTGACAATAAACATTAGAAAATTTCAATCTATGACTGTGCTATAGAGATACACACAATGTACCGAATATCCTATTCATTATTTGCATCCATGTAGTCAACGCTCATACATACCTTACTTCTCTAATATCCATTCTTCTAGTGTTTTTGTTGGCATAAGTGGGAAAAGCATATGACGGGATTGAGATCATCACGGAATAAGAAGAATGCTTTTCAACAAAGTAAAAATAGATTTTACTAGTACATGCATTACGAATGGTTATGAAATCCCACATGGATGAATTTGTTAGGTTATATACAAGGTTAGATTAGTTTATTTCTTGCATAGGTCTATTCGAAATTTAAAAAAACTAGTAAAAATGATTTACACAAATGATGTATTTATTCTGCATGGTGTAAATACAGTATTTCCTGCACATTTCAGTACTTTGCTCTGACTTCAGCACAGAGAGGTAGGCTTGCACGGGAGCGCAAATGGGGACACAGTGTGGATTATGTAGGGCATGACTTCCACATGAAGCAAGAAGGAGGACAGCGATCACAAGAAGTGAGGAGGCGCCAGACCAAGACCAAAGACGCCCATCAGACCGGACCGCACTGTATGGGGGAATTATAAAAGGTATTTTTTGGGCTATGCAGAGGTGGTTAGGAACTTACACACATCTTTCTAGCATACTGTAAAAGAGGCCTTAAAGGTTGTGACCGTAGTTTATATTAGGAAAACCTGGTGACAGGTTCCCTTTAACATTTCTCCAAGCCTTTCTACCACATGACCACAATTTCAACCTAGAATAACAAGGGACAGGCTTCAATATCCACAAATGGGCCTGTTTAGAGAATCGCAGGTTGCTTGCAGTACGTTATATTGTCTACAGTAATTTTCACACATACCGATACATACCTGCACGCAACCTTCGATCCTCACAAGATCTCCTTCTCTACTCCCCTCTTATCTCCTCTTTCCACAATTGTATACAAGATTTCTCCCGTGTATTCCCCCTGCTATGGAACTCTCTACCCCAACATATCAGACTCTCGCCTACTGTGGAAACCTTCAAAAAGCACCCACCTCTTCCGACAAGCGTACAACCTGCAGTAACCCTAGCCCCACCACACCGCTGCATGACCAGCTCTACCCTCACCTACTGTATCCTCACCCATCCCTTGTAGATTGTGAGCCCTCGCGGGCAGGGTCCTCATTCCTCTTGTACCAGTCGCCATCACGTTTTGTTCAAGATTATTGTAAGTGTTTCTGCTATGTATACCCCTTTTTCACATGTAAAGCGCCATGGAATAAATGGCGCTATAACAATAAATAATAATAATACTGTCACCTTAAACTGTCATACTCTCACAAACACTGATATAAAGATTTCTAATTAGTCACATCCCATGGAGTCCAAGATTCTGACTGCAATGAGTCAAACAGACTAGTTGGGTCCCTACTTTCTTCCATCTAGACACAATGCTGACCTTCCCGTCCAATAACTCCTGCTGACCAACCTCTCCGAGCTCTGCAGCTGCCTCAGTCCGCCATGACTGGAGGACAACCCAGACTGTTGGAACCAGGGGCCTGCTGCCTCTAGCTTGCACGTCTTGCCTCTTTTCCCGGCTTGGCTGCTAGATTCCTTGTAGCCATTAGCAACTATGTTTATTGGGTACATAGTTTCCCCCATAGGCGTTTTCATGATAGTATTAAATAATATTAACCCCTTTACCATCATGGATTTTTCCGTTTTTGCTCCCCTTTTTCCCAGAGCTTTTTTATTTTACCGTCAATATGGCCATGTGAGTGCTTGTTTTTTGCGGGACGAGTTGGAATTTTGAAAAACACCATTGATTTCACCGTATAGTGTACTAGAAAACAGGAAACAAATTCCAAGTGCGGAGAAATTTCAAAATAAGTGCAATTCCACAATTAATTTTGTTTTTTACCATGTTCACTAAATTCTAAGACCAGCCATTATGATTCTTCAGGTCATTACGAGTTCGTAGATACGAAACATGTGTGGCACCCCGAGGGTTCGGTTGCTACAGGGGTATTGCACCTCATCCAGAGGTGTGATATTCCACTGCCAGGTAAGGATGGAGTGTGGACCAGGGCTCAGTTAGCTGCACACACACACACACCCCATTTCCGGGGGACAGCTTGACGGTGCTCCCAGCTGTGGGCACAACTGACCATGTCCCTGGCTGGAGTGGGGAGGGGGAAGAGAACCATGTGGTGTAGGAGCAGAAAGGGGGCGGTTTCTGGGAGCTCATTGGGTGCAGTTCACCTGAGCTCAGACACAGAGAAGCAGATAAAAGGTGGGGGCCATATTAGGAGTCAGTCAGAGCAGAAGGGAGAGAGAGCTGACAGGGAGCAGCGGCTCAGGCTGAGCTCAGCTCCACGAGGCAGGCCTAGAGAAAAGGCCGGGGCCGGAGAGGAGAAGGAGAAGGAAGGAAGGAGGAGAGACAGAGAAGTGGAAAGGCTCCAGAAACAAGAAGGCAGAAGGGACCCTAAAAGTGCAGAACGGCCAGCAACCGTTGCATAACCGCATTCTACCGGGTGGAAGGGTCAGGCCGTGGAACGGTACCGGATCCCTAAGTTGGTGGAGGCGAATCTACCCTCAGCCAAGAACCGGAGGTTGTGACCATTTATTGATGCGACCCCCCGCTAAACCTGCTAGGAAGGCACCATATAAGATAGCGGGAAGTGAAGGCCAACGCTTACCCGACACCGTCCGCGGTAGCCGGACAGAAGTCAGGACACTGGTGGAGCACGAGAGGCCAGAGAAAGGACAGAAGGGGGTCCTGTGACATACTCCTGAATTGCCTGGGGGTGACCGAGCTCCTCACCTGGTGGACGCATCACGGCACGGGCAGTCCTTGCTGACAGAAGTGACTTGGATAACAACTGTGAGTAAAAGACCCTGAACTGCATCATTGGACTCTGTGTGATTTCTGCTGCGCCTGCACCATCACCTCCAGCATCCACCTACACTGCCCTGAGGCTACACTCCTCCCGTGGGGAGTTATCCTACCCCTGTGCTGCACACCAACACCAGCCTCAGCGGTCTGCCTCGCAGCGGCGGTCATCCCTGACCGCAATCCACGGGTGGCGTAGTTGGACATTAATAACCACCATAAACATAGACTGCACGTGGTTTGACCACCCTGAGCCACGGGACCGGGTTGCCACTACTACTCCCCATCGACACACAGAGACCCGGTTCCGGGTACCCCACGGCCCAGGGGGCGAGTCACATGTATAGGTGCTTTTTTATTTAAGTGGAGGAAAAAAATTCCAAAGTTTGTAAAAAAAAACATGGCACCATTCTCCAAGACCCATAGTGTCTCTATTTTTCAAGATCTGGGGCTGGGTGAGGGCTTATTTTTTGGGCACCGAGCTGACGTTTTTATTGATACCATCTTGGGGTAGATACAATGCTTTGCGGTGACCATGCTTTGGTGTTCTGATTTTTTTTTTCTTGTTACTCCGTTTACCTATCTTATTAATTTAGTTTATATTTTGATAGATCGGGCGTTTCTGAACGCAGAGATACCAAACGTGCATTTTTATTTGTTTTTTATTGTTTTATTTTGAATGGGGGGTGATTTGAACTTTTATTTATTTATTTTTTTACACTTTTCACTAGCTTCAAGTCTCCTAAGGAGACTATTAAAGCCAGTGAAAAAATTTAGGAGACTTGAAGCTGCGATCGTCAGATTGCTTGTGCTACACGTAGCAGTAATGATCATCTCCTATGAATGCCGGCCACGGGCCACGTCCATAGGACATCTGAAATCACAAACACTTCTGCAGACCCCCGGCTGTCGTGCCAACCTATCAGCTGCCCCGCAATCATGTGACAGGGGCGTCGATGGGTGGGGTTTGTGATGCGCTTCTGGTAAGCGCAAGTTAAATGCAGCTGTCAAAGATTGACAGTGGCATTTAACATGTTACCAGTCATGGGTGGATCTCGATTCCATCTGCAGCTGTTAGGGGCACATGACAACTGATCAACTGACAACTGATCAAAACAGCTGTCATGTGCCTGAAAAGATGCGGGCTCATCGCCAGAGCCCGCATCAAAGAGAAGAAGGCAGCCTATGACGTACCTATACGTCATAGTTTGTAAAGGAGCTACTGATTAGATAATTGTATAATTAACTTTATAATTACTAAATAACTTTTCTTAGAATTTTTAACTTATTCCTCTTTTTAAATTTATCAATAAAATTAAATCTAGATTATTACTTGGGTATGTGTCTGTACAAAGTCTGATACTGTCCAATCTGTGGTGACAGTATTAGACTTGTAGGGACACATCCCTTTGTCAAGGGGAATGTCCAATGGTCAATTTATTCATAATTTTGTAGGAGGAATAATAGAGGACAAGCACAAAGCAAAATTCTAAGAAAAGATGCTCCTGAATTGTATTATGGGGAATATAAGCATTTAATATAATAGACATGTCAGAACAACCATCCGATCCACTTTAAATGATTGTTCAAAAATTGTTCTTTAACACCTTTGTTGATGCAGAAAACTATATTAATACTAATAAATAAAAAAAATGTATGGATGTACGGACAACAGATGAATAACATTCTTGTGGATTGTATGTTGTGGTTGATAATGACAATGCACTTGCTTAGGGCAATTACTAGAAACTCAGATACGTTGTTATGTCGCATTGAAGTATTTGTATGAAAGAAGAACTAGCCACGGAATCCAAATGAAATATGTGAAAGGACTAGCACACAGAAAGTTACAGATCTATGAGCTACAGGAAATTACTTTTAAAGGAAAATATTCTTGCAATACCAACATTACTATTTGCTAATTAAAAGGCTATTTTAAAAATGTTTTTATATATATATATATATATATATATATATATATACAGTTATATGAAAAAGTTTGGGCACCCCTATTAATCTTAAGCTTATTGTTTTATAAAAATTGGTGTTTTTGCAACAGCTATTTCAGTTTGATATATGTAATAACTGTTGGACACAGTAATGTTTCTGCCTTGCAATGAGGTTTATTGTACTAACAGAAAATGTGCAATCTGCATTCAAACAAAATTTGACAAGAAATCCCACTTATTAAACCTGACAGGGCACACCTGTGAAGTGAAAACTATTTCCGGTGACTACCTCTTGAAGCTCATCAAGAGAATGCCAAGAGTGTGCAAAGCAGTCATCAAAGCAAAAGGTGGCTACTTTGAAGAACCTAGAATATAAGACATATTTTCAGTTGTTGTTACACTTTTTTGTTAAGTATATAATTCCACATGTGTTAATTCATAGTTTTGATGCCTTCAGTGTGAATGTACAATTTTCAAAGTCATGAAAATATAGAAAAATCTTTAAATGAGAAGGTGTGTCCAAACTTTTGGTCTGTACTGTATATATATATAGCTTAAGATTAATAGGGGTGCCCAAACTTTTTCATATAACTGTATATATATATATACAGTTATATGAAAAAGTTTGGGCACCCCTATTAATCTTAAGCTTAATGTTTTATAAAAATTGGTGTTTTTGCAACAGCTATTTCAGTTTGATATATGTAATAACTGTTGGACACAGTAATGTTTCTGCCTTGAAATGAGGTTTATTGTACTAACAGAAAATGTGCAATCAGCATTCAAACAAAATTTGACAGGTGCATAAGTATGGGCACCCTTATCATTTTCTTGTTTTAAATACTCCTACCTACTTTTTACTGACTTACTAAAGCACTTTTTTTGGTTTTGTAACCTCATTGAACTTTGAACTTCATAGCCAGGTGTATACAATCATGAGAAAAGCTACCTAAAGTGGCCACTTGCAAGTTGTTCTCCTGTTTTAATCTCCTCTGAAGAGTGGCATCATGGGCTCCTCAAAACAACTGTCAAATGATCTGAAAACAAAGATTATTCAACATAGTTGTTCAGGGGAAGGATACAAAAAGCTGTCTCAGAGATTTAACCTGTCAGTTTCCACTGTGAGGAACATAGTAAGGAAATGGAAGAACACAGGGACAGTTCTTGTTAAGGCCAGAAGTGGCAGGCCAAGAAAATCATCAGAAAGGCAGAGAAGAAGAATGGTGAGATCAGTCAAGGACAATCCTCAGACCACCTCCAGAGAGCTGCAGCATCAACTTGCTGAAAATGGTGTCACTGTGCATCGGTCAACTATACAACGCACTTTGCACAAGGAGAAGCTGTATGGGAGAGTGATGCGAAAGAAGCCGTTTCTGCAAGCACGCCACAAACAGAGTCGGCTGAGGTATGCAAAAGCACATTTGGAGAAGCCAATTTCTTTTTGGAAGAAGGTCCTGTGGACTGATGAAACCAAGATTGAGTTGTTTGGTCATACAAAAAGGCGTTATGCAGGGTGGCAAAAAAACACAGCATTCCAAGAAAAACACTTGCTACCCACAGTAAAATTTGGTGGAGGTTCCATCATGCTTTGGGGCTGTGTGGCCAATGCCGGCACCGGGAATCTTGTTAAAGTTGAGGGACGCATGGATTTCACTCAGTATCAGCAGATTCTTGACAATAATGTTCAAGAATCAGTGATAAAGTTGAAGTTACGCAGGGGATGGATCTTTCAACAAGACAATGATCCAAAACACCGCTCCAAATCTACTCAGGCATTGATGCAGAGGAACAATTACAATGTTCTGGAATGGCCATCCCAGTCCCCAGACCTGAATATCATTGAACATCTGTGGGATCATTTGAAGAGGGCTGTCCATGTTCGGCGACCATCAAACTTAACTGAACTGGAATTGTTTTGTAAAGAGGAATGGTCAAAAATACCTTCATCCAAGATCCAGGAAATCATTATGTAACGGGTCTGGGAGGCGGAACCTCTGAGCAACTATACAAGGGGGCGGTCCTTGTAAGGAAGCGGGTGGCTCCCAGGGAAGACGGGCAGGTAATCACGGCAAGTAACAGGGACAGTCTCTGGGTAAAAGGGCAGGTAGTCACGGCAAGTGACAGGGACAGTCTCTGGGTAGAAGGGCAGGTAGTCACGGCAAGTGACAGGGACAGTCTCTGGGTAGAAGGAGGGGTACTCACGGCAAGTGACAGGGACAGTCTCTGGGTAGAAGGACAGCAGGCAGGTGACTGGTGAGCGCTCCCAGGTGAGCGGGCGAGAGTCTCTGGACAGGCAGGTGGTCACGGCAAGTGACGGCAGAGCCTCCAGGTAGGCTAGCAGGCAGGTAGCAGGTGAGCGCTCCCAGGTGAGCAGGCAAGAGTCTCTGGACAGGCAGGTGGTCACGGCAAGTGACGGCGGAGCCTCCAGGTAGGCTAGCAGGCAGGTAGCAGATGAGCGCTCCCAGGTGAGCAGACAAGAGTCTCTGGACAGACAGTTGGTCACGGCAAGTGACGGCGGAGCCTCCAGGCAGGCTAGCAGGCAGGTAGCAGATGAGCGCTCCCAGGTGAGCGGGCAGGCTGGTCCATAGACAGACTGACAGGTGTCGGAAGGCAGACCGTCGGACCGCAGGCTTGCAAGCAGGTAAACGGATATCAGGCAGGTATCAAGCAGGAATCTGACAGGTGACTGGCAGGTAACTGGTAACGGGACCTGAGGGCTGAAGCAGAGTGAAGGCTTTGCAACAACATTGCTCGGGCACCTCCATTTTGGAGGAGGTGCCTTATATATGGTGAGGTCCTCCGGCCATTGGCCGGGGACTCCTTAGGACGGCACGCGCGGCCCCTTTAAGAGAGGGGGAGCGCGCGCGCGCCCTAAGCACAGTGGCCGGGAAGCAGCGCGCGCTGCCAGCAGAGCGGGAGGAGGACGCCGGGCACGGAGTGGAGAGGTGAGGGGAACAGCGTCCCTGCCTAGCAGGAGGCAGGGACGCCGACGCTACACATTAAAAGCTACAGGAAGCGACTAGAGGCTGTTATTTTCGCAAAAGGAGGATCTACTAAATATTAATGTCACTTTTCTGGTGAGGTGCCCATACTTATGCACCTGTCAAATTTTGTTTGAATGCAGATTGCACATTTTCTGTTAGCACAATAAACCTCATTTCAAGGCAGAAACATTACTGTGTCCAACAGTTATTACATATATCAAACTGAAATAGCTGTTGCAAAAACACCAATTTTTATAAAACATTAAGCTTAAGATTAATAGGGGTGCCCAAACTTTTTCATATAACTGTATACAGTACAGACCAAAAGTTTAGACACACCTTCTCATTTAAAGATTTTTCTGTATTTTCCTGACTATGAAAATTGTACATTCACACTGAAGGCATGAAAACTATGAATTAACACATGTGGAATTATATACTTAACAAAAAAGTGTGAAACAACTGAAAATATGTCTTATATTCTAGGTTCTTCAAAGTAGCCACCTTTTGCTTTGATGACTGCTTTGCACACTCTTGGCATTCTCTTGATGAGCTTCAAGAGGTAGTCACTGGAAATGGTTTTCACTTCACAGGTGTGCCCTGTCAGGTTTAATAAGTGGGATTTCTTGCCTTATAAATGGGGTTGGGACCATCAGTTGTGTTGTGCAGAAGTCTGGTGGATACACAGCTGATAGTCCTACTGAATAGACTGTTAGAATTTGTATTATAGAAAGAAAAAAGCAGCTAAGTAAAGAAAAACGAGTGGCCATCATTACTTTAAGAAATGAAGGCCAGTTAGTTTGAAAAATTGGGCAAACTTTGAAAGTGTCCCCAAGTGCAGTTGCAAAAACCATCAAGTGCTACAAAGAAGCTGGCTCACATGAGGACCGCCCCAGGAAAGGAAGACCAAGAGTCACCTCTGCTTCTGAGGATAAGTTTATCCGAGTCACCAGCCTCAGAAATCGCAGGTTAACAGCAGCTCAGACTAGAGACCAGGTCAATGCCACACAGAGTTCTAGCAGCAGACACATCTCTACAACAACTGTTAAGAGGAGACTTTGTGCAGCAGGCCTTCATGGTAAAATAGCTGCTAGGAAACCACTGCTAAGGACAGGCAACAAGCAGAAGAGACTTGTTTGGGCTAAATAACACAAGGAATGGACATTAGACCAGTGGAAATCTGTGCTTTGGTCTGATGAGTCCAAATTTGAGATCTTTGGTTCCAACCATCGTGTCTTTGTGCGAAGCAGAAAAGGTGAATGGATGGACTCTACATGCCTGGTTCCCACCGTGAAGCATTGAGGAGAAGGTGTGATGGTGTGGGGGTGTTTTGCTGGTGATGCTTTTGGGGATTTATTCAAAATTGAAGGCATACTGAACCAGCATGGCTACGACAGCATCTTGCAGCGGCATGCTATTTCATCCGGTTTGCGTTTAGTTGGACCATCATTTATTTTTTAACAGGACAATGACCCCAAACACACCTCCAGGCCTTGTAAGGGCTATTTGACCAAGAAGGAGAGTGATGGGGTGCTATGCCAGATGACCTGGCCTCCACAGTCACCAGACCTGAACCCAATCGAGATGGTTTAGGGTGAGCTGGACCGCATTGTGAAGACAAAAGGGCCAACAAGTGCTAAGCATCTCTGGGAACTCCTTCAAGATTGTTGGAAGACCATTTCCGGTGACTACCTCTTGAAGCTCAGCAAGAGAATGCCAAGAGTGTGCAAAGCAGTCATCAAAGCAAAAGGTGGCTACTTTGAAGAACCTAGAATATAAGACATATTTTCAGTTGTTTCACACTTTTTTGTTAAGTATATAATTCCACATGTGTTAATTCATAGTTTTGATGCCTTCAGCGTGAATGTACAATTTTCATAGTCAGGAAAATACAGAAAAATCTTTAAATGAGAAGGTGTGTCCAAACTTTTGGTCTGTACTGTATATATATATATATATATATATATATATATATATATGTTTAACACAAAAACCTGATTTAAACAATAGGTAATTTTCTGATGGCACATTCCCTTTACACACTTGTAGCTTGATCAATTTAAAGGGAATCTGTCAGCAAGTTTTTGCTATGTAATCTGAGGACAGCATGTGGTTGTAGCTGAGACACAGATATCAGGGATGTGTCACTTGCTAGGCTACGTGCTGTTGTTTCCATACAATGAGTGTTTTATCACCAGGAAATAATCACTGCCCAGACTGATGCTCACTTGCCTCCTGGTCCGACCACGCCCTCTGCTCTGATGAGCAGCTTACTGTCAATAGACAGTGTTCTCAGAAAGCTGTGGTGTGGGCGGGGTTAGCTTTCTGAGCTCTGCTACATGCTAGTTCTAAAAACTATGATTGTGTCACAAGTGGTACACCCAGTAATCTAAGTGATTCATGGCTGGAATGAGGGTCTCTTTCCCTACATTATGCTGCTCTCAGATGAGGTAGCAAAAACCTTCTGACAGATTCCCTTTAAATCTATTATACTTCTATACAGAATACAGAAGGCATTTGATGAGCGCTTGTCGTGTGTTCTTTTCATCATGTAATCCCTACTCCACTTGGCAACATTGTAATTGCATTAGTAGGATGTCTCCAACTACTGATGTAACTGCATCATTGTTCTGATACATTTTGAAGCATCCTGATGTTTTTAATATCTTTATGATCCACACCCAAAACACAAATTTATTAAATTAAACAAAAAAAATGCTTTTATGCTTTTCTGTAATATCCAGTCGGGAAATTAAATTACTGAGATATCCAGACACTCAAAAAGTTCCGCCTAAAAAGTAACTTAATCTGATGTCAAAGTAAACTTATGCGCTTAATGAATTTGGCAGGAATATTGATGTCCCTGAAATTAAACAAGTGTGATAAAGGGAAAGAGCAGAAGTTTGGAGATTATACAGTCATATCTGCCTTATAAACATGTTTACCAAACATCACTAGTCTGGAGAAATCACTGACTCATTGGGTTTAATGACTTAATCTCCTTGGTTCAAAGTGTTCCAGTGATTGTTATTGCATAGCGGTGTCTTACAGGCTCTTCCCAGACAGAAGAGATTCCAACTACTGATTAATTCCATGGCATTTTAATACAGTCTTGACCACTTTATCCACCCAGTCTCAGAAGACTCAAAGAAGACTCTATTGTGTAACTCATCTTCGCAATTTCATACAATATATTTTCGTAAAGAGAACACAGATTACCTCCACAATTTCTAAAACGTTTTCAGGGACCTATGGACATGTATATGTAGAGATCAGCCTTGTTACTTAAAGGGAATCTGTCACCAGGTTTTTGCCGTTTAATCTGAGAGCAGTATGATGTAGAGACAGAGACCCTGATTCCAGCGATGTGTCACTTACTGGGCTGCTTGCTATAGTTTTGATAAAATCACTGTTTTATAAGCAGGAGATGATCACAAGTGGACTAGTAAACTGCTGCTGCCAGGTAGTCCTCCATATTCATAAGCTCTGTATAACCCCGCCCTCACCACTGATTGGCAGCTTTCTGTGTACACTGCCCATGGGCAACAAGCTGACAATCAGGGGTGTGGGCAGGATTATACAGAGCTCAGCATTCAGTGAACTGCTAGATATGTAGCAGTGAAAACAGTGATTTTATCAAAATGACAGAAAGCAGCTCAGAAAGTGACATAGCTCTGGAATCAGTGTTTCTGACCCCACATTATGCTCTCTCGGATGGTGGAGCAAAAAATCTGGTGACAGATTCTCTTTAAAGGGTTATTGCCCTTTGCTTGCTTGGCTCTTTTTGGAACTCCCATAGAAGTGAATATAGAGAGATCTGTCTACTTGCTCATTATCAATCCATAACCCCTGGGAATCTGTTAGAAGGATTTCACTCCATAAACTTGTGGCACCCCAGGGGTCTGGTTTTCCACAGTAATGTAATGTTATGTCTGAGAGCAGGTGGGAGGTCCTTTGGTCAGGGATCCTGTGCATGCCACACCTCCTGCCCAGTCTTGGGAGGGGAAGGACTTCCCCTATATAAACCTGGGGCTGAGGCAGGGTAGGGAGTTCTGAGAGGAGAAGACAGAGAGCAGAGCTGCTCTATGGGCTCTGCTCCACAGGCAGGCCCTGTCCAGGGGCCTGAGCCTGGAGACAAGGAGAGTGGAGACAAGAAGCAGCATAGGAAACAGCAGAGTTACAAGGAGTCAGGGGCTGGCAGCTGCAGAGCTCGCCCTGACTAAGAAGATTCTTTACCGGACCCGGAGTCCGAGGCTGTGGGGACTAACTCCTACCCAGCAGCAGAATCCGTCAGGCAGGGGATTTCAGGTCCTCTGGCCCAGAAGCCCGAAGGCACGGTGACACGCGTGGGACCAGCACCGCCATCGTGGAGCGGAAGCCATTAGAAGGCCCCGAGTCACCGGCCATACGGGTGAGCACCACACGGTACACTCAGGGACGTGGGCTACTTACATCAGCTTCTAGCAAGGTAGCCAGAAGAGTACAATCAGTTTGGGAGGCCTACAACTACGCCTGGCCAGGGGAGATCCCATCTGCTCAAAGACTGACCAGGCCCCGTTTGCTAGCAAGTACTCCGGGAGGGTCTGTCGTTGTTACCAGTAAAGACCCTGAACTACACCGTACCGTCTCTGAGTGGTTCCTGCTACCCCCATCATCCACGTCGGCTGCCCTGAGGCCATACCCCTCCCGTTGGGGGTTATACTATCACGCTGCACAATCCTACCACCGGCCTCAGCGGTCTGCCCTGCAGCAGCAGCTTCCTGGCTGCACTCAACGGGTGGCGTAGTCATGAACTATTTACTACTAATAGACTGCCGTCTAGTTTGACTCCCTGGGCACGGACCGGGTCACCGCCACGAGACTACAACCCTCCACTGATCCGGCTCCGGGTAGGCTCCCGCGTGCGCAACGCAGCGCGACACAGGCCCAGGGGCGCGTCAACTTTGGCGTAGTCGGCAGGATTTCGTGCCCGCAACCACCGGGTACTGCGTGCCTGAAAAGCAAAGACTGTTCAAACTTACCAGTGGTGAAGATTCCCGCTATCCGTGGAGTTTTCCCGCCATCCGGCGCCATCTTCTGCCTTCTTCCCGCCATCCGAGGAGTTTTCCCGCCATCCGGCGCCATCTTCTGCCTTCTTCCCGCCATCCGAGGAGTTTTCCCGCCATCCGGCGCCATCTTGGAGACGCCGCGCGGGAAGAAGAGGGGCGTGGACTCCGAAAGCGCGCGAGAACTGAAGCCCCGCCTCACGTCCGGACGTTGCGTAAGGTCCTGGAAGGAGCCCAGCAGACGCCGACGTCACAGGAGCGCGACGCCAGGTCCTCTACCCCGACGATTGACTGCGGAGCCGCGGCCTACGGAAGAGGATCTCCGGAAGGTAGGCCACGGTCCACTAGGGGGGAGGAGGACACCAGGAACGGACAGCAAGATGGCGGACCGGCAGCAGACTAAGCTGCCCAGCATCGGCAGTGCCCCAGTCGTCGCCGGCCCCGACCAGCGCCGGAAGAAGACGCGTGACGCAGGAGCGGTCGCGGGAGCAGGTAAGAGGAGTCTCCCTGTCCCGGACGCTGCCAGCGTCAGCCTGCTCCCGGGCCCCCTGGTGGAGCCGCCGATTCCGGGCGCTGCAGACACCGACCTGCTCCAGCCCCCGCAACAAGCCCTGCGGCCAAGCTCTCCAGCCCTGGGCACTACCACCACCAGCCCGCGCCCAGGCCCAAAGTTGCACCCTCTGACCCCGGGCGTCATCAACGGCGACCCTCTCCACGCCTGGTCGCAAGGCCTGAACTCCCCAGGTGCAAAAGGACTGTACGCCCTCCACGTTAACCAAGGAGGAGCTGCAGTACTACCAATACGAGGAAAGCCAAGAGGACCCGGACGGGTCTGAAGCCTACACACAAGAAGGAGCAGGAGGACGCCGTCGTTGAGTACGGTAGAGAAGAGACTGTATATAGTTGCCCGTAGGGGTACCAAAAAAAAAAAAAAAAAAAAAAACTGTTGCTGCTTAAAATATGTTCCCCGTTGGGACAAAAGAGTGAACTGTTCCCGTGTGTCCCCTATCCTTAATCAGGCTGAGGACTGTGAGCAGCCAATCCTTATCCCCACTGGCCGAGGACTGAGAGCGGCCATATCTTGTAAATATTATGTGTTTCCAGTTATTTATAGGAGTCCTTGGTGGATTTACCGGGAATCCTTTGTACAGTTAGTGGAGCGTAACCCAGGATGGACTAAAAGACTGTTAAGGACTCGGGGTAGGACAGACCCCTACCTGGTTACGTCTCCCTGTGTTGGTGAAATGGACACCTTGCTCTCTTCAGAGACTGCACCCGGTTGCGGACACGCCGTAACCATCTTTATATGTTTTCTTATTGTATTATTAATGTTTTTGCCTTGTTATGTTTTTCTAAATGTGTTTAGTCCCGGAGTACTAAATTTCACTAGGGGGGAATGTGGCACCCCAGGGGTCTGGTTTTCCACAGTAATGTAATGTTATGTCTGAGAGCAGGTGGGAGGTCCTTTGGTCAGGGATCCTGTGCATGCCACACCTCCTGCCCAGTCTTGGGAGGGGAAGGACTTCCCCTATATAAACCTGGGGCTGAGGCAGGGTAGGGAGTTCTGAGAGGAGAAGACAGGGAGCAGAGCTGCTCTATGGGCTCTGCTCCACAGGCAGGCCCTGTCCAGGGGCCTGAGCCTGGAGACAAGGAGAGTGGAGACAAGAAGCAGCATAGGAAACAGCAGAGTTACAAGGAGTCAGGGGCTGGCAGCTGCAGAGCTCGCCCTGACTAAGAAGATTCTTTACCGGACCCGGAGTCCGAGGCTGTGGGGACTAACTCCTACCCAGCAGCAGAATCCGTCAGGCAGGGGATTTCAGGTCCTCTGGCCCAGAAGCCCGAAGGCACGGTGACACGCGTGGGACCAGCACCGCCATCGTGGAGCGGAAGCCATTAGAAGGCCCCGAGTCACCGGCCATACGGGTGAGCACCACACGGTACACTCAGGGACGTGGGCTACTTACATCAGCTTCTAGCAAGGTAGCCAGAAGAGTACAATCAGTTTGGGAGGCCTACAACTACGCCTGGCCAGGGGAGATCCCATCTGCTCAAAGACTGACCAGGCCCCGTTTGCTAGCAAGTACTCCGGGAGGGTCTGTCGTTGTTACCAGTAAAGACCCTGAACTACACCGTACCGTCTCTGAGTGGTTCCTGCTACCCCCATCATCCACGTCGGCTGCCCTGAGGCCATACCCCTCCCGTTGGGGGTTATACTATCACGCTGCACAATCCTACCACCGGCCTCAGCGGTCTGCCCTGCAGCAGCAGCTTCCTGGCTGCACTCAACGGGTGGCGTAGTCATGAACTATTTACTACTAATAGACTGCCGTCTAGTTTGACTCCCTGGGCACGGACCGGGTCACCGCCACGAGACTACAACCCTCCACTGATCCGGCTCCGGGTAGGCTCCCGCGTGCGCAACGCAGCGCGGCACAGGCCCAGGGGCGCGTCAAACTATATCTGCATGTAGCTCTTCCAAAGACAGGTCCAGCAATACCATTATGTGGCCAATCTGTTCCTCCATTAATGAGAAATCAGCATTTGAATTCATATTCAAATGAGGCTGAAGATCTACTGTAGATGCAGCCTCTGTCACTCCAGCTCTATTCCCCGCCCAGCACTGCCTCCTTTTGCTTGATTGATTGCTCCTTTACCTGAAGTCACACATCATAGAGACGGTCAGTCAAGCAGGAGGTGGCGGCGCTGAATAGAGCTGGAGTGACAGAGGCTTCATCTACAATAGTTCTTCAGCCTCATTTGCTTATAAATTCAAACGCTGATTTCTCAGTAATGGAGGAACAGTCTGGCCATGTAAATCTATTGCTGGACTTGTCTTTGAAAGAGCTACATGCACATATAAATAATCTGAAATCCAGCTACCAAATTACCTTTAAAGGCCAGGCCATTTTTTGCTTTTGCACCTTCGTTTTTACCTCCCCTTGTTCCAAATACAAAATGCTTTTTTTTCTACCATTTTTTGACAGGTAAGATATATCAAGGAAGTAGATACATGTTAGTTTGAAACAATAGAAAACCATTATAGTATTGTATATATGTCCTATGTTCATATTCAATTTGATAAAGATCTTTATATAACAACGATGGCATTTTAAATTACATATGACAATTTCATAATTTTTTACTGCATTTTTGGGGGAAGATGCATTAAATTAACAAATCCAAATCTGGTGTATTGATTGTTTTTCTTTGCCGCATTTACTTTTTTTGGATTAAATAATTTATGCTTATCTTTTATCATTATTTAATTTGGAGATGAAAGTGATTCAAATTTATGTTAAATTAGATTATGTTTAGGTTTAAAAAAACTTTATTTTCACTTTTCTTTTTTAGTCTCCAGGGTCTTTAATCTGCAATCATTTGACCACTTGTACTATATATTGTAATACTTGAGTTGTTTTTTTCGTGTATATTAAAAATCATATGTTGCTTGGATTTCCTGTAGCACCAAAATGGAGGTGATGGGGGCCTTAGGCAAGCCCCTCGCTGCGCATGGCAGCACCCCACAATCACATCCTCGTTGAGCCTAAACTCCTTACACTGGCCTTTCCATGACAAACATATCTGTCATGGGATATTAAGGAGTTAATCCAGATCTATTAGATCATCTTACAGATCCTGAAACATGTATTTTAATTTATATAAAATAAATTATTTTTACCCAATAAAGAATTTAATATGAAGATATTTGCTTGTGCTTGCCAGCTAATTTTAATACGACTCTAATTGCCCTGTATCTGAAATAAATTAATATAAACTTTTCAACATTAAAATTGCAACACCAAAAGGAAAATTTGTGGAATTATAGAGATCATAGGATGGATAGACATGTTAATGATAATATTTAATAATGAAAAAATGCAAGCTAAATTTTTTAAAAAATCTCAATTTATTCAGTATCGAGTATGAGCGCCACGTGCTGAAATCCCCGTACTTACAGCCTTTTAAGTGGTTTATTAGCCTGTTTGCAGAAACAAACTGCATTAAACAATGCACACTGAGCGATCTGTAATAGATCTGTAATAGATCGCTCAGTGCACTTAGGCTGCCATGGCTCTCGGCAGTGCGACTCTTGAGTCGTGCAAGTCCCTACCATTTGCCCCATACAGCGGGTGTTTGAGGGGAGGGGAGTCTCAAACAAGACATCACAGGAAGATGGCCCTGCGGTCACTTCCTTGCAGTTCCTATCACCCCCCAAACAGGACATCATAAGAGGGCTGCGCTGCGGACACTTACCACAGCATCTGTCACAGTCATCCGATGATGACATCCTGTTTGAGGAGGGGTGATGAACAAGTGACCACAGCCGCACTTCTTAGGTTACAGCCGCCATTGTCCATGCTTCTGACACTGCTGCCTCTTTCCCTGAAATGTTTTCCACAGGATTCGAGCTGCCTGCTCGCTGGAAGGGATCACGAATTCAGTATCTGTCTATCCTGGATCCCTGGGGTCCAAGGAATCTTTTACCAGAGATATGATTAGCAGCAGGAAGGCTACACTACATCACAGCAGAGAAACTGAACCCTCACCACGCAGGTCCGACCAAAACCCTATGTGTGAGTTGTATGGAATCTTCTGGAACTGTTTGCAGAACTTCAGTAAAAGGAACAAACTGATTATTACCCTGTCTAACGCTGATTATTCTCTGCTGCTCCATTACTGTTCCAACTCCCATGGGAGCCAGTTCTGGTTGGGAAGGGTTAATCATCTGGCACTGTTCATTACCACCTAACTCCCAGGGGCCTTCATCAGTGCCCGGCCATACCAGGCCGAACATCCCAACTGACGTCACAAACCTTTTTATTATTAGCCCCATCATTGACAAAGACTGTCGCGCACCCCCGGTCGGGCCTGACCAGCACTCAAACCACCGTGCACCAGTTCTGTGACCGCAGCGGCTGGGGCAACACAGTGGCAGACACAGAAGTGTGGCAGCGGCCACTGAAGCTGCAGTCAGCTCTGCAAGACACCCCCACCCCCGAGACAGAACATCATCAGGGAACGATGCTGACAGAAGCTGTGGTAAGTGACCACAGCGCCACCCCCTGATGACACTTTGTGTCAGGATTTCAGGGGCTAGGGTGTCAGAAGATGCAGGGAAGTGACTGCGTTTTCCAGGGCCGGCTCCAGGTTTTTGTGGGCCTTGGGCAAAAGAGTCTCAGTGGGCCCCTTTAAAAGGGTTGTCCAGTACTTTTAAAAATAGCCCAGTGTGTTTTAATGATAAATAGAAGCTTCTTTCTAATTACCTCCTGGTGCTGTTTCTGCCTGTGAGTGGCGCCATCACTGGCCGCTCGCAGGCAGCACGTGACCCCCCGCTGACGTCCCGTCTATTGAGGCATGACTCAGCGCTGGGGTCCCTGCGGTGGCTGCTGGGTTGTGGGCGAGATTGTTCCCCACGTCACACCCAGCATCCACCGCGCGCTTTCCCAATGAATGGGGACGGAGAGCGCGCGGTGGATGCCGGGTGTGACGTGTAGGGTAACCCCGCCCACAACCCAGCAGCCACCGGTGGAATGCGGAACAGGGACCCTCAGCTGCAGCCTGGACTTGTCGTGATGTCAGCAGATGTCAGAGCCGGCTGCAGCCAGGGGTCACGTGATGCCTGTGAGCGGCCAGTGATAGCGCCGCTCACAGGCAGAAACAGCACCAGGAGGTAATTAGAAAGAAGCTTCTATTTATCATTAAAACACATTGGCATATTTTTAAAAGTACTGGACAACCCCTTTAACACATACCATGATTCATGATGCACAGATACCGCAGAGAAATATATATATAGTACAATGCCAAAGATTTCACTTCTTACATTACATGAGCGATATCTATTGTAAATTCTGCAATAGCTCAGAAACCGGCGAATCCTTGCAGCTCACAGTGCAGACTGGACAATACAGTCCTCTATACAGTTTTATGGGCCCCATATATTGCTCCATACAGAATAATGGACCCCATATATTGCTACATACAGAATACTGGACCCCATATAATGCTCCTTACAGAATACTGGCCCCCATATAATGCTCCATACAGGATACTGGCCCCCATATAATGCTCCATGCAGAATACTGGCCCCCATATAACACTCCATACAGGATACTGGCCCCCATATAGCGCTCCATACAGAATACTGGCCCCCATATAATGCCCCATGCAGGCTGTGCCCCCCACATAATGTCCGATGCAGGCTGTGCCCCCCACATAATGCCCCATGAAGGCTGTGCCCCCCACATAATGCTCCATGCAGGCTGTTCCCCCAACATAATGCCCCATGCAGGATGTTCCCCCCCATATAATGCCCCATGCAGGATGTCACCCCCCCCATATAATGCCCCATGCAGGATGTCACATCCCCTCCATATAATGCCCCATGCAGGATGTCACATTCCCACCCCATATAATTCCCCATGCCTCCATACATAAAAAAAAAAAAATCAAATACTCACCTCACTTCTCACCTGCTGACGCTGCTCAGCCCCGGACTCCTCAGCGTCGCTCTGCGCTGTCACTGCTCAGGAGAGGGCGCGGTGGAAAGACGTTATCGCGCCCTCTGACCTGAGACGTCACAGTGCTGCAGCCGCAGAAGAGACCGGACCTGCTGCGGAGGCACGGGGAGAGGTAAGTATTGTGCTGGCTGCGGGGGCCCTGAGCAAGCGTGGGGGGGGGTCTCTGGTCCCATAGCGCCCCGCGGTGTCCAGCGGCGAGTGGGCCCCCCTGCCTGCTCAGGGCCCCGGGTGCTGACGCCGGGCCTGGCATGTTCATCCTCTTGTGACGTCCTGTTTGAGCAGTGGCAAACACAGACACAAAAAGGGCCCTTTTGGAAAAAAAAGTACAGCGGCATTTTAAAGTCCAATAATTCATCATGATCAGGCCCATATTTGCTACTAGGTCTGGTGCCTAGGGTGGCGAGTTGCAGGGAGCGGGTCCGGGTCAAAATTGAAAAAAATAAATAAATTTCTTAATTACCCTCTGTCTGCTAGGTTCTTTAAGAAAACCAGAGAACAGAGAGGACAGTGTGATGGTTTTCGTTGATGAGGGGGTGAAGTTGACGCGCCCCCTGGGCCGTGGGGTACTCGGTGCCGGGCCGGTCGTTGCCAAGGGTGATGTCACAGTGGCGGTGACCCGGTCCGTGACCCAGGGTGGTCAATCAAAAGGGGGATATTATTTACAGGGGAATTGATGGTTTTGGTTTAAAGAGTTCGTGACGCCACCTGTGGTATGCGGCCAATAGGGAGCCGCCGCTGCAGAGCAGGTCCTCTGGGGCTGATGTTAGGGCAGCAGTGTTGGTGTAGCCCTCCACAGGTAGGGCTGAGCTCCAGGGCAGTGTCGAAGTTGTAGGCGGAATGCTGGGCGTTGTAGTGCAGGAGTGATGATGGAGCAGCGTCAATAACGGACAGAGACAGTGGGGTGCAGTCATCCGAGTTTACTCACAGTTCTTTTTAGGTTCCTTGGGTACACAGTCCAGGTGTCAGACTCCCGTGTAGCGCTGCGTTTGCCAGGCAAGGGTTCAGCAGTCCCTCAGGATGTCCAAGAGTACTTCGCGGGACCCCCTTTCTTTATGTTCCTTTCCTCAGCTGACTACTCGCTCTGGGACTCTCCCTCCTGCCCTGTGCCTCGCAAACTAAGTCCCAAGATGGTGTCCTCGGATCCTTCAGGGCAACCTAGAGTTCCCTGGTCCTGAATGGCTACCTTTCTTGGCCACTCGGGTGCGAGTGTGGCGACTGCATCATAAAGGTCAGAAGCCTCCGGTTTTCTAGTCGAGACCTGGAGTAACACGACTAGTCCAGGGGCCAGTTCCCTTCTTGCGGCCTGATCCCTCTGACTCTTGACAGATTCGGGCGTACGGGTGCCGTCCTGCACTCACCGTACCCCCTGGGATCCCTTATGTTACCGGAGCCTTTCTCCTCTGCTCCCCTCCTGGGTCTCTCTTACTAGGCCCCACTTATGGAGCAGAGCTCCTGAAGAGACTCTACTCCCTTCACTTTCCTCCTCTCACTGAAACTCAAAAACCTCAACTCCTAAGATGGCTCCCCTTTTATATCTATTCTATAAGTGTTCCCCTGTTCTACGTCCTCCACCCACACCCACTACTGGTTCCTCCCACTCCAGCCAGGGACAGGGCTCAGCAGAACACAGCGCATCTTGCCCTTCCAGCCAGCCTGGAGTAGTGTAGTGTTGAATGCGGGTGTTGGGGTCCCGGGCAGTACCCTTTCCCTACTTGAGAGTGAGGTACCACTAGATGTAGTACCTCTGTGGCGACTGAACCCTCAGGGGTGCCACAGAATGACTGTCATATTTCATTAGGGCAAACAGTGTAGTGAGAATATTTAACAGGAGAGAATAGTGTGGAGACCGTGTACCATAAGTGAGACCGTGTGGCGGCATTTTTTGTGCAGGGAGCACAGTGAGGTACAATTATTTATTTAAGGGCACTGCATAAGCCTTTATTTAGGGCACAGCGTGGGTGGTTATTTTTATTCAGGAGCATTATAATGACAGTTATTTTTAAGGACACTGTTTTGGGATGTGCTGCAGAAGAGTGGAGAAGATGGAAGCCTGCAGAGACAAGCGGTGGCTGTGAGAAGTCATCATGGAGTCAGGTACTTAAGATCTAAGGTGAATGTACATCAGTCAGTTGCAGCCTTTAAACGACCGCTGAGCTGCTATTTGAAGCTGATAGACAGTCGCTTAATAACCTGTTTAGACAAGATATGGCCTCATTTTTGTTATGGGTCCGGGTGGTGGAACCTCTGTGCTTTGGTGCAAGGAGGGACCAGAGGGGCGTAACTAAGTGCCTACTCAGACCGACCTAGGTCACACGGCGGCTTAGTCGACTCTGTGAATCAGGGAGGGACCGGGCAGATGAACCAGGTGCCACTCTGGGACCGACCTTGTGTGAGAGCAGGTGACTCCCATGGGTCAGATGACAGGAGCTGACCGGTACAGCGGATGAGCATGGCAGGAAGGCTGGCGGGTGATCCGGGTAGATAAGCAGGCAGTTACGGCTGATAGCCAGACAGGTGCTCCGGGTAGGCAAGCAGGCGGGTACGGCGGATAGCCAGACAGGTGCTCCGGGTAGGCCAGCTGGCAGGCACGGCAGGTAACTGGCAGGTGTTCCAAGTAGGCAGGCATGCTGGCGGGCACAGCAGTTAACTGGCAGGTGCTCCAGGTAGGCAGGCTGGCGGGCACGGCAAGTAACTGGCAGGAGCTCCGGGTAGGTAGGCTGGCGGGCACAGCAGGTAACTGGCAGGTGCTCCGGGTAGGCAGGCTGGCGGGCTTGGCTGATAGACTGGCGGGCTGGACTGTTAGACAGACTGGGGGGCAAGGCTGACAGGCAGCGGGACCTAAGGGCTGAGGAAAGTGTTAGCACACAAAACAACAACCTTGCACAGGCACCTCCATTTTGGAGGAGGTGCCTTATATAGGGGAAGTCCTCCAGCCATTGGCCGGGGACTCTTTAGGATGGCGCACAAGGCCCCTTTAAGAGGGAGGGAGCGTGCCCTAACAGCAGTGTCCTGGAAGCTGAGCACGGTGCGCACCACAGCAGCAGCGGGAGGGGAGCAGGAAGACACCGGATCGGGACCACGGCGGTGAGGGGAACGGTGTCTCTGCCCGGCAGGAGGCAGAGACGCCTTATGCTACAGTACCCCCCTTTACGCCCCCTCTTCTTTAGGCCCACGAGAATTTTTTTAAGAAGATGAGGGGCATGAATGTTTTCCCTGGGTTCCCAAGACCTCTCCTCCGGACTAAACCCCCTTCTAATCCACAAGAAAGAAATCCTCTTACCCTCTTGGTGGCCAAAATGTTTTCTACCGCAAAGATGTCCTCAGCGGAAACTGGAGCTGAGGAGGTATCTGGATCGTCAGAGAAAGAATTAAGAACAACTGGTTTGAGGAGAGATACATGAAAGGAGTTGGGAATCCGTAAGGTGACCGGGAGTTTCAGCTTGTAAGCCACGGGATTAATTTGGTTCAGAACCTCGAACGGACCGATGAACCGCAAACCCAACTTGTAAGGATGGTATCTTAAGGCGGACATATTTGGAGGAAAGCCAGACCTTGTCTCCCGGACAGAATTGAGGCGGATCCAGACGTCTCTTATCAGCATCTCTCTTCATCCGCTTGGAGGACAGAAGAAGTGCAGATCTAGTATCTTCCCAAATAGACGAAAATTCGCTGACGAGAGACTCCGCGGCAGGATTGTCCACTGAAGAGAAGACGGGAAACGGAATCTGGGGGTGTCGACCGTAGACCACAAAAAATGGGGATTTAGTAGAAGACTCGCTCTCATGGTTGTTATAGGAAAACTCGGCCCAGGGCAGAAGCTCAACCCAATCGCTATGGTGAGCGTTGACAAAGTGCTGAAGAAAGCTGGTAAGGATCTGATTGATACGTTCCACTTGACCACTGGACTGAGGATGATAAGCAGAAGAGAAATCCAAAGAGACATCCAGCAGCTTGCACGTGGCTCTCCAGAAGCGCGAAGTGAATTGAACTCCGCAATCCGAGACAATGTGAAGGGGTAAGCCATGGAGACGAAAGATGTGATGGATGAAGTCCTTAGCCAGCACAGATGCAGACGGAAGACCAGGCAGAGGGATGAATTGGGCCATCTTAGAAAAGCAGTCGGTGACCACCGAAATGACAGTACAACCGGCAGAAACAGGGAGATCCGTGATGAAGTCTATTGCAATGTGTTGCCACGGAGCAGAAGGCACGGGAAGAGGAAGGAGACAGCTGGCTGGAAGGTGCCTGGGAACCTTGTTACGGGCACAAGAGGAACAAGCCGGGACAAAGTCCGCAACATCCTTGCGCAGGGAAGGCCACCAGTAATGTCGGGCAACGAGCAGAAAGGTCTTCCTCTGGCCAGCATGACCGGCTAGTTTGGATGAATGGCCCCAGAGTAGAATCTTCTTTCGATCCGGAACCGCTGCAAAGGTCTTACCGGGTGGAAGATGAGACAGGTCAAACGGAGCAAGAGTCATTACTTCGGAAGGGTCAATGATATGTAGAGGCTCCTCCTCTTGGTCGGAAGACAGGAATGAGCGGGATAGAGCATGAGCTTTAATGTTCTTGTCCACCGCGCGGTAGTGCAGAGCGAAGCAGAATCGGGCAAAGAATAGAGACCACCTGGCCTGACGTGGATTTAGTCTTTGGGCGTTCTGCAAATAAGCGAGGTTTTTATGGTCAGTGTAGATGACCACTGGGTGCAGAGCCCCCTCAAGCAAATAGCGCCACTCCTCCAGCGCTAACTTGATGGGCAGCAGTTCTCGATCTCCTATAGAGTAGTTGCGTTCGGATGAGGAGAAGAGCTTGGAGAAGAATCCGCAGGTCACCATTCGCCCGGACGACGATTTCTGGGTGAGCACTGCTCCGGCCCCGGAGGAGGGCGCATCAACCTCCAGGAAGATCAGCTTGTTGCAATCCGGACGGTGTAGCACAGGAGCGGAGGAGAAGGCTTGTTTAAGGGAGACGAAGGCCTTCTCCTCTTCGGAAGTCCATTCCCTGGGATTTACTCCTTTACGGGTGAGCGCAGAGATGGGAGCAGTCCGGGAGGAGAAATGAGGAATGAAGAGGCGGTAATAGTTTGCGAAGCCCAGGAATCGCTGAATTGCCTTCAACCCCTCCAGTCGGGGCCACTTTAAGACGGCAGACACCTTCTCGGGATCCATCCGCAGACCAGTCTCAGAGATAATATAGCCCAGGAATGGCAGAGAGGTCTGCTCAAAGAGGCATTTGTCATATTTAGCATATAGGCGATTCTTCCAGAGCCTTAGCAGAACCTGACGAACATCCCTCCGGTGTGAGGGCAGATCCGGAGAGAAAACCAAGATATCGTCCAGGTACACCATTACACAAGAATACAGGAGATCTCGGAAGATGTCGTTGACCAGCTCCTGGAAGACGGCTGGAGCATTACAGAGACCAAAGGGCATCATGCGGTATTCATAGTGACCGTCCCGGGTGTTGAATGCCGTCTTCCACTTGTCTCCATGGCGAATCCGGACCAAATTGTACGCCCCACGAAGATCGAGCTTGGTGAAGATCTTCACGCCTTTAAGGCGGTTAAACAGCTCCGAGATAAGAGGCAGGGGGTACTTATTTTTGATGGTAATCTGGTTTAAGCCCCTGTAATCGATACAGGGACGTAGAGAGCAGTCTTTCTTCTTGACGAAGACGAATCCTGCTCCAGCCGGAGAGGTGGATTTCTGGATAAATCCCCTAGCAAGATTCTCCTCTATGTAGTCAGACATGGCACGGGTCTCGGCCAGCGACAAAGGCTAGATTCGCCCACGGGGAGGAGAAGCACCAGGTACCAGGTCGATGGGGCAATCATACAGCCTATGAGGTGGTAGTGTCTCAGCCTCCTTTTTGTCAAAGACATCCGCATAGGACCAGTAGGGTGCCGGAAGACCAGGTAGATTAGCTGGAGTAGACGGGGGTCGAGCAGGACGAACCGGAACCAGACAGGACTGGGCGTGGTCCAGGGTGACCAGGTACATCACAGCATTGAGCTGCTGTTACACGAGGTACGAGCCTTCCTAGGCCGCCTGAAGCTTCTCCTGGGATACGGGGACCAGTACTCACACCTTTAGACCCACCTGGTAGGTCCTCTCACAAGCTTTCTGGTTGTACCATCGCTTCTGGTCAGCCTGGGCTCGTGTCATATTGCCGTGCACCAGCTGCGCCAAGGCCTGCATTTTGTCACGGAAGCACACGACATATTCGCCATATTCGATGACCGACACTCTAGGGGTGGCTAAGTCCCCTTCCCAGACCTCCTTCACCAGAGCCAGAGGGCCCCGCGCATGCCGGCCGTACAGGAGCTCAAAGGGTGAGAACCCCGTTGAGGCCTGTGGAATATCCCGGTAGGCAAATAGCAGGTGTGGGAGGTACTGCTGCCAGTCATGCCCGTGGGAGTCAACCAACATCTTAAGCATCTGATTCCGGGTGCCATTGAACCATTCGCATAGGCCGTTGGTTTGTGGGTGGTACGGGCTGGTCACCAGATGTTGCACCTGTATTTGCTTACAGAGGGACTCCATCAGCTGTGACATGAACTGGTTCTTCCAGTCAGTGAGCATTTCCTGGGGAAAACCCACTCGGGAGAAAATCTCCAGTAAGGCGGTGGCCACCTTGTCGGTCCTAATGGACGACAAGGCTACCACTTCCGGGTACCAGGTGGCATAATCTACTACCGTCAGTATGAAGCATTTCCCGGAGCAGCTGGGAGTGACCATCAGGCCAATCAAATCCACAGCCACCCTCCTGAAAGGCTCTTCAATGATGGGCAGAGTTACTAGTGGGGTCTGGGGCGATGCCCCACCTTCCCTACCCTCTGACTGGTGTCACATGGCAGGCAGTAGCCAGCCACCTCGGCCCCCATCCTTGGCCAGTAGAAATGATGGGCTAACCTGGCCTTGATCTTATGGATCCCTAAATGTCTGGCCATCGGAATCTCGTGCTCCATCCGCAACAACTCCGCCCTGAACGGATAGGGTACCACTAACTATCAGTCCCTGGACCGTGAACCTCGTTGGACTGTTACCCGGTACAGCCGTCCTTGGTCCCAGACCACCCTCTCGAGGTCTGAGTCCGAGGGAGGCTATGCCGCCTGCTCCTTAATAGCTTTCAGGCTGTCGGTAGTCTCTAATGCCGCCTGAAACCCCTGACTGGACATGGCCAGAATAGACAAAACTGCCACGTCTTCTGTCAGTTCCCCGGGACCTGTCTCCTGGCCTCCGTCTGACCCGGCAGCCACTTGGTCGGAAGGGGAGAAGCCGTCGGACTCACGAGGGGCCCCTGGGGCCTGGGTGCCCCCACTGCGCGTGACAGCGGCCACGGCCGCTGTGACTGCGGGTAGCGTCCGCCTCTCCTCCACTTCTGACCAAGCCTCTGGTCTAAACGGACTACTCTGGCCCTCTGACATCCTGGTTGTGGGGGAACCATGCCATGCTTCCTTACCTGGGAGCCCTACATCTACTGGGACTGCCCCTCCCTCCATGGCATTCTCCTCCTCCACAGCTGTTTACCTCCTGTCTGTCCCCTCTGTGACACCCTCACAGGACAAACGGTTCCAGCCTGCTAGCTGGCCACACTCTGAGGCCTTATCACAACCGACTTGATCAATCTCCTCCCACCCAAGGGGAGAGGGACACAGTCCATCACCCACCCACACATCCCCATCAGTAGGCATGTAAATAACATTAGCAGCAATAGTGGTGGACATGACATTGTCTGGAGAGTTATGCCTTGGGGGTTCAGTGGCCACATAGTGGGACACTAGCTGTCCGAAGTCTCTCCCAAGTAAAACATTCACGGGAATGTTTGGAGTTACCCCTACCTCCTGCACTCCCCTCCCGGCGCCCCAGTCCAAATACACCTTGGCGATGGGCAGCGCCGGCTCGACGCCTCCAATCCTGGAGATGGCAAGAGTCTTCCCATAATGGGGTGACACCAGTTCTGGCCGCACAAGAGTTATCTCAGAGCCGTGGCCATGGCCCCGGCCTGCCTATGGTGACAGTCTGAAGGTTGTCAAGGGACCTCCCACCACCCCCACTCACAAACCACTGGATGGTTTCTGGGATGGGGACGGGCCCTTCTGGCGCTGGGGACACATGGCTTTGAAGTGGTCTGGTTGTCGGCAAAGGTGACACAGTCGGGAATCCCCTACCGGCATGGAGAGGAAAGCATGGGTAGCTGCTGGACGGTGGTGAGCTCCTGCCCCGTGGTCCATTTATCAACGGCTCCCAGTAGTAGGCCTCGCATGTGATCGACCCAGCTGTCTGCAGGACCCCGCTGCAGACTCCGGAGCTTCTTCCTGTATGACTCACAGGTCAGGTTGTACTGCCGAACCAGAGCCAGCTTGATGTCCTCATAGCTCAGGGTGGTCTCACTGGGCAGGTACCCAAAGATTTCCAGGGCCTTACGCCTAAGGCAAGGGATTAAGAATCGGACCCACCGGTCCTCAGGCAGATGGTACTGGTGGCAGGTTTTTTCAAACGCCGGCAATAAAGTGTCCAAGTACCCTCCTTTATCCAGCAGGGGGAAGTCCTCCTCCCGTAGCTTCGGGACTCGGATCTCAGGGGTCTCACAACTGGCTGGGGCCTGCAGCTGGAGCTGGAGCTGAAGAATATCTTTCTGTTGCTCACGCTCCCGCTGACTTTTCGCCATGAGGGTGTTGTAGGTGGCCCTGTCCCCTGCCTGGAGACTCACAAGGGCAACTTGCATGAGGGGGTCGGGTAGTGGGTGGCCCACTGCGGGACCAACCGCCGGCGACTCTCTTCTTGGGGTGCCTGGGTCGGGGCTCCCCTCCTTCTGGAGCAACATAGACTTCCACCTCCTTCCTACCATCTGGAGCATTGGACATCTCATTGCTTTTGCTCCTGGTGCCACTGGCCATCCTTGCACGCTACGGTCACTGACACCAAACTGCAACCTGATGCACCCACACACCTTACGGTATTTGCACTCTGACTGTCTAGTGCTGAGTTGGTCTTAAGACTCCAGCAGCAGAAGCTTCTACTGGCAGTCTTTAATGTCTGTGAGTATGCATTCCACACTCACACACACTATTATCTCTATCCCACACCGCTTGCCACCAATGTGAAGAAACGGCAACAGGTGGACCCCACCGAATCTCGCCGTTGCCACCACTTGTGATGGGTCCATACCCAGCCTCCCGCCTGACGTCACAATTACGTCAGATGGAGCACATGGTACGGACCTGCCCTCTGCACCAATGTGATGTTCCAGCACCACCCTTAGGGACGAATAAGGTCAGATTGGTACAGTTCTGCACAGACCCTCCCCTGTCCACACGGGTTCAGGAAGGCACCGGGGAGTGAGGAGAGGAGGCCCACTCAGTCACTGACATAGCACCACACTTGCCCACAACCCTGACAGGCTGAGAGGCTCCGTTCACTATCTCCAGTGAAGCAGAGCCTGGTCGGCCTGGGAGAGCTGCCACCAGTTTCTATTTGATATAACGGACATATATCGGGCTAGAAACCCGCCCTGTAGCTTGTTCGTTGGACCGAAAAACAGACGTAAGGTTTGTGGATCGAGATAAAAGAACAGCCCAAAGTTAAATTATGTATTTAATCGCCGTAAGGGCACACTAAACACTACACTATATACATAAGGGTTATACATATACAGTGGTCAGAGTTGCAAACACAAAAGCAAGGGTACAAAAGAAATAAAGCAGTTGTTACAAGTCAGTTACCGGTTTAGATGGAAAGGCCTGACTTTTGGGGGATGGGCTGCAACATGGGAGGCGTGCGGGACCTCTGGTTCTTGCAGGACTTTTCCCACATGACTTGACGCCCCGACCTCCCCAGGAAAAGACAATAGGCACTAGCTACAGAGATCTTTAAACTCTCTGGGTCACTCCCCCTACTGCCCCCTGCTCAAGCCCAAGTCTCCACCTCAGTTCTCTCCCAGCTACAGATTCCCAAAAACTAAGATGGGCTATACCTCCTTACTGGATGATCCTAGGGAGACGGTTCTGGTGTCATCGGATTCAGCCGGGCCCCTGCTACGCGTGGAGACCAAACACAGTGGCCCTAGGGGCTTCTGAAAGGCTGTGAGATTCTCCATTCTCTTAGGTTTCCAAAAATCTATTTTGTGTATCACTCGGATGTATTGTTTTCCCATAACTTGCTGTTGAATTATAGTTTCCTAAACAAAGGGAGCACATGGCCGGGGGATGGGCCGTCCTGTGCCACTCACAGCTGCTCACTCCGTGCTACTCAGCCCCTCTCCTTTCCGCATGCTGTAAGAGGTGTCGGATTTGCATATGTAGAGCTCTGTAAAACCTGCCTGCCAGTGCACAGTGATTGACAGGGGATTACCTTGAATATCTTCACAGCCCCCATACACTATAGACAGCTGTGAGATTGTTCGGCTAGTACCTATCTCGCCCGGCTTTCCCATATACAGAATGGCTCACTCTGCCGAGTGTTCCTGTGCTCTGTATGAGAGCCGCTGTTGGACATCTCTGGCAGCAACTTATGACTTAAAGAACAAAAGGCTCTACAGTCCGAAATCAGACATGCTGGATTCTTATCTCCCCTGACAATCATCAGTCAGTGCCATGGACACGGGCACGGACCGCAAATACGGACTTCCTCAGAAAGTCCGTATTACTTTTTGGGGTCGGCACACCGAACATGGACCCATTTTTGCTAACCAACCAAGGAAAGCAGACAGCTGGGAGCTGCAGCACTTAGCTGTTTGCTTTCCCTTAGCTGGTTAATAAAAATAGGGGGGAACCCATGACTTTTTTTTCATTTATTTCTTACTAATATAAATAAATGGAAAAAAAATATGTGGGATCCCACTATTTTTAATAAACAGCTGAGGGACAACTGACAGCTGTTGGCTGATGGTAATATTCTGCGAACAGGCCAATAGCCCTAAAGGTTACCAGGCTATTAATATCAGCTGACAGTTGTTTGCTTTGAACTTACTTGTTATTATAGGGGAGACCCCCAAAAAAATTGACGTGGGGGTCACCCCTATATTCACTAAACAGCAAATGCTAAACAGACAGCTGTGGGCTAATATTAATAGCTAGGAAGGGGCCATTAGGCCAACATATTTTCTGGCTATTAATAACAGCTCACAGCTGTTTGATTAGTGTTTACTGGCTAGATTACAGGGGAACCCCAGAAAAAATATACATAGGGTCCCCCTATAAATTGTAACCAGCAAAGGCTAAACCGATAACTGTGGGCTGATATTAATAGCCGGGGAAGGGGCCATGGAAATTGGCCCCCTCTGAGGTTAATAACATCAGCCCTCAGCCGCCTCAGAAATATGGGTCTTAACTTCAGCTCTTTCCACTTGCCCTGGTACGGTGGCAAGTGGGGTAATAGGGTTGGGGTTCATATCAGCCTTGTATTGGCAGCTGTCATGAAGCCAGAGGTTAGTAATGGAGAGGCATCTATAAGACATGCTCATTACTAGCCCCATAGTAAAAGTTTGTAAATAAAGACACGGCATGTAAAAAATCCTTTATTTTAAATAAAAATCCACATTTTTTTTTAAATGGACTAGTCACTACTTTTAGCTGCTTCACGTCTTGGGGAACCTGAAGTGGTTAAAAAAACTCAAAAGACTGGACATATGAACAGCGAGTCGTTTTTACATTTCAGTATATGAGTTCATTCTTTTTAGCATATATTTAGCACTTTTTCAGGCGGGTTAGAGAGCAGATCTTCAGAATAAAACCCTATGTGCACATACCCTTAGTCTGACTGATCAGTATGGGGCATACCACTTAAAGAGCCTAGGGCAGCATGAATGTAAAATACAGCCCTATGATGTACAATTCCACCTACTTTGGGAAATGGGCCACTAACCTCCTGGGGGGCTGCACAGATTTCATCATTGGTATGTCCGCCCCTGTGTTTGAGACTCCCCTCAAACAAAACATCACAGGAAGCAAGAAATAAAAGCACATCTAGGGATTAACTATACAGGGAGAATGGTAGAGAATTTTATAATAAAGCAAATGACAAAAGTGGTTAGGGCTTATAGATAGATATTTATAAAGGGCAATATAGATATTGGACATCCCCTTTAATAAACTGTGCCAGAGACACAATGTATTGTACTGCATAACACTGACAGGCTGGATGATGCTCTGTACTGTATATGTAGTACAGGGTTTTATCAATGCAATCAAGAGATCGCATGTTCAAGTCCCCTTGTGGGACTAATATTATAAAAAAAATAAAAAATATTTTTAAATATTTAGAAAAGAAATAAATAAAAATACAAATTTTCAGAATAAAAGGAATTTATTCTAATAAAAAATAGACACTTAAAAAAGATACATATCTGGTATCACTTCATCTGTAATGACCAGTACAATAAAAATATACAGGGTGGTCAAAAAGTAGGTGGACAGAAAGAGATTTATCAAACACCAAATTGCAGCCGCCTGTCTGGATCATCCTTCAATAAACCATGAATTAGACGTGGACGATAAGCTTTGCACCCAATAGATTTCAGGATTCGCATGATAGAAGCTCGTGAAATTCCCAATTCCAAAGAGGCTCTTCTGGTGGACTTTTTTGGACTCTGAACAAATGTTTCAGCAGCAAGTTGTTTATTATCTTCTGTACAGACTGTTTTGGGTCGACCAGTTTTTGGAGCATTAAGGATTGAGCCAGTGGCATTGAATTTATCACGAATGCAGTAAATGGTTTGTCTCTTTGGGGCTTGAATACCAAATGTTTCAACCCAATTTGCTGTAACGGTTTCAGCATTTTGAGATTTTCAATACTCTGTTAAAATCCATTTTATTTGATCTGTATTTAAATTATTTGCCATTATGTGTTATCTGAATTATCTGAAAAGAAAACAGATTTGGTGGAGATCTATCTGTGAAAACTAGATCTGTGAAACTGGCTCAGTTGCCCTTAGCAACCAATCAGATTCCACCTTTCATTTTCCAAAGCGTCTGTGAGGAATGAAAAGTGGAATCTGATAGGTTGCTAATGGCAGCTGAGACAGTTTCACTTTACACTATGTTTGATAAATCTCCCCCTTCATAACCTTATTACACTTTCTGTCCACCTACTTTTGGACCACCCTGTATATCATTATTTATCCCACAGGGTGAATGCCACACAAAACAAAATTAAAAATTACATTAAAATTGCAATTTTGTTCATTCTATCCCACAAAAGAATGAAACAAAAAAGCATCATAAAGACGTATGCACCCCAAAATCGTACTAATAAAATCTACAGCTTGTTACACAAAAAACAAACCTTTATAGAACTCGGTACTCTGCCACATCAAGACCTCACCAAAAGCTCATCGAGAGAATGTACGCTAAGGTACTCAAGACCCCTCCAATTAAATGGATATAAAATAAATAAATTAAATGGTCTGATTTGCACAGAGCAATTTGTTTCTATTTTGCTCCTAAGGCCACAGCCCCACTATCAGTATTTGGTCAGTATTCAGTCAGTATTTTTTCTCAGGAGTGGGAGCCAAAACCAGGAGTGGGTGATAAATGCAGAATTGGTGACTTGTTACTATTATACCTTTTCTCTGATTGTTCCTCACATGGTTTTGGCTCCCACTCGGCTCTGGGATGTCATCTGAATGTGGTCCAATTTCTTTTACAGACTGATAGACTTGAATGTCGGAGTGCATTCCGATTATCTGAGGCAAATCAAGCATACTGAGATTTTTTTTCCTAGGAAAAATCAGACATGTGTACAAACTCATTGAATAACATTGGTCTGAGTAAGATACGATGTTTTGACAGATCACACTCAGTCCAAAACTATAGTCATCTGCAAGAGCCCACTTTTTTTACTATGGTATTTAGTGCACTTTTTTTACATGCATTTTTGTTGCGTTTTTGATGCTGCGTTTTTTTGGTATGTCACTTTTTAAATAAAGCTGCTTTGTTATTGATACTTCCTGGTATTTGGCTTTGACAAACCTTTATTGATATAGTCATATGCGGATTACATGCATTTTTTATGCGTTTCTGCCCCAGAAACGCAATAAAAGCGCATATGCATTTTTTTCCAGTGGATTTTCAACAGCTGATGCAAGTCTATGTGAAAAATCCACACATAAAACTCAGCGTACCCACAAGAGAAATTGACATGATGCGGATTTGAAACACGCACTGCTGGTCAGTTTAAGTTGAGTAAAAAAGAAGCAGAGTGGGCATGAGATTTCTATAAATCCCATCTACTTTGCCGGAACTGTAAGACACTGCGTTTTTGACGTAGTGAAAACACTCAGCATCAAAAACATACCAAAAGCTCATCATGAGAACACAGCCAAAAAATTAAGGTCTGAGCATCAAAAAATATGATAACAGACTAAGAGTTGTGATGGGCGAACCTGTGGGTGTTCGGGTCCGTCGGGCTTGGTCGAACATCAAAAAAAAGCTTGGTTCGGTTCTGGTACCCGAACCCGGACCCCATTTAGATGAATGAGGGGCCCAAACATCCGTTGTTTGCCACACTGTCATCTACATGATAACGCTGCAAACACAGGCTCTGATCGGCTGTGAGATCATTACCGCTGGTCAGAGAGCTGCGGTTCCCACGCTGTCAGATGACATCGTGAGCCAGCAGCTGTGACTGGCAGTAAAAAGGTTACCGCCAGTCACAGGCATCAGCTGATGAGTGAGTACTACTCTCATCAGCGTATGCCTGCTGTCACTGATGAAAGCGAGAGCAGGCACCGCTGATGGGAGTATTCATCAGCCGGCGCCAGTGCTATAAATAAATAATTAAAAAAATGATGTGGGGTCTCTTCTATTTTTGATAACCAGCACAGGTAAATCCGACATCTGAGGGCTGCAACCATCAGCTGACAGCTTTATCATGGCTGTTTATCAAGAATAGGGGGTCCCAATGCCGTTTTTTTAAATGTAATGAAATAAATTATTTTAAAAGAAACAGCATGGGGACCCCACATTTTTGACAGCCAGCCAAGCTAAAGCAGACAGTTGGGGGCTGGTATTCTCAGATGGGTAAGGGGCCATGGATATTCCCCCCCCAGCCTAAAAATAGCAGCCCGCAGTCGCCCCAGAAAAGGCACATCTATTACATGTGCCAATTCTGGTGCTTTGCCTGGCTCTTCCACTTGCCCTGGTGCGATGGCAAGTGGGGTAATAGGTTTGGGCTTGATATTAGCTGTTTTATGGCGCTGACATCAAGCCCAGATGTTATTAATGGAGAGGCTTCTATAAGATGCCCCCATTACTAACCCCATAGCTAGATTGTTAAAAAAAACACCCAGAATAAAGTCTTTTAATTGAAATAATGACACAAACACCTTTATTTGAAATAAAAAATATAAAAGCAAATTTAAACTAACCTTTGCACCTAATCCACTGAAGGCCATGTTCCCTGTAACAGAATAAAAGTAATAAACAACCATAATACTCACCTTTACATCTAATCCACTGAAGCCCGTGTTATCTGTAAAAGAAGAAAAATAATAAAGAACCATATTCCTCACCTGTCCGACGTGAAGATAATCCATATCTGTCCCACAAAGATTCGGATGATTTGGATAGCGGTCACATCAGTGATGCGACCGCTATCCACGCCAGCCGGCTCACACTCACACAGGAGCGTGTAGCGGTGCCGTGAGAAAGGTCACCCAAGTTCATAGCTGATGAATCCGATCACCTCACTTATGGTACCTCTGGCTGCGTGAAAAACTTCTCATGCAGCCAGCGGTGCCGTAATTGAGGTGACCAGGGTTCAGCAGCTATGAACTTGGGTGACGTTTCTCCTGGCACTGTGAGACACTAAGCCATGCTAGCACATGCAGCTCAGTGTCTCTGCTGGCTGCCAGGCTGAATGCTTGCATCATGCCAACGTTCAGCTTGGCATTCAGTTGTCCCGCGACGAGTCTAGCTCTGCTACAACTGGATTATCTTCACATCGGACAGGTAAGAGATATGGTTGTTTATTATTTTTTCGTCTTTTACAGGTGCCATGGGCTTCAGTGGATTAAGTGTAAAGGTGAGAAAAACTTAGCATTTTTATTTTTATTTCAAATAAAGGAATCAGTGTCTTTATTTCAAATAAAGGATTTTATTCTTGCTGTGTGTTTATTTCAAAATTTATTATGGGGTTAGTAATAGGGGTGTCTTATAGACTCCTCTCCATTACTAACCCTTGGGGTTGATGTCAGCTGACAATAAAAAGCTGACATCAACCCCAACCCTATTACCCCACTTGCCCCCGTAACAAGGCAAGTTGGAAGAGCAAGGCTAAGCGCCAGATTTAGCACATCTAATGGATGTGCCATTTCTGAGGTGGCTGAGAGCTGATGTTTTTAGTCGGCGATGGGCTAATATTTATGGCCCTTTCCTAGGCTATTAATATCAGCCTGAAGCTGTCTGTTTAGCCTTTGCTGTTTATTTAGTATAGGGGGGACCCCACGTCATTTTTTTGGGGGGGGGATCTCCCCTATTATAACCAGTAAAGGTTAAGACTTTATTCTGGGTGTTTTTTTACAATCTAACCATGGGATTAGTAATGGGGCTGTCTTATAGACGCCTCTCCATTACTTACCTCTGGGCTTGATGTCAGCGGCCTTAAAACAGCTGACATCAAGTCCAAACCTATTACCCTATTGCCACCACAACAGGGCAAGTGGGAAGAGCCGGGCAAAGTGCCAGAATCTATTAGATGCGTTTTTTCTGGGGCGGCTGCTATTTTTAGGATAGGAGGGCCAATATCCATGGCCTCTTCCCAGTCTGAGAATACCAGCCCTCAGCTGTCTGCTTTAGTTTGTCTGGCTGTCAAAAATGGGGGGACCCCATTATTTAAATAATTTAAATATTTAAATCATTTAAAAAAACAGCGTGGGGACTCCTCTATTCTTGATAACCAGCCATGATAAAGCTGAAAGCTGGGGGCTGCAGCCTGCAGCTGTTGGTTTTGCCTGCGCTGGTTAACAAAAATGCAAGAGACCCCATGTCATTTTTTTAATTATTTATTTATTTATAGCACAGGTGACGGCTGATGAATACTCCCATCAGCGGCGCCTGCTCTCACTGAGGTCCGTGTTCGGGGCCCATGCCCAAACACTAGGCGTTCGGGGCCCATGCCCAAACACTAGGCGTTCGGTACAGACCCCGAACTTTACTGTCCAGGTTCACCCATCACTAACTAAGAGCAATGAAGCTCAAATCAACAAGGTGCACAAAAAAAATGTGATATGATGCATAGCACGATATAGTACAGATTGCACTACAAAGACTAGTGGATTGATGTTACATTCAACTCTTCCATTCAAAATACCAAAATATATTTTTTAATTAATATTTGGCTGCTCTGAATGTTATAAAATGTATCAATTTTCTCTTTCTAAAGTTATAATTTTATTTGATCTGGCTGATGAATGACGTTAGTGTATGTATGGGAGGAAGAGCTGATGTCTGGAACTCTTGTGAAATGTCTAGTTCACTGGCATTGATAAATTAGGGATTACATTAAATAAAATATGCTTTAAAGAATTGGGATACACACTTGCACTTAATGCCCTCAACACTGAGTGCACTGGCAATATGCAATAGCCAACTACAGTATTTGTAAACTAATAGTAAAATAGATATGCCAGCTCTCAAAGTATTGAAAAGCAGTGTACCAAAATATAAAAAAAACATTATTAAAATTGTCAACAGGCTTAAAAGCACAGTCATTATTACAAACGAAAAATTATATTGGTTCACTTCCCAGTAGGTTAAATTCATTTTGAACTGGCGTTTGAATAGACGTTATGTACAATTTAATGCAATTAAATACAGATGCATATGTATTAAGGCACAGATATACTGTGTCAATACATCAGCCCCTTTTAACCCCTTCACGCCATGGCCATTTTCTACTCCTCTTCTTTCTAGAACCATAACTTTTTTATTTCTCTGTTCCTACAGCCATATGAGGGCTTATTTTTTGCATGACGAGTTGTACTCTTGAATGACACCATTGATTTTACCACATAGTGTACTGGAAAAAGGGAAAAAAATTCCAAATGCTGTGAAATTGCAAACAAAAGTGCAATTCCACAATTGTTTTTTTTTATTTACCATGTTCACTAAATGGTAAAACTGTATACAAACAGCGACCAACATATCTTAAAGAAACAATGGCTGAAGCCCCAGTAAATCCAGGGTCAGCCGGAATAGCCTACTCATATAGCATTTAAAACAGAAGAAACCATGAGTACAAAATGGCATAAAAAATTAAAGTTTTATTTAGTCAATCTGTAAATAATTTACATTAATATATCCATAATATAAATATAATACATGACAAGAAAGTGCAATGTTCTGCAAGGGCATATCATACCCAAGCTAAAAAGATAGAATCCATATACATAGTGTGGTATCTTTTCCGATATATACTGGATAGAATAAGGCTATACAGTGCCTACAAGTAGTATTCAACCCCCTGCAGATTTAGCTGGTTTGATAAGATGCAAATAAGTTAGAGCCTTCAAACTGCAAACGAGAGTAGGTTTTATGAACAGAAGCATAAATCTTACAAACCAAAAAGTTATGTTGCTCAGTTGAATTTTATTAAATTTTAAACATAAAAGTGTGGGTCAATTATTATACAACCCCTATGTTTAATATTTTGTGGAATAACCCTTGTTTGCAATTACAGCTAATAATCGTCTTTTATAAGACCTGATCAGGCCGGCACAGGTCTGTGGAGTTATCTTGGCCCACTCCTCCATGCAGATCTTCTCCAAGTTATCTAGGTTCTTTGGGTGTCTCATGTGGACTTTATTCTTGAGCTCCTTCCACAAGTTTTCAATTGGGTTAAGGTCAGGAGACTGACTAGGCCACTCCAACACCTTGACTTTTTCCCTATTGAACCAGGCCTTGGTTTTCTTGGCTGTGTGCTTTGGATCGTTGTCTTGTTGGAAGATGAAATTACGACCCATCTTAAGATCCTTGATGGAGGAGCGGAGGTTCTTGGCCAAAATCTCCAGGTAGGCCGTGCTATCCATCTTCCCATGGATGCGGACCAGATGGCCAGGCCCCTTGGCAGAGAAACAGCCCCACAGCATGATGCTGCCACCACCATGCTTGACTGTAGGGATGGTATTCTTGGGGTCGTATGCAGTGCCATCCAGTCTCCAAACGTCACGTGTGTGGTTGGCACCAAAGATCTCGATCTTGGTCTCATCAGACCATAGAACCTTGAACCAGTCTGTCTCAGAGTCCTCCAAGTGATCATGAGCAAACTGTAGACGAGCCTTGACATGACGGTTTTAAAGTAAAGGTACCTTACGGGCTCGTCTGGAAAGGAGACCATTGCGGTGGAGTACGTTACTTATGGTATTGACTGAAACCAATGTCCCCACTGCCATGAGATCTTCCCGGAGCTCCTTCCTTGTTGTCCTTGGGTTAGCCTTGACTCTTCGGACAAGCCTGGCCTCGGCACGGGAGGACACTTTCAAAGGCTGTCCTGGCCGTGGAAGGCTAACAGTAGTTCCATAAGCCTTCCACTTACGGATGATGCTCCCAACAGTGGAGACAGGTAGGCCCAACTCCTTGGAAAGGGTTTTGTACCCCTTGCCAGCCTTGTGACCCTCCACGATCTTGTCTCTGATGGCCTTGGAATGCTCCTTTGTCTTTCCCATGTTGACCATGTCTGAGTGCTGTTCACAAGTTTGGGGAGGGTCTTAAATAGTCAGAAAAGGCTGGCAAAAGAGATCTTTAATCCACACATGTGAAGCTCATTATTCTTGGTGCCTGAACTACTTCTTAATACTTTAGGGGGACCAAACAGAATTCTTGTGGTTTGAGGGGTTGAATAATAAATGACACTCTGAATTAACTTTTTACGTTTTAAAAAAAAAAAAAAAAAAAAATTTGCTGCAGTGCATTTCCCACTTCCAGGCTGATCTACAGTACAAATGTCACAATGCCAAGTTAATTCCGCATGTGTCAACCAGCTAAATCTGCAGGGGGTTGAATACTACTTGTAGGCACTGTATATTCCAAGTTGAGCATGAGAAGAAAAAATGTTCAAACCAAACCCAGATTTACCAGATGCTTACCAAAATTGTATATGGAGTCCAAGGGGACGCGGAGGACAGGTGGTAGAGGTGTCTCGACGCGCGTTTCACTTGCAAAGAGCTTAGTCAAGAAACTTGGCTTGGGTATGATATGCCCTTGCAGGTGGAACTGCATATTCCTTCCAGAACAATGCACTTTCTTGTCATGTATTATATTTATATTATGGATATATTAATGTAAGTTATTTACAGATTGACTAAATAAAACTTTAATTTTTTATGCCATTTTGTACTCATGGTTTCTTCTGTTTTAAATGGTAAAACTGACCTGGCAATATGATTCTCCATGTAAGAACGCGTACGCAGGTACCAAATATGTAGTTTATTTTTTTTTAAGTGGTGAAAAAAATTCTGAAATTTGTATGAAAAATGTGTTTGCCGCCATTTTCCAAGACCTGCAGCGAAACTGCACTGTCCAAGATGGCATTCACATGAGTATCATAATAATAGGCACAGGGGTCTCCTGCAGACCACTGGCTGTCATAACAACCCATCGTGGGCCCCCGATCACGTGACAGGGCACTGATCGGCGGGATTTGTGACGCGCTTAAAGCTGGCGCGTGTTAAATCTTGCTGTCAGAGATTGACAGCGGGATTTAACTGGTCAACAACCGCGGGTGTAGCCCTGATCCACCCACGGCTGTTAAAGGCACATGACAGCTGATTAATTCCACTGCTGGCAGCTACTTCAATTGAAAAATAAGCTGAAATCTTTATAATATACTGTATATAATAATAATAATAATATATAAATATTGTGTCACTGGTGTTATATGCGAGGGGAGGAATGTGTCACTCAGGATGCTTTCCTGTGTGAACTGAGACCTACTGAATTTCTGCCAGCATGTTATACCCTGGGGGTTACCTCTTTTAAACGATGTGGTTTTATGGGAATGACGTAGAGATGGGAGGGAATCCCCATACCTCCACCTCAGGGTGTGGCTGAGCAAGCTTTAAATGTACAGTCCTGTTTTTTTTTCTCTGTGTTGTGTTTGGAGAGGCAAGGTCTCCAGACTGGACAGCCATAGCTCAGAGAGGAGCTGAAGGCTGGACACACATATGGACTTTGCAATCGTTTATTTTTGGTTTTGTTGTTTTGCCAGTAAGGCCGTGTTTATTTTTGCTGGAGTTGCAGGGTTTTATGCCATATAATAAAGCCGACCCACCACTATATATATATATATATATATATATATATATATATATATATACTGTATATATACAGTACAGACCAAAAGTTTGGACACACCTTCTCATTTAAAGATTTTTCTGTATTTTCATGACTATGAAAATTGTACATTCACACTGAAGGCATCAAAACTATGAATTAACACATGTGGAATTATATACTTAACAAAAAAGTGTGAAACAACTGAAAATATGTCTTATATTCTAGGTTCTTCAAAGTAGCCACCTTTTGCTTTGATGACTGCTTTGCACACTCTTGGCATTCTCTTGATGAGCTTCAAGAGGTAGTCACCGGAAATGGTTTACACTTCACAGGTGTGCCCTGTCAGGTTCAAAAAGTGGGATTTCTTGCCTTATAAATGGGATTAGGACCATCAGTTGTGTTGTGCAGAAGTCTGGTGGATATACAGCGATAGTCCTACTGAATAGACTGTTAGAATTTGTATTATGGCAAGAAAAAAGCAGCTAAGTAAAGAAAAACGAGTGGCCATCATTACTTTAAGAAATGAAGGTCAGTCAGTGCGAAAAATTGGGAAAACTTTGAAAGTGTCCCCAAGTGCAGTGGCAAAAACCATCAAGCGCTACAAAGAAACTGGCTCACATGAGGACAGCCCCAGGAAAGGAAGACCAAGAGTCACCTCTGCTTCTGAGGATAAGTTTATCTGAGTCACCAGCCTCAGAAATCGCAGGTTAACAGCAGCTCAGATTAGAGACCAGGTCAATGCCACACAGAGTTCTAGCAGCAGACACATCTCTACAACAACTGTTAAGAGGAGACTTTGTGAAGCAGGCCTTCATGGTAAAATAGCTGCTAGGAAACCACTGCTAAGGACAGGCAACATGCAGAAGAGACTTGTTTGGGCTAAAGAACACAAGGAATGGACATTAGACCTGCGGAAATCTGTGCTTTGGTCTGATGAGTCCAAATTTGAGATCTTTGGTTTCAACCACCGTGTCTTTGTGTGACGCAGAAAAGGATAGCGGATGGACTCTACATGCCTGGTTCCCACCGTAAAGCATGGAGGAGGAGGTGTGATGGTGTGGGGGTGCTTTGCTGGTGACACTGTTGGGGATTTATTCAAAATTGAAGACATACTGAACCAGCATGGCTACCACAGCATCTTGCGCGGCATGCTATTCCATCCGGTTTGCGTTTAGTTGGACCATCATTTCTTTTTCAACAGGACAATGACCCCAAACACAGCTCCAGGCTATGTAAGGGCTATTTGACTAAGGAGGAGAGTGATGGGGTGCTACGCCAGATGACCTGGCCTCCACAATCAGACCTGAACCCAATCGAGATGGTTTGGGGTGAGCTGGACCGCAGAGTGAAGGCAAAAGGGCCAACAAGTGCTAAGCATCTCTGGGAACTCCTTCAAGATTGTTGGAAGACCATTTCCGGTGACTACCTCTTGAAGCTCATCAAGAGAATGCCAAGAGTGTGCAAAGCAGTCATCAAAGCAAAAGGTGGCTACTTTGAAGAACCTAGAATATAAGACATATTTTCAGTTCTTTCACACTTTTTTGTTAAGTATATAACTCCACATGTGTTAATGCATAGTTTTGATGCCTTCAGTGTGAATGTACAATTTTCACAGTCAAGAAAATACAGAAAAATCTTTAAATGAGAAGGTGTGTCCAAACTTTTGGTCTGTACTGTATATATATATATATATATATATATATATATACATGTATATATATATATGTAGCACCCTGAGGACTCGGCTGCTACAGGGGTATTGCACCTCACTCCAGAGGTGTGGTATTCCACTCCCGGGTAAGGATGGAGTGTGGGACTGAGCTCAGTAGGCTGCATGCGCTACATACATCCCATTTCCGGGGGACAGAACTACGGTACTCCCACCAAGTATATGTGCAGGTACGACAGCGTCTGTCCCTGGCTGGAGTGGGAGGGGGGTGGAACATCCCAGTAGTGTAGGGGCAGATAGGGGGAGTACTCTGGGTAAAGCTAGGAGCTCATTGGGTGCTAGTCACCTGAGCTCACACATAGAGGGAGTATATATGGTGGGCACCATCTTAGGACAGGGTCTTTTTAGCAGGGGAGCTCAGCCAGGAGGGCTGACAGGGAGCTGTGGCTCCGGCTGGGCCCAGCTCCAGAGCCAAGCCTGCAGAGGAGAGAGGAGAAAGAAAGGCCCAGAGTGGAAGATCAGAGGGAACCCTAAGAACCCAGAATCAGACCAAAAAGGGTGAAGGGTTGGCGGACATGGGTACCGGAACCCGAACTGGTGGAGGCCACTTATCCTCAGCCAGGAACCGGAGGTCGTGGTCAAGATTTGCCACGACCCTCACCAAATCCACCAGAAAGGCACACCAAGCATAGGGTCAGGGAACCCAGAGGAGGTTTGACCACTAAGAGACCCGAGGGAGCCGGCCAAAGGTGGATCCCTGGTGGGAATGGCCAGAGACAGAGAGGGAGAAGGGAGCTCAGGACCACGCTCCAGAACTGCCTGGGGGTTAGCCGAGTCCAGGACCTGGTGGACGCAGCACGGCTCGGGTGGTCACTCAAGGTCAGAGTGACTGAGAGAACACTTGTGAGTAAAACCCCTGAAACTGCATCTCCTGACTCTGACTCTTCTTACTGCACCGTCACAACCCCTATCATCTTCATCTGCTGCCCTGAGGCCATACCCCTCCCGTTGGGGGTTATAACATCATCGCTGCACCCATACCACCGGCCTCAGCGGACTGTTCTGCAGCGGCGGCTTCAAAGCCGCACTCAACGGGTGGCGTAGTCGACACATATTATAACATCTACTGCCATAGACTGCCGCTTAGTTTGACACCCTGGGCACGGACCGGGTCACCGCCACAAGGACTACTACCCCTATCCAGATCCGGCTCCGGGTAATCCCTTGAACATGGCCCAGGGGGCGCGTCAACTTTGGCGTAGTAGGCAGGATTCCGTGCCCGCAACCACCGGGTACTGTGTGCCTGAAGAAAAGTTCACATTTACCTCAAAAAGAAGTCTCCCGCCAATTCCGGAGGGTCCCCGCCATCGGACGCCATCACGGGTCGTTTCCCGCCGGTTGCCCGCCATCTGCAGCTTTTTCCCGCCATCCACGGAGTTTCCCGCCACTGGGAGACGATTCCCGCCATCTGAGAAGATTTCCCGCCCTGGCAGAGCGGACGCCATTATGGGCGTGCCAGAGGGTGGTAAGAGACGACCTCCCATCGTGGGCCAGGACCAAGAATGGCGCCAAAAACGAAGACCGCCCCCACCAGCAGAGACTGCAATGATTGAGATGTCCATCAGCGTGGGGGGTCTGCCCCTGGAACTGACAATCACCAAGTTGCCCCAGGACCGCCCTGAGTGTGGGCGGATACAGAACAAAAGAGCGAAGATGGGTGCAGCCTGGAGGAGTCTGGAGGAGCCGTACCCGGAGATGGAGGGAGAGGCAGGCAGCACCGACCCTGTGGTCAGGAGCCTGATGCAAGCAACCACCCCACAAGACCTGGTGGAGATCCTGGCACAGCTCCCCCGAGACCGGGAGCGTGCACAGACCGCGCTGGAGGGCCTCGCAAGGAGGATGGCCCAGGTGCAGCGAGAAACGCTGACGGAATGGAGCAGGGAGATGGCCCAGCAGGCTGGAACCCGCCAGCGGAGCACACCACCCGCAACGAGGAGCACGCCTGCCCCTGAAGAGGATGCAGAAGGGACGGAGGCCGGAGACGACGCCGCAGAGGGAGCTGAAGAGACGGAGGCAAGTAAAGGGGACGTTACTACCCCAAGCCCAGCCACCGTAAGCCTACCCCCGCTCCCCGTCGCAGAGCCCGAAATCCCACCGATCGTGCCCGTTGCCGCACCACTACCGCTCCAGACTAGGCCCCAAGCAGGAGCCGCGACCACGCCCCCTGTGACGTCACGCGCCTCAACCCTGAGCCCGGCCAAGCAGGAGACGCCACCGGCCTGGTCGCAGGGCCGAGTGCCCCCGGGCGCCGCAGTACCAACAGCGCCCTCTACTGAGCCACCGGCCTTGTTGCAAAGTCAAGTACCCCCGGGCACCGCCGTCTTCACGGTGCCCTTTACCTTCAGGGTACCCCAAGCCTGGTCGCAAGGCCTAGTGATCCCGGGCGCCGCTGCCACCACCGCGCCCTCAACCTCCACAGTGCCGCACCTGGGTGAAGACTTGTTTGCCCAGCACACTTGCCCGGATGGGCAGCCTTTTGAGTGGCCACCGGAGTACTACCATCCCCGACTCCGGAAGGAAAGGCCCCTGGATGAGCCCCTGATCCCGGCTCCGGCGCCCGCCAAGATCACCCCACTCTCGCTGGAGGAAGCGCAGTTTGCGTGGGACCCCACTGGAGGAGACCTCATCGGGTTCACTCAAGAGACCCGGGCGGCTGCAGCTGAGCGTGCAGAGTGCTGCCGGCAGCAGTTAGAGGTTTTCGACCGGGAACGGCGAGAGAGGCGGGTCCGCGAGGAGCGGCTGCAAGTGAAGAGTGCAGAGCAGAAGAGCCGGACCCGACGGAACCCCCGTGCAGCTCACGGTCCCCGTGCCACCGGGACTGTAATCAAATTCCAACTGCAGCACGGTTGGGGCTTCATCCGGGATCACCACACGCCAGGCGACGTCTTCGTGACCCGCAGAGATGTCGAGTCCCACCTGCCGGAGGGACACAGAGGTCGTGACCTATACCTGGGTGACGAGGTCACCTTTACCCGGCACCAATGTGCCAAAGGACCCTATGCCCTTCATGTACACCGGTTGACAGAGAGAGAGCTACAGTGCGAGGAGGAACAAGAGAACCCGGACGGGTTTGAAGGTCACCCGCGAGATGGAGCAGGAGGATGCCGTTACTGAAGTACGGTAAAGTGGAACTGTACATAGTTACCCGTGAGGGTACAAGAACTGTTACAAGAACTGTTACCTGTTAAAGTATAGTCCCCGTTGGGACCAGCAGACTGTTACCCGTGTGTCCCTATCCCTAAACAGGCTGAGGACTGTGAGCAGCCATCCCTTATCCCCACTGGCCGAGGACTGAGAGCGGCCACCTCCCCTTGTATATAGTTGCGCTTTCTAAGGCGCCCCCTACTGGTTTTATAGGAAACTGTTGTTCTTGAACTGACTGTTGCACTTTTACCTGGTCACAAGTGCCCAGTGGCCAGAAGCTCAAGAATATTTATATGAAGAAGTTTTATTGCTAGAGATTGATAATGTTTAATGTTTGATATGTTCTTGTATGTTTTGGAAAAAAATTGTATGTTTTTGGATATTTTATTCTTTTACAGCCCGAGGACGTGCTGTGATTTACCAGGGGGGAATGTAGCACCCTGAGGACTCGGCTGCTACAGGGGTATTGCACCTCACTCCAGAGGTGTGGTATTCCACTCCCGGGTAAGGATGGAGTGTGGGACTGAGCTCAGTAGGCTGCATGCACTACATACATCCCATTTCCGGGGGACAGAACTACGGTACTCCCACCAAGTATATGTGCAGGTACGACAGCGTCTGTCCCTGGCTGGAGTGGGAGGGGGGTGGAACATCCCAGCAGTGTAGGGGCAGATAGGGGGAGTACTCTGGGTAAAGCTAGGAGCTCATTGGGTGCTAGTCACCTGGGCTCACACATAGAGGGAGTATATATGGTGGGCACCATCTTAGGACAGGGTCTTTTTAGCAGGGGAGCTCAGCCAGGAGGGCTGACAGGGAGCTGTGGCTCCGGCTGGGCCCAGCTCCAGAGCCAAGCCTGCAGAGGAGAGAGGAGAAAGAAAGGCCCAGAGTGGAAGATCAGAGGGAACCCTAAGAACCCAGAATCAGACCAAAAAGGGTGAAGGGTTGGCGGACATGGGTACCGGAACCCGAACTGGTGGAGGCCACTTATCCTCAGCCAGGAACCGGAGGTCGTGGTCAAGATTTGCCACGACCCTCACCAAATCCACCAGAAAGGCACACCAAGCATAGGGTCAGGGAACCCAGAGGAGGTTTGACCACTAAGAGACCCGAGGGAGCCGGCCAAAGGTGGATCCCTGGTGGGAATGGCCAGAGACAGAGAGGGAGAAGGGAGCTCAGGACCACGCTCCAGAACTGCCTGGGGGTTAGCCGAGTCCAGGACCTGGTGGACGCAGCACGGCTCGGGTGGTCACTCAAGGCCAGAGTGACTGAGAGAACACTTGTGAGTAAAACCCCTGAAACTGCATCTCCTGACTCTGACTCTTCTTACTGCACCGTCACAACCCCTATCATCTTCATCTGCTGCCCTGAGGCCATACCCCTCCCGTTGGGGGTTATAACATCATCGCTGCACCCATACCACCGGCCTCAGCGGACTGTTCTGCAGCGGCGGCTTCAAAGCCGCACTCAACGGGTGGCGTAGTCGACACATATTCTAACATCTACTGCCATAGACTGCCACTTAGTTTGACACCCTGGGCACGGATCGGGTCACCGCCACAAGGACTACTACCCCTATCCAGATCCGGCTCCGGGTAATCCCTTGAACATGGCCCAGGGGGCGCGTCATATATACAGTACAGACCAAGAGTTTGGACACACCTTCTCATTTAAAGATTTTTCTGTATTTTCATGACTATGAAAATTGTACATTCACACTGAAGGCATCAAAACTATGAATTAACACATGTGGAATTATATACTTAACAAAAAAGTGTGAAACAACTGAAAATATGTCTTATATTCTAGGTTCTTCAAAGTAGCCACCTTTTGCTTTGATGACTGCTTTGCACACTCTTGGCATTCTCTTGATGAGCTTCAAGAGGTAGTCACCGGAAATGGTCTTCCAACAATCTTGAAGGAGCTCCCAGAGATGCTTAGCACTTGTTGGCCCTTTTGTCTTCACTCTGCGGTCCAGCTCACCCCAAACCATCTCAATTGGGTTCAGGTCTGGTGACTGTGGAGGCCAGGTCATCTGGCGTAGCACCTCATCACTCTCCCTCTTGGTCAAATAGCCCTTACACAGCCTGGAGGTGTGTTTGGGGTCATTGTCCTGTTGAAAAATAAATGATGGTCCAACTAAACGCAAACCGGATGGAATAGCATGCCGCTGCAAGATGCTGTGGTAGCCATGCTGGTTCAGTATTCCTTCAATTCTGAATAAATCCCCAACAGTGTCACCAGCAAAGCACCCCCACACCATCACACCTCCTCCTCCATGCTTTACGGTGGGAACCAGGCATGTAGAGTCCATCCGTTCACCTTTTCTGCGTCGCACAAAGACACGGTGGTTGGAACCAAAGATCTCAAATTTGGACTCATCAGACCAAAGCACAGATTTCCACTGGTCTAATGTCCATTCCTTGTGTTCTTTAGCCCAAATAAGTCTCTTCTGCTTGTTGCCTGTCCTTAGCAGTGGTTTCCTAGCAGCTATTTTACCATGAAGGCCTGCTGCACAAAGTCTCCTCTTAACAGTTGTTGAAGAGATGTGTCTGCTGCTAGAACTCTGTGTGGCATTGACCTGGTCTCTAATCTGAGCTGCTGTTAACCTGCTATTTCTGAGGCTGGTGACTCGGATAAACATTCTCAGAAGCAGAGGTGACTCTTGGTCTTCCTTTCCTGGGGCGGTCCTTATGTGAGCCAGTTTCTTTGTAGCGCTTGATGGTTTTTGCAACTGCACTTGGGGACACTTTCAAAGTTTTCCCAATTTTTCGGACTGACTGACCTTCATTTCTTAAAGTAATGATGGCCACTCATTTTTCTTTACTTAGCTGCTTTTTTCTTGCCATAATACAAATTCTAACAGTCTATTCAGTAGGACTATCAGCTGTGTATCCACCTGACTTCTGCACAACACAACTGATGGTCCCAACCCCATTTATAAGGCAAGAAATCCCACTTATTAAACCTGACAGGGCACACCTGTGAAGTGAAAACCATTTCCAGTGACTACCTCTTGAAGCTCATCAAGAGAATGCCAAGAGTGTGCAAAGCAGTCATCAAAGTAAAAGGTGGATACTTTGAAGAACCTAGAATATAAGACATATTTTCAGTTGTTTCACACTTTTTTGTTAAGTATATAATTCCACATGTGTTAATTCATAGTTTTGATGCCTTCAGTGTGAATGTACAATTTTCAAAGTCATGAAAATACAGAAAAATCTTTAAATGAGAAGGTGTGTCCAAACTTTTGGTCTGTACTGAGTGTATATATATATATATATATATATATATATATATATATATATACACAGACGCACACACACATATACACTCACGGTGGATATAAAGGGTCTACACACCCTGTTAAAGTGCCAGGTTTTTGTCATGTAAAAAATAATACCAAGAAAAATCCATTCAGAACTTTTTTTTCACCTTTAATGTCACACATAATCTGTACATTTCAATTGAAAAGTAAATTGAAATCTTTTTGTGAAGAAAAAACTAAAGAACTAAAATAATGTGGTAGCATAAATATTCCTTAATTACTTTGTTGAAGTACCTTTTGAATTTGTGACAGCATTCAGTTTTTTTGGTAGGAGTCTATCAGCATGGCACATCTAAAATTGACAATATTTGCCCACTCTTTCTCGCAGCACACTATATCTCTCAGATTATGAGGGCATCTCCTGTGTGCAGCACCCTCACATTTTCAAATTGATTCAGGTTTGGGCTGTGACAGGGCCATTCCAAAACTTGATAATCTTCTGGCAAAGTGATATTTTTGTTGATTTGGAGGTATGCTTATGGTCATAAATGTGCTGAAAGGTGAAATTCCTCTTTGATTTCAGTTTTTTAGCAGGAGCCTGAAGGTTTTGTTTCAAAATTAACTGATATTTCGATCTGTTCATAATTCCTTCCACCTTGACTAAAGTAAAAGTTCCAGCTGCCAAAAACCAGCCCAAAAGCATAATGCTGCCTCCACTATGCTTTACTGTGGGCATGTTTTTTTTGATGATGCACAGTGTTGGCTTTGTGCCAAACATACCTTTTGGAATTAGGGCCAAAAAAGTTTAACCTTAGTCTCATCAGACCATAACATGTTTGTCACACCAGGTGTGGGGAAGACTTAGTGCAGCACAGAGGGAAAAGGGAAAGGGAGCCCAGACACTAGGGAAAGGTGGAAAGTGGAGAACTCCTAGTCTGGTCTAGCATCACCCTGTCTCAACTATTGTCCCTATATTGCCTCCTCAGCAATCGCAACTCCAAATAAGCACACGGCCTCAAGCTCCAGAGAGGACGAAGTACTGCTCCTGCTAAGCTTCACAAGTAGAAATAGATATAGCCAGAGACTCCCTCTTAGACACACCAGTTATATATACACCCAGGCTGGACAGCTAATTAGCAAGAGAGACGTAGCTGCTCAGTCCTAAAGACAGCCTTTTATTTAAGAAACTGTCTGCAATGCCAAACGTAGAGATCTCCTGCAACCCACTCCAGGGCTGTCACCTCTGACACACCCGTGACAATGTTTTCCCACATGCTTTTGGCAGATTTGATGTAGGTATTGGCAAAACGTAACCGGATTTAAATATTTTTCTTTGTAAAAATAGGCTTCCATCTTGTCACTCTACCCCACAGGTCAGACTTGAAAAATATAGGTATAATTGTTGTCAACATGCAGTGCACAACCAGTGATTGACAGAAATTCCTGCAGCTCCTTTAATGTTGCTCTAGGCCTCTTGGAAGCCTCCAGAACCAATTTTCTTTTTGTCTTTTCATCAATTTTTGAAGGATGTCCAGATCTAGGTAATGTCACTGTTGTGCCAAATTAAAGTGACTTATTGTTAATCGTCTTCACAGTGTTCCATGGTATATCTAACGCCTTAGAATTTTTTTTGTACCCTTCTCCTGATTGATAACTTTCAACAATGAAATCCCTGTGCTGTGTTGTAAGGTGTTTATGTACCATGGCTTTTAGTATAAAATGTAAGTGAGAAAATGTCAGGCAAATCCAACTAGAGCAGCTAAACTTTATATTGAATTAATCAGAATCCCTGTAAATGATGGCAGCTGTGTACTGACTACTCTTTAACATGAGTTTAAATGTGATTGACTAATTCTTAACATAACCACATCCCCAAGTATAAGAGGATGTTCATGTAGCACCCCGAGGGCTCGGCTGCTACAGGGGTATTGCACCTCAGACCAGAGGTGTGATATTCCACTCCCGGGTAAGGATGGAGTGTGGACCAGGACTCAGTAAGCTGCATGCACCACACACACCCCATTTCCGAGGGACAGCTCAACGGTGCTCCCACTAGACAGAAGTGCAGGCACGACAGCATCTGTTCCTGGCTGGAGTGGGGAGGGGGAGGAAAACCCAGTGGTGTAGGAGCAGATAGGGGTGGGTCTCTGGGCATAGGTAGGAGCCCATTGGTTGCTAGTCACCTGGGCTCGGGTGTTAGAAGGAGGTATATAAGGTGGGCACCATCTTAGGACAGTAGTCAGTGCAGTGCAGAGAAGAAGTCAAGAGTGAGAGGAGAAGACAGGAAGCAGAGCCCCTGCATGGGCTCTGCTCCGCAGGCAGGCCTTGTCAGGAGGCTGGAGCCTGAGAGAGAGAGAAAGGAGAATGAATAGAAAGGACAGTAAGAAAGGAAGCAAGGAACTGGAACACAGAGAAAGGCCCAGAGACACGAGGACAGAAGGAACCCCATATGCCCAGGAGATACAGGGTGAAGGGTTGGCAGAGCAGGGTACCGGAACCCAAATTGGTGGAGGCGACTAATCCTCAGCCAAAACCGGAGGTTGTGACCACATCTTGGTGCGACCCCTCACTACATCCACCAGGAAAGCATACCGCATAGGGTCAGGGAAACCGGAGAGAGGTTTCGCCAACAGAAGGCCCGAGGAAGCTGGACAAAGGTGGGTCACTGGTGAGGACGGCCAGAGAAGGGAGCCCTGTGCCACGCTCTGGAATTGTCTGGGAGTTGGTCGAGCCCCTTGCCTGGTGGACGCAGCACGGCTTGGGCAGTCACCGCCGGTACCGAGGTGACCAGGACCAGTAAAGAACTGTGAGTAAAGCATTGGAAACTGCAACCACACGTCTCTGTGTTTCATCGCCGCACCAGCACCATTAGTACTGGGACGCTCACACCATCACCACCATCATCCACACTAGCTGCCCTGAGGCAATACTTCTCCTGTGGGGAGTTATCCCATACTCAGCTGCGCAAAACAACATCAGCCTCAGCGGTCGGCAGCGCAGCGGCGGTCCCCACTGACCGCAATCCACGGGTGGCGTAGTCGGACACTTATTATAACACCAATAGACTGCCACTGGTTTGACCACCCTGGGCACGGACCGGGTCACCGCCACACGGAGACTACAACCCCCAGCGATCCGGCTCCGGGTATCCCCCTGCACAGCACAGGCCCAGGGGGCGAGTCATTCACATCTATGCAACCAGATTATTTTAGTTTTGTTATTTTTATCCCTCCCAAAAAATATTTCTCTATGGATTTGTACAGATTATGAATGACATTAAAGGTGAGAAACAAATCGTACTGAAATTATTCTTCTTGGTATGATTTTTTTACATTACAAAAACCTGTCATTTTAACAGGGGTGTGTGGATTCTCTATCTCCACTGTATATATAGTATTGTGTAAAAGTTGTAGGCAGGTATATAAATTATGCTGCAAAGTAAGAATGCTTTAAAAAATTAAAGGGAATCTGTCAAGGGGTTTTTGGTACCTCATCTGAGAGCAGCCTAATGTAGGTAAAAAGAATCTGAATCCAATGATGTATCTGACGCGCCCCCTGGGCCAGTGCTGTTTGGGGATTACCCGGAGCCGGATCAGATGGGGGTTGTAGTCTCCGAGTGGCGGCGACCCGGTCCGTGCCCAGGGTGTCAAACTCAGTGTGTGGCAGTCTTTACAGATGTTATTGGTGTTCTTAATGTCGACTACGCCACCCGTTGATTTGCGGTCAAAAGGCCGCCGCTGCAACAGGGTCCACTGAGGCTGTTGGTATGTGTGCAGCTGTGGTAGTATAACCCCCAACGGGAGGGGTATAGCCTCAGGGGGTCAGATGTAGAGGATGGTGGTTGTGCAGGTGCAGGAGAGCTAAGCAAGAAGACTCAGAGTCGGGCTGTGCAGTTCAGGGGTTTTTACTTACGGGTGTTCTTATGGTCACTCTGGCCTGAAGCGACCACCCGAGCCGTGCTGCGTCCACCAGGTCCTGGACTCGGCCAACCCCCAAGCAATTCTGGAGCGTGGTCCTGAGCTCCTGTCTGGCTTCCCCTCTCTTCTGGCCGTTCCCACCAGGGATCCACTTATGTCCGGCTCCCTCGGGTCTCTTGGTGGGTGCACCTCTTCTGGGTTCCCTGACCCTATACTTGGTATGCCCTCCTAGTGGATTTAGTGAGGGTCGTGGCAGATCCTGCCCACGACCTCCGGTCTCTGGCTGAGGATTAGTGGCCTCCACCAGCTTGGGATCCGGTACCCTGGGTGCCAACCCTTCACCCTGCTGTTTGTATTCTGGGGTCTTGGGGTTCCTTCTTCTTCTCTCTGGGTCCTTCTGACTCCTCTCTCTCTCTCAGACTTGGCCTTGGAGCTGGGCCCAGCCGGAACCACAACTCCCTGTCAGCCCTTCTGCTCTGCTCCTCTGACTCTACAAAAGACTGACCGACTCACTCTACAAAAGACCCTGTCCTAAGATGGTGCCCACCTTATATACTCCCTCTATGTGTGAGCTCAGGTGACCAGCACCCAATGAGCTCCTAGCCTTACCCAGACTGCTCCCCCTATCTGCCCCTACACTACTGGGATGTTCCACCCCCCTCCCACTCCAGCTAGGGACAGACACTGTCGTACCTGCACATATATTGGTGGTAGTACCGTCCATCTGTCCCCCGGAAATGAGATGTATGTAGTGTATGCAGCTATCTGAGCTCAGTTCCACACTCCATCCTTACCCGGGAGTGGAATACCACACCTCTGGCTTGAGGTGTAATACCCCTGTAGCAGCCGAGTCCTCAGGGTGCTACATATCACTTAGCTTACTGGGTGCAGCAGTTCTGACACAGTCAGAGCTTTTAGATTTAGACTGAAGCAGAGCTGAGAAAGTCACCCCCACCCACACCAGACTCTGTATACAAAGTCCATAGACAGTGAGGTGCCTATCACAGAAGGGGGCGTTGCCAGACTAGTGTAGTCTGCCAATGTTAATGTTAATCTCTTAGTTATAAATCCTTCACAGTTAGTAAACAACAGCACTCACTTTGACAAGTGCACATCCCTGAATTCTGTGTTTCAGCCTCTATCTCCTCCTATCTTCCGATTACATAGCAAAAACCTGCTGACAGGTTCCTTTTAAAGTGTTAAAGGTAATCTGACAGCTGATACATAGTTTCATAGTTTTTTAGGTTAACAGTAGACACGTTAATCCAGAAGATGACAAAAAACCCATAAGACAGATGTTATTAGGGGAAAAATTCATTTCAGATCAGTTCCCTGGATCAATGCCGTGTCACAAAATCTAGTGCTCATAACCTGTACTATTATATTTTTCAAGAGCGGCATCCAGGCCCTCCTTGAACTTTTGTAGTGTATCAACCATTACAACATCATGCGGCAGAGAGTTCCCTAGTCTCACTGCTCTTACAGTAAGGAATCGCTGTCTGTGGTAATTTGTACATTGTAATAAGATCGCCCCTAAGCCTTTGTTTTTCCAAACTGAATAACCCCAAACTTGATAACCTGTCTTAGTACTGCAGTCCACCCATTCCCTTGATAAGCTTGATCACCCTTCTCTTACCCTGCTCAAATTCAGCTATGTTCTTCTTATACGCAGAGGCTCCAAATTATACACAGTATTCTAAGTGTGGCTGCAGTAGTGCCCTGTATAGAGACAAAACTATGTTTTTGTCATGAGCATCTGTTACTCTTTTAATGCATCACATTATTTTATTTGCCTAGCAGCAGCTGCCTGGCACTTGTCACTAAAGTTGAGTTTTCTGTCCACTCATATGCCTAAGTCTTTTTCAGTGACAGTTTTACCAAGCGTTTTACAATTTAGTGCAAAATAATTCATGTTATCTCCTTTGCCCATGTGCATGATCTTACATTTATGTACTGTACATTAAACTGCAATTGCCATTACTCAGCTGAAGTCTCCAGTTTACATAGTAACATAGTAGTAACATAGTAACATAGGTTGAATAAAGACCTAGGTTCATCTAGTTCAACCTTCCTCCCCCAATTGTACTCCGTACACTAAAACTACACTAACTTACTAACTAGGACTATGCCTCACCAATTTATTATTATTACCATTTTATATTATTACCATTTTTATTATTGCTGCTCTTTTACAATTAAAAATTAACCTGTTTATAATTTTTTAATTAGTTTTATATTTTGTATTACTCTTGTGATGCTAATAAAGGTATTACTAAAATCCCTATGCCTAAATCTGTTGATCCAGAAGAAGGCAAAAACCCCAGGACACCTTTAGCCTGTAAAATTAAATTATTATCCCATGTGTTGATTACCTTCCAGAGTTTGATATCATCAGCAAATATTGAAATTCTACTCTGTATGCCCTCTACAAGGCTGTTAATGAATATATTAAAAAGAAAAGGGCCCAATACATACCCAGTTAACTGTGACCAAATCTAAGTGTTTTCCATTAATAACTACTCTCTGTTTCCTATCAACTGAGCCACTTATGAATCCAATTACACATATTTTCCCCTAATCCCATTTCTCTCATTTTATATACCATTCTTTTATGTGGCACGATATTAAACACCTTTGAAAAGTCCAGATAGACAACATTTAAGGCGTTACACTGATGCAGTCTGGAACTTTCCTCCTAGAAGCTGATCAGATTAGTTTGACAGGACCGATCCCTCATTGCTGGGTCATGAGGTTATTCTTATTGAGATACTTTAGCATAACATCTCTTAGAAAACCCTCGAGGATTTTAACCACAGTAAAAGTTAAACTTATCGGCCTATAATTTACAGGTTCAGCTTTTGTCTCTTTTGAGTATTGATACCACATTTGCTATGCGCCAGTCCTGTCGTACAGACCCTGTTATCTATGAATATTATGAACACAGGGAGAGAACTGTTACGAAGCTGCTGTGGACCCATCTGTCTGACTAGTGTCCTGTGCAGCTAGCCCCCAGCAGCTATTGAACTATGTTTTTCTCTGAAATGCCACAGGATTTCAGAGTTAAACATACATGTATATAGATGAAATCATATAGCCACGGTCTGACACATTCTGCCGTGGATAAACAAAATCGAAAGTGAATGAATAAAAGAGAAATTTAAATCATATCAATATTTGGCGTGACCAACATTTAACTTCAAAACAGCATCAGTTTCAATGTAAAGAAACTGAAAGGGAGAAGATACAGATTAGATATTAGAAACCCTTTTTGACAGTGAGGGTGATCAATGAGTGGAACAGGCGGCCACGAGAGGTGGTGAGTTCTCCTTCAATGGACATCTTCAAACAGAGTCTGGACAGACATCTGTCTGAGATGGTTTAGTGAATCCTGCATTGAGCATGGGATTGGACACGATGACCCTGGAGGTCTCCTCCAACGCTAACATTGTATGATTCAGTTTTTCTTGGTACACTCAAGCATAGTTTTTAAAGGATCTCGGCAGTGAGGCTGTTCCAAACATCTTGGAGAACTAACCACAGATCTTCTGGAGATGCAGGCTTGCACAAATACTTCAGCCTCTTCATGTAATATCAGACAGACACGATGTTGAGGATAGGTCTCCGTGGGGGCCATATCATCACTTCCTGGACTCCTTGTTCTTCTTTACGCTGAAGATAGTGCTTAATGACATTGGCTGTACGTTTGGAGTCCTGCTGCAGAATAAATTTGGAGCCAGTCAGATGCCTTCCTGATGGTATTACATGATGGGTAAGTATCTGCGTGTATTTCTCAGCATTGAGGACACCATAAATCCTGACTAAAACTGACATGCAGCCCCAAACTTGCAAGGAACCTCCAACATGCTTCACTGTTGCTTGCAGACACTCATTATTGTACCGCTCTCCAGCCCTTCCATTAACAAACTGGATTCTGTTACAGCTAAATATTTCAAACTTTGACTCACCAGTCCAGAGCACCTGCTGCCATTTTTCTGCACGCTGGTCCCTATGTTTTCAAGCATAATTGAGTTGCTTGACCTAGTTTCCATGATGAAGGTATGGCTTTTTGGCTGCAGTTATTCTATGAAGACCACTTCTGGTCAGGATTCTCCAAACAGTAGATAAGTGTAGCTGTGTCACACTGGTTGCTACCAGTTCTGAGTTGAAGGCACTGTTGCACATGTTCTGATTTTGGCAGGAAATAACGGGAAATAAGCATGATGCTTTTCTCATCTGCTGACAAGTTTCCTTGGCTGACCACTCATCTACGGTTCTCAACGTTGCCCATTTCTTTGTGTTTCTCCAAATGAGCTCAAAAAAAGTTGTCCACTACTTTGACATTGTTGACCTATCCATAGAATAGGGCATCAATGTATGATCTGCCAGGGTGCCGCACACGGCACCCCCGCCAATCAGCTGTCATCAGTGCCGGCGGCGGACGGAAGTCCTTACCTGCAGTGCTTGGCCTTCAAGTTGCAGTGGCCGCCACTTGTAACTGCACATCCGCCTCTAATTCAATTATTTTTGGCTTTTGCCTGAGAGTGTAGTCAGGCAAAAGTGAAAAAGAGGTACCTAAGGAATTCACAGGTTCTCAGAGTCAAGTGTCACGTATATTAAAGAAAAATAAGGTTATGGAACAGCTGACAAACCTAGAAGTGGACGACCACGGAAAGCTTCCTCCAAAGTTGATCACATTATTAAGAAAAAGTCAATATCTGATGTCCATAAAAGCGCTGTACAGATTTCACACGAAATGAATGAAGAATATAGGGTCAAAGAGAGTCACCAAACTGTGGTGCGACAGCTAATAGCAGTAGAGTTGAATGCACGAATTCCAGTCAACAAGCCTTTCATCTCTGCAAAGAACCGGAAGGTCCGACTTGAGTTTGCCAAAGAACACAGCCAGTGGAAAGAAACAGGTTGATCTAAGGTGTTGTGGTCAGATGAATCCAAGTTCAATCTGTTTGGTAGTGATGATAAGCACTATATATAAATATATATATATATTTATATATATGTATATATATATATATACACTGCTCAAAAAAATAAAGGGAACACTTAAACAACAGAATATAACTCCAAGTAAATCAAACTTCTGTGAAATCAAACTGTCCACTTAGGAAGCAACACTGATTGACAATCAATTTCACATGCTGTTGTGCAAATGGAATAGACAATAGATGGAAATTATTGGCAATTATCAAGTACCCTCAATAAAGGAGTGGTTCTGCAGGTGGGGACCACAGACCACATCTCAGTACCAATGCTTTCTGGCTGATATTTTGGTCACTTTTGAATGTCGGTTGTGCTTTTACACTCGTGGTAGCATGAGACGGACTCTACAACCCACAGAAGTTGCTCAGATAGTGCAGCTCATCCAGGATGGCACATCAATGCGAGCTGTGGCAAGAAGGTTTGCTGTGTCGGTCAGCGTAGTGTCCAGAGGCTAGAGGCGCTACCAGTAGACAGGCCAGTACACCAGGAGACTTGGAGGGGGCCGTAGGAGGGCAACAACCCAGCAGCAGGACCGCTACCTCCGCCTTTGTGCAAGGAGGAACAGGAGGAGCACTGCCAGAGCCCTGCAAAATTACATCCAGCAGGCCACAAATGTGCATGTGTCTGCACAAACAGTTAGAAACCGACTCCATGAGGGTGGTATGAGGGCCCGACATCCACAGATGGGGGTTGTGTTCACAGCCCAACACCATGCAGGACACTTGGCATTTGCCACAGAACACCAGGATTGGCAAAGTCGCCACTGGCGCCCTGTGCTCTTCACAGATGAAAGCAGGTTCACATTGAGCACATGTGACAGACGTGACAGAGTCTGAAGATGCCGTGGAGAGCGATCTGCTGCCTGCAACATCCTTCAGCATGACCGGTTTGGCAGTGGGTCAGTAATGGTGTGGGGTGGCATTTCTTTGGAGGGCCGCACAGCCCTCCATGTGCTCGCCAGAGGTAGCCTGACTGCAATTAGGTACCGAGATGAGATCCTCAGACCCCTTGTGAGACCATATGCTGGTGCGGTTGGCCCCGGGTTCCTCCTAATGCAGGACAATGCCAGACCTCATGTGGCTGGAGTGTGTCAGCAGTTCCTGCAAGATGAAGGCATTGAAGCTATGGACCGGCCCGCCCGTTCCCCAGACCTGAATCCGATTGAGCACATCTGGGACATCATGTCTCGCTCCGTCCACCAATGTCACATTGCATCACACACTGTCCAGGAGTTGGCGGATGCTTTAGTTCAGGTCTGGGAGGAGATCACACAGGAGACCATCCGCAACCTCATCAGGAGAATGCCCAGGCGTTGTAGGGAGGTCATACAGGCACGTGGAGGCCACAAACAGTACTGAGCCTCATTTTGACTTGTTTTAAGGACATTACATCAAAGTTGGATCAGCCTGTAGTGTGTTTTTCCACTTTAATTTTGGGGGTGACTCCAAATCCAGGACTCCATTGGTTAATACATTTGATTTCCATTGATGATTTTTGTTTGATTTTTTTGTCAGCACATTCAACTTTGTACAGAACAAATATTCAATGAGAATATTTCATTCATTCAGATCTAGGATGTGTTATTTGAGCGTTCCCTGTGTGCAAAGCAGTCATCAAAGCAAAAGGTGGCTACTTTGAAGAACCTAGAATATAAGACATATTTTCAGTTGTTTCACACTTTTTTGTAAAGTATATAATTCCACATGTGTTAATTCATAGCTTTGATGCCTTCAGTGTGAATGTACAATTTTCATAGTCATGAAAATACAGAAAAATCTTTAAATGAGAAGGTGTGTCCAAACTTTTGGTCTGTACTGTATATATATAGTTGTGCTCAAGAGTTTACATACCCCGACAGAGTTTTTCTTTTCTTGGCCTTATTTCAGAGAGTATGAATGGTAACAAAAAAAGTTTTTCTCCATTCATGGTTACTGGTTGGGTGAAGCCATTTATTGTCAAACTACTGTGTTTCCTCTTTTTAAATTTTAATGACAACCAAAAACATCCAAATGACCCTGATCAAAAATTCACATACCCTGATGATTTTCGCCTGATAACAGGCACAGAATTTGATACAAATGGGTTTGAATGGCTACTAAAGGTAACATCCTCACCTGTGACTTGTTTGCTTGTAATCAGTGTGTGTGCATAAAAGCTGAGTGAGTTTCTGGGATCCAGACAAACTCTTGCATCTTTCATCCAGCCACTTACATTTCTGGATTTTGAGTCATGGGAAAGCAAAAGAATTGTCAACGGATCTACGGGAAAAGGTAGTTGAACTGTATAACACAGGAAAGGGATAAAAAAAATTTCCAAGGAATTGATAATGCCAGCCAGCAGCGTTCAAACTGTGATTAACAAATGGAAAATCAAGGACTTTGTAAAAACCAAACCAAGGTCAGGTAGACTAACCAAAATTTCGGCTACAACTGCTAGAAAAATTGTTCGGGATGCAAAGAAAAACTCACAAATAACATCAGCTGAAATTCAGGACTCTCTGAAAACTAGCGGTGTGGCTGTTTCAAGATGCACAATAAGGAAGCACTTGAAGAAAAATGGGCTGCATGGTCGAGTCGCCAGAAGAAAGCCATTACTGCGCAAATGCCACAAAGTATCTCGCCTACAGCACCGAGACAAGCCTCAAAACTTCTGGAACAAAGTAATTTGGAGTGATGAGACCAAAATTTAACTTTTTGGCCACAACCATAAACGTTACATTTGGGAAGAGGTCAACAAGGCCTATGATGAAAGGAACACCATTCCTACAGTAAAGCACGGTGGTGGATTGCTGATGTTTTGGGGATGTGTGAGCTACAAAGGCACAGGAAACTTGGTAAAAGTTGAATAAATAAAAATAAATAAATAAGGAAAGATGAATGCAGCACGTTATCAGCAAATACTGAAGGCAAATTTGCACTCATCAGCCAGGAAACTGCGCATAGGATGTACTTGGACGTTCCAACATGACAACGATCCAAAACACAAGGCCAAGTCTACCTGTCATTGGCTACAGCAGAACAAAGTGAAGGTTCTGGAGTGGCCATCTCAGTCTCCTGACCTCAGTATCATTGAGCCACTCTGGGGAGATCTCAAGCGAGCAGTTCATACTAGACAGCCCAGGAATTTACAGGAACTGGAGGCTTTTTGCCAAGAAGAATGGGCAGCTTTACCGTCTGAGAAAATATAACTTCATCCACAACTACCACAAAAGTCTTCAAGCTGTCATTGATGTTAGAGGGAACAATACACGGTATTAAGAACTGGGGTATGTAAACTTTTGATCAGGGTCATTTGGATGTTTTTGGTTGTCATTTAGATTTAAAAAGAGAAAACACAGTAGTTTCACAATAAGTGGCTTCACCAAACCAATAACCATGAGTGGAGAATTATTTTTTTTTTGTTATCATTCATATTCTCTGAAAAGGCCAAGAAAGGAAAAATTCTGCTGGGGTATGTAAACTTTTGAGCGCAACTGTATATACACATTGTGTGCAGAATTATTAGGCAAATTAGTATTTTGATCACATGATACTTTTTATACATGTTGTCCTACTCCAAGCTTCATAGGCTTGAGAGCCAACTACCAATTAAGTAAATCTGGTGATGTGCATCTCTGTAATGAGGAGGGGTGTTGACTAATGACATCAACACCCTATATAAGGTGTGCTTAATTATTAGGCAGCTTCCTTTCCTTTGGCAAAATGGGTCAGAAGAGAGATTTGATGGGCTCTGAAAAGTCCAAAATTGTGAGATGTCTTGCAGAGGGATGCAGCAGTCTTGAAATTTCCAAACTTTTGAAACATGATCATCGAACAATCAAGCGTTTCATGGCAAATAGCCAACAGGGTCACAAGAAGCGTGTTGGCCAAAAAAGGCGCAAAATAACTGCCCATGAATTGAGGAAAATCAAGCGTGAAGCTGCCAAGATGCCATTCGCCACCAGTTTTGCCATATTTCAGATCTGCAGCGTTACTGGAGTATCAAAAAGTACAAGGTGTGCGATACTCAGGGACATGGCCAAGGTAAGGAAAACGACCACCTTTGAACAAGAAACATAAGATAAAATGTCAAGAATGGGCCAAGAAATATCTTAAGACTGATTTTTCAAAGGTTTTATGGACAGATGAAATGAGAGTGACTCTTGATGAGCCAGATGGATGGGCCAGAGGCTGGATCATTAAAGGGCAGAGAGCTCCACTCCGACTCAGACGCCAGCAAGGTGGAGGTGTGGTACTGGTATGGGCTGGTATCATCAAAGATGAACTTGTGGGACTTTTCGGGTTGAGGATGGTGTGAAGCTCAACTCCCAGACCTACTGCCAGTTTCTGGAAGACAACTTCTTCAAGCAGTGGTACAGGAAGAAGTCGGTATCGTTCAAGAAAAACATGATTTTCATGCAGCACAATGCTCCATCACATGCATCCAACTACTCCACAGCGTGGCTGGCCAGTAAAGGTCTAAAAGAAGAAAAAATACTGACGTGGCCCCCTTGTTCACCTGATCTAAACCCCATAGAGAACCCGTGGTCCATCATAAAATGTGAGATCTACAGGGAGCGAAAACAGTACACCTCTCGGAACAGTGTCTGGGAGGTTGTGATGGCTGCTGCATGCAATGTTGATCCAAAACAGATCAAGCAACTGACAGAATCTATGGATGGAAGGCTATTGAGTGTCATCATAAAGAAAGGTGGCTATATTGATCACTAATTTTTTTTGTTTTTGTTTTTGCATGTCAGAAATGTTTATTTCTAAATTTTGTGCACTGATATTGGTTTACCTGGTGAAAATAAACAACTGAGATGGGATTATATTTGGTTTTTATTAAGTTGCCTAATAATTCTGCACAGTAATAGTTACCTGCACAAACAGATATCCTCCTAAGATAGCCAAATCTAAAAAAAAAACACTCCAACTTCCAAAATTATTAAGCTTGGATATTTATGAGTCTTTTGGGTTAATTGAGAACATAGTTGTTGATCAATAATAAAAATAATCCTCTAAAATACAACTTGCCTAATAATTCTGCACACAGTGTGTGTGTATATATAGAAAAAGAGGCCGCACTCCAAACATCACTTTTTTAGGTCCATGGTGCACATTGATACAATCAAGGAACACCAGGTCTAATTCAGCAGAGGTGCTACTATAGCCTAAATTGCTATATAAATTATAGTTGGTTTACATTTTGCTGCATATGGGGTGTGTACAGTGGCATACGGCCAATGGCGGCAGGCTACGCAACCTGCTATGGGGCACGTGAGGCGGGATGGGGGGGGTGCGGTGTCAGCTCCCGCACCGGAACTTCCCCTCTGCCCGTCAGCGCCCGCACTGGGCCCCACCTCCGGACATCAGCACAGATGATGGAGGAGGGAGCATCAGCAGACGCTTCAACCCCCATTATTCTGCCTCAGCATCTGACATTTCAGAGCAGCGCCCGCTGTTCTGAGATGTGCGGTGCTTCATGCCACACGATGAGGAGACTGGAGCATCAGGTGGAATGGGGAAGGGTGAGTATTGTATTTTTTTTTTTAAATCAGTGATTGGTGGCCATAATACAGTATGAAAGACCATGGGGGTGCATTATATTGTGTGGAGGACCATAGGGGGTGCATTATATTGTGTGGAGGACCATGGGGGTGCATTATATTGTGAGGAGGCCAATGGGGGTGAATTATACTGTGTGGATGACCATGGGGGGTGCATTATATTGTGAGTAGGACCATGTGAGGTGCATTATATTGTGTGGAGGACCATGGGGGGTGCATTATATTGTGTGGCAGAGCATGAAGGTGCATTATATTGTGTTGTAGACCATGGGAATGCGGTAAATTGTGTGGAGGACCATGGGGGATGCATTATATTGTGTGGAGGACCATGGGAGGTGCGTTGTTTTATGTGGAGGACTATGGGGGGTGCATTATATTGTGTGGAAGACCATGGAGGTGCAATATATTGTGTGGAGGACCATGGGGGTGCATTATATTGTGTGGAGGACCATGGGGGGTGCATTATATTGTGTGGAGGACTATGGGGGGTGCATTATAATGTGTGGAGGACCATGGGGGGTGCATTATATTGTGTGGAGGACCATGGGGAATGCATTAAATTGTGTGGAGGACCATGGGGATGCATTATGTTGTGTGGAGGACCATGGGGGTGCGTTATAATGTGTGGAGGACCATGGGGGGTGCATTATATTTTGTGGAGGACCATGGGGTGCATTATATTGTGTGGCAGATCATGGAGGTGTGTTATATTGTGTAGAGGACCATGGGAATGCATTAAATTGTGTTGAGGACCATGGGGGTGCATTGTATTGTGTGGAGGACCATGGGGGTGCATTATATTGTGTGGAGGACCATGGAAGTGCATTATATTGTGAGGAGGACCATGAGGGGTGCATTATATTGTGTGTCAGACCATGGAGGTGCGTTATATTGTGTAGAGGACCATGGGAATGAGTTAAATTGTGTGGAGGACAATGGGGGTGCATTATACTGTGTGGAAGACCATGGGGGTGCATTATATTGTGTGGAGGACCATGGGAAGGGAATTATACTTTATGGAGGATTATGGGGGGCGCATTATACTATATGGAGGACTATATGGGGCCCATTATACTATATGGAAGGCTATGTGGGGCCATTATAATATTTGAAGAGCTATGTGGGGCCATTATAAAATTTGGAGGGCTATGTGGGGCCATTATAATATTTGGAGGGCTATGTGGGGGCCATTATACTGTATGCAAGCAATTATACAGTGTGAAGGTTTGTGTGGGGTCCATTATACTGTGTGGAGGGCTGTAGGGGAGCCATTATACTGTTTGGAGGGCTAGTGGGGGCCATTATAGAGTGTGGAGATGTGTGGGGCCTTTATACTGTATGTAGGCCCATTACACTGCATGGAGGGCTGTGTGGAGGGTCACGGTTGGGGGGGGTCATACTGTGTTGGGGTCACCATACTTTGCCTTGAGAGTTGATGTGTGGTACAGTGAGGTCATTATACTGTGCATGTGGAGGTTACTGTGCAGGAATTCAACACAGCGTTATCATACTGTGCTTGGGGGGTACTTTTGTTGGTAACATAATTTATTGGGGCAGTGAAAGGGTAATCTAGGACTTCAGCAGTTCAGACTGATTAGCGTGCCCATGCTGATCCCTGCTTACCATAAAAAGCAGCTACAATGGGCATATATCAAAAATTGTTTATAGAGTCATGAAACAAGGTGGTCTGGTCTGGTGAATCATATTTTCATGATGTGGACCACTAGGTGCAAGCAGTGTGTGCATTGTTATGAAGCAGAGGTGGACTTAGACACAAGTGGACCCCTGTGCTTGTGCAGAATATGGGCCTTTGAAATCCAATGTGGCTGTGATAGAAGCTGTTTGCTGCTGTGGAGGTGGACGTGGACCCCCTTACCACTGGTTCCCCTGTGCGGCTTCACAGGTTGCACCAATGATGGTTGTTCACCCCGGTTATTGAGTCAGTAGTCATGTAATTTACAATTTAAGTGCTGTGTCCATATCATTCCCAGCCAGCTCAGGCATATACAAGTGCCAAACAATTAAACTCAAGACTCCCATACAGTGTGGGTTACATATGCAGTGAGAGAATCCCCATTTATCAACACATCTCTGTAGGAGGTGGTATAACTTCTACTATTGGGATATATGACATTTTTATTTAGAAGTGGATAAAAAAGGGGGATACAACAAACTCAATAGTTTGGAGGATAGGAGTGGTGATCTACACTGTCGAGGATATATTTGTTAGAACCCTCCTGTTTGTTTTTTCCATCCTGTGTTTTGCGCTCACGTGACCATCTGCCTTTATATTCCAGCTCCGCCCTTTTGGCTGTGCTGGACTTCAGTGTTTGATTGTTTCTCTAGCCAGGTGCTTCTGTGCCTTCTCTGTCAGTTCGTTTGGTCCTTCTGGGACCTCTAGTACTTTTTTGTCTGTTTGTCTTTTTGTGTTTTGCAACAACTTCTCTGTTTAGGAGGTGTCCCATTTTTGTCCCAGTCCTTAGTTCTTTTAGGGACACCTCCCTTTATGCAATAGGTCTTTGTTCAGACTAGCCGAGGACTAAGGCGGGTCTGTTCGCTAGGAACAGGCAGCCCGCTACATCGTAGGGATTCAGCTTAGTTTTACTGTAGGGACAGTTTTCCCTTATCTTTCCTTAGTACATGTTGCAGGTCATAACAGTAAGTCCAGCCCAAAAAAAACTAAAAGGAAAGAAATTCAGGGATCAGTATGGTTTCCATCCAGGATTTGGCTCAACGCCTGCAGGGATTGTCTCTGGAGGTGGCCGAGCTCCAGCAACACGTGAGTAGCTGTTCTGAAGCGCATTTTGTGGAACCCAAGGTAGGACTGGCTGATGTTTTTTATGGTAAACAGCAAGATTTTTTTTCCTTTAAAACTGCTTGTTTGTTATATTTTTATTTGAGACCAAGGTCCTCTGGGAATGAATCACAGCACATTGGTTTTATTATGTCACTTTTGCGCAAAGAACCACAGGGGTGGGCCTTTTCTCTCCAACCTAATGATCCATGCTTAAGGTCTGTAGAAGAATTTTTTTCTGCTATGGGGCTATTATATGACGATCCTGATCGAATCTCATCTGCTGTGGCACAACTCAGGCGTTTGAATCAGGGGTCAGGTGATGTTGAAAAATATTGCACACACTTCAGAAGATGGGTCTCAGAAGTTAAATGGAATGATCCAGCTCTGAAATATTTATTTCTTGCTGGTCTGAGTGAAAGGGTTAAGGATTTGCTAATTGCATTCCCCGCACCTGAGACTCTGCAGGATGCCATGCAATTAGCTGTTCATAGGAGACTGAGATTTAGACAGAATGAGGTAAAGACTCCTGTAATGCCAAGACCTAGTCCCCAGAAAATCTGCTCTGACGGCGGAGAACCGATGGAGTTTGGGGCGAAGTCGCTCCCCTGTCAGGAAAGAGACCGGAGGTTCGCTGAGGGATTGTGTCTTTATTGTGGTAAAGCTGACCATTTGATTAAGTATTGTGAGCTTCATTTAAGTAAAGAAAAAAAAAAGGTCAGTTACGCCAGTATAGCTTGTTTACGCTCTGCAGGAGTATTTCTTTCTGGGAGTACTACTTTGCAGGAAAATTTGATTGAATTTCAGGTATTTGTGGATTGTGGTTCAACACTTAATGTGATTGATAAAGGGTTTTTGGGAAACCTTAAATTGAAATCCAAACCTTTGTCATCACCTATTTCTGTGATTGCAATTGATAACACTCCCTTGAAATGTATTACTCACAAGGTTGCTGCATTTCCCCTCACCATCAATGGAGTTCACCAAGAAATTTTGGACTTGGTTGTATTACATAATTTACCCTCTCCGGTCGTTCGATTGCCTTGGTTAAAGCTGCACAATCCTTTGCTGGACTGGTCTACTAATGTGATTAAGTCTTGGAGTCCGAAGTGCTAAGATAAATGTTGTAATGGTCGCATTGCGGCTGTGGAAAAAGGGGAATTACCTGTACCTATTCAAGATTTTTGGAGGGTTTTTTCGGAGGAGGAGTCGCAAGTTTTACCTCCTCATAGGGATTATGATTGCACCATTGAGTTTGTTCCTGGAGCTACTCTTCCCAAGAGTTGCTTGTTTAATCTGACTATCCCTGAAAGAAAGGCCTTGGAGGAGTACATACAGACTTGCCTGACTGCTGGTCACATTAGACCTTCTAAGTCGCCTGTGGCAGTTTGATTTTTCTTTGTTAAAAAAAAGGACGAGGGTTTACATCCATGTCTGGATTTTCGTGAAATTGCCATTAATTCCTGACTTGTTTAACCAAGTGGTTTTCTAAAATTTATCTCCGGGGGGCATACAATTTGTTACGAGTGAAGGAGGGTGATGAATGCAAAACTGCTTTTAACACTCCGGTAGGTCATTTTGAGAATCTGGTGATGCCTTTTGGTCTTACCAATGCACCTGTATTTTTTCAGAACCTTATTAATGACATCCTGAGACCTTTGATTGGTAAGAATGTGGTTGTGTATTTGGATGACATTTTGATTTATTCACCAGATCTAGAGTCCCATTGGTAGACTGTACGTGAAGTTTTGCAGTTATTGAGTGATAATTCACTCTTTGCTAAGCTGGAGAAATGTGAGTTCATTGTGCAGAAAATTAGTTTTTTTAGGCTACATTGTCTCCAGCGAGGGCTTTGAGATGGACCCGGTGAAGGTTCAGGCTGTGCAGGAATGTCCTAGGCCTATTGGTTTGAAATCTATACAGATATTTTGGGGTTTTGCCAATTATTACAGGAAATTCATTAAGAATTTTTCTGTAATTGTTAAGCCTCTGACCGATCTCACCAGGAAAGGTGCGAATACGGTCCAGTGGAGTACTGAGGCCATTGAAGCGTTTGAGTATCTCAAAGAGAGGTTCAGTTCTGCCCCTATCCTTATGCAGCCTGATGATACCAAGCCTTTTTGGTCGAGGTCGATGCTTCATCGGTGGGGGTCAGAGCAGTTTTGTCTCAGGAGAACAAGGGTGGAGTGCATCCTTGTGCCTTCTTTTAGAAAAAAATTTCGGAAACCAAACTGAATTATGATGTTGGAAATCGGGAGTTGCTGGCTATTAAACTCGCGTTTGAACATTGGCGTCATTTTTTGGAAGGCACTAGATTTCCTATTCAGGTTTTCACAGATCATAAGAATTTGATCTATCTGGATGCTGCCAAGCACTTGAATGCCCGTCAAGCTAGGTGGGCACTTTTTTTTTCTCGGTTTCATTTTTCTGTTACCTATATCCATGGTACTAAGAATGTTAAAGCCGATGCTTTATCTCACAGCTTCTCTCCTACGGTCGGTGCCGAGGAGGAGGAGAGCATTTTACAGAAAGGAGTTGTGGTGGCGGCATTGGACTCCATTTTGGAGAATGGGATTCTGAAAGCTCAAGATGATGCTCCATCTAACACTCCATGGGAGGTTGTTCGTGCCTAGAGCCTTTAGGAGAGATTTGTTTGTGGAGTGTCATGAGTCTCGGTTGGCAGGTCATCCAGGAATTTCGGAGACTAAGAGACTTATCAGTCGCAGTTTTTGGTGGCCTGGATGGCAGAAGGAAGTCATCAAGTGGGTGCGTCAGTGTACTGTGTGTGCTAGGTCAAAGGCTTCACATACCCCTGCTGCGGGGTTGCTTTGCCCTCTGGAGGTTCCTAGTGCGCCTTGGACGTATCTCACAATGGATTTTATTACTGATCTTCCTGTGTCAGAGGGTTTTACTGTCATCTGGGTGGTCATGGACCGTTTTAGTAAGATGTGTCATTTGGTTCCATTCATTAAGTTGCCCTGCGCCAAGACACTCGCTAAGGCATTTGTTAAGGAGATTGTCAAGCTCCATGGCGTTCCCACGGATATTGTTTCTGATAGAGGACCTCAGTTTGTGGCTCGCTTTTGGCGTGCTTTTTGTGACAGGTTGGGAGTCCATTTGTCATTTTCGTCTGGGTATCATCCTGAGTCTAATGGACAGACTGAAAGAAAGAACCAGGATGTTGAACAGTTTTTGCGTTGTTTTGTGGCAGACAATCAAGAGGTGTGGTCTGAGTTTCTGCCTCTCGCAGAATTTGCTCTTAACAATCATACATCCTCCTCTGCTGGGTGTTCTCCTTTTTTTGGTTGTACTGGGAGACATCCGTCTTTTGGTTCGTTCTCCAAATTGGGGTCGGCGGTGCCGGACTAGGAGAATTTTTCCGGTGATTTGGAGAGTGTTTGGACTAATGTACGTTGCTACCTTCAAGAGGCTAACAAGAAGTCCAAGAAGTATTTTGACTGGAAACGTAAGTAGGTTTTGTTTACTGTGGGTGACATGGTTTGGTTGTCCTCAAAGAACCTGCGGTTGAGGATTCCCTCTAAAAAACTGGGTCCTAAGTTTGTGGGTCCATTTAAAGTGCTTCAGGTTGTTAACCCGTCTGCTGTTAGGTTGGATGTCCCTACTTCCTGGAAGATTAATCCTGTGTTTCATGTTTCCTTGTTGAAAAAGGCTGATGTATCAGATAGGGACGCCACTGTCACAGTTCCTCCTGTGGTGGAAGACGGCGAATATGAAATTTCTCGTATCTTGAATTCTAGATGGCATAGAGGGAAATTACAGTATCTTGTCTCCTGGAAGGGTTTCGGTCCCGAAGACAACTCCTGGGTAAGGACGGATGAGGTCTCTGCTCCTAGGCTTGTTAAAGATTCCCACAAGAGGTTTCCGGATAGGCATGGGCCTGGAGGATCCGGAGGATCCTCATAAAAGAGGGGATACTGTTAGAACCCTCCTGTTTGTTTTTTCCATCTTGTGTTTTGCGGTCACGTGACCATCTGCATTTATATTCCAGCTCTGCCCTTTTGGCTGTGCTGGACTTCAGTGTTTGACTGTTTCTCTAGCCAGGTGCTTCTGTGCCTTCTCTCTCAGTTCGTTTGGTCCTTCTGGGACCTCTAGTACTTTTTTGTCTGTTTGTATTTTTGTGTTCTGCAACAACTTCTCTGTTTAGGAGGTGTCCCATTTTTGTCCCAGTCCTTAGTTCTTTTAGGGACCCCTCCCTTTATGCTATAGGTCTTGTTCAGACTAGCCGAGGACTAAGGCGGGTCTGTTCGCTAGGAACAGGCAGCCCGCTACATCGTAGGGATTCAGCTTAGTTTTACTGTAGGGACAGTTTTCCCTTATCTTTCCTTAGTACAGTCATGGCCAAAAGTATTGAGAATGAGACAAATAGTAGTTTTTCCAAAGTTTACTGCTTCATTTTTTGGAATGGCAATTTGCATATACTCCTGAATGTCAGAGTGATCAGCTTAACAGCAATTACTGTACTTGCAAAGTCAATATTTGCCCAGAAAATGAACTTTAACCCCCAAAACACATTTCAACATCATTGCAGTCCTGCCTTAAAAGGAGCAGCTAACATCGTTTTAGTGATTGATCCATTAACACAGGTGTGGGTGTTGATGAGGACAGGGCTGGCGATCAATCAGTCATGATTAAGTAAAAATGACATCACTGGACACTTTAAAAGGAGGCTGGTTCTTGGTATCATTGTTTCTCTTCAGTTAACTATGGTTATCTCTAAAGAAACACGTGCAGCCATCATTGCACTGCACAAAAATGGCCTAACAGGAAAGAGTATCGCAGCTACAAAGATTGCACCTCAGTCAACAATCTATCGCATCATCAAGAACTTCAAGGAGAGAGCTTCCATTGTTGTCAAAAAGGCTCCAGGGCGCCCAAGAAAGACCAGCAAGCGCCAGGACAGTATCTTAAAACTGTTTCAGCTGCGGGATCGGACGGACTACCAGCAGTGCCGAGCTTGCTCAGGAATGGCAGCAGGCTGGTGTGAGTGCTTCTGCACGCACTGTGAGGCGGAGACTCTTTGAGCAAGGGCTGGTTTCAAGGAGGGCAGCAAAGAAGCCACTTCTCTCCAGAAAAAACATCAGGGACCGACTGATACTCTGCAAAAGGTACAGGGAGTGGACTGCTGAGGACTGGGGCAAAGTCATTTTCTCTGATGAATCCCCTTTTCGATTGTTTGGGACATCTGGAAAGCAGCTTATTCGGAGAAGAAGAGGTGAGCGCTACCACCAATCTTGTCTCATGCCAACTGTAAAGCATCCTGAAACCATTCATGTGTGGGATTGCTTCTCAGCCAAGGGAATCGGCTCACTCACAGTCTTGCCTAAAAACACAGCCATGAATAAAGAATGGTACCAGAATATCCTCCAAGAGCAACTTCTCCCAACCGTCCAAGAGCAGTTTGGCGCCCAACAATGCCTTTTCCAGCATGATGGAGCACCTTGCCATAAAGCAAAGGTGATAACTAAATGGCTCATGGAACAAAACATAGAGATTTTGGGTCCATGGCCTGGAAACTCCCCAGATCTTAATCCCATTGAGAACTTGTGGTCAATCATCAAGAGACGGGTGGACAAACAAAAACCAACAAATCTGGCAAAATGCAAGCATTGATTATGCAAGAATGGACTGCTATCAGTCAGGATTTGGTCCAAAAGTTGATTGAGAGCATGCCAGGGAGAATTACAGAGGTCTTGAAGAAGAATGGGCAACACTGCAAATATTGACTTGCTGCATTAACTCATTCTAACTGTCAATATAACCTATTGGTACTCATAATATGATTGCAATTATATTTCTGTATGTGATATAAACATCAGACAAACACTAATAAAAACCAGAGGCCAGCAGATCATGTGAAAATATAATTTTGGTGTCATTCTCAAAACTTTTTGCCATGACTGTACATGTTGCAGATCATAACAATATTTCCAATAAGGATCCAGAAGACGTGATGTAGGAATAACAAAGTGGTTTAATCTCAACGCGTTTCGAAGTTGGGCTAACTTATTCATCAGGAGACCGAAGATAATCAAGTAGTATCCTCCAAGCTAATTGGTATTTAGAAAGTAGCCAACTCTGTTTAATATTTCATGCCCATTATTTAAATTAGTAAATGAATGGTGGTACATGGTCGTCTCCAATGTATAATTCTTCTTTCCAGACCTTATTGCTGTCCCTGCACCCTTTAACAAGAAATTGGAAACAATCAGCCCTTTTCAGCCTGATAATAATTTGCTTCCTTTTCCTGTCCTGATCACGAAGTTCAACGGAGGACAGGAGACCTAGTGGACTGGTATGGCCGCCCTGTATACTTGTATACACCTGTAAGGCGGAGCAGATTTATCCCTTACGTTTCTATACCATTGTTATCCTGGGTTAATGAGTTCTATAAATCTAGTTGTTCTGTTCATTACATTCACAGTGGCTTCTTTCTTGTCACATGAAGCTATTCTCTAGGGCTCCCCTTTGTTTTATAAAAGATTCAAAGCCATTAAAATAACTATCCCTTTTCATTCAATCTAATCCCCGCAAAGACACTTTCATCCTCTGATTAGTCATGCCTCAGTCAAATTTGCTGAACCACAGACCAGGTTTTAGGGATGTGTTAAAGAAGTAAATCTCCAGGACTTAAGGCCACGGAATAAAAGTGACATATCTGTCAGTATCACGATTGAACAAAGCTGTTCTTTGTGGTAAATGAGCCGTCTACACCAATATTTTCAAATCTGTTCTGCTGTTTTACAATTGAAAAGTAGATTAGTCATGGATGATGTTAAAATACTTAGTTACATTTTGCCTTTGATTTATCCCACAAGTTATCTCCAATTGCTGTGCATAGAATTAAGACAGCCAACGTCTATTGACCAGCAATGAAAACAACTGGAAGATTATGTTATAGGTCAGAAAACTAAGAATTACAAATTTGTGTTTTTTGGTGACAAATAGATGATGAAAAATGTGGTGACAACTACTATATATATACACAGTATATATACAGTACAGACCAAAAGTTTGGACACACCTTCTCATTTAAAGATTTTTCTCTATTTTCATGAAAATAGAGAAAATAATATATTTTTTTGAAAATTGTACATTCACACTGAAGGCATCAAAACTATGAATTAACACATGTGGAATTATATACTTAGCTAAAAAGTGTGAAACAACTGAAAATATGTCTTATATTCTAGGTTCTTCAAAGTAGCCACCTTTTGCTTTGATGACTGCTTTGCACACTCTTGGCATTCTCTTGATGAGCTTCAAGAGGTAGTCACCGGAAATGGTCTTCCAACAATCTTGAAGGAGTTCCCAGAGATGCTTAGCACTTGTTGGCCCTTTTGCCTTCACTCTGCGGTCCAGCTCACCCCAAACCATCTCGATTGGGTTCAGGTCTGGTGACTGTGGAGGCCAGGTCATCTGGCGTAGCACCCCATCACTCTCCTTCTTGGTCAAATAGCCCTTACACAGCCTGGAGTTGTGTTTGGGGTCATTGTCCTGTTGAAAAATAAATGATGGTCCAACTAAAAGCAAACCGGATGGAATAGCATGCCGCTGCAAGATGCTGTGGTAGCCATGCTGGTTCAATATGCCTTCAATTTTGAATAAATCCCCAACAGTGTCACCAGCAAAGCAGCCCCACACCATCACACCTCCTCCTCCATGCTTCACGGTGGGAACCAGGCATGTAGAGTCCATCCGTTCACCTTTTCTGCGTCGCACAAAGACACGGTGGTTGGAACCAAAGATCTCAAATTTGGACTCATCAGACCAAAGCACAGATTTCCACTGGTTTAATGTCCATTCCTTGTGTTCTTTAGCCCAAACAAGTCTCTTCTGCTTGTTGCCTGTCCTTAGCAGTGGTTTCCTAGCAGCTATTTTACCATGAAGGCCTGCTGCACAAAGTCTCCTCTTAACAGTTGTTGTAGAGATGTGTCTGCTGCTAGAACTCTGTGTGGCATTGACCTGGTCTCTAATCTGAGCTGCTGTTAACCGGCGATTTCTGAGGCTGGTGACTCGGATAAACTTAACCTCAGAAGCAGAGGTGACTCTTGGTCTTCCTTTCCTGGGACGGTCCTCATGTGAGCCAGTTTCTTTGTAGCACTTGATGGTTTTTGCAACTGCACTTGGGGACACATTCAAAGTTTGCCCAATTTTTCGGACTGACTGACCTTCATTTCTTAAAGTAATGATGGCCACTAGTTTTTCTTTAATTAGCTGCTTTTTTCTTGCCATAATACAAATTCTAACAGTCTATTCAGTAGGACTATCAGCTGTGTATCCACCTGACTTCTGCACAACACAACTGATGGTCCCAACCCCATTTATAAAGCAAGAAATCCCACTTATTAAACCTGACATGGCACACCTGTGAAGTGAAAACCATTTCCGGTGACTACCTCTTGAAGCTCATCAAGAGAATGCCAAGAGTGTGCAAAGCAGTCTTCAAAGCAAAAGGTGGCTACTTTGAAGAACCAAGAATATAAGACATATTTTCAGTTGTTTCACACTTTTTTGTTAAGTATATAATTCCATATGTGTTAATTCATAGTTTTGATGCCTTCAGTGTGAATGTACAATTTTCATAGTCATGAAAATACAGAAAAATCTTTCAATGAGGTGTGTCCAAACTTTTGGTCTGTACTGTATATATATATATATATATACGGCATATACACTGCTCAGAAAAATAAAGGGAACACTTAAACAACAGAATATAACTCCAACTAAATCAAACTTCTGTGAAATCAAACTGTTCACTTAGGAAGCAACACTGATTGACAATCAATTTCACATGCTGTTGGGCAAATGGAATAGACAATAGATGGAAATTATTGGCAATTATCAAGACACCCTCAATAAAGGAGTGGTTCTGCAGGTGGGGACCACAGACCACATCTCAGTACCAATGCTTTCCGGCTGATGTTTTGGACACTTTTGAATGTTGGTTGTGCTTTCACACTCGTGGTAGCATGAGACGGACTCTAAAACCCACAGAAGTTGCTCAGGTAGTGCAGCTCATCCAGGGTGGCATATCAATGCGAGCTGTGGCAATAAGGTTTGCTGTGTCTGTCAGCGTAGTGTCCAGAGGCTGGAGGCGCTACCAGGAGACAGGCCAGTACACCAGGAGACGTGGAGGGGGCCGTAGGAGGGCAACAACCCAGCAGCAGGACCGCTACCTCCGCCTTTGTGTAAGGAGGAACAGGAGGAGCACTGCCAGAGCCCTGCAAAATTACATCCAGCAGGCCACAAATGTGCATGTGTCTGCACAAACGGTTAGAAACCGACTCCATGAGGGTGGTATGAGGGCCCGACATCCACAGATGGGGGTTGTGCTCACAGCCCAACACTGTGCAGGATGCTTGGCATTTGCCACAGAACACCAGGATTGGCAAAGTCGCCACTGGCGTGTTCTTCACAGATGAAAGCAAGTTCACACTGAGCACATGTGACAGACATGACAGAGTCTGGAGACGCCGTGGAGAGCGATCTCCTGCCTGCAACATCCTTCAGCATGACCGGTTTGGCAGGTGGTCAGTAATGGTGTGAGGGTGGCATTTCTTTGGAGGGCCGCACAGCCCTCCATGTGCTCGCCAGAGGTAGCCTGACTGCCATTAGTCAATGAGATGAGATCCTCAGACCCCTTGTGAGACCATATGCTGGTGCGGTTGGCCCTGGGTTCCTCCTAATGCAGGACAATGCCAGATCTCATGCGGCTGGACTGTGTCAGCAATTCCTGCAAGATAAAGGCATTGAAGCTATAGACTGGCCCGCCCGTTCCCCAGACCTAAATCCGATTGAACACATCTGGGACATCGTGTCTCGCTCCGTCCACCAACGTCACGTTGCACCACAGACTGTCCAGGAGTTGGCAGATGCTTTAGTTCAGGTCTGGGAGGGGATCCCACAGGAGACCATCCGCAAACCTCATCAGGAGCATGCCCAGGCATTGTAGGGAGGTCATACAGGCACGTGGAGGCCACACACAATACTGAGCCTCATTTTGACTTGTTTTAAGGACATTACATCAAAGTTGGATCAGCCTGTAGTGTGTTTTTTCCACTTTAATTTTGGGGGTGACTCCAAATCCAGGCCTCCATTGGTTAATAAATTTGATTTCCATTAATGATTTTTGTGTGATTTTGTTGTCAGCACATTCAACTTTGTACAGAACAAAGTATTCAATGAGAATACTTCATTCATTCAGATCTAGGATGTGTTATTTGAGTGTTCCCTTTATTTTTTTGAGCAGTGTATATATTTATATAAAAAGTGCCGATAACTAATTCAATTCCAACTTCTAACCCACATCACAGGTTTTGATCTGAAGGTTACTCTAGGCAGCACCTCCACTATATGGACTCCAGGCGAGTTAAGCGATGGTAATTATCTACAGTACTTGTAGGAAATCATGTTGTATGCGATGGTTTTCTCTTTCAGCTTGTGATAAAGTTTCAGCAGATGCATTTGTAAGGAACATTGTAGTTATCTAGTGATGCCGGTACAGTGTTGAAACGCGTTGTGAATAAAAAGCCCTTTCCTCATCATCATTTCTGACGAATTGATTTACTCCAGCAGCGCAGCCCACCTACATGTTCATCCAACAATACGTTTGGAGCATCCTTTCTTAGCATTCTACATTGAGCCGCTCCTCTGTTATTCCACCATGAAATATATTATTGAATTGACACGAGTGCAAGTTAAAATTCCCCTTATGAGGGGTCAGTGACATCACAGTTAGACACTTCCACTAATTAGACAATGTCTGTGTGTAGAGGCATACCCAAATAACATGTGGCCGTCAGAACCAAAGTAATTCATCACATCAGATAAGAGCTTAAATCATTTTGCCGGATTATTGCCCAATGAAGACAGAATAGCTTTTTGCAGTTGCAGCAAATTAGATGGAGGTACAGACATGTTCTAAACAGCCCGTTCTACCTCTTCCTAGGAGGATTAGTATCTGTAGGTTGTGAAGGTCAGGGAAGCAAGGACGTCTCATTGTCATGTTCTTGGAACCAGTCCATGACTTTACAACTATTGTACATTGTCCTGCTAAAAGTGTCCTTCTGCCCTATGAAAAACAGCTGCCATAAGGCTGCGTGCCCACTATGCATTTTTCAAGCGTTTTTGCCGCGGAATTTCCGCAGCGAAAACGCTTAAAAAGCACTTAGTAATACGTGCCCCATGGTCCCCAATGATAATCCGCATGTGATGTGCACATGCTGCGGAAATTTCCGCTGCGGATTATCATTGCGGAAAAATATGCAGCATGTCCATTAATTTTGCGGATACGCAGCGTAATTGCCGCCATTGACTTGCATTGAATCGCATAATATCCGTGTCAGCACATTTGCACACATGGATATTAAGCGATTCAATGTGCGGATGGTACCCGGGAATCGAGAAGAGGAGACTCTCCTCTGGACCCGGGTACTATGGTACCTGTTAAAAAAAGAATTTAAAATAAAAAATAAAGATTATACTTACCTTCCGATGGCCCCCGGTCTCCTCAGCGATGCGTCCGGTCTCTTGTACAGCTTGCGGTGGTGTGAGGACCTGCCATGACGCATTTAGTCATGTGACAGGTCACGCGACCGCTGACGTAGGCGGTCGCGTGACCTGTCACATGACTCAATGATGTCACCGCAGGTCCTTCACACCACCGCGAGCCGTACAAGAGACCGGACGCGGCGGATAAAACACCGGGAGCCATCGGAAGGGAAGTATAATGATTATTTTTTACCATTCTTATTCTTTTCATTTAACTATTACTTGGTCACACTATATAAATGCATGTCGGTTGCATGGATTTATATAGTGTGAACAAGTTGACAAGCACTTTTCCAAGTGATGCTAAAATCGCTTGGAAAAGCGCTTGATAACCCGCATGCCGAAATGCATGCAAAAACGCTTGACAAACGCTTCTACCTGGCGGGAAAAACGCATGTAAAATACACATGCGTTTTCCCTGCCAGGGAGAAGCGGAAAAAATATGCAGCATTTCTGCATCGTGGGCACATAGCCTAAAGGGGTGGACTTAGTTCAGACACAATGTTCATCCACAGGTATCAGAGGATAAAGAGTGTGCCAGGAAAACATTATACAAATAATTACTCAGTATCCACCAGCCTGAATTGTTGCCACCTATCTGGAAATGTTCATTCATTCATTCATTCATGCTGCTTGTATCCAATTTTGACCCTCCCACATCATGGTACAACAGAACTCTATTTGTTCCAATTTTTGCAGTGCTTTTGCACACTGGAGTCTTGTCTTTCTGTTTTCCACAGCTCTAATTGGTCATCTCCTGGTACAGCCCATCCATGTTAAGGAAAAATGAGTTGTGTGACAGATTAGTTGGTGTACCAGTCTTGTATTCAGCTGCAATTAGCTTGAATAGTACTATATCTTGGGGCTGATGTCACTTGTCCGAAAGGGAAGATCAAAAGCTGCAGATATATCATAAAGTTTGGAGAAGACCCTGGTGGACCTATCTAGGCATACACAAGATCAATCTTCCTTCCAGTCATTCATCCATCAAGTCGCCATGGCTCGAGATTGAGCTGAAGGATATTAAACTAAATGCACTACCTGTTCATCATAACACTGCTCAACATACCCCTATGATCCCTTTTGTCCACAAGTTTCTTACATGAACAGAATCCCCTTTTGTTGGATGATTTTCCTCGCTCATACCATTCTCGGACTACTTCTGACATCAATGTAAAAGAAAACCCCAAATAGGTGGCAATTTTTACATACTGGTCCCATATAGTCACTTTGATACTGATTCAAGGATGATTTGCTTACTTGATTTTATGTTGCACTCTGATTTCCCTACAGAGAAGCCGGAATCAAGAAAGGGTTAATGTCTGTAGTAAAGCAGCCAGTGTACATACTTAACCCCTTCGTCCCAAAACCTGTTTTCACCTTCCTTGCCAGGCTAAATTTCACAATTCTGACCACTGTCACTTTATGTGGTAACAACTCTGGAACGCTTCAACGAATCCCCCTGATTCTGAGAATGTTTTTTCGTGACACATTGTACTTTATTTTAACGGTTAATATAGGTCAAATTTTTTTAGTTTATTTGTGAAAATCTCAGAATTTTGGAGAAACTTTTGAAAGTTTTGCAATTTTCAAACTTTCCATTTTTATATCCTTAAAGCAGTTAGTCATGCTGTACAAAATCATTTATAAATAACATTTTCCATATGTCTACTTTATATCAGCATCATTTTTTAAACATTTTTTTTTGTTAAGAAGTTAGTTGGGTTAAAAGTTTATCAACAATTTCTAATTTTTCCAACAAAATTTCCAAAATTGTTTTTTTAGGGACCACATCACGTGACTTTGAGTGGCCTATATGAAAGAAAATACCCAAAAGTGACACCATTTTAAAACTGCACCCCTCAAAGTACTCAAAACTACATTCACAAAGTTTATTAACTCTTTAGGTGCTTCACAGGAATTAAAGCAATGTGGAAGGAAAAAATTAACATTTTAATTTTTCCCACAAACATGTTCCTTTTGTCCCAAACTTTTCATTTTCACAAGGGTAACAGGAGAAAATAGACCATACAATTTTTTGTGCAATTTGTCCTGTACTATTAGAGCGCATGGTAGTGCTCAGAATGGAAGGAGTGACAAATGAATTCGAAGGCGCAATTTTGTCTGGAACACATTACGGATGCCGCTGACATGCCAAAACAGCATAAACCCCCACAAGTGACCCCATTTTTGAAGCTACACCTTTTAAGAAATTCATCTTGTGGGGTAGTGAGCACTTTAACCTTCAGGAGATTCACAGAATTATATAACATTAGGCTGAGTCAGATTTACTCTGGACTCCGCCTGGCCTTTGTTCAGTGATGTCCTTTTCAGAGGTGCACAAAACTGTGGCTGACAGCATTTTTATGCACGCCTGAAAAGATGGACACCGCCGGATCACAGGTCAGACAGCGTCCCATAGTGCCTCCATCTGCCTCATTATAGGGAATCTTCTGCCGGGAGTTCCATCTGAATCACGTATTTCAGAGATTTACACGGAAACCCCGGTGTAAGCGTTCAGCGTAGAGCGCAGGATAAATGTGAGCAGAGCCTTACTGCGATCTTTGGGAGGCAGAATGAACAAAACAACATCAGGTGAAAAATTGGTTTTATTGTTTTTTTACGCCGTTCCTCATGCAGTATAATTGATTAGAGGACTTTATTCTTCTGGTCGGTGCGATTACAGTGATTCCAGATTTATATTGTTTTTTTATATGTTTGGCTGCTGTCATACACTTAAAGACACTTTATTTGGCAAAACAAAGTTTTTGCATCGCCATATTTTGATAGCTATAATTTTTCTATATTTCTGCAAAAAGAGCCATGTGAGGGCATGTTTTTTTGTGGGACGAGTTGATATTTTTATTGGTACCATTTTTGGTCACAGCGTTTTTTGGTAGCTTTCTATTCCAATTTTTGGGAGGCAGAATGAACAAAAAAAAAAGCAAATCAGGAATTGTTGTTTTTTATGCCATTCCAAGTGTGCTAAATGATAAGTCAACTTTACTCTTCAGATCAGTATGTTTACAGCGATACCACATTTTATGGAAAAAATAATTGTTTTGGCATTGCTTTATTCTGAGAGCTATAACTTTTTTATTTTTGCGTTGATGGAGCAGTATGACAGCTTATTTTTTGCGGGACCAGATGACTTTTGTATCTATACCATTTTTACTTGCATTAAATTTTTTGATCGCGTTTTATTCCAATTTTTGTTCAACGGTATAATGAAAAACCATACTTTTTGCCATGTTTTTACTTTATTTTTATGGTGTTCACTGAAGGGGTTAACTACTGGGACAGTTTTATAGGTTAGATCGTTCTGGACACAGAGATACAAAATGTGTGTACTTTGTTTATTTTTGTTTTTACATATAAATTTATTTATTGGATTAATATTTTTTAATTTGTTGCTGTTCTTTAATTTGTGTTTTTTTTATATTTTTAGAATTTTTACAATCTTTTTTGTTTACTCTTTTACCTTGTCCCAGGACATCAACTTTCCCTGCAGTTCATCAGATCAGCATCTCTCAGACAGGGGAGAGGCATGTCATCTCTTGCTCTCAGCAGGACCTTGCAGGCCACCATCCCTGAGTGATCCTGCGGCCATCTTTCGGCTGGGGGTCACCATCAGACTATCGGCAGAACACGATCGCAATTGAGAATTTTGATAATGACTGATCAATTTTGGCAGAATAAGAGGCAGATTTCTCTGATAAGATATATTACAATGTTGCTTATTTTCATGTGTACTATTGATTTATGAAACAAAAATTAAAAGGACGGTTACTCTTTAAGCGAATATATTTGGAGAGCTGACACGTCTTTTCTTCAGTGACGTATAATGATTGGATGGAAAAAACTGAGAATTAGTAGTTTGGCAAATGGATTTTGGATTAGGCTGCACAGGTCACAAAATGTATTACTCCTTTCATTATTACAATAGTTCTTGCTGCTTCCAAAATGAGCAAATGCACGTGCAAGTTTACCTTTGTCATGTGCGAGGAGTAGGTAACCCATTCTCTTTTACATGATCTGTGCTTTCCACAATAAACCCATTCATGAGCTTGTTAGGCACCTGTCTTCTCAATCCCAATCCCCATAGGATACAATACAAATTAAGAAAAAATACAGAAAACAGGTGTGCAAACATTGCAGCAGAACATCTGCTCCGTGCATTATTTATTTATTTATTTTTACTGTAAAACTAACAATTATATACGTTCAGGTTAAAAAATAGTGAGATCTATTAAGTTACCCCGTGGGAGGAAGAGGCAATATATTACAGCCCTGCTAAACTATGTCTGGAATTTAAGGAAGAAGCCTCATCCTCCCTAGTCAGAGAATACAGGTGCCTGCTCCCCCCATTACCAAAATCACTGCGACTCGCAAGGGGAACAATGCGCAGAGATAAATGTACACTTTAATTATAGACAGACAAATATATAAACAGATTAGGTATATAATAATATAAGACAATTAAAACTCCCCCACGACTCCCATTTTAGTTAACTAAAGGATCATTTATGGCTAATTCAGACATCAGTGATTTTTCTTTTACGTCAAATAAAGGTCCGTGTCTCATGAGGATTTATGATCAGTGTCCGTTCTTACAATGAGAGTTTCATCAGTTTTTCTTAGGATGGAAAAAAAAATTGATGGAAGTTTCTCCAGCTTCTCCAATCAAACAGTCCATGAAAAATGGGCAACACACAGACAGCATCCGAGTGCTGCTGGATTTTTTCTCTGACCCATCCGAGTTTGATCAGAGACTCTGATCAAAATTAGACATGTCTCCGTGATTTTGTGCAGATCACTCGGTCCGATCGTCTGCATCAAATTCTTATTTAAGAGTACATCCTGAATATCAAGTAAAAAGAAAGAAAATCTCCCCAAAATTTGTGGCCCTCCCTTTCACACTCAAAACCCCCCCCCCAAAAAAAAACAAAAATCAACAGAAATAAATTTCACATTTAAAAATCGTAAAAAAATAAATAAAATAATACGACCATCAGAATTACTCTGAAATACAAAAATGACAAAAAAAATAGGAATCTCTGGAAGCAAAAAAATAGAAACAAAAAGTTTCAATAAATTATTGAAGAACACCGAGCACCTGCCCCAGACACATGTTCACACAGACATGTGAACAGCTATAACTATAATATGTCTGTGAAAACCACAGGCAGAACTCGTACGATACGAGAAAAACTGAAATCTGAAAGAGTCCTTACACCGAACGACACTAAGTGATCAGTAACGTGTGCAGAACGCGATCCCAATGTGCTGCCGAGGGTGAGGATTTTTATGCCGCACAAAATTACATTTCAAATTTGCCTTTTTCTCATCTGTCAGACAATCGGCCGACTTTTCTAATTATTGTGATAGGAGCAGTACACAGGACACTTCACCATAATCTTTCTGAAAACTGTCTGTAGATGAGGCTGCAAAAGTCCACAGTGTTTCTAGAGTTTTGTCATTTTCTATACTGGATGTCTGGAGGCATTTTTGACCTGTGGAGACCAGAAGAGAGGAGGTGTTGGAGCATCAGGGGGGCTTTAACAACAGTGTAATGCTTAGGCCATGGCCCCACTATCAGTATCAGGTCAATATTCGGTCAGTATTTTTTCTCAGGAGTGGGAGCCAAAACCAGGAGTGGGTGATAAATGCAGAATTGGTGACTTGTTTCTATTATACCTTTCCTCTGATTGTTCCTCACCTGGTTTTGGCTCCCACTCCTGAGAAAAAATACTGACCGAATACTGATAGTGGGATGGTAGCCTTAAAGATAATCTATCACTAGGTCAAATATGGCCAGTTTTGATTCTCATCTTTTTCTCGCTGCTCCCCTACTTATTCAGTTTTTTTTTTTAATCTGCTATATCGTTACACAGATATGGGTCTTTTTTATTTAATGGTATTTTTTAAGGTCTTTACCATATTGTGAGCAATGTTCCCTTGTTAGAGACCATAAAAATTAGTACTAAATAAAAAGGCTCATATTTCAGGAATTCTATAGCGGATTAAAAATAAATAAATGAATGAATACTCATGGGAGCAGCGGGAATAAAATGAGAGCAAACACTGCTCACATGTAATGTTGTCTTTCCTCCCTCCACTAACCTACCTGTGCCCGATATTGCCATCTCCATTTGTGGCTCAACCATTACTCCCCAGCTACAAGCCCGCTGTCTTGGGGTCATTTTTGATTCAGATCTTTCTTTCACTCCTCACATCAAATCACTCGCTCGTTCATGTCATCTACACCTCAAAAACATCTCAAGAATCAGGACTTTTCTCACCTTTGACTCGGCAAAAACTCTTACTGTCGCTGTTATTCATTCTCGTCTTGACTATTGCAACGCTCTACTAATCGGTCTCCCTCTTACTAAACTCTCCCCTCTCCAATCCATCCTGAACGCAGCAGCCAGGATCATATTCCTCGCCAACCGCTACTCAGATGCCTCTTCCCTGTGCCAGTCATTGCATTGGTTGCCCATCCAATATAGAGTTCAATTTAAATTTATCACGCTTACCCACAAAGCGCTCCATGCTTCAGTACCCCCCTACATCTCCTCCCTTGTCTCAGTCTACCACCCTACACGTGCCCTCCGTTCTGCAAATGACTTGAAACTAAAATCCTCCATAATCTGAACTTCCCACTCCCGTCTCCAAGATTTCTCGCGTGCTGCGCCAATTCTCTGGAATGCACTACCCAGGACAGTTCGATTAATTCCCAATACCCACAGTTTCAAGCGAACCCTAAAAACACATTTCTTTAGACTGGCGTATCACCTAAACACACTCTGTCCATCCCAGCTTTCCCCCATATTAAAATCTTCTTCAACTTCGGGTTCAAACCAACCATGCACATAAAAGCCTCTGTCAGGACTGTACACATACTGGCTGGCGACCAGTCCATGTATTATTATTTATCCTATTCAGTATATTAAGGTTGCATTATACAATATATGTACTTTTTACCTTTTGCGTCTCCCCCACTTCCTCATAGACTGTAAGCTTGCGAGCAGGGAACTCACTCCTTTCGATATGAGATATGCTTATTCTGCATTGTCTGTATATGTCCCCCCTAAAATTTGTAAAGTGCTGCGGAATACGTTGGCGCTATAAAAATAAACTATTATTATTATTATTATTGCATCATCACCTGCCTTTACCCCAATTTCAATAGATTTTAGACAATCCCTTAAAGCCGTCTTGATTACACTAAATGCTGCCACCCCTTTCCAAAAACTATAGTAAGATAGCTATTGTTTTCCACTGTAGGATGACAATGGTGAGACATTTCTGTGTAAATGCTGAGATTGGGATTGTGGCATCGATCACTCCGGAGTTCAGAAGGCATTTCCATGA